>NC_071993.2:120165000-130165000 GCF_028885655.2 Pongo abelii | reverse complement strand
AAGCGCAAGTCCTTGCCTTTGGGCTTTGATTTGAACACTGTGAGAAACCACTGAACCCCAGTCCCCCAGGGCCATCTCTCCCACCTCCATCTCAGTGACACTGTCTGGCCCCCAGGCACGGCCATCACCATAACTTGCCCTGTGGTACGATGGCAGCCGATGGGTCTCCCTGGCCCTGGACTTCAGGCTGGAGATCAGAGAGAGGAGGACAGGAACCTCCCTCACTCCTCTGAGCTCCCAGAGGCTCCGTGGAGCTTCTGGAATGCTCTCTAGAGAGCCCTGGAAATCAGCCCTGTGAATGCAGAATGGTGGTGGGTGGGGATGTGTGCGGCGGAGGGATGTCTGCACTTTCCTGCTGAGCTGTCATCCTGAATCTGAGGACCCTTCCTTGCCATCTGTGAATATCGGAGTGCCCCTCTCATTCACTCATGCACTAATTTATCCATTTGCTCACTCACTCATTCATTTATTCACTCAGTCACTCATTCACCCGTTCACTCACTCACTCACTCACCCGTTCACTCACTTACTCAGTCACACATTCACTCATTCATCCATCCATTCACTAATTCATCCATTCACTCACTCATTCATTGATCACTCATTAATTCATTCACGCACTCATCCACTCACTCATTCATTTATTCAGTCACTCATTCATTCATCCATTCACTCACTCACTCATTCATCCATTCACTCACTCACCCATTCATTCACTCACCCATTCATTCATCCATTCTCTCACTCATTAATTCATCCATTCACTCACTCATTCACCCATTCACTCATTCACCCATTCACTCATTCACCCATCCATTCATTAATTCATCCATTCACTCACTCATTCACCCATTCACTCATTCATTCATTCATTTGCTCATTCATCCATCATACACTCATTTATCCATTTGCTCACTCATCCATTCACTTATTCATGCATCACTCGCTCGTTTATTCATTCACTCACTCATTCATCAACTCATTCACTCACTCATTCACCCATTCATTCAATATTTCCTGAGTGAGTTCTCCGTGGCAGAGAAGAGGCACTGAAGTCACAGCCTGGTCTATCCAGGCACTTAAATTTTTTTTTTTTTGAGACGGAGTCTCGCTCTGTCACGCTGGAGTGCAATGGCATGATCTTGGCTCACTGCAACCTCTGCCTCCCAAGTTCAAGTGATTTTCCTGCCTCAGCCTCCCAAGCAGCTGAGACTACAGGCATGCACCACCATGCTCAGCTAATTTTTGTATTTTTAGTAGAGACAGGGTTTCACCATGTTGGCCAGGATGGTCTCGATCTGTTGACCTCATGATCTGCCTACCTCGGCCTCCCAAAGTGCTGGGATTATAGGCGTGAGCCACCGTGCCTGGCCCAGGCACTTAAATTCTTATGAGGAGAGATCAACAATAAATCAGGACAAAATACACGATTTCAGACTGGGTTAGGAGCAGTGAAGAAAGAGTGAGGATGATATCATAGAGGGTGACTTGGCAGTTAGTGAGATCAAGGAGGAGGGTGACTGTGAGCCAGACGAGGATCCCAAGAGGATGCGCTGCCAGGCAGCACAGGTGTGTCTGCAGGAAGAATTCCCTGCACCTGGTTGCAACACCTGCATGTTTTCTGGCCAGGACCCATTCCCAGACTTGTGGTGAGGGCTCCTGAGCAGCCTGATACCCTGAGCTGGTGGCATCTGGACATTCCTCTCAAACATGAGGCCTCCCCATCTCCTGGCAAACCCACCCAGATGTACACGTTCCCTACCCCCAGCCCCACTTCCACTTTCCCTTTCTTTTTGAGTGACTTGGCCCCCATCACTGCTGCCCATTGCTGTGGGTGAAACCAGGGGCAATGGCCTCTGGGATCACTGCTGGTGGACACCTCCCAGGCGCACACTGGGGCTCCCTGGCTATGGCTCATTCAAGAAGGCCCAGGCCTTTTGGAGGGAAAATGCCATTTCCTTTCTCTCCTCTTGCCTCAGTTACATCTCTCAGTTGTCAGGGCCTTTCCAGGCCAGTGTTCATGGGGTCTCCACGCTTATCATCAGATTGGGTGCAACAAATGGGAACGTCGAGGCGAACACCCATGATCTGAGCTGCTCAGACTCTCAGATAGCAAGGCCAAAGTTCATGATATTCTGCTGCATGTGGGGCAATGCTGCAGTTCCCAGGCCTGGCTAGAGCGCTGTGGGTGCCCCTTGACCTGGATGCATATGCGGGCAGGCGAGGATTGGCTGTCACAATGGCAATGATGCATTACACAATGGGAGCACAGGGGAGGAAACTGAGATCGGAGAAAGCATAAAGTGCCCAGAACTAGCAGGTGTCAGAGCCCCACCTGGATCCCTGGCCTACCACTCTGCATGAGCTTCCTGTGCTGCTGTAACAGATGACCAGGAATGTGGTGGCTTAAAACAGGATTATTCTCTCGCCATTACTAAGGCCAGAAGTTTGAAATCAGTATCAAATCAAGGTGTGGGTAAGGCCTTGTTCCCTCAGAGACTCTGGGGAAAAGTCTTCCTTGCTGCTCCCAGCTTCTCATAGCTGCCGGCTTTCCTCGGTTTGTGGCTGCATCACACTGTCTTCAAGGCCAGCAGCTTCAAATCTCTTGGCTCTGTCTTCCCAGTGCCTTCTCCTCTGTGTGTATAACATCTCCCTCTCCCTCCCTCTTATAAGGATACATGTGATTGCATTTAGGGCTCACTGTGAGAATCCAGGATAATCCTGCCTGTCAAGATCACATCTGCAAAGATTCTCTGTATATGAAAATTTTATAGGTTCCAGGGATTAGGGCCTGATATTTTTGAGGGGCCATTATTCAGCCTACCACATTCTCCCACACCACAGAGGCTGCAATGTCAGCTGAGAGTTTCCAAAACATCTTCCAGCTGGCCGTGGCTTTGAGTTGAGTGGTTTCCCCCAGCAGCCATCTACTAGGGGAGATCTGGGAAGCTCCTAGGGTGGAGAGCTAGCAAGCCAAGGGTGTTGGAGGAGAGCAGGCAACCCTGAACTCACACAGGTGTCTGTTGGCTCCACCCCCCACAAACATGTGGGAGGCACGTGGTTGCCACTGGGGAGAACCCAGGGAAGGAGTTGGAGATTCTGAGCTGGGAGCTGCCTTTAAGTTTGCACTAAAGCAAGGCAAAGGGTATGAGTGCCCAGCTTCCCCTGGGAGACAGGAGTGGAGCAGGGCACAGCCAGGAAAGGCTGCCATGGCACTCCCATGAGTACAACGGTTGGTAATGAGGCAAGAACTCTGGTGTCCTGGTGCCTCCAGCAAGCACGTTCTGTCCCCTTCTGGCCACCTGGACTCCTCAAGGCACCACCATGCTCTAAACACTCAGACACATTCCCACTCCCAGAACTGTGCCGGGCTCTTTGCTTTCCTGGTGTTATTAGTTTGCTAGGGTGGCTGTAAAACATAACTGCCAACTGGGTGTTCTAAATGACAGAAATTTATTTCCTCACAGTTCTGGAGGCTGGAAGTCCGAGATCAAGGTGTCGGCAGGGTTGTTCCTTCTGAGGCCTCCCTCCTTGGCTTGTAGGTGGCTGTCTTCTCTGGGTCTTCACAAGGTCTTTCCTATGTACCCATCTGTGTTCTAATCTTCTGTTTTGATAAGGACATCAGTCAGATTAGCTTGGGGCCCACCCTAATGACCTCATTTTAATTTTATCACCTCTTTAAAGACCCTATCTCCCAATACAGTCATATTCTGAGGTTCTGGGGGTAACGACTTCAACATATGAATTTTGAGGGGACACAGCCTATAGCACCTGGCATGCCGTTTCCTTTCCCATATGGGATTTTCCCACTTTTCCTTCAAGCTTAGTTCTTTTGGGACACCTCCTCTGTGAAGTCTTCCTAGAATTCCTTTCCTATGGTAGAGATCTTCATGGCAGAATGGTGTCTACACTACTGACACAGTTCTCACAGTGCATCTCACAATTAGTCACCTGTCCTCCACCTGAAGCTCAGGGACTGGGGTCACTTCACTGTGTCCCTACTCTGGTGTTCCTGGTCTGGGGTCTGGCTTGGGGGACATAATCACCAGACATTTGATAAGTGGAATTGAATGGCAGAATCGTCTGTTTTAGACTCCGTCTCTGAAGTCTTCCTTCTTTCTTGCCTGTAGTTCTGAGCTCTGTACAGCTCCCAATCTGTGTTGCACCCCTAAGACCCTCAAGCTTGAATTGAGTCATGGGGAATCTAAGGACTAACAGAGGGCAGTACATTTAGGAGAACTCACCATTCTGTCTGTTGCCTGCTTTCTTATTGTGACATTCTGGCTTGTTGATAATTCTGCTTAACTGAGAATCAGTTACCATGAGTATTTTCATCTAATTGTCTTTTCTGAAGGATGAGACACAGTGACATTTACTCCTTTATTTGGAATAAAGCACCACATCCTAATAATATGATGATTGTGAAGGTTGTTTCTGGCCTGACAGCCCTGCAGAGCTACCATAGTGCTCCCTGGTTGTCACTGAAGTGAGGACAAGTTAACTTTCATGCTAATATGCATTCCTGGTGGGTAGAAAGCTGGCTAAGTTTCATTTCTTTACAGCACTTGGACTTCCTACCCACTGCTTTCTTTCCCTTTCTTCTTTGTACATTTAGTGGATGGTGACCTGGTTCTGCTCCTACACACAGCGCGAACTCAGAGTAGCCTGACCTCTCTGTGTCCCGTATATCTTCCAAATGGAGATAATCAAATTTGCTCTGAGTCTCTCCTGGGCTTCTTGTGAGGGCCAAATGAGCTAACAGATGCAAAAGAACTTTGAAAAGAGTTGCTTAAATATACGATTAAAAATCATCACGATCGCTGAAAAGGCCTACAGAGCAGGAGCCACTTCGTTGAGAAAGTGGACTGGGATGGTCTGCACCAAAACCCCAAAGACCTGTGGACTGCAGGGGACAATCCCACTCTCTGAGACGGGGGACCAAGCTACAGGAAGACACACTTCTGGCTTCCAATCCCCCTGGCCAATTTGCTCAGGCAGTCAGTCCATCCCGAGACAGCAAGAGCCAGCTGGGCAAGCCGGGGGACTGTCACTAGCCCACAGACCTGGAGCCAAGCTCCCGGGGAAGGGCATCTGCATGCAAGCCGGAGGACAGATGAGACATTTAAATTTTACCAGCTCTCAGTTATGGGCTTGACATAGAGAAATGGCTGCAATTCTTTTTATCAGCTGAGAGAACAGGCATTAAATGACAAAATATTAGCCAGGGCCTAGATTCACAAAACCTGCAAGTTCTGAGTGTCTTCATGAAATCTAAACTTCAGGCGAGGTTGGAGGAAGACTGGGCTGGGTCTGATTTCCAGGCCAGCTCTGGGAGCTCCTTGTCCACTTTTATATTTATTGTTTCACCCAATCACTTTCTTCATCCGTCTGTTCATCTGTGTCAACCGATTTTTTAAAATTTTTAATTCTTATTTATAGACTGACCTTAATAAACTCTCCTCAAGTACTGCAGGTTTGTCATTGTCACAGATGCAAACATTATTAATGGCAGGCTGGCTGACCAGGGACGATGGCTGCCCTTTAAACTCCTCTGCAGCTGCCTGGACAGCAGAACCTGGCTGGGGAGAGGGGCGGCGGTCGATGAGGTCGGGAGTCAGTTGCGGTGGCCCATTACTAACGTGCTTCCCATCATCGTGGCCAGCCACACCCGCAGGTGGAGCGTTCTGCTCTCGCACTCATGAATTGTCCCCAGCTCTCAAATGCATGGGAAAATCCATAGCAGAGGCCTTGGCCTATTTATTTAAAATAAAGACAAATCAACGGGAGAGGGAAAGAAGAGGCCCTGGGGTCGCCCCTGGGGGAGGCCTGGCAAACACTGTGTGCCAAGTTGGGGAAGTGGGATGCCTTTTGGCTGAGTCCCTCCATGAGGTGCCCTGGCCAGATTGTCCTGGCCTTGAAATAAACTCCCGGGGAAAGATTGGAAACTTCAATCCCGCAGCACAGGTCAGGGCGGCCATACCCATCAGGCACAGCAGGCACAGCGCCTAGGGCCCACAGAAATGTTTTCATTTTCATTTCTTTTAAAATCAGAAAGAAAAAATGAATATAATAGTAATGTCTATATAATAATAATTCCAGCTTAGATTATATCTATCTTTTTATTTTTATTTTTGTATTTTTTATTTTTTTCTGTTCTCCAAGTTGGAAAATATATCGTTTTTAAACAATAATTTTATTTTTTTAAAGAGACACGGTCTCACTATGTTGTCCAGACTGTTTTCAAACTCTTGGCCTCAGGTGATCCTCCTGCCTTGACCCCCCAAAGTGCTGGGATTTTAGGCATGAGCCACCATGCCCAGCTGATTATATTTGTCTTGATACCCAAGAAGTTATAAAATATATATATTTTTTCTTATGGAGGAAGGGACCCACACAAGCAAAAGTGCCTAGGACTCATTAACCTCCTAGCGCAGCCTCTAGTCCAGGCTCCCAGGCTGGCTTAAACTATATTCCATACTCTTCGTGGATGGGGAATCCGTAATCTCACTAAAAGATGCAACCTGGCTTTGTGGTTTTCTTGTTACCTAAAATAATAAACATTCCAAAGACATAGGCTTGGCAGGGTAGAAAAACATTGTATCAAATTGTAAGTCAGAGCTGTTCCCATTAGCCTTAAAATTAGATATTTCTGCATTAAGTCTTGGGCACATTCTTAACAGACAGTAGTCACCAGTCTAACTGGGAAACAAGTTATGAATGCTGTTTGTTGGTGGAAGACTAACCTGCTTGAAATTTGCAGTTTTCCCTTCATGACTTAAAACAAGCTTAGCAATTATTTGGCAGAGAATCTCAAGTACCTCTTATTTTCATCTCTGGAAAGAACTGCCATCGTCAGAGACACAGTTTGGGTACTGAAGGCAGAGTGGAAGGGCAGAGGTGGCCAGGGCTTCCCTTTGCATGTGGCCACGTGGACGAAGGAGTCCTCCCTCGCCACCGAGCCCAGAGCCTGAGAGGTAAATCACACTACGTCCCCATTAACGCCTCATGTTGTTGCACGGTGGTAATTTTGACAGCAAAATAAGCCACAAAACTGCATATGCTATTGGGTGACATGTAATTTTAACTTCATTCAGGAGCAAGACTTTTGAGACATTGTTACCTGCAGGAGCAGGCAATAAAACAAGGATGTACAGGAATGTGTCAAATAGAGGGCCTTCCTAAATTACGCCGGGAGGCACAGATTAATACATTTAATATATTCTGGTCATGAGTGAGGTGCTCATAGCAGAACAACTGCTCCTTCAGCGATATCATTCATGGGAATGAACTACAGTCACACTGACAGGCTGGAAAAATGCCCCCACTTTTCAAACTGTACAAATGGTGGTTGGACACAGTAACTCAAAACTGGACACTTCATTTCAAGTTTAAAGCTAGTGGCCCAGCCACAAACTATTACTCCATCTTCTTTATTTGTGGTCCATGGTTTTGTACTCTTTAAGAATCAAATAAATACTGGTGTAATGGTTAGCAACTGCCAGTTCAACGAAAAATACTGCTAAATTCACCAATAAGTCTTTTTTCCACACACACAAATTTATGCCCCAAGAACAGAGCCCATTCCTGACACAGGGTCTGGATAGTTTTTTAATGTAGAAGCAGACTCACTTTAGTGATAAGAGTTTAAACCTGAACTCCTTTTTCCTTTCTCCTTGCTCATAGATCTAGCGTGGGGAACAGAGGGAGGTAAACGATCAATACATGTAAGTGGAGGCACATTAGCTCGAGTCGTTCACCACTGGCAGAAGCCACACAGGGCTCTTCCCCCAGCTCCCTACGCCACGGTTCTAGCTGGACTTGGCTTCTGGAATTCCGGCTGCCGCTGGGAATCTTCCAGGTCGCTAGTGGCCAAGGGGCCTCCTGGGCAACATATTGTTGATATTGTTGCTATGGATATAAACATCTCCCATTTTTTAGCTTTTATTATTTATTTATTTATTTGAGACAGGGTTTTGCTCTGTTGTCCAGGCTGGACTGCAGCAGTGTGACCATGGCTCAATGCAGCCTCCACCTCCTGGGCTCTAGTGATCCTCCCACCTCAGCCTCCCAAGTACCTGAGACTACAGGTGTGCACCACCACACCAGGCTAATTTTCATATTCTCTATAGAGGCGAGGTTTCACCATGTTGCCCAGGCTGTCTCAAACTCTTGGGCTCAAGCAGTCTGCCCACCTCAGCCTTCCTAAAGTGTTGGAATTAGAGTTGTGAGCCACCATGCCAGGATTTTTTCATTTTAAAAAACTGCTTTATTGACCGGGCCTGGTGGCTCACAACTGTAATCCCAGCACTTTGGGAGGCCGAGGAGGGTGGATCACTTGAGGCCAGGAGTTGGAGACCAGCCTGGCCAACATGGCGAAATCCTGTCTCTACTAAAAATACAACAATTAGCCCAGTGTTGTGGGTGCACCTGTAGTCCCAGCTACTCAGGAAGCTGAGGCATGAGAATCGCTTGAACCCAGGAGGTGGAGATTGCAGTGAGCCAAGATCGTACCACTGTACTTCAGCCTGGGCAACAGAGCAAGACTCTGTCTCAAAAGAAAAAAAAAAGCTTTATTGAGCTCTAATTCACATACCATACAATTCACCTATGCAAAGTGTACAATTCAATTGGTTTTAATATATTTGCAGATATGTGCAACCATCCCCACAGTCAATTTCAGAACATTTTTATCAAGCCAAAAAGAAACCCCATACCCATTAGCAATCACTCCCCATGTCCCCTCCATTCCACAACTGACTCTAGGCAAGCGCTAATCTACTTTCTGTCTCTATAGATTTGCCCTTCTGGACTTTTCATCTAAATGGACTCAAACAGTATGTGCTCCTTCGTGACTGACTCCTTTCACTTAACATGCTGTTTTCAAGGTTCATCTTTGTGTAGCATGAATCAGTACTTTATTCCTCTTTATGGCCGAATAATATACCATTGCATGGATGTGCCACATTTTATCTATCCATTCATCAGTCAGTTGACAGACCAGTGGACCTGCTCTCCCCCCATATCTTCATAGCAGGCCTACTACATGCCACATATGTAGAGTGCAATAACATGTATATTTATCCATGGCTTCAAGGTCTTCTTCTATACACTGAACACTACACCAGGTACTATCAGTTTCTGGTAGGTGACAACTAGGGCATCAAGGCAGAAAGGAAAGCAAGTGGCATAGGCTGCCTCACCTGACACAGCAGCTCAGGATCTCTGCTCAAGGATTTTTCTCCCTGACAGCAGCCCCAGCCAGTGAGCTGGGAAATTAAACTCCATCTAATGAGGGAAGGAAGGGGCTGGGCTGCGTATTCTTTAGAGAGGTGATCACAGGGCTCCAGGGAGGTTAAATTACCCTGGCAAAGATCATACAGGGTACCCGTATGACACAGAGTTCATACAAGCTGTACCATGCACAGACTGGGAGCTCAGCAGGTCTCCTCTCCCTGGGGTGAGGGGTTGGTGGTGCCTTAGTCACCGTACTAAGGGAGGAAATTCTCTAGGAGTTTGGGTGAGATCAGGAGGGGCTGGTTCCAGCAAGGAAGACAAGGCAGTGCTTCAGGCACCGCGGCCCCTGCTCCTCTATGCAGAGGGGTTGAGAAATTGAGCCCTAGGCCGAGGCTGCGAGCTCCTGCCTGACAACCATTCTCCCCTTCCTCTTCACTGACTAAATGTTGATTGTATCAGGCATCAGTATACCCAGCTCAAAGACTTCCCTTCCCAGCCACCCATTCTGCAAGGGAATGAGAAGAAAGCAAATGTTGTTGGACAAGATTATGGGTAATCTGTCTTTTAAAAAACAAGAACAGGCTGGGCGAGGTGGCTCATCCCTGTAATCCCAGCACTTTGGGAGGCTGAGGTGGGTGGATCACCTGAGGACAGGAGTTCGAGACCAGCCTGGCCAACATGGCGAAACCCTGTCTCTACTAAAAACACAAAAATTAGCCAGGCGTGGTGGTGCACACCTGTAATCCCAGCTACTCAGGAGGCTGAGATGGGAGAATCGCTTGCACCCAGGAGGGGGAGGTTGCAGTGAGCCAAGATCGCACCACTGCACTCCAGCCTGGGCGACAGAGCAAGACTCTGCCTCAAAACATAAATAAATAAATAAATAAATAAATAAAATAATTTTAAAAAAGAACAAAACGAAAACTATTTTTTGTTTGTTTTTGTTTTTTGTTTTTTGTTTTTTAAGAGTTGGAGTCTTCTTTTGTCTCCCAGGCTGGAGTGCAGTGGTGCGATTATAGCTCACTGTAGCTTCAAGTTCCTGGGCTCAAGTGATCTTCCCACCTTGTCCTCCCAAAGTGCAGGGATTACAGATGTGAGCCACTGTGCCCAGCTCAAAACTTTCTATTAGAGAATGTTTGGGAGGCTGAGGTGGGTGGATTGCTTGAGGTCAGGAGTTCGAGACCAGCCTGGCTAACATGGCGAAACCCCATCTCTACTTAAAAAAATACAAAAATTCGCCAGGCGTGGTGGTAGACATCTGTAATCCCAGCTACTCCGGAGGCTGAGGCAGGAGAATCACTTGAACCGGGTGGCAGAGGTTGTAGTGAGCCAAGATCGCACCAGTGCACTCCAGCCTGGGCAACAGAGACTACATCTAAAAAAAAAACAAAAAACCAAAAAACCCGCAAAGAAAATTTTCAAGCATAAAGAAAGGTCCAGAGACAAGGGTAATGGGCATCATATACACCCCTCATCCAGATTTAATAGTTGTTAACTTTTTGCCATATTTGCTTCCTTTTTTCCTGAAAATAATTAAAAATACATTACAGACATCATATCTTATCTTTAAATATTTTAGGATACATCTCCAAAAAGGTAGAACATTTTCTCATATATCCATAATACCTTTTACATCTAACGAAATAAACAATAATTTCTTATTATTATCAAAGAACAAATCTAGCACAAACCCATATTTAGTGGAGGAAATCTCTTACAGAGAGCTGACTCAGATGGGAGAGAGGTGTCCTTTCGTCCCTTCTCCTTTTATCCTTCTGCTTTCCTAAATCACAAGCTGAAGTCTGGCACTCCAGCAGCCATCTTGTGACTCTGAGGTCACAGTCATACTGATGATAAAAGCCAGGGATGATTATGGCTAAGTGAAAAGAGGGAATGGTAGGTTGCCAGATTAGTAAAAAATAAACAAAGAAACAAACTTTAAAAATAAGATACACAAAACAAATATGCAAATAAATAAAAACACCAAAAACATGAGTTTGAGTTTCAGAACACAATGAATAATTTTTTAATAAATATGTCCTGTGCAGTATTTGGGACATAGTTATCAAAGACTTATTCATTGTTGGTTGGATGCGGTGGCTCATGCCTGTAATCCCAGCATTTTGGGATGCTAAGGTGGGTGGATCACTTGAGCCCAGGAGTTCCAGACCAGCCTGGGCAACATGGCAAAACCCTATCTTTACAAAGAATACAAAAATTAGCCAGGAGTGGTGGTACATGCCTGTAGTCCCAGCTACTTGGGGGGCTGAGGTGGGAGAATCGCTTGAACCTGGGAGGTTGAGGCTGCAGTGAGCCAAGATTGCACCACTGCACTCCAGCCTGGGTGACAAAGCAAGACCCTGTCTCAAAACAAAAACAAAAACAAAACAAAAAAAACAAAAAAGAAACACAACTTTTTATTGCTTATCTAAAATTCTAGTTTAACTGAGCATCCTGCCTTTCTTATAGCAACCCTGTAAGGGGCCCATCTGCTCATCATACCTGCTCACCACATCTGCTTATCTCACTTCTTCCTCTCATTCATTAATTCATTCAGCAAACCTTGATTAAGCACCTGCGGTGCCATGGGGTCTCTGATGGTTGTGGAGCTGCCATACAGGCCCTGTAGTGTCCATCTTTTTGCCCTCCTACATTATCCAATTAATCCATATAAGGATCACTTATTAAGTGCCTACTATGTGCTAGGTCGCAGGCAAAACCCTGTGGATAGTCAGATGGGCTTATGGGACTCACAGTCCAGTGAATAATACAGATATTAAGGCAAATACCCAAGTACTTGTGAGATGAGGAACAAAATGGGGCATTAGGGTGTCCCCATGTTCATCAGTGCTGATTACTCCCAGGTCCCTGGACACTGAGTTGTTTCCCTCCACCGGCCTTTGCCTACACTGCCCCTCCCCCTGGAAAGTCATCTCCGTGCCTCCTCATCTCACTTCTTCCCCTCATTCATTAATTCATTCAACAAACCTTGATTAAGCACCTGCTATGCCAAGTGCTGGGGGACAGAAAGCCCTTCCTCCGGGGGTTTACAGACTCACTGTCGTTCGTGAAGCCATCCAAGTGCCACTGTAGAGGGATGGCCTGTGTGACGATGGTGGTTCAGGCAGGGGGAGATGGGCCTCATTATTCCTGGGGGCGGGCAGGGGGACAGCAGGGCAAAAACAGAGTGGAGTCTTGAGGGACAAACAGGAGCTCCCTGAGCACCCAAGATGTGAATGCAGCCGTGGATGGATGGACAAGCAGATGAAATTAACTAAGCAATGAGGCTGCCCCTTCCTTGGCCTGCCTCAGCCATGGCCCCCCTTCTCCTCCCTATAGAGAGAAGGTCAGATGTAGGGAGGCTTCAGCATCCCCACAGGGTGGACAGAGCTGCCTGGGAGCCAGATGGCATTTCCTGGCCTCTGGTCAGGCTGCAGTCACACCCTCACTGTGACAGCCCTGAGCTGCTGGGCATTCGAATCACACGGCCCCGTTTCTTTAGTCCAAAACTTACCAATCTGCAAAACAAGGCTGGAAAGCCCCTGAGTTGGCACATTCTCCAGTCCCTTCCAGCATTTTTGGAGTCCTCTGGACGGTCAGGTCTGGGAAGTTTCGTAGCCACGATCTGGTACAACCACCCATTTAACCGATGAATGAACTGAGCTTCGAATTCTAGAAAGAACTTGTCCAAGGTGACATCCCACAGCGTGGTGCAGCCCAGCTCTGTTTGAGTCCTGGCCTTCCTGGCCCACCATGGGGCCTTTCTGTGCAATCTACAATAAAAAGCTACACCCCGTAGATTTATAAAGAGCACCTTGCAACCAACTGTTTGGGGCACCCAGCAGTGGTCAAATGTCCTTTCGCACAGACCCCAGTCCTGTCCAGGATGGGAGCCGCAGGTGGCTCAGCTTGCATTGTCAACAAACACCAGCCACCTTGCAGGATAGAGGCCACAGCTCCAGGAGCCAGCTGATGTCAGAAGGTGCCCTCTGGCAGACAGGGCATCCTAGGGATTCTGCCTTCTCTCAGCCTTATCTTCCTTTCCTTCCCCTGGAGACTGTGTCCTCCAACCCAGACTGCAGCTGTGGCCAGAAGCAAATACAGGGAAGAAGCCAGGGTCACTTTCTCCCACTGAGTGAACAGGGGAAGCTGCTGAAACTGAGCCAGAGCATGCAGCTAAGGACAGGAGGAGCTGGATCAGAGCCTGTGGGAGGCCGGGGCGAGTTGATGGAGTCGTGGCTGGTTTTCCAGGACTGGGAGAAGGTGAGGACTGGGTTAAAAAAGTCTTGGGAAGGCAGCCCTGGAGTTGGGGCTCAGAAGACCTCTCAGACCTGCCAGGAAGACCCCTGATTTACTGATGAGGCCAGATAGGACAAGCAACCAGCCTGAGTCCCCCGCAAACAGTGCATGGAACCAGCAGAGGCCAGGGCTCCTTCCTCGACCCCTTGCTCTTCGTGGAGTCCACCAGCTACCTGGGCCTCAGACACAGACGGGGCCTGCAGGGGCCCGCGGAGGACGTTCCAGAGTCCCACGATGTGGCCGTCACAGGGGAGTGCATCTACTCAGGAGTGTTTGGGGGATTACCCTTCATGGATTCAAAGGTTAGGTGCCGATTCCACCTTGCCACTGGTAATGAGGAGCACAGCAGACAGATGGAGGCAGCTCCCACGCACAGTATGCTAATTCCCTGACCAGTGGACCAGGAAATGGCCAGTCATTTGTGAGACCATCGAGACTCAGAGATGCCGCCTTAAAGCTCTCTTGTCTGTAATGCTGTGTCCCCATTGAGGCTCCTTAGAGCGATCTCAGCAGCCAATTTCCAGAGTTCCAGGCAGCATGAGGAATGGGAAGAGTGATGGATGTGTGGGGCTTTCCGGGGGGTACTTTGAGGAGCCCTCCATTTGTGCTCAGGCTGCCCTGGTTCTCAGCACACACTGGGTACCCCTGGGCTGGTCCCAGCACCTCTACTTCTGCTTCTGAGAAATTGAGATTGCTGTGCTCCGGGGCCTCCTCCAGGACCGTGGACGGGACCAGGTGGCAGGTACACAGCTTCAAGGGCCAGAAGGCTCCTGAGAGAACAGAATTGTGGATGCAAATGGGCATTTCTGGACTCTCTGCTGACTCTCAGCCCCATCACTCTCTCCATGACTCATGGGGCAGTGGGCGAGGGTGGGATTTGCGGAGTTTGGTCTTCATATTCTGTGATGTGCTCCTGGCCCCTTTCCTTCTGATCACTAGTCATAGAGTCCTTTGCTATGGGAAAGCCACCTGAACTGGGAAAGCCCTCCCTACCAGGATAACACAGGCCTGGAGAGCCTGACTTTGCCTGGAATCTGCAGGTGAAGTGTGTGTGTGTGTGTGTGTGCATGTGTGTGTCCTGCTCACACTGACCAAAGTATGCAAGGGATGGAGCTCTGCAGCATTGAGGCCTTAATGTAAAAGGGTGTGCACTGTCTCTTGCGGCTCCCAAGATATCACCTACAGTACATGAAGTCCTTGCTGAACTAGCAAATTGGTGCAGGAAAAATTCCACTTTAAACAAATCTCTTTAAAATAGGGACCGTCTCGTAATAAATGGTGGAAACAAAAGAGGTTTGATGTAGAGTTTGTCTTGAAACTTACAATTTGCCTTAAAATTTATGAAAATAGATGTATCTCATTTTTAGATTAAGGCTATAATTGCAACTATAATCTTAGACTGAACAAAGAATGAATCAAATGTTAATTTGGGGGGGCATACGTTTTTCAGTACAAAATTGTATGATGGCTCACTCTGTGGGCCATTCTTTGTGGTTGATTTTCACAGCATGGTCTTAGAGTGTCATTTTTGCAAAATTATCCAAAGGCTTCATGCATTTTCACAAGGGCATATCTTCACCCATGGCACTCAAATCATTCTCTTTTGAGTGTCGACTGTGTCATCCCTCTTGCCCATTTTTTTTCTTTAACTCAAGAATGGCCAGATCCTCATTTGTCAATGGCTTTTCATAGAATTCTAATGGCTCTCCAGCGTCATTTTCACAACTCCATGAAATCCTGCAACTGTGGCACAATTTGCAGTTTCATTTTGTCATCAATTTATGTGGGCTTTGCAAAGTATTGTTGGAACATCTGACAATTAGGGAGACAGACAGTAAAGATGATCAGGACTGAGCAAAGACAGCTACAGTTCAGCAGAAGGGGACATTCCAGTGGGTGCTACTTTCATAGGTACTCAGTTCTTTAGTGAGCATAGCTTTATGATGGCCTTCACTGCCCTAAGGAAATGATCTGGATGCAGGTAATGAATCCTAAGATAATGAGGAGCCAGGAGTGTGGTGGTTCTCTTTTGATGTATCCAGAGCCTCCTTCCTATGAGAAAGAGCAGTGCAGGCAGCCTGCTTCATTTGGCGTTTGCTCTGCTGATTCTCTCCGGACCATATCTGGCAGGAGCCTCTGAAAAGAATCAAGTCACGTCTAATGCAGTAGAGCTTTACCAAAACAGCTCCAGACCTAACTGTGACCTCCTTAAATTGTGTTCTGGTAGCCTTCCCATTATTGGATAGACACAAGGTTCAATCCAAGATGACACTTCCCTTTTGCCATTTCCCCAGGACTCAAGGAGACAGTGGGCAGTACTTTGGGAAATTCATTTCATCAAGCACCAGTGGTCTTCCAGGTCTTAAATAACAAGAGTAACAAGTAAAATTGATGGAATACTTCCTTCCTTGAATACTTCCTATGTACCTGGTATTGTTGGCAGCATTTTACAAGTATGCTTTTATTTAATTCTCACTGTCCTTTTGGTGTTAATTTCATTTTAAAGTTGAGGAAATATAATCAAATTAACATGGGAACAGAAAAGCAAACACCACATGTTTTCACTTACAAGTGGGAGCTAAATATTGGGTAAACATGGAGGTAAAGATGATAACAATAGGCCGGGTGCAGTGGCTCATGCCTATAATCCCAGCACTTTGGGAGGCTGAGGTGGGTGGATCATGAGGTCAGGAGGTCAAGACCAGCCTGGCCAATATAGTGAAACTCCATGTCTACTGAAAATTAACCAGGTGTGGTGGCTTACACCTGTAGTCCCAGCTACTTGGGAGGCTGAGGCAGAAGAATTGCTTGAAACTGGAAGGCGGAGGTTGTGGTGAGCCAAGATTGTATCACCGCACTCCAGCCTGGGTGACAGAGCAAGACTCCATCTCAAAAAAAGAAAAAAAAAAGATGATAACCACAGAAACTGAAGACTACTAGAGGGGAATGGGGGCAATGGGGCAAGGGTTGAAAAGCTAACTCTTGGGTACTCTGCTTACTTCCTGTGTGATGGGGTCAGTTGTACCCCAAACCTCAGCATCGTACAACATACTCATGTAACAAACATGCATATGTACTCCATGAATCTAAAAAAAAGTTGAGATACATATAAATATATACAAACAATAAAGCAAATACCAAAAATAAATAAATAAAGTCAAGGAAATAAAGACATAGAAAGATAATCGTTTTCCAGGTCACACAGGAGGTAAATTATGAACTGGGATTTGAACCCAGGCTGTCTGACTCTAGACCTCATCCTCATAACTAATATTGTATTGGGGACTAAGCTGGTTTTTTCCTTCTGGGTTTGAATAGTGCTGGGGGTAGAATGGGGACATTGTGGCAGTTGCACATTCAGGATCATCTCACACTGTGTAAGTGAAAGAAATGAAGACCCAGGACATCGTGCCCAACTTGCCTAATAACTTACCCAATGCAGTCTCCCAAATGAACAGCGAAGCGAAGTGAAAACCCAGGGTCTCCTAAGACTTCAACAAGCATACTTGCTGTTTAATCATGAATCCATTTTAAAAATTCTACTCCCAAGTCAAGAAACTGTCTTTTAGGAAAGGCCACCCCAGAAAAGCTGTTGCCACTGCCTCAACAGGCACATAGGTATTTTCTCAGAGATGCCTCATTTCTTGAAGCTAATAAAATAATTGGGTTGAACAGGCTCAATGCAGACTTTCCCCTACCAGTGAGCTCTTTTATAGCCACTAAAAAGTCACTTTTTGGGGGGCTCATTATCCCTCAAGATCTTGTGCTGCTCATTTGCATATGAAAGAGGAAGTTCATAAAAGCCCTTTCTTATTTTCTAACACGGGTTCAAATCAGGGGCCATTATCATCCTATAGAAAGACCCAAATGGCATATGGATCATTCTGAAGAAGGGGGCGAGCGCCTTTTAAGAGAATTGTTTTAGTTTTTGCAGGAAATTAATCAGAGGGATGGGCTTTGTGGAGCGGGGAGCAAATCTAATCTGTCCTTTGTTCGAATTTGCCTTGCTCCAATTCCTAGCAATTGTAGACAACATGCTCTTTTGTTTGGGAGACACTTGTTACATGCATAATTAGAGACTGCAGTAGCTGTGTTTAAAGAAAAACTGTTTTCCAATGTAATGTGTGATCTTGATAATAGTATTTTCATCAAAGGTAGCAATTACATTCATTAAGCTGGGACTGGCGTGGCGGCAAGGAAATTAAGTGGAAAGTGAATAAAAAGCTCCCCTCCCCCCCTTTTATCTCCTTCTCTTTATAAGTTGAAATGCACCATGGTGAGCTGTAACTGGGAAATACATAGTGAATATAAAAAAATAAAGTCCTCCTTAACCTTTCTGAATAATGACCCTGCAGATATCCTAGGGATGGCAACTATAGATGCACTTTTCAAATTAAAGGGCTTTATTCTACCTTAATTTCCTATGCAAGTTTTAAATGAGCTCAACATATGATTCAGGTCTTTAAAGGCTGCAGGGCTCTTTAGGATTAATTCACTGTTCTTTTCACACATAAATTAATAGTTTTGTGTTCTCAAAAAAAAAAAAACCACAACAAGGCATAAATCAACCAGTTTAGGAGAGAAACAAGGACAGTTGCCTATTTTTAATTACCCCTTTAACTATTCATTTAGGTTTCCTTATGCTTTAATTTTGAGGATATTATAAATGAAGTTCACACATTGAGGTGGAAAAATAGCCCAGGAAAAGAGTACCCACAGATTCCTGTCACTGTGTTGCTGTGAGAAACTTATTCTGGAAAGACAAACCTATGTGAATATATATGTATATGTATGCATGTGTGTATGTGTGTGTGTACGTGTGTGTATGTGTGTGTGTACGTGTGTGTATGTGTATGTATGTGTATGTGTGTATGTGTGTGTATGTGTGTGTATGTATGTGTGTATGTGTATGTGTGTGTATGTGTGTGTGTGTGTGTGTGTATGTGTATGTATGTGTGTGTGTGTTTGTATGTGTGTGTGTGTTTGTATGTGTGTATGTGTGTGTATGTGTGTGTGTGTGTGTGTATGTGTGTGTATGTGTGTGTGTGTATGTCTGTATCTCCTCCAGGCAGATGCTCTATGCTTATTCCCCCGCATTAGAAGTCCTGCTTTAAAATGTCCTTGTAATTCCTCAAAGGGCTTGATGATTCCAATTTTATTCCACAGAGCACAGTGAGAGCCAGACATTCCTGGGCAAAATTAGGTGGAGACATGCCACCTCCTCTCAGCACACTAGCTTCACCGTTGACCTGAAATGCTTTCTGAGAAAATGAAACCAGTTCACAAAAATCAATTGGGAACCCTTATTTTTTGTGTGTGATTGGACACACACAGCTCTGCAGCAGGAATCATTACCTCTAGATTGGTTGACCCAAATGTCATGCAGATCATCTTGGAGTGGAAGCCAAAGTGCTTGGACGGTTTCGCATTTCTGCTGGCTGCACAGCTAGACGCAGCAGTGGCCTTGATGGCAAACCTCTAACCAAGTGGGTCAGGGTATTTTACCCTTGGCTAAAGGAGTTGCTGTAATTTGAGGAAAAGGTGGGACTTCAGAAGTTTTACAACTTTACTTTCTGATCTGCTCATTATCAGTTGCTTTGACTTTATTATGAGACTGGAATGTTGAATGAGGAGCCAGGAGAGCCAGCCTGTGGTCCCAGCTGGTAATTTACGCAACGGCTCAGTAGTCTGCTGAGGCTTATACACACTATGTAACTTATACCTTACAGCAGCCTTTCAAAGTGGGCATTAGTGTCATGATCACGCCCCATTCACCCTTAAGAAAATAAAACCTTACAGAGGTCAAATAACCACAATCTTGGTCAGAATTTTTGTGTCCCCCTCCTCCCAAATCCATATGTTGAAACCTAATTCCCAATGTGGTGGTAGTAAGAGGTGGAGCCTCAGTGATGAATCCACCCTCATCAATGGGATTAGTGTCTTTAGAAAAGAAGTCTGAGGGAGCTTGTGGGCCCCTTTGCCATGGGAGGACGCAGTGAAAAGGTAGCATCTATGAAGCGGAGTGAGCCCCCACGAGATAGATTCCTATCTCCCTGCACCTTGGACTTCCCAGCCTCCAGAACTGTGAGCAATACATTTCTGTTGCTTGTAAGTTGCCCAGTATAAGGTATTTTGTCATGGCAGCCATGAGACATCCACTGCAGGTTGTACACTTAAGAAGTGGTGGCGCAGACAGCCAAACTCCAGCAGTCTGATGTCAATGCCTAAGCTCTTAGTTATCTGCGGTGGGAACTTGGGAGCAAGGGCCTTTGCCTCTCTGGGCTCAGATGCCTTCTACACAAAATAAGGGGGTAGCAAGCAAATCTTAAGAATAACAGGCTGGGACTCTCCAGGGATACTAAGACTATGGCCACCTGATCCATAAGCAGCTCTGGACTCTAGCTCTAGTTCTGTGAAAGAATAAAAATCACACCCTACATCCTTTTACACCCTTAATCAGTGTGGCACCAACTCTGAGCCCTCGGCCCAATAATTCCATGGAATACGTAACTCTGTGAGGGCTCTTTTCCCCAGGAGTTCTATCTGGGTTCTGGGGTCTTGCCCAGGGCCATGGTGTAAAGGAGCCTCTTGAGCCTCCATCACCTCCTGTGCTCCTTACCTCCTTGAGAGAGAGGTCCCTTCTTCTGGCCCAGGTGCTTCCTTCAGACCAGCTTCTCTGCTTTCTTTGGGATGTGCCTGAGGTCCAGCATCTTTCACGAGGCTGGAGGGCTCTGCCCAGGACCCAGCTTCCTGGTGTCCCCCATGCCATTCCCTCTTGCCCTGTGACGCACTTCCTTGGGGTGCTAGTCTAGGCTACTTATGGGACCTGATCATCTCTCTCTCTCTTTCCCCAACCTAGGGAAATTTCTCTTTAATTTGGGGAAAATTCTTCTCTCCGAAAGCCTTATTCTTCACATGGGACTTAATTTCCCCCTTTCCTTTCAAACCTTGTCCATCTCTATGGATTTAGACTTTTAGACAAAAGTCAGGAGGTGCTACCACCAACCTCAACGGAGGCAAGAATCGTTGGAGCCTGCTTGAATAGGGAGAAGAGAAAAGGGAAAAAAAAGTAATAGCTCCCCAAATTAAGCTTGCCATACTCCTTCAAAGCCCATAGTTCTTAGAGACCATACAGCTTGCTTGGTCAGGAGCTCTGGGCACCACCTGCTACTTTGAGGGAGAAACTGCTGCATCTTCAAGAGCAGTACAGATGGACAGAAGTTTCAGGTAAAACAAAAATGCTAGATGTCCGTGCTGCCCAACATGATCGCCACTGGCCACACATGACTAATGAGCACTTGAAACATGGCTAGTATAACCAAGGAAAGGATTGTTCATTTTTTAAAATTTTAACTCCTTTAAATTTAGATAGGTATTTGAAATCATAAAAATACAGATAATTTCACAAATCATTTTATAAAGAAATACAATACAAAACCAACATCTGATTAAAAGCATAAAGAAGAAGAATAGATGACTCTCATTATGAATATATATGCAATAATCCTCCAAATAAAATAGCAAAAGACCAAAAAATAATTTAAATAGACACACATGGCTGGCTGGTGGCCATTGTGTTGAACAGCACATTTCTAGAGAAATCTTGGAAGAGGAGTGTAGTCCAACTTACACTTGAAAGAATGTCTCAGGCTGTTAGACAGAAA
The DNA here is from genome assembly GCF_028885655.2 of Pongo abelii. Lineage (NCBI taxonomy): Eukaryota > Metazoa > Chordata > Mammalia > Primates > Hominidae > Pongo > Pongo abelii. Next base: position 130,143,803 of record NC_071993.2, on the reverse strand, counting down.
GTGGATCGAACAGTGGGAATAGTGGAAACTGGAAGCCAGTTAAGGGGCTTATTGTGCTGTTCTGAGTGAGAAGTCATACCTTAGATTAGACTATGGTGTTAGTGGAGAAGAAAGACTGGACAGATTTAAAAATTACTTTGGAGGTGGAACCAGTGGTGGTGGCCCACTGGTGACTGGGACCCAGGTGCCACACTCCACTCTGAAACCACATTTGGAGTTAAACCGATTCATCCTCCTCACGAATTGTTTTGGACCACTCATTGATTTTCATGGACGCCCTTGATGGAGGACATGTCTTCTTCCAGTGTGGACACCGTTTCAAGCCACATGAGGTACCTGAGACAAGGATGGCACCCCCTCTATCCAAGAGGTTTATCAAACTGCAAATCCACTAATATGAGCTGGCAAATACCAAAGGTTGATTTTCCAAATGATGTTTTAATGTCCCCAAGCAAATCTTAGCTGCCCCCACTCGAATAAAGACAATGAGTAAACGAAAAGAGAAATCGTTATTAAGCAGCTATTCTTTAAAGAAAAAGCACTAACCAAACAGGGCTTCCTATCTGGCCATCCGTCTGACAGATATGTTTTCTCAGCACCTACTCTCAGCCTTTTTGGAGGCTGCTCCAGAAAGAGGTTGGGGAAAGAGAAGGTTCTTTCTATTTTACCCCAAATTAGGTAATTCCACCAAAGCTCTTCAGGGTTTTGGCTTCTCTTTCCTCCTTCTGTGTCTTTGTGTTCCAATGGTCAGTTCCAGAAGTTCCATGAATTGGCTTGTCTTTCCAATAGTTTTACATGGTGCCTGAGCAACATTTTGCAATATTAGTAATTCCCATTACTCCTACATTATATTAACTACACAGGTCTAGTTGTAACATGCATGGCACGTGATTGTAATTCTCTACATTAGCTGATGGACATTGAACGTAGAATTGTGAATAGTCTTATTTTTTACAAAAAATATTTAATAACATTTAATTAAATTTTCAACTTGCCCATTGGTTAAGGGAAAGTTTGTTTCAGTCTCAAAATGCTCTTTAGTACAAAATACACTTAAAATGCCCTGAGCAACAATCAATAAACATATCCTTAGCCTTTGTCTACTTGGAAAAATCAATAGGGTTGGTACAATGGAGTATTAATGCGTAAAGGAACTGTATGTACATTTTACAGCTATGGGTTTCTGTTATAGACAGAATGTAAAATAAGGTAAGGCTCAGAGAGCTGTCCACTCAGCCAGATGTTCTCCCTTCAGACTTCCTGACCCTCCAAAGGTACCAAAACTTACATCCCTGCTATGACTTCATCATTAGTTTGCATATCCAAAAGGAAAAAAAATCCATTTCCAAGAGAAATGGTTAGATTTCAAAACACCGCACCTAAGGTGATTTATCTTATCAGCAGTTTCTTCATTAACTCTTGAACTAATAAAGTAAAATCTCATTAAAGCAAGCCCCACGGAGGCTCCTATTTTGGGGTGGAGAATTGTGAACACATTGCCCTAAATTGCTTTTGGTTCTACCGAACTCAGAGAACAGTTGGTGCCTGGCTTCTCTGCCTCACACTGGGAGAGTGAATGGGGATCCACAAGGACCTCTGACCTCAGGAGGATGGAGGGAAGGGGCCCGCCTGCTCCCCTTCTGCTTCTTCGCTAAGCAGATGGGTCTCTAGGGAGCTTGGGGTTTACCTCGTTGGTCCTGCTGGACTGGGGTGCTGGGGAGAAGTTGGAAAGGAACGTGGACTTTGGGGATGGAATCATTTTGAGCAACTACTCAAGTCTTAGTGTGCGATGAAAATCCCTTGGCAGGTTACCAAACATGCAGATTCCTAGGCCCCAGCCCCAAAGATAAGACTCATATGTCAGGAAATGTGCCTTTCTATAGACATCTCAAGTGATCTGGGGGCAGAAAGCCCAGGAGATGGCCAGTCCTTCCTGAGTACTTCATCTGACTTTTGTACCACCAGACTTATGTAAGAGTTCCTGATCTCTGTCTCCTACTCTCATCCTTCACCTGCATTTTAGACATAAATTTCCAAAGCCAGCCAGGTGCGGTGGTTCACGCCTGTAATCCCAGCACTTTGGGAGGCTGAGGCGGGTGGATCACGAGATCAGGAGTTTGAGACCAGCCTGACCAACATGGTGAAACTCCATCTCTACTAAAAATACAAAAATTTGCCAGGCATGGTGGTGGGCACCTGTAATCCCAGCTACTCAGGAGGCTGAGGCAGGAGAATTGCTTGAACCTGGGAGGTGGAGGTTGCAGTGAGTCGAGATCGCGCCACTGCACTCCAGCCTGGGCGACAGAGTGAGACTCCATCTCAAAAATAAATAAATAAATAAATAAATAAATAAATAAATAAATAAATATAAATTTCCAAAGCCTGCTAGACAGATCTAAAAATAAACATTGTATCCAATGACTGGGACACCCTGGGAATGGTATTCCACAGTGTGCATTTTGAGGTCTCTTGGAGTTATTCTAAAAGCACAGTGAGGTTTAGAACCAATTGTATAGAGAATGAAGAGGCACAATAGCAGAGTCTTGATAAAAAATTTCCATTTAAGGCCAAAGAAGCCAACGAAGAGCCAGTGAAAAGGAGGAGGTGCTTTGTCAAAGGAGCAAAGAGCCTGTAGGAAGACGAGGGGTGTCTGAAACTGTATAAATTGGGAAAAATATAATAGGCCACCAATTAAAGGTAAAAAGATGGCTTCTGAGAACATTGTTTAAACTCACTGACAAAATGAACACCAGGTAAAAAGGCATCAAGGAGTAATGAGGATGAGGAACTGCTGTAGAGTGACCACTATTCATCTTTTCAGCACTGTGGAGCAGTGGCTCACCCTAAAAAATTGATTTTTTAGGGTGGGAAGACATAAACATACAGTTGTCCCCCCTTTATCCATTCATTGGTGATATGCTCCAAGATCCCCAGTGGATGCCTGACACTGCAGTTAGAGCTGAACCTTATATATACTGTATTTTTTACTGTACATATGATAAAGTTTATAAGTTAGACACAGAAAGAGATTAACAATAATAATAAAATGGAGCAATCATAACAATATTTAGGTTATATAGGTATGTACAGTATCCTCAATTTTGCCACTTTTCCACAAAGCCTAAAATGTTTACTCTCTAGCACCTTTAGGAAAAAGTTTGCCAACCCCTGATTAAATGATTGCCTCTAAATCAAATTTTGACTGAAAAGGTTGGTCAGTCTGTCTTGATGTCATACCGAAAGAAGAGAAAGAGAGAAGGCTGTAAGAAAAGTTATATGAATGTGGTCTCTCTCTTTCTTACTGTTTCATTGTCATACTCACCCTTCTTGTGACGGTGTGAGATGGTAAAATGTGTGTGGGATAGGATGAAGTTGTGTGAATGGCGTAGGCACTGTGATGTGCCTACTAGTGATTCGGCCACTATCGACCTTCTGACAACGTCTCAGAAGGTGGAGCCTCTGCTTTGTGTGATCCTAGATCACCAAGCATGACAATGAAGATGGCGGGATGTCAAGAGCAGACAATGTTGATGACCAAGAAGGGGGTAGAGCAGACAACGTGGATACGCTGGACAAAGGGATGATTCACGTTCTTATTGGGATGGAGCAGAATTGTGCAATATTTCATCATGCTACTCAGAACGATGTACAATTTAAAACTGATATGTTGTTTGTTTCTGGAGTTTTTTGTTTAATATTTTCAGATCACAGTTGATGCAGGTAACTGAAACTGCGGGTAAGGGAAGACAATCATGTTTGTAGGTTATAGGAGGGAGCCCATAGGGCTAGAAAGTCTACAAAGGAAATCAAGAGAGAATAATGGCTCAAGTTCCTAGAGGAAGCCTTCTCTCTTTCTCTTCTTTCGGTATGACATCAAGACAGACTGACCAACCTTTTCAGTCAAAATTTGATTTAGAGGCAATCATTTAATCAGGGGTTGGCAAACTTTTTCCTAAATGTGCTAGAGAGTAAACATTTTAGGCTTTGTGGGAAAGTGGGCAAAATTGAGGATACTGTACATACCTATATAACATTTAAAACATAAAAACACATTCTTAGCTTGTAGGCCATAATGCAAATAGGCAGTGGCTTGGATTTGGCCCATGGGCCATACTTTGTCCACCCAATTTAAACAAAGGACATGTGTCCTTCGACTTGAGTAGAAGTTTTGAATTTTTCCTTTTTCCTTAATACAAATGCTTCATGTTCAAGGAAATATTACATTTGAATACCCTGGGTCAAATCATAGAAAATCAAATCACAACTAAAGACAAGATCCTAATCCCAAGGCCAGTGCAAATGGCCCAATTTGTACCTGAAAGGAAAAAGCCCTCTCTGTGAAGTTCTGCTTGGCAAAGCAAGCCATACATTGCTTTGATTAGGACAAGCATTTAAACCTGAACAGTGCTATTTACCTAGGGAGGTCAAACCTTCATAGGTTTCAGATCTCTTTTCTGTGCTCTCTATGTCAGAGTCTAGTCTCCTGTGAGGCTGAATAGAGCTGCCGATTTCACTTTGGCTATTTGAGAAAAGCAGAAAAATTAGTTAAAGGGAGAATGATACACAAAAGTAAAAGATATCAGTAGCCCAGTAGATTACTTTAATTTTATATTTCCTATTACACAAGTAATACAAGAATACATTCCTAATATAAAAATTCAAATAGTATAGATGATGCTAATGACCTCCAGTGCCAGCACAGGCCCCCAGAGTTAAATGCGGTTATTGGTACGGCAGTATACTTTCCACTTTTTTCTTTATTTTATTTTAAGAGATGAGATCTCACTCTCTTGCCTAGGCTAGAGTGTAGTGGCATGATCATAGCTCACTGCAGCCTTGAACTCCTTGGCTCAAGTGATCCTCCTGCCTTAGCCTCTGGGGTAGCTAGGACTACAAGTGTGCACCACTGTGCCTGGCTAATTTCCAAGTTTTTTTTTCTAAGAATTTATACACGTTTGTATTTACAGAAATATATGTAGCTTTGTATTGTTCTGCACAAATACTGTGTGACTTATTGTCTCCTTAAACAATATGACTTGATGATTTCATCTCCATACACGGATCTTCCTTATTTTTTTAAATGGCTTTTGTGTGCATTTTCGATGATTTACCTATTTCTTCTCCTACTCAGCCATTTCTAACTTTTCACTACTACAAACCATGCTGCCCTGGATGTCCCTGACATGCCTTCTTGTACCCCCTCCCAGAAGCACTGAAGATTCAAGAGACCTGGGCTTGTCATATCATTGTCAACATTCGTTTTTGTTTGTTTTTGAGATGGAGTCTTGCTCTTTCACTCCGGCTGGAGTGCAGTGGTGTGATCTCAACTCCCTGCAACCTTTGCCTCCCAGGGTCAAGCAATCCTCCCGCCTCAGCCTCCTGAGTAGCTTGGATTACATGCATGAGCCACCACGCCTGGCTAATTTTTGTATTTTACTTAGTAGAGTCGGGGTTTCGCCACCCAGGCTGGTCTTGAACTCATGATCTCAAAAGATCCACCCGCATTGGCCTCCCAAAGTGCTTGGATTACAGGCATGAGCCACCGTGCTCAGCCAACAATTTGTATTTTATATTTTTATTTATTAATCCAGGTTATTTAAATTCTAGGGTTAGCTTTTTGCTTGTTTTTGAGATGGAGTCTCCTTCGGTTGCCCAGGCTGGAATGCAGTGATGTGATCTCGGCTCACTGTAACCTCCGCCTCCAGGTTCTCCTGCCTTAGCCTCCTGAGTAGCTAGTGGGATTACAGGGGCACGCCACCATGCCCAGCTAATTTTTGTATTTTTAGTAGAGACAGGGTTTCACCATGTTGGTCAGACTGGTCTCGAACTCCTGACCTCAGGCAATCCACCCGCCTCAGCCTCCCAAAGTGCTGGGATTACAGGCATGAGACACCATGCCCGGCGTGGTTAGCTTTTTTATATCCTACCTTTTTTGTTTATATATTTACTTATCATTGTGTGTAGTGAGTGCCGCCTGTAAAATTTATCTTGTTGGAATTTGTAGAAATTTTCTTTGAGACAAAATTCTAATGATCACGCATCTGCATTTGAAAAGAAACAAAAAAGTTCTCTCTCTTTATCAAACCTGTTAATTACGCCACCCAAATCCTCTACATCTGTTCTTACCTTCTACTTGACTTGGTGATTTCTAAGTCAGCAACTATGATTATGGCTTTGTCAATTTTTTTCATTGTATTTCTATTCGCTTTGCTCTATGTAGTTCCCAGTTATGTTGTTAGGGACATAGTTTGTGACTGCTGGACTTTTTTGGTGAACTCTTACTTTTTATGAGATATCCTTTAAAATTATTTTTGCCTTTAATTCCGTTTTGTTAGATATCAACATTGCTATTCCTGCTTTCCTTTTTGTAGCATGTGTACGGTCTTTTTCCATCTCTTTATTTCAACTTTGCTGTGCTGTTTTGTTTTAGGTGTTTCTAACTTTATGTAGCTGGGATTTAAATTTTTTGTTTGCACCATCTGAACATCTGAGTTTAACCCATTTGCAACTACAAATACTACTATGTTTGCCTATCTTCCCATCTTATTTTCTACTTACCATGATTTTTTTTAAAAAATGATTTTTTCCTTATATTGTGAGCTATCTGTACAAATAATTGCGTAGCCACCACTCAGATTTCTATCATGGTTTTTTGTCATTCTCCCCACCCTAGGGTAACTTTGAGTCTTTACTTTTTTTTTTCCTTTCTTTTTCTTTTTTTCTTGAGACAGGATCTCACTCTGTCTCCCAGGCTGGAATGCAATTACAGCTAAATGTAACCTCGACTTCCCAGACTCAGGCGATCCTCTCACCTCAGCCTCCGAGTAGCAGCGCTACAGGTATGTGCTACCATGCCTGGCTAATTTTTGTGTTTTTGTGTAGAAAAGGGGTCTCGCCACATTGCTCAGGCTGGTCTCAAATTTCCTGGGCTCAAGAAATTACTTATTTTTATCTTTTTAAGATCAAGAGTCAAACATAGTACATAGCAAATCCCAGGCAAAACTCTAGAGTGAGATTATTTGGTATTACCTTAGTTTTCTTTTCAGTGCTTTTCTCATCCTTCTAACTGCATCTTCCTATTGCTTTACCTACTCTCCCAGGCCTTCTCTCCAAACACACATTTCCACCACACCCGTTTGTCTCGAAGGTCCCATTCTCAGCTAGTTTCTCTGCCTCAAAGTATCTGAAACTCATTCATGAAGAATTATTAACGAATAAAGGACTGGTTGGTGGTGGTATTTTACTGGAAGGCTCCTGAAGATAAACAAGACTTAGACCCAAAAGAATAAATCTAGGAGGGCCTTCATCAGCAAGACTGCTGGAGTTTGAGTTCCATTTCTGCCATCTACCAATAAGCATCTTATCTAACCCCTTTATGCCTCAGTCTCCTTGCCTATAAAATGAGATAACCAAGAGCACCTCCCTCATAGGGCTGTTGTGAGTTAATATGTGTCAAGAGTCTAGAATCATGGCTAGCACGTGGTAGGAGCTCAAGAGATGTCTGCGCTTACTGTTATCATTCTAATGGATGTAAAGAAATATTTCTTTATAGGGGTGACCTTGGTAGCTTTCTACTCAATCTTTCTGTGATGAATAGAAAAGACACCTGAATGGGCGCATATTTAAACAAGGAGCTGTTCTTATTCATGTTTGCATGGTGGTTGAGAGTCCACAGCACCTTGGACATAGTGACCACTCACTACATGTTGCTGAATGACAAAGGAAAAAAAAAAGGGACTAATACCTAGATTTCTAAAATGATGTAGAGGATAATGGGGAGAAGATAAGTTGAAATTTCCTATAGCCTTAGGCTACCGTGTACCACTGAGTAAAAAGTGCAATAATATACATTTTCTAAAAGTAATACTATAAAGCACAGGCATACATATCAGCCAGATAATATCTGTGCAGCGAGGATGTGCTCAAAAGAGGTGAACTCTTTACTGAAGAGCTGCTTATTTTGCCATTTAAAAAAAAGGGTCCTCTGGCAAAATTTTCTTTAGTATCATGAATTTAAACTTAGTCTACATTATAAGACCTCTTCTCTGAAAACAAACAAAATAGGCTTATATGACAGGCAAGCTATTGGTTTGGTAAACAAAGATGTATATATCTTACAGAAAGATTACATTATTTTCTTATTTCATCTGTATGTATAACAAACAATTTTGCTTTATAAGAGTACCAAAAATCTCCAGTTAATTTAGTCCTTTATTTTTTTTCATTCTCCATAGAATATTGGTTTTGTAACATCGAATACAATCCAATATATACCATTAAAACAATCCGATACATACCATTCTGCTTTGGGCTTTATGAAAGATCAGCAAAAATACATAAACAAGGATATAACTAGTACATTTATAAAATACATCATAACAATGAAACCAAAGGATCCCACACAATAATCTTCACATTTGACATGCTGGTTACAGCTGAGGAGAGCCAGTGTCTTTGGCAAGTGATTCATATACGTAAGCGATGACACTGATTAATCCTAACACTTCTGAAATGTTCATTCTTTATCAGTTAAACCTAAAATAAATCAACAAGAGTACTGAAATATAACAAGAATGAAATCCAAAATTTGTTGAAAGGGGCAATGTTTAATATTAGGAAGAACACTGAATTTGGGGACTAATTCTTGTCCCCAAGTACATTTGGATTCTTGTCTTTGTTCCTGGATGATCTTAGGCAAGTAATCTGTGCTATGAATCCTTCACTTTTAAAATGAGAGAGTTGGTTGGCAGGTTCTCTAAGGTCTTTCTAGGTTTAACTTTCCATGATTTTAAAATCTTTGACACAGGCTTATTTTTGTGTTGTAAAATGAAATCTCTAACAATACTAACTTGGTAGTTGGATGGAATCCAGTGCCACTCACACACATCTGCTCAAACAGTTCTTTACCTTCTGAGCCCCAAGACAGCCCAGTCCTCAAATTAACAATGATGGCAGGCTTCAGAAGGCTAATGGCTAGTTCTCCACCAGACACAAATGCAAGATAGATCGTTTTAAAGCTCCTGAAGTCATGGTTATCAGAAGAAAAGCTATAAAGGAAGAACTACAGGGAAAACCTACAACATTCTCTTTGGAAAAATGACAAAATAACACATTTTACCATTTACTGATTCACTAACGGAAGAAGGTAGGTGCATATATTAACTATAATACATAATTAATTTTAACTGTTATTTGTGAATATGCAAAAAATATACATACAAATTAGAACTTGATCAATAAATATAAATTCAAGGTCCAGATGCAAATGGGAAGCTCTATGATGCTGGTAATTTGAACAAGAGGTTTATTGTACTTTCACATGTTTCTAATTCTACGGGAAGAAGTTGGGATTCCTTTTACTAATGTTGGCTTCTGCTCCATTGTCTGTAAAGTCCACCTCTTTCATGTAATCACAGAAATTAAAGATGTCCAAGGCCCCTGTAGGGCATTTCATCCATGTCCTACTCTTATCAGATGACTGTCTTTTTGTTCCGAAAGACTGAATGAGTGGGTGTTCATCATCTCTCCATTTGAAAGTCAAGTAGGCTTTATCTCTTCGGATTCAAGATCTAAATTTGTCCTTGTTTCTTCCTAATATTTTAATGTAATTCCTATGTCAATTGTATTTACACAATTTTTAATATTTAACTCTGATTTGCATTACAGAAATTAGTCCACTTCAATAAACATGAATGTGCAAAGCAAAATTACTCTGGAAATGTCAGGTTTTTTAAATAAACATTATCCTTTCATTAAAGTACTAAAATGTTTCTCATGTAACAGTAATGATTATTCTAAGCAACTGCATGAGCCTTGGAAGATTTTTCATCTCTAACGCATATTCCTCTTTCAGAAGACATCAAAACTCATTTCTCTGTTGTCCACCTTCCTCCTGAGGGGACTCAGGAAGTGTACCACAGGGGGGGTTTCTTCTGACTGAGAATCCCTAATACTGAAAAAGTGGCATTACCAGTGATATGGTTTGGCTGTGTCCCCACTGAAATTGCAACTTGAATTTATCTCCTGGAATTCCCACATGTTGTGGGAGGGACCCAGGGGGAGGTAATTGAATCATGGGGGCCAGTCTTTCTTGTGCTATTCTCATGATAGTAGGTCTTACGAGATCTGACGGTTTTATCAGGGGTTTCCACTTTTCCTTCTTCTTCATTTTCTCTTGCCACCACCATGTAAGAAGTGCTTTTCACCTCCCACCATGATTCTGAGGGCTCCCCAGCCATGTGGAACTGTAAGTCCAATTAAACCTCTTTTTCTTCACAATCTTGAGAAATGTCTTTATCAGCAGTGTGAAAACAGACTAATACAGTAAACTGCTAACAGTAGAGTGGGGCATTGCTGAAAAGATAGCCAAAAATATGAAAGCAACTTTGGAACTGGGTAACAGGTAGAGGTTGGAACAGTTTGAAGGGCTCAGAAGAAGACAGGAAAATGTGGGAAAGTTTGGAACTTCCTAGATAGCTGTTGAATGGCTTTGCCCAAAATGCTGATAGCAATATTGACAATAAAATTCAGGCTGAGGTGGTCTCAGATGGAGATGAAAAACTTGTTGGGAACTGGAGCAAAGGTGACTCTTGTTACGTTTTAGCAAAAAGACTGGCAGCATCTTGCCCTTGCCTTAGAGATTTGTGGAACTTCGAACTTGAGAGAGATGATTTAGGGTATCTGGTGGAAGAAATTTCTAAGCAGCAAAGCATTCCAGAGACAACTTGGGTGCTGTTAAAGGCATTCAGTTTTATAAGGGAAGCAGAGCATAAAAGTTTGGAAAACTTGCAGCCTGACTATGCAATAGAAAAGAAAAATCCATTTTCTGGGGAGAAATTCAAGCTGGCTGCAGAAATTTGCATAAGTAGCAATAAGCCTAATGTTATTCCCCAAGACCATTGGGAAAATGTCTCCAGGCCATGTCAGAGAACTTCCTGGCAGGCCCTCCCATCACAGGCCTGGAGCCCAGGAGGAAAAAGTGGTTTCATGGGCTGGGCCCAAGGTTCCCATGCTGTGTGCAGCCTAGGGACTTGGTGCCCTGTGTCCCAGCTGCTCCAGCTGTGGCTGAAAGGGGCCAATGTACAGCTTGTGCTGTGGCTTCAGAGGGTAGAAGCCTCAAGCCTTGACAGCTTCCATGTGGTGTTGAGCATGTGGGTGCACAGAAGTCAAGAAATGGGGTTTGGGAACCTCCGCCTAGATTTCAGAAGATGTATGGAAATGCCTGGATGCCCAGACAGAAGTTTGCTGCAGGGGTGGGGCCCTCATGGAGAACCTCTTCTAGGGCAGTGCAGAAGGGAAATGTGGGGTCAGAGCCCCCGCACAGTGTCCCTACTGGGGCACCACCTAGTGGTGCTGTGAGAAGAGGGCCACCGTCTTCCAGACCCCAGGATGGTAGATCCACGGACAACTTGCACTGTGCACCTGAAAAAGCTGCAGAGACTCGACGTCAGCCCATGAAAGCAGCCAGGTACAAGGCTGTACCCTCCAAAGCCACAGGGGCGGAGCTGCCCAAGACCATGGGAACCTACCTCTTGCATCAGCATAACCTGGATGTGAGACGTGGAGTCAAAGGTGATCATTTTGGAGCTTTAAAATTTGACTGCCCCGCTGAATTTTGGACTTGCATGGGCCCTGTTATCCTTTTGTTTTGGCCAATTTCTCCCATTTGGAATGGCTGTATTTACCCAATACCTGTACCCCCATTGTATCTAGGAAGTAACTAGTTTACTTTTGATTTTACAGGTTCATAAGTGGAAGGGACTTGCCTTGTCTCAGATGAAACTTTGGACTGCGGACTTTTGGATGAATGCTGGAATGAGTTAAGGCTTTGGGGGACTGTTGGGAAGGCACGATTGGTTTTGAAATGTGAGGACATGAGATTTGGAGGGGCTGGGGTAGAATGATATGGTTTGGCTGTGTCCTCACTGAAATCTCAACTTAAATGGTATCTCTCAGAATTCCCGCGTGTTGTAGGGGGGACCCAGGGGAGGTAATTGAATCACGGGGGCCAGTCTTTCCCGTGCTATTCTCATGACAGTAAGTCTCACAAGATCTGATGGGTTTATCAGGGGTTTCCACTTCTGCTTCTTTCTCATTTTCTCTTGCTGCCACCATGTAAGAAGTGCTTTCCGCCTCCCACCATGTTTTGAGGCCTCCCCAGTCATGTGGAACTGTAAGTCCAATTAAACCTCTTTTTCTTCCCAGTCTTGGGTATGTCTTTATCAGCAGTGTGAAAACAGACTAATACAACCAGATATATATTTTATTGCATTTTGCCTGTTTATAATATATATTGCAAAACAATAGATTCATTTTTGCCTTTCCAAATATAAAATTATTTTAATATTGAATATGCTTTTTCAAACTCTACAGCCCCCTCTCTCCCTCATTCCTTATGAGATTTTGATACACTTCTTAATGGGCAAGAGATCTTTCTCTTGAGAATCACTGAACCAAAACCCAATTTCTGAATTATTATTCAGGATAAAGTGCAATAACCATGACTGAAGAAACAGTATTCAATTAAAATACAGAAATTGTCAACTGAAAAATAGTGCATGACAGAATATTCCAACACTGTACTGAATATTTTCTGATTATTAAATCAAATTACTTAAACCTTATACTTGAAAATAATGCACATTGGTTTTTAAAATGACCTACTGAAACCACCATAAAATGTATCTTTTATACAGGTTAATTATAGGAACAAATCACGTTGCTTTACATTGTTAAAATAATATTTTCTTCAGTTATATGACCTACAAAATTATACCCTTATTTTCCACTGATTCTCATATTTAAAATCAGAATTTTTAGATTTTTCTAAATAAATTTTCATCAGTTTTGACTTCACTTGCAACTTAGAGTTGAATCTATAAAGTATCGGATAAAAATTGCCTACTATGTAACAAATATTTCTCTCATGCCACAAGATTAAGATTTAATAGGAATATAAACTATTTCTATAAGTAATGTTGTACTTCAGATGCCTTTATTTTTCCAAATGATGGGATGAAACTTCTGTATACTCTGAAACTAGGATGATAATATAAATATCCAGCCAGGCACGGTGGCTCATCCCTGTAATCCCAGCACTTTGGGAGGCCGAGGTGGGCGATATCTTGAAGCCAGAAGACCAGCCTGGGCAATACGGTAAAACCCCACCTCTACTAAAAACACAAAAATGAGCCAGGCATGGTGGTGCATACCTGTAGTTCCAGCTACTTGGGAGGATGAGGCATGAGAATCACTGGAACCCAGGAGGTCGAGGCTGCCGTGAGCTGAGATCGCGCCACTGCACTCTAGCCTGGGTGACAGAGTGAGACTCTGTCTCAAATTAAAAATATATACATATATACGTACAGAGCTTTAAAAACAGTTTTGGAAAAAAATAGAGGTGCTTATTTCCCAAGTTTAAAAGTGGATCTCCTGTGCCTAAGTTAAACAGCCTGAAAAGAGAAAACCAAAAAGGCCAACCCCAGGACCCTGACTAAGGGCTTCAATAAAATATTTGAATGCTGTGGAAGTTTATTCCCATGCAAGGCACTTACTCCCAACAAGACACAACAGTTTAAAATTTTACAGCAGTGATACCAGGGAGGGGTCCCAGTCCTACAGACGTCAGTATTCTGCATCGATATGCTTTGCAATAGTGTTCAACTGGATGTTGGAAGCTCCTTCATATATCGTGCCTTAAGCAAAAGGAAGCAGAAGGAACAATGAGGAGTTGGCGCATGGTTAAGACAAGAAATAGCTCTATAAACATCACCTTTGCGCTTGCTATAAAACAGTTACTAGTCACATCACTTGATGTCCCCTGAATATGGTACTATTTCACAGAGTAATTTTGACTAAGAGATGACAATTTCCCATTTGGTTTCTCGATGTCCAGGATCAGTATTAAACTGACTAAAGTGTAATCAAAAGTTGAAGATTTTGATTCTTCAACAATTGATGCATAAGCTCAGACTGTTATTTGTGGCAGTTTTACTAAAAAGCCTGTAGAGGCATTTAAAAAGGCAATTTGATATTTTTAAAAAATACAGAACAATTTTTTTTTGAAGGACGAGGTAAGAAAAAAATCCAGCCACATAAAGAGAGCCACTAAACATATACTGAAGAAATTAAAATTGCTTTTGCCTAGGATAAAATCAACAAATAAAACAGCCAAAATACCTACAGAGGCAAATAAAACAAAATGAAATATATAAAAAAAATCTATTTACCAATCTTTGCATCTCGGAAGTATTTCTCCACAGGGTAATCTTTGGTGTAGCCTACTCCCCCCATCCACTCGATACATTTACTCGTTGTTTGTCCTGCAATCTACCAAAAGCAAGCGCAAATCACACACTGAAACCACATAACTTATACATGATAAACACTTCTGGGTAACATTTTCAGCAACATGGATTCACTGTTAGTGGCACTGGAAGGACTAAAGTTATCTTCTAAACTAGCATTGTCTCTTCAGTCCCATTCTCCATACCATTTCTGTAAAACATCCTATTAATTCACAGAATCCCCATTTTCTTAAGAAATTAGAGCATTGTTCCCATGAATCTGCATGCTGAGAGATATCATTTATTCAGGAAATGTTTACTGGGGGCTTAACGGACGAGCTAGGGGACATTTCAAGCTGAGGACCAACATGTGGAAAGCCTCCAAGGGGAGAATGAACTCTTCAACCTCCAGCCCCTGAGACAGCCAGTGGGCTGGGATCGGGGTGATGTGTGAAAGGAGAATGGAGGAGCGAGAGACCCTGCAGAATGGCTCCTCAAGGACGTCCACATCCTAGCCCTCAGAGCTGTGAATATGCTGCCTTCCATGGCAACAGGGACTCTGCAGATGTGGGTAAGGATATGAGATGGAGAGATTACCCTGAATTATCTGGGTGGCTGTAATATAATCACAGGAGTCCTTATAAGGAAAAGGAGGAGGCAGGAGAGTTAGTCATGGAAGGTGATGTGACCAGAGACAGGAAGCAGAGTCAGAGAGAGATCTGAACATGCCACGTTGTTGGCTTTGAAGATGGAGGAAGGGGCTACGAGTCAAGGAATGTGAGCAGCCCCTAGAAGCTGGAAACAACTGTCCGCCAGAACCGCAGAAAGGCAGCCCCCGCATTCCAGTGAGACCCATTTCAGATTTCTGACCTCTAGAAGTGACAGAAAATGAAACTGCATTGTTTTAGGTCCCTGAGTTTTGGGTAATTTGTTATAGCAGCAATTGGAATCTAGTACGGAGAGAGTTCCATTTGTTGTGAGAAGCCACTGAAGGGTTAAAGCTGGAAGGTGACATGGCCTCACCGCCACTTTGAGAAAGGAGAGAGGCTGGATGGGAGGAAGCACCAGGGACCAGGAGGGCAGCGAGGTGACTGAAGTACAGAGGTGGCAGTGGAGAGGGAGACAAATACACCATTCAAGGAATCTTTCAGGGGTAGAATCATAGGAAATGATGCTGGACTCAATGTGGGGGGTGAGGGAAAGCAGGGTGTCAAGATGACGCTCAGGTTCTGATGGTGAAGCAGAAGTTGGACATGTTAGTCTGGAATTGAGAAAGCAGTTGAGGTAGGATATTTAAATTCATGGGCTGGAGAGGTTAAATGAGAGTTTAAAGCCATGGAATGAATAAGATATGGCTGAGGCTGCGAAACAGCTGCCAAATGATTTGGCTAAATTCTCTAGCCACAGTCTAATGTGTTAGCTCTAGAAAGCAAATGTATGAGTAGAAAGTTTTAGACAATCTTTTCTTGGTGTTTTAAATCTGATTTGTTCATATGATGGACCCATCATCTTCCACGGCATTCACTTTGCCCGAACTTGACACCATAGGCATGACACCCTCATTCAGAGGAGGCTCAGCCATGGATTTGAGATGGGTGGTCTATCTGAGCTGGGCTACTCACGAAACATCGACACCTCACAGAACTGAAGGTTTTCCTATGGCAGTTTGAGATGGGTGGTCTAGCTGAGCTGGGCTACTCAACGAAACATTGAGACCTCACAGAATTCAAGTGTTTTGCTATGGCAGTTTTCCTTTTTTGCTTTTCTATTATAAGAAATAAAAGTCCATGTTATCTTAACTTGAAAAACAACCAAAGTACAATCAACATTCCCAAGAGAAAATGTTAATAAGTATATATCTGAAAAAAAAAAAAAAAAGGCTGAATTACTTTTTCCTTTTTTTTTTTTTTTTTTTACCTCTGATGCATAGTATTTGGCCATTGATGCTTCTTTTATGAATGGCTTTCCAGCTTCTAAAAGCCTAGCAGCGTTGTATGTTAGTAATCTTGCGGCTTCCAGCTGGGTGGCCACGTGAGCCACTTGGTGTTGGAGGCCCTGTAACAGTCAGGCCCAAGTTAGAGAATTATGATTTCAAAAAAGCACCTCAACCTCAATGTCCTGCCTAGATACACAACACTGACAGACTCAAAATATACCCCAAAGGAAATTTACATTCACGTCTTTTAAATACTTTAAAATGAGTAATCTAAAATGAAATGTCACACTAAAAGTATTGTTAAATCCTCTTTTCCTAGAAAAACTTCAAAGTTCATGTAATTCTTCATGATTTTCAAGATTTAAATAGTAAAGTATAACAAAGTTAGGTTTAAAAACTTGACTGTTACATTTAATAATTACTTCAACTCTCTTTTGATCAAAATTGAGCTTAAATGAAATCCTGGCACAGCAAAACTTTGAATATATTCTTTATTTGCTTGAATTAAGAAAATTTTGATTTTGTATATGGCTTCCAGGCATTAAAAAATGTTAGCTACAAAGTAATGAAGAATATTTGAAGCACCAATTAGTACCACCCTGAAATTTTAGAGGGTGATTAGGTCCACACTAAATATTTGCCAATGAAAGAAACAACAGTTAACTTAGTGAGCCGGAATACAAACATTAACATTTATAAACAATTTTCTGCAAATAACAGGCACAGATGTTTACTACAAACTGAAATGTTTCTCATGCCTAACCTATCCATCCACCCAGATAGTTATTGGGCACCTCTGAGATGGCAGGCACTGCCCTGAGTGATGGAGGCAGCACACTGAACATTACAGCCAGAGTTTCTTGTTCTCATGATTTATAATACATAGTCCAGCAGGGAGAACAGACAATTAAATAATTATAATAATGTGTGATGAATATTAAGACAATGAACCTTGATTAAGGCAATCACACACGAATCCCAGGAATGGCCTTTCCTAAACAAAAGGGAGGGACAAGTTGGAGAAAAACAGCACTGTTTGTTAATACCCTACAGATTCTTCTCTTTCTCTTTCTGAAATATGTGATACACACAACAATTTCGTATGTACAAAAAGAGACCATGTTCCGTATATGTAGGCTATGAAGCATAATAGTAAGTTAAACACCCACAAACTTATGTGCAGAGTCCATATCTTCTCCCCTGTGATTTATCTTTTCACTTTATGGCATATTTCAAGGAAAAAAACTTACTAATCTTACCACCCATCTTATCTTTAGGATTAGTCCTTTTTGTGTCTGTTTACAAAAACCTTTCCTACCATGAGGTTATAAAAATATTCTCTGTTTTCTCCTAAAATCTGTGAAGTTTTGCTTTTAAGATCATGTCTTTATATCTGACATCCATTTTCTGTGTATGGTGTGAGGTAGGAATACAGTTTCATTATTTTCTCACATAGAAAGAATATTCCCACTCAGTGATCTGTAATGCCATTTCTATCATACATCAAATCTGCTACATGCGTGGGTCTATTTCTGGCTTTTCTGTTTTGTTCTATCAGTGAATTTGTCTGTTTCTATACAAGTATCACTGTTCTAGGAATTTGGCTTTTTATGTGGAACTCAGAGATTCTGATTATTTTTGCAAAATACATTCAGTTCAATTAAACTTACAGTCACCATCCATGCTGTCTATTCCATTTGTCACATTAAGTACTGAGAGAGGCAGGAAAGTGACTGAGGCATGTCTCCTGCTCTACAAGAACTCACCATTGCTGAATACTCGTTCCCTAACTACATTGTGAACACAAGGCCTGGCATGGAGAACATGCTAAATAAATCTATACTGAATAAACAATTGAAATTAATAAAGATGAATAGGCTGGTCTCTACCCTCAAGGACCATGTAGTCTCGAGGTCAGAAAGATATGAATGAATGCATGCAAAGCAAACATAAGATAATGTGTTAGAAAAAACTCTACTAACTTTAATCAAAGCATTATACAGCTATAATAATGTTGCTTTTTAAGATCAAAGTTTCTTCTCCTTGATGTGCTTATTTCACATAGCATGTCTCTATCAAAACATCTCATGTACCTCATAAATGTTTGTGGGTACCTGTGTACCCACAAAATTTTTAAAAAATAAATTAGGCCAGGCGCGGTGGCTCATGCCTGTAATCCCAGAACTTTGGGAGGCCAAGGCGGGCAGATCACAAGATCAGGAGATCGAGACCATGGTTAAATCTCGTCTCTACTAAAAATACAAAAAATTAGCTGGGCGTGGTGGCGGGTGCCTGTAGTCCCAGCTACTTGGGAGCCTGAGGCAGGAGAATGGTGTGAACCTGGGAGGCGGAGCTTGCAGTCAGCCGAGATAGCACCACTGCACTCCAGCCTGGGTGACAGAGCGAGACTCCGTCTCAAAAAATAAATAAATAAATAAATAAATAAATAAATAAATAAATTTTAAAAATCTAAGTGTTCTTTTAACTATCCATACTAGGCATCTCTAAAGATGTCATTATGATTACACCTGTTAGTATACTTGACCCCTTCTGTGTATTGATCTATCTGTCTATATGCACAAGAACATAGTTTCCTGTGCATAAAGAAGATCAAAAGCCTCCTTTCAAAACGACCTTTACATTCTGTCTCTTTCACTGCAATCTTTTTGGTAGCTGGCTGAGAAAGTACTCTAGTATAATGAAAATTCGACTAGAAGCCAAGACAAAAAAAACCCTCTACTTTTGGCACCATATTAGCTTTATGACCTTGGGAACTCAGCCTCCGTGTGCTTCAGGTTCCTAGGCCTAAGATGGGAATGACAGCATGGGCTGTGGTAGGCACTGGCCAGGCCTGCCACGCTCAGTCCTTCTGGGTCTTGAACTGACTGTGCATGTCCACAGCCTCGTATCTCTACGCATGTGCAATCTGAGTGTGCTCGTAGGATGCCTAGTTGTTATTATAAACCTGAAGACAATGCAATATGACAGTTGGCAATGCAATCATAAATTGTACTTGGAGCCTAGAGCTGCTTAAGGGGAGGTTTTGCAACCATGTAAAGTAATTATTCTGAAATTTTAGGTGACATGCCTTCAGGTTGCCTAAAAGGTTTGGTAAGGTGCCACTCCAGGCTGCCCCCACCCTGGCAAGACCTCAAGGAGGGCAGGAAGAATACCACTGCCACCAAGGAATCCCCAGATTGCCTGGTGAGCTCTGAGAAGCCGCAGTACTGGACCAAATCAGTATTACCCAAGTGCTTGGCTGAGTGCACCTCATTTGTATTTAATGCAGCAAACTGTATCTTCCATGAGACGTAGGTGTCAAAGTACAGTCCTCTGAGGATTACCACATGGTTCTGGTCTGAATAGGGGACCCATAACAAGTGCTACCATTTACTGAGCACATGTTATACTCACGCAATGTGTGAAACACTTTATACATACCTCATTTAAAACTGGATAAGTAAGTAGTTTTACCTTTATTTTATAGATGAGGCAGTTTAAGACTAGGATGAGGTCACTTGCCTAAGGCCTAAAGCTGGTAAGTGAAAGAACCAGGATTTGAATCCAGGAAGTCTGACTCCAGACCCCCTGCCCTGAGCTTCTGAAGCAGTGAGGAGACAGCTTCATGGTGCTCACCAAGATATCCTGAATCATGCCATAGCTGGGCCTGAAGGACTACTGCTCTGCCCTTGGCAAAGATCAAGGCATTCACAAGTACACTCCCTGAGACCTATTCTTTCCTCCCCTACCCATCTCCCATTAAAATCTCCCTGAAGGGATTCCCTCCATGGATTTCAACACAGCCCTTCATTAACAGGAAGCTGGGGAAGTCCAGTGCAGCAGAAAGACCCAAATAATTACATACCTGAAAATCAAATAGTCTTTTGCCAAATTGTATCCTTTCTTTAATATATGGAATAGTGTAGTCAAAACATCCTTGCGCCAGGCCCAGCATCTGTTAAAAAAAAAAAAAAAGATCAGAATTTCTTATTTTGTTACAAGTTTAATTATCCAAGTTGTAAATTCCTTCTAAATATAAATTGAATGATTGGTGTAGGGGAAGAACTGGAGATGCTGAGGTGGTGAGGTGTGTGTTAATAACACATCTTCACCCACTGCATTTGTAGAACTGAACTTCCAATAATTGGGAGAAAATTTTGAGTGATTTCATGTGAATATGGGCATATTTAATTCTAGCAGAGGTAAATCTCCCAGCAAGGTTGTGTTCACACAACCTTTTTAGGTTAAGGTTACTTTTTAGGAATCTTCTTTAAGCTTTGATTCTCCAGGTATAAAATGAGCCATAGAAGTTTTGCTCAGAACTGGCCTTGAAGACTATAGAGGAATGCCCTCCATTTCTTCTAGAAGTAAAATATGGAAGGTCACTTCTTAACTTTCTACCTTCCCGTCTATTTTGTATATGACTAGGATTAATGACAGCTTCAATGAGACGGCATTAGAACATAAGAGAGCAGTGGTTGTGAACCCGAGCTGTACCATAGAATCATTTGGGGAACCTGATTTAAAACAATACTGATACCCAGGCCTAATGACTGAATCCAAATCTTGGGAGTAGAGTAGGTGGAGGAGTGTGACCTAAACCTCAACTCTGTAAAACTCCTTAGGGACTTAATATACAGCTAGGGTTGAGAACAATGGATAGAAAACATCTAGTAAAAACATTAATTTACACAGGACGTGGTGACAATTTTAGCTGAACTGTCTCACTGCTAACCAACTTTCATATCTATTATATGATTCAAGCTTAGAAATGGTTTCTAAATTTCAACATTAGGTCGCCATTAAATCACTAATTATGTCAAATTATAGTTTTAGAAAATCAATAGCTAAAGCTTTTGGGGGAAATGCCCAGCAGACTTATCAATTTATTTCATTAGTATTCATTCACATTTTCTTTTAGTCTTTTATTTTGAACTCTCTAGAGAACAGAATAACACGTTAAAAATTAAAGACACAAGAAAACCACAAACCCCAAATTCAAATGAGGCAGCAGACTCACTGCACTCTTGGCTGTGAGATAAGATGATGTAACTATACCCTTACAGCTAAAATTTGTACATAAATAATACCCTATATTGACATGAAGACTGAAATGATCAGTTATCCATCAAAATGGGCTTTTCTGCCTCAGTAAAATGTTTCTACTACAAACACTGAAAAACTGAATTCTCTCTGCCTGCAAGGTTTCGAGAACAGATGCCTTCAGTTCACTGTTACACTCCATGTGCCTCTTCCTCTCAAAGGCATCCACTGAGATAGTAACTACCTGACCTTAACTTTTAATTAGGTTATTAGATAACTTGGAGTAATTAGACTGAAGCCCAGGCTGTGTATTTTATTGCCAGAACATCTATATTATTTATATGTCTGAAAAAAATGAGATCTAGTATTGTAGTTTTTAATGTCATATCTAACTAAGTTGAATCACAGAAAAACTTTTAAGAGAACTGATAAAACAATATTCTTTAGTGACACACTGTCTAGCATTGTAGGAAAACTGGACTGAGTTTTGGTCTAAAAATAGTTAGCAAAGTAACAGCAGCAGAAAAAATCTAGGGTAATAATCTAATATTTATTCCAATAGCTTATATGTAACATCTTCAAAATTGAAAAGCTCTAAGTTCTTGAGTTTTGTATAATCACTGATTAAAAATATACTCCACAAAGGCCGGGCGTGGTGGCTCATGCCTGTAATCCCAGCACTTTGGGAGGCCGAGGTGGGTGGATCACGAGGTCAGGAGATTGAGACCATCCGGTCTAACACGGTGAAACCTCATCTCTACTAAAAACACAAAAAATTGGCTGGGCGTGGTGGCGGGTGCCTGTAAGTCCCAGCTACTAGGGAGGCTGAGACAGGAGAATGTCAGGAGAGGCTGAGGCAGGAGAACCCAGGAGGCGGAGCTTGCAGTGAGCCGAGATCGCACCACTGCACTCCAGCCTGGGCAACAGAACGAGACTCCATCTCAAAAAAAAAAAAAAAAAAAAAAAAATATATATATATATATATATACACACACACACATATATATATATATACTCTACAAAAATGACACTAAAGTAAAGCCAAAGACTTTATTCATTTTGTTAATCTGGAAAATAACTGATATTACTTAATAGAAAAATGCAATATACATTATGAAAGCCAAATTTGGTAAAAAAAATTTTTGAATACTTCTCATTTTATGTATCTACTTAACTGTGGCTATTTTATTTCATGTGTCGCCAAAAAAACTGCCCAGTTTTCACATGCAAAACAGTAAGCAACAAATCTTTTATTAACTATAGATAAGAGATCTTTACTACACAGTGGAATGAATATTATTTATTCTTAATGTAAAAAATTCCTTCCAGAATGAATTTCATGCTTTGAAAAGTTGATTTTTTTTAAAGTGCCGTATTTAATTTACAACACATTTTAAAAGTTATCGGTTCAGGTATTAGATAATACTTTAATGTTCTCAAAGCAGAAACACTGTTACCACCAAGCCATTTTTTGGTTCTATGGACACTTACATAATTGACCAAAAGGGAATTTGAAAGAAATAATAAGCCGTTCTATCCCTCATGTAAGGGAACGGTGCCATCTTGTGTCCACCACAAGCTTCCAAATATTCATTGGTCTCATTGCATGTTTTTCTTTTCACAGTTTAATTGACTCGCATCATGGAAGAGTTTAAATCTGACTTACCTGTGCAGCGATTCCTATTCTACCTTCATTAAGACTCCCTATGGCATACTTATAGCCATGTCCAATTTGTCCCAAGATATTGGTTTCTGGAACCTGAAAATACAAATGTGCACTTATTTCTCAGTTTCATTTTACATGATTCATTTTGATTATATATTTGTAAGTATGCATAGACTCTCAATTTGTGTGCTAGCCCTCTCATAGAACTTGCCGGCACCTGCGTCTCCCTCTACACTGTTTCCCACAGCTCTCTGAGGAAAACGACTCAAGTCCATGCTGTTTGTGATTGCATCCTCCAGAGCCTCGCACAGGTATTGAATGGATGAGTGAACGTAGAGTAAGGGAATCTCATAGAATTCATCAATAACATAAATTAATACTTTCCCCCCCCAATTCTTATCTGTAGGCTACAGTGTGAGATAACATATTAGGAATTACAAAGATCTGCAAATACCTGCAAAAACAAGTGTAGTAAGCCCTTCTGCTGTTGAGACCATTCATCCTCATAAAAATAAACTGTGGGGTATATGTGTGTGTGCATGTGTGTACACAGGTGTATGCACAAGAAAGAGGAAGACAGAAGAAACAGACTAAAATGCTTATTCATAGTTTAAAAAAATAAAGAATTAAGAATAATAAAAAACTATACTTAGTTCTGTAATATGGGTAGTTGGGGCAGAGAGCAGGGAAGAACGGAGAAAGAAATGGGAAAGCAAGAATGAGGAAAACAGTTGGGGTGAAGTAGTGAGGCCCCAATGACATCTGTAAAGACATCCTCCCCCTCGCTCCCCACAGCCATGCAAAAAAAGATCAAGCTCTGTGACGAGTGGTGGAAAAGCCGACACCACCTGCCCCACCTACAGAGAGTTCTCCAGCACCAGCACTAACGTCCGCGATCTTCTGCTGCTCACATTTAATAGCCTGGCTGTTTGCGCTCTCACTGAGCAACACCCCCATCTTGTGGCCTTTAGTGCACTGACACCAGACTTCCTTCTCTGCAGCCCCATTTGGTTCACAAGTCTCAAGCTTACAAAGTATACGTGGTCAGAAGTACGTAAGTTATAAAACATAAATGGGATGAATTCTTGGCACTTGCTTCCCAGGACAGCTTCTGGGCAGAAAGGTTTCCACTTTTGTGAAAAGTACATTTATCTGGTCATGACTAAAGAGCACTGTTCAGGGTTTTACAAAATACTCTCCTGCGTGTGCTTATAGCCACTTAATATTTTGACACCCGTCTTGCACACCTCCTGTGGTTCCATGCAAGGCTTATTTCACATCAGTCTTTTACCGATTAGTCTAAGATACCCACCTTGACATTTTCGAATGTTAATGGGCAGGTGGAAGAAGCTCTGAGCCCCAATTTGTTTTCAGGTTTCCCTATATGAAGGCCCGGAGTATCACGATCTACTAAGAAGGAGGTAATTCCCTTATATCCCTAAAAAGAAGAATTAAAACGCTATTACCACTTGGATTTATAAAACGCCTTGTTTCTAAAGAGTTTAAGTAAAAAGAAAACTAAAAATGGACTTTAGTAATAAATACTAATGGACTCAGAATTGCAACATGGGCATTATGAAACGAAAGCAACTAGAGGACATTAGATCCAAACTATAGAACCTTACCATTTCTTTCACTTTTTCAGAGACCATCATAAATATTAAAATGATTATTACACTATTATATAATCATGAGACTGCCATGTTCTCAATTTAATTTTACTATATAAAGTTTTAGGCCTGGTGCGGTGGCTCACGCCTGTAATCCCAGCACTTTTGGAGGCCGAGTCGGGCGGATCACCTGAGGTCAGGGGTTTGAAACCAGCCTAGCCAACATGGTGAAACAACGTCTCTACTAAAAATACAAAAATTAGCTGGGTGTGGTGGCAGGCACCCGTCAGGAGGCTGAAGCAGGAGAATTGCTTGAACCCAGAAGGCGGAGGTTGCAGTGAGCTGGGATCACGGCTTGTACTCCAGTCTAGGCAACTAGAGCGAAACTCCGTCTCAAAAAAAAAAAAAGTTTTAACAATTTAATTCAATTGTTACATTAGTGAAAATACTGTATTTACTGGTGAAAAAATGTATTTATTATTTTGCTATATGTCTATTTTCCAACTGAATAAAATATTCTTAAAAATAAATGTACTAAATAGGTACTTAAATTCTTCATTACTAAACAGAAAATTGGAAATTCAACAAAATTAAGGATTAGGGCCGGGTGCAGTGGTTCACGCCTATAATCCCAGCAATTTGGGAGGCCGAGGCAGGCAGATCGTCCGACGTCAGGAGTTTGAGACCAGCCTGGCCAACATGGCAAAACTCTGTCTCTACAAAAAATGCAAAAATTAGCTGTGCATGGTGGTGCGCACCTGTGGTCTCATATATTTGGGAGGCTGAGGCAGGAGAATTGCTTGAACTCAGGAGGAGGAGGTTAAAGTGAGGTGAGATCACACCACTGCCTCCAGCCTAGGAGATACAGCGAGACTCCATATAAAAAAAAAAAAAAAGAAAAAGAAAACAAAAAAGATTAGCTTCCCACATAACACATTAGGAGCTAAGTAACAATTGGTCCTCCACAAACAGTCATCCCTCCATATCTGTGGGGGAGTGGTTCCAGGACCCCTCATGGATACCAAAATCTGACAGTGCTCAAGTACCTTACATAAAATGGTGTAATATTTGCATATAACCTATGCACATGCTCCGGTAGACTCTAAATCATCTCTAGATTATTTGATACCTAATATAATACATGCACGTCACTTTATTCACGTGAATTCAATATGGTACTTGGCGCAAAGCAAATTCAAGTTTTACTATTTGGAACTTTGCAGAATTTTTTTTTTTTAACCAAATATTTTCAATCTGGAGTTGGTTGAATCCACAGATATGGTGGGCCAATTCTAATTAATAATTTTGTCAACTATTTACTTTAGGAGATTAATGAAGTGAAAAAATGCCAGCTCAAGTCTGACATTTTCAGTACTGAGAAGACTAAAGAGTTCAAGATGAAGTCCTAAAAAGGAAACAAAAGGAGGAAAAGATAAAGAAAGAGAAAAGAAGGGGTTTGGAAAAAGAAAGAAATTTCGTTTTCAAACTTACAATGGTAGGGTCTACATTCGCCATCACCAGAAAGAGCCCTGCGTGCTCAGCACTGCTGATCCACATCTTTGATCCATTGAGGACATAATAATCTCCCTCTTTATCAGCTCTTGTCTTCAAAGCAAATGAGTCACTACCTGCTCCAGCCTCTGAAAGGCAGAAACTTCCTACCTACATATGGGAGAAAAAAATGTCCAAATTAATAACTGTATTTATACTCTGTATAACAAATACTTATGGAAAAATGGACATTTGTAAATCAAATCTTTAGCTGCTTTTTAAAAAAGCCTACATTTATGAAAATAGCAATGGTGTTCTGAAAGTATGACTTTCCAAAAACATACCCTATTTGTCCAAGACAAATTTAAAGACTTATGAACACATACTCATTGAAATTGATTTTAATAATTACAGTAGAAAGACATCACAATGTAAATGAAACCATCAACAAAGGTATTAGAAAATATAATTAGGACAAAAATAAATAATTTTATTATCTGATGATTATTTTCTAAATTTCCAACTGGCAAATAAGAGGTAGAGTGTGCTTTTTCAGCAGCATTAATTTATCGAGCATTGCTTGAATTAATGATACTGCATTGTGGTCTTGGATAGTAAAGTCGACATTGCAGCTACTTTTTTCCTGAAAATATTGTAAACTTACTAAAGATTAGATCCATTAGATCAACAATTCATCTCAACTCACTTTTTCTGTAGTGAGCTGAGGCAAATAGGTGCCCTTTTGTTCTTCTGTTCCATGTTTTCTAATCAGTGTGTTAATTAGTGTGTTCTGGATCTCACAAAAGACAGCCACGGATGCATCAACTTTGGCTAATTCCTCTATCACGAGCACAGTGGATAAAAATGAAGCTCCTGTGCCTCCATATTCTGGGTCAACTTCAATACCCATCAACTAAAGAAAAAACAAGGCAACATAGATTAAGAAAGCTATTTTTATATGGGGAAATTTCTTGCAAGAACAAGTTAAAAAATAAACTTAACCATATTTATTCTTTTTTTTTTTTTTTTTTTTTTTTGAGACAGTCTTGCTCCATCTCCCAGGCTGGAGTGCAATGGTGCGATCTCAGCTCACTGCAACCTCCACCTCCTGGGTTCAAGCAATTCTCCTGCCTCAGCCTCCCAAGTCACTGGGATTACAGGTGCCCACCATCACACCCAGCTAATTTTTTTTTTTTTTTTTGTAGTAGAGATGGGGTTTCGCCATGTTGGCCAGTCTGGTCTCGAACCCCTGACCTCAGGTGATCCACCCACCTTAACCTCTTAAAGTGTTGGGATTACAGTCGTGAGCCACTGCACCCAGCCACCATAATTATTCTTAATTTTAAAATTTTGTATGTATATTTTAATTTGGTATGGCAATTTTGCCATAAGTAACAAAAAAATCTGTAACAGAAACTGTATATTTGAAAAGGATAAAATTATATGCTATCATTTGCTTCCTTTTGGGATTCAAAAAATAATGAGAGGTAAAATGCTTTAAAGGGTAGCTTAATGGAATGAGAAAATATCTTATATAAATATACTTAAATGACCTTTCTTGCTAAGAACTGTTGTTGCCTGCTTAAAGAAGGTAGGTGGGGCTTTGGTTATGCTGATTTCAATGTAATAAGGAAACAGAAGAAAATAACCTACTCCTCAATGGGATGTCTATAGTTTCATTTGGCAAAGTTTCTTCTAGTCAGGCTCTTTCACCTTGACTTTTTCAGCCAAGTTAATAATTGAATGACCATTCCTTTTACGCCACCTTCATAAGTTCAGGATGGTTAGCAGAGAACATGTGGTGGTGTTTGCTAGAGCTACACTAGCCAAAGCACGAGGGCCTGGTAAACACGACCAGTGCCAGCCAAGCCTTTCCAACGACCCCGTTCCATCATTACTGAAACTCACATAGTACTCTCAATTTCACGAAGAGAATGTGTGCATGTGTGATTCAAAACCCACAGCTGTTAATAGAAGGATAATTCTCTTAGTCTGTCTCTAGACATTCCTAGAGTCACACTATGCTGCAGTCAGGGCTGCGGCTGTTACATTTTGGGCTACAACAGGAAAACAGAACCAGAAATGGGGGCGACTGAATGGGGAGAAAACCAGAAACGAGGAAGAACGGAAGGATCTGGGTTTGCCTGAGGACTGAGGAGGGCACTCCGGAAACCTCATTACAATGTCTTGAACAGATGTCAGAGACATTGCTTCTCTAAAAAAGTCACTAATCTCTCCCAAAGTGGAAATATTGTTTTTGCAAGCCATTATGCCAGAAACCCAGGACAATGGGAGTGAGGAGGCAGGTGAGGCTGCATCTGCGCAGGAGCGGTTTGTGGAGATGAGTAGCAGGGTGCAGGCAATGCATCACTCTGCAGACAGCCCCGCTGCAGGAACAACCACCGCAGGGGAGATCTCACACTGTGAAACCGTGAGACTGCTCCCAGAAGCCTAGAGGGTCTGCAAGCAATAGAAATAAAACCTGGCTGAGAAATGGACTCACAGAGTCCATCTGTTCTCCACATCGGCCTCCTGTTTGACCACTATAGCTCCACATAAGATTCCATTTTCCCAAGAGTTTGACTGCTAAAAGAAAGATGGAAGAATCACTACTACACACGGTATAAAAAAGCTGGTTGCTTTAAAACAGAAATAAATAAAACTATCTAGCTAAGTGGCAATGGTTATTTTTCAAACCGGATGGCAGACAAGATTTAGGCCAACGGCTCTGAATAGCAGCCACTTGTTCTAGGACATCTTTGGTATTAAAAATTAAAAAAAAAATTTATACCTCTGCAAAAGTGAGAAATGATGAGTGTAGTGATTTTAAAAATGTTCTTCTAGAAGCCCCTATGCTAATAGCCTCTCCCCCTACTCACAGTGAGAGTGGTTTTACTTGTATCTATTTCATACGTTGTATTTCCATTAAAGAGCTGTGTCACTTGGAAAGATGGGGATCTGTTGCCCGGTTAATGTGGAATTCATGTATCACCTCTGCTTCTAAGTTTATCACTTATATAGAGCTTCAGGTAGAATATAAACTATGCTATGAAGTTTCACTATCTAAAGTAGGGTTTCTTCACGGTGGCATTGGGTTGGATAATTCCTGTGCACTGCAGGATGTTGAGTGGCATCCCTTGTCTCTATCCCACTGATGCCAGTAGCACGCCTTAGCTGTGGCAACCAAAGATGTCCCTAGACGTTGCCCAATGTCCCCTGGAGGGCAAAACTGCCCCCAGTTGAGAACCACTGGTCTAAAGATACAAATAAATTACCATCTTACTTCCAAACTTTTCCTTAAAATATACAGTATTTCTAATTAAAAAATGTTAATTCCATTTTTAAAAACTTTTAAGTACATAAATATCAAGTAGGATTTCAACCAAAAAAAGAAAACAGATAATTTTGACTGGGAAATGCAGGGTTCATTATGCTATCATTACAGTCCCTGAATTTAAAAATATGCCTATATTTTAACACCAAAATGTTTTTATAGAAGCTTGAAAGTGGAAGAATTATGAAGTATACCCCTTGTTGAAATAATCCTTGTATTACTGATTTCTCCATTTTCGAATTTTCATCCATGGTTGAAACCAAAGGTGCAATTTGTTCCTGAGCAAATTTTTTAACTGTAGGAAAAAGAATTACTGATAAGTCTATGTTAAAGTGACAGTCACATTAATAGTTTGCTGACAAAATTTTACATTTTAACTAAGTTAAAATATACACAGGTACCCTTCTTATATTTTAAAAATAGAATTTATAAAGTTTTCTTTTTAACATAGAAAGGTGTAGTTCCCCATATCCCTTTGTAACTCTTGATGACATTACAAAATGAATGATATGTGTAGTGGTGCAAAAACACAAGCAATAAAGGAAGCACAAAATGAAAAATGAAAGCCATTTCCACTCTACCCAAAGGTGACTAATTTTAAATTTATTATGTATTCTTTCTGAAAACTTTTCTTTGAAAATCATCTATACTTACCTGTACACATACATGTTCACACAAAAGAATCATGAGATACACACTGGTGTGCGCCGTGCTTCCACTCAACTATATCTTGATGATCTTTCTATGTCAGCATATCCCATCTAACCTGGTCCTTTTCATAGCTGTGTGGTCATACAGAACAGGGTTTCCCCACCTTGGCACTATTGACATTTTGGGGCAGGTGAGTCTTTGTTGTGGGGCTGTCCTGTGCATTGCAGGATGTTGAGCAGCATCCCGGCCTCGACCCCACTAGCTGCCAGGAGCATCCCCCACTTCTAAGTTGTGGCAATCAAAAATGTCTCTAAATATTGCTAAATGTCCTCTGGGGGCAAACTTGCCCCCACTGAAAACCACTGTTTCATTTTTTAATGTTTTTAAGACTTAGATGCATTTAGAAATCATTTTGATGAAAATGCCTTCTTAAGTTTACCACCAACGTAATACCAAGTCAGTATAAGAGAAGGCAACCGGGTTCAGTGCATGCGGCTTGCTTCAGTGTTCCTTCATTTCTGCACACGCAACTCCCATTATGTAGAATCTCTTCCCTTCCCTTGTCCAGCTGGCCAACTGCACTTTGTCCTTCATGGTACAGCTCAAGCTCCACACTCTCTGGGAAGCCTTTCCTGACTGCTTCCTTAGCCCACTTCTGCCACACCTAGCAAATTCTAGGCATTCTCTGCTTTGCTCCCCAAATACCTCCATGACATTTACCATGTTATTCTGCAACTATTTCCTTTGTTTGACTGTCTTTGCCACTAGACTCTGAGTTCCTTAAAAGCAGTGATTTTTTTCTTGCCCATCTTTATTCCTTCTGTGCTTAGACTAGGTGGATACTAAAGAAATAAATATGACTGAAGACAGAGAATCAAGATACTCTAATCAAATTCTTTGATTTATGTAAACTATTTAACCACTCACCCTGTTTTTCCTTAGAGCTATCCCAAACTCACTTCCCCGAGACCATATCTAAAAGGTGAGGGAGCAAAGGAAAATAAATTTACTATCTGGGCGCAGTGGCTCATGCCTGTAATCCCAACACTTTGAGAGGCCGAGGTTGGTGGATCACCTGAGGTCAGGAGTTTGAGACCAGCCTGGCTAACATGGTGAAACCCTATGTCTACTAAAAATACAAAATTAGCTGGGCGTGGTGGCACATGCCTGTAATCTCAGCTATTTGGGAGGCTGAGGCAGGAGAATCGCTTGAACCCAGGAGGCAGAGGTTGCAGTGAGCCGAGATAGTGCCATTGCCTTCCAACCTGGGCAAAAAGAGCAAAACTCCATTTCAAAAAAAAAAGAAAGAAAAGAAATTTACTTATTGTGAAAGAGTTCTAAGACAGTGCCAAGATTCCCAGCCGCTGGTGTATACATGTCCTCTCTCAGTTATTCAAACATGAATCTAAGTGCGGCTCTGAAGGGATTTTACAATTAAGCTCCCAAGTCAGCTGAACTTAAAACAGGGAGATGATAGTTGGTGGGCCTGACCTAATCAGGTGAGCCCTTAAAAAAGGTGGGGCTCTTTCTGGTGAAACAGGTTTTAAGGATGAGAGAGACTTGATGCTGGGAGGGAGAGTTACTGGTTTTGAAGATGGAGGGAGCCACATGGAAAGGAATACAGAGGCCTCCCGGAGTTGGGGACAACCTCTGGCTGACAGCCAGCTGGGCAACCAGACCTCAGCCCTGCAACTGCAAAGAACTGCATACTGACACAACCATGGGAGCTTGGAAGGACCCTGAGCTCTGGACGAAAACACAGCCCAATGGACACACTGATGTTGACCTTCTGAGACCCTGAGCCTGGACTTGCTCCAGCTGGACTTCTGACCTACAGAACTGTGAGCCACTACACAGGTGCTGTTTTAACTTGTTAAGTTTGTAGTGATTCAATACCAAGCAATAGAAAACGAATACACTTACCATCCATATTCTCTAAGAACAACATTCTGATGTTCTGCTACGGATTTTTAAATATATCATAATTTTACACCTATATCTATACCTATAAATAAATGAATGCAAACTGCTTTAAGGTTTAGTGGTATACAACTTCTGCTTCATTCGGGCTCCCTGTTTCAACCACAGGTGTTTCATAGATAAAGGTAAAATTGAAATCCCAAGTAAAGTATGAAAACCCACTATCTAGGCTGGGCATGGTGGCTCATGCCTGTAATCCCAGCACTTTGGGAGGCTAAAGAGGGCAGATCATGAGGTCAGGAGATCGAGACCATCCTGACTAACACGGTGAAACCATGTCTGTACTAAAAAACAAAATACAAAAAAACTAGCCAGGCGTGGTGGCACGTGCCTGTAGTCCCAGCTACTCAGGAAGCTGAGGCAGGAGAATTGCTTGAACCCAGGAGGCAAAGGTTGCTGTGAGCCGAGATTGCGCCACTGCACTCCAGCCTGGGTGTCAGAGTGAGACTCCATCTCAAAAAAAAAAAAGAAAGAAAGAGAAAGAAAACCCACTATCTAAAGAAAAGTGGAATATAAATGTACTTCTAACTCTGCAAGGCTATATAAGAAACTGGTAACAAGGTGGCAAGAACTGGGGAACTACAGAACATGGGCAGGAGAGTCTTCACTTTTAAATACATAGCCTTTTATCCTGTTGTTTTAATATTGGATATGCATTGCTTTTCTTCAAAAAGAATTTATGTCCAAAAAAACTACATTCACAAATTTAGATGAACATATCTTTCAATCCTGTCATATGTGACTTCATATTGTAGACCCAATTCATGACCAGAGGAATAATAAGGTGATATTTTTCCAGCTATTCAGGAGGCTGAAGCAGGATAGCTTGAGCCCAGAGGTGGGGCTGCAGTGAGCCATGATTGCACCACCATGCTCCAGAGATCCTGTCTGGGGAGAAAAACGTGACGCTGATAAATTTACTTACCTGAACTCTTTATCATCATTTCCTCATCTGTAAATGTTTGCAGGGGAGCAAAGTGTATTCCATTATTTGTTATATTGAGTAGAGCTTCTGACTGGGAAGATTTTGAGACATGAGGAGGAATCTTCCAAGAAGACAAACAAGTCGGGAAATTTCTTCTTAGCTGTAGGGAACATACACACACAAAAGAAAGGTACTTGAATATCGTTTTCTTTGGGAATAACTTTATAACCCATTCTTATATTTCATGTTACCAAAATAAGGAAACTTAACCTAGCACATTTTTAAATTCAGTCTTTTAAACATAACACAAATTAGTTTGTTAACATGATGTGATACCTTCTTTATCCAGCAATGAGCTGTTTTAAATAAACAAATTTCCCAGATAATTAACTTTTACCAATCAAGGAGACAGAACTTTCTCAAAAGATTTCATTCTCCAATGTATTTCACATTTCACTGACATTTTAGAAAGGGAAACTGGAACTATAGCACCACTGATGTCTAAAACTCACCATTATCAAGAGCCTTCTCTTGTGAGGGCACAGAGCTACCTGCCCTTCCCTGCCCGAGTGGGCCCAGGGAGCTGGGGAGGACATAGAGCTACCTGCCCTGCACTGAGGGAGCCCAGGCAGCTGGGCTTTTGTAATTTCCGTGGCTATTTTTTTTTTTTCAGCATCTTACAGGCAGCATAAAGATTAAGAAAATAAGCTCTGAAGTCTGAAAGAACTAGTTTCAAATCCTAGCTTCTGATATTTATGTGATCTTGGGCAAGTGATTTTTAACCTCTCAGTTAAAAGCTCTCAGAGTCTCAGTTTCCTTACCTGTAAAATGCAGGTACCAACCTCTTGGAGTTTTGTGAGGATTAGTAATACCATCCATAAAAGGGCTGAACATATAGTAAGAGCTCAATACACTGCAACGACTATTTCTATACAACTGCTAAGAGCACAGAAGTGGAGGTGGGCATCATAGAAACAGCAGTAGTGACGATCTAGTTAAACTGCCAGCCAGCCATCATTGCTTGCCATGAGAGTGCCTTCCTGGTGTAGTGTCCCAAATCCTTTAACAAATGCAGTAACATACTGAAATATATTTTCTGAGTAGTTTTGATTACACGCTGAAAAGTCAAGAAAAAGAGAAACTGTGAATGAGTCACGTTTGAAACCACTGTCAATCTTTGCTGCATGCTGGTCAATCTTTGCAACTATGTGCCTAGGAGCAGACATAATCTGCTCTGGATTCACCTGGGAACAAGAAACATTGGCCAGTCATAAGAAAAGTGGTATGCATCTCAATTTTCCTAGCTAATTGTTTTGTTTTGTTTTCAGAAGTAGGAGTCAGTTTGGGGCAAAGTTGCATGGAACATTTTTTCTCATTAAAGACAGAGTTGGGACAGGAAAACTTTGGGCTAGAAAGGAAACAAAGGGGACATAAGGTATTTTCTCCTTGATGAGATGGACAGGAAGAATTAAAAAGAAGGGTAAAGGAGAAGTGAGGTAAGAATCGAAGTGCAAACAGCTCAAGAAGGGGAAGAACGCTGCTAGCAGCAGCAGGAGAGAATGGTCAGTGGCAGCTGGCACGAAGAAAGAAAGAAGAAAGGGGGAAAGAATGGAAATTGGAGGCCGGGCATGGTGGCTCACGCCTGTAATCCCAGCACTTTGGGAGACCGAAGTGGGCGGATCATCTGAGGTCGGGAGTTCGAGGCCTGCCTGACCAACATGGAGAAACCCCGTCTCTACTAAAAATACAAAATTAGTGGGGCGTGGTGGCGCATGCCTGTAATCCCAGCTACTCGGGAGGCGGAGGCAGGAGAATCACTTGAACCCAGGAGGCAGAGGTTGCGGTGAGCCTATATTGCATGATTGCACTCCAGCCTGGGCAACAAGAGCGAAACTCCGTCTCAAAAAAAAAAAAAAAAAAAAAAAAGAATGGAAATTGGAGAAGGAAGAGAGGTAAGCATGGGGGCCAAGTCTGCTCACTGGCTGGTGGTGGAGCCTTGAATGGGGTTCTTGATATATATTTGAATGAATGAAAGAATGTGTCAACTAGTCTTCTTCACAAAATGCTCATGAAACTTACCTATTACATTTCAAAAACTATAATACATTGCCCACATTTCTTATTTCTAAGGGAGATTATTTACTTCACCAAACCCATGACAGAATTCTATGTGTCTGTTAGTTGATATATCACCTTTGTACCTAAGTTTATCTTTAAGAGAAAGCTCACGAGGCTGGGTGCAGTGGCTCACACCTGTAGTCCGAGCACTTTGGGAGGCCGAGGCAGGTGGATCAGTAGGTCAGGAGTTCAAGACCAGCCTGGCCAAGATGGTGAAACCCCATCTCTGCTAAAAACTACCAAAATTAGCTAGGTGCGGTGGCAGGCAACTGTAATCCCAGCTACTCGGGGTGCTGAGGCAGGAGAATTGCTTGAACCCCAGCGGCAGAGGTTGCAGTGAGCCAAGATCACACCACTGCACTCCAGCCTGGGCGACAAAGTGAGACTCCATCTTAAAAAAAAAAAGAAAAAGAAAAAGAAAAGAAAGCTCACTACTGAGAAACTTAAAAGCCAGTGGATCTTACAATAATATCTATTTTTCCCACTGACACAACTGTGAGCCTCTTGGTTTCAGTATTGCTACTGACAAAGTATAGGACCATTCAAAACATAGCAGTGATTTTAGATTCATAGACACGATAACAGAGACAATTGTACGTAAAAGGTTAGAAATGGTATAGGATCATAGGGTAAAATTATTGAAGATGCTCTTCATAAAATACAGTGACATATGCTAAGTGAATGGAATCCATTTTCAACCAAAGCATTGAGAGATATTACCTAACATTTTTCAGCAGAAAAAATTTTCCATTTATTAATACTATGACAGTCTTTAATAAAAGAAGCTTTTCTTTTCCTTGCCTTTGACTGCACAGCCTGATGTTTTGATGTTGATTTTCTAATGTCCCCTGCCCTTCAGTGTTGACTTCAGCCTTTGCAGCTTTGGTGTCCACTCCATCAAAATGATTTTCCACAGTTATAACCCATTGCACCACATCATCACATTTTTTTGTATAGAACAGCAATTGCTACTTGAATGGAATAATGGTTATTTATGCCTTGCCAAATACTTTCCAGAGCTCGAGTCTGATCTGTTTCTTACTCAACTGACCAGAGTTCTGTTGCACTTAGAAGTGTTGATGATCAAATCTGGGCCTCGTGGACAGAATAATAAAGTCCATGAACTTGGACGGGGGTAAAATTACATCCTTATTTCACTAACCTCTAACTAAAACACAGCATTTCCTTCTATTATGAATGTAAGCAACAAGTTACAGTAGTTTTAGCAGTATCTGTGACTCTGTCATCAAAAGAAATTACAGATACTTTTATATCACATTGATTTGGTGCAAATATCTTGAAATATTATTTGTGCTCTTCACTACTTCAAATTCACAGCAGTTATCTGTGAATAGAACTACTGCCAGATCTTATTTAATTAACAAACACACATTACTATATCACAATTAAAAAGTATTTTTATATCTAGCATCTTTGGGGAAAAAAATAAATTGATTTCCTTTGTAAACCTCTATATTTTATGCATTTTGAATCCTTGAGAAAAGGTCTATAAACTTTACTACATTGTTGTTTACTCTTGTGGTTTACTCTTCATTCAAGACACAAAGAAGGTTAAGAACTCCTGACTGTGGAATGTTCTGGTAAAGACTCGTTTGTGAAACTCGGTTAGTAAAAGAATTGAGTTAGTTCCCTTCCTCCACTATGCTCCAGCATAATGAAGTATTGCTCTAAACATTCTTAAAGTGCTTTAAACCTAAAAGCTTTCACAATATATGAAAGGCAAAGGAAGATGCATCAGAGATGTTGTGTTGTCTCCTGAAGCTTCTCCCCAACTACTTGACCCTTAAGAGTTAGGAAGGGTTGTGGGGAGAAAGAAGAAAATTTTTTTTCTTTTCTTTTTTGTTTTTGAGACAGAGTCTCACTCTGTCACCCAGGCTGGAGTGCAATGGTACGATCTCAGCTCACTGCCACCTCAGCCTCCCAGGTTCAAGCAATTCTCATGCCTCAGCCTCCCGAGTAGCTAGGATTACAGGTGTGCGCCACCATACCCAGCTAATTTTTTCTATTTTTAGTAGAGATGGGGTTTTCACTGTGTTGGCCAGGCTGGTCTTGAACTCCTGGCCTCAAGTGATCTGCCCATCTCGGCCTCCCAAAGTGCTGGCATTACTGGCGTGAGCCACCGTACCCAGCTAGAAAGGAGAAATTCTTATACTCTGTGGGTTGAGTATATAAATCACTGTTGCAATCACTTTGGACAATTTAGTGATAGTAAAGATAAAGACATATGCCATGGTTTGCATGTGTCCCCTCTAAAATTCAGATGTTGAAATTCAGTGTCACAGTATTGAGAGGAGAGGCCTTTCAGAGGTGATTAGGTTATGAGAGCTCCTCCTTGGGAATGAGACTAAGGCCCTTATAAAAGAGGTTTCACACAGCATCAGCCCAGGCCCTTCCGTTCTGCCAAGTGAGCATGTGTGAAGAAAGGCTTCCCCAGACAACTGAACCTGTGAATGGATCTCGGAATTCCCATTCTCCAGAACTATGAGAAATAAATTTCTTTTCTTTATAAGCACCCAGTCTATGGTATTCTGTTACAGCAGCACAAAGTGAATTAAAACAACATATTTACAGTAAGGCCCAGCAATTTTACTTCAGTTCATATGCACAAGTAGACATGTGCAAAAGATGCAGTGATTTTTGTAAAGGCAAAAAACTAAAAATCCAATTATCTGTCAACAAAGCAATGCGTAAATTGTCATATATTGACGCAACAGAATATCTTACAGCAGTTAAAGGGAACTAGGGAGCTACGTGGATCAACATGGACAAATCTTGAAAATATAGTATAGAGTTAAAGATGCAGTTAGGGAGAGGATTTGTTCAGGATGACAGCATTTATGTACACTTTAAAACACCAAATGATAGTATATATTCTTATGAGGACATAAAGATATAGTAAAAGTTTAAAAACACGAACAGGAAGCATACAGATGAGCTTCAGGATGGAGGTTATATCTGAGGAGAGGGTGGAAGTGTGAGTTTTGTGTTAGCATTGTTTTCTTTTTTTTTTTCTCTTTTTTTTTTTGAGACAGAATCTTGCTTTATCACCCAGGCTGGAGTGCAGTGTCGTGGTTTCAGCTCACTGCAAACTCTGCCTCCTGGGTTTAAGTGATTCTTCTGCCTCAGTCTCCAAGTAGCTGGGACTACAGGTATATGCCACCACGCCCAGCTAATTTTTGTATTTTTAGTAGAGACGGAGTTTCACCATGTTAGCCAGGCTGGTCTCGAAATCCTGGCCTCAAGCAATCTGCCCACCTTGGCCTCCCAAAGTGCTGGGATTACAGGCATGAGCCACCATGCCGGGTCTGTTTTATTTCTTTTAAAAAGATATGTAATATTGCTTCACTTGACTAACCACTAAAACAAATCTGTAGCAAAGGTGGGTTGTGTGTATATGGGTATCAGTTACATTCGTTTTTGGACTTTTCTGTGTATTAGAAATATTTAACAAGAAAAAACTTTAATTAAGAAACTTTACATAGTTTTTTCTTTCTGTTTTAGAAATAGAGATGGGGTCTTGCTATGTTGCGCAGGCTGGCCTTGAACTTCTGGCCTCAAGTGATTCTCCTGTCTTAGCCTCCCAAAGTGCTGAGATTACAATTGTAAGCCATTATGCCCAGCAAAAATTTTAAGACTTAAAGTATGTACAATTGCCTGAACCACGTATGCTTTGGGATTTCATTTTCATTTTATTATTTTATTTTTTTGAGATAGGGTCTTGCTCTGTCACTAAGGATGGAGTGCAGTGGCAGGACCATGGCTCACTGCGGCCTCTACCTCCTAGGTTCAAGCAATTCTCCCGGCTCAGCTTTCTGACTAGCTATGACTCCAGGTGTGCGACACCACACCCAGCTAATTTTTTAACTTTTTGTAGAGACAGGGTCTTGCTATGTTACCCAGGCTAGTTTCAAACTCTTGGCCTCAAGTGATCCTTCTGCCTTGGTTTCCCGAAGTGCTGGGATTATAGGCCTGAGCTACCATGCCCAGCCTGTTTTCAAAGGGATTCAAAGTAGGCTTGCTTTTAAAAGCTAGAAGTAGGTTTTAGATAATGTGCTCAGTATGACACAGAACAATTTTAAGGATAAGATCCTAACTGCTGAATATTGTTACAATAATTAAACTAGTTTATTACAGTAACATTTACCAACTAATCTATTAGTGTCTGAGAAAGAATGTCCCTGAGATTTAAATCAATGTGTAGCCTCCCCAGACCAATCTGATTCCATTTTTATGTAACAAAGTGGTGAGTTATTTTTCAGTTGTCATGGACCTCAGGTTACATAAAACCGGGCATACCCAAATGAATCAAGCATGCAACCACAGAGAGAACCTAAGTGCTGGGACTGAGGAGTCAGGAGTTAATTATTATAAGAAGAGGATACTTTATGGCAGGATCAAGGATCTAATCAGATGAGCTCTCGGGTCACACCCTGGCAGGACCTGGTCAGATCATGCCTCCTGGCATCACCTCACTGCAGGATCCAATCAGATCACACCTCATTACTCCATGCTTACAAAACCTGATCCAGCCCCCAGCTCAGGGAAGACACTGTTGTGGGTATAATCCCGGTGTTCTCCTTACTTGTTACAAGTAATAAAATCCCCTTGCTAAATCCTCCTCAGTTTTGGACATTGGATTGGTATCTGCTAAGGGACCATACACACCCGTTGTATGGGAACAAGGGGTTACCACATTAGCTGCTGTATTAGTCCATTTTCACACTGTGGATAAAGACATACCTGAGACTGGGAAGAAAAAGAGGTTTAATTGGACTTACAGTTCCATATGGCTGAGAGGGCCTCCGAACCATGGCAGGAGGCGAAAGGCACTTCTTACATGGCGGCAGCAGAAAATGAGAAAGAAGCAAAAGTGGAAACCCTGATAAACACATCAGATCTCGTGAGACTTATTCATCATTACAAGAATAGCACGGGAAATACCGGCCCTCACAATTAAATTACTTCCCCCTGTGTCCCTCCCACAACATGAGGGAATTCTAGCAGATAGAATTCAAGTTGAGATTTGGGTGGCGACACAGCCAAATCGTATCAGCTCCATAGCTGTATCACTTGGAGAACTTAAAAAAGAGCTATCATAGCCACAACATTTAAGATTGTGATTCAAGAGTAGACTCTGCCCTGGGCATCCTTACTGCTAAAAAACACCCCAGGTTATTCTGTTGTGCAGCTTGGGCTGGAATTTGTGGTTTACATGCATGACTTTGGAGACTGAAAACTCAACCCATCTTATGACTTTCAAAAACCAAACCATTCACTTATGGCTTAGAGTTCAAGTAATAATCTATGAATGTGCCCTACCCCATGACATCCCTTCTCCAGTTGGCTTTAACATTTTCTTCCGGTTTTAATAGGTAACATACAAACAAGGCTCAAAAAAGCTCTGTTATCACATCCTCATCCAGCCCACTTCTCAACCTCTCCCATAGGCAACCTGTTTCTTTTTTTTTAATTAGTTTCTTATGTATCCTTCTAGTGTTCTCTTAAAACAAATATAAGCAAATAGGAATACACGTTCTCATTTTTCTCCCTGTCCTTTCAAAAATGTAGCATACTATGTATCCTATTCTGTGCCTTCCTTTTTTTTTTCATTTAGCAATATATTCAAGAGATATTTGCATATTACGACTTAGAGAGCCTTTTCTCTCCTTTTTAAAATTTAAATAGTTGCAAAATAGTCCACTGTGTACAAGTACCAAGCTTTTTGTTTTTAGAACGAGGCTCCACCTTAGACTGCATAGAAATCTAATAAAAGTCATTAACTCTGGGGGTAGGGTAGGCTGGGGAAGGTACAACAAAACTCCTTTTGTTGTAAGTAAACTGAAATGAGGGAGATCTTTGTGAGCATCTAGATGGTAGTGGTGGTTATGCAAATCTACATGTGATAAAATACCAAAGAATGATACATTTATAATAATGGGAGACTTTAACACCCCACTGTCAACATTAGACAGATCAACAAGACAGAAAGTTAACAAGGATACCCAGGAATTGAACTCAGCTCTGCACCAAGTGGATCTAATAGACATCTACAGAACTCTCCACCCCAAATCAACAGAATATACATTCTTTTCAGCACCACACCATACCTACTCCAAAACTGACCACATAGTTGGAAGTAAAGCACTCCTCAGCAAATGTAAAAGAACAGAAATTATAACAAACTGTCTCTCAGACCACAGTGCAATCAAACTAGAACTCAGGATTAAGAAACTCACTCAAAACCGCTCAACTACATGGAAACTGAACAACCTGCTCCTCAATGACTACTGGGTACATAACGAAATGAAGGCAGAAATAAAGATGTTCTTTGAAACCAACGAGAACAAAGACACAACATACCAGAATCTCTGGGACACATTCAAAGCAGTGTGTAGAGGGAAATTTATAGCACTAAATGCCCACAAGAGAAAGCAAGAAAGATCTAAAATTGACACCCTAACATCACAATTAAAAGAACTAGAAAAGCAAGAGCAAACACATTCAAAAGCCAGCAGAAGGCAAGAAATAACTAAGATCAGAGCAGAACTGAAGGAAATACAGACACAAAAAACCCCTCAAAAAATCAATGAAC
Organism: Pongo abelii; assembly: GCF_028885655.2. Lineage (NCBI taxonomy): Eukaryota > Metazoa > Chordata > Mammalia > Primates > Hominidae > Pongo > Pongo abelii. Next base: position 130,102,151 of record NC_071993.2, on the reverse strand, counting down.
CCAGGAGCTGGTTTTTTGAAAAGATCAACAAAATTGACAGACCGCTAAAGAAGAAAAGAGAGAAGAATCAAATAGACGCAATAAAAAATGATAAAGGGGATATCACCACCAATCCCACAGAAATACAAACTACTATCAGAGAATACTATAAACACCTCTATGCAAATAAACTAGAAAATCTAGAAGAAATGGATAAATTCCTCGACACATACATTCTCCCAAGACTAAACCAGGAAGAAGCTGAATCTCTGAATAGACCAATAACAGGCTCTGAATTTGAGGCAATAATCAATAGCTTACCAACCAAAAAAAGTCCAGGACCAGATGGATTCACAGCCGAATTCTACCAGAGGTACAAAGAGGAGCTGGTATCATTCCTTCTGAAACTACTCCAATCAATAGAAAAAGAGGGAATCCTCCCTAACTCATTTTATGAGGCCAGCATCATCCTGATACCAAAGCCTGGCAGAGACACAACCAAAAAATTGAATTTTAGACCAATATCCTTGATGAACATTGATGCAAAAATCCTCAATAAAATACTGGCAAACCGAATCCAGCGGCACATCAAAAAGCTTATCCACCGTGACCAAGTGGGCTTCATCCCTGGGATGCAAAGCTGGCTCAACATACGCAAATCAATAAATGTTATCCAGCATATAAACAGAACCAAAGACAAAAACCACATGATTATTTCAATAGATGCAGAAAAGGCCTTTGACAAAATTCAACAATGCTTCATGCTAAAAACTCTCAATAAATTAGGTATTGATGGGTCGTATCTCAAAATAATAAAAGCTATCTATGACAGTCCCACAGCCAATATCATACTGAATGGGCAAAAACTGGAAGCATTCCCTTTGAAAACTGGCACAAGACAGGGATGCCCCCTCTCACCACTGCTATTCAACATAGTGTTGGAAGTTCTGGCCAGGGCAATCAGGCAGGAAAAGGAAATAAAGGGTATTCAGATAGGAAAAGAGGAAGTCAAATTGTCCCTGTTTGCAGATGACATGATTGTATATCTAGAAAACCCCATCGTCTCAGGCCAAAATCTCCTCAAGCTGATAAGCAACTTCAGCAAAGTCTCAGGATACAAAATCAATGTACAAAAATCACAAGCATTGTTATACACCAATAACAGACAAACAGAGAGCCAAATCATGAGTGAACTCTCATTCACAATTGCTTCAAAGAAAATAAAATACCTAGGAATCCAACTTACAAGGGACGTGAAGGACCTCTTCAAGGAGAACTACAAACCACTGCTCAATGAAATAAAAAAGGATACAAACAAATGGAAGAACATTCCATGCTTATGGGTAGGAAGAATCAATATTGTGAAAATGGCCATACTGCCCAAGGTAATTTATAGATTCAATGCCATCCCCATCAAGCTACCAATGATTTTCTTCACAGAATTGGAAAAAACTACTTTAAAGTTCATTATGGAACCAAAAAAGAGCCCGCATCACCAAGTCAATCCTAAGCCAAAAGAACAAAGCTGGAGGCATCATGCTACCTGACTTCAAACTATACTACAAGGCTACAGTAACCAAAACAGCATGGTACTGGTACCAAAACAGAGATATAGACCAGTGGAACAGAACAGAGCCCTCAGAAATAATGCTGCATATCTACAACTATCTGATCTTTGACAAACCTGAGAAAAACAAGCAATGGGGAAAGGATTCCCTATTTAATAAATGGTGCTGGGAAAACTGGCTAGCCATATGTAGAAAGCTGAAACTGGATCCCTTCCTTACACCTTATACAAAAATTAATTCAACATGGATTAAAGACTTACATGTTAGACCTAAAACCATAAAAACCCTAGAAGAAAACCTAGGCATCACCATTCAGGACATAGGCATGGGCAAGGACTTCATGTCTAAAACACCAAAAGCAACGGCAACAAAAGCCAAAATTGACAAATGGGATCTAATTAAACTAAAGAGCTTCTGCACAGCAAAAGAAACTACCATCAGAGTGAACAGGCAACCTACAGAATGGGAGAAAATTTTTGCAACCTACTCATCTGACAAAGGGCTAATATCCAGAATCTACAATGAACTCAAACAAATTTACAAGAAAAAAAAAACAACCCCATCAAAAAGTGGGCAAAGGATATGAACAGACACTTCTCAAAAGAAGACATCTGTGCAGCCAAAAAACACATGAACAAATGCTCATCATCACTGGCCATCAGAGAAATGCAAATCAAAACCACAATGAGATACCACCTCACACCAGTTAGAATGGCGATCATTAAAAAGTCAGGAAACAACAGGTGCTGGAGAGGATGTGGAGAAATAGGAACACTTTTACACTGTTGGTGGGACTGTTAACTAGTTCAACCATTGTGGAAGTTGGTGTGGCGATTCCTCAGGGATCTGGAACTAGAAATACCACTTGACCCAGCCATCCCATTACTGGGTACATACCCAAAGTATTATAAATCATGCTGCTATAAAGACACATGCACACGTGTGTTTATAGCGGCACTATTCACAATAGCAAAGACTTGGAACCAACCTAAATGTCCAACAACAATAGACTGGATTAAGAAAATGTGGCACATATACACCATGGAATACTATGCAGCTGTCAAAAATGATGAGTTCATGTCCTTTGTAGGGACATGGATGAAACTGGAAACCATCATTCTCAGCAAACTATCGCAAGGACAAAAAACCAAACACCGCATGTTCTCACTCATAGGTGGGAATTGAACAATGAGAACACATGGACATAGGAAGGGGAACATCACACACCGGGGACTGTTGTGGGGTGGGGGGTGGAGGGAGGGATAGTATTAGGTGATATACCTAATGCTAAATGACAAGTTAATGGGTGCAGCACACCAACATGGCACATGTATACGTATGTAACAAACCTGCATGTTGTGCACATGTACCCTGAAACTTAAAGTATAATAATAATAAAATTTAAAAAAAAAGAATGCTACATTTACATATTTCTCTAACTAACCAGGTTAAATGGTGATGATAGAGGGGCTTTGAACTGACTATAGACAGATTAACAATAGTAGACACAAGGTTTATTTACCCAGGCAGTTGTATTTTCAGAAGGCTCAGTTTAAGTTTATATAATGTTTTTCCCTGTGGCTACTGATTGGATGTTTTCAGTTTAAAATTTTCATAATACTTTGGTGGACTATTATTAGTTCTGTTTTTCAGAGGCTTGGCCAAAACAGTATGCTGTTTTAATATTTAAATTTTTGTGCCAATCTGATAGGTGAAAAATTGTATCACAAGGCATTCTCTTTTTTGTTTGTTTTGAGACGGAGTCTCACTCTGTCTCCCAGGCTGGAGTGCAGTGGCGCCATGTTGGCTCACTGCAACTTCCCCGCAAGAACTGCTTGGGTTCAAGCAATTCTCCCGATTCAGCCTCCTGCGTAGCTGGGATTACAGGCGCACGCCACCACGCCTGGCTAATTTTTGTATTTTTAGTAGAGATGGGGTTTCACCATGTTGGCCAGGCTGGTCTGCAACTCCTGACCTCAGGTGATCTGCCCGCCTCTGCCTCCCAAAGTGCTGGGATTACAGGCGTGAGCCACCACCACACTGGGCCTGGCATTCTTATATTTGTGCTTCTCTTCCTATGCATTTGAGCATGTTTTCATATGTCTACAAACCATTTGTATTTCTTTTTCTGCATACAGCTTATTCATGTTCTTTGCCCATTTTTCTATTCAATTTCTTTTTGTGTTCCCATTGATTTCCAGGAGCTTTATACAAATTAGGGAAATTAGCTCTTTGATGGCAGGAATTGCAACTTTTAAAAAAGCCAGTTTGTGATTTGTCTTTTGACTTCACTTATAGTTTTGGGTGTTTTGCCATGCAAACACATTATTTTATTTATTTATTTATTTTTTGTGACAGGGTCTCACTTTGTCACCCAGGCTGGAGTGCAGTGATGCGATCACAGCTGACTGCAGTCTTGACCTCCCAGACGCAGGTGATCCTCCCACCTCAGCCTTCCAAGTAGCTGGGACTATAGGTGCACCTCATTCCCAGCTAATTTTTTTTTGTTGTTGTTGTTGCAGAGACAAGCTCTCACTATGTTGCCCAGGCTGATGTCAAACTCCTAGATTCAAGCCATCCTTGTGGCTTGGCCCCCGCAAAGTGCGGTGATTGCAGGCATGAGCGACTGTGCCTGGCCTAAAAGCCTTTTATTCTTATTAATTACTTTTTCTTCAGGGTGATCTGGTTTAACATTTGTTTTGTTTTGTTTTGTTTTTGTTTTCGAGACAGTCTCACTCTGTCGCCCAGGCATGAGGGCAGTGGCACGACCACTGCTCACTGGAACCTCAACTTCCCAGGGTCAGGTGATCCTCCCACCTCAGCCTCCCAGATAGCTGGGACTGAGGCAGGAAATAGGGTCTGGAGGCAGGGAACCTAAGGGTTTCCTAGAACTAAATTAAATGGAAAGCCTCCAACCTTCTAAAGCCAAGTAAATAATTTTGTAACTATACTTCAGCTATGGCAGGAAACATCATATACCAAGTAAGCAATGGGAAACCTCTAGAGTGTATTTGAACCCCAGAAAATTCTGTAACTGGGCCCTTGAGCTGCTTGCTTGGGCCTGGCCCCACCCCGTGGAGTGTGCTTTCATTTTCAATACATCTCTGCTTTTGTTGCTTCATTCTTTTCTTGCTTTGTTTGTGCGTTTTGTCCAATTCTTTGTTCAAAATGCCAAGAACCTGGACACCCTACACTGGTAACATATTTTGGTTAGCCAGCCAGGTGGTAAGCCCAAAGTTTGGGGTTTATTTTTCACCTTTTCCTTATGCTCCATCCAGGGGAATCTCTCTCTCTTTTCCTTTCCAACTCAGGATCCTTGGTGGGCAGCATCTAAACACAGAGGCAACTGCAGGTTTCTGGCCAGGGCCACTCTCCAGTGTTGGCTGAAGGCCAAGGAGTGAATGAGGATAGTTGCCCTCCCTGGAAGAGGTAAGGACTCTTTTCTGTCATTTCCGGCTGTGGTCCCTAATCCCTACATGTGGCGCAGCTAATCTGGAGAGAACTTGAACACATTTCAGTCAACTTAAACCTTCTTTTCTTATGCTAAATTCTTCCCTTCCCCTATTTGACTGGCTAAGGACAAAAGAAACCCACTCAGCCTCCAGCTCCTATCATTACAGTTCATGGCTATCACTTTAGTGGAATGGGAAGCATAGGAAAGCGTGGCCTTATCAAATTATGAGGATGCTAAAAGTTTGATAAGCGTGGCCTTATCAAATTATGAGGATGCTAAAAGGAACCAAAGGAAAGCTCATAGTAGACTACTGCCTCTGGAGGGAAAACATGCAAAGTGGGATTGGTGCCCACCTAAGGTCAGAGACGTCTGACACTCTAAGACTGGACCCCAAAGAGGGACGCCTCAGGGGATCGAACTCCAGACTTCAACCTCTCCAAAGGGGACACCCTAGGCAGAGGTTCTGAGGTCCAGTACTAAGCCCTCCTTAGAATTTTCTTTCACAGATGACAATAGGAAATTTTGCAATACTGTTTGGTCCCAATATTGTTTGGAATGTGGAGTTTGCTGCTAAATGGGAAAGTGGGATGGAGTTGCATGTACCCAGGCTTTTGTGCTGCTGTTCTAAGCAGGGGGCTTGGTTAGCGAGGGATGCTCTCCTTTGCTGCTGTTTGGCCCCAGTGTTCTTTGGAGCCTGGGGAGGTTTGGCCTTTAAAAACCAAACTGCCATGGAAACTGCTTTACCCACAGTTTTGGTTCACAGCCTTCATTGGATTATCTATTGGGGCATACAAAGTAAAACTGGTGAGCCTGTATTGCTATCTCATGGCTAGAGTTCCAAGGAAAAAGCTATTGGATCTTTGTGTGTGTGTGTGTGTATACCTGTCTAGATGTGTTTATTTGTATGTATACTTACTATTACATGTTGTATCTACCAAATTGGCTTATAAGTAAAAGAGTGCTCATAAATTAAGTACATAAGTCTAAGCAAATTTCAAGTTCACATGACTTAAGTATAAACAAGCTGGTTTTAAAACTATTGATAAAACAAAAATAGAAATGCCTTCAGAATTGTCAACATACATTTTTGTCTGGATTTTATATTTGTCTCTGCTAGATATTTTGAGGTGTCAGGGTTTGGAATAGAAGGTTATAAAACTATAAACCCAGCCAAAACAAAATGATCTTGGTTTGCATGCCTTTTTGTTTGTTTGTTTGTTTTGACAAATGAGAGTAATTTAATGTTGTTAGCCAAGTCTTCTGAGTTATCGGTAAAAATATCTGTGTATTTAACTTTAAGGCTCTTAGGTTTAGGTGAGCACTGGATGTTCACTGGCTATTAAAAACAATTACAGTGTCTAATATCTCAGTTTGCAGAAGTAATCTAGATAAACTGTTGAAAATGAAGGAATTGAGTATAGTAAATGGGACAAATGTTTTAGGTAAATTTTTTGTGTAAATTAAAATCTTAAAGTTAATTTTGATGCTCATTTACTATCTGGGTCATTTTCAATTAAGAAAGGGTTGTGATATGGGGAAATATGTTTCTAAAATTGTGCAAATGTTCTTATGTATAAATGCCCATATCTGATACTTCAGGATTTCTTGTTCTTTATGGTTTCATTAAAGTTTTAGGTTATTAAGAATATCCTTGGGTTACTAAGGATAAGAATTCTAATTAACACATAATTCTGAATACAAAATATGCCAGAAAGGGTTGTGTTATTAGTGAGAAAAAGTATAATTTTGTGTAATTCAGAAGTTATCTAAAAGTTAGCTCACATCACAGATTTGAAAAGGTTCCCTTATAACCATATGCGGTACCTTCTCTTAGTCTCCACCATCCAGACCAGGAATTTTGGGGTTCATGTCATAGTTAGCTCTAAAATAATCTTAAGTAGTTGGAAGTCTTTGCAAGCTCAAAATTAACTACTCTAGACTCCTTCTGGGAGGGGCAGTGGAGATTGTCCAATGCAGTGGCTCAGTAGCTGTGGCTTCATCATTTTACAATGGTGTCACAGGTTCAATCTTGGCTTGGGGAATGAGTCCTTTCTGGTTTGATATCTGTGTGACATTTCCCATTTGCTGATTCTCTTCCCCTCCATGAACTGTCTCAAATGTTCCTTTCTCTGAGCACCTAGCAGGTTACCTTTGGTAAAGTTCAAAGCCAGAAATATTGGCCACTTGGCATGGCTAGAGTTGGGTAATAGGAGATTTAAAAGAATTTTTTTTAAAAGAGCATTATGGTTAAAAGCCTAATTAAAAGTGGATATCCAAGCTATATGTATACCTAAAAGGCCTTTATGTATTTTTTTTTTTCTCTTCTTGAATCTTGTTTTGCTGGAAAGACTTTTTTTTTATTCTCTTCACAGTTGACTGAGTTATTTTTCTCCATTTTGTCTTGCCACTCTTAATGCACACATGAGAGGCCCAAAGATAACTTCTGAGAGCATGGGACTCCTTGGGAAAAACAGAAAAGTCACCAAGGACCCTATTTTGGGGGGAAAACCCTGTTTTCCTCAGAACCCCAAGAATTAAAAGTGCTATGATAGATCCCTTTCAAAATCTATTCTTGTCTTCCAGCTACACCTGCTTATTAAGCCATAGAAACTGCATGTTTTCCTGTCCCTGTTTTGTGAAGAGCTCCACCCTGAGGCCAGTAATCCAATTAGTAGATTGGCAAATGAAAAATCTTACAACTACTGCATCTTTTGTCTATCTGTGTAGTTATATATGTGTTATGCGTGGGATGTTTATATAAAAATGACATGCAAGGTATGTAAAGAAAGTAAAATATGTTTTTGGTAAAAGATTATAAGAAGCCTTGGGAATGTAAATTTTTGCCTAGTTTAGAGGGTTAAAGGATTGTTTTCAGTTAAATAAGATAAAGCTAAAGGTTTGAACAAGTTGTGGAAGGTTTGTAAAAATTAATCTTGTAAAAGAAATTCTCTGTGTGAACATATTGACTACATTCAAAAGGGTATTATTTGATTTTTCCATAAATTGCGCATTGGAATAAAAGCACAAGGTTTTCTTAAGGCACTGATCTGCTCTTTAACAAAAATTTGTAAAGGGATTATGAGAATCCCATCTTATGGTCAAACTGATTAAGACTGAATGGATTTGTCTATAAAGTTTCATTTAAAAAATAAAATACTGGGGTTAATATTAATGGTGGACTAATGCAGGGGTGAAATTTGGCTTTCTCTCCCTTGAACAAAATTTTCATTTAATTGTAAAGGATAATGAAAGATGCTTGTTTGCCTTGCAAATAAACTACCGAATAGAAGAAGAAGACAGGAGACAGATTGTTTGGAAAGCTAAGTCTTCTTATGTATGTATGTATGTATTTATTTATTTATTGAGACGGAGTCTTGCTCTGTCACCCAGGCTGGAGTGCAGTTGCACCATCTTGGCTCACTGCAACCTCTGCCTCCCGGGTTCAAGCGATTCTCCTGCCTTAGCCTCCTGAGTAGCTAGGATTACAGGTGCGTGCCACCATACCCAGCTAATTTTTGTATTTTTAGTAGAGACGGGGTTTCACCATGTTGGTCAGCCTGGTCTGCTGGCACTATGGCAACCATTTCAAAGTATGTCAAAGTATATTTTGGGGTAAAATATTTTGATTTGCTGCACTGGCAAGGGAGACGAGCAAATGGATCTCTCATACATTGTTTTTGAGAATGTAAAATGGTACAGTCACTCTGGAAAACAGTTTAGCTGTTTCTTATGCAATTATCATATGACCCAGCAGTTGTACTCTTTTATATTTATTCAAGAGAAGTAAGAACAGAAGTTCAAAGATCTGCACACAAATGTCCACAGCAGCTTTAGCCACAGTAGTAAAAAACTGGAAACAATCCAGGTGTCCTTCAGTGGGTGAATGGTTAAACATCTGTGGTACATCCCTATCATGGTGCAGTGACCCATTTGGAATCCCAGAGTTGGCATAATGCTTCTTTTAAGCTGAAGACATCCGAGATTCAACAAGTGGAGGAAAAGCCTTCTAGGAGCTTCCCTTATCTGACTAAAAGCAGCAACCTCTGGGAAATTAGGCTATTAGAAATTCCCCCTCCTGGGGAGTTTCTGGCCCTGAAGATGAATAGGCAAATATTATTACACAATTTCTTACCACCTGTTTGTTTTCCTAAAAATGTTTGTCTTTCCCAAAGAGACCTATTTGTTTTTCCTATAGAGGCCCTTTCTCCCCCTTCCTTTATATACCTAAGGTAGGTATATAAACAAAACCCTTTAACCATTTAATGAGCCAGGTACTTGCTCATTATGCATAGGAAATAAACCTTTTACTACTGTTAATCTATATTTTGTTATTTAATTTCCAAGCCCCAGTCACTGAACCTAAGAGGGTGGATGAAATTTTTTTTCCTTCCCTCACAATAAATTCTATTCAGCAAAAAAACAAAAAAAAAGACTGGATGATTCTATTTATCTAATATTCTTGAAATGACAAATTTATAAAGATAGAGACTAGTGTTTACCGAGGATTAGAGACCAGGACAGGAGGTTAGGGGTAGCGAGTGGTTGTAAGAGGACAGACAACACAAGGGATCCTTATGCTGTTGGAACTGTCTTGTAGCTTGACTATAGTGGTGGATACACAAACATATGTGATAAAACTGCACAGTCCTAGACACACATATACATGCAAAACTGGGAATATCTGAAAAAGCTTGCTGTATCATATTGTAAAAGTTGTCAGAATCAAAATGGAGTCACTAATGTAAAACAAACAAACAAACAAACAAACCTTGACAAATACAGCGAGGGAAGGCCATGAAAAAAGGGTTCTCATATTTGTAAGCCTGATAAAAAACTATCACCAAAGACTGCAAACACCAAAATATTGCACAAAGGCCATCACAGTCTTACAGAAAAAATACTTTTGCAAGGCCTATCTGCCCCAGTTAACTGCCTGTCCAACCCTGGACTGGCGTCATCCTTGTTATTGATCTTGTAGCCAACTATAATTATTTTAAAACAATTATGTAATCCTATGGCAAGTGTATTTCCATTGCAATGCTCTATTCCCAAAGAAGCATCTTTTCTTTCAGAGAGCCTCTCTCTGTTATTTAGGTTGACAGTATCTATGTCAATTTCCTGGTTGTGATATTGTACTATAGGTTGGTAAAGTGTTACCACAGGGGCAAATCAGATAACAAGATGCAGGATCTATCTGTATTTCTTTTTATAACTGCATAAGAATCTACAATTATCTGAAATGAAGTTTAAACAAATACTCTCACCACCTCCAAAGGAAAATTAAACTACTTTATGGGCTTTAAAATTACAGGAATTGATATGGCTTATAAGAATTGTGTCAACAATTTATTAGAATTTAATGAAAAAATACTTAACACTATATTCAGTTTTGATTTTGATTTCCTAGGCCAAATTGTTCATACCTGCTCGGTATGGTTTGGCTGTGTCCCCACCCAAATCTCATCTTGAATTGTAGCTCCCATAATCCCCATGTGTCATGGGAGGGACCCAGTGGGAGGTAACTGAATCATGGGGGCGGGTTGTTCCCGTGTTGTTCTCGTGATAGTGAATAAGTCTCACAAGAGCTGATCGTTTCATAAAGGGCAGTTCCCCTGCACTTCTCTCTTGCCTGCTGCTATGTAAGACGTGCCTTTGCTCCTCCTTCACCTTCCTCACCACAGTTGTGGGCCTCATCAGCCATGTGGAACTGCGAATCCATTAAATCTCTTTTTCTTTATAAATTACCCAGTCTTGGGTATGCCTTTATTAGCAGTGTACGAATGGATTAGATTTTAAGTTGATCCCAATTTCATATCCCCAAGCCAAAACTTCTACACCAGAATCTGTCCAACCTCTGCTTGCTTTCTCCATAAATAGTAGCTTCTGTTCTAGGTATTCTCCAAAACTGCTAAAAATGCAACTTTTCCCATCTACCAGTCTCTGATTCTTCATTCTAGTCTTTAGGAGTTCCTAACAATGCCTTGCCCTTTTAAGAATTATAGTGATTCCCTCAAAAGAGGGTTAAATAAGCCAAGACAGGACACAAGGCAAGGGAATCAACACAAAGGAAATGGGTTTGCCTGTAGTGTGACCTTGGCCAAGTCAACAATTTCTCTTTCCCAAATTACCAGTGGACAAAAATGAAACCAGACACTCACTTCTATTTTCAAAGAAATTTTAAAAGATAGATTATTACGGAGCTAAAGTATTTTTTAATCATGTGTAAACCAAAAATAAGATTCTAAGGCCCCCCAAACCAGCTGAACAGACTTCCTCGCTAGCCAGGGGTCTTAAAATTTCACCTGAGAGACTGTTTCAGGCCATGATGGGAAGTGGGAGTCGAACATGCCTCATTATACCTCACCAGCATGAAGATCAACACAGACCTTTAAGTCTAATAAGAAGCATTTCAATCCATTCTCTCTGAAGTCGGCTACCCGAAGGCTTCATCTGCATGATTAAACTTTGGTCTCTACAACTTCTTATCACAACCCAGACATTCCTTTCTATTCACCCCAGGTTTTTAGACCAACTCAACCAATTGTCAACCAGAAAATGTTTAAATTTACCTATAGCCTGGAAGCCACCCCCTACTTTTGTTATAGGAGTTATTAAAAAATTATTTTAGGCATATAGAGAGGAAAAGGCGTCCTTGGGAAGTTTTTGTTTCTTTTAAAGCAGCTCCAGGAACGTTTCTTGTCTAGCAGGAAAGCCCAGCTCTTGGAGCTGGGACAGCAAGCTTAGACATGCAAATGCCAGCCATTAGAAACTGTGTCCACCCGGTGAGGTGGCTCACACCTGTAATCCCAGCACTTAGGGAGGCCCAGGCGGACAGATCACCTGAGGTCAGGAGTTCCAGACCAGCCTGACCAAGATGGTAAAACCCCATCTCTACTAAAAATACAAAAATTAGCCAGGCACGGTGGTGGGTGCCCATAATCCCAGTTGCTTGGGAGGCTGAGGCAGGAGAATCATTTGAACCCGGGAAGTGGAGGTTGCAGTGAGCTGAGATCACGCATTGCACTCCAGCCTAGGCAACAAGAATGAAACTCCGTCTCAAAAAAATAAATAAATAAATATAAGGTAAAGGAGATGGGCTTGCCTTTATTGTGACCTTAGCCAAGTCAACAATTTCTCTTTCCCAAATTACCAGTGGACAAAAATGAAACAAGACACTCACTTCTATTTTCAAAGAAATTTTAAAAGATAGGACTATTATGGAGTTTAAATTTTTTTTTAATCATGTAATTACTTGGGTCCAACAACTTAACAAGCATTGGGAATTTCTTCAACTCACACTCTTTTTCAGGGAAGATAGTCAGGAGAAACACTTAAATAGATGCCAAAAGACCAGAGTTCCATATCAGGGGTTGCATATTCAACACTGGCTGGGGACAGGGGGTTACCAAATTGAGTGAAGGGAGCATGAACCATGTTCACAGCCTCCTCAGTATGCATTCCACCAGCTCCATTAGCTGGCCCTGCCATGTCTTGCACTTCTCAAAACACACCGCTTCTGCTCTCACAGGTTTGTTTTCTTTATGTGACACAAATTCTGTATGTTTGCTTTTAAATATCCTTTTCCTTCTTTTGCTCCAATTCTGAATAAAACACATGTGTCATAGAGTTTCCTCTGATATCCTACTAAGTCTCCTTTTGCTTCTTTGCTTCTCAACATTTACCCAGGATGGTCTGAACTGTACCCCAAAGGCTAACTTGTCCACTCCTGTTTCTTCACTATCCTTCCGATGCCCCATACCCATTTATGGTTTTGGCTAGCATTTACAGCTCTTAAAGCAAACTAAATATGGCCTGAGAAGGACTCCATATGTCTATATTTGAGTCCTTGTGGATGAACTGTAACCTAGCTTAATAGGTAGACAAGATTGAAAGCCTAACTTAGGAGTATGCGCCTGTAACACTAGCTGCGTCTTGGGCAATCCCAGTAGCCATACTTCAACCACTCATGGACTGCTGAGTGTTCAAACTGTGTTCAAATAAGGCAATTGCAAATCTGTAACCAATCCAGCCATTGTGTACCTTACTTCCGATTTCTGTCACTTCCCTTCATTTGTCTATAAATTTGTTAAGACCACAAGGCATCCCTGGAGTCTCTCCAAATCCGCTGTGGTTCTGGGGGCTGCCCAATTCGCTACTCAGTTAAACTCCTTTAAATTTAATTCAGCTGAAGTTTTCCTTTTAACATAGCTTTAACACTGGTCCACTTTCTAGACCCATTTCTGACCAGCTTCTAAGACACTTTTCAGTTGTAAGTTTTATTAATGCCTAAAACATGTCTAAAACAGGATTATCTTTCTTCTGTCACCCTAAATTACTTTTTCTCCAGATGTCCCAATCTTTGCCTATCACTAAGCTATTTCATTTCGAAAATGTGGAGTCCATCTAATTCCTCCATTTCAAGATAATTCCCACATCTTCTCAAGTCTTCTTTTATTAACATGTCTTCCTTTCTGATCATCGGTGCTATCACCCTCATTGAGGGCCTTGTTACACTAAAAGTGGACTTGTGAAATGGTCTAAGTGGGATGTGGCTTCAGAGTCTCATGTGATGAGTTCCTTTTGTGAGCTGCTGACTGTTTTATCTTGTAAACTCCTTGGCAAACAGCACCTTAAAATCTCAATGGCTGCTATTGAACTCTTTCAACAAAAATATATGAAACTGTAGATCAATTTCTATAGCCAACAAACTGAGTATGGCAAACAGTTTGAGAGAGAAAGTTCCCTACCAGGTTATAAGGAGAAAGGCCACCTTTCCCCTCCTTCATGGAGTACACTGTTACACAGGTCTACACCCGTGGTTCTCAGTCCAGTGATTTTGCCCCCGCGGGACATTTGGCCACGGATGGAGACATTTTGGGTTGTCATAGCTCAGGCATGCTATTGGCCTCTTACGAGTAGAGGCCAGGGATACTGCTTAGCATCCTACAAAGCACAGGAAACCTGGTCTAGCCCTTACAGAGACGGAGTCAAGATAATGTGGGCCTTCTTAGACAAGGTGGCATGAGGAACAACAACAACAAAAACGACAATGTAGGCCCAAGACAGGGCGAGTGTGCGAGGATCCCTAGAGAAAGGAGAAAGACTCTTTGATGGTTGCCAGGGAGAGTGTCTTTATGGTTACTTAGTCTTCCTAGCACCAGAGAGAGATCAACGGAAGACAAAGATATATTTGCATGTGCAAAGTAACTGCCATTTCTGTGTTGAGTAGTGAACATTATAAATTCTTGTGTTTTGGTAAATAAAAGGGCTCTTCCCCAGGACTGTGAGCAACCCTGTCTGGGCAACACCCATGTAGGAACTGGCAGAAGAAATCCAGGCTTGCTTCACTCTGTGATTCTTTCTAGCTTCCTAAATTGGAGAAGCCAAAACTGCTTGGCAGCTATCAGCTCCTCACTGCTTTGAGATCAAGGATAAACTTAACCCTTAGGCAGTTACCATCTGAACCCATTCCAACCTTCTGCAAAATTGTTACATCACCTATAGTGGCATATTATTTCTTAAACAAGCTGAGCATTTTCCTACCTCTACACCTTTGCATGCACATTTCCTTGCCCTGGAATCCGCACCCCTCTGCTGCTTTATCTAAAACTGCTCCTTCTTTGAATGGTCACTTGAAGCCCCATCTCCTATAAGCATATCTGCCCATATTATTTATTTAGCATTAGCAACATGCTATCTTCTACTGTCCTAAAATTCATTTTTAAAACAGATACCCTACCTCCCCAATTAAAAATGTAATTTTTTTTTGATTTCAAGAACCCTGTTGTAAACCTACAGATCCCCAAAACTTACCTGTGTACTTTGCGTAAGGCAATGATACCCTAAAACATCCTATCAAAGTTATTGGTAATGTGTTCTGCCTACATTAATAGCTAGTGTTGTCCAGGCACAGTGGCTCGTGCCTGCAATCCCAGCACTTTGGGAGGCCAAGGTGGGAGGATCACTTGAGTCCAGGATTTTGAAGCTTCAGTGAGCCATGATCTGTATCACTGCACTCCAGCCTGGGTGACAGAACAAGATCGTGTCTCTAAAAAACTAACTTAATTAATTTAAAAAATAGCTAATGTTTACTGATTATTTATAATGAGTCAGCTGTTCTAAGTACTTAAGAACATTTATTATGAGTCAGCTGTTCCAAGTTCTCAGGCTAAGAGGTGTGTCATTCCAGAGAAAGGCAAGAGGGTGAGAGAAGGTGAGAGAGAGTGAGAAATGAGGGGAGAGAAAGAGAGAGCAAGAGAAGGCCAAAGCTGTCCTTTAATGAGGAACTCATTCTCTCAAAAACAGCATTAATAATTTACGAGGCCAGTTCCCCTATTTAGAGGTGACAGCATGCTGGCAGCCCTCACAGCACTCGCTCGCTCTAGGTGCCTCACCTCCTCGGCCTCGGCGCCCATTCTGGCCACGCTTGAGGAGCCCTTCAGCCCACCGCTGCACCGTGGGAGCCCTTCTCCGGACTGGCCAAGGCCGGAGCTGGCTCCCTCGGCTCGCGAGGAGGTGTAGAGGGAGAGGCACAGGCGGGAACCAGGGCTGCGTGGCGCTTGCGGGCCAGCTAGAGTTCCGGGTGGGCGTGGGCTTGGCGGGCCCTGCACTCGGAGCAGCTGGCGGGCCCTTCCGGCCCCGGGCAGTGAGGGGCTTAGCACCCAGGCCAGCAGCTGTGGAGGGTGCACCGGGTCCCCCAGCAGTGCTGGCCCACCGGCGCCGTGCTCGATTTCTCGCCAGGCCTTAGCTGCCTCTCCGCGGGGCCGGCCTCAGGACCTGCAGCCCGCCATGCCTGAGTCTCCCCCCACCGCAGTGGGCTCCTGGGCAGCCTGAGCCTCCCGGACGAGCGCCGCCCCCTGCTCCACTGCACCCGGTCCCATCAACCGTCCAAGGGCTGAGGAGTGCCCGCGCACTGCGCGAGACTGGTGGGCAGCTCCACCTGCGGCACCCTGCGAGATCCACTGGGTGAGGCCAGCTGGGCTCCTGAGTCTAGTCGGGACTTGGAGAACCTTTGTGTCTAGCTAAGGGATTGTCAGTGCGCCAATCAGCACTCTGTGTCTAGCTCAAGGTTTGTGAACACACCAATCAGCACCCTGTGTCTAGCTTAGGGTTTGTAGATGCACCAATCGGCACTCTGTATTTAGCTATTCTGGTGGGGACTTGGGGAATCTTTAAGTCTAGCTAAGGGATTGTAAATACACCAATCAGCACTCTGTATCTAGCTCAAGGTTTGTAAATGCACCAATCAGCACTCCGTGTCTAGCTCAGGGTTTGTAAATACACCAATCAGCACTCTGTATCTAGCTAATCTAGTGGGGAGGTGGAGAACTTTTGTGTCTAGCTCAGGGATTGTAAATGCACCAATCAGCACCCTGTCAAAACGGACCAATCAGCTCTCTGTAAAACAGACCACTCAGCCTACCAAGCCAGCAATGGCAACCGGCTTGGGTCCCCTTCCACGCTGTGGAAGCTTTGTTCTTTAGCTCTTTGCAATAAATCTTGCTGCTGCTCACTCTTTGGGTCCACACTGCCTTTATGAGCTGTAACACTCACCGCGAAGGTCTGCAGCTTCACTCCTGAAGCCAGCGAGACCACGAGCCCACCGGGAGGAATGAACAACTCCAGACGCGCCGCCTAAAGAGCTGTACCGGGAAGGTCTGCAGCTTCACTCCTGAGGCAGCGAGACCACAAACCCACCAGAAGGAAGAAACTCCGAACATATCCGAATATCAGAAGGAACAAACTCTGGACATGCCGCCTTTAAGAACTGTAACACTCACCGCGAGGGTCCGCGGCTTCATTCTTGAAGTCAGTGAGACCAAGAACCCACCAATTCCGGACACACTATGACCCAAACACTTCCCATTAGGCCCCACCACTCAAAACCTCCACACTGGGGATCAAGCTTCCAACACATGAATTTTAGGGGACACATTCAAACCATTTGTGCTCTCTCTACCTGGATGCCAAATATATGTCCAGAAAAAATACTTCGGATTTCGTTGAAGAGCCAAAAGTTGAACAACAAGAATTATATGTATTTTGGCAGCTGCTGTCTGGCAGATGTTCAGAGAATTAACTGAACAAGAATTCACCTCCAGGATATTTGTCAAGAATCACTTCTTGGCTGGGTGCAGTGGCTCATGCCTGTAATCCCAGCATTTTGGAGGGTGAGGTGGGAGGATCGCTTGAGGCCAGGAGTTCCAGACCAGCCTGGCCAACACAGTGAGACCTCATCTCTACAAAACACTTTAAAAATTAGCCAGGTGCAGTGACACATGCCTGTGGTCCTAGCTCCCAGGGAGCTGAGGTCAGAGAATCACTTGAGCCAGGAGTTCAAGGTTACAGTAAGCTATGATCATGCCACTGCACTCCAGCCTGGGCAAGAGAGTGAGACCTTGTCTAAAAAAAAAAAAAAAAAAAAAGTCATCTCTTAAAAGACATCAAGTGGCCTGGTGTGGTGGCTCACGCCTGTAATCCCAGCACTTTGGGAGGCCATGGTGGGTGGATCACAAGGTTAGGAGTTTGAGACCATTTCCATCTTGCTGACCAAGATGGTGAAACCCCGTCTGTACTAAAACTACAAAAATTAGCTGGGCACGGTGGCAGGCACCTGTAATCCCAAATACTCGGGAGGCTGAGGCAGGAGAATCACTCGAACCTGGGTGGCATAGGTTGCAGTGAACTGAGATCGCACCACAGCACTCCAACCTGGGCGACACAGTAAGACTCCATCTCGAAAAAAAAAAAAAAAAAAGATATCAAGCTACATTAAAATGCTTTGGAACCACAGGTTAACTACAAGTCCAATTCTCCACTAATTGGGTTGCTTAGACCAAATGGGCAGGACAGTTCTAATCCATCTGCAGGACTAGGAGAGAACTTCTGAGAAGGCAGGGGTAGGCTGAAGGTCAGCATTGCAATCTGATTGTTGTGTGACTTGGGAACACTGGTTATTGCCTCCGAGTTCCTCATTTGCAAAATGAAGCTACTAATATACCTACTTCAGAGGTTTACAGGAAGAGTAAATAGGGTAGTGGGTGTAAAATGCTGTCCCTGGTCTACAATAAGTGAGTAAACGCTAGCTCTCCATTTGCCTCTGGATAGAAACCAAAATTAGCCCTACCTTGCATTTCTCCCTACTCCATGCCACTTGTGTCCACAGCAATCTACCTACACTGTGGCATGAGGAAACTCCAAAGCTCTTGACCTTCAGTGGCTCCTCACAATCCAAAAGGATCAACCCCCAATTCCCTAAAGTGGCCTCAGTCCCCTTTTGTTGCAGTTTTCTGACCACTCCTTTCCCCTCCTAAACTCTAACCCAGCTTCCAAAGAGCCTATCACTTCCCCAATGGTCCTAAGTCATTTCTGTCTTCTGAATCTGCACGCAGACCGTAGCCCCTTAGGATTTGTTCCACACCTACATGACATGAGGTTAGTTGCATATAGTTCTAACCTTTCCTCTAAAAGATAAACTTCTTGGAGGTAGAGTGTTTTACTCATTATTTCATCTGCCATAGCACACAATGCTTCGTGCATGGCAGT
This sequence comes from Pongo abelii, assembly GCF_028885655.2. Taxonomy (NCBI): domain Eukaryota; kingdom Metazoa; phylum Chordata; class Mammalia; order Primates; family Hominidae; genus Pongo; species Pongo abelii. The sequence continues at coordinate 130,083,605 of NC_071993.2, read as the reverse complement.
AAGAGCTGATATTTACCGAGAGCTGACTATATGCCGAGCACTATTCTAAGTGCCTTACATGAACATATGAACTCATTTAATTTTCACAACAATTTTGGAATAGGCACAATTATTCTCTCCATTTACAGACCAGGAAACCGAGACCCAAAGCATAACCTGTCCAAGGTTATACCACTAGGAAGTGAGAGGGCCTGGGTTCAGATCCAAGCAGCCTAGCTGCAGAACCTACGTTCTTAACCACTATGCTACAGTCGATGTTCAATCAATTTAGCTAATTTATGTAAAAGAGCTTCAAAAACTATAAAGGACTATAAGCCACAATAAACCAAAAGTTCAAACAAAATAGGTTTTTGATATCTCTAAGGAAGGGGAGACAGTAGTATATGAAGGTTAAGTTTAGAATCAGACCAGAGTTCGAATACCACCAGCTCTATCACTGTCTATCTGTGGGCAAGTTATTATTCTTTTTCAGCATCTGCAAGATTAAACTACTTGTTAAGATGGTTGTAAGAATTGAGATGACTCAGGTAGAACAAGAACGTGCCTACCACAGAGTATGCGGTCAATAAATTTTGGCTCTAAAACAGAGTCAAATTGTAAAACCAAAGAAATTTTCTTTGCTAAGTTATTAACCAACAATTATAAACAGTATTAAACAATAATCACTTACTATTTTTTATTGCACTTCAGGCCTGTAAAACAGTCAAATAACATTAATTATCTCTAATGAGAAAAAAGGTAAGAGTCCTGCCTCTGGGCATAAGACTGAAGCAGCAGTTGGAAAGCCTAACTCATTAAAGCACATGCAAAGGAAACATGAAAAGCACACGTAAGCAGTGGGAAAATTCCCAGTGAAGTGTACTGACAAATACAAGTGTATCCAAATGTGTATGTTCTGAAAAGCATGCTATATAATAGGTCCAAGGGGTGAAGAGCATAGGATGTTTAACACAGGGGCTGTTAAAGAATCCACAGTTCGTGTTGGTGCACAGATAAGAATTAAGCACAACAAGAGGCTGGTTTCAGCTTAAGCTCATGGAAGAAGGACCCGCACCGACTTCCCTGGGCGGCGGCGAGTCTATCCACGGAAGATACCCAGGCTCCAGAAATGAGATAAGGGGCAGAGGGAACTCTGTCCCTGGCCAGGAAGCCCGAACAACTCCGAAGTCCCTTACTACCTTTGAGCGAGGCCGCGGAAGGAAGGACAGGGAGACACCTGCTCAGAATGAGACTGGGCCTATATTTTAACTATCTTTTTTGGGGGAGCGGGTGTGAAATGTAATCACTCAGGAAAGGTGGGTTAGGGCATCAGGGAGGTGACACCTGTGCAAAACGCATCCAGAGATCCAGAAATCGAGACTCGGTGGCTCTCAGGACCTCACGGCCTGCAAAGGACATCTTGCCGACGCGACCCTCCGACTCCACTCAAGGTACTTGCTCCGCCAAAGCAGCTTCTAGACAGCCCCGACCCCCTTGCCACCAGCTGCCTCCACCAGAGGCCTGAAGGGGGTGGTCGGGGTCATAGACTGCCCGCGGGTAAAGAGTCTGGGGACCCAGGACGTGGAGCGGGGCTGAGGCCGGCGCCCCGAGGCCCGTTAGAAGGCTCTGCCAGCTGCGATGCCAGGGGCCAAGGTCGCCCTGGGCCCCCGGGACGCCAGCCTCGAACGCACTCACCAGCCTGCTGCCGCGCAGCAACCGCACTGCCAGACCCTCCATCCTCGCCGCAAGCCTCTCCGCTCTGCGCCGCTGGGTCTCTAGTCAGCCCCTGGGAGTTACCCGAGCAAGGCCCCGCCCACTCAGTACCCGCCCCGCACACACCCCCCCTTAATCCCTGCCCCCTGCTGCCTACGGAACCCCAAGAGAGACAAACAGACCCCTCCTCGCTTTCGCCCTCCATCCTGCTCACGCGAGACTTGAGCAAAGCAGGGGGCGGGAAGGGAGTCGGAGACACAACAAAGATGGCGGCGGCGACTGCGACGGTGACGAAGACGGCGGCGGCGGCGACGGCGTTGAACAAGGCGGTGTGGTTTACTCGATGCAGTTGTCAGGAGGTAAGTAGCAGGCTGCCGGCTCGGACGGCGGCGACGCAGCGGGACAGGGCGGATAAGAAGGAGCGGCCGGAGACTGGAGCTGGGTTCGTGGTGGGCCGGCTAATCCGGACAGAGACTCAGTTTAGTGGAGGGTCGGGCGTGGTCGGTAGGCTGGCAGGTGATGGCCGGGGACCTCCTTAGCCGGAGTGCGGTGGATTGCGGCGCCTGTGGCCCCGAGAACCCTGAGGGAGCGGGGTCTCCTGCTGTCGGCGCCTTGGAGCAGGAGCTCGGAGGCTCCGGGGCGGGGACTGTTGCTTGGCTCTGACAGGTGGTTCTGCGGGAGGCGTCCCGAGGTTTGCGTCTTCACGGGGTCCCAGGGGCTGAGAGTCAGCCTGGCGCGGGTCTCCTAGGTGTTTCGAATCCTGGCGAGGATGTCGCTCCGAATCTTGGTGAGGCTGCTGCCCCGACGCCGGTCCCAGGCTGATCGTTGGGAGAAGGACGTTTAAAGCCTTCGTATTTTATCTAATGATCTTGCCCGGATTCATCTCTACTGCATGGGCACCCTTATTTTAGGAACATGTGAGATTTGAGAAAGACATTGTAAAAAATAACTATTCAGGTTCATTCGGGGTTTAGATCTTTGGATAAACTGTGGAGCGCGAGTAGCCAAGCCTAGCGCGCTCGATTACTGGATCTGAAGCTAAACAAGTTCTAGCAAACACTAACCACGTGGCCTGCTTAGAGTCCCCTTGATGTGCTGGTCAGAACCCGAAAGAGGTGTGACAAGCAGAAGAAGACATAAAGGCGTCTTAAATTGTGTGATCTGAAGAAATTCAGTTTTGAAAGAACAGAATGTATTTAAAACAACTTTTTTTTAAACGTCGGAACTAAGAATTTTAAAAATTCAATTTAATTTTGATTTATGTCGTGTTGTCACAACAGCTAGAGGTTATTATTATTGATGAGAGTTCGTTACAGTGAATTGAAATGTCTGGTGTTACTTTCCCCTAGCGGTCCAGGATGTTTCCCAGAAAACCGTAACTGTTTTGTGTTAGGATAAGAAGGATGGGATTCAGATGTGCCCTTATCGGGTGTGCATTTTTTTTGTTTTTGTATTTAAAGCCCTTTCCCATTTCCCTACTTAGGACTAATGCGTTGTTTTTATGCAACTACAGCTGTTCAGCAGTACTAAGCTTGACCGTTTTAGAAGTGTACTGTGACTAAATGAAGTTAATCTTAATTTCTTTAAACTGAAGTTTAACTTAAATTTAGACATTAAAAATCTTGCCAAAAACGAATCCACCAGTGAGAAAACGGTAGTCACACCAGTTATTCTTTGGTGATCCTATGGAGCTTTTGCTGAAGTGAAGCTACTGCTTTGTTCTTTGTTAATCTGTCAGTTCGTTTTCTTTTCAGCTAATGTAATGATAAGATTGGCGTGAGTTACTAGCTCATTCAACCTGTAGATGCTAATTAAGTTTTTATCTTAAAAGTTTTGATTTGTGGTGTGCTGTTTGTTTTTTATGCAGACCTCTGTATGGCTTTTCAATTTTAGTTGAAATTCTCTCTCCATGGCCTTTTGGAGTCCCGTGCTGTATCTCCAGAGTAAATTTCAATTACTCTACATTTCATCAATGTTGGAGTGGCAAGAAAAAGGAGGAACAGATTTGGGGTGAAAAGGTTAGATTGTATAATTTCTCTTCTGGATTTCTTTCAACGTGGTTTTACTTATGTTTTATTTTTATGTTTTGATTTCTGATTTCTCAGAGCCTCATAATTTCCTTTTTTGCCTTCAAGAGTTTTTGACAGTTCTGAAATCAGGAATTGTGTTCTAATTATTTTTGAAGGCCCATGTTACTCCATAGAAACCAATCCTTATTTGTCAACGTTGTCTGTTTATATGTGTTCTATAGCAGAGTAAATCTCAGTGACCATAATTATTAGGCTATGGAGGGTAAACACATCTATTGAACTGTAATCACTTTATGTGTATAGGCTTGCCTTACCCATAAATTATTGTGTAAGTAAGTTAGTTGCTAATACTGTATTCTTCCTTATGGTTACCCATGAGAAGTAAGACTTCTCATGAATGATAGGTGAACAAAACATATCCTGCTGTTCCCTAATCATGTTCTCAAAATTCTCCCACAGTTTATAAAAAAGATAGAAGGAAGATAGGTTAGAGAGCTTCTTCTCTGGTTGTTTCATAGTTGTGAATGCCTTCTAATTTGCATTTCAGTGCCTGTGTTTTAAATTATTAGCTACTGGTTAAGAGGTTGGGGGGGGGGGTGCACATATATACACACACATAATTGTGTGTGTGTGCTTGTATGTGTGCTTGCATTGATCAACAGCTTCCCATTTATGAGACTGAAGAAGAAATATCAGATTACTTCATACAAAATAAATCCTTTATCAGAAACCAAGGAAGATCGGAAATTAGCTTAAATTGCCTACTTGAGGTAGAGGTTTTCCTGTTCTTTGGGATATCAAAGCTTAATTCTCTGATACCTCTTTTTCCCCTACCGGCTTGCATAGCCTCTGGTTGTTTTCTAAAAGCATTAATTTTGAGCCTTGAATAATAATTTGGGGGACGCTACTGGCATGACAATACTTTAGGTATACCCTAGCCAGTTTCTATATAGATATCCACCTACACCCCATGGAATTCCATACTATATTCAACTTAACTTTAATCAGAATAATCACAGGAAGGATTTGGGAATTTTGCTATATCATAAGGAACAATCATCATAAAGTATGGGAATATTGTTCTCTTTGGTTGATATGATTAGATATCTTAGTTCAGGTTGCTATAACGAATTACCATAGACTGAGTGGTTTAAACAAACATTTATTTCTCACAGTTCTGGAGGCTGGGAAATCTTAATATCAAGGTACCAGCAGATCAGGTATTTGGGGAGGGCTTGCTTTCTGATTGTATCCTCTCATGGCAAAGAGCAGAGAGGAAGCAAGATCTCTGGATCTCTTCACAAGGCAGTAATCCCATTTAGAGGACTTCACCTTTACAACCCAATTATCTCTCAAAGGCCCCAGTCCAGATGCCATCAAATTAGGGGTTAGAATTTCAACGTATCAGCTGTTGGGGACATAAACATTCAGTCCATGACGATACCAGCAGAAAGAGTACATCTGAGTTGTAATAACACCACCCACATCTATAATAATAGTGGAGAATACTTAAGTATATATCTTGTTCAGATGACATGATATCACACATTGAAATTTTGTGTAAAGTAAGTAATTTTTTGGCTAACAAACACCAAGGTATTGAGTTCATGTCCAGTATAGGAAAGATACCACTAAAAAAATTATAGCTTGTGGATTTTCTAAAGTATATTTTGTTATGTTTGCAAAGGTTTTAAAATTTATCAATGCCTTAGAGGCATCTCTGGGTATCAGTTAATTTGTGGAGTTCCTAGATTAAACTTTGAGACCTGAGACTGATGATAATTACATCAAAGACAGGAAAATGGCTCGGATAGAAAACCTTTATTTTCTTTCTGTAAGAGGAAGTCTTTTGTAGTTGCAGAATTTTTTTTTTTCTTTTAAAAATTAGAGATGAGGTCTTGCTCTGTTGCCTGGACTGGTCTTGAACTCCTGAGCTCAGGCAGTCCTCCCACCTTAGCCTCTGAAAGTGCTGGGATTATAGTCATGAGCCAGCATGTCCAGCCTAGTTTCAGAATTGTTACTATTTTTCAGTTTATTGTGCTTAGAAATATTGACTTGAGATGTAGAAAGCTGAGTTTTGAGCCCAAGACTCTACTTCACTTTAGGCACCTTTCATTCATATATGTCTCTACTATAGACTGGGGCTTCGCAAGCACCTGTCATACCCTGTGTATATGGATATATGGGATAGAGGCCATACAGGTCGAATGGGCACAAAAATGCTTAGGGACGAAATGACACCTAATTTTTAAATCATGACAGGGTGTTTAAGGTTATAAAGCATACTAATATATTTAAAATTCTAATTTAAGAAGAGTTTTTCTTCATGTTTGCAATGTTACAATGTTCTCTATCTCATAGACATTCTTTTTTTTTTTTTTTTAAAGTTTATCATGCATTGTGGTTGAAAAGCAGCACACAATTTATGGCAGGGAACACAGTGAAGTTTATAATGTGACAATGTGATAATAGCCAAGACTGTCAAAATATGCCAGCCATCCTCTGTAATTAGGCTCATTTGTGTTCTTAAACTTGAGATGCATGTATAAAAATATCATTTTCTTCTGCTTGCTTTCTGGCAGTCTTGTGTGTTTTTACTGCACTGTCACATGTTGTACTGTAGCAGTGTTATGCTTTCTAATCAAGATTTGGTAAGGATTATCTTGCTTCCAGAAGCCTGTCAAAGTATATTCAGACATTTCCCAGGGGAAATGTATTAGTTTTCATGTGAACTGATTGGCAAGAAGTGATGCTAAGTTACAATGTAAATACTGGGATTTCTTTCTTAATTATAGCTTTTATAATTAGAACACAGACAATCTTTAGGGCTATACAGCTTTTACAAATTAAAAAAATATTTTCCCAGATCTTATTCTTGATATTCTTTTTCACTGGAGCTGACTAGCTTACACTTTCCCACCAAGAGCAAATTTAAAGGACAGATAATCAGCACAATCAACTGTAGTCACAAAACAAATAGTAACGTAATGATAAAGAAACAGAGAACTAGTTCAAGTAAACATGATAAGATGGAGAAAAAAACAACGGAAACAAATGGGTTCAAAAGCCAACAATAATCCTTAAGATTCAGAAAGTTGAGCCAGACTAAAGCAAGTGATTTAAAGAGGTGGCCTGTAAGTAAAATAAGCAGAGATCAGTTTGAGAAATTGCAAAGTGATTTGAAAAATTGCAAATTGGGATTACTTGAGACTAAGGTGGAACATGTTTGTTTCATTGTAACTAAGAAACAGATGCTCAGTATATTCTTCAACCACGTTGATGAACCCATAGAAAAAGGGGAATAACTGAATCAGGGGCAGTGAGAATTTTAAAATCCAAGTTATAACCATTTTTTCTATTTGCTACAAAAATAATTATTAGAAAAATAGCCACCATTTTCTGATAGCCTACCATATATGATACATGTCACAATATGCTTTATGTATACTTACCTATAAAACTTAAGATAGCACTGCAAGTTGGATTATGATTCCATTTTACAAAATGGGAAACTAAGGCTGAGAGAGGTCCCTGGTCATAGTCTTAAAGTTGTCCCTCGTATCTGGTAGGTACTGGTTCCAGGACCCCTGTAGATAGCAAAATTTGTGGGTGCTCCAGTCCTTTATTGAAAATGGCTTAGTATTTGCATATAACTCACAATCTCATCCTCTTGCATACTTTAAGCTCTAGATTATTTATAATACCTAATACAATGTAAATGCTATGTAAATAGTTATACTGTATTGTTTAGGGAATTATGACCCCCCCAAAAGTCTGGTGAAACCCCGTCTCTACTAAAAATACAAAAAATATCAGCCAGGTATGGTAGCGGGCACCTGTAATCCCAGCTACTCTGGAGGCTAAGGCAGGAGAATTGCTTGAACCTGGGAGGCAGAGGTTGCAGTGAGCCGAGATCGCGCCGTTGCACTCCAGCCTGGGCGACAAGAACAAAACTCTGTCTCAAAAAAAAAAAAAGAAAAAAAGAAAAAAAAAAGTCTGTACGTGTTTAATATAGATGCAACCATCCATTTTTTCCAAATAATTTTGTTTTGCAGTTGGTTGAATCAACAGATAACAGAACCTGTGGATATAGAGAGTTGACTATACTCTACTTGTCCAGAGGATAAACTTTCAGTAGCCTCAACTTCCTAGACAATTTTCTAAAAAATAGGCTTTTCTACCTGAAAAGGGGTAGTAATACTAATAATTTTTTGGTTTTTTTTTTTTTTTTTAGACGGAGTCTTTCTCCGTCTCCCAGGCTGGAGCGCAGTGGCACAATCTCGGCTTACTGCAGCCTCCACCTCCTGGGTTCAATCAATTCTTCTGCCCCCATGCCTGGCTAATTTTTTTGTATTTTTAGTAGAGACAGGGTTTCACCATGCTGGCCAGGCTGGTCTCGAACTCCTGACCTCATGATCTGCCCGCCTCAGCCTCCCAAAGTGCTGGGATTACAGGCATGAGCCACCGTGCCTGGCACTAATAATTTTTTTTTTTTTTTTGGAGACAGAATCTTGCTCTGTCGCCAGGCTGGAGTGCAGTGGTGCGATCTGGGCGCACTGAAACCTCTGCCTCCCGGGTTCAAGCGATTCTCCTGCCTCAGCCTCCCGAGAAGCAGGGATTACAGGCGCCTGCTGCTATGCCTGGCTAATTTTTTTGGTATTTTTAGTAGAGACAGGGTTTCACCATGTTGGCCAGTATGGCCTCGATCTCTTGACCTCATGATCCACCCGCCTCGGCCTCCCAAAGTGCTGGGCTTACAAGCGTGAGCCACCGCGCCCGGCCACTAATAATTTTTAAAAGCCCCTGGAACTACTGTAGCTTCTAAAAAGGGAGGAAAGGAACGATTCACAAGTATTGAATTAAGAAAAGTGATAATTTAGTTACCTGTAAGTCCTTATTTGGCTAAATGTGTTTGAAACAAAGGAGAGACTGAATGTGAAGAGAGAAGACAAGAAGTACGAAAATAAGATACATCAGTCTGAAGCCAGGAAACAGGGAAAACAAAAACAGCCCTATGTTACTGAGTGGTTGTAAAGTACAATAATTCATAATAATGGTATGTCAAATGTTGGTCTATTTCCAGTAGATTTCTAGTTAAGTCAAAGAAGTTTTGATTCTTAAAAAGTTGGTCATATTTTTGTAAATTGGAAAATCTGCTTTTGTGGAACCCCCTCATTCCTCCACCCTACAGTTCTACTATTTAAAAACTTAGGCTGAAAAGGCCCAAGAACAGCCTATTCTTGAAGAAGAAAAACAAAGCAGGGGGACTCAAATTACTGTGATAGCAAGACTTATTACGACTATCTGGTATGGCAGCAAGGACAGATAGGCTAGTGGAACAGAACAGAGAATCCAGAAGCAGAGCCACATACATGCATATAACCATTTGATTTAAAAAGGAGACATCGGAGCTTCGTAGAGAAATGCTGATCTGTTAGGTACACATTGCTGGGACAGTTGGATATCTCTTTGGAAAAAAGTATGCTTTGACTCTTATCTCACACCATACACAAAACTCAAGTCCAGATAAAAATATGAAAGGTAAAATAAAAAGCATTTAGAAGAAAGTATAGGAGAACATCTTCAAGTAAGATGTAGGCAAGGATTTCTTAACTAGGACACAAACAACTCTAAATGTAAAGGATAAAAATGGGTAAATTGTACTATATTAAGAACTTCTGTTCATCAAAAATTACCATTAAGAAAGTGAAGGCTGGGTGCAGTGGCTCACGTCTGTAATCCCAGCACTTTGGGAGGCCGAGGTGGGCGGATCATGAGGTCAGGAGATCAAGACCATCCTGGCTAACACGGTGAAACCCCATCTGTACTAAAAATACAAAAAAATTAGCCGGGCGTGGTGGCGGACACCTGTAGTCCCAGCTACTTGGGAGGCTGAGGCAGGTGGCGTGAACCTGGGAGGTGGAGCTTGCAGTGAGCCGAGATCACGGCACTGCACTCCAGCCTGGGCGACAGAGCGAGACTCCATTTCAAAAAAAAAAAAGAAGGGGGAGGAGCCAAGATGGCCGAATAGGAACAGCTCCGGTCTACAGCTCCCAGCGCGAGCGACGCAGAAGACAGGTGATTTCTGCATTTCCATCTGAGGTACCGTGTTCATCTCACTAGGGAGTGCCAGACAGTGGGCGCAGGTCAGTGGGTGAGTGCACCGTGCGCCAGCCGAAGCAGGGGCGAGGCATTGCCTCACTCGGGAAGCGCAAGGGGTCAGGGAGTTCCCCTTCCAGGGGTGACAGACGGCACCTGGAAAATCGGGCCACTCCCACCCGAATACTGTGCTTTTCCGACGGGCTTAGGAAACGGTGCCCCAGGAGAGTATAGCCCGCACCTGGCTCAGAGGGTCCTACGCCCACGGAGTCTCGCTGATTGCTAGCACAGCAGTCTGAGATCAAACAGCAAGTCGGCAGCGAGGCTGGGGGAGGGGCGCCCGCCATTGCCCAGGCTCGCTTAGGTAAACAAAGCAGCCTGGAAGCTTGAACTGGGTGGAGCCCACCACAGCTCAAGGAGGCCTGCCTGCCTCTGTAGGCTCCACCTCTGGGGGCAGGGCACAGACAAACAAAAAGACAGCAGTAACCTCTGCAGACTTAAATGTCCCTGTCTGACAGCTGTGAGGAGAGCAGTGGTTCTCCCAGCACGCAGCTGGAGATCTGAGAACGGGCTGACTGCCTCCTCAAGTGGGTCCCTGACCCCTGACCCCCGAGCAGCCTAACTGGGAGGCACCCCCCCAGCAGGGGCAGACTGACATCTCACACGGCCGGCCAGGTACTCCAACAGACCTGCAGCTGAGGGTTCTGTCTGTTAGAAGGAAAACTAACAGAAAGGACATCCACACCAAAAACCCATCTGTACATCACCATCATCAAAGACCAAAAGTAGATAAAACCACAAAGATGGGGAAAAAACAGAGCAGAAAAACTGGAAACTCTAAAAACCAGAGTACCTCTCCTCCTCCAAAGGAACGCAGTTCCTCACCAGCAACGGAACAAAGCTGGACGGAGAATGACTTTGACGAGCTGAGAGAAGAAGGCTTCAGACGATCAAATTACTCCGAGCTACGGGAGGATATTCAAACCAAAGGCAAAGAAGTTGAAAACTTTGAAAAAACTTTAGAAGAATGTATAACTAGAATAACCAATACAGAGAAGTGCCTAAAGGAGCTGATGGAGCTGAAAACCAAGGCTCGAGAACTACGTGAAGAATGCAGAAGCCTCAGGAGCCGATGCGATCAAATGGAAGAAAGGGTATCAGCCCTGGAAGATGAAATGAATGAAATGAAGCGAGAAGGGAAGTTTAGAGAAAAAAGAATAAAAAGAAACGAGCAAAGCCTCCAAGAAATGTGGGACTATGTGAAAAGACCAAATCTACGTCTGATTGGTGTACCTGAAAGTGACGGGGAGAATGGAAACAAGTTGGAAAACACTCTGCAGGATATTATCCAGGAGAACTTCCCCAATCTAGCAAGGCAGGCCAACATTCAGATTCAGGAAATACAGAGAACGCCACAAAGATACTCCTCGAGAAGAGCAACTCCAAGACACATAATTGTCAGATTCACCAAAGTTGAAATGAAGGAAAAAATGTTAAGGGCAGCCAGAGAGAAAGGTCGGGTTACCATCAAAGGGAAGCCCATCAGACTAACAGCGGATCTCTCGGCAGAAACCCTACAAGCCAGAAGAGAGTGGGGGCCAATATTCAACATTCTTAAAGAAAAGAATTTTCAACCCAGAATTTCATATCCTGCCAAACTAAGCTTCATAAGTGAAGGAGAAATAAAATACTTTACAGACAAGCAAATGCTGAGAGATTTTGTCACCACCAGGCCTGCCCTAAAAGAGCTCCTGAAGGAAGCACTAAACATGGAAAGGCACAACCGGTACCAGCCACTGCAAAATCATACTGAAATGTAAAGAACATCGAGACTAGGAAGAGACTGCATCAACTAACGAGCAAAATATCCAGCTAACATCATAATGACAGGATCAAATTCACACATAACAATATTAACTTTAAATATAAATGGACTAAATGCTCCAATTAAAAGACACAGACTGGCAAACTGGATAAAGACTCAAGACCCATCAGTGTGCTGTATTCAGGAAACCCATCTCACGTGCAGAGACACACATAGGCTCAAAATAAAAGGATGGAGGAAGATCTACCAAGCAAATGGAAAACAAAAAAAGGCAGGGGTTGCAATCCTAGTCTCTGATAAAACAGACTTTAAACCAACAAAGATCAAAAGAGACAAAGAAGGCCATTACATAATGGTAAAGGGATTAATTCAACAAGAAGAGCTAACTATCCTAAATATATATGCACCCAATACAGGAGCACCCAGATTCATAAAGCAAGTCCTGAGTGACCTACAAAGAGACTTAGACTCCCACACATTCATAATGGGAGACTTTAACACCCCACTATCAACATTAGACAGATCAACGAGACAGAAAGTCAACAAGGATACCCAGGAATTGAACTCAGCTCTGCACCAAGCGGACCTAATAGACATCTACAGAACTCTCCACCCCAAATCAACAGAATATACATTTTTTTCAGCACCACACCACACCTATTCCAAAATTGACCATATACTTGGAAGTAAAGCTCTCCTCAATAAATGTAAAAGAACAGAAATTGTAACAAACTGTCTCTCAGATCACAGTGCAATCAAGCTAGAACTCAGGATTAAGAATCTCACTCAAAACCGCTCAGCTACATGGAAACTGAACAACCTGCTCCTGAATGACTACTGGGTACATAACGAAATGAAGGCAGAAATAAAGATGTTCTTTGAAACCAACGAGAACCAAGACACAACATACCAGAATCTCTGGGATGCATTTAAAGCAGTGTGTAGAGGGAAATTTATAGCACTAAATGCCCACAAGAGAAAGCAGGAAAGATCCAAAATTGACACCCTAACATCACAATTAAAAGAACTAGAAAAGCAAGAGCAAACACATTCAAAAGCTAGCAGAAGGCAAGAAATAACTAAAATCAGAGCAGAACTGAAGGAAATAGAGACACAAAAAACCCTTCAAAAAATCAATGAATCCAGGAGCTGGTTTTTTGAAAGGATCAACAAAATTGATAGACCGCTAGCAAGATTAATAAAGAAAAAAAGAGACAAGAATCAAATAGATGCAATAAAAAATGATAAAGGGGATATCACCACCGATCCCACAGAAATACAAACTACCATCAGAGAATATTACAAACACCTCTATGCAAATAAACTAGAAAATCTAGAAGAAATGGATAAATTCCTCAACACATACACCCTCCCAAGACTAAACCAGGAAGAAGTTGAATCTCTGAATAGACCAATAACAGGAGCTGAAATTGTGGCAATAATCAATAGCTTACCAACCAAAAAAAGTCCAGGTCCAGATGGATTCACAGCCGAATTCTACCAGAGGTACAAGGAGGAGCTGGTACCATTCCTTCTGAAACTATTCCAATCAATAGAAAAAGAGGGAATCCTCCCTAACTCATTTTATGAGGCCAGCATCATCCTGATACCAAAGCCTGGCAGAGACACAACAAAAAAAGAGAATTTTAGACCAATATCCTTGATGAACATTGATGCAAAAATCCTCAATAAAATACTGGCAAACAGAATCCAGCAGCACATCAAAAAGCTTATCCACCATGATCAAGTGGGCTTCATGCCTGGGATGCAAGGCTGGTTCAATATACGCAAATCAATAAATGTAATCCAGCATATAAACAGAACGAAAGACAAAAACCACATGATTATCTCAATAGATGCAGAAAAGGCCTTTGACAAAATTCAACAACCCTTCATGCTAAAAACTCTCAATAAATTAGGAATTGATGGGACGTATCTCAAAATAATAAGAGCTATTTATGACAAACCCACAGCCAATATCATACTGAATGGGCAAAAACTGGAAGCATTCCCTTTGAAAACTGGCACAAGACAGGGATGCCCTCTCTCACCACTTCTATTCAACATAGTGTTGGAAGTTCTGGCCAGGGCAATTAGGCATGAGAAGGAAATCAAGGGTATTCAATTAGGAAAAGAGGAAGTCAAATTGTCCCTGTTTGCAGATGACATGATAGTATATCTAGAAAACCCCATTGTCTCAGCCCAAAATCTCCTTAAGCTGATAAGCAACTTCAGCAAAGTCTCAGGATACAAAATCAATGTGCAAAAATCACAAGCATTCTTATACATCAATAACAGACAAACAGAGAGCCAAATCATGAGTGAACTCCCATTCACAATTGCTTCAAAGAGAATAAAATACCTAGGAATCCAACTTACAAGGGATGTGAAAGACCTCTTCAAGGAGAACTACAAACCACTGCTCAAGGAAATAAAAGAGGATACAAACAAATGGAAGAACATTCCATGCTCATGGGTAGGAAGAATCAATATCATGAAAATGGCCATCCTTCCCAAGGTAATTTACAGATTCAATGCCATCCCCATCAAGCTACCAATGACTTTCTTCACAGAATTGGAAAAAACTACTCTAAAGTTCATATGGAACCAAAAAAGAGCCCGCATCGCCAAGTCAATCCTAAGCCAAAAGAACAAAGCTGGAGGCATCACACTACCTGACTTCAAACTATACTACAAGGCTACAGTAACCAAAACAGCATGGTACTGGTACCAAAACAGAGATATAGATCAATGGAACAGAACAGAGCCGTCAGAAATAATGCCACATATCTACAAGTATCTGATCTTTGACAAACCTGACAAAAACAAGAAATGGGGAAAGGATTCCCTATTTAATAAATGGTGCTGGGAAAACTGGCTAGCCATATGTAGAAAGCTGAAACTGGATCCCTTCCTTACACCTTATACAAAAATCAATTCAAGATGGATTAAAGACTTAAATGTTAGACCTAAAACCATAAAAACCCTAGAAGAAAACCTAGGCATTACCATTCAGGACATAGGCATGGGCAAGGACTTCATGTCTAAAACACCAAAAGCAATGGCAACAAAAGCCAAAATTGACAAATGGGATCTAATTAAACTCAAGAGCTTCTGCACAGCAAAAGAAACTACCATCAGAGTGAACAGGCAACCTACAAAATGGGAGAAAATTTTTGCAACCTACTCATCTGACAAAGGGCTAATATCCAGAATCTACAATGAACTCCAACAAATTTACAAGAAAAAAACAAACAACCCCATCAAAAAGTGGGCGAAGGACATGAACAGACACTTCTCAAAAGAAGACATTTATGCAGCCAAAAAACACATGAAAAAATGCTCACCATCACTGGCCATCAGAGAAATGCAAATCAAAACCACAATGAGATACCATCTCACACCAGTTAGAATGGCAATCATTAAAAAGTCAGGAAACAACAGGTGCTGGAGAGGATGTGGAGAAATAGGAACACTTTTACACTGTTGGTGGGACTGTAAACTAGTTCAACCCTTGTGGAAGTCAGTGTGGCGATTCCTCAGGGATCTAGAACTAGAAATTCCATTCGACCCAGCCATCCCATTACTGGGTATATACCCATAGGACTATAAATCATGCTGCTATAAAGACACTTGCACACGTATGTTTATTGCGGCATTCTTCACAATAGCAAAGACTTGGAACCAACCCAAATGTCCAACAATGATAGACTGGATTAAGAAAATGTGGCACATATACATCATGGAATACTATGCAGCCATAAAAAATGATGAGTTCACGTCCTTTGTAGGGACATGGATGAAATTGGAAATCATCATTCTCAGTAAACTATCGCAAGAACAAAAAACCAAACACCGCATATTCTCACTCATAGGTGGGAATTGAACAATGAGAACACATGGACACAGGAAGGGGAACATCACACTCTGGGGACTGTTGTGGGGTGGGGGGAGGGGGGAGGGATAGCACTGGGAGATATACCTAATGCTAGATGACGAGTTGGTGGGTGCAGCGTACCAGCATGGCACATGTATACATATGTAACTTACCTGCACATTGCGCACATGTACCATAAAACCTAAAGTATAATAATAATAATAATAATAATAATAATAAAAGAAAAAAAAAAGAATCATAAAAAAAAAAAAAAAAAAAAAAAAAAAAAGAAAAGAAAAGAAAATGAAAAGGCAACCACAGTGGGAGAAGATACTTAAGATGCACATATACTAATAAAGGACTCATTATAAAGCATTTTTCCATATTAGAAAAAGACAACACAATAGAAAAATAAGCAAAAGGTATGAGCAGACATTATACAACAGAGGGTATGTAAGTGGTTAATTAGTATATATTAAAAAGTTTACATCTTCATTAGTCATCAAGGAATGTAAATTAAAACTAATGTGATACCACCAGACACCCACCAGAACGGCTAAAACAAAAAAGGCGAAAAATGCCTAAGTATTGTCAAGGATGTGGAGCAGCAGCAGTTTTGTTTACTGCTAGTGGGAGTGTAAATTGCTATAATCACTTTGAAAACCTATTTGGCATTATCTAAAACTGAATATATGCATGCCTTTGATCCAGCAGTTTCACTCCTATACAACCAACAGAAATATGTACGTAATCAAAAAACGTGTAGTAATGTGTTCATAGAAACTTTATTCACAGCAGCCAATTACTGGAAATTACCCAAATGATCTAAAAACAGTATAAGAGATAAATTAGTTGTGGCATGGTCATGCAACAGACTCCAGCAGTAAATTTGAGCAAACTTCAGTTGCATGCAACAATATGGATGAATCTTACAATGTTGAGTGACAGAAGCCAGACAAAGGTTGATAGTGTGTGATTCCGTTTACATAAAGTTGAAGAACAGACAAAACTAATCTACAGAGTCAGAAGTCAGGATGGCTGTAACCCTTGTCAGGGCAGAGGGTCCTAGCATTGGAAGGGTACACGAGGCGGGCTTCTGGGATGCCGGCATCCTTCTGTTTCTTGATTGTGGTGCTGATTTTATGAATGTGTTCATTTTGTGACAATTCATTGAGCTCTGCTCTTATGATTTATGTGCTTTTCTATATATGTACAAGACTTCAAGAAAAAGTTAAGCATATATGCTGAAAGTGAGTAATTTTTTGATGCCTACCACTGGCTACTAAAGATGGAAGCTTTTTTAGATAGAAAATTATTCACTAAATAGTTTGAGTTTAGAAAAAGAAGATTTTATAAGGTATATTTACCAGAGAATTGTACTTATTTGCATAAAAATTGTTTTTCGTGGAAGAAAAGACCTTTTTTATCCCTGGTGCTAGACTTCATCTTATTCTTACTAGAAAACTTTTTTGGCTATTTTATTTGTGAATTTGGGCCATAAACCTATGTGAAGACCAGCTTGTGATTGCAGAACCCACAAGAGACTTTCCCTTTCTACACTACGGTCAGGGATTTTCTTTTACTTTTTTTTTTTTTTTTTTTTGCTAGTCTTGGAGTGGATAGGGTGATAGGTAGTAGAGGTGGTGATTTGGATATTTCTAGAGCAGGGGGTGGGAAGCTACGGCCTGTAGGCCAAATCTGGCTCAACGCCTGTTGTTATAAAGTCTAATTGGAACTTAGCCCCACCCATTGGTTTACATATTGTCTGTGGCTGCCTATTGTCTGTGGCTCCTTACAGTGACACAGTTGAGTAATTGCAGCAAAGATGAGCATGGCTTGCAAAGCCTAAAATATTTACTATCTGGCCCTTCATAAAAACTTTGCAACCCCTAGTTCTAGACCACTTATTTGCAGACTACTCATTCATGTGAACACTATGTCTAAGAGTCTTTTCTGGTAGTTACTAGCTGCATGCAGCTATTTCTATTTAAAATAATAAAATTAAAAACTCAGGTCATATGTATTAGCCAAATTTCAAGTGCCTCAGTAGCTATATGTGGCTAGTAGCAACTGTGTAGGAATAGCACAGATAAGAAACATGTCCATCATCCAGAAAATAGTCTCCTTCTGTCGACCAGGATGGAGTCCAGTGGTGCGATCACGGCTCACTGCAGCCTCGACCACTCAGACCCAAGCAATTATCCTACCTCAGCCTCCTGAGTAGCTGGGACTATCAGCATGTGCCACCACACCCAGCTAATTAAAAACATTTTTTTTTTGTAGGGACAAGTTCTCCCTATGTTGGTCTCCGGCCTCCTTGGTTTGTCTTCTTCATCGATAATCTCTGCTTGTGTTCTTATTTCTTTAATCTGAACTTGTTTTCTCTTTTTTTCTGCCTTTGAAATTTCTTCCCATCCTCTATGACTGTTTGAATCCATATTTATATATAATAATGAAATATATTGATTTTTTTACCATTTTGTGTATGTCTTTACTTCACCAGGAAGATTATAAGATGCTGAAAGGCAGGCACTGTGTTTTCTCTTGCTTTGTGTAGTGTCTTGCACAAAATAGTTTTTGTCATTTGTTTGCTATGTACTAGATCTCCCTAAATAGTGTAAAATTATTTCAGTTTTGTTTTCTAGGTATAACAAACTGTAAATGTTAAAAAAGCAAAGATGGGTGAAAAAAAACCAGAGCCTTTGGACTTCGTGAAAGATTTTCAGGAATACCTGACTCAGCAGACCCATCATGTGAACATGATTTCTGGATCAGTTAGTGGGGACAAAGAAGCAGAGGCTCTTCAGGGAGGTAGACTCATTTTAATAATACTAAATAATTCACTTTTTATACACGTACTATGATTGTGTGTAGCCGTTACTGTGAAGACCACTGCGCGTTAATGTGAATCATTCTGTTTTTTCTGGAAAGATACAGGGCATTTTTTCCCCTTTTTTAAACATATCAGACTTCTGCTGGAGAGTACTTAACATGGTCTGGAGATGCATTATGGTCTTGTTGGAAGGTTAGGGGCTCCAAATACCCTTCCTGTCCTCCAATTTTTATGAGCTAGCATTAGACACAAAGAACCCAAAGGGGATTGGAACATCAGCTTCACTATACAAACCATTAGGCCATCAGGAAATCTGGATTCGACCTGAGACAAAAATAGGGGTTTCAGTTTCTTCTCTCTTAAAATGAAGAAAGGGCTGACCATGTTTACCTATCCAAGAAGAGAAATGAAAATAGAGAAAGTGGTGACCTCCTTGAGCCTGCTAGAGGTAAATTTTGTCTAATTTGCTTGCCACAAAAAACTGGAATTTATTCCTAACCTAGCTCGGAGGTCAGCAAACTATAGCCTGTGGGCCCCATCTGGACTGCTGTTTTTGTATGGCCTGCAAGCTAAGAATGGTTTTTACATTTAAAGATGGTTTTAAAAGTGTCAGAAGGAGAATAATGTAATGATACATGAAAATTCTGTGACGTTCAAACTTGAGTCCACATAAATAAAATTTAATTGGAACACAGATATGCTCATTTGTTTACATATTTTCTGTAGCTGTTTTTGTTTGTTTTGCTAAAACAGCAGAGTTGAGTAGTTGTGTTAGAGACCATATGGCCCACAAAGCCTGAAGTATTTACTATTTCATGCCTATAGAAAAAGTTTGCTGACCCCTAACCAAGATAGTCTGGGTAGGGCCTTATAATGCAGGGACTGGCAACAGGGACCAGGCATCACCCGGGAGCTTGTTAGAAATACAAAACACCAGACACCACCCCAGATCTACTGGATTATAATCTGTGTTTTAATAAGATCCCCCAAGTAATTCATATACACATTAAAATGTGATAGTGACTGGCTTGGGAAAGCAGTGGGAGAGAGGAAGACACTGAGCCTTGTCCCTCGAATGCAGTGTAGCCCTCTTGGATATTGGTCTTGTCTCAACCAGCAGAATCACTTCTCCTAGTGAGGAGTGAGGAACCGGTGAAGCAGGGGGCTTGAATTGTGCATGCCAGCGCTGTTACCTCCTGAAATGGAGTAGACCTTTTCCCATGAAGCTGTAGGAATGGAAATTTCCCTCCTAACGCGCAGATTTCCAAACAGGATTCAAGAGACCAGGGTTGGAGTCCCAGCCATTTGCCGATTTTCCTGATTATGAGCATCAGGTCTCTTCAATTTCTTTCTACAAAAAAGTAGTCAGATTAGATTAAAAGCAAACAGCCAAACATCTTTTATCTCTGAGATTCTTAAAACCTTAACCTTCAGAGGCATCAGGGATGATACTTTCCTTTATGGGCTTAATTAGAATTTTAAGATCCTAAATGGAACAGAGATCTAGAACGTACGTATAAACACTGGGATGTGGAAAACTTATTCGCTGCTTCAGACTAAAATAAATAGAGTTAGGGTTTTGGAGATTCTTTGACTGCCAGTTACAGTTTTAGAAATAGCGAGGGTGCTAAACACCTGTGTGTAACTGTGCCATCACTCTCCAGTGAATCTCTTTATTCCCCTCCCTCCTCACCTGTTCACTTCTTCAAAAACATGTTAAGGACCAGTACAATGTGTGTGTGAGTAATTTTGTTTTCTTTGTTTTTGAGACAGTCTTGCTCTGTCGCCCAGGCTGGAGTACAGTGGCGCAGTCTTGGCTCACTGCAACCTCTGCCTCCTGGATTCCAGCAATTCTCATGCCTCAGCCTCCTGAGTAGCTGGGACTACAGGTGCGCACCGCCATGCCCAGCTAATTTTTGTATTTTTTTTTTTTTTTTTTAGTAGAGACAGGGTTTTGCCATGTTGGCTAGGCTGGTCTCTAACTCCTGGCCTCAAGCTATCCCCCCACCTCTGCCTCCCAAAGTTCTGGGATTACAGATATGAGCCACTGCACTGGCCTTGTGTAAATAATTTGAGATCCCCAATAAAAGGTTCTCAGAATATAATACAGAATGTATTACTGCTTTTGTATAAAATTAGCCTCAGTTCAGAAAGTCTGTTATAAAACGGACTTAACTTTTGTGGGAAGTGAACTGTCAATTTATAAGATTTTTCAACCACTTAAAACTGAAATGCTAAATTGAGTTGATTCTGAGATGCATAATTTCTTTTGCGGTACTTTGTTTATAGCTGGAACAGATGGTGATCAGAATGGACTTGATCACCCATCTGTTGAAGTTTCCTTGGATGAAAACTCAGGAATGTTAGTAGACGGGTTTGAAAGGACCTTTGATGGGAAGCTCAAGTGTCGGTACTGCAACTATGCCAGCAAAGGAACAGCCCGGCTTATTGAACACATCAGAATCCACACAGGTAATGGAAAGACAACTGGAAAAAGCATTTCTGTGAGGGCAGGAGAGGGGCCAAGGGGGGCAGGTTGGTTTGTCATAGAAATAGTTTTAATATTCAAAAATGAAGGTTTATGTAAAGTTCGAATAAATGGGAAAGTTACTCCATTTTTCAAAGCAACAACATACAAACAGGTCAGAAGTGATGCCCTTTGTAGATCCTCTCCTTCCTTAGCCGTGTTTCCCTCTTGATCCAAATAGTCTCTCAACATCTGTCTGCCTCTCAGATTGGGAAGGAATAATGCTAAAGCACTGCGATGTGATAAAATGTTTTAATCTTTATCCTATTACGTTTCAGTTGCCTAAAAGGGGAAAAGTTTCAGAAAGTATACAGTTGCAGATGGTACTGCTAATCCCAGATCTCACTTTAGCTGTCCCTTCTGAGAAACTTTCCCAACTACTTCTGCCCCCTACCCAAGACCAGGTCAGACGTCCTTCCTGTGTGCTTCATGCATCCTGTGCTCATTCATCAGATCATTGTAGCCTGAGAGCCTCTTGAGGACAGGGCAATTGTGACAAGACCATCTTTGTACCCCCAGAGCCTAGGAGGGCATGTGACACATACTTACTAGATGAATGACTCTAAATCTCATATTCCAAATGTTTATTTCACATAATTGGGCAGTCTTCAGTTAACAACATTAACTATAGTTGTTCCTTCTGGCAGCTGAAGAGTAGGAAGATGGAGGAGAAGCACTAGCAATTTTGAAGGGATGCTTTGCATAACTCAGACTAGCAAGCCCATTTCAATTCTGAGCTATTTCATATAAGGACTTTAAAAAAAGCTTTTTTTGTATTTTTTTTCTGTGAGGAAAGGGTATGCATATGTGTGTATGTGTGTGAATATGAATGTATATAAATGTATACATGAACATATAACTCAGACGTACTTTTGATAAACTCATTTTTATGTAAGACTATTACTAGAATATTTCAATTGTACTGTTTCTTCTCTCTAAATGCATTCGAAGCCATAACAGTTTTTATACTGTATTGACTAATACAACATCAATGCATATTTCAAGTTGTTGCTGATGAGTTCTTAAGCTTTATTTCAGTTTGTGTGTTTATTTACAAATTTTAACAATCTCGTATGCTATGCAAATATGACTTTCTGAAAGCATTTTCTTTTTGATCAATTTCCAATTGTCCAATGAATGGACAAGCAAAACTTTCCATAAATGAACTACTCTTGTAGTTTCTCCATCATTTTTCTTTTGAAACAGGTGAAAAACCTCATCGATGTCATCTTTGTCCATTTGCATCTGCTTATGAGCGTCATCTGGAAGCCCATATGCGTTCTCATACTGGAGAGAAACCATACAAATGTGAATTATGTTCCTTCCGCTGCAGTGATCGAAGTAACTTGTCCCATCATCGAAGGCGCAAGCATAAAATGGTACCAATTAAAGGTACTAGGTCTTCCTTAAGCAGCAAGAAAATGTGGGGGGTTTTACAGAAGAAAACAAGCAATCTGGGCTATAGCAGAAGAGCACTAATCAACTTGAGTCCACCTTCCATGGTGGTTCAGAAACCAGACTACCTTAACGATTTTACCCACGAAATCCCAAATATCCAGACTGACTCCTATGAAAGTATGGCAAAAACCACACCAACTGGTGGCCTTCCAAGGGACCCCCAAGAACTCATGGTTGATAACCCTTTGAATCAGCTCTCAACTCTAGCAGGGCAGTTGTCCAGTCTGCCACCTGAAAACCAAAACCCTGCATCCCCTGATGTAGTTCCCTGCCCTGATGAAAAGCCTTTCATGATTCAGCAGCCCTCTACCCAAGCAGTAGTTTCTGCTGTATCAGCAAGTATTCCTCAGAGCTCGTCTCCCACAAGCCCAGAACCTCGGCCATCCCATAGTCAAAGGAACTATAGTCCAGTGGCAGGTCCAAGCAGTGAGCCAAGTGCCCACACGAGCACTCCCAGCATAGGAAACAGCCAGCCAAGCACCCCAGCCCCAGCCCTGCCGGTCCAGGACCCTCAGCTTCTGCACCACTGCCAGCACTGTGATATGTACTTCGCAGACAACATCCTTTACACTATTCATATGGGATGTCATGGGTATGAAAATCCTTTTCAGTGTAATATATGTGGATGCAAATGTAAAAACAAGTATGATTTTGCCTGTCATTTTGCAAGAGGGCAACATAACCAACATTGATTGAAAATAGTCATATTTTACTTAGTTTTGCTGTTTTTGTGGTTTGGTTTTTTTTTTTGTTTTGGTCATCCCTAATAAAGTGTCTGCTAATTCAAGGCTTATACATTATATTTATAGAATATAAATTTGACAGTGGAATAAAATTTCCCCTTTTTTTTTCATAAAAATCTGGTCAGGGTCATTTATATATTAGAACAGTTAGACACATTGGAGTCTCTTTTTTCCTTTCCTTTCGACAATGGGGAATTGGAGTGCAGTCATAATCTTACAAGATGTTCATTTGAATTTCTTACATTTATGGTCCATAAAAACTTCAGGGCTTATCCATACTTTTGATGTTTCAATATGCATTGAACTGGATGTTATTTCTGCCATATTTCAAAATGGTAGAATAAATTACTTTCTTTTACAGAATTTATTACTACTCATTTCAGTGTTTAGTACAGAAATTGCCTTAAAAATTGCTATTAATTGAAATATCATTTAGTTCACATTTCTTAAGTTGAATCACTAGTTTCATTTCAACTGATAATAGTAAAGCTATTTCAGTTTAGTAAAATTTTCTTTTTTCCACAAGGGGAAATGTAAAACAGTTAGGACTTGAAATTGAAAATTCTTTTAATATTTAAAATAACTTGTTTATTCAATGTCTAAACACATGTCAGTTTTCCACTGGATTTTTATTTTATTTTCACAGGTAAATACACTAGAGTGCTAGATGCCTTTTTCCCCTCTCAGTTTGACTTTCATTTAAATCCTTCATTCTGATATCATTACTGTTAGGTGAGGTGGATAACTATAATGAGAATCTCTTATTCTTCCTATTCCTTTGATGACCAAAGAGGTAAAGTGAAGTCATCCTTATTATTAAAATGCAGCCTCCAAACAAATTTCTCAAGATTCCTTTTCCTTCCTTCTATCCATTTATTGCCCATAATTTCCAAGAAAAGGTGGGTATGGAAACACATGAAAGAATGTGATAGTGAAGTCATATTTACAAAAATGAGAACATGTCCAAAATGGATTCTTGTCTCCTCTTCAGAATTAGCCATTTAAAATATTTTCTGTGACTTCAAATTGTAATTCTTATTTGCAGTTTTACCAGTCTTCATGTACAGTGACAAAACTGTGTAGAAACTAAATCATCACTTTAGTAAGAAAGGATAAAAAGGTGTGGAAATGAATATAAAATGCATCTAAACATGACATTTAATTTTTTTTATAAAAATAAGTCTTACTAAATATACAGTAATTCATTTTGAATAGGAGGCTATTGTTTTTATATTGTGTAATAACTCACGTACTCTGAAGACAGCTTGGTCAAACAATAAAATATATTGTTACTAACGTGGTTTCTTTTCTGTGTATTTTGCAAAAATTCTATTTTTAATTTTGTTCATATGTTGAATGTGCTCCTAATTGGCATCTTAAAGAGAATATTAAGCATCTATTAACCAAAAAAGATCTCTAATAGTAAAGGAAAGGGAAATATTGGTGGCATGTACCCACAAAACCCCCAAGTGCCAAGTTAATGGAATCTCTGCTTTCCCTTTCAGATGCTAGAAAGCCACTGTAATGAGTTCTTGCGGTTTAGCATCCAGTCTAAGCTACTGCATTGTTTAAAGAGCAGCATCAAGGACAGTTTCTCCAAACTGGAACTCTCTTCTTTGTTAAATCTTGTACTTTAAAATTCTACAGTTCTGTTACATTGTTGCTTAAATCACGGACTGCTCAGATCCATTTTACTGCAGTAGTTTCCAAGTGTATAACTTGGCTTTAGTATTTATCAGTTGCCAGAAAGAAACAGGTTGTCATTTGGAAGCTTTTTTGTGGTTATTTTTTCCCATTTTTATTTTTCAAATAAAAGCAGTACCCCAAAATAGAAAATGAAAATTTTCATGAAACAAAGAGAACTCCCTTGTTAAAACCAGCTTATTAACTCTGTATTCTCAGTCAAATGCATTTTTTTCTAACAACTGAACATGGATGTTGTGAAGGTGCATTTTAATTTAAACATGGAAAAGATTTTTTTCATAATTACCTACTAGAATGTAAAATTATAATTTTGCTATGACTTAAAGAGCACAGTTGATATCCCAAAGGTGTTGATGCTTAGAAGCTACAGTTATTCTAAATGCACTAAAATTTTTGAGGCAAATCTACCTTAGAGGCTTTTTTGGTATGGTATTTTTAAAAATATTTAGATTTTATTTAAATTTCCTGTGAGTTATTCTGTATTTGAAAAGATGTTCATGTCTTCCCCTCTGTGTTGAATATTTCTCTCATTTGATTTTTAATCAAATATTTTATAGAAATGAGTTGTTGGGAAGAGTTTAACATGCACTATTTATAGTACTTTGCCGTTAACAGGCAATGTTCTGAAACTAAATTTATTTTTGTTCAGTGAACATAAGTTTAGATTTTTAAAGTTGGTAGATAATTTATCTCCACTAATATTTTTTTAAGAAACTGTGAAGAGATTGACTGGGAATAATTTTATTTCAGATTTTACTAATGTAGTATGTAGCTACAACTTCTTGAAATTCAAGTTAAGGCTAGACATTTACTTTGAAAAAATTCCACTGGGTGTTTCCAGGGCTATTTCATTTTAGAAATAAGTGTGTGCCATTCTTCTGCAAAAACTGGACAAGGATTCAATACTACAAAAAATAGAGATAAAATCCTCATTTCAAGTTCTACAAAATATTTATCAAATGAATGTTAATTTTTTTTTTAATTCCCTGCTAAAGACGTTTTCATTAGTCTTAGAGGGTATATGCTTTCTAGAACTTGTTTTTGTTAACATGTGCTTTGATGTAAAGAACATATTTTGTATGCAAAACATAACTTGCATTATGGTTGTACAATACACTATATTGTTTAGGGATTCCAGAAAGCAGTTTAATGCAGAAATAACTATATCTAGTATGCAGTTCATATTGTGAATGAAGCTTTGCTTTTGTAATAAATAAATAAGACTTTCTAATGAACTTGGTTTTTCTTTTTTGGAAAATAAGATCAAATTAGTGTTTTAGTAATTTTCTGCTAGTAAAATGTTAAGTTAATGACAGAAATAGATTTTATGGCTACACTGCTTTGAATTTCTAAAATACCTTACCTGAGAAGATTTATTGCGAGTTAAAAAACAAAACGGCTCCATACATCCGCAACTTGTCCCCCTCCTAGTTTCTTCTCTTTATTCAAGATCCATTTAACTTGACTCCTGTCCCCCAAGCCCTACCCTAAGTGCCCTGGCACATGAGGAAGGCTGCCTCTGTGCCTAATTATCCACGTCACGTCTGACAAGTGACTGACTCACTTTGGCATTACTAGCCTAGAAAACATCGTAATACAACACCGTTGTTTTAACAAATTTGCAAAAGCTTACCAAAATGAGACATTGATTGGCAATTCAGAAATTTTAATGCTGCTTTGAAAAATATTTCTGTACAATATTATCTTTCTCATAATGAAAAAAAGAAATGACATCTGATATGTCAATGGTTTGATGAAAGCACAGATATTTTTTGTTTCCTTGTTTTAGGTCTTCCAAAAACTCTGCTTTGAGCTTGTTAAGTTCTTCTGCTAGAAGCTTCAAGTTGTGAGGAAGCACTTGTTCATCTAAAATAAAAAGATATTCTCAAATTACTTGTGTAAATTAAAGTAATCTGGGGTGTCTAATGACATTAGGAAATTAATTTGATTAAACAAACCAGTTAGAGTCTATAAACAATCACAATTGAGTTAGCGTAATATATACAAAAAAGGTCTCAATGTGATATTCAAAAATCATCTGAAACAAGTCAAAGAATTTAAATAACTTGTTAGGAAACGTGTGAGCAGAAAAGACTAACCTGAAAGGGACTTTTTGTTATTGCCAAGAAAAATCAAGACAGCTGACTTACTACCTTACTGAATTAAGCAGAAAGGCAAAAAAGCAGAAATAGATGACAATTTAGTTTTGAACCTGATAAATAATATCTAGAACAGTAGTTGTCCAACATAACTTTCTGCAATGATGGACCTGTTCTATATCTGCTTTATTCAATACAGCAGCCAATAGCCACACGTGGGCAGTGTTACTGAGAAGCTGAACTTTATTTTTCTGTTAGCTTTATTAGGACATAATTCACATACAGTTTACCCATTTAATCTGTATAATACAGTGGTTTTTTTTGTATATTCACAGATATGTGCAACCATCACCAGTTAATTTTAGAACATTTTCATCATCTCAAAAACCCATATCCTGGTGGCTCAAGCCTGTAATCCCAGCACTGTGGGAGGCCGCGGTGGGCGGAACACCTGAGGTCAGGTGTTCGAGACCAGACTGGCTAACATGGTGAAACCCCTCCTCTACTAAAAATACAAAAATTAGTGGGGCATGGTGGCACATGCCTGTAATCCCAGCTACTCAGGAGGCTGAGGCAGGAGAATCACTTGAACCCGGGAGGTGGAGGTTGCAGTGAGCCAAGATCGTGCCATTGTACTCCAGCCTGGGCAACAGAACAAGACTCCATCTCAAAAACAAAGCAAAACAAAAACCCATGTCCTTTAGCTATCATCCTCCTTACCACCTTCCCTTCTGCCCAGCCCGCCAATCTCTAAGCAACCACACATCAACTGTCTATCTCAAGATTTCCCTGTTCAGGACATTTCGTATAACTGGAAGTATACATATACTTGGTCTTTGGGACTGACTTCTTGCACTTTGCATCATGTTTTCAAGGGTATTCCACATTGTATAGCATATATCAGCATTTCATTCCTTTTTATGGCTGAATAATATTTTGTTGTATGGATACACCAAATTTTGTTGGTCAGCTGACGGACGTGGGTTATTTTCATATTTTGGCTATTAGGAATAATGCTGCCATTAACATACATGTGCAAGTTTTTATGTGAACCTGTTTTCATCTCTCTTGGGTATACACCTGAGAATGGAATTGTTGGGTCACGTGCTAACTGTATGTTTGAGGGACTGCTAGCTGTTTTCCAAAGCAGCTGTACTATCTGACATTCCTAACATTTCTACACATCCTCAACACTTGGACGTTTTAATTCTAGACCTCCTAGTGGGTGTGAAGTGCTATCTTATGGTTTTGATTTGTATTTCCCCAATGACTAATCATGTTGAGCATGTCTGCTCAGATCCTTTGCCCTTTTGAAAATTGGGTTGTGTTTATTATTGAGTGGTAAGAGTTCATTATATATTTTGGATACAAGTCCCTTATGAGATATATGTCTGCAAATACTTTTTCCCATCTATGGGTTGTCTTTTCACTTTCCTGATGGTAGAGGAACTGAATTTTTAATTAAGCACAGATTAAAAACTACTACTACCTCCCCTCACCCCCCAAAAAAAAAAATATATATATATATCCCATATATATCCCTCTCTATCTGTATGTTTTTAAATAGGTGGGATATAAGAGTGATTTGGGCATAAGCCTACCCCCACAATCCCCTCCCCCAGGACCTTGCTTCATTTTATAGACAGAAAAGAAGAAAGGCAAATGGTTGAGTGAGAACTCCTGGAACTATTTTTTGTCTATTTTATTTATGATGTCATTTCTGTTCCAGTCCTCTGTTTCTCAAACTTTGCATTGTAACCCATTAATAAGTGGCAATCGGTATTTTTCTAAAATGAAATCAAGTAGAACACAGAGTTCATTAAACATGTGAAGGTGTTTTGTGAAACTTGTTTCCACACATGGGTTCGTGTACTGGGTTATACCCTGGGTTACAATATAAAATCAACTGGTAGATCATAGTTTTATACAAATTCAAAAATAGTATGGCTGGTATATTGTTTCCTTTTCCAATGTTCTAAGCTTTTGTAAAGGTAATAAATGATGGTAATGCACGGGAGCAGAATGGGAAGCACAGACTGGAACTGGATGTAATTCTGGACCCCAGGTTACCCAAATACTTAGCTGTTCAGCCTTGGACAAGTTACTTGTTCCTCTGTGAACCTCCATTTCCCCATTTGTAAAATTACACCTACCTTATAGGACTGTGAAGATTAGAAACAGTATTTGTAAAGCACTTAACGTATAGAAAGGTGCTCAAAAAATGTTCATTGCTGGTTTTTAAAGGTACAATTTTAAATATAGCAATACAGTATTCAAAACCTAATGGAATTACCGTGTAAAACTCTAGTTACCAGATATTTCATGTGTTACGTAAATTCAGATTTATAATACATTGACTTTATTCAAATTCCATGCTGATCTTACACCTGGCTCCTGACTACCTTTCCCCCTTTCTTACCTCACCCCATGCTCAATGGCCTCTTCTCGATTCTGCAACACTCAACCAACCAACCTCTGGGCTTCTGCACTTGATGTGTTCATTGCGTAGAATGATCCTCCAGATAGCTGCATGGTTCGCTCTTACCCATCTTTGCTTAAATGTCATCTCTGAGAAGCCTTCCTGATTACCTTTTTGAAAATAAATCCTCCCATCACCACACTGCCTTACCCTACATTTTTTTCAAAGCATGGGCATATACTCATGTAATCATGTTTTGTCTGTCTCCTCATTAGAATGTTCTGCTCCCCGCCGATTCCCCAGCATCTAGAGTAAGGCCTAGTACAGTAAGGCGACTCAGTAAAAATTTGTTGGATGGATGAACACTCAGTTCCAGAGGCAGAATTTTTAGTTATATTTAGTCAAATTGCATAATTGAAAACATGATGTGAACTTTTATGACTGAAAACTAATAAACTCTGAGTGTCGGGAATAACAGTAGCAGTAGAAAGTCACAATCATACCAACTCAACACATAACTGACACATCATACCTTTTGCTTCCTTCATTGTCTGAGATACAATCCTTCGGAGTGTCTGATCAGTTTTATGAAGAATGTTAGTTGAACAAATAATTCTGTCTGTGTCCTATGTAATACAGACATTGTTATTAGAAGTCACATAGTTTTATAAAATAAATGGCTAAAGAATAGGTCACATGTATTTGAAGGGACTAAAAGAAAAGTTTAAGCGGCTTTTCTGTTTGTTATTCTTCCCTACAAGAGAGTCCAACCAAATCAGATCCAGTGGTAAACTGGGTTCCAGCTAGGTGGTGATATGCTGCTGAATGTTTAATAACTGACTCTCCCGGAAAAAAAAACCCATACTTATCTGTAGTGTTTGCCAATTTCTGTGGTGTAAACATTCCTACCAACAAAACATCAACAGGCTCCAACACTTCTGAAAGTTTAACAATCGGCTTTGGCCAGCCGGCATGAACTGCCAGCAGTGAGTGCTGGTGAGAGGCCAAGCCAGTGACAACGCATCTCTCGTTTCACTCACATTTTATATTCAGCTCAAAAGATCTTCCTACAAAAAGTTGTTCCTTCTCATTTACATTAAATTTACACTGGAAGTTTACCTTTTGTTCCATATTGTCCTCAGCATATTTTACTGGATTTTCCAAAGCAGTGAGCAATAAATCAGTCACCTCCAGGCTACAGAGAAAATGGGATAAGATACAATAGATCCTTATATCCAACATCTGACTTTTTTTTTTTGAGATGGAGTCTTGGAGTCTTGCTCTGTCACCCAGGCTGGAGTGCAGTGGCGTGATCTCTGCTCACTGCAAGCTCTGCTTCCCGGGTTCACGCCATTCTCCTGCCTCAGCCTCCTGAGTAGCTGGGACTACAGGCGCCTGCCACCACGCCCGGCTAATTTTTTGTATTTTTTAGTAGAGATGGGGTTTCACCGTGTTAGCCAGGATGGTCTAGATCTCTTGACCTCGTGATCCGCCTGCCTCAGCCTCCCAAAGTGCTGGGATTCCAGGCGTGAGCCACCACGCCTGGCCAACATCTGACTTTTAAGGAACTTGTATTTGTGAATATTAAACTGAATTCTAGAGGAATAAAACTGCTATAACCCAAGATCCTTAACAAAAGGAAAAAAACTAAACGATTTAGAAGCTAGCTTCCATGTAGAAAATCCAAATGCAGTAGCTCAAAACAAATGATAAGCTAAGGACCCCTCATTAAAAAATACCAGTTTCCTAAGACTCATGTCAATAAGCTTTGGAAAGTCATTCTCTTTTCCCCTCTTAAGGCTGAACTGGGGGCCACAAGAGCTCAACTTTATTCTCTATGGAAAGATGCCTGGTCTTTACTTTCTGGCTCCCGCTTATTTACTGGATATGGATGAGCAAAGTTTCTCACTGAGCAAGTGTCCGTGAAGGTTTCAGGTAGAATTAATTCATTGATTTAACAAATATTTATTGAACGTCTTATATGAAAAATACTGTACAACCATATGCTGAGCTGGGGGTGTAGCAAGATCTTTTCCTTTGCCAAGGTAGATAATGTAATAGAGAGAGATAAACAGTTAAAGCAAAAAATAATTTCAGACGGTGGTAAGTAGATAAGTGAGCAAAGACAATAAAGTGACAATGATAAGAGTGACAGGGTAGCTCAGCTAATGTTCTTTGCTTCAGTTAAGATGGTCAGTGAAGGCAGTCAAGTATAAGAACGTGGGAAGGGCAGAGGGGCAGCAAGTGCAAGGGCCCCAGGTCAAGAACAAGCTCCTTGTGTTCGTGCAACAGAGAAAGGCTGAAAAGAAGCCAGGAGGGAGAGTGGCAGAATATGAAGTTGGAGAATTAATCTGGGTTAGATCACATAAGTTAGGGTAAGGAGTTTGAATTTTACTCAGATTATGGAAGTCGCACTAAAAAGTTTTAAGCGAGTGAGCTCATCAAGTTAAAGCTCAACCTCAAGATGATCTTCCTCACACTGAAAAGAGCCCAGGTTCTGGAGTGAGTGCGATCCCACTGGGTCCAGATCTTGGCTATGCCACTTCCTACCTGGGTATATTACTTTACTTATCTGGGCCTCAGTTATCCCATCTATAAAATGGGGATAATCGTTTCTACCCTTAAAAGGTGGTTGTGAGGACTGAATGAGACCATATATATAGTGTTCAGAACTGGGAGAAAATTTGAGTTTTAGTGACTTCAGCCAGTGATCACTAGCTAATTTTCATATCCATGCCCTTTTGTTCTATTTCGTCTGTTTGTTTAGAGACAGGGTTTCACTGTCACCCAGGCTGGAGTGCAGTGGCGTTATCATAGCTCAACTGCAACCTCAAACTCTTGGGTTCAAGTGATCCTCCCTTCTTGGCCTCCCACGTGCTGGGATCACAGGTGTGAGCCACTGCACCCAGCTTGTTTACAGTCTTAAAAGAGGTAAAGCATAGCAAATATTTTTTTAAGGGAACTATAACCTTAAGATAAGATTCCTAAAAAGAATTTCAAAAGGAATTATAGACACTGTTCCCAATGTAACCCAAAATTTAAGAAAATATTAGCCGGGGGTGGTAGCTCATGCTCGTAATCCCAGCAATTTGGGAGGTCAAGTTGGAAGAATTGCTTGAGGCCACGAGTTTCAGACCAGCCTGGGCAACATAGTGAGACCCTGTCACTACAACAAATTAAAAAATTAGCTGGGCTTGGCAGTGTGGGCCTGTAGTTCCAGTTACTTAGGGGACTGAGACAGGAGAATTGCTTGAGCCCAGGAGGTCAAGCCTGCAGTGAGCTGATACCAATCCCTCGTGGACAATATGCAGGAACTAAGGAAATGCAGGCAATATACCTCTAGAACTGTGCTGTCCAATACAATAACCACTGGCCACATGAGGCTACTTAAGTTTAATAAGTTAAAAAAATTCAGGTCATCAGTTATACTAGCTACTTTTAAGGGCTCAATAGTCAAATGTGGCTAGCAGCTACCATATTAGTGCAAATATAGAACATTTCCATCGCCAGCAAAGTTTCTGCTAGAAATATGCTGCTCTAGAACTCTCAAGACATACGTAATGAATGAAATGCATTAGACAGCATAGCCTACAAGCCTCACATATACAAAAGCAGTGTAACTATGGTGAGCTCTAAGGCAAATAGGACCCAGTACCAGATGCACTCTTTCACAGATCTCTTTCTATAAGAAAACTACCAGGCAACCTATTTAGACTATCTATTTTAGCAAGAGAATCAAAGATGTGTTCTCTGAATTCCCTGCTCTAACTACTGGAAGACAGTATAATCCTAACAGTTATAAGCAGACATTTGCAAATAAACTTGGGTTCAAATCTTTCTGGACAAACTAAATTTTCCCATTTCACTTTTGGCTTCCACACAAAGGGGGGAATAAGGTCTCTCCAACGCCTGTGGGAGGACTAACTAAACCAACACAGATAAAGCACTGACCATGATACCTGGCACAGGAGAACACCCAGGGAGGGATGACTGAGTGGAATACCTGGACTCTGAAGCACATGCTGGACTCGGAATTGTGAGGCTGTTGTGTTCCCAAGCATTTTTCTCAGGGTTGGGCTTTTCTAGCTTTCTTCCCATCAGGTGGATGGTCTCAGGAGGCAGTGCCTGTGGCCTCTGGCCATTCCTCTGTAAACAGGTCTCAAGAGGACAATCTAAAAAGAGCTGGCAAAAGCCCAATGAATCTGAAAACAGTTTAAAATGACAGAATTACTGGTATACTATTTTTCCAAAATATGAAATAAACATACATTAGACAAATTATGACAATTATAGTAGGAAAAACTCCATTTGCAATACTGAACATCTAGCTTTTAAAATTAAGTAAATCTACATAATCTCCTAATCAAGTTAAATTCTCATTGAAGACAATAGTGTTTTTGATATGTGAATAAGTATCTCCATGTGTAAGAAAAAAAAAAGTTTTAATTACATTTCCGAGCCAGCTGGTAGACTTCATATCTCATACTCTGATAATAAAAATTGTCATCCAAAACCAAAAACAAAGGTCTAGAAACAGCAGTTTTTGTTAAGAGGTAGCAAGACTGGGCCTCAAATGCTGCAGAAAATATCAGATCTTGATCCTTTAAGCAGGTTATAAAATCTTCCCACATGGCTTCAGTCCTGTTGGGTGGGACAGACATCTGACACCCATTAATGACAGCCATCAAGAAGTATTCCAGGTACTTCAACAGTTCCTGTCGAAGCAATTTCCATTGGGATGGCTACAAGAGACCAAAGAATTGCAATTCATATTAGGCCACTACGGTGGTCAGTCATCTGGCCTCACTGCCACCCTGCCCCATATGAAAATTTCAGCTCACAATATGGAACCATCTGTAGTTCTCTAACACACCTGGTTTCACATGACTCCATATATACCATTCCTTCTGCCTGGAAAACTAACGATACTAGTGCTGTGTAAAGCTTTCTCAGATTCAACCATGCAGAAGGCAGCTCAGCCTCTCCGTTGCCCATCATGAAACCCCATTCTATACATATATCTCCACTCTAGCAGTGCTCACACAGTTTAAGCATTTGCTTACACTTCTCTCTCTGCTAGATCACTGTCCATTGCATACTCAGCCTCCAGCAGAGGGTCTAGCACCTAATAGGTGCTCCAGAAATGTATATTAAATGGATGACTGACTGAATGAGTGAATAAATGAAAGAACTTATTTATCATCCAAGAGAAAGATGGAGTCAAAATCAGAATCCTGCCAAAATAATCTGGCTAAGATATAATAATGCAGGTTTTCCCTTGAAATGAGAAAGGTAGTAGACAGCAAAAAGATCAGGTGAAAAGTCTCTGGGTCAAGAAGAAAAGACCTCAGGCTAACAAATGAGTTGATATGGGATGGGGGAAGATGGAGGAAACAGACTGGGGAATAAACAGCTTGAGAATACAAGTAATCTTGTGCTGGTCAAGGGCTGTGGAGAATCCTGACATAGTTAAGAAATCTAAGCTGGAGGGAAAACACGAAGACAGGGGAGTGAGAACTCTCACTTGCCTGCCCATGCCTTACCAGCACTGAGATTACACTACATACAACAAACACATCAGCTAAACCCACTAAATTGGAAACACATATCACTTCCTAAGTGAGCAGATGAGTCCCACAGTCTTTGTCCATAGGAAAAGCGTGGAAAAAACAACATAATACAAGTGAAGGGAAAGCCAGCAAATACAACAATCCCTATCGACAACTTTCAGCTTTCTCCGAAGTGTTGAAAATACTATCATCCAGGTCAATCCTGCGCTATCCTGACACTGCACTTACTTCACAATTAACCAAGAATGAGAAAGTAGATACACTTTGCTGGGGAGCCCATGCACCAAATGTACTGTATTTTTGTATATATACTTAGAAAGTGGAGTCACGTAACATTTGCATTTGATTTCTGTAAATTCATCTACATTAGGCATTAAACAACAAAAATAATAATGTTAACATTTCAGAATATTTCAGAGTATTTACTCTAGAGTGAGCATGAGATGAGAGACACGAATGTAATCTACTCTTCCCCCCGTGGTCTCAGTTTCCACATGCTTCTCCAAGAGGATGTATCTCACTGTGCTGAGTGTGAGATGAGGAGGGCTTAAAGAGATGTACTCGGAACATACAAGTTGTTCCGTAAATACAAACCCATTACTTCCTCTGGTGGTCAACTAAGAAACAGCCATCTTTCCCAAAGCTGGCAGAGGCAGATTTACTTTGAGATGAACAAAGATTAAGCTTCATAGGTCTGATAATGCATTTGTACAGCCTCTTTCTATCGTTCTGAGGTACCCTAGAAATTTTACTTATAATTTTTATTCCTTTTCTTAAGGAGGATTCCTCAAATTACAAAATCTTAATCCACCCGTAGCTAGACGTTAAAGTTTTAGAGCTTCTTTCCCTCTCCTAAGGAGAAACTTCCTAAGGGATTTTCGAGAGTGCATTTGACTACAGGGGCTTTCCACCTTGCACGCTGACTTGAGAACCTGACCCTGT
The DNA here is from genome assembly GCF_028885655.2 of Pongo abelii. Taxonomy (NCBI): domain Eukaryota; kingdom Metazoa; phylum Chordata; class Mammalia; order Primates; family Hominidae; genus Pongo; species Pongo abelii. The sequence goes on along the minus strand of NC_071993.2, from coordinate 130,047,787 downwards.
CTTAAGACTCAACTGTATAGAATATACAACATATACATGCATCAAACATACAGATAAGCCTCTAAAATGCACCGTTCTAACAGTTGGCTTTGTAACCACTTTATGACTCATTTCTACAGCCAACTCATTCACCCTCTGCAGTAACTATGTTAACCCAGCTCCACTTTTCTCGAACTTCATCTCCCACACCAAGCACGGTCTAGTGTGCAATGGGCGCTCATGGCAAATCACCCAGGACCGCGTGGACGCGAGTGTCCCCTCCCCGCCCCGCGGCCCAGGCCCCGCCCCTCCGTGCTGACCGCCGGTCGCGCTCTTGCCCCGGCGAGAAACGCGTCGGGCATGACGTCATCATACGCGACGACACCGACGGCCCAACCCTGCTCCTGCCGCAGCCGGTGGGCGAGGGCGCGCGCGAAAGTCGATTTTCCTGCCGCGGGGAGGCCGCAGAGGACGCAGAGGCCTCGTTTCCGCGGCCCGTCGCTGCCGGTTCCTCTGGTGTTCTCGGCGGTCTTCATGCTGCCCGGGGAGACCAGAGGAGTCTGGGAGCGTCGTCTCCGAGCTACCGTCTGCGCAGCGCGCACGCGCAGCGCCTCCGCCGCCTACCGGCGCAGTGGAGGAACTGGCCTGGCTGGGTTTCCGTGCGGCCCCAGAGGCACCTGCTCCACCGGCGCCCTGCTGCTCCCGGGGACCAGAGGCTGGAAAGACCGCGGCGCTGCGTTCCTAGCTCCTGGACATTCCCAAGGGGTCCCAGAGTTAGGATTAATCTTCAAATAGAATCACCCTCCCTGCCGAAAGTTGCCAGCCAGTAGGATTGGCGCCTCAGTTTTGTTAGGATGAGGTCTTTCTGCTTAGGAAAATCCCAAAAGAGACGTTGAGCCTTTCCCTCCAGCAATCTTTCAAAAATAAGTTACTGGAAATCAAAGAATAGAAGGCGAGGCTGACGGTCCGACCGCCGCGCTCCTTTGCGGTTCCCAGATGTCAACAGTGCAAGGGCAAAGTAAACATTCGTTATTGTGCCCTCATGGCACCAGGGGGCAGCAAGCGTGAAGAAATATTGTCAGGAAAGGCACATCCACAGACCTCAATTCCAGTGCATGCAGACAGAGAACAATAGGTGTTTGTGTTAAAAAGTAATACTAAGCTATGGAGAGGTATAAAACAAGTTTTGTTTGTTTTTAAGACGGAGTCTCGCTCTGTCGTCCAGGCTGGAGTGCAGTGGTGCCATCTCGGCTCACTGCAACCTCCGCCTCCCGGGTTCACGCCATTCTCCTGCCTCAGCCTCCCGAGTAGCTGGGAATACAGGCGCCCGCCACCAGGCCCAGCTAACTTTTTGTATTTTTAGTGGAGATGGGGTTTCACCATGTTAGCCAGGATGGTCTCGATCTCCTGACCTTGTGATCCGCCCGCCTTGGCCTCTCAAAGATTACAGGGGCGAGCCACCGCGCCCGGCCAAGACAAGTTTTCTTCTTTGGGGGTGTGTTGTAGAAAAATTGAATTCAGATTACAGTTTTTTGAGACAGGGTCTCACTCTCTCCCAGACTGGAGTGCAGTGGCCCGATCTCGGCTCACCGCAACCTCTACCTCTCAGGCTCGAGGGATTCTCCTGCCTCAGCCTCCCGAGTAGCTGGGATTACAGGCACACACCACTACTGCCCAATTAATTTTTGTATTTTCAGTAAGAACGGGGTTTCATCATGTTGGACAGGCTGGTCTCAAACTCCTGACCGCAAATGATCCACCCGCCTCGGCTTCCCAAAGTGCTGGTATTACAGGCATGAGCCACCACGTCCGGCCTAGATTCCAGATTCTTTTATCCTTATATTTTAGGGGATAATTCCTTCTTACCTGTAAAGGGTATGTTCAAAACGTGAAGACGTGAGGACAAAATCAGTGTATACTGGGTCAAAATATGACAAGTAACCTGCTAAAGCTGATATAATTTGTATAAAGCACATACAAATAATCTCATTTTCCTTTTGGACTGAAAGTGAAGAGCAATGAGTTAAACTCTTCATTTCATGACATTTTATCACTATTGGTCCAGTATAAGGTCCCTCTCCTTAATTTGCCCCTCCCCCACTTTTTTAAGAGACAGGGTTTTGCTTTGTCACCCAAGCTGGAGTGGAACCATAGCTCATTGTAACCTCGAATTTCTAGACTCAAGCAATCCTCCTACCTCAGCCTCCTGAATAGCTGGAACTATAGGCATGCGCCATTGAGCCTGGCTCCACTGTCTTTTATCTCTTATCCTCCACATCCACACCCATTTAACCCCTGCAGGCAACCGTTTTTTTTTTCTTTTTATCATAGTTTTTTTGGTTTGGTTATGTATTTTTTTTTAAATAGGCTTTATTTTTTAAAGCAGTTTTAGGTTCACAGCTAAACTGAGGAGAAAGTAGAGTTCTCATATACTCCTTCCCCTCCTCATTCATAACCTCCCCCACTATCAACATCCTTCACCAGAGTGATACATTTGTTACAATCAATAATCAATGAACCTACACTGACACATCATTATCACCTAAAGGCCACAGTTCACTATTGGTGTACAGTAGTTTACTATTGGTATTGGGGTTTACTCTTGGTGTACATTCTGTAGGTTTTGGCTATGTATAATGACACGTATCCATCAGTATGCAATAGTTTCACAGCCCAAACATCCTCAGAGCACAGAGCACAAACATCCTCTGTGCTCCACCTGTTCATCCTCCCTCTCTTCTAACCCCTGACACCATTGATTTTGTGTGTGTGTCTCTGTAGTTTTGCCTTGTTTGGAATAATATACAATTATATAATTGTAATCACACAGTCTTTTTAATTTGCTTCTTTTACTTAGTAATATGCATTTAAGGCTCCTCTATGTCTTTTTATGGCTTGACAGTGTATTTCTTTTTAGCCATGAATAATATTCCAATGTCTAGAGGTACCACAGTTTAGTTTTCCACTCGCCTACTGAAGGACATCTTGGTTGCTTCCAAGATTTGTCAATTATGAATAAAGCTGCTATAAACATCCATGTGCAGGTTTTTGTGTGGACGTAAGTTTTCAACTCATTTGGGTAAATATCATACCAAGGAGCGTGATTGCTATATCATACAGTAAGAGCGTTTAGTTTTGTAAGAAACTGCCAAACTGTCTTCCAAAGTGGCTGTACCATTTTGCATTCCAGTTGGCAATGAATGAGACTTCTTACTGCTCCACATCCTCCCTCGTATTTGGTGTTGTCAATGTTTTCGATTTTCGTCATTCTAGTAAGTGTGTAGTGGTATCTCACTGTTCTTTTAGTTTGCATTTCCTTACTGACAAATGATGTTAAACACCTTTTTTCTTTTCTTTTCTTTCTTTTTTTTTTTTTTTTCTGTGAGACAGAATCTTGCTCTGTCACTCAGGCTGGAGGCAGATCATGGTTCACTACAGCCTCAACCTCCCAGGCTCAAAGCAATCCTGCTGCTTCAGCCCCGTGAGCAGCTGGGACTACAGGCATGCACCACCATGCCTGGCTAATTTTTATTATTTTTGTAGAGATGAGGTCTGCCTATGTTGCCCAGGCTGGTTTCAAACTGCTGGGCTCAAACAAACCTCTGCACCACCATGCCTGGCTAATTTTCATTTTTGTAGAGATGAGGTCTCCCTATGTTGCCCAGGCTGGTTTCAAACTGCTGGCCTCAAACAAACCTCTGCACCACCATGCCTGGCTAATTTTCATTTTTGTAGAGATGAGGTCTCCCTATGTTGCCCAGGCTGGTCTCAAACTCCTGGGCTCAAACAAACCTCATGCCTCAGCCTTCCAAAGTGCTAGGATTACAGGCGTGAGCCACCATGCACAGCCGAACATCTTTTCATATGCTTATTTGCCATCTGTACATCTTCTTTGGTGAGGTGCCTGTTCAGATTTATTTACCGTTTTTGAGATGGGGTCTCACTACATTGCCCATGCTGGTCCCAGCTCCTGGGCTTGAGCAATCCCCCACCTGAGTAGCTGGGGTTACAGGCATGCACCATTACGCCTAGCTTCTTTCTGCCCATATTTAAATTGGGTTGTTTTCTTGTTGTTCAGTTTTAAGCGTTGTTTGTATATTTTGGACAACAGCCCTTTACAAGATCCCTTTGGCAAACATTTTCTCCCAGTCTGTGGTTTATCTTTTCATTCTTGTCACAGTGTCTTTTGGAGAGAAGTTTTTAATTTTAATGAAGCCCAGTTTACCAATGACTTCTTTCATGCATCATACCTTTGGTGTTTTATCAAAAATATCATCACCAAGCCCAGTCTTCTAGATTCTCTGTTATCCCCTAGTCTTATAGTTTTGGGATTTACATTTTGTTCTATGATCCATTTTGAGTTAATTCTTGTGAAGGAGGTAAAGTCTGTGTGTAGATACCTAGTTTCAGCACCAGTTGTTGAAAAGACTATTTTTTTTTTGTCCATTGCATTACCTTTGCTCCTTTGTCAAAGATCAGTTGACTGTATTTATGTGGGCTCTCTATTCTGTTCATTGATCTATTTGTCCATTCTTTTGCCAATATGACACTATCTTTATTATTATAGCTTTATAGTAAGTCTTGCAGTTGGCTACTGTCAGTCTTCTAGTTTTGCTCCTTCTTTAATATTGTGCTGGCTAGCCTAGATCCTTTGCCTTGCCACATAAACTTTAGAATCACTTTGTCAATATCCACAAAACAGCTTGTTGGGGTTGAGACTGTGTTGAATCTATAGATCAAGTTGGGAAGAAATGACATCTTGACAATATTATTTCTATTCATGAACATGAAATATTTTAGTTTATTTCTTTCAACAGAGTTTTGTAGTTTTTGTCATATAGATTTCATGCATATTTAAAAAATTTTATACCTAATAAAAAGAAGTTTTAAATTTAAGTATTTCATTTTGGGGGGTGTTCATGTAATGGTATTGTGTTTCTAATTTCAAATTTCACTTGTTCATTGCTGGAATTAAGTGGTTGATGTTTATGTCTTGACCTTGTATCCTAAAACTTTGCAATAATCATGTATTAGTTCCAGATTTTTTGTTATGGATTCTTTTGGATTTCTACATAGACAATCACGTCATCTGCAGACAGAGTTTTATTTCTTCCTTCCCAACATGTATACCTTTTATTTTCTATGTCTTATTATATTAGCTAGGACTTCCAGTATAATGTGGAAAAAGTGGTGAGAGAGGACATTCTTGCCTTGTTACTAATCTTATGGAAAAGTCTCTAGTTGGTCACCATTAAGTATAATGTAAGCTATAGGTGTTTTGTAGATAGTTATCAGGTTGAGGAAGCACTCCTCTATTCCTAGTTTGCTGAGGGTTTTTATCATGAATGTCTGTGGGATTTTGTCAAATGCTTTTTTTGCATCGATTGATATGATTATGTGATTTAATTATTTAATGTCTTGATATGATGGATTACATTAACTGGTTTTCAAACATTGAACCAGCTTTGCATGCTTGGAATAAAACCCACTTGGTTGTTGTGTATAATTTTTATACATTTTAAAATTCAATTTGCTAATATTTTGTTAAGGATTTTGGCATCTATATAGATACAAAAGAGATAGTTCTAGGTCCAAGAGAAGTATTGGTCTGTAGTGTTCTTTTCTTGTAATGTCTTTGTTTTTGACATCTGGGTCATGTTGAACTCATAAAACAAGTTAGAAAGTATTCATTTTGCTTCTACCATCTGGAAGAGATTGTAGAGAATTGGTATAATTTCCTCAAATGTTTTGTAGAATTTGCCAGGTAATCAATCTGACCTCAATTATCTTTTCAATAATCTATTTTGGAAAAACCATTTTTAAAGTTTTTTGTAAAAACATAATGCTTTGTATTTCAGAATTCCAAAATGAACTATTTTAACTTCAAAGTTAGGTGTCTACTATCTAAAAAGACATGCTTCCCAAGAATAGGTTCAAATATAAGCATGTAACATTGACATATAGCCTTAATTATAGTTTGCTCTTAAATTTGTAAAGCTTTCCTTTACAGACCTCAATCTCACCTAAGGCTCAGAAAAGGACAAATAGTGTGATAACATATTTACTGGATATATGATTCTCTTATATCAGCAGGGTGTAGCCAGGCATGGTGGCTCATGCCTGTAATCCCAGCACTTTGGGAGGCCGAGGTGTGAGGATCACTTGAGGCCAGGAGCTCTAGAACAGCTTGGGCAACAAAGTGAGACCCCACCTCTACAAAAATAATTAGCAACATGACATCATCACATTGCTACTGGAGATTGATGCAGGGTCTAGGTGGGTGGATGTGGGACCAACAATGTGGCCCAGAGCAATTGGGGATGTGAACTTAGGTCCCATTTTGCATACTCCCTCCTTCTCTTAGCCCCAGGGTTGTCCACTTCACCCTACTGGAAGGGGAGCTACTCTTGGCTGCATTTCAACCACCTCTCACTCTAGCTTGGGATGCCCCAGAAATCATTCTTCTGCATATTCAGTGTGGCTGCCTTCTGTAGTCTACTCACTTATCCCTGCATGCACTGGGGTCAAGGCTGGGTGTTCTGCGTAGTTTAGGATGAGAAAAGAGTTACGTGGGAAAAATTCTTTACATGTAAAAATGGTCATCCCCATTATAGTTTGGATATTTGTTCTTTCCAAATCTCATGTTGAAATTTGATCCCCAGTGTTGGAGATGTGGCCTAGTAGGAGGTATCTGAGTCATGGGCGTTGTGTTAGGCCATTCTTTCATTGCTGCAAAGAAATACCAGAGAATGGGTAATTTATAAAGAAAAGAGGTTTAATTGGCTCACAGTTCTGCAGGCTGTACAGGAAGCATGGCACCGGCATGTGTTCAGCTTCTGGGAGCTTTTACTCATGGCAGACAGCCAAGCAGGAGCAGGCATGTCACATGGTGTAAGCAGGAGCATGAGAGTTGAGCGGGAAGTGAAACACATTTAAACAACTAGATCTTGTGACAACTCATTATCATGAGGACAGCACGAAGCCATGAGTGATCTGCATCCATGACCCAAACAGCCCCCACCAGGCCCCAGATCCAACATTGAGGATTACAATTCAACATGAGACTTAGGGGGGACATATATTCAAACTACATCAAGGATAGATCCTTTAGGAATAGAGTAATTCCCTTCCTGGGGAGGGAGAAGTGAGTTCTTGCTCTATTAGTTCCCATGAGAGCTGGTTGTTAAGGGCCTGGCGTCTCCCCTCTTGCTTCCTCTCTGATCATATGATCTCTGCACATGCAGGCTCTCCACTTTCCATGACAAGAAGCAGCCTGAGGCCATCAACAGGAGCAAATGCTGGCTCCATGCTTCTTGCACAATCCACAGAATCATGAGCCATATAAGCCTCTTTGTAAACTAACCAGCCTCAGGTATTTTCTATAGCAAAATTAAATGGGTCAAGACATCTCCATCACCCGTTGTTGGCAGAGGTCTTTTTCCCAGGCCAGCAACTGTCGTAGCTTCCATTGTTCCCTCTGAGCTCAGTATGTTTGGTGGACTGACACTTCCAAAAAACCTTTATGTCAGAAGAAAGCCTGGTGGGCAAATTAAGTGGAAACAACAGAAATTGAGTGACTGTGGAAGAGGCTAGTGACAGCCTACTCCCTACCAAGAGAGCCTGTGTGGAACAAAAGAATCAACTGAGCCAGGAATTAGAAACTCTATTTATCCACAGAGGGAAAATGGACCACAGATTGACAGCCATCTCCCAGAGTCAGGGCAGCTGAGAAGGAATGTACAGGGAAATAGTATTTGAAAATTACATCAAGGTCAGTCAAACTGCAACTGTTACAGATTTAAGCATTTATTAATACCAGATCAATGTGATTACCCTCCCAAACCTATGTAGTCCACATACCCATTCCCCATTTCAAGAAAGGACACTACCTTTAGCCCAGCTAACCTAGCAGTCATCCTCGATTCTTCCCTCTTCTTCACCCCCAAATCAAGTTTATCTGCAAGTCTCCTCCATTTTATCTTCAAAATATATCCCCACTGCTGCCTTTCATTCCAGGCCTCTACAGATTCACAAGCTCTTAACTGAAACCACTGTATCCAGATGTAGTTTGAAATTAGTAATATTTTGGAGTTTAGTAGGCAATACATTTAATACATTACATGCTCTGTGGGTGTCTAATACAAATACATTAATACATAATACATATATTAGTAATCAAATAAATTAATATTTCTGCAATGAAATTTATGCATTTTCATCCACCCCAAATAACCATCATTTGAAATCCCATGTTCATCCTCTTTCTGTACTTATAGTCCTGGAAAATTTTATGTTTAAAACAAATTACAAAAATGGTATGCTACTTGTAACCTTTTAGGATGTAACTTTTTTCACTTTTATTACTGGGAGTCACCCATAGTACTGTATATTGATGTAGTTCATTAATTTTGACTGCTGAACATTTCATTATGTAAATATATCATAATTTATTCATCTTGTTGGTGGGCATTATGGTTGTTTCAAGATTTTGCTATTGTGAATGGTGCTACAATAAACATTCTTGTGTATGTCCCCAGTTGTATGTATGCATCAATTACTATTGTGTATATGTTTAGGTGTAAAACTGCTAGACTTGAAGTTTTGGAGATAATATCAAACTATTTTTCAAAATGATTCCATCAATCTACATTCCTGTTAACATTTTAAAAATCCAGTAGACCTACATCTTCTTTAACATTTGATTTTTATTTTTACCAATCTAATGGACATAAAATATCATTGTGGTCTTGCTTTGCATTTCTCTAATCACTAACAATGTTGAACACCTCTTCACTTGTTCCTTCAGTTTTTTGGCTGTGTATATTTACTCTCCTGTGAAATGCTCGATGTATTTCAATGTATTTTGCACACTCCCACTGTAACTAATCCACTTCCATGATAAAAGCATTCATCCATTCATAAGGGAAGAGCCCTCATGTCTTAATCACCTCTTAAAAGCCCCATTCCTAATGCTGTTACATCGAAGATTAATTTTTTTCAACATATGAACTTCTGGGGTATACATACAAACTGTAGCATTTTTCCCCAGCCCCCAAAATTTATGTCTTCACAATGCAAAATACAGTGATTACATCCCAATAGCCGCAGAGTCTTAACTTGTTCCAGCATCAACTCAAAAGTCTAAAGTCTCATCTAAATCAGATACGGGTGAGACTCAAGGCCTGATTCACCTGGGGCAAACTCCCTCTAGCTCTAAGTTTCTGAAATCAAGACAAGTTATCTACTTTCAAAACACAATAGTGGGACAGACACAGGATAGACATTCCCATTCCAAAATAGAGATATAAGCAAAAAGAAAGGGGTAACTGGTCCTAAGTTCAAAACCCAACAGTAAAAACAGCATTAAATCTTAAAACCAGAGAATAATCTCCTTTGACTCCATGTCCTGTATGCTGGACACAGCTTATAACTTGGGCGTGAGGGCTTGGGCCCCCAAAACCTTGGGCAGGTCTGTTCCTATGGCTTTGCAGGGCTCAGTCCATGCTTCAGTTCTCTTGGGCTGGAGTTGCAGACTGGTGTCCCTAAAGTTCCAGGATCTTAGGGGTGGCCCCACTTCCATAGCTCCACTAGGCACTGCCCTGGTGAGCCTCTCTGAGCGGCTCCACCCTGGTGATACATCTATGCCTGGGCACCCAGGCTGTCCATGCCTTCCTTTGAGGTCTTGGTGAAGGAAGACATGTCTCCACAGTTCTCGCATTCTGTGTACCTGCAGAATTAGTACCATGTAGATGCCACCAAAGTTTACATTTGTAACCTCCAGAATGGTATCGTGAGCCACACCTGGGCCTGCTTGAGCCACAGCTGGGGTGGCCAAGAGATGCTGCAATGAAATGTGGGGAGCAGGGGCCCAAGGCAGCTCTTAAGAGTGAGCCTGTGGAAGATGTCCCAGGTCCGCCTCCAGAAACATCCTTCCCTCCTAGAGCTCTGGGCCTGTGGTAGAAGGGGAAGCCTCAAAGATCTTTGAAATACCTTTGAGTCTTTTCCCCCATGATCTTGATGAATAATATCTGGCTCCCTTATAGCAGTAATCTCTTTAGCAAACAGCACTTGGCCCACACGCTTAGTAATCTCTCCCAAAGTTTTTCACTCTGTAAAGTTCACTCTGTAATAGCTTGACTCTGAGTTTTCCAAATCTTTCTGCTTTACTTTCCTTTTAATTATAAATTCTGTCTTTAATCATTGCTTTGCTCTCACATCTCACTGAATGCAGTTAAAAGTAGCCACACAGCAGCCTGAGTGCTTTGCTGCTTAGATGTTTCTTCTGCCAGATATCCTAATTCATCGCTTTTAAATTCTCCATTTCATAAAGCCCTAGGGTATGGACATAACCTAGTCAAGGTCTTTTCAACTTTGTAACAGGATGGCCTTTACTCCAGTTTTCAATACCTTCTCATTTCTGTCTGAGACCTCATCAGAATGGTCTTTACAATCCACATTTCTACCAACATTCCAGTCACAACCATGTAAGTAATCTAAAAGAAGATTCAGACTTCCCCTATAGCTTGCCTCTTTTAAACAATCATTACAATTGCCCCTAATGCTCCATTCATGGCAATACGGTCATTTTTCTAGCCTGCTCTTCCAAACTCTTCCAGCCTCTGCCTATTACTTAGTTTCAAAGCCACTTCCACATATTCAGGTATTTGTTATGGCAAGAGCCCCATTTCTAGGTACCATTTTTTTTCACAAAAAAATTATTTACTTAAATGGAGATGAGATCTTGCTACATTGCCCAGGCTGAAGTGCAGTGGTTATTCACAGGCAAGATCGTGACACACTAGAGCCTCGAACTCCAGGGCCTCAAGCCAACTGAGCCTCCCAAGTAGCTGGGACTACAGGCTTGACGAATGGTGCCCAGTTCTTTGTGCCAATTTTCTGTCTTAGTCTATTTTCTGCTGCTATAACAGAAAACCACAGACTCGGTAACTTTTTATTTTATTATTATTATTATTTATTTTTTTGAGAAGGAGTTTCACTCTGTTGCCCAGGCTGGAGTACAGTGGTGCGATCTCAGCTCACTGCAATCTCCGCCCCCCGGGTTCAAGTGATTCTCCTGCCTCAGCCTCCCGAGAAGCTGCAATTACAGGCGCCTGCCACCGCACCTGGCTAATTTTTTTTTTTTTTTTTTTTTGGTATTTTTAGTAGAGACGGGGTTTCACCATATTGGCCAGGCTGGTCTTGAACTCCTGACCTTGTGATCCACCTGCCTTGGACTCCCAAAGTGCTGGGATTACAGGCGTGAGCCACTCGCACCCGGCCAACCTTTTATATTTTTTTAAAAAACTTTTAAGTTTAGAGGTATGTGTGCAGGTTTGTACACAGGTAAACTTGTGTCATGGAGGTTTGTTGTACAGATTATTTAATCAGCTAGGTATTAAGCCTACTACCCATTAGTTATTTTTCCTGATCCTTTTCCTCCTCCCACCTTCTGATAGGCCCCTTCTAATAGTGTGTGTTGTTCTTCTCTATGTGTCCATGTGTTCTCCTCTATGTGTCCATGTGTTCTCATTTAGCTCCCACTTACAAGTGAGAACTACCAGTAATTGGTTTTCTATTCATGCATTAGTTTGCTAAGGATAATGGCTTCCAGCTCCATCCACGTCCTGCAAGAAAAAGAATGATCTTGTTCTTTTTTATGGCTGCATAGTATTCCATGGTGTATATGTACATTTTCTATATTCAGTCCATAATTAAAGGGCCTTTAAGTTGATTCCATTGTTTGCTATTGTGAATAGTGCTGCAACAAACATACACATGCATGTTTCTCTACAGTAGAACAATTTATATTCCTTTGGCTATATACCCAGTCACGAGATTGCTCGGTCAAATGGTATTTCTGTCTCTAGGTCTTTGAGGAATTGTCACACTGTCTACCACAATGGTTGAACTAATTACACTCCCATTAACAGTGTATAAATGTTCCTTTCTCTCTGCAGCCTCACCAGCATGTTATTTTTAGTAGCAGCCACTCTGACTTGTGTGAGATGGTATTTCACTATGGTTTTGATTTGCATTTCTCTAATGATCAGTGATGTTGACCTTGTTTTCATATGATTGTTGGCTGCATGTATATCTTTTTTTGAAAAGTGTTCATGTCTGATATGGTTTGGCTCTATGTCCCAACCCAAATCTCATGTCGTTGTAATCCTCATTGTTGAAGGAGGGGCCTGATGAGAGGTGACTGGATCATGGAGGTGGACTTCCCCCTTGCTGTACTCATGACAGTGACTTCTCACGAGATCTGGTTGTTTTAAAGTGCGTAGCACTTCCTTTTTCTCCCATTCTGTAGGTTGTCTATTTACTCCGTTGATAGTTTCTTTTGCTGTGAAGAAGCTCTTTTAGTTTAATTAGATCCCATTTGTCAATTTTTGCCTTTGTTGCAATTGCCTTTGGTGTCTGTCAAAAATCTTTGTCATGCCTATGTCCTGAATGGTATTGCCTAGGTTGTCTTCCAGAATCTTTATAGCTTTGGGTTTTACACTTAAATCTTTACTCCATATTAATTTTTGTATATGGTATAAGAAAGGGGTCCAGTATTGATCTTCTGCATATGGCCAGCCAGTTATCCCAGCACCACTTATTGAATAGGGGATCCTTTTCCCATTGCTTGTTTTTGTCAGGTTTGTTGAGGATCAGATAGTTGTAGGTGTGCAGTCTTATTGCTGGGTTCTCTATTCTGTTCCATTGGTCTGCATGTCTGTTTTTGTACCAGAACCATTCTGATTTGGTTACTGTAGGTCTGTAGCATAGTTTAAAGTAAGGTAGCGTGATGCCTCCAGCTTTTTCTTTTTGCTTAGAATTGCATTGGCTATTCGAGCTTTTTGGTTCCATATGAATTTTAAGATAGTTTTTGTCCAGTTCTGTGAAGAATCTCAATGGTAATTTAAAAGGAATAGCATTGAATGTATAAATTGCTTTTGGCAGTATGGCCATTTTCATGACACTGATTCTTCGTATACATAAACATGGAATTTTTTTCATTTGTTTGTGTCATCTCTGATTTCTTTGAGCAGCGGTTTGCAGTTCTTGTAGAGCTCTTTCACCTCCCTAGTTGGCTGTATTCCTATGTATTTTATTCTTTTTGTGGCAGTTGTGAATGGGAGTTCATTTCTGATTTGGCTCTAGGCTTGACTGCTGTTGGTGCATAGAAATGCTAGTTATTTTTGCACATTGGTTTTGCATCCTGAGACTGAGCTTGAGTTATTTATCAGCTTAAGAAGCTTTTGGGCTGAGACTATGGGGTTTTCTAGATACAGGACCAAGTTGTCTGCAAACAGGGATAGTTTGACTTCCTCTCTTCCTGCCTTTTCTTTCTTTCTTTTACCTGACTGCCCTGGCCAGGAATTTCAATACAATTTCATTATTCACCCAAAGGTCATTCAAGTGCAGGTTATTCGATTTCCACATAATTGTATGGTTTTGAGTGAATTTCCTAGTCCTGATTTCTCATTTGATTGCACTGTGGTCCAAGAGACTGTTATGATTTCAGTTCTTTGCATTTGCTGAGAAGTGTTTTGCTAGTGTTTATGTGATCAATTTTAGAATATGTGCCATGTGGCAATGAGAAGAACATATATTCTACTGTTTTGGTGCAGAGAGTTCTGTAGATATCCATCAGGTGCACTTGATCTAGTGCTGAGTTCAGGTCCTGAATATCTTTGTTAATTTTCTGTCTCGATCTAATATTGTCAGTAGGGTGTTAAAGTCTCCCACTATTATTGTGTGGGAGTCTAAGTCTCTTTGAAGGCCTCCAAGAACTTGGTTTATGAATCTGGGTGCTTCTGTGTTGGGTGCATATATATTTCAGATAGTTAGATCTTCTTGTTGTATTGAACCCTTTAACATTACGTAATGCCCTTCTGTTTTTTTAAATCTTTGTTAGTTTAAAGTCTGTTTTGTCAGAAACTAGGATTGAAACCCCTGCCTTTTCCTGTTTTGCATTTGCCTGGTAGATTTTTCTTCATCCCTTTATTTTGAGCCTGTGTGTGTCACTGCATGTGAGATGGGTATCTTGAAGTCAGCATACCAATGGGTCTTGGTTCTTTATCCAGCTTGGCACTCTGTGTCCTTAATTGGGGGCATTTAGTCAATTTACATTTAAGGTTACTGTTGATATGTGTGGATTTCATCTTGTCATCATGATGTTAGCTGGATATTTTGCAGACTTTTTACATGTGGCTCCTTTATAGTGTCACTGGTCTGTGTACTTCAGTGTTTTTGAAGTGGCTAGTAAATAGTCTTTCCTTTCAATATTTAGTGCTTCCTTTAGGAGCTCTTGTAAGGCAGGTCTGGTGGTAACAAATTCCCTGAGCATTTGCTTGTCTGAAAAGGGTCTTATTTCTCCTTTGCTTATGAAACTTAGTTTGGCCAGATATGAAATTCTGGGTTGGCATTTAAGAATGTTAAATATTGGCCCCCAATCTCTTCTGGGTTATAGGGTTTCAGCTGAGAAGTCCACCATTAGTAAGATGGGCTTCCCTTCGTATGTGACCTGGCCTTTCTTCTCTGCCTTTAACATTTTTTCTTTCATCTTGACCTTGGAAAATCTGATGATTATATGTCCTTGGGATGATCTTCTTGTGAAGTATCTTACTGGGGGTTCTCTGCATCTCCTGAATTTGAATGTTGGCCTCTCTAGCTAGGGAAGAATGACATCCTGAAATATGTTTTCCAAGTTGGTTTTATTCTCATCTCTTTCAGGTGCAACAATCGGTTATAGATTTGGTCTCTTTCCATAATCCCATATTCTTTGAAGGTTTTGTCATTTCCTTTTTATTCTTTTTTCTCTATTCTTGTCTGCCTTATTTCAGAAAGCTAGTCTCTAAGCTCTGAGATTCTTTCCTCTGCTTGGTCTATTCTGCTATTAATATTTGTGACTGCATTATGAAATTCTTGTAATGTGTTTTTCAGCTCTATCAGCTAAGTTATGTTCTTCTCTATACTGGCTATTTTGTCTGTAAGCTCCTACAATGTTTTATCATGATTTTTAGCTTCCTTGTATTACAACATATACCTGTAGTTCAATGAACTCTGTACCTATCCATACTCTGAATTCTACTTCTGTCATTTCAGCCTTCTCAGCTTCAGCCCAGTATTGAACTTTTGCTGGAGGTGACGCAGTCCTTTGGAGGAAAGAAGGCACTCTGGCTTTTTGAGTTTTCATCATTCTTGTGCTGATCTTCAATCTTTGAGGTTGCTGACCTTTGGGTTTTTTGTTTTATCCTATTTGATGATCTTGAGGGTTTGATTGTGGTATAAGGTGAATTCTGTCAACTGGCTTCATTTTTGAGAGATTTTAGGGGGCCAAAGCTCAGATTCCAACTCCTGGACTGCGTTCTCTAACTCTGGGGGACTCATATTGAACCCTGCCATTGTCCTGTGGCTCCTCACGGTTTACGGTCCACTGTGCTGGGAAGTGCTGTGGCGTGGCAGCTGCAGCAGAGTGCTAGTGGATATGGGGGTGCCTGTCTCCCTGCAGGTGTTCATGGCCAGAGAACACCAGCAGGGGTGGCTGGAGGCCCCAGTTGGGAGGTCCTGCCCAATGAAGAACAGAATCAGAGACCTACTTAAAGAAGCAGTCTGGCCACATTTTCATAGAGCAGCTGTGCTCTGCTTAGGTACCGCTTCTACCCTGTGGTTGGCATGAAGGCTGGAATGGCTAAGTCACCCAAACAGCAAAGATGGCAGCTCACCCTTCCTTCTGGAAGCTTAGTCCCAGGGAGGTTTCAAAACTCTGACTGGCAGGGGTGGCTGGAGACCCCAGCTGGGAGGTCCCACCCAGAAAGGAGAAACAGGATTGGGGACTCACTTTAAAAAAAAGTCTAACCGTGTTTTTGTAGAGCAGCTGTGCTATGCTGGGGAATCCCTTCCACCCCTGGTTGGCTTGGACTTTCCAAAGCCCAAAGGCTGTTATGGTTAAGTCGCCCAAACAGCAAAGATGGTGCCCTTCCCCTCCCCCAGGAGCTCCAACTTGGCTACCAGTGGCTGGCTGGAATTCCAAGCCAGTGGGTCTTATCCTGTGAGATGCCTTGGAAGTGGGGCCTGTAGACTGTTGCTCAGCCCTCTGGATTCAGCCTCTTTCCTAGGGGTATGTATGGGGTGGGGTGTCTCATCTCCCAGTTTGCTGGAGTTGCATCTGCTTTTGCTGGGATGCCCAGAAAGCCATCTAGTATCTAAGGCTCCCAAGTCTCCATGTGTCCCCTTGTGGGGCCTCTGCTGAGACTCCCTGTAGCTCTGTGTGTCAGTCAGACTGAAGGCCCTGGTGAAATGGGTTCACGACAGGATCTCCCAACCCAAAGGTTGCAAAGATCTGTGAGAGAAGTGTGGGTTCCTGGGGTGACACACTCATTCACCACTTCCCTGGGCAGGGGAGGCTCCCTTGGCTCTGTGTTGCTCCCAGATGGGCCATTTTCCTGCCTTGCTTTTCTCTGTTCTTCGTGGGTTGTTTCCCTGATTACTCCCAAAGCGAGTACCGGCATGTTTCAGTTGAAGGTGCTGTTATTTACTCTCTCCTTCCATTCATTTCTGTGAGAGCCACAAACACTAGCTACTTCTAGTTGACCATCTTGGCCACCTCCTGTTAATTTCTTTAAATTTTTTTCTCACAGTTCTAGGAGGCTGGGAAGTCCAAGAGCATGGCACCAGCATCTGGAGAGGGTAATCGTATGGCAGAAAGAGGAAGCAAACATGTGAGACAGAGAATAGTGGGTCAAACATCCTTTCAGTAGGAGCCCATTCCTGTGATAGCTCACTCTTGCAATAATAACATTAATCCATTCATGAGGGATCTGCCTCACGAATCATGTCTTAAAGACCCCATCTCTTAATAGTGTCACATTGGGGGTCATGTTTTCAACACATGAACTTTTGGGGAACACATTCAAACCACAGCCCTTGTCTTCTCACTTTTCTCCACTGATTGCCTTTTTTCTTAAGAACGGGCCACATTTTCTTGCATTTTGTGTATCAAGTAATTTTGGATTATGTTCTCAACATTGTGGATGATATGCTGTAGAGATTCTGGATTTTTTAAATTGATTTTTTTTTTAAGAAAACAGTTAACCTGGCAGAAATAAGACTAACAACTCACTCTGTCTTACCAGCAATGAGCAGTTGTTCAAATTTCAATTAATTTATTTTGGCTGAAATGTCTCCCCCATGCATGCATGGCTTGATGCTCAAAATAGTGCATTCAGAAGTTCCCTGGGCTATTTTTTCTCCTTATATTTGTTGACTTTTATTATATTTGAGTACACAAAACATTAACATGGTTACCGTCCATCTCATCTATGCCATTCCTACCCAATTCTTGTAGGTAACCAATCACATATGATTTTGATTTCTTTCCTGTATTTCTTTTTGTAAAGATAGGCATGTGAGGCCAGGTGTAGTGACTCACACCTATAATCACAGCACTTTGGGAGGTCAAAGCAGGAGGACTGGTTGAGCCCAAGAGTTTGAGACCAACTCTGAAATCACAGCAAGACCCCTGTCTCTACAATTTTTTTTTTAAATATATAGGCATGATGATACATCCCTGTAGTCCCAGCAACTTGGGAGGCTAAAGTGGGAGGATCACTTAAGCCTGAAAGTCAAGGCTGTAATGAGCTGTGATTGTGCCACTGCACTCCAGCCTTGGCAACAGAGCGAGATCCTGTCTCAAAAACAAAACAAAATAGGCATGTGTATTTAACCTTCCCCTTCCTTTTCATACAAAGGTAGCATTATATAAATTTTTTTCACTTTACTTTTTTTCCCCTTCCTAAAGTATATCTTGAAAATCACTCTGTATCACTTCATAGAAATCTTCATTCTTTTTTTGTGGCAGCATAGTACTCTATTGTGTGGACGTACAATATTTAATTCAGCCACTCTCCTATGTCTGGACATTTAAGTTTCCAACATTTTAAAATGATTCTGAAATAAAAAATGTTGAGTGTTTATATTTCTGTATTACTTAACACATATCTTCAGGTTAAAATCTTAGAAATAGGAGCAGAGTCAAAAGGTCAATGCATATGTAGTTTTGTTAGATATTGCCAAATTCCCCTCCATTAAAGATTATACCTGCTGATTGAAGCAATTTTCCATGTGCCCTTGGTGTCCCTTTGCCCTTAGTGTCCCTTTGCCCATAGTATGGCAATAATAAAATGCTGACTGCTCTTTACCTAAGTTATTTCTTAGGATTATGTTTCAATCGGCAATCTTGAAAGATGAAGGGTAGTGAGCAATTTTCAGAAATGAAATCATGTCTTCCGCCAGACAGAAAGCAAGCTTGCTTCTGTTTGCTACAAATGCAGTGGATCTTGCAAAAAAACAGTGTTCCTGTTTTGCAATGCAACTCCCTGAGTGTATAGGTACCCATCACTGGCCCCCTGTGTCATCACTGTAGGAGTAAAGGAATGGGAAACAGAAACAGCCAACACGAAGCTGTGGTTATTGCTTTGCTGTGAGTAATAAAGTCCTTAGTCTCTGACCCAGGAGTCTTTTGTCTTCTGCCACTAATCATGAAAGAGTAACAGCTTCTAGCTGATTAGCTTGTGAGTAAGCTAAGTATATAGGGTAAAATCTCAGAGCTTACATAGTTCATGACAGTTTTGGTGATGATGACGATGAAGACAGAACGCAGCTGCTTTCTAGAAAAGAAAGAACAAAAGGTCCTTGTGGGCCAAGTTAGAAGATTCAAAACTACCCAAGACCTAGAAGCAAATGCTTTTGTCCAAGTCGTAGGTAGGTGAAGGGTAAAAGTCCACCAGCATGCTATCTGTTAAATTTATATTGGCTGAGTGGTAAGAGGCAGGATTGAAACAAGCTGCCTAAATGGCAACATGGTTGTTGCTTCTTTGAGTGGGAAGGGGAAGGAATGTTATCAGGACAAAGGGACAGCAATCCCTACTTACCCCCAGCTGATAGGCAATGTGGTTGTGGCTATTGTGTCATGGAGTGCCCAAAGCTCAAATAAGTGGTGTTATCAATGAAGATATACAGTTTGGGCAGAGGTAAAGCAGTTCATTTTGTGTGCCTGAGCAGGCAGTTGCTTGCTTCTTTTTTTTTTTTTTTTTTTTTTTTTTTTTTCCAGACACGGTTTTACTGTGTCACTCAGGCTGAAGTGCTGTGGAACTATCTTGGCTTACCGCAACCTCCACCTCCTGGGCTTAAGAGATCCTCCTAGCTGGGACCACAGGCACACACCACCATGCTGGCTAACTTTTGCATTTTTTGTAGAGATGAGGTTTCACCATGTTGCACAGGCTGGTCTCCAACTCCTGGGTTCAAGCAATCTGCCTGCCTCAGCTTCCCAAAGTGCTGGAACTACAGGTATGAGCCACCATGCCTGGCCTGAATCTTAAAGTAAATCTTGCTTCCTGGCACTGAGTGACTCTGCCCCTTTGTGCAGCCTTTTGCCTCTCCCTATACCTAAACCTCAGTTGCTTTAAGGAAAAAATTGAGTATGCTGAGGAACTTTGCAGAGAAAAGGGATTCAAACTTTCATCGCTCTGTTGGGTACAAGTACCCAAGTTTGGACTAACCTGGTCTTTGGTGTCATTGCCATTAATTATAGGGGGCAATAAATGAGCCAAAAGGCAATCCTCATCCCCATTGGAGATGAGGCCAACTTTCCTCACATACAAACATATAACCTGAAGGGGCACAGATCACTCCTATTAAAGATCTGTTGTTAAAGTTGATTTAAATCACAATTACATTAGATTGGTTAAGTCACATAGGCAGTGTCACTGAATAAGTTCAGCTTCAGTTGTCATCATTCTGTCCCTTCTGATCCTCAGTGAAGCAATGATGTTGGTAGTAATGCTTCATGCTGGAATAGTCATTCTGCTTTGAACTCAGGGTAAGGCTACTTGACCCACCTCACCTTACTGGCTGTTCTTTCAGTGCCGTCACTTAGGGCCCTGGACAAGGCATGAGGTTCTTGCCTTACCTATTAGGTCTTCTGACTACCACATAGGCTGCAGGAAGTACCCAGCACCTACTTCCAATTTCAGCCTCAGCTAAATTTTCCCATGGTGTTCCTAAGACAGCTTTCAATTCACTTTGATCCAGATTCCTGTTCCAAACATGTTAATTGTCCTTAAGGGGAATTGTATTCATCTGGGAATAAGTGAGCAGAAACAGCAAGGTGACAGACAACTCTGAGTCTAAATACCCTGGTATCTGTAATGAATGACATCCTCAAAAGGACACTCAGACATCTTAGAAAATCTGAGATTCCACCTCTGCCATCCCCAGTATCTTTAGAAGAAGGCTTTCTCCTCTAGTTTCTTTCATAGTATTCTACCAACTCAGCAACTGGGTTCTGTAATTGGTAACAGAAATTGCTAACAGTCTAGCTGCCGAAGCCCAGATTTTCTTAATCACAGCAATGGCAAGTAAAACTCCACCCCTCACTACTTTTGCCCATCTTTTCCCTTCTTTACTAATTTATAGAGCTGAGCTTTCTGAAACTCTAGTTACAAAAAGAATTTCACCTTTAAAAATACCCTGGATGGCCAGGCACAGTGGCTCACGCCTGTAATCCAGGCACTGTGGAAGGCCCAGGTGGGTGGACTGCTTGAGGCCAGGAGTCTGAGACCAGCCTGGGCAACATGGCAAAACCCCATCTCTAATAAAAATACAAAAATTAGCCAGGAATGGTAGTGCATGACTGCAGCCCCAGCTACTTGGGAGGCTAAGGCACGAGAATCGCTGGAACCCAGCAGGCAGAGGTTGCAGTGAACCAAGATTGCACCACTGCACTCTAGCCTGGGAGACAGAGCTAGACTCTGTTTAAAAAAAAAAAAAAAAAAAAAAAAAAATTACCTCGAACTGTTTCACCTTTGCTTTGCCAGCATGACTTATTCACAACCTCTGCAAAAATCTCACTTCTAGTTGCCGAGACGGTCTAAAACATGTTATTTATAGCTTAGTAGACATTTAATAAATGTTTGTTCCCTTGGCCGCCAAAAATTCATGGGCCTGTGAAAATGAACTTTCCTATTTTACTCTCCAATGAGGTATTGTTCACACCCATTTCAACAACTCCTCCTACAAAATACAGGCCCATATAAAATTTATAAGCCAATTGGCTCCTTTTTTTAAAACTCAACATCAATGTCATTTTCAAGTCACCAGTCTTATCTTCCTATTGAATTTTTATAAAAACATAATAAAGGTATCCTAAAATGTGAGCCAGATACTCAAACATTACTATATCTTGAACTAATCTGACAATATCTAGTGTTTATTTCCCCAAGATTACTCTGTTCCTGGTATTGTGAGGT
The DNA here is from genome assembly GCF_028885655.2 of Pongo abelii. Lineage (NCBI taxonomy): Eukaryota > Metazoa > Chordata > Mammalia > Primates > Hominidae > Pongo > Pongo abelii. Next base: position 130,026,509 of record NC_071993.2, on the reverse strand, counting down.
TAAAAGCAATTACCAAATCTGCTGAAAGAGGGTAGACCTAGAAGAATCATCAATCTCAGTAACCCTAAGAACCACCACAATGTCTGAGGAAAGAACAAAGCTACAAGATCCATCTCTGCTAATGGAGGATCTCCATATTATCAACCCCTGCTATTTAGAAACAATGATGAAATAGGTTTCAATTCCTTGGTTTCTGAAGCTTTCAACACAACTTTGGAAAAAAGCAGTTCCCACAGATTTCCACTGCTCTTCCTCACTGTGTTCTTACTTCCTACCACTGTTATATGTGTAAAGTAATTATAAAGATAAATTTATAATTATAAATTATTATAATTTATAAAATAATTATAAACAATTTAACAGTTTAATAAGAGGGCCTTGTATTTTAAGGCTGTTACTCATTCAATATTCACTTTATATTTGTGTACCAGACAATGCATTAAATGCTGGGGATTCACATGTAATAAAGACAGCTGCTGCTATTTAAAAAGCTCATACTTGATTTGAAGAGAGAAAGTGAGGAAAGTAAAATGTCCACAATAAGTAAAGAAAAATATAATTAAAAATTAATAAAACTTACCTTTGGCTGTTCATATGTTGTGCAGAAGCCCCATTAACCTCACTAGAGAAGGCATCAGGTTCAAGAAGCTAAAGAAGAAACCCAGAGCCAGCAAACGAGACATGGGTTTTATTAGGGGCTTACAAACAGGGGAGAGTCCAGTGGCGGCAGACTAGACAACATAATTGCACAGCCCAGTGGCAGGGGCTGGGCATGAAAACTACAACTGCCTGCAAAGAGCATGCAGTTTATATAGCATTTTCACTTGACAATCTCCCCATAATGACCTCTACCTGGCAACCTTCATCTAACTCAAAACAGGGCCTCAATCCCCTGTGCTGCCCAAGTTCTACGGGAAAGTCTGGGGCATCAGATGTTTATCATAGATAAGAAATCAATCTCCAGGATGGCCACGCCCTGGATTCCCTAGCTCAGAACACACATTCAGGTGCATCTGCCATAGAGGGTCATTCTAAGGGTATGCTTAAGTTATTGCTGTCAGGTGTATTTACACTATATCATAGTATGTTGTATACAAAAGCACGGCTATCAAAAGTAAAACTGGTAAAAAGGATTCTGTGGCTTCCCCTTAACCTGCAACCCAACAGTATAACATATTCCTGAAGGGATGTTAATAAACTTACCTCAAAATTCTATCACTCTGCATAAAGATGCATTATTTCTGTAGGAAACATGCAATATTACAAATGAGTTGACAGCATATTATGTAGAATTTTTGATGAGTTACTTCTTCTGAAGGTGCAAGTGCCATGAATGCATAATGAAACATAACAAGTCCTACAGTTGATTTAGCTTGGATGCTATTTTCCTTCATTAACATAAAAAAAGAGTTTATTCACCCAGACCTTCCTTTAAGACTCTAAAACCCTCTAAGTTACTGCCAAGTTCCCAAGGAAACAGGATAAAACCATTTTTACGAAATGGGTCCATTAAGAAAGTTCATTTTAAGCCAGGTGTCCTGAAGCTGGAGTGGATTTTTCCTTTTCCTCTTTTAAATAAACCATAAAATATAGTTGGTGATATGGTTTGGCTGTGTCCCCACCCAAATGTCATCTTGAATTGTAGCTCCCAGAATTCCCACTTGTTGTGGGAGGGACCCAGTGGTTATCTTTTCAATCCACTCTTTAAGTACTCATTCCCATTATTGTACGTTACTATAGACTCAAGAACAATGTTGTTGATTTTTTAATTAGAAAGCTATAAAGGTGTAAAAGTGTTCTGAAACCGAAGTGTTAAGGAACTCTGTTATAAAGCCCACAGTTAGCAGCAAGATATGGTTATGTGATTCCCACCTACCTCACCTCCAAAAACCTTTCTTTGTATCTAGATAGGTATAGAGTATTATTTATTTACTTTTAAATAATTATTTAAAATTGAGCTCCAGAGATCAAACCGATAGAGTGGCTCAAGCGTGGCCTTACTATATAAATCACACTGTTGATATAAGCTAGCTAGGTACACAAAGACACTCTTATCGGGCAGGACATTCCAATAGGTTAGTGGTCATCTTCCCGGAGCTGGTCAAGAGCCAACTTCTTTGGAAGCTGCAGGGTTTGAACCTCCCAGACTTCCTGAGTTAACCCTTTATTGCATAACAGTTTTAGACAAGATTGGGTGTGTTCAGGGTAGTATGGCCATAGACTACTGCATAAGAGTTTTAGGATAAGAAAGTGTCATACAGGTGATAATCATGGATGCGGGCACAGATTCAGCTCTAGTTCAAGAGCCTCTGCAGCATTTCTACATTTCCTCAGAAAAGTTGTATTGAAAATGATATACAGTCTAACAATGTTTCTAACTAGAACAGAGGTTCTAGTTAAAATGAGGTAGAAAGCAGCTATAAATGAAGTTGGGAGAAAAAGATAGGAAGGTTGTTCTTTTCCACTCCTCCCTTAATTGCCGGCCCTGTATTGAGGCAGGGGGAGAAGGAATTCCTGGCAACTGTGGGACCTGAAAGGACCAGAAGAGAGGGAAAGGAGGAGAGAAGGTACAACTCAAGTGGTCCTGAGAAGGAAGTTAAGTTCCTATAACCACCTTGCTGGGAAGTATACTCCTGTGTAAAAGGCAGGGCATATATAGTAAGAACTCAATCTACTTAAGATAGTCAAAACATCTAAACTGTGGCATTACTAAATGAACGTGCTCAAGAAAATTAGCACCCTAAGTTACTTTTTTCTAAAATGTACCTTTCAAATGTGCGTTGGCTCATATTCTGAAAACAGATTTGAAATATGCTCCTAAATATTGAGTTCTTGCATATCATTACTGGTGGGAAGTTTCCAACTGCATTAGCCATCAGACATAGCTGATACTGGGTAATTTATGAAGACAAGGTTTAATGGACTCACAGTTCCATGTGGTTGGTTGGGGAGACCCCACAATCATGGCAGAAGAGCAAGGGAGAGGAAAGAAAGAATGAGAGCGAAGCAAAAGGAGCTTCCCCTTATAAAACCATCAGATCTCCCAAAACTTATTCACTACCACGAGAACAGTATGGGGGAAACTGTCCCCACCATTCAGTTATCTCCCACGGGGTCCCTCCCACAACAAGTGGGAATTATGGGAGCCACAATTCAAGATGACATTTGAGTGGGGGACACAGCCAACCATATCACCAACTATATTTTATGATTTATTTCAAAGGGAAAAGTAAAGCAAAAAACTCACCTGTAATTCATGACAAGAATAATGTATCTTATTAAGATTGAAGTCAGCTTTCAACCATAACCATCCTGGCTTTGGAAAAAAGTTTAAGATTGAATGTACTAATTTTCCTTTTTCTGCTGCTCTTAGTTTATGTGATAAAAGCTGTCACCAACCTATCAATTCCATACAACAAACCTGTACTCAACATAATGCCTAATCTCAGCAAGCATGCAGATAGCAGGGAACGCAGATATATAAACTGGCAAAGTCTGACATCAAAGGAGAATTACACTACCTAAAAAAGTGGTAAGTGTAGCACAGAGGAATTTGTTTAATTCTATAGCAGGATGAAGTAAGCTTGGTTTTGCATGATAAATAGGATTTTTCCTACACTATTGAAAAAAATGGCATTCTAGGTAGAGGAAACTGGAAGGTAGGCAGGGTTCAAAGTACAAAGGACTCTGCATGCTATGCTAAGGTGTGAAGGTGTTGATTCAGTCAGGAACATCAATCACCAGGAGAAGAGGGCAGTGCAAAGAATGAAGTGGAAGGAATCAAAATGAAAGCTACAGACAGAAACTCCTGGAATTGTTCAGATAAAGCTAGTGCTTGGAAACAGAAGAAGCAAAGATAGGAAAATTTTTCTTTAAGAAAATGAAGACTTGGTGGTTTATTGGCTGTATGGAAATAAAGGAAAGGATAGACCGTAGGAATCTTTCGTTTTCTGATTCCTGGCCATTCAGCTTTATTTAAGGAAGTCAAAATCCAGTTTACAATATTGATATTGCTCATGAAATTGCAGATTAGTTTCTGAAGAGCCTATTTTCCTTCGGATTGTCCACATGTATTAATGTGGATCAAAGTTAACTTACGACCACAGGAAGCAGGACATACAGGACAAAAATAATGACAAAGACAACTTAGAATGAGTCTGAAATATTAAAAAATCTTTGCAAACGAGGACTTTACAATTCTGCTATGATAGACCTTTGGCATCATTTCTCTCTTTCAATCTTGGTGAATTCACCTACCATACGTACATTCTGGTGATTACTTATAGAAAAATACATTTGATCATCATTTTTCTTGCTTTGACACAGGTAAACAGAATGGAAAGTTTACTCTATTCTCATTTTTAGCTAGAGGGCACATGTCCTAGTACATAAACTCAAATGAAAACATAAGCAAAAAGATTAAAGTAATGTGCACTGAGTCATGAACCCAGAATAGACAGCTCTGAAACAAAATTAGATTATGGGTGAGCAAAAACGTTATTTCCTAGAGAGGATACCACCTTGAACACAACTTTAGAACTCTAGACTATAGACAAGTGGAATTTCAGAGTTTCCTTTTTTCAAAAGACAGAAAAATAATCTGCACAAGCCTCTACAGGAGGAGGATGAGGGGGCACACTATATACAGTCCCATCCCGTGGGGGCATCTAGAAAGTTCCATCTGCTCCCACTGTTCTGCATCCATAGCCTTAAGCACCTTCAAGACTGAGTTCACACTCTACTTCAACAGAGTCCTGAGACCCCCTTTCCACTCACTGTTTCCAGTGGCATGAGTAGTGATCTCATGGTGCAGCCCCTGCCTTCGGTCCCTGGGTCTTTCTTGCATTTCAAATTTCTGTCACCTAGAGCGTCCAGCTCTGGCTGCCCGGGTTCCTGCGGCCCGAGGGTCGCACATGGGGTCAGGGGGCGTCAGCTCAGACAGCACCCGGCGAAGGCCAGCGTTGCTCAATGCCCATCACAGATGCCCTTCAACCCCAAAACCCCATCATCCGCTTCAACCCCCCTCTAACGCGAGAATATGTGTGAGGGAGGCTAGTAGAATTCGTAGTAAAAATAACCCGAATCGGCAGCGCGTCCGCCGGCTAGCTGCCACAAATGCTGCAGACCCGACGGAGTGGAAGCAGAAAACGCCCTGGAGTCCCCTCGGGAAAGAACGAGGTCAGGAGTCGGTCTTGCACGCAGCGTAGAGCGACGAGACTACACCTACCTGATCACAGACGTTCCACACCAGCTCAGCAACGGTCGTCCACGCCGCTTACTGTTTCCCCACTGCCAACGTCGAAAACACCCTCGTGCCGGCGCTCAGTGCACCGCGCCTGCGCGTAGTTTCCAGCGAGAGAGCAAGAGTCTGCCAGTGCGCATGTTCCGCTCTCAACCTCCTCCCCGCACACTTTGAAAGCCGCGCTTGAGTACAGCTGGCACATGCGCATGCGTGTCTCTGATGCCTGCTCTCACCACCAAAGCCAGAAGCGGCGGGTACTTGAAGCGGAGTGAGCCGGAAGTCGCTTTGCCTGCCCACTTCCACGCTGTACCGGCGGAAATTCAAGCACTGGAAGAGAGGTTCCGGGGCTGGCCTGGCCTGACTGAAGGCGGCGGAATGGAGACCCAGACCGAGGACGGGAGCCTCACCCGCCGCCCCACGCTGGCCTCTTCTTGGGATGTTGCAGGCGGGGCCCTGACCCACAGCCTCCTCCTCACCCGGGCCGGTCTCGGCCCCGGTGACTTCGACTGGGAGGAGCTGCTGGCACCGCCTGCTCCAGGGTGCGCCGGGCCGACGGGGACGGGGTCGCTACGCTCGGCAACTGCCGCGCTTCTCGGGGAGCTGTGAGGGGAGGCGAGAGGGTCTGAGCCCGGGATCCGGGAGAGCAGTTGGTACCGGGTCTCTAGTGGGGGAGGGGAGCTACGAGGTAGTCCGGGGTGGGCGGAGGTGGGGTGGGTCCGGCCGGGAAGGGGCCGAGGCTCCTGGGCGTGAGCGGGGGAAGGTGACCCGGATTCGGAATTTCATAAACGTCCCCATCAGGCGTGACAGCTCCTCAGGACTGCTGTCAGTCAGTCCGCCCATCTACCCTCAAACAAGCCACCTCCTCTCCACCAAAACAGGCTGTGTAAAAAGTCCAGCTATAGATGATCGCTGTCAACTTAATTTCGAAAAAGATACACTTTTGTCTTTCATTTTGTCCTGCTCCTACTCCTGTGCACACAGTAGGTGTCCAGTAATTTATGTAATTATCCGAGAGTCAATTGCAGGGGATTGAGTAGAATGCTGATGATTGAGGAAAAAATAGAGTTTGGGAAAGCCCTGATGTGTGACACCTTCATTTCCGTATGAATTCTGTGTTGAGCGCTTCTTGGATGCTTGGGAAGGTGCTTGGACCTCAAGGGCAAGTGGAAGTGAGTTAGGAGAAAGAAGCCCCGGCCGGGCGCGGTGGCTCACACCTGTAATCCCAGCACTTTGGGAGGCCGAGGTGGGCGGACCACGAGGTCAGGAGATCAAGACCATCCTGGCTAACACGGCGAAACCCCGTCTCTACTAAAAATACAAAAAATTAGCCGGGCGCGGTGGCGGGTGCCTGTAGTCCCCGCTACTTGGGAGGCTGGGGCAGGTGAATGGCGTGAACCCGGGAGGCGGAGCTTGCAGTGAGCCAAGATCGCGCCACTGCACTCCAGCCTGGGCGACAGAGCAAGACTCCGTCTCAAAAAAAAAAAAGAAGAGTCATGTTCAGAGAACTATACTGTGTGATGTTTTCACCAATTTTCTTCTCAGTCAGGATCCGGTGATTTTGAAGAGAAACCTCAACAACAAAGATGAAAACCCCTGCTTCCTTTACCTGAGGTGTGGCCCTGATGGAGGTGAAGAAATCGCTTCTATTGGCATTTTAAGTTCAGCAAGAAATATGGAAGTGTACTTAGGAGAGGAGTACTGTGGAACCAGTAGGGGCAAGAATGTTTGTACTGTCCTGGATGACAGGTGTGTGACTTGTACACGGGAAAGTGTTCTTCTGAATTAGTGTTTTGATTTTTCTCACTTTTTGCAATAATTATTGATTCTCTGACATTGATGCCATATGTTATGGGAGAGAAGATAAAAATGTGCCAGTAGGCATAGAAGTTTACAACTTTAGAGATCTTAAAGACAGTGTACATCAGCCCAGTTATTTTTATAGATGTTGAAATTTAGAACTAACAGTCGAGGTGAATTGGTAGGAGGTCATAGCTAGTTAGTGGAAGAGTTTTATTAGAATGAAATTTTGAGAAGTGTGTCTCTTTCCTTAAACTCACAGCAGTCTGTCTTCCAAAAGTTAACTTGGTAGTCAGCTGGAACTTTGAATACATTTTCTTCTTGGAAGCCTATTAGAAATGGTGGAGGGATCTAAGACTGTGCTACATAAACCTATTTATTAACCTGTAACGCAACTTGTGATTTTTTTTCTACGAAGATTTTTCTCCAATCTGTCTTTAACCCAAAATATGAACTGTTTTATATCCTGCATGTTGGAAACAATTGCTGTGTTTATTGAGCTTTAAAATACAGTCTGGCTACATGGTTGTGCGTATGTCACATAATGTAATTTTTTCATTGAGCCTAGTAAGTGGTAGATGTAATCATAGGCAGTGTGCTTCAGTAATGGAGCCCAGCTCTTCATGCCTCACCAGGAAAACTGAATCTTAGGATTTAAATATTGTTCTGTAAACATTTATTTTTAAGTGTAACTATTAAAAGTGACAATATATGTAAGTAAAAAATATTAATTCTTTTTTATTTTTAGTGAACATGAAAAGATCATTTTGTACAAAAAATATCTAAAATTGGAGTCCTCCACACATGCTTGTAAAATAAAGGTAAGTTGTCAGTTGTTAACTAATTTGACAACTAAGTTGTTTTTGTACTCTGTGTATGCTTGTTTTCTTTTGGATTAGTAATACAATTAGTCCAACTTGCTTGCTTGCTTTTTTTTTTTCTTTTCAAGACAGTATCTTGCTCTGTTGCCCAGGCTGGAGTGCAGTGGGACAATCATGGCTCACTGCAACCTCATCTCCCAGCTCAAGCTAACTTCCTACCTCAGCCTCCCAAGTAGCTGGGACCACAGGCATGCACCACCATGCCTGGCAAATTTTTTAAATTTTTAGTAGAGATGAGGCTCAGAAATACTTAGTAAACATGTACAAAGAAATTACTTTTCTAAAAAATTATCAGCCCTTTTTAACATTGAATTAAAAAACATTTTTTTTTTTAAATTTTTCACCCAGTGACCAGTGAGTAGACTTTTTCTCTTAAAATTTAACCATGAGCCGCGTGCAGTGGTACATGTTTATAATCCCAGTTACTCAGGAGGCTGAGGTGGGAGGATTGCTCAAGCCCAGGAGTTCAAGACCAACCTGGTCAACAGAGTGAAACCCCATCTCACTAAAAAAAAAAATAAATAAATAAAATTTGACTATTTATTAACCACGGATAATGTATTGTTAATATAGTAGTGCTGTGTATTTTGAAGTGTTGGGAATTTGAGCAAAAAACATTTTTAAAAACTCTATATAAACTGTGGTGGCAAAAACCCATAAGCAGTTTTGGCCCCATTTATAAAAGAAAAAAATTAAAGAAGTTTCAAGCAAGAGAACCAATAAGTTAAAGGGATTGGACTGTTGTCTTCAGCATGAAAAATATTGTTAAGGTAACTGTTAGTTATGTCTTCAGAGTCTAGGGTTAAGGTAATGGGTTGGAAGTCTTAAGCCCTGAATGCTAATTCAGTTCTGTCGCTGACTAGTGGATTAGTCTTGGGCAGATTTTGAACCTATCTCATGGGTAAAATTAGAGAGCTGAAGAAAATTCTTGGATTCTTTTTATCTCTAAAATTCTGTACTTATTATCATTACTTACAGAAGATTGAAACTTATTTTTACAATAAGAAAAAATAAGTGATTTTTACAGGCAGATAGCAAACTCACAGGACTGATTATCCCAAGATGTTGTTTTGGATAGTATATATTAAATAGCTTCTAAAACTATTTGAATAAAGTAATTTCTTCATTCAACAAAGATTTGAATGCCTCTTAATATCAGGTACTATACCAGTCATTTAGGAATTAGCAAGAAGAAAATAAACTGAAATGCCTGCCCTTATGTTGCTTGTATTCTAGTGGGCAAGACAAACAATAAGGAGACTCAATGAGTACAGTAAATACTATATTTAGTGGTGAAAAAGGCTATGGGGTTAAAAAGAGAAAGGGGGATAATAGAGAGGTTGAAAGGTAGGAGGTTAATAGGGTGTTTCCTTAAAATGTTGAAGACAGTCACGTCTTTGGTTCAACACTTAAGAGTTCTTGGATCATGAGTCTGTATTGACCTGTGTCCTTGTTTGACATATGGACCTGTGTGTCTCTCTGAAGGTGAATTTTTTTTAACTGTTCAATGGAAGTACATGGGAGTGCAAAGGGTTATTTCAGGGAAACTCTAGGATTGATATGAAAGCTTGTTCTGAGGCAATAGTATATGAAAGTTCAAATTAAAAAATGGTTACTTATACAGGTTTTTGAGCACTTACTTACTGGTAGCTACTGGAAATTTTAACATATAATCCTCACAACAAGTATGTGAAATCATTGCTACTGTCTTCTCTCATTTTTATCCTGACTCAGATTTAGCATTTGCCCAGGGTCACACAGGTTGTAAGTACCAGAGTCATAATTTAAGTTTAGATTTGTCTGATTCTAAAGCCCGTTCCCTTTCCATTTTGCTACTCTGTTGTCTGTACCTTACATGAAATGTCTCTTGTTTCAGAAATATGGACAGGATAAAATGTTGGATAAACTACAGGGATAGAAGCCAGAAGAGATAGGTTTCAAGCTGGTTCTTTACTAATTGAGTGTCCTTTAACAAGTTAGAAAATCACCCTTGAAGTCATCATTTCTATGTGTAATCCAGCAAGCTATATTACATCATTTTGATATTCTCTTATAGTTCTGAATTTGAAAGGATTGAATTTTACTTATTTCAGTAAACATTTTGCATGGGCATCTGGACAGCCTTATTTTGTGTTAAGTAGCAAGTTGTGGTATGTTAAGGTCTCAGATTGGTATATAGTAGTTCCCCTTTATCTGCAGTTTTACTTTCCACAGTTTCCATTACCCACAGTCAACCGAGGTTCAAAAATATTAAATGCAAAATTTCAGAAATAAACAATTCATAAGTTTTAAATTGTGCTTCATTCAGAGTAGTGTGATCGAATCTCCTGCCATCCTGCTCAGTCCTGTCTGGAACGTGAATCATCCTTTTGTCTAGTATGTCCCTGCTGTATATGTTACTGCCCATTAGCCACTTACTAGCCAAATGTATCATCGGAAGGTCAATAGTAGCCTAGTGCTGTGTTACAATGCCTATGTCATTCACCTCACTTCATCTCATTATGTAGGCATTTTATCATGTCACGTCATTACAGGAAGGGTAAGTATTGCACAGTAAGATTTAGAGAGAGGAGACCACATTCACATAACTTTTATTATGTTGTCAAAATTACTCTATTTTATTATTAAACTCTTACTATACCTAATTTATAAATTAAACTTTATCATAGGTATGTATGTATAGGAAAAAATATAGGGGTTGGTACTATATGCAGTTTCAGGAAGCCACTGGAGGTCTTAGAACACATTCTGCACAGATAAAGAGGGACTACTGTAGTTTATTTTTAGTTCTTTAAATGGGTAAACATTTATTTAATCACCTCATTTGTTATTTTACATGAAGTCTTAATTTTTGAAAGGGCTCTTTTATTTAAATAGTTCATCTGAGCCTCATGATAAATTGGAATTTTTCCTGACTATTGCTGTTCTAGAGAAAAGTTTAAAATATACTTGAAGTTAATTTTTAGATTCTTGAATACTTCACTCTTGTTTAGGTCACACCAAGAAGTGACCTTAAATGATTATTGTTTTTAATATCATTCTTTTCTGGAACTTTTGTTTTATAATAGTTGCTGTCCTTTGGCGAAAGGCAGTGTGTGTTCATCAGTAAAGTTGTGGTACACATGAGATCAGTTTTTGCAAATTCTTCAACAAGCTCTCCTGCTCTAGGATCAAGGATAGACCTTGACAAGGTCCAAACCATAATGGAGTCCATGGGGTCAAAGTTATCTCCTGGAGCTCAGCAGTTGATGGATATGGTTAGGTTTCAGCAGCGGGTAAGTAGAAATGGATTTCTTTCCAGGTAACGTTAACGATTTCAAAATCATTACTTTTAGTAAAGAAATGTAGTGACTTAAAATTTTTCTTTTATACTGATTTAACTGTTATCTTTTAGTTTTATAGAAGTTAACATTTTTATAAATTTGCCCTTCTACAAAGTGTTTTGACTACATATTTTCACACTTTTTATGAATTCATTCATTCATTCAGTAAGATTTTTTTCTTGCAGTAAACAAGGCACTGGTTTGAGCAATTTTGAGTGTGCGAAGATGATCAGTTAGTCTGTAGTCTTTAAGAATTTTTACATTCTGGAGCATGTAAGTGGGGAATGATGAAAACACTAAGGAAAGGCTCACTAAAGGAAGTGGTATTTTATCTAGGCCTTTAAAATGCAGGGTGGGATTAGACAAGTAAATTTGGAAGAAGGCCATTTCCGACAAAAAATAAGGTGAATAAAATCTTCAATGCTAGAAGAATTTGATATAGCTGGGAAATGAATGGTAGTTCATTTCTCTGAAGCAAAAAAGTAATAGGCAAAGTTTAAAGTAGATTTCAGCTAGATCATAAAGATCTTTGGATGCTGGTTTAAATTTGTAGATGTTTTTGACTTACGTTTCAAGAAATTTTAAGCCACTGTCAAGTGTAAGGTGAATCTGAAGAAAGTGAGACTACAAGGAGAAGATGAGCTGCACGTTATTCCCCTCGTCCAGATGAGAGTGAATGAGGTCTAAGATTGGACATAGTAACATAATGCTGGATGCTAAATGATGCTAAAATGATGGAGCCATTGGGACTTCACAGCTAACTTAATGTTGGTATTATGATAGAAAAGTTAAACATGAAATTGAGGCTTTGAAGATGGTGATACTAATAATATAAATGCAGCCCAAAGGAGGAGGATGCTTGGAGGAAAAAGGAATTTAATTTTGGGAACATTGACTTTTAGCTGTGAATAAGACATTCCCTGAAAGAATGTTGCAAACATCTGGAAACAGAGGATTAGGAGAAATGGAATGAACCTTCAGTGGCTGGAAGGGAAGTTTAGGGGTGTACCCACAGTAGCTGACGGAGAGTGGTGAAGGGAGAGGATAAAGGAACCAGAAACATAGAAGGCAGCAGTGTGATAGAGTAGCAAGATAAAGGATTTGATGTCAGGTAAAGTGACTTCAAGCTCTTGTCCTGCCTCTTCTTAGTTCTGCATCCTATGGCAAGTTGATTAATATTTTTTTCAATATGAATTCCTCACGTACAAAATCTAAATGATAACACTGTAAGGATCACAGAATTGATGTGAAAATTTAAAATAAATAATACAAGTAAAGAACTCCTTGTAGATGGTGTGTGGTTCACAAATATTAATGTAGTACCAGTATTATAATATGGGCTGAGTTAAGAGAACCAGGAGAGCTGAAGATTATGGATACCACAGAAAGAAGAATTTCAAAAAAGAAGGAAATGTGTACTTTTCTTCCTCCCACACCATGTTCTCACCTGGATACCTCAGGAGATTCTTAACTGGCCCTCCTGTCCTGCTACAATCTATGCTCCACAATGTACCGAGAATGACCTTAAAGGATAATTGGATCTCATCCTTCTCCTGTGCAAAGCCCCCTGACTGCTTGCCGCCCTTTTTACTTAGAATTAATCCTGATTCCTTACCTTGATCTCTAAAATGTAGGCCCTGCTTGCCTTCTCAACCTCATCTCCTGCCACGTTTCCTTGGGCAGCTTGCTCCAGACATTCTGATATGTGTATTCCATAAATATCTAGATATGTTCCCACCTCCAGACCTTTGCACTCATAACTGTTCTCTGTGGCCAGAACTCCCTCCCTGTGATACTTCTGTATCTGCATTTTTCTTATTCAGATCTCATTTTAATGTTACATCCTTAATGACACCTTTCTTAGCCAACCAGTGTAAAGTAGCATGTACCTCCAAATCCATATCAGTTTCATCAGTGCCGTTTTGACCACTTTGTTGTTGTTTTTGTATTGGTTGCATGTTTATCTCACTAAAGGACAAGCTTCATGCAAACAAGACTTATCTGTCTTGTTTATGGCTCCAAGTATTATACACAGTCATGTGTCCATTCACAGTGGGGATATGTTCTGAGAACATAGGTGATTAGGGGATTTCATGGTTATGAAACCATCATGGTATATACTTGCAGAATTCTAGATCATATAGCCTACTATATACCTAGGTTACGAACCTGTATAGCATGTTACTTTACAGAATACTCTAGGCAGTTATAATGGTGAGGATTTGTGTATCTAAACATAGAAAAGGTACTGTAAAAATATAGTATACAAGATGAAAAATGGCACGCCTGTATAGGGCACTTACCGTGAACTGAACTTGCAGGACTAGAAGTTACTCTAGCCAAGTCAGTAACTGAACATGAAGGCCTAGAACATTACTGTACACTACTGTAGACTTTGTAAACACTGTATATTGAGGCTATGCTAAATTTTTTTAAACATTTTTTATTTCTCAATAATAAATTAACCTTAGCTTATTGTAACTTTTTTTTTTTATTTTTTGAGACAGAGTCTTCCTCTGTCATCCAGGCTGGAGTGCAGTGGTGTGATCTCAGCTCACTGCAACCTCTGCCTCCTGGGTTCAAGCGATTCTCCTACCTCAGCGTCCCAAGTAGCTGGATTACAGGCGCATGCCACCACACCAGACTAATTTTTTTATTTTTAGTAGATACGGTGTTTCACCATGTTGGCCAGGCTGGTCTCGAACTCCAGGTTCTCAGGTGATCACCCGCCTTGGCCTCCCAAAGTACTGGGTGGGATTACAGGCGTGAGCCACCATGCCCAGCCTATTGTAATTTTTTAACTTTATATACTTAAATTTTAAAAAACTTTTTGACTCTTTTGTAGTAAAGAGCTTAAAACACAAACTCGTTGTATAGCTGTACAAATATATTTGGTTTCTTTATATCCTTTTTCTATTAAGCTTTTTTTGTATTTCATTTTTTTTTAAGTTTTAAACTGTTTTGCTTAAAACAAAGACACAAACATACATATTACCCTAGGCCTACAGAGGGTCAGGATCATAAGTATCACTGTCTCCCACCTCCATATCTTGTCCCACTGGAAGGTCTTCAGGGACAGTAATACCCATGGAGCTGTCATCTTGTGTAATAACAATGCCTTCTTCTGGAAGACCTCCTGAAGGAACTGCCTGAGGTGGTTTTACAGTTAACTTTTAAAATATATAAGCAGAAGGAATATACTTTAAGACTAAAAATATGGTATAGTAAATACATAAACCAGCAACATAGTCATTGATTATTATTACTAAGTAGTATACAGTATACATAATTGTACATGCTATGCTTTTATATGACTGGCAGTGCAATAGGTTGGTTTACACCAACATTGCCACAAACATGTGAGTAATGTGTTACTGTGATGCCACTTGGCGATTGGAATTTTTTAGCTCCATTATAATCTTATGGGACCACTGTCATATGTGGGTCCATTGTGGACTAAAACATTGTAATGTGACACATACATATATCTATATATACACACATATATATACATATATATACACACGTATATCTAGATACATATATATACATACATATATATACACACACACCTGTTGGATTGATCAGCTATTTCTTGGAGATCCTCAGGGAGTAAGTGTGAATAGTGATGAGATGTAAACCAAGTTGTGAGGGATTAGGTAGTAACCGGGTATTTGGGATGTGGAGCTACTAAGTGCACACGGGTTTCTTTTTTCAAGTTTAGAGATAAAGAGGAAATTAGATACTTGTGTAAAGGAATATTGAAGATAAACAAAGAATTTGACAAGCTTGTGAGATTTGAGCTTTATTAAGAATTTATTTAGGGCAGTGTATTTTTTCAGGTACAGTCCATTGAACACCTGTGTCAGAATCCTTTGGAAGGTCTTCAAAATGCGGATTCCTGGCCCTCACTATCTACTCAATCCCAGAGGGTGGGGTCCAGGAATCAGTGTTTTAAACAGTCATGTCTAAGTGAGTTTTGTGTACATTGTGATTTGATAATAACTCTTTTAATGGAAGATTTTAAAAAGGAAGCAGTTGTTTGTGAACAAATTTTGGAAACGATTAGAGGATATTAATTACTTTACTGTCTGATTTCTCTATTTTAAAATCTTGACTTTAGGAAAAAATGAAACTAGATGTATTTTTATTTTGGCTGTGTCTTTAAATTTTTATAGTTTTATTTATAAATAATTTTTCTTTGCCATGAATTTTAACCAATACAGGAGTGTTAGGTAAAAATTAAAAATGTTTTCCAGCTGTCATTCTATACCCCAGAGGATACACAGCTAACAGTTTGGCGTGTATCCTTGTAGAGTTTTTTTATGCGTGTAGCAACACATAAGGCTCTCCCCCCTGCCGCCCCATCCTCAGCCAACACTCATGGGTTACTGGTATGTACATTGTACTATAACTTACTTTCTTCTCACCACTAATGCAGGGACATTTCTGGGACACCCTGGGGAAGAAAGAAGGTGATAACAGTTCTGTGTCCTTTTAAACATGCTAATGGAAGACTTCCTTCCTAGTAAAAAAAGTCCTTATTTATAGAGTGATTCTTACAGGATGTACCTGGTTCTCTAGGATTGCTTATTGATGACAAACTAGGCATCTATACATTCTAAGGCATAATGTCTAAGAAAATAATGTCTATCATCTATACATTCTACCATCTATACATTCTAAGGCATAATGTCTAAGAAAATGTCATATAAGCTGTGTAACTTTCTGCACATAAAATGGGGATGTTTCATGACCAAATCACCTCCTTTTGTGTAAGTGGTGTGATCACACATGTTGTTTGGGCAGGACTTCTCTTGGGGGAAAGGAAGGACCTCAGA
The DNA here is from genome assembly GCF_028885655.2 of Pongo abelii. Lineage (NCBI taxonomy): Eukaryota > Metazoa > Chordata > Mammalia > Primates > Hominidae > Pongo > Pongo abelii. The sequence continues at coordinate 130,010,425 of NC_071993.2, read as the reverse complement.
AGTTTTGGCTTCTCTCTGGCTTACCTGTGCCTTGGAATTACTTGTTTTCTCGAAAGTTTGATTAAAGTTCAACACTCCAAGTTTTGTGAGTCTGAAATGCAATCCAAACCTTTGTGATTTCTCAATAAGTATTAAGGTTATTTTTAATTTCCTTCTATTTGAAGTTCAGGTTGCTGGCTTTGATTTGCTTTTGCTTTAGCAATTTAGAATTCTTGAATAGGAATTCTATATCAAAGGGCATAGCGTATGGTTGTCATTTAATGTTATCTGAATGAAAGGATATGACCCATTTTCTCAAAGAAAACATATTCAGTTATTTAGAAGTTATATTCTTGCTTTTTCCTCCTTCAAAATAAAAATGACTTTATTATTTAATTTCTTTCTGATTATTAAAGGTGATACAAAAAAATTAAAAAACAAAAAGGTATAGGAAATTCATACTTTCCTGAATCCTACAATATATTCAAAGATAAACTATTATTTTTTCAGAAATCTCTATTGTGTGTATACACAATATATGCAGTTATACATACACACATACACATATCTGTGTAAGTATATGGACACAGTTCTCTCTAAATGCTTTCGTACTGCATATGTTGCTCAGGAATATTTTTCACTTGAAAGGATATCAATAAATACAGCTTTCTATGATTTTATGAATATTATGCAGTTACCTATTCATGGGTATTTAAGTTTCTTCAAAATTTTTAATAGCATGTTAGCAGTGGAGGCTCACATAAAAAGAAATAGAGGAATAGCTACCAGGCACCTAAGATTTCTTCATTTCCTATAGTGGCATGTAGACCTATCTGAATTTCTTGATATTTATTCCAAAGAGAAAAGATCATCTGGAGAGCTCTCATCTCAGAAAATGCGACCTTTTTTAAATTGTGGTAAGAATACTTAACATCAGATCTACCCTCTTAACAAATTTTTTAACGTACAATATGGTGTTGTTAACTATAGACACTGCTGTACAGAAGATCTCTAAAACATTCATCTTGTAAAGCTGTAACTTTATAGCTACCGAATAGCAATTCATTTCTCCTTCCCCCCATCTCCTAGCAACCACCATTCTACTCTCTGTTTCTGAGTTGAACTATATTTTAGATACTTCATCTTAGTGGAATCATCCATTATTTATTCTTCTGTGCCTGGCTTATTTCATTTAGCGTGTCTTCCAGATTGATCATATTGTCACATGACAAAATATCCTTCTTCTCAAAGGCTGAATGGTATTTCATTGTATGATATTCATTCAATGATATTTCATTTCATTTTCTTTATCAATACATCAGTCAATGGATATTTAGGTTGTTTCTGTATCTTGGCAGTTTTGAGTACTGCTGCAGTGAACATGGGAGTGCAAATAATCTTTTTGAGATCCCAGTTTCAGTTATTTTGGATATATGCCCAGAAGTGGGATTGTTAGATCATATGGTAGTTCTATTTTTAATTTTTTGAGGAGCCTCCATACTGTTTTTCATCACTGCTATACTATTTTACATTCTTAACCAATGACTAATTTTCATAATCAGTGAATTCTTATAAACAATATTATATATCAGAAAGGAAAAATTTACATAGCAAATACCTTTACATTTAGATTTTTCTGTTTAAATGTTCTGCCTACTTAATGTTCACCCATACTTTTGACATTGACTGTAGTGTAAATATTATTACTCTTAATGTAGTTTTCCACTGTACATTTTGTTTTGAAATGTCATAGAGAAATAAATGGGCTTTCCTGTTATGACTGAGTAACTTTCTTTGAGCTTATGGGGAGTTGTCCAATGTTAACATTTTATAAATATAATTTTACATAATTTATCTTATTCCAGGAATATTTAAATATTCAGGTTTATTCAAAACTTGCATTTTATAAAACAAGATAAACTTACAATAGGTTAACATTTCTCTATAAAGAGCACTTTTCCAAAGTGCAGTTTGGTAAAAAGTTAGATGGGGACATGACATTACAAATCTTCCCCCAGCTTCCCTGGCCCTTATTATTCTCCTTTCCCACTTTATTTTTCCCTAAAGTATTTATCGCCATCTCCATTTCATGATACTTTTTTTTCTTTCTTTTCTTTTCTTTACTTTTTTCTCTTCTTTCTTCCTTCACTTTTTTCTCTTCTTTCTTCCTTCTTCACTTCTTTTCTCTTTCTCTTACTTTCTCTTTTTTTTTTCTTTCCCCTTTTTCCTTCTTTTCTTTTGTAGTTTGTGTCTCCTTGCTCCCCTGTCATATAGGCTCTGTGAGGTCAGGGATTTTAATTTATTTTGTTCGCTGCTGTATTTCCAGTGCTTGAAACAATACTAGCACAGAGTAGATTCCTGGTAAATATTTGGTGAATAAATTAATGTTGTTCTGGCTTAGTCTAGTAGTAACTTTTTAGAATATCTATAAGTATATGAACTGAGTTTCTTCAGCTAATTTACATATTGCTTTTTCAGTCTGTTTCACCAGCTGTTGAACAGCGATAAGTGTGGGATGATATCCCCTGATAAGAATCTATAGTAGACTTTTATGTTTTGGATTTGGAGTGGAGCCATATGCCTTAAGACTTAGGCTAGAGATATTTTCTTTTATCTAATGGAAAAATTAAAGAGCATAAAAGGGAGATATTGTAATCATCCCTTCAAGGTAAGCCAGAATCTTCTCAGGAAATAATACTGCATAACCAGTTGAATTGAGGCTGCAAAACAGCTCTCATTATCCTGGAAATTCTTAGAGCAAACACAGCCAGAAGTAGCTAATTTCAGTCATTGAAAATGTCACAAATGTACCCATAGAGCATCTAACTTTAAATAATGTAACTGTCTGTGTAGTTTCCAGGAAAAATTCATTGCAAAAGATATTACTAGGTAAAAGTGAGTAACTTACCATATTTTAACAGTTGGGAATGATATAATTGAATTTTAAGAAACTTACCGGTTCTTGTGGCTCAGTTGAGAGTAGTACATTTTATTATCATAAAGAGACATTTGTAGTGGAAACATTAGTGTTAGTGCAGTTTGACTATTCATGCTGGTATTTATTTAATTTCTTTTGGGAAAAACTACAATGAAATGACTGAAAGTCATGACTGTGGAGTTAAGTGGCCTGCATTCATGTCCCAATTCTGCCACTTACTGGCTGGTTACCTTGGCTAGGTACCTTTAGCCTTGGTCTCCTCAGCTTAATATTGGGATAGTATTAGTGGCCTACTTTATAAGGATGTTTTGAGGATCGGATGAAACAATGCACAGTGCCTGACTCATAGTAATTACTCCAAAAGTTAGCTGTCAGTATTATTAACATTAACATTTACTTGTTTACCTTGTTTAGAATTGTATTCCCATTGGAGAGCAGCTTAAGTTGGTGTTGGGCAATTCTGGATACAAGCATATGATTGGACTACAATCCTCATCTACCTTAGGAGCCTTAGACAAGTCATCCTCCACACCTTTTCCTTTTAGAACTGGATTGACATCTGGGAACGTGACTGAAAACTTGCAAACTTACATCGATAAAAGTACACAACTGCCTGGTGGAGAGAATTCTACCAAGCTTGATGAGTGTAAAATTATGCCTCAAAACCATTCCTTTCTTGAAAATGATCTTAAAAATGCAATGGCCTCTTTCTTATCAAAGAAAGCAAGTGACAACTCAAATATACCTAACTCTGAGTTGCTGCCTTTTCTCCAGAATTTATGTAGTCAAGTTAATCATCTCCATGTGGGAAATAAGACCAAGTGTCAGGAAAACATCACCAAGCATGGTGAACGCATTCTTGGTGTTGGGTAAGTATTATTTTAAGACATATGAGTTTCGATTTGGTAGGTGGAAGAATCAGATGAAAGGAAACAGGTTTGTCTCAATGAGTACTGCCTAAAATTTGTTTCCAGAGAAAATTTTAGCAACTTTTACATTTTACCATTAATACACTTAAAGGGGATAACTACAGAGTAGAATGGATTACTTTGAAAGAAGTCCCTATAACTGGAGGTTTTGCACACTTCCCAGGCATTTTGTGGAAGGGTCACAAGTATTAATTCACAGTTGGAATAGAAAGTGATTTGCATGAATGGAAAGGAGCTGTGGGAATCATAATCTTTATGTTGTTTTTATATGTTTGTACTATTTTGTGCCTGGGTATGTTAAGCATGTCATTGTGACATTTTCCTTGAAGATTATGTTTGGTCTAGGCAAATTCCTGAATTATTAAAAAACTATATTAGGATAATAATCATTTGTAGTTTACAGGCTATTATTCCCAGTCTCTTAATCCCTTATTTTGGCAGTACATATTTGATTAAGAGATAGCTAAGTATTTAATATGTTCCTAATTGCTTAAGTAGATATAGTGTGTCAAAATGGTGTTCTAGACTAGAATTCAGGACTCTAGGTGTGGTTTTGGCTTAAACATGTTGCCACACTGTTTAGTATTCTTTAGCCTAAGAGATTTTATTTGAAAATGAGGTAGTTGGATTATTTTATAACTAAACACCACCACCAACCAACAGGATTGAGTTGACATTTATAGAGAACTCTACCAACAATAGCAGAATATACACTTTTTTCAACCATCTATGGAAGATTTGCAAAGATAGATTATATCTTGAGTCACAAAGCAAATCTGACCAAATTCAAGAGGATTGAAATAATACAATGTGTGTTTTCTGAGCATAAATGAATCTAACTAGAAACCAATAAAAGACAACAAAATTTCCAGATTTTTGGGAATTACACAGCATTCTTAAATTTATGGTTCAAGAAAAAGTTGACAGAAATTAAACGTATTACACAAAAATGAATGAAAATACAACACATTAAAATTTGTGGGATGCAGTTAAGAAGTGTTGATAAGGATATTTATAGCACTAAATGATTACATTAGAAAAGAGGATTGTTCTCAAATCAGTAGCATAAAACTACAGCTCAACCAAAATAAAATAATCTGAATAGTCCTATAACCATTAAAGAAATTGAATTTACAATTTTAAAGCCAAGCAAACTGAACTTAAAGCAAGCAGAAAGAAGGAAATAATAACAGAAATCAGTATAACTGAAAACAAGCAAACAAAATCAATGAAGCCAAAAGCCAGTTCTTTGAGAATTTCAATAAAATTGATACACTTCTAACAAGACTATCAAAAGATAAAAAGAGAGAAGATGCAATCATCAGTATCCAGAATGTAATGAGATGTCACTACTGATCCTAAGGCCATTAAAAAATAACAAGGGAGGGAATATTACAAACGAATTTATGCTCATAAATTTGACAACTTAGGAGAAATGGATTAATTTCCCCAAAACCACAAACTACCAACCAAACTCAGCCAACATGAAATAAGTAATAAAATAGTCCTATAACCACTAAAAATATTTGATTAATGATTGGAAAGCTCATGAAAAAGAAATATCCAGGCCCAGATGGCTACACTGAAGGTTTCCACTGAAGATTTAAAGAACATCAATTTTACATGCTTTTAAAAACTAGAAGAGGAGGGAAGATGTTCCAGCTCATTCTGTGAAGTCAGTATTAGCCTGACACCAAACTAGATTGCCCCCCAAAATTAAAATACACAAAAATGCAAGTAAATATATGTAAAATATGTAAATCTACAAAAAGTACTTATAAAGTATGTGAAAAAATTTATAAACCTAACAAAATATATACAGGATATGTGAAATGAAAATTATAAAATACTGACGAAGGAAAAGAAAAGCCCTAAAAACTGGAGAGACGTACCATATTCGTGGATTTGAAGACACAGCATAGTAAAAACATCAGTTCTCTCTTAGTTGATATATAAATTTAATGCAATTCCTATGAAAAATCAAGCATGATTTTTTATAAATATGAATGAGGTGATTCTAAAATTTAGAAATGGAGAATTTTTTAAAATGGAAAGATAAAGGAACTATAAACAATTTTGAAAAAGTATAAGAGAAATCACTACTTGATTTCAAGGCATAGCCACAATATTGAAGACTGTGTTATTGTCAGAGGTGTAGACTTATAGATGGATAGCACAGAAATAACTCTACACAAGTACACCAACTGACGTTTGACAATACAAAAATAATTCAATAGAGGTAGAATTGTCTTTTTAACCTGTGCTGGAGCAGTTGGATATCCACAGGCAAAAAATGAATTGTGACTTAAACCTTATACTTTATGCAAAAATTAACACAAAATTACTTATAGACTAAAATGTAAAATATAAAACTACAAAGCTTTTCTATGGGAGAAACTCTAGGGACCTAGGACTAGGAAATGAGTTCTCAGATATGACATCAAAAGCATGATCCATAAAATAAAAAACTGATATATTGGGCCCCATCAAAATGTAAAACTTTTGTCTGTGAAAGACCCTGTTAGGGGAATTAAAATACAGACTGGGAGAAATTCTTTGCAAATTACAAATCCAGCAAATGACCTGTATCTGAAGTACGTAAAGAACCGTCAAAACTCTATGTTAAAAGAAAATAAAAATAAAACCTAACAATCCAATTTAACCCATGGGCAAAAGCATAGTCATTTCAACAGACAGGATATACAAAGAGCAAATAAGCACACAGAAAGTTGATCAATATTGACTTAATGACTATTAGGGAAATGCATATTAAAACCACAAGATATCACTACATATTTGGATGGCTAAAATTTAATGGTAACAATACCAAATGCTGACAGATGTTTGGGAACTGGATCTCTCATACATTGTTGGTAGGAATATAAAATGGTACAGTCACTCGAAAAAATATTTTGGCAATATCTTAAAAACTAAACATACAGTTACCATACAACCCAGCAATTACACTCCTGGACATCCCAGAGAAATGAAAGCTCAGGTCCACACAGAAACTTGTACACAGTTATTAATAGAAGCTTTCTTTGTAATATCCCAAAAGTCCCAACTAAAATGTCTTAGCAATAGGTGAATGGTTAAACTGGTACATCCATATCATGCAATGCTGATGAGCAGTAAAAAACAACTTGAACATCTCTCAAAGGTGTTTTGCTGAGTGACAAAAGAGAATCTCAAAAGGTCACATACTGTATGATCTCACTTATATAATATTTTCAAAATAATAAAACTGTAGAGATGAACAACATATTGATGGTTACCAGGTATTAGGGAAAGAAGACTTTAGGGGAGTAGGTATGACAATAGAGGGGTAGCAGGAAGGAGATCATTGTAGTTAAAGAATGGTTCTGCCTCTTGATTATGGTGATGTTTAAATAAATAGGTGTACATGTGATAAAATGGAATAGAACTATACACACACATCATACTAATATCAATTTCCTGGTTTTGATATTGGATTATAGGTAGATAAGATGTGACCATTGGGAGGATTGGATAAAGGGTACTGAGAAACTAATATCTTTGCAACTTCCTGTGAATCCATAATTATTTCAAAATAAAGAGTTTCTTAAAAACTCTCTTTGGTGTATTCTAGAGTAGTGGCTCTCAGACTTTTGGTCTTTACACTCTTAAAAATAATTGAGGACTCTGATAAACTTATGTAGGCTACATAAAAATATTTGTTTAAAAATAACAATAAACCCACTGTGTATTAACATAAATAACAGTCTTCATGAAAAAAAGCCAGATTTTCTTTTAAAATTTTATTGAGAATAGTATTTTAAATGTACATGAATCTATACATAATGGCTTTTGGCTGCATTATCATATATATTGAATTATAGCATGTATAGTGAAATATAGCTAGTAAGAGCACAGTAGGAATACTGAGAACAGAGTGGATTAATCTCTGAAAAAGCATGTATTTATACACTAAATCTCTACTACTTTGAAATTTTAGGAAAGAAGAATACACAACTACAGATTCTGTTAGTCATCAGGGCAATAACATAGATTTTGTAGCCTCTGGAAAATTCATGAGTATGAGGATGAAAAAGTCAAATAACATCTTAGTATAAACACACTTGTGACCTCAGTGAATTCCCAAAAGAATCGTGGAGACCCCAAGGTTCTGTGGACCACATTCTGAGAGTTACTGTTCTTGTTTTGAGATGGAGTCTTGTTTTATCACCCAGGCTGGAGTGCAGTTGCATAATCTCAGCTCACTGCAGCCTCTGTTTCCCGGGTTCAAGCGATCCTCCCAGGTAGCTGGGACTACAGGCGCCCACCACCATACCCAGCTAATTTTTGTACTTTTAGTAAGAGACAAGAGTTTCACCGTGTTGGCCAGGCTGGTCTCAAACTCCTGACCTCAAGTGATCCACTCACCTCAGCCTCCCAAAGTGCTGGAATTACAGGCGTGAGCCACCATGCCTGCCCTGAGACTTACTGTTCTAATGTTCATTGTGAATGTTAGAAATTGGTGTGCTTTTTATTTATTTTGTTAGTTTGCCCATTGTAGTTAAATCCTGAAGTGTTTTTATATCAGGTTAAAAAAAAGCACCTTCCAGTAGTTTAGTAAGGTTGTTTGTATGGAAGAAGAAAAACTTTATAGAGTTGCTTGGGGAAGTATTTGAAAATATACATGTTGACTTTAGAAGAAAATTGGGCCAGATCAGTTTTGATTTGGACCTCAAAATCAAAAAGACCCTTTCTAAAGACTTGCCCTTTGAGGGTTCCTTTACACTTTTACATTTCTGTTCAATTGTATACTAAAAAAGAATTAATAATGTGTTGGGCATTTAGGGCTGTGGTTGCCTGTTGTGGATGTGTATTAGAATCTACAAATGCATTATAAGAAGACAGAGCACAGTTGTGGAGACAAATCTCAGCAATATATGTTGGCTGCTTGTTTTATAAGCTCGGTTGTTTTTGTTATTAGGGAAAATTTACATATTTTTAAAAATGTATTTTTAGAATGGAAGAGCAACCTGTTTGCTCCTACTTGGAAAAGATTCTTTCTAAAAATATGGAACTGATGGAAAAGAAACTTACGGATTACATTGATCAGCGAATACATAAACTCCAGGAGCACATCGATGATAAGATTTCTTTGTTAATGGATTTGCTGCAAAATCCTAACTCCCCGCCCACTGGGATACCTCTAAGACATTATGACTCTGGAGAAAGACTTTCAAATGGAGAAAGATAAGCTCTCAACATAAACAGTGTACTGCAGATATTTATTACATATTTATTACAAAGCCAAAACCCAAAAATATTTATAAAAAGCAAGGATTTAATGTCCTTTGAGGGATCATTGTCTTACACAAAGTGACCTCAGTTTTCGTTTTTACTACACTTGTTATTTTAAATCCAGTACTGTGCACTGAGTTAATATGATACAGTCAAATTATTTTTGCTCACGATATTTTTCAGTCTTACAGAAATGTATGTATACTTGTGTTAAGAGTTTAAAATGCTTGAGGATTTCTAATACAGTTCATTAGTTTGTATTGTATATGTGTTTAAGTATAATTTTTATTTATACAAAGATCTTATAGTCTTAGAAATATGAAAAATAATGCTTAGAGTATTTGATTTTTTTTTCTTTTTCTAATTATCTTGGAAAATTGGATACTTAAGACTTGGAGCCTTTAATTCAGATTACCGATTTACATTTTGTATTGCTTGTGTGAGATAATGAATAAGATGTGATATTTGGCATGTGTAAAATTAGTTCACTCTGGGGCTGTTAATATTATTTGTTTCATTACAGAGTAGCTGTAGGTAGGAAAGTAAACATCAGTACTAGCCTAGTCCTTGTTACGATTAGTACTTTGGATTTGATTTTTCCTGTAAAACAGATGCAGTCATCTTGTTTGACCTCAGTAACCCCAGACAGTATAAGAAAACCTCTCCTTTTGAGCTGATACAGGTTTTCTCCCCAGAATCCTTTTCTGGCATGTTTATTGTGTGAAATAATGAGGCTCTCCATGGAAGGATGAACACATATGAGTCAAGGGATTGCAATTCTCTCTGATAGACTTAGTTTTCAGATCTTATAACTATTGTATATGCATTGAAGGGTGATGTATTTGCATATAAAAATAAATGCACCTGCTCTGAGAACTACTTGTCTTTAGTTGGTAGAACTGTTTTATTTTCAACTAATCTTTACTTCAAATGTCTTATTTTTTAGAAAAAGGGTATCTCATACTCATTTAATATTTTGGCAAATTTCTTCTTTAAAAATGTTACCTGATGTAATTCCTGCATGACATAGCTGAATTTTTACCCTGCCCTAACTCTGCTTATCTTTAAGAAACAGGATGCCTGTGATGAAAAGTTCCCTTTGTAACCAGTCCAGAGGAGACTGGTTACAACCACGATAGCTGACCAAATGACTTTAAAAAGACCTCAGCCTTTTTTATAATCTTATTTCTGTGCTAAATGACACTCCCACCAGCGCCATGACGGTTGACAGTCGCCATGACAGTGACCAGAAGAAGCCATGAAAGGACAAAAAGGAAGGCAGCACTCTGGTTTTCGGAAGTTTACTGCCCATTTCTGAAAAATCCATGAATATTCCTCCCTTTGCTTTAATGTGAAACACCTTTATCAGAAAAATTATATTTTAATGCCCTCACTCCTCATTAGTTGAAGAGTTGATTTGTGAGCCATGCTCCTGCTTCTCAATTCAGTGGCAATTGAATAAAACCTGCACTGTTTGTCACTCTTTTTTGGTTTCATGTATCGGCTTTGTGACACCCATTGGGGAAAGACCCCATCTTTTGGAGGACCAGCTTTGTTGGTAACAAAACGAGGGCTAATTTATATGCTGTTTGTTCATTTTTATCATACTACAAAGGTGACACAGTATATGGAACAAACTGTGACCGTAGTAATGTCAGGATTTGCATATCCCTTTTGATAGGCCCTTGAAGGACCATTATTTATGGGACATTCATAACATATATTAGATAGTATCTCTGTTCTCATTGAGAAGTCTGTCTCAAGTTTGAATCTGTTAGTTAATAGTCCTGCATTAGTTAATAGTCCTGCATCTTCTGGTAGTTGGGGTCTGTTCATTGATTCACAAAGTGCCTCACTATGATGTAGTAGCAATTACTGTATTCCAAGCAAGGATGATGAATGAAGTTAGGGGCAGACAGTTCAAAGGCCAATTCTGAGTTCCTTCTGCATGTATCTGATGATGAAGTAATTGGGAAGCAAGATCACAATCATTTTAAAGAGTAATATTTGGCAATTTGAAATTTGATAAATGTGTGATTTCTCTACATACTCTGCATTTGTTATTTGGAACAGTGCCAGCATAACATAGAGGAACTGTTATTTGAATTAGCTTAGTGTTTATGTTAAAAATCAAAGACAAAATATCCCTGAAAGTATTTATTTTTATTTTTATTTATTTATTTATTTATTTTGAGGCAGAGTTTCACTCTGTCGCCCAGGCTGGAGTGCAGTGGTGCGATCTCGTCTCACTTCAACCTCCGCCTCCTGGTTCAAGCAATTCTCCTAGCTCAGCCTCCCGAGTAGCTGGGATTACAGGTGCAGACCACCATGCCTGGCTAATTTTTGTATTTTTGGTAGAGATGGGGTCTCACCCTGTTGGTCAATCTGGTCTTGAACTCCTGACCTCAAATGATCCACCCACCTCAGCCCCCAAAAGTGCTGGGATTACAGGCGTGAACCACTGCGCCTGGCCCCTAAAAGTATTTCTATTTCAAATGGCTGATTTAGTTTGGCTTCCCAGTGTGAGGTAGAAAACTTGTGAAATTAAAGTATTATAGTCTGGCTGGGCATGGTGGCTCACGCTTATAATCGTAACAGTTTGGGAGGCTGAGGCAGAAGGATCACTTGAGGTGGGGAGTTTGAGTCCAGCCTGGGTAAACATAGTGAGGCCCTGTCTCTACAGAAAAAAAAGTGTTAAGAGTTAAGGAGCCATGCAGGATCATTTATTAAGGGTCAGTATTTTTCACAGTTGTCAAAATATTTGATTAACAGGGAAATTAGTGTCCTTCTTTGAAATTGGAAAACAATATTTTACTAGGATGTTGCCATATTGACATTCACAAATGTTCAACTGTTTTCAAACTTAAAGGTGCATTATGCAAGTCTTTGTAGTGAATGTGTTTATAGAAGTTAATATGTTTCATTTCTTGATTTAAGACTTAAAAAGCCATTTTAGGTTCACAGCAAAATTGAGAGAAGTTACAGAGATTTGTCATATATTCCCTATCCTTACATGTGCATAACCTCCTCTATTATCAACATCCTCACTAGAGTGGTACATTTGTTACAATTGACGAGCCTACATTGACATCATTATCACCCGAAGTCTATAGTTCATATTAGGATCTGCTCTTGGTGTTGTACAGTCTATGGGTTTGGACAAATGTGTAATGACATGTATCCACCATTATCGTATCACATACACTAGTTTCACTGCCCTAAAAATCTGTGCTCCACCTATTCATCCCTCTGGCAGCCACTGCTCTCTTTACCATCTCCATGGTTTTCCTGTTTCCTGAAGTCCATATAGTTGGAATCATGGTCTGTAGCCTTTTCAGATTGACCTTCTTTTACTTAGCAATATGCATTTAAGTTTCCTCCATGTCTTCTCATGGCTTATTTCTTTTTGTTTTCTTTTGACATAAAAATAGTTGGTTATAAACCAGAATTATAATTCTTCATAGTCCATATAAATAATGATACAAAGCTAGGCATCACAGGACTTCTTGTATACCAGGATCATTTTCACCTAAGATAAATTATTAAACAGTTTCTATTTAATTGTGACTTATCCTTAAAAACAAGGCATCTATCAAGCTCAATACATTCAGTATCAGATATTTAGGTAATGTGGAGAAAATGACTCAATGTAGCCAACATACAGTTATCACTTGAGTGCATTTGCCATTCCCTCTGTCCCATGCAATGTCAGAATTCAGATTCCTGACCTTTAAAAATAAGGATTCTTCTGTGTTAAGATAATATTTCTCCATTTTAAAAAAAACCCATGTCTCATTTGCTGGCTCTGGGTCTCTTAGGCCTCTTGAACCTGGTACCATCTCCATTGGAGTCTATAGGGGTTTAGCGCAACAGACCACCATCACATATGCAGTCCATCATTGACTGAAGCATCCTCATGTGGTGCATAAGCAGTTTTGAAACAATACCATGGGAAGACTTTGAAAGCTGCTTCTCCTGGTACCAGGGAATCACTGAAAATCTAAAGAGAGTGACATGATCAGCTCTGGGCCTTGGAAAGAAAACTGGAGTGGAAGTCTCCTCATCAACCTGATACAGGTGAAACCCCAAATTGGGGCTCAGCTTGGGAGGGTTCTTGGCTTCAGTTGAAAGAATTCAAGAGTGAGCCAACAGTGAAAGACAGCACATTTATGTGAGCAACAATATACAGTGAAATGGCTGCTTCATAGACAGAGCAGGGCTATCCCATAGGCAGAGTGGCTCTTGTGGACTGCTGGCTAGCTATATTATTGCCTATGCCTAATTATATGCTAAGTAAGGGATGAGTTATTCTTGAACTTTCTGGAAAAGTGGCCGCCGACTCTGGTGGGTGAAGTCACTCCAGGGCAGGGCATGGTTGACCTGAGCTTGAGCATCCCTCTCTGCTCCCAGGCTGGGGATCAGGAAGCTCTGGCTCCTGCAGCCCATGTCTAAGTCCTAGGTATTTTATTTGTAGCTATTATAAATCAGATTACTTTCTTGATTTCTTTTTCAGACTGTTTACTGTTGGCATGTGGAAATGCCACTGATTTTTGTATGTTGATACTGTATCCTAAAATTTTACTGAATTTGTTTTTCAGTTCTAATAGTTTTTTGGTGGTGTCTTTAGGTTTTTTCCAAATATAAGATCGTATCATCTGCAAACAAGGATAATTTCACTTCTTCCTCTCCAACTTGAATGCCCTTTATTTCTTTTTCTTGTCTGATTACTCTAGTTAGGACTTATAGTACCTATTCTAGTACCTCTTCAATAGTACTTCTATTCAATTATTGTTGAATAACAGTGGTGATAGTAGGCACCCTTGTTGTGTTCCAGATCTTAGAGGAAAGGCATTCTGTTTTTCCCCATTCAGTATGATACTAGCTGTGGGTCTGTCATATATGGCTTTTATTGTGTCAAGGTATTTTCCTTCTATACTCAGTTTTTTAAAGTGTTTTTATCATGAAGGAATGTTGAATTTTATCAAATGCTTTTTCAGCATCAATTGAAATGATTATATGATTTTTGTCTTTTATTTATTTTGTTGACATGATGTATCACATTGATTGATTTAAGTGCGTGGAGCCATCCTTGTATTCCTAGGATAAATTCCACTTGGTCATGATGAATCATCTTTTTAATGTGTTGTTGAAGTCAGTTTGCTAGTATTTTGTTGAGGATTTTTGCATCAATATTCATCAGTGATACTGGCCTGTAGTTTGTTCATTCTCTTTCTTTCCTTCCTTCCTTACTTCCTTTCTTTCTTTCTTCCTTCCTTCCTTCTTTCCTTCCTTCCTTCCTTCCTTTCTTTCTTTCCTTCTTTCTTTCTTCCTCTCTCTCTCTCTTTCTTTCTTTCCTTCTTCTTTTTTATGTGTCTTTGTCTGGTTTTTGTATCAGGGTATCACTGGCCTCATAGAAAGAGTTTGGAAGTATTCGTTCGTCCTTTATGTTTTGAAATAGTTTGAGTAAGATTCGTATTAGTTCTTCTTTAAATGTTTGGTAAAATTCAGCAGTGAAACCATCATGTCCTGGAATTTGTTTTGCTAGGAGACTTTTTAGTACAGCTTTGATCTCATTACTTTTACCAATCTGTTCAGATATTTTCAGGTTTTGGATTTCTTTCAAGTTTAATCTTGGTAGGTTGTATGTGTCTAGGAATTTATCCATTTCTTCTAGGCTTTCCAATTTATTGGTGTATATTTGCTCATAGTAGTCTCTAATAATCCTTTGAATTTTTGCAGTGCCAGTTGTAATATTTTTTTCATATCTGATTTTGTTTATTTGGTCTTCTCTCTTTTTTTTTTTCAGTTAATCTGGCTAAAGGTTTGCTGATTTTGTTTATCTTTTCAAAAAACCAGCTTTTCATTTTGTTGATTTTTTTGTTTTCCTCATTTCAAGTTCATTAATTTCTGCTCTTAATTATTTCTTCTAATTTTGGGTTTGGTTTACTCTTGCTTGTCTAATTCTTTAACATGCATGGTTAGGTTGTCTATTTGAAGTTTTTCCACTTTTTTGATTTAGGCTGAAAGGTATATGCTTTCCTCTTAGTACTGCTTTTACTGTATTCCATAGGCTTTAGTATGTTGTGTTTTCATTATTTGTTTGAAGAAAATTTTCACTTTGCTTCTTAATCTCTTCATTGACCCACTGGCCATTTAGAAGCATATTGTTTAATTTCCATGTGTTTGTATAGTTTCCAAAAATTCCCTTGTTATTGACTTATACTTTTATTCCATTGTGGTCAGAGAAGTTACGTTGATATTATTTCAAGTTTTTTGAATTTTTAAAGACTTGCTTTGTAGTATAACATAAGGTCTATCCTTGAGAATTATCTATGTGTTGAGGAGAAGAATGTATATTCTGAAGCCATTGGATGAAATGTTCTGTAAATATCTATTATGTCCATTTCGTCTATAGTGCAGATTCAGTCCAATGTTCATTGATTTTTTTTTTGTCTGGATGATCTGTTCAGTGCTGAAACTGGGATGTTGAAGTCTCTAGCTATTGTTGTATTGGGGTCTGTCTCTCTCTTTACCTCTAATAATATTTGCTTTGTATAGTTCAGTGGTCCAGTGTGAGGTGCATTTACAGTAGTTATAGCCTCTTGCTGAATATATCCATGTATAATTATATAATGACCTTCTTTGTCTCTTTTTATAGTTTTTGTCTTGAAATATGTTTTTTGCATCAATATATTCTGCTCTTTTTTGTTTCCATTTGCATGGAATATCTTTTTCCATTCCTTTATTTTCAGTCTGTGTGTGTCTTTATAGGTGAAGTGTGTTTCATGTAGGCAACAGATCATTTGGTCTTGTTTTTGTTTTTGTTTTTTCATCCATCAGCCACTCTATGTTTTTTGATTGGAGAGTTTAGTCCATTTATATTCAATGTTATTATTCATAAGTAAGGACTTACTCCTGCCATTTTATTTGTTTTTGGGTTGTTTTGTGCTCTTCTCTTTCTTCTTTTCTTACTAATGTCTTCATTTTAATGAAGGTGATTTTCTCTAGTGGTACATTTAAATTTTTTGCTTTTTATTTTTTGTGTAACTGTTGTATGTTCTTTGATTTGAGGTTACCATGAGGCTTTCAAATAATATACTATCTCATTATTTTAAACTGATGTACACACTGATTGCATAAACAAAGAAGCAAAGAGAAAACTAATAAAACTCTATACTTTAACATTGTTCCCTGCTTTTTAATTTTTTGTTGTTTCTATTTTTATCTTATTATACTGCCTGTCTTGAAAACTTGTTGTAATTATTATTTTTGATCAGTTTATATTTTAGCCCTTCTACTCTAGATAAGAGTAGTTCATATGTCACAGTTATAGTGTTGTAATATTCTGTGTTTTTCTATGTATTCACTTTTGCCAGTGAGTTTTGTACTTTCACATGACTTTTTATTGCTCATTAATGTTCTTTTCTTTCAGACTGAAGAACTCCCTTTAGCATTTCTTATAGGACAGGTTTCATGTTTAAATTTCTCAGCTTTTTTTCATGTCTGGGAAAGTATTTCTCCTTCATGTTTGAAGGATATTTTTGCTCGATATACTATTCTGGAATAAAAGTTTTTTTTTCTTCCTTCAGCATTTTAAATACACTGTCTCCTGGCCTGTAATATTTTTACGGAGAAGTTTGCTGCCAGATATACTGGAAGTCCATTGTATTTTGTTTCTTTTCTTTTGCTGCTTTTAGGATCCTTTCTTTATCCTTGACCTTTGGGAATTTGATTATTAAATTCCTTGAGGTAGTCTTATTTGTGTTAAATATGCTTGGTGTTCTGTAACCTTCTTCTACTTGAATATTGATATCTTTCTCTAGGTTTGGGAAGTTCTTTTTTATTATCCCTTTGAATACACTTTCTATCCCTGTCTGTCTACCTCTTCTTTAAGGCCAATAACTCTTGGATTTTCCCTTTTGAAGCTATTTTCAAGATTTTGTAGGCATGCTTCATTCTTTTTGCTTTTGTCTCCTCTCTCTTTGTATTTTCAAATAGCCAGTCTTTAAGTTCACTAATTCTTTATTTTGCTCGATCAATTCTGTTGTTAAGAGACTCTGATGCATTCTTTAGTATGTCAATTGAATTTTTCAACTACAGAATTTCTTCTTGATTCTTTTAAATTATTTCAATCTCTTTGCTAAATTTATCAATAGGATTCTGAATTCCTTCTCTGTGTTATCTTGAATTTCATCATATTTCCTCAAAACAGCTATTTTGGATTCTCTGTCTGAAAGTCACATATCTCTGTCTCTCCATGATTGATTCCTTGTGCCTTACTTAGTTCATTTGCTGAGGTCATGTTTTCCTGGATGGTCTTGATGCTTGTGGATGTTTGTTTGTGTCTGAGTATTGAAGAGTTAGGTATTGATTGTAGTCTTCACAGTCTGGTCTTGTTTGTGTCTGTCCTTCTTGGGAAGGCTTTCTAGATGCTCGAAGGCAAGTGCCTATTGTGATCTAAGTTTTTGGTCACTGCAATCGTATCTGCATTAGGAGATACCCCAAACCCATTAAGGCTATGGCTCTTTCAGATTCATAGAGGTACTGCCTTGGTGGTCTTTGACAAGATCCAGAAGAAGGAAATGGATTACCAGGCAGAGACTCTTAGTCTCTTTCCCTACTTCCACCCAAACAAATGGAGTCTCTCTCTCTCTCTCTCTGCTGAGCTGTCTGGAGTTGGGATGAAGTGACACAAGCACCCCTGTGGCCACCAGCAATGGGACTGTGCTCAGTCAGAACTAAAGCCAGCATAGTATTGGAGCTCACCCAAGGCCCACAGTAGCCACTGTCTGGCTACTGCCCATGTTTGCTCAAGAACCTAGGGCTCTACAACCAGCAGGTGGTAAAGCCAGCCAGGATGGCATCCTTCTTTTCAGAGCAACAACATCCCCCAAGTCCTCAGCAGGTTCAGGGATGCTGTCTGGGAGCCAGGGCCTAGAGTCAGAAATATTAGGAATTTACTTGGTATTCTATTGTACTGCAGCTGATCTGGCACCCAAGCCACAAAACAAATATCTCTTCTTCTCATAAGCAGAGGAGTCTCTCTCTATGCCCACCACTGCCCTAGGCACATGGTAGTCAGGCAGGCTACTGGCAATGTTCATTCAAGGCCCAAGGGCTCCTAAGTCATCTTGTGGTGACTGCTGCCAGGCCTGGGACTCTCTCTGCAGAGCAGCAGGCTCCCCTCTGACCCAGGGCAGGCACAGAAATGCCATCTAAGAGGCAAGCCCTGGAACTGGGAACCCCAAGATCCCACTTAATGCTCTGCCACACTGTGGACAAGCTCATACCTAAGCTGCAAGACAAAGTCTCCCTACTCTTCTTTCTCCTTTTCTCAAGCAGGCGTCCATCCCCATAGCCACCACAGCTGGGAATGTGCTGGGTCACACCTGAAGCCAGCATGTCTCTTGAGTTTCACCCAAGGCCCATGGCAAGTACTGCTTTGGTACCACGGACTCTTTAGTCAGTAAGTGATGAGTTCTTCTGGGACTAGGTCCTAACAGTCAAAGCAGCAGACTCCTTTGTGGCCCAGATTGTGTCTAGAAATGTCATCTTGGAGTTAGGGCCTGGATTGGGTGCCTCAGGACTCTCCCTGGTACCCTATCCTATTGTGGCTGAGCTAGTATCCAACATGCAAGACAGAGTCCTCTATACTCTTCCCTCTTCTCTCCTCAAACAAAGGGAAGGAGTCTCTCCCAGAGCTGTGAGCTGTGCTGCCTGGGGCCGGGGGAGGTGTGGTGCAAGCCTCCCACCAGCTGGTATCTCACTGGGTCACATGCCCCCCAAGTCCACTAGCTGCAAGCCCAGCACAGCACCAGGACTTGCCGAGGAATTGCAGTCGTTGTGGTTTAGACACCCTTTCAAGTTTATTTAGGACCCAGAGCACTTTAGCCTGCAGTGTCCAGGCTTGCCAGAACTCAGGTTCCAATCACTGGGAGGGGTGATTCCCCTCTGGCTGTGGCTGGTCTAAATGCTCCCTCCATGGGCACCGGCTGAACTCTGCCTGGTGTTGCTTCCTGCTGTGACAGAGAAGCACTGAGTTTCAATGCAAAGTCCCACAATCACTGCACTCTCCCTTCCACGAAGTGCACATATTTTTTCTCTATACCATGTAGCCACTGCCAGGACATAGGGGAAGGAGTGGTGTTGGCAATTCAAGACTGTCTTTCCCATCCTCTTCAGTGCCTCTTTCAGTGATATGAAGTTAAAAAGCAGGTACTGTGATCACTCACCTGATTTTTGGTTTTTATTAAGGTGCTTTTTTGGTGTAGATAGTTGTTCAATTTGGTGTTCCTGTGGGGAGGATGATTGGTGGAGGCTTCTATTCTGCCATCTTTCTCTTTCAGCCTCCTGGATCAGTGTCCTTTAAAAATTAAAATCCACGCAGTGTTCTTTGTATGTATTTACCATAAGATTCATAATAAATGGAGATTTTTGTTGTTTCTTACATTTATTAATATAGTATAATGAACATGCTTGTACATACATCTTTGGACACTACTGTAGTTGTTTCCTAAAGCTAAGTGTTTAGAAGTAAAATTACCTGGTTAAATTCCATGTGCTTTTTATATTTTATATGTATTGCAGTATCACCATGAATGAACCTGATACTAACTTAATCTCCCACTAATAATATTTAAGAGTGATTTTTTTCCACACTGGGGCCAGCAGAGGACTCAAAAAGTTCTAAAATCTCTGGCAGGGACCTTTTGAATGACAGTATTTTGACTAAAAAAAAAATGTGTTTTACCTTCAGCCTCCATCAACATCAACTCTGCCAATCAGGAGACAATTAAAAAGGCCAGAAGCATGAGCCTCCTTACAAGCTCCATCTTCGTCAGGGGCTGGGCAGCCTTAAGGACCGAAGCTTTTATAGGCTCTCTGTTTCATCAGCTGTCTGGACACCTCCAGGGAAACGTCAGTTCCATCCATACAAGGGGTAGATTTGTGTGAGAATAGAGCAGCTGTGTGACTTTTTTTTTTTTTTTTTAATTTTATTATTATTATACTTTAAGTTTTAGGGTACATGTGCACAACGTGCAAGTTAGTTACATATGTATACCTGTGCCATGTTGGTGTGCTGCACCCATTAACTCGTCATTTAGCATTAGGTATATCTCCTAATGCTATCCCTCCCCCCTCCCCCCACCCCACAACAGTCCCCAGAGTGTGATGTTCCCCTTCCTGTGTCCATGTGTTCTCATTGTTCAATTCCCACCTAGGAGTGAGAACATGCGGTGTTTGGTTTTTTGTCCTTGCGATAGTTTGCTGAGAATGATGGTTTCCAGTTTCATCCATGTCCCTACAAAGGACATGAACTCATCATTTTTTATGGCTGCATAGTATTCCATGGTGTATATGTGCCACATTTTCTTTTTTTTTTCTTTTTATTATTATTATTATTATTATTATTATTATTATACTTTAGGCTCTATGGTACATGTGCGCAACGTGCAGGTAAGTTACATATGTATACATGTGCCATGCTGGTGCGCTGCACCCACCAACTCGTCATCTAGCATTAGGTATATCTCCCAATGCTATCCCTCTCCCCTCCCCCCACCGCACAGCAGTCCCCGAAGTGTGATGTTCCCCTTCCTGTGACCATGTGTTCTCATTGTTCAATTCCCACCTATGAGTGAGAATATGCGGTGTTTGGTTTTTTCTTCTTGCGATAGTTTACTGAGAATGATGATTTCCAATTTCATCCATGACCCTACAAAGGACATGAACTCATCATTTTTTATGGCTGCATAGTATTCCATGGTGTATATGTGCCACATTTTCTTAATCCAGTCTATCATTGTTGGACATTTGGGTTGGTTCCAAGTCTTTGCTATTGTGAATAATGCTGCAATAAACATACGTGTGCATGTGTCTTTATAGCAGCATGATTTATAGTCCTTTGGGTATATACCCAGTAATGGGATGGCTGGGTCAAATGGAATTTCTAGTTCTAGATCCCTGAGGAATCGCCACACTGACTTCCACAAGGGTTGAACTAGTTTACAGTCCCACCAACAGTGTAAAACTGTTCCTATTTCTCCACATCCTCTCCAGCACCTGTTGTTTCCTGACTTTTTAATGATTGCCATTCTAACTGGTGTGAGATGGTATCTCATTGTGGTTTTGATTTGCATTTCTCTGATGGCCAGTGATGGTGAGCATTTTTTCATGTGTTTTTTGGCTGCATAAATGTCTTCTTTTGAGAAGTGTCTGTTCATGTCCTTCGCCCACTTTTTGATGGGGTTGTTTGTTTTTTTCTTGTAAATTTGTTGGAGTTCATTGTAGATTCTGGATATTAGCCCTTTGTCAGATGAGTAGGTTGCAAAAATTTTCTCCCATTTTGTAGGTTGCCTGTTCACTCTGATGGTAGTTTCCTTTGCTGTGCAGAAGCTCTTTAGTTTAATTAGATCCCATTTGTCAATTTTGGCTTTTGTTGCCATTGCTTTTGGTGTTTTCGACATGAAGTCCTTGCCCATGCCTATGTCCTGAATGGTAATGCCTAGGTTTTCTTCTAGGGTTTTTATGGTTTTAGGTCTAACATTTAAGTCTTTAATCCATCTTGAATTGATTTTTGTATAAGGTGTAAGGAAGGGATCCAGTTTCAGCTTTCTACATATGGCTAGCCAGTTTTCCCAGCACCATTTATTAAATAGGGAATCCTTTCCCCATTTCTTGTTTTTGTCAGGTTTGTCAAAGATCAGATAGTTGTAGATATGTGGCATTATTTCTGACGGCTCTGTTCTGTTCCATTGATCTATATCTCTGTTTTGGTACCAGTACCATGCTGTTTTGGTTACTGTAGCCTTGTAGTATAGTTTGAAGTCAGGTAGTGTGATGCCTCCAGCTTTGTTCTTTTGGCTTAGGATTGACTTGGCGTTGAGGGCTCTTTTTTGGTTCCATATGAACTTTAAAGTAGTTTTTTCCAATTCTGTGAAGAAAGTCATTGGTAACTTGATGGGGATGGCATCGAATCTGTAAATTACCTTGGGAAGGATGGCCATTTTCATGATATTGATTCTTCCTACCCATGAGCATGGAATGTTCTTCCATTTGTTTGTATCCTCTTTTATTTCCTTGAGCAGTGGTTTGTAGTTCTCCTTGAACAGGTCCTTCACATCCCTTGTAAGTTGGATTCCTAGGTATTTTATTCTCTTTGAAGCAATTGTGAATGGGAGTTCACTCATGATTTGGCTCTCTGTTTGTCTGTTACTGATGTATAAGAATGCTTGTGATTTTTGTACATTGATTTTGTATCCTGAGACTTTGCTGAAGTTGCTTATCAGCTTAAGGAGATTTTGGGCTGAGACAATGGGGTTTTCTAGATATACTATCATGTCATCTGCAAACAGGGACAATTTGACTTCCTCTTTTCCTACTTGAATACCCTTGATTTCCTTCTCCTGCCTAATTGCCCTGGCCAGAACTTCCAACATTATGTTGAATAGAAGTGGTGAGAGAGGGCATCCCTGTCTTGTGCCAGTTTTTAAAGGGAATGCTTCCAGTTTTTGCCCATTCAGTATGATATTGGCTGTGGGTTTGTCATAAATAGCTCTTATTATTTTGAGATACATCCCATCAATACCTAATTTATTGAGAGTTTTTAGCATGAAGGGTTGTTGAATTTTGTCAAAGGCCTTTTCTGCATCTATTGAGATAATCATGTGGTTTTTGTCTTTGGTTCTGTTTATATGCTGGATTACATTTATTGATTTGCGTATATTGAACCAGCCTTGTATCCCAGGGATGAAGCCCACTTGATCAAGGTGGATAAGCTTTTTGATGTGCTGCTGGATTCTGTTTGCCAGTATTTTATTGAGGATTTTTGCATCAATGTTCATCAAGGATATTGGTCAAAAAATCTCTTTTTTTGTTGTGTCTCTGCCAGGCTTTGGTATCAGGATGATGCTGGCCTCATAAAATGAGTTAGGGAGGATTCCCTCTTTTTCTATTGATTGGAATAGTTTCAGAAGGAATGGTACCAGCTCCTTGTACCTCTGGTAGAATTCAGCTGTGAACCCATCTGGTCCTGGACTTTTTTTGGTTGGTAAGCTATTGATTATTGCCACAATTTCAGCTCCTGTTATTGGTCTATTCAGAGATTCAACTTCTTCCTGGTTTAGTCTTGGGAGGGTGTATGTGTTGAGGAATTTATCCATTTCTTCTAGATTTTCTAGTTTATTTGCGTAGAGGTGTTTGTAGTATTCTCTGATGGTAGTTTGTATTTCTGTGGGATCGGTGGTGATATCCCCTTTATCATTTTTTATTGCATCTATTTGATTCTTCTCTCTTTTTTTCTTCATTAATCTTGCTAGCGGTCTATCAATTTTGTTGATCCTTTCAAAAAACCAGCTCCTGGATTCATTAATTTTTTGAAGGGTTTTTTGTGTCTCTATTTCCTTCAGTTCTGCTCTGATTTTAGTTATTTCTTGCCTTCTGCTAGCTTTTGAATGTGTTTGCTCTTGCTTTTCTAGTTCTTTTAATTGTGATGTTAGGGTGTCAATTTTGGATCTTTCCTGCTTTCTCTTGTGGGCATTTAGTGCTATAAATTTCCCTCCACACACTGCTTTGAATGCATCCCAGAGATTCTGGTATGTTGTGTCTTGGTTCTCGTTGGTTTCAAAGAACATCTTTATTTCTGCCTTCATTTCGTTATGTACCCAGTAGTCATTCAGGAGCAGGTTGTTCAGTTTCCATGTAGATGAGCGGTTTTGAGTGAGATTCTTAATCCTGAGTTCTAGCTTGATTGCACTGTGATCTGAGAGATAGTTTGTTATAATTTCTGTTCTTTTACATTTATTGAGGAGAGCTTTACTTCCAAGTATATGGTCAATTTTGGAATAGGTGTGGTGTGGTGCTGAAAAAAATGTATATTCTGTTGATTTGGGGTGGAGAGTTCTGTAGATGTCTATTAGGTCCGCTTGGTGCAGAGCTGAGTTCAATTCCTGGGTATCCTCGTTGACTTTCTGTCTCGTTGATCTGTCTAATGTTGACAGTGGGGTGTTAAAGTCTCCCATTATTAATGTGTGGGAGTCTAAGTCTCTTTGTAGGTCACTCAGGACTTGCTTTATGAATCTGGGTGCTCCTGTATTGGGTGCATATATATTTAGGATAGTTAGCTCTTCTTGTTGAATTAATCCCTTTACCATTATGTAATGGCCTTCTTTGTCTCTTTTTATCTTTGTTGGTTTAAAGTCTGTTTTATCAGAGACTAGGATTGCAACCCCTGCCTTTTTTTGTTTTCCATTTGCTTGGTAGATCTTCCTCCATCCTTTTATTTTGAGCCTATGTGTATCTCTGCACGTGAGATGTGTTTCCTGAATACAGCACACTGATGGGTCTTGAGTCTTTATCCAATTTGCCAGTCTGTGTCTTTTAATTGGAGCATTTAGTCCATTTACATTTAAAGTTAATATTGTTATGTGTGAATTTGATCCTGTCATTATGATGTTAGCTGGTTATTTTGCTCATTAGTTGATGCAGTCTCTTCCTAGTCTCGATGGTCTTTACATTTTGGTATGATTTTGCAGTGGCTGGTACCGGTTGTGCCTTTCCATGTTTAGCGCTTCCTTCAGGAGCTCTTTTAGGGCAGGCCTGGTGGTGACAAAATCTCTCAGCATTTGCTTGTAAAGTATTTTATTTCTCCTTCACTTATGAAGCTTAGTTTGGCAGGATATGAAATTCTGGGTTGAAAATTCTTTTCTTTAAGAATGTTGAATATTGGCCCCCACTCTCTTCTGGCTTGTAGGGTTTCTGCCGAGCGATCCGCTGTTAGTCTGATGGGCTTCCCTTTGATGGTAACCCGACCTTTCTCTCTGGCTGCCCTTAACATTTTTTCCTTCATTTCAACTTTGGTGAATCTGACAATTATGTGTCTTGGAGTTGCTCTTCTCGAGGAGTATCTTTGTGGCGTTCTCTGTATTTCCTGAATCTGAATGTTGGCCTGCCTTGCTAGATTGGGGAAGTTCTCCTGGATAATATCCTGCAGAGTGTTTTCCAACTTGGTTCCATTCTCCCCGTCACTTTCAGGTACACCAATCAGACGTAGATTTGGTCTTTTCACCTAGTCCCACATTTCTTGGAGGCTTTGCTCGTTTCTTTTTATTCGTTTTTCTCTAAACTTCCCTTCTCGCTTCATTTCATTCATTTCGTCTTCCAGGGCTGATACCCTTTCTTCCATTTGATCGCATCGGCTCCTGAGGCTTCTGCATTCTTCACGTAGTTCTCGAGCCTTGGTTTTCAGCTCCATCAGCTCCTTTAAGCACTTCTCTGTATTGGTTATTCTAGTTATACATTCTTCTAAATTTTTTTTAAAGTTTTCAACTTCTTTGCCTTTGGTTTGAATATCCTCCCATAGCTCAGAGTAATTTGATCGTCTGAAGCCTTCTTCTCTCAGCTCGTCGAAGTCATTCTCCGTCCAGCTTTGTTCCGTTGCTGGTGAGGAACTGCATTCCTTTGGAGGAGGAGAGGTACTCTGCTTTTTAGAGTTTCCAGTTTTTCTGCTCTGTTTTTTCCCCATCTTTGTGGTTTTATCTACTTTTGGTCTTTGATGATGGTGATGTACAGATGGGTTTTTGGTGTGGGTGTCCTTTCTGTTAGTTTTCCTTCTAACAGACAGGACCCTCAGCTGCAGGTCTGTTGGAGTACCTGGCCGGCCGTGTGAGGTGTCAGTCTGCCCCTGCTGGGGGGTGCCTCCCAGTTAGGCTGCTCGGGGGTCAGGGGTCAGGGACCCACTTGTGGAGGCAGTCAGCCCGTTCTCAGATCTCCAGCTGCGTGCTGGAAGAAACACTGCTCTCCTCAAAGCTGTCAGACAGGGACATTTAAGTCTGCAGAGGTTACTGCTGTCTTTTTGTTTGTCTGTGCCCTGCCCCCAGAGGTGGAGTCTACAGAGGCAGGCAGGCCTCCTTGAGCTGTGGTGGGCTCCACCCAGTTCAAGCTTCCAGGCTGCTTTGTTTACCTAAGCGAGCCTGGGCAATGGCGGGCGCCCCTCCCCCAGCCTCGCTGCCAACTTGCTGTTTGATCTCAGACTGCTGTGCTAGCAATCAGCGAGACTCTGTGGGCGTAGGACCCTCTGAGCCAGGTGTGGGCTATATTCTCCTGGGGCACCGTTTCCTAAGCCCGTCGGAAAAGCACAGTATTCGGGTGGGAGTGGCCCGATTTTCCAGGTGCCGTCTGTCACCCCTGGAAAGGGAACTCCCTGACCCCTTGTGCTTCCCGAGTGAGGCAATGCCTCACCCCTGCTTCGGCTGGCACACGGTGCACTCACCCACTGACCTGCGCCCACTGTCTGGCACTCCCTAGTGAGATGAACACGGTACCTCAGATGGAAATGCAGAAATCAGCCGTCTTCTGCGTCGCTCGCGCTGGGAGCTGTAGACCTGAGCTGTTCCTATTCGGCCATCTTGGCTCCTCCCCCCGCCACATTTTCTTAATCCAGTCTATGGTTGTTGGACATTTAGGTTGGTTCCAAGTCTTTGCTATTGTGAATAGTGCTGCTATAAACATACGTGTGC
The DNA here is from genome assembly GCF_028885655.2 of Pongo abelii. NCBI lineage: Eukaryota > Metazoa > Chordata > Mammalia > Primates > Hominidae > Pongo > Pongo abelii. The sequence continues at coordinate 129,983,792 of NC_071993.2, read as the reverse complement.
CTGTGTCTTTATAGCAGCATGATTTATAATCCTTTGGGTATATACCCAGTAATGGGATGGCTGGGTCAAATGGTATTTCTAGTTCTAGATCCCTGAGGAATCGCTACACTGACTTCCACAATGGTTGAACTGGTTTACAGTCCCACCAACAGTGTAAAACTGTTCCTATTTCTCCACATCCTCTCCAGCACCTGTTGTTTCCTGACTTTTTAATGATTGCCATTCTAACTGGTGTGAGGTGGTATCTCATTGTGGTTTTGATTTGCATTTCTCTGATGGCCAGTAATGATGAGCATTTTTTCATGTGTTTTTTGGCTGCATAAATGTCTTCTTTTGAGAAGTCTCTGTTCTTATCCTTTGCCCACTTTTTGATGGGGTTGTTTGCTTTTTTCTTGTAAATTTGTTTGAGTTCATTATACATTCTGGATATTAGCCCTTTGTCAGATGAGTAGATTGCAAAAATTTTCTCCCATTCTGTAGGTTGCCTGTTCACTCTGATGGTAGTTTCTTTTGCTGTGCAGAAGCTCTTTAGTTTAATTGGACCCCATTTGTCAATTTTGGCTTTTGTTGCCATTGCTTTTGGTGTTTTAAACATGAAGTCCTTGCCCATGCCTATGTCCTGAATTGTATTGCCTAGGTTTTCTTCTAGGGTTTTTATGGTTTTAGGTCTTAACATTTAAGTCTTTAATCCATCTTGAATTAATTTTTGTATAAGGTGTAAGGAAGGGATCCAGTTTCAGCTTTCTACATATGGCTAGCCAGTTTTCCCAGCACCATTTATTAAATAGGGAATCCTTTCCCCATTTCTTGTTTTTGTCAAGTTTGTCAAAGATCAGATAGTTGTAGATATACGGCATTATTTCTGAGGGCTCTGTTCTGTTCCATTCGTCTATATCTCTGTTTTGGTACCAGTACCATGCTGTTTTGGTTACTATAGCCTTGTAGTATACTTTGAAGTCAGGTAGCTTGATGCCTCCAGCTTTGTTCTTTTGGTTTAGGATTGACTTGGCGATGTGGGCTCTTTTTTGGTTCCATATGAACTTTAAAGTAGTTTTTTCCAATTCTGTGAAGAAAGTCATTGGTAGGTTGATGGGGATGGCATTGAATCTGTAAATTACCTTGGGCAGTATGGCCATTTTCACGATATTGATTCTTCCTACCCATGAGCATGGAATGTTCTTCCATTTGTTTGTATCCTCTTTTATTTAAAGCACTCCTCAGCAAATGTAAAAGAACAGAAATTATAACAAACTGTCTCTCAGACCACAGTGCAATCAAACTAGAACTCAGGATTAAGAAACTCACTCAAAACCGCTCAACTACATGGAAACTGAACAACCTGCTCCTGAGTGACTACTGGGTACATAACGAAATGAAGGCAGAAATAAAGATGTTCTCTGAAACCAACAAGAACAAAGACACAACATACCAGAATCTCTGGGACACATTCAAAGCAGTGTGTAGAGGGAAATTTATAGCACTAAATGCCCACAAGAGAAAGCAGGAAAGATCTAAAATTGACATCCTAACATCACAATTAAAAGAACTAGAAAAGCAAGAGCAAACACATTCAAAAGCTAGCAGAAGGCAAGAAATAACTAAGATCAGAGCAGAACTGGAAGAAATAGAGACACAAAAAACCCTTCAAAAAATTAATGAATCCAGGAGCTGTTTTTTTTGAAAAGATCAACAAAATTGATAGACCAATAGCAAGACTAATAAAGAAGAAAAGAGAGAAGAATCAAATAGATGCAATAAAAAATGATAAAGGGGATATCACCACCGATCCCACAGAAATACAAACTACCATCAGAGAATACTACAAACACCTCTATGCAAATAAACTAGAAAATCTAGAAGAAATGGATAAATTCCTCGACACATACATCCTCCCAAGACTAAACCAGGAAGAAGTTGAATCTCTGAATAGACCAATAACAGGCTCTGAAATTGAGGCAATAATCAATAGCTTACCAACCAAAAAAAGTCCAGGACCAGATGGATTCACAGCTGATTTCTACCAGAGGTACAAGGAGGAGCTGGTACCATTCCTTCTGAAACTGTTCCAATCAATAGTAAAAGAGGGAATCCTCCCAAACTCATTTTATGAGGCCAGCATCATTCTGATACCAAAGCCTGGCAGAGACACAACAAAAAAAGAGAATTTTAGACCAATATCCTTGATGAACATTGATGCAAAAATCCTCAATAAAATACTGGCAAACAGAATCCAGCAGCACATCAAATAGCTTATCCACCATGATCAAGTGGGCTTCATTCCTGGGATGCAAGGCTGGTTCAACATGCGCAAATCAATAAATGTAATCCAGCATATAAACAGAACCAAAGACAAAAACCACATGATTATCTCAATAGATGCAGAAAAGGCCTTTGACAAAATTCAACAACACTTCATGCTAAAAACTCAATAAATTAGGCACTGATGGGATGTATCTCAAAATAATAAGAGCTATTTATGACAAACCCACAGCCAATATCATACTGAATGAGCAAAAACTGGAAGCATTCCCTTTGAAAACTGGCACAAGACAGGAATGCCCTCTCTCACCACTCCTATTCAAGATAGAGTTCTGGCCAGGGCAATCAGGCAGGATAAGGAAATAAAGGGTATTCAATTAGGAAAAGAGGAAGTCAGATTGTCCCTATTTGCAGAGGACATGATTGTGTATCTAGAAAACCCCATTGTCTCAGCCCAAAATCTCCTTAAGCTAATAAGCAACTTCAGCAAAGTCTCAGGATACAAAATCAATGTGCAAAAATCACAAGCATTCTTATACACCAATAACAGACAAACAGAGAGCCAAATCACGAGTGAACTCCCATTCACAATTGCTTCAAAGAGAATAAAATACCTAGGAATCCAACTTACAAGGGATGTGAAGGACCTGTTCAAGGAGAACTACAAACCACTGCTCAGTGACTGGTTTTTTATCAGCAGTCCCCACAGTGAGGGTTCTCTCTCCCCAACTCCTTTCTGGAAGGGTTGCCCCCCAGTGGAAGATCTTTGTGGGGATCTCTAGCAGCTGGCACCCAGGGGGCAATGAGAAATTTGCTGTGGAGATGACAGGAAGCTGGACCTTTGCACTGTTCCTGCAAATCATGAACTGGCATTTGAGGCCTTTGACATTTGAGGCCTCAGTGACATCTGAGGCCTTAGGGGCTCTGGCCTGGGAAAGGAAGCCTGTGGGAGGCTAGAGGATCAGTAGGGCAAGGTGGGGGTGTGGCACCTGGGCAAACTCTGGGTCCAGCTGGGTCACTGTCCTGCCGAACGCCTATCAACTCCAGTGGAGATGACACTAGGTTCAACAGGCCAAAGAAGAGACTCATAGCCAGAAAATGAGAATGGGGTTTTATTAGGGGCTACATACAGGGGACAGAGTTCAGCATGGGCTGGACAGAATAATTGCATGGCCCAGTGGAGATGGGCTGGGAAGGAAAATCGCAGCTGCTGGCAAAGAGCATGCAGTTTATATGGCATTTTCACTTAGCACCCTCCCCCAAACAGTCTCCACCTGGCAACCTTCACTTAACCCAAAACTCAGGGCCTTGGTCTCCTGGTTGGCCTGCAATTCCATGGGATGGGATGGGGGCTCAGATGTTCCCGACAGACAAGAAATGAATCTCAGGGCTGACCACTCCTAGATTCACCACCTCTGAACATACATTCAGTTGCATCTGCCACACAGGGTCATTCTCAGGGTATGCTTCAATTATTGATGTCAGGTGTGTTTACCTTACAGTCACTCAGATGCCCTGCCAGACAACTGAGGGGTGGAAAGAGGGGGCAGAGCATTGTGAGGAAAAGGGAGAGCAGATCCAGGTTCCCCTGCAAGGATTTCTAACAGGTTATGTCTGGAGAGGCTGGAGCAGTTAACTTAGTCCTTTGGGCACTGTGTTTTGCGGCCAAGAGAAGGAAATCCTGGTGTCCATGATGAGACTAGGAAGGGCAAATATGTGTGTACTAGGGAGGGTGGGGGCTGCCCTCTTTTCATTTTCATTCATTTATTCATTTATTTAGCAAATATTATGTAACGTTCTAGGTCCTGAGCAATACAGAATTGAACATGAGGGACACAGTCCTGCCCTCATGGAACTTGTATTCTAGGCGGAGAATTAAACAAAAATAAATGAAGAATTCAAATAGTGAGAGGAGCTCTGACTGCAATAAAACAGGGTGACCTGTTTTATTAATAGACAGTGGCTGCCTTGGGGTGGGGAGGACATATGAGGGTGGGAGGGAAGGTGTCTTGAGAGATGAAATCTGAGCAAAGACAAAGATTAAGAGGGAGGAACTCATGTGTGATCTGAGCTTGGGGGTTGCATTTTAGGCAAAAGAGAGGGCAAGTGCAAAGGCCCTGAGGCAGGGACTGGATGGGCACACCTACAATAATAGAGATGAAAGAACAGCTTGGCTGGACATGAGTGGGAGGAGCGAGCTGGGAGGGGAGGATAGAGAGGAGCAGGTAAAGGTCAGATGTGGAAAGGACCTGTAGGGCAAATGAGGAGTCTGAGTTTCACTCTGAGTTCAGGTGGAATATTTTGAGTGGACAATGCCAGGACTGGCTACTTTTTGAAGAAACTCTGTGCAGCTCTGTGGAGGTCTGACGCTGGTGTAGGCTGCGTCTCCTGGGGTGAAACCCTCTGGCTACCGCCAACTCCTCTTTATTGTTCTGACTGTGCTGCAGCCCAGGATGCCTTCCTGGGGAGGCATGCTGTGACCCAGGGGACCCATTCCTTGTTGGGCCCACACCTATTGCTGCAGGGCAAAGACAGCACCTGAGATGCTGGAATGTGGTGCTCAGGAGGAGCTTAGACACTCTCCAAGGCTCCTGCCCAGCTCTCCTCCATTCCTGTCTGCTCGGGCTGGCTATGGATGAGGTGGGACTGGGTGTCCTGGGGTGAGTGAGCAGGGTGCAGGCATTTGAGAGGGGACCCTTCTGATTACTAAGTGCTGCTCACTCACAGCTGTGTCCATGAATACCCACCCCCACCCTGGGCTCTCCCTCTGAACCCCTCTCTCTCTCTCCCATGGCCAGGATCTCAAACATCCCTGATCCCTCCCCACTGAGTGCAAGAATTTCGTGACCACACTCTGTTGGGGGGTGGGGTGCCTGATAAATGATCCAGGCTTCCGGTTCAGTCAGAAGGGAAGCCACCTTCAGGCCCTTGGCAACTTTCTGTGGATCATGGGGTGCTGTGAGGTCACCCGGCCTCATATCGCTGCCTCTTCCCTGTCACCTGTGCTAGTCTCCACTTCACATCAAGGACACAGAGGCTCAGATGGGTCAAGGGACTTCCCCTAGTGAAGGCTGACTTGGGATGGGAACCGAGTCCATAGGGCTCCAAAGCCCATGTGTGGTGTTCTGCCCTCCTGCTAATGGGGGCATCCTGAAGACCCTTGTCCCACCCGCCTCCCTCACAGCCCCTGCGATGCCTGCATCAGGCATAGTTGCCCATATAGGGAGGCCCTGGCACAGGCCTTCTGGGTCCAGGCACTGGGCTGCCCACTGGGTGGGGTAAGAGGGGACTCGTGGGTGCTCTGTCAGCTCAGAGCTTGCTGGTGACAAGAGTAAATCGGTGTCAAAGGATGGAAACAGTGCCCAGAAACTCGAGGGTAAGAGATCACTTCCAGGACGAGGGTCTCAGGGCAGCCTCCAGGGAGTTGCTCGGCTCCAAGGGCGGCCCCTCCAGAGCTGCTGGGCCTGCCCGCCTCTGGCCTGTTTCCCCAGCACTAAGGTTGGGGGAATCCTGAATATTCCCAAGACTCCCACACACTCTGCCCAGATCCCTGGAGTTCAGCCAGCAGGCAGCCCCGCCAGATGCTTATTTCCATCCTTGTTCACCCATCACCTGGAAGCCACAGCTGTTTCTTTCATTTGCTATTCCTGTTTTCCTGTTTACTCCTTTAGTAGGTAACCAACTGTTACTAGTTAATAATTACTATTTTTTATTTTTTATTTTTATTTTTGGAGACAGAGTCTTACTCTGTTACTCAGACTGGAGTGCACTGGTGCGACCACGGCTCACTGAAGCCTCCACCCCAGGGCTCAGATTATCCACCTCAATGCCCGCGGAGCTGGGACTACAGGTGTGGGACACCACATCCAGCTAACTTTTTTATTTTTATTTTTGGTAGAGACGGGGCCTCACTATGTTACCCAGGCTAGAATAATTCTTTATATTGTCTACATGTGATGTTCACAAGCAAGGGTTTAGTTCATGAGAGGAGTGTACATGGCGGTTATGCCTTTTTCGTGCTTGAAAGCAGTTCCAGGAGGCTCAGGGGAAGGAGCTGAAACAGAAGGCAACTGGGAGCGGAAGCAAGGGGGGGCTTCCTGCTACCTGTTGCTGTCCTTGACCTAAGGAAAGAAACTGAAGCAAAATTAACATAGAGAGGTTATTTGGCCCAAGGTTGAGGACCGCGGCTGGGACGCACTTCCAGGTTGCTTTGAGAAGTGCTCTGCTTGGCCTGTTACTAGTAGGTTCTTAAAGGCAAAGGGGGCAGGCACGGTGGTTCATGCCTGTAATCCCAGCACTTTGGGAGGCCGAGGTGGGTGGATCATTTGAGGTCAGGAGTCTGAGACCAGCCTGGCCACCATGGTGAAACCCTGTCTCTACTAAAAATACAGAATTTAGCCAGGCATGGTGGCGCATGCCTATAACCCCAGCTACTCAGGAGGCTGAGGCAGGAGAATAGCTTCAACCCAGGAGGTGGAGGTTGCAGTGAGCCAAGGTTGCGCCACTGCACTCCAGCCTGAGGGACAGAGCAAGACTGTGTCTCAAAAAAAAAAAAAAAAAAAAAGGCAAAGGTGATCAGGAGTGGCTAATACAGGAATTCTCACTGGTTTACAGAGATGACATTGGTTAGTGATTGGTTCTACAGGGTTGGATTATGGGGTATGAGTTTTGGTGTCCAGCGTATGGATTTTTATGGCTTCTTCGCATCAGTTAGTCCAGAGCCCATATAGCAAGTGGCTTCAGGAGGTACTTATTTAGCTCAAGGGGGCAGTGAGACATGACTGCTGTTTCATTTCAGTTCCTCTCTGGGAATGATAATTAAAGGGGGCTCACATTCCTCATGTTTACCTGCTATCCTCAGATAAAATTTCTTTGCTTTCTCACTGTGGTCCAGAAAGTCTGGGCTTTGGTGGAAGTCCCTATTGTAGTTGAAGATGCTGATGGCTGGATCAACGCACATCAGTGTTACTGTGATCCACAAAGGAGGCACCTGCTCTGACGATCTGGGGGTGGCAGGAGGAGAAATCTGATTTTCCAAATGTGCCCCTTAAGGCCACTGAGCTCAGGACTTCTTTTACACAGTCAGACGACTTTAATGCAAGGGAGGTCCTGCCTGGCTCTTCTCACTGTCTTAGATGAATGGACCATTATCCGTGGTGGAGGAACTAGATGCCAGAGACCACAGCTCTCAGGAGAGCTGAACGAGCTACTCCAGCTGGGTGAGATCGGCTGGGACTGACATTGGAAATGTCCTAATATCAATGTGCATTTTCCTTGTAGGGTGGGAGATGTGCTGGACACTTTCATTTTCTAACTTTCTTTTACCACAATGTAATATTACCAGCTAGTGACCCCAAATCCCAAAGTAGGTAATACACATATTTAAATAAGCTATGTTTATAACTAACAAAAATACTGGAGGCAGAGGATTATTTCCAGTATTGCACATTTATTCAAAAGTACAGAAAATAACACTGTACATTATATAATAGCATGTAAACACTCTAGAACTTGACTTGAATAATAAAACGTTCTATTAAGAAAGAAATATTGCTCATGAAGATTTTTGTGCCCAGCTTTCCCAAGTCAGAGGCCCTCATTTATGTCACAACAGCAAGGTGGCAGGGAATCAAAACTGGTGTGCATTCTACATCTTTCACAGCACTGGAGAGATGGACAAGACTCCATGATGGTGGCTTTGGCTTGGCTGTTCTTGGCCCAACACACCTTGTCTGGGTTGTGATTTTTTACAGCCACAGCATCAGGGTCCTTTGCAGCTCTTAAGAAAAGACACACACAAAGCTCAGGCTTAGAATTTTTCTTCTCAATCCATTTGTTAGAACTGTTGGAGGTATCTGGGAAGTTTAGTGCTGAAGCCAATCAAACATGAACACCAGCCCTACATTAAGGCTCTCTCCCCTGTCTCAAATTCCTCTTGAATCCTTTCTTCTCCTACGATTGCTATAAATATAAACTCAGGTTACAAAAGTAAGGGTAAGTGAATTGCAAGCAATCACCCAGCTGGTCACTGCAGGCCCCCAAGATGCAGGAATGATGGGAAGGTGCTGCATTCAGCTGTGCCCCAGGCTCCGGGATGTGTCTCTGTGAACCCCTTAGAATGGACTGTGTCTGACAACCAACCTCTCTGGTACTTGAAGAGTCTTCTCCCCAAACTGTAATTGTCTTTTTTTCAACCTACATTCCCTTTTCTGCTGTCTCCCAGGATATTCACACATGTCAGCTGTCCCAGAGTCCTAAAGATCCACCTCTTTGTCCTCAAGGCCACCAGAAATAAATGAAGGAAAACTCTGAGAACTCCCAACTCAGGCAAGAGGAGATCAATCCAGCCCATCCTCCGCATGAGCACAAGGCAGAGGCTCATTAATGCAGTCTCCCCTACACAGTCTTCAGCCTACCAGTGCCCAGGGGAGATACTGGCCAAGGTGCTGAACAGAGGGAGGTACTGGCCAAGGTGCTGAACAAAGGGAGGCTTGGCCAAGGTGCTGAATTAAACACCTGATGGTAAACTCATTGAGGTCCAGTGACAGCCAAGCACCACTGACACTCACAGCCTTAAACTGAGAACATTCTACAAACCCCAGGCAGAAGGAAAAAAGATTTTACACTCAGCTGCCATTTCTGCCTTTTCAAAACTGCTTGTTCTTCTTGACCTCACTCACTCAGGGGTGGGGCCACAGCAGCAAGGAATGACCTTGCTCAAATAGGGAGTCCAGGTATCCCATTTGAGGAGGTGTGATTCATTTTCCCCCACGTGACTCACTTTAGTGCCTTAGCTACTTTGAAGTAAAGACAGAACACAACACTTAGGAGCACCATCGTGACAACCAGTAAGCTGCTTCCAATGCCGATCATGATCTTCGTCCTGAGATCAAACATCTTTGCCATGCCTAGGGAGAAAGTGCAGGAAAGCAGAACATGGCCTTCCTCCCCACACAGCCACTAAGCAACCTTCCTTTAGTAGAGGAAAAGTGAACCCCAAACACAGATCTTTATGCATGTAAACTGCAAGCAAATCTTTCCAGAGAGGCGTAGGATCTTAAGCTGGTCTGGGATAGACAAAAGGATTTATTTATGGATAAAAATGGACTTAAATGCAAACTCCAGAGGGAAGGAAATCATAATGACAGACAGTGGAAAGAATCTTTCCCTCTCACAGGCATGATGTGCAGCTGGAAATGACCACAGGCCTGCCTTGGAGCTGATGGCTTCACTCCCCACCACCTGGGCCCTGAAATATGTTCACTCAGAGGGTCAGAAGTCACCCCTCACTGTACATTAGGTTTAAAATTATTTTATGAAACTAAGAGCATTGGTTTAAAAAGTATTGTCCAACAATACTGAGAATATGAAAATCTATTTTGTAAGTGATAAGTATTTTGGGAAAACAGTTTTCAATTTTCCCACTGACAACTGGGTTATCTCAGGGTTTAAGGAGATTCCTGAGACTTCCAGCCAAACCCTTGCCAGGGCTCAGAAATGGGACGTGGTCTGCAGAGACCAGGAGCCAGCTTATCCAGGAGCCCCTGTCCCTCATTCTGTCTTCCTGGTAGACCATAGGCCTACCTCTGCCATTTTTCCCAGTAAATACTAAATTCTCCCAGGAAACCCAATTTGTTTGGAATAAGTAATTTGCTTAATCTAACACTCTGAGATTGGTGAACAGTGAGCCAGGAGACAAGAATAACCAATCTGATAGCTAAGCATACTTACTACAGTTCAACCATCCAGAGCTAGATGAAGGCCAATTGTAACAATAAAATTAAGGGAAAAAAACCTTTAGGGCATGGGATATTTGGAACTTCTCAAACCTGTAATCTGAGAAAGAGGGACCTAATTATCCGTGCTAGGAGTAATTAAGATCCAAGGTTGAACAGCTCAGCTCACTTTTGGAAGCTCAGGCTCAGCCAGAGCTGGTAGAATGGGCCTATTCTGACATTCATGCCACAGGCTGTGTGACATCAGCTCTCTGGACACCAGCTCTCTTTCATGGAGTTCTGAATTCTATTCCATAGGTATATTTTTTGCTCTTGTGAAATATAAATACTATTTTGAATCACTTAATTCTAAGTCTTTTACCTTTTCAGGTCTTATTTCCCTTCCCTTAATTTTTGGAGTTTGACTGCTAATCAAAATCAAGTTTGAGATTTCAATTTAACAAATAAAAGAAAAAGAAATGTGGGAAGGGTAAAATAGTCTTACATTTAAAAGTTCAATGATAGAAGACTGGTTAGACCTTAGATTTTAGTTGCACAGTGAAATAATATGGAGCCATTTACTAGGATTCAAGCACACTTCCATTGACATGGGAAGATTTTAAAGCTTTATAGTTAAAAAAAGTACAAAAATGAAAGTTGAACAGGATATCTGTTCTAGTCAGGTTTGTATGATTTTAAGGTACTTATATCCAGCCAGTGTATTAAAATTAAATGAAGAGACACCAGGTTCAAGGAAGCTTGTGTAGACATGTTTCTCCCTGCTAAGCACAACTATTATTCCTGGAAATAACACGAATCAAACAAAGGAGAACTCTGAAATTGGAAAGAAGAAAGCAAACTACTAGGGACCCCACGCCTGGGTAAGCTCCACAGCAGCAGAACAGGGGAAGTAGACAGGCCTGGTGTTTTCCAATGCTCAATCTAGCTTATTCCATTCCAGGATTTAATGTGAGTCCTGCTGACAACCCCAGGCTTTCCCAGCAGCAGTGGCAAGTTGGGTGGATTGTGAACCCCACTGGCAATAAGCCTGCAGGGGAAGTGCTCATCTTCCTTGCTAGTCCTGAGATTCCCCTCCTCAGACCCTGCAGGGGATCTGACCACATTCAGTGACCTAGCCCAGGAAGCACTCTGTTCCCATGTGCTAGAGACCCCTCTGGACTCCAGGTGGCTCCAGCTTGGGGACCCTCCTTCTGTCCCTCAGGCAGCACTTTCGGGGACCTAGAAGCCCCAGTGACACCAGATAAATGAAGTAGACCAAAATACCACCACAAAACCTCTGAAAATTAAATTGTCATTGGAATCTAATCCCACAAAAGTAAGCCAGGATCTGCATGCTAAACCTAGTCAGTGACTAACTAATAAAATAAAATATTTAAATAGGACCTAGAGTCTTCTAGCATAAAGTCAAAATGTCCATGATTCAACGAAAAATCGCCCATAATACCAATAACCAGAAAAGTCACGCCCAAATGAGAAGAGACAATGAATTGATGTCCTGAGCATGGAATAAGTTTGGTGTGGTCAAGGAACAAGAAAAAGGCCATTTGACTGGAGATGCATAAAAGCAAAGATGGCAGGAGAGGACTTGGAAAAAATTGGCCAAGGGTACCAACATGCAGGGCTTCGAGCTCTAGTATAAGCTTAGATTTTTTTTCTGCCTGTTATGGAACATCCTTGGAAGATGTTGATTGGGATTTTAGGAAGAAACTCATGCGACCTGGCTGGGGAGGCTGTGCTTTTAAACATAGACCAGTGGTTACAGAAGAGAAAACTGAGGTCAAGTAAGTAAGGTCAAATAATTTCTCCGAAGTTACATAACAAGTAAGTGACTAAGGTGGAAGGAGAATTCAGGTTTCTTTACCTAGTGTTTTTTCCTGTAAGCCATCTTGAGCATGTATCTTCTGAGGGTATTTGGAGAGATGATGTCAGAATGGGCAGAAAACTAAAATCCTAGGCTTCCTTGCTTAATGAAGGCATGGGACTGTCTTTCAGTATGAGGAAGGAGGGACATGGGAAAAGGAAGGGACAACTGGGAAGATGCTAACATTTGCTTTACCTTGAGAGGCAGCCATGGAGGAAGAGTTGCTTCACCTTTCCATAGATTTCAAATGTGAAAGAGAATCAATTCTAAATAAGAACGTTCTACACCAAAACCCAAATGGGCGTGGGGAACAGGAGAGATAGAAATAGGAAGAAGGAAAGGGGTCCTGGATTTCAAGCCCATCCTCACCATCTATTGATACCAAGACTAATAAAGCAGTTCACCTCCCTGAGCCTGCTGCTTCTTTTCTGAAGTGAAGGGATAATGAATGGTGTGAGGTTTGACAATGATGGCGGTGGCAGCTGTTAGTGTCTCAGAGGTTTCTACAAGGACACATGTGTCACAGTTTGGAAAATTGTGATGCCAATGTGAGTAACTCTTCTGCTGTGGCTCTTCTCCAGCCACAGGTGTGTTCTGCCAACAGGCTGGATCCAGGCAGAAGGTGTGAAAGTGAGGACAAGATTTTGAGGGAATCTTTACCAATGGGTCTCTGCTAGAAAAAGTTTGCAAATGACTGTTCAATTGTAATCATCACTTGGTTTCATCAGGTTTCAAGATTTCTGACTCCTCAACAAGTCAAAGAGCTTTACTACTTCTCTTCTGGATGCCACAGTTCTCATTTAAACAGCAACTTTCAGGAGCATCTCCTGAACACACAGGTTGCACAGACACCTACTCTGAGTTTTTGGAATCTTGAGTCTACTTTTTCTGAGACTTATCCACTTATTGAAGCAGCGTTTCTCTAACTTATGTGTGCATAAGAATCATCTAGAGAGCTTGTTAAATCACAGATTCTGGGCCTAACCATAGAGATCCGATTCATTGGTTTCGTGTGGGGAGCCCATGAACTTGCCTTTCTAAGCATCTCCCAGGGTAGGCAGAGGCACAGGTTGAGGGGTACTGTGTTAGAGCCTGTGTTGGTCAGGGTTCTGTAACAGGACAGAACTAATAGGATAGATGAATACATAAAGGGGAGTTCATTAGAAGAATTGACTCACACAATCACAAGGTGAAGTCCCACAATAGGCGATCTACAAGGTGAGGAGCCAGGAAGCCAGTACGAGTCCCAAAACCTCAAATGTAGGGAAGCCAATAGTGCAGACTTCAGACTCCAGTCTGTATTGAAGGTCCAAGAGTCCAAAATCTGAAGAACTTGGAGTATGATGTTGGAAGGCAGAAAGTATCCTACACAGGAAAAAGATGTAGGCTGGAAGACTCAGCCAGTCTAGTCCTTCCAAGTTCCTCTGCCTGCTTTTATTCTGGATGCTATGGCAGCTGATTACATGGTGCACACCCAGATTGAGGGTAGGTCTCCTTCTCCCAGTCCACTGACTCAAATGTTAATCTCTTTTGGCAACACCCTCACAGACACACCCAGGAACAATATTTTGCATCCTTTAATCAAATCAAGTTGACACTCAATATTAACCATCACAGAGCCCAAAACAGGGACTCCATGTTCAGCCTGTTTAATAATAGCCCTGGAATCTCCTGCAATGGTTCTTCAGGGACGACACCTTATTCTGCTCTGATTCCTTAGATCTGGGTTAGGGCTGTGGAACCTTCATGTTTAACAAGTCCCCCAGGTGATTCCGACAACGAAGACTGTCTGGGGAGTGCGTGCTGGGAATCTCTGGCCTCATTTCTGAAATTTAAGGCTGTCAGGCAGTTGGTCAGAGGCTACATGTACAGGGTTCTGCATTCACAGCACCTACATTCCATTATGACCAATAACTTCTACAAGTGGGTTCATGAGGAGAGCTCCAGTCTGTTTTTTTTTCCTTCAACTTTTTAAAAAATAATTTCTCAAAGTTTTTCATCACATGGTTTATCTTTTTATTAACAAAGTATTTTAATTTTTCTCAATAGGTTTTTGGGGAACAGGTGGTGTTTGGTTACATGGGTAAGTTCTTTAGTGGTGATTTCTGAGATTGTGGTGCAGCCATCACCCAAGCAGTGTACACTGTACCCAATGTGTAGTCTTTCATCCTTCATCCCCCTCCCACCCTTCTCCCTGGGTCCCCAAACTCCATTGTATAATTCTTCTGCCTTCGTGCCCTCATGGCTTAGCTCCCACTTATAAGTGAGAATATAAGATGTTTGGTTTTCCATTCCTGGGTTACTTCACTAAGAATTATGGTCTCCAACTCCATCCAGGTTGCTGCCAATGCCATTATTTCTTTCCTTTTTATGGGTGAGTGGTATGAATAAAGCACATTTTCTTTATCCACTTGTTGACTGAAGGGCATTTGGGCTGGTTCCATATTTTTGCAATTGTGAATTGGGTACTGTAAACATGCATGTGCAAGTGTCTTTTTCATATATTCCTCTGGGTAGATACCCAGTAGTAGGATTGCTGGATCAAATAGTGGATCTGCTTTTCATTATTTAAGGAATCTCTATACTGTTTTCCATCCCACCAGCAGGGTAGAAGCATTCCCCTTTTCACCACATCCATGCCAACATCTGTTATTTTTCCATTTTTTCATTATGGTCATTCTTGTAGGAGTAAGGTGTTATCACATTGTGATTTTGATTTGCATTTCCCTGATAATTAGTGATGTTGAGCATTTTTTCATATGTTTGTTGGCCATTTGTATATCTTCTTTTGAGAATTGTCTGTTCATGTCCTTAGCCCACTTTTTGATGGGATTATGTTTTTTTTTTCTTTTGTTTCAGTTCCTTGTAGATTCTGGATATTAGTGCTTTGATGGATGCATAGTTTGCAAATACTTTTTCCCACGCTGTGGGTTGCGTGTTTACTCTGCTGATAATTTCTTTTGCTGTGCAGCAACTTTTTAGTTTAAGTACCATTCTATTTATCTTTGTTTTTGTTACATTTGCTTTTGGGTTCTTGGTCTTGAAGTCTTTGCCTAAGCCAATGTCTAGAAGGGTTTTTCCGATATTATCTTCTAGAATTTTTATGGTTTCAAATCTTAAAGTTTTTGATCCATCTTGAGTTGATTAGTTGATTTTTATATAGAGTGAGAGATAAGAATTCAGTCTCATTCTTCTACATGTGGCTTGCCAATGATCCCAGCATCATTTGTTGAATAGGGTGTCCTTTCCCCACTTGAAATTTTTGTTTGCTTTGTTGAAGATGAGTTGGCTATAAGTATTTGACTTTATTTCTGGGTTCTCTATTCTGTTCCATTGGTTTATGTGACTATTTTTATACCAGTATCATATTATACCAGTACCATATTTTGGTGACTATGGCTTTATAGAAGTTTGAAGTTGGGTAATGTGATGCCTCCAGATTTGTTCTTTTTGCTTAGTCTTGCTTTGGCTATGTGGGCTCTTTTTTTGGTTCCTTATTAATTTTAGGATTGTTTTTGCTAATTCTGTGAAGAATGATGATGGTATTTTGATGGGAATTGCACTAAATTTGTAGACTGCTTTTGGCAGTATGGTCATTTACACAATATTGATTTTACCTGTCTATGAGCATGGAATGGGTTTCCATTTGTTTATGTTGTTTATTATTTCTTTCAGCAGTGTTTTGCAGTTTTCCTTGTAGAGGTCTTTCACTTTCTTGGTCATGTATATTCCTAAGTATGTGTGTGTGTGTGTGTGTGTGTGTGTGTGTGTGTGTGTGTGTGTGTGTGTGTATTTCCAGCTATTGTAAAAGGTGTTGAGTTCTTGATTTCATTTTTGGCTTGGCCACTGTTGGTGTATAGCAGTGTTACCAATTTGTGTACATTGATTTTGTATCCTGAAACTTTATTAATTCATTTATCTGATATAGGAGCTTTTTGGATGAATCTTTAGGGTTTTCTAGGTATGCAATCATATCATCAGCAAACAACAACAGTTTGACTTCCTCTTTACTGATTAGTATGCCCTTAATTTATTTCTCTTGTCTGCTTGCTCTGGCTAGGACTTCCAGTACTATGTTCTCAAAGGGAATACTTTCAACTTTTCCCCGTTCAGTGTAATGTTGGCTATGGGTTTTTCATAGATGGCTTTTATTACCTTAAGGTGTTTCCCTTCTATGCTAATTTTGCTGAGGGTTTTAATCATAAAAGGATGCTGGATTTTGTCAAATGCTTTTTCTCCATCTATTGAGATGATCACGTGATTTGCAACAGACGACTTGGTGAGTGATTATCCATTCTGCCATTCTGTATCTTTTAAGTGGTGCATTTAGGCCATTTACCTTGATTTTACATTTTGTTTTTAATTCTGTTTATGTGGTGTATCACATTTATTGACTTTTTATGTTAAACCATCCCTGCATCCTTGGTATGAAACTCATCTGATCATGGTAGATTATGTTTGATATGCTGTTGGATTTGGTTCGCTAGTATTTTGTTGAATATTTTTGCATCTATGTTCATCAGGGATATTGGTCTGTAGTTTTCTTTTACTGTTATGTCCTTTCCTGGTTTTGGTATTAGGGTGATACTGGCTTCATAGAATGATTTAGGGAGGATTCCCTCTCTCTCTACCTTTTGCAATAGTTTCAATAAGATTGGTACCAATTCTTCATTGAATGTCTGATAGAATTCAGCTCTGAATCCATCTGTTCCTGGACCTTTTTCTGTTGGCAATTTTTAAATTAAAATTTCAATCTCACTACTTGCTATTGGTCTGCTCAGAGTTTCTATTTCTTCCTGGTTTAATCTAGGAGGGTTGTATATTTCTAGGAATTTATCCATCCCCACTAGGTTTTCTAGTTCATGCACATGAAGGTGTTTATAGTAGCCTTGAATGCTCTTTTGTATTTCTGTGGTATTTGTTGTAATATCCCCTGTTTTGTTTCTACTTGAGCTTACTTGAGTCTTCTCTCTTCTTTTCTTGGCAATCTAGCTAATGGTCTATCAATTTTGTTTATGTTTTCAAAGAACCAAATTTTTGTTTCACTTATCTTTTATTGTTTTTTGTTTGTTTCAATTTCATTTAATTCTGCTCTGATCTTTGTTATTTGTTTTCTTCTGCTGGATTTGGGTTTGATTTGTTCTTGTTTCTCTAGTTCTTGAGGTGTGACCTTAGATTGTCTATTTGTGCTCTTTCAGACCTTTTGATGTGGCATTTAATGCTATGAACTTTCCTCTTAGCACTGCTTTTGCTGTACCCCAGAAGTGTTGACAGGTTGTGTCACTATTATCATTCAGATCAAAGCATTTTTAAATTTCCATGCTGATTTCACTGTTGACCCAAAGATTGTTCAGGAGCAGATTATTTAATTTCTGTGTATTTGCATGGTTTGTGGATTCCTTTTGGAGTTGATTTCCAACTTTACTCCACTGTGGTCTGAAAGAGTACTTGACATAATTTCGATTTTCTTAAATTTATTGAGGCTTGTTTTGTGGCCTATTATATGGTCTATCTCGGAGAATGTTCCATGTGCTGATGAACAGAATGTATATTCTGAAGTTGTTGGGTAGAATGTTCTGTAAATAGCTGTTAAGTCCATTTGTTCTAGGGTATAGTTTAAGTCCATTGTTTCTTTGTTGACTTTCTGTCTTGATGACCTGTTTAGTGCTGTCAGTAGGGTATTGAAATTCTCTACTATTATTGTGTTGCTGTCTATCTCATTTTTTAGGTCTAGTAATAATCGTTTTATAAGTTTGGGACCTCCAGTGTTAGGCGCATATATATTTAGGATTGTGATATTTACCTGTTGGACTAATCCTTTTATTATATAATGTCCCTCTTTGTCTTTTATAACTGTTGTTGCTTTAAAGTCTGTTTTGTCTGATGTAAGAGTAGCTACCCTGGCTTGCTTTTGGTGTCCACTTGCACGCAACACCTTTTTCCACCCCTTTACCTCAAGGTTATGTGAGTCCTTATGTGTTAGGTGAGTCTCTTGAAGACAGAAGATACTTGGTTGATGAATTCTCATCCATTCTGCCATTCTGTATCTTTTACATGGAACATTTAGGCCATTTACATTCAACGTTAGTATTGAGATGTGAGGTAATAGTCTATTCATCATGCTAGTTGTTACCTGAATACCTTTTTTTTCACTGTGTAATTGCTTTATAGGCCCTGTGAGATTTTATGCTTTAAGGAGGTTCTATTTTGGTGCATTTTGAGGTTTTGTTTCAAGATTTAGAACTCCTTTTAGCAGTTTTTGTAGTGCTGGCTTGGCAGTGACAAATTCTGTCAGCATTTGTTTGTCTGAAAAAGACCTTATCTTTCCCTCATTTATGAAACTTAGTTTTGCTGGATACAAAATTCTTTGCTGATAGTTGTCTTGTTTAAGGAGGCTAAAGGTAGAACCCCAATCCCTTGCAGGGTTTCTGCTGAGAAATCTGCTGTTAATGGGTTTTCTTTTATAGGTTACCTGATGCTTTTGCCTCGTAGCTCTTAAGCTTCTTTCCTTCTTGACTTTAGATAACGTGATGACTACATGCCTAGGTAACAGTCTTTTTGTGATGACTTTCCTGGGTGTTCTTTGTTCTTTGAGCTTTTTGTATTTGGATGTCTAGATCTCTAGCAAGGTCAATGAAATTTTTCTTGATTATTCCCTCAAATAAGTTTTCCAAACTTTTAGATTTCTCTTCTTCCTTGGGAGCACGAATTATTCTTAGGTTTGGTCATTTAACATAATCCCAAACTTCTTGGAGGTTTTGTTCATTTTTTAAAAGAATTCGTTTTTCTCTGTTTTTGTCAAACTGGGTTAATTTGAAAGCCTTGTCTTTGAGCTCTGAAGTTCTTTCTTCTACTTGTTCGATTTTATTGTTGAAACTTTACAGTGTATTTTGCATTTCTCTAAGTGTGTCTTTCATTTGCAGAAGTTATGACAGTTTTAATTTATGCTATTTCTTTGGGGATTCTTTTTGGTCCATATCCCATATTATTTTTTTTAAATTTCTTTAAGTTGGTTTTCACCTTTCTCTGGTGCCCCTTTGAGTTGTTTAATAATCAACCTTCTGAATTCTTTTTCTGGCAATTCAGATTTCTTCTTGGTTTGGATCCATTGCTGGTGGGCTAGGGTGATCTTCTGGGAGTGTTAAAGAACCTTGCTTTGTCATATTACCAGAATTGTTTTTCTGGTTCCTTCTCATTTTGGTAGACTATGTCAGAGGAAAACTCTGGGGCTCAAGCGCTGCTGTTCAGATTCTTTTGTCCCATGGGGTGATCCCTTGATGTAGTACTCTCCTCCTTCTCCTAGAGAGGAGGCTTCCTGAGAGCTGAACTGCAGTGATTGTTATTGCTCATCTGGGTCTAGCCACACAGCATGAAACCCCGGTAGGGCTCCGGGCTGGTACTGGGGAGTGTTCCACTCTGGTTTTCTTTCCAAGGCCCAAAGCTGACCATGTCACTCTCCTGCTTAAACCACTTACTTCTTGGTGCCAGCAAATCTCTAGAGTGCAGCCATCAAGATTTTCCCAAGCTGGACCCAGGCAACCTTTTAAAGCCTTGCTCCAGGTGCTGCCCAACGTGCATCTTACGCTTCAGTCAATTTAAACTGTTTTACATCTCCAAAAAGAGCTCTAGGTATTGTTTCTCCATGTTTCATCTGTCCAGCTGCTTGCTCATGCACTTACTGGGGAAGGGAGGGACCAACAGTTATCTCATGAAGGTTGCATCTGAGTTGAGCTTTAGTGTGATGAGAGTAGAGAATTAGGGGAGGAGGAGTCACCTCTGCTGGAGCCAAGAGCCCAAGAAGACATGGGAAAAAGGGTGAGTGTAACAACAGGCCATGTGGTAGTGGCGATGAGACTGGAAAGCCAGGCAGGAGCTCAGTGATGAAGAGCCTCAAATTATAGTCTCTACAGTTGGGACAGATCTTATCAGCCATACTTTAAGATGAGTTGTATGGCAGCAGCATGCAAACTCAATCTCTGCCCTCTACCAAGTAGACTGAAAATCCAGTGGTGAAAGCCTCAGTATGCCACTTACGGGGAAGAGGAAGATGGAATCACACTCAAGGGGGAGGCAATGCAGAAATTAAAATCATACACTGTATCTTGATTTAATTTCTTGATCACCCACACATCCCTTTCAGCCATTTCAAACTGCAGTGGTTACCTTGACACTTTTGAAGGTGCATTTGTCAGCCCTAACTCCCCAGCATCCAGACTTGGCTTATTGGGTGTGGCACATACAGAGAAAAGTTATAAGAAAAAAAGACTGAATAGAGATTTTTAAGTGCTGTGCTCTACTTTGCCTAGTTGAGCAAATTCAGGCAGAGTTTTCTTAGGACTAATAATTTTAGCAAAGCAATTACACACATATAAATATGTATAGCACTTATATAAACACAAGAAAATCAACACCTATGAGTTTCTAATATAAATAAAATATAATTTAGGTCTTCATTAACCTGTAAAAATCAAGAAATTGAAGATCAGGAATTAAAACTTATTGGAATTATTTTTAGTACTACAACCATGACTATTTTAATTATTTTATAAAATATAGCTTATGTGTTCTAGTTATAATGATATTGGAGCATTTTGTGAATAAAAAAACAGACTGCAACTATCAGACACTAAAGATTTCATTCATCCTTAACTGAGACACATTTCTCCCAAATGCCGAAGGAAATGCTTCCTCATGGCTACATATGTTATAAAAAAATTAGGATGCCATCCTGGCTAACACAGTGAAATGCCATCTGTACTAAAAATACAAAAAATTAGGCAGGTGTGGTGGCACGCGCCTGTAGTCCCAGCTACTCGGGAGGCTGAGGCAGGAGAATCGCTTCAACCCGGGTGGCAGAGGTTTCAGTGAGCCAAGATTGCGCCACTGCATTCCAGCCTGGACAACAGAGTGAGACTCAGTCTCAAAAAAAAAAAAAAGAAAAATTAGGATGAGTCTGATAAAAATAACATACACGTTCTCATGTCACTGAGGTCCGAGTGACAGTCATAAATGAACAAACATTATATAAGTTAGTTCTCATGTAAAAGAAGTAAATTCACCAAAATATTAAATGAGTGTAAGACATCCTTTTACATAAAAACAAACATGTTCACAAAGATGCGAACAATAAACACTCGGGATTCCAAAAGGGGAAGGATGGGAGAGGGGGGAGGGTTGAAAAAGCTACCTTCAGGTCCTGTGTTCACTACTTGGGTGATGGAATCACTAGAAGCCAGTCTCAGTATCATGTAATATACCCGTGGAACAAACCTGCATATGTACCCCCTGAATCTAAAAAACCAAAAAACTTAACAAATATTAGATAAAAAGACAATATTTCTATTTATTTCAGACAAGTAGTTTCCAGGGTGGATGCATTTATTTTTTGGATGCAAATATATCACTCTTCAACACACACATAACAGTTACAATCTCTGAAAATGAAGTCTGCCAGACAGAACTGCAATCTCCTTGATTTATATACCTTAATCCTTCAGTGGGGAGCCTCGGCATTTCACACTTTAAATGTATCAGGAAAGGGTTTTGAAAGAAGAATCTATATCAGCTCAAAAAAATTAAAAAAAAAAAAAACCCAACAACAAAACAGACTTCCTTACACTTTCTGGGTTTATTGAGATAAAATGAGATGAATTCTCCCATTTTACATCATACACTAAATCCAAAGTAATAATCCTAACAAGGAATAGACCAGTTCTGATATTCTCTTTCTTATCTACTCTTACAATGTGACAGAATGTACAATTAATGGCCCCAATGTGAACTGATTTTACACATGCCAAACATCACATCTAATTTTTTATCTGAAATAAACAATATAAAATTTAAGTTGGTGATCTAAAATAAAGGTTCCAGGTTAAGTACCCAGTTTTCCAAGGTCAGTCCATTAGAAAAAAAAAAAAAAATCAAATACTCTAAGCATTCCTTTTATATCCCTGAAACTAT
The DNA here is from genome assembly GCF_028885655.2 of Pongo abelii. Lineage (NCBI taxonomy): Eukaryota > Metazoa > Chordata > Mammalia > Primates > Hominidae > Pongo > Pongo abelii. The sequence goes on along the minus strand of NC_071993.2, from coordinate 129,961,973 downwards.
AAGGTCTTCATATAAATTAAAACAGTACTTCAATCAAACATATACTATATAAACTAATGAATTATATTAGAAATCCTTAAACATTTAGAACATATAACACAGAAGTATATATACACTTATGAGTGAAAAATATTACTAGCAAAAATAATACTGAATCATGTTAACTCTTAGTATACAGTACAAGTGTAGTAATAATGAACACTGAGGTCACTTCAGTAAGTAAGATGATGATCCTTAAAAGAACATTAAATCCTTGCTTTTTATAAATATTTTTGGGTTTTGGCTTTGTAATAAATATGTAATAAATATCTGCAGTACACTGTTTATGTTGAGAGCTCATCTTTCTTCATTTGAAAGTCTTTCTCCAGAGTCATAATGTCTTAGAGGCAGCCCACTGGGCGGGGAGTTGGGATTTTGCAGCAAATCCATTAACAAAGCAATCTTATCATCGATGTGCTCCTGGAGTTTATATTCGCTGATCAAGGTAGTCTATAAGTTTCTTTTCTATCAGTTCCATATTTTTAGAAAGAATCTATTCCAAGTAGGAGCAAACAGGCTGCTCTTCCATTCTGGAAATACATTTTAAAAATATATCAATTTTCTGTAATATTTTAACAAAACAACTGAACTATACAACAAGCAGCCAACATATGTTGCTGAAATTTGTCTCTATAAACTGTGCTGTCTTCTTACAGTGTATTTCCAGGTTCTAATATACATCCACAACAGATGACCGCAGTCATGAACACATACTTATTTCTTTAAACATTTACTAAATATACAATTGAAATGGGAATATAAAAGTGAAGATGATTCCTTAAAGACCAAGTCCTTAGAAAGGGTCTTTTTGATATGGAGCTCCAAATCAAAACTGATCTTGCCAAATTTATTTTAAGGTCAACATGTATATTTTCCAAGTACCTCCCCAAGCAACCCTACAATTTAAACAGTTTTGTCTTCTTTCTTTCATACAAACCTTACTAAAGTACTAGAAAGTTCTTTGCTAACCTAATATGAAACTGAGGAAGAATTTAACTGGAATGGGCAAATTAAAGATTTAAAAAAAAAAAGCACATCAGTTTCTTAAACAAAACTCATATTGCAGTCTAGGGCAGTGATTCTTAGAGTATGGTTCATAGAACACTATAGAATCGTTTTAAAGGTTCCAGGAGGACAAAGTGTTTTTATAGTAACAAGGAGGTAATATATGCCTTTTTCACCCTCATTCTCTCATGAACGCACAGTGGTGTTTTCCAGAGGCCAAACAACCTGTTATTGATATAATGATTAATCAAATGTGTGATAGTATATTTTTGTGTTTTCTAGAATTTCCTAAGGTACTAGGTTTAGGGTATAAATATTTGCTTTTTAAGAGATCAGTTCAGTTTGTTTTGAGTAGTTATATTGTGCTTTTATGCTATATTGGACTATATGTACTATAATGCAGAAGCAGACATGAGCAAGTTAATACAGATTTGTGTAAATTTAATACAATGTCACTCTTCTCACTGATTTTTTGAAAACAAGATTGTTTTTAATAAAAGCTATTGTTTATATGTATATGCAAATAATTACTATTTAAAAATAAATACAAATTTTAATATAGTGTATATAAACAGATATTCTTTGAGTTCTTCATTTTTGAGATTAGAGATCCTGAGATGAAAACATTTGAGAACTACAACTCTAGAAATTGCCAAGCAGGTTAAAAATTATTAAATTAAAAAATTGAAATACAAAATTATAGATTCACAAAAAGTTGCAAAGATACTGTGGAGAGTTATCCAGTACCCTTCACCAATGATCTCAATGGTTACATCTTACATAGCTACGGTACAATATTAAAACTAGGAATTGACACTGGTACAACGTATGCATATAGTTCTACTTCACATGTGTAGATTCATGTAACTACCATTACAATCAAGACAGAGAACCATTCCTTAGCCACAAAGATTATCCCTGTGCTAAACCTTTACCATCATAGTCACCCCTCTTTTCCCTATCATCCTTATTCCATGGCAGCCATGATGTTCTCCATGGCTATAATTTTATTTTGAGAATGTCATATATGTTGGATACTATAGTATGTAATCTTTTGATTTGTTTTCCACTTGTCACAGTTCACTTGAGATTCATCCAAGTTGTTGGATGTATCAATAGTTCACATTTTTTATGAGTGTATTCCATGTTCTTACATTCACACAGAAATCTCATGTATGTAATTGTTCATAGCAGCTTTAATGTAAAGCCCAAAACTGGAAATAACTAAAATGCCCTATATTAGCTGTGTGTTAAAGGGTGATACATCCATAAGTTTCAATTTCTGTGGGATACATGCTAAGGAGTATGATTGCTGGCTTGTATGGTAAGTGTATGTTTAGTTTTTTGAGAAACTGGCACTGTTTTCCAGAGTGGCTGTACATTTTACATTCTTACTAGGAATGTATGAAAGATCTAGTTTCTCTGCATCTTTGCTAGCATTGGGCATTCTCAGATTTTTTTCTTTCATAATGGAGATTGTATTGGTTGTGTTGAGGATCACTACACAGACATTTCAATTTCTGCACATCTCAAATGTATGTACTGAAAATCTAAAAAGCCATGCATCGTGATTCTTTTTTGAAGTTATTTCAGTGACTTTTTAGCTTAAAATTTAGAGACAAAATTTCCTTGAGGATATTAAGTGCCCATATTGTTGAATGTTGTAAGCTGTTACAAAGTCCCACCAATTCACAATTTAATATTATATATATAACATGGTCAGATTTTCAGTCTTCCACAACACATTAACAAAGTTATTAAGAAAACTGGACTACTACATGACCAAAGACGCTACAGAGTACACATTATTCTGACAGGGACAGGCAAGATCAAGGAGTAGTTTTCAGTAAACAATTCTGCTAAAAAACATAGGAATAGAAGTTAAAATGATCAAGACATATTAAATACACAACTGTGATTCAAATTGCCAACTATGCCTTGTATTATAAGATATAACCTACACCCTCATGGAATGTTAAGCTAACACTCAAAAAAGTCAAATCTTCCCATAATTCAATATCCTACTATTTTCTGGTTGTACCAAAAATACAACCAGAAAGTGATTTCTCCTCTTAAAAAGAGCATTTAGGCCGGGCACAGTGGTTCATGCTTGTAATCCCAGCACTTTGGGCGGCTGAGGCAGGGGGATCACTTGAGCTCAGGAGTTCGAGACCAGCCTGGCCAAAATGATGAAACCCCATCTCTACTAAAAACACAAAAATTAGCCGGGCGTGGTGGCAGGTGTCTGTAATCCCAGCTACTCGGGAGGCTGAGGGACAAGAATCCCTTGAACCTGAGAGGCAGAAGTTGCAGGGAGCCGAGATTGCCCCACTGCACTCCAGCCTGGGCCAACACAGTGAGACTCTGTCTCAAAAAAAAAAAAAAAAAAAAAGCATTTACACTTTAAAAAGTGGGATGAGGTGGTATTCTCTCCTTTTCAATGTTTCCTAGAGCTACTAAAAAAAGTGTAGTTACAAACTAGTTGATAAAAATATTCCTCTGGATTACACAAGAAGGGAGACAGGGACCAGTGATAAGACATGGTACCTGACATGAATCAGATGTGGCTTCTTTCTTTCCTGCTTCATCAGATGCTAGACTCTTCTCATTTTCGGTCTCTCTGTTTTCTGCAGGTGAATCTTTAAATCTTTAGTTTCTTGTTTATCCACTTTGAATCTGCTTTCCCTTTGCTCCCCTTTTCCCTTTTATTTGCACTTTTTTGTCTGAGGATGATTCTTCCTTGCTGCCTTTTTTGGTTTTGTTTTCACTTTTACAGGAGCAGGTTTATCTGACAACCTCATGGGCCTCCTCTTGGGCTCTTCCTTCACTGCCCCTTCAGCTGGGCTGAGCTTCCTCTGGTGCCTGAGGGCTGAGGTGCACCATGAGCCTTCATGAAGCCGGGCTGCTGGACTGCCTGCATACTGCCACTTGTCCTGCCACCTTACCTTTTATTTTAACTGTTCAAATAGGTGTGTTGCGATATCTCATCATGGTCTTATTTTGAATTTCCTAATGGATAGTAATGTTGAATATCTTTTCATGTTCATATGCTGTTTGCATATTCTCTTTGGTGAAATATCTCCTGTCTTGCCCATGTTCTAAATGGATTTTTTTTTTTTTACTGTTGAGTTTTGAGAGTTCTTAATATATCCTAGGTATGAGTCATCTGTCAGATTATTTGGTTTGCAAATAATATATTCTCCCATCTGTAGCTTGTATTTTCATCCTCTTAACTGAGTCAGAGGGCAAAATTTTTTATCTTTAATGAAGTCAAATTTGTTATTTTTTGGATTGTACTTATGGTGTCATGTTTAAGTACTTTTCTGCAATTCTTAGTTGCTAAAGATTTTCTCCAGTTTCCATCCAAAAGATCATTTAAATCTATGACCCATTTTGAGTGAATTTTTGTGTTGGATGTGAAGTTTAGGTGAAAGAATTTGGATATCTAATTGCTTTAGCACCATTTTTGGAAAGTGCTATCCTTTCTGCACCGCCCCCCCCCCCTCCTTTTTTTGGTGACAGCTCTCACTCTGTTGCTGAGGCTGAAGGACAGTAGTATGATCTCAGCTCACCACAGCCTCGACTTCCTGGGCTCAAGTGATCCTCCCACCTCAGCTTCCCAAGTAGCTGGGACTACAGGCATGTGCCGCCATGCCTGGCTAATTTTCATATTTTTTTGTAGAGACAGGGCTTTGCCATGTTGCCTAGACTAGTCTTGAACTCCTAGGCTCAAGTGATCTGCCCGCCTCGGCCTCCCAAAGTGCTGGGATTATAGGTGTGAGCCACCACCCCTGGCCAGTTTTGCACTTTTATCAAAAATCAATTGAGCATATTTGTGAGGGTCTATTTCTGGCCCTATATTATGTTCCATTGATTTATATTTCTATCCCCACACAATACTACACAGTATTGGATACTCTACACTGGGAAGAGTGATTCCCAATCATTTAATTCTTTTTTTGAAAGTTGTTTTAGGCTGAGCGTGTAACCCCAATACGTTGGGAGGCCAAGGCAGGTGGATTACTTGAGGCCAGGAATTCAAGACCAGCCTGGCCAACATGGTGAAACCCCATCTCTACAAAAAATGCAAAAAATAGTCAGGTGTTGTGGTGGATGCCTATAGTCCCAGCTACTCAGGAGGCTAAGGCATGGAATTGCTTGAACCCAGGAGGTGGAGGTTGCAGGAAGCCAAGATTGCGCCATTGCACTCCAGTCTGGGTGACAGAGCAAGACTCCATCTCAAAAAAAAAAAAAGAAAAAAGAAAAACAAGTTGTTTTAGCCATTCTACTACTTTTGCCTTCTCATATAATTTTAAAAAGCCTTGTTTTCGTCTACAAAAAGTCTTGGTGGGATTTTGATACAAATTACATTAAGCCTGCATATCAATAGGGAGAACTAACAATTTTACTATGTTGAGTCACCAATCCATAAACTGGGTATGTCCCTCAATTAGACCTTCTATGATTTCTTTCATCAGCATTTTACAATTTTCAGCATACATATCCTGTACATGTTTTGTTAGATTCATACCTAAGTATTTAGTTTTCTTTGGAGCAACTATAAATAGTATAGTGAGTATGTCTCTTTTAAGTTGAAAAGCTTACTTTTATTCTTACAATTTTCTACTAGGAAGCCAACATTTAATTTAATAATTCATTGTTGACAGGTGAGTTATAAAAATAAATTGTTTTTAATTTTGGTTTCCACATGTCATCATTTGTACAGTTAGGCCTCAGTATTTGTGGGAGACTGGTTCCAGGACCTCCCTCCCCAAACCCATCCTTGTGGATACCAAAATCTGCAGATGCTTAAGTCCCTTATATAAAATGGCAATACTTAATAAAAGTAAACTCTACATAAATACTTGTTATACTGTATTACTTAGACAATAAAGACAGGAAAAAAGTCTACATGTTCAGCACAGACACAATTATTTTTTCTCCATTTCTGATCCACAGTGGGTTTAATCCATGATGCAAAAGCCATGGATATGGAGGGCCAACTGAATATAGATAAGCAACTGATTTTGAGCTTTCATCCTGTGACTTTTGCTGAACTCATTTATCAGTTCTAAACCTTTTTAAAAAAAATATTCCTTGGGATGTTCTATATAGACCATCTTGTCATCTGTAAATAAGGACAGTTTTCTTTCATTACAATCTGTATTTAATTTTTGTTGTCTTACTGCAGTGGCTATAACTTCCAGTACTATGTTGAGTAAGAGTGGTGATGGCCGGGTGTGGTGGCTCATGCCTGTAATTCCAGCCCTTTGGGAGGCCAAGGTGGGTGGATCACGAGGTCAGCAGATCGAGACCATCCTGCCTAACATGGTGAAACCCCGTCTCTACTAAAAATACAAAAAAATTAGCCGGGCATGGTGGCGGGGACCTGTAGTCCCAGCTACTCAGGAGACTGAGGCAGGAAAATGGCATGAACCCAGGAGGCGGAGCTTGCAGTGAGCCGAGATCGTGCCACTGCACTCCAGCCTGGGCGACAGAGCGAGACTCTGTCTCAAAAAAAAAAAAACAAAAAAACCCAGTGGTGGGAAAGGACATCCTTGCCTTGTTTTTCACTTAGGAGGGACGCATTCAGTCTTTAACCATTAAGTATTATGTTAGCTATAGGTTTCTTGTATATATCCTTTATGAAGTTGAGGCAGCTCCTCTCAATTTCTAGTTTTCTGAGTTTCTTTCATCATAGTTTGGTGTTAGAATTTTAAAAGTACTTTTCTGTGTTAATTTATATAGTCATATGAATTTTCTTCTAGTCCGCTGAAATGGTAGATTACATTAACTTTCGAAATGGATGAAATGGAGTGTTTTACAAATGTCAACTAGATCCTGATGACTGATAGTGTGCTATTCAGTTCTATATCTTTCCTATAATTTTGTCTAATAGTTCTATCAATAACTGAGCGTGGGGTGTTAGGTATTCAACTATAATTATGGTTATGTCCATTGATCCTTTTGTATCTATCAGTTTTTTGCTTCATGTAGTTTGAACCTCTGTTTAGTGCATACCCACTTAGGATCACTATGTCATTGTCTTTTTATTATTATGTAATGTCCCTCTTTTTATCTAGTGAATTTCTTTGCTCTGAAGCCTGCTTCACCTGATACTAATATACGACTTCTGCTTTTTTAAAAATTAATGTTTTCATGGCATGTCTTCCTACTTTTGACCTACCTATGTCATTATATTTGAAAAGTGTGTTTTGTCAACTGCATATAGTTGGGTTGTGTTTTATAATCCATTCTATACATCTCTTTTAATTGGTGAATCTAGCCATTTATATTTATAGTAATTATTAAAATATAATTATCTTAGATACTTCCTCTACATATATTAAGTACCACATCATATGGTGTTATAATTTTTACTTCAACCACCAAATATGATTTAAGAGACTTATGAGAAGGATAGCCTGTCATATTTACCTCTATTTTTATCCATTCCATTGATCTTTCTTCCTTTCTGAAGTTCTAAGCATTCTTCTGTCATTATTTCCTTGGATAACTTGCTTTATCCATTCTTTAAGGGTAGGCTTGCCAGTGCAAAATAATCTGTTTTCATTTATTTGAGACTGTCTTTACTTGCTGTTTGTTCCTAATGGATATTTTTGCTGGATATACAATTTGTGACTCACGGTTCTTTTACAGCACTTGAAAAATGTGCCTCTTCTTATTGGCCGCCATAATTTCAGATGAGAAATCAGCTGTCAACAAACTTGGTATTTCTCTATGAGAATATGTTGTTTCTCTCCAGCTTTCTTTCAGAATTTATTTTTTATTTTTTCGTTTTCAAAAAATTATGATATGACTTGGCATAGACTTATTTGAATTTATCCTGTGTAGGACTTATTCAGCTTCTTGAATCTGTGAGTTCACGCCTTTCCCCAGTTCAGCTTTGGGGAAATTTCAACCATTATTTCTTCAGATATTTTTTCAGCTCCAAACTCTCCCTTCCTCTCCTTATACCACCCCAGCTAGAAAATTAAAGTATCTGATTTTGCGGGGCAGTGGTTACATCACCCTGGTTGAACTGAAGTATTGCTTGTTTCAGCTGAGCAGGGGCTGGAAATTTAGCTTCTACTCGGCTCTGTTGATCACCCAGTAGCAGAATTGGAATGCTGCCCACTCCTTCTGACTGAGAGATGGAAGAACAGCTCACCATTTAGCTAGCTGACACCACCCCAGTAGAGAAACCAGAGTACAACTGCCTCATTCAACAGGGCAGGCAGGATGGCAGTATTTCCATTGGTGTTTGAGTGGAGTAGGACAAGTGTTATTGAAAGGTTTTGTTTTGTTAGGACTCCCTTTTCCTGATCCTTTGGTTAGAAGGAATAGGCTTTTCTTGAAGCTCTTAATTTTTGTCCCCATTGGTTGTCCCAGGTTGCAGACTTCTTTGGCACCCCATCCAAGATCTATGGAAGACAAAAAAACTCAACATTGCATTGCTCCTCAAATCCCACAGTCCCTAAGCAGTCTGACTTCTTTCTACCTTTCACAGTCCTTGTATGTTTCTTCGTTGTGTTATGTCCAAGGATTTTTATTTGTAAAATGAGGATCTGAGAGGAATGGCAATGTTCTATCTCAGCTGGACCCAGAAGTGTCCCAAGCAGTTTTTGAATCCCTGTATACTGTATAGTCTTTTGATTTTTTTTGCCACTACACATAACAACTAGTTATCACTGATACAGACTATCAACAATTGAAGACTATGCATCTCATATAACAAGTAATTATCATTGATGTAGACCATCAATTATTGAACACTAATGTTATCTTTCTATATCCTAAGAACCACCTTTATTTAAATAAATTAAATTCCTAAAAATTTTAACACTGTTGCAAACATTAAACAAATCTCAACCAATACAAATATCTAACTTCACACATTGAAAAAAAACTCAAAAGATTTAACCAGTAAGGCAAAATAGTCAAGCCAGGTCTCTGACTGAGTCCTGAATTCTAGCCTAGTGCAGTATTTCAGCACGCTGTATCTATGTAAAGAATGGGGAACATACTAAATACTCAGCCATTCCTCAATCAAATCAGGACTGTCACAAACTTGGAATTATGAGACCAGGGTTATAAGGGCCTATATGCTATAAATAATTACAATGTTAATACATTTTTTGATGACTTCAAAATTAGCCTAGGTCAAACGTGATTTACAAAGGAAATCTGTTACGATGGCTCATTTGGTACAATCAGGAAAAAAAAATACATATTATGGTTCCCACAGCTGCTCTCCATTCATACGGATCACTTTCAACTTCAACCATTAGCTATGCTTGTAACTCACAAAATGCCTGACAAGTGTGCAACACCTCCAGTTACAGGCAGAGGCACTTCTTTCAAAACAATCTATTCTCTGTAGAATAGTTATTCTCTACAGGTATATTAATAGTAAGCTGTAAAAAAAAAAAAGCTGCTATAATTTTCTATTGAAACAGATTTTAGGCAGTACTCATTGAGACAAATCTGCTTCTCTTTCTCTTCATCTAATTCTCCCACCTACCAAATCAAAACTACATCCTTGTTAAAACAATACTTACCCAACACCAAGAATGCCTTCATCAGGCTTGGTGATGTTTTCCTGTCACTCGGCCCTATGTCCCACAAGGAGATAGTTAACTTGACTACATAAATTCTGGAGAAAAGGCAGCAACTCAGAGTTAGGTGTATTTGAGTTGTCATTTGCTTTCTTTGGTAAGAAAGGAGATGTTGCATTTTTAAGATCATTTTCAAGAAGGGAATGGTTTTGTGGCACAATTTTACACTCATCAAGCTTTGTAGAATTCTCTCCACTAGATGCCTGTGTACTTTTATCAATGTACGCTTGTAAGTTTTCAGTTACGTTTCCAGATGTCAATCCAGTTCTAAAAGGGAAAGGTGTGGAGGATGACTTATCTAAGGCTCCCAAGGCAGATGAGCATTGTAGTCCAATCATATGCTTGTATCCAGTATTGCCCAACTGAAGCTGCTCTTCAATAGGAATACAATTCTAAACAAGATAAGTAAATGTTAATATTAGTAATCTTGACAGCTACCTTTTAGAGTAATTAACAGCTAACTTTTGGAATATGAGTCAGACACTGTGCACTATTTCATCTAATCCATAAAACATCCTTATGAAGTAGGGTAATATTACTATCACTTTAATTAAATTAAATTGAGGAGACCATGGCTAAAGGTGGCCTGGCCAAAGTAACACAGCCAGTAAGTGGCAGAACTGCAACATGAACTCAGGCCACTTAACCCCACAGTTGGGGCTTTTAATCATTTAACTGTAGTTTTTTCTAAAAATATATTAAAATAAATATAGAATGGTTAGTAAAATGGCACTGGCATATTTTAATGTTTCCACTACAAAGACTTCTTTAATTTGCAGTAATAAAATGCAGTACTCTCAACTGAGTCACAAGAATTGACAATTTTCTTAGAAGTTTCTGCTTAGCAGTGCTAATCATAATACCAAAAAATTTGAGGAGCCTAAATACTCACTAGCAGTGATTAAATAAGTACAAAATACTCATAAAGTGACATATATATAGTTATTAAAAATGACATAGGGATATACTTCTTGCTTAGAATGTGGCCCATCTCATGTTAGAGGAAAATGACTATAGAGCAGCATAAAGGAACATGAAAAATATTTATGCAGAATTGTGTCAATATACATGAATATGTAAAGAACTATATATATGTGTATACACAATTTCATATATTGCATACACATAATTTCATATAAGTGACATTTCTGAAAAGTCAAGTGTTTTATCTCTGAATATCTTATGGGATTTATGCAATTAGTTTTATTTATAAAAAATTCATATATCATTTTGAAAAAACAAGAAAAAGTTATTTTTATTTGGAAGGCAAAAAAGTAAACAGTATAAATCATAATGGAATATATTTTGAGAAGATGGGGTGCACCATTCTTTCATTCAGATAACATTAAATGACAACAGTATACTACACACTTTGATATGGAATTCCTACTCAATATTCTAAATTGTGAAGCAAAAACAAAGCCAGCAATCTAAACTTCAAACACAAGGAAATAAGAACCTTTATATTTATCAAGATATCACATAGATGACCATTTCAGACTTACATGACTCAGAGTACCAAACTTTAGTAAAACTTTCAAGAAAGCAAGTAATCTCAATTCAGAAGTAAAGCTGAGGGGCTGAGACTTCCAACACAGGTCCCCAGGTGCTTCCTTTCTCCAGGACAGACCCTGCCTAGACAATGTGTATGGTTACACCATTACACAGGAGTTGTTTTAGTCATGAAACATCCCCATTTTATGCTCAGATAGTTATAAAGCTTATGTGACATTTTCTAGGGAGACAATATATAGATGTCTGGTTTGTTAACTCCATAAATAAGAACTTTCTTACTAGGAAGTAAGTCTTTTATTAGCATGTTTAAAGGAAGAATTAACATTCTTTCTTCTCCAGGGTGTTCCCCAAATGTCTCCAGATGTAATGATTTAGAGTGTGTGCTGGGGGGGACAGGGGGTGGGAGTTGGTTACAACACAATCTACTGACTGGAAGGAACATGCTTCTATATGCATAGAAAACTCTAGACAGATAGAGTTTATATTCATAATACACTATGCATAAGACTCATCTGGAGATGCTTGTTTAAAATACTGATTCCTGGATCCCACTCCCTAGGATTCAGGGCACTGGTGATGGCCAAGAATCTGCATTTTATAAACATTTCAAGGGATTCTTGAAGTTCCTTATCTCTTTCTTGAAATAAACCCATGTTACCCTGGGTACCTCCACATTCCAAAAACCCATTTACTATCAAATCCCTGAAAATCTGATTTCCACCTCATCACTATTCAAACTGACCCCCCGAAGATCTATCTCCAAGGAGTCCTTAATTGATAATCCAAAGGGCACATTTATCCTACATATATTCCATACCATAAACAAGAAAGACCAGGTGTCTATTGCATAAAGCTTATTTTAATGAGATAAACAGATCAATACATAAACAACAGTAAAAATAGTCAAGAGGGCTCTGAAGAAAACGTGATATAGATTTGGAGGGAAAGCCTACTTAAAACTGGGTGGTTAGGGAAGATCTCATTGAGGCTGTAACATTTAAGCCAAAATCTGATAGGACAAAGTCAGTTATGCCAAGATTTAGGGAAAGAAACCAATTATAAGTGTAAAGGTCCTGAGGTAGAAACACACTTGGATATTTATAGAATGCATACATCAGAATGTCTGGAGCAAGTTGCCCAAGGAAACATGGCAGGAGATGAGGCTGAGGAGGCAAGCAGGGCCTACACCTTAGAGATCAGGGTCAGGAATCAAGATTAATTCTAAGTGTGATGGGAAGCAGTGAGAAAGTCTTACACAGGATGAGAACTTTGAGGCCATTCTGAGTGCACTGTGGAGAATGGATTTTAGCAGAGCTGGAGGACCAGTTAGGAACCTCCTGAGGTATCCAGGTGAGATCACGGTGTGGGAGGAAGAAAAGTACACATTTCCATCTTTTTTGGAACTCTTCCTTCTGTCGTTTCCATAATCTTCAGTTCTCCTTGTTCTCTTAACTCAGCCCACATGGTAATAGTGGTACTACATTAATATCTGTAGGCCATACATCTACAAGGAGTTCTTTACTTGCATTATTTATTTTAAATTTTTACATCAATCCTGTGACTGTTACAGTGTTACCACTTAGATTTAGATTTTCTACATGAAGAATTTGTGTTAAAAAAAAAAAAAATGAATCAACTTGCCCAAAGGATGCAGAACTAAGAGGAGACAGGACAAGAGCTTGAGGCAATTTTACCTGACATCAAATCCTTTCTCTTGCTACTCTATCATTCTGCTACCTTCTACATTTTGGGTTCCTTTTTCATCTCCCTGTATCTGTACAAACGCAGCTATTCTCCAAGGATCTTTCTTCCTTGCTTCAGTCCCTCTCTTCACCACACTTCGTCAGCTACTGTGGGTACACTTCTAAACTTCCCTTCCAGCCATTTAAGGTTCATTCCATTTCTCCTAATCCTCTGTTTTCAGATGTTTGCAACATCCTCCCAGGGAATGTTTTATTCACAGCTAAAACTCAATATTCCCAAAACTAAACTTTTCTTCCCCTCAAGCATCCTCCTTCCTTGGGTTGAATTTAGATTATTTGTATTGTCATCCTTAAAGCCTCAATTTCACATTTGATTCTATTTTTCTCCCACAACACCAATATTAAGTTAGTTGTAAAGTCCCAACAGCTCCATTGTTTTAGCATTTCACCATCCAGCATCATGTTACTATGTTCAATCTTAGACCCTCATTCTCGCTTATCTGGATGACGGGAATAATGTGTAGCTGGTCTTCTCCTTGTAGTCTCACTTTCTTTTGATTTACCTTACACATGACAGTGGAAATACTTACAAATTTAAAGTAGCACTCAGACAGGGTGTGGTAGCTCATGCCTGTAATCCCAGCACTTTGGGAGGCCAATGCGGGTGGATCACTTGAAGTAAGGAGTTTGAGACCAGCCTGGCCAACGTGGTGAAACCCCGTCTCTACTAAAAATACAAAAAAAAAAAAAAAATTAGCCAGGTGTGGTGGCAGGCACCTGTAATCCCAACTACTAGGGAGGCTGAGGTGGGAGAACCGCTTGAACTTGGGAGGCAGAGGTTTCAGTGAGCCGTGGTCGCACCACTGCACTCCAGCCTGAGCAACAGAGCGAGATTCCATCTCAAAAAATAAGTGAAGTAGCATTCAAAGCTCTCACTATGACCTAGCTGAAATCTACTTTAAACTTCCCCTATTACCCTTCTGCTTCAGAGAAATGAACTACTACTCATTTCTCAGCTACATCCAATTCTTTTAGCATTGAAGATTTTATTCACCCTATTTTTTGTCTGAGTTGGCCTTCTTCCAAATTTACTTGCCTAATCCTGTCCTTTAAAGGCCCAGATAAAAATACCACTTCCTTTAGTGAGCCTTTCCTAATCTTCTTCATCCCTCCCCATTTATATGTCCTAGAATGTAAATCCTTAAAGACAAATTATAAACTGATATCTTTGCATCATGAAATGTACTCAAACTAGTGCCTTGTTCACTAAGAAGGTGCTTAATAAATACTTGCTGAATGAATGTGTGAATGAATTCATGAAAAAGTGTGAAGATTTGTAGTCAAAATATTTTGTAGGAGGGCAAGTCTATGAAATGTTATTTTTTACACAAGTAAATAAGGATAACAGTTAAATCAATTACAAAATTTCAAAGAAAAAATTTACATCACTACATGTACTTATAAAAAGCCGTTACTTTTAATTTTTAATGGCATCTGGAAAGTCATCCATTTCTACTTACACACTGCTGAAACCTAACCATATTAATCAATTGCTGAGCTCCAGAAGATAACTTTGACCCCATGGACTCCATTATGGTTTGGATCCTGTCTAGGTCTATTCTTGATTTTAGAGCAGGAGAGCTTGTTGAATAATTTGCTGAAACTGCTCTCATGTGTATCACAACTTTACTGATGAACACACACTGCCTTTCACCAAAGGAGCACAACTATTACAATACAAAGTTCAGGAAAATAAATAATAATATTAAACAATATTCACTATTTAAGGTCACTTCTTTGTATTATCAGCAAGAGTAAAGTATTCAGGAAAACAAATATAAACTTTAAGTGTATTTTCAAGTTTTCCCTAATACAGTAATGGTCAGAGGTTTCAATTTATTATGAAACTCAGAAGAACAATTTATATAAGACAATGTCATTTTCAAACTAAAAAAATATACTAAATATACGAAAGAAGGTAAAATTAAAGTTTCATTTATTTAAGCAACTCAGAATAGACTATGCTAATCTGAGACTTTAACACACAGCAGCTTACTATAATATTCTTTAATACAAAATAAGGGTGTTCAGAAGCCCATCCAAAGTGTTTACTGAATTACTAAATATAAATGAGCCATTTAGAATTATAAGGCAGGGTCAAGATGGTCTCATGTAACCCACTGGTTTACACATTTAAAAAGATGAAGTTAGAGGTAATTTTCTAACTTGTCAAAGGATTACCCAATTAGTAAAAGTCAGGCTTAGAACCTAGCTCTCCTGGCTGTTATAACAGTGCCCTCTCCAATGCTTTATGCTGCCTCTCTTCATTCATGTTTATGAACCAAAAGACATTTCATGTGTGGCACCAAAAACAGTATCAAAGTAGAAAGGAAACAGGATTTAGAATGAGATAAACCAGAGTTCAATTATGAGTCCGCTCTGTATAGCCTGTATGATCCTGGACAAATGCCAAAACACAAATCAGAATTAACATGAGGGAGGATAATATCAATGATTTCACATGGTGGTTGTGATTATGTGCTAAAATTTCCAATGAGTAAGTATTTGAAAATATTCATCAGTAACTATTTTTTTTAACTTTCATATTCTGCTGCCTCAGAATAAGCTTTAGTAGGCTTGGGATTTTCCTAAATGAAATGACCCTTTGCACTCACATATACTTCCCTAGAATAGTTACAAAAAATACTCATCTTCAGAGAGACACACAGAACCATATGTAACCCAAAGACACAGGTCAATTCAGACTCATGGCACCAAAGACATGACCATCCTTCACAATTAAGAAAACACTGTTAAATTTAAACACTCACCTCTCATCCTCTCTCTTATCCCCTTTCTGCTTCTTAATTCTTGTAGCCTTTCTCACCACCAAACAAAACACAATTTTATTCAGAGTGTGCTCATTACCTGTCTCATCCCATTTGAATATAAGCAACACAAGGGTAGTTGCTCCGTTTTATTACTGCTGCTTCCTAAATGCCTACTACAGTCTGTATCTGGTATCAGTAGGCACTCAAATATTTGTTGAATAAATCACTTTATTTAAATGACTTTGGAAGCTATTAATATATACTACCTAAAACAATGTCTTGGAACAATCTGATCTGTAAGTTTGTTACTTGCCTGCTATAAAAATCATTAACTTTTTCATTATTCTTTTCATTTTTTTTTTCTTTTTTGAGACAGGGTCTCCTTATGCCACCCAGGCTGGTCTCAAACTCCTGGGCTCGAGGGATCACCCTGCCTCGGCCTCCCAAAGTGCTAGGATTACAGGCGTGAGCCACCATGCCCAGCCAACTTTTTCCTTAAAGTAAGTCTCACAACCCTGTATAATGTGGAGACAAAAAGAATACAATGCTTTATTTTCTTTAGTCCTCTAATTTACCCATGAGGTAGGTCCAAAGAAATGTAGAGATTTTCCCAAGGTCACTCAGGCAGTAACTAACAAAACTGCATTAATACTTTGGGCTATTTGTAGCTCAGTACTCTTAGACTCTGAAGACATCACTAAAGTTCACCTCAACAATATTTTTCATATTCAAGGTACCAGTCCAAATAGCTTTTAGCTGCTTTTCTCTGCAACTTCTCTAATTCTTGTCTTTTTAAATATAATGGAGACAAAACGCGGTTTTCTTGGCACCACAGTTTCATATATAGATAAACAGGGACTAAGTTGGACTAACTGTATGAACAAACCAACAGTGCGTAAGTATATTATACATACATTTGCAATTGTCAAATTACTTAAAATTTAGTGATGACCTACCTTTATTTTACAGGCATGAGTGGAGGATGCCAATATTAAGTAGTTTTTGTAGAAAATAATTTCGTGTTTACTGAAAATAAAATAAGATAAAAATTATTTTTTCACTTATATAAATTATCATTTTAAACAGCTGCAGTAAAAAATAAATTGTTTCCAGGCCATTACTTAAATCCTGAGATTCAGTTTGCCTGGTAGGGGACAAACAGTTGAGATCCCTTTTCAAGTGACCTGGTTAATAACCCTGTGTCGTGTATTTATTATTTCTAATATGCACAATATATAAAATAGTTGACGTTTTGATTTATATTAAGGCGAGATTAGTGTAGAATGTTCCTATAAGGGACTAGAGAAAAGATCAAACTGTAACACATTGAATATGGACTAAATAGGCTGGTGTGGCACCACCTTGGGCTTGTAGGTTCCTTACAAAATATGTGATCAAAGTTCCAGACTGACTGTCAAATTAATTTCTGGAAAACAGACCATTGTGAGTTTATGGAGAGAGTCAAGAAGCAGCAATAAGGACTGCACTCTTGCCTGGACACTTTAACTAGTATGACCCTCTCCAGGCTCACCTCCCCTTTATTAGCTGTAAATTTCTGCATTCCTAAAAATGAGGAAGCTGAACTAGATTGCCTAGAAGATGCTTTAATGGTCTAACCTTCTATGCCATAGTAGGTTTTTATCTTCTCTTCTCTAATGTAAACATCAATGTCAGAGAGTCAATCAATATTGCAAATGGTGAACAGAATAAAAACACCAATTCAGAAGAACACTTTCCCGTGTACAAGTCACACACCTGTCATCCAGGACAGTACAAACATTTTTGCCCCTACTGGTTCCACAGTACTCCTCTCCTAAGTACACTTCCATATTTCTTGCTGAACTTAAAATGCCAATAGAAGCGATTTCTTCACCTCCATCAGGGCCACACCTCAGGTAAAGGAAGCAGGGGTTTTCATCTTGGTTGTTCAATCTTCTCTTCTAAATCACCAGATTCTGTTCTTCACCTCCATCAGGGCCACACCTCAGGTAAAGGAAGCAGGGGTTTTCATCTTGGTTGTTCAGTCTTCTCTTCTGAATCACCAGATTCTGGCTGAGAAGAAAACAGGTGAAAACATCACACAGTATAGTTTCTGAACATGGCTCAAAACCCACTTGTTAGGACATGAGGTTTATTCTAACAAATGCTCAACACAGAATTCCTAAGGAAATGGAGGCATCACACATCAGGGCTTCCCCCTCTATTTTTTCCTCAATCATCAACGTTCTACTCAGTCCCCTGCAATTGATTCTCGGATAAATTACTGGACACCTACTGTGTGCACAGGAGTAGGAGCAGAACACAATAAAAGACAAAGTGTATCTTTTCCGAAATTAAGTCGACGGCGGTCGTCTATAGCTGGACTTTTTACACAGCCTGTTTTGGTGGAGAGGAGGTGGCTTGTTTGAGGGTAGATGGGCGGACTGACTTTGACAGCAGCCCTGACGACCTGTCACGCCTGACGGGGACGTTTATGAAATTCCGAGTCCTGGTCACCTTCCCCCATTCATGCCTCGGGGCCTCGGGTACTTCCCGGCCAGCCCTACCCCGCCTCCGCCCACCTCGATCCTCGCCTCCACCTCGCAGGACCGCTCCCCCGCAGAGACCCGACACCAACTGCTCTCCTGGATCCCGGACTCAGATCCTCACGGTTCCCCGAGAAGCGCGGCAGTCGCCCAGCGCAGCGACCCGGTCCCTGGCGGTCCGGCGCACCCTGGAGCAGGTGGCGCCAGAAGCTCCTCCCAGTCGAAGTCGCGGGCGCGGAGACCAGCCCGGGTGAGGAGGCTGTGAGTTAGGGCCCCGCCTGCGGCATCCCAGGAAGAGGCAAGCGTGAGGCGGCGGGTGAGGCCCCCGTCCTCGGACCGCGTGTCCACTGCGCCGCCTCCTGCCAGGCCAGCCCAGCCCTGGAACCTCTCTTCCAGTGCTTAAGTGTCGGCCAGTGCAGCGCAGAAACGGGCAGGCAGAGCGACTACCGGCTCACATCATTTCAAATGCCCGCCGCTTCTGGCTTTGGTGAGAACCTGCACCAGAGGCACGCATGCGCAGAAACCAACTGGACTCGAGAGGCGTCAAACTTTGCCCAGGAACCGCTGAAGAGCGGAGCATGCGCACTGGCCGCCCCTCGCTCAGCCTTTGGAGACTATGCGCAGGCGCGGTGCACTGCGCGCGGGCACCAGGGCGGTTTTTCGACGCTGGCGGTGGACGCAGGCAGCATGGACCACGGTTGCTGGGCGGATGGGGTGCGTCTGTGGTCAGGTAGGTGTGGTCTCTTCGCTCTACGCGATGTGCAGGACTGACTCCTGACCTCGTTGTTTCCCGAGTGGACGCCAGGGCCTTTTCTGCCTCCACTCCGTCGGGTCTGCAGCATTTGTGGCAGCGAGCGCGGCGGAAGCGCTGTCCATTCGGGTTAATTTTACTCGGAACTCTCCCTGCCTCCCTCATACACATTCTCGCGTTAGAGGGGAGTTGAGGTAGGTATTGAACAGTATTGGGCCACACGGGCCTTCCCCAGGTGCCATCTCAGCTGATGCTCCCTGATCCTGCGGCGCTGCCGGGACTGTGCTGGACGCCCTCGTGACAGAAATCAGAAGGTTGAGAAAGATCCCAGGTGTTTGGATGGAGCGGTCGCCTGAGGGAGTTTTCCAGATGCCCCATGGGATAGGAAGTAGATCTCGCCTCTTTCTTCCTTTTGTACTCCAGATGCATTCTAAGTTGTGTACACCAGACTTTCTGTTCTTTATGGCCTGCCCATTGTAGTCATAAGTTAACTTTGATACATGTCATCATAATTGGACAGTCTAAAGGGAAATAGGCTTTTTAGAATTACCTATCTGAAACTTTATGAGCAAGATCAATACTATAAGCTGGATTTTGACTTCCTTAAATAAGGCAGAAAGCCTACAGCATTTTGTCGTCTCCCCTTTCTTTCAATCTCGTATATTCAATATATCACACAGTCTTGTTTTATTTTTGGTTTTTAAAGTAAAACTTCCCTGTCTTTCTCCATCTCTGCCTCTCTGTTTTGAAATACTAGCTTTCATCGGAACAATTCCAGGAGTTTCTTTACTGGTCGATAGTCATTATCTGCTCACCTGCGTTTCATTTTCTGCACTGCTCTCTAATCTTTTATCAATTATCCTGGTGCTTGATGCTTTCTGACTGAATCACCATCACCATTACTTTTTTTTTTCTTTTGAGATGGAGTTTCACTCTGTCACCCAGGCTGGAGTACAGTGGTGTGATCTCGGCTCCTGCAACTTCTGCCTCTTGGGTTCAAGCGATTCTCTTGCCTCAGCCTTCCGAGTAGCTGGGACTACAGGCATGCACCACCAGGCCCAGCTAACTTTTGTATTTTTAGGAGAGACAGGGTTTTCCCATGTTGGCCAGGCTGGTCTCAAACTCCTGGCTTCAAGTGATCCGCCCGCCTCGGCCCCCAAAAGTGCTGGGATTACAAGCGTGAGCCACCACACCTGGCCACCATTACTTCTTAACAGGCATTCAAAGCCCTTTATCCTTGACTTCTGCTTGCCTCCTGCCTCCTAGACCCCCCAGCTTTTGTACATGCTTTTCCCTCTACCTAGAATGCCCCTTCTTTTGGATAGCAGGAAAAATCCTGTTCATCATTTAGTGCCAAGCACAGCCCTCCACACTGTGAGAGAATCTGTCAGTAATTTCTCTCTGCTACACTTAGAGTTTTTAGATACTATAATTCTCTTCTGGTATGGAGCTTTACCAAATAATTCTCACATTTGTTTTCCCAGCCATCTGTACAGTTGTTGAAAATAGGAATTGTTTTGTGCCTAGTAGAGATTGAGTATAGGTTTGTTGTATGGAATTGATAGAGATAGCAATAGAGGTTGTTTGGGAACTCTATCACAGTATAAGAGGAATAGGAAGAGGTGAAACTGGCAAATTCGATCTTATTTTCAAAGCTGAAAAAACTTTGCAAAAGTTAATGAGAAAATTGTGACAGTGAAAGAGATCTGAGCTAATCCATCCCCAGTCTTGCCTTGATTATTCTTGGGCTTTGGGAACATTTAGGCTATAGTTTAAATTATCATAGGCCTTCCCCTAAACTCAACTGCTTTTGCATCAGGCTGGCAGGAGGAGAGGAGCCTGGGTCCTGCTAAGGTGCAGACATGAACTATTATCAGTAATTATTTAGAAGGTTATAAGATATGCAATTTCCCCAATTATTCCTGCAGATAACACCACTATTGTAGATTGGCCTTTTGAGATATCTTTTCAGGTTTTTTTGCATGTCTGACACCCAGCATTCCCACAGCCCCACCCAGAAGTGACTCAATGCGCAACAGGACAGCTTCACCCCTTGTGATTTCATCTCTGCCCCAGCTAATCAGCAGCAAGCCTAGCGACCTCCACCACTTCCCCAAACTGCCTCTGAAAAATCCCTAACCTATAAGCTTTGGATGAGAATGATTTGAGTACTAAATCTATCTCCCTCATGGTGTGGCTGGCCTCATGTCTATGAAACTCTTTCTTTACTACAATGCCATGATCTTTGTGTACCAGGCAGGAAGAACCCTTCGGATGGTTACAAAGCCAGGGTGTTGTGCTCGTGCCTGGGTGACCTCAATTTTAATGTAATAAATTACTCTTGTCGTGAATGGCAAATGGTATTTTTTGCTTTATTTTTATTTTTTCACTTGAAATAAAGAATAAGGCATATCTTTGAAATCTTTCCACCAATATCACAATGTATTTTTTTTGGCTTGACTGTTTTAAAGAGAAGTTTATTATATATAACTTGTAGAATTTAGAGTAGAATCATATACGTATCTACTGTTGCTAACAGAGTGCCTTTACATAGTGGCAATCAAACACTTTAGTCCCAGGACTTTTTACCCTCAAAATATTGAATATTCTAGAAAGCTTTTGTTTTTGTGCGCTCTTTTCTTATTTTTTAACACTTCTGGTTTCATCTGTGACACGTAAACCGCTTAGAAGTCAATCACAACTGTCCTCACAAGAAAAAAGCTGAATGGAACATTAACAGCCTTTAAAATATCCATCAGATAATGGAGGTCACAAAGCAAATGGCCACCCCCAAACTGGATAGACAAATACAGAAAATCACAACTGATATCAGCATGCTAGGAACAGAAATCCTCATGAGGCAGTAAATGGTAGGAACACTTAAAATGGTCATTGATGACTTGCTGGAGGCTGAGTGTGAGTTAGCTTGAGAGTTAGAAACTCCTGGGAGACCACTCATATGGTGCCCTTACACTTTTGGGAGTTTTACTTTTCAGAGCTGCAGCAGATTCTTAGGACAAGGATTGGATTAAAACTCCCTCCTGCTTTGTGCAGAAGGAGGGGGCAAAGTAACCTTTTTGAAAACTGCCCTCAGCATTTTCCCTAACAAAAGCCTTCTCTCAAGGGAAAGTACTTTACCAGAGCCTCATCTGTTCTAGGGAAAGGGCAATTAGAAGATTCCAGCCCCCTCTAGCCTTCCTGTTGTTAGTGGTAGTGAATCTGCAGGGGGCTGCAGCAACCTCAATTCTTGTCAGAAAAAAGAATTCGACCAAGGGTCATAAGGAAGAGTGAGAGACCAAGGCAAGTTTTAGGACAGGAGGAAAAATTTATTTAAAAGCTTTAGAAGTGGAACAAAAGGAAGTAAAAGTACACTTGGAAGAGGGCCAAGCAAGCGCCTTGAGAGATCAAGTGCGTGGTTGGACCTTTGATTTTTGGGTCTTACATGTTGACATGCTTCCGGGGTTGCATTATTTCTTGCTAATTCTTCCCTCAGAGTGGGCTGTCTGCATGCTCAGTGGCGTGCCAGCACTAGGGCAGGGCCGTATGGGTAGTGTGTGTACTGGAGTTGTATGCATGCTCACTTGAAGCATTTTTCTCTTACCCATCAAATGTTATTAGAAGGTCATATACCCGTTAAACTCTGCCATTTTGCCTCTTAATGCACATGCTTGAACCCACTTGCCCAACTCCTGAGATCTTATCGGCAAGCTGTTGATTTCCAGTTTCAGGGTTTTTTTTTTTAATTAGGAGACTGCCTTTCCCTAGTGCCAGCTGTGACCAATTATTATCAGACTACATTTTATTTAAAAGGAGTCTCTGGGGAAACCCAAAGACAATGACAATGTGGAAACTGAAAGCAAGAATAGTAGATTGAAGCCCCTGACACTGCTAACTACAGCAAACATTAAACACAGCCTAACTTCTAGTCAGATTGACATGAATCAAGTAGCTTGATTACCTCAGTTTCTATACATTCTTCCAGATATATTATGTCTGGCTTTCAACAAAAATTTACAAAGCATGCTAAAAGGCAAGAAAGAACAAGAAACAAAGGAAATATCAGAACCATTCTTACATATGATGCAGATTTTGTAATTCTCAAGTAGGGAATTTAAGGTAGCTATGATTGATATATTAAGGGCTCTAATGGAAAAAGCAGATAGCATGCAAGAGTGAATGAGTAATGTAAGCAGAGATATGGAAACTCTAAGGAAGATTTAAAAGGAAATGATAGAAGTCAAAAAACAATGTGACAAATGAATGCCTTTGATGTGTTTATCAGGAGACTGGACAGGCCAAAGAATAAATGAGCTTGAAGAACTGTTAATAAAAACTGAAAAACAAAGAAAATAGAGATGAAAAAGTAGACTATCCAAGAACTGTTGGACAGTTACAAAACTTGTAATAACATGTATAATGGTAATACCAGAAGGAGAAGAAAGAGAAGAGAGTAGAAGAAATAAGTGAGATAATAATGGTTGGGAATTATCCAAAATTAATGACACCAAACCCGTTCTTAGAGCAGGAAGCTCAGAGAACACCAAGCAAGATGAATACTAAAAGGTCTATACCAGGGGTGTCCCCGAGCCACCCTGGAAGAAGAAGAATTGTCTTGGGCCACACATAAAATGCAGTAACACTAACAATGGCTGATGAGCTTAAAAATTGCAAAAAAACCTCATGCTGTTTTAAGAAAGTTTACAAATTTGTGTTGGGTTGCATTCAAAGCCATCCAGGGCCGTATACAGCCCACAGGCCATAGGTTGGACAAGCTTAGTCTGTACCTAGGCATATTATGTTCAAGATGGGAAAACCAAAGTCAAAGAGAAAGTCATTGAAAGGAGCCAGAGGAAAAAATACACGCTATAGAGGAACAAGAATAAGAATTCTATTTCTGATTAGAAACCAAGCAAGAAGGGACTGGAGTGAAATATTTACAGTGTTGAAAGAGAAACCCCACCAACCTAGAATGTATCCACAAGAATTACCTTTCAGAAGTGAAGGAGACTTAAAGATTTTCTTAAACAAAAGCTGAGGAAATTTGTCAGTGATAAACCTGTGTTGCAGGAAATATTAAAATAAGTTCTCCAGAGGGAAGGAAAATGATTCAAGGTCATGAACTTGGATCTATATAAAGGAAGAGCATCAGAGAAGGAATAAATGAAGGCAAAATAAAATCCTTAATGTATATGTACCTAACAACAGAGCATCAAATATGTGAAGCAAAAATTGATAGAACTGCAAAGAGAAATAGACAAATTCACTATTACTGTTGGAGACTTCAGCAACCTGGGATCAGTAATTGACAGTTTCAGCATGCAGAAAATCAGTAAGAATATAGTTGAACTGAATTGTACCATCTGTCCACTGGATGTAATTGATATTAATAGGACACTTCAACAATAGCCGAATACACATTTTTCTGAAACACTCCTGGAATATTTACCAAGATAGAGCACATTCTGGGCCATAAAACACCCCTTAACAAATTTAAAAGAATAGAAATTATACAAAGTATGTTCCCAGATCACAATGGTATTTAATTAGAAGTTTGTAACAGGAAAATACTTGAAAAATCCTAAAATATTTGGAGATTAACAGACATATTTCTAAAATAACACTTGGCTTGAAGTTTCAAGAGAAATTTTAAAATATTTCAAACTAAATGAAAGTGAAAACACAACTCATCAGAATTTGTAGAATTCAACAAGAGCAGTGCTTAGAGGGAAACGGAAGAGTACTGAATACATGTTGGAAAAGAATGATCTAAAATCTATTATGTAAGCTTTCACCTTAAGAAACTAGAGAAAGAAGAGCAATATATAGGCACACCTAAGAGATACTGTGAGAAATTGCTATCTATGGCTACTAAAGCCTTATGAAATGTATTTCTTATACAATAAGACTTGAAAGTTGAAATTACTCCTTGATCCATGGGCTGCAGAATGGATGTTGTGCTGGTAGGCATGAAAACATTAATCTCCTTGTACATCGCCATCTGAGCTCTTGGGTGGCCAAGCATCAGTTAGCACTAATGTATTGAAAGTAACTTTTTTCTGAGCAGGAGGTCACAGCAGGGAGCTTAAAATACTCAGTAAACCAATGTGTTGTCATCCTGGTTTTGTTGTTCCATTTATAAAGCAAAGACAGAGCAGATTTAGCATAATTCTTAAGAGCCCTAGGATTTTCAGAATGGTAAATGAGCGTTGGCTTAAACTTGAAGTCATCAGCTATATTAGTCCCCAGCGACAAAGTCAGCCTGCCTTTTGAGTCAGAATCAGCTTTGAAGCCAGGCGTTCACCTCTCTAGCTGTGCAAGTCCTAGAGGGCATCTTTGTCCTATAGAAGTCTGTTTTCATCTATATTGAAAATCCATTTTTTTTCCTATTTTGCTGATTTTTATTATTATTATTATTATTCTTTAGGCTCTATGGTACATGTGCGCAACGTGCAGGTAAGTTACATATGTATACATGTGCCATGCTGGTGCGCTGCACCCACCAACTCATTATCTAGCATTAGGTATATCTCCCAGTGCTATCCCTCTGCCCTCCCCCCACCCCGCAACAGTCCCCGAAGTGTGATGTTCCCCTTCCTGTGTCCATGTGTTCTCATTGTTCAATTCCCACCTATGAGTGAGAATATGCGGTGTTTGGTTTTTTGTTCTTGCGATAGTTTACTGAGAATGATGATTTCCAATTTCATCCATGTCCCTACAAAGGACATGAACTCATCATTTTTTATGGCTGCATAGTATTCCATGGTGTATATGTGCCACATTTTCTTAATCCACTCTATCATTGTTGGACATTTGGGTTGGTTCCAAGTCTTTGCTATTGTGAATAATGCTGCAATAAACATACATGTGCATGTGTCTTTATAGCAGCATGATTTATAGTCCTTTGGGTATATACCCAGTAATGGGATGGCTGGGTCAAATGGAATTTCTAGTTCTAGATCCCTGAGGAATCGCCACACTGACTTCCACAAGGGTTGAACTAGTTTACAGTCCCACCAACAGTGTAAAAGTGTTCCTATTTCTCCACATCCTCTCCAGCACCTGTTGTTTCCTGACTTTTTAATGATTGCCATTCTAACTGGTGTGAGATGGTATCTCATTGTGGTTTTGATTTGCATTTCTCTGATGGCCAGTGATGGTGAGCATTTTTTCATGTGTTTTTTGGCTGCATAAATGTCTTCTTTTGAGAAGTGTCTGTTCACGTCCTTCGCCCACTTTTTGATGGGGTTGTTTGTTTTTTTCTTGTAAATTTGTTGGAGTTCATTGTAGATTCTGGATATTAGCCCTTTGTCAGATGAGTAGGTTGCAAAAATTTGCTCCCATTTTGTAGGTTGCCTGTTCACTCTGATGGTAGTTTCGTTTGCTGTGCAGAAGCTCTTTAGTTTAATTAGATCCCATTTGTCAATTTTGGCTTTTGTTGCCATTGCTTTTGGTGTTTTAGACATGAAGTCCTTGCCCATGCCTATGTCCTGAATGGTAATGCGTAGGTTTTCTTCTAGGGTTTTTATGGTTTTAGGTCTAACATTTAAGTCTTTAATCCATCTTGAATTGATTTTTGTATAAGGTGTAAGGAAGGGATCCAGTTTCAGCTTTCTGCATATGGCTAGCCAGTTTTCCCAGCACCATTTATTAAATAGGGAATCCTTTCCCCATTTCTTGTTTTTGTCAGGTTTGTCAAAGATCAGATAGTTGTAGATATGTGGCATTATTTCTGACGGCTCTGTTCTGTTCCATTGATCTATATTTCTGTTTTGGTACCAGTACCATGCTGTTTTGGTTACTGTAGCCTTGTAGTATAGTTTGAAGTCAGGTAGTGTGATGCCTCCAGCTTTGTTCTTTTGGCTTAGGATTGACTTGGCGATGCGGGCTCTTTTTTGGTTCCATATGAACTTTAAAGTAGTTTTTTCCAATTCTGTGAAGAAAGTCATTGGTAGCTTGATGGGGATGGCATTGAATCTGTAAATTACCTTGGGAAGGATGGCCATTTTCATGATATTGATTCTTCCTACCCATGAGCATGGAATGTTCTTCCATTTGTTTGTATCCTCTTTTATTTCATTGAGCAGTGGTTTGTAGTTGTCCTTGAAGAGGTCCTTGACATCCCTTGTAAGTTGGATTCCTAGGTATTTTATTCTCTTTGAAGCAATTGTGAATGGGAGTTCACTCATGATTTGGCTCTCTGTTTGTCTGTTATTGATGTATAAGAATGCTTGTGATTTTTGTACATTGATTTTGTATCCTGAGACTTTGCTGAAGTTTCTTATCAGCTTAAGGAGATTTTGGGCTGAGACAATGGGGTTTTCTAGATATACAATCATGTCATCTGCAAACAGGGACAATTTGACTTCCTCTTTTCCTAATTGAATACCCTTGATTTCCTTCTCTTGCCTAATTGCCCTGGCCAGAACTTCCAACACTATGTTGAATAGAAGTGGTGAGAGAGGGCATCCCTGTCTTGTGCCAGTTTTCAAAGGGAATGCTTCCAGTTTTTGCCCATTCAGTATGATATTGGCTGTGGGTTTGTCATAAATAGCTCTTATTATTTTGAGATACGTCCCATCAATACCTAATTTATTGAGAGTTTTTAGCATGAAGCGTTGTTGAATTTTGTCAAAGGCCTTTTCTGCATCTATTGAGATAATCATGTGGTTTTTGTCTTTGGTTCTGTTTATATGCTGGATTACGTTTATTGATTTGTGTATGTTGAACCAGCCTTGCATCCCAGGGATGAAGCCCACTTGATCATGGTGGATAACCTTTTTGATGTGCTGCTGGATTCTGTTTGCCAGTATTTTATTGAGGATTTTTGCATCAATGTTCATCAAGGATATTGGTCTAAAATTCTCTTTTTTTGTTGTGTCTCTGCCAGGCTTTGGTATCAGGATGATGCTGGCCTCATAAAATGAGTTAGGGAGGATTCCCTCTTTTTCTATTGATTGGAGTAGTTTCAGAAGGAATGGTACCAGCTCCTCCTTGTACCTCTGGTAGAATTCGGCTGTGAACCCATCTGGTCCTGGACTTTTTTTGGTTGGTAAGCTATTGATTATTGCCACAATTTCAGCTCCTGTTATTGGTCTATTCAGAGATTCAACTTCTTCCTGGTTTAGTCTTGGGAGGGTGTATGTGTTGAGGAATTTATCCATTTCTTCTAGATTTTCTAGTTTATTTGCGTAGAGGTGTTTGTAGTAGTCTCTGACGGTAGTTTGTATTTCTGTGGGATTGGTGGTGATATCCCCTTTATCATTTTTTATTGCATCTATTTGATTCTTCTCTCTTTTTTTCTTTATTAATCTTGCTAGCGGTCTATCAATTTTGTTGATCCTTTCAAAAAACCAGCTCCTGGATTCATTTATTTTTTGAAGGGTTTTTTGTGTCTCTATTTCCTTCAGTTCTGCTCTGATTTTAGTTATTTCTTGCCTTTTGCTAGCTTTTGAATGTGTTTGCTCTTGCTTTTCTAGTTCTTTTAATTGTGATGTTAGGGTGTCAATTTTGGATCTTTCCTGCTTTCTCTTGTGGGCATTTAGTGCTATAAATTTCCCTCTACACACTGCTTTGAATGCATCCCAGAGATTCTGGTATGTTGTGTCTTGGATCTCGTTGGTTTCAAAGAACATCTTTATTTCTGCCTTCATTTCGTTATGTACCCAGTAGTCATTCAGGAGCAGGTTGTTCAGTTTCCACGTAGTTGAGCGGTTTTGAGTGAGATTCTTAATCCTGAGTTCTAGCTTGATTGCACTGTGATCTGAGAGATAGTTTGTTATAATTTCTGTTCTTTTACATTTATTGAGGAGAGCTTTACTTCCAAGTATATGGTCAATTTTGGAATAGGTGTGGTGTGGTGCTGAAAAAAATGTATATTCTGTTGATTTGGGGTGGAGAGTTCTGTAGATGTCTATTAGGTCCACTTGGTGCAGAGCTGAGTTCAATTCCTGGGTATCCTTGTTGACTTTCTGTCTCGTTGATCTGTCTAATGTTGACAGTGGGGTGTTAAAGTCTCCCATTATTAATGTGTGGGAGTCTAAGTCTCTTTGTAGGTCACTCAAGACTTGCTTTATGAATCTGGGTGCTCCTGTATTGGGTGCATATGTATTTAGGATAGTTAGCTCTTCTTGTTGAATTAATCCCTTTAGCATTATGTAATGGCCTTCTTTGTCTCTTTTGGTCTTTGTTGGTTTAAAGTCTGTTTTATCAGAGACTAGGATTGCAACCCCTGCCTTTTTTTGTTCTCCATTTGCTTGGTAGATCTTCCTCCATCCTTTTATTTTGAGCCTATGTGTGTCTCTGCACGTGAGATGGGTTTCCTGAATACAGCACACTGATGGGTCTTGAGTCTTTATCCAATTTGCCAGTCTGTGTCTTTTAATTGGAGCATTTAGTCCATTTACATTTAAAGATAATATTGTTATGTGTGAATCTGATCCTGTCATTATGATGTTAGCTGGTTATTTTGCTCGTTAGTTGATGCAGTCTCTTCCTAGTCTCGATGGTCTTTACATTTCGGTATGATTTTGCAGTGGCTGGTACCGGTTGTGCCTTTCCATGTTTAGCGCTTCCTTCAGGAGCTCCTTTAGGGCAGGTCTGGTGGTGACAAAATCTCTCAGCATTTGCTTGTCTGTAAAGTATTTTATTTCTCCTTCACTTATGAAGCTTAGTTTGGCAGGATATGAAATTCTGGGTTGAAAATTCTTTTCTTTAAGAATGTTGAATATTGGCCCTCACTCTCTTCTGGCTTGTAGGGTTTCTGCCGAGAGATCCGCTGTTAGTCTGATGGGCTTCCCTTTGATGGTAACCCGACCTTTCTCTCTGGCTGCCCTTAACATTTTTTTCTTCATTTCAACTTTGGTGAATCTGACAATTATGTGTCTTGGAGTTGCTCTTCTTGAGGAGTATCTTTGTGGCGTTCTCTGTATTTCCTGAATCTGAATGTTGGCCTGCCTTGCTAGATTGGGGAAGTTCTCCTGGATAATATCCTGCAGAGTGTTTTCCAACTTGGTTCCATTCTCCCCGTCACTTTCAGGTACACCAATCAGACGTAGATTTGGTCTTTTCACATAGTCCCACATTTCTTGGAGGCTTTGCTCGTTTCTTTTTATTCTTTTTTCTCTAAACTTCCCTTCTCGCTTCATTTCATTCATTTCATCTTCCAGGGCTGATACCCTTTCTTCCATTTGATCGCATCGGCTCCTGGGGCTTCTGCATTCTTCACGTAGTTCTCGAGCCTTGGTTTTCAGCTCCATCAGCTCCTTTAAGCACTTCTCTGTATTGGTTATTCTAGTTATACATTCTTCTAAATTTTTTTCAAAGTTTTCAACTTCTTTGCCTTTGGTTTGAATATCCTCCCATAGCTCGGAGTAATTTGATCGTCTGAAGCTTTCTTCTCTCAGCTCGTCAAAGTCATTCTCCGTCCAGCTTTGTTCCGTTGCTGTTGAGGAACTGCGTTCCTTTGGAGGAGGAGAGGTACTCTGCTTTTTAGAGTTTCCAGTTTTTCTGCTCTGTTTTTTCCCATCTTTGTGGTTTTATCTACTTTTGGTCTTTGATGATGGTGATGTACAGATGGGTTTTTGGTGTGGATGTCCTGTCTGTTAGTTTTCCTTCTAACAGACAGGACCCTCAGCTGCAGGTCTGTTGGAGTACCTGGCCGGCCATGTGAGGTGTCAGTCTGCCCCTGCTGGGGGGTGCCTCCCAGTTAGGCTGCTCGGGGGTCAGGGGTCAGGGACCCACTTGAGGAGGCAGTCAGCCCGTTCTCAGATCTCCAGTTGTGTGCTGGGAGAACCACTGCTCTCCTCAAAGCTGTCAGACAGGGACATTTAAGTCTGCAGAGGTTACTGCTGTCGTTTTGTTTGTCTGTGCCCTGCCCCCAGAGGTGGAGCCTACAGAGGCAGGCAGGCCTCCTTGAGCTGTGGTGGGCTCCACCCAGTTCAAGCTTCCAGGCTGCTTTGTTTACCTAATCGAGCCTGAGCAATGGCGGGCGCCCCTCCCCCAGCCTCGCTGCCGACTTGCTGTTTGATCTCAGACTGCTGTGCTGGCAATCAGCGAGACTCCGTGGGCGTAGGACCATCTGAGCCAGGTGCGGGCTATACTCTCCTGGGGCACCGTTTCCTAAGCCCTTCGGAAAAGCACAGTATTCGGGTGGGAGTGGCACCCCTGGAAAGGGAACTCCCTGACCCCTTGCGCTTCCCGAGTGAGGCAATGCCTCGCCCCTGCTTCGGCTGGCGCACGGTGCACTCACCCACTGACCTGCGCCCACTGTCTGGCACTCCCTAGTGAGATGAACACGGTACCTCTGATGGAAATGCAGAAATCACCCGTCTTCTGCGTCGCTCGCACTGGGAGCTGTAGACCGGAGCTGTTCCTATTCAGCCATCTTGGCTCCTCCCCCCGAAAATCCATTGTTAAATGTGGCCACTTTCATGAA
This sequence comes from Pongo abelii, assembly GCF_028885655.2. Taxonomy (NCBI): domain Eukaryota; kingdom Metazoa; phylum Chordata; class Mammalia; order Primates; family Hominidae; genus Pongo; species Pongo abelii. Next base: position 129,930,553 of record NC_071993.2, on the reverse strand, counting down.
TTATTCTAGCTAGAGCTTCTAGATAACTTGCTGTACCTTCCTGTTTCACCTTGCACTTTTATGTTATGGAGATGGTTTATTTTTTAAACCTCATGAACTGACCTCTATTAGCTTCAGTCTGTTCTTTATTTTATTTTTATTATTATACTTTAAGTTTTAGGGTATATGTGCACAACATGCAGGTTTGTTACATATGTATACGTGTGCCATGTTGGTGTGCTGCACCCATTAACTCATCATTTAGCATTAGGTATATCTCCTAATGCTATCCCTCCCCCCTCCCCCCACCCCACAACAGTCCCCGGTGTGTGATGTTCCCCTTCCTGTGTCCATGTGTTCTCGTTGTTCAGTTCCCACCTATGAGTGAGAACATGCAGCGTTTGGTTTTCTGTCCTTGCGATAGGTTGCTTAGAATGATGGTTTGCAGCTTCATCCATGTCCCTACAAAGGACATGAACTCATCATTTTTTATGGCTGCATAGTATTCCATGGTGTATATGTGCCACATTTTCTTAATCCAGTCTATCATTGTTGGACATTTGGGTTGGTTCCAAGTCTTTGCTATTGTGAATAGTGTCGCAATAAACATACGTGTGCAAGTGTATTTATAGCAGCATGATTTATAATCCTTTGGGTATATACCCAGTAATGGGGTGGCTGGGTCAAATGGTATTTCTAGTTCTGGATCCCTGAGGAATCGCCACACTGACTTCCACAATGGTTGAACTAGTTTACAGTCCCACCAACAGTGTAAAAGTGTTCCTATTTCTCCACATCCTCTCCAGCACCTGTTTCCTGACTTTTTAATGATCGCCATTCTAACTGGTGTGAGGTGGTATCTCATTATGGTTTTGATTTGCATTTCTCTGATGGCCAGTGATGATGAGCATTTGTTCATGTGTTTTTTGGCTGCATAAATGTCTTCTTTTGAGAAGTGTCTGTTCATGTCCTTCGCCCACTTGTTGATGGGGTTGTTTGTTTTTTTCTTGTAAATTTGTTGGAGTTCATTGTAGATTCTGGATATTAGCCCTTCGTCAGATAAGTAGGTTGCAAAAATGTTCTCCCATTCTGTAGGTTGCCTGTTCACTCTGATGGTAGTTTCTTTTGCTGTGCAGAAGCTCTTTAGTTTAATTAGATCCCATTTGTCAATTTTGGCTTTTGTTGCCATTGCTTTTGGTGTTTTAGACATGAAGTCCTTGCCCCATACCTATGTCCTGAATGGTATTGCCTAGGTTTTTTTCTAGGGTTTTTATGGTTTTAGGTCTAACATGTAAGTCTTTAATCCATCTTGAATTAATTTTTGTATAAGGTGTAAAGAAGGGATCCAGTTTCAGCTTTCTACATATGGCTAGCCAGTTTTCCCAGCACCATTTATTAAATAGGGAATCCTTTCCCCATTTCTTGTTTTTGTCAGGTTTGTCAAAGATCAGATAGTTGTAGATATGCGGCATTATTTCTGAGGGCTCTGTTCTGTTCCGTTGGTCTATATCTCTGTTTTGGTACCAGTACCATGCTGTTTTGGTTACTGTAGCCTTGTAGTATAGTTTGAAGTCAGGTAGCATGATGCCTCCAGCTTTGCTCTTTTGGCTTAGGATTGACTTGGCAATGTGGGCTCTTTTTTGGTTCCATATGAACTTTAAAGTAGTTTTTTCCAATTCTGTGAAGAAAGTCATTGGTAGCTTGACATTGAATCTATAAATTACCTTGGGCAGAATGGCCATTTTCACGATATTGATTCTTCCTACCCATGAGCATGGAATGTTCTTCCATTTGTTTGTATCCTCTTTTATTTCATTGAGCAGTGGTTTGTAGTTGTCCTTGAAGAGGTCCTTCACATCCCTTGTAAGTTGGATTCCTAGGTATTTTATTCTCTTTGAAGCAATTGTGAATGGGAGTTCACTCATGATTTGGCTCTCTGTTTGTCTGTTATTGGTGTATAAGAATGCTGTGATTTTTGCACATTGATTTTGTATCCTGAGACTTTGCTGAAGTTGCCTATCAGATTAAGGAGATTTTTGGCTGAGACGGTGGGGTTTTCTACATATACAATCATGTCATCTGCAAATAGGGACAATTTGACTTCCTCTTTTCCTAATTGAATACCCTTTATTTCCTTCTCCTGCCTGATTGCCCTAGCCAGAACTCTATGTTGAATAGGAGTGGTGAGAGAGGGCATCCCTGTCTTGTGCCAGTTTTCAAAGAGAATGCTTCCAGTTTTTGTCCATTCAGTATGATATTGGCTGTGGGTTTGTCATAGATAGCTCTTATTATTTTGAGATACGTCCCATCAATGCCTAATTTATTGAGAGCTTTTAGCATGAAGGTTGTTGAATTTTGTCAAAGGCCTTTTCTGCATCTATTGAGATAATCATGTGGTTTTTGTCTTTGGTTCTGTTTATATGCTGGATTACGTTTATTGATTTGCGTATGTTGAACCAGCCTTGCATCCCAGGGATGAAACCCACTTGATCATGGTGGATAAGCTTTTTGATATGTTGCTGGATTCGGTTTGCCAGTATTTTATTGAGGATTTTTGCATCAATATTCATCAAGGATATTGGTCTAAAATTCTCTTTTTTTGTTGTGTCTCTGCCAGGCTTTGGTATCAGGATGATGCTGGCCTCATAAAATGAGTTAGGGAGGATTCCCTCTTTTTCTATTGATTGGAGTAGTTTCAGAAGGAATGGTACCAGCTCCTCCTTGTACCTCTGGTAGAATTCGGCTATGAATCCATCTGGTCCTGGACTTTTTTTGGTTGGTAAGCTATTGATTGTTGCCTCAATTTCAGAGCCTGTTATTGGTCTATTCAGAGATTCAACTTCTTCCTGGTTTAGTCTTGGGAGGATGTATGTGTCAAGGAATTTATCCATTTCTTCTAGATTTTCTAGTTTATTTGCATAGTGGTGTTTATAGTATTCTCTGATGGTAGTTTGTATTTCTGTGGGATCAGTGGTGATATCCACTTTGTCATTTTTTATTGCGTCTATTTGATTCTTCTCTCTTTTCTTCTTTATTAGTCTTGCTAGCAGTCTATCAATTTTGTTGATCCTTTCAAAAAACCAGCTCCTGGATTCATTGATTTTTTGAGGGTTTTTTTGTGTCTCTATTTCCTTCAGTTCTGCTCTGATTTTAGTTATTTCTTGCCTTCTGCTAGCTTTTGAATGTGTTTGCTCTTGCTTCTCTAGTTCTTTTAATTGTGATGTTAGGATGTCAATTTTAGATCTTTCCTGCTTTCTCTTGTGGGCATTTAGTGCTATAAATTTCCCTCTACACACTGCTTTGAATGTGTCCCAGAGATTGTGGTATGTTGTGTCTTGGTTCTCGTTGGTTTCAAAGAACATCTTTATTTCTGCCTTCATTTCGTTATGTACCCAGTAGTCATTCAGGAGCAGGTTGTTCAGTTTCCATGTAGTTAGTGGTTTTGAGTGAGTTTCTTAATCCTGAGTTCTAGTTTGATTGCACTGTGGTCTGAGAGACAGTTTGTTATAATTTCTGTTCTTTTACATTTGCTGAGGAGTGCTTTACTTCCAACTATGTGGTCAATTTTGGAATAGGTGTGATGTGGTGCTGGAAAGAATGTATATTCTGTTGATTTGGGGTGGAGAGTTCTGTAGATGTCTATTAGGTCTGCTTGGTGCAGAGCTGAGTTCAATTTCTGGATCTCCTTGTTGACTTTCTGTCTCGTTGATCTGTCTAATGTTGACAGTGGGGTGTTAAAGTCTCCCATTATTATTGTGTGGGAGTCTAAGTCTCTTTGTAGGTCACTAAGAGCTTGCTTTCTGAATCTGGGTGCTCCTGTATTGGGTGCATATATATTTAGGATAGTTAGTTCTTCTTGTTGAATTGATCCCTTTACCACTATGTAATGGCCTTCTTTGTCTCTTTTGATCTTTGTTGGTTTAAAGTCTGTTTTATCCGAGACTAGGATTGCAACACCTGCCTCTTTTTGTTTCCATTTGCTTGGTAGATCTTCCTCCATCCCTTTATTTTGAGCTTATGTGTGTCTCTGCATGTGAGATGGGTCTCCTGAATACAGCACACTGATGGGTCTTGACTCTTTATCCAGTTTGCCAGTCTATGCCTTTTAATTGGAGCATTTAGCCCATTTACATTTAAGGTTAGTGTTGTTATGTGTGAATTTGATCCTGTCATTATGATGTTAGCTGGTTATTTTGCTCATTAGTTGATGCAGTTTCTTCTTAGCCTTGATGGTCTTTACAATTTGGCATGGTTTTGCAGTGGCTGGCACCATTTATTCTTTTCCATGTTTAGTGCTTCCTTCAGGAGCTCTTTTAGGGCAGGCCTAGTGGTGACAAAATCTCTTAGCATTTGCTTGTCTGTAAAGGATTTTATTTCTCCTTCACTTATGTAGCTTAGTTTGGCTGGATGTGAAATTCTGGGTTGAAATTCTTTTCTTTAAGAATGTTGAATATTGGCCCCCACTCTCTTCTGGCTTGTAGAGTTTCTGCTGAGAGATCTGCTGTTAGTCTGATGGGCTTCCCTTTGTGGGTAACCCGACCTTCCTCTCTGGCTGCCCTTAACATTTTTTCCTTCATTTCAACTTTGGTGAATCTGACAATTATGTGTCTTGGAGTTGCTCTTCTTGAGGAGTATCTTTGTGGCATTCTCTGTATTTCCTGAATTTAAATGTTGGCCTGCCTTGCTAGATTGGGGAAGTTCTCCTGGATAATATCCTGCAGAGTGTCTTCCAGCTTGGTTCCATTTTCCCCGTCACTTTCAGGTACACCAATTAGACGTGGATTTGGTCTTTTCACATAGTCCCATATTTCTTGGAGGCTTTGTTCGTTTCTTTTTATTCTTTTTTCTCTAAACTTCTCTTGTTGCTTCATTTCATTCATTTCGTCTTCCATCGCTGATACCCTTTCTTCCAGTTGATTGCATTGGTTACTGAGGCTTGTGCATTCATCACATAGTTCTCATGCTGTGGTTTTCAGCTCCATCAGGTCCTTTAAGGACTTCTCTGCATTGGTTATTCTAGTTATCCATTCGTCTAATTTTTTTCAAAGTTTTCACTTCTTTGCCATTGGTTTGAACTTCTTCCTTTAGCTCAGAGTAGTTTGATCTTCTGAAGCCTTCCTCTCTCAACTCGTCAAAGTCATTCTCCATCCAGCTTTGTTCCGTTGCTGGTGAAGAGCTGCGTTCCTTGGGAGGAGGAGAGGCGCTCTGATTTTTAGAGTTTCCAGTTTTTCTGCTCTGTTTTTTCCCCATCTTTGTGGTTTTATCTACCTTTGGTCTTTGATGTTGGTGACGTAGATGGGTTTTTGGTGTGGATGTCCTTTCTGTTTGTTAGTTTTCCTTCTAACAGTCAGGACCCTCAGCTGCAGGTCTGTTGGAGTTTACCGGAGGTCCACTCCAGACCCTGCTTGCCTGAGTATCAGCAGCAGTGGCTGAACAGCGGATGTTGGTGAACCGCAAATGCTGCTGACTGATCGTTCCTCTGGAAGTTTTGTCTCAGAGGAGTACCCGGCCGTGTGAGGTGTCAGTCCGCCCCTACTGGGAGGTGACTCCCAGTTAGGCTACTCGGGGGTCAGGGACCCACTTGAGGATGCAGTCTGCCCGTTCTCAGATCTCAAGCTGCGTTCTGGGAGAACCACTACTCTCTTCAAAGCTGTCAGACAGGGACATTTAAGTCTTCAGAGGTTATTGCTGTCTTTTGTTTGTCTGTGCCCTGCCCCCAGAGGTGGAGCCTACAGAGGCAGGCAGGCCTCCTTGAGCTGTGGTGGACTCCCCCCAGTTGAAGCTTCCTGGCCGCTTTGTTTACCTACTCAAGCCTCAGCAATGGCGGGCGCCCCTCCCACAACCTCGCTGCCGCCTTCAGTCTTTTCTTATGCAGCTTCCTTACCTTTCTTAGCTTTCACAGAATTGAAGAGAGTTAGGGCATTGCTCTGGATTAGGTTTTGGCTTAAGGGAATGTTGTGGCTGGTTTGATCTTCTATCCAGACCACTAAAACTTTATTCATATCAGCAATAAAGCTATTTTGCATTCTTATCTGTGTGTTCACTGGAGTATCACTTTTAATTTCCTTTGAGAACTTTTCCTTTGCATTCCAACTTGGTAACTCTTTCATGCAAGAGGCCTAGTTGTCAGCCTATCTGGGTTTTCAACATGCCTTACTCACTAAGCTTAATCATTTCTAGCTTTTGATTTAAAATATGACGTACATGACTCTTCCTTTCATTTGAACACTTAGAGACCATTGTAGGGGTATTAATTGTTATCATTTCGATATTTTTGTGTCTCAGGGAATAGGGAGGCCTGAGAACAGGGAGAGAGATGAGGGAATGGCAGTCAGTGGAGTACTCAGAACACGATTTGTTGATTAAGTCTGCCATGTTATAGGGTCATGATTCATGGTGGACCAAAACAACGGCAATAGTAACATCAAAGATTGCTGATCACAGATCACCATAACATATATAATAATAAAGCAAAAGTTTGAAATATTGTAAGAATTACCAAAATGTGACAGCAAAGACAAAAGTAAGCACATGCTGTTGGAAAAATGGCACTGATAGACCTTCTTAATACAAGGTTGCCAGAAATCTTCAGTTTGCAAAAAATGCAGTATCTATGAGGCGCAGTACAGTGAAGCACAGTAAAACAAGGTATGCCTGTATACCTAAAACAAGCAGAAGAGAAGACACAATAAAAATCAGCAAAAATCAATGAAATTGACAGAAAAAAATCAATGAAATCAAAAGCTGGTTCTTTGAAAAGATAGATAAAGTTGATGGGCCTCTGGTCAGGCTAAAAAAGACATAAATTATTAATATTAGAAATGAAAGCGGGACCATTAGTATTGATTCCACGGGCATTAAAAGGTTAAAAAAGGAGATCGGGTGTGGTGGCTCATGCCTGTAATATCAGCACTTTGGGAGGCTGAGCTGGGCGGGTGACCTGAGGTCGGGAGTTAGAGACCAGCTTGGCCAACATGGTGAAAACCCATCTCTACTAAAAATAAAAAACTAACGAGGTGTGGTGGCATGCACCTGTAGTTCTAGCTACTCGGGAGGCTGAGGCAGGAGAATCGCTTGAACCCGGGAGGCAGAGGTTGCAGTGAGCCAAGATCGCACCGCTGCACTCCAGCTGGGCAACAGAGGGAGACTCCATCTCAAAAAAAAAAAAAAAAAAAGATAAAAAAAGAATAATACAAACAGCTGTCTCTGAATTTGATAACAGATTAAATGGATCAATTTCTTGAAAGACACAATGTACCCAAACTTAGAAAGGAGAAATAGATAATCTAAATAGGCCTATATCTAGTAAAAAAAAAAAAAATTAATAATTACCCTTCCAAAAAATAAAGCACCAGGACCAGATGAGTTCACTTGTGAATTTTCCCAAACATTTGTGGCAAAAATAATACAAATTTTATGCAGTTTTATCCAGAAAATAGAAGCACAGAAACACTTGCTAATTCATTATATGAGGCCAGCATTACCCTAACACCAAAGCAAAATAAAATCATTAGGAGAATGGAAACATACAGACCAATACCTCTCATGAACACAGATGCAAAAATCCTCAACAAAATATCAAATAGAATCCAACAAGTAGAAAAAGTATTATATATCAACACCAAGCAGGAGTTACTCCAGGTGTGTAAGGTATTCTAGTATGTTTCTGGTTCAATATTGAAAACCAATTAGTGTAACCTATCACATAAAGAATAAAAGAATAAAAATCATATCAATAGATGCAGAAAAGAGGATTTGACAAAATTCAACACCCATTCATCATAAAAAAAATTCAGCAAACTAGAAATAGATGGAAACTTCTTCAGGTTAATAAAGAACATGTACAAACAACATACAGCTAACATCATACTTAACAAGTATGTATTAGAATGGCTAAAATAAGAAAACAAAACCTGACAATACCAAATGATGCTGGTGGGCATGCACAGCACCAGGAATTCTCATTCACTGCTGGTTGGAATTTTAAATGGTACATAATGACTCAGCAGTTGGACTCCTAGTTATTTATCCAGCTGAGCTGAAAATCTATGGGTACACAAAAACCTGCACATTAATTTTTATAGTAGCTTTATTCATAATTGGCAAAAGCTGGAAGCACCTAAGATGTCCTTCAGTAGGTAACTAAAGAAACTGGTATTTTCATATAATGGAATATTATTCCGTGATAAAAATAAATGAGCTATCAAGTAACAAAATGACATGGAGAAACCTTAAGTGTACATTGCCAGTTGAAACAAGTTAGCCTTAAAAGGCTACATACTATATGGTTCCAACTATGTGACATTCTGGATAAGGCAAAACTACAGGGACAATTAAAAGAATGGTTGCCAGGGTCTGGCAGGGGGAAAGGAGAAGGGTAATGTTGAATAAGTGAAGCATGGGATTTTGGGGGCAAAATTAATCTGCATGTGATACTATAATGGTGGATATGTGCATTTGTCAAAACCTATAGGACTGTACAACACATAGAGTGAGAAAACCGAATATAAATTACCGAAGTTAGTTAATATATTAATATTGTCCCATTAATTGTAACAAATGCACCACAGTAATACAAGATGTTTTTTCTTGTCAAAGTTACTTTTATTAGTAAAACTGTAGTACCTAAGTATGTATACAAAAGTTACTCAAAAAATCCATCATTTTTCCTTTGCTGGTGAAAAGTAGTACGCACAACAGACCTCAGTGATATTATGCAACAGTGACCCATGCTGGTGTAGAATTCTCACAGCTTTTTAGGAGAACTTTTAAAAAAGCAAGTGAAATATGTAATACCTGGTTGTTTTAACTCCAGTGAACTGTGGAAGTATGAAGAAGCTAAGGTTCTTCATTATTCACCAATGCCAAAAATAAAGGTGAAAACTTGAATTCCTATTTGGCTTTCTTGTATTAAATGATCAGAATAAAATTACTGTAATGCTAAACTTTTTCAACAACTCCATGTTTTTCACTCTTGCTTTCTACAGTGAACATGTGTTGTTTCAGTTTGCTCTGAATCCCTTTCCTTTTCGGATGAGCTTCACCACTTATGCATTGTGATTGTGGCAGGAGTTATCAGTGACAGTGCCTGTGACCCTGACCTGAAGAAGATCATGGGCCCTTGTCCCTTTTTCCACAGGAACTGGTACAATTCAAGGGCAGGTGATCCAGGGCAGACCAAAGTCCTTTTGTAAGATTTGTGCACGCTGGAAAAGGACATTATCTCTCTCCTTTTTAGATCATAGATGTTAAGGATGTGGGCTTCTAGCTGACACTGGCCCAGTATGTGGAGGGGGCCAGCCTGAAAATGAAACCAGGAAATGGAAAAACAGTCAGGAGATGTTGGTAAAGAGCCCTGGCAACATCATCCGAGTCTATGCCTATGGATGGTAATGAAGTTTTGAGGTTGTTACTTCAGTGAATCAGTGTAAATGAAGTATTCACTAAGGAATTAAACGGAACTAAACAGGACAGATTGAATAAAATAAAATAACAGTGTATGTGAGCTGGGGAGAGGGACATACGGGAATTCTGTCCTATCTACTCAATTTAAAAATAAATAGAAAACTGTTCTAAAAAGACTTTTGAAGGCTCTGTAGCTGAGTTGAATGCACATACAGTTTGCTAACCACTAGTCTTGTGGTTTATAGCCTGCCTCTGGAACCAGATTTGCTGAGTTCAATTCCTGGCCCTTTTCCCTGCTAGCTGTATGGCCTTGGACAAATTCTTAACCTCCATATGTCCATGTTTTCCCATTTGTTATTGCCTCCATTAATAAAATAGGGATGATAATAGTATTACCTACCTCATAGGGTCTCTTAAGAGAATGAAATATCTAAGAGCTAGTGCCAGGCTTGAAGTCATCAATCAGTGTAATATCAGGTATTACTTTGTGATTGTGGATGTTACTGTTACCTGTAGGTAGGAGCAGCTGAATTCTTTCCACAGAGATTCTTCAACATGGCCAAAAAGCTACATATCCTGGTGATAAGACCAAATGCCTTGGCTTAATGGAAGTGGGAAAGATGGTTCTGATGTCTCTGGTCTTTCCACTGTTCAGGAATGGTTCTCATTGATATTGAGCTCAGATTCACTGCTTCATGGGTTTCCTTTAGCCTGTCCCCTCCCAGGCTGGCCCTGCAGCTTGATTTGCTTGATAGAGACTGCACTTGGTACTAAGAAGAGTTGGCCACACAATGAGTGGGACTATACCTTCCACAGGTGATTCTTACGCAGTCATTTAGCTAAATACCATCAGCAATTGGTTTCTCCCATTTGGACACCTGGAGAGAAAAGTAGTTATGATGTCTCTGTGTATAGTCCTTAAAAGAGCAAAGAAAATATAAGGCAGAAGGAATATTGTTATACTAGAAGAATTATTATTTGCATTTGTGTTAAAAAAACCCAGTTTGTAATGAACCTGACTTATTCTTTATAATCTCCATATATAATGCAGCAACCATTTTGCTTGTTATTGGCTGAAAAGTCCCTGAAAGCAAAGGCCTTTTATTCATTTATTTTTACTTAAAAATAACTCATTTGAAGAACAGTACACGTTTATTATAGAAAAATAAGAAATACACTGAAAAGAAAAATAATAAAATTCCACAATCCCAACCACGTATAGACAATCACTGTTAATAACTTCATGTATTTACTTTTCTTTTTTCTGTTCTTTCTCCTCCACATTTCTAAAATGCGTATACTTACTGACTCTTATTCTAGGGAATGTGAATATTGAAATGAACATGAGAGACAGTCCATGCTGTCATGGCATTTATATTCTAAATAGGAGAGACACACAGTAAATAAACCAAAATTAAATTACAGTTGCTGTTTAGAATCTAATTAAACAAGGTGATGAGATAGAGGGTGTCTTGTAGGTGGGGCTTCAATAATATGGCCAAGGAATACCATTTTGAGAAGGGGAAATTTTAGCAAAGACATAAAGAGGAATGCACTCAGGCGTGACATGTCTTGGGGAGGGGTTGGTGCATGTTAGGCAAACAGACAAGGGCTAAGGCCTTGAGGCAGGAAGCAACTGGGCATGTCTACACAATAAGGGAAGGAGGGCCACTGTGGCTTGAATGTCAATGAAAGAAAGCAAGATGGGAGGTGGTGACAGAAAAGAGAGGCGGGGAAATGGTCACATTATGAAGGTCTGTGTAGGTCAGATAAGGAGTTTGGATTTTACTCTAAGGTCAATGGGTACTGTTAGAGCAGGAAAAATGGTACGGCTGACTAGTTTTTAAAGAATGTCCCAGTGGCTCAGGATGTGAGCTCAGCAATGATGTCAATATATAAAAATTCACTGCTCCTGTGTACCAGCAATGAACAATTGGAATTTGAAACTTGAAAATAATGCTGTTTACAATAGCACTAAAAGTTAAAGAAGCATTTAGGTATAAATCTAATAAACTTTGTATAGGATCTGTATTCTGAGTATTATAAAACATTGATGGAAATTAATCAAAGAATATCTAAATAAATGGCGATAGTCCATGTTTATGGATAGGAAAATCCACTATTAAGATGTCAGTTCTCCCCAATTTGATCTACAGATTCAATGTAGAAAGTTTTTGTAGATAGCTACAAGTTTATTCTAAAATGTATACGAAGAGGCAAAGGAATTAGAATAGCCAAAACAAACTGAAAAATAACAAAGTTTAAGGACGCACACTATTAATTTTAAGACTTATTTTGAAGCTACAGTGATCAAGGCAGTTTGACATAGATCAATGGAACAGAATGGAGAGCCCAGAAACAGATCCACAAAAACAAGATGGATGTCCATGTGCCAAAAAATGAACCTCAACATATACCTCATTTACAAAAACTAAAGCAATATGAATTGTAGACCTAAATGTAAAATATAAAACTATAAAACATATAGAAGAAAATAGGAGAAAATCTGTATGACAGTGGGTTTGGCAATGACATTTTAGATATGACAACAAAAATATCCATGAATAGAAGGATAAATTGGAATTTATCTAATTAAAAACTTACTTTATTGAAGACACACTTAAAAGAATGAAAAGAAAAGCCATAGACTAGGAGAAAATATTTGCAAATCACATATTTCATAAAGGGCTTAGATCCAGAGCATATAAAGAAGGAACTCTAAAAACTGAATAATAAAGTAAATACCTAATTTCAAGAAATAAGCAAAAGAGCTAAAAAGATACTTTATCAAGGAAGTTATCTACTAATAAGCATATGGATGGCAAATAAGCATATGAAAAGATGCTCAAAATTATTAGTAATAAATCAAATAATAACAGCCAGATACCACTTCAGATGTATTAGAATGACAAGCAAGCAAACAAACAAAAAAGTCCTCTGATACTATCAAATGCTGACAAGTAAACATAGCTGCTAGAATTCAATTTCATTGCTAGTGAGAATAAAAAATGATACAACCACTCTGTAAAACAGTTTGGCAGTTTTTTATAAAGTCAGACATACACTGAATACAACCCAGCAGTTCTACCCTTAGGTATTTACCAAATGAACTGAAAACTTACATTCACACAAAAACTGGTATGGGATGTATTATAGCAGCTTTTTTATAATTGTCAAAACCTGGAAATAAATCCACATGTCCTTCAATGCATGAATGGATAAACTGTGGTCCAAACAACAGAATAGTACTTCACCCTAAAAAGAAACTATCGATATACAAATATTAAATGCATTTTCCTAAGTGCACAACGCCAGGTCCAAAAGGCCAAGTATAATATGATTTAGTTTATATGACAATCTGCAAACCCAAAACAAAAGGATGGAAAATTGATCCATGGTTGCCAAGTGGTGGCATATAGGGGAGAAGCTGACTGTAGGGGCCACAGAAGGGAACTTTTTAAGGTAATGGAACTGTTCTTTATGGTACTGTTGTGGACAAATACCTGATTCTGTGCATTTGTCAAAACCCATGCTACTGTACATCACAAAGAGCGAACTTTACTGTGTGCAAGTTAAAGGAAAAAAAAAAAAGCCAGACCAAAATGTTGGTGGAAGGGGCTGTGCCAGGACAAAATACAAGCTGCCAGGAGTGTTGGCAGCTGATGGCTCTCAATGCCACTGCTCTCCAGGAATTCAAGACAGTTGTCTTGAACAACTTCACAGGCCCTCCTTGAACAACTCCTCATCCAGTGCCTAGTCAATATAGGCATATAAAGGTCTGAGCACACTGCCTCAATGGGGCATCTCGGAAGGGCCAGCCTAGCCTTAAACTCTCCAGGGAATTGGTGGGAACCTTTTATTGCAGCTGCTTCATAGTTCATTGACTCTTCAGTCCTGCTTCCCTCACCCCTCACAGGGGTGGATTTTGAATACACTTTCCAGGGAGCCTCCTGTACACAAGCCTCTGTGTCAGAGTTTGTTTTCCAGGTTGCTGACCTATGACAGTTGGTACGAGAGTATGTAAGGGAATGGCTCTGCCATTGCACCCTGGCAACCTTGCACCTTTCCACCTTTCTGGCCATGCAAGACAAGGTCTGAACCCTAGTTAATCTGAGGCTTGGTGGAATGCCTTTGATCCTCCAGGATCAAGAAGGATTTGAGAGGCTTGTAAGGAGCTGCTACAAGCCCATCTCTCACTCACCATCTTCTCTTCTCTGGGAGGCTTTAATGAGTCAGTTCCTAATGGCTGCCTCTGTTCTGATAAGGTATAAAGCTTTCTGCCATGCTTCCATCAGAATACAACTTCAGAATATTAAACCACTTAGCTTCAGTATAGAATTGGCTCCTTAGCAACAAATTATCCCACAACTCACATCGCAGTCATCCAGCGTGTTTTTTTGGTGTCATCCTATTTGGAGTGTGGAACAGGGATTGGGGTGCCTTTGGCTAATCTCTCTTTCGGTGTCTGAGTACTAAACCATCTGAATCAAGAAGTGGATTACTGTGTCTTTACCAGTAGAATCAGTCAGTTCTTGCCTTGTGTTATGTGTGCTGTCCACTTCCATCCAAAAGATGCAGAGACCAAGGATGGCCAATTCTGTGGGAGGCTAGTTTCCTGAGTCCTGGAAGAGGAACCGCTTATGGAAACCTGAAGTCTGCAAGAAGAAAAAAGCATCTTTCCTAAGGAAATTTAATATATTGCCAGATCCCTAGAGGAACCATGTTCAGATTTTGCTCACAGAAGTCTGTTGCATAACTGCCAGGGAGGGTGGGGTGCCCTGAAGCTTTAGCATGCTCCCTCTGTAGTCTCTGGGGAGCACCAGCCCAAGGGGTACTTCTCGCTGGTACTGGGGACACCATGTTTAGAAGGATTCAGAGGCTCTGTGTGCCCCACAAACAGTAAGGGCTACCTGGGTAACCACTCTCTGTGGTCTTCCCCCAGTTCCTAGAACTTTCCTGCTTCAGGACCCAAAGGTGCACATTCAAGAATGCAGGAGGAGTGATCTCCTGCTGTGGGCACAGTTGTGCATGGGGAGGGATGTGCAGGGGTACAGTGCCACTCTTTTTTTTTATTATTACACTTTAAGTTTTAGGGTACATATGCACAACATGCAGGTTTGTTACATATGTATACATGTCCCATGTTGGTGTGCTGCACCCATTAACTTGTCATTTACATTAGGTATATCTCCTAATGCTATCCCTCCCCCCTCCCCCCACCCCATGACAGTCCCTGGTGTGTGATGTTCCCCTTCCTGTATCCAAGTGTTCTCGTTGTTCAATTCCCACCTATGAGTGAGAACATGCGGTGTTTGGTTTTTTGTCCTTGCGATAGTTTGCTGAGAATGATGGTTTCCAGCTTCATCCGTGTCCCTACAAAGGACATGAACTCATCCTTTTTTATGGCTGCATAGTACTCCATGGTGTATATGTGCCACATTTTCTTAATCCAGTCTATCATTGATGGACATTTGGGTTGGTTCCAAGTCTTTGCTATTGTGAATAGTGCCGCAATAAACATACGTGTGCATGTGTCTTTATAGCAGCATGATTTATAATCCTTTGGGTATATACCCAATAATGGGATGGCTGGGGCAAATGGTATTTCTAGTTTTAGATCCTTGAGGAAAGTGACCCTCTTAAGTAGTCACCACATGTGAATCGTCAGAGCATTCAGAGCCAGCCTTGCCAGTGCCTGAGTAGTTGTCAGGTGGTCAGCAGGCACTGACACGCACTTCCAGCCCATTTGGGGGACATAAAAGTAAACTGATAATGTTTTCTTTTGTTCCTTTTTAAAGCTTCAGTTTGACAGTTTAAGGCCTGGAAATGTGAGTTTGAAGGGTTTGTACTTCCTCAAGAGTTTATAACATTCTTCTTGTCATTAAGGCCTCAAAACTTGACTGGAGGCAAGTTTGAATGATGAGTGCTTTGGAGAACATGACAAGACTAGAGAAATACAAGGAAACAGATACATAAGTACCATAAATACACAAGTACAGCAAAACTGCCTTTGTGGAGCAAAGGTAAAGATTCCCAGCATCGTATTGATAATTTGAGTTTTATAAACTTATTTGAATGTAGTAAGAGAAATGACCAGTTGTGAAGTGTAAATGGATTAGATAGCAATTCAATATTTATTGCTTTAAAGACTGACTTATGTAATAGCAAGAAAGAATAGTGAAAATTCAATTGCAGCAAAGTTCGTTGGCTTCATGTTTTGAACCAAAATGGTTCCCTTTTGTAAGTGGAACATAGTAACCTCGTGGTAGGCAAAGTTCTCTGATGACCCCCAAGATTCCAGCTGCCCCATGCAGATATCCTGTATATTCTCATCCCCTAGAGGGTAGGCTGGACCAGCGAATATGACGGAATGTCACTCTTGTGTCTAGGTTACTAATCAGCTGACTTTGAGCTAATCAAAATAGAGATTATCTGGGTAGATCTGACCTTGTTAGGTGAGCCCTTTTAAAGAAGGTGGGTGGAGCATCAGAGAGAGGCTTTACTCCTAGCCTGGGAAGGAGAAGTAAACTGCCTTGGAGTGAGAGGGCCTGTGAGTGGGTAGCCTGTGGGAGCTGAGAGTGGCTTTGGGCCATTAGCCAGCAAGAAATGGGAACCTCATGCCTACAATCACAAGCAATCAAATTCTGTTTGTCTCCATCCAGTGAAATGTAAATGCAGGGCTGGGCCTGGCTCTGGGGCCTGGCAGCTTAGGGACATCATGAGGCCACTGGTGTTTAGAGGTGGGAAGTGGAGGGAGGGATATAATGGCTGAGGGAAGCAGCAGTAACCCAGGGTGATTTTTCTCAGTCCAGGTGAAATGAAGATCGATCTGTAATCACTGTCTACATCTCTTTGCAACATGCAGTGGGTCTGTCCAGGGGAGAGGGGGCTGGAGAAGGAACATTTGGGGCCAGTGAGGATGCTCTGCAGTCCTGATTTAGGCCCAGGGAAAGAAGAAGAGACCCCTGGAGACTCCCCAGCATGGCTAGACTGAGACTGAGGCCTCAACACACTGGAAGTGGGAAAGATATTCAGATGCTTTTGCTGTCTGGTCTTTCCAGTGTCAAAGGCCGTTCTCATTGGGATTGAGCTGCAGAATCAGGGCTTTATGACCTCCCCCAAGCTGCCCCTTGAAGGCAGGCACTGCTGACTCCCCACGCTGACACTCTGCTTCAGCAGGATCACTCCTTGCTGCAGCAGCCACAGATGGTTCAGGTCAAGAACAGCAGGACAGGTTGCTTGTTTGCTACACGGAGAATATAATTGGCACTGTCTGCTTAGCTCCTCATAGATGATATTTGGCTTTTCACAAAGTAAGCCACCACAAGTTGGGTGAGACTGCTGGTCTTGGGACAGAGATTGTAGTTGGTTTTGGTCTCTTCCTGGGTGCTGCCCCTGTGCTGATTGTGTCTCCTTGTAATGTGCCATGGCAAAGATGTGAGTCACTTAACAATGAGGGACGTCCCCTCAAATGGGATACCTGGACACTCTCTGCTTCAGCAGGGGCATTCTTTGCTGTGGCAGCCACATATGGTTCAGGTCAAGAACAGCAGGAGGGGTTGAAAGGCAAAGGCATGTTTGTGTACACTCTTGGCTTTTTTACCTTGTGGCTTTGGGCTGTGAGCTTGTAAATAAAATGTTCTCAGCCTGGTGGCTCTGTGTGTCAGCGCTGCCTTGTTGTCACTTTAAATAATTGAGTTTACTATCGGGTGTTTAACTCAGCATGTTAGCTGAGCTCTCCCTCTGTCTGAGGCACTGTAGACTGAAGAAACTGACAAGCTAAATGATCTCCCCTTTCTTGAGCTAGAGTGTACTTGAGCTCTTCTCTTTTCCCCTCTCCAGTTGCCTTAGAAATGGTTAGATGGGAAGCTGCACTTGGAAGACCCTGGAGGATGCCTGACAAGGGGATGTCTGACACATGATGAAGTTGGAGCTCTTTTTGAAATGTTTCTTGCCCTTCCTGGAGCAGAGGAGCCATTATTTATGCAGGTAAAATAAGATGAACTGTTACTTCTCTTGAATCATGTGAGTATGGAGAAGAATGCCTCCCAAGAAATGAGAGGTTGGTTTGACAGACTCAGTCTTGTCA
This sequence comes from Pongo abelii, assembly GCF_028885655.2. Taxonomy (NCBI): domain Eukaryota; kingdom Metazoa; phylum Chordata; class Mammalia; order Primates; family Hominidae; genus Pongo; species Pongo abelii. The sequence goes on along the minus strand of NC_071993.2, from coordinate 129,913,080 downwards.
CATTTTGTGGAAGTTAAGCCTGTGAGTTAGAGGGCAAATCCCAGAGCCCAGTGCGTGGCAGATTGCGACCTTCCTCATCGTGCCTGCGTCTCCGGGGGATCTGCATGGATCACCTAGACAGGCACTGATAAGGTAGAACATGGTAATCCATCACTAAGTTTGCAGTTTTTTCTCTTTGGTTCTTTTAAAACTGATTTTATAGTCATAAAGTTTGGTGAGGGAAAGACTGGATGGGAATTTCGGAGATGGGAAGAGAGGTGTAATCTGGTTCTGGGACATATAGTAAAATGTGCCATTTGGATTTTACAAAGACACAGAAACTGTCTTCAAACCTTGGCAGTTCATAAAATCTGATTGCATGTTGTTCGCCACAATCTTTATTTCTCTGAGAATAAAGGATTCAGTTAAGGAGATCCTCTCTCTGGGGCAAAACCCAGCTCTTCTCATGGCATTTGCCAGGGCCATAGCAAGGTCCCCATCTGCACCAAGAGTCTGAAGGTAAAGACAAGTTTCCCGGGAGCGGAGCAGAAGGAGCTGTGGAGGAGGCAGAGATGGGAACTGGGTCAAGTAGGGAGCTCACAGGCTTATGTAGTTTTGGATCCAGGATGCTTCTGTCACCAGAGATGCAATTTAGCAGGCATCAGGGTGTTTGCAACCATTTGACTCAGGTGTTAGTCACAGGATGGGCAGTTTGCAAATAACTGACTTGGGTGAAAGTCCTTGTGGATGCGAATTACAGAGAATTTCCATAGAGAAAAGGCCAGCCCCTGTATCGGGAATCGCATTTTGCAAAGTTGAACTCCCTGATTCTGAGGACAGTTGCTGCCTACCTTTTGCCATCTGGAACACATGGCCCCATCCCTCTCAATACTCTTAAGCAGTCACCACATGTGAATCATCAGTGAGATATTGCTTCGAATGAAAACATCAACACAAAAATCAGCCCCTTCCTTAAATGAAATGCAACGGGATTTATTCGCAGATCTTTCAGCTGACAGCCAAAATCACGGCCTTTGAATAATAGAGTTAGGGGGACTGGGAATGGGGAACAACACATCATTTCAGAAGGTTCAGGAAGGCTGGGGGTGGAAGAGCATTGGATTTTGGAAGCAGGAGATGGAGGGAAGGATTATAGAACCAGGTCCTAGTTTCTTTGCTGCCAGTGACTTGCTGTGTGACCCAAGGGAGTCACTTCCACTCTCTGAGCTTCAGTTTCCTTATCTTTCAAACAGAGGTTTTAGTTATTGCCTCCTGGTTGCCTTCATTACAACTCAGAAAGATATTACTAAAACACATTGGAAATAGTTAAATGTTGGTGACTTACAAGCAATGTAGAAAGTATGCATTCTTTTTAATAAATGAAATAATATTGGTCAGGGTTTAATTGCTATGTCTGAGTCACTGCACTGTCTAAATGTAGAGGCTCAGTCAGAGAAAGTGAGTACCAGACTGACAAAATTTGGATTTCAGTCATTGATCATAACATGTGCCAGCACCTAATAGGTTCTAGGTTCTCTGATACCTAGGGTTGCAGAGCTCCTGCCCCCATGGAGCTCACAGACACCTTGAAAATGCACATTTTAAATGCACAAGCCCACAGACTATCAAACAGCAATCAGGTAACCACGGAAATAGAGGGAAACTGAGAGATGAAATAGTCACCCCCGTGGGGAGGGTCCACAGGGCCTAGCTCCTTAATGATGACTAAGCTTATTTAGGGTTATATCCCTCTGAACCCAAGTAGGGACTACAGACATCTGCTACCACACCTGGCTAATTTATTTTCATTTTCATTTTTAAAATTTTTTGTAGAGACGAGGTCTCTACAAAAAAAAAAAAAAAAACATGGTCTACAACCATGTTGCCAAGGCTGATCTCAAACTCCTGGGCTCAATCCAATCCTCTTGCATCAGAGGTGGCATCAGAGGAGGCCTGGTGAAATTTCATGACTTTTATTATCTCACAGTGGTAATAAGGCCACCTCCACTGCAGTGTCAGTGGAGACTAAAACAGAAAGGAATTTTCCTGTAGTCTTCATTATTAGAACCTGGTGCGCACCTGGAGATATGACTCATGAAAGTGTGCCCCACCCAACAAAACAAAACAAAACAAAATTGGGCCCTCAGGAGTGTTTAAATATTCTGCTAGTCCCTATTCATCATCCAGGAAGACATCAGTTACCATGTAAGTGTTCTTACCAGTTGCTGGCTCTGGCAATGGCTTCTGCTCCTAAGCTGGGATTCTCTGTATTCACCTCTCTCTTTAGTTTTGGGGGTGGCTGTTTGCCCTGTGACTTCAGTTTTCTGGTTGACTTAAGAGTTGTTGATTTCAGCTTTTATTCAGTCACTTTATTCAGCTTTTTACTTGTTGTGAGGATGGGAATGATGACTCCCAAGTCCTTCACATGTTGGTGCAGAAACCAGAAGTCCTGTGTTCATTTTTACCCATTTTTTTTTCTTTCTGTCTTGTAGTTTGGATAATCTCAACTATCTTCAAGTTCATTGATTCTTTCTTCTGTCAATCCAAATCTGCTATTAAGCCCTTCTAGTGAATTTTTCATTTCAGTTATTGTAGTTTCCAATGCCATAATTTCTGTTTGGTTCTTTTAATAATTTTTATCTTTATTGGTATTTTTTATGATGAGACATTATTCTCATATTTTCCTTTAGTTTTTTGGACATGGATTCCTTTGAACATACTTAAAAGACTTTAAAAGTCTTTTCTAGTAGGGCCAATGTCTGGGCTTCTTCCAGAAAAAGTTTTTATTTATTTCTCCCCCACTCCTTTATGGGCCATACTTTCTTATAGGCTTTTTTGAAAACTGGACATTTAAAATAATATAACGTGGCATCTCTGGGAATCAGACTCTTAACTAAAACTTTTCTCTGAGGGAAACAAAACCTGAAAAGGGGAGATTGAGTATTACATGGCTTAAGAGAGTATTTAGGCATATCTACTTCCATTGGTGCTAAAATATATCTGGAAGTGGAATGGAATTCAGAACTCCATGAAACAGAGCTGGTGTCCAGAGCGTTGATGTCACACAGCCTGTGTCCTGATTGGCACAGAAGTTGGAACTAGATTGTGGATATCCATTCTGCTAGCTCTGCTGGAAGACTGCTTCTAAACGCAAGCTCTTCAACTTTGGATGTTAATCATTAGAATTTTCTTTCTCAAATTAAAGGTTTGAGAAATTCCTGATAAGATGTCCTGTTCCCTAAAGTTTACTTTGATTGTAGTTTTTTTTTACTGTTGGCTTTCATCCAGCCATGAAGAGTTAGAAGGTGGTAAGTATGCTTTGGCAATCAGATTGTTTATTTTTCTCCCCTGACTCACTTTTTCCCAGTTTCAGAAAGTTAAACTAATTTGTTATCTCAAATTGGATTTCTTGGGAGAATTTAAGATTTAGGAGGAAAAATGTCAGTTGTCAGAGGAAGAATTGTAAAGTTCTTTCCCTAAAACATGCATCATTTACAAAATGGATTTGCATATTCTCAGTATTGTTGGGACAGTAACATTTGGAAACAGTCATTTCCACAGAAGAGCTTTGAGCCTGATGTCCAGTGAGGGGTCATTTCTGACTCTGAAAATGAGTATAGCTCAGGAGGCCCAGGTGCTGGGGAGTGATGCCATCAGCTCCACTGCAGGCCTGCTTGTTATTTCCAGCCGCACATCACACCTGTGAAAGGGAAAGATTCTTCCCACTGTTTGTCCTTCTGATAGCCTTCTCTCTGGACTTTGCATTTCCATTCCTTTTCATTGACAAACTGACTTTTTTTTTTTTTCTTTTTTTCCATCTTTGGGCCAGCTTGGGATCCTAGGCTGCCCTGGGAAGACATTTTGTTTTACACACATAAGGATCTGTGTTTGGGGTTTCTTCTTCCTCCCCTGACATTGGCATTGCTTAGTGGTTGTGTGGGGAGGGAGACCACATGGGCTCAGTGCTTGCTTGCACTTATCTGCCTAGGTACATCGAAGTCTTTTGACCTCCATACAGTGATTATACTTGTCATTGCTGGTGGTATCCTGGCGGCCTTGCTCCTGCTGATAGTTGTCGTGCTCTGTCTTTACTTCAAAATACACAACGCACTAAAGTGAGTCACATGTTCAAAATAAAGAACGTACTAAAGTGAGTCACATGGGGAAAAGGGGATAACACTCCCTCAGTGGGATACCTGGGCTCCCTGTTGGAGCAAGGTCATTCCTTGCTGCTGTGGCCATACCCTGGGTGAGGTCAAGAAGAACAGGCAGCTTTGTAAAAGCAAAAAGACAGCTGAGTGTAGAAGCTTATTTTTTTTCTTCCTGGCTGGGGTTGGTAGAATGTTCTCAGCTTCGGCCTGTGAGTGTCAGCGCTGCTTGGCTGTCACTGGACCTCACTAAGTTTACCATCAGGTGTTTAATTCAGCACCTTGGCCAAGCCTCCCTCTGTCCTGGGCACTGTAGGCTGCAGATTCTGTGGGGGAGGCTGCGTGAACGAGCTCTGCCTTGTGCTCATGTGGAGGACGGGCTGGATTGATCTCTTCTTGCCTGAGTTGGGAGCTCTCAGGGTATTCCTCCATTTGTTTCTGGCGGCCTTGGGGAAAATGACTGGGGCTCTAGATCTCAGGGACAGCTGAACCGTGTGAAAAACCTGGGGGACAGTGGACAAGGGAGGGTCAGATAAGAGGAGATTGTATTTTGGGGAGAAGACCCTTTAAGTACCAGAGAGATTGGTTGTCAGATGCAATTGTGTCCCCATTCTAAGGAGTTCACAATGGCACATCCCAGAGCCCAGGACACAGCTGAATGCAGCACCTTCCCATCATTCCTGCATCTCGGGGGCCTGCAGTGACCAGCTGGGTGACCTTGCTTGCGAATTCACTCACCCTTACTTTTGTAACCTCAGTTTACATTTATAGCAGTCATAGGAGAGGAAAGGATTCAAGAGGAACTTGGGACGGGGGAGAGAGCTTTAATGTATGGCTGGTGTTCATATTTGACTGGCTTCAGTGCTAAACTCCCCAGATACCCCCCAACAGTTCTAACAAAAGGGCTGAGAAGAAAAATTCTAAGCCTGTGCTTTGTGTGTGTCTTTTCTCAAGAGCTGCAAAGGAACCTGAGGCTGTGGCTGTAAAAAATCACAACCCAGACAAGGTGTGGTGGGCCAAGAACAGCCAGGCCAAAACCATTGCCGCGGAGTGTTGTCCTGCCCTGCAGTGCCGTGAAGGATGTAGAATGTGTGCCGGTTTTGGTTCCCTGCCACCTTGCTGTTGCGACATAAATGAGGGCCTCTGACTTAGGAAAGGTGGGCACAAAAATCTTCATGAGCAATACTTCTTAATAGATTGTTTTTTTATTCAAATCAAGTTCTAGAGTTTTTATGTGAGATTATATAATTTACAGTGTTGTTTTATATTCTTTTGAATAAATGTACACTATTAAAAGTAATCCTCTTTGCCGCCAATATTTTTTGATTGTTAATTATAAACATCCTTTGTTTAAATATATTTATTACTCACTTTGGAATGTGGGGGAATTAGCTTGTAGCACTGCAACAGAAGAAAGAGAATTGGAATAAAAGTGTCCAGCACATCTCCCACCCGAGAAGGAAAATGCACACTGTTCTTAGGACATTTCCAATTTCAGCCCAGCTGATCTTGTCAAGCTGGAGTCGCTCATTTAGCTCTCGTGAGGGCTTGGATGGTTGACATCCACCGCAGAAAATGGTGTCATGTCCTGATACCTGTCCTGTTGTCCTGTCCATTTATCCAAGACAGTGAGAGGAGCCAGGCAGGACCTCCCTGTGTTAAAGTTGTCTGAACTGTGTAAGATAGGCCTGATTGAGCTCAGTGACCTCAAAAGGACCTTTTGAAAACCAGTTTCTTCCTACTGCAATCCCCAAATCTCCAGAGCATGTGGCTCCTTCATAGATTACGGTAACAGTGATGTATGTTGATCCAGCCATCAACATCTTCAACTGTAACACGAACCACCAGCCAAAGGCCAAAGCCCAGACTCCCTGACCACAACAACTGGTGGCAGGAAGCACCGCTCCCCACTTTACTCCCAGCTGCCTTCTGTTCCAGCTCCTGCCCCTGAGCTTCCTGGAACCTCTTTCTAAGCATGATATCTGTAATCGCCATGTCCACTCCTCTCATGAACTAAACCCTTGCTTGTGACCATCACATGTATACTGAATGTAAAGAATTATTAGCTGGTAACAGGTGGTAATCTACTAAAAGTGGGTAAAAAAGGAAAACAGAAGTCACAAATGAAGGAAACAGCTGTGACATCTAGGCACAGAAACAGGCCAGATGTGGGTGGAGGAGCTGCCTGTAGAGGCCGAGCACCGCCTGGAGGCTGAGCCTCCAGCCCTAGCATGCTTGGGAAGAGGCCAAGTCAGGGCAGCCTCCAGCTGGAGGTCACCTGTCCCCCTTAAGTTTCCGGACACTGTCTCTGTCCCCTGCCTTTGATTTTCTCTTGTCACCAGCAAGCTCTGACAGATGGAGCACATACAAATCCCCTCTTACCCCACCCAGTGAGTGGCCCAGTGCCTGGACCCAGGACACCTGTGCCAGGGCCTCCCCATGTGGGTGACTATGCCTGGTGCAGGTATTGCAGGGGCCGTGAGGGAGATGGGACAAAGGTCTTCAGGACACCCCCATTAGCAGGAGGACAGAGCACCGCACATGGGCTTTAGAGCCCTATGGAGCCGGTTCCCATCCCAATTCGGCCTTCACCAGGGGAAGTCCCTTGACTCATCTGAGCCGCTGTGTCCTTGATGTGAAGTGGAGACTTGCACAGGTGACAGAGAAGAAGCAGTGAGATGAAGCAGGGTGACCCCACAGCACCCTGTGGTCCCCAGGAAGTTGCCAGAGGCCTGAAGGGGGCTTCTCTTCTGACTGGACCTGGAAGCCTGGGTCCTTTACCAGGGCCACCTGATGGAGTGTGGCCACGAAACTCTCGCACTCAGTGGAGATGGATTAGGGACTTTGGAGATCCCAGCCATGGGTGACAAAGAGGGGTTCAGAGGGAAAGCCCAGGGTGGGAGTGGGTATTCATGGACACAGCTGCAAGCACTTAGTAACCAGAAGGGTCCCCCATCTCAAACACCTGTGCCCTGCTAGCTCACCCCAGGACACCCAGTCCTGCCTCATCCACAGCCAGCCTGGGCAGATAGGAATGGAGCAGAGCCAGGCAGGGGCCTTGGGGAGTGTCCAAGCTCCTCCTGAGCATCCCAGGTGCTGCCTTTCCCCTGCAAGGGCCCAACGAGGAATGGATCCCCTGGGTCACAGCGTAGGACTGTGCTCTCCCTAGGGAGGCCTCCTGGGCTGCTGCACAGTCAGAACAACACAGAGGGGCTGACGGTAGCCAGAGGGTTTCACCCTAGGAGACTTAGCCTACACGAGCGTCAGACTTCCCCAGAGCTGCACAAAGGTTCTTCAGAAGGTGGCCAGTCCTGGCATTGTCCACTCAATATGTTCCACCTGAACTTAGAGTGAAACCCAGACTCATTTGCCGTATGGGTCCTTCCCCATCTGACCTTCACCTGCTCCTCTCCATCCTCCCCTCCCAGCTCACTCATGACCAGCCAGGCTGTTCTTTATTCCCTTCTATTGTAGGTGTGCCCACCTGGTCTCTGCCTCAGGGCCTGTGCGCTTGCCCTCTCTTTTGCCTAAGATACAACCCCCGAGCTCAGATCACCCATGAATGCCTCCCTCTTGTCTTTCTGCCTTTGTTCAGATTTCATCTCTCAAGATGCCCTCCTTCTCACTGTCAGATTTCCTCCCCACCCCAAGACAACCACCATCTATGCAGTCATCCTGTTTATTGTATCCGTAGCTTCTCTCACCAGTTGAATTCTTCATTTATTTTTGTTGTCTAACTCTCCACTTAGAATACAAGTTTCATGAGGGCAGGACTGTGTCTCTCACATTCACTTCTATATTGCTTAGGCCCTAGATCAATAAGTAATATTTACTGATTGAACGAATGAAAAGAGGACAGCCCCCATCCACCACCACTTGCTCCTCCCAGTCTCACTGTGGACACTAGGATTTCTTTCTCTAGGCTGCAAAACACTGTGCTCGAGAGACTAATTCACCTGCTTCAGTCTCTCCAGACATAACTGGTTAGAAGTCGCTGTCGGGGAATCTGGATCTGCACTCTTTTTCTCTTCATCCTCTACCCTCTTCCCCTCCCCCACAGGGTCAGCCACCTGGCAGGGCATCTGAATGTCCCAGCTGGACCCAGATTTTGCCCAGGTGTTGCACCCTCTGCCTTGCCCCACAGGCCTTTGTTCTCCCACAGGCTCCCTTCTCAAAGCAGAGCCCTGAAGACTTCAATATGTGAATGAGGCCACCTGTTTGTGATGTGCAGGCACAGAAGAAAGGCACAGCTCCCTATCAGTTTCATGGAAAATAACTCAGTGCCTGCTGGGAACCAGCTACTGGAGATCCCTGCAAAGAGCTTCCACTGGGGGCAACCCTTCCAGGAAGGAGTTGGGGAGAGAGAACCCTCACTGTGGGGAATGCTGATAAGAAACCAGTCACACAGCTGCTCTATTCTCACACAAATCTACCCCTTGCGTGGCTGAAACTGACGTTTCCCTGGAAGTGTCCAGAAAGCTGATGTAACACAGAGCCTATAAAAGCTGTCGGTCCTTAAGGCTGCCCAGCGCCTTGCCAAAATGGAGCTTGTAAGAAGGCTCATGCCAGTGACCCTCTTAATTCTCTCCTGTTTGGCGGAGTTGACAGTTGCAGAGTCTGAAGGTAAGAAAATTGAACCAGATTTATTCACCAAAACAGAGAAGTTCTTCTCTTAAGAGGCCTCTTTCAAAATTTTTCAAAGTGTTTATATCTGTTGGCCCCAGTTCAGATAAAAATGTACTCTAATGCTCTTGGAGGGGATTTTAAATTAGTTCTAATTTTATTGGCTCATCTGACAATGTCCATAAAAATATCAAAAGCGTATAGAATTTTACTGGGTAATTTACTGCTAAGAGTTTATGTTTTGGAAATAAGCATAAAAGTGTCCAAAGATATATGTGTAAATATGTGCACTTACATAATTGTAAACTACAACATGAATTTTCATTATTTGTTATGGTAAATCCATAAAATGGAACACTCTGTTTTGCAACGTAAAAAAAAAACGATGGCTGGGGGCGGTGGCTCACGCCTGTAATCCCAGCACTTTGTGAGTCCGAGACGGGTGGATCACGAGGTCAGGAGTTCGAGACCAGCCTGGCCAACATGGTGAAACCCCGTCTCTACTAAAAATACAAAAATTAGCCAGGTGTGGTTGTGCGTGCCTGTAGTCCCAGCTACTTGGGAGGCTGAGGCAGGAGAATTGCTTGAACCCGGGAGGTGGAGGTTGCAGTGAGCTGCGATCATGCCACTGTACTCCAGCCTGGGTGACAGAGCAAGACTCCGTCTCATTAAAAAAAAAAAAAGACTCTGATCTATAATGTGTCCATAGACCACATTAAGAGAGAAAAAAGATCTGAAGTTTGTGTACAATATGATGGTTCTTATGTTTGAAATATATACATTCAAGCATTTTAAATGTCTAGAAATAGAAGAGGAAAGGAAAAGGTGTGGAAGAATTTACACCAAGGTTTTAGTGATGATTGTTTCTGGATGGATGGGGTTATGGGAGTATATGGGAGAATAAATAAAAATAAAGCTTTGTTCCTATGTAGGTGGGGTTTTTGACCATTAGTCAAAATCTTGGTGGGATTTTGAATTAGTACTAATTTTATTTGGGCCCATCTGACAATGTACATAAAAACATAAGAATTTACCAAATAATTTTTAAAAATTTTATAGAAAAAAATTTTCACTATGTTGCCCAGGCTGGTCTCGAACTCCTGAGCTCAAGCGATCCACCTGCTTTGGCCTCCCAAAGTGTTGGGATTACAGGTGTGAGCCACCATGCCCAGCCCCTTACTGGGTAATTTCACTGCTAACAGTTTATCTTTAGGATCCAGTTATTTTTCCTCTCCCCCTTTTCTCTTTCTTCTCTTCTTTCTCTTTTTTAATAACAGCTTTGTTAAGATATAATTCACGTACCATAAAATCCACCATTTTAAAGTATACAATTTAGTGTTGTTTAGTATATACGCAGAATTGTGCAACAATCACTACTATCTAATTCCAGAACATATTCTTCACCCCCAAAAGAAACTGTCTCAGGCTCAGCATGATGGCTCAAGCCTACAATCCCAGCATTTTGGGGGGCTGACATGGGAGCATTGCTTGAGGCTGAGAGTTTGAGACCACCCTGAACAACGTAGTGAGACCTCGACTCTACAAAATTTAAAAAAAAAATTTTTTTAGCCAGCCGTGGTTTGTCATGACTGTAGTCCCAGCTACTCTGGCGGCTGAGGTGGGAGGATCACTTGAGCCCAGTAGTTTGAGGCTGCAGTAAGCTATGATTGTGCCATCACAATCCAGTATAGGTAACAGAGTGAGACTCTGTCTGTCTGTCTCTCTCTCTCTCTATATATATATATTTATATATAGTCTCTCTCTATATATAGTCTCTATATAGTCTATATATAGTCTTTCTATATATAGTCTATATATATAGTCTCTATATATAGACCAATGTTTTATATATATATAAATATATCTAACATAATATATATAACTATATATTATATATAGACTAATGTAATGAATATTAGTGTACAAGTTTCTGATATATATATATATGTATGTATGTATATATATGTATGAAGAAACTCTGTATTCACTACCATTCACCCTCCATTTCTCCTGATGTCTCCAGCACAAGGAAACCACTACTCTACTTTCTGTCTCTATAAATTTACTTATTCTGGATATTTCACATAAATGAAATCATGTAATATGTGGTATTTCACTTAGCATAATATTTTCAAGGTTCATATATATTGTAGCATGTATCAGTACAATCAGCCCTCAGTACCTGTGGGTTCAGCATTCATGGATTCAACCAACCATGAATTGAAAACATTTGAAAAAATAAGGGTTGGTTACGGAACATGTACAAACTTTTTTCCTTGCCATTATTTCCTAAATAATATAGTAAACAACTATTTACACATCATTTACACTGTATTATAAATAATCTACAGATGTTTTGAAGTGTACAGGATGTGTGTAGGTCACATGCAAACACTAAGTCATTTTACATAAGGGACTCCAACATCCATGGATTTTGGTATCCACAGGGGATCCTGGAACCAATCATTCGTGGGCACCAAGGGATGACTACCTCGTTTCTTTTTATTGCTGAATAATATTCCAATGTATGGATAGACCATGTTTTATGTATTCATCAATTGATGAACATTTGGCTTATTATGACTAATGTTGCGATGAATATAGTGTACAAGTTTTTATGTGGACATTTGTTTTTATTTCTTTTGGGGATATGCCTAGCGATAGAATTGCTGGGTTATGATAACTGTATGTTTAATCTTTTGAGGAACTGCCAGACTGTTTTCCATGGCAGCTGTACCACTTTACAATCCCATAAGCAGTGTATAAGCATTCCAGTTTCTCCATGTCCTTGTCAATGCTTGCTGTTTTCTGTGTTTGACTCTAGCCATCCTAATGCATGTGAAGTGATATCTCGTTGTGGTTTTGATTTGTATTTCCCTGATTACTAATGATGCTGAATATATCTTCATGTGCATATTGGCCATTTATAGATCTTCTTTGGAAAAATGTCTATTCTGGTTCTTTGTCCATTTTAAATTGGATTATTTGCCTTTTAATTATTGAATTGTAAGAATTCTTTATACATTCTAGAAATCAAGTGTCTTTTAAAAACCATCCTTTTTTTCCCAGGTTGATCTATAAATTCAGTGCAATTCCAATAAAAATCCCAGTAAGAATGTTAAATAGATACAGACATGCTGACTCTAAAATTTATATGAAAAAGCAAAGGAACTGGAATAGCCAAAACAATTTTGCAAAAGAACAGTAAAGTTGGAACAGTCATGTTACCTAATTTTAAGACTTCTTATAAACTACAGTAATCAAGAAGGTGTGGTTTGCCAAAAGGATAGACAGAGCAAATTGAAATAGAATAGAGTTCAGAAATAGATCCACACAAATATGGTCCGTTGATTTTTGACAAAGATGCAAAGGCAATTTAATGGAGAAAGGACAGCCTTTTCGTCAAATGGTCTTGGAACAATTGGACACCCATATGCAAAAAATGAACTCAACCTAAGCCACATTTCTTACACATAAATTAGTTCAAAATGGATCATAGATCTAAATGTAAAATGTAAAACTATAGTATTTTTAAAAAGAAAACATAGGAGAAATCTTTGTAACCTGGGGTTGAGCAAAGAGTTCTTAGACAAGACACCAAAAGCACAACCCATAAAAGAAACTATTACTAAATTGGACTTTATAAAAGATTTAAAACTTTTGTTTTGGGAAAGACACTGTTAAGAGGATGAAAAGACAAGATACAGATTGGGAGAAAATATTTTCAAATTGCAGATGCAGCAAAGGACTTGTATTCAGCATATATAAAAAACTCTCAAAACCCAATCATAAAAACAAAAAGCCAAGTTAAAAAAAAGGGCAAAAGACTTAGAGATACTTACCAAAAAGGATATATAGAAGGCAAATAAGAACATGAAATGATGTTCAGTGTCATTAGCCATTAGGGAAATGCAAGTTAAAACCATGATGGGATGCTGCTACACATCTGTTAGAATGGCTAAACAAAGCAATACAAAAACCTGACAATAGTGTGTGTTGACAAGAATGTGGTGCAGCTGGAACTCTCATACATCGTTGGTTCGATTGTGAAATAGAACAGCTACTCTGGCAAATGGTTTGGCAGTTTCTTATGAAGTTAAATATACACTTAACATATGACCCAGTGATATCACTCCTAGGTATTTATGCTAGAGAAATAAAGACACATGTTCATTTAGAAACCTATTAAAAATACAAACCGTCCTTCTTCAGGTCCTAATGTAGTCTCTATATGTAGAGAAGTTAAAAATACTTCTCCTCAAAGGGTTCAAGACGGAGAAATCAACTGCTTTTGACTTACTTTGGAGTAAGCTAAGTGCCATCCACAATTAGCTGCCTACTTGTATGTATATTACATGTGAGAGGTAGATTCATAATCTCTCAGGGAGGGGAAAGTGTCTGTTGTTGACTTTCCTCAGTGCCATCTGTGGTCTCTAACAGGCAATTCAAGCTGCACAGTCAGTCTAGGGGGTGCCAATATGGCAGAGACCCACAAAGCCATGATCCTGCAACTCAATCCCAATGAGAACTGCACCTGGACAGTAGAAAGACCAGAAAACAAAAGCATCAGAATTATCTTTTCCTATGTCCAGTAAGTAGAAGCTTTAGTTTCCTAATAAGGGATATCGAACTCTGACCACATTGGGGTGGGTAGGGGGACTCTCTGTAGAAAGAACTCAGCTGCTGCTAGAGGTGGTAGTGACACTGACAACCATCGTGATGATGATGGTGATGAGGATGATGGCTGATAGTCACTGATGATGGCTGTGTGCCCGGCACTGGCTCACAGAGGTCCTTCAAGGTCAGCACTATAATAGTACTACAAACACAGCAAGGTTGAGAACTTGTCTGAGGTCACACAAATAGTGAATAGCATGACCAGGGTTAGAACCTAGCTCGTCTAGTTCCAGTTTCTTGGCCTTAAAACACTAAACTTTGGTTCCAAATTTTTCTATGCATTTGAATCAGTGGAGGAGCTTTCACACATCCAGACTCCGAGGCTGTACACCATATGATTAGATTATAATCTCTGGGGGTAGACTCCAGGCATCAATATTTTTTATTTTATAGTTTTTATTTTGAAATAAGTATACATTTATAAGTGCTTTTTATAAGTGCCCAGGTGACCCCAGTGTGAGGCCAAGCTGAGAACATGACTCTGCCCTGCAGAGACGCTCAGTGTTTCCTATCTGCCTCTAGTTAATCTTCTCAACAACCCACTGGGCAGATGCAGTCTAATCCCCATTCTATCGATAAGAAAACCCAGAGAAGTCACTTACCAGGTCCAAGACTAAAAAATAATAAAAATGGGATAGGAACTGAATCCAAGCAGCCTGGCTCCAGAGCCCCTACTCTTACGCCTGTCCCGGTGGTTCTTACACTTGATCATATATCAGAAGCATGTGGCAGGCTTATTAAAACACAACTGCTGGGCCCCACCACCAGAATCTCTATTATCTTATTCAGATGGAGTGTGTGGGACCTGAGAATCTGCATAGCTAACAAATGCCCAGGTGATGTTGGTGCTGCAGGTCCAAGTACCACACTTTTGAGAACCGTAGCCCTGTACCACTGAAGCTGGAATTTACTTTATCCTTCAAAGAAGCAAAAGAGGCCTAAAATTTCCTGGAATGGTTGCTGAGAAACATATATGCTATTCTTGCTGTGTAAGAAGAGAGGGGAAGAGAGAGTGTGGGAAGAGCAAGGGAGGGGAGAAATTAACATTTAACATCTATTGAACACCTATGTGCCAGGCCTGTGGCAGGTGCTTCATATTCAGAATATTATAAACCTCACACAGTAATGAGAAGTAGGCTGTGATATCCCCATTTTACAGATGAGAAAACTGAAGCCAAGAAAGGTTAAATTGCTTATCTAAAGTTATACAGCAGGTAAGTGACTAAAGTGGAAAGAGAACCCAGATTTCTCTACCCTTGTCTTATTACTTCCTATAAGTTTGGACATATGTCCTCTGAGGATATTTGGGGAGACCCTGTCAGAATGTGCAGCAAACTAAAACCCTGGGCTGTCCTGTCCAGTGCAGGGCATGGGACTGTCCTTCAGAATGAGGAAGTGGTGATACAAGGGAAGGAAGGAGCAACTAGGGAGGTGCTAAGGTTTGCTTTTCCTTGGGAAAGGTGGCTATGGAAGAAGAAGAGTTGCTTCACCTTTCAACAGCCTTGGATATCAAGTGTCAATGGGAAACAATTCTAAATAAGAAGGTTCATCAAAGAGTTACATGGACATGGGGAACAGGAGAGACGGAAATAGGCAGAAGGAAAGGAATTCTGATTCCAGGCCCATCCTCATCATTTACTTGATACAGACATAGGCAAAGCAGTTCACCTCCCTGAGCCCATTAAAGTTGACAGTTTGTGGTTTGATGTTGAGGATGGTGGGGTTGGTGATTGGTCTTGGAGAGGTTTAAATGAAAACAGATGTGCCACCACTTTGTAAATTTACATGCCTAGGTGAGTAATTGACTGCTCTGCAAACCCCCTTTGCTTGTGACACTTCTTCAGCCACAGTTGTGTTTTGTCCACAGGCTTGATCCAGATGGAAGCTGTGAAAGTGAAAACATTAAAGTCTTTGATGGAACCTCCAGCAATGGGCCTCTGCTAGGGCAAGTCTGCAGTAAAAATGACTATGTTCCTGTATTTGAATCATCATCCAGTACATTGACATTTCAAATAGTTACTGACTCAGCAAGAATTCAAAGAACTGTCTTTGTCTTCTACTACTTCTTCTCTCCTAACATCTGTAAGTCCTCATTTACACAACCTTCACCCACATCTCCTGCAAGCACAGGTTACACACTCTTCTGTCCGGGTTCTTATAATCTTCAGTCTGAGTATATTCCCTCAGAGTCTTCTCTGAGAGAGCAGTAGTTCTCTAACTTACATGTGCATAAGAATCATCTGGAGAGCTTGTTAAATCACAGATCCTGGGCTCCATCACAGATATTGTGATTCATTGGTTCTGGATGGAGCACATGATCTTGCCTTTCTAACCAGCTCCCAGATGAGGCAGAGACAAAGGGCTGATCAGATGGCTACATACTGAGGGGTACTGTGTTAGAGCCCAAAGCGGAGATTCTACATTCAGCCTGTTTAATAGTAACCCTGGTATCTTCTGCAATGCCTGTTCAGGGACTGCACCTCCCTATGCTCTGATTCCTTAGATCTTGGTTGGGGTTGTTGAACCTTCATATTTAACAAGTCCCCTGGATGATTCCGACAAAGAAGGTTAGAGATTGCATGCTGGGAATCTCTGGTCTCACCATTGAAATTTAAGACTGTCAGGTGGTTGGAGGCTACATTTACAGGGCTCTGCATTCACAGCACCTACATTCCACTGTGATCCAAAGCAGAATGCCAAGAACATCTGCAAGTGGGTTCATGAGGAGAGCTCCACTGTGGATTTCTTTCCAAGGCCCAGAGCTGACCATGTCACTCTCCTGCTAAAACCACTACTTCTTGGTACCAGCAAATCTCCAGAGTGCAACAGTCAATGTTTTCCCAAGCTGGACCCAGGCCACCTTTTCAAGCCTTGCCTCTAGCTGCTGCCTGGCGTGCACCCTATGCTTCAGCCAATCTAAACCATTTTACATCTCCAAAAAAAGCTCTCTGCATTGTTTCTCCACACTTCACATCTCCAAAAAAAGCTCTCTGCATTGTTTCTCCACACTTCATCTGTCCAGCTGCTTCCTTATGTACTTACTGGGGAAAGGAGAGACCAAGGGCTGCTTCATGAAGGCTGTATCTGAGGTGAGCTTTGAACAATAGCATGATGAGTGTAGGTGGAGGTGGGAGTCAGGGAAGAGGACTCACCTCTGCTGGAGCTGACAGCGGAGGAGTCATGCGAAGAAAGGGAGGATAGAACAGAAGGCCACGTAGTAGTGGCTGATGAGACTGGAAAGCTGAGCTGGTGAGAGTGAGGAAGAGCCTTCAAGGGAGGGTGTGACTTTATCTTCTATGGCGCAATTCAGATAATGGGAGTCTCTCCAGATGCAACACGTCTTACAGCACAACTTTAATATGATTCATTTGGCAATAGTATAAAGATTCCCTCTCTGCCCTGCACCAGTGGGCAGAAATTTCAATGATAAAAAAGGATGAAAACCTCAATATGTGACCCATGGGAAAGATAGAGATGGAATCATACTCAGGAGATATGTGTTAAGCTCGAGGCACAACACAGAAATTAAAAGCAGTCTCTATTTTGATGTTCATTCTTGACCACCTTCACATCCATTTCAGCTATTCCAAACTGTGGCGGTTACCTGGATACCTTGGAAGGATCCTTCACCAGCCCCAATTACCCAAAGCCGCATCCTGAGCTGGCTTATTGTGTGTGGCACATACAAGTGGAGAAAGGTTACAAGATAAAACTAAACTTCAAAGAGATTTTGTAAGTACTGCTGCCCGATTCTGTTGGAACAAATGCAGTAAACCCACCTGGCAACTGGGAGATTTGGGGAAGAGAAATTATCATACGTAATTCTCATATATGGGCACTTTTCAAAGAATTGATGTAGAAAGGAAAACAGTGATACTATTCCATTGAACTAAGTTGACTATTTTTCTGAAGATTCTGAGGTCCTTGTCAGAGACTATCAAAACCCCAGGTTTGTCATCGTAAACCTGAGATACCATTGAAGGAAAAAAAAATCCATAATCACTTAAGAGTAGGATTGTTGGGATGTTAGAAAATAGAATTGAATTGGTTTCAAACTCTTTTTCACCAGAGGCCCTCATTCTCTAGCCTAGAAATAGACAAACAGTGCAAATTTGATTTTCTTGCCATCTATGATGGCCCCTCCACCAACTCTGGCCTGATTGGACAAGTCTGTGGCCGTGTGACTCCCACCTTTGAATCGTCATCAAACTCTCTGACTGTCGTGTTGTCTACAGATTATGCCAATTCTTACCGGGGCTTTTCTGCTTCCTACACCTCAATTTATACAGAAAACATCAACACTAGTAAGTCATGTTTTATGTTCTTAGCTATTTTGAGCTCTCTGAAGATTGCATATCTATGTAGAAACTGTTAATTTTTAGCCTACCTGTGGCTATTCGTGTTTTCAAGCATGTCACATATAGTTGGGAACATATGCATAATCTTAAGCTTGACAATCATTTCTGTGCATTGCTTAATGCAAGAAGAAATTAATGATTTTATTAACCTGAAAAAGATTTATGCAGATAAACAGTCCACTGTTTCCCTTAATTCCTTCTGCAAAGACACAATTAAAAACATCAGGTTTGCAGATTCTAGCTCTAAACAAGGTCACAATGAACACAGCAAAAGGTGAATCAACTGCTTGGCTGTCTCAAACTTATGATTACTGTTTAGGGCAAAATGCTTTTGACTTTTTATATATTTGCTTGCGCACGTAGCTCTTCAAGATGCAACATTCCTAGCTGGCATAAACATGACCATTCTTTTTTTTTTTTCCTGACAGCATCTTTAACTTGCTCTTCTGACAGAATGAGAGTTATTATAAGCAAATCCTACCTAGAGGCTTTCAACTCTAATGGGAATAACTTACAACTAAAAGACCCAACTTGCAGACCAAAATTATCAAATGTTGTGGAATTTTCTATCCCTCTTAATGGATGTGGTACAATCAGAAAGGTAAAGTGAAATACTGATAGCTGGATTTTGTCAAATGCTGAGTGCATGTTGAGCAATGCAGTTAGGGTAATGCTTGCTAGCTGCTGTAACAAACGACCCCCAAATTTTAGTGGCTTAACCACATGATAAGCATGTGAAAACATATAAGTGCACATACCCATTCATACATAGATGCCAAATTGCTGCATTCATTTTCAGGATAAGTGGATAGTTATCTTTTCCAGAAGGTAAAGAACTCTGAAAACTCACTAAAGAGAGTTTGAGCATCTATATGCAGTTGGCTTAATAGCCTACCAGTAACACTTACACAGAAAATGTTTACACCTTGTATTTAGTGAAAATCTAGCTAAATTTTTAGGATTTCTTCTTTTCCTTTTAAAGACAGAAAAAAAAACATTTTAAAAAAACCCATTTAAACCTGAAGGATATTACTGGAAGTTTGTGATTTGTTCTCCATTTTCTAGAAGTCCCATTCAAGATTTCAAACATTTTCAACCTTTGGTTTCTTTAGGATACATACCATAAACTTTTCACTCAGACATTAAACAATAACCTAATTGAAAAGAATGGGGGTTAATCCAGAGGAACTGATAAAGACAGAAGTAAATCATCATATCTTGCCAAAAATGAACACACAGGCTTTATTACACTGTGAACCCCCAGGGAAGGCAGCTAAGGGCCTTCCTCTTGCAGACCCTTGGTCTACATATATTTTGGAAACTGTCCAGTTAGCCACACTAACTTAAAGCTCCTTAAGGAAAGCAATACATAGTAAGGTGTAATGTCTTTTGCATTCAAAATGGATTTTACTATAACTGAAAAAAATTCTGTCTGATTCTATCTTCAGGTCTTTCTAATACAAGCTGTATTTCTCATGTCATACTTTCTTTCCAAGAATATTTCTTCAATGAAATACATTTAAGGTTTATAGTATTCTGACATGAAAGCTGTTACCTCGTGATTTAAGAAAATTATGTCTGTACCTGCAAATGTTATCCACATCTATGCTCTAAAATATTACTGGACTTAAAATATAAAAATTGAATTCTATCTTGTTCTGCAGGTAGAAGATCAGTCAATTACTTACACCAATATAATCACCTTTTCTGCATCCTCAACTTCTGAAGTGATCACCCGTCAGAAACAACTCCAGATTATTGTGAAGTGTGAAATGGGACATAATTCTACAGTGGAGATACTATACATAACAGAAGATGATGTAATACAAAATCAAAATGCACTGGGCAAATATAATACCAGTATGGCTCTTTTTGAATCCAATTCATTTGAAAAGACTATACTTGAATCACCATATTATGTGGATTTGAACCAAACTCTTTTTGTTCAAGTTAGTCTGCACACCTCAGATCCAAATTTGGTGGTGTTTCTTGATACCTGTAGAGCCTCTCCCACCTCTGACTTTGCATCTCCAACCTATGACCTAATCAAGAGTGGGTATGTATTAATGTAACCGATGTATGCATGATATTCCTTCCTGTGGAATAATAATTTCAATAAAGTAATTTCTTGTGTTGTGTATATATACATTTTTCCTAGCACTACATGAAATTTCATTAAATTTATTCTAATCATTTTATAAAATAGTTACTATGTACTAATTATGAATAATTTAAATTTAAACATTTATGCAGACACAGCTTATATCTAGAATTTTAAGTGTATTTACAAACTATTTGCTGGTAGAAACAAATTTATTTTTTGTTATAAAAGCTCTATTTGCGTTTTGGTTATTTTCAACAAAAACCTAGAAGATTATTTCATGTGTGTTATCTTTAAAATATAATGCCATCAGTAAAACATATATAGCATTCTTAAGAGAAAAAGTATGAAGTTCTTATTTGAAAGGAACAATTTCCTTTTTTCCTTACAATTTGTTGGATTTTAACTATGTCATTCGTACTGATACATTAATGATAAGCATGTAAGGAAAGAAGTTTGACTTCCAATGCATAAGTGTTGGTTTTCTGATTAAGTTATATGGACCAGGAATTTTAGAGCTAGAAAGAACCTTGCTATCTCACCGAGGAATCAGATCTATAGTCTTAACTCACTGTAGTATGAACTAGAGACACTGTCTTTTGAGAGAGATTTTCGGATTCACAACTTAGTTGAGAGAAAACTTTTTAGTATGGAAAAGACTGAATTTGTCTGTATCTTCTAAACATGTTCATAAATTCTGTTCCAGATGTAGTCGAGATGAAACTTGTAAGGTGTATCCCTTATTTGGACACTATGGGAGATTCCAGTTTAATGCCTTTAAATTCTTGAGAAGTATGAGCTCTGTGTATCTGCAGTGTAAAGTTTTGATATGTGATAGCAGTGACCACCAGTCTCGCTGCAATCAAGGTTGTGTCTCCAGAAGCAAACGAGACATTTCTTCATATAAATGGAAAACAGATTCCATCATAGGACCCATTCGTCTGAAAAGAGATCGAAGTGCAAGTGGCAATTCAGGTAAGAAAAAAGCTATTCCATGATCAAAAAGCACATCATGGCTCATAAAATGCTGCTCAAATCCAGTAACTCTTAAGCATGTACAGTTTAGAGATTTATAATAGTAGCTTTAGCAAATAAGTTGAATTTTAAGTATACAGGATTAGTATTTATTTCCACCAGTTGATAATATGCATACCATGTACAGTGTAAGCATATGATACACTGATAGTTTGCCATTATTCATTTGGATTTTGAGTAGAAGTATAATGTCCTCATCTCTAAAAACAAGTTTCTTTTTGTTTCCTGACTCCTTATTATAGATGCCATAGCAGATAATTGAATCAAAAGCAATGTATTTTAACTCCTAAATGAGTAAAACAAAATGAACCAGCATTCCACATAATAGCCTATTTGAAAAAAAGTTATTTAAAAAAAAGACAAAGAATCTATTATATTAACATAGGCTAACCCTGCTTCTTTTGAAAGTCTTGAAACCTGAGATCTGCCCAGATGCATGAAAGGAATGATGGTAAATACTCAAGGGAGGTTCATAATTAAATGGCTTAAGATAAGCCTTAATGAAAGAAAAACTATAAGAAGTTATTTTAGTTGTAAATGGCATTAAAGGACCTTATGATCTTTGTGTTTATTCATTATTATTAGCACTATAAAGGAGTATGGTTCTGGTTTGTAGCAAAATATTTCTGTGGCAAAAACAGAAAAAAGTTAAATTCAGTAATTTTATAAATGCATTCACTAAGTGGCTTACATAGTGTATCTATAGACACTGGTTTGAAATTAGTTGAAAATTTATAAATGGAAGTCATTATGGAAATACCATCAATATGAGAAAAATATCTTTTTCCTATTTCAAGGGAATGAACAAATTTTTTTTTTCTGTTGACAAAATGTATTTTGGCAACAGTGAGCAACAGTGACCATTAGTAAGTGAACCTGCATTTCCGTTTGACTGTTATGCTTGAGTTTTACACATTTTTCGTGTGATATCGAGAAATCAAACTAAGTCAACCATTTGAAACAAGTTCAAAATTAAATATAAATATAAATAAATTCAACTATTTGATAATGGTTCCTCTATATTGTGTTGGCATTATGCATTATACATTAATTCATATATAAGATTCATAGGATATGTACAGGTATTATAAAAGCTACCAACATTTTATAATGTTAACACTTCTTAAAAAGAGATTTTCATCTTGTTTCCAATTTTAGGATTTCAGCATGAAACACATGCGGAAGAAACTCCAAACCAGCCTTTCAACAGTCTGCATCTGTTTTCATTCATGGTTCTAGCTCTGAATGTAGTGATTGTAGCGACAATCACAGTGAGGCATTTTGTAAATCAACGAGCAGACTACAAATACCAGAAGCTGCAGAACTATTAACTAACAGGTCCAACCCTAAGTGAGACACATTTCTCCAGGATGCCAAAGGAAATGCTACCTCGTGGCTACATATATTATGAATAAATTAGGAAGGGCCTGAAAGTGACACACAGGCCTGCATATCACTGTGTCAGTGTGTTTCATTACGAGATGATGGAAATAAATACGTCAGTTGGTTCTCATTTTAGGAACTAAAGATACAAAAATATTACATGAGGCCAAGCGCAGTGGCTCACGCCTATAATCTCAGCACTTTGGGAGGCCAAGGCGGGTGGATCACCTGAGGTCAGGAGTTCAAGACCAGCCTGATAAACATGGTGAAACCCCGTCTCTACTAAAAATACAAAAATTAGCTGGGTGTGGTGGTGACACATGCCTGTAATCCCAGCTACTCGGGAGGCTGAGGCAGAAGAATCACTTGAACCTGGGAGGCAGAGGTTGCAGTGAGCCAAGATCACGGCATTGCACTCCAGCCTGGGCAACAAGAGTGAAACTCTGTAAAAAAAAAAAAAAAAAAAAAAAATTACACGAATTAACACCTCCTTTTATAAATACAAAACATTTTAACCAAATATTAGGTGAAAAGAAAAAGGTTATTTTTACTTAAGAAAAGTAGCCTTCAAAGATAGATGTGTTTATTTTTTAGATGCAAATATGCTACTCTTTGAAACATCAAAAGTTAGAATTTCTGAAACTAAAGCGTGCAGAGAACCGCAGTCTCCTTGATTCACATGCCTTCCTGCTTTCATGCAGAGCCTCAACATTTCTCACTGTAAGCATTTCAGGAAAGGGCTTTGGATAGACAAATGTGACCATAAAACGAGAGACTTCATACCGTTTCTGGGTTAATGAGATAAAACCATTCTTTTTTCCCCTTCCCCACCAAGCACCTAAGCCAAAAGTTCATTGTCCTCAAGGAGTAGCCAGTTTAGGTTTACACTTTCCCATTTACTGTGGCTGAACAAGTACAATTAAAGACCCCAGTGTGCACTGATTTTACACATGAAAACATAGAATCTAATCACCCTAGATGATCAACACAACTCTCTCATCATCTAACAACACACATAGTTTCAGGTTCTAACAAGCATCCAAACAGGTAACCACATTCCCAAATGCCCAAAGGCATTCTCCTTCCTTCTAAACATGCATTGCATCTGCAGGATGCTGAAGAGAATACACGGTAGATAGAATCTCTGCCCTCACAGAACATGCCCTTAGGACACTGATTTTCCAGCTCCAAATCACAACAGATCTTCCCCTTTTCTTTTCAATATCTCCATGTCGATCTCCTAAATATTAATATTTTCTCAGGCAGCCACGCAGTGAGTCTCTTCTATGTTCATCCAGGTAGCCTAAGTTGAACGACTGTAAAGTTATTTTTTAACCTAACGTGAAAACCCCTAAACATTTAATTAGAATGGGCAAATCAGGTTAAGTGCTTAAAAACAGTCTGGTCTGGTCACAGCCCTTCAGCCATCTCTCTTTCCGGAACTGACTGGACATTCCCTGCTGGCCAACATGGTAGGGATTCAGATGCATATCAGGCACAAAAGTGTAACACTAAGAAAATGATCAAATATTGTGACTCACTAGATGGTGTAAAATCATATTACCATGAATCATAAGATCATTTGTAGTGGAGCTATTGAGGTATATCTCCAATATCAGTGCATATGCGTTATCAATATGTGTGCTACTATTTAAGTTTTCTTTCTTTAGAAAGGACTCCAGAGAAGTGATAAAAGTTCCTAGGTCTGGAGTGGGTGGCCTGGGTTCTAGTTCTTCTCACTTACCTGGTGGGTTACATGAGTGAGCTAGGTCACCTTCAGCCTTGGTCTCCATAATTTAAAATGGGTTGGTAGCAGCTACCACCCCCCTGGTGCTGTAGTGAGGATTAAAAAAGAGAATGTGTTTGTAGTCAGGAGCCATCCATGTTCCACTTACCATCAGTGAGAAGTTCTCACTGCCAGCTCCAAAATCCCTTTCTAGAATCTGCTTCTAATATGCTTGGGCCACACCTGGCATAGGTTGGGTTCCTGGGAAACAGACTCTGACACAGAGGCTGGTGTACAGGAGGCTTCCTCAGGGGCGTGCTTGGGATCAGCCCCTGTGTCCTAGGAGGGAAGCAGAACCAGGCAGGGGAGTTGGTGCACAAAGAAGCAGCTGCAGCAACAGGGTCCAGCCACTGCCCCAGGGTGTCCTGGGGCCGCTCTGCTCTTCAGAGACGCCCCACTGAGGCAAGGTGCTCAGACCTTTCTATGCTTCTGTGGATCAGTCATTGACTGAGGGCTGCCTGAGGGTGGAGGGGCTGTGAACTTGGATTAGAAAACAGCCTTGAGGTGCGGTAAATTCCTGGCGAGTGGTGGCACTGAAAGCCGCCAGCCGCCAACACACCCAGCAGCCTGGAGTATGAGTGACTTTCTCTGAGGGGACATCTGGGTGTCACCCTAGAGTGGTCATTGTACTCAACTTCTAAAAGGGATGGATTTTCAGAATATTTTATAAAGTAACTGTACATTGTATTCAAAAGACTTACTTAACAAAGTGTTTCGGAGAGGCTAGAAACGAAGGGATGGGCAGTGGAATACCAGGCACATGAAAACTAGAGGGGCAGGGCGGGGTGGAATCCGGGCTACCTCTGCTTTCCCAACACGGGTGGGGTCACCTCATTACTGCTGGGTTGGGGTGAAAGTCCTGGCTCTCCACTGGGCCTCCTCTAACCAGGATAGAATAAAAGGGTGCCTCATCGCTTCCAAGTAGGGGTAAAAATGGAAGTCTAGGCTCACCACCTGGTCTGCATCTGACATGAGGGCTGCAGGTGAGGGTTTCATTACTACCTGGAGGTGATGAGCATCCCAGTACCCGCTTTGCCTTCTCTGACATCACTCTGGATGAGGGAGGGGAAGTCACATTGGAGCTACTCAGGGACAAATAATTAACTCTGATTTAAAGATATCATTTTCACCAAACTGGCCAGTAATCACATTTCATCAATTTCTATGTATAAGCAGGGAACTTCATTAAAATAAATACCAGTATATTTTACCAAGACAGTTGTTGATGAAGGGAAAATTTGTAATGAAACAGATGTTCGGTTCACAGGCTACACCACTCCTTGGGTCATTTGTCAGATTTTTAACCTTGAGGACCTCAGGGTTAGCTCCTAGGCTGTACCCAAAACTGCCCTCCTCCATGGGGACTTGACAATATTGTAGTCTCATCCTGTGCATATCATTTATTGACAAAGAGGGGAACTAGTCCTTGGAGATGGGGACCCATCTTTTAAATATTGCTACTGAATATTTATTGACAAGCAAAAATAAAAATCTGACTATGTTCAAGTCTGTTTCTTTAAAGACACCTTCAAGGATAGTGAGTCTAGCACAGGTCTCTTTCTGTTAAGGTAGAAAGTGAGATGAGAGTGGATGCTGCTCTCCTTCTCTGGGAGGATGCAGGAATAAGCTAATCTTTCCTTGTTTGCTTTTCAGGTTTTATGTGTACTTTTCAGGTTCCCCAAATGCTTTGAGGATTTGGGAAACAGACCTAGAACATAGCCACATGAACATCTGGTAGTGAAGTAGGAGGCGGGATTCAACTCTAGAGGTGGAGCTCGGGCACCAGACCAAATTGAGGACTAACTAAAACAGGGCTGGGGTGGAAGCAGCTTGCAATCAGACATGCCCTCCAGTGTGCCATGTCAATTTACTGTTGCCACGGCAGCACCTGGGAGTTACTGCCCTTTTCCATGTCAATGACCCACTGATTCAAAAGTTACTACCCCTTGCCTAGAAATTTCTGCATAAACCAACCCTTAATCTGCATGCAATTAAAAGTGAGTATTAATATTAATATGACTGCAAAACTGCCCTGAGCTGCTACTTTTTGCCTACAGAGTAGCCCTGCTCTGCAGGAGCAGTCATGGAGCTGTAACACCGCTGGAGCTGTAACATTGCCTCTTTGATAAAGCTGTTTTCTTCTGCCTCTAGCTTGCTCTTGAATTCTTTCATGGGCAAAGCCAAGAATACTCGCAGGCTAAGCTCCACTTTGGGGCTCGCCTGCCCTGCATCAGCAGCTCAGACAGCAGATACGTGGTTCCTGTGATTGCATTTCAGCCTTTCCTTTGCAAGCTATAACCCAAACCCAACAAAGCCTAGGTCCAATTTATTCCCATCAAAACAAAATGATCAAAGCTTGTTGTGATGAGTGAATGACATGCTTGATTCAAGCAACCAGTTAGAGTTTAAAAAAATGAGTAGTTTAAAAAAATGAGTGGAGTTAAAAAAAAAATGAGTGACAGACACTTAGTTTATTTTTCCTAAGACTCTTGGCAAGAGCTGAAAATAAATCCTCGTACCATCAGGGGATAAAAACAGAGATCCACTTAATAGCATCTGATGATTAAACAATCAACTTAAAAAGACAATCTTTAAGTTGACAATGCGGTATGGAGAGATAACCTTGCTCTTTGTAACATTTTGTACACTTTAGGATAAGAATTAGAAAATGTAGCATTTGTGGCAGCAAAAAGAGTAATTGCCTTAGAAGTTTAGTAATCAGAGAAGATTTATTTAGTAACAAACCTCAGAGAAGCAATCCCCTCTGGCTGTTTCTTTGACCTGTCTCTATGCGGATAGCTTCTGATTGGTCAAACATTACTGAAGAGAAATCGACTTTGCTTTCTACAGATTCACATGAAAATTGCAGAAATCACTCAAGAGTCCTCCTCTGAGCAGTGACTTTGTGGATCTCCAGTGGCCCCACCATTTGGAAATGCTCAGTCTGCTTTTCCCTGGCCTCCGTGGGGCCTGCACCTCTCCTACTCTGTCCTGCACAGCCCTGGGAGCAGAGAGAGGCATAGTCCCCCACCTTGCACACTGCAACCTTACACTGCAGATATACCACATCATAGCTGTCAAGAAAGCTGAAGGCATTGAACTTGAACTGAGCCATGTTCTTCTGGTGGGGATGGAGGTTGACGTAGGTATTGTCTTTGATGCACCTGATGGGGAGAAAAACCCCAGGACAAAAAGAGTAACTTAAAGCATGATATGAGTTTACTGCAACCCAGATAATCAGGCATGGACCCAGATCTCTGATTTGCAAATAGAGTTCTTCCCATTACCCACTCTTTCTTTCATAAAGAAACTTTTTAACAGTACTGTGAGTGGAAAAACCACTATTCCTGGACATAAACAGAAAGGAACTAGAAAATAAACACAATAAAACCAAAAAAAAAAGTAATTAAATTCTAGTTAGAACTCTTACCTTCAAAAGGCCTACTCTGTTTTGTGCAAAGAGAGATGAAAAGTGTTGGTGGTTTTATTTGAAGGCAAACTTGGATTATTTAAAAATGTACACCAGTAAACCCCAGGGAAACCACCAAAAAAAATTAAGAAAAGAAATGATGCATTCAGAAGAGATAAAATGTGTCATAAAAATGCTCAATTAAAACTGGAGAAGGCAGCAAAAGGAGTGTGAGGAGAGAAACAAGGAACAAATACAACTAATAGAAAACAGTTACTGAGATGGTAGATTTTAATCCAATGATATCAAGAATCACTTTAAATATAAATGGTCTAAGTATAGCAATTTAGAGGCAGAGTAGATTAAAAAACAAGTCCCAACTATGTATTGTCTACAAGAAACCCACTTTAAATATAAAGACACAGATAAGTTAAAAGTAAAGAGATGAAGAAAGATATGCCATGCAAATACTAATCAAAAGAAAGGTGGAGTAGCTGTATCAATTTCAGAAGAAAATAAACTTCAGAGCCAGGGTGATGATAATTACACAGGAAGCAAGAGCAGTATTAGATGAAAAGAAAGTGATCAGTCCTCCAAGAAGACACAGTAATTTTTCTTGTGTAAGCATGTAACACAGTTTTAGATAGAACTGCAAAGAAAATCAACAAATCCACTATAATAGCCGGATACTTCAAAACTCCTCCAACAGTAGTTGACAGATCCAGCAGGAAGAAAATCAATGAGGATGCAGATGACCTCAACAGCACTCCCAATCTACTAGATCAAACTGACATTTATAGAGCCCTCCATCCAGCAACAGCAGAACACACATTCTTCTCGAGCCCACATGGAATATCCATCAGGACAGACCACATTCTGGGCCATAAAAGACACCCTAACAAATTTAAAAGAACAAAAATCACACAAAATACATTATCAGAATCGTGGAATTAAACTCAAAATTGAATAAGAACAATTTCTGGAAAATTCCCAAATGTTTGGAAATTAAACGACACATTTCTAAGTAACCCATGGGTCAAATAAATCTCAAAAGAGAAATTAAAAAATATTTTGAACTAAGTGATAATGAATATACAAGTTACCAAAAATTTGTGGAATGCAGCTAAAGCAGTGCTTAGAGGGAAATTTATAAAATACATATTTTAGGAAAGAAATATCTAAAATCTATAGTCTAAGCTTTGAAAACTAGAGGAAGAAGCACAAATTAAGCCTGAAGAAAGCAGAAGAAAAAAGTGTCTGTTGTTAAATTCTGGCACCAAACCGAGCCTCTTGCCTGATATATTTATAAGTGGGGTTGAAAGGGAAGAGCTTTCTCACTCGGTGGCCCAACGCAGTTTAGTGCCACCTCTGTGCACCTCTGACACCATGGCTCACACTGCCTATGGAAGGTGCTGCGTCCTGTCCCTCCCCTGGCTTTTGGAAACGGGTACCACAGTGCTCTCCATGGACTTCAGGGTGTCGTGGTCCTCACCACTCTAAAGCTGCCATTGAGTAGTAAGTGATGGATTTTTGTTGTTTTCAAACTTGTTGCCAACTGCCCATCTATAAGCACTTTGCCTCTGTCAGGGGACAAGAGAGCTATAAAGGCAAACAATTGGCCAAAGTTCTAACTTGGCAAATCTTTTGGTTAACTGAAAGAGCCAGAATAAGTCTTACAAGTATAACTAAGATCTTAGCTTGGGATAACCTATTAGTTCATCAGTGTAGGCCAGTGCCCCGAGGGCCTGCACCGTGAATGGGGAGTCCAGTGAAGTCATATGGCTGGAAGGGGCTGGAGGGGAAGGAGGCATGGATGTGAAAGGGTGAAGTGAGGCAGCAGAGCCCAGGGCAGCAAGGACTCCCCAGGACTGTGGGGAGTTAAGGGAAGGTGTCTATAACTGCCTGCCTATAACTATTTGTCCCCACTTGTGATCAGAGGATGGTGAGGGCCCCCACTGTGCCTCTGAGACACAGTGAGGACTCTGCACAAAGTTCTGATGTAGGAATACCACTTGAGAAGCCACAGATTCCCTAAGGCATGCCAGATGAATATAACAGTCCACCCCAGAGGGCCTTCCATCTTCCTTACCCCTGCCGGATCAAATCATACTTGATGGTTGTAAAATCATGGGGATCAGGAGAAGCCACACAGGTATCCATGAACAGCATCAGGTTGGGATTGGGGCTGTGGAGGGTGGCTTGGAGGAAGACCTCTTTCCTCTGGCTGTCATAGTAGGACGCCATGCCTCCCACATGCTGGGACTCAGGGGACTGGAGGAAGGATATGGACACAGTGTAGCCAGCACCCTCCGTTGGGGCATCATCCCCATGAATGATTTCAACTGTGGATGGGCCGTCCACCCTACAGGTGAACTTCAGCTTGGGCACCTTGTGCCGCACAATGACTCGGCCAGGGTGGCCCTGTGTCTGGCCTCTGATGGAGTTGGAGTAGCTGAGGGAGCCGAGGTACTCCTGTGAGGATGAGAGAAGAGTTGTGGGCAGCACTCTTGGCTCCCTGACAAGCACCTGCCTCCATGAGCTGAGACCTCTCCTTCCCACCCCACTTGGCACCAGCTTGCTGACCTGCAGGAGGGAGGACCTCCCAGGGCCAGACCTCTGTGGTACTTAACACCACAAAGGGGTGACATGACATGTGGGGTGCACGCAGGGAGCCCCCAGTGGGCAAGTCTGGACTGTCCCTTCCATCCTGTGAGGACTAAGCTGTTGTGCTAGCTGTGAACTAGGGTGGCAGGTCCAGCTGCTCTGAGCTCCCCTTCTGCTGAATTCCTCCACAAGCTCCATTCCTGCAGGCTCCCAAAGGCCAACCCCACCCTCGCCCCCAGAGCTCTTGTCCTCTCTTTGGTCTCTTCCTTGCCCTTGACTCCAGACCAGTACTGGCTCCATGTGAGCTGTGGGCCTGGCCCTGCTGAACTTCACTCCCAGCCTTCAAATCCAACATGACTTGCAGGAGGCAAGGTTGTGCTGGGGCCAACAGGCAAGGGTCCCTGCCTCTCATGCCCTGTGTAGATGCCTAGAGGCTCAGCCTGCCCGGGAACCTTTGCTCAAAGAAGCCTCAGCTTGTGGGACTCAGATCCTGTGACATTCTGCTTGGGACCTCCAAGAACTGCCCTGTCAGCTTAGGCCAACGTTTGTCAATTTTCTTCCACCATGGCCCCACTAAGGAGCCTTTGTAGACATCTTACTCATCCTGGCCTCTCTCAAACCCTGACTATGAGTTGTAATACAAGTATACTGTTTATATACCAGATGTGTATCTGTGCTTGAGCTAGAAAGAAAGATATTATAATTTTTGCCTCTAAGAACCAATATCTATTTCCCCTGCCGCCCATAAGGGTGACATTACCCTCCTTGAGACTCTCTAACTTAGAATAAAAGTCAAACTCCTCACCCACATGGTCCTGCCCTCCTTCCACTCTGATCTTGGGCTTTCTGGCCTCCAGCCTCTTCCTGAAAGCCCCAAGGCTGCGGCTGCCTTGGGACCTCAGCCCTGGCTGATCCCCACATCCTCTGCCTGGCTGCCCCACCCCAGGGCAGGCTCAGCTTCCCAGACACCAACCTATTCAACACAGCTTCCCTTCCACCCCAAATGGCTCTTCTACCCCTCCCTTGTTTTACTGTCTTCGTAACCTCTTTTGGTATAAAAAGGACCCCGGTTTGGGTGTTTGATCTGATCCTGTCCCCCTTTTCATGAATGTAAGGGCCATGGAGCAGGGGCTCTGTCAGTCTTGTGGCTGCTGTGTCCCCAGCACCTAGAAGGTGACCCATCCACTGACTCTGAAAGCAGACATGGACCTCTGTGCAGCAGTGTTTTCCTTATCAGTGCTCCCTGACCCTGCTGACTGCTACCCCAGCACCCTCCTCAGCTCATGGGGTTTTCAGGGGAAGCTGAGCCAGCCAGGCGAAAGAGAACATTTGCAGGGTCTTTTCTGATGGCCCAGAAGCTTCCCTGGGGGTGCCCACTTCTCAGATACAGGGGGCATGGATCCTGGGGCAGAAACTTCTGAGGTTAAAAAGTAGAATTGTCAAAGCAAAAAGGATAAGAATGACTATGATCTGTACAATGAAATAGATAAAATCTGAATGAATTCAACCTCCAACAATGCCAAGGGTTTCCTGGCCTCATGTTTGTGTCTAATCAGGGGATGTAAAAGAATAGAGGAGCAGTATGGGGATCTTGCTTGGGAACAGGTTATCCTGTTTAAATACTGAGAAAAAAAATATTCTGTGGTTATACACTCTCCCTGTATCTCTGGTGTACTTGTTTCCTTAACTTCAATATCATTGTTTTGTGAAATAAACCAGTGGTCAAGGAAAATTAAATAAACATATGTATGTCATGATTTATAAATGTCCTAAAGGTTTGCTTTCTTGATCATGGAATGCAGTTACCTGCTTAGAAACCCAGCAGTCAGATGGGCAAGTGGACAATCTGTCTTTCCACATGCCTGTCACCATAGCTTGCACATGGTAGGTGTGCACCAATGCTCAATCAAGAGGCATGTGTGGAAAATACATTGCCTCCGGAGTGAAAAGAATATACCATCCATCCATCCATCCATCCACACATCCATCAGCCCATCAGCACTCAATACTTGTTATTGTGTATCCCAAATTCCCCAAAGGAAGGAAAGTTTCAGACAAACTAATGAGCTGCTCTCTGTCTTACCAAACTCAGAAATGAAGTTATGGTTTGTACTTTCCCTCTGTCCTTACACAGATTTTTAATAGGTGGTTGAATTTCCCAAACTTTTCACCCGGGCCTCATCCACAGAAGGGTAGCACCACCTGGGAAGTGTCCTACCTGCTGGATAGTGCCACAGTGGCCATAGGGAATGTTGAAGATCAGGTAGCGTCCCATGACTTTGGGGCGACATAGCTCATCATTTAAGTGGATGTCCCAGGAGGAGTAGCCCAGCCTCCAGAGATAGCCTCAGTCAATGACGGCTTGGAAGAGGTGAGGCAAGCAGGATAGCTGGGCTGCAGGAGGGGAAGATGAAGAAATCCTCACAAAGAGAAACTGGTTCACTGGTCATGTAGGTCCCGGGTGCGCGTATATCTTTACTTCATTAAACTACCATGAACAACACCCTAAGCTGGGGCTGGCTCAGCTCTCCTCACATCCCACCCTTGACTCGACTTTCATTAATTTTACTTATACCAACCCTTTTCCAAGAAGGCTTTGAGGTCACGCCACACCCATGGGGAATCCGACCCATAGCCCACATTCCATGCATGGCTCATTTCTCACGTTGAGAACTCTGTGCCTGAACACGATCTATCTGGGTCTTTGTATGGAGGTAAGTTGGAGAAAGGGAGCCTGGGTGCAAAGGGGCTTTTTCCCAACCTCCTAAAACCCAGCGAGTGAGTGGAAATCCAGAGATCTCAGCGTAAACACAGAAGCGGGTCCCCCTCACAGCCTGTTCTTTCTCCCCTGCTTGGCTGTTCTCTTAGCTCCCCCATTAGCATCCTTAGCTTCAGACCCTAGAGGGAAGACTTTACCATTGTCCTTAGGTACAAGAGAGTCAGCCAGACCTGGTGAGAGAAGGATGAAAACAAATGTCAACTGTGTTAGAACACTGCAAGAGGATAATGTAGCTGGTAGTAGACATGAAGTGTAGGGGAATGGGCTCATTTGATTTCACTACTAAAGCTGGGGTACAGTGGCATGAGAATTTTCCAGAGCATGCAAAGGAAAGGAGGGCCCAGGGCCCCCTGATGGAGCTGTAGCCTGGCATGTGTGAACTGGAGTTGAGAATACATATATCATCAATTTCAAGATTTATTGGAGCAAGAAAATAGTAGACACATGGCTTCTAAGGTTATAACGCTATCCTGTGTATGAACACTGATTTGTGTCATTTCCCAAGTACATGACATGCTTGGAGCCTCAAGCTGGGAAAGATGTAATTTGCAGATATCAAAGTCTTCTCCAGCTCAGAAGCAAGGCAGGACAGTATCCCAGAGCCAACACCCAGCCCAGGAAGCATGGCCAGCTAAGTTCACTTAACCCCTTAGTGAATGTCCAAAAGACCCACTTGGTATACAATCCGAGAATGGAAAATGGATTGTCATTTAGAATCGGTCCCCTGACAGCATCAGGAATAGCTGGAACCAGGAACTGACATAACCAAAATAAGGATCTGGAAGGTGAGGGCCCCATGACCCTAGCACACATTCATACTCCTTGGCTGTGTGTGATTCATGTCTGCCTTCAGGGGCCTCTGACAGCTTTTCTATTTGGGTCCCATGTCTATGTAAAACAAGGCAACATCTACAAAGGCAAAAGCAATGGCAACAGTTCCTTTGATTTACCCGTAAAAAACTAAAAATGGAATAGACAAGGTGAGCTCAGACTTGTGTTTCAAATCTTAGAATTCCATAACTCCTTGACGTTTAGGGTAAGTTTAGGACACATATAAAGAAGCACTGCTCCATACAGAAGGTAGTCAACCTCTTGAAGTCAGAACGCCCAGACAGATGTTGGGTGATAAAATACATTCCAGGAAAGGTATAGGCCAAATCTTGGATGAAAGGGACATCAGAGAAGCCAGGGACACCCTGGGGTGTCTTTCTGAGTTCTGAGGGTTAGGGCCAGGTGAGGAGGAGTGTTTACCCAGGACTATGCTCTTGAAGCCCTCCTCCGAGATGGAAAGAGGGACTGGACAAATCGTAGACAAACAGCAGCAAGTTCGACGGCCTTAGTCATTTTGTTACACCGCCACTCCTTCCTTTGACCCCATCATCGTTTAACTGTATTTCAGAACTAATACTGCGCTGAACTGGAATTGGACAAAAGTGATGAATGCGCCCCTAAGCCTGGATGATTAAAACGTTTACCACCAAGGGTACCTAACCAACATGCCCTCGGTAGCATAGGATCTGGGACCCTGGCCGCACCTGATATCCCCAGGATGGTGAATTTGGACCCCAGGAATGTGAGGAGAGGAAAGGCAGGGTGGGCAGAGGACGCGGTACCTGCGCACACCACGCCCGCGTCCTCGCGGTGCTGGCAGTTGTGCCGGGCCCAGCCCGAGTGGGTGCAGCGCTCCAATGCGTCCTCGTTGCCGGAGCAGCGCACGTCGTCCAACAGGATGGGCCCGGTGCCCTGGCCAAAGCGGCCGCGGCCCGGGGCACCCAGAGCACGGCCGCAACCCAGGAGGCGGCACACCACGCGGGCGTTCCTGATGTTCCAGTGGTCGTCGCACACCGTGCCCCACACGCCCTGGTGCCGCAGCTCTACCCGGCCTTCACAGCGGCTCCGCCCGCCCGCCAGGCGCAGGGGAGGCTCTGCATGGTGAGAGAAGCGATCAGGTGAGAAGAAACTCAAGGTCAGGTTTCTATCCTGGACAGGATCGCAGGGTGCCACTTGCTATTTGCAATACGAACTGTTTCTGGCTTTGTTGTCCTCTAACACACACACACACACACACACACACACACACATACTTTCTCTCATACAGTAAAGCCTTAATTATCTGAAGCCCTCAAGGAATGGTCCTTGTGGGCAAGCCTAGTTTTCCAGGTAACTAAGAACTTAGTCTTCAAGCAAAAATATAAAAACCCAAAGAAAACAAAGCAAACAGGCAAAACACAAAACCAAAACACTTCCAAATCTTTAGGAGACAGTTGTTCTAAAATGAGGCACTGCCTTGACTTATCAAACATGTATCCGATGAAATTACTTTTACTCTTGATGGCGAAGAGCTCATATGTTCGCTCTAAAAACCGTATTGTACAACCCAGCGCTTCCATTTGGTATTTACTCAAGATGAACGAATGTGCATGTCCACAGAAAGATTTGGACATAGCAGAAGCCTCCACAACAGCCCAAATCCAGAAATCATCCCGGTGCCCATCTGCAGGAGAAGGGGTAAATCACAGTGTAGGCACACGGTGGAATAATACTGCGCAGTAAAAAAAAAAAAAGTCACAAATGACCAACACGTTTGTTCCTTTATGAATCTCAAAAACATTTGAAGTGAAAAGGAAGTTAGAAATATGACAGCACGTGCTATTTGATTCCATTTATATGACATTCTAGAAAAACAAACCTAGTCTATAGTGATGGAAGGCAGATCAGTGTTTGCCTGGGGAAGGTGGGAGAGATTTACTGAGAAAGGGCATGAGGGAACTTCCTGGGATGATGGAAATGCTCTCTATCTTGATGGTGGTAGTGGCTACACAGTTGTGTATGTTAGACAAAACTCACAGATGCATGCAGTTTATTGTACAGAAATTATACTTCAAAAAGGTTGATTTGAAAAATAAAAAGAATAAAAAATAAAATCTATATTCTGTTGGTGGTATCATGCCCACAGACATGTGTAGAATGATTTGCCTTTATATTGGTTTGTGGTGACCGCATCTTTCAATTTTCTGCTCTGACACATAGAAGATGCTTAGTGAATGTTAAACACCACGGGCTTCTGCTTCTCTGTGACTGTAGTATGCTGGTCTAGGTTGGTTACTCTCCTCATCTTATTTATTGCTATAATATTGGAAGCAAGATAACCATGCTTGTTTGAATTATGAATAAGGGTAAATATCTTCTGGGTAAGGTTTTGGAAAGTGAATTTTGGGATTTCAATCCACAAAGTGCATGCGTATCCACACACACCTGTGTCTGCACATACACACCTACAAGCTCATAAAGTTTTCCTGTAAAGAATAAGGAAGTTAAATGAAAAATAAATATGATCCTAACAGTATTAATAGAGTTATGATCATTTTAGTGTTTGTTTAGAGACAAACAAAAATTACCAAGTACAGGGACCATCTTTTCATCAACTGAAATTTTAACTGTAAATAAGAAAAAAAAACTTTAAAAATGTGTATTCATATTTATATTCAAACCTGAAAAAGAACCAAACATTTTCTGTAATTTCAGATACCAATACATTGTTTAAGTTCCTACTTTAGTTTGGGTGCAGAAATATTATCCTTTAAGTTTTACTGTTTTTGCCATCAAAATGTATTAAATGGCCAAGTGCCTGCGCTCACACCTGTAATCCCAGCACTTTGGGAAGTTGAGGTGGGAGAACCACTTGCATCCAGGAGCTCAAGACCAGCCTGGGCAATATGGTGCAGTCCAGTATGTATTTTAAAAAGTTAAAAAAATTAGCTGCAGGGTGGTGCACACCTGTGTTCCTAGCTACTTGGGAGGCTGAGGTGGGAGGATCACTTGAGCACAAGAGGTCAAGGCTGCAGTGACTGCACCACCGCACTCCAGCCTTGGCAACAGAGAAAGATCCTATCTCAAAAATAAATAAATAAATAAATAAATAAATAAATAAATAAATAAATAATAAATAAAGGTAATAAGCAGTGCTGTATCCTGTTTATTCTCCAGCTATAAAATAATGTATTCAATGGTCAGAAAAAAAAGCTTTATAAATATACTGAATTTTGAAAGGAAGAATTAAAAAAATATTTTGTAGAAAACATTTTTATAGGGGCTGAAAATGAAGCCAAGAAAATCAAGTTAGTTTCCTCCGAAACATTTTTAGATAAGAGAAAGTTCATATCTGAGAGAGGTAATTCCATAGTAACATATACAGAGGAAAGCCTGATAGAAAAATTAACAATGGATTTTATGAAATAATATAGTAGTGTAAATAATAAAATGAAGCATTAATCTAGCAACAGGCATAAGATCGTTCCCAGGTGATGGTTGAAATTAGATCTGTGGCTGCCAAAAAAAACAAAAAAAAAAAACCATTCTCTTGAAGAGAAAGCATTAAAATTTGGCTTCATTGAAATTTTACACTGTAGACTCTAAGTGTATGAAAACGAGCCTATTTCATAAGTGATATGCAGTAGAAATGCACCCTGTGCATTGATCTTGTGGATTTACACATTCAGGCATGAACTGGAGTATGAAAGGTTGGCATTTTGCGAGGGAGATTGACAATTCTTATTTTGAACGTCTACAATGTGTCAGATAATTTGCATCTCTGGTCCTCACGACAACTATTTTAGTTAAGTATCGTCATTATTTTAGAGATGAGGAAATGGAGACTCAGGGGTTTTATAACATACTCAGGTTATCCACAATTCAAGCCCGTGAGGCTCCAAAGCATGTATTCTAAGCACTTTGCCTTTCAGGAGCATAACGTGTGGGAGTCGCATTCACCCGGGCTCCATGTGGTTAATTAGGGATGAAGGGGAAGGAAGGTAAGGGTTTAATGGCCACCACACCTTTTTCTCCCACTCCAAGGTGGCCCTTCCCGAGCAAACAGGAAGTGATTTCACTGTCATGCCTTCACAAAGGAAGTAAAACCCTCTGAGTGTCACCTAATCTGTGACCAAAGCAACCCGGTTACTATCAACCAGATCCACAGAGAAACGGTTGCCTCATGTGATGTCAAGAGCCAGTGAGAATTACAAGCAGAGGAATCTTCTGACCCAGTTACTATCAACCAGATCCACAGAGAAACGGTTGCCTCATGTGATGTCAAGAGCCAGTGAGAATTACAAGCAGAGGAATCTTCTGACAAAGGTGGAGTCATGGTGTGGGTGGGAAGCAAGGAAGTGAGGAAATGAGGGATGGAGGTAGGAGGAAAGCAAAGGAGAGAGGAAGAAAGAAAGGAAGTAAAAGGAAGGAAGGAGGGAAGAAAGGAGGGAAGGATGGAAGGAGAGAAGGAAGGAAGGAAGGAAGGAGGGAGGGAGGGAGGGAAGGCAGGCAGGCAAGTAGGCAGGCAGGCCATACTTAAACATAAGTGAAAAGAAAGTGCTGAATTTTGGTTTCATTGAATTTTACCCCCATATGTCTTCAAAGTACCCAGGACTTGGGGAAAAAAACAAAATAAATAAAATAGAAGAAAGCAGCAGAGCCTTGTTACTGAAGACGTCAATGTCATAGGGATTTGAGAGAATCACACAGATGGATTCATCAGCAGAGCATGAGAGCAGAAAGGACTTTGAATAGGAGTCAGGACACCTGGCTCTGCCTCACCCTAGCTCTGTGACTTTAGGCAAATCTTTCCCTTCTTTGGGCCTCATTTTCCTCCAAAACGAGAGTGGTGGTTCAGCACCTTACTCCCCCAACTGGGTCCATGACCGGCAGCAGTGGCATCACCTGGGAGCCTGTTAGAAAAGCTCCACCCGGAGCCACTGAATTTGCATTTCACAAGTTCCACATGAGGCTCACACACATATGAGCATTTGGGAATCCCTACTCTAGACTTGAGATTTTAAGCTATTTTATCCTATTTATCCTGTTCCCAGCGTCCATCTTCACTGCGTGCAGTTTCATGACTAGTGATAGGGGAGTGGCCTGGAATCCTCTGGGGAGTTGAGTGGCCTCCCCTGACTTCTCCTCTCTTCTCCCCTGACCTCCCCTGGGGAAACAGAAGTGTTTATTCTGGGTGTGTAAACTCTTGCTGGGCTGAGCATTCTCAGAAAGCCACTCACAAGGGCTGTTGCAAGGAGCAGAGAGCATACCTGGTGAAGAAGGGGCTTCAGCTGCAGTGGGAGTCGTATCTGCAAATGCAGAGGAATGTTTTAGTTTGACCAACTACATGGTGGAAAACAGAAAGGCAGATGGATAGAACTAACACTATCACAACCCAGTTTTTTCATGTGTGTGTTCAGGTGTGCTTGCTGGGTCAAGGCATCACCTGAAACATGACACACATGGCCAAGCAGGAGAGGTGTGGACCCCCAGTCCTGGTCTCCCGTGAGCACATCTGATCAAGACCAGTGCATGATACACACAGGCCAAGCAGGAGAGGTGTGGACCCCCAGCCCTGGCCTCCCGTGGGCACATCTGATCAAGACCAGAGAATGACACACACAGGCCAAGCAGGAGAGGTGTGGACCCCCAGTCCTGGCCTCCCATGGGCACATCTGATCAAGACCAGTGCATAACACACAGAGGTCAAGCAGGAGAGGAGTGAACCCTCAGCCCTGGCCTCCTGTGAGCACATCTGATCAAGACCAGTACAGCAAGCAGAAGGTGTGCCCTGGTGCAGGGGCCACTTCTGTGTCTACGGATGAAGAGAACATGAACCTCAGTTTCTGTGAAAAGGACGCTGGGGTTTTTGTTTACACTGAGGCTCATACCATAGACAGAATAGCCAGTACCTATATATGTTGATTTGCCACAGAGAAAGGGAAAAAGTTGCAGGCAGAAAACATTACCAGAGGGCATGTCCGCTTCTGCTGAGGTTGAAGATGCATCTGTGTATTGACAAAGAGAGCAGGACACAAACATGAGTGGAAGAAGGCCAGCTGTGTCTTTTCATTGAGGTTTACTTTGCAGTAAAAATCATCATTACTGAGGCTCATTTTCTGAATAGAACATGACACATATGAAGCCAGTCTCATTAACTTAAACAGTACCACAAAGGAGATTTTACCAGGTGGAAAGGTCACTTCTGCTGAGGTTGAAGAGATCTCTAGAGATAAACGGAAGAAAAGACATACACCAGTGGAGGGGACTCCTGGGTTTCTGTTTTTACTGAGGCTATATTGGGGACACAACTTTTGAGTTCCATTTGGATAAACAGGTCTCCAAGAAGAGGCACTGATGGAATAGCAGACAGAGTGTTCTACCTGGTGTGGAGGTCACGGCAGTGGAGATGGAAGCTGCAGGTGAACACAAAGGACAAGGGAGCAATAAGACCATGTCGTCAGGCACACGTGCCTCTACAAGATGCAGGAGACAGGAAGGTGGTGTCCTGGATCAGTGACTGCCAGGCTTGTCCTCCTGCTCTGCAGTCAGGAGCCATGGCAAGTCATCTCCAGACCCCCCACTGCCTCCCCTCCATTCCTTCCTGTGGGTCTCCATTTCTCTTGCCAATAGGCTACTTCTTCCCATGGAGGTAGAGGTGACTGTCTGGGGGGGCCACAGCCATGGGCCAGGCTTCTCAGTGGTATGGAGCTAATCTAACAGATTCTGTGAGTGGGGACTTGCTTTCCTAGCCTTTCTCCTCCTTTCAAATGATTGGTCGCAGTGACCCAGGAAAGGGTCAGCTCTGCAGACTGGAACTTTCCCTAGTGGGCTGTCCCAAGATCTAGCTGAGGGTGGGGAGGGGTGGCAGGTCCATTTGTCTTTTGTACTGTTTCCTGCCAATCCAGCTTTATCAGTAATAAAGACCACATTTTGCTGCTGAATCTGATGTTTTATACCTCATTTGCTTCAACACCTAGAGCAGGGAAGACCACACTCCTTATTATCCCCCTTCCCTCACCAAAAAAAAAAAAAAAAAAAAACCCACAAATCCCTCTACACTCTACTTGTGAAGTTCTCGAACCCAGAGTCACATTAGAAACTCCTCAGATAATTCCAACCAGCATCACTCCAAATCTGTTGTATAAGAGGCAAGTTACTTGCTGTCTTGGTCAACTCTGCATCCCTTACTGCCTTGGCCATCCACACTGAATGCTGGTGAATGTCAAGGAAGATCAGGGAAAACCATGGCTTGACTTCTTTCCATTCTGGAAACACCACTTGGTGGCTGGTCTCCAGGAGAAGTTCTCTCCGCAGACTCAAGTAGGTGATTACCTTAGACCAGTGGTCCCCAACCTTTTTGACACCAGGGACTGGTTTTGTGGAAGACAAATTTTCCACGGATGGTGGGGAGGATGGTGGATGGTTTCAAGATCAAACTGTTCTGCCTCAGATCATCAGGCATTAGTCAGATTTTCATAAGGTACACTCAACCTAGATCCCTCATATCTGCAGTTCACAACAGGGTTGTGCTCCCGTGAGAATCTGATGCTGCCACTGATCTGGCAGGAGGCAGAGCTCAGGTGGTAATGCTCATTTGCTCATCATTCACCTCTTGCTGTGCGGCCCAGTCCCTAACAGGCTATAAAGCCCTACTGGTCTGTGATCTGGGTGTTGAGGACCCCTGCCTTAGACTACCAGTCAGTGAGTGAATGTCTTCATGGATTCAACTTGGCCTAATGGGTTGAACAAATTTTTCCCTTGGCTTATGCATTGAGCTGAGCTGCCCAGAATTCACTGATCATCAGGGGATCAGAGATGGCCTTTAAGAGTAAGGTTAATATAAACATATTTAAAAACTCAAAAGATGACTAAAAATGAAAGAATTTAACCAGGACATAAAAAGTTGTTTAATCAATTCACTGGAAAACCAAACAAAAAAAATTATAGCAAGCAAGATGGAACCCAAAATAACACTTAAATTACCTATTGAGGTGGTTACAGCAGTATTCAAAGACACTGGAAGTGAGAAAAGGTAATTGGTCAAAACCTACCAAATGGCAGACAAATTTTGTTTCATAGTTAATTTGTTTTCTTCTCTGTGTCCCTAGAACACGGAAATCATGGTCTTCATTTATTTAATTAACAAATATTGACTGCCCACGCCTCTGTGCCAGGGACTGTGCCAGGGCTGGAGTAAAACAGCCAAAAAAACTACATACGGTTCTTTCTGTCCTCAAAGAGAGGACTGTGTCATGGGAAATTCAGATGAGGTCAAGTGATTATACAAATAAATGTAAAATTGCAATTGTAGCAAGTGCTATGAAGGAGAGATGCACGATGGTACCAGAGCCCA
This sequence comes from Pongo abelii, assembly GCF_028885655.2. Classification (NCBI taxonomy): domain Eukaryota; kingdom Metazoa; phylum Chordata; class Mammalia; order Primates; family Hominidae; genus Pongo; species Pongo abelii. The sequence goes on along the minus strand of NC_071993.2, from coordinate 129,871,032 downwards.
TGGCAGGTGATCGGACCTAGCCAGGAAGGTCCTCTCTCTATCTTACCATCCTCCAACCACCACCTCATGCCAGGCAGAGGGTCTGGCCTGGATGAGGCACCCTGCTCAAAGACGATGATAACTTGACACCACACCACCCTCAAGCCTGCCTAGCCTTGGCCCCAGTGGTGGACAGAGATGATCTTGGTGTCCAATTTGCATACATTTGTAGTGCAGTGGGCAGAGGGCATTACCAGGTGAAGGAGTTACTTCTTCTGAAGTGGAAGTTATGCGTGAATATGAAATATGAGCAGAAATGTTAGTCAATTGATCAGAAAATTTTTATTCATTTTCTGATTATACACAGTTCTGCCTTTACTTTGGTCTCATTTACTAGGAGGCTTTGTTGTTGGAAAAATTCACCTATGATGACTAGTTGTTTTCCACCCTCTCAAATTCCCATCTTCCTGAATTAAAAACATGCACGGTTATAAATTAAATCCTTCCTGAACTGAAACATGCTTCCCTGTTCTTTTAAATAAAAAATACTGATTATACTTGAACCTGCATGACTTTGGACTCATTAGGAAGAGTATCATTGTTGTTCCAGGATTCAATACAGAGCTCTTTCGAAGGATGTTGAGATAAGTGGGCATTTTTGCTCCATTTAGAAAGTGACACTGAATGTTTTTTTTTTTTTTTAACCCTTCTATGGCTATCAGAGCATCTGCTAGCACTTCCTGCCATTGCCAATGTAGCTTCTCTATTAGGTCTATACCTCCTAGCACCCTGCACTCCCTCCCTAGCCTGTTGTCTCTACTAATATATAGTCAGCAGGGAGACCAGATAGCCAGCTGTTATGAGTGTGTAGAAAGTAAGAACAGGCTCTGAGTAACAGGCTCTGTGGTATATCTCTGTGGGTATTCGAACACTTGAGCTTGAATGCTAGATCTCAGTTTGGCCGCATGAGGCACTCTTTGTCTATTTCTGGTTCTAGTCTATTTTCCAAGGGATTAATTTAGCCAAGTGACTCCTGGACAAATAGTGGTATAATTGTACTAGCTAGGTAAATTTCAACATAGCAATATCCCTAATATAGGTAATAAGGGACATACTAGGAAAAAACTTGTTACCAGGTGTAAGGGCCAAATCTGTGGCTGAAATTGAAGCAGGAACTGTCAAGACAAGCAAAAGTTAAGAGAAAATTATAGCTAAATGCCATCCTTGTCAATCAAGTTCATAGGTAAAGAATTCTTTAAAATTACCCTTTTTACAAATTATGCCCCAGCCGTTTTCCTGTTTCATTCTCCTATTCTCTGTTTATTAAGCTAAGAGGATTAATAATGGAGCAGGTGGGTCATGGGGCTAGGACTCAAGAGACTTGGTTTCTAGTCTCTAGTCTTTGTGGAACAGAGTATGTGACCTTGGACAAGCTCCTTTGCATCTCTGAGCTTCAGCTACTACATCTGAAGGGCTAGTCCGTGGAGGAGTAGCATCTGTATCACCTTGTTAGAAATATGGGCTCTCAGGATGCACTAGAACCAGTATCTGTATTTTAACAAGATCTTCATGATAGCTATGTACACATTAAGGTTTGAGAAGCACCAAGCATGCAAATGGAGATGTCTATAGACTTACATATGTATGGGGGCCAGGAGGAAATGGGAGAGAGAGCATATGCCATATAAAGGAGGCAGTCATTTCCTGCTCGGCCCCAACCAATTGGTGCCCTGCTGAAATTCATGTTGACCATTCTCAGATTTTTCAATCAAAGCTGGAAATCTGGATTTTTGTAGGGTATCTTCCATTATTAAGAGGTGGGATTAAAAATAATGTAAACATGCATAGGTAAAACTGAGTTGTCTGCATCCAAACACATGGCAGGCCAAAACTGCCCACTTGTGACTTCCAGTCTGAGCAATCTCTAAGGTTTCTTCCAACTTTTAGAAAAATGTTACACTGTGATGATGCCATATGACTTGTTCTCGCCTAAAACAACTGGTGGGCAATTTTCACAGATCCAATCACCAAAAGAGCAGCATGTTTCCTTGTTTGATTTTCCTTAGAGGTTAGTGTGTACCAATCCTGGCAGAAGGTTTTGAGATTTTTGGAAATAAGGACCATGGAAATATGGACAGTTCAGAGAAAACTTGAGTTGAGCTGATTTGAATTGATGTGGTATTTCACTCACTTATTCAGCCAGACAGTGGTTAACTTAAGCCTTAGGATGATCCCCAAAGTGTCCAGAGGAAGGAATTTTATAAAAGGACACATGGGTTGCTTACATTAGGGAGCCAAGCCAGAACTTGGCAGGCAGCAGCACATACATCCCTAAGGAGGTGACTATGAAGCTCCCATCACTGTGTTCTTACACAAGTGTGACCTGACCACTCAGTCCCCAGGACAAGCTTCTGAGGTGGCTGTTTTCATCCTCTTGTTCTACACATGAAGAAACTGAGGGTCTGAAAGGTGAGGAGATTTGACTGCTGTCACTCAATTGGTTAAGGCTGGAGCCAGAACGTAATCCCAGGTTCTCTGGCTCCAAATCCTGCGAGGAGGCTGCATTGCCACTCAAAAGGCTTCAGTGGTCAAAGAAGTTTGAGAATCATTGGATTAAATCAAGTCTGTGTGTGTGTTTTTTTTTTAAAGATGCCTTACTATAGGGTTTGTCAGAGAGTTTAATGTGTTAATAGGCTGTGAATCTTCAAGAGAGAGATATGGCATTTCCCTAACTTACTTAGCTGTGTAAATCCTTCTTTAAAATTTGCATATCAATAGACTAATGTACTGTAATCTGGAACACACTTGAGAGATGTGGTACTCCATTGTTTTCTGAAAATGCAGATTAAAGTAGTTTTGCCTGAGATATCTGAAGTCCTGTGGTTTGGGGGTTAAAAAAAACCCAGACTCACTGGACACCCAAATGTATGGACACTGATGAGGATGTAACTGAAGCCAGTCACTAAAACTTGATTTCAAAGACCAGCTGTTGCACCAAAGAGGAAGGAAACAAACTAGACATATTGTGTGCTATGTATGGAAGGCACACAATCTCTGTCAATGTACTCCTTCATTTAATGAATATATAAGCACCTTATACATTGATATGAGCTGACATTTAATTTTATATGAGATATAAACTCCAACCCTAACCATATGCAAAGCAATCTACACATATCTGATTTATAGAAAGCAAGAAAGAAACTAAAATTACCAGGTGAAGTGGTTATTTCTGTAGCTGATGCTGAAATTGTAAAACAAACACGAATTTAGGTTTGTTTAATTTTAAAAATTTATACCTCAGATACATTAAAATTAGATACAGAACAACTTTGAGATGTAAAATTTAAAATGACAAAGGTTTCTTTGTTGAGTCTGAAAGAATGACAGGGATGCAAAAGGCAGAAAGTGAGAAACACCCATTGGTTGTGAGAACCCCCTGGGATGGATCAGAGGTTGTTTCACTGAAGCACTGAAGAGGACATCGTTTCTAGAATGGCAAAGTACTAGGAGCCTTCCTAATTCTGACTTTAGGTTTCTAATGTTGATTTCCCATTTTCACCAAACTAGTTTTATAACACAATATTAAGTTGTCTGCGCACTAAAGGAAAGTGATTCCTTAACATAATAAAGCATATTATGACCCTTGATTCAGTATTGATTTACTTTTGTTAATTATCCATTACAGTTTAAATGCACAAATGACTCTAACCCTCCCACTGGAATGCAAGCTCCACGAGGGCAGGATTGTCTGTTGTGTTCATTGCTACATCCTCAGCACCTAGAATTGTGCCTGGCACATATGAAGTGCTCAATAAATATTTGTTAAATAAATGGATGAATTCAATCCTTTTAGTGTAGTCTTTGTCCTATAAAATTAAGATAAGCTAAGCCGTGAATATTACATTTCATTTCCTTTTCTATTCTACTTTTTTGGCAAGAGAAAGAAACATAGATAATGCACAAACTGGGCTGATTTTTTTTTTAAAGGAAATTATCTCAAACCACAGAGGCCAAAAGAAGATAGCGCTGAAGCTTTCACATGGTATGTAGATGAGAGGATCTGGGTTTTTTTCATGGAATTTCCTGGAGCAGCAATGCAAAGTCAGCTTTAAAGCTCAAAACAGACAACTTTGGGACAAAGTCTAGGAAGTACCATTACCCCAATGAATGGTTCACAGAAGGGATCTGGTAATTCCTTGAAGACTGCAGAGACAGAGGGCCCTAAGGTGAACTCATTAGGCCTTGAGTCAAACACTGGGTACATCAACAAATTAAGGGAAGCTGAGAATAGCCAAGAGGCCTCTGGAACCAAGATCAGGGCAGGATGTGGGGCTGAGGGACTTGGTGTTGACCCAGGGTTGTATTATATGTCATTATGTATCCATTGCCCCAGGGAGCTCAGTGTTGAGAGTGGACCTTGGGCATTTGTTTAGAGGATGCCAGTGAGACCCAAACTTCCTCACATTGGTTTCCAGGTCCCCCACTGAGAGTCACAGCTCTGGCAGCCTCAGGAGAAAGCTGGAAGTCAGTATCTGTGCAGATGATCCCAGCATCCTCATGGTGGCCACAGTTGTGGATGGACAGACCCAGATAGCCATGCTGGCCTAGGGTGGTCTCCATGCCTTGACACTGCCCATCGTACAGGAGGATGTGTCCCATGCCGCCACCCCCCACCCCTGCAACCAAGTGGCCATTCCCTGGGGTGGCCAACGCCTTCCCCACAACCCAGCTGCTGGCACACCATGTGGGCAGCGTTGATGCCCCAGAGGTTGTCGCACACAGTCCCCCATGTGCCATTGTGGTAGACTTCAATGTACCCTTTGCATTGGCTCCTCCCATCTGCCAACTTGACAATGGGCAAGGCTGGGGGATACCCAGAGGTTATCACTGGAATGTGATCAGCTCTTCTGGCAGACACTAGTGGGACTTTTCTTTAGTTCTTAAAATAATACACACTCTAAATTCCAAAACTCTAGACACCCTTGCTTCCTGCTTCTGGGTCCCATAGGACTAAGTCAAACTAGTGCTTGCAAATTCCATAACTGACTTTTTGAAGCTATTTGTGATTTCCAATATTTTGTTCCCTCATTCTCATCTTTGGATTAGAAACATGGCAACTACAAGGATAAGGATAAATATCTGTTTTGAAGCTGAGCCATCAAACTGATAGGCAATAGCGTGGGAATATGTCAAACTCAACCTTTCATTATTTCATTATTACTGAGGCCCAGGTTCACAGTTAAAAACATTTTTCAGGATCCAGAGATTAGACAAGTGGCAGTCACCTCTGTAACCTCTCCCTCTGTATCAGCTCTGTATTTTCTCATTCCTGGAGAGACATGAATCTGGGTGGGCACTGACATTACAGAGAGTCTCCTAGACAGATTCAATAATTAGGAAGTTTGAGGGAAGCAATCAAAGGATTACCAATGCTGCAGCCCATTTCTGTCAATGCTGGGGCAACTTCAAGAGCTGAAAGGGAAAACCAAGGCATCATCACAAGCACATCAGCACTTTGAAAGATTAACCCCACACTACACAATGTCTCTGCACCACTTTTCCCTCCCATGGGGGTGACCCTCACTGTCTGACAGTAATTGGAAGCATCTACCTGAACTTTGTCAGGGTAGCATCATTGATGGTCACCTGGGGGATTTGAAGCTACAAAGATGGATGATGAACATTTGATGCCACTTTAACTTAGAGTTTTTATGTTGACACAACATGACTTGTTTGAAACACTGCACACTAAGTCTTCAGATTAAAAAAAAAAAAAAAGGTGTCATTTTCCAGGTGGTTTTTCTAAAAATTCCAAGAAATGCAGTTGAATGCTTGGAGCTCAGATTTTGCATTCCTAACTCAGGTCTCTCCAAGAACATTATGAAATTCTTGGTACAAAATTAATTTTGCTTCACTTGAATTTAGAAAATTGTAAAGTATGAATTGAGAAATGACGAAGCTGGTTGGGATTGGAAAATCAAGCAGCAGAAGACAGAACATCACTGTGACAAGCAAGTAAAAAACTGACCAAGTGAAACGGACCCCTGCACCCAAAGCAGATGAAGCCGACTCTCAGGATCTGCATCCCCAGGAACTGGGGCTGGTTCCCGAGGCCCCTGTAGAAGGACCTGCAAGAGCAGTAGCCTGCTGCTGCTGTTGCTGCAGAGGGCGGTGGCTGAGTGGGCTCTCTCCTTGGAAAGACCCCTACTCCATGAGAATCCTCCATGTCACCAGCTTGCCTCTCATGAGCACAGCTCTTATTGCACACAGCACCAGGGCCAGGGAAATCACACTTGCTACATTTCGATTAGTCACAAATGGTCAGACCCTCAGAAAAACTGTTATAAAATATAAGAATGGGGAAAGTACCTGTTAGATGAAAATCGTTTGGGTGCTTCCCAGGAGTTGAAGAAGCTATGGCATAAAAAAGAAAAATAGTTAGCATAATTACATTCCAAAAACACACAATGATATTTAATACTCTTCTCAAATATCATCTAAATCACATGTATGAGTCTGACTTAAAAAAACAAACAAACAAACAAAAAAAACCGTATCCAGGCTCTTATCTAAGTTACCACTTAAAATTTAATGGTACCCTGTACATGGGTGTGTATTATTCTGATTAAGAATAAGAAAATAAAAGAAATAAAATTCATGTTGGGATTGTGAACATTTGGCCCCATAGACAGGGTGCCTTGTCAGAACCACAGAATTCAGCAGCTGCTGATGGGACCCAGGTGGGGCTGCAGGTAGAGGAGCAGCTCCTGCCCCCAGGCTCTCCTGCCCCAGGCCTTCCTGCCCCCAGGCTCTCCTGTCCCCAGGCTCTCCTGCCCCTAGCCCTCCTGCCCCCAGGCCCTTCTGCCCCAGGTCTCCTTCCCCTATGGCCGCCTGCCTTCTCTGGATTGCCATGGCCTCTGCTGCATGAACCAACCCTTTGGTTCAAGTATCTTAGAGTTCTGTTGAAATGCTCTCATCTGTGGAAGGGATGACACATCAACCTGCTGACATCCAGCCGAGGGAATGGGAAACAGCCCTGGGTCTTCGCCTTCTGGGAGGGTGAAAGGGTCTGGAGCTCAGAGCATTGTCAAGGAAAGTTAAAGCTCATAAGGCAGACCCAGCATAGGTTGGGGTTGGGAGACCAAGTAGAGGTGACGGCTAGCCACCAGTCAGCAAATAAAATGGACACAAACTCATAGATACCTGGATGTCCAGCAGCTGCAGAATCTGCAGAGATAAAGGAAATGAGGGTGGTTTAATAATAGAAATTGGAATGGCAGAGTGGTTTAAAGATCATTGTTTCAGTTTAAATGTGACTCAAGGAAGCTGGGTATAAACAATCAGTCTTAAGCATCCAGGGCTCTCCCTTCTGGGTTTATACAGCCAGGTGTAGGTTGTGGGATGTCTAACCTGGCTACAAACTTTGAGGCAGTGATGCTGATAGAATTTGCCTTAGTAACTAAAATACCAACAAAATGGTAATATTTTTGTGTATTTATGGTTTGTCTGGTGCTTGACTAAATGTTCTACATGGGTTGCCTCAATTAATCCTCCCAATAACTCCACGGAATAAATGCCACGATTTTCTGTTTACAATTAATTGAACTTTGCAGGTACTCAAGTTGAATGAGACCCTCCCATGTATTGAACAGCTGGGCATATTTTCCAGAGTCTGAGCAGAAGTCCACTGTTCTGCATGTGGGGAAAGGTTTAAGGCACAGAGGCATTTTCAGACTCTATCTGAGGATCTCGGGCTTGGTCCAGGCAGCTGTAAGACTGGCCCAGGGAGGACCTTCACTCACCTGAGCAGATGACGCCAGCATGTTCATGGTGCCCACAGTTGTGGGTGAACCAACCGCTGTGAGGGCACTGCCCCAGGGAGGACTCCCTTCCTGTGCAGTTGACGTCATCGAGGAGGATGCTGCCTGACCCAGGGCCGAAGCTGGCTCCTGGGAGGGCAGACACAGCCAGGCCACAGCCCAGCTGCCTGCAGACCACGTGGGCATCCTCTATAGACCAGCTGTCATCACACACGGTGCCCCAGGCATGGGCATGGTAGACCTTGACTCGGCCCTCACATCTGCTGGACCTGTTCACCAGCCGCAGTCCCAGACCTTGTAGACATTCCAAAGAACGACCTCATGAAGTTACATCCACAAAGGCCACCAGAGAAGCCACAATTTCCTGGAAATTGTGCACTGATAATTGAGGATAATGAATCCACTCCCTCCTTTATTTCATTTTGTTCCTGTTTGCCTTGGTACTACTCTGTGTATTTTTTGTGATTGGTTAAGAAATGGTTGTTCCTCACCATTGGCTGGACCTGGCCTGCCCCAAGGCATAACTGTTCTTTCGCTGTGTGTGGTGAAGTCTTGGTTTCTGACATTCACAGGGTGTGTTGGATTTTTCACAAGAAGCTGTCATGCATACACCGTGTGTGTGTTTGTATGTGTGTGTGTATGTGTGTGTGGGTGTGAGTTTCTGTGTGCCCTTGCACATGTTGATCAAGAGACAGTAATGATAGCTCCCATCTCTGTTATGCCTGGGATCAGGCATAACCTATGTGTGAAGATATTCCAGGGATTAGAAAGAGCCATCATTGCGGGCTGCCTCCTATGTTCAAAGGACAATGTTACAAAAGGGAGCAGAAGCTGGTTGTGCTTGCAACACAGATAAGGTGAGCCCACAGGTGGGGATGTGTGGAGATTTGGGGTGAGCAGGCAACCTGGCCTTCCTGGGGGCCTCTTCCAAACCAGCCCCCAAGAGCCATTCTTACATCTCACAGCCTCTTCTTTCCTGTCACTTTTCAATCACAGATTTTCTAGGTGAACCTGGACTTTGCCAGCACTTCCTCCGGCAGCCTGAGGCCACGGAGGAGGGTGGAAGTCAGGACGCTTCCTTCCCGGTGCTGGGATGTTTGTGAATTCCAACTGCATAGAGCGAGGGCCAGGGAAGTGAGGAGAAACGGTTACCTGTCCATGTGGGCACCTCTGTTGGCTTTGGAAAAGATGCTGCAAAAGGGGAAAATTATACAACATCTTAGGTAAACATCAAACATCGAACTTTCAGTCCATTGTGGGTGGGCTGTCCACTCTGTGGATTATCTACAGACAGCTTCTGGTTCTGAATGGGATTTCCTTCTCATGGCCTTTCTCTGTGGGCAGTACTCCTTCCATCACCCAACTGGCATGTTAGGAAATATAAGCTCAGGAAAACCATGGCTTGGTGGCTGATTTTTTTTTTTTAATACATATATTTTATTTTTTATTTTTATTTTTATTTTTGAGATGAAATCTTGCTCTGCTGCTCAGGCTGGAGTGCAGTGGCATGATCTCAGCTCACTGCAACCTCCATCTCCCGGGTTCAAGCAATTTTCCTGCCTCAGCCTCCTGAGTAGCTGGGATTACAGACATGCCCCACCAAGCCCAGCTAATTTTTGTATTTTTAGTAGAGGCGGGGTTTCACCATGTTGGCCAGGCTGGTCTCAAACTCCTGACCTCAGGTGATCAGCCCACCTCAGCCTCCCAAAGTGCTGGGATTACAGGCATGAGTCACTGTGCCTGGCCAATAGATATATTTTAAATTCAAGAAAACATCCTTTGGGGACCTCTGTTGTTCAGTACAAGCTATCCTGGTGTTACTTTGAAGTGCTTGGGGTCATTTCTCTCTTTCCCAGCTCCTCTCTGCATATTGTACTTTACCCTTCTAAGGGCCTGTCGTGGAAAAGCTGCTGGCTGAGTTGAATTGGAAGTGTAAAGACCACTGGCCAAATAGAGCTGGGAGCAAACTATAACTTGATGCTTTCAGCTTCTCCATTCTTAACAATTCTGTCAAGAAGAAGGCAGTGCCCAGAGATAAACCCCTGCCAGGCTTTGACATTGGATGAGGTGAGGGTCAGAGATAGTGGCTGACTCTGCGAGTAGTATGCCCCGCCCACTACGGGGCAAGGGCCGGCCTGGATATTCACACAGTGAAACCCCCTGGATTTCCTCATCCTCATCCAGAGGAGAAAATGTAGGCAGGAAGCAGCTCAGAGATTTGCTAGAGGCCTCACAGCCAGCAAATGAAGAGGCTGGGAAGATAAGCGCAGGGCATTTGGACCCTAAATAACTACCCTACTGCCTAGGGGGCTTTGCTAGGGCAAGCTATTGTTCATCAATTCAAAACAACCCACATTACCTGAGGCTGGGTAACTCACAGCAGCAGATGCTCCTAGGTAAGGCAGAGAGGCAGTGGAAGACATAGACGGTGTGGGTAGCTCACCTCCCTTCAGTTCTCCTAAACCTGAGAGAGAGGTAGGCTTGCTTACTTCAGTCAGAAAGGTACCACGTCTTGTTTGGGGGAGAACCTGCACACAATCTGGCATCTAAAAATGGCCCTGAGTTACTTTGGTTACAACTACTAGATGTCCTGGATCACCATGTTTGTGTCTGTTCTGTTGCCAGACATGCGATGTCATCTCTTCTCTTCTTCCTTCTTGTTCTTTCTTCTTCCTTCTCTCTCCTCCTTCTCTTTTCTTTCTCTCTCTCTTCCTCTCCCTCTCTCTCCTTCCTTCCTCTCCCTCACTCTCCTTCCTTTCCCTTCCTCCCTTCCTTCCTTCCCTTCCCTCCCTTTCCCTCCCCTTCCCTCCTTCCTATCTTTTTTGTTTTTGCCAAACTGTGGCTTCAGGGACGGCCCCTGGCATGGAGCAGTTGGTTTGGTTTTGTAATTCTTCCTGGGTGTATGTGTGAGTTTCACCTCTGAGTAAGTGTCAGCTCATAAAGAGCAGAACCGCGTTTATCTCAAGGACATACACCAGTGACCTCAGTGCAGGGAGGGAGTCAAAAGGCCCCTGAATGGGCTGTGGAGCTGGGCCAGGAGCTGAGGGCCAGGATGAAAAAAAGCTCAGAGCTTCTGCTTGTTGGTCCATCTGGGCACCTATGACCCACTCCCATGCTCTGCCCACGGCCCTGGTTCCAAACCTCACAGCCCTTATAGCCCCCAGCCCTGTCCTCTGATGTCACTTGGCATGTGGCACACAGCTTCTAAGTGTTATACGTGGTTTTTGTATCAAATTCAGCTTGAAGCAGGTGGCTAGTTGAGATAGTTTTGTCCCAGAATGATTTTTCTATTGCATTTTCCTTTACTTCTTTGGAGAAGAAGGGGGCTCTCTTTTGGATCCATCTACACACACAGTCGATGCAAACTATGAGATTTCAGGACATCTGTTTCTTCAGCCAGGATGCTTTGGTGGAGAAAAGTGACAGGGAGTGGCAGAGCAGGGTGAGAGTGAGGTGGGGAGCTTTTAGTGTCTGTATGGATGTCACTCCAGATGTCATTAATGAGGGCCAGATTTAGAAAGCATCTTCTCTCTTAAAAGGAATAATCATAAATCAGATCTAACTTCCTCCCAAGGTATATGTTAGGGTACCTACCGTTCTCTCTTTCATCTTGCTGAACGGTGTTGTACAGAGCATAAAACCCTGTGTTGGTGGTCATGGCATTGCTTCTGAACACTGAGGTCATGATGTTTGAAGAAGAAAGGAACGTGAGCTCTGTCCCAGCACAAAACCTGCCCATGGAGAGTGAGGCAGCCTGTTGTCCATCGAACACTTCGATAAAGTCGTAAGGACACCCATAGATGTCCTCTAATCTGAGGACATGAAGACAAAATTAATATCTCCAAGGAAATCTGCAAAATGTTTTAGAGTCATCTTTTGCATTGCATCCAGCCAAAAACTGCAGTCATCACTGCTACACCCCCCACTCATCATTTGACCTATTGAATCTGCCCTTCTGTCCTTTCCTACTGGGAATGCCCCAGGTCTATTGGGTTCTCATCTTCTACCCAGTCTATTTCAGTAACTTCTGGTATTCTGGCCTTCAGTCTCTCCTATCCTCTTTCTCTCTACCTCGAGTGTCACCTCAAGTGTCTCCTCGTGTGTCCCCCAACTCTTTAATTCAAATCTTGCCACTCTCTGGGGTGGTGGCAAATATCTAACAGTGCCTCATTGAGTTAAACTCTCCAGAAGACCCAGAGCAGGGAGAAATGGTGATAGTTGTAAGAGCTCCAAGGGTCTGTTGACTCCTCCCACCAATGCTCCGACCTGCCCTGTTCAAACCAAGTGTTTCATGAATGTTTCACCCAACCTGGATGATCAGAGAAGCTGACCCTGGCCATCCTACCTGTTGCTGTCTCCTTCTTTATTTTCTATCCTATTATCATGTATGTATATTTTTTTCTTCATAGCATTTTTCAATTTATCACTAGTTGAAATTGTCCATTGAGTCATTGGTTTATCTGAGTACCATTTGTCTCATCTAGAATATAAACTCTGTGAGGGTAGAGATCTTGTCTTTCTTGGTTGGCACTATGAGTCTGATTCTAGTCCAGGGCCTGCTCAATAAATTGAGTGGAGGCTTAATAAATATATGTTGAAAGAACATCAACATTGATCTAACATGATACAAGTATGAGATATACATATTTGGATTTAAACAATAGTAAGTAGCCTTTGATGCCTATATGATACATTCTCATTGCATAATATATACAAGATAGACATAATTACAGTTGTACACAAACTAAATACTGCATTTGAAAACCTGCTTATTGAAGAACACATCTGTTCCAGTGAAGTAAAAGCCAAGTACCTCAAAATAACCCATTTTTATTTTTGTTTTCTTAAAGTAAGTGATCACATTTGTGTGTAAGGTGACAACAGTGTGGCAGTAACAGGTGACACTGCAACCTGAGAAATCATTTCATCAGAAAACAGGACTTGCTTTAATTAGCATGCATAAAACAGCATTAAGAGTAACGTCAAAACCTGCAGTTACTTTTGCACCTACCTAATAGTTTAAATATGGATATAATTTTTACAAATTGAGGGTGAAGCAAGGTCCTGTAGTTGCTGAACTATTTAAAAAAATGAAAGTAAGAGTCAGGGTAAATCAGAGTTTTTCAATCTCAGCACTATTGATATTTGGTGCTGGATAATTCTTCTCTGGACAACGAGTTGGGCGAGCTGTCTTGTTCACTGCAGGACACTTAGCTGCATCTCTGGCCTCCACCTACTAGCTGACAGTGGTGCCCTCTAATTTTAACAATAAAAAATGTCTCCAGACCTAACCAAATGTCTTGTAGGGGTATATAATCACTTCCAGTTGAGAACTGGAATAACAATAAACAGTAAATGATAACCAACTTTATCTTCTGAGTAATAAAAAAGCAAATTTCAATAAATCTAGGCTTTTAACATCAAAATTCAGAAATCAGCCACTATGGTCTGGTTTTGGGCAACACCTTAAAAACCTCCTTAATTTGTGTACTCCAAAATTATAGTACGAAACTTATGTTAGAATAATAACTTTGACATTACAGGGGACGTGGGCCATTACAACTGTTTGGAATAACCATTTCCCAGAAGTGATAAAATGAAACTGTTCCCTAAAACATTAGAACCGTGAATTTCATAGATTTGAAATACATGGTACCAACTTTTCTCACATTGCTTTCAACAGATAAATGTATGTTGAATGAAGGAATAAATGTATGTTGAATCAATGAATGATAAATGCATTTTGCTCATACTGCATAATGCCCCCTGACATTAGCTTATGTCTTTTCTATCAAAAAATATGTAGCCACAAAGTAAAGCCAATGGAGTTCACCCCTCCTCCACCGAGTACCATTTTACATTTTTAAAAGCAGCATTTAACCATTCAGATTCTCAACTGCTGTGGCCAATGACGACAGATGGAAAGCAGTGGCAGAGGTCTGGGGCATACTGTGGGACAAAGTAAGGAAGACAGAATGATCCAGGTGCAACCTGGTATAGCAAGATGAAACCGGGGTTAAACATTATCAGGAAAAGTAATATTTTTGTTTAAATGTTACTCATGTATATGTATGCATATATGAAAATGTGTGTGTGTGTGTGTGTGTATACACCTACATGTATATAAATGTACATTAAAATAGGATACATTCCTTAAGAATGAGTGACGGTTAAAGAAAGAAGTAGGAAGAACAAGGTGCATGATGGGGGAATGAATTAACTGTTTAATCTGTACAAGAAAATTCTTGGTAAGGACATGATAGAAATTCTTGAAAAGAACAGGAAGCAGATTTGTGTAGCATCAGAGGGAAAAATGAAGATCAGACCACGAGGATGAGGAAGAACAGATCTGGGTTCAGATGGAGGAGGAAGCCTGTGTCTCAAAGGAACTGGTTAAGAGTGAAAGGGTGAGGTCTTCGTTTGTGGGTTGCCCCAGCTACAGCTCAACGGGCTGGTGTCAGGGAGGCCCATGGGGTGTTCTCTCATTGCACAGGAAGTTGAGTTACTGATTAAATGACTCTCCACAGCTCAGATGATCAGAGCAATTCTCGCCTAAAATGTGAAAGGATTTATCCCACAAAAGGCTACCTCGCTGAGGAAAGTATGGATTCAAATCTAAACTGGCCTTAAAAGTAGAGAAAGAAAACATTGCTTACTTCAGGCTTAGGATCATCAGTTCTATGTGTAATTTCTCAGCCACGTGTATCACCCAGACGCACTCCAAGTTGGTGGGGTAGTTTGTAGGGTACCAAGGGCTGGAGAAGGAACCTGAGAGACTTGAAATCACTCCTCCGCAAGAGTTACTTCCTCCTGTAAAAGCAAATGAGAGACCCATGGTTGGTTTCATTAGGCATGCACATTGCATTTTTCCAGATGTAGAATACAGAATTCCATCAAGCTCAGTAGTGGAGTCACTAAATGCGGAGTGATCATGCTGGTGTAGACACAGTTGTGGCTTGGCTGGTGTGAGTGACTGTGCCACTGAGAGGGCATGAGGAAGGATGGAAGATGCATGATGGACAGGCAGGACCCTACAACTGATTGTGAGCGATATTGGAAATGGGATTGGACACATGCATGTTACGTGTGTGTAGTGGGGGCAGCCCGTACTTCTTTAATGCTCTCCCTAGTCTCCTGCCATGCAAACCAGCTCAGCTCAGATGTGGATAACCCACCCATTTGTGAGGGCTCCATCCCACCCATTGCCCCTGTGGTAGCCAGGGTGCACAGAAGTCCATTCTGCTTTTATGAATTACAAAAATAATTCTCTGCAACTTAATACTGTATAGGTTACACTTTCAATGAAAGAGAGTTACCTTGTGGTATAGGGGCTGGAGGAATGATATCTGCAAAAACCAAAACCAAAGAAAATCAGGAGAGAGCTTAGCATCATAAACCATCTTATACTTAAGCACAAATGAATGAGCCTATTATTACCCTTGAGTTTTAATAAATGGTGTAGACACTCATTTGTCTTTTCTCCCTGATCTGGAATGGAGCCTCTGCCCTTCTTTCAGCTGATTCATGAGGAAATCACCAGCCATACACAGTAACATGACTTGTTTTCTCTCATATGCTAGGTTCCACAATCCACGGGTTATACTTGGGTTGACCAGTTACTAGGAATTACAGTGACATCACTAGGCTTATGACCATACCACTAAGCCTATAGAAATTTACCAAGCACTGAAATTCAGAAAACCAGAAACCAGAAAGCTGAGAGCCAGGGTGGATAAAGGCAGGTTGGATAGTGTTCCATTGGAGAAATAGGGACCTTAAAGGGGAGGTCCAATGAGTGTTTAAGGTCCCTTCTTTTTCCTTTATTGTGTCCTCTTGGCTTTGATTTCTATGTGGCATACACAGTTGTCCCTCAATGCCTATGGGGGATTGGTTCTAAGACTCCCCAAGGATGTCAAAATCTGCAGATCCTCAAGTCTCATATACAACATAGGAGTATTTGCATAGAACCTATGCTCATTCTCCATTATACTTTAAATAATCTCTGGATGACTTATAATACCTAATACAATGTATTATAACACTATGTAAATAGTAGTTACACTGTATTGTCCAGGGAATAAAGACAAGAAAAAAAGTCTGTACATGTTCAATACAGATGTAACTATTGATTCTTCTTCCTGAATATTTTCGATCCACAGTTGGTTGAATCCACAGATGTGGGATCATGGATACAGAAGGCCTGCTGCATGTCTATATTCTACGTGTGTCCTCAATACCCCCTGCATGGCAGGTGCTGAGGGGAGGGCAGCTATGAAAGCCTGAGCATGAGAATGCTGTTAACTGTTTGGATTTTACACCAAGGGTTTAGTGGGGGAGGAATTTCAAGCAAACATGTCAGATGTACTTGAGAATTCCTTTATCCCCATTGTCTTGCTCCTTGGCCAGCACTGCAGCAAGGTGCAGAGCAGTGAAAGTGATGGACACGGTCAACTTAACCTGTCATTAGTCCTTTGCCAGAAGAAGTGCACTATATCACTGGAATACATTTTCACTAACTTAAAGTGGCTCAAAAGCAATTTTCTTTTGTTAAAATGCTTGATATGTGATATTTATCTCAGAGTATTGAATAGCAAAAGCTTTATATTTTTGTGTCTTGGTAGGTATATAATGTTCTATCAATAAGAATTTTTTTTGATTCATGCTTACAGCGGGATACTATTTAGACATAAGTGGTTGTATTTCCCTCCACAGTTTCCTTAATCCCATGACCCCTTCTTTTTTCCAGCCAGCTATGCATCTCTGCCTTAGAAAATGGATATTACAGCAGAGAGAAGACAGAAAGGCTTTCTGAGGTTTGAAGCCCCAGGCTCCAAGGGGACTTGGGCCTAGAGCTGTTGAGGAACTGAAAACCATGCCCTCTCCTCCTGCTGTCTTTTCCTCCTTCCAGGGCCCAGGCCAGAACAGACTCCTCATTGGGGAAGAAGAGGAAAGCCAGAGGGAATCAAAGGGGTGTAGCTGCTTGTTAAACTCAAGAAAGGGTTCTGTGCGTTCTGCCTCCCCTCCGGAGCAGCTACATAATTTGTGTGTCTCAGTGCAAAATGAAAATGTGGGGCCCCGGCCAGGGGTGGGGAAACCACTTTCCCCTTCCTACAGGTTACTGCCCTGACCCATGGCAGCTGGGCAACCCACAAGGAGTGGAGGTCTCCATCTTGGGACGTACTTGGGACCTGGATTGGAATGGGCAAGAGACCTCCACAGAGTGTCCTGGAAAATGTGCCATGGTTCTGCCAGCCCAGGGTACGGACAGCTGCCATCTACCTTGTTGGGCCCTGAAATGCCACAAAATGCACCCCTGACCCCGATAGCTTCCTAGTGTCCAGGCCCCTGCTGGGGACAGAGTGTGACATCAGTCACGGGGCAGGGTTAGGGAAGAGGCTGGGCAGGGCCCAGGGGCCCAGGGAGCAGACAAGGGGGCAGCTGAGAACCCATCCCCGGGAAGCAGGAGGCTGCAGGAGGCAGGACCCCACATGCTTCGGAATCTTGAGTTCGGGAGAAGGTCACTGTTGCACATTGACTTTGAGTAGATTACCAGTAAGTCCACTCTGTTGTGTTGGCTAAGCCAGGAGGCCCACGGAAGAGCCCTAAATGGTTTACTTCTCATCAGCAGTCTGCTCCTGACTCACTGGGAGACAGTTTGGCACTCGATGTATCTTTTCTTTCCTGAATACTTTCATTTTCCAACCCATGTACCTAAGAGACAACCTTTCCAGGGTCTCTCTTCTCCCTATCGACCTTCTTCTCAGCCATAGTGACTCAGTCTTTCTCCATCTATCTCCTCCTGCCCTCCCTTGCTCTGCCACCAGAAGAGAGTTTTGAATGCGATTCCATTTGGGAAATATGGCTCTTAGCTCCTTGCCTAAACGCTAGTTCTCAACCTTGGCTGCACATTGGAATCACACGGGGAGCTTCAAATATCACTGATGGCTGGGAGTGACCTCAGAGACTCTAAGGTGACAGGTCAGGGATGCAGCCTGGGCACCAGGAATTTCAAAAGCTTGCTGAGTGATTCTGGTGTGCAGCCAGAATTGGGAATCACCAGCCTAGTCATTGTCTACCAGTGTCTAGGTCAGGAGAGAGGTTACTTTTTTTTTTAACTTTGCCAAGATAGTGCAAATTTAGTGTTGGACCTACCTGGGGGTGGAGGAATCACATCTGGAGCCCAGTCCCCAGCATCTGCATGCATACAAGAAAAATTTAGAAAAATCTAAATTACATTCTATGAAGACAAAGAAATGGTGGCGTTCTAGTGTGGGCAGTTCTCAAGCAGGCAGGTCATATGTTACATAAACAAAAACGACGGCATGGTTAGACCTGGAAAAGCAGTTCCAGAAATGGGAGAGGTACAGAGAACAGAAGCAGCCAATTGTGTGGCTCTGCTGTGTTTGTCCTCAGAATGGAGCCAGGCTCACAGCATTCTCTGTCTACCTGGCCAAAGGGACATTCATCTGTTCGGCCACTGTCCCAAAATTCCCTGGCCCCACTCTGTGCATGGCCTTCATCCATCACTAGGATGTCTTTGGGTGAAAGATCAAAAAGAATCTATCATGGAAGGAGAGGCTACCTGAGCAGACAACATTGGCGTCCTCATGGTGGCCATGGTTGTGGACTGACCAGCCAGAGCTGGGGCACTGGCCAAGGTGGTTCTCACTTCCTGAACACTGAATGTTGTCTAGAAGGATGTCTCCAGAGCCTGGGCCAAAGTGGGCCTTTCCAGGAGCAGCAATGGCCCGACCACACCTGAGCTGCTGGCACACAACCTCAGCTTCATTCAGTTCCCACAGGTCATCACACACAGTGCCTCAGGAGCCCTTGTGTAGGACCTCCCCATGTCCTGAGCACTGGCCAGAGCCACCCACCAGCCACAACTCTGGTCCATTTTCTAAACAGAGCAAGATTTTATTTTTGAGTTTGATAAGTTTTAAGTAGCAAGTGATTTCTAGCTTCTGTGTTTGTGGCTAAGGCAAACACAAGAGCAAAACCTTAAAGCCAACTGATTTAATCAGGCTTAAGGGATTCAGAGTGAGATAGGAAGTGGGTTTGAATCCTTGTTCTATGGCTTCCTAGTTGTGTAAATTTTGATAACCGACTGTCTCCCTGACCCTCAGTTTTATCACTTGTAAAATAAGGACTCTAGCAGCATCTAGAGGAGATGCTACCAATGACAGTGTGCTCAGCACCCAGCACGTCAGGGTTACTGCAGATCTTGACATACAGTTTTTATGTCACAATGCTGGGTTACGGGAGAGCAGGTTCCCAGCTGCTTTTTTGTATGTGTCTTGGACAAGGGTAGATTTAATCCCCTGAAATCACCTGGACCACAAAGGTGACTGTGACTTCATAGAACACAGTGGCAATGCTCTATCTGGACTGAAGGGCTGTGGCCGATTAGAGTTATCTGCTATCTCTGGAGGCACCTCCCCTTACTGTGTCCACTGGCTCTGTCACTTTGGCCTTCTTTCTGTTGTTCCAACATGCCCAACTCTTTCCTCTGTCTGTAATGCTTTTCTTTGTCATTCATCACATGCCACGTCTTCAGAGATGCCATCTTTTCTCATCCAGCCCATAGTAGAACCTACTCCACTCTAGGCACCCTCTACTCTCCCACCTGACTCCTTATTCCCAGACTTCACCTCTGTCCTTTACATCCTTACCCCAAAACCAGTTTGTCTATTTCCTTGTTTCTTGTGTTTTGATCCTCTCTCACTTACCCACGTCCACACTAGAGTATAAACTCCATGAGGGCAGGGAGCTGTACTGTGCTCCCACACTTACAACTGGACCTGATACATAATAGGAGCTATGTAACTATTGTTAAATGGCTAAATGGTGGTCTTGAGTTAATGAGTGTCTGGATTTCAAATGTTGGAGCTTACCTTGCTTCACCAGGGTAGAGTTTCGAACATTGCTTTGAGAGCGAAATATACAAGGAATTCCCTTACTCAGATACAAGCAAACCACAAACCACACCCAGGGACTTACTATCTGGCTTCCTGGTGGCCTAAAAGAATTTCTGGGGTTTCTGTAGGGGCCTCTCAGCATCAGAAGTCTCACACTTGGCAGGCAGTGTGCTTTCAGGGTGCAAATTGGACCTAGCTTTGGAATGACTACCTGCGGCGTCATGGCTGCCTACAGGGTCATGGCTAACAGGAATCCCCAAGCCTCTCATTTGGGTGAGACTAGGTTTTGGTGTATGCAAGGTATAAAATGGGCCAGCTCGTGGAGGAAGTGGAGTCTTGTCATACGAGTGTTGAACTTCCACATTTCGGCACTCCGGACAGTTACCAAGAGGCTGTGGAGGGTGGATGCAGCCCCAGGACGGTTCATAGCACCCAGCTTTTCCCTGCAGGCAGTAGCAGCTTGGCCACTCACACACAGAATGCACATGACTGCCTCATTGTAGCTTCCCATGTGGCCTTCACGGTCGGAAAATCTAGCAGCTATGGAGCAGGGTTAATGAAGCCAAGTGTGGGGGTCTTAAAAGACTGAATCCTAGGGCTCTACTGGCAAAGGAGACTCTGAAGTTAGACTCTGTTCTGTCTTTTAACCACCAAAACCTACTTGAAGTTTCCTACCTGACTCCCTTTCACCCTGCGGAACGGCATTGAAAAGAGCATAAAAGCCAGTGTTGGTTTTCATAGAATCACTTTGGAACACCACCGTCATGATACACGAGGAGGAGAAGAATATCACAGTTTCAGGGGCACAGAACTTCCCCATGGAGAGCGAGGCAATCCTGGGACCATTGAGGATTTCAACGGAGTCATAGGGACATCCAAGGATATCTTCCAACCTGGGGTGAATAGACGTGGAGGGGTAGTGGCAGATTAAAAACTTGCTAAAATTTAATGCTAAAAAAGTGTGACAATCATAGAGATTACATATTTGGATTATATTTAAATTGCACACTGAAATGTAAAATATTAATTAATTTTTTCAGATGACCTATCACAACTCTATTTTCTTTGGCTAAGGAATATGTGAGGCTTTCAGCTACAATCTCGTAACAGAAGTTTAAAAATTATAATAGTTTTGGCCAATCACAACGTACATAGGACATTAGGAAATACTAATTTACACTGCAACTAAATTCATAACAGTCAGATCACCCCAAAGATCAGCATGTAACAGACATCACGGCCAGATTTTTCCTACTTCTGTATTTCACAATAATTGCCATACTTGAATTCTTGGGTAGGAAAAAACTTCATTTTAAAATAAAAGTGGTGGCAGGATATAGAAGGATAGTATGGCAATTATTCATGAGGAAGGTAAGGGAAAGCAATTTTGAAGGAACAGACAATGGATAACATAATAGAATTTGGAGGTGTGGGTTCAAGGTCCTTACCTCATTGTGGCTAATTGTGAACCTAAGGTTTTAGTCAACAAATATATCCTGAGGCATTTTTGGCTTAGTGCATGTCTGAATCCATGGCTGTGGTATAGTCATGACGGAACACAACTCAGTGCATGCTGGGAGCTAATGATCATGGAATTCTACAGTCTTGCTGTGTTTGTAACAGATGTGTGTCATGCACAAGAAGAAGGGCTTCATGCAGACTCTTTTACAGACCCACATATTGGTGAACAGATGGGGCATTGACATCAGACAGATCTAGATGGGTTGGCCTTGGGCAAATTAGTTATCCTCTCTGAGCCTCAGGCTCCTCATCTCTAATGGAGATGACAAAGACATCTATCTTTGGACTGTATAACCCTGGAATATGACAAAGCATACAAAGTCTGGGCTAGCATTAAAACATCAGCTGTTATTTTATGTCATAGAGATAAAAATGTCAGTGACTTTGGAACATTTATTCTCTTTATGTCAGAGATAAGGCAATGACACTAATGTCTCCTCTTACTTTGCAGAACATTTAGAAGATGCAGGGCCCAAAGCTGGAGTAGTTGTCTAATGTGTGTATGAAAATTCTCTTACTGTTTAAAATTTGGATTCAAATAAGAAAGTCTAAGGGGACAAATATTGATACCCAGTGTACAATAAGGGCAAAACTGTTGAGGATTTTTGTGATATTTTTAGAAAAAAAAAGAAACAGTATCAAAATATGTTAATAAATCACTTACTGAATTTTTCAACTAAGAAGTAACTCATTGGATAGTGCTACAAAGCTAACCCAAAATTTGACTTGGAAAGACTATAGAATGTTGGGTTCTTCTGCTTTCACTCTTAAAATGTTTCCCATTAAAAGAAATACCTGTAATATGATTTCACAAATCAATATTCTTATTTACATAGAATGTTCTCTTTAAAAGTTTTCTTACTTCAAACTTGGAATTATAAGTTCTATGCGAAATTTTGTATCCATGTGGATCTCCCAAACACACTGGATGTCTGTTGGGTAGTTTTCTGGATACTGTGGACTAGAAAATGCGCCAGAGAGACTAGAAATGACCCCTCCACAAGAGTTACTTCCTCCTGAAACAACAGGAAAAATGGTGTCAGAATGTGTCCTTTTGGCATCATTGTGTAATCCTAATAAAGACCAGTTTACACGCAGTGGTCTGGAGGAATCGGGCACCAATTGGCCTGGGTGGGCATGCGCAGGCTGTCTGAGCAGACCATTAGCTTAAATGTTTCTTGGGAAGGAGAGTCTATTCAATCTAATTCTGATGAAGTAAAAAGTATTAATGTGTGAATGTTCCCTGCTTTTCTCTCTCTCTCAGCACCTGATAAAGAAAATGTGCAAATTGTCCTTTCTGCTTACAGTTTTCTCCCCCTCTATAAAGTAGGGGTTCTGCTTGCTGGGGAGGGACAGAGTAATGAGAGACTGGAAGGAGAGATGAAGAAACAGAGGCCACATGTGCTTGGGAAAGGGGAGAGTCTGGGGAGGTTTGGGGAGCAAGAGGTTCTAGAACAACTTTGGGTTCTGATGAATTGTAGGTAAAGGGAAAAGGACACTGATGTGTCAGGGGATGTTATGACCAGCGCCTTCTTTAAGTACTCTTCCTCACTTTTGCTGGGTAGATTATGTTTCCTTTAACTCAAATATTTAGTCTGAGACTGGTACTTGCAGGATTTTGGATTTATAAGGGCTAAACAAGATAACAGTGAAATCTAATAGTTTCATGAATGTTGTCATATTAGCATAGATAGATACACACACATACATGTATGCATTTAAAACAGGATTTCACACAAAGAAAGCAGATTTCACACAAAATTATTTTGGAGGAAATGTGAAAGTACAATATTCTTTATTGACCTTGTCCCTAAACTATGAAGTTGCTTAATTTTTCTACTTTGTGTTCCTCTTGGCCAACTTGTGATCCTCCCAGAATCCCACAGATTCCTCATCTTTCCTGAGATGGATGGCAGGAAGCGATGATGCTCCTAGTCATCTGGTAGTTTTATCACTGACCATATTTGTAAGCTATAATAATGAGGCCAGGTCAGGCTGACACTGGAAACTCTGGGAGTTGGACCTTCTGAAATCTCTACACGTGGCAGGGGATAATGGGCTGGTGCCTTCTACAGGACTGTACCCAAAGAGGGCAGGCTGAGTATGGGCCAGATGTCTGACCAGGGCAGATACACATCCCCCTTCCCAGTCTGATCCTTTTGTTGTAAAGTCAGTATTTTTTACAGAGTATATTACACAGAGTGGCAGCAAATAAGCAGACCCCTTGCCCACACTGTGCCAGGCTCTGTTGTGCTATGTCCTGGGCACACTGCCCAGCATTTGCCATGATAGTTCTCTTGACATGGAATGACCATTTCAGTTTAAAATAAATGACTACCTTTTATGTGATCCTGAGAAGCTGTAGAAGAACCTGAAAGGGAAAAAAGGCAGATAATGATGACATCCAGATGAAAATATTTAGTCTTATCTACAAGTCAGTGAAATGTAAAGGGTTTTCTTAGAAACATCAATGTTCTTAGTGCAAACTGAGGAGAGTTTGCACTGAAGGTGCTGAGTGAATATTTTCTATGGTTCTGTAGCAGGTTAGAGAAGGCCACAAATTCTTAGATATGCCTCCTGTCACAAGGTGGGGGTCTAGGTTCCCTCCCTTGAACCTGGGTGGGTTCTGTGACTGCTTTGACCAACAGAATATGGTTGGTGGGAGTGGCTCTGCACTTTAAGAGACTGGTGGCTTCCACCTCCCATCTCTGGGAACACTGGCTCACTCATGCAGCCCTGAGCCACCTTACAAGAAGTCTGAGTGTGGCCAGGCGCGTGGTTCATGCCTGTAATCCTAGCACTTTGGGAGGCCGAGGCGGGTGGATCACCTGAGACCAGCCTGGCCAACATGGTGAAACCCCGTCTCTACTAAAAATACAAAAATCAGCAGGGCGTGGTGCCTATAATCCCAGCCACTCTGGAGGCTGAGGCATGAGAATTGCTTGAACCTGGAGGGCGGAGGTTGCAGTAAGCAGAGATAGCACCACTCCACTCCAGCCTTCGTGAAAGAGTGAAACTCTGTCTCAAAAAAAACCACAAAAAACAAAAAACAAACAAACAAAAAGAAGTCTGAGTGTGCATGGTCTCTCAGCGTGGTAGTGAGACTTCTTGTAACCTGAGACCACCTAACAAGGAAGAGGGCTGTGGCTGAGCCCTTCCTTCCAGCTGACC
Organism: Pongo abelii; assembly: GCF_028885655.2. Classification (NCBI taxonomy): domain Eukaryota; kingdom Metazoa; phylum Chordata; class Mammalia; order Primates; family Hominidae; genus Pongo; species Pongo abelii. The sequence continues at coordinate 129,846,620 of NC_071993.2, read as the reverse complement.
CCACCAAGGCACCAAGTGTATGAGTGAAGCTGTCTTGAATTCTCCAGACCAGTCATCAGATGAACTCCACTGGGCAACCCTGCTCAATGCTCTATGGAGCAGAAGGGTCTCCCAGCTGAGCCCTGCCTGAATTCCTGACCCTCAAAGACATAATATACATCTAAATGGTGTTTACTTTATATTGCTAAGTTTCGGTGAGCAATAGATAACCAGAATGGCTCCTTTCACTCAATCTCATTTTCCTCATTTCCCTGCTGTCCATAAAATGAGAAAACTACAGATGATCTTCATTGGAATATCCACTGCCCTTGACCCTAACCATGGCCCTTTAACTTTAGACAGTCCCTCCCTTCTCACTCATGGTACCAATAGGTGAAGCTGGCCTTCCCTCAAGAACACCAGGACACATCGAGGTCTTCTCCAGGTAAGTGCCCAAGAGAGATGCTTCTGCCAATGGCTGATGGCTTATCTGTGTTCACTGAGGCTGTGTAGGGGACAGCCAGGTGCATTCAAAGGGTGAGAGATGGCTTTGTAAATTCCAGTCCTGCCACTTTCTAATCAAGTTATCTTCGGTAGGTTTTTTGATCTCCCTAATCCTCAACTGTGAAATCACCTTGAAATCACCTTCAGCATCATTTCAGAATTCACAGTGCATGTAGTTGGTCTGGTTTTTCTAATATTTGGTTTTTATTACAGATGAATATTAGTCAATAATTCAATTATAAGATCTTTGAAAAGAGGCAAAAGTCATAAGATCCCTAAGAGCATGTACTTTGGGGCCAGACTGATCAGTGTCAAAATTTGGGTCATTAACTTACTGAGTGATCCTGAGAAAGTTACTTTACCTTCCTGTGTCTCAATTTTCTCTTCTATAAAATATAATAGATAATGCCTTTTGGCAGGATTGTCCTGCTGATTAGCAATGATCTGAGCAAAACGTCTCCCCACATTTACTCTAGTTTCCTCTGGTCTTTGTGTAGCTGAGCCAAGGAATGGGTAAATGAGACTGATGGCCAAGAGCATTGACAGCTTGGGTTCGGATACCCTGTCTAGCCCTGGGCACCTTGCTAACTTTCGATGTCTCAGGTTATCTGGAAAATATGAATAATCCAAGAACCTGCCTCAAGGGGCTATTGTGGGGACTGAAAGAGTTATATATGTGAAGGGCTCAGAACAGTGCCTGGTTCTTACTTATTACAGCAAATACTTATAAGTATTTGCTGCTTTTATTATTACTAGTAGTAGTAGTAGTAAGTTGCCTGAATTAGAAAAAAATATGGACATACCTGGAGGTGTGGGTGGAGGTAGTTCTTCTGCATCTGAATGCATAAAGAAAGGTGACAGGTTACTCTATTTGGGGTGACAAGGTATAGGAAACCAGAGTACCAGAATTACCCCTTGGGAAACTTCAACCCTCCTCTGGCAGGGTCCTTGGCCTAGGAGGCTGGGGAACAGCAGCTGGGTCAACTCTGTCCCATAGCAGCCAGGGCTGGATTGCTCTTGGCCCTTCTTATGCAGAATCCCTGAACCACTTGTTAAGATGCAGATTCCACAGCCTTTTTCCTATTTAGTCATAATCTCTGGGGGTGGGACCCTGGAATCTACACTGTAATGCCCAGGTGGTGCTCATGCCAAGTAATTAGAGACCTTTCCTGTGCAACCAGAGCTGCCCATGGCGTCCAAAAGAGACGCTTGAGAAATGGGCAGACATTTCTCAATGGATGAAATGGATGGATGAAAATGCCACCCAGGATGCAGAGTTTCAAAATGTCACAATTGCAGCATCAGAAATCACTGGCTGAGAGGGGAGATGATACCTGAGCAGATGACACTAGCATCCTCATGGTGGCCACAGTTGTGCTCTGACCAGCCTGAGTGGGCGCACTGGCCCAGGTAGCGCTCCACACCAGCGCACTGGAGGTTGTCCAGGAAGATGTCTCCTGAGCCGGGGCCAAAGTGTGCCTTTCCAAGGGCAGACATGGCTCGACCACACCCAAGCTGCCGGCACACAACCTCAGCTTCATTCAGGTCCCACAGTTCATCACACACAGTGCCCCAGGCACCCTGGTGGAGAATCTCCACGCGTCCTGAGCACCGGCCAGAGCCACCCACCAGCCGCAGCTCTGGCCAATCCCCTGCAGAGAGAGATCTGGTGACTGTTGTCCTCTGGGGGCACTGCACCCTTCCCATGAGTGTTGAGCTCCCCACCCCATACTACTTCTACTAGTCGAGAACCTTGTACTTGGTCAACTATTCGACCTCTTAGTTGGAAGTTGCAAAGCCATTAGGATTGTCTGTAGCACTAAAAAAAAGTCCACTAATTGAGTATCTATTTTTCCAGAGGTATGTGCCCATTTGTTTTGGCTAAGTGCAGAAAAACAAATAATTTGCACAGTGATTTGTGATTTTACAAAGTGTGGTGTGTGTGTGTGTGTGTGTTCACCTCCACCTTTATCATAACTCAGGAAGGTAAATAGAAGAGTATTGGTGTACCAATTTTATCTATGAGGAAACTGAAAGTTGGAGAAGCAAAGTGATACACTCCCAATCCCACATCTGGTAAGCAGCAGATCTAAAGTCAGGTCTCCTGGTTCCAAAGTTCACGATTTTTTCTCTGCTATTCTATCTCACTGCCTCTGAAATGGCTCTGACACTCCACTTACTTTGCTAAAGTCTAATGGTGATGCGGATGGGGAGCTAACTATGATCAGTACTGGTCATAAGGTGGAAAGATAGAACCCCACCAGAAAGTACTTGTAAGCTGTTCAAGCTTTGATGACTCTGAAAGGTACCAAAAAATGAACTTTACTCGTCCTGGGATGCTAGAGCCAAAAGATCCCAAAAGTTTTGAATGTCTCTAAAAGTTTGGGCAGAATCAAATGTCCCATTTGCAAATAGATGCACTATTTGCAGTTGGTCCAGTTTCTGTGCATGAAGCAGATACAGGTGCAGATACAAATGCAGGTGCTGAGAGGAAAGGACACACACAGTCAATGAATAAATGCATTTCAGGGCTTACCTGCTCTTGCTGTTACTGTCCTGGGTGTTGCTGTTGGGATGGCTGTGGATACAAGAAGACTCCCATAATTAAGAAGGGACGACTTGAGCAAGTCAAGAGGGCAGCATTCTGAGATCAGTCTTCAGTAAATGCCAAGATTCTGGCTGATTCTTTTTCCCTGTAATCTTTGTAACATGTGACCTCCCAAATCAAACTCTGTTTTCATGTGTGTCTTTATGTTTCTCAGGTATGTGGGGTCAAAAAAAAATTCTCTTTTTCTGCTCAGTTACCATAAATATAACAATATTTAGATTGTGCTATTCTGTGCAAAAATGCAAACATTCACAATCAGTGTCCTTCTGGGGAAAACAGCGGTTTCTTCTGCTTGCTTCTGCTTTGTTAACTTTCCCTAAAAGTGGAGTGTCTGATGAGGTGAGTCATTGGCTTTGATAAACACAAAAAAGGAGATCAAACAAAAAATTATCAATATGCAAAGACTCAATCGTTGATAGGCATAACTTGGTTCCATTGTAAATGGGCATCATATTTGTGCAGAAACTATGCAGACAGAATCTCTCATCTACAGAAGATTTATACAGGGAATTTGGAATCATCTATGAGAGACAGAGCAAATAATGAGAGTAAAAGCACTGGGAGAGGGGACACAAGAAGAAATTAGGGGTGAAATTTGAGTAACAGCATGAATGTGACTCACTGATTAGATGTGGGGTCTGCGACACTGCCTCTGCAAGTACAAGGAAATACATCGTCAATAGCCATTTAACATCAATTACGGTGCTTTTTCATGATCTACTTTGGTACACAGAGCATCTCCTTTGTGTTTTATGGCACGTTTCCAAAGCTTGCTCAGTGAGTCAACCTGGCACTTGGGAAAATACAAGAGACTGTTTTGAACAATGTCTTGGAAAAAGTGGATACTACTTATTTGCAGTTTCATGAGCTCTGCCCGTTTTCTCTTAGTGGTGAATAATGCAGAACCTTGGATAATTACTGAACCTCCTAAGTCTCAGTTTCCTCAACTGTAAAAGGGGAAGAACCATGGGTCTGTGTGAGGATAACATATGTGAAGTGCTTAAAATGCTGCCTGGCATACAATAGGTACTCAGTAAATGTGAGCTGATATTTTGAGCATTTTGATCACTGTTGTTGTTATTATTGCCTAACCCTGAGTACCCAGCACTTCAACAGGCACCTTTGGCTTAGTCCATCTGCCTTCTTGCCACACACTTTACATATCCTATCTCTAGGCCATGCTCTTCCCTCACCTGATGTGCTATCTCGCTTTCTCTACCTATAGCCTAGCCAGCTTTAGAAGCCGTTTCCCCTCAATGTTTCCTTAATACTTGTAACCTATATTGTACTCTCTCTCTTTCCTAATGTCTTTTGCAGAGGTGCATGCATATGTCAATTTAGTACATTCTGGTATATTTATCTCTTCTATTGTTTGCCTTCTTCTAGTGTTTCTATTTGTCCTCTATGCATACCCCATGTGTTTGCCTTAAACTTCCTCTTGGTTGTACATGAGCCTCTCTCAGGCTGAGACTATCAATTCTTCTGCAGGTCCTAAAACACCTACCTAGTACTAGATTCAGAATAACTTCAGAAATGACTTTCTAATGGGCTGACTGTGATGAGATGTTTATGTAAAATGAAAAAGCTCATGACAAAGCAGCCCATTATCAAGCATTTATGACGTGCCATCACTTTGCAAAGTGTTTTACTTAACTCATTGCATGTAACCCTCACAATGAACCTAGAAAGTAAGGGTTCCTTGTTGTCCCCATTACACAGGAAAGGAATTGAGGCTGGGAGAGGTTAAGTTGCTTGCCCAAGGTCACGGAATAAGTGACAGGACAGTGACTGGCTCCCAGCCAGAGAGTCCAGCTCTGGAACTGTTGCTCTTTACCACTATTCTTACCTTTGGGTGCAGAGTAGTAATAAGCAATGAAGTTTTTTCCTAGGTTGTTGAAGCTTCGGAAATACACGAGGGTCATTGGGCTGGAGGAGGAGATGTAGGTGGGGTGGAAGCCAGAGCAGGTCCTCCCCAATGACTTTGCTGAAGATGGAGGACCGTCCAGGATTTCAAAATATTCATTGATGCAGTCAAGGCTGGGGAAGCAAACACCACAGATGCCTCTCAGTTTCCTCATTAGAAGACCTTTGAGGCATGCTGTGAGACAGATACTTCACTTTGTTACTGCAAATATGTTGGCGATAGAGTAACAGTGTGGCAGTCATTTAAACATAGCATGGGTTCCTTTAATCCTACTTTTTCTCTCTAAGAGCCATTGCTTTAAGGGAATGGGATTTTAATTGGAAGAGGAAAGAAGAGGCTGGCACGAAATGTGCCCCTGGAAGCAGCCCAAGATGGCAGAGTACTTCACAGCCTAGGGCCAAGGGCAGGGCCTGGGAAATCCAGGCAGTTTCACCATGTGGTGATTGGGGGGCCCAGGAAAAGGGAGAGGCTGCTTGCTTCTCATGGGCCTGCCAGTAGGATGTGGTTCCAAGTTGTAAATAATGCATTTACAAGTGTTTGGCAGTAGACCCACCCAGAGGAAAGTGGGTACCAAATCTTCCCAGCTTGCTTTGTGAAAGTTATCTGATTTTGTCAGCTACTGTTTTTACTCTGATGTTTTGTTCAGATGTTGCCAGTGCTAGAATCCAAAAACCACTTTCATGCTTCAATCTGATGAGCCATCTGTTCCAAGCCATATTTCGATTAAACAAAATTCAAGCATAATAAATAATTTAACTTGTTCATAGGGGTTAATTTCCACAAAAAATTCACCATGAATTTGTCATCTGTGAATTACCATTTAAAACATTAAAATCTAAAATTTCCTGATTTATTAGGTCTGGGGTACCCTAGAATTTATATCTTTAACCAGCAGTCCAGAATATACACACACACACACACACACTCTCTCTCTCTCTCTCTCTCTCTCTTTCTCTATCTCTCTTTCTCTGCTTTTTCTCTCTCTCTCATGCACACACACTTATCCAAAGAATAAAAGGTCAATTTCATTTTAATTAAAAATTCATGAAAACTCATAAAAATCAATTGTATTTCTCTATACTAGCAACAAACATGTGGACACTAAAATGGAAAACACAGTGTCATTTATAATCACCCCAAAAAATAAAAAATAAAAGAAATACCTAAGTATAAATTTATAAAACATACATAGGATTTGAATGATGCAAATTACAAATAGCTAAAATATAATACCAAATACTAGCTATCAAAGATGTGGAGAAACTGGATCTCTCGTATGTTGTTGGTGAGAATTTGTGATGGTCGTCACTCGGGAAAATAGTTTGGTATGTTCTTAAAAAGCTAAATGTGTATTTACCATACAACCTAGCAATTGTACTCTTGGGATTTATCCTAGAGAAATAAAAGCTTATATTCACACAAAAAACTGTGTATGAACATTTGTAGAAGACTGATTTGTAAAAGTAAAAGACTATAAACAACACAAGTGTCCTTCAGTGGGGGAATGATCAAACTAACCCTGTTACATCCACACAAATGGAATACTTCTCAATAACAAAAAGGAACAAGCTGTTGATACAACAGTTGTTGGAACAACAACAACAACAAACCAAATAACTCTATTACAAAATGGGCAAAGGACATGAATGGACATTTCCCTAAAGGAGACATAGAAATGGCTAACGAGTATATGAAAAAAATGCCCAACATTACTAATCATGAGTGAAATGCAAATTAAAACCACAATGAGATATCACCACAGCTGTCAGAATGGCTATTATAAAAAGAGAAGAAAGATAAATGTTGTCAATGATGTGGAGAAAAGGGAACCCTTACACACTGCTGATGGAAACGACAATTAGTATAGCCATTATGGAAAACAGCTTGGAGGTTCCTCAAAAAACTAAAAATAGAACTACCGCATCATTCAGCAATCCCAGTTCTGGGTGTAAATCCAAAGGAATTAAAATCGGTATGTCAAAAAGATATCTGTACTCCCAAGCTTACTGCAGTACTACTCACAATAGCCAAGATATGGGAACAATCTACGTGTTCATCAATGGATGAATGGATAAAGGAAAGGTGGTGTATATGCCTGTGGAATACTATTCAGCCTTAAAAAAGGATGTTCTGTCATTTGCAACATGGATGAATCTAGAGGACGTTATGTTAAGTGAAATATGCCAGGCATGGAAAGACAAACACCGCATGATCTCACTTTTAGGCAGAATGTAGAAAAGCTAAACTCATAAAAATAGAGGGTAAAATGATGGTTAACAGAGTCTGGGGGTAAGGGTGGAGGTGGATGGGGAGACAGAATTTGGTCAAAGGGTACAAAGTTTCAGTTAGACAGGAGGAATAAGCTTAACAGATACATTGCATGGCATGGTGACTGTAGTGAGCAATGGTAATGTATTGTATGTTCCAAAATTGCTAGAAAAGTAGAATTTAACTGTTCTTTTCACAAAGAAATGGTAAGTATGTGAGGCAATGGGTATGTTAATTAGACTGATTTAATCATTCTGCAATGTATACATGTGTCACAACACACATCCTACCCTATACATATATATAATTATTATCTGTCAAAAACAAAATAAGAAAGTTAAAAAGCTACACAAAGTACATTAGTAACAGCTTAGGACTTACTCAAGATGTGGAAATGCCAGCAGTATATGATCAGATGCATTTGCCTTGATTTCCCACACACAACTGATGTTGTCATGCATTTCATTCTGTGGGGGATTCCTAATCGCTCCAGATGAGTTAGTAATAATGCCACCACACCGAGATTTTTCTAAATGCAGAAATATATTTTAGAATTTCGATTGTTTCATTGTTCAGTTTACTAGTTTTGTAATTCACATCTTTTTTAAAAAAACTCTTTTTCCAAAAAGGATTTTCCTGGTCATTACTTTGCGATTATGTCTTAGGATATATCAGAAGTTATCAATTAGTCTAAAAATCCTTGCAAACTTAGAAATTAGGGGATAAATGCATCTGAATTTTGAAACACCTCTCATCTCTTTTGAGAATTCTGCCATCTACATGGGCTTACTGGAAAGAGTTCTTTTTTTTAGACAGAGTCTCACTCTGTCACCAGGCTAAAGTGCAATCACGTGATCTTGGCTCCGCCTCCTGGGTTCAAGCTATTCTCCTGCCTCAGCCTCCTGAGTAGCTGGAACTACAGGCATGCACCACCATGCCCAGCCAATTTTTGTGTTTTGAGTAGAGACGGGGTTTCACTTTCACCATGTTGGCCAGGATGGTCTTGATCTCTTGACCTCATGATCCACCCACCGCGGCCTCCCAAAGTGCTGGGATTACAGGTGTGAGCCACCGCATCTGGCCTGGAAAGAGCTGTTATGCAATATCAGCCAGAACGTTTTTCTCTGGCTAGTTGTGGGCTCTGTAGCTTTGACTTTTGTCCAGTCACTAGTAGTAATGAGTAAAGTATTGCTTCAGTTTTCCCAATTAATCTGAGCCAATGTGGAGCCTCTGTGTATATGAAGATGACAGAGTCCATCCACTATCAGTTATAATTTATTCAGATTGCATTCTTAAAAACTCACTGTTAAGTACAAAGAAGTTGCCCTTAGTCATCCACTCCTGGAATACCCCTAATACTGATAAGACTTTGTGTCTACCTGTCTGCCCACCTGTCCATTTGTTTTTCAACCCGCTTGTCTGTCTGTTCTGCTTCTCTGTCTATCCATCCTTGTCAAATGAATGAAGTTTTTCAGAAGGCATAATACAAAAACACACAGCTCTACCTGGTGGTGCAGAAGACGGTGGGTGTTGAGCCACTGATATCACCAATGATGTGGGCAGCAGGTTCTCATGGGCTAGTGGTGGGCAAAAAGGAAGGACTGTCATCAGGGAACGTCACAACATGGGGAGAAGACACAGTTGCTTCAAGGGGATGCCCATCCCCTCCCAGGATTCAGCAGGAATAATGGTGAGGGGGCATTCTGAGGCCCATGAGCTCAGATCCCTGAGGTCTCCTTTTAGGGCAGAACATGACATTGCTACTGTGGATGAACTAATGTGCACCCTGTGGCAATCAGCGAAAGTGAAGCTCATAGGCCGTTGGCCCCAGGGGGCTGGCTGTCTAGAAGCCATCCATTGGCCAGCACCTCTCTCTCTGTTGCCTCCTCCCCACATATGCCACTGTCATGACTTGGAATCTGCTCTGAAATGGCACGAGGAAGCCTTGCACAGCATGGGAACTGTTCTTGACTGTGGCAGTAGTTACACAACTGGATACAATTACCACAATTCACCAAACTGGACCTTAAAATGGGTAAATTTTATGGTATATAATCAAACTTTAATAAAAAATGAGATGGATCGATGTATGAGTACAGAAATGATAGATGAATTTATAGATTAATCATGGAATCTAGGTAGGAGTTCCTTGTTAAATTCTTCAAACTTTGCTGTATATTTAAAAATTTCCATAATAAAATGTTGTAGGGGAGGAAGTCTCCCTTAATTCCTATTACAAACCCTATGTCTCTGGTTTTTGGCAACAGTTTCTTGCTTTCCACAGTGGCACATGCATTATGTAGCTAGACCATGTAGCTGCTTACTCTCTCCTTGTTAGTCAGAGAAAGCCAAAGGCATAGAATTTTAGGGAACATAGAATCCAATGAGCCTGTTCTAATGATGAGGAGACTGAAGGCTAAGGTCATTCATCCAGTGAGAGGCCACCCTAGATCAAATTCCTGCAGGCCAGGCCCTTACCATCCCTCACACCTCCTTCCTTAGGTCCACATGTGCCCAAAACAAGCAGCCATTGCTGCATGAGTGCCACTGGGTAACAGGTACCCTTAGGCATTGCCCTATTCATGCCCTTATTCAAAGCTCTTTATTGTCCCTACTTTCATGAAGAGGAAAATAGGATGAGAGATAACATAACTTGGCTGAGGTTATGTAACTGAGGGTGATTATATATCACATGTATCTCTCCTGTTAGAGTATAAACCCCATTAAAAAAATAAACAGTGGGCCAGGCGTGGTGGCTCGTGCCTATAATCCCAGCATTTTGGGAGGCCAAGGTGGGCAGATCAGGAGGCCTGAGGTCAGGAGTTTGAGAGCAGCCTGGCCAACATGGTGAAACTCCATCTCTACTAAAAATGCGAAAATTTGCCAGGCGTGGTGGTGGGCACCTGTAATCCCAGCTACTTGGGAGGCTGAGGCAGGGAGAATTGCTTGAACCCGGGAGAGAAAGGTTGCAGTAAGCTGAGATAGTACTGCTGTACTCCAGCCTGGGAGACAGAGCAAGACTCTATCTCAAAAAAAAAAAAAAAAAAAAGAAGAGAAGAAGAAGAAACAGGGGAGTTTTGACCACCGCTGTATGCCCAGTGCTTGGCACAGAAGTTGGCACAGGGTAGACACCCAGTCAATATCTGTTGCATGAATGAATGAAGCTGGGAATCAATTAAAGATCTGATTCTAAACCTCACAATCTTTTTTATATCAGGGTAAGTCTAGTATTTGACACTGAATGTGACATGCAGTCCTACCTGTAGGCAGAGCAGCTGTGGAATCAGCACCTGTCAACATAAAGAGGGATTGTGCATGTTATCTTGTCTTCATTGGCAAAGGTTTATTGGGAACTTCCTACATTTAGGGAGTTTCGGGCAATGGAAAGGAGAAAGAGGCAGAGGTTTTGCTCTTGAGGATTTTGACATTTCCTGGGGATTTGAGACAGGACATCGGGCAGCAAATGTTAACTGTCCCAGGATAGCCAGTGCTTTCCCAGGGGCCTAACGTGCTGAGGAAGGCCCCATGCCCCACAGAGGGGATGTGGCTCAGGATGAGCCAGATTCAACCTGCAGAGCTTGTCATTCATAGAGACATTATTCCAGCTGCAAGCAGGAGAGGACCAGAAAAGACTAGGGAGGACCAGGGGGACAGATCGGTGTGGGAAGCTCGGTAGGCTGGGAACATGGAGGTCCTGAACACCAGCTGATGGATTTGGCTTGTTACCTGGATGCCACAAGCTCCAAAGTTTCTGAGGATCATGCAGGTAAGCTAAATAGAGTGGCGGGGGAGGTGTGTGCTGTGAAAACTGCAAAGATATTCCATGTCCAAAGGAACAGCTCTTTCTCAGATCCAGCCAGTTAATGTAGTGAAAGGATGCATTGTTCTGTGCCTGAAATTCTGCTTTCACTTATTTATTGTTACAACATGTAAGAATTTGAATTTTTATGTCAAATGTTTTGATTTTTAAATTCATGTTCATCCTGATTTTCAAACTGAAGAGGTTTACCTCTGAGCCTGGGTGCAGCCTGTGAGCCATACTTAGAGATCATTGCAGTCAAGGAGATGGTCAGGCTTATGTAGAACTTTGAAAGGCTGTAGGCAATACCAGTTACCTGCCTGGCTCCACTATGTTCCTGGACTGAGCTGTGGGGTGTGGTTTGTGCATGTAGAGGAGAGAGGAGTGAAGGAACTAGAAGCAGCCCTCCAAATGAAGATTGACAACCAGCCCCTCACCTGCACAGATGACACTGGCGTCCTCCAGGTGCCCACAGTTGTGCCTGGCCCAGCCCCTGTGCACGCACTGCCCCAGGTGGCTCTTGCTGCCCGCACACTGCATGTCATCCAGCAGGACTTTCCCAGAACTTACCCCGAAGTGGGCCCCTACAGGGGCTGCCACAGCCTGGCCCCATTGCAGCTGGCAGCACACAACGGCGGCCTCGGCCAGGTCCCAGAAGTCACACACACCATCCCCCATGTGCCCTGGATGAGAACCTCCATGTGGCCTAAGCACCTCCCTGTGCCATTCAGCAGCCTCACCTCCATGCAGGCTCCTGCAGCTGGTAACTGATGGTGGAATTTTAGAAGATGTTGGTGCTCTTAATGTAAAAAGGCTTTCTCCCTGAGGTTATCCAAGTAGCTGGGCTGCCTGTTTCCCTGAAATGGCAGCAGCTGCCCACCAGAGTGAAATGCTGGTGGCAGAAATTCTCCTCTTTTCTTCTCCCATAAGGAATCAGTTCAGCTTAGACATGACTCCCTGGGCTCTGGAGTCAGACTGCCTGCATTTGCATTCCACACGCATTGCTTTCTAACTGTGTGGCGTGGTCCTGGGCAAGTTCCTCCACCTGCCTGATTTCTCCTCTGCAAACATGGTGATAGCAATAATGCTCATTTAGTAGAGTTGCTCTGAGGACTAAATGGGGTAATGCATATAAAATGCTAACATAGCATAGCATGTGCATAATCAGTGTTTAATGAATATTACCACTCTTTTTCTCTGGGATAAGTGAGAAAACATGGTAGGAATTGAGTTACAGTCAGACCAATGATACCTGTGGAACAAGAACTCAAGACCTAAGGCTCAGGGGCCCTCCCTATGCTCATCTGTCCTTTAAGAGCTGAGGAATATGAGTGAAATAAGAGTGTCCAGCAGATAATCAATGCAGCAAAGTCAAATCCTAGATTACCTCTTTCCTGCCTATTTGGAGGAAGACACAAAGTAACCAGTGAGCTGTGGGGTCTCCTGTGAGTGTGATGGGATGGATGGACCTCAAGCATCCTCACAAGGTACTTACAGTACCCCTGGCTGTAAATCATTCCTTCAAGCATTGTCCTTCTCTTTGCTCCTAGAAGCTGTTGCTATCCCCAGAACCACAGGCTAAAATTCTAGCCATCCTACAGCTCTCCTCCCCTTGCCACCTCCATCGACCCTTGCTGGGATCCCCCAGTTGTAATCCTCTCCCTTCTATGTTCTGTATACCTTTCATGGCACTTCCCATCATCTACATTGATGGTGGTGGCCTAGTGTGTGTCTGACATCCTTACTGGATAATAGACACATTTGGGGCAGGGACCAACAGATGGAGTGGGTAAGAGCATAAGTTTTAGAGTTAGAACAGGACAAGTTATGCAAGCTCCCTGAGCCTCAGGTGCCTAGCTTGTAAAACAGGAATAATAACCAAGAGGAACAAATAAGATAATGCATGATATAAGCTTGATATAGGGCCTGGTGCATAGTAAGTACTCAGTTAATGTTAGGTGCCATTGCTGCTGCTGCTGTCCCTGTGTCTGACTTCTTTCTGTGCTCTCTCACCATGCCTGGCACATGTGTAAGTGCTCACTAAATTGCCATGGTAAAAATCTGACTACCTCAGTGAATGGAATAATTAAGTGTGTCTGTGTGCGCATGTGTGTGTGTGTGTGTGAATATGCACACATGTGCCAGGATAGTCAGAGGACTGGTTGCTAAGAACTTTACATATAGTACCCTATTTAATCCCTAACTATCCTTTTAGGTATTTCGCTTAGCTAAGTGATAACATTCAAGTGCAATATACAGATGTCTCATAGTCTATGACTTGGGCAGATATTGCAGAGAGGACTCAGACACTCGATGGGTTCAGGCTGATATTGGGGACATGGGGGTGGGGTGAGGTCAGAGGAGGTAGGCCAGATGTTCATGAAAGTCCTCTCCAGCCCAATGCTCTAGCACTTTAAGTCCAGGTGTTTGCGTGCCTTGTGGTAGGGGCTTACCATAAATTGTGGGTTTTGTTGCCCCAGGAGCAGCAAACGACTCAGGAGCTGCAATGGAGACAAAACAAGACGGTAGCTAGGATCGCATTTATCATATGCTGTCTCTTTGCCAGACACTAGGTCAAATGCTCTGCCTGGGTGATCTCATTTTGACTTCAAGACCACCAAGTAAGGGATGGACTATTTCCTCCTATTTTACAAATGCAGAAACCAAGACTCAGGGAGAGTGAGTTGCTTGCCCAGAAGCTCAGTGCTTGCAAGTGTCTGAACTGGGATATGAAGCCAGGTCTACTTGTTTTCAAAGATCCTAACCCTAACCAGCTCATTTCTTACTGAAACAAGAGTCAGGTAAAATAAGGTAACTGTATGAAGTCTAACATTTTTATTGCTCATTTTGTCTTCTTTTCTGATGTAAAAATATTGGAATAAGGAGGAAATTAAACTCACAATTTTTGCTGTACATTCTTAAGTATCCGCCCAAATTTAAACTTTATACGTCTTTGACTCTGTAGAAAGACAGACATCAGGGATCACTGTGATTGGTGTTTATTAGCCAAATTATCTCAGGAGTGAAGTACTATGGACAGAAAGTGTCCCCAGGTGAAAAATATGAAAGAAAGTACTGACTTTATTATCTGTGTGACATTTCTCAGAAGACTGATATCACACTTATTTGAACATGTGGTTTAGAATCTGGCAGCAATCAGCCTGATGATTTAACAAGCATAAATGTTGCATGGCTTGTATCGACTTCCCATTTTTCAATTCCACGTCAGGTAGTTGGATGTTTGAAATACTGGGATAAACATTGGCACCATTTACTGAACAACTACTATGTTCCAATATGTTTTCTAAAGGAGTACAGCAGATAAGATGTAAGAAAAATAAATAAAGCTCTTTTGCTTCTTTGAGCCTTAGTTTTATCATCTGAGAAATGGAGATAGTCTCTGTGTTGGCAACGTCACTGGATATTATGAGGATCAAATTAAATCACGTGTATGGTGGAAATTTGTAAATATCAAGTGTCCTGAATCACAGAGTATTATTTTCTTAAATTGACTAACTAGGTTCAATCATGTGTTAATGCTGTGGTTTCATTGTCTGGAAGCTAGCAATTCAGGTGTTACAGATGCCAAAGAAAGGCGACGTTGATCATTCTTCTATACCTTTCAACTCACATATGCAGTAAAGGGCAAGAAAATGGAACTAATCCTAACACAGATGGGGACTAATATATTCAGGGTGAGTTTGATTTTCTTTCCTGATGTACAGAGATTCCTGCAGGCTTATACCACTTAGGGAGCTTGGATGCTGTTCTTTGTTCGTAAGAAGCTGCGCATGCCAGTCTCTGCAGTTTAAGCCTGCGGGTTAAGAAGGCTCTGTGGAGGCAATCACAGAGTACATTGCTTTCCTCAGGGAGGTCAGCTGGATATCTTGCAAGATGAACTAGAAAGACGACTTGTAAGATGAAGTGGGAGGTGATCTTTGGCTCTTGGTTAAGATCAGTAGAAAATATCCACAAGTGTTTCATCTGGTTAATAAAGGGAAGTTGGTCCTACCTGTGGGAGAAGTGATTGAAGACTTGGCACCTACCAATAAAGAGAGAACATCTATCATCTCTACACTCTCAGGTGTGAGCTATCTGCAACACTGCCAATTCTGTAGAGAGATCCTGGGGAATAATGTTTTGCATCTAAGTGAGGACTGAGAGCTGGTCCTTCACCTGTGCAGGTGATGCTGGTATTGTCCAGGTGCCCACAATTTTGCCTGGTCCAGCTCCTGTGCACTCACTGCCCCAGGTGGCTCTCACTGCCCACACACTGCAAGTCATCTAGCAGGATCATCCTGGAGCCTGACCCAAAGTGGGCCCTTATGGTGGCTGCCATAGCCTGGCCACACTGCAGCTGGTGGCACAAAATGGTGGCCTCAGCCAGATCTCAGAGATCACCACACACGGTCCCCTGTGTTCCCTAAATGAGAACCTCCACAAGGCTTGAGCATCTCCTCATGCCATTCAGCAGTCTCACCTCCATCCAGGCTCTTTGTGGGGGCATAAGTGGAAGGGGACTGGGGACTGGGCTCCTGGTGTCAGGATATTACCTTGATCCTGTTATATTGGGCTGTTATACTACTAGTTCTATATACTAATATCTCCCGTATACCACAAAATAGTCACGATAATGAAAATGACAATACTAATATTTCATAGGGTTTACTACATTATAGGCACCATCAGAGTGCTTTACAAGTTTGATCTTATTTGACCCTCACAATGAGTCTTTGATATTGCTTCAATTATTTTTTCCTTTTTGCTAATAAAGAAACTGCAACTCAGGGAGTTCAAGTAATCTGCTCAAGGTCATACATTTTTATGTGGACTTCTCAAATTTGAACACAAGCATTCCAATGGAACTTTAAATTTTAAATTAAGAACATGAGACTTGACTTGCTACTGAGGAATGAAACAGGCACCATAATTTGCAGAATGAACTAAACTAATTTGTAAAGCAGATAAATTGAATTATAGAAAACTACAACATGCAAGATAATGACCTAAACAGCTTTATAGTCCCATCTATTCCATGATAAAACTATAAACAAGCTGCTTTTAATAGCATCTTTGCATGGACTTGCGTTTCAAAGACATGACCACTAACTCTTCTAATAACTCGCCTAGTTTACAATACTGGTCAATGACAACCATGCTACAAAGGGTTGTTGGTTGAAAATCTGTAGAAGCGTTTTTTATTTTTTTCCACACTCACAGCCAGGGAATTTATTCTCTGGAGAAATTAAATCCCAAAAGTCCATTCTTGCAGACATCAGGTGAACTGAGGGTAGAGCTGAGACCTGGACATGTTAGCTGTCTTTCCCCACTCTGCTGCTGGAAAACCAGCAGAGAGACTTTACCTAACTTGCATTAGCTCCTTAGTGCCTCATTCTTAAATGCAAACAGATAGTCAGGAATGCCTGGATCTTTAAGAAAAGTATCTAGCCTAAGAGGCATAAATTAGAACAACTAGAAAAACAGAGAAAAGAAACAGGGACAACCAAAGGAGAAAAAGTTTTGAGTAGAGTTATAATACATATACTGAGACAGTTAGAAAAGATACTGCATCTGTGAAACAAGAACAAAAAAGTTATGAAAAAGGAAAAGTCAGGGAACATGAAAATGCACTTGGAAATTAAAAAATACAGTGGCTGAAAATTTTTTTAAAAAAAGACACTTAAAGGATAATGTTGAATAAAACTTTAATACACAACGAAAGATCTTAAAATGCAAAATTAAAAACAAATAAGTTACAAATTTAGCAGATCAATACAGGAAATCCAACATCTGTCTAAGGGATTTCTAGGGGAAAAACAGAATCAGAAAAAAGGAAATTATCAAACAAATAATTCAAGAAAATTTGCAAGAACTGAGGAATATGCATCTTTAGACTAAAAGGTTAAATGGAGTATGTAGAAAAATGTGTGAAAAAAGACTCAGACCAAGGTAAAACATCATGGAAGCTCAAGACACAAGGAACAGGGAAAGGCCCTAAAAGGTTTCAGAGGAAACAAAAGACAACACACAGACAATCTGAAAGACGTCAGGCTTTACAATTTCTGAATTAAGGTCTTGATGTATCTGGGTCTTAGCAATTAGGTCTGCCAGAAGTTTCTGTCCCTCTAGTATTGTCTCCCTCAGAAGCTTTGGCCAAGTAGAGGTATATGGGATTGGGACCTGAGAGTATGTGCTCAAATCCTTACTCTACCATTTTCTAGTCAATTAATTTTAAGTAAATTAATTTTCCTGTCTTTCTATGTAAAAAATGAGAGTAGGGCAGGAGTAACATTTGAAAAATGTAGGTTTGTGTGAGCATAAAATGAGACGTTAGTTAAGTGAAAGCATCTACTTCTCTGCTTATCACATCATGGTTGTTTCATAAATGTTAGCTCCTTCACCCATTTTCCAAAAGACTTACCTGCTGGGGGCATCGGTGTGGATGGCAGGGTCACAGCCTCTGTCGTGGCTATGGTTGCAGATAATCCATCACCTGTCATAGGCACAAACGGAGGCATCCCTAATAGTTAGAACATCCTCTAAACCCAACTTTAGAAAGATGAAGATTTGAAAATAGACACAGCCTAAGGGTCACAGTCAAATATGCAGCATCAGCTTCTCAGAGGCAAAGAGAATTTGCAGGAATATGATCACACTCAGTGTGGCTTTAGGTCTGGGAAGGGACCAGCCTAGGGCTTGGAACACAGTTCCTTTTCCCCATTCCCCACAGAACAAATGCCAACTGACCTTTTGGAAAGGGGGTTGAGGGAAGCACAGCAGGCTTTGTGGTGGGCACAGCTAATAACAGTGCTTGACCTGTGAGTATAAAACAAAGAGAGGCCTTGTTCACTGCTAGATACCTCCTAGCTACACACAGAAGGGAAAACTTCTGACAACAAGGCCAAAGAGAATGACTGGGCTCAAATGTGTCCAGTCAGTGTTTTGGTTGGCTCCCCAAGAGGCAGATTCAGGTAGGGAGGATCATCCACTCTCCCTATTCTACCACATTCATCTATCACTAGTTAGAGCATAATGGGATGGAAAATCCAGTAAGTTTAGAACTTTCACCTAGTTAGCATATTCTAAACCTTTAAACATCCATAAAATAAATTCTGAAAGGAAAATATTCCTTTTAGGAACAAACCAGATATGTTTAGTTAAATGATTAAAGCTTTTGGTTTATTTCTAGATGTTTGCTGAATTTATTTGAACTCTTAGTAGCTTAAACCATGGGAGGCTCACATAACAAAATAAGATAGCCTCCATTTATATCCTATTAACTCATAAAATATTTAATTACTATATTGTTTTATTAAAAATCAAAAATAATTATAATAAATATTAATATTTGATAGAATCTGCTAGTGAGTATTCAATTGTTCATTACACTATTCTTGACATATTCATTGTTTTTAATACATTTTATAATAAAATAATCTGACTTTGATTTCCATCTCTGATGTAGTAACTGGTGTGGGAGGTTAAATACTGACTTCCTTAAGCTGTCTATGTTTTACTCCCTGGAATCTGCAAGTAGGTTACATGATATGGCAGAAGAGACTCTGCAGATGTGATTAAGGTTACAGATCACAAAATGGGAGATTATCTTGGATTTTCTGGGTGCATCCAATCTAATCACACGAACTCTTAAAAGCAGAGAATCTTTTCTGGCTGAAATCAGAGAGTATGGCAGAAGAAGAGGCAGGAGATATTTAAAAAGCATGAAAATGACTTGACTTACTGATGCAAGCTTTAAGATGAAGGGGTCATGAGCTAGGGAATGTGAGTGGCTTCTAAAATCTGAGAACAACTCTCACCCAGCAGTCAGCAGGGAAACAGGGACCTCAGTTGTACAACTGTATGTAACTGACTTCTGCCAACTACCCCAATAAGCCTGGAAATAGATTCTCCTTCAGATTTCTACTGGCATCTTGATTTTTCCTTTTAAGACTTGAAACAGAACAGCTAAGCCCACTGGACTTATGACTTACAGAGCTATAAAAATGACGCATTGATGGTGTTTAGAGCTGCTAAGTTTGTAGCAGTTTCTTATGGCAGCAATAGAAAACTACCATAATTGGGTACAGATTTACCATTCTACAACTAAGAAATCAGACAAAATACATTAAATTATGGCTTTCTGATCTTGGACAACAGATAGCACAGGAGAGCAATCACTAAGAGAGAGTGAATGAACATGGGGAGCCCTATAATTACCCTAGGTTATTAATTAGAGTTCCAGTGCACAACAGAGTGAAGGGGAACCCAGGTGGATCCTGGCAGACTCCTTCAAAAGATAGATCTGAAAATTCAGGGAAAACAAAGTGGCTAGAGTTCACTGGGAGTACTGGAGGTTGCTCACCTCTCTGCCTACAGAGAGAGCTCTAGAGATTTTCAGAGAGTCTCTCTCAAGTTTTTATCTGAGTACTAATCAGCAGACGTGTGTGGAGCAAATATCTAAGACCAAGGTTTAAGAACTGCCTAAAAGGAGTAGAGGGAACAATCTTTGGTGATTGCACAGGGATGGGAATAGTTCCTTTTCCTACAAGCCAGAGTGAAACCAGGCAATCCATGAGGCATTCGGTATGGTAATCGGAAGGGTATCGCCCAGTAGTGGGGAAAATTAGCTCCGTACTAAAGATCGCTCTACTCTTGCCTGACAAAACTTAATCACAAGGCTTAAATGGACAAACTGTTTCCAAGTAACTTGAGTGATTTAAAGTAAGATTGAGAATAAACAATAACTCATACTCAAAATGGTAAATGGCAACATCTGGCATCCAACAGAAAATTGCCAAGGCTGTAAAGAAACAGAAAACTATGACCTATAATGGGAAGAATAAATCAGTAGAAACAGACCAAGAAATGGTAAAAATAATATAATTTTTACACTAGAGAATGAAAACAATAATTACGTCATACAATCAAGAAGGTAAAGATGGAACATGAAAAGTATAGATATGGAAGATATAAAAAAGACCCAAATTAAACTTCTCAAGAAGAAAACAATAATGCCTGAGATGAAAAATACACTGGATATGATTAACAGCAGATTAGATACTGAAGAGAAAAAAGTAAGTGAACTTGAAGACATATCCAAAGCTAAATGCCATGGGAAAAAAAACGACTAAAAAAAATGAGCAGAGCCCAGGAAATTATGAGACAACTTCAAGTAACCTAATGTATGTTTAATTGGAGTCCATAAAGCAGAGAAGAAAAGATGAGAATGAAATATTTGAAGAGATAAACTTCTGAATTTGATTAAAAAAAAAACCTGTGAACCACAGATTCATGAAAGTCAATGACCTCTAACCAGCAGAAACATGAAGAAAACTATCCCAAGGTACATTATAACCAAATAGATTAGAATTCATGATAAATAGAATATCTTAAAAGCAGCCAGAAATGAAACATTGTATACAGAGAAAAAAGGTGATAATGACAATAGACTTCTTGACAGAAAGAATGAAATTCTGACAACAGTGAAATAACATATTTAAAGCACTGAAACAAAAAGGTCAACCTAGATTTCTATACCCAGGAAAACTATCTTTAAAAAATGAAGATGATATAAAGATGCTTTCTGGCACAGAAAAGGTGAAATAATTTGTCACCAGTAGACCTGCACTACAGGATGTATTAAAGGTAGACTTTGAGGCAGAAGAAACAGGATGCCACATAGAAAAGATGTTTATTATAAATCCTAAAGTAACCACTTAAAATGCAATTATACCTAGAAGACAAAAAAGTAGACAAAATGGAACAATAAATTCCAAAAAAAAAGAAGACAAAAACGTGGTAAAAGAGAACAGGTAGAATGAATAGAAAACAACTGGCAAAATGGTAAATTTAAACAAATATCACAATGGTAGATTTAAACTTAACAGTGGTGATTTTTAAAATATACTCATAAATTATTTGATACTCCTTCCTTCAAGAGCTAGGGTTTGATTTCCCTCCCTGTGTTTTGGATTGGACTTAATAACTCACTTTTGATCAATAGTATAGAGCAAAAGTTATGACATGTCACTTCTGAGATTGAATTATAAGACTGTGGGTTCTGTCTTGAGCTCTCTCTCTGTCTCCCTCTCATCACTTGCAATGGTGGAAGTCAGCTTCTATTTTGTTCATGGCTGTATGGACAGGCCCATGTGGCAAGGAATTCAGAGAAGGCTACAGTTAGAAGCCATCAAGAAACTCAAGTCCTAAGTAAAAGAGCACAAAAGGAATAGAAGACACCAATAAACCATGTGAGTGAGCTTGGAAAAGAGCCTATTCTTGACTGTACCCCTGGCTGACTGCTTGACTATAACCTCATGAAAGACCCTGAGCCAGGACCACCCAGCTAAGCTAATAAGATATGTGACCCATAGGAACTGAGCTAATAAATATCTGTCATTCTAAAATAAAAATTTTGGGTAATTTGTTATACAACAATGGATAATTAGTAAGCTGTATCTGCCAGTCATCATATTAAATATAAATGGTCTAAACACCTCAAATAAAAGGCAGAGATTTCAAATGGGGTTTTTGATAAGCAAAACCCAAGTATATTCTACCTAAAAGAACTCTACTTTAAATTTAAAGATATGGCTGGGTGCAGTGGCTCATGCCTGTAATCCCAGCAATTTGGGAGGCTGAAGTGAGTGGATCACTTGAGGCCAAGAGTTCAAGACCAGCTAGCCAACATGGCAAAACCCCATCTCTACTAACAATACAAAAAATTAGCCAGGCATTGTGGTGTGCACCTGTAGTCCTGGCTACTCGGGAGGCTGAAGCAGGAGAACTGCTTGAACCCAGGAGGCAGATGTTGCAGTGAACTGAGTTCACACTGCTGCACTCCAGTCTGGACAACAGAGCAAGACTCCATCTCAATAAATAAATAGATAAATTTAAAGACACAGATAGGTTAAAAGTAACACCATGCTCTATCAGGCCGTGCTATCCTGGCTTATGCAAGAGACAGAAACCCTTGCTTGGTTCTTTTGCTTTGGCAAAGATTGAACCAACCTGATGGTGTGTATGATGGAGTGACAGCTTCAGGTTCTGTGGTTGGAGTGAGACCTGGTGAATTGCCAGCACCTGATGATCAAAAGAAAAATCAACACGTTAACGTTTACAGTGCCATTTATAATATAATGCTTAGTAAAATCAATCATTAAGTATTATTCAAAGGGAAAACAAAGAAGTGACTTCTTGTTAAGAAAACAGCCCCTTACCTGTGCAGATGACACTGGCATCCTCCAGGTGCCCATAGTTGTACCTGGCCTGATCCCCACACATGCATTGACCCAGATGGCTCTCACTGCCCACATACTGCATGTCATCCAGTAAGATCTTCCCAGAGCCTGCCCCAAAGTGGGCCCCTGTGGGGGCTGCCACCGCCTGGCCACACTTCAGCTGGTGGCACACGACAGTGGCCTCAGCCAGGTCCCAGAGATCATCACACACGGTCCCCCACGTGCCCTGGACGAGAACTTCCACACGGCCTGAGCACCTTCCTGTGCCATTCAGCAGCCTCACCTTCATCCAGGCTCCTGGGGAGGCACAAGAAGGAGGGACATTGGGGAGTGGCCTTTGGTGTCAGGACATTGCATTAGTCTTATTATGTTGGGCTGATATATTGCTGATGTCATAATACTTGTATCTTCCATACGATATTATTTCATAGGAAGAATAATAGTAACAATAATAATCATAAACTCTACCACTCACATTTCATGGGTGATTACCAATAGCAGGTGCCATCTTAGGTTCTTTATAAGCTTGATCTTATTTGACCTTTACATCTCTCTTGTTGGGTCTATTATTACCTCTGTTTTTCACATAAAGAAAGTGAGACTCAGAAAGTCCAAGTTAACTTTCTCAGGGTCAAAGTGGCCATGTGAATTGGAACTGGGTAGTTTGATTAGCATTTCTTATAGCTTTCTAAGGCCAGTGAACTTTGTTATATGTATTTTCCTCCCTGAAGTTACCCTTCTCCTTCCTTCTCTCAAGCTGAGCCCTGTGCCTCAGGTTACTTACAGAGTAGAGAGCTGATATAGCCTGTAGGATGTTCTGGCTTTGGTTTTCAAAGACCTGAGATCAAGGAAGAGAATAAGGTTTGAGGGAGAGAAGTGCTTATTCTACCTTTATGTGTAACTAAAAGGGTATTTCCTCTGAGTTAGGCAGATAGAAAGTTCTATGGGTCTTGGCCGGGCACAGTGGCTCACACCCGTAATCTCAGCACTTTGGGAGGCAAAGGTGGGCGGATCACGAGGTCAGGAGATCGAGACCATCCTGGCTAACACAGTGAAACCCCGTCTCTACTGAAAATACAAAAAATTAGCCGGGCGTGGTGGTGGGCGCCTGTAGTCCCAGCTACTCGGGAGGCTGAGGCAGGAGAATGGTGTGAACCTGGGAGGCGGAGCTTGCAGTGAGCCGAGATTGTGCCACTGCACTCCAGTCTGGGTGACAGAGCGAGACTCCATCTCAAAAAAAAAAAAAAAAAAAAAAAAAGAAAGTTCTATGGGTCTTGGAAAATCTGGACTGGAACTCCTACTCCCTGGAAGTGCCTCAAGGAGGCCAGAAGACCCTGGTGAGCAGTTGCATTAGACGTCTAGAGAGGTAATGCCAGATCCCTAGGCTCCCAACTTACACATGCCGCCTAAGCCTACACATGGCACAAGAACTCCAGAGGACCCCTGACCTGCGGGGGTCCTCTCAGCCATGCCCCAGTGGA
Source organism: Pongo abelii (assembly GCF_028885655.2). Lineage (NCBI taxonomy): Eukaryota > Metazoa > Chordata > Mammalia > Primates > Hominidae > Pongo > Pongo abelii. Next base: position 129,822,817 of record NC_071993.2, on the reverse strand, counting down.
CGCTGGCTAGTTTTTCTGTGGAAGTCACCTTGGTATGGGGGAATGTCCCAGACTGGAGATTACAGAGCATTCTTTCTAGCACTAAAGACATTTCTTTTCTTTGCTGCCAACACAGTTATACTTTAAACCACAGAATATTCACTTAATGCCTATTATGTGCAAGGCTCTATAAGGAAGAGTTTATACCTTAAGGGCTTTAATCAGTGATAGGATGGAGAAAACAAAGGAGAAATAATCTCAGATTATCTCTATGTCTAGTGAAAGTAATCGTTAAACCTCTAAAAAATCTGGAATTCTGATGGTTGTTTCATTTAGTAATTCATTGCCCTGATCATGTTATTTATATTGACATTCTGTGTTCTAGAATTTTCTAGAAACACTGGTGAGGCTTCTTTCTTAAGCCAACAGGAGAAGTAAGAAAGAAATAGAACCTACTACTCCATTAGATTTCTTATACAAAAAGTTCGAGAGTCTATGTCTCATTATATTAACAGTGCTCTAGCTTACAAAATAGGAGTAGTAGTACAATACAATACAATATTACATAACGCCAATAATCCAATGCAGAAATATTTTTTCATATCTAACATATGGGTTGTTTTGAGAACAAGTTAGAAAATATATGTGAGGAAAAATGCAGTGGAAATGTGAGTCGTTATGATAATCATAAGTAGATTATGCTCAGAACAGAAGGTGAGGAAGGTTTTCTGAGAGATTCTAGGTCAATCTCCCCTTTACAGGCTCCAACTCTTCTGGGCCGGCAGCCTCCATTTCATAAACAACCCACTCCTACTCGCATTATTCAGTGTGACCAGTAACTACTGTTCTCAACTCAACCCTGCCAGGAAATATGCATAAAAAATGAACCTCTTTTCTCAATAAAGCTCCTGCGAGCAAGCTGTGTCCAAAAATGCGGCCAGCTCACTGTGCAGCACTGCTGACAACAGGGCAGACCGCCTATGGCTCAGCTCTAAGGAGGGCATAAGGTTAGGACAGCTCTTACCACAGTCCATTGGTTCTGCCCCGAGGAGGTTATGAAATAAGTCAGAATCCTCCCCCACACCCTGATTTGAAGCAGTCTCAAATCAGGGGAAATGCATCGTGTTCTTCCTCCCGAAATGTCCTTGTGGTGCTGGAGTCTAGTGGGTCTGCATGTGTTCATTACTTGGAAGAATGCAGAAGAGCAGGACAGATGCCTCAATCAGATGTGGCAGGCACAGTGCCTGGGGTGCACGTGACTTAAGGGCTCCCAAACATGCCTTCATTTGTTTTGAAATCAGAAGAAATGACTACAATATAGTCTTTATACCAACACAACCATAAAATAGAAGATATACATGCATATCTGTGTGTATATAAATATTTTTTTTTAATAGAGGTAGGGGTCCCTGAAGGCAAAAGTTCCTAGGAGCCCAGAATGTCAAAAAGTGGCCCAAGTGAAGGCCTAAAACAGATGAGAGACCTCTGCCTGCTGTGTAGTGTTTTTTGAGGAGGTAGCAGAATGACTGTAAGGCTAGTTTAGCACATCTACACAGCCTTAAACTTCCACCATAGTATTTATTCAAAACACAGACATGCACGCACATCATTAGGCTTGGCCTAAACAAATTGAGTTACTACTGATGTGAGTTACTACTGATGTGAGTTACTGCAGAACCAGCCTTAAAGTGTCAGAATGCTACAACGAGCTTTCTTTCTTTGTAAAGCAGATGTATAGGCAGTTCTGCCCACATGAGCAAGAACTGGGATTTGGGTTTACACCTGATATACAGTATCAGGTAAACTAAAAGGATAAATCTTGCCTAATTGTTACAGTGGAAAATATAAATTAGGAATTTTATATTAAAAGCTATAGAGTAGGTGACAACTCGCAGCTGACTCCCTGATTTCCTGGTTATAGTCTTGATGTACCTGGGACATAGCAATTAGGCTTGCAAGCATGTTCTCTTCCCATTAGCCCAAAGGTAGCTTTGGAGAATACTGTCCCACCACCAAAGGTAACTGGCTAAGCAGAGTCATATGGGTTTGGAGTCAGACATATTTGTGCCCAAATCTTGGCTCTACCACATTCTAGTTGGGTGACACTAGGAAAATTTTCTGTGTCTGATTTTATGAAACAGTGAGGTGACATGCGGGGAAGGATAACACTTGTAGGTGGTTTGAGCATAGACTAGTGACAGCGTCTGATTCTTTCCTTATCACATTATGGTTGTTTCATAAATGTGAGCTCCTTCCCCCATTTTCCCAAGCACTTACCTGCCAGGGGCATGGGTGTGGATGGCAGGGCCACAGGCTCTGTTGTGGCTGTGGTTGCAGATAACCCAGCACCTGTCACAGGGACAAACAGAAGCAGCCCTAATCGTTAGGACATCCCCTAAACCCAACTTTAGAAAGACAAAAGTTTGAAAATACACACGGCCTGGGCCGGGTGTGGTGGCTCACGCCTGTAATCCCAGGACTTTGGGAGGCCAAGGTGGGTGGATCATGAGGTCAGGAGATCGAGACCATCCTGGCTAACATGGTGAACCTCGTCTCTATTAAAAATACAAAAAAAAAAAAAAAATTAGCTGGCTATGGTGGCAGGTGCCTGTAGTCCCAGCTACTCGGGAGGCTGAGGCAGGAGAATGGTGTGAACCTGGGAGGCGGAGCTTGCAGTGAGCTGAGATCACGCCACTGCACTCCAGCCTGGGTGACAGAGCCAGACTCTGTCTCAAAAAAAAAAAAAAAAAAAGAAAATACACATGGCCTGAAGGTCACAGTCAAATATGCAGCATCAATTCCTGACTCAGCTCCTCCAGAGGCAAGGAGAATTTGCAGGAGTATGGTTAGCACTTAGCGTGGCTTCAGGTCTAGAAAGGCACCAGGCCAGTGCTAGGCACATGGTTCCCTTTCTCCATAAAACAAATGCCAACTGACCTGTTGGAGGAGGAGTTGGGGGAAACACAGTGGGCTCTGTGGTAGTTAATGACAGTGCTTGACCTGTGAATGCAAAACAAAGAGAGGCCTTGTTCACTGCTAGATACCTCCTGGCTACACATGGGAGTGTGAACTTCTGACTATAAGCCCAAAGAGAACTTCTCGTTCCAAAGGTGTCCCGTCAGGGTTTTGGTGGCTCCTGTATCTCCTTCCCTGTCACCTCGTTCAACACTAGATATCAGATGCCACAGTGAAATGAAAAGTGCTAATACTTTGAGGACACACCATTGGTTTGTACACTGTAGCTTGTGAAGTGTCCACAAAACCATTTGTGGATAGTTTCCTCTTTTTCTTTTTGGAGCAAACCATGGACATGGCAGTCAATGAAATGGCTGAATGTTTTGGTTTCCATCTAGATCTTTGGTGGCTGTATCTGGACTCTGAGTAGCTAAGCCACGTGAGGCTTTCACGGAGCATTAAGACAGCCCTTTTCATCATATTAACTCCTAAATAGCAGTCAGGTATTGTGTTGTTTCTTTTTAAAAAGGATCTCAAACAATTAGGGCAAATACTAGGATTTCATAAAACTCAGTAGTTGGTACCCTGGGGCTCATTGTACTATTCTCAGCATTTGTCAGTGTGTTTGATACTTTTCATAATAGTCTTTATATATGTATATAGATCAAAACGATTGAATACCTTCTCTATTATTGTGATCATTTAAAACAGTTTGGGAGTAGACTGTCCAGAAGTGGTTAAATCATCAAACTGGTTGTTTAAAGTGTGTTGGAGTAGAAACAGAAATAATCATGTAATTTATTTTTTTCAGTTGGTCATATAATACAATGCAAAATCAATCTTAATATGTCAGAAATGTACAGAGTTGGCGGGGCGTGGTGGATCACACCTGTAATCCCAGCATTATGGGAGGCCAAGGTGGGTGGATCACGTGAGGTCAGGAGTTTGAGACCAGCCTGGCCAACATGCTGAAACCCTGTCTCTACTAAAAATACAAAAATTAGCCAGGCGTGGCGGCAGGCACCTGTAATCCCAGCTACTTGAGAAACTGAGGCAGGAGAATCACTTGAACCCGGGAGGTGGAGGTTGCAGTGAGCCGAGATCACACCACTGTACTCCAGCCTGGGTGACAGAATGAGACTCTGTCTCAAAAAAAAAAAAAAAAGAAAAGAAAAGAAATGTACAGACTTTTTTCCTGAAAGTGAAGCAGCTGGCGGTCAGCTCTGGTCTGGGCCAAGAAGGTACTATTGTGAGTGGCCCCCACCATGGGAATTTCACTAACCATCGTTCTGTTCTGTTTTCCATGTTATTGTGTACTGGAGGGAATGGGCTTCATTGTTCTATCAAATACCTACAGAGGGAGGAACGATGTGTTTTTGTTTCCTGCATCCTCTTCTAACCACTTATTTCTTCTTTTTTCAGATTCTCAAAATTAAGAGGATGCTACATAATAATGATGCAAATATTTACCAATTTGGGAATCTATAAGCAGTTTTTAATACCTGTTCTGAACACTATATGTATCTCTTGGGGGATATTAATCCAGTCCTAACTTATTTTGTTTCAATTGACTGAGCTCCTAAACCATTTGGAGACAACTAAAATTTCCAATGCACAGGCATAGTTTGGGCAAGTTCAGGAATTATTTAAGAAATCTAGGTGATGGAATGAAAGAGAAACTTGTTTCCCTTCTGCTCTGTGCCCCTCTGTATGGTGTGCTGTGATGTGGAATGTTTGTTAACTATCTTACTCCTAGAGTGACGCAACCATGTAGGACCACCTAGCTCCATGACCCCAGGGACCACCATTCGCTCACGGCATGTGACCATGTGCATGAGGATGCAATGCGCAATGCATTCTAGCAAGGTGGAGCCCTGGAAGTTGTGCAGTACAAAGGCCCTGCCATCTGGGCTTAAGAAAGAGACATTCTATGGAGGAAAAGCTACATTGCAAAAGAACCAAGCAAAGACTGGACCAACCTGATGGTGTGTATGATGGGGTGGCAGCTTCAGAATCTGTGGTTGGAGTGGGACCTGGTGAATTGCCAGCACCTGATGATCAAAGAAATCAACATGCTATGGTCTACAGTGCTATTACAATATTATGCTAAATGACTTCCGAGAATATGAGTTGAATATTTCTGAAAAGACACAGAAGCAGTGACATCCAGGAGAGGTAACAGCCTCACACCAGTGCAGACAATCCTAGGGTTTCATGAATTAGATTAGAGCTCATGAATTATTTGGGAACAATTGATATTTTCTAACAATAACTCTTGGCAAAAAATCATTGAGACATTCTAATGGGATTTATTTGATGTAACAAATATTCCACTGCCTAAACATCTCCATTTTTTGTTTATTCTTATCTCCAGACTTGTCATGAACAGGTCCCTCTGACTGTGAAGTGGAAGAGGACTAGAGGACTCTTTCTCTAGCCCTGGAGGAGCTCTACCATGACTTAATAAAATGACTTTTAGAAAGAAAAGTATACTCAAAGCAAACTCCCCAAAGATTAGACCTACCTGGGAGCATGTCCAATGTAGAAGCTGCCTCAGCCCCTGTGGTGGGGGTGGTGGCTGGAGAACCATCAGCATCTAATCAAGAGATCGAAGTCTATAAGGTTATTTATAATGTATTGTCCAGTAGTTTCTATTAGTGTTGGCTGCCTGTGACAATAGTGAAGTCCTGGGGGGTGACAGCCCTCACCTGAACAGATGACGCTGGCATCCTCCAGGTGCCCACAGTTGTGCCTGGCCCGGCTCCCACGCACGCACTGCCGCAGGTGGCTCTCGCTGCCCACACACTGCACGACATCCAGCAGGATTCTCCCAGAGCCTGCCCCGAAGTGAGCCCCTGTTGGGGCTGCCACAGCCTGTCCACACTGTAGCTGGCGGCACACGACGGTGGCCTCGGCCAGATTCCAGAGGTCATCACAAACAGTCTTCCATGTGCCCTGGACAAGAACCTCCACGCGGCCTGAGCACCTCCCTGTGCCATTCAGCAGCCTCACCTCCATCCAGGCTCCTGGGGAGGCACAAAGAGGAGAAGTACTGGGGCTGGCCTCTGGTGACAGAGATATTTCTCTCATCCTTTTTGGATCTAAGTCTGTTTATCACATAAGCTTGTGTTGCACATGTGGCCAGGACAGCAAGACATAATCACCTTCAGTTTCAAATGACCAATCTTTGTTATAAGCCTCCCCTCAGAAAAAGGTGGTTTTATCTTGAATTCTATATTAGAAGTTTCTGGAAGGATCCATGGTGTTTATAAGGATCCATTCTATATTAGAAGTTTCTGGAAGGATCCCATACAAGGCCATATTATTCATAAAGTAATTTTATTCTATGAAACTCATAGACAGAGATACGTAAAATATGAAGAGATTTATGGCAACGCATACAAGGCTTAACTGCACGTTTACAGGTAGTAGTTACGTCCTGATATCCAGAATGTTCATAACCATATTGGCCTTAAGATTTTCTAATACCTCGACTCTCAGAACTATAATTTGTGAATTTACGATATTGGAGAGAGCTAAACACAAACATGTGCCTAGAATTCAACCATTCACTTCTTGTATATTAGTTCTCTCACTTTTTAAGGTATTCAATCACCATGCTGAAAAGGGGTACTGCACCTGATTTAGAAAAGGAAACTGACTCAGGTAGAACACCTAAATTGCTCAAGATCACACACCTTGAAAGTGAAAGAATTTACAGCTCTTTCTATTGTACAGAGCTACCTCCCAAAGTGACCCTATGCCTTTTCACCTAGCTTGGACTGATGCTGGGGACCTCAGCATCCATATCTCCTGGTTTCCCAGGCAAGTCTTTACCTGTTGATGAAAGTGTGGAGGACACAGGGGTTATGGCCAGTGAAGTCTCTGAGGTGACCCCAACTATATGGAACAACAAAAAAGTCATTATAAATAACAATGTAACATTAAAAAATATAAATAAAAAATAGTGAAAATTTCTTCAAGAATTCAACCCACAGCTTAATAGCCATCTTATTTGGAAAATTATGTTTTCATCTAAGTCTCCATCATCTCTGTTACCTTGAGGATTCCTTATTCAGGGCATTTCTTACCATAAAAGAAACTGGTCCTACAGAGCTGTCCTGATTTCATGCCAGGGCCAGCTGCAGAAGAACAGGTCCTTAATGGCCTTGGCCAGCCCAGGTCTGCACCCCTCCTGCTATAGTTCTCAGAATAACTGCAGAATGTGCTGAGACTGCAATATCCTGGGACAAGAAGGAACTGTCTGGGACAGCTTGGGCTTTGTCCTCATCCTAGAGCAGGATGTTCCTCCTAGAACAGTATGCCCTGCAACATGAGCCAAGTGGCCCCCAGCAATACCAAACCCTGAGTGGAATGCTTTCGGGGTCCCTCGCTGTGTTGTGAAGTGGAGCACATGCAGATGAGACTCCATCCACCCTGGGCAGCTTTCCTTATCCTTGGGGGACCACCTCCCCATGGTCCTAGGCTTCTGAGGATCCTTGCTGCCTGTCTGTGAGTAATCGAGTTGCTTAGTTGACTTGTGCCAGTGCTTGTCTCACTGCACTAGACCTAGGAATTCAAGTGTAGAGGTGGGATTGCTGTGGTGACTGAGTCTTCTTTCAGCTCCTGCCACAGTCGAGAACCCTTGCACCAACCAGCTAATGTTAAGTTGAATTGTTTATCAAACTAAGACATTAAAAAACAACACGAAGTTAAGTTTCTCAAACCCACTACTGTGTAGTAAGCTATCTACCCAACATTAATAATGTTTTGCATCACTTCTGTTAGTAAGGATGTTTAGTCAATCAAATAGGACCTGTAGAATATGCAATTTGTTACTGAAATAAGAGTCCCTGCAAACAATAGATTTGTAATTAAGTTGGGGACTGGTAGAAACATTCAGATAGCTCTGCTATTAATAACAGAAGAGTTAGAATGCTAGAAAAGTATGCAAATGATACTCTGAGGCAGAGAAAAGATTCCACTGATGGTGGAGCTCAGGAAAGTCCTTCTACAACCGGGCCCAGAAGCAAGCGTAGGATCTCACAGGGAGATGCAATCTGGACATGACGGAAATGGGGGCATTTCAGGCAGAGGGAAGGAGAAAGAAAAGTTCTTACCCTTAGGATGTATTGTTTAACAGAATCATCAGGATGAGAGTCGGGGCCCAAAGGTCATAAGGAAACTTAATTACTCCAGGGGATAAGGTCACTTAAAACAATTTGATTAGGTATTTAACAACTATTAATGGCATGTTCTAAGCACTTGGAGTTCAGCATTATTTAAACTCATTTTTGTAGACACTAGTCCCAATCTCAGTGAGCAGAAGGAGCTTTGCAGTCAGGTAAAGCTAGGAAAACCTGGTATAACATAGTCCCCTCTTAGAGAATGCTCGTGTCCACTAGTCACTAGTAGAGAAAGGGCTCTGATAAGTCCTGTAGTGTTTGAGTGTGTGTAAAATACCTGTGGACATCATAAAGCATGCACAAGGGGATCATTAATAATACTTAACAGCCCTTTCCTGGAATGAAGATTGTCAAATATAGTCATCTAATTAACTCATAAAGCAGATTATTATACTTTTAACTCTTATTTTTAGTATATTTAAACATAAAATATGTAAGATATAAAGACAAGTCTTATGAATATTTACTTTTAGAATTATTATCATTATATGGATATGGATGATGAAAATGCTAACTCAATAGCTGGTGTCAAAGGAAACACTCAACATTGATAAAGAGCTACCTTTAACAGGTTAAAAATAGGTTACAACAAAAAGATATCTAATTCGTAAGATGGATGCTTAGTCTTGCTTGGTGGCACAAGCACATAGTTTAGGATATACACAAAATTTAAGAGTGTTTGTGAGGAAGGACAGAGAAAAGACTGAGACTGAGGACTATTGGGAGCTTCAGATTTAACCATGTTTTATTTCTTGATTGATAGGACAGGAAAACCAATATAACCAAATGCAAGCATTGGTCATATTTAGAAAAGACAGGCATGGTTATTCACTTTCTTATTCTCTGTATTTCTGAACTTTAAAATGTTTCCCTAGAACAGCAGCAAATGAGGATGCTGTCTGGGAGGCCCAGTGAATTGACCCTAGTCCTGGAGGTCGAGGTCCTCTCAGGATGGTGCTTCCCCTTTACACCAAAGAGGCTGCAAATGGTGTTGCTCCCCCAGGCTCCTCCCTCATTGGGATGACCCCACCTTCACCCTATGGTTTGGAGAGCAAGAGGGTATCCTCAAGAAGGTTGCTCACCTGAAGGGCTGGGCCCAGGCACATTGGCCCTACGGCTGGCAGATGCTGAGTCAGCCACAGGTAGCACTGGAACAACATGGAAATGGGGATTAGGACTGGCTGAACACAGAATAGATCAGACAAGAACTCAACTAGCAGCTAGTGAAGCACCCCCAGCCATGCCACACCTTAACCGAAGCATTTGGACTGGCCACACGCTGCCAATGAGCTGCCAGATTTCTTCTGATGAGGTTGGAGTCAAGTTCAGGTTAAGCTCCTCAGTGTGACCCTGCTGTCCCCAAATGCCCATATGACTCCCCCCTTTAACTCTGCATCAGCCCCAGGTTCTGCAGGAGGCACTCAGCAGTAGTAAAATAAGTCATTGATGAATTGGGAAAAGTTTGTAAAAATCATTGCATTCATAAGGATGCTGATTGTCTTAGATGACCCCATGGAAGACATCGTACAACCTAGTGATCCACCTGCCTGGATGTCCCCTCTGGATGGTAAGGCCTCCCATCCATAGGATGAATGATAGAATCATTGCTTACCTGCTAGGGTAGTTGGTAACTTTTCATTATCTGCTGACACTGAAAAATATCAATATTTGTTAGATCTGACTTCATTAGTTTGCTATGATACTAACTTCTCTTTGAGGCAGGATATTTGTACAAATAGGGGCTGCTGGTGTTTTTCAGAGTGATACCTGTGTCTCTTGAGTGGAGAGATTTGCCTCCACTATATACTGTCTACCAGGATTGTTCTTGGCTGAGGCCAAAGCTGCTTCAAGAGGGGTCCAACACCCTGCCCACCATGCAACACCTGCACATTTGTTTATTCTTTCAATAGACATTTATTGTGTGTCTATAATGTGTTAAGCATTGGGATAGGGGATCGGGATACAGTAACAAGCAAGACAAATAAAAGCCTTGCCTCATGGAACTTCAAATGTGGTACTGCAAGTGACACTGGGCATCACACATGGTCCTTAAATTCCTTGGTAGTGTATCTCCCCTGGCCCTAAACAACAATTCAACCTTTCATCAATGCATCACACCCATTTTTGTTGTTTTAACTAGCAGCTCATTGACCTACCTGATGATATGGTTGGGTGGTTAACATCTTCCGGGGTGGTGGAAGCTGAGAGAACTGCTGGAAAAAACAATACAAAGAAAATGACCAGGCTGGGCATGGTGGCTTACGCCTGCAATCCCAGCACTTTGGGAGGCCGAGGCAGGCAGATCACTTGAGGTCAGGAGTTCTAGACCAGCCTGGCCAACATGGTGAAACCCCATCTCTACTAAAAGAAAAAAAAATACAAAAATTACCTGGGCTTGGTAGCATGCACCTGTAATCCCAGCTACTCGGGAGGCTAGGGCAGGAGAATCACTTGAACCCAGGAGGTGGAGACTGCAGTGAGCCGAGATTGCGACACTGCACTTCAGCCTGGGCAACAGAGCGAGACTCCTTCTCAAAAAAGAAAATAAAAATTAAAAATAAACAAGAAAATGATCCCTGATATTTAACATTGAATAGAAAGAGGAACTCTTTATTTCAACTACCTTTATACAAGCTCGTTCAAAATGGATACTTTTTAAAGGAACCAGCAGCGTCAAAAACGTTATGCTGGCCGGGACCGGTGGCTCACTCCTGTAATCCCAGCACTTTGGGAGGTTGAGATGGGCGGATCACAAGATCAGGAGATCGAGACCATCCTGGCTAATACGGTGAAACCCCGTCTATACTAAAAAATACAAAAACGTAGCTGGGCGTGGTGGCAGGCCCCTGTAGTCCCAGCTACTCGGGAGGCTGAGGCAGGAGAATGGCGTGAACCCGGAAGGCGGAGCTTGCAGTGAGCCGAGATCGCGCCACTGCACTCCAGCCTGGGTGACAGAGAGAGACTCCGTCTCAAAAAAAAAAAAAAAAAGAAAAAGAAAAAAAAAAACATTATGCTAGGCAGGAAAGGCCACATGTGGTATGATGCCATTTATATGAAATATCCAGGATAGGTAAATCCGTAGCGACAGACAGCAGACTGGTGGTTGCCAGGGGCTGGAGGAGGAACTGTGATAAAATGACCTGGCTATAGCAGAGAGCAGAAATGCCATGCCCTTTTCACCTGGCTTAGCCGCTATGGGGCAGAAGCCCCTCCTTGTGAAAAACAGCATCCCACAGGACATTCCTCCAGGCATGGAAGGAGGTCACACTCACTGTGCACCTACCATGCTCCAGGCTGCCTGCTAAGTGCTTTACACCGATTCAATGACTTAATCCTCAGATTTGAAATCAGTGGCTATTGTTTTCACTTCTCAGATGAGGTAACAGAAGCACAAAGGGGTAAAGAAACATCATGAGGGTCTCATAAATGGCAGGTAGAAGAGAGTAGATCCTAATCCAGTAGTTGGCTGTGAGCACTACACTGTCAAGTAAGTGGACTATGCCACTTAACGTGCAAAAATGTCCGTATTTAGTCATGTAAACACTAGAGCTAGGAATTTAATGTGTTTTTTTCTCTTTGTTGTTCATGTTTAGAAATGGACGTAAATATGCAAATTGGCAAAAGCCAAATGACATCCATTTATTCAAGCATTTACTCATTTATTTATTTATTTAACCACCACTGAATGCCTGCCCATCAGAGAGCAGACATGCTGACATTGTCCTCAAGATATCTGTGTGTATGTGTGTGTATGTGTGCACACGCGCGTGCTGCAGGCAATGTTGAAAATGAGAAAGATGGATTCTGCCCTCATGTCACTGGGGAAGCAAGTGGATACATATGCAACTGGATGAGAGAGGAATAAGAGCTAAAGTGAGGACAGATAAAAAGCTGTGAGAATCTAGAAGAGGGAGCCACTCCTGCCAGGGCAGCTTGGAGAGGGATGGGGAGGATTGGACCAGGCAGGGCAGGGGACTGGCACTGGTGTTGCAGTGGCCACCCAATGTGCAATGGATATGTGAGTTTGGGAGAGGCAAAGGCAAGAGTACAAAAATTAAACGCAGACCTAGCTCAGAGATGAACTCTTCAGTCTCAGCTTTTGTCATCTCAAATAGAGACTCCTAGTTTCTGAATAGGCAATGTGCCTCGTCAATATTTTTTAGAATAGGATTTTAATGTGGTTTAGAGAGCTTAGAATAGTTCGGAGATTAAGCTTTAGGGCTCTGAAGTCAGATTGTGTTATCATTCCACCAACCTTGAGGACAATATTTAACCTATCTGAGCATAAGTTTCTTCATTTTGAAAATTGAGGTTATAGAAGTCCCCTCATCCAGCTGTTCGAAGGATTAGACAAGAAAATCCATATAAGACGTTCAACATATGTGATTGTCTCAGTGGAAGGCAATGCTGTTTATTATAAATTAAGTGCAAACTACATATGTAATTTTAGATTTTCTGGTTGCCACATTTTAAAAGTAAACAAAACCAGATGTAATTAGTTTTAATAATGTATCTTATCTAATCTGATGTATCCAAAAATTATCATTTCAATGTAATAGTATAAAATATAAATACAAAATGTAAACCATATAAAAAAGTCAATGAGCAATTTTGCTTTTTTTTTTTTTTTAGGGGGGGGATAGAGTCTTGCTTTGTCACCAGCAATCTTGGCTCACTGCAACCTCCGCCTCCCGGATTCAAGTGATTCCCCTGCCTCAGCCTCCCGAGTAGCTGGGATTACAGGCACGCGCCATGGCACCCAGCTAATTTTTGTAGTTTTTAGTAGAGATGAGGTTTCACCATATTGGCCAGGCTGGTCTCGATCTCCTGACCTCGTGATCCACTCATCTCGGCCTCCCAAAGTGCTGGGATTACAGGTGTGAGCCACCGTGCCTGGCCTGCATTCTTTTAATAGTATTGTCTTTCTTAAAACAATTTTTGAGGTATAATTGATAGACCAAAAAACTGTGATGTTTAATGTGTATAGCTTGATATGTTTGGATACAAGCACACACCTGTGATACTATCACTACAACCAAGGTAATAAACATATCCATCACCTCCAAAAGTTTCCTTACGTCTCTTTCGGGTGTGTGGTAAGAAGGCTTGACATGAAATCTACCCACAACAAATTTTGAAGTGCACAGTACTGTGTGTTAGCTACAGGCATGATGTTGCACAGCAGATCTCTAGAACTTATTCATGTTGCATAACTCAAAGCTTATACCCATTGTACAACAACTACCCATTTTCCTGAGTCTTTGAGAGATCCAGTGTGTATTTAACAGACACAGCACATCTTAGTAAGCACATGGACAGTGCAGGCTTAAGGACTTACTAAAGATAATTATTAGCATTGTCAGAATGTGAATTATATGACAGTGTAATTGAAATATCAGCAGTTACAGGTGATGCAGAAGTGGAGACAGAATCAACTAGCATGGTCAAATGAAAATGGATTATAATGGTGGTCACTGAGATGTAATTTAGACATCTCTAAGTTGGATAATTCCCAGACATAAGGCCAAGTGCTGTAGTTTATTTCTTAAAATCAAAAGATATGAGGAGACTCTTTAATAATCTTTTTCTCTAACACACACTTTCCCCATTTCTTTTCTTCTTATTCTGCATTTGTGAAAGCATGTGAAACAAGAAGACTTGCGTTACCATGTTTTTTGATAGTAAAATTATAGGTGATCAAACACAAAGTGAAATTCAGACCATCTCAGGGTCTTCTTGTTCCTTTCCTCTCAAATCATTTGATCTCAAGTGATCTTTTAGCAATACCTAGTGAAGGTGCAGAACCACTATAATTCATGCAACTTAGAAGCTACGATGAATTTACCATGGCAGAGGAGCTGGTAGTGTCCTACCTGATGATGCTGAATGTGCAGCAGTTGTAGGAGAGAGATGAGTTGAGATGGCAGCAGGTAGAACTGTAATAAAGAAGCACCTGTGAACAATAAGTAACTTGAGGGAGGGGTGTTTGGCCAGGGGCTCCCTGTGATTTCACAAGATGTGGTTTCGCCTCAACTCTGAAGTGATCTCTGAGTAAGTGACAGAAATGCTAAATCACCTCTTAGCCACCTGATCTTCAATCCCATTAGGCTCAATCATCCCCGGCCTGTCTCTCTCCCAGATTCGATGTCCAAGTGCAGTTATTTGGTGTTTTGTGATGACAGTTTTGTGTTTTGGGTCTTAATATTCCTCCTAAGAGTTGGCCTGTGGTCTAGATCATGAGGATGCTCTGGTAATTTTATTTGCGTGTTCTGCATGTTTTATTTCTAAGCCTGTTTTGTTCCCAACATTTCTGTTGCTGTTGTGCTAGCAAAAAACCTCTCTATGGCTCCACGGTCCCACATTCTCTCCTGCTCTACAGACCTAACTCCATGCCATGTCTGGCCACGGGAATTACTTACAATGTCCATAAGGAACATTGACAGAGGAAACTGCAGGATATGGAGAACAATTGCTTCTCTTTTTGGATCGACTTGGGTGGATACTCCCCCTCTTCTGTCATACCTTTCTTCTCTCTACTTGCTGTTTGGTCACCACATTTTAATGTATGTTCTGAATAACATGCCCATTTCTGTGCCACTGAGCAGCAGTAACTACAAAATCTGTTTCATAAACAAGTACAGAAGGCTGAGTATTGGCCTCCCCAAAGATATCCACATTCTAATCGCTGGAACCTGAGCATATATTAGGTCACGCAGCAAAGGGGTGAATTAAGATTGCTGGTGAAACTACGGTTGTTAATCAGTTGCCTTAACCTTAGGAGATTATCCTGCATCATCAGGTGGGCCCAATCACAAGGGTCCTTAAAAGTGGAAGCAGAAGGCAGAAGAGAGTCAGAGAGAGATTGGAAAATTCTAATCTGTCCGCTGGCTTTAAAGTTGGAGGCCTGGCCACCAGCCAAGGAACGCAGGTCACCACTAAAAACTGGAAAAGGCAGGAAACGGATCCTCTTTTTCCAGAGCTTCTGGAATGAACACAGCCTGCCTGACACTACTCTTAGCTGAGACCCATTTTGGATTTCTGACCCCTAGAACTACAAGATCATAAATTTGTGTTGTTTAAGCCACTAAGTTATGGCACTTTGTTAGAGCAGCAATGGGGAAATTATACAATAAGTAAACATTACATGCAATCAGATGATTATTCCTCCAAAAAATGAAACATTTCCTTTATAAAAATTAGGAGAGTTTGGATACTCACAGAGAAGCTGGCCAAACTGAAAAATTAAATACTTACAAAACCCTATGTTCCAAATGTTTCCAGTATTTTTTAAATAGTATTGTTAGCTCTCTTTTTTAAAGAGGTTAGTGAATCTTTTGGAGTGATGTCCTGAAAATCATCTCCATCCAAGCTCAGTTATAAGGGACAGGTTATAATAAGTCACTGAGTAAAATAACTCAATAGCCACTCCTCTACCTACTTCCCTCCTGTATTGGGTAGGAAAACAGAAAAGTCCCAGGGGAAAACAGCACAAACAAGTTATCTTACCTGATAATATGATTGCTGAATTTCTGTCACCTATTGGTAAGAATAAATTCACATAGTTCTTATTCTATTAAATTGAATAACTTTTACTTGACCTACTTATTGGTTTTCAACAAATCTTTAATGTGACAGGTCTAAAATACAAAATGTAAAATATCATGAATTCCTGGTGAAATCAGCCCCTGGGACTTAACAGGCTTTCAGAAGTCCTGTATTTGCTGATTTGATTGCTTTTAACACAGTCTAGAAAGAAAAGCCTTAACATATAATACTGGCTCTTCAGAATGCCCACACACTGACAGCAAGCCAGTCACCAGTGGCACTCTGGGCCACCTGCCTGTCCTGGGCAGTGGTTACCCACTAGCAGCAAAGTAAGATGGCCATGGCATGTCCACGTATGAGCTGTCTTCTCAGCTTGTGCCTCCGTCAGAGCCCAGGGGCCATCATCTAATTCCTCCTGGACCCTTTGCGGACATTTCTATTAATCTTATATATGTCATTAATTATTATACATACTATTATTATATATTACACATTATAATATGCAATATACAACACAATATTATAATAATATCATTATATGCTATAACATATCACAATTATATATTACATTAGATTATTTTATTTTATTGAATATTGTGTTATAATTTATTGATAAAATTTAATATATAATAATTATAATATATATGTATATGTTCTGCTACAAGATTCAAGTGACAGTAAAATACATATATCTGCATAGCAAGACCAGAAAAATAGAAATATAAGATTAACAAGCGTATGAATGAAAGGAAAATACATGGAAAAATTACCAACCAACCAAAAAAAATCCTTGGCTATTGCTAGTATTGATCATTCAATTAAGCTGTGAACTTCCTGGAGTTTGAAGGCAGATGGAAATCATGGTACACAATGGAATTCTCACTGCCTGATAAGTGGTATCCTCCTAAAAAAGTCATTGCCTTTGTTCATTGAGTATTTTATTATCTAGTATAATGTTTTCAACAGCAATTTATGGAAGTGGCAGAATGTTATATATGTCTTTTTTTTCACTCAAATATTTATTTAGAACCTATTATGTATCAGGAACTCTCCTTGGCTCTGAGATAAACAAGATTGCCAAAGTTCCTACTCTCACATAACCCACACTCTGGGGAGTGGTGCAGGAGGACACAGATGAGCAGGACAACGACAAAAGAGTAGAAAGACTATCTTGGGCTGGCCGTGGTGGCTCACGCCTGTAATCTCAGCACTTTGGGAGGCTGAGGTGGGCGGATCACTTGAGCTCAGGAGTTCAAAGACCAGCCTGGCCAACATGGTGAAACCCATCTCTACTAAAAATACAAAAAATTAGCCAGGTGTGGTGGCACACGCCTGTAATTCCAGCTACTTGGGAGGCTGAGGCAGGAGAATTGCTTGAACCTGAGAAGTGGAGGTTGCAGTGAGCAGAGATGGTGCCACTGCACTCCAGCCTGGGTGACAGAGCCAGACTCCATTTCAGAAAAAAAAAAAAAAAGAAAAAAAAAAGGCTATCTTGAATGGTGTGAGTACTATGAAGAGAAAAACAACAGGCTGATCAAATAGAATGTGATTAAGAGGAAGTCTTTCCGGATTCTGTATTCAGGGGAAACCTCTCTGAAGGACTGACATTTTACCTGAGGACTGATTACAAGGAATGAGCTGAAGAAAAGTCTGGGAGAAGAACATTTCAGGCAGAGGGAAGTACCCCCTACAAAGGCCCTAAGGTGGAAACTACCTTGTCAGTTTCAACGAATGGAAAAAAGACTCAGGGACACAGTGCAAGAGGAGGTGTGTTCTCAAGGATCAGAGACATGAGCAAGGCATAGGTCATACAGGGTCTGAAAGACCATGGTACCAGATTTGGATGTTATTCTAAATACAACGGAAAGCTTTTGGAGAATTTTGAGTGAAAAGGAATGATCTAATTTACAATTACCAGCCTGCTCTAGTTTCTGTGATGAGAATAGATCGTGTATATACTGGGGGAGGAAAGGGAGGAGGTAGAGGACTATTTAGAAAATTGTTGCTGTAGTGACGATGAAAGATGATGGGGCTTTGGATGACTGCAGTATTAGTGGAGTCGGGAGATGCTAATGGGTTTAGCATATATTTTAGAAGTAGACACAGATTTTCTGATGCATTGGTTGGGTGAAGTGAGCAGAGAGAGGAGGAATAAGATTTGGCTCTTTTTTTTTATGATTTGAGAAACTGAACAGGAGAAATATGTCTATTTTTAACACCAACTCTCCATAAAAGTCAAGCAAGGTATCATAATAAAAGTTGATTAATTTTCTATGCTTCAGTTTCATCCTCAGTAAAATGGGGATTACAGTCGTACCTACCTCATCAGGTCATTGTAAAAACTAAATGTCATTCATGCAGTGTTTAGAATTAATTAATTTATTAGAGCTGAGGTCAGGAAACTAGGGCCTGTGGTTCAACCCTAGCTGAGTGCCTGTTTTTGCAAATGAAATGTTACTAAAACATAGACATGTTCATGAGTTTATGAATTGTCTGTGGCCGCTTTCATGCTACTGAAGCAGAATCTAATAAATGCAACAGAAACCACCTGGCCTCTGAAGCCTAAAATATTTGCTATGTGGCCCTTTACAGAAAAAGTTTGCCAATCCTTAAGGGACTTACCTGTGTAATTACCCATTATTTAACTATTTAACTTATTAATTAAATAACTTATTAAATAATGGGTAATTATGCAGGAAAAGTCCTTAGAAAAGTGCCTGGGACATGGTAAACACTCTATAAAAGTTGGCTCTAGTTACCATTCCATCTATATGATCTCATTTAACTTAGATGGAGCACTGCAAAGTTGGTGTTTTTATCCCCCCTTTATAAAGGTGTTAGCGAGTTGCCCAAGGTTACACTAAATAAGCGGCTGAGACGGAACTTACACTCAGACCTTCTGCTGCCAAATCCATGCCTTTCCCTCATCTCTAAGCTCAGCCTTGGCTAGTGCACAAGCCTGTCTTGAACATGCTCCCATTGCATTTTCTAGTTGTAGGACACATCAGTTTCCTTACATACTAGGAAATTGATCCAAATACGGTATGTACAGAATATGTAGTATATTCTCCTCTCCAAATTCAGCTGAGCAGCTGCAATGAAAATTTTTTTGTTTTTAAACCAAAACAAAACTGTACCAAGTAAGGACTAACTGCAAATGCAGCACGAAAATACCTCCTACCTTGGGGCATTTGCAGTGAGTCTTCAGCATTCTCTGCAGGGAGACAGGTTGGGAATTTGGTGGCATTAGAACATAAGAGTGAAGCACAGGCAGGGACTTCCCTTCCCCAGCCACACTGAGCCCCACATGGCAAGAAAGAACATATACTAAATGGTAACGAAAGAAACACAATTTACCAAGCTTTTTCCTTAAAAATCTTGGTGATAGGAATCATGCTTTTAACAGCTATTCCACTGGAAAAATGAAAATAGCAATGCTAGAGAATAACCAAAACCCTCATGACTGAAGTGAAAATAAAGCTCATTCTTGCAGAACAAAGAAAGCAGTCCAACGACATTTTCAACTTAATGAAAGGACTATCTTAATGGCCCAGGAATGCAGAAATAAAAAATAATGTCAAAATATGGCAAGCTGATCCCTCCCACCATTTATTCCATTTGTCTCTTTATTATCTGTCTATTACCTGCCCAGGTAGCTTCTAGAATAAAAAATGTCAAGTCGGTAAAACAAAAGCATGAACTTACCTGATGTAGGCTTTAAGTACTCAGCCTCTGTTAACATACAGGAAATGATCTACCTTAGAAAAGGGTAGCTGCCTCTAGAGATGCTTTAAATAAAAATTATTTTAAAATGAAGAAGAAATAAAATCATTGACCCTCCCTGCCTTAGTTCAGGTGACTTTAATTAACCATGAAATGTATTAATTTTTTAGCATAGTGTGTCTAATAACACATATTCAATTCAATTGTGGCTCTACTGTGTCCACTGTGCAAACCCTATAAGGCCTCCAAAGAGGAGAAAACACTAATTATACACACAAAACTGTTAGGTGGAATGCAGTAGCTTTATAGACTAGATTGTTTGATGGAATTCTATGCCAAAACTCCAAATAATTTTTAAAAATAAAAGAGTTGGAAAAAAAAACAAAAGCTAAATGAAAAAAACAAACCAAAACTTACACACACACACACACACACACACTATTTGAACTGTTTGAATGGATTTAAGAGGCTAGTTAATGATATTAGTATCATTTAGATAAAGTCTTTCTGGTTTAATACAATTAGAAATGTTGGCAAGTGACCAAGTTTACTGCTTGGTCAGATCTGCTAAATTATTTGCTATTTGGCTGGGTGCGGTGGCTCACACCTGTAATCCCAGCACTTTGGGAGGCCGAGGTGGGTGGATCACGAGGTCAGGAGATCAAGACCATCCTGGCTAACACAGTGAAACCCCGTCTCTACTAAAAATATGAAAAATTAGCCTGGCATGGTGGCGGGCACCTGTAGTCTGAGCTACTCAGGAGGCTGAGGCAGGAGAATGGTGTGAACCCAGGAGGCAGACCTTGCAGTGAGCCGAGATCATGCCACTGCACTCCAGCCTGGGTGACAGAGGGAGACTCCGTCTCAAAAAAAAAAAAAAAATTATTTGCTTTTTTCCCCACTGGCACACAAATTTATGCCGTTAGCACTGGTAGTATGCTAAATTAGCCACGTTTGGTAGAAATTTGTTTGTATATCTAGACCAGTGGTTCTCAGGGGCAATTTACTCCCCCAAAGGACACTTAGCAATAGTGTCAGGAGTAGGAGTGCTACTGTTATTAGTGGGTAGAGGTCAGGGATGCTGCAAAATAGCCTACAATGCACAGGAGAGTCCACCTACAACAGAAAGTGATCTAAACCCTGACCTAGACTGATCATGATGATGACTATTTGGTTAAAGACTTGTGATTGGCAGTCATAGCCTGAGCTCCCAATCAAGACAAGCTATTGCTATTCTAATTTACAAACTCCTTGTTTTGTCAGCCTCAGTTGACTGCAAATTTTTAGTGGGAAAAACCTTTGTCTCTTACTTCACCACAGTGACCTGAAGAAAGAAAGAACACACCCAGAAAGTGAGTCACATCACTGTTGACTCCTGTTGTCTTTCACCACTCATTTTGAAATCTAGGCTTTGACGTGGAACCACCAATATCTTCCACTATTTTTCTCTGTGAAAAATCCATTTCAACATCTTGTGGCTAATAAATTCCTGAGCTCAAGTTGAAGTTCTCAAATTACCACTGTGTCTTTACTTTTGGCTCACCCAAGTGGCAGAGATGGTCAATTACTTAGGTGTGAGCACTGCCAGTGGGGTGAGTGGAGATGCAGTGAAGGGCACCTGTGGAGGGAGAGGTAGCCATTACCTGAGCAGATGATGCTGGCGTCTTCTCTGGTGCCACAGTTATGCAGACCCCAGCCGGCATGAGGACATTGTCCCAAAAAACTCTCTTTCCCAGTACAGTCCACATCATCCAGCAGAAATTCGCCTCTGCCTTCGCCAAATTGGGCCTCAGCAGGGGCTGCAAGGGCATGCCCACAGTGCAGCTGCCGGCACACCACTTCGGCTTCATTCATGTCCCACTGGTCATCGCAAACCCTGCCCCACTGGCCATGGTAGAAAACTTCCACACGCCCTGAACACCTACCCGAGCCATTCACTAGTTGCAATTGTGGCCAGTCTTTCAGGGAAATACAAAAATACTGCATGTTAGCAGAAGGCACATATTCTGTATTAACCTATTTGTTTCACCTTGCAATAAGCATTTATTGAGCACACACCAGGGCCGAATAGATAGCACTGTGGATACTGTGGTTAAGCTAACAGATCCAACTCTGGCTGTCACAGAGTTTGGAGTCTAGTTTGCAAGTCTGGAGGAGGCAGTCATGTTAATCTAAAATTACATGGAGATTTGCAACTATGCCAAGTGCTAGGAAGCAGTATACTCTCATGATGTTTTGAGAGTATATAATGGAGTGGGGTGGGATTTGGGGATGTCTTCCCTGAGAGATGACAATGGATCTGAGGCTTGAAAGAGGAGTAGGAAGAAGTTACATAGACAAAGAAGGATGGGGAGAAGACAGAGCCTTCCTCTGTGCATTAACACAAAACAAAAAGCCTGTAGAGATTTATGAGTGAAGTGAAAGCATTGGGATCCTCAGATGAAACCATTCTGTTTGGTAGTGTTTGTAGAGTTGGAGATATAACCATCACTTTAGCAGCAAATGACCCACCAAGCTGTATCAGCCAGGAAGTTAGAAAATCTTGACTTACCACCAGGAGATGGCGTTATGATCTCAGCATCTAAGAGCGCAGAGAAATAAATGAGGTATCATTATCATGCAAAATGGTCTACCCAAGTTTACTGGGCAAGTGCCAGCATGTATGTGATGGCCTCCTGGAGCAGATGTTGAGCTAATGGCATGCTTTGAGAAATATATCCAGTAGGTTCTGATCAGTGGCAAGTGAGAAATTTATTGTGCATCTGAGTCATGTACAGATTGAGCTTTTAAATTGGATTATTTGTGCAAATGCATCTTCTGCCAGGAAGACAAAATACTTATAGAACTATATTCCTGAGGCACTCATAAAGGAGAATGCTGAAGGGACTCAGGTTAACAATAAAGGCTATGCTTTTCTCATTAATCTCTGAATTTGCTAAACAGAGATGGAAAGAGACTCTGTTCTGAGGCCATAGTCACTGCCTTTCCAACCTTAGAGGCATTATTTGGGTGTCCAAAGTTAGAATTTTCTTTAGTTTGAGTTTAATAATATTTTTGCATGATAATTTACCAAACCATATTCAGGTCCTCACTCCGTGATTTTCTAAAATACATTTAGACAGCAGTTTGGGGAGCAAAGATTTCCACATGGTTAAAGGCAAGGAAGCTACCTGCTTTTTCTCTTTCCTTGTTGAGTCCTTTTGATTAAATTCAGTTGTTGTTTTTTTTCTGCCACTCCCCAACCTCTTGCAATGCATTATGCTGGTAAATACAATCAAAGGATTAGGGGCATTAGTGGACGTTCCGTTAAAGACATAGTAAAGTGTGATTCTTACCAAAAGTTTGCAAGCGTTCATTTTCGTACGCTATGAGAAAAAAAGAAAGTTAAATGTAAACTGAGTCTATTAGAGATGATAAAAATTCTAGAATGCCCTGTACTTGCTAGAAGGATCTGCTGTTGCCCCATTACTAAGACCCCAGTCAAAAACTTCAGCCTGGAATTTGCCTTATATATCATTACTTCAAAAAGGCTTAGGGCATATCTGGGAAGGAAAGACCTTTTGCCTCTTTTCAATATTCATTGGAATGCACATATTTTAGTGTAAACTCCACTCAGGAAGAGCCCACTATGTGCAACTAGGGTTGGGTTTCTTAGTTTCTCACCATGAGATGGGGTAGAAGACCCCACAGGATAAATAGGTGCATCTTCCTAAGGGACTGAGGGTACCTGATGTTGTTGAGTGTTTACAACTTTGTTTTTGTATTAAACTAAATATGGCTTAGTTGTAACTTGTAAGTAAAACTGGGTGACTTTTTAAAGTAAGTAAAGGATTTCAAAGAAAGTCTGCTTAGGGCCTGGAAACCTGGGCCATGCTGTTTGGGGGTATTTGAAAAACAGCAGAACTGACTAATCCATTCACATCCAGTCCTCTCACTCACATAGTCAATTACTTATTTCCCCAATTAACGTTCATTGACTTCTCTCAACATCACTGGAGGCGGAGGGGAAGAGCACTTAAGGAAATGGAACTGGGGGAAGTGTGATCCTCAAATATGGAAGAAGGTGGGTCCCAGCTCCTGTTTAAGTAAATTAGGGCAGTTCAGCACAGAGGTTCCCTGCACCTGGGGAGCTTGACAGGATTTAGGGGGTGTGAGTGTGTTGCGGAGGCCTGACGTAGGTGAGGAGGGTGAGGCTACTGGCAGAGCATCAGAGACAACTCCGAACATTTGAACATTTTTGCCTAGGTGCAGGGCAATTTTTCCAGAGTGTCGACATTTAGTGCAGGAGACAGAGGACTGGATGTGGAGTCCAGAGACCTAAATATTTGCTGTGGGACTTTGGTCAAGGCATTTAACTTTGACCTTGCTTAACCTTGTCTCTGAACCCCAGTTTCCCGATTTGCAATGCAAGGCTCATAAAACAAGCCCCCCTGAATTGCTATAAGGATAGAATGGGATAATGAACAGGAGGTGCTCAGGGAACAGGAGGTGCTCAGGAAACAGGAGAGTGCTCAGTGGCTGACATCAGGGTTATGCTTTGAGACAGTCTCTTAGGCAAGACCACTCAGAGACCTGTCATGCTTGGAGCACATGACCTGTGAAGGCTACAATAATGATTCAGTGAATCTGCTCAAGATTCACTGGGGATGAGATTATCCCCCTCAAAAATGACAGGATACATTTAATTAACTGTAATCAGTAGAGAGGACAATCAGAGGAAATGACTGGAAAAGAAACTAGACTAAGGCTAACACTTGGGGAAGAAATGATAGATAACTTTGCTTTCATTATTGATGCAACTGCTAATCAATGATCAGTTAATTAATAAATAGTTATTACAATCAGTAAATTCAACTGCACATGCTGATTCTGAAGCAGGGTTTCTTAACCTCACACTATTGACATTTGGGCTGGAAAGTTCTGTGGTGGGAACTGTCCTGTGCATTGCAGGATATTTAGTAGCATCTCTGGCTTTTGCCCACACAGGCTAGTAGCACCTTAGTTGTAACAATCAGGAATGTCTCCAGACATTGCCAAATGTCCCCTGGAGGGCAAAATCATGGAAAGTGTTTTTAAATTGCCTGAAGCAAGATGTATACTTACAATACTTTGCTAACTAGATTGTTCTCAGCCCCTGTCTCCCACCTTCCCTCCCAAGGGGCCTGGTGCAGGACTTGCTACCTAAGAGAGTGGCAGAGTCCTCTTTCTGCCTACCCAGGCTGCCTGGAGCACCCCCATGAGGCAAAGGTAAATTCCATACAGGCCTGCTGAGGACTCACAGGAAGGGCTTTGGACAGTGTCCCGCTTGGTTCAATAATAAGGCAGGACCTAGTGGTCTAGGAGGTGGGAGGGCCTGGGGCCACCTTTGCCCTGCAGGCTGGTGAGAGGCCTTGGGAATGATGGTTTAATGGACTGGAGTTCTCCTCTGACCCCTTAACAGCTGTCGAGATGAAGCTGCCTGCAGTAGGAAAGGTCCCAGCCACAACAGGCCCTTGTCTTTGCAGTCGGCAGGAGAGGCGAGGTACCTGCTAGCTGGCAGTCACCTATAAGTCCATCGCACGGAATGGGGACGTTGTGTTCACTGCTGCATCTCTACAGTCTTTGGCAGTAAATATTGGTGAGTGCTTAGCTCCTGGCCACTTGATGATGGATCTAATCCTGCTTCCTAGCATGTTGGGTTTGGGAGGAATTGGCAGGGGAGTGGGTGAGAGAAAGACACCTCCTCTGACTCCACGGTTGTCTGCAGCTGAGCAGCAAGGAGGAGCCTTCCTATTCCTCCTCCTCCTGATTCTACACCTTGCCCCATCACCCAAAGTCAGTTTATCAGAGACACAGCTGCTCACTCTCTAGAGAGCTGATTTCCTCAAAAAGCAGAAGTATCAACACAGCCTTGTGGGCAGCCTGCTTTTCAGGCTGTGGAATGACAAGACAGTGGATCAGAACTGACAGACGCCTTGTCCTCACAACAGTACAGTAAAAGGCATTATCATGGTTGTCATGATGATCATTCTCAATTTGTTAGGTAAGGGGAAAATGATGTGCAAAATGCCACGTTAAGCTCAAGGGGGCAGGGGTTTTGGGAAGAGGGAATCATAGACAAATATTCACTGGGGTGAGCCTCAACCAGGTCCCATGGGCCCTGCTCTTCCTTTGATGCTCTGCTGTCTCTGTCTTGAAATTCTTAACACCTTTTGAAAAGGGGGCCCACATTTTTGTTTTGTAGCAGGATCCACAAATCATGAACCTTTCCTGCAGCTGGACTAAGGCTTTTCATTTCAAATTTAGCATTCTTCCCAATATGATTATCTTTGACTTCTCAAATAGACACAGAGGATTGGGGTTAGAGTTAGAGTGTTCAGCTGTTTTATAAATATCATAGAGGAGTCAGCTTCAGAGTGAGTGTCTTTCTTGGGAAGAGTGGTTGAGGACCTGGGTGGACAGGGAGTTTCATACCAATGAAATGATACCTTACAAAGGCATTCTCTTATGTTGGGGAGAAATGAGGAGCCTCAGGGATTGATCAGAAAAAAATGAAAAATCAACTTTCAGAAAAGATAGAAATTTACCTGAGCAGATGACACCAGCGTCTTCCCCGTGTCCACAGTTGTGGGTGGACCAGCTGGTATGGGAGCACTCCCCCAGGTAGTCCTCAATCCCGGAACACTGCACATTGTCCAGAAGAATGGGACAAGAGCCCTGGCCAAAGTGGGCCTCTCCGGGGGCAGAGATGGCTGCCCCACAGCCCAGCTGCCGGCACACCACCTGCGCTTCCTTCTCGTCCCACAGGTCATCGCACACCGTGCCCCTACACCTCAACTCATCCTGAACACCTTCCAGAACCTTCCACGAGTTGCACAGCAAGCCAGTCTTTGGAAGAAAGGCAGCCCCCCAACCCCCACTTAAGTGTTGGTGAAGGGAGTCATCTTCCCCACCATCTCCTCATGGTCGCAGTAACAACTGCTATTTACTAAGCACCATCTGTGCTCCTGGCACTGGGCTCAGCCCTGTAAGAGCTGACATCTTTTTAAGGCTCACAACTCCCTTGTAGGGTGTTATTGTCCCCATGTTACCAGGGAGGAGATAGGATACTGACAATGGCAGCAGCTTCCCGAAGGTCATGCTGTTAGTGAGGGGGCAGAAGGGGAACACTGTCGGATCTCCTAGGGCCCTCCTGTTCTCGGTGGGGTCATCCATGGGACCATGTTAGGTTTGCCCTGTGATGAGATGTCAGGCTTTGCTTTGCTCTTTTTAGAAGGGCCCACCCTGGCAAGAATATCTGCACCTAAGAAGATAGAAGCCCTCGGGCTCTGGGCTTCTTGATATTTTAGCTTAGAAAGTGTCTCTTGGATTCTTGGATAATTTCCACCATGTCATTGTCAGTGTTGAGTGTTGAGTGTGGGTGAAATGCAAGTGCACAGCAGATACTAGCATTATACTTTTTTTCCCAAAGATGCTGCTGCCCTCTCCTGTCACCTGGCACCTGCAGTTCCCCTCTCCTAGTACTTTGATGGGCATGATCCAACTGGCTACCCACAGGAGTCTCCGGGGATAGCGAGGCACCTAGGATGGTCGGGCTTCAGAGTGCGAGTGCCACAGCTGGCCTCTGGGTTTGCATCTCAGCTCTGCCACATGCTAGCTATGCAATTCTCATGGGCCACTTGAGCCCTCGCTTTCCTCATCTGTCAGAGATAATTGTACCTGCCTTAAAGGGGATTCATGAAACAAATACAGGTAAAATGCCTGGCACAGAGGGAACACTTTGGAGCTGGCAATTGTTATTACCTTCATGTTAAGAGCCAGTAATAAGGGAGACAGAAGCAAATGCCCAAGGCTTACTGCTGAGGGACAGCAGGGGACTGGTAGATCTCCTGCTGTCTCTCCCTTCCCAATGGCCACAGGGCAGTGCTTCTCAAAGTGTGACCCTCACACAAGCTGCAGAGTCATTTGAATCTCTAGGAAGGCTTGCTAATTATGCAGATTCCTGGAGTGTACCCCATGTCTGGGAATGGGGGCCAGGATTTTGCATGTTCAGTAAGCTCTTGGGATGGTTATCATATATCCATCATTTAAGAACTCCTGAAATAGAGACCCTTAAGTCAGGTATTTTTGTTTGTTTGTTTGTTTTTGAGACAGAGTCTCACTCTGTCACCCAGGCTGGAGTGTAGTGGTGCAATCTCGACTCATTGCAACCTCTCCTTCCGGGGTTCAAGTGATTTTCCTGCCTGAGACTCTCAAGTAGCTGGGATTATAGGCACGCACCACCACGCCAGGCCAACTTTTTTTTTTTGTATTTTTAGTAGAGATGGGGTTTCGCCATGTTGGCCAGGCTGGTCTTGAACTCCTGATCTCAAGTGATTTGCCTGCCTTGGCCTACCAAAGTGCTGGGATTACAGATGTAAGCCATGATGCCCGGCCAAAGTCAGTCTTATGTATAAGAACCATGAAGTTAAACAAAGATCTGAGGGCATCCTT
This sequence comes from Pongo abelii, assembly GCF_028885655.2. Classification (NCBI taxonomy): domain Eukaryota; kingdom Metazoa; phylum Chordata; class Mammalia; order Primates; family Hominidae; genus Pongo; species Pongo abelii. Next base: position 129,794,957 of record NC_071993.2, on the reverse strand, counting down.
GTCTTGTTAAGCAGAAATAAAACTGGGATGTCATTCTTTGTGGAGATGTGTGACTTGCCTGGCTGGGTGGGGAATGTCCATTCCTGGGGACAGTCACACCCTCTGCCCTGTGGGTCCCACCCACCTGTGGCCCCTCCTCCTCAAGGCCAAGGGGAATGTCTGGCTGTGACTCACCTTCTTGCTGAGTCGCAGGTGTACCTTGGACAGTGCTTCTCCCAGCGCGTGGGTTCCACAGCCTTCCTCTGGATCCTCCCACATTTTTCCTGTAGCAAACTGAGATGCATCAGACATGTTAGAACCCAGCAGGGATCCTGAGCGTGGCCTAAGACAGTGGCCTCACGGGCCTCACCCCAAACCCACTGGCTCACAGCTGCAGCAGAGGGGGCCTGGGAATCTGAATGGTCGACAGTCCATAGGATTCTGTTGTGCAGCTGAGCTTGGAAACCCATGTCCTGCAATCACTTCTTCTTAAGCTCTTGCCTTGGTGTGTAGTTGGTTTTATGACTCTTCCTCTTAATCAAGTATGTGTTTGTACCAGTTATTCCAATTTTTTCTCAGCCTGTATACTTTATTACACATCTTTAGCTATCTGTACTTAATCATGGCATTTGCTTTAAGAAGCTACAATTTACACATAAATTCAACCATGCTTTTTAGTTCATTTGATGTCTTCTAATATCGCATGGATTTGTCCTTTTTCAGGCATTTTTCCCTTTTTGTGTTTTTTCCTGTTTTTATTTTTATTATGTATTTTTTCTTTTGGGGGATTATTTAAGTAAAATTAATTAATTTTACATTTTTGGATTTGTGCTTTAGAGGTAACTTTGGTGAGAGAGGAGGTATTTGGCTAGTGCACACAAACACAGTATAAACATAATCACTTTTAAAAACTGGTTTCCAACTCTTTCTGGTTAGATACAAGAGCTTTCATCTGACCATTGTCACTGCCACAGGGTCAAGGGAGAATGAGGGTCTGGGCACAGGGACAGCTGTCATTGTGGCCCGCTGTGGGGAAGCTGACAAGACAGAGGCTGCTGATGCCGCTGGATTGGCAATTAAAGGCCAGTACCATTGTGTCTTAAAAAGAGCAGCTTCAGCCCGGGCGCGGTGGCTCATGCCTGTAATCCCAGCACTTTGGGAGGCTGAGACGGGCGGATCACGAGCTCAGGAGATCAAGACCGTCCTGGCTAACACGGTGAAAGCCCATCTCTACTAAAAATACAAAAAAATTAGCTGGGCGTGGTGGTGGGCGCCTGTAGTCCCAGCTACTCGGGAGGCTGAGGCAGGAGAATGGCGTGAACCCGGGAGGCGGTACTTGCAGTGAGCCGAGATCGCGCCACTGCACTCCAGCCTGGGCGACAGAGCGACACTCCGTCTCAAAAAACAAACAAACAAACAAACAAAAAAAGAGCAGCTTCAGAAAGGAGTTGAGGTGAAGCCAGGGTGACTGGGTTAGGAAGTAAGGGGTGAGAATAAGAAGTCAGGACCAACTCAGCTAGAAGTCTTGGATGTGAAGCAAGAGGAATTTCCATGAGGGGCTTGGCAGGGTGACTGAAACCCAACTCCTGGTCTTTGATGTAGAAAGTCAACCTCTTCACAATCTGGAGTAAGGTGAGATGCAGACACACTGCCCATGTATCCCCCAGGGCTGAAGTCACTCTCCCTCCCAGGCTGCTGCAGTCCACCCTGCGGAATGTTCAGGGTGGCCTCAGGTAGGGAGGTGGTGCCGGGTGCTGGGCAGGTGGTCTGAGGGAGCGTTTGGTCCGTTTTGTAGTGTTCAGGGGAATATTTACAATAAGAGATAAGGAGCCAGGAATGAGGGAAGATTTAAGACTAGGCAAGGAGATAACTGGTAGCTAGTCAGGAGAGGGCAGCACTGCGGGCAGGGGCTGAGGAGGGCAGGGCTTTGGGATGGGATCAAGGAGGTGGAGTGAATGAAACAGGTTGGTCGTATGTGGTGAGTGTGTGTGTGTGTGTGTGAGACATTGTGAATAAATGTGTGACAGTGTGTGTGAATGAATGTAAGTGGTGAGTGTGAGTGTGTGAGTGGTGAGTGTGTGTATGTGAGAGACTTTGGGTGGTGTGAGTGTGTGTGAGTGGTGAGTGTAAGTGTGTGTATGTGAATGAATGTGAGTGGTGAGCATGAGAGTGTGTGTGTGTGCAAATAAATGTGAGTGATGTGTGTGAGTGTGTGAATGGTGTGTGTGTATGTGAATGAATGTGAGTGGTGAGTGTGAGTGTGAGTGGTGTGTGTATGTGAATGAATGTGAGTGGTGAGTGTGAGTGGTGTGTGTGTGAATGAATGTGAGTGGTGGGTGTGAGTGTGAGTGGTGTGTGTGTATGTGAATGAATGTGAGTGGTGAGTATGAGTGATGTGTATGTGAATGAATGTGAGTGGTGAGTGAGTGTGAGTGGTGTGTGTGTGAATGAATGTGAGTGGTGGGTGTGAGTGTGAGTGGTATGTGTGTATGTGAATGAATGTGAGTGGTGTGTGTGAGAGTGAGTGGTGTGTGTGTATGTGAATGAATGTGAGTGGTGAGTGTGATGGGTGTGTGTGTGAGTGTGTGTATGTGAATGAATATGAGCGGTAAGTATGAGAGAGTGTGTGCGCACGAATAAATGTGAGTGATGTGTGTGTGTGTGAATGGTGTGTGTGTATGTGAATGAATGTGACTGGTGGGTGTGAGTGTGAGTGAGTGGTGGTGTGTGTGTATGTGAATGAATGTGAGTGGTGGGTGTGAGTGGTGTATTTGTGTGAGTGTGTGTATGTGAACGAATGTGAGTGGTGGGTGTGAGTGTGCACGTATACAGAGTGGCTGTCAGGGCTGCAGGCCTTGCAACAGGGCTAGGCGGTGTGCTTTCTGCCGAGCATTTGGCCAGAGGTGCTTGGGACCACAGGGCAGTTCTGCAGATCCAGCTGTGATCTGACACCTGGAATTTCCAGCTGACCATGGTGCCAGGGCTGGGAGTGCCTGTCTGAGGAGGCAGCGGCAAGGCTGAGAGCTTGGGTGGGGTCTGTGGGGGTGAGAGAAGGAGGGGTTGTGGTCAGTGTGGGGTCCAGGCAGAGCAGTGCACACAGCTGAATGGATTGTAAATCGATCATAATGGGGTTTATAGAGACTTTTTAATGATTTCACTAGGATTGTGTTGATTAGATAAATTCTGTGCCAGGGAACAATTGCATTATCAGAAGTAGCCTTTCTCTCTCTGGTGGTCAACAAGTTCCCCTTTGTCCTCACTTTTCATGTGAATCACCCTAATATCAACTGCACTCCAATAGTCTGCCAGTTCTGCAAATCTCTTCTAGTATCAAAGTGACCTGCATGGAACTGCAGTGGTATTCCTGGGTGGTTGTTTCCAGATGGTCTCACTGGCCCCATTGTCTGTAAGACTCTTGTGCAATCAGCACCAGGAGCCTAGAAAAGCCTATTGGGCCATATCATATCACTAATCCATGAGTTCCTGGAAGCTCAAGAGCACCCCCTCCATAAACTCTGGGGCGATGTCCACATCTTGGAGGAGAGGTGCAGTGACAGTGCAGGTGGGCACAAGAGGGTTGGAAAAGGGGCAAAGATGAACGAGGCACCAGGAAGCTGGCAAGAAAATGGCCCCATTGATAACTGAGACTTGCCAATGGTGTCTGTAAGATTACCTGAGCCTCTCAAATATCCCTAGATTTGCAGCCACTCAGGGGAAAAAGCCTCATAATCCTGTTGTTTTTATTTTGAAAAGGATCTCATAAGTGGAGATCAGCCAAGGGTGTGATGTTCTCGCTCACTGTGTTTTGTTCATTTTTCAAACTAGTGACGGAGTGTTCTCTACTGTGCCAACCACTGTGCTAAGAAATGGGCCCAGAGCAGAGCAGCATGTGCCATCGGCCGGGGAAATGCTCTGGTATTTGGTGGTAAGCTTGCAAATTTCAAAGAAAGCAGAATAAGGCAGGGAAGAGGAGAGCTGAATATTGTTGTAACTGGATTATCAAAGTGCCCAGTGTAATAGCAGTCCTCATTTGGACGCTTTTTCCATTGGGAATTGGCTTTTCACTGTGATGTGAGGGAGAAGGGATTCAGGACAGTTGGGACCAGAATAAGGCTGATGTTTGCTTCAAGGGACCCTTTCTCTGCTGTTCCCAATAGATTAGTATTTATCAGGGTGTAGTCTTAAGAGAAACACTGAATTTTGGGGTGGGTTTCTTTCCGGCTCCCAGAAATCATTAAACTCACTGCAGATTGAGAATTGTCTGTTTTGGGTCCTTCCATCTGTCTAAAATCCTTTGGCAACTTGATTCCAAAGAGATTAAATCATAGACTGATTCCACTTCCCAAGAGTAACAATACATTTCAAGTAAGGGAAGGAGCCTGGGAGAGTGGGGCAGAGATGACCGAGGTTCATTCTGAATTGGTCCAATGTCACTTTCTCCCATGGCCTACAATTACATCCCCAAAGCTGACACTTTGTCACTCTGAGCACCATCAAACTAGAATCATCTTTGCCACGAGTGGCACAAATATGATGAATGTGAATTTTGAATTCTCTCAGAAATTTCCAAATTTTTGCTATGCTTCAGAAAACTCGATCAATTTCCATACATGTTTGGTATAGCTCACAAATCCCCAAGTACTAACCTGTGTAGTGTTGATCTACTGGAAGACAAGAACTTCTTTCCTGCTATTTGTTTTTAAAATATTGAATCAATTATTCAAAACCTGTTACTGAAACATTGAAAGGGGAAAATATCTTGGTTTCCCAAGGAATTGATGTATCATGGTAAAATGTATTCTAAATCTGATAATCTGTATTTTCATCTCTTCTCAGTTTAAAATATCTATAGTTTATAATTTACAGTGTCTATAATAACAGTTAACATTGACTGAACATTTTCTATGCCTGAAGCACTCTTCCAAGTATTTTACAAACATTTCATTAAATCCCCCAAACAATCCTGTGAATTATATTCTTTTTACATGGGAGAAATAGCAGCACAGAGAGATTTAAAAACTTGTCCAAATTCACTGGTCCAAAAAGTGCCCAGTTAGCACTTGAATGATCCAGATCTTTCTGCCCTAAACCCCATATTCCCAAGTTGAAACTTCATTGGACAAATGGATAAGAAACTAGGCTTAGAAACTCAAAAGATTAAAAAAATTATTGAATCCTTCCTAACAACCTAGTATGTTTTAATAAATGTTTAAATATTGGATATAAACATACTCATACAATTACGTGCAGAACAAAAAAGTTTGAGCATATTACAAACTTTAAAGTCAATTGCTATTGTGTGGCGGGTGAGTTGTGTTTTTCCTTTATAGTTAATAAGAATTATAGTCAAACTACTTGTTGGTCAAGGGTATTTCCAAATGTTCATCTGTTAGTACAAGTGAGACACTAATGTTTTCCCCCAAAGCCACAAAATAATGATAAAAATAATTGAAGTTATATAGATATTTTAAATTAGTTTAGTTCCAAGTTAAATGTAAAATTTCCTTAAGAGGACTAGATGTGGAATACACATTAAAACCAATAATATCAAATCAATCTATTTTTATAGAAACGTACAGTTTTTCAGATTCGAAGGCATCATGAATCAAGTCCAGATAATTTTATGTCATGTCAAGTATTTCAAGCTAAGATTTTTTAATAGTATGTTTTATACCTCCATTCAGCAACAATAAAAAAAATGACTGTAATTCAATACTCCTAGTGCTAAATATCAATACATAAGCCAAAGAACATTTTAAGAACCCTTATTGGATTATACCATAGCCAAGTATTCTTTCTTTGTCTATTTCTATCCAGAATTTCACAATAGAGCTATGATTTTAAAGAGCAATAAATTGGCTAAGGCTTTGCTCACAGAAAACAAATCTTACAGAAAATATTCAATCAAACTTTCCTAAAATCAGTTATGATTATGCATTCAGCGATCATCACAGCAATATCTCATCAGTGGCTGGATTACATTAAGCAGAGTAAAAGCTCTATCTGCATTTAATTTTAAGCTGTTGTGCTGGTGGCCTATGTGCAAATAACCATCCTTTGCCTTTCAAGCTTGTAACAAGGCATGAGTAAAATGAACCTGTGCATCAGCTGTAGTACCTGCTTCAGGTAGAATAACGGCATGGAAGAACAGCAGCCAAAGTGGGAGGGATTGGCAGCCCATGTTGGGAGAGCTTCTAGCTACAGCAAAACCTGGAGTTTCAGCTTTATATACTCTCCAAGTTCCCCTGCTGGAGGTGGGTCAGTGCAACTTACGCTCTTCTCAGGCTTGGATTGGCGGGCACTCAGACCAGCAGACTCATTTGCTTTGGCATATTGTGTGTATTTGATATGGAAGAAAGGGTGATTCTACCTGTGAGAGGCATTCCATGGAACAGTTGGAAGTTAAAATCATAGAGAAGAAAAGTCAAACCATGTGCTAGTACCTGGCTAAGCAGCTGGGGCCCTCCTGACCCTTCTCTCCTGGGGAAAGAGGTCACCAGGAGCCCTGGATCTCATGGAGGGCATCACTTCTCTTTGCATGTGGCTGTTCCCAGTAGACGCTGCTGAAATTCTACTCATCTTTCAATGCCCACGCACTGCCCCTCCTCCTTTCTTGAAGTTTTCCTCTTATTTCCCAACTACGTGTGTTTGCACCCTTCTCTAATTCTATGACATCCACTTGGCATGGCTTTTATATTCTGCCTTGATTGTAATTAATACCATAATACATTCTTAATCATGCTTAATAAATTCTGCCTTGATTATCATTACTAGTGTTTTAGTCTGATTCCTTCCATTATCTTGTAAACTTTGAGGGCAGAACTTCTCTTTATATTGTTTATAGCCTTACTTATAATATTGCTTACTTATGGCAGGCTTAGCGTGATGCCTTTCTACTTAAATCTTTGTTGAATTGAACGTTGCAGTACACAGGGATATCTGACGTTCTACAAATTATTACTTCCCTAACACATATTTTTCTCTTGACTTAGATCATTGTTTTATATAACAAACTATCCCATAATCTCAAATAATTCTTAGTCTTCTAATAGAGGAACCCACCTTCTCTAGCATATGTCTAACTCCATATTCCTGTGAATGAAACAAAAAGACAAGGTTTTTTAGACCCAGTGGGTTCTGGGTTGTGAGGAGGAGTTGGCAAAAAAATATTTTTCCAATCTGAATACTCTAATCTTATTTATCAGGATCACTTGGCAATTTGGGTAAATCCAATGTGTTGGTCACTACATCCATCAGGAATGGCTTCCAGGCTTCTCTTGTGTGTGGAATATTAAAGATTGGAAAGGTCCACACTTGGTCACGATGGCAAAAATAGGGTCATGGGTGAAGTAGAAGAAGGGTGCGAGTTGGGGCTTGGGTTTGAAGGGCCTGCATCTTGTTCCCTCCATCGTGATTTGGGGCAATCCACTTAGCTTCACTGAGCCTTAGTTTCCTCATCTAAAAAGTGAGATAACACTATCTGCTCTGCTTACTTTAGCGGGTTGCTTGGAAAATAAAATTAGGCATATATAAGAGATTTATACATTATATGACCAAGATGACTTCTCAATAGATATCTTTATAACAGAGACTTTGAGCTTTTCTGACAGTCCCAATATTAAGTTGTAAAATAAATTCAGCCAAATTTAGCCAAGGTAGGGAAAAAAAGGCATAGAAGGAGAGAGGGTATGACACAGACAAAAATAACTGCAGCTGATACATCTCACAGACCAAAAGTGAATATTTTTCCATAACTTAACCTTTCCTTGGAAATCCCATTCAGCTAGAGGCACACTATAGAATGACAAGTCAAAATGAATCCCAACCATTTCAGGTTTATTCTTGGTAAGTCCACATGTTCCCTTTCCTCCTCATGACTAAAAGCATAAAGTACGTTGTGGCCCTTGGTGGAGGAGAATGCTGGTTCCTGCGTGTTGGCTTCCTTCACATTGCTATCCTCTGAGATAGATGCTAGTTTTGTCGCATCCTCAGACATGGTCATCCCTCCACCCTGGTACTTGCTGAGGTGTCAGTGGCTCTATCTGGTCTCAGGTTGCAGGGTCCTCACTGCTTTGTTCAGCATTATCTCCAGATCCCTTGCTTACACATCTTCCTTCTCTCTCCTCTGACTTCTGCAACCCTTTTGGGGAGATGAGCCACTCCAGGGGCTACCTTTAGCCTTTTGTCTTTGACAAGCCACCCAGCCCTCTCTCCTCTCACCTCCCAGAGGATGGGAGGGATGTAAATCTCTTTCTTCAGATCCCACAGTCCCCCAAATTATCTGAGCATTCTGTTGTCCTCTGGGCATCAGAGACCCACCAGTAACCTCCTTCCTCACTTCTGTCCCCTTGAGACTTCAGAGGACTTCTAATGGGGTGCAGCTTCTTCCAGATATTCCCTAGTTTACATCTTTTGACTAAAATGTCAATAACATGACATTTTTTACCTTCTAGTGCCATTGTTCCTGGAAATGATGGGGGACAGAGGGAGGTGGGAGAAAGACCATAGACAAATACTCCACAATATTGTCTCATCATACAATGGAGCAGCTGAATCCTCCACTCAGAAACCCCCCTGCTGTGAAATGGACTGAGCTTTGAAGCCAGAGCAGAGGCTGATTGCAGTTTCTCCTAGCTGTACTGTTTCAGCTCTCGGCAACTTTGCTCTCTCATGTAGGAATAGACATGTATCTCACAGGGTTGCTGTAAATAATCAAGAATAAATCCCAGCACTTTGGGAGGCCAAGGCGGGCGGATCACGAGGTCAGGAGATCGAGACCATCCTGGCTAACACAGTGAAACCCCGTCTCTACTAAAAACACAAAAAAAAATTAGCCGGGCGTAGTGGCGGGCGCCTGTAGTCCCAGCTACTTGGGAAGCTGAGGCAGGAGAATGGCGTGAACCCGGGAGGCGGAGCTTGCAGTGAGCTGAGATTGCGCCACTGCACTCCAGCCTAGGGGACTGAGCAAGACACCATCTCCAAAAAAAAAAAAAAAAAACAGATGTCTGAAGACCACCCAGGAGGAAGCCTGGAACATTAATGATAGGTGCTGTTCCTAATTGTTGTTATTGTTAAGAACCATTGCCTCTAACTTCCCGTGGAGTTGATATAAAACTACTGGAGATACGTGTGCAAGGGATTTGGGGTATTTTTATTATAGTAAGTATTGAGAAGTTGAATTGTATAAATAATAAAGCGACCTGAGTCTTGGACGTTTCAACCACTAATATTAGCATTTTGGATAACTTGGATCAGAACAAAAGCTTATTAGAGGTGGCGCTCTACCACACTGAACATTCACATACTGTGATGAGTAGTCGATTGTTTTATTAAGACCCAGTTTCAAATGGGCTTCTGTGAAAGTCAGGCAGCTTTCCCTTCAGAAACTCTAAAGGCACTCAGCTGACATTGGCCTGCAAATACGATATATAGGTGCTTGCCTGTTCACATGCCACTGCTGTTGTGTGCTAAATTGGCCTGGTTTCTCAGAACTTAACCTAGGAAAGCACAGACTTAGAGAAGTGCAGGAAGGACGCACCTTCCAAGCCTTCTGGGAAGGCTCAGCAGTTTCCTGGAAGTGGCTCTAGGATGGCAATGGTGAGCAGTGAGCAGTGATGATGACATGCTGCTATTTATTGCTGGGGTAATGGAGGTAAGGCGGGGGAATCCTACCCACACCTTCCTCCTTCCTTCACTTCAGTAAATACCTACTGAGCACCTGCTATATGCCAGACCCCATTCTAGGCACTAGGATATATCAGTGAACAAGACAGAACACGTCCCCTGTCCCTGGGAGCAATGTGTTCTAGTTGGCCAAGACGAAGAATACAAACCAGGCAAATATACAGCATCTTTGTACTTGAAGAACGATCGAACAGGAAAGTGGGGAGAGAATATGGGGAGGGGAGAGAGCTCCTGGAAGCTGGATAATCCAGGCAGCCTCCTTGAGAAGGTAACATTTGAGCAGAGATATTTGGACAAGGTGGCTGAGAGAAACTTCTCAACATGAGGGATGAGCAGTGGAGCAGATGCAGCCTGGACCACCCTGGTGCCTGTGTTCTAAATGCCCTCCTGGGGCCAGGTCAGGCCGGGGGCTAAGATATAGCTGAACCAGCTTGGGATCGCAAACCAAAGAATGATATAGAGCAAGGAGACATGAAGTCCCAGTGGGTGTCCAGGGGCCTGGAAATTCAGGATCTAGTATTCTTTGTAATACTGACAATGAACTGTCCATTTTAATGAAATGTCAAAAGACTTTCAATTTTCTCCTTTTCAATATTGCATTAGCCCAGGGAGAATATAAATTTTAGCTTTAATAAGTTGTCAAAAGTACTAACATAACATAACATAACATAACATAACATAACATAACATAACATAACATAGCATAGAACACTATCATCATCATAAGAAAATCTGAGTCCTAGTCTACTAGTCTGCTATTTGTTGCTTGTATGACCTTGGGCAAGTGCCTTACTCTCACTCAGGTGCAACTTGCGTAGAATAGTGATGATAATAGTGTAGCTGCCTGAGGCAGAAGGAGGGCCACATAAATAACTCTTGGGATCCTTTCCAGGACTAAACTTGGCCTTACCTTTTTTACCAACACAATATAACGTTGCAAAGGAACACAGTTAAAAAAAATCAGGATTGAATTCCATCAAAAGCTGATCATCTATTTTGTAACTTTTATTCGTTAACATGATGAAAATAATATTCACTAAACAAAATTATAAAGTACATGAAAATCTGCAGAAGGAAATAAAACCAGTACCCCTATGTTACACACTGTTAGTATATTTCCTTTAAAGCTTTCAAACAAAATGTATGTATGCCTTTTGTTGTTGCTGCTGTTAGTTCATCACTAATTTTGGACTTGCACCTTATGGTGTTATGCTTCTGTGCACTGTGTTTTTCAAACTTCTCATTACGTAATGAGACATTTCCAGTTTAAATGTTTTTTAAAACATAACTATGATTCTGAACAGATGCATAATATTTCACTGATAGAATGCTGCATAATTCATTCCACTCTGCTTCTATTGTCGGCTACTGGCATTGTTTCCAGCATTTGAATGAATTAGATGCATTTTAAAGCAACAGATGGTTGAAGATCAGCAAATTGTTTCCAAGTAGCCTCTGCTGCATTCTTAGGCTTGCACTGGTTCCTGCACAGCTGACTCCACATCCATTTCACTTCGGCTTCTCCCTGGAGCCTCTCGATTCTTCTCCTGTCTTTGCTGGAGACTGTGTCTCTAAGGAGCAGATTGCTTTTAGTACTGATGGGGTGTAGGGGAGGCATCAGTGGAGAAGCTGCTTCTGAAAAGTGATAAGAATTAACAGGAAACTCCTATTTTCTGGCTGTTTACCATGCATAGAAACAATAGATTCTTTCACTGGAATAAAATGCAGTCAGGTTGTATTATGTGGACATTTAAAGAAATTGAGACTCCTTGTTCTTTATGAGTGTTCAAAAGAAAACATTCATTTCATCGGTTCCCATTTCAGCCCAAAGTCCCATTTATTCCGCTAGGTTTGTGCCCAACTTGCAAAACTTCGCTGGTCATTCAGGAAGTTAGATCCAGGTAGAAGGCAGAGGTTATGGATGAAATCCTGCAGGGATTGGTCGGCCTCTTAGTTCCCGGGTCTCAGGTTGTCTGATGAGGACTGTCTGCTCAGCGGCTAACCTGGAACTGCTGACAGTTACTGAGTGCTCCCTGCGGCTCCCGACTGTGCTTGGTGTTTTACACACACATCACTCAGCCCTCCCCAACCTCTAGGAGGAGGACATGATGCGTTGCCCAGGTGTTGCCGATGTGGGGATTGTAAAGCTGACTTGGTAGGGTGCCGGTTTGTCATTGCCTCCTTGATGTCTAGATCAGTGGGACTCAAGATTTATTTTTAAAAATGAACTTGTAGAAGTTCACACAGCTTGCTAGAGGTGCAGGCCAGATTTTAACCCAGGGATCCTGACTCCTGCCGGTAGAAGGCAAACAAATTGTTTGGTTGCATCAGCACTAGCTTCAGCCTACGGTTGGAAAAAATACCCACCCTGCAAGATGGTGGCCAGGGGTAAGATGTTTGTGCATGGAGAATACATATTTTACCTGAGATAACTGGGACTGCGTTTATTATACCATTATTTATATTTATGTCACCTTCCAGAAAAAGAATCAAAAGCTTTAATAAAAGTGCAAACAATCTAAAAAGATATATATTTTTAAAGCCACTAGGTGAGGAAATGGGGGAAACAAAAATAAATAAAAGCAGGAGAAATAAATGGAAGCCAAGTAAATAAAAGCAGGAGAAATAAATGGAAGTCAAATGTAGAAGTGAGAAGCAGGAAAATTGATTAAAAGAATAAACTACATTTGAAAGGGGACATTTGCTACAGGAATAAAGTAAATAAGGGTTCTATAACTCCTTACATTTGCCTAGTATTTATTTACTGCTCTGAGTGTTTCACATTCATTATTTCAATTTTCTAAATAGTTCTGTAGGTAAGCAGAACATATATTCTTACCTTCATTTTATAGATGTGAAAACGGAGACAGGGAGAAGCTGACTAAGCCCAAGGTCAGCTGGTGAGAGAGTGAAGCTGTGGAATAAGAACTCAGGTTGGCTGGTTCTCATGCTCTCCATCTCTGTATCTTTTTTTTTTTTTAGTTTGTGTTTTTTTAGAAAGCCACCACAGGAGACACAGTATCTCTTGAGGATAAAAAGTAGGTGAGTACTCTTTCTCTCTAAGGTAGATTGTAACTTTATTATAATTTCTGGTATTAGTTTTAACTTTAGGTGTGTAACACTAGGTAAGAGATTATTGTTGTATCTACGATGGTCATTGTTACATAGCTCCACCAACCCAGCTACTTACCTTTTCCCTTTGTACAAAATGTGGCCTGCCTGGCCTGTGAAGCAGATGCCAGCTCTCTTTCCTAGACCAACTGTATAAAGTGATGGCACTGGATCTGGTTTTTTTTAAATAACATGATAAACATTTTAATCCTCAAGTGATAAAAAGATAATCTTGATATAAGTATACTTCTGTCACATAAACCAGCCAACAGCTAATATTATAAAATGTGGTCCTGCTAGAAATTTTAAACTTTTATTACTTGGTAAGTCATCAAAATCAAATAGATTTATCTCCTTGCTAGAATAGAGGTTGCATTTCTATGACAAAGGCACAGCAAAGGCAAGCTAGTCTAGAAACTACTTTAATTGGTTCTTCTGAACAACTTTTTCTAAGTAAATAGTGATCTCAGATGACAATTCTGATAAAACTCACAACTCTAGTCCTATTCCTACATGACAAAGCCATTCACAAGATGTAAATTATAGTGCCAATAAATACATAGAATTGGCAGCATCCTATAGACTGAGTTCAAAGTACATGATTATAATTCAAAGTGGAATAAATTGGTTTGCTTTTTTAAAACTTATTTTTTTTAAGAAAATCTTTTTTAAACAAGAAAAATTGAATGCACAAGATTTTAAGCCCTGGAAAGTTATATTTTAGTCTATAATAGTCAAGATTTTCCCCAAAGATTCACACAAACTGATTCATTATGACTTGCTCTCTGCTGGGTATGAATAGATGTTTGTTCTTTTTCTTATTCCTCCTGTTTTTCTGGGCTGCACTTTCTGCTTTGCGATCACCAGCATCTTGAGCTTCTGTATCACAGTTATCTTTGTAATCTTCTCCTATGAGGTAGCTATTGATTATGGCACTATACAGACATCGAGAAAGTGCCCCTATGTGTAATCTGCAGCAAAGACAGCTTTGAAAGCATTGAAGTCTTCACTCACAAGAATAACTTAAGAAAGAATCAACAGAAGGTGGTTTGTTCACTCTTCAAATATTTCCCTGCCCCGTGCATTTTTACAGCTTCCTTTCATAGTAGCATTCTTTTCTTTTCTCCTGGGTAGCCTCACATACCACTCAGCCTGGCACATCTGCTCCATTGGAGAAAAGGAGACCAGAATTGTCTGAGGATGATCTGATTGAGTAGGTCAACGTCTCATTTGTGAAATATCATTCAGTTCAAACAGAAAGTCCACTGTAAAACTTGTAGACTCACCAACATCTGAAACTTCACTCTGGAATATTTCAGGAGCTCTAGAACATGCTTCAGAACTGTATTTAGGAGCCAGTTAACATTTTTCAACACAGTTCACCAAAAATGAGGAACTCTCTAGGCAGTGGTTCTCTACCTTGGCTGCACAATGGAATCCCCCAGGGACCATTGCAAAATACTGATATCTGGGTCCCACGCCCAGAGCTTCTGATGTAATTAGTGTAGGATATTACATGAGTATCAGGAGTTATAAAAAGCCTTCCCTATAACCACCTCCCCAGGTGAATCCAATGTCAACCAAGGCTGAATCTCAGTCAAGGTTGAGAACCATTGCTTCTGGATCATCTTCTCCTCCACACTTTTCCCTTCTCCAAGTTTTGCCTTGTTTTCATTCCTTCAGGCAAGTCCCTCTGCAAATACCTGGTTCCTTTTCACTTCATCTTCTTTAGGGTCTTCTGCTACAATGAATACTTTCTATCTCTTATCTAACAGAGGTTGATAGAGACCAGCATACATTTTTTTCAAGATTAATAATTTCCTTATAGAATGTTAATTTTCTTTGGGCAGATTCTGCTGGAAAGATTGTGATGATGTATTAGTTTTCTAGGTCTGCTGTAACAAAGTACTATAAAGTGTGAGGCTTAAATAACAGAAATTTATTGTTTCACAGTTCTGCAGGCTAGAAGTCTGAAAAAGTTGTGGCAAGGCTGATTTCTTCTGAGGAAGGTGAGAAAGAATCTGTTCTGTGCCTCTCCCCTAGATTCCGGTGGTTTTCTGGTGTTCTTTGACATGTAGAAGCATCACCCCAATCTCTGCCTTCATCCTTACTTGGCATTCTCCCTCTGTTCATGCCTGCCTCCAGATTTCTCCATTTTTATAAGCACACTAGTCATATTGAATTAATACCCACCCCAAAGACCTTTTAACTTGATTACCTCTGTAAGGATACAATTTCTAAATAAGATCACATCCTGAGGGTTATGATTTCAACATATGAATTTTGGGGGAGACAATTCAATTCATAACATATAGCATTAACTGAATGCTCAGTCACCACAGGCAGGCTGAAATCTTGATCTTTATTGACAAAGTCAGCATATATAGTTGCAAAAGTCCTCAGTTACAAAGTGAAAGCCATCAAAATGGAGAGCTCCAAGTCACACTCTGCTCCCTCATTGCCATGTCCTGTGTCTTCATCCCTAATCCCACCGTGGCCTCCCCATGTCCCTCTCCTGAGGTGTGTTTGGCCTCTGCAGGATCATGAGAGCACTAAGCTACTTCAATATCGACACACAGTACTTTGATGTCTCCATTCTCAACACTTCCCCCTCCATTCTCTTTATCCTTTATGCCCCACAGCTAGTTGGATTCCTTGGTCAAATGTTTCCACTTCCTTGTTGTGAGAATGCCTAACACCTCAATTGCCCAACCAGAGTGACTGCAGTTGGGATGTAGTGACAGCAAGGACAGAAAAGATGAGAGTGGCTGCTGCTGAGGTGACACAACTGACAGAGGTGGCAGGGCTAAGGTGAGAGTGCTGGTGGAGGCTGCCTCAGGGGGACCACGGTGGGTGATACTGGCTAAGGTGGCTGCAGTTACAAGAACCAGCAACCTTGCCTGGGACTGAAAGGGTGAGAAGCGCAAGCACAGGACAGATGGTCAACTCAGTAGCTGCTGTCAGGCTCCAGAGATCGCTTTTTGTTTTGAACTCTACTATTAAAAATGTTAACAATAGATTGCCCGTTTAAAGAATCAATGGACTCCTGAACAAAAGAGAGGCAAAGCACTGCCTGAAGTAAGCAAGAGCCCAGACAGCCATTTGGAGATTCTCAGCACTGAACATTAGGGCTCTTCCCAGGACTCTGTTTCAAGGCACACAGTTGAAAGATCATGACAATGTACTCTTCTTGATGTTAGATTGCAAATAAGATATACGGTGACTCCTCCCTCTTACCCACCAAAGTTCCAGTACCTGTAGGAGATGCTTTGCCAACAAGGTGTTAAGATAAGATGGTTTCATGTTTGCACGTGGTAATTCATATGATCTTTTTATGCATGCTCAGTTAGGTTCAGCTTTCTTGAAAAAACACAAATCCTCCCCAGGGTGAGCCGAGAGAGGAGTGAGGGTGTACAGGGAAAGTTCAAAGTTATTTGCATCATCCTCTCATGATACAGAGAAAACTTTATGTCCTTAATAACAACTCTTAAACTCCACCTCAATTGGCACAAAAGGCCAGGGTCTCACGCAGGAATTTGCAAATTCTGGGAAAGCAAGCAGGGTTGCTTCTAGACAGAGGACACATCACACATTTCCAGGCAGGGAGAGATAATCAGGGGGGAACACTTTGTATTTTGTGAAATATATAGGAGGCTTTGCCCCAAGATTATGGTGACACTTGGCAAAGTTTCCTGAAAAAGGAAGGGTGAGTCAGGATTGACACCTGTCAGTAGGGCTGCTATTTGACCAGTATAGATTGCTATGGGTGTACCACTATAGAAAGATTGTAAATCTTTCCAACTGGTGGGTAATGACTCCCTGAGTGTCCCCTATAACCACTTGGAGCCCCAGCCCCTTCCCTGATCCAGAACCTAACATCAAGCATGAACACAGCATTAAATCCAGTCAGTGGCCCACGCTGTGCCCTGTGCCAGGCTCCAGTATTTCTAACCTCACCCTGCTTATCAAAGCAGATTCCTGAAGCTGTTAATCAGGTTTGTTTTGGAAGCAGTTGCCTTCCAAGAACCTTTATTACTGTTGTTTAAATATGTGTATATTTAAATGGGTTATGGCAGTTACAGCTGATAGACTGGTGCCTGCTTACGGTAAATGTTCAAAGAATATTAGTTGGTGTTATTATTAATTTTGATGGCATTCCTTGTTTCAGACAAAACATGTTGTTTAAAGGTGGTGACAGTGGGAAGTGCTACACCCTTGATGCTCAATATTTTTCTTTGTGAATTTCACCAGCCTCATATTCCATCTCAATCTTCTTATCAGACTGATTGGCATCGTTCAGTCACCACACCATTTCCTGGGGAATCTGACCTCAGGTTATACTGGGATTGGTGTTTTTTTGTTTTGTTTTGTTTTTTCCTAATTTTAAGTAGTATGACCTTGGGAAAATCACTGAAACTTTCCTTCAGTACATTGGCTTCTTTGTCTGCAAAAGTCTGCAAACCAGACCTCCTGAGAGAGAATGAGTAGGAGGGGTGCGTAGGAGCCCCTGCCTTGGCAGGGCTATTCTATGGGAAGGGACAGTCCTGGCTCCAACGCAGGCTCAGCTGTGATCAGGAAGTGATCTGTCCTTCACACAGGTTACCCAGGTAGTGGCAGCTTCTATGGATTCTCCTCTCCAATTTTCTCCAACATCTGACATCTTCTTTTACACATTCATAAATAGGACCTCCTGGAGGCACAAATGCTATAAATGCAAAATCACCCTTTTTATTCGTAATCCTTCCTTGCAGGATGGGGAGAGAAGGAATTTTTTTTTTCTCTTGAGCAGTCTCTGTCCTTGTAGTTTGATTCTAATACAGTTTCCCCAGTCAGTTCTTCCCTGCTGTGTCTTAGCCACCTCTCTCTTTGTCTTGTGTAAATTCCCATAGACGGGGAACAACAGAGCTGGGAATTGAACCCATACCACTCCTTTTACTGGGAGGCTATCATTTTCTTCTGAAAATGAAAAAGCCTGGACTCTTTCTCTTCCTTCTTCCACCACCGTGTCTCATTTGTGGGAATTGCTCTCCGTACAACCCAGGCCTCTGAGCTGACTTGTTGAGGCTCTAGGTCACATGATCATATTAGCAACATGGGGTTACTACTGCTGGAGTGCACGTCACCTAGTTAAGAGAACTAAAATGATTTGCTATTCTTATTTGTGCTTAAAGTTAATCACCACCCCTTCTCCTCACTTTTCTTTAAGCTAGCTTGCGCCTGTGGGTTTGGTCTGTAAAACACATCATCTTTTATTTTCACTTTCTGGAATACTATATCTTAATTAGACAGAAATAGGTATAGGTCTTAAGAATGAGAAGAAAGCTTTATTCTGAAGCACAGTGTGTCAAGCCTTGGCAGAATAGAGAACAGGGTCTCTATCCCAAGGGCAAGTTACCTGGGTCGCCCTCTCACTGGCTTCTAGCTTCCCATGCTCCATTTGGATTTGGTAAACAGGTTCCCTATCACTTTCCAATATTATGTTTTAAGTTTTATTCAAAAATCAAGCATTTAAAAGTCTACTTGGAGTTGTAGAAACTCTTTCTAAAGTATTTGCGGAATCAGAGCAACTGAAATCGTAGAATGAACAGCCTTCTCAATCTTTGTCAATGGCAAAATGTCTGTAATTTAAGGTGCAGTAACTGCACATGAGAACCTAAACAAAAACTTGCATCATAAATACTTTAAGTCTAGCTAAAATCTGACAGAATCGGGTAAAGTCACTGTTTATTTTTCCCATGCACTTAAAAGAAAAAAACATGTTATTTCTTTAATTGGCCTAAAACCAAGATTCTTAAAACTGTAAATGACCTTTTCAATATCTGAGAAGAAATTTGCTAAATTTTACAAACCAAAAACATTTGTATAAATTATGAAAGTTTATAGAACACTTCCTATGTATATTTCTTGGCATAAGATGAGCAAACATCCTTTACTGCTTCCTTATTTAAAAAAAAAGTAGTTGAAGAATATTTTCCCCTAATAATTGCCACTCATGTTATAGTATGGATAAGTATATATTCTTCAATAATCTTGTAAAAAATAAATGATAACTACAAACTTCCTTAAGAAGAGGAATGTTTTGGTAACTTTTTGATGGCTTTTACATCGAAAGAAGGTTTTTTTTTTTTTCATGCTTAATTATCATATTAGTTGCTTATGCTTAGGCTATCCTAAAGCCATAATCTATATTTACAGGTGTAGATGTTTTTCAATCCATATTCCAAGAACATTTATGACTATTGTTTTAAATATATGTATATTTAAATGAGTTACCAAGCTGGTAGACTGCTGCCTGCTTGCAGGCAGAAAGGAACATTCCAAATATGGAGAGGCTCCCATCCCCCTTGTCCCCTGCCCTGTCTTGTTTGGTGGGACCAACAGAATCACGGTCTGGTTTGCCTGGCACCATCTTCATGCCAGGCTAATACAGCAAGTTGTTATTTAAAGATAAGAGAAACCACAGTTAACACCCTTCCTCCATAATCTAATGGCATCTTGGAACAGCTAAATCATTTGTGCATCGGCCTATGGAGACTTAAGAGGATCTCCGGCCTGATTGTTCAGGGAAGTTGTGAAGACATGAGGAGCAGAGTGCTGTTTAAAATCATAGTCTCCTCTATGACACCATCGGCTCAGGGCACACCACATTCCGGAAAGTGTCTTCTAGGTCAGTGCTTCTCAAACGTTAAAGTGCATGTAAATCTCCTGTGGAAATGCAGAGTCTGATTCTGCAGGTCTGGGCTAAGACCTGCACCTCAAACAAATTCCCAGATGAGCCCAATGCTGCTGGCCCAAGAGAAACAAAGTTGCGACTCTCTGTGTGGGTCACTCAATAAGAGGTGCTCCTCAAAGCATGTCCTTGGACCAGTGGCAGCAGCAGCAGCATCACCCAAGATATGCAGACTGTCAGGCCCCACCCAGAACTACTGAGTCACAATCTGCATCTCAACAAGTTCCCGAGTGAATAGCAGGCGTGGTAAAGAGTGAAAGGAAGCTGGCCTGGGCAACGCCCTCAGCTGCTGCCTGTGAAGGATCAGACGATGCACAGGCTGCATCAGAGGGATCAAACGATGCACAGCCTCCACATAGATAGCGTGGGGGTACTTTGTCCATTAATCTAAAAATATTCCAAATCAAAAAGTTTGTTTTTTAGAAGGAGTACACACTGTGTGATTCAATTTATTAAAAATTATAGAAAATGGAAAGTAATCTATAGTGACAGAAAGCAGATCAGTGGTTGTGGGACAGAGGTGAGGGGAGAGAGAGATTACAAAGGGCATGAAAAAGCTTTGGAAGATGATGGATATATTCATTATCTTATTGTGAGGAAGGTTGTTTATATACATAAAGCCCATCAGATTCTATATCTAAATATGTGTAATTTATTTTGTATCAATTATACCTCAATGAAACTATAAAAAGAAAATTAAAATGTTAGAAATATTTATTCTTAGATATAAATAATCTGTCCCTAAAATAAAAATAACCTATTAGACTCATCACTGACTCCAGAAACCTACCACAAGTCCAGCCCACCAGGTCCCCAGGGAGGATGAATGCCCCCTTGGGGTTAGAATGTTTTAGACAGATGAAAGTTGTCAAAGAGACTAAGCAGATAGTGTCTGCCTTGCCAGAAGCAAGGCTACACTAAGACAAACCTCGTCCAGTTTGTCAGAAGACACAACAGGATTGTCAAGAATAAATTCCACTTGAGAGCAGGAACTCAACAAGAGTTCCTTGGAGAGGGTAGAGACAATGGTGGACTCCACCCTTTCTTGGACCAAAATGTTTGTGATGATTGGAGTGATACAATGAATATTCAGAGACTAGTATTTGCCACAATCCAGGACCCTCAAGCTCTTTATTGAGCATTTCCATGAATGTAACTTCTCACTCCATCTTCCCAACTACCCTCTAAGACAGGTCATATTACTATCCTAGTTGTACATATGAAACAGAGGCTTCCCAGTTTACATGACTCCCTAGAGATAGTAAGCCGTATACACTGCTGGTGGGAATGTAAGCTAGTTCAGCCTTTGTGGAAAGCAGTCTGGAGATTCCTCAAAGAACTGAAAACAAAACTACCATTCGACCTGGCAGTCCCGTGATTCAGTATATAGCTATGTCATTCTATGATAAAAACACAGCTTACATATGTTCATCACAGCATTATTCACAATAGCAAAGACACGGAGTCAACCTAAAAGAATAAACCCATTCTCCTATGTGAATTAATGCAGGAACAGAAAACCAAATATCACATTTTCACCTGTAAGTGGGAGCTAAGCATTGGGTACACACAGACACAAAGAAAGGAACAATAGACACCAGGGCCTACTGGGAGGAGAGTGAGGATTAAAAACCTACTGATTGGATACGATGCTTATTACCTGGGAAATAAAATAATCTGTACACCAAACCCTTGTGACATATAATTTATCCATATAACAAACCCAAATGTACCCCCTGAATCTGAAATAAAAGTTGGAAGGAAAAGAATGACATAGGCGTTAATGTTAAAAAGAAAAAGAGATAGTAAGCTGGCAAGAGGCACCCCTCTCCTCACATCCCACCCAGAAATAGGGTTGCCTGATAACAACAGGATACCCAATTAAATTTGAATTTTCAATAAAAATGAATAATTCTTTGTATAAGTAAATGAAACATATCTGAAATTCAAATTTAACAGATGCCCTGTATTTTTATTTGCTACATTTGTCAACTTCATTCAGAGAGCCGGTTGTTAACATTTACTAGCACGCCAGTGACTCCATACCCATGCTGTTGACCATCATACTCTAGTATCTCTTTATTAGGATCGTGGCATCAAAACCCATCAGAAAAGTCAACTAACACCTCAGAGTTTTATTCTGTGCCCTCAACTGACCACATTTCTAAAGAGAAAATTCAGGCATCTAGAGACATATTTTTTGGAGCCTTTTTTTTTTTTTCTTTGAGACAGAGTCTTGCTCTGTCGCCAGGCTGGAGTGCAGTGGCATGATCTCGGCTCACTGCAACCTCCAGGGTTCAAGCAATTCCCTTACCTCAGCCTCCCGAGTAGCTGGGACTACAGGTGCCTGCCACCACGCATAACTAATTTTTTGTATTTTAGTAGAGACGGGGTTTCAACATGTTGGCCAAGATGGTCTCGATCTCCTGTTCTCGTGATCCACCTGCCTCGGCCTACCAAAGTGCTGGGATTATAGGCATGAGCCACCGTGCCCGGCCAAGCCTATTGGCTCTTAAAATGTGCATCTATTGGCCTTACTGTGAAGATGAATGCCTACCATATTACCTCTCCAAATTCAAGAACCCAAGCCCTCCTGTACTTCAGAAAAGAATTCCTCATGCCCTTCGGTGGATTTTAATAGCAACAGAGGCAACCACAGGGGGATTCCCAAGGTCTCCTTTCAGAAAGAGAATGTGGTGTTGGACAATGGTCTCCATTTAATTGGCCAAGGGAGGCTAGAGAAGATCTCTCCTCATGAGCCCTGATGCCTGTTTATCATCTGCTTGGCCCCCAGTGGGACAGACTCCATCTCAGAGGGAAAGTGCTTGTTGGTAGGGCCTGCAAAGAACCCAGCAGAAATTCTGGGGGAAAATAAAAGACACATGCAGGCAGGAATGTCAGCATTGTTGACTAGAATCTGAAGTTTGATGAAAATCACCCTTTTAGGGTTTTGATTTCCCCAGTCAATAATCTGCTCCCCTAAGAGAGACAGAAGAAGCAAAGATCGAGCTTGTGACACCTCGGTGTGGCTGAAACCTCTCCCAGAGGGCTAAATGAGAATTGGCCTTTCCTGCTCCTGGGTCTCACTCTTCGGTGTGAACCTCTCAAAAGAGGCTCCTCAGAGAGGCACAGCTGACCCCATTCCTAGGTAATGGTTTGGAACAAGCCTGACTGAGCCAGGTCTCCTCAACCCTTGTGCCGAAAGGAAGGAGACTGAGGAAGCTAAGCATCAAAGGACTCTTTCATGCCAAGAAGGGTGAAGGCTCAGCCTGGAAACCAGGATGTTTGAGGCACTTTGCTGTGGAACCCATAGAATTCTGTCCACAGGTGCTCTGCAAAGGCTGTGCATCGTCTAATCCTTCACAGGCAGCAGATGAGAACATTGCCCGGGCCAGCTTCTTTTCACACTTCACCATGCCTGCCATTCACCCGGGAACTTGCTGAGATGCAGATTGTGACTCAGTAGTTCTGGAAGGGGCCTGACAGTCTGCATGTCTTGGGTGATGCTGCTGCTGCCACTGTTGGCCCAGGGACACGCTTTGAGGATCACCTCTTATTGAGTGACCTACACAGAGAGTCACAACTTTGCTTCTTTTGGGAACTTGTTAGAGCTGCAGGTCCTAGCCCAGACCTGCAGAATCAGACTCCGCATTTCCACAAGACCTCCAGGAGATTCACATGCACATTAATGTTTGAGAAGCACTGACCTAGAGGACACTTCCCAGAATGTGGTGTGCCCTGAGCTGGTGGTTTTGTAGAGGAGACTATGATTTTAAAGAGCACAGCTCCTTATATAAGGTGTGGATCTCATGCAATGTGAAGAAGGAGCACCATTTCCACGCTTCAAGGCAGCTACCTGCATAGACTCAGCCTTGGAGTGAGGGAGATGGCCGATGGGTCTTTGGAGAGCCAGCCTCTGCAAGATCCACCAGAGGGAGCCAGAGCCCAGGGACGGCTGCAGGGGCAGCTGCGAGAGGGTGAGGAGTCCCCAGGGTTTTGTGGATGAGTTATTCACACACCCTCACACTTTTTGGTAGCCATTATAAAAATAAGCTGCAAAATATACTTAAAGGAAAATAAGGTGGAAAAATAAAGTTAATAAAATAAGGGTAAGACGTTAACAAACTTCAAAAGAAAAAATATCAAAGGTTTTAGAGAGTGACATAGGAGAATATCACTGTGAATGTGTGTATGTGTCTCTGTGTGGGTGTGTGTATGTGTATGTGTGTGTTTATGTGTATCTGTGTGTATGTGTGTGTATGTGTATGTATGTGTATATGTCTGTGTATGTGTACGTGTCTGTGTGTATGTGTTTGTATGTGTGTGTATGTGTATGTATACGTGTGTGTGTATGTATGTGTATGTAGGTGTTTATGTGTGTGTGTATGTGTGTGTGTGTCTGTGTGTGTATGTGTCTGTGTGTATGTATTTGTATGTGTGTATGTGTATCTATGTGTGTGTATGTGTATATGTGTATATCACCCCTACTTGAGGTAGGAGATGATTTTTTAAACAAGACACGAAAGCACTAACCATAAAGGGAAAGGCTGATAAATTAGAGTGCAGCTAGTATAAAAATAAGGACTTCCATTAATCAAAAGACACCTTAAAGAGAGTAAAAAGGTGAATTGCAGAGTAGGAGTTGGTATTTGCAACACATTTAACTGACAAAGGGCCAATATCAAGAACATATAAAGAAATCTAACACATCAATAAGAAAACAAAAACTAGAAAATAGTGAGCAAAAGACTTGAATAGACATTTCACAAAGAATAATCTCAATGGCCAATAGAAAAAGTGTTCAATTTTATTTCTAACCAGAAAAATGTAAATTAAAACCATCCAAGATACCACAACCAATCTACCTGTATTGGCAAGATGAGTATCAACAGGGGTTCTCATACACTACTGATGGGAATGTGAATTGGTAGAGAAAAGCATGCACATAATCCCAAGGAGACAGGTACAAGAATGCTCCCCAAATCAGAAACCACCCAAATGTAAGCAACAGATGACTGATAAATCATAGCATCATCATGCTAAACAACAATAAAAAGGAATGTACAAGCATATCAATAAGAGAATTGTAACTTTTTTTTTTTCCCATAAGAAGGGGCACAAAGCAGACACAAAGGAATACATACTATGTGAATCTGTTAATATAAAGTTCAATAATGGGTAAAACTATGTATAGAAACTAAAAGCCTGATATTTTAAAACTATAATACATTTAAGCAAATTATTAAAAACCTATGAACTATAAGTAGGTGTCGTGGTTAATTTTATATGTCAACTCGATTAGGCCACGGTGCCTAGGTATTTGGTATGATGTATTATTCTAAATGTTTCTGGGACGGTGTTTTTGGATGAGATTAACATTTAAATCGGTGGAGTTTGAGCAAAGCAAATTGCCTTGCATTGTGTGGATGAGCCTCACGAAGGCCTGAACAGAACAAAAGACTGACTTTTCCTGAGCAAGAAGCAATTCTGCCATCAGATGACCTTTGGACTTGAACTGCAACACTGACTTCTTCCTGGGCCTCTAGCCTGCCAGCCTACCCTGCAGATTTTGCACTTGCTAGCCTCTATAATCATGTAAGCCAATTCTCTAAAATAAATAATAGATAATAAATCTCTCTCTCATATGATTTGTATATATATATGCATATATATATTTATATATGTGTGTGTGTGTGTGTACAAATATTAATTACAAATATTAAGAATAAATGAAATATGTATAAAAGATAAAGGCTACAAGACAAAGAAATAAAGTAAACATGAAGTAAAAGATGAAAGACAGATGTGAAAGGCAGTTCAAGAGAATTTGAAAATGGACCAGGAGATGAGATTGATGCCTATGAATACAAGTCAGGACAAAACCAGGTAAAAGTCAAGAATAAAACCTAATGTAAAAACAATGGAGGGGAAATATCTGTAAAAGAAAACAAAGGCAAAAAGCCTGGGAATGACAATGAGAGAAAGAGAAGGAGAGAAGGAAGTGAGCTAAAAGCAGAAGTTTGTGGAACCAGGTGTGAGAAAACCAGACTTTCCCACAGCATAGAGCTTCGTTGCTGTGGTGACACCCCTCCCAGGTGTATCCTTTCTCACCCTCCTTTTCTCTGAAGTCTGGAGGAGCTGGACCCTGACAACGGCACCTTTACCTGCCTGTACCTGCTGTGGCAGGGCAATAACTTTTCCATCTAAATATCTGGAGTTGACCAGGCTGCTGATGCCCCATCAGCCCTGGACTATCCCCACAAGCCCATAGCCTGAAGTAACCTTAGTATCACTGTGTATTTCCTTTTGGTCTTTTCTTCCTCTTGCATATTTGTATTTTTACAGCATCCAAATTATACCCTATATAAGTTTTATATTCTGCCTATTTTTGCATCCCATTATGTCGTATTACTGAAAATTTTTTAAAGACTCAATTTTTAATGGGTACACGATATTCCATCAATTGGAGTCCAACAATCCCATCGATTGTTCCACAAATATTTGTTGAATGCATATGATGTGCCAGGTGTTGTATGGCTTGCTCAAGGTCACTTAATTAGCAGTTGAGTGTGGGACACATGGGAAAGCCAATGAATGCACTGCAAAAGGCATTTTCTTCACTGCTCAGAGGCCCTCTGCTGATGTTCAGGCTCACAGATGGTCCAGGTAACTGAATTTGCCTGTGTCAACTGGAAAAGTACCTCTGTATTTTAGTGCCTACATAGGTATGAGCACTGGCCCAACTCTTAATATCCACCTTGGATTTCTGGTAAGACAAAGGAGTTTTAGGACCCGTGTTTGTCAGCGATAACATGGCAATCTTTTTCCATGAGCTGCTTCTTTACTTTTTAAATTTATGTTTTCAAATACCTAATACATTCATGTGATTCTACATTCAAGACAATATCATCATGTATACCATGAAATGGCTCATTCCCACCACTTCTTCATCTGCTGAATACCTACTGTTTTATTAGTTTTTTGTGTATTATTCTGGTTTCTTTATGCAAATACAAATATATACATGCTTTTTTTTCCCTCCCCAACACAAAAGAGTATTCTAGAATTTATATATGTTTTCATCTTGCTTTTTGCATTTGATTATGTTTCTTGGAGTTATTTCCATATAAGTAAAGGTCTTCCTTCCTTGATCTTTTTGACTCCTATAGTCCTATACTCCGTTGTATTGCCAACTAGAATTCTCTGACCAATTACTGGTTAATGGGTATTTGAGTTTGCCATGAGGTTTGTCACCTCAAACAAAGTCGCACGGACCAACCTTGGGAGTAATTTATTTTGTACACATAACTGGGTGAAAGGGCAAACACATTTATAACTTTGATACATATTGCCAAATTACCTTCCGTCGAGTTTTGGCAACATCCATTCCCACCAGTGCCACTCTTAACCACACCTTTGAACAGGGACTCAGGACAATTGTTTATTGAGTTAGCAAACTGAGCATCTGCCCTACACCATGCCCTATGCTGACAACCACACACCAAAGAATAAGATGCTGTTGGTACCTTCTTTCAATAGAGGGAGAGACAGACTTACCAAGAAATCTGACTTACCAAGCAAGTCAGTATGTGAGAAAGCACCATAGCATGATGCAGAAAGTGCTATGAGAACATGGACAAAGGGTGGTTTATTCTGCAGGGAGACATGCAGAGGAAGCAACAATTAAGCTGAGTCTTGAGAGACAAGCAAGTTGCCAAGGATAAGAGAGTTATTCAACACATGAGGGGACTGTGAACAATAGCTTAGATGCTTGTTTTGAGAATGATGGATAGTGTGGCATTGATCAAGCATGAGGAGCTAAGGCTGAAGAGACTAGTGAAAGCCAGTGACAGAGATTTTGGTTGACTGAGTCTTCCTCTTGTGAAAACTGAGCAGTCTTGTGGGTTTGTCAGTGGCAGTGACATGGTCAGATTGCCTCCCAGCCACATTCTCTATCCATTCTCTTCCTCTGGACTCCAACACACCAGGAGCCTGGTAGTGTGTGTCCATTTCACCCCAGGGGACCATTCAATGTCTTAAACTCAGACCTCACAATAGCCCCCAGGTAAGCCAGTTATGATGCAAGAAATGTTTGTGACTTACCCTCGGGCCCTCATCACATTGTCTTAGAAACAAACTCCAGGCATGAACACCTCCCGTCCTAGCTTATTGCTGGAGTATGATCAGAGAATGGAAGAATGACTGTCAGAGGATTGAAAAACAGACGGCTCGTGACACAATGGTCCAAGAAAGGAAGAATGAAAAGCCAGTTAGAATATTTAATACCAACTATTCCTTTCAGGATCAAGCCCCAATGTGTTGCCAAGAGGATCTGAGTTCCGCTTCACCGTTGCGGTGAGTCTGACTTGCACTTTAGTCTGTCCATGTCAGAAAGAGGCCAAGTGCAGGAGCTTACCCAGTGGCTACAGAAACCCCTGCTCATGGCGGCCTCAGCCTGGCTAGTGTAGAATAACCCTTTATGAGCCTTCCCACTCCAGGAGGGAAAAGTAGGAAGAGCCTTTCCAGAATTCTGATACTCCTGCTTCTCTTCTTTCAGGATATGGAGCAAATTCTACAGACCAGACCCACAGATTGCCCTTGGGAAATACTCCCCCTTGGAAAAAGAGATCCTAGTAAGTGTCCCACAGTTTTCACATGGAGAGGCCCCACTGAAGCCAGCCAGTTTAGCTAGGGGGAGCCAAAGGTTCAGAAACCACCAGTAACAGAGCCGCCTCTCAAACAGTAGACTCACATTGGTTGAATCTGCTAGTGGCTTCCCCACTTGCACAGCAAAATACCCTTATTGACAAGTCCCACTTACAAATATAAGTAAATAACAAACGTTGAAACAGTTATTTCTTCAGCTCCTACCTTGCGCTGGTCACTTTCATTTGTGTTGTCTTGTCGAGGCTTCACCATGACCCTGTAAAGTCAATAAAATTATTCTGAATTCATTGTAGGTCAAAGGGAAGACAGGATTTGAACCCAAGGTTATCTGACCCCAAAGGTTCACCTGTTTTCCACTACAGTGGGGCTCAAACACTTTCCACAATGGAGGGAGAACCAGCCACTAGCGAATTGTTTCTGTGGGTGCCACCTGCCCCTGTGCTCTTGAGATTTTAATAATCCTTTCTCCATTGTCAGCGTCTAGGTGGCATTCACACCATAGCAGCAAGAAGGCTTTTGGCTTACAAGCAAGAGGAAGAATGCAGAATGCTCAAGGAACTACAGTTGCTGTCTCCGGACTACAAACGGGCAATGGAGTATAAAAAGGAACATTCCTCTCCTTGTGCTATTTGTGTACCCCTAGAAAAAATATGGACAGCAAAGGTGATTGTGCCCCTGGAGGCATTTAAAATGCCACAACGCGAGCAGGTGAATGTCAGTAAGCACATAGAGAGAATGAGGCTTGCTCGGGCTCTGGGAAATCATCAGCTTTTACCCTACATTGAAAGGTTTACACGCTCCTCATTTCTGTCTGGGGTGGGCCTGGGTCCAATGGCAAAAAATAAGGCCAGACGAAAGGAAGACAACTATGACACCCATAATTGTGACGATGCCAACCAAGATAAGAAAGAGGAGGCAGAGGGAAAAAACACAAAAAGACGAGAAATAAAAATGAATGTAGTTTTCAAGTCAAAAGAACCAAAAAAATGTTTAACATACCATGGAAATGATCGCAAATCATTCCTCCCTACAAAGAAACCGGAACGGTCCATCACAGGCCTAACAAACCGAAATCTTTTCTGCATATCAGAATTCCCTGGTGACTTAATGCTAATGAATCAGGATTTTATATCACGGAGAGACCACTTCAGTGATCTGGTCAAGACCCACAGCCTGGAAGAAGAGAGTATCTGGAAAGAGCGCATGCGTAAAGCAACTCCTTATCATTATTAAAGTTTTATTTGTTGCCTAGGGTAACCACGTGTACTAGTCCTTATTATTCCCATCAGCTGTGCCCCAGGCTACTTGCCACTCCATCTTATATTGGGATTTGGGCTTCCCCTGCCCAATCTCCAGGAGGGCCTCAAGGTAAGACCTACCTGCCGAGGTTTCCTGACCTCAGGCAACTCTTGGCTGTCGCTCCCACCCTCAGCAACAGCCCAGGCCTTCTCCTAACCTACTCCCATTGGGGTGTGTGTCTGTTATCTATGTCCATGAAACAAATCAACCCCAAATTTAGTGGCTTAAAACAACAATCATTAATTTTGCTTGTAATTTTGTGGGTTAGCAATTTAAGCTGGGCTCAGCTGGGCGCCTCTCCTGATCTCACCTGGGTTCCTCATGTGTCTGTAGTTAACTGCAGGTAAATTAGTTGACTCTCCTTCTGGGAACTGACAGCTATCAACTGGGTCCATGGGGGTGACTGGGCCACATTTTTCCTCCCTCCAGTAGGCTAGCCCAGGCTTGTTCACAGAGTCATTATGGGGCCCAAGAGGGTAAGTGGAAGTTTGCAAGGCCTCTTAAGATCGAGGCTCATAACTGGCACACTGTCACTTTTGCCACATTTCTGTTGTCCAAAGCAAGATCTGAGGCCAGCCTAGATGCAAGAGGGGGTAGACGAACTTTATCCCTTGATGAGAGGCCACACTGCAAAAGGCATGAAGACAAAGAAGTGGGAATATTTGGAACCATTATACAGTCAA
The DNA here is from genome assembly GCF_028885655.2 of Pongo abelii. Classification (NCBI taxonomy): domain Eukaryota; kingdom Metazoa; phylum Chordata; class Mammalia; order Primates; family Hominidae; genus Pongo; species Pongo abelii. The sequence goes on along the minus strand of NC_071993.2, from coordinate 129,764,804 downwards.
TAGCAGAGTCCCTGGAACTGGGAGCAGCCTGTAGTACAACCGAAGAAAAGAACGCTATGCCCACATCTAAAAGTTGGAGGTCTATTTCATGCTCTCCACTTCCTGCCCAGGCATACAGCTTCTGCCCTGGAAGGCAGAGCCAGCCCTTTCCAGCCTTATTTCTTTGCTACCCTCGTCTTCAATGCAGCCAGGCGGTCCACACCCTCCCCATCAAGTCAAGTGCAGCCACAGGGCAGGCATGGCTGTAGCATGCACAGTTCCTTTGGGCATGTCAGGAGCAGGTACCAAATGTCTCTGAGGTCACTATTGCTGCTCCTATCAAGGCTTTGCCTGTGCCCCAATGTGGCAGATATAGTAGACAACAACTAGGGTAGTCAGACTTTACCAAGATGGAGCTCTTGTTTCTTACAGATGCTTGGCCATCAACAAGGAGGGTGGCTCAGAGAAGGGCTGACCCTTCCAGGTTTGCTTCAAAATATGAAAATGGGATCTCATGGGAGGAAAGAATTTGAAGCCAGGATTTTTCTAGCCTCTTCCCTGTACACTGCCTCCTCTAAATGGACACACACACACATAGACAATGCCAAGGGAACTTGCTTATTGTGCAGTTCTCATGACAAGTCTTAAGTTTTCACCAATGACCCTCATACCTGCTCTGAGCCACACTCACAACCAGCCACCAACTCATAGCCACTCTGTCAGACTTTCATGGCTAGCACAGACTTCATCAAATTCAAAGCACACATAGCCTGTATAGAACCTGGACATGTCAGTCCAATCTCGTTCCCTCCTTTCCCAGTAATCAAGACAGAAGACAGCTGGCCATTGTCCATGACCTCAGGGAACTGTTCCAAATTGTAGGCTTGCTCATAGGCCATTTTCTTGATGCTGAGCTATTCAGCGAAAAACTGAAGTGCCCATTAATCAGTGGGCAATGGGAGTTGGGAGACAACCAGACCCTGAGCTGCACAGAGACAGGGGCCCTCACCCTCCTAAGTATCTTATGGGTCAGACTCGAGTTCCAGGTGTAAATATGAGGTGAAGCATTTTTAGACATCTAGAAGAAATGAGGATTATTTTCCCCAAAAGACAGAACTCTTGTTGCCGAAAAAGGGGGTCCTGATCCAGACACCAAGAGAGGGTCTTGGATCTCGTGTAGGAAGAAAGTCAAGGCGAGTTGCAGAAAGCACAGAGAAGAGATAGCTAATTGAAAACTACTCAGTTACAGAGTAGGGCGTCCTCAGAAAGCAAGCAGAGGAATGCATCATCTTTAAGTTTTTCTTATACAAGGGTCTTATCTATGTAAAAGCTAAGCTATGACAACGTGAGGGTGGGCTAACAGCGTGACAAAATGTATTACTTTGTTGGTTTAAAGGAAGTTATTTTTGGTATTTTAGTGTGCAGGTACATCAAAGCATGTCTAGAATCATCTTAAAAGCATATATTATTATGTGATATCGGGACAGCTGGACATTTCATTGTAGTAGGAGTTTCCTCAGCCAGAAACATTTCATGACCACGGGTCATGACCGGCAAGGAATGTGCCTTGCTAGCTTTAAGATGGAGTTGATTTTAAAATGGTGTCACCCTGTTTCCCTAACAATCTCACCCTGAGTCCAGCCAGCACCTTCACTATTTGAGATGCATGATGCACTTACTCACCGTCTGCATCTGAAGCATACAGGAATTCCTCCTCCATTAATCACACTGTGTCCTCAGCAACTCCTCACAGAATTGGGAAGACAATGAACTTGTCCACAGGAGCCTACAACTGCCTGAGGCAAGGTCAGGTTCCTTTCTAGCTCCCTCTTGCCAGTGGATTTTCCACAATCAGCCCTTTCAGAACCACAGCTCCCCTCCAAGCAGAGGGAATGTCATTAGCAAGAGGCTTCACCCTTTCTGATTTTTCAGGACAACTCCATTAGCCACAGCTCCAAGTTAAGACCATTTTGAAGTATTGTATCAGCAGCTGCAGTGGCCAAGGCAGTGATTCTGGGAAGTGTAGCATTGTTCCCAAATATCAGTAGATTCTGACTAAAGAATCAGCATGACTCAAAGAAATGGGTTAGCTTTTCAGCTGAGGCAAAGTTAGAAATTGGAGGTGGGTGGGGGGAGGAGAATATTATTTCCAATGTTGATATAACCTCCTAAATATGTATAAAATAGTGAATACCAAAGCATCATCTGACAACTCAAGCCAGTTTGAAAAAACTGAAAACGATTTATCTGGACCCTAAAAATTGCTTAGGATCAGTAATATGATGTGGTATAAAGTTATCTAAATGAGAAATAAGGAGATCAGTGCTCTCCCTACAGCTCTGTTCTCAACCAGCTGTGAGGCATGGGTAAGCCACCAGGCACTCTGTGACTCAACTTACCCATCAGTTAAACAAGTGCATTGAACTAAATGGTCAGCAAGGCTCAGTTCTGTAATTCATTTAATTAGCTGCGTTCAGTGGAGTTGGGAGTTGACTCAATACTTGCCGACTCCTCACCATCTGCTTAGTGCGGACAGTTACAACCTAAGTATTGTGTTACAAGAAGGCCAGGTGGTGCTGGCATAAGATATTTTCACTGACCCAAATTCTCTGAGATTGTGAAATCACCTCTGAGAACAAATTCAACCCTTTGGAAAGAGAAGAGGTCAACAGAATGCCAAGATATTGTCTTACTGGCTGTTATCAATACCAAACTTGTTGATAAGTGTGATATTAATTGCAGTAAACATTAATTACCTGGAGCCATCCAGAATATGCCCACAGTTTACCATGTATGTGTATGCCATCTTTCAGGAAGTCTATACGAAAATAAATGTAGATTCAGATTTGAATTTTTGAAGGCTTTAGAAAATGCCCTGAATTAAGCACTTATTTATCTTAACCACCACTTACCTGAGTTTCATAAATACATCCAGATGATAATATTTGATAAAGAGATAAGTGACCACAAGGCCCTATGAGAGTCTTCTGCTCAGTAGATTACGCTAATGGTGATGACGAATTTAGAAAGTCTTTGACATAAGCACTGGACGCAAAAGACAGTTCTGGTAATGAGTTGCTTAATCTGAAATTTCTAACAATCCCTGTTCCCTGAGAACGCTGATTAACAAAGAAGCCTTGGAGAACAAGTGATCAATTAAATTTTTACCAAAAGTTTATTATTGGGTTATCCAACAGACAAAAGCAAAATATAAATAGGCTGGGCATGGTGCCTCACACCTGTAATCTCAGCACTTCGGGAGGCTGAGGTGGGTGGATCACTTGAGGCCTGGAGTTTGAGACCAGCCTGGTCAACATGGTGAAAACCCATCGCTACTAAAAATACGAAAATTATCCAGGTGTGGTGACATGCCTGTAATCCCAGCTACTTGGGAGGCTGAGGCAAGAGAATCACTTGAATCCTGGAAGTGAAGATTGCAGTGAGCCAATATTGTGCCACTGCCCTCCAGCCTTGGCAACAGAGCGAGACCCTGTCTCAAAAAACAAAAAGATAGATATTTTGGAGGAAAAGAGTCTGATAGCAGATTTTCATATAAGCTGAAAGTAGTCATTATTGAACAAGTCAGAACTTCTTTGAACTTCCTTTTACTTATAAATTGGTATTGGTTTTATTTAGAATTGCTTTTGTAAACAGACAGCGCCATTTTCTCCATTCCTAGAGGCTATATAGTTTTTAATGTGGTCTCACCCCTGATTCACAAGGGCCCAGTGAAATCAGACAGGGCTCATCTATGATGATGGTGTCAGAAGTGGGTGACTAAATTTGGGTCAAACAAGCTAAAGAAGGCTGAGTGTGGTGGCTCACCACTGTAATCCCAGAACTTTGGGGTGCTGAGGCAGGTGGATCACTTGAGGTCAGGAGTTCAAGACTAGCCCAGCCAACATGGTGAAACCCCATCTCTACAAAAAAAATAAATAAATAAAATAAAATAAAATAAATTAGCCGGGCATGGTGGTGCATGCCTAATCCCAGTTACTCGGGAAGCTGAGGCAGGAGAATAGCTTGAACCAAGGAGGCAGAGGTTGCAGTGAACTGAGATTACGTCACTGCACTCCAGCCTGGGCGACAGAGCAGGACTCCATCTCAAAACAAAAACAAAAACAAACAAACAAAAACAAGCTGGAGGATCCTCAGGTAAAACATCTGGTTAACAATTTGGATATGACCAGACATTTACCTCCATTTCCTGAAGAGACACTGCACTTGTTCTATAATTCATCCCTAAACTGAATCCATTGCCCTCTTCAGGGATCCCACAGCAACTTGACTCTGCTCCTTCCCTCTCACTGACTGGTTTCCTCCTTCCACATGCCATCTGTCTCATGTATAACCCACTGGATAACAAGCCATTTCTGTAGCCAGTGCATAAGCCCAATTTAATCACTCTAGTATCCTTAGTACCTAACATACTATATGTACTTCAATAAATGATTTTAAAACCATAATGAGGCAACATTTATATTCCTTAAGAACCAGCACCCAAATTTATCTTAAGGTAAATTGTTTTTCTTGGGGAAAAATACCTTACAGTTTATTTGGGGCTGGAAGGGGATACTTGAGAAGCCTCCTAACAATGAAAGAATGGTTAGCCTCTTTGCATGGGGAAATGAGAGGAATTTTGTTTTTCTCTTGAAAAGAGAAGGAAGAAGGGAGGAAGAGGAGAGAACCACTAGTGAGATGTACTCCACTGCATGGGGATGAAGGGCCATGTAAAACCCCATGTATCAAGGAGGCTGTGGGCTTTTGAGACAAGAAGTACCTAACATGTTGTAAGTTGTTTGCTATGCAGAGCTCCAGAGATTCCTCCCTGAGACCCTCATCATCAGAAAAGCCCATTCAATTCATGAGTACAGTGTATGAATGAGCTTCGGGGACTGGCGTTTGTGAGTTGAGGACAGGGCTGAGTTTCATATCAGGCAGAGAGTTCAGAAAAGAGACAGCATGTGTGGAAATGGTGTCCTACAGCCTCCCGGCAGTTTGCAGAAATCCCAAAGAAGGCTTTGAACTTCAACCAGAGGGAAATTGAGAAGTGGAGCCTGCCTCATCTAGAGCCTAAGAAGCCAGTGAGCTCAAGCTAGATTTGGGGTTACAGACTGAATGAATGAATGAATAAGTGAATGAAAAATATAGGTGCTTAGAAATGCAGGCAGCTTGAATATTGTGTTGGCCATACATTATCTCAGTCACCCAGCTATTTGCTCTAGTCAGCTGACCATGAACACAGAACAAGTCCACCATTTGTTACCATATTATACCATTTTCAGAGATGGTTCCCTCTGTAGAAGAATTGGTCCCAAGTCCACCTTGCTCTGGTCAGGATGGGTTTCTCACCTGGCTCTTGGAGAGCAGCCCCAGTGGCATTGGAATGAGCTACTGTTTGCCCTGCACATGACCACTTTACACTGAGAATGCACTGCACTGTGTTAAGAGACTGGAAGTCTTTAAGCTTAAACTTGACCATTTTGGAGTTGATAGAATAGTAAATAAAGTAGTTAGAAAATAAAGTTAATATGAATGAAGTGCCTTCTGCTCTGGGGGATGGGAACGTATAAATTAAAAGTGTATGAGTGAGTCAGGGTGGGGCACAGCGGTCATGTCTATTTGTAATGCTGTCACCAAAATCTTGACAATGTAAGAGATAAAAGGGAGCACTCAGGGCTGCCCATAGACAATGTAGTTTGGGACTAGATGCCTTGGACTGTAAGGAGAAATAGATTAAGCGAAGAAGAACCTCTTAAGTTTCCCAAATCCAGAGCCGCATGGAAAAGGAAGAATAATGATTTCTTCCGATGAATTGATGAGGAACACTCTACATACTACACACAAGATATTTTCTTGGAAAGGAGATCATGAGTTGAGTGCCTATTTTTCCTCTTTTGTCTCTTTCCTGGATTTTTAGTAAGTGTTTCTTTTTTTAATGCTATGTCAGTTTTAATTTGACTATAGTGGAATCAACTGGCATTCATCAGGTCTCATACAATTTTGTCAACCAGTAATAATTGAATGGATGCATTGGATTCCTGTTGGATCATGCAGTGATGCTACCCCCGACCTTCAAATAAAAGTTAAAAAAATGGTAGGTGGTTTTTATTTCATTTAAAAGCCAAGTTGTAGCTTTGTTGGCAAATGGAGATTTTGTCTGTTCACTGCCCATTTATGTCTTGGAAATTACTGGGAGCCAGTGAACAGTAATTGCATTAAACATTCACAGGGGGTTGTAATTAATCCTTATGCTCTTATTACCAAAATGTCTAGGGAGTGACAAGAAGCTGGATTCCTAGAGGATCTTATGTAATTTGGTAGAAAGAAAATTTCATAAGAGAAGAGGAAAGGAGGAAGCAGAAAAGCATCGGTGGTCTTTGGAACACTTTCCTTCCTGGATGAGGTTACCCTCTAATCCCTTCTGACCCCAGGCCCAAGGATCCCAAATACGAAGTTATCTTTGAAGATAGGAGGGAGTCTTTGAGTTTTCTGTAAACTTCTGCTTTTCTCAGATCACTACTCTGGTCAAAAACCTTTCATGGTTTCCTATAATGCTTAGCCATGCATAAACATCTCTGCCTCAATGTCAAAGCTACCTGCAATCCATCCAGCAAGTGTCCTGTCAACACCTGCCATGAGCTCAGATGTTGGAGGGGTTATATGAACGCTGGCTGTATCATCTAGGACATCTATCTCAACATCTCTGAGCTTCGAGTTCCTCTCCCACAAATGGAATCAGAACAGTAGCTGCCTAATGGGGCTCCTGGACATGTTAAATGTGAGGTATTAGACAGTAATTCTCAACCAGGGGGAATCTTGTCCCTCAGGAGGTATTTGTTAATGTCTGGAGATATTTTTGATTGTCACAACTGGCATCTAGTGGAGGGTAGAGATGCTGCTAAACATCTTGCAATGCACAGGACAGCCCCGTGACAAACAACGACCTGACCAAAATGCCAATATCGCTGAGGTTAAGAAACCCTGATTCAGAACAAGGCCTAGAACATGATAATAGCTCAATATTAGCATTGATATAGATATATAGCTGTATATCTATGTATCTATATATGGGTATGTGAATATATATACACCCTTGTTAAGGGTAGAGTCCAGACTATATATATACACTTATATATGGGTATACACAACCCATATGTACTTATATATGGGTATATACACACCCATGTCTACCTCTATATGGATATATATATAGAGAGAGAGAGAGCCTGGACTCTACCCTCAACAAGCTTATAAATAGTTGAAGAATGAGACAAATACTCATAAATGATTAAAATAGGAGCCCCACCTATCCAACCTTATCTACCTCTGTGCCATAAATCTCCAGTCTCAGCAAACAAGCCTTCAGCGTGTTCTGAAACAGAGTGCTGAGATGTCACAAAGAGCCTGGATGTGGCAGCAGCAGACATGGGCGGGCATAGCTGCTTCATTATCAGATGAGCTGTGGGATCTCAGCCAAGTTTCTAGGCAGTGCTCAGCTTCATGTTCCCCATCTGTGAGTAGAGGCAATAATAGTGTACATCATAGGGAGTTGGAGGATTAAATGAGATAAGTCATGGGAAATATTAAGAACAGCTAATTGACCATGAGGCTTAGTGAGTACTTCATAGTTACTTCATATTAGCTAAGAGTTTATAATATCTGAGTCTCTATTATTATCATTGGCTTCAAGCTGCCTCACTTCCTGCCTATATTGCAAGCTCAAGCCAAGGCTACAGCCAGGTAGCCAGTTCTCTCCATCCAAACTACCACCATCTTTCACCTGGACTAATGCAGGAGGCTCTTCAAAGGACCCTCTTATAACTCACAATCCACCCAGCAGCCAGAGTGATATTTTTAAAACACATTATGTTACTTCCTTGTTTAAAACTGCTATGTGTTGAATTGTGTCTCCCTCCCTGTAAAAGATATGTTGAAGTTCTTATCCCAGTACCTCAGAATGTGACCTCATTTGGAAATAGGGTTTCTACAGAGGTAGTTAAATTAAAACAAATTTGGGAGGATGGTACCTAATCCAACATAACTGGTGTGCTTATAACAAGGGGGAATTTGGGCACAGACACTTGCGGGGGAAGAGGATGTGAAGAAACATGGGGATGAGATGGCCATCTACAAGTCAAGGAACACCAGAGGCTACCAGAAGGTGGGAGAACGGCCTGAAACACATTGTTTTCTAGCTCCGTCAGAGGAAGTGTGGCCCTGTTGACAGCTTGCTGTTGGACTTCTAGCCTCTGGAACTGTGAGAGAAGTTTCTGTTGTTCTAAACCATCCAGCTGGTGGTGCTCTGTTACAGCAGGAAATGAATGTAAAACCCTTCCATGCTTCCTCTTGCACTTAAACAGGATCCAAGAGTCTAACGGTGACCTACAAAACCTTCCCTGGTCTGGCCCCTGGTCCTTTCTCTGCTCTCACCTCTTCCTCTTCCCCCACCCTCACTCACTTGAGCCACGCTGAACCTCTTTGAGCACCCAGAACAAGCCTAGCTTGCTCTTGCTAAAGATTCTCTGCACTTGCAGGAATGCTCTTTCTGCAGATAGCTGGCTCCACATTTTGGATGAAATGTCACCTCTCCAGAGACAGAGGTCACTGAATGCTTAATATATCTGGGCTTCATCAGCACGACAGAACAAATGGTCTTTGCTGAGCTTCCCTCACCCACAGATGATTGCCAAGGTCAACAATATGTCCCCAGAAGGCAGAATATTTGATGGGCAAAGACAGTTTCCTCATTCCTTTGCTGAATTCACTTTTCCACTGGTCATGTTCAGTTTATCATCACTTTCCCTTTTTAATTTCCTCTCTTTAACCACTCATTTCCTACTGGATACCTGAAGTATTCAGTAAAGATAAGATAAAAACTCAAGTTCAAGAGCAATATGGAAAAAAAAAATGTCGGCCCGGCAGACATGACAGGTGACACTGTAATAGTTTCTGGAATGACTGCTCCTTGGGGCCCCACCAACCTCCCTCTGAAACCTGAGCCCAGTGTTGCCTGAATGGGCACCCTCACATTTATGCTCTATGAGTCTCCCCTGCTGGTGATCAGCCATCCAACCGGAGGTGGATGCTCAACCGAATTCACACAAATCAGTCTCTCCCTGGAAATTTCCAGACAGAAATCAGAGGTGCAAGTGAATCTTTGCTGTCATTTTGAACTATGAACAGTGATATGGCTTGAATCTGTGTCCCCTCATAAAATCTCATGTCGAACTGCACCCCCCAATTCCCCAGCGTTGGAGGTGGGGCCTGGTGGGGGGTGGTGATTGGATTATGGAGGAGGATTTCTCATGAATGGTTTAGCACCATGCCCTTGGTGCTGTTTTCATGACAGTGAGTGAGTTCTCTTGAGATCTGGTCATTTGAAAGTGTGTGACACCCCACACCCCCTGCTTCTCTCTTGCTCCTGCTTTGACCCTATGAAGTATCTGCTCCCCCTTTGCCTTCTGCCATGATTGGAAGCTTCCTGAACCCTCTCTGGAAGCTGAGCAGATCCCAGCGCCATGCTTCCTGTACAGCCTGTGGAACTGTGAGCCAACTAAACCTCTTTTCTTTGTAAGTTACCCAGTCTCAGGTATTTCTTCATAGCAATGTGAGAATGGACTAACACAAACAGATACACTTGGGAGCTGAGCTATAAGGCAGCCGTGCTCTACAATGTGCACAGAAAAGAGGATGTTGCCAGGCTGGAGGGGAGGAGATGGCATCAAAAGGCAGAGGTGAGGGTAGCTTCCCAAATTGCTTCCCTGTCTCCGCCACCCCTTCAGTTCTGAAACTTACTCTTGAATCCTTCGGTAAATTTCCTCAATTTTTGCTCAATCTACCTAAAGTGTATTTCTGTTACTTGTAACAAAAAGGACATTCACTAAGGTAATAGCAAGTGGTTCTTCTCAGCATTCAGTCAACCTGAAAGAAGCAGGTAAATGGAGGTAGATAAATAGATATATTAATATATTGGTTTATACAGAAACATAGATACAGGAACAAATATTGGTGGTGATTCTTGCTGGTGTCATTATCCTGTTTTGGAACAGCATGATAAGAAGTACTGAATCAGGCTGGGCATGGTGACTCATGCCTGTAATCCCAGCACTTTGGGAGGCCGAGGCGGGCAGATCACCTGAGGTCAGAAGTTCGAGACCAGCCTGGCCAACATGATGAAATCCTTTCTCTACTAAAAATACAAAATTTAGCCAGGTGTGGTGGCGGGTGCCTGTAATCCCAGCAACTCGGGAGGCTGAGGCAGGAGAATCACTTGAATCCAGGAGACAAAGGTTGCAGTGAGCTGAGATTGTGCCACTGCACTCTAGCCTGGGTGACAGAGTGAGGCTCCATCTCAAAAAAAAAAAAAAAAAAGAAGTACTGAATCAGATTGGCCAGCCAATCTGTTGGGTCCCTAACTGCTACAGTTTGGTTGTGTATTCCCTCTAAATCTCACATTGAAATGTAATCCCCATTGTTGAAGGTGGAGCCTGCTGAGAGGTGATTGGATCATGGGGGTGGACTTCTCATGAATGCTTTATCACCATCTCCTTGGTGCTGTCTTTACAATAGTGAGTGGGTTCTCGCAAGAAGTGGTTGTTTAAGAGTGTGTGGCACCTCCTCCCCAACTCTCTCGCTGTCTTGCTCCTGCTTTGCCATGTAAAGTGCCTGTTCCCTCTTTGCCTTCCGCCATGATTGGAAGCCTCCCAAGGCCTCCCCAGAAGCAGATGCTGCTATGCTTCCTGTATAGCCTGCAGAACCATAAGCCAATTAAACCTCTTTTATTATAAATTACCTAGTCTCGGGTATTTCTTTATAAGAATTCAAGAATGGCCCAACACACTAACCCAGCTAGATTATAGTATAGTAATAGCCATTAAGTCAGTTCACTAAAACACTGAACTTCCATCTCGTTGGGAGAGGATGTCTTCCCAGAAGGCCACGGATATTTTTCAGTAGAAAATGATTCCAGGAGCCTTCAAAGATGTCAAGTTAACCAAACAGCAATTGGAGAAGGGTACCAGCCTATAAGTGAGGAGTGAAAAGATTAGATCCCACCTCAAACATCCAAGATAGCATTTGAAGTCAACTTTCCACTCAAAGCAAAGAGCATTGAACTGATTCTCGTCCATAAATATTATGGAAAGTTTCATTTTATACATAGCAGGAATGTAAGCGTCATTTGTAGGCCAACTACTATCATGAGCAAAGCAGAACTACTGGTTTTATGGAGAGTTGACTATACATATGGTCATGCACATTTGAGCTATGATTGGAGAGGTTTCTATTCCTTAATCTCTACATTTCACAGAAAAACCTTAGCTGGGTATATTCATAGAGATACCAACATCTGTTCAAAATGTTATGTGACAGCTGAAAACAACATAGGTGACTGGAGTGTGATGATCACACAAACAAGGTGGGGTTTTTGTTTTACTCCATGCAGAGGTTTTTAAGGGACCCAGTTCCATATGTAGTCTAATGTGTTTTTGACCAGTGGGAGATAGTAGAACTTTAACACCATCACCGTAGCATACTGCATCACCACATTGGCAGAATGGTGATCAGAAATCTGGCACCTTCTCAGTTGTTTGTCCCTACAGGTCTTTTCCCAGTACAGGGGAGACAAATAGCAAACAGGCTGTTCTCCTGCCTCAAGAGAGACCTCAGACAAACAAGAATCCATCTTATTTTAAAGACAGGTCAGAAGAGGCTGCATGATCATGCTCAGTGATGCCCAGGCCCCCAAACTGTGATAGGAAGATTGACAAATAATAAACCAAATCCCAACGTAGCTTTAAATAGATTGATATGTTTTGGCTGTGTCTCCACCCAAATCTCATCTTGAATTGTAGCTCCCATAACTCCTATGTGTTGTAGGAGGGACCCAGTGGGAGGTAATTGAATCATGAGGGTGGGTCTTTCCCATGCTGTTCTCATGACAGCGAATGAGTCTCATGAGAGCTGATGGCTTATAAATGGGAGTTTCCCTGCACAAGCTCTCTTTTTGCCTGCCACCATCCACGTACAATGTGACTTGCTCCTCCTTGCCTTCTGCCATGATTGTGGCTGCTCCCCAGCCATGTGGAACTGTGAGTCCATTAAACTTCTTTTTTTTGTAAATTACCCAGTCTCATGTATGTCTTCATGAGCAGTGTAGAAACGGACTAATACAAAGACTTTATTCAAAATGCTTATAGCAGTACTGAGAATGCTCCAACCAGGGGATTGGCAAGGATCTCAGAGGTCAGAGAGAAAGGAATTTGGTTTCTAGGAAGGATGACAGAAGCTGGAAGGACTGAGGGTGGGAGATGGGATGAACAGGTAGTGTGACAGGTGACCAGGAATATGTGTCTCGTGGTCAGCTCATTTCCAGAAGGGTCTTTGGCAGGATTATTCTGCTTTGCAGTGCTTGTTTATCTTGAGGGATGAATCAAAGGTGGGGAAGCTGTGGTGGGAGACCAGCTTAACTAAAGTTTGGTTAGGTCAATTTGGCAAGCATTTCATTTCAATTGATAAGGAAGGAAAATAGTTCAGCTAATCATTGAAGAGAAAATGAGTGAGAATTTGGGGTGTCCAGGTTGCCCAAGGAAAATGTGGGATCAAATGAGTCTTATCTAAGTCATACAGGTAAGGGTGGTCTTTCTAGTAAGCCATTCTCCAGAACAAAAATGGTGAAGAACTTTCCTCAACCTTGTTGTTTTCCATTATCACAGACAAGGAAGATTAGTCTCAGATAAGTTTAAATTGTCACGATAATTGTACCTATCACAGTGGGTGATCTAGGATCAATTGTGTTCTTATTTGTAAAGCGCTTAGCCCATAATTGAGCCCATAATTTCTGCCTTTTAAGCACTAGGTGGATAAACACTTTGGAAATCCCCTATATCCTGAGAAAAACTCTCCTCCCTCCAACCAGCCCCCTCCATGCTGCAGTTCTTCGCTCTTCCTTCAATGCTCTCATCTCTGACACTGAGGATGGAGCCATCCCTCAGCTCTCCAGACTTCAGGGGTTTAGAGGAGTCTCCTCTCCTGGGAACAGGCTCTGGAGGAGGTGGCCACTTTCTCTGCCCAGGAAGCTGCCCAGAAGGGAGGGCAGAGGAAGGTCCCTAGGACTTGGAGTTGCAGAGGGAGAGGGGAGGAGGAACAGGGAGGAAAGAGTGGTGAGCACCTGGTAGAGAGGGTGATCTAGGGATTGTGAAGTGCTTAAGCAGGTAGTCAGTTACTTATTCCACTTTTCTTTGGCCAAGAACATGTCTCAGAACATGATTTTTAGAGGTGAGCTGTTTGGATTCCAACCTGAAAATGCATAGCCTCCTTGTGAGAAGAATGAAGGCATGAAATTAGATTGCCCACATTTACCTCATATCCTTCTTGGCTAATTGATTTTCCATAAAAGGACACAAAACAAAAACAACATGCAAAGCTGGGAGTTAGCTGTAGGTCAAGGCAGGAGAATCGATAATGACCAGACTGTGAAGAGGGACTTGAGTGCAAAGAGATGGAGCTGAGCAGGGAGAGGAGGTGGCATCGCTGTCCCCATCCCTGAGAGCAACGCTGGGTCCCTCAGGGGGAAGGGAGGAAAGAAGGACTGGCTCTCAGCATTTACAGACCAGCTCACTCACTGCTTTCTTCTTGTTTCTTTGATTCCACTCAAAGTGCAATATCCTCACTCTGGAGCCACAGACAGAAAAATCAGCCCTGACCAAGGCAACCTTCACGTCCTAGTTTTTGATAACATTTGTTGTTTAGCACTGAAGTTCTCCTGTCCCTGAAACCTCTTATTCTGGGCAAACCAGAAAAGTCAGCCAATCTAACCCTCACCTGAATATTTCTTGTTTTAAATTCTGTAATGAGACCAATAATCAACCTAATGTTGAAGTAAACCTATTGAATACGTTTTTTTTTTGGAGTTAGGAGAAGTAAGCCATCTTAATTTATGAAATCTTCACCGTTTCAGGGACCTGTCATGGACTTGAATGCAGGAGCCCTGAGTGCAGTCACAGGGCCTCCCTCTGGGACATGGCTCTGTGGGTCACACTCATGATGGACGTGTTGGCAGGAGCCCAGCCTCTGCCTCAGATGGCCCTCGTCACAGTCCTAGCTGGCATGACAGTGTGTGCCTCTGGAGAAGTTATTTTCAACTAACTTTCTTAAATCCTAGGCCAGATACAATGGCTCACACCTGTAATCCCAGCACTTTGGGGGGCTGAGGCGGGTGGATCACCTGAGGTCAGGAGTTCGAGACCAGCCTGCCCAACATGGTGAAACCCTGTCTGTACCAAAAATACAAAAATTAGCCAGGCAAGGTGGAGTGCGCCTGTAATCCCAGCTACAAGGAAGGCTGAGGCAGGAGAATTGCTTGAACCCAGGAGGCGGAGTTTTTGGTGAGCCAAGATCGCGACACTGCACTCCAGCCTGGGCGACAGAGTGAGACTGCATCTCAGAAACAAACAAACAAACATACAGAAAACAAAACAAAACAAAACCTTCTCAAATCCTAAGTAAACTAGGGATAGTAATACTACCCCAAAAGACTTCATGTCATGATGAAATTAGACAATCTGTATGACATTATTAAGGTAGTACCTAGAGAATGTTGTGTTGAATAAACATTTAATGGTTTTCACTATTATTATTCCTTTGTCATCTGTTTCTATCTCCAGTTCACACATGAGAAAACCATGGTTGACAGAGGTAAAAGGTCTGACCTGGAGCCGCATGTCACTCAGCAGGAGAATGGACACAGGTAGCTTCTTATTTTTCTTTGACTCTGCTTTTTGTCCAGGGTTTCCCTGGACCTTTTCCAGTCAAAGATATCAGCATGCTAAGCAGAAGTCATGTTTAGCTGGTAACATTGTATTATTCTACTCGAAGATGCTCTTGGAACATTAAAGACCTGACCTGCTCACACAAAGTCCCAGGCTACCGTGTGCTGTGCACCAGAGCTAGAGGACAAGGCCTACCTGCTGTGTCTCCATATCTGTACATTTAGAAAAACCAGAAAAGCCAACCAAAACTAGGATTTGTTTTTTTTTCTTCAAACATGTGAGTTTCAGGTGATCCTTAAGGCTCCAAGACAAACATTCTGGAACAACTTAGATGACAGACAGAGATGTTTGCTTCATGTGAGGTTTACAGGATCCAGATGCTCTTTCCAGCTTCATGGGTGGAGGGAAACCCCGCAAGGTCAGCTCTGGAAGGTCCCTGACCCTGTGTCCTCCTCTCCCCTGGTCACGTTCAGGGAGGACTGTGGGCCTCCTGGGGACCAACCAAGTATCCCGGGGAAAACAAAACAAAACAAAACAAAAAACTGGACTCATCCAGAACCAAGACCAGGAGCCAAGCCTTCTTCTGTCCCCAGATAGACCTCACCCATGGTGAAGGAAGAAGTAGCCACTTCAACAATGTGCCTGAAATGCACTCAAATATGCCCAACACAGCCCCCACCGGGAGCTCTGCCCTTTCTGAAACACTCAGAAAGATGGAGGGAGCACTTTTCTCCGTGTTCTCTTTGTTCCTAAATTCACCCCATTTGGGTGACTCCACCTCTGCTCACGGCACCTGATCAGGAGGTCCTACTCTGGCCTTTCCAGACCTCCCCATGCTGGAAGCCAGACCTGAGCTCCACCTCACTGGGAAGCCTGGTGTGAACAGCATAGCTGGGTGAACCCCAGACCTCACAGTGTCTGCCGCTGTCACCCACTGCCTGATGGGGGTGTCAGGGACCATTGCTTCTTGTGCTGCTGTTTGACTCTATGCAAGCTGGTTTCAGTCCTCAACTGAATACAAGTCTCTTAGGGATGGAGAATGTGTGCTGTGTATTTCAGTGTGTCCAGAGACTCATAGGGCACCAAGTATAATCTCAGTCCAGGAGGCACAAGTTTCTTATTTATATATATTTTATGTATATATAATATATATTTCTTGTTTATATATATTTTCTAGGATTATATATTCATATAGAATATGTATATATACATTCCTTATAGTATATAGTTCATATACTACTCGCTTTGCAGAAATACACTAGAAATGCTACAGGGCATATAATAAGATCAATAGAGAGAAAGATGGCTTCTCAGAGATACACACTTCTATATCAAGAAGACAGGAAACAAAGTTTTCACATATGATCTTCTAACACCAAAGATGTGGGTGTACAGAAATGCTGAGACAGAACCCGTATCTTTTTCTGGAAGGGTCACAGGGTCACAGTCCCTCTCCCTCACCCAGTGCTGGTCCAGGAGAACTATGACTCAATCTTATTTCTGCAGTCCCAGGTGTAGCCTCTGCACAACAGATGCAGAACCAGGCTCAGGCAGAGCAGGGGAGCATCAGCAGGTGCCTCTTCCCCCGACCTACCTATTAATGTGTTGACCAAGCGTCAACAAAGTAATATATTTCAAAGAAGGTGGGTGGATGACTGGGTTCTCTGGAGTACTTGATGGTGATGATGTTGGAAGAAGAGTAATAGAATGTACTGAAGGCTTTACAAATCCTGCCCAAGGACTCAGACCCTGGAGGTCCATCCAGCACTTCCACGTACTCTTTGCCACATGCAAATCCTCTGGGTCAGAAGAAAAGGCAACCATCAGCATTTGGATTTGTCCTCCAGCCAGGCTGCCACCTCCCTCCACCAATGAATCCACACTAGATCCCAACAGCTTTGCTCATGAAAAGTGCAAGGACAGATGAGAACGAAAGAAGGAAAGCTCGTCAGTTCTTCAATAACGCAAGCAGGGGCCCGAGCACCCCCTCCATCTTCCCAGAAATCTTCCCCTCCACCAGGGCAGCAGGTGGCTTCCCAGTCTCATGGTTTCCATGTCTTCCAGGAAGCCCAGCCCATGGCCCTAGGATTCCAACCCAGGAATTTTAGTCAAAACATCAGCTGTGTTTCAAGTTCCCCAAACAGGGAATGCAGCCAGCAGAGTGGTGTGTTTCCTTAAACCACAACCTCTGTGTCAGGACAAAAATCACCAGAAATGAGTGTGTGGACACCACTCCCTGGTTCCTGCCTTCCTCTCCCCTGGCAGATGGGACAAGAAGAGGTGAAGAATAACCCCCCACTAGCATAAGCTTGGCCTTGCTTACTCATTGCAGAGGAGAGAGGGGTCTCCATCTCCATCCTGTGAGAGACAAGCTGCACATGGAAGCTCTCAGTCCTAGGAGACCTCCCTACTTCCCTCTCCTCCCTGTGCTTTTCCAGTCCTAATCTCCACCCCTCATCCTCAGCCCCCAACAGGTCTCAGTTCACAAGAGAGGGGCTGGATCCTCTCTGGGGTATAATAAGACAACAAGGGGACACCTCACCAGGACACACACAGGGCTGACTTTATACTAGTTTTGCTCTTGGCCCAGCCTGAGTCCCTCCTTCGTGCCAAGGACAATCAGATTCAAAATCAACTTTGAAAAGGACAAAGGGACAATATGGGAAAATGTCCACAGCTGCCCATCCCTCTGGCCCTGGGGAAATTATGACACAGGAAGTGCATGACTCTTTCATTCCAGGTCCCTCCTCAACCTCCTTCTCTCCTTGTTTCCCCATCTGGGTCTTCTTGGCCACACATCCTTTTTTGAATCCCTGGGCCTCAGGTTGGGTAGACAGTTCAAGCCCTGTATTTGAGGCAGCTGTCTCGAAGTGTCCTTGATCCCATAGAACTCCTGCATAACGTAGTGGGATTCTGAGCCCATAGGCTGTCTGGAGGGGACAGGACCTCTGGGTCACACAGTTCCACCATCTGTCTCATCCACCATTGTGGGCTGTGTTTGGCTTGGTCTGGAATTGATGGAAATGTGGTTTCCATGCTGAAATCTGTGAACAGTGCCCTGGGATAGCAATGCAGTGCCCTGGGATAGCAATGCAGTAACTTAGGCTGCATTGGAAATGCCTTCTGTGGCTTTATCACTTCATTCATTTAAGAAAAACACCTGCAATCCAAAGACAGACTCCGAGTAGACACAAACGAAGTCATAGGCAAGAGTAATATTACACTATAAATTCAGTGTAGAGCTTTCCAGGTGTATTATGTAAACCCCTGTGAGAAAAAGATCTATCCTCCTCTGCAGAGAGTCAGGAAAGTGGTTTTATTGTTATGGAGGTTGTTGTCCTTGAGCTAACTCATGATATACAACATGAAAAGCCTTTGCAGAGGGCAGATGAGTCTGGCAGGGATTGAAGGATGCATTCCAGGCAGAGGGCAGGTGTGAGCAAAGGCAAGGAGCTGCTGGACCCTGGTGTGTCCAGGAAACTCAGTGTAATGGCTCAGCCCATAGCAGGATCCAGAGAGGAGAAGTGATCAGAAGTGAGCAGAGAAGAGAAGCCAATTGTGAGGAATGAGAAAGGCACGACAAGAAGATAAACTTTATATGGAGAAAACGAGCCAGTGAAAAGCTTTCAACAGGAAGTGAAAATGCAGTCAAATTGTGTGTCAAATGGCTGTAATGGATAGGGTGGAGGGTGAACCATAAGAGGTCAAGATGGGATCTTTCCTAGAAATAACAACAACATCAAAGAAAACTCACAACCCCAGTACTCACTTGAGGTTTGGAATGGCCACCGTGACTATATCCCCAGGGTTCAACTCGATGATCCAGACACATTCAGTTTTCGGCCCAACGTAGTTGAAGATCCTGCCATATTCATCTGTGTAGTGGCCCCCACAGTCACTGGGTGCTACAAGAGGAGAAACAGGGCCCAGGCACTGCAGGGATGCTCTAGGTCTGGGATTGGCTTGTGTCATTCCAGGGGCCCCCGTTATTACTGATTCTCCCAACTTCCCATCCTTGGGAAGAAAATTCAACCTTAATGGCCCAGTCTGATCGCTCCACAAACAAGGTGAGCTTTTTGGTTTCAGACTTTATTAGGGGACCCACAACTTATTTTAAAGTACAATTTGTTTATGACCAGTGGGAAATAGAGGAACTTAACTCCCCTTACTAAAACTTTCTCACCAATCGTATTGCCCGATTAGTGAACAGAAAATCAGCACAAACACTATCTTTACATTTCCCTACAGATCTTTTCTTAGGGCAGGCTGGACAAATAACAAATAGGCAGTGCTCCTGCCCCAACAGTAGCCCAATCCCTGAACAAATGAGAATCCATCTCCTTAAGGCTCAACGATGCCTCAGGCTCCGAAAGTGTGACTGAAGATGAAAAGAGCACTTTCCTTGAGTGGTCAAATGTGTTCTGGTTTCTAAAGCACTTAGCTTGTGCCCAGCAACTGGTTAAGCACTAGGTGAATCCACCAATCAATCAACAAGCCACCCTGCATCACAAGAAACTGCTCCTCCCTCTAGCCTGCATCCTCACAGAGAAGCTCGAAGGAAGAGGGAAGAACTGCAGCCTGGAGGAAGCAGGTTAGAGGGAGGAGCAGTTTTCTGACACCGAGGATGGAGCAGCTCCTCAAATCTCCAGACTCCAGGTGTTTAGAGGAGGCTCCTATCCTCCAGGAACACAGGCTCTGTGGAGTGGTGGCTCCTTTCCCTGCCCAGCAGGCTGGTCAGACAAGAGGGCAGAAGAGACTTCGGGGGGCTTGGAGGTGTTGGGGAGGTTGGGAGGAGGCTCATGGAGGGGAGCACTGAGAGGGTGGGAGGGGGGATAATGAAGGCTGAATCCAATTACCAAGTCCTTTTGGACAAGAATTATCCCTGGTACGTGCCCTTCTCATTGATCCATTTGGATTTCAACCCCAAAACAGTGTCTCTGTGTGAGGCAAGGGAAAGAGGATACAGTCTTGCTGCATTTACCTGTGGCAAATGGAGCTGTAACAGTTGTGGCTGAAAGACAAAACAAAACAAAAAAACCATGAAAATCTGAACTTACCAATGGGTGAAAGCAGAAGAAAGGAAAATGACTACGCTGTGAGGAGGAGCTTGAGTGCGAAGGGACAGAGCTGAGCACAAAGAGACAGAGCTAAGCAGGAAGAAGAGATGGCATTACTATCTCCATTTCTGGGAACAGCCCTGGGTCACCCAGAGAGAAGGATGGAAGGAAGCATTGGTTCTCAGCACTCACAAATTCACAAACCAGCTCACTCACAGCATTCTTGTTTTTCCCATTCCACTCAATTAAAGTTCAATTGTCTCACTCTGGAGACGTGGTCAGAAATGACTGCTCTGATAGAGTGGTCAGCTTATCTTAAATTATCTGAGACATTCCTGATTTTTTAGCTAAAGGTCTCACATCCCACTTTCCTGGGAAAAAATAAAAGTCAGCTATCTTAACTCTGATGTAAACACTTCTCCTTGTAAATTCTATAACAAAACCAGTGATTAATTTGATTTTGAAATAAATCTGTTGACTAAAATTTTTAAGTGAGTAGAAGTAAGCCATGTTTATTTACGGAAATTTCACTATTCAGGGACCAGAGTTAAATATCTGGATCTCAGCCAGCCCTCCATGCAATCTCATATGTCCCACAGTGCACATGACACTGGGCTCATTGTCAGGCTATGATCTAGCGGGCAGGCACATGGGTTCAGAATCAGACGGCCCTGGTTAACTGTCCTAGCAGCCTACAGCTGAATGGCTTTGGAGAAAGTTTTTAACTCTCCCTAAGCCTCAGTCACTCGTCTATACAATGGGCATCTTGATTTTAACTACCTTACAGGATGAAGCTGGGTGCACGATCCCATGGCCCAATGCCCAGCACAGGGTAGCCTGGCACACACCTGATCCGTCACTCTAATGCTTTCAAGACAGTTGCTTCGTTTTCCAAATTAGATGATGTTTCTTTACTAAGTATATTAGCAGTCCTCATAATGCTACACAACCTATTCTGACAAGAAAGTCAACCAGGACATCTTAGCTGTCCTTCCTGGGCCTGAGACTATATTGGTCCTTTGGGGGTGCAAAAAGCGTCTCCCCACAGCTGGGGCCTCTATCAAGTTGGCTCTGGAAGAAATAAATCATGATTCCCCAGAAAGCAGACCTCAAGTGCAAATCCTGAACATGCCTGTCATATTGAGTGACATTTCTGTACTGTAACCACATCTACCTTAAATTCCTTTCATCTAGATTCTTAGGCAAACACCTTGAGGCATGGGGAAGAAGCTGCCCCTTAACAATCACTAACTACATAGCCTTTCAGGCTGTGAGGCTCGTGATCACTCCAGGGAGCTTTAGTAATGAACTTTTCTAAATTTGCTTGAATGTCATCTTTTGCTTCACTAACTCCTCACAACAGCCCTGTTGAGGCACCCCAATTCTACAGCTGAGGTTAGGAGAGGTTGGGTGACTTGGCCAAGCCTATGCAGCACTCATTAGTTTTTGCATTTAAGCTCGGCGCCTCTGTCTCTTTTTCATCAAGTTGTCTTTGTGTCTCTTGATTTCACCAAGGACAAGGAAACCAAATGTCAAGAATATTAAGTTTTTCCACCAAGCTCTTAGGGTTCCTATGACCAGTTGCCCTAAGGCCTCACTGTAGCCCTAATTTAGACAGAAGCTGTAAGCTGTTATCTGAGTTGGAAATGTAGATGGGCAACTGAAGCTTTAGCCAGAGGTGGCCACGTGGAGCTGGGGCCTACAGTGAGGCTGAAATCCTGGCAGGGGAGGACAGCACCCGGTGATGGGGCAGCCCCTGACGTGAGTGTGCAGTCAGCAAAGTGGAGCAGCGCAGGAGAAATGGGCAAGGTTGGAAAGGACCGGGCAAGGGCAAGAGAGGACAAAGAAGTGAGGAGAGTAGGAAACAAGGAGCTCAGGAAGGAAAGGGGAGAGAAAGAGGAGGATACAAAGAAAGAAGCTGGGGAGAATGAGGGAAACAGGAAGCCAGGGGAAGAGAGACATAGAGACGAAGACATCTCCCTGAGGAAATCTATACCCTCTTCCTTTCCTGCCTGCATTCAAAATCAGTTGGCCAATCCTCATGCATTTGACACAATTCCCAGGGCCCAGCCCTCTAGAGGGCAAGTGACTCCCCCTCTTCCAGGCATTCCCAGCCAGCGGTGGGAGCTGCTGGTTATTGCTCCTTCTGAAGTTGCTGCAGCAGCCATGTGACAACCCGCTGGGCAGATGCAGAGCTCCCTCCTGCTGTGGGCTCCCCCAAGGGCCACAGTTACCCCCTCAGAAGTCCCCAGACACATTCCATGCAGGGCACCCTCACCAAGACACTGCCTGCCGTCAGACCACCTGGAAAGCCTAGAAAGCAAGACCATGTCTGATTTTCTCAGCCGCTTCTGGGTGAGCCCTGCAGAATCTCAGCATACATTGCTTAAGGCAGGAAGGAGGGTCACAGAACACATCAAGACCGGGAACTCAGGAACCCAGAAATGTTTAAAAATCACGATGGCATCAGCACAATGACACAGATATTTTCCTATTTGTCTCTTCCTCCACCAGCACTAAGTGAAACATTTTGTATGGAAGAGAGTATCTTTCAGCTAATCAGCCATGGGCTTCTTCCTTGGCAATAAGCAAATTTAAAAATCTCTGCAGTTGAAAAGGAAAACAGTGCAAGGCCCAGAAGAAAGGGCCTGGGGCCATGCGTTACCTATACTGCACAGCAGCGGCCAAGCGAAGGCTCTGGACAGCCTCATCCTCAGCAGGGCCTGGCACCAACCTCAGGAGTGAGCTCAGCTCTGGTGGCTTGGGGTTATATAGAAACACCCATGAAATCTGATCTTCTCCCTCCCATCTGGAGCCAAGATTGGCCAAGCTGTAGGATCTGAGGGTGCTGCAGGATCACCTGGGTGGTCTAGGGAGGGAGGGGTGAGGTGTGGCTAGATGCTAATCAACACTGATCTTTCTCAGCCAGGTTCCAGGTTTCACCTAGACAGAGATATAATGGCCAGGTGCTTCTTCTCCTTTCCCCCCAGGCAGACTCAAGGGAAGTATCACAAACTGGCCTCAATCCGTGATCTCCTACTGGGGCAGCCCTCTTTCTTTGGGTTAACTTGCAGCATTTGCAGCTGTATTATGTTGCAGAAGCCTCACAACACCCCAGAGATGAGGCAGGCCAGGAGTCCTTGGAAAGCTGAAGATCCGAGACCCAGAGAGAACCAGGAGACTTTCCCAAAGTCACAGGGCATCAGGGGCAGAACCAGGGTGAGGTCCCGAACTCCTGACTGCCCATCTCTCCCACAGCCCTCTCTGTGTCACAGGAGAGCAAAGGCATGAAATCAGGCCCTTGAGCGGATCAAGGTGTGAGTGGGTCACAGTGGGGCCACTGCAGGGACAGGCCCACCCATGTGGGAATGTCCAGGTAGATGGCATGAGTACCTGTGTCTGCCTGTATTACACATGTGTCATGCCAGGATCCACATGGCTCAGTCACAGGGCAGGGTCATGGTTAAAAGAGGCTTCTGTGGAGAACAGGCTGGAAATTTCTTAGAAGGTTACACAGAGAGTTCCTTTATGGTCTAGCAATTCCACTAGCTGTATGCTAAAGAGAATTAACGGCATATGTCTAGATATAAATTTGTACATGAATGTTCATAGCAGCATTGCTTATATTAGCCAAAGAGGGGAAGCAATCTAATATCAACTGAGAAACAGATGAAGAAAACTTGGTATAGCCATAATGGGAATTTTTTCAGCCATATGAAGGAATGCGAGCCAATTTGCCAACCAAAGACTGTGACCAATTTATACAACAACCAGGACTTCATGAGGACCCATTTTCCTAAACTCTAACCAACTCCTGATTTTGTCATATCTTTTAATATGTCTTGTAATCAAATATGATGGAAATAATACCTAATGTTATAAAATGCATTTCCCCAAAGTCCAGTGGGGCTGGCACCCTTTCAATGCCTCCACTCCCACTGCAGCTCTTTCGGAAATGCCTGTTCATATCTTCAGGACAATCTTGTATTGCATCATTTGTCTTCTTATGAATCAAAGAAGCCACCCTTGGCCTTTCCTTCCCACAACTTTGTTTGCACAGGCCATGATGGGTTCACAGTGTGAAGGGGCTTTCCAACTCAAGTAGAACAGACTGACACTGCTGGGCTGGGAGCCCAGTTGTTTCTCCCTACTCAGAAGTCACTGAAAAAGGCTGTTTTAGTGTGAAGCCCCCATGTATTACTAAACTAAACTGCAATACTTCCTCACAATTCTCCTTCCTCCTCTTACTCCAGATACCCTGTCCCATTACCCCTCACTCACCCTACCCCTGGCCCTGGGCTGGGAAGAGGTCAAAGCTCCCCACCATTGGATGTGAATGCCTAGATGGAGCAAATGCTGGAGCCCATGGAGAGGATGCATCCTTCCTCTTGTACCCCAGCCCAAGGATCTTGCCATGGGCTCCAATGTGTCAGGATGGCTATGTGTCTTCCAGCATCATCCCCGCATGGCTGTGGCTACCTGAAGGAACAAAGACCTAGTATCTTTTCTGGAGGACCCTGGAAACCAAAGTCTTAGGTGCCCCAAGTCACGATGTCAGCTGGGAGGAAAGATTTGGGTTAGCACCAGCCTCTGAGGATTTGCGTCCCTCAGATCTTTATCTTCCCAGGTCGTCCCTTGCTCCTATGTAGCCCTAAGTGGATTTGTTTATTTCCCCTTGTATGTTCTTCTCTCATAGCCTGCTGCACTCAGACCTGTCCTCTGCTTCTCCAGGAGAGGTTAGTAATTCTCTGCACCTTGTTCAAAGACCCCTGTGACTGACACCATCCACAGTGTCAGAACTGTCCAACTGGTCTCCTCTGTTCCAGGTCTGCCATTATCTGCCTCCCCACCACCCTTACTTTTACTTTACCAGGAAGAATTTTAGGGTCTAATGGGCATTTTGTGTGTTGTCTCCCTAGCATCATTTCCCGGTTGGAAACAAAAAACCTCAACTTTTTCCAGGTATCTATTCTCACCCAGCATACCCAATGTGTCCTGGGAGCAACTTGCTCCAAGCCTAGCTCCAAACGCTGGCCTGAGTAGAGTAGGAAGGTGGCATGGATGGTAACAAAAGGCTCACCCTCTGCATCAGTGACAGACACAGACTTGAGTATGTGACCCAAATTGGTCCAATGGCATCGAAGGAAGGTGTGACTCAGAGGGAGGCAGACATGGCTGCTCCCCCTTGCTACCAGGATGAGGATGAAGCCAACTGGCAGAGCTGCAGAGCAAGGCAATGGTGGGAAGGCCACGCCAGAGCTGCTGCTGATGTCAACCCCAAAGCCTCTGCATTGTCCAGACACAGGCATCAATCCTTGTCCTCGTTGTTTAAGCCAATTTGAGATGGGGTTTTTGTGCATGTAGCTGAAAACATCCTAAGCTCTACAAGGCCCCTTGAATACCAGAAATTAAAGTGCTTGCTCTTTAGAAAGTCTTAGAATAATGAGAACCATCCATCACCTGCTAAAATCCCCCAGGCTGAGCAGACCTCCCACAGCACCTCATTTGGGAGATTCCAAACAGCTTGGGCAGGTGGCGCCACAGAAACCTCCAAGGTCCCTTTGACAAAATGCCGACTATGTCAACTTCTCAGAGGCCCTGAGGCACATGTGCATGTGGGTCCTTCTATTTACTGCCTCACCAAAATCTCCAGAAGCCAGCCACAGCCATCAGAAAATACAGCCATCTAAATTACAAGAATAAGCAGAGGGAAATATGCAAAACATTATGCTTGGGAAACACTCATCCTGAAGATTTACATAAAATGGTAGTTATTGAGTAAAGTAACCGTAATCTATTGACTGGGCTTCTGAAAATCAAATAATGGAAAGCCAGGCTATGGCTAAACTCCAAGCCCTTATGCTGGTAACTACAACAAAAATTCCATCTTCATTTGGCGGTATCTTTTCCTATGCTTATTTGTTATCTATCTTCTGTGAAAGAAAAATAAAAACTCCAAACTCCAATTTACTATGCCAAAAGGAAAAAGGAAACTAAGCTGAAAGCTGAGGCATGCAAGAAGCTGCCTTTCCTTTTGTGCCTAAGCAGAGAGCTACAGATAAAAGGTTAAATATCTCCACAGGTAGTTACTCTATGTTCACCTCATCTTATGTAAATGCGTATTTACTGAGGGTGAGACAAACTCATGATTGACTATCCCCTAGCTGCTCCTTTTCTTAAGACTTTAAAAACATTTTTAAAGTAATTGAGTTAAGATTATTGATTGGGAAGGAAAAAAAATTAACACAATGAAATGAAGGAACAGAAATGCAAGAGAAGTTGCTTAATCCTACGCCTTCCAGCCAAGATTATTGATTGGGAAGGAAAAAAAAATTAACACAATGAAATCCAGGAACAGAGATGCAAGAGAAGTTGCTTAATCCTACGCCTTCCAGCCCGAGCAGCACAGCATAGACATGTGGATGACCATACCCTCCCTCTTTCTCTTCCAGCCATCTTTTCCCCTTTAAGTATTGATGCCCACAAAATCACCTTGGGACCACAGGCTTTTTCTGTGATTGTGTGTGTGTGTGTGTGTGTGTGTGTGTGTGTGTGCGCGTGTGTGTGTTTGTTTTCCCAATTTCTAGTCATGTCATTAACCTTGGCAAAATAAACTTTTAAATCAATTGAGACCTGTCTCAGATACCTTTTGGTTTACAAATTGGTGACCAACTGAAGAGACTCTGAGTGGAGGTGCCCCTGACCTTTGATGAATCTCCTGTGGGTGCTTGGTACCGGCTTGGGCTATCTTTATTGCTCAAACCAATGGGACAATTTGCTGAGGCCTGGGAGCTTCCCCACTCCAGAGAATCCCTGATCTCCCCCAAACTTGGGTGAGATCTAAGGTGTATTTCACCGTACAACTGCTTTTCTGGAGTTTTACTCGCTTCTGACAAGGAAGGCAAGTTTTCCTGCTTTCCATGACATTGGAAACAGGAAAGCAAGTCCTTCCTGGAATTTCCGCTTATTTGCAACAGGGAAGGTGAGTTTGAGTTTCTTTCCTGCTTCTAAGATGGTAGAGAGCAATCTTCAGCCTGGGCCCCATTCCTAGGTAAGTAGCTGAATTGGGATATTGTGTTGAAAATTCTCCTTAATGACTAAAAGTTAAGACTGATAACCAGCTGGTCTTAATTTCTCCTTACCATTAGAGTGTTCAGTGGGGCAGGTGGTGACACAGAAACCTTCAAGGTCCCTTTGACTAAATGCTGACTATGTCAACTTCTCAGAGGCCCAGAGGAACATGTACATATTGGCTCCTCCAGTTCACTACTTCACCAAAATCTCCAAATAGCCATCGTCAGCCATCCAAAAAATATAACTATGTGAATAAGAAGAATAAGCATATTGTTTGGCTTTTCACTGTTGTTTTTTTTTTTTTCAGTCTTTCTCCCATTGGATTTGATCAACTGTACTGGACTTGGTCAAATCCAGCTAAGAATTCCAAATTATGAAGGCCTCTGAATTGGCTAAAATCTCCCACAGCTGCAAAAAGAAAAACAAAAAGGTGCTTGGCTTCTCAGTTCACTTCCTTTCTTAAAAATTATCGTTTCACTTACTTCCACCCTGTTACCATCTTCAGTACCAAGTGAAAAAATATCTAGAAAGGCTTCTAATAATTTGGATCCCTTAAAGAGCTCAGGATAAAGGCACCACTCACTCCTTTTAGGGGTGTTCTTCTTTCTTTGTGGAGTTTCAAGAGTCTTGGGCAGATTGTTCTCAGGTCTAAAGCTCTGCTGTCTTGTATTGCATTACCTGGTTTCTTTGGCTTTGGGGAGTACCAGAGATTACCTTGTACTGTGAGAGGATCTGACTTTAGTGTGTGAAATGGTGGACGATAGCTACAATTTTAGGGGTGGCTGAGGACAGTTGGCAGGAAATGGTCATTACTGCAGGGAGATACTCCTTTCTTCACACATTTGGATAAGAACATTGTGGTTTAGTCCTTAAGAAATGCATGCATTCTTGGCCCCATTCCCCAAAGAGCTTTACCCTAAAGCCGGTGATCTAATCAAGCTAAGTTAAAAGACCACCTATCATTAGCCGGGCGTGGTGGCGGGCCCCTGTAGTCCCAGCTACTCAGGAGGCTGAGGCAGGAGAATGGCGTGAACCTGGGAGGTGGAGTTTGCAGGGAGCCGAGATTGCACCACTGCACTCCAGCCAGGGCAACAGAGCGAGACTCTGTCTCAAAAACAAACAAACAAACAAATAAAAACACCTATTAAATTAAGTCACTTTAATAAAAACATTTTGTAAAGAAAATTTACATCATTAAAGGAAATCTTCGTTTTGTAAGAGCATCTCTGTCTCCGCATCTGTACCACTAGGAACCTTAACTAGGGGGAAGACAATGGCTTAAAGTTTACATAACAGACCTTGACTTTGTTTAGGTCTAAGTCTGTGCCTTTGAGATGTACATTTTCTACCCTGTTTCACCAAAGTCATGTCTTTGGAGTTGTACATTTAGAGTTGCTTAGGTTAGCAATTATTTTGGACATGGAACAGATCATCAGGAGACTAATAATCTGAAGTAGGGGACAGAAAAATTTGGAAAACACACAAATGAAAAATCTAAAATGTATAAGATCTGCCTCTGTCTGTGTCCTTCTATAGAACTGTATGTGTCATATGGAAGTGAAATTTCATGACCAAGTTATATGAAACAGCGCTAATTGTCTTAAAGAAAAGTCTAAAGAACTCTAATTAATTGTCTTCAAGAAAAGTCTAAGTGTTTATTGGACTAACAGAAACTAGTTCAGAGGCTTTTCAGTTCACATGACTTTGGTAATCTTTGGTCAGATTAATTTGGTAAATTTAATTTTCTCTATTGATTTGAAATCTTAAAGTCATGTTATGTTAAATTAAGTAATCCTAGAATTTTCACTGGGAATTAGAGTTACTAAGAGTTAGAGAAGTAGGAGAATAAGATGTGTTTTTGGTGAAACAAAAACATAAGGGTATGGTTTTTGCTTAAGTAAATGTATTTTTTCTGGTTTACAGGACCATTCTACTGGTATTAAGATAAAAACTACTGCTTACATCCAACCATTTTTTAATAAGCTGGTGAGTTTGTGTTGATATCTCTTGGCTAGAGTCCCAAAGTAAAAGCTATAGGATCTTTGTATGAGTGTGTGTGTGTGCTCAGATGTATTTACATGTGCATACATCTGTTTCGTTATGTGTTGTGGCCAGAAGGTACTAAATTGGCTTAAAAATAAAGGAGTACTCATAAATTAAGGAAATATGCCCAAATGTGTGAGAAGGCCCCATATACTGGAGCCCTTTCAGCACTTTCTTGAAGAAAACTACAAAACAAAATAGAGGACCAGTGACTTAAAAGCCCACCTGAGCAGATGACACCAACCTCTCACCCATGGCCACAGTTACGGGAGAGCAAGTTGTTGTTGGGGCAGCTCCACAGGAGCAGCCCTGTTCTGAGCAGAGCGTGTCCTCCAGGAAGAAGGCCTGCAGCCCTGGCCAGACCAGGCACTTTTCAGGGCCAACACTTTAGCCTGATCTACCACTCCTCATCTTCACTTAGCCCCCAGTGCACCTCCTGCTCCCAGGAGGGAGCCCAGAGGCTCTGTAGGATAAGAAGATAAGAGGGGCACATCCCAGAACAGCAGAAATACGGGGACCTTCTGTACTAGTTTTCCTATTGGCTGAACCTTGAGCCTCTTGGTAACAGGGACCGTCAGAACCAAAAAACCTTTGAAAAAGGAAAGGGTCCTTAGGAAAATGTTCCAAACATCTCACTCTTCTGACCCCTGGAGAAATAGCGACATAAGAAATTCCTGGCTCATTCAGCCCTGTCCTCCCCTCAAGCTCCTTGTCTCTGTTCCCTGAATCATGACCTTCATGAACATACCATTATTTGCTGCCTTATGAAAACAAAGTTTGTGTAGAGGGTTGTAGCACTGCTTGTGTAAGAGCCATTTCCCAGGTGTCCTTCATCCTAGAAAGCCCCGAGTAACTTAGTGAGGGTCCTGACACCACTCCACCTCTGGAGAGGGAGGAGCCCTTAGTCACTCAGATTTCATCACCTGTCTCATCCGTTACTGTGGCCTGCGCTTGGCTTTGTCTGGAGTTGTTGGAAATGTGACTCCCACGTTAAAATCCATGATGATGGCCCTGGGATAGCAGGGCAGTAACTTACTGCTATGTTGCTAATGCGTTCCGTGATCTTATCACACTAGTCACAAACTCATTCATTTAGGAAATATGGCTTGAACCCAAAGTTAGAGTTTCCATAGTGGCAGACAAAAATAAAAATGCAAATAACATTTTATGCTAAAATCCACTATAGATTTTCATGGGGTGACAGATGGGGCAAAAAGGAGAGAGAGACACAGTCACCTGAGGAGTTAAAAAAGAAGTGGCATGGAAGAGGTGTTCTAGGATCCAATATGTTCCTATTTTAAAAGGTTTGTTCTATGCCTGGCAAGTCCTCTGTCCTTGGTAAATAATAAATTAATAAGCTGCCTACATCACAAGGAAACCACTCCTGCCCCCAGCCCGCATCCTCCATGCTGCGGTTCTTCCCTTTTCCTTCACAGCTCTCACTTTTGACTCTGAAGTTGGAGCAGCCGGTCTGCTCTCCAGATTCTGGGTGCTTAGAGGAGGCTCCTGTCCCCCTTGGGACACAGGCTCTGTGGAGAGGCAGCTCCTTTCCCTGCCCAGTGAGGCTTCCCAGATGGGAGGGCAGAGGGGTCCCCCATGCTGGAGAGGAGTTGACAGAGCTGGGGGGATGTTCCAGGAAGGAGACCCCTAAGAGGTCCAGCCTCATATCTGAGCCTCTCAAATGCTCCACCCAGCTGTCCTGCCCCAACCCACCCCAGTGCATACATCTCTGGACCAGCAATGCCCACAGGGACCATGAGGAAATGCCTCTCTCTCCTTGTCCTTCAGTTCACCCCACTCAGGTGACTCCATTCCTGGTCACGGCACCTGCCCAGCACATCCTATTGCAGTCTTCCCAGACCTCCCCATGCTAGAGGCCAGGCCTGAGCTCCACCTCACTGGGAAGCCTGGTGTGATTAGCACAGGTGGGGCCGACCTCAGACCTCACAGTGTCTGCAGCTTCCACCCATTTCCTGGTGGACGTGTCGGGGGCCATTGCTTCTTGTGCTGCCACTTGACTCTGTGTGAGCTGGTTTCAGTCCTCAACTGAACACAAGCCTCCGGGGATACAGACTGGGCATTGTTCTACTCGTGTGTCAACATGAGTTGCTCCAGGCTATAATCATATGTCCCAATGCATTTTTTTGTAGTACCTGTACTCAATACTTGGCCACTGGAAGGCGGTCTCACCTTTTCTTCTGGCAGTCACAGAAACATCTGTATATGCAACATGTCACTCAGCTGGATTCGACAGAGAAGGGGAGAATCAGCAGGTTTCCCCCTTCCTCACCTACCTTCTGAGTCACTATGGTAATATGCATCAAAGAATGTGGATAGTTGGCTGAAAGTTCTGTTATATATGATGGTCATAATAGTGGAAGAGGATTGGTAGGTCAGAGACATATCTTTACACATTTTGCTCAGGGATCTGGACCCCAGAGATCCATCCGAGACTTCTACCTGTTCACTCCCACAGGTGAGGCTGTGGGGCAGAGAACTGACAGGTGTCAGCATTTGGAATCACCCTAACTCCAGCAGGCAACTTCCTCCCCAGCGAATGGCACCAGCTCTCATTAGCTTCACTTCTCAGAAGTGCAAGGCTCGGGGCAAGCAAGGAATGGAAAGTCTAACAGCTCTTCTGCAAACAGATTAGTCTCTTTCCATAACCCCTGAATAAAATAAATGTTTTGTTCACCAGGACTGCAGGCATCTTCCGAGTCCCCTTGGAAGCCCTGCCTGCGGATGGGAATACCACTCAGGAATTTTAATTCCAGCCGCCAGCTGTGTTTCAGGCCCCACAAGCTACAAAATCTGCATCTCAGAGACATGTGTTTTCAGCCACAGCCTCTGTGTCTCGATGAGATGCTCCAGACATGAGTGTGTGGATGCCACTCTGTGATTCCTGCCTCTCCTTCCCTTGGCAAATAGAGGGGCAACAAGCATCCCCAGCCCAAGTTTGGCTTCCCTGACTCAAGGCAGGGAGGGGCCTCCATTTCTTACCTACAGTGAGATATTGTGGACATGGATTGTCACCCTCCTGAGGGGTCTCCCCACTCCTCTCACCCCCTTCGCTCTTCAAACCTGACCTCTCATCCTCAATTAGCCCCCAGCAAGCTTTATGTACATGGGAGAGTGTTTACAGCTTATCTGAAGTATGAGAAGACAGTTAAGACATATCCCATTAGGACACACACAGGGTTGACTTTATACTAGTTTTGCTTTTGGCCCAGCCTGAGTCATTCCTTGATGCCGAGGACAGTGAGATCTAAAACCAATCTTTGAAAAGGGCAAAGGGACAATACAGGAAAATGTTCAGAGCTGCCAATCCTCCTGAGCCTGGAAAAATGGTGGCACAGGGAATTCCCAACTCCAACCTCCTTCTCTCCTTGTTTCTCCATCTTGGTCTCCTGTGCTGCATGTCCTTTTTCAGAATCACTGGAGCCTGTGTTGGGCAAATGGTCTAAGTTCTATATCTGAGGCAGCCATCCGAAAGATGTCCTTCATCACACAGAGCACCTGCATAACCTGGAGGTCCCAGCCCAAAAGCCAGTATGGAGGGAAGGGGGGACCTTAGTCACACATATTCCATCATCTTTCTCATTCACATCCTGGGTTGTGTTTGGCTTGGTCTGGAATTGATGGAAATGTGGCTGCCATGCTCAATCAGAACAGAGTGTGTTGGGTATAAATGCTACAGGGTTTTCTGCCTTCTGGGATCTTATCACTGCTTTCATTCATTCAATCATTCATTCATGTATTCATTCATTATCAATTTTGCCTTGAACCCCAAAAGAGAGCTTTCATTGCAGTGGCGTCAAAGAATGAAACAAGTGTCGGTGTACATTGAAAAGACACCTCGGCCTTTTCTGAAGGTATCTAGTAGGGTGCAAAAGAGAGAGCTCTGCCCAGCTGGAAAGGAGTCACGCAGACACTATGGAAGAGCTGGGCCTCCAGCTGAATCATGAAATCCTCGTAGAGGACCCTAAGAAGAGGGCAGATGAATCTGACAGGGGTAGAAGGAGGCGTTCTCATCAGAGCCCAGTGTGAGCAATGGCATGGAGCTGCTTCACAGGTGGTGCCAGGAACCCCAGTGTGGAGGGGGCCGAGGGCAGGAGTGGGTGGAGGGGAGGAGAGGTCCAGGAGCCACATTGGGAAGTATTTCACAATGCAGGCTAAGGAGGGAGCACCTGACCTGGAAGACAGGGAGGCACTAAATGCATTTGCAGCAGGAGTGGAAGCCTCCAATTCTATTTAGAGGCCTCTGGGTTGGGTGGGGTAAACTGGCAAGATGCCATGTGGATTTCATCCCAGAAAACTGTACCATCAACAAAGGAAATCACATCCTGAGCACTCACTTGAGGAGAGGAAATAACAGATAGATTTTCTCTTGGTTTCACCTGGATGGCCCAGACACATTCTGTTTTGTTCCTGACTGAGTTGAAAACCTTCCCAGAGAATGTGTGAGGACACCCCCCACACTGAGAACACCCCCACACCGAGGACGCCCCCACACCGAGACGCCCCCACACCGAGACGCCCCCAAACCGAGGACACCCCCCACACCAAGGACACCCCCACACCGAGGACACCCCCCACACCGAGGACACCCCCTACGCCAAGGACGCCCCCACACAGAGGTCGCCCCACACTGAGGACACCCCCTACACCGAGGACACCCCCCACACTGAGGACACCCCTACACTGAAAGGGTCCTACAACCAGAGAATCAGGAACCACCGTGGCTCCAGGGCATCTCCTGAGCTGAGGGACTTTGCTATCTCTGGGGCAAATGGTTGTTGATACTCACAACTTTAAGGAGTTCTCAGAAAAATTGGTGATCAGGCCAGGTGCGGTGGCTCACGCTTGTAATCCCAGAACTTTGAGAGGCCAAGGCGGGCGGATCACTTGAGATCAGAAGTCTGAGACCAGCGTAGCCAACATGGCGAAACCCCGTCTCTACTAAAAAGTACAAAAATTAGCTGAGTGTGGTTGTGCACGGCTGTAATCCCAGCTATTCAGGAGGCTTAGACACAAGAATCACTTGAACCCAGGAGGTGGAGGTTGTAGTAAGCCAAGATAGCGCCACTGCCCTCCAGTCTGGGTGACAGAGCCAGACTTGGTCTCAAAAAAACAAACAACAACAACAAACAAAACAAAAACAAAAAAAGAAAATTGGTGACCAGATAGCCATTCCCCCAAAACTAATGTGGCTTCTGTTTCATACACTCAGAGATTTGGAGTTCTCACACCCATTTGTAGTATAATTTCTTTTAGATCACTGGGAAATAGAAATTTAGCACCCCTCACCAAATCTTATCATCTACCCCGCTGCCACAGTGGAAAACAGAAAGTCAGCACGAATACCTCCTTTCTACCACTCTGACTGTCCTTTCCTAAGGAGGCCAGAAAAAATAGCAAACAGGCAGTGTTCCTGCCCCCAGAGAGGCCTAACCCCCCATACATGAGAATCCATGTCACTGTAAGACCTGAGGGTGCGGTTCCAGAACACTGTTCAGAGAGGATGAAAGTAGCACCTAGCATAAGGGGGCAAACGTGTTCGGGTGTGTAAAGTGCCCAGCAGGTACCCAGCAACTGGCTAAGCACTAAGTAAATGAATCCATCCATCAACAGGCTGCCTGCAGCAGGAGGAAACCTCTCCTCCCTCTGACCCACACTCTCCATGCTGCAGTTCTTCCCTCTTCCTTCAAGGCTTTCATCTCTGACTCTGAGGATGGAGCAGCCCGTCAGTTCTCCAGGATTCCAGGTGTTTAGAAGAGGCTCCCATTCTCCTGGGACATAGCTCTGTGGAGAGGCGGCTCCTTTCTCTGCACAGTGAGGCTGCAGAGAAGGCAGGAAAAGAGAGGGGGCTCCACGGGGCTGGAAGGAGTTGAGGGGCGCACAGAGGAAGACCATGTATGGAGAGAGAAGTTTCAGGATTGATCTGAAGTTGTATCAGTGCTGAAGCTGATATTCAGATACATGTACCACATTCTTTTGGCCCAGAAAAAGGCTCAGGTCCTACACTTCCTGTCGAGACATATGGTGTCCAACTCAGAAATATATAGTCCTTGTGTGAGGAGAGGGAAAGGGTGAATATATATTGCTCATGTTTACTTCTTGTCATTGTTGGTAAATGGATTATTCCTGAATAATCATGAAAACAGAAAAGCAAAATGAAAAGCCGAAGTTACCAATGGATCAAGGGAGGAGAATGGAAAATGACCACACCATGAAGAGGAGCTTGAGTGCAAAGGGACAGAGCTGGGCAGGGAGAGGAGGGGACATTGCTGTCCCCATCCCTGGAGCAGCCCTGGGTCACAAGGAAAGAAGGAATGGCTCTCAGCATTCACGGCCCAGCTCACTCACTGCTTTCTCCTTATTTGGTTCGACTCAAAATGCGATGTCCCCATCCTGACACCACAGTCTGAAAAACTGTTCTGATCAAGGAGACTGTCTTGTCCTAGTTTTTGATGATTTTTGTTGCTTTAGCGTGGAAGATCACTTGTCTATGAAACCTTTCATCCTGGGCAAAACTGGAGAGTTTTTCACACTAAACGTTTTCTAAACATTTCTTGTTGTAAATTTCATAATAAAATCAATAATCAACTTGAATAAAATTGTTAAGTGAAGGGAAATTACATGTTTATTTATGGAAGGCTCACCATTTCAGGGACATGTCACGGACTTAGATGCAGGAGCTCTGGGTGCAGTCTCAGGGCCTCCCTCAGGAGACGTGGCTCTGTGGCTCACACACTTGTGACAGACATGGTGGCAGGAGCCCAGCCTCTGCATCAGACGGCCCTCATCATAGTCCTAGCTGGCATGACAGCACGTGCCTCTAGGGAAGCTGTTTGCAACTTATTTACTTTCTCAAACCTTAAAAATTTTGGGAAAATGATTACTATTCAAAAAGTTCCAATCATGATGAAATTAGACAACCTGTATGAAATTATTGATGTAGCACCTAGAGAATGTTGAGTGTTGAATAAGTGTTTAATGGTCTTCACCATTATTATTCCTTTGTTACCTCTTTCTATCTCCAATTCATAAATGAGAAAATCATGGTTGACAGAGGTGAAAGGTCTGACCTGGAGCCGCATGTCAGTCAGCAGGAGAATGGACATAGATGCCTTGTTATTTTTATTTCTTTGGCTCCTTTTTGGCCAGGGTTTCCCTAGACCCTTTCCAGCCAAAGACTCAGCTAGGACTCAGCTGGTCCCACCGTATTATTCTACTCCAGGGTGCTCTGGGAACATCAAAGACCTGGATCTGCTCTCACTAAATCCCAGGGGACCGTGTGCTGCATGCCAGAGCTAGAGGATGAGGCCTGCCTGTAGCACCTCTGTATCTGTTAATTTAGAAAAACCAGAAAGGGCAAATAAAAGTAGGATTTGTTTTTCTTCTTCAAACGTGTCAGTGAGTTTCAGGTGATCCTTCAAGCTCCAGGACAAACATTCAGAACAACTTAGATGACACGACAGAGATGCTCACTTCATGTGAGGTTTACAGGATCCAAATGCTCCTTCCAACTTCATGAGTGGAGGGAACTCTGCAAGGTCAGTTCTGGAAGGTCCCTGACCCTGTGTCCTCCTCTCCCCAAATCACATTCATGGAGGACTGTGGGCCTCCCCAAGGCCTACCAAGTGTCTTGGAAAAAGCCCAGACCCATCTAGAACCAAGACCAGGAGCCAAGCCCTCTTCTGTCCCCAGAGAGACCTCATGCATGGTGAAGCAAGAAGTGGCCACTTCAGCAATGTGCCTGAAATGCACTCGAATATACTCAAATGTGCTTAACTCAAGCCCCAGTGTGAGCTTTGCCCTTCCTGAAACACTCGGACTAAGGAGGGAGCAGCTTTCTCTGTGTTCTTCTTGTTCCTAAATTCACCCCACTCGGGTGACTCCACCTCTGCTCACGGCACCTGCTCAGCACATCCTATTCTGGTCTCATCAGACCTCCCCATACTGGAGGCCAGGCCTGAGCTCCACCTCACTGGGAAGCCTGGTTTGATCAGCACAGCTGGGTGAACCCCAGACCTCACAGTGTCTGCAGCTGCCACCCGCTGCCTGGTGGGGGTGTCGAGGACCATTGCTTCTTGTGCTGCTATTTGACTCTGTGTGAGCTGCTTTCAGTCCTCAATTGAATACAAGCCTTTTAGGGATGGGGAATGTGTGCTGTGTGTTTCAGTACAGAGACTGATTCATAGGGCACCACCTGTCATCACATTCCCTGAGTTATGAGTTTCTTTATTTTATGCATTTTTTCCAGGATTATATATCTTATCTAGACATTGGGTATTATACATCCTTGATATTATAAAGTTCATATGCTACTCATTTCACATAAATACATTGGGAAATGCCATAGGGCTTATAATAAGATCAACAAAGAGGAAGAAAATAGAGTCTAAGAGACACATGCTCCAATATCAAAAGGACGGGAATGATAGAATAGTTTTCACATCCGACCTACTGACCCCAAAGAAGTAAGTGTACAGAAATACTGGAACAGAATCCATGTACGTTTCTGGAAGGGTTACTGGGTCATACTCCTTCTCCTTCACCTGAGGCTGATCCAGGAAAACTGTGGCTCAATCTTATTTCTGCAGTCACAGGTGCAGCCTCTGCCCAACATGTGCAGGGCCAGGTTTGCATGGGCCAGAGGAGCATTGGCAGATGCTCACACCACCTGGAATGCCTCCAAAGCAAGACCATATCTCATTCTCTCAGCCATTTCTGGGTGAGCCCAGGCTGGCCCCCTGTAGAATCTCAGCATAAGTTGCTTAAGGCAAGGAAGAGGCCCATAGATCCAAGAACTGAGAAATGTTAAAAATCGTGCTGACATCAGCCTAGTGACCAGAACAATCCCTGTCTGTCCCTTCCTCCTCCAGTACAAAGGGGAAAGTGACACATTTTGTATGGAGGAGAGTATCTCACAGCCAATCAGCTTCTTCCTATGCAAAAAGCAAACTACAACACCCTCAGAGTGGAACAGGAAAGCAAAGAGAAGCCCAGGACAAAGGGCTCAGGGGCCACACATTACCTGTACTGCGCAGCAGTGCCCAAGCGAAGGCTCTGGACAGCCTCATCCTGAGCAGAGCCTGGCACCAGCCTCAGGAGTGAGCACAGCTCTGGTGGTTCGGGGCTATAGTGAGCCGCTCCTGAAATCTGATCTCCTCCCTCTCACCTGGAGCCAAGGCTGTCCAAGCTGCAGGATCTGAGTGTGCTGCAGGATCACCTGCAGCACTGGGTGGTCTAGAGAGGGAGATGTGAGGTGTGGCTAGATGCTAATGAACACTGTTCTTTCTCAGTCTGGTTCAGAGTCCTCTGTCACCTAGAATGAGATATAATGATCAGGTTCTCCTCTTTTCCTCTCTGGGTGGTCTCAGAGGAGGAATCACAAGTTGACCACAGACCATCATGACCTCCTGATTGGGCAGCCCACCTGCCTTAGGTTTAGCTCATAGCACTTTCACCTGTGTTACACTGAAAAAGCCTCATAACACCTGAGAGGTGAAGCAGGCCAGGAGTCCTTGGACAAGCAAGGAACCAAGACCCACAAAGACCAGGAGACTTACCCAAAGTCACAGGGCATCAGGGGTGGAACTAGGGCAAGGTCTCAACCTCCTGACTGCCTGTGGCTCCCACGGCCCTCTCTGTGTCTGTGGAGGACAAAGGCACAGAATCAGGCCCTTGAGCTGTTCGAGGTGTGAGTGGGTCATGGTGGGGCCGCTGCAGGGGCAGGTCCACCTGTGTGGTAATGTCCAGGTGGATGGCATGAGTACCTGCATCTGTATTTATTATACATGGGTCAAGCTAGGACCTACACGGTTCAGTCCCAGGGCAGGGTTGTGGTTAAAATAACACAGCACAAGCCTCTGTGGAAACAGGTTGGCAGTTTTCCTTAAGGTTACACAGAGAGTGCCTTTATGGCCCATAAATTCCATCAGATATATACTTAAGAGAAACGAAAACATAAGCCCACACAAAAATTGGTACATGAATTTCTGTAGCAGCATTGCTCATAATAGCCATCATGTGGAAGCAACCCAAGTGTCCATCAGCTGATGAATAAGTAAATAAAACGTGGTATGGACTTACGATGGACTGTTCCTCTACCATGAATAGGAATGTGAGCTGCAATGCCTACCAAGGACTGTTGCCAATTTATACAACAACCAAGACAACAGGAGTATCCACTTTTCTGAACTATTTACCAGATCTTTTAATGTGTCTTGCTGATCAAATATGCTAGAAACAATACCTAACTTTATTAAATGTGTGTCTTCCTGAATTCCAGTGGGACTGGCATCTTTTCAGTGTCTCTGCTCCAGCTGAGGCTCTTTTGGAAATGCCAGTCCATGCCTTCAGAACAGTTTTCTCTTGCATTGCTCTTCTTCTTCTTATGAATCATAGAGGACACATTTGTCCTTTCCCTCCCATAACTTTACTTGCACAGGCCCTTATGGGTTCATAGTGTGAAGGAGCTTTCCAATTCAAATAGAACAGGCCGACACTGCTGGGCTAGGAGCCATCTAGCTACTCATAGCATCCCAACTGAGGAAGGCAGGCAGAAGCGAAGTTGGTAAGTTTCCTCTCTGCTCAGAATTCAGTGCTAAGGCTGTTTTAGTGTTAAGCTCCCAGGTATTACCAAAGTAAACTGCAATGCTTCCTCACAATTCTCCTTCCTCCTCTTACTCCAGATATCCTGTCCCATTACCCCTCATTCATCTTTCTTCTGGCCCTGGGCTGGGGAAGGACAAAGCTCCCCACCATTGAATGTGAATACCCACATGGAGCAAATGCGGGAGCCCATGGAGAGGATATGCCCTTCCTCTTGTAGTCCATGCTGAGGATGCTACCATGGGTTCCAATGTGTCAGGGCAGCTGTGCTCCCCGCCCAGCAGCATCCCAGCATGGCTGCAGCTGCCTGGGAAGAAGAAGCAGTTAATCTCTTACTATCTAATTTGTTTTCTGGGGGACCCCAGAAATCAAAGTCTTAGGTACCCCAAGCAGTGTCCTCTTGGAGGAAAGATCTGGGTTCACACCAGCTTTTGAGGAGCTATGTCCCTTGGATCTTTGTTCCTTCAGATAATTTCTAGTTTCCAAATGGTCCTAGGCAGACCGGCATTTCTCCCCTTTGTATGTTCCTTCCTCATGGCCTTCTGCACTGCAGTTTTTCTCTCCGCTTCTCCAGGAGAGTTTAGGAATTCTCTGCATCTTGTTCAAAGACCCCCTCTGACTGTCTGCCCCCCACAGATTCAGAACTGTTGCACTGGTCTTCTCGCCACTGCCCCAGCGTCTGTCATCATTCACCTCCCTAGCACCCTTGCTTTTATTTTACCAGGAAGAGTTTAACGATCTGGTGGGCATTTCATAAGTTGCTTCTCCAGCATAATTTCCCTCCTTTTTCATACAACCCCAATTTTGTCCATGTGTCTATTCTCACCCCATGCGCCCAATGTGCCCAGGGGGCAACTGACCTCATGCTCAGGTCTGAGAACTGGCCTGAGTTGCCACTTCCCACCTGCCCATTATTCACTTAGGAGCCATCTGGGTTACCACATTGAGTGTGTTGGATAGCAGTGCTTGCATCCAAATAAACTTTATTTTATTTAAAAATGGCCTTAAGGTGCAGGACATGGAATCACGGCAATCTGGATATGCCATAGGGAAGTCATGAAGTGCTTTCTTTAAGTGAAAATGTGAATCTTCCTGGCTTAATAAGGAAAAAAGATGTGTATGTGAAGTTGCTAAGATCTACAGTACAATAAGATGTTTTGAGAGACAAAGGCAGACCACATTTACATAACTTTTATTATAGTGTATTTTTATAATTGTTCTATTTTATGATCATTGTTGTTAATTTCTTACCATCTACTTTATGAAATAAAGTTTGTCATAGGTATGTATGAATAGGAAAAAACACTATCTGCAATTTCAGATATTCATTAGGGTCTTCAAATGTACACTTTGTAGATAAGGGGGAACTACTGTATTTGTCGTTGTTGTTTAAGCCAACTTGAGTGGGTTTCTGTTATATGAAGCTGAAAATATCCTAACCCCTACAATGTCCCATGAATACCAGAAAATAAAACACTTGCCCCTTAAGAAAGTCTTTCAACAATAAGAACAACACTCCATCACCTGTTAGTCACGCCCCTTCCAAAACTAACCAGACATGCTCTGCCTGTTCACTTTTAGAGATACCAAACTCCTTGGACAGGTGGTTACAAAGAAATCTTCCAGGTCCCTCTGACAAATGTTAACTTCACCTTCTTAGAGGCATATGGGCATATCTGCGACTTTGGTTCAGTGCTTCACCCCAATCTCCAAAAGCCTGTCAAAGCTGTTCTAGAATACAACCAAATAAATATCAAAAATAATCAGATAGAAATATGAAAAATACTATGCTTGGAAAACACCTATCCTGACAGTTTACACAAAATGATTCTTAATGACTTTTCTAATCTTAAACTATATTGACAGGGCTTGCAAAAATTAAACCATGGAAAACCAGGACATAGCTAGAACCAGTGGACTATATATTGCTAACTACCACTACAATTCCATATTCACAACACAACAAATAACCGCAGTACCCTTGTGAGCAATTATTGCTCATCTTTGGTACAGACTCAGAATGCTTTAAATTAAACAGACCCAAAAATTTCAAAAGACTTCATTTTCGATGAAAATATCCAAATTCCCATATAGATTAATTGATGCTTTCATTTAACCTCTCTTTTTTTTAATTCTGTGGTAATAGCCATCAGAGAGATGAAGCACTTAAGACTTAAAGTCTACAAAAATACCGAATGCATCACTGAATTTCACTCCATTCCAAATTGGCCTATCACTTTTCATTCGGTAACTGCTCTTATTAAAGAGTTGTATAGCTTTTAGCTTTCAAGTCAGCCACTATCTTGAAATCCTTTTCATTCACTGCTTTTGACCATCCAATTCATCTCACATATCAGAGGTTGTTTCAGCCATTTTTGACATGGAGAGCATAAAATATTCTTTCCTGCTTATAGGGGAGCTTTTTCTATTTAAACATGAAATGCTTTCAAAGAGAAATACCATGGCTTTTAAAGAGTTAAAAAGCATTCCTGTCACGGTAGTATTTATTGTTTGTAAGGTGAAGGTTAAATGTTAGCCAGTTATATTTACATCCTAATGAGTAACTGGTTCATAGCTACCAAATGATAAACATTATGACCTTAGTAACTATGTCTCCAATAGAAAAAAGAAAGAAAAGAAAAGAAAGGAAGGAAGGAAGGATCAACATCAACCTACTTTCACATTGCTCCTTATATTGAAGGTGATTGTGTACACCCACAAATGTAGGCCTAAGAAACTTTTATTACAATTATCCAGGCTTATACAGTTCAAGGCTATATGCCAACTGATGAATTTGTTTGTTTAAAGAAAAAATGTCCAAGGCAGAGGGAAGGGTGATGTGAGCAAGATGGCAGAATAGGAATCCCCAGCTCTCACTTCTCCACAAAACAACAATTTGGCAACTATCCACAGACACATATACCTTTATGGAAGCTTCAGGACCCAGGTAGGAGGCTGTGACACACCATTGAAACATAAGAGCATAGAAATCTGCTTCTAGAAGGTATGCCTGTGTCCCAGGAACAGGTCAGCTACCATAGACTCAGCCCCAGACTCAAAACCAGCCTGCATAATCAACTCTAGCCCTGCTTTCCGTAGTGTTAAAGGCAGTCTCTTTTCTCTGGGGGCCCCATAGAAACTATACCCACCCACACCCAGGATAACAGGACTGCCAACCATGGACCCAACTGAAGACATGAAAGAAGCCCCATGACCAAGGGCCATCCCAGCTAAACTGCAGTCCCAGAGGCAGTATATCTGTCTTGAGACCCAGTAGATCGTTTCCTACAAAATCCAGCCTTTAAAGATCAGAAGAGGCGACTGCTCCTTCAGATGCACAGACACCAATGCAAGATTACAAGAACCATGAAGAATCAGGCAAACATGATTTCATCAAAGGAAACTAATAAGGCTCCAGTAACCAACTCTAAAGAAGTGGAAATCCATCAACTACTTGACAAATAATTCAAATAATTGTCTTGAAGTTCATTGAAAAGAACAGATTTAGTACTACATGAA
Source organism: Pongo abelii (assembly GCF_028885655.2). Classification (NCBI taxonomy): domain Eukaryota; kingdom Metazoa; phylum Chordata; class Mammalia; order Primates; family Hominidae; genus Pongo; species Pongo abelii. The sequence goes on along the minus strand of NC_071993.2, from coordinate 129,721,741 downwards.
ATCTACGAAACAACAATGAACAAAATTATAAGTTCATTTAAAAAATAGAAACCGTAAAAAAGAAACAAGCAGAAATCCTACAGCTGAAGAATACAATGACTGAGCTGAAAAACTCAAGAGATCTTTAATAGTAAGCTTGATTCGCAGAAGAATCAGTGAACTCAAACACAGGTTATTTGAAATCATCTGGTTAGATAAATAAAAAGAAGAAAGATGAAAAAGGGGGAAAAGACTGTGGGATTTATGTGACACCATCAACTAACCAGTGTACATATTCTGAGAATTCTAGATGCAGAAAAGAGACAGAAAAGGGAGAAAAACATATTTAAGAAAATCATAATTGAAAATTTCTGATATCTAGGCAGAGAAATGGACATCCAGATTCATGAAGATCAAAGGTTCCCAATAGGTTGAATCCTAAAACGTTTACACTGAGACACAATATAATAAATTTTCAGTAGTCAAAGAGAGAATTTTGAGAGCAACAAGAGAAAAGCAACTTATATACAAAGGAGCTCCCCTTAAGTCTATGAGTTAATTTGTCAGCGAAAACTTTGCAGGCCAGGAGAGACTGGGATAATGATTTATTCAAAATACTAAAAGAAAAAAGTCAGCCAACCAAGAATACTTTAGACAGGAAAACTGTCCTTTGTAAATGAACGAAATATAAAGACTTTCCCAGACTAACCATAACCAAGGGAGTTCATCAGTTCATCACCACTAGACCTTCCCTACAAGAAATCCTGAAAGGAATTATTCAAATTGAATTTAAAAGAGACTAAAAAGGTGAAAGTCTAAATTTCATTGCTAAAGGTTTTCCAGTCTTCTGTGTTTGATGATTGTTATAGCATCTGGACCTCCTCTTCCGTATAGCCTTGTCCAGAGGCTCTAAAGTGACCAGCCATTCTGGCTTGTCTGGGATTGAAGGGTTCCAGAACTTGAGATTTTCAGTGCTAAAACTGGAAAAGTCCCAGGAAAATAGTACTGAATTGTTTCCGCTACCAAAGTTCTGGGTGTAATTTAAAGGAAAATCCAGTGACCAGAGGAAGGGAGAAGAGACAGAGATTTTATTAACCAAAGTCCCAGGAAAATAGTACTGAATTGTTTCCCCTACCAAAGTTCTGGGTGTAATTTAAAGGAAAATCCAGTGATCAGAGGAAGGGAGAAGAGACAGAGATTTTATTAACCAAAGTCCCAGGAAAATAGTACTGAATTGTTTCCCCTACCAAAGTTCTGGGTGTAATTTAAAGGAAAATCCAGTGATCAGAGGAAGGGAGAAGAGACAGAGATTTTATTAACCAAAGTCCCAGGAAAATAGTACTGAATTGTTTCCCCTACCAAAATTCTGCATGTAGTTTGAAGGAAAATCCGGTGATCAGAGAAAGGAAGAAGAGACAGCAATTTTATTAACCAGGCAGCCATCCTGACACAATGGGAGCCAACCAGATCCTGACCAAACTTAACCAGAGAGGCTTCCACAAAGATTTAAGAGTTCCAGTAGCTTCCTGATACCCCCTCACCAACTCCACTGCTCTCCTCACAGCACACAGAAGGCATCCCTCTGGGAGAAGGTGACAAGCTGGGACAGTCACTGTGGGTCTGTATCCTGAGAAGTTACTGATCCTGTGTCCCCTGTGAGTTTCTTCATAATCTTCCACCCCCACCCACCCTTCCAATACAAAAGTCTGGGCTTGGCACTATGCCTAGGCACCCCAGGTCAACACTCAGCCATCCAGTATTTACATACTTGGGAGAAGACAGGTATCAAGAAGCAGACTCTCCATCTTTGCCACCTGTAGTCCCATATGTAGACAGCTGCAGTGGTGCACGGGGTGGAGGTGGGTTGGTTGAGGAGAGATTCTAACTCATCAGAACACAGGAAAGCCTGGGTAGCTGTGCACCCATTCCAAGCCTCCTTGACCATAGAGAGCTCCCCAGCAGGCTGTGAATGAGGATGGAGCAAATTTTGAAAGCGTTCACTCCTCTATGTTCCCTGCTAGCTCTGTACAAATCTTAGATCTCAATCAGATGAGTCACAACCCAGCATAGTGGCCTCACTCTGCCTTGGCTTCTCCTTTGTCCTGAGCAGCTGTCCCAGGCCAAGCCCTTGGGGCCATCACTGCCCCCACATGACTCCATCACTTAATCTTGGAGCTTAAGCCTCTTGGAAGATGCTGTTGCAGAAACAAATCTTTGTCTCTGATTCAGCAGGGATGCTGTTCCTCATTTCGAAGCTTGGACAAATCATATGGGCTCCCAGGCACTTATAGGTATAGAGTTCCAGGGAAAACAGAACTGTCACCTGAAGGTTGGCTCAGGCCAGATATCCAAAGCTGGGGCTGAGGGATATCAGACTTCCTCATGGCTAAGAGGAGCAGGAGAGGGAATTTGGTGCTGGACTCAGGCGGAGGGAGATGAGGCAGGACTCTAACGTGTGCCATCCCATAGCCTCCACCACCTGGCTCCCCATCTTTGGCCAGCCCCTAACCTGCACCTGGACAGCTTTCCCTTCCCCAGGGGCCCAGAGCAGGCCAAGTGCCACAACCACTGCTTTCATCAGAGCCTGTGGGAGCTTCCCAAGGCATCTCCTTGCCGAGGTAGCTTTGGATTCCACACTTGCTAAAATACAGATGCTTTCCAAAAAGATGTAATGCCAATGAAGGAAACTTGAACACAGTGGCAGGCCAATGAAGGCTTTTTCCAAGCTCTCCTAGTGTGTTTGCCCCTTTCTGGGTGACCTGTAGGCAGTGGGGCGTTGTTAAATCTTTAACAACAGGCTCTGGGAAGGGGGAAGCTTCCTTTGTAGCGTGATTTCCATGGTGCGAATCCTCCACCCACGGCCATTTTATGCCAGCAATAAGACGCCACTGCATGTGCAGCTGGGAGAGCTGGGCAGTCACTCCGCAGGGGACAGTATTTCCAGCAGACAGACACGATGTGATGTAAATATCCTTGGGCACGGATAATAGTAAAATGGAGTCAAATAACCAGAAAGTGCTGAGTTTTGGTATTTAATATTTTTATTTTTAATATAATTTACTTAATTGTAAGACTCTACAATTTGATTTTTAATAATGGTCATATAACATCCAGTTTGTATGATTTCTGAAAATGCAGCATTTCACAGACACAGGTTTCCCGAGAGGACCTTCTCCCTCCAGTCAGTGCACACCTGAGTGGCCTTGCCAAGCACTCGGGACACTAAGTACTCCAGCCAACGCAGGCAATGGGGAGAGATGCTGAGGTCAAAGGTTTCATCCCCTACAGGAAATGACCATTGGCTGGGGCTGTCCCTGATTCCCACACACAGAAGCCATTCAGGTGCCATCAAACTGGCAGAGGATAGAGCCCCTGCCCAGGGCAGAACCCCTTACTAGCCACTGCAGGGATTCAGATGCCAGGAACAGGGCTGGAGGGGACAAGATCTCAAGGGGCTGCTGGAGGCCACCTTCAGCCTGTGGTAGGGACCAGGCAGAAAGGGGAGCTACCATCCACTCTGTTGTCAGACAGTAGATCGGATTCTGTCCCCTTAAAGTAATGGAAAGGAGCCAGGACAGGCTTTCACAAGAGTCCTTTATTAGAGCTGAAAACTGTGGAACCCCTTCCTGTAATGGACAACCACTGGCGCTCACAGTAAACACAGAAACAAGTTCTTCAGGAATAAAATAGCTCCAAGGTTGTTCTGCAGCGCCCTCTGGCACTGGCAGGTGGGATAACAGGAGAGTGGTGAGACGCTGTGGTTTGAAGGGGCTGGAGGGCAGCCTCTGTCCCTACAAGGTCACAGAAGACAGCTCAAAACAGGTGCCATGTGGCCCGGCCTTGTGTTCTCCTGGCCCCTGGTTGTCAGTCACTCTGCTGAGGGTGGAGCCTGGGGCAGGATCACCGGGCTATGAGCAGGTCCTGGAGGTGCGGAGAATTTGGAGGAGCCACCACAGGTCAAGTGAGTAGTCCTGTGGGGCCAGCTGGGGTGTGGGTGTGGTGTAGACATCACAACCCTCCTGTAAGCCCTCCTTTTGCACCTGGTACTACATCTTACACAGGAGCTGCAGACAGGACTGTGTCTGATGCAGTTCTCTGTGCAAACTCAATGTGAGGCCAGGCCTCCTGGGCTCCTGGGCTCCTGGTGCCTTGGGGATGATGGAACAGGGAGGAGGGAACCTAGGACCAGAAGCCAGTGACCCTGACTCAGACCCCAGCTCTGCCACTCGCTACCCAAATCCTGTGCAGTTCTGTGCTGACTTGCCTCTCTCAGCCTTAGTTTCCATCCCTGCCAGGTGAGAATAATACCTGACCACACAGAGGATTAGAGGATTATGTCCAAGGTGCCAGGCTGGCAGAAGATGCTTAATCAGTGTTTCCTCCATGGCATGTTCTTATGGATGGCAGAGGCTGGGGCAAATGTGAATCAGCAGAAATGAGGCACTTTAGGTCAGTGGGATTTTGATATGGTCTTTTGGGACTTGGAAAATAGATCTTTCAGGACCACTCGGGGCAAGCCTGCTGAGACCCCAGCCCCAGGGTCCCCCTTATCCTCACAGCAGGGACCCATAGTCTCCACTGCTCCTTCTTAAGCACAGGGCACAATCTGGACTCTCTCAGAGGGATTTAAGAAGCCTAAACCAGCAGCTCTCAATCTTGGAACAACCTGAGTCTGGTGGGTCACCAACGTCCAGGCCTACCCTCTGGTTAGATTCTGATCTAACTGGCTTGGGTGCAGCCTGACAGCAGCAGGTTCAAAAGCCCCTGGGCCATTCTCATGTGCAGTAGGGTTGAGCACCCTTGCCTCAAACCACAGTCTCAGTTGCTGGGAATCACAGCCACTTGGTGTCAGCCCAATCCTCCCTGAGTGTGGAGATGTGGTGTGGATGGGGAGGATGGGTCCCTGCTCCCAAGCAAGCCCGCTTCTCTGTGTCCCCTGTGACTGGACCCTCAGTCACACTCTGACAGCTTTAGTCCAAAGCCCCTGTCACCAGTGGCCCTGTCTTCTGCTCTACGTGTCACCTGGACCTCACTGCCTCTTCCTACCAAACTCATCTGTCCCTACTAGCCACTCTTCTGGCTGGGCCCTGCTGATAAAGGGGCCATTACCTCCTTCCTTGAGAGGCTGTCAAGTGGCTAAGACTGTGATGGTTATCTATGAAGAAGCACTGGCTTCTGGGGCTATTTTTAAGGAGAAAGGACACTTCAGGAGGTGGAAATGTTTCCAGTGGAAATAAATTTCCCCTTTATAGTGGTGACCCCTGCATGACCCCTCTTTGTATCCACAGGTTCAAGTACAGAGCCTGGCTTGGGGCTGGCACCCATGGGGACCACTCAGGGCAAACCCGCTGAGCCCCCAGCCCCAGGGTCCCCCTCATCCTCACAGCGGGGACCCGCAGCCTCCACTGCTCCTTCTCAAGCACAGGGTACAACTTGACATTCATGAATGAATGAATGAATGAATGAATGAATGAATGAATGAATGGAGTTGAGATTCCATGTTGGGTTCCCAGCCTCTGAACTTTTTTGAATTCTCGGATGTCTGACTTGCCACTTTGTTACTCCGATTGACGTGTATCTCAAACCCGCACACCACTCCAGTTTCCTGCTTCTTCTGCATCTGCTCAGATCCAGTCCTGGGCTGGTGCCTGCATTCCACCGCATTGACATTGCTTTTCAGGGCAGACTCATGGTCACAGGAGAACCCTCAAGGTTTTCCTTAACTGTCCCAGCCTGGGAGGTTAAGGGTGAGTGTTGGGGGTGATGGCAAGGAGAATGGAAACCAACAAGAGACAGTCCCTGGGGCCCCCTAGCTCCTCTGACTCCTGGTAGGGCTCAGGACTCATTCTGCATCCCACGGAGGCTCACGGCCTCTCACCACAGCTGCCAGTGGTGGGCAGCTCTCGGGCAGCCCTAGTCAGAGCTGGCAGCTATGGCCAAGTCTCTGTTGGAATTTTCTGTCCCCTTGTCCTGAGGTTTCCCCTGTAGCCATTGCCCTGCTGGGATCTCATGCAGCTCAACTCACACATCCAGAGTTAGGCTGTCTTAGCTGTCCCCTCTTGGGACAGGGGTCCTGAGATTGGCTTCATGGGGCAAACGCTGGCATTGCCAGGGCAGTACACGAAAGCTCCCATTCCTGCCAAGCCTGACCTAGGAGTCCTGAGCCTGATTTATCTCTGATTTTCTAGGCAAATTTACTGCTTCCTTGGAACCCACCTCATCCCTTTGTTTCTTCTAAGCTCCTCGGGTCACCTTTCAATCTCCTTCTCTCTGGAGACCTCATGCAAACAGGACTCCCTTCCTAAGGGCCCTAAGGAGTTTGCTTCTTTCCCTGAACCGCCCCAGCCCACAGTTCTGGAGATGATGTGTCAAAAACCAAAAGAGGCAGATCCCTAGAGAAATGGAGGCAATCATCTGTAATTTTCAATCACAGCCACTGAAACTTACGACGCAGTTAGCATTCTTGTCTTTCTCCAGGCTGCATCCTGCATATCCTGCTTTGGGAAGAACCAACACTCCAAGGACACTGGGAAGACACACGAGCTGCCCCTTCTCATTCTGTATGACAACCACCCCACCTGTCTGCTTAATTTGAAGGGATCTAGTTCTTAGGGGAAACAAAGGAAACAGTGGCAAAACTGACACTTACTCTGAAAAAGGTTCTTTATTCAGCTGGCTCTACCCTAAGGAAAGGCTGAGATTTATGCTACAGGCCTAAGAAGCGAGCTTATAAAAGGTCAGAAAAGAGGCCGGGTGCAGTGGCTCACGCCTGTAATCCCGGCACTTTGGGAGGCCTAGGCGGGCAGATCACTTGATGTCAGGAGTTTGAGACCAGCCTGGCCAACATGATGAAACCCCGTCTCTACTAAAAATACAAAACTTAGCTGGGCGTGGTCTAGCGTGTCTGTAATCCCAGCTACTAGGGAGGCTGAGGCAGAAGAATCGCTTGAACCCAGGAGATGGAGGTTGCAGCAAGTTGAGATTGTGCCACTGCACTCAAGCCTGGGTGACAGAGCAAGACTCCGTCTCAAAAAAAAGAAAAAAAAAAAGGCTCAGAAATTCCACCTAGAGAAAGCTCTGCTGTTGCTAATGTTTGCCTTAGAGTTGCAGGTGAGGCTTTAGACGTTAGCACCTGTCTACCTTTGACATTTTGACCCAGGACTGAGCCTTTGGATCTGGGGAAAACCTCACTCCACCTTTCTTCACCCCACCTCTACCCACCCCATCTTTCTTCACCCCACCTCCACCCACCCCACCATACACCTATGCCAAGATAAACGGAGTTCAGGTGCTGCTGGGCGCCTAGCTCTGCACCATTGTTTCTTCCATCCTCTCTCGGGTGCCTGGGCTGGCAGAGCCAATATCTAAACACCTTCTCTGGGCTTCACATCTTGGAGCTCAGAGGCCGGCCACTGGTGCTGTGTCTTCCTCCCCAGGGTGAAGGCTGCCACAGCCAGGACCACAGCCAGGAAGACCCCAGCAGAGATGGCAGTGCTGTGATAGCTCCCCTGGGAGCTGGCTGTCTCCTCCACATCAGCCACCAACACGTCTGGGAAGGAAAGGAGACCGCAATAACAGAGAGGGCACCAGGACAGAGCCCGGCAGAGGAGGAGAGGAAGACAAGTAAAGGCCGTGGCCCCCTGGGCATAGTAAAGGCAATCAGAACTGTTCGGTGGGAAGGGATAAAAAACTTGGAGAAGGAAGTGCTGAACGGGAAACTGAGGCCAGACCCCAATGGGCAGCTGACTGTCAGACTAGAGAGATTTCACGTTTATCAGCCAAGGAGAGTCAGGGAAGGTTTTCTTAGCAGGAACTGGGAACTGCGCTTTGGGAGAACAAATCTGGCCTGAGGCTCCAGATGAATGGGAGGGGAGAGAGTTGGGCATTTTAGACCAGCTAGGAAATGATTACAAGAGTCCCAGGTAAGAGGCCCCCGGGACGTGAGCTACTACAGCAGCTGCAGGGAACAGGAGGGAGAGGAAGGAAGTGAGCCTGTGCCCGCAGGCACCTTCGCCCTGTCCTGATGTCCTTTGCTCCTCACTCCGACCCCATTGCATGCACTATTCATGAGACTTATTCTGAATTGCATCTTTTCCTGCAAGACTTTATCTGCCTCCTGGTGCATAACAGTCCTTCATTAAACATGCAGTGAATGAATGAACAAGTGAGGAAAGAGTCTGGAATCAGCTGGACATAAAGACGGCCTGAATAGGAATCAAGAGGAGAGAGAGCTGTCAAAGATGCCCCATGGGCAGCGCCCTGACCAAGGAGAGGGCTTGTGACAACTACTGCTGCTCCACCCACCCCCAACACTATGGCCACCACATCCGTTGACCTGGCCCCAGAATGGGCCAGAAATCCTGGGCATCACTCTGCAAATATTCATTGCCTCGTCCATGCCCACAACACAGCAGCACAGCAACACAGCAACACAGCAGCACAGCAGCACAGCAGCACAGCATCACAGCAGCACAGCAGCACAGCAGCACAGCAGCACAGCAACACAGCATCACAGCAACACAGCAACACAGCAACACAGCAGCACAGCAACACAGCAGCACAGCAGCACAGCAGCACAGCAGCACAGCAACACAGCAGCACAGCCGCACAGCAGCACAGCATCACAGCAACACAGCAGCACAGCAGCACAGCAGCACAGCAACACAGCATCACAGCAACACAGCAACACAGCAACACAGCAGCACAGCAACACAGCAGCACAGCAGCACAGCAGCACAGCAGCACAGCAACACAGCAGCACAGCCGCACAGCAGCACAGCATCACAGCAACACAGCAGCAGAGCAACACAGCAGCACAGCAGCACAGCAGCACAGCATCACAGCATCACAGCAGCACAGCAACACAGCATCACAGCAACACAGCAGCACAGCAGCACAGCAGTACAGCATCACAGCAGCAGAGCAACACAGCAACACAGCAACACAGCATCACAGCAGCACAGCAGCACAGCAGTACAGCATCACAGCAGCACAGCAGTACAGCAGCACAGCATCACAGCAGCACAGCAACACAGCAACACAGCAGCACAGCATCACAGCAACACAGCAGCACAGCAGCACAGCAGTACAGCAGCACAGCAGCACAGCAGCACAGCAGCACAGCATCACAGCAACACAGCAGCACAGCAGCACAGCAGCACAGCAGCACAGCAGCACAGCAGCACAGCAGCACAGCAGCACAGCAGCACAGCAGCACAGCAGTACAGCAGCACAGCAGCACAGCAGCACAGCAACACAGCAACACAGCAACACAGCAGCACAGCAGCACAGCAACACAGCAACACAGCAACACAGCAACACAGCAGCACAGCAACACAGCAACACAGCAGCACAGCAGCACAGCAACACAGCAACACAGCAGCACAGCAACACAGCAACACAGCAACACAGCAACACAGCAACACAGCAGCACAGCAACACAGCAACACAGCATCACAGCAACACAGCAACACAGCAACACAGCAACACAGCATCACAGCAACACAGCAACACAGCAACACAGCAACACAGCAACACAGCAACACAGCAACACAGCAACACAGCAGCACAGCAACACAGCAACACAGCATCACAGCAACACAGCAACACAGCAACACAGCAGCACAGCAGCACAGCATCACAGCAGCACAGCAGTACAGCAGCACAGCAGCACAGCAGCACAGCAGCACAGCAGCACAGCAACACAGCAACACAGCAACACAGCAGCACAGCAGCACAGCAGCACAGCATCACAGCAGCACAGCAGTACAGCAGCACAGCAACACAGCAACACAGCAACACAGCAACACAGCAGCACAGCAGCACAGCAGCACAGCAACACAGCAACACAGCAACACAGCAACACAGCAGCACAGCAGCACAGCAGCAGAGCAACACAGCAGCACAGCAGCACAGCAGCACAGCAGCACAGCAGCACAGCAGCACAGCAACACAGCAACACAGCAACACAGCAACACAGCAGCACAGCAGCACAGCAACACAGCAACACAGCATCACAGCAGCACAGCAGCACAGCAGCACAGCATCACAGCAGCACAGCAGTACAGCAGCACAGCAGCACAGCAGCACAGCAGCACAGCAGCACAGCAACACAGCAACACAGCAACACAGCAGCACAGCAACACAGCAACACAGCATCACAGCAGCAGAGCAACACAGCAGCACAGCAGCACAGCATCACAGCAGCACAGCAGTACAGCAGCACAGCAACACAGCAACACAGCAACACAGCAACACAGCAGCACAGCAGCACAGCAGCACAGCAACACAGCAACACAGCAACACAGCAACACAGCAGCACAGCAGCACAGCAGCAGAGCAACACAGCAGCACAGCATCACAGCAGCACAGCAGCACAGCAGCACAGCAGCACAGCAGCACAGCAGCACAGCAACACAGCAACACAGCAACACAGCAACACAGCAGCACAGCAGCACAGCAACACAGCAACACAGCATCACAGCAGCACAGCAGCACAGCAGCACAGCAGCACAGCAGTACAGCAACACAGCAGCACAGCAGCACAGCAGCACAGCAACACAGCAACACAGCAGCACAGCAGCACAGCCGCACAGCAGCACAGCCGCACAGCCGCACAGCCGCAGAGCACAGCAGCACAGCCACACAGCAGCACAGCAGCACAGCAGCAGAGCAACACAGCAACACAGCAACACAGTAGCACAGCCGCACAGCAGCACAGCCGCACAGCCGCACAGCAGCACAGCAGCACAGCCGCAGAGCACAGCTGCACAGCCGCACAGCCGCACAGCAGCAGAGGAGCACAGCAACACAGCAGCAGGTGCACTCCCTGTTCTAGAGAAGAAAAGTGACATGGCTTGTGCCAAACAGAGCCTGCCAACGATCAGGACAAATCCATGCAGCTGGCGTCCCCATGGCCCTGTCTAGACCCTGATGTCAACACGTCTGCTGTTATAGTTATTATCGTTGTGAGGAATACTGTCATCATTGGTGTTAACATGGATGACAATAACAGGAGTAACAAAAACTACCATTTACCAAGCACTCAATGACTTGCACCAGGAACAGGCTGAGGCAGTTTCACCAAAATTCCTTTATGTAACCCTCTCAACAGTGCTAAGAAGTAAGTATTGACATTTTCATTTTGCAGATGAGAAGCATGGATTCTGGGACGTCAGGTCTATGGGCCATCCAGGTCAGAACTCTCTTGACCTCGCCCTGCAACGGGTCCTCCAAGGACCATGAGGCTTGGGGGAGGTGGGAACCAGGTCTGATTCAACTCTGTATGACCAGGTGTAGCACAATGTAGGGCTCAATTTGAGTTGGAATATGACACCAAGAGGAACATCCCAAGTCCCCGAGTCAGGGGTCTGTGCCCCAGTGGGCAGTGGGGTCTGAGAGCGACCACCTACTGAGGCTCCTCTTCTCGGCGTGTGGGAGTCTGCAACTGGATGGGACCCAGGACGACGTCCACCTTTTCCTGGTAGGAGCCCACATCCCTCTTGGACCTCACCACACAGCCTCGGTAGCAGCGGGAAGAGGGATCATACGCTCTGCACACCACCATTTTACAATGCAGGTACACGGAGGGGAAGCGGTTCAGGAAGTGGAAGGCCCTGAACCGGAAACGGGCAATGCGAAGAGACGGCGGGGAGTAGGGTCCGTAGGTGTCATCTCTCACGCATCTGGAAGAGAACAGTAGCCCTTTAGCTCTCACCAAGGCCCGATTCTTCCTTCGTGACTCAGTTGTACCAGGTGAGGAACTCCACAGCCTGTCCTCACTGCCCCTGCCTCCTGCACACCTCACCTTCCTTCTGTCAGAACGTGTGGATCAGACACTCACTGAGGGGCCTGCAGACAAATCCTGGCAGCTCCGGTACCTCACCGCCATCCTTAGGCAGCAAAGCCTGCGAGGGCTTTCCCGATAGACAAGCAGGCCCCATACTGCACAGTGGGTTGGGGCCTAATCCCACAATGACTACATGCTCCATGCACCCAGGTAAACCAGATGAGTCAGGGAAGTAGCTGGAGTTTGGAGCCCAGGAGCGGGACCCAGAGACAGGGCAGAAAAGTAAATGACCTTCCCTTCTCTCTCCTGGTGTCAGGGCCAGGCAAGGTCTCATTTGGCTGCACTCTGAGTACAGTGCCCTGGCCCTCCCTCTTCCAGGGCCTCCCTCTCCTGAGCCTCCTCAGCCTGCCCTGAGCCCCATGCAGCTGTACTTTCCACACTGGCCTGCGAACCCTCCAGGAGCCCCTACGCCGATATCAACCCCCTCCTCATTCCCTGGGGCACCTCCTCTCAGCAAGGGTCAGAAGGAAAATAACCTAAGGATATGCTTACAGGAATTTTCCTAAGATATGGAAGAAGCAGCTCACACTAACCCAGTTATTATAGATTGGTGGGATTTTGAAGGGCGTGGCAAAGAGAAGAACCAGGAAAGCTGGCCCACTGGCCTAGGATGGGCATTTCTCATGGGTGGTGGATGTGGTCTCCAGGGCAGTCTGGCTCAGCCTGGGAACCCGGCCAGGATCTGCTCCCCAACTTCTGTCTTCTAGAGCCTCCTTCCTTCCTCCATAGGCAACCCAGATTCTCTCAAATACCAAGTTTTTTTTTTTTTTTCTTTTCACAGTAGCTCCCTTAGTGGCAAAAGAGGAAGCAAAAATAGCCAGAGGCTTGTTCAGAGGTGGGACACCTGGGAAAAAGGTCAGGGTCACTCAGAAGCCCCCGGGCAGTCATTGCATTTGCCATAAAACCCTGCCATTCAGGGCTCCACGCAGACCAGAATGCCACAGCGAAGCCACAGCCAAGACTCTACCTCAGAATCACTCAAGAGTTTTTAAATGTAACATACCCAGGCCCCACCAGGCCAAATAGAGGATGTATGGGTGGGGCCTGGGCAGGGTGTGTTTGGAGCCCCAGGTCATTCTAATGGACTTCCAGGTGGATGATCTGGTTGATGGCCAGGTGTAGCCAATAACTCCCTGTGCTCCAGGCATAGCCAGGGTACATCTACCCCTGCACACACATCCCCATCTTCCCAGCAAATTGCATTGTCATATAGAAATGGCAGGATTTGACCAGAAAGAATCCTTTGGCAAGGAAGAACTAAGGTCACCCACTCGTTTTCATTAACATCAATCAATTCACACAAATTCAAAAGTCACCTTATGACTATTTGTACAAAGGGAATCTGGTTAAGCTTTCTCCCCTCCTCTCAGCCACCAAGGGGGCTGCTGTGAATTGAACAAACTGCATAGACTGTGAACAAGGTGAGCTTCAACACCTGCTTACTGAACTGACATATGTTCACACTGTGCCTGGGAAGAGGTGCTATGTTTAGCATATCAAGAGGGTGTCGAATTGAATCTGCCCACCTCTAATTCCTAGTAGAACCCTTTATCCTATTGGTATAACTTCTCTTGGAAGGCAATGAAGTGTCCAGGTCTATATTGTAAGCCAAGAAGTATGGTACACACCCATCAACAGAGACTTCAGAGGGGGCTGGAGTTGCACATCATGGTGTCGTCATGAGTGCAGAAGAGTCAAACCCCACTTTACCCACATGCAGTCATCCAGGGAAGCTGGACTATGGTAGAGCAACCCAGCCTGCACACCCTCTGGCCCCAGCCTGACATCTCTGGCCTGACCTCTGCACCTCCTGAGCTTGACTGGAACCCGTGGACTCCCGGAGCTTCTATTCCCAGGCTGAAGGAGGGCAGCAGGGCTCCTGCCATCTTCAGTGCACATTCCTGGTGGACCACCTGCCGCACACTCTCTGTGCTCAGTGCCACATCCACTCTCTCTCATCCCATCCTCCCAACAGCCTTACGATGTGCGTGTCATTATCCCCACTTGACAGGCGAGCAACTGGTCCATAGAGGTGCTTTCACTGGCCCAGAATCATGCAACTGGCACGTGGCAGAGCTGGCATTTCAACCGTGGTCTGCTCCAAATCAATGCTTTTCCCACTATACGCAGGTCTTTTTAACCGTATGGCTGGAGTTCAGTCACCTAGAGTCTAATCCCAGTTTACAGCTAACCTGCTGAGTGAACACTGCTGAGCTGTTCTATTCTCCAGACACCCATCTCCCCAGATGTTAACTGGAGATGATACATGGTCATCCTACCTGATGAGAAATCAGGGATGTGACACAGAACACAGAGTAAAAGCACCTCAAAGGTAAAAGCTACAGGACGTTACTACATGTAGAAAGGGATCTAGTTAAGCTTGAAATACTGGGAACTGCAGTTCATCAAAATTTGCATTCTTCAAGCGTTTGGGGCTACTCATGTTTGAGTTATCAAGCAAAGGTTTAAGGCCATCCCATAAAGACACTCCTTACCCACTCCGGATTAGATCATAAGTCAAAGACGTGAAGTCACTGGAGTATGGTGATGCCACGCAGGTGTCCACAAACAAGGTCAGTGCAGCATCAGAATGGAGGATTTCAGCCTGAACATACAAGTCCTGGTTCAGGTCCACATAGTAAGGGTGGCTGGTCACAGGATACAAGAAAGAGGAGGAAGTATAAAAGGAAATGTTCACGTCAAAATTGCCATACTGGACTTCCTCGACCTGGATGGTGTCATTAGCAATGTGGGTGGTGCCATTAGCAATGTACATGGTGTCGACCCAGGTGTTCTGAAGCATCCTGCAGCTGACATGAATACGGAGGTCTGTCCTCCTCTTGATGATGCCACCTGAGGCAGCTGCTGTGAGGAAGTTGGAATAGTCGATGGTGTCATTGTCTGCCTAGGAGAGGCAGGCAAGAGAGCAGAGTCAGGCACATGTCACCTGCTAACGGAATCCCATAGCTGATTTGGGTGCGAATGAGAGGGACATGACTCAACAAGACTTCCACCCCTCCCAGAACCACTCAGAGATGGCCATGGCACGTGCCTATCCTTTGGCTATGAACCAGCACAGGGTGCCAGAGCTCACACTCTGGGTCCAGGTCTGGGGAAGACCCACAGGAAGGGGTTCTACCTTGTCCACCTGCTCTTAGCATACGTTTTCTGACTTTAAACTGTCTTAAAATTTTTTTTTTGCTTTATATTTCAGTGCCAACAGTTATCACAATAAACCATATGACTTAAACCATATGACCACAATAAATCCTTTTGTCAGGCCTCTGAGCCCAAGCCTGCACATATACATCCAGATGGCCTGAAGTAACTGAAGACTCACAAAACAAGTAAAAATGGCTGGTTCCTGCCTTAACTGATGACGTTACCTTGTGAAATTCCTTCTCCTGGCTCAGAAGCTCCCCCACTGAGCACCTTGTGACCCCCGCCCCTGCC
The DNA here is from genome assembly GCF_028885655.2 of Pongo abelii. Classification (NCBI taxonomy): domain Eukaryota; kingdom Metazoa; phylum Chordata; class Mammalia; order Primates; family Hominidae; genus Pongo; species Pongo abelii. The sequence continues at coordinate 129,706,461 of NC_071993.2, read as the reverse complement.
CGCCAGAGAACAACCCCCTTTGACTGTAATTTTCCACTACCTACCCAAATCCTATAAAACGGCCCCACCCCTATCTCCCTTCGCTGACTCTCTTTTCGTACTCAGCCCACCTGCACCCAGGTGATTAAAAAGCTTTATTGCTCACACAAAGCTTGTTTGGTGGTCTTTTCACATGGACGCACATGACAGTATGACCCTTCTTACTCTTTCAAAGACCCTCTCAAGTGCTTTCCATTGAACCCTGTACATTAACATGATCATTTGCATGGACGTCACATTTGCCTATGGTGCCTACGATGGAGATAAATTCTGAATCCGCTCCAAATAATGAACGTGGAGTGCAGATTTATTTCTTGGTCAGAAGAAGCAGTTCTAATTTTAGATTAAAATTCACTGTCACAGGCCAGCCTGGTGGAGCTGTGAGCAGCTCCAGCCATGGATGGCACAGCCCTACTTCTGTGTCCTATACTCGCAGCTCATGGCCATATGGTCCTGGGCAAGTGGCTTACCTTCTGCAAGCCTCCGTTGCCTCATAATTAAGTGGGAATAAAGTTGTCCTGAGAATTTTAAAAGTTATATAGCACACTTAGTTCAGTGTCTCATATCTGTATGAGCTGTTAATAATACTATATCAACTCTTAGGCTCAGGACCAGGGGCACTGGGGGTTGCAAAGATGAACAAAACATTGGCCCTGCCCCTGAGGCACTCAGTATGATAGACAATATTGTTATTTAAAGAAATAGAGGAGGTCAGGAGCAGTGGTTCATGCCCGTAATCCCAGCATTTGGGAGGCCAAGGCAGGAGGATCACTTGAGCTCAGGAGTTCGAGACCAGCCTGGGATACATAGAAAGATCCCACCTCTATAAAAACAATTTTTTTAATTAGCTGGGTGTGGTGCTGCATGCCTATAGTCCCGGCTACTCTGGAGGCTGAGGCTGGAAGATCGCTTAAGCCCAGGAGTTCAAGTCTGCTGTGAGCCATGATGCACCCCTGCCTGGGCATCCAGCCTGGGCAACAGAATGAGAATCTGTCATTAAAAAATTAAAATAAAATAAAAATAAAATAAATGAGTGGAGGAATAAGAATGTGGCATGTGCTGTGCATGATCAGCCAAGTTAGAAGAAACAGGGCTGACAGAGTTGTCTGGCTGCTCCAAACGGGTGTGAATGGGTGTGAACGAGTGTGAATGGGTGTGAACAGGTGTGAATGGGTGTGAAGGGCCCTCAGCAGGGCCGCTCAGGCAGTCTCCAGGCTGCACACTTGGCATAGGAACAATGGTCACCTTCAGTGGACTGACTTCCACTGACCAAACCACAGCAAGCCAGAACCCAACACAATTAAGGCCGGGCCTTCACTGGGGGAGTATGACAAGGACTAATCACAGCATCTGCCACTTGTAGGGTGACTAACTGTCCTCGTTTGCCTGGGAGTGAGGGGTTTCCTGGAACGTGGGACTTTCTATGCTAAAATCTGCAAAGTCCCAGGCAAACCACAGAAATCTGTGGTAGGGGCTGTTGAAAACTTCAGTATAATCATAGTTGCAGCCATCTTCAAGCCTGTAGAGAAGGGACACACCATTTTGGCTTCACTTTCACCCAAAATTGGATGCAGGGGGCCATCTTAGATGGTGATAGCTCAACAAATGGTAGCTGCAGAGGCCAACTGACTGTGGAGCTAATGATGCTGAAGCTTTTGGGCCCCCTCTTCCCCGCCTAGTACAATGTGCAGGCCTCCTCCAAGGCCTAGCAATGTGTTTGCACAGCCATATGTTTTTGCAAAGTTTATAAAAGTTCATAGATATTGCATTCTTTGACTTAATGAGGCCACTGCCCATCTCAACACCTGCCCCTCACCGCCGAGCCTAACTGTATAAGCTTCGGGCCCTGCAAAATCTGGAGCTGCTCCAGGAGCTGCTGTTGTTATTGCTGATGGGAGTGGCAGCCTGCCAGACTGCTGGACATAGCTGGAGATACTCTGCCTGCTCAGCTTCCTTCCTCCTATTTGGAAGTCGCTGCAGCCATATCATAGCACCAAAGGTTTTTTATCTTCCTTTATTCCAATTTTGTCCTGATTATGCCAAAATCATAATTTCTTCATCTCCAGAATTCAAGAAGCACAGGACATACCACTATAAGAAAGCTTGTGCACTGGGAAATGGAATGGGAAGCCCCAGGCTTACCTGCTTGAAGGTGCCGCAGCCTGAGTAGGGAATTGTGAATATCACCAGGCTCGGCGTTATCTGGGGCCGACACTCGTGGTATCCATTCCAGGTAGAAATGACAAGGTCACTGGCAGAAAAGCCCAAGGATTGGAGGTAGCTCCTGCTCACGCTAGCTTGCATGTGATTTGGCAGACAGAGTAGGTCTGATAGACAAGGACAGATAAGGCACTCAGTCACTGCCCCGGACTCCACAAGTCCTGTGGAGCCAGAGGCTGTTTCCACTTAAAAAGTGCACAGACCAGGGTGGCTGACAGGGAGGGTCGGCACTTAGGATGTGGGCATAGACCTCGCTGCAATCCCCCAAGGACCCTAGGGTCAAGTCAGCCCCATCCTTATGAAAGCCCAAGGAGAGCATGTGGACTCAGGATTTCTCTGATGGAGAATTGGAGGCAGGATTTTTAAATAAGTGGAATGTTTGGCCAAGTTACCATTTATCTATAAAGTAAAGTAACTGTATGGTCAAATCGTGGGAATGTCATGAAACAAGGTCTTTTAGCCATGAAGCAAGTCAATCTTTAATCCTGACTGCATAAGAGACCCTGGATGTCACCTTGCCTGGCCCTTGGCCAATCTACACATCAGTCCATACAGCAACTCAAATCATGGCCATACAGGTTCTGCTGGAAGTGGCTGAGTGACCTTATCTCAGCCACTTCCAGCCACCCAGCTCAGTCCATCTTAAGATAGAAACCAAATGTGTTAGGTCTCAGGCCATGGCCACAGTGTCCCACACTCTGAGAAGGCCACAAGGTTTCAAGCCAAGAGGTCACCTCTGCCTTTGGCACTGACTCATCACTCTCCACTAAAAGCATCATCTAGGGCCCTCTACTTAGTCTCTGCTGACTACAGTAAGACCAATCATCACCCGTCAGCCAGTTCTAGCCCTGACTTTATTTCTGGGCAGCCAGAGTCCTGAGGCCCACTGCTCCTGGCCCCTTCAGCTGAAAATCAAGCCCTGGTGACCTGAAAGGGTTCCTTCATTTCTTATTTCACAACGACAGGACAGTTGAGCCACAGATGCTCTCAGGATGTCCCCAGTCCCAACAGAGCATTTCCACAAGGGGACTTACTGGTGCTGTCATTGGAGGGACTGGAGTAGTACTCAGCCTGGAACCCTCTCCTCGTGATGCTGTGGTCACTGATGAAGCGAATGGACATGAAGTTGGAGGAAGAAGTGAAGGAGCCTCTGGACCCATCACAAACTCGAGCAATGAGAGGGGAACTGTGGTAGGGGCCATCGAAAACTTCAATATAATCATATTTGCAGCCACCTTCAAGCCTGCAGAGAGAGGATACACCATTTGGCTTCATTTCCTCCCAGAATTTGACGCAGGGGGTCAGATCTCAGGGTGGGGTCACACCTCTGTGCCAGAAACTCTGACAAAGTTCATCAATGAAAGTCATAGGTCTCCTTGGCTGGGCGCAGTAGCTCACACTTATAATCCCAGCACTTTGGGAGGCCAAGGCAGGTGGATCATCTGAGGTCATAAGTTCGAGACCAGCCTGGCCAACGTGGTGAAACCCTGTCTCTACTAAAAATACAAAAATTAGCCGGGCGTGGTGGCACAAGCCTGTAGGGTGAGGGAGGCTACTCAGGAGGCTGAGGCAGGAAAATCACTTGAACCAAGGAGGCAGAGGTTGCAGTGAGCCGAGATCGTGCCACTGCACTCCAGTTTGGGCAACAGAGTGAGGCCCTGTCTCAAAAAATAAAAAGAAAAATAAAAATTGAAAAAATAGAAAGTCATAGGTCTCCTTAAATCAAGAGAGTCTCATTTTCCCTCAACCTCCATGCCTGGGTCTTAGTCCTGCCCTTTGCGATCACACATATGAAATCTACAGCCCCTCACCTGTCAGCCCTTTACATCAGGAAAGGAAGGGCTCGCATCCTGATTTAGACCATTTTTCTTCCATCGAAAAGTCCCTAGTGCCCCCACAGAATAAAATCAATATGCATGAATTCATAGTGAGAGAAATAAATAATTGAATAAATAAACACTGGGCAAGTCAAATAATCTCTCTAAAGTTTTCCTGTTTACAAAGGCAAAGTAATCTGATCCATGCACGCTGAAGAGGGCTATGGTGAAGCTCAAATAAAACAACATACAGAAAAAGGATTTGTAAAATGTCACAAATGGTGATGGTCATTGCTATCAAGATGCTGGTTAAAGAACCAGTCATGGTCAACCTTTTCCCATAGGACTGCATCAGCTTTAAGTGCAATCTTTGTATTGTAATGACAAAGAGAATAAAATGATGTATCTTTTGCAAAATCCCAAATGAATTACTAAAGCAGAGACTGCAAAGCCCACTGTAAACAGAAATCAACAGGGAAAACTATTTTGTTCAACAGTTGCTGTTAGAGAAGAAATTAGTGTAGCCCCTTGTTCAGGACACTAGAAAACACTGATGCCTCTTCACAGTCAGCTGGGCCACCCGCCTCCTTGGATAAATCATATTAATGTGCTTTTGATGTCAGGCATGGTGGCTCACACCTGTAATCCCAGCACTTTGGGAGGCCGAGGTGGGAGAATCACCTGAGGTCAGGAGTTGAAGACCAGCCTGGCCAACATGGTGAAAACCCGTCTCTAATAAAAATACAAAAATTAGCCAGGTATTGTGGCGTGTGCCTGTAAGCCCAGCTACTTGAGAGGCTGAGGCAGGAGAATCGCTTGAACCCGGGAGGCGGAGATTGCAGTGAGCCGAGACCGTGCCACTACACTCCAGCCTGGGTGACAAAGCGAGACTCTGTGTCAAAAAAAAAAAAAAAAAAGAGAGAAAGAAAGAGAAAGAAAGAAAGGAAGAAAGGAAGGAAGGAAGGAAGGAAGGAAGGAAGGAAGGAAGGAAGGAAGGAAGGGAAAGAAAGAAAGAAAGAAAGAAAGACAGACAGACAGAAAGAAAGAAAGAAAGAAAGAAAAAGTGCTTTTAGTAATGTCCCCTCTGCTTAAAACGATGATGTCTACTTATGATTGGATGCAGAGCAGATACCCTACCCTCTGCAGCAGCAATTCCTCCATCTCTGCCCGATCCCTGGTGAACTCACATGAAGAAAGGAGAGGGTGGAGAAAAAGGGTTCCACAAAACAGATACAATTGTTCTTTTCGTTTTGTTTTGTTTTCCTGAGACAGGGTCTCATTTTATTCCATAAGCTGGAGTGCACTGGTGCTATCATAGTTCACCACAACCTTCAACTCCCAGGGCTCTGGCGATTCTCCCACCTCAGCCTCCTGAGTAGCTGGGACTACAGGTGCAGGCCACAACGCCCAGCTAATTTTTGTATTTTTTTGTAGAGATGAGGGTCTCCCTGTGTTGCTCAGGCTGGTCTTGAGCTCCTGGGTTCAAGTGATCCTCCTGCCTCGGCCTCCCAAAGTGTTGGGATTACAAGCCTGAGGCACCATACCTGGCCAGTGTGGTTGTTAATAGGATTATTTGTGCTATTATTGCCCCTAAGTCTATCATTACTACTTAACAACCATCTTTTCCATTGGACAATATTTTGTAAATATTTTCACATCTCTCTCCCTCTCTCTCCTCTCTCTTTCTCGTGACCTTCCCAGTAACCAATGAGGTGAGGAAAGCAGGTATTTTATCCCCCTCTTTTGACTGAGGCTCAGGAAAGTTGAGTGACTTCCTGTGGTCACACAGCAAATTGTTGGCAGACCTAGGACTTGAAACCAGAGCTTTTGTCCACTCTAAGGCTCTTGTGGCCCCTCCCCAACTCTCCACGGGATGCCTCTGGGCTAGGTCAAAAATGTCTCCCAGCAAACATCTCTCCTGACGTTCTAAGTACCATTTATTCCCCCTTGAAAGGTCTGTGAGGCCCCAAGGCATTCTTCTTGGCGCACACTTACTGGACGTCTCTGAAGATCACAGTCACACGGTAGTTGTTTTTCACCTCAATGTCCCACACACACTTGGCATTGTTTGGATAGTTCCCGGGATAGAATGGGCTGGAAAAGTCCCCTGATGGTTGGGATAGGAAGCCTCCGCAGGAATAATTTGCTGTCAGGACAAAAAGTGGGAATGTCAGTGACCCCCAGAGCACACTGCACAGTCACCTGGGGACTATTTTAAATTTAAATTACTTTAAAATTTTAAAAAATAATTCCCAAGACAGAAACCAATTAAGAGCAAGAGGTGGCCTAGATCTGGACCGTCCACTGAGGGCTGGCGGGGCACTCTTGCAGGGAGACCACTTTGGGGGAAGCCATCTCCTCCCCAGCCGCATTGTCACTGAGGAAATGGGAAGAGGAATTTCCAGGCCACTCTGCCACAGACTTGTCAGGGAGCTCGGAACTTACTGTTTGGACGGGTGATGTTGAGAAAAGGAGCTGTTGACAAAAAGAAAAGATCAGGATCAGTTTTCTGGCATCCCTGACACAGCTGTCGACTGCTCGTGAGCTGTGCAGATGCTGTGCCAAGCCCAAGTCCACAGGGAGGAGCTGGACACAGGCCTTGCCCTTGGGGAGCTCACTTGCCCTTGGGGAGGTCTGGAGGAGAGCGAATCCCAGCATGCTGGGAAGAGGCCGAGATTGACCAAAGCCTGGGGAAGGAGAGGAGCCCGGAAGTCTGGCCCCTGCTCCAGATGGAGTGGGGAAAAAGGGGCAGTAATTAGGGGGCAGGGAAAGAGGTAGAAACGGGGTGTCCCAGGCAGAGGAACAGCAGGTGCAACTGCACCTGGGTGGAAGAGATTTGGGAACCTCCGTGTAGATGGAGCAGGCAGAGGATGGGGTGAGGCACCAAGCATAGGCAGCAGATCATGGGGAGCCCTGGCAGTCATGCTGTGCTGAGGAGGGGAGTCACCACCAGAAGACCCTGAGGAATCACTTGAAGGGACTGCACAGTGAAGAATGGATGGGAGGGGACAGGCCTGAAGCTGCTGCTATGGGAGGCCAGGAGGGGATGACAAAGCAAGCAGGGGGCGGGGCGGGGGGGGTGCTGGAGAGGTGCCAGGGCCATGCTGGGAACACTTGGAGCAGCTCAGGAGCAGGCAGGGAGTAGCTCTGCAATGCAGTGGGCCCCCTTTGGCCAACACTGGTCAGGGTCTGGTGTCTGTGAGGACAGTCAAATCTGACAGGTGGCGGGCCTCGCCTCGGGACTGACTGGAGATCCTAATCTTAGGTGGGTCAGGCCACTGAAGCACAGAGAGGGGCACACCATCCTGGTGGCCGGCAGGGGAGGGGACAGGGGCTGTAGAGGATGGCACCACAGACGAACTCCTTGGAGAGTGAGGAACATGCCCTGCACAGTCTAGGCAGCAGCAATGGAGAGACCTGGAGACCAGGGAAGTGGAATGGAAATTGGGTGGACTTACCAGGTGTCGATAGCTGGTTTCCTGAAAAGGAATAGAAGAAAAGCATAGGTCGCAGATGTGTGGCTTGGAGGAGGGGCCGGAATGAGGCAGAGATACACTTACATGGCTCATAACCTGACCCCCATCGCCGAGGGCCCCCAGGTCCACCCAGCAATTGCTGTTGAGAAGCCTTCCCAGCTTCCCCAGATGCTCCCTAAGTCCCGTCATACTTGTGGTCATCAGGATTACAGCTGAGGTCATAACACCCATCACTCTGTCCTTGACCATGATTGTTCTAAAACCATCCCAATTGTCACTGGTAGCAAGCACTATCAGCCACCCTGACTCAACAATCAAGGAAACTAAAGCATAAAGAAGTTAAATCATTGCTGGAAGTCCTTCAGTCAGATGAGTGTTCAGCATAATGGCCCTGGGTCCAGAAACTGGCCAAAGATAAAGCAGCCCCCTGCATGCTCTTCTGGAGTGTGCAGCAGCCCACGAGGACACAATGACCAGCTCCTGCCTGGGCCACAGACACCATCAGCCACTGGCCTTAAGCTCTCACTTTATAGCAAGTTACAGGTGAAATGGGCCTTCCATGGCATTGGGCCATACCTGAGCAGATGACACCAGCATCTTCGTGGTGATTACAGTTGTGGGAGAACCAGCCTCGGTTCCGGCACTGCCAGAGAGTGGATTCTGTCCCTGAGCACTCTACATCGTCCAGGGTGATGGGGCCAGAGCCAGAGCCAAAATATGCATTTCCAAGGGCTGAAACTGCACGTCCACACCCTAGCTGTCTGCAGACCACCTCAGCTTCCTGAATGGTCCAGGAGTCGTCACAAACTGTCCCCCAGGTGCCACCATGGTAAATTTCTACACGCCCAGCACATAGACCATAGGATGAATTTAAATTGACCAACCTCAAGGTGGCATCTGAAAGACACATTAACTGAGATATCATGGCCATGTCCCACAACAAATGTCCCACAACCTCAAAGGCCAAGCATCCCCCAGGCCTTTTCCCACCTCCAAAGTCGCCAAATAGAAATGCAGAAAAGCTGGGGTGGAGGTACTGGACCGCTCCATGCAGAGCTGAAAGGGGCTCTAGACATCGCCAAGCTCAGATCCCCTCACCTCCAGATGGAGAGGGGTGGCTCTGAAGGAGAGTCACCAGGTCCCCCGGAGAGTTGGTGGCAGACCCAAGGCCAGGTGTGACCCCCAGTCTGCACCCTTTGCTGCCTTCCCAAGGGCCTGCCCACACAGTCAGTGCCAAGAGAAAGAGAATGGGCAATGCATCGCTGAGGCCCTTCTTTGATTTCCTTGGGGAACCATGGTGCCCCCAAAGAGGCAGCTGGGTAAATCCACCAAGCCTCATAGGCATGGTCTAGCGTGCACTTACCACTTGGGAAGGAGTTATACCAAGCCAAAAAGCCAGTGTTTTGGAAACTGATGTCACTTCGAAAGTGAATGGTCATTCGGTTGTAAGAAGATGTAAATATTTGCCTGGTATCATTACAGATTTTCCCCAGCAGGAGACTGCTATTCAATGATCCATCAAAGATTTCAACATAATCAAAACTGCAGTTATGGTGTGCCTCCAACCTGTATGGAGAAAATGTATTCAAGTCAACATTGAAATTCCTATTGCCCCTCCATTTTATAAATAGGGTGCACTTTACAAGGGATGCCATTGAATAAAGGTTTTTCTTCTAGCTCTTCCTTAATTAAGTCAAAGGACATCAGTGTTCCCTGATGCTTTGTGGTAGGAATCAAAGCCACCAAAAGCTTGTCCACGGCACATGAGAGTGAAAAGCATCCCAGCCCAGGACACAGTCTAAACCAGTGGGTGTGCTGCAGAGGGACTCACCCCTCACCAGATGACCAGGCATTACTTACTGCAGATTACTGAAGCCCAGGTTTATGCGATAACCAGAATTCACTTCTATTTCCCAAACACACTTCGCATTGTTGGGGTAGTATGCAGGGTAGGATGGGCTGGAGAATGTCCCACTGGCATAGAATAAGAAGCCACCACAATTTGAAGAGGGTCCTAGAGAGGAGAAAGGGGACATCTCCATTGTACCAGGTCTTCAGGTATTTTGTGGCAAGCAATCATCTGCGTCAGTATCATCCAGTTTCATCTTCTGCACTTTATAACATGACTTAACTTCCCCTGTAAACAAGTCCCCTCTCTTGGGCCTGGTTCTAGGTGGCCCAACATTAGAAGTTTTGAGTCGAGTCCCTGCTTTACCTGTTGGGCCTGGACAGCAACCCTCTGGGAGGATGTGACCCAAGCTTCAGAGGGAGCATGTGTCACCTCTAGCAAAAATGCCAAGAAAGCAACAAAGTGACTGTTATCATTGTTCAATCAGCTACAGACAGGGACGTGGGATAGTCCTGGCTGAACACAGTGCTGACCCATGGAGAGCACTCCATAACACAGTGTGTTCCCTAGCGTCTTCCTTGAGCCCAGGACTCTGCCAATTCACAAGTAGCACAACATTGGGTAAGGAGCAAGGTTTCTGCAACAAGAAGCCTGGGTTTGCATCTTGGCTCTGCCTCTATCAGCTCCATGATCTGGAGCCAGTTACTTAACCTCTCTGCCTCAGTTTCCTCATCAGAAAAATGAGAGTGGTAATGGCATCTGCCTCATCAGACTCTTACGGGTATTAAATAAGATATGTATACATGAACATTTATACATAAACATGAGATAGGTTTCTATGTCTATATAAACTCTTAGAGAGTGCCAGGCACATAAGCACCCAGCAATATTAGCTATTGTTATTTATCAGAAAAGGATAAATACTAAGTGGTCAAACATTTTGTTGGTTGGTTTATAGTAATAAAAACTTTTTAAAAACATGTGCGCACTCAGTGATAGAAATTAAAACGTTTTCTTTTTTTTTTCTTTTTCATAACTCTTTGTTTACTTTTTCTAAGGGGATAAGTCCATGGTTTTTAGCATACCGAGAGCTCTGAAATCACCATAGTCAATTTTAGATTATTTTCATCACCCCAAAAAGAAACCCTGTACTCATTAGCAATCAATCCCCATTTCTTCTCAACACCCTCCATTCCTGGGACCCACTGATCTACTGTTCTGTCTCTATAGATTTGCCTATTGTGGACATTTCATATAAAACAAATTACACAATACGGTAGTCTTTTTTGACTGACTTCTCAATGTGTTTTCAAAGTTCATCATGTTGTAGCATAAATCAATATTAAATTCTTTTTTTTGTTTGGTTTTGTTTTGAGATGGAGTTTCACTCTTGTCATCCAGGCTGGAGTGCAGTGGCACGATCTCAGCTTACTGCAACCTCCGCTTCCCAGGTTCAAGCGATTCTCCTGCCCCAGCTTCCTGAGTAGCTGGGATTACAGCCGCCCACCACCATGCCCAGCTAATTTTTGTATTTTTAGTAGAGACAGGGTTTCACCTGTTGGCCAGGCTGGTCTCGAAGTCCTGACCTCAGCCGATCTGCCCATCTTGGCCTCCCAAAATGCTGGGATTACAGGCGTGAGCCACCGTGCCTGGCCACTATTAAATTCATTTTTATTGCCAAATAATACTCCACTGCATGGACGTATCATATTTGTTTCTCGATTCGCCATGATGGACATTTGCATTGCGTTCACATTTGGCTACTATGAATAAAGCTGTCCTGAACATTCACAGACAAGTTTCTGCGTGGACATATGTTTTCATTTCTCCTGGGTATATATGCCTAGGAATACAACTGGTGGGTCATATTGGTGACTCCAGGTCTAACCTTTCGAGGAGCCACCAAACTGCTTCTCAAAGTGGCTGTACCATTTTGCATTCCCTGCAGCTGTGCATAAGGTTTCCAATTTCTCCACATCCTCATCAACACTTGCTATTATCTGGCTTTTTGACTACAGCCCACCTACTAAGTATTTCATTTGCATGTCCTTGATAGCTAATGATATTGAGCACCTTTCCAATGCCTTCTCTGCCATCTGTGAATCTTCTGTAGAGAAATATCTTTCAGGTCTTTTGCTCATTGTTCAGTTGGGTTATTTGACTTTTTATCATTGACTACAAGAGTCACTTATATATCCTAGGTACAAGTCCCTTATGAGATAGAAATACGTTCTCTCATTTGGTGGGAAGACAGTGCTTCTTGAAGATCATGTGGCCTGCCCTCCCATTCTATTTCTACACTGGGAAATAATTAAGGATAAAGTCAAACTTTCAGAGACAAGGATATGAATTACATATTTCTAAACATTAAATATAAATGGTTATAAAATATGCTATTGTATATAGTCACTTAACATTATAAAATATAATTGGAAACAATGTTTTTGCTTCACAATTAGTAACCGTTTAGCTAAATGATGGTATATCTATACAGTGGAAAATGATGTAGTCATTAAACCTTCTTCTATAAAGTAATTTCAATGCTATAAAAATGCTAATTTTAAGGTCATGAAGAAAGTATTATATAAACTTAAATGAAAATGATGGGTTATACAATGGGATATAAAGCATGCCATACTGTGTGTGTGTGTGTGTGTGTGTGTGTGTGTATACAGTGTATGGAATATATGCCAAAATGCCAACAGTAATTATGTATTTATTCATTAATTTATCCATTCATTCATTCACTCATTTATTCTTTCAATAAACAGTTCTTGAAAGGAAGACACAATGCTTGATAATAAGGATACATTATGAAAAAGGCAGACATGGCCCCTGCCTTCAGGAAATGCAGTTTGGCAGAAAAGATAAACATGATCTTTTGCAAATATATTTCCAATTAGCTAATTCTCAAGATTAAAATCTTTCTGCAGCCTCCCTACCTTTAGGATAAAGATGGGAGTCTTAACCCACCCACAAGGCCCTGAATGATCTGGCCTCACCTGACAGATTTCCTGCAGTCCCTCCTTGCCCCCACCCTACCCTCCTTCAAACAGCCAAGCTCCTTCCCACCCTATGGCCTTCAAAGCATTCCTTCTGGTTAGAAGACACTTCAGCAAATGAACCTGCTCCTCTATTAACTCCCAGCTTGAATGTCACTTCCATAAGGAACTTCCCCTAACTCCCCAATCAGGGAAGATCTCTACTAATACTTCCTCTTTGCACACTGAATTTTCCCTTGGAAACAGTTGTTACAACTGTAATTTTCTAGTTGGTTTTGTATTAAATAATATTGTGAGCTCTGAGGAAGAAGATCATTTTGTCTCTTACATCATTCCATAATTTTACAACCATTCTTGACGGTAGTTTGACCATACACACAGCAAGATCTTAAAATACCTAACACAGTAAAAGTTAATATGCACGAAGTACGTTCTATGTACCAGGCACTACAATGACGTTGACTTTGGTCCAGTAAACCCATTTATATCCTAAAGGAAAAATTAGTGAGGTATGCAAAAAAATTGTCTATAAAAATATTCTTCATCACAAAATCATTTACAGTAATGATGAAATACAAACAAATATCTAGCATCTGAGGATTTGTCAAATAATTCATGGCATATCTGTATAATCAAATACAATATAGGCATTTAAAATGATTGTGAGAAAAGATTTAATAACACAGAAAAGTAGCCCTATTATTTTTTAAAAGCAATGAAAATCTATTGAAACATAGCCATATAGTGAAATAAAAATGACGTGGAAAAGCATAATTTGTAGTAAAATTATCCATTTACTATTTGTCTCCCTTCTTCCTCCTAAAGCTTTGGAGATACCCCCCAAAATAAAGGCCTTTAAGTCTATTATTTTAAGAATACTTATCTCATTGATTCAAATGAAGAGGTGAAGGGTGTAGTGGGACAGGCCAGGGCTATATGCAGATTGAGGAAGGCTGGGGTGGGGCAGAGCATTCGCTCATGGATAGCCAAGCTTGGGGATAAGAAATGTATGACCTATGGTTCAGGTAGAAAATGTGATACTTACTTGCAGTAGTTGTAGTTGTTGGATGCCACCAATCTAGAAAAAAAATGAAGCTGTTTAGGATTTTACTAGATAATTTTTCCATTCCATAGTCATTTGTTTGACTAACAAAGTTAAATCCTTTTCCTTAGTACAGGACTTCTCAGAGCCTTGACCATTCCAGTTTACACTGCTCATGGCCAGTAAGGTCTAGAGTATGTAGCACCTCCCAACATATTTGGCCCAGGATGTTTTCACTGTGGCACAAAAACACTTTGGGGATGGCTCCCTCAAAGTGAAAGAATTCTTTATTTGACAAATACGTGCAGAAGTATTACTAGGCTATGTTTCTAAAATGAAGGTCCTAATTTCCCATGGGTTAATTTAGACAGTTATTTTCATCTGAAATGATGGGAGGGTTAATTTGACAGTTATTTTAGACAGTTGTTATTTTCATCTGAAATGATGGGAAGACCAAAGCCTCCTTCCACAGCAGCATCTCTGCCAGCACTTAGCACTATCAGCAGGCAATAGCAGGAGGCCACAGTGGCCCTCCGCGGTGAGCCAGACATGAGAGTGATGGCAGTGGGAACTCAGCTCGTCACCCTAACAAAGGTCAGAGTCCTCAGAGAGAAATTACCCCCCAGGGGGATTCTACCCTACTCCTCCTACTTCTGGAAACAAGAGCGGGTGGAATTCCCAAGAGACATATTGCTGGGCTGCGGTGTAGCAGACTCACCTGTCGTAGTAGAATTTATCTGGGTGGCTGCAAGGAAAACAAGAAAACATGAGTCAGTCCCAGTGCCCAGGATGATGAGCGAGAGAAATGCTGAGTGCCTGTCCCCGTCTCATCACTTAGAAATACTCCCCAAGAGTCATCCAGGAGAGTGGAATAGTAGATATAAACCTTAGTGGTTAGTCTCAAAAAAAGATGTTGGAAGAATTCATTCTTACAGCCTGAAAGTAGATTGAACCCTTGTTTGCTATAGGAACCTACATAAGAAAGAAGCTAGTGCCTACCCATAAAATTCAAAGACACCAACAACATTTGCTGAGGTTATTGCCCTGTTGAGGTATCAGAGAAACTGGCCATCTTGAAGAGAAGCTCAGGCTGGGAGGAGGCCAGTGCAAAGAGAAGCCTTGTCATGGAGAAAACCACACACTAAAATAGAGGCCCAAGGTCTTGGAGGTCCATCTGAACAGATGACACAGCATCTTCACTGTGCTGACAGCTGTGGGAGAGCCAGCCATTGTGGGGGCAGCTCCACAGTTAGGACTCATTCCCTGAGCAGCACACATCATCCAGGACAACGGGTCCTGAGCCCTGATCAAACCAGGCATTTCCTGGGGCTGCCATGGCCCAGCCACAGCCCAGCTGCCTGCAGACCACATTGGCGTCATTGGTGTCCCAGCTGTCATCACACAGGATGCCCTAGGAGCCTTGGTACAGGACCTCCACCTGGCCCTGACACTGGTCACCTCCATTCACCAGCCTCAGGGCCAAACCAGAATTGGATTCTAGAAAAGACAGGAAAATTAACTCTCTCCTGTATCTCCTAAAGGAAGAGGATCTGAGGTCGAGTGAAGTTCAGAATTCTTCCAGAAGGCCAAGGTTTCTGGGTCTCCAGTTAATGTTCTCCAGCAGCATAGACATTGATGGAAGCCTGTTCTTCATCATGTTATCCTAAAGGGTTGTTTTCTAGAACCCTTGGGTGTGGACTGAGCTGTGCATGTTCTCTGATGGAGTTAACCCAGTGCCCAGCAATTCAAGAGCTGAGCCAGGCCTTCAGATTCAGAGGTTAAAGTGCAGGAGCCATCAGCATGGATCTGCAGGGACCACTGGGCTCAAGCGCCTCTGCAGCAGGATGAACCGAGACCAGCTCCCAGCTGCCTGGCAAGGTGCAGCCCTAGGACCTGGTTCTTGGGAGATTCCACCTCTCCACCTCTGGCTGACTCACTCTGCTCACAGGGACCACCCCATCAGGCCCAAGGCTTGTTCCTGAGTCACTTTCAAACCCACAGCTTGCCTTCAATCTGAAACAAAACCTGGACCCAGTGAATACCATGAGCTACAGGGACAGTGGGCAGAAGCAACTATGAGGATACTTTGTTGTGCATACCTAGCAGTGCCTATGCCTGAGAATGGAGAAAAAACGGCAGAGTTAGGCCTCCATGAAGGAATGTCACATGCTAGACACAACACTGGGCCAGGCATCCTGATCACTCTGTGTACCTGAACCCTGTCCTGTGAGCCTGGGAGCTGGGCTAAGATACTAACATTAGTCTAGTTCCTCTGGCGTTCAGCTCAGTATCTATAAAATGAAGCCCCTGTTCTCCCAAGAATATATACAAAGGGCCCACCAACACATGAAAAGATGCTCAACATCATTAGTCATCAGGGAAACGCAAATCAAAACACCATGAAATACCACCTTACACCCACTAGGATGGCCATGATGAAAAAGACATCATAACAAGCGTTGGTGAGGATATGGAGGAATCAGAATTCTCAGGCATTGCTGGGGGGAATGCAAATTGGTGCAGCGGCTGTGACAACTGTTCAGTGTTTCCACAATAAATTAAACATAATTACCCTATTACCCAGCAATCCCAATCCTAGGTATATATCTCCCAAAATTGGAAACACAAGTGCAAACAAAAAATAGTACACTAATGCTCATAGCAGACTTATTCACAACAGCCAAAAGATGGAAGCAACCCATATGTCCATAAGCTGATAAATGGATAGACAAAGATGGCGTAGCCATACAATGGAATATTAGTTGGCAGTTAAAAGTAGTGGAGTTCTGACACACGCTAAAACATGAATGAACCTTGAAAACATTGTGTTAAGTGAATGAAGCCAGGCAGAAAAGGCTATGATTCCATTCATAGAAAATGACCACAGTTCTTAGTAAAATCTGTATACAGAGACAGAAAGCAGATTAGTGGTTGCCAGGGGCTGAGGGAAAGAGGAATGGATTATGAATGGTTAAGGGGTAAGAGCTTTCAGCTGGGGATGATGAAAAAGTCCTGGAACTAGATAGAGATGATGGTAATGAACATGGGCAACAGCCAGGGAGAGGGAAGGTTCCATCTCGGGATAGAGGGGTAAAGTCAACCAGCAAAGAGCAGAGAGTATCAAAGGAAAGGAAGGGTCCAACTGAGGGACTGCTAGCTCTGTCACAAACATCCTGCCTGTTTTTTATGCCAATAGAAACAGTCATTCCTATTTTAAAAAGTAGCATCCTACAAGGTTGAAGTAGAGCCTAGTGCCCCCATCCTTCCCATCGCCCCAAAGGAACACAAAGATGGGTATAGAACTCTGGCTGAGCCATCAGAGCTAATAGAGATGGTTTGGAAGAAAGCACCTGTTTACAAGCAGGTCAATCAAAGTCCTCCCAGGCCTTGTCAGCCAGAGGTACTGGGACAGACTGACTCCTTCTCCTGCTGGGATAGAGACTTGGGGCTGCTCACTGCTGTCTCTCAGCCATATGCAAAAAGCAAGTTGATAGTGAAGCCCACACAGATAAAAGAGTAGATGTAAGCAAAGCATGGGGAAAAAAGACTTGGAACTTCTGGAACCAGCTGTACCTGAAGCTCCAGATCCACCACTAACCATTCTGGATACCTGAGCCAATGAATTCCTTTCTAGCTTAAGAGTGTTTGAGTTGAGTTCTTGCCATGTGCAAACAAAAGCATCCCTAATAATAGATCCTCTTTAAAGATCAATTGACAACTGGTAGATAAGGGAACCTTCCACATTGATTGAGGTACGGAGTGGCCAGAGGCTTCAAGCAAGACCCAGCAGTTTCACCCAGACCTGCTGAATGCCAGTGCTTTGGCTGGACTCAAAGACGCTCCTTATAAGGGGTCCAAGCAGATTCTGTCCACCATTTCCAGCTCTGAGGTGATTAACTCTGTGTCTGGATGTGATGTCCAAGTTGAACCAAAACCAACCCTTTCCCTTGCAGGTTTTAGCAATTCACCAAGTCAGCAAGTCTCAGGATACCACTCCAGCAAAAATCCCCTGTGTGATCTTCCAGCCCAAACCACAGGTAATAACAAGGCTTTGCCTGGCAGATCTCATGGGAGCTGCCCTCCCGACACCAGGCTTGCTAGACAGACAATGCACTGCAGTTCTTTGGAAGGAGCTGAAACTGACCAAGATCCAGGTCACACATGCACAGATACCCATTTGCACTCCTAGCCCATATGCCTCCAATCCAAATGCTCCTTACTGGGGTCTTAAGTGAGAATTCCCTACCCCAACATATGTCCTTTCCTTACCATGAGCCTCCTCCTAAGGAGAGGATCCCTCCTCTGCCCTGCTGTCTGTGCTGTGTCCACCATACTCTCACCCAGTGCTACTCAGCAGGGGAGAAATGGAGCGCTGGGGAGCTAGAACTTTTTTCTTCTGCCTCTTCCTTGCACTGCCTCAGGAAGGGGATAAAGTCTGGATTGTTGTTTCAGTTTGGTCCCCTGTCCTAAGTGACCACAGGAACACTAGGCAGTGAATTCATATGGATTCTTAGCAGAGAGCTAACAAGTCTTCAAAAACATAGGAAACATAGAAGAAGTTTTGAGCCAGGAGATCAGAATGTAATTAGGACTTTCTTCTGGAGCAAACTCCACCCCAACAGAGGGAGCTTAAGGTCTTGAAGGCCCACCTGAGCAGATGACACCAGCGTCTTCACGATGGCCACAGTTGTGGGTGAGCCAGCCATTGTGGGGACAGCTCCACAGGTAGGACTCACGTCCTGAGCAGCGCACATCATCCAGGACAATGGGTCCTGAGCCCTGGCCAAACCTGGCATTTCCTGGGGCCGACGTGGCCCAACCACAGCCCAGCTGCCTGCAGACCACATTGGCATCATTG
This sequence comes from Pongo abelii, assembly GCF_028885655.2. Taxonomy (NCBI): domain Eukaryota; kingdom Metazoa; phylum Chordata; class Mammalia; order Primates; family Hominidae; genus Pongo; species Pongo abelii. Next base: position 129,688,158 of record NC_071993.2, on the reverse strand, counting down.
GTGTCCCAGCTGTCATCACACACGGTTCCCCAGGAGCCTCGATACAGGACCTCCACTCGGCCTTGACACCTGTCACCTCCATTCACCAGTCTCAGGGCAAAACTGGATTCAGATCCTACAGGGGAACACAAGAACCCTTCATCCATACTGATTATGAGGTCAAGGATTTAAGGAATGTTCCACACTCAGGGCACTTCCTAATGGCCAAAGTCATGTGTGCAGGTAATCATCTTTGAATACGAATACAAACAGAGGTTCAGCTTCATCATAGTGGAAGAAGCAGTGATGTCCTACTCTGCCCAAGTCTATGGAAGCTCAAGTATTGGGGAAGCACCTGTGACCCCACTGGAGGTGACAGGAATGGACGCCTCACTCCTCATTCTGAGCTCCATTCTCACACAGGATGAAGCTGCACAGCTCAAGATAGGAGGCCAAGACCTGCCTCACGTTCAGGAGTTTGGTGGCACCCACGTGGTCCTCTCTGGCTTCTAGCAAAGTGCCAGGAATGGCAGGACATTGGCCAGACAGCTACGGGGACAGGCACTTTCCCCACTATTCGCAGGTCTGCAGCCTGTGGCCTGAGGGCCAGGAATAAGGTCCCAGTGGGATTAGGGAGCCCTCCAGGGCTGTCTCCCAGGAGAGACAGGTCACCGGTACCCTCCAGCCTCTAACATCAGACCCAGGACTAGGTTCCCAGGGAATCTACCTTCCTCCCCAGGCAACTCGCAGAAACATGAAAACAGAGGCGCCACCTTGAGCCTCATTCTATCATTTTCAAAAGAAACGTTTGTCCAGAGGTAGAGAGTGAGCCCGAGGGAGGAGTGAGAGGATGATTTACCTATTGGCGATGCCAGTAAGTTGGTGGTCAGCCAAGTATCTGTAAATTGCAACAAAGAGAAAGGACAAAATTAGACTTGAGGGTGAAAAGCTACAAAAAAAAAAAAAGTCTCTGGACCAGGCAAGCATCATGAAAACTATTCAATTTCTGGTTCCTGCCACTTGCTCCAAGTGCTACCCAAGTCTTCAGCTCAGTGAGCACAGCCAGGAACAAAGGCCTTGCTGGAGACCAGTTCCATCCCTCCTACCTCTGAAGTGTGAGATGTCCTCTTCTCGGCTACAAAGGGTTAGCCTGCCCCATCCAGTGACACATGGACTGATGGGCACATCTGACACCATTGCTGAGACTCTGACAGTTCGAGCTAAAATGTTAGGGGAACCAAGGAGCCACCCAAAGGGATATCAAGTTTCCTAGTAAGTGGAGGCACCAGAAATATTTATTATCCCTCTCCCTGCCCGAGCATGGCCTCTGCCTTTTCTGGATGCAGATGTGGCCCTGAAAAATCTGGGGTGTTTGAAGGAGTGAGGGATGGAGGTATCAGGCCTGCACTGACATTGCTTGCCCATGGCAGAAGTCATGCTTAAGGCTTGAACTGACGTTGCCTTCCCAGGTGACTTTGGCAGTCACTCTCAATTCTCAGAAAGGTTATATCAGCTCTGAATATAAAGGAGCTAAAGCTCATTAAACATGAGGTCACTTCCTGAACCTGTAAGGGTTGTCCATTGTACAGTATGAAACTGCTTCATGAAAGCTGAGATAAATTGAACAGAAGACAGAAGCCTCCTGAACCCTATGTCTGTTGAAGCACTGTGCTGGGGTCTCAGTTACAGAGTGGTGGGGGGAAAAATAATATGCCCCACAGTATCCACACAGAGAAGCAGGAGAGCTCTGTGGAGTGGGGAAGAGGTAACTGGGCAGAAAGAGAAGGGACATCCTGAGGAAGGATGCTGGGGACTCACCTGGCCTGGGTGTTGACTGGGACTGAGCAGCTGTGAGAAAGAGAAGAGAAGGTCAGATCAGATGCACTATACAGAAAATGGCAAAACTGGAACAAAGATAGAAGGAACTGGGCAAAACTGACACTCAGTCCATCCTAGTCCCTATCACAGAGGGAGGGGCATTGCCATGTACATCCCCACAGAGATGCAACATATAAGAAGGGGTGCAGGCAGATCCTGGCCACTATTGTCAGCTCCGAGGTGATTAACTTTGTGTCTGCCCAGGGTGACCAGGTTGACCCAAAACCAACACTCTCCCTTGCATGTTTTGGCAGTTCCTGAGTCAGCAAGGCTGAGGAGGCCACTCCAGCCCAAATGCCTTGTGTGATCTTACAGCCCCGACCACAGACAATAACAAGGCCATGCCTGGCCAGCCTCATGGGGGCTGCCATCCCCACACCAGACCTGGGGCACAGGCAGTGCTCTGCAGCATTCTGAGAGGACCTGAGGTCAAGGACTCCAAGCAGGCCTGACACAAACAGACATGCATTTGCACTCCTAACCCTTGAGCCTCTATTTCCAGACCTCCTCACTGGGTCTTAGCTGAGAACCCACTTCCAGACAAGTATCTTTAGTTCAGAGTTCCTTGTAGTGACAGGATCCCTCCCTGTCCCTGCTATCTGTGCTGTGTCCACGATACCCTCACCCAGTGCTACTCAGCAGGGGAGAAATGGAGTCCTGGGGAGCCAGCACTTTTCTCTTCTGCCTCTTCCTTGCACTGCCTCAGGAAGGGCATAAAGTCTGGGTTGTTTCAGTTTGGAGCCCTGGCCTAAGTGGCCACAGCTGCACCAGGTACTGTAGCAAAATTCACAAGGATTCTTAGCAGAGAGCTAACAAGACTTCAGAAATATAGAAAACACAGAAGAAGCTTTGAGTGAGGAGATCAGAATGTAATTAGGAGTTTCTTCCTGAGCAAACTTCAACCTAAGAGAGGGAGCCCAAGGTCTTGAAGGCCCACCTGAGCAGATGACACCAGCATCTTCACCATGGCCACAGTTGTGGGTGAGCCAGCCATTGTGGGGACAGCTCCACAGGTAGGACTCACGTCCTGAGCAGCGCACGTCATCCAGGACAATGGGTCCTGAGCCCTGGCCAAACCGGGCATTTCCTGGGGCCAACGTGGCCCAGCCACAGCCCAGCTGCCTGCAGACCACATTGGCATCATTGGTGTCCCAGCTGTCATCACACACAGTGCCCCAGGAGCCTCGGTATAGGACCTCCACTCGGCCCTGACACCTGTCACCTCCATTCACCAGTCTCAGGGCTAAACTGGATTCAAATCCTACAGGGGAACACAAGAACCCTTCATCCATCCCTACCAGGAGGTCAACAATCTAAGGCAAGTTCCACACTCAGGGTACTTCCTAATGGCCAGAGTCACCTGGGCAAGCAGTCACAATTGCATACAACTGCTACCAGAGGTTCAGCTTTATCATAGGGGAAGGAGAGGTGATACACTATACTGCCCGGGTTTATGGAGGCTCAGATTTTGGGGAAGCACCTGTGACCCCAGTGGAGGTGACAGGAATGGATGCCCCACTCCCTACTCTGGGCACACACAGGATGGAGCTCCACAGCTCCAGAGGTCAGGCCCACACTGGCCCCATGTTCAAGAGTTTGGTGGCACCCACGTGGTCCTCTCTGGTTTCTGGTAAATTGCCAGGGATGGCAAGGACTTGGCCAGACAGCTGCAGGGACAGAAATTTTCACCCACCCTTGCAGGGCTGCAGTGCATGATCAGAGGGCCAGGAAAGAGGTCCCAGCGGGATTAGGGAGCCCTCCAGTGCTCGTCCTGAGCACCTGGATGACGATCGTTCCTAACCACTTGGAACAGGTTCCCATGAAAGACAGTCACTAGCACCCTCCATCCTCAAACATCGAACCCAGGGCTGGCTCCCCAGAGACTCCACCTTCCTCCCACCCAACCCACAGGGACATGAAAAGAGAGGGGCCCACCTTGAGCCTCATCCTATCAGTTTCAAACACAAAATACGTCCAGAGATAGTGAGCCCTAGGGAGGGGTGAGAGGATTATTTACCTGCTGTTGATGCAGGTGAGGTCGGCCAAGTGTCTGTAAGTTGCAACAAAGAAAAAAGACAGAATTAGACTTGAAGGGAAAAGGCCTAGAACAAAAGGTTCTTTGGGAGGGGGAATCAACCTGGCAACAATTCCACTTCCTGTTCCTGTCACTTGCCTCCCATGTGTCTGCCCAGGTCTCCTCTGCTGTGAACTCATCCAGGGACAAACGTCCTGCTGGAGACCAGACTGAGCCCTCCATTTCTCTAATCCTGGGGTATCTTTCTATCTGTTAGAGGACGCCCCCCACCATGCCATCCCACATCTGCTGATGCATGGACTGACTAGGACATCAGATGCCATTGCTGAGGCTCGGACACTGGCAGCTAAAATGTTAGGGGAACCAGGGACTGCCCAGGGGACAATCAGGAATCAGGTTTCTGGCTAAGCAGAGACACCACAAACCTTTATTATCCCTCTCCCTGCCCAAGCACAAACTCTGCCTCTTCTGGATATAAATGTGGCCCATCATAATCTCGGAATTTTTCCAGCAGTGATGGATGGGGGTATCGAGCCTGCCCTGACGATGCCTTGAACAGGTCAGAGGGTGACACCCTCAATTTTCAGACACTATATGTGAGTCCTGAATATAAAAGGACCAAAGCTCATTAAACATGGGGCCACTTCCTGAACCTGTAAGGGCTGTCCACTGGGACAGTATGAAACTGTTTCATGAAAGCTGAGAGGGGTTGAAAAGAAGACAGAGGCCTCCTGAATCCTGTGTGTGTTTAAAAAGCGCTGTGCTGGGGTCTCAGTTACACAGCGGTGTTGGGGGTAGAAATAATATGCCCCACAGTATCCACACAGTGAAACAGGAGAGCTCTGTGGAGGGGGGAAGGGGTGATTGGGCAGAAAGAGAAGGGACATTTTGAGGAAGGACACTGGGAACATACCTAGGCTGGGTGTTGGCCAGGATTGGGAAACTATGAGAAAGAGAAGAGAAGGTCAGATCAGGCATGTTACACAGAAGTCAGCAAAACTGGAATGAGGAGGGAAAGAAATGGGCGAGTCTGACACTCAGTCCATTCTGGTTCCTATCACACAAGGAGGGACATTTTCATGCACATCCCCACAGAGATGCACCGTGTAAGGTGTCAATGCGGATCCTGTCTACTATTGCCAGCTCTGAGGTGCTCAAATTGTGTCTGCCCAGGGTAACCCCCTTGGCCTAAACCAACCCTCTCCCTTGCACATCTTAGGTGTTCCTGAGTCAGCAAGGCTGAGGAAGCCACTCCAGCCAAAATCCCTTGTCTGATCTTCAAGCCCTGAACACAGGCAATAACAAGGCCATGCCTGGCCGGCCCTCATGGGGGCTGCCCTCCCCACACCAGACCTGGAGCACAGGCAATGCTCAGCAGTGTTCTGAGAGGACCTGAGGTCAAGGACTCCAATCCCACGCAACCCAGGCCTGACATGAATAGAAACCCATTTGCACTCCTAACCCTTGAGCCTTTATTTCCAGACCTCCTCACTGGGTCTCAGCTGAGAATCCACTTCCAGACAAGCATCTTTAGTTCAGAGTTCCTCACAGTGAGAGGATTCCTCCCCTGCCTTGCTGTCTCTCCTATGTCCATGATACCCTCACCCCATGATACACTCAGGGTCCCCAGCTTCTATTCAGCTGGGGAGAAATGGAGCCCTGGGGAGCCAGCACTTTTCTCTTCTGCCTCTTCCTTGCACTGCCTCAGGAAGGGCATAAAGTCTGGATTGTTGTTTCAGTTTGGGACCTGTCCTAAGTGACCACAGGAACACCAGGCCCTGTAGCAAAATTTATACAGATTCTTAGCAGAGAGCTAACAAGACTATATAAACACAGGAAACATAGAAGAATCTTTGAGTGAGGAGATCAGAATGTAATTAGGATTTTCTTACTGAGCAAACTCCAGCCTAGGAGAGGGAGCCCAAGGTCTTGGAGGCCCACCTGAGCAGATGACACCAGCATCTTCATGATGTCCACAGTTGTGGGTGAGCCAGCCATTGTGGGGGCAGTTCCACAAGTAGGACTCGTGTCCTGAGCAGCGCACGTCATCCAGGACAATGGGTCCTGAGCCCTGGCCAAACCGGGCATTTCCTGAGGCTGATGTGGCCCAGCCACAGCCCAGCTGCCTGCAGACCACATTGGCATCATTGGTGTCCCAGCTGTCATCACACACAGTGCCCCAGGAGCCTCGGTATAGGACCTCCACTCGGCCCTGACACCTGTCACCTCCATTCACCAGTCTCAGGGCTAAACTGGATTCAAATCCTACAGGGGAACACAAGAACCCTTCATCCATCCCTACCATGAGGTCAAGTATCTAAGGCACGTTCCACACTCAGGGTACTTCCTAATTGCCAAGGTCACCCGGACAAGCAGTCACGATTGAATACGACTGCAACCAGAGGTTCAGATTCATCATACTGGAAGGAGAGGTGATACCCAATTCTGCCTGGGTTTATGGAGGCTCAGATTTTGGGAAAGCACCTGTGACCCCAGTGGAGGTGACAGGAATGGACACCCTACTCCCTACTCTGATCACACACAGGATGGAGCTCCACAGCTCCAGAGGGCAGGCCCATGCTATCCCCATGTTGAAGAGTTTGGTGGCACCCGCGTGGTCCTCTCTGGCTTCTGGCAAATTGTCAGGGATGGCAAGGCATTGGCCAGACAGCTGCAGGGACAGAAATTTTCACCCACCCTTGCAGGTCTGCAATGCATGGCCAGAAGGCCAGGAATGAGGTCCCAGGAGTAGGGAGCCCTCCAGAGTTTGTTGAGCACCTGAATAAGGATCTTTCCTGATACTTGGAACAGGGTCCCACAGGAGACAGGTCACCAACACCCTCCACCCTCTAACACCCGACCCAGGACTGGTTCCCCAGAGACTCCAACTTCCTCCCACTCAACGCACAGGGACATGAAAAAGACAGGGGCCCACCTTGACCCTCATCCTATCATTTTCAGAAAAAGCATCTTTCCAGAGGTAGAGAGTGAGCCCTAGGGAGGGGGGAGAGGATTATTTACCTACTGTCGATGGAGGTAAGGTGATGGTCGACAACGTGTCTGTAAATTGCAACAAAGACAAAGGCTAGAATTAAAGTTGAGGGAGAAAAGCTCCAAAAGGAAAGGTCTCTGGACAAGGCAAGCATCATGAAAATTTCTCCATTTCTGGTTCCTGCCACTTGCTCCCCATGTGTCTGCCCAAGTCTGTAGCTCAGGAAGCACAGCCAAGGACTTAGGCCTTGCTGGAGACCAGTATGATCCCTCCTACCTCTGAAGTGTGGAATACCCTCTTCTCAGCTACAAAGGGTTTACTTGCCCCATCTGCTGACACATGGACTGATGGGCACATCTGACACCAATGCTGACACTCTCACACTTGAAACTAAAATGTTAGAAGGATCAGGGAGCTGCCTAAAGGAGTATAAAGTCTCCTGGCAAGTGGAGGCAACAGAAATATCTAATATCTCTCTCCCTGCCCGAGCACAGCCTCTGCCTATCTGGAGGTAGATGGGGCCCTGCCGCATCTGGGGGTGTTTGAAGGAGTGAGGAATGGAGGTATCAGGCCTGCACTGACATTGCTTGCCCATAGACAGGCATGTTTAAGGCTTTAGCTGAAATTGCCTTCCCAGAAGACTTTGGCAATCACTGCCAATTCTTAGAAAGATCATACCTTCTTAACCATGTCTGGTTAAGAAGCTCCATGCTAGGGTCTCAGTTACAGAGCAGGGAAAATAGTATGACCCACAGTATCCACACAGGTAAGAAGGAGGGCTCTGCCGAGTGGGAAAAAGGATAATTGTGCAGAAAGAAAAGGGACATCCTAAGGAAGGACACTGGGGACTCACCTGGCCTGGGCGTCAACCGGGACTGGGCAGCTGTGAGAAAGAGGAGGTCAGATCAGATGCACTATACAGAAGCTGGCAAAACCGGAACAAAGGTAGAAGGAACTAAACAGGTCATGCCTTAAGTCCACCCTAGGTCCCCATCACAGAGGGAGGAGCATTGCCGTGCACGCCCCCACAAGGATGCTCCCTGAAAGGTGTCTGGGCAGATCATGTCCACTACTGCCAGCTCCAAAGTGATTAAGTTTGTGTCTACCCATAGTAATTAGGTTGACACAAAACCAACCCTCTCCCTTACACGTCTTAGCAGTCCCTGAGTCAGCAAATATGAGGAGGCCACTCCAGAAAAAATCCAGCCTGTGATCTTCTAGCCCAGCCCACAGGCATTCATAACAAGGCTTTGCTCAGCAGGCCTCATGGGCACTGCCCGTCCCCACACCTGACCAGTGTACAGGGAAGACACTGCAGTGCTCTGGAGGCAATTGCAGTCAAGCACTCACACCCCCAAAACTCAGGCCAGACATGAACAGACACAGATCTACACTCCCACCCTTGTGTTTCCAGTCTGATGCCTCCTTACTGGGCCTCAGCGGAAGACCCTCCCTTCCCAGCATGAGCCTTTGGTTCTGGACTCCTCCCAGTGAGATCGTCCCTCTCCCAACACCTATATGTGCTGCATCCACCTGACCCTCATCTAAATCTTTCAGTAGGGGAAAGATGGAACCCTGGAGAGCCAGTGTGCTATAGATTGGATGTTTGTCCCATCCAAGACTCATCTTGGGAGTGGATCCCCAAGTATAGCACTGAGGCCTGATGCACCATGTCTGGGTCATGGAAGCCAACATTTCATGAATAAATTAGTGCCCTCCCTGGTCAGGGGTGAGTTCTTCTCTTAGTTTCTAGCAAGAACTGGTGGTTGACAAGAGCCTGGGCCTTCCTTCTTGCCCTCTGTTTCTTCCTCCCTTGCCACGTGACCTCTGCTCAGGTCACCTCCCCATCTTCTGCTGCCAGGAGCACAAGCAGCCTGAGGCCGTCAGCAGAAGCCAAGCAGATACCATGCTCCTATGCAGACTGCAAAGCCAAGACCCAAATCAGCATCTTTCTTCATGAATAACCTGGCCCCAGCCATCGCTTTCCAGCCACACTAAAATGCAAAGACCCGGCCCTTTCCTCCTCTCCCTCTGCTTGCACTGCCTTCGTGGGTGAACAAAGGCCCTTATTTCACTTTGGCCCATTGTCCTCTCTGACCTCCTCAAAACCTGGTAATGGGGCGAAGACTCATGTGGTTTCCTAGGAAAGAGCTGAGGAGATATCAGAAATATAGGAAAGGTTGAAAAAGATCTGAGTGAGGAGATGAGAACATAATAAGACCTTCTTGAACAAAATCTACCCCAAGAGAGGAAACCAAATTGCTGGAGGCCCACCTGAGCAGATGACACCAGCGTCTTCACCATGGCCACAGTTGTGGGTGAGCCAGCCATTGTTCGGGCAGCTCCACAAGTAGGACTCCTGTCCTGAGCAGCGCACATCATCCAGGACAATGGGTCCTGAGCCCTGACCAAACCGGGCATTTCCTGGGGCTGACGTGGCCCAGCCACAGCCCAGCTGCCTGCAGACCACATTGGCATCATTGGTGTCCCAGCTGTCATCACACACAGTGCCCCAAGAGCCTCGGTATAGGACCTCCACTCGGCCCTGACACCTGTCACCTCCATTCACCAGCCTCAGGGCCAAACTGGATTCAGGTCCTACAGGGGAACACAAGAACACTTCATCAATCCCTATCAGGAGGTCAAGGATCTAAGGCACATTCCACATTCAGGGCACTTCCTAATGGCCAAAGTCACCTGGGCAGACAGTCACGATTAAAGATGACTGCAACCAGAGGTTCAGGTTCATCACAGTAGAAGGAGAGGTGATACGCCATTCTCGGGTTTATGGAGGCTCAATTTTGGGGAAGCACCTGTGACCCCACTGGAGGTGACAGGAATAGACACCCGACTCCCTACTCTGGGCACACACAGGATGGAGCTCCACAGCTCAAGAGGGCAGGACCATGCTGTCCCCATGTTCAACAGTTAGGTGGCACCCACGTGGTCCTCCCTGGCTTCTGGCAAATTGCCAAGGATGGCAAGGCCTTGGCCAGACAGCTGCAGGGACAGAAACTGTCACCCACCCTTGCAGGTCTGCAGTGCATGGCTGGAGGGCCAGGAACGAGCTCCCAGTAGGAGTAGGGAGCCCTCCAGGGCTGGTCCTCAGCACCTGGATGAGGATCATTTTTTTTTCCTTATTATTTCCTGATACTTGGAAGAGGATCCCATGGGAGACAGGTCACCAGCACCCTCTACCCTGCAACACCAGAACCAGGACTGGCTCCCCAGAGACTCCAACTTCCTCCCACTCAACGCACAAGGATATGAAAAAGACAGGGGCCCATCCTGACCCTCATCCTCTCATTTTCAGAAAAAAACATTTGTCCAGAACTAGACAGTGAGCCCTAGGGAGGGGTGAGAAGACTATGTACCTACTGTTGATGCAGTTAAGGTGGTGGTCGGCAACGTGTCTTTAAATGCAACAAAGATGAAGGCTAGAATTAAACTTGAGGTGAAAAGCTCCAAAAGGAAAGTCTCTAGACATGGCAAGCATCATGAAAACTACTCGATTTCTGGTTCCTGCCACTTGCTCCCCATGTGTCGGCCCAAGTCTTCAGCTCAGCGAGCTCAGCAAGGGACATAGGCCTCACTGGAGACCAGTCCAATCCCTCTTATCTCTGAAGGACCTTGAGGATTGGATCCTCAACTTTACAGGTGAGGCTTGATGTGCCACGTCTGGGTTATGGAGGTCAACCCTTCATGAATAACTTAGTGCCCTCCCTGGTCAGGGGTAAGTTCTTCTCTTAGTTCCTAGAAAGAGCTGGTGGTTCAAAAGAGCCTGGGACCTCCCTCTTGCTTTCTCTTACTTCCTCCCTCACCATGAGACCTCTGTCCAGGCCACCTCCCCATCTTCTTCTGCCATCTTGCTTCCTCCCTCGCCGTGTGACCTCTGCCCAGGCCAGCTCCCCATCCCCTTCTGCCAGGAGTACAAGCAGCCTGAGGTCCTCAGCAGAAGCCGAGCTGATGCCTGCACCATGCTTCTATGCAGCCTGCAAAGCCACAACTCAAATCAACCTCTATCTTCATGAACAACATGGCCCCAGCTATCCTTTTCCAGCCACATTAAAAGCAAAGACCTGGCGCTTTCGTCTTCTCCCTCTGCTTGCCCAGCTTCGGTAGGGGAACAAAGGTGTGACCCTTATTTCACTTTGGCCCATTGTCCTCTCTGACCTCCTCAAAACCTGGCAATGTGGCGAAGACTCATGCGGTTTCCTAGGAGAGAGCTAAGGAGATATCAGAAATATAGGAAAGGTTGAAAAAGCTCTTAGTGAGGAGATGAGAACATAATAAGACCTTCCTGAGCAAAATCTACCCCAAGAGAGGAAACCCAAATTGCTGGAGGCCCACCTGAGCAGATGACACCAGCGTCTTCACCATGGCCACAGTTGTGGGTGAGCCAGCCATTGTGGGGACAGCTCCACAGGTAGGACTCATTCCCTGAGCAGCGCACGTCATCCAAGACAATGGGTCCTGAGCCCTGACCAAACCGGGCATTTCCTGGGGCTGACATGGCCCAGCCACAGCCCAGCTGCCTGCAGACCACATTGGCATCACTGGTGTCCCAGCTGTCATCACACACCGTGCCCCAGGAGCCTCGGTATAGGACCTCCACTCGGCCCTGACACCTGTCACTTCCATTCACCAGTCTCAGGGCCAAACTGGATTCAGGTCCTACAGGGGAACACAAGAACCCTTTATCAATCCCTATCAGGAGGTCAAGGATCTAAGGCACGTTCCACATTCAGGGCACTTCCTAATGGCCAAAGACACCTGGGCAGGCAGTCACGATTGAATATGACTGCAACCAGAGGTTCAGGTTCATCACAGTAGAAGGAGAGGCAATATGCTATTCTGCTCGGGTTTATGGAGGCTCAAGTTTTGGGGAAGCACCTGTGACCTCACTGGAGGTGATAGGAATGGGCGCCCGACTCCCTACTCTGGGCACACACAGCATGAAGCTCCACAGCTCCAGAGGGCAGAACCATGCTGTCCCCATGTTCAACAGTTAGGTGGCACCCACGTGGTCCTCCCTGGCTTCTGGCAAATTGCCAAGGATGGCATGGCCTTGGCCAGACAGCTGCAGGGACAGAAACTGTCACCCACCCTTGCAGGTCTGCAGTGCATGGCCGGAGGGTCAGGAACGAGGTCCCAGTAGGAGTAGGGAGCCCTCCAGGGCTTGTCCTCAGCACCTGGATGAGGATCTTTCCTCTTACTGAGAAGAGGATTCCACGGGAGACAGGTCACCAGCACCCTCCACCCTCCAACACCAGAACCAGGACTGACTCCCCAGAGACTCCAACTTCCTCCCACTCAATGCACAGGGACATAAAAAAGACAGGGGCCCACCCTGACCCTCATCCTATCATTTTCAGAAAAAAACATTTGCCAGAGATAGAGAGTGAGTCCTACAGAGGTGGGAGAGGATTATTTACCTACTGTAAATGCAGATAAGGTGGTGGTGGACAACGTGTCTCTAATTGCAACAAAGACAAAGGCTAGAATTAAACTTGAGGGTGAAAAGCTCCAAAAGGAAAAGTCTCTAGACATGGCAAGCATCATGAAAACTACTCGATATCTGGTTCCTGCCACTAGCTCCCCATGTGTCTGCCCAAGTCTTCAGCCCAGTAAGCTCAGGAAGGGACATAGGCCTCGCTGGAGACCAGTCCAATCCCTCCTATCTCTGAAGGACCTTGAGGACTGGATCCTCAACTATACAGGTGAGGCTTGATGTGCCACGTCTGGGTTATGGAGGTCAACCCTTCATGAATAACTTAGTGCCCTCCCTGGTCACGGGTAAGTTCTTCCCTTAGTTCCTAGAAAGAGCTGGTGGTTCAAAAGAGCCTGGGCCCTCCCTCTTGCTTTCTCTTGCTTCCTCCCTCACCATGAGACCTCTGCCCAGTGCACCTCCCCATCTTCTTCTGCCATCTTGCTTCCTCCCTCGCCATGTGACCTCTGCCCAGGCCAGCTCCCCATCCCCTTCTGCCAGGAGTACAAGCAGCCTGAGGTCCTCAGCAGAAGCCGAGCTGATGCCTGCACCATGCTTCTATGCAGCCTGTAAAGCCACCACCCAAATCAACCTCCATCTTCATGAACAACCTGGCCCAGCTATTCCTTTCCAGCCACATTAAAGGCAAAGACCTGGCGCTTTCGTTTTCTCCCTCTGCTTGCCCAGCCTCAGTAGGGGAACAAAGGTCTGACCCTTATTTCACTTTGGCCCATTGTCCTCTCTGACCTCTTCAAAACCTGGTAATGTGGCGAAGACTCATGCGGTTTCCTAGGAGAGAGCTAAGGAGATATCAGAAATATAGGAAAGGTTGAAAAAGCACCGAGTGAGGAGATGAGAACATAATAAGACCTTCCTGAGCAAAATCTACCCCAAGAGAGGAAACCAAATTGCTGGAGGCCCACCTGAGCAGATGACACCAGCGTCTTCACCATGGCCACAGTTGTGGGAGAGCCAGCCATTGTTGGGGCAGCTCCACAAGTAGGACTCCTGTCCTGAGCAGCGCACATCATCCAGGACAATGGGTCCTGAGCCCTGACCAAACCGGGCATTTCCTGGGGCTGACGTGGCCCAGCCACAGCCCAGCTGCCTGCAGACCACATTGGCATCATTGGTGTCCCAGCTGTCATCACACACAGTGCCCCAAGAGCCTCGGTATAGGACCTCCACTCGGCCCTGACACCTGTCACCTCCATTCACCAGCCTCAGGGCCAAACTGGATTCAGGTCCTACAGGGGAACACAAGAACACTTCATCAATCCCTATCAGGAGGTCAAGGATCTAAGGCACATTCCACATTCAGGGCACTTCCTAATGGCCAAAGTCACCTGGGCAGACAGTCACGATTAAAGATGACTGCAACCAGAGGTTCAGGTTCATCACAGTAGAAGGAGAGGTGATACGCCATTCTCGGGTTTATGGAGGCTCAATTTTGGGGAAGCACCTGTGACCCCACTGGAGGTGACAGGAATAGACACCCGACTCCCTACTCTGGGCACACACAGGATGGAGCTCCACAGCTCAAGAGGGCAGGACCATGCTGTCCCCATGTTCAACAGTTAGGTGGCACCCACGTGGTCCTCCCTGGCTTCTGGCAAATTGCCAAGGATGGCAAGGCCTTGGCCAGACAGCTGCAGGGACAGAAACTGTCACCCACCCTTGCAGGTCTGCAGTGCATGGCTGGAGGGCCAGGAACGAGCTCCCAGTAGGAGTAGGGAGCCCTCCAGGGCTGGTCCTCAGCACCTGGATGAGGATCATTTTTTTTTCCTTATTATTTCCTGATACTTGGAAGAGGATCCCATGGGAGACAGGTCACCAGCACCCTCTACCCTGCAACACCAGAACCAGGACTGGCTCCCCAGAGACTCCAACTTCCTCCCACTCAACGCACAGGGATATGAAAAAGACAGGGGCCCATCCTGACCCTCATCCTCTCATTTTCAGAAAAAAACATTTGTCCAGAACTAGACAGTGAGCCCTAGGGAGGGGTGAGAAGACTATGTACCTACTGTTGATGCAGGTAAGGTGGTGGTCAGCAATGTGTCTTTAAATGCAACAAAGACAAAGGCTAGAATTAAACTTGAGGTGAAAAGCTCCAAAAGGAAAGTCTCTAGACATGGCAAGCATCATGAAAACTACTCGATTTCTGGTTCCTGCCACTTGCTCCCCATGTGTCGGCCCAAGTCTTCAGCTCAGCGAGCTCAGTAAGGGACATAGGCCTCACTGGAGACCAGTCCAATCCCTCTTATCTCTGAAGGACCTTGAGGATTGGATCCTCAACTTTACAGGTGAGGCTTGATGTGCCACGTCTGGGTTATGGAGGTCAACCCTTCATGAATAACTTAGTGCCCTCCCTGGTCAGGGGTAAGTTCTTCTCTTAGTTCCTAGAAAGAGCTGGTGGTTCAAAAGAGCCTGGGACCTCCCTCTTGCTTTCTCTTGCTTCCTCCCTCACCATGAGACCTCTGTCCAGGCCACCTCCCCATCTTCTTCTGCCATCTTGCTTCCTCCCTCGCCGTGTGACCTCTGCCCAGGCCAGCTCCCCATCCCCTTCTGCCAGGAGTACAAGCAGCCTGAGGTCCTCAGCAGAAGCCGAGCTGATGCCTGCACCATGCTTCTATGCAGCCTGCAAAGCCACAACTCAAATCAACCTCTGTCTTCATGAACAACATGGCCCCAGCTATTCTTTTCCAGCCACATTAAAAGCAAAGACCTGGCGCTTTCGTCTTCTCCCTCTGCTTGCCCAGCTTCGGTAGGGGAACAAAGGTGTGACCCTTATTTCACTTTGGCCCATTGTCCTCTCTGACCTCCTCAAAACCTGGCAATGTGGCGAAGACTCATGCGGTTTCCTAGGAGAGAGCTAAGGAGATATCAGAAATATAGGAAAGGTTGAAAAAGCTCTTAGTGAGGAGATGAGAACATAATAAGACCTTCCTGAGCAAAATCTACCCCAAGAGAGGAAACCCAAATTGCTAGAGGCCCACCTGAGCAGATGACACCAGTGTCTTCACCATGGCCACAGTTGTGGGTGAGCCAGCCATTGTGGGGACAGCTCCACAGGTAGGACTCATTCCCTGAGCAGCGCACGTCATCCAAGACAATGGGTCCTGAGCCCTGACCAAACCGGGCATTTCCTGGGGCTGACATGGCCCAGCCACAGCCCAGCTGCCTGCAGACCACATTGGCATCACTGGTGTCCCAGCTGTCATCACACACCGTGCCCCAGGAGCCTCGGTATAGGACCTCCACTCGGCCCTGACACCTGTCACTTCCATTCACCAGTCTCAGGGCCAAACTGGATTCAGGTCCTACAGGGGAACACAAGAACCCTTTATCAATCCCTATCAGGAGGTCAAGGATCTAAGGCACGTTCCACATTCAGGGCACTTCCTAATGGCCAAAGACACCTGGGCAGGCAGTCACGATTGAATATGACTGCAACCAGAGGTTCAGGTTCATCACAGTAGAAGGAGAGGCAATATGCTATTCTGCTCGGGTTTATGGAGGCTCAAGTTTTGGGGAAGCACCTGTGACCTCACTGGAGGTGATAGGAATGGGCGCCCGACTCCCTACTCTGGGCACACACAGCATGAAGCTCCACAGCTCCAGAGGGCAGAACCATGCTGTCCCCATGTTCAACAGTTAGGTGGCACCCACGTGGTCCTCCCTGGCTTCTGGCAAATTGCCAAGGATGGCATGGCCTTGGCCAGACAGCTGCAGGGACAGAAACTGTCACCCACCCTTGCAGGTCTGCAGTGCATGGCCGGAGGGTCAGGAACGAGGTCCCAGTAGGAGTAGGGAGCCCTCCAGGGCTTGTCCTCAGCACCTGGATGAGGATCTTTCCTCTTACTGGGAAGAGGATTCCATGGGAGACAGGTCACCAGCACCCTCCACCCTCCAACACCAGAACCAGGACTGACTCCCCAGAGACTCCAACTTCCTCCCACTCAATGCACAGGGACATAAAAAAGACAGGGGCCCACCCTGACCCTCATCCTATCATTTTCAGAAAAAAACATTTGCCAGAGATAGAGAGTGAGTCCTACAGAGGTGGGAGAGGATTATTTACCTACTGTAAATGCAGATAAGGTGGTGGTGGACAACGTGTCTCTAATTGCAACAAAGACAAAGGCTAGAATTAAACTTGAGGGTGAAAAGCTCCAAAAGGAAAAGTCTCTAGACATGGCAAGCATCATGAAAACTACTCGATATCTGGTTCCTGCCACTAGCTCCCCATGTGTCTGCCCAAGTCTTCAGCCCAGTAAGCTCAGGAAGGGACATAGGCCTCGCTGGAGACCAGTCCAATCCCTCCTATCTCTGAAGGACCTTGAGGACTGGATCCTCAACTATACAGGTGAGGCTTGATGTGCCACGTCTGGGTTATGGAGGTCAACCCTTCATGAATAACTTAGTGCCCTCCCTGGTCACGGGTAAGTTCTTCCCTTAGTTCCTAGAAAGAGCTGGTGGTTCAAAAGAGCCTGGGCCCTCCCTCTTGCTTTCTCTTGCTTCCTCCCTCACCATGAGACCTCTGCCCAGTGCACCTCCCCATCTTCTTCTGCCATCTTGCTTCCTCCCTCGCCATGTGACCTCTGCCCAGGCCAGCTCCCCATCCCCTTCTGCCAGGAGTACAAGCAGCCTGAGGTCCTCAGCAGAAGCCGAGCTGATGCCTGCACCATGCTTCTATGCAGCCTGTAAAGCCACCACCCAAATCAACCTCCATCTTCATGAACAACCTGGCCCAGCTATTCCTTTCCAGCCACATTAAAGGCAAAGACCTGGCGCTTTCGTTTTCTCCCTCTGCTTGCCCAGCCTCAGTAGGGGAACAAAGGTCTGACCCTTATTTCACTTTGGCCCATTGTCCTCTCTGACCTCTTCAAAACCTGGTAATGTGGCGAAGACTCATGCGGTTTCCTAGGAGAGAGCTAAGGAGATATCAGAAATATAGGAAAGGTTGAAAAAGCACCGAGTGAGGAGATGAGAACATAATAAGACCTTCCTGAGCAAAATCTACCCCAAGAGAGGAAACCAAATTGCTGGAGGCCCACCTGAGCAGATGACACCAGCGTCTTCACCATGGCCACAGTTGTGGGAGAGCCAGCCATTGTTGGGGCAGCTCCACAAGTAGGACTCCTGTCCTGAGCAGCGCACATCATCCAGGACAATGGGTCCTGAGCCCTGACCAAACCGGGCATTTCCTGGGGCTGACGTGGCCCAGCCACAGCCCAGCTGCCTGCAGACCACATTGGCATCATTGGTGTCCCAGCTGTCATCACACACAGTGCCCCAAGAGCCTCGGTATAGGACCTCCACTCGGCCCTGACACCTGTCACCTCCATTCACCAGCCTCAGGGCCAAACTGGATTCAGGTCCTACAGGGGAACACAAGAACACTTCATCAATCCCTATCAGGAGGTCAAGGATCTAAGGCACATTCCACATTCAGGGCACTTCCTAATGGCCAAAGTCACCTGGGCAGACAGTCACGATTAAAGATGACTGCAACCAGAGGTTCAGGTTCATCACAGTAGAAGGAGAGGTGATACGCCATTCTCGGGTTTATGGAGGCTCAATTTTGGGGAAGCACCTGTGACCCCACTGGAGGTGACAGGAATAGACACCCGACTCCCTACTCTGGGCACACACAGGATGGAGCTCCACAGCTCAAGAGGGCAGGACCATGCTGTCCCCATGTTCAACAGTTAGGTGGCACCCACGTGGTCCTCCCTGGCTTCTGGCAAATTGCCAAGGATGGCAAGGCCTTGGCCAGACAGCTGCAGGGACAGAAACTGTCACCCACCCTTGCAGGTCTGCAGTGCATGGCTGGAGGGCCAGGAACGAGCTCCCAGTAGGAGTAGGGAGCCCTCCAGGGCTGGTCCTCAGCACCTGGATGAGGATCATTTTTTTTTCCTTATTATTTCCTGATACTTGGAAGAGGATCCCATGGGAGACAGGTCACCAGCACCCTCTACCCTGCAACACCAGAACCAGGACTGGCTCCCCAGAGACTCCAACTTCCTCCCACTCAACGCACAGGGATATGAAAAAGACAGGGGCCCATCCTGACCCTCATCCTCTCATTTTCAGAAAAAAACATTTGTCCAGAACTAGACAGTGAGCCCTAGGGAGGGGTGAGAAGACTATGTACCTACTGTTGATGCAGGTAAGGTGGTGGTCAGCAATGTGTCTTTAAATGCAACAAAGACAAAGGCTAGAATTAAACTTGAGGTGAAAAGCTCCAAAAGGAAAGTCTCTAGACATGGCAAGCATCATGAAAACTACTCGATTTCTGGTTCCTGCCACTTGCTCCCCATGTGTCGGCCCAAGTCTTCAGCTCAGCGAGCTCAGTAAGGGACATAGGCCTCACTGGAGACCAGTCCAATCCCTCTTATCTCTGAAGGACCTTGAGGATTGGATCCTCAACTTTACAGGTGAGGCTTGATGTGCCACGTCTGGGTTATGGAGGTCAACCCTTCATGAATAACTTAGTGCCCTCCCTGGTCAGGGGTAAGTTCTTCTCTTAGTTCCTAGAAAGAGCTGGTGGTTCAAAAGAGCCTGGGACCTCCCTCTTGCTTTCTCTTGCTTCCTCCCTCACCATGAGACCTCTGTCCAGGCCACCTCCCCATCTTCTTCTGCCATCTTGCTTCCTCCCTCGCCGTGTGACCTCTGCCCAGGCCAGCTCCCCATCCCCTTCTGCCAGGAGTACAAGCAGCCTGAGGTCCTCAGCAGAAGCCGAGCTGATGCCTGCACCATGCTTCTATGCAGCCTGCAAAGCCACAACTCAAATCAACCTCTGTCTTCATGAACAACATGGCCCCAGCTATTCTTTTCCAGCCACATTAAAAGCAAAGACCTGGCGCTTTCGTCTTCTCCCTCTGCTTGCCCAGCTTCGGTAGGGGAACAAAGGTGTGACCCTTATTTCACTTTGGCCCATTGTCCTCTCTGACCTCCTCAAAACCTGGCAATGTGGCGAAGACTCATGCGGTTTCCTAGGAGAGAGCTAAGGAGATATCAGAAATATAGGAAAGGTTGAAAAAGCTCTTAGTGAGGAGATGAGAACATAATAAGACCTTCCTGAGCAAAATCTACCCCAAGAGAGGAAACCCAAATTGCTGGAGGCCCACCTGAGCAGATGACACCAGTGTCTTCACCATGGCCACAGTTGTGGGTGAGCCAGCCATTGTGGGGACAGCTCCACAGGTAGGACTCATTCCCTGAGCAGCGCACGTCATCCAAGACAATGGGTCCTGAGCCCTGACCAAACCGGGCATTTCCTGGGGCTGACATGGCCCAGCCACAGCCCAGCTGCCTGCAGACCACATTGGCATCACTGGTGTCCCAGCTGTCATCACACACCGTGCCCCAGGAGCCTCGGTATAGGACCTCCACTCGGCCCTGACACCTGTCACTTCCATTCACCAGTCTCAGGGCCAAACTGGATTCAGGTCCTACAGGGGAACACAAGAACCCTTTATCAATCCCTATCAGGAGGTCAAGGATCTAAGGCACGTTCCACATTCAGGGCACTTCCTAATGGCCAAAGACACCTGGGCAGGCAGTCACGATTGAATATGACTGCAACCAGAGGTTCAGGTTCATCACAGTAGAAGGAGAGGCAATATGCTATTCTGCTCGGGTTTATGGAGGCTCAAGTTTTGGGGAAGCACCTGTGACCTCACTGGAGGTGATAGGAATGGGCGCCCGACTCCCTACTCTGGGCACACACAGCATGAAGCTCCACAGCTCCAGAGGGCAGAACCATGCTGTCCCCATGTTCAACAGTTAGGTGGCACCCACGTGGTCCTCCCTGGCTTCTGGCAAATTGCCAAGGATGGCATGGCCTTGGCCAGACAGCTGCAGGGACAGAAACTGTCACCCACCCTTGCAGGTCTGCAGTGCATGGCCGGAGGGTCAGGAACGAGGTCCCAGTAGGAGTAGGGAGCCCTCCAGGGCTTGTCCTCAGCACCTGGATGAGGATCTTTCCTCTTACTGGGAAGAGGATTCCATGGGAGACAGGTCACCAGCACCCTCCACCCTCCAACACCAGAACCAGGACTGACTCCCCAGAGACTCCAACTTCCTCCCACTCAATGCACAGGGACATAAAAAAGACAGGGGCCCACCCTGACCCTCATCCTATCATTTTCAGAAAAAAACATTTGCCAGAGATAGAGAGTGAGTCCTACAGAGGTGGGAGAGGATTATTTACCTACTGTAAATGCAGATAAGGTGGTGGTGGACAACGTGTCTCTAATTGCAACAAAGACAAAGGCTAGAATTAAACTTGAGGGTGAAAAGCTCCAAAAGGAAAAGTCTCTAGACATGGCAAGCATCATGAAAACTACTCGATATCTGGTTCCTGCCACTAGCTCCCCATGTGTCTGCCCAAGTCTTCAGCCCAGTAAGCTCAGGAAGGGACATAGGCCTCGCTGGAGACCAGTCCAATCCCTCCTATCTCTGAAGGACCTTGAGGACTGGATCCTCAACTATACAGGTGAGGCTTGATGTGCCACATCTGGGTTATGGAGGTCAACCCTTCATGAATAACTTAGTGCCCTCCCTGGTCACGGGTAAGTTCTTCCCTTAGTTCCTAGAAAGAGCTGGTGGTTCAAAAGAGCCTGGGCCCTCCCTCTTGCTTTCTCTTGCTTCCTCCCTCACCATGAGACCTCTGCCCAGTGCACCTCCCCATCTTCTTCTGCCATCTTGCTTCCTCCCTCGCCATGTGACCTCTGCCCAGGCCAGCTCCCCATCCCCTTCTGCCAGGAGTACAAGCAGCCTGAGGTCCTCAGCAGAAGCCGAGCTGATGCCTGCACCATGCTTCTATGCAGCCTGTAAAGCCACCACCCAAATCAACCTCCATCTTCATGAACAACCTGGCCCAGCTATTCCTTTCCAGCCACATTAAAGGCAAAGACCTGGCGCTTTCGTTTTCTCCCTCTGCTTGCCCAGCCTCAGTAGGGGAACAAAGGTCTGACCCTTATTTCACTTTGGCCCATTGTCCTCTCTGACCTCTTCAAAACCTGGTAATGTGGCGAAGACTCATGCGGTTTCCTAGGAGAGAGCTAAGGAGATATCAGAAATATAGGAAAGGTTGAAAAAGCACCGAGTGAGGAGATGAGAACATAATAAGACCTTCCTGAGCAAAATCTACCCCAAGAGAGGAAACCAAATTGCTGGAGGCCCACCTGAGCAGATGACACCAGCGTCTTCACCATGGCCACAGTTGTGGGAGAGCCAGCCATTGTTGGGGCAGCTCCACAAGTAGGACTCCTGTCCTGAGCAGCGCACATCATCCAGGACAATGGGTCCTGAGCCCTGACCAAACCGGGCATTTCCTGGGGCTGACGTGGCCCAGCCACAGCCCAGCTGCCTGCAGACCACATTGGCATCATTGGTGTCCCAGCTGTCATCACACACAGTGCCCCAAGAGCCTCGGTATAGGACCTCCACTCGGCCCTGACACCTGTCACCTCCATTCACCAGCCTCAGGGCCAAACTGGATTCAGGTCCTACAGGGGAACACAAGAACACTTCATCAATCCCTATCAGGAGGTCAAGGATCTAAGGCACATTCCACATTCAGGGCACTTCCTAATGGCCAAAGTCACCTGGGCAGACAGTCACGATTAAAGATGACTGCAACCAGAGGTTCAGGTTCATCACAGTAGAAGGAGAGGTGATACGCCATTCTCGGGTTTATGGAGGCTCAATTTTGGGGAAGCACCTGTGACCCCACTGGAGGTGACAGGAATAGACACCCGACTCCCTACTCTGGGCACACACAGGATGGAGCTCCACAGCTCAAGAGGGCAGGACCATGCTGTCCCCATGTTCAACAGTTAGGTGGCACCCACGTGGTCCTCCCTGGCTTCTGGCAAATTGCCAAGGATGGCAAGGCCTTGGCCAGACAGCTGCAGGGACAGAAACTGTCACCCACCCTTGCAGGTCTGCAGTGCATGGCTGGAGGGCCAGGAACGAGCTCCCAGTAGGAGTAGGGAGCCCTCCAGGGCTGGTCCTCAGCACCTGGATGAGGATCATTTTTTTTTCCTTATTATTTCCTGATACTTGGAAGAGGATCCCATGGGAGACAGGTCACCAGCACCCTCTACCCTGCAACACCAGAACCAGGACTGGCTCCCCAGAGACTCCAACTTCCTCCCACTCAACGCACAGGGATATGAAAAAGACAGGGGCCCATCCTGACCCTCATCCTCTCATTTTCAGAAAAAAACATTTGTCCAGAACTAGACAGTGAGCCCTAGGGAGGGGTGAGAAGACTATGTACCTACTGTTGATGCAGGTAAGGTGGTGGTCAGCAATGTGTCTTTAAATGCAACAAAGACGAAGGCTAGAATTAAACTTGAGGTGAAAAGCTCCAAAAGGAAAGTCTCTAGACATGGCAAGCATCATGAAAACTACTCGATTTCTGGTTCCTGCCACTTGCTCCCCATGTGTCGGCCCAAGTCTTCAGCTCAGCGAGCTCAGTAAGGGACATAGGCCTCACTGGAGACCAGTCCAATCCCTCTTATCTCTGAAGGACCTTGAGGATTGGATCCTCAACTTTACAGGTGAGGCTTGATGTGCCACGTCTGGGTTATGGAGGTCAACCCTTCATGAATAACTTAGTGCCCTCCCTGGTCAGGGGTAAGTTCTTCTCTTAGTTCCTAGAAAGAGCTGGTGGTTCAAAAGAGCCTGGGACCTCCCTCTTGCTTTCTCTTGCTTCCTCCCTCACCATGAGACCTCTGTCCAGGCCACCTCCCCATCTTCTTCTGCCATCTTGCTTCCTTCCTCGCCGTGTGACCTCTGCCCAGGCCAGCTCCCCATCCCCTTCTGCCAGGAGTACAAGCAGCCTGAGGTCCTCAGCAGAAGCCGAGCTGATGCCTGCACCATGCTTCTATGCAGCCTGCAAAGCCACAACTCAAATCAACCTCTGTCTTCATGAACAACATGGCCCCAGCTATTCTTTTCCAGCCACATTAAAAGCAAAGACCTGGCGCTTTCGTCTTCTCCCTCTGCTTGCCCAGCTTCGGTAGGGGAACAAAGGTGTGACCCTTATTTCACTTTGGCCCATTGTCCTCTCTGACCTCCTCAAAACCTGGCAATGTGGCGAAGACTCATGCGGTTTCCTAGGAGAGAGCTAAGGAGATATCAGAAATATAGGAAAGGTTGAAAAAGCTCTTAGTGAGGAGATGAGAACATAATAAGACCTTCCTGAGCAAAATCTACCCCAAGAGAGGAAACCCAAATTGCTGGAGGCCCACCTGAGCAGATGACACCAGCGTCTTCACCATGGCCACAGTTGTGGGTGAGCCAGCCATTGTGGGGACAGCTCCACAGGTAGGACTCATTCCCTGAGCAGCGCACGTCATCCAAGACAATGGGTCCTGAGCCCTGACCAAACCGGGCATTTCCTGGGGCTGACATGGCCCAGCCACAGCCCAGCTGCCTGCAGACCACATTGGCATCACTGGTGTCCCAGCTGTCATCACACACCGTGCCCCAGGAGCCTCGGTATAGGACCTCCACTCGGCCCTGACACCTGTCACTTCCATTCACCAGTCTCAGGGCCAAACTGGATTCAGGTCCTACAGGGGAACACAAGAACCCTTTATCAATCCCTATCAGGAGGTCAAGGATCTAAGGCACGTTCCACATTCAGGGCACTTCCTAATGGCCAAAGACACCTGGGCAGGCAGTCACGATTGAATATGACTGCAACCAGAGGTTCAGGTTCATCACAGTAGAAGGAGAGGCAATATGCTATTCTGCTCGGGTTTATGGAGGCTCAAGTTTTGGGGAAGCACCTGTGACCTCACTGGAGGTGATAGGAATGGGCGCCCGACTCCCTACTCTGGGCACACACAGCATGAAGCTCCACAGCTCCAGAGGGCAGAACCATGCTGTCCCCATGTTCAACAGTTAGGTGGCACCCACGTGGTCCTCCCTGGCTTCTGGCAAATTGCCAAGGATGGCATGGCCTTGGCCAGACAGCTGCAGGGACAGAAACTGTCACCCACCCTTGCAGGTCTGCAGTGCATGGCCGGAGGGTCAGGAACGAGGTCCCAGTAGGAGTAGGGAGCCCTCCAGGGCTTGTCCTCAGCACCTGGATGAGGATCTTTCCTCTTACTGAGAAGAGGATTCCACGGGAGACAGGTCACCAGCACCCTCCACCCTCCAACACCAGAACCAGGACTGACTCCCCAGAGACTCCAACTTCCTCCCACTCAATGCACAGGGACATAAAAAAGACAGGGGCCCACCCTGACCCTCATCCTATCATTTTCAGAAAAAAACATTTGCCAGAGATAGAGAGTGAGTCCTACAGAGGTGGGAGAGGATTATTTACCTACTGTAAATGCAGATAAGGTGGTGGTGGACAACGTGTCTCTAATTGCAACAAAGACAAAGGCTAGAATTAAACTTGAGGGTGAAAAGCTCCAAAAGGAAAAGTCTCTAGACATGGCAAGCATCATGAAAACTACTCGATATCTGGTTCCTGCCACTAGCTCCCCATGTGTCTGCCCAAGTCTTCAGCCCAGTAAGCTCAGGAAGGGACATAGGCCTCGCTGGAGACTAGTCCAATCCCTCTTATCTCTGAAGGACCTTGAGGATTGGATCCTCAACTATACAGGTGAGGCTTGATGTGCCACGTCTGGGTTATGGAGGTCAACCCTTCATGAATAACTTAGTGCCCTCCCTGGTCAGGGGTAAGTTCTTCTCTTAGTTCCTAGAAAGAGCTGGTGGTTCAAAAGAGCCTGGGACCTCCCTCTTGCTTTCTCTTGCTTCCTCCCTCACCATGAGACCTCTGTCCAGGCCACCTCCCCATCTTCTTCTGCCATCTTGCTTCCTCCCTCGCCATGTGACCTCTGCCCAGGCCAGCTCCCCATCCCCTTCTGCCAGGAGTACAAGCAGCCTGAGGTCCTCAGCAGAAGCCGAGCTGATGCCTGCACCATGCTTCTATGCAGCCTGTAAAGCCACCACCCAAATCAACCTCCATCTTCATGAACAACCTGGCCCAGCTATTCCTTTCCAGCCACATTAAAGGCAAAGACCTGGCGCTTTCGTTTTCTCCCTCTGCTTGCCCAGCCTCAGTAGGGGAACAAAGGTCTGACTCTTATTTCACTTTGGCCCATTGTCCTCTCTGACCTCTTCAAAACCTGGTAATGTGGCAAAGACTCATGCGGTTTCCTAGGAGAGAGCTAAGGAGATATCAGAAATATAGGAAAGATTGAAAAAGCACCGAGTGAGGAGATGAGAACATAATAAGACCTTCCTGAGCAAAATCTACCCCAAGAGAGGAAACCAAATTGCTGGAGGCCCACCTGAGCAGATGACACCAGCGTCTTCACCATGGCCACAGTTGTGGGAGAGCCAGCCATTGTTGGGGCAGCTCCACAAGTAGGACTCCTGTCCTGAGCAGCGCACATCATCCAGGACAATGGGTCCTGAGCCCTGACCAAACCGGGCATTTCCTGGGGCTGACGTGGCCCAGCCACAGCCCAGCTGCCTGCAGACCACATTGGCATCATTGGTGTCCCAGCTGTCATCACACACAGTGCCCCAAGAGCCTCGGTATAGGACCTCCACTCGGCCCTGACACCTGTCACCTCCATTCACCAGCCTCAGGGCCAAACTGGATTCAGGTCCTACAGGGGAACACAAGAACACTTCATCAATCCCTATCAGGAGGTCAAGGATCTAAGGCACATTCCACATTCAGGGCACTTCCTAATGGCCAAAGTCACCTGGGCAGACAGTCACGATTAAAGATGACTGCAACCAGAGGTTCAGGTTCATCACAGTAGAAGGAGAGGTGATACGCCATTCTCGGGTTTATGGAGGCTCAATTTTGGGGAAGCACCTGTGACCCCACTGGAGGTGACAGGAATAGACACCCGACTCCCTACTCTGGGCACACACAGGATGGAGCTCCACAGCTCAAGAGGGCAGGACCATGCTGTCCCCATGTTCAACAGTTAGGTGGCACCCACGTGGTCCTCCCTGGCTTCTGGCAAATTGCCAAGGATGGCAAGGCCTTGGCCAGACAGCTGCAGGGACAGAAACTGTCACCCACCCTTGCAGGTCTGCAGTGCATGGCTGGAGGGCCAGGAACGAGCTCCCAGTAGGAGTAGGGAGCCCTCCAGGGCTGGTCCTCAGCACCTGGATGAGGATCATTTTTTTTTCCTTATTATTTCCTGATACTTGGAAGAGGATCCCATGGGAGACAGGTCACCAGCACCCTCTACCCTGCAACACCAGAACCAGGACTGGCTCCCCAGAGACTCCAACTTCCTCCCACTCAACGCACAGGGATATGAAAAAGACAGGGGCCCATCCTGACCCTCATCCTCTCATTTTCAGAAAAAAACATTTGTCCAGAACTAGACAGTGAGCCCTAGGGAGGGGTGAGAAGACTATGTACCTACTGTTGATGCAGTTAAGGTGGTGGTCGGCAACGTGTCTTTAAATGCAACAAAGATGAAGGCTAGAATTAAACTTGAGGTGAAAAGCTCCAAAAGGAAAGTCTCTAGACATGGCAAGCATCATGAAAACTACTCGATTTCTGGTTCCTGCCACTTGCTCCCCATGTGTTGGCCCAAGTCTTCAGCTCAGCGAGCTGAGCAAGGGACATAGGCCTCACTGGAGACCAGTCCAATCCCTCTTATCTCTGAAGGACCTTGAGGATTGGATCCTCAACTTTACAGGTGAGGCTTGATGTGCCACGTCTGGGTTATGGAGGTCAACCCTTCATGAATAACTTAGTGCCCTCCCTGGTCAGGGGTAAGTTCTTCTCTTAGTTCCTAGAAAGAGCTGGTGGTTCAAAAGAGCCTGGGACCTCCCTCTTGCTTTCTCTTACTTCCTCCCTCACCATGAGACCTCTGTCCAGGCCACCTCCCCATCTTCTTCTGCCATCTTGCTTCCTCCCTCGCCATGTGACCTCTGCCCAGGCCAGCTCCCCATCCCCTTCTGCCAGGAGTACAAGCAGCCTGAGGTCCTCAGCAGAAGCCGAGCTGATGCCTGCACCATGCTCCTATGCAGCCTGCAAAGCCACAACCCAAATCAACCTCTATCTTCATGAACAACCTGGCCCCAGCTATTCTTTTCCAGCCACATTAAAGGCAAAAACCTGGCGCTTTCGTCTTCTCCATCTGCTTGCCCAGCTTCGGTAGGGGAACAAAGGTGTGACCCTTATTTCACTTTGGCCCATTGTCCTCTCTGACCTTCTCAAAACCTGGCAATGTGGCGAAGACTCATGCGGTTTCCTAGGAGAGAACTAAGGAGATATCAGAAATATAGGAAAGGCTGAAAAAGCTCTGAGTGAGGAGATGAGAACATGCATGATAAGACCTTCCTGAGCAAAATCTACCCCAAGAGAGGAAACCCAAATTGCTGGAAGCCCACCTGAGCAGATGACACCAGCGTCTTCACCATGGCCACAGTTGTGGGTGAGCCAGCCATTGTGGGGACAGCTCCACAGGTAGGACTCATTCCCTGAGCAGCGCACGTCATCCAGGACAATGGGTCCCGAGCCCCGACCAAACCGGGCATTTCCTGTGGCTGACATGGCCCAGCCACAGCCCAGCTGCCTGCAGACCACATTGGCATCATTGGTGTCCCAGCTGTCATCACACACGGTGCCCCAGGAGCCTCGGTATAGGACCTCCACTCGGCCCTGACACCTGTCACTTCCATTCACCAGTCTCAGGGCCAAACTGGATTCAGGTCCTACAGGGGAACACAAGAACCCTCCATCAATCCCTATCAGGAGGTCAAGGATCTAAGGCACGTTCCACATTCAGGGCACTTCCTAATGGCCAAAGACACCTGGGCAGGCAGTCACGATTGATTATGACTGCAACCAGAGGTTCAGCTTCATCACGGTGGAAGGAGAGGCAATATGCTATTCTGCTCGGGTTTATGGAGGCTCAAGTTTTGGGGAAGCACCTGTGACCCCACTGGAGGTGATAGGAATGGGTGCCCGACTCCCTACTCTGGGCACACACAGCATGGAGCTCCACAGCTCCAGAGGGCAGAACCATGCTGTCCCCATGTTCAACAGTTAGGTGGCACCCACGTGGTCCTCCCTGGCTTCTGGCAAATTGCCAAGGATGGCAAGGCCTTGGCCAGACAGCTGCAGGGACAGAAACTGTCACCCACCCTTGCAGGTCTGCAGTGCATGGCCGGAGGGCCAGGAACGAAGTCCCAGCAAGAGTAGGGAGCCCTGCAGGGATTGTCCTCAGCACCTGGATGAGGATCTTTCGTGATACTTGGAAAAGGATCCCATGGGAGACAGGTCACCAGCACCCTTCCCCATCCAACATCAGAACCAGGACTGACTCCCCAGAGACTCCAACATCCTCCCACTTAACGCACAGGGACATGAAAAACACAGGGGCCCACCTTGACCCTCATCCTACCATTTTCAGAAAAAACATTTGTCCAGATTTAGAGAGTGAGCCCTAGGGAGGTATGAGAGGACTTATTACTAGTTTACCTACTGTTTTTACCTACTGTTGCTGCAGGTAAGGTGGTGGCCGGCAAGGTGTCTTTAATTGCAACAAAGACAAAGGCTAGAATTAAACTTGAGGGTGAAAAGCTCCAAAAGGAAAAGTCTCTGGACATGGCAAGCATCATGAAAACTACTCGATTTCTGGTTCCTGCCACTTGCTCATGTGTCTGCCCAAGTCTTCAGCTCAGCGAGCTCAGCAAGGGACATAGGCCTCGCTGGAGACCAGTCCAATCCCTCCTACCTCTGAAGTGTGGGATATCCTCTTCTCAGCTACAAAGGGTTTGCCTGCCTCATCCACTGACACATGGACTAATGGGCACATCCGACACCATTGTTGAGCCTCTGACTGTTAGAGCTAAAATGTTAGAAGGATCAGGGAGCTGCCCAAAGGAGTATAAAGTCTCCTGGCAAGTGGAGGTACCAGAAATTTCTAATATCTCTCTCCCTGCCTGAGCACGGCCTCTGCCTTTCTGGATGTAGATGGGGCCCTGCTGCATCTGGGGGTGTTCGAAGGACTTTGTATCTGCCCATAGTAATCAGGTTGACATAAAACCAACCCTGTCCCTTGCACGTCTTAGCAGTCCCTGAGTCAGCAAGTATGAAGAGGCCACTCCTGCAAAAAAAAAATCCAGACTGTGATCTTCTAGCCCAGCCCACAGGCATTCATGACAAGGCTTTGCTCAGTAAGCCTCATGGGCATTGCCCGCCCCACACCTGACCGGTGCACAGGCAAGACACTGCAGTGCTCTAGAGGCAATTGCAGTCAAGCACTCACACCCCCAAAATCCAGGCCAGACATGGACAGTCACAAATCTCCACTCCCAGCCTTGTGTTTCCGGTCTGATGCCTCCTTATTGGTCCTCAGCAGAAGACCCTCCCTTCCCAGCATGAGCCTTTGGTTCTGGGTTCCTCCCAGTCAGACCATCCCTCCCCCAACACCTATATGTGCTGCATCCACCTCACTGTGACCTAAACCTTTCAGTAGGGGAAAGGTGGAACCCTGGAGAGCCAGCGTGCTATAGTTTGGATGCTTGTGCCATCCAAGACTCATGTTGGGATTGGGTCCTCAAGTATAGAGGTCAGGCTTGATGTGCCATGTCTGGGTTATGGAGGCCAAACCCTTCATTAATAACTTAGTGTCCTCACTGGTCAGGGATGCGTTATTCTCTTAGTTCCTAGAAAGAGCTGGTGGTTGAAAAGAGTCTGGGCCCTCCCTCTTGCTCTCTGTTGCTTCCTCCCTCACCATGTGACCTCTGCCCAGGCCACCTCCCCATCTCCTTCTGCCATCTTGCTTCCTCCCTCACCATGTGACCTCTGCCCAGGCCAGCTCCCCATCCCCTTCTGCCAGGAGTACAAGCAGCCTGAGGTCCTCAGCAGAAGCCAAGCTGATGCCTGCACCATGCTCCTGTGCAGCCTGCAAAGCCACCACCCAAATCAACCTCTATCTTCATGAACAACCTGGCCCCAGCTATTCCTTTCCAGCCGCACTAAAAGGCAAAGACCCGGCGCTTTCGTCTTCTCCCTCTGCTTGCACAGCCTCGGTAGGGGAACAAAGGTGTGACCCTTATTTCACTTTGGCCCATTGTCCTCTCTGACCTTCTCAAAACCTGGCAATCTGGCGAACACTCAGACAATTTCCTAGGAGAGAGCTAAGGAGATATCAGAAATATAGGAAAGGTTCAAAAAGCTCTGAGTGAGGAGATTAGAACATATTAAGACCTTTCTGAGCAAAATCTACCCCAAGAAAGGAAACCCAAAGTCTTGGAGACCCACCTGAGCAGATGACACCAGCGTCTTCACCATGGCCACAGTTGTGGGAGAGCCAGCCATTGTGGGGACAGCTCCACAGGTAGGACTCTCGTCCTGAGCAGCGTACGTCATCCAGGACAATGGGTCCTGAGCCCCGACCAAACCGGGCATTTCCTGGGGCCGACGTGGCCCAGCCACAGCCCAGCTGCCTGCAGACCACATTGGCATCATTGGTGTCCCAGCTGTCGTCACACACGGTGCCCCAGGAGCCTCGGTATAGGACCTCCACTCGGCCCTGACACCTGTCACTTCCATTCACCAGCCTCAGGGCCAAACTGGATTCAGATCCTACAGAGGAACACAAGAACACTTCATCAATCCCTATCATGAGGTCAAGAATCTAAGGAATGTTCCACACTCAAGGCATGTCCTAATGGCTAAAGTCACCTGGGCAGGCAGTCACCTTTGAATATGAATAAAACCAGAGATTCAGCTTCATCAAAGTCAAAGAAGCAGTGACACCCTATTCTGCCTGGGTTTATGAAGGCTCAAGTTTGGGGAAGCACCTGTGACCCTACTGGAGTTAACAGGAATGGAAACCCCATTCCCTAACCTGGGCACACACAGGACGGAGCTACACAGCTACAGTAGGCAGGCCAGACTCTCCCCATGATCAGGAGCTTGGTGGCAATCCTATGGTCTTGTCTGGCTTCTGAAAATTTCACAGGTATGACAAGGCCTTGGCCAGACAGGTGCGGGGACAGTCACTTTCACCGACTCTTCACACCTCTGCAGCCCATGGGCTGAGGGACAGGAATGAGATCTTAGTAGGATTAGGGAAGCCTCCAGGGCTTTTCCTCAGCACCTGCATGAGGATATTTCCTGACCACTTGGAACAGGATTCCACGGGAGACAAGTCACCAGCACCCTCCAGCCTCCAACATCAGACCCCGAGCTGGGTCCCCAGAGACTCTACTTCCTCCCATGCAACCCACAGGGACATGAAAAAGAGAGGGGCCCACCTTGACCCTCATCCTATCATTTTCAGAAAAAACATTTGTCCAGAGATAGACAGTGAGCCCTAGGGAGGGGTGAGAGGATTATTTACCTACTGTTGATGCGGGTAAGGTGACGGTCGGCAACATGTCTGTAATTGCAACAAAGACAAAGGCTACAATTAAAGTTGAGGGTGAAAAGCTCCAGAAGGAAAGGTCTCCAGAGAAGGCAAGCATCATGAAAACTACCCCACTTCTGGTTCCTGCCACTTGCTCCCCATGTGTCTGCCCAAGTCGGCAGCTCAGCAAGCTCAGCAAGGGACATAGGCCTTGCTGGAGACCAGTTCAATCCCTCCTGCCTCTGAAGTGTGGGATGTCCTCTTCTCAGTCACAAAGGGTTAGCCTGTTCCACGCACTGACACATGCATTGACGGGCACATCTAACACCATTGCTGACACTCTACTAGCTCGAGCTAAAATGTTTGGGAAACCAAGGAGCTGACCAAAGGGGTATCAAGTTTCCCAGTAAGTGGAGGCACCAGAAATATTTATTATCCATCTCCATGCCCAAGCATGGCCTATGCCTCTTCTGGATGCAGATGTAGCCCTGCAGAATCTGGGGTGCTGGAAGGAGTGAGGAATGGAGGTATCAGGCCTGCACTGACATTGCTTGCCTGTGGCACCAGCCATGTTTAAGGCTTTAGCTGACATTGGCTTCCCAGGAGACTTTGGCAATCACTCTCAATTCTCGGGAAGGTCATATCAGCTCTGAATAGAAAAGGGCCAAAGCTAATTAAATATGAGGTCATTTCCTAAACCTCTAAGGGTTGGCCATTGAGACAGTGTGAAACTGCTTCATGAAAGCTGAGATAAATGGAACAGAAAAAAGAAGCCTCCTGAACCCTATGTCTGGTTCAGAAGCGCCATTCCAGGGTCTCAGTTACAGAGCAGGGGAAAATTGTATGCCATGCAGTATCCACTCTGAGAAGAACAAGGGCTCTGTGGAGTGCAGAAAGGGATAACTGTGCAGAAAGAGAAGGGACATCCTAAGGAAGGACACTGGGGGCTCACCTGGCCTGGGCGTCGACCAGGAGTGGGCAGCTGTGAGAAAAAGGAGGTCAGATCAGATGCACTGTACAGAAGCTGGCAAAATCAGAACAAAGGTGGAAGGAACTAAACAGGTCATGCCTTCAGTCCATGCTAGGTCCCCATCACAAAGGGAGGGGCATTGCCATGCACATCCCCACAGAGATGCTCCTTGGAGGGTGTCTGGGCAGATCCTGTCCACTATTGCCAACTCCAAGGTGATTAACCTTGTGTCTGCCCATAGTAATCAGGTTGACACAAAACCAACCCTGTCCCTTGCACGTCTTAGCAGTCCCTGAGTCAGCAAATGTGAGGAGGCCACTCCAGCCAAAGTCCTGCCTGTGATGTTCCAGTCCAGCCCACAGGCGTTCATAACAATGCTTTGCCTAGCAGACCTCATGGGGGCTGCACACTCCACACCAGACCAGTACACAGGCAAGACACTGCAGTGCTCTGGAGGGAGTTGTGGTCAAGGACTCACAGCCCCCAAATCCCAGGCCAAACATGGACAGACACAGATCTGCACTCCTAGCCTTGTGTCTCTATTAAGACACCACCTTATTGGGTCTCAGCAGAAGACCGCGCTTCCTAGCAGGAGCCTTTAGTTCTGGGCTCCTCCCAGTGAGACAGTCCCTCCACCATCCCCTATATGTGCTTCATCCACATAACCCTTATGCAAAATATTTCAGTAGGGGAAAAATGGAACCCTGGAGAGCCAGGGTGCTATACTTTGGAGGCTTGTCACGTCCAAGTGTTATGTTGCAATTGAATCCCCAAGTTTAGAGGTGAGGCCTGATGCACCATGTCTGGGTCATGGAGACCAACCCTTCATGAATAACTTAGTGCCCTCCCTGGTCAGGGGTGAGTTCTTCTCTTAGTTCCTACCAAGAGCTGGTGGTTGAAAAGAGTCTGAGCCCTCCCTCTTGCTCTGTCTTGCTTCCTCCCTCACCATGTGACCTCTGCCCAGGCCACCTCCCCATCCCTTTCTGCCAGGAGTACAAGCAGCCCGAGGCCCTCATCAGAAGCTGAGCAGATGCCTACACCATGCTCCTATGCAGCCTGCAAAGCCAAGACCAAATCAGCCTCTTTCTTCATAAAAAAACCGGCCCCAGCTATTCCTTTCCAGCCACACTAAAAGGCAAAGACCTGGCACTTTCCTCTTCTCCCTCTGCTTGCGCTGCCTTGATAGGTGAACAAAGGCATGACCCTTATTTCACTTTGGCCCATTGTCCTACCTGACCTCCTCAAAACCTGGCAATGAAGACTCATGCAGTTTCCTAGGAGAGAGCTAAGGAGATATCAGAAATATAGGAAAGGTTGAAAAAGCTCTGAGTGAGGAGATCAGAACATAATGAGATCTCACTTCCTAAGCAAAATCTACCCCAAGAGAGGGAGCCCAAGGCCTTGGAGGCCCACCTGAGCAGATGACACCAGCGTCTTCACTGTGCTGACAGTTATGGGAGAGCCAGCCATTGTGGGGGCAGCTCCACAGGTAGGACTCATAGCCTGAGCAGCGCACATCATCCAGGACAATGGGTCCTGAGCCCTGACCAAACCGGGCATTTCCTGGGGCTGATGTGGCCCAGCCACAGCCCAGCTGCCTGCAGACCACATTGGCATCACTGGTGTCCCAGCTGTCATCACACACGGTGCCCCAGGAGCCTCCGTATAGGACCTCCACTCGGCCTTGACACCTGTCGCCTCCATTCACCAGCCTCAGGGTCAAACTGGATTCAGATCCTACAGGAGAACAAAAGAACCCTTCATCTATCTCCATTATGAGGTGAAGGAAAAGGCATGGACAACACTCAGGGCAGTGGGCAAAGTAGTCAAGTTTGAATACAAATGCCAAAGTCACCAGCGCACACAGTCACAATTGAAGATGACTGGACCCAAAGGTTAAGCTTTGTCATAGTGGAAAAAGTGATGCCCTATTCTACTCAAGTCTATAAAAGCTCAAGTTATGGGTAAGCATGTATGACCCCAGAGGACAGGACAGGAATGGACACCCCACTCCCCACTCTGGGTACACACAGGATGGAGCTACACAGCTACAAATGACAGGCTTAGACCCCCTCCATATTCTGTTTATTGGCACCTGCATGGTCCTCTCTGCCTTCTGGCAAATTGCCAGGGATGGCAAGGCCTTGGCCACACAGGTGCGGGGACCGGCACTTTCACCCACTCTCCAGAGGTCTGGATCCCATGGCCTGAGGGCCAGGAACGAGGTCCCAGTAGGATTAAGGAGCCCTCCAGTACTCATCCTGAGCACCTGGATGAGGATCTTTCCTGACCACTTGGAACAGGATTCCATGGGAGACAGGTCACCAGCATCCTCCATCCTCAAACCTCAGACCCAGCACTGGCTCCTCAGAGATTCCACCTTCCTCCCATGCAACCCACAGGGACATGAAAACAGAGTGGCCCACATTGAGCCTCATCCTATCAGTTTCAAACACAAAATATGTCCAGGGATAGTGAGGCCTAGGAAGGGGTGAGAGGATTATTTACCTGCTGTTAATGCATGTGAGGTGGGCCAAGTATCTGTAAATTGCAACAAAAGGAAAAGACAGAATTAGACTTGAAGGGAAAAGGCACAGAACAAAAGGATCTCTGGGAGGAGGAATCAACGTGACAACAATTCCACTTCTTGTTCCTGCCATTTGCCTCCCATGTGTCTGCCTAGGTCTCCTCTGCTGTGAACTCATCCAGGGACAAAGGTCCTGCTGGAGACCAGACTGAGCCCTCCATTTCTCTAATCCTAGGGTATCTTTCTATCTGTTAGAGGATGCCCCCACCATGCCATCCCACATCTGTTGATGCATGGACTGACGAGGACATCAGATGCCATTGCTGAGGCTCGGACACTGGCAGCTAAAATGTTAGGGGAACCAGGGACTGCCCAGGGGACAATCAGGAATCAGGTTTCTGGCTAAGCAGAGACACCACAAACCTTTATTATCCCTCTCCCTGCCCAAGCACAAACTCTGCCTCTTCTGGATATAAATGCAGCCCATCGTAATCTCGGAATGTTTCCAGCAGTGATGGATGGGGGTATCGAGGCTGCCCTGACGATGCCTTGAACAGGTCAGAGGGTGACACCCTCAATTTTCAGACACTACATGTGAGTCCTGAATATAAAAGGACCAAAGCTCATTAAACATGGGGCCACTTCCTGAACCTGTAAGGGCTGTCCACTGGGACAGTATGAAACTGTTTCATGAAAGCTGAGAGGGGTTGAAAAGAAGACAGAGGCCTCCTGAATCCTGTGTGTGTTTAAAAAGCGCTGTGCTGGGGTCTCAGTTACACAGCCGGTGTTGGGGGTGGAAATAATATGCCCCACAATATCCACGCAGTGAAACAGGGGAGCTCTGTGGAATGGGGAAGGGGTGATTGGGCAGAAAGAGAAGGGACATTTTGAGGAAGGACACTGGGGACCTACCTGGACTGGGTGTCGGCCGGGACTGGGAAACTGTGAGAAAGAGAAGAGAAGGTCAGATCAGGAACATTACACAGAAGTCGGCAAAACTGGAACGAGGAGGGAAAGAAATGGGCGAGTCTGACACTCAGTCCATCCTAGCTCCTATCACACAGGGAGGGACATTGCCATACACATCCCCACAGAGATGCACTGTGTAAGGGGTCGAGGCAGATCCTGTCCACTATTGCCAGCTCTGAGGTGATCAACTTTGTGTCTGCCCAGGGTAACCAGGTTGGCCTAAACCAACCCTCTCCCTTGCACGTCTTAGGCATTCTTGAGTCAGCAAGGCTGAGGAAGCCACTCTAGCCAAAATCCCTTGTGTGATCTTCAAGCCCCAATCACAGGAAATGACAAGGCCATGTCTGCCAGTCTCATGGGGGCTGCCCTCCCCACACCAGACCTGGGGCACAGGCAGTGCTCAGCAGCGTTCTGAAAGGAGCTGAGGTCAAGGACTCCAACCCCACGCAACCCAGGCCTGACATGAATAGAAACCCATTTGCACTCCTAACCCTTGAGCCTCTATTTCCAGACCTCCTCACTGGGTCTCAGCTGAGAACCCACTTTCAGACAAGCGTCTTTAGTTCAGATTTCCTCGCAGTGAGGGGATCCCTCCCCTGCCTTGCTGTCTGTCCTGTGTCCATGATACCCTCACCCCGTGCTACTCAGCAGGAGAGAAATGGAGTCCTGGGGAGCCAGCACTTTTCTCTTCTGCCTCTTCCTTGCATTACCTCAGGAAGGGGATAAAGTCTGGGTTGTTTGAGTTTGGTCCCCTGTCCTAAGTGACCACAGGAACACTAGGCAGTGAATACATATGGATTCTTAGCAAAGAGCTAACAAGTCTTCAGAAATATAGAAAACACAGAAGAAGCTTTGAGTGAGAAGATCAGAATGTAATTAGGAGTTTCTTTTGGAGCAAACTCCACTCCAAGAGAGTGAGCCCAAGTTCTTGAAGGCCCACCTGAGCAGATGACACCAGCATCTTCACTATGGCCACAGTTGTGGGAAAGCCAGCCATTGTGGGGGCAGCTCCACAGGTAGGACTCACGTCCTGAGCAGCGCACGTCATCCAGGACAATGGGTCCTGAGCCCCGACCAAACCGGGCATTTCCTGGGGCCGACGTGGCCCAACCACAGCCCAGCTGCCTGCAGACCACATTGGCATCATTGGTGTCCCAGTTGTCATCACACACGGTACCCCAGGAGCCTTGGTATAGGACCTCCACTCGGCCTTGACACCTGTCGCCTCCATTCACCAGCCTCAGGGCCAAACTGGATTCAGATCCTACAGGGGAACACAAGAACCCTTCATCCATCCCTGTCAGCAGGTCAAGGATCTAAGGCAAGTTCCACACTCAGGGCACTTCCTAATGAACTAAGTCACCTAGGCAGGCAGTCACCTTTGCATATGACCAGAGATTAGGCTTCATCACAGTGAAAGTAGCACTGATGGCCTACTCTACCAAGGTCTATGGATGCTCAACTTTTGGAGAAGCACCTGTGACCCCAGTGGAGGTGACAGGAATGGATACCCCACTCCCCAGTTGGGTACACACAGGATGGAGCTGCTCAGCTCCAGATGGCAGGCCCAGACCCCTCCCTTATTCAAGAGCATGGTCCTATCTGGGATCTGGCTGGCAAAGTACCAGAGATGGCAGGGATGAGGTCCCCGTAGGATTAGGGAGACCACCAGGGCTTGTCCTGAGCACATAGATAAGGATCTTTTCTGACCACTTGGAAAAGGATCCCGCAGGAGACAGGTCACCAGCACCCTCCATCCTCCAACATCACATCTAGTTCTGGGTCTTCAGAGACTCCAGCTTCCTCCCTACCCAACCCACGGAAATATGAAAAAGCAAGGGGCCCACCTTGAGCCTCATCCTATCATGAGCCTAATGATTCCTAATGATCTTCTGGGAGGTCCTGCTCTTGTTCCCAGTGCCGAGCTGACTCTTGAGCCAACTGTTTATCACCTGCTGCCATCCTCCCACCCTTAGCCCACTTCCCCCCCTCTCTTTATGGCAATCATAAGTGAACTATGAAATCCAAAGTGTATCCAGAGGTAGAAAGTGAGCCCCAGGGAGTGTTGAGAGGATTCTTTACCTTCTGTGGGTACAGGTGGTGATATCCCGACAGGCCAACTTTCTGTAAACAGCAACAAAGAGAAAGGATACAATTGGACTTGAAGGGAAAAAGGTAAAAAACTAGCGGTTCTCTGGACCAGGCAAGCACTGTGAAAACAATTCCACTCGAAGTTCTGGCCACTTGCTCCCCATGTGTCTGCCCAGGTCTCCTGCCCAGGGAACTCATTCAGGGACAAAGGACACCATGCAGGCCCTTCCATCTCTCTCTGAGACACGGATGACCTATTCTCAGTTAGGAAACCTTCACCACCCCCATCCCCCACCATCCACTGACGCGTGGACTGACTGGCTCATCTGACACCACTGCCAAGACTTGACACTTGCAGCTAAAATGTTCGGGGTACTAGGGGTCCGCCCTGGGGGAAATCAGGTTTCCTGGTAAGTGAAGGCACCAGAAACGTTTCTTAGCTTCTCTCTCCCCTCAGCATGGCCTCTGCCTCTTCTGAATGCAGACATGGCCCTGCAGAATCTGGCGGACTTTCAAGTAGTGAGAGATGGGGGTATCAGGCCTGTACTGACCTTGCCTTCAACAGAACATTAGAGGGTCTCACCCTCAAAATTCTCAGAAAGGTTGTGTCAGCCCTGAATATAAAGGGACCAAAGCTCGTTAAACAGCAGGCTTCTTTCTGAACCTGTAAGAGTTGTCCATTGGGACAGCATGGAACTGTGTGATGAAAGCTGAGATGGACTGAAGAGAAGGCAGAAGCTGAATCCTATGTGTGGTTAAGAAGCCCATGCTAGGGTCTCAGTTACAGAGTTGGGGGGGAAACAATATGCCCCAGAGTATCTGCAGAGAAGCAGGAGGGCTCTGTGGAGTGGGGAAGGGGTAACTGAGCAGAAAGAGAAGGGGTATCCCGAGGAAGGATTCTGGGGACTCACCTGGCCTGAGTGTTGACTGAGGCTGGGCAGCTGTGAGAAAAAAATAGCAACATCAGACACCAAACACTCAGTGACTCCAACTAGAGTTAACTAGAGTGACTTGGGGTGTCCACACACTGAGCTGATGCCCATCACATGCCCACCAAGTGGGCCCTGCAAGTGCCCACCATGAAGCCCTTGGTGCCTCAGGGACCCCACAGCCCCTGGCATTGCCTTCTCTGTGCCTGCGGCTCACTCTCC
Source organism: Pongo abelii (assembly GCF_028885655.2). Classification (NCBI taxonomy): domain Eukaryota; kingdom Metazoa; phylum Chordata; class Mammalia; order Primates; family Hominidae; genus Pongo; species Pongo abelii. The sequence goes on along the minus strand of NC_071993.2, from coordinate 129,648,693 downwards.
AGGGATATGAAGTTCACTTTGTTGCCTGGGACTGGCCACAACAACCTCGGTATCAACACCCAGGGAGCAGCAAACAGCCACCCTAAGCAATGAGTAGATGAAGACCCTAACTCTCCACCCTTGAGCTGCGATGAGTCTGAGGTTTGACGTGGATTCCTGGTGATACTCTGGGAGGTCCCCCCGATCCCTATGCTGAGCTCACTCATGAGCCCACCATTTGTGACTCACTGCCATCCTCCCACCCTTACCCCACTTCCCTGCCTCTCTTCACAGCAATCATAAGTGAACTATTTACAATTGCGTCCTTCCCTCTGGGTCAGCGGCTGACAGCACTCAAGGTAATACAGCGTTCAAGGGGAGGGGAGGCTTCACCAACCAGATCCCCAAAACATGCTGTCCCTGAGAAGGAGCCTTGGGGAAAACGGGGCTATGAGTTATGCGGATGTTCCTGGAGCAGAATAAAAAGCTCATCATTTCTGATGTCAGCATGCTGGACCCTGTGTCTGAACACCAGTGCCTCAGTCACCTCCAAACCAATGTTGGGGCACTGCTCGCAGCTTGGGGATTTGTGCTGACTGTGGCATTGTACCCACAGGCCAGCTGCCCCAACTAAACTCCAGAGCCACCAGATAACCAGGAAAGACTTGGGTGGGGGCCCTGGAGTGAGAAACCTGTTTGTTACTATATTCTCTGAATACAGTCTGTCCCCAGAATGGGCCCAAGTGATTTTCTTTTTTTAATAGAGACAGAGTTTGCCATCTTGCCTAGAGCTGGTCTTGAATGCCTGAGCTCAAGGAATCTGCCTACCTCATCCTCCCAAAGTGTGGGGATTAAAGGCATGAGCCACCACACCCGACGCTCCAGGGATCTTTGATGCCTACCTGAGCAGATAACACCAGCATCTTCACCATGGCCACAGTTATGGGAGAGCCAGCCATTGTGGGGGCAGCTCCACAGGTAGGACTCATGCCCTGAGCAGCGCACATCATCCAGGACAATGGGTCCTGAGCCCTGACCAAACCGGGCATTTCCTGGGGCTGACATGACCCAGCCACAGCCCAGCTGCTTGCAGACCACATTGGCGTCACTGGTGTCCCAGCTGTCATCACACACGGTGCCCCAGGAGCCTCGGTATAGGACCTCCACTCGGCCTTGACACCTGTTACCTCCATTCACCAGCCTCAGGGCCAAACCAGAATCAGATCCTAGAGGAAGGCACAGAATTTCTCTTGCACATTCCTACTGAGGCACAAGGTCTCAGGGCCTGCAGGGCATGCAGGGTCTTCCCCATAGGCAGATATCTTTGAAAGAATCTCTAACTAGGCTGGGCTCTAACAGGCCTTAAGGTGAGAGTTCTTCATGGGGAAGAGGACAGTGACTGCTTGGCCCAAACCCAAGCCTTAGAGCTTCAGCTGGAGCAGAATAAAAGCCTCCTCCTGATCTGCATCCTGGAGGGGGCCTAGAGACACACATGACCCTTCTCTAAGCAGACCATGGGCTCTGCCTGATTCCCTCAGACAGGGGACACACAACACCCCACACTGAAGAGCAGCACGATAACATCAGGATGTCCCAGGAGGAGCTCTGATGTGTATCTGCAGCTCTAAGGTTGGTTTGCAGCACATTTTTCACGTGATATTCCTGGCCTTATAGCCTTCCTCAGGGCCAGGATGGCCGGGGTCAGCACAGAGCTGTGGAGATAGGGGAGCTGGGCTGTCACTCTGGACTGGAGACTGATCCCACTGGTCTCTGCTTCCAAAGCACACAGGCTCTTGGAGACACCATATTCTGACTGATTTCTCCCTACCTCCAGGAACATGGGCAATGAAGGAAGCTTCACTCTAGCTGACCTCTGGGATCCAGAAGGTCACTGTGTACTTAAAACATTCCCTCCCATCCCATTCCCTAAAATTTTTCCTGAGTAACAGTAAAGCCCATGGATATAGTTGGCATCATGACCTACAGAAAGGGATTCAAAGTTACTCATTACCTGTCACAACAGTAGACTCAGTATTTGTAGTGGTAGTCTCTGTTTTTGCCAACTGTAGAAGATGGAAAACAAACCCCCCACCCCCCCCCAAAAAAAAAAAACAGAAAATATAAAGTTAGGTCTCCTCTGAAGACACTCCTGGGCTGAAAGTAAACTAGGATCTGCTGAGGAGCCATCACTCCTGATCTGGATATTGTCTTGCTGTGTAAATTTGGGAAAGTCAAGAAACCTGTCTAGCATTGAGTTCTTCAATTCTAAAGGGCTGCTTGTGGAGGAAATATTTCTGTACCAATATACTCACTCTGATTCTGATATGCCTACAGGTAACCTACACAGAACTCCAGAAGAGGGATGCAAAAATAACTTTTCCCATTCTTAGGCCTCTAATTGATTTCTCTTCTCTCATTGCATTGGCTACTACCTCCAGTACAACACTGAACAGCAGTGAGGATGGAGGGCATACTTGCCTTGTTTTTCACATTAGCAGAAATGCTTCTAATATTCCCCTTTAAGTAAGATACTGGCTTGGAATCTCTGTTTTTGAATTGCTCCAGACCCCTGGAATTTGTCCAGCGCACCTACAGGAGCTGACTGAGTGCTGGGGCTTGGAGAGGAAGTGATCTGAGAGTTACCCTTAACCCACTGCAGCCACAGCACTCAGCTGCTGTCTGAGCTCTCCACTGGGCTGCTACATGAGGTCTCCGGATCTAAAAGAAATGTGACTCCCACCTGACACTAGACTTCCTGATAAGAGCAACTACAGGTAAGTCCTATCTGCAGTCCTGTGTGACAGGCAGATCAACCAAATCCCTCTGCCCCCTCACTTCCATCCCTGGCTGGACCAGTTATACCAAAGGGCTTGTCAGGCCATGGTGTGGTCCTTAACAGGTAATAGGGACCTCAGGGGAAACCACTCAAGAGGAAGGAACAGATTCTCCTCTTATAGCTGCTGCAAATAAGAAAATGTGGGAATCTTGGGAAGGGACATGGCTAAGTCAGAATAAAGCCAGTCTCACCCTCATTTCTAGTGTCTTCTTTGTCCTTCATCATAGGAAAGAGAAAGAGGTTAAGTCAGGCCTCACCCCATGGGTCAGAGGGAGAAGAAAGAAGATGGCCTGAGGAACAGGAGGGCCTGATGCATGTACCATCAGCATTCCCAACTGCATGCCAACCCTGGGAAGGGCAGAGGCCTTGGTGAGAATGTTGTCCTTGAGCTTCTCCTAGGGCCAAGGTTTCCCATGGGAAATGGGAAGTGACTTCCCCTCCCAAAGCCCAGGGTGCCAGAATCCCAGGATGTATTGACTATGTCTCCCAGATTTCTCACTGGAGATACCCAAGGGGGAAGTACATGAGCTCTGATGCCCATGAGCTGAAGGATTGTGATTTCTCTCTGTTAAGAAAAAACAAGGGTGGCATAATATAGGCTTAAAGATAGGGCAAGGGCAAGGATGCTGTCCTAGCAATTTGGCTACGTTAGCAGGTAGGCATCTGACTCTCAAGGCCCTGTAGCCAGAGATCCAGAACCCTAGGCTAGCCAGTGATGAGCACAGCTGGGTGAGGAACACAGGAGTGAGCAACAAGCAAAGATAACAGAATCTCTAGAGACAGAACAAAAGGCTCCACTGAGAACTCCTTGGAGATGCATCTTCAAGTTGATTCCTCCTCAGTCTCAGACATGATCGATGCAAGATATACCTGTTCAGACCTGAGGCCTTATGTGGAAGGGCCCCTCGTGGGAGCTAAGCACCCTACTTTCTATGCCCTCTGCACCTCATCTGAATCAGAGATGAACCTAGGGGTGCAGGGGAGTAATGAGCCTACAGGGATCCCCCATAGTAGATGTTACCTTCTGCTACAGTTGGCTCCAGGGTGGACTCCGAGGGAATCAGAGAACCTGCAGGGTGGAGAAAAGAAGAGCTCACTGATTGTAGCCCTCGCTTAGGGAGGGTTGGTCCAGGGCTTGCTCATCTCTGAAGCAAGGGCTGGAAGCACAGGTCCTAAGGGCACCATCCTTGCCACATTGCTAAAAGCCAACCATGTGCTAATCGCTTTGTCATTGTACTGGCCCCAGACTGGGCTAGGATGCCACATGAGCATCCTTTACTCTTATTACCCTACCCCCATCTCCTCTGCTGCCACAGCCTGTATTCAAAAAGTCACCCAGTCCATTCACAACCCCACGCTAGTCACAAGATTGAATGTCAAAAGACATCTGGCAGTTTCTATGGCTCAAACACACCCTCAAATGACAAATATTCACCATCACTGAAATATTCCTGAGAAGGTGGTTCAACTAGAAAAAAGGTGGTTTCAAAAGAAAATCAACCTTTCCAGAATGCAAAACTAAGCCACTCACAAAGTGGCTGCATGGAGGACGATGCCCCCCTGGGGAGCCCAGTCCTACTTGGTGGTTGGATTACCAAGGACACATCCCAGGCATGGTAGCATGGGTTCAGTCCAGCCCACACTCCAAATGCCAGAGTTGTTCTTGAAGTAGACAGTTTAACCAGAAAATCCTCTTTGGGGAACACGCCATGGGTCAGTGTCTTTGTAGGTCTCTTTGTGAATTAAAAAATCTCTTGGTGTCTGCACACATCCTGGCACTATGTGAACAAAGGAAATCAGCACTGGGACTTCCTGGGTTGGGTCCAGGAGAAGTTCTCTTTTCCATTGAGCATGTTAAGTATCTTTTATTTGTCACTTAATTTCCAGTAAAGAGAATGCCTGGGTTCTCTCCTCAATTTGATGTTGATATACATTTATGTCTTAAGTCCCAAGAGTTCTCCCACCCTCCTCAAATTTTGAAAAGGGAGAAACTGCCACTTAGGAAGATATATATTTGGTATCCCAGGCCAGGTCGTGATGCTACTGAAGTGATTGCATCAGCAGGCTCTGAGGGGCTGAGACTGAAGCCTACATCCACCACATCCAGCTTCAGAAGGACATGCAGATGATCCCTTGGCCTTCATTGTCTATGAAAAGGGGCGGTACTACTTACAATCCAACATCAATTAAGACATCACTTACAGCAAAGCAAGTAAACTACAGAGCACACATACGTGTACAAACGTGCTCATGTGTGGTGATATGGACTCAGAGTTGCACAGCACAAGGTGATATCCACACTACCTGAGCACCTGACGCCAGCACACTACTTTCTATGCCCTCTGCACCTCATCTGGATCAGAGATGAATCTAGGAGTACAAAGAGGTACTGAGCCCATAGGGATCTCCCATAGTAGACATTACCTTCTGCTACAGTTGACTCCAGGGTTGACTCCAAGGAAATCGGAGAACCTGCAGGGTGGAGAAAGGAAGAGCTCATTGATGGTAGCCCTTGTTTGGGGAGGGTTGGTCCATGGCTTCCTCAGGTCTGAAGCAAGGGCTGGAAACACAGGTTCTAAGGGCAACCTCCATTGCCAAGAGCCAACCATGTGCCAATCACTCTGTCACAGTACTAGCCCCAGGCTGGGCTAAGATGCCGCACAAGCATCGTTTGTTCTCCTTACCCTCCCCCAACCTCTTCTGCTGCCACAGCCTCTATTCAACAAGTCACACAGTCTATTCACAGCCCCATCCTAGTCACAAGAATGGATGTCAAATGACATCTGGCTGTTTCTATAGCTCAAACACACCCTCAAGTGACAAATATTCACCATCACTGAAATATTCCCGAGAAGGTGGTGCAACAAGAAAGAAAGGTGGTTTCCAAAGAAAACCAACCATTCCAGAATACAAAACTAAACCACTCAAAAAAGTGGCTGCATGCAGGACAATGCCCCTTTGGGGAGCCCAGTTCCACTTGGTGGTTGGATTATCAAGGGCACACCCCAGGCATGGTAGCCTGGGTTCAGTCCAGCCCGCACAAGGAATGCCAGAGTTGCTCCAGAAGTAGACAGTTCCACCAGAAACTCATCTTTGGGGAGCACACCATGGGACAGTGTCCTTGCAGGTTTCTTCGTGAATTAAAAAAAACCTCTTGGTGTCCGCACACATCCTGGCACTATGTGAACAAAGGAAATCAGCACTGGGATTTGCTGGGCTGGGTCCAGGAGAAGTTCTCTTTTCCATTGAGGATGTTAAGTATCTTTTATTTGTCATTTAATTCCCAGTAAAGAGAATGCCTTGGTTTGCTACACAATTTGATGTTGGTATACCTTTATGTCTTAAGAACCAGCAGTTCCCCCATCCTCCAAAGCCTTTAAAAAAGGAGAAACTGCCACTTAGGAAGATATATATTTGGCATCCCAGGACAGGGGTTGTCGTGATGCTGCTCATCAGAACCAGTCCACAAGGTGATTCCATCAGCAGATTCTGAGGGGCTGAGACTGAAGCCTGCCTCCACCACATCCAGCTTCAGAAGGACAGGAAGATAACCGCTTGACCTTCATTGTATATGAAAAGGGGCAGTACTACCTACCCTCCAAACATCAATTAAGACATCACTTACAGCAAACCAAGTAAAATGCAGAGCACACACAGGAGTACAAACACGTGCTCATGTGTGGTGATATTGACTCTGAGTTGCACATACACAGAGCAAGGTGATATCCACATTACCTGAGCACACGACACCAGCACCCTACCTTCTATGCCCTCTGCACCTTGTCTGAATCAGAGATGAACCTAGGGGTGCAGTGGGGTAATGAGCCCACAGGGATCCCCCATAGTAGACGTTACCTTCTGCTACAGTTGACTCCAGGGTCAACTCCGAGGGAAACGGAGAACCTGCAGGGTGGAGAAAGGAAGAGCTCATTGATGGTAGCCCTTGCTTAAGAGGGTTGGTCCATCGTTTCCTCAGGTCTGAAGCAAGGGCTGGAAACACAGGTCCTAAGGGGAACCTCCATTGCCAAGAGCCAACCATGTGCCAATCACTCTGTCACAGTACTAGCCCCAGGCTGGGCTAAGATGCCGCACAAGCATCGTTTGTTCTCCTTACCCTCCCCCAAGCTCTTCTGCTGCCACAGCCTCTATTCAACAAGTCACACAGTCCATTCACAGCCCCATCCTAGTCACAAGAATGGACGTCAAATGACATCTGGCTGTTTCTATAGCTCAAACGCACCCTCAAGTGATAAATATTCACCATCACTGAAATATTCCTGAAAAGGTGGTGCAACAAGAAAGAAAGGTGGTTTCCAAAGAAAACCAACCATTTCAGAATACAAAACTAAACCACTCTAAAAAGTGGCTGCATGGAGGACAATGTCCCCTTGGGGAGCCCAGTTCCACTTGGTGGTTGGATTATCAAGGGCACACCCCAGGCATGGTACCCAGGCATGGTAGCCTGGGCTCAGTCCAGCCCGCACAAGGAATGCCAGAGTTGCTCCAGAAGGAGACAGTTTCACCAGAAACTCCTCTTTGGGGAGCACACCATGGGACAATGTCCTTGCAGGTTTCTTCGTGAATTAAAAAAACCTCTTGGTGTCCGCACACATCCTGGCACTATGTGAACAAAGGAAATCAGCACTGGGATTTGCTGGGCTGGGTCCAGGAGAAGATCTCTTTTCCATTGAGGATGTTAAGTATCTTTTATTTGTCATTTAATTCCCAGTGAAGAGAATGCCTTGGTTCGCTCCTCAATTTGATGTTGGTATACCTTTATGTCTTAAGGACCAGCAGTTCCCCCATCCTCCAAAGCCTTTAAGAAAGGAGAAACTGCCACTTAGGAAGATATGTATTTGGCAACCCGGGCCAGGAGTGGTTGTGATGCTGCTCATCAGAACTAGTCCATGAGGTGATTCCATCAGCAGGCTCTGAGGGACTGAGACTGAAGCCTACCTCCACCATGTCCAGCTTCAGAAGGACACGAAGATGAACGCTTGACCTTCATTGTATATGAAAAGGGGCAGTACTACCTACCCTCCAAACATCAATTAAGACATCACTTACAGCAAACCAAGTAAAATGCAGAGCACACACAGGAGTACAAACACGTGCTCATGTGTGGTGATATTGACTCTGAGTTGCACATACACAGAGCAAGGTGATATCCACATTACCTGAGCACACGACACCAGCACCCTACCTTCTATGCCCTCTGCACCTTGTCTGAATCAGAGATGAACCTAGGGGTGCAGTGGGGTAATGAGCCCACAGGGATCCCCCATAGTAGACGTTACCTTCTGCTACAGTTGACTCCAGGGTCAACTCCGAGGGAAACGGAGAACCTGCAGGGTGGAGAAAGGAAGAGCTCATTGATGGTAGCCCTTGTTTGGGGAGGGTTGGTCCATGGCTTCATCAGCTCTGAAGCAAGGGCTGGAAACACAGATCCTAAGGGCAACCTCCATTGTTAAAAGCCAACCATGTGCCAATCGCTGTGTCACTGTACTGGCCCCAGGCTGGGCTAAGATGCCACATGAGCATCCTTTGCTCTACTTACCCTCCCCCAACTTCTTCTGCTGCCACAGCCTCTATTCAACAAGTCACACAGTCCATTCACAGCCCCATCCTAGTCACAAGATTGGACATCAAATGACATCTGGCAGTTTCTATGGCTTAAACACACCCTCAAATGACAAATATTCACCATCACTGAAATATTCCTGAGAACGTGGTTCAACTAGAAAAAAGTTGGTTTCGAAAGATAACCATCCTTTCCAGAATGCAAAACTAAGCCACTCACAATGTGGCTGCATGGAGGACGATGCCCCCTTGGGGGGCCCAGTCCCACTTGGTGGTTGGATTATCAAGGGCATATCCCAGGCATGGTAGCATGGGCTTAGTCCAGCCCACACACTAAATGCCAGAGTTGCTCTTGAAGTAGATAGTTTAACCAGAAACTCATCTTTGGGGAACACGCCATGGGTCAGTGTCCTTGTAGGTCTCTTTGTGGATTAAAAAACCCCTTGGTGTCTGCACACATCCTGGCACTATGTGAACAAAGGAAATCAGCACTGGGATTTGCTGGGTTGGGTCTAGGAGAAGTTCTCTTTTCTATTGAGGATATTAAGTGTCTTTTATTTGTTATTTAATTCCCAATAAAGAGAATGCCTTGGGTTACTCCTCAATTTGATGTTTGTATACAATTACGTCTTAAGGACCAGCAGTTCCCCCATCCTCCTCAGCCTTTAAAAGAGGAGAAACTGCCCCCTAGGAAGATATTTATTTGGCAACCCGGGCCAGGAGTGGTCGTGATGCCGCTCATCAGAACTAGTCCATGAGGTGATTGCATCAGCAGGCTCTGAGGGACTGAGACTGAAGCCTACCTCCACCACATCCAGCTTCAGAAGGACAGGCAGATGATCCCTTCACCTTCATAGTCTATGAAAAGGGGCAGTACAACCTGCCCTCCAACATCAACTAAGACATAACTTATATCAAAACAAATAAACTGCAGAGCACACACATATGAACACACACATGCTCATGTGTGGTGATATTGACTCAGAGTTACACATACACAGTGTAATGTGATATCCACACTACCTGAGCACACGACGCAAGCACCCTACCTTCTATGCCCTCTGCACCTCGTCTGAATCAGAGATGAACCTAGGGGTACAGTGGGGTAATGAGCCCACAGGGATCCCCATAGTAGATGTTACCTTCTAATACAGTTGACTCCAGTGGTGCCTCCGAGGGAAACGGAGAAACTACAGGGTGGAAAAGGAAGAGCTCATTGATGGTAGCCCTCACTTGGGGAGTGTTGGTCCATGGCTTCCTCAGCTCTGAAGCAAGAGCTGGAAGCACAGGGCCTAACTGCACCCTCCATTGCTAAAAGCCAACTATGTGCCAATTGCTCTGTCACTGTAATGGCCCCAGGCTGGGCTAGGATGCCACATGAGTGCCCTTTGCTCTTATTACACTTCCCCCACCTCCTCTACTGCCACAGCCTCTCTTCAAAAAGCCATCCAGTCTATTTACAGCCCCATGCTAGTGACAAGATTGAATGTCAAATAACATCGGGCTGTTTCTATATCTCAAACACACTCTCAAATGACAAATATTCACCATCACTGAAATATTCCTAAGAAAGTGGTTCAACCAGAAAAAAAGGGTGGTTTTGAAAGAAAACCAACCTTTGCAGAATGCGAAACTAAACCACTCACAAAGTGGTTGCATGGAGGACGATGCCCCCTTGGGGAGCCCAGTCCCACTTGGTAGTTGGATTATCAAGGACACATCCCAGGCATGGTGGCATGGGCTCAGTCGAGCACACACTCCAAATGCCAGAGTTGCTCTAGAAGTGGACAGTATAACCAGTAACTCCTCTTTGGGGATCACGCCATGGGACAGTGTCCTTGCAGATTTCTTCGTGAATTAAAAAACCTCTTGGTGTCCGTACACATCCTGGCTCTATGTGAACAAAGGAAATCAGTACTGGAATTTGCCAGGTTGGGTTCAGGAGTTCTCCTTTCCATTGAGGATGTTAAGCAACTTTTATCTGTCATTTAATTCCCAATAAAGAGAATGCTGTGGTTCACTCCTCAATTTGATGTTAGGATATATTTATGTCTTAAGGACTAGCAGTTCCCCCATCCTCCTCACCCTATGAAAAAAGGAAAACCTGCCACTTAGGAAGATATATATTTGGTATCGCAGGACAGGGATGGTCGTGATGCTACTGATCAGAACCAGTCCGTGAGGTGAAGGCATCAGCAGGCTCTGAGGGGCTGAGACTGAAGCCTGCCTCCACCACATCCAGCTTCAGGACAGGCAGATGATCCCTTCACCTTCTTTGTCTATGAAAAGGGGCGGTACCACCTGCCCTCCAACATCAATTAAGACATCACTTACAGCAAAGCAAGTAAACAATAGAGCACACACACGTGTACAAACATGTGCTCATGTGTGGTGATATTGACTCAGAGTTGCACATACACAGTGCAATGTGATATCCACACTACCTGAGCACACGACACCAGCACCCTACATTCTGTACCCTCTGCACCTCTTCTGGATCAGAGATGAACCTAGGGGAGCAGTGGGGAAATGAGCCCACAGGGATCCCCCATAGTAGACATTACCTTCTACTATTGCTGTCTCCAGGGGCGCCTCTGAGGGAATCAGAGAACCTGCAGAGTGGAGAAAGGAAGAACTCATTGATGGTAGCCCTCACTTGGGGAGGGTTGGTCCATGGCTTCCTCAGCTCTCAAGCAAGGGCTGGAAGCACAGGGCCTAAGTGCAGCCTCCACTGCTAAAAGCCAACCATGTGCCAATCCCTCTGTCACTATAATGGCCCCAGGCTGGGCTAGGATGCCCCATGAGCATCCTTTGCTCTTGTTACCCTTCCCCCACCTCCTCTGCTGCCACAGCCTCTATTCAAAAAGTCACACAGTCCATTCACAGCCCCATCCTAGTCACAAGATTGGATGACAAATAACACCTGGCTGTTTCTATGGCTCAAACACACCCTCAAATGACAAATATTCACTATCACTCAAATATTCCTGAGAACATGGTTCAACTAGAATAAAAGGTGGTTTCCAAAGAAAACCAACCTTTCCAGAATGCAAAACTAAACCACTCACAAAGTGGCTGCATATAGGACCTTGCCCCCTTGGGGAGCCCAGTCCTACTTAGTGGTTGGATTATCAAGGGCACATCCCATGCATGGTGGCATGGGCTCAGTCCATTCCACACAGCAAATGCCACAGTTCCTCTAGAAGTGGACAGTTTAATCCAAAACTCCTCTTTGGGGAGCACGCCATTGTCCAGTGTCCTTGGAGTTTTCTTTGTGGATCAAAGGACCCCTTGGTGTCTGCACACATCCTGGCACTATGTGAACAAAGGAAATCAGCACTGGGAATTGCTGGGTTGAGTCCAGGAGAAGTTCTGTTTTCCATTGAGGATGTTAAGTATCTTTTATTTGTCATTTAATTCCCAGTAAAGAGAATGCTTTGGGTTACTCCTCAATTTGATGTTGGTATACATTTATGTCTTAAGGACCAGCAGTTCCCCCATCCTCCTCAGCCTTTAAATGAGGAGAAACTGCCACTTAGGAAGATATTGATTTGGTATCTCAGGCCAGGGATGGTGGTGATGCTGCCCATCAGAACCAGTCCATGAGGTGATTGCATCAGCAGGCTCTGGGGGGATGAGACTAAAGCCTGCCTCCACCATGTCCAACTTTAGAAGGACAGGACGATGATCCCTTGACCTTCATTGTCTATGAAAACGGCCAGTACCACCTGCCCTCCAATATCAATTAAGACATGACTTACTGCAAAGCAGGTAAGCTCTAGAGCACACACATATGTACACACACGTGCTCATGTGTGGTAATATTGACTCAGAGTTGCAGATACACAGAGCAAGGTGATATCCACACTACCTGAGCACACGACGCCAGCATCTTCCCTGTGGCCACATTCGTGGTTGTACCATCCGCTGTGGGGACAGCTTGAAAGGTAGGGCTCCCTTCCCAAGCAATGCAAGTCACCCAAGAGAATGTTTCCCAAGCCCTGACCAAAGTGGGCCCCGCCCAGGGCTGACATGGAGTAGCCACAGCCGAGCTGCCTGCAGACAACATCTGCATCCTGGGCGTCCCAGCTGTCATCACACACAGTGCCCCATTAGCCTTGGTACAGGACCTCCACCCAGCCCTGACACAGGTCACCTCCATTCACCAGCCTCAGAGGCAGACCTGCAGTGACACAGTGAGAAGCCTTTATCTTGGTGCTCTCGGCCCCCTTGACTTGCCTCCCTACCCTCCTCACTCCCCCTTCTTCCTCTCACCACCCTGCCTATTTACAATCTTTCTCCCAGCAGGATCTTAAGTATCCCTGTTCTTCCACATTCCCTCTTTGCCCTCTTCGCATTCTGTATTTTCCCCCTGGAGAACCTCATGTACTCTGAGAACTTTCCAGAAGACCCCCAAATCCACCTCTCTGGTCCTGACTCAGCCCTGACAGCCCAGCCCTGAGCTCTAGACCAGCATTTTCAGTGGCCTCCTAGTCATCCCACCCCCTACATCATCCCAAACTCAACATAGCCTCTTCCCTCCATTTGAATTAAGGATGTCATCATGCTCCATATCAACCATGCTGGGAATGAGGGCATCATATTCGACTCCTCCTTCTCCTCACATCCTACATCTAACATCACCAAGGTCATTCTTTCCATGTCATTCCCACTGCCATTTCACTGGGATAAGCCTTCATCCCCTTGAACCTGGCCTCCTCCCAGCTGAATCCTCAATGTCTGCTCTTCCTTTCTCTGGTCCATCCACATTCATTGATTCGATCAGCATTGATGGAGTGCTTACTCTGCGCCCATTTCTATGCTAAGAGGATTCATTGGTCTCCAGGTGGTTTTCAAGTTTTATCTTTACAAAGTACAAATATATTCAATTCAATTCCTTGCTCAAAATGCTTCAGTACACTCTCCAGTCCCATCAGGATCAAGTCCAAGAGCAAGCCTCGACCTACTTTTCCAGCCTCCTCTCCTGGGAGGGGCTGAGAGAGCCTGCTTCCCACCATGGAGCTGGCCGTGCTGGGAAGTCAATAAGCACCACGTTCCTGCCTGACATGATGCCACTAGACCACCCACTGGGGTAAGCTGTATTGATGGTGTGAGGAAAATAGGCACAGGTCCTGAGGGATGCAGCCCACCATCCTGACAGTAGGAGCCAGATCCTGGGTGTGGCTTTTCAATGGTGAGTTTGATATTATGAGAAACTTGTGGTCACAGAGTGAGAGGCTGGAATGGGATGCAAAGGGAGGGGGCAGGTTGCTTTTCCTCCCAGAAGGAGGAAAGGCCAGCTGGACCATCTTCAGGGCATCCCCAAAGTACATTCTGGACTTCCCATGCTCTGTCCCTCCCCAGTCTCAGGGACATAATCCATGGAGAAACCTGTTCAGACCCGAGGCCTTATTCGAAAGGGCCCCTCTTATGAGCGAAACACCCTACCTTCTATGCCATCTGCACCTCTTCTGGATCAGAGATGAACCTAGAGGTGCAGCGGGGCAATGCGCCCCCTCCTGGTCACCCTGTGAATGGTCCCTCCAGGAGAGTGCTCAGTCTCCCTGCCTCAGCCTCTCCCTTGCTGGGTGTTGGTCAGAAAGCTGCCTTTCCCAGGCCATTTCTGGATCTCTCAAGTCATGTCCTAGAAGGGGAGGGACTGACTTCAACAGGGCCAAGGGCCCAGGAGCAGAGTCATCCTAAGTGAACACATAGAAGACCCTGAAAAATCAAACTTGGGCACAAAGTTCTGCACATTCTCACTGGAGAGGCGGGGACATTTAGCCAAAGTCAAAGACCAGGGCAGGGGTAGGAGAAGGCACCCATCCTAGGCTCAAATCTCTGCCCTGCTACTCACCAGACACATGATCTTAGACATAGAAATATTGACAAATTAGCTAACTGTGCCCTGGTTTTCCCATCTGCAAAATGGGTATAATCATATTACTTACCTCAAAGTGTTCTCAGGAAGATTTCATAATAATAGCACCCATTATGTGCATTAGTTGAGCACTTATTGTGTGCCAGGTGGTATTTTAAGTATTGTTTTAAATATATCAATTCATTTCATACATGAAAATCATTTTATGCAGGGTATATAACAAGTGCTTGATAGATGTTAGTTATCTTCAAGATACCTGTCATTATTAGTGAAAAGAAAAGGTAGGCCAGGCGCAGTGGCTCATGCCTGTAATCCCAGCACTTTGGGAGGCTGAGGTGGGTAGATCACGAGGTCAAAAGATCGAGACCATCCTGGCCAACATGGTGAAACCCCATCTCTACTAAAAATACAAAAATTAGCTGGGCATGGTGGCGCGCGCCTGTAGTCCCAGCTACTCTGGAGGCTGAGGCAGAAGAATTGCTTGAACCCGGGAGGTGGAGGTTGCAGTGAGCCGAGATTGCACCACTGCACTCCAGTCTGGCGACAGAGCAAGACTCCGTCTCAAAAAAAAAAAAGAAAAAGAAAAAAAAAAAAAAAAAGGTACTGACCTTTATTTTCAACTATCTCTCCTCACACCAAACTGAAGCTAACCTCATCTAATAAATGACTGAGAGTCAGAGAGCAAGAGGAAAGAGAATGACAGCTGGGATTGGCCAAGTGTGCACTTGAGACATGCCCCAGATCTTGGCACCCACATCTCCTGTCTCCCCGGCATTCCTGCGTTCGACAAGGCAGGCGTTTGCTCTGTGACCTCACCTGTGCTCAGCCTCAACTAGCCTAGCCAACAGCAGCAGAAGAGAACTGGCCAACCCCACCAGGGAAGAGGAGTGAAGAAAAGGTCTTACCATAGTCTGTAGTCCTTGGGATCCACCCACCTGGAAAGAATGCAAATTCGTCTTAGAAACACTGTTTAGAAATGATTTCCTACAAGTCATAGAAATTGGCTTTCGCTTCACCGTACAATCACACCAGAGGGCGCTGTGGCTCAATCTTGGGTTTGTGTGTCCCCTACGTTCTTGCTAAATGAATTTTGCAATAGCAGATTAAAGCAAGTGGATTGGATATGAGGAGCTCAATCATTTTAGATGTAATGAAGCACATGTCTCTTTACTAGGCCCCTAACGCTACAGTTATGGTGACAGGATGTAATCTATCCTTGGAAAGAAGGGCTGGACAAGAGAAGACAGCTTAAGCTGGTTGTCCAGTCTGAAATTTGAGTATAGCTGGCATTGACAACAGCCACTCAGATGACCCCTAAAGAAGAAAATATGTTAATGACAGATATTCTATTCCTTCTGACTCATAAGCTGAAAACATTTTATTCTATCTTGAAGCAAATGGAAATCTAGAGATCCCTGGATCTTTATATTCAGTGAGGCCAGACAAGGTCCGTCGGACGCAACTGTAGCTTTTGAGTTTCTTTTTGAGCAGTTCTAACTATACTTGTGAGTGTTGATATTTCACAACTTTTATATATTTTAGAGGTCTTTCAAAGATCAGAGAGAATATTTATTCATTTTAAAAAAGGATAAAACGCATCCTATCTTATAATCACCATATGGATCCATCAGATCTTTTTATAAATCCAAGGTTCATTATTGGCTTCTGATTTTATTTTTCCTATATCTTGAAACATTTCACTATTTCATCATCCAAGAAAGTATTGTCTCATTCTTCATCAATTATTAAATAGTAAGAAAATGGTAGAATGGTGAAGTTGCCTAGAAGGAAGACGAACTAGTGAAACAAGTCATAATTCTTCCATGCCTAAAGTATTGTATTATCTTTCAAGAAGATTTTTTTTAAGGCTGGAGACACTTTCTTCATAGTCTGCTTTTACCTTTCATTGAATGCAGTTAAGAATTTGAATCTTTTCATTTTCTACTTGTGATGGCAAAGAGAAGAAAACTGACAAGGGAAGATGTTTTTGCAATAATTAGATGAGCCAGAAGAAGAATATAGAGACAAGTTATAGCACTCCAGATACTAATAATTGTAGAATTGATTGTACAACAGAAATCTCAGACTATGAGTCTTCAGATGATGATATCCTAGATGAATTTCTCAAATTCAAGAATCCAGGAGTCAATGATACAATTCTAAGGACGAAAATAAAATACGGTACTCTTACACACTTCAATAGGGATTTCATCATATGATATTTGCAACAAGAACTTCAACCATCTTATTTTGCTAAAAAAAAAAAACCTGTGATGGTATTCTTTTGTCTTTTATGATGTTTATATACCAAAATCTATGTGATACAAAAAGGTCTGCTATGTTTAAATTCTTATTAACAATTCCAGCATACTTTCTTTCATTATTCCTTTTCTTTTTACTTCCTGGTAAAAGGAGGATTAAGGCATTTGACAAAATTATCAGATTATTATTTTATTTTTAGAGACAGAGTCTTGCTCTATTGCCCAGGCTGGATTCAAATTCCTGGGTTCAAGCGAGCCTCCTGCCTCCAGCCCTAGAGTAGCTGCAACTACAGGCATGTGCCACCACGCCCGGCTCTTCAGATTCTTTGTAAATGTGGGTCCTGATAGCAGTGACAATCATGGCTCAGGGATTTGAATTTCTCTAATGGAACCAACAGGCCAGTGACAGGACTTGCTGTATGTCAGAGAACCTCTCCACCTGCCTCAACAGCCTGAATATGAGCTCCACGATGGGCTCCCCCAGCTGCCCTGCTTCATATTGATGGCTTACGAAGGGGGCCACTGAAACCATGTGGCTATGCATCCCTGAAAATGAAGAAGAAACTCGCAATAGAAACCAGAACATTCTTTCAACAGAGATAGCAAACTAGGGAACTCTGTACCAGAACATCCCCGCCTCTTTTCTGACATGCCATCCCTGCTCCCACACTCAAGAACGAGCTGATAGATGTGCCTGAGAGAGCCTTCCATTCAAAACTCAGCCATTTAAACACATTCTACATGACACCATGCAATTCCCACTGCCAGGCCCCAGGTATCCTGCCTAATCTCACGGCAGTCGAACTCATCCAGCCAGAGCCTTGACAAGGCTCATCCACAGCATGGAACACAACATTGAAGTTGTTCCTGGTTCTGCTATGTCCACACATTTTGAATAGACCCTTCTGCACATATTGAGACCAATTTGTAGTCTTCCAAGAATCAACCACATAGCTGTGGATTACTCTAGCTGCCATTGTGGGAATGGTGGTAAATTGCCTGAAGGGAGAAGAATCACTTCTGGAAAATGATTTATTAATTTTTTTGTTTTGAGACAGAGTCTCACTCTGTCGCCCAGGCTGGAGTGCAGTGGCACAATCTCGGCTCACTGCAACGTACATATATATATATATGCCTCCTGAGTTCAAGTGATTCTCATGCCAACAAACAAACACTGGTACCTTCCTACTAAGTTTACTCCAGGCTTTATCTGGATTTTACCAGTTTTTCATTTTCTGTTGCAGGATCCAATCCAAGAGCTCACATTACTTTTAGGAAGCTGCTTTTGGATAAAATATGAGGAAAATGTCTAGAGTAGTAACACTAAATGGTTCTGAGGCTCTGTCCATGTGCCAGACACTGCATGGGTTGGAACATAACCTCCATTTATAAATGAGTAAACTGAGGCTCGCAGAGGATCCACAGCGGGCAAGTGGCAGAGGAGGGGCATTGCTGGGGCTAGCAATGGATACCACAGCCTTTCCTGCCCAGCACAAACCTGGGCATACTGAGTTTTTCTCAAGAGTTTGTGTGAAGACCAGAGCTGACAGGTGCCTGCCACCTCGGTACTTCCAGCGCAAAGCTCTGTGGCCAGGCTCCAAGCACTGAGTTAGATGCCACGGTTCAGTTCATCACCTCAGCTCCCTGCAAGGAGAAGCAAGGGCCAGTGGGCCAGAGCTGTCATCTGAATGCTAGTGAATTTGATCCAGATTCAAGCCCTAACCCAGCCACTCACCAGTGCTGTCTTTGGACAAGGCAATAACCTTTATGAGCCTCAGTTTCCCCATCTGAAATGTGGAAATAATTGTTCCTAACTTCAGGGATGTTAGCAGATTTAAATAAGATAACACAGGTCCACTTCAGAGAGCATGAATTCCCACCTCTGAACGGCAAACACAGGCATGCATGCACGTAACATCATGGGCAAACTACAAATTTCCTCAATCCAAGAGCACTGCTGCCTGTTGTTTCTTTGCAGATAAAGACAAGGCAATTCACTCCCTGTCTACAGAGGCTCATGTGAATTCCATGTCACGGTTCAGAGACAATCTGGAGGGTGAACTCGGTACTGACAAGAGCTGGGGCTGAGGATGCAGCCTCCCAGTTTCAGATGCTTCTGATGGAGGCAGGATGAGGATGCCCAGTCTCCACTCCCCTGAGGTCCTGGGCCTGGTGGCCCCCAGCCCCTCCACATGCTCATCACAGGGTGTGGGCCTGCTCCCTACAACCCAGGTGTGAGGGCTGGGTTTGGGGGTGCTGCTTTCATGAAAGCAACCTACCAAATGAACCTTAATCTTCAAAGCTTCCCCCACTGAGCCTAGGGGGAAAGTGAGAGTTCTGGAAGTTATCTGAAAATTAGGTGGTTTTTACCCTGTATCCTGAAATTCATAAATCTAGCAAAAGGTGACACAAAAGAAAAAAAAAGGCAGTAGGAAAGATAAAAGAGAAGAAGGAAGAAAGAAATGAATAAAGAGACGGAGAGAAAGAAAAAGGGATGGAAGGAAGGTAGAAAGAAGATAGAAACAAAGGGAGAGAGAGAGAAAGAAATAGGGAGGAAGAGTGATAAGAGCTGCCCAATAGATGATGAGAAAGAGCGAGAGAGAAAAAGAGAGGAGGAGGGAAGGTGACAATAGCTGCCTGAGAGAGGAAGAGAAACAGATAGAGAGAGAGAGGAAAGGTGATAATAGTTGACCAATAGTTGAAGAGAAAGAGAGACAGAGACAGAGAGAAAGGTGATAATAGCTGCCCAATAAAGAGAAAGAGAGATGGAGAGAGAAACAGAGAAGGGGGAGGAGGGAAGGAGGAAAGGTAATAACTGCCTGATAGATGAGAAAGACAGGAAGATACAGTGAGGGGGGCGGGGAGAGAAAGGCAGAGACAGAAACGGAGGGAGGAGGAGGAAGAAAAGGTGATATCTGCCCAAAACATGGGAAAGAGAGAAAGATACAGAGAGAGAGAGAAACACAGACAGACAGACAGAAACAGAGGGAGAGAGGGGGGAGAGAAAAGATGATAATAACTACACAATAGATAAGAGAGAAAGATACAGAGAGAGAGAGAAACAGACAGACAGACAGAAACAGAGGGAGAGAGGGGGGAGAGAAAAGATGATAATAACTACACAATAGATAAGAGAGAAAGATACAGAGAGAGAGAGAAAGGCAGAGAGAGAGAGAATAGGCAAACTGAGAATCACTTGTTCCTCTAGTATCTCTGCAAAACGCCATTGAGATGCAGCAATCAGAGTGCTCTACCGACGGCTCTCTCACGTTTATCATCTGACTCTCTAAGAACATACAGCTATGCTTGAGTGACTGGGCTTCAAGTGTTTGTTTAAAGCTGTGCATGACAGACAAACTTGGAATCTTAATGATCTTGTCTGCACTCAATTACTTGACCTGATTTTGCTCGGCAAATATTAGCCATCAAGTCAGACACACCTGTAGAAAGAAGCCACATAAAGGGCATTTACAGTGGGAGTCCTTTCTGCCTGTTTTCATAGCACACAAATTGTGTGTTTAACCAATTGCTGCAAAGTTTGAGGGCCTCTTAATAATACACATCCACCTTTCCTAAACTTCAGAGATTTTTCTAAGGCAAATCAATCATTCCTTTAGTTGAATGACTTACTGAAAACATTGACATAATGACTGACTTTTTCTAACTACAACCATTTATATTTCTCTGCCAGAAACAAAACAAAAAAGAGCCATTCCTCCTGAACACCTGCAAACAATTACAATTATCAGCAAAGGGCTACCCACTCTTTGATATAAAACTTCCCTTGTAATGGAAAGTAGTAGATATAATTTGCCATGATTGGGTCTGCAGGAGAGACATTAATGAATATAATAATTAAATGTAATACCTGTAGATAGAACTTGTCCCCACAAAAGACACATTTCAAGGATGACTGTGGAGATCCCCATTTTGCTGGGTTCTTCTCAATTGAATAGAAAATCCTGGACATTTATAGGTACCTAGCTAAAAGGAGGTGTGTCCTCTAGGGTGGTATATTTCTACTGCTGCTATAAATCAATATAAAGGAAGTGAGGGCTTTTGCTAACAGTCGATGGCTAATATGTGGAAAAAACTTAGGTGTGTTTGATTGATTGCCATATGAACAATCTGGCTGTTGCCCAACTGCAAACGCACTGACATAAGTGAACCACTTCCAACTTCCTTCTCGGTGAACCTCAAGGACTCCCAAGTGTTTCCTGAATACGGGCTTGATTTTAATCTTGGGGAGTTCAAATTAACCTGTGGGAAGTCTGCCCCAAGGTTTGGGGCAGAACAGGATGTGGGCTGCTGAGCAAATACAGGACACAGTGCCAAGGGGGAAAGCATCTCTTTGGGATGGTTTTTCCTGGCAGGACATGCTCTCATTGGCCCCTGTGCAGTGCTAGTAACCTCGCCTTGGAAGAATGAGGATGACATGAGTGTGGATGTGATCAGAGAGCAGAAGTCATGAGGGATGATTCCACGAAGACCATGGGTCCATAACAGCTTTGGCCACAGTCTTCTGGGTCTCACACTAATTCCACAACAGGAGCTGAGAAACACATGACCTCAAACTGAACCACCTCCAACCATTTCACACGGCTTTGATTTCTTGTTCTTGACATGCACATTGTATGAACCTCAGAGCTTGGCAAACCCACAAAACCTGTCCCCAACCTCCACCTATATTGCACACAATCCCCCTCCTTGGATTTGCTATGTAAATATCACTTCACTCTTTGGGACCCTCAGAAGTCATTACCAGATTCTGATAATCCCCCCACACACTCTACTGAGAAGGTTGCCTGACACTTATTTTTTAACCAAGACACTTGATGGCCAGTAACTCTTGGTTAAAAGCAGACAGCTTTCCAGGACTTGCCTCTGTTCCTAGCCTGGGTGAGCTGTGCCCTGCTTCTCAGCTGAGAGGCTGAAGCCATGAAATGACACTTGGCTTCTTTGCCATGCACTGTTCATCAGTAGTCTGTGCTGCATTCTAGAAGGGTACCATGAACCCATGTCCTGTGTTAGCCACCAGTCAGAATTTAGGGCTGGAAGTCTGCATTTGGCTTCATCCAGATGAAAGTTGCATTCAATCTTGGATGCCCTTTTTAATCCTACAACTTTCCTGTTGTTTCCAGGTGCCTCTTCACCCCTTGAGTAGAACAGGAACACAGAATAGGCTCACTGTGTTTCATCCTCCTACTGCCAGATCAGCGACTGATAAGCATTGGGTGACAAGAGAACAGGGTTACTCAACTACCAGGTAATGCCCAAGACCAGGCACATGCTGGATTCCTCTTAGAAGGGGATTGTGATCCCTTGGTTCCTGGAGTGTTGGACTGAGAATAATAATGCAGCTGGGTCTGGGATCATCAGAGTGTCACGACAGATTAGAATTGTCTGCCGGGATCACAGCAGGGAAAGATGATGGTAAGAATACTAAATACCTGTGAACAGGAAGGGGTAATAAGTGTCCTTCCAAGACAAAAGCAGACTGTCTGGTCTTAGAGACAGACCTGCCTGGTGACAATTTCAACAGGGGGTAGCAAGTATTAGTACAAGCTGCTATGAGAAGGTAAAGAAAAGCATCTAAATTAGATGAGGGAGGCCATCTCTCAGAGAGGGTGGCACCAAACGGTCTTGAAATACCAGCAGAGGTCAGCCCAGCAAATGAGAGCGAGAAGATGGGATGAGGAACAGGAGCGATTCTCCCAGCTGTGCAGGAATGGGGGCAGGTAGCCTTCCCCTCCCGGAAAGCATGATGTCCCAGGTATCTCTCAGCTTGCCAGAGACACCCTTCTTGAGAATGTGTGGGATTTTCTGAACTGCATAACCTCCCTGTTTTTGTTGTTTTGACTGCATCCTTTGCCCACGGTGGTTAGCAGAAAAGATTCTGAGACAATAAGGGTTTGTGAGCTTTTTGTTCAGGAGACACCAGGAAGAAGGAAGTAGTGAAGCCTAGCTGTCATTTCAAAGCCAGCCCAGGTAGGCAACCCAGATGGGAAATGGGTGACGTCAGTGGAACAGGAAGGATGTGGCGGTCCTGGGCATGCAGGCAGAAGACAATGGGGTTGAGGGCCACCTGTGAACACTGTGTGGGACCTTGGGCTTCACCGTCAGGTGCCTCATCTTGTCCCAAGGCCATTTTGTGGCCCATAAGACACCATTTAGGGAGGTCTTTCCTTGGACAAAGAGAAGGGTTCAGGGGGACAATCCCCTCCAGCAGCAGCCCCTCCCAGAGGACCCTCATCTTCCCCTTCCTACTGGTTAGAAGCATCTGCTTAAACAGCACGGGTTGGAAGACCACAAGCACAAAGTTCCATTTTATTCACCCCAGAACTGCCATGAAGAACAACAGGAAGCAAGAGAAGCCCATTAAAGCTCAGAGACTCAGCGCCCGGGCCCCATTTGCAAAGCACCTTCCCCAGGCAATTAGGTCAGTGGAACCCCCACAGCATACTCCAGGAGGTGGGACCAAGCCCCTAAATCCCAGCACCAGAGGACTGGTCATCATAGGGAAGAGCCCCCTGGATCATATGTGGCTATTTATTTATTTATTTATTTATTTTAAGACAGAGTCTTGTTCTGTCACCCAGGCTGAAATGCAGTGGTGCAATCTCGGCTCACTGCAACCTCCACCTCCCCAGTTCAAGCGATTCTCCTGCCTCAGCCTCCCAAGTAGCTGGAACTACAGGCGTGCATCACCACACCCAGCTAACTTTTGTATTTTTAGTAGAGACAGGGTTTCACCATGTTGGCCAGGATGGTGTCAATCTCTTGACCTTGCGATCTGCCTGCCTCGGCCTCTCAAAGTTCTGAGATTATAGGCATGAGCCACTGCACCCGGCCATAAAGCTACAGAATCCTTTCCTAAATCGGAATTCATGGGGAAGCCCCAAAACATAAAACAGGCCAGTGGAATGCTCCTGACTGTAGTGAGGGAGTCCCCTTCCAGTTCCCTCCCCTAGGGCCACCTGCCGTCAGAGCTGATGATTACCTGTGGGAGGTCAAGCTCTCCCTTCATAAGACAGGGCACTGAGAGGCCCAGCAGGGCCCCTGGGGCTGCCAGGCACACATCCCTGCCACGAAGCTGAGCTGGGGTCCCAGGCAGACTTCCCAAAACAGCCGGTTGTTCTCCTTCTTCTAAAGATTCTTTTACCCACAGACCAGTGCCCTGGGAAGCCAGAGGAAGACGGAGATCAGGGAGGCAGCCCTGAGTCCCTCCCACCTCCCACCTCTGAGGGGTCTCTGATTTCTGAGCCAGGAGCCCTGTGACCTGACAGACAGACGAGGCAGACAGAAGGACAGGGAGCCTGGTGGGATGGGTCGGGGCTGTAGCACCTTCCGGCTGCTGCTGTTTGCCTTCCCGTCCCTGCATCCTGTAATCTGTGTGACCAGGGCTCCCCTTCAGGTGTCAGTCTGACCCCAAACTCTAATTTTACCCTCATTGAGTAGTACACCATAATTGCCAGTCATTGTTACTGTTGTAACAATCTTTTGACATTGTATGTCTGATATTTATAATGTCGCTCATTTTTGTTGCTCAGAGAGCCGGCAATCGGGTTATAAGGGGACCCCTTCCTACCCTCCTTCACTCACTCCCCAACCCCCACCGCCCTACACCTCCCTGCTGGGCTTTGAGGATCAAGCTGAGACCCATTGTCTCCTGCTGCCCCTCTGTAATCCCAGTGCCCCAGCAGAGCAGGCGCTCGGCAGGCAATGGCTTTGAAGGTGGAGATTGTGAGCGGCTCACCCATGCTGTCCAGAGGTCCCCGGAAAGAAGTTTTGTGGTTCAATGGGGGCTGGTGACGAGCCAGTTCTCCTTCACCACTCAGCCTCCAGCTGGGGACGATGAGGTCCAGAGAGGGGAAATTACACACAGAGCTGAGACCGTGTCCAGGACAGCAGTCACAGCAGCTGCTGCCTCCCATCTGAAGGACAGATGAGCTCCATGTTCATCAGGATGCCATCCAACCGCAGAATCTTCCAGCAACAAACACAGCCCTCTAGGGACCCCTGACACACAGAAATCTCATTGCATGCCTCCAGTCTTGCTCAGAGTAAGGCTCAAAGCCCTCCCATGGTTTATAAGGCCCTGCACAAGATACCCCTGCCTCTCCCTCCCCCTTGCCCACTGTAACCATCATCCAGCCCCAGGGCCTTTGCACTTGCTGCTCCCTCTGCCTGAAGACTTTTTCCCCAAATGGCTGGAGACTCACTCCTTCCCCTCCTCCAGAGATTTTCTAACATAGCACTTCCTCCATGAAGCCTTACCAACTGCCCCTCCCCAGCACTCCCTAACACTCCCATCCTCTCCCCACAGCACCCCTCACCACCTGGCCACCTTCTATTTCACTTCTTTATTCTTTTGCCTGTCTGCTCTGACTAAAATGTAAGCTGTACAAGGTGGGATTTTTGTCTGTTTTATCCATTGCTGTATACTCGGAACCTAGAACAATGCTTCACACATAGTAGTAGACGCTCAAGAAATATCTGCATTCAGGCCAGGCACAGTGGCTCATGCCTGTAATCCCAGCACTTTGGGAGGCCGAGGTGGGTGGATCACTTGAGTTTGTGACCAGCCTGGCCAACATGGCAAACCCTGTCTCTACTAAAAATACTAAAAAATTAGCTGGGAGTGTGGCACATGCCTGTAGTCCCAGCTACTCAGGAGGCTGAGGCAGAAGAATCACTTGAACCCAGGAGGCAAGGGTTGCAGTGAGCTGAGATCACGGCACTGCACTCCAGCCTAGACAGCAGAGCAAGACTCCATCTCGAAAAAAAATTGTATATATAGATATATATATATATGCAGATAGATAGATAGATAGATAGATAGATAGATAGATAGATAGATAGATCTGCAGATTGATTGACTGGATGAGCATGGGCAGAACTGGAAGAGGGGGACTAGGCCCCTTTGCACAGATGGTTCAAGTGAGTTCTGTGTTTGCCAAAGGATAATACTGTTCATTCATCTGCTCATTCAGCAAATACACGCTGATGCCTCCAATGTGCCAGACACTGCTCTGGGGAGTGCTCTAGGGGGTGGGGCTGCAGCCTGATGCCAGATGGACATGCTCCCTGTCCTCACAGGGAGGCAAAACAGACAACAGACAAGAAATCAATCAGTAGGGAGGAGGGTTTCAGATTGTGGTAAGAATTACGGAGGAAATGAACAAGGCAATGGCATAGAGAATAGCTGTGGTAGGGAGGACAACTTTGGATAGGGCATCACATTTACCTACTAACTGCCCCTGGTATGAGAAATCTGAGGCTCAGAAAGGTTAAGTAACTTGCTCAAAGTCACACACCCAGAAACTGGCAGAGCCAGAGCTTAAATCAATGTCTGACCCCAAAGCCTGGTGTTTTTCTAAAAGACGCTGAATCTTTCCCCTTCCCACCAAAAGACTATGTTTCCATTCAAATGGTGGGTTTGAGTCCTCTCCACCAAAGGACATCTTGCTATTCAGAACCATTCAAAAGAATGGGTGGGTAGAGAAGGAAAACTAGCTCTGAGGTCATCAGGAAGAGCGCAGATTTTTTGACATAAGCCCTACAAAAGGTGGTAAGTGGCCTATCCCCGAAAGAGTGAAGGGAGAATATTTTTAACGACAACACTAGATCTACACTGACCTGGTTATAATCACAAAGGCAACTAGTAGTTCAGGAGAGGCTTACAGCAAAGGGGGAAAATAAAAGGAGATTTAAGCTGTGACTGCCACTCCCGGATCCTCTGTGCTACCCTCATTCCTCCACCTCAGATCCCAAGAGCCATTCTGTTTCAACCATCACCGTCCTCCCGAAGTTATTTTGCAACTCTTTCCCATTAAGGCACTTGAGCCTGGTGAAGCACAGTGTGCTGCCTCTCCAAGGGGGTTATTGGAACTGAGCAAAGAAACCCTGGTTTCAGGTCCAAGAACAAAGTCAACAAAGCACCAGCCGGGGGGTAGCCATTTCAGGCGGGATAGCATCACTAAGCCTCAGCCTTTCGGAGTTTGCTCAGCCCAGAGTGATCAGGTTCCAGGAAACCCAGATACACTAATTGTACTCACCAAACACTAATTGGTAAACCAGGAGGCCAATTCATTCATTTCCAATAGGGTGTATACTTTGGCTCCAGAATTAGTCTGCTTGAGGGACAAAATTATATACCAAAAATTTGCTTGGGGAGCAAAGAACAAGGACAAGGAAATTGGATGGTGTCCAAAAGAAACTCTTATCAAGATAATGGAACCTGTCATCGTCCTTCCTGCATAAAGAACTGTTCTGGGCACCTCTAAATGCTTATCAGCATGACTGCCCTCCCAAATCCCACACATGAAGCCTGGTACATAAGAGATATGGGACTCTTAAAAAGAGTCCACTTCTGGTACATAAGAGATATGGGACTCTTAAAAAGAGTCCACTTCTGGTACATAAGAGATATGGGACTCCTAAAAAGGCCAACTCCAAGCCAGAGCACCCATGAGCTTAGGCTAAGGCCAATTCAATTCACTTCATAATTATTCATGTTCAATTCAAGTTGCTTCAGAAGGGTAGTATCTGTTGGTCTTTTTGCTGAATTAAGAGAGTGGGGCTCAGTTCCTTTAGAGGAAGTCTTGTGGTTCAAAGGGGGTCGATCATGGTCAATGTCTACCCAAAGGATGTTCCCAGCTGTAGGACATTCTCTCATCCCCTTCAACACTTGTACACATGACTTGGAAAAGACATAGAGGGAAGGATGAATAGGAAGCCAAAGATACCAGCATTATGCATGTCAATCTAGAAAGACTGAAACGAGTGACCAAACAGACATGACCAAATCAGACCTGTCCTTAAGCCTAGCAAACAACTGCACAGTTCCTGAACAATGGGGACAGTGGGGTGGGTTTTACTGAGTTGTGTGAAAACAAGTTGTATGAAAACAAGTTACAATTGGTTGGAATTGCCTGGAAGTCCAGTAGAATAAGGATGCCACAAAAAGCAGATGGATCGGGCTGGGTGCGGTGGCTCAGGCCTGTAATCCCAGCACTTTGAGAGGCCGAGGCAGGTGGATCACCTGAGGTCAGTAGTTCAAGACCAGCCTTGTCAACATGTGAAACCTCGTCTCTACCAAAAATACAAAAATTAGTCTGGCATGGTGGTGGCCTGTAATCCCAGCTACCCAGGAGGCTGAGGCAGGAGAATCACTTGAACCCAGGAGGTGGAGGTTGCAACGAACTGAGATCACACCATTGCACTCCAGCCTGGGTCACAGAGACTCCATCTCAAAAGAAAAGAAGAAAAAAAAAAAAAAGCAGATGGATCTAAGGGCATTCTAATTGTTGCATGGACCCCTGAACCACTTCTATCTGAATGGGCCAGACCATACCTTGAGTACCAGCATAGTTGCAGCCAATCAGTCCATGCACGAGAGCACTGGTTCTCAAAGCCAGGCCCTAGACCACTAGCATCAGCATCGCCTGACAACTTGCTGGAACTGCAAAATCTGAGGCTGCAGAGTGGGACCCAGCAATCTGTGTTTTAACACACCCCCCAGGGGATTCTGAGGCTTGCACAACACAGAGAACATCTGCATGAAGCAAACCTGTAAGGAACACTGGTCTGTTTGCCAGGCCAGCTCCCCATCCAGGCACACGCAGGTGAATAAGTCATGGACCCTGCATTCCAGGGATGAAGCAGAGCCAGCGGCCGTGGGGAAGGAAGATATTTCAGAGATGATGGGAACTACAGTGAGAAACATGAGCTGGGGGCTGAATGGATATCAGGGGAGGGGGGACAAAGGGCACCAAGAAGCCCAAATGACGCCCAGGTCTGATTGGATTCATTGCCACCAAGTGTGGGTGCCACCATATGAGACAGGTAACCCAGAGGGAGGGGTGGGCTCTGCGGACAGTGAGTGCATTCCAGGCTCTGCTGCAGCCCTCTTCTCCCTCCCACCCCTGTTGGGCTCCAGCTATTCCCACTGACCCTGGCCCTCTCCACCCAGTGCCTGCTTCCTGTCCATCCTCCAACTGCTCACTGGTCATCTCCACCTAAATGAAAGCTTAACCTGCACACCAAGGGCATTTAGCCCTGGAGAGGGTAGGACAGGGCCCTGACCTAAGGTACACAGAAGGACTAACAAGAGCCCAGCAGCAGCTGGGTTTGGGCCACAAATAAGAGGAGCCCACGCCCACTCGACTGTGGGGTCTTTGGCAGCTACACTCGGCCTCATGGGTTAGGGTGAAGAAAACAGCCCCAGGTGGTTCCAGGGGTGAGGGTCTGGAAGGCGGGCAAACAGAGGGTCATGGGTGTGATATCGGGGCTGGGGAATGGTTGTAAGAGGTACCAGGGAAATGGGATGCGGCTCCATCACCAGCCATGTGGCTGCCATCAGGGAAGGGAGGGCTGGGGCCCTGGCCTGAGTGGAGACTGGCACATCAGACCACAGTCCTGGAAGCTGCTATGGTCAGGGTATGGCCATGGGGCTAAGGAGCCAAAGTGGAATAAAGACAAGGCCCCTGGGCACAGAAGCTGGAGAGATCCCTAAAAATCACAAGGCAAATCCAATGTTGTCCTGTGAAATAAACCCTTCAGTGGCAACCCCAGTGTGTGTTGATTGCTCCATTACAGAGCCTCTAGCTAGGGCCACAGGTCCCAGTCTGGCTGCTTTTTCTTTTTTCTTTTCTTTTCTTTCTTTTTTTTTTTTTTTTTTTTTGAGACAGAATTTTGCTCTTGTTACCCAGGCTGGAGTGCAATAGCACAATCTTGGCTCACCGCAACCTCCACCTCCCAGGTTCAAGCAATTCTCCTGCCTCAGCCTCCTGAGTAGCTGGGATTACAGGTATGCACCACCACACCTGGCTAATTTTGTATTTTTAGTAGAGACGAGGTTTCTTCATGTTGGTCAGGCTGGCCTTGATCTCCCAACCTCAGGTGATCGGCCTCCCAAGGTGCTGGGGTTACAGGTGTGAACCACCACGCCTGGCCCCAGTCCTGCTTTTTTTTTTTTTTTTTGGAGATGGTGTCTCGCTGTGTCGCCCAGGGTGGAGTGCAGTGGCACGATCTTGGCTCACTGCAAGCTCCACCTCCCGGGTTCATGCCATTCTCCTGCCTCAGCCTCCTGAGTAGCTGGGACTACAGGTGCCCGTCTTGCGTCTTATCCCAAGGCAGTGATTGCTTCAGCCCCCTTCCCCTTAACCAAGCAAGCGGGTTGGGTTGGGATATTATGTGGTCACCTCCCCCAAAGTCATCTCCTGTGCACATCTGGCCCCTGCTCACGGTCCTCCTGCCCTCTGACCTGCAGCCCAGCCAGGCTGCCTTCTCCTCGGGGCCCGGCATGCTCTATCCACCTCTCTTTCTCACCTTCAGCCAGAAGCATGGGCCTTTCAAGTCAGTGAAACCACACGGGGGCAGAAGAGGAAGGCAGCATGAACAACAGGAGGCAGGGGACGCTGGTGACAAACGGCACTGTGCCTTCACAACTCACTGTGCCCCAGGATTGGAGGGAAGATACACAGGAGCCCGGTCCTGAGCAGGAGCCCAGTAGGGCCCTTGTAGGGCCTCTGGGCAGGGCATCGGCCCAAGCCACCCACGCTCCAGTCATGGAGACGTTGTCTCTGCCAGCCTATTATTCCTACACTGAGGATGGTGGTCGTGGCTCGGGACTGCAAGCAAAGTGGGCCAAGTTGAGCGGCTCAGAGGACACCCATCACCCAGAAGGAAAGCCTTAAAAAAGGAGGGGGGCAAGGATCTGTTGACCATGTTGGCTGAAGAGCCTACTGTAGTCCCAAAGTGAGCTCAGTGGCAGGTGTGGCCCTGGGGGCCCTGAAGCCCTGGCCGTGCCCTCTGTCCCAGAGAGCTGGTTCACATAGAGTTTAAGGCAGAGGCCCAAATCCACTGCTCACTTGTCAACAACTACCAAGTCAGCCGTGGTTGAGAGCTTGGTAGGTAGTATTAAAAACCACAACAAGTACTCTAAGGAAATTGAAACAAAGGAAGAGCTTTAAACACGTATAGGGCAATGACAAGCACACAACACTCAGCCAAACCAAAGGACAAAAGAGCCACTGGTGTCACCAAAGCTAAAGGGGGGCATGGCCACAATGGGGTCCCTATGCCTGACCAGTGAGGAGGGAAACCGCGATGGATGGCCTCCATGAAGCTATCACTGGCGCTCAGCTAGTTCCTTGAGTGGGAAATATTCCATTTATACTTCCTTCTTCCTCGTCATAGCACCAGGCCCAGGAGCCAGTGCCTCTGTGTGTGTGTGCACGTGTGCTGTGTGTGCGAGTGCTCGAGTGTGGGCAGGTGCGTGTGCGCATAGATATGGGTGCATGGGTGTGCACATATGTGTGCGTGGGCACGGGTGTGTGTGTGCACACATACGGGGCACATGTTTGTATGTGGGGGGTGCATGCATGCATGTGTGCACCACTGATTGCATGTGTGTGCGTGCAGGGGGGCACATGTTGTGTGGGAGTACCTGTGTGTGTGTGTGCACGTGTGTGAGAGTGCGTATGTTTGTGCCCATGCATATGGCAGTAACTCACAACAGATGCATAAACAACACCCACTGCAGTGGATGTACATGAACAAACATGCTTTTTCGTGGCATTCAAGGCCACCTTGCTGGTGGTTTTGATGGGACTGAGGGGTCAGCACCAGGGGAACCAGGAGGTCCAGCACAGCAAAGAGCTGGTCCCAGCAGTTCTGGAAACGGGGAGTGTCAGCCCCATGAAAGGAGCTGCCACTCGTCCCCCAGGTGGAGTGGAGCAGCTGCACCCTCCATCACCTCTGCAGTAATGCCCTCCTCAAGACTGTGGCAATTGGGCAGTTTGTTTGCCTTGCTCCAAAGCATTTGATGCAATTTTCACAACTGCACACAAAGCAACAGCAAAGAATGAAGTGGTTAGGAAGACCACATAAATGGAAAAATAACGGTAGACTAGGGAAACAAAGGCAGGGTACATTGAGAACATAAAATTGAGGAATACCACAAGGCCTTCCACTGGAGGGACTTGGCTGCAAGAGATCAACTTGAATTGTGGCTCTAAGGTTCCTAGCAGCCAAAGCAAACAAAGAAACAAGATCAGTGCTTATAGGACTTAACCATTTGCTGTTCTTAGGCGTTACTTCTGTTCCCAGGGCCTGGAAAAATGTTTCCCATGTGGCCTCATGGAGGTCTTGCCTGGGAGAAGGGCTGTGGCTTTCAAATCATGTTTCCACATCCCAGAGATGTTGGAAGTGATGAAACGGGGAGAAGGGATGAGCTCAGCTCCTGGGACTTCTTCCTCCCCACAACCTCAGCTCCTGCAGAGCAGCTCTACTTTTCTGGGTAACACTTAGAATGCTGCCCAGAGCTGGCAGCTGCTCATTTCAATTCACAGCTGCCAGAAATATCACCTTTGACTTTGTTAAAATTTCTTCTGTCCGTTTTCTAGCACCCAAGACTCCCAGGGGCCTTTCCCTTTTCCAGGCCAGCAGAGTGCTCAGTGAGACCCAGGAAGCCCACATCTGGGTCCCTGTCCCCTTCTCCTCTCCCTCCTCCTCACTCCCAGCATACCCAGGCGATGTTCTCAAGCCTTACCTGGGCTAACAAGGCCTCTGGGAGGGTAGATTTTCTCCTAAAATTGCTATTCTCTCGAGAATTCTCCTGTAGGGCTTTTTTCTCCTCGCAAAGAGAAGGGAAAAAAACTAAACACTCAACAGGGAGGGAAAGGTTGTGTCCCCAACATAAAATATTCCAAGTGTTCTTGATTATAGTGCATCATGGATTATATCTAAAACATGTTAATGACCACAATGAGAGGGGAAGGGAACAGCACATTAAAAGTACGTCTCAATTGTGAGACAATTCCCAATTTCACATTAAAAATTGCATAACAGACATGCATATGAGAATTAGCAAAATGGATTTATTAGAAAGGGCTGTCTTTTTATATTTTTTTCCCAGTACAAGAATTTAGAGGCCACCTAATCAATGTCTCTTATTTTTTGAGGAGGAAATTGAGATCCGAATGGCACCTGCTGCCTCTTTACCGGTTTCCAATGGTTTATCACCTTGTAACTCCTTGATAAGGCACTGCCTTTCTAGTAGCAACTGTTAGAAAGTTGCTGTTTCTAACAGTTGCAACTGTTAGAAAGCTAGTAGGTGAGTAGAGATAAGATACGAAGAGGGAAAGAGAGTCAGATTTTTCTACACTGGCTTCCTGGTTAGACTACGAACCTACTTTCTTCTCATCACTTTGTGGCCCAAAGGTTAGGAGGCCCTTTCTGAGGATACAGGAGATAAGTTCCAGAACCTTCCGGAAAGTGTCTTAACTGAACCATAGAAACTTACAGAGAGTAGGAGCCCATTAAACGTCCTTTTTGTGTTTCTATGTTGCTAAATGCAGTGGTAGACTGACAGGTTGCTCAAGACTGATTCCAAATTCGGGGTCATGAGCTGTGCTGGGCAGTATATAAGCATCATCAGGTGTGTTGGTTTAAAATATGCATGCCTGGGCCTCACACCCCATGGATTTTCATATGCTAAGGTTGATATAAGGCCTAGAGATTTTTTTCAAGCTTCCCAGTTGATTTTAATTGTGGTGAAATAGACACATTTCCCAGGCGTTGGTGATGCATGGCCAAGTGTGTGAGAACTGAGGCCTACAGGTGCTGAGCACGCCTGCCTGGCTACAAACCCAGGTGGAGATTCACATTGATGCAGTCTCATATTCATTTGGGAATAGAAGAAAGGAAGTTTGGGCTGCAAAGCAGTGATCTCAAAGAGCTCATGAGGACTCTGTATTTAATTCAATAGGAAATGGGGAGCTCTGGCAGGTTCTTGAGGAGGGTAGTGGTAAGAGATGAATTTTATAAAGACAGAAGATAGAATAAGAAATGGCAGTGTCTCTGTATTGAGATGCATGGAGATGCACACATTTCTTGAGCACAACCGCACCAAATAGCCTGTCCCAGGGGTCTGGAAAGCTACAATCCCAGCCTGAGGAATTTATAATCCAGCTGGGGAGAAAAGTCACTGGTGCGTTGGAAAATAACTGATGAAAACCACTAAGCCACTTCAAGACCTGTGAATCAGAACTGGCACTAGAGATGTGTACTACAAACCTCAGAAGACACTTGACTTTAAGAAAAAAGACTTAGGTGAAATCAAAGACCTCTGTAAGCTTGAATTTGAAGAACAGCTAAGAGTTAGATGGACGATAGTGAAAGATTTCTGAGACAGTACCTGGCAGTGCCTAGACATTCATAAGTTCAAATCTTCATTTATGTTATGGATTACTTTTTTAGAAATAGAAAACCACTGGTTGTTTTGAGTTATTACTTGTAGAAATTGTTTTTTAAATTTAAAGGTGAAAATAAAGCCACTAACAGAGCCCAGGTTGTCTGTCATGCTGTATCAGGAGGGCAGCATGTGCCAGTGCCTGGCAGAAGCCAGGACTGCATGGATTTGAGGGATTGGATGAGGCTTCCCAGAGCAGGTGTAGGGCTTACTGTGGGCCCCATGGGATGCTGTCAAGGCGATCTTTCACATTCCTGGGAAACATGTCCTCAGATCTTACAAGCGTCTGACCACAAACCACTTTAGAAAATTCCAGGCTAGGCGCGGTGCCTCACACCTGTAATCCCAGCACTTTGGGAGGCCGAGGCAGGTGAATTACTTGAGCCCAGGAGTTCGAGACAACATGACAAAACCTGGGCAACATGACAAAACCTTGTCTCTACAAAAAAA
Organism: Pongo abelii; assembly: GCF_028885655.2. Classification (NCBI taxonomy): domain Eukaryota; kingdom Metazoa; phylum Chordata; class Mammalia; order Primates; family Hominidae; genus Pongo; species Pongo abelii. The sequence continues at coordinate 129,614,449 of NC_071993.2, read as the reverse complement.
TTAGCTGGGCGTGGTGGAGCACACCTGTAGTCCCAGCTACTTGTGGGGGGCTAAAGCAAGAGATCGCTTGAGCCTAGGAGGTCGAGGCTGCAAAGAGCCAAGATCGTGCCACTGCGCTGCAGCCTGGGTAACAAAGTGAGAGCCTGTCTCAAAAAAAAAAAGAAAGAAAAGAAAGAAGAAAGAAAATTCTAATGTCTTGACAAGAAAGCAGTTAGCATGAGTTTAAAATGAGGTATAATTTGATTCATATTTGGACTTAAAATGGTCTCTTCAACAAATTGCTGCAACAAGTGATCGAAATTTAATTCCCAAACCATTTTAAATTTTACAATGAAATAACAAAAGAAAGTCTAATTTTTTTAGAAGCAAGGGTCTCGCTATGTTGCCCAGGCTGGTCTTGAACCCCTGGGGTCAAGCAATCCTCTCGCCTCAGCCTCCTGAGCAAGAGTTACCATGCCTGCCTGGCTCCATTTTTTTTTAAGGATAATATGTTTCATTTTTAAAGAGCAAAATATATCAAGAGAAGCTTTCACTTTACATTTTTTATAAAATAACCCTTCCAAACAAATGTGTTTAAGAAGGATGATATGTTTGTATTTTTATCACGTGCAGTGGAGATATTCAGATGGAAGAAGCTCCACATTAATCTTCCTTGATTCAATCAAACCATGCCACAAACCTCCCATTCCCCATTGTTGCTTAGGAGGCCCACATCCATCATCTTCAGGGGTCCTCCTGCCTCCTCGGATTATGCCAAGGTCCCAAATGTGGTCTCGTGTGCCTCAGCCCCGACCCCGTCTCTCCCTGTGGTTCTCTGACGCTGTATTGAATCCTGGTCCTCCCCACTCTGCCCGTCACTGCAGCCTTGTAGAAGCAGATCTTGTGTGACATGCTTCCTGCCCAGGCCAGTTGGCTCAAGCAGTGGTGGGTGACTCTAGTGTCCAAGCATCTGGGTTTAGTGCCCATGCCTCTGCTGGCCCCCAGGTAGCCAGCCCCAAAACTCTGTTCTGTGATTTAAAGTAAACATGGCACACTATTACTAAAGAAGGACCCATGCAAGTTTTCTTCCTGGAGCAGGGAAAGATACTACTAAGGCAGGAGAATGGCGTGAACCCGGGAGGCGGAGGTTACAGTGAGCCGAGATCACACCACTGCACTCCAGCCTGGGCAACAGTGTGAGACTCCGTCTCGAAAAAAAAAAAAAAATTAAGGTACAAAGACAAAAAGTAAGTTTGCATTTTGATTATACCATGGATTATGTTTATTCAATGTATCAACCATACTAGTGAATTTCTAAAGGATAAATATAACTTTCAAATAAGGCACAAAATAATAAAATGAACAACATACCATCATACACAGGCACCCACCTAATCCCAAAGGATTTACGGGTCACATTTCACCCCTAGAAAGGTTCTTCATTACATTCTTCTTCACATAACAAAACCGTCCCAGAATATGTAGCATTCTGTGAATGAAACTCTATTTTTATGGGAACTTAGGGAGGTTGGCTGTGAGGACTCCCTTTGTACATTGAAAAATCATTTCCTAGCTATTTGGAGGTGGAGATTAGTCTGGCTTCCTAAGCATCAGCTTGCTCAAAGAAATCTTTAAACTTCTCTTTCCATTTTAGCTGAGAAAATGGAAATAAAAGTGGCAGTTGGGTTGGCCTTCCAACAACAGAGGCTGGGTGTGGTGGCTAACGCCTGTAGTCCCAGCACTTTGGGAGGCCTGAGGCATGAGTTCAAGGCCAGCCTGGCCACCATAATGAGACCCTGCCTCTAGAAAAAAAAAAAAAAAAAAAACTTAAAAATTAGCCAGGCGTGGTGGCATGTGCCTGCAGTCTTAGCTATTCAAGAGGCTAAAGTGGGAAGATCACTTAAGCCCAGGAGTTCCAGGTTACAATGAGATTGCACCACTGCACTCCAGCCTGGGCAACAGAGACCCTGTCTCTAAAACAAGAGAGCAGGAGTACCCAGCCTTAAACCCACAGGAAGAAGGAAGGCCCCATTCCTTCATGCACACTCAAGACCCCTTTGCTTCTCTGCTTAGAAACCGCCCCACCTGAAGTTGAAGGGTCCCTTAAATCCCAGGATCTGAAAGCTAGCAAGGACGTCAGCAAATATTCAAGCCCAGTCCTTCTTCCTCTCCTCATTTTAGAGATGAGAAGACAGAGCTCAGAGAAGTCAGACCATGGTGCCCAAATTCAAACTAATGGCTGCAACAACTTCCTGCCACCCATGGCATCATTCAGCCGCGGGAAAGGTCTCCCAGGGAAGGGGCTTCTGTGGGCCATGGCAGGGAGTTGCTTGTCATTCCAAGGCAGAAGCCCATTGTGGGGCCCCAGTTTCTCCTCCTTTGCATCAATACAGTTCAGCTGGGGGATGCATGGACAGGAAGGGGACGGGAAAGTGACAGGAGGCCACCATGGCCTCCATGGGAGGAGGGCCATCTCACTCAGCTTCCACACTGTGCAAGGGGCCATCTCCAGGTGACTGTTCCAGAAGAAGGACTGAGCCACCTGTCTGCCTATTAATGAGTATCCACAGCAGGACCCCCACCACACCCCAGAAACCCGGTGCAAGGGGCGGATTACGTCAGCTCTCTTTGTGGGGCAATGACTGTGACTGGGGTGGCTAAGGACTCGAGGGCAGCTTCCTGTTCATGCTACCAATGCAAGTCACCCAGCCCCCCTCAGTCACCCTCAGCTCTGTCACCTCACACAGTCGGTGCCCACAACTTATCGCTCCTCTCCATGAGGCCTTACTCTTTTCCCGCACTCTTCCTGGTCAGTCTCTTTCTCTTTCCTTCTGGCTTGGCCTGGCTTTCTTTCAGGGCCTTCTTGGTTACCCTCTCACCAGCTTACTCCACACCTGGCAGCCTGGTCTCAGAATTCAGACTGGGTATTGCTGACAAGCTGTGGGCATCTTGTCCCTGGCATGGCTACCAGGCCTGAGACCTGCCTGCTACGCTAGCCCCTGCCTGTCTCCAGGCTAACTACTTTCCCATTGGCATGCATGCACCTGGCATGGGTATTCTCCCTCGGGACCTCTTTCACAGCCTTCCTATGCCACTCCCACTATTTCTCTTTGCCTCCGGGAGGCATCCAGAATGTTGCAGCCATCTGTCACCATGAGCTCTGAAATAATGCCTAAAGCTGCAGAGTGTGCATTCAGATGCTCTTCGTTAGGGCATCTGGCCGGGGCTTGCCAGCCACAACTGTCTTCATCACAGATCACATATCTGTAATATCTGAGGATCTCTTGACAAGAAGGGACTTGCTAAGAAGCCAACTTATCCATCTCTCAGTCTTCCAGTTAAAACACCTCTTGAACCACCCCCAGATGGTAAAATCTACATGTTTTCAAACATTTACAACATGAGCTTCTACAACTCTTAGTCACCCTTTTTTATGGGGAACAATGCACAAAAGTCACGAGATAAACATTGTTAGCCACTGCCCAAAATAAAGAAAGGAAAATGCTCATCTCTCTCTGTCCCGGCCCTGCTGGGGCAATATCCCCTCTTTCTTCCTCTGAGACCTGCAGAAACAGGTTTGGGCTGGACTGACCAATGGTCATGCTCCCTCACCTCTCACCCGGCTAAGCTGCAGCCTCTCCCCTAATTAAGCACATGTGCACGTGTGTGCATGCACAAACACACCCAGAGAACGAAAAGAGATTCAGGTGGAAGCCAAATATGAAATGAAGCCTATCATTCAGGGTTTTTTTTTCAAAATTCATTTTGAACTTCATATTTCAGCAGCGGCACGCTCAGGTTCACATATTCCAAGAATGTATCTCCTGCCACATAACACACTTCATGTTGCCTTTCCTCGTTCTAAATGGGCCACATTCATGGACTTCAAAGGATAACTGTTTTAACATTTCCCCTTTCCTGATTTCATAAACTTTTCTTCATTCCCGCTCCAGCTCATCTTTCTATTCCTAAGCGTCTTCCTTTGTCTGTCTTTGGATGGTGGCATATCTATATGTATGAGCAACATTTTCATTTTTGACCATGCTCACTTCCAGTATTCCTTAAAAAGTCACGGTTATGGACCTTTGTGCTCACTCACACAGCCTCCGGAGAGTCTCTTGAACTTTCTCTTGGCCCCTCTCCCAAAGAGCCTGGTGGCATTTAATCATTTGTCTTTTGGAGAGTTTTTGCTCTTTTTTTCATTCTCTTCCACTGTGGATTAGAGGAATTGTGCTGATAGTGCTGACATCCCATATGTCACAGCATCCATGACTAGAGAGGACAAGCCCTCTTTTTTTCTGTTCCTATTCAAAAAATTGGGGAAGGATTTTGGTTGGGCTAATTTAGGTCATATGCTTACCCTTGAGCCAATCAGCTAAGTAAGGCCGAATGTGGCATCTTCAAGAACATGGCAATGCCCCCTCAAATGGATAGAGCAGTTTCCAGAAGCAATTGAAAATCTCTTCTCAAGAGAACTGAAGACAAAGTACTCAAAACAATAGACACTCACAATAATTAGCCAGGCATGGTGGTGGGCGCCTGTAATCCCAGCCACTCAGGAACCTGAGGCAGGAGAATCGCTTGAACCCTGGAGACAGAGGTTGCAGCGAGCCGAGATCAAGCCACTACACTCCAGCCTGGGTGACAAAGCGAGATTCTGTCTCAAAAAAAAAAAAGACACTCACAATAAAGTATTTGTAAGCCTGCATGTAGGTGTAGTGAGCTATGATAACATTGCTGCCTGAAGACATGTTTATACATAATAAACACATCACAAAGAAGTTATCAAAATGCCAGTAACTACTACACTCATTTGGTATAGATACTGAATAACTTTAAGTTTTTCTAGAAAAAAGTTAGAGTTAAGTATTAACTTAAAATGTAAAATTTAAGGGTAAGAATTAAAAATAAGAAATGCACAATTTACAGCTTCCACATCAGCAAAGGAAATAGAAAGGGGAACATTAATAAACTTCAAAGACAGGCTGGGAAAGAAATGCAAACAACAAGGATGGTAAATAGAAAATACAGAAGATGTTTGAAATAAAGTTTAAATGTATAAGAAATCTCACTAAACAGAAATGGATTAAACTAACTTTTTAAAAGAGACTATCCATATGTATTTTTTCAATCAGGCTGCTTCTGTCCTATCTATAAAAGTTATGCCTAAAACAAAACGACATAGAAAGATTGGGAAAAGATGTACTATGCAAATACTCAACAAAAGTTTGCATGGTGATATTAATTTATAGTAAAATATTATGTAATTTATAGTAAAAATTATTAACAGACATAAAGAGGATGGCTACATAAGAATAAAAGAAACTTTGCACCAAAATTTGGTTGCATCTACCAAAATAATCTTGAAACATCCTGAGCAAAACCTGACATAATTGCAAGCAGAAATTAATAAAACCACAACCATCATGGGAGATTTTAGCTCAGACACTATACATCAAGCAAGCACAAAATTCGTGAAAATATAGAAAGGTTATATATGAAAGGGAGCTAGTCACCAAATCATGATTGAAATCCAACCTGTGATGCAATTTTAGGCAAGTTATAAAAAACACAAGCGTTCACACTGTAAGCCCATTGTCAGCGCCCTTTCTCTTATCACTCGGAAAATCATTTACCCATGAATAGCATGACTGAAAAACTATTGCTGCCAGGAAATGATTAAATAATCTGGATTACAACACACATTTACAAAACTTGCCAAAGGGTGACAGTTTTGTAAAAACAAGAGGAAGACAGTCCTTGGCTTTTTATCATATTATTGATCTGAAAAAATGGCATCAGGCTTAAGGAACATCTCCCATAGTCTCTGCCCGAAGACTTGCCACCTACTGACTGGCGGCCTGGTCACTCAGGAACTCTTTCTAGGGCAGGGCTTCCCGCCTAGAATTTTTGCAGGAACTTAAAGAATAAAAGACTCAAAACAACACTAAAGATTACGATAGAATTTTCATGCTGCCTATGAAAGCATCCACAGTTAGCGTGATATTCCCGTGACTGCTGTTTACGAGCATATCCCTGGTCAGGAATGTTTATTGCCCTGTCTGGACTCTTTTATATACTCACGTTCACATCTGGCTCAGGCTCAATTGTACACTAAGCCTCTTAACTCTTCCTCGGAAGAAAGGTCAGGAGAAAAGCTACTTCACTTCAAATGTCCTGCTTCATTCAATGAGCCTGTGATGAACACTATCAGAACAATATATATCATTTATTTTAACAAAAGGTATTTCATACGTTGATCCAAATCCATTGACCCCCTTGAGAAGAATTCATAACACATCAAGATGCCATGGCCCAACACTTGAGAACCACGGTCCTAGGGTCTCGCCATCCTTACATCCTTTCTGATGCTTCATAACACACAACATTTTGCTTTAGTTTAAACTAGCTCCTGGAAGAGAAATGAAGAGTTAATCCGCATCATCCATTCACTAATAAATTATAGAATACCTACTCCATATCAGGTCTTGGCCCAGGCATTGAGAGTCAACATGAATAAAATAAGGTCCCTGCTCTTGAAGAGCTTATGATGCAGGTGGGGAGACCTAGGCAAGCAGGTAATAACACAGTGCAATCAGGTAACCAAAGAGGCCATGAGGGCACCTAGGCGAGTCCCCTTGCTGGAGAGAGTGGCACAGAATAAGAGCATCAAGTCCTGAAGGCAGTAGCTGGGCCAAGTCATGAAAGAAGAGTAGGCAGAAAGGAGGTGGGGGGCAGGTAGTGACAATGGGGACAGCACTGGGGCAGAAGGTTTAGCATGTGCAGGGCATAAAGATAGCAGCAAGCACCAGACACTGGGAGGATTGTGAGTGCAGAAGAAAGTCTAGGAAGTGAGTGGTGAGAGATGAGGCTGCAGAAGCCATCAGGAACCACGCACAGCCTTGTGTGCACCCTGAACAAGGAGAGACACACATGCCTGGCCCTACAAGGAGGCTTAGCTTCATCTCTACAGCAGTTCTTCATGGATCTGGAGGCTCAAAATAGCCTACTTCTTTGTCTTATCTTCTTGGGGCTTTGAATCAATTCTTTAGCCTTTTGTCTTGTATTTCCAGCTGCCATGGGAAGATTCCCATGGCCTAAAGCACAGACTTCCAAGTTTGACATTCCAGGTGTTACACCAACTCCTCCAGGCAGCCCACCTGCCTCTCTGTAGACTTTCTTCTCCTACCCACCTGTGTCCTAGTAACAGAACTTACTCTTCTCCAGGTCTTTTCAATTGCTTGCAGCAGCCTAGCTCTACCTCTGTAACCACATTCACTGTCCAGGACTCACCTCGAGCTGCCCCCTTTGGTGGAGCATGAGAAAATGTTTTGCCAATAATTTGGCATTTTCTGTGCGCCACCTGGCATTGTCAATTTCTTCTCATATGTTTACTTCTCATGTCCTGAGCTCCTGGAGGTGGCGAATGTGCTCTGAAAGACACATTCTACATTTCAAAGTCAGTTGGGTTAGTATGGATCAGAGCCTGAGTTGTGCTCTCTCGTTGTTAAATGGGAGCACCTTGGTTGTTAGACAGTGGTAGAGGCTAACCCCAAACTGAGACGTCTTGACCTAACAGATAAGTGCAGGACACCTGAAAAGGACTCACTTCCTCCCAGTGAGACTCCAACTATTTAATGCTGGTTCCTCCACTGTCAAGATCATCTCCAGGCCCGGTGACCCAGAGATCTTGGGTCACTGAATGGAAAACATGAAGACTATTTACCTCTGAAAGTGGCAATGTACATTTTTGAGGTGACCTTCCTCTTTCTGTATAGATTTTGGTATTGTTCAAATCTATGGCACATATATAACATACATTCATAAGAAAAACAATTATTGAAGTTTTTGATTGCAAAATAATCAAGAAGCTCATAAAAATGATGCCATAGTTGGATGATGTAGGAGGTTGTTTGTTACTCCCAAATACCTCAGCACCTGGGGTACAGAGATGAGTAAAAAAAAAAAAGAATATCAATCCTGCCATTTTAGAGATCAGTGTGCATGCATGTGTGAGTGGCTGTGTGCACATGTGGGGCTTTTTAATGAATGGTCAAAAGGGGGGTGTAAAGGAAGAGAGGAAGACTAAGAAAGAACATGTAAGAAGAAGAAACACCTGCAAAGACCAGGATATGGAAGGATATGGAAGTCCTTCCTCTAGCCCTTGAGAGAAACACTCATTTCTTGAAGCAGGAAAAGGCCCAAGAAGGATGAAGTCTCAAAGTTTTTGGAGGAAGTTCTTAGGAAAAGGAATTGATTCTCCTTGTTGTACCTCCAGAGAGGAGAACTGGAAGTAACACCAGGTGGATGTTGCAGAAAAGTAAAATACAACGCATCCTGGGAAGGTGCGTTCTCCCAGGTCAAGAGTTTCCAGGGGGCTGTGTGGAGCACAAGCTCCCAGTCCCGTGAAGTGTTGGAACAACATGTGAAGGCCATCCAGCAACACACAGGCTCAAGTGACCTCCAAGGCCATCCGAGGCAGTGTGGTACAGCAGATAGCACTAGGGTTTCCCCTTTTCCCCTACTTCTCATATCTCCCATATACAATCCATAGACACATCCTGGTGGTGCCAGAGCCAAAATATATCCCAACCCATCTTTGCCACCAGCTTCCAGCGTCCCAGTCCAAGTCGTTCCCTTCTCCCCTGGAAAGCTGGTGTCCTGGCCTCAATTCTTAGTACTCTGTGGTAGGCTCTCCCCACAGCAGCCAGAGTGGTGTTTCTTTATTGTGTGCATGTGTGTGTGTGTGTGTGTTTGTGTGTGAACAAATACTTGTTTATTTATTTTCATTGATAAATGAAAATTGTATATATTTGTCATGTACAACATGTTATTTTAAAGTATGTATACATTGTGGAATGGCTAAATTGAGCTAATTGACATATGCATAACCTCACAGACTTATTTTTTGGTAGTGAGAACACTTAAAATCTACTCTCAGCAATTTTCAAGAATACAATACATTGTTATTAACTACAGTCATTCACCACGTTGTACAATAGATCTCTTGAACTTATTCCTCCTAACTGAAATTTTGTATCCTTTGACCAACATCTCCCCAACACTCCCCACTCCCAGCCCCTGGTAACCACCATTCTGCACTGCTTCTGTGAGTTCAGCTTTTTTTAAATTCCACATATAAGTGAAATTACGCAGTATTTTTCTGTGCCTGGCTTATTTCACTTAATGAAATGTCCTCCAGATTCATCCATGTTGTTGAAAATTATCAGATTTCTAGTTCTGTGAAGAATGATGGTGGTATTTTGATGGGAATTGCATTGCATTTGTAGATTGCTTTTGGCAGTATTGTCACTTTTACAATATTGATTCTACCCATCCATGAGCATGGGATGTGTTTCCATTTGTTTGTGTCGTCTATGATTTCTTTCTGCTGAGTTTTGTAGTTTTCCTTGTAGTAGTTTTCACCTCCTCAGTTAGATATATTCCTAAGTATTTATTTTATTTTTGCAGCTATCGTAAAAGGGATTGAGTTCTTCATTTGATTCTCAGCTTGGTCACTGTTGGTATATAGCAGAGCTAATGATTTGTGTACACTAATTTTGTATCCTGAAACTTTGCTGAATTCACTTATCAGTTCTAGGAAGAGGTGGTATTTGGTTACATGAGTAAGTTCTTTAGTGGTGATTTGTGAGATTTTGGTGCACCCATCACCTGAGTAGTATAACTGAATCCAGTTTGTAGTCTTTTATCCCTCACCTTCCTCCCATCAGGTGATTCTCCTGCCCCAGCCTCTTGAGTAGCTGGGACTACAGGCGTCTGCCATCACACCTGGTTAATTTTTGTATTTTTAGTAGAGACAGGATTTCACCATGTTGGCCAGGCTGGTCTCAAACTCCTGACCTCAAGTGATCGGCCCACCTTGGATTCCCAAAGTGCTGGGAATACAGGCGTGAGCCACTGTGCCCGACATATATGTCTTTTTTAAAATGCCAATACCACGTTGTTTGGATTACTATAGCTTTGTAGTATATTTTGAATTCAGGTAGTGTGATGCCTCCGGCTTTGTTCTTTTTGCTCAGGATTGCTTTGGCTATTTGAGGTCTTTTGTGGTTCCATACAAATTTCAGATTTTTTTTCTATTTATGTAAAAATATCATTAAAATTTTGATACGGATTGCATTGAATCTGCAGATTGCTTAGAGTAGCATGGACATTTTAACAATATTAATTCTTTCAATTCATGGGCATGGGCTATCTTTTCTATTTGTGTCTTCTTCAATTTCTTTCATCAATATTTTATAGCTTTCAGTGTACAAGCCTTTTATCTCCTTGGTTAAACTTTTTCCTAGGTATTTTTCTATAGCTATTGTAAATGTGATTGTTTTCATGATTTCTTTTTCAGATAGTTCATTGTTAATGTATAGTAGTGCTATTGGGTTTTGTATGTGGAAGTTGTGTTCTTGACCAAGAAATGAACAATAAGTAAATCATGGATCCACCAAATGCTATTAAAGCACAGTTGAGCATAACCATGAAAGAATGATTTTTATTAGCATCAACTGTGTCAGCCTTGTTAGAATTTATAAGAACTTTGGGGAATATATATTGGGTGGCTCAATGCTCTATATGAACCTATGCTTTTTTTCTCAATAAATTTTTCTACAGCAAATAGAGAAGTCAAAATCATTCCATGGATCCTAGGTCCTCCAAACACCTGTGGAATCACAATCTACTGGTTGACGACAGAGTCCCTCCTACAGAACAGCAGCTTGAGAATCACAGATTATCATTTAGTCCACAAATACTTATTGTACCTACTCTGTGCCAGGCGCTGTGCAGTGAACAAAGAACACAGAGCCGCTGCCCTCCTGGGACTTCCAGATTGGTGGAGGAACAATTAAACAAGTAAACATGCTGACAAAGAAGGACTGAACCAATGTTTCTCCCCTTTAGCCTGTCTTAATTTAGTCACCCAAGTAACTTATTTAGACATTTAATGACCACCAGAAAAGAATGATGCAAGCTGTTCAGGATTTGGTTCCTTTCCTGTGAGTTTCATTGGGCTAGCTTGCTTAAATGACTACAAAAGAACTGCTCATTGAGTTGACAGCCATAATGCAACTCTCGTTAGTATTTGTTTTTTAACTTTTTATTTCATGGGTACACGTGCAGGTTTGGTATATAGGTAAACTTGTGTCATGGGGGTTTGTTGTACAGATTATTTCATCACCCAGGTATTAAGCCTAGTACCCATTAGTTATTTTTCCTGACCCTCTCATTCCTCCCAGCCTCCTTCCTCCAATAGGCCCCAGTGTCTGTTGTTCCCCTCTATGTCTCCATGTGTTCTCATCATTTAGCCCCAACTTTTGAAAAAAACTCAACATCACTGATTATTAGAGAAATGCAAATCATAGCCACAATGAGATACCATCTCACACGAGTCAGCATGACTATTATTAACAAGTCAAAAAATAACAGGTGCTAGCAAGGTTACAGAGAAAAAGGAATGCTTTTACTTTGTTAATGAGAGTATAAATTAGTTCAACCATTGTGGAAAACAGTGTGGCGATTCCTCAGAGACCTAAAATCAGAACTACCATTCAACCCAGCAATTCCATTATTGGGTTTACAGCCAAAGGAATATAAATCATTCTATCTTAGAGAGACATGCATGTGTACATTCACTGCAGCACTATTCACAACAGCAAAGACAGGAGATGCCGAAACCAACTGCAACAAAAGCAAAAATTAACAGACAGTAAAAGAAACTATCAACAGAGTAAACAGACAACCTACAGAAAGGGAGAAATTTTTACAAACTGTGCATCTGACAAAGGTCTAATATCCAGCATCTATAAGGAACTTAAACAAAATTACAAGAAAATAAACAACCCCATTCAAAAGTGGGCAAAGGACATGAACAGATACCTTTCAAAAGAAGAAATACATGTGCCCAACAAGCATATGAAAAAAATATATACGGGTATTCTAATCTGAGCATCCAGACTCCTCCAGGGAGCTAGGAAGACAGCTGAGAGATGCTCCCCTCCACTGAGTACCTAGATTATGACCCTGAAAGAACTGTGGCTCAAGGAAGAAGACCAGAGTCAGCCCACTGGACACTCAACTTCCAGAGAGTAAAGGGCAAGTGAGAGGTATAATAGTAACTGCCAGTGCAATTTTACAACCTACTGAACTGGAAGCATGCTGCATTGTAAGTGCTCCCCTAATTCCTGTATTATTCATTTCCTGAGTCGGAGATTCCCAAATCTGGTGCCGCAGACAAATGGACTTCAGGTATCCATGAACTCCTAAAATACAGGGAGTGTGTGTACACTTCCTAGGTACAGAGTACATGGCTTTTATCCAATTGCCAGAAGCCTGAGCTTTAGAGGTTATGTTCTCATCTAACCAGCCATTATGAGCAGAGGCCTAGGTGCAGGATGCAGAGCAGTGAATCCACATTCTGCAGTCATGGTCATCCTCAGGAGAGCCGAGCATTTGACCGATTGGGGAAAAACAGATAATAATGATAGCAATAAGCTTTCTTAGGCTCCACACATTGTGCTGAGTGTCTCAGCTGCTGTATTTCATGCATCCTCCCCATGGCTTCTAAGACAAGTCCTAATATCATTACATCCACTTTCCATATGAAGAAACTGAGGCTTGGGAAGGTTAAGTAACTAGCCTATTAACAGAATGAATAACAGCTCAGATTCAATCCCAGACCTAAATGATTGCAGCGTCGCTTGCTTAACCACTACCCTAGGCTTTCCCCATGGCCAGAAGCACTTGACATCTCTTATGGGAACCAAAAAGCACTATTATTACAAAGAGCCTCTAGCTACCCACTTTGCTATCAAAACCAAGTCCAAAGACTGGTACCAGAAGGTCCCAACAGTGTCTCTGGCAAAATCTGATTTTAAAAAAAAAAAAAAAAAAGGAAAGGTAATCGAGACAAGTTCCCAAGATTACAGATGCTAGCAGCTCTGACGCCTGGTATGTATATACTTCAAAGAGCCATTGTGCATCTTAATTACAGGTAAATAGATAGGTATAATAGTCTCTGTTGACTCTTTTCAAGTCTAACTATTTAATTGTGGTCTACTCAAAAGTGAAAAACCCAAGTTCCCCATGCCCTGTCAAGATTACTTTGCCAAAGTTTATAATTCAACTCAATTCAACCCAAACCTGCATGGTACCTACTACCTACAAGACAATAGGCCCCAGGCAGCTGTAGGAGGGAGGGTGAATCACAAAGATGAATGAAACATTTCATATATCCTTCCTCGCAAGAAATAAGAATGCAGGATGCATTTGGTATAATTGATACAGTCCTGATCATTAGGTGCAAATCATTGCTTTAAATGTTTCTAAGGGATCAGATTGAAGAATAAGAACAAGGACCAAGAACAACATCGGGCCTGGCATATTATATGCAGTGTCTCAAAACCCTATAACAACTCTATGAAGGAGGTTTTATCGGCCCATTCTGCAGGTGATGTACAGTTGAGAAAACTGCCTGGTGGCACACAGCTAGTAAGTGAGAAACTGAGCAAGAGCCTGAGCCCAATTCTCATGGCCTGGAGAGCCCTCATCCTCCCCATGGCCTCCTGCTGAGAACCCTTTGCTGTAAGGAGAATGCAGTGCCTAGTTTATCTCTTTTATCTACTTCATCTTCCAAGAAGCAAATTCAAAATAGTGATATAAGAAACACATTTTAGGCTGGGCACAGTGGCTCACGCCTATCATCCCAGCATTATGGGAGGCCAACTTGGGTGGATCACTTGAGCCCAGGAGTTCCAGATCAGCCTTGGCAACATGGCGAGACCCCATCTCTACAAAAATATACAAAAAATTAGCTGGGTGAAGGGGTCCTCGCCTGTGGTCCCAGCTACTGGGGAGGCTGAGGTAGAAGGATCACCTGAGCCAGGGAGGTCAAGGCTGCAGTGAGCTGTGATTGTGCCACTGCACTCCAGACCAGGTGACAGAAAAAAAAAAAAAAGAAATACATTTAAATTCTAGATTGGAGCACTATGCGGTATGGACCCATGATCTCAGGAGGGTTAGGGTTTGCATGCCGCACTTCCTTTTCAATGTCATTTTTAAGAAGTCTTCCATCCACCACTTGCATTCAACCTTTTCATGTGCAACTGACATTGTCAGCAACAAGCACAGGTCCCATGTTCCAGAAGCCCCCCTCCTCAGGAGCTGTGTGACACTAGCTGATCAAGCTGGCTTCCTCTGTATGAAAATAAGCATAAGAAATCGTACCTGCCTCCTGTCACCCCATGCAGGAATATTATCTAGCGAGCCCATCTTTACACTGCAGTTAATCATTGACAGTATTTCTCACAACTTAGACAATGCCAGTAATGTATAGCATAAAAATAATCTACAGAAAGGTTAGTTTCTATGACCCCATTATGTTATAAAACATCCAGATTACTGGCATTTAGATTATCAAGCACTTGGTTTGTGGGGAAATGCCTTATCTCAACAGTTGCTTTATTATTATGGATAACTCTGATTACCAAAAGTTTTCTAGGCAAAGTCCACTATCTTCAATTTTTCAAACATCAGGCTCATTAGAGCCGCATACTCTCAACTTACGGTATGCCAAGTATTGCATAAGATCTGATATGAAGTGTTGAACAGGTGTGATAATACATTTTAATTTACTGAAATTGATATATGCTGGAGATGCCATAAAATACTTATCATTATTACACCTGATAATTGTTAACAGAGAGCAATTATGAAATATTTTATTCGGACTTTTCCGTAGTATATAGAAATTTACAAGGAAAATCAATCACAAGAATCAGGTGGTACAACATGGGTATACTAAGCCCCTCCAAACTTCATGTTGATTAAGTTTCTAAGATTGCTAAGATTATTAATATTTTGAAAACCTTTTGTCCAATAAAGGGAAAAGTTACCCTGTTCTCAAATCTTAGGTGACATCAGAATCTAGGGGTCTGGAATAGGCATAAGGATCCTAATATAGGCTCAGGTCATTCTAATTCAGGTGATTTTGGGGAATTGCACATTAAAGGGATATAACTGACCTATTTCAGTACAGGGCAATCTCTCCCCTGGCAAGAAGCCCATCAGAAATATCCTGGGGCTCACACACACGCTGGTGCAGGGAAGTGATTGAAATCGTTCCAGCCCTTGCTTTCCACTATCCTTTTCAGACCTAAGAGCTAAGGTGTAATGATAAATGCCACCTTAACCTTGGAGAATGTGGCTAATGTGTTTGCTTAGCAGTTCAAAGGCCGGGATAAGAGGTTATAACTCACAGAGGTAAGCATGATTAGAGTTCACCAAGCCCTTCTTCATCCCAGAAACTCCCAGCCCCTTGGCACCTACAGTATTCATCTTATCCCTTCCTCCCGCTTCTTGCCAACCTCCCCTTTCCTTCATCTCTCTTGGGCTCTGGCTGCCTCCCCTTTTCCTTGTTGTTCGTCATTTGGAGTTAAACTTTTAAAAATGTTTGTCATCATGGCCATTCATTTAAAAAATCAAGAGTCCCCTACTTCTAGTTCATTTATAAAAACTTACTATATTTATTTGTGTTTTGTTTTATATGACCATATGTTTTCTCTGTAGTCACTAGCTAATTCCTACTCATCTTTTTTGTGCAAGGTTTTGAGCTGGGACCTCTAGCCACGCAAAATCTGAGACACTTGTTTTCTGGAGGACAGAGGTATGCTTTACTCATGCCTGCATTGCCTCCCCACACAGGTAGTGTGCTCAGAAATACAGCAAGTGTCCAAAATATTTCTACTGAACTGAATTAAGTGTGTCTACGTGGCCAGAACTCACCTCCTGGCTGGGAGATGGATGCAGATGCAGAGAAAGGAGATCACAACACAGACTATGTGAATTTCCTGCAGCTGCTATAACAAATGACCCCAAACTGAGTAGCTGAAAGCAACACAAATGTATCATCTTACAGTTCTGGAGGGTAGAAGTCCAAAATGGGTCTTACGGGCTGAAGTCAAGGTGTCACAGGACTGTGCTCCCCTAGAGGCTCTAGGGGAACACCCATCTCCTTGCCTTTTCCAGTTTCTAGAGGCCACCCACATTCCTAGGCTCACGGCTCCTTCCTCCATCTTCAAAGCCCATCATTCCAACCTCTGCTTTGGTCATCCCATCTCCTCTTCTTCCTTCTGATCCTCCTGACATCTTCTTATAAGGACCCACGTGATTTACACTGTGCCCACCAGAAAATCCAGAATGATCTCCCTGTCTCAAGACTCTTAATTCAATGATGCCTGTAAAGTCCTTCTGCCGTATAAGGTCACATATTCACAGGTTCCAGGAATTAGGAGAGAGACATCTGTGGGCAGGGGCAATATTCAGCCAAACTTGCAGGCAAGCACAAATCTAGGAATCCAGAAAACAGGGTTGGGGCAGGGAGGGCCCCCAGGCGGGATGGCAGGGCTTGGCTTTCTGGAGGGAAAGGTCTCCAGGTGAGCCGTGAAGGACAGATCAAATTGGGGGATAAGAGCATAAGTTTTGGAGTCAGGCAAAGCTGAAGCCTTGATTTCCTTATTTGTATATTAGTATAATGTCCATTTCATAGGGTCATTTTGAGGATTCAATAAGATAATGTATGTAAAGGGCCTGGCATGTGGTGAGCATGCCATGTGACTAAAATCTAGGACACGAAACGGCAGACAGGATTTCGGAAACATCAGAGATGATAACCAGCTTAACTGCTCATTTCAGACTATTGCCCTCAAGGCTAAAAGGACACAGCAAAAGAGAAATTGTTGGGGGGGGGAAATGTAGTGTCCTAAGAGTGACCATGAAAACAAACTTCGTGCCATTCTCCTTCCCAGAAGTTGTTAGCTCCACATCCAGAGGTCCCAGTCTCCTGCCAACCATACGTGGCTATTTCCGTTTAGAATCAAAGATGCTTGGGGTGTAGTCCAGCCAAAGGAAATGCTTATGACCACGATCAGGAAACCGTTTCCACAACAACCCAGTGCCAAGCAGCAGCCCAGCAGCGGTCATCTTGGGCCACGCCTGGGGAGCTGGCCATTGTCCTCATCTACCACGAGAGAGCGCTCCTCCTCAGGTTTCCTCAGACATTGTTTTCTTTTAGAACGTTGGGTTGGGTTCATGAGAAAAAGAAGCCTGACAGGGACTGTTGGTTATAATCCCAGTGGTGGCTGGCCGACTGGACCGTGACTCCTGGTGACCACCTCCTAAATGTGCAAAGCCAATGATGTTGGGGTTTGATGCTGCTGAATGTTTATGTTACCCCCGAAGTTCATGTGTTGAAACCTAGTCCCCAAGGTGATGGTTTGGAGGTGAGGCTTTGGGAAGGCGATTAGGTCATGAGGGCAGAGCCTCATAAAAAGGATTAACTGCCTAATGAAAGGGATCCCAAAGACAGCCCTCGCCCACAGGAGGACACAGCAACAAGACAAAAATCTGTAAACCTGGAAGAGGACCCGCACCAGACACTACATCTGCCAGTGCCTTGCTTTTGGTCATACTGGGCTGCTGGGGGTGGGGCAGGAAGGGGAGTGGACCTCCTTCTTAGGCGACATGATTTTTCCAGCAATTAGATGAAACTGATGGAAGCAGGCCCAGATATCGGCATATTTCCTGAAGCCTTGAGTTGGACAGTTCTCCTGGTTGCCTAAACTTCAAGATAAGTTACAAGCACAGGTGTTTCCCACTGAGAGCTGATTTCCTTGTCTCTGGACCAGATGAAGTGGTGGAATGGGGTCCCTAACAAAGTCCAGATTGACCCTTTTGTACAGGGCAATGACTTGGCCCTACTTGAACTTCTGGTTCAGTTTCCCCTGTGGCTCCTATGTTGTATTTATGTCAGCACTGAGTCCTGCTGCCTTCCAAGTCAATAGAGATGGCTTAGGATAAAAACGCATTACAAAAATGGACATTTAAAGGCACAAGAATAGAAGCTATGCCTGGGGACAGGGAGTAGAAGGGGAACAAGGGGGCAGACCTGGCTTTGGAGGGGGTCAGAAGATCACTTCAGCAATAGAGTTGGTGTGACTCCATGTTTGCATGAACCAAGACTCTTGTGGTTGCAAGAAACAGAAACTGGAACTCCCAAACAGAAAGGGTGTTTTTAATGCATATCTAGGGTGTCTCATGGTCCCCAAGGGCTAGGGTGCAGTCAGCCCTTGGGAGTGGATGGGAACTAGGGGCCTGGGCTCCTTCATCATCTCCCAGTCCCTCGTCTCTGCTCCCTCAGCACTCTGGAACTCCCATCTTGCTCACACTGCTTCCTTCCCCTTCTCTCTTACTAGTTTCCTCTGCAAGGAAACCTCAGGCTACCAGCAGCTCTCCAATTTGTATCTGCTCCTTTTAAGAAACCAACAAATTTGAACCAAGAATCTCTTAGTTCCAACCTAAGAAAATCAGTGCTTGACACTGCATTTAAATGGCAATTTATGTAAGATTGAGAGCCACTAATTGTTTACATCAAGAAATGGGGCCCCAGAGGGAGATTAGGGGCCTTGGGAAGGAGAAGTGGAGGTTTTAACCCCTTCTCAGAGCTGCCATTATCCTGGTCCAATCAACTGTGCCAGGAGGCAGAGCCACTTCGCAGAAATGGTTGCCTGGGTGTTCACTGCACTTTCCTTGTGAACTGAGTAAGGGAGAGCTCCAAAAACAATTGTGGATGAGGGAAAGAGAAGTAGGCAGAAAAACTAACAGGTACTCAGTACCAAGCTGTCTGTACTTAGGCAAAAAGCTTCCACCGAGGATGGGCACCTCAGACTTATTTCTGACATAATACTGCGGGCCCAAGCATTTCAGCAGGAATTCAACCCAAGCAGGAATTTATCATCTAGTACAGGAAACAGGAACACATTCAGAGGATGAACACAATGGTGAGGGCATGGGAGCCCACAGTCTAGGAAGGCTGCATTCCTTTATTATTTTATGTTTTGTTTGATTTTGTTTCTTGTGGCTGTTGGTTTTCTATAGTTTCAATGGCTAGAAATCGTTTTTACATGGTGGCTGTTTCACCTAGAAAATTAAAGACAGGAGTTGAGATGGGCATAACTGTGGCCTTTCAGTATGCAACAGGCTTGCTGCCAAAGTGGGATTTGGTGGTTCTGGTTGGCCCCACAGCCACAGCTGGGCCACAGAAACAGAACTTACCAGGGCACAGATTTTTCAACTCAATGTAAGACTGAGTTGCCTTTGGGTACAGGGAGTCTCCCTTCCTAGGTGTGTGCGTTCAGAGGCAGATGCCTACAGTAGCACTTTGAGGGATGCCAGGTCCCATTCCTGGAGGTGTTACTCAGGATGAGCATCTCACAGTGGCAAGTTGTTGGGGGAACTGGGTCAGAGGACTCCCCAAATTCCCTCCAGTCTTAGCATGGAGCCACCAGTGCCAGCCCTATTCTGTGAGTCACAGCCCTCCTTGATGGGTGCAGCCTGAGAGGCTGCCATTACCAGACACTGGGGAAGACATGGGGGCACAGGTGTTCTGCAACAGCAGTCATCCTGGGGACCAAAATCCCCTCTCTGTGGGAAGACCTGAGAAGGTTCTGGGGCCAATTACCTTGGCCAATCACCTGTGCCCCTCACATAGCCCCAACATATGGGAAAGGTGTAAGGATCCCCAATACAGATAAACACACTGAACCCCAGCACCATAAAGGCTTATCATCCAGAAAATAGAAAAAATGGGTTGTGGCATACGCATGTGATAGAGTACTATGCAGAAGTCCAATGGAGTGAACTATAAATATGTATGTATGTATACACACGCACATACACGTACATATACATATATCTCTCAACAGGATAGACCTCACACGGTAAAGCTGAATGAAAAACAAAGTTGTAGAATAACACACAATATCATTTATGAAATTCTTAAGACCTACATAAGACAATGTGTACTGCCCATGGATATATATGTAATATATAAACGTATGAAAAAAACAACACACTAAAGTAATAGCAGTGGTTGCCACTAGAGTGGGGAGGCAGGAAGAATGGGATTGGGTGGGGGTGATCAAAGAGAGTTTCTTTTTTACTTATAAAAAAGCAAATATAACGAAGTGCAAATTGTTAAATCTGGTTAGATGGAGCATGGGTGTTTGCTATGTTGAGAGGCAGAAACAAACTGAGGCCCCCAGAGATTAAATCATTTCCTCAGCATTGGCTGGGATGCTGCTTAACACACACTTGCCAGGCTGTGCACGAAACAGCAGTGGATATTGACCCCAGGCTGCCCAGAGGCCACCTCCACTTCACTCTGGACTTGGACCATCATGCTTGACCACCCCTTCTCCACACATGCCTGCCATCTCTCCCCCATTCATCACCTGGAACCCCAGCACCTTCAACTTTTAATAACAGGGAAGGCTCAAGATGTCGAGGGAAGGTGAACCGCTTGCTCCACATCCCTGTAAGAAGTGACGCACTTCAGAGCCCAGCTGGTGGTAGGGAGGCCTGGGGGCTGGGTGGCGGATGGGAATAGAGGAAGGCAGAGGTGGCTGTAAATTAACACTCTTGCCACGCTAGAGAAGACTGACTTATCACCACCAGTTCCCAGCATTTCTTCCTGGGAGGAAGAGGGCCCAGCATGAGATGGAAACAGATTTGATCTTTGGTGTCAGGGGTTCTCATGCCTGAATGCCACAAGTCACCCCAGGCCACTGAGGCAAGAATTCCTCTGTGCCCTGGGTAGGTCAGGAATCCACGGGGGAGTGGGACCCCAAACCAGGTTGGTCCCTATGAACAGACAAGGAGTGGTTTAAACCAGATCACAGCCCAGTGCCAATAGGGGAGATTAAGCCCTGGTCATCAAAATGGGGAGAAATGCTTAGCAAGCAAAGAAACCATGAGTAGGGAAGATGAACACAGCGGGAGAGGACAGAAGCCACCCAAATTAGGGAACAAAAAGGTGCTCCTAGCCCTAAGTGATGCTCCCCTGCCCCTTAGGGCCTAAAGTAGCCTCATGTTTCAAATTGCATGAAGCCAGAGGCAGCAGATGCTTCCCACAGAGCAAGCAGGAGGCTGTAAATGTCTGTGGGTCCCTGTGGACCTCTCTCCACAGCCCCTCCACTCATTCTTCATTCATTCCTCAACTGTTCACGTACAGGGCTCTGGAGAGTCTGTGCACAAGGTCCCTGCTCTCATCGGGAAAAACAAGCAATGAATAAGCAAGGCAATGAGGCTGGGGTGTACAGAAGGTGCCAGACATGGCTGGGGCATAGAAGAGAACAGACAGGGGCAGGTGGTCTTGGAGCCACCTCCCCTGAGCCTGACAGCGCTGCCCACAGTCCGGCTGGAGGAAGCTGCCCGCTCCTGCCAGCAGACTTGTGTGTCCATCCTCTCTCGATTACTTCCTCCAGATATCCGTCCCTTTCACACCCAGGTCGTCTGACACCTCCCTGGAGTTTCACGAGGCCAGCTCACCCCCTGGTGGACATACCTCCACCATCATCACAAAATTTTTAGAAGGTGTTTGCTTTTTATTTAATCTTTATTTTAAATTCATGGATACATATGTCTGAACAAGTTTACCTACACAGCCACAATTTTTAGTAGGGCCTTGCCTTCTCTCCTAGCCCAGTAATAAATATTTGAAGTGTTCTAGACCTCCAATGCAATATACCTACCTCATTGTACTAGTCAGCGTTCTCCAGAGAAATAGCACCAGTAGGACATATAGAAATCTACAGAAAGAGACTGACTATGGGAATTGGCTCACATGATTATGGAAGCTGAGGAATCCTAGTCTGCTCTCTGCAAGCCAGAGCCCCGGGAAGCTGCTGGTGTAGTTCCAGTTCAAACCTAAAGCACCAGAGGTGCTGATGTCAGAGGGCAGAAGACAGATATCCCAGCTTAAGCAGAGAGAGAGGATTTTTGCCCTTACTTGATGTTTTTGCTCTATCAGGGCTCTCCACAGGTTGGCTGATTGATGCCCACCTGCAGTGGAGAGGGTGAATCTTCTTTACTTGGTCTGCTTAATCAAATGCTAATCTCTTCCAAAAACACCCTCAGAGACACATCCAGAAATGTTTTACCAGCCCTCAGGGCATCCCTTAGCCCAGTCAAGTTGACACATAAAATTAACCCTCACATCCACAAATAAAGAGGAGGTAATGCGGTTATAAAATGAACCAGTGGGAGGAGGGGGCCCTGTGTGAGCAGGGACCAGGTTGTACCAGATATAGCAGCCCTGGGCACTGTAGAAAGGGCTTGGCAGATGAACGAAGGAAGCAGGGAGAGCACATTAGCCAGGCAGGTGCACCTGGGGTGGTGGGCAGGGCACAGGGGCAAGAGGCACCCCCAAAGAGCCTAGGAGGGAGGTGATAGTGGCTGCATGGAAGAGAGGCAGCTCAGGTCTTTGTCACAAGGACAGGTCACTGCCCCCCGCCCCACCACAGGAGAAGGGTTTGTGTGCCCAGGGCGTAGGACTGCATGGGGAAGGCAGCCTACCTGGAGCACCTCACAGAGTCACACTGACCCAAGGCACAGCATATGTATCCATCTTGTCACAGCCTCCCAGTCCTCATCAGTCAAGAACAGATTTTCTTTCATGGGAATGTATGTTTCTGTCATGGGGAAAGAATGGGGTTAGGAAGCACTGGCAGGGAAGGTCGGGAGGAATGCACCTTAGTGCCACGTGGGAGCCAAATGAGAGCCACCTGCCACACTCTAGCTATTGCAATGAGATTTTTCACTTTTATTTCAGGCTTAAATTCAATAACATGAACCTGCTGGGGGAGTCGCTTCCTTTGGGAAGTTCCAAAACCGTGAGAAAAGTATGACAGTGAAAGAGATCTGACCTAACCAACCCCCATCTTGCCTTTAACCTCAAACTGCCTTTGGTCATGCCTCGACTTGGGCCAAATTAACTTTGGGAGAAATTTAGTTTATACTTTAAATGATAATAGCCCTTCCCCAAAACTAAACCGCCTTTGTAAAGCTAATGAAATTCCCCCAGGTTAGGAGGATGACAGGTGCCTGAATTCTGCTAAGGTGTAGACAGGTGTCCTGAGTAAGGGTGAGCAGATAGTGCTCTTCAGAGAAGAACTGTAACCGCCCAATGGGTTTTTCTTGCCCACTGCCCAGATAGAGCCAATTTATAATGATTACATTGATAAATAATTACCAGCCATTATTCTGGAGGTCACAAGATTTGCAACTTCCCCAATTACTCCTGCAGACAACAACACTCTTGCAGAACCTAAGGTTGGCCTTTTGAGATGTCTTTTCAGGTGTTTTGCATTTCTCATGACCAATGGCTCCACCCAGACCCACCAACCTGTCCTGTGGCCCCACCCAGAAGCAAACTCAGCACACATGAGGACCATTTCCCACACGCCTAAGATTGCAACCCCCTAACCAATCAGCAGCACCCATTCCCTAGCCATCCCCCTATCCCCAAACTATCTTTGAAAAACCCTAGCCTCCAAATGTTCAGGGAGGCTGATTTGAGTAATAATAAAACTCTGGTCTCCCATTTAAGCCAGCTCTATGTGTGTAAAACTCTTTCTTTATTGTAATTCCCCGTCTTGATAGATTAGCTCTGAGCAGTGGGCAAGAAAAACGCATTGAGTGGTTACAGTTCTTCTCTGAAGAGCACTCTCTGCTCACCTTTGCCCAGGACACCTGCCTTAGATCTGCAACCTGAGCCAATGCAGGATGCTGCTGGGGGGCCATCATGGGGGTCTTTTTCTGGGTCAGACAGGTGCTTCTTCTGGCTCTAGAGCTTGATAATGAGCCTCGGATTATTCCATTTTTAAATTTTAATTAATAGACTTTTTTAGAGCAGTTTTAGTTTCACAGCTAAATTGAGCAGGATGTATAGATAGTACCCCTATGCCCCCTGCCTGCCCCAACCCCCAGTCGCCCCCATTATCAACATCCCTCACCAGAGTCGTACATTAGTTACCTAATGATGAACCTACACAGACATGTCATCATCACAAAATCCATAGATTACATTAGGGTTTATTTTTGGTGTTGTATATTCTATGGATATTGACAAATGTATGTGTCTATCATTACAATATCATGCAAAATAGTTGCACTGCCCTAAAAATCCTGTGTTTCACCTCTTTATCTCTCCCTCCACCCAACTCCTAGCAACCGCTGATCTTTTCACTGTCTCTGTAATTTTCTAGAATGTTACTGTTTCTATAATTTTCCAGAATGTTATATAATTGGAATCATATACTATGTAGTTTTGTCAGATTGGCTTCTTTCACTTAGCAATATCCATTCAAGTTTCCTCCGTGCCTTTTCATGGCTTGATAGCTCATTCCTTTTTAGCACTGAATAATATTCCATTGTCTGGGTGTGTTGAAGTTTCCTTATCCATTACCTGCTGAAGGACATTTAGCTGCTTCCCATTTTTCGGTAATTATGAATAAAGCTGCTAGAAACACCCATGCTTGGGTTTTTGTGTGCACATAAATTTTCTATCCAGATGCTTTTAAGCATTTTTATACTTTGAGGGTTTTCAGCTTAACATACTTTAAGTAATTTCCACTGATGAGAACACTGTGGCTGAAAAATGTTTACCCCTTAGCCCATCCAGGACAAGACTGTGCTCAGGCAATCTGACCAATCCACAGTGGCCCCTGCAGTGAGAACCAGCATACAAGCCCCTAGGGGCAGACAGCCTGGTTTCCACCCTCTGCTCTGACTTCAGTAGCTCTGTGTCATTTGGCAAGGAAAGCTGCCTCTCTGAGCTTGTTTCCTTCTCTAAAAAGATGGGTAGCAACATTGACTAAGGTGTGGTGGGAATTCAATGGGTTGGGGACTGTATAGACTTAGCACAGTACCAGGCACAAAACCAGTGCTTGATAAAAGTTAGCAAAAATGGGTGTATGGCCAAGGTTAAAAGTAGACACTGATGTGACAAGCCCCTAACTCAGTATCCCGAGAGAACATTCTCTTGAAACCTCCCTTCCCTTGGATGTGCCTTCGTGCATGTAAGAAAGCTGCTCATATTCTTCCATCTTGACTCCACCTTTCTCAATTGCTGTCCTTAAACTGAAGTCAGTGCAACTCATTTATGAAGGAAAGGACAAGAGTGATAAATGGGAAAATAGCTTAAAAGTTGAGGAGTCTTGGTTGTTGGAATTTCTGATGCAGTTTGAATACCACACAAATGACTTCCTTGGGCTTCTCTTCGTTGAGGTTCCTAGAGCCTGTTTATGCTCGGCATCCATGCAAGGCCTTTGGTGATGGTGCCTATTTTCTACACTGGGTATCATCTCAGACTTTGTGTCTGAATATAATGACTCATCAGAAGGGAACACAATGGAAAATGTACAAGACAGACGCGATACTCAAGAATCAACGGAGCCAGGCATCTGAGATGGGGAGACAGGTGTCCCTACGGGCTCTCCCTCTTATTGCCTACAGCATTGATGACCTTTCACAGGAGGTGATGCCCATGGAACATGGTGTGAACTTTTCAGTCTTACAAAATCATTCCCACAAATCAACCACTGAGCTTGTGTCAGGCCGGCTTCACCACTTCAGAGTTAGACCAGTAGAAAATTACATCACGGTGCAAAGTGGGTCTTCAGTTACAAACGTTGGGCATCAGACAAAGGGGAAAATGGCATGGGGGTTAAGAGAGAGGGCTCCAGGGCCAGATATACTGGGTTTCAATGTGTCAGCTACCCCTCCTCCCTGCTGTGTGACTTCAGGCTGGTTACTTAACAGCTCTGTTCCTCAATGTCCTCATCTGTAAAATGGAGATTCTAACAAGATCTCATGGGGCAGCTGTGAAATGCTGTATGTACATCACATGTCATGGTGGTTGGTGGTGCTGACAATGATGGTGGGTGAGGCGCGGAGATGGGCTGAAGGAGGACCAGCTGGCGTGCATAAACGCTTACCTGACCAGGTGAGACACAGTTAACTGAACGCTGTTTCCAGACAGAGTCTGTGCCACTTTTTATTCTTTTTTTAAAGTAAAAACGCATTTGTTAGTGTTTATTTCATTTGATCTTTGCTGATTCCTGGCAGAGCCGTAACTGAGGCAATGTCTTTTAAAAGTTCTAAACGAAACAACTGCCCACTGGCAGGAAGTCCTCTCCCATGTGTGTGCCCCATCCACATTCTGACGGAAGCAGCAGGGCCTCGGCCTCCGAGTTGGGAGCTGGCACTGGCAGCAGTGAGTCAGCCCAGCTGGACCCCCCACATAGGGGGTGGGCAGCCCAGATAGACTCTCCCAGAACCAGGCCCAGTGCCCTGAAAAGACTGGGGCCCTACTGATGGGTTTTCAACCTGCAGACATGATTTGATTCCAAAACTGGCATCCCCTTGGCAGTCAGACTCCTTTCTGGGGGCCGTGGCTGAGTGATGTCACCCCTCAGGTATTTCCCAAGATCTCCAAACAACAGAGGAGCCTGGGACCCTTGTGCATGGTGGAGAGAGAAGGGGGCCCAGGGAGAACAGTCCACACCCAGACACACCACGGGGTGACTTGAGAACTTTTTCAGGGACATGAAGGAAGCTCATCCAATCAGATCAGATAATACTGAGGAGGTGAGAGAAAGAGAGAGGCAGGCAACATAGTGCTGGAACCTTGAAGAGTCTTTGGGGCATTGGCAAATCAGCAGTTTTTAAACTCAAATGACCATAACTTTTATCGCCTTGTGAAGTACGGGAGCTAGATAATAATTATAGGGACAGTAAAATAGACAGAGGTGAGTGTGGGACGGAACCTGGCATGTCCCCCTACTAGCTCCAGGCACTTCTGTTTCCCCATGTGCTAAAATGAATACTTGATCTAACAGCACAGACAGCCCCAACTTACAACGCTTGTGGTGTGGGAGCAATACACATTCAGCAGGAGTCCCAACACAACCATTCCGTTTTTCATGTTCAGAACAGTACTCAATAATTGATGACATGAGCTATTCCACAATTTATTATAAACAGGCTTTGTGTGAGGTGATTTTGCCCAATGGAAGGCTAACGTCAGTGTCCTGAGCATGTTTAAGGTGGGCTACGCTGAGCAATGACGTTCGGTAGATGAGGTGTAGTAAATGCATTTTCAACTTACAGTATTTTCCATCTACAATGAATTTACTGGGACAAAACCCCATCTTGAGTCAAAGAGCATCTGATCTGCTCACGAGGTGCCTAGAAGGAATGATGTAAGACAGCCGTGGTGGTGCCACTTATGACCAAGCATGAGCACATGGCCGGTGCCCACACACCATTCCCCGGCGCCTCAGACACGAGGAGGGGCTGACACCGGCCACTGGCCACTTTTTACAGATGAGGACAAGGAATCTCAGCAAAATTAAGGGAATTGCCCCAAGTGTCATGGTCAGTAAAGCCCAGAGCTGGGACTGAACCCACGATCAGGAGCATTCCCTCCACTGGGCCTTGGCTGCAGTGGTTTTGAGAGCAGCTGTTGAAAGAGGGGATCAATGGTAGACTCAGAGATCCCTTCTCGCCTCCACCTGAGGTTCCCCTCCCTTCGAGGTCAACGTGTGAGGCCCTCACAGGTCCTGTAGTGTATCCCTCACAAACCACCCACTTGCACTACTCTGAGAGTGAGACCCCCTCGCTTTAGCCCCTGGGCACCCCACTGGCCTCCTTCTGTTCTGGGCCCCACTCTCTCCCTCCCCAGCCTCACCCCCTCCTCACACTCACACTCCCAATATGCCCAGCACAGTCCTGGGTGCACTGTGGTTATGCAAAAAGATGGATTCCATGAAAGAATGCATGCTAAGAGGATTCTTTCCTCCAGTGGCAGATGTGACTGTCCAGGGACGTGTGGGCCCACCTTAGCTGTCGGCTAATCCGTATTGACTGACACCTGCTTTGCAGGCTGGGTTCAGCCCTATGGCCTCAACAGTGGAAAGGCTGATGGACTTGGCCCCTTGGAGCTGCAGCCCCAGAGTGAGTCCCGACAAGGGAACAGGCAGTTAGGACAGCACATGGCCAGCGTGCAAGCTCCTGGCAGGGTGGCCGGGTAGGGCAGATGGTGAAGAGATGGGGAGGAGCTTCCATGCACGGGGCAGGGAGGGTACTAGGATTTAGGTGTGGAGACAGGAGAAAGAACAGCCTGTTCAAGGAATGGAAGTGAATTCCACATGACAGAGAATCGAGAGCAGGAGAGGAATGGAGAGGTGAGAGTGGAAGGAAAGTGGGGACCAAGTCAGGAAGGGGCTCAGATGTCCCAGAAAGGTGTTTAGTCTTGTTCCAGGGAGACTGGGGACGAGGCAAGGCTGAGTTGTGTGCTCCTGACCTGTCCCAGACATGGGAGCACTTGTCTCCTCTGGTCAGATACACCAGGCCAGGGACTTGGGGCCCCCACTCTCCCCACTCTCCTCCCTACTTCCCCACAAAGGCGTGTCCTACCCCCACCAGAGACAAGCTGAGTGGCCTTGGGCAAGTTACTTAATCTCTCTGAGCCTTCATTCCTTCACCTATAAAATGGTATAATAATAGTTTCTATTCCCTGGCGTTACTGAGGGGACTAAGTGAGATATGTGTGTAAAATGCTTGTACTGTGCTTGGCACAGAAAGCCTTAGCAACAGCACCTGCTGCCACCTTCCACACCCTGCACGCCACATCCACACTCATCCTACGGTAGCATTTACTACGTGACATTGCCATTTCTATTGTTAACATCACTCTTCTCCCCCGGATGCAGCTCAGACATGATGCCTCCTCTCACCGGTTTCCCTTTACCATGGCAAGGAAGCCTCCAGTGCCCACCTGTTGGGCTCCAGAATGCTAATCAATGCACGCACCTGTCCCAGTTGGTCCAGGGCAGCAGTGAGCAGGGCTCCAAGGCTAGAACGCTCACAAAGGTCACCAAAAACACGTGTCTCTAAATGGGACTGGCTCTTCAAGAGAGATTTGATTGTTCTCTTGCCTCAGGGATAGAAAAGAGTCCCATCTCCTGAGCAAGTTACCCTGGAGGTGGGGGCAGTGCAGCAAAAAGCAGCCCCCAGGGCAGCCCACCTGCTCCCATGAGCCTGCTCCAGACTCCTCAGGCTTGGCTGTTCCCCGGACTCAACCAGGGAGCTGATACTGGACACACACCCAGAGCAGGGACCTCATCAGAAGGTCAGGGAGCTGAGAGGGAGGCCCAGACAGCAGGTCTCCTATTTTTTTTTTTTTTTTTTTTGACAGGGTCTTGCTCTGTCACCCAGGCTAGAGTGTAACGGTGAGATCACAGCTCATAGCAGCCTTGACTTCCCAGGCTCAAGTGACCCTCCCACCTAAGCCTCCCAAGTAGCTGGGACCACAGGCACACACCACCACGCCTGGCTAATTTTTGTATTTTTTGTAGAGACAGGGTTTCACCATGATGCCCAGGCTGGTCTTGAACTCCTTGATCCACCTGCCTCAGCCTCTCAAAGTGCTGGGATTATGGGCACGGGCCACCACGCCCGGCCACAGGTCTCTTTTAAGCTCCTTCACACTGAGCCTCACAATCCGCCTCAACCCAGTGCTCTAGATGGTTCTCACCAATGGATCAGCATTCGCAGGATGGACAGCAGAAACCTATCGCCCTCCAGCACTGAGCCACTCTGACGCTGTCATACCTCTGACCTTATCTACAACCACCTTCAGAGGTGCAACCTTGAACTGGACTGGCCCATTCACCCAGATATATGTCCACACAACCTCAGCGAGGCCTGGCCCTGACTTCAGTGGTATTTGCTGAAATGGGCCAAGCATCCTTGCCAGCCCATGGAAATGCTATCATCCAAGGTTCAGACCTGTCTAAAATATTAACCAGGTGGAGACAATCACCGTGCAGGTTCTGATAACAACATGTGCTGCTCCTCACCACGCCCACCAGACAGGAGCATTCTTCCTAATTTTCAGATGTAGAAATGGAGTCAGAAAAGACAAGACCCCCCAGGCGTGGTGGCTCCTGCCTTTGGGAGGCCGAGGTGGGCAGATCGCTTGAGCTCTGGAGTTTGAGACCAGCATGGGCAACATGATGAGACCCTACCTCTACAAAAATTACAAAAATTAGCAGGGCATGACAGTGCACACTGTATTCCTGGCTACCCTGGAGGCTGAGGTCGGAAGATCACGTGAATCCGGGAGGTCAAGACTGCAATGAGCCATGATCAAACCACTGCACTCTAGCCTGAGCAACAGAATGAGACCCTGTCAAGAAAAAAAAAAAAAGACAGAGGACCCTGTATAGAGCTGCCCATCTCAGATTCACTCAGCCAAGCCTGAAAGGCACAGCAAGGAGACCCCTGCACACCAGGGCCTCTCTGCTGGCCAGTGCATCAAAAGAAGTATCTGGCAGGGCGGGGTGGGGACAGTCACACAATGCAGATGTGCTGGGGAAGCCCAGCCACGTGGTTGGCTCACAATTTGCAGAAGCTGGAAGCAGAGGACTAGAGCCAGGGGTGCTGGGATTGGAAGAGGCACTGCTGAGCCCACATTTGGTGAGCAGGAGTTCTCCAGGAGCCAGAACAGTGGGCAGGTGCTGGCCCACCAGCCAGAGGGCTGTTAAAGTGACCTTGGAGAGACCAGAAGCGGCCAAGAAGAACTAGAAACTGAGCTCCATGGAAGCAGAGATGGACCCAACTGAGGGCATTTTACAGATGAAAAATAGGCAGACAGGTTAAGGGACTTGCTCAAGGTCACACAGCCAGTAAGATATATAGACACTAGATTTAAACCCAAATCCATCTATAACTCCGAAAGCCATGCTGTTTCGACTCAGTGCTCTGCCTCCAGGCTTTAAGACTAATTTATGTTGCAAGACCCTGCATCACAGCCTAAAGCAAGCAGAAGAAACAACTATTCTGGAGGTCTTCAAATGTGAGGTGGAGGTTCCAGGACAAGTAGCCCCCGTGGGACACAGGGTCTCAAGGGTAAATGCAACCATATAACCAAACATGTAATATGCAACAATGTGGCAAGCTGCCATTTCTGTCCTGTGTGTGACCACATATGCAGGCAAAACTCCAACCCCGTCCAGTGTCCTGCAGAGATGTTGCAGAGTGTTTACAGAGGCCGCAGGCCGGTCTGTCACCAAGCCAGTTTCTTCCAGCAGAACTGTCTGTGATCTCCCAGATGCCTGACAGGCTGAAGACAGATAGGCTCAGGCCGGGGCTGGGTCTGACCTCAATGCCACCCACGGCATCCTCCCCAACTGTGGCAGCACCTCAGCTCCGGGGACCACCCAGGAAAGCAGGCCCACATACAAAACATCTGAGAATGAACCCCTGAAGCCACAAGCCATTCTGAGTCATCACCTTTAATGGAGAAGGGAGGGAATGCAAAACACACTCCCACAGCTAAAGGACTGGCTGGCTCCTTCCTGACTCTACTAGGTCATTCAACCTGAGAGCAAAGAGACATGCCAGGGTTGCAACGGGCCACAAGCTGCCCAGCCGCCGAGCACCAACACTGATGAGGGCCGTGCTCAACTGGACTGCCCCTGCATTTAAGTTGGCCCTTTGGCCTTCCGCAGCCTCCCCAGTTACGAGTTGGACCTTATGCCTCTGTTGATGGAGGAAGGATTCAGCTCTCAGTCGGGAGAACTGAACCTCCATCCGGTCCAAGTTCCTCCTTTTGACTGCTGACAGTTGGAAAGCTTTGACCCGCTGCTCTTGGTGTAAACAGCATCCTCTCTGGTGTATGCTCCCCACAGGGACATAGGTCTGTGCAAACTTCCAAGCTAAAACTGTGCAAGTCCTCTTGGGTCAGCCTCCCAAACTTTTGGAAAGCTTTCATGGAGATAAAGGTGCCTGCGGCTGCTTCTAGCTGCACCTGTTTGAGGGCACGTCAAGGGGAGTCCTCCTCTAAACTCACCAAGGCTTAAGGCCTAGTTCTCATTTCACAACCTAGGGCAAATGAGGTCAGCTGCAGCCGTGTGCATTCTGGGCCCATTCTGGGGTTGCATCCTGGTCTCCTGAGCTGTCTCCCTTTCAGAAAGAGACTTGGCTTCTGAACTGAAGCTCTACAGAGGGAGAGCCTGCGTCTTTCCTGCTCTCACTGACCACACACTTACAATGCCTGGCACAGAGCAGAGACCCAGAAAATCTTTGTTGACTAATTGCATGCTGTATGAGGTCAACAGACTCTCTTTCATTTGACAAGCTCCGGATGCGAGTGCAACTGTCCTCAAGTCCCGCTTCATAAAGCCAGGGTGTCCGAGCAGAGTTGTTCTTAACCCTAGTAAATCCCATGGGATGATTTTGAAATAACTCATAAGACTAAGAGCTCAAACCTGCGTGGACAATGCAGTCTAATGAGGAGCCCACTGACATTAGAATCATTCCAAAAAGACTGCAATGAGCTGCTCTTGGGAAAGGAAAATAAGCACTACAGAAAGCAATGTGTAAGAAGTACTTTAATAGCTCAAACTCAAGAGTCATCGTGCTCCCAGTTCCAAAGAGATTCCTAAAAGAGGCAACTTTGGCCATTTCAGAAGCCGGCGCTCACCCACCCGGGGTCTCTGTGCATTGACCTTTGGGTGCTGACTTGGAGAAAAGCACAAACATGACCAGTCCCATCCTGGCTCCCGTGGGGCTTCTTCTATCTACGCATTGTATCGACTGCATTAGTTGGACTAAGATGATGACTCAGTTAAAGGAGGAGACAAATGCTGACTGTCTAAGCAAGAATGGCCCAAGCTGGCAAGAAAAAGCACACTGCATACATAGGATACAGAAGGGCAGAGCTTCTGCCTGCGGATCTGCAACATTACACTTGTTTTGCCTGCAAACTATCAAGGAGGATTCTGTTGGCGAGGGAGTCTCCACTGAACAAACAAAATGACGGTCAAAAGTCTTGAGAGTCCTATTCCAGCAGCCCAGAGTCCTCATCCGTCATCCACGGGAGAGTCTTTGAGGGAAACATGAAGTCCAGCTCATGCCTCTGCCTATGGGTCAATTTCTTCAGGAATCACTGTGATCATGATGTCTTCATTACCCCTGCGGACCACCATGTTCAGGGTGCTTTCCCTTTTAATGACGTCACTGACATCATTGGCGGAGACCACGGACTGTCCATTGATGCTGATTATGACGTCGTTTTCCTTGAGACCACCACTGCAACACACAGGGAAACACAATGGCAATGTTTCATGTTTCCATTCCTCCTGGTCTGACTTTACATGGACAGAGGCACAGTTTAGAACCTAAAAGCCCAGAGCAAACAGGATTGGATGGTGGTGAACTTAGAATAATTCAAACCATCAGTGGGTCAGGCACAGTGGCTCATGCCTGTAATCCCAGCACTTTGGGAGGCTGAGGCAGGTGGAACACCTGAGGTTAGGAGTTCAAGACCAGCCTGGCCAACATGGTGAAGCCCCGTCTCTACTAAAATTACAAAAAAAAAAAAAAGAGCCAGGTTTGGTGGTGGGCACCTGTAATCCCAGCTACTCAGAGACTGAGGCAAGAGATTCACTTGAACCCAGGAGGTGGAGGTTGCAGTGAGCCAAGACTGTGCCACTGCACTCCAGCCTGGGCGACAGAGTGGGATTCCATCTCAAAAAAAATAAAATAAAATAAAAAATAAACCATCAGTAGATTGGTTTACTTTTTAAGGTTTTTTTTTTTAATAATGTTCGTTTTTCCCCACTTTTTTTAATTTTTATTTTTTGAGATGGGGTCTCAATTGTTGCCCAAGCTAGTCTCGAACTCCTGGGCTCAAGGGATCCTTCTGCTTCAGCCTCCTGAGTAGCTGGGATTACATGCATGTGCCATGATGCTGGGCTCCTTTTGAGATTTTTAGGCTAAATCATCCATTGTGTCCACTGTAGAAATACCTACTAACACTTGTGTGGCCTTATGACCCCAGGGAGATCAAAGGTCAAGATTGACCCCAAAGTGGGGAAAGATGTACCAGGTACTATCTGCCATGTAGTTGGCCAGATATCTGCCAGATAGTTGGCCACTATCTGGCCAACTTGCTTATAATGGGTATTGCAACTCAGAATGCAGTTCCTACAGGGGTGGGCGGAATGCTTCTGTTAAGAGGCACTTCCTTTGTGTAGTTGCCACTATAACTGTAGCTCTTATATAGCTCAGCGTCAAAACGCTGTCATGGTCCTTCATGGGCTAGCACAAGGGTCTGCAAACTTTTTCTGTAAAGGGCTCCATAGGAAATATTTTAGGCTTTGCAGTACATATGGTCTCTGTTGAAGCTACTCAACTCTGCTGTTCCAGCACAAAAGCCACCATAGATGTCATAAACCAAATTTCAGTGGACACTGAAATTTGAATTTCATACAAATTTAACATGTCACAAAATACTATTCTTATTTCAGGATTTTTTCAACCATTTAAATGTTCTCACTCATAAGTGGGAGCTAAGCTACAAGGACACAAAGGCATAAGAATGATACAATGGACTCTGGGGACTCAAGGGTAAAGGCTGGGACAGGGATGAGGGATAAAAGACTACAAATTGGGTTCAGTGTACACTGCTCGGGTGATGGGTGCACCAAAACCTCACAAATCACCACCAAAGAATTTACTCATGTAACCAAATACCACCTGTTCCCCCAAAAACCTATGAAAATAAAAAATAAGTAAAAATAAAAATAAAATGCAAAAACTATTCTTAGCCCACAGCTCCATATAAAAGCAGGCAGTGGGCCAGATCCAGCCCCCAGGGCACATTTGCTGGTCCCTCTCCAGCACTTTTCTCTGGATATTCCGCCAATACAGGTAACAAACCCTGAAGGATGGTTGAACTACTTCTTGTCATGTTACTCTGATATCACTTGGGTTATTTTTCTGGTATGGGCCTGTCAGAGACAATCTGGAAGACTCCAGGAGGAGAAGGGTCCCAAAGCCTAGAAAAGGACCACCACGTGAGGGTTTGGGGACACTGTTCCTGAAACCCTCTCTCTGGCCAGCCCAGGCCATTCCAGAGACTCATTATGAGTCTGCTACTGCTCTGTCCATCTGGAGGGTCCTTGTGGAGTGAGGACTTCTGAAGACAGAAGGCACTCTCCTATGGATGAGTCCCGAGCTGAACCGGGTCAGAAGGCCCAGCCAGCAGGAATGACCAGCAACGTCCGACCACGTCTGTCAAGGATCAACACAATCATCTGAGCCAGTAGAAAAGGAACAGCGCTCCCTCTTCCTGCTACCCCCACAGGAACAACAAGAATATTGGGAAAAGAGAAAATGACTCTAACTCACGCTTCTGCTGGGGTATCAGGAATTACTTCAATTATATACGCTCCTGAGATCACGTCTGGGAAGTCCCGGTGCCGGTCCTTCAGCTCTTTGGCTTTGCTGCTCCAGAGAAAAAGCACCCGTGTTAGTGTGAAGCAACACCAGGCCTTCCCCAGGCAAAACTCAGCTCTCACCAGTTCCCGTCTTCTCCCTGGGTCTAATGTAAAATTCCTCCAGGAGTTCTGATCCTATTTTAAAATTGCCTGTCTACCAGAGTCAAAGAAAGATTTACTTGGTAACAGCAAGGAAAGTGCTTTCATCATTACTATTATTTCTTTTTTTCTTTTTCTTTTTTTTTTTTTTTTTTTTTTGAGACAGAGTCTTGCTCTATCGCCCAGGCTGGAGTGCAATGGTGCAGTCTCAGTTCACCGCAACCTCCATTTCCCGGGTTCAAGCAATTCTCCTGCCTCAGCCACCCGAGTAGCTGGGATTACAGGTGCCTGCCACCAAGCCCGGCTAATTTTTTATATTTTTAGTAGAAACAGGGTTTCACAAATTGGCCAGGCTGCTCTCGAACTCCTGGCCTCAAGTGATCTGCCCGCCTTGGCCTCCCAAAGTGCTCAGATTACAGATGTGAGCCACCGCACCCAGCCATCATCATTGTTATTATTTCTTAATTAATAGTAGCTATTACTAAGGAGTCAGTAAAGTACAGTGGTTGGCCTGGTTTGCAGCCCTAGCTCTGCCATTTGCTAGCTGTGTGACCTCGGACAGTTGCTTAACTTCTCTGTGCCTTCATTTCCTCACCTGCAAAATGGGGATAATAACAGTACCCTACAACATGAGTTGTGAGGATCAGATGAGGTCATCCCAGTAAGGCACCTGGCCCAGTACATGTGATACATAGTGGCTGGCATCACTGTGGCTGGTGACCCCTGCCACCACTCCCTGATCCGAGCCTGGCCACACACCAGAAGCACCTGCGCTGTCATCCCCATCCTGAAGAGGAGGAAACTGAGGCACTCAGGGGTCATATCATTCCCAAGGTCACAAGGCAGGAAGTATCAGAGCAGGGACAGGAACCCAGGAAGCTGGGCGCCAAGGGCCTACCATCTTTCCCTACACCTCCTAGTCCAAAGGCAAACAACTGAGGGGACATTTTAACCTTGACAAGAGGCTCCATCTTCTGGAGTGCTGAGAAAGGGACCACTATTCACAACGTGTATCAAAATATATTAATACTTTTACAGTGAGTGAATCAGTAATTCATCATAGTAATGAACACATTCATCTATCTGTAACTATATTCTAGTCTTTACCTACTTTACCTCTGACAGTTTTAGCCATGCCAGGTAAATCTACTACCAGGACTCATGAGATTACACCAGAATTTTTGATCCAGGTTAGAACACCAGGATGCCATGAGCCTGCCAACCACAGGCCACAATTCCGCCAGCTCGGGGAAAACAAGCACATCAGTCATTCACTTCCCTGCGCTGGGCCTGCCCTGGCATTCCTGGATCCGCAGCCCACGAGCTGCAGAGCAACGAAAGCAGAGTGCCTAGAGCTGCAGGAGGGGCTTGGGGCCCTCCTGGAATGTGGGTTTCGATAGAATGTGGGGTAAGGAAGACGTGAGCCAGAGTGAATCAACAGCCCCACCACACACACACTGTTCAGGCCTGCCTTCAAAGAGGAGGGCAGAACCTTCTACACCGGAGGGCCTGCTGCCAATGAAGAAAACCAGCTCAGAATGCAAAAACACAGGCTAAAACCAAACAAAGGGGCCAAGGCTAATGACCTGTCCTCTTTCCCGATGCTACTTCATTATAAGCAGAAACTGAGATGTCTTAAGGCAGCATAAGGTTTCTCTTTCAGGGGTGCCCGTGAGCACCTTCTGAAGTTCAGGTTTATTAAAATTTAAGACACAGACACGCATCCTGTTTACCCACCTGGACGTGAGTGACATCATTCGGATACCAATATACTTCTTCTTGGTAATGGCTTTTCCTGGTGAGACAACAAAGGGACAGCAGAAGGTCAGCCCCAGTTGGTGGGTGTGCTGGGGACACCAGGGGCCGGGGGCCCAATCCCCCAGGTTGCAGGAAGGGCCACAGAAGGGTACACTGAGGTTGCGGCTCAAATCCTGGTCTGGACCCCTCCCCTCTGGGGGACCCTGGGAAAGTCCCATTGTTTCAATTAATGATCAGGTACCTGGGCATGACCCTTAATTCCTCATGGCTGCATCCTGACAGCTGGCCCTTCCCCAAGCTTGCTCTACCCCCCATATATATCTGGAATGTGACTCCTCTGTCCCACCTCCACTGCCACCACCCTTGTCTGAGCCCCCAGCATGTCTCATCCAGATGACTGGGAGAGCCCCTTAACCGGTCCCCAACTTCCAGCAACTGCTTCAGCAGACTCCCCGCAGCCATCAGAGTGTCCTTTCAGTGACATCAATCAGATCATGAACTTCCCTGTTCTTAAATGTCGTTAGGATGCAACCCAGGCCCCTCACCATGGCCTGCTGTGAGCCTGCTCGCCCTGCCTTGGCCAGCTTTCCACCCTGGGGAACTCCATGCTGTCACTGTGCTCCGGCCCTCAGGCCACTTCACGGGCCTTGTGCTCACTCATGCTGAGTCCTCTGTCTTTCCTTCTGGAGTGTTCCCCCGACATCCCTGCCCGCTGGTTCCTCCTCACTCAGACCTCAGCTTGGAAGGCATTTCCTGGCCACACCATCTCCACCAGCTGCCCCTCCAGTCGCTCCCTTGCCAGCCACCCTGATCCATTTTCTTGGGAGCACTAATAGTATCTTATGTGTTTGATTATTTACTGTCAGCCTTCCCATCCCCCAACAGAACATAAAAGTCACACCGGCAAAGGCCCCAGTTGAGCCCCAGGCCCCAGTTGAGCTGTCCACTGCCAAGCTCCCTGCTTGACTTAGTGCAGATGGGGCAATAAACGTTTGTAGAATGATCTCCCTGAACCTGTTTTCTCATCAGCAAAATGGGACTAGTAATTCCTAACTGATAGGGCAAAAGAATTAAGTGACATACATAAATAAAACGAAATGATGTACAGAAGTCACCTAGGATCATGCCTGGTACATATTAGACTGACTCAAGTGACATTGCCATGATCAGAGGAGAAAAAAGGCGAAATGTCTGTGACCTTCTATGAGGGATTTAGTAATGTGCATTCCTGTTCACTTCTGGATGGGAGACGGCTTGGCTAGTCCTAGGGGCTGCCGCTTTTCCCTTCCCCAAGTCCCAAAGGGCAGCTGAGCTTCAGGCCCAATCTCTGGAGTCCCCAGGGCTGTGTGGGCCTCGCCTACCTTTGGCCTGTCGGTCATGGGACTCCGTGAGGAACTTTTTAATCTTATCAGATGGGATTGCAAAGGAGATTCCAGCTGTCACTTTCAAAGTGTTAATTCCAATCACTTCACCGTCCTGAAAAGCAAGAAGGACACGGCTTACAGAATCGTGAAGCTTTACCGGCAGGTACACACCCAAAGAGAATATGCATGAAAGAAGTCCCTGAGCTATTTCAGAGATTGAAGTGGGGAGATGCAAGGAGAGGATCCCCATGGCAGCAGGGAGAGAGGCATCAGGACACCCAGGCAGCGTGAGCCATGCGCAGCTGTGGAAGAATCGCACACACTCCAGGTCGGCACTGGGTGCTCACCTCACGGTAAGCACAGATAGTTTCAAAATGCGCAAGTATTTGCTCCTGTTTCACAAGGAATATGTTTCCAAAGGCTCAAAGTCCTTTAGGTGGCTGCCCACACCTTCCTGCTTCTCCCATGTCTAATGATCTTAAGATGACTCTGCTGACTTCAGGGGGAAACAACCCTAGAGCTTAGGGCTGTCATGCTTCATTACCAGCAAAGCCATCTCCACTCCATCCCCATGGTGCTGCGCGGGGAGGCAGAGGACAGAGCTGGGAGCACAGCTGCCCCTCTGCTGGGAAGGGAAAGCTGCCAAGCGGGGATACATCACTCTATGCACACTACCCATGAGTGCTGAGATGTCAGTACCTGATGCCAAGACACCATCTAGGAGGTGCCATCACACTGGGCCTTGCTAAAGACGGCGCCTATAAATGGCCCCGGAGCTGCCCGCTATAAACGGCCCCAGAGCTGCCCTCTATAAATGGCCCCAGAGCTGCCCTCTATAAATGGCCCCGGAGCTCCCCTCTGTAAATGGCCCCAGAGCTCCCCTCTATAAATGGCCCTGGAGCTGCCCTCTAGCTCTGATGGTCTGTGTTCTAAGGCTTCACTTTTTCTGCTCAAGTATTTAAGGGTAGACTTGAGTGATATCTTTGTGGGTGGGTAACTCCTCCTCATTCCAGCCAGGCCTTAAGGGAGGATTCCTGGCCAAGAGAAAATGTGTATGAGCCCAGTCAGCTCCTTCAGCAGCCCAGGAGATTTAATTTGGAGGAGGCGCTTTCGGTGACTGGCCAGCACTTTTGGTGACCTTCACCTTACTCCTGCATTGGCCCTGAATTTCACGGCGTTTACCTGTAACTCTGAGACACAAGTGTGTTCTCTGGCATAACATTTCCAACTCTCACCTCCAGCCTGCCTTACTCTTTCCAGAAAAGATCCGTAGGGTCATTTGCAAGCATGCAGTACATTTACAGAGCCATTTTAAAGGAATTTGATAACACGCTTTGGCAAGCTTATGTTTGAAAAGAACCCCTGCCTCAAAAACAAACAAAAAAACAGCGTGTACATAGATTAGAAACAAACGACATAACATAGGTTTAAAAGACCTTACCAGGTTTACTAACGGGCCTCCCGAGTTTCCATACTGCAATTAAACAGAAATGAAAAGGTTACAAATTGTGTCATAACATGGTCCAATCTATGTCCCTGCCTGGCCGTTTCCTGAGCATGGTGCCTAGAGTGGGGGGCATGATTCTTCTCTGAGATTCATTCCCATTAAACTAATATTTTGCCGGAAAAAAATGACCTTAACAATTTTCAGAAAGTTTTAGAGGTGGCATAAACAGGGAGATTTTCTCTCTGAAGCCCAGAAGCCAACTGCAATCACCCTAAAGCACCCAACACAACTTCTTCCTCCTGGGAGGAGGCTGGCTGTCCACCTGCTCCAGTGTCACTGTCCCTGCCGTGTGACCCCTGCCCCGCTGCTGGCACTAGAATCCACATGGCTTGGTCTAGTTCCATCCCTTCACACAGACTACAAGAAAGTCAGGGGCTGAGACCTATGCTGACTCCTGTCCCCTGGTAAAACCCTGCCCCAATCCCCACCCGCAGAGGGACAGAGGCTCACGTTGATGATGGCGTCGGTCTGGATGTAGTCCATGTCTGAGTTCCGGAGCCCCAGCTCTTTGCCACCTCGCTGGGTGGTGCTCACGATCCCAGTGGTGACTGTGTTTTGAAGGGAAAACGGGCTTCCGATGGCGACCACGAACTCTCCCGGCCGCAGCTCTGAGGAGCGGCCAAGCAGCAGGACAGGCAGCTTGCCCTGAAACCACAATGGCTGGCGTTGCTGAGTTGGTTTAATTTAACCAAATGGGTAAAGGCACAGATACCATGGAAAACCAAGCAGGGACAGTGACAGGCCATTTGGAAACACCAGGCCCGGTGGGGAACTGAGCTCACGACTAACATCCCTTTGCTGCGGGCAGGACTGGATTTCCCTCCCACCCGTAATTCACACATTGCAAGCTGTGCGGGAGTCATTGAACACGGAAGCCACACACACACCAAGGAAACCGTGGGGAGGTAACTGGAGGCCAAGTCGGGGTCTCATCACATCTTGAAGCTATCAGCACAGACTCACTCTGAAACCTTGAGGCCAAGAGACAGAGGAAGACAACATGAATTTAGGGTTTGGGGTGAGACTGCCTGGGGCAGCCCTAGAGAACCAAGCCCCAGGGAAGGATCCCAAGCTACAGGCGGTGAAACCTGCCCCGACTCATCATGTACACATCCGTCCTGAGGCCTGGAATATTTGGGGTGCTCTGCGGGCAGGAATTGCACTGACTCGGGTGCTCGCCTATGCTGAGTACAGGCCCACGCTGGTCAGGGGGATGGAGCATGGGGATAGCAAGGCCTCCAGGACCCAAGACAGCAAAACCCAATAGGTGGGCTGTCTCTCCTCTCCTGAAACGGCCCTCCGTCAGCCACTGTGCTCCCTGGTCTGGCGGGCTAATTGGCCAACTCCAGAAGCCCTGATCTCCAGTGTCCCACAAAGGCCAGGCAAAGCCAGGAGTCCCAAACAACTCTGCACAACAAAATGGAACGGAAGCCAGCTCCAGGTTCACCCAGGCCAAGGAGCTGGGGGGAACCACATAAGGGCCTCCCTAGCTCTATCAGGGAAGGCATCGGGGCCCCTTCCCTCTCTGCTTTCCTCGGAGCCGAGCAGACCTCCCGAGTTCCTTTAGCCTTTATTCACTTAGAACGAGCAGCTGCCCTGAATAACATGGACCAGGCCCAGAAAGCAGAGAGCCACCCCAGCCCTCGTGGGAACTGCAACTCCAGAGCCTCACATTTGTCTATCTCAACAAAGAAAGAGCCAGGGGACCAGTGGGGTGGGGCAGGTGGAACCCCGGGGTTACTTGAGTCATCTCCTCCACCAGGGATGGAGCAGACACTAGCTGATGAGGTGGGGTGACCACCATGCCCATTCAACAGATGAGGAAACTGAGGCTCCAAGAGTCTGGGTGACTTGAGACAGAGCAGGGATTGAAATCTGGGACTGGGACCGGAAAAACAGACTCTCTCGTCCACTACACAGTGCCACGCCACGCCACAAATATCCCCCAACACACACCAAATAAGGAAGGTGCTGGGTGAGAAAGCTCACGGAGGGAGAAAGGGATATGAAGACAGAGTCCAAGACCTAAAACTGACTATATGAGACTGAGGAGGAGAAAGGTCCCTCAGATCACAAATACCAAGAGGACCAGGAGAGCACTGTCCATGGTCAAGAGCACACACCTGGGGCCAGGCTGCGTGATTTAGATCAGGGCCTGAGCTTATGACCACTCAGGTCCTCAGTTCTCTCATCTGGAAAATGGGACTAACGTACAGCTACCTCAATGGTCCACTGTGAGAATGAAGCAACCTAAGATCTGAACAGCTCTTTGAATACCCTCTGGCTCCTGTAAGCATCATCTAGGTGTTGGTTTTGCTGTGAGCATCTGGGCCTGTGCAAATCCAACAGCGGGAACCACCAATCACCTTTCCACAGCCAGCCCGTGTCACCCAGCCACGGTAAAGGTCTGCCCTGAGAGTGGGTGACCCTTTCCCTGTGGGGCTGCCTGAGATTGCAGCGTGCAGGGCAGCTGCAGGGAGGTGCAGGCCTGCAGCATCCCTACTCAGCCCCACGCTCACTTCCCACACTCCTCAAGCTCATCAGCAACCAGCAGCACACCAGCGAGCTCAGCGCAGCGTGTTTACTCTGGGCCTGGGCCAGTAGCCCCTGCCAGGCATGACTTCAGCACTCATGGCGTGCAGGCGGGGCAGGAGGCAGGGCTGGGATGTGCACTAGGCCACGCCGGGGGAGGTCCACCAGGGACACTGCCATCCCTTCAGGCCCTGGACTGGCTGGAAGACCAGGCCTTTGAGGCCTTCGGGGCTGGGCTTGGGACAGGTAAAGGGACAGGGTGGCACAGGTTGCTGAAGCGGGGTGACCTGGCTGCCCAAGGAGACAGACAGGAGGCAGGAGGTCAAACTCAACTCAGGAAGGGGGCCCAGCAGGCGTCTGCTTCACCACACATTGAAAACCCATCAGAAAGTTATGAGGCAGGGCTTGCTGTGGGGATCCTAATTCACATCTCACTCATCCCCTATCCTTACCACCCCTTGGCGCCTCCTAGAAAGGGAGGCAGGCCCAGGCTCTATGTCTCAGGAGACCTCAGAAAGCAGAGAGACTGAAAGGCAACTCTCCTTCCAGCTCTTCTTTTCCACTGTCTGAGCTCAGGCCTAGAGGATGCAGCAAGGAGACAAACACTTTCGGAGAAGCTGTGAGGCTGGGGCGGGGGAGCCCCTGGGCAGGGATGGAGTCTGCAGGCTGCTTGCCCATAGGCGCTACTCCCCATGCTCCCGGGGAGGGCCAGGCCTCCAGGGGATGCTGCCTGCTGCCGAAAATGGGGCCCAGAGCACCCCGTGGGCAAGCCTGGCTCAGTCACACTTGGGTGACCACATGGGCTTCGACAAGATGGACACCCATGATGTGAACCCAGGCAGTCTCCCCAGGAACCAGTCCTCACCTGAACACAGACGAGGAAATGTGGCTACGTAAGTGGCCATTTAGTTAGGCAAAGGCTGCACCAGTGGGCACCACCAGTGATCATCTCGTTTATGTTTTTATCCACTCAGACGTTTCCTAGCTCACGAAGGGCAACCCTAAGACAGAAAAAGGCAAGCAGATACATGCGGCAGAGTCGGGAGGGGTCTCACGTTGTAAACCCTGGATTTCTGTGAAAGGAATGAACCTTTGCCTGGCAGGTGACAAAGTACTCTCATGGCACCCTTAGGAGTTGAGCTATATATTTCCCCCATTTTAAAGATGTGGAAACTGAGGCTCAGAGATGGGGGCACTTCTCACAGCTGATGGGCAGCCTGGCTAAACAAGAGAACAGGTTTCCCAGCTGTCAGACCCACATGCCCAGTACATGTTCACCCAGAATTCCGATCACAGGCAGAAATCTTTGCAAGGGAATGATGTGTTGCAGAGATGTTGACCAGGCCAGATTTATGGCTCTCCATGAGGTCAAACCGCCTTTTGGGGGTCACTGCCCCAGCTCCCCAGAGGACCCACTGGCTGCAGGAGCATCGGGCCCCTCAGCTCATTCCAAAGCCAGATGGGGCCTGTTCTCAGCCATGAGCCTCACCTCGAGTCTGTCTGCTCAGCAGCTATACCTCTGCTGGCCAAATTCCTACTCAGTAATTGAGCATTTAATTCCA
Organism: Pongo abelii; assembly: GCF_028885655.2. Lineage (NCBI taxonomy): Eukaryota > Metazoa > Chordata > Mammalia > Primates > Hominidae > Pongo > Pongo abelii. The sequence continues at coordinate 129,570,453 of NC_071993.2, read as the reverse complement.
TAGCTGTCTAGACATCAGCTCCACGGGGGAATGTGGAAGAGATGCAGAGCACAGATACGGCTGGAAGTGCACAGCCACAGGTGCTGTGAAGCCCCGTGGAGCCCACACACTCTGAGTCCAAGGCCTCTGCACTGCTGTCCCCAGGCTGGTTCCCACGCCACCCACAGCAAAGCACCTCTGAGTCTCCCTTTAAAGCAGCACCAGCCACAGGCCGTCTTGAAGGTGGCAGCTCCTCTCCTTGGCCACTTCACCATCTCCCCGGAGCCCCACAGTGAGCCTAGAAGTAAACGCGGCAAACATCTGGCCCCCACTGACAGATGAAAAGGCCAAGGGGAAAAGGAGAAAAAAGAGGGCACGCGAGTCCCACTCCTCATGCCAGATCCTCACACTGCTGGGGGGAAAAGAAAATGCAAGTGAAGTGTGGGCATGACAGCAGTGACGGGGCAGAAACAATCCACAGCTGCTCTCACAGAGCCCAGGCGGAGACCTCAGGTCCCCCTAAAAGAGCTTGTAGCTCAAGTTTGGCGCAAGACCTTTGGGGACCACAGTCTTTCTGCAGTGAGCCCAGCACAGGTCAGTTCTCACAATCTCAGGAGCAGGGAGCCTGGGAGGCCAGAAGAAGAGAAGGGGCATCTAGAAGAAAAACGCCCACTGGCCGCCAGCCTGCAGGGACTCACAATGCTAAATTGTGTCCTCTTAACAGAGCCAGAAGTCTCTCAACAGAGGGACTTTAGGAAGACACGAATCCTCTAATGTCCTAGACAGCCACCCAGGTAGATGTAGAAACAGCTCCACTGAGGGTGTCAGAATCCTGGCCATGGGCTCCAGGTCTCCCCACCGTATCTATGTAAATTACAGAGTCCTAGCCATAGGCAGGATGCTGACCAGGTAGTGGGAGCAATGCTACACCTTGGAAGAGGCTGGTCCACAGCATGATTAAAGAGGGCTCTTAGCATTCATGCAGATTACAACCAACAGACAAACAACAAGCAGGCCTGGCAGCATCATTTCACAAAGCACTGCCTCCGTGAAAGAGAACTCTCTCAACGACCATTCAGTGAGTGTCTCCTACATGCTTGGTGCAGGGAACATACGATTAAGAAAATCCGCCCTCGCCCTCTCGGCTTTTGTCTCATGGGCAGAGACACAAACAAGCCACCAGGACACAGAGCAGTAAGAAGACACGAAGTCCACCTCCCTCACCATGGGCAGCTCAGCCCAGAGTCTTCCATAAGGGCCAAACACAGACCAGCACTAAAAATAGTTTGTGTGTATCACTTAGGGTGTTTTCAACTGCAAGTGACAAAAAAAAAAAAAACTCCAAATGCAGTATGTAGAGTAGACATCTGTCCAAGGGCTGGGTGGTGCCAGGGTGATAATTCGAAGGCTCACAGACAGCATCAAGAACAAGGCTCCTTCCTTCCCTACAACCAATCAACCTCAGCCTGTTCTCACAGCCACAAGATGGCCACCACCATTCCAGACATCACATCAAGATGTAACTGTGTCCATGACTGTGCTGTGGAAGCACCTCTTCAGAAGAGCAAAGTCCCAAAAGTGCCCTGGCACCCTCCTCCTCGTAGGTCATCAGCAGTATCCAATCAAGCAGCGACCTCAGCACCCGCTGGAGGAGGGAACGTGGCCCCCCTGACTGCACTGGACCCTACGGATTTGCCTGAGTCAGGAATGCGGTGGGGTCAGGGGTGGAATTAAACAAACCCAAGGCTCTGCCAGCAGGGATGGAAGTTGGAGGGTGGGCAACCATGAGTGTCATCCAAAGCCTGGGGAATATGGTTCATTTTAAGAGAAGATCCTGACACCAGCACTTAACAATGTTTAGAAAAGACTCTATAAGTCCACACTCCTTCATGCATGTTTTTGTTTGTTTGCTTGCTTGTTTGTTTGTTTGGCGGGGTGGAGCAGGAGATGTCTGCTAATCTGCTTAAGAGGAAAGCAATGGTCACAGCAGTTCCGTGGTGGTGACAGGCAGATTCAGGTGATGGGAGCAGAGTCTGGGCAAGGCAGGGAAACCACTCCTAGGGCGCGTGTCCATCATCTTCCCAGAGCTTCTCCCGCTCTGCCAGGTATGCAGCCTTCACGACCCACCACCCTGTGGACGGGCAGGATGGCTTCACAGCCATTCTGCTGATGAGGGGACTGCAGGTCCCACAGCAGGTGGGGGTGGTACCGGGACTGGGACCCTCCCTGACCCCAACCTCCACTCCAGGTGTTCTTCTCACCAGCCCGCTCCCCACCTCCCAGATGCTCAGGGCACACAGAGGCCAGCAGGGAAACAGCTGCCCTTGTGCCCCGGATCACTCCACAGGGACAGGGGACCAGGGTGGGTATAACACAGAGCAGGGCAAAGGGGAAGTTTAGGAAGAACCCAAGCAGGGGCCCACCACAGGAAGGGAGGGGAGGTCTGTGCACGCAGCCTCGGCTTTGGGGGCACTACGTGTGGTGTGAGTTCCATAACTGAACCACAGATGAACCATAACTGCTGGAACTCCCCCAGGGCAGAAAAGTTGGGCCTGTGCTGAATGAGGCCCCCAGGCTGACAGCGCGCCTCGGGCTCATTCTCCAAGATCAACCAAGGTGGGGCAAAAGTGAAAACTTAGGCAAAACACCTATGTGTATATGCGTACATGCACACACACGCACACACATTACCCCCTCAGGCTCCATGTATGCTGGGAGAACACTGTCCCAGACAGCAGGACATCTGGCCTGGGTCTTGGTCCTATATGAACTCAGTCTACGACCTTGGACCACTCGATTAGCTTCTCTGGGTTGCGGTTTTACCACCTCTAAAATTAGGGAGTTGAGCCCAGTGATCTCCAATGGTCATCTCAGCTCTGACAATTAGCTATTCTTTACGGAAAACCTGGTTGCTTTCCAAAAAATCCATTAGCAGACAATAGTTAAATGGGTAAGATCCAAAGAGGCAACAGGGTCCCTAATAAATCCCTTTTTTCATACAACTCCCCAATGGGGTCAGATGATCCCCACAAACTTATACCACTGCAAGAGGAGGGGGGATTCCTAGAATTCTCCAGATGCTGGCTTGGCCAGTAATCTTTCATAGATGACTGTGAAAAGCAATAACCCATCGGTATTTCAGCTTCCTTCCATTCAGGGTTCTGCCTAGTAGCACTTGAGTGCTCATTCAATCTCATTCCCTGAAGCTTGCAGACAAGAAAAATTAAAAAAACCAATAACACCAAAACCAAAGAAAAAGTTGGCAACTCTTTTTCAACCTAATAAGCCAAGTCAATTACTTCTTTCTCTCCTTTGAAAATTACTAAGTGCTTCTGAGTTACAAAAATATTTTTGTTGCTGAATCTGCAGAATCCACTGCATCGTTTCCTGAGGCTGGGACTTCCAGGCTGGTCCTGTGTTGGTTCCAGTTTGCTTCAAAGGCTAACATTGCAGCAATTGGCTGGGACTCAAGTGAGTGATTCAATGTGCCTTCTGGAAACAGTTATGCTAACCTTTCATTTTCTTTAAAAAATATGCAGTGGACAAAATAGCACATCCTCCATACCCAGCAAGAAACAGTGCCATAGAACTTGCACGCCTCCTAAGGAAAATCAAACCAGGCCACAGAAGGGTTGTTTAGGGGGGAGGTCAGCACCCAAAGACTTGCTTGAGGGAGTGAGCCAAGCTGGGTAAGGAGGGAAGTGAGCACATGGGCAGGGGAGGAACTGTGAAAAAGGGCGGGTCAGTGGACTGTGGACTCAGATGAACCAAAGATTTGCTGACTTGGGCTACTAGGGGGCAGGACCAGCTACAAAATTAGCAAAATTTTGCACTGGCAGGACCAGTGCAAAATGCAAATGCAGGCTCCTTGTTCATAAAGCATACAGAAAGCACTGTTAAAGGTACTAAAATAGAAAGCTTTTTCCTTTCTTCCACATGCTGTCTCTCTCGACCTATCACAATGTTTTTGATTTGCTTGTTATTACTGTGGTTATTTATGGGACAGTGAGTGCACACACCGGAGGTCCTCATGACTTGACATTGCGCCCACCAGCCCCTGGACCTCGGATTGTGCCCTGGCTGGGGGTGGGGAAGTCGAGCCAAGCATCTTCCCTAGGGGCCCGCTCCTTGAACACATAGATAATGGATGACCCCAAGGACACAGCCGCTTCTGTGTCGGGTACATTAGATACCTGGATCAGGGTAGGAGTGGGTTGGCCCTGCCCAGTAGCCCACAGAACAACCACGGCATCATCAGCCTGAGCCCTGTACCACCAAGATGTTATGCGGTGCCCAGGCTGGAACCTAGAACTGCCCTGTGCCTACACCCCTTCCAGGGATGGAGGGTAGCAATGACCCCTGCATAGAGACAGGGAAGGGAATGTCAGGTGGGGCTGGAGGTCTCAGGGGACCAGGGAGTGGGAAGGCAGTAGGAGGAATCCAGCCTGAGCTAAAGCCCCAAGTTCCCTGAGCATGCTCCATTAGCTCATAGGGCTTTATTCACAAAAATACAAATTCAAAGATAAAATTAAAACAGCGAGCTCAGGGCACAGGGCCTGTGAGTACACGGGTCACATGCCCATGCAGCTGGCTCTTCCAGCTTCTCCAGACGGAGAGGCGGTGGACCAGGAATTCTCCAGATGCTGGCTTGGCCAGTAATCTTTCACAGAGATTGTGAAAAGCAATGACCCATTGATATTTCAGCTTCCATTCAGGGTTCTGAAGAGCTTCAGAACCCTTCCTTTCAGGATTCCATTCAACTTCCGTTCAGGGTTCTCAACAGCTTCAGAACCCTTCCGTTCAGGGTTCCATTCAACTTCCGTTCAGGGTTCTCAACAGCTTCAGAACCCTTCCGTTCAGGGTTCCATTCAACTTCCGTTCAGGGTTCTCAACAGCTTCAGAACCCTTCTGTTCAGGGTTCCATTCAACTTCCGTTCAGGGTTCTCAACAGCTTCAGAACCCTTCCGTTCAGGGTTCCATTCAACTTCCGTTCAGGGTTCTCAACAGCTTCAGAACCCTTCCATTCAGGGTTCCATTCAACTTCCGTTCAGGGTTCTCAACAGCTTCAGAACCCTTCCGTTCAGGGTTCCATTCAACTTCCGTTCAGGGTTCTCAACAGCTTCAGAACCCTTCCGTTCAGGGTTCCATTCAACTTCCGTTCAGGGTTCTCAACAGCTTCAGAACCCTTCCGTTCAGGGTTCCATTCAACTTCCGTTCAGGGTTCTCAACAGCTTCAGAACCCTTCCATTCAGGGTTCCATTCAGCTTCCGTTCAGGGTTCAGAACGGACGAGGATGGGAGGTGGTGGACCAGGAGTGAGAAGCTTGGGATTCAGATTAGAGAAGGTGAAGGTTATCAGTGATCACAAAGTCAAGGGTGGTTGCAGTGAGCAGAAGAAGAGCCAGGGCAGGAAGGATCTGCCGGATGGGCACTGAGATCACCGACATAAACAGACTGAGAAGAACGGTGTGACCAAGTCGCCATCATGTTTCTCCAACTGACATGTGATTACTACTGTCTAGGGAGGGGAGTAGGGAAGGTAGGATGGATGGGAGGGCAGCAGGGTAGAAGGGGTTCAGGTGGGAGAGATCAGATAAATGGGGAGATGAAGGGAGAAAAAGGGAAAAAGAGAAGGAGAAAGAGAACAGAGGACAGTGTGCAAAAACAGAGAGAGAGAGAGAGCACACAAATGAAAAAAATGAAAAGACTTTCCTCCTCGGTGTTTATGAACACCACCAAAATATTTAGTCTCCTTTACACTATATCAGATGTTTGCCATTTCCAATATTGCCTTACTCTTCGGTGTTTAAACCACAAAATGTCAATAGTGCTACATGGGGGCCCAACAGCTAATGACTGTATATATTCGTGGCATCCAGAGGAGGAATAATATTGTCTTGGTCAAGTCTAACTTGTGTCTCCTCCACGTATCAGCCCCTTTGATCCGTCCCCTTTCATCCACCAACTTCAGAGTGGCTGATGCTGCTACAACAGCATGTGGCCATGGCAGATGCTCCATAAATATTTACAAAATCAATGAATAAGTAAATAAATGAAAGAATGAACCAGCTAGGTCTTAAAACATCCATTAGGATCTTAAAATTAGGTAATAACTGGGGTTAGCCAAGGCCTGACATTTGGGTCTGGGTAACTGACTGGGTAACTGATGCAGCCTGCTTTTCAGCTGTCTATAGGCTATAAAGCTCAGGACTCAGGGAGGCAAAGGGAACAGCTTGTATCTCCCAGCTGTCACGGTGGACAGGGGCTCAGTCCTACTCTGTTTGGTGGGCTCAGCGTCCAGCACACAGCAGCCTCTCAGCATCTGCTGAACTGCACTGAAGGCACTCTGGCTCCTCATTACCCATAACCACATAGAGCTTCTTTGAGCCCCATATGCAGGGAAGTTGCCCAGGAGGTAGCATTCTTTTCAGATTTATTTTTAAATGTTTAAAACATGTATAACCTCTTCTATATAAGAATAATTTGATATGCTCAATGACAAAGAGCCTTTTATAATAAGTTAATTAAATATATATTTATGACATAAAATGGGAACACAGGGAAGGCCAGTGGTTTCTGTGAGCTGCCTGGTAGATAAAGCAAAGAGGGAAATACCATGAGTCACATGTTCCCATTATCAGACTCTGGTGCTTTGTTTAACCAAAGGAACTGTTAATTCGCATGTTTATTAGGATAATTAGTCCTCAATTCACCAGAAAGTCTTATTTCTCTCTTGCCACAGAAAGAGATCTGGATGGCTTTAGGAAACCAGCTACGGAACTGCATCAACGCTGCTATGATTGAGAGGTGATCGTATCATTGTGAATCTTTGTGCTTTCAGACTCTTGGGAGACTGACTACTTAAGACATTGGAGCTTTCCAGAGTATGTGTAGGAACCCCAAAGAACCAGAACCAACAAGAAATGAGACAACACACAGAGAAACTAGCTAACCAGAAACTTGTTCTGGAGGGTTCTAATAAACTCATGAGGAAATGACAGTTTGCAATTAGTCCAAGATCCAGGTTCTGCAGGCTGAGCAGAAGTGGGAAATTAAGCAACTCCACCTGCAACTCTTGTCACCCAACTTGTTTCCTTGGCTGGCTCTCACCGTCCTTTCCATCTCAGCTTAGATGTCACCCCCTCAGATAAGATTCCCTGCCTACACTATCTACTGTCTTTGCAGCCCGATACCTTCTACCCCTTCACCTGTTTGCTTCATGCACTGTACTTATCACCATATTTACTTTACTTCACCCATTTCCCACACTAGATCTTAAGCCCCATGGCTTTGCCCACTGTTGCTGCATCCTCAGCACCTAATAAGTATTTGGCCAAGACAGATGTTCAACACACATTTATAAAATCAGGGAATTAACAAGGAAGCACTAAAAGAATGAACAAACTAGACCTCGAAAGATCCATTAGGATCTCAAAATTGGATAATTGCCAAATAGCTTGGAATTCTGACAAACTCCTTTCTACCAATGTCAGAGAAATGGACAAAAATAAGGCCTCCCTCTGCTTATTGCAGCAAGACCAAATCTTCATCTCTGCAAAAAAAAAGCACAAACTCTGGCAAAAGAAAGGGCAAACAAAATCAGCTTCTCTTCCTGCTCCCCTCGGCCACCTAGTGCTTCTCTTCACTTGGTTCTTATGAGCATTCCTGCCTCCAGCCACTTTCAGCTCCTCTAGGACAAGGTGTTAATTGCCTACCACTGGGGCTGGCAATTTTTTTCCTGTAAAGGGCCAGGAAGCAAATATTTTTGGCTTCACGGGCCATGTGGTCTTCATCCCAACTATTTAACTCTGCTGATGCAGAGTGAAAGCAGCCATACACTCTACCTAAATAAGTGAGCATGACCATGTCCCAATAAAACTTTATTTACAACAACAGATAGAGGGCCAGCTTTGGACTACTGGCTGTAGTTGGCCAACCCTGGACTCTAACACTCTGTCACCCACTTGATAAACTGTCAAATGGAAGCAATTTGTATTCCCCCCTCAATGAAGAGGACAGGAGACATTCCTAAACAAATCCAGTCCCAACAACTTGGGAACTGCTTTGTCAGAACCATAAATAATAGTCTTAATCCAATTCCCTGAAAAGAGAGTGCCAGAGTGAAAAAAGGCATTACCATATTAAGAGAAAAATATAGCCAAAGAATTTCCTTGACAATCAACTAAGTTCTTGAATCTGGGCCAGAGAACACACAGGGGATCCAGTTCTGAGAGTTTGGGGAACTGAAATGTTTCCCATGCCAGAAGGAGCTGCAATCAAGAGCTTAGAAGCCACGTCCCCACCCGCCTCTGGACAAAGCCTGGCACAAAATAAAAGCCAGCTTCTACTTCACTGTCTGGCTTCACATTCCCTCATGAAATATTGATTCCTGTCCCCCTAAAAATGGTAAAAATCAATACGGTAATAGAAGCCTTATAACGTCAACAGCGTCTGTGGGGTCACTAGCAAATGCAATGGTAGCCCTCAGAGTTCTCAGAGAAAAAGAAGAGACCACAAAATGCCCAGTACAGAAGGAGTGGGGGGAAAGAATCCAAAATGGAAAAACACAGAAAAAAGAGGGGAGCTGGGGCAGTGCGATGTGCATTCCAGGCTCCCAGGCGCTTCCTTCGTGAGGATGAGTGACAGATGACTCCAGAAGAGGGCAGCGGGTGAGCCCAGGCTCTGCGTTCTCTGATTCGCTTTTGGACGAGCTCAGGCCACTGAGTCAGCGCATCTGACCGTCAGGTTGCCTGAGGAGAACCGGCGTGAGTCACAGCAAGCACCACCCCACTCCACTCCCCAGCCACCGCCACGTCCTGGGGGGCTGCGTGAACCCCCTCACTCAGCTGACTCAGGGAAGATTCGCCATGTGCAGGGCCAAGTTCTGGTGGCCTGGAGAAGAGTGGCCTGCTCAGCAGCTCCCAGGACATGTACAAGGCCCCAGGCCCCTCACCCGCAGTGACCCCCCTCTGAACTTGATGAGGATCAGGGGTGTCGGCCTTCCTTCTCACTGCACCAGCCACCTCAGCAGTAAGAGGACCCTCTGCAAACACAGTGGCCCCAGCGCCCAGAGGGCTCCCTCTCTGGCCACTTCAAACAGGTCTGTGGGCGCCATCTGGCCCGAAGGTGGCCAGGGGGTTGTGGGGGTGGCGCAGGCCTACAGGGGAGGGAGGAAAACCACCTCACAAGCCTCAACAAGGCTGTTTCCAAATATTTACCTGGTTGTTGGCGTCAGGGAAAAGCACTCACAGGAAAGCTCACTGTTTCACCAGTGCTTTCCGTTACCAAAGACCATAGACCTGCTGTAGCCCTGACAGGACCACATGTCCATCAAACTCCAGGCAGGCAAAGCGGGGAGGCAGGGGCGTCTGCAGCCAGCCTGCTGCAGTGTCATTTCCTCATTGAATATAGGAGGGAAGCTCGATGCGGGAGCCCCGGGTGCCTTCCCCTCAATTCCATCCACGTGGCGGGTGCCCTTGCTTCCTCCGGGGCAGACAAGTGTGAACGTCCTACTCGGAACAAGGTTGCCAAGCACCTCCTACCTGAGGACTGACCAGCCGGATGTGCCCCCAACCCCGCAGTCCAGCTGCAGAGATGAACTTCATTTGACAAATCAGTGAGGCGACTCTAAATTGTGATAAATAGACGAGGAGGGAAAAACCAAGAGTGGAATGCAGTTGTCCCTGGGGTGATGTGTCCCCAAAGTGAGGCAGTGGGGTTGAGGGGACTGGGGCATGGGGCGCTACCTCACACAGCTGGGTGGGGAGAGATGTCTAAGGCAGAATTTAATCAGAAGCCTGAAGGACGGGAAGGTTGGCTGCATGAGGAGCTGGAGAGGGGCGCTCCTGGGAGGGGAACAGCCAAGGCCCCAGGGGACAGCCCTGGCCTGTGGGAAGCAACCAAGGAAGGGGTGTCTGAGCCGAGCAGTGGGGGTGGAGAAAGGAGGGGAGGAGGGGAAGGGGAGGACGGGCAGAGAGAGGGAGGGGTGCCCAATCAGGTGGGACCCTCAAGGTCCTGGTAAGGAGTTCAGATCTCTCTCAGAACAGCAGGAAATCTGCAAAGGCTGTATATAAGATGGGAAGGACATGATTCCAAAGATGCTTTTCTCCAAGTTTCTTAATCAGCACAGCTGGACAAATAGCTGTAGCTAAAGTAACTTTCCCTCCTACCTTCTTCAATATATCCCATTACCTCTGCCTTGTACTCCAGCCTGAAGAAACCAAACTGCTCTCTTTTACTTTTCTCTCTCCCTGTCCCCACCCCTGCCCCAAACTGCTTAGGAAAAAAAAACCCTGCAGGGACAAAATGCCACCATTGGATGAAAGCTTGACATATGCTGCACACAGCCAGTGGCTCATGTTAAACACATTTGGAAAGAGTTTGTAACTGAAGCTGAACTAGTTTGCCCTCAAAGCTGCTTTCTATTAACATGTTTACACGCACACTGTCCTGACTTTCTGCAGCTGGGATTCCCTCCCCAGGCAGGCTGGCCCCAGTCGTGGGTCCCAAGAAAAGGGGAGTTTCAGATTTGGGCAGAAGCACAGAAAGGGATGCCCGGCTGGGGCTGCGGGTGGACACCTTCTCCCCTCCTGCTTGGAGGGAGACAGCAGGGAAGGCAAGAGGGGGCTGGTCCGTGAGTGTCTCCCAAAAGCTCTTCCGGGTCCCAAGACTCAGCAGGCAAAGTGAGCGCACATGTGTCTGCTCAGCAGTGAGAAGCAGAAAAGGAGTCATTTGGTCACAAGCCCAGAAACATCTCTGGCAACTTCAAGCCACTGGAGATGTGAGGGGAGCTCCAAGAATGGGAGGAAAAGCAGATATTAAACTGGACTCAGAAAGTGCAAGAACTCAGGCAGTACTGGGGGCTCAAGAGCAGGGGCTACAGCAGCTTCACCATGTTAGTCTCTGTGGGTGGCATCCAGCTTCACTTTGCGATTCCAAGGGGAGCCTCCGCTTGCCCTAACTGGGTCATGTGTCCACTCCTTGGCCACAGAGGGTAGGACACCATGACCGATGGTCCCACCTACGCTGTCCGACGACAGAGATGTGAAATGCCGGCTGCTGCTGCCAGAAAAGGGGCTAGGTGGGTGGCAAGTGGACGATGACCACAGATGTCCATGGTAATTTTTATTTCACTGAAAATCTCAAGAATATCACGTTTACAGCCGCGCGCAGTGGCTCACACCTGTAATCCCAGCACTTTGGGAGGCTGAGGCAGGTGGATCACCTGAGGTCAGGAGTTTGAGACCAGCCTGGCCGACATGGCAAAACCCTGTCTCTACTAAAAATAGAAAAATTAGCCAGTCATGGTGGTGCACACCTGTAGTCCCAGCCACTCAGGAGGCTGAGGCAGGAGAATCACTTGAGCCCTGGAGGTGGAGGCTGCAGTGAGCGGAGATGGCGCCACTGCACTCCAGCCTGGGCAACAGTAAAACTCTGTCTCAAAAAATAAAAATAAAATAAAATAAACATGTTTATGAAGGACAATGGAGGCCCCTCCAAGTGAAATCAGGATGCCAGGGGAGGAGCTGGGCCCAGATGATAAGCCACCAAGTTAGTCACTGGCCCCACGGACGTGGCAGGCAGTCTCTCCAGCTTTACTGGGTTACTCTTAAGCGACTTTGGGGGAGGCTGGGCCACAGTCTCATATGACAAGGAGCTGTGTAGGTGATTTTCATTCCTCAAGCACAGTTTCTGCTGGTTCTGTTCTGCCTTCTTGGTTTTCCTGATCTCTTTCATCGTCTTTGTTATCCCTAAGATGACACAAAGCAAGGCCAGCCAGAGCCTCCCCCGAAATAACCCATCATCAAAACAAGGGAACAAAAGAGAAAGAGCTGGAAGAGATGCTGTTACTCTCCCTACTTTCAACTACTATCAGCAAAAAAAAGCAGTTTAGTCAGTGGAAACCAGTCTTTTGTGTGGGTGTCTGCAATTTAATATCCTTTCATTTCCAATTCCATTTTGAAAAGCCACATCAGTTCAATTTTAAATTTCAAGCACCCTTTCGTGGGGAGCTTGAAACACATGTCAAACAGCATGCTGCTGGCTGAAGAGCTAAACTCCCAGGACAGCAGGAGTCAGGTCAGACACACTCTGCAAAGCTCATCTATTGAGATCGTTCACGTCTTGCCAGGACATGCCAGGGATGGCACGAGGAGACAGTCCCCACCTTGGCTCAAAATCGGAAAAGAATATCCCCCGGCCAGAAGCAGCTGCACGGTATGTGCCCACGCATTCCAAACACGAAGTTACTCAGTGGGGGCGGTGTCCAGGCCAGCGCCTCGCCTGCACACAGCCCATGCCCTGCTGCTGGCTGCCTCCCAAAGGCTCCATGAGGCTGAACAGGCCCCACGTGTGGCCACAGGCTGTGCTATTCTGACTGGCTCCTTCCGGTGAGACTACCACATCCTGGATACCTTTCTAGCAGCCTGTTCCTAAACCAGATGCACCCGCCTTCCCATGGGCTGTTTAAGGTCAAGCTGTCTCATCATGCCACGGGGCCGGCCTCTATCCCTCCAGCAACAGCTATGGGCTTGGACTCATGGAGCAGTAGCCTGGCTGCCTTAGGAGGGCAGGGTCACGAGGTATTTGCTGTGTGGCCTCACACAGGTTACTAGACTTCTCTGAGCCCCTGTTTCTTCTTCTCTAAAATTGGGATAACACAGCTATTATGCAGATTAGGTGAAAAAGAACAAAGGCAGAGGCTGGCCCAATAGTCCTGTGACCAATAAACACACTTTGAAAGATTAGTTGTCGCTAGAAATTCCACACTGACCTAATAGAAATAACACACAACTGCAGCCTCACTCAAGGCCAGTTACACACACCAGGCACAGAGCCTGTATCTACGCTAAGCCTCTTCGGCCATGCCTGGCCACCCAGCCACAGAGAAGCAACAGGAACATCAGGGAAGGAGGGTTGTAAATGTGTTAGCTGGTGGTTTTCTGAAGACTGGCCGTTAAGGAGCCTAAGCTGGGCAGCAACTTGATGCTATAAAAAGACGGAGAAGGAGACCCGGAATCCTACCACCCAAACAGCACACGCAGAGCTGTTTCCAGAAGGAGGTGTAACCAGCGTGCCATCAAACAGCACAAACAGCCGGATTAACTCCACACTTGTCTGGAATTACTCAGCCCACTCCCAGGTAAAGGGAGACAAGCAGAGGGCTGGACAAGAGACCCCACCTGGCTCAGCCTCTGGTCTTTTCCTTGGCCAGAGGCAGGATTCCAACCTCCTCTGATTGTTCCCTCCATCTGAAGTCTAGAAAATTATAAGGATGTGAAGAAACTGGAAACCACGTTTTCACTGAACATGCCACACAGCAAACAAAACCTCTCTCATCAACGTGTCGAGTGGGGGTTTTTGATGAGTCAGTAAGAAATGGATATTGTCCCAGACATGAAGACTTCGCTAAGCAAATCAACAGAGCAAAAATGATTGCAAAGAGAATATTTAAATAGAAAGCATTTTCAAATACAGCATTTCCCAAACTGATTTTGGTATGTCTCAGTTCTGCACCCCCCCAAAAAGTTATATACTCAAATGATTATAATTTGGGCAAATAGTTCAGTCAACACCCTTTTGTAGGCAAGCCACATACACACTAGCATACTAAAAGCTCTGAGAAGGTCTGGAAAGAAGAAATCCATTAGCTCTGTTTTAATTCAAGGTTTTCAAGATGTTTAAAGTATGAAACATTCTTTTGAAACACATCTCATAACCCCGCAAAACCCCAATTCGGGAGAGCTGGTTTGTTTTCAAAGTAACTGTTGACAAGTTAAGGATGGCTCAGTCTAAGACCCAGTAAATTCTATGTTCATTGTGAATGCATGACGTATCTGTGGAGGATAAATAAAATCTGTAACAAGAGTTGCCTCAGGATTGGGAATGGGAAGGAGACTCAATTTTCACTACTTACCTACTGATTTCTTTACAAATCTATTGCTTTCTTTGACAAACATTTAAAACACTATTTTAAAAACTTTTATCTGGCTCCTTATAGAAGTTTTCCTGAGCCCCTTCCTCTCCCACACCCCCAGGCCATACTCAGCATCTCCTCAAGGCCCTCTTGTGACTGGTTCAGACTGGCTTCAGTGCCCCCCGAGAATCAGCTGCAATCAGAGAGCTCTGGTGCCTTTGCCAAGGGTGTTCCAGGGCATCTGAGAACTCACCTCTAAAGGCGATAACACACTTACCTCGTGGTCAATTTTGATTAGCGCAATGTCTGCTTTCTCATCCACATCCTTGATTTTGGCTTCATAGGTGGCACCATTCTTCAGCTCAACTTTGACCCGGTGCTTGTTGGTCACTACGTGGGCATTTGTCACGATCAGTCCATCTTCCGACACAATAAACCCAGACCCACTAGCCACCGGCACCTCTCGTTTAGAAAACGGAAGCCTAAAATCCAAAGGAGTACACACTTAAGCCTGTAGCACCTTAAAATGAACGCTTGAGCACATTGATTAATGGGTTGTGCAACAGCCACACACACCTAGCCATCGCTCCTTTATATATCGGGCTTAGCATTTAAAAACTAAACATCCTGCCAATTTTTTGCATGCATCAAAAAATTCCACTTACAAAATATTCTTAGGGAATCTCTTCAGAGCCCGAGGTTCTTTAAACATTTAGAAGGGTCAAGAATGTAGATTTATATAGTCGAATAGGGAAAATGTTCTAAGGGAGACACACTTATCTTAAAGTAGGAAGATATTCAGTGACACTTTGACACTTTAATGTATCTCAAAAATAGCTCTCATGTTTTGCTAGTGGCAGTGAAAGCTTCGGAGGTTATAGGAAAAAGGAAGGCTCTCTTTACTTGCGAAACAATTCGATATGAACCACGGCAGGGGCGATCTTCTCCACCACATCCGCAATAAAGTTATATTTATGGCGCAAACTATTGGGATCTTCCTGCCCTGAGAACAAAAGCAAAGAATAGATACTTAATGACACTCTGCTGTGGCCACCTAGAGAAAGACATGGGTTAGAGGAAGCCAAGATGCATGCCCAGCCTTTGGAATTCTGAAGGCAGAGTGAGCACAATTCCCCCACCTGGGCTCAGCTGCAAATGTCCATCCAACTCCCAAAGGAGTGCCCACCCAGGTAAGGCAGTAAAATCCACTAATGATAACCTCTTTGCTCAGGTTCTCTCCTCAATAACCTCTTTGCTCAGGTTCACCACAAAAACGTTGAGCAGAGGCACCAGCAAATGCTTCAACCTCACACCAGCCTCTCCAAGAAGCTGACGGCCCAAGTTTTTTTTTTTTTTTTTTTTTTTTTTCAATTTATTTTTAGATGGAGTCGCACTCTGTCGCCCAGGCTGGAGTGCAATGGCGCAATCTTGGCTCATTGCAACCTCCACCTCTCAGGTTCAAGCAATTCTTCTGCCTCAGCCTACTGAGTAACTGGGATTACAGGCACCCACCACCTTTGTATTTTTGTATTTTTACTAGAGACAGGGTTTCACCATGTTGGCCAGGCTGGTCTCAAACTCCTGACCTCAGGTGATCCACCTGCCTCGGCCTCCCAAAGTGCTAGGATTACAGGCGTGAGCCACCGCACCCAGCCAAGGGTCCCTTTTTGATGTGGCGTCACCCTCTGCCTGCATCCCTTCCCTGAGTCCTCACCATTACAAAGAAGCAACAACCCTCCTGAGAAACACCGCAGGAGCAAAGAGCACCGGGGCTTTTTCTAGGAGAAGCCCACCAGGTGGGTAGATCTGAGATTATTACGAAGAAACACAAAGGCAAAGGGGCAGCTCCTATCTTTCCCACTGACACCCCAAGGCAAGCTGAGGCCATCGTCTGTCCCCAAAGCAGTTTCCACCATGCCTTAACCATGCTTTCCAACCCTGCCTGGGACATCCCAGACAAAAGGCATAAGAGGTGCCTTAAGACTGCGGGTGAGAAAAAGAGAAAAATCAAACGACCGTAATGCTTTATACCTACAGTCATGCACCACATAACATTTCAGCCAACGGCGGACCATAACACCATTGTTTTTACTGTACCTTTTCTATGTTTGAATACACAAATACTCACCATTGTTACAACTGCCTACAGCATTCAGTACAGTAACATACTGTACAGGCATGCAGCCTAGAAACCACAGGCTCTGCCATCTGGCCTAGGTGTGGAGTGGGCTCTGCCATCTAGGTTTGCGTAGGCGCACTCTAACATTCCCACAGTGATCAAATCGCCTAATGACGCATTTCTCAGAACGTATCCCCGTCGCTCAGTTGCATGACCGTTTATACTACCGTGAGTGGCCCCACGTGGTGGGCGTTTCCAAAGCTACTTTCAACAAAGCTATCACATGTCCCGATGTGAGGCTGTCACCCAGCAGGGCTAAAAGTTAGTTTCCATCAACCAGAGGCACAAACCCAAGGTAACCGATTCAGAAACGGACTGCTAGAGATTCAGGGTCCTGGGCTCCCATTTTGGTGGCACGGGTGATGGCAGAGGCAGTGTATCCCTGGAAGTGCAGGCTTAGCCTACTACTCCGGCTCCTAATCTGTGGCACCTGCTGCTACCTCTTAACAAGTCTCTGCTCAAGCAGGCTGGAGGGGTTCCAGGCTGGTCTGCAGCTAAGAGCCATGCACCGCACTCTTCCCCCTTGGACTAGCTCAGCGTTGCAGAAGCAGGCTCCAGGGACCCGCACTCCTCTACTAGCTGCTCGCTACGAATTGACAGGAAGCTTTTGGAAACTTTCACAGCAATTTCACATGGTAATCTTATGCCTGTTGCACTGAAAAATGAATAACTGGGGCTTGTATTTCCTGTCTCATATTTTGTATTTTGTAGGTATTCTGTGTCTCATTTACCAACAGGCCTGTGTGCCTGCCCCTAACACACATGCACATATACACAGAGATGCACATGTACACACACACACAAACTCACACATACACACTATGCATACACATCCACACACGTACACACATAAACACACCCACACACATACACCCACGCTCATACACAGACCGTCACATAAACACCTATACACACTTCCACACACATTCATATACTCACAGATGTGCACATACACACAGTCACACATTATATACATACAAACGCACACATACATACACACGCATACACACACACATGCCTCTCTCACCACTAGAGTGGCAACCCTTCCCCAGGCTCTAGGCTGTAAGTAAAAGCTGTGGGACGTCCCAGCCCTCTTGTGACCCATCACAGCTTCACACCCACTGGCTCCCAAATCCCTGCTGCGCTGGGTCACCAGGGGCCATAGTAACCCAACTTGACACCATGGGACACACAGACATCGGGAGGACCACCTGCCTCTCCCACACTTGCTTTCTTGGAAGTGAAAGCGCTTCTGTGAACAAAGGGCCACTTTCTGTCCTAGCCCCTGACCTCTGAATTGTTTTATTTAAAGATTGGAATAATCTCCTTTTACATAGCATGGTTTTCTAAGGTACAGAAAAAGATCTGCACTACTAGGAAGAATAATTTAATAAATTCAGGACAGTATCATATTATTATTTTTGCTTTCAAAACCCTTTCATCAGCTGTCTTAATTTAATTTTTTCTACCTTCATGTGGAATAGGAAAATCAGGTATCCTTCCCATATTATATATGGGGAAACTGAGGCTCACAGACTTTAAATAACTTCTCCATGGACACTGAAGTTTCTTAATAGAGAGTATAAGTAACAGATCTTACTTATAAGTAACAGATCTGGGCAAGCCCTCCCAAGCCCACAGTGTCACCAGATCTACAGCTTCTCACTTCAACACTGGCCTCCTACAGATCTGCTACCCTCCCAGGTTTCCAGGTAGTTGCAAATAATTGGAGTGCTCCCCGAGCACTCCAATGGGAGGTGTAAATAAGGGAATGGAAATGTTCCTTCTGAACACAGAGCCTGGCGAATGTCACCAGACAGCTGTAAACAAACGCATCTGGGCTTCCTCAGACCAGCTTCCTGGGGAAAGGCCAAGAAGAGGTTTAACTCTGGCCAGGCCAGCAACACAGAGACAGTGTGGTGTTTCAGAAACTCTCATGAGAAGGACCATTACCAGCGCCTTCCAACTAAGGATCATTAACTCACTTCCTCTTTCTGGCTTCCTGAATTAGGTATGGGAGGATTTGCCCACACCAGGGGCAAAAATGAAGATGGATTGAAGATGGATTTTGCTGGGTAAAATGAGAGGCAGTTGCCTTCTCACACAGCCACAGAAAGTGGTTCCAGGGTCTGCCCATCAGGAAAGCAGCAAGGGAGCTCAAGGAGGATCTGGCCTGGCCACTGGAAGGCCCAGTTCCAGCCTCAGTCCACTGGGCAGCCTCCATTTCCTCATCTGTAAGATGGACCAAATGCCTCTGGAATGAGATGTGAAGTCTGTTCCAGCTCCAACCTTCTATGATGGAATCCCTGTCTCTTTCTCTCCCCAGCGTGCTGCAGGAAGATAAATAACATGCGAAATTTGAGATCAGGTCCAGGACTCTCCAAATTCTGTAGTGAGGAAGCAGAAAGGAGCAGTGGGAGCACAGACCATACGACAAGTCTGACTGACAAGCCTTCGTGGCACATCTCAGATGAAAAAGCAACCATTGACTTCCATTCTTACCATCCCTGGGTGGACCAGTGGCAACAGGAAAATAGAACAGAAATAACTAAACAGAAGAAACATCAACTAACTGTTCAAAGATGGACAAAATGTCAACTGAAAGAAGAAGAAATATTTGGTTTGTCCAAACGCCGTTTCAGAGTGAGGAATAAAAGTTTGTCTAAAAGCAGCTTGGTTCAGTGTTAGATTCCTGTTCCATTAAAAAGTCTTGTCCATTAAACTAGATGGAGTGGCCACTGCCTGATGGTCTACAGACACCCTGGCTGGCCCACCTGCTGTGATCTCAACTGTGGGTCAACTGTCTTCCTTCCAGAGGGGTCAATCCCGATGGAGAATCCCCATAGATGGGCCCAGGCTGGGTCTGCCACTGCCCACTCTCCAAGGGGATCAGGGGACAGAGGGTAGGGGCATCCACTGCTCCTTCTTTCTGTTTCCCCGTCTATCAGCATGAGGAGAAGGCTGGCACAGGCTCTGGCCTCAGATGGACCAGAGTGTGACCCTCAGCAGGGTACTCACTAGCTGTGTGGCCTTGGACGTGTTACCTGACTCCTCCAAGTGTTAGCCTCTCATCCATAAAATGTGGTAACACCATCTACCTCAATGTGTTTTCTATGCTGATTTCATGATTTACTGTATATGAAATGCTTGATCAAGCCATGGCACACAATTTAGAAAGAAGAAAATCCAAAGGACTGGCCATGGTGCTGCTCAGTGGCAACTATGCATAGGTGCAAGCACGTCACACATCAGTGGCACAGCAGAGAGGTAAAGGGAGGTGTCTGGAGACCCACACAGCCACCTCGGCGCCTCCTAACGATGTCGTCATATCACTGTGAGGGTATGATCCAGGGAAGTTGTGTGGCAGGCTGTTTTTTCTGGCCTTCACGTGTATCTCTTCTCCCTGGCTTACAAGGGTACCCCACAGACACTACAGAAAGGAGACATGGTCAGGTCGGCAGATAACCTAGCCTGCACTGCAGCCCAGGTGAGCTCTTAAACCTGACAAAGCAACCAACCTGAAGAAGGCCAATGTAATGCCCTAGTAGGTAAGGACCATGCCTCCTCTCCATACTGTTCTGTTAAGCCAGAACCGAGGCAGCAGAAGGCAATGAGGATGGGAAGCCCCCTGCAAGTTCAAGGCCTGGCCCTTTTAACTGCTCCTTTATTGAACAGAAAGCTGGAACTGGCTGCCGTTCAGTAATGGACCACACAATGAGGAATGAGAAAGAAACAAAAGGCATAGAGATTGGAAAGGAAAATGTAAAACTGTCTTTATTTGCAGATGATATATATGATAGTCTATATAGAAAAATTCTAGAAATCTACAAATATATGACTGCGTTTATCAATGTCACAGGATAAGAGGTCAATAAATAATTTCACTTCTATGTATTAGCAACAATTGGAATCAAAAATTTTAAAATATAACAGCATCAAAAATAAATATCAAATAATTAGGGAAATATTTAACAAGATATTTGCAAGATCTGTACATTGAAAGCTACAAAACGCTATCAAAATAAAGAAGACCTAAATAAATAGAGAGAAATACCACACTTGTAGATCAGAAGATTCGCTATTGTTAGGCTATCAATTTCTCACAAATTGACCCATAGATTAAGCATACTTTCAGTGAAAATTCTGAGCAGGAGTTTTTGTAGAAATTCACAAGCTGTTTCAAAAATATATGTGGAGAGCACAGAGCCTAGACAATCCAGAGTAATTCTCCAAAATAAAAAACTGAATGACTTATACAGTGCTACATGATTTCATTTTTAAGCAGAAAAACTGAGTAACTAAGATTTGTGAAATGATAAGTTACAACAATTTATAGAAATGGATCTTTCCACTTACCTAGTAAATATTTATCATTACTGATTTTTAACACAACAAATGGCCCATTAAGAGTAGCCAACATTTCCTGTGACTTTATAGTTTAAAAATTGCCAGGATTCAATCCCAAGATAATAAATGATTCGTCTTTCCTCTTTATAAACTACTAGTCAAGCACACAACTTCATAAATGTTGCTTCCTTGAAGCACATAATCCCTGGAGTTTTACACATAATACTTCTTAACTACTTTCAACAACTTCTTTCAAGGAGGAAGAAAAGAGATGTAGACAGTGTAGATAAGCTTCAGTCATTATTCTCCAATATGTCATGTTACTGAAAAGAGCAAGGCATTAAGTGTTTGACATTCATTATCACACTGAACAAAATTTGTTGCAGTAAAAATGAAAATCATAGTATGGGGAGTATGAATTAAAGGATAGACTTTTATCTGTGTTTCTCTCAAAAGAATAAGCACAAAATGAATATGTGCTTTTTTTTTTTTTTTTTTTTTTTTTGAGGCGGAGTCTTGCTCTGTAGCCCAGGCTGGAGTGCAGTGGTGCAGTCTCGGCTCACTGCAACCTCTGCCTCCTGGGTTCAAGTGATTCTCCTGCCTCAGCCTCCTGAGTAGCTGGGATTACAGGCACATGCCACCACACCCAGCTATTTTTTGTATTTTTAGTAGAGATGGGGTTTCACCATGTTGGTCAGGCTGGTCTTGAACTTCCAACCTTGTGATCCGCCTGCCTCAGCCTCCCAAAGTGCTGGGACTACAGGTGTGAGCCACCGCGCCTGGTCGAATATGTGCTTTAAATACATCAAAATGTATGCTTCTTTCATCTTTAAGGCAAAAATGCCAGGTAAAGATTAGATCTGAGGCAGGAAGAAGCCAAAATCAGGTCCTTATGGTCCTAATTCCATGGTTCCCATAGTGTGCCCCAAGGGACCCCAGAGTGCCACAGAAAATTCATCGATATTTCAGGTTTTCTAGGGAAATACAGTGATACTTGATCACTGTTAGACACCTTGTAAACTAGCTCTAGATCGATCATAGTTTTGAAATCAGATCACACTACATCCCTTTTCATGATTCCATATGAAGTTGGATTTCTGGCAGTCACTGTGATAAAAAGAATGTACCACACAAAAATCAGAGTTGAACTGGAAATGGGGATGGTGGTGTCCAATCTGATTCCAAGATTTGAAAGGTCGTGTGACACCCAACAGGTGCACATATCCCATTCATAAGTAATCATGCTTATTGAACAATGAAATTAAAATGTCTTTTTTTAATGACCACTGTGTTGTAGGGACACAAATACTTATCAAATTGTTTGGACCCCACTAATTGATAAATGGAACTGTTGTGTATTTTTTGGCCTTACTGGGGACCATGAAAAAATGACTGCACTACTGTATTAGTCCATTTTCACACTGCTGATAAAGACATACCTGAGACTGGGTGATTTACAAAAGAAGGAGGTGTTATTGGACTTACAGTTCCACGTGGCTGGGGAAGCCTCACAATCATGGCGGGAGGCAAGGAGGAGCAAGTCATGTCTTACATGGATGGCAGCAGGCAGAGAGAGAGAGCTTGTGCCAGGAAACTCCCCTTTATAAAGCCAACAGATCTTGGGAGACAGGAACAGTGCAGGAAAGATCTGCCCCCATGATTCAATTACCACCCACCGGGTCCCTCCCACAACATCTGGGAATTCAAGATGAGATTTGGGTGAGGACACAACCAAACCATATCCACTACTAAAGGTGCCACCAACCACGATAGTTTGGGAACCTCTGCCTGATGCTCTTGGGCTCTCTGCAGTGGTGGGGCCTGAATCCCTGCATAGGCAGGAGCAGAGGTGGATAGACAGCAAACATCCACAAAGCTTCAGTGTGGAGCCCTCCATCTGCCCTGTGAGGGGCCTAGCAAAGTGCTGTCATCACAGCTTGTAGAGAGTATATAGAAGTGAAAGAGTGAAGCTGCAGCTGGTTGGGGCCACGGTCTCCTGCCCTCCGTCACACATCTATCCCATCAGGGTGGCTGCCAGCATTTGGGGGAAGAGGCTAAGGGAAAAGTAAAACTGGATAATCATTTTGTTTGGGTTAAATGAGATATACTTGTGTGCTTTGAAGTCCCTTCTGTGTCTAGTTAAATTGCTGTATCTATCTTGCTATATGTGTGGCCTCCAGGGACACCCTACTGCCCACTCTGCTGGTTCCCCTGGTGCAGGGAAGAGGGTGGACAGAAGACAGTGAGTGTGTGGGTAGTAGAAAAATATTGAATTGATCATAATAATAATCCAAAAATAATAAAAGTAATAATAAATTATTCTATTTTCTCTGTAGTAAATATTACAAAAGCATTGTCACACGAAAAGGTGAGCAAAGAGTTCACAGCCAAAAAATAGAGGAGGAGAGAGGGGTATTTTCAAGACGAAGGAGTGTTCAGCAGTTGGCTTTTTTTAATCGTATTTTTCTGGATTTTGTGATGTTTGTAGTATTTGTCTATTTTCTGAAGTTTGTCATTTTGGGCATTTTCTTTTTTCAATCTATATCAATAATAGTTTCATACCTAATGTTATATTCATAATTTTGAGGGGTGTTTTTCTTGAAGAGGGTATCCTGAATTGTACAAGTTTCAGATTCCATAAAACCTGGACCTGCCAGTGGCAGAAGGTGCCAATTCCTGCTCAGGTGGCAGGTCCCACTGTCCCTTGTCCTCCCACCATCTCCCTCCAGAGCACAGGGCTGGCTCCCAGCATGAGGGGCACTCACGCCTGCCAGCAGGACACCAGAGCTATGCCTATAGGACATGCTGCCTCGGCCAGACAGCTAGCAGGGACCCTCAGTCACCAACACTCCACGGCCAGCATGGGGGCTTCACTTTAGGGGACCAAGGCAGCTTTCCCTGGCATTCCCATTAGACTCCCAGGCCAGCTCTCTCCCCACACTGGCCAGCAACTAACCCAGGTGTGCCAACTCCCTTCATTGTCCCTGCACAGGACCCTGGGGCCCTGCCCCTGTTCTTGGTTCTGTCCCTTGTCCCTTCTCTCTGCAGAGCTTCCTGCCCTCGCCCGCCCTGATGTGGCAACTTGGGTTCACAAACGCAGAGCATCCGGGATGGGTAGGAACACCAAGTTGTACTCCAACCCACACACGTTCTCCGTGGGGCCAGCCACGCTAAGAAAGGTCACACCTTTCGGCTCTAAGTTAATGCGTCCATGCCCACTTCTGCCCCTTACAGCTGTGTGACTTCAGACCATGAATGTCCCTGCTTGAGCCTCAGTCTCCCTTTCCGTAACACAGAGCTGATATCACCTACTCCACAGGGCTTGGGAGTCCTAGGTGAGATTGTACATAAAGCACTAAATATCATGCCCCATCTTCAAGGCCAAGGCTACCTGGGTTTCCGTCTCCCAGCTCTCAGCCCAGAGCCGGGTTCCCACATCCCTCCCAGGTGCATTTCAACACCTCCAACTGGCTCTTCTCAAGCTTCTGAAGCTTCCAAGAATCCCACTCTATGCCAATTCAGGTAGGCCTCACCTCTGTCTTCAGTGTCTCCTCCTAACTGACAATGCCACTTTGGGGCGCATAAACTTCCTGCAGGATCCCCACAGCCATCTCCATCTCCTCGGGCCCACGATCCCCTCTCATTCACCATGTGGCACTGATTCCTCCACTCTCCCCAAGACTCCTTAATGCACGCTCCCACCCTGCAGACCTCTCCCCACACTTCCAAAGTGCTCCACTCCATCCCTCTGCATTCCTGTCTCTTTTCCTTCCGGCCTGGATGATCTCATTCTCGTCGCCTCCAGCTAGTCAAATCCCACCCAACCTTCAATGTTAGCAATAAAATAATATTATCAATAAGAATAATAGGATCTATTTATTGTAGAGCATCTACTATATGTCAAGCCCAATAATAGGCACAAATGTTATCTCTAATTATTCCTGCAAGCCTGCAAGCCTGCAGGGTGCATCTTATCACCAGTCTAGAGAAAGATGAAAAAAAAAGGATCAGAGAATTAAATGATGTTGCCCAAAGCCTCAGAGCTGGCGAGTGGCAAAAGCAAGAGCCTAACCCCGTCTGTCTGGCTCCCAGGCTGGCCTCCCTCCTTGGTCCCCACCTTCTCAGCCAGCCTCCAGCCCCCCGCAGCCCACACCATTGTGGGAACATGCTTCACACTTGGGGAGATCAGGGCCAGGACGCAGGATTAACAATCTAACCTTCCCTTCCAGCCAGAACAATCCCCCCTTCCAATTTCTCAGCTGAGTTGATACGTAAAGCTAATTTGGAAAACAGAACGCAGTGTATTCGAGGGAAAAGAAATGAATCCTCCTTTATTCACAGGGAACAGCATGTTCCCAAAATTCAAATCAGTTGCAAGAGCAGATTGATCCAATCAATGGCATTTTAATGCACTGTCCTAGATTCAAGACTAGCTACATAATATGCAGTACCCAGTACAAAATGAGTATGTGGGGCCCTTTGTTCAAAAATTATTAAGAATCTCAAGACAGCATTAAACAGCAGAGCATTAAAACAGGTGCAGCACCCTTCTGAACACTGGGCAATGTGTGACTGCACAGGTCCATGCCCATGGGGCCAGCTGTGCCTGCATTTCAAATTCATTTGATTTAATACCCCAAATCCAGATTTAGTACAGAAAAGCATCTCAGGAGCTGCTCAGGTGCTACTGGAGATGCTGCCTTAATCTGGTCAAACTCAACTGGGCGCGGTGGCTCATGCCTGTAATCTCAGCACTTTGGGAGGCTGAAGCAGGCAGATCATGAGGTCAGGAATTCGAGACCATCCTGGCTAACACGGTGAAACCCCATCTCTACTAAAAACACAAAAAATTAGCCGGGCGTGGTGGCAGGTGCCTGCAGTCCCAGCTACTCCGGAGGCTGAGACAGGAGAATGGCGTGAACCTGGGAGGCGGAGCTTGCAATGAGCCAAGATCGCACCACTGCACTCCAGCCTGGGCAACAGAGCGAGACTCCGTCTCAAAAAAAAAAAAAATCTGTCAAACTCAGGAGCCCAGGAGCAGTCTGCAGGGGCTGACACAGTCCCCCTCCTGCAGAGAGGCAAGGTACCCACCCTCCCTGCAATGCCAGGACAGTGCATACTCCAGCCAAGGCAAGCTGTGCAGCCCAGGCAAGCCCCTCATGCTGACGCTTCCTCACATTTACATTCTAATTTCTCTTCCAGTTTGCAAATCACTTGTGATTCCTCGACTGATTTCTTCCACTTTAAATACCAGCAAAGGTATTCCTACTTTAAAGATTACAAATAAGAATACAACCCAGTACCAACTGTTGCCAGGATTCAGGGTTAAGGATGAGATGTGAAGACAGAAACTCAGCCAAAAATATGGCTGGATTGGGCCAGTGTCTGCTCATCAGGATGGAGGCCGGGATGAGCTAAGACACTGGGCAGGTCCGTCAGCGGCAGCTCATCCGCCTCCCCTGTCCCAGCCTCCCTTCCGTCTGCCATGTGGGTCTGGGCATAAGTGACAAGAAAATAAAAGTTCTTTCAAAGGCAGGAGCACAAAATGCATCATGCAGAGGTTGGAAATTAAGGCCAATGGATAGCATGTTCCATCCGCACTTGAAGGGCCAGGCAGCAACCTCTCGACCATGTAAGGACAAGGAGAAGTAACTGCGCAGGAGATGGCCTGCTGGGCCCCCACTGCTATATGCTCAAAGTCCTGCCCTAAAGCCTGGGACATTTCTCCTGGTCGCCTGCAGACACACTGCCACTCTCTCTGGCAAGGCTGCTAGACACCAGTCAGAAACTGTAAATAAAGAAGGCCAGCACAGCAGGCCTCCAGTGCGGTGTCAGGAGAACTTGGAATAATCTTTGGGAATAGCTCAGTGAAGTCTGGGACAGACTCCTCAGCTGCCATCAGTACTTTCCCAGCCCAGCAACCCAGCAGGATTGAGGTCCAGCCTCAGGGCCTCATCCTCCAGGTGCCAGCAGGTTTTGGGAGGTCCAGAATCCAGTGACTCCCAGAATTTCCTGGGGTGTATGTGGGGGGTACATGCTGGAGGCCTCATCTTCATCTTTAGGACATCTGAGGGGCTCATCTTATATTTCTTTGGCATCCCCTTCAGCCCTGAGCATGGCTAAATTAAAAGTAACTACAGGCCGGGCACGGTGGCTCACACCTGTAATCCCAGCACTTTGGGAGGCCGAGGTGGGTGGATCACAAGGTCAGGAGATCGAGACCATCCTGGCTAACACAGTGAAACCCCGTCTCTACTAAAAATACAAAAAATTAGCTGGGCGTGGTGGTGGGCGCCTGTGGTCCCAGCTACTCGGGAGGCTGAGGCAGGAGAATGGCGTGAACCTGGGAGGCGGAGCTTGCAGTGAGCCGAGATTGCGCCACTGCACTCCAGCCTGGGCGACAGAGAATCCGTCTCAAAAAAAGTAACTATAAAGAGGCTACTTGCTGAATAAATAAATCCAGACCCAAATGCAGATGGGACTCCCAGGAGGAAACGACACACCGGGAAACTTATCGGCAGGTGCCCAGGGCCACTCTCATCCACTTGGTTCCACTCACTGCTCAGCAGCTTTACAGAGAGGCGGGGGAGAGCAAATGCAGTCAGGGCTGGATGCAAGCTCAACCATCCCTCTAGCGCCCACCTAGAAGGCCCCCCCACCTGCATTTCTGATGGGGCAGGGGTGCAACAGCAAAGACAAAGCAGAGAATGCAAGGGCTGCAGGCCCAGGGCAACTGGGACCCAGTGCCTGCAAATGGCCAGTCGCTGGGTGGCAGGAAGAGAGGACCTGGAATATTGATCTTTACACGAAATGCAGGGTCCCCACCACTGAACTTTAGCTGTCAGGACTGGAATGTGGGCTCCACCCCTCTGGACGAGCCACAGGCACCTGAGGGCAAGTTGGATGCCTGCAGCAGGTGTGAGTAGGCCTGTCCAGACAGGACCCAGATGGAGGCAGGTGGTTAACTAACCTGATGCTGTGCAGCTGGGGAGAGGGGCTGGTCCACGTTCGGGAGGCCAAGGATGACCCTTCCCTAAGAAAAGCTCCCTTTGTGAGGTTTCTCGCTGAATTTGAGAATGATCATGAGAAGCACAATGGGAGCAGGCAGAGGAGTGGGGAAAGACAGCACGTGGGCTGCATTTAAATGAGCCGTGAACTGCAGAGAAACACAGAGCCCTTCCTCCTCCTCCAGGGAACTTGGACTATGTTCTCTCAGAGGGTCAGGAGAGAAATCAATTTTAAAAGGTTCCCTTCATGCCAATGAGGCATGAAGGGAAAGGGGATGGGGCCTCCTGTCTGCAAGAGGGGTTGCCTGGGAAAAGAAAAAGACGCATATATGACCCAGTGAATGCAGCAAAGCTGCCCCACAACACTCATTTCTTTCCCAAGTTTTCAGTTTGAGTGGCTGCACGCTGTCTGCCCCGCTCCATTAAATTCCAAGGAAACTTGTCAGCCACGGCTCCAGCCCAGAGCCCGGCCCAGCACTGGTCTGGGGCATCGAGGCAGCAGAAACAGAAGCGAGACCTTGCACATTCCGGGAAACCAGACCCCCATTCTAATCGCTGCTGCTGGTACTGCACATTCCAGGGCGCTGGGGACATGGGCACAGAGGGGCCTGTGCGACTGGATTTCCTCGAGTTCTGCAAAGAAAATGCACAGGAAGGACAATGGCATTGCTAAGTGGTGGCCCAGGCAGCCAGCTGAGGTCCAAAGGAAACCTGAAACCCTATGCACCATCAGGGCCGCTGTCTGCAAATCTAAGGAAAGACATGGCCAATGGTCCTCAGACCTACTCTTGTTAAAATACACTGAATTCACAAGCAGGAATTATTATTTGTTTAAAAAGGCTAAAATCTGAATGATGAATGACCACGCTCTGTCTTTTGTATAGTAACAAAGAAATGAAATTCAGGAGAGTTTCGTGTGGCCTCTTTCTTTCCTTTTAATGAATCAAGGAGGAAGAGGCGGGGGAGCCGGGAGCCTGGCCTCGACTTTCAGCACGCATTGGCACTTCCAAGTGTTGGCAGCCCCTCTCTTTCCGGGACAGTCTCCCAGACGGCTCCAAGTGGGAAAAGCTCGCCGGACGCCAGACCTCAGGCTGCTCCCCCGTCCTGCTTGTCCCGGGTGCCTTGAGCAGTAACTGTTGCAGGGGCTGGGCCAAGACTACAGCAGATGGTGCCTGGAAAAGTCTGTGGCAGGTGAAGTGAAGGAGGAAGACGTACCCAAACAAGGCTAAGGCAGTCTCTCTCAAATAGAGCAGATTTGAAACATGCTTTTGGGGGGCACTTGGCCAGCTGGCTGTGAACCCCTCACTGTGCTGTCAGTCACAAGCACAGCCTAGATCTGCATCTTTGGCTTTACTGGGAAAAGATGCCTTTTCCAGAACAACTATGTTGTTGTTTATGTTGTCTATGTTTAAAGGCGCCTGTCATTGAAAATCACTTTTCAGACTCACTGGCAAAAAAAAAAAAAAAAAAAAAGGAAATCGTGTTTTTCAGTCCTTGCTTGGATCTATCCTTGCTTGGATCTATGGTGAGTGCTTGGGTTTGATCGGTGTTGTTACATTTGATAGTCTTTTCTGGCCTATTTTATGTATTAGAGAAAAGCTTCCAATCAATTCCACTGCACAATTTTTTTTTCAGATGCCTCCTGAATGCCCAACATGATGTGTCTATTATTATCTTCGGGGAAACAGCTGACTGCTCGGTTCACAAAAACACCATTAACTTTGCTCTTGATAAGCGTCTGGCTCCGGTCCTGACCTTCGCAGATTTCTCAGCTGGGTTCGCTTCCTGCGCCAACTCCTCAACATAGGTTGTTATGTCTGGAGCTGCCGGGGTTGTTCAGTCTCCCTAGCCCTCCAGCCTCTGGCCGCGGACTGGGAGGCAGTGCCCACCTGGGTTGAGTCTGCCCCCCGGTGCAGGAGGAGGGCCTGAGGCTGCAGAGAGGCAGAAGAGACACCAGGGAGGGAGGTGATGGTGAACGAGCCCCTGTATCAAGGAAGAGACCAGTTATTCCAAGCAGTACCCAGCCCCCATGCGAGGGGAACTTGTGAAACAGAGACAGACGCCAGAAGGAAGCTTTGGCTCAAATAAGAAATGAAGAGTGGTCCTGGACCCAAAACAAGCCACTTCCCCTTCCTGGGCCTCAGTTACCTCAGTGGTAAGATGAGGGGGTAGGCTAGATGGTTTCCGACATCCTTTCCAGCTCCAAAAAAGTTCTATGATCTAATAAATCTGAAAAGTGCATTTCCTCATGTTTTCCTTTCAGTGCATAATCCCCATCCGTATAGAATATTCTTGGTTTTAATGCTGGCTTCCTGAGTCAGGTGCTACAGTTTCTTCCAGTGGAACCAGTCAGGATCGCCTCCACAGTTTAGACTTTCGCAGTGACTTTCCGGGCTGAAATTAGGATTCCCCATCAGGGAGGGGAGATAAAATAGAAGTCTGGTCTCCCTGTATCCATAAAAAGGCATATTTTTAATCATAAAATGAAATGAAATAATGATCCACGCTACAATGTGGATAACCTTGAAAACATTATGCCAAGAGACAGAAGCCAGTTACGTATTGTTTGATTCCATCTATATGAAATGTCCAGAATAAGCAAATTCATAGAAATAGAAAATGAACCGGTGGTTGCCTAGGGCTGGGCAGAGGAGAAGTATGGGGTGGCTGCTAATGGATACGGGGTTTCTTTTTACGGTGATGAAAGTGTTCTGGGGCTGGTAGTGATAGGTGCATGACTGTGAATACATAAGAACAGCAAATTGTACACTTTAAAGGGGTGAATTTTATAGTATGTAAATTATCTCTCAATAAAGCTGTTTTGAAAACAAAAATAATAATGTTCTTTGTTTCTTTTTACTTTTTTAATGTGACTACTAGAAAATAATTTTGTATATGCAGCTCCTGTTATACTTCTGCCTGTGTGTACAAAACATTTGAATAAATATTTTCATCACTTTTCAAAACAGACCAAATCAGTCTGGCCTCCTCCCACATCCTGGACAGAGCTGGCATCCGAGAGTCTCAGCGCAGCGAGCCCTGGGCTGGGCTTCCTGAGACCCGGCTTCTCTGTCGCCTCCTAGCTTGTGACCTCCAGCCTTCAGGTCACCTCACTGGTCCCAGGCTGCTCGCCTGAGACACGAGTGTTAGAAGGACGAGCTGACAACCACCCAAGCCCCTCCCAGGTGAGACTGTCTGTGATCACAACTCACCCCCTCCCGAGGTAGAACCAAATTTTAAAAGTGCTCGTTGTTCTACCCCAAACACTGCTCAATTCTAAGAGCAATCAACCTGAGAATAAAAGTAACCTGTAAGACCAAAAAAGGAATCTAACAGTGAGCAGAATGGCTGGGGTTTGCCACCATCTTCTTCCATTATTCCTGAAGGATTGCTTTTGGGAGAATTTCTTTCAGTGACTTACGAGGTTGAAATTCTAGAGCTGATGGCAACAAATATGGCTACAACCCTTCTGGAAAATAATTTGGCAATTTATACCAGATCCATACAAATTTCATATCCTTCTTTCCAGTTTTTGTACTCCTTAGTACCTCTCCTAAGAGAATGACCCTAGATACAGAAATAGCCATAAACATGAAAATGTCCATCTCAGGATTGTTTAACATCGCAACTTTGGCCCAAATGGATGTGAACAGGGGAACAGTTAACTAAATGGTGGCAACACTTGGGACAGAAATGATGGAATTAGGCCAGGCATGGTAGCTCATGCCTGTAATCCCCACACTTTGGGAGGCTGAAGCAGGCCAATCACTTGAGGCCAGGAGTTCGAGACCAGTCTGGCCAACATGGCGAAACTGTCTCTACTTAAAAATATAAAAGGTAGCTGGGTGTGGTGGTGCAGGCCTGTAATCCCAGCTACTGAGGAGGCTGAGGCATGAGAACTGCTTGAACCCGGGAGGTGGAGGTTGCAGTAAGTCAAGATCGTGCCCCTGACTCCAGCCTGGGTGACGGAGCAAGACTCTGTCTCAAAATAATAATAATAATAATAATAATAGTAATAAAGAAATGATATTTCTGGGGAGATGGTGATGGTGAAATATGAATCTTCTTTTCTTAATTTTTCATAGGATTAAATTACATTTATAATTTTAAACAATTGAGTAGTACAATATGTCATCAAATGTATAAATGCATTTTCCATCATGTCTAAAAAGTACAGAGAAAAGATACAAAAAAAAGAGTCTTTATGCTAGGAGAGGAAAAACTTGTATATTCTGCTCGAAGAAAATCTAACCACAGCTGAAAAGACATGAAAGCATCTCAGTCCTCATTCCATGTGTCCACCATGGTATTTATACTGTTATTTTCCCTTCAGCAAAATTATTATAATTACCATTCAAAGGCATTTATATGTGCTTATAACTCTTGAAGGGAGACATCAGTCATCAGATGAATAGTCTTTTAGTCATCTCCTAACCCAGGGAAATTATTTTAGAGAGAAGAAGGGAGAAGGGTTTTCTGCAACCTCATTTTGATTAGAGAGACTAAGGGAACAAGGCCTGTTTCTCCAGCCTTACAGGAAAACCATGAGCATGGACCATGGCCTCTCCCAAACACCTAACTGCTCCAACAGGAGGATGCGGCTGAGATGGGGAGGGCTCAAAGGCTCAGCCCTGGGTCTCAGGACAAACAGACTCCACACTGGCCCCTACAGATGAGCTGTGCAGCTTGTGAGAGTCATGTTCCCATTGGCTCCCTCAGTTTCCCCACCTGTGAAGTGAAGGGTTGAGCTCTAGGACCTGCCAGGACCCTTCAGCCTCAGGTTTCATACTCTGGGATTCTGTCTTCTCTACAAGTCAGTTGGTGGCTTTGGGAAGCCACCAGTGTCTTTACAGGTAAGGTGGTGTCCTTCATCCACAAGATGCATGAAAACAGAGAGTTGATGTGGTCAGAGATGGGTGTGAAAGGTCAGAGCAGAATGATATTTTTCAGAGGACAGAAGGACTATATGTTTGGCCAATGACGAGAATTCCAAGGGAACAGACTGTAAATGACAAGTGTCACAGAATCCCACAGACAGAACGATATCCATGCACATGGTCCTTCCCAGATGCTCTCAAATCCTCACCCTTCCTCCTGTGCCTCCTCTGCTATTATCAGACTTTTCCTACTGGGTTTCATCCAGTGGGGCTAAACCACACTGGGCTATATTTTTCAGAGCCACAAATGCTGGTGGAGAAAGGTCAGACTGGGATCTGAAGAACCTCAGCTCAGGCCATTTCCTGACCAGCAAACATTAAACAGAAAGTCGGCCTGAGAAGAACACAGGATGCAGGCCACCCCGGGAGGAGCATGTGCTCTCCACCGTGCAGGCAGAGACGGCTGTTTGCTTGGTATAATGATTGGGATGCTGATGTTCTGGACCAAAGCATCTGCCCTTGGACATGATGGTGGTGAACCCTGAATTTGGCCTTCCTGAAACAGAGGGTCAAGTTCAGTCACTTTGGCCAAGAGCTATCATGTCTCAGTAGGACAAGAGAACATGCCCAGAGGAGACCCATGCTTTGACACCCAGGAGGCATATTACTATTTCCATCCTTCCGGCTTCACTATTCTTGGTGTTGGCTCTATCAGGAGTCCTGGAAGAGTCTGGAATTGCCAACTAGAGGTCCTAATCTCTTACAGCTTCAATGCTTTAGGACTCCTAAAGCACTGAAGCTTTAGGAGTTGAAAAAGCTCCTTCATATTCCTTATATGATTGGACTTCAATGCTTTAGGATTCCCAGCACTGAAGCTTTAGGAGTTGACAAAGCTCCTTCATATTCCTTATATCATTGGACTTCAATGCTTTAGGATTCCTAGCATTGAGGCTTTAGGAGCTGACAAAGCTCCTTCATATTCCTTATATCATTGGACTTCAATGCTTTAGGATTCCTAGCATTGAGGCTTTAGGAGCTGACAAAGCTCCTTCATATTCCTTATATCATTGGACTTCAATGCTTTAGGATTCCTAGCACTGAAGCTTTAGGAGTTGACAGAGCTCCTTCATATTCCTTATATCATTGGACTTCAATGCTTTAGGATTCCTAGCACTGAAGCTTTAGGAGTTGACAAAGCTCCTTCGTATTCCTTATATCATTGGACTTCAATGCTTTAGGATTCCTAGCATTGAGGCTTTAAGAGCTGACAAAGCTCCTTCATATTCCTTATATCATTGGACTTCAATGCTTTAGGATTCCTAGCATTGAGGCTTTAGGAGTTGACAAAGCTCCTTCATATTCCTTATATCATTGGACTTCAATGCTTTAGGATTCCTAGCATTGAGGCTTTAGGAGTTGACAGAGCTCCTTCATATTCCTTATATCATTGGACTTCAATGCTTTAGGATTCCTAGCACTGAAGCTTTAGGAGCTGACAAAGCTCCTTCATATTCCTTATATCATTGGACTTCAATGCTTTAGGATTCCTAGCACTGAAGCTTTAGGAGTTGACAAAGCTCCTTCATATTCCTTATATCATTGGACTTCAATGCTTTAGTATTCCTAGCACTGAAGCTTTAGGAGTTGACAAAGCTCCTTCATATTCCTTATATCATTGGACTTCAATGCTTTAGGATTCCTAGCACTGAAGCTTTAGGAGTTGACAAAGCTCCTCATATTCGTTATATCATTGGACTTCAATGCTTTAGGATTCCTAGCATTGAGGCTTTAGGAGTTGACAGAGCTCCTTCATTTTCCTTATATCATTGTACTTCAATGCTTTAGGATTCCTAGCATTGAGGCTTTAGGAGCTGACAAAGCTCCTTCATACCCCTTATGCCACTGGACTTTCACAGTATCCTGCTGATGTCTCCTGGGCAGCATCACTGTCCCCCTGTTGTAGATGAGGAAACTGAGGCGGAAGGGAGTCATCCCAAAGGCCCAAATGGGGACTCAGGTTTTCCAACTCTAGTGGTTCATCATGGACACCGCAATTCAGTGTTTCAGAATAGACTCAGGAGACATCAACACTTCTCTTTCAGGAACTGATAGATCAGTAGGCAGAAAATCAGGAAGGATACAGTTGACCTGAATGGCACTATCAATCCACTAGACCTAAGTGACATTTATAGAACACTCCATTCAACAATGACAGAACACACATTCTTCTCAAGCACACAGGGAACACTCACCAAGACAGACCACATTCTAGACCAGAAGATACACCCTAACAAACGTAATAGAATAGAAACCATACAAAATATGTTCTCAGCCCACAATGGAATTAAACTAGAAATTAATAACAGAAAGATAGCTGGAAACACCAACCAAATATTTGATGAATAAACAAAACATTTCTAAATAACACTTGACTTAAAGAAATCTGAAGAACAGTTTGGGAGTGAAACAGACATGGGCTCAAATCCTGGCTCCGCCTCCTTGCACTGGCTGGCCTTGGACAAGTTACAGCTAACCTCTAGGAGCCTCTTCTGTAGCCTCAGCTAGGAAGCAAGGATAATGCCCTGCCTCTCTGGGTGGCTACAAGGTAAGAACAAAGCAAGGCCCATAACACAATGAGCACAGTGCCCAGCTCCCACAGAGAACCCAGTGGCAGCGGCTCTTTGGGTCACTGTTCTGTTTGGTGATATTTCCCACTGCCCTAACTGTCCTGGAGAATACAATATTCCTGTATAGCTCACTCTGTGTCACAGAAAAGCAGATGTGACTGCTGAACATTGAGGCTTCCCTCCCCTATGTCTAGCTGGCAAGATTGCCCATCTGCCTGGGCAATCCCAACTGTGTCCATCCATCTCCACCAAGTGGTAACTGTGCTTAGAAAACTGGCACCAAAGAGACAGCTCTTCTTAGTCACAGGATATGAGATGATGACTCATGTGTTGGAAGATCGGGTAAAATCTTGCCCAAGACTATGTGAGAAGGAATTCTACGGCGAATCTCATCAAACTTTGAGAAAAAAAAAACAGCTCATCACAGAGATAGGCCTACCATCTTTATTGCACAACTAATGAAAAAGATGTTCCTGAGGTTTGAAAATATTGCACAAGCCTCTGACTCATTAGGACTGAGGTTGTTCAATTTGGAAATTATCAGAAACTTCAGCCACAACAATATGCCCTCAGAGACTTTTGTGTGCACAAGGAGACATAATTATTCTGTGGCGAGGGACCAGCTGCTGTCACGGGATGCTGCGGAGGATTGTTTTTATGAAACGTGCTTATTCGACAATTTGTCCTGGAATCTAAAATAATAGGGTATCCATGGACTCCCAAATTTGCCTTTTTTTCCTTCCTTAAGATGTGACAAATCTTTCCTTGTGAGGAATTCCCAGAGCATGGAAACCAAACGAAGCATCATTCAAGAAGGTTCCAGGGCTTCTATAAACTGCCATCTCCTGGGTGTCACGAGCTCCAGGGAGAGTTAACGAGATGACATCTGTAAAATCCCAGGCAGTCCAGACACGCAGCTCTTAATTCAAGAGAAGCCACACACTGGTCACATGATATAGGCAACAACTGGGACCTCAGAGGGTGACAGGCAAATCAACTTTGGATACCTCTGCCCAGAGAACCTTTTCCAACATATTAGTTGGCAAATTCCGAGTCAGCTCCCGGACAGAAGTCTCACATCACCCTCCTTCTCTGTGAAGGTTTCCTAACCCACCCACCCACCTCATCCCCAGGGAGACAAGAGTGTCCCAGCACTCCTCCCACACAGCTGACTCCTTTGTCAGTGCCTTGAAGATGATGATGATGATGATGACAATGACAACATGCTAATATTGCCCGAGTTCTAGCAATGCATCAGGCACTGTGCTTTGCGTTTCATATAAGGAGGTCCTTCCACTCTGCAATGCCCTAAGAGCTATGTATGTATCTGCTATTACTTCTATTATCTTACTGATGGGGAAACTGAGACTTAGAGATGAAGTCACCCAAGAAACGCCACACATCCAGAAAATGGCAATCCGACTTCAGAAGCCCAGCCCTTAAGCTGAGCATCATACTATCTACCACGAGTACCTTGAGATCAGGGGCCACCAGTCCTTACCTCTGAGTCCCCATACCTGATACACTTCTGAGCACACAATAGGTGTTAAATAAATGCTCTGAATGAATTTAGAAATGGAACTCTCAGCACTGACTCCAAAAGCTGAACTCTGCACCTTTCCAGCAGTGATGGACATGCCTCTTCACAGCCACTTACTTCTGTCCTGAGGCGTGTTGTCCTGGCTAATGCCCCCCTGTGGTTCTAGGCACACATCACCAAGTAGTGCTGAATCACTCTAACTTCCATGCCACTTCCAGGAGCCTTTTGGAAACACAATCAGAATAGCTACACTTCTCGGTTTCTCTATTAATAGCATTTTTCTTTCCTTTCTTCTTCTTTTTTTTTTTAAAGGCAGAGAAGGTGGAGAAGGAAAAGATGAAATGACACAGGGGTATCTCACTTCAGACGACCCGAAGGCCTTGGAGCCCCAGGGAAGGAGCAAGCGGTATGAGGTTCGTGGAAGCTCATCTCTTGGGGATGAACATGTCACCCCTGTGGTCTCCTGGGGACTTTCAGCAGCCAGTACAAAGCTGAAACACAAAGCAACCAGGCTCAAGATGGATCACAACCATTCGATGCCAGCCTTGGCTTTAACCGTCAATAATTTAGGAAAAAGAAGTAGCTCATAAGGAAGCCTCCCCAGGGTTTAAATTAGGAATGAGGTGACCACAACCTCCTCAGAGACTTGTTTTCTTACAAAAATCACAGACCATTCTAGTTAAAAGGAGCCTCAGAGATCAACTGGCCCAATCCCCTCACTGCCGAGGCTCCGAGAGGTCGAGGGAGCCGTTACCTGGTCAGGTAACACCCCAGGAAGGACCAGAGCCGCTTGTCATCAGCCCCTCCGCCCCAGTTGGCCTTCCAAGGAACCCTCACCCACTGCCAAGCTTACTTCTTCAAATTAAGCCTGACCAGAGCTATTTATTCACTTGAAATATAAGCTCATGGAAAGTCTGATTTCTGAATCCAAGGCATGAAACTCATCCAGGATCACACGGCTCCAAACGGAGAATCCAGCCCCAAAGCGGAGGCCGTCAGGCTTCTGACCACAGTTAGCTCATGGTGCCCGCCACCATCACTTACTCAATGCAGTTATTTTAAGTTCCAATGCAACTCATTTACAGCTCTCTCAGTGGAATGAAGTAACTCAAACACTTGGTTTTTGAGCTTGTTAACTTCCTAATTTTATGAATTTTAACTCTTTAGCAAAACCAACAGAGCAATAAAAGAAGGCAGCCGACCAGAGCAGGCAGAGACTCATAAACTGCTCAAAAGACCTCCAAGTTTCCAAGTTTTGGGTGACTAAAAACTGGAGACTCACAAATGTTTCCACCCACCCTGCCCTAAGATGAAGCTCAGGTCCCCGGCACACTTGTTTTTTAACTGACAAAAGGTGTATTTGAATTGCCAATAGTGGAAATGACTCTCTAGCAAACTGCCCACTTCAACAGTGGAAAAATGCAACCCCAGGGAAGCAGTGATGTATTTTCCCCCATTGTACTGAATATAAGCTACCTGTGGGCAGTGATTTGTTTTATTCAACCCTGTCTCCCCAGAGCTCAGCACAGGGTCGGCACTCAGCTAACAATGATTGCTTGTTTGAGGCTCCCATGAAAGAATCACCTAAATAAAGTACATTTTGGTGCGGGTGCAGTGGCTCACACCTGTAATCCCAGCACTTTGGGAGGCCGAGGCAGGCGGATCATGAGGTCAGGAGATCGAGACCAACCTGGCTAACACGGTGAAACCCCGTCTCTACTAAAAAAATACAAAAAAATAGCCGGGCATTGTGGCGGGCGCCTGTAGTCTCAGCTACTCCGGAGGCTGAGGCAGGAGAATGGCATGAAGCCGGGAGGTGGAGCTTGCAGTGAGCCGAGATCGTGCCACTGCACTCCAGCCTAGGTGACAGAGCGAGACTCCATCTCAAAAAAAAGTAAATTTTACAAACAGTCCAGGGCTCCAAGAAGTAAAGCAACCGTCTAAGCCCTTGGTTCTTCACCAGGTATGTACATACGGCCTCTGCCTTCAGAGGCTCTGGGGTAAGACCAGGAGCAGGAGATCCTAAAAGCCTCCAGGGGCGGAGTTTCTGGGCACCCCTGCAGCTTGCAGACCTCCAAGCTTGTCTGGGCTGCTGTATGGAGTAGGGTGGGCTTTCCTGGAGGATGTACTAGGAGCAGAAATGGATGAGGCTTCTGCTGTTTGGGAAGTCTGTTTCAGGTCTCGTTCTTGGCTTCTTGTCCATGTTTTAGCAGAGGTCCGGAATCCCGGCTGGTCTTTTGGGACATGGGGGAATCTGGAAGGGCTTTCTCTCTTCAAGAGCAGTTTGTCTGGATCTCTGGCTTGGAAAGAGCCTTCCTACAGTCCCTTGGCTCTTTTTGCTTTTCTTTAGTGAGGGCTGCACTAACGGCAACTGGAGGCAACCTTGTCTTCAAGCTCCTGAGCCTGCAAAGTGAAGGCTGTGATGTGTTCTGTTCCATCTCAAAGCCACAGCCATCTGGAGCCCTGTTTATTTCAGCTATTAACTGGGGCTTAGCTGGGGTTGGTTTATAATCTCTGTTGCTCTGTCAACAGCACAGTATGGTGGTTATGAATGAGGTTCTGGATCCAGTTGTGTGGGACCACCAGTCCTAAGCAAGGTACTGCTGTGTAACTTAGTTGCCCAGCTGTAACCCAGGGAAGACTACAGCACTCACTCATAGGACTGTCAGGAGGATCAAATGAATTAGTATGCACCCGGCACAGAATAAGCACAACATATATGTTAGCCCTCATTATTAGTATCCTATTAGTATTTCAATTCCTTTCTTTTTTGTAATCATCTGACCAGTAGAGCTGGAGATGACAGATCTTTGTTCTCTAGTTTAATTGTATACTTTCCCATCCAAACCCTGCCAGTGCATTGACTTCTGAAATAGATGATTTGCCTTCATTTCCAGAGCGGTGAGCAGAGATGTTCTCTGAGGTCTATTCATTAAACAGCTTACAGATGAAAGTGCTTTCCTTTGAATGGTGACATGCTCCTCTATCCAAAGATCTACTGTGACCCAAAGTGCTGGTCACCTCCCTGGGGACCCCTGATCCAATAACATTTCTACCTCTCATCCCCTGGCATGCTCTGCCCCAGACAAAGCCTCCTTATAATATTTGAAATCACAGCACCTGCTCCTGCCTCGAGAGCTCTGTCTCCAGATCCGTGTATGACTTGCTCCAACTTCAGGCCTCTAGTCAAGTGGCACCCCTTGAAAAGGCTCATGTCTATTGCAGTTAAAGTAGCTCTCCCGCCAATCTTCGAGCCAGAGCAGGCAGCCAATTCACCTCATTTAACAGTGACGTCAAGTGACCTGCCCGTGGGCACCAGCTGCTGAGTCCTGGAGCCTGGCTTGGACTGAATGAAGTCTGCTGGCTCCCAGGCGCCTGTCCTCGGAAACACCTCCGAAAAGTCAAGGGTGCAGTGTGAGATCCAGAGAGGGGGCGCAGCAAAGCAGTGCCTTCCACTAAGGAAAAACAGAATGGCTGTGTATCGCAAGCACCTCCTGTTTGTCTTCATTCATTCATTTATTCATTCAGTAATCCACTCATACCAAGTGCCTCTGATGTGCCCAGACAGACAAACATGCAAACGGTGTCAGACACCCTACAGAGCTCAATAAATATTTGCAAAAGAAGGAGGGAGGGATAAAAACAGCATTGTACCCACTCTGTCTCTTCCTCCTTTCAAAGCCACCATGCTTATCCCTCTGTGGCTGTCCCCTCACTGGTACACCAGGAGCCCGCTGTGAGCCTGATGGCCAATGGGGGACCTGTTTTCCTCCACACGGGGACTCAGCCAACTCCAAAGCTTGTTAAGCAACTTGCCTCACTAGCAATAAATTAGGCAGCTTGCATGGTGCCAGCAACTCCGGACCCCGTGCAATGAGACCACAAACAGCGAGACCAGTAACAGCTGGCTTGTTTTGGACAAAAACATGCTTTTTCAATGTTGTCGCCTCACACCCAGATTATTGCAGTAGTCTAAACT
Organism: Pongo abelii; assembly: GCF_028885655.2. NCBI lineage: Eukaryota > Metazoa > Chordata > Mammalia > Primates > Hominidae > Pongo > Pongo abelii. The sequence continues at coordinate 129,530,004 of NC_071993.2, read as the reverse complement.
CTCCACCCTGGATGCATTCCGCACTCCACTGCTAGGTCAGCCCTACACTACAGTAGGCTTTGAGTTGCCCCAGTTCAAGAACATCTGCGCACAGGGCACGGGGCACAGCCAGCCTCTTCAGCCCTGGGACTCTGGGCCACCAGCCTGGCTCACTCCTGCTGCCCTCCCCAAACGTTCCCCAGCCACACTGATCTATTCACCTCCAAACAAGTCTTAGGCTTTGTGTATGCTGTTCCCAGCTCTGAGGGGGTTGCACGTCCAGCCCACCAGGAAATTTACAGCACCTGAGCCCTCTCCCACACCCTTGGAGTTAAGTGCTGGGCTGACTCCTCTGAATGAGGCTGTCTGGGTTTAAATTCCAGCTGAGTGACCTTGGGCAAGTTTCTCAACCTTAGTTCCGTTATCTGTAAAACAGGAATGAGAAGCTGGGTGTGGTGGCATCCGCCTGTAGTCCCAGCCACTTGGGAGGCTGAAGCAGGAGAAACATTGAGCCCAGGGGTCGGAGGCTGCAGTGAGCCATGATCACACCACTACACCCCAGCTTGGGCGACAGAAGAAGACCCTGTCTCTTAAGAAAAAAAAGAGAGAGAGAGGAGAAACTTCCTCCTCGTGAGACCAAATGAGGGCACAGAGGTAACACACCCGGCACACAGACTGGGTGCTCAACAGGCGTGTGCTATCATCATGCCCATTCTCGAGTCTGCAGGATCACTTCTCTCTGGGACAACTCTCTACTGCCTAACTAGGCTGACTTTCCCGAGGGCTGTGCTCCTGTGTTGGTGAAATACTCAATCTCGAATTTCACCCAGTTCAGCTCTGGCACCTTCCCGTCCATGTAAGCCAAACTATGCTAAGCCCTAGTTGGTCACACTGAACCATATTCCTATAAAGTAAACTCTAGACCAGTCCCTCTGCACTGCGCTCCCCTGTGCCCCTCTCCTGGCACTGCCCGTGTTGAGGAGGCAGCGCTGGGGTCCGGCAGCAGCCGCACGGCTGCGCCCAAGCGCACTGCCAAGCCCCGCTGTCTGGTTCCTACACCGCGGGGCTGGCCGCCGCTGAACTCGATATTATTTTTCCACATGGCCTCTGCCTGAAGATGAGGAGCATCTCTCCGGAAGGTCCCGCGAGAGAGTTAGACATTGCTCCATTCCACTCCTTCCCCCATCACCACCATCTCCCCTGCCAGAATAGGTCCTGTGTGCGGCTGGAGGAACAGAGGGGTAGACTTCTTCCTCATCACTAACCCTGTCCCTTCTCCGCCTCTGCAGATTTCGTGATCCAAAGCCCGATTCAGCTTATTCAAAAGGAGCCACTTTCATTTTTGTAGGGCTAGCTCAAAACGAGGAAAGCAAGACAGGCAGCAACGCCGCCGAAACGAGAGCGGTGCCAAACCGTTCCCTGCCCGGGGTAGACTTTTTGGGGAAACTCCGGGGCGGGCCGGCAAACACTGTTCCTTTCCAAAAGAGTTACATACAGTTTTCACTGAGCGGTCCCGTGACCAAAGTAATGAATTTTAAAGGGGACGGAGGAAGTAAATAGAAGAAAAAGCAACCGAAATGACTTCTTGTGGTCCTGAAGCCGCTCTGCGAGGCGCCAGTTCCCAGTCCTGAACTTCTCTCCTTCCTTTATGCCCCCATTCCTCTTATTCGTCCTGGGGTCCCCGCGCTGTGTGGCTGCCCTCAGGGCACTCCATGGCCGATCGCCCGGCGTCTCGAGCCCCAGAGTGCAGGCCGGGCGTACCGGCATCGCCTGGGCGCAGAACCGGCCCCGGGCTGGGCGCGAAGCTCGGTTCCGAGGCAGCCCGCGGAAATCCGCCACCCCGGGGCTCACCTGCCTGTCCCCGAGAGTTACCCTGGCCACCCCACAACGCTTCGCTGCCCCTCAACCTGCCCACCAGTCCCGCAGAAGCAGGTCCGAGCTGGGATGGAGAGAGTGGGGAGCTGCCCAGGAGCGCGGCGGAGTACCTTGGCCGCAGGCTCCGCGCTGCAGGACGATGACCGGCGGCCGGTGCAGCCTCTCGGAGCGGCGGCTGGCGGCGCGCAGCTGGCACAGGTTGGCGTAGGTGTTGGCGTCGCTACCGCACACCGGCTCGCTGCTGGCGCACACACAGAGGCCGGCCTGCGCGCGCCGCCGCACAGTGGCCGAGGCTGGCACCCCGAAGGGCACCACGCACTGCAGCCCCTCGCCGCACGGGCCCTCCTGCAGGCCGCACGCGGCGCCCTCGGGAGCGCCGCACACCTCGCAGCAGCCGCACGCGTCCCGGGCCCGGCCGCCCTCGCAGTGCTCCGGCTGCGGCGGGCAGCGCGCCGGCTCGCAGCGCTCTGGGCACCCGGCGGCCAAAGGCGCGGAGCGGCCGGCCCGGGACAGCTGCGCCGAGGCGGGCGCCGCCAGCAGCAGCAGCAGCAGCGGGAGGAGAGCGGCGCGCGGGATCTGCATGGCGACTCTGGCGGCGGCGGCGGCGGCGGCGGACAGGGCGAGGGCCGGAGAGCGGCGCCGGGGAGAGTGCGGGAGGGCCTCGGGGGCAGCGGGTGCGAGTGCGCGCGGCCGCGCGGCCCAGCCCATTGGCCTCGCAGCGGTGACGAGCCGCCTTGGGGACGGGCACGGCGCCCGGGATGGGGGCTGGCCGGATGGCGGGAGGGCGGGCGGCTGGACCGGGACCGCCCGCGGAGGGGGCAGGGCGGGCGCGCCCGGGCACGGCGGAGCTGGTGGGGCGCGGGCGGGGCAGCGCACAGGCCCGCCCTCTCGTCGGACTCAGTTTCCCCGTCTGCGCGCCCCACATATTCGCCTTCCGCAGGTTCTCTCGCTGAGATTCGCGTCCTTCAAACTAATGGAACTTTGCAAGGGGGCCCTGCGGCGGCTCCGCTTGGGAGCGCCCGGGAAAGTTCCTGCAAATCGCCGGACTGGGGGCCCGCCCGGGAGGCTCGGACTGCAGGGGCCTCTGCGCAGACCCGGGTCGTTGCGGCACCGCTGACCCTGGTCACGCGCTGGTTCTGCCCCCGGTACCCCGTACGCGGGACCCTGACCGCGGGGCCTGTGCGGCCGGACGAAGGCAGCGTCCGCGGAGCTGGCAGAAAGCCCGCGCCCAGACCCACAGTGAAGTGATAAAAGCAGAGAGCAGAAGTAATTCGTATAGAGTCCTTCACACGTCTGATTCTTTTAAAAAGTTGTTGTGGGCGGCACGCGTGTCCGTATTCGCAGAAAGCCTAGGAAGCGGCGCAGAAGCTCGTAACTGGGTGGAGCGGTCTTAGATGGGAAAGGGGTTTTCCCCTCTTTGAATTTTTCACCACGTGTGTGATTATTTCAAAACACTTTTGTTATCAAAAATTTGATTTCCCGCTGGAGAATCTTTGGTGCATCCTTTGGGACAGATGCGAGTCTGAGGGTAATCAGGAGGGCCGAGGGCGACCCTGGAGGTGGGTCTGGGTGCCCAGGCAGCACCAGGCCTGTGGGCAGTAGTCCTGGGTCCACACTGAGCAGATGGGCACAGCTCGTGACCAAGGACCTGAGAGGAGGCAGTTCGTCCAGCCCTCATCCCGAACCCTCAAACCTCCACCCAGAGACACCCAGGGTTGGGTGGGCCGGCAGAGCTGACTTTGGGATAGAGTAGCATGGGAGGGGGCTGGGGGCTTGGGGATTTTAATATTCTGTATTTGGGTTGTTCCCTTGTGCACACGTTACTTTTCCAATACAAATAGTTTAAAAAGTAAACTCCAAATACTTATAAGCCCCCTCAAAGCACCTTCCAAATATGAACCTTGTTAATGCCCAGGGCCCAGAGGGGTCCCCCAGAAAGGCCCAGGAGCCTGGGGCATGGGAAAGCTGTTGGGGTCCCCATGCTGACTCCCTGGACTCCAAGCGATATTCCATAAAGCCAGGGCCTCATGGCTGCGGGAGGGAGGCCTTGACCCAGAATTCATTCAGCCCTGGATACTGGAGAGGCAGAGGCCTCTGCTGATGAGAAGCCCTGAGTTCCTGGCTAGCTGTGGTTAACCACAAAAAATGCGGGGGGGTGATGATTTTCGAAGTCCATCAGCAAAGAAAGACTCTCCCCACTGCAGTCCTGGGGCAGATGGAATTAAAAGGACACGTGGTGGTGAATAAATTGGTGATAACTTATTTTTATCGAATTCCCTTATTTTACAGAGGAGAAAACTGAGGGCCAGAAAGGGTGACTCCCCTGAGTGTCATGCCACAAGTTGAGTGCTGGAGCCAGGACACCTTCCAAACCGGCTGTGCCTGCCTGCAAGCCCCATCCTCCTCCATCCCCCTGAGCAGCCAGACTGCAGAGGGAATGAGCGGACCGAAAACAGTGTGGCGGCAGCTTCCCCACTGCTTTGCGGGAGGTGGAGGGAGTTTCTAGGCTCTTTCCCTGTTGGGGAATTAAGTAGCTGGGGGTCCCACTGAGTCTCCACCACCCTCTCACCCATTATCTACCCCTCCCCCACCACATATACACTCTGCTCCCCCAGTGCTGAATAACTTGCATTTTCTGGAACATACCTTTCTGCTTGCGGTCTCTGTGCCTTTCTTTGCCCACATCTCCCCTCTTCTTGAAACACCCCTCCTCCCCTCCAGCGTGGGCTCATGTGACCTAGAGAAGGCGTGGGAGCCCTATCATCTGGGGGACTTGGGTTCAAATCCCACTTCTGGTCCTTAAGTCTATGACTCTGGGCCTTTGTTTAATAACTGGAGGAGTTTCATTAGGAAAATGGCAGTGACCGCATATGTCCCTGGAGTGACTGATGTGCCACCCACAAGCTTCTATTTGGTCAGTGCTGGGTCCCATCATCCCATCTAGCATGCTCCTCTTCCATCCTCATGCCCCCACTCAGTGCCATTGCCTCTGCCTCTCACCCTCTGTGCTGCTGTTCCTGCCCTCATCACCTCCTCCGTAGGGCAGAGTTCCCGTCTTCTTTACCCCTGAATGCCCCAGTGCCAGCACAGTGCTTTGGCAACTTATTCAGTACTGCGGGAGTAGAGTGTATGTGTGGTGGGGACGGGGGTGGAGAATGGGTAAGAGGGTGATGGAGACTCAGGGGGACCCCCAGCCACTTAATACCCCTGAGGAAGTGTCGGCTGAACTGGACCCACTCCTGTGACGGTTCACAGCCTAGAAGAGGCATTTGTAATCACGGTGACCAGTAAGTGCCAGCCATGGGGCCACGTGGCTGTTCTAGAGAAGGAAGACAGCACTACCCCGAGAGCCACGCTGGTGGCTTCATCAGGAAGGGAGTCAGCAGGGGGAGGACTGGGGGACCGAGCGGTCCCTAAGAAGCAGAATTTGCAATACCCAAGGTTTTAGAAAGAGCAACCTGGCAGGGCTACTGCACAGTGAGGTCACAGGCTCATCTGCCAGCTGTGAGTGCAGCTCACCCCACCTGCTCTGACCCAGTCACGGGTCATGAAGAAGACGAGCAGCGCTACAGAGGGGCCTCAAGAAATCCTTCGAAACAGAGAAATCAAAGTCTTGCTGGAAGGATTGTGGGCACCCTGGACTGTCCACATGAGAGGCTGTTGGTGTGTGTGCCTACGCGTGTCCATCAGTGGACGCACGAAGAAGGAAATGGTAAGTCCATTGAAACCTGGCCTCGTGGGCCCATCTCTGACCTTCCCTTAGTCCTAATGTTTCCATATCGGGAGGTAATGCTTTCAACCTGCAAGCGTTGCTCTTTCTCTCTTTTAGATTCTTCCCCACCTGCTGCCATTTATAAAGACGTTTTCTTAAAAGAAGCATTTTTCTTTTGATACATCATGAAAACTCATTTCTCACTCACCAGGCCTTGGCACGGTATTCTAGAGAGGATTTTTCCAGAGAAAAGGGGGCAGTTTTGAAGCCAAACAGACGAGTTCCCCAACATCCTCTCTGCAGCCCTCATTTGCAGCATTGAAGCTTTAGTTTTGAACAGGGCCAAGTCTATTCATGAATAATGAACAATGAAACACCACAGCTGCCAGAGCCTTAATCAGGAAACGAGGCTTCTGAATAGGAATGGAGTAGCCATGTTTGTGCTGCCCAGGAGGACGATTTCCCACTCTGGGCCTCTGTTCTCCCAAATGTACAAAGGACCCAGAATGCTCAGGGGCTCCTATTGCCTTTCCTAAGTCACAGGATCTAAGATCTAAGGAGCTGTATTAATAATTTTGGCTCCTCCTATAAGCTTAGCTTATCACTCTACTGCTCAGTAATTTCCAGGGTCTCTCCATGCCAGTAGAATGAAGTCCAAGCTTCTTACCCTGACTTCCAACGTCCCCCATGCCCCTCAAGCCAGGTTGTCCTCTAGATCCAGGGTGGTGTAATCCATCCCTACTCATCCATTCTCCCATAGCAACAGAACCCCGGCTGGGACCATGCCAGCAGGTAAAAGATGACTTCTCAGCTGGTTTCACCCCCTTTCCTCAGACTGCCAGGCCCACTCCCATCCCCTCTGGCCACTCCAGCATCAGAGGTCATAACCTCCTTTAACAGCAGGTACACCCTGATGACAAACCCACATCAGTTCAGTTAGGTTCATTTCAGGAAAAATTTCCTGAGCCCCTGCTACAGGGTAGACACTGCTAGACACTGTAAAGCAGTGTCAAATGATCAAGCCCCTGTCCTCAAGAAGCTCAAAGTCTAGAATTTTCTTCAGTGATGGAAATAATCTCTATCTGTGCTGTCCAAGAGGGTAGCCACTAACTACATGTGACTGCCAAGCATTTGAAATGCAGCAAGTACAAGGATGATCTGAATTTTTATTTAATTTTAGTTAATGCCTATGACACGGGAGAGAGAGGAGGGTAAGAAAACAAAGGCAGGATGACAGGAGGGAATGCAGTGACAGAGAGGAATCCAGATGTTAGGAGGAGAGTGGGCTGCATCTCAAGGGTTGAGAAAGATTTCACCGGCTTCGCAGAGCAGAAGATGCATCCAGTTGGTGATGACGCAATGAGTCCGCCCAGGTGGGGAAATTCCAAGTTGCATAGTGTGGCCACAGGTGGGAAGAGAGTCCTGCGGACAGTTGAGGCAGCTGGAGGGAAGGGGACCGGTCTAGGTTGTGAGGGACTCCCTCTGTCCTCCTAAGGATTTTTGGCTTCATATTGATGCTGATGAGAAGCTCCAGATGGCTTTTAAGGAGATATGTTTTAGCAGAATCACCTTGCTGCAGTGTGGATGATAGACTGAAAAAAAAATAGATTTAGTAATATGCATTTTTAAATATAGACACATGACTATATTTTAGGTTGGGAGCACTTTAAATTTAATTGGAGATGCGGTTAATGTAACTCAATAGGGTAAGAAGTATAGACATTCCATTTGTTTTGTAACAATTAATTTATTTCTGTATGATCTCTTCAATGAAGACCCCTCCTTCAAAAATAGGACAAAGGTGGGGAAGTTCAAAATATTTTTGAGAACTTTTTTTTTTTTTTTGAGACAGAGTCTCACTCTGTTGCCCAGGCTGGAGTGCAGTGGTACGATCTTGGCTCACTGCAACCTCCACCTCCCAGGTTCTAGCGATTCTCCTGCCTCAGCCTCCCAAGTAGCTGGGATTACAGGTGCCTGCCTCCACGCCCAGCTAATTTCTGTATTTTTAGTAGAGATAGGGTTTCACCATGTTCACCAGGCTGGTCTCGAACTCCTGACCGCAAGTGATTTGCCCACCTTGGCCTCCCAAAGTGCTGGTATACAGCCATGAGCCACCATGCCTGGCCTATTTTTGAGAATTTCTGAAGCACTTTAGAATTACAATACCAGCATTTCTTTTTTTCTTTTCTTTTTTTTTTTTTTTTTTTTTTTAGATAGGGCAGCCTCTTGAGCCAGAGTAGGCTCAGAGACTCCAGTACTAGCATTTCTAATATCAAATCAAAACATTCATGTCTATTAGTTAAATAAAGATACTTAAAAGCCAACCCCAGGCCTGCTGCTGCTCAGTTTCCTTTTAAGCCTTTAAATTCTATGTATTTGTTAAGATCTATAATTCAGATCTTTTATTAATTTAGGCGAACCCTTCCCCTAAATCAGTTGCATGAGACCAGCAGTCCGTCTTTGCATTAATTGGCTCCTTCCAACATATTTGCTTTAGACAATTAAAAGCATGGCATGTGATCAAATTTTTCACTCTCCATGGTAAAGTATCAGACAGATACAATTCAAACAGAGCCCCAGGCAGCTACCAAAAGGTCTTGAATGACAGCTTGTCAATTTCTGTCACTCGGGAGCAGCTTGAAAAGCTGAGCGCGCTCACATTTAGAACATGCTGCCATTTAGGCAAAATGGTATAACATTGAATCAAGGACATTATGAGCCAGAATTTTAAATCTGCTTGTAAAAAACAAAAATTAAGAGAGGGAAGGGGTTCAACCTTTGAGTTCTTTCATTTGTCTAATTATATAGTACTACAGCAAGCACAAAGCGCCACAGTTCCGTAAGCATTAGAAAGCATTTACTAAGCTTATTTGGCAACATGGTCTCTAAGGTGCTTGATGTCTAAGTTTTAAACCAACATGACCTAGAAGGCCCAGATTCTTTCTCTACAAACTTGCATTGTTGTTTTCTTACACATACAGCCGAGGCATTTTTTTTTAATCCATAAATGAGCAGGAAAAATGAGCATTGGAAAGCAGAGAGAATATTGAAAGAATGGTACAGCTTTCTAAATGACTCCTCTAACAACCCGGATGAGAAGCAGGCTGAGGTTTCCACCTCCTTCAGTAAACCCTAAAGCCAATTCACTGGCTTGAGGGGCCACTCAGATGGCCTTCTATAAGCTTTGGGTTTCTGCTCACCCCGTCACTTTCTCAGACCTACTGCGTCTTCTTGTTTCCTTTTTCTGGCATGTAGCAGGTGCATTGGAAGTATTTACTGATATTCCCAACTCTCCAGCTATTCAACCAGAGGAGGGCTGAATTGACCTTGGGCCCTGCCTCGGCCTCCCTGTGGCCAGTGGTGCTCAAACCTGAGCATGCATCAGAAGCACCTGAAGGCTGGTTAAAATGCAAGCTGCCGGGCGCCAGTCCAGAATTTCTGATTCAATAGGTCTGGGGTAAGGCCTGATCATCTGCATTTCTTACCAGTGTCAGGTGGTGCTGAGGCTGCTGGAACCTCCTCTGGGTTCCAGCAAGAGAGAAGAAGGCTGGTAAGCAGAGCTCAATGTGGATTTTAGCAGCTGGGATCATGGAGTGTGATAAAGACAGTTTGCTCCTCTGCCTGTCACTGGCTCCTTCTCCACCAACTCCAGTGTCCAGCACAGACTCTCGCAGAGTGGAAATGAAGGACGCAGGAACCACCAAGGAGGACAGACTTGCCATCTCAGGCCCTTCTTTCCCCTCCGCCTCAATTACCATCGGTCCTGGGTGTAGGTGCAGCAGGTAGTGTACAGGGACATAACGTGGTGACAAAGGTGCTGTCCCCTTGCCAAGCCAGCTGCCATCTCACTCAGCCAGGAGCATTGTCTTTTCCCGTCACACAAAAAATGCCCCCAGGAGTCAGGGCGCCCTGATAACTCCACCCTGAATTGTTGGGTGGTCTCAGGGAGGGTCCACCCCTCAGTCCTGCTCTGCCAGAGGGGGCAGCAGAGGTCCCTAGTATCCATTGAAATCATCTGTGAAGCTTTTAAAAAATGGAAAGACCCAGGGATTTGAAAACAAAAAAACCTTGATTGTAGATCATAGTATTGAATCAATGTTGATTTTCCAATTTTGATGGTGTTACTGTGGTATGAGAAAATTTTTTTTTAAGAAAAACACACTGAAATATGTAGAAATAAAGGACATGCAACTTAAAGCCTGCAACTTAAATGTTTTAAATGTTTCACATGCTTTAAATGTTTCCAAGAACTAGAATGATGTAGCAAGGGTGGTAAGTATTCGGGAAATCTGGGTTAAGGGTCAATGAGAGTTTTGGGGGTTTTTGGGTTTTTGTTTGTTTGTTTGTTTTACTATTTTTCAACTTTTCTCTAAACCTAAAATTATTTCAAAATAAAAAACTTTTTTTGTTTTGAGATGGGGTCTCATTCTGTTGTCCAGGCTGGAGTGCAGTGGTATGACCACAGCTTACTGTAGCCTCAGCATCCCCGGGCTCAGGTGATCCTTCTACCTCAGCCACCTGAGTAGCTGGGACTACAGCCACAGATGTGTACCACCATGCCCAGCTATTTTCTATATTTTTTGTAGAGACCAGGTTTTGCCGTGTTGCCAGGCTGGTATCGAACTCCTGAGCTCAAGCAATCTACCTGCAAAAGTGCTAGGATTACGGGCATAAGCCACCACGCCCGGGCCCCCCAGCCTGTTTATTTTCTGAGACAGGGTCTCACTTTGTCACCCAGGCTGGAATCCAGTGGCATGATCATGGCTCACTGCAGCCTCATACTCCTGGGCTCAGGTGATCCTCCCACCTCAGCCTCCCAAGTAGCTGGGACCACAGGTGTGCAGCACCACGCCTGGCTAATTTACCTTTTTTTTTTTTTTTTTGGAGATGGGGTCTTGCTATGTTGCCCAGGTAGGTCTTGAAGTCCTGGGCTCAAGTGATCCTCCTGCCTCGGCCTCCCAAATTGTTGGGATTACAGGTGTGAACCACTTCTCCCAGCCAAACACTTTTTTAAAAGGAAAAAAAAAGCCAGGCGCCATGGCTCACGCCTGTCATCCCACCACTTTGGGAAGCCAAGGTGGGCAGATCACGAGCTCAGGAGATCGAGACCATCATGGCTAACATGGTGAAATCCTGGCTTTACTAAAAATACAAAAATTAGCTGGGCATGGTGGTGCGTGCCTATAATCCCAGTTACTCGGGAGGCTGAGGCAGGAGAATAGCTTGAACCAGGGAGTCGGAGGTTGCAGTGAGCCAAGATCGCGCCACTGCACTCCAGCCTGGTGACAGAGCAAGACTCTGTCTCAAAAAAATAAAAAATAAAAGGAAAAAAAAAAAACGACTCCAGACCAACTGAATTAAAAACTCTAAGAGCACAAATAAGCACATGAGAAGATGCTTGGCATCTCTAGTCATCAGCAAATCAACAAATCAAAACCACATCGAGATACTACTAAGGTAGCCAGAATCAAAAAGTCAGATGATAACGAGTATCAGCAAGGATGTGGAGAAATCAGAATCCTCATGCACTGCCAGTGGGAATGTAAAATGGTATAGCTGCTTTAGAAAACAGTCTGGCAGTTCTTCAAACAGAGTGAATATATGACTCAGCATTTCCATTCCCAGGTAGCTACCCAAGAGAAAGGAAAACATGTGTCCACACAGAAACTGGAACACACATGTTCATAGCAGCACTATTCATAACGGCCCAAAGGTAGAAACAACCCAAATGTCCATCAACTGATGACAGATAAATTATGGCATATCCATAAAATGAAATACTATTCAGCCATAAAAAAGAATAAAATACCCAGTACAACATGGTGAACCCTGAAACCATGGGGCTAAATGAAAGAAGCCAGATACAAAAGACAACATATTATATGATTTCATTCATAAGAAATGTGTATAACAGGAAAATCTACAGATACAGAAAATAGATTTCGTGTTTGCTTAGGGCTAGAAGAGTGGGGAGAGGCTGGGCACAGTGGCTCATGCCTGTAAACACAGCACTTTGGGAGGATGAAGCAGAAGGATTGCTTGAGGCCAGGACTTTGAGACCAGCCTAGGCAACATAGCAAAAACCCATCCCTACAAAAAATAAATAAATAAAAAATAAAATAAAATAAAATGTTTTTTTTTTTTTTTTTTAGTTTAGTGTGACTGTGCACACTTGTATTCCCAGCTACTCGGGGGGCTGAAGTGGGAGGATTGCTTGAGCCCAGGACTTTAAGGCTGAAGTAAGCCATGATCGTGCCACTGCACCAGACTGGGTGACAGAGTGAGACTCAGTCTCTTAAAAATTTTTTAAATAGTTGGCCAGGTGCGGTGGCTCACACCTGTAATCCCAGCACTTTGGGAGGCCGAGGCGGGCAGATCACTTGAGGTCAGAAGTTCCAGATCAGCCTGGCCAACATGGTGAAACCCTGTCTCTACTAAAAATACAAAAATTAGCAGGGCATGGTGGCGCGTGCCTGTAATCCCAGAGACTGAGGCAAAAGAATCGCTTAAACCCAGGAGGCGGAGGTTGCAGCGAGCCAAGATTGCACCACTGAACTCCAGCCTGGGTGACAGAGCCAGATTCCATCTCAACAGAAAAAAAAAAAAAAAAAAAAAAAAAAAAAAAAAATGTTTAATAGAAAATAAAAAGAATAGCTAAAGAGTATGGGGTTTCTTTTTGAGATAAGGAAAATGTTTTAAAATTGACTGTGTTGGCTGGACTCGGTAGCTCAAGCCTGTAATCCCAGCACTTTGGGAGGCCAAACCAGGCAGATCACCTGAGGTCAGGAGTTCGAGACCAGCCTGGCCAACATGGTGACACCCCGTCTCTACCAAAAATACAAAAATTAGCCGGGCGTGATGGCACACACCTGTAATCCAAGCTACTCGAGAGGCTGAGGTAGGAGAATCACTGGAACCAGGGAGGCAGAAGTTGCAGTGAGCCAAAATCACACCATTGCACTCCAGCCTGGGTGACTCCATCTCAAAAAAAAAAAAAAAAATTGACTGTGTTGTTGATGGTTGTCCATATCCATGAATATACTAAAAACCACTGAAATGTATACTTTAAATGGGTAGATTGTATTTTATTTGAATTGTATCGCAATAAAGCTATTTTTAAAAACTCAGGGGGAGGGGGCAGAGACTGAGCATCCCTAGCGTCTCTAATTTGAAGAGCTCCCAGGGACTCCAATGAGCAGCAGGGCTGAGAACCACACACAGGTAATTTCTGTGTACTGACACTATGTGGATCCACGTTTAAGCCACCCAGTTAGTCTAGAGCCAGAGTAATGTCCTTAGAGATGTGAAATTCAGCAGCACCAGGTATTTTATTTGTCTAACTCATAACCCTTATTTAATCAGCCAATCTGTGTCCAGGTGGGCCACCATATTGTCTTCCTCAGTCAGGTTGGGAGTTGCCTGGCACAGGACCCTGCCTTGCCCACTATGCCCAGACAGCACCCGCCAGGTAGCCGGCGCTAGTCTCATGTTGCTTGTATTAAACAGATGCTTGCAGCAGAAGGTATAGCACTGAAGTAATGCGTTTTTATCTTAACTTTCATTTACTTTCTTCCCTTAGAATTGATTCCATTCTTGATGTGACTTTCAGCTGTCAGCTGTCTGCACTCCCAGACGGGGTGATGGCCTGGCACCAACGGAGCATTACCCTGATGAATCATGGTCGAGGTACTTTTCCACTGGGCCAGCCGCCACAGCCCCTTCTCCATCCTTCGGAGAGCTCTGTCACCTCGCCTTGTAGCACTTATGTCTCTCCCACTGGCCTCCACTTCTTGTGGGCAGTTTCTGGATGCCCAGGCCTAATCCAGTGCTGGCACTCAGTTAATTCTCTCTTCTTTTAAAGGGAACAATTACCACCTTGAGGAAGGAGGCCTGGAAGCTAAGTCTCTGCTATTGCATCCGCCTTCTTCTCACGAAGACCTGCAGCTTGAAAGGAGGGGAGGGAGAAATAGCCCTAAGCTCCAGGAAGACCAAGCCCAGCCGCTGTGATGATTCCAAGGAAATTCAGGAAATCCTTGCTAATGGCCAAACTTCCTGGGTTTGAGATGCAAAAGGAAATCAGATCCCAGGGTAATGCTTTTACACTAAGCAAGAAATTGCAGGATATAAAGCTGTGCAGACCGTTGCCTCTGATTAAGAAAGCGATTCCGAGACTCCAGCCTGGAAGGAACTGGGCCCCAGTGTTAACTGTGGTTAATTCTGGCTGGAGGGATGATGGGTGATAATTTCTCCTTTTTCTTTTCTGTACTAACCATTAATACTGGGGGGATGGGCAGTTAAAAATCAAAGGAAGAAAACATAAAGAAAGCCAAATCCTTTTCCATCCGTAGCCGTTCAAGCTACTGCCTGGACACGCTCTCCTTGAAGCTGGGGCTCCTCTCTCAGCCCCACCTAACATGGCCCAGCTCCTTCCTGGGGTCACTCCGTGTTCCTCAAGCACTTCAAACTCATCCTCTCCTGCCTCTGAGCTCAGCATATGGGCCTCTCCCCTTCCTTTATAAGCTCCATCCGTGACTGCCTTCTGGGGGTCAGCCACATAGCTGAGTGAGGACCACATGCTTCACACCAAATGATACAAGAAGCTTGTTCCAAATCTATGTGGGTTTTTTGACATTTTAGAGAGCAGATGCTTTCCCATGCTTTCTAATTCCCTATTACATCTATACATCTCTTTTAAAAGATCCTGCAAGTCCTTTTAGTGTCTGGACACTTTCTTTTTTCCCAATTTCACCTGCCCCAGTCCTCCTGGCCAGTCCTTCTGTTTCCTGCACAAGGAAACAGCCTTGCAAACATGATGAACCCTGAAAGCATGCTGGAAATGAAAGAAGCCAGGTACAAAAGACAACATACTATATGATTTCATTCACAAGAAATGTGTGTAACAGAAAAATTTACAGAGACAGAAAATAAATTCCTAGTTGTTTAGGGCTGGGAGAGTGGGGTGAGGCCTCTCTACAGAGATGGCAATGCCCAGGATTCCTTTGAAGATGTTGTTTAAATATCACAGCATAGTCAGACAATAGTGAGGACAGTCTGGCATTGGTGTACAGATGAACAAATAGATTCATGCAATAGAAGAAGCTAAACCAGATTCCAGCCTCCTGATTTACTTCCAGTCACCTGATTTAACAAAGTCAAAGTCACAAATCAATAGGGAGAGGATGGTCTTTTCAGTAAATGATACTGTATCAATTGACTCGTCATATAGAGAACAAAATGAACTTTGGTCCCATACACACACAAGTCATAAAAGTTCATTCAAAGTGGATCATAGACCTACATTTGAAAACAAAAGCAATGCAGGGTCCTGGAGACAGGGTCCAGGTGGGAGAATATTTTTATGACCTTGGGCTAAGCAAGAGATTCATAAACAGGACACAAAACCACTAACCACCAAAAAAAGTACTGATAAATATGACAATTAAAATGAAGAATTTATGTTTATCAAAAACAAAAAGGGGAACCATCGACTGGGAGAAAATAGTTACAATACTTGTATCCAACCGAGAATTTATATTCAGGTTAGAAGACTCAAAAACAAAAAGGCAAGCAATCCACTAAGAACAAATTCTGGGCAGAAGACTTCACAAAAGATCTGCAAATGACCAATGACATCAGGTAAACATGGATTAAAACAACAAGAAGACACACCCACAAGATCCGTGACAATTTTGAAAATGAAACCCTGAGGCGGGCAGAATTCTAAGGTCATGTCCCAGATTCCCCCTCTTGGTGTCCGTGCCCTCCACAGTCCACTTGAGTAGGGGCCAGGCCTGTGGATATGATGGATGTCTCTTCTGTGATCAGGTTACATCATATGCCAAAGATGGAGGGATTTTGTGATTAAGTCTCTAATCAGTTTACCTTCAAGTTCACCAAAAGCGAGAGTGGCCTAGGTTGGCCTGGCCTACTCAGGTGAGCCCTTTAAAAGAGAGCTCAAGCCTGCCCTGAGCTTGGAGAGAAGCTAGCTAGCCTTGAAGAAACAAGCAGCTGTGAGTTCTGCAGCTTCACAGAAATGAATTTGGCCGACAATCATGTGAGCTCCATTAGAAATGCACCCTAAGCTCCCTCAACCTCTCCCATCCCCCACAGCACCTATTTACTGATTATCTGTACGTGATAGCAGGGCAGGAACTAGACTCTCAGCCCCCTGAGGACAGACATTGTCTGTCAGTGCATTTCACTGTCTGTCCCAGCACCTTGCACAGAGCCTGGCACATATCAAGAACACGGCACATTTTTATTCAGACAGACTCCTTAAAGCTGGAATCTAAAACCAATGGCTCCTAAATTCAGCCAAAAAGGTTAATGTGACACCTGTGCTTTTATTACCCATTTCTGCAGATGGAAGGGTTGGTTGTCTGTGGCTATCTCAAGTGAAATGCAGAATTAGTGAATAAAATTTTCATCTGAATTTAAAGAAAATCTTAATAAGATTTTGTTATTGCAATTTTGTTGGTACCACTATGGAGTAAATTACACTATTCAAATAGTCATTTCCTTCCCTGTAGAAGAATTATATTAGGTTAAACCAAATACAATTGAGGTATTCAATCACTTTTGACTTCATAAAATGCCAATCTCATATGGTTCAACCTAATTCTTCCCTGTCCCTTTGATGTCCAGCTTGATCATGCTATTTTCTCTGGCCAATAAAATGTGATCTTTAGTGGCACGTGTCACTTCTTAACAAAGTCGTAGTGATTGCATGTTGGCCAGCATGCCTTTTCTCTCTGCCATGACCACCAGAAATTTTCCACATAGAGGTTTTTCAACTTGCTTGGGTCTCAGAGTGAAATGACAAAGAGCAGAGCCATAGCCAATCCATCTGGACATGTAGCACAACTGAGCAATACACCTGTGTGGTTATAAGCCTCTGAGATTTTCATTACTGTGGCATAACCCAGCATGTTCTATCAGTACGTTCTCTTTTACTTTGCCTTGCAATAGAGGTACATTGTGTGTGTCTGCCTCACTTATATCCCAGAGTCCAGCAAAATTTCTTGTCCATAAGAAGCCCTTGAAAAATATTGATTGAATTTAATTAAGTGCTTTTTTTCTGCTGGGAAAAGAACTGGCTGAACACAACCAAAGACATTTTGTGGCATTTATTAATGCCTGTTCTACTTTTAAGCCTAAGGACAAGAACCACCCATGAGCCAAGCTGTATTATGTCAGCAAAACTCCCAGAACCATTAAGCCTCCTTTAAAGCTGGCAGGGAGCTGTTTCCAGAATCAGCATGAAATCCAGTACTCAGCATGCCTCTGCTAGCTCCTCCTCTGGGGGCCCTCCTGTCACTCTGAGCAAGGCAGTAGGAAGTGGGAGGTGAGTTAGGACCAGATCATGTTAGGCCTTCACAGACCAGGAGATATAAAGCAGTGATAACCTATCAGTGGAAACTGTCAGAGGTTTTCATGCAGGGGAGTGCCCACCTGATATTTTAAATGTTGTGACAGCTTACTGGCTAGAGAATAGATTAGAAAGAGACAGGAGTAGAAACAGGGATGGAATAGAAATTTTCTCAGAAATCATAAATTACCAATTTTGACAAAAGAAAAAATCTTAAGTAAACCAGTATCTATGGTGAAAAAGAAATATTTGTAAAAACAAACAAACAAAAATCACCTCTGGAAAAATTCTTGAGGCTAAATGGTTTCATGGTTGAATTCTTTGAAACTTCACATAAACAGATTTTACATTCTTTCAACTGATATTGACCATGGGGAAAAAATGAAAAACTTCCCAATTCATTTTGTAAAGCAAGCACATCCCAATACTAAAACTTGTCAAAAATTGGGAAGAAGGTAAAAGGATCATTTATTGCAGATGATACCATTGTATTACTGAAAACACAAGAGAATCAACTAAAAAAAATGAATAATTCAATACGGTGACCAGTATAAAAAATTAATTTATACAAGCATTAGTTTCCCTATAGACCAGCAATAAACAGCTGAAAAGTAATAGAAAAAAAATTTTATAGAACCAAAAATATAACTAGAAAAATTAATTATAATGAAAATATAAATAAATATTAACATTTTTAAAAATTAAACAGAACTACCTAGGAATTTACTAAACAAGAAAAATACAGGAGTTATATGAATACAATTACTGAAGGATTTAAATAAAGACTTGGCTAAATGGAATGACATACTGTAATATTCCTAGATGGGAAAAACATGTAACTGGAATTTTCCAACTCCTTCATCTGTAGATACAGAAATCTCACCAGCTCACAGGCCCCTCCTACATGACAGCCGGACTTTGGCCCTACCTTACAGTTTCCTGGGTTATTTCTGACAGTCCCCAGAGTATTCCACATCACACAAGTGCAGGAATCCTCTGCCCTTCCCTTGCAGTGATTCAAGTCAGCTGTTGGCAAAGCCTCTAGGGGCAAGCTCACAGTGCCCCCAGTGCCAGTGGTTCATGGGAGAGGGGACGGCCTCCTCCCCAGGGTACTGCTGGACTCCCTCCTCCCATGTCCCCAATTCAGAAAACACTTGAAGTGGTGGTGTGCTGGCAGTTCTCTAGAGAGAAAAAAAAAAGTTTATTACAAATTTTACTGATATAAGGGATACATAGCATATGATTCACAAATAATAATAGTTTCTAAAGCCAGTGTGTTTCCTGATTTTCTACAGCCTGCCATAGAAAAGTGGTTTTTACATTTTCAAATGATTGAAAAAAATCAAAAGAATAGTATTGCATGACACATGAAAATTATATGAAATTTAAACTTCAGTATCCACAGATAAAGTTAGTACAAAAACCCAGGCTCACTCATGCATCTAGGTATTTTCTATGCTTTTGCTCTGTAAGAGCAGAGTTAGTCATTGTGACAGAGACTGTGTGGCCTACAAAGCCTAAAGTGCTATCTGGCCCTTTACATAAAAATTTGCCAGCCCCTCCTCTAGACAACCAGGAAAACAATCAATCAAGCCCTAGTTTGTAGCATTTGCCACTTTCCATGGTGTAAATACTCCCACAGTGCCAGTGTCAAGTCTGCCATCACTGAATGTGGAATTAGGAAGGATGCACAGTAGCATATCGTTACATAGTATTTCCACCATATAGACAACAACAGATGTAAATAAGCATAGATTGTAGTAAGGTGTAGTAAAATGACTAACGAATGATGAATTTTGAATATTCATTACCTTTGTTCCTCACATAACTCATTTAATTGTAAGTTTATAAGTTTAATTTTTAATAATGGTTCTGTTTAACAACCAGCTTGGAAAATTCTTGGAAATTCAACAATTGGGTCTCAGGAGCCAGCTCCTGCACACCACTGATTTGGAGTGACCAATGGCATGTCAGGGGTGGCAGCCCTTGTGGCTCTTGTCTGTGCCAGGTGCCACAGAAATGGGGACAGTGCTCTTCTCTGCGCCCCATTCTGCCACCATTGTCCTGAAGAACAGCACTTCTTGTCTTCTCTATCTTCAAAATGCAGATTTTATTCACAGCCTTCTCTATCTTCAGAGCACCAATCCAATCTTCCTCTCCTTCCATGTACACAGCCTCCTCAAGGCAAATCTCCTTCCTCCAAAGACAAACAGTTACCTGGAAGATCCATAGGTGGGAGAATCATCCGTCCACAGAG
The DNA here is from genome assembly GCF_028885655.2 of Pongo abelii. Classification (NCBI taxonomy): domain Eukaryota; kingdom Metazoa; phylum Chordata; class Mammalia; order Primates; family Hominidae; genus Pongo; species Pongo abelii. The sequence continues at coordinate 129,510,813 of NC_071993.2, read as the reverse complement.
TCACCAAACACAGCTAGTGCCACAGTCTGACTGTTGGTGTCCTCCCAAAATGCATATGGAACCTGATGCCCAACGTGATAGCGTTTGGGAAGGGGGGTACCTTTTGGGGAGTTATTGTCGTGAGGGCTCTACCTTCATGAATGCGATTACTGCCCTTATAAAAGAGGCTCAAGCAAGCTCCTTCACCCCTTCTGCCATATGAGGACACAGCAACAATGAGCCATCTATGAAGCAGACAGCAGCCCTCGCCAGACACCGAGTCTGCTGACACCTTGATCTTGGACTTCCCAGCCTCCAGAAATGTGAGAAATAGATTTCTGTTGTTTATAAATCACCCAGTCTATGGTATTTTTGTACAGCACCCCAAATGGACTAAGACAGCTAGACTCTGAGTTTCATCTCAGGTTTACAGGAACAAGCACTCTGATAATATTGTAAACTTAATGTAATTCCAAGTTTTTAAAAGTAGAATTTTTTGGAACTTCAAAATAAGCAGTTGGAAGTTCAAGAATACTGAGAATAGAAAAACATTTCTATCAGATATTAAAATATAAATAATTACTAATATATAATACTATAGAGAAATATTCACATTAGTGCTATAAAAAGTTGAGAAATGGACTCCTGTGTAAGTAATCAGTGCCTGAAATAAGTAATATTCCAAATCAATGGGAGAAACAGATTTTAAAAACAAATAGCATAGAGAAAACTGGCTGAATTTCAGGTATGAGGTAGAAAAGTGTATTAGATCTCTATGCTATTTGCCAAAATTATTCCACGTGTATTTAACTTTTAGAAGTAAAAAATTAAAATAAATGTATTGAAAGGTATTATAAGTATATATATAAAACCTTTGTGTGGCAAATTATTAAGTGTGACAACAAAGGCAAAATCCAAAAAGAAATTTAAAATAACCATATTTAAGAGACAAATGATGAACAGAGAATATTTCAATACAGGACAAAGATAAGTAACATAGAAAAAAGATTAATAGGTTATATATAAAGGATTCTTGGAAATAAATAAGAAAACTTCAAACAGCAATGAAAAACTTGAGATAAAAACAGGCAATTCACAAAAAGGATAAATAGAAATGTTAACATTTTAAAAAACCTATAGTTTTCAAAGAAATATAAAAATCATAATATATCATTTTTCTTTAATCAGATTGCCAAAAATTAAAAGTATGGACAAAACCCAGTACTGTTAAGGATGTGCGGAAATGGGCACTCTTTTTTTTTTTTTTTTTTTTTTTTGAGATAGAGTTTCGCTCTTGTTGCCCAGGCTGGTGCAATGGTATGATCTTGGCTCACGGCAACCTCCGCCTCCCGGCTTCAAGCAATTCTCCTGCCTCAGCCTCCCAAGTAGCTGGGATTACAGGCATGTGCCACCCCACCCAGCTAATTTTGTATTTTTAGTAGAGACAGGGTTTCTCCATGTTGGTCTGGCTGATCTCGAACTCCCAACCTCAGGTGATCTCCCCACCTCAGCCTCCCAAAGTGCTGGGATTACAGGCGTTGAGCCACCATGCCCGGCCTGCACTGTTATGCACTATTGATGGGAGCATAAATTAGTATATCTTTCCTAGGTCTTTTGACCACAGTAGGAAGTGCATATACCTTTGAGAGCAACAAACCCATGCCTGGAAGTGGAGAAAAGACATGGTCTGCAGTATTGTTAAAATAGTGAACGGCCAGGCACGGTGACTCACGCCTGTAATCCCAGCACTTTGGGAGGCCGAGGCAGGCTGATCACGAGGTCAGGAGATCCAGACCATCCTGGCTAACAGTGAAACCGTGTCCCTACTAAAAAAAAAAAAAAATACAAAAAATTAGCCGGGCGTGGTGGTGGGCACCTGTGGTCCCAGGTACTTGGGTGGCTCAGGCAGGAGAATGGCGTGAACCCAGGAGGTGGAGCTGGCAGTGAGCTGAGATGGCGTCACTGCACTCCAGCCTGGGTGACGGAGCCAGACTCCGTCTCAAAAAAAAAAAAAAGTGGAGAAGTAGAAACAATCAAAGTGTCCAATAAAGAAATGGTTAAAGTTTTTTTTTCTCTATAAATACACAAGGGAAGACCAAAGTTTAAACCTTTATAAATAGTGGTGTCCATATATATTTACTGATAAGTGAGGGTGTCTGTAACATACTGCTACACGGAAAACAGGCTACAAAACAACATGTATGGCATGGTCCCAAAAACGTCAACTTGCCAATGTCTATGTGTAAATAAGCACAAAGAACCATCCAGAACAAAGTCGAGTCATGAGAAGTCTGGTGATTTTTGCTTTTGTTTTGTGTGGTGTGTATGAGATATTTGGCTTGTTTACAGAGGCTACAGATTTTTACACACACAAATATAGCTATTCACATACACATTTAGTAAAAGACTTGGAAATATAATCACTGAAATGTCAACACAGGTCACTTCTTGATGAAATTACAAATTATTTTTATTTTTTTTCTTTTTGCTTACACGTTTGTTCTACAATAGGGTATTCACTTTAAAATCAGAAAAAAAAAAAAACATTAAGGCTATTCTTTTTTTAAACAAAACAAAGATTCTTGTCTTGAGGAAGGCTTAGGCTCACAAAAGAAAAAAAAAGTAAAGACTCTAATACAGTAACAGCGATGGTGGCTCTGTGTCTGCAACAGCATAGAGACCAAAGAAAGGAATGGTCAGTACCAGCAGTGGGAGCCAGGGAGGCTCCGTGTCACATGGAAAAGTGAGTCATGGAAGGTAATGAGGAGCTCACGAAATGGACAGACAGGGAAGCTATGGGTGTTTGAGTCGGAGGGAAATCACCTCCACGGAATTACACTCGAAGGGTTGTCCTTGCTTCTAAGGGTGAATATGGAAGACCACCTAAAAATTTTTCTACAAAAAGTGTCAAGGGCATTGGTCCTCACGTTACTCAGTGTCCCCTGTAACACAATCCACATCATAAAAGATTCCAAACGTTTAATACCTGGACGGTTCTCTAGCTCTAAAAGGTGATACGGTTAGTTGCATCAAACAACAAAGGCTATTCTAGAACTTAACGTTTTCCTTTTCAGTTGCCAGAAAGCTCAGTTTAGTTGGTGTTTATATGTGGTAACCACCTTTCTTTGATTCCTGATGAAATTCTGTCTATATGGAAGACCATCAAATAAAGAAATATTTTTATTCCAACCTGTGTTTCATGTTCAGTTGGTCAGAGCCCGTTCATGCACGCAGCCTTTTTCAGTGGGTTCTTTATCTGAACCACAGAACACAGGCAGTGATTCAGGTAACTGTTTTCTCAGCTCTAAGGATACTATGTAACAAAGGCCATCCTAGATGCATAGGAGAGAAGTTAATTCCTTACATGTAATGGATAATGGATATCTTAGGGCAGAGGATCTCAAACTTTTTTTTCTTTTTTTTTTTTGGTGGGGGGACAGGGTCTCACTCTGTTGCCCAGGCTGGAGTGCAGTGACATGTCAGGGCTCACCACAGCCTTGATCTCCCAGGTTCAAGCGATCCTCCCACCTCAGCAAGCAATGCGAGTCGCTGGGACTACAGACACACACCACCATGCCTAATTCTTTTTGAATTTTAGTAGAGACGACGTCTCACTATGTTACGTAGGCTCATCTCGAACTCCCGAACTCAAGCAATCTTCTCGCCTTGGCTTCCCAAAGTGCTGCGATTATAGGTGTGAGCCACCATACCCAGCCAATCTCAAACTTTAATGGATGTCTGAATCACCTGTAGGTAGGCCTTGTTAAAATAGATTGCCTGCCATAATCCCATAAAATCTGATTCAGTAGGACTGGAATGGGAGCAATAATTTGCATTTCTAGCAAGTTCTCAGTAATGTTGACATTGTTGGTCTCAGGGACCACACTTTGAGAACCACTGCCTTACGGGATTAGGATTTAATTTCTCTCACAGCAGACTTAAGAGGAGCCCATGAGGTGATTGTTAGCACCTAAAATTAAACATAAAACCAAACATACATCAAATATGAAAGGGGCCCAGGACCAGCTGCTGAAACCACTGCACTGGTGCAGTGCTTATACAGTGGCCATTACTACTAGAATTCATTTGCATTTTGCTTATCTTATTCATGTCCCCTTTGGGCCAATCTAATCAACAAAGAGCTGGATTTGGACTGTTTTCATTTTCTAATCTCTTCCAAATTTTGAAGTCTTTGGCTTTTAAAAGGGACTACAGTGAAAGGAGAAAAGCTATTTAGTAGGCCAAAGTTTAAGAGCAAAAGCTTAAAGTGAATTCTGTTCCAATGAACTGTACTGAATGTTGGCATGGGAAGGGAGAAGGCAATCCGGTGTTTTGGGGTCACCAAGGCTTGTGTGATGGGAAAGATGAGAAAGCAATTCCAACACCTCAAGGAGAAAGTGGCATTTTGGTGAGAATTGAAGGATGGGTGGAATTAACAGGCAACAATTATTAGGAAAGTGGCATTCCAGGCAGAAGAAATAGCACAAATAATAGCAGGAAGGTGGGAAACAGGGAGATGGAAAGGTTCAGTTGAACTGGTGTGCCAGATACACACAGAAGCACTGTGTGAGGTGGACATGGAAGGGCCATGAACGTAGGATAGGAAGTTCAAATGCTATTCGCTACGACAGTGTTTCTCAAATGGGAAACCTAGACATGTTCTCCAGGAACCACATGTTCTTTACAAGAAACTATACTTTTTTCATTGAATTTTGATAATTTTTTAAAGACTCCTAAATTTAATTTGGATGGCCTCCTGTTACCTGAGTACTACCACTTTAATCTGGTGGTACGTTTGGGATCACATTGCTGCCAGGTAAGAATCAGAAGATAGCACAACTTGTCATATAAGCAATCTTCACAGCAGTTGTATATTTTGAGTTGAAGAACAAAGTGGGATCTGCAGTAATGCGTTTCTCCTTAAATAAGTTCTGTACATTGTGCTCAGCTCCACGCAAATACATTTAAAAACTTAGATAAAATGTATAATTTTCTATGGATATAATTGATCAAAACTGACCCCAGAAAAGACAGAAAGCCTAAGCATATCAATTTTCATAGAGGAAATGAGGAAGTTGTCAGTGGCACACCCTCAAAAGAGCACTAGGTTGAGAGGATTTCCTAGTGGAAGTCCACTAACTCTTTAAGGAGTATAGAATACCAACTCTTTTTTTTTTTTTTTGAGATGGAGTTTCACTCTTGTCAACCAGGCTGGAGTGCAGTGGCACCATCTTGGCTTACTGCAACCTCCGCCTCCTGGGTTCAAGCAATTCTCCTGCCTCAGCCTCCCACGTAGCTGGGATTACAGGTGCCTGCCACCATGCCTGGCTAATTTTTTGTATTTTTAGTAGAGACAGGGTTTCGCCATGTTGAGCAGGCTGGTCTCGAACTCCTGACCTCAGGTGATCCAGCCTGAGAAATGCCTCGGCCTCCCAAAATGCTAGGATTACAGGCATGAGCCACTGTGCCCAGCCTAGAATACCAATTCTTTTGAAGCTGTTCTGTAACAGCTTAAAATTTAAAAAAAAAAAAAAAACCCTTTCAAGTATTTTCTATGAAGCTAGTAAAACACCACAAAACCTGCAAAGATTAGAGCTATACAAAAGAAAAATGCAGACCAGTATCATTTATATTTATGCAAAAATCCCTAATAGCAAACAAAATCTAGCAGATTTTAAAAATAACATATCTTGACCAAATGGGATTTATTCCGGAAATGTCATGATGGTTAAATATTGAGAACTGGATTAATAGCTTTCACCAAATTAATTAAAGAGGGATAAAAATATTATTTCCAGACATATTGAAGATATTTAACAAAATTCAATCAGCATTCTTCACTTAAGAAAAAAACTCAACAAAATATGAATAGTTGGATACTTCTTTAACCTGATAAAATATTTCTCAGCCCAAAAGCCAGCAGCATGGGGAACCACTAGAGCAAGCTTGTCCAACCCACAGCCCGCAGGCCACATGTGGCCCAGGACGGCTTTGACTGCGGCCCAACACAAATTTGTAAACTTTCTTAAAACATTATGAGACTTTCTTGCGATTTTTTTTTTTTTTAGCTCATCAGCTATCATTAATGTTAGTGCACTAGAGGCTTTTCCACTGAAGTCAGGAGCGTGACAAAAATGACTACAGTTATCAGTTATTGAACAGTGTCATTCATGCACACAAAGCTCAGTGGGTTTTCAGTGCTGCTCAGAATATCCTAAATGTCCCTAGTCCATTCCTTCTCCCCAATCCTAGACATCTATTCTCTCATGCCTTTCACACCTTTCCCCATCTTACTTGCAGTTGAGAATTCTGTTTCCTAGTTTACTGAGACTAAGGCAGAGACTTTCAGAGACTTACCCCTCCACATCTACCAACTTTACCAGTGGCTGCACCACATACTGTACCTTCCTACCCCAGATAAACACCTGTGCATTTGCAGAAGTCAAGCCAACTTGTGCCCTAGCTTCCATCTCATCTCACCTCCTCAAGGACTTGTTCCAACAATCTTGTACTCTTCTATATCATCAATCTTTCTTTTCCTACTGGGTCATTTCATCAACAAATAAGCCACCATCTTTTGTTATTGTTTTTGGTTTGTTTTTTGAGACAGTGCCAGAGTGCAGTGGCACAATCACAGCTCACTGTGGCGTCAACCTCCCCAGGCTCAGGTGATCCTCCCGCCTCAGCCTCCCAAGTAGCTGGGACTACAGATGCACGCCACCACACCCTGCTACTTTTTGTATTTTTTGTAGAAATGGGGTTTTGCCATGTTGCCCAGGCTGGCCTTGAACTCCTGGATTCAAGCTATTCTCCCACCTAGACCTCCAAAAGTGCTGGGATTACAGGCGTGAACCACTGTGTCTTGCCAAGCCACTATCTTAAGAAGAAAAGACTACTTTTGCTACTAGCAACCATCACCTTTCTCCAGTCCTCTTGCAGCAAAACTCCTCAAAAAGAGTTCTATTTGTCCCCACCACTCCATCAGAACAGGCCCTGGCAAGATCACCAATGACATCTGTACTGTCCACATTGCCAAACACAATGGGCATTTCTCAGGCTGCCTCTTAACTTGACCTACGAGCAGCATTTGACACATCCAATCTTCTCCTCGCTTCATTTTCTTCACTTGGCTTCTAAGACACAACGTACTCTTGATATCCTATTGACGTGGTGGTCACACCTTCTCATTCATCATGGCTACTTCCTCTTCTTCCAAAGCTCTTAATATTGGAGTGCCCCAGGGCTCATTCCATGGTTCTCTTTTCTTTCATCTTCATTCTCTCTAAAGATGATCTCATCCAGTTTCAAAGCCTTCATAGCACCTAATACTTTGAAGATTCCCACATTTTTATGTCCAATAATGATTTCTCTCAATTCCAAATTTGCATATCCAACTGCCTGCCTGCCATTTCTACTTGGATGTCTGACATGTCAACCCTAACATTCAATACTGCGACCAATACTGCAATCATGATCTTTTCCATCAAACCTGCTCTACCTGCAATCTCTGCTACCTCAGTTCATGGCTTCTAGTTGTTTGGACCAAAAATCTTGTCATTACCCTTAATTCTTCCCTTCCTTTCACTTGCCATATCTGATCCATTGGAAAATCTTCCACCTTCAAAATAGACAGGCAAAAAGCAAATGGGAAGAAAAGATGACATGAGTGACAATACAAACCAAGACCATGAGCATGATGTATGTGAAAGTCATCAAGAAACAGATGCCATTGGGACCAAAGGCCCCTGTTTGGACATAATAATAAATGTTTCCACAGGGAATAGGTTACATTCATATCATGAAGATACGGTACCAAAGACAGGCAAAAAAAAAAAAAAGGCTGATGTAAGTTCCTGACCATGGAAAGTTCCCCACATCCCCTCCTTTCCTCCTCGCTAAAGAAAACGTGCATGAGAGATATACATACCACAGTTTGGGAGGGAAAGAGGCAATGGAGCCTTAGGAGAACAATTTAAACTTTCTCCATCACTTTGGACCCCTGAATCAACATTTAGAAATTTATAAAGTCACATGGCTTTTACTTAGAAGTACCTTTTTCTCTTATGGGACCCCCCAAAGGCCCTCTCCATCACAACACTTATCTTACCCCCACCATCACCCATGCATCACCCATGGGCCATCTCAGTCTCTGATGCGTAGTTTTCCATGCTACTGTAGTTTTCCATGCTAGATTTTATCACATATTACTTTATATTTTCTTTTGGCAGATTCCTCGTGGACATCTTTGTCGTCTTCTTAGGCCTCCTGTGTGCTGCATGTTGTACACTGAAGACACCAATTGACCCAACTCCGTCAGGTCAAAGCTTCTCCACATGGAAAAAACCTGTTAGCCTACACCAAGTGATTATCTTTATAACCAGGCCCTATAGCTGTTTCCAAAGCAAGAATCCAGCATCTTAAAGCTATTTTAATCTGTTAATTACTATTTAAATTATTCTGGTAACCTTATTTATCAAATGTCAGGGCTTGAAATCTTTCAGGGAAGTTATAATTTGATACTTACCTATGATTGATTCTCAAATGTTAAATTTAAAGGTATGTATAAATGTCATTTGAAATAGTATGGTTCTAGAAATGTTGAGAACAGATTGAATTCAACTCATTTAGTAATCCGGAAATACTATTTTAAAAGGGAAGTTTTCAAGACTTCTACTGAGACAGTAGAAGTAGTGTGTTAAGAGCCCAAACTTTGGTATCAGAAAGATACATTTCAAGCCTAATGTGACTCTGGACAAGTGGCTAAGTCTGCTTCCGAACCTGCAGAATAGGAGATAGATGTGACTATAAAAAGGACAACAAAGAGGGGCCTTTGTGATGATAGAACTGTTCTGCATCTTGACTGTATCAGTGTCATTATCTTGGTTATAATATTGTATTAGTTTTTCAAGATGCTGTTGGGGGAAAACTGAGTAAAGGGTACACAATATCTTTTTTCTTTTTTTTTTTTTTTTTTTTTTGAGATGGTGTCTCATTATTTTGCCCAGGCTGATCTCAAACCCCTAAGCTCAACTGTTCCAATTGCCTCAGCTTCCTGAATAGCTGGGACTACAGGCGTGTGGGTCTACATTATTTCTTACAGAAATAGAAATTGACAGGTAGGACATAGTTAAAAAACCAAAACTTCATTTTCTAAACCCAGGTAAGTTCTTGGAAATAATTAAAGCTCTTTCCAAATAGGACCAAATACTAAATATTCCCCATTTTGAAAGTTTGGAAAGTTTTATTTCTTACAACTACATGTGAACCTACAATCATCTCTAAATAAAAAATTTATAATTTGTAAATGTTAGTTTAAATTTTATATTAATTTCAAAACTATCCTAGACAATCACATGATCTTATCTAATTTTCTATGATGGAGGCAATAAACAAAGACTCCAAATTTCCAAATTTTAAATTTAGCAATGATATAACCAGAAGGTGGCGCTATTACCACATGAATATACCACAGTAAGGCACTATTAAATTATCAAAAAATACAGATTTCATCAATCAAAACTGTAAATGCTAGCCTCAATTCAGCAATATTTTCAACGTGTGTCTTACTTGAGGTTTAAAACATACAATTTAATCATTTAAAAAACAGATAACATACACAAATCCTATATGGACTAAACTTCTAAACACAGAGATCTGGTATTATGCTCTCATATCTTTGCATTTTTGATACAAATATTTCTTGCCTCACCAACAGTTAACAGAACTTTTGATAAAGGTACAAGCACCACTTACAGAAAACTCCTCAACTGCAACTAGAAGTGAAAGAAAAGCTAAGAAAGGGATTTCCTTTTTGTTAAAGCAAAAATGTTCACAACTTTCCCTTCTTGTTTCAGGTTTAGGATAAAAACATTAAAAATACTTTTCAAAGGAAAAAAAAAAGTTGCATCAGTTAATAATAATAATTACCGAGACAGATGTAGCTTTTATCCAATTCCATTTTATATAACGTAGAAAGTGAAGTTCCGAAACACACACACTTGCCTAAAGTCACATACGGCAGAACTAGAGTTGAAGACAGGTGCCAGGATGCTGGGTCTAAGACAGCCATTATATTCAGACCAATGAGACACTAGGCAAGAAGAAACTTTTATTACAAAAGGCAGTATTTTTCCTTGAACCATGTATTGTTAGCCTAATTCTACTAGTCAAATTAGTTTAGATCTTTTCAAAAATGGACAAAACGTGTCCAGGAATAAGCTTTAAATAAAATTTATGTATCCATAAAACACAGCTACATATTTGGAGCAGCATCAACAAGACATATTTGGAGCAGCAGTGGACAAACACCATGGTAACAATCAGGTGTCCAAGACCCAATGGGAAAGAAAGGAACACTGGAACATCAGTCATTTTCAAGGAAGCAGGCTCCTGGACAAGTATGACTGAAATTGTTACTTAGGATATTATTACCTCCCATGGCTGGTGTGAACAAGAAAACATGGCTTACACATGCAATGGCACTTTTGGTAAGAAAATAATATTTTAGAAAAATAGGTAGGACACGCTAAAAAATTAAAACCTCATTTGCTAAACCTAGATAAGTTCTTGGAAATAATTAAAAGCCCTTCCTAAATAGAACCAAATACTAAATGCTCCCCTTTTTAAAAGTGCTGAACATGCTGCAATAAAGGGGTATCAAACATAAACATATCCATGGTCTAACAGAACTACAGAAAACCTAACAGGTGAAACACAGACACAAACTTTAAGGTCCTTGCATTCTAGGACAAATGTGTTCCATCCATTTGTAGAAGCAGCATATTATTAGAACACACACAGGAAGTACATGAGCTGCTGTTGCATGGCTAGACATTCACAAGTCACTTGACTCAACAGAGATCTGAGGGTCTAAGATGAAGAAAGTATTTCACACAACAAATGGCCTTCAGAAAAAGAGACTGAGAAAAAAAAAAAGAACACTAAGCCAGTGTGTTTTGGAGAGGAGGTGCGGAATGCCGTAGGTTATTAGGAAGCAACCTGGTATATTTGGCTGGATTACTCTAGCTACACCCTGGGCATAGATCCTAATGATGCTCCCAAGTACAGTGAGAAGCCAACAGTTACAGCTTCATTGCTAACGTGCCCCATGGGCCAGGCAAATCCTCCTCCTTTCTGGGGTCTCAATCTATCTCAGTTAGCACTGATGGTGGGGGCTTGGCCTAGCTGATCTTTAAGTTGTCATTCAGCTTTTCAGGAAAAAGCCAACAGATGAAGATGTCTACTTTGATACCTACCCTGCACAATGACAGGAATAGGGTAGTCCAGGAAAGCCCCAACAGGACATGAATAGGTGAGCAGACATACTGGTTCAAAGTCATTCCTGGCTGAATTTCAGAGGACAAAGTATGAACATGCCAGGGAAAAGCAGCAGGATCTGACAATGGATTAGACACAACAAGCAAAAGAAGGTATCTCGAATCATTGAAGGCAAGTTGCTTTAAGGAAAGAATATTCCAGAAATTCAAAAGTACAACTTATCTAACAAATAGGTATATACTTTTCTCTAACGTGGGAAGTTCACACATTCTACATTAATGCCTTGTCGTCACTGGAGAAGTATTTAAGCTTTACCAAGTGCACCAAGCACTGCACTAGGCCCTGTATATGGTGTTCACGTGGAATATTTATCACCAACAGGGAACATTTGCAAGGAGCAGCCTCTAACACCCCACATAGTTTTTTGAGTGCATCTCAACTGCCCACCCGGAAATTAAGATGCCCTCTGCTTTCCGCCTTACATCATGCCGTCTAAATAATCATGGAGCACTGTAAGCAGCCCAGATGATGCACACGACGCTCTGAGGCTAACATATGATAATACTGCTTTTGAGAACATGTTTTTTAATTAAGAAAAATAAGCAAGTTCTTTCCCCTACCAAAAAAAAAATTATTTTTCCTTCTATAATTTCACATGAAGGGATGCATTAAGAATTCACAGATCTGAAGTTTCTTATTCTTGCAAAGATGACCAAATAATTACTCTGTCCTTAAATATGTAAATTGCAGTCAATTAACCAAACACATCCCTAATCATTGTATTTACTTCTTCACAGAAGGGCTGTACCAAACAAAATGAGAAATAAGTCAGAATAAACTCTGTGCAGTTTATTCTCAAGTCATTACAGTGTTCAACCAGTTTGACATATAAAGATAACAGACTTTAACAGTAAATGTTGGGAGGCACACATATATTCCCATTCTGAAAGAAGACATGTTATATATACAGAAAAAAACGCAGCAAATATTAAGGTATTCAAAGTAATTTTTTTGAACTCAGATGTGACATATTTACAAGAAAAGTGTGTACGTTTTAAAATAATTAAATAATTTCCATAGACTTATAAAAGAATTGAGATAAATATTAGGAGACCCTGACAATCACAAGAACATTTTCCTATGCTATTGAACAAGGAAAGTTCTATTTTAAAATGTCCCAAAACAGAGCTAATATTTTGCCACCATGAAATATATCAAATTGCAAATACTAAAGTGAACATGCACTGTGGAAGCTGTACCAAAATTAAACAGCATTAGGTTCTTAAATATTGCAAAGTGTCTATTTAAGATTTCTCGGGTGTGTTCATGAAAAAGGAACTTTCAAAAAAGCCATTAAAATGAATATATCAGCAGAAAAAGTGATAACTCATTAAAATCTCTTTATTCTATCACTTTCAAATGTAGCTGCAAAAGAGAAAAAATCTTAATATAACTTTAAAAAAATATTAGCTTATGAATAAAAAAGTTGAGTGGTGCATTCTTTATGCATACAGATTTTTAAATTGATACTGTATAATTCTAATACATCTTAACCTCTGGACTCCACTGCTGTAGTAGGAAATTTTTCTCTGTCTCAGACAAGAAGTCATCTAAGAAAATGAAAACGAGAAACTTTCAATGATATGCATGAATTCAAAACAAAACAGTACTGTAAAATGGCAAAATATAAAAATAGCAGCATGTGAAGTTCAAGACTGTTTTCTTAAAGCAAATGTTTAAGACTGAACCTCAAAAATGGTACTTATGGGCTGGGCATGGTGGCTCACGCCTGTAATCCCAGCACTTTGGGAGGCTGAGATGGGTGGATCACCTGAAGTCAGGAGTCCAAGACCAGCCTGGCCAACATGGTGAAACCCCATCTCTACTAAAATACAAAAATTAGCCAGGTGTGGTGGTATGCACCTGTAATCCTAGCTACTCGGGAAGCTGAGGCAGGAGAACTGTTTGAACCCAGGAGGTGGAGGCTGTAGTGAGCTGAGATAACGCCACTGCACTCCAGCCTGAGCAACAGAGCGAGAGTCTGTCTCCAAGAAAAAAAAAAAAAAAGCGGTACTTACTCAAACTGGTCTATAATTCAACTTCCGAAACTAAAGATTCTTTAGAGAGGTGCTTATATCTATATCCCTATGATTAAATGTATTCTCAAATTTGTTTTTTAAAACATATATATTGCACAGGTAGTACAATACCAGCATTCTGGTATCTCTAACATAAAATGCTATCTTATTTAACGCAACTATTCTACTGAAAATTAATTTTATCCCAATGTTTAAAATCAGTCACGTAGGACTTTTAAGCACATTAATTTCAAAACATTCCTAAACAAGATGAAAAAACACAGGCACTTGAATATAGGCTATTAGTGACAAAAAGTAGAGGTCACAACAATTTCATGACTAAGGGTAGTTATGTCTTTACATATAAACTTGAGGTCTTTCACCAATCCAAATATAGAAATAACAACTATTTACAAAACTTGGATAAGAAAATCAGATCTCCCAAAAATTTCCTACCAAATAATTTTTGCGGAATAAAGCAGTGACTGCTCCAAGGCCTGATGAATCTTTTTCAAACAAATGTCTAAGACACAGTTGTTTGAATTCTAGTTTTCTTCTTTTCTCTATGCCGGTATAACCCACAACCCTTACTGTTGGTCTATTAATATCCTCTATGCAAAATAAGTCACCTCAAGATTCAGGGCATCAAAAATGGTTATAATTTCAAAATAGTCTACATTTTAGTATAAATTTTACAGCACCACAGACATCATGAGTTTAGGTATCTTGGTCTGGCAATATTTCATGTGGTAATATCGACCAATAAGAATGTGTAAATGTTGAACCTTTAATAGGAAGTCATTGTAGCATTTTTTAAATGACCAAAGTTATTAATAAGCATTTTTTATGTTTTAAGTTGTTAAACATTTAAACTGTCAAAATCACTAAGAAAAAAATATTACACATACATTGTTACCACCCGAATGAGAACACACAATGCTTCAGACAGATGATACTGAGATATTTTGGGTTTTTCCTTTTTCTTTCTTTTTTAAAGAAATTATATTTAGTTTGGCCACTCCCTAGATTCTTGGTTTACCAGCTTATAAAGAGTACACCTAAGAGGCAGTATAATATACGCACTAAAAACCATTTCCCCCTTTATCATCTTTGGCTAGAAGCCTCATGAAAAGAAACTGAGGACGGCAGAGGCAGGCAGGCTCCGTGCGCTTCTGCCTCACACGTCACTGACCGGAAGGCTCGCATCATCCAAGTCCACTAGGTCACAATCTTTTTCCTGAGGGCCATTTTTACTTTGAGGTCTTAACAGAGCTTGTTCAGTCACTTTGGAAGCTGGTTCTCTTGGAGAGACAGTCTGGACCTTGAAGTTCCCTGGCTTGACCTTGGCAAGAGATTCGTAAAATCCTCGCTTCTCCATGGTAAAGGTTGAGACCAAAGAGTTGCTGCGAGAGGCTGTGGAATGTGAGGTGGCGGCGGCTGCGTTGGTAGGACGGAAAGCGTGTTTGGATTCTGAAGGACCGGGGGGATGCTCCTGCAAAAAGGAGTGGCAGTCAGACACGGTCAGTCACTCATGACCAGGTTAGTAACTCAGTGTGAGACTTGATTCTCTGAAAAACAAATAAAACACACACGCACACGCACACACACACGCAAGGCAGCAACAGAAGCCATGCAGCATAAATGTGCAAGTTCTTTCCCAAAGCAACGCGTTTTTAGAGGTGAGTTTAAAGCAATGATAGCCAAAAACCATTTCCACTAGGAAACCAGCTCCGTCACCAAAGCCGAATTTGGCAGCCTATGACACTTTGAAGATTCAGCCAACCTAAACTGAAATACAGTGTTCCAGCTGCAACTGAACTGTGTTTAAAAGAGAACCTCCCAGCTGTATCATTTTATTTAAGAGTATATTCTCAGTCAACACTAGGAATTATCCCACATATTTTAGAATGAAAAAAATTAAAATATAGACTATAACAATGAAAGGCCATATTTCTTTAATAAGCACGAATCAACATCTTTCAAACATTATTTTGCTGATAAGACTTAGTTTTTACTTCCCTGAATTTCACTGCAACCAATAATAGCACAGTCTTTTCATTTTTTACTTAATTTTAGTTCTGAATAGGTCATATATTCATATGGCTTAATATTTTAAAGGTAACAAAGGGTACACATTTACCACATTTTAAACTGTGGTGAAATAATTATCAGTTGTGAATGTTAATTTCAATATGCTTCTAACTAGATCAAATCTGAAGATATCCTTAAATATGACCATTCTAAATACATTGCTATATACTAGTATATTATATTCACTTATGATACCAGTGGCTTTGAAATCAAAGTGCTACAAATTACCAAAACACTACAGAGTCCTATTAGATGGCTAAATTTCAGAGATTTTTAAATGCCATGCAAACTATAGTAATGTACAGTTTATCCAATGCATATGCATGCATTAGTTTGCATATATTATTAGAACAATGGTGCATTTCATAAGTATTGTATCTTAAAAATTTTTAAATACATAAAATATAGAAATTGAAACTCTTGCAGCAGTTGAGTATATTAATTTTTATATGTTAATGTCTCTTTCTGTTAGTAAAGTTGTATGTTTTATTTTTTATTTTTAAATACACATATCCAACCTGATGACTACAGTGAAACAGTTTGCGTTAGTATTGACAAAATCAGTTATGATAACTGCAAAAGGCAGTTTGGTTAACTCAACTTTCTATGATCAGTTGTAAGTAGTAAGTCTGGGCCCTCCACTAAGAAGGCACGTTTGCGTGAGAGCCCACATACGTGCTGCATTCACCAGCTCTTGATGTATACCTCTGTATACAAGGGTTCGACAGCCTTCTGGCCTGCCGCATCTGGAACACAGTGCAAAGCTAAGATTAGAGTTAACCTATACTGGGTAGAGGGAGGAAAAGAGAAAGTTGTGCTGACAGTCATAGCTAGATAGTCCAATTTGCCCCCACCACAAAGCACAAAACACAAACATCCTTCTCCAACTTTTCCTCTTCCCAACAGACATTGTTTTTGCAGAGAGTCTCATACTTGACTGCTGAAAAAGTCACATAAAATACAGGCAGTTACAAAATGAACATCTATGAAAGTGACTTCTTAGATATTTCAAAAAGGACATAAAGAGAGAATGACTTAACAACTAAGAAATCAGAAACATTGATTTCTATTTATCTGTAGTTATCACTACCAGAAAACTAATAAAAGGCAATATTATAATACTATCAGAAAAAAATATTAAAAGTGTAAGTATCTAGCACATATATCATAGTAAATCTAGATATGCTACATATGAGACTACTTTCTGCAGATGGCAGTGTTACATTTTAAGATACTTTAAATTTTCAGACCTGAGATCAGTGGCCAAAGTATTCCAAACGCAAATCTAATTCTTATGTACTTGAACACAAGAAAAATCTTTTAAAAAAATATTTCTGAGCAGAATGTTTAGTTGTATTTCAATTTTATTATCATACTACCACAAAGATAATTATGGTAGTTTTCAGAAGCAGGCTTTTAAAGCAGGTTTTAAAATGAGAATTAAAACATGAAATGGAAACACTGGGAGCACTGAACTGCATTTAAGGCCCCAGCTGCTCAGTGATCTTATGGCATGGTTAAGCCAAAGGTAAAAAACAAAACAAAACAAAAAAACCTGAACTGAAATCAGAGGAAGTAAAGAGGAAATTCAGACGTTCACAAAACTGTGTAATGCTACAACTAAAAGTCTTACATGATCCTGATCACACACCATACTAAGAATCTGTCAAATTATGCCAAATCTAGAGCTACTGACAAGTAAGAACACCTAAAACAAAGCAAGGAAATGTTTATTCTTTAGTTGCCCTACTTGTGCATTTAACACAATACAATGCACAGAAAGTTATGTATACATAATACTACAAGGAAGCATTAAATTAGAAATGCATTATTTTTTGCAAATCCAATTGGTATAAAAGTCAACGTGCAAATAAATCTCAATAAAGAAAGAAACCGGATGGATTGGGAGAGAAGAAGCAAAACAATTTGACAGGATGGGGGAGACCCAAGGGAGTATCACCCCAGAGAGCAGGAAACCTACAGAAGACGCAGATCTGCCGGGACCCCGCTGTGCTACAATGGCGCCAGAGACTGCTTTAATCCAACTGTGCATCTCTTCAGGGCTATCAGCCTAAAGGAAAAAAGAACTCATTCAAACAATTTTTTCTCAAAATCACCTACTTCTATAAAGCCAATGTATTTATTTTGATAACTTAAATACTGTCATCAACAAAATCACTCTAAGGCAACTGTTTCCAAAAAATTTAGAAATCATTTTTTTAAAGCCAGGTTTTGCTAGGTCTTAACTACACAGAGACATAAATTGAGCACTTCAATATCAAGATCAGACCCATCAACAGGCGTCAATAATGAATACCTCCAGAGAGAAAACAAGCAGAGGAGGAAGTCAAAGAAAAACCCTTCTTATTTCACTCTACCTACTGCTACACTGTCTGAATCTGCTACAAGAATATTTATGTAGTTGTATAATTTTTAAAAATTCTGACATTCTTTTACATATTTTTCTGGAAATAATTTCTAGTAGTACCCTAAATCCTACAACAAGTATTGACAGATAGGTCTGGCTTCCAATGTGAATTTTAAACCTTACTATGAAATTAATCCAATTAAATAAGGCCCCAAGTGGGGTGCAGAGATACTGCCTCTTGTTTCTAGATTCTAGAATCCCTTACACTTCTAGAATCTAGAAATATGAAAAAATTTAAAATGCAGGATATTTTAAAATAAGTAATACTAACAAAGACTAAAAAAAAAAAAAAACTAAAAGTAGCCAAAGGTAGAGTATACTTAATTCATTACTAATGGAAATACAATTCTAGAAATCAATTTGACAAAACAGAAAGGGTCATGATCTGATAGTTAATCTCGATCTAGACTTACCCTAAAGAAATCAGGCAAAGTAATGCACAAAGATGTTTTTCATCATATCATTTATACAGTAAATGTACAAAAACTATGCACATGAATGTTCAGCGACAGAGTAATACAGAAACAATTTACTGGTGGAACATCAATGGAGTATGGTGCAGTTCTAAAAGGTTTTCAGATAATTTTTAATGACATGGGAAAAAAATAACAATATATGAAACAAATAGGATATAACACTATATTTAGTATGACCCCACCTATTATAAAGATATACACCTTAAGAAAGGGAGCAAAATCATAAGAATGGTTGCCTCAATGTGGGACTAAATGTTTTATAAACCACATTTTTCTGAAATCTTTCTATATTTTCCAAGTTTTCTGGAATAAGCATATTTAACTTCAGTAAAACAAAAACAAATCATCCTTTTTTTGATTTTTTTTTTTTTTTTTTTTGAGACAGGGTCTCTGTCACCCAGGTGGGAGTGCAGTAACACAATCTCAGCTCACTGTAACCTCCACCTCCTGGGTTCAAGCCATTCTCATGCATCAGCCTCCCAAGTTGCTAGGATTACAAGCCTGCACCACCACGGCTGGCTAACGCTCGTATTTTTAGTAGAGATGGGGTTTTGCCATGTTGCCCAGGCTGGTCTCGAACTCTTGGACTCAAGCAATGTGCCTGCCTTGGCCTCCCAAAGTGCTGGGATTACAGGTGTGAGCCACCACAGCCGGCCCAAATCTTTTTTTAAAATTTTCCATTTAAATAATTCAATGAGGTATGCAAAAAGTACAAGTTAAACTTAAATACAGGATGCCTACTATTAGTGAAACTATATAGATCTACTGTCTACTTTTATTATGGGTTTTTTAAAATAAGGTTACCAAAAAATGATATAATAGAAAAATCAAAATTCTAAAATATGTGCAAAAATAATCCAACTTGAAAGTACACACTTAACATCTAAATTAAAAGCATTTCCCTTTCTCTAAATACTTAGTTCTGGTTCACTAATTCATAACAAATACCCCCATTTCCTGAACATATAACCCCACCAATAATAACTCTATATATAGCACCCTTTTATTAAGCTGGTGAATTACAGTTGTCATATTTTTCACCTCTAAAATTGTTAATTTCTTGTTAGGAGGATCTATTAATTGCCAAATAAGTATCTTACCTGCACATAGAAAGTTCGAGATGTTGTTACAATTTCAAACAGGTTGTCCCTCATCATTATGTCGCTGTATGAAAAAGAAAAATCCAATTATACTTAAATAGCAGTTGTTTGACAGTTTCTCTTTCATTTGTTTACCCAGTACCCAGTATGCACCAATAAATAAATGAGGTAAAGCACTGATTTAACAAACCCAAATTATCATTTCCCATTTATTTTCATGTAAGATTTTACATGTTTCATGTAGTTTTACTTTTAGAAAAAGTTCACAAAGCAACTTTAAAGTTCAGAGTTTTTAGTAATCAGTTTGGTGCAACACTGTCACAGCTAACACATTTTCTTGTAAAGCTCTATTCTACTGCATCTTTTAAACACTTAATACATCAGTTTGTCAAATCTGATGGCCTTACCATAAGTTGTTCACATTAAATTTATTCCTTTGCATTAATAAGCTGTTTCTGTATTTTTAGTTTTCAAAGAAACAAAGGATTCTTTCCTAATTTTTAGTTTTCAAATGAACAAAGTAGTTCAATACTTTAATCTGAGGCTTTTGGAAATTCTAGTGTATCTCAACTATAAAGAGTTAAAAATAACTACAATTAATATGGAAAAATGTAATCTGTAAGTAAGTACATTACTCAAACTAAGGCACTATTCTGTGTTTATAACTTGTGCCAGGCATCAAGTCAGAGCGGTTCCTTACCTTTGCTTACATTCCTGGACTTTATGAACCTCTTTAAGTGGTATTACGCGAAGAGGTTCCTTTTCCTGGCAAAAAAAAAAAAAAAAAAAAAAATCAGATACACGATGTTTATTCTTAAAATCCTTTCAAAGGTTAGCTGTCTTATTTGGAGACCCATGTGAAAATCACACTTCTTTTCTGAAGCATATCTCAGAAATAAATCTACCTTCTTAAACCATTCAGCATCTGAACAGCTCAAACACTATAACCTTATATACACTGTTGTTTGAGACAAGAAAAACTGCATACGGCCCTTATTCACATTATTTCTGGCCTTAAGGGCAGTGTAGCTAATTAAAAGCTATTAGCCATCAGACTTTCCCCGATGGACCCACGTACCAGTATGCGCAGCACCTCCTTTTCTGGAATGTCACTTTGATACACAAGGCAGCAGAGCAAGTGCACATCCTGCTTCTTTGACTTAAATTTGTGATTTTACAAATATCACTTTTATATAAATACAAAATTGAATGTTTACTAAGTGCTGAGACATCTGCTAGGTTTTAAATGTTTTATCTCACACTTTCCCCAATGCTACAACACATGTACTACTATTCGTGTGCTGAAACTACAGATTAGACACGTTAAGTATCTCACCCAAGGTTACAAAGTAGATATAAGATACAAATATAAAACTGGTTCCTAATAGCATATTTCTAGTATACATTCCATAAAATACAATATACATATTTCATTGAATATGACAGCATGAGATTAAGACATACCATTACTTTATGTAGCACCAAAAATGAAACTAAACCATGAGAGAGTTTTCTTTTTGTTTTGTTTTGTTTTTTGAGATGGAGTTTCGCTCTTGTTGGCCAGGCTAGAGGGCAATGGTGCGATCTTGGCTCACTGCAACCTCCGCCTCCTGGGTTCAAGGGGATTCTCCTGCCTCCCGAGTAGCTGAAATTACAGGCGCCTGCCACCACGCCCAGCTAATTTTTGTATTTCTAGTAGAGACGGGGTTTTACCATGTTGGCTAGGCTGGTCTCGAGCTCCTGACCTCTGGTGATCTGCCCACCTTGGCCTCCCAAAATGCTAGGATTACAGGCGTGAGCCACCACGCCCAGCTGGGAGTGCTTTTAAAAAAAAAAAAAAAACATAGCTCTCTTTTAAAAAGTTTTACAAAATAGTTTAATTTTGAAATAATTTCACACTTAATAAGAGACTGAGAAAAACAGTACAAAGAATTTCTGCATAACCTACACCTTGTTTTCTAAACTGTTGATATTTTACATTTGCTTTGTCATTATGTTTATGTTTATATACGTGTCTGAGAGAGTATATGTGTGTGTATATATATATATATATATTCGAAATGCTTGAAGGTTAAGTTGTAAATATGATGCACCTTTACTAAATACTTCAGTATTTCCTAAAACATGGATGTGCTCTTGCATAGCCACAGTGCAATTATGAAAACTGGAAACTCGACACTGATGCAATACTATCATCTACAGACCATCTTCAGATTTCATTCACTGCCCTACCTGTATTCTTTACAGTACAAAAACCATTTTCTGATCCAGAGTTAAATCCAGGATCATACCATGTATGCAGCCGTCATGTCGCCTTTAACTGTGGAATAGTTCTTCATTCGTTTTCCAGAGTTTAAAAAAGTGCAGGCCAGTTATTTTTGCAGAACACCTCCCAGTCTGGGTTTGTCTGTTATTCGTGCTGAGATTCAGGTTATACACTTTCGACAGGAAGCCACAGACATGACACTGTTCTTCTCAGTGGACCACTATTAGGAGGTACACACCTGATGGTGGCCTGTCCTGTCACTGGTGTATTAACCCTGATCTGTTGCTTAAGGTCATGTTTGCCAGTAACTGTAAAATTACTTTTTCCCTTTGTCATTGTTAAGTATCTTGTGGGGAGATACCTGGAACCTATAGTAATACCAGGTTTCCCATCATAAGTTTGCAACTAGTTTTATCAAATCCTGAAAACTCCTGCCTGAAACCATTACTAGTGGCTGCCAAATGGTGATTTTTCTAACCCCATCAATCCATCTACATATATTAAATAGAATTTTACTCTAAGGAAATATTTTTCCTTCTCCATTTATTTATTTATGACTCATTTTATTCTATGGGTTATATTCCATTACTATCATTACTTATTTTGTTGTTTAAATTGTCTGCATTTTGGTCAGCTCCTTCAAGGTAATTTCTGTGTCCTTTTGACATGTTCCATTCATTCTCTGAGCCACTTCCTTACCCTCTGGTACAACTTCACTTTCTGAGCTCAGCTTGTACTTTATCTGCCCCAGCTCTGAAATCAGTCACATCACCAAGGGTTCCTGATTCCTTTTGTTTACAGAATGGCATTTACAGTTGCTTTTGGGCAGGGTGGGTAGGGATTTGCCAATCTCTTAACTCAGCCATAACCTTCTCATGATGGATGAGAATATTTCATTGCAGTTTTAATTTGCATTTCTCTAATTATCAGTGATGCTGATTTTTAATATTTTAAGACCTATTTTAATTTTTAAATGAATTGCCTATTCATGTCTTTTGTTCATTTGCCTACCAGATATCTTTCCCTCCATTTTCTCTTTTTTAGTCTTTGAAACAAACACTAATTTATACAAGGATTGAAAATACAGCACAAAGAACTGATTTTCCTGAACCATTTCAGAATGAGTTGCTGACCTGTCCCACACTACCCCTGAATACTTTTCCTACAAAGACATTCTCTTACATAATCACAATACACTCATCAGAATCAGAAAACTGTGCCCAAAATGTCTTTTATTAGAGCAAAAGGATTCAGTTCAGAAGCATGAATACCATCTGCTTGTCAAATATTTTCTTTCCCTCAGTCTGGAACAGTTCCTCATTATTCCTTGACTTTCATAATCTTCACTCTATGAAGACTGCAAGGTAGTTATTTTGTAGAATGTCCCTCATTTGGGTGTGCCTCATGATGGGATTCTGATTACATACCTTGGGCAGGGGTTTCACAGAAGTGACGCTGTCTTCTTCGTCCACTATCCTGTCAGGTGATTTCAATTTACCTCATTACCAATGACATTCACTTTAATCATCTGACCAACCTGAGTAAAGTGGTATCTGCCAGGTTTCCTCACTGTAATGTTATTCTTTTCCCCCTTGTACAATACTTAATACCTATTTTAGTAGACAGGTACTTTGAAACTATGCAAATATTTTATTTCTCATCATACATACAGATATACATCCATTCACCAAAAAGTATTGTTTCTCTGACAAGATTTGGCTTCTATTATCCTTAATATAGTTCTTGATTTTATCAATCAGTGTGTATGTGACCATTCTCCCATCTCTGCCACCACCCCTTCCCCATGTGGATGCCCTTTTCTCCCTACTCCGCGTGGGGCTAACCCCCCAAGAGGACAGCCTCCTTGTCCTGCGTGGGCTCTGACACCCACATAAAGCTACACTGGTTCCTCTTGGATGCCTATGTTGCTTTGCCTCACCTAATAAATTGGAGTCTGAATCGTTTCAGATTGATGGAAGGAAAAGAGAGCAAAGTAGGTGAGGAAAAATCCCCTCAGTTTTTAAGATTCCTTATAAGTTTTATCTCTAATACATGTTGCAAATATTTTCACCAATTTTTCGGCTGTGCACTTAAGTCTTTTATACTTATTTTTAAAATTTTTAAATGATCTTTTAGAGATACACACTGAGATATTTACAGATGAAATGGGAGACATCTAGGATTTGCCTCAAAATATGGAGCAGGAAGTGGGTGGTGAAACAGAAGAAACAAGACGAGCTGAGCCATGTGTTAACAATTATGACATCTAGGTGATGGGTATATGCAGTCCATGTATTATTTCTATCTACTAAAAGGGTACGTTTACACTTTTCCATGATGAAAAGGTTTTATAAAAGAGCCCATTTACACTTTAAACATTTTTATCATATATTATTCTTGAGCATATATAAAAAAGAAAAATATAAACAAGATAAACTGGTTACAGTTTTTAAGATTTCACATTCAGATTCCAGATCTTCTGAATCACTTTTTGACTTGGAGCCACCAATGTCCATATTTTTCACTCCAAGCCATTCTTTGTGCCAAAAAGAGTGTTCATGATGCAGTATTTAAGAATGTTTCATGGTGTCCCTGAGATTTCCTCCCAAGCTCCCACCACCCTTTTCTGCACATGCTGATGCCGGTGTCTTCTGGATTTTACCCAAAGGTACTGTGCGTATGGCAAGCAGTCAACTACAGCACAGCTGCAGCCTGGCTGCCCCTCGTCCTTAGCAACTCTAAGACATACTGCTAAGACTTCAGAAATGTTAAAACTGGGGGAGGGGGAGCTGAAACAAGAATTATTACAGAAATACTAAGTTTTGAAAACCTGTATGCTGGGCATTATTCTGTGAAATTTGAGAGGAAGAACAAAGAACTACCATAGGAGATAAACTATACTCTGTAAAATTAGGAAAACTTAAGTATAGTTATAATTACTGACCTTTAAAGGTTTTCAGCTTTATCTGCAATTTCTAAATACTAAAAATATTCCTAATTATTAAAACTACTGTTGATGATGGGGACACATGTCAATTTCCCCACCAAAACTGAACTCCTGAAGGCCAGAGAACTTTGCTAATTATTCTCTTTTATTTCCAGTTCCCAGAACAGTGCACCAGGTTCATGGAGAGCTCAATGAATGTCTGTCGCATGAATGACTCTTCCCAGGAGTATTGGCTTTAAATAAAATCAATGAGACAACCTGCTAACCAAGCACAAGGATAGCCTTCTGAGACAACAAGGCAGGTACTTTCTGAAACAAGTAACTACTACTTTCAGTTGAGGCTCTTAAGCTTTGAGAAAGCCCCATGCTAAAATGGCATTTCTTGCTATGCTATGCCATTTTTCATTCATTCAAAGACACTTATTGTCTATCAAGTGCCAGGCCCTGTGATCATAAAAGACTACAAGAGTCTTTACCCTTAAGAAGCTCATTTAATTTAGTTGTAAAGACAAGAATGCACGTGATTGCAAAACTCTGGGAAGAGCATTATGATACAAGTATGCATAGGGTACCACAGGGCATATAAAGAGAAGACACTTAACCCAGAGTCTAAAAGCTTCCCAGAAGAGCTGACTCCTGAGGTGAATCTTAAAATGTTCCCTTCCTATACACTAGTGCTCTGCTGGCCAATACAGTGGCCATTGTGTGTAATGATGTAAATTTAAATTAATTAAAATGAAATAAAGTCAGTTCCTCAGTCACACTAGCCACATTTCCAGCACTCAACAGCTACATGTAGCTAGTGCCCTTGGACAATACAGATACGGCACATTTCCATTTGTGGAGAAAGTTCTAATGGACAATGCTGTTCTGGTGACTTCATTCAAATAAAGTATAAGTTCCCTTCTCAAAGGTCCCATACAAAAAGAAGAGGTAGGATAGACATGTATACTACAGAATTGCATTCAATTTATCCAATAAGCTACTTCAGGACTCAGATCACCCTATAATATTTTAAATAAGGATGCAACTCAAACAAGGCCAAGAGGGAATTTCAATTTCTGATTCTACCTTCAGGGAGGATAAAAACATCTTATGTGAAGTGATTTATGAGTCAATGTGAAATAGGTAAAGAAAATCTCAAGAGAAGGTAGAAATACAGAGGGTTAAATATTGACTTTTACAGACAGAATTCTTTACACCACTTTCCTCACTGTAATGTTACTTACTCTTTTTCCCCTTGTACAATACTTAATACCTATTTTAGTAGATAGGTACTTTGAAACTATGTCAATATCTCATTCCTCATCATACATATAGATATACATTCATTCACCAAAAAGTATTGTTTCTCTGAAAAGACTTGGCTTCTATTATCCTTAATATAGTTCCTGATTTTATCAATCGTGTGCATGTGACCATTCTCCCATCTCTGCCACCACCCCTTCCCCAGGTGGATGCCCTTCTCTCTGTACTCCACGTGGGGCTAACCCCCCAAGAGGACAGCCCCTTTAGAGGAAATTTATAGACTAGAGGATTCTGAGATCTTCAGATCTTTCAAGGTGGAATGCTGCTTTGAAGATAGGATCTTTTTACTTAAAAATGTATTTAAGAAAAATATCATTAACCAAAAGCATCACAACCAAATAAACTATATGTACCTCTAAAAACTAGACTTCTTCTAAAACTAGGGAACAGTACAAGAAATTATATATAATCACTACAATGCAACACTTTTCAAACATTCTTACAGCAACATTTATGACGTAACATACCAGTTCAGATTTGAAGTAGCCTATTGTGTTTTCATCCAACTGAAAATATCTTCTCTTCCAGTTTTTCATCTACCAGAGATGAACAGACATAAGACTTGTGTTTCTAAGAACGTCAAATGTTAGTCACCACTTAATTACCCTGATATGAACCCACAATCAGACATGCCAAGCACTGAAAAATCTCATTACTTCCCTTAGAGATGCGATAAATTAAACCTCATCCCTGTCTAGCTACCCAGGCTTTGAATTCCTAATTCAATTTCTGGTGCCTGGCTTTCATCTTTTATTGTATGATTTTATGTGTTTTTTTGTTTTTTTGTTTTTTTTTTGAGACAGGGTCTTGCTCTGTCACCCAGGCTGGAGTGCAATGGCGCGATGTCGGCTCACTGCCTCTGCCTTCTGGGTTCAAGCAATTCTCCTGCATCAGCCTCTCGAGTAGCTGGGATTACAGGCTCCCACCACTATGCCCAGCTAATTTTTGTATTTTTAGTAGAGACAGGGTTTCACCATGTTAGTCAGGCTGGTCTCAAACTCCTGACCTCAGGTGATCTGCCCACCTTGGCCTCCTAAAGTGCTGGGATTACAGGCGTGAGCCACCACGCCTGGCCTATTTCATATTTTTAATGTTCAAACTTTTTTTTTCTTTTAAAAGCATTTCCCCTTCCTCCTACTCCCCGCCCCCGCCCACCCCATGTAAAGAGCAAACACAGGAAATGTTATTAAACCACATCAAGTTTCTCCATCTGTAAAAACACATGAATTCTTCCACAACTACTTTATACATAGTAGTAAAGCAGTAAATATTTAATAAAGTAAACCTATTTTGTACAAATATTTTTTGTCAATAAAATACAGTTTTTGCAAAAGCACTTAAATATCTCTGACTGGTATTTTGGACTTAAGAGTAAAACAAAAAGGAACCATCAGGCTATGATGCTCAGTTGTGTGTAAATTGGGGCTTTCAGTCTACACACAGCCGAGTATCACAGCCTCATGAGAATTCCGACTCTACCTGCAGACATTCTACAGTAAGAAACCCCTGCCCTCACCATCATTTTCCTCAGCCTAAAGTAGGTCAAACAGGTGAAAGGACATTCCCCTAGCTGCCCTAAAAAAATTAAGAGTTGCCAAAAAGTGATGAGAAGTCAAACAGAACCACCAAAATAATTTTAAGTATTTCTTTACTCACAGACTTAAAAAATATTTTCAAAGTTTAAAGTTAATTTTCTCATGAAATTCTAAAGATTTAGTTCACATAGAGAGAATGGCTTAGATACTAAGGTATGTTGCAACCTTAGAAATATTGGTAAATTTACTTGCTCTTGCAAAAAATTCATCATGGAACTGATTATATGGGAATACCTGGGCTAACCCATAACAGCTTTTACTAAGTACCAGATGCCATGCAAAGGGAAACACACCTTTCTTATTTACATCTCTTAAAAAACAAAAACAAAACAAAACCCTAGATGGTAGGTTTTATATGATATTCCTTAAGACAGAAACTGAGGGCCTGAGAGGTTAAGTAAGTAGCCCAAGGTCAGAGAGTTTACCACAGAGGTCAGGCCAAAGCCTAATCAAGGAAGAGACCTCCTATGCCCCACTCCTTCTCCTGCCCCTGGCCTGCCATCTCCCCACTACAGCTCTCTTTCCCTGCCCCACTCCTGAGTATGAGTAGAGATGAATAGAAACACTTTCTAAAACATTAAACTGTTAGGAAAGCTCATTTAAACTGAAAGTCAGTGGTAATGGGCATTAACTTTCTTGGCCCCCTGCAAACCAAGCAAATAACAGCATTGAATTATAAACAGAGAATGTCCCCTATTTTATCTCCTGATTCTCCTCAGCATGCTGGTCTCTCACTTTGGGTCTTTCATAAAATAAAGCAAACAATTTCCATGTTAATTTGAGTTTGCTAGAACGTAATCCTTTTTCATTATTTCATGTGTTTTGTTAAGCTACTCACCACTGCTCCTTGTTTTACACAATATCCAGCTTTGATAACCGCACTATCTTGAGGTGGTTTAGGAGTAAAGTAAGGAAGATGGCTTTGTGACCGTTTCAGATTATTTCTGTCAATACTTTCACCACATTCATTTACTTCTTCTTTCTAAAATGAAGCAAAATAAATAAATTATTTTCTTGCTTGTTTAGCATACTTTTATTTCATGTTATCCCAGTTGAAAATCTTAAAATCCACCTTAGATTAGTTAGAAACAGGTTTTTGAAGAGTTTTCTAATTAATCTGAGACACCTACTCTTAATTTTCCTGTCACTGATTAAAGCACAAATTTCCATTCCTCTTGTTTTGCACAAGTCCTGCCACAAAAGTGCTCTTTTTTGGGGAAGGAGTTAACTTTTTATTTTGAAACAATTATAAGGATTCACCAGAAGCTGCCCAAAAAAAGTACAACAGGTCCCGTGTACCCTTTCACTAGTTTCCCCTCAAAGGGAAACTGCATAACATTATCAAAAAACAAGAAATGGACATTGGCACAACCCACAAACTTTATTCGGATTCCACCAGTTTTACATACATTCATTTGTCTATGTGTGTCTACACAGTTCTATGCAGTTTTATCACGTGTAGATCTGTGTAACTACTACCACATTTAAGACCCAGAATTGGTCATCATCCCAAGGCTCCTCTGTGAACTTTAGAGGTCCTACCCCTAAATCCCCTGGCAACCACTAATCTGTTCTCCAAGACTATAATTTTGACATTTTGAAAATATAATGTAAATGGAAGCATACAGAAGGTTATCTTTTGAGATTATCTTTTTTCACTCAGCACAATTCTCGAGATTTGTCCAGACTGTTCCTTGTATCTAGAGAGTTCATTCCTTTTTATTGCTATATTTTCCATGGTATGGATGGATGACCAGTTGTTTAACTGTTCACCCATTAAAGGACATCTGAGTTGTTTCCCACTTTTAGCTATTAGGAAAAAAGCTGCTATCAACATTCATGCACAAGTTTTTATGTGAACGTAATTTTCCCTTTCTCTATGATAAACACGTAGGCCTGCAAATGCTGGGTTGTACAGTAATCACAAGCTTACTTTTATTATTAAAAAAACAAAACAAAACAAAAACACTAAACTGTTTTTCAGAGTGGCTGATTTTCATTCCCACCAGCAACACCTGAGAGATCATGTTTCTCCTCATCCTTGGCAGCATTTGTGTTGTCACTTTTATTTTAGCCATTCTGATAGGTGTGCAGTGATCTCTTATTGTGCTCTTAATTTGTATTTTTTCCCTGCTAGCTAATGATGGTGAACATCTTTTCATGTGCTTACTTACCATCTGTTTATCTTTTATCTTTTGATGAAATATCTGTTCATGAATTTTCTAACTGGATTTCTTGGGCTTTCTACTGTTGGGTTCTGAGTTCTTTCTATGCTCTAGATAAAAGTCCTTTGTTGGACATGTGGTTTGCAAATATTTTCTCCCAGTTTGTACCTTTTCTTTTCATCCTCTTAAGAAGGTCTTTCATAGAGCAAGTATTTTTTATTTTGATGAGGTCCAATTTACCAATTTTTGCCTTTTATGATACATATATATTATTTTGTAATTTTTAAAACTATACTACAAAATAAATGATGCAATAAAATTATACCCCCCATAAAATCCTAGAAACTACGGAAATATCCATACCAAAATTACAATGCAACAAAATCTTAACTCTAGACAAAATTAAAACAGCCACAGATACAAACTAATACAGTATCCTAACACAACTACAGGAAAATAGTCTTACCCCTTATGTCAACATAGGTCATAATACCAGTGAAAGAAGCTTAATCTAGGTACATAGTAACCAGAAGGTTAACAGTTTAAAATCATTACTTTCGGAAAACGTAAACACACAATCCTAGCTTATTTTTTTATCCAACTTTGGTGAAAAATATATGCTCTATGACAGCAGGGAATTTCTGTTCATTAACATACCCTTTGCCAAGCATAAAGAAAGCACTCAATAGTTAATTAATTAATTAATGTTGTAATATTTCTAATCCCACTAATCACCCTCCCATAGCAAAAGACCTGAAAAATGTGGGGAATGATACAATTTGATTTAAAAGATTTATAAAGTGTCAAAGTCTTTTGAGTTCCAAAGGCACACTGGTAATGAAAATACCCAAGCTTGGCAATACCGATTGATTACTTTAAAATTCTTGGTTTCTCAACTACTAGTAACTTAATATCCATTACAAATTCATCCTTTTCAATAGCAAAACAAGAAATTCAAGCTCAGACAAGAGTTTTAGTTTCATCAAAAATTGTATATAAATTTATATTTTTCCTAAAACTCAAATAAAGACTCAATTTAGCATATTAGCACTTCTGAGACATAATTTAGTTAAAATCCCAGTCTTCTGTTTAGCCCACTTAGGCCAGGTTGTAAAAAAAATAGATTTTAAAAATTACTACTTGCAAACTCTTGACTCAGCAATTTTATTTCTAGGAATTTCTCCTTTAAGAATATTCATCATAGCATTGTTTACAAAGTAAAAGAAACAAAAAGGAAAAGGAACTCTATTTGTCCAATAGAGGATTTGTAATTTACGGTAAATCCATGGAAGAACTACTATGCACTCATTAAAAATGATATAAAAGGATTTCTGATGACTTGGAAAATGTTCATGATACAAGTGAAAAAATCTATTTACAAAATGTAATATACAACTCATATCTCCATTTCTGAGGTGAAAAGTACAATGAAGAAAGGCTCAGAGAAATCATGAGAAGTGTTAAATGTTATGTAATTTCCAAATGTTTTATAATAAATACTTTTGAAATAAACAAAAATATTTTATAGTAATTGAATATTATACTAATTAAGAAAAGATGCACTGTTTTAGTTTTAATAATATAAAAATCAATATACAATAATTAGACCCTCACACAACAGAAGAGTTACTTAATTACCTGAGTGGGAGTAATGATGGGTACGCCACCAACAATATCAGTTCTGTAAGACACTTGCTTTTTCCCACATTCACCATGGCGACTTAGGTTATCAGAATTAGGCTGTGAGTCTGACTGCTTTGGTACCTGAAATAGTAAATACAATGAATCATTTTGCAACCAGCATGATACATGTGAACCTGTTTTCTCACAGAATTTCTAATTATTCGTCCGTTTGTATATAGTTGACAAATACATATAAAAATTATAGTCCATGTATGTACTCCTTAAGTTATCACACTAATTTTTCTGTTAGAATAATATTTTATAATATAGCTATCACTGAATGAGTGCTGACTCGGGCAGGTACTAGTTCATACACTTTTCTCCTTTACTACTCCTGTCTACCCTATGCATAGGGGCTCTACCCCCCCTCAGAGGTAAGGAAATAGGCTCGGGGCATTAGGGAATAGAGGTTCAGATCCTGACTACAATACATTCTAGCCAAGTGTGTGTAACTCTTCCAAGCCCAACTGCTGTGCTCTAGACCCTGTTTATTGGCACACTTACTATTGGCTTACAGCTCTTTGCTGTTTTCTTCCCTTTCTCCATTCCTACCCATGATTCTGGGATTGTGGCATATTCAGTCTTTCCTGGCTTCAAGACAGAGACTATTACCAAAACCATAGTGTATTCAATAAATGTTGAAAGACTCAATGGACGAATCCAAAGTCAGCAGAAAAAAGAATAGCAAAATTCTTAAAACAAATCAGAAGTTTCAAAACAAAACTTTTCATTAGAAATTTAAAAAAGGAATTCCAATACTTCGATCAATGATAAATCGTTCACAAGTACAGGAAAACAATGACTGTGGTAACAGCAGAATCTCATATTAACACCTCACTAAAGTGGATGAAAGAATCAGAGGTATCACAAATTTTTAACATATATTTTTGCTTTTCTTATGTGATCTATTCAATAAATAAGGTACTCAGTTAATCATTATTTCTATCTGTAGACTGTTTAGCACATAGTCTGTATTTAAATTATACATTTTTAAGGCTGTGAATAAAATGTAATAAAATCTGCTCAGCATCAATTATGATGTTGAACATGATTTAGACTTTCTCCAATGATTTAAAGGGCATTTGGAACCTTGCAGTCTTTCAGAAACACTATGACAACTACTACTGACAATCACTGAAGTAGTGGTGTAGAAACATTTAACTTAAATATTTTGCTTGTCATATAGCTAATTCCTGTTAATAGAGTACTGGTAGAACTACAGGACACCACTCACATTGTATTCAAAGGCTCAAACCGTTTATTAGTGTGATTCCAAAGCAGTGTGGTTTCTCAAACTTTAGAGTGCATAAGGTATCACTCAGGAACATTATTTAAAACTTCAGATTCCCCTGCTTTGAACCCAGAAATTCTGACTCAACGTATCTATAGTGCAGCTCAAAAACCTGCACTTTAAGCAAGAACACCAGACATTTTTGAGGCAGGAGTTTCATAAACCACACTTTGAGAAACACTGCTCTAAAACCTGTGCTCTTCTTCTATATGATGCTACTCCCACCAGATTTGTAGAAAAGAGGGTATACAATGCAGATAAGCATTTGCAAAGCAGCTTTCTGCAAAATATTGAGCAAACATGGTCCATGTGTATATGAAAGAATGCTGAGCTACAGTAAGTCCCAATCCACACAAATGTAATTTATGGATATAATAAATGACTTGTCTCTTAAGTGACTTCTAAAACTCCCTCTCCCTTCCTTCCCCACATGCCTCCCTTGAAGTGGTTTCTCTTAGGCCTCAGGCCCAATCCTCCAGCCTCTGGTTCATATTCATACTACAATGCCCTCATCCACAGAAACAAAAGAGAGAGAAAACAGGAAAGAGAAGAGAATCCTGAATACCTCTTGAATTCTTCTAAGAACTTGCACATTGTGGAGTGCTTTTTAAAGACAATAAAATAATGAAGAGAATTTTCCTTGTCAAATAAAATTAGGATAGTATACCCTGGAACGATTTGCTAGGGAAGCTCATTATATTTTCTAATGAATAGCATCATATATTTCAATTATTCTGACAGAGAAAATATGGCCCAGTTATCTCACTGAGAACAGAAACTAGCATTAAGAGAACCTGAAACCAGAGAGAAAACAATCTATTCAACTAGATAAAATGAGAGGTGCTGCTAAGAGGTGACCCATAAGAAAACTAGCAGTTATTCTCTCAAGAAATTTAGTCAGACCTGGGAATTATTAAGAAAAACCTTTAAAATCATTCTAAAAAATACTGAAATTTATATTGGTTTTTCCATTTTTCTTAAATTACAGTATATTAAAAGTCCTTGCTTATGCTGTTAAACTCACTGCTTCTAATTTGTCTTTATAATAAAATCAGATGCTAATAGTTAACTTAGAACTGCATTTTACTATAAAAATTATCTAACTTGTAATCATCTTATTCCCTAAGAACAAGAAAAGTTCAAGCAAAATACCCATGAACATGGACAACTCCTTTAAAAACAATATGTACCACTGTAAAACTTGGTCTAAATTCAGCCATTAAGATAGACATTTTCAGGATACACCCCTGCCCCAAACCATCCAACTGTCCAGTGAAAATCAGAAAAGTGATCTCACTGGGCAGCTGGCACATGTCAGACACCGAATCCACTTGGTTTCTTTGTCTACTGCCTCTCTCCCTTTCCTTGGCTTTCTATCCTTTTTTACGTCCCAGCATTTTTTGTAGGAGATCTGAATGTAATCTTGGCAGGCATCTGCATGTGATCCTAGTAGTAGGAAATTCTAATAGTAGGAAAAGAAAAGGTAAAAATAACTAGAGAATAAAAAGACGAACAAAACAGATTTAAGTATTTATGAGTGAAATACATAAAAACGCTGCAGGTTTCTCAAAAGTTAAAGGGAAAGTTGATATTCAATTCACCAAGAATGAAAATGTAATGGGCTAGGCGCGGTGGCTCACGCCTGTAATCCCAGCACTTTGGGAGGCCGAGCTGGGTGGATCACTTGAGGCCAGGAGTTTTAAAACCAACCTGGACAACATGGCAAAAGCCAGTCTCTACTAAAAATACAAAAATTAGCTGGATGTGGTGGCACACACCTGTAATCCCAGCTACTTAGGAGGCTGAGGCACAAGAATCACTTGAATCCCAGTGGCAGAGGCTGCAGTGAGCTGGGATAGCACCACTGTACTCCAGCCTGGGCAACAGAGCGAGACTCTGTCTCAAAAAAAAAAAAAAAAAGAAAGAATGAAATTGTGATAATGATAATGTTCAATTCACTGAGGATAAAAACGTGCAGACACAAACTCCTGGGTCTTACAATCTTTCTGAGAATTCTACATCTACTTGTTTCCAGTTTCTATTAAAAATATATCAAACTTGTGGAGTTTCTGCCACAAATTCAAAGTACTAATTTTTCGATTCAAATCGAACATTTATTTTTAAATTTTAAAAAAGACATGTTTAAAAATAATGGATCTCTGTTCAGGAATAAACCATACATATCTTAGACATTCCTTAATAATCAATAAGGGAACAGAAACCACCATATTTATGTTGTTATTACTATAAATGAACAGTGGAAAGCATACTTTAAAATTTGATTTTCCTCACTCCAGTCATTGATACACCCCCTTCAGGGCTGATTCTCCTACTGTTGCTCTTTTCCTTTTTGTGCATGTGTAATACAGATGGTCCAGGACTTACAATGGTTCAACTTATAATTTTTCAACTTTACAAGTGGGTTTGTTGGGGTATTAAATGGATTTTCAACTTGTGTTTTTGACTTACAATGGGTTTATAAGGATGTAACCCCATCATAAGTTGAAAAGTAACTATAAAGGGAAAAGAATTTCAAGTGGCACCCACCTAGACTTAAGTAAGGGAAGTCACAGACTATAGTGTTAGAGGATAATGGATTAAAATGGCAAGATATTATAACTAGGAAATAGTTTAAAAATCATCATTCCCTTACCCATTGCCCTCTAACCACCTCTATTTTGAAACCACACACTTCCAAACTCTAATTTTGGATTTCCAAAATTTTAAAATTTATATATCACACAGTACTTAGCAGACCACTCAATTACAGAGTTGACCAAAATGAGAGTGATCCCATAGAAAGATTGATGTATTAAGTACATATATCAAAATGTACATTTTAAGTTTTCAAATAATCTACATGTAAATCATCAGCAATGTTCATAGGAAAATATAACAAATTAGAGATTCCACACTTTAATACACTTAAATGTATAAAATGCACATGAAACTGGTAAGATATTTTTAAGGAATAAAATTAACATAAAGCATCTTATTAAAGCATAGGAAATTATTTCATTGCTATCCTATGAGTTAAATGTGTGTCTATCTAAAGTTTATTTTTAATAAGTGCTATCAAATCTATACTCACTTTAATGCAGTTATAACCACTTTAGTAATAAGGATTTCTATATCTTATATGTATTTATATTTTCCAAATGTGAATTATAAAAACATCAAAATCATTTACCAAATTTATCTTAAAAACTATAAAAATTTCAACATATAAAATAAAATTGCAAGACCACAAAAGCTACTTAGAAGTCTTTTTAGAATTCTATTTAGAATCTCTAACCTGTTTTTCCTTCATGCTAAAAAGCTTACCAGTGTCATTTGTATAAGACTGTTTCATACCATTGATAAATTAGACATAGCAATTCAAGACCCCCCAAAATGGTAAAAAGCCTGAGACCATTCACTACTTTTTCTCTTAAAGCACTAAGAAACCAGTGCTGCTTCTTATTGCAAATTGTAAAACATGAATTTAGTAAAGTTATGAGATATTATCTTTCTAAAGAAATTTTTCAAGCAGGGAATATTTATTAGAAGAGTTAAAATGATTAAAAGCTTTTAAGAATATGTATGTCTGAATCAGGTTAAAAAATTGCTTTCCTGATACTGCACAAACCTAAAATAACTTCTGCTTCATGTACAGATCAGATGCAGTGCATAGGCATTTTCTGTCATGTGGTAACAAGATGTTCTAGAGCAAAACAAAAAAATTTGACTTAACTCTGAGAACAGCTTTAACTATATTGACTCTTTATTGTGTTGTGATATAAATATGAAATTATTCATTTTAGATGGAAACTAATGAGTGACTAACATATGCTGACTTTCAGGGCACATGTTCTTTGAGAATAAGTCACTTAGGGTCAGTATATAACTGCACTTTATTTAAAAAAAAACAAAAACAAAAACGCAATTGACACAAAATCTCACAACACAAGAACTCCTTCCCAACATTTTCCAGGCAGGCCTGCTATGTATTTCTCTACAAAAGTGTAAAGGGAAAGGTGAGGCAAGGTACAATCAAAATAGAGCCTATCTACTTGCTGCTCATCATCACTAGCAAACTCTCTCAGTAAAGGTTTTTGGCTTTAGAACAAAAGAGTAAGGAGAAGGCTGTTCTTGTTCAGGAAGCAGTAAGGCACTGCACTTCAGAGTTCGGGCTCCAGAGGCCAACAAACTGGACTGGGCTTCCACCTCCATAATCTACCAGCTATAACACTGGTAGATTAATCTTTCTAAGCCTCACTTTTCCAGTTCATTTAAGGAAAACCTTCGGTCTAAGATCTGACACAGTGTTAATAAATATTCATCAGGAAACCAAAAAAGAAAAGCAGCACACATTAGAAGCAAGAAATTGTAGCATGGGAAAGGAGGGCAAGGGTACCAAGCCCTGGAACGCAAGGAAAAAAATCGGACATGGGAAGAAGTTTAGAGCCTGAGACAAACTTCTCAAAGGTCACATGGGCAGGACCCTCTGACTGCCGCAACCCTTTAGACACTATTCCTATCCCTATCCCTCATTTTTCAGCCTTCATCTCCCCTTGTCCTGCTCCTGTTTTCACCTCTTTCCCTATCTGACCCCAATCCCAGTCATGGCTTAGAAGAGAGAAGTGCCTATTCCTCAGGTAGGTGACAGGAAATCTCTTACACTACACTGGAAGAAAAATATATATCCTCCCGATAGAACTCTACGTGCTAAGCGCATTTTCTCCTAGAAACGTTGTAAGAAGTGATTAAGATCTGCAGTAATATATCTCCTTATTAGGTGCATAAGTTAAAAAGACAATCATGGGCTGATTAAAGGGCCAACAGTCACCAAGTACAAGAAAACATATTCACATTCTGAACACCTGTCTTTTAAACAAAGCTTGAGTATGAACCCTGTTGGTAAGATGGGAACATTTCGTAGGTGTATTTTCAAAATGAAAAGATTAATTCCAGACATCGAACATTTTTCAAAAAAATACATATACTTACTGTAATTTTTATAGCTTTGTTTAACACATTTACCCATTCCACTAGGTCCTGCTGATCATTGGCTTGTAGGAAGTACTTCCTCATTCCTGCATTCATAACTGTTGATAGAAAAAAAACCACACCAAATATTGTACTTATTACCTCTAAATTTATGTTTGCAGTAGCTGAAAAACCTTGCTAGGTTCAATACCGTGACTCTCGTGGATTTGACAAAATATATCAGACCACATGTAATACAGCTTTTATCACACAATAACACAGGTAAAACTCTTATTTTGTTATGGCCATTTTGTTTATTAAATGGATACACCACAATACATTTAGTCAATCCCCTAATGATAGACACTTAGGCTATTTCCGGTTTTTGAAATTATATAAAATATCACAATGAAACATCATATACATATATTTCTCCACACTTGGCTAGCATTTCTGGGGGATAAATTTCTTGACATAGATTTGTTGGGTCAAAGACAACTGACATTTAATTATAGGTATTTCCAAATCATCTTCCCACAAAGTTGAATCCGTTCACATTCCTACCAACCACATACACAGTTTCTTTCATCGAATACCCCTCACCAGAACTGGTTGTTAGCACCTGTGGATACCTCTAGTTTCTAGTTTTCAAAGGCTCTGTGGCACTGGGGCTGGTAGTCTGCAAACAATACTTCCTAGACCCCATCTGAGGCCATTCTCTGCCAGTGGGAGGTACTGATGAGAGACTGTAAGGTGGGAGAGTGGAGACGGAAAGAGGAGACTCTCCTTGATTCCTGCTGTTGTTGACCTCTCTCCAACAGCAGCACACAACTAGCTACTGTTAGGGGCCTTTTCCTGCCCCCTACGCCAGCCTTGCAGAGTCCCCTTGGATACTAATAGCTCCATGCTGGCTTCTACTCCACTGCCCTAGGTTATAGTAATACTACTGCCTCTTCCCTTTTGTCTCTCTAGCCCTTGAGTAGTAGTTGCTTCATGCATCTAATTCCTGCGTTACTTCAGCATTCCCTTCATGTTCTTTCAGCCTTCCAATATTTGGGTAACCAATTCCCCATAACAAATCCCTTAGGTTTGAAATATCTAGTGTGGTGTTTTCCTGGCTAATACTCTTTAACAACCTAATTGGTAAATAATTGTACCTTGTTCAAATTTTAATTTCTTTGGTTATTGAGATAAATTAGTTTTGTAAGTTTATTAGCCATCTGCATTTATTTTGTGAGTTTTGTTGACTTTCTTTACCCACGTTTCTCCTGAATTCATTATTAATTTATAGCAACTTCTATATTAATCTTTTCTGCTTTATTACCAATACTTTACCCAGTCTGTTTTATTTTAACAGTATTTTTGATCAGACAGAAATATACTATGAATCTTTTCTATAAATGCATCCAGATTTCATATCATCTAGAAAATCTCCCTAACTTAAGATTTATTTTTCTAGACCTTATGAATTTCCTTTATATTTTGAATCTTAATACATTTGGAACTTTTATGCAATTTAGTTTCTATATTCCCCTTTAGGGACTAGGTACTTTTATCAAGCAAAGCACATGTGCACATACAGTTGTCTATAAACTATCATAGTCCACTCTTGAATTAAAGCTATTTATTATACACCATCTGCATTTATTTTTAAAAGCATAAATATTATTCTAGCTAAGTATCTGAATAATTATACTGTTGCAATTGTTCAGATATAAAAATAACTTCCAAACGTCTCCACCAAAATTTTAAAAGATATACTAGCACACAGTTGAATGTGACTAAGAGAAGGGGAAATGCAAACTCTCAAGAAAAACACACAAGATTTTGAAATTGGGACTGAGACCAAAACACTCTAAACTACAGCTTCCTTGAATTGAGATGAAGGTCTCAGAAAGGAAGTCAAAGCCTATCTTGTAAAGCGCTGCAAAACAACCAGTCTATAACCTTAAAAGAAATTTAACACACTGGAAATCTGTTCTTGTACATCTTTCTAGAGACTGGAAAAGTTATAATTGCCATAAATATATATTAAGATAAATCTGTAATTCACTAGGATGCTATATCTATCAATAAATAACTTTTGTTTTTAATTTCTAGCCATCGGTAAGGCTTCCTTTTATAATCTTTTTTCAGGTTAGGCTGAAGCAGAGCTCTCCTCATTCATAATGGCTTCTTCCCCTCAATGTTATTTTGGGCATCTGCCCAGAACATCTGAAGAGTTTAAAAATCTATGCACTTATTAATATACTACACTTGGTACACAGTAAGTGCTTAATATATATTCTTTTGAATAAATATTTATATAAGGATCTCTTCTAAGGGAAGGAAGAGATGCAAATATATATCTAAAAAAGACCCCTAGTATACCTTGCAATCTGAATAAAATCTCATGTACTTTAAGAATTACTTCATGGCAAGATGTAGATATATAGGTATGATCTAGAAAAAAAAATCAGCCTAGAATCAATCTAACCTAACTAGCTTATGCACTTACAAGCAATATCATCTTTTAAACATTATTTAATTTCTCTGAGCCTGATACTCCTCATCTGTGAATTGGGAATGCCACTCATTCCACCTCCTTAAGAGGTGATGATCATATATGTAAAGAAACTAACACAGTGCTTGGTACAGAATATTCCTCACTGCCATCATCTGGAGATTTCTAAGGAGTAAGGAAGCACTATAAAAAATGTAAAGCAGGGCACAGTGGCTCACGCCTGTAATCCCAGCACTTTGGGAGGCCAAGGCAGGCCAATCACTTGAGGTCAGGGGTTCGAGACAAGCCTGGCCAACATGATGAAACCCTGTCTCTACTCAAAATACAAAAATTAGCCAGGCATGGTGGTGGGCACCTGTAATCCCAGCTACTTGGGAGGCTAAGGCAGGAGAATCGCTTGAACCCAGGAGGTGGAGGTTGCAGTGAGCCAAGATTAAACCATTGCATTCCGGCCTGGGGGACAGTGTGAGGCTCCATCTCAAAAGAAAAAAAAAGGGAAAGCAAGTTACTGAAATGTGGTGTTTAGCAACATTGGTGGTGAGGGGAGAAAGGGAAAGAAATAAAATCTTTGAACAATAAAAAAAAAACTCTGACACTGCTAAGTTGCCATAAAAACCCTAAAGCAAGTGTTTCATTGTGAATAATAAATGCATCCCTAGAAGCTTGTATGCTTCCTACCTTTTCCACTTGAGTATTTAATTTCAAATCTTTATGATTAGAATGAATACATAAAATGGATAAAACTTGAAGCATAAACATTAGCTTAACTGCAAACAAAAATCATCTCACAACCTGAGATCAACTGGTTATGAATATACAGTTTTGGATCAAGAGGTTCTAAGGTATTTTATCATATTCTTTGTCAATTTTCCCCACTCTGTTTTCTCTATTCTGTACTTTCCTCTGTCCTCTCACAGTCTCTATCAGATGCTGGACTTGATGGTTTTTATCTCTTTTCCATTATCTATCTTTACCTTTGTTCTACTTTCAGATTTCTTTGACTTTTTCTTCCAAGTTTTGCATTGTCTCATGTTCCTTCTCCTGTTTGATAATCCGCTCTCATCAAATGTTCAGTCATCCTGGGCTGTCTATTCATATTTTAAAAGAAAGTGCTAAAAAGACTGATGAAAAGCTCTCTTGGGTTGTTGTAGGGCTGTTGATTGTGGACCTTACTAGTCAACTACGGCAAGCTCTTCCAGTAGAAATGCCCAGATGTCAGTCAGTATTTATGGATCTTTTCTCTAGGGTATTCAGATC
This sequence comes from Pongo abelii, assembly GCF_028885655.2. Classification (NCBI taxonomy): domain Eukaryota; kingdom Metazoa; phylum Chordata; class Mammalia; order Primates; family Hominidae; genus Pongo; species Pongo abelii. Next base: position 129,469,401 of record NC_071993.2, on the reverse strand, counting down.
TTACTCACCTAAACCTGGCTGCCCAGCGCTCTGGGGCTGGGGTTGCACTGATTGTGCAGACTTTCATTTAATCTTCCTATTTTCAGTTTCATGCCTCATTCCTTTCGTTCTCTGGGACTAGTGCCCCTAAATATACAGCCTCACTGATTCTATTCCTGGAGACACCACACATCCCATTACCTGCTGGGACAGGGGAAGGGTGTCTGCCTGATTGAGCTAGATGGAGGTAGGGAATAGAGGTTGTTTCTGATATAGATATGCAAACGAAGTCCCTGTTTTTGGTCCTTCCTCACTGTTGCTTCCCCAGAAAATCTATCTCCTATACCTAAGCCTATCTAGTAGAGTTGGGGTGGGGGCAGAACACTTAAATGGTGAGCTTTTCATTGGCCTCTTCCTCCACTCTGCTAAATCATCTACCATTCCTCTATCTACTTTCCAACTTTATACACGGAGGGTTATAGATACTCTGCTCCCTCCATCAAAAATGGCTTGCGCGTTTCTTGTTCTCACTAGTTTGGGACAATTTGAGAGAAAATATGTTGCCACTTTGAATGAAAGTTGTGGTTCTATTTTAGAAGTCAGTGCTTCTCTCTCTGAAGGTAAGCATTTCATGAATCTTTACTCCCACTAGCAGTAGAGGACTAATAAACTATTGCCTGACCAATGAACGACTAATCTTAGTTTTTGATTCCAACTAAAATCACCCATTCTAAATACTCCAATAACTATGAATGTCAAGTCTATTACTGTATGTTACTATTCCTGTAAGTTTGAGATTTTAGGAAAAAAAGGGTTGTCAAAAGTATGTGCATTATACATTCTAAAATACAAAGTTCTTAGTTATCTGACTTGCAATATCCATTCATTTACAAGGCTCTGAGGCATTTTCCTGTTTCGTAACCAAAATTATAATTAGTAATAAACATGTAACTTTTAAAAATAGCTTCATAGTGAGATAAAAGCATTTTAGAGGATTCCTTTGACAGCCACATTTCATCTTGCTCATATCAAGATGCTATTCCTAACTACTGCCTAAAGAAATCTGCCCTTTTCAAGCAAAAGAGAGCAAAGAACTCCAATTCTACTTCCAAAAGTATCTCTCACTTTAATGTGAAAGTCTCTTTTGATGTTAGTTGGCCACTCCAAATATTTGTTCCTTCAGTCACTAATGTCCACTAACATACTCTCTGAGAGGGTATCAATTCTCCTAGCTTCGACTACCACCCACTTTTCAACAGACTCCGAATTTCTCCATTCTTGACCCTAAAGCTCCATCCAGTCCTCAATTACTGTCAACAGAACATTTCCATTTGGAAGTTCCCCATCATTTCAACTCCATAGCAAACATTTTACCTTGTGTAACCAGCTCTCCCTGACTTCTCATTTCTTTACTTGAAGCAAACGTCCCTGCTTCTCTCTTCCCTCCAATTCCCCCATATCCACCAAGCCCCTGCACTTTTCCTTCTTTTCACCCTTCCTCCTTCTCCTATTGCCACCACCCTAACTCAGGACCTTACATAAGTACAGTAGTTCAAAAGCCACTTACCCAGTCTACCTACATCAAAACTTTCCTATGCATACAAAAAAAAACACAAACAAACAAACAAAAACCCTCCTTCACCTTATGTCTGCTTTCCAGATGCTCTCTTTTTCTTCTCCTTTGTTCAAAGTAATAAAACCTATTGCTCATCAAAACACAGCACCCTGGCTTCTGCCTGCCTTTTTACTCTCTAGCCACTTATCATACCCTCTAGCTTCAGAGTGTTCAGCTCCAGAGACACCACGCTCTTCTCCCCACAAGCCTCTGCATGTAGTCCTCCTGCCTTTTCTCTGCAGTGGTAAAGGATATAAGCAGAAAGCTAGCTGGCCACCAATGTAAGCATCTCCTCCTCCAGTGAGGCTCCCCGACTCCTGAGCTCCCCAATAAAGATTTGAAGGTCATTCTTTGTGCTTCTTTAATAGACTGCATATCCCTTTATCTACAGGTTGTGACAACTGCAATATTAATTGCCTGGTATTTTTTATTTATGAGCCAACCAGCCTTAAGGGCAGCAACTGTTTCTTATTCATCTTACAGCTCCAGTGCCAAGCACAGTGCCTGGCATATACTAAACATTTGCTGAGTAAGTTAATCCAATACCCTCAACTACTCCTACCCCAAACTGAGCATTTCTCACCACCCAAAAGCTAAAGACCAAATCCTTTTAATTATTAATATGTTTAATATAGAATAACATGACGTAGAAAGTTAAAAATTCCCTGAAATCTCACTGGAGATGATCATTATAAATGCCAAAATAACAGTTACATACGGGTAGAAGGAGATGGTTGTAACTAGGATGGCACACAGGAAAGGGGCTTCAGGGTTAGGGGAGACAGGGTGCAAAATATTATTTCCTTATCTGTATAACAGTTACAAGGGAATTCACTTTAGAATAATTCATTAAGCCATAGGTTTTGTGTGGTTTTCTGCAACAGTTTTCTTTTACAATATGATACAATTATATCAGTCTATTTAAAATACATATAATATGGCTACTTACCAAAACAGAACTCCGCCTTTGGCCTTAGTTTAGTAGCATCGCTAACCTAAAAAGAAAAATAGAGACGGGTTCCTCACTTCTCCATATAATCCTAAAACCAACCTTACATACTATGTAAACTTCCACATGTATGATTCCCCAATAATCATACACATTTAGTAAATAGACTTAAAATTAAAGACAACTGAAAAAGGACAGCAAATTAAATACATAGGATGCGGTTCCCAATTGTAAGAGGTAACAAATAATACTTCCATATTTTCTTTGAACAACTTGTTTTCTCTTCAAAGAAATGTCAGAGAGAAGGTGAAAGTAAACCATTAGGCTTTATGTCATACGTACAAGTATTTTTAGTTTAAAATAATTTTCAAAATACCTTCAATGAATATTCTACAAGAACTATGCATTCTTCCCAAATAACATATTTCTAAATTAGCTATGATTTTTAAGCAAAAATGGGGCTGGGTAAAGGGGAGACTGTGTATTTAAAGTCTACAAATCTAGGCCGGGCACAGTGGCTCACGCCTGTAATCCCAGCACTTTGGGAGGCCAAGGCGGGCGGATCATGAGGTCAGGAGATCAAGACCATCCTGGCCAACACAGTGAAACCCCGTCTCTACTAAAAATACAAAAAAAAATTAGCCGGGCGTGGTGGCGGCCGCCTGTAGTCCCAGCTACTCCGGAGGCTGAGGCAGGAGAATGGCGTGAACCCGGGGGAGAGAGCTTGCAGTGAGCCGAGATCGCGCCACTGCACTCCAGCCTGGGAGACAGTGAGACTTCGTCTCAAAAAATAAAAAAATAAAAAAAAATAAAGTCCACAAATCCAGGCATTTAATTGAATTAATCTTAATCTTAATAATTAAGATTAAGACATTAATCTGCTATGAGGAGATCAAAATGGGACTGGATCCTCTCTTGTACAGGAGAATGCCCTAGGATAATGGGATCACTTTATTAAATGCAGCTCATGGTTCATTTTAGAAGATGAGGCAACTAGCTGCATTTGGTTGCTTCTATCCCTTTAAATAAAGTACCTCCCAGAAGCTCATTCACAACTATTGCCATGCTGTTGTCCAGTGATACAACTTATAATTGTAGCATCCGTTTTGCACCTTCAAAAGGAATTCTAAGCCTGGGGTTCCTCACTGATCCCAACTACAAACTCACAGTTCTGAGTCACACAAAAGTTTGTTCCAGAAATAAATTTTTGGAACAATAAATTTTTTTTGGAAAAAAAGTGGTACATCCAAAGTAGAGTACAAACTGCACAATTTAAACTTCAGGAAGCGGGAGGACAAAATGAAAGTTACAGAACTGCACAGAAAAAAGGTTCTATTTTAAAAGAAGAGCAATGGAGGAGAGGAAAGCAGCTGGCCAGTCACCCTACCTACTTTACTGATTTCAAGAAAGAGCTTCCATACAATATTTGTTGTATGTAAATTTACATAGTATGATCTTAACAGAAAAATGTTTCCTTTTAAATGTGTAATCTTTATTGTCCAAGGGCTCTTTTCTTTTCTTTTTGGTCAATGAGAATGAATACCTCTATTGTAATACTAATATAAAGTATTTTATTTATATAACATCTATCTTCTAAACAGAGGCACATTTGTAAACTGGTCTTCTGTTGAAGTGATCTACCTTTGCCAACAGATCTCAGTACATGCATAATAGTACCCATATTATTTAATAATACTGTGTTGCTACCTTTTGCATCTCATATATAAGTAATCAACAAACTTTTATTACTTTTATGTAACACACACACACACACAAACCCATAGGGCTAGCACCTCAGCATCTCTTAGTTCCCTAAACATTAATAGAAGAAAATAAGAAAAAAATACACCTGACAAACATAAAATCAAAATTTTAAAAAATAAAAAATAGTATTGCAAAATTACCAGAAAAACAAACAAGAAAACAGAAATGAAAAGAGACAAAGTGAAAAGAGGGGGAAAAATCATCCTTTCAACGTGAAAATGGTCCATATTTTCCTCAAAATAAAACATTAAGAAACAAAGTATCAAAGACAATGGGATTTAAAAGTTGGAAACAGTCTAAATAAACATAATACAGACTTAGAAAAATCTCCAGACCTTCTCAAGATAGAATTTGTTTCACTGATTTCTCCCTTTCTGATGTTCGTATACCTGATCATAAAAGTTAATGTTAACTTTTGCAATTTGCCACATCCTGTAAGTTAAAATCATATTCTTCATCATTGTATCGATTTAAAGAATCTTCTAAACATAGTAATCAGGTACCGTTTCAGTATGACAGGAATCTGAACATCACTGTTAAAGGACATGGAAAGGAAACTGCTGCTTCTATTCATACTCTCATTCACAGGGATTTTAATTCACACATGAATATAAGACAATGTATAAAGACTACCTTTGAAATGTAGGTAAGCTTAATGGCTCCAACACGTGATGATCCAGAAGGTAGGTTCTAAAACAAAGTATTAATATATAATTAATATCCAATATTATGAATTCATTTTATAATGTAATGTTCCACATATACTTCTGAAAAGTTAAAAAACTCAATTTTTTAATATCACATTTTACAAATAAACTTTTCTTCTGTTCAAGTTTTTACTAGGTCTGAAATCAAGTCCATAGTTTGGATAAGGAAACTGAATCCTACTCTGCTCCATCATCATGCATTCTAGGACTAAAAGGCTATTTTTATCACTGGAGCTAAACTAATACTCTTTCTCATGAGCTTAAAAAGCCAGAAATAAGATCAGATTTTGTTCCTGAAAGCAAGGGGGAAATATTTAGCGGCAGAAAACAAATATAATTGTAAGATACTTAAAAAGACTACATATATTACTTTGTTCTATTAAAATTTCTTTATCAAGTATCTCTTGACAAAAATGGACTGCATTTCCCCCCATTTAAATGGTTTACTGTTTTTTATACCATATTAATCTACATCGATACTTTTTTTTCCAAAAAAAAAAAATGTTTGCTTCTCTTTATCATATGCAGGGAATGTAGGCACTTTCACACACAGTATTTTCATTCTTCCCGTTAAGTTTCAGATGTGGTTTGCATCAAAAGAGCTAAAGGTAAACAAAGAGGGAGAATCAACTCTGGTTGAAGCTATCCAGAAAGACTGAAGTGATGAACAACATTTAGGCTGGAGGTTAAGGAAAATTTTGAAACCCAAAAAGCAGGGGAGAATATTCCAAGCAGAGAAAATGGACAAACTATGGCAAACAATTGAAGATGCACAGCTCTGTACTAGAAAGAGAGAGGGGGCTGTGTTGGGCTGTAATGCAGTGTCCTATAAGATTATAGTACAAAATGGTGGTCTGAAAACTTGAACTGAGAACCTAATCATAGAGGACCTAAATAAAAAACAAAGTAGCAAAGAATTTATATTGTAGAGAATTTGAGGCCAACGAAGAAGGCTTATGAGCAGATCTGGAATCAAAATTATGCTTTTTTAATAATATATCTTATAATAAACTGAATGGATTATAGAGGAGGAAGATAGAGGTAGGAAAACCAGACAAAAGAATCTGGGGAAAAGAAATAAAGAATATAAATTTCATTTATATGATAGAAGACTGATAAAAGACTGATAGAAGATTTCAGAAGTAAAAATGAAAACATTAGTTTTAGATGATTTTGAAAATTATTTCTGCTGGAGATAAGACAGGATCAACTTTTCAACAGACTTTATAATAATGTACTGAAAAATAAAAAAATCTATGGGCTTGTTCTAATGAATGATTAGGAGGTAACTGGAAGCCTAGACATTTCAAAGACTTTAGAGTCCCAAACATGAACTGCTTATTGTTGACAGGGACAGATCTTTTAAAAACTTTCACACCTATATATTGTAAAACTCCATTAATTATGTTCTGCTTTAAACTATATACTATGTACAAGCTTCCAAATATAAATCATAAATAGTAAGTATGCATATAAAATAAAATTATAATTCATTAACGTATAACATTAAAAAGCTATTTGTATTCTTATGTATAACGTTTTAGATTTATGGGTTTTTGGTTTTTAACTTTAAAGAAGGAAGAAATGTAAATATGTCTCCAAGAATCTCTAACTACTACCAAAGTGATTTTTTCAAAAACTGCTACCCTTCCATTCAAGGGTAATAATTTATTTCTTTTTAGTTTTTCATGAGCCTATTATTTTAACTGCTGAATACAGCTCTAAGCCATTGTGGAAGGAAGACAAATGAGAAACCAAAGCATGACATAAAGTGTCACAGTAATAGTAGCATACTACAGGGAAATGTAAGTAGCTGAGAGAAAAACAATATTCAAAATATGCAGTTTCTGTGCACTAGTATGATTACCATCAGGTTTGACTGGAAAAAAATGAGATTCAAAATTTGTTACTTGACAATGAACAAGAAATAACAAACTAATAGAACATTTAAGAAAAAACGGGAAATAGGCCATTTGTTGATTATGAGTTCCTAAACTCATTTTGCCAAATACTTTTTCGAATCTCTTCAAATGCACTCCCTCGTACAGCAACTTAATTATTTCATTCTCCATGATTACCAACCTCCTGGACAAAACACAGGAAGCCCCAAAGTGATCCCTAATGAACACTAGAATGAATTTTTAAACCCACGGTTAGTGGTAAAGGAAGCAGTGGTCAGGGGAAGAAGTGGCTTCCTAATAATAGAGGAATCAAACTAATTTTCTTTCTTTACCAAGGTTATTATGATCAGTATAACCATGTTATCATACTTTGACATAAGCAACTAGATTGAACCATATGAAATTGCCATTTTTTTAGTAATTCAAAATGGCTGTATATTAGCAATTTCATATGGTTCAATCTAATTGCTTATGTCAAGATGCAATAACACGGTTATACTGAACATAATAACCTTGATAAAGAAAGAAAATAATATAATAATCTTAGCAAAACATTTTACTGAAGTTTTCAAGAGTAGATATGTCTTGATTATTACGTTTAAAAGTGACACCAAGTTGGTACTAATGGCTAATACACTGGCTGGCAGAATCAAGATTTCCTAAGTTGGAAAGAAGATATAAAATTAATAAGAAAAAACTAAAAAATATTTAAATTCTGTACTTAAAAAAAAATTGGCACTGTGTCCAGAAAAGCCAGTGCATTAATTCTAACATAGAGATCTGGCTTTTAAAAGTTCATGTGGACAAGACCTAGCTGAGTGCTATAGCCAAAGTGATCTAGTCTCCAAACATGCCACAGGCTCTCTTGCTTTGATCTCTGCCCACATTATTCTTTGAGCACTGGAATACTCAACTTTTCCATCTCTTAGCCAATATTATATCCAAACTTCTAAGTCAATTTCAAATGTTACCATCTCCATGAAGACTTCAACTCCTTCTACTAGCTGTATAACTTTCCTCTGAATTCCAAGTTCAAGTTTTATTCAGGGTAATAAATATATTCTATTTTGTACTTAACTCCTTTTAGCTCTGTTAAATGGGTAGTACTGATAAAGGAAGAATGACAAGAAGAATCTATTATGTAGGAACACAGAAAAATCATCAAGGAGTTTCAAGTAAAATTCAGGAGAAACCATACATATGTCAACCAGACCTTGTGAAGAGAGAGAAAAATCAGGGAGAGAAAATAGGCAGAACTGTGCAATGGCTCATATGGGTGAGGAGAGGTCCCTTACAACTCAAATTCTACATAAATAAACATACACATATTAGTATCTAATATAGACACATACATATCTTGTCTAATCTAAAATCAGTATATAGTGAAGAATACGAGACTACTTATCAGGAGACCTAGTTCCTGCTCTGTGAAACAGAACAGAACCTTGTATAAGTCTCTGCTCTTCCCTAGACCTTCCATTCCTCACCCACACGAGAAGCCTACTGGACAAAAATCAGCTTAGAAGTCTGCTGGAGATTCATCCCTTGCTTTGCACATACTTCCTTGCAACATACAACCCCATTTTTAACTTCTACACCAATTTTTATTTGAAGATAAAAAGTTCCAAAAGGTCGGGCGCGGTGGCTCATGCCTGTATCTCAGCACTTCGGGAGGCTGAGGCTGGAGGATCACCTGACGTCAGGAGTTCAAGACCAGCCTGGCCGAGACAGCAAAACCCTGTCTCTACTAAAAATACAAAAAATTAGCCAGGTGTGGTGGCACACCCCTGTAGTCCCAGCTACTCGGGAGGCTGAGGCATGAGAATCACTTGAACCCAAGAGGCAGAGGCTGCAGTGAGTCAAAATCGTGCCGCTGCATTCCAGCCTGGGTGACAGAGTGAGACTCCATCTCAAAAAAAAAAAAAAGGAGAGAAAGTTGAAAGTTTAAAACTACTTCACAGATGATATCTAATCTCAGGCCTCTTAAGGCTGGGATGCCAATTTTTTAAATTATAACATTTACCCCTATGTTTTGCAAGGCAACAATAAAATCAAACTGCATTTCAGTTCATGGATGGCATTACAATGACTGACTCAAATCTGACACTACAAAATAAAAGGACTACATATGTGCAAGAGTATCATGTGGTTAAGTCATTTATTTATTTAAAAATAATAGTCTCTATCCTAGATACAGCATCTTAAACCTAAATTTAATCTCACTAAAGGGACCCTGGTATTAAGCCTCCTTAATACAAGAAAATCATCTATCCCTGGTCTTTATTTTAGCTGTTGTTTGAAATACGTATTACAAAAAAAGTATTTATTTTGGGGACAGCTTCAATTGTTATTTTTTCTGTGACTCAAGATCTAATTTTCTAAAACCTAATTTTCCACCAGAGAGAGCATTTCTCTCTCGAGGGAAAAATATATACAAAAGCATTAATTTTTATCAAATAAACTTAGTTTCACCTTCTGAAATTCAAACAAGACAGTAGAGGTCAGGGGTGCAGGGCAGAGAGGACACCCAGTAGAAATAAATCTAAAAATATACTGCTTAAGAAGACAAATTCTAAAGCCTGTATAGTATGTTAAATACTTAAATACAACTTTCTATGCTTTTAAAAGATAATCCTTGGGATTTTACGAACCTGTGGATTATCCATGTACCACACGAAACTATCTTCTCTGGTATCCAGTATGAAGTATCTTCGAAGAAATTTCCCACTGTTTTCATTTTCTTCAATGTCTAGAAAACCACAAATGCGATTCTGACGATCCACATAAGGCATTTCTGAGCTTGAACATTACACTGTAAAATAAAAATATTAACAGTAAGCTCCCTATGAAACAGGAAAGTATTTCTCACGGACTGCAAATCTGTTCAAGGAGGGGGCAACTTGCCAACATTAGGTAAGGCCAATTAAAATGAACACACACCAACATCTGAGGCATTGACAAAAATCACTTTTGAAATTAAGTTTGTGAAGAGTGGTTACTAAATGTAACTATTTATTCACTGTGATGGGGACAACAGAGAGCTACTCACCTCAGCTGAATAATTTACTTACTTTTTCCCTAAAAAAAACCCCAGGTGAGCCAAGAAAAATAGTTATCCAAATTTTAATTTCCTCACAAATCAAGATAATCTATCCTTTAGATTATTTTAGAATATTTTTAAATTCACAAAACAACAACAGTTAACATTTAGTGACCACTTGCTACATGCTAGGCTCTGTATAAGGTTCTTTTCCATACGTTAACTCTTTTAATCTTCTAAACAATCCTAGGAGTAGGCATAATCATCCCCAGCAGATAAGGAACTTAACACAGAGGGGAAGTGATTTTCCAAAATTCCAAAACTAGTAGGCCAAGAGTCAAAGCCTGAATCCAGATTACCGCACTCTAGAGCTCTTAATCTTATGCTCTACACCATCCTTTCTTAAAAAAACCCTTGAATTGTTAAAACTAAAGTGAATCAAAATAAACTAGTTAATGTACTGGAAAGAGAGATAAGCAGGTATGATATGCCTCCTGGTGGAAGACACAAACATCACCTATCACGTGAACATAAAGCAACAAGAAAAAATGTTTTTTAGATCCCCTCTATATCCAAATACCAATCTACAGGAGATGCAGAACACAGAGGAACATGCTAAACTGCACCAAAGGAATTCAATCAGCAAGAGCCAGACTATAAGAAACAAAGGAAAACAAAAAGTTTCTTTAGCAAGTAAATTATTACAAGAAAAAAAAGAAAAAGAGACATTATAGATTAAAATAGACTTAAAAGGTGTATCATATTCTGGTTCTAAAGTACTGCAACTTTTGTTGTACTGATTAAAGTTAAAAAACGGTTAGGTGCCAAGCACTGTTTCTCTAGAGACTACAGACATGTGATTCCTTCTTGATGTGATGCTTAGCCCAAATCTGCACCAGACAGCTGTTACTATTCTGATACTTCTATAGCTGGCACCATCACATCTTTTGGCAGGATGAATTTACATAACTAGTTCTTTATTTAGAGGCTCAAGGTAAATTTAACTTACAGTGAAAATTCAATTACAATGCTTACTGATATACTATGTATCTGCATCACTATTCCATATGCAGTCAGAGAAATGATAAAATACACCAAAAAGTTCTAAATAAAACTATCCATTAAGTTTGTGTGTTATTATTGTTATTGTTCTTATAAATCTGATACTTCAAAGGAAATAATTTCTTTAATAAATTTACCATAAGTTTGTAAAAAAAAAAAAAAAAAAAGTTCACAATGTAATCAAAGCTTGAAAAATCAATACTCTATACTACCATATACCACAGGTAAAAGCTATCAACTTGCCATGAGAATAGACATAGATCAGTGGAAAAGAATTAAGAGCACAGAAATAAACCTATACATCTATAGTCAACTGATTTCAACAAGGGTGCTAATACCATTCAATGTGGGGGAAAAAAAGCCTCTTCAACAAATGGTGCTGGCACAACTGGATATCCACATATAACAGAATGAAGCTGGACCCCCTACCTCACACCATATATAAAAATTAACTCAAAATGGATTAACAATTTAAGAGCTAAAACTAGAAAACTTTCGGAAGAAAATATAGGGTAAATCTTACTTTGGAATTGGCAATGAATTCTTAGATATAATACCAAAAGCATAAGCAACAACAAAAATAAGATATATTGGACTTCATCAAATTTTAAAACTTTTTTTGCATCAAACGACTTCAAGAAAGTCAAAAGAAAATCTACAGGAGGAAAGAAAATATTTGCAAACTATATATCTGACAAGGGTCTAGTATCCAGAATATATAAGTAACTTTCAGAACTCAAAAACTTTAGTCCAAGTTTAAAATGGGCAAATGACTTGAAGAGACATTTATCCAAAGAAGATAAACAAATGGTCAACGAGAACATCAAAAGATGCTCAATATCATTAGTCATTAGGGAAATCCAAAAAAAACCACAATGAGATAAAACTTCACCCCCACTAGGATGGCTATAATTAAAAGAGAGGAAAATAACAAGTGTTGGCAAGGACATGGAGAAATTGGAACCCTCCTACGTTGCTGGTGGGAATGTAAAATGGTACAACAGCTGTGTAAAACAGTTTGGCAGCTCTTCCAAGAGTTAAACATAGAATTACCATATGACCCAGCAATTCTACTCCTAGGTACCTAGGTACACACACACCTCGTTTTACTGTGCTTCATTTTATTGCACTTCACAGATATTGGGGTTTTTACAAACTGAAGGTTTGTGGCAACCCTGCAGCCTCAAACTACTGGGCTCAAGAAATCCTCCTGCCTCAGCCTCCCGAATAGGTGGGAGGACTACATGCATGTACCACCACGCCCAGCTAACTTTTTTATTTTTTGTAAAGACAGGATCTCACTATGCTGCCCAGGCTAGTCTTGAGCTTCTGGCCTCAAGCAATCCTCTTGCCTCGGCCTCTCAAAGTGCTGGGATTACAGGCACGAGCCACCATGCCCAGCCAAGTGTCTCACTTTAAACCAAAAGCCAGAAATGTCTAAGCTTAGTAAGTGAAGCATATCAAAAGCTGAGACAGACCAAAAGTGAGGTTTCTTGCACCAAACAGCCAAGTTATGAATGCAAAGGTAAAGTTCCTGAAGGAAATTAAAAGTGCTACTTCAGTGAACATGAGAATGGTAAGTGAAACAGCTTTATTGCTGATATGAAGAAAGCTTTACTGGTCTCAACAGAACATCAAATTAGCTACACTATTCCCCTCAAGTCAAAGCCTAACCCAAAGAAAGGCTTTCTTCAGTTATTTGAAGGCTGAGAGAGGTGAGAAGCTGCAGGAAGAAAGCTGGAAGCCAGCAGAGGTTGTTGGTTCATGACTTTTAAAGAAAGAAGCCATCTCTATAACATAAAAGTGCAAGGTGAAGCAGCAAGTGCTGATATAGAAGCTTCCACAAGTTATCCAGGAAGATCTAGCTGAGATCAAGGAGTTGGCTACACTAAAGAGATTTTGAATGTATGTGAAAGTCTTCTATTGGAAGATGCCATCTAGGACTTTCACAGCTCTAGAGAAGTCAATGCCTGATTCAAAGCTTCAAAGGACAAGCTGACTCTTGTTAGGTGCTAATGCAGCTACTGACTTTAAGCTGAAGTCACTGCTCACTTACCATTCCGAAAATCCTAGAGCCCTCAAGAATTATGCTAAATCTCCTCTGCCTGTACTCTAAAAATAGAATAACAAAATCTGGATGACAGCACACCTGTTTACAGCATGTTTTACTGAAAAAAAAATTTTTTTTTGAGATGGAGTCTTGCTCTGTCACCCAGGCTAGAGTGGTGGTGCAATCTTGGCTCACTGCAACCTCCACCTCCCAGGTTCAAGCAATTCTCCTGCCTCAGCCTGCCTCAGCCTCCCAAGTAACTGGGATTACAGGCACATGCCACCATGCCTAACTAATTTTTGTATTTTTAGTAGAAACAGGGTTTCACCACATTGGCCAGGCTGGTCTCAAACTCCTGACCTCAGGTGATCCGCTTGCCTTGGCCTCCCAAAGTGTTGGAATTACAGGTGTTAGCCACCACGCCCAGCCACTGAATATTTTAAGCCCACTATTGAGACTTACTCCTCAGAAGATTCCTTTCCAAATATCACTGCTCACTGACAATGCACGTGGTCACCCAAGAGCTCTGATGAAAATGTACAAGTTGATTATGTTGTTTCCACACCTGTTAACACAACATCCATTCTGCAGCTCATGCATCAAAGAGTAATTTCAACTTTCAAGTCTTATTATTTCAGAAACACATTTTGTGATATTGAAATATATATTTGTGATTTGAAATATAGCTGCCATAGATAGTGATTCCTCTGATAGATCTGGGCAAAGTAAATTGAAAATTTTCTGGAGAGGATTCATCATTCTAGATGCTGTTCAGAACATTCATGATTCACAAGAGGAGGTCCAAATATCAACATTAACAAGGTTTTGAAAGAAGTTGATTCCAGCTCTCATGGATGACTTGGGAGGGTTCAAGACTTCAGTGGAGGAAGTAACTACAGATATGGCAGAAACAGCAAAAGGACTAGAATTAGAAGAGCCTGAAAATGTGACTAAATTACTATAATCTCATGCTAAAACTTGAACAGATGAGGAGTTGCTTCTATGGATGAGCAAACAAAAGCAGTTTCTTGAAATGCCACTGCCACCCCTACCTTCAGCAACCTATACCCTAATCAGTCAGCAGCCACCAACATTGAGTTAAAACTCTCCACCAGCAAAAAATTACGACTCATTTGAAGAGGCTGAGATGACTGTTAGCATTTATAAGCAATAAAATATTTTTAAATTATAGTGTGTACATTTTTTAGACATAATGCTATAGCACATTTAATAGGTTACAGTATAGTGTAAACATAGTTTTTATATGTACTGGGAAACCAAAAAATTAGTGTGATTCATTCTATTGCAACATTTATCTTACTGCCATGGACTGAAACTGAACCCACAGTATCTCTGAGATTCAGATATTCAGAATTGAACACAGGTAGTCAAATAAACCCTTGTATATGAAATGTTCATAGCAGCACTATTCACAAATAGCCAAAAGGTGGAAACAACCCCAACAAATGAATAAAATGTGGATACAATGGAATATTTTTCAGACATAAAAAGGAATGAAGTACTGATACATGCTACGACCTAGATAAACCTTGGAAACATGCTAAATGAAAAAAGCCAGCAACAAAAAGGTACATGTTGTATGATTCTATTTATATGGAAGATCCTAAATAGATAAATCCAGAGCAACAAGGAATAGATTGGTGGTTGCCAGAGGCTGAAGAGAGTGGGAAATGCAGAAGAGCTGCTTAACAGGTGATGAAAATGTTTTGACAGTAGATATAGGTGATAGTTGCACAACACTGACACTGTGAAAGTATGAAATGTCATTGGGTTGTACGCACTAAAATGGGTAATCTTATGCTAATTTCACCTCGACTAAAAAAATAAAAGGATGCTGTAACGTTACTTACCAGGCAGTTTCTACGATGACTGGCCCCATACGTTTATCTTACTTCTTAGTTTAAAAGAGTAGAGCAAATAAATTATCTACTTGAAAAAACTAAATGTCTTAGAATGCTCACTCTAGAAGTCAGCTGTCATGTAGGAAATTTGACTGCCTTCAGACTGCCCTGTTGTGTGAAAGCCAACTTAGTCCCATGAAGAAGCTGTGCAGAGAGAGGTGACCAGCCCACACCCAGCTGTCCCAGCAATTCCAGCAGAGTGAGTGAAGGGGCTATCGTGACCATCCAGCCCAGTCAAGCCTTCAGATGACTCTCATTCCAACTGCCATCTGACTGCAACTACAAGAGAGAGACCCCCGAGACGGAACTGCCCAAAAGCTCCTTCAACCCAGAGAACAGTGAAAAATAATGAACTGTTCTTTTATGCTACAGAAAAGCCCTCAGGCATATACCATATAAATACAATATACAGAGCATTCAAGGAATTTTATAAACAAGTATATGTCAGAATTTTCATTGGTTTTTAGTGCTATAGATGAAATTATCACCTGAATAGCTATTTGAAAATTAAAATACACTTTTAAATAAAATATGGGTAAAAGAAGAAATCAAAAGGGAAATCAGAAAACATTCTTAACTAAATGAAAAATTTTAAAAGTCAAAATTATGTAATATGCAGCTAAAGGTGATTTTAAAGGAAAATTTATAGTCAAGATATTTTTATTAGAAAAGGTCTAAAATCAACGGCATAAACTCCACCTTAAAAAGCTAGAAAAAGGTAAAGTAAACCCAAAATAGAAAGAGAATAATAAATATCAGAAAAGAAACTAATAAAATTGAAAACAAACAATACAAATTAAAACCAAAAGCTGTTTCTTGAAAAGATCAAATTGATAAATCTATAGCTATGTGAACCAAGTGAAAGAGGGAAAGCAAATCACCAATATTAGGAAGTACACACTACAACCCTATAGACATTAAGTGGATAATAAGAATTCATGCAAACAAATTTGACAATTTAGAAGTAAACAAATTCTTTGAAAAAACACAACTTTGAAAAAACTGACATAAGACAAAAAAGAAAATCTGAAGTACCTATTTCTACTAAAGCAAATGAATTCATTACTAAAACCCCAAAAAGAAAAGTCAAAGCCTAGAAATAGTTCATATGTGAATTCTACCAATCCCTTAAGGAAAAAAAATAACACCAGTCTTTTACAAACTCTTCTAGTAAACAGGAAGAGAGAACAGTTAATTTTCAACCAAGGTGCCAAAGCAATTTTGTAGAGAAAAGACAGTCTTTTCAACAAACAAGACTGGAATAATCGACTATCTATGAGGAAAAAAACTAACTCAAATGGATCACTGACTCAATGTAAAATGATAAAGCTTCCAGAACAAAATATAGGACAAAGTCTTCAGGACCTTAGGGGTAGACAAATATTTCTTAGATAAGACACAAAAAGCCTGAACCATATAATAGTTGATATATTTGAAACGTAATCAAACTTTAAAATTGCTCTTCAAAAGACACCATAAAGAAATTAAAAGACAAGCCACAAAATGAAGAAAATATTCAATATGTATGTATCCAGACAGCAAATGATACCCTAGAACAGGCAGGTAATTATTACAATTCAATAATAAGACAACCAAATAAGAAAATGGTAAAAATAACTTGGAACACATAAGCTGACAAAGAATATAAAAAATAGTAAATAAGCACACGAATAGATGCCTACCATAATTAGTCAGGAAAGTGAATGCAAATAAAAACCACAAGATACTATAACATACCTACTAAAATGTCTAAAACAAACAAAAAAAAACCCCTGACAACACTAAATGCTGTCAAAGATGTGAAATAAACGAACTATCATATATTGCTGGTGGAAATGCAAAATGACATAGCAACTTTGGAAAACAGTTTGGCAGTTTTTACAGTTAAACATATCCTTAGCGAACAACCCGGCAACCCCACTCCCAGGTATTTATCCAAATGAATTGAGACTTATGTTCACACCAAATATTGGATACAAATGTTTATAGCAGTATTAGTCATAACTGGCAAAAAAACAGGAACAACCCAAATGTCCTTCAACTGGTGTATGAATAAACAAAATGTGGTGCATCCAATACAATAAAATATTACTTGGCAAAATAAAGGAACAAACTATTGATACATGTGCAACTAATAAATGTCAAATGTATTTTGGTATGTGAAAGAAGCCAGACCAAAAAGGATATGCGACATAGAACAAATCAGTAGAGATGGAATACTGCTCTACAGTAAAAAGGAACTACTGACAGATGCAACAACATGAATGAATCTCAAAATCATAATACTAAGTAGAAAAAAGGCCAGAAATAGGCTGGGCACAGTGGCTCACGCCTATAATCTCAACACTTTGGGAGGCCAAAGCAGGCGGATCACCTGAGGTCGGGAGTTCAAGACCAGCCTGACCAACATGGAGAAACCCCGTCTCTACTAAAAATTCAAAATTAGCTGGGCATGGTGGTGCATGCTCTAATCCCAGCTACTCAGGAGGCTGAGGCAGGAGAATTGCTTGAACCTGGGAGGCGGAGGTTGCAGTGAGCCTAGACCGCGCCACTGCACTCCAGCCTGAGCAACAAGAGCGAAACTCCGTCTCAAAAAAAAAAAAAAGCCAGACACAAAAGGATACAGCCTTTTATAATAATTGTTTCCTAACATTTCAACTAGTGGTTTTAGTGTTATTTATTTATAGAAATAATTATATTTCTATAAAATTCTGAAAACTGCAAACCAATCTATAGGGATGGAATGCAGATCAGTAGTTGCTTGGAGCTGAGGGTGAAGGGAAGGACTATAAGTGGCATGAGGATACTTCTCAGAGTTATGGAAATGTTCTGTATCTTAATGTGCTGCAGACATGGTCAAAACTCATCAAATTATACATTTTAAACAGATACAGTTTATTGAATGTAACTTCAAAAGGTTAAAAATCCAGTACCAATTAAAAAAAAAATTTTTTTTTTGAGATAGAGTCTCACTCTGTTGCCCAGACTGCAGTGCAGATGCGAGATCTCAGCTCACTGCAACCTCCACCTCACAGGCTCAAGCAATTCTCATGCCTCAGTCTCCTGAGTAGCTAAGATTACAGGCACCGCGCCACTACCGCCCAGCTAATTTTTGTATTTTCAGTAGAGACAAGGTTTCACCATGTTGGGCAGGCTGGTCTCAAACTCCTGACAGCAAATGATCCACCCACATTGGCCTCCCAAAGTGCTGGGATTACAGGTGTGAGCCACCACACCTGGACTAGTAACAATTTTAAAAACTCATTTATAAATGACTACAAATAGAGGGTTTTTTTGTTTTTTTTTTTTTTTTTTTTTTTTGAGACAGAGTCCCGCTCTGTCACCCAGGCTAGAGTGCAGTGGCGCGATCTTGGCTCACTGCAGGCTCTGCCCCCCGGGGTTCACACCATTCTCCTGCCTCAGCCTCCCGAGTAGCTGGGACTACAGGCGCCCGCCACCTCGCCTGGCTAATTTTTTGTATTTTTAGTAGAGACGGGGTTTCACCGTACTAGCCAGGATGGTCTCGATCTCCTGACCTCGTGATCCGCCCACCTCAGCCTCCCAAAGTGCTGGGATTACAGGCGTGAGCCACCACACCCGGCCAAATAAAGTTTTTTAAAAGCTTTCCATGGCAAAAACCTGATAAGCAAAGTCAAACTCAGCAGAAAATATTTGCAACTTATATCATAGACAAAGGGCTAATCTCCCTAACATTTAAAGAGCTTGCAAAAAATGTTAAGGGAAATATATCAAACGTTCAATAGAAAAATAAGTAAAAGACATGAACATTGTACCAAGAGAGATATAAAAATGGCCCTTAAATACATGATGAGATATTCAGTATCACTCACAATAGGACAAATACAAAAAACCATACCGAGATGTGGCCATTGCCAATGACATCGCAAGAACAGGAAGAACACGAGAGACTACCACAGGGATTCAAATATCAAAATCTATACGGTAAGAAATGGCTCAGGAAAGATAACTGGTTTCTTTAAAATTAAATTCAAAAGCAGGAGAAGAAAAGGAACTAGAGGAGAAACCTATGAATTAAAAAAGACTTTAGATATCTAGACCAATCACAACATGTGGATTTTATTTAAATCCTGTTTCTTAAAAAAAAAAAAAAAAAAAAACCTGACATATTTAAGAAAATCAGAAATTTGAATATTGTCTGATATTAAGAAAACAGACACATTATTTTTGGTGTGATAACGGCATTGTGATTGTTACCAAAAAAAAGGAGTCCTTTTCATTTAGAGATATTTACTGATATAAAATAAGATGTTATTTATCTGGGGCCAGGCATGATGGCTCACAATTGTAATCCCAGCACTTTGGGAGGCTGAGGCAGGAGGATTGTGTGAGCTCAGTAGTTCAAGCCTACAAAATGACAAGACATTATCTCTACCAAAAAAAAAAAATTAGCCAGGTGTAGTGGTGTGTGCCTGTAGTCCCAGCTACTTGGGAGGCTGAGGTGGGATAATCGCTTCAGCCCGGGAGACTGAGTCTGCAGTAAACTATGACTGTGCCACTGTACTCCAGCCTGGGCAACAGAGCAAGACCCATTCTCAAAAAAAAAAAAAAAAAAAGAAAGAAAGAAAAGAAAAAAGCAAGCAAGAAAGAAAGAAAAGAAAAAAATGTTATCTGGGATTTGTTTCAAAATAATTTGAGAGAAGGGAATAAACAGAGGAGGCACTGGTGGCTGGGTTGGTAGTTGCTGGAGCTAAATGATGGTGTTCATGGGATTGGTTACACTATTCTATTTTTGTGGATGTTCACAAATCTCCATAATAGAAAAGTTTTTTAAATCTATACTATACAGATATACCATTTCTCATCTATTAGACTGGCAAAAATTCAAAAGCTTGACAACACACTATACTGATGAGGCTGTAAGAAAACAGAAACTCTTACATTGCTGGCAAGAAGGCAAAATGGTAAAACCCTACTGGGTGAATCTGGTACTATTTAACAAAATCATATATGCTTTTATCCTATGATCCAGCATTCCTACTTGGTACTGTAATGTGAAACATTTTAGGTATGATAAGACTTCCAGACCATTATAATGTACATTATTGGATAATGTAAATATGTTGATATGATTATATTTAAAATAAAACATTTATTTGTTATTAGGAACCAAGACTTTCACAGTGAGAGAAAAGAGGTACAAACAAAAAACAAAAGAACAAACTGTGTACAATACGTCTGAATTAGAAATAATATGAACTACATAATTTCTGAAGATATGACAGTAATGGAAAATCACCACTTTGTAATCCCAATGTCTCACTGATTTACACAAGCATCTTCAATGAACACTAAAATCACTAGATGAAAAGCTGTTAGGAAACAGAATATTCAGTCTCAAAATATCACCCCACAGTTGTGTTACTAAACAGGATGTATCTTTACACTGGAGAGATCTTATAGCCCCCACCTTTACCAAATAACTTTGTATCTATTGAATCTTAGAAGCTAGGTACTAATGGATACCACTTCTCTCTAAACAAACCAAGTATAGTATGATTCCACTGACATGAAATATGCAGAATGGGCAAATCTATAAAGCTAAAAGGTAGATTACTAGTTGCCTAGGTACAGGGGAAATGAGTTGTTGTCTAAGGATGGGAGGGTACAGGGTTTCTTTGGGGATGATACTAATATTCTAAAATTGATTGTGGTGTTGTCCACGTAACTGTGAATGCACTAAACCATACATTTTAAATAAGTGAATTATATGGTGTGAATTATATCTCAATAAAGCTTTTTTTAAAAAAAGAAACAATTACAATTGTCTTTCATTCTAGAGTACATTAGAAACCCTAAGGAATATTTCATCTCCCAGACCTCTATTGTTGGAGTATCCCAGAGGGTGGTCTGTGGATCTCTTTCCTATATATACTCAGTGTCTTGGTGAGCTTACTCATTCTCACAGGCCTAAATATTGATGACTTCCAGACTGTTATCTCCAGCCTTGAACACTGCTGACCTCCAGACCCATGTATACAACTGCCTATTCTACAGTTCCACTTATCTAACAAGCCATCTCAAACTTAACAAACTGAGCTCCAGATATTCCCCTCAGAAACCTGATACAGCCTTCCCTAGCTCAGTAAAGGGCCACTCCCTTCTTCCAGTTGTTCAGGAAAAGTATCTTGAAGTCACACTTAAGTTTTTCTCACCCTGTGGTAGTCCATTCTTGCACTGCTATAAAGAACTACCCGAGGCTGGGTAATTTACAAAGAAAAGAGGTTTAATTAGCTCACGGTTCCACAGTCTGTACAGGAGGCATGACTGGGGACGCCTCAAGAAACTTACAATCATGGTGGAAGGCAAAGAGGGAGGAGTTACCTCTTACATGGCAGGAGCAGGAGGAAGAAAGAGAGAAGAGAGAGGTACACACTTTCAAACAACCAGATCCCAAGAGAACTCGCTCACTATCATGAGAACAGAAAGTAGGGATGTCTGTCCCATTAACCAATCACCTCCCACCAGGCACCTCCTCCAACACTGGGGATTACAATTGGACATGAGATTTGGGTGGGGACACAAATCCAAACCATATCCTACCCCACGTCCAATCCATCAGCAAATCCTGTTATCTCCATCTTCAAATTATAACCAGAATCCTACTTCTCACCACTGGCTGCCTCTCTGGTCCAAGTGACCATGACCTCCCACCTGGATTACTGCCAAGGGCCTCTCCTGGATCTGGCCCTTACCCCACTTCAATCTATTCTCAACATGGCAGTCAAAGTGATCCCATTAAAACATTTATTCAAGTGTTCACTTAATAAACACTTACACATATTACTACTCATAAAACACTTTTCTAAATACCTAAATATTAGTTTATTTAATCCTTATAACAATTTTACAGATGAGAAAACTAAGGCACTTGCTCAAGGTCACATGCTTGGGAGTGGCAGTGCCAGGAGTCAAACTGGAGGAGTCTGGCTCTAGAGTCACACTCCTCAATACTATGTAATACCTCATTCTGCTCAAAACTCTTCAATGCAATAGATGTCAACCTCGGCCACTTATCAGAATTACCTGGGAGTTTAAAAAATTCCTGATGCCTACGTTAAAACATCGCCTCCCCCACCACCGCCGACCAATTAAATCAGAAATTCTGGGATGGGATCCAGGCATCAGTACTTTTTTAAAGCTTCCCCAATAATTCTAACGTTCAGCCAAGGTTGACAACCATTGTTTCAATGAGATCCCATCTCACTCAAAGTAAAAACCTAAAAACCAAAGCCCTCATAAAGACCACTAAGGCCTCGTCTGCCCTGTTACCCCATCCCAATACCCACCTTACTCATTCATTTGGCCGCTGGACTCACCAGACAAGATTCCCACTCAGGGACTTTTAACTCAAAGTCACGTTCTCAGTGAATACTTCCTTTTAGATCTTACCTAAAATTGCAAATCCTCCAAACCGTTTTGCCATGTCCACCTTGGTTCCCCATGTTATTCTTCTCCTTAGCATTTATTGATTATCTAACGAATGATACAGTTTACTTATTTACCTGTTTCTTGTCTGTTTCCCCACACTGTAATGTAGGCTCCATGACAGCAGGGATTTGTTATTTACTGTTGTTTCTCCAATGCCTAACACAGTGGCTGTCACATGCAAGACCCTCAGTAACTATTTTGTTGAATGAAGGATGAAGTAATCCATAATTACTGCATCAAAGATTAACATTAAGTTTCCAGATAGAAAGTTGTTTCTTCCTCATCAGACAAGAATCATTTACCAGATTTAAGTGATTTATTTAAATAATGGAAGGAAAAAGTTTCAAACACTGTATTTCCATTTGAATTTATATTTTTAGTAAAACTTACATGAGGCAAAAACAGACACAATTATATTATCAACATGCCCCCCAACCCAAATTTCTCCTTCAGCTTTACTCATACCTAAGGTATAGTTAGATCTTATAAATCAGTCATAAATTAACATAACTACAGTTAACACCTCATCGGTCAGGAACCAGGAAGCCAAAAATAAAGCAAAACACAGAACCAGCCTGAGTGATATAAGAAAAAGCAAAGAAAAATTAAATTCTGTACAGTGAGACCTCATCAGGCCCACAAGCCTTCACTATTATTTGCTAAAACACGTCGAGTGGGACTAGTCCTGTTGCCCCACAATCACTGACAAACACAAAGCTGAGGATATACAGACATCGAGGATCAAGTATCTGTAGAGTCAGGCTTGGCTCTGGCACCCTAATCAGCACCATCCTTCCATTCTGCAAGAGCAGCTGACAGAAGAGAGGGAAAGAACTGTAAGTCTTCAGGAAGAACACAGGGAAAAGAAGGTCTTCAACCAAAACAGTGGCGGGGCCTCTAACAGAAATCACTCACGAAGATCAGAGGGGCCTAGAACAGACTTGCATCCCATTCTCCAGTTCCACGTCTGCTTATGCAGCAGGCTGAGTGACTGACCCCATGTGTCTACTTGAAAAGGGGGACAAAGAGAATTGATGAGAAATGGCAGGGCACAGAAAGAAGGCAGACTTAAGTAGTCTGTATGCCACTATTCGACATCACAAGGAAGTGAGTTTCCAGTGGGTTGAATAGAAACCACAGCGTACCTGGATTGGAGTTGTTTTGCCATTATCAAAATATCTCGCTGCAGAGAGAAAACATCTTCACCCCGACTCATACACATTCACATAACCAGTGGGTAAACTGACAGGATGGGAGCAAGCAGATGGGTGTGTAGGTTGGAAAAGGTTTAGCTACAGAAAATTTCATACCCAGAAACTGTGCAGCAGGAGTCTCCCTGCAAGATCTCACCAAAAAATGCCAGTTTGGTTGCCTATTAGTGGACTGCAATGGCCTGACACTGTTAATCAAGAGAGGACTCTAATAGCACCAGATAATAAACACTTGTCTTTTTCTACTTCTCTTCTTGACACGTTTGTATCCAAACAGATCCCTCAAGAGGGAAAGGAAAGAGGTATCCCAGGAGCTTACCACAAGCCATCCATAGCCCAAGTGCTTCAGGAAGTAAGTGGCCTGACCATGGGGTAAGGAAGGGAAAAAAAACCCTTTAAATTGAATATATATGAGATTGAATATTCAAATGGGAATAGACTGCAGTTTTTTGTTTTTGTTTTTTTGGTTTTTTTTTTGGAGACAGGGTCTCACTCTCCTGTCACCCAGGATGGAGTGCCGCAGCACAATCTCTGTTCACTGGAACTTCTGCCTCCCAGGCTCAAGGGATCCTCCTACAACAGCCTCCCAACTAGCTGGGACTACAGGCACGTGCCACCACGCCCGGCTGATTTTTCTATTTTCTGTAGATACAAGGTTTCGTCATGTTGCCCAGGCTGGTCTCAAATTCCTGGGCTCAAGCTATCCTCCCACCTCGGCTTTCTGAAGTGCTGGGATTACAGGCATGAGCCACTGAGCCCACCCTAGAGCTTTTTGATAACTGTAAATGACAGAAAAGCTATCATTTACCCATGTTATGGGGGGTGGAGGACAGTGCGGTGGGAAAGAGCCTACAAAATACACTTAAATGCAGTGAATGGTGAAAATTAAAACTCATTAAAACTCTTGTGTTTGTTCTCAGTAAGCTTGGACTGCTGAATAACCTGATGACATATGCAATAGCATTCTCATCCTTAATAATGGGAGGGAACACCTGACATGGAAATTCTCAGGAGGGATTTACTGTACCGGGTAAGATGCTACATTAGAAGCCCTCTGAGATCACTTCCAATTCTAGTGCCTGTGATTGTCTTTTCCTTCAAGAGGTTAAATTCAATCCAGAATCTAGAGTTCAATGGTTAAACCATAAAAGGCTAGGCTGCCTAAAGGGCTAAAAACCACAACTTTCTGGAGAATAAAGCTATCAGACTCACAAGCCTGATAAGAGTTCCATGTAGGAAACAATATTTTGCTCTAAAACTTATTTAACTTAAAAAAATCCTAAATGACTAATTTTCTTTTATATCCAACAGAAATTCCAGTTCAAAGAAAGCTTATAAAATCCCAAAAACCCCATCTTCCTGAATATAATCAATTCAACTAATTAAAAGGCTTACTAAAATAAATAGCAAACATATGTTTGCTTAAGCATCTTCTAGGAATCACAAACTCACATATCCCTTATTAGACACTACCCACAAGAAAAAAAGTTACTTAGGGTCCAATGGTTTAATATTGCTCAGTAAGTGTAAGAGAGTTCTAGTGCTATAACAAATAACAGGATGCTTTATGTTTACATAAAAACATCCCATATTTTTATGTTTCTAAAAATAATTAAGCATTATAGACAATCATCTAAAGCTACCAAGTTTTCTGCCCTTTCTGAAAGCGTTCCTTTCAGATACCATGTCAATAAATTCTTAAATGCTGGATATGTACTCACAAATGGTCAAAAAACCTAAAACCAAATCTTAATATTTACCTCCTACTGAAGTCATTTTATTGTATCATTGCAGATCTAAAACAAGATTTTTTAATCTTGAAATTTAAATTTTAATATTAACAAAAGTAAACTGCTCCAGCATGAGAAAAGTAATTATTTGCATATTACCTCAGCTCACAGTTGGAATCAAATAGGAAATACTTTAAGGCAGTTAGTTATATCAACCCAACATTTTCTAATAAAAGCAATGTTACTATTGTCACAAACAATTACTACATTATATTCAGAAAACTATCTTCCCCATTCTCAAATAAGTTACTTAAACAATAATGACTTGACATCAAGCAATATGTCAATGTCAAAGTATGACTTAAATTATATTAATAAATTATTTATTAGATTTCATTCTGGGTTACAAATTATCACACAACTAAAATAACTTCGGGATTTGCAGCATGACTAATAATAATAATAATAATAAAGAATTTCCAGGCTTAAGTCAAAAAGCCACTTTGTTTAAATCTCCATTAAATGTTTTTTGTGGAGGGAAGTCCCCATAAAAATGTAAAATGTTTCCACCTTTCCCAAGTATCTTCCTAGGAGTCGTCAATATTGTCATATCCTATATGTTAGCAACCGATACTTGAATGACTTTTAAAGAAAAGAATCCAATGCTATTCTTAACATCCTTAAACACTTCTAAAAAGGTCCTTCCGGCTTATGAACTCATGGCAGTTTCCTCACAATTGTATACTTATCCTGTTTCACTGTCTCTCCTAGTCTATGACAAACTCAATTTTACATACCATCTTTCCTATTGTTACACTGCTAAAACTGGGGAGAAAAAAGAAACAAACCTGCTACTTTCCCCCCTCCCAAAGCGACAATGAAAATACTAATTAACAAGATGAAGATTGGAAGCTCTGCGCGCGCCCGCGCGGTGTGTATACACATATATTTATATATCTTCTTAATGTCACTAAATTCACAGCCATGTATCTTGATACAGGTATACGCTACAAGAGAAAACTGTCAGTGGATACAGTGTAAGGTTCACAGCACTATAAAATAAATTAACTACTTTATTAATTCAAATTCTGTCAAACTTAAATACTCTTGTTTAAATGTATCAGTACTCTAAAATGCAATTTTCCTTGGGAAAATTGGCCAAGATAAAAAATACTTAAACTAACTCCACTGGGGGAAATATTTCTTTTCCACAAGTGTGGCAACAGGAAATATTAAGAGCATGAAAAGTAAACAGGTATTTTGGTCAGAATAAATCTTGTTTCAATATAACGGGTCTTCAAGTTCTTCAGATTGTGAAAAAAAACACAGTTTCACAAAAGAATCACATAACTCTTACCCAAACTTTGCTGTAAATGGTTTCAGTGGCATCAAATTAACATAGAAAGTATGCAAGCTGAGTACTTGAGGAAATAAAGCAGATTGATCAGGAGTTCTAAGATAAAAGACAATGGTGTAAACCTCATAGTGCACTATTTGTTCCAGTCATTAAACACACAGGAAATAAGATTTTCTATTTAGAAAACTAACTCACAAGGGGCAATGACTTCATTAAAACAAAGAAAATCTTATTAAAACAGTCAACGATCAATTGTAAAATAAGAAAACAAGTATTGCAGAATCGGAAGGTGAAACAGAAGAGGAAAACGCAGAAACAGCCTGGATATTTATTTGTTCCTTGAACCTCTTCTTGTACTGCCCCCAGAAAGCAAAGAAGTTTCATTATTTACACGCCCAGACCACGGTAGATGCTCTGCTCGTGGGCACAGCCTCACCAGAATTCTACTAAAGGCAGTAAACACTATAAGCAACAGGACCGCTTTCATTATGACACACTTTCCCCTCTTTCCAGGAGGTCAATAGAAAGCATCTGAAACAAACCACAAACCACTCAAGACGGCCCCAAAGCTCTGCGGTTGGCAGCTGGCCTCGGCGTCGAAAGACCTGGGTCTGGTCGCCTCCCCGGTGCCACCTGCGTGACCTTGGGCAAGTCGCTTTCAACGCTGCCTCTGGCGACCTGCCCCGAAGGTGCGGAGGTAAATCGCGGACACCGCCCGACTTCAGGGCCCAGGGCGGAGCCGGCTTCGGCCTCGGCAAGTCCTGAAGCTAAAATGCATTAAACACCAGGAAAGGATGCCCGGGGCCGCGCGCCCCGCGGGCACAGCCCTGAACGGAGCCGCTCCGACCGGCGCCACCGGGAATCCCCGGGCAGCTGCGCGCACCGCGCCCCGAGCGGGATTTCTCGGGGGGCGGAGACGCCGAGGAGCTCGTCGGCCCCGCGACCGCCGCGGGCCTCCCGCCCTCCCCCGCCGGGCGCCGCCGAGGGCTGACGTCGGGAAAACAATCGGGGATCCACGGGAAGAAGACGCCGCCCCCTCCCGCCGCCCCGAGCCAGGGCAGGTGAGCCTGCCCGGCGGCCTCCAGGTGCTGTGGCGCGTGGGGCGGACGTGCGCGGAGGGGGCGCCGGATCCGCACTCACCCGCACCCACGGCCCCTCGGCGGACGCCTCCCCGCTCGCCTCAGCGGGAACCGCGGTCCAGCAGCCCGGCAGCCCCGCAGCCGCCGCCACCTCGCGCCCGGCCCCGTCACCCACCCCTGCTCCAGCGCGGTCGCCTTCTTCAAGCCAAACTTTACCGCGGCCTCGGCCCGGAGCACCCGCGCCGCCGCGGCCCCGGCTCCCACAGAGGCTCGACTGCCCGGAGCGGCGTCCACGACGGCCAGCCCGCGCACTGCGCACGCGTCCCCACGCTGCCTCAGCCCTCAGACGGCGGCTGAGATTCCGGAGAGGGCGCTCCCAGCCTGCAGAGACTACGAGTCCCGGCAGGCCCCGCGCGGGTCCCGGCGGCGTGGCGGGCCGGGTGTCTGGCGTCTTCCTGGTTCCAGCGGCGGCGGCCTCGGCGGGCCGGGGAGGCTTGCGTGAGGAGCTCTGGGTCGCCGCGCCGCGGTGCTTCCTGGTATTCGTAGTTTTTGAGCACCACCGGGCTTGGCTCGGAGGTGGAACTCCGGGTTCTCTGATGTCATCGCCTAGAGCTGCGAGGAACAGGGATCTTTAAAAATAGGCTTCGTTAGTTTGCAGATAATTTGTTTGCAAGCTGTCCCATAATCGGTCCAAGTGGCACAAATTTACAGGCTGCGGTGTGACCTGGAGAAAAACGCTTTACAGCTCTGCGCGCCAATTTTTCGCTCTTCTCTCTCCCTGCAAATGTAGCTCCACCGCGTACTTACAATGGTGTTAATAGTACAGGAGGATAAGAGAGACTTAAAGAAGGATTAGTAGAAATTCTTTTAGCAACGGTGGGGCATAAATATGTATTCGGGTAAATATTCGTTGAGTGTTTAGCAATTTCTCGAGCACTTACTGTGTGCCAAGTACGCGATAGGCAACCCGGCATTCATCTGAGAAAGAGACACTGTCACTGCCCTCATGGAGCCTGCAGCCTGGGGGAAACTAGTCCGCAAACTAGCAAAATCGTTCCAGATTTTAATAGAATGGCCAGACTGAGAAAGTTCAAGAGACAGTAGCGGTGGCGGGGAGTGGGGGAGGCTCTTCAGAGAGAATGGCAAGGAAAGTTCTCTGAGGATGTGATATTTGAGCTGAAACCTGAAGAATGAGAAATATTCAGACATGCAAAGAACTGGGAAAGAATTACATGCCACGCCTTTCACAGCGCATGCCACTCTAGGCTCTTAATAAATATTTTTTCTTTTTGTGTGCTTCTTCCTTTCCTCTCCTTGCACAACCTTAGATCACATCCTATCCCCTTCAAACCCTTTAAAAAATCTTTATCAACATCTTTTAGAATATCCTTCCTACGTGAAAATGTACATGAAACAAATGTCCAGTGGTAAGACAAGCTGTACAGCTGCTAGGACAGAAGACACAACCCTGGTGACAGGCTGGAATCTGACTACTTTGCCACTTCTTTATTTGCGAACTGGGTTAGAAGTCTGGGCGCTCAGCCTGGCCTCCTGACTTGTTTCTCTTCATGGGGCATCATATAGGATTTTGAGTTTGTCTTTATTAAAATCTTGGAGGAAGTCTACCTGTTATCTGAATCAGAGGTGTAGTGAAGAACAGCCCTAGATTTTCCAGTGTAGACTTACCTATGTGACTTTATGCAGAGAGTGACACTTTGCCGTTCTGACCCTCAGTGACCTCGACTGTAAATGAGTGTCATCCACCCTGCCTGCCTTGCAGAATGTTCTCAGAGTCTGATAAATTGATGGAGGTGAAAATATCTTGCAAACTGCATACAACGGCTCTCTAACTGCCTCTTTGAGACTTGGCATTTTCAATTGCCTTTCATCCAACGTGATACGTTGATTATCTTTTGATAATCAAAGAAATCTTAGCTATGCAGCCTTGCTGACATCTGTCCCTTTTGGGAGCCTCATCTGTATAATGGTTGAAAGGGTTTGGCCTCACTATAGTTTATAAAGTAGCCAGAGCAGATTGTTTCCTTTGGTCCACACAGTGGGTTTTTGTTGATTTAACTGAATGTGTGGTTAACATTTAAAAATAAAAATCTAGGTGTCACCTGTCTTATCCCTTTAGGCATTTGAGTTTGCCTTCCCTGGCTAGAAGGTCTGGAAGGAGTCTCTAGCTTGTCAGTGCTAGAATCCTAGAAGATTCCAGATGGGAAATTTGTTTATTTGAAATTCAAAGTCAAATTCACATCTTTTATTTGATCTGAAAATACTGGTCCTGAGAATAGAACACTTAGGCCAAGAGCCTCTCACCCTCTCCAGGCTGGACCCGCCGGATCTCTCTCCTGAATGTTGTTTGACATCATTGATGAGTGGTTTGAAATTGTTCCTTTGGCCAGTGTGATGGCTCTTGCCTGTAATTCCAGCACTTTGGGAGGCCAAGGTGGGCGGATCACTTGAGGTCAGGAGTTTGAGAACAGCCTGGCCAACATGGTGAAACCACCTCTACTTGGCAAGGCATGGTGGTGGGCACCTGTAGTCCCAGCTACTCGAGAGGCTGAGGCAGGAGAATCAATTGAACCCACGTGATGGAGGTTGCAGTGAGCTGAGAAGGTGCCACTGTACTCCAGCCTGGGGGACAGAACGGGACTCAAGAAAAAAAAAAATTGTTCCTTTGTTCTTTTTGCATAACAAGCCCCCAAAATTGTTTATCATTGAAAGCCATATTTACATACAGTGAAGAAAGCCAGAAAAATAACTCAGTTTGCTCAAGGACACACGACAAGATAATCCCAGGACTGCTTTGAGGTTGCAGTATAACCAGAACTTGATAGCTCCTGATCAGCCAGTAAATACAGAGACAAAAAAAAAAAAAAGCTCTCTGCTTTTCTTCCAGCCTTTTTTTTTTGGATGCAGAGGTTTATTACATAACAGTGCTTTCAGTGTTATTTTAAAAAAATAGTACGGGGAAATTACAGTCTGGGAGCAAACCAAGAACACTCAGGACTCACTGAAGGCACTGAGGAATGCTGGAATATTCCATGGCTACTTTTCATCTGAAGAAAAAGGAGGAGTCTGAATTCAAGGATCTATAGTTTAGCTGTTTCCTTTTTTTTTTTTTTTTTTTTTGCCGGGGGGGACAGAGTCTCACTCTGTCACCCAGGCTGGAGTGTGGTGGCACAATCCCAGCTCACTGCAACCGCTGCCTCTGGATTCAAGTGATTCTCCTGCCTCAGCCTCCCAAGTAGCTGGGATTACAGGTGCCTGCCACCATGACAGGCTAATTTTTGTATTTTTAGTAGAGTCAGGGTTTCTCCATGTTGGTCAGGCTGATCTCAAACTCCTGACCTCAAGTGATCTACCCCCTCCTCAGCCTCCCAAAGTTCTGGGATTACAGGTGTGAGCCACTGCCCTGGCCTGCAGTTTACCTTTAAAGTATCACTGTCATCATTATCATCATGCTTTGCACGTGTGAAGTACATTGATGTTTCATTCAAAAATAGCTCTTCGGCCCCTTCCATATGCTTAGTGCTGGGCTCTGGGGCTTCCAGACAGACGTCAGCCCCTCTGACAACACAAAAAGCAGCATACAGAGGCACGCAGAAAGTTCCTGAATGCTAGTCACCTCTCTAATATTTGACGTCTGCAGCATTTCCTGCATTATCTTTTTCGCCTTAGCAATGGTCACGTTCGTACATATTATATATGTGCATATATATATATTTTTTTCTGCGTATCCCTCTAAACTGTAACCTCCATGTGGCCAGGGATTTTATGTTTTGTTCCTGCTTGTATCCTGAGTGCCTACAACAGAAGTATGTGTTGAATGATGATTGCCACAGCCCCCTTTATGGACAGAGCCAGCATCAGAAGCCAAGCAGGAGTACCTCCAGAAGCAAACCTCTGTTCTAACCAGAAATCAGAACCAAAATAAAACAAGAATTAAACATGAACTGAACACTCTCTGAACCCAGCTTTGTTCTTTTTGTGTCCCCTCCAGAAACTGGGTAGCAGAGAGTTAAAAACGGCTCTTCCCTATTTTTTAGTGTAAAAATGGCACAAGAACTCCAGGCAGCGAGTCAGTGGGGTTGCTTCTGTGGGTGAAGAGTCGGAGCTGGCTCTCTGACCCTGCCACACAACTGGCAACGACCGAGTGAGGGGAAGCATGATTCTCAGTAATCACCCCAAGCAGGCACAGATTAAGTGGCCTGCCCAGATTACCAATGAGGTGACTGGAGTCTCCTTCTGGAGCTAATTCTTGCATCCCAGGGCTGGGGCACAACGATCCTCCTTCAGGAAGGTGCCACGAAAGACTGTCCACATTTTATGCTTACCAAAGTGCAAGAATAGGATTTCTGAATAAGTCAGCAACCAGCCCAAATTCCAGGCCCACAAAGGAAAAAAAAAATTGGGCATCCGGGGAGATGCTTGCCTCCAAGACTTGTAGAGAGCAGAACTAGGTCTTTCCTGCCTTAGGATTATCAGACAGGGAAGGGAGCCCAACACTGAACATCTGGGTTGGACAGGATCTAAAATTGCTGAATGCCACTGGAGTTCTAAAGGTCCCCAACAACCCTATAATCTCTGGGGGTCTGGTGGGTTCCAGCTACATCTACACCCTAGTTAGGTCATACATTAATTACCCTGACCACATGTGGCAGGCCTGAGATGGTGGTAAACCCTAAAATTGCAGAGCACAGGATGCTTGCTGTCATCCAAACATGTGGACTCTTGCTCCAATGTGGTGTGAAAACTTGAAAAACAAGATTTTCTGAATCAAGATGATCATCCAGGACCACACTTGGGTTGCTGATTGCAGCACTGAAGTAGGGAGCATTCTAGAAGGTGAAGACTCCTTGCGAACAAAGCTGGGAGAGAGGATCTGGGAACAAGTCCATCTTGGGCTTCACAAGCTCCTTGGCCTGTGGGAATTGTACCCTCAGACCCCTTCCCCTCACCAGGCGGGGCGCAGTGGCTCACGCCTGTAATCCCAGCACTTTGAGAGCGAGATGCGGCCGATCACAAGGTCAGGAGTTCGAGACCAGCCTGGCCAATATGATGAAACCCCATCTCTACTAAAAATATAAAAATTAGCTGGATGTGGTGGCGGGCACCTGTAATCCCAGCTACTCAGGAGGCTGAAGCAAGAGAATCGTTTGAACCGGGAGGCAGAAGTTGCAGTGAGCCGAGATCGCCTCACTACAGCACTCCAGCCTGGGCAACAGAGTGAGACCTCGTCTCAAAAAAGAAAAAAAAAAAGGAAGAGAAGCACAGAAGTCACTGCTTCCACCAGGAGAGTCAGGATGTCATGGGCCCCAGCCCAGGAAAGGAAAGTAAGAAGCTGGGGCCCTGGAGTCCATCTGCCCTGACTAGCTGAACACGTTACCTCATTTCTCTGGCAATAGTTCCCACTTCACAGCCCCATCATTAGTCCTAAATAAAATAATGCAATAAAGGTCTGGCACATATTTGTGGCTCCATCAATGTCAGCAATTCTATGACTTAGTTCGGCCCGATTCCCTGAGCCCACCTGACCAAGGCGAAAAGACATTCAGAGTCTCTCACGTGGGCAGTGGGTAGGTTCTAAAAGTACTTTGACTGCTGTGGTCCTTGTTCATATGAGGGTGACTGGGATGGGATTGTGGTGTAGTATCTCGTGGAATCTGGTGCGATGGGAGAACAGGGCCATGTGGATATGGTGCTGGGGACGTAGCAGAGGCCTGACTTAGCAGGGCTCAGGCCGCCAAGCTAAGGGGGCACTTGAATTTGTTTCCCCACAAATCTAAGACTTTTGAAAAGCACTCCCGATGATTCTAATGTGCAGTAGATGTTTGGTTGTGCACCCGACCCCCACTATCTCCTGGCCACAAAAATAAATAAGTATAAATGAACTGACATGGGAAGACTAGAGCAGGGCTGTGATGACGTCATCATTTCCCATCTTGTCTCGCTCCTTCAGAAACATTTCACTTTCATCTAAAAGCCTCCAGCTTGCCCTCCTCCCCCTACAACCTACCTGCCCTTAGACTAACAGCAGGGGCAGCTTTAGAAATAGCATGCCTTCCCTGACCCCCTGGCATGTAAGTACATCTTTGTTCCTGACTGGCATTTAATAACAGTACGTTATGGTGAAACAAAAGCTGTAATCAGAGCCCAACAATGGAAGCTGCAGTCAGCGCTGAACAATACTCAGAATTCCCATGGTGATCCCCCCCATCCACAGCTGTGAGAACCAGAAGTCACAAGCACGAATTCCATTCACAATTATTCGCCCAGTCCCACTGCGACTTATGCGAATCACGGCTTTCCTGACTCCTTGGCGCGGCTTTCCAGGGGCCGAGAAGGGATGCCAAGCCTGGGCCCCAGCCAAGGGCAGCCAGTGCAGGTGTGCATGTGGGGCTGACTCTGAGAAGCCAGTGCAGCGGCATGGTGACAGAGCCAGACTGCTCCCATGCTGGAGACTCCAGCAGCCATCTCTGCACCAGCACTTCATGCAAAACTTCCTTCACATAAAAGAAAGCTTTCTACCTATTTCCTCATCCGAAAATGCAGTCTGCACATTCCAGGATAAGCCTAGCAGCAGACTTCTCCTGCACCAAGTCCTGGATCCTTGGGGAAAGAAGGTCTTTAAGAGGGACTGCTCTCATGCGTGTCACGCACGTTAGAATCTGCTTCACATTAGAACTACTGGGAGTGCTTTAAAAAAATTCTTAAGACCCTACCCCAGCCCAATCTGAATCTCTGGTCACAAGAAACTGGGATTACTATTATTTTTTCCTTCTTTTCTTTTTGCTTTGTTTTGAGGTGTAACTTAAATATAGTAAAGTCTACAACTCTTAAGTATAAAGCTCAATAAACTATGTGTCCATCATCCAGGGCAAGATACATTTCAACACCCCAGAAGGCTTCATCTAGCTCTGGCAGCCAGAGGTAACCACTATTCTGATTTCTATCTACATAGATTAGTTCTGTCTGTTCTTGAACTTCATATAATTGTCATTACACAGTATGTATTATACTCTTTTGGATCTAACTTCTTTTGCTCAACATTGTGTCTATAAAATTTATCTTCGTCAATGTGTGTTGTATTGCTGTGTAATATTCTCTTTTGCACACAAAGCACAATTTGTCTGTTTTCCAGTTGATGGACTTTTGAATTTCTAGTTTTGGGCTATTATGAATAAAGTTGCTATGAACATTTTTATGCAAGTCTTTGGTGGACAATTGTACTCTTTTCTCTTGGATATTGGGTGGAGTTCCTGGGTTATATAGTAAGAGTACATTTAGCTTTATAAGAAACAGTGAAACTGTTTTCCAGATTGGTACACCAGTTTTACTCCCACCAGCAGTGTATGAGAGTTCCAGTTGCTCCATATTCTCACCAGCATTTGATACTGCCAACCTTTTTATTTTAGCCTTTCTAGTAGATGTGTAATGGAATCTCATTGTGTCATCAGTAGTTTTAAAAGACCTTCAGATGATGCTAATGCACAGCCAGGGCTGGGACCCAAGGATCTTATCTGCCTCAGTTTACAGACAGGAAACTGAAGATAAGAGGAGAAACAGTCAAAGTCAAACTTGGAGCTCCCCACTCCTGGTCCAGGAATCTTCCCATGATACCTCTCCCTGGATGCTTAGTATTTGTCTGCCTCCCTGTCAGAACAAGGACAGATCTGGGCCAGAAACTGGGCATGACTTTAGCATCTTAGCACCACTGAGAGGGAGCGGAAGGAATTGGCAAAGCCCCTCAGGCTGGCTCCAGGGAGAGCATGTAGGTGGTCCGAAGCACCACAGCCCAAAAGCAGAGAAACTCCAAGCTGCTGTCCATACCTGGAGAAGCCCTGGAAACAGCAGTCAGCATCCTGAGGGCAACACCTGGCAAAGCTTAGCCCCTTATGAGTTCTCATCTCAGTTCTGCCAGCTCCTAGTCACCCAAACAGAAGCCTGATCACCACCTTTGACTCCTTCCCGTCTTCCTTCCCCATATCCAGTGAGAGACCAAGTCCTGCCAATTCTGACTCCTAAACACCTTTTGAATCCATCAGTGCTCTCTGTCTCACTTTTCCTAGGTCCTCCCATCTGTGCCTGGACTCCTCACCAGCCTCTCTCCAGAACAATCATTTTCCCATACAAACCTGATAGAGCCATTATCCTGCTTAAAAGCCTTCAATGGCTCCCAATTGCCTCGGAATAAAATCCGAGCTCCTTGCCACAACTCTCCCTGGGCCTCTAAGCTTTCAGATACTTTGTTTCAGGCTAATCCAACTGCCTAGGGTTCCCCACACCCCAGCTATTCCAGGTTCCCTGACTTAAAAAAGAAAACAGCTTTATTGAGATATACTTGATATGCAATAAACGGTGGGCATATAGAAAGAGTACAATTTGGTAAGATTTGACCTATAAATACACCTGTGAAAACATTGCCACAATCAAGACAATGAACAAGGCCAGGCGCGGTGGCTCATGCCTGTAATCCCAGCACTTTGGAGGCTGAGGCATGTGGATCACTTGAGGTCAGGAGTTCAAGACCAGCCTGGCCAACATGATGAAACCCCATCTCTACTAAAAATACAAAAATTAGCCAGATGTGGTGTCGCACACTTGTAATCCCAGCTACTTGGGAGGCTGAGGCAAGAGGATTGCTTGAACCTAGGAGGTGGAAGTTGCAATGAGCCAAGATTATGCTCTCCAGCCTGGGCGACAGAGCAAGACTCTGCCTCAAAAAAGAAAAAAAAAAAAAAAAAAGACACTGAACACATCTGTCACCCCCAGAACTGCCCTCTGCCCCTTTATTTTTCCCCCCGACTACCTTCTCCACCCCAACCACAACCACTGGTCTGCTTTCTGTTACTACAGTTTGCATGTTCTACAACTTTCTATAAATGGACTCATACAGTATGTACTCTTTTATGTGAGGCTTCCTTGGCTCAGCCTAAGTATTTTGAGATTCCTCTGTGTTGCATGTATCAATTCATTCTTCTCTGTTGCTGGATAGTACTCCCTTGTGTGGATACACCACAGTTTGTTTCTCCATTCACCTGTTGGAGGCTATTGGGTTGTTTCCTCTCCTGTGTCTTTTTTCACGTTGCTTCCTCTGCCCAGAACGGGTTTTTCCTTCAGCCCCACCCCACCCCCTAACCTCTCACAAATAAAATCTGCCTACACTAGAACACAAACATTAACTCCAATCAAAACTCATTGACTCTGAGACATCTTTCTGAGCTTACAGAAGTGGCCCTCTCTCCTCTGCAACCCCACTGCTCCCCATTTTTAGATTATAGTGGTGTTTTCCCCTGGGAATCATGATTTCCTCAAGAGCAGGGACCATGTCTTAATTACCTCAATAGCGTCAGCACCTACTGGCCAGAGCGGAGGTGGGGGGGGTCATCAAGGGATAGTGGTGTGGTGGATGAGCCTGGAGGCAAATCTGGCTTTCAGAAGGGAGGTTGGCAGAAACTAGGCAAGCCCCAGGCCTGGAAAGGAACTGGAGACCCCTGTGGACAGTCTGACAGGAAATCCAGTGGAACAAACTCAGCTTGAATGTGATGTGCAGTTGCCCAGGGCTCACTCCTGGTAGCAGCTCCAGGTGACTTAATTCCAAGCCCCTAGGCTTCACATCAGATGCTGAGCCCCATATGGCCCCTGTGGAGATGGGCTTAAGAGCCTGGGAGAATGGAGCCCCTAGGTGGGGCATAAGTGAGCCCACCTACAAGGGACTGGCGGCTGGAGTCCTGGCATTGCCCTGAGCTCCATCGTGGGCACTGCTACATGGCCCTGATCTCTCCATTACTGCCCCCCTTCCGTTGGGGAATGTGGAGCTGCCCAGGAAGCTGGTCAGAGGGGACCATTCTGGGATTCATTGTGGGATTCCTTCTCTGATTTCTCTTGTCCTTTCTCTTGTTGATTACATAAGCCCATCAGTATAGTTCTCAATCCAGTATGGCAACCCAGCAGCACCACTCAGAAAGCCTAATGTCCTGGTTCAATAGTTCTCCATCCATTTGGGCTTTTTGTCCTAAAGAGATGATTGGCACATTGTTTAGGAAAATTGCTCTAAAAATATGAAAATGATTGATCTTTTGCAAAGACCTAAATGATCACATCTCTGCGATCTAAGCTCTTTGGTTCATGATGCTGTTGCAAAGGGTGCTACTGGTGACGGACAAACCCGAGTTCAAATCTACTGCTTGCTGGCTTGTGGAACTTTGAGCCACTGGCTAAAGGGTTCTGAGCTTCGGTTTCCTCCTTGGGCAAATGATCCCTCTGCTGCATAGAAGTTGTGAAGATGGGACTTAGAACACAGTAAGTGCTCAATAAGTGGCTTTTATTATGGTGTCTATGGGGCCATGAGAGGAGTCACACACCCACACCTACCCAGGCCTGTTCCTGGGTTCATCTTTACTTCCTAACAACAAATGAGCTTTTCTCTGGAAGCTCTCCTGGTTATCCTGAAATGCCCTTCTCTTAATTCTGGGGCCCACATGCTGCCTGCCAGACTGTTTGTTTTGGATGGAAGAGGCCAGCCAGGGAGTGGCGGGCCTGCCCATACGGTTCCTTGAAACAAAAGTTGCTCCCTGAGTCATTGCCGGGAGAAGCCACTGCATCCAGGCACCTACACAGACGTGTTAGAGGTAGGATGCCCTGTGGGCAGGGCTGCTGGGGGTCAGTCAGGTGCACAGAGAGAGAGAGACAGGGACAGAGGGCCCTGTAAACCAGGCAAAGGGTGCGGGTTTTATCCTGAAGAAATGGAAAGGGGATATTGAAGAATTTTAGGTAAGAGAGAGACACAGTCAGATTTGTGGATTACTTAAGTCCTCTGGACTCTTTGAGCAGTCTTTCTGGAAGGTAAGGCCCCACCTACATTCCATCTTTCTTTGCCCAACACAGGTGTCCTGCTGTAGCCAAACCCCTAAACAGACTCTACACCTCTGCCTCATTCGGAGTGCTCTCCACCTGGCAACATTCCCTAGTCCTTTGAGCCTGGCTTGGCTCTCTCTCCTTTATAAATCCTCCCCTGCCCCCCAGCACTTGATCATCACCCCCTCCCGAGAACCCAGGGTTCTTTCCCGTATACCCAGTAAACAGAGCCACTCAGAACTTGCTACTCCATGTGGCTAATTCTTGGAGCACACAATGCTGTGGAAAGAACAAAACCTTTGCATTCAGAAGACCTGAGTTCAAGTTCTAATTTTGTCCTTAGCCACCGTGTGGCCTCCAGCATCTCACAACCTCCCTGAGCCACGCTCTCGTCATTTGCACAGTGGGGCAATATGATGCATCTCCCAGGATTGTGGTAAGTATCACAGGAATACCAAAGCACTTTGTAAATAGTGATGATAAACAGAAACTGGAAAAGACATGGGCTAAAGAGCTAGGAAGACCTGGGTTGGAACCTTGGCTCTGTCTCCTACTGTACCGTCTCTAGACAGGTCATCCAGTTTCTCTGGCCTTACTTTCCTCCTCTGTAGGTGGGAAGCATAATACTTGCCTCTGGGATTAATGTGAAAATCAAATATGTTAAGAGGTTGGCACTGTACCTGGCACATTGTAATCTGGCAATGGATGTTAGTGCCCTTCCCTCCTTGCTCCCAGAAGACAGTGCTTTGGATATTGGAGTACCTATGCATCTATTGATTGCCTGGCTAGTTTAATTCCTGACTGACCAAATGAAAGGATGGATGGGTGGATGGATGGAGGAATGGGGAGATGGGTGGATGGAGGGATGGATGAATGAGAAGATTGATGGACAAATGAATGTCTAACTGAATAACTGAATGAATCAATGGATGGATGACCAAACTGATAGTTTAATAAAACCAAAGAGCAAATGAGTGCCTGAATGAATGAACAATGAATGGAGAGAACGAGTCACCAAATGCAGGACAGGATAGACATGGCGGTAAATGACTGTTCTCCTGTGGCCCTGAGGCCAAGCCCCTCTGACCTGGCCTTTGTGGTGTGTGTAAAGCACTAGTTACCATCAAGGGCCTCCCCCTGTGGCAGACAGATGTCCCTGCCACGTAACCAGGGTAACGAAGTTCCTGAAGAGAAGCAGCTTCTGGTTTCTTTGAAAGTGCATCTGGGCCTATCTTGGTAACAAAGGCAAACATTCTGGGGCTACGTGGACCAAAGGAAGTGCCCACTCCAAGCTGCCACTGGAGAAGAACATCAGCCCAGGTGCTCTCCCATCCTGAGTTGGGGCTGTCTCTTTTGCAGCCACCAGCCTCCTTCTGGGAAAGAAAGTGCATCATTTGCTTCATTAGTGAAGATGCAACTGACATCAGCAAGCCAGGGAAGCAGGTTAGAAGCCTAGGAAGAGGGAGTCTGGAGGTGGGGTATGGCCCTCATCCTACTCTCTGTGAGCCTGTGGGTTGGAGATGGCTCTGTCAGTCACCGCATCACCCTCAGTTGGCATGTCTGTGAGGTACCCCAACTGAGGAGCCATTCACAAGTGCTGTCTCTCATAGCCATGCTAGGAGGGAGGCAGCAAGGCTGTGCCAGCTTCTCTTTCCACCCTTATACAGATAAGGAGCCCCCTCCATGGGAAAAGATGTGCTCAAGGTTAGAGAGTGACAGCAGAGCCTGAGCAATCCCCTTGAGTCTCTTGATGCCCCCATCTTCTCTACACGCTCACAGGATAAAGCTGAGAGCCAGTTCCAGTTCAATTAAGGCTTTCTATCAACTCATTGAACAGTCAGTCAGTTCTGCAAGCCATGCACCTGCACCTGTTGCCTGATTCTCTCATCTAGAGCCTTTTGCATCTTTGCACCTAGACTTTTACCACTTCTTTAAGGCAATGGGCTTGTTATGTCTTCTTTGATGATGGACCCTCAGACAAGTGGAGCAAAACCAAAGTACTGTGTGGGCCACACTGTTTTAGATTCAGTTTTGCACATGTAGTTTCATTTAGAGCTTGGTACAACCCTGCCAGGTGTGTGTCCCATTTTACAGAGGAGGAAAGAGGAGCATATTATGCACCTAGGAAATGGAAGAGCTGGGACTCAAGGTCTAGCATTTCCTGCCATGTCTACCATGACAATCTTAAAAGACACAAGAGTGCTGGGCTTAACAGAAACACACACACACACAGACACCGCAGTTCAACTTAACATCATAATCCTGCACACACAAATTCCCCACTGGGAAAATCAAAACAAATCCTTGCTCTTCAAAATGAAGAAAAATGCCATCAAATTTACATATGTTTATCTAATTAACCTGCATGAAAGGATCCTTCTATAATGTATTAAGAGTTGGTGGTAACATTACCTAGCACACTGGGGCTCAAAAAATTATGATTACATTATTAGTGTTGTTACTAGTTGGAAGTGTTAATATCCACCAGTCTAAAAAGACAGCAGGATCTCTATTGTCTGTTTTAAATTTGAGTTTTAAACTGAATTTAAGAATTGCTGGCTCAAGTGAGAGTTAGAAATTATCTGAGTTAATTAACTGAGACGTTCTCAAGGGCATAGTGAAGAGGGGTGAGGGGATGATGCAGGTTAATTGCCTAGGAAATTAGTTGCCCTGATCGATGATCAGGAAAGCAATTGGTGCGGTACTGGGCTCTTCAGAGAGGCTATCCCATAATGAAAGTGGCAAGAATCCCTCCTGGGGCTCTGGGCCTCAAATCCATCCAATCACCCATAGTCCATGCCTACCACAGGCCAAGGCAAAATGAAATGTGTCCTTCTTTCCATTTTCCTTCCCTCTTCCCAGTGCCTGTAAGGGCCCTTTTATCTACTTTAGATGTTAAATTAAAATAACTCAAATAATGAATAGAATATTAAGAAAGTGAAAATCACTCCTCAATGTCACCTTTCAGTAATAATCACTCAAAAACTAGGTAAACATCCTTCCAGATACCTCTCCACACAGATACATTCACCTGTAGGTACAGCTAAGAGATTTTACAAAAGGACATCATGTTCTGAATACTTATTTGTCAAAAAGCTTTTTATTTTGAAATATTCATAGGAAGTTGCAAAGATAGTACAGAGAGACCCCCTGTACACTTCACCGAGTTTCCCCCAATGGTTGCATCTTACACAATTATATTACAATAGCAAAACCAGAAAATTGACATTGGTACAATGTGCATGTATAGCTCTATGCCATTTTGTTACATTTGTGTAACTACCAATGCAATCACGATGTGGAACTAGTCCATCACCACAACAATCTCCCTTGTGCTACACTTTATAGTCGCAAACACTCCTCCCCACCCCATCCCCCAACATCCTTAGCCCCTGGAAACCACTGACGTCCTACATCTCTATCCTGTATCCCTATAGTTTTGGCATTTTGAGAATGATACATACATGGAATCACATAGCATGTAACCTTTTGAGATTGATCTTGAGAGCTATCCAAGTTGTTGTGTGTATTAATAGTCCATTCCTTTTTATTGCTGAGTAGCATCCGATGGCACAGATGTACTGCAGTGTGCTTAATCATTCACTTATTGAGGGACATTTTGGTTGTTTCCAGCTTAGGGCTTTTACAAATAAAGCTGTTATGGGCCTGGCACGGTGGCTCACGCCTGCAATCCCAGCACTTTGGAAAGCCAAGGCAGGTGGATCATCTGAGGTCAGGAGTTCGAGATCAGCCAGGCCAACATGGTGAAACCCCATATCTACTAAAGATACAAATTAGCTAGGAGTGGCGTTGCACACCTGTAATCACAGCTACTCAGGAGGCTGAGGCAGGAGAATTGCTTGAACCTGGGAGGTGGAAGTTGCAGTGAGCTGAGTCGTGCCATTGCACTCCAGCCTGGGCAACAAGAGTGAAACTCTGTCTCAAAAATAAATAAATAAATAAATAAATAAAGCTGTTATGAACAATAATGTACAGATTTTTGTGGGGACGTAGCCTTCATTTTTCTGTGATAAACACCCAAGAATGAAATTGCTGGGTCACATGGTAAGCATATGTTTAGTTTTTAAGGAACTGCAAAATCATTTTCCAGAGTGGCTGTACCGTTTTGCACTTGCATCAGCAATATAGGAGAGATCCGGTTTCTCCACATCCTCACCAGTATTTGTTCTTGTCAGTTTTTAAAATATTAGCTATTCTAATAGGTGTGTAATATGCAAGGTTTCTTCTTTCATCATTTCTTTGTGTTTAGAGAACTTCCTTTAGCTCTTCTTTTAGAGTATGTCTGCAAGTGACAAATTCTCTTGGTTTTCTTTATCTGAGAATATCTTCATTTTCTCTTCTTCTTTTTTTTTTTGGGACAGAGTCTTGCTCTGTTTTCTAGGCTGGAGTGCAATGGTGCAGTCTTGGCTCACTGCAACCTCTGCCTCCTAGGTTCAAGTGATTCTCCGGCCTCAGCCTCCTGAGTAGCTGGGACCACAGGCACAGGCATGAGTCACCACACCCGGCTAATTTTTGTATTTTTAGTAGAAATGGGTTTTCACCATGTTGGCCAGGCTGGTCTCGAACTCCTGACCTCAAGTGATCCTGCTGCCTTGGCCTCCCAAAGTGCTGGGATTACAGGCATGAGCCACCGTGTCTGGCCTTCTCTTCATTCTTAAAAGGTATTTCACTGGATATAGAATTGTAGGTTGATGGTTTTTTTCTTTCAGCACTTGAAAAAATGTTTGCCACATCCTTCCGGCCTCCATGGTATCTGATGGAAAAATCTGCTGTCATTCAAATATAGTTTTTGTTTGTTTGTTGTTTGTTTTTTGTTCCGCCCCTACCTCCATAGGTAAAGCATCATTTCTCTCTGGCTGCTTTCACGATATTTTACTTGTCTTTAGTTTCCAGAAGTTGGCTATGATGATTCTTGGCATGGATTACTCTGAGTTTATCCCATTTGGGGTCCATTCAGCTAGCTTTTTGAATCTAGGTTTATGTCTTTTGCTAAATCAGGGACATTTTCAGTCATTATTTCTTTGGTCCCTTTCTGCGCCACCCTCTTTCCCCTCTCCTCCTGGCGTTCTGATGACATATGACAATATTTTTGTCATAGTGCCATATGTCCCTTAGGCTGTGTTTATTTTTCAGTCTATTTTCTCTCTTTTGCTCAGATTGGGTAATTTCTATGTTTATATTATCAAGATCATGATTTTTTTTTTTTTTTTGAGACAAGTTCTCACTCTGTCACCTAGGCTGGAGTGCAGTGACACAATCATGGCTAACTGCAATCTAGACTTCTCAGGCTCAGTTGATTCTCCCACTTCAGCCTCCTGAGCAGGTGGGACTACAAGATCATGATTCTTTTCTCTATCTTTTCCATTCTGTTCTTGAGTCCATTCACAGAGTTTTAAATTTTGCTTATTGTATTTTTCAGCTCTAAAATTTCCATTTGGTTTTTCTTTGAATCTTCTATTTATTTGTTAAAACTTCTATTTCCGGGCTGAGAATTTCTATTTTTAAAAATTTATTCCAAGCATGTTTGCAATTGCTTGTTGAAGCATTTTTATGCTGGCTGTTTTAAAATCTTTGTCAGATTATTCTAAATCTGTGTCATCTTAGTGTCGATGTCTGTTGATTGTCTTTTTTAACTC
Source organism: Pongo abelii (assembly GCF_028885655.2). Taxonomy (NCBI): domain Eukaryota; kingdom Metazoa; phylum Chordata; class Mammalia; order Primates; family Hominidae; genus Pongo; species Pongo abelii. The sequence goes on along the minus strand of NC_071993.2, from coordinate 129,425,042 downwards.
AAGTTGAGATTTTCTTGGTTCTTGGTATGATTAGTAATTTTTTACTGAAACGTGGACATGTTGATATGAGACTCTGGAACTTATTTAACCCTTGTATTTTAGCAGGTCTTCTGTGACACCACTGTGGCAGGTGGCAAGGTGTGTCAATTTGTTACTGCTAGGTAAGGGTGGAATTCCAGGTCCTTGACTTGACCTTCATTGACACCCAGAGGGGAGGAGCTTTTTGATTGCTGAGCAGGAGTGGAAGTTCTAGCTCTCCATTAGCCTTCCTCTGACACCACACCAGTAAGGAAGGGGAGTGGCACCCCATCATCTCTGGATGGCAGTGGAAGTCCAGGTCCCCTGGGTGTTCTCAACCAACATTGTGGGTGGGGCGAGGGGTCGGAGGCTTGTTGCTACAAGTCCTATCCTCCCACCTGGCCTGTTCTGTAGGCACCCAAGTGTGTGTGTGGAGGCGGGTGGAATTGGAGCAACTCATTGCAGCCTGCTGATGGGGGATATCTAAGCTTTCCACTCAGCTGTGCTGGCTTGAGTGGTAGTGGGGACACAGTTTTTCCTATAGTTTGGCTGCAGTAGAGTGGCTGCTGTCTAAGAGTTTTCTGTGTTGCTTGGCTGCCCCTTCCCTGGTCCTCTGGCTATAGACAGTCCGCTTTTCTTGGGAGTTTCTTTGTTTGCAGCCATTGGTATTTCCATGTTGCCAGCTTCTCCAGTGTGCATTTTGGAACATGGGGGACAAAAAGAAGACCAAGGAACTCACTACCATGTCATTCCTCGGGTCCTAAAGTGTCTAGCCAATTTGTCTTCTTTTCTCCACCAAACAGTCTTCTAATGTTGTTTTAAATAGATTTCTAATGGCAGGATTCCAGGCAGTGGGACAGGCTTGGGGGTGGAGGGGAGCAATTAGGCCAAAGGCTCTTTTCTGAAATGTCATTAGTGGGCATCACCTGTACTGCCAGTGGATCACTTTCTATTTTCCTTAGGATAAAATAACTCTTCTACACCATCTTCACTGGCCTTTCCTTCAGGAAGAGAGGGCAAAAATGTCCTTTAGTTAACCAAGAATGCCTTTTAAATACATTGACCAACTTAGGTCTATCAGGAAGATAGTGATTCTTTGCCCTCGTAATGACAGAGTGAATGACAGCCAGAATGAATTTAAACCCTGTCATGGGCTGTAGCTTTTTATTAATATCATCAATCCCAAGGAATCCATCAACATTCCAAAGCTCCTCACTTTCTCACAGTATCTCTTACCTTGCTCCCTTTTCCGATGCCACGGCTACTCCCTTTTCCCATGCCTCCCAGTTGTAGATGGGTTGATTTTGGGGTCAGAGGAAACCAGAAAATGTTCCCTGTCATATGCGGTACAAGACGCAGCTGGAAATTGAACCATGGGCTCTGTGGATTCCTGGTGGGTGTGCCTGGGGCTCAGTGGCAGGGGCTCCCTCAGCCCCACAGGCTCTCAGTGAGGCCATGAGCACTCAGCTCAGAGATTCTATAGGAGAATCCTTGGGTCCAGAGCTTTTCCAATAGCTGAGAACATCTCTGCCCACCTAGGATTCCACGTGGTATGCCTGGGGTACTTCAATAACACACAGTAAAGGTGGGGGACAAATAATTATTGATATTAAAACAAATGCACATATAATGGCTCAGAGGGCAAATTGATGGTGACTTTTGAAGATACGACATAGATGATTTCAACAGCACTGTATGCACATGAGGGACGGAACAAGTCTGGGAAGGGGCACTTCATGAAGACTGTAGAAGTATGTTCCAGAAGTATGACTCCCTTTGTTACCTCCTTGCCATCTGGCCATCAGAGGCAACTAGGCCATCTAGGTCAAGGAGGCACCAGATGACATTTACCTGGATTGGACTTCCCTGCACCCAACTAAAGCCATCCTGCCTGCACAACCCCAGTTTTGAGTTCAAGCTCTGGCAGTTAGGGCACTGAAACAACACCCAGACCTTCCTCATCCTCTAGGTAAAGCTTGGCCAACAGCTCTCCTAGATGTTATTATGCAAGAGAAGGTTCTGTCTCCTTCCTTGGCTTCAGGTCACATAAGGAAAAGCCCCCATTTAGTATCTTGACCCCTAGCTGCAATTACATGTGCACTTCTACCCAACAAATATTTATTAAGTGCCAGGCATGTTTCTGGGTACTTGGGATAAAAACAAAGCCCTGAGTCCTCTTGCAGCTTCTGTTCTATCTGAATGGAGTAGGTGGGGCTGGGCTGGGAGGGACATACAGTAAACAGTACACATGATAAGTGAGTACATGTCATGATCTGTTGAAGGTGGCAAAGGCAAGCAGAGTAAAGTGGACTGGGGAGGCCAAGGAAGGGAGAGTGTGGCCAGGGCTGGCCTCATGGTGAAGGTGACGCTTGTGCTCACAATTGGTGGAAGGGAGGGAATGAGCTTCACAGACGTCCACAGGACAGTGCCCAGGCTGAGGCGTTTGTGGAAGAGCATCCCTACCTGTGGCAGGAATATTTTAACCTGTAGGCACTAAAAAGCCAGTGCCTGGTCCTACGAGCCTTTGGACATGATTAAATGCTGAAGGAAAAAAAAATCTATTAGCTCTAAAATAAGAAATAACAACATTGGAATTAATACATATTTAATTAAATATTCACACAATTTTTTTTTGAGATGGAGTTATGCTCTTGTTACCCAGGCTGGAGTGCAGTGGTGCAATCTTAGCTCACTGCAACCTCCACCTCCTGGGTTCAAGTGATTCTCCTGCCTCAGCCTCCCAAGTAGCTGGGATTACAGGCATCCACCACAATGCCTGGCTAAATTTTTGTATTTTTAGTAGAGACGGGGTTTCACCATGTTGGCCAGGCTGGTCTCGAACTCCTGACCTCAGGTGATCCACCTGCCTCAGCCTCCCAAAGTGTTGGGATTACAGGCATGAGCCACCACGCCCAGCCTAGATTTCTTTCAATTCACAAAAAGTTCTGAATATACAAGACTGCTAAGGAATCATGGCCAAGTTATACATTAAATATTTCTTATGGCTAAATAATTCCAAAAGCACAATTATAAAAAATCCTTTCAAAATTGACAACAGAATAGGTTAGATGTAATATGGAAGGGGCTGAGTTTTCACATGTTTGCTGTGATATGAAGTGGATCCTCTAAAAAGTAAGATCAGGTCCAAGAGGGTCCTAAAATAATAGTGCCATCTGTCAAGTCTAATGCTGTTTTGTTGCACAGAGCAATTCACTTTTCAGGCAGAAGTCAATCGCCTGTCACAACACAGTGTCACCCACCGTGTGCAGGTTGGATTCTAGCGCACTGAGAGCCTGTCTGCCTGGGCTGTAGGAGTGCTGGATTGATTTATTCATTCTCTTGCATAAAATTTCAACTTCCCTATGGAATCTCATTTTCCATTGCCTTCCCATGTATCTTAGTCTGTTTTGCATTGCTATAAGGGAATACCTGAGGCTGGTAATTTATTTTTAAAAAGAGGTTTATGGCCGGGCGCGGTGGCTCATGCCTGTAATCCCAGCACTTTGGGAGGCCGAGGTGGGCGGATCACGAGGTCAGGAGATGGAGACCATCCTGGCTAACACAGTGAAACCCCGTCTCTACTAAAAATTCAAAAACTTAGCGAAGCACGGTGGCAGGTGCCTGTAGTCCCAGCTACTCAGGAGGCTGAGGCAGGAGAATGGTGTGAACCCGGGAGGCAGAGCTTACAGTGAGCCGAGATCGCACCACTGCACTCCAGCCTGGGAGACAGAGTGAGACTCCGTCTCAAAAAAACAAACAAACAAACAAAAAGAGGTTTATTTGGCTCATGGTTCTGGAGGCTGTACAAGGATCATGGTGCTGGCATCTGCTTGGCTTGTTGTGGGGGCCTAGGAAGCTTCCAATCATGATAGAAGGCAAAGGGGAAACAGGTATGTCACATGGTGAGAGAGGGAGCAAGAGGAAGGAGGAGGAGCCAGGCTCTGTTTAACAACCAGCTCTCACATGAGCTAATAGAACAAGAACTCACTCATTACCATGGGGAGGGCACCAAGCCATTCACAAGGGATCTGCCCGCTTGACCTAAACACCTCCCATCAGGCTCCATGTCCAACACTGGGGATCACATTTCAACATGGAATTGGGAGGGGACAAGTATCCACACCGTATCACCTTGTCATTTCTGAGCTGAGTCAGTACATCTTCAATTTTAAAAATAAGTAAAATAATATGGGGAGGAGGAAAAGTATCAGCTCTTTCTTCCACTCAGGGGATATCTAGGAATTCACAGGATTTGCTAATCGAAGAGAATCTACCTGGGCACTTAGTAAACACCTAATTTGCACCTGGCATGGGGCTAGCAACATAGTCCAAGAGGTATCAGAGCATCTGCTTTTGATCCCTCATGCCCCAAAGCTGAGTACGGCTGTGTTGCATTTAGAGAGACTTGTCCTTTGCAAAGGGGTGAAGGGAGGATGTCTGGAGTGGACAGCGGAGCTATCAGCAGGCTTTTCACCTGCACCCCCTCAGGACCGCCTCACCCAGGGAGTAACAATCCTATTCAGACCATGTCCCAGAGCACAGTCCTGCCTGTCTCTCCACCAGGGACTCCCAAAGTGTGAGCCAGGGACCAGCAGCCTCAACATCACCTGCTGCTTTGCTGAATGCAAATTCTCCCATCTCACCCAGACCTACTGAGTCAGAATTGCTGGGGTTGGGAGCCAGCAGTCTGTGTGATTACAAGCCCTCCAGGTAATTCTGATGCATGCTCAAGTTTGAGAACTATTGCTCTACGTGACTTCTGTGGCTGTATTCTTGCTCTTACATAGTTTCAATGCACAGAGATTGCCTTTGACTCCAGGGAGCCCTGTGCTAGGGAATATTTTTCCAAAGCATCCTGAATAGCCCCTTTTACGGACCTGGGAGGTGGCCTGATGCAGCAGATAAGGGTGCCCTGAAGCCAGATGGTCCCTGTTCAGATCCCAGCTGCCATGCACAAGCTTCACCTCATTGGCCGGGCCCTCTGGCTCTTTGAGGCCAGTTGCCTTATCTGTGAAGTGACAATGATAACAATGGCAACAACCAAATAGGGTAGCTGAAGATGACACCTTGGGAGCCGACCACATAGTAAACACTCAAGCCATCCTAGGTACCAATGACCTTTTTTTTTTTTTTTTTTGAGACACTCTTGTCACCCAGGCTGGGGTGCAATGGTGCTATCTCAGCTCACTGCACTCTCCACCTCCCAGGTTCAAGCAATTCTCCTGCCTCAGCCTCCCAAGTAGCTGGGATTACAGGCATGAGTCACCATGCTGAGCTAATTTTTGTATTTTTAGTAGACACATGGTTTCGCCATGTTAGCCAGGGTGGTCTCAAACTCCTGACCTCAGGTGATCCACCTGCCTCAGCCTCCCAAAGTGCTGGGATTACAGGCATGAGCCACCATTCCTAGCCCTCCAATATCATTTTTTAAATGGAGTCATCACGACTTTGAAATCATGGCACAAAATTCATGCCAATCCTCGGAACTAATGTGGCAGTAACCATTCCTCTCACATGGGCCAGCTTTCCTGCCAGGACTGGTGGAGGGCACCATGACACACCCCGTTTCCCACCCAACATGACCTCCAGTGTTCTCTCATGGCAGAAGTGTGGCTTCTCCCTTTTCTGACAGTCCTGGACAACCAAACAAGGCCCTCTCTGTCTGCTGCCAAGGAGACAGTGGCTTAGTGACCCTCTGTTTGTTGGAGCTCACTTTTTCCCTGTAGCAAGACCAGGGTGAGTGGGAAAGCATCAGACTGGCTTTTCTTTTTCATTCTCTACTGAGGAAGTCTTTGGCTGCAGATTCATATACTAAAGAATAAAGAACACTTGCAGAACTCCAGCCTTAAACAGGCAGTCTGTCCATGAATCTATACTGTGAGCTCCAAGTGTGTTTGCGGACTGGTACCAGTGCACAGACAGTTATTGTCCATGCTCAATGGGATAGCTGCAGAAATGGGGAGTAAGCATTTAGAAACCTTTAGAGCATTGGAGTGTTGCCACACACAAATGCACCATGAGTGAGATTGTATTTTGTATATCTTTGAGTTACTCATTTTTCTTTGTACTTCATACAAGTGTCCATCTAAGATGAACTAGGGGAAAAAAATTGGTTCCTATCACACACAAGCATTATCCATGTAGGGCTTTGAGAGTCTCAGAGATCAAGAACAGTTGGGATTTTGTGGACTGACTTCCAGAAGGAGAAAACCTTGAATCAATGAAGTCCTCTGCCTCTTTCTTTCCCCTTTTCTTCCTCTTTCTACCTTGGTACCACAAATTTTAGTACCAGAATGATTCAAGATGGAAAACACAGTGATGCTAAGATCCTCTTGTGAGATTTTCTTAAGCACTGGGTGACCCAGAAGGAACTTTCCAGAATACTCTTAACACTTGGCTGGAGAAGTCAAGCCTGAGAAGGGAGGACAGGCAAGATGGCAGCGGGGACGGAAGTTGCAGTCTGTAACGATGCTACAAAACGAGGCCAAGGAGGAGAAGGCAGGAAGAGAAAGATCCAAAGGAGAAACCCAGCTTGCTTCCTCCTCCCTCCCCCATCCCCAGTCTCTCCAGCACCCTCAGGGAAGAGGAAGCTGTCACGTGGCGGGAGGACCAGGTCCATTTCTCCCACAGCTTTCCACTGACCCTCCCTCAGTCAACTGCAACGGAAGAATCGCTCTGTGGGCTTCCTGTGCCGTTTCCACACGGCTCGTTTCTGAAATCTTCCAGCCCAGTGCGCAGTGGACCTGGAGATGTGCCACACGTCTTTCAAGTCCCAGGCATCCGCCCTCCACCCTCAGTATGCTTGGGGTGTCAACTAATTAATTCACTGAGATATGAGTGCTGTGACGTGTTGTGCAGCCGTGTCAGAGCCAGGCGTTCCACGGGGGAAAAGGCAAAGTCCACGCTCTCATGGAGTCATGATGAACAAGCCAGAAATGAGCAAGATCAGTCTAGAGAGTGGCAAGAAGCCAGAAAATAAGATAGAGTGAAGACACAGGGCCAGAAGTAGAAGCCTGGTGGCATCTGGCCTGCCACTTGCCATCGAGTTTCATGGCTCTCCAGGTGGATTCAGAATATGTGTTGCAGGTACGGAGGAGTAATAAGAACTGGAAAGCATTTTTCCCAGAGAATCATACATGATTTCCTTGCAAAACGGGAGGTGTGGTCATGTCTGTGCTGGAGACTCAGGTCAGTGGGTCCATAGGGAACAGGTGTCCTGGAGAGAAACCTTGGTGCATGCCAAAAGGCAGGCCCTGCAGTGGCCTGGGGGTCCCAAGGCCTTATCTGTGGGTGGGCACCAACACGCATTAATCCGAATGCCAGTGGCTTTTGCTTAACCACCTGCAATGGTATCTTCAGGGGAGCGTCATATCTCTGGCTCAAACCTTTTGGTGATGCCTGCTGCCTGCAGGAAGACATTTCTCCACTGCCACCTGGGCAGTGATCAAGATTGAGGTCAGCTAGTGGTCTTGAGATGTCTGTAGCCTTCAGGGTGTCAGAATACATCAGGTGGTGTCTATCCGGCTGTAGCCATGCCATAAAGTGTGCAACAGACATGGAACAAATGTCCCTGCCCCCTTCCACATCTCACCTGTCATCTGGGCCCCAAAGCAGCACGGCTTGTACCCACAAGCTGTCAGCATCCTTTGGAGAACAGTTCCTTCACCTCTGTCCATGGAGTCTCTCCTCACTGGGCTTGGGCTCATATCTGGGTGACCAGGCAGGGTCAGGCAGCAGGCATAATCCAGCCTCACAGGCAGCACCCTGCAAATAAGCTCATGCAAATAGACACCTGCGGGCTGACACGTTCCTGGCTTATCAGGCACACCCACCCCTTTGGGCCTCACCTGGCTCTGGCTACATTACAGGAGATTCTTCCATTTTCACAGGAGGACTTTACAAATCAGCCTGCATTAGTTTCCCGCAGCTGCTGTAACAAATCACAAACTTAATGGCTTAAAATAATACCGATTTATTCTCTTACAGTTCTGGAGGCCAGAAGTCCGAAATCAGTTTCACTTGGCTAAAGTCAACGTCAGCAGGGCTGGTTCCTTCGAAGACTCTAGGGAAGAGTCTGTTCCTATAGGGCCTGCTTGCATCCCCCAGCTTGTGACCATATCACTCCCATCTCTTCTTCGGTAGTCTCATTGCCTTCTGCCTCTCTGAGTGCGTGCCTCCCTCTTATAAAGACCCCTTGAGTATATTGGGCCCACCTGGATAATCTAGGATCATTTTCCCATCTCAAAATCCTTAACTTCATCACATTTGCAGAGCTCCGTTTGTCACATAAGCTAACTTTCACAGGTTCCGGGGATTGGAGCATGGCTGTCTTTGGGGCCATTATTCTGCCTATCACATGTCCCCATTCTGCCCCTCATTTTGTGTTCACAATGGTTCTGTGAGGATGAGAAACTGAGGCTCAGAAAAGATAGACGATTTGCCAAAAGTCACCCAGCCAGAGAGTGGTAGCGAAGGAGGGAGTGGAATCTAGATCTATAGGGTCTTAACTAAGTTGAACAGATTGTATAATAGAGTAAGAGAGGATAAAGCAGCCACTATGTGAAAAGGGCCCGCTGCTTTTCCCTCCACAATTTCTGCGTCTCCAACATGCCCGAGCAGGCCTTTGTTCCTACTTCTTTCTTTCAAGGGTTAAGAGTTGAGTGTTTGTCTGAGCACAATGGGAACACCTGCAGACTGTCCTAGTTCAAGGAGTGACCCACATTGGAAGAAAAGAGCTAAGCAGGCCACAGCTGGGTCCAATTTTCCCTCTCTATCCCTGGCCTCTATGGCAGTCCAAGGGTCACTTGCACAGCACACACTCATGTGGTTTTGTCAATGATTTTCTCAATTAACCCACGAGTTAATATACTTCCTGTTACTTACGGAGATGCCCCACATCCCAGGGACCCTCAGCCGTGACCCAACAGCCAGGAAAAGAAATGGGAACCTATCTCCCTGGCACTGAACAAGCAAAAAAAAAAAAAAGAGTCTTAGAGCAATATTCACTTGTTATTAAAATAGTAAACCATTCATTCAATGTTTAGTTGCTGTTGGAGGGGGACAACAAGCATTATTCATTTCCTGGGTATCTCGAAGGCACATACAGGGACAGTCGCACCTGCTTGGAATAAAACGTGCTCAGGCCACAGTAAGACGTTGAATGACTCATGACTCTTCTTGGGGAAGCCAAGCAATTGGCTGTGCTGTGCAGTGATGCGTAGATTAAAGAGAAGTTAATCACTGTGTTCAAGACTCACTGAACCCTTTCTGGTGGCTCAGGGCAGACAAATGACAACCCCCACTGCTCCCGGCTGCAGTTCCATCTGACTCTCAGAAGCCTGGCTTCCTGCTTACAATTTGTGATGCTGCACCCAAAGTTTCTCTCTCCTTAAAGGAGTCCGGGAACACATCAGGCCCCTTCGGTTGGGTGAGAAATGAGTCCCGAGAAGGTGTCTCTGGGTGGCCAAGAAACCAGGGAATCCTGCTAAGTGAAATAAAGGTTGAAGCTTCCTTTGCCTTAACTCACATCAGCTCTGTGCATGGATTGACCAGCCTCTCAAATGTGTCAGTCAAGGGCCCTTTACCACCAGCAACAGCGACAGAAAGCAGCATCAAGGTTCCTCAGTGTTGGGAGGAAGACGAATTATCACATCCACATTAGAGAGCGATTTTATACTATCAGATCAAAGTTGCATATGCTTTTGGACCCATCAATTTCATTAAAATATATTTAGAATATGCATATTTTAATAGATCATATTTGCATACTTAAAAAATTGTTTTAGTTTTCCAGTTAACAGTATATTCTGGAAATCTTGCCACTAGGTTGCTTCAACAAAAACTTTTTAATGATTGTCTAGTGTACAGATCTACCCTATTCTGTTTAATTCCTGCTGTTAGGCATCTAAAATCATGCTGATGCTTTGTATTACAAACAATGCTATAAGGAATGCCTTTGTACCTAAATCATGGGCTATTTTCTGGATTTTTATTTTCTAAGTATAAATTACTAAAGTGGATTTGCTTAATTCAAAGGGTATGTATTTCAGTTAGCTCTTGCAGGGTAATAAACCACCACCAAACTTAGTGATTTAAAACAACAATTAATTACTTCTTATGATTCTGAGGGTTGGCTAAAGAAATCCTTTGCAGAGTTTCTTCTGGAGTCACTCATGAGGCTGCATTCCACAGGAGGGTCGACTGGGCTGGAAGGTTCCAGATGGCCTTACTCACATGTCTCGCAATTGGGGCTGGTGGTTGGGCTGAGGTTCTCCTCCACATGGCCGCGTACCCTCCAGCAGGTCAGTAGAGGCCCCTGCACTACACGGTCCCAAGGCTCCAAGAGGCCAGAGCAGAAGCTGCAAGGCACATTGAGCTCCAAACTACTGAATGCTACCATGTTACTTCTGCCACACTCTATTGGCCAAAGCAAGCCCCAGGGCCAACCCAGACTCAAGAGGATGTAGAAATAGACTTCATCTGTTGATGGGTGGCACCACAAAGCCAAGGGGTGTGGACACAGGGAGGTGTGATTCACCGGGGGCATCGTTATCATCATCTACCACAGTAATTAACATCCTAAGATCTTTTCTAGTATGCTGCCACACTGATCTCAGAAAGGCAGTGCCAATTTATACTGCCACCAGCCAGTGTCCTTTGGGAATGTGTGCCTTTAAACAAACTGGTGCAACCCCTTTGTGATATGTGATAGCAGAGGAGCTTTCTTCCCCAAGGGGCCACAGTCACACCCCTCAGTGGTAACTCAGGACCAGGGCAAGTTGAGGAATCATGCAGGGAAGTTAAGGGATCCTCCCTCCCTCTCTGGGATGGGGCAGGGGCTCTACATTTCTCCCAGCCTGTCCTCCTGTGGAGTTCTAATTAGGGAAAAGGAGTCAGGCTGGTGGGAGCAAAAGAAAGCAAAAAGAAGAGGCAGGTAAGCCGCAAATCTGCCTTTCTTCATGGCCCAGAACAGGTACCCCTCGTGCACCCAGCTTACCACCAGACATCTGCAAGTTGGCTCACTGCAACCTTGCATTATTAGTATTGCACAAAGCCCTCTTTGGCATATAGCATAAGCATTATTCTATAAAATCTCCAGCCAGCCTTTGTTTCCTTGCAGTCAGCTCCTCTTCTGCTGGCCTGCCCATTGCCTTCTCACAACATGGTTTCCTACTTTCTCTAGTAAATTTGCCTTTCATTATCTACAACTGTCTTGGTAAATTCTTTTACCCGTGCATCACTGGCCCAGATAGTCATTGCTCACCCACAACACATCCCACACCATGTTGACACCTGGCATTCTTGCCACACCTGGCATTCTTGCCCAAGCCCCCCTTCACCTCTGCTGCCGAACAGCATCTAGAAAAACTTTTTCAAAACCCGGGTTTCATCAGGGTGGCCACAGGCTTGAAACTCTTGAATACTAGGTGCTCTTGAGAAAGAGACCAAAATCCAGGGATGTCCCAGCTGCCCACATCTCCAGCCTCTGCTGCTGGCTGTGCTAGCTCTGACCACTGGGGCCTTCTCCCATGTTTTTTAAAGGCACCAGGCTCACTTTCACATGTTGTCTGGGCTTGAATCTTCTCCTTAGCCCCCAATTCCTCTTTTTTTTTTTTTTTTTTTTTTCAAAAAAACCCCAGTTTTATTCAGATAGGATTAATGTACCATACAATTCGCCCACTTAAGTGTGTACAGTTTAGTGGTTTTCAGCATATTCACAGAGTTGTCCAACCATCACCATCGTTCAATTTTAAAACATTTTCATCACCTGAAATGGAAAGCCTGTGCCCTTTAGTGGCCATCCTCTTATCTTCCAGCCCTAAGCAACCACGAATCCACTTTCTGTCTGTAGACATTCCTCCCCTGGACATTTTGTATGAATGGAGTTATATAATACGTGTTTTTTTGTGACTGCCTTCTTTCACTTAGCATGATTTTTTTTTTAGGGTTTATCCATGTAGCACGTGCCAGTCCTACATTCGTTTTTAGGGCTGAGTAATGTTCTATTGCATGGTAGACCACATTTTGTTTATCCATGCATCCACTGATGGACATTTAGGTTGTTTCCACTTCTCTTTTTTTTTTCTTTTACTTTTTTTTAATTTAAAAAATTTATTAAAAACATGGAACGTTTCACAAATTTGTATGTCATCCTTTTGCAGGGGTGATGCTAATCTCTGTATCACTCCAATTTTAGTATATCTGCTACCAAAGTGAGCACTTTTTTCTTTTTTTTGTAAAGGACGGTCTCATTCTGTCACCCAGGCTGGAGTCCAGTAGTGCAATCATGGGTCACTGCAGTCTCCACTTCCTGGGCTCAAGTCATCCTCCCACCTCAGCCTCCCAAGCAGCTGGGACTATAGGCATGAGCCAACCCCCTTTCTACAGGCACCTCACCCCTTTTGCAGGTGCACGCCATCGCTCCTGGCTAATTTCCATGTTTTGCCTATTGTGAATAATGCTGCTACGAACATTCGTGTTCACGTTTCTGGGTGGGCATATGTTTTCATTTTCTCTGGGGTATGTAACTAGAGGTGAGAATTGCTGGGTAACATGGTGCTTACGTTAATTGTTTGAGGAGCCACCAGTTTTCCAAAGCAGCTGCACCATTTCACCCTCCCACCAGCAGCATATGAGTAGCCATTTCTCTACATCCTCACCTAAACCTGTTTCAATTCCCACTCTGACTTCAGCTCTCTGTGTAAGTATTGCTTCCCCTGGGAGGGCTCTCCTTGGGCCTTGACCCCCACACCAGGATCTAGGTCAGCTTTCTTTGCTTTATGCTCTCTGGAAACTGTGCTGCAGGCAACTGTGCTCTTCAGGGCACCCAGGCATTCTTTAGTGCATATTCCACTAATAACTGTCTTTCCCCACACACGGTAGGCTCTGAGATGGCAGAGAGTGTGTGTTTTGTTCACCTTCACAACCTCACCCGAAGCCTGGCCTGCAGCAGCTCGCTGTAAATCTGTGGCGTGAGTAAAGTCAAGGAACGAAAGCACAAAGGTCACATGACTCATTCAAAGTCACAAAGCTCAAAGTCATGAGGAGCAGCCATAGGAGCCCTTTGTCCCACATCTGCCATGCCCACAGGGCAGCCACTAGCCATTGAGTCTACGGAGCACTTGAAACACGGCTTGGCCAACTCTGGGCGCACCGCCTGTGAGTTAGCGCTCCTCTGCAAGGAGGAGTTAAAAAAAAAAAAAAGAAAGAAAGAAACATGGCTAGAGTGACTAAGTGAAATTTTAAATTTTATTTCATTTTAATTTATTTAAATTTAAGTGGTTAGCGCAAGTAGAAGGAGCAAGATAAGAATAATATCAATACAGAGCTAAGCTCCGCTTCCCCAGCATGGGAACCTTCCTTTTCCGCAGCACGACTTTCTCCAGAAAGAAGTCTGAGGCGGCCTCAGACTGAGCCTTAGGCATGGGCACGGCCTGCCACTGAGGCTCCACTCGTCGGGGGCCTGGGAAGAGACTGAGAGGCTCAGAACCCTAGAGAGTCTGCAAAGCCAGGAAGCATCCAGTTCTGGTTTCATGTTGGGTGCTGTTGTTACCTTGCTTCTTCTACTTAAGCTTCTGGCAATTTAAATTTAAATGAATTAAAATGAAACAAAATTGAAAACTCAGTTTCTCAATTGGCTCCAGCCACATTTGAAGTGCTCAAAGGCCACGCATGGCTAATGGCTACCACGTCAGATACCACATCAGATACCACCTCGGATGGAGTGGATATGGGACATTCCCATCATTGCAGAAAGTTCTGTTGGCTGGTGCTGCCCTCAGGGTCTGTCTCACAGAGGTTTCTTCTGTCTCTGTCTCCTCCAGGAGAACCTCCTTCAACACCCGCCAGCTCTCAAGGCCTCAGGGCCCAGAGGCCCAATCCCCCATATCCTACACCTACCCCCGTGTGCGAGCAGGGCCTGGGACTTCTGGTACTCAGGTCATCCCTGGGAAGCTCACTCTTCTCTCCAACAGCTTGGCGAACCCCAAACAGTAGCCTGGGCTTACAAGAGCAAGAACAAACTCTCTCCTCCCGGGTATTACAAGACGCACCAGTCTCCAGGATGCAAAACCCTATGAAGAGGGGCGAGGAAAAACCTTCTACTCTTTCCAATTCATTCCCGTTCTGATGAGCCCACAGGAAAATAAGACAGTTCCTTTCCCCAGATCCTCCTCCTTCTGGTTCACAGGCTCAACCACTCACATCTGTTCTTCCGTATTCACAGAATTTGAGAATCTGATGATTGCAGCCGGAAAGACTGCAGAGAGCACCTGGGTCAACATTTTCATTTTGCATAAAGGGAAGTAGGCCCAGAGAAAGAAAAGGGACTGGCCTAAGATCGCACAGCAACCATTTTGACCTTCAACAAGTACTACCTGACTCCAAGCAATAAGGGTGAAAAAATAAGGAATAAATTCTATAAAGCACGTATTATGTGGTAGGTGCTTTACAGAAAACATCAACTTATTTAATTCTTACCATAAGTTTGATTGCCTATCTCAGATCAGTCTCTGAGGCTCAGAGAGGTTAGATGGCTTGCCTAAGGCCATACAGCTGGTAAGGGGCAGGGCTGAGACCCAAACCCAGGTCAGTTGTACTCTAGAACCCGAAAGACATGGTGTGCACCAAATGAGTCCAGGGCCATCTCCCCTGTTGGAGGGGAGGGGCTAGGAGGTGAGCCAGAAGGGCATCGGGAGAAGTGAACGAGGCGTTTCAGACATGGCACGTAAGATGTTTCGTTAACCAGTGCTCACGGCCACTGCTTTGGGCATTGGGACTTTGGGCTTTAAAATTCAAGTTCTCCCTTGAATCTCTATGAACTTCTCCCTTGTAAGAAAAGCTTCTAAAATTATCTTAAGATTTTTTGTCTCAAGACTAACACTTCTCAAGTTCAGAGATTTTATGATGTGCATACTGTGGATGTTTGGATAAACGGAGCCTCTCCCAGGATGTACAGCTCCACTTTCAACCACAAAGCAAGGGGACTCCCTGCTGTAAAATGAATTTTTAGGTTGCAAATTTTTGCCACTAAAATTTTTGAGGTGGACCATGCCCCCTAGTGGAAAGGGGTGGACTGTGACTTATGGCTCACCCACAGGAGGGGCCTCATTACTAAGTTCTGTTTATTTCATATTCTAGGAAATCAGTTTTGCTTTGTTCCGAATCAGCCAGTGTGGTGAAATCAATTCACAGGTTTTTTGTTATTGTTTGGATTTTGTTTTGGCACTGGATAAGGAAGACAATTGGGTGTGTGGAGCACAGTAAGAAACCCTGCTGTGGAATTGACACACAGATCAGTTTCTGGGTGTGATCCACAGACACCCTGCATCAGCATCCCCCAGGAAGCCTGTTATAGTGCAGATTTCTGACTGTCTCTCAGACTTCAAAAATCAGCCTCTCTCAGCTGGGGCCCAGGATCTGCACATGCACGAAGTCCCAGGTAATTCAGATGCATATTCAGTCCTAGAGCCATGAGGCTGGAACACCACCTGTGTACCGTTTCCCTCCATCCCCACCTACAAGGACAACCCCCCATCCTTCCAGGTCCAGGTACGTGCCACTCTCCCACCCTTGCCCCTGCTCAAGGCCCCGTCATAATCGAATGAGATATCATATGAGGCACACCCTGCACACCACAGCCTGGCGCGCAGCATATGCTCCGTGCACATTGCTTTTGAACAGATAGATGTTCAAGAAATACCTGAATTAAACACCCTAAAACATTTCCACTCTTCTCAGTGGGCCATCGGGGAAATAGAAACAGATAGGCCTGTGGCCAGGCCTGAGCTGGACTCCCAACTCTGTCACACTGAGGAGACTTGGATGAATAAATTTACTTTACTTTATCTGGGCCCAGACTGGAATGCAGTGGCACAATCTCAGGTCACTGCAACCTCCACCTTCTTGGTTCAAGCGATCCTCCCACCTCAGCCTCCCAAGTAGCCGGGATCACAGATACGCATCACCACACCCAGCTAATTTTTGTATTTTTAGTAGAGACAGGGTTTCACCATGTTGGCCAGGCTGGTCTTGAACTCCTAACCTCAAGTGATCCACCCACCTTGGCCTCCCAAAGTACTGAGATTACAGGTGTGAGCCACCGTGCCCGGCCTCAGCTTCCTTCTTATCAGACGTGGAAAATACACCTACCTCATGGGGTCGGGAGGATTCAGCGAGACGGTGCTTACCAAGCATTTTCCCACCAGAATCATTACTCCAGCTTGCTGGGGCTCCATTTCCCCCTTGTACAATTAGGAGGTGGAAATGACATCACAGGGCCCCTCCCTGATACCCCAAGTCCTACTGTCTCCAGTACCTTCCTGTTGCCCAAGAGAAAGGGGAGGCAGCCCAATCCTTCAGTCCTTCCCTTTTCCCTTTGGGGTTGCCTTCCTCCTGCCTGCCCCAGCCCCTCCCTAACATTCCCCGCTCTGCTTTACCGCTCACCTTACAGACACATTTTTGGCATCGCTGCTTGGCAAGTTTCTCCCACTCTTGCAAACTCCTGGTGCATGAGTTTACGTATTTCAAATACCTAACAGTTGTTTCCCCTAGAGACTGGGCAATCATTCATGTTTCAGAGACGCTTCCAAACAACCTCTCCTTTCTTAGACATCCACAGACTTGCTTGTCAGTGTTTTTAGTTCTTGTCACCCCTGTTATCCTATAGAGCTGTCGTAAAATGCCACAAGGTTGCATTTTTTCTTGAGCCAGTAACACCAAGCCCCCAGGCATCTGCACAGGGGCTGGTCCATAAAGAGGCCTTACATACAGTGCTGCCTGCGGGGCTCACAGCCCCTGAGAGGGAGGCAGAGGGGTGAGTTTATGTCCCTTTTATAGATCAGAAAATGACAGTCATGGACGGTAAGTGACAAGTGACTTTTCTGATGCCCCACAATTTGAAGGTGAAACAAACACACCATCTCCTTCCTCCGCAAATACTGTGCTCCCTATTAAAGAAATCATCCTGTTATCCTGTTTAACTTCCCCTGCCTTCTCTGCTTTTTTTTCTTTCTTTCTTTCTTTCTTTCTTTCTCTCTCTCTCTCTCTCTCTCTCTCTCTCTCTTTAAATTGAGACAGGGTTTTGCTCTGTTGCCCAGGCTGGAGTGCAGTGGCACAACTGCAGCTCACTGCAGCCTCAACTGCCTGGGCTCAAACGATCCTCCCACTCCAGCCTCTCAAGTAGCTGGGACTACAGCTGCGCACCACCATGCCCGGCTAAGTTTTATATCTTTTGTAGAGATGGGGTTTCGCCATGTTGCCCAAGCTGGTCTTGAACTCCTGGGCTCAAGGGATCCACCCACCTCAGCATCCCAAAGTGTTGGGATTACAGGCATGAGCCACTACACCCTGCCATCCTGTTTAGCTCTCTCAAGAGAAGAATGAAGCTCTGAACTGCAAATCCCATTTTAAATGGAAAGAAAATTATAAATGCACTAAAATTCCTCCTGGAAGGTCGCCTACCAAACATCTCAGTGACAGCAGTCCCAGGCCGTTCGATTTTCTTCTTTGTATTTTCTCACTTTTCTGTGACAACATGTATTATTTTATTGAAGTAACGTTTAGTTTTTAAAAAGTAAAAAAGTGAAACCATCATCTTATTTGAAAATAAACTACATCTCCCGGTGAAAACCTGGATGAATCTCTTAAATGTGATGTTGAACAAAAGCATGCAGGCATGAAAGAGTGTGCACTGTCAGATTGTTTGTAAGATATTCAAACTAAAGCGCCAAACTAATTCATGGAGATGAAAGTCAGTGTTGTATTCACCTTGGGGGGTCCACTGGAGGTGTCTGGGGTGCTAGTTATTTTCTTTTTGTTTTTGATCTGGGTGCTGGTTATATGGGTGTGTTCACCTTATGACAATTCACCAAGCTCTATCATAGATTTGTGTGTGTTGATTTCGGTTTTTTAAAACATTGAATGAAAATACTCTTTATCTGTATTACTAAGTATTTCGGTGCCCCTTTAGGTTATATGCCCGAGCAAGTGCCTCACTTGCCTCACCCTAGACCCCGCCCTGCAGGGATGGGAAGAATCACTGAGGCCGTGTTATCCAATCATCCACCCCACTGAGCCACATCTGCCAACTCACCAAAACCCTTCACATTAGGAACTAACCTGGAAAATAAACTACTCTAGGGGTTTCAAACAGAATCAATATAATACAGAGAACTGGTTCCCAGATGAAGTAAAGCTCAAGAAGCTAAACAGGGAATGAGACGACCCAGAGACTGCAGTGAAGGAAGTCCCCACTGCCCCAGAGCCTGGAGGGACACAGGGATGAGGTGGTATCAGAACCAGAAGCAGGGACCTTTGATGGGTGCTGAAACCCTGGCAGGAGGCCGTGGGCATGAGCTGGGGCACGAGCTGGGCAGCGGAGGAAGGAGACATAGTTACTGCTGGAAAACGTCCTCTGAGCCCAGAGGGTACAAACTATCCAGGCCTCTCCTGTTCTCTCTCTTCCAAGCTCCCATCCCCACCTCCCATTGACTGGACATGGCCAGAAGCAGACTGGTGAGGCAGCCTGGGAAACAGGGCTTGGAGACGGGCGGGGAGAACCTGCCAACAGGCTCCCAACACCCCGTTCCTTTGCTCCTCCCTGCCAGGTCACACTGCACAGGTTCCTCTGCTGGGAAGGAGGCTCCCCCAGCTGTGTCTGACTCTAAGGTGATTATTAGACTAAACTTATCCACCTCATTGTCTGCATAGTGTCATCGACTCTCCATCACTTTTCCAAAGACAATGGGTAATACAGTGTGGTGGACACACCCTCAGGTGACCCCTTGTATAATTCTGTCCCCTTGGGTGTGGGTGGAGCGTGTGACTTCCTTCTAGTCCAGAGAGTAGGGCAGAGGGGAGGGGCTGCCACTCCTATGATTACCTTACGTTATATAAGATGCTGTCTTAGCAGACTAGAATGAGAGATTCTTCTGCTGGCCCTGAAGAAGCAAATAGCCATGATTTGAAATGTCTGTAGAGAGTCACATGGCAGGGAACTGCAGGGGGCCACTGGGGCCTGCGCAGCCTTCTCTCTACCCCAGTAGCAGCTGGGGCCCTTGTTCATACAGCTGCAAGAAAATGAATCTGCCAACAACCTGAACACACTTGGACATGAATTCTCCCAGCCATCTCTTCAGATGAGAAGACAGCATGCCTGCCACTAAACCGTAGTCTTATGAGGCCCTGAGTATAGGTCCCAGTGAAGCTACACCTGAATTCCTCAACCATGGAAACTGAAGTAATCAATGTGTTGTTTTAAGTCACCAAATTTGTGGTCCTTTGTAACACTGCAATAGAAAATAAATGAAGTGGGAAGGAAGGCTCTCTACTTCCCTCTTTCCAAACTGCAGAGCTTCAGTTTAAAAGATGGGATAATAAATAAGTCACTCTGTACTTAAGAATCACTTCCTTTCCCTCCTACCTCTTGTCTGTCTGAGCCCAAACTGCCAGGGACGATTGGCAGGCATGTTGTTCTGTGTAGCAGGCAGAGCTGTATCTAAGGGAAGTGCTCCATGCTCCTGGCCGTAGTCTGTTGCCACTGCTGGTGCTTCCATGGTGCTGGGAGAGGGCAAAAAGTCAGGGCTGGACTCAGGGTGCTGTGGGGCAGCGCTGGTAAATGCATTCTCGGGTCTGGCACGTTCCACCCTCAAATGATACAAACGTGGACAAAAGTTCGAACAAGACCATAACGAACTAGGAAAGGCAACGGAATGCTTGAGTGCTCCCTTTTATGTCATTTTATTTTCTTTTATGCAGACCAGTGGGGGAAAATCCCATAGATTCTTCTGGAAACTGTCAAGATGCTGGGAAGATGAATGCAAAACTTACATAGATTGGGATGCCCACAGTTTGGATTTTCAAGGTCTAAAACGTGAAACAAAACAAAGTGAATGTGACTTTTAGGATAAACACAATTGCCCCCCAGAAGGGGAAAGAGGAAGGACTAACAGCTGTAGAAAATGCTGGCTCTCAACTATGGTTGCACATCAGAATAACCTGCAGAGGTTATTTGAAATAAACTGCCAATAAATTAGGAATAACTTAAACACAATAATGTGCACAAATCTGAAGAGGACAGCTTGATAAATTCTCACCAAGTAAATGCTCCTGCGTAACCATCACCCTGAACAAGACAAATATTTCATCCCAGCACTTTGGGAGGCTGAGGTGAGTGGATCATGAGGTCAGGAGATCAAGACCATCCTGGCTAATATGGTGAAACCCTGTCTCTACTAAAAAATACAAAAAATTAGCTGGGCGTGGTGTCGGGCGCCTGTAGTCCCAGCTAATCAGGAGGCTGAGGCAGGAGAATGGTGTGAACCCGGGAGGTGGAGCTTGCAGTGAGCCAAGATTGCACCACTGCAGTCCAGCCTGGGCGACAGAGCGAGACTCTGTCTCAAACAAAACAAAACAAAACAAACAAAAAAAAACAAATATTTCCAACCCCACAGAAATCTCCTTCATGTTCTCTGTCAGTTAATTTCCCAGCCCCTCTCCCTCACCCCCACAAAGGAAATTGTTACTGTGATTTCTAACGTCATAGAAAATAACCTGGAAGCTTTTAAAAATACTGATACCCTGGCCCAACCCACGGAGTATCTATCTGGTCTGGTGATCTGGGTGGGGCTCTGGCCTTGGTAGTTATAAAGCCCCCAGGTGATTCTGATGTGCAGTCAGGACCGGGAATTACTCACTGGCTTGTAGCAAAGTCTTATTCTGGTCAGAAGCCAGGCCAGGCAGTGGATCTGCCTAGATGCTGGCAACCACCCACTGAGGTAGATGGGCCCAGCCCTTCCCCAGTGGGCCAGAGTGAGGCAGGTGGGTCTGGGCTGTGGATTTCAGGGAAATTAATGTGCCACTCACAGGCATCAGTGGAGGTAGTGATGGCAAATACACTCCACGGAGCCTCCTCACCTAAAAAAAAAATACCCTTTGATGCTTATAAAATAGATCTGGTGTGACCCAAATCAGGTAGTCTGATTTGGGTTATAGTTATCTGTATCCATGGTTTTTCATTCTAGAAGAGATTTCTCTTTAGCATTATTTGAGGCTGTGATAATCCTTAAGAAACTGAGCCAGATTTTCCAGGGATCTTCAGTGTAGAGCACTGGAGATTAGAAGCCAGTGATCCCCAAAAGGGTGGGGGAGAGAAAGAGCAAAAAGGAAATAAAAGAAAAAGACAACATGAACACTTGCATGGCTTTTGCAGGATGACGTGGTCAACCCAAACTTCTGCTTGATCTGGTTTGTCCTAAACTCCTGCCACTTGCCGTCAACCAGGGCCTCGGCTCTGATCTCATACTTCACCAGGCGTGCCGCTCGCAGGCTGACGGGGTTGTGCTCGTAGACCGCGGAGGGGGATTCCAGGTCTGTGTGCTTTATTCTCTGCAAAGAGAGTGATTCACCTTAGGTGGAACTGCAATCGGGGTGGCCCGGAGTTAGCGAAAGCTGGAGTCTGGCATATAGACCCTGGTATATAATGTGTGCAGGCAGCAAGAGGGCATTTCCCAATTGGCACCATCTCCTAAAAGTTGCTGCTGCTGGGTCAGTTGTCATTGGAGCCCCCACCATACATAAACCAGTGGCTGATGGCCTGGGCTTTGGCCAATCTAGGAAAACACCATTAAGTCAAGTTTTATGATGCCTTTGCCAGAATTAAAAAACCAATGTAGTACTCATAAGGGCATTTGGACTGTTGCTGTCACATAATTCGTCTCTTCCACCCAGAAGAATTCATTGTGTAGGGAGATGCCTGAGTCAGTGCAGACCAAGAGCTGAGGCCCGCGGAAGAGAAATGACTTGCTCCAGGGCACATATGAGGTACTGGCAAAGCTGGGACTAAAAGTCTGGTTTCTTCATTCATGCATTAATTCACTTGTTTATCCATTCATTCATTCATTCAGTCATTTAAAGCCCCTTTATATGGATGTTGCAGTAACCCAAGGTTATGCCACTGCACTCCAGCCTGGGCGACAGAGCGAGACTCCATCTCAAAAAATAAAGACAAATAAAAAAATAAAGCTCCTCTATGTTCTCGGTACTGTGATTGGCAGTAGTAATAAAAAGATTAATAAGATATGGCCTCTCAAAAGCTTGCAGTTTAGGGAAGAGACTTGTAAGCAAATCTTAAGTGGAACACAGCAATCTTTCATCATAGTTGTCATTGTCGTCGTCAACATCATCATCTTCATCTTCCCTAATGCATATAGTGCTTTGTGTGTCAAGCTTGTTCCAAGCCACCCTGCACAAATTAACACATCTAAACTCACAACAATCCGGTGAGGTATATCCTGTTACCTTCTCTGTCTTAAAGGTGAGGAAACTGCACAGAGGAGAGTTCCTGGCACTTGCCCTGGTCCTATAGCTCGCAGGCCGTTCACCTGCGGACTCTCCACTCCTAAATGTGACATTCTCCTGCCTCTCCTAAAGTCCTGCAGGAGCACTATGGAGAAGTCAAGCACCCTCCTGACTTTTCTGGGGTCCTGCCCACAGCCCGCTTTGCAGCTAAACAAAATTACCCCCTCTCCCAGTTGGGGGCATTACCGGTTATCTTCATGGGCGAATAACTGAATTGTATGTATAAATTGAAGATGAAGTGAGCCCCACATGTGGAGATAGAAGACTAGAATCTAATCCTGACTTTACCAATAGAGGCCATATGAACACAAAGACGCTCAGTTTTCAGATCCTCATCTGCTAAATGGGCTACCAATACCTACTTCCCAAGGTTGTTGTAAAAATTAAATGACATCACATACATGAGCATGGTTAGCACTTACAATACATTTCATGTCAATGAGTAATTAATGATGAATCAGTTATTATTAATTCAACATGGATTGACTCGAACTCTAAAAGACTGTTTCAGAGACATAACTTTCATGCACTCTATCCTTACCTGCATGTAAAAACTATAAGAGGTAGTATCATGTTTGAGTCCCTTTATCTTAAAGAAGAATCCATATAGAGCAATCGTTTTTGAATAAGTTGTATTCTCCTAAATTGGGAAAGAGAAACAACAAAGTGAAGGGGGGAAAATATTTAGTATTCAAAGTCACCCGGGCGTGGTGGCTCACGCCTGTAATCCCAGCACTTTGGGAGGCTGAGGCGGGCAGATCATCTGAGGTCAGGAGTTCAAGACCAGCCTGGCCAATGTGGCAAAACCCCATCTCTACCAAAAATACCAAAAAAAAAAAAAAAAAAAAAAAAATTAGCCAGGCATGGTGGCGCGTGCCTGTAGTCCCAGCTACTCAGGAGGCTGAGGTAGGAGAATCGCTTGAATCGGGGAGGCAGAGGTTGCAGTGAGCTGAGATTGTGTTACTGCACTCCAGCCTGGGCGACAGAGTAAGACTCTATCTCAAAAAAAAAAAAAGACTGGACACGGTGGCTCACACCTGTAATCCCAGCACTTTGGGAGGCCAAGGTGGGCTGATCACGAGGTCAGGAGATCAAGACCATCCTGGCTAACATGGTGAAACCTTGTCTCTACTAAAAATACAAAAAATTAGCCAGGCGTGGTGGTGGGCACCTGTAGTCCCAGCTACTTGGGAGGCTGAGGCAAGAGAATGGCGTGAACCCGGGAGGCAGAGCTTGCAGTGAGCCGAGATTGCGCCACTGCACTCCAGCCTGGGTGACAGAGCAAGACTCCATCTCAAAAAAAAAAAAAAAAAGTCAAGAGGACATGGTAAAACAAAGTATAGCAACAACAACAAACGTCACTCATTCAGCAACTGATTTGAAAGTGAAAATACAATGGCAATTTTAACCCAGGAAACATGGGGAAAGCTAAACTGAAATCCTTGGTAGTAGTAATTACTAGTAACAATTTGGAATAAATTCACTCCAAATTGGATGGCAATTTCCACCTGAGTTAAAAAAAAATTCTATACCACATATTAATGCTTTTAATTGTAACTTATATTATTTTGAATGAAATATACTTTCAATAATCATGCAAGAAGATACCACTGCCCAGTGAACCCTGGAGGCTACCTCAAGAACTATTGTTAAAGGAAAAGCCATCAGTGGCCCTTGAAGGTCAGCTTTGACTGATCCATCTTATTCTTTAAAAATATTTCAGTTATCACAATACTACAAAAAAAATTACAAAGCAAAAAGGAAGAAGATATTTAGGATGCACACAGCTCCAATTTAAAATTTCTTCTATTTTTATGTTTTTCCCCATACTTTTCCCTATATCTCCCTTCACAGGTCCCTGGGAACCCATCAAGTTTGCAAAAGTTACAGTGTTCCCCCAAAATCATGCCTCACCCCAACATTCACAGTCCCCTGGCTGCAATCCTGCTTGGCAAAGAAGGTTTGAGATCAGGTAACCAGTGTTTCTGGAGGGTTCAGACCCTCCTTTCCTTGGTCTCACTACAAACAGTTGGTACAGTTAGTAGAAGTTAGTAGTAGACTTAGTGGTAGCTACTGAACAGTGACAACATTATTTACTCTCCATGTTCCTTAGTGAGGTAAAGAATAGGATAGGTATGTTCTTAGATGACCTGTGGTCTATAGACCTTTGAAACAAAGCATGTTTTTTCAATTTGATGGGCCCAAGAGCCACTCATAGCATTTGCAGGAAGTCCTGGCTCTGCATCTGCCCACTTAGGCACGATGTCTCTGCAACCAAAAGGCTGAGCTAGCCTCTCCAGGGACAACTCAGAGGGGACTCTCTGATGATACATTCGGCACCCGTAGTTCTTGAAACGTGAATTCTTTTGAGATCACTGCGGGGGTGCCTTGAAATAATCAAAGGAGATCAGTGATTTCTTGGAGAATTGTTTCCATCACAGGGAACCCAGCATGGAGCACAGCTACCAACCCCAACGCTCCCCTGGTCACTAAGTGCCAAGATGCCTTGCAATCAAGCTCCTTGACCCACTGCAGTTTTATTCTGAGATCCATCAAAATAGCTGCCCAGACTGAGTTCATCCCTATAAGCTTAAACATGGACTTGGCATGGAGTCTCTTGTTGAGCCAGTTTGCAACTGTTGGTGTTTGTGGGAAATAGAAAGACCAACCCTTCCCAGTTTGCCTTGGCGTTTCCTGGTTTTAGAATTGTAGTCCTACATCCCAGGGCAACTCCTCCATCCCAGTACCACCAGGACCGCTGGTCTCCTTAGTGGGGAAATTATTAAATGGCCTGTCCCAGGCCTCTGCCTTGTGAATTTTATTTCCTGGGAGCTGACGACCATGCAGGAAAGACACCTGCGGTTCTCTCTTCTGGTCCCCCGACCTTCCTACCAGGAGCCAGAAGTGATCGTGGCTGCCCTCCAAAGGTTCTTAACTAAGCATGAGAGGGACAGTTCTTCCCCTTGTTCAGGTGCAGTTCTCAGTACCTGGTTAAAGAGCAGCCCAAATCTCACGGCCTGGGTGTTAAGATCTTTCAGGTGGACCATGTCGCCCCCATTCTCCAGCTGAAAGGAAAATGCACACAGCTGACCACAGTGGGATCCTCTGGACACGAGTGCCTCTCTTCATCTTTGTGCCTCTTCCTTGATCCCTGCACTCCTCACCAGGTTTGAAAAAGAGTTTTGCCTCTAGACTCACATTCAGCCATTCATTCAGTTCACGGACATTTATTGAAAACCTACTGTGTCTGGTACTGTGTCTGGTACTGTGTCACCACAGTACCTTGCATCCTGCTTTCAGAGGATGCAAGGAGAAAAAGAAAAGTACCTGAGCAGTCTCACTTGGGAAATAAAATGTGTACATGGGGCAGAGATGATCACGGTCACAAAATCAAGAGCAAGCAAGGCCCCTCATGGGAGGCTCAAGGTGAGGGCTGGGGAGGAGAGGGAGCGGAATTCGAGAGGATGACATTGGCAGCAGGGGACAAAAGGAAGGAGGTGGGCAGAGTCAGAGGACCAAGAGGAAGGTGGGGACTTCCCGAGTTGTCTGCACAGACTGTCCCCTCTCTGTCAGTCCTCTGCTGCCCTGTTAGAGCATGGTCCTGAGTTATGCCCCAGAAAAGCACCTCCTTCCACGGAGTCAAGATCTACGGTGCGTGGAGCGCTGAGCACTGTGGCTTGCACATTACAATAGGTATTTGTTGAGCAGGATTGAATTTTAACTGGTGACTCATACATCATACACTGCCCCTCTTCATCTCTAAAAACGCGAGATTGAAAACACATAAGAACTACGACAGTTTGCATGGACAATTTACAAAGGGGAAATGCCACATGGAAAACATCCATAGTCACCAGTAATAAAGGAAATGTATGTTACAAAATGAGACGCCGTTGTTCCCTTCTCAATTAAGAAAAGTGATTTGAAATTTAAATGCTCTATGTTGCTGAGGGTGCACAGAGAGAGACATGCTCATTTATTACTGGAGGAAGAGTAATTTCGTCCAAACATTTGTTAATTTGTACCAAGAACAAAAATGCATATGATGGGAGCTTGAACTACCCGGATTCCAAGGCTGGGTCTCCTCCCTTCTCTCCTTCCCAGGCACTGCTCTCCCCACTTTCCCTGGAGGATGATCCAGATATGTCCTGACCTCAGAGGTTTAGAGGTTTCAAATGTGAAACACATCTCCAGAAAAAACAAAGTCAGAGAGGCAATAAATTTCGACAACTGTGTCCTTGCAGAGCAGGCAACTCACTGCGTGGTAATGGTTGGCTGTAACCTGGTCCAGCCACGACTCTGGGAAGAAGTTAATGTGCCGCAGCACCTCCAGATCTTTGCCTGGGAAGAAACACAAAGAGAATGTTTTTTAGTTTTATTCACACCAGAGCCTCAAAAGTCTCATTTACAGAAAGGAAAAGGAAGAAGTCAGGAGCTGAGGGAAGGGAAAGGGGTGGATGGTCTCCTTTAAGGTTTGATTGACAAAGTGGAAATAAAACATCTCAGGGTCACTGTGGTTATGTTCAGAATCAATTACTTTTATATTCCAAATCAATTCTCTTTTAAGAACGTACAGAAATACCAGCCTGGCCAACATGGCAAAACCCCATCATTACTAAAACTAGCTGTGCATGGTGGTGCACATCTTTAATCCCAGCTACCTGGGAGGCTGAGGCAGGAGAATCGCTTGAACCCAGGAGGCAGAGGTTGTAGTGAGCCGAGATTGCACCAGTGCACTCCAGCCTTGGGGGACAGAGTGAGACTCTGTCTCAAAAAAACAAAACAAAACAAAACAAAAAAACGCAAAAAAACCACCTTATACAAACAAACTTCCAAAGGAACCAATACATTCACTCCAAATTGGATGGCCATTTCAACTTCAGTTTAAAAAAATGTCTATACTACATATTAATGTAAAATTTAAGTGTAACATATTATTTTGAATGAAATATACTCTTAACAATCCTGCAAGAAGATATTGCTGCCCAGTGAACCCTGGAAGGTACTTTGAGAACTATTGTTAAAGGAAAAGCCATCAGTGGCCCTCGAAGGTCAGCTTTGACCAGTCCTCCTTATTCTTTAAAGATATTTCAGTTCTCACAATATTATCAAAAAAATTACAAAGTAAAAAGGAAGAAGATATTTAGGTTGCACATAGCTCCAATTTAAAATTTCTATTTTTATTTTTTTCCCCATACTTTTTGCTAGATCTCCCTTCCCAGGTCCCTGGGGAAGAGTTAGTGTTCCCCCACAACCACGCCTCACCCCAACATTCACGGCCCCCTGGCTGCAATCCTGCCTGGGAAAGGAGGTTTGAGATCAGGTAATCAGTGTTTCTGGAGTGTTTAGAAGCAACTTGGACAAAACTACCTGGCCCCATCAACCATTCCTGAGTTCTAGAGCTACTTATTATATCTGGATAGCTGGAAATGGCCTTGAAAATGTTCTCAGAGGTCCTTTCAGATGCAAAGATCTCACTGGGTGGCCTCCTGGACTGCTGAAAACATACTCCCCAACATTTCTTTCCTCTTTCCAAGTTACAGGTACCATCCCCTGTGCCCAGAGCATGAGGTTGAGGGAGCACAAATCCAGAGTTTTCTCCCAAACTGCAGAACAAGGGGCTTAGAAGTGAAACATGTGAAGAGGTAGGACATACAATTAGATGCCAGTAAAACAGCCCTTGGTAGCTATACACTGCTTCACAATATATAAGCCCCTTCTAGCCATCACTATATTTCATCAGAGCTCAGATTACCCTCATTTTACAGACAGGGAAAGTGAGACCAAGAGGCTACATGACTTTCCCGAAGTCACATAGCTTGGAAGTGACAATGCCATGTTTCAGGTGATTCCCTTGGAAACATCAGGTGGGGCTCCCCCAGCAGTGGCTGAGGGGTGGGCAGGTGCCCAGCAGCTTTCCCATGGATGTGCTCGCCTGGACCGGGGCTTACTTACCTTTGGTGATGCCATGCAGACGCAAGCAGAGGAAGAGTGGCCTCAAGCTCTGTCCTATGTCCCGGTCCAGAAAGCAACAGTTCTCGGGAAAGCTTAGCAGAGGCATAAAGAAGAATAACAGACCTTCAGCAAACTCCTCTCTGGAATTAGCTCGGGCTAGGGAAAGCTATGTTGTAGAGACTAGTGGCTTCACCAGCCAGGGGAAGATGGGGCCTCCGTCCCTCTGGAGGGGTCAGGTATATGGAAGCAGGTGGTGGCTTAGATGACATTTTATAAAGTCCAGCCCCAGAGATGGTAATAGAGACAAATGCTTATATTCCCCTCAGCATCTACCACTGAGTTCTGCACATAGTAGGTGCTCAATAAATGTGTATTAAGTGACTGACGGGAACACATGTTACTTTACAGAGGACCTCAATATGCATTTTCTCACTTGAGTCTCACAAACTTCCTGTGGGGCAGACGGGGCAAGGATCGTGAGCTCCATTTTACAGATAGGAAAAAGAGGCTCAGCTCGGACTGGAACCCAGGACTCCTGACTCCCCCTGTACATACGCTGCCCTTCCAGTAAGCGACCAAATTAGGCGCTGCAAAAGTGCTTTCTGATAAAATTAAAAAGAAGAAGAAAATGGCTGTGTGGGGAACTAGTTTTAGCAGCTGGTTTCAGGATCAGTTCTGCTATACTCAGTGTTAATACCAAGCTCCAATTAACTTCCTCATGGAGCCGAAGGTCAGCGCTGGGTTGAGAAGATCCAGTTCTTTTTGAGAAGACACGCACACACAGACATGCATTCCCTGCCCTTGTTTTGAAATAACTTACTTCACAAAAATGGTCACTTTTCATAAATGGGGACAATGGGGAACAATGTTTCCAAGTCCCTTTGGAAATGCAGTCACTCCCTCAAGGCAGAGCCTGCATAGGACCCACGCAGGGTACTTGTAGATTATTTTTCCGTAAATCAAGAGTGGTGTCCAAGTCACACCCTGTCCCAGCTGGACAGAGGGCACCACTGGCCCTGTGGTCCCCTCTGTCAGAGATGCCCACCAGCTTTCCCGGAACCGTTTATTTTCATAAGATCTGGGAATTCCTGGGACCGCCCAACTGCTCCACGCCAGTGGTCCCAGAAGATAGGCCTAGAGGTGCAGAAAAGTTGTAGGCACAAAGACAAGTGAGTTCTGATTCAATTCAAGGGTTATTTACCAGTATCTACCCTGTGCCTGTCTCTGGAGGTGGACAGAGCAGCCATAAATAAGGTCAGGCGGATGCTTTCAGGAGTGCAGAACTACTGGTTCTGGAAATAGCCCTCCATTACTGAGGGTAAGTGGAGCCGGGGCTGGTGGGTGCGGTGCCTGTGCCCTGAAAACACTGACATCTTCGTGGGACAAACAACACTCGCTCACTTCCTTTCCTCAGATGATCTGAGCCTCCTCCTTCTTCTGCCTATTTTTCATCATGTCATGGAGGAACAGCTGAGGCGTCATCATGGCTAGGCAGCAGGTTCCAAGGGGCAAGAAGGGGCCAAGCTGACACCGTCCTCCCTAGCCTTGCCCAGTGCTCTAGGGACAAGCCAGCACCTATGGCCAGCACTCCACAGCCGGGTGCTGCCCTAAGCAGTGGGCCCCGGCTGGAGCTGCGGCTGAAATACAGATTCAATCCCAGAAAGGAAAGGACTCATTTGGAGGAAAGCATTGCCCTCCACCAGGAAGCTCCAGACGCCGGTTCTGCTGATGTGCTTGGCACGGCAAGGCTGCTGGCAGGGGCAAGAGGAACCGAGACCCTGATCCTCCCTTTGAGAGGCACTCAGACCCGAAGGCCATTCAGCCAGGGCCTCTCTGGACAGCCATCCTGTCCCAGAGGATTTGGAAACAGCTTTGTTGAGAGAGCTGGTTGGACTTTATGACCCCTCGGGGCCTCTGGGAAGTGGCAATGATGCCCACTTCTGTGGCTGACATGGAGAGGCCATGAGTCATCTCATCATCCAACCAAGTTGGGGCCCCCGAGGCAGGCAGACCAGGGTCCCATCCCAGCCCAGCCAGCCACAGTCCTGTGACTGGGCCTCTCAGAGCTTTACTCTCCTCCATCAAGTGGGAGCAGTAGCCACAGGTGGTGCCTTGAGGAGAAGGGAGGAGTAAAGCTGACAGTGTTTGGGAAGGGCTTGGGCCGGCTGCTGGCACCCAGTGAGCCCTCAACACCTATAAGCACCACCATTGTCCTCCCGCCCTAGGGAAAGTGAATGGACTCAAGCAGCGTCAAATGCAGGCAATTGTTCTTGGTGGTATTCATCATCATTGCCACCCTCCAAATCACCCAAGTTATGGGCCACCTCAAAGAAAGAAAGTGGTGTCCTCAGCTTTTGATTTCCTGAAGTCTCAAAGGATCTAAGGGTTGTGGTCCACCCTCAGAACCGATCAATATAACCCGGCTCTGGGAGCCTAGCAAGGTCCATTGTCTTGGAGCCAGTGTCCTACACAGGCCACTCAGGGCCTGTCCAGCACATTTTCTATTTTACTTGGCACCACTTAACTGTCTGGGAGCGGAGGCACCTGCTCCTCTCTGGTCCAGTGGTGAGTGCATTCGCATGGTGTCACGTAAGATGGGAGGGAGCAAGCAGCTGCTAAGTCTGGGGACTACTGTGCTTGGCTACACTGGTGGACTCAAAGACTGGCATGGTTTCCCTGGTACTGCGCTCTGTTTGTGCAAAGACCTCTTTTGGTTTAGCGCTTACTTTTTTGAGACAACTTCAGGTAATGGTCTATGCCTCCCAAAGTTCACTGAGAAACCCTGGGGCGTGACCCCTCTAGGGAAGACAGTTCACAGTTCCTTGCTACTGAAAGATACATCCAGGTTGGCTCTGGGTCCTACTTGCCAGACCCTGGGGACAAATCTCCCATAGACTCGGAAAGACAGTATCTGGGGACAAGTCTCCCTCTGATGGGTACATATTGTATTTTAGAGGTGCTCTTCGCCACAACTTTCTCACTTCCTCTACCCTGTCATCTGCTGGAGCCTTCCACCCTTCCTGCGAGTATCAGGCCCACAGCCCTGATAGTCCCAGCACTTCAGATTTTAGCCTTAACATACATATATGCTACCGCATGATGAACCTGGAAGCAGTAAGCCAGGCGCAAGGGTGAATGCTGGATGATTCTACTCTATGAGGTACCTAGAGTCATCAAATTCATAGAGACAGAAAGTAGAATGGTGGCTCCCGGGGCTGGGGAAGGGGAATGGGAGTTGTTTCATGGGTAGAATTTCAGTTTGGGAAGATGGAAAAGTTCTGGAGATGGCTGCACAACAATGTGAATAAAAACGCCACCGAACTGAACACGTAAGAATGGTTCAAATGGGAAAAATTCATGCTATGCATATTTTGCCCCAGTTTAAAAAAGACATTAGGGTTAAAAGTGACTTTGCTTATTTGAGAAACACTTGAACTAACATATTAAATTTTAAGACAATGATTGAAAAAAATACACATTTTAGGGCAATAACTCACAATGAGAAAAGAAAGTGGCTTTTGTTTTTTGTTTTTTTCAAAATATAACTCAGTGTAGAAGACTTGGGACACTCCTGAAATCAAAGAACCGGGAAATGGAGGCCGGGCACGGTGGCTCACGCCTGTAATCCCAGCACATTGGGAGGCCGAGGTGGGCGAATCACCTGAGGTCAGGAGTTGGAGACCAGCCTGGCCAGTATGGTGAAACCCTGTCTCTACTAAAAATACAAAAATTAGCCAGGCATGGTGGCGGGTGCCTGTAATCCCAGCTACTTGGGTGGCTGAGGCAGGAGCATTACTTGAACATGGGAGGCAGCAGTTGCAGTGAGCCGAGATCATGCCACTGCACTCCAGCCTGGGCGACACAGCGAGACTCCATCTCAAAAAAAAAAAAATCTATCTATATATATATATAAAACCAGGAAATGGTCCTCTTGGCTCCTAACACTCAAGTGTGGTAAATGAAACAATAATTCCTGCTGCCACCCCCACATCATAACCTACCAAAGGTCACCACATTTTAGAACCCCTGTCACATGCTGTCTTGGGCCTTTTCTTCGAGTCAGGGCTGACCCACCCATCAGTCCTGGTGAGTGTGTGTTGTTACCTCCATGCATGGTGCTTAGGGTGCTTGCCCAAAGTCTACAGGCAGTGAATGGCAGAGGTGGGGCTGAGACTCGGGGCTGACTTCTTCTAACATACGTCTGATTTATTGCTTGTCTCTGCTCCTAGATTGCAAGCTCCATGATGACAGGGTTTGTGTCTGCATTGTTTATTGTTGTACTCTTGGTGCCTGGCACTTAGCTTGCAATATGTTGGGTGAATTAATTGGATGAACGACCTGGTCCCTGCAAACTTTCCAGCCTCATTTCCATCATCCCATGCCTCCATTCACCCACAACTTATCTTCTAGGCCAGTAGGGCCAGCCCTGGTGCATATGCTCACACACACTTGCTGCACATACAGGCCAGTCTATGCCACTATCTCCATGCCCATGTGGTCCTGTCTGCTGTCACCATGACCTATCAGCTTTTCACTGAGACCGAGTTCAATGTCCTTCTGTCTGTCAAGATGGTCCTGACCCTAGCACAAAGGGAAATCCTGTCTAATCATAACCACAGCTGCCCTTTTTAAGAACCTCCTACACCCAGACTCTTGTGCTCCTTCCACTCCTCCATGCTTATTGTTGAAGGTATGTTTTGGCACTTCTCAATATGCCTGGAAAGCCAAGAAGCAACGTGGTGGAAGTGGAAAGTTAGTAAGAACTAAGCATAATATTTATGGACCTTGAGAACGAGAGAGACTCAGGTTCCAGAGATCCAAGTTGAAGGGGAGCAGAGTCATCACCTCTCAGAGCAAGAGAAGACACAAACAAGGCAAGAAGCATGAACATCAGATGATGAGAAATCCTCTTGACCCAGAATATATCAACCTCCCTGCACAAGGTTTTGTTGAGCTATTCTAAAAGAGAACAATTTAATGGCCCTAATGTCCATGACTCATGGGATATTTCAAAATTAATGTGCTGGTAAAGAGATCAGTGTTGACACACCAGGGTTGACCAGTTTCATGCTAACTCTGGCTACATCTGCAAATGTCATTCATGAATCACAAGAGGCTCATGGCCTCGCCCACCCTGGGGACACAGCATCATAGCACATTTCCCTCAAGATATCAGTGGGCTCAGGGCACCCACGGTACAGGGCATGGCAGGGAAGCTCTCCTTAAAAGTTTCCCTCTGCGGTCCCTTGGGAATGGTATGTGGGGGAATGGGTGGGGGAAGGTGCTGTTGGGTTCGCCAGTGCACACCCATACAGCCAGCACATGCTCTTGTTCTCTCCGCAAAGAGGAGCTAAGAAGAGGAATTCACCCAGTGCACAAGTGAGATCAGAGAAGGCTTTCTGGAACCGGCTTTGTCCAGCTCTGTAAAGGCTGGGTCAGATTTGGGCAGGGCACAGGAAAGAAGAGACTCAGCTGGAGAATCAGGGGAATCTAGAAGTTGGGATCATATGGGAATTGGCTTCATTGGCTACATTCAAATTACTTCCTTCTGGTGAGGTGGAAGCTCATTGCCAGAATCTACCCTTCAGTGTCTGAGAGATACCTATTTAGTGATTAATAAATCAGCTAAGGATTAGAATTACATGTCTGTTATGATTTGCCCTTGACCCTAAGAGCGAAGAGTGTCAGAAGACCTAGAAGACCGAGGTCAACCCCAGGACCACCATCAATTTGCAAAAGGAGCCTAAGTAACCTCCTCATTATCCCTGGGCTTTAGCTTATTCAACTGCAAAATGAAAGGGTGAGACCAGATGATCTCTAAGGCACTTTCCAGCATCAACCTTCTTTGATTTAGTAAAGTGAGTAATTTACAAACTGACATGAACTGAATGCATTTTGCTGTCCTGTAGCTCCCAAACTGCCACTCATTTCAATTAGTATAATCACAAGAAGAGTTCTACACTATCCTCCCGCAGAAGGGTTTTTGAGGTGGGAAGACATTTTCTGCTTCTAATAATACTGACCAATTTCACCTGGTTGAGGACTGAATTCTCCACCCTTCTAGCAGTCATTCAGATACAGCCCTGTCCCACATACCATAAAAGGACACATACGAAGCAAGAAGCTACTTGTCAATCTCCTGCTGAGCCTGAACATACACAAAGCAACTGGAGAGTCATCCCTAGGCCCTGAGAAGACTGTTCCACTTGAAATGTAGCACACACACTGTAATGCCTAAGGCTGGAAGGAGAAAGTTGCAAATCAAGGTCAAATCCATACCCAGCAGGACTGAAACCATCCCATGCTTTGTGCACTTCAAGCTATCACTCTGTAAACATGACACTTGTTTCCATTTAACACTAAACAACTGGCCAGAAAGTCACTATATTCCTTCTTACAGTGTGTACCTGACATGCAATGCAGAGTAATTTTCAGAGTTAAAGTGAAATATTTCAGAAGTTAAAACCGCCATTAAAGAACATTCAAAGCACCATTCATTCAGTACTTAGTCAACAGCTAGAAGCTGTTCTTTAATGAAAGATTGAGGACTGGGAGGGTAAAGCGAGTAAGACACAGCCCTTGCTGCAAATGGCCAGTGTGGGAGCCATGCTTAGGAACAGATAATCCCAATAATTATTTTATTTACAAGTGAGAAAGCTTACAGAGATGGGCATGCAATACTATGGAGACCAGAGACTGAGCATCTGAATCAGACTGTGGGGAGAGAGGGTACTCTTGGAGGGTTTTCTTGGGGATAACTGAGCCAAGCGGATCACTCTAGCAAGATAGCTTTTGAAATACACCAAACCCCTGAGCTCCCGATAAATGAGTTGATCTCTCTAAATTCACCATAATTAATCCAAAATAAGATCATCTTCCACAGGTGCCATATTTCTGTATAAATCACCGTGGATTCCAAACTGCAATGGGCTGCTTTTCGCATCTTCTTTCATCTCCTTCTCTAGCTAGGTGAACCAGATGAATGAATTAATTCTCTTGCTACCATATTTGTTCTTACAGACACTCTTTCCACTCCATCTTCTTGATATCACCAGAGCTCAGACCCTTTGCCCCTCATGGAGAGAGTGGCAACTGTTCCCAAGGCCTCCTCACTTTCTCCACCCACCTGTCCCCTACTAGAATGTCTGATAAAGCCACCCCCACTCCTGACCCAATACACCATACACATGCATATTATATCAAAACTCGTGGGATGCAGTTAAAGGAAATGTATAGCTCTAAATCAGAAAAGAAGAGAGCCTGGAAATCAGATCTCTAAATACCCATTTCAAGAGGTTAGAAAAAGCATATCAAATAATTCTTGAAGAAAGTAGAAGGAAATAATGAAGAGAGAAATTAATGAAATAGAAAACATACAATTGAAAAATATCAACAGGTGTGTCAAGTCAAAAGGTGTTTTTTTAAAAAATGAATAAAATAAACCTCTATCAATGCTGATCGAGGAAAGAAAGAAGAGAAATATACAAATTATCAATATCTGATATGAAAAGAGGGCCATCACAACAAATTCTACAGATACTAAAAACATAATAAACATTTACCAAGTGGATTAACGACTTAAATGTAAGGCCTAAAACTATAAAAATCCTAGAAGAAACCTAGGAAATATCTTTCTGGATATCAGTCTTTTCAAAGAATTTTGTGATTGTTCTCAAAAGCAATTGCAATAAAAACAAAAATTGACAAGTGGAACCTAATTAAACTTAAGAGCTTCTGCCCAGCAAAAGAAACTATCAACAGAGTAAACATACAAACTATGCATCCAACAAAGGTATAATACCCCCAAATCTATAAGGAACTTACACAAATCAACAAGCAAAAAACAACCCCATTAAAAAGTAGAAAAAGCACACAAGCAAATACTTTTCAAAAGAAGACATACAAGTGGCCAACAAACATATACAAAAATGTTTAACATCACTGATCATCGGAAAAATGCAAATCAAAACCACAGTGAGATACCATCTTATATTAGCCAGAATGGTTATTATTAAAAATTCAAAAAATAAGAAATGTTGGCAAGGCTGTGGAGAAAAGGGAACACTTACACACTGTTGGTGGGAATGTAAATTAGTTCAGCCACTGTGGAAAGCAGTTTGGAGATTTCTCAAAGAACTGAAAATTGCACTATACCATTTGATCCAACGAGCCCATCATTGGGTATATACCCACAGGAAAATAAATCATTCTACCAAGAAGACACATGCAGGCATATGTTCATCACAGCACTATTCACAATAGCAAAGACACGGAATCAACCTAGGTGTCCATCAATGGTGGATTGGATAAAGAAAATGTAGTGCATATATACCACGGAATCCCACACAGCCATTAAAAAATATATATATTATGTTCTTTGCAGCAACATGAATGCAGATGGAGACCACTATCCTAAGTGAATTAATGCAGAAACAGAAAACCAAATACCGTATGTTCTCACTTATAAATGTAAGCCAAACATTGGGTACACATGAACATAAAGATGGGAATAACAGAAAGTAGGGACTACTAGAGTGGGGAGGGAGGGAGACAAGGGCTGGGAAACTACCTATTGAATTCTATGCTCAGTACCTGGGTGACAGGGTCCATTGTACTACACCTGAGCATCATGTAATATATCCATGTAACAGACCTGTACATGTACCCCCTAAATCTGAAATAAAAGTTGAAATTTTTAAAAATAGACATAAAATACAATCATAAAGACTTTTAAAAAATTTTTACCAAGAGAGATTATATTGTGAGCCATAAAACAGGTCTCAACAATTTAAAAGAACTAAAATCATATGTAGTATTTTCTCTGATAACAATGGAATTAAGTTAGAAAACAGTAACAGGAAGATATCTAGAAAATCCTCAAATATTTGCAAAACAAAGAACACAGTTCTAAATAATCCATAGGTCAAAGAAGAACTCAAAGGGAAAATTAGAAAGTATTTTAAACTGAATGAAGATTAAAACACAACATATCAAAATTTCTGAGATGCAGCTAAAGCAATAATTAGAGGGAAATTTATAGCACTAAACACTTAGAAAAAAAAAGGTCTTAAACCAATGACTTAAGTTTCCACCTATGAAACCAGGAAAAGAAGGGCAAACTAAACATTTGATAAAATAAAACATCTATTCCTGATAAAATTTGTCATCAAACTAGAAATAAAAGGAACCTCCTCAACATGATAAAGCCTATCTATAAAAAACCTATAGTTAAAATTTTATTTAATAATGAAAGATTAAATTATTTCCTCCTGTAATCTAGAACAAGGCAAGAAGGTCCACTCTCACCACTTCTGATCAACAATGTGCTGAATATTCTATTCAGTGTAATAAGGCAAGAACAAAAACAGGCATACAGATAGAAAGGAAGAAATAAAATTGTCTTTATTTACAGGTGATATGATTGCCTATGTAGATTCCTAAGGAATCTATAAAAAAGTTTCTAGAAGTACAATTGAGTTCTACTAAGGTTGTATAATACGAAGTCAATGTAAAAAAATTAATTTTGTATTTCTACGTAACAGCAAAGAACAATCAGAAATCAAAGTTAAAATAATACCTTTTACAATAGTATTAATATGAAAGCCTTAGAGATAAATTTTCTAAACACTGTGCAAAACTACATGAAACATTTATGAAAGATGTTTAAAAGGACCTAAATGAATGGAAAGATATACCATATTCATGGATCAGAAGACTCAATCTTGTTAAGATGTAAATTCCTCCCAAATTGGCCTGTACGTTGAAGACAATGCTTATCAAAATTCCACGAGATTTTTCTACAAAAACTGTCAAGCTGATTTTAAAATTAATATGAAAGTGCAAAGAAGGTAGAGTAGTCAAAATAACTTTGAAAAAAAATGAACAAAGCTAGAGAACTTACATTACCTTATGTCAAGACTTAGTAAAAATGAATTATCTAATCAAGATAATGTATTAGTGTAAAATAGGAATATGGTTTAAAGGAACAGAATATTGAGTCCCAAAATAAACACACACATATGGTTGATGTTTGACAATGGTGCCAAAAGCAATTCAAAGGAAATAGAATACTCTTTTCAACACATCTTACTGAATAATTGGATATCTATATGCAAAACATGAACCTTAACCCTTACGTCATATATATATATATATATATAAATATGTATATAAATAAAACTTAACTCAAAATTAATCATAAATATAAATGTGAGAGCTAAAACAATAAATCTCCCAGAAGAAAACATAGAGGAAAAATCATAGTCATCTTGCTTTGGCAACATTATTAAGTAGGACACAAAAGGAATGAACTGAAAAGAAGAAAAAAGTCAACACATTGAACATCAAAATAAAAAACTTCTGATATTCAAACTACACTATTTTGAAAGTGAAAATATAAGTAATAGATTTGGAGAAAGTATCTATAAAATACGTATCTGACAAAGGACTTGTATCCAGAATATTTAAAGAACACTCACAAGTCAATAATAAACAACCCGATTTTAAAAATATGGGCCAAAGGTTTGAACAGACTTTTCACTAAAGAAGATAAATGAAGGACAAATAAGCATACGAAACGATGCTCACCATCATTAGTCATTGGGGAAATGAAAGTTAAAATCACAATGAGATACCATTACAAACGCATTAAATTGGCAAAAATTAAAAAGGCTGACCAAATGTTAGCAAGGATGTGGAGCAAATGAAACGCCTGTACTCCCAGCACTTTGGGAGGCCGAGGCAGGTGGATCACCTAAGGTCAGGAGTTTGAGACCAGCCTGGCCACCACGGCAAAACCCTGTCTCTACTAAATATACAAAAATTAGCCAGGCGTGTTGGCATGTGCCTGTAATCCCAGCTACTCGGGAGGCTGAGGCAGGAGAATCGCTTGAACCTGGGAGGCAGAGGTTGCAGCAAGCCAAGATCATGCCACTGCATTCCAGCCTGGGCAACAGAGTGAGACTCTGTCTCAAAAACAAAACAAAAAAAAATAGTGCAACCACATTGGAAAACAGTTTGGCAGATTCTTAAAAAGTTAAACATACATCTACCGTTTTACCTAGTCATTCTATTCCCAGGAATTTATTTACTTAAAATAAATGAAAGTATATTCTCCCATACAGACTTGTACAGGAATATTTATGGTAACTTTCTTTATAAAGTTACTAAAAACAACCCAAATGTCTATGAAAAGATGAATAGAAAAACAAATTTTGGTAATCCATGAATGGAATATCGCTCAGCAATCAACAAAAAGAGCTACTGATACATGTAACAACATGGATGAATCTCTGAATAATTACGATGCGTGAAAGAATCTAGAAAAAAAGGAGTACAGACTCCATGATTTATTTACATACCATTCTATATATACAGTCAGGCACCACTTAACAACGTTTCAGTCAACAACAGACCACATATAAGATAGTGGTCCCAAAGGATTATAATGGAGCTGAAAAACAGGACTGAAAAAGTCCTATGGTCTAGTGATTCTATAGCACAACACATGTGTTTGTGGTGTGGCTGGTGTTAAAAAAAAAAAAACCCTACTGTGCGTCTGTTGGATAAAAGTGTAGTACATGCAATTATGTTCAGTACATAATACTTAATAATGAATAATAAATGACTGTTACTGGCTTATGTACTTACTATTATATACTTTTAATCTTTATTTTATAGTGTTTTCCTTCTACTTAAAAAAAAAAAGTTCACAGCCTCAAGCAGGACCTTCAGGAGGTATTCCAGAAGAAGCCATTGTTATCATAGGAGATGATGGCTTCATGGGTGTCATTGCCCCTGAAGGCCTTCCAGTGGGACAAGATGTGGAGGTGGAAGACAGTGACATTGATGGTCTTGACCCTGTGTGGGCCTAGACTAATACATGTGTTTGTGGCTTAGTTGTTTTTTTTTTGTTTTTTTTGAGACGGAGTCTCGCTCTGTCACCCAGGCTGGAGTGCAACGGCACAATCTTGGCTCACTGCAAGCTCCCCCTCCCAAGTTCATGCCATTCTCCTGCCTCAGCCTCCCGAGTAGCTGGGACTACAGGTGCCCGCCACCATGCCCGGCTAATTTTTTGTGTTTTTAGTAAAGATGGGGTT
Source organism: Pongo abelii (assembly GCF_028885655.2). Lineage (NCBI taxonomy): Eukaryota > Metazoa > Chordata > Mammalia > Primates > Hominidae > Pongo > Pongo abelii. The sequence goes on along the minus strand of NC_071993.2, from coordinate 129,384,615 downwards.
TCACCGTATTAGCCAGGATGGTCTCGATCCGCTGACCTTGTGATCCGCCCACCTCGGCCTCCCAAAGTGCTGGGATTACAGGCGTGAGCCACCGCGCCTGGCCTGTGGCTTAGTTTTTAACAAAAAGGTTTAAAAAGTAAAAAATTAACATAAACTTTTTAGAAACAGGATAAGAGCTTATAGAACAGATTATAAAGAAAATATTTTTGTACAATTATATAACGTATTTGTGTTTTAAGCTAAGTGTTATTATGAAAAATTCGTTTTAAAAATTAAAAAAATTATAAAGTAAACACTTGCAGTAAGCTAAAGTTTGTTATTGAAGAAAGAACATTTGAGTGTAGCCTAAGTACACAGCGTTTATAAAGTCTACAGTAGGCTGGGCGCAGTGGCTCACACCTGTAATCCCAACACTTTGGGAGGCCAAGGCGGGTGGATCACCTGAGGTCGGGAGTTCGAGATCAGCCTGACCAACATGGAGAAACCTCGTCTCCACTAAAAATACAAAAAATTAGCTGGGCATGCTGGCTCTTTCCTGTAATCCCAGCTGCTCAGGAGGCTGAGGTAGGAGAATCACTTGAACCTGGGAGGCAGAGGTTGCGGTGAGCCGAGATTGCACCGTTGCACTCCAGCCTAGGCAACAAGAGTGAAACTCCATTTCAAAAAAAAAAAGTCTACAGTACTGCCCAGTATTGTCCTAGGCCTTCACATTCACGCACCACTGACTCACTGACTCACCAGAGCAACTTCTAGTCCTGCAAGTTCCATGCATGATAAGTGCCCTGTACAGGTGTACCCTTTTTTTTATCTTTTACATCATATTTTTACTGTACTTTTCTATGTTTAGATACACGAATACTTACCATTGTGTTACAACTGCCTATGATATTCAGTACAGGAACATGCTGTACAGGTTTGCAGTCCAGGAGTGATACACTGTACCATATAGCCCAGGTGTGTATTAGGCTATGCCATCTAGGTTTGTGTAAGCACACCCTATGATGTTTGCACAAGGATGAAATAGCCTAACAGTGCATGTCTCAGAACACATCCTAGTTATTCAGTGACGCATGACTGTATAACATTCTAGAAAATGCAAACAAATCTAGAGTGATAGAAGCAGATCTGTGTTTGCCCACCAATGGTGGTGGTAGGGCTGGAGCAAAGAGGACAAGTGGATTTTTGTTTTGTTTTGTTTTGTTTTGTTTTTGAGTTGGAGTCTCGTTCAGTCACCCAGGCTGGAGTGCAATAGCACAATCTCGGCTCACTGCAACCTCCGCCTCCCAGGTTCAAGCAATTCTCTTGCCTCAGCCTCCCAAGTAGCTGGGATTACAGACGTGCACCACCACGCCTGGCTAATTTTGTATTTTTAGTAGAGAAGGGGTTCCACCATGTTGGTCAGGCTGGTCTCAAACTCCCAACCTCAGGTGATCCGCCTGCCTCGGCCTCCCAAGGTGCTGGGATTACAGGCATGAGCCACCGTGCCCGGCCTATGAGTGGACTATTAAGTGTCACAAGGAAACCTTTGTGTGAGATGGATATTTTCATTATTTTTATTGTAATGATCATTTTGTGGGTACTTATGTACACTGGAACTCATCAAATTGAAGCATTAGCTATGTGTAGTTTATTGAGTTCCAATTATTCCTCAAAAAAGCTCTCAAAAGATAAAGTTTGTTAATTACTGGTGTCAACAAATTTAAAACAATTTAGATGAAAAGTACACATTCCCTGAAAAACAGAACATAACTAAAATTGACACAAAAAGACCCATAAAATCTTAATAATACTATATATAAAGAAAATTCTATCTATAACAAAGTCTTCCAAAATCTCAAGCCCAAATGGCTTCACTGATAAATTCTTCCAAACATTTAGGAAGACAGAACAGCAGTCTCTCCCAAACTCTTTTAGAAAATGGAAAAAGAGGGACTGCTTTGAAATGTATTTGATGAAATTAGTATAACCTCAATATTAATTAAAAGCTGGTAAGGATAAACCAAGAAAGGAAAATTTCAAGCTAATATCTCTCATGAATATATAGGCAAAAATTCTAAACAGTCAGCAAGTAGAATTCAGTGACATAAAAGAGGATAACATTGCTTGACCTAGTTGGTTTCATTCTAGGGATACAAAGTTGGTTTACCATTAAAAAATAAATCAACAATTCTATATCTTGATTGCAGTGCTCGTTATACAGGCATATCTATTTATCAAAGTCATCAAACCGTACGTTTAAAATGTACTCATTTTGCTGTAATTAAATCACACCTCAAAGTTTATTGCTTTGAAAAATCAATATATTTTACCACATTCACAGCAAAAAGGAGAAAACTATATATCATTTTGAGAGAATCTGAAAACCATTTAGTAAAGTTGGTAAGATTCACTCATGATTAAAAACTCTAGAAATAGAAGGGGATTTTCAAAATTTGATAAAGAGTATCTACACCAAACCCACAGCAAACATCATACATAGATTGGGGAATTACTGAAAGCTTTTTGCTTGAGACTGGGAAGAAAAAAAAGATGTTCATTATCAGATGACGTTCATGTCATTATCAAAAGATGTTCATATCTATTCGACATCATACTGGAGAGTCTACCTAGTGCAATAAGGGAAGAAAAATAAGTGAAAGACACAAGATTTGGAAAGAAAGAGATAAATCTAGTATTATTCTTAAAAATCACATAATTGTATGTAGAAAACATACAAGAGAATGTACAGTCTACTAAAATAAGAAAATCTATCAATATATGAACACAAAGTCAATATACAAAACTATTGTACTTCTATATATCAGCACCAAACAATTAGAATATAAAAATGTTTAAATGATACTATTTACAATAGAGTCAGCAAACATCATATACTTAGGAATAAATACAACAGAAGATGAGCAAGACCTCTATACAATAAACTATTAAATTTTATTGAAAGAAATTTTATTTTTATTTTTAATTTTTTTTGAGACAGGGTCTCACTTTGCCATCTAGGCTGGAGTGCATTGGCACAATCACAGCTCACTGCAGCCTCAACCTCCCAGGCTCAAGTGATCCTTCTGCCTCAGCCTCTCAAGTAGTTGGGACTACAGGAGTGTGCCACCATGCCCAGCTAATTTTTTACATTTTTTTTGTAAAGAGGTCCCACTATATTGCCCAGGCTGGTCTCTAACTCCTGGCCTCAGGCCTCCCCAAAGAGCTGGAATTACTGGTATGAGCCACTGAGCCTGGCCAAGAAATTTTAAAAGACAAATAAATGGAGACTTATACCATTTTCATGGATTACAAATCTCAGTATTCTAATTTTCCCCAAATTGATCTACATATTCAATGTCTTCCCAGTTAAAATCTCAGCATTTTCTTCTCTTGTCTTTTTTGGTGGAATTTGACAATCTGATTCTAAAGTAAATATGTGAAAATCCAAAGGACCAAGAATGACCAAAGTAATCTTGGAGAAGAACAAAATTGGGGAATGTCTTATTCCATCTCAAGATTTATAATGAAACAGTAATTAAGAAAGTGTGGTATTGGTTCAAGGATAGACAAGACTAATGGCACAGAATAGAGATACTAAAAATGATGTATGTGTCATACATATAGTTGTATGACAGTAACATTTAACACATAGCATGTAAAATACATTATGATGAAGGTGACACTGCAGAGCAGTGAGCAAAGCATGGCCTTTCCAGTAAACGGTGCTGGATCAATTGTGCATCCTTATGAAAAGAAGGACCGTGACCACGGTCCCTCCCTCACACCATACTTAAAAAAATACTTCTGGATGGACTCTAGATCTAAATGCAAGGTAAAACAATAGAGCTTCTAGAAGAAAATAGGAGAATATCCACATGGCACTGGAATAGGCAAAGATTCTTAAATAGCACTAACTATAGGCCAGGCACGGTGGCTCATGCCTGTAATCCCAGCACTTTGGGAGGCCAAGGCGGGAGGATCACAAGGTCAGGAGTTCGAGACCAGCCTGATCAACATGGTGAAACCCCATCTCTACTAAAAATACAAAAAGTAGCAAGGTGTGGTGGCACGTGCCTGTAATCCCAGCTACTCAGGAGGCTGAGGGCGCAGAACTGTTTGAACCCAGGAGGCAAAGGTGGCAGTGAACTGAGATCGCACCATTACACTCCAGCTTGGGTGACACAGTGAGACTCCATCTCAAAAAAAAAAAAAAAAAATAGCACTAACTATAAAAGAAAGGCTTGATAGATTGTACTGCCTTATAATTTAAAATTTTGTTCATCAAAAGAGCATTATGAGGCCAGGCACAGTGGCTCACGCCTGTAACCCCAGCACTTTGGGAGGCTGATTCAGGCAGATCACCTGGATCAGGAGTTCGAGACCAGCCTGGCCAACATGGTGAAACCCCGTCTCTACTAAAAATACAAAAAATTAACCAGGCGTGGTAGCACGTGCCTGTAATCCCAGCTACTCAGGAGGCTGAGGCAAGAGAATCACTTGAACCTGAGAGGCAGAGTTTGCAGTGAGCTGAGATAACACCACTGCACTCCAGCCTGGGCAACAGAGTGAGACTCTCTCAACAACAACAACAAAAGACCATTCTGAAAGTGAGAAAGCCAACCACAGAGAGAAGGGATTTGGAATTCATATATCCAACAAGGACACGGACCAGAACGTAGCAGAACATAGAAAAGAACAAAGAAAAGATGGGGAAAGGACTTGTGCAGGCACCTCACTAAAAAGATACCCAATGGCTAACAAATATATAAAGAAATGCTCAACCTCATTAGCAGGGGAACGTAAATTAAGAGGGAATAGGCAAATTAGTTCCACTCTCCATCCATTAGAAAAGTGAAAGACTGGCCAGAAGCGGTGGCTCATGCCTATAATCCCAGCTGGGAGGCCAAGGCGAGTGGATCACCTAAGGTTGGGAGTTCGAGACCAGCCTGGCCAACACAGTGAAACCCCGTCTTTACTAAAAATACAAAAATTAGCTGGGTATGGTGGTGCATGCCTATAGTCCCAGCTACTCAGAAGTCTGAGGCAGGAGAATCACTTGAACCCGGGAGGTGGAGGTTGCAGTGAGCTGAGACTATGCCACTGCACTCCAGCCTGGGAGACAGAGCAAGACTGTCTCAAAAAAAAAAAAAAAAAAAAGAAAAAGAAAAGTGAAAGACTGAAGATACCTAGTGTTGGCAAGGATATGGAAAAACCAGAATTCTCATGCACTGCTGGTTAGGGAATAAATTAGCGCAGCCACTTTGCAAAACCATTTGGCAGTGTTTACCAAAGTTGAACTTATTCATACCCTATGACATAGTAATTCTATTCCTAGGTTTTTACCCAATAGAAGCACATAATTATGTGTACCACAAGACATGTACATGGTTGTATATAGCAATACTATTCCTAGCGGCTGAACATGTCCACCAACATCTGAATAAATTGTGGTATAATCATATAATGAAATATCCTATGAGAATGAACGAGCTATTGCTACATGCAGCCACATGGATGGATTTTACAGATACACTATTGCGTGAAAGAAGCCAGACATTTAAAAGCATATGCTACAGAATTCTATTTATACAAAGTTCAAGAAAAGGGAAGATGTATCGGTAGTAAAAGAGGTCAGGATACTGTTTACTTTTGGTGGAAGAGGTAGGGACTGAGATAATGGGCTTTAGAGACTGGCCATGTCCCCTGTTCTGGTCTGGGTGCTGGTTACACAGGTGTGTTCATTTTGTGGAAATTCATTGAGCTCTTCATTTAAGGTTCATGCACTTTTCTGTATTTTATGCCTTGATTTTAAAATGTTCTTTTAAAAAGTTGAAAATTTGCCTGCTTCTGCCCTTTCTCCGATTACAAGTTTTTACAGCTTTCCTGAACTTCTCAGACTACCAAGTGGAATGAAATGATGACTTTTCCTTCATGGGTGAAGGCAACAGCTTTGCTTACATTTTTTGTTTTTCCTACAAGGAGATGTTAAATTTAATTTGGGACAGCCTATTCGTTTTTCTCAACCAGCTATTGCCAGGAAAACAGGCTGTAGAGTGTAGAGGGGTGTGTGTGTGTGTGTTTATGCTTTAGATGTGTGTAGTTGTGTGTTTATGTGCACATAGGTGTGTGTTTGTATGTGTTTGCAAGCCACACACGACCGTGCATGTGTGTTTGTTTCCTTCTTACATTGATGTTCTTGGATAGCAACAAAAATAAACTTGAAGTTGTTTCTAAACATCTGGCTAGGCAGAGAAACTGCCCCTTTAACATTATGTCAGTGTCTGAGGCACAGAGCACATGTTCAAAAAATATTTGTTGAATGAAAGATTGAAAAAAATTAATGAACAAAAGAAAATGGGAGAGTAGAAATGGCTTGGACGTATGTCTTTATTTTTGGGTATAGTTGTTGCTGGAGAAGTCAATTATTCAACTACGTTCCCTCCTAGCCTGTCTTCCGGACACTGCTGAGACAGATGAGGAAAGGGGCGTCTGACTCATTTTACTCAGTTAATGGCTCTCGACCCTCCTTTCCGGATTCTGGGCCAGCCAAGGCCATGCCCGCAGTTGCTGCTCAGCTTCTTTCCTGGTAGGGTCAAGGTCCGGGTGAGCTAATATTTGTTCAGCTTGTCCCACTGCTGACATGTTAGGAAAGTGCAGTTCCAACTTGTCAGTTCCCATAATGTGATGGCCTCAACATGTCCCCCTCCCCGGGAAGTAGATTGCTCTGTCATTGAAATTATTTGATCAATATTTGCAATTTTAAAAATTGGGCCAAATAGCTCCTTCTTTTCTCATTTCCGAGCCTGTTTACCATCTGGCCCGGGGTCTGCTCCTCTGTCTCACTTTGAAATGCTCCTGCCACATCCCTGTCAGTGACCACTGGAGCTTCCTTGATTAGCTGCTCCCTTTGCCCCTTTGAACTTTGTAGCTCAACTCCCCTGGTGACACAATGTTGGCCCAGGCTGTCCGTGACTCCCTGCAGTCTCCCTCCACCTCCACAGGGAGCTGAGGCGCCTCGGGGCAGCTGGAGCCCTCCGGCCACCAGCCCTGCTAGGCCAGCAGCAGCTACAAAGCCCCCGCACTGTTGCTGGTCAGCCCTGGGGATCCTTGGCAGGAGATGGCAAACATGGAGCCAGGGCGCCACCAAGCCTGGCTCCTGCAGCCAAGATAGACACCGCTAATCTACTGCGACATTCTTCTTCTCAGAGCCTAGAGAAGAGCTGAGAATCCTTCTTGGGCTAGTGCACTCAGCGGGTGCCACCCATCAATAGAAACGGAAATGGGTCTGCTATCTCTATGATATCAAGTTGCCACACGCATGACGTTCTCTGAATTTTCCATCAGCATTTAAGACCCACTTCTGTGAGAAGAACTGAGCTACATAAAAATGGACCCAGTACGGTGGCTCACGCCTGCAATCCCAGTGCTTTGGGAGGCCGAGGTGGGAGGATCACTTGAGGGCAGGAGTTTGAGAACAGCCTGGCCAACATGGTGAAACCCCAACCCTAGTAAAATATAAAAATTAGCTGGGCGTGGTGGCACGTGCCTGTAGTCCCAGCTACTCGGGAGGCTGAGGCACTAGAATTGCTTGAACCCAGGAGGCAGAGGTTGCAGCAAGCCGAGATTGTGCCATTGCACTCCAGCCTGGGCGACAGAGTGAGACCCTGCCTCAAAAAAAAAAAAAAAAAAAAATATATATATATACACACACACACACACACACACACACACACACACATATATATACCCAGCACAGTGGCTCATGCTCGTAATCCCAGTGCTTTGGGAGGCCAAGGTGGGAGGATCACTTGAGACCAGGACTTTGAGACCAGCCTGGGCAACAGTGGCTCTGTTTCTACAAATAATAATTTTAAAAATTAGCCAGATGTGGTGACATGCTCTTGTAGTCCCACCTACTCAGGAGGCTGAGGCGAGAGGATCACTTGAACCTAGGAGTTTGAGGCTGCAGTGAGCTATGATCACACCACTGTACTCCAATCTGGATGACAGAGCAAGACCCTGTCTCAAAAAAAGAAAAAAAAAGTCTGATGGAGACTCACAGTCCAGCAAGGTCCCAGGCAAGTTGGGGCAAGAGAAAGGATCATAAGTCCTTTGTTGAAGCTGCTTATGATGTCCCTGGGAGGGGCAGGACATATACATGAACTGAGGGGTTCATCAGGGGCTGGGCAGAGCAGCTGTGGTGGGAGGCCCCCATCACGGATAGACAGAGAGAAGGCAGAGCAGGCAGGGACTGGGGGAAGCAGGAGCAGCCAGAGCAGACCCCCAGGTGAAGGAGCCCGGGGCTCAGGAGATGCATTTGGGAGATGGAGGCCAATGACAAAGACACAACTGTGAGGTGCTACCACTCTGGAGCAGCTGAGCTGGGCAGGAGGAGAACCATTCACAGTGCTAAAAGTGGGCCACAGGGTCCTCCTTGCTGACAGAGTGGGCCTGGACAGTGTGCAGGGGAGAACATCCAAGCCCTACACTTCCCCATCTTTTCTCCCAGTCTGACCCAAAGCTTGCTGGAGAGAGGGGAGGGCCGAGCAGGGAAGGAGGGAGGTTGGGGAAGGGACACAGCAGGCTCTGGCTGTCTGGAGCCACCTCCACTCTACATTGAGAGGACTCTGGCCCCTGTTGAAAGATTTGTCATCACTGCTTAGGTCGCGGCAATGACATGACTTGGAAAGAAGCAAATGGTTTCCAAAGAAGAAAATTATACAGGATCAGGGGGCTTGGGGAAATGCATGGCGATGTGAGGTCTGGGACAAATCAATGTAGATTCGAAAGGAAAATGGAAAGGCTGTGGTGCTGAGAAACACCCCTGTGCCTGCCACTCCAGGGAAGAGCTGCGGCGTCTCTGGCTCGGGAGCACAAGCGAAGGCCTCGGAAACAGCAACTTTGGCAGGGGGCCCACACCTTAACTCCCTGCTCCTCACTTGCTTCTTCCATATTAAAAACACAGTTCTAATGAATCACCACATTCTAGCTCTTTTTCCTATCTCCCAGTGCTAAGACGTTTCCAGTAGGAGAGCTGACCTGGAGCCAAACAGCAATTCCTCCCGGTGTGCATGACTCATTGGAAAAAGTGTCTCATAGGCTATTAAAAGAGTGGGGGAGGGCGGGTAAAACATTTGGGTTCAAAGCAAATTATATGGAAACTAAACAAAGTACATATAATTCCGACACTGAATACTGCTTTCCTCAAATAACAAGACAGAGAAAAAAGTGGGCTCTTTACTTAACGCAGTGCACAGATGTTCTGTTCCAGAAATGAATTAAATGCTTCAAAACAATGCAAATGAAACTTGGCTTATACAGGTCACTACGTGAAGACGTGTTTATCTGCTAAACTCACACATGCAAAAGAAATGAAGCATCTTTATTTCCACTTCCTTAAACTCGCCTCGTCACGCTTGGAAGCCCTCATTCCTGAGGCTGTGGGGACCAGAAACACAAACCTAACAGGGTAATACCACCAGTTACTTCCACAGAAAAAGTGAGTTTTAGTCAACCTAAGAAAGCTGATTTTTTTTTTAATGAAGTTTTAAAGGCCAGGGTAGTGTGGTCATTTTCCTGAACAGAGGAGTACCTTTTGCATCATGCCTGTTACTGGACACAGCAAGTTCCCAGAAGCACCTGATTATCTTAGTACAACACCTACATGTTGTTTACTTTTCCAGGTAATTTGGTGGTTTGAAAGCATCCTATAATCTTAGGCCCTATTAAAAAAAAAACCTGCCCTCTGAATGATGCTATGAAAAATTATATCACTGATGGTTTTCCCCCATGATATTATGAGCAGTGTTTGTACGTTTCAGTATTTGTGTATTTCATCAATCAGCACTAAGTTATATTACCTCTTAAAAAATGTCATCACGGTTTCATAAGTCGGAATTGCCTGAATCTTGTGGTTTAGTTGCAAGAAGACCCACAAAAGCATTGTTTTCAGAAGATGGAATTCACTAAAGGTAAACAACCTGGCCAAAACAAAAAGATTGAGAAGAAATTTCAGAAATAGCACAAAATCATGCTGCTTGTAAGAAACTGGTTAGAATGAGTTTGGGAATGAGGTGACACCACCTTTGAGTCTGAAGGTAGCCTCAGATATCAAGCAGGTAAACAGCTTACTCAAGGCCACTCAACTGGGAAATGGCAGAGCTAGGATTTGAATCTCAGCAGCCTGACACCAGGGCCTGTGTTTTCACCCACCCTCTGTGCCCTGCAAAACAATGATCATCATTTAATGAGCTCTTACTATATGCCAGGTGTTCCCAAGTTGTTATGTGTAGATTTTTTTATTTAATTCCACACAACCATCCTGCAAAGTTAGGATATAGTCCTTACTTTTATAGATGTAGAAATTGAGATTAACCCTACATTTATTTAAAATTTTAGTATTTTGTTCATCATGGCATTTTTTGCATCAATTTTAATTCTAATATATTACACTAAAATATACTGCATCTTGATGACTAAGTTTTTTTGGTGCTCCCTTAAATTTTGCACCAAGGTGCCTCACTCACTTCACCTCAGTTCTGGCCATGATTGAGGGCTGAAACCTGAATAACTTATCCAAGGTCACACAATTCTGGGCTCAGACCTGGGTACAGGGCAGGTTAGAATCTCAGTTCCTCACCAGACTGGCTGTGGAACCTCCTGTGAGTTGCTTAACTGCCCCGCAGCTGCAATGTCCTCATCTGTGAAAGTGTGATCACAGCAGCTGCTCAGAGGAGAGTGGTGCAGAGTGGATGAGGTGAGTGTATGAGTTTCCTATTGCTCCAATAACAAATTGTCACAAACCAAGTGGTTCAAAACAACACGAATTTATTTTCTCATCATTCTGGAGGTCAGAAGTACCAAACAAGCTAAGATCAAGTTGTCAGCAGGGCTGTGTTCATTCTAGAGGCTCAAGGGAGAATTGTTTCCTTGCCTTTTCCAGCACCTAGAAGCCACCCACATTCCTTTGCTTATGGCCCTTTTCTCAGTCTTCAAGTCAGCAGTTCAGCATCTTCAAATCTCTCTATGGTTCTGACTCTTTGGCTTCCCTCTTCACATTTACAAGGCCCTTGTGATCACCATGGGCCCACCCAGGACATCCAGAATAAGCGCCTCATTTTAAAGCCAGCGGACACTTTTCACAATAGCAAAGACACGGAATCAACCTAGGTGCCCATCAATGGTGGACTGGGTAAAGAAACCGTGGGACATATACACCATAAAATACTATACAGCCATAAAAAAGAGCGAAGGCATGTCCTTTGCAGCAACATGTGTAGAGCTGGAGGCCATTATCCTAAGCAAATTGACACAGGAATAGAAAACTAAAGACTGCATGTTCTCACTTATCAGTGGGAGCTTAAACATTGAGTACACATGGACACCATTAAGGGAACAATAGACACAGGGCCTACTTGATGGCGGTGGGTAGGAAGAGGGCGAGGATTGAAAAACTATGTACAGGGTTGTACTGTTTTGTTCTTGAATTGCTACAAAGAAATATCTGAGACTGGGTAATTTGTAAAGAAAAGAGGTTTACTTGGCTCACAGTTCCATGGGCTGTACAGGAAGCGTGATGCTGGCATCTGCTTGGCTTCTGGAGAGGCCTCAGGAAACTTACAATCTTGGCAGAAGGTAAAGGGGGAGGAGGAGGTCACACAGCCAGAGCAAGAGCAGGAGAGAGCAAGGCAGGAGGTGCCACACCCTTTGAAATGACCAGATCTCAGTGGAACTCACTTATTATCAGGAGAACAGCACCAAGAGGATGGTGCTAAGCCATTAGTGAGAAATCCACCCCCATGATCCAGTCACCTCTCACCAGGCCCCACCTCCAACACTGCGGATTACAACTCAACATGAGATTTAGTGGGGACACACACCCAAACTATATCAAGGATATTATACTGATCACCTGGGTGACACAATTATCTGTACACCAAATCCCTGTGACATGCAATTTACTCATGTAACAACCTGCACATGTACCCCTGAACCTAAAATGAAAATTGGAAAGAAAGAAAAGAATCAGCTGATTAGTGACCTTGGTTCCATCTGCAGCCTTAGTTTCCTTTGCCATACGACCTAACATATTCACAGGTTCCAGCCAGTGAGATGTGGACATCTGTGGGGCCATCATTCTACTGACTGCATGCATACGAAGTGCTTAGTACAGTGCCTGGCACATCATGACATGCTCAGCGGATGGAAGCTCTTATGGATACGTGGCAGGGTCAGGTCCTAGCTCCAGAGCCCGTGCAGTACCTGCTGCAGCATGAGGCCTCTCCTCCATAAATGAGCATTGCCAAAGAATAGCTGCTGGCCGGGCACGGTGACTCACGCCTGTAATCCCAGCACTTTGGGAGGCTGAGGCGGGCAGATCACGAGGTCAGGAGATCAAGACCATCTTGGCTAACACGATGAAACCCTACTAAAAATACAAAATACAAAAAATTAGCCAGGCTTGTTGGCAGGCGCCTATAGTCCCAGCTACTTGAGAGGCTGAGGCAGGAGAATGGTGTGAACCTGGGAGGCAGAGCTTGCGGTGAGCAGAGATCACACCACTGCACTCCAGCCTGGGTGACATAGAGAGACTCTGTCTCAAAAAAAAAAAAAAAGAATAGCTGCTACCCCGTAATGTCAGCTCTGTAAGTGTGGCTATCTCCCAACCTCCTTCTCTAGTAGCCTCTGATGGTTATCTATGGAGCCATTTCAACATTTCTTAAACCGTTGACATTTTCAGTCTCTGGCCATGGACATAACACCCTGGCCTTAAAATACATCACTGCTTCCACATTCAACCACTGTATGTGGTTATGGTGGGTGGCACGAAAGACAAACCGTGACTCTAAAGGACAATGAAAATGTCACCCACCTCTCATGCTATTTCTGAACAGAGTAAAACTGTCTCTTTCCTCTCCTTTGGTTTTCAGGCCACCTACAAATGCATGGACTTTGGCCAGACAGGACTAAGTTTGTCACCATCTGGCAATCATCGTGAGGCCGGAAGGGGAGACTCTCCTCAGAGCCACTTGGTATGATGTCCCCGTGAAGAACTTTGTTAGCTGGGCTGGCAAAGTGGTGTGACTTCCAGTGTAGACTCCACACCTGAGGTCCTCGAGCCCAGAATGTCCTTTGAGGTCTTACTAAAGAGGGGCTAGCAGCAACATGGGGGAGTCCTTGGGAGCTCCACGAATCAGAATCCCGGTTCTGTTATTTATGAAGGATAATTATTAAAGTAAATTCCTCTGTCTTTAGGTCAATATCAGACCTGAAAGTATTTGTTTCTGCAACAGACAACCACCCCAAAGACATTCACACACCTTTTCATTTACCTAAGAGCTCTGATGGCCTCAATCAAGACAGAACCCACAGGGACCTGAACCTCCCTCTATGGGCTATACCATGTGTGTTTACTGGCACTCACTAGCAGCCATTGGAATGTAAATGGTAATTGTTCTTTAGGGGAAAAAAATACTTTTCATAAGACACTGTCCTCTATTTTTCACTGAGAAAATTATATATAAACAATAAAAGCCCTCTTTTGTATGTAGACCATAGAGAAAGCCATGACCACGTGAGTAAGATATGAACAAGGATGCCCACTGCTCCATCGCTTGTCACAGCAAACAAACAAACAAAACAAAACAAAGCAAAAGGCCATTAGGAAGGGAGTGAAAAGAGATCGTTGTGCATTCATTCAATAGAACCCTTTATAATTAAAATTTTAAATGCTTATTAGATATGCAAATATCAACATGGAGAGAACACAACACACTATAAGTGAATAAGTTGCAGAACGTTACAATCATGATGAGAACATGTATTTCAAGTTTAAATCTTTTAAAGCAATATTATTCATGTGGTAAGAGTAAAATTACATAGATTAAATCTGCACAAGTTCCTAACAGTGGTTTAATTGTCTTTAGGAGGGGAAGGAGGCAGAAATGAGGAAGGGAATGGGACTGGGAGGGGAACATAGGTGACTTCTGCTTCATTGGAAATGTTTGATTTCTCAATTTAAGACAAAATATTAATATTCGTTCATTTGGGGAGATGAGTACAATTGTGTTTTGTATTATAATTCTACCTTTATACTTTTTTTTCCAGAAACTACAAGGAGATATACTTTAACAGTAAAAATAATATCAATATTCTTATTGTTCTTGACCATCAATCAGGAAAAAGAAGGCCTCATGCAGAGCACATCAGTCAGCTGGTAAGGACCACAGGCTTTAGACCACTCAGATGTGGGTTCAAATCCCAACTCTCATGTTGCAGGAGGAGACCTTCAGCTGATCCCGTCATTTCCTATCATCTCTATTCCACAGGCAAGAAATGCCAATAACAGTATGCACCTCATTAGGTTGCTATAGGAATCAGTCTGGATAACTCACTCAGAGTATTCTGTATACAACAACAACTGTATAGTGCTGAATAATTGGTGGGTATTGTTAGTATTAGCTAAAGAAGCATTGGACTCAGGCACTATTATATTTGAGATAGGTGCCCAGGGGTGTCCCAGACACCCATGGGAACTTTGTCCCATGCTGGAGGGCAAAGCCGTGGGACAGATGCGACAAGGACATGCGTAGCTCTTCTTAGGGAATTCCTGAGACCGCGAGACCTCTCGGGTTATAGGTGGGAAGTCAGGGAGAATTGGAAACATAGGGATACAGTGCCCCTGGTTGCAAGGTAGTCTTTTGTTGAGATGGGAGCTAGACAGTGCTCTGAGGTCTCCATCCTCCTAAATCCGTTGAGGAGCTTGGCTTCCAGAAAAACAGAACTTGGAATGAAAGTTTCTTAATATTAGAGTTAGTAGAACAGGGTAACCCAAGAGTGACCTATAAGAAGAGAATTAACTGGAAACCAAATGCCAGGCAAATAAATTTAAACCGGAGGCCCAGGAGGTCAGAAAACTGTGGCATATTTTACCCCATGTGGTTTACAAAATGGAAAGCAAAACCTGAAGGAAGATGAGCTCGAGGGACTTCAGATGGAGACGGCTGAATGGCCCAGAAGCTGCAGCATCTGCTAAGAAATGGACGTTGTTCCAAACACATGTGACCACAAACAGGGAATTGGCCCCACAGCTGGAGGGGCAGATAAGTCAGGCCAAGGGCCACTCCACCCCTGACCTTGGAGTCTGCATTTCCACACATCCCACTCTGGGGCTACGTGGCTCCTTGGGACCACTCAGTTCTCGCTATGTCCTTTTTGTCGCTGGTAGCCTTGGCCTCCATGACCAACAACGAGGGGTGCAGCACACAGGGCAAGACGTGGACTTTGGAGCCAGTGGAGGCCCTGCCCTGCCCATCATTAGCCCTCTTATATCAGGGATAATAACTGTGCCCACCACATGGGGTGGTGGGGATAGAAAGGGACAGTGCACATAGCACACAGCACACACCAAAATGTTAGCTCGAGAAAGGTGCATTCTGAAACAGCTGTGGGCCGTGGTGCCAAATCCACCGGCCAGCAGTCTGAAACTCACAAGCACCCTAATATGAGAAGCTCTAGCCAGTGAAACTTCTAACAAGCCCCCGTCTTCCTGAACCCTGTCTCCCACTTCCCTCAAGCTTTAATGCCGGCAGCCACTGGAGATCAACCTCAGAAAATGTGAGCAGAGCCTGGGGAGTGGTCAGCCTGGGCACACGGCTGATAACATGCCTGAAGCCACACAGGGCTCTTCTCCCCTTCAGTGATAGCCCTGGACTGTCTGTGCAGACAGCTCCTGGGGAGGGGCCGGAGGAGCAGGACCCATTTTCCACATCAGTCATGTCTGCCAAGCTGGTGAGTCTAGACACTTGACACGTAATGCTCTTGACCTCTTTTTCTGCCCAGCGTACGTTTGTCAGGCTTATCCCACCACTAACCTTCTGGTTGTGGTCAGACTTTTTTTTCTCCTTTCTTGGTTAATGCTGCCAGGGTGTGACAGCTCAGCCTTTCCAAGGGAGGGACAATATAATGAAAAGTCTAAGGGATGCCATGTTTATCTTTTCTTCAACAATTGCACAACCTTTGCTCCGCTGGGGAGTAGGGGAGCACCTGAGTGGGGAAAAGCAGAGAACACCACGGAATGACTTTAGGAGTGAGCCAGTGCCCTGGGCTGGCATGAGGCTGGGACTCCTGGAGGCTTCCTAGAGAATAGGGTCTCCTTCCCTCTGTCCCAGAACTCTGTTCTACCTGCCTTGCATCTCTGTAAACATGAGGGCATTGCATGCTACATAGCCAATTCAAATCAACAGTAGAATAAATCTTTCCAAATCTAATTTCTGAAATCAGAACACTTTCCACACATACACATGAGTAAACACTCATTTTCTAATATTCTCCTAGGATTTTCAGCATAATTTAGTTATCACTTTTGAAATTTACTGAGAGGTAATAAAATTTTGGTAACTTGGAAATGGGTACCAAGATCCTTTTAAATAGAGTCCTAAAGAGATATGACAACTATGTGGTCCTAAACAGCACTGAAGAAAGAAAAAATGTATAAAAGGCAGTATCTGGCAAATGACATTAAAGTATTACATCAATGTAAATTTCCTGAAGTTGATAACTGCACTATAGTTATATTTTTCAAAAATTCTTTTTCTTAGGAAATAAACACTGAAGCATGTGGAGTAAAGGAATTTGATAAACGCAAATTACTCCCAAATATTAATAGTTCAGAAAAAACAAGTGTATTTGTAGATACATGTAGAGATGCAGATGATATAGCAAGCAGGGCAGAAACTGAACTCTAGGGTGATTGGCAGTACCGGGTGTAACTATATATTCTGTGCATTATTGTGTATATATTCTATGCATATATTCTTTTCATAGAATAGAATGTATATTCTATGCATTACTGCATATATTCTATGCATTATATATTGTATATATTTTATGCATTATTCTTGCAACTTTTCTTTAAGTTTGAAATTATTTTCAAATAAAAATGTTTAAGAGACTAACACAAAATAGAAAGTTCTTTTGACTTAGTAACTTCATTTCTAGGAATTTAATGTGGGGAAGAATCTGAGATGAAGACAAATGTTGAAGGATGTTCACCAGTGTGCTATTTATATTGGTAAAACATTGGAAATAACCTAAAAAGCCCGGCATTAGGAAACATCTCCATGAATTGCTGTAAGGGAGAAGGAGCCTGGCAGGGGACAGGCATTTCAGGCAGGAGGATAGGCATGAACCAAGGCCCGGTATGGGGAGGTGTTCATCAGGGAAGTTTCGGGAGGGGAGCCCCATGGCTGCACTTATGCTGTGTGAGTTGAAGGAGCCAGGTCACCAGAGGCAAAGGCTGTTGACTAGAGACACAATTAGAAGGGGGTCCAGACCAGAAGCAAGACAGTTAGAGGTCACCTTGGTCCAAAATAAGAGACATTGGACCTCCGATCTTGGGCTGGGGCTGCTACCCCTGGAGTGAGGCCCATAGCGCTGGACTTGATTTGGAAGTAGAAATGACCTCAGGGTTGGGGTGTGGTCAAAGTGGCGTCCAGGACTATCAAGGCTCTAGCTTGATCCGCTAGTCAGATGGTGGAGGAACACTGGGGGCAGGGTTGGAGTGCAGGAAAGGGCAGGGGCACCGAGAAATGGCTTTTAATCTTAATTGTCAGAGAGGTCAAACAGGCGATCAGATATGTGGGTGTAGAGTTATTCAGCAGAGGAGTCAGCGCCGGAGATGTAAACTGATTTACGGTGAGAGATTTTATTTTCTATAATGAATGTGCACTAATGTTGTCAGGATTTTTTCTAAAAATTACTTAGGCAATTAAGTCTTCATTTTTCACACCCAGGTGAAAATACCTGAGACAGCAGGTACTCAGAGGGTCCCTACCCACAAGAAGGAGTGTGAAGGGAGCCCTCTCCCCAGCCCCACACACAGCACCCTGAGTTCCAGCCCCAGCCAAGGCCCAGCTGTCCAGGAGGGCAGGAAGCTTAAGGTGGGGGTGCAGCCTCCACCAGAGCACCTCCCTCCCCAGCCTGGCCCCTACTTTCTCCCATCCCCCTCTCAGGGGCCACACCCTGGGAGCCAGCTCTGACCTGGGAGACTTCAGCACTTTGTGGAGCAGGTCCTGCGGGATTTTGTGGAGGTGGATCTGCATCCCCACTAGAGGAACCAAGTTCATTTCCAGCCACTTCTCACAGCCGGTGGTGAGCTGCTCTTCCTTGTACTAAGACAAAAAAAGCCAGTTGATGAAGGAAGTCCTGAGCTCTTGGCACCCTCTGCTGGCCTGCGACGACACTACACGTCTGCTCAGAGGGAGAGTCATTGCAGAGGCACGCAAACCTTTTCTACAAAATACATGAATTACAGCAGATACATTTTCTAAGTGTTTTCTATGCTCGAGGCGCTGCACTCAGTTGATTTAAATCAATCCTCATCGAAAACCTATGAGGTGGGTTCACTGTTATCCCTGTGTCACTGGTGGGGAAACTGATGCTCCCAGGTTCCTGCTCTTGCCTGTGGTCACACAACTCGTAAGTGGCAGAGCCAGATGCAAACCCAGGCAGCCTGACCATAGGCCTTGCCCATGGGCTCAAGTCAGTGGCTGATCATGGAGGGCCCAAGGGGTGTACCTCGCAGGAGTTCTGAGGCTCTGATGTGAACACACCCAAAAAGCAGGAATTAAAGGGCAGAGAAAGTGGAAAAGGCTTCCCAGAGCCAGGGACCTTGAAAGAGCTTTAGTACACCTCGAATAGCTTCAGGGCCTGGGGTCCTTCTGCAGCCCAAGCGTTGCTGAGAAATGCTGACCAGGATGCAGTTGCCACCACAAGTGGCCTTGGAATTACCAGTGGGGCAAAGGGGAGGACGCGATGAAAGGAGAACTGTGGTATGCTGATTGGTATCCCCCCCCAGGTCACTGGTGGCCATACAGAGATTGCTGAAGTTAGGGCGCCTGGGGTTCGGACCCAGCTGGTTCCCCTGGGCAGGTTGCTGCCCTCCGTGGCTCTGTTTTCTCCTCTGAGAATGAGGTTGGATTCTATCATTTATTCCTAACCCTGACACACGGATTAGACCCAGGTGAGTCCGGACCTCACAACTCCAGCAAGAATGTCCTGGAAGGTCTTCTGCTATTTCAGTGAGAAAGGCTATGCTGCTTCGTCCCCCATCTAAGATTAAAGTCTTCCTATTTTTTTGGTGTTCAAACATCCTTTTAAAAACAAAATGATTTAAAAAAAAAAAACAACAAAAAAAAAACAAATGTGTTCATGTGGCAAAATAAAATATTTGGTGACTTCAAATAGATATTCTGGAGGGAAATAGGCCTGGCGGGTAAAATCCCAGCATCTGGGCTGCTCCTGAAGGCCCCCCCCGCAAGGGGCGATGTGCCCTGTCTGGGTTGTTCTCACCTTGCAGCCGGCCTCGTAGAATTTCTTGATGGTGCTTGGCATGAGTCTGGCTATCATCACATCCACGCACCTGGAGAGAGAGAACTGCAGTTTCTGGAGGAACCCCACGCTACTTTTGGAGAATTGGAAAGTCCCAGAGGTTCTCGTTCAACTCCAGGACAGCAGCAGACTTTTGCACGGAAGGGAGCCTCGCTTTAGGGGTATGGACATTTGGCCAGAGGACAAGACCAACATGGCTTGTTAGAAATAGCTCTGGGCTGGGAGATGAGGCCAGAGATCAAATCCTTCAGGAGAAAACAAAGTAACCCTATAGCAGGGAACAAGGATTATTGCTCAAAGCTGAAGTGCCACCAGGTGCTGAGTTGAGGTTTGATTTTAGCCGACATAGCCATCTGGTCATCCCCCTGGCTGAGAACTGTCTTCCTGTATAGACCCTTATGGTGCCATCAGAGGGGCCTCAAGTCCCATTCCTCTCTGTGCACAAATGGAATCAAAGAGCAGCTCTCAGATGAAGGTCTCTGTGAGCTCATGACCAGGACCCGCTGATTTGGCTCACCCACCCATGAAGGATCTATTTACTGAGCACATACCATGTGCTAGGCACCCAGAGAGGTTCTTGGTGTGCAAAGAACAAATGGGCCAGTGAGGTGACATGTTAAGTCAACTTTCAGACAGATAACCACATTTGGCAGTCATGTTAAGGGTTAAAAAGTTAAAGAACAAGGTGTGATGGGAAGGCAGAAAATGGAGACTTCAGCCTAGTGTGGTTAAATCAGAAAAGTGACCAGAAGTCAGAAGAGAAGCACTTAAAACCTGAAAGAGGAGGACAAAGAATTGGCCGGGCCAGGGATTTGAAGACTAGCTTTCCAAGAAAAGGAAACAGCATGTGCAAAGGCCCTGGGGGCAGGAGCAGGTGCCACACTTTGAGGGAATGTCAGGGCTAGCATAGCTGCAGTGCCATTGAGTTTAACACTGCTCCACACTGTCCCCTCTCTCTCCCTCTTTGACTATTGTAGTTCGTCTGCGCTCAGCTCCAGCATCACCTCCTCTTGGAAGTCTCCCTGATTGCTCCTTTCCACATACTCCCTTAGCTTTGATTTGCATGACTTCCTTCTTCTACCTGGTTCCTTGCCTCCCTCCAAGAAGGGCATGAGCCGGGGTGAATGGAGTGTGGTAGATGTGCTATGTGGCAGGTAGGGTCACAGATGTTTCAGTGACTGAACTTTCACAGCTAATATTAACGTCTCTGCAGCAAAATTGCCTTGAAGCATGTTCACTTCATTGAGCAGAGCACCAGAGAGTAGCCACTGGGATCTCATACAGAAGCACAACCTTGAACTCATTATGACTCAATGGTTGTCCTAAACTCAGTTGAGATACACACTGCTCATGGGCAGAGGCTTAAAGGACATCCAGTACCCCTTGCACTTATTCTAAAATGTATCCTTCCATAAGGCCAGACCAGAAGGCAGACGGGGTCTCGTTACCACCACCAACCACATCCCTGGAGAGTAGATTTTACTGAGTTGCATTTTGGTGTGCTGCTTTTGCCAACATCAAAAAAAAGCATTATAAGATTGATTGTTGCATTTACTCTACAGATATTGTTGAGGACATTGACCATTAGGTTGCTTGGGGTCGTCTGCTGAAGACATCCACAGTTTTCATACTAATAGTAGCTGTACTTCTCCCAAGTGAACTGTTTTTTAAACTGTTATCTAGTTTGTATCTAATATCACTGATCAAGTTTCCCTTTTTATCTGCCGCTAGCAAGTTCAGAGCTGAATGTATGGCCCATCTTAGGGAAAGTGTGGTTATTAGAGTTAGTATACAATGGTAGCCTCTCCATCTTTTTCTTCCTCCTGAAAAAAAAAAATGGTGTTCTGTGGCTTTATTTCATGTATTCATGGAAGCCACTCAAAGCCTTTACTACAACAAGGTAAGAAATGATAAATGAATAAATAATCTGGTCATGGCCAGGCACTCTACCCCCTTGTGTGCTAGGATCGGCCCTTCAGACACGGAGACTAACTCTACCCATTAGAAGGGGTTGTCTTGAGTACTGGGGAAACCTGTGCTGAGTAAACATGAGGCGCTGCTGTCATCTTCTAGGCATTTTGCCTTCTAAGACTGCTGAGTCCTGTCAATCCTGCATCTTGGCTGTCTCTTGAGTGTGCCCCTCCTCCCGCCCCCACTTCCCCTACCTAGTTCAGACCCTCCTGGTCTCTCGGCTGAGCCTCTGCATGGCCTCTCAACAGCCAGCCTCCCTGCCCGGCAGCCTCCCACATTTATACCACATCCTTCACACAGGAGGGGCTCAGCCTAAACCACAGAGGCTCTGCCACTCTCCCCTCCCAAGCTCAGGCTCCCTGCTCTGCTGACTGAACCAAGACCTGCTCATGTGGCTACAAGATCCTGCATAACCTGGGCTCATCCAAACCTCTGGCCATTGCAGCTGCATTGGGTCTTAGTGGCCAGGCTTATCCCAGTTTGATGCTGCTCCACCCTGTCCCCTCTCTCTCCCGCTTTGACTGCTGTAATTCTTCCAGGCTCAGGTCCAGCACCACCTCCTCTTGGAAGTCACCCTGATTGTTCCTCCCCACATACTGCCTTAGTTTTGATTTCCATGCCTTCCTCCTTCTACCTGGTTCCTTACCTCCCTCCACCTCCCATGAAACAACAGACTGCCGGGAAGCAGTGCTCCCCATACAAATCCGTCCTGAGTGCCAGCTTTGTGCTGACCTGTGCTGCTGGTTCTGGAAATACCACCAGGGACAGGTGGAGGCCCTTTCCTCCTGGAGCTCATGGCCTCACCAGTCAGCAGAGGGTGAAGCCCAAGGTGTGACGAGGCTGAACAGGAGGCTCGGGCCCCACCCTCATTGGGCACAGGAGCCTTTAGGTGCCAGCTTTTGTCTGTCAAAACCTACAGGGAGCACTAGCTGGGCTTGGAGTTGCGGGGGAGAAATGAGTGCCCCAGGAGGCTGGCACCTTTTCTTATGCTTCTCCTTCTTCACTGTCAAACCCATTGGCTGGGCTGGACTGGAATGATCAGACTTCCCAGACCAAAGGAAGCAAAGAAAGCCACCCGGGCTCGCCTCTGGGCTCAGGGAAGTGGGGGGTTTCCTCTTCCGGAAATTCTAAAGGACCAGGAAATTGCCCACAGAGGAAGTTCAGCCCTGCATGCAGGCAAGGAAATGCCCCTCTGGCCCTGTGAGCCTGGAGGAACCCAAGTGACAACCAGGGAGGTGCTCCACGTGTATGTGTGTGAGCGTGTGTGTGCATACACATGCATGCATGTATGTGCTGGTACAGGCATGTGACAGCCATAATCCCCGCTGTGACTCCAGCCCAAGTGCCAATGAAGATATTGACATGAGAGTCAAAGGAACATCACCCAGTGGAAGCTGTGTGCACACACTGCCTCCCTTCAAGATGGGAGGCCTCGGGTATGTGTGATTCAGAATTAAGCTGTCATCTGGCAATTTCCCACTGCCTGGGAGCTCAGCTGAGATAACCTGTGAGGTCTCATTCAGCCCCTGAACCTTGTGATGCTATCAGAGTGACCTGGGGCACTTCTGTTACATGGACACACAAACACACATGTATCCTCTGGTGCCACACCCTGCCAACTGCACCATCAGCCTCTCAAAGGCAGGCAAGACCCAGCCCAACTGTGTGCAGGCTCGCCCTGGCCTCTGACCTAGAATCCCAGCCCCACCACAATTATCTGGAGAATCTTGGGCAGGTCCCATCAGCTTCAGGCAAGCCTGTGTTTGCTCATCAGTGGAATGAAAGATTTGGCTCATTAACTGCAAAGCCCTTCCTGCTCTGGCATTCAAAACAAGGTGGGGGGAGGGGAAAAGAGGATGAAGAAGCTGCCCTTCTTGGTTCATCTCTGGATAAGCCAGGGCGAGAGTTCTGAAGGTTAGATGCGGCTTCCAGTCTGCTCCTAAGGTAGGGCAGCTAAGGCTTGGAGACAGAAGGTGGCCAGAGGCCCCACTTCAAGACAGAAGCTACCCTGCCAGCATTCAGGTCAGAGATAACTTCCTGGACCGCACCAGGAAATAGCTGCTCAGAAATGCTCTGTGTAAAGGAGCTGTGATTTCATGGTTATACATCACAAGGCTATGCTGGGCTGACAGTGGGTGATATATACAATGGAAGGGACATGGGAATCTCAGGAAAACCTGGACTTTTCACCCCACCACCATCAGGGTCAAGGCCAGATTCCTTAGATGGTTCTAAGACGCTACACCAGTTGGCTCTGCCTGCAACTATTCATTTCCCATCTACCACAGCCACCTAACCCCACAGTCTGACCATGCTGACACACTGGAGTGCCTGTTCAAGACTCCAGGCCCTCTTCAATGTGTGTCCCCTGCAGAGAGGTCCAGGCGCCTGCGTTCCCAATGAGGCTGCCACATGCTCCAGATCAAAGGCCTGGACCCAGTCATTTCATGAGCCCCCAGAATGAGGCACCAGCTCAAAAACATTCATGGGATTGAATCTGACCGTGTGAACTCTACAAAAAATGACTTGAAACCTGTAAGATCCCCAGGAGAGACCTGTCTCTCCCCTCTGCAGAGCAGCTAATGTCTTCTCTTGGCTTGGATGGTATATTATTTCATTCCTTCATTCAGTCAGATAATGAGCCTGAGGCTTAAGAAGTAAACAAAACAGGCAGACCACCTCCTGCCCTGATCTCTTCTTTATACTGAATCGCATCAGGAATTAGGAAAAAAAGCTACAATATACCACCTCTGTCTTCAGGACATCAGTGCGGTAGGCACACATCCCTCAAAAAGCCCAGGAGATGAAACAAAATATTCTAGAGAAATGAATCCCATGAATAATTTTCTACTTGGTTCACTTCCTTTCATAAGCATTAATGGAATGGAGGAATATTACAGGACACACAAAAAAGGGAGGAGAAATTCTAAGCAATGCTCTTTCTTATTATAGATATTAATTTCGCTTGAACTTAATAATACATCGCACAACATTTGCCAGTTAGGAATTCCCAGACTTCATTCCATCCACCTTTATTCACTTCTGGTGTCGTGGAGACTGTTGGACAGGAGACTTTAGAGGGCAGGGATCCTGCCCATCTGGTCCCTCACTGTCTCCTTGGCCTCCCAGAGAAGCCCAAGAAATTGTCCTTGAGGCAGATGAATGAATGAGTGTAGGTGTGAGTGAATAAACTGACAAGTGAGTGACCCTAAGCAAACCTCTCCTGACTAGATGCCATTGAAGGGAGGGTCAGAACCACAAATGAGCAAGTGACAACATTACCACCTCACCCAAGCGAAGTGGTATAGTACAGTGTTAGAGGTCCAGGCTCTGGGGCCCCTTGACCTTTGAGTCTTGGCTTCTCTACTTGGCAGCTGTGTGGCCTTGGCCAAGTTGCTTACTTCCCAAAGCCCCAGTTTTCTCATCTGTAAAATGAGCATAGTAATAGTTCTACCTCCTAGGGTTGCAGGGAAGATGAAATGAGGTCATCCCTGCAAGGAGCTGAGAACCGAAAGGCAAACACTCCAACCCAAAGCCCTATGTGCTGACATCCCCTAATCCCCAACAAAGTCCTGGGAAGTAGATGGGACAAATGTTATAAGCCACATTTTATGTCAGAGACCGCGAACGTACATAGAGACTAAGGGGCACCTTATTGCAGAACTGAGCACAGAACCTGCACGGACCCAGGTTGCTTTTGACTTTGCAGGAAAAGCCCAATGCAAACTGGGAGCTCTGACTCTCACCCCTCCAGGGTGCGTTTCCTCGGCTGCTCGGATGCAGGTGGAAACACCAAGCAATGTCTGTTACCCCATCATGCTCATGATTTCTGCATCCATGAGCCCAGGCAACCCTCGTCAGGATGAGGAAGCTTTCACATTCAATGCCAACCCACTTTGAATGCCTCCTGGTTCCCCACCACCTCGTCCCCACACCCCCAACACACCCTGATGAATCCTCCCGATGGGCAGCCCATGGGGGCCAGCAGGGTCTGAATGTCCAAAAGAGAGGTTATGCCTAAAATGGGCAGGGGGATTTGAGGGCAATTTTAACTTTGATCTTTGCATTTTCCTCTCTTCCAAAAGACCTACAATGACCGTACGTAACATTTATAACAAAAATATTACTTACAAGAAAAAACGAGACTTTATCTCAAATGAGCAGGAAAATGTAGGTCTAACAGTGATGGAAAAGTCAGCTTGTCCTCCAATGGCCAGCTTCTGTGTGTGTGTATGACTTAAAGGAGAGAGATTTTTTTTTCTTTTAGCCAACAATGAAAAGAGGTGAAATTGATAAGCAAGCCTGGTTTGGGGGCTACTAGGAAGTCACTGTGTATACACATGAAGTCCGTCCCAGTGGTAGAAATCCTCCCATTTGCATTTCATTCCTGTGAGTCGAGAATCGTTTGGTTAAAACTAGCATGTTGCTGGAGAGATGGCTCAGCTGTTAGTGTGAATTAGTGTCTCAGTTCCTTTCCAGGCTCAAGGCCATGCTTGGCACAAAGACACCTGAGGTGTCTTAGCCCAGTGAAGAGGAATGTTCCAGCAAATGGGCCAGGAATTGCCCTTCCGATTTCCCCCAGGCCTGGCCCTGCCCGAAGTCAGCCTTGTTTCCTTACCTTTGAAACAGGCCACGGAACTGGAGGATGTGGGCAGAAGCCAGCACTCCCAGTACATCTTCCAAGTTAATCTCCACCTCACTCATGTAGAGGTTCTTCAGGGCCGTGGCGAAGGCTGGGGAGGCACAGCCAAGACAGCCATCAGTGTGGGGCTCTGCACGCAGGACACCACCCAGCGCCCTCCCTCACTCCTGCAGCTGGGCAGGCAGAGGTGCCCTTAGAGAAAATGCGCCACCTCTGACCTGGATGCAGGCACCACCCGGAAGCTGACGATCTGTGCTACCAGCCTTCCCAAAGGAGTTGAGGCTGAAGCTAAAGAAAGCTGAGCTTCTGCTGAAAGGATCCTGTTCTCAGGGGTGAGACCGTCTTGGGTTCTCTCCTAACCTGGGGTCTGTGGCCTGCGCAGGAATGTGACTGCCCATATAGGTGCAGATTGTTGTGTGCAAGTCATGCATTTTTTTTTCTGGAGACAACATATATCTTACAGCAGATTCTCCTTGGAGTCTGGGGACTTCCAAAAAGGTTAAAGACTCTTGGAAAGAGCCAGAATAATTTGATGGTTCAGGAACTGAACTGCCTTGGCTAGGGGCCAGATGGACTTAGCTGATTCATCGTCACAGTGTCCTCTGGCGACAAATGGCCCAACTAGTGCTGAAGTTTCCTCACCAAGTGATTCCTAAACAAGTGCTATCACGTGACATCACGGATGTTGCACAAACAAAGAAGTCTGCCCATGAGTGGCTGTGAGGGGATGGGGAGAGAGTGATCCCAAGTTGGGGGAGGTAAGGGGTGGTCCTTGGCAGGAAGAGGCAGGTAAAATGTTATTTGGGAGCAAGGCTGGGCCTGATGGCTTCCCTGGGTGGGTGTGAGCCTAAAGCGGCAATTCCTTTGCCGCTGAGTCCATCTCTGAGAAGCCGCTATCTTCTCCCAGTCTCTGCATCCTTTACACCCTTTCTCAATAACAAGAACCTCTCTTTAGTAGTATTCCACCTTCTTCCATTCCCCCAAGTCACCCTAGCCTTCTCCCTCCTTCTTTCTTTGCACGTTTGGGCCTTTTTAATAAGAAAGCCCTGAACACTGTCTACTGTTGGTTTGTTTTGCTTTGTTGTTGCTTGTTCATTTTTAAATCTGGGAGGACCATTTGTTCAACGGCATTTTCAGAATATAGATGGGTATATATATACCGACTTTAGTGACCAGTGGGTCATTGATCTTCAAGGAAATGATGATCCTCTTTGCAGGAGATTTTTCTTTGGTCTTCTTAGGTGATTGAGCTAGTAAAGGAAATGAGATGATGATGGATGGATGTGATAACCGATATGATAACAGATATGATAACCGATATGTGTGAAGACACAGTGGCAGGCACCCACCACCCTGGCATGACCATGAGGTATCAAGACATGTATCACACTATATTTTCTTTGCTTCATAGATGTAATTAATTAATTAATTAATTAATTAATTTTTGTGCGTGAGATGGAGTTTCACTCTTGTCGCCCAGGCTAGAATGCAGTGGCACTGTCTAGGCTCACTGCAACCTCTGCCTTCTGGGTTCAAGCTATTCTCCTGCCTCAGCCTCCCAAGTAGCTGGGATTATAGGCATGCGCCACCATGCCTGGCTAGTTTTACATTTTTAGTAGAAATGGAGTTTCACCATGTTGGCCAGGCTGGTCTCAAACTCCTGACCTCAGGTGATCTGCCTGCCTCGGCCTCCCAAAGTGCTGGGATTACAAATGTGAACCACCGCACCCGGCCTATAGACGCATTTTTAAATACTTATTTACTTTGAAATAGTTTAAGACTCATAAGAAGTTGCAAAAATAGTGCAGAGTTCCCACGTATCCCTCGCTTAACTTCCCCCAACGATCCTGCATAGCTCTGTGCATTGTCAAAACTGAGAAACTGATGCTCACACTGCATTTTACATATTTATGACCTCCCCCATCCTTTCTCTTATTAGGCTTTGAGCAGTTTAAGGGCAGAGTGAACCTCAGTCATTTCTGTACCCCAAGCACCTGGAGCAGTGCAGGCAGGCAATGGGAGTGCCACCTGCTGAAGGGTGAACATGGGACTGAGGTGTCCATGCAGTGGCTATTGTCACTCTGCCCCAGAGAGCTCCACTCTGGGGACCCCTGCCACCGAGGATTTCCAGGCGGAAGGGAAAAGGTAGCCCAATTCATCACTAGCCAACGCCATCCACTCAGTCATCCTAGAATGTGAGTTACAGACTGGCACTGCTCTCAGGTCTCCAGAGGTGCCCCACACCCTTGGCGCAAAAGCCAAGGCCCCACTAGCAGCCCCAATTCCCACATGGCCTGCAACCTCTGCCCACCGCTCTGCCCATCATGCCCTCACCTGCCCCCTCACCGGCGTGCTTCTCGGGATGGTGTGGGGCTCCCACCCTCCCTTCCTCATCGGGGGTCTTCTCACATGTCCCTCCCCCGAGAGGCCTTTCCTGACCCCAAATGTAAGGTAGCACCCCACTCCCCCGCTAACTGGCTTTATTCTTCTTCAGAGACTAACTTGACCATGACTTTCTATTTACTACTCTGTGTCCCTGTTGTGCTTTTCCCCCCAGCAGCTCAGCTGCGGTGGTTCACTCGCCGCTCCACCCCCTGGGCCCACCGCAGGCTCGCACACACTGGTGCTGGTAAATATCGGCTGAATGAATGCAGCACATGGATTCCATCACCAGGGAGCTCAAGGTTCCAGATAATGAAAAATGATGTGAGCCAGAGCCAAAAAGTCCATCATCCTGTGCAACTATAAAGAAAGAGAGAGCAAAGGATCCTTTCCCCTCCATCTCCCCTTGCTGTCATCCGTCAGCTGGCTCTGTGCTGGCTCTCACTCAGCAAATACTCACTGAGAACCTACTAAGCACCAGGCTTGTTCCACTCTGGGTCACATTCTTCTCCAGTATGACTACAAGGCCTCCCATCTGCTCACGCCAGCCTGCCATCCACCCCATGGCAAGGAGTAAATGGGAGGATGCATGTGAGCGCCTGGCACACAGTAGGCATGCAGGAGGTGGCAGTTAATATTATAATGTGTCACAATATTTGTCATGCTTTCTCATCATTTTGGGCTTGTCTGTCCCCTCAGATGGTAAGCTCCTAGCACAATGCCTGGCATAAGCTAAGCATTCCACATAGGAGGGAAGGAAGAAAAGAAGGAAGAGAGGGAGGGAAGGAGGGAGGGAATCAGTTATGTCAGAGTAAGTGAAAGACAGAAATTCAGTATTCCCTCCAGGTCGAGTAAAACCCCCAAATTGGATAAGATATCAATAATTTGTTCATACTCTTCTCCAAAGTTCTCCAAAGCCAAGGTGGTTAGTTTGTTTTTAGTAAGTGGGCCACTTCCTCCTTGGATTCCACACTAGAGAATAAACATGTCCTCTCCAGGACAGCTGCTCCTCCACTCTCCATGGAAGGAAATCGAGCAGCTGGAGTGCCTGTGCATCTCTGCAGAGTCCAGCACTCCAGGGTCTGGCCAGAAGTTCCAGGATAGCAACACAGATGATCTCAAGAACATGAAAGTGATAACCGTGAGATAGGTATGCAAACCACCATTGTGAGATATGTTCACTTTTAAAGGCACATGAAGGACTGTGACTGTTCCTATTGAAAGACGTGAATCCCAGGGCTTGATTGGTCCATGGAGCTTGCGAGGAGACCCTGGAG
The DNA here is from genome assembly GCF_028885655.2 of Pongo abelii. Taxonomy (NCBI): domain Eukaryota; kingdom Metazoa; phylum Chordata; class Mammalia; order Primates; family Hominidae; genus Pongo; species Pongo abelii. The sequence continues at coordinate 129,354,975 of NC_071993.2, read as the reverse complement.
TTGTGACAGTCCAGGGCACTGGGGTTTCATCTCTGCACCTTCCCTCTTGTCTCTCAGCCAGGCGTAGCCTCTAGCAGGGAGGCTTGGATCAGAGTGGCTGTCTTAGCAGGGCTAAATGTTTTCATTTTAGGGACCCATTCTAGACATGTTAAAGACTGTAATGTTAATGACTCCATTTCCGCTTCCAAATTCTCCTGCTTTTCCATGAACTCACTGTCTGGCTCACCAGAGTCTTTCACTGATGGCCTGGTGAATGTTTTGACTTGGGTACAGGGGAGATGGAAGAGCCCAGTCTGGCCCTTGAAGACACTGGGACAAAGGCTTCAGAAAAACACAGAGGCTCATGAGCCAGCACCGAGCTTGCTGCAGTTCTACAGGAGCCCAGCTGGCTCTCACTGCCTGCACAACAGGGAAGGGCTGAGTCAGATTCCCGCAGGTCACGGGGCTCTCCCTCCAGGCTCAGGCTCAGGGAGGGGGAGTGACTGGGGGCTCCGGCTGCCTGTCTGGCTCTAGAATAACAGGGCTTTGCTGTCATGTCTTGGAAATAGAAAGTCCATCATGACTGGTATGCTGGCTGGCTTTGGGGGCCTCGAATTTTCCATGGCACCTGCTTATGAGTCAGCCCAAGGGGATGCCAACCTGTAGCCCAAAGCAGCAGCTGGCAGTGCAGATGGAGACAACTTAGAGACCAGGTGAGAGGAGGCTGGGGCGGTCAGGACTGGAAAAGGAGACAAACAAAGAAGTGGCCTACATTCTTTCTGGAATAAGGTGGAAGAGAGACGAGAAGAGAAGAGGGAAGAAAAGCAAAGACAACAACAAAATAGATGCACACATGTGGGACTTGAACTAGCATACTTAGGGCCAAATAAGCCACAGATATCAGAACTCCACCTTCCTTCCAGAAAGCTCTTCAGAAAATTCCACATAGCCCATTTTTTCTTTTCAAAGAAGTAGGTAGAGTCTCTATGTCTGGGCTGGCCAGACAAGACTCGGGTTATTACGAAGATAATAACTGGCATGTTCTGAGTGCTTGCTGTGTGCCAGGCCTTGTTCTAGAACCTCACACCTAGTACCTCCGCTACTCTTAAAAGCCACATCCTAAGAACTATTATCCCCATTTTACAGTTGAGGAAACTGAGGCTGTCACAGGATGAGATAACACTGTGGAGCCTTGCTCTTGAATGCTAGAGTGACCGTGGTCTCAAAACAGATAACCATGTTCCAAGCTGGGACCGTCAAGCTAGAGGGCACTGGGGCTCCAGCACTGGGCGCCAGGGAGGAAGTACCTCGCAGAAGCTCCTCCAGCTCCCTCAGGGGGTGTGTGGTGCCCTGCGCCAGGGCTTTGAGGTAGAGCTTGGCCAAGGTCTCAGACTGAAAAACCTGGGGCTGATGGAGCTCCCATTTGAAGCCCAGGCACTCGAGAATCACATCTGAGGACAGAAAATGATGCTGAGCAAACACATCAATAATGTCCCCACCCAAAGATGCATCAGCTTCCTCTCCCCCAACTCCTTTGCTTGGTGGATCATTAAGCAGATGAAGCAGGCAAGCAGCCTCCCCAGGCACCTCAGAAAGGAAGCAGTGAAGTGTGGGCCTCGGGGGCTTAGTGGCTTTGAGGGGGACACCAAACCAGTCTTACAGGGTCACCCAGGACATGTCACATGTCCAGGACAGCTGTCGGCTAACAGCTGTAGGACTTCAGAGGCACTCGTGCTGCCTTCCAATGTGGGGAATGAGGAAAAGCTTCGTGGAACAAGGACATTGTCTGGGGCACTCTTGGGGGTCCTCATTCTGGCTTCCCCTATGACAGTGTTTCTCAGCCCCGGCACTGTAAACATTTTGGGCCAGATACGTGCCTGTTGGGGCGCTGTCCCGTGCACTGTGGATGCCCAGTAGCAGCCCTGGCATCTACCTACATGCCAGTAGCAGCCCTGGCATCTACCTACTACATGCCAGTAGCACTCCCTCCCCAGCGGTGACAACCAAAAATCTTTCCAGACATTGCCAAGTGTCCGTAGTGAAGCCAAATCACCCCCCAGTTCTCTGTTGAGAACTACTGGGCTATGAATACCAACAGATTCAGATGGTATTGAATACCAATACAATTCAGATGGGCATGACCCATCTGAAAGGCAATAGCAGGCCCACCAATTAGGGTAGGATTCTCATGACCTCCTTTGACAATATAAACAAGGCTCTTTGCAAACTGTAGAAGACTTTCTTCAGGGGCATCTAACCTGAGGATAAAATCAGTGATCGCTAAAAGAAAAGGCTTTTTGATAGAGGAGGGCAGATGGCGAAACCAAGGATGCCAGGCCAGGTGAGGCTTGAGAGGCCATGGGGAGAGGACTCTGCATGGCTCACCTCCTATGTTGTTAGTACAGAGCTGGGGGAAGGAGAGGTGCCTAGAACCCTCAATCTGAATGCCAGACAGGACCTGAAGGGCCGCTAGCCCCATCTATGTATTTCTTGATTTTGCCATTAGTTTCACAGTGTGACCTTGGGTACCTGATTCTTCTTCCTGTTATTGTTATTATTATGTTATTCACCAATGTTATGATATTGTTTAGTGCTGGGGTTCGGGGGGTTTGCATCTCAAATATTACATCACCTTAGGTGGTCTGGTTATGCTGAGTTAGAAAAAGTGTCAGCCCATCAGGGTGATTATAGGCAGGAGCGGAATTGTGGATATAGCATATTCACTCACTGGATGTCAATTTCCACTTTCAGGATGGCCAATACATGGCAGCCATCACTAATCAATCCAGAGCCCTTTCTCTCATGCCAGGAGATGGTCTCAGACTACTTCTCCTGTTCAGAGTTGAAGGTGAGAAAAGAATTTATTAGCCTCTCTTAGGAAAGGAGTCTGGATCTGATCTCAGGCAGTCATACCATGCAGTAGGCTTTATCCAAAAAAAAAAAAAAAAAAAATCCGCTTTAAGAAGCTGCCTCCTCATGAGGCTCAATGAACCTTTTTCTAGCAAAAAAGGACCTATCCTGATTCTTGATCCTGCCTTAGAAAAGTCCTCTTGAACAAGTGCAGCTGTGAACGTCCAAGTCATGACTGGTTAGAGCCCAAAGAGACAAAGAACAGCTGCTTTATGCTTGCTGCACTCTGTTTAGTCTTTCAATACAAAGACTACTTTATTTTTTGAGACGGAGTCTTGCTCTGTCACTCAGGCTGGAGTGCAGTAGCATAATCTTGGCTCACTGCAACCTCCTCCTCCTGGGTTCAAGTGATTCTCCTGCCTCAGCCTCCTGAGTAGCTGGGATTACATGTGCATGCCACTATGACTAGCTAGTTTTTGTATTTTTAGTAGAGACGGGGTTTCACCATGTTGGCCAGGCTGGTCTTGAACTCCTGACCTCAAGTGATTCACTCGCCTGGGCCTTCCTGATGGGATTACAGGTGTGGGCTATTTATTGACATCAACACGTTTGTCTTTATCATGGCGAGGAGCATATGAAAATGTGTTTACCAAGGCTGGCTTCACTCACTGCACATTTGACAAATATTTACCGGGCACCTATTATTTCTTAGACGCTGGGAAGTGGATAAGAATTGCAACTTATACACTAGCGCCCTGGCTTATGGACTGGTTTCCTTCCATAAAGACCACAAGATGCCCCTGAAATCAGCAACATTCTGGCTTAATCCACGGATAACACAAACTCACCTGCTTCCCCACTTTGGATGTCCTTTTTCTTGAAATTCTCACAGAAAAACTTCTGGATTTGTGACATGCATAACCTCAAGGGAAAATGCAAACATAAAATCCAGGAGTTAATATTGACATTTTTCTCCAACTACAACATGCATTATTCTAGCATAAATGTCCTTAAAGCACCCATTGATCAAGCTAATCATATCTCGCCCTTTGGAAGAGTTTCCTCAGGTCACCATTTGCCGATCTGAAAAACTGTAGGCTTTCTGATAGCTGGCTCATAATGCTGATTCCTGTTTTCAGTTTGTGGTAGGCCTTACCGAGGAGATATGTGAGGTCATAACTGGCTGCCTGAATGACACCTTATTCAGTGTCTAAAACATTATCTGGCATATAGTAGATACTCAGTAAATATCTGCTGGGAGAAAAGAATAGAGGGTTCTGCTCATTTCTGGGATGTGAACTCACCAACAATTTTGTTTAGAGGTCATACAGGTCCCACTCTCAGTGTGTCCAAAAACTAAACTTAGCATCTACCCCAAATCCTACCCTGCTCACTCAGATTCTCATTTCAGGAAATGGCACCACCAGCCTGCAGTTGCCCAAGCCAGCATGCTGAGTGTTGTTACATCTCATCACTTGCCTAGATCTTTTGAATTTGTCCATCTCTCTTTGGTGTTCTCGCTATAGCCTTCCTCTAAGCCCCTGTGGTCTCCCTCCAGTCACTGCCAAAGTCTCCCAGCCTCCAGCCCTGCTCTGCTCGGAGGCCTGCCTCCCACAAAATGCAAATTTGGTCTTGTCTCTCTCCTGCTGAGAATACTCCAGTGTTTCCCCATTGCTCTTGGGGGAAAGCCCAAACTCCTTAGCATGGCTAACCAGCTCCTGCATATTTCTGCAGCCTGGTTCCTCAACGGTCCCCACTCCAGCCCTTCTCAGCAGCCTGCACCTGGACCTGCCAACTGCTGCTTTCATCTCTTCCCAATTGCTCTCCTCCTCGCCTTTCCCCTTGCTAAGCTCCTACTCATTCTTCAGAATAAACTTCATTGCTGCTTTCTCTGGGGAGGCTGGGCCAGTGGCTTTACCCCTGCCCGTCCTGGGATTTCCCCCTTAAAACTCCTTCTGGAGTATCTTGTGGCTGCCTGTTTACTTGTGTATCCTCTGCAAGACAGATGGGGCATGTGTTTACTGCTATGACCCCGGCACAAGCCATCATGCAGGTGCTCAGCAAATATTCATTAATGAATCCATGACCACATAGATAAACACCATGGACTCATCGTGCTAAGCCAGGAAGTGAAACAAAATTTGAGTCACATATTCGCAGCTTAAAGACAGTCATCCCAGAAAGCCAGCCAGCCAAGAGACATTTGTGCCCACAGCTGCTCTGTGTCATGCAGTGTCAACTTCACCACGCTGTCTCCAACAATCCCAGGAGACCCCATGGGCCAGGGTGCATGCAGGAAGCATGGGTGGGAGCCTGTGTCCAGAATATTACCAACCACGTGCTGCCCTTTCCAAGAGGGGAGGATGGCTGCCAATGACTCAGCCTGAGGCAGGCAGTGGGAGCTGGACTTGCTTATTCAACAGGAGCAGTGGAGATCTGACCCAAGCCACCCTCGCTTCCTCCCTCGATCCCCCTCGTGGCTTGGGTGACACATCTGGGAAGAGCTGGCCAGAGTCAAGAGTTCAGACCATGATCCCAAAATGGAGCCACAGACTTTGGAAAATATGGCGCAAGGTCCATGAACTCAACTACGCTCACAAACATCAGTGTCATTGGCTGAGCAAAGGGATGCTGGGAAACAGAGGCGAGCACACTGCCTTCTCCTGGGTGTGAGGGCTGCTTGTCAAGATATACCATTCATCATGTAGGCTCTGCTGTTCCCAAGGGCTGTGGTTCATTTTAGGATCACTGGAAAAGTGAATGGAACACATGGCATCTGTGAGTTGTCTCACTGTTTGGGACTAAGTGGTCTGAGATGAACTCCCATTGCAATGCCTGGTATGGGGATGCTGGGAACGTGCTGTTAGGCTGGTTATGACCATGATGGAGAAAGGCAGAAGGGGAAGAAAAGGAAGTAAGTTTCTCATGGACGTACGGACTTCCTGGAGCAAACTATCCAAAGGGCAAAATGCCAATTTGATTAACTAGGAAGAGTTACATAGACCTGGGGCTGGACCCCAGTCCTTCCATTTTCTGCTTCTTGGTCCCAGAGGAAGGGAGGAGTGAAAGAGTGAATGTTTGGAATGCCTGGCACCTACATGCCTTCAGTTAGCATTCTCTCTTTCATTGTCTCTGTGAAAGGTATCAAAATAAAAACGGAGTTATGATGTGTTAAAAACCCTGATGGAGTCTGGCATGGTATCATGCTCCTATAGTCCCAGCTACTCGCAAGGCTGAGGCAGGAGGATTGCTTTGGCCCAGGAGTTTGAGGCTTCAGTGAGCTGTGATCGTGCCTGTGAATAGCCATTGCCTTCCAGCCTGGGCAACTGGGCGAGACCTTGTCTCTAAATCTCTTTAAAAAAAACAGAACAAAAAAAATCCACCCAACAAATAGAGGTGGGGAAGGCCAGGAAGGGAGAGTTCTCACACATGAATGACTCATACTAAGAACTATCACAAAAGACGCTGTGAAACCTACAGCCGCACACAAAGGCCATCACAACCTCACACAAAAAAAAGTACAGCGAGGACATCTGCCTAGCAACTCAAACTGGTGTCACCCTTGTTATGGATCCTTGAAGCCAGGGATAATTATCTCAGCGCAATGATATACTCCTCCTCACTTTTCCTTTAGAAATCTTTGTCTTGCCAGGCACGGTGGCTCATGCTTATAATCCCAATACTTTGGTAGGCTGAGGCAGGAGCATCACTTGAGCCTGGGAGTTCGAGACCAGCCTGGGCAACATAGAGAGACCCCATCTCTACAAAACATTAAATAAAAAATTTAGCATGTGGTGGCCATGTCTGTGGTCCCAGCTACTTGGGAGGCTGAAGCGGGAGGATCAATTGAGTCTGGGAGGCTGAGGCTGCAGTGAGCTGTGATTGCACTACTACACTCCAGCCTGGACAACAAAGCAAGACTTGTCTGAAAACAAACAAAAAAACCTTTGTTTTCCTTTACCTCCCTGAATACACACATAGTTTACAGTGGCACTGGTATTCCATTGCAATGCCTGTTCCAGAATAAACATCAGCCTCTTTTAGAGAGTCTTCCTCTCCTCTCTGTTTGCTATTTAGGTTAACACCTCTATAACATGGGTTATTGGTCTCTAGTCCCACTATCCCAGAACTGCTCTCTGGTTAAAAATAAATAAAATAAAATAAAATAAAAATATAGGGGTCCCTTCTTCTCATTCTCACCTCTTAAGCATGACCTCTTCCCACTCTTGAATGGACTTGGCATTGCGGGCAGAAAGGGAGAAAACCACTAGGCAGCCTCACCAGCTGGGGACAGGGAGGGCTCTGGGTCTTTCCTAGGGCCACAGCTCCCTAAGCCTTCGTGGGGGTGCTCCCTCCCCAGTCTGGCCTGAGTCACACCTCCCATGCTGGATCTCTGGGTTTCCATGACAGCACGCATCCATACACACCTGTGGACCCCAGGGACATGCTTGACACATGTGCATTCAGCGTATATGTGCCAGACACTTTTCTAAGCTCCTTACATGAATCATGTCATATAATTCTCACGCAACCCTGTAAGACAGCATCCCCGATTTGCACATAAACTAAGGCACTAAAAGATTAGGGTACTCGCAAGGAAGTTAACATTTCCTCCTCTCAGCCTCTTCTTCCACACTCGGTGCCCCAGAACCTGCAAAAGGACCAAGGCAAGAAGATCAGCAGCCTGAAGATCAGCGCCTCTGAGTGGCTGACCAGGAACTCCCTGCGTCATGAAAACCCAGACACAGCAGAAGGAAGTGTTGGCCAGCTGGGCACAATTACATACCCGAAATAGACGAGAAGCTGGGAGCCTGTTCCCTCAGCTTTCCACCATGAATGACCCTTTCTGTAACTCAAGAAATAGATTGGTCCAGCTCCTGTCCAAGCAGACAGCACCCCCAGGTGGGAAAAGCAGCAATGACACCATCCATGACATGAACACAGCTTGCCCGGTGGGGCAGAAACAGCCATGTAGTGCTTTGGGGGATATAACGTATGTTGCATGGGGCATTCCAGGCCCTTACTGACAGTGGAGTTTGCCACCTGAGAGTTGCCTGATGCCTGAAGGTTCACAAGAGTTACCAGGAATAAGCCCTTCATGTTATACACAACCTTTATTCTTTCTAAGAAGTTATTCACAATCACATGGAACAAATTCCTATTGTGAACACAAAGAAGTGTGTGTGTGTGTGTGTGTGTGTGTGTTTCTCTTTCCCTGTCTCTTTTTTATTTTTAGAGACAAATCTTGCTCTGTCTACCAGGCTGGAGTGAAATGGCACAATCACAGGTCACTGCATGCAGCCTCAATCTCCTTGGCTCAAGTGATCCTCCCACCTCAGTCTCCCACGTAGCTGGACTACAGGTTCACGCCAGCATACCTGGCTAATTTTAAAATTTTTTGTAAAGACAGGGTCTCACCATGTTGCCCCATGCTGGTCTCAAATTCCTGGCGTCAAGCAGTCCTCCCACCTTGGCCTCCCAAAGCACTAGGATGACAAGTATGAGCCACCATGCCCAGAGAAGTTTGTGTTTATTACAGAACATCAGTTTCTCCCATACTCAGTAGACTGCACCAGTGACTTCAATTCTTCATCCCTCCCTCTGTCCAAACCTTCTGCTTCCATACTGCAAAGTTTCTCTCCATAAGGAGATGGAGTGTGTTTTCTGTCCCTTGACTGGGAGTTTGGCCACGTGACTTGCCTCAGTTCATGGGGCCTAGTGAACGTGAAATGGTGGAAGGTTTGAAAGACACATGAGCTCCTGGGCTTACCCTCGTGCCCTCTGCTGTCACCATGATCAGCATGTGCCCAGGCCAGCCCACTATCTCAGGAGGAGGACAAGAGGCTCATGGAACAGAGCCCAAGTGCCCTGGCAGAACCAATCCTGATCAGCTGAGCACCAGATGCATGGCTGTAGACTTGCCCAGAACACCTGAGAGTATCTGCTGCCTCTGGACATGCAGCTTCCCAATATCACAAAGGAGAGGGCCAGATGTGTAAAAGCTTCTCCCCAGAAGACCGGTTCCTCTGCCCCTGTTGTGCTGGAGGAAGGTGTTGTCCTGGAGGAAGGAACTGGGGAAGGTGCAAGGAGGCAGAGTGAAATAAAGGGGGTGTTGACTGGCAGAGCACAGAGCTGAGACACCCCAAGATGAAATCACCGGGATTAATTACTAAAATGTGGCTCAGGCAATAAAGAAAATAGTTCTGTTTACTAAGCATCTACTATTTGCCGGAAACAGTGCTAAGCATTTTCAACATATGGCTTCATTTAATCCTCAAGATGACTCTTCATCTTGAAGAAGGTGCTATATAACCATTTGAAAGATGAGGAAACTGAGGCCCAAAGAGGGTTAGCCACTGACTAAAGGTCACAGAATTAGCGTGGAGTGGGAGTTCCAACCCTATCGATAGACTGCTTGTAACAGTCCAAATGCCCAGCACCAAATGCCATTTCTGCACCCCACCCCTCAGGCCACCACCTCCAGTTTAGCTCAGTGACTCCTAGAGACTTAGTTCCTGCTGCCCAGACCCTCTCATCAGCTTTTGGGATCATTTTGCCTCTGGTCCTAGGCCTAGCTCCAGCATCTGCATCCCTGGCTCAGCCCTGGCACTAAGGAACTGGGCAACGGAACAGGGTTGGCCAATGGCTCTAGAGAGGGAAGATTTGGCTACTTGCTGAACAAAGATTGAGCAGGCAGTTCTTCTGTGCCAGGTGCTATCCCAGGAGTACAGTCCATGCTCACTTTGATTAGGCTGTGAGCTCACAAGACTGATGCTGCCAGCCTAGGGATGGTAGTGGCATCAAGCCAGGTCCATGGCACCAGGGAAATGAGGTGTGCTTTCTGCAGTAGGGTTGCTACAAATTGCATGTTTGTTTCCTCCAAACCTCGTGTAGAAATTTGATCCCCAATGTTGGAGGTGGGGCCTAATGGGAGGTATTTTGGTCATAAGGGCAGATCCCTCATGAATAGATTAATAACATCCCTCAGGGGTGGGTTCTCACTCTCTTAGTTCCCACAAGAGCTGGTTGTCAACAACAGCCTGGGATCTCCCCTCTCTCCTCTCTCTTGCTTCCTCGCTTGCCCTGTGATCTCTGCACCCTCGGCTCCTCTTCACCTTCCACTATGAGTACAAGCAGCCTGAGGCCCTTACCAGAAGCTGAGCAGATGCTGGTGCCATGCTTCTTGTACAGCCTGCAGAACCTTGAGCCAAATAAACCTCTTTTCTTTACAAATTTCTGATCCTTAGGTATTTCTTTATAGCAACACAAACAGACTAAGGCAAGGGTCCAGCTCTGTGTTTCCAGGAGAGGCCAGAGAGAACTCATCATATGGGGAAGTGAGGGTCTAGCCTACTGCTCGGAATGCCATGAGATTGAGAGAGGATCAATTGACTGGGTGAAAATGGACATTCACAAGCTGTCTAAACACTGAGCCAGGACTAAGTTTTGTTTGTCAAAAAATCAGTTGGTCCCTGGATAATAAACTCAGAATCCTGTTTGGGTTCAAAGTTCCCAGTGGGAAGAAAAATTGTAAAAAAAAAAAAAAAATTTCAATCTTTCTCTGCACTTTTGAAACCACCCACATTCTCAGAGGTAGTAGCCACTTATGACCCTGTCCATGCCTGAGAGCTGGCTCCAGAGGGAGCCTTCCTTGCAGATGTGCCCTTGACAGCCACTCCAGCCAATCAGAGTGGCCCGGTCATCAGGCACCTCCCCTCCCAGGAATGATGGGCCATTCCCTCCCACAAACCTTTGAGTCTCCATACCTGTCTGGGTTCCTCAAAGCTTCCTCAAAGTCTATGCTCAGAGCCTTGCACATCTGGGAAAGTGAGAGCAGGTCCCCAGAGAAAGGCTGTTTGGGCAAACGCCACCGGTTGGTTGAGCCAGCGACCCGGCGTTCCAGCCGAGCTTTGTGCTGCTTGGTAATCAAAGAAAGAGAAGACATCTTTTTTTTCTAACTTCATATAAATGCCAGATTTTCCAAATTGTATAGCAGGAAGGAAATCAAGACAAATTTCACAGTGCTGGTTAATTTTTGAACATGGCTAATATTTCTCCCAAGACATCTCAAGGCAAAGACGCTGTATCCCATAGACCAAGGATCTCAAGCTACAAAGTAATTTGGAGTTTAGGATCTAGGACAAGAGGTGTCAGAGGGTAAGAGGTCAAGGAGAAAGATTGTTTTTTGCAAGTAGCTCTCTGAAGAATCCACAGGCAGGGATAGTATTAGGCTTTAAGTACTGTCCTTTGAGTACTTATCCTAACTTGTCATACAGAGAGATATTAAAATGTGGAGACCTTGGGCAAGGAATTTTTTTTAATGGTGGTAAAATATACAAAACATAAAATTTTATCTATTTTACAGTGTACAATTTGGTGGCATTTAGAACATTTACAATGTTATGCAACCAGTACCACTACCTAATTCCAGAACATTTTCATTATCCCCAAAAGAAATTCCATACCCATTAAATTGTCATTCCCTGTTCCCATATCCCCAGCCCGTGACAACCGCTAACCTGCTTTCTAAGATTAGCCCCTATGTTCTGACTTTATGTTTTCACCTGTTCTGGGTATTGCATACAAGTGGAATCACACAATATGTGGCCTTTTGTGGATGGCATCTTTCACATAACATAATGTTTTCAAGGTTCATCCATGTATTGATACTTCATTCCTTTTTAAGGCTGAATAATATTCCACTGTGTAAATATTCCACATTTTGCTTATTCCTTCATCAGCTGATGGACGCTTGGGTTTTTTATACCTTTTGGCTATTGTGAAGAGTGCTGTGAATATTCATGGACAAGTTTTTGTTTCAACACCTGTCTTTTTATTCTTTTGGTTATATGCCCAGGAGCAGAACTGCTCGGTCTTAGACATTTTCTTGAGGCTCCAGGGGAAATTCAGCAATTTACATAAAAAAGGATGATATCCAGCATGGATGTAAACCTTAGACTGAAGGCTCAAAGCAACCTAGCAAGGAAAATAGCACCAGGAAGGACCCACAGGAATGGATGTCATTGATCCCAAGCCACCCAGGGCACCAATGGAAAGGTGGCGAGACCATGGGACACGGACTAGAGCATATGAGTTCAAATTTTACTTTCTAGTTGTGTGACCTTGAGCAAGTTACTTAACATTCTGAGGCTCTCAGGTCTCATGTGTAAAATGGGAATAATGGGTGGTGGTGGTGACGGTAATTGTCATCGCGGCAATGACGGTGAGGATGGCGATGGTGGGGATTGCGGGGATATCATCTTGTTTCCAATGTTGTAAAAAGTATAAAGTAGAATAAAGTTTGGGAAATAGTGCCTAGAAGATGACGAGTGATTAAAAACTGTGGAATCTGAGTCTAGATGTAGTCCTGCTGTCACGTAAAACGTCGAAGTAAAACATCATCAGCTCAGACCACAAGCCTGCTCTCTGCTCTCTGGATGGCACTGCCTGGACGCGCTCTTTTCAGCCGAGTCAGCCAATAACGCTTGAGATCTTCGGTGGTGCAGGGCCCAGTCCCTTGTGGAAAATTGTCAAAATGACCATAACTAAGTGCTTCTTTTCATCACCTACCTTCTTGAGAAACTGATCTACTTACCGTGTTCGACATTATCATGAATGAAAGTGGAAATTACCCAGGAGAGAAAAGATAAGCAACCTAGAAGACAAAAGAGGTAAAGGTGAAATTTTCCATACTTTTCAAAATATTATGGAGGAGATTGGCCTAAAGAATCTATATTTTGCCACAGGAACAATAATGAATAAGCCTCAAATGTGGGTTATCTATCAATCAAGAGAATATCTTGTTGTTGCTGTTTTTTTTGTTTTGTTTTGTTTTTTGTTTTTTGGTTTTTTTTGTAAGCAGGTGAATAGACAGATCTCTGCTGTTGTTCTGGGAAAGTGGCTCAGATAAAGCAAAACAGAAGATAATCCTTTGCCAAAGTGAGGAAGACCAAAAGATAGCTATAAGTAGGCTGATCACATAATTGATTGTTCAGACCAGGAGACTAAAGGGATGATATTAAGAATTAGGCCTGGACAATGGCTGTAGGCCAGGGCTGCCCTGGAGCCCTGTAGACTGATGGTCACCCTCGCTTACACGGTCATGAAAGAGGAAGAGTGGAAGGACTTTCCAGCTATCTCTGAGCATTATCAGGGCTATTGGGTTACAAGCAACAGAAACCCATTTGATTATGGCGTTGGGGGGAGGTTAAGATTGATTGGAAGGATGGTGATGACAGGAGGGTCTCATAGACTCAAAGGAAACTGGAGAACTCTCTGGGAAAGAACAGGAAAGCAGCTGCAGGGACCTGGGTGGCACGCACCAGGAGTTGGTGGCTGTTGTTGTCAGGCGCTGCCTCTAGCATGAGGCGGCTCTCCCACAGTCCATCTATGCAGGGTTCTTTTCAATCCAGATTCTCAACAAGAGGCCCCAACTGGCCTGGCTTAGCTCAGGGGCCCACTCTTTGGCCCCTGAGGGGAGACACCTTGACTAATTCTCCCAACAAGAACGTTCACTGGGGACTGGGTAGTTCCCCAGAGCAACATCAGAGAAGAGGAGAAGTGGGTGAGCTGGTAAAACCAGCAGAAGCCACGGCACTTGATGACCAAGAACCTCAGTTGACCTCCCTTTGCTCCCCAAACAGCACTTCACCTGCATCACAGCCATGGCTATGTTCATCCATTCACCAACAAGCATCTCCTGTGCAGTCGCCATATGGAGAGAGGTGTTAGCCGTTTCTGAGAGACAGCAGTGAGCAAAATGCACACGATTCTTGCCTCATAGAATTTGCATTCCACTTGGGCAGACACGCTTTTCTTTGCCTTTTAATTGCCTTAATTGGACTTTTTAATTGCAAAAGTATTAATAATATATGCTTGTTGTAACGAGTGAACCAATACAATGACAGGAAAGGAAAATTTAACATAGCTGCATAATATTACATTTCCTTTTTTTGAGATAGGGTCTTGCTCTGTTGCCCAGGCTGGAGTGCAGTGGTGTGATAAAGGTTCACTGCAGCCTCAATCTTCTGGGCTCAAGTGATCCTCCCACTTCAGCCTTCTCAGTAGCCGGGACTACAGACATCCACTGCCACACCTGGCTAATTTTTTAATTTTTCTAGAGCCAGGGTTGCCCAGACTGACCTATATTGCCCAGACTGGACTTGAACTCCTGATATCAAGCAATCCTCCTGCTTTGGCCTCCCAAAGTGCCAGGATTATAGGCATGAGCCACTGTGCCTGGCCACATAATATTTCGTACAGTGAATGCATCATTATTTATTAAAATATTCCTCTGCCAAGTCATTGAGGTTATTTCCTTTATTCCCATAATAAAAACAATGGGAACAATATGCATACACATTATTATGGCAGTTTGTGTACATGTGTGTATACATGTATCTATACGTTACCTATATCTGCATCTGTATATATAATGTGTGTATGTATGTATATGTGTGTGTGTGTATATATATATCTCTTTGTGTTACTGTTTTTATTTCTATGAAATAGTCTTCCAAGTGGTATAGTTATGTCAGAGATCTGTATCTTCAATTGAAATAGTTAATACCAATTCACTTACCCCAAAATTGCAGCAATTAACATTCCTATCACCAATTTATAAGTGTTGTTGTTTTTTTCACAACATCTCCAGTACTAGGTAGTATCATCATATTTATTTTTGCCAAGCTGGTGAGTGTTGGATGGTTTCAAATTCTTATTTTAACTTGAACTTTCCTGGCTACCAGTGGGGTTGAGCATTCTTTTATCTATTTATTGGCCCTTTAATTTTTCTTTTCTGAAAACTGCCTAATCATAGGCTTTTTGCATTTTTCTACTGGGTTCTTGTAGTTTCCTTAGCATTTTTTAAGGAGCTCTCTATGTACTAGGGACACTAACATTTTGTCTGCCATACATGTTGCAGAAGTGTATCATTTGTCTTTGTTTATGGTAAACAAATTTTTTCATTAGGTATGAAAATATGTCGTGTGTGTGTGTGTGTGTGTGTGTGTGTGTGTGTGTGTGTATTTCCTTTGCCAGTCTCTAATTTGAAAACATATCTGGGGCCAAGCCCGGTGGCTCATGCCTGTAATCCCAGCGCTTTGCGAGGCTGAGGCGGGTGGATCACCTAAGGTCAGGAGTTCAAGACCATCCTAACCAACATGATGAAACCTTGTCTCTACTAAAAATACAAAATTAGCTGGGGATGGTGGCACATGCCTGTAATCCCAGCTACTTAGGAGGCTGAGGCAGGAGAATCACTTGAAGTCGGGAGGTGGAGGTTGCAGTGAGCCAAACTCGCACCATTGCTCTCCAGCCTGAGCAACAAGAGCGAAACTCTATCTCAAGGAAAAAAAAAAAAAAAGAAAGAAAAAGAAACGTGTCTGGGTACAAACATGGCCCTGGTGTTTGTACCCACCTGCCGGTGTCATTTGCAATTGCATCCATGTATGCATGTGTGTTAAGAGCATCTTTGGCTGTTCAAGTAGCTTTCAGAGGTGCACTTCAGTTTACAGCAATGTGTGTTTTCCTTCATGGCTGAGTTTCCACCTTGCCTGAGGAGGCTTCTCCCACCCCAGGTAACACATACATGCTTTTCTGATCCCTTTACCTCACAGGAGCCAGGACGATGAACTCCTCAGCTTAAAACCCTTCACCAGCTTCCCACTGCCCTAGACGTAGACCCCCGAATCCTCAACGTGGCCTAAAGGAATCTGAGAAAAGAGAAGAGGGTTCCATTCTAAAGCAGACCCTGTCAGCAAAGAATAAACCCCACGCAGGACTCGCTATGCCCACGGAGCACTGCTTCAGTTACAGAGAGAGGGAGGCTGGGGTTTGCACTCAGCTACCGAAAGCTTCTGCTTTCTTAGATCAATATCTAAGAACTTTTTTAGCTGATCTTGAAATCCGGGGACATCTCAATGGCCTGGAAATGTGTTCTTTTTTCATCTCACTAGGCAATCTGCCCCTTCATGTGTTTTGAGAGCCTGTGCCAAGGTCCCTGTGGGTGGGCAGGAGCTACCTACAATGGTCTCTCGGCTCCCTGACCCCTCCTGATTCCCCAAACTCCCTCCCTGCCAAGTAGACCAGAGGGACCCAAGTCTAAGCAGCACCTGTCACTAGGACACGCTTCTTGGTCTCTGAAGTGGCTGAAAAGTACCCATTGTACTTACTGTTCCAAAGCCCTCTTGCCCACCACAGGCGTGTTTACAGGGGAAGTGTGCTGAGTGGAGGAACTCCCATCACACTGGCCTCTGAGTTACAGGAGAGCTGGGGGCTGGGCGCCTTCTGAGCCTGAAGCCTGGAAGCGCTCATCACATCTGGGGCTCACCCTTTTCTTCTTATGGGCCAAGGTGCTTTGACAGGGGGAGCTTGCCTTGGTTTCCAGGGTTGTTGTGAGCACCACGGCAACGGCAGGGAAGCTTCCAAGCACTTCCTGTTCCAGGGCCAGGTTTCAACTCAGGCTGGGGCTGTGTCCAAGGCCCTGGCTGATGGGGAGAAGCTGTGAGTGACGGCATCTCAGAGACCAGTGTGGGTGCCATGTGCCTCCATTCCTGTTCCTCACAGCACCTGGGGCAACCCAGGACAGAGCCTCAGTGAGAATCAACCCCCAGATTCTCAGACTTCATCTGTCAAAGGAGAAGATTAGACTAGAAGCTTCTCAGATGCCTCCCAACTCTGGCATTCTGGGGTGCTCTATTTCTAGTGCTTTCTATCTGTGTTTTGACAAACATATTTCAATAAAAATTGAGCATTCTGCATTATTAAAAGCTATGCCTAATGAGGTACTTTGTTGATGATGATTTTTAATGCTACTCTCTCTGGGAGCTAAGGACTGCCTAAAAGTCAAAGACAAGACCAAGAGCCTTCAAGCTGGCATCCAGAGTGGAAACGTTTGGGGGTTTTTTTGTTTGTTTTGTTTTGTTTTGTTTTTTGAGATGGAGTCTCACTCTATCACCCAGGCTGGAGTGCAGTGGTGTGATCTTGGCTCACTGCAACCTCCACCTCCTAGGTTCACCGGGTTCAAGCAATTCTCGTGCCTCAGCCTCCTGAATAGCTGGGATTACAGGTGCCTGCCACCACACCAGCCTAATTTTTGTATTTTTAGTAGAGACAGGGTTTCACCACGTTGGCCAGGCTTGTCTCGAACTCCTGACCTCAGGTGATCTGCCCACCTCGGCCTCCCAAAGTGCTGAGATTACAGGTGTGAGCCACGCGCCTGGCCCTGAGTGCAATCTTACAGTGTCCTCAGCAACGTGGCGTGTGAAGCCCATGACCCGAACTAGGGGATGGGGAGGTGGAGGCTACATGGGTCAGGGCCACGTGGGTCACCACGGGTCCATCAAAGGCCTGGACCACCACCCCGGGGATCACAGAAATCCCTAGTTACAGTAACAGGAAGCCGGAGGCAGTACAGCTTGTAAGACCCAAGGCCAGCCTCTCCTAGGTCACATACATCCTAAAGTAAAACAGGAAAGTAGCTGCGCTGCCTCCTGTGGCTGTGATCTACAAACTACGAAACACTCTATAAATGGGAGGTACCCCTGAATTTATCTGCCCCCTCAGCCCCCAAATCCTGTGATTCTACTCCTCCCAACACCATATTCTGCTTTGCAGAGAAGCTGATCACTGTGGAATGTTCTGTGAGTGGCTTACCCATCTCTGCATCCCCAGAGCCCAGCAACCAAACTTGGACTTTAGAAAGTGCTCAATAAACATCTCTAGAATTGGGTAATTGGATGTCCTAGTCCATAACCACCACTCTGCCTGTGCACCTGCTTGAGTGCCACATGCATACGTGTGCACATGTGATTATGTATGCATAGGTGTGTGTGTCTGCTTCTGTGTTTGGGTACAAACATGGACCTGGTGTTTGTACCCACCTGCCTATGTCCTCATTTGCAATTGCATCCATGTATACACATGTGTTAAGAGCATCTTTGGCTGTTCTAGTAGCTTCCAGAGGTGCACTTCAGCTTAGAGCAATGTCTCTTGGTTGTGCATTGGATTTTGGGTTTGGGAGTGAGATGACAGAGGGTTTCATGGTAGTATACAACTGATCCCAGCAACTGCCACCTGGTTGGAGAAGCAGCTGATTGTCAGGCTTTTGGTGTTTAGTAGAAGCAGCAGCAGCTGGTGCTGCAGTCAGGATTTGAGGTGGGGCCCAAAGGAATCCACTGCTGCTCACCTCTCAGCCTAGCTCTTCTGGAGATCAGGAGGTAGGGAGGGACGTGCACAATGAGAGAACCGGTGGGAGAAGAATGTAGGCAACAAGGGGCTGAAGACACTGGCATGTCTTAGAGAGGGGGGTTAGGAACCCCAGTTCAGGGTCTGCCCACCATCCCTAGACCCTCAAGGGCAGCACGAGACAGGAAGCAGGCCTCTAACAGCTGCTGCAGGGGCCTCAGGAGCCAGAGGCAGAGGCTGCACTCCTGAGTCAGGTGTGGGCCCTCTCTCATGCTTGAAAAACAAACACTTGTTGTTAATTTATTTTCCTTTTACAGATGCAATGCATTTATAGGCACAAATTCAGAGGCAAAAATTCTTAACAATAAAAATAATTTGGATTCCACAGCCGAATTCAGCATCATTAATAGTACATCAACATTTTGTATGTATACACACATTTTTGAAAATGCAGTCCTACTGTACTGTTTAACATGAGTTGTTCGCTACGTGTTAGATGTTTTCTCCTGCATTTTTATACATGACTGTTAATGGCGACACTGTGTTTTTTGTTTTTTTTTTTTTTGAGACGAAGTCTTGCCCTTGTCCTGCAAGCTGGAGTGCAGTGGCGCAATCTCGGCTCAATGCAACCTCCGCCTCCCGGGTTCAAGCAATTCTCCTGCCTCAGCTTCCCCAGTAGTTGGGATTACAGGCGCCTGCCACCACACCTGGCTAATTTTTGTATTTTTAGTAGAGACAGGGTTTCACCATGGACGCTGTGCTTCTTGATGCAGAGGCAGATGGGGATTAGGGTAACCAGCCCCTTCTGCTGGACATGCGGCAGCTGGAGACGCAGCCCACCCATCAGGCTGAGCTCCCCTCTGGGGCAGTGACAGAGGCTCATCTGGGCACCCACGCACGGGTGTGCACACACAGCTGCTGTGCACCTTCTCTCTTCCCTGACCATCGTGTTGCTCTCCACTCCCCCTCGAGTCTTGTCCACGGCTTCCCTCCTAGCCCAGTGCCAAGAACATGGGGGCGGAGAGGGGCTGAGCAGAAGTCTGTGTACAAATGGACAGATTTCCTCTATCTACGCTGCTCCTTCCCCTCCACCCCAAACTTTTCCCTGCTAACTGTCCCTGGAATGTGGGGCCCCATGTAAGATTTCAATTAACAAGTTTGAAAGACATTACCTTTGACCAGCTTGACATCCCATCTGCTCCATCACGGGCCAACCTAGGGATGTCCTCCAGGTATCACTTCTGGGGTGCAGCTGAGAGCGGGCTCCCTCTAGTGGCCACTCTGGGGAAGTGTCCCAGGATGCCACGCTCCCATCAGCCCATAGGCAGAACCCTGGCCTTGGCTGAATCCATCGCTTTCTGCAGGGTCTAGCTCAAGGATCCAGGGCCTTCAGCTCACCGCCAGAACTCTCAACACACATCCCCCACAGATCTCCCAGGAGCTGAGCTAATCTCCAAAGTCAAAGACAGCAAATACAAATAAAAGGAAATAGCTTCCAGCATGTTTCCCTGAGAGCTCTTTCCTGGTGGTGTTAGTAACTGAGCTCCTTGGGCCCAGCCCATGAAGCAGCCAACAAGCTGGAAATCCGAAGAGCAAAGGTCTTCAGTGACTCAGACATCAAACCTCGCTGAGCACTGCCCTTAGCTGGAACCACCTTATGCCAAAATCTCCTGTCACAGTTCCAGGGGGATTATGAAGGGATATTCATCTTCTTCTTGCACACTCAGGGATGGGGAGCTCATTACCTTGCCAGAGAGCCCATTTCAGCCCACTCCATCCAGTCACCCATATGGGGAGGTGGTGGAGTACACTGAAAAGAACACCCAATTCTGACCTGGTCCTGACTGGCTATAGCTGTGTGACCCTGGATACATCCTTAACCTCTATTGATGAAAAGAGAAAATCCGGAGCCTCAGGGGCCTGGAAGATTGGAGAATCTGTGCCTGAGAGCCCCAGTGCACCCAGCCAGGGTCCAGGCTGCTGCTGGGAGTGCTGCTTCCAGACCAGCCCCTGGCGGAGGCCTTGCATGAGCCAGCAGACAGACAGGGGATTCCAGGAAGAAGCAAAGGGTCCTGCCCTGGAACTGAGTCCTATGTGGCAACACAGCTGATCTTAGTGATAAGAAAGGAGAACACAGACAGGCACGGTGGCTCACGCCTGTAATCCCAGCACTTTGGGAGGCTGAGGTGGGCAGATCACCTGACGTCGGGAGTTCGAGACCAGCCTGACCAACATGGAGAAACCCTGTCTCTACTAAAAATACAAAATTAGCCAGGCATGGTGACACATGCCTGTAATCCCAGCTACTCAGGAGGCTGAGGCAGGAGAATCGCTTGAACCCAGGAGACGGACATTGCGATGAGCTGAAATCATGCCATTGCACTGCAGCCTGGGCAACAAGAGTGAAACTCTATCTCAAAAAAAAAAGAAAGAAAGAAGAAAGAAAGAGAGAGAGAGAAAGAGAAAGAGAAAGAGAAGGAAAAGAAAAGAAAAGAAAAAGAAAAGAGAACAGAACAGAACAAGGCTGGGCATGGTGGCTCACACCTGTAATCCCAGCACTTTGGGAGGCTGAGGCAGGTGGATTGCTTGAGGTCAGGAGTTCAAGACCAGCCTGGTCAACATGGTGAAACCCCATCTCTACTACAAATACAAAAATTAGCCAGGCATGGTGATGCGCGCCCATAATTCCAGCTACTCAGGAGACTGAGGCAAGAGAATCACTTGAACCCAGGAGACAGAGGTTGCAGTGAGCCGAGATCATGCCATTGTGCTCCAGCCTGGGTGACAGAGCCAGAATCCATCTCAAAAAAAAAAAAAAAAAAAGAAAGAAAGAACAAGATTGGGTTAGAACTGGCCATGAACTTGTTGTGGAACCTTGAGGAAGTCCTCTCTTTAGCTCTGGCTTCCAATTTTTTCATCTGCAATAAAAAGTTCAGATAAAACAACTCCTCTGCTCCATCCACTGTTGATCCTCTTTTCCAAGATGTTCTGGGGTGTGGTGATGCCAATGCGGCAGCCCAGGGCTGCTTCATTCACTCATTTAGACAAGGTCTGAGTGTCAAGATTGCATTGGGTGCTGGAGATAAAATGGGGACAAACAAAAGGATGTGCACTACCTTCGCAGCCTCTGATGTTATTTGCTTAAAATTGTTCTTTAATGCTGGACTTACATTTTTACATAACATTTTTGTTATGATTTTTTAAAGTAAATTTATTTTATCAATGAAGTAACATATTTGGTATGCTGGTTTATTTGGAATATACATTAAAATAACTACATAACTTAAAAAAAGTCATGCATGAGCTGCCCCTGAAAATCACCTTCCGTGCCTGGGCACCTTACTTTTGGAGGTTTAACATCTGCGCTGTAAGGCTCACAGTGTAGTTAAGTCAGTGAGCTGCAGGAATTCATAGGAGAGGCAATCGACCACATTAACCTGCTTTTTCATTCTGAGGCTTTGACATCTGGGGCCTTGCTCACTCTGGAGGGACTGCCCCTCCCAGGGCTAGCTATTAATAATTCCTAGAGATAGTAAAGGACTCCTACAAGCATGCCTTTCATATACAAACCAATTAAACTAGAGCCTATACCCCAACCACCTCCCTTATCAAGCTGTCAAACTCAGGGCCACTATCCACTTGCCCTAATCACCCAGGGCCAAGTACTACCAGATGAGAGACAATCCCTATACCCCAGAGCCCACTGAAATTATTCAAACTCACCAATTCTAAACCTATGTGTCCTGTGCCCAGTGGCAGGGTATGCCCCCTCCTCTTGGGAATTGTAACAAACTATCTTTTCAAAGGCAATTATCTCCTTATCTATTGGCCTCGCCATATCTCAATCATAACAAAATAATAATAAAACCTACATTTTTAAACACTTACCCAGGCCCAAGGCTTCAAGGAGGACTCCCTGGAGGAAGTGACATAACAGAAGAGAAGTTAGCTGAGAGACAAAATGATGGGGATAAGGGTGAGTGTCTCAGGCAGACAGAACAGCATGTGCTAGGCTGGAGTGGAGAAATAAGGAGCCACTGAAGGAATGGCCCGTGCAGTCTGATTGCAGTGCAGGATGAGAACGGAGGAAGGAGGAAGGAAGGGGAGAAGCGGCTCGATATCCCAGGGCTCACAGAGGCCAAGGAGTGTGAGTTTTATCTAGTCCTATCTCTTTTGATCTCCAAGTTGCTTTTTCAAATAAACCCAAAAGACAGTCCGTGAACTCTCCAGATTCTGCCATTGAGAGTCCGGCCCTGAGAGCACAGAAGCCCTGCCCAGCTGGTCACCACCAACCTGGGGAAGTACCACTGGTCCACCAACCACCCAAGGGAAACAAACAAGATGAGGAAGAAGGCCACTCCAACGCATCTAACAATGTACACCCTAGGTGAGCCCCACTGCTGCTTCCATCCATTGAACAAGAAGGATGCTTTCTATAGTCCATAAATGCAATAGAGGAGTCAAGTCCAGACTTGAAGACAGCACCACCAACTAGACTAAAGAATGGACGTAAGGACCCACCACATGTGCTCGGGAGCATCCTCACCCCTGTACCTCATCTCCCCACCACCTTCTGCTTGGAATTCCTTGTAAAGAAAACACTTCTCCAGGGATTGTAAAGGATGTGGGCCTTTTTGTCAAGACCTGGGATGGAATCCTGGCTGCCTCGTTTCCTGATTGACCTGAGCAAGTCTTCTAACTTCTCTGAGCCTGTTTCCTTCTTGTAAAATAAAAATAGTTTTCATTCACCAGATCATTTCAAGGCTAAAAAGAGATAGCACTAACTTGAGTGAGTAACTGTGGGTACTCAAATGTTAATATCTTTCCTCCTTCCAACAATCCCTGTGCATACACACACTTTGACCCTGCCCATATGCATCTCCACCCTGCTTTAATTTTTTCTAGCGAGAATACTGTGGAAAACAAAGAGGCTTTGCTCAGGATCTGGGCAAGATGGCAGAATAGGAAGCTCCCGATCTCGTTCCCCAACAGGGAAATTAACTTGACAATATACAGTTCAAAAAGCCTTCTGAGACCCCAGAAATCATTTAAGAAGCTGTTGTACCCCCACGCAAGCTCAAAGCAAAGAATAACCACATTGAAACAGGCAAGAAAAATCATTTTATATAAAAACAAGATAGCCCTTCCCCAAAGCCAGCACAACTTGGTGCAATCAGGAGCAAAAACCTCATGACTTCTCCATTGGGAAAGAAAAAGAAGAATGGAATGTACACTCAACATTTCAGCTTTTTGGCATGATGCCCACAGGACTAGTTTCTGTTTCATCTTACTTGGAGCAATTATGAGGAACTGGCACATTTTGGATGCCTAGGGGTCACTGAGAGCAAAAGAGAGCTCAGTGTCTTGTTGCAGTCCCAGAGAACCTGCAGCACTACCAACAGACATTAGAAGGAACAAGAGCCTACAAGCTCCTAAAAAGAAACCAGCAAGCCTTTCTATTATATACACAAGCCCAGAGAAGATACACCCTCAGAAAATGTTTGTGAGGGCCCCAGAATCATTGGCTGAACTGACTGGTAAAGGTTTTTCCCTGTAGGATACTGGTCTATAAAGACTGGGAGGAGTGACTGCTGTGACTGTTTTTCAAATGAACAAATCACAGCAAAAAATAAAATAAAACAAAAACCCACAGCACATGAAACAGGAAAACATAATCCAATCAAAGAAATAAAGTAAATCTGCAAAAACTGCCCCTAAAAAATGGAGATCTATGAGTTACCTGACGAGGAAATAAATATAATCATCTTAAAGAAGCTTGATGTGCTACAAGAGAACAAAAAGAGACAACTGAACAAAATCACAAAAATGATGTATGAACAAAATGAAAATAACAAAGAAATAGAAACTTGAAAATAACAAAGAAATAGAAACTTAAAAAGAACAAAATAAAATTCTGGAACTGAAGAATACAATAACTGAAATAAAAAAAATCACTAGAGGGATTCAATAGCATACTTGATCAAGCAAAAGTAAGAATCAGGGGAACTTGAAGAGACGTTATTTGAAATTATCAAGTCAGAGGGGAAAAAAAAGAAGCAATGGAGAAAAGTAAAGAAAATCTAAGAGACCCGTGTACCCCATCAAGCAGACCAATACACATATTATGAGAGCTTCAGAAAGAGAAGAGAAAAGGGCAGAGAGCTTATTTGAAGAAATAGTAACTGAAAACTTCACAAATCTGAGGAAGAAAACGGACATCCACATTCAAGAAGCTTACAGGATTCCAACTAGGTTAAACCCAAGAGGCTCACACAAAGATATATCAAAATCGAACTGTTACAAGTAAAAGACAAAGAAAGAATCATGAAACAGCTAAAAAAAAAAAAAAAGCAATTCATAATGTACAAGAGAGCAACTATAAGATTATCCACAGATTTTTCAGCAGAAACATTATAGGCTAGAAGGTAGTGGAATGATATATTCAAAGTGCTGAAAGAAGAAAACTGCCAACCAAGAATACTATATCTGACAAAACTTTTTTTTTTCAAAAATGAAGGTAAAATAAAGACCTTCCTAGATAAACAAAAACTGAAGAAGTTCATCACTACTAGACTTGTCTTATAAGAATTGCTAAGGAGAGTTTTCAAGTTAAAATGAAAAAACAGTAGATAACATGAAAACAAACAAAAATATAAAGCTCTCTAGTAAAAGTAAATACATATACAAATTCAGAATCCTGGAATACTGTAATTGTTGTGTAAATCACTTAATTCTTGTATAGAATTTAGAAGATAAAAGCATAAAAATAACTATAACTATAAAACTATGTTATTTTGGGCATGGTGACTCATGCCAGTAATCCCAGCACTTTGGGAGGCTGAGGCAGGAGGATTGCTTGAGCCCAGGAGTTTGAGACCAGCCTGAGCAACACAGTGAAGTTTCATCTCTGTAAAAAACAAACAAAATTAGCCAGGCATGATGGCATGCACCTGTGGTCCCAGTTACTCAGGAGGCTGAGGAGAGAAGATCACTTGAGCCCCAGAGGTTGAGGCTGCAGTGAGGCAAGATCGTGCCACTGCATTCCAGCCTGGGTGACAGAGCTCTCCCCACTCCCCCAAAAAAACCCAAACCTATGTTAATGGTTGCAAAATATGAAAAGATATAATTTGTGATACTGAGGGCATCTAACTTGAAAAGGAGGAAGTATAATTATCTCTGTTCACAGATAACATGACCTTATATTTAGAAAACTCTAAAGATTCCAAACAAAGATGCTGATAGAACTAATAAATGAATTCAGTAAAGTTGCAGGCTACAAAATCAACACAAAAAAACCAGTTGCATTTCCATGCAATAACAGTAAACAATTAAATAGAAAATTAAGACAACAATCTCACCAATGGTGGCATCAAAATAAACTTAACCAAAGAGAAAGACTTGTACACTAATCCAAAACATTGCTGAAAGAATTTAAAGAAGACAAAAATAAATGGAAAGAAAACCCATTTCATGGATTGGAAAACTTAATACCATTAAAAGTAACCTGCAGATTTAATGCAATCCTATCAAAATCCCAAAGGCATATTTTGCGGAAATAGAAAAAAAGAATCTTAAAATTCATATGGGATCTAAAAGGATCCCAAGTAGCCAAAACAATCTTGAGAAGGAAAAGCAAAACTGGAGGCCTTACCCTTCCTGATTTCAAAGCATATTACAAAGCTATACTAATCAAAACAGTATGGTACTAGCATAAAGACAGACATATAAGCCAATGGAATGGAATAGAGTGCCCCAAAATAAAACTACACATATATGGTCAAATCATCTTCGACAAAGCTGCCAAGGCTACAAAATGGGGAAACAAGTGGTGTCAGAAAAATTGGATATCTACATGCCAAAAATGAAGTTGGACCCTTACTTTACACTATATACAAAAATTAACTCAAAATGGATTAAAAACCTAAATATATGAAACCTGAAAACTATGAAACTCTTAGAAAAAAATAGGGAAAAACTTTTCTTTCCTTTTTCTTTTTTTTTTTTTGAGCCAGGGTCTCTGTAACTCAGGCTGGAGTGCAGTGATGCAATCATAGCTCACTGCAGCCTCAAACTCCTGGATTCAAGCAATCCTACTGCTTCAGCCTCCTGAGTTGCTAGGACTACATGTGCACACCACCACACCCTGCTAATTTAAAATTTTTTTTGAAGAGACATGGTTTTGCTATGTTGCTCAGGCTGGGAAAAACTTCAGGCTAGGCACAGTGGTTCACGCCTGTAATCCCAGCACTTCAGGAGGCCAAGGCGGGTGGATCACCTGAGGTCAAGAGTTCGAGACCAGCCTGGCCAACATGGCAAAACCCCATTTCTATAAAAATACAAAAATTAGCCAGGCATGGTGGCAGGCACCTGTAATCCCAGCTACTCGGGAGGCTGAGGCAGGAGAATTGCTTGAACCTGGGAGGCGGAGTTTGCAGTGAGCCAAGATCGTGCCACTGCACTCCAGCCTGGCTGACAAGAGTGAGACTCCAACTCAAAAAAAAAAAAAAAAAAAACATAAAACTTCATCACATTTGAATGGCAATGATGTATTGGATATGACGCCTAAAGGACAGACAACAAAATCAAGAACAGAGAAATGACACTACATCAAACTTTAAAACTTCTGCACTGCAAAGGAAACAACCAACAGGGTAAAAAGGCAATGCACAGAATGGCAGAAAACATTTACAAACTATATCTCTAATAAGGATACGTACTCCTGATTAGGAGTTAATATTCAGAATATATAAAGAACTCCTATGAATTAACAACAACAAAACAAATAACCTGATTTTAAACTCAGCAAAGGACCTGGATAGACATTTCTCCAAAGAAATACAAATGGCCAAGCAGCATGTGAAAAGTTGCTCAATAGCCTTAATCATCAGGAAAATACAAATACAAATTACAATAAGCTATCACCACACACCTGTTAGGGTGGCCACTATTGAAACAAACCAACAGAAAATAAATGTTGGTGAGGATGTCGAAAAACTGGAATCCTTGTGCACTCTTGGTGGGGATATAAAAGTGTAGTTGCTAAGGAAAAGAGTATGGAGGTTCCTCAAAAAATTAAAAATAGAACTAGCAGATGATCCAACAAACCTGCTTCTGGGTATACATCCAAAAGTACTGAAACCAGGATCTTGAAGAGATATTTACATTCTCATGTTCATTGCAGCGTTATTCATAATAGCCAAACAGTAGAAGCAACCCAAACGTCCACTGATGGATGAATGGATATAGAAAATACGGTATACACATACAATGGAATACTATTCAGCCTTTAAAAAGAAGGAAATTCTGTCATATGCTTCAACATGGATGAACCTCGAAGACATCTTGTTAAGCAAAATAAAGCCAGTCACAAAATGACAAATATTGCCTGATTCCACTTAACATGAAGTATCTAGAGTATCAAACTCTTAGAAGCAGAAAGTAGAATGGTGATTGGTCATGGGGAGAGAAAAAGGGGTTGTTTAATGCATAGATAATTAATTGCAGTTTTGTAAGATGATAAAGTTCTAGAGATCTGTTGCACGATAGTGTGCACTTAGGGTCAGGTACAGTGGCTCACGCCTGTAATCCCACCACTTTGGGAGGCCGAGGCAGGAGGACTGCTTGAGGCCAGGAGTTTGAGACCAGCCCTGGCAACATAGTGAGACCCTGTCTCTACAAAAAATAAAAAATTTAGCTGGGCATTTTGGCACACACCTGTAATCCCAGCTACTCAGGAAGCTGAGGTGGGAGGATCACTTGAGCCCAGGAAGTCGAGGTTGCAGTGAGCCCTGATGGTGCCACTGCACTCCAGCGTGATAAAGCAAGATGCTTTCTCAAAAAAAAAAAAAAAATGCGTGTAGTTAATCCTGTACTATTTTAATCCTGCACTTAACTGTACTGCACTCAACTGTACTGTTTTAATCCTGCACTTAAAAAGTTAAGATGGTAAATTTTATGTTTAACCTTAATAAAAAAATGACAATGTTAGAAGTAACAGTAATTTGAAATGTTGAAATTCACATTTCAAAACAAAAAAAATAAAAAGGAAGAAACCTCAGCACCTTACCAGGGCCAAGCAGTAGATGAAAGGAACAATTGCCAGTGAGCCAGGCAGTTCTTCCTGTCCCCGTCGCCTCCCTCGCCTGTCCCACGCACAGCACTGATGGCTTCTCTCTCCCAGGTCAGCAGCCTGGAATAGGGAGGTGTCTGCAGGGGCATGTTCCCTGGCATGGCCCTTGGGCCCCTCAGATCTTACACCCAAGGGGCTGAGAAAAGGAATCCCCAAGATCCCCTGGCCCTGGCCCTGCTGTCCTCAGTGCCCACCCCCCTCTTTCCTAGCTCCCTCTCCACTCACTTCCACTCCCTGTCCTCACAAGGTAATCTTCGTATCTCAACAAAGCTACCTTTAATTTGAGAGCCCCGAGGAAACGCTGAGCCAGGAAAAAAAGTTTGAAGCTCAAGATTGCAGCTGACTTAGCAAACCAAAGTTTCTAAGAATGCTGAGAATCCCAAAGCTGCTGGGGCACAGGGGGAGGGGAAAGCCTCGAATGGGGTCAGGTGCCTGCTCTTGAGCTCCCACTCAGCAAAGCAAAATAATATAAACCATTCTCAGCTGCCATCCCGAGGATGAATACGTGCATGAGAGAAAGTAAGTGCAGAGGAAAAAGCGACTCATCTGAGCCCATGTGGGTCCTGGGGCCAGGCACACCTCACAATGGCCCTGTGGTTAAGTAGGAATCCTCACTGTGGGCCCACAGACGGTGTGACCTACCCCAGTCACAGTTAGAAGGTGGCAGAGCTGAGATCCTACAGCTCAGTGCTTCACCAGGGGCTGGTGCAGCCTCTAGGCGCTGGGGTGAGCTTTCCTCTCCACCTTCCAGCCAGATCGCCCGCAGGGGAGTGGAGGAGGAAGAGGGCGCAGCCATCACCCCAGCCCTCTCTCTTGGGGGGGTCCCCCATCTCATATCCCTGCTCACCTTGACACAGCCCTTTAGGGTTTCAAAAGAGAAGCCAGTCGAATAGAAACACACACTGCTCAGGGCCCACTGCAAGGCGTGCTAACAAACGATGGGTGAGCTGATGCACGCCACTTCCCAGAGCATCCCAGGCACTGACAGAGCCGCAGCCTGGGTGATGCTCGGGTAGCGAGGCAGCCAAGCATGGAGGTGGGCCTGAGGCCAAGCCTGGGATTCTGGGATTTAGTTTTCCATTGGTTTGTGTGGGCTATAATTGCACACAGTGCAAGCTTGATCCAACCTCCATGTCTCCATCCACATGCAGCCCCTGGGGAGGAGGAGGACTGAGGCAAACCCCTCTCCCTATGGAGGAGTCTTTCTATAGCTTGGTCCCTGCCCCCAGGACATGAGGCAGGCCTGGCCAAACCCCTTGGGGCCAAGAGAGCTGCCCCACTTCTCCGGGGCCCCAGGCCACAAAGGCCCTTACCACTTCTTTGCCAAGTCCCTATAATCTTCATTGTCATGATCATCTCCACCATTGATTAAGCTTTACCATGTGCCCAGCAGCTGCGATCATTTTCTCTAACCTTCATAGTAGTTGCACAGGATGGGCATTGTTAGACCCATGACATAGGTCTCCAGCTACAGGAATGATTCATTATATTCTGGGGCCACTTGCTTCTCAGCCTGAGTTACACTTATCTAGAGAGACATAAGCTCTGGTAAGAAACAATTCTGCAGGGGAATTGACTGCTTCCCTGAGTTTATCTGCTCTGGGCACTATAATTTTGACGGCAGTCAGGCAGGGCCTGTTCAGTTCAGATACTTACCTGTAACAGCAAGTAGAAATGTTCTTTCACTGGAGGCTTTGTAGACAGCCCAACAAATCAGTTGAGAACAAGTGAAATCACAGCACGGAGGGAAAACAATAAACATTTTCTCATAGTCAGTTATACTATTTACTCCAACTACTATTCTGGATTTCTCTTCCCTCCTCCTCGCTAGGCTGGGCTGACAGGTAGAGAGAGTGCAGCCCAGGGGATGGATCACATACCCCAAAATGTACAGACTACTGAGAGCGGAGGGAAGGGCCATATATCAGTACAACCTTGGAGGAAGGCTATTTGGCAATGAGCTTCACAAACTTTAAAAATGTGCAAACCCTTTCAGAAAGAGAAAAGCAGCCCTGGCAACCAGGAGCTGACCTGGCACTCATGGCTGGGCCGAGGCCATAACCCATTTCACAAAACATCAGCACCAGACAGGCCACTTGGACTGCAGTGAATTAAAAAACAAGAACCAGCCCACTCCACAAATGTCTGCACCCACACGGGACATCATCCAAACCACAGCAGGACTGTCTCTCAATCCTGGATAATATGTATGACTGTTGCTTCTTTACCAGTTGCAGCTTTATCTTACTCTAGTCCTCTTTTTTTTTTTTAATTTTATTATTATTATACTTTAAGTTTTAGGGTACATGTGCACAACGTGCAGGTTTGTTACATATGTATACATGTGCCATGTTGGTGTGCTGCACCCATTAACTCATCATTTAGCATTAGGTATATCTCCTAATGCTATCCCTCCCCACTCCCCCCAGTTCTCTCTTCTTGTAGGTCAGATTTATCGACGCACCCAGTCTTAGAATTGCCAGACCAAAGCCCAGCTTCCTGAGATCCTCCCTGGAATGACTAACCCAAGTCCGAATCCTATGCCTACAGCCTTCCTAAGACTCTCCAACTGAGATGCTCAGAGCTTCCTCTGGCATGTGCCCTGGCTCACTTTTGCAACAAGCAATAAACCCAACTTGCTCAGCCACAGGTCCCAGTGGTCTCTGGCTGGAGTGCAGTGACATCTTCAACCCAGGTGATCCACTCTTAGGAATTTGACCTAAAGAATACTCACATTCGTAAATATATGTAAGGACACTCATGTGGCATGCATAATGATAGAAAAACATGGACACAATATAAACGCTCACCAGTACCGGGGGGAGGGTTGGTTAAACATATTTTGGTACATGGAACGCTATGCAGCGTTCAAAATGATGAAGAGCTATATTCATTGATATAAAAAGTTTACCATAACGTGACGGTCACATTATAGTATCAGGTGAAAAAAGTCTCCAAAACTGTGTGAAGGACCACCACAGGTGGCTGCACAGGGTGATACGGGTGGCACTTTTAAAAATACAAACAACAAATAACATATTTTATAGATGGAGAAAAAGGCCATTAAACATACAGACAAACATTAACAGTTTCTCGGTTTGGGGGTTATAAGGTTTTTTTCCTACCTGTTTTCTAATTTTTTCACAATGGAAATGTTTCACTTAATGAGAAAGAAGTTTCCAAGAGATGCAAGCTGCGCATTTCTGAGAATGCAGTCGAGGTCAGAATCTGGAGTGAGGGCAGAGCAGGGGTTTGGCCTTGAGAAGCGAGCACCTGGGTAAGGGGTCATGGCAGGGCCCCAGAACATGCTGTGACCAGGAAGCTGGACCAAGCAAAGGATGCTGGCAGTGGGAAAGAGGCAGTTCCCTGCCCTGGCTTAGGGTGCCTGGCAGGTGAGGGTCTCAGTGGCACCAGAGGCAGGCTCTGCTGGAGGGTCTCAGTGGCACCAGAGGCAGGCTCTGCTGGATGGATTTCGAAAGCGCAGCAGAAAGAAAACAAAGGATCTCAGAGCATAAAAGACGCCGCGCATCCCGCCCCCCACCCCCCCGCCCCCACCCGGAGCAGGCTGCCAGGTCAACAGCACATGTGCGGTCCTCTCTCCTTGGCGCTGTCTGGCACAGCTGAACTTCATCCACCTTATAAATCACAGAAAACACTCCCCACCCTGTCCCTGAAAAGCTGAGGCTGCCTAAGGCCTATCCTGTTATGGGTGGGGGTTGTCCTGCTGTGAGAGGAGTTGCCCGTAGCCACCGTGCCGAGGCAGAAAGAGGGACAGTTGAGATCTGGGCCATCAGGGGCTCTCATCTGCCTTCCAAGTTTACAGCCCATACCACACATCCCATTGACACACACATGTACCCAAAAAGATATGTCTACATCCTAATCCCTCCTACCTGTGAATGCGACCTTATTTGGAAACAGGGTCTTTGCAGATGTAACTGAGGATCTTGAGCTGAGACCATCCTTGATTGGGGATGGCCTAAATCCAATGCTGGTGTTCTTATAAGAAAGGAGGGAAATCTCAAACGCAGCGAGAAAGTCACGTGAAGACAGTGGCAGAGATTGGGGTGCTGAGGCTACACGCCAAGGGACGCCAAGGAGAGCCAGCAGCCACCAGTTGCTGGAAGAGGCATGGGACAGACTCTCACAGAGCCTCATGGGGGAACTAACCCTACTGATACTTTGATTCTGGATTCTGCCTTCCAGAACTGAGAATAAATTTTGCTGTTTAAAGCTGCAGATGTTTACAGTGATTTGTTAATGGCAGCCCTAGGAAATGATTACACCTTTCCAGCCCCCTAACTCCCCTCATCCACACACCCTTCAACCTGGGAGCCCTGAGCAAGTCGGCAGCAATGAAGCGATCTCAGGCCAGGCACACTGCGAGTTTAATCTCCAAAGTGCCCTAATTACCTGCCACCCACTGGCAATTGCGCACCCTTTCCCAATCCTTTCTTTAGAGGGGAATGGGGGTTTCAGGGTTGACCTTCACACACTAAAGGACTGAACAGAAAGAGTGGCAGTCTGTTACTTCCTTGACTCAATAAAAGGAAATAGATTTGCTTCCTAAAGTCAAAGAGGCTTTGTAAAAACCAAATCTCAGCTAATCCAGTGCATTCACTTCATTATTTAAGTAGAAAGTCAGTATTTCTCATTAGCTTCATCCTACAAATGCAGCCACGATAACAAAGGAAATAGTATTTAAGTCTATGGAAAAAGAAATGAGCCCAGACAGAGAAGAGCACAAAGCCAAATCTGATATTTGACAAAGGTGAGAAAAGACTCAACCCTTCCCAGAAAATAAATTCGAGCCACACTTATTGCCAAGATCCAAAGAAAAAAATTTATTTACAATAGAGAATTTTATTTGAAACATGCATTTCTTGTTTTTTTAAAAACAAATCAGCAAATGCAGATCAAGTTTACACTCCTTAAGGCAAGAGTCCCTATGCACGCTGTACATGTTCATATTAAATCCAAAAGCTGCTCACCCTGGGAACTTGTGTACAAAGGGCAAGACCAAGGTCAGCAATGTGTCTTTTATTAGAGAATCAGACAATCTCCCTGATACAGGAACTCTGAGGTCAACTTGCTATGAATTATACTAGGAATATGCAAACCAATAGCAAGAAATTCTGATAGTCTCCTTAGTACTGCATACAATCAAATCAATTTTATTTAGAAAGGAAATACAGTAGTGCATACGAAAAAGTGAAAACAGAACCTGTCCATGGAACTGGAGGAACAGCAGTGTGCCGACGGTCATATTGCACGCAACAGTTAAGTCCAAAACATTCGGTTCAGAGTTAGCTTTTCCCCATTTTGGCAATCAGTTCGTCACAAATCTTGGTGAGTTCTTCTATTTCTTTATTCTGCAAGTGAAGACAAGAAAGAAGTTGCTGATGTTTGAAATCTGGCCAATCAGAATGCTCATGGGGCTTTTTGGGGAGATGGGGGACCGCCAGGCCCCTTGGTCCCCACTGAAGTTATCTAAAGCAGTGAGACAAATGACTTGGAGCCAAACAATCTGAGTATACATCCCAGCTGTAGCTGTGTGATCTTCCACAAGTTACACAACCTCTCTGAGCCTTGGTGTCCTTATCTCTAGAACATAGGTGATAACATGTTTCTTTCTGAGAAGTAAATGAGGTGATAAATGTAGTTTCCTGGCAGTGACCAGCACAGGGTGAAGGACTAACTAGTCTGGTTCCTTTCCCTTTATTTGCCTGGGAAGGATGTGATCTGAGGTGAGGAGGGTCTGCGGTAAACCCCTCGGTGGCTTTTTTGAGATGTAGCATAAGGAGGGTTACGCAGTTCTACGTGAATGGGATCACTGGCATTGCTCAGAGGGATGCCAAACAGGTGGTGCTGTGGCTACAGGGTCATGGGGGGTGGGAGGCAGATGCGAGCTGGCTTTAAGGTGATTCTCCCACCACACCTTGCCTGTCTAATCAAGGGGAACCAACTACAGGTTTGTCTAGCACAGATGATCCTACACTGTCCATCTTCTCAGAGAGTGAGGGAATCCAGCGGGAGGAACCCTCCATCATGGACGGTGTGGCTTTGCTTTCAGATAGGTTACATGCTGGCTCTGATGCTGATCAAGTTCAACAGCACAACCAATCTCCAAAGGCCTTCTCCAAAGGGACTGGATCCCTCCAGCATACTGGGGATGTTTTGCAGCCAACTTTTCTTTGAGATTCCCACGGAAGGTGAGTCTTCACCAAAAGCCTGTCCCTGAGGCTGTTCAGAGCCCTTCCCTGAAAACCTCAGAACTCCTGAGACATGTTCCAGCCCAGAGCCACGTGCCCTCTGTTTCTAAATTAGAACTCCTGGTGTCACTCATCATTGTGTCAGTGCTGGGGAAGAAGTGGCTCTCCTCAGTGGAGGGGAAGTTTCAGTCCTTCCCAGCAGCAGTCCCCGCTGTGGGAAAAGCCTGCCTGGAACAGAACCCTGGCCCATCTCCTGGCTCAAATTTGCATCTGAGGTCAACGACTCAAGAGAGGCGCTCAAACGCCAGCTGGATGATGGGGCTCTGAATGGGGTGCAGCACTGACGACTAATCTTAAAATTACTATTATTGGTCAGGCACAGTGGCTCACACCTGCAATCCCAGCACTTTGGGAGGCCGAGGCGGGTGGATCACCTGAGGTCAGGAGTTCAAGACCAGCCTGGCCAACATGGTGAAATCCTATCACTACTAAAAATACAAAAAAATTAGCTGGGCATGGTGACACACACCTGTAATCCCAGCTACTAGGGAAGCTGAGGCAGGAGAATCGCTTGAACCTGGGAGGCGGAGGTTGCAGTGAGCCGAGATTGCGCCACTGCACTCCAGCCTGGGCAACAGAGACAGACTTCATCTCAAAAAATAAAAAATAAATACTATCATGGCCACTATGGCCCCTGCTGGGGCTGCTAACGGTGCTTTTCCATCTTATTGGAGTGCTCACCATCAGCTGATCACCATGCTAAAGACATCCCAGGCACTCTGGCCTCCCCTGGTTCCCTCAATAGTACGTTCAAGGAAGCCAGTATTATCCTCATTTTTCAGTGAGGAAATGGAGGCTCAGAGAAGTTAAGGGTTGTGTATAAGGTCACACAGCCAGTCAGATGTGGCAAGCCTGGAACACAAATTCAGGTTGACCCAGCTCCTATATGGCTTTGCCATTATAACTGTGAAACAACATTATGTACAGTGACTGATGGCTAAGAGGTATCAGCAGACCCGTTAGAAAGTGATTCCTGGAGATTTTCCAAGCTCTCTCTTGGCATCATCAGCCACCACTAAGCAAATTGCCTCATCATAAAGCTCAGCTCATGGAGCAAAAGCCTTTGCAAAGCACTGATTGAGCGAAATGCCCAGCGCCTCCATACAAGAATTGTCTGGGTGAATCATGTTTCTGAATCTCTTTAAGATGGGACTGTCCCCTAGATATCACTTAGGTCTTTCAGGGAAGAACCCGTGTGATTCGTTCATTCCTCTGGAAGTTCAGTTTAAGATAATGCAATTTAAACACCATCAGACCCTGATGGAAACAGGGGAACCATCTCAAACACACACATTGCTACATTTCTCACCAAGAAACATTGTATGTTCAACTGCTACAATAGCCAAAATGACTGTGAAGTATGGTTTTTATTTCTTTATTTTAGAGACAGGGTCTTGCTCTGTTGCCCAGGCTGCAATGCAGCTGGCTACTTACAGGCACAATCATAGCACACCGCAGCCTTGAACTTCTGGGCTCCAGGAGTCCTCCCACCTCAGCCTCCCGAGTAGCTGGGACCACAGGCGCAAGCCAACATATCTGGCTTCTAATATGATCTTTATTTTAATGAAACATTCCATTTTTCAAGTCACCAAATATGCCACACATAGATTATCAAGATACAAGGAATAAAAAATGCACACTCAACACTAAAACCATAATGATGCTCAATAAATACTGGGTGAGTGAGCAAAAACTTGCACTTGACAGTTGTGACCACATATCTCGTTCTGAGGATACTGCTAAGAACAATCATCAGAGCCTACAAAACAGAGGTAGTTGAACATATGCATATTCCAGACTATTTTCTAATGCAATTTTGATATTAACTGTCTAGTAGCCATCTGTCTTTTTCATCCTAAGAAAAATGGTAAAGAATTAAATTAATGTCACACCTATAATCCCAGCACTTTGGGAGGCCGAGACAGGAGGACTGCTTGAGCCCACAAGTTTAAGACCAGCCTGGGCAACAAAGTGAGACCCCATCTCTACGAAAACAAAAATAAAAAAAATTAGCCTGGTAGGGGGCGCATGCCTGTGGTCTCAGCTACTCAGGAGGTTGAGGCAGGAGGATCACTTGGGCCCAGGTGGTTGAGGCTGCAGTGAGCCATGACTGCACCACTGCACTCCAGCCTGGGCAACAGAATAAGACCCTGCCTCAAAAAAAAAAAAGAATGAAAATAATGATCTGTAAGATGAACAAATTCTGGATAACCAGGAATATCCTATAGGGCACAGGGCCTAGTGGAGACTGGATGAGTATCAGATATGGACCTCAGGGAAATCCATCTGCCCAGCGATACAGGCTTCTACTTTTCAGGGCTAGAGGGAACCTAGACACTGAGGTGGGGTGCGAGGCTTGCCCAGGGCCATGACAGATGGTGCAGTGGGGACAGGAGCCCCATTTCTTGCTCCCCAGGGCTCTTTCCCCAACATCACTTAGGTGGAGTGAGGACTGGCACCTGCCCAGGGCAGAGATCACCACTGCTTGGCCCAAATGCCCCTCGAGACCACCACCAACCACAGTGGGCAAAGGAGGACAGCCAATCCCCTGGGGCTGGCTGGGCGCTCCTGGAGTAATAGAGGTCACTCGGGAGGCACATGGATTCCTGATGCCAACAAAGGATGCCCCATCACTGCCTATCAAGGCCCAAAATGCATAAATCGTGCTGCTAACCCAGGCTGCTGGGCTGGTGGACGCAGGGGAACCCCAAGGCTCAGGAAATTGACTGGAAGGAGGCTGCACATCTGGAAATCCTCTCCTTGAGAAACACATCCAAGGAGGGAGGCTGGCCCTCACTCACACACACGCAGTCTCAACAGCCCAACGCTCAGAGGGGCCCTCCTGGGCTGAGGGACCTTCTTATCTGGACACTCAGGGAGACAGTGCTCACAGTGGATGGAGGGGTGCCAGATCCAAAAGCAGGAAACCCGGGCACAAGCTCAGCGTCCTCGGGAAGATCACCCCGTCCCTGGAACTAGAGGCCACCTGGGCGCCCTTCCAGCCCTGACACTGCCCATGTTGTGCATCAGCTGGCCGCCACTGCCAGGGCCTGGTGGACACCCCATCCACTCACCAGTAAGCGTGCCGGATGCAGAGGTTCAAGGGCTATGCCTAACACATTGTAGGCGCTTAATAAATATCCAACAAATAAATGAATGTTGAAAAGGAATGAAAATGGCAGTAAACACACATGCAGGCTGCAATTCCAGGAATGGTGGAAAGCAAGCTGGTCTCAGGGCTGGCATGAAATTGGAACTTCTAGAAGGAGACAAGGATATGCTCATGAAGCATGAACTCATCTTCAGGAGCAGCAGTGGCCAGGGAAGGCCAGCCTATCTGGACTGGCCAGCAGCACAGAGAGCAGCAGCCCGGCCCACCTGGAGGCCACACCCCTCCCCTATTACCTTCTGCTCCAGCGTCCTTTCCAGGGCGTCCACTCGCAGCTGCTCCTTCCGCAGGCTGGCCTGGTGGGCGGCTTGCTCCTGCTGGGCCTTGCCTCGAACCTGAGCAATCTCAGCGTTGGCCCTGCGGAGACAGGAAGCTCGGAATTATCACTTTTTTTTGTGGATCACTAGAGATACCTCCTGCTTCCCAGCTCCAGTCAGGGAGAGTGGCCTGGTCTGGCTCCAGCTGCCACCAACTGGAGCTGGAGCACAGGAGCACATGAGAACACCAAACCCAATTCCATTGCCATGAGACCAAGGTGCCAGGGCACCCTGGACATTGCAACACGCATCCTCCACTGATTAAATGATGCCAACTGTGTGTGCCTTCTCACGAGTCTTATCGAAACACACACTTGGATGATGCCCCCTTTCCAAGCCAATGTCACAGGCGCTGCCAGAGATCCCAGCCTGCCTGGGTAAGGGCTGCTGGGAGGCCCCTGGGAGCCACCCCCAGTGGCTAACGTTACCTGTCCAGTTTCTCCTCCGCGTGCACCTTCAGGGCCTGGTACCTCTGCTCCTCCTTCTTCACCCGGGACAGGTACTCCTGTGCACATCTCTTCAGCACCTCTTCATTCTGACAAGGCAGGGCAGAGGATAGGCATCAAGCCCACGAGAACAAATGCCCAGCAGTGGTGGGAACCCCAGGAACTCTCGGATGCAGGTGTAACCCCAGGTGGCCAAGTCGGCCTCCCCAGCCTGCATGGACCCCCTCCTCGCAGATGGCTCAAGACCGACTTCCGGAATCCTTCCTGCTCCCAGTGCTCCCACAATCTCTCCCAACCAGATCCTCCTCCTCCACGGCCCCCAAACTCAGCCCCACCTTTCGGAAGCCTTCTAGGACCTCCTTCATCTTCTCATATCTCCTGAAGAGGTCGGCCAGAGACTTCTCCACGGAGTTCAGGTCGGCCAGGGCTTGCTCCTTCTCCAGAACCAGCTGCTGCACCGTCTGGTGGGAGACCGACTTCTCTCTCTGTTCATCCTCTGGCAGGAGAGACCAGGAGCCAAATGATGGAGCCCAGAAAGTCCAAACTGGGTCTCTGGGGCCTGCAGAGGCCTCAGATGCAACTCAGCCTCACCAGTGGGGGCATCTCAAACCCCAGCTTTTCCTTGGGACGAACCCACGCCCCAGAGCCCTCCCAGACTGTCTCTAACAGAACAAAAACCAGAGCCCTGGCTTCCCAGACCCGGGCCTGTGCAGCCTCGCGTGAGGTAGAAATGAGCCATTACTGTTGCTTAACCTGATCAGTGCAGCCCCTTCACAGGTCTATACTGGTGTCCCTGGTGATTCTATGTGGTTGTTGACAGCAAGCAGACAGATCCGTAACGTAAAAAAGAAGACATCAGCTAGTGAATTTTGTGTTGGGACGATTAAAGGGTGTGAGGTCTGGGCTGTGAGGGATGGGCTCTCCTACGTATCAGGACATAGAGGAGGTCTTTGGAGATCCTTAACACATCTGGAAATCCAGAACCCAAAAAACTGTCTCCTCTGAAATTCCATTCACACAGGCACAGATAGCGTCTTCGATACAGCAAGTGCCGTAACTCCAAGAAACATGGAGCTATTTCCGTCAAGGTTCATTTCTCAGTGATGTACAATATAATCCAATGTTGGCTCAGTTCCGAGTGGCTGATCCTGGTGAGAGGAACCATTGTCCTCTGCCCCACCTCTCTGGCCCTTGGCCATCCCAAGCTAATAATCTGCCCCAAATATCTAGAAAACATGTATTTTTAGATTTGGGGCACATGTGCAGGTTGGTTACATGGCCATACTGTGTGACTAATGTGGGGATACAGGCTTCTAATGAGCCTGTCACCCAGGTACTGAGCATAGTACCTGAAAGGCAGTTTTTCAACCCGTCTCCCTTCCTTCTACCCCGACTGTGAACTCCCCAGTGTCTTCTGTTCCCATCTTTGTGTCCGTGTGTACCCAACGTGTAGCTCCCTCTTATAAATGAGAATGCTCAGTGTTTGGCGCTCTGTTTCTGCATTAATTGCCTGAGGACAATGGCCTCCAGCTGCATCCATGCTGGTACCAAGGACATGACTTTGTTCTTTTTTATGGCTGCTTAGAAAATCATTTCTACATTTAATGGGAAAGGCCTTCTCTGACTACTCTACACGAAACACCCCTCTGTCCTCTGTGCGGATCCATCCCCGGCCCAGGTGGGTGAGGAATCATTTGCTCTCTTGGTGACAGCAGAGTGGGGAAGGGAGAAGCTCCCACTCAGAGCTCCTGGGGAAGGAGCTCAGCAGACCTGTCTTTCTGCCAGGCCCTCGTCACTGGGGAGGGGGCTGCCTGCCACCTGGAACGACTCCGAGGGCTGGCTGCCATAGACAGATCACATCTGGAAATAACAGAACAGCGGGAGCCAGCGCTGACTGGACCCTTCCATGTGGCAGGCGCCCTGCTGACTGCTTTAGGTGTTGACTGTTCCTAAGCCAGCACTCAGCAGCCAGACCGAGCTTCCTAATGTGCAAACCAGGCTACCTCACTCCTGCTCAGAGCCCCCCCAGTGACCTCCCTCTGAAACAGAAATAACATCCAAATCCTTGCCCGCATGCTCCGCCCTCTACCATCCCTGGCCTCTCCGCTCCAGCCACGAAGGCCTCCAATGCCCCAGGGGGTCCCGCCCCAGGGCTTCCAGGGCTCCCCAACATTCTCTCAGGGCTCTGATCCCATGTCACCTCCCCAGAGGTACTGGAAATGGCTCCTCTTCCTCTAGAGTCCTTTATTTTCCTCTTTGCAGCAGCAGCCACCCCTTATCATTATATCAGATGTGTGCATGCATGTGTGCACGTGTGTGCGTGCGTGCCTATGCTGGTGTATCAGCGGCTCATCTCCCTGATGAATGCACGCTCTGTGAGGGCAGGCACCAGAGTCTGTTTTGTCCACTTGCTCTGCCCCAGGGCCTAGGACAGTGCCGGGCATACAGGATGTCTTGATACATGTCCATGCGACGAGTGAACAACTTAGAGCATCACAACCAGCCGGGCAGCTTTTCTTACCCTCATTTTACAGAAGATGAAACAGAGGGTTTGAGAAGCTAAGTCACTGTTCACTGAGAAAATGGCAGAGCCCAAACCCAAGCCTGAAGCCGTGATCATAACCACGTCTCTACATGGGCCCCATGTAATGACAGACCTTGAAGGATGCAGCTCCCTTAGTAGCAGGGAGATTTTGTTGTGTGAGTTTTTTTCCCTTAGGTTCTGGACAGATCTGCATCTTGCCATACATACCCCAGAACTAGGCACACTGTTACCGTGTGGCGTGGTGGGGTCATTTCCTCGGTTTCAGCTCCGTTCCTGACATAAGCTTGCTCTAAAGTTCTGACCTCTTAGGGTCCCAGCGCCTCATTTTCAAAAACTCTCCCACGTGAGCATGGATTTATTCAGCTGAAGGGCTTGTTCACACGCAGGCTGCTATGCTCCACCCCACGGCATGAGATTAGGAGGTCTGGGGTGGGGCAGGGACCCT
Organism: Pongo abelii; assembly: GCF_028885655.2. Classification (NCBI taxonomy): domain Eukaryota; kingdom Metazoa; phylum Chordata; class Mammalia; order Primates; family Hominidae; genus Pongo; species Pongo abelii. The sequence goes on along the minus strand of NC_071993.2, from coordinate 129,313,637 downwards.
GCTTGGAGAACCACTAGCCGTTAAGATGGCGAATGTCCTTCCCACCTGTCTCAGCAATCGTGGGACTCCTAGAGCGCTCACTACCATCAGTCCAGAGGCTAGGAGCCTCTGGAGTCTGACTGCCTGGGTTCGAGCCCTCACTCTAACACTTCCCATATGAGTGACCTTGAGCAGGTTTTAAACTCTCTGAGTCTTGGCCTCCTTGTCTAAAATAGGGAAAAAGAGCATTTGTATCTCCTGGCATTTGCAGGAGATTAAATGAGAAACTGTATATAAAGCCCCCAAGAAGGAGGAAGAGTCCCGTATTGGTAACCCATTATTAAGAGCCTCACTGTCCATAATAAACTCTGTAACCCCTGGAATCAGAGCAACAGTGTCACAGTGGCTTGCAAAGAGGGAGCTTTTTAACACAGACAGAGATAAGAATTGCCAGCAACTTGCTTGCTACACCCACACTCCTAAAAGAAAGGGCCTTTCAACATGTCTCTAATAATCAAATGCTTGTTTTTATTCTTGGAATTCTGGCTGCTTCCTTAGTTCCCAGCACGCTCTATGGTGTATATTCTGGGCTGATCTGAGCCCATGTGTATGTTTCACCTGACTTGGTAAAGGAGCTGTTTACCAAACCAAGTCCCTCTGATTTCCTGGATCCAAGATTTCGCCTGCCTCGGGTTTCTTTTCCTCTCAACCTAACCCTTTTTAAAAATAGAATTACCCCGTTCCCAGGAGACGGGGGAGGCAAGAATGCTTCACAAATCCTTTTGTACGTGACAAACGCAGTTAGGTTCTTCAAATCAGGAGAAAGACGCCCTACACTCAACAACAAAACAATGCTCCTGAAGACTTTTCTGGCTTTTTCAGGCAAAATATCATGAAATCATGTAGTTGGTTAAGTGATTGTTGTGTCGGATGATATTCATGTTGGCTGGCAGGAATGTACGAAATACATAGGGGGAATGCAGCAATACACAAGGCAAAAATAACAAAAATAGAAAAACAAACAAACAAAGGGTTGCAATGGGCAGGTGTCAAATTAGGGGAAAAGCGTTTACTTACCAGGCTTGCCTGTTTGTTTTGCAAGCAAAGGGCAAGAAGCAACAGAAAATGGAAGCAAAACAGATAATCAGGGCAGTTGTTAGAAAAGCAGAAAAAAATCAATTGCAACAACCTGGAATGCAGAAAGCACGGAAGTCTCTTTTTGTTCTGAATTCTAAATAGTCACTATTTGAGCTTAACAAGACATATCCTCTCTGGTAACATTTGCTGCGAATGAATAGCAATGGCAGGACTGATGTCACGCTGGTGTCGAGCATCTGTGAAAGCTGAATGGAGCAGAGCCAGAAAGAGCTAGCACATGTGGGCTGGAGTTGGTTTGACTTCAAAATACGACTACAGTCACGGTGGTCCTGAACTGCCAATCTCTCTGAGCCTGAGTTTCCTCTTTCACAAGGGATGCTGGTTAAGTGAGTGAAAATGGAAAGAAAAGCATGGAACCCAGGTGGGCCTCCTGGGCATGTTACCAAGCATGGAGAGACCCTGACCTGAACCATGCCAGAAAGAAGGCACGTCTTGCCCACAGCCACAGTGAGTCCCAGCCATGCCTCAGCCCCATGCTGTCTTCCACAAGGACACAAGGACCTTGAAATCTATGGTGACCTTAGTCAATGACCTGCAACAGTGGCCGAAGGAATGACCACCACAGGCCTGTCATCTTTCTGATGAAAAAAACCTTGGAATGACAGAGGACGGTCAATGGGTGAATGAGGATGGGGATCGGGGAACGGACACACAGTGAGATGCCCCTCTGTGTGGCAACACTGCTCCCAGCCAGGGAAACTGGAGGGGTCTCAGGGGCCACCCAGAGAGTACCCCAAGGACAGGAAAATGTTCTAGGGGATTGTGTGTACAGCTCTTGAAGAGAGGGCCCCTTAGGCCAAACACATGAGGTCTGGGAGCAGGGGTGGGGATGGGGGGTGATGTGTGGCCCTGATCCCTGGAGCCAGGGTGAGAGAAAGGCAGGTGGCATTCTCTCCAGGGCTTGGAGGGAACTCACACTGCCTAGGATGGAAAAGGTCCTCACTGCTGTCACCTGCAGATATTCTTCGAGGAAACCGTGGGAGTAATCTTTCTGTCATGACAAGGACAGGACATTTATGCCAACTAGAGAAATTCTCCACTTTTAATTTTCAAGAGGGAATGTCTGTTTATATCAACTTCACCAGCTGAGCAATAAAGGATGGCTTGGGTAGCCTCCTCTCAGGAGCAAAAGCTCACACCCTTTCCCCCGCATTTCAACATTTACCAAAATGTCATCACCAAGAGCAAAAATAAAAGTGTATGGCTCTGAGATGGAGCAGGATGTTTCCAGATGAGCCATGGAGGGCCTGAGTGATGTTCTCAAATCCCAAGACTCCAGGAGGCCAAAAAGTTGTGTTCTACTTGCCAAACACTGCATAAGGAAGACATCAATCCCTTAGCCTGACCATTTTTGCCAGCATTTTCAACTCCAAGAGTTTTTTTTTTTTATCTTATCCATATGTGTTCATAAATTCTTCTACCAATTTAATAAAGAAGTTTCACTTTGATAGAAAGCATGCACCATGAGGCTAAACATGAATGGGCTTCTTTTCTGGGTGAAATGAACTTTGTTACAATAAATCAAAATTGAAGCTCCTTTGAATGGAAAGCACTCAATTGTTGGCCTCTTCACTATTCCTGAGGCTACTATTATATTTATCTTGGGACAAGCTAGAGGTGTTATGTGACTCATACATCCATATGTTTGGGGGTGGGGGCCAGGTGCCAGCACAGTGTCAAACTTGGACACATGAAGTGTGGTCTGCAGTGACCTGGAGTTTTTACTCCATATATCCTTAGAAGAAAAAAAACTGGTTATCGGGCCAGGTGCAGCGGCTCACGCCTGCAATCCCAGCACCTTGGGAGGCCGAGGCAGGTGGATCACTTAAGGTCAGGAGTTCAACACCAGCCTGGCCAACATAGTGAAACCCCGTCTCTACTAAAAATACAAAAATTAGCCAGGCATGATGGCAGATGCCTGTAATCCCAGCTACTCGGGAGACTGAGGCAGGAGAATCGCTTGAACCTGGGGGGTGGAGGTTGCAGTGAGCCAAGATCGTGCCACTGCACTCCAGCCTGGGTGACAGAACGAGACTGTCTCAAACAACAACAACAACAAAACTGGTTATCATGGGCTGGGCATGGTAGCTCACGCCTTGTAATCCCAGCACATTGGGCGACCAAGGCAGGAGGATCGCTGAACCCCAGAAGTTTGAGACCAGCCTGGGCAACGTAGCAAGACCCCATCCCAAAACAAACAAAAAATTGATTATCATAAACCTAAGCAAATAAATTAATTAATTTTAAAAAGCATCCCACAGCCCTAGTCATAATATGATTTCTGAATAGTGACCATTAGCATAAAAACTTGGGCTTAGAACTTCTGCAAGATCTTTTCTCATTATTTAAAAAAAAAAAGAAAAGAAAAGAAAAAAAGGCCCAGGGATGTACAGCTCATAACTTGAGGCCTTCTTTTATTGTGGGCCACAGCAAATTTGTCAGTACTGACTGCCAGGGACTGTGTTAAGGATTCCGAGGCAGTGTCCAATCTCAGTGAGAAACAGTGCTGGGGTCAGTGAACAGGGCCTGCCATGGCCACGGGAAGAAGGAGGCGGACAATCACGCCATGGTCCACTGCCCTTGTCCTTGGGTCCTTGTGGAAAGACTGAGGTGTCATTTGAGTCTAAACTAAGTTAGGGTCTAGGGATTTGATTCCTATTCTCTCCCACAAGCAGAAAGAAAAAATCCCCCAAATATCCCAACCAAAAGGAATCTCTTTCCCCACGAGGTAGACAGTCCTTGGTTGAGTCAGATGGTGGCTGGCAGGTGACTGCCATGGCTTCCCATGGGTGTGAATAATGCTACGGCACAGTTCAGGGGGGCATTACCAAGAAGCCCCAGGCTCTGTCCTGGGGCAAAGCCATATTTTCTGGAATGCTCTGGTCCCTCCCTGAAAGGCTTCACGCTCTATCAGAAACCCACTCTGAGCCTCCTATCTTCCAAGGCCTCCTCATAGTTCAGAAACCTCAGGGCCGACCTGAGCCCCCGCAGGTCAGGACACCTACCTATCATCTGAGCGATGGTCTTCTCATACTCGGCCACTATTTTCCTGTAAGAGAAGTAAAGACACGTTGGAGTCACGACAGCAGAATGGTTTTCCATCTCACACAGCTGGACGCCACAGCCTGACCCATGTCCAGCAGGGCCCCGACTTCCAGGGTCACCTTCAACGTCAGCCCTCGCCCTGCACGTTCATTTTCCGGGTGCATGACTCCAAATATGCCACTCCCTTGTGCAAAGCCTTCAACACCCCTCACTGCCCACTAAGAAAAAAAGTCAAACCAGGTAGAGTGGCACATGCCTGTAGTCCCAGGTACTGAGAAGGCTGAGGCTGGTGGATTACTTAAGGCTAGGATTTTGAGACCACCTTGGGCAACACAGCCAGATCCTGCCTATACAAAAATGAAAAAAGAATTAATGAGGCATGGTGGTGTGCACCTGTAGTCCTAGCTACTCAAGAGGCTAAGGCAGAAGGTTTGCCTGAGTCCAAGAGTTTGAGACCAGCCTGGGCAACATGGTGAAACACCGTCCCTACAAAAAATACAAAATTAACCAAGTGTGGTGGTCTGCGTCTGTGGTCCTAGCTACTCGAGGGACTCATGTGGGAGGATCACTTGAGCCCAGGAGTCTGAGGCTGCAGTGAGCTATGATTGAGCCACTGTACTCCAGCGTGGGCAACAGAGCGAGATTCCATCTCTAAAAAAGTTTAAAAATTAAAAATAAAGCCAAACCTCCAGCCCGACAACTGAGGTCTTTGCAACCTGGGCCCAACCTCCCTCATCCATCTTACCTCCTTCCACACCACGCCATGAACACAGTGACTCAATGAGAACCAAAGATTTCTTGTTTGCTCTCAGCCTTCTCATCCCCATGCCTCTGCCCATGTTATTCACTTCCTTTCTATTTCTACCCCTCATAGTCTGTTTCTCAAGGTCCAATTCAAATGCTGTCTCCTTCAAGAAGCCTTCCTTGATTTCTCTTTGGAACCCTATCACCTTTTATCTGCATCTTCTTCTAAAGCATCTCATGCATCTGGCATCATTGAACACAAATCTCATCTCCTACTGGCCCAGAGTAAACTTCTTGGGAAGCCTCAATAAACACTGGCTGCACAAAAGCACTAAGATCCCCTGTTTGTCATACTGCCTCCCAGCTGTCCCCAAATAGAAGGACTGACGTGTGAAGACGTCCTTCCTCCAAAGCCAATCTGCTGGAAGAAACTTCTCAAAAAGAATCAGGGGTTCACCTACATTATCCAATAATTATTCCCCACAGGAGAACCAAGAGCGGATAACTGTTGAAGATCCAGGACCCTAACGACAGAAGACCACAGAGACCCCCACCCCGGTCAGGAGGCCTGGGCTCCCACTGAGCTTGCCCCTCCCAGCTGTGTGGCCCTGAGCACGACATTCACTGAAGCTGCGGGTGCTCTGCTTACTCCTTGGTAGAGTAAGGATTTTCCTAGACCCCACCTTTCAGGGCTATGGGAAATTCAATAAGAGTAAAAGGAATAATGAAGGTAGAATGCGTTCTGCAAAGTCTAATGCTGGGTGCCTGTCCTTGGCTGCTCAACCTTGGTCCCAAGGTCAGTGTCTCACTCCAGAAGGGACTCCCAAGAAAGGTAACCATGAGATGAGCCCCCGAGGGTTCTTTCCGAATCCTACACAGGGGCAATTCTGTGTTTTCTGTCATTAAACAACACCTCCTTGCATCTCAGAATCACCAAGCTGTTCTAGATCTTTGAGGCTGCCCTGTCTAAACTCATCAATGCTGAGGACACAAGGAGGTAAGGGATGTGTCCTTTTGGAAGCGTGGAGAGACCAGGGACCTGAAAATACCTTAGCTGTGCTGTTTTTCCACTTTACCCTCACAATGTCCCTAAGAGGCAGTGCTCTCACTGTTCCCAGCATTACTGATGAAGACACTGGGGTGGAGTAAGAGTGATTCAGAAACTCTTTCAGAATCCCAAGGCTGCCAAGTGGCAGAGCCCAGATGTGAATCTAAGCATCAGACTCTGCAGCCTTTGTTCATAATCCTTCTGCTCTACTCTGTTGAGGCACTGTTATTTACCCCCATTTTCAAGTTAATAAGCAAAGTGAGGCAGAGTTAAGTAAGATGCCCCGGCGTGGCTGGGAAGCAGAGCCTGGTTTTCACCTAGTCTAGCTCCAGAGGCAGACGGGCTGACATTTGGGCTACCAAATGCTGGCACATCTGCAACAGCTGGTGACATCTTGAAATCCTACCACATCAGCTAGTAAATGGCACCTCCTGGGGGCCCCTCAGTGGCACGACTTCTCAAACCACGAATAAGCACTCCCCAGGCACCAAGAAGGCAAAGCTCCCAGGAGGCAAAAGAAATTAGAGACAGAACTTCCAGCGTTCCCAGGTGCCGTGCCTCATTTTCAGTGCATGTAAAAAAACTAGAACCACCCATACCCCCGAATAAGAGAAAAAACAAAGAGGTTTAAAAATAATGCAAATGCAGGGCTTTGAATCTGAAATAGCACACTAGGCTCAATGTCCAGAGGTGGTCACAGGGAACCATCAGCAGAAAGAAGGAACGAACAGGAGAATTTTCAGGAAGATCCTACCATGACCTAGAAAACGTGATATGATTATCTACAGTTCGCTTTCTGCTTAAAATGGTAGCCAGAAATGCAATTGATTTTGATAATAAACTAGTATCGGGGCCGGGTGCAGTGGCTCACACCTATAATCCCAGCACTTTGGGAGGCCAAGGCAGGCGGATCACCTAAGGTCAGGAATTCAAGACCAGCCTGGCCAACATGGTAAAACCCCATCTCTACTAAAAATACAAAAAAAAAAAAAAAATTAGCCGGGCATAGTGGCAGGCGCCTGTAATCCCAGCTACTTGGGAGGCCGAGGTAGGAGAATCACTTGAACCCGGGAGGCGGAGGTTATAGTGAGCTGAGACCGCACCATCACTTTCCAGCCTGGGCAACAAGAGGGAAACTCCGTCTCAAAAAAACACACACAAAAAAAACTAGTATCGGCCATTGTACTTATGTACACTATACGTGGTGACTATATTTCTATTACAATATACCACAAATAAAAATAAATCATTTAAGCTACAGTCAGGAAACATCCTAAATGTTTGTCCACAGAGACTGTTTAAATTAATTATGTTATATCCATACAATGGACCATTAAGCACCTGTTAAACAGAATGAGGCAGAGAGGAATAAAAAATATGTCAAAGATATGCTATTAAATCTAAAAAGAGTAGTGGGCCAGGCGCAGTGACTCATGCCTGTAATCCCAGCACTTTGGGAGGCTGAGGCGGGTGGATCACCTGAGGTCAGGAGTTCGAGACCAGCCTGGCCAACATGGTGAAACCCTGACTCTACTAAAAATATAAAAAATTAGCCAGCCGCTGTAGCGCATGCCTGTAATCCCAGCTACTCAGGTGGCTAAGGCAGGAGAATCACTTGAACCTGGCAGGGTTGGAGGTTGCAGTGAGCCGAGATGGCGCCACTGCACTCCAGCCTGGGCAACAAGAGCAAAACTCTGTCTCAAAAAAAAAAAAAAAAAAAAATTTAAAAAGAGTGTAGAATAACGTATACTGCACGCTCTCATTTGTTTTGGTGAAAAAAGAGGCTGTTTACACTCATTGTTACATTTGTGATGAGAAATGGAAAATTCTTGGAAGGATCCACCAGAAACAGAAGATAGTCACCTGCGGGTTGTGGAACTGGAGGCTGAGTGCGGAGAAGATCTGTTTTGCATTGTACATACATTTATTTGAATGCATTCTTTAATTCATCTGCATGCTATTTTAGTAATAGTAATAGAGTAAAAATACTTTTAGAAAAATATGAACCGTGTGTAATAAAGGGAGAACTTCCACAGAAGACACTCTTCTGTGGACCACGCCAGCTCCAGTCATTATTAAACCACAGGTAAGCATCCCTCAGGCACGAGGAAGGCCCAGCTCCCCAACTGACCTCATTTCCATCACTTCCCGCCTGCTTTCTTCATATTTATCTTTCCATTCTGAGACCTCTCTCTCCTTGGTTATGATCTAGTTTCAGAGAGAAGAAGAGAAAGGTTAGCCCCAAATGAGTGAATTCGGCTCTGAGCAATTCACAGATCAAGAAAAGGAGACGGTGAATAAATGTGGAATGAAAACTTCCTACAACAAACCATAATTACATTCAGAGAACTTCCCCGAGCATAAAAAAGAAAGCAGCCAGATATCAGACTTTCATAGTGCCCACTGGGGAGCAACTGAAAGGGGCATGCTTTTTGTTGTAAATTCAACAAGGCCAAAAGGCCCATTACACGATAGTGTCTAGGAAGATCAAAACGCACGGTTTGCCACACATCTTTGCCTGCAGCGTTCAGAGGACAAAGTCTGTCTCCAAAGACTCTGGCTTTGTGGACCACGAGCATACGTATTTATAAGTGGCAGGAAGAGGATAATTACACCACATGCCACGATACCTCTGCTCTGGCGATCTGGAGGGCAGAGTCCAGGTCGGGCTGCTGGAACAGAAGGCCTGAAGGCTTCTCCACCTCGGCGGTCCCGACGCGGGAGTACAAGGCTGTTTTGGAGATGGAGACGTCTGTTGGGTGAGCAGTCTCTCTCTGTGGAATGGTTTTTAATTAAAAAAAAAAAAAAAGTTAGCATTAATCGTATGACAAAGAGGATTACACTCACCCTCTCATGAATGGGCCAATTGTATGGTTTTGAAACAAAGAACATCAAAAGTATGAGAAAGTGCAAAGACTGATGAACAGGGAAATGCCGAGTCCAGTCTATGGATGGAGATCTATCATTCTGCACCTGGGCAGGCAGACAAAGGGGCTAATGGCAGAGGCCCCTTAAGCTCCGAGGCCTTGGAGTCCAGCATGTCTGGTACCTGCTTATCTCTGCCATTTATCACATGCCGAGCCACTTAGGCACAGCGCCTGAGAACCCAGGGCACTATTCAGCAGCCTCCACTTCCCAAATGAGAGCTCAATGGTGAATAATGTTGAATTCTAGTCTACGTTTGCCTAGTTTTGAATAACCACAGATTTGATCACTTTTGTAAGACTTTTTACATTTCCATTTTGGGGGCATTTGTTTAGCTCTGTTTGAAAGGATGTGAGTCACACAAAGCTTAAAGCCTACTGTAGTTGTCAACCAATATCACCTTTGGCTAGGTAGAGTTTCTGGATGTAAGAGTTATGTTGGAGTTCTGTTGCCATGAAGTCTGTTACGTTAATGGGAAAATTAAAAACTGGGTCAATGACAATATCCACATTTGCTGATTAGACCCTTAACAGGTGGCGTGATCCACCACCCCAACCCACCCAATTGATGTTGGTTTGAGGCTTTATAGCCTTTTGTGGAGGACAGATACTAGCTTCCCACAGGTGAGGAGGAGTCTGTGGTTATTCTTTTTCCCTTTGCACAAAATGCTAGGCAATTTGCAACACAGTTGAAATGCGGTGTTAGCAGCATCATCGACCAGCACAGCCGGGTTGTCAGTCTACTTCTACTGCAAAAGAAACATCAAACCAACCACACTCTCAGTCCTATGCATTAACCTCATGGCGCTGTCATGGCTGCCCAGCGAACCTCTACCCTAGTTGTCAATACTAGAGTGCTCTAACAGGCAGAGCAGGCTGCTTCTTCCCTTGGGAAATTATGAGAAGAAATTGAATGGTGAAAGCCTACCACAGTGTAGCAGAGAGAGGGAGGTCTGGGGAAAGAATGATGAGGGCTTATCAAGGACAGCAGGTAAGATTAAAGAGCCAACAGTAACTGGGAAGGGGGAGGACCTAAAGGTACCTGTGCAGAATTTGTCTCTTCCACCACAAGAACAGGCATGCCTACCCTATGACAGCATCAGGGAAAATGAACCCGAGAAGGGAGACAGCTTAGAAAACTCAAGAAGTTTAATGGATAGGACCGGAGATGACTGAGTTAGGACCAGTTAGTTAGCCGTATACATGCATGGTGAAACTATATAGTTTCGGTTGTCCTGGAAGATTAAACGTCTGTTGCCTGGGTTTCATGGCCCCTGCCTGGCCTTGCATACTTGGGGTGACCCTGAAGCAGGATCCAAATGATCCACTGGCCAGAGATGGAAGTACACAGTCCCCTTCAAGCAGACCCCAGAGACTCGCTCATGTGAGAACAGGGCAGGCTCAGGCCCTCAAGAAGTCCCCGTTTTAAGGACGCTTGACCAGAATACACGTTAATAGCCCTCAGCAGAGGCAGGCTGACCTCCCAGAAGCAAGGGCACCACCAAGCCACAGGGCCAGAGCCTCACATGCAGGGGTTCATCTCTACTACTGGAAAATGGTTTTCACAGTTCTGCTTGTCATGGGGGAACTTCTCAGGAAGTAGTTAAAAAAAGACACAGAGATCAAGACTCAATATTTGTCCGTATGGAGAAAGTTCATAAACACACAATTCTGAAAAAAATTCTGGGCCGTGTGCGGTGGTTCACTCACATCTGTAATCCCAACACTCTGGGAGGCTGAGGTGGGAGGATCCCTTGAGGCCAGGAGTTGAGAACAGCCTGGGTAACATTGTGAGACCCCATCTCTATAAAAAATTTTAATAAAAAAAAAACTGGGGGCCGGTTGCAGTGGCTCACACCTGTAATCCAAACACTTTGGGAGGCTAAGGCAGGTGGATCACTTGAGGTCAGGAGTTCAAGACCAGCCTGGCCAACATGGCAAAACCCTGTCGCTACTAAAAATACAAAAATTAGCCAGGCGTGGTGGTGCATGCCTGTAATCCCAGCTACTGGGAAGGTTGAGGCACGAGAATCGCTTGAAACTCAGGAGGCGAAGGTTGCAGTGAGCTGAGATCGCGCCACTGCACTCCAGCCTGGCTGACAGAGTGAGACTCTGTCTTTAAAAAAAAAAAAAAAGACAAAAGATTTTAAAAGGAAAAACAAAAACTGTTCACTTTTAAAGTCAACAAATGTGTGTGTGTTTTTTTAAATGAGCAATAAAATTTCAAAATGAAAACAACATCAGTCACCATCAAACTCAGCGTGGACCTTCTGAAGATGAATAAAAAGGAGAATCTCAGAGACTGGGCCACAAGGTTTCCCAGAATGAGATTCAATTCTGACCAAAATAAGCAGGCTCCCTGCAGCGCAGGAGAAAATTGATTTAATTAAAACTAACTTTATCGTACTGGGCAGAAACTAAATATGACTAATGAAGGAATTAATTATCTTTATGCTGCCTAAAATCCTTTGTAAAACAAGAAAGGGAATGAAAAAAAATCAATAAAATAATGAGGTTTCTAAGAAAATGCAAATGGACACTACCATGTAGACTGTTCACTGACCCCTTCATCCCAGCCACCTGGTGTTTTCAATAAAGGAACAGATGACTTCAGAGCCCTCTTGAATTACTGCCTGAGTATCTGCGTGTTGATGAAATTCATTGTGTACACTCTGGTTTCCCCTTACAACCAAGAATTGTTTTTAACAGAAATTGATAGTTTTGTCTGTCGCTGATATTTTAAGATCAGACATTTTTAGATGAAGCTTTGTTTCTCTCACATAACCCTCACTTGCTACTTTATAGGGGCCAAAAAAGCCACCAGAACCACAAATTGAAATGTGAAATGGCTGTGATGCAGGAGGCATGGCCTTTGTAACCAATTTCCAACCTTCACTCCACTGAAGTCCTGCGACCTGCGAGAACCTCTGGCCACTGTCACCCACTTCAGACCTGCAGGCTGTGCCTGGGGTCCTTCCTGCTGGCAGCTGAGGGTGGCATCCTAAGCCCCCTTGTCGACAGTTCCCTGCTGCCAGACATGGAGGGGAGGGGCTGGCACTGTGGCAGGATCCCTGTCCCCTGGAGCAGAGAGAGGCCAATTCTGGGGAGAGCACCTGCACATCCGAGGCTGGGAGAGCCATGCCAGAGGGGCCACGGAGGGGTGAGGCCAGGAGTCAGGATGAGCTAGGGAGATGACAGCCACCTGGACCAAGGCCACGGTGCATGGACACAGGCCTGGTGCTCAGAGGGTGCCCAGGTCATGTGCCGCCACCCACGCAGGAGAGTGGCCTCCGCTGGGTGCTGCCCCATCCAATTCGGACCACAGGCGGTCCCCAAGCCCAGTAGGAGCGGGGATCATGGGGAGGCACTCAGCATCAGGCCTTATGCCACTCCCACAGATGGCACCACCGGCACCAGCCAGCCACTCCTGCCCACCGAGTCAAGACATAGCCTCCAGGCAATGACCACAGAGGCTCCAAACAGCCAAATACACAGGTGCTCGCGAGCTGGTCCTTGTCACTCCTCTCAGGCTGTACTTGTGGCTTTTGGGCATCACGTCTCCCTCCTTTTGAACCTCGGCTCAATGTGTGTGTATGGGTGGGGGTAGTCTGTGACACAGCGATAGAGGGGGAAACACAGAGCATGGTGGCCCCAACTCCTTCTCTTGCTCATGTAAGCTCCAGGCATCGGCCTCTTCTAAGACAGGACTGAGGGGCCACACCACTCAACCGCCCCGGGGGCCTCTTGCTAGGACTTGCTCCCTTCCTGAAGCTTGTTATTTGTATGGCCTTGCTCCTAAGGAACCCAGACACACCCTTCCGTCTTTATATTGGGTCCCCCTAATCCAGAAAGGCCCACAGCCTGCGACTCTTGGAAAGACACCTGGACACAACATTCGGGTTCTATCTGGTGTGGCTAAGTGTTAAATTCAGGGCTCCCGCACCACAGTTCCAGCGACCTTGGTCAGGTTCACTCCCAGGAGGACACAGCCAAATTCCGTTTGACCAGAAGGATGTGGAAGGAAAGTAATGGTAAGACTGCAGCCTGACACCCCAGCCCCTAAGGACTTTTCCTCATTTCTCACATTTTCTAACTGAGATAGAGAAACCCCACTGCAGCTCCTGCAAGGCTGACTCAGCTCTCCATCAGTCTAGAGAGAAATGGACGTCAAAGCTGCTCTAGGGAACAACCGGAAAATCACTTCCCACTCTAGCTCATGGTGATTTTCATCCATGCAATAGGATATTTTTCATTCCAAGTGATTTCATCTTTGTGCTAGCAACAGCTTAAGGCCATGCTGGCAAAATGACGGAGCTGTGTCACCTACCGCTGAAATATATGGCCAGAAAAAAAGGCAAATTCGATATACAGCTGCTGTTTTCTCTTCCTATGCATCAGGAGTTTCCAATGCAGCAAGGAACAATCTTTCTATATGAAAAAGAAACCCACAGGGACCAACTTGAGGTCAGGCCCATGGACCACCCTCGGGCTGGGTAGCTACAGGAACACCCTCTGTTTTCCACAGGCCAACATCACCAGGTAATGCACTTTTAAACAAAAGCAGTACAAGTTACTCTGCTAGAGAAAAATGTTCCCTATATACTCCAAGACAGTCACAGAATACTCCTTTGAGCATATGCCTCTGAAATAAAAGAGGTGGTTTGGGCTGCCTCGCCGACCCATACACTATGAACACACATGACTCTATTTTCTAACTCAGAATTGGGGCACATATTCTGAGAACAGCCAGTAATTGACAAAAAGTCAACTCCTGGCCATTATTTGCCAACAGTCGTCTCTGGCTGCTCTCCAAAGGAGACGGCAGGGGGACCAAGGCACTCAGCACACTCCATATCCACCCTGAGCTACTCACCAAACATGCTCAATTCCACCTCAAACTCTGGACAGGAATACATGGTACTTACGATGGCCAAACTGCATACAATTCATTCTGTCTTTAGGCCCCAAGGATGTCTAGAAAGAAATCTAGCGGGGGGAAAATCCTCACTGCTTCATGCTTTCTAAAAATCTTGCTTTCATGGAAACTCAACCTAAGCTTATGGTTTGGCAACAAGAACGAGGACATCCCCAATCTGTATTGACATTCTTGTTCCTGCCCTGGGTCTCGCTGTTCCCAGCCTGCACACCCACAGTGTAAGCACCTACTGTCTCTGGGAGGGGTCTCTCTTTTGGGTATGGCCAAGGAGACCTCACTGGGGGGCCCTCAGGGCCGGAGCAGCAGCCAGAACTCCTACTCCTGTACCAAGGATGAGAGACACAGACCTCACTGCCCCCCTGCAGATGAGCTGTTACTCCAGGCAGGCAGGCCAGGGGCTCCCATTTGTATTTTTTCAATTAAAAGATAGGGGCTCACTCTGTCACCTTGGCTGGAGTGCAATCAAGTGATCACAGCTCACTGTAACCTTGAACTCCTGAGTTCAAGCAATCCTCCCGCCTCAGTCTCCCGAGTAGCTAGAACTACAGGTGTGTACCACCACACCCAGCAAGGGGCCTCTCACTTGGAGACCTGAGTTCTAGTCCCCAACAAGCTGGTGAATCACTGTCAAGTGGCTCCATCTCCTATCTGTAAAATGGGACCCGGATCCACCTACCGAGGAGAGATGCTGGGAGCACCTGATCAGGTAACAGAAGCAAAAGGGAAGTGTCAACTAATAACAGCAGCTTTCCTTTATCACACACCTACTATGTGTCAAGCATGGTGCCACTCTCCGCACACCAGACATCTGTCATCTTCACAGCAACCTGTACACTGGCTATTATTGGCCTCATCTCATGAACGGCAATACTAAGGCTCAGAGAGGTTCACCTACTTGTTCAAAGCCACAGAGCACAGTCTGACACACCAGGTTCATCGGGCTGTCCAACTTGGGGTGGGGTGAGGGGTGGGAACAAGGCCGCCCTCAGAGACCAAGGTTTGCATGGGCAGTCCAGGGGCAAACACACGTTCTGCACGTCATCAGCAACTCATTCAAATTGTTAATAAAGTTACCCCAAACTTGGAAGCCAGGCAAAAAGATTTCTGCATGCCCTGTCAATGTCATACTCCATGCTAAAACTAGGAATTGGGAAACTCCATGGGCCAAATGGCCCACTGCTGTTTTTTGTAAAAAACAAACAAACAAACAAATAAATAAAAGTTTTACTGGAACAGTGCCAGACAGTACGGCCCACAAGGCTGGAAATACTTATCATCTGCACTTTACAGAAAGGATTGCTTAGGCCTGGTCTAGAATATTATCAAATGTCTTGGTTTCACTTACTATGCACTATTGATTAGGGACTCATCTCAACAAAGTCAGATGTTAACTTGCAGAAAATAGAAAAGTTGCAAATTATGTTTGTTCAATAGAGAAGCAAATGGTATCTGTAGAAAAAAAAACCCTCAAAGATCATGATTTTGTTTTGCTCTGTTGAATCAGTGCTAACCAGTTTTCTATCCAACTTTGCCGTCTTAGGCTAGCCTTCTTTACCCTACTGACCCATACATTGGTCTCTGTATTCTCTCCCATTTAACCAGCATTACCTTCCCACAGTTTAGCATTATCGAGTTAAATGGATCTTAGCTATATGCTCAGTGTGTATTTATGCAAGAGTGACACTTTCAGCTTTTTGGAAATGACCCTTTGCTGGACACCGATGATGCCCGTCTGGTGGATGGTTAGCAAAGCAGCTTCTGGACCCCAGCGGCACACATGACATTCTCAGGAGGTGGCGCACGCGGCAGCAAACCGGTACCTTGGCATCCTGGTGGCTGCGGGAAGCCAAAGCAATCTGCCTGGCCAGCTTCAGGGCTTCTATCCGCATGATGGCAAACTCTAACTCCTCCTGCCCACAGGGAGTGTGGGCAAACCGCAGGGAAATGCATCGAGACAGACGTCAATGGTTTCCACATCCGAGAAATGAACGTGCCACGAAAATGTGTCATGACAGGCACTCGGGAAAAACACGCGCTCCGCCTTTCTCTCACAATTAGCACCTCAGCAGATCATGAAATAAGCATTTAATTTCCTTTTCTAAAAATCACCCTTCTGACTGTCAGGAAGTATTGTGCAGTTGAATACCAAATGATTTGCAAAATGGGATCAAAATTTTTTCTGTTCTCTTTTCTTTGATTTCTTTCCCTTTTTCTTTCTTAAGGTAAAGTTGGCCAATAGTTTCCATGAATGGAGCTGCATCTCTCAGATGGCTGTTAACAGTCTCCCTAGGTTTGCTCTGAACATCCTAGTCTAGAGGATATCAAATTAAGTTGCCAAATTTAAAGCACAGAGTAGATCATTGTTTTTGGTTCCAGATGCAAGACTGAGCCCAGATGTTATCTCACTGGGAGTCTGAGATAACCACGTATATATAAATAGCTTGGCTCAGTGGTGATCTAATATTCTTGGTTCAGTGAATAAATCACAGAAACTGCTTTGGGGGCTATCAATGCTTCTAAATAATGACTACTTGGGCCCAGTTTGTAAATTGAAATAGAAATGGTTTGTTCAATATGTAATCACACAATTTATATCACTTTGGTATCGTGGGTAAAGAACGTCACATATACCATCCTTTGAGGGGAAGATATGTCACTGGGAACGTTCTCGGCAGTTCCTCATCAAATCCTGCCTCATTTCATTTGGGCCTCAGGGGTTCATTCTCTACTGAGGTTTTGACAAACTCCCAAAAGGTCACACGTGGGCTACAAACCTGCAGTTTCTGAGCGAATAGTGGGGGGTTCTTTTCTGCTAAGTCGGGCTCCAGATAGTCAAGTGCACCACAGAAAGAGGCGGGGTGAGCTAGCCTGCTGAGGAGGGCGTCAGCAGAGGCAAAGGAGCCCTCGGGAGCTGTCTGAACGCCGGCAGAGAGGAGGACACACAAGAAAAATAGAGGAGAACACAGAGTGATATTGATTCCAAGCAAGGGCCACGCAGCCATTTGCTGGACATTTTTGCCTTGAGGCTAAAGAGAGAATCAATTAGCTGCCATTACTTGTGGTTACATCTAGACTAATTCCCACATGCTAACAATGGACATCTTGAGATTGGCAGACCCGGCCCCCTCCCCAAAAGTGCAGCCTTCAGTGTCCTCCCACCCCCACGCCACCCTCACTCCCTGGTTGGTGAGTGGGAGCTAGCTAGTGGAAGGTGAAAGGCCAGTTAGCTGGTGGGTTTTCCAAACATAACATAACTCTTCAAGAAATATTTTCAAATATATATATATATGAAGTAAGGTTTTGGTAAAGGTCATTTTCTAAATCACGGAAAGATGATTTCAAATGAAAAAGTGTCTTCTGATAGATCAGAAAGACTTCAGAATCAGAAGCCAGCTTTGTAGAAGGTGAACCATGGACGTGTGCTTCAGAGTATTAATGTGAGAGATTGATTCACATCTAGACCCTCTTTTTGCTATTGTTTTTCAGTATCCACCCCAGCATCCAACTGCCAGACACACAGTAGGTGCTCAATAAACATTTGATGCATGAGAGAAATGGCCTACTAACACAGAACAACAAAAATAACACACTAAATCAAGGGCTTCACACCTGCTTGGGGATTGCTGGGCAGGAGGTAGAGGAAATAAAACTAAAATTCACCTAGAAGGATGGTACATTTCAGATGGGTGGAAGACCGTGGCATGGGCATCACTTACTTTGGGGAATGCACAAGGCCATGTGACATGTGTGCTGTGCAGGGACTGGGGGGTAGGTGAGACCCTCAGCTCAGCTCTATTTCTCTGCAAGACCCCACAAGGCTTGGGGAGAGGAAAAGTCCTGGTCTTTGAACAGGAGAAATTCCCATCACTAAGTCCCAGGAAAACTAACTGTTTCCCAAAAAAGGGTCCCCTGCCCTCTGCCATCAAGGATGAAGTGGCAGAGGACTGCTTAACGACTGCTCCAAAGCAACAGTCTAGTCCTAAGGGGCAAAAAACGGAAACTAAATAACCCTGAAGGCATATAAAGTACTTAAGTGGGAAACGCAAAACCACACTGGTGGGAACAGAGAACCTGCCCCTCATCCTCATGGTACGGGATCTCCCAGGTTGGCTTCTGTGGTCAGGGAGTCAGGGTGGGACCCATGGCAGGTGCCAGGTGAGTGTTGCTCTGAAGGCCTGGCCTTCTTGGTGACAATACGCAGCTGGCCCACACATCATCCCCTGTGATCTGGGGCCCTCCAACTTTACTTACAATTTCAATCGCCTCTGAAGGGGTGCCCAAGCCCATGGCCTCCAGCTCCTTCTGGGAGGATTTCTCTGGCACCTGCAAGTGTGACTCTTGGTTAGGGGCCAGTCCTCGTGGGACAGGATGCTGGGTTTTTGCAGCAGTGTTCACAAGGGCTTCAGTCTCTTCAAAACTTGACCTGGGGGAAGCAAAGGGCATCTTTCTTTAGTTTTCTCATTGGGAAACCCACTGAAATCAACCAGGATGCCCTGACCAAGTCAATATCACAAGGAATCCTGGACTTCCAGAGGGATATGGGCCAGGTCTCCAGTGGCCATGCAGCCATGCAGCCTCTAGGCTGGGCAGTCACCCCAGGACCGAGTGACAAGTGAGGGGCAGAAGTACAGATACCACTGGCTACAGACCCGAGCTCTGGAGTTCAGCAGACCACCAGCTGCTTGGTTGTGGACTCTGGGAAGTGATTGGGTACCGTGCCCTCATTTCCTTCTCTATAAGATGGAGACAATGGACCTCTCTGTGAAGATTAAATGAGATGCTGCATGCCTGTAAAGCACTTAATGCAGTACCTGTCACCTGGTGCCACTACTGTTTTAACAACATAACCCCCATCATCATTGTTCTCACCACCCTGGGCAGCCTGCAGAGTCTCTTTTGTAAGTTCGAGAAGTCAGTGCAAGCACTTTCACTCCTGCTTAAAGGGGCAGGCAGACAAAATAGGCTGGTCCAAATCTCACAGCAATGCCCACACTTACTTGATCAAACAATGCACTGCTCCAAACATCAGCCCTCATAAATGCAAACATGAACAACCATATCAATAATGTACATTTACCAGACACTTGAGGTGTGCCAGGTACTTCAACAAGAGCTTTACACACAGCATCTCTCTGGAAGACAGAGTGCCCTCTCCCCGTCGCACAGCTCGGGGATGCTCTGGGAGACTGATAGCCTCCTTTAATCTTCATTAAATCCCTGCAAGGTCCGTTTCATTATTACTTTTACTTTACATGCAAGGAAACTGAGGCCCAGGAGAGCCAAGTACCTCACTACAGGTCACACAACCAGGAGGAGGTACAGGTGGGATTCAAGCTTTGAATGCGGGGCCACAGTGTCCCTCTTTAGAGAAATGATGGAATAAAGTGTGTGTGTGCACTGGGCGAGATTATAGGGGGTAGGACACACAGTCGACTGCTGAAGGATTTCACTTTAGTCCAAAGGGTAGCCAGTAACAAAACCAATGCGTTTATGTCCCTGTGGACATTCAGAGAGACTGAAGTGTGGGCTGGCCAGGCACTGTGGCTCATGCCTGTAATCCCAGCACTTTGGGAGGCTGAGGTGAGAGGAGCCCTTGAGCCCAGGAGTTTGAAACCAGCCTAGGGATCATGGTGAGACCCTGTCTCTACTAAAAAAAAAAAAATTATGTGGCGTGTCAGCTGCCTGAATCTATGCACTGAAATGAAGTCAAAATAACAGCATGAAGGTGCTCAGAGGCTTTAGAACATCCAGCATGATGTGTGACTCTCTCATCATGGAAGTCATACCCTGAACACGGCGTCGGGGACTCTGACATGCGGACGGGAGATGACTTGACAGGGCTCTCCTGAGAAGTGTCAAACATAAGGTACAAGGCCTGCTTCTTCGGGGCATCATCGTCCTGCTGCAGGGATCAAAGTCACATATCAGCTTGGGTACAGTTGGCCTGAACGTGCAACTGAGATGAAAACTGGAGCACTCGTCAACAGAGAACAAATAACTCATCAGGGAAAAGCCTTCATTGTTCTGGAGCCCCAAGGAAGGGAGGAGGAAGTGGGGCCTGGTTAGGAGTGAGGTGGGGAGGGAAGGAGGATGCAGAGAAAGTACAACTGAGTTCAAGTAGGAACGTGGCCGGCAGAGAAGACGCCATGGCGTTGGTGAGCTGGACTTTGCTCAATTCACCAACATTTACTGAGCATGCTCTCTGGGCCAGGAGCTGTGCTGGCCACTGAAGATAAACAGAGAGGTAGGGCAAGAGCCCAGACGTGGGCTGACCATAGCTGAATGAGCCCAGGGCAGGGGCAGGGCCTGGAGAGCAGCTCAGCCGGACTAGAAACAGGGGCTGTGGGATGCCAAGCCCTGAAATGGAGACTGACATCTCTCAGTGATGGGAAGACCTTGAAAGACCCCCTCCACATGCCCTGCCGGGGTCCCCAAATAAGTCCCTGCAATGGCCGGCAGGTATGCTGCTCTGCACCACCATGAAATCTCTGGGTGGCTCTGCTGTTCCCGGGCAGGGCATGCTCCTCACGAAATTCATCCGCAAGGCCTGCCAACGCATCAGGCAGTGGGTGGTGGCACAAGAGGAAGGGGCCCCATTTAAATCAAAGATCTCAAAACACATGACAGTTCCCCTTCAGCGGTAAAATGTCTCACCCTCAGTATTATGTATATGGCCTCAGCTACTGGGGACACAGTTGTGGCCAAAGAGCTAAGCTCTTTAAGCAACCCACCAGGGGATGATGACAAAGCCCACAGCTTTACTCGGGGAGCTGTGATCTCACTGATGTGGCGCTTGAGTTAAGCCTGTGCATGGGGACATTCTCCTACCCAACCTTCAGGTCTAACTTACAGCAATCTGCAATTTGGAAGCAGTAACCCCGGCATCTATGACTGATGCAAAGAAAGATAAAGAGCAACATGTCCAGGGCCGTGTAGTGCTGCAAGCAAGCCCTCCTGTGTGTGACACGTCTCCGAGGGCATCGCTGACAACAGCAAGAGGTCACCCTTGGAATAACATGCCCTAGGGCAGCAGGTATTATGCCAGGAAAGACAGTGCCCATCATAACCTCTTAAAATGAAAAACCAGGGAGAAAGGCTTATTGCCCAGAGAAAATATTCAGTTAATTAAAACAATTTCTCAACAACAGCTAATCGTATACCTGAAAAACCATCACCACCTCTTTTTTTTTTTTTTTTTAAAGAAATCTCTAGCTCTTTCTCAGGCTAGGAAAGTAATTCTGCAGGACATCTAATTGTATTCTATCATTTTCTCCCTGAAAATGTCAAACGAAGTGGATTGAGTACAAACCTCAACCCCCCAGCCCCAGTCCATCATCGCTGTGCACCCGGGAAGCTGTGTACACAGAGAACACTCGATTTGGAGTCTGAGCTCCCAGAGACGCTCTGCACAGGGGAGGAGGCCCCTGAAGGCAGGAAAGCGAGTCCCCTAAGTGGCCCGAGGCAGAAGGACTTACAGGTAAGGAGGAGCCAATTTTTTCCATATATTCAATTTCATAGGAGTTTCTGTAATCCAACTCTGCAAAAACAAAAACAAACAAACACAAAAAAACAAAAGGTGAGGTTAGTGCCAGAGGAAAAAAATGGGAAGATCTGAGCCAGGCAGGGTGGGAGCTATCACAAGGCTCTGGGCTTTCTGACGGTGCCCACTGCCTAGAGACTTCTTATATAGCCTAAAGAAAAGGCTCAGTTCAGCTATTTTCAGACAATCGGTAAATGTCTTGCTGTAAAGGGGCTTCTGCCATTAGGGAGGCTGAGAAAGTCCTGAGGAATTCCACGGCACGACCAAGCACAGCCAGAGGGTGGCCGGACCTAAGCACTCTGCGCTGAGTGTTCCCGTAAGACAGCACATGCATTCTGGGTGCTGGTTTCCTCTGTAACTGGCAGGTGCAGCACGTGGGATGATACATCCTCGTGATGTTTTGGAACCGGACCCTTACTTGTCCCTCTCTGGGTATTCAGCTCTGGCCACCCTCTGAAGTGAGGGAAGGACGATGTTCCTTCAGTGCTGCTGGTAAGGGAAGCTTTGTAAGTCACCTGGAGCCTTTCCCAGGGTTCTACCAGTGTCTTCAGGGCTGGTCCAAATCTATTTTCAAACTCAAAGACTAGTAAAGTCCAACGGGTAGAGAAATGACCTGTTTCAAATTGATTGGTGAAAAATCCCATACACTCAATGGAGTCAGCAAACACCACTGCCTGCCTCGAGTACCTGGAAACTAAGCTGACACTCAGCTGAACTCCCCATCCAGCAAACGGATGGAGCACCTCCTATATGCTTTGCACAGTGCCAGGCATAGCAGATACAGTGGTGGGTAAGACCAGAATGGACTTCTGTCTTCACAGAAGCCACAATCTAGAGCTACCAGATGCCTCTTTTCTACTTAAAAAGAAAACCAAGAGGTGAAGAGTGACCTGCTCAGAAACCCACTGTGAAAAAGCATCAGTGGCAATCCATCAAGTGTAATCTTTCAACTTTTTTTAAGATGAAAATAAAGATAAATAGCAGTTCCGGTTTAAAGCCCCTTTATTTCTGCCTACTGCTAAAGGCATCATCAAAAAAATATGAGCTTTAAAATGAGATATTTCCTGGAGGACTTTCTTAAAACCTGCAAATGGCTGAATAACCTCAACTACTTAAACACGTGGACAATATTTCAGGAATCTCTGAATCTCCCTTGGTGAGGCAAACATATCCTTCTACTCGGCATGGCCAGCTCATGAGATCAAAGACAGTTTTGTGGATTAAAGGCCAGAAAGCTCTGCTGCATCCTGAATAGAGATGAGTAGAGAAAGTGTGTTTCCAACTCTCACACCAAGCCTGAACCCCAGGGTCTGCCCCAACTTAAGACAGAAGCATTACTCTGTAAAGTCTTAATCGCCTCCTCACCTTAAAAATGAGAAGCAGGACAGGGCACAGTGGCTCACGCCTATAATCCCAGCACTTTGGGAAGCTGAGGCTAGCGGATCATTTGAGGTCAGGAGTTCAAGACCAACCTGGCCAACTCCATCTCTACTAAAAATACAAAAATTAGCCGGGCACGTACCTGTAGTTCCAGCTACTTGGGAGGCTAAGGCAGAAGAATCACTGGAACCCAGGAGGCACAGGTTGCAGTGAGCCAAGATCGCACGACTGCACTCCAGCCTGGGTAACAGAGCGAGACTGCCTCAAAAAAAAAGAGAGAAGGAGGAAGTAGACAGGGATGGACAAGGTGATATTTAGGGTCTCTTCCAGATCTATCTATCACTTTCCAAGTATAAAACCCCGGGACTATCATTTTACTTTCTATTATAAGCTGTTTAAGTTGAGAAAATAATAGTGAATCAGCTGCCTCTTCTAAGGTATCATTACGATTGCCAAGGCATTACATGCCCTAAATGATATAACAGAAATCTCTAAGCACACTCCAATGCAGCACAGGGCACCCAGGACACACCAAACGAGCAACAGACCACTGCAGAGTTTTTCCAGGGACCTGTGGCCCCGGGCGAGTGCCCGGCTCTGGTAACCAGCTCGCCTCACTAAAGTGTCCCACTTGGAACCTCAGCTCTTCTGGTGGCTGAATCTGGGTGAGTTTTAGGTCACAGAGCTCACTCATCTGCCTTCTCTGCTACCTGCCAAAAGAAAGTCCCTTCCCACTGTCCTGTGTCCCCATTCCTCCCTTCAGAAGGAGCAACTGACGGTGCAAAAGTGGGGTTCTCTGACACCCACATTAGTGTTTACACTTGTGAGATGCCTGGTTTCAGAAGGCCCACACTCCTCCCCGTCAATCCCAGATGAGTAGCAGACGCCTGGAGATGCTCCTTCAGAACACGCCCTGCTTGTTGCAATCACAGTCATTTGGGATCCTGATTTGTAATTTACAAAATGATCTGGACAGGATGTAAGAAAAATAAATACTTTCTCCTGTCATCTTGGGTGATCTCTGATATTTTGAGAAAACATCTTCCTGAACTTGGTTTTCAAAATTTCACTCATCTGCTTCAAATCCTAAGCCTCAAAGGGCAGGCATGGGGGTGAAGCCACATCCAATTTCAGCCCAATTTTCACACCATGCCACACACAGCTGGCAGGCCAGGAAGGGTGATGCCACCATACCAAGTGGCACATCATACTCTCAACTGGAGGAGATGGTCCTTGCTAACGTGTGTGACTGCTCCTAGCTGAAGAGGCTCAGTTATTGTTCACGGGTCCTGTCGTTTCTGAGGGCTGCTTTTGGTAATTATTTCATATGGGGGCACTGCACAGCAAGGGGCCTTCAATGCTGCTTTCATCTGTCTCTAATTGCTGGGGGCTTGCTAGGAACAGAAAAGAGCCCCATGCAGAAGCCAGAAGGATGCCACTGAGTCCAGGTCTGCGTTGCTAGGATCAGGGAAGCCAACTCGCCCGATATCTCCTTGCCTATTGACTTATCTTCCAAGTGGAGCTCAAAGTGCTTACATTTTGTAGGCTAAAATGAAATACTTTAAGATAAAAACCCTTCGATGGGTAACACAAATGTAAAGGAGCATGATCAGATATATTCCTGCTCATGGCTAGTATTTCTGGAACTTTTAACCTAAGTGACATTATATTAGGGGAGAAGAAAAGAGTCCAGGGAAAGAGACGGGGAGGCTGCTCCCAGCTTCCCCACTGTCACCCTTCTAAGTGTCTGCAGTGTGACAGAGACGGTGCCTGCCGTTATTAAGAACAGCTGAGGCTTCCAAGGAGGGCACTTTCCCCTCTGTCAGAGTGGGAAGGAGGGACTAACAGAGCTGTGTTAAAGGACACAGGGAAACTGGGTGACTACCAAAGAGTCACTGAGACTTCTGAATCTAAAACAACTGCACTCTGTCAGGGTCTCTTGGACAGCCAGGAGAGGACTCAGCTGTGTACACCAATAGTTCCTAATCTTTTCCTCCACAAGGACTACATGGGTTAAGTTTTTTCCCACTGCATCACGCTTTAAAAGACTGCACCAAAAAAGGGCATTTACTAAGCAACCATGCAAAGAAAACCATTTATAATTTGTCAATGAGTTCTTCATCCGTTGAAGATGACCAGTGTCATCCTAGTGAGTTGATACAGTTACAGCCCAAATATGGTATTTTAATCCCCTGGGCATCTTTCTAACCTAGTTACATTCAGGTGTTTTGAAATATTAAAGACAACTTGAAGCTCTTCAACATTCTGGTCCTATGGACCTAGGTAGGAAAGTGTGATTAGGTCAACAGACTCATTCTACAGACGCAGGCAGCAAGCCTATTCCATGCTCACATAAAGAGCACAGCTGTGAAGTCAGGCAGACCTGGCTCTCCACGGATTTGTGCCAGGACACTGGGGGAGTCATTAACAGCTCCAAGCCTCTGTATCCTTGTTCTTAAAATGGGGAATTGTAGAAAAGCACTCTGCAGACTGAGAGGATGAAATGAAATCATGAATGTAGAAGACTCTGCACAGCTCAAAGTAAGTCCTCACCCAATGACAGGCCCTAGCTTATTATTGTTACCTGTAGAATTAATATGATCGTGAATATGTATTTAAATCATAATTATTATTTCTCACCCAACGTTTCCTTTTCCTGTGGTTGGTGACTTCAGTGTAAGTCTCACATCACAGTTGGGGCCCCACCCCCCGCACAGATTCTTTCTGATGATCACATCAGCACCCCTGGGTGTGTGTCTGGTGCTGCTAGACTGGACCTCATTACATTAATGGTATTTCCACGTCCAGATGCTGGAGGGACCCTGGGTGTGTTAGCGAGGTGGATGCAGTGGGGTCCACACCTCCTGAAACTGCAACTGTTGCGTCTTCACATTGATGGATTTTTGATTGTCTACCAGCTTAAATTATAGTCATGACTTCCCAAATCTTCCCATTTTCTAAGGTAATGGGTTTAACCAAGTTTTGTTCCAAACCCATATATTTACATATTTGTTCAATTTTTACAGAAACAAACAACTGTCAAATATGTCACTCAGCTAGTAAGTTGTCTGTTTTAGTACAATGTAGAAGATGGACAAATAAATGCCACCATTGAATGACGTATGTATTAGCCCTAAAAGTACTGTTAGTATTTTTATATTTTCTAAGGAAAAAAAAATGCATGTATTATGTTCCTGATGGTAAAACTAAAGACACACACGTATCAAAATCATATGCCTAGCTCAAGTTGGCTTCTTTCTCTTTTCTTTTCTTTTATTTTTGGAGACAAGAGTCTCACTCTGTCACCCAGGCTGGAGTGCAGTGGCATGGTCTTGGCTCACTGCAACCTCCGTCTCCTGGGTTCAAGCGATTCTCTTGACTCAGCCTCCCTAGTAGCTGGGATTACAGGTGCCCACCACCATGCCCAGCTAATTTTTGTATTTTTACTACAGATGGGGTTTCTCCATGTTGGCCAGGCTGGTTTCAAACTCCTGACCTCAAGTGATCTGCCTGCCTCAGCCTCCCAAAGTGCTGGGATTACAGGTGTGAGCCACCACGCCCGGCCCCAACCTCAGGATGGTTTCTAAATGCTTTTCTCCGATATGTAGAAATTTCTTACCAAGCTCAAGAGATGGGACCCACCATAGGTGCTATCAAAATGGCCAAGTCTGATGCCTGTGCTCAAATGTCCCTTGCTGCCTCTGGAACATAAAGCATCTTCCCCGCAGAGCTCCACACCTGACGGAGGTGATGCCCATTGCAAGATCAAATTGCTGAGCTGACATTCCTAAGCTGTTGACCTGCCTGACCTTGTATTACCATTATTTCACAAACCTGTCTTTAGTCCCTATGACGCTGAGGGTGCTGTGAGGAACAGAGATGAACCTGACAAAGTTCTTGCCTTCAGGAAACATACAAGCCAGTTGGGAAGCAAGAAATGCATACACATCATTATTACGGTGTTTCATACCCCCAGCTCAGCCCAGACCAAGCACTGAAGGCGGGCAGAGCCACGAGCGGAATTCCAGGGAAAGGCTGGGAGGGGCTAGCACTAAGGAAAGGGTGGGAAACAGGGATGAGGTGGGGGGAGTGCAGTGCAGGTAGGGGGAAGGGTGTTCCAGCAGGCGGGGTCTGCAGCAGCACTGCAGAGGCGAGTAAGGGGTGTTCTGGGAAAAGGCTCCCGCCTCGGATGTGGGTGCAGAGGGAAATGAGGATCCAAAGGAGGCTGAGGCCAGATCGTAGGGCCTCTGGGGTCAGGTGAGAGAGCAAGATGGTCACTTTTCTTTTTTTCTTTTTTTTTTTTTGAGACGAGACTCACTGTCACCCAGGCTGAAGTGCAGTGGCACAATCTCAGCTCACTGCAACCTCTGTCTCTTGGGCTCAAGCAATCCTCCCGCTTCAGCTTCCTGAGTAGCTGGGACCACAGGGACACACCACCACGCCCAGATAATTTTTTGTACTTTTGGTAGAGACAGTGTTTTGCCATGTTGCCCAGGCTCGTCTTGAACACCTGGGTCTTGAGCTCATGTGATCTGCCTGCCTCAGTCTCCCAAAGTGCTGGGATTACAGGCGTGCGCCACCGTGTCTGGCCAAGATGGTCACTTTTGGACCTCTCAAACCCCAAACCAGAGGGCCAACTTGACAGCCAACCAAAAGGCTCTATTTTACAGAAAACAAAATGCCAGAAAGTACAAGTATACATAATTTGGATCATCTTTTCATTGTCAAATTTAGAAAGGCAGTTTTGGGTAGGGAGAAGATAAGCATCCAATACTCTGAAAAACATGAAATAGATCTACCATAATTGCATGCTGGTACCATTCCAAGACCTCGTGGGCACAAAGCAAACCATGCCTCTGGGCCTGACTGTGGAAGAGTATCCAGAAGAAGACTGGGAGTTTTTGAGTTACGATTAAAATCTACCTGCATCCTCATGACACCACCACTCCACTCAGACAGGGAGGAAGCTGTTTAAAGGAGATCTTAGTCTCTTATTAGCAGCAAGGAAGTGGAGACCAGACCTTCACGTGTGATCTTCTTCACAGTGATTTCTACTCAGTTCAAAAAAACTGTTGGAAATCGGCCACGCACAGTGGCTCATGCCAGTAATCCCAGCACTTTGGGAGGTCGAGGTGGGCAGATCACAAGATCAGGAGTTTGAGACCAGCCTGACCAATGTTGTGAAACTCCGTCTCTACTAAAAATACAAAAATTAGCTGGGCGTGGTGGTGCGCACCTGTAATCCTAGCTACTCAAGAGGCTGAGGCAGGAGAATCGCTTGAACCCAGGTGGCGGAGATTGCAGTGAGCCAAGATCACATCATTGCACTCTAGCCTGGGCGACAGAGTGAGACTCCATCTCAAAAAAATAATAAAATAAATTGTTAGAAATCAAGAAAGGAAAACTCAAAACCATCACAAAAGCTGGAGTGTCAAAATGCCGACAGGGCAGCCTCACAGAGGTGGCTGGAGGAGAAAATGGGTTGGAGGACTGGGAACGTGGCGCACCAACAGGTCAGGGCAATGGGGTCATCCCTCCCAAGAAAGGAGCTAGCTCTCCTTCAAAAAGGTTTTCCTATCAAAAAGGAAGCATGGGGTAGCTCACACCTGTAATCCCAGCACTTTAGGGAGGCCAAGGCAGGCAGATCACCTGAGGTCAGGAGTTAGAGACCAGCCCAGCTAACATGGTGAAACCCCGTTTCTACTAAAAATACAAAAAATTAGCCGGGCGTGGTGGCATGTGCCCGTAATCTCAGCTACTCACGAGGCTGAGGCAGGAGAACTGCTTGAACCCAGGAGGCAAGAGGTTGCAGTGAGCCAAGATCATGCCACTGCAATCCAGCCTGGACAACAGTGAAACCCCGTCTCAAAAAAAAAAAAAAAAGAAAAAGAAAAAGAAAAAACACTGAAATTGAATATACACAGGAGGAAGGATATTGAGATAAGCAAAGTTGTCCGGAGCCCATTTCTGCCCATTTCTGAGAAGGGAATCATGTCCTCTCAGCAAGCCTGGGGTGAATCTCTGGTTTGAGGCTTCATTAAAAGGCGTGGCCATAGTGTCTGAACACCGTATGGGGCCTAGGAATAACGGTGGCATCAAATGACTCCAGGTCAGTGACCTACACTGAGAGTTTGACTTGAATGACACTCCCTTGGAGCTGTGTTTATCAAAATCACAGACGGGACATAAGCCATGGGCAAAGCTCGAGTGGGCACTCAGGACCCACTCGATGGAGTCCTGAGGTGGAGTTAGAGGGAAACGTGCTGGCTCTTAGCAGGAGTCTTGGGTCAAGGGACAGCTGGTTTCAAGTCTCAGGCTGTTTTCAAACGCAGCCTGAGCTTCAAGTGCAGCGGGAGACGTGCAGACGATCGCACAATAATGATCATGTGGTTACCTGGCTGAGAAGTTTCTCTCCTGGCCTTTGGCTCCCTAGGGGCAGTATTCTCCGAGGCAGAGTGGGGGTCCAGCTGGCTACAGAGTTGCTTACCCTCAGTGGGTGAACTGAATTTGGTCTCGTTTACAAAGGTGGACAGGTCCGAGGGCTGCGGGTAGTCCTGTTTGTCAGCCTCCAGGTCCACCGTCATGCACGTCCACTTCTGGTTGGTGACCGCCAGCTTTTCCTCATCTGTGGCGTGGACCACTGCAGAGATCACTGGTGGTGTTTCTGGTGTAGCAGCTGGGGTGGGGTCCTGCAAAGAGAAGAGAAACTGTTTCTTCTCTCATCAGACTCTTGGTCAGAAACTGCGCCCACCCTCAGGTTTGGGGACCCATTAGCCAGGACAGGTCCCGGTCACAATCCTCTGCATGCTCTTCTCGGACTCTGCTCCAAATGGTCCATTAAGGAAACAGATGGACACACAGATTCTTCCCTCTATGAATCTCCTTTTATGATGGTTTGTTTCAGGGAATTACCATGAATTAAAAAAAAAAAAAAAATCAGGATTTTGTGTCTTAGTTACTTAAGCACTCCTGCTAGTTTTATGACTGTGACTGCTGTGCGATGCTCACACAGTGCTTCAGGCCTGCACGTCAATATCACCAGAATCATCTGACAATCATCACATCAGTCCCTGGAGGCAGAAAAAGGGGGATCTTATCTCCATTTCCATAGGAGAGTGGGAAGTGGAGTAGGGCGGGGTGGGAACCTAGAGAGGTCAGGGCAGAGCTGCAGCTGGGACCTGAGCCCCTATATCCCCAGGGCTGAGTGCTTCCCTCCACTGCCCCTACTCTGGCCAGGGTCTGCAGGCTGGGGCTCTGCTGGCTCAGACTTGGAGGGGTGTCAGGTCTGTTTGCTTTATGACCCAGAAATTAGCCCTAACATACTGACAGGCTTGAGGATAACTTTCCTTGGTCTGTAAACAGGGTAGAAGAAATGGAATCTATCTGATGGAGGAACTGGTAAGAGGGACTCTAATAAAGAAAGAACCCAAGCCCCACTTCTTTAGGGGAGGGGCTTCCCTTTTCTTCCCACTCCAACTTTGGCTGCACAATTCAGTACTCCCGACACTTGCTGAGTTTTTTCACCTTCTCACTGCGTATTTGTTCATCTCAAGAGACTTTCTCGACTCGACAGTCCTAGAAGTTCACAGCAGATGAACTGGCCTGAATGGAGCAGAGTGGGTCCTCTGGAGCCCAACTAATGTTTTTCCTGAACATCTACCTACTCTCGGGACACACTCTGATCTTCCGCAAAGTGAAGGGATCAAAACAATGTCAGGCAAATATCGAGGCACCCTCCACACAGAAGGCAAGAAGAAGGTCTTGGAAACATGATCTTGGAAACAGGCCCAGGATGAGCAGAAAGCAAAGCTTTGTCAACAAGGGAAGAAAACCCCCCGGGGGGGGTGGGGAGCATAAAACCATCAAGATCAAAGGAACACTGTACCTGGGAAGGTGGATCAGAGAGAGGAGACCGTTTTGGCGACTTTTTCACCCTAAATGTGTCACTGGAAACAAAATGGAAAACGTAAACACAACAAGCAGAGGGACGGAACACTCCAGAGCAGTACAGAGCGGACCGAAGCTACTGCCTCTGCGGAGCCATCTGGCCCAGGCCACCCTCCCGCCTCTGTCACTCCAGCACCAGCGAGAGGCCACGCCGGCTACCCATTCTCACTTTTTAACAGCTATTATTTTTGCCCCCAAGGGAAAGATCCATCAAGCTGGAGATCTTTAAAGAGATGCCATTTTGGAGAATGACCCAGAAAATGAAGCTAAATTTAACTAAATGTTCGTATTTTATAAAGCAAATTTTTGGTGAGCAGATTAATTTATCTGGATTCTTCCAGGGATGTCTGAATCCAACTAAGGCTAGGGAGGGGCTCTAGGCTCAGGACACCAATTTACAGACGGGCAAGGCGACACCTCACTTAATGAACAACTGAAGGGGGCCACACAGAAATAGAAAGTTCGGGGTCCTCAAGGAGAACCTGCTGAATCCTCCCTATCACAGGATCTTTGAGCTCAATGGATTCCCATGCTCTGAGGGCTTCTAGGTGGAATCCTGACTGAAGGTAGGGCCTTCTCCTAACCATGGTAAACAGACAAGATTCACAGCTCTTCTCTCCCTTTTTCTCCTCCATATGAATAACGGGGCTGGGAGGCAAAGGAAATACCAAATCAGACTCCTGAAGGGTCAAGGAAGCACATCCCAGGAGGAAGGGATGACTTTTAGCCTGAGCAGTTCCATTAAGTCCACCGAGCAGTCTGGGGGTCACTTCCACAGTCAGAATGGGGGCTCTATCCACCCTGTAGACTGGCCCCTGCCCCCTGTCTCCAGCCTCTCCATGGGATGGTCCCACTCCCAGCAAAGCAAAGGCTTTGGGGAGTGATCCCTCTCCTTAGATCCCACCACCCTCCCCTGCTTTGCACGTTAACTCGGTGGGCAGAGTAATTTGGCATTCAAGTTCCTTCCTTGTGTTCTCTCAAATCACTCCAACAATGGCATTTAATCATGAAAAAAAAATAAATGGCTATTTACAGCATTTATAACATTTGCCATTAAAACAGTACAATCGCAGCTTGAAGCATATATTTATTCATGCATATAAATATATAACCATATATTTTATAGTTGCTAAGTGGCTCAAAAATACTCAAGAAATCCCTTGGGCAGAAGAGACCCTGATGGACTCGACCCTATCCTGGGACTGCAGGCCACCTGGACTGGCCAGCTTCCCTTCTAAGGACAGGGAAAAGGTGCATGTCTTTGGACCCCCCAGAGCTGCCCACAGATCCCTCCTGGCCAGGGGAGGCAAAGCAGCAGAGGCACAGAAATGGTCAGCTCTGTTTCTACTGACAAGTGGCAGGGTGACCCACAGATGGCACACGAGGCATGCCGACACCCAGCCAGGTCCTGGGTGACTGAGGATGCAGGACTGGGGCAGCCTGGCGATGGCTCTCACAGCCGTGTGCTCCACTCTGCGCTGACCCTGCATTTCAGGGCGCTCTGGAGGCCTCAATTTGGAACGGCCCAAATATTTCTGCTTCACATGTTAGCCAAGAGTAAGCTGTGGCCGTCGCTGCCTGTGGTTAGACCGGACAGTTATTTTAACGTGAAGCCACAGTAGTGTTGAAAGCAATCGCCCACTAGCCCAGTTTAAAATGAAAGATGTAATGAAGAGTTTAAAAAAAAATGTATGATTTCAGATGAAGACATCCAATATGCAAGGGAAGGAAAAAAGTTTCATTCCTGATAAGCAGGCAGATGCTAGATAATCACATTTTCACAGCCAAGCAGTCTCTTATGCAAATCACTATGAAACAGAAAAGTAATCTTTGCTACTGGGGAGCCCCATGCCGCATCATTCCAGGCCCACCACAGAAACACATCAGTAGCAGCCATAGAGGGGAAATAAAAATGGCTTGGAAGCAGAAACAAAAGGCAGAAAAATAAGCACATTTGGCATAAGAGGCAGATTGCATTAAATTTACTTACAACAGAGAACACACAGACATCACATCTTCAACCATCCTAAGACAAGAAGACAAAGAAAAAGAGAGACAGACAGAAGGAACTGACAAAAAAGATAAATCTGCAGACAACTGGTTATTAATGGGTTAGGATATGGCGGCCATCGCTGTAGGCCAATGCCCCAGCTTTTTGGAAGGAGCTGCTGAGGAACAGCTTCCTCTCTTGGTCCTAATGATCCCACAAAGCCGTGGTGCCCCAAGAGCTTTGTCAGACCCACGCAAGGTCTTCCAAGCCGAGCTTTGTCAGACCCATGCAGGGTCTTCCAAGCCAAAGTCCCTGTCTGTACTAGAGGTGAGGCCACAGCTGGGTAAACTTCCCTGACCCCTGTCAGCTCTGATATTCAAATGAGAAAGTGACTGGGGACGCCTATGAGACACAGAACATATCTTGGAGAAGGAGGAGGTGGTGGCTAAGGTTGGCTCTCATTCCACAGATGAGAGAGCATGGCCCTGCAGTCTAGCCATTGCAGACTTCTCCTATTCCAGGCTTGAAATCAAGTTTCCAATGTGAATTCTAGAGAGTCTCTAGGAGGGACCTAGCTGAGTAACTGATCTAAAACAAAGTCCCATTTTGGCCAGGATGCCCTCCAGCCACCACTAGACAGTGGCAGGTTGATCTAAGGTAACCTGCTGTAGAGACCTCCTCTCAGGAGGCCCTGGGTTCTTCTCAGAAGTTCAATGTTAGGGGGAGCCCAGAATGGGAGGTAAACATGTCGTTCTGTCTCTTTCGTGCCAGGCAGACCCAGAGGGGCCAGCGCTGTGGTCTGTTCTGCTGCCCCTGGGAGACTTCCTCAGCCTTGTTAAATTATTGACAATACTTCCTGTAAGAGTAAGGAAATCGCCAAGGTATTAACCACAGGGGCCAAAGAATAAAGGACCAGCAGCCATCCACGTTAGAGCCGGGTCCTGGGGTGGATTCTGGAGGCATGGGTGTTTGATATTTAAGCACGATGTACTTGGCCTTGTCAAGTGTCTGGGGACCACACAGCCAAGAACTAATGCCTTCCTGGGGATTGTGGGGATTCGCTCCCCACTTTCAGGTTCCATTTATCTCTTCAGAACTTGCAGGGACTTTGTCTACAAAAGATGACTGGAGAGAAGGAAGGAGACAAAGAGCGGTGTTTCTTATGGGATGATTGGAGTGCAGCAGGGAGGCGCCCAGGCCACATCTCTCATTCCTGGGCCTCCTGGAATCTACTATGTTTGTAGGTTGGGCTAATGTCTCATTAACAGGCAGAAACAAGTACTATAAATTTTAATATTTTTAAGGGTGTATCTCCTAGCTTCTCCAAAAAGCAATCAGTCACCAACAGGGAGATCAACCACATCTCTAAGGACCTTTCCCCTTCCATGGGATCTCCCAGATTGCTCTGGAGTTGAACATCAGGTCTTTGGCTACAAGTAAAGCTCTAGACCATTGATTTATTAAAGCAAAAGATCAAGGACACAAAGGGGTATGCAGATGGGAAAATGCCACCACTGTGACCGCAGAGAGGAAGGAAAACACGTACATTGTCTGCCTGCTGCAACGGCCGTAAGCGTGGCATCATCACAGCACCCAGGGGCAAGGTTAGGGCAGTCGAAGGTTATCCAGGCACATGACCAAGGGTCACAGCCAATGCGCATCCCCGCCTCCGATCCTTACCACCTCCACCCCTGAACTTACGTCTTTAGGGGCGTCTTCTTCTTCTTGGCGGGCTTGTTTAGCCCATCCCCGTCCACTCCATTGGCTTCCATAGCACTGGCTGGGATCTCAAAGGAGGCTGGGGATTTAGAAGGTGAGCTGGGGGTCTTAGAGGATGCCTTAAAGGGGTCAACGGACTCATCACAGGTGTCTGGGTCAAAGTTGTATGATTGTTGGGGCAGTTTGGGAGACTCCTGCATTTTTGAGGTGGAAGAAAAAGGGTTAAAATTGGGGTCATCCCACTTGTCAATATCAAAGGTGTAAGTACCTTTAGCAATGGGGATGTCATTGGGTTCAGCAGGGGATCTGGGAGGTGAGGCAGGAGTGTTGTCAAGTTTCTCGGGTGTCTTTTTCATCTTTGGCCTCCTCAGGGGCATTTTGGCAACTGGCTTTTTGCCTATCTTTTTGGTAGGAGGGGGGTTTTCCTGCTGGTTGTCCCAACTACTCTTGTCCTCAGAATAGTCAAACTCCAGCCTTACGGAGAGCCCTTTGGCTGCAGAGTCCTCTTGCCCCCCGCTATCTGATGGGGTCACCTCCCCTGCCTCCAGGGCCGTGGTAAGAGGCAGCGTTTTCCTCCCGACAGGGGGTGAGTTCTGCACTCTGCCACCTCCAGAAGCTGGGGGGACAGCCCCTTCTGCACTCTCTGAGTCCAGAGGGCAGGCAGCTTTGGGCCCCGCAGCGGGCTCAAGGGGCGTCTCCTCCAATAAGGCTGGGCCAGGACCTTCCGTCTTGGCAGATTCCGTTTTCGTCTCAGATGCTAGATTCTCCCCACTGGGGACGAGGCTCTCTTCATCTGGCTCCTGTTGCGTCTCCTTCACTGGGGGGGTCTCTGTGGGTTTCTTGGTGGTCTGTTTCTTTTTTAAGGAAGGCGGCCTCGGTTTTTTAGTTCGCTTAAGAGTACTAGAAGCACTGCTGGAACCCGTGCTATATGCATCTGGGGCGAGGGCCACGGCCTCGGGATTGCCTGAGGAAGAAGCACCATCAAAGTCACTGGCTTGCAGGCTGAGCGACCGGGACAGCGTAGACTTAGAGATGGGGACGGAATCCGTGGACTTCCTCCGTGTGTTCACTTTGCCCTCCTGATTCTTAGCGTCTGAGGCACGAGGCTCCAAGGTCTGAAAGGTATCCACAAGCTCAATGTTGTCAAAGTCCAAGTTGTAAGTCCCGCTGCTGGCTATCGGCTTGTCTTCATCGAAGACGGCAGAGAAGGAGTGTGACGGGGGACGGAAGGGACTTCCTTCCACCGAGTCGCTCCGTGGGCCATCAGGGACAGGGACTGTCTCAGAACCACATCCTGAGGAAACACAGACAAAGCCATCAATTACAGACACAGGACGCATTGGGGCACCTCTCCTCTTGTGCCAAAATATCACCCTCCAGCGTAGGGGTTGACAAACCACGGCCCCAGGCCACCCCTGCCCATCACGGAGTGTACTACTTGGGTGCAGATCCTGACCCACTCGTAATTAGCTCAAGACCCAGGCCAGGCTTGCCCAGAGTTCCCTCACCTGTACAATGAGGGTGATAAGGACCGATTAAAGAACAGCTCAGAGCATTCATTCAAAAACATTCACCAAGTGCCTAATCAGGACCAGACATGGTTCTAGGTACTAGAGATTCAACAAGGAACAGACATAGACAAAACCTTTCCCTTCCTGGAAGTCACATTCTTCAGGGGAAGATAGTGAATAAACCACCAGGGCTGGGCATGGTGTCTCACGCCTGTAATCCCAGCATTTTGGGAGGCCGAGGCAGGCAGATCACTTGAGGTCAGGAGTTCGAGACCAGCCTGGTCATCATGGTGAAACCCAGTCTCTACTAAAAAAACAAAAATTAGCCAGGCATGGTGGTGTGCGCCTGTAATCCCAGCTATTCCGGAGGCTGAGGCAGGAGAATCGCTTGAGCCTGGGAGCCAGAGGTTGCAGAGAGCCGAGATTGCGCCACTGTACTCTAGCCTGGGTGACAAAGTGAGTGAGACTCTGTCTCAAAAACAAACAAACAATGTACAGAATTTCAGAGGGTGACACGTGCTAAGGAGAAAAATAAAGCCGGGACAGGAGAGTTTCACTTTTAAAATAAGGTAGTCAGGCAAGATCTTCTGAGGAGACATCTAAGCAAAGGCCAGAATCAAGGTAAGTGCATGATCCAGGAGGACTCCTGGGGAGGAAGCATCCTGGGTAGAAGGAATAGCGCGAGTAAAGGCTCTGCGGCAGGAGCACCTGGTGTGTTACAGAAACAGCGAGGAGGCCAGTGTGGCTAAAGCAAGGGTCAGGAGTGGGACAGGAAGACAGAGAAATCCTGCAGGAAGGCATACGGAGCCTTCCATAAATATTAGTACCGGCCACAGCCACCAGCAAGCCTGTTCTTGACTCCTCAGAGTCACTGAGATGATCAGGGGAGCCTGTACACGGAGGCCCCCGACACCTATAGTGGCACCTGCTGTCTGCCACCTGCCGCTCCAGCCATCACCTGTAACCTCTCCTTCAGTCCTGCCTGCCTATCCTTGGCCCTGCCTCTTGCCTAGTCTCACTGCTCTCCCAGCTGCCTCCTCTCAGCTTTTCTATCTCATCAGCCACTGCCAGCCAAGGAGGTCGCTCCTATTTCCCAAACACGCTGCAGATGCTGCAAATGTTGGCCAAATGATGCTCAAAGGCCCCACCACCCTACTGCCCATGGGGATCCGGCCAGCCCCAGCTTTGGCTCGGCTACTCTGGGTTCTGCTGGCACCCAGCGGCATCTTTCATGCATTTCTGAGGTCACAGCTGCTCCAGGCAGTCAAGGATGCCAGAAAACTAAAAGTGTGTCATTGGACAAGAGGGCAAACACGATAAAGCGGTCTGCAGGTCTAAGTACTGGGAGGATGCAGAACGAGGAGTAAACGGAGCTGGCACAGGTAAGACTGGGACAGCGTTTCCAATGTGTGCCCCCAGTCCCCTTCTGCCACTGGCATGGTTGCCAGACAAAGGACAGGATGCTCAGCTGATTTGAATTTCAGATAAATGAACATTTTTTTTAATATAAGTATGCCCATGTCTCGATGATTCTTTGTTTGTCTAAGATTCAGATTTAATGGGCACCCTGTATTTTCATTTGCTAAATCAGGGAGCCCTATCTCTCACCCCAACAAACAAACAAGGTTTGGGAAATGCACAATTAACCCCTGAACTGGTCTCTTCCTGTCGATTTTCTCAGAGCAATTCATGCTCCCAACTGCAAATCTCTGGGCAGTGAGTATTCTGCAGAGTGCTTACCAAGCTTTGCTCATAGCAACCTTTCTCCTGGAGTACCTGGCAGAGAACTCAGCTCACAACACAAGAAAACTTTAAGCTTCTTGAGTTTAGGAACCGGCCTTAGCTTTGTTTCCCCCTTGACTGGTCACACTGTCTCTTACAGGATCAATAAACGCTTGGATTGAAAGCATCATT
This sequence comes from Pongo abelii, assembly GCF_028885655.2. Taxonomy (NCBI): domain Eukaryota; kingdom Metazoa; phylum Chordata; class Mammalia; order Primates; family Hominidae; genus Pongo; species Pongo abelii. Next base: position 129,275,802 of record NC_071993.2, on the reverse strand, counting down.
TGGAATCACATCTATGAGCTAGTCCTGGTTTCAAGCCTCTCACTCTCTTCTTCTCCACCCAGGGCCTACCTGGAGCAGACGCCCTAAATACAGAGCTCTTTCTACCAAATGGTTTCTCCAAACACTCCTTCCTTCTCATTTCAAAAGGTGTTGCCTCCCTTCTTTCTAAAACCAACTCCCTGTTTCCTCTAGGCCCTAGTACTCTCAAGTACCCCATCCTCCCACCAGCAGTGACCTCCTCTTCCTGCTCTGTAATTGCCCCTGGATACATGGAGGGCACAGAGGACCAGAGGATGCTGACGGGGACCAGGTGCTTTCAAATGGGCCTTGGCAGGAGGAAGAACGAGCCTCAGCCTATCCCGTCATCAAGGCCCACAAACACCAACCTTCTCCCTCCCAGGCCGTTACACGTGCCTCTGCAGCCTGCAGAAGGAAGCCTTCGGAGGCCCTTCAAATGTCAGCAGTTATCACGCAACAATGAGCTTAACCATCTGCTCATTGCTTCCTCCAGAAGAAAGAGCTCCCTGCCTGCTTAGCATGGCTTTCCTCTTTAGAACTGACGTGCTCTCATTAGCTCATCATGAACTAGGAAACCTAATCTTGCTGCAGGGTTTCTTATCCTTGGCATTATGGTCGTTTGGGGGCAGCCAGGTTTTTATCCTGGGGGCTGTCCTGTGCCCTGCAGGATGCTTAGCAGCATCCCTGGCCTCCACACACTGGATGCCAGTAGGCCCCACTCCCTACCCCAGCTGTGACAACCAACACTGTCTCCAGACATTGCCATGTACCCTTTGGGGGGCAAAATCCTTCCTGGTTGGGAACGGCTGTCTTATTGTGTTGGTCACCAGAGCAGGCTGCTCCACGGGGCCCCTCACAGGGCTCCTGTGGTCCAACTGGGTTCGAAGTCCTCCCTGCTTGCCTACTGGATTTTTTTTTTTTTTTTTGAAACATCATCCCATTCCATCACCCAGGCTGGAGTGCAGTGGTGCGACCTCAGCTCACTGCAACCTCCACCTCCCAGGTTCAAGTGATTCTCCTGCCTGAGCCTCCCGAGTAGCTGGGATTACAGGTGTGTGCCACCATGCCTGGCTAATTTTTCTATTTTTAGTAGAGATGGGGTTTCATTATGTTGGCCAGGTTGGTGTCGAACTCCTGACCTCAAGTGATCCATCTGCCTCAGCCTCCCAAAGTGCTGAGATTACAGGCGTGAGCCACCACACCCAGCCTCCGTGCTCCCCTACTGGATTTCTAAACATCCACGTGGCATATCTGCATGAAGACAGATGCAGATGCAATCAACTGTGTGATTCATTTGTTCATTCCACAAATAACCTGGGGTGCCTCCTATACGTCAGCCACTGTGGGGTGTGCCGTGGACATAGAGGCAAGCAAGGACGAGGACCCCAGATGAATACACACACAACACTTCCTCCACCTCATGTCTCCACTGGCACAGATCTGGGCAATGCCCCGGAGAACAGTGCCTTGCACACGGGCTCCAGGTTTCTGGCTCAGTCTGATGACAAAGTCAGCACCCGCGGTTCATCAGATGAAAAGGGTCACTAGGGTATCCCAGTTACGTGAGCCTGCTGGGCTGCCATCACCAAGGACCACAGACGGGGCGGTTTAAACCACAGAAATTTATTTCTCAGGGTGCTGGAGGCTGCAAGTGCACGGTCAAGGCATCAGTGGGTTTCTCTCCTGAGGCCTCTCTCCTTGGTTTGCAGATGGCCTTTTCTCTATGCGCACTCCTGGTCTCTTCCTCTTCATATAGAAACACTGGTCCCCATGGGCTTAGGGCCCCACCCATATGAACCCATTCAACCTTAACTGTCTCCTTAAAGGTCCTCCCTGCAAATAATCACACTGGGGGCTGGGGCTTCAGCATACAAATGTTGGAGGCCACAATTCAGGCCATAGCACCAGTGCTGCGCAGTAAAATGCCCAAGTTGAGGGAAAGCAAATGTGTTAGAAATGACAGGGGGCTCCCAGGAAAGGGAGAAAGCTAGGACAGGGCAGCCGACATCACCCAGCTGATGTCACCCTACCTTCTCCAAAGGCCACACTCTTAGCCTTGCTGGACTGTTTCTCACAGAAGCACTTGCTGCCAGCCCCCACACTGGCGCCTCTCCATCCTCCCCTCCTTCCCCCCGTACCCCAGTGAGTTCACTGTGGGCAGGAATCCTTGGCATCCAGAGGGCCAGAGGTGTGCCCAGGCACTCACAGACTTGTCTCTTAAGCTGCCGCATCACGGGTAGATGGTCTCCTACACAGGGAGCATGGCTTTGTATCTTCTAAGTACATGAATAGTAATCTTCAGTTAGTAATATTTATTCTGGAGTTAGTAATATTTATTCTGGGAAAAGGTGTCCATTTTAAGTAGGCTAACGAGATATAAAGCAGTACTTGGTCTTTGTGTGGCAGTTTGCTGGTTGCTGTGGGCAGCTCAGAGCAAGTCCATGATGAATTCAACATTTCCCAAATTTGTCTAGCCTAAGACACACCTGAGACACTCATTAAAACCCCAGACTCCGCCTCCATCCGCCCCTTCCTCTGCAGAGCAGCAGTTCCTTCCGCAGGGCTGGGATAGGGCTCAGGGCCCCCATTGTAACAGGTGCCACAGGTGCGTCTCCTCATCGGGAAGTCTGGAACTGGGCTGTCTCACCTCATCTGCTTCTATCTGGGCCCGTCCTCATTCTTAAACCTCCAGTGGGCAACGCTTTAGTATTTGGCCACAAAAATGAGTGGGCTTTGAGGATAAGCTTGGATGGGCCTTTGAGCTCCAATTTCCTGTGGGGGTTTTACATCAGAAGCGTGAGGCATCAGGGCTGCAGAAGTGCCAGGCAGAGGCTGTCCTTTGGTGCCCACCCTCCTCTGATGCGGTCCAAAACAGACAGCTCAAGAAACCAAACCCAAAACTGACCAGCAAGAGAGCAGGAGGCCCGTGCCGTGGCTGCCTTCTGTCCTCAGACCAGTGGGTGTTCAGGATCTCACAGAGACCCCAGGAACCCCTGCCAGGTGGGGCTGTGCTCCTCTGCTTCCTGAGGTCTATCTTGCTCTCATGTGTCTGCTCTCAAACTTCTGTTCAACTTCCAGAAACCAAGAGGGAAAAGTGCCATCGAGGCATTGTGGGGACAGACAGTTACTGACCATTGTTAACTCACTTAGTGATGAAGAAGTTAAATTCTCTTTACATAAATCAAATTGTTCCCAGCAGAGTCTGCCTCGTGAGCATCTAAGTGACAGAGCCATAGTTAGGATGGGGAGCACCTAATAGGAGGCTTTGCTAGGTAGGGCAAGAAGTAAGAAGGCACCCAGGGGCACTGTTGGAGTGACAGCCCCACTGTGCTGTGGGGGCGGTTCAGACAGCTGGGACTTCAGCAGCCCTGGGCTGGTCCTGGCTCCACCTAGAGCACGCCACATGTCACCTTTTTTTTTTTTTTTTTTTTTTTGAAGAGCCAGGGTCTCACTCTGTCACCCAGGATGCAGTGCAGTGGCATTATCATAGCTCACTGCAACCTCGAACTCCAAGTGATCCTCTGGCTTCACCCTCCTAAGTAGCTAGCCAAACTCGTGAAACCACACCTGACTAGTTTTTAAATTTTTTGTAGAGATGCAGTCTTGCTATGCTGCCCAGGCTGGTCTCAAACTCCTGGGCTCCAGCGATCCTCCCACCTCAGCCTCCCAAAGTGCTGAGACTACAGGCATGGCCCACCGTGCCCGGCCCACATGTCCCTCTCTGTCCTGCTTTGCTGACTGTCACTTCTCTCGTGTCAGCCAGAGATGAACAGTTTTCCTTGCCATGTCCCTACCTGTTGTCCTGCTGGGGTGCTTCCCTGGTGGGCTGCCTAACAAGGCCCCACGCCACAGTCCCCCAGGCAGGGCCCCAGCATTGGCACAAGGGCTCAGCCGGTTACTGACTTAACTGCTCATTTGAAGGCAGAGGGAGAAGGCAATGGGAGAAATAACACCGGCTGCGACCTGGGGCCACTCCTCATCCTTTATAAGCAGGCGTGAAATGAGCAGCTCTGGAAAAGTGCATTCTTTAAAAGCTAAAGAAGACAGCATGAAGACAGACAACTAACATAATGTCAGATTCAAACGAGGTCAGTTTCAAAGAGTCCAGAGTCATAAAAAGCGGTGGAAACCTTGGCTTTGCCACCAATCGGCTTGGTGACCTTGGCCAAAGCTCCTTAACCTTGCTGTGCCTTGATGTCACTGTCTCTAGTACCACCCCCAACAATGTTACTATTTTTCTATTATTATTATCAAATGTCATCTGTAACAGGATAACACCTGTGGGGCTTGGTTATACCTGTCTTCCCGGGAGGATAATGGGCTGAGCCACCAGCCTGGGGTCTGTGGGAGCCCCGAGCACCCCAGGGTGCATCCATGGCCCACTGTGCCTGTGTGCGTGTGGAATGCAGTCAAGCCCCTCCAGCGAGGTCATTACGGGAAGTGAATGTGCGTCCAGAGGGTTGGGGCCCTGCCAGGTTGTTGGTGTCTCCATCCAAGGTGCACAGGACACATGAGGTCACCGTCCTCCCCATGTGAACACAGCCACTGTGGGCAGGTGAGGTCACCATCCTTTCAGTGTAGATGTGGCCACCCTGGGGAGATGAGGTCACCGTCCTCTCAGTTTAGATGCGGCCACTGTGGGCAGGTGAGGTCACCGTCCTCCCCATGTGAACACAGCCACTGTGGGCAGGTGAGGTCACCATCCTTTCAATGTAGATGTGGCCACCCTGAGGAGATGAGGTCACCGTCCTCTCAGTTTAGATGTGGCCACTGTGGGCAGGTGAGGTGGCCGTCCTCCCCATGTGAACGCAGCCACTGTGGGCAGGTGCGGTGGCCATCCTCTCACTGTAGATGTGGCCACTGTGGGCAGGTGAGGTCGCCATCCTCCCCGTGTGAATGCAGCCACTGTGCGCAGGTGAGGTTGTCGTCCTCCCTGTGTGAACGCAGCCACTGTGGACAGGTGAGGTCGCCATCCTGCCCGTGTGAACGCGGCCACTGTGGGCAGGTGAGGTGGCCGTCCTCTCACTGTAGATGTGGCCACTGTGGGCAGGTGAGGTCGCCGTCCTCTCACTGTAGATGTGGCCACTGTGGGCAGGTGAGGTGGCCGTCCTCTCACTGTAGATGTGGCCACTGTGGGCAGGTGAGGTCGCCGTCCTCCCAATGTGAACACGGCCACTGTGGGCAGGTGAGGTGGCCATCCTCCCTGTGTGAACACAGCCACTGTGGGCAGGTGAGGTGGCCATCCTCCCTGTGTGAACACAGCCACTGTGGGCAGGTGAGGTGGCCATCCTCCCTGTGTGAACACAGCCACTGTGGGCAGGTGAGGTGGCCGTCCTCCCTGTGTGAACACAGCCACTGTGGGCAGGTGAGGTGGCCGTCCTCCCATGTGAACACAGCCACTGTGGGCAGGTGAGGTGGCTGTCCTCACTGTAGATGTGGCCACTGTGGGCAGGTGAGGTCGCCGTCCTCTCATGTTTCCTCACCTGGCTCTATGCAGGTCCCAAACTCTCCACTGTCCTTCCAGCCTGGGACGAACGGGGCTTGGATCTGGTGGCTGTGAACCCATATACCCCTGGCTCAATGGCCAGGGCCTCCAGGTGCAGTGCCAGCCTTTGCCTGGACTGCATCAGTATCTCCAGTGGTCTCACCTGTTCCCTGGTCCTGGGCACATGAAACACTCACATGGTGAAGAGGGAGCAGCCGGCCCAAGAGGGCCTGAGTGCCTGTGGCAGCCAGACCCAGGCCTGAAAACGCTCGGCCCTCAGCTCGCTGTGTGCTTTGGTCTGAATGTGTGTGTCCCCAAAATTCCTATGTTGAAATCCTCATATAAGGTGATGGTATCAGGAGGTGGGGCCTTTGGGAGGTGATGAGCTCATGGGGCCAGTGTCCTCATGAGTGGGATTAGTGCCCTTACAAAAGAGGACTGAGGAAGACTGTGTGTCTTTCCACCATGTCAGGACACAGGGAGGAGGTGCTGTCTATGAACAGAAAGCAGGTCCTCACTAGACACTAAATCTGCCAGTGCCCTGAGCTTGGACTTCCCAGCCTCCAGAACTGCGAGCAATACATTTCTGTTGCTAACAGGTACCCGGTCTATGGTTACGTTGTGATAGCCGTGTGATCAGACCTAAGACAGCGTGCTGTCGTCAGCTGTCATAGGGAATTCTTGTGCGGGTGAAGAGGGAGAGTCTGTAAGCACCTGGCCAAGGGCATAGCAGGTGTCAGGAAAAGGCAACCACAGCCCCCTGCTCTTCACACGCCATGGTGACACCCACCCCTGTGCCCCTGCCCCAGGCTGGGAAGGGCCTCAGCTGGGTTCTGGGATGCCCCACCCCATGGCAAGAAGTCTCCTGTGGCTACAGGGAGCACCCACGTATGGCCTCCTTGGAGACGAAAGCAGGTGACAGTGTGTACGAAAACCAGTGGCGGGCCCAAAGAAAAGGGAAGCCACTGTGTGCTCTGCAGCCAGTCTGGGCACTGAGCTCCATTCCAAGTCAATGTGAGGACTGCTGTCCACAAACAGCCACTTGGAGCACAATGAGTACCTGGTGAGGACACTGGCGCTTGGATCTGGTGGCTGTGAACCTGTATATCCCCGGCTCAACGGCTCGGGCCCCCAGGTGCAGTACCACAATCAGTGCCTGGGGACCATGTCCTGGGAGACAGAGGAAAGGTGCAGGCACACAGGGCATAGGGAGGCCCCTGTTACCTCCAAGGCCCCAACACGGGCCTTTCCCTGGGATTGGCAATCTCCTAGCAAGAATGAGTAAAGAAGCTGCATTCCCCAATGCTGAACAATGTCCCTGAAGGGCAGGTGAGCAACTGTCAGAATGGACCTGCCTTGGCGCTCCTGCCATGTCTCCCCCACTGATCACCCACTGACTCGCAATCCTTTGCCCCATCCTCTGCCTCTGGGGCGTGGCCTAGGCTGCAGCTCTCAGGACAGGCTGGCAGGACTGCCCCAGCACACATCTAAGCACTAGCAGGTCCAGCAACAACTTTCACTCAACACCTACTAAGGGCCTGCCCCAGGCTAGGCGCACAAAGGCACCAGCTCACTGCATCTGCGCAGAGAGCAGTCTGGCTCCAAATGGAAGGGAGCCGGGCTTAGAGGTGGGGAGGCCTGGGTTCTGACACTAGAGTCCACTTATCTGCTGTGAGATGGTGCATGAGGTTTGTAACCTCCGCGTGTCACTGGGGAATCAGGGGAAGACATCCGCTATACAGGGATGCTGTGTGCATACGGCTGATCCTCCCTCACCTGAATGGGAGATGAAACACTCAGAGGACCTAGAATAGCCCTGACAAGGCAAATGCTTGAATGGGAGCTATTATTTAATTATATGACATGTAATTATGACCCTTGGTGGCTGGTTTTGAGTTCTAATAACACGGTCACTGTACATCAGCCAACCATTCCGTTCACAGGACCTCGGGAGGCCAGAGCTGGAAGGATCTGAAGGGACCCACAGATCACCCTCTTCATTTCACAGATAAGGGAACTGCACTCAGATGAGCTGAGTCCTGGCCCGCCCCAGCTGGCAGCAGGTGCAATCCTTTGCCCCATCTTCTGCCTCAGAAGTGTGGTCCAGGCTACAGCCCTCAGGACAGGCTGGCGGGACTGCTCCAGCCCACACATCTTCCATCCCAGGGAGCCCAGACACGCTGGTAGGACCCAACGTAGGGCAAGTGAGTGCTTTATAAAATGTAGGTTGCCAGGGGGAAAAACCGTCTTTATTCACAGCCAAAGGTCTTGTGTATTAATTCATGTGGTTCCTGCAGCACCTTTCGCAACATCCCGGGCACTGTGCAGAGGAAAGTAAACAATAGATGTTCCCCTGGTACCCTTCTTTCCTGTGGTTCAGAGAACAAATCTTTCTTCTCCTACAGCCACCTACACTAGCAAGCACAGCTGCCTTCCCACGCCTTCATAATGCCCCATGCTGGTCTACAAAATGGACGAGGGGACCCTCCGCCTGGGAGGCGGTTCTCTAACAAGGGCAGCAAATCAAATGGATCTTTGTACAGCCCAAGCTAGGGGGGCTTTCAACAGACACAGTTCCAACCATAAGTCTCCTGAGTGTACAATCCTTACACAGCTAGCCTCGCTGCCGTTTTCAAAGGAGGAGAAACATAAAGTCCCCCTTCAAACACTCCAATTGGTGTAATCCAAGGTTCTGAGGGGCTGTGACTCCGCGGCAATTAACGTTTCCATCCCCTTCCCTGGTGGGGGTTATCTTTTAATCCTCAATAATGCTCATTCTTTTAGTAACTGCCATCTAAGAAAGAGATGGATGTTGTGCATGTTCGTTTTAAGAATGGAGATTGTTCTTTGCTTTGTTGAAAGGAAGTTAGGCAGAAGGAAGAAGGACAGGATCAAAGAAGAGAACAGAGTGGCATCCCATTCATCCCAGAGCTGGCAGGACGTTGGACTGGGAATCCCAGAAGATGTACCTGTGGCCAGAAATGGCCTCTCAGCACACTCCTTGGTGCTGGGGACGGAACATGCCCTGTAACATGCTATCATTTTCTTCTAAACGTTTGTTTTATTTATTTATTCTGAGACAGAGTTTGGCTCTGTCACCCAGGCTGCAGTGCAGTGGCATGGTCTCGGCTCACTGCAACCTCCACCTCCCAGGTTCACACGATTCTCCTGCCTCAGCCTCCTGAGTAGCTGGGACTACAGGCGTGCGGCACCATGCCTGGCTAATTTTTGTATTTTTAGTAGAGACGGGGTTTCACTATGTTGGGCAGGCTGGTCTTGAACTCCTGACCTCAGGTGATCCACCCTCCTTGGCCTCCCAGAGTGCTGGGATTACAGGCGTGAGCCACCATGCCCGGCCAAGAATAGTTTATTCTTTGTTTTTGTTTTTTTTTGAGATGGACTCACCCTGTCACCCAGGCTGGAGTGCAGTGGTGCGATCTCCGCTCACTGCAAGCTCTGCCTCCTGGGTTCACATCATTCTCCTGCCTCAGCCTCCCAAGTAGCCGGGACTACAGGTGCCCCCCACACCTGGCTAATTTTTTGTATTTTTAATGGAGACGGGGTTTCACCATATTAGCCAGGATGGTCTCAATCTCCTGACCTCGTGATCTGCCCGCCTCGGCCAGAATAGTTTATTCTTAATCACACATTTGACCTAGAGATTACAATGTGTTTGTCATCCAGCCACTTTCCATTAAAATTATGGGTAAGTTTTAAAAAATATTATGAGAAATACAGTTTTATATGCTTGGTCATACAAAATAAAGGAAGAGATGCAAACGACGCTCTGAGAACTACAGACAGCCCTCGTGGCTCTTCTCTACTTACAAATCAAAGAAACACCAGTCGCAATCCTCCCAGAGCCTGGCATCTACACTGACTCAGCAAAATCCAGACACTGCTGCAGACTGATGAGCCGTCAAAGACGGGGGACATGGGAGCAGTATTCGGCAGACTCCAGCAAAGGCACCAGCTCTCTTTAAAGCTGTCTCGCCCCCTTGTCCCAGCGCGGGGGTTTGCTGGTTTAGGAACAAAGCCCCGGGAGTGTACATCCTTTCCAAAACAACGGGCTGCTCGAACCTACGGTGGATAAAAAGAATTCCACCCATTTCTTTCTAAAACCAACATCAAGGTCAAAATGTTATTGTATTGTACAGTTTACCTGGCTCCCGGCCAGGGCAAGAGCACGGTGGAGGCGCCCAGCCCCATCCTTGGTTCCTTCTCAGGTACAGTTTGCCCTCAGGAGGAAGAGCCAGAGAAGGGGATGAGGGGGCCCCTGGCAGTGGCCGCTCCCAGGTATCCAGCGTGTGGTCTAGAAGGGGTTTGGCCCTGCAGACTCCTCATCACACGGGAGGGCTGTGGGCCATGGAAGGCCAGAGTGGGGTCCTCTAAGGTGTGGAGCCCAGAGTTGTCCAGGTCCAAGGACAATATCACCCGGGCCCCCTGACCAGCCTGTGGGGCCATTTCTGGCAGGCCCCGTCTCTTCCAGGCTCCTACGAATCTTCCATGTGAGAGGTGGTTCTCTGTGCTGGTGTAACTGGGAGGCGCAGAATGCATGCCCCACAGGGGTGGGGTGGGGACGAGATCTATTCCACCTGTCCACTAACCACCCATCTAAAAGGAACATAAAGGTGTTTTCACTCACACTAAGGGAGAAAGTTGTGGGAAAGTGATAGGAAATCAGGTGACACGAGATTCATGAGGAATAAACAAACCACCATGATCTGCTGTGAATGTCTACCTCTCTATCCTTGCCCACTGACTACTTTCCTTCCCCAAGCCTAGCGCTGGAAATACACATGTAGATTCACAGGCCTGTCCAGAGCTAGCTAATGTTCTTAAAAGAGCAAGGGGCCAAGTGCTGGAATCCAAGACTGTGCTGTGAACTTCCAAGACCCACTGCCCTCCTCCAAACCCAATCTCCCCAGAGGCCTCCCCTAAAATTCTGCAAAGCAAATGCAGAATAATCCAATGTATCTGTTCACTCTTCATTTTCAAGAAAACTACAAAAGCCACAACAAGCACAACTCAAAGCCAAGAGGCCGATTCAGTGCTCACCTCCAGCCTGACCCAGGGGGAACTGCTGCAAATCTCCCCCAGGGCTCACAGCCACAGGGCTGTCTGGGGCCTCCCTGCCCTTGGTTACCTGGTTCTTCCACAGGTGGCTGTGCGCTGACCTCAGGTTCTGGGATGACTTCGGGGGGTGGCGGGGGTGGAGCTGGCGGAGCTTTGACAGGGGTCGTTGACTCCGGGGTCTCAAATGCCTCTTCAGAATCGGAACTCCTGATGAGAGAGGGAGAAGCACAGGTTAGACAGGGGCCCAGAGCCAGTTCTGCTGAGCCGGTGTGGCCTTCACACCCAGAGCCAGTGGGTTCTGGCTTGCTGCTCAATTAAACTGTGCAGGGACAGATGAGAGGAAAGTCATTTTCTCAGTTGTGATTCCTAAGGGTGAATCTTATCACTGGCTCTGATTGCACACAAATGATGTATTCTTTGAACTCGGCTCTACTGGAAATACACGCTTCTCGCCTTAGTGGCAAATACGCACACAGCGGACTCTGGATGAACTTCCGCACGCGTTCGTTATTAGGTATTGATTCAAATAGAGAGAGAGAGGCATTCTGTATGTTCAATGCCATGGTGCCAACTCACCCACATGATCCCACCCCATCATCTTCTCTACTGTCCTGCCTTCTCAGCGCCTCTCATAACTTGTGAGTATAGACTTATTCTAGTAGTGTTTACTGTCTTTCTCTTCTACTGAGCTCAAAACACAGGAGGGCAGCTGGCCTTGTTTATCTCAGTATCTCCAAGCCTACAGTGGAGGGCCGGGAATGAACATGTGTTGAGTGGGTGAATGGAGTGAACGAAGGAAGCCAGCAAGCCGGCCAGGCAGAGGGTGCATCAGACCAAGACACAAAGCACGGCCACCAACCCTGACACAGTGAAAATGGCCCTCGCTGGTCTGCAGGAAAGTCTGTTCTCAAGGAAGACTCTTCACCCAGAGAACTGGACCAAAAATCCACATGGAGAAACTCTGCCCACTAACAAGGAGAGGCCACTGGCCAAGCCTTGGCCTGGGTTGAAGAGGAACCAACAGGCCAGGTGCAGTGGCTCATGTCTCTAATCCTAGCGCTTTGGGAGACTCAGGTGGGAGGATCACTTGATGTCAGGCATTTGAGACCAGCCTGGGCAACACAGTGAGGCCCTACTTCTATAAAAAAATAAAAATAAAAAATTACCCAGGCTTGGTGGCATGTGCCTATGGTCTCAGCTACTAGGGAGGGTGAGGCAGGAGGATCACTTAAGCCCAGAAGTTTGAGGCTGCAGTGAGCTATGACTGTGCCAGTGCATCCCAGCCTAGGTGATAGAGCAAGACCCTGTCTCTTAAAAAAATAAAAAGAAGAAAAGGAAGAACCAACAGACAGCCCTCCCCATCACCCTGCTTCCACCAGTGACTCAATTTTAAGCCAGAAAGAATAAGGCTTCCCCCAGTACTAAGCCAGCTCCACCTATGCTCAAGATGCCCAAGGGCCCACGGTCCTGAGCCCAGCCTTGCCTTGGAGAACAGCTAGCCTGGCGGCAGCAGCCGCAGTTGGGCTGAGTCCCATTTTGGAAGAGTTAAACGGACCAAAATACTGATTTATTTATTTGCAACAAGGGGGTTAATTATTAAGAGAATGGAAACTTAGAGTGGCTGAATGGCACGAATGATCCCAGCAAGCAAATCTGGTGAAGACATGAAATCGGGGTGACCTGGCAGGTGAGTACGGACAGTATGTACACCAAGCTGCACCGGTGTCACGGAGCCGCACAACCCAATGCTGACAGATGCTCACGTTGCTGAGCTTCCACAAAGACCAAAGAACCAGGGACCCCAGTAGAGGCCACCATCTTCTAAAGATCACCAGCCAGCTGGCAGAGAACACTAGGAACCAAACCAATCCCTCCACTATCTGCTGGGACCTGAAGAAAGAGCTATTTGGTGAGTTCCCTTCAGAAAATCTGTATCGATGCTTTTACAACTAGTTTGTCAGTGACTTACTTCATCGGCGCCAAAGATCCCCTTGCCCCTCCACCCCACAAGGACCTTGGCTCCTCCAACCAGCCACAAAGCCTCCAGGGAACCAAAGAGTTTAAAAGAAACATCATAGCTGCTTTTGATGGGATCCAATGAGCCAAACCCAGTCTACTATTAAATTTCATGAGGAAATAATTCATGCAAACACAACAGAAGATACTGACTTCTTACAAACACTCATTAATATCAAAGGGCTTAGCTTTTGTCTATGGGGAGAAGGTAAGATCTGCACTTGCACAACAGATTGAGGTACCTGAAGCATCTGTTTATCGGTGTGGAAAACAAAAGGAGGTCACACAACAGAGGAGCAAAGAAGAATGAGAGTTCAGATCAGCCTGGCGAGCCCTGGGTACGGCCCTGGGTGCTGCCCTGGGAACCCAGCTTCCTCACCAGGCCCCCAGCACTGCACCATCATGAGCAACGCTGACAAGATACACAGAGATAACTTGCCTTTTTCCAGAGTCTCCCTGAAGCACCAGCAGACTGGAGTCCCCACTGCTGGTCACCGCTGTCCACATCCACCGGGCCCATTCCACTGGGGACCACATCTGCCAGGAGGCATAGGCCATTTCCACTGAAGAACAGCCTCTGTCCCCCAAATTCCCACCCCTAATTCCCCTGCTCGTATCTCTTGGATCTAAATCTCTTTCAATGTCACCAAAAAAGTTAGCTGCACCACCAGCCACAGATGCTGTGAGCTTCTCCAGTGTCCGGAGGCCCCGAGGCTGCCCCACTCAAGCAGAGATTCGAGGAAAGCCTGAGTACTCGTCCATCCCCTGGCTTCTGCATTCCTGGGCACTGGCGACAGCAGGCTCTGAAGCACAAAGGGCCCTGCTCTTTCTCAACAGCACAAGCAAGCAACAGGGAGGGCCGGATGCCCCTCGGTTCTAGCCGCTGAATTCCAATGAGGTCTCCGCTGCAGCAGCTGCCCAGCCTGCGCACCTGCTCAGAGGGACCGCCGTTCACGATCGCCCTGTGTGGAAGGCAGAGCATGGGGTGGGCCAGGGCACACCAAGCCCCTTTGTGGTCCCTTGCCTGTTTACTATGAACGATTTCTGCATCAAAACACCAGGGCCCACCATGGACCACGAGAATGGCATTCACTTCCGGTGCTGCCTGCCTTGTTTTCATATTTCTGAACCCTTTCTTGGGAGCAGACAGCAAGTTAATTAGAGGAGGTGGATGGCAGCTTTTTTAATTAGCTCTTTTTTCCCTATCCAGTTTCCCAGGGGCTCAAATACATTTCTAAGAGCAAGGATTTCGGCAGTCCACCCCCAACGAGTCTGTACATAAAAATAAAGCAGCACTTTGGAGGCCCAGTGTATAAGCACAATTCCCACCGGCTGTTTGATATTTCTTTTCCTACTAGAAAAAAACCAAAGTACAAGAAATTATTCTGTTAAGGCTCCACACATTTTAAAAATGAAAGAAAAGAAAATTAATTTAATTTGCTACAAAAATGTAGCAGAAAGAGAAATGTTGTCATTACAATCTGCTGAAATATCTCTAAATTATAGGAAAATATAGTTATCAGACTATGCATATGCTATGTCCACCACAGAAGTAAATATGCAAATGCAATAAAATATCTATATTTCTATAGTGTAAACCAACCTTGTCCAACCCACAGCCTATGGGCTGCAGGCGGCCCAGGACAGCTTTGAATGCGGCCCAACATAAATTCATAAATTTTCTTAAAACACTATGAGATTTTGTGGTGATTTTTTTCTTCCAGCTCATCAGCTATCATTAGTGTTAGTGTATTTTATGTGTGGCCCAAGACAATTCCTCTTCTTCCAATGTGGCCCAGGGACGCCAAAAGATTGGACACCCCTGGCTTGTAACACTTTAATTCTCAGCATGAAAAGCATGATAATTACCACCATTTGTTGAACATACTGTTAGGTGTCAGGCACAGGAGTAGGCCCATTGTACACACATCTAAGATCTTCAAAAATGTCCTGCCTAGCCAGGTATGGTGGTGCACACTTGTAATCCCAGTTACATAGAGGCTGACTCAGGAGGATCGCTTCAGTCCAGGAGTTTGAGACTGCAGCAAGCTATGATCGCACAACTATACTCCAGCCTGAATGACAGAGCGAGACCTTGACTCTTAAAAAAAAAAAAAAAGGTCCTGGCTGCCAGACAGCAGGCCCATTTTACAGCTGAGACAATTAGGCATTAGAGGTGCAAGTTCCTTTGCCAGAGGCCGTATGGTTACTAAATGATGGGAGCTAAGTCTCAAATCCAGAACTGCCTGTCTCTAAAATCTGTGCCCTTTTTTTCGCTACATCTGTGGCTTCCAAACATTTTTAGCAAGCTCAATTTACAATATGCTTGTAATAGCATTTTACAATATGTAATGTAATCGCAATTTACAATATGCTTGTATAAGGTCCATCATGGACAGCAATTAAGTTGTTTGGAGGAACTCAAAAACCTGACACTTGGGGCTGGAGACATGAGGTAGCCGGATGCCCGTTGGTTTCTCGCGCCACTGCACATCACTGGGAAGAGTCCTGAGATGCACCCATGAGTCATTACAAACTGCCCCTGACTTTTAACGGCCTGTCCTGTGATCATGCAATAATTTTTAATAAGGCAGACAGGGCAGGATGGTCAACCAGCTGTACCAACCGAATTAATCTATCAGTACAAGGCAATCAATGTGCTAATGGTATCCAATACCACACAGTGCGGTGTGTACAACCAAGCAGGAAAGAGGGAAACACGTAACCCCAGGTGTGGACAGACTGTGCTGGCCACAGAAACAGGACCCTGCCGAGCTCCTCGACTGTGTACTAGTTTGGCTTAAAAATGTTTTTTCAAGTACTTTCTTGGTCTCTAGAGTCCCACAGAGCACAGTCGGAAAACCTCTGCTCCACACAATGCTGAATTAAACACCTCCACAGCTGACACACCGTGTGAAAGAAGGGCGTGGAAATTGGCCCCAAAGCAAGAGTCAGGTAGCTGGAAAATGCAGACCCTAAGAGCCTACTTCCCTGTATTTGTGATCTGGTTTAAATATTTTCAGGTTTTTACTTCTATGAACTACGACAACAAAATATTTTAAGATCAGCATCCACACACATACATAATATACACATACACACATATATACACCCGTGTGTGAACCTGTGAGTATATCTCTAACTAAAACATAAGCATCTTATAATAAAGAGGTACTATAAATGTGGTTCCCAGTATATCATTAAATGGTTACATTTGCTCAAGTTTTACTGGAGATAATTCAAGGGCTTGGAATGATAAATTGCAAAGGCCATAAAATCTTGGAAGGTGGAAGAAAATTTAGAGATCATATCCTATTCCAACACACTTATCCCAGCTAAAGCCCAGAGAGCTAAAGGGGCTTGCCCAAGGTAACCAGCCCATTCATGACAGCTAGAGCTGGAAATTCGATAGAACCGGGCCTACCTTCATGGAGCACTGCCTCCAAACAAGAGCCTTTGCTCTAAATACAACACCCATCCTGGAAATCTAAAGTTTATATAACATTTGAATGTTACCTGATTATCAAGAAATAATTCCTTCTGGAACACTGCTTAAGGAGAAGAGGATACTTCCATATTCGAATCCAGGTCAATTCCTTAGAATTCCAGTTTGCAGCTCCCAACATGAAAGTGATCTGGGAACTGGAAGTAGGGTCTTGGGACCACTCCTCCGAGTGAAAGGACACAGTGCAGGCCAAAGACAGGGGCTTCCTTCTTCTGAGCTCCCCTCCTGCTCCCACCTCTTTTTCCCTTGAAGACCAAGCCCAGGTAAAAGCAACAGCTCTGGACAGAAGCCCTGGTCGGGGAAAGCCAGCCAGCATTGTCCAGGCTGAAAGATCAGCTGCCATCCCTGAAGAGAGAGGGAGACCTTCCAGAAACAAAACTGAGCCCTCAGCGACAGATCAGACAGTCTCATTCATCTCTTCATCTCGTGTAAGAGTTTGAGGACTCTGTGAGTAAATGGATATTTTTGAAACTGCTGCATGCTAGATTCTATTCAACAAAATATTCCGCTGAATGAGACCTTCAGATAGTCTTGCCAATAAAAGCTTTCCCCTCCCCAATCTGTGCACACACACACACCTCGCTGGCATAAAACAATATGATCAGACCAGTCATTTTTTTTAAGGGCTGACAAAATGATCTTTCACTTTAATTCATCCATCCTGCATATACAAAAGGAATTGCTCTGTTGTATCAATATTTAGGTAAATAAGAACATGATTTCAACACAAGCAAATGCCAAGACCCATCTTGGACGGTCAGGTGACTGAGAAGCAGCCAGCCAGGTACTGCCTTCCATGAACAAACACCAAGCTAGCTCTGGCAAGCCAGGCTGCTAGAATTTTCCAGGCTGACACCTACGGCTGCCTCGAGAAAAATCAAAGCAGATGACAACACATTTACCCCGAGATTCCCAGCCGGTCCTATTTTCAGAATCAAGTAGCTATCACTTTGTGACTATGCTGTGATGTTACCAGGGTTCCCGGGGTACTGGCCATCGCCATCCTGACCATCGCTAGGTTATAGCAGCAGCATGACCAAGAGGAAAGAGCACCGCAGATTGAGGAGTCCCACGCCTGGGTTATGGCCAGGTGTTAATTGAATACAGTTGCAAGAAACAGGAACCCAATTCTGAATTTAAACTAAAGCATGGTCAGGCACCGTGGCTCATGCCTGTAATCCCAGCACTTTGGGAGGCCAAGGCAGGCAGATCACCTGAGGTCAGGAGTTCAAGACCGGCCTGGCCAATATGGTGAAACCCATCTCTACTAAAAAAAAAAAAAAAAAAAAATACAAAGATTAGCCAGGCGTGGTGGCGCATGCCTGTGGTCCCAGCTACTTGGGAGGCTGAGGCAAGAGAATTGTTGGAACCCGAGAAGCAAAGGTTGCAGCAACCCAAGATCGCACCACTGCACCCCAGCCTGGATGACAGGGCAAGACTCCGTATAAAAAAAAAAAAAAAAATTAAATAAATAAACTAAAGCAAGAATGGGATTTACTGAAAACCCAAGGAGGCTAAGGAACCACATCTGAAGAGACAGGAATGAGGGCACTTCAGTCCTCCAACCATTTTCTGGATCTCAGCTCATGGTTTAACTTCCAGGGAGGGAGTATCTACTTAGCTCCTCTTGGGTCTCTTGGCTGGAAGAGGGTAGGGAACCTTAACAAAGGAGCAACCTGCTGAGACTCAACAGAATGGGGAGACAGACTTCCCCAAAAGGCAGGCAGGACGGGGAAGGGAGGGCAAGCAGGCCACAAACCACAGTCTACTACAGGATGCCTCCCAGCTCCCCTTGACAAGCACATGACCTTAGGCAAGACACCTGACCTCCCAGGCCCTGGGACTGTCACATAAATGCGGATATTAATGACCATAAGGATAATGCCTCCCCATTATTATTGCAGCTCTGACTCTGTCTTTGGCCTCCAAGCATTAGAAATTTGGGGAAATGAGGGCTGGGCGCAGCGGCTCACACCTATAATCCCAGCACTTTGGAAGGCCGAGGTGGAACGAATTACCTGAGATCAGGAGTTCCAGACCAGCCTGGCCAAGATGGAGAAACCCTGTCTCTACTAAAACTACAAAAATTAGCTGGGCGTGGTGGTATGCGCCTGTAATTCCAGCTACTCAGGAGGCTGAGGTACGAGAATCGCTTGAACCTGGGAGGCAGAGGTTGCAGTGAGCCAAGGTCATGCCACTGCACTTCAGCCTAGGCGACAGAGCGAGACTCTGTCTCAAAAAAAAAAAAAAGAAAAAAGAAAAAAGAAAAGAAATTTGGGGAAATGTAATTTTGCTAGCAAGCAAACCAAGTCCTCTATTTTACTTGGTCAAAGCTGCTGAGCTGGACAGGAAAGAGACCCTGGAGGCCAGCAACGAACTGTGACTGGTGCAAAGCCAGGCCACCTGTGGACACCAGAGTGTATCGAAGAAAGGGCGAGCTCCGGGTCGTGCTGAGAGCAACTTCATCCTCCCCTCAAGGGGCACACAACCAGATCCAGGGCCAGGGGACTGCTTCCAGAATGAAGGGGGCTCAGTGTGGCACTGCGCCCATGTGGGTGTGCATACATGTGTCTGCTGAAACTCACTCCCCTAACACAAACATACTTAGTTTTGAAATTGGCTTATTTGTGACAATACCAGGTTCCTCGCAAAAGAGAAGTGACCTTCTAGCGGCTGAGGGCCCACTGCAGGAAGCGCAGAGTGACACTAAGCCAGCCCCCACAACCCAGGCTCATGATTTCACCGATTTGTAACTGGATCCTGCTACGCCTTCCTGGAGAAAGGCCAGACTGAATCAAGTGTCAGGAGAAATAAAGAAAAAAGAGCCTCGGACCACCCTTTTAGTTTCCTTGCCTTCACATACAGATATCCCCAAAATCTCTTTGTAGCTAAACTCCTTGATTAACTTAAATTGGAATCTTAAAACTCAGGTTTGGCCGGGGGCGGTGGCACATGCCTGCAATCCCAGGACTTTGGGAGGCCAAGGTGGGCGGATCACTTGAGGCCAGGAGTTTGAGGCCGGCCTGGCCAACACGGTGAAACCCTGTCTCTACTAAAAATATAAAAATTAGCCAGGTGTGGTGGCGGGCGCCTGTAATTCCAGCTACTTGGGAGGCTGAGGCAGGAGAATTACTTAAACCCGGAGGCAGAGGTTGCAGTGAGCGGAGATCATGCCACTGCACCTCCAGCCTGGGTGACAGAGCAAGACTTTGTTTCAAAAATAAATAAATAAACAAACTCATTTTATCCCCCCAGAGACTGAGTCTTGCTCGTCACCTAGACTTTAGTACAGTGGCACAGTCACAGCTCACTGTAACCTCAAACTCTTGGGCTCACGAGATCCTCCTGCCTCAGCCTCCCGAGTAAGCTGGGACCACAGCTGTGTGCCACTACACCCTGCTGGTCTCAAACGACCCTCCTGCCTCGGTCTCCCAAAATGCTGGGATTATAGGCATGAGCTACTAGGCCTGACCACTAAACTGAGATTCTTAAAAAATATAATAGAAACTGAGTTACTTGGCCAGCTGTGGTGGCTCACACCTGTAATCCCAGCACTTTGGGAGGAGGCCGAGTTGGGTAGATCACCTGAGGTCAGGAGTTTGAGACCAGCCAGGCCAACATGGCAAAACCCTGTCTCTACTAAAAATACAAAAATTAGCCAGGCGTGGTGGTGGGCACCTATAATCCCAGCTACTTGGGAGGCTGAGGCAGGAGAATAGTTTGCCCAGGAGGCTGAGGTTGAGGTGAGCCGAGATCACACCATTGCACTCTGGCCTGGGCAACAAGAGCGAAACTCCATCTCAAAAAAGGAAGAAAGGAAAATGAGTTACTTATGGATACTAATAAGAAAAGAATATAAAACTGAATTCAAAAGATGTAAGAAGGAGCTTTCAACAGGTTATCATTCAAGTTCTTGTATTTCCTCTAGACAGGAGAATTACAATAACACCCTACCTATTCACAAGCCACTTAACAAGCAAACGAGTACCCCCTTACCCATCTGAAACACAACCAGGACCCCAGAAAACACAAACATTTCTGTTCAACCAAGTCACGTGACACAGAGCTTGCACTAAAGGATCCTGTACATTACTCAATAAAAAAAGCTCCACCTGGTCTTCTCTGGCAACACACTTAGCCTTCTCTTACCGTCTGGTCTAATACGTTTGGTATCTGGTTTCAGAACCCAAATTAAATGAGAAGGGGCAGGGTAATGTTGGAGGCAGGCACATAGATAGCACTGATAAAGAGTATGGCCAGGTGCGGTGGCTCACACCTGTAATCCCAGGATTTTGGGAGGCTGAGGCGGGTGGACCACTAGAGGTCAGGAGTTCAAGACCAGCCTGGCCAACATGGAGAAACCCCATCTCTACTAAAAATACAAAAAGTAGCTGGGCATGCTGGCATGTCCCTGTAATCCCAGCTACTGAGGAGGCTGAGGCAGGAGAATCACTTGAATGAACCCAGGAGGCGGAGGCTGTAGTGAGCCAAGATCGCGCCATTGCACTCCAGCCTGGACAACAAGAGCAAAACTCAAAACTCCATCTCAAAAAAAAAAAAAGAAGAAAAAGAGTATGTGATAGGCCAGGCGCAGCGGCTCACTCCTGTAATCCCGGCACTTTGGGAGGCCAAGGCAGGAGGATTGCTTGAGCCCAGGAGTTGCAGATCAGCCTGAGCAACATGATGAGATCCCAGCTCTACTAAAAAAAAAAAAAAAAAGAATAAGTGACAGAGGAGACGGAAAAACCATAAAGAAGATGCAAGAACTCAAAGAGCAGTCAGCTCTGGCCAACCGCTAGAGCTTCCCCAAGCACCTGGCAGGGGACAGATCCCCCATTGCAATCACCCCTCAGTAACATAATGGCTGTTGACGAAGGTGAGTGGGATTGCATGTACAATCAGGATAACTCCCAGTTAGGTGATAAGTAGGAAAAAAAACCCAACAAATTAAGAAATGTATATATAATATGAACTTATTTCAGATAAAATAATTATATACAAACTTACACAAAGATACCTAAATACATATGTATATTCACGTACACAGATGTCTGTGTACAGACACACGCACATAAAAGCAACACATAGGTGCTGTTTATGTAAGTCAGAAAAAGATATTTAAACACGGGTACCAGAAACAAGGTTGCCTTGGTACACGGGAGGATGCAGGCCCCAACACGGCAGAGGTCAGCCACACTGCTGGGGACGCAGGGGCCTTCCCAGATGTGCTCAGCAAGTTCTTCCAAATCTCATCCAGTTCCTGGATACAATACACGGAACCCAGTTGGGATCCAGTTAGCTGGATTTTGTCCAGGGCAGCATGGATTAAGGGAAGGAGCCAACAAGGAGCTTGGAAGAAACAGAGGAGTGACAAAAATGTAGCTGTCCCCCTCTGCACTGGCCAGGGAAGACACACCCACCAGAGCAGCCCCACACCCCCAGGCTGTATTATCGGGGTGCCTCGGGGACCCCCTCCAAGTGCTCCCCCAGCCAGCAAGACACATCCATTCTGCATCGGAGGCTCATGTTCCACACTCACCAAGTGTCCTTCCAATTCCAAGTGTGGTTTCTCAGGCAGGTACCCGAGGACCAGGATGGGGGTGCCTCAGCCAGGGGCTGCGAAGTGTCAGGAATTGGAATAACCCCACGGCCACTCACCTCAGCTGACACGTTACAGTCCCTCAGAGCTTCCTCATGACTGATCTTTACAACAGGAGAGGCACGTGGGTATCATTCCCTGACTATTCACGGTTTCAGAAGGACCTATTTATTCCCCATCACCTGCGGGCACCTGGGCTGGTGAACCAGACAGATAAGCTCCCACTTTCAAGATGCTCAAGTCCTCCTGGGTTCTGAGGATAAGAACTTGGAGCCAAGTGGTTCAGCATCTTGCCTGAGGGCTCAGAACCACTCAGGGGCAAGGGCAGAGCCAAGACAAGCATACGTGTCTTCTGAGCCTCAGCCTGACCCAACTGCCCTCCCCGCTCACGGAGGCTCCTGTATGTGAACAGGCTGGAGTCCTCATTTGCAAGTCAGTCTCTAGTAGGTTTGGCAGCTGCAGTTTCCCAGAGCAGCCTCTCCTCCAGGGGAACGAATCAGCAGAGTTTCTGCATCTAGATCCATAGCAGCCCACAGGGGCAGCCAGCCAGGACCTCCACCCTATTCTTTTGGCCCTTTCGCTCATACAAACAAGGAGGGGGTGTCTCACATGTCCATGCCATGCCATCCCAGCTGCAAAGGCCTGAGATTCTTGGAACCCGCAGGGAGTGACATGGGAAGGCTGTCACATGGAGGTCCTCCCAGACCTCTACAGGAAAGTCAAGTCAACCCTGAATTCTGTTACTCTCATTACTCACATCCTGGGCAAAGGGCAACACCATCATAGGGCCAACGGGAGACTGAGAGGATGACTAATCTCAGGGTAGACTGTTGCAAACAGAAGGCCACAGGATTCAGAGCAAGAGCAGCTCTGGCCTTGGAATCCTGGCTCCTAAGCCCCCACCCCCGGTTGTTTTTTTTGTTTTTTGGGGTTTTTTTGAGACAGAGTCTCACTCTGTCACCCAGGCTGGAGTGCAGTGGCGCAATCTTGGCTCACTGCAACCTCTACCTCCCAGGTTCAAGTGATTCTCATCCCTCAGCCACCCGACTAGCTGGGATTACAGGCGCGTGCCACCAAGCCCATCTAACTTTTTGTATTTTTGGTAGAGATGGGGTTTCGCCATCTTGGCCAGGCTGGTCTCGAACTCCTGGCTTCAAGCGATCCACCCACCTTGGCCTCCGAAAGAGCCAGGATTACAGATATGAGCTTAGAAGCCACCATGCCCAACCTGGCTCCTAAGCTGTTTACGTCGAATGTATCTTCACCTACGTGTCTCTGTGTGTCTTTGAACCTGCCTCTGCCTCTACCTGCGCCTGAGTCTCTGCCTCTTGTATATCTACCTTTCTCCGCGCCATGCCCCCTCACGCTTCTCCCCGTCTAGTCAAAATGAAGAAAGACACATTTGGAAGCTGCCCTGCTGATGAGAATCCCGCTTGTTCCATCAATAATTAAAGCTCACGTGTTTTGACTTTATAACTCGTCATTTACAGTTTTGCCTTAAAAGCGGTACTTCAACACCTTGCAAATATGGGGAAAGGATTTGAAGGCTCTTAGTGCACAGGACAATCATGCCCCTGCATTCATCTCTTGGTAATGTTTCTCTCCGTGGAAACCCATTACTGAGTCCTGCTGAGAAGTCATTGTTTTTAACAAATACAGACACACCTTACATGCAGTTTGCAAACCAGTTGGCTAAATCCCAAGCAACTCAGAAATCGTGGTGAGCTGCTGGTGGAAGACAAGCAGGTGGAATTTTAATCAGGCATCACACCCTCCCTGCCATGGATAACATGCTCCTGAATGAGGCCTTCAGAGGCCTGAAGCTTTGCCTGATTCAGAGAGAACCTGTGTCCAGAGTAGGTTTCATGTTTGGTCTATTTCACTCATCCAAAAATTGATAGTTCTCAGGGTCCTGCCCAGAGTAGCTGCTCAACAAATACCTCCCACAGCGCTTCTCCCTAATCAAAAAGGCAAACTCTCCAGAGTTCTTTCCCTGCTCTGCTAAATATGGCAACCTGTGGTCTACTGTGTGTCTCAACGAGTCTCAATCATGATTTGGCACACAGAAATAAAGTGAGCAAACCCAGATGTGGGATGGAGAAGCTACAACAGCTTAGTAGAAAGCCTGAAAATCTAGAAAGTCTTAAAAGCTTATTTTCTACCACAGTCTGCAAGCAGTGCAATAAAGCAGTACAATCACGAGGAAGGAAGACTTAAATCTTTTGTTCCTTTCTTCTAACCTCTTTACATGATAAAAAAAGAAAAAGAATAGCTGGTAAACAGCACACTAATTGTAGGGAATAAGTATTGTTCAATGCCTTGAAAATGTGCTTTTCCTGCTTCCGATGTTTTCACACTGTTCTCTCATACATAATGCAGCATACTCAACTCACTCTTTAACCCACTTATTAAAAATTCTGAAATGATAAAGTCTAAATTAAAGCACTTTCTTCACATATTAATATACGAATTACACGATTCTGACATCTTGTAGAAGAAAACAGCACCACAGCCATCAAATATGAGCATCAACTGATCTGGTTCCAAATTCATGAGAGGTGAGTAACTTTAGACAGGTTACTTAACATCACTGGACCTCAGTTTCTTTGTCTGTGCAATGGGCAATAGTAGGTAGTAGGGGTTGCTTTCAGAGCTGAGTTTATATTTGTAAAGCACCTTGCACAATCCCAGGCACTTAGAAGATATTTACTGGCTCCAGTCCTCAAAGTGTTAAAATTCTACCACCAAAATTATTGCATCTTTCACCTTAACACAATAAAGAAACATAAAGCACGGCCATGCTCCCAGTAGCCAGGGGACAGCTGTACCAATGATTCATGAGTTTACAGAGCGATGCAAAAAGAATGTGATTTTCTTGCTCTTCCCACACATCCAACAATGCCCCCTCCAACATGCACACACAGACACATACTGCTAAAGTGGCTGTGGGCGAGGAATTGTAAAACTAAGCAATAAATTTCACGTGAATATTTACTGAATTAATTCACAGACACTCAAGAGAGAAACTGTAATCAGCCAAACAGAAGAAGGGCTGGCTGGCACTGTTTGTTCTAGGCTCTAGGATGCCTTAAAATTTCTCCCTCTTGGCCGGGCGCGGTGGCTCATGCCTGTAATCCCAGCACTTTGGGAGGCTGAGGTGGGTGGATCACCTGAGGTCAGGAGTTCAAGACCAGCCTGGGCAACATGGTGAAACCCTGTCTCTACTAAAAATATAAAAATTAGGTGGACGTGGGGGGCGTGTGCCTGTAATCCCAGCTGAGGCTGGAGAGGCTGAGGCAGGAGAATCGCTTGAGCCTGAGAGGCAGAGGTTTGCAGCAAGCCGAGACTGCGCCATTGCACTCCATCCAGCCTCGGCAACAGAGCGAGACTCCGTCTCAAAAAAAAAAAAAAAAAAAATTCTTCCTCTTGCACTCCCTGGGAAGTGAGGCTTCTCAAAGCTGAGACATGAAGAGTGAAAAAAGAGTCAGTCATTAGAACTCGGGGGAAGAGGCCGGGTGTGGTGGCTCACGCCTGTAATCCCAGCACTTTGGGACGCCGAGGCAGGTGGATCACGAGGTTGGGAGATCGACACCATCCTGGCTAACGTAGTGAAACCTCGTTTCTACCAAAAACACAAAAAAATTAGCCGGGCGTGGTGGTGGGCGCCTGTAGTCCCAGCTACTCAGGAAGCTGAGGCAGGAGAATGGCGTGAACCCGGGAGGCGGAGCTTGCAGTGAGCCAAAATCGCGCCACTGCACTCCAGCCTGGGCGACAAAGCCAGACTACGTCTCAAAAAAAAAAAAAAAAAAAAAAAAGAACTGAAGGGAAGAAAGTTTCAGGCAGGGAGAACAAAAAGATGAAGAGCCCTGAGGTGGGAAGGGGAAGCAGGGTGGCAGGTGCAAGGAATGGGCTTCAGGCCATTTAAGAAAACAAAGTGGACAAGGAGGAGAAAGTTTGCCAGGAAACCCAAGAAGCGGGTAACAATGACAATGACCTGGCCTCGCTGAGACCCATGAGGAGTCTGAAAGCCACTGAGGGTTACACGGGAAAAGGACTTGCCCTGAGTTGCTGTTTTTTTGGAGACACCGTCTCACTCTTGCCCAGGCTGGAGTGCAGTGGCGCAATTATGGCTCACTGCAGCCTCGACCTCTTGGGCTCAAGCGATCCTCTGGACCTCAGCCTCCTGAGTAACTGGGACCACGGATACACGCCACCACTCCCAGCTATATATTTTTTTTCATTTTTTGTAGAGATGGTGGCTCCGTATGTTGCCCAGGCTGGTCTCAAACTACGAGCTCAAGTGATCCTCTCACCTCAGCCTCCCAAATAACTGGGACTACAGGTGTAAGCCACCACGTCTGCTAATTTTTTAAAAACATTTTTTGTAGAAACAAGGGCTCCCAAAGTTTCCCAGGCTGGTCTCAAACTTCTGGGCTCAAGTGATCCTCCTGCCTCAGCCTCCTAAAGTGTTGGGATTACAGGCATGAACCCCCAGGCCTGGCCCCTGAGTTGTCTTTAGAAGGCCATTCTGACAGCTGTGACAACAGCAGCAGGAGCAGGAGTGGAAGAAGGGTATGGAGCTTGCTTGCCACCAAGGTGAGAAGTGGCTGGGTTTGCGTCACACGTAAAGGTAGGGGTTAAAGTGAAGGGCATCAAGGAAAGATCTGAGATCCCAGCATGTACTTCTGCAAAGTTTTGGCTAAAAAAAGCATTGCTTTTTACTTGCACTATAATTGATACCAAGAAGATAATAGCTTTTTCTTAATTCCAAGAGCTTCTGAATCCTTTATATACTGGGTGATTGAAGAGTAACAAAAATGTCAGAGCCATAATCAGTGGTTTAAACACGACAAGGCAGAGA
Source organism: Pongo abelii (assembly GCF_028885655.2). Lineage (NCBI taxonomy): Eukaryota > Metazoa > Chordata > Mammalia > Primates > Hominidae > Pongo > Pongo abelii. Next base: position 129,249,242 of record NC_071993.2, on the reverse strand, counting down.
AGTAATCTCAGATTTCAATTACATATCAGAGCTCTAATGAGCAGATACAATTTCCCACATCACATAAGCATCACGGTCTCAAGGTTAAGAGTTTAAATAGATGCTCAGACCTGACCTTCTTGCCAACGAACTACTCAATTTCATGATAAAAGAAACAGGATAAGGTATTGAAACTGACAGCAGTCACCTGGCTTTTCCCCTTCATCATGACTTTCAGCCCTGACTTATAAACATGCTTCAGCGTTTTGTTACTTTCATGGCAAGGTGTTAAAGAGCAGCTTTGTGCTTTGTTTTCTCAAAGGCTCCAAGTTTTCCATTATCTCAATGTTCCTGCTACTTAAAAGTCATGCTTCTGGTTTCACTTGGGATTTTAATGTAAGTTGCATTAAAAAAAAAAGTAGGGGTTTATCCTGTGTTTTGTTTTGTTGAGGCAGGGTCTCACTCTGCCCAGCCTGGAGTGCAGTGGCCTGATCACCACTCCCTGCAGCCTCAAACTTTAAGGCTCAGGTGATCCTCCCACCTCAGCCTCTGAGTAGCTGGGACTACAGGCGCACACCCCTATGGCTAATTTTTTGTAATTTTAGTAGAGACGAGGTTTCACCATGTTGGCCACACTGGTCCTGAATTCCTGGCCTTAAGTGATCCACCTGCCTTGGCCTCTCAAAGTGCTGGGATCACAGGTGTGAGCCACTGCGCCTGACCCTGTATCCTGTTTTCTTAACTCAGCACAGGATGCGCTGATCAAACATCAGAAATAACGAAGAACTGGCAGGGTGCGGTGGCTCATGCCTGTAATCCCAGCATTTTGGGAGGCCGAGGAGGGCGGATCACCTGAGGTTGGGAGTTTGAGAGCAGCCTGACCAACATGGGGAAACCTTGCCTCTACTAAAAATACAAAAATTAGCCATGCGTGGTGGTGTGTGCCTGTGATCCCAGATACTAGGGAGGCTGAAGCAGGAGAATCGCTTGGACCTGGGAGGTGGAGGTTGCAGTGAACCGAGATCGTGACACTGCACTCCAGCCTGGGCGACAAGAGCAAGACTCCGTCTCAAAAAAAAAAGAAAAGAAAAGAAAAAAACCCTTATAAAAGAGGCCGTACAGAGATCCCTCACTCCTGCCGCCATGCAAGCACACAGCAAGAAGGTGCTATGAGCCAGAAAGCAGGCTCTCGCCATAAGTCAAAACTAACTTCATCTAAGACTTCCCAGCCTCCAAAACTGTTAGAAATAAATTTATGTTATTTATAAGCCACTCAATTTATGGGATTTTGTTGTAGCAGCCCAAAAAGTCTAAGATATCCAGAGGTGAGCTCAGCCATCCTATCATTGTATATTAAATATTGTCCATCTTCGATCTTGACAGACTTGCTTCCTGACAACTGAACCCAGGGTAAACACAGGGTTCAGGGGCCTCTCAGAGGCATGAAATGCTGCTCCTTCACCTCCTCAGTGAATCTGGGGCATGTTGTTCTACCCAGGATCTGGAGCTTCTAGCAGGGACCATGGCAGTTCTGGAAGGGCCATTCCCAAGTTTTGCCCCTGTACACCTCTGAAATCCACACTCCCAATTCTTTGTGCGACAGAATAATCCTGTTTGTTTGTGATCACAGATCACAGCCCCAGAGGCTTGGGCCTTATCTCCTCCCCAGCTTCATTCTCCTGCTGCTCAGAAAACCTTTCACCTCTGGGCCATCCACTCCCTGGGCCATCATTTTATTATTTTAGAGACAGGTCTCACTATGTTGCCCAGGCTGGAATGCAGTGGCTATTATTCACAGGTGCAATCATTGTGCCCTGTAGCCTTGAACTCCTCGGCTCAAGGGACCCTCCTGCCTCAGCCTCCCAAGCAGCTGGGATTATAGGTTCGTGCCATCATCCCTGCAACTCCGTCCTCCCATCATTATAATTTTTAAAAGGCCCTGTGCACAAACATCTCACTGTTTTTCAAACTGCATCTTCCAAATACAGTTGACTTTCTCTCTGTTCCAGCCTCCCTCCACTGCTCCTTCCAAAATGAGAATGCTTTATCTGAAATTCTTAAATTCCTACTGCTCTCCTTTTCCTTCTTGGGGCTCGGGACATACCACCCCAAAATGCAACTGTAGGAGGCCAGAATATACCACCCCAAACTATACTTGTCATATTTGGGGCTGGTTATTCTGAGAAACTGCAGACACAGGAGTAGCTCTGAAAAGCTGCCCTTTTGTAAAACACAATGATATCCATCAAGAAAATCTACATTAGTAAAGTATCTCTATCAGGACAGGGGCTGCTCCAGGCAACTGTGACGAACCAAGAGATTTTATGGGCATAACAAGACCACATTTACTCACCCTACACTTCCTCCCCTCACTCTTCCATAACTTGTCTCCACCACCCACCAGAAGCCCCAGGCCCCTATTGCTTTCTGTGGCTCAGGGGGCTATATAAGCTTCCCTCTTCGGCCCCTTCTTTTGAGTCTCATATTTTGTGGGACTCCCAGGCATAGACACATAATTACTGTGTTTTTTCTCCTGTTAATCTATTTTATGTCCATTTAATTTGTAGCCCAGCCAAAGAACCTAGGTGGGTGGAGGAAGTCAGTTTTCCATCTCCTACATTTGCTGACTTGCTGTGACTAATCTCATTCAAATTCTGGCTTTCTAGGGCCACATCAGGCCTTTCAGCAGCTTGAATCTGCATGGTTATCTACAAGGCCACACATTTTACAGAGAAAAAAGAATCTATTTTTGTCTACACATACAATGGGATACTAAGTAAAATGATGTGACTCTTGATGAGCTGTGAGCACCGGCATGAGTCCCCTAGTCCCTCACAGAACAAGAGCCAGCCTATTCCCAACAACTCCCCTGTGGGAGCCTCTGATGCACAAAACCACTGTCCAGCCGAGGGCGTAAGAGTCAAAGTTCTTTATTGATCAGGGAGGACCTGAAGGGAGAATTTCAGGAATGCCAATTTCCAAACAATCCTAAATGACAAAGCCAGCCTCTTACTTCTAAGAATAAGGACCCATCTATTAAAAGAGCCAGACCTCTGAGTTTACAAATGTGAAAACTCAGAATGAAAGTCATCTTGAGTGGCACCCAGTCTTCATCTGCAGCCACCATTCTGCTACTTTGGCCTTTTCTATCTTAAAACTGGACTACTCCAATTTCATCTTCATATATATATATATATATATATATATATATATATATATATATTTTTTTTTTTTTGAGACAAGGTTTTGCTCTGTTGTTCAGGTTAGAGTGCAGTGGTGCAAACATGACTCACTGCAGCCTCAACTCCTGGGTTCAAGCGATCCTCCGACCTCAGCCTCCCAAGCAGCTGGGACTATAGCCGTGCACCACCGCAGCACCCAGCTAATTTTTGTACTTTTTGAAACAGGGTTTTGCCATGTTGCCATGCTGGCCATGTTGTACAGGCTGGTCTCTAACTCCTGAGCTCAAGCAATCCGCCTGCCTCAGCCTCCTGAAGTGCTGGGATTACAAGCGTTGAGCTATTGTACTCGGCCCATCTTCTAATATTTTTGACCAATCAAATATTATCTCGGATAGTGAGAAGATATTTCCCTGGGTCCCTGAGTTGTAGACAATTCAGACAGTCTCCAGGAAAGTCTGTACCTGGTCACCCCTACACCTTCGGTTCCTTTCCTCTCACAGGCATTTAAGCTCTGAATTTTTGAAAGCGTAGTCACATTTGAAGAAGTGGAAGAAAAACAGTATCCAGAAAAATAAAAATTCACATAATTCTGAGCCTACAACGAGAAATGCAATATGTGAACCCAAGGATTGAGCACAAAGAACAGAAACTGCATTCTGGACAGAACGGGGTCTGGGCAGGCTTGTTTCTGAGGGTTAGCACGGGAATGAAGGGGTTTCCTTGTTGTTACAAACAGTTCAGGAGTGATAACTAATGTATCCTTTCCCATATTAACCAATGTATCCTTTCCCACATTAACTAATGTATCCTTTTCCACAATGCATCAGTGTTTCAGTGTTTTTCTTCACCAAGAATTAGGCTGTATTTAAAATACAAAACCAGGCCAGGTGCAGTGACTCATGCCTGTAATCCCAGCACTTTGGGAGGCCAAGGCAGGAGAACTGCTTGACCTCTGGAGTTAGAGACCAGCCTGGGCAACATGGCAGAAACCCCATCTCTACAAAAAATACAAAAATTAGCCAGGGGTGTCCCAGCTACTAGGGAGGCTGAGATGGGAGGATCATGTGAGCCTGGGGAGGTTGAAGCAGCAGTGAGCCATGACTGTGCCACTGCACTCCAGCCTGGGCAACAGAATAAGACCCTATCTCAAAATAAGTAAATAAAATTTAAAAATAAATGAAACCCACAGTGATCTCCCTTTCATGGGGAATCTAAAATAAAGCCAAACTCATAGAAGCAGAGAGGAGAATGCTGTTTACCACAGGCTGGGACATGGGGGAGAGATGTTGGTCAAAGGCACAAAATTTCAGTCAGCTAAGAGAAATTAGTTCAACTACTAGTTAGTTCAACAGTTAGATCTATTGTACAACTTAGTGACTATATCTAGTCAATAACAATGTGCTATATACTTGAAAATTGCTAAGAGAGTAGATTTTAAGTGTATTCTACACACACAAAAAGTAGGGGAGGTAATACATTAATTAGCTTGATTTAGCCATTCTACAATGGAATTTTTGTCAATGAAAAAAAAAAAACAGGAGCATAGTGTTTCACGAACGTTTTATGCACCAATTCTTCTCCTGGTTCCCTAAACACTTTATGCATTCTCTTTCTTACCTACAGAATTCTTTAGCAACAGAGAGGGAGATGGTGGGTGTTAATTCCATTTCACCGACATCATAAATGAGGCCCTGAATGCCAGTCTTCTCAAGCCCATGGAGTGAGTGTGCACTGTCATGTGCCCAGAAACCTAGGGCAGGTCTGCGCTGAGCCAGTGCTATTGCCCGCTAGCTATTTTTCTGGGAGGTATTGCCAAAGCGTTGCACTGTTCTTAACAGCAGAGATCGCTGGCTAAGGCTGATCTGGGCAGGCTCTATCTTGGGAGTGCTGGCTGAGTTTACCAGGCACACCCTCAGCCTCCAGGCCACCTGTCTTGTTGGTCCAGGTAAAATATGCAGGTCACAGATATGGACTGATAGTCGCACCCACTGGAAAAACAAAGAGGAAATGGAGAAACTACAATCAGGACAAAGAACCCTTGGACAGTCCACCGAGCCCTGTGGCACGACCAGGACAACAGGGACAGTCCCGTCCCACAAAGGGAGAGAGGAGGCGGGCAGAAGAGCTCCGCTGGCCGCAGCCTAGGCTTGGCTTGGCTCAGCCCAGCCCAGCCTAGCCCACTTCCCTGTCTATGGGAGCAGGTGGCTGCTGGCCCCAGGTCATGGAGCCTGGAACGTGCACGGGGCTGGAGGGTAAGAGCTGTACCCCCAGACAGGGGCTGGCCTTCATGGTGTGTGCTCCATAGCAGGCTCAGCCATGCTCTTCCCTTATCTGTTACCAGAAAGGCTGGGCAGGAAGGACATGAAGAAGGAAGACCTCTGGCTCCTGAAGTCCTGCTTCCCCTCATCTCACAGGGCAGGCAAAGGACCACCTTCCACAGACATGCTTTCCCTTCTTGCCTGGTGCTCTTCCCCACTGACCCCAGGGCCATCAGCAGCAGGGCTCCTGGGAACACAGTGCCACATATGACCACACTCCTCCAGCCCCTTGCCTCTCCTGTGTCTCGTGTCACTTTTCTTAGGCTGTGCCCTGGCACGTAAAGATGCTCGCGACAAGTGCCAGACCTGGAAGTTGCCCAGGAGCAGGTTGCCTCCCACAGCCTCCCCAGTTAGGGCAGGAAACTGATCTGAGCTGTTAAGGGGCATTCGTGGACCAAGCCAAAGCCCAGGGCATGGAGCCCAGCTCTCTTTTCAGACCCCAGCCTGGCTCTGGGTCACCGAGGCTGGGGCACAAACTTCCCTAGCAGCTGGAAGCCAGTATGTCTGCCAAGGAGGTTGCAGAGAGGATGAGGCAGCCCCAGGAAGCCACAAGAGTAAGTCAGCTGTTCTAGATCAAAGGTGATTCTAAAACCCAAAAACTCTGATGCTTCGGGCTTTTTGGGGTTTTCTGGGGTGAGGAGGGCACATTTTTCTAAAGCCATCCTAGCAATTACCCCTGTAGGAATCCCACCTGTCAGGCACAGGAGACATATGCCCTCTTTTCTCTAAGTCAGTTTGAACTGGTGTTTTTCTACTTGCAACCAAAGATACCCAAGCTGAGGCCACAGGCAAAGCCTGTCTGAGGATGTTCTGGGTACAGCTCTGCCCAGAAACACCTCTTTAGGCCTCAGGCTCCTGGTCACAAGCCTTCGCCTGCTCACACAAACTCCGCTAGTCACGGGTTTGGGGGTCCAAACTCAGCGCTCTCACACACAGGCCAGAATGCCAAAGGGATGGCCTGCCCCTCACCCCCTGCCCTCCCCGGCTGCTCTCGCTCACCCTCTGTGCACTCCTGGCTGTTCCTCCTCCCACAACAGCCTGGTGCTGTAGAGGGATGCTCCTCACTCCCCCAGCAGCCCTGCGCCCCAGGACGGCATCTTAGGGCCATTCATGAAAGGCAATGGGCAGTCACAGGATCCTCTTCTCAAAGAGGCTCAGCTGGGAAGTTCCATGCAGGATCTAAATGTGCCCAGATGTTTTCCCTAAAGTAAAGCTAATAAAGCCAAACTCTCCCGCCTTCTTCCTGGAGGGAAAATACTTCCAGACCACTGTAGGCACCTCCCTTTAATGCAGAACAATGAACAATGTGCAGCTTCCACCAGGGGCCTGGATAAGTGGCGCAGAGGAGTCACCGTGAGAGGCTGGAGCCCATTGGATGTGGGCTGCTTCTCAAGTACAGAGACCCAGATCTGAGCCCCATGAAGGAGGGTGCTGGCACAGGACTGCTGCAGCAAACTCAGCTCCTCCTGGGTGGGCAGCAACAACAGGCTGTGCTCTCCCCTGCCTGATTCTCTCACCCAGCAGTAGATGGAAAGCAGCCCAGGTATTTTCTAAATGTCAAGCTTCAACCTAGACCAATAGCCTGCTGTAACCACGAGTCAAAACATAAAATTAAGGCCCCAGGAGTCATGCGTCATATCCCTGCAGCCTTGAGTACAATCTAGCTCATCTCTAGGGCTCTACATTCAGGCTTGGATGGTTTTAACTCAGGCCAGTCTCAACAGGTGTCAGGTACCGAGAGCCCATATGTTTGTCCAACCACCTCTGGGCTTGCTGGTCCTCAGGAGGAGTCAGCTTTCTCTGAAGATGGCTACAGCTATTTTCCACTTGGGCTGAACACAGTAAACACCCACCTTCCTTGGAACTGACCTCTAGAACATCCCTAAGGAGATGTATGGAGACAGAAAAGAAAAAAATACTTCAGAGCAAAGACCCAAGGCTAAGACTCATGGAAGGGCCTGGCCAAGGGCCCAAGGAGGCTCATTTTTATTCCCAAATTAACCATCCATTGCATTTCCTCATGGGAGAAAGAATTTGCAATCTAAGCTGTTTCACCACGTGGGAAGAGGCCTCTGATTTGAGTTTACCAAATGATACATCCACCTACAAACATTTCCTTTTAGCACATTGAAAGTTCAAGGGAAAAGATTAAAATGACTACCTGACTTATTTTGAATAATGACTAGCCGGAAAGGCCTAAGTCATATTTCACAAATGAAGTGCTGGGGGATTTAAACCCTCTGTTATTTCTAAAATCCTGATGTTTCCAGTTCTAACATCCGCAGACTCTGGAACTCCACAAACATCTTGGAGTAAGTGAAGCTGGAATGTTGATGGTAAACTTGGCCCAGCAGTTGGCCTGAGTTCTCGGCCCCATAAGGACACAGAGCCACCGTGACCGCCTGTCAGCAGGGCTCTGGGAAACCCTGAGCAGAGGGGCCACCCCACCCTGCCTCCACCCCGCTACCTCGGCCCCCACTGCTCTGCCCAGAGCCCAAGGCTTCTGTTTTAGGCAAGAAGAGCTGCATCCATCTACTTCCATTTAAGGAGAAAGCAGAGGAAAAGGCAAAAGCAGAAACTCAAAGGAAACAAGTCCTTCTGAATAAAGAGGCAGACAGGTACAAAACCTGCAGGGAGACCCACCACCCCCACCGGATTTATTGCACAGCTATGGGGTGCACTGTACAAAAGACCCACCTTCCTTTGTAAAAGACCCGCTGCTTTCCTTTGTAAGGGCTAAGAATGCAGGAACAAAGGTAATCTATTGCTCACCACCCCTAATCTATTGCTCACGGCCACACGCCAGCCCCCTCACAAGCCCTGCAGCACTTGCAGCAGACTCCTGGTCTACCCAGCCAGCAACTTCCTTGGGTGGAAGGAGATAAAGACAGGAAAAAAGAGACCAGCCAAGGCACAGAGCAGAAGATGCCTGCTGAGGGGAGTGGATGGAGCGTGCTAAGTCTCTGAGGTTGGACAGTGTTGTGTGTTCAAAGAACTGACAGGCGACCAGAGTCCTGGTGAACATCAGGCGAGGGGAGGAGCGGCGGGAGCCAGGAGGCAGGGCCTGGAGGTGCTAGCAAGGGATTTGGATTTTAGACTAAAAGCAATGGGAAGCAGATACAGGTTTTAACCATGGAAGTCCAATGACACGGACTGTTCTAGAAAGAAGAGAGGTGAGGGAAAAGTGAAGATAAGACTTGATTATCATGGTCAGGCACAGTGGCTCACGCCTGTGATCCCAGCACTTTGGGAGGCTGAGGCAGGCATATCATTTGAGGTCAAGAGTTCGAGACCAGCCTGGCCAACATGGTGAAACCCCATCTCTACTAAAAATACAAAATTAAAACCCTGTCTCTATTAAAAATACAAAAATTAGCTGGGCACAGTGGTGTGCACCTGTATTTCCAGCTACTTGGGAGGCTGAGGCAGGAGAATCGCTTGAACCCAGGAGACGGAGGCTGCAGTGTGGCCGAGATCATGCCACTTCACTCCAGCCTGGGGGACAGAGTGAGACTCCATCTCAAAAAAAAAAAAAAAAAAAAAAAAGACTTGATCATCAGGTTTCTGGTTTGAGCACCTGGGTGAATAAGGTGCCAGGTGTTGAGATGAGGAAGATGGGGGTGGGGCTGGGTTCGTTTGAATGTACATTTGTTTTTGTTTTTGAGAGGAAGATGGTCATCAGAGTTCTACGCTTGACATGTTGAGCCTGAGCTATCCAGGAGAAATCCAAGAGGGGATATGAAGTAAACAACTGAATTAAGGCCGGGCACAGTGGCTCATTCCTGTAATCCTAGCACTTTGGGAGGCCAAGGCGGGAGGATCACTTGAGCCCAGGAGTTCAAGACCAGCTTGGGCAATATAGGGAGGCCCTGTCTCTACAAAAAATTTAAAAATTAGTCAGGCATGGTGGCGTGCACCTGTATTCCCAGCTACTTGGGAGGCTGAGGCAGGAGGATCACTTGAGCCTGGGAGGTGAAGGCTGTAGTGAGCCATGATTGTGCCACTGTACTCCAGTCTGTGTGATAGAGCGAGACCCTGTCTCAAAAAAAAAAGGAAAATTACAGTGCTCAGATGAGAGGAAAGGCTATAAATTGGGGCATTATCGGCACATGAGCATAAATGAGATGTCTTAGAGAGAGAGAGAGAGAACAGAAGACAAAGATGGCCCAGGCCAAAGGGGACATAAGTCTGAGCACTGTACCAATCATCCGTATAACCAGGAATCAGCAAACTACAACCTGCAGCCTGTTTTTATAACTAAAACTCTACTGGAACATGGATTTACATGTTGTCTCTGGCTGCTTTCGAACTGTAACAGCAGAGATGTTGCACAAAGACGGAATGGCCCAGAAAGCCTAAAATATGTACTATGAGGTCTTTTACAGAAAGTTTACTGATCCATTAATTGAAACCATCCAGAGGACTCAGTTTCCTTATCTATAGAAGTCACCCACCTTGCAGGATTAAGGGGTATAATTATTTCTATAATGAAAAAAACCTAGCACACAGACACGGCACACAAGAGTTTCTGCTGAATCTGAGCCTGCTCAGCAGGCTTTTCACTCCTGGATTCAACACTGCAGCATCCAGCTCTGTTTCCATATTTGGCAATGGCGTTTAAACAGCACACACCTGCACTCCAGAAACAACTGCTAAAGTGAATTTGTAAATATAAACAGAAATGTCATCTGAGCTACTGCTTCCAACACAGGATAGATGTGTGTGAGCAGTTCTGACTCAGTCAGTTCTTTGTGGCCAACCAGTCTCCCCTAAACCCCTGTCCAAACCGAAACAAAAGCATCAGTCCATGAACAATTGGTTTTCACAGAACAATTGCTTACAATGCCTAAGTCCTCACCATTAATCTTAAAGGGAAGAAACAGAATTGTTCAGCATCGCTTGCTTACCCCAGAACACTGCCCCAGCTTGGGTAATCCATTTGGCAAGAACAGCCAATCATGTTTCAGAATAAAGTTGTTTCCTAGGCAACCAAAAATCTAGCCACAGAAACAGGCTGTAGACAGTGAAAAGAAACATAGGGAGGGGAATGGGAGGGTCGATGGAAGAGCAACGCAGAATCCACTGACCTTGATCTGATGTTCACCTGCAGTGCCACACTCAATCAGTATTCAAGTCCTAGCTGTTCACCCCATCCTCGACAAGGTACCCTGTCCCAGGGCCCTAGCATGGCATGGCCCCTTGGATGATTGGTAGCTACCTGGAGGACCTCGGAATATATTTGCCTTCAGCCCACTTAAGAGAACACCTCCAGGCAAGTCCCACAGAGAAGACAGTAAAGGCCCAGAACTCTTATGAACATGGGCACAGGGCCACGCTGGTGATATCTAGGAATAATGGCAGGGAAAAATGCACCCAAGCTTCCTTTGGGAATCAATCTCCCCCTCCCCACTCTACAGATAATGTTGCAGCTTATTCTATTTTAGGGGAGAAAAAACTCTATTGTGTCCAACAGTAATACCCAAAGTAAAATCTCCCTCCAGGAACTCAGAAACTGGCTGCAACTCACATTAGGAATGCTGTCATTTAAGCTACAGCATTTAGCCAAGGGTTGCCCCAAGAAACAAAGCCTTGAAAAAGATCTACGGCTGGGTGCGCTGGCTCATGCCTGTGATCCTAACACTTTGGGAGGCTGAAGCGGATGGCTCATTTGAGCCCAGGAGTTAGAGACCAGCCTGGGGCCACATAGCAAGGCCCCTTCTCTACAAAAAATTATTAAAAAAAAAAAAATAGCTGGGCATGGTGATGTGTACCTATAGTTCCAGCTACTTGAGAGGATGAGGTGGGAAAATCCCTTGAGTCCGGAAGGTGGAGGCTGCAGTGAGCTGTGATCACACTGTTACATATGAGCCTGGGCAACAGAGTGAAACACTGTCTCAAAAAAAAGAAAGAAAAAGAAAAAGATCTAATGAGAGCTAAAGAAAGATTCCTGCTTGGAGCCCCAGCCACCGTTTCTGGCCTTCTGAACGACTGAGAGGCTGGCAATTTCAGGCACAGGGCATTTCCACTTTTGCAATTTTCTGGCACTTACGTCTTCTCAGAGTCTTTGCAGATGTGGCATCTCACCTCTGAAAAACCCTGCGAGGCAGGAGGGGCAGGATCAGAGTCATCGGATTTTCTCTACATCTCCCAAAGAAAAGGTCAGGAACCACATAAGGGAAGGGACCAGAACCCCACTTCTAACCACAGATGCATGGAGAGCTCCAATCTCTCCACCTACTGCGGTGGTACCCGAGATCCTTCTTTTGCCTGGCCTCTCTCCAGCTGCATCTGATCCCACCCACTTCTGAAATCTCAGCCAACTCATCAACTTCCCCAAACTAGCTCCCAATCCAGTTTTCTTGTCTGTCTTGGCCAATGCCACTTCTTTCTCCTAGTTACCAGGGTATGAAACTTCCACTTTGTACTTGCCACTGTCTCCTCTCTTCCCTCCCCCATCTCATCAATCACAGAGCCTGTTGCTTCCTCCTCCATCGCTTCTCTCCCATCCACCTTGGCCCCTCTACTTCGATCCACGGGTCTACAGAGTATGGGTTTCCATATTTGTGATTTGTTTTTAGAGCCAAGGCACGTGCTCACTTTGAGAGTAGGGCAACAGTCGGGGCAGGCCGACTTTGCCAACAGAACCACCACTTTTGCTCTCTGATGATAATGGCCCCCTGGGTGGTTTTCAGTGGCCAGGGTGTGGGGATTTGGTGGAAGCTGAGGGAACCCCTGAAACGGGGGTCTCCAACTACACAAAGGACAAAGTACTTAATGCTGCCTCACTTGGCAGAAGCCGCACCACATGGGGCTGCCACAGCAGTAAGGGATGAACAGCAGGTCTGATCAATAGCTGCAGACCACATTTACTCAAGTACTTCCTGTCCATTCCTGTGTCTCCTACCATCCATACTGAGAAATAAGTGTTTTCTGTGGGAGAATTCTCCCTCCCCTTGCTACTCATATTCTATTTAAACAAATGGCCACTATTGCTACAAGAACTTCTTTGCCAGATAGGAAAGGAGCAGTCAGAGAAGTGGCCAGCTGTTTCTCATGGACAGGATGGAGGGAAGACTGAACCAGTTCATGGCTTCTCAAATTTTGAGATGCCTACAAATCACCTGGGCATCTTTACAAGTCCTTGGATGAAATGGAGATTCTGATTCAGCTGGTCTGGGGTGAGGTCTGAGGCTCTGCGTTTCTAGCAAGCCCCTTCAGGAAGCTGATGCTGTCGTGTGTGGCCCACCCTGGGAGTAGCAAGGGACTGGTCACCATTTGCACCTTCATCCTCAGGCTTCAATCCCCAGTCCCATGGGACTTCTGCTGCTCCAATCTTGATGCCTGAGTTCTCAAAAGGGGAGATACAAAAGTCGCTCCCTCCCTAGCCCAATGCACTCCAGCATAGAATGAAGCTGTCAGCTGGAGCTACAAAAGCTGCCCAAATGCACCCCAAACCTGCAATTGGAAGGAAAGAAATCTTAAAGCTAAAAAATTTAAATTAAAAAAAAATCCTTCAGTCACTTCCAAATCCTCTGTCTTTTGATTTCACTCTTCCTTAAGCCATGTCTTCCTTAAGCCAGTCTTCACAGGGAACCAGCAGAGAAAAAGGGAAACATTTACTCTAGATTCCGGTTGTCAGGAACTGTACCCCGTGGCAGGTGCGCACCCTGTGTTTGTCACCATCCCTGCAGCCCTGACGGCATCATCCTACAATGCAACCTCTTTCCTGCCATGGACCCCACACTCTGTTGCTGTCTTGTGTATTATTCACGTGCATGCATTTTCAGCTGCATGGAAATACTACCAAGAAAGACCTGTGCCTGGGCAGAAAAGAGGCACTCTCAGAATATATATTTTTAAAACCTCTAGACTGGGAAAAAGCACATCTGCAGTAGAAAAATAAGCCCCAGTTATTCAGAGAGCAGAAACGGGTTTTGAAGAGGACAGATGCTAGCAATGGCACTGGCCCCAAACACTTCCTCTCTCTCCATTTTTTTAGAACAAACATGTTATAGGATGGAGGGTGGGATTTTGTGAATGAGTGAATATACTATCTTAAAGGTCTATATCTAGAGACATTTCAGAGGCAGCAGTTCTAGGGAGAGAAGCCTCAGGCGGGTGCATATGGACCAACTCAACCGTGAAAATATTTGATAAACAGCTTCCATCACAATGTGGCCATTCAGCCTGAAATTTTATTTAAACACCACTATCCCAGTGGGCAGAACCTTAAGGGACCTTATCCAAAAAGGCACAGCTACCTAACAGAAGCTATCTCAACTCGGCCCTCACCTGACAGAACACTGATCATTTATTAACTCAGCTGAGAAAGAGGGCGGGGACGTTAGGGACCGGCGAGCTGAATTTCCAATGACTGAGGAGCACATTTTCCCAAACATACAGTCACATTGTCCTTTCTGTTTCCTAAGCTCTTTACTAGATAGGTCTGAGCCGTGAGAGCTAGCCAGTGCCTGTCACTGATTAACTCAATTCCACTATAGAGACTTGCAAAAAATAGGTTAAAATGGTTCTTTCCTGCCTAGACTCGAGTTGTATTTCCATGCACCTAGCAACACTACACGTGCACGAGAAACAAGGCAGGCACAGCACAAGGATCATAACATTTAAAAAGAAAATCCTCAAACACGATGTGCCTCCATTGTAAGACGATGCTTTCTCAAGCTACAGGGGTGAAAACAAATGATGGGTGCACACCTGCTCGGAAGAATGACTCCCTGCTAAAGAGCTGGAGCCCAGAAAACCACGAGGCTCAGCCTAGCATTACATCACTACGCCGAGCCAGCTCCTCACTCAAGCCCAGGGGTCGAGGGACCAGTGAGGAAGTACCCCCCAGGGCCCCATCCCTCCTACAACACACAGATCAATCCCCACCATCTTTTAATCTACACATCCATGACTCTTAAGAACCCACTTTACTAACCCCACCCCCAAGTCCCCAGAAAATACTCTTCCCTGAAACACAGTCTTCTCTCTGGAAAAGTAGGGGCAGGTGAGGCTGGGAGGTCCACTTTGGATACAAGCCTGAGTTGCTGAAATGCGACCTGGCCGGCAGACCCATTCAATAAGCCCCATCGTCCAAACATGCCTGGGTAGGTAATGGAGACGACCATAACAGAAACGTGAATTCTAATAAACACTCGGCCAGGATAAAGGCCACTTCTGAGCACGTTAGCTCTGTGGTTGAGAGAAAAGATCGGATTCCTGGATCGATGCACAGTCAAGCACTGCCTCCACCAATGACAGGACGGTTCGGCCCTTTACTAATAATAGCAAACGGCCTTGTCCTCGAGTGTTCACGAGAGTGAGTATGTGGATGATGCTTAGGCTAACTGGACGGAACGTCCACCACAGCGCACCACGCCATCTGCCCAGCCACACGCGCAGCTGCCCGGAAACTGGGCTGTCTCCCCGGGCACGGAGCTGCCACGCTCATGGGTTCTTCCTAGGAGGAGGCAGTCGCTGATGCCTGGCTGTTCCCTTGCAGGAAATACCACTGTGCCGGGGGTGCAGAGGAAAGATGCTGACGGCAGGAGAAGCCCCCCAGCCATGCACCCACTGCTGAGCGACCAAAACTGAATTCCAGGGAATCGTTTCTGCCCACAGCAGTAACTTGGGGTTACCAGATGCTCCTCCCAGAGCAGCCACCAGGTAAAGCCTTCCAAGGCTGCGGAGAACCCCAGGCCAGCCTGGGCTCCAGGTTGCACACGCATTAGGAAAGGCGACACTAACAAAGCCCGGGCATCCTCTCCTCCTCCCCGGGAGACTCGGGGAGGCCCGGGCGGAGCACTTACATTGCCTCGGAAGCCTCCAGGTTCAGGTCGCTGGCTGGGGCTGGCTGCAGGGACTGCGACCCTCCCATCCTCGCTGTGCCCTGACGTGCAAGCTAGCCGCGAGCGGGGCCAGCGTCCTGGCGCGATTCCTGCAGCCGGGAGCCAGGGAGGGCCGGCCGGCGGCCGGGGTTGCTGCACTGCAGAGGGGAGCAGCTGCGGGCATCCGTGGCGGCGGCGGCGGCGGCAGGGAGCTGCGACTTGCGGCCCGAGCCGGGGCCCGGGGGGCGAGCGCCGCGGGTGTGTGCGCGCGAGTGTGGCCGGCGCGCGCCCGAGTGTGGCCGGCGTGCGCGGCTCTGCCCGGGACGTGCGGGTGTGAGCGCGAGCGCCGGTGCCGGTGTGGTCCGAAAGCCTCTTCTCTTAAACCCCCCGGCAGCCGGCTCCTGTGTGTGACACGATGATGTCATCATCGCCGAGCAGCCCCAACGCCTGCATCTTCACAAAGCTCCATCGCGGGCTCCGGAAACGGGGCTGGGGGTGGGGAGGCGAAGACCCTCCTTCTGCCCCAGCCCCTCCCGCCTCGCCGGGACCGCCCGCATTGTGTAGCTTTGAAATGCAAACGAGCCGCGGCCCAGGAGCTGGGGCCCTAGAAAGGAGGGGCGTGGTGGTCGGGCGGGCTGACCACCGAGAGTAGGGGGCTCAGCCCTGTTGGCTCATCCCTCCAGGAAGGAGGAAATGGTCTCTCCCGGCCCAGGACTAGGGGGACGGCTGGACGAACAGGTAAACAGGCTGCAGCGGGCAGCGGGAGCGACGCTGGGAGAGACGTGCGCCCTTTTCCACCGCCGGCTTCTGCCTCCTTCAGGCCCCGCGTCCTGGAGGCAGCTGAGGTCTGTACCAAGGAGAGCTGCGGGGCCTGGCTCGCGCCTCACAGCCAGCCCGGGCCTAACCTTCAAGGACCTTTGCACCGCACAGTCTGCAGGGCTTGGGGCAAGCTAGGGAGCAAAAGGTACTGAGCCTGCGAGCGGGCTGGGGCTGCAACACCATCTTTGGCCACCAAATGAGCTCCACAAAGCCAAACCCTGTGCAAACAAGCAGAGGCGCGGCCAGCTGAGCCGCCCAAGGCAGGCCCTAATGCAGCATGCGTGTACAGGGCAAAGGCAGTTCTCCGTGACATGCATCGGCTCAGCTCTGTGATTCTAAACACGGGCTGAGCCTGTAGGAATGTCCGTGACACCCCATCACCAAGCTCCCAGTGCCCAGCCCCGTTCTGTGGCTGGCAGCATGTCACCCATCAGCAGCCAAATCCCCATCCCTGGCCTATGGCTGGCTCGGAAACCCTCAAGGCTTGAGCTCCTGAGCCTCCTCACTGAAGGCTGCTGGAGAAAGAGTTCATCTCCGTATAGGTACAGGAGGTTTGGGGCACACCTGGGAACCCCACCGTCCCCTCATGCTGTACATTCAACACAACCGCTTCCTGCGCTCGCAGCCCAGACTCACAACCGAATTCAAATGGAACCTCTGACGGGTAAGTGGAAGACTCTTCCACATTTCCCAGCTTGTCTTCACCCATAGGGCAGTGAGCCTAAAATGTATCTAAACTGTAGCCAAAAACAAAAGAAAATAAAAACAAAATTGTTCAAAGCATTTTAAAATTGCCTCCAATACACTGTTTTCTAGCAACGCAGCCGAGGACGTTTGGATGGGCTCTTTTGATACTGACACTCAAGGTCAGAGTAGTTCTAGAGCTTCACGGGGACTGACTTTCCACTGCTCTTATTCAGTATCAGTGTCAAACAGAATGCCAGAGGATCAACATCGTTTTCTGGGATGTAACAGCATGAAATTTCCAGGAAACATTGAGAAGGTTTACTTTTGCATTTATATGAAAATAGCTAATGATTATGTCAATCTTGCAGGGAAGGTGGCTGTCATGGGTGGTGTGATGAGGCATGCTCTGGAAAGCACCTCCCGGAGAAGCCGTCACTCACTGTCAGCATTGGATGTCACTTGGTGGCAAGGATCCTGCAACCTGTTCATCCTGTCACCATTCTCAGCACCCTGGGGGTTTGTTTCTCTGTCACAAAACAGACCTCTTGGGCTCCATATGCAGGTGAGGGCTCAAAGAAGCTTACTGCGTGGAGCTGAAACATCTGTAAGCTCTAACCTGTGCTGTTACTGTTTTGAAGAAAGTGGCCCTTTCCCTGGGCACCTAGGGACTGGCCTTCAGCCAAGCCTGGTACTCAGAAAATACATGAGGAAAAAAATGAGGAACCACAATTAGAACTCATCTGCCAACTTTTAAAAACATTTTTCAGATGATGTGCAAAAGCACAAAGCCATCTAAATGTCCTCACCCTTAACAGGTAGAGGTTCTGCTGTGATAACAAGATAGGGTTTGAAATGAGACTGGAGTTCAAATCCTGCCTTCTCCCTCGTTAGCTGTGTGGCCTGAGCCGACTGTTTAACCATACTGAACCTTATTTCCTCAGCTGGCAAAAGAGGAAAAGCATCTGTTTTGCAAGGGCACTGGAAAAAGTAAATTAAATACCATCTATGAATGCCCAGGACCAGGATTCTTCTTTCTAAGAAAAAATTTCCCCCCAAGTATAGTACCATAAAGGAAATTAAGGCAGCATTAAAGTGAAGTGCTTTTACATAGAATCCCAACAACTGAAAAGTTATGACATAGTGACAGGGTATATTATTTAGTGGGACAACACCATTTCACTGCTGTCAAAAACACAATCAAGAACCAGGAGAGGGGCTGGACACCGTGGCTCACGTCTGTAATTCCAGCACTTGGGGAGGCCGAGGTGGGAGGATTACTTGAGTCCGGGAGTTCAAGACCAGCCTGGGCAACATAGTGAGACCCTGTCTCTACAAAAAATAAACAAAATTAGGTGGGTGTGGTAGTTGATGTGCTACTCAGGAGGCTGATGTGCTTGAGTCCAGCAAGTCGAGGCTGCAGTGAGCCATGATCGTGCCACTGTACTCCAGCCTGGGTGACGGAGCAAGACCCTGTCTCAAAAAAAAAAAAAAAAAAAAAAAGAACCAGGAGAGAAACAAATAAAATGTGGGCACCATTACAGTCGATGCAACTAAAACCCATGTATGATTAGTTTGTGTAAATTATTTACGGAAGAGTCTCTCAGACCCTCATTGAAGACCTTTTGATGCTGACTTTACAAACAATTTAAAACAAAGCTGGTGATCTAGTAACTCGGCCTACAGAAAATGTAAAGCTGAAGAAAATAAGGAGGGAGAATGATAAAAGGGCTGTGCTATGGACTGAATGCTTGCGCCTCCCTCCCAAATTCATGTGTTGAAGCCCTAATCCCCAGTGGGATGGTATTTGGAGGTGGGGCTTTTGGGAGGTAATTAGAACTAGATTACATCATAAGAGTCCCCTCAAGATGAGATTATACCCATATAAAAAGAGAAAGAGACATGAGACCCCCCCACTCCTCTGCTGTGTGAGGCAAGAAGGTGGCCATCTGCAAGCCAGGAAGAGAGCCTTCATCAGGAACCCAACCATGCTAGCACCCTGATCTCAGACTTCCAGCCTCCAGAACTGGAAGAAATCAGTGTTTTCTATTTAAGCCCCCCAGGGGACCCCACTACTCCTAAGCATGGCCCTATGAGACCTTGAACTCAAACAGCCCCTGGGGGCCTGTCTGTTAAGACCACAGTCCACATATTCTAGGGCCCTGAAGGCAAGCTAAGCCCGCTTAGACAGGCTCCACTGCAAACCTTCCTACTGACGTCCCCAAAGACACCCTAGAAACCTGGATAAATCAAGGAATGCATCCATCATTTCTAAAAAGCAGTTCAACATATATTAATGTACCTATTATGTACCTGGCCTATAAGTGGAAACCAGCTTATTCTCACATTGCTTAGTGACACCTACCAGAAAGATCAGCAAACCTGATAAATTCCCATAGCCAAAAGATAAACTGAAGCTATGTAGTGCAGCCTCTTCAGTCCCACAGAGGTTCAAGGGACTGAGCCATGGTCAGAAACTGCGAGTAGTTTGAGACCCCTCTGACACCCCAAGAAAAACAAACGTTGAGTGGCTCCATCTTTGCCTCTGGCCTTAGGGAGTCTCCAGTTGCCATAGCAGCAAGACTCTCCAAACACTACCAATGGACCCCGAGCTGCTAATTAGCCCGAGCACACACACTCAGGAAAGTAGGTCAGATCACAGAGAAATCCATCTGGAGGAGCTAAGAATGTAAACACAGATGGAGAACAGGGCTCCTCCAAGCCCTGGGTCTTCACCACCACCCACTACACCATGGTGGGGAGTGGAGGGAGGCTGGACAAAACCCCAGCGACTTCTCTTCAGGGAGCCGAGCTTGAGACCGGCTCTGGGCTGTCTCTGAGAGTGTTATCTTGTTACTCCACCTGAGGCCCCACGCATCCAGCCCCACATCACACAACTCTGCACCCAGCAGTGCCTGAACGCCTGAGCCCTGCACTGAGCTAGGCACGCTCACTGCCTTGCCGAAAATTCGAAGAGCTGGGAAGCTGTGTGGCCTGAATGCAGCACCCACACGTCAACAGGAGTAGGGACCTGTGAGCAGGGACAGAGCCTGGGCTCAGGCGAGAATGGTGCGGTGCCGGGCTTTCTCCACCCAGGTGTCACAGTCCCAGGATGGACACTCTTTCCATGTGTCCCCAAAGGACACACTTCCACATCACTCAGTCTTGTTCCAAAAGTCATCCACTGCCTTTGCAAAAAAGTCCCAATTCGACCTCCTGGCTTTGATCCGGCATTGGAGCATGGCCAGGTCCTCACCGTGGCCTCACTGCTGAGGAGCTACCCCCTCCTCAACTTCTCCATCTCTCTCAATTCCTCCAGAAAATCACATCCCAGCTCCCCCAGCTCCCTGGAGGGGTCTGCTCCCTGCCAGCCCCCAGACTTCTTTCTTCCCATTCCCTCGGCTGCCTGCATATTGATGCCTTGGCGCTTTCTTGCCTTGTTCGAGTCTCAGGTGTGTCTGTGTCTGGTGTCTCCACTCTCCAGCCATGCAGGGTGCCCCAAGCACAGCCAGAGCCCCATAAACACGTGCCACACGAGACCTCAGAGGATGGGGAGAAGGTCCTGGCAAAACTGTCTTATGATGAACAGAGAAAAGGCAGAAGATGGTTGTGTTCGTTTATTTGCAGCGGTACACATATTCTGTTAACCTCTTACATGACGACATTAAATCTCACATGCTCACCTTTGGGAGTCTGAGTGGTTTCTTGGGCTTAAGTACAAGCTTCAGTGAAGCCCCATCTTTTCCAGAAGGTTCTCTTGTTCTCTCCTTGCAAAGGGCTGATCTATTTATGGCATCTCTTTCTACCACCTTCACCATATTTACACCTGGAACCTTTCAAAGTTCTTCACAAGCAAGGACAGCTCTACAGGTGACTCTTCAGCAGGAAAAACCCTGTTGATTCAGTTATGACAGAAGTGGAAGACTGGGAATTTTACTATTAGACCCAGGGAGGTAACCCAAATGTCCTAGAAAAGAAGTCAGTAAAAAGAGATGAGACTCACTTCTGTTTTTTGAGTTTTTCTTTTTTTTTTTTTTTTTTTTGAGATGGAGTCTCGCTCTCGCTGTTGCCCAGGCTGGAGTGCAGTGGCACGATCTCAGCTCACTGCAACTTGCCTCCTGGGTTCAAGCAATTCTCCTGCCTCAGCCTCCCGAGTAGCTGGGACCACAGGTGCACGCCACCACGCCCAGCTAATTTTTGTATTTTTTAGTAGAGATGGGGTTTCGCCATGCTGCCCAGGCTGGTCTTGAACTCCCAGCCTCAAGTGATCCACCCACCTCGGCCTCCCAAAGTGCTGGGATTACAAGTGTGAGCCACCTGTAATCTCATAGCCAGTCGAGATTCACTTTTATTTTTAAATTAAGAATTCAGAACATATTTGTAATCTTTGATACCTATAGGAAGGAAGGAAGGAGGGAAGGAGGGAAGGAGGGAGGGAGGCCAGTCCCCAAAATCTCAGGGCTATACAAAAGTTGTTAGCATTAAGAATTCTCTTCACATATGAAAAAAAAAATCAGTAACACAAATACCACGTTCAAAAAGATTAAATATGATCCTCAAAATCTTTCTTTCTTTACCAAATAAATTCAGCTCTCTTTTTTCTTAAACACATCATCGCTGGCTTGATACTTCAGCTCTTTTGAGATGGAAATGGTAGGAGACACTCATGAGGTAGCTTTTGAGAGAATATACCCTACCTAATGTCAAAAAGGATTTAAGCCCACAATTCAAGAGAACAAAGAAAATACAGAAAGAAAAGGTGGGTAAAAGCCAGAGGGAGTGAGGTAAGCATGGAAGTGCTGACCTAAGCCCTTGCTGGAGTGGGGTACAAGTCTGGCTCTAAGTTTCCCAACAGCCAAAGCAAAAAGGGCAACCACTATGATCAGTTACATGATTCATAAAATCCGACATGTTAAAAAAAAAAAAAATCCCATGGATGAGCAGCTTCTGTTGTGACTTTCTGAACAGGCATTCTCCCACAAGCCCTTCACCAGGTGACTATATGTATATGGTGGCTGATGCCTTCGACAATATCCTCCCACCAATACAATATTCTTCCATATAGCTATGTCAGCAATCACGGCAGGGGCTCCTCAGCTCTCCTGGCAATCAACAAAATCCTAAAACTACAAAGTTCCCAGGGATGCATTTCTAGTTCCCCCATCCTGCACTAAGGGTCCCCACCACTCAAGTTTCCATGGTAACAAGGTTACATAAGAGAACACAAAGGGCAGCATTAGGACAACGTCATCAACAAAGCAACCATTTATAGACTTGATCCTCCCTCACGTGCCCCTCCTGTCTTCACAAGTCCATTTTACTGTATTTTATTTGAGACAGGGTCTCACTCTGTCACCCAGACTGGAGCGCGATGGCACAATCTCATCTCACTGCAACCTCGACCTCCTGGGCTCAAGCGATCCTCCCGCCTTAGTCTCCTGAGTAGCTGGGACCACAGGCGTGTGCCACCATGCCTAGCTAGTTTTTTGTATTTTTTGTAGAGATGTGGTCTCACTATGTTGCCTAAGCTGGTCTCAAACTTCTGGGCTCGAGTGATGCACCCACCTTCTCCTCCCAAAGTGCTGGGACTACAGACGTGAGACACTGTGCCCAGTCATGTCCTCACAAGTCTAGTCTTTGGCAGTCGCTTGCTGATTGAAGGAGCAAATATACAGTGCCAACAACCAGAAAGCAAAACTGCAAACCTGGAAGAAGAAGGAGGATGTCATGGAGTCAATTAAAGTCACACCAGAGAATTGCTCAAAACCTACCCCAAAGCCATAAGAAAGGGCAGCTGGCACAGTCAGACCTGTGAGCAACTGAAGAAGAGAAACTCAGCCAGGATGAGGACAGAAGGTGGCTTCAAAGAGAGAACGTGAAGATGAAAGAACCAAGAGAAGCCCTCAGAACTGTTTATGAAAGAGTGACCCTGTTGCTTAAGCTGAAGTCAGGTGTGAAGTGAAGAACATGCAACGTTGAAAATCTGGCACAAAAAATCTGCCCAAATCCTTTGTTCATTCTAAGCATTAACACGTGGTTACCATTAAAGTCTACATTTTGCTGGCCGGGCGCAGTGGCTCACGCCTGTAATCCCAGCATTTTGCGAGGCCGAGGCAGACGGATCACGAGGTCAGCAGATCGAGACCGCAGTGAAACCCCGTCTCTACTGAAAATACAAAAAATTAGCCGGGCACGGTGGTGGGTGCCTGTAGTCCCAGCTACTCGGGAGGCTGAGGCAGGAGAACGGCGTGAACCCGGGAGGCGGAGCTTGCAGTGAGCTGAGATCGCGCCACTGCACTCCAGCCTGGGCGACAGAGCAAGACTCCGTCTCAAAAAAAAAAAAAAAACAAAAGTCTACATTTTGTTAAATCTAAAATAAAATCATTTTCATAATTTTTCATTTCTTTTCAGAGTGAAGTCTTAACGTTTTTTGCACTATTGGCCAGGCACGGTGGCTCGCACCTGTAATCCCAGAACTTTGGGAGGCCGAGGCGGGTGGATCACGAGGTCAAGAGATCGAGACCATCCTGACTAACACGGTGAAACCTCGTCTCTACTAAAAATACAAAAAATTAGCCGGGCATGGTGGCGGGCACCTGTAGTCCCAGCTACTCGGGAGGCTGAGGCAGGAGAATGGGGTGAGCCCAGGAGGCGGAGCTTGCAGTGAGCCGAGATTACACCACTGCACTCCAGCCTGGGTGACAGAGTGAGACTCAGTCTCAAAAAAAAAAAAAAAAAAAGTTTTTCCCACTATTAACCATAAAACTTTGATGTATTAAGTGGACTCACTTTAAGTGGCCTTTCTCAGATAACAATTTCCTTTGGATAACCCAGATGTCCTTCCTGTAACTACCTTTATAAACTGTGTTTAAGATCATAGGTGAAAATCGAGAGGGTGGCCCACAGCAGACACATAGCCAAATAAAATCTCAACCTCCAAAGTTCAGGCTCCTACTTATAAATAAAGCCCAGTTCCATTCTAAACCTGGGAGGAAAGAGCCAACACCCTCACCTAAGCCAGGTGACTGTATCTGTCTAGGATCAAAAACATAACCAATGTTATCCATCTTTCTTCTCGGGAAACTATTTCCAGGAAGAACAGAAAATTCAGTAAGCACCACAAAAATGTTTTGGTTCTTGTTTAAAGAGGTTTAATATTGCATTTGCTTTGAATGTTGATGTGTTAATCCACTGAGTTCCTCTAAGGTTTAAAGTCACCGGTTTTAGAGGCTACTTTGTACTAGGAATAAAAGGCCTTTTAAGGAAAACATTTGGGTGTAAACAGAGATGGGGTCTCCCAGCTGCCAAAATCAACAGCAAAGCTGGTTTCTGAGGCCAGACTGGAGAAGCAGGTTGAGAAGGGCGGGTCTGTGCCTCTGTGGTGGGAGGGGCTCCCCTCAGTGGCCCAGTGGTGGAGATGCTTCCAAGATGAAAGTACAGAAAGCAAATGCAGAACTTCTATGCCTCTTCGACCTTCCCTCATTTTGAACAGAGACAGCAGCTACCTGTGACTGCCCGGGGCGGGGGTGGGGGGAATTTGCAGCATCTGGGGTAAATTTCTTCCCACGCCTGCCGGCAGCAGTCGAGACAGAAGCTGGCACAGGGCTGCCCTACTTGTGAGCCAGGCAGCAAAAACCAGGCGCTGAGGCTCAGAACTGCTGACTCAAGCCTCCATGAAGGAACAGAAATCCAGAAAGCCGGGCCAGAAATAGCATCCATGAGCATCTATTGATAGCACAAAGTCCGTGGGCAGAGTAAGTGAATGAGTGTGTCAGCGTGGGTGGGTGTGTGTGCGCCTGCATGTGTGTTAGCAAGCCCTAAAAATATTTCCCTCTTTCCATAACCATCCGAGAGGCCCTGTCGGTATAACTCCCTCTACACCCTGCCTAACTGTGGCCAGCTGCAATTAATATATAATTGTGTCTGAGGATAAGAGACTGTTTTTCCTAAATTCTCAGATCTTTAGCAGTTGATGTGTACATGGGAAGAAAATCTTCCCGTGACAATAGACTGACCAAATTCCTGCTTCATCTTTGCTGAGCTTAAGGAATTGTTGTGAGAGAGAGCTGGACACAGGCATGACAAGGTTTCCTAACAGCCTGCAGAGGCTATTAGGCATCAGTTTGGCAAAAACTAAATGCATGGCATATTTACATATTTTTCTGCATATCTTTAAACTATTACTCCAGGAAGACATGAAGGATTGCTACTCTGCATAAGCATTTCCCCTGTGCTGTGACTGCCTGCCTCGGAATCTACCTGTGCCTATGATCTTAAGCCCAGTTTATACACGCACCCATGCCCCAGTATGGGACGGCTCCTTTGTCCTAGCAGCAGCAAGTTTGGCTCCAAGAGGGAACCTGGCCCGGCATCAGGCCCTTGGAAGCCCTCAATAACTATGAGCGTATGAATGGAGAAATGGGTAGACTTGCAGACACAGAGGAGAAAGGCAGACATCCAAACTGTTTCCAGCTAGGGCCAGGGCTGAAGGCAACTCAAGGAGGTCCTCCCTAGGATGAGCCCTTCCAGGGCTGCAAAGAGACCCCAGGTACCACATGCAGAGCCCAGAGCCAGCTCCCCAGTCTCCCTGACCTCAACAATCTCCCTAGTGGCAGATCTTGTTTATTTTTGTGTGGGGGGCTGGGGGGAGGAAGACAGGTTGGGTGCTCGGCACTAAGGTTTGAATTAAACTCTCTTCCTCAGACACCTAAGTCAAAAAGATGAATAGAAAGCAAGGGACATTCTTCACTCACTGGCATCCTTAAGCTGACCCTGAGAAGTTCTTAGTCCTCTGTGCTTCCGTTTTCTCATCTGTGCAATGAAAATAATAACAGTTCCTCTTCCATAACATGGAGGGTGCAAGGTTTAAATGAGATAATATGTGAAAAAGCCCGAGGCACTGCAGTGCCAGGCATACAGCAAGTGCTCAATACATGTTTAGCTGTGGCTGCTGCTGTGGCTGTTTTGTGAAAAAACAAGAAATCACTTTGGCCTGAGGAGGACTTGGTGTCCCTGCTTCACTGACTCTCACAACATCTCTGGGACTCCAAGCCTGAGGTCTGCAATCAGGCAGAGGAGTTAGAGGCTGGAAGGCTTCCTGGAGGAGTCCACAGATATGAGATGACCCAACCCAAATGGTTCCCGCCACAGCTTTGGCCTCAGAGCTTGGGGCCTCGGCCAGTGTTCTGACTTTGCTAGGCTTCAGTTGTCCCATCTATAAAATGGGCACAATAAAAATATCTGCCTGACAGGACTGTTATGCACATTAAATGAGATGAAATATATATCGGGCCAGGCGCTATGGCTTATGCCTGTAATCCCAGCATTTTGGGAGGCGGGAGGATCACCTGATGTCAGGAGTTTGAGACCAGCTGGGCCAACATGGTGAAACTCTGTCTTTACTAAAAATACAAAACTTAGCCGGGCGTGGTGACCTATGCCTGTAATCCCATCTACTCAAGATGCTGAGGCAGGACAATTGCCTGAACCTGGAAGGCGGAGGCTGCAGTGAGCCGAGATCACACCACTGCACTCCAGCCTGGGAGACACAGCAAGTGAGACGCCATCTCAAAAAAAAAAAAAAAAAAAAAAAAAGAAATATATATCAAAAGCATTGCTCTCAGTGCCTGGTACATAGAAAGTACTCAGCAAAGGCCAGATGTTATCACAAGAGGAAGAAAACTAGAGCCACTCTGTGATGCTCCAGGGAGAACCTGAAACCTAATCCCAGCCAGAGCCTATTACGTTGCTCTCCACCCTTTTCTCCACAAGGTCCCAGTTCCCACCCTGAGTCCTGCCAAACAGCGCTGCAACAGTCAGCCTTCTGGCCACAGAGAGTGAGGATGCAGGATGGCTCGGCCCATTTCCCCAACTACGTCAGTCTGGACAGATGTCTCAGGCTGTGTTGGCAGAGGCACTGCAGGTACCACGTGCCAACCTCGGGACAAGCTGCCTCCTCTTGGAAATGAAGCAGGGACAATGCACCAGGGAATCATGTCATCAAGTCAGCCGTGTCAACACGCATTTATGGAATGGAATGGAATGGAATAGAGTATCACTGCAGCCCACCAAGTAAGGGAAGGTCCGTGCCAATCTTGGACACATATGGGGTTAGTACATGTGTACTGGCCACAATGTTAAGCTTCTCCCTGTGGTTTGAGCAGAGCTGCTCTGGCCAGACTGCAGGTCCTCCAACCTGGAAGACTTCCCCCTTTCATTTTTGTTTGCTTATTTCTTTTTGTTGTTGTTGTTTGATCTTCCATCCCTCTTTAAGAAATCATTCTGATTTTATTCATTGGCTTTCAGCTCCATTATCTAAATCCAAGAAAAGCAGGCAGGACCCTGTAATTCTTTCTGCAAAGCCAGGAAATGATGCTCAGCGAGATGCTATTTAGACAGAGATGGGAGCAGGGACACCAAGGTGGGGTACAAGGTGGGCAAGTCATCCTCAAAGAGCCACCATCCTTTGCCTCTTAGCCCAGGAGAATACTCCAAGGTCTCCATGTTTGGTGGAACCACATGGGGAATTACATCCCTCTGGCCCTGGGCCCCAGCCTTGGGCAGTAAGGGGAGGAAATGCTGGTGCCAAGCCCCAGGCCCTGGGCAACTTCTCCCAGCGAGCCCCTGCCCAGAGTCACAGTCCAGCCTGGGAGTAGTCACCTCTGCAGTGTCACCCTCAGACACAGTGTGTCCCACGTTGCAGGGTCACCACTCTATCCCAGCACCTGCCTTCAGCCTTGCACAGAGCAAATGCTCGATCAATGTTGGTGAGTAGATGAATGCAAGGCACAAAGACAGACCCAGGTCCCCTCCATCCCCACGGCCACTGCTTTAGTTCAGGCCACCACTGTCTCCCACCTGGACCACAGCAACAACTTCCACGTGGCTCTCTGACCTCTGGCCTCTCCTCCACCCACCCTCCTCCTCGCCACCACAGATATTTCCCCAAACTAAATTCCATCCTGACTCTCCTCTGCTTGAAAAGAGAAGACAAAAACAAAAACAAAAACAAATACAAAAAAAAAAAAAGAAAAGAGAAGACATGTTTCTTTGCATTTTTTGGGCACCAGCAAACTCCCCAGTCTGGCTGCAGGCCCCTCTAAATCTGAGGATCATGGCCACCTTGGCTGCTCACCCTGCTGCTCTGTCTTAGACCGCCGTACCTCCCTCCAGCCCCTCCAGTTCCTCTCTGACCTGCTGCCTCAATCTGCTGGGCCTCGCCACACCCCAAGCTTTGGCACATTTGGTTCCTCTTCCCTGAAGCACTTTTGCCCTTCTTTACCCTCAGCAAACACCTAGTCATGCTGCAAAACTCAGTGGTGATGCTGCCTCCTCTGGGAAGCCTTCCCAACTTCTCCAGGCAGAGTCAGGTGCTCCCTTCTCTTGAGTCTTTTGTTCTCAGCTCTATTGGAGACTTTATCATGTTGTACTATGTTAAGTTGATCACATTGTATTGTTCTGTTTCCAGAACAGCTGTCTCTGTCTGCTTCCTTTTCCCCATCACTGCTGGGCATTGGAGTGGGGGAATGTGAATTCAATGCCTCCTACTTGTCAAACACTGAGCTATATTCTTCATGTACTTTACTACTCACAATAACCCCCAAGAGGTGGGTACTACTAGCCCCATTTTAAAGATGGGCAAACCAAGGCTCAGAGTAGTCAAGTAACTCACACCACGTCACACAGCTGGTAAATAGGCATGTCTTTCCAACTTCATGCTCCTTCCCCTGCGCCACATTCCGAATAGTCCGTGGCATAGAATCAACCGGGATGTTATCTGCCGAGAGGCTGGCTGGCAGGATCAAAAAATGCAAACAAAGCAGAAGAGAGGACCCAGGAACGCTGCATGACTCCACCTAGACTCCAGCGCTCAGCACGTCCTTCTTCTGCCAGCGAAGTATTAAAGAAACTGACTCATTAACAACACGGCGAGGCACTCGGGCATGGTGGGGTCCTGAGCCGCCCATGCTCGTACCATATCCCATCCCACCCCACCTCCCTGGGCCCTGCCTCCCTTGGTTTGGGGTTCTATTTCTCCACCTCCTTTGGGGCACTCTGTGACCAGCCGTCTCCTGGCCACCCCTCTTTCTGCACCTCCACTGGGTCTGAGGGCTCGAGAGCACGCATTTGGCTTAGAAGGAATGCAGCTTCCCGGAGGGCAAGCACCTAAAACCATCAAGTGGCAGCCGAGGGCCGTCCTTGGGCAGCCGTGCTGGGGGAGGAGGGTGGGCTCCTGGCCTCAGCTGCCCCTATTCAGGGCAAGAAGGGCCCCCACGCTGCCCTGGAACCTTCCACCCACCAGTGCTGTGCTGAGCAGGTCCAGCCACGCCCTCACAGATTCCTGCCCATATGTTCCTCCCTGAGCCCCACTTCAGGGCGGGATCCCCTTCCCAGCTGCTTTAGGGGCCGTGGGACTGCCGCCCAGATGGCGTCACAGGCTGAAGCTTTGCAGATTCTCCCAGCTGTGCCCCCAGAATAGGGCCAAGGAGCCCCACTGCTGCCGGCTCTCTTTCCCCTCCCCTCCCAGAAGAAGGAAAAGAACTGCAGACCTGGGCCCACGGAACTGAGGGAGCCACCATCTAACTGAGGCCCTCTGCTCCTGCTCCTCAGGCTGAAGCCAGCGGGACAGCCCAGCACTCACTCCGCTGCAGCTCACATTCCGGAGGCTGAGCAGGAGCCAGGGGGACCCATCGATGCCTCCGCGCATATCACCGGCAGGTGACGTGGCTCAGCGTAGTTATGCTCAGTCTGCCCTGGACCCAGTGGGCCTTAGAGGCAAGAGAACAATGGAAACTTGACCTGCGTAACCAAGGAATGATGCCACGAGAGCCCAGTTTGGTCAGCGCAGAGTCTAATCCCCAGAGACCCTCAGCCCAACAACCCAGCCCCTTTCCCTGGTGAGGCAGAGAGGCTCGTCCGCACCCCGCCTACAAGGCAAAGTGCTGCGCTGGGGAGCGGGCTGGCGGGCTGGCGAACTGGCTCCAGAGCGAAGATGCATCATGTTTTCCAAAGGGCTGACTTCTCTAACTCGGGTGGAGGGAATGGGGAGGTTTCTGCCCTTCCCCTCCTGCGCAGGAAAAACTCTCGGGTCTTGGAGAAATGTTGACAGAGGGAAGGGAGCAATTTGGGGCAGCTGCCCAGGGCGGGTGGGGCCGGGAGTGTGGGGGCACCTCACAGGAAAGCCTGAAGAGCCAACGCCACAGTCGCCACAGGCTGCAGCTCAGGCAGCATTCCTCAAGGGGTGTCTCCTGGGCCTCCTGCCCAGCACCGGGGATCCGGCTTCCTCCCTGCAAGAAGCTCAGCTGCTTCTCCCATCCCGTTTGTCCAGGGTCTATCCAGACAGCCCTTGGCCAGGTTTCCAAGTCACCAATTCCTAGGGGACAGCTGTCCGCAGCAGGGAGTGAGAGGCCAACTCTGAACACAGATGACGCTTGCGTGGGCTCACACCCACACCCACTCAGCTCATGTCCAACACACCAGGCTCTTTGCCACAAGCTCTCAGAGGTCAGCTGTGGCTGCCTTGGTGAGGTGAGGGCTTTCAACCTGTATTCCTGGAAATTCTTATTATCAGACCCCTCGCCTGGCTTCAGCCTCGTACAGCTCTCCAAAGAGCTGACAGCTCTGGAAAAGTCAGGGTGACCTGCTGACCCCACAAGGCCTCAGGAGGGCTATGCTGGAGAGGAAAGGAAGGCCCATCAGAAGCGTGGTCACTGCAGCAATGGTCTCCCTCCCAGGCAGGGTTAGGAGGCAGAGACTTGAAGTCACATCTGTTCTCCCCAAGGCCTACGGCCTAATGGTTACCAATAAGAGTCGCGGGAGGGGAGTGTGAAAACTCCTGGAGAAAAGCCATTTGCACTGGAAATGTGGGATTGTGTCATCGTTTCCACAGCAGCCGTGAGAAGCAGGAAGAGGCAGCAGGAAGTCACCCAGCATGTTTGCAAGAACAGAGCATCTGTCGATTCTGTAATAAGATGTGCCGTGGGCTTTCTTTGTCAATACACCAGGTCTCACTGCCTCGCTGCTCCCCTCCAAGCCCAAAGAGAGAAGACAAAGCCACAGATGTGGCGAGCACTGCAGCTGCCTGCGCATAACACCCAGAAGGCAGCTGGCTCCAATAGGCAATGCCCGGCTGGTGGCAGGAACCCATGGAAGACGTATTTCCAAATCAAGAGTCCAACCAGGACCTCAAATTCTGGCCCAAGGCTGGGCATGGTGGCTCACGCTTGTAATCCCAGCACTTTGGGAGGCTGAGGCGGTCGGATAACCTGAGGTCAGGAGTTCGAGACCAGCCTGGCCAACATGGTGAAACCCCATCTCTACTAAAAATACAAAAATTAGCCAGGCATGGTGGCGGGTTCCTATAATCCCAGCTACTCGGGAGGCTGAGGCAGGAGAATTGCTTAAACCCGGGAGGCGGAGGTTGCAGTGAGAAGAGATCATGCCATTGTACTCCAGCCTGGGCTATAAGAGCAAAACTCTGCCTTAAAAAAAAAAAAAAAAAAAAAAAAAATTCTGGCTCAGCCTGGGTGAATAACGACTTCCATTTCAGTGAAATGAAATGTTCAACCTTACATTTTTGAAACTTGCTTTGAAAACCTCCAGGAACTCATCCAAAGGGAAAAAACACAGTTTATTGGATCCCTGGATCCAGGCCATGGCCCCATGGTTGAAAGCAGCTGTGGAGAGAGTCGAGGTGGAGAGTACACTGAAGGTGATGGAACCACAGCTGTCAGGGAGCCCCAGGAAATGGGGGCCTCAATCCTAAAACCACTCCTGTCTTTGCAGGCAGCTAGCCAGGTCTTTAACAATGTAGATCCGATCATATCACTGTACTGCCTGGGGGCTTCTGGACGCTCTTAAAAGAAAGCCCAAGGAGCCCACGACCAAAGCTGCTACAATCGGAGCAATGAAATAACGTAGTATTGGATTATAACCCAAAGAATAAAATGCATATCCAGGAGTCCATGCAGATATAAATACATGATTGAATCAATTAATAAATGAAGGAGAAGAGACAAATCTCCTCTGCAGAAAAACTCTAAATAATTTCTGTAGATGTTCCGTCCTAACAGAGGAGGAGCACAACTCTCCACCCCTTAAATGTGCACACAGTGACTTCCTTCCACAGACTACAGTACTGAAAGGGGGGAAAAAAAGGAACTTGGCGGGGCGCAGTGGCTCATGCCTGTAATCCCAGCACTGTGGGAGGCCGAGGCGGGCGGATCACTTGAGGTCAGGAGTTCGAGACCAGCCTGGCCAACATGGTAAAACCTTGACTCCACTAAAAATACAAAAATTAGCCAGGTGTAGTGGCGGGAGCCTGTAATCCCAGCTACTCAGGAGGCTGAGGCAGAAGAATCGCTTGAGCCTCTGGGGTGGAGGTTGCAGTGAGTGGAGATGGCACCACTACACTCCAGCCTGGGTGGCAGAGTAAGACTCTGTCTCAAAAAAAAAAAAGTAACTTTACAGTGGAGACAGTCAACAAACATGACCTCAGCCAAGCAACTGAGGTCAATGTCAGTAGTGATATGTCATGTTGATGGTATGTACCCTTGATAGGATGTGATGAAAATGACACTTGATCTCTGTTCTTCCTCCCAAACCCCACAGGCCCAGTCCAATCATGAGAAAAGCATCACACAAATTCCAATAGTAGGTCATCCTACTAAATACCCAACCAGAACTCCTTAAAACTGTCAAGGTCATCAAAAACAAGACAAGTCTAAGAAGAAACTGCCACAGCCAAGAGGCACCTACAGAAACAAAATGGAAATGTGGTTTCCTGGATGGGATCCTGGAACAGAAAAAGGACATTAGGGAAAAACTAAGAAAACGTGAATCAACTATTGTATTAGTTCATTTTCTGTTGCTTATAGCAGAATACCTGAAACTAGATAACTTATAAAGAAAAGTAGGTGTTTTCTTACAGTTATGGAGTCTGAGAAGTCAAAGATCAAGGGGCTGCATCTGGTTAGGGCCTTCTTGCTGGTGGGGACACCGCAGAGTCCGGAGGTGGTTCAGGGCATCCTATAACAAGGGGGCTGAGTACGCTAGCTCAGGTCTTTCTTCCTCTTCTTATAAAGCCACCAGTCCCACTCCCATGATATCCCAGCAATCCATTAATTCATGAATGGATTAACCCATTCATGAGTGCAGAACCACAAAACCCAATCACCTCTTAAAGGCCTCACCTCTCAATACTGCCAGATTGGGGGTTAAGTTTCATCATGAGTTTTGGAGGCAAGAAATACTCAAACCATAGCAACTATAGACTTTAGTTATTATAATAAAGATGTATCAATATATCAGTAACTTTTTTTTTTTGAGATGGACCACAGGGTCCATGCACATGCTTTTTCTCCCCAGCAATATCTATTCTCTTCCCAGTATCTTCAGCAACCTCCAGCCCAGCCCACACATAACCCACTCAGCTTAAGCTCTCAGTCGCTTCCCTGGGAAGCCATCCTCAGCTACCCAGACTAAGTGAGGTTGTGGGTCACATCCATCCAGGGTGCTGCACTTCTCCCCAAGTAACTGATTGCTCCATGTCTATCTTCCAGCATTGGATGCTCCTCGAGGGCAGGACGATGCCTGTCTTCCAGACCTCTGTGTCCCGTCCCCACCACAGTGACTGGCCCAGAGTAATCCCAAGTTCATGTTGCTGAATGCTCAGATGTGTAAATGAATGAGATTCAGAAGCAACCCACACAGAGCGGGCTCCAGGGCTAAAGGTGAGATCACCCAGTGTGCCCTCTATGACAGGTTGAGAGCCGTGAGCCCATCTGACCTCAGGAAAGAAAGACATAGAGCAAATGGGTACCACTTGTGTCTGCTGGTGCCAGGAGGCACCAGAGATGCTCTCTGACCCTAAGACTGCATCAGCAAAAGGTCTGGAGGTTGAAATTTTTATTTTAGATTTCATCAAAAATCTACTCTAGCCCTTGGGTAAATTCTTTTTTTAAAAAAAAATGAGGTATAACTTACATACCAAAAAATAGTAAAATTCACTCTTTTTAGGTATATAGTTCCACAAATTTTACAGAACATTTCCATCACCCCCACAAAGATCTCTTCATGCCCATTTGTAGTCAATACAAATCCCAGCCCCCGGTGCCCACTGATCTGTTTTCCATTCCTTATTATTTTTCCTTTTCCAGAATCTCATCTAGACTGAATCATGTAGAATGTAGTCTTTTGAGTCCAGCCTTTCTCACTTAGCCTAATGCATTTGAGATTCATCAATTTAGTTGCATGAATCAATAGCTTGTTCCTTTTTATGGGTGAGTAATATTCCTTGGCATAGATATACCACAATTTGTTGATCCTTTCACTAGTGGATAGATATCTGGGTTGTTTCAAATTTGGGGCAATTATGAAGAATATATGCATACAAGTTTTTAGGTAGACATATATTTTCATTGTTCATAGATAAATATCTAAAAGTGGGATTGCTGGATCATATGGTGGATTTATGTTTGCCTTTATAAGAAACTGAAGGGCAGAATATTTGAGAAGAGTAATTGTATTTCTTTCTCCAACACATTTTGGTTGTGCACCTACTACGTCTAAGGCAAACCAAGCGTGTTTCCCCAAACACCTGGGGATGTTCCTGCTCCCCAACCTCCGCTTGTGCTATCTCACCAGCAGAAAAGCAGACCTCCCATATATTTCCCTGTCCTTGGGCCAAGAATTATGGCAGACCAGGCACTGCGGTGGATCCAAGAGGGGTGAAACAAACGTTCCTGCTCTGCCAACAACAATCTGAAGGATGGAAAGTCCCTCTGGGACTCAGGACTAACAGAGCTACAGGGAGATGCCAGGAGATACAGGACAGAGAAGAGTTTAATGGTCTGGGTGGCATCATCCAGATAAGGCTGACTCTGGTCCAGCTCTGGGCCCACCCTACTATTACCCGGTATTCTAGAATATCATCTGCATGTGGTGATGTTCCCTTCCTCTGATTTCTCTACTACTTCCGGACACTCTGGTTTGGCAGCTGGTTGTCTACGCTTTGGGCACCCCTTATATTCTTGCCCTCTACCATGGCTTAGCTTTCAGCACTGTGTGCTTCCCAGCCAGCAGGAGCTCCCTGAGGACCGAGGCCTGCCATTCTCAGCACACCCAGATGCATTTGGCTCTCTACAAAATACTGTCCAAGAATGCTCTTTAGGAGGCTTTAATGATTTATAATCAAAACCAACTGCTTGCATGGAAACAGGAGTTCCAAATACTTGCTCTAATCATTAACTTTATGTGTCAACTTGGCTGGCCCATTGAACCCTGATATTTGATCCAACCTGTCTCAATTTCACTGTGGAGATATTTTTTAGATGAGATTAATATTGAAATCAGTAGATTTTGAGTAAAGCTGATTACCTCCTATAATGTGGGTGGACCTCAACCCAGCAGTTGAAGGCCTTAAAGGAAAAGGACTGACCTCCCCCAAGGAAAAGGGAATTCTGCCAGCAGATGGCCTTGGGGCTCTGCTACATCAACTCTTCCCTACTCTCCAGCCTGCCAGCCTACCCTGCATTATTTCAGAATTGCTAGCCCCCACAATCACATGAGCCAATCCCTTAAAATAAATCCTTCTCTCTGCATATACATATACATATAAATACATACACATATAGATCATCCATCCATCTATCCATCCATCCTATTGGCTCTGTTTCTCTGCAGAACCCTAACGCACTCGCTCACACCATGCTTCCCACTGTGACATGAGGAGCAGCTGGGCAAGGGTAAACCTGAGATCGGCTATGGCCCAAAGGGTCAGAGACATGGTCTCACAGGGCCAAACGGTCACCGCCTTGTTACCATCCTAAATGCGGCTCACCCCAAGACCTAGGGGGCATAGACCACCAGGCCCCTGCTCTCCAGGGGCAGGTGCTGCGGAGGGGGGCTTGCACAATACCTGCTGAGGTCCTTGGCCGGATCTGGGCAGGAGGGAGTGGAAGCTTCTACTCCGTCACCAGCTAGGGCAGAAGGCGAAGCTATGTGTTCTGCAGCCGAGGGAGCGAGACCCGCACGGGCAGCAGCTGGGGAGATGCTGGGGACACAACGAGGGAATTATTCCACATGGGGCTGGGCTCATTAATGGCACATTCATCAGGCCCCATTCACCCCACCCAACCCACCCGCCCACACATGGAATGGACTCTTTAAACCCCAGCACTCGGCTCCCCGGCTTCCCCACTCAGGCCTCCACTTCTGCACAGCAGGGCCTGTGGCTGCAACGAAGAGGCTCCCAGGCCAGGCCCTTAAGCTCCTCCCTCCTTAGGCTCCCGTAGAACAGGGATTTTTTTAACAGAGGCGGCTCAGGTGTCCGGGACACGCTATGTGAGTTTTCTCGTTTGATTTTTGTTTAGAGGAGAAGATTTTTTTAATGATGATTTCTATTCGTTTTTGATAGGCAATGAAACTCTATGAGGTGAGAACTAAAATACAACTTTACAAATTCCCCAGACTTTGCCCGCAAATCCCAAGGCTGAGAAAAATTCAGGGGAAAAGGCTGATGGGTAATTTGGGAACCTGCCCCAGGACCAGTTGGGCCACCCGTGTCCTGGGGGAGGAATGAGTGGCCACCCGTGTCCCGGGGGAGGAATGAGTTTCAGAGCCGGAGTGTGGCCCTCGGGTAGGGAACGAGTGCCCCCTGCTGGACAGCCGGGGAACCACAATGTACGGGGCCTCTGGGGATAGCACTGGGGACCACTCCCCACAAAAGTCAAAAGGCGCAGGCTTGCAGTGCAGAAGAGTTTCTGATTTTCCCCGCTGGCAAAAAGCAAGGCTAGCAATGGCCTCCACAGACTAAAGCCTGGGAACAGCTTTCAGGGTGGTGCCCTCCCAGCCTCTCCAGCCATCCCTGCTCCAGTCCACAGCGGGACTGGCCAGGCTGAAGGTGTCTTGGGGTAGCCAGGCTGGAATACAAGACTCAGCACAGAAGGCCTGAAACCCAGCCTGAGGTGGTAGCTGGGGTTTGTGGCGTCACAGCCCTTGCAGCGAGGGATCACTGCTTTCCTCTGCGGGTAAACACCTCCAGGGAGTTCCCAGACTGCAGGAGTCCAGGGTGTGTGGGCCTCTGGGCTGCTATGTCTACTCACTCCATCTTCTCGAGGTCCACCTGAGAGGCTAGCACCCTGGTCTGAAGGGCAGCTGCCATAGGCGCCCACACTGCACACTGGACAGAGGACTCAGTCTTGCCCATAAGTCTGGTCACAGCTTAGCAGATACTGCAGGTCCAGCAGGCACTTCCCAGCCCCTCACCGCCCTGGCCTCAGAGCTCCATGAGGACAGGGGCCACATCTGCCACATCCACCCCAGGATCCCAACCCTGGGCCAGGCCGCCCACAGCCGGCAGAGGGGACGCCGCCAAGTGTCCAACTGGCTGCAACCAAGTGTGGGAGCAGAGCCAGGGCTGGAACCCACGCTGCCTGCTCCCTCAGGGCTCCACAGAGAAAAACAGAGCCCAAGGAATAACGACCTAGGAAAGCCCAGAGCAGACCAATCCATGGGGGAACAAAAATTACAAGTGCTTGGAGGAAACCCAGCAAAACAGCAAAGTGGATTTACAGATGGAGTGACTGGCCTCCTTTGTCAAACTATTATTTGCAACAATTTGGGCAGTGGCTAAAATTAATTATTTTGTAAAAGAATGACTCAAAATGAATAATGCAAACTACCAGGGGCGTTTAAGCTCCTTAAGAGAGCTATTTTGCACTTTGGAGGCTGACGTGTACTCATAATCGGCAAATGGACCACTTACAAACGCAAACTACTAGTCTAACTTCGCTTTCTCAAGAAATTACACTGGTGTGCTCTTCCCTTCACCACACACACCCCACCAAGATTTTACTTAGTTTAATGCAAATTGTGGAAAGGTGGTATTGTTTGTGGTTCTGTGATTTAAGGGTACTGTTTATCAAACTGCAAGGAAGGATCTCTGTCTTAGAAAACAGTGGCAGGTGGGGAGAGATGCTACCTTAGATCTGTGGCCCGCTGCTAATCACAGCAAAGCCAGCTCTGTGACAGCTGACAGCCTTGGGATCTGATGCAGATGCCCAAGGCTACACCTGCCCCATCTCTGAGAACACCCTGGGGCAGAACAACCAAGGCTCACTCACCAAGCTCCCCCGCCTGCCCTTAACACCCACAGCTGCTCCTGTTCCTGAGGGGCCACCTGGCTGCTCCCTCCTCCCTTCCTTCTGTTGGTCCCAACTGCCATGGCCACACCCTTCCTGCGCTGGCTGGGTCCCATTAGCCAAAGGCATCAAACAAGTGTGACTCAACAGCTCATTTAAGAAAGGCGCCCCCCTCCTTACACCGCCTGTTGGCTCATACCCAGGGGCCGAGGAGGTCAGGCTCCCACCAGGAAACACTCCAGTGACTCACCATCCAAGTCCAAGCGCTAACACATGGGCCCCCACAGACTCCTCCTGGGCCCAACAGAACTTCTCCTCTTCCCTCGTGACCCCCCTCCTCCTCCCCCAATTTTCCCAGCATGGTAGTGGCACCATCAGCCCGCCAGGCCCTGGCACTGACTTCCAGTTCTCTTATCCCCTCATCACTCCTTCATGCTGAGTCACCTCCTTCTCCTTCTGGAATCTGCCCTCTCTGAGCAGGACTCCTGGGCTATCCGGCTGTGCCTGCTTTCCATTTTGTCCCCTCGGATCCAAGGCCCCACAGCCACCAGAATGACCCGACTCAAGTTCTGATCAGGTCCTTCCACTGACTAAAGCCCTCCCTGATTTTCCACAGCATTCGGAAGCTGGTCCTCCAGGAGCCTAGTCAAGGTCCCTTGAACTCCCCCTGAGCTGCCAGAGGGCAACGTTGCTCAAGCAAAGCGAGTAAGCAGGTAGGGGCAGCCGGCAGCCAGCTCCTCACCAACAACCCGTCAGCTTCCGTCTGCGTTCAAGCCTCCCGTGACCAGCAGTGACTCCTCTTAAAGACATTGTTCTCAGGAAGCCGGGCCTTGAACAAACGCCCAGGACCAATCCCAGGCCTTTGCAGAACCCTCCAGACAGCTGCCAAACCCAGCCCAGAGACAGCAGGGCACTGATATGGGGTCCGCACATTCTGTGTCTCATTCCACCTGCTGGAATTATCGTGCTGTCTTCCTCCTGTGGGAAGCTAGCCTGGGGCTAAACGTCTGGGATGCCTTTTTCCATTTAAGGAGTTAATCAGTGTTTTCCAAACCTTATTGGAATAACGAAGAAGCTGAATTCAAATTCATGCAGAGTGTTTATATTTTTGGAAGAGGAAGGATATGTTGATTTAAATTCAACCTGCTATTTCTTTTTGTTTAGGACAGAGCTGACAGCATATAAACCACCACGCTTTTAGCAGACAGCCATGACTTATTGATCAAGGCGTTCTTTCCTGCTAAGCCCAGCTGGACAAGACCTCAGAATCCATCGCAACACAGATCCCTAGAGAACCACTACCAATGGATCAGAGACGATG
The DNA here is from genome assembly GCF_028885655.2 of Pongo abelii. Taxonomy (NCBI): domain Eukaryota; kingdom Metazoa; phylum Chordata; class Mammalia; order Primates; family Hominidae; genus Pongo; species Pongo abelii. The sequence continues at coordinate 129,209,969 of NC_071993.2, read as the reverse complement.
GATCTGAAGAGTTTGCTGTCCCTGAGTTAACACCTTGCTAAGGTCCTCACAAACAACAACTGGTCCCACTGCCCATTCGGCTGCAGTCTCCAGCCACACACACGGCTCCAGGGCTCACATTCAGCCCGACAGCCCTGCAGATCCGGCTGCAGTGAGACACCATCAGCAGCTGTTGTCCTTTGATTCCCTGCTCAGGGCTTTTGAGTCCTGCTGGGCAGATCCCTCACTGAACTGATAGCAAATTTCATTTCAGAGATTGGCTGGAGCTGCCAAATTAAGCCCTTGTGCAAGGACAAACACCAGAGTGGCCCAGGCTGTCACTGGAGGGTGACAACAGCCCCCAAGGTGCAGGCCGAACACATCAGTCTTGTTGGCCAGATGGGCGACAGCATCTTATCTTCCATTTCACTTCACCATCTGGAAGGCATTTAGCACAACAGCCCTTCCTCCCAGGCCTCTTGATTTTTTTCTTCCCGAATTCCCAAGTGCACATGATCACATAATAGGGCAAGCGTTAAGGCCGAAGACTCAGGTCATGCTGAAGGTGAGATGCAAAGTGCAAAAAGGAAAGTGCTGTGAAATTGTGGGTTTGGAGAGCCAGGCTTGGTTGATACAAATGCTGGACAGCCAGTCCCACGGAGGCCTGGGACTTGATAAAATGAGACTCAGCAATGGGAGACAGAACAGGCATCTCTCAGAGGCAGCCACTGAAAAGCCCCAAAGCCAAAATCAGAAGGTGCTGAGAGGTGCTTGTGAATTGGCTGGAAGCTCCGAGGCAGGCACATCCAGATATTTCTGGTCGCTGGTGAGATCCACCGGCATTCGAGCACCAGCCAGTTCACGTGAGAGCGTGAGCAGCCCCAAACAAGCTGATCTGCAGATTTCCAGCGGGCGCTGGGCTCCTGCGCAGTTAACCCTGAACTGGCTGGTCAGCTCTTCCCTGGCACACGTCTATCCACTTTACCTTCACAGAGTGAGCCCGTGCTCAGAGGAGGGATGTTATTTTCAAACTTGGCACAAACAAAACTTAAGCTGGAAGGAAAATATTCACCAAGGGAAAAGTGATAAACACCATCCCAAAACCATAGGCGAGGCTTTGGTCTGGCTTGGATCGTCCAAGTTATGAATCCCCACGCCTGGTCATCACCAGCAGCTCTGCGGGCCCAGGGGCAAGATTTCCTTATGTCCTGAGCTCTCTGGGGATGAGTCCTGGTTTACAGAGGCTACAGGGGTGGAGACACAAGGGATAAAAGGAGACTGATCTTGGATATCCAAGATTATTTATTCAGAAAGTCAAAATCTGCCTATACAGATAAAGCAGCTCAAGAAGCATGAAAAACCAAAACAAGAACAGAATCTTGTGTTAGTGTGAACCATATGAAATTCTCAATATTTGACACTTGCCAATGTGGCAGTTCATGTGGTTCAACCCAACAGCAGCCAGCCAGACACTGGAACCTCAAAGGCTCTGAAGAAATGTAAAGGTGCACCCCAATTTACTCAGCATGCCAGGTGCTGGCTTCACAAATTTGATTCATGAATGTCAAAGTACCTTCTAAAGGGTACAAAGGAATTCTGTTATTCAGAGAAGACTTTTGGGAGATCCATTTTCTAAATTAAAAATAATTTCTCCACTTTATCATTCAGTTTTTGTTTGTTTGTTTATTTTTTGAGACTGAGTTTCATTCTTGTTGCCCAGGCTGGAGTGCAATGGCACGATCTCGGCTCACTGCAACTTCCGCCTCCCAGGTTCAAGCGATTCTCCTGCCTCAGCCCCCGAGTAGCTGGGATTACAGATACCCACCACCACGCCCAGCTAATTTTTTTATATTTTTAGTAGAGACAAGATTTTGCCATGTTGGTCAGGCTGGTCTCAAACTCCCGACCTCAGGTGATCCCTGCCTTGGCCTCTCGAAGCGTTGGGATTACAGGCATAAGCCACCATGCTCAACCTATCATTCAGTTTTTAATAAGGCACCTGCTTAAATAAAGGTTCAACTAACCTTTGTGGGGTGGTTGAACTCACTTATGCATACCCACAGAGGGAAGACAAAAAATCTTATTGTGCAGTCAGAAAAAAAAATAAAATAAACTACATGATTTGGAAGCAAGAGAAGAAATAAAAGCTGTAGTCAATATGAATTCCCTGGCCTTTCAACTTCTGACCATTTTAAACTCTGCTTCTGAATCTGGAAACTCGCTGGTGAGGCTACGACACTCAGCAGGGGCTACCCCACCTCCTTCTGTCCAAAGTCAGAGATCAGAAACTTCAGCCGCCGGCTGCTGGGCCTGGTGTCCCCCTTCCTGAGGAGCTGTGATGAGCTGCTCAAACCTGTTCACAGGTGAGGAGAAAAGCAAGCGCCTGGACAACACTGCCTTCACCTGGTGGTCCTCCAAGGACTGGAAACGCAGGTGTGGGCCCCTCCCAGCACCCCCCTCAATCAGACTCTGGGAAGGGGGCAGCAATCTAGGTTGTCAGCAGGTGATTCTGACGCACACTGAAGTCTCACCCACAGACACCAGTCCGGTGAGTAATTTTTCAACTGTGTGGATGGGAGTCCTCAAGTTCTTAGGGGACCTCTCTGCGTGGATTCTTGACTGTGGGAAAAACACAGAAGGCTCTTGGATGTGTCCCATTTCACTGCTTAATACATAGTGGTACAGCAGCTGGAAGGTTTCATTGAAAAAACCATTCTGCTTTTTTTTAGATGGGCCTCACTTGTCAACCAGGCTCTCAGCCTGGTCTCAGCTCACTACAACCTCCACCTCCTGGGCTCAAGCAATCCTCCCACCCCAGCCTCCTGAGTAGTTGGGACTACAGGCATGCACCACCACACCTGGCTAATTTTTGTAGAGGCAGGGTTACCCAGGCTCATTCTGCTTTTTTTTTTTTTTTTAAATGAAAATACTGAACAGATGAGAGTACAAGTGGCCATAGGCAATGTAGTCATGTGTAGAAAGTTCTAGAAGATCTGGGCCCAGCTTTCTCTGTCATCCAGGGTTAGCTCAACCCCCGAAGCAGCTTCACAGCTCTTCCCTGAGGAAAGAAGGAAAGAAGCAAATTTGGATGCCCTCCAGTGGCATTAACAATAGAGAAATGGTGCATCGAAATCCCTTTCATTTTATTTGAGAAATACCTTAGAGATAGAGGTGCCTTCTCCTTTTTCTGCTACTCAGAAAAAAAAAAAAAGAGCTCTTGAAACGAGAGGGCAGGGCACCAAAGAATTAGCAGGCAACAGGGAAGGAGGAGTGAGGCTTGCTCTCTGTTTTTCTCTCAGCTGGCTGAAAGCAAATGCTCCAGCCCTACTTTTTTTTTATTAATTAAAAAAAATTCTGCCAGGTGCAGTGGCTCACGCCTGTAATCCCAGCACTTTGGGAAGCCAAGGCAGGCAGATCACCTGAGGTCAGGAGTTCGAGACTAGTCTGGCCATCATGGCAAAACACCATCTATACTAAAAATACAAAAATTAGCCAGACATGGTGGCGCACGCTTGTAATCCCAGCTACTCAGGAGGCTGTGGCAGAACAATCACTTGAGCCCCAGGGGGCTGAGTTTGCAGTGAGCCCAGACTGTGCCCCTGCACTCCAGCCTGGGCGACAGAGCAAGACTACATCTAAAATATATATGTGTACACACACACACACACACACACACACACACACACACTCTCACTCACTCATTTCAATTTAATTTTTAAATTTAAACTACTGAAAAGGCACACCTCTCCTGAGGACTTTTACAGCCTGCCCCCTGCCCCATGTTCGTCCCTCCCCTCCTTCCGCATCCCACCCTCTGCCTCTCTCCTTATGGGAAGCAGAAAGTGTGGAGGGATTGCAGGTGGATGGGGTGGCGGGGCCACTGCTGCGGTTCAATCGCCACTGCACACTAGAACGCCCTGCTTAGTTTCTCCAGCAGACGGGCAAGGTGAAGCGCTGTTGATTCTTGCTATTCACAGTAATATTCTATCAAGTCGCCATGAACCCTGAATTAGGAAACACTGAATTATTGCATCTAAAGGAAATACAGGGGTAGCTTCCTGGAGTTTCTAGGCACAACCTTTTCATCAGCCAATCAACCAAAACATAACCTTGTTCCATGTGTGCTTCTGTTTAAAGAAGCCTTATTTAATAGGTAATTTTGCTTCATTGAATTCACAGCCACAAGCACTACCCCTCATGCCAGGACGAAGCTTCTCTAAAGCACAACTTTTCGCCCAAGGCCTGTTGTTGCACTTAGGAGGGCACTTCAGCATCATGCTTAGGGCTCATTTGAAACAATGTGCTCACCAAGGAAAAGCACAACAATTGAACTAAATATGCCACACAAGGACACTTGTTTACAGTGCCAGAACCACAACAAGAAGGCACGGCGTTGCCTCGTTCAACCTTAGCTGAGAACGTGTGTGCTGGGCAGCTCTGCACATGTCTGCAAATGACTGAGAAAGGACCACAGATATCAACTCTGGGGTAATCAATACATTTTAGTGAGAAGGTAAATTCACAAATATGCAATCTGCCAACAAGGATCGACTGTATTTTACAGAGGCACCTGGTGACCAAAGTCAGACCAATCCTTGGTATTAACAGAGTTATCTCTTTTCCACCAATCCAGTAAAAATGACGAGACAACACGACTCCGGAAAAATCTTCAGTAACACCAACAAGGCACCCAAATTGCTCATTCCTTAAGTCAAATACTCCCCCAGGTTTTAATCACGCCTCCATTCTGCCCAGAGTTCTGAGTCTTTCCATGAGGAGATAAAGCCATGAAACTGGCCGAGTTCTCAGCACTGACACCTCTGCTTAGCCACTGGTCCCTTCCTGTATTCTGTGGTCACTCTTGGTCAGGGTTATAGGTAACACAGCTGCATTACCTTATGCACTACCTTCCTTGGACTAGAGAGAGACCACGGATACAGGCGGGGCCCCAGGACACGGTGTCTCGAGGAAGCCTAGCTCTCCCACAGCTCGGCCAGTGGAGGTTTCAGAACACAGGTGGGCAGCTGGGCCAGAGCTGCTGCAGTCCCAGCTCTGCCACTTACTAGCTATGTGCACTGGAGCATGTGAACGTCCCTGAACCCCAGTCTGCTCAACTGTGAAATGGCAGCCATGACGGCAGTTCCCACCTTCTACAGCTGGCATGAGGATTTACGGAGACACTTGATGAAACACACCCAGCATGGTGCCTGGAGCATGAGAGGTGTCCAGGGAAAAGGAGCCTTAAGAGCATGTGTCACTCACCTACTATGGGGCCTGGGACAAGTCACTTAAAACACGCAGTCTTAGGCATGGGAGGGGCCTTCAGAAGCACCCATCACACCCCCCGCTGGACTGCAGCTCTCTGAGAGCCATCCAGCCAAGTCCAGTGCCATCCTCTCCTCAGAGCTTCCTCATGCCCCCCGCATCCCCCGACTGTAAGATGGGAGCATCGGGTGAGAGTGATCTCGGCTCCCTTCCAGGCTTCGCCAACGGAGGGTGTGCCCCACTGGCTACAGCCAGCGGCCCCTGGGTCTTCCTAAAACAGTGGTGGTCAGGGAGCCAAATGGGACAAAGAGGGGGAGGAATAGGAGAGACAAGAAGGGGGTGCCCCACCTCTCACTGGAAACTTCTGTATACTTCTTGAGGGTTGGGGGCCTTCGTTCACAGCTAGGGTTTTTCCTTTAAGAAGTTGAAGTCACACAAAAGTAAAAACTATGGCTGACTCGGCCGGGCGTGGTGGCTCACGCCTGTAATCCCAGCACTTTGGGAGGCCGAGGCGGCGGATTACCTAGGGTCAAGAGTTCAAGACCAGCCTGGCCAACATGGCAAAACCCCGTCTCTACTAAAAAAAAATACAAAAAAATTAGGCGGGCATGGTGGCGCATGCCTGTAATTCCAGCTTCTCAGGAGGCTGAGGCAGGAGAATCGCTTGAACCCAGGAAGCAGAGTTTGCGGTGAGCAGCGATTGTGCCACTGCACTCCAGCCTTGGCGACAGAGTGAGACTCTGTCTTGGAAAAAAAAAAAAAAAGAAAGAACTATGGCTGGCTCCTACCTATAAAAGGAACATCTAAAATTCCACGTCAGTGCATGGCTGCCCTGGAATATCTGCTTCTGGCCTGCAGCTTCCCGCCTGTCTATCCCATCCTCTGCTTTCTCCCCCACCAGGTACCTCCTCCTAGTTTTAAAGAGGTGTCTGGGTGCTGTCGGCCGCCCGCCTGCACCCCAAGGAAGAGGGTCAGCACGGGCCGGCCCCCAGGTCCCTGTCCCCACCTCATCTGGTTCAAGTCACCACCATTTCTCCAGGGCCTGCCCAATGCCATCTTGGGTACTGTGGTTCCAGAGATTACGGATGACCAGTTCCTCCCTCGAGGAGTTCCCAGTCTAGTAAAGGAGATGGAATTAGATACGGGTCATTTACAAGGATCTGTGGAGGGCAGAGACATAGGGACACAACGGGCGACTGCAGGAATTCAGATGCAGGTTTCTCTCAGCTTGGGGAGAAGGCTTCTTGGAGGAAGGGCCACTGGGCCATGAGTTCTAGGAGGGAAGGGACAGTATCTGCCTATTCACTATGGCTTCCCCAGCACTATGCAATATTGGACAAAAAGCAGATGTTTCACTGATATAAACAGAAATTAAAATGTGTGTACGTGTGTATTCATAGACACACACACACAGACGTGTGTGTGTGTATAGACATATGTAGACATACCCATGTATATGTGTGTATGGAGAGACATGTGGAGGCATACGTGTACATGTGTGCCTATATATGCATATATGGGCATCTGAGCTGACTCTGAGCTGATTCTGGGAAAGCCCGGGTTAAATGCCAAGTTTGCAGGCAGAGGGAGCAGTGAAGCCTGAATCCAGGCCAAGCACAGTGTAGACGGAGAACCGTGATCAGTGTGGGGTTGCTGGGGTGTGAAGAGCAAAAAGAAGGGAGGCTGGTGGGAGGTGACATGGCAGAAGGGCAGGGGCGGGGACCCCAGGCCCCTGGCTCCCCTGCCATGTGCTGCTGACCCTCCTCTTCTCTGACCACCACCAAAAAATGAAAGAAAATGAGCAGTGAATCCAGCTCTGTCCCAGGAGACCAGAAGGCAGCTAACTCAACCGTTCCCTGAAAAAGAAGTAGCACGTTCTCTCTACTGGAGGGCTTCTGTTTCAAATAGGGACCCCTGAAGGCCACATAGGAAAAAAGTCTGTAAAATGCCCCTTGTATGTGTTGGGGGCCGGGTCAGGGGAAACGGTCTTCCTGGTATCTCAGATTGTTCCTAAGGTCATAAGAAGAGGCCCCAACTCGGGCACACACCTGTTCAGGACAGGTGTGCACACCCTGTGTGTGTGTGTGTGTGCAGAGGGGGTGAAACTGCAGGAGAGAAGAGGGGAGGGGAGGGGAAGGGAGGGGAAGGGAGAGGAGCGGGGGAAGGCAGCCTCAAGGATTGGGCCCTGAGGTCTCATCACCAGCTCCAGGGCCCCCACCGTACCTCTGGGCTGTCAGATCCGTAGAGACCTGGCCAACAACATCACCGTGGTAGGCAGAGGCAGCTAAGGATGGGCTTTCCTGGTCTGCAGGGGCAGCGGGCTGGATGACATCATCTGCCACAGGTGAACTGGGGAGAGAAAAGGGAAAGAACCTAAACTCAGAAACATTCCTACAAGTTTTTGTTTTTTGTTTTGAGACGGAATTTCGCTTTTCTTGTCCAGGCTGGAGTGCAATGGCACGATCTCCGCTCACTGCAACCTCTGTCTTCCAGGTACAGGCAATTCTCCTCCCTTGGCCAAGGGAGTAGCTGCGATTACAGGTGCCCGCCACCACACCTGGCTAAGTTTTCTGTATTTTTACTAGAGATCGGGTTTCACCATGTTGGCCAGACAGGTCGCGAACTCCTGACTTCAGGTGATCTGCGTGCCTTGGCCTCCCAAAGTGCTGGGATCACAGGCGTGAGCCGCCGTGCCTGGCCTCCTACAAGTTTTCAATGTGTTTTAACAGCACATTTCTATCTGGATCCTGAGCAGGGCTCAGTTTCCCTTTCTATGAGGGATGAGTTTGGTGCTGCTCAAAGCAGAGTCTGTCACCAGTCTATGCCAAGATTAGTATAGAAACCTCAAGTAAGTGTTTAGAAACCTTTGTAGATGTTTTTTCCTTTCTTTCTTTCTTTTTTTTTTTTTTTTTTTTTTGAGACCGTCTTGCTCTGTCACCCAGGATGAAGTGCAATGATGTGATCTCGGCTCATTGCAACCTCCGCCTCACGGGTTCAAGCAATACTCGTACCTCAGCCACCCGAGTGGCTGGAATTACAGGCACCCACCACCAAGCCTGGCTAATTTTTGCATTTCTAGTAGAGCTGGGGTTTCATCATGTTGGCCAGGCTGGTCTCGAACTCCTAGGTTCAAGTGATCTGCCCGCCTCGGCCTCTCAAAGTGCCGGGATTACAGGCGTGAGCCACCATGCCTGGTCTCTTTGTAGCAATTTGATAGACTACGTTCATGTCTGTTAAACCTAATAATAAAAGGACAGGTTCAACATCCTACCACACACAGAACAGTCCCCAAGACAAAGGACTATGTGGCCCAGAACATCAATAGTGCCAAGGTTGAGAAACCCCGGCCTTGAGTTTTATTTCATTTTTCTAGTAATTCATTTAATTATATTTTTAAAGTTTTCATCTATGATGAGTTAGAAATTTAAAAACAATGCTGGTCCTTTATGGACTGAAAGAGTCTGCAACCTCCAAGCACAGGCTGGCTCGGGAAGCTAGAAGAGGCTCAGTCCTTGGACACCCATCGTCTTGTAGTCAGTTACCCTATTATTTCATCGGGGAGGTCCCTGAGTGACTTTCTGATGAACTCCGCTCTGTAGCCATAAGTAGCAGGACCATTCTTTCCACTCCTTGATCAGATCCTTATTGAAAACCAATTCTCTGCTGTGAACAAGAGAGCAGCGGTCCCTGCCTTCATGGGACGTCTCATGGGACAGCTTCAGGCGAGAGTCGGATTTTTTTTTTTTTTTTTTTTTGAGAAAGGATTTCCCTCTGTTGCCCAGACTGAAATGCAGTGGCTCCATGACAGCTCACTGAAACCTCAACTTCCCAGGCTCAAGCAGTCTTCCCACTTCAGCCTCCCCAAATGCTGGGATTATAGGCGTGGGCCACCTTGACCGGCCCCGACATTTTTTTTTTAATGTTTATTTATTTAGTAACAACTGCAGTAACTGCTAAGAAGGAAGGTGCAGATGGTCATGAGAACACAAACTGAGAACTCCTGGCCCACAATGGGAGTTGTGGAAAACTCTGTGGTGTGGTGAGCATGCTGAGGCCAGCTCAGTCAACAACAAATGTTTCCCAATGTTTACTACGTATACATGGCAGGAACTGTTCTAAGTGTGTATAGATAGCATTGTATTTGATCCTCACAACAACCTTTATGAGGTGGATACTATTATTAAACACACTTTACAGATGTAAAAACTAAGGCACAGAGAGGCTGAGCAGCTTGTCCAAGGTTGCACAGCAGGTAAGTGGCAGAACCAGGATACAAACCCAAGCCTGACCCCAGGATTCACGCTCTTATCTCCACACTTGGCTTTGTCCCACAGGCTGAAGAGGAAGAGGAAGCAAGAGGGGCTGGGCACGGTAGCTTATGCCTGTAATCCCAACACTTTGGGGAGGCTGAGGCTGGAGGATCAGTTGAGGCCAGGAGTTGAAGACCAGCCTGGGAAACATAGGGTGACCCTGTCTCTAGAAAAAATTTTAAAGCTTAAAAAAGGAAGAGTATACCCCCACCCTCAGCCCTACCCCCCGTTCAGGGAGCCACATATTTAAAAACCCTGAATCAGGAAGGAGCTTGGTATTCTAGAGGACCTGCAAAAAGTCACTGCCAACTAGAGTATAGATGAAGAAGGGGGAGTCTGGCTGGGCACAGTGGCTCACACCTGTAATCTCAGCACTTTGGGAGGCCGAGGTGGGTAGATCACTTGAGGTCAGGAGTTCAAGACCAGCCTGGCCAACATGGTGAAAACCCGTCTCTACTAAAAATACAGAAATTAGCTGTGCATGGTGGTGTGGTGCCTGTAATCCCAGCTACAGGAGGCTGAGGCACAAAATTCACTTGAACCTGAGAGGCGGAGATTGCAGTGAGCTGAGATTGCGCCACTGCACTCCAGCCTGGGCGACAGAGGGAGACTCCGTCTCAAAAAAACAAAAAGGCGGGGACCATGAGAGGAGAGGTGGACGGGAGCCAGATCATAAGGCCAGGTCAAAGAAGTGGGACTTGATCCTAGGCAGAAGAATCAGCCTGAAGCTGCAACCCAATGTTCAGCCATAAAGTGCCTTTGGCATTGAGATGAGAGTGGGGAGGTCCAGGGTAAATTTCCTAAAACTATCCTCTCAATACGATTGGACTAGCACATGTGTGCACCCACACTTTACTGCTTATTCTCCATTCTCCATGTTCCCACCCACCGTTCCAGTTCCCCCAGAACAAGATCCTGAAGCCCTGTGACCACACCCAAGGAGTCAGAGATAGAGATCGCTGCAAAGAGAAACGGAAGAAGCAGTAAGCCCAGAAGAGGGAGGATGGCAGGAGCTCTGGCTGGGTGTCTTGATGAATCACAATGTGTAGAATCCTAAACTACAGGCAATAGGCACTTTCTAAAGTCATAAAATCTGAGTGGAAAAACAGAGCTCCAAAGTTTTGGCAACACACATTGAAAACCATAAAAGACTTTGTTTCCTTTGACACAGCCATGGTTCTTCCTAGAATTCATTTTAAGGAGATAATTAAGGGCATGGGCAAATATGCTGATCACAACTGGAATCACGATAGCAAAAAATCTGGAAGCAACCAAAATGCGCAACAGTAGAGGACAGTTCATCAAATTAAGGCACAGCCATAGGATGGGCTCGTTTGCAGCTGTTTAAAAAATAAGGTAGGCCGGGTGCAGTAGCTCACACCTGTAATCCCAGCACCTTGGGAGGCTGAGGCAGGTGGATCACCTGAGGTCAAGAGTTCGAGACCACCCTGGCCAACATGGTGAAACCACGTCTCTACTAAAAATGCAAAAAATTAGCCAGGTGCAGTAGCGGGCACCTGAGGCAGGAGAATCGCTTGAACCCGGGAGTTGGAGGTTGCAGCGAGCGGAGATCGTGCCATTGCACTCCACCCTGGGTGACAAGAGCAAAACTCCATCTCAAATGATAATAATAATAATTAAAATTAAGATAGATCTTCATGTATCTAGATGTAAACATGTCCATTATTAATTGAACATCGGTTGAAAAAACTTAGCAGCATGATCCACATTTTATGTGTATATCGATATACACGGGTATGTGTGTCTATACAGTCCATATATAAACATACACACACAAGCACGCGACAGAGAGAGAGAGAGACAGCGCGAGCATAATAGCCTGAACAATGAAGCAATTTGGACAAGTATTGCCAAGGTGTTAATGGTAATTCTCTTTTGGTGGTGAAATCATTTGTGTTTTTTCTTAATGAAATTTATCTCCACTTTCTAGTTCTATGCTAAACACATACTACTTTCATAAGTAAAATAAATTAGAAACCATATGTAAGAAGTTATTTTAAGTGCCAGGGAACAACTTCCATCTATAACTCAGTGAAAGCTTTCAGAGATGAAGACAATCAGAAAGCCACTGTCTTTTCCCCACTTCTACACTCATATTTTCCACTGGGAGGACCTAGGCTTGTCCGCCTCATTCCAGGGCAGGAATGCGGCCAGGCTTCGTCCATCAGGCACCGCTGGAAAATGAAGTCCCAGCAAAGAAGATGTGGAATAAAAGATATCTGCCCACATATTCTACGTGATGGCATTTTCATCTAAACTCTTTGGAATGGAATTATTTTTCAAATCATAAACACTTCCCTGACTTTTTTGAGACAGAGGATCTTGAACATAATTAAATACTTTCTCAATGACACTCAGTCGTCCTCGGCAACTATGACATAAGTGAGTGACATTGGTGCTGTAGCATCAAATGTAACCACCGTATGTGAAGTTGAGGGGACTGGATTCCAGTCCAGGCCCACCATCGGATCTAACCCAGGGGGACTTCTCTGAGCTTTAGCCTTTCTGTCTGGAAAAGTGAAAGCGCCAGACTACTTGATCACCGAGAACTCTGACTCAGCCTTGTCCCTCGCTCTCAGGCCCTCAGCTGTCACTTCTACTAACCCACTCACCTGCCTCCCCCTGCCACCTTCTGCCTTGCAGTTCTCTGCTTCTAACAGGCTACAGGCTAAGAAACATGGCTGAGGGTGTTAGAATGTGCCTAAATCAAGAGTCAACAGGCTCTGAATAAAGATCTACAAACCTTCCGTACCAAATCATTATCTTGTAATTTAAAAATAAACACGTATGTGTATAGATGCATATGCATTAGGCTCAACCATATGAAACTGCTACAAAGAAATAAATTGTCAAATTGACATTGTGCTGTCAGCTCCGGGCCCTTTCTGACTTTGTAATGATCTCAATATTTTCCAGGTAGCTAAGGATGGGAGAGAGCTGATTTCTGGGGAAATGGGGGGATTTTTCTAAAACAGCTCTTCTCAGAACAACTGTAAGAGGCTATAAATGGCTTCTAAGTTCCGCTGGTGGTGGTTCTGGGACTAGAGTGACTGAAATATTTTTCAGAGGAAAAAAAAAAAATCTGTCAGATTTCAACCACCAGCTGCTGCCACCAGCTGCTGGGGGCCAGCCCACTATAAATTTAGTCAGGCCAGCAAAGGGTTGATTTGCCACTGGAATGTCAGGGAGGGAAGCCTGTACTATCAACAAGTGCTTCTGCAAAGGGCCATGAGTCACCCCTTTCAGAGACTGGTGGAATGGACTCTGCCCAAAGAGGAAGACGTTCAGGTTCCGGCCTTAAAAGCCAACATCTTCAGTTCTGTACATAGGATCCATGCCACAGGAAGAGCCCCAAGGCGGGCACCGGGATGGATTCCATGGGGACTGCACACTCCAGGGGTGACAGGCTCATCGAGCTCGAGGAGCTGAAAGTGCAAAGCAAGGAGAACTGTGAAGGGTGGTGTCTTCATTGGCTCAGGCTGCTACAACACAATCTCATAGATGGGGCGGCTTATGAACAACAGAGATGTATTGCTCACAGTTCTGGAGGCTGGAAAGTCCAAGACCAAGGCACCAGCAGGTTCAGTGTCTCATGAGGACCGCTTCCTAGTTCACAGACAGCTCCTTCTCACTGCGTCTTCACGTGGCAGAAGAGGCAAGGCAGTGCTGTGGGGCCTCTTTTATAAGGGCACTAATCCCATTCACAAAGGCTCCGCCCTTATGGCCTAATCACCTCCCGAAGGCCCCACCTCCCCATACCATCACCTTAGGGGTTAGGATTTCAACACAGGAATTTCGGGGCTGAGAGGGATACAAACATTCAGAGCACAGCAGGTGATACCAGAAGAACAAACTGCCACAGAAACCCAGGATTCTACAGTCTGGGATGATCCAGGCAGGTCCTGAGAGGAGAACAGCTGAATCAGGCAAAGTGCTTCAATAGGCCGACGTGTGCAAAGGGCTTTCCAGATGAAAAAAAAAAGCTTCTCCCTCCCTCTCTCCAGGATGGTTCTGTCAGAAAGTCTTCTGTTCCCTTCCCCTTGTTATTTATCACGAAGAATAGTATCCAGTATCAAGGATAATAGGAGCCAGGTTCTCACAATCAGAGAAGAGCTTGCATATACAGAAGGTGGTTGGACTCCAAAGATCCCTCAGGGCAGGGCTGCAATCAGAGGGATCAGACAAATCCAGAACTAGCTGTGGAGGGCTGTGTGCACACATGCATGTGTACATACACATACCTACTTCCCAGCTTTCTCCTTGGGGGAGTCGTGTCAAAGGACATAAGAACCACCTAAAAGGGGCTGCCACTGCGAAATCTGGAACTATTTGAACATCAAACACACACACACACACACACACACACACACACACACACACACGCACACAGTTCTGGATTATAACCCATGGAATAAAAGTAATAATCTATGAGTCCATTTAGATCTAAATAAAGTCATGAACAAATGGGGAAGAAGGGAAAGCCGCCCACCTTACAATACAATGCCAGCTAGTTAGTCCATGTAGGACAGAAAACTGCCATGAAGAAACCTTAATGGTGGCACTCAATTCAAAGAAGAGCCATCAAAGGATGCCAAGGCAGGCGGGGGAGTGTAAAGAAGGAAAGGCTAGGCCGGGCGTGGTGGCTCACGCCTGTAATCCCAGCACTTTGGGAGGCCAAGGCGGGCAGATCACAAGGTCAGGAGATCGAGATCATCCTGGCCAACATGGTGAAACCCCATCTCTACTAAAAATACAAAAAAATCAGCCAGGTGCGGTGGTGTGCACCTGTAGTCCCAACTACTTGGGAGGCTGAGGCAGGAGAATCGCTTGATCCTGGGAGGCAGAAGTTGCAGTGAACTGAGATTGCACCACTGTACTCCAGCCTGGACAACACAGCCAGACTCCCTCTCAAAAAAAAAAAAAAAAGGAAGGATATTGTGTAGCCTTTGAGTGTCTTCCCACCAAATGCTGACTGATTACAAAGGGGAAAATGATGACTTTACAGCCAATAAACCTGGTAGGCACCAATCTGGCCATCCTCTGTGGCAAAAACGTTCCATGCTCTGTGCCCCGGGGTGGCAGAGCTTCACTTCTGTGGAATCCCTGCCCAAAGCAGACAGCCAGGGTCTAGCCATGAAGAAACCAGGTAACACAGATTGAAGGACTTCTTCCAGCGTGAAGGAGCTGTACTCATAAAGGTCATGGGCCGGGCATGGTGGCTCATGCCTGGAATCCCAGCATTTGGGAGGCTGAAGCGGGAGGATCCCTTGGGTCCAGGAGTTCGAGACCAGCCTGAGCAACGTAGCAAAACCCCATCTCTTACTAAAAAAAAAAATACAAGAAATTATCTGGGCATGGTGGCACACACCTGAAGTCTCAGCTACTTGGGAGGCTGAGGTGGGAGGATCACCTGAGCCCGGGAGTTCAAGGCTGCAATGAGCTGTGACTGAGCCACTGTACGCCAGCCTGAGCAACAAAAGTGAGACCCTGTCTCAAAAGAACCCAAAAAGTCATAAAAGACAGGGAGAGACTGAGGAATTACTCCAGATGGAAGGAGAGTCTGGGGGCATGACAGAGAGCATGGCACATGCTTTTGACTGGATTCTGGATAAGATGGAAAAAGGTACACTGCTGGTGAATTTGAGCAGGTTCTGAAGACTGGATGGCGATTTCCCAGCTGCAGGGCTGCGTTGGCATCGTGCTGGAGAGTGTTTGCAAGAAAGGCACACTGAGGGGCTGGGAGGGGGCGGGGGTTGTTTTTGTTTTGCTGGAGGGTGGCGACTTCATGCCTGAAACTTGCTCTCAAATGATTCAGAAAAAGTAGCAATGATGGATATATATGTACATATACATTCATATTACTTAGGGAGAGGATGAATGTCACAGCACACGTGATAAAATGTCAATGACTGCGGAATCTGGGAAAGGGAACATGGAAGTTTTTTGTAGTATTCTTACAACTTTTCTGTAAATCAGGAATTGTACTCAGGACAACAAATAAGAACTTCTTGGGCAAAGGCATGCAGGCAAACAGCCACTCCCCAGCACGCATGGAGCTCCGTTTGGGTCTGGAGGACACAGTGTGATGTGCCAGCCACTTCAGCAGCATCGGGCAGCTCGGGGGACATCTAGCTGGACAGCTGGGGCTGGGGCCAGTGTGACAGGGGCCCCGGAACCTCAGACGCTCAGGCCACGAGCCTGTTGTCCTGGGGCGATGGGGAACATGAGAGATTTAAACGCAGGCCAGTGACAGAATATTCAGAAGACAATCCCTGTGCCACAGTGGAGATTAATTGGAGGGGGCAAGAAATGCAGGCAATGGAGCCAAAGCGAGAGCTTTGGAACAATTCAGGTGCCAGGTGATGAAGGACACATTGGGACCATTGCAGAGGAGGTGGAGTTAGTCGTTCCAGAGGCTTCAGGACATCTACCTGACACTAGATGCGGAGGGAAGGGATGTGAAGAACAATCAAAGATGATTTGGGTTTTGAACATCTAATGGTTGGAAGGCTATGTTATTAACTGCATGCCTTGCACATAAAACCTTAGACCTCTGGTATTATTACTGATTTCTGTTTAATAAAGATTAAAGAGGCCAGGCGCAGTGGCTCATCCCTATAATCGCAGCACTTTGGGAGGCCGAGGCAGGCAGATCACGAGGCCAGGAGTTCGAGACCAGCCTGGCCAACATGGTGAAACCCCGTCTCTACTAAAAATACAGAAATTAGCCAGGCATGGTGGCGTGTGCCTGTAATCCCAGCTACTCTGGAGGCTGAGGCAAGAGAATTGCTTAACCCTGGGAGGCAGAGGTTGCAGCGAGCCGAGATCGTGCCACTGCACTCCAGCCTGGGCAAGAAGAGTGAAACTCCGTCTCAAAAAAAAAAAAAAAAAAAATGACTCTACAGCAACCCAACTCAAGAATAGACTCCCCGGAAACTGTGCGCCCCACTTCAGAACACTGGCATAGTTCTCACCAACAGAGTGAAAGCTGAGCCCCAGGCTGCTCACATCAGTTTTGAAAAGAGAAGCAAAGCCTGTCATAAGTCAGCAAAATGGAATCTTCCGAGATCTGCATTTTCATGGCCAGTTCTAGGCTGGGCATGACCGAACTGGCCAGTTAGAAGCCACAGCACAGGCACCACGACATGCGGAACACACAGGGCATCCTTTTCACAGCCACCCTTGGCATTCCTCTGGGTAAGAGGCCCACAGACCCCAGCTGCGCTTTGAAAGGTGGGTTCCCCAGGTCCCTCGGGGTAAGCACGCTGTGCTTTTTAGTGATGATGAAAAACAACTCATCTCTTCTGGATCTGGAAAATGGGTGGACAAGTGTAGCCTGGCATCCCTGCAGGCCAGGCATGGAGTGGGGCCAGGTGACTAATAAGATTTCTAAGACCAGGCCAGGCGCGGTGGCTCACAGCTGTAATCCCAGCACTTTGGGAGGCTGAAGCGGGTGAATCACTTGAGCCCAGGAGTTCCAGACCCGCCTGGGCAATATCACAAAACCCTGTCTCTACTAAAAATACAAAAAAATTAGCTGGGTGTGTTGGCATGCACCTGTGGTCCCAGCTACTCTGGAAGCTGAGGCATGAGAATCCCTTGAACCTGGGAGGTAGGGGTTGCAGTGAGCCGAGACTGTGCCACTGCACTCCAGCCTGGGTGAGCGAAACTCTCTCAAAAAAAAGATTTCTAAAACCAGAGAGGTCAACCTCTCTCAGGAGCGGAGGAGAAACTGTGGCCCTGAGTTTATTTTTTGTGATAAAATTTGAATATACATGAAATACTATAACACATTTAAATAATTACAATAAAAGAATTAATGATAACAGCAGTCATAATGGCAGCTCACATTGTAAGCACTTCTTTCTGTTTGCCAGGTGTTGTGCGAAGGGCTCTGCACACACTCGCTCATGCAGCCCCTCCCCTTAAGAGGGCAAAGAACAGAGTCAGGATTGGGACCCACGTCCAAGAATACAGGAGCCAGGAAATCCCACGGCATGCTCTGGGCCTGACTCAAGCTAAGGAACAAGAAGCTGTCTCCCACAGGACCCCGGGGAAAGCAGCTTATCAAACGGACCCTGGAGCCCACGCAGGGAAAACAGAGATTTTCCACTCTCGGATGAGAAAGCCCAGCAATTTAAAGATTTAGCCTTCAGCTATCAAAAAAAAAAAAAGGAATTATTTTAAAAAAATACTTAGTTACTTCTATGTGTACGGTATCTTAGAGCTTTGCCAAATGCCACTTTTATGATTCCTCATCACCGCTATGAAGAAGGCAGACAAGTTATTTATTTATTTTATTTTTTTTGAGACGGAGTCTCGCTCTGTCACCCAGGCCGGAGTGCAGTGGCGCGATCTCGGCTCACTGCAAGCTCCACCTCCCGGGGTTCACGCCATTCTCCTGCCTCAGCCTCCCGAGTAGCTGGGACTACAGGTGCCCGCCACCACGCCCAGCTAATTTTTTTTGTATTTTTAGTAGAGACAGGGTTTCACCGTGTTAGCCAGGATAGTCTTGATCTCCTGACCTTGTGATCCGCCCGCCTCGGCCTCCCAAAGTGCTGGGATTACAGGTGTGAGCCACCGCGCCCGGCCAACAAGTTATTTTATAGAAGAGGAGAGGAGATCGAGACTCAAGGAATTAAGCGACTTGGCAAAGAGACCCATGGCGAGAACCCTGGCCCTGTCCTCGCCTGGAAACCCACGCTGCCGCCCCCCTCCCCGCCGGGTCTTTCCTCTAGTGGGCACGCCACAGCTCCCTGTCCAGAGTTCAGTGGCACAGCCCCGGGGGGGCACGGGAGGCAGCAGAGGCCTCTGGCAGGGCAGGAAGAAGTGGCAGAGCCAGCAGGGGAATCGTGACCCCCAACAACAGGGCAGGGACCTCTAACTTCCCTGCTGAATTCTTAGCCCACAGTCAGCGATGCATTTACTGGAATGAATGAACCAAGAAAGAGGCCCAGGCCCTGGAGCCAATGAGGCTGATACAACGTGATGCTTTGCAGCTACGTGAAAGCGCACATTTGCCCGTTTCGATTATGAGCTGCGCTTGTCACATTTTGAAGCCAAATTTTTTAAAGTCCCAAACATTTTTTTAGATACTCCTGTGATGCCTGGGAGCCTTCACAGATGAAGAAATAAAATGCCACTCCTCCTCCCCCTTGGGAGGTAGGATAGGGCAGGTGATAGGAGGCCAGAGCCTGGGGCCAGACTGCCCAAGCCTGACCCCACTCCAGCAATAAAGAGCTGTACAACCTTGAAAAAGATCCTCTCAGAGCCTCAGTATCCTCATCTGTCAAAGATGGCAATGACAGTCCTTCCTGGAAAGGGAGTGGAGAGGATGCCTTGTGACTAGTCATGTGAACGTTTCTGTAGCAAGGTGACCAGCACACGCAAAGTGCTCCACAAATGATGGCGTCATTAAGACAAACACTACAGGATGTACTGTTTCCCAAACATGAAATACAGAATGTACTGTTTCAAAGTACACATGACCCTCCCTCCTGCCTCTCCTGCACACCCAGGTGTGAGTCTCAGGCGCACAGGCTGCTCCTTCAGGCACCCCAGGCTCTATGTGAATATCAACTGGGGCGTGAATTAAGAATGAATACAGGGCCAGGCACGGTGGCTCACGCCTGTAATCCCAGCACTTTGGGAACCCAAGGAAGGCAAATCACCTGAGGTCAGGATTTTGGCCTGGCCAACAAGGCGAAACCCCCTCTGTACCAAAAAATGCAAAAATTAGCTGGGCATGGTGGCACGCGTCTACAATCCCAGCTACTCGGGAGGCTGAGGCAGGAGAATCACTTGAACCCAGGAGGCAGAGGTTGCAGTGAGCTGAGCTGAGATGGCGCCACTGCACTCCAGCCTGGACGACAGAGCAGGACTCCGTCTCAAAAAAAAAAAAGAAAGAATGAATACAGGTGGCAACAAGTGAAGGGAACCAATGTTTATGAGCACCTAGCATGAGCCAGGCTCTATGCAGGCCCTTCATCACTGTGAGCAATGTGACAGCAGAAAGTCCCTCTCCCCAAGGCCACACGAGGCTGAGCTCCATCCCAGCTGCTCTGACTCCAGCTCTCTCAGCGAAGGACCCTATAGCCTCAGAGCAGCGTCGACTCACGATGTGCGACGAAGAGGGAGTGGCATGCTGAGAGCCGAGTGGGTGCTGCCTCCCTAGGAAGAGGGTGTGCACAACCAGCCAGGGCACCGGCGGTGGCTCTAACCACCAGGGGGTGGGGGCATAAGACCCTTCCCCTCCCAGGGCTGAGGGTGCCTCTTCCACCTAATGAGGGTTTCGACTATTCTCTCTAGGGTCCCCTCCAGCCCAAACAATTTTCTGATCTGAAACCCAGGGTCTCCTGGCTGAGAAAGGTCAGCTTGGAGGAGGCTGTGAGCAGTGCTCACGTTGGCCCAACCCCTAGGCCAGGCAGGGGAGCAGGGCAGCTTCTGGTTGGGAGTTAAGGACGGGAGGCAGGGGGTAACCTGCTGACTCACAGCTCCAGCTCCCCAGGAGACCTTACTGTGAGGACGGGCGGGTTGCAGGACGGAGGGGGAACCTTCTCCTCATACACAATTTAATCACCTCTTAAAATCGGACTACTGTTGTTTCCGCATCCTTTGGGATTAATGAGCCCAAGGACTGAATTTTATGGCAAGCTCAAAGGAGAGGAAATTACTCCGGGAGGACAAGGCAGGGAGCCGGCAGCCGATGTTCTTCCTTTTTTTCTTTTCCTTTTTTTTTTTTCTTCTTTTGAGAAGGAGTCTCACTCTGTTGCCCAGGCCAGAGTACAGCAGCGCGATCTTGGCTCACTGCAACCTCTGCCTCCCGGGTTTAAGCAATTCTCCTGCCTCAGCCTCCCGAGTAGCTGAGATGACAGGTGCATACCACCACACCCAGTCCAGCTAATATTTATATTTTCAGTAGAAACAGGGTTTCGCCATGTTGGCCAGGCTGGTCTTGAACTCCTGACCTTCGGTGATCCACCCGCCTTGGCCTCCCAACGTGCTGGGATTACAGGAGTGAGCCACCATGACCAGCCTGATGTTCTTCTCAAAAGATGACAAATAAACTCAGCCAGATGCTGGGAGAAGCTATACAGTCAGGTGTGTGAAAGTGGAGCTGTCCTCCCGATCAAAGCAGCACAAAGCCAGCTGAATGGACCAGCCCCTCTGGGATCAAGATCTCTGCTTCGGATGCCCAAAGCCAGTGCACCAAATCCACAGGTGTGCTGACTCACCAGAACACCGGGCACAGAAATCACATGGAGGGCACAGGGGGTAGGTGGGCAGGGGTAGCAAGTACAGTACAAAGAGCACAGACTCTGGACATAGATCTGAGCCTGAATCCAGCTCTGCCACTTACTCGCCATTTATAAGCCCTAGGCAAGTTCATTAACCTCTTTGAGCTTCAGTTTCTGAACCTGTAAAATGGAGATAAATGCATTACTTGAAAGATTGTTGAGAGAAATAAGAGCAAAAAATATATGTAGAAATAGAAAGTCTAATGGTGTTACCAGGGTCTGGGGAGAGAAGGGAAGAAGGGAAATTGTTGTTTAATGGATACAGTGGTTCAGATTGGCAAGATGAGTAAGTTCTGGAGATGCTTCACAATAATATGAATATACTTACCACCAAACTGTACACTTAAAAATGGTTATGATGGTACATCTTATGTGGTTTGTTTAATCACAATTTAAAAAACATGTAAAGCATAGCATCATCTCACTACAGGTCCTCCATACACAGTATGGGTTCATGGAAAATAGCACTAACAGAATGATATTAATAGCCTCTGCCACCAGATCTGTCTAGCTAACACTTAATTCAGGCCACAATCAGCTTCCTCTTTAACTTTTTCAGGCTGAGAACAGGCCACTCAGCCCACAAACAACAAACTGAAGTCTCAACAAATGCCGCCAGTATTTTTATATAGATAAGGCAAAATTTTAGTTGGTGTTTAAAAAAATGTCATTCAGTCCTCAGGATCTTAGCAGAGTCACAGATTTTCTCTTGATTCCAAAACCACACAAGCAGCAAAATTACCTCCATTTCCTCTCCCTGCAATGCAACCAGGTCTAGACCCTGAACAAAAAGCAAATCCTTAGAGCCTATAGTTCAAGAGAGGAGACGATTCATTAACTGATTCAACAAGAACTGCCGAAAGTCTGTTCTGCCAAACACAATACAAGGTACTGAGGATGCAGACAGCAATGACGCAGCGGTTGTTAGCCATCAGAGAGAGACCTTGGCACACGGCGACCACAAGACAACCTGGGAGTTCCAGAATGCAGAGTCCTGGGCCAGCTAAGTTGCTGGGATGAACCAGTTTCAGTCAAGGTATGAAAGGTAACGTCCAGGCTGGGCGCGGTGGCTCACACCTGTAATCCCAGCACTTTGGGAGGCCGAGGCGGGCAGATCGCCTGAGGTCAGGAGTTCAAGACCAGCCCAGCCAACACGGTGAATGAAACTCCGACTCTACTAAAAATACAAAAATTAGCCGGGCATGGTGGCACATGCCTGTAATCCCAGCTACTCGGGAGGCTGAGGCAGGAGAACAGTTTGAACCCGGGGAAGCAGGGGTTGCAGTGAGCTGAGATGGCACTATTGCACTCCAGCCTGGACAACAGAGTAAGATTCCGTCTCAAAAAAAAAAAAAAAAGAAAGAGAAAAAGAAAGGTAATGTTCAATCTTTTCCTGTTCTGTGTGAAGCAGGGAGCCAGAAAGTAGGAGCCACAGCAAGCCCAAGGGATGGAGGGAGGGGTGTCCTGGTATAAAAGGAGGAAGAGAAAAGATCCTATTGATGTCCATATGGCCTAGCTGCTTACTGTCTCTTGTCAATTTAGAATGTGCCCCACTGGGGGAACAGTCACGATATGAAGCCAACCCCTCATGCCCTCAAGGAGCTTCAGTGCAAGAATGCCAGCCAGTAGCCTTCTATTCTAAATGATGCAGACACTAGAACAGCTCCTGGACCTCAGGGGACCCAGCGTGGACACAACCACTGAACGAGAAGAATTAGCAGGACTGTAAATAACCTGAGATGAGCCAATGGGGCAGCTGCTTTCTCTTTCCATTTATTTCTCCCCAGAGTTACTGTCTGTCAGCAGACCTCACAAGAGCCCCATATTCGTGTGTTTGTACTTATTTTCCAGGCAAAATATAAATGAACAATTAAAAGGGAGGGTGGCAGCTGGGTGCGGTGGCTCAAGCCTGTAATCCCGGCATTTTGGGAGGCCGAGGTGGGCAGATCACTTGAAACCAGGAGTTCGAGACCAGCCTGGGAAACATGGCAAATCCCCGTCTCTACTAAAAATACAAAAAATTAGCCGGGCATGGTGGTGCACACCTGTAGTCCCAGCTGCTTGTGGAACTGAGGCAGGAGAATCACTTGAACCCAGGAGGCAGAGGTTACAGTGAGCCGAGATCACGCCACTGCACTCCAGCCTGGTGACAGAGCGAGACTCTGTCTCAAAGAAAAAAAAAAAAAAAAAAGATTTCTAAGACCAGAGAGGTTGACCTCTCCCAGGAGCAGAGGAGAAACTGTGGCCCTGAGATTTGAGGGACTTCATTTAATGTTGCGAGCATGCTGATTTTGCTGCTGGTGGCAAAATTTGAATATATATGAAATACTGTAACAAATTTAAATCATTACAATAAAAGTATTAATGCCAATAGCAGTCATAAGGGCCACTCACATTGTGAGCACTTCTGTTTGCCAGGTGTTGTGTGAAGGGCTTTGCACTCACTCACTCATGCAGCAAGACTGTCTCAAAAAAAAAGAAAGAAAGGAGGGTGGCAAAGCAAGGTAGGATGAACAAAAAGGAAGCCAAGACAACCAGCTCGTGGACGGCAGAGTCAATACACAGCTTCTAAATAAGGAAGAACTGCATTTCATAGTATGTCTCCTGGTTTGCATTTAAAAACAACACTAATGCACACAGGCTACAGCAGGTGTTAGGAAATCGAGCTCCCCTAAATCAGTATTTAATCATAACCAGATGAAAAATATGAACACCACTGACTTTCCATTTGCACAGCCCTTTCCAGTTTGTTTATCAAGTATACTCACGTGCATGACTTCACTGGCTTCCCCAGCTTCGAGAGCCAGGTGGACAGGGATAACTGGCCCCACCATCCACGAGAAGGAAGGTGACTCAGACAGTTCACAACGTCACGACTTGCTCAAGGTCACACAGCTGGTAAGGGGTAGGGCAAGAACTCTAATATAGGAACTTTGTCTATAAATTCTGGGCTTTCTCTATACTGCCCTTCCCCAACCTAAGGAAAATAAGTCTTGGGGACTTTGCTTTATCTCAATTAGCAGCCATGAATACACTTGCAAAGTGACAGACTGAAACTCTCTAACACTGTGGATAGCAGACAGAGGGATGGGGACAGAGCTGACACTCAACACATCTGAAATGACACCTCCATTACAGAGGGTCGGCTGCTCTACATTCCCTGGAGAATTTCATTTGCTCCTCTGTTTTCAGATGCATTGCTCTGCAAACTTTGGTTTCCCTGGGTCTTCCTTCTCAGGCCTCTCGTTTCTCCTGAATGATTTCATAATCCTCAGGATGTTCTGTCATCGCAGGGAGTTGCTGTGAAAATGATTATTGGGGTTATGAACCAAGGACTGCGACCTCAATAGGGGAGAGGCAGAAAAAAAAACACAGCTAGCCACCAAAATGGATTTCACAGACCTTGGTCACAAGGGGATAAACGAGGGCACCCAGCCCTGCAGCCATCTCTATGCTCCTCTAGCCAGCACTAGTTACTGATTTTATTGCCAGCTTCCTAAACCACCTCCTGATCATCTGTGCAAAAGCTGCTAGGGCCTGCTAAACCCCAGGTACAGTAAATCCAAGAACGGTTTGCTTTTGGCTGTGGAACCAAGTCCTGGAAAAAAAAAAAAAATACACCCACACATGCATGTACACATATGCACATACACACACACACACAGGTGCTCTCCATCAAGCCCTCATTCTCTCCCAGTCTCATCTACGCTTACAGCCCAGAGCTGGGCAAGCCCAGATACCCTTTCTTTCATCCTCCCATTTAGAACTGTCTCTCATGATTCCTCAAAGCCTGGCAGCACCCTCTATCGGGATGCTATTGGCATTGGGGTGAGGCAATTCTCTGCTATACAGGACTCTCACATGAGAGTGACCCTAGCCCTCCCCCACTAGACGCCAGTAGCATCCTCCCCAGTCACTGGGACAACCAAAAATATCCTTCTAATAGCAGTTCCCTCCCTAGTCACTGGAACAACCAAAAATATCCAAATATCCTCCCACATTTCCAGACATCCCCTCCTGGGGCATTATCCTTCACCACAAAGCCTGCCCCATATGTGCATGCTCAGGTAACACACACACACACACACACACACACACACACACACACACACACACACACACACACACACACACACACACACACACACACACACACACACACACACACACACACACACACACACACACACACACACACACACACACACACACACACACACACACACCCCTACCTACCTCCTTGAAGGTGGGGGCTGTGTCTTATTCAATTCAACCACCATCTACCTCCCAGGCTCCGTGTTACTCTTGTGGCGTGGCATTGTGAACCAGCCATATCCTTCCTCAAGCAGTGTCTGTCTCCATAGAAGCATCAAACAAAAATAACCAGGATACAAAGCTGAATAAAACCAACGAGGCCGCAGGACTTGGCGCAGAGAACACCAGGCCAAGTGTCTGGGGTCTGGGGTTGGAGTCCTACCTTGATGTGTGGCCCTGGCCAAGACCCTGGACTTCTTTGAGTCTCTCTTTTCGTATCTGTAAAACGAAACCTTGATCTTTAACTTTCCTTCTTGCTAAAATATTTTAAATGTTCAAGCACGTTTCTTGAACATTATTTTTTTAAAAGAGAAAAGAGGATGGCTGGAACGGAGAGACAAGGGGCTAATTCTGTCTAAGTTCCACAGAGGGGGCAGCATTTGACCTGAAGATTTCCATAAGGCAGTTCCATAACACCGGTATATGAATAACTATAATACAAGCAGGTCATATGCCATGATCACACTTCTGAGGCTTGGGATGTAACTTTTGATGAGAGACTAGTGACTCTGGGTAGCTGTGGCATTTGCACAAGGAGGGTGGCTGCTGGCCTATTTGCTCCTCCGATTCCCCTCCTGGAGAATGAGTCCCAGGCAGAGCCTGTGAGAAAGAGCCCCGTGGGAATCCACTCACCCGCCTGGCTCAACTGGCCCCATTCTCAGGAGGCCCTCCCGCCTGGCCTGAGAAGGGAAAGCCAGCTGCTCCGGGAGGGAACTCACTGTGCAATTTTCAACAAAACTCTTCCTCTAAGTTCCATCAACTGTCAACCCTAAAAACACTGCTGAAGATTCAACTGTTAATCTGCACGTGCATCTCACAGACGAAACACTGCCTCACGTCACAGTCCCAGAAAAAAGTCATTTCCAGATATCATGGAAACGGCTTTTAAAATGTGGCCTCAATAGGGAATCAGAGAAATAAGAATGGGGAGAGTTCTCTCTGGTAACAGAGCCACACCTTCCTCTGGCATAGCACAGGAAACTGCCCTAGGATCCTCAATGTCCCAAGTCCTGTGACACGAGGGCCCCCCATCCTCTCCAGCCGCCCCTCCTTAGGCCCCGCTTCCATTTCCCCTCCACAATGTCTATTTCAGCTGTATTTCAACCCGCTACCACATTCTCCTGTCCTAGCATTTGACAGAGCCTGAAGATAGCAACAACAGTAACAGTGGTGATGATGAAGCCATTTTAAGAAAAGACCAGGATTGAAGAGGACACTTGGCCACAGCGTGGTGCATTCGGCGCTCGGAGCCTGGGCAGCAAATCCCAGCGCCCCGACACCGGATTTCCAGGACACCCCGAGGCACAGGCGCACTCTGCGGCGGGAGCCAAGGACGCGGAGGGGACGCTCGTACGGGTCACGTGCTGCGCCGGATCCCCGAAGTGCGCTCGGCCCTGCTGACGTAACTATTCGAGAATTTAAAAGTCCCAAACTCGGAGGAAATCCAGCGCAGAGTTTTATGGCTAGTCCACGCGCCGTCGTGGCCCGCCGGGGATGTCCCGGCGCGACCCAGTGGGACCACACGAGCTGGGAAAGAGACCGGTGGGAAGGCGCGGAGGCCGCCCAAGGGCGGGACCCCCAACCCTGGCGAGGAGCCTGGTCACGGGCGCCAACCACAACCACGCGCGGGGACCCCAACCGCGAGCGGGAATCCCAGCCACGGGCGCGCGCGCCGAACCACGGGCTTTGACCCCCGCGCTCCCACTCAAGGGAACCAGGCTCCCGGGCAAACACTCTGGGGCCCGCGGTTTCCCCGCAGCCACACTCCTCTGCCAGCAGGGGACCGAATGTGTAGTTAGCCACTTTTCCATCCTCGGCCAGTCCCTGCTGGGGAAAGCCGAAATGAGCTTTGGCCACTTCCAGTACGCCTTTGTCTGGGGGCCAAGGTCTTTCGGGCGCCCGTCTTCTCCTGACCCCGGCCGCCCGCCCGTGGCCCCGGCACTTACCCGCCCGGGGAGATAGGGGATGGCCCGCACGGAGCCGCCTTCGTTCGGAGTCGCAACTGCCAAAGAGCCCGGGGGCGCTGGGTTTTCCGAGCCCGGTGGCGGCGCGGCGCGTGGGGTCACGACGGCCCGGTGCGGCCCTGGGACGCAAAGTTTCCCCGGACAACGGCGCAGGGCCGGCGTGGCTCCCCGAAAGGCTCGGGAAAAGTTGGAGCACAAAAGGCCAATGACTGGCCGAGCGGCGGCTGCCGGGCCAGGCTCCTCCCCCAGCCCTGGGCGCTCCGACCTGGGCCAGCGCTCGGCCAGCTGCTCGCGCAGGGCGCCCGCCGCGCTCTCCTCCCCGGCCAGGAATGCGCGGGGCCGGGCGCGCCCAGACGCACCGAGGGGCCCGCGGCCGCAGAGCGGCAGGCGAGAGACGCACGGACCGACGGACGCGCAGCCCGGCCGCTGCTCCTGGAGGCGCTGCAGACTTCCAGGAGTCTCTGAGTCATGACAACTTGTTACTGTTCTTAGTTTGTCCACGGCCTTCCCACTACGCATGGCAACGCCGGGAAGGCTGTGGCGTGAGAACGGACTGGGAAGGTCAAGTACAGGCCAGGCGGCCCGCGCTTCCTCCGCGGGGCCATTGCCCGCCTGAGGCTACCCGGGAGCCTCAGAAAGAAGGTGGGGGTGAAATGGTGCCTCGCTTGTTCCTGGAGCCAAATTCCGGCCCTTTTTTCTTCACCTGTGTGGTATTAATGGCGCTTAACCACAGAAACAGCGCGGGCTGTGCTGGACAGTTTGCAAAACTTGACGTGCGTTCTATTTGGCTGTTGCACACTCTGAAGTCGGGAGAGGCTAAATCCAAACCAATTCCCGCTGCCATATTTCTAGGAGTTGTGTATCTATTGGCATGTGAGGTCTGTTTTCCTTTAAGGGCCTAACTCCTTCACTGACATGGACCTCACACCCAGAAGTGGTGCTTACCTACCAACACCATGGCATATCACCTTTTCTCTAGAAATTTCTGCAGCTAGGCCCCAATCATGAAGAGCCCGTGACTACATATAGACAGCAGGCTTCCCATTTTAAGTTTAGTGTCACAGAAAGCACTGCTATAGATTATATACTCAGGGACCAAAGGGCAAGAGACTCAGAAATTACTCAGCACTTCCTTTCCTCCTCTTAAAGAAACAGATCTTACGAGCCCCTAATGAGGATTCTCTGTAGAATAAAGAAATAGACTTTTACTGCCTTCTGCGAAAATATTGTTTTTTTAAATAACGCAGTGCTCGTAAGAGTCACATTTTTGATGGAAATTTAAATAGATTCCTTGTTCACATGCTTATCACGGGTTTCCTGGTATCGTATTAATGTGTCCATTTTACAAGTATGATAACTGAGACCCAAATAGGCTAGTTTAAATGTATACCATCTGCTATCGGTGAAGAGAGAATGGAAATGCCCAGTCTTCAAGGTTCTTGTGCCCTATAATCCCAGCACTTTGGGAAGCCGAGGCGGACGGATCACGAGGTCAGGAGATCGAGACCATCCTGGCCAACATGGTGAAACCCTGTCTCTACTAAAAATAAAAATAAAAATAAAAAAATAGCTGGGCATGATGGTGTGTGCCTGTAATCCCAGCTACTCGGGAGGCTGAGGCAGGAGAATAGCTTAAACCAGGCAGTCGGAGGTTGCAGTGAGCCGAGATTGCACCACCGCACTCCAGCCTGGCGACAGAGCGAGACTCCGTCTCAAACAAAAACAAAAGGTTCTTGTGCCCTAACTGTAGGTCATATCCATTTACGGTAAAAACATACACCACTCACCACCGTGTAAGCTCCAGCACCCCAACTGGGCAACGAGCTAAGATGAACTTGAGGTGCCATCCCGTTCATGTGAAACAGCCCCTCCTAGTTGACAGATGCACATCCTTCAAGACAGAGGAAGGTGCCACTCTGTTTCGAAATCTACTGGTAGGTCTGTGTGGTTGGCAAAAGGAAGGCCCTGGCAAGGTGGCCACATCTTCATCCCTGGAGTTGTGAATATGTTAAGTTACATGACAAAGGGGAATGAAGGTTGTAGATGGAATTAAAGTTGCTAATCACCTGACTTTAAACTAGGGAGGCTATCCTGGAGTATCCAGGTGGACCCAATGTCATCATGAAGGTCCTTTAATTGGAAGGAGGAGGAAGAAGAGAGTCAGAGAAAGAGACGTGGCTATGGAAGCAGAGTGAGCAAGAGATTAGAAGATGCTGACTTTGAAGATGAAGGAAGGGCCCACAAGCCAGGGAATGTGAGCGGCTTCTAGAAGCTAGAAAAAGCAAGAATGTGGATTTTTCCTCGAGGGCTTCCAGAAAGGAACACAGCACTACTGAAACCTTGATTTTACCTCAGTGAGACCCATGTTAGACATTTCACCTACAGAACTCCTAGTAAAATAAATTTGTGTTGTCTTAAGCCAAAATTACTAGTTTTGTGGTAATTTATTATGGCAGCCACAGGAAACTAATGCAGTAGGTACCTGGTTATTGCTGTGACTTAATCCCTTCTTTGAAAGATTTTAAGAAGATAGCTAGGATTTCATTAACATCTCCAGAGTCTAAGGTCATTCACTGCAGGAGAACCACTCTGGTGGAGGAAGGCTGACCTAGACACCTCTCTGAGGAATGACTGAGCTCAGGCAGTGCAGTGGTCTTGGGCAGCCAGCATTCGGACACAGCCATAGTCCCATGTAGGACCAACTCATTAGAAGATGAAGTCAGGGGCTCCTAATATCATACAGGACTGATCCTCAAATCCTGCCACACGACAGAAGTACATCGACATCAGAAACTCTCGGCCAACCCACACATCTCTGATCCTAGCCACGACCAGAAATCTTGCCTGGATAGTGAACCTAGAGCTACAGTAAATGTGCACTGCCATCCCCTCCTGCTCCAAGTCAGGGAAACAATGCAATAATGGTACAGAGGAGGAAAGATGCAGGCTTGTGCGGTCTTCGGATACCTGGAATCTACTGAAGACTGACTTGCAGGCAGCAACACGTGCCTTAGAAATTGCATCCATGGCTGAATCTTTACTTCCCAAGGATTCTTTTTGTCTGAGTACCAGGCTATGGTTCTGCATCAGGGTGGTCTATGTATGTGTTTACAGCAAGGCTCTAGTACAGTAGCTGCTAAACTATCTTCTCCAGAGTCCTAGGGTTTCTGAAGTTATCTTAAAGGCATCCATGGCACCTGCAAAGAGAGCTGTTTCACTTTTGTCATATCTTTAAGTTCTACATAAGATTTTGTTTGGAGAAGAGGTTCATTAGGAGGGAAGTGAAAAAAAAGAAAATGTGAAAACACACAATTTTATAGAGAACTTATGCGAAACCCAAAGACTTACCCAGGGTCAAAGGCGGCATAGCAACAGAGCAAGCCTCTGGAATGCAGACTTTAAAAAACTTAAGTGGAGAGAACTGGATAATGCACCCTATGTATAACACCCAGATCCAACATGATCAAATTATGGCTAATTCCATTTTATCCACAATCCCACTTTCCCTCTGCTACCCAGATTGTTTTGAAGCAAATGCCAGATAGCATCATTGCATCAGTTAATATTTCTGTCTGAATCTCTAAAGGCAAGAGCTGGAAAGGGAATTTCTGAAGTCAAAGTCTTCATTCTTCTTGGGCCCCAGCTCTGCTCAACAGGACTAGCATTGCTGAAGGGGCATCTATGACATGAAAATATCAATAGGAGACAACCACAAACCCCAGGCTGTGGGGCTAAAACTCAGTGCCAATAAGACTCACTGGGTTAATGTTAAAATGCAAATTCCTGGGCCTGGCTCCCGGGCATCCTGATTCAGTACGTCAGGAAAAGGGTTCAGAAGTGTGCATTTTATCAGGGAAATGCAAATCAAAACCACCCCACTCCTGTGAGAATGTGCTCTCAAAAAATTAAAAACTAATAGATGCTTGTGTGGATGTCATGAAAAGGGAACACTTTTAATGTAAACCAGTACAACCACTATAGAAAACAGTGTAGAGACTCCTTAAAGAAGATCTACCATTTGATCCAGCAATCCCACTCCTGGCTATCTACCCAGAGGAAAAGAAGTCATTACATGAAAAAAGATACTTGTACATGCATGTTTACAGCAGCACAATTTGCAACTGAAAAAATATGAAACCAGCTCAAATGCCCATCAATCAACAAGTGGATAAAGAAAATGCAGGCCAGAAGCCATGGCTCATGCCTGTAATCCCAGCACTCTGGGAGGCCGAGGCGGGTGGATCACGAGGTCAGGAGTTTGAGATCAACCTGGCCAACATGGTGAAACCCCATCTCTACTAAAAATACAAAAAATTAGCCAGGCGTGGTGGCACATGCCTGTAATCCCAGCTACTCAGGAGGCTGAGGCAGGAGAATCAATTGAACCCGGGGGGCAGAGGCTGCAGTGAGCCGGGATCGCACCATTGCACTCCAGCCTGGTGACACAGTGAGACTCCATCTCAAGAAAAGAAAAAAAGAAGACCGGCACGATGGCTCACACCTGTAATCCCAGCACTTTGGGAGGCCGAGGCAGGTGGATCATGAGTCAAGAGATTGAGACCATCCTGGCCAACATGGTGAAACCTCATCTCTACTAAAAATACAAAAATTAGCTGGGCATGGTGGCACGTGCCTGTAATCCCAGCTATTTGGGAGGCTGAGGTAGGAGAATCACTTGAACCTGGGAGGCAGAGGTAGGAGAATCACTTGAACCTGGGAGGCAGAGGTTGCAGTGAGCCGAGATCGCACCATTGCACTCCACTGTGGGTGACAAGAGCAAAACTCCATCTCAAAAAAAAAAAATGACATATACATATACACACACACACACACACACACACACACACAGAGAGAGAGAGAGAGAAAGAGAGAGAGAGTGCACATGGAATACTACTCAGCCATAAAAAGGAATAAAATAATGGCATTTGCAGCAACATGGGTGGAATTGGAGACCATTATTCTAAGTGAAGTAACTCAGAAATGAAAAACCAAACATTGTACGTTCTCATTCATAAGTGGGAGCTAAGCTATGTGGACACAAAGGCACAAGAATTATATAATTGGCCGGGCGCAGTGGCTCACGCCTGTAATTTCAGCACTTTGGGAGGCTGAGGCGGGCGGATAACGAGGTCAGGAGATCGAGACCATCCTGGCTAACACGGTGAAACCCCGTCTCTACTAAAAATACAAAAAATTAGCTGGGCATGGTGGCAGGTGCCTGTAGTCCCAGCTACTCGGGAGGCTGAGGAGGGAGAATGGCATGAACCCAGGAGGCGGAGCTTGCAGTGAGCCAAGATCGTGCCACTGCACTCCAGTCTGGGCAATAGCGATTCAGTCTCAAAAAAATAAAAATTAAAAAAAATAAATATATATATACATATATATATATATAAAATGGACTTTGGGGTCTTGGGGGAAAGGGTGGGGGGGGTGAGGGATATAGAATACACACTGGGTACGGTGTACACTGCTTAGGTGGCAGGTGCACCAAAATCTCAGAAATTACCACTAAAGAACTTATGCATGTAACCAAACACCACCTGCTCCCCAAAAACCTATTGAAATATATATTTTTTTTTAAAAAGAAATGTGCATTCTAGCAAGCATATTTTAAATAATTCTTTTTTAAAAAATTATTATTATTATTTTGTTTGTTTGAGACAGAATCTTCTCACTCTGTCACCCAGGGTGGAGTGCAACAGTGTGATCTGGGTTCACTGCAACCTCCGCCTCCCAGGTTCAAGCGATTCTCCTTTCTCAGCCTCCCAAGTAGCTGGGATTACAGGCACCTGACACCACACCTGGCTAATTTTTGTATTTTTAGTAGAGACGGGGTTTCACCATGTTGGCCAGGCTGGTCTCGAACTCCGGACCTCAAGTGATCCACCTGCCTTGGCCTCCCAAAGTGCTGGGATTAGAGGTGTGACCTCAAGTGATCCACCCGCACGACCTCCCAAAGTGCTGGGATTAGAAGCATGAGCCACCGCACCCAGCCTGTAGATAATTCTGATGGAGATGCTTTTCAGAGCACACTTGGAGAAATTGAATCTGAAGTTTTATGGCCAGCATTGTTGGTTGCTTTCAAAACTGCTGTTCTTCCTCCTTGTTTCCTTACTTTTGTTTAAATAATTGGGTTAGGCATGGTCCTGTTACAAACCCTTGGCCAATGAAACAGAAGAGAAAATCAGCAGGCCTTCTGGAGATAGTTTTCTCCCTCTCTGGAAGAGACACAAGACAGCATAGCTCCTGACCATCAGGGGTCTTCCTGCCTCTTGACATTGTCATGCGAGAGCACCGTGCCTGGAGCTGCTGCAGCCAGCTTGAAACGATGAGGGGAACATCTGGCCACACACTGAATGTGGGTAGAGAGGAAGATGAAAAGGGCCTGGGTCTTTCCTCAATGATGTCGCTGAACTAACGAATTACACAACCTCGGACTTCCTGCTGGTGCAATGATAAACCTATGATTGTTGAAGCTTTCTTGTATTGGATGGTTTGTTACTTGTAGCCAAAAGCATCTTCAAAGGGCTGTCAACTGTGGTGTTGAGAAGCGCTCATATGGTAGATACTAAACCTAAGGCTTCAGAAAAGAAAGACCCCAAAGCACATCATCATTTGCCAAAGGAGTCGTGCGGAATACAAAAGGCAAATCAGTGCCTAGGAAGTAACTGTGGCCCTGTCCACCAAACAATGCTTTGCTATGCATTTGTAGCTTCCTTTAAAATTCTGTTGTAGCAACAATATTTTGCTTTTGCTGAGAAGTGGAAAGCCACATAGAAATGAGAAGCCAGGCTAGAAACCTGTGCTCAATTTGCCTGACACAGAAATAACCATTAATGGATCAAATACTCACCAGCATCTGCAATCTCCCTCTGAGTGCCCATGTGGAACTGAAAAAATATGAAATCAGCCCAAATGCTCATCAATCAGTAAGTGGATAAAAATGTTTAAGACAGGGGCCGAGCGCGGTGGCTCACACCTGTAATCCCAGCACTTTGGGAGGCCAAGGTAGGCAGATCACCTGAGGTCAGGAGTTCGAGACCAACCTGGCCAACATGGCGAAACCCCATCTCTACTAAAAATACAAAACTTAGCCAGGCATGCTGGTGGGCGCCTGTGATCCCAGCCACTGGGGAGGCTGAGGCAGGAGAATCGCTTGAACCCAGGAGGCGGAGGCTGCAGTGAGCCGAAATCACACCCCTGTACTCCAGCCTGGGTAAGAAGAACGAGACTCTATCACACACACACACACACACACACAAAATGTTTATGACAGGCCAGGCATGGTGGCTCACGCCTGTAATCCCAGCACTTTGGGAGGCTGAGGCGGGCAGATCACCTGAAGGGAGGAGTTCGAGACCAACCTGGCCAACGTGGTGAAACCCCGTCTCTACTAAAAATACAAAAAAAAATAGCCAGCTGTGGTGGCGGGCACCTGTAATCCCAGCTACTTGGGAGGCTGGGGCAGGAGAATCGCTCAAACCCAGGAAGCAGAGGTTGCAGTGAGTTGAGATTGTGCCATTGCACTCCAGCCTGGGTGATAAGAGCAAGACTCCATCTCAAAAAAAAAAAAAAAAAAGTGTTTAAGACAGGACGCTGCTTGGAAAGACAGGCACATGCTGGAGAGGCAAGAAGCAGGAATACGGAACCAAAACACCAGCAGACACCAGGTACAGTCAGAGTTCAGAGCAGGAAGAACCTGAAGCTATGGTGTGTATATTAGGGAAAGTAACTTCAGGAGACTGAAGGAAACCTCCATTCCATCGAATGGCTCACTTCTGCCCCACTGGATCAAGGGCCTCTCCCCTGATCACTTCCCCCTCCATCCCAGACTGCCAATGCCCAATTTCATCCATGTGGAAATCCTGGGAAATGAGGCCAGAGACTGGAAGCATCCAAGGCTGGCTGGGTAACTGACAGGCAATATGTGATGCGGAAGGTCAGAGGCCAAACACTCCCCAGACACAGAGCATACTAGTTCCTTGCTGGGAGCTGGGAGTCTAAATCAAAGTTCATAATCTGATTTGTTGATGGGCATCCAAATAGAAGCTTCAGAATGCTGGGGCCCTGAGTGACAGCACATTGTCTTCACAGAATCACAGAGCATCCTGTTAGGGGCACCCATGCATGCCAGACAGCATAAACTTCCCTAGACTAAAGGAGTTTCATTTAGCTATTCAAAATCACTTATCAAGTGCTACTACATCCTGGCCCTGTGCAAAGCACTAGGGTTGAAAAGTGAGATGCAACATGGTTCTTATGCTTACGTCTATCATCAGATAATGATGGCTACCACATGACAGAGATAGGAAAGGAGTATTTTAACCAGCGTTGGAAAAGGTATGGGGAGATTTTCCAGAAGAGGGAATAGTTAAGCTGAGTTTCAGAGGATAAGTCAGTGTTACCATATTAGGATTTCCCAGATTAGAGTATTTCAATAGTTATGCATTTAAATATTAGGAAAAAGATACCACGAGCACACCAACTCATAACTTCACAGACATTGACTAGTAACACAATGAAATAAAAAATGAAAGCTGAGCCTGGTGGCTCACTCCTGTAATCCCAGCACTTTGGGAGCCCAAGGCAGGAGGATCACTTGGAGTCAGGAGTTCGAGACCAGCCAGGCCAATATGGTGAAACCCTGTCTCTACTAAAGATAGAAAAAAATCAGCTGGGCGTGGTGGCAGGCGCCTGTAATCCCAGCTACTCAGGAGGTTGAGGCAGGAGAATCACCTGAACCTGGGAGGCGGAGGTTGCAACGAGACAAGATTGCACCACTGCACTCCAGCCTGGGTGACAGAGCAAGACTTCGTCTCAAAAGAAAAAAATATCATAAAATAAAATTAAAATGAAGCCATTTTTAATAAGTAAGTAGATAGAAAGATAGTAAGTAGATAATAACACAAGTAGTGTACAGAGATGGTAAATGTCATGAAGGTGGCCCATGAATGATTGACACTGGTGAAACACTGAGTTGAAAAAAGAAGAGGACATGGACCAGAAGAGAAAGAGAATATTCTAGGTAGTAAGAATTGAATCTCCAATGCCTTCTAATAAGGAAGTATATGATTAAGTCATTCATCAAGTATTTATTAAGACCTACATTTTGTTAGGTACTTCTAGGAGCTGCACAAACAGCAGTGAAAAGACAACATCCTTGCCTTCATAGACAATGCCTTCTAGATAAGGACAAAAGGCCATATTCATTAAATAACAAATAGAGGCAAAGTCACTTAGGGCCATGAGCTGTTTTAATCTTATAATGCCTGTGTACTGTCTCTTGAAACAGAGCATGGTCTCCTTGAGGTCAGGAAACCCAGTCTTCCTGCAGTGCTTACCAGGCAGCTGGTCAGCTGGGCCTCCGCTAGGTTGACCCCAGTCCAGTGCTCATTGTCCTCCATCCTTCCTCTCTCCTGCCAGACAAGACCCCTGCCTCCAGGGCCAGCCTCCCTCAGCTCTACAGCTCAGGACCACCTTGCGCCATGATGCTCTTCTTCTCCCACAGGACAATATCTCAGGGCTTCACTCAAACACCAAGAATTCAAACTGAAAGGGTATGTGGGGCCTAGAAGATGACCCCATCACCTGCCAGCTTTGAAGGGTGGCAAAATACCATCCACGTGCCAACTTGCACTGTGCCTTCCCCACTTAATAACTGGTAAAAGAACACCAAAAGGTAATTTAAAAGCTTTTCTAAAATAACCACAATAATATTAGGCACCATTTGTGAGCACTGATCACAAAGATGGCCCTCTGCTAAGTGGCTCCCATCTCTTCTCTGCCTTAATTCTCTTAATGATCCTATGCGGCAGGTACTGCTGTTGTCCTTAGCTGGCAATGGAGGAAGCAGGCTTCGAGTGGTGACCTCACCCGGAGGCCACACTGAGCAGCGCCACGGTTCATACATAGGCTCTGTATGTGCAGAACTCAAACTCCTAACCAGCCTACAGTGACCAAGGCTAAACCATGGGTTATTTCTTATATACTCTAGACATGTCAGGAGGGGAATATGACACGAGGAACCCAGCCATATCATAGGAATTCAGCCCTCACACTCACAATATAAGATCCATTTCACTGGTGAACTCTGAGGAACTTTCCTTCTTTCTTTTTTTTTTTTTCTAGAAGGAATAGTGCTTTGGTCTTCTGAGCTAAGTCCTCACATTCCATGACAGGCTGTACAAGCAGCAAGATACATTCCTGAACTGCAACCCAGCAAAACTCGGTTACAGGGCGAGGAGGCATATTTGTAGAAGGGATTCAAGCCTCCTGAAAATTCAGCCATTACCTCCGCCCATGCTAAGATGAAATGTCAGCCTGAACCCAAAATATACACAAGGAAATGTGTGGGGGCAGCTCTGCACACAGCTCTCAGCCTCAGCCAGAATTTCTAGATGTGGCCTCGGCATTTTCCTTGAGGGCACACAAAGCCCAGTTCACACAAGCCAGGTCTGCACTGCTCGGACAGACGTGTGTTCCATGAGCCAAAGTGCTGACCCCTGGTCTCAAAGGCCAAATGTACCTGGCCAGGCTCCCCCAGGGGCCAATGTGCTCCTGCACTCGAACTTGGCCTAGTCCCAATTTAAAATAAGCCTTCGACTAAATAGGAAGCAACGCCCTGCCTGCTGTACCTTCTCTGACAGAAAAACAACTTTCTCTAGGAGACAGTCAGATGTCCAAGTGACATCAGGGCAAAGGTGAAAAACAAACTATTTGATGGATCAGCCGCAGTAGTGCGAGGGTTTGGCAGGGCCAGGAGTGAGGCGCGGTTACGGGGTTCGGTTCAGCCTACACAGTGGGCGTGATGATGTAGATGTCTTATGCTGCAACAAAGAAGCATCTGAGAGCCGAGTTGGTTTGATCTGCTTCTGCGTGCCTTAGGCCAGCTGTTATGTGTTGTGTAGAAATACCTGGCGAGCTTTGAAAATGTACTACCCCCAGGCTACACCCGCATATCCATTAAACCAGAAACTCTGGGGGTGGCATCCAGGCATCAACATTTTTTTTAAGCTCCGTGGGAGTTTTCAGTGTGCAGCCGATGTTGAGAAGAGTGCCCTAGACCCCTTGCTACTCAAAGGGTGGCCCACAAACTGCCCAAACTGACGGATGAAGCGTCACACAGTACCTTGTAGTAAGCAATACCGTCTAGGTCTGCGTAAGCACACTTTATGATGTTTGCACAATGATGAAATCGCCCAACAATGCATTTCACAGAGCAGCTCCCCATCATTAAGCAATGCATGACTGTAAAGATTCCAACTCAGCAGGCCTCGGGTAAGCACCTGAGACTCTGCCTTTTTCTTTTTTCTTTTTTTTTTTTTTAAAAAAAAGGATGGGGTTGGCCGGGTGCGGTAGCTCACGCCTGTAATCCCAGCACTTCGGGAGGCCAAGGCAGGCAGATCACAAGGTCAGGAGATCGAGACCATGCTGGCTAACACGGTGAAACTCCATCTCTACTACAAATACAAAAAAAAAAAAATGGCTGGGCATGGTGGCAGGCGCCTCTAGTCCCAGCTACTTGGGAGCCTGAGGCAGGAGAATGGCATGAACCCGGGAGGCAGAGCTTGCAGTGAGCCGAGATCGCTCCACTGCACTCCAGCCTGGGCGACAGAGCAAGATTCTGTCTCAAAAAAAAAAAAAAAAAAAAAAAAGATGGGGTTTTGCCATGTTGCCCAGGCTGGTCTCGAACTCCTGAACTCAAGTGATCCTCCAGCCTTGGCCTCCCAAAGTGCTGGATTACAGGTGTGAGCCACCCTGCCCAGCTAAACACAATCATTCTATAAACATTTGTTGAGGGGCTACTATGTGCAGCCCACTGTGCTAAGGACTGGGGACCAGGCACAGTCCCTGCCATTGCAGGGGACTCTTTCCAATAGTGATAGATGTTCCTTGGGTGATAGATATGCCAGCTCTGGTCAAGCATTTCCAGTGCACTATTTCACTGAATCCTCAGGAGTTAAGTACTAATTTTATACTCATTTTGCAGGTGAGGAAACTGAGACCTCATGAGACTAATATGACAAATGTCCTACAATGAATAAGCTGCAGATTTGAACCCGGATCTGTCCAGCTCAAAACACCCACTCTCTTCTGCAAATGACAAAATCTGATTCACCAAACTGTAATACACTTGCCCCGTCTTAAAATTATTGTCAGGCTACAGAAAGGAACCTCGCTACTCTGGTGGGAGGTAGGGGTACTCCTGGGGAGTGGAAGGGTTGGGAAGGCTTCACAGAACTACATTTGTCTGAGCCTCTTGAACCAGAATGTGGTCCCATCATGGGCTACAAGTAGAGGGAGGGGCAAGGCAGGCAGAGGGGTCACCCAGAGACACGGGCACATGGGTCTGGCCAACATCTCTCAGCCACACTGGAGTTCCTGCCTCTTACGTCTTTACAGTCTGGGCCTGCTTCTGCACTTACACCTTTCTCCACATTTTTATACCAAAGGAAAAGGGGTTAAGAAGAGAAGACACAGTTGGGCGCTACAGCTCATGCTTGTAATCCCAGCACTTTGGGAGGCTGAGGCAGGCGGATCACTTGAGGTCAGGAGTTCGAAACCAGCCTGGCCCACATGGTGAAACTCCGTCTGTACTAAAAATACAAAACAATTAGTCAGGTGTGGTGGTGCACGCCTGTAATCCCAGCCACTTGGGAGGTTGAGGCAGGAGAGCTTCTTGAACCCAGGAGGTGGAGGTTGCAGTGAGCCAAAATCAGGCCACTGTACTCCAGCCTGGCCAACACAGCAAGACTCCGTCTCAAAAAAAAAAAAAGGAAGAGAAGATACAAAATGGCCTTTGTTAGACCTTAGAGCCAGTGGCTTTTCAGGACCTTTCCTTCTCAGAAAGGAGCAGGGAAGAGTTACAGCTTTCCTCCTAGACTCAGTCACAGTCCCCAAATGCAGAATGCAAAGAGAGTTTCTTTTTTTTTTTTGAGACAGAGTCTCGCTCTGTTGCCCAGGCTGGAGTGCAATGGCGCGATCTCGGCTCACCGCAAGCTCTGCCTCCCGGGTTCAAACGATTCTCCTGTCTCAGCCTCCCAAGTAGCGGGGACTACAGGCGCACACCACCACGCTTGGCTAATTTTTGTATTTTTAGTAGAGACGGAGTTTCGCCTTGTTGGCCAGACTGGTCTCGAACTCCTGACCTCAGGTGATCCGCCTGCCTCGGCCTCCCAAAGTGCTGGGATTACAGGCATGAGCCACCGCGCCCAGCCCCAAAGAGTTTCTGAAAGCAAAAGTGTCACCCCAGGAGGGGCAATTTTCTACATTCAATTTTTACAGAATCCTCTCCACTGAAGATAAAACATGAACTAAATGAGAGGTATACACGACGCTTCAACAGGAGCCTGGTGGTTCCTAACACATAAGCTTCCCATCTTCTTGAAAAAACTAAACCCTGCAGTGATCATTAAGTCGTTTTATCTCCCACAAATTTATAGCCCACTTGTAAAGAAACAGAGTTAAGCTGAGTTAAGCTGCAGCCTCTGTGCTGTGTGGCCCTGGCTTTCCTTTGCTTGGCTGACAGCATTTGCAGGAGGGTTGCCGAAAAACCACCAGCAAAAGCCAGTTGGGCCAGTGCTTGCAGCTTTTTTAATTCACCACAATTTGGGAAGTATGTGGATGCTGCTGGGGAGGACAGACTCAGATTAGAGTTCAACAGCAGAATGTTCTGCTGAAACTGGAGTTTTATTTCCTTCCAGCTGAGTGTGTCAGAAGGAGACTATGAATGGCCGAGCCAGGCATGAGGTGGTACCTCATCTCAAAGGTGAGCTTCCCTGCTACCCAGCCTCAGGTGCCAGAGGAGTATCTGCCCAGCCATCCTTCACAGGTGGCCTGGAAAGGCAGTCTGGTCTGGGGTTGAGACCTAAGCCCAGGCTCGGGGCTCCCACACTGCCCCAAATTCTCAGTCTGCCAACTCTGGCCATGTATATGTTTCAATACCAGCTGCTTCGTCACTTGCCAGGAACGGTCTACTCCTCCAGCTATTATGTTATGGCGTCTGGCAGGCAGGGCCAGATGACTTTTCACCCTGCCCTTTCCTCTAGGGGTTTGGAATGGGCTCACGGCTCAAAATATCATGCCAAAATAGTCGAGGCGGTTTGTCCCATGAGATGTACTCAGCATGGCCATGCTCACCACACAAGCGTACTCCCACCCACTAATGTTAGCTTGCAGCCTCTCTGCAGCCGCTCCTGGCAAGAGGTTAACCCCAAAGCCCTAGTTTCCACAAGGAAGGGAATGCATTCCCCATGACTGCCAGATGGCTCCACTTCGCATCCTATACAATATTGCAACACGGAGAGCCACCCCTATTGGGAGGCTGAGGCTACAGGACGAGAAGAAGCATTAGAGGGTAGTGGCACATTCCAACAAATCCAGGCCAGATGTACGTGAACTCTATGAGCCCGTGTGTAAAAACACAGGTACTTACCATTAATCTACCTTAATAATAGTCTTATCATCATTTAAATGATGATGGTGATATTAATGACAGTAGCAATAAAAACAGTAAACCTCTGATACCTCAGTGCTTACTGCATGCCAGGCGGGCACTTTGCTAAGCTTTTCACACATGTTATTTTTTTATATAACTCTCTGTGGTGGACCCTAGCATTATACACATCTTTCAGGCAAGAAACTGAGGCTTAGGGTGGCTAAGGAACTTGCTCGAGGGTAAAGAGTCTAATAGCAGAGCCGGAAGTTAGACGCAGCCGCCTGCCTCCAAAGTGCTGTCTGACCTCGTTTTTCAGGACAGGAACCCTCAGACTCACCTGATAGCTGGTTATGTTGAATTATGCAGCAAACACGTATGCAGTGCCTACGGTGCCTCATGCAAGGTATCAGGTTCTGGGTAACCAAGAGCCGTGCCCTGCAAATCTAACATTCTCCAAGAAACAAGATCGTAGCTTATTCTCTTAGTCAGAGGCCAAGACCAGCTCTCTATCAAATGGCCACAAACACATATCCATGCAAACATTTCTAGAAAGACAACCTAGGATCATGATGTCCAACTTCCTGATCCTACAGGGTACATAGCGAGCAGACAGGAGCCCGTGAACGGCTGACTCCTCAGGTGTGTGCTGGGCCCTGGGCTGGAAGTCAACAAACCACATCTGTCACTCACCTGCCCCACACCCACCCACCCACCTAACCATTTACCCCAAACCTCTTTCTAGCAGAGGAGCCTGTACCTAGCGTGTCCTGAAAGCCCATCTCAGCTCTTCCCCGGT
The DNA here is from genome assembly GCF_028885655.2 of Pongo abelii. Taxonomy (NCBI): domain Eukaryota; kingdom Metazoa; phylum Chordata; class Mammalia; order Primates; family Hominidae; genus Pongo; species Pongo abelii. The sequence goes on along the minus strand of NC_071993.2, from coordinate 129,167,586 downwards.
GAGAGAGCCCTCGGCTTCTCCTTCTAAGTGCCTGGCCTGGGTGCACATTTGCTGGGTGGCTGCTGAGCTGGCTGTGGGGATGGAGTTGCCCAGAAGACCCCCTGCAGCTCAGGGACCTTGTCCACGAAGTCTCCACTGCAAGCTGACTTTGTGTAGGGTGTGCCGTGTCTCGTCTCATCTTCTCCCCACTGAAACCCTCCTTTACCCCAGGAGACATTGTCAGCCCCATTTACCTGCAAAGAAGCTGACGCTTGGGGCAGTCCTAATAGCACCCAGCATCACCCCTCCAGTGGGAGCTGGGATTTAAACTCCGGCCGCCTACCAACCCCAGCCTCCAGCTTGATCTCATCTTCAGCCTCATTTCTCCTCCCTCCTACTCCCAGGGCCCTCCGCCTCCCCTGGGGCCACTTCAGAGCCCTGCTCTTCTCCCACCAAGTGTACTCCCGGCCTGAGAACTGAGTGCTGACCCAAATCCACGGTGCATTGGGGTCCTCGCTAGGCCCAGCCTGCCCTCTCTCAGGACATAGACTCCCTTCCCCTGAGTTTCTTCTTCTTTCTTCTTTTCTCCCTCTCCTCCTCCTCCTCCTCTTCTTCTTTTTCTTCTTCTTCCTTCTTTTCTTTGAGACAGTACCTCACTCTGTCACCCAGGCTGCACCCAGGAGTACAGTGGTGTGATCTTGGCTCACTGCAGCCTCGACCTCCCGGGCTCAAGCGATCCTCCCACCTCAGCCTCCCAAAAAGCTGGGACCACAGGCGTGTGCCACCACACCAGACTAATTTTTATTTTTATTTTTGTAGAGATGGAGTCTCACTATGTTGCCCAAACTCGTCTCTAACTCCTGGGCTCAAGCGATCCTCCCACCTCAGCCTCTCAAAGTGCCGAGATTATAGGCGTGAGCCACCGTGCCCGGCAACCGGGAAAGTTTTTATTCCTAAACACCCTCGGCCAGGCTTGCAAAAGGAAAGAGCATTAACAGCATCAGTAACTAGACCTGTTCCAGTGCCTTCCCTGGAAAAAGAAACATTTTCACAGTCTACATCTGAGTCATCAGTCTGCTAAAATATTTAACACTGGACTAACAGGCATTAAGAAAGTAGAGAAGAAAGAAGGGGCTGAGATGCTGCTGGGGCCTGTTCCTCACCCTGCCAGGTTTTCGGGACAAGAACAGTGCAGAGATATCAATGGAAAAACCACGTCTGCCCATTTGGGCTCCCTCCCAGTCTGGTGAGGGGCACTCTTTTTTTTTTTTTTTTTTGAGACGGAGTTTTGCTCTGTCGCCCAGGCTGGAGTGCAATGGCGCGATCTCGGCTCACTGCAACTTCTGCCTCCTGGGTTCAAGTGATTCTCCCGCCTCAGCCTCCTGTGTAGCTGGGATTATAGGCATGCACCACCATGCCCAGCTAATTTTGTATTTTTAGTAGAGACAGGGTTTTACCATGTTGGTCAGGCTGGTCTTGAGCTCCTGACCTCAAACGATCTACCAGCCTCGGCCCCCCAAAGTGCTGGGATTATAGGCGTAAGCAACCACGCCTGGCCGGTGAGGGGCACTCTTGTAGGTGTGGCTACTGGGGGTTTGTGGACAGGGAGGGTTTACCACAAGTGCTGCTGTCAGGAGCCAGTTCATTGGGCCATCCAGGGCTTCTTACAATGCCAGCTCAGATATGGGTCCGCAGGCCTGGATGTGAGGTCACATAGGTGAAGCCAGGCCTCCTTAGGTGCAGGAAAGACACCTCCTGCTGATCCGCATTACTGGGCAGATGTGCCACGAACACACCTCAGCCTCCACTCTAGAGACACAACACTTGGTCTCCCCACTTACAGAGCCAGCCAGCGGGAGGAAGGGGCGCCTAATACCCACCGAGCACCACTAGGTGCTTGAGAAACGTCCAGGGCTTCACACACACAGCTTCACCAAACCCACTGGCTCTGATGGCAAGGATTAGCCTCTGACATAATGCAGAGAAACAGTGGCTTCCTGTTGGGTTGTCCTGTGTGGAAGCCATAGCCCCATGTGGGTATTTCACTATAAATTTCAATTAGTTGAAATTAAACAAAATTAACAATTTGGTTCCTTAGTGTCACCAGCCTTATTTCAAGTGCTCGCTAGCAGCCTGTGGCCAGCAGCAACCGTATTGGAGAGTGGAGACACAGGACATTCCCACCGCTGAAGAACCGTCAGTGGACAGGGTTGCTGTAGGGAACAGGGCGCCTCCCCAGGACTCCACCTGGCTAGTAAGAGAATGATCAGCGTTCTGAACGTAGATCTGATGTCTGAAAAGCCTTGAGGTTCTAGTCCTAGTTCCAACTCTTATTAGCTTTTTGACCTTGACCAAGGGAGCCTTGGTCACCACTGGGAGCCTCCATTTCCTCATCTGGAAAAGGGGTACACAAACAGCACCCACCTATGGGTTGAGGTGAGAAAGAACCATGATGCTGCATTGTGGAAGTACATTGGCCCAGAGTGGGGAATAAATGAGAGGAACTTATACAGAGCACTTGTGGCAGGTGCTCTCAATAAAGTGGCTCATTTAATTTTAACAGCACTGTAAGGAAGTACTATGTCGCCCCATTTTACAGGTGAGTCAAATGCACTGTGAGGCGATGCCCCCAGGATCACAGAGCTAGAACTTGAGCCCTGTCAACTCTTGAGGCCTGTGCTTGTCGCACCCTAGACCTCAGAATCATATGGTCTTTTCTCAAAAGCCTAGAAGCAGAATTGGGGTGGCTGGCATTGGTGAAAGGAAGATCCCCATTCCCCTCCTGAGGAGGGTCCCCAGTTCAGCACAGGCATCTGGGGGGAAACTTGCCATCAGGGGCCAGAACCCAGGTCTAGCTCTGCAGCTAGTTAGCCCCCTAGTCCCGTCCCCATTCCGAGACTCAGTTTCCTCCTCCATAAAGGGGGGGGCTCAATAAGAATGCCCCCACATTTCCTTCCAGCTCTTACCAGCTAGAGTGTAAAATATTCATCTCTCAAACATTGCTGCTGAAACAAAACCCAAACCCAGGTCAAACACAGTGGCTTCTACTGGTGGCTGTAATGAGAGGTGCCCAGAGAGCAGCAGGTCAGCTTGGAGACCTTCAATTTGGGAAATCACCACCTTGACCTGAATGAAACTGGCCCTTGACTTTGAAGTGGCAGTGAGCGGCTCTTCCATGCTATGGGTTCAAGTACAGCGTGAACAGGGGACAAGGGGCAGAGAGGCTCCCAAGCTCTGGAGAGCCAGAAGCCAAGGTGGTGGCATGCCTGTCCCAGCCACCTGAAGACAGTGAATCCAGCCCCTGCCCCCAAGGAGGCTGCCGCCCTTTGTGCAGATGCTTCATGAACCCACTTTCAAAGGGATTTGGAGGGTTGGACATGGTGGCTCATGCCTATAATAATTCCAGTGCTTTAGGAGGCCACGGTGGGAGGACTGTTTGAGGCTGGGAGTTCAAGACCAGCCTGGACAATATAGTGAGATGCCATCTCTACAAAAAAGTTAAAAATTAGCTAGGTGTAGTGGCGCGCACCTGCAGTCTCAGCTACTTGGGAGGCTCGGAGGCTAGAGAGTTGCTTGACCCCAGGAATTGGAGGTTAGAGTGAGCTATAATCTCACCAAGTCACTCCATCCTAAGAGACAGAACAAGACCTTATCTCTAAAAATAAATAAATAAAGATACTTGAAGCTTTTCCAAATGACAGATTCACCTCTCAGGAAATTAATTTTACTTATGAAACACAGATGCTTCATTTTACTTATGAAACATATAAAGGCTGCATTTTCAAAGGCTCCTTGACTTTTGTATATGATTGCTTATAGTGACTGAAGCTATTGATAAGAACACAATTTGTAGAGGCTTTAGTTTCCTAAGTACATTTGAATCTGTGATCTCATTTCACATAATGAGCTCCTTGTGGGCCAGGCAGGGTTCGTGGAGCCCCCAGCTTGATAGACAGAAACAGGCTCAGAGACGTGGAAGGGCTGGAAACAAACACTCATCCAGTTCCTGCGTCTACAGATTCCTGCAGGGTCTGTTACCATTTCATTTGGACATCTTGGGCGTTGCCTCCTTTTGCTTAATTTCCAGGATGTTTCGAAGAAACACATTTCAAATTACAAGAGTAGTTACCATTGTAATCATACACTTACCATATACCAGGCATTACCCCAGGGGCTTTGGAAACATTCCAATTTTATCCTAACCCCAACCCTAAAAGAGAGATGTTATCTTCCCATTTTATAGAGAGAGAAACTGAGGATGGAAAAGTTAAGCAGCTTATCCAAGGTAGCAAAGCCAATAAGAGGCCAATGAGATGTGAATGCATCTGTCTAACTTAACTGCCTCCCATCTGAGAAGAGTATTGCTGTAACTGACATTACCAAGTGTCGATTTCCTATGTCATATAAAATCGGGGGTGAGGTCTGTTGTCCTGGCTTTATCTGCTAAGAGAACCATGCTTGAATGTTGTTTTCTCTTTTCTTTAATTTATACAGTTGTAGCCATCCTCTAAAAGCTTATTCTTAAACTTGAAAACATGGTGTCACGGCTGGTAATTTTAGAAAGGAGTGGAGGGAAAAGGAAGAAACAGAGACCAAGTGGGAAGAAGGCGTGGGAGGACGAGAGAGAAGCGGCTCCAGTGAGGCTTTCAGGTCCAGCCAGGGCTTCCTTGATGGGAGGCCAGCTGTCCTCTCTGTCCTCCCTCCCTCCACTTTTCAACCCAGTTGCCCTTCCCCATTCAGCCTAGGTTTACACGAAGACCCTAAGCATCTGGGAACAATTTAATTCTCTTAAAATCCACTAATACTTGAAAATACCTTTCCAACCATTTCCCTAAATGGAAAAAAAAAAGAGAGAGAGAGAGAAAGAGAGAACGACTCCTTTTAAACACATATTCAGCAACGACAAGCTTGGTGATATCCAAGATTAATCAAGAACGACATGTCTGAACTTTAGTGCTATGTAACCAAAATGCTAAATTCTAGACTTTCCACTAACAGGGAAGATAGTTGTATATGTACATAGGTGAAATTGATTCAAGCACCTTCTGCAGAACAACCTGAAACTAACATGAGGCTGTCTCTGAGTCCCAGGCTCTTCCATAGGGAAGCTCATACAATGTACAGAAATGCACAGCCAGTCACTGTACATTTCATTCTATACATTTCTATACATTGTGAGTGCCTGGTTCTCAGAGTGGGGGACACACAGACCCCCATGGGTGTGAGGTGTGGCTGGAGGTAGGCAAAGCCACGGGATATCCATGCCGCATTCATTAGCAATGCCAATTTGACTTCATAAGATGGACAATAAAGCAGCAAACAAATTTATGCTACCTTCATGTACATGTGTATGAGATGGGTTATCAAACTATCCTATCACCAAAATAGAAAAAGACACATTTCTTAGATATTGAATCTGATATGTGGTATCAGCCCTATTCAAATTGGCAGAATCTTCAAAATTCAGTCCACAGAAGCATGTCACCTGATAACTAGCAAGATAATAGAAAACTTGATTTTGCTTTGCTTTGCTCTTCTGGAGGTAACTTGAAACAGTATTTTGATGGTGAAATACAATATAATAGGGTACACAAAGATACTCAAAGTGTTACAATGAAACACGATCTCAAAATTTTTAACTTGTAGCAGATCGCTATGGGCTGTGCAGTAGGGGGTATGAAAGAATTCACTCTCCTCAGCCATTGAAATATTTTTGCAGAGAAAGAATTCAACGCTGGAAAAGAAAGACAGCCAGGTTGAAGTTTCAACCTCAAGAGAACAGACTGAGATCCCAAAACCACCTCCACACCGAAGAGAGATATAATCACGCAGGTCACTGCACCAGAAATGCCCATCACAAAACAACAGGGAATCTAACACCCACTGGGCACCAGAATGGGCACGCTCCAGTGCTTGAATCAAGGATCTCATTTAACCCTCATGGCAATTCTTTGAGGCAGGTACAATTGTTGTCATCCCCATTCTACAGATGAACAAACTGAGGTTAGGTATGTAATTAGTAAGGAGCAGAGCTGGGGTGTGAATTCAGAGACCTGTCCCTGAAATTCATCGCCACCACAGCTCCTGGCAGTGTCCACCGAAGTCTGGCCACCCAGCCTCCCCCAGACCGCTGCTGACTTTCACCTTCAAAGGCAACACCAGCTCCTTCTAGGAAGTACAGCCCCTGGCCTGGCAGGACTTCCTCCGAGACCTGCCCAGGTCCACGTGCACGGCTTCCTCATGGTGGGTGGGTTCACAAGCAAGAAGTTCAGAGCCTCTGCCTCAAGAGAAAGAAGCATTCCCTACCTGCCTGGCTGGATGAGAGAGTCCAATACGAATTTTTTTCAGAAACCCTCAACCAATGTTAGGGAGCCTTTTCCCCAAGAGCCTAAAGCACAGGGAAGGCCAACTGTTTACGACCCCATTTCCTTCAAAGACCAGGGAAAAGCAGCTTCTAGGAGCAAGTAATCCAAATAGAATGTGACCCAGGTATTCAAAAGCCACATATGTCATTTTTTAAATTTGGGGAGCCACATTGAAAAAACAGAAAAAAAGAAATAAGTGAAGTTAATTTTAGTAATACATTTTAACCCAATAGATCCAAAATATTTTGCATATAATTAATATTATATTCAAAATGACTAGTGATGTATTTTCTTTTTTTTCATACCAAATTTTCAACATTGGGTGTGTATTTTACACTTACAGCACATCTCCATCCACACGTAGCCAGGGGCTGCTATGCTAGACCGAGCAGCTCTAGAGAGTACAAAAGTCTCAGCAGGAGCAAAGTGAATAGGAACACCATCAGAACCTAAATTTCCGTTGCTGTTAAAAGCATAATCTGTCATGCAACTTCAGCCACGAAGATCTGTTTGTAGGCTGGGTATGGTGGCTCATGCCTGTAATCACAGTACTTTGGGAGGCAGAGGTGGGAAGATTGCTTGAGCCCAGAGTTCAAGACTAGGCTGAGCACCATGGTGAAACCCCATCTCTACAAAAAATTAAAAATAAGTTGAGCGTGGTGGCATACACCTGTAGTCCCAGCTACTAGGGAGGCTGAAGTGGGAGGATCCTCGGGTGGTCGAGGCTGCATTGAGCAGAGATTGTATCACTGCACTCCAGACTGGTGACAGAGTGAGACCCTGCCTCAAAATAAATAAATACATGAATAAATACATAATTTTTTAAGGATTTGTTTTTAAAGAGTTTTGACAGCACTAAAAACACTAAAGAGTGTTTTGATGGCACTAAAAATCCGCTAAAATGAAAATGTACTAAAATACGAAATAATAATTCGTAGGTATTGTGGTTGTGAAATTTTCTCTTTTTCTTTTTTTTTTTTTTTTTTGAGATGGAGTCTCACTCTGTCACCCAGGCTGGAGTGCAGTGGTGGGATCTCAGCTCACTGCAAGCTCCACCTCCCGGGTTCACACCATTCTCCTGCCTTAGCCTCCTGAGTGGCTGGGACTACAGGCGCCTGCCACCACGCCCAGCTAATTTTTTGTATTTTTTTAGTAGAGACGGGGTTTCACCGTGTTAGCCAGAATGGTCTCTATCTCCTGACCTTGTGATCCGCCTGCCTCGGCCTCCCAAAGTGCTGGGATTACAGGCGTGAGCCACTGCGCCCGGCCCTTCTCTATCTACTTTTCTATACCTCACAAGTATTCTGGAAAAAAATATAATTTATAATACTAATTTATAAATTTTAATTTTACAATTTACATTAATTAAAACAATGAGCCATGAAACATTTATTGTACTACTATACGTCTGGCCCTGAGTTCTCCAAGAAGGTGCTAACATGTCTAACGACACTGAAAAAGAAGGCACTGATATGGTCATTTTGGGTGTGGGGAAGACTTTTCCAAGCTAGACAGATATTTTTCCTGCCCCTTAACTGGGAATATAAAAAATACATAACAGCAAAGGCTGCAGGAAATTGTACCCTAAGTCAGTAGCAGAAAAGGGTGTCAAATGCAGATTAAACTTGCATCTGTTTGGCCAGCACACGCCCACATCCACACTGGCCCAGAGCTATGGGAGTCACTACTGCCAGGTAGCAGAGGCAGCTGGGTGTCAGTGGAAATGTTCAGACTCGAAAAACAGGTGATCGTGCATTCTTTCCAAATGCGCAAAATATGAATCAGATCATTTATAAAATGCCTGCAGCTGTTTGGTAGGGTACACAGGTATTAATTTAAAGTCTGATTCCACCCTACTCGCACACACAAGTGTTGTATGCATGTGTATGTGTGTGCACACACAGCACCAGAACAGCCAAAGGCCTAGGGAGGCGGAAAGCTTGTTCACTGTGTGTCTGTGTACGTGCACAATATCTCCATTTCCCCAAAAGGATGAAACCTTGAACAGCAGCTTCTGCACAACACTAGGTGGCATTTCACATAGAAAAGAACAGGCAGGCACACTGCAAGTGTGAAGGTCACTGTTCATGGTTACATTTACCCTCCTTGAATCTCGAGATCTCCTGGAGTGTGACCACTGTTGGTGAGCCATTCCTGCTTCGGAGACTAAATCAGCATTGAACCCATTTGCATCAAGATGTAATGAACTAGATGAATGGGTGCCTAGAGATGATACAGCGGATGTGGGGGCTGGGGTATGATATCTAGGGGCTGTAGGGTTTCTTTCTGTAGGGATGAAAAGAACCTGAAATTGATTGTAGCCACCGTTACACACTGTGAATGTACTACAAGCCATTGAATTGTATGAGTGAATTATGTGGTATGTGAATTGCATCTCAATAAAGATTCTTTTCTTTTTTCGAGACAGGGTCTCTTGTCACCCAGGGTGGAGTGCAGTGGCACAAACATGGCTCACTGCAACCTTCACCTCCTGGGTTCAAACGATCGATCCTCCCAACTCAGACTCCCAAGTAACTGGGACTACAGGCATGTGCCACTGTGCCTGGCTAATCTTTGTATTTTTTCTAAAGATGGGGTTTCACCATGTTGCCCAGGCTGGTCTCAAACTCCTGGGCTCAAGTGATCTTCCTGCCTCGGCCTCCCAAAGTGTTGGGATTACAGGCATGAGCCACCGCATCCAGACTGACTTTTTAAATTTAAGGTAATAAACTCAAGTATGAAAGCAACTCATTCAATCCCTTTTCCAACAATGGAGCTTTTAGTCATCCCAGGTACTGCTGTAACTGTACATAAAACGGGAATGGCCATTTGTTTCTTTCTTATGTAGGAACTCATGCTGTATAAGGACTACTCTCCTTTACAAAACATCCAGTGTGTCTGTATCTAAGGAAGGCATCATGGCCTTCCAAAGACCAATATCTTTCGCTGACCTTTCTGTTCCTTCCGCACCTCTGGTCTCATCTGAAGTGACTTTATCCATGACTCTTGGAGCATCCTTCTTAGGAACCGAAGGTAACATGGATGGGCCAGGCCTGGGGCTCTCTCTGGGATAATAAAAGAAAGCAATTGATAGGATAATGTAGACAGTAAGGCATTTCTCCTTATGTCCTATTGAAAAAGCAGATTTCCCAATTAAAGTTTTAAGTGGCTACTACAAAAAAAAAAAAAAAAAAAAAAAAAAAAAATTCCCTAGGAAAAATGGCCCCCTGCCTAAATAAATCCAGATTCAAAAGCAGATGTATCTGGACTCCAGAAAAATATATGACTGACTATAACCTATCACTTAATAGTACACAGCCAGCCAGTAAACAGTTGATACTTTTCCAGTGGTTTAAGTTAGATGAATTAAGGAACACAAGAAAAGGAACATAGTCAACAGCTCCCAGCCTCCAACCATGGTTCTCACATTTTTCAGAGCCTCAGGACATCCAGAGGGGGTGAGCAGGTTCATTTAGCAATTAGATATGGAAAACTCAGCTTTTAGAAAACCACTCGCCTATGCGACTGACTTCTAAAAATCAGGCTGGGAATCACCTTTGAAACTGACCACACATTCTCGTGGGAATTTTTTCATTTAAGTACCTGTCAGCGTGGAGCTCTTCTGGAGCCAAATGTTGCAGCTTCGGGTCGCGAGTTTCGTCAGGTTCTGGAGGTGAGGAGACGCACACCTTTCCGTCCCCAGCTAGACTGGGGTGCTCAGGCCCTGGCTGCTCCTCAGCCTGCTGGGGCCTGGCTGGGCTGTCCCCATGAAGGGCAGCTGTACCTTCCATCCCCAGAGCCTTGTCAGAGCAGGCTGGGTCCTGACAGCTTCCTGGCAGCACCAAGTCACCAGCCACAATGGAGAATGCCCTCGTAGTACCTGCTTCAGGCAGGTCACCGGACACACATGCCTGTGTCTCAGCTGTGCTCAGGGTGATGTCACCCTCTGCTTCCCCAGCAGCGCCTGCCACCTTGCCAGGCTCCAGGGGAGTGTCTGCCACTTCTCCAGTTGGTGGTGCAGGGGTGCTCTGGTTGCCCAGGGCATTTCGCATTTCCAAGATGCCAGCAGTGGCTCCGGGTCTCCTTTTACCCCCAAGCGTGTGAAGGGTCCAGGGCTCACTGTTGGCCTCAGGCACAGTCAAAACCTCCGTCTGGGGAGAAGGGGCACAGGTGGACCTTGGCACATGTCCTGGAACCCCTGTGTGAGCAAAATCCCTGGGACCATCTTCTCCGTGTGGACTGTCGCAGACAGATGTTTCCTGGTGCTGCTTTCCAGAAGGAATTCTGTCTTGGGCCACGGCCTCTTCTCCATGGCTATGGGGAGCTACCTGGAAGGCTGCAGCTCTCTCCACAGGGAGCTCCTGAGTAGCTGCTGGTGAAGGAAGACCTGAAGCTAATTCCTGCCTGCTCCTCTCCAGCTGTGAGTGAGCCTGGCCTTCCAGGCCTGGCCAGGCTGCCCCAGGCCCCTCTGGCCTCTCATCTTCCCTCAGTGTGGGTGGGACACCTGCCATCTCCTTCCCCACACTGGCACCTGGCAAGTTCTGCTCCCAGGTCAGCCCTGCTGGACCCAGAAGCTTGTCTGAAGCTGGATCCTGCAGAGCCAGATGGGAAATCTCAGCCTCTCCAGCCAACTGTTGCTTCTTCTCCACCTGGAGTCGAGCAGGAGGTACAGGGAGAGGGGCGACATCCACTCCTGGAGGCCCATCTAGAAGCTTCTCTGGGCCCAATGGCCTGGTGAGGTCTTTACCCACTGCACTCCTCCCAGCTCCTGCCTTTTCTCTAGGTGTGGTCAGGGCTCCGAGCACAGGCTTCTCGAAGATCTTGGCGATGTGCTCCCTGAAGTCTGGGAAGCCAGTGAGGGTGGCGATTTCCTCAGAGCTTGTGTCCACACCACCTGATGTGCCCTGCCCTGGGTCCTGGGAAGGCTCTCCCATCCTCTCCATGCTGCCCTCTGTCTCTCCTGCTGCATCACCCACCATGTCCTCCTCGCTGGCCTTGGCACCTGCACCCGGAGCTGTTGCTGCTTTCTCTTCCCCTGTTGCCTGCTTGCCCTTGGCCAGAAGTGGCATCCGGTCCAGGCATGGCATGGAGTCCACAGGTCCCTCAGTGGTTCTGGCTTTGGGACTGCCACTACTGGCTTGCACTGCAGAGATTTCCCCACCTGCAGCTACTGGTTGCAAGAGAGGGGCGAGGGAGCCAGCAGACAGCTTCAAGGAGGCAGCATTTTCCAAGGCAAGCGGGGGCTCCCCTACAGGACAGGGGCTTTCGCCAGGAGCTCTGGGGCCTGCAGAGGAAACAGCTTTCACTCCACTGTCTTCTGCTCCTTTCTGGGCAGCACTGTCGACATGCAGGTAAGGGGTGTCAGGAGCAGCCACTTCTGGTGGCCCAGACAGCAGGAGCTCCTTTGGGTCTGGGACAGCCTGGTGTGTAGAAAAATCCATGGTGCTCCTGGGAATCGCACCCAGCTCTCTGGCTGGCAGCAAGGCATCCTGGCAGCTGGCCGTGGGCTGCTCAGCTTGGCAGGACTCACGTAGGGCAGAGGTAGAAGCTTCCTCCCCGGAGGTAAGGCAGTGCTCAGTCTGAAGGAAGCCACAACTCAAAGTAGCTTCTCCGGGTTTCTCCAGAGCCTGCTGCTTTCCTGGGTCTCCTGCACCAGCGCTGCCACCAGTCTCAGCAGCCCCGGCTTCACCACCTTGCTCCCCAGCTGATAGGAAACTTGCAAAAAGCTTTGAGGCCTCTGCATCCGAAGTGGCCAGGCAGTCCATTTTCTGCTGCGGGGCCGGCACTGGTTGCTGCCTGCCTTCCTGGGTTTCATCACATGCCTCTGTCTCTGGGACATCCTGGGTGGGTGTGACTCCGGGGCTGGCAGGCACTGCATCCAGGAGAGCTACTGAGTCAGGCTGACAAGGTGGGGCCTCCCCTGTGTTTCCACTTGCCACCTCCCTCTTACTCAAGCCCCAGAGTGGGGAACAACCATCAGCTGCTTCAGAAGCTCCTGGATCCCTTTGACATGCTTCTTCATGCTGGATGCCTTCTTCCAAGGCATCAGCCAACGCCTGTTGAGACTTGTTTGGCCCCTGCCCAGTGCAGCAAGTTTCCTTTCTGCTCAAGTTCCCTGCAAGAGAAAAGTCTTTTAAGACATCTGCTGCTGGAGGCGAGACCCTCGAGGACTGACCATCACCGCATGCTCCCTCTGGCCGCTTCTCCCCTAGTGCAGGCAACTTCTGTCTCGTTGGTGCTGACAATTCTGATTCTTCTGTCGGAGAACTCTCCCAAACTGTGTCAGTGGGAGATGAAGTTGGAGTATCAGACAGGGTGCCTTTGGGGAACTGACTTTGAAGTTCTGATCCCAAAGCCTGCTCCTGTCCTCCATGAGTGGGCAAGTTCTTATCTTCCTGAGGTTCCACAGGTACATGGATTTGGGAAGAATTTGCTCCCTGGTCCTTAAAACCTGGATGGCTTGGAGAAGTCTCTTTCCCATTTTCAGGGGGCTGGGCCTGCTCCTTGAGCATGTCAAAGGTGGATGCCTCTGGGTCTGCCTGGGATGGCTGGAGATGCTTCTCAGAAGATAGTAGGGGCCATTCGGATGCAGCTCCTCTTATCCAGCCTTCCCCTGGGCAGGACAGGATTCCCTGCTGATCTTGGTCCAGGATGAGTGCCGTGAGCCCCAGGTCTGCTGCCAAGTTCTCCCCCTTGGGGGGATGTGGCACCCCAGCATGAAACTCCTGTCTCGATGCATCACACCCTGGCCCTCGGGGTTGATCTGAGGATGTCAGCAAGCCCTCCCCATCACAGCTGCCCATCTTCCTTATTTCCAATGTGCTCTCACCTTCCTGGGCTTTGGGTGCAACCTCTGCAACAGGAGTTGGTAGAAAATCTGATTTCTCTGGTTCTAAAGTCAGGAAAGACTCCATTCTTCCCAATCCTTCCCTGCTCTGAAGGGTGTCAGGACATTTGGGCTGCAATCCTGACCCCTCCCAGATGGCTCCTTCGGGAACAGTGGGCTCACCAGCTCCATCTGGCACAGGGGGCAGGACGGGGTCCTCCTCACCCAGCTTGTGTGGTAGGCCAGATGCATCAGCCTCTGCTGTCTGAGAGTGGGGCCCGTCTGTGTGCCCAGCACCCCCCTTTCTGAGTGGCTGTGCTGAGTGTGAGCTGGGATGGTCTCTGCTCTCTGCATCACTGCTTGGCTTTGAAAGCTCATCTTTGCCTACTTCTGGATCACGCTTGCTGCTGAAAGCCTGAGAGTCCTCTCCTTGCAGGTTCCCCAGGTCTCCACCATCAGGTGGCTCTGGGGCTTCCTCCTTTCCTCCAGGGCTGTCACCAGGTGATCTGCTTCCTTCTTTAGCCACGTCTAGGCTTGTGGCATCTTCATGGGTCTTGGCTCCATCCATTGGCCCCAGTGGCCCTCTGGCACTTTCACTTGGTGCATTGGGAAGAGGAGGGGGTGGTACTCCTTGTTGGATCTCATGGCTTTGCTCCGTGTTCGAGTACTCTCCCCTCTCCTGGGGTGATGGGGCAGGAACCTCTCCAGGGTTCCCTTTTGGATGCTCTCCCTTGCTTCCAAGATCTGACACTTGCCTCTCCAGTCCCACCAACCCTGCATCCACCACCTCTTTGGCTGCATCTGCAAAAACTGGCATCTCAGCCTTGGAAACTGATTCCCTGGACGATGATCCGGGTTCTTCTATAGCAATAGGAATCTGAGCAGCTGGGAGTGAAGCGAGGCTTGAAGCTGGATGTGCTTCCTCAGTTGGAGTGAGCAGGGAGGGTTCAGGGCTCACAAGCAAACTCCCTTCGGGCTGGCCGCCTGCTGCCACACAGACAACTTGATTGGGCTCGGTTCCTCGCATCCCTGTCTGTGGGTGACCCTGAACATCACTGGTGTCCACAGCCTCCTTCCCAGAGCCCTCATCCTCTGGCACCAGGGCAGGACTTGGTGAGCCCCAGGGTAGCTCTGCGTGCGGCAGATGTGCTCCCACTGGCTGTTGGCAGCTCTCCTGGGAAGCGGCATTCACTTCTGCTTCTGGGGCAGCCCCTGAATTGCTCCTAGGGAGATGGCAGGCCCTGAGGAATTCCAAGTCATCTGTTAAATACTGAGGCGGCACCTCCCCTTGGCCTTTTTCTCTGTCTGAGGCTCTTGGGGCTGGATCTTGTGGGATCGGGGCCATGGGTTTTAGGGGGAACTTCTCCAAGACCACTGAGCTTCCTGTGCCCTGCTGGGCTGCAGCAGGGGCCTCAGGGGCCGCTTGCACAGAAGCCACCCCCTGCCTGGACTCTGCAGGGGGAAAGCCACCTGCAGCCTCTTTCCCTTGGGACTCAAAACCACCAGGCTGGTCCCCCTCTCCACACAGCGGTGCCTTCATTGGCTCTCTGAGGGGTACTGGTGACATTCCAGGTGACTGGTCGATGCCACTGGAGAAGGAGAAGGAGGACTTCTGTCCCTCTTCCTTCGGCTCTCTCTCTCTTCCAGCACTGGGGATGGCAGCAATCTCTTGGTATGGAGTAGAGCTGTCCCTCTCAGCGGGAAATGCTGCCGCGACGTCTCCTGGGGCATTTGGGGCAGGTTCCCTCCGGGGAGACTGAGTCTGAGGACCATCTTCAGGTGCCGCTGCTGGACTTGCCAAGCAACCTTCCGGGGGACACTCGGCAAAGGGCATGGAGGACGAGGGGTGCTCTCGTTCCTGGGACGGTGGTGGGCTGGGCAGCAAAGAACCTTCTGGCCCCCTGGCTCCCTGTGGGTCCTTCCTTGGCTCAGTCACCTCTGGGGACACAAGGCATGGATCCAGGCTGGCAGAACTCTCAGAAGCAGTGCAGAAGCCTCCAAGCCCAACGCTGCCAATGCTGAAAACATTTAATGTTTCATTGGTTATCATGGATGCCAAGGACAGAGCCACACTGCAGGCAGGTCACCCCCCAACCCACCCCCACAAAAGGCCAGCAAGTGCCCTAACCACAGACACAGCATCCTCATGCACCTCATTCCTCTCTGTGAGAGCCCCCTGCACCCCTCCCATAACCATTATGCATGCCCTCGTTTCCCCCAAAAACCACTGCACGGCATCTCAAACACTCAGTGTGGGCCTTCCATGCTGGTCAGCAGTGAATGGAGAAATGTGGCAACTCATTTATAATAGTATAAAATGTGGGAAACCCAAAAAGGTTTTGTTTGTTTGTTTGTTTGAGACAGGGTCTTGCTCTGTCACCCAGGCTGAGGTGCAGCGGCACAATGATAGCTTACTGCAGCTTCAGCCTCCTCGGCTCAAGCAGTCCTCCCACCTCTACCTCCCAAGTGCTGGGGTCACAGGTTTGTACCACCACACCCAGCTAATTTTTAAATTTTTTGTAGAGATGGGGTCTTGCTATGTTGCCCAGGCTAGTCTCAAACTCAAGCAATCTTCCCACCTCAGCCTCCCAAAGTGCTGGGATTACAGTCGTGAGCCACCGTGCTGACAACTCAGAAAGTTGTTAATAAGAGTAAATCATAATAGGGGATTTGAACCAGTCCTGTGAAGATTACAGGCAGGTCTCCAGCACCCCTGGGGATCCTTAGATGTTCAGGAAAAAGCACAAGTTGGCAAAGTCAGGCTTTGAAATAAAGAGCGATTCCTGGTAATAGTTAACTTGATTCTTCACATTTAACAGGTGGGACAGTGACAGGCATAACCCCAAAATCATTTATATTTGGCTATGGAATTTTGGCACATGACCTATGTATAACCCTTGGGAGCTGAATCACCTTCATACTCATATTTGTCTTAACTTGAACACTTATCTGGGTAATGTGTGGGGAAGAAAAATGAAACACTCAGGGAACTTGGCTCTGAATTTTGAACTTGCTACAGATAACTAACTATCCAGTTATTATAAAAGGGCTTATTACATGCTGTATTTGGACTATGTTGCTCAATTCTACACAGTTTTAATGCTGTGCTTTTTTTTTTTTTTTTTTTTTTTTGGAGACGGAGTCTCACTCTGTTGCCCAGGCTGAGGTGCAGTGGTGCGATCTCAGCTCACTGCAAGCTCTGTCTCCTGGGTTCATGCCATTCTCCTGCCTCAGCCTCCTGGGTAGCTGGGACTACAGACACCCACCACCACACCCAGCTAATTTTTTTTTTTTTTTTGTAGTTTTAGTAGAGATGGGGTTTCACCATGTTAGCCAGAATGGTCTCGATCTCCTGACCTTGTGATCTGCCCGCCTCAGCCTCCCAAAGTGCTGGGATTACAGGTGTGAGCCACCGCGCCCGGTCAATGGTGTACATTTTTTAATTTTAAAAATAATATGTAGCCAACACAAAGTTTGGAAAAGGTAGGAAAAAAAAACAGAAAAAATACTGCTACATGCTTGCCACTTTCAGAGTTCTAGTGAATTTCCTGATTTTTCCTACACAATTGTTTAGGGGTACAATTCTTGTTATTTTTACATAATTGTGATTCTATATACTTGTTATGATCATATATATTCTAGTAACAAGAGAAATTCCTCAAGACAAAGTTAACATAAATATGGTTTTTCTAAAGCTTTTACCATTTTCTTTAAAGTTATTATAGGGGAAATATCAAAGGAAAATTTATGGAATCTTTTTGTAACTGTTTGTTACATGCACACATATTTGCACACATATAAGCCCACAGTGTTCTGGAAGGGGCTAGTGAAAAGATTCTCCTCTTAATGTCCACTACCAAAATTCCAGTTTTCCACACCAGGCAGTGCACGTGCATTCATACATGACGGATGCATACAGTGAGGTGGTGAAGTGCATTCTTGTTAAATTTTTTAAATATGTGCTATGAACCGAATTGTGCCCCCCTCAAATCCATATGTTGAAGCCCTAACCCCCAATGTGACTGTATTTGGAGACAGGCACTTTAAGGAGGCAGTTGGGGTTAAGCGAAGTTATAGTAGTGAGGCCCTAATCTGATAGGACTGGTGTCCTTTATAAGAAGAGGAAGAAGCCGGATGCATGGCTCATACCTGTAATCCCAACACTTTGGGAGGCCGAGGTAGGCAGATCGCTTGAGCTCAGGAGTTCAAGACCAGCCTGGGCAACATGGCGAAACTCCATCTCTAAAAAGAAATATAAAAATCAACTGGGCATGGTGGTGCACACCTGTAGTCCCAGCTACTCAGGAGGCTGACATGGGAGGATCACTTGAGCGCCGGAGGTTGAGGCTGCAGTGAGCTGAGAACATGTCACTGCACTCCAGCCTGGGCAACAGACTCAGAAAAAAAAAAAAAAAAAAAAAAAGGAAAGGAAGAGACATCAGGAATGCACACACACAAAGGAAAAGCTATGTGAGAACACCGAGAACAGGTGTCTTCTGCAAGCTGGGAAGAAAGGCCTCATCAGAAACCAACTCCACCAGCACCCTGACCAGGACTTCCAGCCTCCAGAACCAGGAGAAAATACATTTCTGTATTTTAAGTCACTCAGGCTGTGGTGTTCTCTCATGGCAGCCGGAGCGGACTAATACCATAGACAGGTGGGTATTTACTGTCCCATCCTTTCAACATTTTTGAGGTTTCAATTTTTCCAAAACAAAAAGTTGGGAAAATAATAACGGATGAAATTCACTAGGCCTCAGTGCTTTGTGTGGATTATCTCATTTAGCCCTGCCAACAGCTGTGCAAGGTGGGTACCACCCATGCCATTTGCAGATGAGAACCCTGGAGAACAGAGGCTAAGCATGGATTGCAACGTGGACATCTGATTCCACTGGACACAATCTTCTTATTCACTCTGCTACGCAGAATAAATAAAAACTTCCAGGGAAGGCAAGAGCCTCTTCCCCCAGCCCCATTCCAGCCTCTCTGTCCTGCCCCTCACCTCTGAAGTACATGCGGCGTCATTTGACACCCCTGAAGGAGGTATGTACACAGTACCACCCCTGCACTCATGTTTATCTAATGCCTGTTCCTGCACATAGGACATGGGAATGGTGCCTGAGGACCCAAAAGAGAGCTGGCTACTGTCTCAACCAGATTTGCATTTTCTGACCCAAAAGCAGAGCTGACGAGGCCAAAGAAGAGAAAACTCAGAGGGTAAATTATATAAAACCCCGCAATTCACAAATGGTCACGGAAGACAGATGGACCCATGGAGAGCCCTGGCCGTGGAGAGCGGGCTGACAGCTGGAAAACTATTTGGAGTTTGGGTAAAGTGTCTTGGCCTGGCTTTCTGGAAAGCACCAGATCCAGAACGAAACCCGATGCCTCCTCCCCTGCCCTTCCACCTTTCTCCTCCTCCTTCTCCCCCTCCCTTTGCTGCTCAGCATCTGGACCTGGCAGTTTTCCTTGTAACAAGCACTTTACATTTCATTATGTCCCACCCATTAACTGAAGTCCAACAGTTTAGTATGTGATAAGATTAATGGTGTGTGATTCAGAAATGAAGTGCTCCTATTTACGTCGGCTTTATCAAGCTGGAAATAAACGAAGCCACTTTCTTGTCCACGCCTCTGACAGGAACTGCCAACTTAGGAAACAATGTGGCTTCCCTTCAGGCTGGCTGAAGTCGTTACCATCTGGAACAAGATGATAAATTCTATTTTGGCATCTTGTAAACTTGTGCGGTCTTATCAGAGAGCAACCAGGAACAAATTTTCCATGGAGTATGGGACACACAACAACTCCTCCCAAATAAGAACCCAGACATTGGTTTATTTAGCATAAGCTGGGCACCAGCAATCTCTTTGATTATCCATCAGAAGTAATTTTTAAAGCCAGATTAAAGCTGCTCACCAGGAGCAGATCTGCCTAAGGGCAGGAAAAATTCTAAGAACTGATCTGTTGAGGGCTGTGCATTAATTGAAGCTTACATAATATCCTTTTATGCTTCGAGATTGAGTTGAAATGTATGGGATAGAGGCTCTGCTCAGAATCCACAGGCCAGCACCCTGAATGGAAGCCTTTCACCCTGTGGGGGCACTGCCTCTGTGTGGAGGTCAGGGAGGGCCCAGGGACTAGGGCCTCCATCGCAGACCAGATGTCCACAGTACAGTGAAGGGAGAAGCATGGGCAGGGGCTGGCAGGGGGTCATCTGCCACAACCAAGGTCTGAGCAGATGATGGGGACACAGATGGGTTCTTAAATGCATAGTTCTGGAAACACACACACGTGCAATGCTTAAATGGAGGAAGGAGGCCAGCTACAGAAAACACAAACATGGCCCCTGCACGACCAGGCTTTCAGGAGCCGGCAAAACCATAAAGCAAAATCGTAAAGATGGAGAGTTGCCATGTACTAAACACTGACTCAGGCCAGACCCTCTGGGCACTTTTTTTTTTTTTTTTGGAGATGGAGTCTCGCTCTGTCGCCCAGGCTGGAGTGCAGTGGCACAATCTCAGCTTACTGCAACCTCCACCTCCTGAGTTCAAGCAATTCTCCTGCCTCAGTCTCCTGAATGGCCTAGACTACAGGCGTGCACCACCACGCCCGGCTAATTTTTGTATTTTTAGCAGAGATGGGATTTCACCATATTGGCCAGGCTGGTCTCTAACTCCTGACCTCAGGTGATCCGCCTACCTCGGCCTCCCAAAGTGTTAGGATTACAGGAGTGAGCCACTGAGCCTGGCCTGGGCACTTTTCAGTTACGATTGCATTTAATCCACACAACAGCCTGGTAGAGGGGTGGCCCCACTGCATACACAAGGACGTTTTCCCAAAGAAGTTTAAGACAGGACCCAGGGTCAAAGAGCCGTTGATGCAAAGCAAGATCGAGCCCTGTGGCGCTGCCTCCTGTTGCCCCATACTGGCTGCCTACACCAGCCTCTCACCAAACAGGTGCAGCAGCAGCCCCTTCTCCCCCTTCTCCCATCCTCTCTGGCCCCCTTCATTCTGTTCTGCCAGCTGCGGCCAGAGCAACAGCTTAGAAATCAAAGTCTGCTCCTGTCACCCCACTGTAGCTTTGCTTTGCTCTCAGTTGTGGCCCCAACCTCCCTTTCCTGCCTCATCCCGCATGAAGCTCCCCAACCGTGCATCTGCCTGGAATCTGCAGCCCTCTGCTCCCCACCAGGTTGCAGCTCCACTCTTCACTTCTCAGGGTAGCCTCCCTGGCCTGGGCTCCCAGATCAGTTTCTTTCACAGGCCCACCTAGCGCTAGTCATGGTTGCCATCACTATGGTTGGTGACTGTTTCCCCTACTGGAATGTAATGGAGGCCAGGCCCTAGTCTCCTTTCAATATCATATCCCTGGTGCCTGGCATATAACAAACAATAAAATGTTGTTGAATATATGAATGTATGAG
This sequence comes from Pongo abelii, assembly GCF_028885655.2. Taxonomy (NCBI): domain Eukaryota; kingdom Metazoa; phylum Chordata; class Mammalia; order Primates; family Hominidae; genus Pongo; species Pongo abelii. Next base: position 129,146,995 of record NC_071993.2, on the reverse strand, counting down.
TGAATGCAAGGATGGATGGCTAGAAGGATGAACAGAAACAACTGAACTCAAATCAAGGATACTAAATATACAGAGATGCACCCAAATCGTGGTTGTTTCACTAGAAGATTATGAACATTCTTTCTTTTTTTTGAGACAGAGTCTCACTCTGTTACCCAGGCTGGAGTGCAGTGGCGCAATCTCTGCTCACTGCAACCTCCGCCTCCTGGGTTCAGGCAATTCTTGTGTCTGAGCCTCCCGAGTGGCTGGGATTACAGGCCTGTGCCACCATGCCCAGCTAATTTTCATATTTTTAGTAGAGATAGGGTTTTGTTATGTTGGCCAGGCTGGTCTTGAACTCCTGAGCTCAAGTGATCCATCCGCCTTGGCCTCCTAAAGTGCTCGGATTATAGACATGAGCCAACGTGCCCGGCCCAGATCACGAACATTCTTTTCTTCCATCAAGCATAGCATTCCAGTAATTCGTTAGTCCAAACCTCTCATTTTACAAATGAGGAAACTGAGGCCCAGAAAAGGCAAAGTACTTTTTTTTTTTTTAATACTTCTGTGAAACAAAGTTAAGGCAGCGCTTCTCAACCACACACCTCTATGCTCACTGGTAGGTCTAATGTGTCAGGACATGCACTGCAAGTAATTTGTGACTAATTATGAAGTACTAAAGCCTGTGAATGATTTGTTATTTTCATAAATTACTATAATTCAAAAGATGAGAAGATTTCCTAACATAACATCATCACTGTTACTCGTTGCATTCCGGTGTGCTTTCTGGAAAAGGAAAGCTGGGGTAGAATGAAAGCCAGTGGGTTAGTGCAATGGATTGAATGAATGTTTTCCCCTTCAAACTGCTGTTGAAACTTAATCCCCAAACTTAATCATGTTGAAAGGTGGGGGCCTTTAAGAGGTGAAGGTGATTGGGTTGTGAAGGCCCTGCCCTCACGAATGGGTTAATCCATTCATGGATTACTGGGTTATCATGGTGGCTTTATGCAAAGAGGAAGGGAGACTTGAGCTAGCATGCTCATTTCTTCTACCAGTGATGTCCTGCGCCACCTCATAACTCTACGGAAGCCCCACCAGCAAGAAGGCCCTCACCAGGAGCAGCCCCTTGCCCTTGGACTTCTCAGCCTCTATAACTGTAAGAAATCAATGTCAGGCGCACGGGCTCACGCCTGTAATCCCACCACTTTGGGAGGTCGAGGTGGGCGGACCACCTGAGATCAGGAGTTCAAGACCAGCCTGGCCAATATGGTGAAACCCTGTCTCTACTAAAAATAAAAAAATACAAAAATTGTGGTGGCAGGCGCCTGTAATCCCAGCTACTTGGGAGGCTGAAGCAGGAGGACTGCTTGAACCCAGGAAGCAGAGGCTGCCATGAGCTGACATCATGCCACTGCACTCCAGCCTTGGGCAACAGAGCAAGACCCTATCTCAACAACAACAAAAAAAGAAATCAATTATTTTTCTTTATAAATGCTCCAGTTTCAGGTATTCTGTGATACGCAACAGAACACAGACTAAGACTGACTAGCCTCTGAGAACTGCCAACTCAAATAAATGTTAACAGAGGCAGCAGCTCTGGTGGAGATGAGAGGATTTGAGGACTGAAAGGTGATCCCCAGGTCCCCACATTCCTGTCTGGGCCCTCAAATTAGAGACTTTCCCAACACTTCTGAGTTCTCAGTGAAGTATGATGCTTCTGCCATATTCATTGCCCCCTTATGGTCACGTCCATTGGAGGAGACTTCTCCAAGTGGTGATATGGGGAGAGCCAGCCCCCGTGAGTCCAGTTTCCCCATGGGTGGGGTTAAGGTGTTCGAGGTCACTGAGACGAGCTACCCCAATGCAGCCCCTTCTCCTCTCGCAGCTATTTGCCACGTGACGAGCTCCCTGGGGCCAGCCTTCCCCATTCTTCATGGCACCTGCACTGATGCAACTTGGGACTTGGTGGGGAAGGGTGATCCAGGGGGCAGTATGAGGATTCCAGTTTTGGCATCCTGCAGCCTAAACTTGCCGTTGATACTGTTGACTTTCTTTTTTTTTTTTTGCAGCAAGATTTATTGTGAAGAGCTAAAGAACAAAGCTTCCACAGCGTGGAAGGGGACCCGAGCGGGTTGCCCTATACTGTTGACTTGCTTATCTTTCTCTGACTGTGGTATCTATTTCATAATTTAGAGTCTGGTGGAAAGGGTTGCAATTAATTAGCTCCCCAAACCCCACCAACATTCAGGGTGTCCAAAGTGCTCTACTTCCTCACTCATTCTGAGGGCTTGTCAAGATCTGAACTGGCCCATGGGATATGTTGTGCGAATGACTTCTTCAGGAGAAGGAAGGCTGAGACCACGCCCAAAGAAAGGAAATGAAACTCCAGAAGGTTTTCAGTCTTACCCGACATGAAATCGGAATAAAACCAGTTAATTCACGGACCACGTAGATCTTCACAGTGACACAGATAAGCTTCCGCAGTCACCTAGTCAATTCAATGTGTTTATTCCTATCCTCGGCTTTGCATATTTTTCTCTCCATCAATCGTAAGTCTAGTAGGCAAGGTGCTGTGTGGTTGTGAATGGTCAGAATTCTCTCCAGCACTCTATTCCCTGTATTTGACCCACTCCCAACTTTCTCTTTTTTCCCTTTTCCATCCCAAGCTGAAAAGACTGCTTAAGAAACAGTCCCCTCAAGAACTTCAGTGACTGAGCCAGCTCTGATAGATCATTCTGCATCAATTGTTAATGGCTAACAAAAGTTACATAGGATATGCCCTCCATAGTTTACAACTCTATGAAGGGCTTTTAAAAACCAAACTCAGTGCTTCTCATGTATGACTGCTAGGTGTGTAAGAATGAAGCTTCCTAGGCCAGGCACAGTGGGTCATACCTATAATCCCAGCACTTTGGGAGGCCAAGGCAGGTGGATCACCTGAGGTCAGGAGTTCAAGACAGCCTGGTTAACATGGTAAAACTCCGTCTCTACTAAAAATACAAAAATTAGCTGGGCATGGTGGCAGGCACCTGTAGTCCCAGCTACTCGGGAGGCTGAGGCAGGAGAATCGCTTGAACTTGGGAGGCAGAGGTTGCTGTGGGCCAAGATCACGCCACTGCATTCCAGCCTGGGCAACAGAGCAATACCCTGTGACAAAAAAAAAAAAAAGATGCCGGGTGCTGTGGTTCACACCTGTAATCCCGGCACTTTGGGAGGCCGAGGCAGGCAGATCCACAAGGTCAGGAGATCCAGACCATCCTGGCTAACATGGTGAAACCCCGTCTCTACTAAAAAATACAAAAAAATTAGCCGGCCGTAGTGGCGGGTGCCTGTAGTCCCAGCTACTCAGGAGATTGAGGCAGGAGAATGGCGTGAACCCGGGAGGCAGAGTTTGCAGTGAGCTGAGATCGCGCCACTGCACTCCAGCTCGGGTGACAGAGCGAGGCCCTATCTCAAAAAAAAAAAAAAAAGAATGAAGCTTCGTCTGTCTAAGGCATATGGGAAGCACTAGGTGAAGTGCGGTTAAACAAGCTTTTCTACTGCAGGACTTCTCAGAGCCTTTGAGAAACCATTGTGCCTCGTGAGTCAACAAGAAGATACACATACACTGTTTCCCAAATTTGTTTCTTGGAAACCTTCCTTTGCCTTTTTCTCAGTAGAGCTTTTAGTAGGATGACGGGCCACAGAACACACTGTGGAAAGCACAGCCTTACATCAAAAGAAGAATTGGTAAGGACATTTCAGATGCCCTTGAGAGGACGACATGGATAGTTTTCAAAACACACCGTTCACCTCTCACCTCTCCCGGGTAGGATCTGCTTGTCAACCAGGAAGATGTGAACTGCTCTTTTGTGTCTCAGAGCAAAAGCCAAATCAGGTCTCTGAACACATGGAGTTCTCAAACCTTCCCAAGGTAGGATGTCTCCTTCCCCCTCTCCATGGTGGGACCCCCTGCTCCCCTTCCCGGGGCTGCATGCCACTCCCCAGGCCCTGTGTACAGACACTCTCTCAGTACCTGCCATGGCCTCTTGATTTGGATCCCCCCAAGGTTAGAGTGAGCTCATCTCATGTATATATATATATATATTTTTTTTTTTTTTTTTTTTGAGACAGAGTCTGTCACCCAGGCTGGATTGCAATGGCGTGATCTTGGCTCACTGCAAGCTCCGCCTCCTGGGTTCAAGCGATTCTCCTGCCTCAGCTTCCCTAGTACTGGGACTACAGGCCCGCGCCACCACGCCTGGCTAATTTTTTGTATTTTTAGTAGAGACAGGGTTTCCATGTTGGCCAGGATGGTCTCCATCTCCTGACCTCATGATCCACCCTCCTTGGCCTACCAAAGTACTGGGATTATGCGTGAGCTGCCACGCCCGGCCCTGATTCATATTTTTATGTCTTAGTCTAGCACTGGGTCTATGCTCTGTTGAATGAGTGACTGAATGATGGCATACATAAATAAATGAAGAAATACATCTTTTAAAACTGACAGTTGTATTAGCAGGATAACTGCTCACATAGGTTGACACCTGCACTGTGGGAGGCATCACCTATTCCAGAGACTTTGGAAAAGGAATTTATATTCTAAGTGATCCATGCAGAAGAAAGAATTCTTATGTTAATAGGAGAGAAAAACTGCCATGTCTTAACAGTGATAACATAGTAATTCACAGAGAAAGACACCTCCTCAGAAACTTCTTTGCAACCCTAGCACATTGTGTCCACTCCAAACACATGGTCTTAACTTGTCCAAACAACCCTCCCCACACAGAAGCCTGGGAGCCCACTGACCTTGGCAGGACAGCCAGACTCGGCTTTGTATTTTTAACCCGGTTTTATCTTCGCTGTGCTCATTCTTCAATAGAAAACAAACAAACAAAAAAAAAAAAACAAGTACGTGATACTTGAGCAATCCAGGCAATAGATGACTGAAAAATATGTGTAGGTTCTAAAGAGTTATTGGGGAGCTGGGCACGGTGGCTCACGCCTGTAATCCCAGCACTTTGGGAGGCCAAGGCGAGCGGATCACAGGGTCAGGAGATCGAGACCATCCTGGTTAACTAAAATACAAAAATTAGCCGGGCATAGTGGCAGGCGCCTGTAGTCCCAGCTACTCGGGAGGTTGAGGCAGGAGAATGGTGTGAACCCGAGAGGAGGAGCTTGCAGTGAGCTGAGATCGTGCCACTGCACTCCAACCTGAGCGACAGAGTGAGACTCCATCTCAAAAAAAAAAAAGTTATTGGGGAGATCAACATGTGTATGGGGATGTGGATTAAACCCCAAAGTATCCTACACAAGTCATATGAACTTTTTTTTTTTTTTTTTGAGACGGAGTCTCACTCTGTTGCCCAGGCTGGAGTGCAGAGGCGTGATCTCGGCTTACTGCAACCTCCACCTCCTGGGTTCAAGCATTTCTCATGCCTCAGCCTCCTGAGTAGCTGGGATTATAGGTGCCCGTCACCACGCCCAGATCTTTTTTTTTTTTTTTTTTTTTGTATTTTTAGTAGAGACAGGGTTTCCCATGTTGGCCAGCCTGGTCTCAAACTCTTGACCTCAGATGATCCACCTGCCTCGGCCTCCCAAAGTGCTGGGATTACAGGAGTGAGCCACTGCGCCTGGACTCATATGAGCTTCTGTATGACTTCAAGGTCAGGTGCCATTCCATTCCTGAGAATCCATTATCCAGCATAGTGTGGGGATGGGGACAGGCAACTGAATTTCAAAGAAAATTCAAAAACTATCTTTTCACCAATTTTTTTCAGCAACCCTCTCCCGGGGTCCTAAAAGTCAGCAGAATGACCCCATTTTGTGATTCCCAGACTGGCTGCTGGAAGGGGCTACTGCTGGGTTGTTGCACACCAGTACTCCCCATAGCCAGAATGAACTTGGCTTTCACATCTGTCTTCTTGTCCTTCAAACGTGTCTAGATAAAGTCATGCCAATGACATTCTGATATAATAATTTCTGATCATTCAGACTTTTCTTAATGATCAAATACCAAAAATAAAACTACTATCCCATTAGAGAAAATACCTGTTTTTAATCACAATAAAGATCTTTAAAACTTGAATAAGCCCAAATCAAGGGATTTGGTGGAATATTTACCTGAGTATAAACATTTTCTTAATTTTAAGTTAAGCCCTTGCTAGTGCTTCATGGAAAAATGCAAATGAGAGTTTTGCTTGTATAGCTAGATTCTGGTGGTATTTTTATGTTATTTTGACACCATGAGGATATTTTGAACAACAAAGAGTGGTAAACGTATTTTTGTTATATCCCTTCTTTTTTTTTTTTTTTTTTTTTTTTTCCAGACAGGGTCTTCCTCTGCTGCCCAGGCTGGAATACAGTGGTGCAATCTCAGCTCACTGCAACCTCTGCCTCCAGGCTCAAGTGATTCTCCCACCTCTGCCTCCTGAGTAGCTGGGGCTACAGGCATGCACTACCACACCTGGCTAATTTCCCTTTTTTTTTTTTTGAGACGGAATTTTGCTCTTCTTCCCCAGGTTGGAGTGCAATGGCGAGATCTCAGCTCGCTGCAACCTCTGCCTCCCGGGTTCAAGTGATTCTCCTGCCTCAGCCTCCCAAGTAGCTGGGATTACAGGCATGTGCCAACACGCCCAGCTAATTTTGTATTTTTAGTAGAAACGAGGTTTCTCCATGTTGGTCAGGCTGGTCTCCAACTCCCGACCTCAGGTGATCCGCCCGCCTTGGCCTCCAAAATGCGGGGATTACAGGCGTCAGCCACCGCGCCTGGCCCACACCTGGCTAATTTTCCTATGCTTTGTAGAGACAGGATTTTGCTATGTTTCTCAGGCTGGTCTCAAACTCCTGAGCTCAAGCAATCAGCCCACCTCAGTCTCCCAAAGTGCTAGGATTATAGGCATGAGCCACCACGCCCAGTCTATATCGCTTCTTGATAAGACTCCTAGCATTAATTAAAATCATTTTCCTGCCACAGTAAACATTGTACAAAACAGGGAACAAAGTGGAAATGTCTCTTGATGACTGAAAATCTTTCAGAGAATTTGGGGCATTCTCTGACCCATAAGATGTTACCAGTGTTACCTGTCTCAGACTGAGCTCTTATGTCCTGAGCTCAAAAATGTGATGAAGGGTTTCTTTTTAGAATAAATCCTGATTGCCAGTCTATTTTGTTGAGATCGTCTCTCTGTAATCCCATTAATCTAAATGGGGGAAAAAAGTGGATGAGTCAACATTACTGGGCACCACGCTGGCTCAATGTCAAAGACATAAAGATCATCCGGCTTCCTTCCCAGCACTAACACAGCTGCAGAGACAAGTTTGGGAAGATTAACCACTGTCAAAGTTGGCATTTGAGGTCACAGCAAGACACAGGGGAGACTGCGAATGTCGGTGATACAAGGAGCTCTTGAAGGGAGAAGAGAAACAACTTTGCCTGCAGCATCTTCTCTCTTATTCTTTTTTTCTAGAAGGGTCTCCCCACCTCTTCCAAAATAAATGCCAGGTGTTCTGCTGCATTCCCATTTAAAACTCAAGAAAGGAACTTGATATGGTGGCTTTTCAATGTTTTCAGAGAGCCTAGGTTGGAAAATGTCATATGAGGAATTATTAACTACAAGAAGGGTTGGGCTAATGGAGGATTAGCTGCTAAGGAAGACAGAGGAAAGGAGGAGCAGGAATCCTGGAGATAGAAGAAAACAATGGGGGCCAGGCGCAGTGGCTCACACCTGTAATCCCAGCGCTTTGGGAGGCCAAGGCAGGTGGATCATGAGGTCAGGAGATTGAGACCATCCTGGCTAACACGGTGAAACCCCGTCTTTACTAAAAAATATAAAAAATTAGCCGGGCGTGGTGGTGGGCACCTGTAGTCCCAGCTACTCGGGAGGCTGAGGCAGGAGAATGGTGTGAATCTGGGAGGTGGCGATTGTAGTGAGCCGAGATGGCGCCACTGCACTCCAGCCTGGGCAACAGAGTGAGACTCCATCTCAAAAAAAAAAAAAACAAAAAAAAAACAGTGAGGTGAGGTAAGCCTTGCTGTTGTCCCCACTGAAGGTCTGGAGAAAGCGGCACAGAGAAGGGGGTTCCAGGTGGAGCCCAACAGTCTCCCTGACTTGAGATGAAGCTGTGTATCTGGGGAGACCGAGGCAGCTGCAGTTCCCAGGGTAGAATACTAGAGAGGACAGGACTGAACAGAGAGAACCCCAGAGACGGGCAAAGTACTGATCAGCATGTGCAGGTATGGAAACCCCCTAAGGTAAGGTACAGAACACCTGAAAGGTTGGGCCGGCACGGTGCCTCACGCCTGTAATCCCAGCACTTTGGGAGGCCGAGGCGGGTGGACCACAAGGTCAGGAGTTTGAGACCAGCCTAGCCAATATGGTGAAACCTCGTCTCTACTAAAAATACAAAAATTAGCCAGGTGTGGTGGCAGGCGTCTGTAGTCCTAGCTACTCAGGAGGCTGAGACAGGAGAATCGCTTGAACCCGGGAAGCGGAGGTTGCAGTGAGCCGAGATCGCACCACTGCACTCCAGCCTGGGCGACACAGTGAGACTCCATCTCAAAAAAAAAAAAAAACGGTTTCGGAGGAGCAATCCTCACAGCTCACACAGAGCTGGGAATAGTTCCTGTTCCCACTGGCCAGAGTGGAGTACCTCATCACTCATAAGGCATCTGTTGAGCACTAAGGCAGATATTGCCTCAGTAGTGGGGAAGATTAATCCTCACCTAAACACAGCTCTCGTTCCATCTAACGAAGCGAGATGCAAAGGATCAAGTTGTTCCAAATAACTTAACTGCATCCCAGAGCAAAGTTCAATAATATTTATAGGAATACGAAAATATCCAGAACCCAAAAAGCTTAAAGTCCACCGTGTCTAGCCTGCGAGCAGGAAAATGTGAGCCATAACGAAAAAAAAAATCACATAATTTGTCTTGAACCCAGAAATTACACAGATGATGGAATTACTACAAAAAGACTTTTTTTCCAGAATTATAACTGTATTCCACATGTTCAGGAGGCTAGAGGGAAGACCGAGTATGTCAAGCACAGAGGGAAGATGTAAAAAAGACCCAGATCAAACTTCTAGAGATGAAAACTGAGATGTCTAAAATAAAAAACCCACTGGGTGAAATTAATGACAGGTTAGCCACTGCAGAGAAAAAGATTAGTGAACTTCAAGATATAGCAATAAAAATGTTGTAAAATGAAACACAGAGAGAATTAAGACTGAAAGAAGTAACAACAACAACAAAAAAGCGTCAGTGAGCTGTGAGACAAATTCAAGTAACCAAATATATGCGTAGAGTCCCCACAGGAGGAGGGGAGATACAAAATATTTGAAGAACTGATGACTGAAAAATCTCCAAATATGATGTAAACTATTAACCAACATATCCAACAATCTCAACTAATGCCAAGCATAAGAAACAGCTAGGGCTGGTGTTCAAGGCAGTGGCTCACGCCTATAATCCCAGCACTTTGGGAGGCCAAGGCGGGTGGATCACGAGGTCAGGAGTTCGAGACCAGCCTGGCCAACATGGTGAAACCCCATCTCTACTAAAATACAAAAATTAGCCGGGTGTGGTGGCATACACCTATAATTCCAGCTACTTGGGAGGCTGAGGCAGGAGAATTGCTTGAACCTGGGAGGCGGAGGTTGCAGTGAGCCAAGATCAGGCCACTGCACTCCAGCCTGGGCGACAGAGTAAGACTGTGTCTTAAAAAGAAAAAAAAAAAAAACAGAAACAGTGAAAAACCTACACCACCAAGGCATATCGTAACCAAACTGCTTCAAACCAGTGAAAAAGTGAAAAATATTAAAAGTAGCCAGAGAAAAAAAGAACAAAGGTAAGAATTTTGTTGGAAATAATGAAAGCCAGAACACAGAAGCAATATCTTTAAAGTGCTGAAAGAAAAAACTGCCTACCTAGAACTCTTTGCCCAGACAACATATTTTTCTAAACCAGGTGAAATAAAGATTTTTCCAGACATACAAAAGCTAAAAGAATAACCCCTAGCAGACCTACATTTCAGGAAATGTTAAAGGAAGACCTTCAGGCAAAAAGAAAAGAATACAAAATGGTAATCAGGATCTACACAACAGAATAAAGAACACCCAGAAAATGGTAACTATGCAAGTAAATACAATCTCTTTTTCCTTATTACTTAAATCTTTTAAAAGATAATTGGCTGATTAAAGCACAAATAATATGTATTATGGAATGTGTAGCTTATATATAAAGACCAAATAGAACAAAGTCTGAAACAGAAGAAATGGAAGCATATTGTTGTAAGCCTCTTCTAATAAATGTAAAATGATATAATCATTGTGAAAGTAGATTGTAAGATATTAAAGATGTATATTGTACTTCTTAAAGCAAGCACTAAAATAACACAAATAGTTGTAGCTAATAAAATAATCCAAAAGAAGGCAAAAAAGGAGGAAAAATGGAACAAGACTATAGATTTAAACCAACCATATTAATAATCACAATAAATGTGAATGTTATAAATACTCCAGTTAAAAGGTACAGATTTTCAGGCCAGGCACAGTGGCTTATGCCTGTAATCCCAACACTTTGGGAGGCCAAGGCAGGCAGATCACTTGAGGTCAGGAGTTTGAAACCAGTCTGGCCAACATGGTGAAACCCCATCTCTACTAAAAATACAAAAATTAAGCTGGGCACGGTGGCTCACGCCTCTAATCCCAGCACTTCGGGAGGCCAAGGTGGGCAGATCACAAGGTTAGGGGTTTGAGACCACCCTGACCAACATGGTAAAACCCCTTTTCTACTAAAAATACAAAAATTAGCTGGGTGTGGTGGTGCATGCCTGTAATCCCAGCTACTCAGGAGGCTGAGGCAGGAGAATCACTTGCACCTGGGAGGCGGAGGTTGCAGTAAGCTGAGATTGCACCACTGTACTCCAGCCTGTGCGACAGAGTGAGACTCTGTCTCAAAAAAAAAAAAAAAAAAATTAGCTGGGCATGGTGGCAGGCGCCTGTAGTCCCAGCTACTTGGGGGGGCTGAGGCAGGAGAATCACTTGAACCTGGGCGGTGGAGGCTGCAGTGAGCCGAGATCACACCATTGCACTGGTGTGATAGAGCAGCCTGGGTGATAGAGTGAGACCCTGTCTCAAAAAAAAAAAAGGTATAGATTTTCAGAGTGCATTAATAAAACAAGATCCAACTCTATGCTGCCTACAATATAGGTACTTAAATTTTTTTAAAGCACAAATAAGCTAAATGTAAAAGAATGGAAGAAGGGGAAGATGTACTATGCAAACACTAATCAGGCTGTTGTGTCTATATTATTTAAGACAAAGTAGATTTTGCAGCAAAAAATATTACAGGCATAAAGAAGATAATGTTATAATGATAAAGGATTCAATTTATCCATATAAATTCTAAAATTTTATACATTCTAAAATAAAGATTAAAAATTCTAAAAATTTTTATCTAATAACAGAGCTTCAAAACACAAGAAGCAAAAACTGGTAGAACTGAAAGGAGTAATGGACAAATCCACAATTATAGTCTGGTATTTCCAAACCCCTCTCTCAATAATTGAACAAGTGGATAGAAAATCAGTGTGGATACAGATGACGTGAACAACACTGTGGCCAACTTGACTGAATTAACACTTTTTTAACACCATCCAATAACAGCAAAATAACATTTTTTTCAAGTACAAGGGAGACCATATTCTGTGCATAAATTTGAGATGATTCAAATTATACAAAGTATCTTATCTGGCTACAATGAAATTAAATTAGAAATCAACAACAGAAAGATATCTGGAAAATCCCCAACTATTTGGAAACAATAACACATTTCTGAATAGTCCATGAGTAAAAGAAGAAAGAAAGAAGGAAATTGTAAAGTATTTGAACAGAATGAAAATGAAAACAGAAATATCAAAATTTGTGGGACGCAGTTAAAACAGGTCTCAGAGTGACATTTATAGCACTAAAATGCCTATATTTTAATAAGGTCTCAAATCGATGATGCCAGCTTCTCACCTAAGAAACTACAGAGACACTGGTCAAACAACAATATGATTATACCTAATACTACTGAACTGTATACTTAGAAACGGTTAGGATGGTAAATTTTATGTTCTGCCCTTTTACCACAATGAAAAATAATTTTAAAAATCAACAAGTATCCGTGTATAAAATAAGTCAGACAGCAAAGCATACATACTATTTGCTTCCATTTATATAGAGTTCAAGAACTGTCAAAACCAATCAATGGTGACAGAAATCAGAATAGTTGTTACTCTTGGGCAGCGGTATTGACTGGGAAGGAACAAGAGAGAACAATCTGGTAGGATGAAAATGACCCAGATCTATACAGGACTATAAGCATTCATCAAGTTCTCAAATTTAGACAACTCACAGTATGTATCTGATACCAATAAAAAAGGAATTAGAACAAAACTGTGGAGACATTAAAAAGAGAGTGATTCCCAAGAATGTGGGAGGATGGAGGGAGGGGAATGGGTGGAGCCTAAGGAGTTTTTAAGGCAGTGAAACTAATATCATAATGATGGATACATGACCTTATGCATTTGTCAAATCCATCAGAATGTACAACACAAACTGAACTTTAATGTAAACGACAGTAAGTCCTCAATGTTGTCCAGTGGTTCTTGGAAACTGCAACTTTGAGCAAATAGATATAGAGTAGGCTCTCCAATAATGTGGTTTTGTTCAATGTAGTTTCAGTATAATGATGAGAAAATAACTGGTCTCATTATACATCATTTCACTTAAAATTGCAGTTTCTAAGAACCTATTAATGACACTGAGGGAGAACTTACTGTATAGACTTTAGTTAATAATAATGTATCAATATTGGCCCATTAGTTGAAACAAATATACCACATTAATGTGAGGTGTTAATAATAGGGGAAACTGTATGGAGGAGGGAAGGGTGCATGGGAACTCTTTTGTACTAGCTACACAATTTTTCGGTAACCTAAAACTGTTCTGAAAATAGCCTATTAATTATTTTTAAAGTGCATATACATATATATAAATTATACACACACACATACACACACTTTTTGTTGTTGTTTGAGACAGAGTCTCGCTCTGTCGTCCAAGCTGGAGTGCAGTGGCATGATCTCAGCTCACTCCAACCTCTGCCTCCTGGGTTCAAGCGATTCTTCTGCCTCAGCCTCCCAAGTAGCTGGGACCACAGGCATACACCACCGCGCTGGGCTAATTTTTGTATTTTTAGTAGAGACAGGGTTTCACCATGTTGGCCAGGCTGGTCTCAAACTCGTGACCTCAAGTGATCCACCTGCCTCAGCCTCCCAAAGTGCTGGGATTATAGGTATGACCCACTGTGCCTGGCCTAGGAAGCTTCATTCTTACACACCTAGCAGTCATACATGAGAAGCACTGAGTTTGGATTTTAAAAGCCCTTCATAGAGTTGTAAACTATGGAGGGCATATCCTATGTAACTTTTGTTAGCCATTAACAATTGATGCAGAATGATCTATCAGAGTTGGCTCAGTCACTGAAGTTCTTGTAACCCCAGCACTGGCCACACACACACATTTCTTTAGGAGTGTGTGTGTGTGTGTGTGTGTGTGTGTGTGTGTGTGTGTGTGTGTGTGTATTATATAATATATATATAATATGTATAATATATATAATTTGCATGTTTTTAATAATATATATGCACACTTAAGATACCACCTAACAAAATATAGCTATATCACAATCAATAAAGAAAGGAACTAGAAAAAAACAGAAGAGTGTGAGGAAAACACTACTATTTTGAAAGCCATTGTCTGCATATGGTAGGAGCATTGGTGATTTTTTCCTCTCCACTCTGCGCTCTTCGCTATGTTCCAAGTTGCTACAATAAATGGGTATTATCTCCTAATGGAAAAATACTCCTCTTCCCCTGTTGTTTAAAGCCTCAAATGCTCTGTTGAAACCAGAGGAGCAGAAAACAGACACACACCTAATTCAGCACATGATCTTCCTTTTCAGCCAGTGTCAAAAGTCAGGAGCTCACTCCTCCTCTCCCTCCCACTCTCCTCTCTGTGTTTACTTCCTGCCAAAGATAAATAATGAGTCAGAAGCAGGACAAGGAGGGGCGGAGGCTGCTCTCCGCTCTGCCGGACACACCCTGGCTGGGCAGGAGCCTGGGAATTGATCTTAAGAGTCCTCCCAAGTTTGGAAGGAACAGAGCAGGCCGCCTGGGAAACACAGGGCTCGGTCCATAAGAGCTGGTGCAGGCCGATGCTCAAAACACAGCTCAGATTTTTCTTTTTTCTGCTAAGAACTGACCCTGTTTATAGGAAAATTAAATGTTAAGGATTGACCAAGGTTCACTTTCTAATTATGGAGACCAGAACACAAATACTTCAGACACCTGTGAGAGTCAGCTACGAGTCTGGGTTTCAGGTGGATCAAACCAGCCTGGGTTCTAGTCCCCACCCTGCCACATTCTGTCTGTGTGACCTAGGACAAGTTCTTTAACCTCTCTGAGCCCTGATTTCCTCATATGGCCCCCTTGGGTCATCTACAGCCATCCACACAGAGCTGCCGGGTGAGGTGATGTGTGTAGCCTTAGGCCCAATGCCCAGCCTGCAGCAGACCGATTCCACAAATGACAGTGAAACGGAGGAGTAAGAAACATCCTGGCCTTCCATTTAAAGCCCATTTAGTTCATTTTTTCAAACCATCTTTCTAAACCCTTCCCCATAGCTGCTGCTATCCACACCAAAGATGTTTTTGTTCTAACTAGGAGTTTGTCTTCTGAAAAAGCCAAGAGGTTGAGCTTAATATTATGCTACACCTCCTATCTCCCAGATGTAAAGAAGCTCTGGGCCGGGCACAGTAGCTCACGCCTGTAATCCCAGCACTTTGGGAGGCCGAGGCAGGTGGATCACCTGAGGTCAGGAGTTCGAGACCAGCCTGACCAACATGGAGAAACCCTGTCTCTACTAAAAAAAAAAAAAAAAAAATACAAAATTAGCCGGACGTGGTGGCGAATGCCTGTAATCCCAGCTACTCAGGAGGCTGAGGCAGAATCACTTGAACGCGGGAGGCGGAGGTTGTGGTTAGCCAAGATGGCGCCATTGTACTCCAGACTGGGCAACAAGAGTGAAACTCCAGGTGTGGTGGCTCACGCCTGTAATCCCAGCACTTTGGGAGGCCGAGGCGGGTGGATCACAAGGTCAGGAGATTGAGACCATCCTGGCTAACACAGTAAAACCCCGTCTCTACTAAAAAATACAAAAAATTAGCTGGGCGTGGTGGCGGGCACCTGTAGTCCTAGCTACTTGGGAGGCTGAGGCAGAGAATGGTGTGAACCCAGGGAGGCAGAGCTTGCAGTGAGCAGAGATGGTGCCACTGCACTCCAGCCTGGGCGACAGAGCCGGACTCTGTCTCAAAAAAAAAAAAAAAAAAAAAGCGGCTCTGAAATGTCCTAAAGTCTATGTGTCTAGTCCTTCTTAAATTCTGTTTCCTGTGGATCTACAATAGGGACAGCTGTTCTCTGCCTGGGACTGTCTTTTCCCCGTAATCCTCTACTTCTACTCAGTTTTGAAGACCCAGCCCCAAGAAACCTCCCCTGGAGACCTCTCCTGGTTCTCCTCAGCAGAGCCAGCCCCTCTCTCCCTGCCCCTGTGCTCCCAGAGACCCCACCTTGTTCTAGAATTATTCGTTTGCATGCCTTTCTCTAGACTGGACTGGACATCTTGCTCATCTTTGTACCTCTGGTCCAGCCCAGAGCTTGACCTGTAGTGGGTAGTGGGCCCGTGTTGATTAAATGGACTAAGACATCGACCCCCTAAAAAGGCTGGGGTGCTAAGGAGCTGGGCATGGAGCAGGAAATGAGCTGTCCCTGAAGCAGAAAGGAGAACTCTGCTTTTCTCTCAAAGATGCCAGGCCCTCCTGGGATTCCCCCAGCACAAGCCCGGGTCTGTGATGGGCGGCACTTTGTCCTGACCGCTTCACCTGGCACCCCCAGGATTTCCTCCTGGAGCCCAGGTCTCTGGCTGTGGAACTTGGCAGACACACCTGACCTTAGTGCTTTTCACATCTCAGCATATGGTCCCACCTGCCCCGTTGCTCAAGCCAAAGCTTCAGGAATCTTCCTCGATTCTTTTCTCCCTCCTTTTTTCTTTTTTTTTCTTTTTGAGATGGAGTGCAGTAGCGCGATCTTGGCTCACTGCAAGCTCCACCTCCCGGGTTCACGCCATTCTCCTGCCTCAGTCTCCCAAGTAGCTGGGACTACAGGCACCTGCCACCATGCCCGGCTAATTTTTTTTGCATTTTTAGTAGAGACGGGGTTTCACCGTGTTAGCCAGGATGGTCTCGATCTCCTGACCTCATGATCTGCCTGCCTCGGCCTCCCAGAGTGTTGGGATTACAGGCGTAAGCCACCGTGCCTGGCCCTTTTTTTTTTTTTTGAGATGGAGTCTCTGTTGCCCAGGCTGGAGTGCAGTGACATGATCTTGGCTCACTGCAACCTCCACCTGCAGGGTTCAAGTGATTCTCCTGCCTCAGCCTCCCGAGTAGCTGGGATTACAGGCATGTGCCACCATGCCCGGCTAATTTCTGTATTTTTAGTAGAGACGGGGTTTCGCCATGTTGGCCAGGCTGGTCTCGAACTCCTGACCTCAGGTGATCCGCCCACCTTGGCCTCCCAAAGTGCTGGGATTATAGGCATGAGCCACCACACCTGGCCTCTTTTTCTCCTTCCTTCTAAAGCCAGTCTATCAGCAAGTCCTGGCATCTCTAGCTCCAATATATCCAAAATATGGAAAGCTGCTCACATTTTCTCCACCTTCACTGGTATCATCTCAGTCCACACACTCTCAATGGGCCAAGACCATCCCTAGGTGGGGTGAAAATTGGTTCTTGAGAGGTGAAAAGAGCCTTAGATATTACAATAGTCTGTGGCTTCAAAGGCCATAGCACAGAAACATATACAGCATTCCTGTGGTATTGAACCTTCTTGGAGAGGGAAGGGCAATGAGGAATAAATGTCTCTAAGCTCCTCGCAGGCAGCCAGGAGTCAGTGGCAATAAAAACGAGCTTGAGAAACCCTGCCCTAGTTCCAGGTACCACATCTTGCTTGGGGCGTTGCCTGGGGCTCTACCTGGATCCCTTCTTTGACCGCCTGACCCCAGTCTTGCTTGCATCCTCAGCACCAGAAGGAAATCCAAGTTCCTCACCATGGCCTTCAGGGTCCAGGCTTGGCTGATCAGGCCCCTGCCCACCTCGCCATCTCTCACTGCTTCAATGGTCATCCGTTCCTCTAAAGCAGGGAATTCTTCCTCCTTAAGCCCTTTGCAAGGCCTGTCCTTCCACCTGGAATGCCTGGTCCCCTAGGTCTTCCATGTCTGCCTCCTTTTTGTCATTCCAGACTCAGTTCCTATATCACCTCCTTCTCTGGCCATCTAATCCAGTGGTTCTCAAACCTTAGGAGTGCCAGAATCCCTGGGCTTGTTAAAACACATCACTAGGCCCCACCCTGAGTTTCTAGTTCAGTGAGTGGGAGTGGGGTCAAAGTTTTGCATTTCTAACAAATTCCCAGGTGATGCTGAGACCACTGGGCCAGAAACCCCACTTTGAGAATGGCATGTCTAATCTAAAGTAGCCACTTTCCCTGTTACTCTCTAGCTTGACACCCTGCTGGGCACCTTTCAGAGCCTCCATACCACCCAAAAGTGTCTCTGTTCTATTTGTTTCCTCGCTCGATGTCTAACTCCTCAACTACAGTGTATTTATCCACCGGAGCAGAGCCCCCATGGTGCGTGCTGCCAGCTGCATCCTCACCACCTAGCACAGGAGCAGGCACACAATGGGTGCCCAATAAATATTTGTTGAAAAAAAAAGAGGAGACAACAGGAGAAGGGGCATGAGTCTGTATGCGAATTATCCAAAGTGCAAACAAGTTAGTTATCCTTATTGGCCTGGGGGTAAACCCTGGTCAATGTCTCCCAAACTTGCTTTCTCATGAGAATCTTGTGGGATTCTTATTACAAACACAGATTTAGGGGTCTCATCCCAAATCTACTGGCTCAGACTCTTCAAGGGGGCAGGAGGGTGTTCAGGAAATGGGTACTTTAACTGATAGCCCAGGCAATTCTGATAAAGTGGTCCTGCAATAGCTCACCATTCCTTAAATTTCCCTGCTCAGAAGAATCACCTGGGGTGCTTATTAAAAACACAGATGGAGGCCAGGCGTGGTGGCTCACGCCTGTAATCCCAACACTTTGGGAGGCCGAGGCAGGCGGATCACAAGGTCAGGAGTTTGAGACTAGCTTGACCAACATCGTGAAACCCTGTAACTACTAAAAATATTTAAAAAATAATAATAATAATAATTAGCCGGGCGTAGTGGCAGGCACCTGTAATCCCAGCTACTCAGGAGGCTGAGGCAGAAGAATGGCTTGAACCCGGGAGGTGGAGGTTGCAGTGAGCCGAGATCGCGCCACTGCACTCCATCATGGACACCAAAAATGAAACTGTGTCTCAAAAAAAGAAAAAAAAAAAACACACACACAGATGGGGCTGGGCGCAGTGGCTCATGCATGGCCTAGCTCTCACTTTAGATGTCCCAGTGTTTAATGTTTGATCTTTCTTTTGAGTCCTTGGTCCAGCACCTTAGCATCTTCTTGTCAACTGAAGAATCATGAGGTTCATAAATTTGGGGAGGAAAGCTTATTTCTTATAAAGAGTTGCAGCTGGCCGGGCATGGTGGCTAATGCCTGTAAATCCCAGCACTTTGGGAGGCCGAGGCAGGTGAATCACAAGGTGAAGAGATCGAGACCATTCTGGCCAACATGGTGAAACCCCATCTCTACCAAAAATACAAAAATTAGCTGGGCATGGTGCTGCGCACCTGTAGTCCCAGCTACTCAGGAGGCTGAGGCAGGAGAACCTCTTGAACCCGGGAGGCGGAGGTTGCAGTGAGCCAAGATCGCGCCACTGCACTCCTGTCTGGTGACGGAGTGAGACTCTGTCTCTAAATAAATAAATAAATGATAAAGGGTTGCAGCCCGCAGGCTGGGATCCATCCCGCAGGCTAGGAAGTGACAGAAGTACCTCTGCACTTTGCAGCAGAAGCCGGAAGCAGGCACTTGAGGTAGGGAAGTTTGAGACTGGAATGTATGCTGAACAGGCTAAGTAGACACATTCAACAGATTATACGAGGAGCTATGAGTATTCATGAAGAGGGGCGTGCATGCATAGTAAGCAAACAGACATGTTACACCCCATGCTTGCTTTGGGGTGAGACAACATTTAAATGCATTCAAATTAGGCTTTATACATTAAAAGGTGACGCAGAGGGTGTGAAGGCACTCAGGGTGCCAAACCACTCCATGGCGGGTGGTCTCTTATGTGGAAGGAATGCTGGTCAGTTGTTGTGTCGAAACCACAAAAAAGGGAAGGGGATCTGGCTGAAAACAGTGGTGGAGCAAGTCTTTCGAAAGGGCTGGTGCGCTTGTTTCTGTTGAACCCTTAGGAAAGAAAGTCTAACATCACCCAGCGAGGGAGCAGGTATGGGAAGGCTGTCTGACCTCCATCCTGTCAGGGCTCCAAACTCAGTTTTTGTTTTATTTTTTTGAGACGCAGTTTCGCTCTTGTTGCCCAGGCTGGAGTGCAATGGATCGATCTTGGCTCACCCCAACCTCCACCTCCCGGGTTCAAGCGATTCTCCTGCCTCAGCCTCCCAAGTAGCTGGGATTACAGGTGCCCACCACCACGCCCGGCTAATTTATTTTATTTTTATTTTTATTTTTATTTTTAGTAGAGACAGGGTTTCTCCATGTTGGTCAGGCTGGTCTCAAACTCCCGACCTCAGGTGATCTGCCCGCCTTGGCCTCTCAAAGTGCTGGGATTACAGGCGTGAGCCACCGCACCTGGCCAAACTTAGTTTTTAAGGCTTCTTTAGGGTCCCTTTGGCCAAGAGGGAGTCTGTTCAACTGGATGGAGGGCTTAGGATTTTCCTTTTATTTCTCATTCTTTGACTCCACCTCTTCCGCCCACACCCAGGCAGTCACTGGGTTCTGTGGGTTCTCCCTTGGAATTCCTTCCAGCCACCATTCCTCTACTACAAGAACATCCCCTAGTGCCCCTTCCAGCCGGCACCCTCCACCCCTCTAGTGCACCAGTCAGTGCCCCACCCTTATCTTCAGAACACTTTCCTGGCATGCATAAGCCCTTGTTTATTTTATTTTATTTAACTTTATTTTATTTTATTTTTATTTTATGTTTGAGACGGAGTCTCACTCTTGTCGCCCAGCTGAAGTGCAGTGGCATGATCTCACCTCACTGCAACATCTGCCTCCTGGGTTCAAGGGATTCTGCTGCCTTAGCCTCTCTGGTAGCTGAAACTACAGGTGTGCACCACCATGCCAGGCTAATTTTTGTATTTTTAGTAGAGATGGAGTTTCACCCGGTTGACCAGGCTGGTCTCAAACTCTTGACCTCACGTGATCCACCAGCCTTGGCCTCCCAAAGTGCTGGGTTTATAGGCGTGAGTCACTGCGCCCGGCCCAGCCCTTGTTTAAAAGCAAGCAAACCACAAAGTATTTCCCTAGCTTCCTGTTACCTTCAGGATAAAATCTCAACCCCTCACCTGACTGACAGATTCTCCTCAACATGGCGCCACTCCTCATACCTTGTTTTCAGTGAACGTCACCACCTCGGTCTGCACTCACTTCCTGCTCAGCCCTAGAGAAGTCCAGTTCAGGAATTCTGCCCCTGCCTGGAATGGCCTCTAGAGCCTGCCCCTTTCACTCAAGCTCCCTCCACCCCTGCCAGGAGACCCTCCTTGTCCACTCCAGCTCTCAGGGAAGGCTTCTTCTGAGCCCCAACAGCACTGGGCTGAGGTGGTCACACAGCCGCATGGCAGAATGCAGCAGTCTTCATTGTGTGGTCTCTGGACCAGCAGCACTAATACCTGGGAACCTGCTAGAAACGCTCCTTCCTGGCTGGGCGCAGTGGCTCATGCCTGTAATGCCAGCACTTTGGGAGGCCGAGGTGGGCAGATCACCTGAGGTCAGGAGTTCGAGACCAGCCTGGCCAACATGGTGAAACCCCGTCTCTACTGAAAATACAAAAATTAGCCGGGCATGGTGGCAGGCACCTGTAATCCCAGCTACTTGGGAGGCTGAGGCAGGAGAATCGCTAGAACCCGGGAGGCGGAGGTTGCAGTGAGCTGAGATCGCACCATTACACTCCAGCCTGGGCGACACGAGTAAAACTCTGTCTCAAAAAAAGAAAAAGAAAAAGAAATGCCCCTTCGCAGGTCTCACCACAGACCTGCTGCATCAGACTCTCCAGAGGTGAAGCCCAGAAATCTGTGTCTTAATCTGCCTTGCAGGTGATCTTGGTGCCCACTCAAGTTTGAGAACCATCAGATAACAGCTAAGACTCCAGGCTGTTGAGTTTCCACTCTCCTTCATTCAGTGACAAAAGTGAGACAGGGTATGGACGGGACTTGGCCCCCACCAGGACTCTACTAGACCTTGCATACCCCATCTGGTGCCATCCCCGCTGACCAAGAGACCTTGAAGAAGCTAAGGTTAGCAGCATTCCACCGTCATCTTACTCAAGGAAGTTAACCCTATTGCCTGCATGTGCACAAGTCCAGAAGGACCCATCTTCACCCACTGGCTCATTATAATACTAAAATTCCCACCCAGGTGGGGCTTATCTGCCATTTTTTGGGTTTTGTTTTGTTTTATAAACTTTTATTTTACGTTCAAGGGCACAAGTGCAGGTTTGTTACATAGGTGAACTTGTGTCATGGGGGTGTGTTGTACAGATTATTTCATCACCCAGGTATTAAGCCTAGTACCCATTAGTTATCATTCCTGATCCTGTCCCTCCCAGCCTCCTCCTTCCAATAGGCCCCAGTATCTGTTGTTCTCCTCTATGTGTCCATGTGTTCTCATCAGTTAGCTCCCACTTATAAGTGAGAACATGCAGTGTGTGCTTTTCTGTTCCTGTGTTAGTTTACCAAGGATAATGACCTCCAGCTCCATCTATGTCCCTGCAAAGGACATGATCTCGTTCTTTTTTATGGCTGCATAGCTGCCATTTTTTGATCATGCAATACATGCCCTAACACGTTTTTCACTGTGCCTGTGCACTCCGTGCTCTACCCCACACATGTAACGACACTCCCATACCTCATGCTTGTTCATGTCACCCTTCTTTACTTTTTTTTTTTTTTTTTTGGAGACGGAGTCTTGATCTGTCACCCAGGCTGGAGTGCAGTGGTGCAATTTCAGCTCACTGCAACCTCCATCTCCTGGGATCAAGCAATTCTCCTGCCTCAGCCTCCGGAGTAGCTGGGACTACAGATGCATGCCGCCACACCCAGCTAATTTTTTACATTTTAGTAGAGATGAGGTTTCACCGTGTTGCCCAGGCTGGTCCCGAACTCCTGAGCTCAGGCAGTCCACCCACATCGGCCTCCCGAAGTGCTGGGATTACAGACGTGAGCCACCATGCCCGGCCCACCCTTCTTAAAACACCAAAAAGACCTGTCCTCGGGGGGCCAGCCGGAGACCTCTGCTCCATCGCTATCTCCCTTGTGTTCAAACATAAGCCCCTGACAAAGCCTTGTTTGGGAGATCTGTTTGGTCTTGTGTCAATTACCATTGCCTGGGAGCCTAAGCACTGTGGTCAGAAACCAAAGGCGCCGGGAATTCAGCTAGGAATCACTCAAGGTCACTCCCTGCCTGATTCTCACTCCCTGAGAAAAGCCCATCATCTCGAAACACTGCCCTTGACTTTTTCAGAAGAAGGAGCACAGGAAATGGAAGCACAGGAAATGGCCAATGACCAACAATTTTTGACCTACCTAAATGGTAATTTCCTCTGGTACAACCTAATATTAATAGCTCCATTATCTGGCAAAAGATTGTATGATAAAATCAGTTGTGTCTTAAGGATCTAAAAGGAAAAAGCTGCTCAGTCCCTGGTTGACGATATCCAAGGAGGGTGGACCAGGGACCAGTCCAGAATGGTAATCAGCTGTACTGCTACATCAGCTGTACTGGCATGAACACTGCTGAGCAGAAAGAGATGTTACTGGGGTTAAGCTTCACCCTAGGAGGCTGGGATCATTCTCCCTCAAGAACCCAGGGGCCTGTGCATGGATGTTCATCAGGGAGGCAACTCCCAGACTCTGGATGGTTGAACTATGCTGGGCTAAGTTACAACAGCGCCACCAAGTGGCAACTGGAAAAGCAAGACAGTTGAACTGATGGGACTCCACTCTTCCTATTGAAGAACTTTGAGGATGAGTAAACCCCATGTTCTAGCATAATTCAGAGGGAGGGAAGAGCCTCGAGGAGAAACAATGGACTTTCTACCTCTAAGGTAGATTACATCATGCTCCAAGCCTCAGTTTCCTCATCTGTAGAGTGGAGATAATGCCTGGGCAGAGGGACAATCTTTGGGAATATTCACATATGCATTCTCCCTATATTCTTCCGTCGCTCTATGCCCAGCAGGTGGCCACTGCAGGCCCTTCTGTGTTTTTCGCCTCTGGATTTTTCCAAGTAGAAGACAGAAAGAGTTGGAGATCAATGCGTCTTCCCACCTTTTGTAAAAACTTACATCCTTTGAAGAGAAAATGCTGGTTGTCCAATGAGGCCAAGGGATAGATGCCTCAAGGCCAGTGCGCCTGAGAGTGGAGAGAAAGGGCCCCGAACAGTGGGGAACCTCTAGGAGTCCCTCTCTACTTCCAGACCGTGTCCTCCGGTTCAGAGGGGAATAAGCAGGGAGGGTGCTCGAGGAAGCGGTCATGGGCTCCCAAAGCCTCGCCAAAGATTTCCTCCTGCCTACGGTTGTGGAGAAGCAGCATAGTCCCTCAGCCTGAGGGGCAGTGTGGTCACTGGCATCACAGGGAAGGTGCTGGGGTTGGGGAGGGAATGGATGATGGTCTCAATGCACCAGGCTCTGGAGAGAGAAGTCCCAAGGATGGCTGCCCTGGGTGATATGGTTTGGCTGTGTCCCCACCCAAATCTCATCTTGAATTCCCACGTGTTACGGGAGGGACCTGGTGGGGGGTGAGTGAATCATGGGGGCTGGTCTTTCTCGTGCTGTTCTGGTGATAGTGAGTGGGTCTCACGAGATCTGATGGTTTTAAAAACGGGAGTTTCCCTGCACAAGCTCTCTTCTCTTTACCTGCTGCTATCCACATAAGATGTGACTTGCTCCTCCTTGCCTTCCACCATGATTGTGAGGCTTCCCCAGCCACGTGGAACTGTGAGTTCTTCATTAAGCCTCTTTTCTTTGTAAAATGCCCAGTCTTGGGTATATCTTTATCAGCAGTGTGAAAACGGACTAATACACTTGGCATACCCACCAACCTGGCAGAGTAAGGACTCAGGATCAGAACCGAATAGGTTTAAAAAAAAATGCAATGATCTATTGCACACACAGAGCATTTGGCATAGTGTCTGGCACCCATATGCAAAATGAACAATAAATGCTCTTTATCCTTGTTGGTGACGCCAAGAACGGGTGACTCACTGAAACCGCACACAGGAGCCCTGCTCAGTCAGGAGCGATGGACTCACTGTCAGCCCTTGCAGAGTAGGAGGGCCTGTTCCTTCTCAATAGATGGTTTCTGAGTTAGTACAGGGCCCTGCACTATAGACACACACACATTTATGAAGGAGAATCATGTTTTTAATTGTGAACAGGAAGCTGCTTTTTTGAGTGTGTTCTTGGAAGGCACTTTTTTTTTTTTTTTGAGGCATAGTCTCACTCTGTCACCCAGGCGGGAGTGCAGTGGTGAGATCTCGGCTCACTGCAACCTCCACCTCCTGAGTTCAAGCGATTCTCCTGCCTCAGCCTCCTGGGTAGCTGGGACTACAGGCACATGCCACCATGCCTGGCTAATTTTTGTATTTTTAGTAGAGACGGGGTTTCACCACGTTGGCCAGGGTGGTCTGGATCTCCTGACCTCGTGATCCACCCACCTCGGCCTCCCAAAGTGCTCAGATTACGGGCACCTCTTTTATGCTCAATTTGCATGCCAACGAGAGGCAATTCCTCAAGGGCAAAATAATAATTGACTAAAGCTGGGGAACAAGCAACAAAAGACATTTGAACTGCTGCTACTCTTCAGTCCAGCTGTGACACAGGCCTCGAGCAATTCCCAGGCCTCAGGAGAACCCAGGACCTCACCAAGAGGGAAAGAGAAGAGCTGGATCCTGGGCCTCAGCCAGAGTGGCTTCCCTTGTGTGGGATTCCAGAAAAGACAAATCCATTCACTAATTTCATAGTCACCCAGAGCCAAGTCAGAGGTCTCATTAGAACCAAAGACTGAAACCTTTGTCCTGTGACCCTAATGAAAAGTTCATGGAAATGCAACAGACACGGGGGTCTGGGGAAGTAGAGGAAGCACCATCTTCAGCAGAGGATAGAGATCAAAGGTGCTGTTTGAGGCATCATTCTGATTCCCTCAGCAAAAAACACTCTGCCCCATCTGATTGCCGTTTCCCTAAAGAAATCCAAAACTCCTGCCAAGATGCCCCAAGTACTTCCTCTGGAAAGCCACATAGCCCAAGCCACCCACTTCCGTGGCCCAGGCATGAAAATTCCTGCCACCAGGGGTTGCTCTGACTTACCCAAAGCAAAAAAAAAAAGTCACTTTGAGTCTCAAGGCTTTGCAAAGGTATGAAGTAGCATGTGAGCCAAAGTTGCATTGTCTATGATGGGGGCCTATCCTTCAATTTTGCATTTTTGTTCCATAGAGTTCCTGTTCATTTGTTTCCCTTAAGGCCTGTCATGATACACTCCTGGGAGCTGGGCTCCAATTGTTCAGGGTTTTTCTGACCAAATCCACGGCCTGTTTGTGAGTTGAACCCACAAGCGGTTATTAAGTGCCCCCAGCGTGCCTGGCCTGTGTCCATGCTGGACACCAGGTGCTCGAGTCTGCTGGACTACTGCTTGCATCCCCTAAAACTATGTGTGGGGCCAACATGGGAGGGGCCCAGGAGAGAACCCTGGCAGGGAGCCCTAGGGCCTGGCTGTGGCTCATAACAAGAGCCAGTGACCAGCCAGGCGTGGTGGCTCACACCTATAACCCAGAACTTTGGGAAGCTGAGGCGAGTGGATCACCTGAGGTCAGGAGTTAGACACCAGCCTGGCCAATATGGTGAAATCCCGTCTCTACTAAAAATACAAAAAATGGCTGGGCATGGTGGCGGGAGCCTGTAATCCCAGCTATTTGGAAGGCTGAAGCAGGAGAATCGCTTGAACCCAGGAGGCAGAGGTTGCAGTGAGCCGAGACCATGCCACTGCACTCCAACCTGGACGAGACTCCATCTCAAAAAAAAGGAAGTGACTGATGGGCCACCCCCGCACTGGCCACATCCCACTGCCACAGTTGGTTTCTGGGATTCATCCACCAGCCTCCCTGGGACAAAGGGCTTGGGTGGCTTTGGTAATTGTGTTCTCAGTCCTCTGTTTCATGGTCCAGTGCCCGCAATGGCCACCACACTGAGATACAGACTCCACTTAGCCACGGATTAGACACTGATAAACCCCTGGGAACCCTTGATGTTTTCCATTTTAAGTTCTGACAATGAAGATACTCTGGAGTGTGGCTGGAATGGAAGTCTATAATTACTAATTTCATCTTTGGGCAGGCAATCAGTATGAATTTTTCAATCATGCAGGCTTAGCCAGTCACAGAGAGGTCTGTGAACCACTGCTTGGAACATCTCACCACTGAGGATGATATCATGTGTCTAAGGGTCCAGTTTCCAAAGCAAATGGGGCAAAGCTAATGCTGGAGCAGGCAATGAGCGGGGCAGTCCTTGGGCTGCATCAGTCCTCCAGAGCTGGCCTCCTACCTGGACGCGTCTCTCTGGTCAGGGCTTCCGGGCGTGTCCTGCTGCTTCCTTTTTATATTCTGACTGTTCCCGGGTGGCTGCGCGGACCTTGGAGTCTGAGCTGATAAAGTCCTCTGGGCCAGGAGAAAGAGAAATTGGAAAGGAAATCAGATAGGAGTCTCTGAAGACACAAAAACATTTATCAACTGGGCACCCACCACAGCATTCAAGGTAAGGTTGTTTACTTGCTCTGCCGTCCAACGAAACACCTACTATGTGCAGCACTGAGCTAGGCCTTGAGGATATATGGGAGCAAAGCAAAAGTGGCTGCTGCTGTCATCCAGTGGGGAAGAAACAAAGTCAAACAAGCAGTTCCAAAGGAATGCTTTAGTAGAAAAACCAAAACTGGGGACACCTACCACACTTTGGGGTCACTTGTTCCCTAGGAGAAGTGGAGCATTTAAACTAAGACTTGAAAGTGTCCAATTTGTTTGTGGCACTTCTGACATGAAAACACATTTTCCTCCCTCCACCACCGATGGCTTCACATACCAGAATTCAGCTGGAAACCTAGGGAAAAAAACTAACTGGAAGAAGAAAACCATGAACCCTTAGAAATCCGGACCCAACCACTTGGGATCCTAACCACTCGGAGAGTTGGTCACCTTTTCTTTCACTCCAGGATAAGCTTGTCCATCAGTTAGTTGATTTGTTGTTGTTGTTTTTATAAACCATATTCCTACAGACTAGTTGATTTTTAAAACCAGGATGCAAAAATATAAGGCTCAGTCAAAACTTTAAATCACAGGACAGAGATGAGATTTAAAATTATAAAAAAAAAAAACCTCATTTAAATGATGCTATTTTAGTATAATATAAAAATCAGAAGAAGGGAAAGGGCTTTTGTAAGCCCCAAGCTGTATTTCCCAAAGCAGTGGTTGTCTTTCATTTTGTTTCCCCAGCGGTGACCCTGTGCCCCCACGCCGAACAACATGCACCCCTTGTTCTGGGATGGGGTCTGCCTTCTTTCAAGAACAGTTCCACCCATACCCTCCATGCCTGAGGTTCTCATGGAAAATGTCAGTCATAGTGCCCCATGTCCCTGCCCACTGGAGTGTACATGAGACTCAGGTCAAGCCGGGACCTTCTACAGGATTCCCTGAAGAACCAGGGCAGTTCTGGTGGGGGGTTCTGTAGAAGGTGAGTTGGGGAGTCACTTGCAGCCTTGTTTCCAGCTGTGGTGGAAGAAGCCGCCCCAGAAAGAGATGGCAGAGCTGACAGGCAGAGAAAAGCCGAGATGCCAGGCAGAGGGAGCAGCCCTGCTGGGGCCAAGGCCTCATTCTGCCCTAGCCATCCGGGAGCTCTATGATGAGGCCGCATGCATTGCCCTTTTCACCTTAGCAGGTGGGGACAAGCTGAATTTCTGTCACTAGCAACTGAGAGTGCATTCCCCGGTCCACCTCTCATCCAGATGAGCTGCACCAGATCAGCTTGGAGGAAAACAAAGTACTCCCTGGTCAAACACCTTTGACAAGTGCTACATAATATAGGCCTCCTTTAGAAATTCACAATGCACATTAGCATAGTAAAGATTCTGAGTTCTACAGCAGAGTAACTTACTGAATTTTAACTCAGTTTGCCAGAATTTCTTGACCAAAGGACTCTGTTTATGTACCACAGTTTAACATCTTATAGAACTCGCGTTACATGGAACACACATTTGAAGATAGCACAAGACCTCATTTCTTTCTACCTTGCTTAAATCTAGCAGATGGTGCAAATCTGTACGACAGACATTCCCTAGCCCATGGGCACCTTTGTGAAAATCAGAAGGTGGCATTCTTCTGGGCCAAATGCATGGCCTGGGAGCAGACAATGCCATTGTGTGAATTAGAAACTGCCTCGCCAGCCGGGTGTGGTGGCTCATGCCTGCAATCCCAGCACTTTGGGAAGCCGAGGTGGGAAGACTGCTTGAGCCTGGGAGTTCAAGACCAGCCTCGGCAACATGGTGAAACCCATCTCTACAAAAACAGAAACAGAAACAAATAGGGGAAAGGAAAAGAAAGGAAGAGGGAGAGAGGGAGGGAGAGAGGGTAGGAGGGAAGGAAGGGAGGGAGGGAGGGAGGGAGGGAGGAAGGAAAGGGAGGAGAAAAAAAATAAGGGTCCATTCCTCCTCTCACGTTGCTCACAGTCTAGGGAGACAGACCCCAGTCCCATGGCTGCGGGGGTGTGAACACAGAGGGCACCCAAGGAGGATAGTAGGTGTGGCTCCTGCCTGGAGGTGAAGCAGACAGCCCCCAAGGTCCCCCAGGAAGGGAGGGTCCCCACTCATCAAACTCTACCAACCTCTAGCCTATGGATTTTGTAAATTAATCTTGGCATTTCTGCAGGACATGTGAAAGCAAATCATCTGCCTAGTCTGCACCTGGGAACTTCTCGAGACCGTCAGACTTGTTGGATGGGCTGTAGTCCTTGACCTTCAGACACCAGCCCGAAGAGCAAGCTAGCTTTGGCTAGGGTTCCCCTACCTGGTGCATTTCCCTGAGTGGTTGGCTATGTGTGTTCATCCCATTGTGTCCAAAGGTAAAACATAAAAGATGCTTCATCTCTCAGGCACCCATACATTCTAGTGCTAACATGAACACTACAATGCAAAAATTTTCCTTCATTTTAGCTAAAGGATAGAATGTGGGGGAAAATAAAACAACAGCAATAAATGCTCCTGTTATTGAGCACTTACTAATGCCAGGCACTGGGCCAGTATCTTTCCATGAACTATGTCATTGAATTTGCACAACTGTCTTAAGAGAAAGATGGATATTTGTGTCCCTGTTTTAGAGCTGAGGCTCTGAGAGGTTTAGTAACTGGGCCAAGACCACACAGCAGGGGAATCTAGACATAACCGATTATCTCTGATCCCAGAGCCAGGACAGGGCGTCTCTGTTTGATCCCTTCCATGGGGCAGTATTGAAGGAGGCAGAAAGAGCTGGGGACGATTCCTCACACAAGAGGGGGCTGCTGACCCGGGGTTGGCTTGACCTCCATGCTGGCTGAGCCATTCCCTTAATGAGTGCCCCTGCCCTGCCTTAAGGGGCCTCAGCCTCTTGATCTGTGCATCCAGGAAGACAATCATCCCCATAGCACAGTATCAAGACCATGGAAACTTTAAATCACCTTAAGTTCACACTCTATAATCCTCATTTTCACAGAAAGATTCTTTTTTTTTCTTTTCTTTTTGAGATGGAGTCTCGCTCTGTTGTCCAGGCTGGAGTTTAGTGGCACCATCTCGGCTCACTGCAACCTGCACCTCCCGGATTCAAGTGATTCTCCTGCCTCAGCCTCCCAAGTAGCTGGGACTACAGGTGCCCACCACCACACCCGGCTAATTTTTGTATTTTTAGTAGAGACGGAGTTTCACCATATTGGCCAGGCTGGTCTCAAACTCCTGACCTTGTGATCCGCCCGCCTCAGCCTCCCAAAGTGCTGGAATTACAGGTGCGACCACACTCGGCCAAGATTCTTTATCTATAAATTATAAATCTTTGGATGTATGATTCTCACATTTTACTATAATAACTCAAGATTAACAATACAGCGTGAGTGGCATTTTTATATCAGGGTCCTGCATTTTTTGAAATTTTAACCCAATTCCTGCTTGTCTGACTACCATGGAAACCTCAGCTCCTACATGAAGCCAAGCCCCCCTTTCAATCACCAGATGACCCGCAGTAAAATATTTTGCAAATAATTTAACAGATAAATCTCATGCCCAGTATTCCATGAGCAAGATTTCTTTAAGGTAATTCTGGAAAGAAGACAAATAATAGCCCAGACAGATGCAAACAACAGATGGAATAAGGAGACAGATCTTTGCTCCAAGTCCAGGAGAAGAAAGGGACCACGGGCTACATTTCCTCAGGCAGACAGACTATAACAAGGGCTTGGATTTGTCTTTGAAGAAAAAACCAAAAGGCAGGCGTCTCTCCCTTTTCAGCTCCACTTCTCTTTCTTTTTTTTATTTTTTAAATTATTACTTATTTTTAATATTATTTTTTGAGACGGAGTCTCACTCTGTCACCCAGGCTGGAGTGCAGTGGCGAGACCTCCGCTCACTGCAAGCTCCACCTCCTGGGTTCAAATAATTCTCCTGCCTCAGCTTCCCGAGTAGCGGGGACTACAGGTGCCCGCCACCACACCCGGCTAATTTTTTGTATTTTTAGTAGAGACGGGTTTCACCTTGTTAGCCAGGATGGTCTCAATCTCCTGACCTCGTGATCCGCCCGCCTTGGCCTCCCAAAGTGCTGGGATTGCAGGTGTGAGCCACCGTGCCCGGCCCTATTATTATCATTTTTGAGACAGAGTTTTGCTCTTGTTGCCCAGGCTGGAGTGCAATGGTGCAATCTCGGCTCACTGCAACCTCCACCTCCCGGGTTCAAGCAATTCTCCTGCCTCAGCCTCCTGAATAGCTGGGACTACAGGCATGCGCCACCACACCCAGCTAATTTTGTATTTTTTTTAGTAGAGATGGGGGTCTCACCATGTTGGCCAGGCTGGTCTCGATCTCCTAACCTCATGATCCACGCACTGCAGCCTCCCAAAGTGCCGGGATTACAGGTGTGAGCCACGGCACCTGGCCCACTTCTTTTTCTAATAGAGAGCTAATCTGCAAGAATGATACTAGTTCTCCCCAACAGAAATATATCTGGATGGAGTTAAAAGCAACAAAACTATCTGTGTCAATGGCACATTGCACTTTTCAAAGCTCTTTGACATCCATCTGATTGTTATAAAATCCCTGTGAGCTATACCGGGCAGGTAAAATCATGTTTTCCATTTTCCAGATAAGAAACAGAGAGGCTTGCCTTCTGCCCTCTGCAAGTCTCCCACCTTGAAGTCCAGTACTCTTTCCACAAGAATACTGACACCCAGTATTTACATAGCACTCTTTCTGCTACAACAGCAGCAACCTAATTATTACGAACACTTTCTATGTGCCAAGTACCGCTCTTTTAAGTGCTTTACATATTTAAACTCATTCAATCCTTAGAGCCCGATGTTATAGCTAAGAATACTGGGCACAGAGAGGTTAAGCCACTTGCCCAAGGTCACACAGCTTGGAAATGGTGGAGCCAGGATTTGGACCAGGATGGTTTGGCTCTAGAGTCTGTGCTCTTGTCCCTGCCTTATGCTGCTTCGCCATACAGTGGAATTCGTTGCTTTATGGTCTCTGCCATTTTGCTGCCACACTCCAAGGAACTGGACACTTGAGAATAATGTGGTATAGGAGCCTAGATTTGATGCCCAGAATAACACCTGGCACAGAAGAGGCAGTCCATAAATATTTGTTGAATGTATGAAAAATAGATTATTCTTATTTAGTCTGGTGGCCATGTCTGCAAATCGAAGGAGGTACCCTCAGCCCTGGGAGCTCTTGTTTTTGCCACATTTCCTAGTGTTTTTGAATCCCCCTTCCTGTTCCCCGTCTTAGAGATAGTCTTAAGCTCTATTGCTTACTGGATTCCAAAGGACCTGTGTGTCAGCAGGCGTCACTGCAAAACAGCATGCATTTCTAAAGTTACCCTTTACACTTCCAAATCGCAGGCTGGAAAAACAATTGGCAAGCCTTACAGGACATGTGGACTCGCCCAGTTGCTTCTTCAAATCCTTCCTTTGCTGCCATTGCTTGAGTAAACAAACAGTCTTTCGTTGGCTCTGGAACACTCCAGAGCCTGGAGTCTATTTTAAAGCAATCTTTAAACAGTTACAACAATTTTCCAGTCCTAAAAAATATACTTTGTAAAGAGCTAAAGCATTTCGCCATCAAAAAAAAAAAAATTCCACTTACCTCTTAAATGCTCCATCACTCTAGACCACTGCTTACTGGTCATGCCAATAGAGTTAATTAAACTATGCTTAATTAACGTGGTTAGATCATGACCAGAGTGTCTGCCCAAGTCGCCCCCTCTTTGAACAAGCTCCTTGGGAGCAGCCTGACTGCAGGTGAATGCTGGGAAGTAGACCAAAGGTCATCCCCATGGCATTAGGAATCGGATTTCAGAAACAACTGCCAGGCTGGCCAAATATGGAGGATGAACACATGCTCTGTGCTAGAGCCAGCCGGCTGCCCATCTTCCCTGTCAAGGGAAGGCAAATGCTCACACCAGTTCTGCTAGACCACCCCAAATGTTTCTTCCCCTCCAAGGGGGGTACAAAAGATTGACGAATACAGGTTGCAGAGGACACTTCAGCCTAACCTAACAGGCACTCTGTCAGGCCAACAAGCGAAAGGCTGCCAGGGTGGGATTTCAGCTTTCCGCAAACGGAATGTTTTCTGATGTGATACAGCACGATAGAGCAGAAGAAATGAATAAGCTTCGAAGTCCGAGAGAGCTGGGTTTGAGTCCTCACTCTTCCTTTAAAAGATGGAAAATAACAGAATAGAGTTTGATGTGTGTTTTGATGATTATGCCTCATGAATATTAACGGCTGAGTCTAGGTTCTGGTTAGACACTGATGACTAAAACAGGCATGGTGTAAAATGTTAACTTTAGGAGAAGCTGGGGAAGCATCTATATGGGAGTTCTGCCGTACAATCTTTGCAACTTTTCTGTAAATCTGAAAATATTCTAAAGTAAAATTTGGCCAGGCATGGTGGCTCATGCCTGTAATCCCAGCACTTTGGGAGGCCGAGGCGGGCAGATCACTTGAGGTCAGGAGTTCGAACCTAGCCTGGCCAACATGGCGAAACCTCATCTCTACTAAAAGTACAAAAATTAGCCAGGCGTGGTGGTGGGCACCTGTAGTCCCAGCTACTCAGGAGGCTGAAACACAAGAATCACTTGAACCTGGCAGGTGGAGGTTGCAGTAAGCCAAGATTGTGCACTGCACTTCAGTCTGGGCAACAGACTGAGACTCTGTCAAAGAGAAGAAAGAAGGAAAGAAAGAAGGAAGGAAGGAAGGAAGGAAGGAAGGAGGGAAGGAAGGAGGGAGGGAGGGGGGAGGGAGGGGGGAGGGACGGGGGGAGGGAAAGAAGGAAGGAAGGAAGGAAGGAAAGAGAGAGAGAGAGAGAGAGAAAGATTAATTATAAAAAGAGAGACATGGTTCCTGCTCCCCTCATGGAATTTTGAATTTAGTGAATGAATGAGTGATATTTAGTAAACGATATCTGCCTTCCCTTCCTCAGAAGCATTTGGGTCACAAGCGGTGGCCATTACCCTAAAAGGACTCAGGAACCTCAAAGATTTAAGAGGTGACATGTTCCGATGTCTTTAGTCTGTAGGGGGCAGACTAAAGGCTTCAAAAATATACCCAATATTGATGACCTGTATGTATTTAATATTTAAAAACAATATGATTTAAAGAGAACTGGACGAGGTCAGAAAACCTAAATCCATGTGCCCTTGGTCAGATCAGTTCCTCTCTCCAAGCCTCTCTCTCTCCGTCAATAAACTGGGGACCACAATCTCTGCCCTTCCCTACCTCAGTGGGTGACAGGAATGCCTTGTAAACAACAACTGTACAAATAAAAGGGAGAGTCTCTTCATTCAAAGAGCTGGGTATGTCAGGATGGCCTACACCATGCTGTGATGTTTACTTGATTATACTTAAAGTGCAGATATAAACTTTATTTCTTTTGCCCCTCTAGAATCCCTGTATCCACTCATTTTCATGCTACAGCAGCATGGTTTAAGAATGAGCAGGCAGGAAGCTGTGTACAATTGTCCTGAAACCCAAGCTTTACTGCTTATTTAGCTGTAAGTCTCTGGGTTCTACACCTCCAGTACGGTATCTATAGAATGGGGGTCATAACTGCTGGGTTGTTCTGAAGGTTAAATAAAGGACAAGGCTAGACCACGTAGACATTGTACATGCTGGTTGTTATTGTATAAAGAAGAAACAGACTCAAAACTCATTAATGAAGAGCCCCAGTGGCTATCTCAGCTTAGAGCAAAAGCAGTTAATCAGAAGTTCAGGCTGGATGCAGTGGCTCAAGCATGTAATTCCAGCACTTTGTGAGGCTGAGGCGGGTGGATCACTTGAGGTCAGGAGTTCAAGACCAGACTGGTCAACATGGTGAAACCCCATCTCTACTAAAAATACAAAAATTAGCTGGGCCTGGTGGCAGGGACCTGTAATCCCAGCTACTTGGGAGGCTGAGGCAGGAGAATCGCTTGAACCCGGGAGGCAGAGGTTGCAGTGAGCTGAGACTGTGCCACTGAATTCCAGCCTGGGCGACAGAGTAAGACTCTGTCTCAAAAAGAAGGAACAAAGGCCGGGCGCAGTGGCTCACGCCTGTAATCCCAGCACTTTGGGAGGCCGAGACAGGCAGATCACGAGGTGAGGAGATTGAGACCATCCTGGCTAACACAGTGAAACTCCGTCTCTACTAAAAATACAAAAAATTAGCTGGGCATGGTGGCGGGTGCCTGTAGTCCCAGCTACTCCGGAGGCTGAGGCAGGAGAATGGTGTGAACCCGGAAGGCGGAGCTTGCAGTGAGCCGAGATCGCGCCACTGCACTCCAGCCTGGGCGACAGAGCCAGACTCCGTCTCAAAAAAAAAAAAAAAAAAAAAAATTAAAAAAAAGAACAGCTCCTCCCAAAGTTAACATTTGACACATTTATTCAGAACATGCATCTGGCCAAAACCTGGAGCCGTGCCGTTCACACACTTGAGTAATCGTGCCAGTGAAAACTTGCACCGACCCTCCGGGCTGGGGGAACCCCACAGCAGGGGCTGTGGGAGCAGACAGGTGACAGTAAAGAAACTCTGCTGTCAAGGCCGGGTGCTATGGCTCACACCTGTAATCCTAGCACTTTGGGAGGCCAAGGTGGGTGGGTTGCCTGAGCTCAGGAGTTCGAGACTGGCCTGGGCAACACGGTGAAACCCTGTCTCCACTAAAATACAAAAAATTAGCCAGGCGTGGCGGTGTGCACCTGTAATCCCAGCT
This sequence comes from Pongo abelii, assembly GCF_028885655.2. NCBI lineage: Eukaryota > Metazoa > Chordata > Mammalia > Primates > Hominidae > Pongo > Pongo abelii. The sequence goes on along the minus strand of NC_071993.2, from coordinate 129,111,242 downwards.
ACGCAGGAGGCTGAAACAGGAGAACTCCTTGACCCCAGGAGGCAGAGGTTGCAGTGAGCCGAGATCACGCCATTGCACTCCAGCCTGGGTGACAAAGCAGGACTCTGTCTCATTACAAGAAAAAAAAAAAAGAAAGGAAACTCTCCGCTGTCATGAAGATTGAATTAATTCTTGCTGCTTAATTTGCTCTTTGCTCAACTTCTTTCACATTAAACACAGTTAAAGCAGCCCAGATGCCCACCTGCAGCTTGTGGAATATTGGGAAATGCTGCCTGTCCTGCACTGGCTGAGTGTTGCTGTAATGCTGAGTTCCTTGAGTTCCTCAAGAGCTAAAGAAGGGACCTTCAAGTTAACCTTAGAGCACCAAGCATAGCTTTAAACAAGATGTGCACATATATATGGCACTTTCCTCTGTCAAGCAAAGTAACAATAACCACACAGGGCCTGAGCAACAGACAACCTCAGCCTTTCTTGATGACCAGACCCTGGGGATGGCTCACATACACAGATTCTCCTGTCCTCCTGGTCCTTTGTTCCTCAGATGTCCACAGAGCTGAGGTCTCCTCCAGGAGCAAATCTCATTCAGACCACATCTTGTACACAGAGCAGGGACCCGACCTAGGGAGACCTGCCCAAGCTGGGGGAGGCATGTCTGCTGAGCTGGCTCTGGGTCCTTCTGATGTCGCCTACTTCCTGCTCATTTGCAGCTCTGAGCTCAAACATCAGCTCCCCAGAAGCGCCTTCCTTGACACCCAGGCTAGGTCTGGGGTCTGTGCACCTGTCTTCTTGCTTCATAGCATGGATCACAGTTTCTAGAGTTGAAAATTATGTTTTTTGGGACTTGCTACAGAAACACCCAGACAATAGAAGTGTTAGAATGGAGTTACTGAATGATGATATGTTTTCAAGTGAGATCATTATAATAATAGGATTGAATGTCTTTTCTTCCTCCCCACACGGTCAGAGCTATAAATGGGAATCATGACAGCCCCATGGCCAAGGGGAACTCCAGAAAGTGGTAATGCAGGGGTCAGGGTTGCCCTTCCCTTCTGAAATCCACATGCTTGGAGCTTGGAGCTCGGGTGTCCCCTGGAGGGCTCTCCAGAACTGAACAACTGTGAAGCCCACCTTCAGGATTTGGGGCTGCGGGCTGGCATATCCCTTATTTCACCATAGAGCTTTCTAAACAAGTCATGATGCATGAAACCCCCAGAAGGGCTGTCGAGTGGAGACAGCTCTCATCACAGCATCGCCACCACCTCTTTCCCGGAGAGGGACACACATAAGCCAGGACCCTGACACTCCCGGGGACAGGTGATGCCCCCTTTGGCTAGGTGTTAGACAGTCTCCCAACTTCCCATTGGACCGTGTCCTCCCACTCCCCAAACGAGTCACCCTTTAGAGCCGTGGTTATACATTTCTCTTCATTTCCAACCATCAGGTGGTGCAATACATCACTTGTGCAAGTGTGCTTTAGTAACCGAGGCCGCTTAGAGCCCCCGGAGAACAGCCTCCCAGGAGGCCTAAATGAGTCCATTCCCAAAGGAAGGAACAAGGGTAACAACTAGGACTCAGCTTGCTGCAAAAGGCACCCACAAGGGCGCCAGGCTGAGGCTCCATGGCCCCAGCTCAGTAAGAGGAACCTCCAATTAGCAGATAGAAGAGGTTTCAGGCTGAGTGTGGGAATTTTCCTCTGCCAATGGCTTCTCTTCCCTCAGAAACAGAGAACAGAACCCAAGGCTGCCACTAAAATTCAGAGTTTCAATAGCATTTGTGCTGATGAAACAAGAAATCATTGTGACCGGTCGGCAGGATAGGAAGGTAAGACTATTGTGATGTTATTAAAATTGACTTCTTGAATAAGATAAATTAGTTTGTAATTAATGCAACAATTAATTGTGGTCAAAAAGTGTCAAAAGCAAATACTATTGAAGTAAACTGCCGGCTCACTGCCTAGAGGCTCTGAGGAGAGGTCTTATTGTGCTTACCTCCCTGCCTCCCTCGTCTGCCTGAAGGCCCAGTCCTCCCAGGCACTGGTCCCCCAACCCCACATCTCAGGACGCCCTAGACCCTGCTGCCTCATCTGACCTTGTCTCCACCCCCACCTTCCAATTCCCATGCCTTTTTCTGCACTCAGATCAGCAGCCTGAACTCTCATATCCCAGGATCATCACGGAACAGACCCTTAACCTTCCCACCTTACCCACACCAGCTGCCCTCTGAGAACCTACCAGGTTCCGACCCTCTCAAGGGGAGGCTGATTTTCCTTCCACAAGCCCAGAAGATCATTGCCTCAAAATAGAGTCAGGAGGCCGGGCACGGTGGCTCACACCTGTAATCCCAGTACTTTGGGAGGCCAAAGTGAGCGGATCACCTCAGGTCAGGAGTTCGAGACCAGGATGGCCAACATGGTGAAGCCCCATCTCTACTAAAAATACAAAAATTAGCCAAGCGTGGTGGCATGTGCCTGTAATCCCAGCTACTCCGGAGGCTGAGGCAGGAGAATCACTCGAACCCAGGAGGCAGAGGTTACAGTGAGCCAAGATTATGCTACTGTACCCCAGCCTGGCTGACAGAGTGAGACTCCGTCTCAAAACAAAACAGAAAAAAAAGCAAAACACACAAAATAGAGTCAGGAACCCCACCCCCATGTTCTTTCTAAGCCATGTCACTTCCCCCACCTGCAAAACTCAATGTCCCTTTAATGCTATGATGCTGTAACTGAGTATCCCATTTTTCTAAGAGAAAGAAAATGGTTTTAATTATTTTTTTTCTTTTTTCTCTCCTTCTTTTCTCATGTTCCTCACTTCCTACTTAGCTCTTTAGAAATGCAATTATAACTTTGTAACCTTGACCTTCCCCTCACCAGACACTCCCTATAGGACAAGCTTATCTGACTATGTGCTCACTTAGAAGCTCCAGAGCCAGAAAGCTCTCCCACCAGGAGATTGCCTCAAGAGACAATGGTCAATTTCCAACCTCAAGTATGCCCACGACGGAACTCCTTCCCACCTGGAGAGCATCTCAAGACAACGACCACCTTAGAACCTAGTTTTGTGCCGGCTGGACCACCTGGTGGATAAGGCACTGAAGTGAGTCCAGTGGTCCCCCACCTACTCGCTCCCTCCCCACCTGCTGTGCATGCTAAGTCCCCCCCTTTAAAAGTCCCTGCTTTCTGCCCCAAAAGAAAAGCAGTGCCCTTAAAGGCAGAAGCCTGTACTTTTCCCCCTAAGCTAAGCTTTAGAATAAAAAGTCACTTTTTTCATGTCAGCCCTCACTCTTGTCTTTTGGTTTGTGTGTTTGTTTATTTGTTTTTTGAGACAAGGTCTCACTCTTGTCACCCAGGCTGGAGTGCAGTGGCGCCATCTTGGCTCACTGCAACCTCTGCCCCCTCTCCCCCCAGGGATTAAGTGATCCTCCCACCTCAGCCTCCCAAATAGCTGGGGCCACAGGTGCACACCACCACACCCTGCTAATTTTTTGTATTTTTAGTAGACGGGGGTCTCGCCATGTTGCACAGGCTAGTCTCAAACTCCTGTAGCTCTTGTTAATTGGACTGTACAAGTGGTGAGTGACTGAAGCTTTGGTTTGGTTACAATGCTATTGAGCACACTCCTTTTACTCTCTGAGATATCTCCTACAAAAACAAACAAACAAACAAAAACCAACAAAAAGCCTCACCTGGGAGCCTCTGGCCTCCCAGGCTTCTTGTTCTCTATTATCCCAGGACCTCAGCCCCATCCAGAATAATGAGCCAAACACAGCTAAGGGGCTCAGCCCCTTGACCACTGTGTACAAGAGAAAGACTCAGGCACCGTGACTGTTGAGGTGCAAAGAATGACCCAAGACCCTGAGCTTGAAGCAGAGGAGATTTACTCACCCGGATGGGTACACATGAGGGACTGCAGCCCCTGCAAAGGCTCAAAGACCATCTCCCTGAACAAGCCACAGGGACTCAACAAAGCAAAAGCCAGGGAGTTTTATAAAGAAATGTGGTTGGTTGGTTTTAACCAGTCCTTCACTTGTCAGTTTCCAATTGGCCAGTTACGCGGAGCTCAGTCTGACTGAGTGCTGAGTCTCAAGTCCACTGAGCCCAGATAGAGCTGGGCACAAGTTCACCGTCAGCTGCTCTGCTTCTTCCTTAGGGAGCCCTGACTGCTGGAGTCTCACCCCCATGGTGAGTGAGCACACAGGCTCAAATCCCAGTGAAATGCTCTTTTATCACCATGGCTTTGTACCACAGGTAGAAGAAAGCCAGACTCCTTACCAGGGCTGGTCGGGACCTACAAAACTGAGCCCTCACCCACCTCCCTGGCTGCACAGCTCACCATAATTTGCCTCACCCACTTTTCTCCAGCCACGCTGGCCTTCTTTGCTGATCTTAAAAGTACAGCAAGCTTATTCCTCCTATACCTGTTACACTATTCCTACACCATACACACCTGTTACCTTATTCCAGAATGTTCCCTTTCCAGAACCTTATGTGGCTGTCTCCTTCTCAGTACACCAGGTCTCTACAGAGAGCTGTCCCCTGCACTTCATCAAAAATAGCCCCAACCACAATGACACTACTTCACACCCACGAGCATGACTGTAATTAAAAAAAAAACAAAAAAAAAAAAACAAAGTAACAAGTATTGGTGAGGATGTAGAGAAACTGGAACATTAGTACATTGCTAGTGGAAATGTCAAATGGTGCAGCTGCTGTGGAAAAGTTTAGTGGTTCCTCAAAAACTTAAACATAGAATTATTGTATGATCTACCAATTCCACTTCTAGGTATATACCTAAAACAATAGAAAGCAGAGGCTCAGATACTTACGTGGACACCCATATTCATCACAGCATTAGTCACAACAGTCAAAAGGTGGAAGCAACTCAACTGTCCATCTACTAAAAATACAAAAATTAGCTGGGCGTGGTGGTGCACGCCTGTAATCCCAGCTACTCGGGAGGCTGAGGCATGAGAATCACTTGAACTTGGGAGGTAGAGGTTACAATGAGCCGAGATCTCGGCCACTGCACTCCAGCCTGGGTGACAGAGTGAGACTTCGTCTCAAAAAAAAAAAAAGAAAAAATGGATTGCCGAGCACGATGGCACACGCCTGTAATCCCAGCACTTTAGGAGGCCGAGGTGGGCAGATCACGAGATCAGGAGATTGAGACCATCCTGGCTAACATGGTGAAACCCTGTCTCTACTAAAAATACAAAAAATTAGCCGGGCGTGGTGGCGGGTGCCTGTAGTCCCAGCTACTCGGGAGGCTGAGGCAGGAGAATGGAGTGAATCCGGGAGGCGGAGCTTTCAGTGAGCCGAGATCGCGCCACTGCACTCCAGCCTGGGTGACAGAGCGAGACTTCGTCTCAAAAAAAAAAAAAAAAAAAGAATGGATTAGCAAAATGTGGGCTATACATACAATGGAATATCATTCGGCCTTAGAGAGAAAGGAAATTCCGACATGCAGCAACATGGGTGAACCTTGAGGACACTACGCTTTAGTGAAATAAGCCAGTCACAGAAGTGAAATAATAATCACATACAAATACTGTATGATTCCACTTACATGAGGTACCTACGGTAGTTTAATTCACAGAGACAAAGCAGCCAGCTGCAGTAGCACATGCCTATAATCCTAGCTACTAGGGAGGCTGAGGAGGGAGGACTGATTGAGCCCAGGAATTCAAGGCTGCAGTGAACTATGATTGCACTACTGCACTCCATCCTCGGCGACAGAATAAGACCCAGTCAGAAGGAAGGAAGGAGGGAAAGAGGAAAGGAAGGAGAGAAGGAAAGAAAAGGTTCTCAAGGGTTGGGGAGAGGGAGAATGTGGGCACAGAGTTTCAGTTTGAGAAGATGAAAAAGTTCTGGAGATGGATGGCGGTGATGGTTGCACTGCAATGTACTTAATTCCACTGAACTGTCCACTTAAAAATAGTTAATATGGTAAATCTTATGTTATATATATTTTACTGCAATAATAAAAAAAAAATAGCCCCCCCGACCGTGGTTACCATTGGAAATTTTATGATGTGTTTTTTGCCTGTTAGCGCCTCATAACGAAGCTTCATTCGAGCAGATCACAGCTGAATTGTTCACTGCTGATTCTCACGTGCTAGAGCAATGCCTGGTAAACAATACACACTTATTAAAGATTCAAATATATTTACTCACTGATGTCTGTTTACTCACTTGCTTATCTGACTCCTCAATTGGCTGTAAGTTCCAGAGAGCAGGGCCCTTGTTTGTCTTGCTTCTCTAGAGATCACAGCACCTAAATAAGTACCAGAGGCCCAGCAGGGAGGAGCTTCCCAAATGTCCACCAAGCCAATAAAAAACCATATCCACGTCACATCACGATGTGGGAGCTTGTGACTGAGGTCTTGTGCTCTGCTGCAAAGCACTATGGAAGACCTCTGTGAGACAGAGCCAGACAAAGTGCTCTTCCCCTAACAGGGACACCCGTAGGAGCCTGGACTAGGATCCCCCAAGATGGCTTCTTGTCTCCAACCTGCCACTGATTTATGGCAGTGAGCAAGTGCCTCGTCCTTCGGATCCACCATACACAAAACTGAAGAATAATGGAGGTGGACCAGATCAGTGTTTCTTTCCAACTCTGATTCCAAAACTTTTTTTTTTTTTTTTGAGATGGAGTCTCGCTCTATCGCCCAGGCTGGAGTGCAGTGGCATGATCTTGGCTCACTGCAACCTCTGCCTCCCAGGTTCAAGTGATTCTCCTGCCTCAGCCTCCTGTGTAGCTGGGATTACAAGCGTGCGCCACCACGCCCGGCTAATTTTGTATTTTTAGTAAAGACGGGGTTTCACCACGTTGGTCAGGCTGGTCTCAAACTCCTGACCCTGTGATCCACCCACCTCGGCCTCCCAAAGTGCTGAGATTACAGGCATGAGCCACTGCGCCCAGCCCCAAAACATTTTCTTCTAAGAGCCATTTTGCAATATAAGGCCGTATAGGGTAAGTTGCACTGATGGAAGGTCGGGGTGCAGGGAACTGGATTCTCCCCTCCCCACTTCCTCTTTGTTCTGGGCCGATCCAGGAAGCATTGCTGTTGGCTCCAGGATTTCCCAGAATCCAGTTTGGAAATGACTGGCCCAGCAGCCTTAGTGACCCAGGGTTCTAGTTCTCACTCCTCCACTCACCCAAATGACCTGGGATGATTAACCTTCCGAGCCTCCTTCTGAGTCTATAAAACAGGAGTCATCAGCCCAGCTCATGGAATAATGAAGAGAAGCAGATGAACTCATGCGTATGAAAAGGCTTCACAATGCTCTATGCAAATGGTTATTTCACAATCTTAAACATCACTCCTTGCTGGGATATGCAGAGAAACAAATGCATCAAGTGCACCCACCTAACAGCCATCCTCCAGGGGAGAGCAGGTCCTTTTTTTTTTTGAGACAGAGTCTCACTCTGTCACCCAGTCAGGAGTGCAGTGGTACGATCTTGGCTCACTGCAACCTCTGCTTCCTGGATTCAAGCAATTCTCCAGCCTCAGCCTCCTGAGTAGCTGGGATTACAGGTGTGCGCCACCACACCCAGCTAATTTTTGTATTTTTAGTAGAGACGGGGTTTTACCATGTTGGTCAGGCTGGTCTCGAACTCCTGACCTCAAGTGATCTGCCCTCCTCAGCCTCCCAAAGTGCTGGGATTACAGGCATGAGCCACCACACTCAGCCCACTCTTTTTTAAAAGACCACTTCACCTGGATGACTGCCACGCCTGGCCAGGTGTGAAGGGGACTTCAGAGCAGGCTGGTGAGGAGCCAGGGGTTTTAGAGCCTCACCCTGACCACACCCACAAACACACACTAACCTCAACGTCCTCTCCAGGAAAAAGCACTGTGAGGGGACGCAAAGTTCCTTATTTACCCTCTTCCCCAGTGGATGGCAAACACTTTGGGCAGAGCCACAGCAGCGGAACTCAGCTAGCACATTGTTGCATGACACTGACAGCTGATTCAGAATTTAATCTTCTTTTACAACAAATCAGTTTTGCTCACAGGTGGCAAAGGTGGTGTCACCATCCCATTCCCAGCTTCACTTGCAGACAGGAAATCAAAGTAGAAGAGTTTGGAGGGGTTAGTATTGGCTCCCAGCATCTGCGTTCCTTTCTGCTGGCAACATAAGCCTTATTCAGCATCGCGGAACATATCAACCAAGCCACTTCTTGGACAGGCACACTAAAATACTATCCTAAAAAATCTAAACATAAATTGTTGATTTCGACCGTGTTTTACAACTTATTTGGGGTGGACGGAAGAAGCAATGGAAGAGGGAGGAGGAGAAAACCTAAATATATAAATGCACATGCCACACCAAATGTTTGCAACCATCTAGACGTTAGGAAGGGGCTGAGAGGGAAGCCATGCAGAACAGCACATCCCCAGTACCTGTGGGGGCTCAGGGTTTGGAGGCCACAGGATGACGTTATGCAAGCCGGAGTCCTCCTGCTGAAATACAAAGGGATCTCACCGTTAGGACAGGTCGCAGGGAACAGGACCAGATGGACAATCTTTGCTGTTTTTGTGGGGTTTTTTTGTTTTTTGTTGTTGTTGTCGATGTTGTTTTGTTGTTTTGTTGAGACAGAGTCTTGCTGTGTCACCCAGGCTGGACTGCAGTGGTGCAATCTCAGTTCACTGCAAACGGCGCCTGCCAGGTTCAAGCGATTCTCCTATCTCAGCCTCCCAAGTTGCTGGGATTACAGGTGCATGCCACCACGCCCGACTAATTTTTGTATTTTTAGTAGAGATGGGGTTTCACCACATTGGCCAGGAAGGTTTCGAACTCCTGACCTCAGGTGATCACCCACCTCAGTCTCCCAAAGTGCTGGGATTGCAGGCGTGAGCCACCGTGCCTGGCCATGGTTTTTATTCCCAGGTGAAACCCATGAGGCATGCTCCCACGCTGCCCATAGTGTCCCAGAAATGAGACAACAGAGAGAGAGAGGAGGAACCAGAAGCCCGAGGGTGTATGAAGTACACAATGGCCAGGACTGGGCAGGCCTGTCCCTTACCCTTTGCCCTAGTGACACAGCTGCTCCTCAATGCCTGGTCTTTAATCTGTGAACAGGAGGTTTCTGCAGACTTGCATCTTTCCTTCCAAATGTTCCCTAGCAAGCAGGATTCAGGGACCTCCAAGTGCACTCACAGTCAGTCTCCTGAGGTGCCAGGGGCCTGGGTGCGATGGGGAGTGTGCCCGCTGGGGCAGAGATAGCAGTTTGGAGGCGTTCACAGTGATCCAGGTGTGAGAGGGTAGGGTTGTGACAGCAGGGATGGGGAGCAGAAAAACTGTTAGAAAAGATCATGTCATAGATATGTGCTGCCTTTATGTCCTTTGAGAAACTGCTCCAAGTGATATTGAAGGGGCTGGTATAGAGCTGGGCTCATCTTGGCCCTGTAGAGGCGGGTGTGTGACTCATGTGGCTATCAGAGTGTCCCATATTCTGGGCACAGCAATTGACTTCAGAGGGGGCACACGACACAATCAGGGTCACTCAGATTCCTTATGGAGGCTGATCAGGAGGCTGAGGCCAGGCACGGTGGCTCATGCCTGTAATCCCAGCACTTTGAGAGACTGAGGTGGGAGGATCACCTGAGGTCAGGAATTCAAGACCAGCCTGGCCAAAATAGTGAAACCGCATCTCTACCAAAAAAAATACAAAAATTAGCCAGGTGTGGCAGCACGCACCTGTAAGCCCAGCTACTCAGGAGGCTGAGGTAGGAGAATCACTTGAACCTGGGAGGCGGAGGTTGCAGTGAACCAAGATCGCGCCACTGCACTCCACCCCAGGTGACAGAGTGAGACTGTCTCGAAAAAAAAAAGAGGCTGGGCCGGGCGTGGTGGCTCACGCCTGTAATCCCAGCACTTTGGGAGGCCGAGACGGGCGGATCATGAGGTCAGGAGATCGAGACTATCCTGGCTAACACGGTGAAACCCTGTCTCTACTAAAAATACAAAAAATTAGCCAGGCGCCTATAGTCCCAGCTACTTGGGAGGTTGAGGCAGGAGAATGGCTTGAACCCAGGAAGCGAAGCTTGCAGTGAGTGGAGATTGCGCCACTGCACTCCAGCCTGGGCAACAGAGTGAGATTCCGTCTCAAAAAAAAAAAAAAAAAAAAGGAGGCTGGACCACTGGCCGGAAGAAGCATGGAAGGCTGGACCTGCCAAGGGCATCTTTTCCACCAGGCTGGGGGCACCTCCCTGGACGCTAGGGAATCACAAAGGAAAGTAGAGCGCGATCCAGTGAGAGGGATCCCCAGAGCCATCTTTTGAATCTCTGGACTCAGCCACTATTGCAACCAGACCCTCTCTGTGGGCTTCTCAATTCTATAAGCCAATGATCCCTTTCTCTGCTTATGGTCACCGAAGATGGGCTTCTGTCTCTTACAACCTTAAAAAAGGTTCTAATTAGCTGGAAATTTGGAAGGCTAAATGGCCAGGCCATTCATCAATTAATTAATTAAACATATCGTGATTTATCAGATGGGGGGTGGAAGTAGGTGGAGTCAGGGGTGACCCGCAGATTTCTGTCTTGGATGGCCAGGTAGATCATGGTACCCAAGAGAGGGATCACAGGAGGATAAGCATTATGGGGGCAGAAGCTGAGTTTGGGTTGGAGGGACTTGGGGTGGCTCTGGGTCACCAGGTACAGATAGGTCTGGAGCCCCAGTTCCCTGGCAGAGCCCTGAGTCCCGCAGCCAGACACACCCACGCTTCATTCCTACTTGTTTCTCTACCAAAGGCAGACCTCGTCTGGTCCTGGAATCTAAAGGCAACCCCACTTCTCCGACCTCAGCCAGACATGACCCAGACCTCTGCCAGACTGGGTCATGTCTGGCTGAGGTCGGAGAAGTGAAAACTTGCAGAGCTAGAAAAACATCTGCTCACTCAAGGAGAATGAAGACTGAGGAGGGGAGATGGAGTCAGGAGCTGGTAGGAGGTGAGAAATGAGGAACAGGTGGAGTGGGATGTGGGTATTGAACCCCCACACCAGCATTTTTACCTTCCTAACTAGTAAAGATACGTAGCATTAGAATATCCGTCGCCTGCAAGGATGCAGTGACACAGGCTCTCATGCCCTGGTGAGAGAAGTTGACATCACTGTTCTGGAAGGCATTTTGACAATGTATACAGCAAGTGCCTTTTGAAAGTACTAATCCTTCGTTTGACACTGCAATTCCATTTCTATGAGTCTATCCTAAGTAAACAGTGTACATTCAATTCTGGACAGCAGGATTTCGTGAAAGTAATGGGGAGAAAAATGTAACTCATTTTCAACGTTGCCTCTATTCAGGTAGAAATTCATCTCAGGTTAAAGAAGTTTACTCACCTCCACTAGGCATTCTGTTAAAGCAGTTAAGCCAAATGTTCTTGTATTCTAGGGTTTCTCAACCTCAGCGCTGTTGACATTTTGTGCTGGATAATTCTTTATTGTGGGGGACTGTTCTGTGCATTGTAGAATACTCTGCAGCAACACTGACCTCTACCTACCAGATGCCAGTAGCACCCCATCTCTGAGTTGTGACAACAAAAACTGTCCTGAGACATTGCTAAATGTCCCCTGAAGCACAAAATCACACACCTCCCGCCCCATCCCACCCCCTGCCCACTGTTCTATCTTGTTTGTAGCCAGTAGTGGGGCCTGCAGGGAGCTGGAGGTCCAAAAGGATCCGTAAGACCCCAAAGAAGGGGTTGAACCTGAGCTGCTTGGTTTGTTAATGAGCAGGACTAAAGACCAAAATATGCCTAGTGGCCCGTACTGTGCACATTGAGGGCACTCACCCAACAGCTATGCCCTTCTCAACTCTAAAACACAAGACAGAACATTCCTTTAAGTGGAAACTACTGGGAGGCGTGCCCGAAGCCAACCCCAGCCAGCAGGCACATTTGTTTGGCCCACAGAGTGCTTAACAATAATTGAAATTAGTTGCCAACATTTTTTTAAAATGTAAGATTTCTTTACACAATCTCTTCCAGAAAACAGAACAGGAGCAAGCACTTCTCAACTCATTTTGTGAGGCTACTATTACCCTGATATAAAAACCAGACATAAAAGAAAACTACAGAGAAATATTTCTTACGAATTTAGATACAAAAGTCTTCAACAAAGTGTTAGCAAATTGAATCCAACAATGTGTAAAAATAACTATACCAGGCTGCTTCAATATTTGAAAATCAATCAGTGTAGTTCAATATATCAACAGGCCAAAGAAGAAAGATCATACAATTACATCGATTGATGCAGAGAGGGCATCTGACAAAACCCAACACTCATTCGTGATAAAAACCCACAGCAAACTAGGAATAGAGAACTTCCTCAACTTGATTACAAGCATTATGTTTAACAACAAAATTACAGCTAATATCTTACTTAACAGTGAAAGACTGAATGCTTTCCTCCTCAGACTGGGAACCAGGGAAAAGTTCCCAGTGAGAGTCCTCTCTCACTGCTCTTGTTTAACACAGGACTGAAAGTCCTAGCCACTGTAATAAAGAAGAAAGAAGGGAAGGGAAGGGGAGGGGAGGGAAGGGGAGGGGAGGGGAGGGGGAAGGAAGGAAGGAAGGAAGGAAGGAAGGAAGGAAAGGTATACAGGATGGGAAAAGAATAAATAAATAAAACTGCCCCATTTGCAAATAACGTGATTACGTACATGGAAAATCCCAAGAAATCTACAAAAACAAACAAACTTCTTGGAACTAATAAGTGAGTTCAGCAAGGTCACAGGATACAAAATCAGCATGCAAAAATCAATATATTAATAATGAACACATGAATAACAAAATTAAAAACATGACACCACTTACGGTCACTCCAAAGAAAATATAATACTTAGGTATAAACATCATAAAATATATGCTGGATCTATATGTTGAAGATTACAAAAAACGATAGTGAAAAATAAAATAGGCTCAGTGTGGTGGCTCACGCCTGTAATCCCAACACTTTGGGAGGCCGAGGCAGGCGGATCACCTGAGGTCAGGAGTTTGAGACCAGCCTGGCCAACATAGTGAAACCCTGTCTCTACTAAAAGTACAAAAATTAGCCAGGCGTGGTGGCATGCACCTGTAATCCCAGCTACCCATGAGGCTGAGGCAGGAGAATCGCTTGAACCCAGGAACTGGAGGTTGCAGTGAGCCGAGATCACGCCACTGCACTCCAGGCTGGGTGACAGTGTGAGACTCCATCTCAAAAAAAAAAAAAAAAAAAGAAAAAAAGAAAGGAAAACAATGGGCCAGGCGCGGTGGCTCACGCCTGTAATCCCAGCACTTTGGGAGACCAAGGTGGGGGGATCACAAGGTCAGGAGATCGAGACCATCCTGGCTAACACGGTGAAACCCTGTCTCTACTAAAGATACAAAAAATTAGCCAGGCGTGGTGGCGGGCACCTGTAGTCCCAGCTACTCCAGAAGCTGAGGCAGGAGAATGGCATGAACCTGGGAGGCGGAGCTTGCAGTGAGCCAAGATCACTCCATTGCACTCCAGCCTGGGCAACAGAGCGAGACTCTTGTCAAAAAAAAAAAATCCCAGAAAGTATTTTGTAGAGATGGATAGATTTATTCTAATATTAATAGGGAACGTCACAGGTGCAAGAACAGCAAAACAATTTTGGAAAAGAATAAAATGAGAAGACTCACTGTACCTGATTTCAAGCCTTATTATGTAGCCACTGTAATCAAGACAATCAATGGACAAGAATAGCAAACCCAGAAACAGAGCCACACAAACATGCCTAGCTGATTTTTGACAAAGGTGCAGAAACAGTTTAATGGAGGAAGAATACTCTTACAAATGTTGTTAGAAAGATGGACATTCATAGGTTAAAAAAAAATACACACACAAAAAAAATGAATCTCAACCTCAAGAGAATGAGAAGACAAGCCACAGGTAGGAAGAAATTATTTGCAAAAGGCACACTTCATCCAAAATATACAAGAAACTTGTAAAACTCAACAATAAGAAAACAAACAACCTAACTTTAAAATGGGCCAAAGACCTGAACAGACACTTCACCAAATGAGATATACAGATGGCAGATAAGTATATGAAAAGATGTTCCACATCCTATGTCAACAGAGAAATGCAAATCAAAGCAACAAGATACCACTATATACCTATTAGAATGACCCAAAATCCAGAATATTGACAACACCAAATGCTGGGGAGGATATGGAACAGGAACTCTCATTCACAGCTGGTAGGGATGCAAAATGGTACAGTCACTTTGAAAGACAGTTTGGTGGTTTCTTACAAAAGTAAACATACTCCTATATGGTTCAGCAATCACGCTCACTGGTGTCTACCAAAAGGAGCTGAAAACAATGTCTGCACAAAAATCGGAACACAGATGTTTATAGTAGTTTCATTTATAATCGCCAAAACTTGGAAGCAACCAAGATGTTATTCAGTAGATCAATAAATCGGTACATTCAGGCAATGGAAAATTATTCAGTGCTAAAAAGCAATGACAAAGCAATGAAAAAACATGCAGGAACCTTAAATGGACATTACTGAGTGAAAGAAGCCAATGTGAAAAGGTTACATACTGTAGGATCCAACCATATGACATTCTGGAAAAGGCAAAAACTCTGTAGACAGTAAAAAGATTCGTGGTTGCCAGGGATTGAGGGGTGTGGGAGGGATGAGTAGGTGGAGCCCAGAGGACTTTTAGGGCAGTGAAACTACCCTGAATGATACTATTCCTTTGTCCAAACCCAGAAAATGTGCAATACCTAAATCGTGTACCTTACACAAAAATTAACTCAAAATGAATCATGCACTCAAAAATAAAATGTAAAACTTCAAAACTTTTAGCCAAAAAAAAATAGCAGAAAATCTTCAGGATGTTGGTGTAGGCAGAGTTCTCAGATTTGATACCAAAAGCAGCACCCCTAAGAGCAAAAACTGATCAACTGTACCTCATCACAATTATACTCTTTTTTTTTTTTTTTTTGAGACGGAGTCTCACTCTGTCGTCCAGGCTGGAGTGCAGTGGCGTGATCTCGGCTCACTGCAAGCTCCACCTCCCGGGTTCACGCCATTCTCCTGCCTCAGCCTCCCAAGTAGCTTGGACGACAGGCGCCCGCCACCACGCCCAGCTAATTTTTTTTTGTATTTTTAGTAGAGACGGGGTTTCACCATGTTAGCCAGGACGGTCTCGATCTCCTGACCTCATGATCCGCCCGTCTCGGCCTCCCGAAGTGCTGGGATTACAGGTGTGAGCCACTGCACCCAGCCTCAAAATTATACTCTTTTGCTCTGTAAAAGATGCGCTTAAGAGGACGAAAAGACATGTTACAGAATGGAAGAAAATATCTGCAAACCATGAGCTGACAAAGGATTAGTATCTAGACTATATAAAGAACTCTGAAAACTCTTTAAAAAATAATAATAATAGGCCAGGGTGCAGTGGCTTACGCCTGTAGTCCCAGCAATTTGGGTGGCCAAAGCAGGTGGATCACGAGGTCAGGAGATTGAGACCATCCTGGCTAACACGGTGAAATCCCATCTCTACTAAAAACACACAAAAAAAATTAGCCGGGAACGGTGGCGGGCACCTGTAGCTCCAAGCTACTTGGGAGACTGAGGCAGGAGAATGGCATGAACCTGCGAGGCGGAGGTTGCAGTAAGCCGAGATCGCACCACTGCACTCCAGCCTGGGCAACAGAGCAAGACTCTGTCTCAAAAAAATAAATAAATAAATAAAAATAATAGGCTGGGTGCAGTGGCTCAAGCCTGTAATCTCAGCACTTTGAGAGGCTGAGGTGGGCAGATCACGAGGTCAGGAGTTCAAGACCAGCCTGCCCAACATAGTGAAACCCTGTCTCTACTAAAAATACAAAAAAATTAGCCAGGCATGGTGGCACGCACCTGTAATCCCAGCTACTCAGGAGGCTGAGGCAGGAGAATTGCTTGAACCCGGGAGGCAGAGGTTGCAGTGAGCCAAGATCATGTCATTGCACTCCAACCCAGCTGACAGTGCGAGACTCCGTCTCAAAAAATATATATATTAATAATAATAATCTAGTTAGAAAATGGGCAAAAGGCATAAACCAATTTTTCACCAAAGAGAATATGTAGATGGCAGATAAGCACATGAAAGGTGTTCAACATCTTTATCCAGCATCAAAATGTAAATTAAAACCACATGGAAATATCATAACACACCTATCAGAATAGCAACACCAAAAAGTGACACCACCAAATGACAGCCAGGGTCCAAAGACCAGATCCCTCATACGTTCCTGGTGGGAATGAAAAATGCCTTAGCAACTCTAGAAGTTTGTCAGCTCCATATCAAACTAAACATGCAACTATCATACAACCCGGCAACTGCACACTTGGACGTTTATCTTAGGGAAATGAAAATGTGTGTTCTCAAAAAACACCTGCACACACATGTTCATGGCAGCTTTATCTGTAAATGACAAAAACTGGAAACAACCTAAATGAGCTTTAATGGATGAATGGTTCAACAAAATGTACAGTACATCTATTCCTGGAATACTATTCAGCAATAAAAAGGAATGAACTGTTGATACACACAGTACTTGGATAAATCTCAAGAGATTCATGCTGAGAAAAAAAAAAAAAGCCAATCCTTAAAGATCACTTACTGTGTGACTCCATTTATATAATGTTCTTGAAATGATAAAATTATAGAAATAGGGAACAATAGGGAATAGGAATAGTGGTTGCCAGGGGTTAGGGATGAGAGGAGAGAGAGGTGGGTGTGGCTGTAGAAGGGTGGGCATGGTCTGTTATCTTGACTGTATCCATGTCAGTATCCAGGTTGTGATATTGCATTACAGTTTGGCAAGATGTTACCCTTGAGGAAAACTAAGTAATGGTACATGGGACCTCTCTGTATTCTTTCTTTCTTTCTGAGACAGGGTCTTGCTCTGTTGCCCAGGCTGGAGTATAGTAGTGTGAACATGACTGTCTGCAGCCTTGACCTCCCAGGCTTAAGCAATCCTCCCACCTCAGCATCCCGAGTAGTGAGAGCTACAGGTGTACACCACCACACCCAGCTGATTTTTTTTCCTTGGTAGAGACGGGGTGTCCCTATGTTGCCCAGGCTAATCTTCAACTCCAGGACTGAAGCTATCCTCCCGCCTCGGCCTCTCAAAGTGCTGGGATTAAAGGTGTGAGCCACTGTACTTGGGCTCTCTGCATTGTTTCTTTAAGCTGCATGTGAATCTACTAATATCTTAAAATAATAAGTTTAATTTAAAAACTTAACATTTCATAGAAAAATATGGGTTTCTGAGTTCTTTTGAACTCAGAGTATTGGGCCCACCTTCCCACAAGGCAATCACCCACTGGAGCTGATGGTGGCTGCCCTCTTTAGACAGTAGGACAAGAACTCCCTGTTTGCCAGAGCACTTGCCTCTCCCTGTTGTCTCACACCCAGTCTTTTTTCTCCCTTTTCAGGATTTCTTTTTTTTTTTTTTTAATTATACTTTAAGTTCTAGGGTACATGTGCACAACGTGCAGGTTTGTTACATATGTATACATGTGCCATGTTGGTGTGCTGCACTCATTAACTCGTCATTTACATTAGGTATATCTCCAAATGCTATCCCTCCCCCTCCCCTTCCCCCCACCCCACAACAGACCCCGGTGTGTGATGCTCCCCATCCTGTGTCCAAGTGTTCTTATTGTTCAATTCCCACCTATGAGTGAGAACATGTGGTGTTTGGTTTTCTGTCCTTGCAACAGTTTGCTCAGAATGATGGTTTCCAGCTTCATCCATGTCCCTAACAAAGAACGTGAACTCATCCTTTTTTATGGCTGCATAGTATTCCATGGTCACACCTAGTCTTTTAACACAATTGTTGTTTCTGGCCTACCCCTAAAGACGCTGGAGTTTGACAACTTCTCTTTTGACACTTTGTTTTCTTGCTTGAGAAAAGAAAAAAAAATTGTAGAGGCCGGGCGCAGTGGCTCATGCCTGTAATCCCAGCAGTATGGGAGGCTGAGGAGGGTGGATCACCTGAAGTCAGGAGTTCGAGACCAGCCTGGCCAACATGGTGAAACCCCGTCTCTGCTAAAAATACAAAAATCAGCTGGGAGGGAAGAAAAAGGCAGAGGGGAAATGAATTACAGTATGTGGGTTTTTAGATCCAATTTTCTCATTCAAGGAACTCCATGTCATTAATCTAAACTTTCCAGTTTGTGTGAGATAAATGGGAAAGTGTCTCCCTGATTTTGTTCACTAAGGCATTAAAACTTCAAATTTAAAATAGTGAAAAATTTGAATATGTTGTAGTATCTCAGCCTACGCACAATTAAGCAGTTAAAGTCCATTCTTCAATTGTGAAAACCTTGTTTAACATGAGAATGACCACTCACATTTAATCTGCCCAACACTGATAGATTTCAAAATCATTTTTTAATGGCCATAGCTTTATTTGGGGGAGCAGCATGGAAAGGTTTTATTTTAACCTCTGCTAAATCCATGTAAGTTGATGGGTGGACACAACCTAGGAAAAATGTGCCAATCTCTCTTATGTCAGTTTTAGAAGACAGAATAAAAAGTAAGGCCAGGCCCGGTGGCTCATGCCTGTAATGGTGGCTCATACTTGTAATCCCAGCACTTTGGGGAACCAAAGAAGGAGAATTGCTTGAGTCCAGGAGTTCAAGGCCAGCCTGGGCAACATTGCCAGACCCCATCTCTACAAAACCTAAACATTAAAAAATTAGCCAGGCGTGTTGGTGCATGCCTGTAGTCCCAGATACTTGGAAGGCTGTGTGGCAGGAGGATTGCGTTAGTCCAGGTGTTTAAGGCTGCAGTGAGCTATGATCATGCCACTGCATTCCAGCCTGGGTGACAGAGCAAGACCATGTCTTTAAAAATAATAATAAATAATAAGTAGAATTAGCATTTCCGGCTTTAACTAGAGCTAGCCTTAATCGTAAGAGAATTCCAGTGAAATGAAAAATGGCTGCATAGATCCATAAATGCCTGCACGCATCTACGCAGAAGCTGTCTTGTTTGCTCCTTCCTGGGTGAAGATGAGACGCTATAAAAAGAACCTAGTCAAGGTCTGCCAAGAGCACCATGTAGCTCGAGAGAGAAGCTTCCTGACACCCACCTGGTTGTCCGAGGTGCTGTTCTCATTGCCCATGGTGATTCAGGGTCCCCAGCGTCCCCAGAATTTTGTCAGAGGTGACTGGAAGAAACAAAAGGGTATAAACATCTGTGAAATGAAAAAAGATCTGAGGTTTTTTATGTCTGCTCATCTCCCCAAACTCTAAAGCCAGATGATGGGAAATGTTTATCTCTACGGTCACATCATGGAAAATTACTTTTGAAGGGTTTTCTTTCGTGATCTGCCATCCAGGTTTCTTTCCCAATACGGGCTGGTGTTTTCATTCCCCACCCCGGGGTTGGCAGACACTTCTGAAAAACGGGTTTGTTACTGAGACTCTGAGCTAGTGCCAGCGTACACATATACGTATATATACAAACAGAGTGACAAAAGGGTTCCGTTTGCCAAAGGGCCTGAGGAATGCTGCTTGTCAGATTATTTTCTGCTTCTAATTGTGTTCAGTTTGGAAATTCAGAGCGTGGCTGGTTTCCCACTGTTGGTGACAGCAGAGCTCGGTGTCAGACATCAGGAGGCGTGAAATCCACTGCTCTCCAACAACATATGGTTTTTATTTTTTTTACTTTAAACACTTGTTTCATCAAATCAGTTTCACTTCTGCACACACTTTTTATCAAGGCAGAATGGCTTTCTTGCTGAGGAAAATGGGTGATTGGGACCAGACGAGATCATGTAAGGCAGCACACTGCCAGGTCAACTAGAATCATTTCATGGGCTCACTTAGTGACATGGTTTATTAATGATCTTTCTTTCCTTTCTCTTTTTTTTTTTTTTTTTTTTTTTTGAGATGGAGTCTCACTCTGTCACCCAGGCTAGAGTGCAGTGGCACGATCTCGACTCACTGCAACCTCCACCTCCTGGGTTCAAGCAATTCTCTGCCTCAGCCTCCTGAGTAGCTGGGATTACAGACACCCGCCACCATGCCTGGCTAATTTTTGTATTTTTAGTAGAGACGGCGTTTCACCATCTTGGCTGGTCTTGAACTCCTGACCTCGTAATCCACCCACCTTGGATCCTGTAGTGATCCAAAATCCAAAGTGTTGGGATTACAGGCGTGAGCCACCGCGCCCGGCCTATTAATGATCATCTTAATTAGGGTGCTTCCCACACAGTTCACAGAGAAGCCCAGTGTATTTACTGAGCTCATCCAACTGAATTCCATTTGACACTGTAACATATTCAGGCCTAGAGGTGTTACCTTCACTTTTTCTAGTTAGAAAAACTAAATTACAGAAAATCTTTGAGAATCATAGACTTTTAGAGCTGGAGCCGTAGAGATGACCAGTCTAACCCAGTGGGGGAACTCAGGCTGGAAAAGGTAAGGAACTTGCCAAAGACTCAGTTTGGGGAGGCCAAAAGTTGGAAATAAACCTCAAACTCCAGCCTTCTAATTGAAGATTTCTTCATGGAAATATGGTTTTCATCATAGTGTTTCCTCGGAGAGCTTAAAATTCACCCATTGACTTGCTTATTCATTTAAGCAACATTGATTGCGTAGCCACCCTGCACTACGCGTACTGAACAATCACTGGAAAATAAAACGGAAGTGGTTCAAACAGGCCCAATTAAAATGCCTCCAAACTGAGAAAACTGAGTGACGTCACCACAGCATTCAATTCTTTCACTCCTAACCCTTTAATCAAAAGGATATGATACCTTAATCCTTTCTTGCCTTTTGCTGTAGACATACACACACACACACACACACACACACACACACACAATCACATGCTCAGAGAATGTAAAAATCTACATGCATTTAAAATTAATCACTTCCATTTATTTTTTATGTTCATTTGGAAGATGATCCCTCATTTGAAAATATTGAGTGTTAGAAGAATCACTGCCTTATCAATTATTAACTTTCTTGTATCTTCCAGGTTGAATCATAAGGTTGAATGTAATATTAATTTGTGACAATCATTAACCAAATTAAATACAATAATCTTATTAAAAATCAAGGCATCTGAACTAGCTTTTTAAACAAACAGACTAAAGAAACCGGCAAAACTCCTGGTGAGGTGTAAATTGTAAAACCGCCGAGGGAAGCCTGGCTGCGTCTGGAATCCTCTTCTAGGGAACTCTGCAACCACCACCCTCTTGGGCTTTCCCAAGACAGAACCCAAGGTGCACACATCTCTGCCTCCTACTTACATTCGGGGGTGGTCTGGACTTGGAGGCTGCGGGCGCATGGAAATTCTGCCCTTCAGCAACTGGACTTTCTCCTCCTCCGTTCAGAATTGTGCGAGTTCTAAGCAGAGCCCCTGACACACCTCAAGCAGTCGGGCAAACAGCGCGTCTCCGCCCTCGCACTGGTGCAAGCCAGCTGCACTTCATACCTGGGCAGGAGCCGTGCAGAGCCGTCGCGATTAGACAAGCGTTCCTGCCCACGGGGAATCAGCGTTTCCCAGCCCGTCAGTTTCAGGGCCTTTCACACAGGGATTTTCCCCGTTATTACATCAGCAGGGCTCCTTTCAGAAAAGGCTTATCCAAAATAAGCGGCCCCTGCCATCCGATTGGCCGCACCTAGCAGCTCAGAACTGTCCCTTTCAAGGAGCCTTGCGCCAGGAACCTCTCACTTCTCTCTTGCCCTTTATGCAGTCGGGCCGGGAACAAACCTTTCTTTCTAAAAATAAGCTAACTGCTCCCAGGCCTTCCTGTTTGCACCTGGGCAAATTCCGCCGTAAATAATGTGGAGATGCACATACAAAAAGAAAAAAAAACTTGCAAAAATGTGATGACGCGGCAGTCTGGCACCTGTTTATGGAGTGTGCAGAATGTACTTACCCAGGCGTGGCTTGAGTTTCGGCAAGTGAGGTCATAAAAAGTAGCAGGCTTGCCCAGAACGCTGATAGGCAGACTTGCCGGCCCACCCTGGGTGGAGGAGGCCCTGTGGACCTCGGGTGGGGCAGAGAGTACCGACCCAAAGACCCTCCTGCCCCACAGCCTCCGGCCGCCCGCAGTTCCTCCAGTTATTACCACTCAGCCATCCTTTGCATGCACGCAACTAGTTTCTGTTTTGTGTAGGGCAGAACCTTTCAGGCAAATGGAAGCGCCTTACCCCTGCCACATGGCAGGACCACTCCATGGAAACAAATTAGCATTTATTTCATCAAAGGCTTCCCGGAGACCAGGCATCTTACCAAGCTCAGAAGACCCTTAGGAGCTCCTTGGAGGTGGTGCAGGAAGCTAGATGAGGAGGGGGAGCTCAGTGCCCCGCTTCTGGTTGGAACAGAGCAGAAGCGTGTATGTTTCAACAGATGAATGGATAAACAAAATGCCGTCTCTCCATACAGTGGAATATTCTTCAGACATGAAAAGGAATGAAGTACTGACGCATGCTACAACGAGGAGGAACTCCAAAAGCCTCACCCGAAGTGAAAGAAGCCGGGCACAAAAGGTCATAGATTTTGCGATTCCATTGATAGGAAATAGCCAGAGTTAGGCAAATTCATAGAGCCAGAAACCAGACTGGTTGTTGTCAGGGGCTGGGGGAAAGGGAAGTATCGGCTTAATGGGCACAGGATTTTATTTTAGGGTGATGAAAATGTTTTGGAACGAAATAGAAGTGGTGGTTTCACAACATTGTGATATACTAAATGCCACTGAATTGCTCACTTTTAAATGGTTAATTTTATGTAAGGTGAATTTTACCCGAAGTTTTACAAGTGTATATGTTTCATATATGGGGTTTCTGCATAAGACATTGTTTGAAAGAAGAATTTGCAGCCCTAAAAAAGAATGAGTTCACGTCCTTTGCAGGGAGGGACATGGATGAAGCTGGAAGCCATCATCCTCAGCAAACTAACACAGGAACAGAAAACCAAACACCGCATGTTCTCACTCATAAGTGGCAGTTGAACATTGAGAACACATGGACACAGGGAGGGGAAAAACATGCACCAGGGCCTGTTGGGGGTTAGGGGTGAGAAGAGGGAACTTGGAGGACGGGTCAATAGATGCAGCAAACCACCATGGCACACATATACCTATGTAACAAACCTGCACGTTCTGCACATGTATCCTGTTTTTTTTTTTTAGAAGAAATAAATAAATAAAACGAATTAAGTCTAGTTTTACATGAAAAAAAAAAAAAGAATTCCACTACCAGGTTAAAAAAAAAAATGTTTGGAGGGATGAGAGACAAGACTGTTTGCCTCTTCCCCCTCAAAAAACCACAGAAGAATTTTTCTTTTTCTTTTTTTCTTTTTTTCTTTTTTGAGACAGTTTCACTCTGTCACTCAGTCTGGATGAAGTGCAGTGGCGCTATCTCAGCTCACTGAAACCTCTGCCTCTAGGGTTCAAGCGATTCTCCTGCCTCAGCCTCCCTAGTAGCTGGGACTACAGGCACCCATCACCACGCCAGACTAACTTTTGTATTTTAAGTAGAGACGGGGTTTTGCCATGTTGGCCAGGTTGGTCTCCAACTCCTAGGCTCAAGCGATCCGCCTGCCTCAGCCTCCCAAAGTGCTGGGATTACAGGCATAAGCCACCATGCCTGGCCACAGAAAAATTTTTCTAAGAAGGAAAATCTTATTAGGCAAAATGTCTTGAATGAGCCAATTGGGAATGGCGGCAAGTCTTCAACAGGCGGCAAAACACAGGGAAAGCCCTAGCAAAGGAAGGAGAAGAACTAGGGGCTACTCCTGAAGACTGCGGGGGAGGGAGGGAGAGAGGATGGCTCACCAAAATGGCGGCGGCACAGGGGACTTGGCAGGCGGGGCATGTGCAATCTTCCATCTTCAGCTGTGTGCGCTGCTGTGATGTAAAATCCAAAAAGCACCCTCCAGAAACCACTTTCCAGAAACCACCCTCCAGAAACTGTCAACTCTGCGGCCCACACAAATGCCTGGGGTGATTGGGCCTTCTGTGAGAATGTGAATGCTCTGAGCAGAGAGGACAGCCTGCTCTGGTCAGCTCCGGCTGCTGTAACACCACCACAGATTCAGTGGCTTCAGTAACAGTTACTGTCTCATCTTCCTGGAGGCTGGACGTTCGAGGTCAAGGTGTTACCTGGGTTGGTGTCTTCTGAGTCCTCTCTTTTTGGCTTGTGGATGGCAGTCTTCTCCCCATGTCTTTACATGGTCTTCCCTCTTTGCCCGTCTATGTCCTAATCTCTTCTTCTAAGGACAACAGCCGTGTTGGATTAGGCGCCCCCATAGGGCTTCATTTTACCTTAATTACCTCTTGAAAAGGTCTTATCTCCAAAGGCAATCACATTCTAAGGTACTAGGGTTAGGATTTCAACATAACGAATTTCGTGGGGACACAAACAAATTAAGCATCTTACAGAAGAAGAAACTTGGAGTTGGAAGAAGCTGGGGGAAATGTAAAGCTGAGGCATTTAGAGATGTCTTTGGGAAGGCAATGACACCCCACAGTGCTCAGAATGGGGCAGTTTAAACCAATCTTAACTAAAGCTTCAGACCACAGAGGTGAGAAAGGCCTCAGGTGTGCAGGGACTGACTTTTTTTTTTTTTTTTTTTTTTTGAGACAGAGTCTCATTCTGCCGCCCAGGCTGGAGTACAGTGGTGCAATCTTGGCTCACTGCAACTTCTGTCTCCCGGGTTCAAGCAATTCTTCTGCCTCAGCCTCCCGAGGAGCTGGGACTACAGGCACATGCCACCACACCCAGCTAATTTTTGTAGTTTTAGTAGAGACGGGGTTTCGCCATGTTGGCCAGGATGATCTCGAACTCTTGACCTCGTGATCCACCTGCCTCAGCCTTCCAGAGTTCTGGGATTATAGGCGTGAGCCACCGCACCTGGCTTTTTTTTTCAGACAGGGTCTCACTCTGTCACCCAGGCTGGAGTGCAGTGGCATGATCATGGCTCATTGCAGATTTGATCTTCTGGGCTCAAGCGATCATCCCACCTCAGCCTCCCAACTAGCTGGGACTACAGGTGTGAGCCACCATACCCCCACTGATTTTTTTATTTTTATTATTATTATTTTTTTAACATTTTGGGCTCCTGGAATGTAAAGTGCAAAGCATTTAAACACTGAGGGCACAGAGGGAATGGCCTTGGAACAGAGAAGCTGTGATGAAGGAAGAGGAAAGGATGTTCGCCGGGAGGGGTGGGTTTGGTTAAGTTCTGCACCAGCGGTCTCGGCTCACTGCAACCTCCGTCTCCCGGGTTCAAGTGATTCTTCTGCCTCAGCCTCCCGAGTAGCTGGGATTACAGGCATGCACTACCACGCCTGGCTAACTTTTGTATTTTTAGTAGTGATGGGTTTTCATCATGTTGGCCAGGCTGGTCTCAAAGTCCTGACTTCAGGTGATCTGCCCACCTCAACCTCCCAAAGTGCCAGGATTACAGGCGTGAAACACCATGCCCAGTCTAATTCACTTCTTATTAATGCATTTCATAAACATTGAGTTTTTTGTTTCTTTGTTTATTTGTTTGTTTGAGATGGAGTCTCACTCTGTCGCCCAGGCTGGAGTGCAGTGGCACGATCTGGGCTCACTGCAACCTCTGCTTCCTGGGTTCAAGTGATTCTCCTGCCTCAGCCTCCTGAATAGCTGAGACTACAGGTGCGTGCCGCCACACCCAGCTAATTTTTGTATTTTTACTAGAGACAGGGTTTCACCATGTTGGGCAGGCTGGTCTCGACCTCCTGACTTCAGGTGATCCCCCCACTTCGGCCTCCTAAAGTGCTGGGATTACAAGCATGAGCCACCGCGCCCGGCCAACATTGAGTTTTTGTTTTTGTTTTTTTAATGTGCCAAACTCTGTTAGGTGCTCATGTCCTCTTTCATACTTAGGGCAAAGCTATGAGATACGTTTTGTCCTTTTTTTTTTAATAGCAGATGAACTGCCAAAGACCTTAAGTGCACATAAGTGGTTTGGCCAAAGTCCACCAGAGAGCAGGAGGGAGGATGGAGATCCTGCATTCAATGAACAACGTGACACTACCACCTTGAGAAGATTTTTGCAAAGAATTCAAAGATAACTTCAGTCTTTATCTCTTGTTTATTTAGATTTATAACAGAGCATGGTTTTCTAGTTGTTGGCAACTAAAGCTGGTTTGGAAGGTACCAGCTCATGTGATCCCTCTCCTTGATCAGGGAGGAGAGTGGAAGGTGCAGGTTTGGGCCAGGTGACTAATCACTGTGTCTGAGGCAGCCTAGCAGAAATGGGTAGCCAGAACCATGGCCAAGATGACCAAGAGCATAACTGGGGACTTGGGCCCTATGGGCAGGTCTGCAAGAGAAGGGGAAATGGAAACCTGAGAACCAACACAGCAGCAAGACTGCAGAACCCACAGTGGGCGGAGCAGGTGGAAGACATTGCTAGGACCGTGAGGTCTAGGCCAGGCTGATGCCCCATTTTATACATTGCTCATGGGGTGGAGAGGGGCAGGGAGCTAAGGAATCGGAGACAAGATCACACAGGTCTTGGCCGGGTACGGTGGCTCACGCCTGTAATCCCAGCACTTTAGGAGGCTGAGGCAGGTGGATCGCCTGAGGTCAGGAGTTCGAGATCAGCCTGGCCAACATAGTGAAACGCCGTCTCTACTAAAAATACAAAAAATTAGTTGGGCATGGTGGCAGGCGCCTGTAATCCCAGCTACTCTGGAGGCTGAGGCAGGAGAATCGCTTGAACCCCCTAGGCGGAGGTTGCAGTGAGCCAAGATTGTGCCATTGCACTCCAGCCTGGAGAAAAACTCAAAAAAAAAAAAAAAAAAAAATTACACAGGTCTCATTTCATCAATGGTAAGATGAAGGCTCAGAGAGGTTTTGCAGCTTGCCCAAAGTCTTTACCCCATACTTCTCTGTTAGTACAGCCTAGTAATGATCTATTGGGATTGTTGATATGTTAGACAATCGCATCATGTTTTCTATTAGAGTTTTTATTCCCTATTGAAAAAATTATCTTTTTTTTGCAACATGATAGAAATGTATCTGTTTTATAAGTTTAATAAATTCTGATTTTTCTCCTACATAGAATAATTTAGATTGTTAGTGCTGGAAGAAACTTGAAGACCACCCTCTCCAAAGCCTCTTTTTACAGATGAGAAAGCTGAGGCCTAGAGGTTGGAAATGATTTACCCAACATCCCACAGTCTTTCAGTTCCAAGGCTGGAACCAGAACTGGCTTCACACAGGCTTGCCTCCTCTCATCTCGACCAGGGCCCTACAGGCTCCGAACTGCTTCTCCAGACCAGACCAGCAAGCTCAGATCAGAACCGCGTTTTCTGCCATGGCATTGCTCCCCAGCCACAGAGGCCTCAGGCAGTCGGGTTCTGCGTCAGTGGAGGACATGATCCAAGTTGTATTTGCTCATCGAGGGGGAGCTCAGGTTCACCTGACCCAGCAGCTCCTGTGGCTGCTTGACAAACCCAGCGACCTAAGCCTGTTGCTATTCACAGATAGCCCAGCCCTCATCCTAGGGCCATCAGGAGACCTCAGCTTCTTTCTCCGGTGACTGAATTCAGTGCTCTAACTCCCTACCTTGCACAGCTGAGCATGGAGCTACTAATAGCTCTGTTATCACGTTCCCGTTTTAATACAAACAAACAGCCGTAGCCCAGGAAAGAGATTTGTTAGAGAGGTTGCTTGCCTTCTGCTCTGGCAGGAGACCTTCACAGCACCAAGAACTTGGCTGCTCTGTGGGGTTTGAGTGAAATGATGACTCTTCCTTCACACCCTCCCCTTAGCCTCCTGTTTTCTTCCCTTCCTCCACCTCTGAGGCCACCTAGAAATTTTGATGTAGAAAATTCCAATCTTGTAGAACATCAGGGCTGGGAAAACCTTAGAGATTCCCTGCTCTCATGACACAGTGACCAGACACAGGACTGACATATCCACCCCTCTGCTCGTGAGAGGCTGGGCCGGTTATTAGTTATTGCTTGTCATCTCCAAATCCCCCACATTCAGATGTTGGGGGACTCTACAAGCCCCATTTCTGCTTTGCCAACTGCTCTTCAAGAAGCTCTGCCAGGAGGGGCCAGAGGCCAGAGGAGGAAGAAGGACAGGGAACACACTCCTTCCGGTCTGTTTCTTGTTTCTGTGAGCAGCACCGTGGCCCACTGCTTCACCCAGGCAGTAGCAGTTCCCTCCCTCAGCGGTGAAAGAACCAAGTTGGCAGTTTTACTGATTCCTGCAGCACGAGCCACATGGTGCTCCCTCAAAGACGCCAGCTCCAGCCACCTGGAGCCCCCTCCATGGAGCTCTGAGGTTCACTTCTGTGGGGCTCCTCCTCTAATCTTCCAAATTTTAATAATTTCAACTTCTACTCTTTGCTCCCCCAGGCTTAAGGGTGGTAGCTGCTTTCTGAAGTTGCTACCTTCCATTACACCTGAGAGTTTGCTTTTTGCCTTTCTACTTACATAGATAAAAATTTTTCATATATTGAATTCTATTAAAATAACTGGGAGGTTTGGCTGGGAGCGGTGGCTCATGCTTGTAATCCTAGCACTTTGGGAGGCCAAGGCAGGCCAATCACCTGAGGTCAAGAGTTCTAGATCAGCCTGGCCAACATGGCGAAACCCTGTCTTTTTTTTTTTTTTTTTTTTTTTTTTGAGACAGTCTTGCTCTGGCACCAGGCTGGAGTGCAGTGGCGTGATCTCGGCTCACTGCAACCCCCACCTCCTGGGTTGAACCGATTGTCCAGCCTCAGCCTCCCGAGTAGCTGGGATTACAGGCATGCGCCACCACACCCAGCTAATTTTTGTATTTTTAGTAGAGACGGTGTTTTACCATGTTTGCCAGAATGGTCTCAATCTCCTGACCTCATGATCCACCCGCTTCAGCCTCCCAAAGTGCTGGGATTACAGGCATGAGCCACCGTGCCTGGCCAGGGTGAAACCCCATCTTTACTAAAAATACAAAAATTAGCCAGGCATGGTGGCAGGTGCCTGTAGTTCCAGCTATTTGGGAAGCGGAAGCAGGAGAATCATTTGAACTCGGGAGGTGGAGGTTGCAGGGAGCCAAGATCTTGCCACTGCACTCCAGCCTAGGTGACAAAGTGAGACTCCATCTCAAAACAAAAACAAACAAACAAACAAAAACAAAAAACTAGAAGGTTTTCATCAACTCTGACTGATATGCTGGCAGAGCTGAGATCCAAACCTAGGTTTTCTTTCTCCTAGTTCAGGACTCTGCACTGGAACCCAATAAATATTTGTTCAATTAAAGGAATAGTAAAGTGAGTTCACTCCATTCATTGGTTCCAGTGTTAATAAGATGTTGTTTCAGATTCCCATCACCACCACCACCAACAACAAAGTATCACCTAATTGCAGCCTAGACTTCCTGCCATCCAAGTGTCAAGCTCTATCACAGGCTATTAGAATTGAGAGGGACTATGGCCAGGCACAGCAACTCATACCTATAATCCCAGAACTTTGGGAGGCCGAGGTGGGCAGATCATGAGGTGAAGAGATCGAGACCATCCTGGTCACCATGGTGAAACCCTGTCTCTACTAAAAATACAAAAATTAGCTGGGCATGGTGGCGTGCACCTGTAGTCCCAGCTACTTGGGAAGCTAAGGCAGGAGAATCGCTTGAACCCGGGAGGTGGAGGTTGCAGTGAGCTGAGAATCCGCCACTGCACTCCAGCCTGGCAACAGAGCGAGACTCTGTCTTAAAACAAAAAACAAAAAACAAAAACAAACAAACAAACAACAAAAGAGCAGCGCAGAGCTGCAGAGCTGTCTCCTCTCTCCCCAGTTTGGCTGTGCCCTTCCCACTTCCCCGGCCACACTATGTCCCTCTCCACCTGGCCCTGTGTCACTGTCTGCCTGACCCTGCATCCCTGTCTACCTAGCCCTCTGTCTGCTCCCTGACCCAACTGGGTAATGGTCAGTGGTGAGGCCCAAGGACCAACGGGGCTAATCTAGTTGGACCATCGTCTTAGATTGGGCCACAGGCCTTTACCCAAGAGCCAACCTAAATTCGCCTTATTCAGAGACTACAGAGTCAGCATATTCCCTTGTTTTCATGGCTGGTGAGTGGTAGCTGGTAGCAAGCCAGCCCACAGCTGAACACCAACACATGAGGGATCTCAGCTGAAACCAAGAGAACCACCCAGAAGGGCTGCTAAGTCCATCCCAAGTTGCCAACCCACAGGATCAAAAGCTAAATAAATAAATTCTTGTCTTAAACCACTAAGTGTTGGGGTGGTTTGTGATGTTGCAAAAGCTAACTGATAAGATTTCCCCAGAGGCTCTCACTTTCCTTTCTTTCACACCAGCCTGTGCACCCAACTGTGGCTGGCAGTCATGAAGATCTAAGCATTGTATCCCAAAGGATGCCACGCAAGGGAAGACTGAGGGATGCGTCCAATCCCTCTCCACTGTTGAAATGACCATTTACCGGCATGGACCCTTGAGTGGCGGCCACCAGTGTTGTCTTGGTCTATGCCAGACCCAGTGTCATCAAGATGCTAGAGTGTGTCAACCTCTCTGGGGATGAGGCTCTGAGCATTCCATTCTGGAATTGCAAAATGGAAATATGATTTGCAGTAAAGGGCCTCTTTTTCCGCTGCTAGACCAGATGCTTGATGACACATTAAAATATAAGGTTCCCCTTACTCGCAATTTCCATACCGTCCCTCTCTGTAGACAAGATTAGCAAAAACCATATTTCTTATTAAAACAAGCTGCTGTAACCCACAAAAACTCAGACCTATGAGTTTGAACCCCAAAGCTGAACTATGCTGTCATTTTTAGATATAAATACAGTATCAACATCATGAAGAAGTGTGGGTTAAGGCAAAGGAGAGGGATGACAGAATGAAGGGGTGAGGAGGCTGTTCCAGCACAAACAACATGGGAGAGATTTTGAGAGAGGGATAGTGTCAGTGCCAACTACACCAGAGCCAAAGAGATAATTCCTGATGACACACATGTCAGAGCAGAACTAAGAAACTGCAGATATTTGCCTTCCATATGACATCATAGGACTTCACCAATGCAATCATCTGGCCTCAGAGAGAGTTTTCGCTAACATCAGGCTACTTTACTATTTAAATTAAAAATAGCTTTTTAAAACCTCTGTTTCCCAGGCAAGCTTATTGAAAACAGTCTCACTCTGTCGCCAGGCTGGAGTGCAGTGGTGCAGTCTTGGCTCACTGCAACCTCCACCTCCTGGGTTCAAGCCATTCTCCTACCTCAGCCTCCTGAGTAGCTGGGACTACAGGCACGCACCGCCATGCCCAGCTGATTTTTGTATTTTTAGTAGAGATGGGGTTTCATCAAGTTGGCCAGGATGGTCTCGCTCTCCTGACCTTGTGATCCACCTCGGCCTCCCAAAGTGCTGGGATTAAAGGTGTGAGCCACCGCGCCTGGCCGATAACAACTATTATATAATTTTTAAATGTCCTTCATTAATAAGACTTTGTTAAGTACCATTTGGCCAGTTTATACTTCTCCCCAGCAAGAGCAAGAACAGAAGAACACCTTAATCAGATTTGTTTTTTGTGGGCTTTTTTGAGAGGGAGTCTCTCTCTGTCACCCAGGCTGGAATGCAGTGGCACAATCTCTGCTCACTGCAACCTCTGCCTCCCAGATTTGAGTGATTCTCCTGCCTCAGCCTCCCAAGTAGCTGAGATTACAGGCGTGCACCACCACAACCAGCTAATTTCATATTTGTTTGTTTTTAAGTTAGCTTTTGTGGTAACTGAAAATAATAGAGGCCTCCAGTTACCTGTCTCCCAATACTTCCTCCCAAAGTGATATAAAACAATGAGAAAGGAAAAATAAATGTACACAAAAGGTAGACTTTCTATAACTTGAAGACAGAAAATAAAACAGAGAAGTGTAATCACTTTTCAAAACTGTAAATAAAAAGAGGAAAGTCAGAAAATCCTGGATTTTTCTCATGATCCTGCCCTCACCCTACCACAAGTGTTTGTAGAGAACAAAGGTAGACCCAGTTCCCTAGAAACAGTTGGGACAATACAGAGGGCAGCTAGTGAAAGGCGCCTACATTTGTCTAGAATTATTGTCAGATGATTAAGTATACCCAAACATAGAAAATTCTTTAACAAGTGTCTGAGCAGGTCACAGCAGGGACTATTACAAAGGAATTTCAAAGCACATGGAATTTAAAGGGATAGGTACGGCCGGGCACGGTGGCTCATGCCTGTTACCCCAGCACTTTGGGAGGCCAAGGTGAGTGGACGACTTGAGGTCAGGAGTTTGAGACCAGCCTGGCCAACATGGCAAAACCCCGTCTCTACTAAAAATACAAAAATTAGCTGGGTGTGGTGGCTGGCGCCTGTAATCCCAGCTACTTGGGAGGCTGAGGCAGGAGAATCGCATGAACCCGGGAGGTAGAGGCTGCAGTGAGTAGAGACTGCGTCACTGCACTCCAGCCTGGGTGACAGAGTGAGACTCCATCTCAAAAATAATAAAGGTTAAAAAATAATAATAGTGCCAGGCGCAGTGGCTCACGCCTGTAATCCCAGCACTTTGGGAGGCCAAGGCAGGCGGATCACCTGAGGTCGGGAGTTCGAGACCAGCCTGACCAACATGGAGAAACCCCGTCTCTACTGAAACTACAAAATTAGCCAGGGGTGGTGGCACATGCCTGTAATCCTGGCTACTCGGGAGGCTGAGGCAGGAGAATTGCTTGAACCCGGGAGGCGGGAGGTTGCAGTGAGCCAAGATCACACCACTGCACTCCAGCCTGGGCAACAAGAGTAAAATTCTGTCTCAAAAAATAATAATAATAATAGTAATAATAATAACAAAGGGATAGACAGAATGCAAAGGGCAGCCTTCAAAATGCATGGCTTCTAGGGGGAAAAAAAGGCAGAAATGATAATAGGAATACCCAATGGCAACTGGGTGTTTGTCTTGGTCCATCTTCTGTTCCTATAACAGAATACTATAGACTGGGTAATTTATAATACAAAGAAATGTACTTCTTACAGTTCTGGAGGCTGGGAAATCCACGGTTAAGGAGTCACATGCGGTGACGGCTTTCTTGCTGGTGGGAGGACTCTCTGCAGAGTCCTGAGATGGTCAGAGGCATCACATGGCAAGAGGCTAGAGTACGCCAAACTGGCTTTCATAACAGGCCCACTCTGTTGATAACTAACCCCCTCCCATCATGATCCATTAATCTATTAACTCATGAGTGGATTAATTCATCTTCCTCCTATTAAAGGCCCCACCTTTCAATGCTGCCACATTGGGGATTAAATTTCAACAAGAGTTTTGGAAAAGACAAACATTCAAACCACAGCAGTGTTAAATGGGGAAAAGAAAGAAAAAGAGAAAAGTTAGAGTTCTATGAAAAGAAAAGAGCATCACAAAATATAAAGGACTCAGAAACTTTCTTGAACCTCACCCTAACGAACATGGCCTCTGTACAGACAGACCAGGGGACTGTTAAACTAGGAATCCCGTAAAACATCTCAGTGCCATAAAAATGGACAAGAAGAAGGTCAACAAATCCACACAGAGCTTTTGAAAAACAAAACAGAAAAAGGAGATAATATTTTACACATATTACTTGAGGAAAATCTTCCTTACACCCTGAGACCAGCTATGAAGAGGAACAAAATTCTAACTCAGCACTCCAAACAGAATAAAATATTCTCAAGTCTGCATTTGAGCATATATAAAATACCTTGAATCAGAAATTCAAACATGCAAATAGAAATGGACAAAAAGCAAGGAGGAATAAAAAGATTGTCGATCGAACTCCAGAAAAAAAATAAGAAAAAGACAAAATTATCTCAGAAATAAATAAATCATAAGGCACCCAAGGGATAACAGATTTAAATTAAAATTCAATAAAGGGCATTAAAAAAATCAGGAAAATGGCCAGGCACGGTGGCTCACACCTGTAATCCCAGAACTTTGGGAGGCCGAGGTTGGCAGATCACCTGAGGTCAGGAGTTTGAGACCAGCCTGACCCACATGGAGAAACCCTGTCTCTACTAAAAATACAAAAATTAGCTGGGCATGGTGGCACATGCCTATAATCCCAGCTACTCGGAAAGCTGAGGTAGGAGAATCACTGGAACCTGGGAGGTGGAGGTTGCGGTGAGCCGAGATCGCGCCATTGCACTCTAGCCTGGGCAACAAGAGCAAAATTCCATCTCAAAAAAAAAAAAAAAAAAAATCAGGAAAGCAATGAAGAGGATAAGAAATGGCATAAAGAAATAAATAAAAAGGATCAGAGAGAAAGTAAGAAAATAGGAGACAGGCAAAGAAGGAATTACAGTTCTATTGTTGGAGTGCCTGAAATAAAAACAAAACAATGGAACAGAGCTAAAATTTAAAATGTTTGATTCAAGAAAAATTTCTAGAAACAGGAAAATACCTGAATCTACGTGCTGAAAGGACTCACTAGATACCTGGGAAAATTAACCCAAAACAATCAATTCCAAGACATGTCCCAGTAAAACTATTAGATTTCAAAGACAAAAGATAAAAGCCCTCCAGACAAGAAGATCTAATAACTTACAAAACCAAAAGAATTAGAGTGGCATCCTATTTTTTTTTCTTTTTTTTTTTTTTTTGAGACAGAGTCTTGCTCTGTAGCCCAGGCTGAAGTACAGTGGCTCGATCTCGGCTCACTGCAAGCTCTGCCTCCCAGGTTCACACCATTCTCCTGCCTCAGCCTCCCGCGTAGCTGGGACTACAGGCGTGAGCCACCACGCCCGGCCAATTTTTTTGTATTTTTAGTAGAGACGGGGTTTCACCATGTTAGCCAGGATGGTCTCGATCTCCTGACCTCGTGATCCACCCACCTCGACCTCCCAGAGTGCTGGGATTATAGGCTTGAGCCACCGCGCCTGGCCGGCATCCTATTTTTTTAAAATCAATAAACAAAGCAAGATAACAATGAATCAGCATTAAAAAAGAAAAAAAAAAAAACTCATGAATGAAAGTGTGAACCAAAGATTTTATACCCAGCCAAGCTGTTCTTCATATATCAAGGCTAGAGAAAAGCAATTTTCAACATACAATAGGCCAGGCTCAATAGCTTACGCCTGTAATCCCAACACTTTGGGAGGCTGAGGCGGGCAGATCACCTGAGGTCCAGAGTCCGAGACCAGCTGGCCAACATGGCAAAACACCATCTCTACTAAAAGTACAAAAAATTAGCTGGGCATGGTGGTGCACGACTAGAGTCCCAGCTACTCGGGAGGCTGAGGCAGGAGAATTGCTTGAACCCGGGAGGTGGAGGTTGCAGTGAGCCGAGGTCGTGCTATTGCACTCCAGCCTGGGCAATAAAGTGAGACTCCATCTCAAAAAAAAAAAAAAAAAAAGGCCAGGCACGGTGGCTTATGTCTGTAATCCCAGTACTTTGGGAGGCCGAGGTGGGTGGATCACAAGGTCAGGAGATCGAGACCATTGTGGCTAACACGGTGAAACCCCCTCTCTACTAAAAATACAAAAAATTAGCTGGGCGTGGTGGCGGGAGCCTGTAGTCCCGGCTACTCGCGAGGCTGGGGCGGGAGAATGGCGTGAGCCTGGGAGGTGGAGCTTGCAGTGAGCCGAGATCACGCCACTGCACTCCATCCAGCCTGGGCGACAGAGCGACTCCGTCTCAAAAAAAAAAAAAAAAGCCGGGCGTGGTGGCTCATACCTGTAATCCCAGCACTTTGGGAGGCCGAGGCGGGTGGCTCACCTGAGGTCAGGAGTTCAAGACCAGCCTGGGTAAACTGGTGAAACCCCGTCTCTATTAAAAATACAAAAAATTTAGCTGGGCGTGGTGGTGGATGCCTGTAATCCCAGTTACTCGGGAGGCTGAGGCAGGAGAATCACTTGAACCCGGGAGGCAGAGGTTGCAGTGAGCCGGGATTGCACCACTGCACTCCAGCCTGGGCAACAAAGTGAGACTCTGTCTCAAAAAAAAAAAAAAAAAATACAGTAACTTACTGAATTCTACACCCATGAGATTCAGTCTTGAGGAATCTACTAGATGATGTATTTCATCCAACCAAGTGATAACTGGGAAAACTTTAGTAAAAGCACTGAGGATGAGGATTTAAAAATAGGTAAATGTACATCTAAAACTAAAACAACTCTTAGATAAAAGGGGAAATACAAAAATACAAATTTAAATTACAAAATACAAAATAATAATAATTGTAAGTGCCCAACATGTTCTTCCTGCCTGCTACCTAGATACAGCCTATTTATCAAGAGGGAGGATTGCAATAGAGAGAGTTTAATACAAATAGAGCTAGTTTTATTACTACTTAAATTGGCCTCCCCCAAAATTCAGAGTCTAGGGTTTTCCAAAGATAGTTTGGAGGACAGGGAGCTAGGGAATGGGTGCTGCTAATTGGTTGGGGATGCAATCATAGGAATGTGGAAAAAAGGCCCTCCTGTGCTGAGTCCAATTCTGGGGGATGGGGTGTGGGGCCACAGAGGAGTCGCTGGTCTAGGTGGAATCATCTGGTAATCAGAAATGCCAAACTCTGAAAACATCTTAAAAGGCTAACCCTAGGTTGTACTATAGTGATTTTATTTACAGGAATAATTGGGGAAGTTGCAAATCTTTTGACCTCAGGAACGAGTGTAATTTTTTTTTTTTTTTTTGAGACAGAGTCTTGCTCTGTCACCCAGGCTAGAGTGCAGTAGCATGATTTTGGCTCACTGCAACTTCCGCCTCCCAGATTCAAGCAATTCTCCTGTCTCAGCCTCCTGAGTAGCTGGGACTACAGGTGCCCACCACCACACTTGACTAATTTTTGTATTTTTAGTAGAGATGGGGTTTCACCATGTTGGTCAGGCTGGTCTTGAACTCCTGACCATAGGTGATCCACCCACCTCAGCCTCCCAAAGTGCTGGGATTAGAGGCGTGAGCCACCGTGCCCGGCCAACTATGCCCACATCTTAGCAGAATTTAGGCCTCTCTTATCTTCCTAACTTGGTGGCCTTTCATTAGTTTTCTGCCTGCCTCAGCCTCCCAAAGTGCTAGGATTACAGGCGTAAGCCACTGCTCCTAGCCCTTTTCATTAGTTTTATAAAGGCAGTTTAGGGCTGGGTGCGGTGGCTCACACCTGTAATCCCAGCACTTTGGGAGGCTGAGGCAGGCGGATCATGAGGTCAGGAGATCAAGACCATCCTGGCTAACACGGTGAAACCCCGTCTCTACTAAAAATACAAAAAAATTAGCCGGGCGTGGTGGCAGGCACCTGTAGTCCCAGTTATATGGGGAGGCTGAGGCAGGAGAATGGCCTGAACCCAGGAGGCGGAGCTTGCAGTAAGCCGAGATCGCGTCATTGCACTCCAGCCTGGGTGACAGAGCAAGACTCCATCTCAAAAAAAAAAAAAAAAAAAAGGCGGTTTAGTTTTGGAAAGGGCTATTATCATTTAAACTATAAACTCCCAAAGTTATCTTGGCCCACATCCAGAAGTGACCACAGGCAGTTTGGAGGTTAAAGGCTAAATAGAGTTGGTTAGGTCAGATCTCTTTCAGTGTTACAACTTTTGCAAAGGCAGTTTTATAATGACAGCAAAAACATTACATATATATCAGAGTCAATGGGATGTATTTAAAGCAGTGATCAGAGGAAAATTCATTGCATCAAACATATTTGTCAGTGAAAATGAAAGAAGGAAAATAATGAATTAAATTCCCAACTCAGAAAACTGGAAAGGAAAAACAAAGTAAACTAAGAAAAGCACAAAGAAGAAAAAATAAAGTTAAAGGCAGAAATAAATGAAGTAGAGGAGAGAAAAATGAGTGATTAATGAACAAATCAAAATCCTAATTCTTTTTTTTTTGAGACAGAGTCTTGCTTTGTTGCCCGGGCTAGGGAGTGCAATGGTGTGATCTCAGCTCACTGCAATCTCCGCCTCCTGGGTTCAAGCAATTTTCCTGCCTCAGCCTCTGGAGTAGCTGGGATTACAGGTTCCCACCACTATGTCTGGCTAATTTTTGTAGTTTTAGTAGAGACGAGGTTTCACCATGTTGGCCAGACTGGTCTCAAACTCCCGACCTCAGGTGATCCACCCACTTCGGCCTCCTAAAGTGCTGGGATTACAGGTGTAAACCACCATGCCCAGACAAAAGCCTAATTCTTAAAAAAAGAATAAACTAGAAAAATTACTAGCTACCTTGATCAGAAAGAAAAAGGGAGAAAGCACAAACACACAAAATTACAAGAGGGAAATAGCCATTGTAACAGAAGAAATTTTAAACATTATAAGAGGCTGATTTGCAGATGTCTATGCAAATAAAAAAATGAAATGGATAGCATCCTAGTGAAATGAGGATTGCCAGAAATGACACCGTTAAAGTTACAACACTTAAACATACCTATTTCCACAGAAAAACAATAGAGAAATTTACTAAGGAACCATACCACAGCAAAAAGATCAGGGCCAGATAATTTCACAAGGGAATTTTACCAAATCTTTAAAGGTCAGATAGTCCCAGAGTGCTCTACAAATTATTCCATAGCATTCTAAAGGCAGAAGAACACCTTAATTCCTTTTACGAAGAATGACACTGATTCCTCAACCTGATAAAAATGGCACACACACACACAGAGACAAAAACTACAAACCAATATCACTCATGAACATGAGTGATGCAAAAATATTGAAAAAAATACTAGCAAACTCCAACACTATATACAGAAAATAATATACCATACTGCTATAGACTGAATGTTATACCCCCTGCCCCAAATTCATATGTTGAAATCTAATCTCCAATGTGAAGGTATTTGGAGGTGAGTCATCTGAGAGGTGATTAGGTCAGGAGGGCTCCATCTTCATGAATGAGATTAGTGCCCTTGTAAGAAGATACTTGAGAGAAATGGTCCCTTTATCATATGAGGATACATCAAGAAGGTGGCCATCTGCAAACCAAGAAGACGAATCTCACTGGGGCCTTAGCCAGCACCTTCATCTTGGACTTCCCAGCCTCCACAACTGTGAGAAATAAATTTCTGTTGTTTAATTCACCAGTCTATGATATTCTGTTATAGCAGCCTTGGCTGAATAAGACAATGACCTATAATCAAGAGGAAAAATAATCAATATAAGCAGATGCAAAGATGACTCAGAGCTTGGAATTAGCAAAGACTCAAACACAACTCTTACAACCATAACATAAATAATTTACTGGAAAAGGTAGATATAATAGTGGAAGACATAGGAAATTTCTGGAGGATATATATAGTGGAGGATATAGGAGAAATATGGAAACTCTGGGGGGAAATGGAAAAGTGCCTTAAGAGACATATCAACCAAAAGCAACTTGTGAAACTCGTTTGGATCCTGATTTTAAATAAATCAAAAGTTTTAAAAATGAGACAACCAGGGATATTTGAACACTGACACGATTTTTAATATTAAGTAATTATTTAATTTTTGTATGATAAGGATACTGTGGTTATACACTTACAAAAAGAGTCCTAATTTTTTAGAGATATGATATGGTGTGGCTTTGTCCCCACCCAAATCTCATCTTGAATTGTAGCTCCCATAATTTTCATGTGTCATGGGAGGGACCCAGTGGGAGGTAATTGAATCATGACGGTGGGTCTTTCCCATGCTGCTCTTGTGATAGCGAATAAGTCTCAAGAGATCTGATGGTTTTATAAAGGGGAGTTCCCCTACACCAGCTCTCTTGCCTGCCACCATGTAAGACATGACTTTGCTCCTCATTTGCCTTCTTCCATGATTGTGAGGCCTCCCCAGACATGTGAAACTGTGAGTCAATTAAACCTCTTTCCTTTATAAATTACCTGGTCTCAGGCATGTCTTTATTAGCAGCGTGAGAACAAACTAATACAAAATACATACTTAAATATTACTGATTAAACAATGGAAGTATTTGTTTTAAAACAATCCAACAGGGCCAGGAGCAGTGGCTCATGCCTGTAATCCCAGCACTTTGGGAAGCCAAGGCAGGTGGATCGCCTGAGGTCAGGGGTTCAGGACCAGCCTGGCCAACATGATGAAACCATGTCTCTACTAAAAATACAAAAATTAGCTGGGCTTGGTGGCGAATGCCTGTAGTCCCAGCTACTTGGGAGGCTGAGGAAGGAGAATCGCTTGAACCCAGGAAGTGGAGGTTGCAGCGAGCCAAGATCACACCACTACACTCCAGCCTGGGTGACAGAGTGACAGAGTGAGACTGTCTCAAAAAACAAACAAACAAACAAATAAAATAACAACAACAACAAAAAAAACCAGAAAACAACAAAAAATCGAACAGTGGAGGGAGGAAGGCAGATGTTAGCGGAAAGTAGGATAATAAATGAAATAAGATAAACCATTGTAGACAATTGTAGAAACCAGTAGTGGGTATGTAAGGATGCTTATAATATTCTCTCTACTTTGGTGTATACTCGAAAAGTCCATAATAAAATATTAAGAAAGAAAAGGAGACAGGGTGGAAGGGAGGAAAAGAAATGCTTCCTTCCTCATTTGTGACTAGAGCCCCCTCCAGTTCCTAAGCCAATCCTGGCCAAGTCAATCTCTGGCTTGTCAGTGGTGGGCTTTGGAATTAGGTCATCTCTTCATAAGCAGGCATCGAGCAATCTGCCAGTAATTTGGCTACTAAAGTAATCTAGTTTTGATTTGCATTTTCTTTCTTTTTTTTTTTTTTTGAGACAGAGCCTCGCTCTGTCGCCCAGGCTGGAGTGCAGTGGCGCAATCTCAGCGCACTGCAAGCTCCACCTCCCGGGTTCACGCCATTCTCCTGCCTTAGCCTCCCAAGTGGCTGGGACTACAGGCGCCTGCCAGCACGCCCAGCTAATTTTTTGTATTTTTTAGTAGAGACGGGGTTTCACCGTGTTAGCCAGGATGGTCTTGATCTCCTGACCTTGTGATCCGCCCGCCTCGGCCTCCCAAAGTGCTGGGATTACAGGCGTGAGCCAACGTACCCAGCCGATTTGCATTTTCTAAACTGAATTTCCCCGTTGCACTTCATACATGAGACCTGGTGTCTCCAACAGAACTCTAAGTCCAAGTGTTGGATCCCAAGTCTTCACTCAGCCCTTCTCTTGCATCTGTACTGGTTTGATCCCTAGGACCACATGTCTGACCACTACTCCTGGCTCCTAGAACTTGGGCCTGCAGACTGATCTTGCCACATATGAACATATCTTCTAAAGGTTAACTTCCTGAACTCCTGGGATCTACCCATCTGACCGAAGCTCTGGAAGGAGTGACCGATTGCCCTTGGGCATTGTTTTTCCTCTGTTGTTTTTCCTCTGTATATTTAATAGCTGCTTCTCCAAGATTGACATCGGTGTATGTAGAGGGTCATTTCCCTCCACACCTGTTGGACCAAGACATGTCAACTCAAGTCTCTCTGTTTATGCCAAATGAAGAGAAGTCATGTGCCAAAGCATTGACAGTCCTGGGGCAGTAAAGCAGGCTGGTGTTGGGCAAAGAGAGGCACGCCAACAAATGCCAAATAGGGAAACTTCCACCAGGCCCTGCAAACAGTAATATCACCAAATGCTTTTCAAAGACTTGGAACACATGTGGCAATGAGCGTGTGACCAACTGGGATTCAAGCGTTGCTTGTCTCATCTGTTTGCTATGAAATATGAGATGCAAAAGCACTTTGTCAGATTCTAACTTGAATCTTATGACCAGTTTCAGCAAAAGGATATTCAGAGGAATGGTTTTTCTGAATGACCAAAAGTGAATACAAAGCTGTGCTTTTTAAGCTCAGGGAGCTAGCTGCAAAATTATGTCTCCTCAAAATGAAAATCTTTGTCCCACTTAGAAATGGCCATTCCAATCCTGAGGTCAGGAGATTGAGACCATCCTGGCCAACATGGTGAAACCCTGTCTCTACTAAAATACAAAAAATTAGCTGGGCATGGTGGTGCACTCCTGTAGTCCCAGCTACTCAGGAGGTTGAGGCAGGAGAATCGCTTGAACCTGGGAGGGGGAGCTTGCAGTGAGCCGAGATCATGCCACTGCACTCCAGCCTGGCGACAGAGCAAGAGTCCGTCTCAAAAAAAAAAAAAGAAAGTAAGAAATGGCCACTCCAGCTTCCCATACATTTGTACCTTTCCAGGTCCTTTCACATGTAACTGAGCACAAGCAGAGAGAAATACATGTTTCGGGCCGAAGTCTTGCAACTCAGGATTTAATATGCAGTAAAGGCAGCTACTCAGAGGAAGTCAGACCTTGGTAGGGCTTGGATATTTCTTTGGAGCCCCAGACAGTGAGACACAACCAATTTCAGTCATTCCTGAATTTTATACCGATGTAAGCGGCTTGGCTGCATAAAGTCAGCCAGTGTTGCTGGGTTTAATCTCTTTCCAACTCTTTGGCACCCGATCTGGCACAGAGCTCTCCTGAGGCTGTTCCCTGACTTGAGTGTGGAGCAGAATTTCCCCTTTTTAGGTCACAAATTCAGAGTAGTCACTCATCACAGCCACTCTCTCCACTGTGTCGATTTTAAACACCCTCATTAATAACACTTACGAAACACTGGCAAGGTGGTGGCTATCTTGAGTTGCTCCTGCTATCCATGACATATCACAAGATAGAATAACGGGAACAAATTTGCCCCTGCAGACTAGGATGATAAAAACACAGTGATATCCACCTCTTCTAAACACAGCTGAATTAAGAGCCCTAGGACAAGGGTCACAGTGGATTGTTCAGAGACCTGCTAAGGGTGAATACAGGCCCCCAAAAAGGAGTCTTCCTTTTTTTTTTTTTTTTGAGACGTGGTCTCACTGTGTCGCCCAGGCTGGAGTGCAGCGGTGTGATCTCAGCTCACTGCAACCTCCACCTCCCAGGTTCAAGCAATTATCTTCCCTCAGCCTCCCGAGTAGCTGGGACTACAGGTGCCCACCACCACGCCCAGCTAATTTTTTGTGTATTTTTAGTAGAGACGGGTTTCACCATATTGGCCAGGATGGTCTCAAACTCCTGACCTTGTGATCCACCCGCCTCAGCCTCCCAAAGTGCTAGGGTTACAGGCATGAGCCACCGTGCCCGGCTGAGGAGTCTTCCTTGTCAGTTTCTTGAGCAGTGTCTGGCTACTCCCTTGCTGCCACCACCTGAAGTCTTGGTCTTCATGCCTGCCTTTGGGGGTGGGATGGGACCTCTTGTGCTGAGATGGACAAATCTCCTCTAGGCTTGTGGCCTCCTTGGGATTCAGATCATTGGATGAGTATCGCATCAGAGTGAGTTTGGTTTTCTACTGGCCAGTGCTCCAAGGGTACACAACTGTATTTCACCTGGCTCTCCCTCTTCTCTATTAGCCAGCAGAGCTGTCCCCTACCCCAGCATGTCCCTGGCCGTTAAGTACGTGCCCTTGCATGCAGTTAGAAACACTGTCATCACCCTCAGCATTCATTTCTCTGCTCCCATGACAGCACACACTTGAGCAGCCACTTTGGAGGGCCTGCCTTTGTTCTTTTCTCTGAAAACCGTTCATTCCTTACCCCTCCCAACACCCCCCATCTCCCTCCTGTCTGAGTGGTCCTGGCCCACCATATCAACCCACCTCTTAGACCCTGCTAACTGGACTAAGGGTAGATTCTGGCTTATGTGGGGACAATCAGATTTTCTCTCTAGATATTTGATAAGGAAGACCATCAAAGGAGGCCACTCATCACCAGGCAATGAGGAATGGGGGCCAGGACCAGTGGTAGAGAAGCTCAGAGTCTGTGCATGCTGGACTTAGGGAGAGGAAGGGGTAGGATCCCAGCAGAGGAGACCCGTCCACCCTCAGACCAGAATGAAGCCAGTGGTTGCTGAGAAGCAGGGGTGAGAAGCTGCTGCAGCCCAGAACTATGTCTGCTCAACAAATGCTCCTTTTCGGGTGGGTTTCTGTTTCTTGCAACCAAATGTGCCCTGATTGAAAGCACACTCAAAAGCTGCCCGTGATGCCCAGATACTGGCCTCGTCTCTGTCCTCATCCTCTTTCAGCCTCTCTGCAGCATCTGAGACTATCCCCTGAACTCCCTCCTCCAGCCTCTTTCCACCTAACGCTTTTCTAACGAGGTGCTGCAAAATCCCACTCTCTTTCTCCTTCTTCAGTTCCTCCTCCCATCCTCTCAGTAAAGCCAACCAGGAGCTTCGGGATTTGGTGTTCTAGCCTGGTCTTCTCCTTGGAGAGTCCATTGATTCTCATGGCTTTCTCTATTGAGTCCAGGGAAAAGGTTCTAAACCTAAAACACCTGCCCTGACGTCTCACTCCTGCACCAACTGCATTTTTAAATCTCCCATCAATGTCTCTACTTAGATGATTCAGACTCTTGAAATGTCCACTTAACATCTTTCCCTCAAGCCAATCCCTCTCTTGCCTTGCTCATCAGATTTAGAGGACCTTGTTCTCTCAGTCATGTGGCCTGGGACCACTGTGGTCATTCTACACCTCATGGTGACTGCCTGCTTAGCATCACTTAATAAGTTTTTGCTGAATGAAATGAAGAAATGAATCTTGTATTTTTCCCTCTGTTTCATTCCTCTTCTCTCTCACTGATAGAGTTTGGAGGTTTGTCTCCTCTAAATCTCATTTTGAAATGTGATCCCCAGCATTGGAAGTGGGGCCTGGTGGGAGGTCATGGGGGCGGATCCCTCATGAATGGTTTGGTGCCTTCCTTCTAGTAAGGAGTGGCTTCTCACTCTATTAGTTCACATGACAGCTGGTTGTTTAAAAGGGCCTGGAGGCCAGGTGAGGTAGTTCTCTTCTGTAATCCCAGCACTTTGGAAGGTTGAGGCAGGATGATCGCTTGAGCTCAGGAGTTCAACACCAGCCTGAGCAACACAGCAAGACCCGGTCTCTCCACAAAAAATAAGAAAAATAGCCAGGTGTGGTGGTGCGTGCCTGTGGTCCCAGTTACTCGGGGGACTGAGGTGGGAGGAGCGCTTGAGCCCAGGAAGTC
The DNA here is from genome assembly GCF_028885655.2 of Pongo abelii. Lineage (NCBI taxonomy): Eukaryota > Metazoa > Chordata > Mammalia > Primates > Hominidae > Pongo > Pongo abelii. The sequence continues at coordinate 129,066,318 of NC_071993.2, read as the reverse complement.
GAGGCTACACTGGACCACTGCACTCCAGCTTGGGCAACAGAGCAAGATCCTATCTCAAATAAAAAATAAAAAATGAAAAGGGCCCGGTGGCCAGGTGCAGTGGCTCATGCCTGTAATCCCAACACTTTGGGAGGCCAAGACGGGCAGATCACGAGGTCAGGAGTTTGAGACCAGCCTGACCAGCACGGTGAAACCCCGTCTTTACTAAAAATACAAAAATTAGCTGGGTATGGTGGCACGCACCTGTAGTCTCAGCTACTCAGGAGGCTGAGGCAGGAGAATCACTTGAACCCGGGGGGCGGAGGTTGCAGTGAGCTGAGATTGCGCCACTGCACTCCAGCCTGGTGACAGAGCGAGACTCTGTCTCAAAACAAAAAAAAAAGAAAAGAGCCTAGCATCTCTCTTGCTCTGTCTCTTGCCATGTGACATGCCTCTTCCCTCTTGGCCTTCCACCATGAGTAAAAGCTTCCCGAGACGGCAGCAGATGCCAAGTGGGTGCTAGTGCCAAGCCTGTACAGCCTGCAGAACCATGAGCCAACTATCTCTTTTCTTTATAAACTACTCAGTCTCAGGTGTTCCTTTACAGCAATGCAAAACAGACTAATACACTCACCATGCCACTAGAACTGGGAGGAGTTTTGCCCCCTGTATACACACATACGCAGATATTACACAATAGATTATAAGTGGTGTCAGTGGGATAAAGGATTTTGGTCGGGGCGTTTCTGTTTTATGGAACAGGGTATGAAACAGTACATACACACACACTTCTGTGTTTAACTGAACTGTAGGATTCTCTCATGAGGCTTAGAATTCTGCCTAACTTTGGCTTTAACCTGATGATTCAGTTATAACTGACACCAAGTCAAACTCAGAAACACAGCGTTTGTCAAGATCACACGGCGGCTCAAGTTGGCAGACACAACATCAGAAACAGGCCTGGAAAGGCACTTGTGAGAGTCTAGAGAAATACCTGTGCAAACATGTCAAGGTCAACACAATACAAGCTTTCAAATGACTTTCTCCCACAAAGTTCTACAAACCCTCAGGGCCTTAGGGGTTCTCTCTGAAGTCATCATTCTGAAGAATCACAAACATTTGAAACTAAAATTTGTGATGGGCAGAATCACAACAGAGGCCAGAAGAAATTCCAGTAATCATCTAGCCCAACTCCTTATTTCACAAATGAAGAGACCAAGGTCTAGATTAATGGGGCCATAGTCTATCAAAAGTAACCAGTGACGTATTAGAAAAAGTACAGTTCATTTGGCTTAAGAAACAAGGAGTGGAGAGGCACAGATGTGCCTTTAATTTCACTTTATAAGGAAAGCAAGCAAGCAATGCTTTTATCCCTCTAATCCCAGTAGTCAAACCGGTTTAAAGCCACAGGTTGCTCAAAGGAAGAAGCCCTCAGTCTGAGACTCACTCACCCAGTGTCCCCCCAGCATGGAGAGGAGGAGGAGAGAAGCAGGAGAAGGCCCTCTCTTCCGGAGGCTCCTTTTCAGCACTGCCTCCACCCGCAGTCTGTCTTCCCCAGGATCACATGGAATTGTTCTATAAATGTGCATTGGCTTAAGGTTGAGAATGCTGGCCTGGGAGGCAGCGGCGTGTAAGCAATCTGACCCAGGCCAGGCAGCAGCTTTCCAGAAGGCTCTGCAGCCCAGAGGGAGAGGGTAACAAGGAGCAGGGAGCCTGCAGGTGCCGCCAGCCTCCAGCTCTCTGTGCTTCTCACTACACATTTATTTAGGATGCGAAGCCAGTGTCAACTACCTTGGGCTGCAATTTGATTTACTTGACTTATATTTTGGCTGGGAGAAGCCACTTTTCAAAACAAAGCAACCATAAAAGAAGAAAAAAACAAGGCATAAAATTAGCAGTGCTTCTAGTAAATAGGGACAGGTCATCACCAGCCTCAACAGACATAGTATCAAGCAGTCCTTTTCAAACATGTCAATATGCTTCCTTTAGAAAGGGAGAATGAGCAGTTAGTTAGGCGAGTTCTAAACAGCATGCCACCTACAGTTTCATCAGTAGCCAGGGAATTAAAGATGCAATCATACAATGGGAAACGAAGTGGGTGGAGAAAGGGTGAGGAGCTCTTTATATACCATCACTGAAAACTCTCCAAGATACATCAAGTGAAAAATATTAAGATACAGAACAGTGTGTATGATATACTATTGTTTATGTAAAGAAAAAAGAAAGGGGCTGGGTGTGGTGGCTTACACCTATATAATCTCAGCACTTGGGGAGGCCAAAGTGGGCAAATCACTTGAGCTCAGGAGTTTGAGAACAGCCTGGGCAACACAGAGGGACCTTGTCTCTACTAAAAGTACAACAAAAAAAATTAGGCAGGCATGGTGGTGCACGCCTGTAGTCCCACATACTTCGGATACTGAGGTAGGAGTATCGCTTGAGCCAGGGCGGTTGAGGCTGCAGTGAGCTGTGATGGTGTCACTGCACTGTAGCCTGGGTGACAAATTGAGAACCTGTCTCCAAAACAAACAAACCAAAAAAACAAAAAACAAACAAAAAAAACCCCGAAAGGAGGGTATACATTTATGTGTGTATACTACATTATAAAGGCAATGATCTAAACCTAACCATACAATGTGCTACATTATAATATATAAATAATTCTTTCTGGAAACTCACATAAGAAACTAGTGACGGTGGACTCGGGAGCAGGGAAAGGGGAAGACTGTTCCCTCTCATATTTCTTTTCTAGTCTAAGGATTTTATCTCATGTGAATGTATAATTTTTCAGAGAAAATTTAAAAGGTAATCTAATTTTCATCAGAAATTTTTAATTTTCAAAATTATTCTAGTATTCAGAGTGCAAATTCAAGTGACTACAACTCCTTTTTTTCACACATTTAAAAGTTAGTTGAGTTGTCTTCCTTAAGAAGCCAGAGTTTTATAATAACTAAAATGCTGTAATGCCAAAGGACCTCCCAGAGAGTTTTGTTTTGTTTGTTTGTTGTAGAGGCAGGGGTCTTGCGACATTGCCCAGTCTGTTCTTGAACTCCTGGCTCAAGGGATCCTCCTGCCTTGGCCTCCCAAAGTGCTGGGATCACAGGTGTGAGCTACCATGCCTAGCTCCCCAGAGAGTTTTGAATGAGGGTTCTGAAGGCTGGATACTAAGGTCTTGATTCAGCTATTTTCTTTCTTTCTTTTTTTTTTTTTTTTCCAGAGACAGAGTCTCGCCTGTCACCCAGGCTGGAGTGCAGTGGCACGATCTTGGCTCACTGCAACCTCTGCCTCCTGGGTTCTAGCAATTCTCCTGCCTCAGCCTCCGGAGTAGCTAGGACTACAGGTGCCTGCTGCCATGCCTGGCTAATTTTTTGTATTTTAATAGAGACGGGGTTTCACTGTGTTGCCCAGGCTGGTCTCAAATTCCTGAGCTCAGGCAATCCACCCTCCTTGGCCTCCTAAAGTGCTAGGATTATAGGCGTGAGCCACCATGCCCGACCAATTCACCTATTTTCTAGCAGTGACTTGGATCAATTGCCCAAGCACTAAGCACTTCCATTTCATCAGGCAGAAAAAGAGAATGATCCCACACTCCACCTTCTTCATAGGCCCAGCATGACTTAATCATGATGATGTACATAAAAGCCCTCCAAAAATGGAAAATCCCTATTCTAGAATTGAGTTGTTCTGGGCAATTACATTTTATAACTTTTCTTGAAGTTCTTGTGTAATTCTGCACTCAAATAACTTAAGTCAAATTTTCCTGTCGGAAAAAGCATAAAAGGGGCCCCTACCTAAACCCATGTGGCGTGTTTTCACATTAGCACTTTTTCGGCTCTTAAAACCTTGAGGTTTTTCACTTTCTTAGCATCACCTCTCTTGTGTACAAACTACTTTCTTCCAAATGAACAGCCTGGCATATCAGGGTGGGCTGTTCTGGGCCTTCTTCACAGCTTTCTACCACTTCTCACTTTTGTTCCCAGTTTATTGATCTGGGAACAGTTTTTTAGTCCTCCCACTAGTACCAACACATAAAACTTGGGCGAAATGGTGATACAGTTTGGCTGTGTCCCCACCTGAATCTCATCTTAAATTCCCACTTATTGTAGGAAGGATCCGGTGGGAGGTAATTGAATCATGGGGGCAGGTCTTTCCCATGTTGTTCTCATGATAGTGAATAAGTCTCATGAGATCTGATGATTTCATAAGGGGAGTTTCCCTGCACAAGCTCTTTCTTTGCCTGCTGCCATCCATGTAAGATGTGACTTGCTCCTCCTTGCCTCCTGCCATAATTATGAGGCCTCCCCAGCCACATGGAACTGTCAGTCCATTAAATCTTCTTCCTGTGTAAATTGCCCAGTCCTGGGTGTGTCTTTACTGGCAGCATGAAAATGGACTAATGCAAATGGCTTTGAGATATAAAAAGGTTTAAATCACACCAAAGTCACAAGTCAGAGTTCCAATGTCTGTAAACAACAGTGCAGTTCCCATGATCCTGATGAAAACCTGCAGACGTCTCTGTATACCGGCTGAGACAGTGCCACCATACAGCAACAGTGTGAGTGCAGTTTCTATCATTCACTCAGCTGCTCAGCTTTGAAATGATTCTTGACCAAAACATTTATTCATTAATTAGCAAAAGCAAAGACTTATTTTTAATTTGAGGAGATGTGAACTATTTCAAAACTTGCTCATAAAGTCAGGTTTGATTAATATTATTTTATTTCATATTACTTTATATTTGCCCAGTTGAAATACGCGTAAACACAACCTTGCTGAAAATCACTAGCATATGGCAGAGAGTGCAAAGAAAACAAAACATTTCCCAGGCAATGCTTAGAGCTCCTGATTATTTAAAAGCTCTGACGGGAAAATAAATTCAAAGTAATGTTTGAAATGACAGTAAACAGGTGGATTTATAAAAATAAAAATATACAGTGTTTAAGGTTCATTTATCTCCACACATAAAATAAATAAATAAAAGCCCTGTCTTTACTGAAGAAGACAGAACACACAAATGCAACTCCTTTCCTTTAAGAGACTCCATTAAAATGGTAACAAAGGCATTTTTAAAAACAAGTATGTCCAGGTGAGGCGTAGTGGCTCATACCTGTAATTCCAGCACTTTGGGAGGCTGAGACAGGTGGATCACTTGAGGTCAGGAGTTTGAAATCAGCCTGGCCAATATGGCAAAATCATCTCCACTAAAAATACAAAAATTAGCTGGGCATGGTGGCAGGTGCCTGTAATCCCAGCTACTCAGGGGGCTGAGGCAGGAGAATCGAGTGAACCTGGGAGGCAGAGGTTGCAGTGAGCCGAGATCGCGACACTGCACTCCAGCCTGGGTGACACAGCGAGACTCTGTCTCAAAAACAAACAAACAAACAACAACAACAACAAAAACAGGTATGTCTAGACAATAATGTAATAATGTGGCAAACTGGAGAAGGCACATTAGCTGATGAGCACTCTTTCCATGGTTGCGGGTAATGGAAAGCAGTGACGGCCTGGTAGTTGAGGAATTAGGGCAGAGGGGCATTAGACTCGAGTAGAAGGGGCTCCAGCCAAACAAGACTCTGCACACCCTGGACAGGCTCTGAAACACCAGGAACAATGGTGGGAACGTACTTGGGCAGAAAATTAAAAATAAGTGTCAATGGAATCTACCCTTTGCCTTGCCTGGCCCTGTGCCATAAGACAAAAACAAAATTGAAAACGAAAGCAAAACCTTTCCTATATCCTGATATTTACAATTCTGGCAGTGTTTGGTGGCTAATACCTATAATCCCAGCACTTTGGGAGGCTGAGGCGGGAGGATCACTTGAGCCTAGGAGTTTGAGACCAGCCTGGCCAACACAGCGAGACCCCCATCTCTACAAAAAATAAAAAATATTAGCTGAATTTAGTGGCATGCGCCTGTAGTTCCAACTATTTGACAGGATTGCTCTTGGTGGGAGGATTGCGTGAGCCCGGGAGGTCGAGGCTGCAATAAACCATGATTATGCCACTGTACTCCAGCCTGGGCAGTAGAGCAAGACCCTGTCTAAAAAAAAAAAAAAATCCACAGAAGGTTGAAGGTAAATTTAATAAAATATCTCAAAAAACAGAATTAAAGAAATATTTAAAATATGAAAAAATATGAAAGGTCTGGAGAATCAAACCGTGAGGTCCCTATCTAAGTGACGGGAGATGCAGACATGAAACAGAAAGGTAGAAGGAAGAAAGTGTCGAGGAGGTAATATAAAAATATCTCCCATGCTGCACATGGTGGCATGTGCTTGTGGTACCAGCTGCTTGGGAAGCTGAGGCAGGAGAATCACTTGAGCCCAGTAGTTCTGGGCTACAGTGAGCCATGATCATGCCACTGCACTCTGGCTTGGATGACAGAGTAAGAACCTATCTCTAAAAACATAAAAAAACAACAAAATTAATTTAAAAAATAAAAATAAATCATAATTTTTTCCAAAGTTGAAAGAGGCAAAAGGGCTCTCACTAGGTGCCTAGCACACTAGATGAAAATAGCTCATACAGTTCTGTGGGTTGGCTGGGCTCAGCCAGGCAGTTCTCACCTTGAGAGATGGTGCTCCCCAGCCACTGAACCTAAGAAGATAGGGTTTTCCTACCCTGTATTTTCAAGTAATGGGAATCAGAGCCAACTTCATTTTCCAGCCCTCTCCTCCTTACTTACCGCACTCCAGCTGTTACCAGTAGGGAATCTGATGGGTCTGCAGCAGCAACTCTATTCTTCCCTCCTCAGAGGAAAAAATTCACCCAAGGGGCATAAGGCAGAGTAAGAAACCAAGATAACTTTTAGAGCAGGAGTGAAAGTTTTTAAAAAAGTTTTAGAGAGGAATGAAAGGAAGTAAAGTATACTTGGAAGAGGACCAAGCGGGTGACTTGAGAAATCCAAGTGCACTGTACAACCCTTAATGTGGGGTTTTATATATTGGCACGGTTCTGGGATTTGCATTTCTTCTCTCCTGATCCTTCCCTTGGAGCAGGCTGTCCACTTATGCAGTGGCCTGCCAGCATGTGGGAGTGGCCGCACTCACAGTGTGTTTACTGAAGTTGTGCGCGTGCTCATTTGAGGCATTTTTCCCTTGCCAGTCGAGAATTCCTAGAGGAAGGTCATATATTAGTTAAACTCTGACATTTTGCCCCTTAGGGCCCATGCTTGAGCCCACTTGCCCAACTCCTGAGATCTTATCAGGAAGCGGCTGACACTAGCTTCAGGTGTTTTCTATCTATTGGGAGCCGGCCTTTCCCTGGTGCTGGCTGCAACCAATGATGATTTTAGAGAAACAGTGTAACAACCACCTGACCATCACATGATGGTCGCCTGACATTCCTGGTTGGGGGTGGGGGTGGAATGCCCTCTGCTGCCCTTCTCATGTTCCCCTAGCTACCTACTCTAACACAGGTATGTATGCCTTTCTGAACTTTCTTGAATGTGTCAGACATTTTAACCCCAAAGACTTTTTTTTTGCTATTACTTTGACTACAATATGATTTCCCTGTGTTTTTGCATGACACATTACTCCTCACAATTCAAGTCACATCTCAAATGTCACCTCCTCAGGAAAGATGTTGTGCTGCTCATCACATCTAAAATAGCAACTTTCAGGTCGGGCACAGTGACTCATGCCTGTAATCCCAGCACTTTGGGAGGCCAAGGTGGGTGGATTACTTGAGGTTAGGAGTTCAAGACCAGCCTGGCGAACATGGTAAAACCCCCTCTCTACTAAAAAGACAAAAATTAGCCGGGCGTGGTGGCAGGTTCCTGCTATACCAGCTATTTAGGAGGCTAAGACAGGAGAATTGCCTGAACCCGGAGGTGGAGGTTGCAGTGAGCCAAGATCGCACCACTGCACTCCAGCCTGGGAGACAGAGTGAGACCCTATCTGGAGGGAAAGAAAAAATGCAACTTCCATTCTCCACCTATCCCTTTAGCCTATTTAAATTCTTCATTGCACTTACAACGACCAAATCCTATTTTTTTTTTCTTTTCTTTATTATCTGTCTCCTCAATGAGAGTAGGGACTTTGTCTTATTCATCATTATACAGATGGTTCTGGAGCCACCCAACAAGTTCTTCTTCCCCACTGCACAGACAAAAATCAATTCACTGAGACCATGGCATTGCAATAGAGAAAGAGTTTAACTGCTGCGAGGCTGGCCCACGTGGGAGAACTGGAGTTATCCCTCAGATCAGTCTCCCTGTAGGCTCGGAACAAGGGTTTTTATGGACAATTTGGTTGTCAGGGGGTAGGAGGATAGTGTCACTGATTGGTTGGGGATGAAATCATACCGGTGTGGAAAACAGTCCTCATGCACTGAGTCTGCCTCTGGGTGGTGTGGGGAAAAGCAAGAGAGATCAGATTGTTAATATGTCTGTATAGAAAAAAGTAGACATAAGAGACTCCATTTTGTTCTGTATTAAGAAAAATTCTTCTGCCTTGAGATGCTGTTAATCTGTGACCTTACCCCCAACCCCGTGCTCTCTAAAACATGTGCTGTGTCAAACTCAGGGTTAAATGGATTAAGGGTTGTGCAAGATGTGCTTTGTTAAACAAATGCTTGAAGGCAGCATGCTCCTTAAGAGTCATCACCACTCCCTAATCTCAAGTACCCAGGGACACAAAAACTGCAGAAGGCCGCAGGGACCTGTGCCTAGGAAAGCCAGGTATTGTCCAAGGTTTCTCCCCATGTGATAGTCTGAAATATGGCCTTGTGGGAAGGGAAAGACCTGACCATCCCCCAGCCCGACGCCCGTAAAGGGTCTGTGCTGAGGAGGATTAGTATAAGAGGAAGGCATGCCTCTTGCAGTTGAGACAAGAGGAAGGCATCTGTCTCCTGCCCGTCCCTGGGCAATGGAATGTCTTGGTATAAAACCCGATTGTACGTTCCATCTACTGAGATAGGGAAAAACCGCCTTAGGGCTGGAGGTGAGACATGCGGGCAGCAATACTGCTTAACAAAGCATTGAGATGTTTATGTCTATGCATATCTAAAGCACAGCACTTGATTCTTTACCTTGTCTATGATGCAAAGACCTTTGTTCACGTGTTTGTCTGCTGACCCTCTCCCCACTATTGTCTTGTGACCATGACACATCCCCCTCTCTGAGAAACACCGACAAATAATCAATAAATACTAAGGGAACTCAGAAGCCAGAGGGATCCTCCATATGCTGAACGCTGGTCCCCTGGGTCCCCTTATTTCTTTCTCTATACTTTGTGTCTTTTTCTTTTCCAAGTCTCTCGTTCCACCCAACGAGAAACACCCACAGGTGTGGAGGGGCGATCCACCCCCTTCAGGGTGGGGCCCCAGGACCTGTTGAGTCATGAGTCATGACTCCGAGTGAGGTCAGTCTGAAAAACATCTCAAAAAACCCAATCTTGGCTGGGCGCGGTGGCTCACGCCTGTAATCCCAGCACTTTGGGAGGCCGAGGTGGGTGGATCACAAGATCAGGAGTTCGAGACCAGCCTGGCCAAGATGGTGAAACCCTGTCTCTACTAAAAATACAAAAACAAACAAACAAACAAAAACCCCAATCTTAAGTTCTACAATAGTGATGTTACCTATAGGAGCAATTGGGAAAGTCACAGATCTTGTGAACTCCGGCCACATGACCCCTGGGCATTAAGGGACTATAGAAACTATGCCTACATTTTAGCAGAGTTCTGGCTTCTCCCATTATCCTATTCTTGTGGCCTTTCATTAGTCTTACAAAGGCGACTTTGGTCCCTGAGAAAAGAGGGGGTTAGTTTTAGGGAGGGACTATTATAATCTTTGCTTTCAAATTAAACTATAAATTGAGTTCCTCCCAAAGTTAGCTTGGCCTATGCCCAGGAATAACCAAGGACAGCTTGGAGGTCAGTAGCAAGATGAAGTCAACCATGTCACATTTCTGTTACTGTCAGTTTTGCAAAGGCAGTTTCCGTCCCTAACATAACAATAATTTGATGTAGATTTATCATAAGATGGCGCAAAAGAGAGAATGCATTCAGCAGAAACTGTACTTTGAGTATTCAAACAACTATTCTGTTTTTCAAATTCAGTACAGTATTCAATAAATTATAGGAGATTCAACACTTTGTTACAAACTAGGCTTTGTGTTAGATGATTTTGCCCAACTGTAGGCTAATGCAAGTGTTCTCAGCAAGTTTTAGGTAGGCTAGGCTATGCTACTGTAACAGCTACATTGTCTAGGGTATTTATGCTGGGGTTCCTTGTCTCACAGTGAGAAAGAATTCAGGACACGGACACACGTGGGTAGGTTAAGGAGTAGAAAACTTAATAGAAGAAAGGAGAGAGAGAGATGTCCAAAACGGGAGGTGGCGGACTGCAGCAGATTTTATAGGCAGGCTGGAAAAGGTGGTGTCTGATTTATGTAGAGCTCATAGATTGGTGCCATCAGGTATGACATTTACATAGCCTGTGAGGAAGACTGGCTGCCCCAGCCTAATCTTATTATGTAAATGGACTCTCCAGTTGATCAGCACTATCTTGTCTGCTCTTCAATACATTGTACGGTGGCCGACAAAGAGAAAGGAAGACAGAGCCACCATCTTGAACACATATAGTCCCTAGCTCCTTCCAGCATTCACCCGTGCAAGCTCCCAGCTTGCTTGTTTATATCTGCAGCTCGGCTTTACAGGCTGCTCTTTGTTAAAAAACAATTTGGGGCTGCTTTTCATTAAGGATAAAAGCCCTACCGAGGACTTCCGTACCCTCACTATCTGCCCAAGTAATTTCTTCTTAACTCCCATATCCCTATGTTCAGTAGGTTAGGTGTGTTAAATGCATTTTCAACTTACAATACTTTTAATTTATGAAGAATTTACAAGGAGCACCTATATCGTCAGTGCCTAGAACATACTTGGAATGTTTGTTGAGTGAATGCTGAATCAGAATCTTGGCTGGGCATGATGGCTCATGCCTGGAATCCCAGCACTTTGGGAGGCCGAGGCGGGCAGATCGCCTGAGGTCAGGAGTTCAAGACCAGCCTGGCCAACATGATGAAACCCCATCTCTGCTAAAAATACAAAACTTAGCCAGACATGGTGACCCGTATCTGTAATCCTAGCTACTCGGGAAGCTGAGGCAGGAGAATCGCTTGAACCTGGGAGGCAGAAGTTGCAGTGAGCCGAGATCACACTATTGCACTAGAGCCTGGGTGACAAAAGTGAGACTCCATCTCAAAAAAAAAAAAAAAAAAGAAAGAATCCATTTCAGGCAGACAATGGAACAATGCTTTTAAATTCCTGATGAAAAATTAGTTTCAGATCAAAATTCTACATCCAGTCAAATCTTCAACTAAATGGAAAAGAAAAATAAAGACTTTTTTAGATTCATAAAACTTGCTTGCTTTACATCTCTTCTAAGAAAATACCTCAGCAAAACCAGGGCATAAACTAAACAAAAGTTTTAAACATGGAATCCAGAAAGCAATGAGTTTAACCAAGGTTGGCAGTAAAGGGAAACCCCATGGTGACAACTGTGTAGCAAGACTGGAATAACAGCTCATCCAAATTGAAGTGGGCAGACACAGGGCCCTGGGATGGAGATCGCTAGGAAAAAAAAAATAAAAGGAGAGCCAGGCATAGTGGCTCACACCTGTAATCCTAGCACTTTCGGAGGCCAAGACAGGCAGATCGCCTGAGGTCAGGAGTTCAAGACCAGCCTGATCAACATGGTGAAACCCCATCTCTACTAAAAATACAGAAATTAGCTGGGTGTGGCAGTGGGTGCCTGTAGTCCCAGCTACTTGGGAGGCTGAGGCAGGAAAATTGCTTGAACTTGGGAGGTGGAGGTTGCGGTAACTAAGATCACACCACTGCACTCCAGCCTGGGAGACAGAGCGAGACTCTGTCTCAAAAAAAAAAAAAAAAAAAAAGAAAGAAAAAGAAAAGAAAAGAAAAAAAGGAGGATTTCAGTAGAAAAGTGAATTTGATAAAGAGGTTGGAAAAAGTTGACAATATATTTCTTCAAATAGTAACAAAAAAGCAATTAGAAACTGTAGAGGAAAGCAAAAGTATAAGAGAGAAAATGTAATTGGTAATCTTATTGATCACAAGCTCTGCATTAAACAATATTCACAGAAATCCAAAAAGAAAAATATTCCACATTGATTTCCAAATTTGTGAATCAACTTATAGATGAAGAAGAGACGATTTACTTGTGGTTACAGAACAGCCTTGATGATGTTGTGGGGGGACCTGTGATGCACTGTCCAGGGAAAAAAGAAATTATTTTCCCAGTGACCGGAAGGGCTGCCAGCAGACAGCCCTCAGCTGTGTGCCCCTTTGCGGACTGTCTCAGCGGAAGAGAGCTGCGTAGTGTGAAACTCAGCTGCTTCCTCTGCCCAATCCTATTTCCTTCCCTTCTGCAATACATCCCCTAACCTCCTGCATGCCAATCTGTTTCATAGTCTGCTTCCCAGAGAATCCAACCTGTGACAATTGGTACCAGAAGTGGGGTGATCCAAAAAAACCCAAACAGTAGGACTGGATGTTTGGGGTTGGGTCACCTGCCACCTGGCTATGAGGACACCATCTGGTGGAAGGTGGCACACAGATTGTCTCTGGCAGAAGGTGATGGTGCAATTATTAAAACTTTTGCTAGAGATGAGCTCAGATGGTACCTTAGTGAAGGAAATGTATTAGCTTGGATGTATCAGGTGCTAGAGACATGAAAGAAATAGTAAGTATAGCGTTATTGCCCAGCTTGATTAACACTTTGGAAAACACTGAGAGCATCAGCAATTGCAGCTAAGTGTGAAAGCCTGAGTGCCAAGCATGCAGCCAGCATGGCCAGAGATTGGTTACAGGAAGATTAGGCAATGACTCCTATTATCAATGATAACAGGAACCAGGTTTCTTACTGTTGAGAAGGAATTTACAAATACGGAAAAAGGATGTATTAGTCAGGTTTTGCAGAGAAACAGAACCAATAGGATATACATAGATAAGTAAGAGAAGATTTTTTGTGGGCCTTGGCTCATGGAATTAGAGAAGATGAGAGGTCCCACGATATGCCATCTGCAGGCTGGAGTACTAGGAAAGCTGGTGGTGTACTGCAGTCGGAGTCCAAAGGCCTGAGTAGCAGGGGAGCAGATGGTGTAACTCCCAGTCCAAGGCCAAAGGCCTAAGAAGCAGGTGGTGGGGGTGATGGTGCTGGTATAATTCCTGGAATCTGAAGACCTAAGAACCAGGAGCTCCTATGTCTGAGCTCTAAAAGAAAGAAAACTCTCCTTTAACAACAACACAAAAGATTTCACTCAGGCCTTCACAATTGAGTAAACATATTTAAATTGTTCTGTATCTCCTAAGTCTCGCAGTTCAAAGTGTGGTCTCTGATCAGCAGCATCACTATTAGCTGGGAGCTTGTTAGAAATGTACAATTGGGGCCAGCTGTGGTGGCTCACACCTGTAATCCCAACACTTTGGGATTACAAGGGAGGAGGATTACAAGCCAAGGGAGGAGGATCACGGGGTCAGGAGATCAAGACCATCCTGGCTAACACAGTGAAACACAGTCTCTACTAAAAAACACAAAAAAATTAGCCAGGCATGATGGCAGGCACCTGTAGTCCCAGCTACTCAGGAGGCAGAGGCAGGAGAATGGCGTGAACTCGGGAGGTGGAGCTTGCAGTGAGCCGAGATTGCACCACTGCACTCCAGCCTGGGTGACAGAGCGAAACTCTGTCTCAAAAAAAAAAAGAAAAAGAAACGTACAATTGGGCTGGTCCTGGCAGCTTATGCCTGTAATCCCCACACTTTGGGAGGCTGAGGCGGGCAGATCACCTGAGGTCAGGAGTTCGAGACCAGCCTGGCCAATATGGTGAAATCCCATCTCTACTAAAAATACAAAAAAAAAAAAAAGAAAGAAAAAGAAAAAAATTAGCCGGGTGTGGTGGCACGCACCTGTAGTCCCAGCTACTTGGGAGGTTGAGGCAGGATAATCGCTTGAACCCGGGAGGCAGAGGTTGCAGTGAGCTGAGATAGTGCCACTGCACTCCAGCCTGGGCAACAGAGCAAAACTCTGTCTCAAACAACAACAACAACAACAACAACAAAAAATAGAAATGTAAAATTGGAGGCCCATCTCACATCCACTGAATCAGAATCTATATTTTTAACAAGATTCCCAGGTGATGTGAATGCATGTGAAAGTTTGAGAAGCACTGGTTTACAGCATGACTGAGGCATGTGGTCTAGAATTGAGGTTCCAAGTACTTAGCAGCAGGTGTGATCATGTTTACTAACATGCCCTATTTTGTTGACACGAGAGATCATATACTTTTTTTTACTTTAGTGGCTCTCTTTATTCATTTACATATTCTCTTTTTTTTTTTTTTTTTTGAGACAGAGTCTTGCTCTGTCGCCAAGCTGGAGTGCAGTGGCACAAGCTCGGCTCACTGCAACCTCTGCCTCCCAGGTTCAAGCGATTCTTCTGCCTCAGCCTCCCGAGTAGCTGGGATTACAGGTGCCCACACTGAATATTTAATGATACCAAGTGACATGTTCATGACACTTGCCACAACAAATGCATTACTGATACTCTAACTCAGCCCTGGCTGGACTATACATGGCCACCAAGCCTAGAATTCCCAGCACCCAATCAGATCTGATTTCATCTGAAACCTATGGTGGGCTGCCTTCCCTAGAGGCAACACTGCCAGAACTATTAAAAACTTTTTCCCACGTGAGAATTTGCATGTTTTTCCATTTGATTTGCAAGATGGCTGGTAAAAGCTGCAGCCTAGTGGGGACGCCATGATACCAGAGGACTCATTCACTCCAAATCTGCCCAATCTCTAACTCATCTCCTGCATCTCTCCTCTCTGCCTGGTGTTCACTAAGTCCTGGTTACTACACATCCTTCGCAACTCCTCATTGTCATCTCATTTTACCAGAAGGGTAATCCAGGGGCTTCATCTCCTAGGAAGGGGGATACAGTTTATTTAGTTCTCCTCATCATGTTGTTCCCCACTTCATCATCTTGCAACGCTCTTCGTTCCTGATTATTATGTGCAACCACCGTGCTAATCAGTCTTTTCTGTTTAGGGTACAGTTCCTATATTCTGGAACTATCAGGTTGCACGAGTAAGGATTCTTTATTTTTTGGTGCTAGGAAATCTAAAGCAAATTGGCTTAAGTAGGGAAGAAATGCATCATATGGGTAGTTTTGTTTACAAATAACAAAACAGAACACCTGATGAAGAGTGGTTTAAACAATAAGGACATTGGCCGGGCATGGTGGCTCACTAGCTACTCGGGAGGCTGAGGCAGGAGAATCGCTTGAACCCCAGAGGCAGAGCTTGCAGTGAGCCGAGATCATGTCACTGCACTCCAGCCTGGTAACACAGCATGACTCTATCTAAAAAAAAAAAAAAAAAGAAAAAACAAAAACAAAACACTAAGGACATTTATTATCTCTGTAACAACATGTCCAGAGAAAAGGCAGTGGCAGCAGCTTGGTGATGTCATGAAGGACTTGGGTTCTTGCTGCTGGGTAATGTTAATTTGTCCTCTCATGGTCACAAGATGACTGCCATATTTTGAACAACATATGCAGACGTGACAACATTTGGCTAAAGAGGAGCACTTCCTCTTAGTGTCTATTTTTATTGTGTAGAAAAATATTTCTCATAAGACCTTCAATAGACTTCTTCTGCTTAATCCCAGTGACATGTGCCACTTTGGGGTTGAGGCAATGAAGCCAATGCACCAATCCTGGCCTGCCTACTTCTAGGCTTCTGGTTTTACAAGAATTGTAACCATTTTGACTAACACACTGTAGTGGGATTTCTCATATACCTAGCTAAATAGACCCTGGCAGAGCCTTTACCCACAAGGCTGGTTACTCTCCATCTGTCCCCATTCCCACCTCAAATCCATCTCCATCTTTCTTGGTCCTGCTCTGCCCAGGGACTGGCCTATAGACTGCATCGCACAGGTTCTCTTGCCCTCTGGCATCCTGTTGGCCTCAGCCAACGAGAGGTAAAAGCAGGGGAGGACAGGTTGGAAGGATGAGATCAGGGTATTTCTGCCCTCATTTCCTCTTTGCTTAGTATTGTGGTCCTGGAATGGCGCAAACTCTAGAACCAGAACTCCTGTCTTGTTGCCTCTTCTCCGTGGCTTCAGTCTTCATGGGGCTCTGATAACACCACTTCTTCCTTCAGACCCTCTAGGCCTTGGGGTAGTAATATCTTCCCATGGTTGCTCATCCTGGGTACCTGGACTTGTTTCCTGTGGCTGCTGTAACAAATTATCCCAAACTTTGTCTATAATTCATCTTTTTTTATCCTTCGGTTGCTGATGCTTTTGGTGTCATATCTGAAAAAAAACTATCACCTCACCCAAGGCCACAAAGATTTACAGCTATGTGTTCTTCTAAGAGTTTTATAGTATTAGCTTACATTTGGGTCCAATCCATTCTGTGTTA
The DNA here is from genome assembly GCF_028885655.2 of Pongo abelii. Classification (NCBI taxonomy): domain Eukaryota; kingdom Metazoa; phylum Chordata; class Mammalia; order Primates; family Hominidae; genus Pongo; species Pongo abelii. The sequence goes on along the minus strand of NC_071993.2, from coordinate 129,049,892 downwards.
ATGTTTATATATGATGTGAAGGAAGGGTCTAGCTTCACTCCTTTGCCTACAGATATCCAATTGTCCCACTACCATTTGTTGAAAAGACTATTCTTTCCCTATTGAATTGTCTTGGCACCCTGGTTGAAAATCAGTTAATCAACTGGGTCTGGTGGCGCACGCCTGTAATCCCAGCACTTTGGGAGGCTGAAGCGGGAGGATCACGAGGTCAAGAGATCGAGACCATCCTGGCCAACAGGGTGAAACCCCGTCTCTACTAAAAATACAAAAATTAGCTGGGCATGGTGGCACGCGCCTGTAGTCCCAGCTACTCGGGAGGCTGAGGCAAGAGAATTACTTGAACCCGGGAGGTGGAGGTTGCAGTGAGCCGAGACTGTGCCACTGCACTCCAGCCTGGCAACAGAGAGAGACTCTGTCTCGAAAAAAAAAAAAAAAAGGAAAAGAAAATCAGTTAACCATAAATGACATGTCTGGACTTTCAGTTCCATTCCTTTGACCTATATGTCTATCCCTATGACAACACCACACAGTTTTGATTATACAGCTTTGTATAAGTCTGGAAATTAAGAAGTCTGAGTCCTGCCAAATTTGTCCTTCTTTTTCAAGATTGTTTTGGCTATTCTGGGTCCCTTGCATTTCCATATTTTTTTTTTTTTTTTTTTTTTAAACACAAAGTCTTGCTCTGTCACCCATGCTGGAATGCAGTGGCATGATCATAGCTCACTGCAGCATCAAATTCCTGGGCTCAAGCGATCATCCTGTTTCTACCTCCTGAGTCAGTGGGACTATAGGTGTGTACCATCATGCCCGGCTAATGTTGATTTATATATATTTTGTAGAGACAGGGTCTTGCTTTGTTGTCCAAGTTGGTGTCAAACTCCTGGCCTCTAGTGATCCACCTGCCTTGGCCTCCCAAAGTTCAGGGATTACAGGTATGAGCCACCACATCTGGCTCCCCACATGAATTTTAGAATCAGTTTAATGCCTGTCTTCTGGTGATACCCTGGAAGGCAAAGGCAAGTACCTGAATTATCTGTGTGCCCTGCTGTGCTTTGTAGGGTGTCTAGCCTATGAGTACACCTCAAATATTTTTATTTATATATTTATTTATTTATTTAGAGATGGAGTCTCACTGTGTCACCAGGCTGGAGTGCAGTGGTGCGCCATCTTGGCCCACTGCAACCTCCGCCTCCCTGGTTGAAGCGATTCTCCTGCCTCAGCCTCCTGAGTAGCTGAGACTACAGGCGCATGCCACCACGCCCAGCTAATTTTTTTGTATTTTTAGTAGAGACGGGGTTTCACCATGTTGGTCAATCTCTTGACCTCATGATCCACCCTCCTCGGCCTCCCAAAGTGCTGGGATTACAGGCATGAGCCACTGCGCCCGGCCTTCCCTCAAATACTTTTGAACTGAATGAGTTATTTCAGGGTTTTTTTGTTGTTGTTGTCGTTGTTTGTTTTTTGAGATGGAGTTTCACTCTTGTCACCTAGGCTGGAGTGCAGTAGCGTGATCTCGGCTCACTGCAACCTTCGCCTCCCAGGTTCAAGTGATTCTCCTGCCTCAGCCTCCTGAGTAGCTGGGATTACAGGCACCCACCACCACACCCGGCTAATTTTTTGTATTTTTAGTACAGACGGGGTTTCATCATGTTGGCCAGGCTGGTCTTGAACTCTTGACCTTGGGTGATCCATCCACCTTGGCCTCCCAAAGTGCAGGGATTACAAGCGTGAGCCACCGCACCCTGCCTATTTCAAGTAATTTTGTGTGGAGCTTGGAATGAACTTTTGAGAGGTGACAGCGTGCTGGCAGCCCTCGCTCACTCTTGGCACCTCCTCGGCCTCAGCGCCCACTCTGGCTGGCTTAAGGAGCCCTTCAGCCCGCCGCTGCACTGTGGCAGCCCCTTTCTGGGACCAAGGCCAGAGCCAGCTCTCTCAGACCGTGGGGAGGTGTGGAGGGAGAGGCACAGGGGGAACCGGGGCTGCGGCCGGGCTTGCGGACCAGCTAGAGTTCCAGGTGGGCGTGGGCTTGGTGGGCCCGCACTTGGAGCGGCCGGCTGCTCCGGGCAGTGAGGGGCTTAGCACCCGGGCCGGCAGCTGCGGAGGGTTTGCTGGGTCCCCCAGCAGCGCCGGCCTACCCGTGCTGCACTCGATTTCTCGCAGGGCCTTAGCTGCCTCCCCGCGGGGCAGGGCTCGGGACTTGCAACCCACCATGCCTGAGCCTCCCCCTGCCGCTGTGGGCTCCTGCGTGGCCCGAGCCTCCCTGATCAGCGCCGCCCCCTGCTCCAGGGTCCCCGGTCCCATCAACCGCCAGAAGGCTGAGAAGTGCGGGTGCAGGCCGTGTGACTGGCAGGCAGCTCCACCTGCCACCCCGGTGCAGGATCCACTGGGTGAAGACAGCTGGGCTCCTGAGTCTAGCGGGGACTTGGAGAACCTTTATCTCTATCTAAGGGATTGTGAATACACCAATTGGCACTCTGTATCTAGCTCAAGCTTTGTAAATGCACCAATCAGCACTCTGTGTCTAGCTCAAGGTTTGTAAATGCACCAATCTGCGCTCTGTGTCTAGCTGATCTGGTGGGGACTTGGCGAACCTTTATGTCTAGCTAAGGAATTGTAAATACACCAATCCACACTCTGTATCTACCACAAGGTTTGTAAATGCACCAATCAGCACTCTGTGTCTAGCTCAGGGTTTGTAAATACACCAATCAGCACTCTGTATCTAGCTAATATAGTGGGGAGGTGGAGAACTTTTGTGTATAGCTCAGGGATTGTAAACACACCAATCAGCACCCTGTCAAAACGGACCAATCAGCCCTCTGTAAAACAGACCAATCGGCTCTCTGTAAAATTGACCAATCAGCAAGATGTGGGTGGGGCCAGATAAGAGAATAAAAGCAGGCTGCCCTAGCCCGCAGTAATAACCCACTCAACTCACTTTCCACATGGTTCTTTTGCTCTTTGCAATAAATCTTGCTGCTGCTCACTCTTTGGGTTTGCACCGTCTTTGTTAGCTGTAACACTCACCACGAAGGTGTACAGCTTTACTTCTGAGGCCAGCAAGACTACAAACCCACCAGGAGAAATGAACAACTCCAGACACGCCACATTAAGAGCTATAACACTCACTGTGAAGGTCTGCAGCTTCACTCCTGAGCCAGTGAAACCACGAACCCACCAGAAGGAAAAAACTCCGAACACATCCGACCATCAAAAGGAACAAACTCCAGACACATCACCTTTAAGAACTGTAACACTCAACTGTGAGGGTCTGAGGCTTCGTTCTTGAAGTCAGTGAGACCAAGAACCCACCAATTCTGGACACACTTTCACCTGGAAGGACGCTAAGTATTCCATTACAGAACACTGAGCTACACGCAACAACTATGAAACAATAACCTGGTTTAAACCATGATTTATGGCTTACTTTACAGGGAGTTTGGAGGCATGTGGTTGATTCAGCAATTCAGCCATGTCCATCTTTGCTCTCCCGTGTCCCCAGCACTCTAGTCTTTCCTCATGCTTGTCACCTCGTGAGTACCAGATGTTGCCAATATGGCAGGCTCCACATTTTTTCTTTCAGACGTCGTTTCGTTCTTGTCACCCAGGCTGGAGTGCAATGGCGCGATCTCGGCTCACTGCAACCTCCGCCTCCAAGCTTCAAGCAGTTCTCTTGTCTCAGCCTCCTGATTATCTGGGATTACAGATACGCACCATCATGCCCGCTAATTGGCAGGCTCCACATTTCTTATGCCAGCCATCTCAAAGGGGGTAGGGGGTCAAGGGTTTTCTTTTCAGGAGAGTTTGTATTCCATCCGGTTGGGAAACCCTTTCACATCTCACGGACCCAGGTTGCATCACATGACCCTAGACCAGTCACTGGGGAAGGGGAATGAGATTACCGTGACCTGGTTAGAGTGATCATGTTTCATCTAAGGAAGCAGGCACACTACATGTCCCCTTTAGGAAATACAGATAAGCAGGGATGGGTGAGATAGTAGCTGTTGGACAGCAATGAACAGTGCCTAACTCAAGTTTAGTAGACCCGATGCACAAAATGGAATATTTGTAGGTTGTGTAGTAACCCAACTTATAATATTGTTCCTTTGAGAAAATGTGTTCTTAGCACCAAAGAGAACTTTTGGGAAACTACTCAAATATAATCCAAAATGCATGGAGTGAAATTCACACATTTATCTTTCAAAGTATACTTAACATAATTCCATCTTTCTTGGGCCCTTCAGGAGGTATTCTTAGAATCTTCTAGGTTGAGAATCAGAATCAGGCTGTGCCTGGTGGCTCATGCCTGTAATCCCAGCACTTAGGGAGGCTGAGCTGGGCGGATCACTTGAGGTCAGGAGATGGGGTTGCAGTGAGCCAAGATAGTGCCACTGCATTCCAGCCTGGGTAACAGAGCAAGGTCTTAAAAAAAAAAAAAAGAATCAAATGTGAACATAGACTGTCATTAAAATCAACCCAACAATCCCATAGACTGTTTACTTTTTTTTTTAATAAACTTAGAAATTATCATTTCTAGTCTTAAGGTTGAAACTTACCTTTGTTTTATCTGAGTTCCTTCCTCAGGAAAGGACCCCCAGGGCCTCTCAACAAGTATCAAAAAACTGAAACTCACCATATCACCGCATTCCAGACAATGAGATGCCAAGCCCCTCATGCATCCCCATAGCTTCTTTCCCCCTCCCGAGTTCCTCTTTTCCCACACATTAACATTGCTTCCCTGCAACTGTATAAACCCTTAATCTTAGTTGGTCAGGGCAATGGATTTGAGACTGAGCTCCCATCTCCCTGAGTGCAGCACCCTACTAAAGCCTTCTTCCTTGGTAATAATGGTTGTCTCAGTGATTTGTTTTCTGTGAGGGGGCAGCAGGTCCTAGAACAAAACCCTGGTGCTCTGGTGACATTCTGTTGTAAATATTTAGAAGGATGGTTAACAGAGTTTACCTGTTAATTTGTTCTGCTGTCCTCACAAAAAGTGGTATTGCCAGCTGCACATAAATATTTGATTCATCCACCTGCCCCCCTTCCCCACCACCCCTCCCCCCGACCCCAGCCATGATGGCACAGGGAAACTGAGGTCACAGGTAAGCAGCAGACCGCGTCTGGACTCCACATCCCGCGCTCATCCTGCTCCACGGCAGGAAGCTCGTTCAACACACATGCACTGCGTGCCCATGTGGGTGCCAGGCTGCGGCTGTGTCCTGTGCAGGCAAAGGGACCTAGGGAAGATGCAGGTCCAGTGGGGTGGGAAAGTAGGGGCAGAAAACCAAGATTCTCACAGCCCTGCAGTGTGGAGTAAGAGAGAGCTCATTACACCTCTTGTCAAGGGAACAAAGGATCCCCGCCAGGCCCCTCTTGTGCACCCAGCGGTCCCCCCAGGCGCCTTGGAGACCCGGCCGGGCCCGTCGCCGGCCTCCAGCCACAGGCGTCGCTGTGCGCTCGCGCGGGCCCGGGAGCCGCGTTCCGCCGGGAGCAGGCGCTGGCGTAGAGCAGGGGTTTCAGTTTCTGGCGCGAACTTCCGCCGTACCGAAGTTGCACGGCGAATTGGCACTATGTCTGGGGACGGCAGCGGCCGCGGGCCCGAGGGCCGGGGCCGGGGCCGCGACCCGCATCGGGATCGCACCCGCTCCCGCTCCCGCTCGCGGTCCCCTTTGTCGCCCAGGTCCCGCCGCGGCTCTGCGCGGGAGCGCAGAGAGGCCCCAGAGCGCCCGACCCTGGAGGACACAGAGCCGTCGGATTCCGGGGACGAGATGATGGACCCGGCCAGCTTGGAGGCGGAGGCCGACCAAGGCCTGTGCCGCCAGATCCGCCATCAGTACCGGGCGCTCATCAACTCCGTCCAACGTAAGGCGGCGCCTCCGGGCGGCGCGGGCCGGGCCGGGCCGCCGTCCCCGCCCTGCGCCGGGCGCGGGGGGAGGGCACCGGAGGCAGGTGCCGGGCGCAGGCCCAGCGCGGCGTTAGTAGAGACGCGCCGGGTGCCAGCCCCTCGCCGCGCGCCGCACCTTAAATTGTTGACAAAGTGCTCCCACTTTGTGGCTGGAGCCGTGCGACCTTGGCGCGGGTCCCCGAGTGGCGGGCTGGAAAACCTGGAGGCCAGAGCCGTTCGCGGACTCGCCCGAGCCCAGCCAGCCAGTGGGGAGAGGCAGGACGCGGACTCCGCGTGCTTTGATTGCGCCCGGCAGTCCTCGGCGTGGGCTCCCGGCCTCGCAGCGGCAGCTGCAGCTGCAGCGGCACGCGAGAGCTGTCAAATGCACGTTCTCGGACCCCACCCGGACCCACGGAATCCGAATCTCTGGGTGGGTCCGCGCAACTGTGGAGTGGCCCTCCGGGTGATGGTGTGTGTTGCTTGCAAAGTTTGAGAACCACTCGGTTATGGAGCACTAAGAGGCTGCAGCCGGAGTCCAGCCCTTTGGGTTAAGGTTACAGGGAGCCAGGGTTTCCTTTTAAAATTCATGCTGCATAAAGGGTAGGGTGGCCTTTCTCCTTTTCCGGGCCATTTTGGTTAAAAAGATAAAGATATTCGAAGTAATTACTCAGAGCGCAGGGGCCGGGGCTTGGCTTTACTGTTGTAGGTGATAACCTTGTCAACTGCTTATTAGTGAATGCTGAGCAAGTTTCCCAAAGTTTGTATTTTTAAAAATAGAAAACCGTGAGGACATACTGAATGCCGGCGACAAATTAACAGAGGTCCTTGAAGAGGCTAACACTCTGTTTAATGAAGGTAATTTGTTATTTTATATGTTATTTCGTGTTTTATGATACTTTAATTAGTGTTATATAAGCGCCAAATTATTGACATAAAACAATTCCCACATTTGTAATAGTGCTTTCCCAGTTCGGGAACCGTTTCATTATAGCAATAATGCCATTTTTATTATGCACTTACCATATAATAAGGGCTTTACATGAAAATTTGGGGGTAGGTTCCGCAGTCTGTGTTAAGCCCCCAGTTGATTCTGTTGCCTGTTCAAGTTTGAGAACGTTATATGTGTTATCTTTTTTCTTTTTCTTGTGTTTACTGCCGTATCCCTAGTATACATTGGTTGAGTGGATGAATTACAGAACTGAGCTAGCCTCTGAAATACTGTTTCTTTTCCTGTCCCACTCTGTTTTGCCTTCCTCAGCTCCCTGCTATTGGTCTACCTCTTAAGTTTTGTCTTCCCTTCGCAGCCTGGACTCCCAGTCTCCTCACTGTTAGTCTTCCTTGACTTGACTCAATTATTCCCTTGATATTTACTGTGCATTTAGTCAGTTCTTTATCCCCACATCATTTCCCTCTAAGCTATTTCCAGTATTTAAAGCAATATTTTAGAGCAAAATTATTCACTCAGTGGAGCCCTAGGAGTTGCTCAGCAAACAACAGATGCTGGCATTCATGGATTTGATGGTCCCAGTTTGTAAAATAAATAAATAAATGAAAGGGGAAGGGAGTGGGGCAGGCAGGCACAGGATACTCATGGGAGATGAAGAAGGGGTCAACAAAAGGAAACAGTGGGGCTGAGGGGGTTGCTTAATCAGGCCCTGCAGGTAACAGAGAGTATGAAAAATAGTCTGGGAATACCTACACCTGCCGCCCAGGCTGGAGTGCAGTGGCATGATCTTGGCTGACTGCAACCTCTGCTCCCCAGGTTAAAGCGATTCTCCAGCTTCAGCCACCCGAGTAGCTGGAATTACAGGTGTGCACCACCATCCCCAGCTAATTTTTGATTGTTTAGTAGACACGGGGTTTCACCACGTTGCCCAGGCTGGTGTCAAACTTCGGAGCGCAAAGTGATCTGCCTGCCTCGGCTTCCCAAAGTGCAGGGATTGCAGGCATGAGCCGCTGTGCCCAGCCTGTTTCTCCATTAATTTAAATCTTTTTTTTCCATAGCTTTTCTTAAATCCCATGTCCTCTGTCAAGGCTTTTTTGAGCATCCATCCTCGGGTCATACCTGCTGCCTGTAGACTGTCCATTTGGGTGGCTTTGCTGGGGTTGCCTGTGAAGCCATACAGAGAGGCAAGAGCCTCCTAGTGCCAGCCTAGCACATGCCATGATTTTGGTTAGCAACTTCAGCAACTTACCTATTGCCGTTAGCAACTTACCTATTGCTTAGTAGCTTACTTATTGCTGTTCACAAACCACCATGCCAAGCACAGGGCCCTACATGTAGTGGGAATTTGATTTTTCTTACATGGGCACACATGATCATCGTGATTAGGATTGGGGGGGAAAAGTGAGTATTAGACATGACGGGTTTTGCTCAACTGGAGTTATTTAAGAGATTGTGATTCAGCTAATGGGAGGAGGAGAACTAGACAGAAAGCTGGCTTTTAGGAAGACTGGTCAGCTTTCATTAGAGATTTTGGTGAGTTGGGCACGGGAGAAAATTTGTTTTGTTTTTTTTTTTTTTTTTTTTTGAGATGGAGTCTTGCTCTGTCACCCAGGCTGGAGTGCAGTGACGCGATCTCAGCTCACTGCAAGCTCCGCCTCCCGGGTTCACGCCATTCTCCTGACTCAGCCTCCCAAGTAGCTGGGACTACAGGCACCTGCCACCATGCCCCGCTAATTTTTTGTATTTTTAGTACAGATGGGGTTTCACCGTGTTAGCCAGGATGGTCTCGATTTCCTGACCTCGTGATCCACCGGCCTTGGCCTCCCAAAGTGCTGGGATTACAGGCGTGAGCCACCGCATCTGGCCAGGAACACGTTTTAGAAGGAGACGTGTCAGTTGCCTATTGAGTTTTTTTTTTTTTTTTTTTTTTTGTTAGTCCAGTGGGAAATCCTGGTAAGTAGTTGGAAATGTAGGGAAAATATCTATGGATAATGTGTATTTTGTAATGTGAATATTTTCCTTCTTTTTTGAATAGTGTCCCGAGCAAGAGAAGCAGTCCTGGATGCCCACTTTCTTGTTTTGGCTTCAGATTTGGGCAAAGAGAAAGCAAAGCAGCTGCGCTCAGACCTGAGCTCCTTTGACATGTTAAGATATGTTGAAACTCTAGTAAGTTCAAAGCTACAGAGTCTGAATAAAAAATGTTCTGTTATATATTACATAATTATTTACTGTGCTCATATCCATATGCAGATGATTTTACTTCATTCTTCTTTTTTGGTCTGAGATTCCTCTATAGAGATCTTACCAAATTAAACAGATGAAAGTAGAGCCATGTGGTGGAATCTTGGGTGGGGGCTTGGAGTAAAAATCTCGTAGCATTCTGTCTTAAGATGCTGGGTGCTATGGTCATTTGCCAGTGGCCATTTTTCCTCTGCTCACTGGTGTTCTAGATCATTCTCGGTGACCTGGGACCTTTGTCTTGGGCTGGACAGAAGCCCACTCTGCGATGGCAGAGCTCAGCTGGAATTGACTTAGGCCTGGCGAGAGGGCATGTTTTGGTCTGTCTTTGAGAATATTTCAAAACCATATGAATACGATTGGGTTTTGCTTTTTTTTTTTTTTTCCCTTTGAAATGGAGTCTCGCTCTGTCACCCAGGCTGGAGTGCAGTGGTGTGATCTCGGCTCACTGTAAGCTCTGCATCCTGGGTTCACGCCATTCTCCTGTCTTAGCCTCCCGAGTAGCTGGGACTACAGGCGCCTGCCACCACGCCCGGCTAATTTTTTGTATTTTTAGTAGAAATGGGGTTTCACCATGTTAGCCAGGATGGTCTGGATCTCCTGATCTCGTGATCTGCCTGCCTTGGCTTCCCAAAGTGCTGGGATTACAGGCATGAGCCACCTAGCCCAGCCAGGTTTTGCTTTTTTTGGTTTTATGTTTTATTCACCTTTCTTTGTCTCTTGACAAGTTTGAATAGTGGTTACCTGCAATTCTAAAACTGTTCCTTGATGAATTTACCAAAAAAGAAAAAGCACACAGAGACTGACCTTGTATCTCACTTTGTTGTCTTTTTAAAAAATTCTGTTCTGGCTGGGGGCAGTGGCTCACGCCTGTAATCCCAGCACTTTGGGAGGCTGAGGCGGGTGGATCACCTGAGGTCAGAAGTTTGAGACCAGCCTGGCCACCATGGTGAAAGCCCATCTCTACTAAAAATAGAAAAATTAGCTGAGTGTGGTGGCAGGTGCCTGTAATCCCAGCTACTCGGGAGGCTAAGGCAGGAGAATCCCTTGAGCCCAGGAGGCAGAAGTTGCAGTGAGCCGAGATCGTGCCACTGCACTCCAGCCTGGGTTACAGAGTGAGACTCCATCTCAAAATCAATCAATCCGTCTATCAATCTGAGCCAACCTCTGTCCTAGCACAGATAGCTGCACCTCAGTATGAACATTGCATTTCTAACTGGATGTTTATGTTAAATGGTTATTAAAATAATTTAGTACTATGAGATCTGACCAGATAAAGTAATTTTTTTGTAAAGGCATGAGGCACAAGATTATTTCCAGTTTGTTTTTCAAACCTTTTCTTTTTTTTTTTTAAAAAACTTTTTTTTATTGTGAAACATAATGCACTTAGGAAAGTGCACTGTAATATACAGGTCAATAAAGTAACCATATATTGGTTATTTCTTTAAAAATTACTTTATCAGGTTAAGCTCTGTACTTTATTTTTTTATTTTTTGAGACAGAGTCTTGCTCTTGTTGCCCAGGCTGGAGTGTTGCCCAGGCTGGAGTGTTGCCCAGGCTGGAGTGCAGTGGCATGATCTCAGCTCCCCGCAACCTCCACCTCCTGGGTTCAAGCGATTCTCCTGCCTCAGCCTCCCAAGAAGCTGGCATTACAGGCGCCTGCCCCCACGCCTGGCTAATTTTAGTATTTTTAGTAGAGATGGGGTTTCGCCATGTTGGTCAGGCTGGCCTCAAACTCCTGACCTCGTGATCCACCCGCCTGGACTTCCCAAAGTGCTGGGATTACAGGCATGAGCCACCATGCCCGGCCAAGCTCTGTACTTTAAATAACATATCAAAATAAATTCTGGAGGTCTTAAAGCATTAACTATAAAACCTTAAATTAATAGTTGTCCAGTCTCTGGGTGGAGAAGACTTTCATATGTATAGCATCAAGTATAGACACCATAAGGAAAGACTGGTGGATCTCTCAGTCAGTTAAACAGACCAAAACTGCCACATCTGCCTACAAGGGTGCAGTGGTAGTTCGGGTGGCAAGGGAATGGAGAAGAGCTGGCCATAGCGCTCTGACCAGGCTCTTGTAGCCTTTCTTTTCTTTAAAGTCTGATTGCCTTTAATAGGGTTAAGCTCCCCAAGGGTTTTGTGATTATTGTTTATATATGATATTGCCATCATAATTGGATAACTTCTAGGCATTTTACAGTATAATGTAATAAAAATGTACTTTCATAAAAGTAAATTCAATATAACACATTTTCTGCAAGACAGTTTGAGATGAGAGAATTATTTGACTTCTGCCAACTCTTCCCAGGAAGGCAATTTTAAGATGAGCCATTCTCTCAGTGATGCCGGGCCATTGCTCTCTGGATATACTGAGATACAAGCTGAATAGAGATTTGTAGGAGGTTGGCAAAAAATTAAAATCTGAAAACCAGCTGAACTTCCTTGTGCTGTCTTGAAGCTTTTGATTTGGGATTTAATTTTATATTTATATGTTAGTGCAGCTTTACTAATACATGAACGATTGGTGATACAAAAATTCCCAGGGGGCTGAGTTCTGGCGTACCTAAATCCCTTTGGCTGCCAGTGGGCTAGAGCAGGGTTTCTGAGCACTGGCACTATTGATTGGCATTTTGAGCTGGGCATGTCTTTGTTTTGGGGGCCGTTACTGTGCATTATATGATATTTAACAGCCTCCATGGCCTCTACCCAGGATATGCCAGCAGCATATCAGTTGTGACACCCACAAATGTCTCCAGGTATTGCCAGAAGACCCCTGTGGGCAAGTATACCCAGGTTGAGAACCACTGGTCTAAATCATTTCACTTTCTCACCCAAAGGTTTTAAGTACATTGAGGAATGTTTTCTGCCAAAAAGAAGGTAGCTTTGAAAGTAGGACTTTAACTGTAAAGTTATCTTTACGGTAAGAAATTTAGCCAGCACGTTAAGACACTGAAAGCCGGCTTTGCGTCTGGCCTCTTAAAGGTTGAGTGATGCAGATTATTGGATGTGGAAAATGATTGCGTGTGGCTTAACTGGGTTTTTTGTTTTCCATCATTTTTGTAGCTCACACATATGGGTGTAAATCCGCTAGAAGCTGAAGAACTCATCCGTGATGAAGATAGTCCTGATTTTGAATTCATAGTCTATGACTCCTGGAAAATATCAGGCAAAACAGCAGAAAACACCTTTAATAAAACCCATACATTCCACTTTCTGTAAGATTATTTTAAAAATCCAACAGACCAGCTATTTGTGAACCTTAAATTGCTTTTTCTTGTAGGGACAAAAATTATTTGGTATTGTAGAGGTGACAGTCGTGATGCCATTGTTTGGAGACTTTTGAAACTTTGATATAAAAGTTCATAAACACTAGGCCGGGCGTGGTGGCTCACGCCTGTAATCCTAGCACTTTGGGAGGTGGATGCAGGTAGATCATCTGAGCTCAGGAATTCAAGATCAGCTTGGGCAACATGGCGAGAACCCATCTCTACCAAAAATACAAAAAATTAGCCCACTGTGGTGGCCCATGCCTGTGGTCTTGGCTACTTGGGAGGCTGAGGTGGGAGGATCACTTGAGCCTGGGAGGCAGAGATTGCAGTGAGCTGAGATTGCGCCATTGCACTCCAGCCTGGGTGACAGAGTGAGACCCTGTCTCAAAAAAAAAAGTCCGTAAACTCTAGATGTGGATGGAACCTTAAAGGATCTCTCATTCTGCTTTAGCAGAAAAGGCCAAGAACCTCTTTACCAGTGCTCTCTCCTGGCTGTGCTTCTAGCTCATGAGACTCTGGGTTTATCATCTTTAAAATCCTTATCGTATAGGAGGATGATACCTCCTACTGAGGGTATCTTACAAGTCTCCCAATGTCTAAATTGACATTTATTATAATACCCGGTTAGATGACCACTGACTTGTATTTGAAGATTACTTGTCACTGCCACATAAACTGCCCAGTTCATTTTTTAGATAGAACTCTGATTTAAAAAAAAAGATTTCTTCATATTTGAATGAAGTTGGCTTCTGTCTTAACTTCCTGGCATGGTCCTATGGAGAATTAAGAACAGCTCTTACTGGCTCTTCTCTAAGAGGACCTTCAAGTATATTGGTTTTGTTGCCCAATAGATACTTTAGGGTAGCCATCTGAGTTGTTCAGTCCTTCTTTAAGTGGTATAGCTCCTGGGCATTTGTCTTTTCTAATTTGTCTTTCTAAAAACCATTGAGATTGGTAGTAGCTCGGGTAGAAAGCCTTGGAGATGCCAATGTAGTAGTGTGGTGTGGGGTCTGGCATCTATTTTTAATAAGACTTAAGGTAACTCACGTGCCCAGAGCCATTTGTATATGTTCTATTTAATAGGATATAGACCAAACTTCTTCATCTTAGGATAAAGTCTAAACCTTTGTTTTTTGCTATTGTACTAAACTCATAAATCTTAGGTTATAAAGATAAAGCCTTAAACTTTATCTCATCATCCAGCCAAATTTCCAGACACAATGAAGTACTTAAAACTCTGTGTCTTTGTACTTGCTGTTCTCTTGGCCTCCAATTCCTTTTCATCTTTTCCATTCGGTAAAGTTTGTTTATCCCACAGGCCCCATCTTGGAAGCCTCCAGCAAATTCTCCAGACAGAGGTGTTAGCAGTGTAGGATCAGATTTCTCAACCACGTCACTCCCATGTCTGTGTAGATATCTCTGCCCAAGTGTTCTCATAGCACTTGAGAAGTACTCTCTAAGCACCCAGGATCTACCATGTTACTTTTTTTAATTTGATTAATTTCTTTTTTGATACTGCTCCTTGTGGAGCAGGAGTGTGCCCAGAGTAGCCCACCATGTTATATTGAAATGGATCTGTGTGCATAATGCAGCTGTCCATCTACATCGTATACTTTTGTCTCCTCAAGTGTAGGGACCACATGAGCCTTATTCTTGGGGCTTTGATCTCTACGTGATGCAGACTTACATCTATTACCGTAGCCCAAGTCTGCATGAGGGCAGAATCCAGAAGGAAAAGGAATCCCATGGCTGTGACTTGCCCTGTTATCCTAAGACAGATGTGTTCTGTAGTCCTGGGCTGGGAGCCTCTGCCTTGGCCTCCCCAGATCAAAGGCTTCTGACCCCACTGGAGCTTCCCCACATACATGTTCATCCTTCTCCTGCTCTTAGAAGTTGGCTTTGCAAAACAATAGGTTGGGTGGTAGGAAGATGTCACAGGCGTATTCACTGGCCTGCTGTACAGGGCAGTATGAAGGTGTCTGAGGAGGTATCTGGGGTTGAGTAAAGCTCCTAGGAGTTCTTTTAGAAATACAAAGAAGGCAGAAAGCCTGTCACAAACCTTACCAAGAGTCTTAGTCTGATGTCAGCTTGTATATCACTGATGTCTGGTCTGAAGTTGACTATACCATGCAAACTACTTTTAGTTAGTAAAATTAGTTTGTTCAACAAATAACAGGCAAAAACATAAATGAAAGCATGTTTTTCATTAGGTTGGGTTCAATATACGGAGAGTGCCCTGTGCCAAAGCCACGAGTTGATCGTCCAAGAAAAGTTCCTGTGATACAAGAGGAGAGGGCAATGCCTGCCCAGGTTTGTTTTAAAATGTTGCTTTTTAAAAAACACCTAAAAAGTTAAAATAGCTGTTAAAATAATGTGCATGCAATTTGGCCATTTTTTCTAAGCTTGCAGGTCTGGAGCCAGGTTTTGTCACTTAAATAATCATTTTATTTAAGCCTTTAAGCATTTTATTGGATTGGCTGCTTGTCTTTGTTTTAACTCATTTCTCTAGTTTTGATCAGTTCTCCAAAGCCAGGGTCAACCTCAGCACTGTCAACATTTAGGGCTAGATAATTGTTGGTTTGGGGAGCTGTCCTGTGCATTGTAGGATGTTTAGCAGCATCCCCAGCCTCTACCTGTTATATGCTAATAGCCCACCCCCACCCCTGAGTTGTGACAACCAAAAATGTCTACATATGACAACAAATATCCCCTGGGGAGGTAGGGGGAAAGTCACACCTACTCGAGAACCACTGTTTCTAAACTGCCCTTTTGTATTTTGCTATTTTATGTTCAACCTGAAAATGGTTAATTTGGTAATGTTACTCTTCTATTAAGAAATTGATATGAAAATGTTACTGAGGCCAGGCACAGTGGTTTACGCCTGTAATCCCAGCACTTTGGGAGGCCGAGGAAGGCAGATCACAGGGTCAGGAGTTCGAGACCAGCCTGGCCAATATGGTAAAACCCCGTCTCTACTAAAAATACAGAAATTAGCTAGGTGTGGTGGCAGGTGCCTGTAGTCCAGGCTACTCGGGAGGCTGAGGCAGGAGAATCAGGAACTTAGGAGGCAGAGGTTGCACTGAGCTGAGATCATGCCACTGCACTCCAGCCTGGGCGACAGAGTGAGAGTCCGTCTCAAAAAAAAAAAAAAAGGTTGCCCGAGTGTGGTGGCTTACGCCTGTAATCCCAGCGCTTTGGGAGGCCAAGGCGGGCAGATCCACCTGAGGTCAGGAGTTGGAAACCAGCCTGGCCAACATGGTGAAACCCTGTCTCTACTAAAAAGTACAAAAAATTAGCCAGATGTGGTGGTGGGTGCCTCTAATCCCAGCTACTCGGGAGGCTGTGGCAGGAGATTGCTTGAACCCGGGAAGCGGAGGTTGCAGTGAGCCGAGATGGTACCACTGCACTCCAGCCTGGGGCACAGAGCAAGACTCTATCTCAAAAAAAAAAAAGTTACAGAAACCAGAAAATCTGTATTTTTTTAAACCATAAATTTTTTTTTTTTTGAGTCTTGCCCTATCACCCGGGCTGGAGTGCAGTGGTGTGATCTTGGCTCACAGCAACCTCCGCCTCCTGGGTTCAAGCCATTCTCCTGCCTCAGCCTCCCAAGTAGCTGGGATTACCGGCGTGCACCACCATGCCCGGCTAATTTTTGTGTTTTTTAATAGAGACGGTTTCACCATATTGGCCAGGCTCATCTCGAACTCCTGACCTTGTGATCCACCTGTCTCAGCCTCCCACAGTGCAGGGATTACAGGCGTGAGCCACCGTGCCTGGCCTAAACCATACATTTTAAGATGGGGATATAAACTGCTAGCAGTCCCCAACAGAAGACATTTAGGCCAGGCACAGTGGCTCATGCCTGTAATCTAGGTGCTTTGGCAGGAGGATCACTTGAGGCCAGAAGTTTGAGGCCACCCTGAGCAACATAGCAAGACCTAGTATCTTTTTTTTTTTTGAGACGGACTCTCGCTCTGTCGCCCAGGCTGGAGTGCAGTGGTGCGATCTCAGCTCACTGCAGGCTCCGCCTCCCGGGTTCATGCCATTCTCCTGCCTCAGCCTCCTGAGTAGCTGGGAGTACAGGCGCCTGTCACCATGCCTGGCTAAGTTTTTGTATTTTTAGTAGAGACAGGGTTTCACCATGTTAGCCAGGATGGTCAGCAAGACCCCATATCTAAAAAAATTTTTTTTAATTAGCCAGGTGTCTTAGACAAGGTAGAATGAATTAAAAAAAAAAAAAATTAGCCAGGTGTAGTGGTGCATGCTTCTAGTCCCAGCTACTCAAGAAGCTGAGGTGACAGGATCTCTTGAGCACAGGAGTCTGAGGTTATAGTGAGCCGAGATCATGGAACTGCACTCTAGCCTGGGTGGCAAAGCAAGACCCTGTCTCAAAAAAAAAAAAAAAGAGTTTGGGTGTGCAAGAGAGAAGAAAAGGAGTTTGGGTGTACAAGAGAGAAGGAAACTTTAATAGGCCAGTAAGTAGGTCTGTCAGCTTGATAATGACTTTTTTCAGTTAAGAAGAATGGAAGAATCTCATCAAGAAGCAACAGAGAAAGAAGTAGAAAGAATCTTGGGATTGTTGCAGACATATTTTCGAGAAGATCGTAAGTGTAACACCATTCAAAGTGGAGCAATTTGTATTTATCTGTTCAGTGAGGTTACTTGTATTTAAAAGGCAATTTCAGCTGTATGTAATGTTTGAATAAATACATATGCATTTTATGAGGATTCTTCTCCCCTTTAGAAATTTCATGTGAAAACTTTGAAGTTAACGTTTTTATTTTTATCTTTAAAAGATGGGGATTTTTTTTGTTACAAAATGAAATATGCCATTCAAGTGAGAAATGTCAAAAGTACCTGTTCCACCTCCCCTCATTGTAAAATGTAATGTGTATATTTTCAGATTATTTTATCAGTTTTATACACACCTACCTAAATAGTTGGTTTTGACCGGGCGTGGTGGCTCACACCTGTAATCCCAGCACTTTGGGAGGCTGAGGCGGGCGGATCACCTGAGGTCGGGAGTTCGATACCCGCCTGACCAACATGGAGAAACCTCATCTCTACTAAAAAATACAAAATTAACCGGGTGTGGTAGTGCATGCCTGTAATCCCAGCTACTTGGGAGTCTGAGGCAGGAGAATCGCTTGAACCTGGGAGGCAGAGGTTGCGGTGAGCCGAGATCATGCCATTGCACTCTAGCCTGGGCAACAAGAGCGAAACTCCGTCTCAAAAAAAAAAAAAGTTTGTTTTTGTTTTTCTTTTTTTCCAAGCTAATCATAATACGCACATTCTTCTGCTATGTGACTTTTCCATGTGGACATTCTTCCATATTTCATATAGATCTCCCTTGTTTTGTTCACTGATTCCCATTATATGGCTGTACTGTAAATATATTTAACAGATCCTCCATTAATGGATGATTAAGTTCCTTTTTTTTTTTTTTTTTTTGAGACAGAGTCTCGCTCTGTCACCCAGGCTGGAGTGCAGTGGCGCAATCTTGGCTCACTGCAACCTCCGCCTCCTGGGTTCAAGCCATTCTCCTGCCTCAGCCTCCCAAGTAGCTGGGACTACAGGCACCTGCCACCACGCCTGGCTAATTTTTTTGTATTTTTAGTAGAGCCTGGGTTTCACCGTGTTAGCCAGGATGGTCTTGATCTCCTGACCTTGTGATCCACCCGCCTCGGCCTCTCAAAGTGCTGGGATTACAGGCGTGAGCCACTGCGCCCGGCCAAGTTCCTTTTTTTTTTTTTTTTTCTGAGACAGAGTCTCACTCTTTTCGCCCAGGCTGGAATGCAGTGGCACCATCTCAATTCACTGCAACCTCCACCTCCTGGATTCAAGCAATTCTCCTGCCTCAGCCTCCTGAATAGCTGGGATTACAGGCGCACGCCACATCTGGCTAATTTTTTTTCTGTATTTTTAGTAGAGACACGGTTTCGCCATGTTGGCCAAGCTAGTCTTGAACCCCTGACCTCAGGTGATCTGCCAGCATCGGCCTCCCAAAGTGCTGGAATTACAGGCGTGAGTGCCATGCCCAGCTGGATGATTAAGTTCTTTATAGCATTTTACTCTTGTATAAATTGCTGAAGTAAAAAATCTTAGTATGTAATTTTGTGCACTTACACTTGTATTTCTGTAGCACAGCTTCTTAGAGGTGGTTCCAGGTCAGTGGGCATACGTTTTTAGTAGAGATGCCAAATTGGCCTCCAGAAGGGTTGGATTGATTTGCACTCCTGCAGCAGGATGAGTACAAATCCTTTCTTTGTCTCTGGCTAATGCTAGAGTGTACTGATATTAATGATAAGCAAAAATCAAATTTTTTTTCTCTTTTTGTCTATAGCTGATACCCCAATGTCCTTCTTTGACTTTGTGGTTGATCCTCATTCTTTCCCCCGTACAGTGGAAAACATCTTTCATGTTTCCTTCATTATACGGGTAAGATTAAAGATTATTTTTCTAATTGCTTTTATATGCTTTTAAAAGGATACATAAGAAAAGCTGTAGAAGGGAGCTGGCAAAGGTATCTGTATACACTAGCCAGTATATGTTTCAGACGCATTGTAGCAAAACATTAATTGGCATAATAGGTAGAAGAAGCTAGCTAAAATTGTATGTGCTTGCTTTTATGTTTTAGACATTACTTAGAGAAAGAATTGGAAAAATATGAATATGGAACTTTAGATTAGATAATAGTATGGTATAAATGTTAAATTTCCTGAATTTGATAGTTGTCATGTTGTATAATATCCTTGTTCTCAAGAAATACACACTGAAAGATTAGGGAAAAGAAGCAGGCCGCCTATCATTCTCACTTCATTCATAAATAATAACATGTAGAGTGATAAACATGGTAACTAACACTTTAATGACTGATGAATATGGGTAAAGGATATATGCCATGTGTTTATAGTAGTCTTACAGCCCTTTAAGCCTGAAATTATTTCAAAGTTGGTTTTAAAATATGTACCATGGAAATTTGCTTTAGACTATCTTTAATCTTACTTCAGGTTGCATTCCCACATGTAAAATGAATTTGATTTTAACCTTAGAGAAAAGCTTATGTCTACCAGCGTATTTTCTCAGAAATAATAACAAAGGCATATTTTGCCAGTGGTCACAGTGACAGAATTATGCAGAATAAAATGTGGAGTATTCCAAAATATGTATAAATCAGTTAAAGAGACAAGATGAGTTTCACTTAAGAGATTCTCAGGATGGAGGCTGTGTCTGGGTGAAAGAGCTGATTAGTAACCCAAAGATACCCTGTGTAAACAAAAGATACTAGGGAAGTCTTACCTATATCATCACC
The DNA here is from genome assembly GCF_028885655.2 of Pongo abelii. Classification (NCBI taxonomy): domain Eukaryota; kingdom Metazoa; phylum Chordata; class Mammalia; order Primates; family Hominidae; genus Pongo; species Pongo abelii. Next base: position 129,030,240 of record NC_071993.2, on the reverse strand, counting down.
TTATTATTGCTATGGTGTAATTTGATTTTCTGAGATACTGAATTTTCTGAGTAATTTTTTCCATCTAGTGATTATAGGTTTGAGTCTTAAATGTTTGTCTTCTCCTAAAATCATGTTTTCGTTTTAGGATGGTTTTGCAAGAATAAGACTTGACCAAGACCGACTGCCAATAATAGGTAAATGATATTATGTTTGGAAAAATTAGTTTTAGAGAAAATATATTTGTTAGTAGAATTTAAGTATTTTACTAAATGTAAATGAATTTTCAATGTAGATTAACTTTTACAATATTGTATCTTCCTCAACTACCTGAATATACTGAAAACATGGCCAGCGTCTACAATTTTGATGGATTCATCTATATCATTGATTAAACATCTGCTGTAAATATTAACAAAGAAATGATATAATTTCCCTCAGATCTTAATTTAGAAAGTTGGTGATTGCAGTCATTTTTGTAGTATCCCTCTTTCTAATCACGTTTTGTCAAATGCCAGCACCTTCTTTTCTCCTTGAGGTTCTATGAATCTTTCATTCTTCCCTGAATAATTTCACAGTCTCCATTACTCATGTCGTCCTAAGGTCTCCTGTGGAGAGTGAATATTTCCATCGCACTTACTTGCTACTTTCAATGTTCTCAATGTCCTATTGGACTCACTAGGGCTTAGCTCTGTGGTTGACACATAGATATGCAGATTTTCAAATGTCTGGAATGTGTTACTCTACTACATGTTTTTTGAAATGGAAACAGATGGGATGACTGGCTACTGTAATAATACTACAGCAGCTCCATAATGCATGAAATCCTAAAAAGTATGTAATATTATAAGTATCTTTTCAATACAGGTTTCATTGCTATTATTCATCAGCTTCCGTTTAGATTACCTGTTCCGATTTAATAACCTTTGATAAATTTGAAAAATTTGTCTTTCAAACAGAGCCTGTTAGTATTAATGAAGAAAATGAGGGATTTGAACATAACACACAAGTTAGAAATCAAGGAATTATAGCTTTGAGTTACCGTGACTGGGAGGTAAAGCTCTGCCTGTTGCCCCTGCATAGTTCTGACTCTGCCTTCACTTGCAGTAAACCCAATACCTAAATGTTCATTATTGTCTGCCAGGAGATTGTGAAGACCTTTGAGATTTCAGAGCCTGTGATTACTCCAAGTCAGAGGCAGCAGAAGCTAAGTGCTTGATGCTAGCTGAAGGTAACCTTTTCAATGAGATGGCTACACAGTTCTATTAAAGTTCATTTGGCAATCCAAAGTATCCTTTTTCCCCATTCCAGTGAAATCTGGATTTTTGCCTCCCTGTAGTGCCCCATTCTTAGAACTGTGTGTAACAGGTGAGAAAGGCATAGTGGTTCTGCGTTCCTTTCTCTGGATTGATTAAATTTGTGCTGTTAAGATTTGCAGCTGAGGCCAGGCGTGGTGGCTCATGCCTGTAATCCCAGCACTTTGGGAGGCCGAGGCAGGCGGATCACGAGGTCAGGAGTTTGAGACCAGCCTGACCAACATGGTGAAACCCCATCTCTACTAAAAATACAAAAATTAGCTGGCGTGGTGGCACACACCTGCAATCCCAGCTACTCAGGAGGCTGAGGCAGGAGAATCGCTTGAACCCGGGAGGCGGAGGTGGCAGTGGCCGAGATCGTGCCACTGCACTCCAGCCTGAGAGACAGAGCAAGACTCCGTCTCAAAAAAAAAAAAAAAAAAAAAGACTTGCAGCTGAAAGAAGCAGTACAGGATTGTTCTTGGTTTGGTGGGTTTTGTTTTTGTTTTTAATAAAAAATAGGGAAGGGGTCTCACTATGTTGCCCAGGCTGGTCTCAAACTCCTGGGCTCAAGGGATGCTCCCATCTCAGCTTCCCAAAGTGCTGGGATTATAGGTATGAGCCACCACACCCAGCTGCTGCTTTTCCCCCCAACAAACTGGTAAATTAGGTAGGTGAAATATTCAATCCTCTCATCCATGTTGTTGTTCACTATCCCATTAGATTTGCTTAAAAGTACAAAGCAGAAAAGGAGGATTAGGATAGAATTACCTTAGAATAATGTTGGTAAATTGGCATTTCTAAAATTTGTATTAGGCTATGAAAGAATTCTTCATTTTTATGAAGGGTAACATTTCTAGAAAGAAATCTTAATAATGATCTGACATTTTGTAGTGCAGACAGTTGTGGGTGGGAATCAGAAGACCTAGATTCTATTGGCTATGCCCCTTACTTTATTTATTTATTTTTGCCCCTTACTTTAAAACCTTGGGCAAGTCACTTAATCTCACTCAACTTCTTTTTTTTTTTTTTTGAGACAGTCTTGCTCTGTCACCCCCAGGCTAGAGTGCAGTGGCACGATCTCAGTTCACTGCAATCTCTGCCTCCCGGGTTCAAGCAGTTCTCCTGCTTCAGCCTCCTGAGTAGCTGGGATTACAGGCACCTGCCACAGTGACCGGCTAATTTTTCTATTTTTAATAGAGATGGGGTTTCATCATGTTGGTCAGGCTGGTCTTGAACTCCTGACCTCGTGATCCACCCGCCTCGGCCTCCCAAAGTGCTGGGATTACAGACGTGAGCCACCGTGCCTGGCCTCAACTTCATTTTTTTTTTAATCTATAAATACATCTATAAAATGGGAAGATTTTCAAGCTAGATCATTGCTAAGGATTTTTTTCTGGCTCAAATTTTCTGATTTTGAGCATTAAAATAAACTTTTTTGTACTTAATGTAAGCACTTAATATGTGCTTCAATTAATTGAAATACTTTTGTTCCAAGTTGTAAAAATATTTTAAATGAAAGAAGAGAATAGGCCGGGCGCGGTGGCTTACACCAGTAATCTCAGCACTTTGGGAGGGTGAGGCAGGCGGATCACGACGTCAGGAGATCGAGACCATCCTGGTTAACACCGTGAAACCCCGTCTCTACTAAAAAGTACAAAAAAATTAGCCAGGCGTGGTGGCGGGCACCTGTACTCCCAGCTACTCAGGAGGCTGAGGCAGGAGAATGGCGTGAAACTGGGAGGCGGAGCTTGCAGTGAGCCTGAGATTGTGCTACTGCACTCCAGCCTGGGTGACAGAGTGAGACTCTATCTCAAAAAAAAAAAAGAAGAAGGGAATAAATATGGAATAAATATAAGATATATAATGTGGATTACCCTGGGCCCTACTCACTGAGGAGGGCTAATTGTTGGATTTCATTTATGTATATTATATGAACTTTTGGTTTATCATTTATAAACTGTTAACCAGCTATTCTTCCCCTTTTTAGGACTCAAATGGATAGTGAAGTCCAAAACGGAAAGCAGCATGTATTGTACATATTGTATGATTCAACATTTTTAAAGGCCGATTGTTTTTAGTAAAATGTAGCTTTTGATAGTTAATAAATTTGTCATGGTTGTCTTTGATTAAAGGAAACTCACTGCCATATTCACAAATAATTGTAGTTGCTCTTTATTTTCTAATTATTGGAGAGTGTCTCCTTTGTCTATTCCTGTCCCAGTGAAAGTTTTACTTAGGTTGTTAATGCCCTATGGACCACTATGATTCCTGTTACTTCTTTTTTGCCACAAAGCTAGCTAGTCAAGTCAACAAATAGGTTGTATCATATGAAACTGTTGTTTTTATAGGTAAAATATGGTCAAATATGAGTAATTTCCTATGATTCAGCCTCTGATTTACACACAAGAAACTGTTAAATCCTCTGGCAAGCCAGGCTAGACTATTTTCCCCAGCAACATCAGCCCTGGTTCCATCTTACCAGCAGCTACTCCATGCTTCTCATCTTGGCTGTGCTTTCAAGTCTAGTCAGTTTCTTCTCCCAGTGCCCACTTTGCTATTTCATGTTTTCTCACTGCTTCCCTCTGGCATCAGGGGTAGAGGCGTCTTTTCTGTGGAAGAGTCTGGGCTCCAGTGCTTCCTGCTTCCTAGGGGAGTCTGCTCTCTCAGTCATCTCCTTGACCTGTGTCTGGAGTTTTCCCTTCAACCAAGCCCATCTCTGATTTAAAAACCGTTACCGTGACCCTCTTCAAGCTGCTATCCTATCACCTCTTTAATGAGAATCATTGTCTCCCCTCATGTCAGTCCATGGCAGTGTGGCACCTCCTTTCCCACTAATCGAGTCTGTTTTATGCCAGATTTCCTAATTCCTTTCCAAATTGTTAACTCCAGTGGATACATGGCTGTGCATTTGACACTTGGGAGATCTATGCCTTGAAACTGTGGATCCTTGATGTCTGTTGCTTTCCCTGGTTCCCCTTTCATAGTCACTGTCATCGTTTATGCTGACATTTACACCATGAATAGTCTGACAACTTTGATGTCTAAACTTCTTGAAAATGTTACAGATACATGCAATCAATTGCTCACTGGACAGCTTGTGGGTTATTTTAGACATGTACAAAACAGCCCTTCAAATCTCCCTATAAGACCTATACTGGCACTTTTACGACTTTATTTTCTCAGATGGAAAACTAGGATTGCCCCCACCCTCCAGGTCCTTACCTTAACCAGTCACTAATCCCCATCTGGTCTCTTCTCTCAGTTTGCTCAGGTTACTACCACAGACTCCAATCTGTTATCGCCTACTTCTGTCCTTCAGGTCTCTTCTGCTTCTTCAGAACCACTTGTCATATTACTCGGATTTCCCATTGCCTTCAAGATTGAAAAAAATCTGAACTCTTCAGTGATATTCAAAGCCTCGAATGCTCAGGTCCTTTACCTACATTTCCAGGCCTGCTTCCTCAGGACTCTAAACTCTAGCATTTCTTTTTTTGTTAAACAGCTTTATTGAAATATAATTCACACCGGGTGCGGTGGCTCACGCCTGTAATCCCAGCACTTTGGGAGGCCGAGGCAGGCGGATCACCTGAGGTTGGGCGTTCAAGACCAGCCTGTCTCTACTAAAAATACAAAATTAGCCGGGCGTGCTGGTGCATGCCTGTAATCCCAGTGACTTGGGAGGCTGAGGGAGACTCGCTTGAACCAGGGAGACAGAGGTTGTGGTGAGCTGATATTGTGCCATTGCACTCCAGCCTGGGCAACAAGAGTGAAACCCTGCCTCAAAAAAAAAAAAAAAAAAATGTATATATACACACACACACACACACACACACACACACACACACACATATATAAAATATATTTTATATATATAATTCACATACCTACAATTTCTATGTAAACTGTATAAATTATGTTTCATCTATTCACAGGGCGTAGCAACCATTACCACAATCTAATTTTTTAACATTTTTGTGACCCTGAATCCATTAGCTGTCACTCTACCTCACCTACCATTCTGACCTCTTACCTCTAAGCAACCACTAATCTACTTTCTGTAAATTTGCCTGTTCTAGACATTGCTCATAAATGGAATTATACAACATGTAGTCTTAACACCATAACTTTCTAAGTTCTTGTCTAAAGTTGCCCCCCTCTTTGTCTTTCATTTTTCTACTTTCTACTTGTTTCAAACTTTCCTAATTTGAGAAACTTAAAAGTGGTTACATTTTGCAAACCAAGGCTATGTTGCTTTTCATTTTGTACCTTTTCGTAACTATTGAATTTTCTTTTTTTTTTTTTGGGAAGGAGTCTTGCTGTGTCGCCCAGGCTGAAGTGCAGTGGTGTGATCTCGGCTTACTGCAAGCTCCGCCTCCCAGGTTCATGCCATTCTCCTGCCTCGGTCTCCTGAGTGGCTGGGACTACAGGTGCTCGCCACCATGCCTGGCTAATTTTTTTGTATTTTTAGTAGAGAACGGGGTTTCACCGTGTTGGCCAGGATAGTCTTGTTCTCCTGACCTCGTGATCTGCCCACCTCAGCCTCCCAAAGTGCTGGGATTACAGGTGGGAGCCACCGCGCCCGGCCAACTATTGAATCTTCTAACCTGTACTTTTTACTTTTTAAAGTTATCAACAGTGGCCAGGGCAGTGGCTCACACCTGTAATCCAGCATTTTGGGAAGCTGAGGCGGGTGGATCACTTGAGGTCAGGAGTTCAAGACCAGCCTGGCCCACATGGTGAAATCCTTTATTAAAAAATACAAAATTAGCCGGGCATGGTGGTGGGCACCTGTAATCCTCAGAGGCTGAGGCAGGAGAATTGCTTGAACCCGGGAGGTGGAGGCTGCACTGAACCGAGATTGGGCCACTGCACACCAGCCTGGGCGACAGAGTGAGACTCCATTTCAAAAAAGTAAAGATAAAATAATCAACAGTGGTTATTATGAGCTACTTTTTCTTTAAATTTCTGAACTGAAAAATACATGTTATATTTTATTTTATTTTTTGAGATGGAGTTTCACTCTTGTCTCCTAGGCTGGAGTGCAATGGCGTGATCTTGGCTCACTGCAACCTCTGCCTCCCGGGTTAAAGGGATTCTCCTGCCTCAGCCTCCTGAGTAGCTGGGATTACAGGCGCCTGCCACCACTCCTGGCTAATTTTTGTATTTTTAGTAGAGACAGGTTTCACCATGTTGGCCAGGCTGGTCTCAAACTCCTGACCTCCGGTGATCCACCTACCTCGGCCTCCCAAAGTGCTGGGATTATAGGCGTGAGCCACTGCACCCGGCCATGTTATCTTTTAAAAATAAAACTCGCCCAGGCGTGGTGGCTCACGCCTGTAATCCCAGCACTCTGGGAGGCTGAGGTGGGCGGATCACGAGGTCAGGAGATTGAGACCATCCTGGCTAACACGGTGAAACCCTGTCTCTACTAAAAATACAAAAAATTAGCCTGGCGTGGTGGCAGGTGCCTGTAGTCCCAGCTACCCAGAAGGTTGAGGCAGGAGAATGGCGGGAACCTAGGAGGCGGAGTTTGCAGTGAGCCGAGATCGCGCCACTGCGCTCTGGCCTGGGCGACAGAGCCAGAATCCATCTCAAAAATAAATAAATAAAACTCATCACCTTCCTAAAGCCTTTCTTTTCCTTCAGGGTTTTGTTAATAGCACCTTGTTCTTAAATCAGTTGTCCTGTCTGTTCTCATCTCATGTATTCACAAATCCTTTCCATGGATGTCTCCCAGGGCTGGGGAGGAGACTGATTTCTGTGCTGACGGTGGTAGGAATCAGGGTGGATTTGTGGCCATGCCTTCTTCCTGTCTCCGCTGCCTGAGAAGTTATCATCCAAGGTCCATTCTCAGTTCCCCGTAAATTGCTGCCCTACTCTAGTCCATATTTTTAATAAAACACTTTATACTGCATAACCAGACGTGCTATTTTTTTTTTTCTTCAGTGTTTTCTTCCCCACGAGTTGTAAACCCCTTAAAGTACAGAGGGGCTACATGCTAGTCATTGGTCCTGGACAGAGTTAGGGTTTAGGCTTAGGAATATGATATCTCATGAAGTTTTAGGTGGATTGGAGAGTATAAGACAATGTGTTTCTGCATAATTGTAACAGGCTTGTACATCCTCTGCTATATTTACTCCTACAGAGAGGGAGCCATGCCGCTTTAGTCAAGATCAACTCAGAGGCTGTGAAATTGTAGGTTTCTGGATTTCTAGAAAAGTGTTGCGACTAGCAGTGTTAAAAGAATAATGAAAAGCATAGTGAAGGATGAAGGTGTGTGAGTTAAGACTTCTCAGAGTCTTGGAGGGAGAGATTTAAAAATGGCTAATTTTTTTTTTTTTTTAGACAGTCTCGCTCTGTCCCCCAGGGTGGAGTGCAGTGGCCAGATCTCAGCTCACTGTAACCTCTGCCTTCTGTGTTCAACCGATTGTCCTGCCTCAGACTCCCGAGTAGCTGGGATTACAGGCACGAGCCACCACATCCGTCTTAATTTTTTTTGTATTTTTAGTAGAGATGGAGTTTCACCTTTTGGCCAGGCTGGTCTCGAACTCCTGACCTCAAGTGATAACGCCTGCCTCAGCCTCTCAAAGTGCTGGGATTATAGGCGGGAGCCACCACGCCCAGCCCAAATAGGAGTCTGTTTTCCCTCTCCTTGGATTTAAGCTGGTCTTGGTGACTTACGTGACCAGTAGAATACAGAAGTGATGTTCTGGGACTTGTGAGGCTAAGTCATAAGAAGCCTTCTAGCTTCCAACAGACCTCTTGGAATACACATTCGTGGAGTCATGAGTCACCGGATAATAAGTCCAACTACCACGTGGCACTGAAACTACATGGAGAGCTGCAAATGAGAGATGGGCCAGGGAGGCCCAGCTTTCTAGCCTTCCCTGCCAAGGGCATGTAGGGAAGCCATCTTGGACCCTCCAGATGAGCCCAGTCATCAACTGAATATCCCCAGGCAGCTCTGGTGGTACCTCATGGGACAGAAATATCCAGTTGAGCTCTGTCTGATTTCCTGACATAGAATTGCGAGATATAATAAAGTGGTGGTTGCTTTAAGTCACTAAGTTTTAGGGCTGTCACACAGCCAGCTGAAACACTTGGAAATACTGTGCTTGTGGCTTTTTTTATTTTCGCCAGTTTGATGCACTTAAAAAAACCAGGGAGTATATGTTTTATTGCATTAATGATTATAAAAGTATGCTAGTCTAAAAAATATAAAATAATTTAAACCTTATTTTTTTCTAGTTGACTTCTCAAAAATGGTGGCATACTCAAGAGCTCCCTTCAGAGTGGTTTCTTAATTTTACCCTCTTTTTTTTAATTTCTCCATCAGAATCATCACTTTCCTAAGTGCTTTCTAGTAAGGTTGCAAAATTGGATAAGCTGTGACCCCTTCAAACTTTCACCTTCTCTTTTTCCACTTGAGATTTTAGGAAAGATGGAACGGGGCTGGAGCGCTTCTGAGCGTGTCTTTGCTCTGAGTTCTCTCCCTCGGATCATTCGGTCTTGATGTCCCTTCTTCTGTTCCTTTGTCCATGCCACCTTGTGCTTACTGGTTTCAGTTTTGTGTGTTTTCTGGATATTTTCATGCTTTCCATCCTTTTCCAGTGTTAGTATTTTAGGGGAAAGTATTTCATTGGGAATTCTTTGAGGGAGCAGTCGGTGTTTGTGGTCCCTGAGGCCTCTGGTTCGTTCAGCCCGGTGTATGTGTTTCTTTGTAAGACTCAGTTCCCTCTCAGGCACTAGATAGTCCCATTTTTTACTATCTTCTGTTTTCTCACTTTATGGTCTCTTTTCCTCTATTTTAGTTTCCCATTTTGGAACCATATTGTATTTCCATACTTCTTCTATCATCATTTCTTGATGCTATTGATAGTAGTATGCCTCTGCTTTAGCAAACTGGAAATCAGAAGACACAGCCTTAAGTTTATGAAGTGTTTCATTCTCCTGCGGAAACTTGTGGACTAAACAGTTTCCTCACTTCTGAAGAATGGACACCACCTAGGCTGGGTGCCGTGGCTCACGCCTGTAATCCCAGCACTTTGGGAGGCCGAGGCGGGTGGATCCTGAGGTCAGGAGTTTGAGACCAGCCTGGCCAATATGGTGAAACCGCATCTCTACTAAAAATACAAAAATTAGCTGGGCGTGGTGGTACACGCCTGTAGTCCCAGCTGGTTGGGAAGCTGAGGCAGGAGAATCACTTGAACCTGGGAGGTGGAGGTTGCAGTAAGCCGAGATCGCACCACTGCACTCCGGCCTGGGCGACAGAGCAAGACTCCATCTCAAAAAAAAGAATGGACACCACCTAAACCCTTACGAAAGGGAAATATTAGAACATTTTAAGTTGGATGTCCTTTATTCTATTTCCATGGTACAGATCTAAAACTCCTACACCATGTCCCAGTTAGGGACACTTTTTTTTTCTTAGATGGAGTCTTGCTCTGTCACCCAGGCTGGAGTGCAGTGGTATGATCTCAGCTCACTGCAACCTCCACCTCCTGGGTTCAAACGATTCTCCTGCCGCAGCCTCCTGAGTAGCTGGGACTACAGATGTGTGCCACCATGCCCGGCTAATTTTTGTAATTTTTAGTAGAGACGAATTTCCACTATGTTGGCCAGGATGGTCTCGAACTCCCGACCCCAAGTGATCTGCCCGCCTCGGCCTCCCAAAGTGCTGGGATTGCAGTTGTGAGCCACCGCGCCCAGCCCCACATACCTCCTACACTCTCCTCCCGCAGTGTTCCCTCCTACCTGAGGACTTTGCCATAGCCTTCCCTGAGGAATCAGAAGCAGTCCCTCCAGAGCTCCTCCTTCCCCGCTGCCAGAACCACCACCTTGCCTCTGTCCCAACTCTGCCTTCCTGCCTTTACAGAGGAAACACTGCCCCTATGCCTTTCCAAAGCCAAGCCTTCCACCTCTTCTTGTTGAGCTTCAAGACTCAATTTTGCAATTATCAGATTCCCTTTCCGCAAAATCTCCCTGCTGCTCACTCCCATCCACATACAAATAGGCTTCCGTATATGTCATCTTTAACAAAAGAGGAAAGCTCTTCCTCTATTGTACACGCTGCTCCGGTTTTTACCCGCCTTTTTTACTCCTCTTCGCAATATAGTTTGAGTAGTTACCTGTGATCCTTCTCCATTTTCTCACCTCACTTTTTCTCCGCAATCCACTTTTGCTGGGTTTTCATCCGCCACCCCCTTTTCCCCCGACTACTTCACTGACTGCTCTTGTCTAGGTCATCAGTGGTTTCTTTTCTTTTTTTTTTTTTTTTTTCTGAGACAGAGTCTTGCTCTGTCACCAGGCTGGAGTGCAGTGGCGCAATCTCAGCTCACTGCAACCTCTGCCTCCTGGGTTCAAGCGATTCCCCTGCCTCAGCCTCCTGAGTAGCTGGGACTACTACGGTCCTTATGTAGACCACTCTTCAATTTCAGCTTAAACGTCACTCCCTCAGATCTTCCACAAACTCTCTCAGAGAAAACCTCATCCTTCCATGACACTTACAGTAATTTATGCTGTTTGTCTAATATCAACGCTCTTGTAATCCCAGCACTTTGGGAGGCTGAGGCTGGAGGATCACCTGAGGTCGGGAGTTCGAAACCAGCCTGACCAACATGGTGAAACCCTGTCTCTACTAAAAATACAAAATTAGCCGGGCATGGTGGTGCATGCCTGTAATCCCAGTTAGTCAGGAGGCTGAAGCAGGAGAATCGCTTGAACCCAGGAGGCAGAGGTTGCAGTGAGCCAAGATTGTGCCATTGCACTCCAGCCTGGGCAACAAGAGCAAAATTCCATCTCAAGAAAAAAGAAAAATTTAAAATTGGCCAGGCTTGGTGGCATGCCTGGGGTCCCAGCTACTTGGGAGGCTGAAGTGGAAGGATTGCTTAAGCCTGGGAGGTCAAGGCTGCAGTGAGCCGTGATTGTGCCACTACACTCCAGCCTGGGCAACAGAGTGAGACTCTGCCTCAAAACAAAAACAAAAACAAAAACAAACACAAACACCCAAAATCATATTCATAAATAGTTACAAAAAGTAAATACATGGCCAGGTGCAGTGGCTCACGCCTGTAATCCCAGCACTTTGGGAGGCCGAGGTGGGCAAACCATGAGGTCAGGAGTTCGAGGCCAGCCTGGCCAATATGGTGAAACCCCATCTCTACTAAAAAATACAAAAATTAGCTGAGCATGGTGGTGCACACCTGTAGTTCCAGCTACTCGGCAGGCTGAGGCAGGAGAATCTCTTGGACCCGGGAGCCGGAGGTTGCCATGAGCCAAGACTGTGCCACTGCACTCCAGCCTGGGTGACAGCATGACACTGTCTCCAAAAAAATAGGAAGCAAAAAAGATACCAGTATTGAAGTACAAATGAATGAAAATGATTCGGTATATTCACTTCAAGATACTCTCTACCATGTATGCAAGCCGCATTCATCCAAAGTCATCGTGTAGCCCATTGAGACATCTCTAGTTCTTTAAAACAAATGTGGGCCAGGAGCAGTGGCTCATGCCTGTAATCCCAGCACTTTGGGAGGCCGAGGTGGGCGGATCATCTGAGGTCAGGAGTTCAAGACCAGTCTGGCCAACATGGTGAGACCCTCAACTCTACTAAAAATACAAAAAAGTAGCCGGGCGTGGTGGTGTGAACCTGTAATCCCAGCTACTTGGGAGGCTGAGGTGCGAGAATTGCTTGAACCTGGGAGGCAGAGGTTGCAATGAGCCAAGACTGCGCCACTGCACTCCAGCCTGGGCAACAGAGCGAGACTCCGTCTTAAATGTGAAAAGGAGAAAATACAGTAATTAATTACCTGGATTCTTACTTAGGAATTAAATCTATCCCTCCCGAAATGTGCCATGTGCAGAGAAGTAATTGAGACTGCAGCCCAGCCAGATGTGATGGTTTGTGCCTATAATCCCAGCACTGTGGGAGGCCAAGTGAGAGGGTCACTTGAGCCCAGGGGTTCAAGTCCACCCTGAGCAACAGAGTGAGACTTCTATCTCTACAAAAAAAATTTAGGCCGGGCTCGGTGGTTCACGCCTGTAATCCCAGCACTTTGGGTGGCTGAGGCTGGCAGATCACCTGAGGTCGGGGAGTTTGAGACCAGCCTCACCAACATGGAGAAACCTTGTCTCTACTAAAAATATAAAATTAGCCGGGCATGGCGGCGCATGCCTGTAATCTCAGCTAGTCAGGAGGCTGAGTAGCCTCCTGTTGGTGAGCCAAGATAGTGCCACTCACTGCAGCCTGGGCAACAAAGTGAGACCCTGTCTAAAAAAAAAAAAAAAGAAAAAAACAAAAACCCAAAACCCCCCAAAAAAAACCAAAAAAAACTATAGCCCCCAAAATAATATTCATAAATAGCTATAAAAGTAAATACATGGCCGGGCGCGGTGGCTCACGCCTGTAATCCCAGCACTTTGGGAGGCCCAGGCGGGCGGATCACGAGGTCAGGAGATCGAGACCATCCTGGCTAACATGGTGAAACCCCGTCTCTACTAATAATACAAACTATTAGCCGAGTGTGGTGGCGGGTAATACCAGCAACTCAGGAGGCTGAGGCAGGAGAATGGCGTGAGCCCGGGAGGCGGAGCTTGCAGTGAGCGGAGATCACACCACTGCACTCCAGCCTGGGCGACGGAGCGAGACTCTGTCTCAAAACAAAACAAAAAATTAGCTAGGCGTGGTGACGCGCACCTGTAGTCCCAGCTACTCAGGAAGCTGAGGCACGCGAATCGCTTGAACCTGGGTGGCAGAGGTCACAGTGAGCTGAGATCACACCACTGCACTGCAGCCTGGGCAGCAGAGTGAGACTCCATCTCAATTAACAAACAAACAATACATGTATTTTATGCTTTAGAAAGAATTTCAAACATCAGGTCATGTAATGGTTCAAAAGCATTAAATTACATTTCATTCTACATTTTATATTAACTTGATCTCCAAACCAAACATAACACCATTTTAAAATTGATAAAAACCATGTCACTCAGATTTCAAACTCATGTGATATTAATTCAGCCAAAGTTCTTATACATCTATGACCTGACGGGACCATATGATACCACAAGCCCCTTTCATTCATTGGCTAAGAGTCAGGCATTGTGTGAAGTGCTAAAAGGCAGCATCTTATTTACCCTCATGTGAAAAAAGAGAAGCCTCTTTTTTGATACAGAAAAATATGCAGTCCTGAGTGTAAGCCTCCCTTTAAGTAATCAGCTTAAATTAAAATAACACTTATATAAAGAAAATCACATGGACCTAAAATTACTTTTTATTTAAGTACCATGTTGCAAATTGTTTCTCTTTTCTGATATGAGAAACTAGACCGGAGAAAGAATATTTTTAAGCCAGTAAAATAAACAGAGAACTTTTCTGAGAGTAAATCAGGTTGAAACAAACTATGAGCAAGACTAGGCTTTGCTCTGTAAGTGAAAGCCTGCCTGAGTTGTGAAGAAAATGACTCTGCTCTTCACACACCTAAATTTTAATCCTTCATAAAAAAATCATGAAATGTGTTTAAGTAGTTATGGGAAGTCCTAGCTCATGGAGAAGGTGGTGGTGACTCAACGGAAAGGGTTGTTAACCACTTTTCACATAAAGTGAACTTGAAATGAACTTCACAGTAAAATGCAAGAGCAACTTTTGGCATTGGAAACAGCGCCTTGCCTGCTGTCTCCATTTTGCAAAAGTCTTGAGTGCGTCTAATAGCATCTAAACACCAAACACGGACCCCTCCAACAATCCTATGAGGTAATAGGATTATCATCCCCATTTTACATATGGGGAAACTTTAAGAGAGTTAAGTGACATGTTTAAGGCCACAAAGATGCTAAGTGGGAGACTGGAACTTAAACACCAATGTCTAAAAACAAAGCCTGTGATCTCATGCATATGCCATCCCACACAACCTTGGAATATCAAAGGAGTGGCAACAGTCTACTTTTGGTGAACTTACAATCCAATTAGGCGGGAAAGAACTATATGCAAATATATCACAAGTGTAATACAGGGGTAAAAATGCATTGCTTACATATTGAGAGATAACAAAGGGCTGGAGTCTTTAATGTGAGGTGGAACTGAAGATGGAGGCCTTCTTGGAAAAGGAAGTGCTTCTTGAAGTAGATTGAGAGCACAATCTGAGCAGAAATGTGGGAATACTCCTGAGACCAGCCAGGAGATGACTCAATCAAACTGGTTGTTAACAAGAGGAAGTTACACAAGCCAGAGTACCACATACACAGGGGGATGCTGGAAGCCAGAATATAGAGTACAGTATGGGGAAGGGACACTGAAGCCAGGATGTGATGTAGAGGAATCTTGATGACTTTCCAAAACAAATAAAGACTCTGAAATGCTGTTAACAGCAAAGTGATTAAAAAGAAGAGATGCTTGATAAAAGATCCTGAAACCATAGGGCCTAGAAGCAGAGACAGAGAATTGGGCTGGTACACTAGAGGTGCAAGAACCTGGTTCTAGACCAGCACTGTTCCAACAAAATTAGAATGTGAGTCACAGATGTAATAGAAAATTTTCTAGGAGTTAAAAAAAATAAAAATAAATAGGTGATTTCGTTTTAGTGATACACTTCAACATAGTATATCCAAAATATTGTCAATCAACATGTAATCAACATACAAAGATTTATACTGCTGTTCTTTAATCAACTTTTTTTAGAGCAACTTTAGGTTTACAAAAATATTGACTGAAAAGTACAGAGAATTCCTACATACCTTCTCCCCACAAGTTCCTCCTATTATAAACATCTTGTATTAGTGTGGTACATTTGTGATAACTGAGGAATCAATATTGATACATTATTATTAACTGAAGTCCATAGTTTACATTAAGATTCACTCTTTATCTTGTACCTTATATGAGTTTTGACGAGTATATGACATGTGTCCATTATTACTGTTTCATACAGAACAGTAGCACTGCCCTAAAAATCTCATGTCTCTACCTATTCATCTTTCCCTCCCTCAATACCCTGAACCCCTGGCAACCTCTGATCATTTTACTGTCTCCAGAGTTTTGCTTTTGCCAGAAGTCGTATAGTTAGAATCATATAGTATGTAGGCTTTTCAGATTGGCTTCTTTCCCTTAGCAATATGCTTTTAGGGTTCCTTTATGTCTTTTCATGGCTTGAGAATGGCAATCCAGTGCATTTCTTTTTATTAGTGAGTAACATTCCATTGTATGGATGTGCCAATTTGTTTATCCATTCACCTCCTGAAAGACATTTTGGTTACTTCCAAGTTTTGGCAATTATGAATAAAGCTGCAATAAACATTTGTGTGCAGGTTTTGTGTGAAAACTGAAAACCATCAGTGTTCAACTGCTTTGGGTATATAACAAAGAGCACGATCACTGGATTGTATGGTAAGAGTATGTTTAGTTTTGTAAGAAACTGCCAAACTGTCTTCCAAAGTGGTTGCAGTGCATGTTGCCTCACCATCAATGATATATCAGAGTTCCTGTTGCTCCACATCTTTGCTTAGCATTTGGTGTTGTCAAATTTTAGCCATTCTAATAGTTGTGTAAAGGCATCTCGTTGATTTGATTTAATTTGAAGTTCTCTAATAACATGTAATGCTGAGCATCTCTTTATATGTTTTATCTGCCATCTGTTTATCTTTAATTGTCTGTTAAAATCTTTTGCCCGTTTCTAATTTGGCTGTTTGCTTTTTTATTGTTAAGTTTTAAGAGTTCCTTGTGTGTTTTAGATAGCTGTCCTTTATCAAATACGTGTTTTGCAGTTTTTTCTCCCAGTCTGTGGCTTGTCTTTTCATTGTCTTAACAGTATCTTTTTTTTTTTTTTCAGATGGAGTCTTGCTCTGTCACCCAGGCTGGAGTGCAATGGCGTGATCTCGGCTCACTACAACCTCTGCCTCCCAGGTTCTAGCAATTCTCCTGCCTCAGCCTCCCAAGTAGCTAGGATTATAGGTGTGTGCCACCACGCCCGTCTAATTTTTCTATTCCTAGTAGAGATGGGGTTTCATCATGTTGGCCAGGCTGGTCTCAAACTCCTGACCTCAGGTGATCCGCCCGCCTCAGACTCCCAAAGTCCTGGGATTACAGGTGTGAGCCACCGTGCCTGGCCAACAGTATCTTTCACAGAGCAGAAAGTTTTAAATTTTAATGAAGTATTACTTAATTTTTTTTCTTTCATGGATCATGCTTCTAGTGTTGTATCTAAAAAGTCATCACTAAACCCAAGGTCACCTAGATTTTCTTCTATGTTATTACCTTGGAGTTTTACAATTTTGCATTTTACATTTAGGTTTATAATTCATTTTGAGTTAATTTTTGTACATTGGATATAAGGACTGTGTCTAGATGTATTTTTTTTTTTTTGCATATGGATGTCCAGTTCTAGTGCCATTTGTGGAAAAGACTATCACTTTTCCATTGAATTGCCTTTGCTCCTTTGTAAAAGATCAGTTGGCTGTATCTGTATGAGTCTATTTCTGGGCTCTCTGTTCCATTTATCTGTCTGTTCTTTCACCAATACTACACTATTTTGATGACTAGCTTTATAGCAAGTCTTGAAGTCCAGTAGAGTCAGTCCTCCAACTTTGTTGTTCTTCAGTGTTGTTTTGGTTATTATGGGTCTTTTGGCTGTCCATATAAACTTTTGAATGTTTGTTGACATTCAGAAAATGACTTCCTAGGATTCTGACTGGGACTACTCAGAATCTGAAGATCAAGTTGTAAAAAACTGATGTCTTAACAACATTCATCTTCCTTCAATGAACATAGATTCTCTCTTCATTTATTTCATTTTTTATTTTGAGGTTTGTAGTTCTCCTCACATAGATATTGTATTGGTCCCTTCTCACGCTGCTGATAAAGACATACCCAAGACTGGGCAGTTTATAAAGTAAAGAGGTTTAATTGACTCACAGTTCCACATGGCTGGGGAGGCCTCAGGAAACTTACAATCATGGCAGAAGGAACCTCTTCACAGGGCGGCAGGAGACAGAATGAGTGTCCAGCGAAGGGGGAAACCTCTTATAAAACCATCAGATCTCGTGAAAACTAACTCACTATCACAAGAACAGGATGGGGGAAATCGCCCCCCCATGATTCAATTATCTCCACCTGGTCCCTCCCATGACACGTGGGGATTATGGGAACTACAATTCAAGATGAGATTTGGGAGGGGACACAACCAAACCATATCAGATATTAAACATATTTTGTCAGATTTATACTTAAGTATTTCTTTTTTCGTTGCTAATGTAAATGGTATTATTTTAAATTTCAAATTCTAACTGTTCATTCCTCTTTTTTTTTTTGGAGACAGGGTCTTGCTCTGTTGTCCAGGCTGGAATGCAGTGTGCAGTGGGGTGACCTTGGCTCACCGCAACCTCCACCTCCTGGGTTCAAGTGATTCTTGTGCCTCAACCTCCCAAGTAGCTGGGGATTACAGGCACATGTCACCACGCCTGGCTAATTTTTGTATTTTTAGTAGAGATGGGGTTTTGCCATGTTGGCCAGGCTGGTCTTGAACTCCTAATCTCAAGTGACCTGCCTGCCTTGGCCTCCCAAAGTGCTGGGATTACAGGCATGAGCCACTGTGCCTGGCCTGTTCATTTCTTTTTTCTTCTTTTTTGAGACAGAATCTCACTCTGTCACCCAGGCTGGAGTGCAGTGGCTTGATCTCAGCTCACTGCAACCTCTACCTCCTGGGTTCAAGTGATTCTCCTGACTCAGCCTCCTGAGTAGCTGGGATTACAGGCACGTGCCATCACGCTGGGCTAATTTTTGTATTTTTAGTAGAGATGGGGTTTCACCATGTTAGACAGGCTGGTCTCGAACTCCTGGCCTCAGGTGATCTACCTGCCTCGGCCTCCCAAAGTGCTTGGATTACAGATGTGACCCACTGTGCCCAGCTAGCCTGTTCATTTCTGATATATAGGAAAGCAATTTATTTTGGATATTAACAAGGCTGTATCCTGCTACCTTGCTGTAATTGGTCATTAGTTCCAGGAGGCTTTTTGTTGTTGTTGTTTCTTTGGGATTTTCCACATAGACAATCATATCATCTGTAAACAAAGACAGTTTAATTCCTTCCTAATCTATATACCTTTGTTTCCTTTCCTAGTCTTAGTACATTCACTAGGACTTCTGCTAGGACATTGAATAGAAATTATAAGAGAGGACATCCTTGCCTTGTTCCTGATTAAGATCAGGAGATATAAGATCATTTTTTAGGAGAAACCACCTAGTTTCTCACCATTAAGTATGATGTTAGCTGTAAGACTTTAGTAGATGTTCTTAAATTTAGGAAGGTCTCCTGTATTTTAGTTTGCTGAGTATTTATCATGAATGGGTATTGAATTTTGTCAAATGCTATTTCCATATCTATTGATATGATCACATGACTTCCTTTCTGATTTGAGGTGATTGGCTACATTAATTGCTTTTCTAATACTGAACCAGTCTTGCATACCTGGAGTAAATCCTACTTGGTGGTGGTGTACAATTCTTCCTATACATTGTCAGATTTGGTTTTGGTATTAGAATAATGTTGGCCTCACAGAATGAGTCAGAAAGTATCCCCTTTGCTTCTATTTTCTGGAAGAGACTATAGATAACTGGTATAATTTCCTTCCACAAATGTTAAGCAGAATGTACTAGCGAATCCATCTGTGCTTGGTGCTTCTGTTTTCAGTCATTAATCATTCATTAAATGTCTTTAATAGATACAGACCTATTCAGATCTTTTTCTTCTTTGGTGAGTTTTGGCAGATTCTATCTTTTAAGGAATCCATCAATTTCCTCTAGGTGGTCATATTTGTGGGCACAGAGTTTTAATTATATCCCCCTTTATTATTCATGGATAATGGATAATAAAGGTCCATGAATCAGTAGTGATGGTCCCTCTTTCACTTCTGATACCCGTAATTAGTCTTCTCTTTTTTCCTTAACCTTACTAGAGGTTTATCAATTTTATTTCACAGAACCAGCTTTTGGGTTCACTGATTTTCTGTACCCATTTCCCCTATTTAATTTCTTTGATTTCTACTCCAACTATCATTATTTTTTTCTGCTTATTTGGGATTTGGTCTTTTTCTAGCCTTCGAAGGTAGAATATTGATTTTAGATCTCCTTTTTAAAGAATGCATTTACTGCTATACATTTCCCTCTAAGCACTGCTTTTGCTAAATCTCACCAATTTTAAGTTGTGGTTTCATTTTCATTTAGTTCAATATATTTCTTTTTTTCTTTTTCTTTTTTTTTTTGTGTGTGTGTGTGTGATGAAGTCTCACTCTTGTCCCCCAGGCTGGAGTGCAATGGCATGATCTCCGTTCACTGCAACCTCCGCCTCCCAGGTTCAAGCGATTCTCCCGCCTCAGCCTCCCAAGTAGCTGGGATTACAGATGCCTGCCATCATGCCTGGCTAATTTTTGTATTTTTAGTAGAGACAGGGTTTCATCATGTTGGCTAGGCTGGTCTCGAACTCCTGACCTTAGGTCATCTGCCTGCCTCAGCCTCCCAAAATATGGGGATTACAGGCGTGAGCCACCTAGTTCAATGTATTTCTAAATTTCTCTTGAGACTTATTGTTTCACCAAAGCGTTATTTATAAGTGTGTTGTTTAATCTCCAAGTATGTTAGAATTTTTCAGCTATCATTTTTTTTTGAGACAGGGTCTTGCTAAGTTGCCCAGGCTGGGCACAAGTGATTCTCTGCCTCACTCTTCCGAGTAGATGGAATTATAGGCACACACCACTGTGCGTGGCTAATATCTGTTATTAATTTCTAGTTCAATGCCATTGTGGTCTGAAAGCAGACAGTGCAGGTTTTCTAGTCTTTAAAATGTGTTAAGCTGATTTTTTTATGGTCCAGAATGTGGTCTACTTTGGTGAATGTTGAGAGCTTGAGAAGAAACTCTTAGGTGAAGAATTCTATAGATGTCGATTAGATCTAGTTGACTGATGATGTTATTTGATTCAACTATGTTTTTACTGATTTTCTTCCTGGTAGATGCATCAATTACTGACAGAAGGGTGTTGAAGTCTCCTACTATAATAGTGGATTCATCTATCTCTCCTTGTAGTTTTATCAGTTTTTGCCTGATGTAGCTTACCACTCTGCTGGATGGTGTACCCACATAAAGGATTGTTATGCCTTCTTAGAGAATACACCTCTTTATCATTATGTAATGCCCTTCTTTATTCCTAATTTTCTTTATGGTGAAGTCTGTTTTTTTCTGAAATTAATATAGCTACTCTAGGTTTCTTTTAATTAGTGTTAGCATGGTATAACCTTCCTCATTTATTTACTTATTTAATTTTGAAACAGGGTCTCTGTTGCCCACGCTGGAGGTCAGAGGCATGATCATAGCTCACAGCAAGCTAAACCTCCTGTGCTCAAGTGGTCCTCCCACCTCAGCCTCCCAAGTAGCTGGGACTACAGGCGCACACCACCAGGCCCAGCTAAAGACATTTTTTTTTTTTTTTTGTAGAGACAGGATCTTGCTATATCGCCAGGGTCTTGAACCCCTGGCCTCAAGCAATCCCCTCCTTGGCCTCCCAAAGTGCTGAGATTATAGGCATGAGCCACCATGATTGGTCCATCCTTCTGCTTTTAATCTAAATGTGTCTTTAAATTTAAGGTGGTTTTCTTGTAGACAACATATAGTTGGGTCTTGTTTTGCTTATTCATGCTGACAGTCTGTTTTTTAACTGGTGTCTGAGATCACTGACATTTAAAGTGATTATTGATATAGTTGGATTAATATTTGCCATGGTACTTTTTTTTTTTTTTTTTTTGAGACACAGTCTCATTCTGTTGCCCAGGCTGGACTGCAGTAGCACAATCTCAGCTTACTGCATCCTCTGCCTCCTAGGTTCAAGCGATCCTCCTGCCTCAGCCTCCCGAGTAGCTGGGATTACAGGTGTGTGCCACCATGCCCAGCTAATTTTTGTATTTTTAGTAGAGATGAGGTTTCACCATGTTAGCCAGGCTAGTCTTGGACTCCTGGCCTCAAGTGATCCACACACCTTTGCAGATCAGTCAGAGTGGTGGGAGAAACTATAGGGAAAGGAGCAGGCCTTCTTTAAGGTCAGAAGGCTCTGCATAGCTTCGGGGGAGAAAGCTGAAGGCAGCTGTTCTCTAACCCTGAGGTAGAGGGCGAGGAGTATGTGCAAGAGAGTGAAGGGGAAGTTATCTTGATCAGGCTTGTGTGTTTGAAGTTGTCCAGAAACTGACCTTTGAACATCTGCACAAGGTTCCCTGAAAGGGGAACAATAAATGTTAATTATCCACAGATTGTGTTTGCTCTGGGCTTTCGGCACTGTACCTGCACTGAATAAAAGCAAGCAGCTCCAGCTTCTCGGGGCTGCACTCTGGCCACTTGAGCCGGGCAGTGCACTAGCTGCTCTTACACTTCATGCCTGTGTCTGAGTACTCATTTCATCCGTTGGTCAGCCAGGGTCTGCGGGACAGACCTGGCATGCCTTAGTCTCCTGAAGTGTTGATATTACAGGCTTGAGCCACCATGCCCGGCCCATGTTACTATTTTCTTTTTTCTGCTCTTGTTCTTGTTTTTTTTCTTTTCTTTTTTTCTGTTCCACTCTTTTTCAGCCTTCTCTTTTTTTTTTTTTTTTTTTTTTTGAGACAGTCTTGCTCCGTTGCCCAGGCTGGAGTGCAGTGGCATGATCTTGGCTCACTGCAACCTCCACCTCCTGGGTTCAAGTGATTTCTCGTGCTTCAGCCTCCCAAGTAGCTGGGATTACAGACATACGCTATCACGCCCGGCTGATTTTTGCATTTTTAGTAGAGATGGGGTTTCACCATGTTGGCCAGGCTGGTCTTGAACTTCTGACCTCAGGTGATCCACCCGCCTTGGCTTCCTAAAGTGCTAGGATTACAGATGTGAGCCACTGTGCCTGGCCTGACTCTTCGGGTTTTAAGTTAAGCATTTAATATGATTTGATTTTTTCTCCTCATTTAGTCTATCAAATGTTTTTGCTTTTTATTTTTAAAATTATTTTCATTTATTTTAACTTTTTATTTCCAAAGTTTAAATGGTTGCCCTTGAGTTTGCAGTATACTTTTTTTTTTTTTTTTGAGATGGGGTCTCACTCTGTCACCCAGGCTGGAGTGCAGTGGCGTGATCTTGGCTCACTGCAACCTCCATCTCCTAGGTTCAAGCAATTCTCCTACCTCAGCCTCCCAAGTAGCTGGGTTACAGGTGACTGCCACCATGCCCAGCTAATTTTTCCATTTTTAGTAGAGATGTGGTTTTTCCACACTGGCCAGGCTGGTCTCGAACTCTTGGCCTCAGGTGATCTGCCTGCCTCGGCCTCCCAAAGTGCTGGGATTACAGGTGTTAGCTACCACACCCAGCCTGCAGTATACGCTTATAACTAATCCAAATTCTCTTTCAAATAATACTATACCACTTTATGAATAGCACACAAGTACCTTATAACAGAGCATTTCCATTTATTACCTCCCATCCCTTATAACACTGCTGTCATTTATTTCCATAAGGTTCAATGATCATACTACTTACCCATAAGCTATAATTACCAAATACACTTTTTTTTGTTTTGTTATTTAAGATGGAGTCTCACTCTGTCGCCAGCCTGGAGTGCAATGGCGAGATCTCGGCTAATTGGAACCTCCACCTCCCAGGTTCAAGCGATTCTCCTGCCTCAGCCTCCTGAGTAGCTGGGACTACAGGCATGCGCCACCATGCCCAGCTAATTTTTTGTATTTTTAGTAGAGGTGGGGTTTCACCATGTGGGCCAGGACGGTCTCGATCTCTTGACCTCGTGATCTGCCCACCTTAGCCTCCCAAAGTGCTGGGATTACAGGCGTGAGCCACCATGCCTGGCCCAAATACAAGTTGTTATTATTATTTGTGGCCAACTGCTGTTAGATCAATTAAAGTTAAAAACATTTTTACCTCCACTTATTCCTTCTCTAATGCTCTTCCTTTCTTTATGCAGATCTGAATTTCTGAGCCACATTATTTGCCTTCTTTTTTTTTTGAGACGTAGTCTCACTCTGTCGCCCAGGCTGGAGTGCAGTGGTGCGATCTCGATTCACTGCAACCTCTGCCTCCCAGGTTCAAGGGATTCTCATGCCTCAGCCTCCCGAGTAGCTGGGATTACAGGTGTGTGCCACCACCATGCCCTGCTAATTTTTTGTGTTTTTAGTAGAGACAGGGTTTCATCATGTTGGCCAGGCTGGTCTCAAAGTCCTGAGCTCAGGTAACCCACCTGCCTCGGCCTCCCAAAGTGCTAGGATTACAGGCGTGAGCCACCGTGCCTGGCCTATTTGCCTTCTCTCTGAAGAATGTCTTCAACATTTCTTGGAAAGCAGGTCTACTGCCAACAAATTCCCTCCATTTTTATCTGAGATAGTCTTTACTTCCCTTTCACTTTTGAAGGATAATTTCTCTGGATATAGAATTCTAGGCTGTTTTTTGTTCTTTCAATATTTTTAAATACTTCACTCTCCTCTCTCCTGGCTTCCATGGTTTCTGAAGAGAGGTGTGATGTAATTCTTATTGTTGCTCCTCTATATGTAAGGTCTCTTTTTTCCTTTGGCTTCTTTCAAGATTTTCTGTCTTTGATTTCTGGCACCTTATAGATGATACACCTGTGTAGACTTTTTGGCATTTGTGCCTGCTTGGTGTGTTCTGTACTGTTGTAGTTTTAAAATTCAAATTAATTAGGGTCAGGTGTGGTAGCTCATGCCTGTAATTCCAGCACTTTGGGAGGCTGAGGCAGACAGATCACCTGAGGTTGGGAGTTCGACACCAGCCTGACCAACGTGGAGAAAGCCCATCTCTACTAAAAATACAAAATTAGCTGGGTGTGGTGGCACATGCCTGTAATCCCAGCTACTTGGGAAGCTGAGGCAGGAGAATCACTTGAACCCGGGAGGTGGAGGTTGCAGTGAGCCGAGACTGCGCTATTGCACTACAGCCTGGGCAACAAGAGCAAAACTCCATCTCAAAAAAAAAAAATAAATAAATAATTTAGATAAAAAATTTAGTTCCCCAGTCACACTAGCTACATTTTAGGTGCTCAACAGCCACATGTGGCTAGTATCTACCACACTGGTGGCCAGATCCAGATCCAGATAATTGAGGAAAGGAGATCAATCTAGGGCTCCTGACAGTGAATGGCCTGCAGAGGAAAGCACCTCCTGGACTCTGCTGGCACCTGAGGCACCCTGCTGCTCCTGCTCACCTCCCTGCCTCTGCTCATACAACCCAGTCCTGCTTCCTGGAGTGTCCCTCCTCTCTGTCCTCAGATTATCTTTATTTTACCCTTTCTTCTCTGCCTTAACTTAGGTCCCATCTACTTACAACACCTTTAGAGGGAAAGGAGAATGTGTTTTACTTTATTACCTTTAAGAAACATGATCTAAGCCTGTTGTCACCATGCAAAGATCCTTCACATCACCAGGGCCTAGGGCCAAGCCTCACACTTGTGGCTTTTTAGACTCAATATTACATCTGATAACATTAAAAATGTTAATGGGGGCCGGGCACAGTGGCTCATGCCTGTAATCCCAGCAGGATTGGGAGGCCAAGGTGGGGGGATCATGAGGTCAGGAGTTCGAGACCAGCCTGGCCAACATGGTGAAACCTCGTCTCTACTAAAAATACAAAAATTAGCTGGGCGTGGTAGCGTGTGCGCCTGTAATCCAATCTACTCATGAGGCTGAGACCAGAGAATTGCTTCAATCCGGGAGGCGGAGGTTGCAGTGAGCCGAGATTGTGCCATTGCACTCCACCCTGGGTGATGAGAGTGAAACTCCATCTCAAAAAAAAAAAAAAAAAAAAAGTTAATGGGACTGAAAAAATTTTTTGTCACCATGTTATTGTCAAGTAAGAAAATGAAAAGCAAAGACAACTGTCTATTGCTTGCATCTCATAAGCAGAACGACATTCTAATAGCGTCCTCCATTTTCCCCCAAAAAGGAGGAAACTAAATGAAACTATGTATTTTTTCTTTTTCATGGAAGACAAAAAAGTTGCCTCTGACCTTCAGCAAAATAGACATTTAGGAACTCACACAGCTCCAAACCTAGTATTTGTTTATCTCTTTTCCATTTCGATTTCTTTTAACTTTATTACCTTTTCTCCCTCCAAATGTCTGTTACTAGTTGTTTAACCTTGGGTAAGTTATTTAGCCTCTCTGATCTACATTTCCTAACTTGTGAAGCTGCTATAAGAATTAAGGGAGTTAACACATATGCTGGCCGGGCACAGTGGCTCACGCCTGTAATCCCAGCGCTTTGGGAGGCCAAAGCAGGCTGAGCTCCCAAGCTCAGGAGTTTGAGACCTGCCTGGGCAACATGGTGAAACCCCATCTCTACTAAAAATACAAAAATTAGCCAGGCATGGTGGTGTGCACTTGTAATCTCAGCCACTTGAGCCCAGGAGGTTGAGAATGCAGTAAGCTTTGATTGTGGTGCCGCACTCTAGCCTGGGTAACAGAGTGAAAATGCCTCAAAAAGAAAAGACAAGCCAGGTGCAGTGGCTCATGACTGTAATCCCAGCACTATGGGAGGGCGAGACGGGAGGATCACCTGAGGTCAGGAGTTTGAGACCAGCCTGGCCAACATGGTGAAACCCCATCTCTACTAAAAATAAAAAATTAGCCCAGTATGGTGGTGCACTCCTGTAATCCCAGCTACTCGGGAGGCTGAGGCATGAGAACTGCTTGAACCCAGGAGGCAGAGGTTGCAGTGAGCCAAGATCATGCTACTGTACTCTGGCCTGGGCAAGTGTCAGACTGTGTCTCAAAAAAAAAACCAAACAAACAAACACCACATATGCCTAGGACTTTGGACATTCTCATTATTTTTCAAGGCTGGCATGTCTTGAAGTGTCCTGGCTGAGGTTAGTGTAGGACTTAGGATAAGGTTGAGGCTTTAGAGGGACAGAAGTGAAGTGGGACAGGAATATTAAGACCAAAAAGCCTCCTGGTCCACTTTCTGTCCAGAGCATATTCTGCTGTCTTTCTGATGTATTCCACAGGCTTTGCTTTTGTTCAAAATGAGAGCTGGTCTGGGAAAGGACTGGGAATAGTCAAATCTACCATAAAGAACAAAATGGATGAAGCTTGACTTAAGAACATGACTACTGAGATATAGCATGCAGCTTTCAAGTTTAAGAAGTTAGAGGAACGCCTGAGAAGCTGCTGGATATTACATGGCCACTCCTTAGGTGCCTTCCGATTGTGGGAGGCACAAGTGATGCTTGGCAGTATTAACAAGTGTGGGGAAAACAAAGAGAGATCAGACTATTACTGTGTCTATGTAGAAAGAAGTAGACATAAGAAACTCCATTTTGTTCTGTACTAAGAGAAATTCTTCTGCCTTGAGATGCTGTTAATCTGTAACCCTAGCCCCAGTCCTGTGCCTGCAGAGACATGTGCTGTGTTGACTCAAGGTTTAATGGATTTAGGGCTGTGCAGGATGTGCTTCGTTAAAAATGTGTTTGAAGACGGTATGCTTGGTAAAAGTCATTAACATTCTCTAATCTCGAGTACCCTGGGACACAATGCACTGTGGAAGGCCACAGGGACCTCTGCCCAGGAAAACCAGGTATTGTCCAAGGTTTCTCCCCATGTGATAGCCTGAGATATGGCCTCGTGGGAAGGGAAAGACCTGACCGTCCCCCAGCCCATAAAGGGTCTGTGCTGAGGAGGATTAGTGAAAGAGGAAGGCCTCTTTGCAGTTGAGGTAAGAGGAAGGCATCTGTCTCCTGCTCTTCCCTGGGAATGGAATATCTCAGTGTAAAACCCGATCATACGTTCTATTTACTGAGATAGGAGAAAACCACCTTATGGCTTGAGGTGAGACATGCTGGCGGCAATACTGCTCTTTACTGCACTAAAATGTTTGTGTAAAGCCATAAATCTGGCCTACGTGTATATCGAGGCACAGCACCTTTCCTTAAACTTATTTATGACACAGAGATCTTTGCTCACGTTTTCCTGCTGACCGTCTCCCCACCATTACACTATAGTCCTGCCACATCCCCCTCACCAAGATGGTAGAGATAGTGATCAATAAATACTGAGGGAACTCAGAGACCAGTGCTGGTGCTGGTCCTCTGGGCCCACTATTCTTTCTCTATACTTTGTCTCTGTGTCTTATTTTTTTTTCTCAGTCTCTCGTCCCACCTGACGAGAAACACCCACAGGTGTGGAGGGGCTGGCCCCCTTCAACAAGTCACCAGGCCACCAAGAAACCTCCTTCAGCTGGGTGCATATCCAACACAGGCCCTTGGGGTCAAGAGTGTCAAAACTCACCTCAAAAATTGATTTCTATTTCTCTGAGTTTCATTTCACTTTTTAAAACACACTTTAAAAAATATTGCATCATCAGCTTTATTGCTGACTGGGAAAACTATGAGGACAGACAGGCTTAAATTATCTGTGCACGCAGAGGGAAAGATAAGGCATATTACCTTGTTGGAACTCATTTTTTTTTTTTTTTGAGATGGAGTCTCCTCTTTAGCCCAGGCTGGAGTGCAGTGGCACGATCTCTGCTCACTGCAAGCTCTGCCTCCCGGATTCACGCCATTCTCCTGCCTCAGCCTCCCGAGTAGCTCGGACTACAGGTGCGTGCCACCACGCCCGGCTAATTTTTTGTATTTTTTTAGGGGAGAAGAGGTTTCACCATGTTAGCCAGGATGGTCTCTATCTCCTGACCTCGTGATCCACTCGCCTCGGCCTCCCAAAGTGCTGGGATTACAGGCGTGAGCCACCGCGCCTGGCCCTGGAACTCATTTTTTTAAAAATTTTTTTGAGATGGAGTCTTGCTCTGTCGCCCAGGCTGGAGTGCAGTGGCGCGATCTCCGCTCACTGCAAGCTCCGCCTCCCGGGTTCACACCATTCTCCTGCCTCAGCCTCCCGACTAGCTGGGACCACAGGCGCCCGCCACCACGCCCGGCTAATTTTTTGTATTTTTAGTAGAGACGGGGTTTCACGTGTTAGCCAGGATGGTCTCGATCTCCTGACCTCATGATCCGTCCGCCTCGGCCTCCCAAAGTGCTAGGATTACAGGCGTGATTTTTATATTTTGCTCTAGACTGTCATTCCTTAAGAAATCTTCCTTAAAATAGTGGTTGCAAAATGGAGGCCCATGGGCTGGATTCAGCCTGTAAAACTGTTTTGTTTGGACTGTAGAGTTAAAAAAAAAAAAAAAAAACAAAACCCTGTATTTCCAGCGTCTCTTATTAAAAATCGTATGTGGCACCGGACTTTTAGTGGTACAAGACAGCAACTGTCTCTAGCTGACAGTTGTTTCCTTTAAAAGCCGTTAAGAGTTCTTTAATTTGCGAACCCTCGCCATTCACGGAATACCTGCTTGTGTTCTTGTATCCAGGGCACTGGAGTGCGTGCCAGCTGGTCTGGAAGCAGCTCCAGCAAGTCACTTACACGGCGGCCAGGGGCGGCCTGAGAGGGTAACTTTCAATCCGAGACCCGCCGGGAATGACTTTGGGATAATCACAACCTCTGGTCCTCAGTTTCCTTACCTGCGAAATGGGGCTGATAACGCACAGCTGTGGGAAGTACCGGCCCAAACGCGGGGCTTGGGGACACGACCACCATTCCCGCCCACTGGTCCCCACGCCAGGCCTCGCTCTCCACCCCTCCCGCCGCGGGCCCCCGCGCTTCGCCGAGGTCGGCCCCGGGCGCCGAGAGGCGTGGTCGGCCCGAGTGGACCCTCGCGGCGGCCATGGCGTCGGTGGTGGAATACAAGGGCCTCAGGGCCGGCTACCACTGCGGCTACTGTGACTCCAAGGAGGGCAAAGCGTCCTGCGGTGAGTGTTCCCGACGCCGGAGCTGTCGCGGCCGCCTCGCGTCCAACCCCTGGCGCGGCCGCCGCGCCCCGGACAGGCCCTCGGCAGGGGAAAAAGTAGGCTTGCACCCCGACTCCCGCTTCCCTTCCCCTCTTGACTCTCCCCATCCTGTTTCCCTTCCCGCTCTGTCTCTCCGCCTCACCCTCACTGACAACGGCGGCCCCTTATGGAGAAGGAACGGCAATAAGTGGAAAGCTGCCCTCGGTCAAGATGGCGCGGGCGGCGTCAGCTCCAAGAGGCGCCGGGCCGGCCGGGCCTGAGGGCGCCCGAGTGGCTTCGCGCGAGCCTCGGGAGGCTCCCGGGCGGCGCGCTGCATTGTGGGGTGGCGACGACGGCGGCGCTAGCGACGCGGGGCCGGGAGGCTGAGCGTTCGGGGGGCCGAGGCCATGGCTTTCTGGGCGGGGGGTTCGCCCAGCATCGTGGACTATTTCCCTAGCGAGGACTTCTACCGCTGCGGCTACTGCAAGAACGAGTCGGGCAGCCGCTCCAATGGTGAGCGAGCCGGGCCGGCGGGCGTGGGAAGCCGGGCGCCCGGGTCTCGGGATCCCGGGTCCCCCAGCGAGGACGCGAGGGGGCCGGAGCCCCTGGGTGTCCCCAGTGCCACGGCCAAGACGGAGGGGGCACCCTCGGGAGGGCCGCGGCGCCGGCTTAGCGGGGCAGCTTCGCGGTGCCCGTTCTGCAGGAGAATCCTAACCGGTGCCCGGACTCTCGAAATCGTGGTGGTCTCCCCAGAGTCGGGAGACGGACGCCCGTCTGGGGTAGATTGTGTGAGGTGACGGACGGCGCGCAGTGCCAGGGAACGCCCCAGAGCCGTAGTTAATGGCCGGGGCTGACCGGTGGGTGCTGCGGTGGGAGCGTCCCGGGAGCGAGGGCGAAACGCGGTGCAGAAGGAGCTGTGGGTGTGCACACAGGTGCCGGTCATGTATGAATCAGACGTCCCTGGACGAATGTACAGGATGAGCCCCTTGCATCTCTGGGTTAAAAAAAAAAAAGACAAGAAACTGGTGACCGCGGTTGCTACCGGCAAGGGATTCTCTTTGTCCTGATCTGTTTGAAATTTTTACCATTTGCTTATATGCCGTGTCTTTCCTGCACCCACCCGGACGACAGCAAAGCCAGCCCACAAGTTTGTTTTGTTTTTCCATCGTGATTCAGATTTCTTTGGGGGAGATTTGTTGTTGGTAAACAAAACATCGTGTTTATTTCCTCTCATATAGAATGTAGAATCTATTATTTTAATAGAACAGTCTAGCTTTGTGGAAAACGAGATTCGCCTGAAAACACACAGGCATTTTCCATGAAAAAGGTGTAAGTGGGGAATGATTTGGTCGATAACGGTGTGTGCATTTGCTCCTTCATTGAAAGTGTTTGTTAAGTGCTTCTTGTGGGCAGCGGTTTTGAGTAGACAGTTATGCAATCATTAGAAGTGAGGATTATGAAGACTAAATGGAAAAATGCTTCCAGTTTGGACTTAAACGGAGAAAATCAACAGGATGCAAATGGCTTATGCGACATGATTATAGTTCTGAAAGGAAGAAGGCCCGGAAGCACACCAAATAGTGACAGTGGTAATATGGCCTTAGAGTAATGTGGATTTCTACCTTCTCTTTTTCAGAATTTTTGTATTTTGGCTATAATATTTATAAAATCAATAAGTTACATTAAACGTGCCTAAAATTAATATTTTAATAGATCATTACTTATTTTTTTCCAATAATTGTGGTAAGAGAAAATTGGCTAACATAAATGTTATATTTCACATTTTGTCGAAGAAACCTGCCTGCTTACCATCAAGAGAAAATAATAATCAATTTCTAGTATCTCGATTTTAATTTTAATACTCTTTATTATGGGGCATCTACTTACTTGGTAGGTGAGTTTTATTTTTTTATTTACAGATGATGAAATTGAGGCTCATTGGGTAACTCCTTAGTGTCAGTGAGTGCCTGCCAGGTGTCGGGATATTTCTGTTGGACTCCAGTGCCATGCTTTTCCCACTGTATTCTGCTCTATCAAGCCTGTCATATCTCTGATGTGATTTATTGTTTACAAAAGGGAAAAATCCATTTATTTATTTATTTTGAGACACAGTTTCACTTTTGTTGCCCAGGCTGGAATTCAGTGGCACAATCTTTGCTCACTGCAACCTCCGCCTCCCAGGTTAAAGGGATTCTCTTGCCTCAGCCTCCCGAGTAGCTGTGATTACAGGTGCCCGCCACCACGCCTGGCTAATTTTTTTGTATTTTTAGTAGAGACGGGGTTTCACCATGTTGGCCAGGCTTGGTCTTGAACTCCCGACCTCAGGTGATCTACCCGCCTCGGCCTCCCAAAGTGCTGGGATTACAGGCATGAGCCACTGCACCTGGCCCATTTCTTTTTTAACTTTAGTTTTTTTGTTTTTTGTTTTTAAAAGAGACAGAGTCTTGCTCCTTCGCTCAGGCTGGAATGCAGTGGTGCGTTCATAGCTTACTGCAGCGTCAAATCTCAAATTCCTGGTCTCAAGCCTCCTCCCACCTCAGCCTCCCAAGTAGCTGGGACCATAGGCACAGGCCACAAAACCTGATTAATTATGATTATTTTTTTTTTTTTGTGAAAACAGAGACTTGGTATGTTGCCCAGGCTGGTCTTGAACTCCTGACCTCAAGTGATCTTCCACGTTGGCCTTCCAAAGTGTTGGGATTATAGGCTTGAGCCACCACCTCATGAAGCCTTTAGTTCTGATATGCCTTTAAATGTTTCCTCATAGTCTTCGTTTTTTTTCATAGTTGCGTAATTCCATCATGTTGACAACATCATAGCCCCTGTAATCATCTTCCTGTTCCTTGGCATTTGAGTTTCTTTCTTTCTTTCTTTTTTTTTGAGATGGAGCTTCACTCTTGTTGCCCAGGCTGGAGTGTGGAGTGCAATGGCTCGATCTCGATTCACTGCAACCTCCGCCTCCTGAGTTCAAGCAATTCTCCTGCCTCAGCCTCCCAGGTAACTGGGATTACAGGCATGTGCCACCATGCCCAGCTAATTTTGTATTTTTAGTAGAGATGGGGTTTCACCGTGTTGGCCAGACTGGTCTTGAACTCCTGACCTCAGATGATCTGCCCACCTCGGCCTCCCATAATGCTGGGATTACAGGCGTGAGCCACTGTGCCCAGCTGAGTTACTTTCAATTCTTACACTTGGAATATTGTTACACACTTTTCTCCAATTTTTAATGCTCAAGACTACTGTAAATATATACCTGTATATAAATCAGGAGAACTAATAAGCACAAAACATTTTGCCAAGTTTTCTGAAGAGACCAGCATGTTAAATCATTGGGGATATTATTAAAGTTTGAAAGTCTGATGCAGTCTGATTGCGGTGAGGACTTAAATTTATGCTGTCATAGAGACTATTGACTAATCCTCAAATAAACATAATTACTTTGATGTGTTTTTCTGAATTAAAATATATATAATGTTATTTTTTATTTGTGCTGTATGTATGCCAAACTAACAGCTGTGAAGTATGTACAAACTTTTCATTTATCCAATATGAGTGTTTTGGAATTTTAACCTAAACACTCCTATTTTTTTTTGTTTTTTTGAAATGGAGTCTCACTCTGTCGCCAGGGCTGTAGTGCAGTGGCGTGATTTCGGCTCACTGCAACCTCTGCCTCCCGGGTTCATGTGATTCTCCTGCCTCAGCCTCTTGAGTAGCTGGGATTACAGGCGCCCGCCACTACGCCCAGCTAAATTTTTGTATTTTTAGTAGAGATGGGGTTTCACCATGTTGGCCAGGCTGGTCTTGAACTCCTGACCTTGTGATTTGCCCACCTTGGCCTCCCAAAGTGCTGGGATTACAGGCATGAGCCACCGTGCCCGGCCACACACTCCTATTTTTAAAACTCACACTTTGAATTTAAAAAAGAAAAAAGGTTACCCTGCCGTAATTAACACACTACTTACTTTTTCAGGCATGTGGGCACATTCCATGACAGTACAGGATTATCAGGATCTCATAGACCGAGGATGGCGAAGGTAAAGCTTCCAGATACAAAGAGACTTCCTACTGTTACTCAGGTTCTTGAAAAATACAGCATGCCTTTAAAATGCTTTCCTGTTGTTGGAAAGAGGTTTAAGAAAATTTTTATTATATTCTTTTGTGTAGTGATTTTTTTCTCTCTCTTTTAAAAAACTTTATTAGGAAAATGTCAAATATCTATAAAAGCAGAGAGTACATTAGAATGAACCTCAGGTACCTATCACTAAGCTTCAGCAGTTATTAGCATTCTGCCAATCATGTTTGATTCTCCTGCTCCACCTTTTAATATTTAACAGCAAATTACATCAGTAGGTTATTATGACATTTATCCTATCAATAGATAGGCAATAAGTATGTATATCTAAGAGAGAGGTCTTTTTTTCTTTTTAACTTATCCACAATGCTGTATCACACCTTACAAAATTAATAAAAATTCTTCGATGTTACCTGTTACCTACTTTTTATTAGGTTTTCCAGATTGTCTCAAAAATGTCTTCTTTAACAGTTAGTTTATTTGAATAAGGATTTCCTTAAAGTCCACACATGGCCTGTTTTGAGTAGTTATTTTTATGTGGATGATTTTTAAATAACTCTTAGGTAAAGTTCCTTGTGTAAATATAAGTAATATTAAATACTGTATGCTAATACTCGCCAAAGACATGGGATTGGGAGCACCAGCTGAAACATCACAACTTTCCTTAAACTTAATGAGATTCAAAAGGTAGACATAGGTCAGATTTTAAAGGACTTTGTATGCCATGGTAAGGAACTTTTTTTTTTTTAGAGACTGGTCTCGCTCTGTTGCCCAGGCTAGAGTACAGTGGCATCATCATAGCTCACAGTAACCCCCAATTCCCACACTCAAGTGATCCTCTTGCCTCAGCCTCTGCAGTGGCCAGGACTACAGGTGTGCATCACAACACCTGGCTAATTTTTCAGTTTTTTGTGAGATCTTGCTATGTTGCTCATGCTGGTCTCGAACACCTGGTTGCAAGTGTTCTTCCAGCTTAGCTTTTCAAAGTGTTGGGATTATAGGTATGAACCACCATGCCTGGCCAGAACTTTTAAAAGGTAGAAGGCAGTCATGGAAGGATTTTATGGTAAGAGAAAATGTGATGGAATTTGTGTTAGAAAAGATTGTTGAGATGCTGAGAGGTGTTTGAGGGGGTGGCCATAGAGGCAGGAAGAGGAGTTCAAAGGTTATTGCGCTATCCAGATGTGCGGTGATGAGGACCATCACCTTAGTGGCAATGATGATAGAGAAGAGGGGACAATTTAAGATAGGGTTTAAAGTGGGGTAAAGCTTGCTAACAGGGTAAGAGGTGAATTCCAGGGAGGGGGTCTAAAATGACGCCCAGTTTCTGACTTGAGAACAGAATGAACAGTTCTGTTAGTACCATAGACCTGGAATGCATGGAAAGAAACTGGTTAGTTTTGGGGTACTCTGCTAGTGCATGTGGAATACCCAAATGTGGTTGTCACAGGCATCACATACATGAGTCCCACAGCATCGTGGGCATTTCTCTCATTGTCCTTGTGGTATTGAGGATTGGTGGCAGGTGAAGGCAGAGCAGGGGTGGCAGATGCTGGTGAGAGGGGAACTGAGATGATTGGCCTTGGGGTACACAGGTAAAGCTTTAGGAAATAAAAGGCAGGGTTCTAAATTTTGCTACATGCACTTTGAAGATTATTTAGCTTATGAAGAGTAATTAAACCTACATGCATTTCTACAATATTGATTAGATTTTTTACCCTTAATTTAATGCTCCTGTGCTAGGCTGTTTTGGTACAAGTGAAAAATATATAAGACATTAACAAACTATTTTTATAATTTTAGAAGTGGAAAATATGTGTACAAACCTGTCATGAATCAAACATGTTGTCCTCAGTACACAATAAGGTAAGAATTTTAATTAGTAGAAAAAGGATTTATGATATGAAGACTATGTATAATATTTTAGTAGTCTCTTGTGCTTTTTTAATGTTTACTTCCGCTGTAGGTAGATGTCCTTTACAAGTAAAAGTAAATGAGTTATGTCTTTTCTTCATACTGATGCTATATTTATGTGCTGATCGGTAGGTTTTAGTAATATTGTTTGATTGGTTCAGATATAAATATATGAAAAAAATATCCTCTTAATTTAGCAATCTTGTCTGGGAAAATGTTAGTAAATATTCACATTACTTTTGGATATTAAATATTATAGGACTTAGCTTAGGATTTTCTACATTCTGATATATTGCTTGACATAGTGCTTGTTAGTTCAAGCAATACTACAGGCTATAAATTACTTGTCAGGCTTATGTTCTCATGTTGTGGGATTCAGGAGGACAAGAGAGACCTCGGGTTAAAACAAGAGAAACTTTATTGAGTGCACTTAGGCCCGGCTGACTCAACGTCCAAAAGACTGGGCCAGGAACAAAGACTTATACACACTTCACAAAAGTGGGTGGGCTAGCTTGAAGCAAGCTTACAGTGGCATGAAAGCAGGGATACAGAGGCAGGACAAACTCAGGATTGCACCTGACCGTTGCCAAGCAACCCAGATGTCTGTTATCTAGGTTTGCCTGGGCTTATCCCATAATCTTCATTATGGTGCCCAGGCAGCTGTAGTTCAGGCCTACTCAGGCTTCTCATGACATTCATTGTACTTCTCAGATAAAACAGAATACTTGAAGTCACTAGTTACAGAGAACAGGAATCTATGAACTCATTCCATAAAACAAAGGAAAATTTGTTTTTTCTTCTCTGTATGTTGACTGCTGGGAGAATCTCCAGAGCACATTAGATGATATTATCAAGGCTTTTCCTGGGTCTGGAAAAGGCTTTTCCTGGGTCAAGGCTTTTTCCGTGCCTGTTGCTGCCTCTGGGACAAGTCAGCCCAATACAGGAAAGCTTATTTATCTTTCTTTTTAATTTTATTTTTCTTTAATTTCCTACCTTACTCACTTATAAGTGGGAGCTAAACCTTGGGTACTCGGACATAAAGATGGCAAAAGTAGAAGCTGGAGACTACTAGAGGAGGAGGGAGGGCGTGAGTTAAGGGTTGAAAAACCAACTTGGTATGACGATCAGTACCTGGGTGGTGGGATCATCCATATTGCAAACCTCAGCATCGTGCAATATATCCAGGTCACCAGCCTGTACCTATACCCCCTGAATCTAAAATAAAAGTTGAAAAAAAATTAATTGGAAGGAAGAGGGCTGAAATTTAATCTGCCGCTTACACTTAGAGTCCAGGGTTTTTTGTTTTTTTTTTTTAAAAGAGACGGAGTCTCGTACTGTCGCCTGGGCTGGAGTGCAATGGCGCGATCTTGGCTCACTGCAACCTCTGCCTCCTGGGTTCAAGCGATTCTCCTGCCTCAGCCTCCCGAGTAGCTGGGACTGTAGGTACACACCACCAGGCCTGGCAAATTAAAATTTTTTTTTTTATAGAAAAGGGGTCTTGCCATGTTTCCTAGGCTGATCTCGCCATGTTTCCTAGGCTGATCTCCAACTCCTAGGCTCAAAGGAGCCTCCTGCCTCAGCCTCCCAAAGTGCTGGGATTATAGATGTGAGCTACTGCACCTGAACCTTTTTTTTTGATAGAAAATATGAAAAGTGCATTAACATTTTGAAGTATGTATTTGCCTCAATTTCAATGTGTATATATACTCATAAAATTAAAAGACAGTTTTACTTTAAGAAATGAAAAATTAAGCAAACAGTTTTTTGTCCATTACTTTTTTGTTTGGTCCTCAAAGCTGTCTCCCTTGGTTGCTCTTAACTTGTTTTTGGGTTGCAAACCATTTTGGGAATTTGATGAGAGCTGGCCTCCTGCCCAAAGGCATGTAGACAAAAATATGTAACATTTTGCATATCCTCCCCACCGAGACTGAGTCTTGCTCTGTCACCCAGGCTGGAGTGCAGTGGTGTGATCTCAGCTCACTGCAGCATCCGCCTCCTGGGTTCTAGCAATGCTCCTGCCTTAGCCACCCAAGTAGCTGGGACTACAGATGCCTGCCACTAGGCCTGGTTAATTTTTGTATTTTTAGTAGAGACGGGGTTTCACCATGTTGGCCGGGCTACTCTTGAACTCGTGATCTACCCACCTCAAAGTGCTGGGATTACAGGCGTGAGCCACCATGCCTAGCACATTTTGCCTGTTAATTTTAGGATGATCGCAGACTCCCTAAGGTTCACTGATCCTTGATTAGGAGCTCTTTTTTTTTTTTTTTTGAGATGGAGTCTCGCTGTCGCCCAGGCTGGAGTGCAGTGGTGCGATCTTAGCTTACTGCAGCGTTCGCCTCCTGGGTTCTAGCAATGCTCCTGCCTTAGCCACCCGAGTAGCTGGGACTACAGATGCCTGCCACTAGGCCTGGTTAATTTTTGTATTTTTAGTAGAGACGGGGTTTTACCATGTTGGCCGGGCTACTCTTGAACTCGTGATCTACCCACCTCAAAGTGCTGGGATTACAGGCGTGAGCCACCATGCCTAGCACATTTTGCCTGTTAATTTTAGGATGATCGCAGACTCCCAAAGGTTCACTGATCCTTGATTAGGAGCTCTTTTTTTTTTTTTGAGATGGAGTCTCGCTGTCACCCAGGCTGGAGTGCAGTGGTGCTATCTCGGCTCACTGCAACTTTTGCCTCCCGTGTTCAAGCGATTCTCCTGCCTCAGCCTCCCAACTAGCTGGGATTACAGGTGTGCACCACCACACCTGGCTAATTTTTTTATTTTTAGTAGAGGTGGGTTTCGCCATGTTGGCCAAGCTGGTCTCGAACTCCTGACCTCAGGTGATCTGCCCGGCTCAGCCCCTCAAAGTGCTGGTGTGTCTGGAGTTGGTTCCTTCTGGTGGGTTTTTGGTCTACTGACTTCAAGAATGAAGCTGCAGACCTCCACAGTGAGTGTTACAGCTATTAAATGTGGCGCCGACCCAAAGAGTGAGCAGCAGCAAGATTTATTGTGAATTATGAAAGAACAAAGCTTCCACCGGGTGGAAGGGGACCCGAGCGGGTTGCCGCTGCTGGGTGGGGTGGCCAGCTTTTATTCCCTTATTTGTCCCCACCTGTGTCCTGCTGATTGGTCCATTTTACAGAGTGCTGATTGGTCCATTTTATAGAGTGCTGATTGGTCCATTTTACAAACCTCTAGCCAGCCACAGAGTGCTGATTGGTGTGTTTTACAATCCTCTAGCTAGCTACAGAGCGCCAATTGGTGCATTTTACAATCCTAGCTACAGAGAGCTGATTGGTGCGTTTTACAATCCTTTTGTAAGACAGAAAAGTTCTCCACGTCCCCACCTGACGCAGAAGTCCAGCTGGCTTCACCTCTCACTGGGATTACAGGCATGAGCCACCACCCCCAGCCAGGAGCCTTCTCTTTTACCTAACTGTCCGTTGGATTGGCAGAGGACAAGAAAAATGGGGTCTGGTTTGCTGACACTGTGTCATTACACAAAGAATAGAATGACAGAGTTTCTTGTGCTGTCCTCTTTCAGCTTTCATGGTTATAAAGAGAAGGTATCGTCTAAGGCAGGAGTCATTTGTCTTCAATTAGCAATTTATTGGATTATGGACAGGATTCTATTCATAAGTTTGAAGTTGATTGGCTTAATCTGTGATCAGAAAAGGGTGATTTCGATTGGTTAAAGAAAAAAGAATCTAAATTGTATTTGGTGCCTGTTACATGGAAAGCACTATTCTAAGTATATTGCCTTTATAAAAGGGGATTCAATTAACATTGCAAAATAAAGTGGTTATGTGATTTTTGCATTTTACATAGCATCAAATGTTTCCTGAATTGCTTCTCTTTGTAATTTCATTATACATCATCTTTTTTTTTTTTTTTTTTTTTTTTTTTTTTTGAGACAGAATCTTGCTTAGTTGCCCAGGCTGGAGTGCAGTGGCGTGATCTCTGCTCACTGCAACCTCTGCCTCCCAGGTTCAAGTGATTCTTCTGCCTCAGCCTCCCGAGTAGCTGGGACTACAGGCGCATGCCACCACGCCCAGCTAATTTTTGTGTTTTTAGTAGAGACGGGGTTTCACCATATTGGCCAGGCTGGTCTGGAACTCCTGACCTCATGATCCGCCTGCCTCGGCCTCTCAAAGTGCAGGAATTACAGGTGTGGGCCACCGGGTCCAGCCACATCATCTTCTTATGGAGTCATTTTCCATATTTACTCTTCTGGTTATTTTTGCCTTGTATATAACAGTAGCTGCAATGAGAACTTAGATGAAGGAAAGGGGCTTATAGCTAATAGCTTAGCTTCTTGTTAGTCAGAAGTTAGGGACTCTCCAGTATGTGTGTATAAATGAGGATGAACTTTTCTGGCTATGATTTTTTTTTTTTTAAGTTTTTTATTTTTATCAGAATTACAGGTGCTTATAAGATGTCAAGTTGCAATAAAGTTTGTTTTGGAAAAAGCAGTCCCTCAACCCCCCTGTCCCATTTCCTGTTCCCCCATGGCAGTCATCTTGAAACATTTTAACTAATTATTTTGGTTTTTCATCTCCCTGTCTTTAAGCAACATGCTTATATAATTGTAACACTTGCTTTTTTTTTCTTTTTCTGTTAGTTTTCTCCATTATTTCCGGGCTTCTCTCTATGGAAGATAAGGATTTAGTTTTCTCTTATCCCTGTTTCCCTGCCACATTCAAGCTCGTTTTTGTCCCCATCCCTAGCTTTCCATTTAGAAGTGTAATTTTGGGCAGATGTATTCACATCCATTGTGACTGTGTAAATATGCTTCACAACTGAACCGTGGCTGGTACTATGATTATTTTTCCTGCACAGGTGTGTGCTCTCCTTGGAGTTACTAATTATCTTTTCTGTTTGCATAGTGTATATAACTATGACCAGATTATTTTGAAAATAAATCCCAGTTATGTAAGTTTCTTCTTAGTATATTTAAACACATCAAGTGCTATGATCGCTTTTATCTACTTGAGAAAAATCCCTTGTGGAGCCTTCTGACCTGCATCACGGTCAGCCTGGGCTATTTTTTTTTTTTTTGAGACAGAGTT
Organism: Pongo abelii; assembly: GCF_028885655.2. NCBI lineage: Eukaryota > Metazoa > Chordata > Mammalia > Primates > Hominidae > Pongo > Pongo abelii. Next base: position 128,990,086 of record NC_071993.2, on the reverse strand, counting down.
TTGCTCTTGTTGCCAGGCTGGAGTGTACTGGCTCAATCTCAGTTCACTGCAACCTCCGCCTCCTGGGCTCAAGCGATTTTCCTGCCTCAGCCTCCTGAGTAGCTGGGATTACAGGCGCCCACCACTATGCCTGGCTAATTTTTGTATTTTTAGTAGAGATGGGGTTTCATCATGTTGGCCAGGCTGGTCTCGAACTCCACACCTCATGTGATCCACCCACCTCGGCCTCCCAAAGTGCGGGGATTACAGGTGTGAGCCGCCGTGTGCGGCCTGGGCTATTCTTTTTACTGTCATCTTGGGGATTTTTTTTTTTTTTTTTTTTTGAGACGGAGTCTCGCTTTGTTGCCCAGGCTGGAGTGCAGTGGCGCGATCTTGGCTCACTGCTCCCTCTGCCTCCCAGGTTCAAATGATTCTCCTGCCTTAGCCTCCCGAGTAGCTGGGACTACAGGCGTGTGCCACCATGCCTGGCTAATTTTTTGTATTTTCAGTAGAGATGGGGTTTCACCGTGTTAGCCAGGATGGTCTCGATCTCCGGACCTCGTGATCCACCTGCCTCAGCCTCCCCAAAGCGTTGGGATTACAAGCGTGAGCCACAGCACCCGGCCTGGGGATTCTTTTTAGCACCTGAGTTGGAAACTCTTCTTTCTTGGATTATTCCCTTGTTTTAGTGAAGCACATCTTCTAATAGAGAAAGTGCGTAAGAGGTACATTTTTGAGACATTGTGTGTCTGCAAACTTTGATTCACTGCTCAAACTTAACTTTAGTTTGGGAGGGTACAAAAGCGCAGGATGAAAATAATTTTTCTAGAATTTTGTTCCACTGTCGTCTTATTACTGTTGAGAAGTGCGGTGATATTCTGATTCTCATACCTTTGTCTGAGACGTGTTCTTTCTCTTTGGAAGTGTTCCTTTTTTTGTTGTTGTTTTTTGTTTTTCGAGACGGAGTCTTGCTCTGTTTCCCAGGCTGGAGTGCAGTGGTGTGATCTCGGCTCACTGCAAGCTCCGCCTCCTGGGTTCATGCCATTCTCCTGCCTCAGCCTCCTGAGTAGCTGGGACTACAGGCGCCTGCCACCACGCCTGGCTAATTTTTTGTATTTTTAGTAGAGACGGGTTTCACCTTGTTAGCCAGGGTGGTCTCCATCTCCTGACCTCGTGATCTGCCCACCTCGGCCTCCCAAAGTGCTGGGATTACAGGCGTGAGCCACTGTACCTGGCCGAAGCTTTTCTTTTCTTCTCTTTTTCTTGTTTTTTTTGAGATGGAGTCTCACTCTGTTGCCCAGGCTGGAGTGCAGTGGCGTGATCTTGGCTCACTGCAAGCTCTGCCTCCCGGGTTCATGCCATTCTCCTGCCTCAGCCTCCCAAGTAGCTGGGACTATAGGTGCCCACCACCATGCCTGGCTAATTTTTTTTGTATTTTTGGTAGAGACAGGGTTTCACCGTGTTAGCCAGGATAGTCTTGATCTCCTGACCTCGTGATCCGCCTGCCTCGGCCCCTGAAGTGCTGGGATTACAGGTGTGAGCCACCGTGCCCGGCCTCTCTTTGGAAGCTTTTCTATCCTCTGTTCTACATTTCATAGTCAGTTTGGCTATGTGTCTGTTTTTATCCATCACAGACGAACTGGAGGGGCCCTTCTTATCTGGGGGCTCGTCCCATCTTATCCTTTAGTTCAGGGGAATTTTCTTAAATTTTTTATTCTATCTTTTCACCTTCATTTTCTTGTTTTTAAATGCCTTTATTTAGATTTTGGACCTTTTAAACTGGTCTCTGACTTTACCTTTTCTCTTCAGTTTTTCATCTTTTTTGCAGAATCTTCTGGGAGGTTTCTTCAACTTCAGTTTTCAGGTCTTCTACTTAATTTTTACATTTCTCCTGTCATATTTTTACTTTTGAAGGTCTTTTTGTTCTCAGACTCTTATTTGTTTATTTAATAACACCTTGTTATTTTATGGCTGTAGTGGCTTAATAAACGAGATCTTCCTAAGGATTTTTTAAAAAGGTTCTCTTCTTTCTGTCATGGTCTTTGTCCTCCAAGTTACTTTCTCCAGTTTGTTTGGTACCTATCTTTTCAGTGGAGGCTCTTCTTGAGTGTCTGGTGATTCTGACTTTTCAGTGTTCCATTAGAAATACCATGTACCTGATGGGTTTGGTTTACTGTGGGTCTTGGGTATTTCTCGGCCTTGTTTACTGTGGGTGATCTGGCTGGGCTCTTCTGTTGGGGAATCCCTGATGTTAGTATTTTTAGGTCTGATCACATTCTGGAGAGAAAGTATTACATAACCTGCTGTTGTTCTGGAGCTGGGTTGGTGATCTCAACATGTACTGTGTACACTTTTATTTAAGCCATTTTCAGTAGTACCACTGCTTTCAGCTGTGGCTTGCATCCATCCTATAAGAGACTCTATGTTACTCTTCCCTGCAAGTTTGCAGTTTTCTGCTGGGTTGAGTAGGGAGTCGTCTAGTCATCTGCGGGTGGGAGAGGGGATCTGACATCTATCCTAACTGCTTCGAAAACAAGACTTTGTAGGGATCTTTCTATTTTTAGACCTACTTTCACTCATATTTCCAGAGTTACGAGGTGTCACCAATCCCTAAGACTTTTAAGGGTAATATAGAGAAAATTGGCTTTTTTTTTTCCACTGTTGGCCTAGGATTCAACTTTCTTTGGTCTGTTAAAGCAGCATTGCTTTGTATGTCTGTTTTCCAGCTTCTAACACTTCTCTCCTTCTCTTTTTTCTAGTGTTTTATGTCTTTCTCTCTTAAAAAAAAAAAAAAAATCTCTTGCTGTGAGCGGTGGCTCATGCATGTAATCCCAGCACTTTGGGAGGCCGAGGCAGGTGGATCACGAGGTCAGGAGTTTGAGACCAGCCTGACCAACATGGTGAAACCCTGTCTCTACTGAAAATATAAAAATTAGTAGGGCGTGGTGGCGCATGCCTGTAATCCCAGCTACTCAGGAGGCTGAGGCAGGAGAATCACTTGAACCTGAGAGGCGGAGGTTGCAGTGAGCCGAGATAGTGCCACTGTACTCCAGTCTGGGCGACAGAGTGAGACTCTATCTCAAAAGAAAAAAAAATATCTCTTAACTATAATCTTAGTGTGATGTGGGCTGGGATTAGAGGCCACATTAAGCCCCATCTTTAACCAGAAATCTCAGGCATGAGATGGTCTCATTGTACTAGGTGATATCCAGAACTGATTTCATTTCTTCAGGGTTTGAGTTCACTTTTTAAATATTTATTTTGCTTTCCTAGGTGCCGACCTTTACAATTTCAGCCTTCAAAATCTCACAAGAAGGTTTTGAAAAAAATGTTGAAATTTCTGGCTAAAGGGGAGGTTCCCAAAGGAAGTTGTGAGGGTAAGATGGGCTGGGTCTAAAAACGATTTACTATCTGTTTTTGCAACGGTCCCAATTTGAGTCATCTTAGGAAGGGGAAGGGTCATTAATACAGTCATGTACTGCTACTGCTATCACGACAGCGACGACTGTTAGCACTGCTATTACTGTTACCATTGGCCCCCAAGTCAAGGTACAGGGAATATATATCAGAAGAGTTTAGCTTGGAAAGAATATTGAGGATCATGTTAAAGATGTGATTTCTTGGAGTTTATCAAAATATCTGTTTCCAGAATGCTTTGATAACTCATCTTTCTTGATCCTAATACTATCCTTATGAAGTAAATAGAAAGTGCCATTGTCTCTCAAGAAGCAAGTGCTTACATGCAGCTTGGACAAGATTGCCCTATTCCTTTTAATGCTGAGTAAAGATCAGCTTTTCTGTGTTTGAATAAGGCTTTACTTCAGTAAATTATACTGTTTGAAATCCTCTTATTTGTGTTATCAGTTTTGAATTGTGAGTGGCTTTGCTAAAACATAATAGCATTTATTTAACTTTAGTTACACATGATTTGCTTTTTTTCTTAGTCTTTTTACTAATTTTGGTTTTATTTCTTTAAATTTTCATATTGGGGCTGGGGGCGGTGGCTCACGCCTGTAATCCCAGCACTTTGGGAGGCCGAGACAGGCGGATCATGAGGTCAGGAGATCGAGACCATCCTGGCTAACACGGTGAAACCCTGTCTCTACTAAAAATATGAAAAATTAGCTGGGCGTGGTGGCAGGCACCTGTAGTCCCAGCTACTTGGGAGGCTGAGGCAGGAGAATCGCTTGAACCTGGGAGGCAGAGGTTGCAGTGAGCCGAGATTGTGCCATTGCACTCCAGCGTGGGTAACAGAGTGAGACTCTGTTTCAACAACAACAACAAAAAATTGGCTGAGCTTGGTGGTGCACGCCTGTAGTCCCAGCTACTCGGAGGCTGAGGCATAAGAATCAGGGAAGTCAAGGCTGCAGTGAGCCAAGATCCTGCCACTGCATTCCAGCCTAGGTGACAGAGCAAGACTCTGTCTCCACCAAAAAAAAAAAAAAAAAAAAAAAGGAATTAGGTTCTGAGTTGGAAAAATGAACATGGAGATAAGCATTGAAGATGCTGTCCATTTGTAAATTGGTGGTTGCCTTTCTTTTTTTTTTTTGGAGACGGAGTCTCTCTCTGTTGCCCGGGCTGGAGTACAGTGGCTCAATCTTGGCTCACTGCAACCTCCACCTCCCCGGGTTCAAGGCATTCTCTTGTCTCCACCTCCCGAGTAGCTGAACCACAGGCACCCACCACCACATCTGGCTAATTTTTTTGTGTTTTTAGTAGAGACGGGGTTTCACTGTGTTGGCCAGGCTGGTCTCAAACTCTTGACCTCGTGATTTGCCCGCCTTGGCCTCCCACAGTGCTGGGATTACAGGCGTGAGCCACCACATCTGGCTGCCTCTCTTTCTTTTGTAGTGTTTATATTTGGTTCTTTATTTGACTTGTTATAGGCTTCTGAATTATCTGTGCCTGGAACTAGGAGTGATGTACTAATTAGAGTAAAGGAATAAACAGCTGTGACAAAAGATACCAAAATGCAGTAACTAAAAGAAAGATAAAAGTCTGTTTCTTTGGGGGCCGGGTGTGGTGGCTCACGCCTGTATCCCCAGCACTTTGAGAGGCCAACGCAGGCAGATCACGAGGTCAGGAGATCGAGACCATCCTGACTTACACGGTGAAACCCTGTCTTTTCTAAAAATACAAACAATTAGCTGGGCTTGGCCGGGCGTGGTGGTTCACGCCTGTAATCCCAGCACTTTGGGAGGCTGAGGTGGGTGGATCACGAGGTCAGAAGATGGAGACCATCCTGGCTAACACAGTGAAACCCTGTCTGTATTAAAAATGCAAAAAATTAACCGGGCGTGGTGGCGGGCGCCTGTGGTCCCAGGTACTCGGGAGGCTGAGGCAGGAGAATGGCGTGAACCTGGGAGGCGGAGCTTACAGTGAGCTGAGGTCGCGCTCCTGCACTCCAGCCTGGGTGACAGAGTGAGGCTCCGTCTCAAAAAAAAAAAAAAAAAAAATTAGCCAGGCATGGTGGTGGGCGCCGATAGTCCCAGCTACTCAGGAGGCTGAGGCAGGAGAATGGCGTGAACCCAGGAGGCAGAGGTTGCAGTGAGCCGAGATCACACCAATGCACTCCAGCCTGGGCGACAGAGCGAGACTCCTCAAAAAAAAAAAAAAAAAAAAAAAAAGTCTGTTTCTTTCCTCACATAACAGTTCAGTGTGGGTGTTCTAGGTTGGCATACAACTCTTCTCCCCACCAGCCGTTCTGGGCTTTTCTTTAACATGTGATTTCCCAGGTTGCTCTGGTTTTTACTAATCCAGCCATTGTGGAGAAGGGTAGAAGTTCAGGGTCGCAAGTTTACTTTAAAACTAGTGAGGCATAAATGGACGTTATCAGTTGTGTTATGTTCCGTTGGCAGGAGCTTGGTCACCACTTGTAAAGGGACTGGCAGTACATTGCCCTGCTAGGGTGCCACAGTTTTTTTTTTTTTTAATTTACTGTAGAGATAGTGTCTCACTATGTTGCCCAGGCAGGTCTTAAACTCCTGGCCTCAAGCAGTCCTCCTGTGTTGGCCTCCCAAAGAGCTGGAATTACAGGCATGAACCACCATGCCCAGCTGTGCCAGTCTTAAGTGCAGCTCTCTTATTTTGGAGGATGAGAATGGATTTGGTGGACAGATAGTAATTCTGCCACAATGGATAATAGGAGCATTGTATTTCTGTATTTACCTAACTGTGTCAAATAACCCAGCTGATGGATTTTTACTTTCTTCTGATTTGTAGATGAGCCCATGGATTCCACAATGGATGATGCTGTTGCGGGTGACTTTGCATTGATAAATAAATTGGATATACAGTGTGATCTTAAAACACTCAGTGATGACGTCAAAGAGAGTTTAGAGAGTGAAGGAAAAAATTCAAAGAAAGAAGAACCTCATGAATTACTTCAGTCACAAGATTTCGTAGGAGAGAAGTTGGGCTCTGGTGAACCATCACATTCAGTTAAAGTTCACACAATTCCTAAGCCAGGTAGTAAAGATTTTTGATACCAAGTCGTATTCACGGCTTTGCTTTTTGCTGAGTCATTTTAAACCCTGGGTCTTTCCATCAGCCAAAAGGATGACTTAGTCATGCAGTCTGTAAAACAGAACCCTGCTTTGTTTATTATTGCCTAGAATTAGATGGACAAATCATGCCTTTTACAAACTACTGTGCTTAAAAAGCCTGGAACAATAGCCTTATCCCTAAATACAGATATTTTCAAAGAGTTCCATTTCTACTTACTACTTTAGGGCCTTACAGGGTTGAGAATCAAATTTTTCTCAGTGAAAAGGAGTGATAAACATTCTTATTTTAGCATTAAGTGAGACAACATGAATTATAGTTATTATGTCCAAAATACAGACATTATAAAATTCTTCAGTTTATCATTAAATTTTTTAATGTAATTTTAGTGTATTTTGGTTTTAAAATGTCTAGATTTTGATGTTTAACTGTGCCTTTAATCAGGTAAGATATTTTTTATGTTATTACTTATAAAAGAATTAGGCTTAAAAAGTTTATCCAGTATTAAATGAATTTAATATGTGTGTATATGACTCTTAAAATTATTTTGTGAAATGTGAAGTTGGATGGTTATTAGTTTATTAGATGGTGTCAGTTTTTGAATTAGTTCTTATATTTATGCAAAATGATCCAAGGGAAAAATTTTTAGTACTATTTTAGTTTTTCTTGTCTAAACTATGTTACACATGTTAAAGTAGAAAAAATTCTCCATTTGCAATTTTATTGAATAGTTTTTTACATAAGGTTTTCATGTTAAGTTGATTTTGGTCTGAGATTTCATCCTAATTAATACTAATAGTTCAAAAAAATATTTATTTTTTAATTTGAGACAGGGTCTTGCTCTGCCGCCTAGGCTGGAGTGAAGTGGCGTGATCATAGCTCACTCCAGCCTTGAGCTCCTGGGGCCAAGTGATCCTCTTGCCTTAGGTTCCTGAGTAGGTAGGAATACAGGAGCTTGTCACCGTGCCTAGCTCTTTTAAAATTTTTTGTAGAGACAGGGTCTCACTATATTACCCAGGCTGGTCTCCAACTCCTCACCTAAAGTTATCCTCCCACCCTCGCCTCCCAAAGTGCTGAGATTACAGGCATGACCCACTGTACCCAGCTCCCAGTGAAATATTTTGAATAATTTAGACAGCTTCAACTATTTCTCTCTTGGGTGTAGGGTCAATTCTTTTTATTATTTTTTAATAAAATTACTTATAGTTTGTCAAATTTTAAAAATCTTCGTTATTCAAACATAGATGAACATAGATTGAATAGTATAATTGACTTCCATGTACTCAACCTGCATTTGAAACAATTACTGACTCATGTCATAACCACTCTTGTTTCATCTAGTTCCCCCTTCCAAAATTATATTGAGGCAAATCCCAGACATTGTGCTATCCTGTATTTCAGAATACGTTTCTAAAAGATAAGAACTTTAAAAAAACATATTCACAATACCATTATTATACTTGAATAAAATTTCTTAATGCCATTGAATAGTGTTCAAATTCCAATTTTTAAACATTTGTTTGTGTCGGGATCCAGATAATGTCCACATATTGTGATTGTTGAGACATTTAAAAAATCTCTTATGGCCAGGCGTGGTGGCTTACAACTGTAATCCCAGCACTGTGGGAGACAGAGGCAGTGGATTGCTTGAGCCCAGGAGTTCGAGACCAGCTTGGACAACATGGTGAAACCCGTCTGTACTAGAAATACAAAATATTAGCCAGGTGTTATGGTGCATGCCTGTAGTCCCAGCTACTTGGGAGGCTGAGGTGGGAGGATCACCTGAGCTTGGGAAGTCGAGGCTACAGTGAGCTGAGATCGTGCCTCTGCATTCTAGCCTGGGTGATGAGAATGAGACCCTGTCTCAAAACAACAGCAATCTCTTTTGTTCTAGATGTTCCCCTTCCATCATTCCTCAACTTGGTTGTTTGTCTTGGGTTGTTTGTTCCACTTTCTATATGTGACAGGTTACGTTTGCAGTTTAACATGTTCCTCTGCCCGCTTATAAATTGATAGTTGGATATAGAGCCTTGATCAGATTCTAGGCTAAATTTTCTTTTGTTTATTTTTTTGCAGTGGGGCAGGGGGGCAAGTCTTAATCAGATTTGAGTTTGAATTATTTGAGGATGGGCGAGATCACTTCATGGATGTTAGAGTGGTCTTTCAGGAGACGTGTAATGTCTGGATGCTTCTCTTTTTGTTAGTGCTAATAGTCATGGATGTTCCGTGCTTAAATTCATTTATTAGATACTCTATCATTTCTTCATTTCCTGTCTGGCTGGACTGCTTTTATAAAGACAGCCTTCCCCTCATCTGTTTGTTTCTCATAAGAACCCATAGCAAAGGCAGGATACATTCTTTTTTTTTTTTGAAAGAATCTCACTCTGTCGCCTACGCTGGAGTGCTGTGGCGTGGTCTTGGCTCACTGCAACCTCCACCTCCAGGTTCCAGTGATTCTCCTGCCTCAGCCTTCAGAGTAGCTGGGATTACAGGTGTGTGCCACCACAGCCGGCTAATTTTTTGTGTTTTTAGTAGAGACGGAGTTTAGCCATGTTGGCCAGGCTGGTCTCGAACTCCTGACCTCAGGTGATCCACCCACCTTGGCCTCCCAAAGTACTGGGATTACAGGAGTGAGCCACTGCACCCGGCTGGTAGGATACATTCTTGATTCCTTCTTTTTATTTATCATTTTTCAAAATAACATCTAACAGTGACCAGTTAGTTTTCTTTTTGGTATCATTGGGAACTCATGGATCTGAACATACTGCTGTTGCAATCTGTTGCTCCTCTGAAAGCTTCTTTAAGTTGGCTTTTGAGGCCTTTCGACATAATCCTGGTAGTCTTTGACAGCTTCCTTGCTGTTTGGCATGATATGCTCCTGGAGCATCTTGTACAGGCATTTCTTCGAGCAGTTGTGGTTCCTTTTAGTGGGAATTGGTATTTGGAGATCACACACTAGATTAGGAGTGCACATTATTGCTGCTGGCTTGGTCATTGTTTTCTAGGCTTCGTTGGCAAACAGACATGAGGTTATGAATTCATACTGATATTTCCAATTCAAATTCAGGACTACAGCATTTTAATCTTTTTTTTTTTTCGAGACAGAGTCTCGCTCTGTCACCCAGGCTGGAGTGCAGTAGTGTGATCTTCGCTCACTGCAAGCTCCATGTCCTGGGTTCACGCCATTCTCCTGACTCAGTCTCCCTAGTAGCTGGGACTACAGGCGCCCACCACCACGCTAATTTTTTGTATTTTTAGTAGAGATGGGGTTTCACTGTGTTAGCCAGGATGATCTCGACCTCCTGACCTCGTGATCCATCCGCCTTGGCCGCCCAAAGTGCTGGGATTACAGGTGTGAGCCACTGTGCCTGGCCGCATTTTAATCTTTTTCTTTATTTTTTTTTGACACAGTCTTGCTCTGTTGCCCAGGCTGGAGTGCAATGGCGTGATCTCAGCTCACTGCAACCTCTGCCTCCCGGGTTTAAGTGATTCTCCTACCTCAGCCTCCTGAGTAGCTGGGACTACAGGTGTGCACCACCACACCTGGCTAATTTTTTTCTTTTAGGTACTTTTAGTAGAAATGGGGTTTTGCCATATTGGCCAGGCTGGTCTCGAACTCCTGGCCTCAAGTGATCCACCTGCCTCAGGCTCCCAAAGTGCTGGGATTACAGGCATGAGCCACCATGCCCAGCCATACCTTCTTAACTTTTTCTTTTTTTTTTGATGTTTGTAGTTTCTTCTGCACTGAGAAACCTAGTTCTCAAGAACGCTGAGGATGGTAAAATTAGATTAGAATATCACACATTAACCTTTTGTGTTTTCCCATATTACACAGTTTTAGAATAACAACCTTACTTCCAGCAGTATGGTTACTGAAACATTAAAAACTATTTTTGCAGGGTTTTTATTTTTTTCCCTTATGATATCTTTCACTAAAAATCTGAGACTATTTAAAAATCCTTGGATTTTGGCCAGGCTCAGTGGCTCATACCTGTAATCCCAGCACTTTGGGAGGCCGAGACAGGCGGATCACCTGAGGTCAGGAGTTTGAGACCAGCCTGGCCAGCATGGTGAAACCCCATCTCCATTAAAAATACAAAAATTAGCTGGGGGTAGAGGTGCGTGTCTGAAATCCCTGCTCCTCAGGAGGCTGAGGCAGGAGAATTGCTTGAACCCAGGGGGCAGAGGTTGCAGCGAGCTGAGATCACGCCACTGCACTCCAGCCTGAATGACAGAGTGAGGCTCCATCTCAAACAAACAAACAAAAAACCTTGGATTTTTTTTTTTTTCGAACCTGCAAAAGCAAACCTGCATTTCCTTTTTATTTTATTTTATTTTATTTGAGGCAGGGTCTTACTCTGTCTCCCAGGCTGGAGTGTAGTGACACGATCAGGACTCACTGTAGCCTTGACTTCCTAGGCTCAAGCAATTTTCCCACCTCAGCCACTGGAGTACTTGGGACTACCAGTGCACGTCACTACACCTGGCTAATTTTTTGTATTTTTAATGGAGGTGGGGTTTTGCCATGTTGTACAGGCTGGTCTTGAACTCCTGGACTCAAGTGATCTGCCTGCCTCAGCCTCTCAAAGTGTTGGGATTACGGGCGTGAGCCACCACACCTGGCCTAAAAAAGTTGATTTGTAGAGATGAGGTCTTGCTATGTTGCCCAGGCTGGTCTGGAACTCCTGTGCTTAAGGAGTCCTCTCACCTTGGCCTCCCAGAGTGCTGGGATTTACAGACATGAGCCATCATGGCTAGCTTGCATTTCCATTTTAATTTAAAAAATATTACAAGTCTATTCCCTTGGACTTAATTAGAAATTATGTAGGTCTCCTAAACTCTATTTAAATCACCTGGGACTAATCAGGAATTCTTGAGTTGCTTTGAACCTCTGTGGATGCAGGGTTGGTATAGTATACTGATTTTACACTGATGATCTATTTTCATTCTGTTGAAGGAATTTATTGACCTAGGAGATCTGTATACCCTAATATGCTGAAATCCTACTTTTTTTTTTTTTCTTTTGGAGGCAGAGTCTCACTGTGTTGCTTAGGCCTGGAGTGCAGTGGTGTGATCTCGGTTCACTGCAGCATCCCCCTCCTGGGTTCGAGCGATTCTCCTGCCTCAGGTTCCCAAGTAGCTGGGACTACAGGTGCACGCCAACACTCCCGGCTAATTTTTTGTATTTTTAGTAGAGACAGGGTTTCACCATGTTGGCCAGGTTGGTCTCAAACTCCTGACCTCAGGTGATCCGCCCGTCTTGGCCTTCCAAAGTGCTGGGAATACAGGCGTGAGCCATTGAGCCCTGCCTGAAATCCTGCTTTCCATTGTAGTAACATAGTATATAAATGTAGAGCAAAACAATCATGAGAAGACTTACCTAGTCCAGTGACTTAATTAGTGTAAAGACGATACAAGTAGTCAGTCCTTCATAAAAATACTGACAATGTGTGTTTCTTAGTTCATGTTAGTTTTAAATTTGCTTATAATTTTATAACTTCTGTAGGGAATGTAATTTTCAGTATAGAAAATGGAAGGTTTTGAAAATTACTATTTATGGAATGTTTATATAGGTAAAACATTATTTTAGATGTTGGTAATGCAAATAATAGCTAATAATAATAGTTAACCCTAATTGAATGGTAGTTAATTTTTTATGAGCTGCACAGGTATTAACTCATTTAATCCTCACAGGAACTCTATAGGTAGGACTGGTTTTTGTTTTTCTTGTACAGACAGGGAAACATGCCCAAGGTCATCTAGCCAAGTGACAGAGCCTTGTCCATGACCTCAGGCAGCTTGTGTCGGAGTGTGTGTGCTCAGAGCAAATTTGAGAAAAGACACAGTCTGTAGTCCAAGAAAAGTAATTCTGTTAGGCAGTAGAGTAATAGTTATAGAAATGGTCTTTTGTTACCTGGTTCAGACTTATATAACTTAGGCTTATTCAAAGTCATTTTTTAATAAGTAAACTTTATTTTTAGTTAGAAAACATGTTAATGAAGTTGTGATACAGTCTGAACTGTTTGTGAACTCACTATTTTCTCATCAGATTGGTTTTCATTTGATCAGCTTTTGGTCTCAGGCAAGTTCTTTAACCACTCTAGGTTTTGATTTTCTTCTCTTTAAAAACTAAATTTGCTAGTTTTATAAACCTTTTGTTTTTGCTGATTTTATATGGTTTGTGAGTACCCTGTTTTGGGATTTTTTTTTTTTTGAGATGGAGTCTCGCTCCGTCACCCAGGCTGGAGTGCAGTGGTGCAATCTCAGCCCACTGCAACCTCCACCTACTGGGTTCAAGCAATTCTCCTGCCTCAGCCTCCCAAGTAGCTGGGACTACAGCCGTGTGCCACCATGCCTGGTTAATTTTTTTAATATTTAGTAGAGACAGGGTTTCACCGTGTTAGCCAGGATGGTCTCAATCTCCTGACCTCGTGATCTGCCCGCCTCGGCCTCCCAAAGTGCTGGGATTACAGGCGTGAGCCACCGCGCCGGGCTGTTTTGGGATCTTAAACACCTTATTTCTTTAATATCTTCTAAACAATTGCTAGCATAATGTTCATTGTTGGAAAATTCAGCCAGGTGCGGTGGCTCATGCCTATAATCCTAGCACTTTGGGAGGCCAAGGCAGGTGGATCACGAGGTCAGGAGTTCGAGACCAGCCTGACTAGCATGGTGAAACTCCGTCTCTACTGAAAATACAAAAAATTAGCCAGGCATGGTGGTGCACACCTGTATTCCCAGCTACTTAGGAGACTGGAGGCAGGAGAATTGCTTGAATGGCCCGGTAGGCAGAGGTTGCAGTGAGCTCAGATGGCGCCACTGCACTCCAGCCTGGGTGACAGAGCGAGACTCTGTCTCAAAAAAAAAAAAAAAAAAATTTTGGAGAAAAGAGAACACTACAAAAAAAGGTAAATCCTTTCTCTGTTTCTGAAACAAAGTAAAATGACTGTTACCATGGTGTCTTCTTTCCAGGTTTTTTTCTAAGTATTTTTATTTAGTTAATAATAGTAAAAATTTTTTTATTTTAAAGGGATGTCAGTTTGATATTTGGTCTTTTAATTAGAACAAAAGTCGATTAACTACAACTGAACTAATGAGACCCAAATACCTGCAGTATTTGGAGAAAGACATAGATACCTTCAACTAAGCAAGGATTCCTTTTTTGTTTTTTGAGACAGAGTCTCACTCTGTCGCCCAGGCTGGAGTGCAGTGGTGCCATCTCAGCTCAGCACAACCTCTGCCTCCCGGGTTCAAGTGATTCTAATGCCTCAGCCTCCTGAGTAGCTGGGATTACAGGTGTGTGCTACCACACCTGGCTGATTTTTGTATTTTTAGTAGAAATGGGATTTCACCATGTTGAGCAGGATGATCTCGAACTCCCAACCTCAGGTGATCTGCCTGCCTTAGCCTCCCAAAGTGCTAGAATTACAGGTGTGCAAGGATTCTTTTAATTTAAAAAAACCTGTCAGTGTTTGTGCTGAGATCAGTATTCCTTTACACCCGGTTCCTAAGTATTTATGTTACCAGTGGTTTCAGAGAAATGTCCCTCAGAAATGTTGGGCAGAGATAGCAGGGTCCTTTTAATGTAGAAGGTACTTTGATTTGTTTGTGTTCTTCCTCACAAAGGCAGAGAAGTGGATGAATTTTTTTTTAAAAAAAGGTATTCAGGCCGGGCCTGGTGGCTCACGCCTGTAATCCCAGCACTTAGGGAGGCCAAGGTGGGTGGATCACAAGGTCAGGAGTTTGAGACCAGTCTGTCCAAGGGAGTTTGAGACCAGTCTGGCCAACATGGTGAAACCCCATCTCTACTGAAAATACAAAAATTAGCCGGGCATGGTGGCACACACCTGTAGTCCCAGCTACTCGGGAGGTTGAGGCAGGAGAATCGCTTGAACCCGGGAGGCGGAGGTTGCAGTGAGCCAAGATCACGCCATTGCACTCCAGCCTGGGTGACAGAGTGAGACTCTGTCTCAAAAAAAAGAAAATAAAGATTTTCAGTAGTAAGAGCCACCTTGGAAAGTTTCTATGCTATTTACTTTCTCTAGCAACTCCCACTTCTAAGGTAGAATTTTAGATCCATTTACAGCTCTGTATCAGGATCCTCTGAAACATCTACCCCAAAGCTAGCCTAACCATTGAAACTCTTTGGACTTACACTGTAGAATCTTTGAGATGTGAAAAAACTTCTAGAACCAAATGTGATTCGTCTAATATTTTAAAATTCTTTTTAGGCAAAGGGGCTGATTTGAGTAAGCCTCCATGTCGAAAAGCAAAGGAAATCCGGAAAGAAAGGAAAAGGTTAAAACTAATGCAGCAGAACCCAGCTGAAGAACTTGAGAGTTTCCAGGCTCAAGGTCACCCACCATCTTTGTTTCCACCAAAGGCTAAGTCCAACCAGCCCAAATCACTCGAAGATTTAATTTTTGAATCTTTACCAGAGAATGCATCACACAAGTTAGAGGTACTTTGGAGGACTTTTGTTGTTTGTTTTATTATGATTTTTTTTCGTTTGGGCATATTGTTTATTTTTATTTGAAGTTCTAATCAGTTGATGTTTTGCTAGTTAAATAATGAGAATTTAAAAGAAATTAAAGAGAACTGGAAAGAAGTAACATTTGTATTTACTAAATTAACTGCTGTTTGAGAGAAACTCCTTTTTTTTAAAAGACTTTTTGAGAATAATTTCGTTGGCCACTAAACTTGTGAAAACAGTGTCAATTTTAGCATGCTACTTTGATTGAAATTTAATAGTTAAAATGAAAGAAATACTCTTTAAAATTGTGTTTTTAGCAGTTTTGGTTTAGATAGTGAAAGTCAATAGATTGCACAAGGCAAATCACTATTTTATCTATTATAATATTCTGATCTTGGTAAAGACAGCAAATGGTGTCATATACGTAAGCCAGTAGTTAGGAATTATCTAAATAGGGCTAAATTGTACTGCTGAAATCCTCTCTCATTAGTGCCAAAACCAATTTGGGCATAATATGAATACTTTAGAGCCAAATTCCTCCTTTTTTCCAAATTTATTTACATTTCTAGATCAGATCAAGATTTCTCAGTATTAGTTTCTCACATATAAAATTCAAAAACAAGGGCTGGACATGGTGGCTTACACCTGTAATCCTAGCACTTTGGTAGGCTGAGGCGGGTGGATCTCTTGAGGTCTGGTGTTTGAGATCAGCTTGGCCAACACAGTGAAACCCCGTCTCTACTAGAATATAAAAATTAGCTGGGCATGGTGGCGCTCACCTGTAATCCCAACTCCTAGGGAGGCTGAGACACGAGAATTGCTTGAACCCAGGAGGTAGAGGTTGTAGTGAGCTGAGATCACACTACTGCACTCCAGCCTGAGTGACAGAGCAAAAGTCTGTCTCAAAAAAATTCAGAAACATTAGCCATAATGATTTTTATCTTATTCTCATATGTGATTAGTAACTGGTCAGCCTTTGAATTTTATAGCTTACTGTCATCTAAAAATATCACTTATCGCTAAAGTCCTGATAATAAAAATTAACTTTCATGCATTCTAAGCCTTAATTCAATATATGTATTATCGGACGTAGAATTTAGCTTTTTTTTTTCTTGAGACGGAGTTTCACTCTTGTTGCCTAGGCTGGGGTGCATTGGCGCCATCTGGGCTCACTGCAACCTCCGCCTCCCGAGTTCAAGCGATTCTCCTGTCTTAGCCTTCTGAGTAGCTGGGATTACAGGTGCCCACCACTACGCCTGGCTAATTTTTGGTATTTTTAGTAGAGACAGGGTTTCACCATGTCGGCCAGGCTGGTCACGAACTCCTGACCTCAGGTGATGCGCCCGCCTCGGCCTCCCAAACTGCTGGGATTATAGGTGTGAGCTACCTCGCCCAGCCATATTTTAGCTTTTATAACTCCTTGGCTACTCTGATTTGGATACGGATTTTTTGTTCTTCCAAAATTGTAAACAGAGTTGAATACACTACTTAAAATATTTTACAAGGTGTCTTTTATCTTTTGATCATAAATAGTAATGTATTCAGGGGGCCAAGCACGCTTAACATAACAGTTCTCCAGTGGTTACTTTTACTTTTTGAATGTAATGATACTCAGGATGTATAGAGATCTTTTACCACTGGGTGTCGCTCTTTCTTCACAGAATTACCTCTCACGGCACACATGTCAAGTTTCCAGTTGTTTTCGTTGCATTGCATTTGACTGTTTTACTGTTCTGTTTTGCTCATACATTTGAAGTGGCTAGTAAATAATGTTAAAGTAAATGTTAGCCATTACTGCATGCAATTACTGTTTTAAACTTACACTTATTTTACAAGGTTACTTGACCAAGATGGTGACATTGTAAGATTTGAACAAAGGAAATGTGACTTCAGAGTCATGGTTGTTAACTATGCTATGAAGTAGGAAAACTTTATGAGGTCTTTTTAACTCAAACAGTAGAGTTTTAAGTTGAGGGTTAGCAATGATGAATGAGTGTCCAAAAAATGTATTCATATTTTTAGTCTTTCTTAGAGTTACTGGTAGTTGTGTACAACTAGAAGGTATTTGTGTGTGTGTCGTGTGTGTACGAGTGCTGGAAATACTCTGCCAGTTTACAGTAGAGGCAGGCTTACATAATTCAGTTATGAAAGCTGAGGCTTAGAGTTTAGAGGGGATCCTCCTCTGTCTTCTTAATGAGTCTGTAAGTTACAAAAATAATTTTTTATTTACTAACTGGTTGGTTTTTAATAGTAAAATATTTAGGTGCTTTAATAATTGTTGAAACTTGGTTTCTTGGATGGAAGTTACTGTTAATGCATATTCCACAGAATGAATAAATGAATGAATTAGTGAACTTGTTTTTTTAACTGCTTCTGAAGGTGAGGGTGGTGAGATCATCTCCACCAAGTTCGCAGTTCAAAGCCACACTTCTGGAGTCTTACCAGGTCTATAAACGTTACCAGATGGTTATTCACAAGAACCCACCTGATACGCCAACCGAAAGCCAGGTCAGCAGGCCAAGTGTAATTTTCCTGTGCAAACAGAGCTTTCCCTTCCACTTAATATCATTTAATGAAATCTTGGTTTATTTGTGCTACATTTTATTTGTGTTCAATTTGCAGCATTTCTGCAAAGACCTAAGACTGAATTAATGGACATTCTGAAAGTGCAAATTTTACCTAGTGCCATGTTAAGTACCAGCCATGTATAATTTCAGAGTCAAAGTAACATGTAAAATTATTTAAAGTCACTATTTTAGATGCATTTATCTAAAAGATAGTAATAGAGCTCTAAATTAAAATACCTATGAGGAAAACTCAGGAAACTTTATATTTTTATGGTAGATACGTACTTTGCCTAACATGATTTTAATGCTTTATCTGTATTTGAAAGATGTATGTAGAAAGAATTGATCCCAGTTAAATTATTCTTTATTAATGCGCTACCCTTGCACAATTGAGTGGGACTAGAAAAGGAAGATAGTAGAACATTTTAATAGAAGAACTCATATGCTAATGATTTTGTAAGTTAAATGACCCAAGAAAAATCTGTAAAGGAAAAAAGCTTAAAACACTTAGTATAAGTAGAGGTGGCAAAAGTAGCGATCATCACCATGATTAACAACAATATTGACTCTAGTTTATGCAGAAAACTACAATTAGTGGAGAGAGAAAAAAAAAAGAAGAACAAATTGTTGGCTCTTATGAGTTTGAGATTTTCATAAGTTTTAGTACAGAGTTAGCACTTCAGCCTCTGCGCCCGTCCGCCTCGTCTAGGGTTTCTTTTCATGACAAATTCCAGTTCGAGCTTTGGCGTGGATTTGTGGAGATCTTACTCTAGCCTCACCTTCGGAAGCATATCATCAGTTAGAGATGTTTCAATAGCATTTGCTTGTATTTTCCTTGCTCTGAAGGTGAGGTTAGTACCTGTCTCCTTTGAGGACCCAGAGTTCAAGTCGTCTTTCAGCCAGTCCTTTTCTTTGTATGTCAAGTATCAAGTGGCCATACACCAGGATCCACCCGATGAATGTGGGAAGACTGAGGTATTGTTAACTGTTGTTTTCTGTGTTGATAAGGTTGTCTGGGAAGAAGTATAATATATGCCATTTTCTTACTTGTCAGGTGGAGCTTATGACCCTTTCAGTGTGTATTACTGAACTTCCGTGAACACTCACATGACTCATACATGTTAGCATTTTAAATCCTTAGAAAAAAGGATTGCAAATTCAGGATGCGTTCTTAGTGTTTTCTCTAGGAACCTGAATGTAGTGGTTTATAAGGTCAGTCATCCACCCTAGGTTAACAGTCATTTACTGAGTACCCATCGTGTGCCAGACTGTGTGCCACAGAACAAAAGGAGTCTCTGTCTTCAAGAAATTGATAATCAAATGGGAAAGACAGACCAATAAACAAAAATATCTTAACAACAAGTGAATTAGAAAGAAATACCTACACCTAACCTACCGAACATCATAGCTTAGCCTCGCCTGCTTTAAACATTCTCAGAACACTTATAATCTGCAGTTAAGCAGAATCATCCAACACAAAGCCTATTTTGTAATAAAATGTTGAATATCTCTTGTAATTTATTGAATACTGTACTGAAAGTGAAAAACGGAATGATTTTGCATCATTGTAAAGTTGAAAAAGCATAAGTCCAACTATTATAAGTTGGGGACCTTCTGTTAAATATAATATGATTTAACGGGCGTTTATTGAGGGTCTCTCTTTCTCAGGCTTGGGATATTGAAATGAATGAGATGGCATCGTTGTCACAGTAGAACCATGATATGTTGGAAGAAAGAGGCCAACAAATGCAGAAGAATTAGAGTTTTGATTTTTTGACTGCTTTTGTTTTTTTAATGACACAATGTGTAAGCTAAAAGGAGAGGGTTAATACGACAGGAGTTAATGCTGCATGTTCCCTGAGAAAGGGCTCACTTCCCAGATCCCCCAGAGTCTTCTGGTTAAAGTGTCATTTGCAAACCTGCAGCATCAGCAGTACCTGGAACACAGACTCTCAGTCCTATTCATTCAACATCTACTTTTTTTTTTTTTTGAGATGGAGTCTTGCTCTGTCGCCAGGCTGGAGTGCAGTGGCGCAATCTCTGCTCACTGCAACCTCCACCTCCCGGGTTTAAGCGATTCTTCTGCCTCAGCCTCCTGAGTAGCTGGGACTACAGGCGCGTGCCACCACAGCCGTCTAATTTTTATATTTTTAGTAGAGATAGGGTTTCACCATGTTGGCTAGGTTGGTCTCAATCTCTTGACCTTGTGATCCTCCTCCTTGGCCTCCCAGAGTGCTGGGATTACAGGCATGAGCCACCGTGTCCGGTCAGAATCTACATCTTAAACTGGGTTTCCAAAGGATTCAGATGCACATTTCAGTTTTGAGAAGCTATGTCCTAGGTTCCCTGTTGATCCGTGCCACTGTGGGTGATAGCATTTGCAGATAGTAAGGATTCTGCTAGGCCTAGGAAGCTTCCTTTGATATTCTCAGGGGGTCTTTTTCCTTGCTGAGCTTTCCTCCTTCCTACTGCTCTGGAGATGATGCCTTTCTACCTCTCTGCTTAGCGGGTAGGAATAGTTGGACAAAATGTTTCTGTGGCCCGGTGTATTTATTCAGGACTTCCCCAGGAGCTTCTCCTAGTAGGCTTCAGGCCTCTGGGAAGTCCCTTTATGCAGACTTAGAGCAGCACTAAAGGCATTCATAGTCTGAATTGGGGTGGTAGACAGGTATGCAATTCCAGTGCCTTTAGAATTAGCCATTGGATTAGTAGGGACAGCCAGCTTAGTGTGAAACTGGAGGTTAGAGAGGTTTTTCTGCGGGAAGTGACATTTGAGCCAAGTCTGGAAAGATGAGTAGGTGTTTGCCAGGACAAAAAGGGAGAAAGGTGTTCTGGGCAGCAGGACTAGCAAATGCAGAGGTGTGGAGGGTAAAATTGTATGCCATTTTGAGGAACTACTATTAATACTTAGTTTAGTATGGCCAGAACATAGAGCACCTGTTAGGAGGTAATAAGGGATGAGGCTTTTTTTTTTTGAGACAAAGTCTTGCTCTGTCTCCCAGGCTGGAGTGCAGTGGTGTGATCTTGGCTCACTGAGCCTCAGCTCACTGTAACCTCTGCCTCCCGGGTTCAAGCAGTTCTTCTGCCTCAGACTCCTGCGTCTCTGGGATTACAGGTGTGCGCCACCATGCCCAGCTAATTTTTGTATTTTTAGTAGAGACAGGGTTTCACCATGTTGGCCAGGCTGGTCTTGAACTCCTGACCTCAGGTGATCCACCCCCCTCGGCCTCCCAAAGTGCTGGGATTACAGGTGTGGACTACTGTTCCTGACCAAGGGATGAGGCTTTTTGGAGGTTTAGGTAGGAGCCAGATTTAAAAAAAAATAATATTTTAGAAAAACTGTAATGTACCTATCAGCAGTCTTCAACTAGCCTCAACATGCTGCCATTCTTGTTTAATCTATCTCTCCATACTTTTTTGTTGTTATTTTGCTGTACTATTTTATACCAAATCTCAGACATATCATTTTATATGTAAGTCCTTCAGTATGTATCTTAACTGACTTAAAACGTGGCATGATCAGATACGTGCCTCCTAATGTAATCCAGTAGGAAGTATAAACCACCACGTATGGAATGTTCTTGCTAAAGAAATTGACTCTGGATCTATCCAAGCTTCTACTGACCAGTTCACAGGAAATATGAGGGGTAAAGGAATATGTTAAAGTGACACGGGCACTTCTATAAGATAAATTACCTAGTTTCTTTAAATAAATTAATAAAGAAACACTTAAAAAGGGAACTCTATTCTTAGATTAAAAGTTATTAATATAGACATCAAAAAATATATAACTACAGTACCATTATTACACCCAGCAAATGTGTATTATTTAATGCTTAGTACATGTTTGATTTTTTTTTTTGGGGGGGCAGACAGAGTCTTGCTCTGTCGCCCAGGCAGGAGTGCATGGCACCATATTGGCTTACTGCAGCTTTGCCTCCCAGGTTCAAGTGATTCTCATGCCTTAGCCACCTGAGTATCTGGGCCTACAGGCATGTGCCACCACGTCTGACTAATTTTTGTATTTTTAGTAGCAACGGGATTTTGCCACATTGGCCAGGCTGGTCTCAAACTCCTGTAATCCTAAAGTGCTGGGATTACAGATGTGAGCCACTGCGCCTGGTTGATATACTACATTTTGTTTTCCACACTGGATTTTTTTTCTTTTTTTTTTTGAGCCAGAGTTTCGCTCTTGTCAACCAGGCTGGAGTGTGATGGCATGCTCTCGGCTCACTGCAACCTCCGCCTCCGAGGTTCAAGCGATTCTCCTGCTTCAGCCTCCCGAGTAGCTGGGATTACAGGCGCCCACCACCACGCCCGGCTGATTTGTTTTTTGTATTTTTAGTGGAGATGCAGTTTCGCCATGTTGGCCAGGCTGGTCTCAAACTCCTGACCTCATGCTCCACCTGCCTTGGCCTCCCGAGGTGCTAGGACTACAGACGTGAGCCACCGTGCTTAGCCTTGGGTGGTTTTTATTGTTTGACTTTTATAGAAAATTCTATTATGAACATTTCACGTTCACGTTTTTATGTGGATGTGTATTTTCTTGGGTGTATACCTACTCGTTGAAAAACTGGGTCACATGGTAACTCTGTGTTTTCCTTTTGAGGAACTGCCAGACTTGTTTTTCAGAGAGCGAAATCATTTACCATTCCCACCGGAAGTGTATGAGGGCTCCGCTTTCTCCCTCCATGTGCTCACCAATACTTGTGTCTCTTTTTTCTTAAAATTGATTTTTGTATTACTCGTAGCGCGTGTGAAGTGGTGTCTCATTATGGTTTTGATTTGCATTTCCCTTCCTGTGCTTTTTGGCCTTTTGCGTTTCTTCTTTGGAGAATTGTGTATTCTAACCCTTTGCTCATTTTATTTTTTATTTATTTATTTTTTGAGACAGAGTCTCGCTCTGTCGCCCAGGCTGGAGTGCAGTGGTACCATCTCGGCTCACTGCAAGCTCCGCCTCCCGGGTTCGCGCCCGGGTTCGCGCCATTCTCCTGCCTCAGCCTCCCAAGTAGCTAGGACTACAGGCGCCCGCCACTACGCCCGGTTAATTTTTTTGTGTTTTTAGTACAGATGGGGTTTCACCGTGTTAGCCAGGATGGTCTTGATCTCCTGACCTCGTGATCCGCCTGCCTTGGCCTCCCAAAGTGTACAGGCGTGAGCCACCGCACCCAGCACCCTTTGCTCATTTTTTAATTGAGTTGTCTTTGTTACTGAGTTGTAGGAATTCATTATATATATTCTGGGTACAAGTCTCTTATGTATGTGATTAGACTCTTTCATTCTGTGAATTATCTATATCCCTAGGAACATTTCCTGGTGAAAATCTATTTTGTCTGCTCTTAGTAGAGCCACTCCATGTTGTGATTCCTGTTTGCATGATACATCTTTTTCCTCCTTTTACCTTCAATCTGTTTGTGTCTTTGAATGTAAAGTGTGCCTCTTTTAGACACCATATAATTGACCTGGGTTTTTGGTTTTGGTTTTTTAAAGTCCAGAGGGAGAACAGTGTCCCTTTTTATTGAAGTGTTAAATCAGTTCACATTTAATGTTTTGATTGAACTAGTTGAATTTATGCCTTGCATTTTACTTCCGTTTCCGTTTCCCTGATACGTCCATGTTTTTTTTTTTCCTGTGTTCCTTTTTTTTTGAGACGGAGTTTCGCTCTTGTTGCCCAGGCTGGAGTGCAATGGCGCGATCTTGGCTCACTGCAACCTCCGCCTCCTGGGTTCAAGCGATTCTCCTGCCTCAGCCTCCCTAGTAGCTGGGATTACAGGCGTGTGCCACCACGCCCGGCTAATTTTGTATTTTTAGTCGAGACGGGGTTTCTTCATATTGGTCAGGCTGGTCTCGAACTCCTGACCTCAGGTGATCCGCCTGCCTCAGCCTCCCAAAGTGCTGGGATTACAGACATGAGCCACCGCACCCGGCCTTCCTCTGTTCCTCTTTTACTGCTTGCTTTTGCATTAAATATTTTCTAGTGTATTAAACAAATATTTTCTAGTGTAACATTTTAATTCCTTGAATGATTTTTTTCACTGTATATTTTTAAGATATCAGTGGCTGCTCTAGTATTTAAGATAGAGATCTTAATTTACACAATTGACTTCAGATTTATACGAACTTAATTCCAGAGAGATGTAAAAAATGTTACTTCTGTATCGTTTTAGTCCCACTTTCCCTTTTTTGTGCCATTATTGTTATACATATTACATGTATCCATGTTACAAATTCAATAATTATAGTTATAATTATTCCTTTATATAATTGTGTCTTTTATAAAGTTTAGAAAAGGAATAAGAACAATTAGTTATTTATAATTTCTTACATTAACCAGTTTATTTACTATTTCTGGTTCTCATTTGTTCTATGGATTCAGATTACCTTCTAGTATAGCTTTGCTCCTATCTACTTAATGAAGTTACTGTCAAATATATTAATTTTCTCTATGTTATTGTCCCAATGGTACAATTATCTACATAGCGTTTTTACAATTTTTTTTTTTTTTTTTTTTTGAGACTAAATCTCACTCTGTCGCCCAGGCCAGAGTGCAGTGGCGTTATCTCGGCTCACTGCAACCTCTGCCTCCTGGGTTTAAGCAATTCTCCTGCCTCAGCCTCCCGAGTAGCTGGGACTACGTGTGTGTGCCACCACTTCTGGCTAATTTTTTGTATTTTTAGTAGAGATGAGGTTTCACTATGTTAGCCAGGATGGTCTCGATCTCCTGACTTCGTGATCTGTCTGCCTCAGCTTCCGAAATTGCTGGGATTACAGGTTTAAGCCACCGCGCCCGGCCTACAATTGCTTTTTAAGTCAGTGAAGAGAAGAAAGGAGAGTATGTATTTATTTATGAGAAGCCTCTGATGTCACTCCCTAGAGGGCTCAGCCTGGGGCATATGCACAGTCACCCTGGATGTCAGTGGTCTTCATAGTGTTCTTTTTGTCTCTTCCTGATCTTTTTAAAATGTTTACCACTGAGGCTGGGCGCGATGGCTCATGCCAGTAATCCCATCACTTTGGGAGGCTGAGGCAGGTAGATCACCTGAGGTCAGGAGTTCGAGACCAGCTTGGCCAACATGGTGAAACCCTCTGGAGGGTCCTACTACTAAAAATACAAAAATTAGCTGGGCGTGGTGGAGGGCACCTGCAATCCAGCTACTCAGGAGGCTGAGGCAGGAGAATTACTCCAACCTGGGAGGCAGAGGTTGCAGTGAGCCGAGATGGCACCATTGCACTCCAGCCTGGGCGAGGGCGACAAGAGGGAGACTGTGTCAAAAAAAAAAAAAAAAAAAAGATGTTTGTCACCGTTTGTGTCCCACCCAAACTTCCCCACATCTCTTTTCCAAATAAAGAGCACTGAGGAACCCCCTTTCCCTAACCCCTCCTCCCTTCTCCCCCACATCTTTTTGCCACTCTTGTGTTTTCTTTGAATGACACCTCTGGTCCAGGTAAGATAATCAATTTGGGGCTCATTAACAGGGATTAACCTGCCAGTTGCCCTAGTGATAGTTCTGTTAAGGAGATGGTCACTGCTGCAGATGAGATTCTTCACCGGTCGTGTTTTCATCCTAGAAATTCTTCCTCTACTTGGCAAACCCTTGGCTTACAGATAGAGAGTGCACTATCTGTGGGGCTGACTGCTGAGAGAAACCGATTGGGATGTGCTACTTGGCTTCCCAGTCTTGAAGCATGGTGTTTTATATTGAAAGAAGTTCAATATACTTCTTTCTGTGGGGAAAAGCAAGAGAGATCAGATTGTTAATATGTCTGTATAGAAAGAAGTAGACATAAGAGACTCCATTTTGTACTAAGAAAAACTCTTCTGCCTTGAGATGCTGTTAATCTGTGACCTTACCCCCAACCCCGTGCTCTCTAAAACATGTGCTGTGTCAAACTCAGGGTTAAATGGATTAAGGGTTGTGCAAGATGTGCTTTGTTAAACAAATGCTTGAAGGCAGCATGCTCCTTAAGAGTCATCACCACTCCCTAATCTCAAGTACCCAGGGACACAAAAACTGCGGAAGTCCGCAGGGACCTGTGCCTAGGAAAGCCAGGTATTGTCCAAGGTTTCTCCCCATGTGATAGTCTGAAATATGGCCTCGTGGGAAGGGAAAGACCTGACCGTCCCCCAGCCCGACACCCGTAAAGGGTCTGTGCTGAGGAGGATTAGTGTAAGAGGAAGGCATGCCTCTTGCAGTTGAGACAAGAGGAAGGCATCTGTCTCCTGCCCGTCCCTGGGCAATGGAATGTCTCGGTATAAAACCCGATTGTACGTTCCATCTACTGAGATAGGGAAAAACCACCTTAGGGCTGGAGGTGAGACATGCGGGCAGCAATACTGCTTAACAAAGCATTGAGATGTTTATGTCTATGCATATCTAAAGCACAGCACTTGATTCTTTACCTTGTCTATGATGCAAAGACCTTTGTTCACGTGTTTGTCTGCTGACCCTCTCCCCACTATTGTCTTGTGACCATGACACATCCCCCTCTCTGAGAAACACCGACAAATAATCAATACATACTAAGGGAACTCAGAAGCCAGGGGGATCCTCCATATGCTGAACGCTGGTCCCCTGGGTCCCCTTATTTCTTTCTCTATACTTTGTCTCTGTGTCTTTTTCTTTTCCAAGTCTCTCGTTCCACCTAACGAGAAACACCCACAGGTGTGGAGGGGCGACCCACCCCTTCACTTTCAAATGGAGTTCAAATGTACTTTCCCCTTGTACATGACTACAGTTTTCTACGTCAGGACATGGCCAGTGTTCGTTCCTTCTCTTTCTGCTCTAATGCAGAAGGAGAAGCCAAAAAAGTTCTTTGAGAAGTTTGTGTTCTACTGACTTGCTTTAAGGAACTCTGTACAGTATCACACTGTGGTATAGTTTTGTTAACATAAGAGGGGAAACTAATTCTGTTCAAGAAAATACATTTTTTGCTTTTTTCGTTGGAAAACATTTAAAGTAAAAAACAGTTAATATGCCTATTTGAAGATTTCAGGTAACCAACCACATCAGTGCATAAAATCCATTTTGACTCTGTAAAATAATCATTTAAATACTGTGAAAAATAGGTTATTTTTTGAGAAATTTGATGAAAAGATAAATATAGATTGCCTGGCTATTCTGAGCAATTCTTTTCAGTAACCTTAATACAGACGTTATTAAGAAATAATTTTTAGGCAGCTAGAAAGGGTAAAAGTTCTCCATGAAATTTTCCTTTAATAAAAAGCAGCCCTAAACCATTTCTTCTCTAACAGAAAGCACCCTGAGGAGTCAGGCATAGATATGCAAACTAGAAGCTTTTATATGTAAATGCAGGCAGCTGTACCTGGAAGCCAGGTACATTCAATATGGCCTCTCCTGCCCTCTTTTCCCTGTCGCCACCATGTGCCGGCATCCTGATAACCTCCATGTAAAATCACGTGTTCAGGTGTCATGGCCACCACCTGGTGGAGGCCACATTTGCATAATAAAAGACTAGGGTGGGAGGGTCAGTCTTTTTGAGGGCTATATAAATGGCATACCCGATCAACCCAATCCCCTGAGCCCCATGTAAATCAGTTACCACCTCCTCAATCCTCTGCACAAAACCGATTGCCTTCTGCCACAAACTGGAGACCCTTTTTGGGCAACCCACTTTCTCAGCTTGCGGAAGCCTTTTCTCTCTTTCTTCTTTGTCTGCCAAACTTTCTGCTCCTAAGCCCTGTCTTCGTGTGTCCGTGTCCTGAATTCTTTCTCGACCGTGCCAAAGAACCAGGGTATATACCTCAGACAGTGGAGCCGTTTCAACATCTTTAGAAAAGTAGCACATAATCGCAAATAGTGAAATAATATAGGACTTTGTAAATTAATCCAGTACGTGTGTTTCTGTGACTTTTCAGTCATTCAGGTAGATACCAGATTTTCAGAAAGTAATGTAATATAAATTGGAGTAATTTGCGACCTGTCTCGTTTATAATACAGTATAAGGCTAACTTTTAAGAATCTTTATTTTTCAGGATACCAGTAATTCTATGTGATAG
The DNA here is from genome assembly GCF_028885655.2 of Pongo abelii. Classification (NCBI taxonomy): domain Eukaryota; kingdom Metazoa; phylum Chordata; class Mammalia; order Primates; family Hominidae; genus Pongo; species Pongo abelii. Next base: position 128,962,545 of record NC_071993.2, on the reverse strand, counting down.
AAACATGAGATTTTAGCTGAAATTTTATTGATGTTATTCTGTAGAAAATACTGTTGTCTAATAATATGTGCCATTGGTTTCCTAGAATAATTAGAGTTGACCTCTCATCTCTTCTTTACTCTCTCAAAAACAGGCTAGTCATAAACCCAGTAATCTCATCACACTTCTGCATTCACTGACTAATTGTTTCCCAAATTTTATTATCAACATTATCAGACATAAAGGAAAATTGAAAGAATGGTTTTCTGATTATACTGATGACCTGTACACCCCTCACCTAGTTTCAACAGTTGTTAGTTTTCCTTTGCTTTATCTTTTTTGGTGTATGAGTCATTTTAACATCCATTATATATCATGACATTTTACTCCTAAATTCTTTAGCGTACATGTTCAAAAAATGAGATGTGCTTCTACAAGACACGGTATAATTATAACGCATGAGAAACTTAATGATAATTTGTGAACTATCATCTAGTATTTAGTGCTTATTTTACATTTTCCCATCTTAAAAGATTTAGTGTTTAATCAAAGTGTATTACATTTTGTGATATCATTTTAAATTCTTTTATTCTAGGACAGCTTCTTAATTTTTTTCTATAATATTGACCTCTTTTCCTTAACTTTCTACTTTGAAACTTTTGGAGTTTTTGAACAGAAAAGTTGAAAGAATGTAATGAACACCCAGACTCCATTCACCAATGTTGACAAGTTGTTAACAACTTTGTCAGGTTTGCTTTATCTTTCTCTCTTGAACCATCTGAAAGTTGTGCATGTTATGACATTTTGCCTGGATATGCTAAGCATGCATCTCCTAAGAATAAGTATATTCTCTTATATAACCACAATATTTACTCTTTAAAAACTGTAGAAATTCTGTAACATCACAGTCCATATTCAGATGTTCCAGGTATACCAAAAATACGTTTAATTTTTTTTCTTTTAAGAGACAAGGTCTTGCTCGGTCACCCAGGCTGGAGTACAGTAGCATGGTCATAGCTCACTGCAGCCTTAAACTTTTGGGCTGAAGTGATCCTTCTGCCTCAGTCTCCCTTCTGAGTAGCTAGGACTACAGGAGTGGACCACCATGCCAGGCTAATTTTTAATTTTTTTTTTTTTTTTTGTAGAGGTAGAGTCTTGCTATATTGCTCAGGCTGGTCTTGAACTCCTGGCCTCAAGCAATTTTTCTGCCTCGGCCTCTCAAAGTGTTGGAATTACAGTCATGAGCTATTGTGCCTGGCCCCAAAATAGAAAATAGCTTTTATAGATGAATGAAAATAGGATCCAGTCACGGTTCACACATTTTACATGAACTGTATTGTGTTTATGTTATGTTTATGACTATTATGTTTCTGTAATCTTTTTTGATTTTTTCATTTAATGACTTTGACATTTAACCCAATTATCTTTAGAATGTTCTGTATCACAGTTTGGTTTTTGTTGTTGTCTAATAATCAGATTCTTAAGTGTTCTTAAAAGTTTAATGTTTTTAGGTGTAGGTGATGTGTACTTTAAAAAAAGTTTTTTATTGAAGTATAATGTGTATACAGAAAAGTATGCGTAAGTGTTCAGATAGATGAAGTTTCACAAATTGAACTCACTCTTAGATTAAGAAATTGCTACTCGGGAGGCTAAAGCGGGAAAATCGCTTGAACCCAGGACGCAGAGGTTGCCGTGCGCTGAGATGATGCCACTGAACTCCAGACTGGGTACAGAATAAGACTCTGTCTCAAAAAAAAAAAAAAAAAAAGAAATTGATTACTACTAACTCCTCAGAAGCCCCTGCTTGTTCTTTTCCATCACTACTGGTATTTTCTTGACTTGTAAAACTACAGATTATTTGTGCTTGTTTTATACTTAATGTAAGTAGAATCCTACTCTTTTGAGTGTGGTTTCATTTGCCCAACATTATGGTAGTGTGAGTTATCTATTTTATTTTGCCTGTTGTAGTAGACTGTTAACTCTCATTGCTGTATAGTGTTTTATGTATGAGTATCCAGAATTTATCCCTTTCTACTGTTGGTGGGAATTTTAGTAGTTCCTGGTATGAGGCTACCGTGAAAAGTGCTGCATATGTACATGCTTATACATATCTTTTGGTAAACATATGGACACATTTCTATTTGATGTATGCCAAATAGAAATGCTGTGTCATAGGGTGTGCAGATGTTCAGCTTTTTTCATATTGTCAGTTTCCTCTAGGGCTTGTGCCAGTCTTAACTGTTTTACTGTATCATATCAAGCAGCATGTAATGTCGGTTGTCCTTCATTTGTGATGGGAACATTTAAGTCTATTGTCACTTGGTTTGCTCACTTGGTTGAATAACAGCCATCAGCTCTTCTTTATTATTATTGTTATTATTCATTTATTTTTTGAGACGGAGTCTTGCTGTGTTGCCCAGGCTGGAGTACAGTGGCGTGATTTCGGCTCACTGCAAGCTCCGCCTCCTGGGTTCATGCCATTCTCCTGTCTCAGCCTCCCGAGTAGCTGGGACTACAGGCGCCCGCCACCACGCCTGGCTAAGTTTTTGTATTTTTAGAGGAGACAGGGTTTCACCGTGTTAACCAGGATGGTCTCGATCTTCTGACCTTGGGATCTGCCCACCTTGGCCTCCCAAAGTGCTGGGATTACAGGCGTGAGCCACTGCACCCAGCCTCTTTATTATTCTTATATTTTTTTCTTTGTAATTAGATCTTCTCATTTTAAAGGCATGTTATACCCTTACTATGATAATATTTCTGAGGCAGGAGGAATAACCTCTTTCCCAATAACCTGTTGTCCATTTGTTTTAGCATCCTTTGATGATCCTTGTCTGAAGTAGTTATTATGGAGATGTGGGAGAGGTAGCAAAATGGTGATTTGTCTAATTGTATTATTGTTTCTACACTTATTAGCTGAAATTCTGTTTCTCTGTAAAGAAGAGATTTCTCTCTGTATTCACAACTCCCTAGCTCTCACCATCTTTTTTCCTTTTGATAGCATTGTAGGCTCATGGCCTTATATGAAGTGCTATAATCCATTGCCATCTGTTTTATTTTTTATTCTTCTTCTTATCATTTTTTGAGACAGAGTCCTGCTCTGTTGCCCAGGCTGGAGTGCAAGTGGCGTGATCATAGCTCACTGTAACCTCAAACTCTTGGACGCAAGCAGTCTTCCCACCTCAGCCTCCTAAGTAGCTAGGACTACAGGTGCACAGCACCACATCTAGCTAAGTTTTAAATTTTTTTTGTCTTGGGGCGACTTGCTGTGTTGTCCAGGCTGGTCACCTGGCATCACATGATCCTCCTGCCTCAACCTGCTAAAGTACTGGGATTATAGGTGTGAGCCATTGTGCCCAGCCTATAATGTTTTTTAAATTAGTTCAGGGAACTTCCTATGAGAGATGGAAATAGGAGGCGATATCTACTTCTGAGGGATGCTTATTTTGAGGATAGTTATCTTATATTCAGGTGTGTGTGTATTCACTTGTTTAGACGATGAATGTGGAAAGGAAAGGTGGTGATGAGTCCATTCTGACCCCATGGAGACTTGAAAGGAGACGTGGAACCTGCGCCACTGTCTCACTCCGCCACCAGGTGGTGGTATAGATCGAGAACCCTTTGCTCTTTCATCCTGTCTCAGCTCTCTCTGCAAGTTGTGTGTTCACAGCCCAAGAAGTATGAACAAAGGCTTCTTTTTCTTTCATTTATTGTAATTTTCATTGAGGCATTAAAAGGATAATTACAAGTGATTCTTTGCTTGTTAAAGGTTTTAAATATTTTCTGGACTTTAATCTCGAGAAGTTTTCATCTTTATTTTTTTTCCTCTTAATGGTTTACATTTTTGTATATGAAAGTAATAACTTATATTTAGAAAATTGTTCAGTGTATTAGAGAATTGACATTCTCCAATTATGCAAAGACCAGACAATCATATATAGGCACACAAAGTAAGTTCTCACTTAATGTCATTAATAGTTCTTGGAAACTGTGGTCGTAGGTGAAATGACATACAAGGAAACCGATTTTACCCTAGGCTAATTGATATAAACAAGAGTTAAGTTCCTACAGCATATTTCTGGTCACAAAACATCACCAGACTAATAAATAAAAACCAAAGCACTTCTAATATTAAACATTGAAATAAATATGAGCTATACATACATTTAAGAAAGATTAATAAAAATAAGTAAGATATTATTAACCCAGTGATTTCAGTTCAGGTGGCAGGGAGCTGCAGCCTATTCTGGAAGCTCAGGGTGCAGGTTGGACACTCACCCTGGACAGGAGTCTGTTCCACCACAGGGCATATTCACGCACACACCCACACTCACACTGGGACCATGTATACTTACCAGTGAACCTAACGTGCACACGTGTGAGATGTGGGAGGAAACTGGAAGACCCAGAGCAAACCCACACAGACGTGGGGGGAATTGCAAGCTCCACACAGACAGTAGCCCTGGCCAGGAGATGGGGTTTTTTTTTAATCATCAATTTATTTTTGTGTTTTGTTTTTTATTTTTTGTAGAAGCAGGATCTTGCTATGTTGCCCAAGCTGGTCTCATACTCATTGAAGTTATAACGAAATGATGTTGAGCAAAGCAGTGCCACCTGAGAACCTGCTGGTGCTACAGGTTGAGTATCACTTATGTGAAGATCTGAAATCCAAAAATGCTGCAAGATTAGAAACTTACTGAGTGCCAACATGACAATCAAAGGAAATGCCCATTGGAGCTTTCAGATTTCAGATTTTTGGATTAGGGATACTTAACCTGTATTTTATAAATATTTAACTCGCATATAATTAACAGAATTAGAATGATAGTAAGATCTGAACATTTTGAAACTTTTTAATATTTATTTAATATTTATTTATTTATTTAGAGAGAGCCTTTCCCTCTGTTGCCAAGGCTAAAGCTCAGTGACACAATCTCGGTTCACTGCAACAACCACCTCCCAGGTTCAAGCAATTCCTGTGCTTCAGCCTCCCAAGTAGCTAGGACTACAGGCGTAGCATGACTCCAAGCCCGGCTAATTTTTGTATTTTTAGTAGGGACAGGGTTTCACCATGTTGGCCAACCTGGTCAGGAACTCTGGACTCAAGTGATCTGCCTGCCTGCCTCGGCCCTCCAAAATGCTGGGATTCCAGGTGTGAGCCCCTGCGCCCGGCCACAATTGAAATGCTTTAGGCATTTTTTTTTTTTTTTTTTTTTTTTGAGACGGAGTCTTGCTGTCACCCTGGCTGGAGTGCAGTGGCTCACCACAAGCTCTGCCTCCCAGGTTCATGCTATTCTCCTGTCTCAGCCTCCCGAGTAGCTGGGACTACAAGTGCCCACCACCATGCCTGGCTAATTTTTTGTATTTTTTAGTAGAGACGGAGTTTCACCATGTTAGCCAGGATGGTCTCGATCTCCTGACCTTGTGATCTGCCCGCCTCAGCCTCCCAAAGTGCTGGGATTACAAGCGTGAGCCACTGCGCCCGGCCTCTTTTTTTTTTTCACCGCGCCCAGCCTCTTTTGAGACGGAGTCTCGCTCTGTTGCCCAGGCTGGAATGTAATGGCACGATCTTGGCTCACGGCAACCTCCATCTCCCGGGTTCAAGCAATTCTCGTGCCTCAGTCTCCCGAGTAACTGGGATTACAGGCGCGTGCCACCACACCTAGCTGATTTTTGTATTTTTAGTAGAGATAGGATTTCACCATGTTGGCCAGGCTGGTCTTAAACTCCGGATCTCAGGTGATCCACCTGCCTCGGCCTCCCAAAGTGCTGGGATTACAGGCATGAGCCACTGTGCCTGACCTAAAGCACATTTTTTAAAGCCAGGCTAACTTACTTGAATAAAGTAGAGAGCTTAGGCAATTATTTGTATAATTCAATTAAGGAAGTCAGTTTCTTTAAGCAACTCCTAAGTCAGGGCACACTTGTGTATTGTAGTCTGTGTCAAGGTCTGTGACAAGACATTTATTACTAATAGTAGTTAAATGGCCAAAGCTTTTCAATCATTTGCTACTGGAGAGAGAGACTGTTATATCTCAAGCATGTTCCTCCATCCAAAGGGGTGGAGTCAAAACTAACACTGGGAACATTCATCTTTCTTTCCTTCTGTTTCTTCTCTCCCTTCCACTCTTTTCCCTTCCTCCCTCTTTTTCATTGTTTGACACAGGCTCTTGCTCTGTCACCTAGGCTGGAGTGCAGTGTCGTCATCATAGCTCACAGCAGCCTTGAACTCCAGGGTTCAAGTAGTCTCTCCTGCCTTGGTCCCCTGAGTAGCTGGCACTACAGGCATACGCCACCACACCTGGCCTTTTTTTTGAGAGGAGACCTTGCTATGTTGCCCAGCCTGGTCTTGAACTCCTGGCCTCAAATGATCCTCCCAAAGTGCTGGGATTACAGGCATGAGCTACTGTGCCAAGCCAACATTTAACTCAAAGTTCCTTTCGGTCAGTAACTTCCTAAAACTTGTCTCAGATCACAAAATCATACCATCATACAACATTGGAGGTGAAAGGATTTTAGGATTATATAGATGAATGTCTCATGTTTAAAGAATTAATTAATTTGCCTAAGGTAACATGAGTAGTTAGTGGCAGAGCAATGTCCTGAAATTGCAGTGCTTTTTTTTTTTTTTTTTTGAGACTAGGTTTCACTGTGTCACTCAGACTGGAGTGTAGTGGCGCCATCTCGGCTCACTGCAACCTCCGCCTCCCAGGCTCAAGCAATTCTTCTGCCTTAGACTCCCCAGTAGCTGGGATTACAGGTGCTCGCCACTACCGCCTGGCTAATTTTTGTATTTTTGGTAGAGATGGGGTTTCACCATGTTGGCCAGGATGGTCTCCAACTCCTGACCTCAAGTGATCCACCCGCCTTGGCCTCCCAAAGTGCTGGGATTCCAGTAGTGAACCACCGCGCCCCAGTCTGCAGTGCTTTTTATACTAGACATGATGTTGCCATTTGAAACAGTTAAAGTGGGCCTCAGTAAAATATGGAGTGACTGACATCAGTGAGTCAAGTGTTCATTGTAAGCAAATTTTCCAGGCATTGGAAACGTTTTTATTGCTGAGATATTATGTACTCTAATAATTTAAAATGACAACGTTCCCAAAATGTCTTGTGTTCTTCCTCACCTTCTCAAACAGAAGGCTGAGCAGGACTTGCCTGTTGATAATGGCTGTCGTATTTTCCTAGGAATATTCTGCTCTTGTTGTATTTCAGTGTGCCATGGGCTACTGCTTTTATCTCTAAAGTTACTCTGTTGTCCCCTTTATCCTTTCTCTTTCTTGCTGGCAATTCTTGTGTTAGTTTGTTTAGTATTAGCATTTGTTCCCTTTCTAATTTGTAATTTCTTAATATGTTCGTTAAAATATGGAGCACCTACTAAGTACTGTCGAGGCATTTGGTAACTGTTTAATCAGTGAGTAAATCAGATAAAGATCTCTTGCTCTCGTGGAGCTTGCATTCTGGGGGTGTGGTTGGGGGAGAATAGTCAGAGATAGTCATTAAACAATAAGCATAATACATCAGTAAATTATATAGAAGGTTAGCAGGGGGTGTTGTGGGAAAAATAGAGCAAGTATAAAGGAGGGTTGGAAGTATTGATTATTGGCTTGGAAACTAGATCACCAAGTTTATTGTTAGTAAAGTTACAGTCAAGAGGAAAGTGGGAAAAGGAGCTTGCAGGACTCTTCTGTAAGTTGGGAATATAAACATTAGGAAGTGCCTTTTTGAGTCCTCATTTTCACCTTTATTGTTTTTTTCTGGGGTTTTGTCTTTGATTTCAATGTCTGAGGTTCTGGAGTAGCTTGATAATTGACCTCTGCTTAAGGTTTAGCTTTATATAACAATAATTATTACAATTAATTTGAACATACTTACATTGTTTTCTGAAAGTTGAAGATTAAGACCATGAATGGGATGTTAGCTGTCAAATGGAATGCTTGGCATGAAATGAATGCTGATTCTTGATTAACCTCCTGCCTGAGAACAAATGTGCCCAGTGCCTCTTTGGATTGAATGGTGTGAAGGTGATATCAATACTGCCAAACAGTGCTTGCTGTGTTTACAGTTCCATACATTTTGGGTCAGGATATTGTTGACATGAAGGCTGAGTAGCATCCAGGGTGAAAATGTGAACTCTAACCAATCATTTCTGCCTTAACTCTCATCTCCTCTACTTACTACCTGTATGGCTTTCAGCAAGTTCCCTATTGCTCAGCTCTCTTCACTCCAGGTTCCTCATTTGTATACAACACAATTTGTTGTGATAATTACATAAGGTTATACTTGTATAAAGGTGCTTGGCCAAATAATCATTGACTGAACTTTTGTTACTAGGTCTGGATGATGTTATTAGGAACGATTAGAGATCCTGAGGTCAAGGGCAAGTAAGTGATCCTTCTGGTTACCCAGTCAGCATTTGCACATGAAATTATATTTTTCTTGGTTGTTTTGTTTTTCTTTTTAATTCAAATATTCGTCTGAATTAAAAGGACATATGTTTTAAATTTTAATATTAAAATCAGTCTATTCAAATAAAAGAAGTAATATTCAAAACCACTCAGTTTGATTTATCAACATATAATTTTAGTGTGAGAATTTTTAATATTTTAATTTTTCCTTTTATGCCACATAAAACCTGTAGGCCGGGCACGGTGGCTCATGCCTGTAATCCTAGCTCTTTGGGAGGCCGAGGTGGGTGGATTGCCTGAGTTCAGGAGTTTGAGACCATCCTGGGCAACATGGCGAAACCCCGTCTCTACTAAAATACAAAAGAAATTAGCTGAGTGTGGCGATGTGCACCTGTAGTCCCAGCTACTCAGGAGGCTGAGGCAGGAGAATTGCTTGAACCCAGGAGGCGGAGTTTGCAGTGAGCCGAGATCGCGCTGCTGCACTCCAGCCTGGGCGACAGAGCGAGACTCGTTAAAAACAAAACAAAACAAAAAAACCTGTAAAGAATTTTTAATATGTTGATTCATCTATTATACCACATAAAACCTGTAAAAGATATCATTTGGGAAAAGATTTATTTATGATTTTCTTTCCTTTTTTTTTTTTTTTTTTAAGAGGCAGGATCTCACTATGTTGCCCAGGCTGAAGTGCAGTTGGTTATTTGTAAGTATTATGATCACTGTGCACTACATCCTTGAATCCGTGGGCGCAAGTGATTCTCCTGCCTCAGCTTCCCAAGTAGCTGGGACTACAGTCACGCTCTAGTGCCTACTTTCTATTAATATACGTGTATTTCTTAATTGCTTTACCTAGAACTGGAGACAAAGGAGCTACAGGTGTCCTGTTTTTTTTATTCTGGTGGTAGAGCTTCTTGTTCATACAGGAGCAGATCTCTCGTTTTGATAAGTTAGCTATATTGGGGTACTGTAATCCATAGCATACTTTGTGCTTGTTACACTAACTTATGAAAATACTATATGCAAGAGTCTGAAGAAATACACAATGCCCAGCAGAGTGTCTGGAATGGAGTAGAAGCCCAGTGAACATGTTTTGAATGAATGAGCAGCTGAGTTGACTACTTTTAAAAAACAGCTGGAGAGAGAATTCAGTTGTTGCCAAATTGAAAGCTACTTGGGAAGAAAATAGTGTTCTTGAAACTTGTGACATGAAGCAAAAAGGAAAATTCAAATGATGTCATAAGCTTTTGACAGTTGTTCTACTATAATAAGTAAAAGCTGCTTTTAATTTCCTGAGTGAGAGTGTTGAGCAATTTACATACAACGAATTAAGCACATTTTAGTGAGTGCAAAGCTCATGTGATAGGAACAACTTTGCTGTGAGTGCCATTTGTCTTTAGCTTTTGTATTTTAGGTCTGTTTTTCCCATTAAAACTGAAGAGCATCAAGTTTTATGACCTCCTGGTAATCACTTGACAAGTGAACAATAGTACCTTTTGATGGCTAGTCTAAACAAGGAAAGTTTGTATTTTCACTGTGGTCATTCATTTTATATGCCAAATTTTAAGTAACTGCCTGTATGATTAAAAAGCAGTTGATTTTCATCTAGTCAGTAGTAGTCAATTATAAAAGTAAAACATATATTACATATGGTTATTTATCCAGAGTATAATTCTGCCCTTAAGAATATGTAAAAATAGGGAATATATTTGTATAGGTCTCTAAATATTTATATATATACACATATATATGTATGTATATATTTGTTGGCTTTCATGTGACATTTATTCCAGAAATAGCTCAAAAATTTATAATGGCTTTCATATTACTTTTTCCTGGACTGTGGAAGAATGTGATTCTTCTATTCAAGCAGTCATATAATCATTTAATTCGGGGCATGTTCCACTCACTGTGGTAGATACTAGGGATGCATAGATGAATAAGACATGTCTGGTTCTTATATGTTTTAGCCAACAAATAAAATTTAAAATATAAGTGTCTTTTCATAGCATTGAATTGATGTTAAAATGTTAAAGATTATTAGTAATACATGTACCTGACAAGATGTGGGCGTATTCAAACTTGCTTTAAATTAGTTGGTCTGGTAAATTATGCAAGCAGTACCTGTAACCGTTATCAATATGTTTATGTTAATATAGTCATTTATTCTTAATAATAATCAAATAGCTAATAACATATTCCATTTTTATTACTTTGACCAGATGGCATTAAAAACAAATTTTATCTTTGTTGTGGTTTCCTGCTAATTTTGATTTCTTGGTTTTGTGGTATTTTCTATTTATCCCTAATTTATGCTATTTGGATTTTTGGAAGACACTCAATTTTTGAAGGTTAATTTGAAAGATTTTGCCTAGCCTAGTGTAATTTCAGTGATACCTAGTTTTGTCCTCCATATTTCTTGGTATGTATTCCTTGCTCCTCACAAATGGTATGTGCTGGAAGTTTTTCTGCAGGAAGCTAGTGCTTGGAGGACATGGATGTTCCCAAGAAGGTCTAACAAGAAGGGGACAGGTTTTTACTTCAGCATTACTGGTGACTGCTTCTCTCTTGTTTATGGAATCTCACTGTGACCAGATGACTTAATTCTATAGAGTAGCCAGGGGCTGTGAAGAAACATGGGAGAAAGAAACGATTATGAATATTCATTTATTCATTGATGAATTACTCCCATTCACAAATGAATGGATGCATTTATTCATTGAATTCACGAGTAGTTGAATGCATGTAGACATTTAAGTAGCAAATATTTGAGTCCCTACTATGTGCCAGGCATTATTTTGGACTGAGGATGTAGCATAGGGAACAAGATAAAGTTCTTGCCCTTAGGGAGACTGTGTGTTAGAGAGGAAGATAAATAATAAGTATGCAATATAGTGCTAGAGTAATGTGTGCTAGCAAGATACATGGAGGGATAGAGTGAGGGACAGCGTGGTGGAAGGTAAGAATAGATAAGGTTATCAGGAAGAGGCTCAGATAAGGGAAGCTCTTCAACAGACACCTCTATAAAGAGCATGCACTGTGTGCATAGCTGGGGGAAGTACATTTCAGGTAGATGGGAGGGTACCTGATGTTTTCAAAAAACATCCGGGACACTGACGAGGCAGGAACACAAGTCATGGTGGCATCTGTCTTCTTGATGATTTCTGTTGCTTGTGAAAGTTTTTTTGAAAAAATCCCCACCTATGCTTTTTGCCATTTGTTAGCTGAATTTTTCAGTATCATAAAATTGTGTATTTTGTTGTAGACTTATTTTCTTGTTACCTAAACACCTATTTGTCACCTTATTTTAGTGTTATTTTAGTTAAGCTGAGACTCTTCTTGTTGGTATCTCTGGATTTTATTGCTTTCTTGTTGAGTTCTGGTTAATGGTATTGTTAAGTCCTTGGTATAATGAAGGGAAACCATAGACTGGAAAAGGTTTTGAGGTTCTGATGGTAATTTTGCTGTCTGTAAAATAATGTAACATTTTTGGATCTCAGTATGTAAAAGAGGTGGACTAGATAATTGCTAAGATATATCTTAGCTGTCAAATTGTATGCTTTCACTGATTTTAGGAAAAATCCCCAGGTGGAACTATACGGTTTTTTCTTCTTTTTATTTCCTTTTTTAAAATTAATTTTTAAGTTTATAGTGTAGTAAAGTGCATAAATCTTAGGTGTATAGCTTGATTTTTTTTTTCTTTTCTTTTTTTGTTTTTTTGAGACACAGTCTCCCTCTGTCACCCAGGCTGGAGCGCAGTCATGCGATCTCAGCTCACTGCAACCTCTGCCTCCTGAGTTCAGGCAATTCTCGTACTTCAGCCTCCCAAGAAGCTGGGATTATAGGCGTGCACCACCATGGCTGGCTAATTTTTGTATTTTTAGTAGAGACAGGAATTTGCCATGTTGACCAGGCTGGTCTCGAACTCCTGGCCTCAAGCAGTCTGCCCGCCTCAGCCTCCCAAAGTGCTGGGATTACAGGTATGAGCCAACACACCTGGCCAAATTTTTACTTATGTATATGCTCTTATAGTCACTACTCGGATTAAGAGAGAACATTTTCAGCATGCTAGAAGGCTCCCTCATGGCTCTTCCCAGTCAGTATTTTCCTACCCAGAGGTTAACTACCCTTCTATCACTGTAGATTAATTCTACCTGTCCTTTAGCTTCATATAAATTTATCATACAGCATACACTCTCCTGTCTTCTTTTACTTAACATTCTGTGTGAAATCCATGTGACATATAGTAGCAGTTTTCTTTCAGTGCTATGTAGTATTCCATTGTGTGGATACAGCATAATTTATTGATGTATTCTATTATTTCTGGGCATATGTGTTGACAGCTGTTGCCTGTTATGAATAAAGTTGCTATGAACATTCTTGTACGTATCTTTTGATGGACATAACACTAATTTCTCTTAGATATATACCTGGGAGTTACACTGCTCAGCCATGGGGTAAACATCTTCAGCATTTATAGAAATGTGGCTAGTTTTCCAGAGTGCTTATACCATATAAACATGCTCGTTGTGCCACATCCTCATCAACATACGGTGTTTTCTGATGCTTTAGTTTTAGCCTTTCTGGTGGGTGGATGGTAGTATTGTATTGGGGTTTTAATTTACTATTTGCTGATGACTAAATAGGAAGCTTTTTATGTATTTATTGGCCATTTGAATATGTTCCGTTTTGTTAAGTCTTTAAGAGTTTGCCCCCCTACCTTTTTAAAGTTGTTCTTGTGGGTTCTTGTGTTTTTTCCTTATTGACTGTGAGAGTTCTCTATATTCTCTGATATGAGTCTTTTGATATATATATATATTCTAAATATCTTTTCCCAACCTGGAAATAACTATACTCCATACCTAGGAAAATATTATTTTGGAAGAATCTAATTTTGAAAGCCTTTGAGTTTTGATACATTTCTAAACACTCAGCTTGCTGATCAAGAATGTCAGCAACAGATGTAAAGATTTCTCTTGTATAAAATTTCGGCCTTAGTGTTTACTTTAAAAAACCAGAAGGTGTTTTTTTCCCTTAAACATACTTGTAAAATTATTTCCATACTTCTTATGAGATGTTTTAGTATTTTGTGCTGGTATTTATTTAATGCAATTAACATACAGGCCTTAGGTCATTAGCATCCTATGGCAAATTATCTTCCTGTTAGAGGAGCAAAGGATTCTGAAATCAGCACAGAATGCCACCAGCACCAGAGTCTTTCTTTGGTGGGTGTTCTGTTTGATGATTTTGCCAAGAACATGTTTTTCTTTGTGTTTTTATATGAACTCTGTTTATGGTGATTTTGTTTGCTGCTGATAATGTTGGAAAGCAACACAATTTTTTTAAGATTCCATTCTTTTTGAATGTAGCTCTTTAAGATATAGAATTGTTATACTCTTATCTGGATTTTATAGATTCATATTGCAAACTTAAAAGTTTAATTTTAGAAACAAATTAGGCTTGAAGGTAGTAAATAAATGATATTTTAACAAGTTCGTATGTATATCGTTGGTGTTAAGTATAGAGCCATCATTTCTACTATTTATAAAATATATGATGATTATTATAGTGAACATAGGAGATAGATATTAGTGAATAACCTAACTACAATGCAAATCCCTGTTGCTGTTAGAAATTAGGGAGAAAGGTGCAAAAAATAGTAAAAAGATATTTAGTGAAGTAGCTCATTAATTAGGATATGTGTTAGCAAACTTTGAAATCAACATTTAGAGCAAAACATTTATAACTAGCTCTGTATATTAGTGTTTTATGGGCTTTTGTGATTCTGGGCAGATACTAGAATTTTTCAAGAGGCATTTTATTATAGTACATCTATGGCATTGCTTTGATTATTTGCCCATAATATCACCAGGAATATTATTGGGTAGGGACCAGAACTCTTAAATGGGGGAAAAAAAGGTGAATAATTCACTGATGGTATTGGATTTTCTGCCATTTTTGAGAGCGCCACACTGAGTATTTTCAGTGAGCAATTCTAGTAAGTACAGATTGGGGAAAACAAATGAGAGCTGGTAGGGACCAGTGTTGCCTAAAATGAGCTTTGTGGAAAATGGATTTTGTGGAATGTTAATAGATATTATATGAAATTAAAAACAAAAATCTCTAGTCATGTAACTTTGGGAAGTACTTGACTGAGGTTGAAGTAGATGAGTTTTTTTGTTTGTAAATACAGGAATGTGCAAAGCCTTTCATATATCAGTGTAGCCTGCAATTCACTAAGGTAAGGAGGAAGGGGAGGTGAGGCCGCAATATAGTAAGAACGTTTCCCAGACTTACGTGGCCATGGGATCGTTTTTTAGAGAGTGTCTTAGGAGCCTGCCATGCCACAGGATACCACCTGGGGAAGAGGGTTTGGCTGAAATCCTTTTACACATAAAAAACCAAGACCTGGCTGGGCGTGGTGGCTCACGCCTGTAATCCCAGCAGTTTGGGAGGCCGAGGCGGGCAGATCACCTGAGGTCAGGAGTTCGTGACCAGCCTAGCCAACATGGTGAAACCCCGTCTCTACTAAAAATACAAAAATTAGCCAGGCGTGGTGGTGGGCGCCTGTAATCCTAGCTACTCGGGAGGCTGAGGTGGGAGAATCGCTTGAACCTGAGAGGCGGAGGTTGCAGTGAGCCGAGGTTGCACCATTGCACTCCAGCCTGGGGAACAAGAGCAAGACTTCGTATCCAAAAAAAAAAAAAAAACAAAACAACAACAACAACAAAAAAAACCTCAAGGTCCAAATAACTTAAGTGGGTAGACCTAGTAAGATTCTAATCCTCAGGCAAAAAAGGAGATGTAATGCTTCAGAAGACAAAGGTTTATATTAGAGTGTAAATAAGATTTTTGTTGTCTTTTTTTTTTTTTTTTGAGACGGAGTCTCACTCTGTCGCCCAGGCTGGAGTGCAGTGGTGCGATCTCGACTCACTGCAAGCTCCATCTCCTGGGTTCATGCCATTCTCCTGCCTCAGCCTCCCGAGTAGCTGGGACTACAGGTGCCCGCCACCATGCCCGGCTAATTTTTTGTGTGTTTTTTTTTTTTTTTTTTTAGTAGAGATGGGGTTTCACCGTATTAGCCAGGATGGTCTCTATCTCCTGACCTCGTGATCTGCCCGCTTCGGCCTCCCGAAGTGCTGGGATTACAGGTGTGAGCCACCACGCCAGGCTAATTTTTTGTGTTTTTTAGTAGAGATGGGGTTTCACCGTGTTAGCCAGGATGGTCTTGATCTCCTGACCTCGTGATCCACCTGCCTTGGCCTCCCATAGTGCTGGGATTACAGGCGTGAGCCACTGCACCCAGCCTTGTTGTCATCTTTTAAGATGTTTTGAATCTTAATGTCTAAGGTGCCAAATGTAATCAGAAGAGGTAGCACAAACAATCCTTTCAGGTACATTGCTTACAATTGGGATAGAAAATAGCTATAAAAAAATGAATTTAGGGAATTACCTGAATCTGTCCTTTTTACTCCCCACTAATAGGTTAAATAAGATCTTCTCAAACCTTAGTCTCCACTCCTTGTTAAATACAGATTTAATTCTCATTCTTTTGATGACTTTTTAAATGGGCGCTAGCTGTGTCTTTTGGCTGCTTTGAAGTTTTTATTTGTCTGCAATGAAATATGAAACAATAAAACTTTTTTCTTTTGTGGAATCAAATTAATTTCTTAGAGTTGTAGATTTATCAGACATTCTTTACATAAAACCTAGTTTTGCACTGCCTTAGAACTACCAGTTATTCATAGTGTAAATATGTGCCAGAAATTGAACAGGGATGGGAAGGGAGTCTAAAATGTTATTTAAGTTAACATAATTTAGAGTCGTAACTGAGTTAAGGCTTCCAAATTCCTGATTTGGAATTTACATTGAGGTGTAATTTAGATTGATAATTGCAAAATTTTTAAATAAAGGTTTTATTAGATTATAATCTAAAATAATCAGACCTGTCCCTTGACAAATTATAGGACAGTAAGTGGAAGTAGGGTACAATAAGTGAAAGGCCCAGGAAATATAACCGGAAGTATATTTTGTTAATGTGAGGAAATTTTGGATAATTGATATGACTAGTTATAAGATTTGGAATTTCACTTTGGCAAATAGCGACACCTTACTGATGTTCCTTTGGGTTAGGAAAAAAAAATGTGATTTATCTTTGTAAAAATTGCCTTTTGGTGTTGAGTGTTTCCTTTTTCTTTAAAAGACAGGAATTTAACCACGGTTACTTATTAAACAGATAAGCCATTTCAGGAACAAAGTGGCTTGAATTATCTGTTGAATAGTTTATATTACAAAGAGAAAATAATTATCATTTTTCTGGGAACTTTTTTTTTTTTTTTAACTTACCAAAAAGGAAGTCATTACATCCAAATTGCTAGGATCTTTTGATAAAATTAGCAGTGTGTTTTCTTTGGTCCTTATTCCTCCCACCCCTATACTTAGGAAAAGAACTTACTGATTGTAACTAATAGGAGGTCTAACTACAATTTTGTGCACTTGGAAAATGGTTTAGAAAATTTTGGTAAGCATTAAGTGCTTCTTTGGAGGGAATGAGAAAGGATTATGTTATGAGTCAGGCTACCGATGATGAACAGAACAATGGCACCAGGCTTGGTAAATGAGAATACTTTAAGAAAAGCAAGGTCAGTAAGAAGCTGTGGAGCGTGAGCACTGTCTGTGTGTATGCTGTTTCTTTTTAGAGGCCTAAAGGATTTTGAAAATGGTACTGATGCCTTTTATGCCTGGATTCTAAATATAGACCATAATTCTTAAGTTTTTTAAAAAAATTCAAGACTTGACAGAATAATTGGCATTTAGAATTTTTATAAATTTTATCAAGTGAATCAAATTGATAGTGTTATTAATATTGTTACAGGTAACTTAGCTGTGAAGTTTAAAAAGCCAAATATCATGCAGGTTATTCCTTTATTGAACTATGTTAAATCAAGATACTCCTAGAAGTAATCTTTAAAAGTGGGTACATAGGAAGATAAAGAATATGGCTATGTTAACCTACGATTGTTATTAGAATGATAAAATTATATGCCCATCTGCAGAATCAGATATTTTGTAAAAAACATATTACATTTTTTATGTTTTCAATATTACACCCAAATATTTTGAAAAGGATCTTTCTCTTAACTACTATTAACTTTACCCATTATTTATTATTAAGTAGTCCTATTAATATAGTCATATCAGACAAGTGATATTAATGTGTGCAACCATCTGCGTGCGGCCATAGTCTTTTTTTTCAATAGACTTTACTTTTTAGTAGTTTTAGGTTCACAGCAAAATTGAGCCATAGTCCTTTTTAATAGTAATCAGACATCATGATAGTGTTTGTTAAGGAATCTATTTCTACTTTCAATTGCAGTGTATATAGAAAATATATTTTGCAGTCTCATTTTTTTATAATTGTTCTTTCAAAGTATTAACATTTCTACTGAATATAATATGTACAGTTTCATTATGAAAGAATTTACTAAGAAATTAACTGAAGTGAAACATGAAAAAACAATGGGTTTTACTGATGCACTAAAAGAGAGAAGGCATTTTTTGAAATCTTTTTCATGTTGTGGGAATAGGAGCGTCAATGTGTGTCTTGTGATTTGTTATTCTGTTTTTACTGCTTTAGGATTGAAAACTTTTACTTATGTATTTCACGTTTTGGTGGCTTCAAACGGGATGAGAATAAGTATGTGTATAATATTAGCATTCACTTTTGGGGAAAAGCGTAGAACCCTTCAGAATCAAATTTCTGATTTTAAAATCAAAATTTACCATGCCTCATTTTTCTCCGCTGTTAAAACTGGCTAGGCTTTGAACTGGCACTTCTTATTCTTGGGAGGAGGGGTAGAGATTGTCTTAGGTTGGGCTGCAATGAAAGAATCCAAGACCACAAAGCTTGCATTTTAAATTTCAATAAAATTATTTGCTTCATGTCAGCATTAAGAAGACTTAAAATTTTGGTATATTTTGCACTTTCAGAAAGTTATCTTAAGAGTTAATGTAATGGAACTGCATATTGATATTTAAATTAAGAAAAAATTCTTACTGTTTGCATTTTGTTTTTTTCCTTTCTTTTCTTTCCTTTTTTTTTTTTTTTTTTGCTTCCTACTGAAGTGTTTACATTTTAATATACTGTCAACTAGGGCCTAAATGATACTATTTAATTGAATGGCTTTGGTATGCGTTAGTGATATTCTAAGAATATATTTAGTGTTTTTGGTGGGAGTATGTGATAGATTTTTGAAACTTTGTTATGGAAAACCTTAAACATTTACAAAGTAGATAGAATCAGGTAATGAACCCTAATCTCTTGTCCTCACTCATTTAATGTCATGTCTAGTCTGTTTTATCTTATTTGTTTTTTATTTTTGGGGCAGAGTCTCGCCCTAGTCGCCCAGGCTGGAGTGCAGTGGCACAATCTTGGCTCACTGCAACCTCCACCTACCAGGTTCCAGCAATTCTCCTGCCTCAGCCTCCCAAGTAGCTGGGATTACAGGCGCCCACTACCACACACAGCTAATTTTTGTATTTTTATTAGAGACGGGGTTTCACCATGTTGGCCAGGCTTGTCTCGAACTCCTGTCCTCCCTCAGGTGATCCACCCGCCTCGGACTCCGAAAGTGCTGGGATTACATGCATGAGCCACCGCGCCCAGCTAGTCTGTTTTATTTTATACTACTCCGTATTACTTTCCTCCCCACTTTTCCAGTGATCATGAAGGGAATCCTAGACTCATATAATTTCATTGATAAATATTTCAATGTGTAACTCTAAAAGAGAATACAAGTTATTTGTATTCCCTGTGAGTACTAGCTTTGTTGTGGAGAGGAAGTTCATGAGTGCTTGGAAACAGTCCTGTCATTGTATTTTATTGTAGTTAATTTGCATTTAGAAAGATCAAGAGTGTGTATTATTTGGGTATTATTAACAGTAAATCTCAAAGGATTTGAAATGTTGAATCTGTAAATAACAACAATGAAAACATTATGAATTACCATCATGTATATGCATAAAGTTATGTGACAGTCCTCATTTCAGAGGTATACTAAAATTTGCTTTGTCATTTGTTTCTATCCCCCTCTGTAATATGTTTATTTAAATGCTGATCATACAGCATTTAGTTTCAGGTGATATTCTGTATTCCTGTATGTGTGTCATAAAAAGAAAGAGAAAGGTGAGAGAGAAGGGAGAAAGGGAGAGAGGAGGAAGGAAGGAAGGGGATGTGGGACTGAGAAAAGAGAAAGATCAGAACAGGGTAAAGACCACAGATGAGATGCCAAATTGTGGAGCTAAAACCTCACCTTCTCATTCTCACTCACCTGACCTCTCTTGGTCTTTCCTCTCCCCTTTTGTTGGTCTCCTCATTGGTTTATATCTTCTTCTCTTGGCATTTACTGAACTTTGCCTGTCAAATTTAGGTCAGGAAGATTGCTGATTTTTTTCCTTAAAAGATGTTTTTAGTATGTAGGAGTTGTGAGATAAAATTTAAACAAAATATTTTAGGACTGATTTGTTGTGCTTTATGTGCTTTTGTATAGATTTTTAAGAATATTTATTGAAAGGAATTCAAATAGTTAGGTGCCTCCTATGGACTAGGCTGAACCTTTCTATTCTCTGGATGAATTTTATGGACACATTAATTTTCTATAATCTTTGGGTTCACTTTAAGTGGATTTACTGGAAAATTGTATAATAATTTTTTCTTTTTCTCTGTGTTCCTTTTTGCCGTCTATTTACTGGATGAAATGGATTCTGTTCAAATTTGGCTCTGCAGTTCACAAGATTCCTTTGCAGTTCACCCTTGGAGGTAAGAGTTACTCACTGACCTTAATATTAGAATTGGTAATTGAACACCATTGTTGATATCTTTCATTAGGCATTTATTTGATAATTTAGGAGTGCTAATTTTGGTGTGACACATATATTCTTCAATAACAGTAATGGAGTGAGTTACTGCAGGCTTTTTTTTTTTGGATAAAAGTTTCTAGAAGTTATATCAATAGCAATTCACCTTCATGACAGGTTATTGCCTCTTTTTAAATATATTTTCTTTCTGAATAAGTAGAGAGAAATCAGTCCTTCATTTTAAAGAGCCTTGTTGTATCTTCATTACTCCTGTAACTGTTTATTTAACAGCAGCCTTATGTTCTGTAAATTGCCATGGTATTAAAAGAGAGCTGGCAAAATCAGAGGCAAAGGCTGTCTTCAAGGAAGTTTCAGTTAGAGAGACCACGTTAAAATCCATGAGTTGACAAGAGAAGAGCAAAGTTATTGAGCTGCTGTTATAGCAAGGCAATATTCTGGGTTCTTCATTCACTTTTTCATTTAATCCTCATCATGGTTTTCAATGTAGAACTGAGAATCCAGTGATAAAATTGGAGAGATAAAGAAAAACTATTAGATGTTTAGAGAACTAGATATCGTTATGAGCTGCATTTGCAGAAAAACTTGTAGATGATCATCAAGACTTGGAAAAGGAAGTAGAGAAAGGGTGGAAGCAGAGTTATGTGAAGAAGTGGTGGGACTTAGAACCAAAACCGGGTAAAAGCTTGCCTTCACTTACTAGCCATATGACATTGGGTAAATCACAACTGCCCTGAGCCTCATTTTTGTTATCTTTTAAATGCAAATAATAATTCCTACCTCTCAAATAAGTGATGGAAATGGGAGCAGTTATAAACTGTGCTAGTCACATCATGGCACTATTTTGTGTTCTCCTCTTAGGCTTCACCTCCACGTGATGAGACTCTGTTCCTTGCCTTGCACTTGTCCTTCCCTTTGTGCCTGTTGTTTATTTCATTTTATGCTTTCCCAACTTGTTCAAATCATATTTGTCTTCAGGGTTGAGCCTCAATACTGTGTCCTTTCTGAGACCATTTCTGCTTTTATAACATTTTGTTTATTTGATTATTGAAACTATTACTGCTGATAATGTGGTGTGGCCTACGCTGGCGCATTGAAAACGTGTGGTAGCCAGCTTGAGTGGTCACCAGGAGAAATGGACCAGACCAGAGAGGGTAGTCCCATCCAGGTTTGGTCACATTGTCTAACTATCCAGGATCAACGGGGAAGCAGAGTGGTATAGTGGAAAGAGTCTAGGCTTTGAAATGAGAGAGGCCTGAGTAGCCCACGGGCAAGTTATTGACTCTTGAGCCCTTTTTCCTGATCTAAAAATGGAGATAATAATACTTACAGGGATATTAAAATTAAATGAGATGATCTGTGGCAAACACTGAGCACAGTGTCTGGCAGATAGAATTTTAATTAAGAGTTAGGTGTGCTGAGAATGATGGTTTCCAGTTTCATCCATGTCCCTACAAAGGACATGAACTCATCATTTTTTATGGCTGCATAGTATTCCATGGTGTATATTTGCCACATTTCCTTAATCCAGCCTATCTATCACAAGGACAAAAAACCGAACACCGCATGTTCTCACTCATAGGTGGGAATTGAACAATGAGAACACATGGATACAGGAAGGGGAACATCACTCTCCAGGGACTGTTGTGGGGTCGGGGGAGGGGGGAGGGATAGCATTAGGAGATATACCTAATGTTAAATGACGAGTTAATGGGTGCAGCACACCAGCATGGCACATGTATACATATGTAACAAACCTGCACATTGTGCACATGTACCCTAAAACTTAAAGTGTAATAATAATAAAATTAAAAAAAAAAAAGAAAAAGAGAGTTAGGTGTGAAGTAAAAACCAAACCATAAAAAAGTTGAAGACAATGTAAGTTTTACAGCCTACTCTATAGTTATGGAAGCACTTTCTAACTTCAAAAGCAATGGAAAGTATCAGAAAACAAAGACTGAAAAAGTTAATTTGAGTATGTAAAGATCCATAATTTTGTACATGGAAACAAATATAGCTAAAAGGTAACTTGGATAAAGTATGATGAAAGGGTTATACTTAATGTAATGATCTTTTAGAAGCAATTAATATGAATTTCTTTTTCATAAAATGTGGTTGGATTTTTATCAGGTAATTGATAAGATAAAATACAAATGGTAATAAATGTTTTAAATGTTTACTCCTATTAGTAATAAAAGAAATGCAGTTTAAGATGACAGTGATCTATAATTTTTTTTAACCTGTCAAGATATCTTATTTTTTAAGTGAATGCTTGACAAGATATAATGAGATGGAATGTTTATGAACTTCATCCTTTCTAGGAAGCGGTTTGGTCACATACACTAAAGGCTTTATATACATTCATACTTGTGGTTCAGTAATTGTAGTCCAATAATCACTGTCAGAGAGTTCATCAAAGATGGGGACAAAACTTGCATAAAAATGAATGGTAAAAAATTGTAAACAATCTAAATGTACAACAGGAACAGTTCAAATAAATTATGACACAGCCATATGATAGAACACCCTACAACCATTAAAATGGAGATTATGAATATGTGTTCAGAGTATATATTGATGAACAACACATATAAAATGCATTTGATATATTGAGAGGTAAAATCACGATGCAAAATTATACATGCAGATCTCAGTTTAAAAACAATTTAAGTGCACAGAAAAGTAGAAAGGAGATGCACAAAATGTTAACAACTACAAAGTGTTGTTTTATCCTTTACTCTTCCAGTAAAGGGCCCACAGTGGGTAGAGGTGCATTGGTAGCTTTTTGGTAATGCTTCTTGTAATCAGTGTTTGACAGATGTACAACAGGAGTCTCTTTGATTTGATGTGGAAACAGCATCTAACCTTGGCGAAAAGGTGCTGGCAGGAACTTAGATGAGATAATGTTGATAATGTATAATGCTTTGCTCTCATTTTAGCAAAAGCTTAGAGGAATGAACAGGAATAAGGGTTTTTAGCAGAAGGCAATTAGGCTGGGGTAGCTTTCCTGTACAGGGACCAAATAAGGAGGCTTGAGCTTGATGTCCACTTTACTGGGGCAAGTAGCAATTTAAGGCTACTACTCACCGATGGCAAAGATGCTTCTTAATAAATCTTAACAGTTGACATCTCTCAAATGTAAGCTCATTGAGAGAGGACCCTGTTTTTCTTGTTTTCTTGCGTTCCCATTCTTAGTATAGGTAGAATATAGTAGGCACTGAGTCAGTAAATATTTGTTCAATGAATGAATGAACAAATGAATGTATGAATTTGGTGGGGCTGAGACTGAGAGTAGCAGTCTTTCATCCATAATTTGGCAGGACTCAGCTAAAAGTAGACAAGTTCCAATATTTACATTTTAATGTGGTTAACAGTCTGTCTTCCCAGTTAGATTGTAGCTACTTAAGATTGAGAGCTTTGTCCTTTGTAATCTTTGGATGCCCTCAGTTATAGATAGGTCTTGGAGTGTACCTAGAGTACACTAGCTGCAACTAGATTATATAGAGTATACAAATATCTATCTATCTATCTATCTATCTATCTATATATTTTTTTTTTTTGAGACAGAGTCTTGCTCTGTCACCCAGGCTGGAGTGCAAATAGCACGATCTCAGCACACTGCAGCCTCTGCCTTCCATTTGAAGCAATTCTCCTGCCTTAGCCCCCCAAGTAGCTGGTATTACAGGTGCCTGCCACCATGTCTGGCTAATTTTTATATTTTTAGTAGAGACAGGTTTCACCATGTTGGCCAGGCTGGTCTCGAACTCCTGACCTCCAGTGATCCACCCTCCTGGTCCTCCCAAAGTGCTAGAATTACAGGTGTGAGCCACTGCACCCAGCCACAAATACATACTTTTAAATTACATATTACTACTTTGGTTAAGTATTGGGAATATATGTGTAGAAGTTTCACTCTTTGGTGAAAAGTAGTATCCAGAGTTTAATGATAATTTCTGTCTGTTTCTGTCTGCTTTCATCACTTAATGATCTGGAGTGGTATTTACCTTGGTTAATTATCTTTTTTATTACTGGGTTTATGACATTGGAGAGGAAGAGAAATCAAAATTAAAGATGACCAATTTTAGTCTCCTTTCTTGATGGGAAATATTTTGAGGGCTTTCTGTTGATATTTTTCTAGTTTGCAATTCCACGGGGGCCACTTGAGGACTTAAGTTAGTGGCAGCTACACCTAAGTCTCCACCAGCAGCACTAAGCAGGGGCTGCTGTTCCTTTGCCACCACATAGCGCCTGACAGCCAAACCAAAGGCAAGGCAGGAGAGTGTTGGGAGTCTCTGAATGTTTAATTTTGCCATTAAGTTTATGACTTAGCCGGAGAAGGAAAATTACAAATATGGTCTATATCCAGCACCTTCTTTAATTTTGAATAAAAGTCAAATTATTCTGGCAGAGACAGTCAAATACATGAGAGTTGCAGTTGAAAACAAAGCTGACTTTAAACTTCACTTTCTCCACAGCGACTACTATGAGTGAACCATGTCCCTTTGCTTTAAGTCCTAAACAGTTAACTGCCACATGAATCTAATGAAATTGTCAGGTTATAGTAATTACATCAGTAATTTGATATGTTGTCATTTGAATGGACCATGTGTGGAGAGTCAGTTACTTCCCTCTGTGGGGCTGACCCTTTTACATTCCTGTAAGCTGAAGACTAATAGAGCTCATTAAGCTTTATGGGAAAAGAGCTTTTATCACCTCGTCAAGTCAGGCAACATATTTCCATTAGATCCCTAATTTCGGGTGGCTCTGTAGCTGCTGCTATGTGCTCCCCTGCTAGGCTTACACCAGACCCCGGCCTTACAGACATTTTTATTGACATTTCTAAGTCTGAATTACATTTTGTGTGGCACCACTTACAGATGTCTTCAATTAAATGTAGGTAAATAAAAGGGATTATATATCAGAGCCTGAAAGATTTTTGAATTTCTCATCTGAGTCAAACTTTGCCAGCTAGTCCAGTAGGGCGCAGTCTCGTTGTCACTTTTGTAGGTAGAGAGCTGTAGGAGAGGCATTTATAACAAAAGTTAAACCAGGTGTGAATGTAGGTCACCTAGGTTTCTTTTCAGGTGTGTCCTTCTATTCCTTCATTTCAAAATTTTCTATATTAATAGGATAATAACTTACTGATAAGTTAGCACCTCTGGTGTACAGGTACTGTGCTTTCCACTTTCCTTATTTTAATTCTTACAGAATGTCAATGAGTAGATAGTCCCAATTTTCTTATGAAGAGAATTGAACCCAGAGAGGTAGATTAGGCAGGTGCTCAATATCACAGTTACTAGTATGTGACAATAATCACAAGATAGGAAGGAAAAGAATGTGGTTAAGATTCTAACATTACATGAAGTGATATTGATAGTATTTAAAAGAAGACCGTGATTAGTTAGGGAGTATTTAGTAAGCCCCAGAGCAGTGTTTCTCAACCTTGGTACTATCAGCATGGTGGGCTGGATAATTCTTTGTTGTGAGGCGCTGTCCTGCACATTATGGGAAGCTTAGCATCTCTGGCTTCTGCTCACTAGATGCCAGTAGGACCCACCCCTCTGAGTTGCAACAAAATGTCTCCAGACTTTGCCAGATGTCCCTAGGGGGACAAAACAGCTCCCTGTTGAAAACCACATCCCTAAAAAAGCCTTAAAAAAAAAAAAAAGTACAAAGAGGTATCGTTAATAAGGCAATTTAATGATAAAATGTTTCAGTCTAACAATAGACAAGAAAAAGAAGAAAAAGTGAACAAAAAACGTGTGGGACAAATAGAACAAATAGCAAGATGGCCCACTTAAATTCAACCCTACTGATTATGATGGTACTATATAAATGGTCTAAGTGAAAACTCTGCTTCATGGTAATTTCTGTTTCTGAACGTCTGCACGTTCAACACTAGCCAATGGTCATAAATCAGGGGTCCCCAGTTTCCAGACTGGGACCAGTACTGCTCTGTGGCCTGTTAGGAACGGGGACACTTAGCAGGTGAGCAGCGAGTGAGCGAGCATTGCTGCCTGAGCTCCACTTCCTGTCAGTTCTGCTGTGGTATTAGATTCTCATAGGAGCGTGAACCCCATTGTGAACTGCCCATGTGAGGGAGCTAGGTTGTGAGCTGCTTATGAGAATCTAATGCCTGATGATCTGACTTGGAACAGTTTCATCCCTACACCTTCCCCTTCTCCCCTCTGACCCTTGTCTGTAGAAAAATTGTCTTCCACGAAACCAGTCCCTGGTGCCGAAAAGGTTGGGGACTGCTGTCATACATTAGCTAATGAGCTCTTTGGGAACTGAATTTTAAATTTTTTAAATTTTAGTTAACTTAAGGCTAAGTGGCCACATGTGGCTAGTGACTATACTATTAGGGCAGATTGAAACATTCCAATTAAAAGTCAGAGAGTGTCGGGCTAGATAGAAGGAAAAAATAAACATCCATCTTAAATACGAAGACATGGATAGGTTAAAAGTAAAAAGCTAGAGTAAAACACTACTATACAAATACTTATCCTAGGAAAGTTGGCTCATGCCTGTAATCCTAGCAACGCAGGAGTCTGAGGCAGGAGGATCAGTTGAACCCAGGAGTTTGAAACTAGCCAGGGCAACATAATGAGAACCCCCATCTCTAAAAGAAAAATAAAAAAATTATCTGGGCATAGAGGCGTGTGCCTGTAGTCCCAGCTGTGAGAGAGACTGAGGTGGCAAGATCATTTCAGCCTTGAAGTTTGAGGCTGCAGCGAGCTATGATTGCACCACTGCAGTTCAGCCTGGGCAACAGAGTAATACCACATCTCTAAAAATAAAAATGAAAAAAAAAAAAAACTAAGAATTTTAAGTCAGAGTGGCTGTATTCTTATCAAAGTAGACTTCAGGGCGGCCGGGCGCTGTGGCTCACGCCTGTAATCCCACTTTGGGAGGTCGAGGCAGGTGGATCACAAGGTGGGGAGTTCAAGACCAGCCTGGCCAACATGGTAAACCCTGTCTCTACTAAAAATACAAAAATTAGCCGGCGTGGTGGCGGGCGCCTGTAATCCCAGCTACTTGGGAGGCTGAGGCAGGAGAATCGCTTGAACCTGGGAGGCGGAGGTTGCAGTGAGCCAAGATCGTGCCACTGCACTCTAGCCTGGGCGACAGAAAGAGACTCTTGTCTCAAAAAAAAAAAAAAACCAAAAAACAAAGTAGACTTCAGGACAAAGATGGAAGAAAGAGTGACATTTCATAACAATAAAAAGGTCAGTTCATCAAATGAATATGCAGTAATTTGAAATGTGATCCACTTAACAGAGCCTCAAGATAACGTGAAATAAGAACTAATAGAACTGAAGGGAGAAATGCAGTAGTTGGGGACTTCAGGACAACTTTCTCAGTAATTGATAGAACATTTAGACAGGAAATTAGAAGTAAAATAGGAGGCACGAACAACACTACCACACAGTACGCTCAAGAGTAGCAGTGCACGGGGTGTTGGCTAGCTATATGTATACCCCCCTTTAATTGCATGCAAATTAAAGGGTGGGGTTATTCAGAAATCTCTAGAGAGGGGGCAGTAACTTCCGGATGTTGCCATGGTCTTTGTAAACTGTCATGGCACTGGTGGGAGTGTCTTATGCCAATGAACAGTAAGGGCAACTAGAGGTCACTTTTGATGCCATCTGCTGTTTCCTGCTGGTTTTTTCATTTCATTCTGTCGGGACCGGCAAATAAGTCCTACAGGTTTCCTACCTCAGTAGTATTCATTTGGCTGTTAGGAAGAAAAGAGGCCTGGCACGTTAGCTCATGCTTGTAATCTCAGCACTTTGGGAGGTTGAGACAGGTAGATGACTTGAGCTCAGGAGTTTGAGACCAGCCTGGGCAACATGGCAAAACCACGTCTCTACAAAAAAAAAAAAAAAAAAAAAAAAAATTAAAAAAATTAATCAGTTGTGGTAGTGTGTGCCTGTAGTCCCAGCAATTCTGGAGGCTGAGGTAGGAGGATCACCTGAGCCCAGGAGTTCAAGGCTGCAGTAAGCCTTGATCACAACACTGCACTCCAAAGAAAGAAAAGAAAGGACCATAGGAACCTAGCCATCTCTTGAGTCTGTCAGTGTATGAAGTATCATTGCTTGGAGTAGCTGTAGATATCAAGGTCTCTTCAATGGCTAGAATTCAGAAGGAATGGCTGTTACTCAAAACTGGGTCCTGTACGGAGCTTGCAGAGGCAGCAGTAAAGGGATGAGGTGGGCTGAAGGTTGAGTTGGTAAGCTGAGGAAGGGAGTTAATTTTACTGAATGAAGAGAACACCGAAAATCAAATATCCAGAAAGCTGGCCCAAATTCGAGAGCAGTGGAGATAAGGCTAGGAAGAGGGCTGAGCTGGTGAATTGGGGTAAGCTTTTACCTGCTCTCTGGTCTAAGGCCTGGGAGGCTCCGCTGTGTTTAAAGAGCCAGGCCCAGGGAACAAAAAGGTAACTACTCGGGGGACTAGGCATCTTCAGAGAATAATTGGCACTCTGCTCTTGGTACTGAATTGAATCAGAAGTGGAAAGCTAGGCTGTGGCTTGATCCATTGGGCAAAAGCAGAAAATAGGAGTACGTTTTGTTGTTACTCTAGTCATGAGGGCTTACGGTACTTCAGTTAGTTTTTGGATGTGACCTGATAATTGAGTCAGTGTAAGTTGCAGCCATATATCTCATGATATCAACTGGAAGTCTTTTCCTAGAAACCAGTCCCATATGATAAATGTACCAAAGTTGATTTCTGAGAATAAAAGAAAGTACACTTAGAATAGAAAACTAAACATTAAATAAAAAATGCCAGGAGTTTCCTGGCTGAAGATTTTCCTGCTTGGGGCTTGGATTAGTATAGGCATCTTAAAATCCAAGTCATTCAAGACATCTTTTGGCTGGGTCAGTCTTCCTTTAGCGAGTAGTGGTGTTGCTGCAAGCACCTTTCAGTTGTGTTGAAAATTAGGGTCATCTGCCTTGACAATTTTCATTGCCCATTGGATGTGCATGAATGCTTCAGAAAATGTTTGAATAGAAAATCCTGGGGTGGATTAGTTTCCATGGGGACATCAGTCTTGTTTGATGTTGGCAGTCATTGAGTTCTCAGTCTGGGTTGTCACTGTGGGATGTATTTTTCCCTCATAAGAAATATTGTAAAAGGAGTCTCAAATTGAACTGACGTTAAGTAAGGGCTCACATAAGCATAGTTACTCTGGATTCTAAGGTGTTTACTAGAGTGCTTAATAAACATTGACCTGTAGAATTGAGAAGTTTGGGATTCTGTTACTTAGCCTTTTTGACAGTGCCTCACTAAAAGTCTTTTTGTTGGAGAATTAGGATTTAAAATAAAAGGAAACGTCAAAGTAAAGAAAATAACTTAAATAACAACGCCCTGATATTTATCTATTTGTTCTGCAGTAAAAATGCAGAAGTAATTTTCTTATTTCTGTCCAACTTATTAAAAAATTTACTGTACTTCCTTTCTCAATTACATAAGCTTGGTAAAGTTTCTTTAAAATTTTTATTTCAGTGCTTCTAGTATTAAGTTGTGAATGTTGAGGTAAACCTTTTTTGCTTTCATGGAAACATTTAAATTCCAAAGAATTATGTCATTGACAAATACATTTCTTTGTTCATCCTTTGGTTTAGTAAGTGGCTAAAATCTCTTACCTCTTGAGTTGACTAGAGCATGTTGATACAGTGTGATTGTGTGTTGGCATGGTGGACTGCAGAAGCAGTGTCCAGCAAGACAGACACTAAACTGAGAGTTGGGAATTTCAGGCTTTGGTCTTTCCTAGCATTCCCCTAAATTGGCTTTGTGGCCTTGAGCAAGCCCCTCCCTGACCCTTCCTTTTCTCACTTACAGAGTAAGAGTATTCCAGATAAAGAGGTCCCTCAAAACTAAGTGAACTTAGCCAACATGTCAACACGTATTACAGCGTTTTCTCATTCTTAACTATTATGACCAACGCCAATAAAACTCACTTCCCCAACCTACTATACTTTCTCAAGTTTTGTCTCCACTATGCTGTTTTATGTTCTGTAACAAGCTGCCACTTTGGAATAATCCTACTCACATTTTCCTTAAAAAGCAAGTCTTTTTTACAAAAATTATTTTATATTTTTTGAGATGGAGCCTCACTGTGTCACCCAGTCTGGAGTGCAGTGGCACGATCTTGCTCGCTGCAACCTCCACCTCCCAGGTTCAAGCGATTCTCCTGCCTCAGCCTTCCAAATAGCTGGGATTACAGGCACCTGCTACCATGCCTGTCTAATTTTTGTATTTTTAGTAGAGACGGGGTTTCACCATGTGGGCCAGGTTGGTCTTGAACTCCCGACCTCAAGTGATCCACCCACCTTGGCCTCCCATAGTGTTGGGATTACAGGCATGAGCCACCATGCCTGGCCTAAAAATCAAGTCTTACACCATTACTCTGCTGACACAAATGTATGTCTCTTACTTTTGCCCTTAATATGGCCTGAACCATCCATATTAATTACATCTCTTAATAAAATAATAACTTTTCTTTCATAGGGAGAACTGGGAGGTGGCTCATTGAGAAGTAACTGTTTTATATGAGCATTATAACAGACTGAGAAAGTATGTAAATGTCACAAATTTCACGATTTTCTTACATATCCTTTTTTTCTTTCTTCCTTTTTTCTGGAGACGGAGTTTTGCTCTTATTGCCTAGGCTGGAGTGCAATGGCGCGATCTCAGCTTACGGCATCCTCCACCTCCCAGGTTCAAGCTATTCTCCAGCCTCAGCCTCCCGAGTAGCTGGGATTATAGACATGTGCTACCACGCCTGGCTAATTTTGTATTTTTAGTAGAGACGGACTTTCTCCATGTTGGTCAGGCTGGTCTCTAACTCCCGACCTCAGATGATCTGCCCGCCTTGGCCTCCCAAAGTGCTGGGATTACAGGAGTGAGCCACCGTGCCCGGCCCTTACATATCGCTTTTATACCTTCTTATATACATTTTAAAGTGGCAAGGATGAGCATGTTTGTTGACAGACCCCAAAGATGTAGCCATTCTGTAGTGTGTGTGTGTGTGTGTGTGTGTGTGTGTATAAAATAAGGAAAAGTAGGTAAACTTTTAATTATGGTCATTGTTTTAGTGTTTGTTCCTAGTTAGAAACTATTCAGGTATCCAAAGATGATTTAAGTTGTTGATTTACATTAATTTATGTTTTAAAATTACCTAAGGATCTTCAAAGTTATGGGGAAGCCAACCCAAACCAAAATATATAAAAATGTTTGTCATTTGTTCAGCATCACTAGGGGAAATACAAAGCAAAACCCAAATGAGATATCACTTCATACCTATTAGGTGGGCTATTATCAAAAAAATGGAAAACGGTAAGTGTTGGCATGGTTGTAGAGAAATTGGAGCTCTTGTGCATTGCTGGTGGGAACATGAAATGGTACAGCTGCAGTGGAAAAATGTGTAACAATTCCTCAAAACATTAAAAGTAGAATTACCATGTCATCTGGCAATTCCACTTGTGGTGCATATATACACAAAAGAAAATAGGGACTTGAATAATATAGCAGTGTTCAGAGCAGCATCATTCACAGTAGCCAAAGGTAGAAGCAACCCAAGTATTTGTCAGTGGATGAATGGATAAACAAAATGGTGTATAGATATGATGGAATATTATTCAGCCTTAAAAAGGAGGGAAATTCTCAATCACACATGCTGGATGAACCTTGGCAATATTATGCTAAGTGCAATAAGCCGATTACAAAAGGACAAATATTATATGATCTACTTACATGAGGTACATAGAGTAGTCAGGTGGCTACAGCTAGAAAGTGAAGTGATGGTTGCCAGGGGCAGCGGAGAGGAGAGAATGGAGAGTTAATTATTTAATGGGTACATAGTTTCTGTCTGGGATGATCAAAAAAATTATGGATGGATTGTGTGGATAGTTACATGATAATGTGAATGTACTTGATGACGCTAAACTGTACACTTACAAATTGTTAAAATGGGTACCTAGGTTGATTCTGTTTATTTGCTGTTGTGAATAGAGCTATGATGAATGTCTGAGTGCCTGTGTCTTTTTGGCAGAATGATTTATTTTCCTTTGGGTATATGCCCAATAATGGGATTGCTGAGCCAAATACTATTTTTAGTTCTTTGAGAAATCTCTACACTGCTTTCCACAGTGGCTGAACTAGCCCATCAAAGGTGGAGTGGATAAAGAAAATGTAGTACATATACACCATGGAATACTATGCAGCCATAACAAAGAACAAAATGATGTCTCTTGTAGCAGCATGGATGCAGCAGGAGACCATTATCCTAAGCAAACCAGCACAGAATCAGAAAACCACATGTTCTTGCTAAAGTGGGAGCTAAACCTTGGGTACACATGGACATAAAGATGGGAACAGTAGACACTGGAGGCTATGATAAAAAGAAGGGAAGTGGGGCAGGGGTTGAAAAACTAACTGTTGGGTACTAGGCTTGCTACCTGGGTGTTGGGACCATCTGTATCCCAAACCTTAGTATCGTACAACATACCTGTGTAACAAACCTGCATCTGTACTCTGAGTCTAAAATAAAAGTTGAAATTTTTAAAAAACCCAAAGTGAAGTAAACAAGAAAAATAAAAAAGTGGTTCAAACAAATTTTATGGATATTTTACTATAAATAAAAAAGTCTAAGCAATGTTTATCGGAATTATAATTCAATTTAGTTGAACACAAACTTACATTTTTCAAATTCTTCAGCATTACAGAGGTATGATGTTAGCTTTTTTGATTAGTAAACCAATGAGTAGTTTTGGAAGTTCAGTTGAACTATTCTCATTAGAAACCAACCCCTACATAGGCATCCTTCATTTTGTTACGCTTCATTGTACTTGTCAGATATGCTGTTTTTTACAAATTGAAGGTTTGTGGCAATCCTATGTTGAACAAGTCTGTTGGTGTCATTTTTCCAGCACCATTTTTTGGCACTGAAATATTTTTAAATCAACATATATATATTATATTTAGATGTGCTATTGCACACATAATAGACTACAGCATAGTGTAAACAATATTCACTGGAAAACCAAAAAATTTATGTGATTTGCCTTATTGTGATATTCACTTTATTGCAGTGGTCTGGAACAAAATCCATAGTACCTGCAAGGTATGTCTATATTATTACTATTATCTTTTTGAGCCAGATTGTGGCTCTGTCACCCAGGCTGGAGTGCTGTAGCGTGATCTTGGCTCACTGCAGCCTCCTCCTCCTGGGTTCAAGTGATTCTCCTGCCTCAGCCTCCTGAGTAGCTGGTATTACAGGTGCCCACCACCACACCCGGCTAATTTTTGTGTTTTTAGTAGAGACAGGGTTTCTTTATGGTGGCCAGGCTGGTCTCCAACTCATGCCCTCAAGTTATCTGCTCGCCTTGGCCTCCCAAAGTGCTGGGATTACAGGTGTAAGCCACTGCGCCCTGCCAGGTATGCCTGTATTATTTTTAAAAATCCATTCATGTATTATACTTAATACTGATAATTCTGAGAAAAGAGATAACTTTTTTCCCCTCAGACCAAACATTTTAAACTAGCTTTATTTAGCCAAAGGTTTACCTTAGTTATATATACTTGGATTCTTTTTTTTTTTTTTTTTTTTGAGCTGTAGGTTTGCTCATGTTGCTCAAGTCAGAGTGCAGTGGTGTGATCTCAGCTCACTGCAGTCTCCGTCTCCTGGGTTCAAGTGATTCTCCTGCCTCAGCCTCCCGAGTAGCTGATATTACAGGTGCCCACCACCACACCTGGCTAGTTTTTGTATTTTTAGTAGAGAACAGGGTTTCAACATATGTTGGCCAGGCTGATCTCGAACTCCTGACCTTGGGTGATCCTCCCACCTCAGCCTCACCTGGCCTATACTTGGATTCTTAAAAATGTTTCTGAGCTAGCAGTTTCTGTTAAGAGTTTCTTTAGTTTCTGTGAATTTGGAGAATATTTTAATTTATATACATGCTTTCTCATCTCTGTAAATCAGTTTTACAGAGCTCTTCTGTTTAAGAGCTGTAACATGTAATTTATTAATACCCTCTGGAGGTAGGAAAATATTTCACATACAATGAAAATAATGGCTTTTTCGAATTATACATGCAGAAACATGTAGAAGGCTTTTCGTTTCAGTTCTACAACTTTAGCCATAGATCACAAGTAAACAGAGAAACTCATTGTTTCAGATCTCACAAGAGCTGTTCTCCTTGATTGATTAACTCACAAATATACAAATAGAGAAACAAAAGGACTAACAAACCAGATTCTCCATCATCTGTCATCCAACAGAGAATAGGTTTCTGTCATCCATCCAACAGAGACTGTAAATGAAATCTACCTATTACTGTTACAATCTTGCCAGTGCACCATGTTTCAGTCTTGCCATCTGAGGTAGTACCTGGAGTTCTTTGTCTCACGACCAAGAAAATTAAGGAGTGTGGACACAGAGTGATATTGGAGCGAAAGTTTAATAAGCGAAAGAAAAAAGCTGTCCACAGCAGAGAGGGGGCCCAGGAGAGGGTTGCCATTTTTACAGTTGAATACAAAAGCTTTTATAAGAATCCCCCCTCATCTCTGTAGCTGTTTGTGTAACTTCCCTTACCTGTGAAGCTGTCTGTGTAACGCCCCTTATCTGTGCAGCTGCAGGCATGTCTTTAGGCAAGCACAAAGTACAGCTTCTCTTGGTTGTGTAACTGTGGGTATGTTTTGTGTAAGGTCCACCCCTCCCTGTGCAAATTCCCATGGAACCAACTGTGTACATGCCTGAAAAGGGAAGGAAACTTTTTCCTGAGAGCCTGTGGATTACACCAAAAACAAAGGCTTCTATATTGGGCCTTGCTTTCTTACCTGTGCAGCTGTAGCTTGAGTTTTTGCCAGGCTGCTCTATTTGTGCCTGCAGCTTGATTTTTTAGGGTGTTTCTGTGTTTGAAGGAGTTTTACCGAAGACCCATCCTAACTGTCTGCCTGTTTTTTTTCCTTTCTCATTACTACCATCACTAGGGATAATATATTGGTCATGAGTGAACCGGAAACACAAAGGCACAAACTTAGTGGAGAAGGAGAAAAATACATAGAGAAACAGTGAGCAAAGTTGGAGCTTTATGGCTGCATGGGCGTCTCTTTGGGAGCCAAGAAAAATTGTTTTAAGCTTAACAGACTGTGAGGTGTGTTTCTCATTTACTTAGCTCCGTCAAGTCTATTTGAGCTTCTGAGTGGATGACCTCCAGAACTGCTGACTATAATTTTTAAAAAGATAAAATTGTGACCTTCATGCAAATAGAGGATGAACACATGCCAAATATTGACTCAGTTAGTGCAAAACCAGTAAGGCATTAAAACTGGTACAAAGAGCATTTAAGAGTATGTATAGATATTAAGATATATGCATGTGATTTAATATGCATGTGATTGAACTGGTTATTGTCTTACATGGTGGTAAACCATAACCTTTGGGATTATTTGTTCCCCACCCCAACAGAAATCTACAAGTTAACCTCTGCACCTGCAGAGTTGTAAAATAACCCAGTCAATAGAAAATCAAGCCTAGAGCTTCACTGAAAGAATACCCAGTGCTATAGTCTGACTGTTGGTAGTCCCCCAAAATTTATATGTTAGAACCTAATACTCGGTGTCATAGTATTCTAAGAGGTGAGGCCTTTTGGAAAGTGATTATGCTGTACATGCTCTGCCCTAAATAATGGGATTACGTGCCCTTATAAAAGTGGTTGAAGGAGCTGCCTTCCCTACCATCATGTGAGGAGACAGAAGGCACCATTTATGAGTAACAAACCCTCACCAGAGACCAAATATGTTGGTGCCTTGAACTTGCACTTCCCAGCCTTGAGAATTGTGCATGGTGAGTCTCTATAAAATGCCCAGTCTAAGGTATCTTGTTATAGCCACCTGGATAGACTAAGACACCCAATAATTACTCTTTTCAGATAATCTTTCTACCACCTATTTTTTTTTTTTAACAATGATTTAGGTTGAGTATTCCTTATCTGTTCTATTTAATAATTACACATTAAGTATTCCATATCTGAAATGCCTGGAAGCAAAGTATTTCGGATTTTGGATTTTTTCAGATTTTGGAATATTTTCATTATACTTACTGGTTGAGCATCCCAAGCTTGAAAATCTAAAATCTGAAATGCTCCAATGAGCATTTCCTTTGAACATTATTTCTCAGTGCTCAAAAAGTTTCTGATTATGGAGCATTTTTGGGATGCCTGACCTGAATCAGTAATTCTTCAATTTAGTTTTTTTTTTTTTTTTTTTTTTTGAGACGGAGTCTTGCTTTGTTCCCCAGGCTGGAGTTCAGTGGCACAATCTCTGCTCACTGCAAGCTCCACCTCCTGGGTTCACGCCATTCTCCTGCCTCAGCCTCCTGAGTAGCTGGGACTACAGGCGCCCACCACCACGCCCGGCTAATTTTTTATATTTTTGGTAGAGACAGGTTTCACCGTGTTAGCCAGGATGGTGTCGACCTCCTGGCCTCGTGATCTGCCTGCCTCGGCCTCCCAAAGTGCTGGGCCACTGCGCCCGGCCTCTTCAATTTAGTTTTTTAAAACTCTTTTGATTATAACATTAATGCATGTTTATTGAAACATACAGAAAATAGAGAAAAATAATTTAAAAATTACTCATAATCGTTCCATTGATAATACTAAATTGATTTTCCCCTGTCGTTAGTGTCTAATTGTCAGCCAGAAAATTAGGAATCTGTTGCACTTGATTTTTAAGTAACTTATATAAAACTGTGTGCTATTTTAACAGTGAGCATTACTAGTTGCATTCTCCAAATTTATTATTTTTTCATTTCTTAACTGTAGACTATTATTTCAAAATTTTAAATTTAGTTTTTGGTGTTTTAAAGAAATCATAGATTTTGAAGCCACAGTGGCTTAGCACATCTTTGTGTTTCTATTATTTATTTATTTTTTTGAGACAGAGTCTTGCTGTGTCGCTCAGGCTGGAGTGCAGTGGTGCGATCTCAGCTCACTGCAACCTCCGCCTCCCGGGTTCAAGTGATTTTCCTGCCTCAGCCTCTCAAGTAGCTGGGATTACAGGCACCTGCCACCATGCCCGGCTAATTTTTGTATTTTTAGTAGAGAAGGGGTTTCACCATGTTGGCCAGGCTGGTCTCAAACTCCTGACCTCAAGTGAGCTGCCTGCCTCTGCCTCCCAAAATGTGTGTTTCTATTTTTCAAACTTCGGTGAAGTATTTCATGAAACTGTTAAAAAAAATAAATAAAAAAGCAAAACAGTTGCAGGACTAAGTTATTTTAACACAATGCAGACTTTGTATCAGGTGCCTAAAAGGATTACCTTTGGGTACCTCCATTAACTGTTATTTACTAAAAATTCGGGACATTAATTGTCTAATCATAGATTTTTGTGTTGTACAGGTACAATGTGGGAGAGGTATTTTCAGCTGCTTTGGAAGAGAGGAGAACTCAGGTTCTGCTCTCTTAAAGCCCCTGAAGACTTTCAGTCTTCCTATCTTTGAACTTCGTAGTAAATCCCCTCAAATACTGGCCTGATGCCTGGCATATGACTCTCCAGTCTCCTGTTCTTTTGAGCCTTTTCAGTTTTCTGGGCATAACTAAGGTACATAGAAGCAGGTGGGTAAAGAGACAGGTATACTTTATCAGAGTAAATATGCACCCATTTTGGGAGCAGTTTGACTGGAAGCCAGAATTAGCCTATTAATATTGATGACATTTCTACACAGTGCTTTTGGTATTATACCACATAGGTCATTAATCACAGAAGTCATTCCTTTCCTCCCCAACATTTAGGGTGGTTTTTCTTTTGTATAGGTAGAGGTGAAATTTATTATTATTTTTTCTTGTTATCAGCTAAATCCTTGAAATTGAGGAATTAGTTAATTAATTCTTTCACATATCCAAAATATGCAAAACTGCAGACTGGTAAAGATAAATGACTAAATTTTGCTAATCACATGACAGGTTTATGTATGAGGAAATGAAAGATAACTGCTGTTTAAGTAACTTTGCTGTTAAGTTAGCTACTGATGTAATTTTGTAGACTCCATCTCAAAAAAACAAAACAAAACAAAAACAAAAACTGACCTAAACTTTTTATAGTCTGCAAAGTGCTTTTATTTGTGTATTGTAATTTCTCAAAACTAATGACAATTGAGACTGACCGGTAGTATGATTCTTGTTCGAAAAATGCAGACATTGAAACTTTTATTTTTTATGTTTTTATTTTTTGAAACAGGGTCTTGCTCTGTTGCCCAGGCTGGAGTGCAGTGGCACAATCTTGCCTCACTGCAACCTCTGCCTCCCAGGATCAAGCGATCCTCCCACCTCAGCATCCAGAGTAGCTGGGAGTACAGGCATGTGCCACCATACCTGGCTAGTATTTTGTATTTTTAGTAGAGATAGGATTTC
The DNA here is from genome assembly GCF_028885655.2 of Pongo abelii. Lineage (NCBI taxonomy): Eukaryota > Metazoa > Chordata > Mammalia > Primates > Hominidae > Pongo > Pongo abelii. The sequence goes on along the minus strand of NC_071993.2, from coordinate 128,923,874 downwards.
GTCATGTTGCCAGGCTGGTCTCAAACTCTTGGACTCAAGCGATCTGCCCGCCTCAGCCTCCAAAGTGCAGAGATTACAGCTGCGAGCCACCACACCCTGCCTGGACACTTAAATTCTTTCTTTTTTTTTTTTTTGAGATGGAGTCTCGCTCTGTCGCCCAGGCTGGAGTGCAGTGGTGCTATCTCGGCTTACTGCAAACTCCACGTCCCAGGTTCACGCCATTCTCCTGCCTCAGCCTCCCGAGTAACTGGGACTCCAGGCTCCCGCCACCATGCCTGGCTAATTTTTTGTATTTTTAGTAGAGACGGGGTTTCACCGTGTTAGCCAGGATGGTGTCGATCTCCTGGCCTCGTGATCCACCCACCTCGGCCTCCCAAAGTGCTGGGATTACAGGCGTGAGCCACCGTGCCTGGCCTGAAACTCTTAAAAGAAGTTAAATTACTGTCTTTCTTAGTTCAAATAGCCAGAAAAGTGTACAGTGGAGTTAGGGCTCAAATCCAGATCTTTTGACTTTGAATCCTATAACCTGCTCACTTTCTATTTGCCGCTTACAGTTGGCAGGCTCCTCTCCTACCTGTATTTCCAAAATAGATGGATATCAGTGATTCTCAAGAGTGTGGCCTGGTAATGCCAGGGGTCCCTGAGGCCCTTTCAGAGGGTCCTCAAGTTCAAAATTATTTCGTGATACCAAGACATGATTACCTTTTTGACTAAGGTTTAAGGAAATACAATTCCACATATTGAAGTAGAATTCTCAAGGCAGTAAATAGAGAATGGTAAGTGAATTAAGGAGGCTTCTCTAGGAATGGATGACTGAGCCTCCTGGAAAGCTAAGTTAAGGGACTGTTGTAAGACATAGCTCTTTTGGACCTAGTTGGGGTGGGGTGGTAGAGGAGAGTATAGAGAGTTGGAGGATACCCCTCCAGTGGGCTAAATAATTTGTATGTATGTATTGTTTAGTGTTGATTCTATTTTAAAAACAGGTTCATTCTTGGTGTTTTCAAGCTTCTCTGTGTTAGGACATATAACGAAATGCTTATGTTGTTAATTGCTGCATGGAATACTCAATGCAACTGTGTGGATAGGTTGAGGTAATTCACCACTTCATTATTTGATAGTGAGTTAGTTTCTAGTTTTTCTCTATAAAAACAATACTGCATGACCACTCTTATAGATAAATCTTTGTATTGATTCTTCAGTAAGGGCAAACTCCTAGCTGCAGCATGACCAGATGTGTTCATAAACAAACATCAGACATGTTTGTTAAATCAGTTTATGGTATTGGAGGGCAGGCACTGAATTTTTTTTTTTTTCCTGAATTTCTTAGCTAGGCGTGAGTGATCTGGGGGTTCTGGCTGCTCTAGCTGCAAGGAATGCAAAGAGAATCAATATCTCAGGCTCACCTCCAACTTATTCTCCACAGCTGCCATGTACCTGTTGAAAAAAATTGTACTGATTGACTTACTAGCCAAATTGAGAAGAGCAGATCATTATTAACCAAGAGTGCTGAGTCGACCAGTTATCTTTTAGGAAAATGGCCTCTGACCTGCTTTTCTTGGATCATCTGTGAAGTGATGGGAGGCAGAGTAGATAGGTATATAGCTTATTGTTTCCTAAGTAATTATGAGGCAGCCCATATCTTACAGGAAGTGCTCTGCATTTGGGGAAGACCCCAGCTTCCACAGGAATTGAGAGATGGGAGTAATGTCTATGGTAGGACAAATTGGTTATGACTGGACTCAGGGGAGAACAAACCTATGAAGTAACTGAAACAGGTTTTCAGATGGGAGGTCCAGGGATGAGAAACATGATGAAAATCAGAAACTGAGAAGGTAATTGTAATTTGAACAAGTATTTCCAGCTGGTACAACAAGTAAGACTGATTTATATTTAGGCTTAACAGAATGCATTGTTTATTTAATAATGTGCTTATTGAGATTATACTTATGTTCTTTTTTTTTTTTTTTTTTTTTTGAGACGGAGTTTTGCTCCTGTTGCCCAGGCTGGAGTGCAATGGGGCGATCGTGGCTCACTGTAACCTCCACCTCCAGGGATCAAGCAATTCTTGTGCCTCAGCCTCCTGAGTAGCTGGGATTACAGGTGTGTGCCACCACGCCTGGCTAATTTTTGTATTTTTAGTAGAGAAGGGGTTTCACCACGTTGGCCAGGCTGGTCTTGAACTCCTGACCTCAGGTGATCTGCCTGCTTCGGCCTCCCAAAGTGCTGGGATTACAGGCATGAGCATACTTATGTTCTTAATAAATACTTTTTTTTGTGTGCGTGTGTGTGTGTGTGTAGAAGGAGTCTCGCTCTGTCACCCAGGCTGGAGTGCAGTGGCGTGATCCTGGTTCACTGCAACCTCCGTCTCCTGGGTTTAAGCAGTTCTCCTACCTCAGCCTCCCAAGTAGCTGGGATTACAGGCGCCCGTCACCATGCCCAGCTAATTTTTGCATTTTTAGTAGAGACAGGGTTTCACCATGTTGGCCAGGCTGGTCTCGAGCTCCTGACCTCAGTTGATCCTCCCGCCTTGGACTCCCAAAGTGCTGGGATTACAGGCATGAGCCACCGCACCTGGCCCTTTTTTTTTTTTTTTTTTGAGTTTCACTCTTGTTACCCAGGCTGGAGTGCAATGGCGCGATCTTGGCCCACTGCAGCCTCTGCCTTCCGGGTTCAAGCGATTTTCCTGCATCAGCCTCCTGAGTAGCTGGGATTACAGGCCCCCACCACCACACCTGGCTAATTTTTTGTGTTTTTAGTAGAGACGGGGTTTTGCCATGTTGGCTAGGCTGGTCTCGAACTCCTTGCCTCAAATGATCGGCCTACCTCTGCCTCCCAAAGTATTGGGATTACAGGCATGAGCCACCACACCCAGCCGATAAATACGTTTTTTAATGAATGAATGAATGAACACACATTAGATTTAATGAGTCCTAGAATGATATACTACACTGAAGTTATGGAAGAATTTAGACTTATTTTAGAGCTGCCTAATTAGCTTTTGACTTGTCAGTTTTCTGACATTTGACAGGCTTTCCACCTTAAATATCACAGACTGACAGCTTTTCTTAGTTTCCATGTCACCGCAGTGGCTGCTTTCGTTCACAATTATTATTATTATTTTTTTGATGGAGTCTTGCTCTTGTCGCCCAGGCCAGGGTTCAGTGATGTGATCTCAGCTCACTGCAACCTCCGCCTCCCAGGTTCAAGTGATTCTTTTGCCTCAGCCTCCCGAGTAGCTGGGATTACAGGCATGTGCCACCACACCCGGCTAATTTTTTGTAGTTTTAGTAGAGATGGGGTTTCACCGTGTTAGCCAGGATGGTCTCGATCTCCTGACCTCGTGATCCGCCCGCCTCGGCCTCCCAAAGTGCTGGGATTACAGGTGTGAGCCACCACACCTGGCCTGTTCACAATTATTTTTTTTTCTTTTTTTGAGATGGAGTCTCGCTCTGTCCCCATGCTGGAGTGCAGTGGCATGATCTCAGCTCACTGCAACCTCTGACTCCCTGGTTCAAGCAACTCTCCTCCCTCAGCCTCCTGAGTAGCTGGGATTACAGGCACATGCCACCACGCTAGGCTAATTTTTGTATTTTTAGTAGGGACGGGATTTCACTGTGTTGACCAGGATGATCTCGATCTCCTGAGCTCGTGATCTGCCCACCTTGGCCTCCCAAAGTGCTGCGATTACAGGCATGAGCCACCGTGCCTGGCCTTTCACGATTATTATTATTATTACTATTTTTGAGACAGAGTCTCGCTCTGTTACCCCGGCTGGAGTACAGTGGCACGATCTCGGCTCACTGCAACCTCCGCCTCCCGGGTTCAAGTGATTCTCCTGCGTCAGCCCCCTGAGTAACTGGGATTACAGGTACCCACCACCATGCCCTGCTAATTTTTTGTATTTTTAGTAGCGACAGGGTTTCACTGTGTTGGCCAGGCTGGTCTTGAACTCCTGACCTTGTGATCCACCCACCTCGGCCTCTCAATGTGCTGGGATTACACGCGTGAGACACTGCACCCGGCCACATGATTATTTTTAAAGACAGGTAGTCTCATTCCTATCAGCCTTGAGGCTTACGTTTTTAAAAGATGGTTTTCATAAAATTCACTAATATGTAGAAATTTGTTTATTTCTTGTTACATAGTTGGGCCTTCTGATTTCTGAGGTAGGTGGTTAGGCTTCCAGTTCAGTAGCATGTTAGATAGAATATTGGTGTCCATTCACTGTTGTAGTTATAACAGGTTAACATTTCTTCCAGTTTTCTTTTGGTTAGTGCTTGTTTTTGCTCACCTGCTTTACTCTTTGTATTGTATCTGTTTCTATGGAAATAAAGACTTTTTTAAAGAGCAATGCTGTATATGACAGTGAATACTAAAACTGGTTTTTGACATAATTTATCATTCATGGAAACGCTTTAAAGTTTAAAGGTGTATTTATTGCCCAGATAACATTTTATTTATTTATTTATTTATTTATTTATTTATTTAGGCAGGCTAGTCAAATGAATCAGTGGGAATGGAGAAGGAACAAAGAAATCTGTACTGGTTGTTATCAGTTAGTCGTAAACACTACCGCCCTCAGACCAGCCCCAAACAGCATTTTAACACCACCAATGGAAGTCTGAGAAATTGCTGATGGTGCTAGCGCCTTAGTAAATCCTCTCTTGTGGTGGTTGTTAACCTTGATAATCTCCACAGTTAATCCATTTTCTTCCTTTCATACAATACTCTTTGGAAGGGAGTTGTGTGCGGCCTGCACTTAAGTAGTAGGGAGTTATGCTCCCCTACCTTTAGGGCAGAATAGCTACATAAACTGTCTGGAATTCTTCTGCATGGGAGATTTGTGTCTTCTGCCTCATTTATTAATTTATTCAATCATATATATCAGTGTGGACTAATGAATATTTATTTCATACTTGGGATTATAAAGTCAGTACTGTTTTATTTTGTTGCTCAGATTGTTCTGGCTTTGTGCATTGGTTGCTCTTTCAATAGACTTCTGTGCTCCATTGGTATACCCCCTCAATGTTGGGTATTTTGGTTTTGGGTTTTTTTTTTTTTTTTTTTTTGAATAGTACTACTTTACTTTCTGGTACTTCAAGCTGATCTTGTATATTTCCTGCCTGAGTTCTGGAATCAGCTATTTCTCCTTGGGGGCCCTGGTTTCTTTTATTGCAGAATAGTGTTAGACACCAAGATCTGGGTGCTAGGAATGCTCATTGCTCCTGGGGTGTTGTTTCTTCTAGACCCTCTCAGCTGACAGAACAAAGAAATATGTGTGTATGCTAATGCATATATATGCACATATCTATAATCTGTGCACATTTATAAATATTTCTGTGTGTAACTGCATCTATACTAAGCTAAACATGAGTTCTTATTAGTGTCTCCAACTCTAATCCATTAGCACATGAATCTTTGTACCTTTTTTCCGTTGCTTATCTGTACATTCCCACTCTAACTGTAAGAAACCTGATTCTTACTATCTGCCATCCGTTTACTGAATTGGTCACCTCCAGTATTCATGTGTAGAAGTATCAGAATTGTTAACCAGTAACTCTATGGGAAACAACTTTATCAAGTAGGATACGGTGTTTAGGTGCAGAGTTCCTTTTACCTTCATTCTTAGAAGCCGCTTTCGTTTCCAGAGTTGCTTAGGTCAGCACCTTTCCCCTCCCTCAGCACTTTCAGTAAGGTGGTTTCATACATTTGTAATATAGTTAGATTCACTTGTCACAGCTTGTGTTTCTTCCTGGGACGCTGCAACCTCCTAAATGATTTTTTAAAAATTTGTATGCATTACAATTCATTCTTTTGTGTTGTAATGTTCTATGGGTTTTTGATGATCTATTATTGCTGCAATATCATATAGAATAGTTTCACCACCTAAAAGTTCCTGTGCTTCATCTATTCATCATTCCCCTAATAGCCCACAAACTCCTGCCAACACTAATCTTTTTATTGTCCCTGTAGTTTTGCCTTTTACAGAGTCTTCAGGCATACCTTGGAGATAGTGTAGATTTGGTTCCAGACCATTGCAATAAAGTAAATATCATGATAAAGTCACTTGCACAAAATTTTTGGTTTCCCAGAGCATATAAAGGTTATGTTTACACTGTAGTCTCTTAAGTATGCAGTAACATTATATCTGAAAAAACAACATACATACCTTAAATAAAAAATGCTTTATTGCTAAAAAATGCTAATGACATGAGCACATGCTTAGAAAAATTGTCCCAATAGACTTGCTAATGGGGTTGCCACAAACCTTCAGCTTTTTTTTTTTTAAACTCATTATCTGTGAAGCACAATAAAACAAAGTGCAATTAAATGAGACGTGCCTATAATTGGAATCGTGCAGGATATAGCCTTTTCAGATCGGCATCTTTCACTTAGCAGTATGTAAAGTTTCTTGTGTGTGTGTCTTGATAGTTATTCTGTTTATTGCTGAATAATCTTTCATTGTGTGGATGTACCATAGTTTATCCATTTGCCTATTGAAGGACATCTTGGTTGCTTCCAGTTTTGTGTGGTTATCAATAAAACTGTTATAAACATTCACTTATAGGGTTTTAGGTTTTTGTGTGACATAAGTTTTCAAATCAATTAGATAAATACCTAGGAATGTGATTGCTCTTTTTTATGTTGAGATCTTTAATTTTATGAGAAACTCCTAAATCATCTATACCATTTTACATTCCCACCATCTGAATGAGAGTTCCTGTTACTCTGCATCCTTACCAGCATTTGGTATTTATTCAGTTTTTGGATTTCAGCCACTCTAGTAGTTTTGAGGTATTATCTCATTGTTTTAATTTGCAGTTCCCTAATGGTAAGTGATATTGAGCATCTTTTCATATGTTTGTTTGCTATTTGTACATCTTGGGGTGAGGTCTCTGTTCAGATCATTTGCCCCTTCTCCCTTATTTTTAAAAATAAAGACAGGGTCTTGCTCTGTCGCATAGGCTGAAGTGCAGTGGCACGATCTTAGCTCACTGCAGCCTTGAACTCCTGGGCTCGGAGGATCCTCCCACGTCGGCCTCCCAAAGCACTGGGGTTAGAGGCATAAGCCACCGCACCCAATATTTTGCCTACTTTTTAATTGGGTAGTTGTTCTTGTTGAATTTTGAAAGTCTTTGTATATTTTGGATACCAGTTCTTTATTAGATATGTCTTTTACAAGATTTTCTCCCAGTCTGTGACTTGAGTTTTTAACAATGTTTTTCACAGAGCAGAAGTTTTTAATTTCAATAAAGTACAACTTAGCAGTTTTTTTGTTTCATGAATTGTGCTTTTGGTGTTTTATCTAAAAACTCATTGACAAACCTAAGTTCACCTAGATTTTCTTTTATATTATCATCTAGAAGTTTTCTGGTTTCTCATTTTATATTTAGGTTTATGGTCCATTTTGAGTTAATTTTTGTGAAAGGTGTAAGGTCTGTGTCTGGATTCCTTTTTTTTTTTTTTTTTTTTTTGCGTATCGATGTCTGGTTGTTAACGGCACCATTTATTGTAAAGAGTATTCTTTATCTATTGCATTGCCTTTGCTGCTTTGTCAAAGATCATTTGACTGTATTTGTGTGTGTCTGTTTTATCTCATTGACCTATGTCTGTTCTTTCACCAATACCACTCTATCTTGATTATTACAGGTTTATAGCAAGTGCTGACATTGGGAGTGTCAACACTTTTTTCCAACTTTTTTCTTTCACAGTATTGGGTCGGCTAGTCTGAGACTTCTGTCTCTACATAAACTTTAGAATCAGTTTTTTGATAGCTGCAAAATAGCTTGCTGAGATTTTGATTGTGATTACATTAAATGTATATATCAACTTAGGAAAAACTGAGGTCATGACAATGTTGTCTTCTAATCCATGTACACATAATATTTTTCTGGTTTTTTAGATCTTTGATTCCTTTTGTCAGAGTTTTGTAGTTTTCTGTATATATTTTGATTTATAACTAAACATTTCATTTTTTGTTGTATTGTAAATGGTATTGTTTTCTTAATTTCAAATTCCAGTCATTGTTGGTGTATAGAAAAGCAACTGACTTTTGTATATTACCCTTGTATTCTGGGACCTTGCTGTAATTGCTTATTTCAGTTTTTTGTTGTTATTGATTTTTGTTTGTTTGTTTTAACCTACCTCAGTCACGTTATCTATAAAGAAAGACAGGCTTTTCCTCCTTCCCAGTCTATACACCTTTTATTTCCTTTTCTTATTGCGCAAGCTAAGCTTTCTAATATGATGTTGACTAGGAGTGATGAGAGGGGATATCCTTACCTTGTTCTTTCTTACTAGTAAGTATGCTGTTAGCTGTGGGTTTTTGCATATATATTATTTAGCCAATTGAGAAAACTTTCCTCTGTTCCTAGTTTGTTAAGAGTGATTAGCCATGAACAGGTGTTGGGTTTTGCCAGTAATGTTTCCTGCATCAATTGATATGATCATATGATACTTCTTCTTTTGACCTATTGATGTGGTGAATTACATTGATTGTTCATTAATTACCTTTTAAAAAGCTGCTTTTCCAATGTGAAGTCAGCCTTGCACACCTAGAATAAATTTCTCTTTTGTTCATGATATAATTCTTTTTATATATTGTTGGATTTGATTTGCCAATATTTTGTTGAGGATTTTTGCATCTGCGTTTATGAGAGACTGATTTGTAGATTTATTTTCTTGATTTTTTTGCTTGGTTTTGGTGTTATTCAACCTGTTCTCATTTTTGTTTATTCTCTTCTAGCTTTTATTCATATACATTCTCTGATTTTAGCTGTGTGAAAATGATGTACAAGTAGTGTTGTATTTGTTCACTTGAATTAGTAATCTCTAACATTCACTCAGTCTCCAGGAAAGCCTGTTTTATGCTGCTTGATAATGTTCTTTATATTGTTTTCATTTAAGATCAGTTATATTTAAAATGTTGAATTTTAAAATGAGAAATGTCATTTAACTAGCTATATTTACAGGAAGATGGTTATATTCTGAAATCTCTAGATTTTTCCTGTGAAGTTATAGTTAAATTAAGATAATAATGAAGAATAACTTTGTTTTCCTTTGACTAATAAGGAGAAGTATCATAGTCCTTTGTACTTACACAAGAACTCTCACCTAGAAGATATAATGGGGTTGTGTACCTTCTCAGAGCTGGGACACTCACAGAACAGGCTTAACTGGCAGTATCTCACCCCACCCTTTTCTTTTATGTTCCTCATATTTTTCTCATGCATTTCTTTCCTAACCTTTGTGTGAAATAGAAGAACATAGTTTATTTATTTATTTATTTATTTATTTATTTTATTTCAGTAGGTTTCTGGGGAGCAGGTGGTGTTTAGTAAGTCCTTTAGTGGTGATTTCTGAGATTTTGGTGCAGCCATCACCTAAGCAGTGTACACTGTACCCAATGTGTAGTCTTTTATCCCTCACCCCCTCTTGCCCTTCCGTCTAAGTCCCCAAAGTCCATTGTGTCATTCTTATGTTTTTGTGTCCTCATAGCTTAGCTCCCTCTTATAAGTGAGAAGATACAATGTCTGGTGTTCCATTCCTGGGTTACTTCACTTAGAATAATGGTCCTCAACTCTATCCAGGTTGCTGCGAATGCCATTATTTTGTTCCTGTGTATGCCTGAGTAGTATAGAAATGGAAGGACATAGTTTAATAGTGATTTTCTTACCCTGTAAAATGCTGTATTTCCTATTGTCAAGTATTAAAACAAGTAAATTGAAGAAAACATGAATTGATTTCTCTTTTTGAATTTTGTATTTAGTCAGTATTTCTATGATGAAAAAGTTTTGCAACTTAATATAGGGTGTGACTAGGGATGATGATGGAAACAAAGAGGAAAGTTGAGGACTTATTAACCTGAGGAAAATGAAAGTATATTATATATTAATTATAAGATTATTTTAATATTAAAAAAATGGCTAACAGTTTGTGTTTGTGCCTCTGCTTTTTCTTAGGCAGAGACTCCCCCTAATGGGCCAGATTGTGGCTATGGCTCCTTTCACCAGCAGTACTGGCTTGATGGAAAGATCATTGCTGTGGGGGTGATTGACATCCTCCCAAACTGTGTATCATCTGTGTATTTGTACTACGATCCTGATTATTCGTTTCTCTCTTTGGGCGTCTACTCTGCACTACGGTAAGATTGCTTTTTGCCATTATTATAGTGGGTTATATAGAACTTCAAATAATTACTCATTTGATTATATTTAATTATGTAACAGTAGAAGTCCTAATTGACAGTGTATTATAATGATTTGTTGCTAGTCTCATATAGAATACACACTACTATATAATAGGTAATAGGTATTCTATATGAGTTAAATACTCCTATATAATATATAATTATATATAATTTGTAATTTTCATTTAAGAACAATATATTTAAAGTCACATTGAATTTTAAAATAAATGTCATTTAACTAGTTTATAGGAAATATACATATTATATAAGTATATAGTTATGTAATATATAAGTAAATATTATGTATAACTAGTATCTATAATCTATAATCTCTAGTACTTTTATATTGTATTTATAAGGTACTACCTTTAGAACTGATGCCAGTGTCTGATGGTAATTCTCCAGCTTTTTAAGGTATCCATCTAGTTAAGAAGTCGTTGTATTTGTGGGTAGGTTTTGTTGTTTATACATTTATTTAAGCCCCCCTGTCAGAACTACTTATATTCCTTAAACGTTATATGACTTATATTCTTGTCATCACTATCTTCTAGTTTCTTTTTTCCTTTTCAAATGAGATGGGGTCTTGCTGTGTTGCCCAGGTTGGTCTCAAACTCCTGGGCTCAAGTGATCCTCCTTCCTCAGCCTTTCAGGTACCTGGAATTACAGGCTTGTACTACTGCATTCAGCTTTATATTTTTCACTATTAATTAAAAGTTAAGTTAATGTGGTGTAAACGAATCAAAGTAATATGAGTCTACTGGAAGAAATATACATGTATACAGAACAGACCTGGGGAATCCCTGGCTGACTGGTTGAATTTATGACCCTCATCAAAAGATAATTTCCCTTTTGTGTCCATGGCTGCAAACATATGTATGCAGCACAAAACATTTTTAATGGTGAGAAGATTGGAGTCTTCCTCCAGTTTTCTCTATTTATTTCTGTTTGTCTATGTGTATATGTGATGGAGGAGGGAAGGAGGTTTGGGAACTATTTTTCTTTTATCTGGGAGCTTGAGTCTCTCTTTTTCTCACTCTTTACTATTGTGTCATACTTTTCTCTTTTCATCTCTCAGTCTTCATGTCTGATGGTCACGTTTTCATGTCACAGTAAAATGTACTGCCAGATTATTTTTGTGTATGTGCTTTTTTATGAATTATAAAAGAGTTGAAATTTTTCATTAAATCAGCAATTTAATGTTTTTAAAAATCTGGTCCATAAGTGATTGTGTGTGTTTCAGTGGCCCACAATATAAAGTTCTTTGTCTTAGCATTTTCAACTTGACTTTTTCTTAATGCCAAGTTTTAACAAATCCACAATTACATAATATTTACAATAGATCTCTATAACAGTCTTTTTATTCTTATGTATTTAATCACATTTTTGTATAAAGTAGTTTAAAAATATTTATGGCTGTTGGTGCTCTCACTGAAATTGAAATTGATAATTTAAAGTATTCATGTTTTATAACTTTAGATTTTGCAATTATTATATAACTTCAGAAGTTTTATTTCAGAAAAGATATATTTTCTTTATACCCAAATCAGTCAATTCTTTCAAATAATTGCTGGTTTTTTGTTTTGTTTGGTTTTATTTTTGTATTATCACTTCACAATGTGTTATAGATTTTTCTAGGCTTCTCAGATGGATTTTTAAGGGTGAGATTTATTGCTACATAATAAGCTCTGGCCTATGTCCGAAATATTTCATGGCTTAATAAACTGAGTGATAGTTTAGATATTGATATGGTAAATAATTAATTCCCAGCAAAGTTAGCAGGAGTTCTATTGATCGCCTTGTATATCCCTGCAAATACTAGAGCTGGAGAGCTGGGAGGGAGCAGGAGAGGAGCCTGAGGTCATGAAAAGTTTGCCAGTTGAGGGTGGGATGGTTGCGGCTGCTCTGCGCTCTTGTCACTTCCTTTTGGTGCTCTTGAGAAGATGAGTTGTGGAGTTTATAGAAAAGGAAAGGCAGCCAGGGGATTGACCTCTTGAAGCAAAATTGGAGAAAGTAGGTCACCAGTTGCTAATTCCGTTTTTGATTTTAATGTATTTTGGTGAAATATTTTCCCCTCAATTTCTTAAGTTTCTTAAGCAATCCAACAATCAATATAGTTTTATGTTTTTAGATTTATATAATGTAACCTGTAGATTTTTATTTTTTTATTTTTTTAATTGATTTTTGTAATCAGCCTCTGCTTATCCATAGCCTGTAGATATAAGAATTGTTTGAATTGGGGATCATGAGCATGGCATTTGTTTGCATATTTTTAGAAAGATACATTTTGAAAAGGTAGTTACACTCATAGACATGAATAAGGTTTCTGGTTTGTCCAAGCAGACCATAAATAATAAAACAGACAACTTAATTTCAGATACTCCCTAGCACTGTGACACAAATAAAATTAGAGGTGGTGGGCATGAAGCCTGTTTTATATAGATTGGTCTTTCCTCATAGAGAACAGGTGACATTTCAGGGGCAAAGGAAGAAGAAAAGGAACCAGTCTTGTAAAAATCTGAGGGTGGGAAGAAGTTCAAGTGAAGGGTAGCAAATCTAAATGCCCCGAGGTGGCCAGGAAAAACAAAAATGTCTTTTGGGCTCAGGTGTAGGGAAGGACGTAGAGAGCCTTATGCAAGGGGCAGAGAGGCAGGTAGAGTTGGTGAGAAGGAGGCAGGTGGAGTTGGTGAGAAGGAGGCAGGTGGAGTTGGTGAGAAGGAGGCAGGTGGAGTTGGTGAGAAGGAGGCAGGTGGAGTTGGTGAGAAGGAGGCAGGTGGAGTTGGTGAGAAGGAGGCAGGTGGAATAGCGCTTGTAGGATAGGGTGGGGAGGTTGGGTTTTATTTATATGTGGTGCCAACCCACTGCTGGGGTTGGGGATTGGGAGATCTGATTAATATTGTAAAAGATTACTTGGCCTGTTCTGTGGAGATTATGGAGGGGCAAGAGTGGAAACAGGAGGCTGCTGGGAGGCTGCTGTAGTCATCCAAGGGTACCATAATGGTGCTTGACCCGGAATATCTGAGGTGGAGGTGGTAAGAAGTGGTCAGATTCAAGTCATATTTTAGAGAGAAAGCCCAAAAGACCTGCTGATGGATTGGACATTGGGATGAGAAGAAAAGAATGAAGGATAACTCCAAGGTTTGGGGCCTGAACAAATCCGGGGAGAGGTGATGAAATGAACTGAGGTGGGCAGGACCAAGAGAATTGGTACCCTGGCTGGGTGGGCCTTCTGAGAATTGGTGATCTTACGCTTGCTTGTGTCAGTGCATTCTTTCCTCAGTTTAAACCTTGAGAATGGATTAATTCTGGGAATAGGATTTATTCTGTTACAGGCTAATAATGTTTAGTCTGGTTGGATTTAGAAATACTTTTAATTTAAAAATGAATTCTTATGGTAATAATTCTTTAAGGGTTTAAATTTGAAGTAGAAAAACGCACAGAATATTGCATTACAAATACATTTCTTTAGAATTTCAAGCATCAATTGCTACTAATAAAGGAATACCTTCAAGAAACAAACATAAAAACAAAACTACTTTCCTCATACTTTAGAAATATACTGAAGTTTTACTAAGCACTTTCAAACCAGTCATTTAGCTGGGCAAGTAGAATGAAATTCTGTGCCAAGGTTTATCAGGATACAAATGAAAACCACTTCATGCACAGGCGTTATAGTGGAGAGACTGACAACTTCTTATGTTTGAGTTACCTGGCTTATTCCAACAAATACAGAAAATGTGGTGAGATAACATGGTATTTCCTGCTCTCTAGTTTTAGGGGAAATAAATATTAAAGTTGTGCCTAGATAAAGGAATGAATTAGATGTCATATGCAGCTGAAAGTCTTTGCATGTAAATGGTCATAATAGTTATTCATCCTGAAATTTATTGGCTGTTGAGTTTTCTAAAATGTGCTGTACTGTTTTTAACCTGTTAAGCCCAGATTCTTTGAGAACCGTAGGGCATGATGAATAATAACAGGACACTGTAGATCTCTTTAATTTTACGCTGCTTGAATTTTAGATCAGCTACTTTGTCCAATAAAGTGTAAAACCTGAACTTAGATGCATTTGCTTAAAATTATTTAGAGGGGTTTATTATTTCTTTAGTAGAAATCGTATAGTGTTTTAAAAGTAGTTTTTCTTTCAATATTTGTAATTTTTTGATAGCTTAATATCAGATTTTATCAAATGTTTACCATCAAATTACATAGATATTTGAACATTAGAACCAGAATTAACTGCCTTCAGCTTTCTTCTTTTTCTTTTGGCAGAGAAATTGCTTTTACTAGGCAGCTTCATGAGAAAACTTCTCAACTCAGCTATTATTATATGGGTTTCTACATTCATTCGTGTCCCAAGATGAAATATAAGGTAAAGTTGATTTTCACATGTGTGTGTTTTTATTATAGAAAAATGAATCTCTAATAAAATTTTTATCTCAGGGCACTGGGTTTGAAGCTTTGAAGGAAGGACGAATGGGTTAATAAGGAAATCTCTTTGCTGCCTCAGAAATTAAGCTTTCTGTAATGAGAACCACAGCCTCTTCTGCTCTTGTAATCCATTGCATTATTGTGAGATTTAAGTATATTTCAGAATTTCCCTTTAAAAAAAAGTTTTATGACTCTCATTAATGAAACTCTTTGATGTTTCCTGAGTATGAGTAACCCGCTGTAAAAACTGCAGAGTGAAGACCAATGCAGAGGAGCAGACCCACCGCCTTCCACCCACTGCGATAGCAATAACAAACACGTCTGCTTTACTTAGAGTGAGGCTTTCAGCTCTGAAGATGCATGGATCTTCTACTTAAAACTTGTGAGCTAGGGGAAGATTAGGGGCATTTTACATAAAACCAGGGCATACAGTGGTCTGGTCAGTGGCCTAGGAGGACATGGGTTTTTTACTATACAAGATGTGGAAGAGGAAAGGAAGGAGTAGCTCAAGAAGAAAGTAGGTAGGATGGAGAAGGACATTTCAAGGAGAAGAAGCAGTAAAAGAAAGGATTTGGAAGGGGAAGTTCTGGTGATGTATTTGTAGAGGAAAGGGTAACTGAAGGACTGTGCAGGACCCTGAAGGCCGGGCTAAGGTGCTTAGGCACCTGGGAGTCATCAACAATTCTAGAGCAGAGCAGAGTAAATCAGAAAATACATATATGTCCACACATAGAAATATGACTTAATGGGGGTTTTAAGACATGCCACATTAAAGACAAAAGTGTAATTGAACCCCTGTGTACCCATTACCCAGCTTTAGTAATTTTCATGCATTTATTTCATCTATTCCTTCACTCTATTCCCACCTCCACCCTCTCTTGAATTATTTTGGAGCAAATCAAAAGTATCACTTAATCTGCCAGTATTGTAGTATGTATTTCTAAAAGATAAGGGCATTTTGAAAATGTAATCATGTTCTCATCATATACCTAGAAAGTATTAGCAGCGTTTCCAAATGTCACCTGATCAGTGTTCATATTTCCTGTTTCCTTTATTGTCTCATAATCTTTTTTACAGTCAATTTGTTTGACTTAGGACTCAATAAGGTTCATACATTATATTTGTGATGTGTCTCTTAAATCTCTTTAAATCAATAAATCCCCGCCCCCCTCTCCCAGCCTTTTTTCTTTCTTACAAAGGAATAATTCACAGGACTTGGTGATTAATTTAATTTGGGGATGATTATATTTCCAGATCTTTGAGGTTAAGTACTGAATGACTGGGGAAATGGTTCCATTGTCAGAAATTATGGATTCTGAAAGTAGCACTGGCTTTGAGAGACTGATGAAAAAGCAGTGCCTTGCTGGTTTTACATTGACAGTCCAGGTAAGCTGAGCAAGGTGTCCTGGCGTTTGGAGGTTTTCTTTTGAGCTCATATTTCAGTGCACATTGTAGGGAGATAACCCCTGATTTTGGTTATCTTCAAAAACTTCCTTTATGCCTGAATTACTAATTCACTTGATGGGCCTTAACATATGTTCTGTACAGAAGGAAAAGTATGAGCATATTTCCGTTTTGCCTAAAAATAATGATTTGCTTACGTTTTTACTAGTGTTTTATCCTTCTGGCTCATTTTCATCTGGTACTAGATCTAAATTAGTTCAGAGCAGAAAACTCTAGTACTCAAGATACTTTAATGCATTTATAAGACTCAAAGAAAACTCTGGCTGTCCTTATATTAATCTTCCTTTATGTAGTATACGACCCATTCAAATGAAGTATTTTCATACTAGACTTAGGGACTTGCACAGATTTCACTTTTATGTCTCATCTGTGGTGGCCGTTCTAGTCTCACAGCATTTCTCTTGAAAGTTTTTCATTATGCCTAAGCTAAATTCTAATTTGCCCTATATTTTAACCTGGGTCTTTTTTTTTTTTTTTTTCCATTCGTGGAAATGTTGAATATAGTTTCATCATCCTTTTCCTCTTCATGAAGACGTTTTGTGCTGACACCTTTGTTGACTCTAGACCAGACTAAATATTTTATATTCTTTCGTCTCCTTCCTAGGTAGAGGTCTGCTTGGAAATTCAAGCCAGCCTGTATATAGTTTTAAGTTAAAGATTTTAAAAATACCCTATGTGCTTTTCGGTCTACCTTAATTATATCCAATCCAAATCCATAAGAATTATAGCTTCAAAATATTTATTATTTATTTAATTCCATTTATATGAGAGGTACCCCCATGTCTGCTTGCCTTCTGGTTTACTTTTTTCCTTCATCCGGGAAATATTTATTCAGATCCTACTGGAAATAACAGCTGTGAACAATATAGGCAAGATCCCTGGTCTCTTGGAACTTCCATTCTAGTGGTTCGCTAACAGTAATCAAGAAGACAGATGTCAGATAGGGATGAGTGCTGTGTGGTAGACATTAATTAACTGAGTGTGGCTACTTTAGATTGTGTAGTCAGAGGGTCCTCTCTGAGGACGAATGTTTAGGCTAAGATTTGAATGTCACAAAGTCAGCCAATGGGAAGTTTTAGGGTCATTTCTGAAAGACATTGAGGAAACAGTTAGTGTGGCACTGCCTAGCCTTTGGTTGCTGCAGTCGTCAGTTTTGACTGGAGTTTATGACCTGGAGAATATTTTCATAAGACCTGTTCTTAGGCCATATCTTCAGAGATTTTAAGTAATTGAACTCTGGGATCAACCATGGGCATCAGATTTGTTTAATGCTCAGAAGATTCTGATATGAAGTCAGACTAGAGAATCACCGTACCAGATTATTTTTTCACAGCTGAGAGCCTCATGAGGAACTAGAAAGATAATTATTCCTCATTTTAAAGTTTGCTGTTTTCTGTTTATTAAATTCAGAATTACTCCTATTGAAGAAGCTCATATCTTTGCCCTGTCAGCTGTGGCCTAGAACTTGGAACACTGACCAACTAGAGAATTCCCATTTTTTACCCCCACTTGAGACCTTTATCTGTACTGTACTCTCGTTTTTTTTCCCCTTCCCTTTGCCCCTCCCCCAAGCTTGCAAATTCCCCGTCTATCATTTTTCAACTCCAGTAATCTCTACTGGATTCTAAGACTAGATTTCATCATTCACCCACCTACCCCATAGCAGTTTACATTTCTTCCCAGAACTAGTCTATCTCCTGTGCATACATTCCATGAGAATCTAATTGACATTTAACTTCTTGTGTCCTAGGTAGCGAACAATGTGCCTGCTACATAGTAGGTATTTAATGCTTATATACATTTGTTGAACAAATGAATGAAAATACTAATGCAGAGAGCTGACAAGTATGTAGGATAGTGAGAAATGCCTTCTTTTTTTTTTTTTTTTTTTTTTTTTAACAAAAATTTGTTGAGCACGAATGGGATGGCTTCCCCTTTACGAATAGGTTATAACTTAGTAACAGATACACAGTTCTAACAGAATGTGATAGGTATTGTGACTGATTATCTTTGAGTATTGATAAATACTCTGATAGCAAAGGGAGGTGGTGACACAGGAATGTGTAACAGTTTGGAGAAGTTGCTTGACTTCATCTGGTCTCAGTTTTTGCAACTGTAAATGGGAGTGATGTAGAAATTAGACAGGTTGTTATCTGCATTTGAGTATAGACTCTACCTAGTTGGGTAGCATTCGTAAAATCATTACCTGAGCTTTGGTTGGGACCTGTCAAGGCTCACTCTGTTTGTATACTGATAAATGACATCCAAATTTCTAAATGCCTGCTCTTGTTATTAACCAGACTTCTTAGATTAGTTTAGATGCTGGGGAAAAGGAAAGGCATATATTACTGAATACCAATACTACCTCTCTCTGAAAGTTCCCAGAATTGCAGACACTTGTCTTTTACTTAGAGGCCAATGGCACAGTATTAGTCCGTTTTCACGCTGCTGATAAAGATATACCCGAGACAGGGAAGTAAAAGAGGTTTAATTGGACTTACAGCTCCACGTGGCTGGAGAGGCCTCAGAATCATAGTGGGAGGTAAAAGGCACTTCTTAACGTGCTGGTGGCAAGAGAAAATGAGGAAGACGCAAAAGCGGAAACCCCTAATAAAACCACCAGATCTCGTGAGATGTTCACTACCACGATAACATTATGGGGGGAGCCACCCCCTTGATTCAGATTATCTCCCACTAGGTCCCTCCCACAACATGTGCAAATTATGGGAGTACAATTCAAGATGAGATTTGGGTGGGGACACAGAGCCTAACCATATCAGACACTGAGCTCTATTAGGGGATAGTGCTACAATGTAGGGAACCTTTAAGTAACAAATCTTATATTGTGCCATAGGATGTCTGTCAGCTTTGGCTTTATCTGTTTAGGACAAAAAAAGTCTCTTTGAGCTCAGGTATTTATTCTGAATAAAATGGTTAGTTTGCTCCATTGGAGTGAGGAGAAATTGGTACATTTGTGCTAGGACTCCAACCTGTATGTTATAATTAATGGCAATCTAATACTCAGTGCTAGGCCATGGAGATGAGAAAAGAGTATCCTTTCTATGCTAGCACCATTGTAATATTCCTACTTATCCCACAAACTGAGCTATTGAATTTGAGGAGGACTAGTCAGGGTGTGTGGCGGAAGATCATGTCACTCCTTTAGTCCCTCTTCCAAATATTGCATCAGAAGCTAAGACTGTAATTTCTGTTTACTTAGGGACAAAGCTGGGCAATTCAGAATAATTTATGGTCACTATAGATTATTGCCACTTCATTCCTGTTTTTAAAATAGCAAGTTACTGTGACTGTAGATCTTTAGAGCAACAAGTATCATTATAAAAGATGACTGATTATATACATTTACTGGAATTAGTGGCTGGTTTGGGTTGGTAGAAATTACTTCAAAAGCAGATTGGTCTTTTTTTAAATAAAGTAAAGCTGACATGAAAACTAATGTTGCCATGTGGGAATTTCTTTCTGCCATTTTTTAGTAAATTTATGTTTTTTCAAATCATGAGTCTTGACAAAAATCAATTGACAAATCAGGAAATTGAGAGAAAGTATTAGAATTCTCCTTTAAGAATTAAAACTAAACAGTCAGCATGAAATGTTACTAGGTTGAAGGAATCCAGTGGATGTCAAGTCAAAAGAAAGGACAGGAGGAAACCCTGACTTGCGGAGCTGACAGTTAAGGTTGACATTCACAGGAAGCAGGACACGAGTGCAGAGGAGGGAGCAGTCATCGTCTAATCAGTCAGTCTTGCTTGTAGCTGTGTTATGGAATGTGTGTGTGTGTTGTCTGTCTGCTGATAATGCTGTAAATAACAGTGTAAATATAAATATTAATAAGTTTATATACAAAATATATGAGTTAGTGTTCCAAGAAATAACAAATTTTGGAAGCAAAATAAGTTTATAAATAAACGTATGTGCGTAGTGCTGCTTATTTGCCAAGAAATCCAAATGTTAGGTTATTCGAAACAGTATCTAACAATGTTCACTGGAGTTTTCCAATGTTTTAGTATTCACTATAGGCTAAAGATATTTGTAATACTACTAACCTTAATATTTCTTATTAAGTAATTTTTAAGATATCCATTATAATGAGTAAGGAGTCTGAAGAATATTGGAAGTATTAAGAATAACTTGTGATTTCAGGAATTACAATGTTTCATTCCCAAGTCCCCAAAATTAACATGTTTAGAATTTGGAAACATGATCACAACTTAGGAAACTGAGCTACAGTCCAAAGTAGAGAAAGACAATCTGGGACTCAATGTTCCCATTTAAACAAAACTTTAAATTTTTTCCAATATATTATGTTCCCATTATTTCTTCTTGGGAGGGAGAATTCCGAAAATCTGAAGTAAACTTAGTGATTTTGTAAGTATTTGTGAGATAATGATAGAATTTTGAATATTAAATTAACTTCATAAAGTCAGCATTTTCCTGGCATCGTATTTTGGGAATACTTTTGGGTCCTCAACAACATGTTGATTTTAATACTTTATATTTTAAGAAAATAGTTTCCATTGCCTTATGATTGAAAATGAATAATTGTAGGTAACTGAGGGATTAAAGTTATTTTCATTTCAGTTAAGGATATTGTCTTTGTTCTTTCTGTGTTTATATAACAGGATACCTGAGGTTTGAGAATTTATAAAGAAAAGAGTTTTATTTAGCTTATGATTTTGGTGACGGGAAAGTCCAAGGGCATGGCACTTGCATCTGCCCAGCTTCTGGTGAGGGTCCTATGCTGTGTCACAGTGGGGTGGAGAAACAGAAGGGGGACTGGAGCAGAGACCTGTAGGAGAGCCTGGGTTTATTTATAGTAACCTGCTCTCAGGAACACATCCATTCCCATGAGAGTGAGAACCTACTCATTGCCACTAGACAGCTTTAATCTATTCCCGAGGGCAGTTCTCCCATGATCCAAACACTTCCCACTAGGCCCCGTCTCCCAACACTACCACACCAGGAATCAGATTCCAACATGAGCTTTGTCAGGGGTAAACCAGGTCAAACCATAGCAGATACCATGTTATACTTGCACATGAGAACCCTCAGTTACAAATAAGCACACCTGCTTATTAAAGTAGATCTTTTCAGTCAGAAAATGTGCTGTTCAAAATTGTAAGATAGGTGTTGGTCCAAGTATGAATGTTCCTCATTGCAAATTGAAGGTCTAGAACTAGGGACCAGCAAGAAATAACTCACAGAAAATGAATTGTGCACTATTGTAAAATCTCTCGTTTTTGAGATTGAATGGGGGTAAATTTAGCCTATGGCTACAAAAATAGTTAAAATTGTATTTTTTCTTAGCATGTAAGTATGTAAAGCACTAGTAATGGCATATTTTTGCCACATTGTAAAGTATACATGGAAAAATCTATGAACATGTTTTCTATCTGGTATTAAAGAAAAAAAGGAATTTATTTCTTAAATAGGAGTGATTTTTTTCTTTTTTCTTTTCTTTTTTTTGAGACAGAGTCTCGCTCTGTCGCCCAGGCTGGAGTGCAGTGGCATGATCTTGGCTCACTGCAACCTCCGCCCCTCTAGGTTTAAGCAGTTCTCTGCCTCAGCCTCTGGAGTAGCTGGGATTACAGGTGCGTACCACCACGCCCGGCTAATTTTTTGTATTTTTAGTAGAGATGGGGGTTTCACCATCTTGGCCAGGCTGGTCTTGAACTCCTGACCTCGTGATCCACCTGCCTCGGCTCGGCCAGGAGCGATTTTTTTTTTCTTTCCTTTTTTTTTTCTTTTCTTTTTGTGACGAAGTCTTGCTCTGTTGCCAGGCTGGAGTGTAGTGGCACGATCTCTGCTCACTGCAACCTCTGCCTCCTGGGTTCAAGCAGTTCTCCTGCCTCAGTCTCCTGAGTAGCTGGGACTATAGGCGCACGCCACCATGCCCAGCTAATTTTTGTATTTTTAGTAAAGATGGGGTTTTACTATGTTGGCGAGGATGGTCTCGATCTCTTGACATTGTGCTCTGCCCGCCTCGGCCTCCCAAAGTGCTAGGATTACAAGTGTGAGCCACCGTGCCTGGCCAGGAGCAATATTTTTAACAACCAAGAAGGAGCAGCCTGTTAGGTACCTGGTACATGCTAGACTCTGGGAATACATTTGTAAGCAGTGTAGATGAGGGCTCTGCCCTAGTGAAGGTTACAACTTAGGAGGACATAGATAATTACAATATAGTGCATAAAGTGGTAACATGTGATAGTTGAAACTAGATTAATGTTTCATTTGGATTTTCTTACAGAGATTTGTACATGTAAGTTTCTTCACCATATATTTATTGTATGATGTAAAGCAAATTGAAGTATTGAACAGCAGGTCTGAAATAACACAAAAGAGCTCATTTACCTGAACTTTTGTATTGAGTAATGAGCTATCACAATGGCATGCTGAAATGATGTGTCTGTCTTTATGTGTAGTGAGCCCCATGTTTTGGTAGATGGTTTTCAAAGCTGCCCACCATCAGGGCTTCTCATCCCTGTCTGTGCATGCTGCTCCACCCATCAGCAGTCTAGGCTGTTTTCCTAATCCTAGATTGGACTGACCTGGTGACTTACACTGACTGATGGGTAGCCTGGAAGGAACTGCCTGGGACTTCTGGGCTCAGGCCTTGTCTGGCAGCTTTCACTTTCTCTGTCTTTGGAGCTAGCCATCATAGTACCCTGCTGAACAGAGAGGCCGCTGTATGAGGCCTGAAGCCATCTTGGATGTTTCAGCTCCACTCAAGCTGATTGCACCTGCGTGACTGAGCTCGAGACAGACCAGAAGAAAACCCACCTAGCTGAGTTCTAGCCAACCCACAGAATCATGAGGAATAATAAGTTATTGTTTAAGGCCACTAAGTTTTTGGGTGGTTCGTTACTCAGCAATGGATGACTGAAACACATGGTGTAGGTATGGAAGTGACACCTTCATTCTCTGTTTTGCTGTGCACACTCATGTCTTGAATTGAGCTGAATGGACTTGAGAAGTTTCTGATGGCGTAATGTAAGAGTTTTGGCAAAGTCACTTAATTTCCATATGCAGTCATGCCTAGAGATGTGCTCATTGGGCTTATGGGAATTAGTCTTTATAAGACATTTCATTTAATATCCTGACATGAGCCTACGAAGTATCTTAACATGCTGACAAATTCTGATTTTGCTTGGCTTGCTAATGGTGAGCACTACAAGAGGAAAACCAGTATGTGGTCATCGTCATAGTATATAGACAGGATGCATTACAGTAAATTCTCCTCCCTAAGGAATTTTGCTAATAAGTAGCAGTTATATTCTTGTGCATCATATTCTCTAAAATGCTTTTGTTGAATTTTTTGGTTTTACTGTTCATTGTGTATGGGTTTTCAATAAAGACTGATTTACATTGCATACATTATGTAGTCATTACATTACATTACATAGTCAGATATGTTTTGTCTGTGACCATAGTCTTACATGTAAGGTACAAGATAGTCACAAAATAATTTAATGAGAGGTGGTAAATAGAGTCATTGATGAAAGGAAATTGTCTTCATATGCTGTGCTGTCATTGCTCACATGAGCTATTGTAATAATTGTGGCCATTTTAATGAGACTTGGTACTGTTCTAGTGTAGCTCAGTATCAGTTCGGGGACTCAGGCACTGGTTGAAATTAGTGGAAATTGTATTTTCAACTGAGAAGAGTTTCTCCTGGGAGGAGCTCATCCTGCTGAAGCGGGAGGGGTAGTGTGGTTTTCTGGTTGCTGTCCTCGGTGGTGCTAGTCCTCTTGGTCAGCTCCTCTTACAGTTCCAAGGTGGTAGCTGCCCATTCAGGAATTGCGGGCCATCAGCAGTGACTAGAATCAGAAAAGAATTTTCTCTCCTGTGTCTCCTCTTATTAAAAAAATTTGCCGGGCGTGGTGGCTCATACCTGTAATTCCAGCACTTTGGGAGGCTGAGGTGGGCGGATCACGAGGTCAAGAGATTGAGACCATCCAGGCCAACACGGTGAAACCCCATCTCTACTAAAAATACAAAACTTAGCTAGCTGTGGTGGCACACACCTGTAGTCCCAGCTACTCAGGAGGCCGAGGCAGGAGAATCGCTTGAACCCAGAAGGCGGAGATTGCAGTGAGCGGGGATCGCGCCACTGCACTCCAGCCTGGCGACAGAGAGAGACTCCATCTCAAAAAAAAAAAATTGCCCATCAACAGTAAAGAAAATGTGATACAGATATACTATGGAATACTACACAGTCATCAAAAAGAATGAAATTATGTACTTTGCAGCAACAAGGATGCAGCTGGAGGCCATTTTCCTAAGTGAGCTAACATAGAAAACCAGATACCACATGTTCTCACTTATAAGTGGGAGCTAGACATTAGATACACATGAACTATAAAGAGAGGAACAGTAGACACTGGGGACTACTAGAGAAAGGGAAGGTGGCAAGGGCTGAAAAACTACCTATTGGGTGCTATGCTCACTACCTGGGTGACAGATTCATTTGTACGCCAAACCTCAACATCACACAATATACCTTTGTAACAAACCTGCACATGTACCCTCTGATTCTAAAATGAAAGTTGGAAAAAAATTATTGTTGCCAGGTGCGGCGGCTCACGCCTGTAATCCCAGCACTTTGGGAGACCAAGGAGGGTGGATCACGAGGTCAAGAGTTGAGACCATCCTGGCCAACATGGTGAAACCCTGTCTCTACTAAAAATACAAAAATTAGCTGGATGTGGTGACGTGTGCCTGTAGTTCCAGCTATTTGGGAGGCTGAGGCAGGAGAATCGCTTGAACCTGGGAGGCAGAGGTTGCAGTAAGCCGAGATTGCGCCACTGCACTCCCGCCTGGCAACAGAGCGAGACTCTGTCTCAAAAAAAAGAAAAAACATTCTTGTTGGTTGTGGTAAAATACACATAATGTTTACCCTCTTAAACACTTGTAAGTGCTCAGTTTGGTGATATTAAGTACAGTCACATTGCTGTGCACCATCACCACCTTCCATGTCATTTCTTCATCTTACACAATCAGTACTCTGTACCCAATAGACGATAGCTCCCCCTTCCCCACCCCTAAGAATTTGACTACTCTGGGTACCTCATATAAGTGGAATCATAGCATTTGTCTTTCTGTAACTGGCTTAATTTACTTAGCATAATACCCTCAAAGTTCATTCATGTTGTCACATGTGTCAGACTTAGCATAATACCCTCAAGGTTCATTCATGTTGTCACGTGTCAATTTCTTTCCTCTTTAAGGCTGAATAAGATTTCATTGTATGTATATACCGCATTTTGTTTATTCATTTATCCATTGGCATCTGGGCTGCCCCAATCCCTGGGCTGTTACGAATAATGCTGCTATGGACACAGGGTATAAATATCTCTTTGAGACTCACTTTCCCTTCTTTGTGTATACCCATAAGTGGAATTGCTGAATCAATGGTAATTCTCTTTTTAATTTTTTGAGGAACTGCCACCCTGTGTTCCATAAGGCCACACCATTTCACATTCCTGCCAGCAGTGCACAAGTTTCTCCACATCCTCATCAGCACTTGTTATTTTCTGGGCTGCAGTTTGTTTTTCCTTTTAATACTGG
This sequence comes from Pongo abelii, assembly GCF_028885655.2. Taxonomy (NCBI): domain Eukaryota; kingdom Metazoa; phylum Chordata; class Mammalia; order Primates; family Hominidae; genus Pongo; species Pongo abelii. The sequence continues at coordinate 128,898,208 of NC_071993.2, read as the reverse complement.
CTATTGAAGTGGGTGTGAGGTGGTTTGTGTCTCTTCCTAAGATTGAGGAAACCCTCACTGAGAAGCCCTCTAGCAGACTTCACATGTTTCATTTGTCAGTGTTGTGCCTCTTATTTGTATGTGAGCTAATCACTGGCAAGGAGTTAGACTTAAGGCAAGTATGGTTGGTAATGGGAGAAACTGCTTCCTTGAGCACAGGGTCCTGCAGAGTGTGAACGTCTGAAAAATTTTTAAAATTTCTGCCTAAGCCAATATTTTCTTTAAACTGAGATATGAAATATATTTTTAACTGAGCTGTTGGTTTAAACATTTCTGTCTGTATGTCATATTTGTAACCTGTATTGTTGGAAAGAAAACTTGATTAGAAATGAGTCTTTTCAACCTTCATTCAGATTTTAATTGTGTGCCTAATGATACTCATCATATTAACCTCACTTTAATTTATTTCCCATAATTCCATCTTGGGAATTAGTGGAAACTATATTATTTAATAAATTATTATATAACTTAATATTTAAATTATATTAAAGTGGAAGGTGGTTGGTGGAAATTGTAATTTCTTTTAAAATTAATCCATTCTTAAAATTACTGTATTAATTTCACATCTCAAAATTTTACATATAGGCTTTTTTCCTTTTTTTCTTTACCTTGTCTCCTTTTTGGCTTATGCTTGAAAATAGCTATTCACTTTTTTTTTTTTATTGTAAACATAGGGTTTCCTATGCTTTTCAAATATTTATTATTTGCATGCAAAGCTTAGTTCTCTCTTTTTAACCCCTTCTCATTTCAAAATGATTACATTTGAAAATGAAAATTAGACTATATAGAAATGTTGTTAGGCATAATTAAATTTTTTTCCCGCATGTTATCTCTCAGAGTGCTGTGTAAGGCCATTCCATGAACTGAAGAAGGTATTTTGGCTGAATTTTTTATCCAGATACGTATGCAGTCCAAAGTAGACAAAGTGATTTCAGGCGGTCTGTTTGGTATCATGACGTGGCCAGACATCAGATCACTGAAACATCAGAAAGAGTTCTGAAATGTCAGAAAAGAGACAAAAGGCTAAATCCATCTGTGATTAATTATGCTTATGTGAATGTCTCAGCTTGATTGTGAGAATTGGAATTCTGCAGGGCTTTGCCCAAAAGTAGGTGCTTGGCCTTACTATTATAATAGTAAGCGCCTACAAAAAAATGGAATTAACAGAGCTGCGTCTGCAAAATCATGCACTACTGAAACCCCCAAGTTTCCAAGCTTCTCAAAGTTTCCTGACCAAACACATTGGTAAATGTTATTTCACTACAGCCTTGCAGCCCGGGGTGGTGCATGTGGACACATGTGATAGGTGACTTTGCTACTACTGGGCTGAAAGGAATACAAATGATCTCATAAGTTAACCCACAGCACAGGACAAAATACTGGATTCTTTTGATTCAGCATGTTTTCTTGATGTCAAATGTCCAATGAATTAGGTGTAGTCAGTGAGAAAAATTACCACAGGAGAATTTAGTAAGGGATTTTTGATGCCCCCTAGAGGTAGTGGGAGGTAAAAGAATTCTAGTGGTCATCACAAATTCTTATTTATAACACTGTCACGTGTGGAATTTTGCCACACCAGAGTCAAAGCAGTTCTTTACCGTTCTAAGCTTCTCATTACAGATGAGAAAATTGAAGCTCAAGATGGTTAGCTTGCCCAGAGTTTGCCTTAACTCACATTTTAATTTTACCCACGAGGAAAGTTTGAACTTAAGAATTGAAATTCTTGTAAATGGCATTGCTTATCAGATATATGATAAGGTGTATAAAACTTTCAATTTTGGAGTATCCTAAAGCACTTGCCATGTTAATTAAAGGTAAGTTTTAAGGGGAATTAAAGCACATTTAATCATGTGTCATATTTTTCTGATCCTTTGTCTAATCTCTCTCTTTACAATGAACTAGAAAGCTTGATGTAGTGCCCGATTCCCAACCTTGGAAAAGAATCAGTATCTGTGGAGCTTTCTAGAAAATGCTAATGTCTGAGCTCTGCCCTGGCCTACTGAAGAAGGAAATGTGCTTCCTTCTCTTGCATAGCCCATGCTCTGGCTGCTGGGCACTATCTGTGTGCACGGAAACTTTCCTGCCTCCAAGCTCTGTGTGTTGTCTTGCACTGAGATGTTTTTCGCTTGCCCCTACGTGTAGAAGTAGGAACTGCTTTTCCAGACCAAGTTCATGTACAAGTTTTCCCAGGAAGTCATTCTCTGTGTTTTCCCCACTTTACCTTCACCTTCTCTACTCCCTACATTCTAAAGCTGGAGGTAATCTCTTCACTTCCGTGACTTCTTCTCATTATTTGTTTTGTTTTGTTTTGTTTTTGTTTTTGTTTTGAGATGGAGTCTTGCTCTGTTGCCCAGGCTGGAATGCAGTGGCGTGATCTCAGCTCACTGCGAGCTCTGCCTCCCGGGTTCACGCCATTCTCCTGCCTCAGCCTCCTGAGTAGCTGGGATTACAGGCGTGCACCACCATGCCCAGCTAATTTTTGTATTTTTAGTAGAGATGGGGTTTCCCCATATTGGCTAGGCTGGCCTCGAACTCCTGATCTCAAGTGATCCATCTGCCTCTGCCTCCTAAAGTGCTGGGATTACAGGCGTGAGCCACTGGGCCTGGCCTGCGTCGTGGTTTTAATTTGCATTTTGTAGTTGATTGTCAATGTTGAGCACCTTTTCATGTGTATCGACCATTTATAAAGTGTCTTTCAAGTCTTTTGCCCATTTATCTATTATGTTGTCTGTCTTAGTTATCTGTATTTCTTTCTAGATAAGAATGCTTTGTTGGATAAGTGTTTTACAGATACCTTCTTCCACTCATTGCTTGCCTTTTTATTCTCTTCGTGGTATCTTTTGATGAGCAGAAATTTCTAATTTTAATGTGTCCACCTTATCAATTTGTTTTCTTTATGGTAATGCTTTTGTGTCTTTGTCAAGAAATATTTGCCTACCCTATGGCCATGGAAATGTTTTCCTGGCTAGGCGCGGTGGCTCACGTCAGGAATCTCAGCACTTTCGGAGGCTGAGGCAGGTGGATCATGAGGTCAGGAGATTGAGACCATCCTGGCTAACACGGTGAAACCCTGTCTCTACTAAAAATACAAAAAGAAATTAGCCGGGTGTGGTGGTGGGTGCCTGTAGTCCCAGCTACTCGGGAGGCTGAGGCAGGAGAATGGCGTGAACCTGGGAGGTGGAGGTTGCAGTGAGCCGAGATCGCACCACTGCACTCCAGCCTGGGCAACAGAGCGAGACTCCATCTCAGAAAAAAAGGAAATGTTTTCCTATATATTTTAGGAATTTTATAGTTTTACCTTTTACAATTTAGTACAATAAAAGAAACGATTTTGGTATATGGTGTGAGACAGGGTGCAGGACTGATTATTTTTCCTAGATGGATAATTGTATGTAGCTTCTTAAGGACACTGCCATGTATGTATCAGTTTAATAACGTATTTCAGTTAAATTATTTGTAATATAATGAAATGTCTCAGCTTTCCCTTTGTCAGACTAGCATTGATTCCATTAAATGGGCAAAATACTAGTTTAACTGTTGCTCTCTTCCTGTAGAATTATATTAGCCAGTTTTCTACAGCAAATGCATGATTTAAGCACTGTGCAAATAAGTCATTTTTGCTCTTGTAGATTTCTTCCAAATAACTTAACCAAAGCAAACCATGAGGACCTCTTTAATTAAGACAGGATTATATGTTTGTGGAAATTCAGTTAAGAGAATGATTAAAACACAATGAAGAGCTCTTAATAGTTGTGCTATCAAACATATTTGCCAGTCACGTCCCATTTTTGTCAGTTGCGTTTTATTATTGTTAATGGTGTATATGTTTGTTTAATTATACAGAAATTTACAATTTTTGTATAATACAGTCTATTAATGCTTGTCCTTTATGGTTTCTAGCATGCTTCAAAAAGAGCTTCTCTACCCCACATATGAAAATGATGATATCTAAATTCATTGATTAGGAAATTTTCATCATATTGTTAGGTGACATAATATGCTGTTGCAGTTTTTTTCCCCTTGTGAATTGTGTGTGATATTTATTTATTTATTTTTGTTTATTTTTTGAGACAGAGTCTTACTCTGTCACCCAGGCTGGAGTACAGTGGGATGATCTTGGCTCATTGCAGCCTCTGCCTCCCAGTTCAAGCGATTCTGCCTCAGTCTCCCTAGTAGCTGGAATTATAAGCGCATTCCACCATGCCTGGCTAATTTTTCTATTTTTAGTAACGACAGCGTTTCACCATGTTGGCCAGGCTGGTCTTGAACTCCTGACCTCAAGTGATCTGCCCACCTTGGCCTCCCAAAGTGCTGGGATTACAGGCATGAGCCACCGCGCCCAGCCTGTTTTACTTTTTTAGTTTATTTTTTAATTTTAATAGGTTTTTTTTGGGGGGGAACAGCTGGTATTTGGCTACATGAATAAGTCCTTTAGTGGTGATTTCTGAGATTTTGGTGTACCCATCACCCAAGCAGCGTACACTGTACCCAATGTGTGTAGTCTTTTTTTTTTTTTTTTTTTTTTTGAGACAGAGTCTTGCTCTGTCACCCAGGCTCACTGCAAGCTCCGCCTCCCAGGTTCACGCCATTCTCCTGCCTCAGCCTCCCGAGTAGCTGGGACTACAGGCACCCGCCACCATGCCTGGCTAATTTCTTTTTTGTATTTTTAGTAGAGATGGGGTTTCACTGTGTTAGCCAGGATGGTCTCGATCTCCTGACCTCGTGATCCGCCTGCCTCGGCCTCCCAAAGTGCTGGGATTACAGGTGTGAGCCACCGCGCCCGGCCCAATGTGTAGTGTTTTATCCCTCACTCACAGTTTGTTTTTATGAGCCCATGTATATAAAACAGCATGTATTGTGAGTATGCATGGAAGCATATGCACGGAAATGTTAACAGTACTGCCTTCAGATGAGTATGCATTATCTTTGTAGCTGTTTCTTAAAGCTGTTTTCATTTAGAGTAAAAGGATCAGAAACCCACAAGGAGTACATTCCATTCCAAGAGAATGATATCGGTTGATTTATCATCACATTCTTATCCTTAAATACTTCATTCAACTTTTAAGTGATTGTGTGATTTTCAAGTTAATGAAAATGAATTGATAATGCAATAGTGAATTATCTTCTTTTATCAGCACGTTTACCCCATTGTTTAGACTGGAAATTGAAGTTTATCATGGAAACATTAATTTAATGCTGGTTTGAGTAATTACAGCGTCACTGTGGTTGGTATTGTTGTGATTGCTAGGTCAAGTTCGGTTTCTTGATTTAAAAAAAAATGGTATCAGTATCACTTTAAAAAACAATTCCACTTACCTCCAACTTATCTAGTTCTTATTCACTGTCATTTAAAATGATTTAACCTTTGTGATTTGAAGCAAGTTTTGTGGTTGTGTCTGTCGTATGTATATAATTAATGTGGTTCAAGTGAAGAAAAATGAACTAGCCTGTTTATATTCAGGAGTCTTCTCTTGTTAAACAAGTTTTTAAACAAATTCTGTAAGTAGATCTTAAAGCTCCCTGCCTCACATTTACTAGCAGTGTCTTCCTCCCACGATGATAATCCAGTGGGGTGTATTTAGAATAAAATAGACCTTTGGGTAAAATATATATGTTCATTTAAAAATAAAAGATTTTTTTCTTTACAAATAACCACAGACTTGCTCTGCGTTTGGTAAAGCATATGCAGCCTGCTCTTGATGCCACAGTTTTGTGTGTTTGAGTGCCTGCCTCTGCCATAGCAACTCATTGCTCTAAATTGCTTTTTTTGGAGAGTATTTTAAAAATTGCTATAAAATATTACTGAAATCATAGAAACATAGCTTTTATATTCACATGCTGATGTTTTTGCCAGAACTTTACATCTTTGACTAACTCACTTTTCTCTAAATGGTGTGATAATTGAATAGCAATAGCTCAGTAATTAAATTTAGCAATTAACCATCTTTTTTTTTTTTTTTTTTGGGGGACAGATTCTGGCTCTGTTGCCCAGGCTTGAGTGCAGTGGCACAATCTCAGTTCACTGTAAGCTCCGCCTTTCAGGCTCAAGTCATCCTCAGCCTCCTGAGTAGCTGGGACCGCAAGCACACACCATCATTCCCGGCTAATTTTTGTATTTTTTCTAGAGACGGGGTCTCACTTTGTTGCCCAGGCTGGTCTTGAATTCCTGAGCTCAAGTGCTGGGATTATAGGCATGAGCCACCGTGCCCAGCCTTAACTATCCTTATTGTTAACTTTCATCAAGAATCAAATTATTTTTAAAGGGAAATTCAAATTTTAGTTGTAAAATTTAAAGATCTAGGGTTTTATGTGAGATAATCTTATTTTTAATCCCTTCTTTACTTTGTGTTAGTGCCCTAGGGTTGGAACCATCCTTGTTGATGATAGAATCTCCCTATAGGCTTTGACTGTGACCTCTTCTCTTCTGCTTTTGTATAACATGTTCTCACCCTTAACTGATGGCTTGACTCGTCTTATCTTTCCCTTTTACTTCTTTTCATCTGACAAGATTCATCTCAGGTTGCCTGACTCTCCCTGATACAAAGATACTGTTTCCATTGCAGCTTAGATGCCGACATCAACGTTTATGGGATAGTATTATAGCTACTTCTTTTCACATCTGCCTGTCTCATTAGACTCTAAGCTTTTGCAGAGAGGGGATTTGAGCTCTTTTTTTTTTTTTTTTTTGAGATGGAGTCTTGCTCTGTCGCCCAGGCTGGAGTGCAGTGGCGTGATCTTGGCTCACTGCAAGCTCCGCCTCCCGGGTTCACGCCATTCTTCTACCTCAGCCTCCCGAGTAGCTGGGACTACAGGCACCCGCCACTGCGCCTGGCTAATTTTTTTTTTTTTTTTTTTGTATTTTTAGTAGAGACAGGGTTTCACCGTGGTCTTGATCTCCTGACCTTGTGATCCGCCCGCCTTGGTCTCCCAAAGTGCTGGGATTATAGGCGTGAGCCACTGTGCCCGGCCTGAACTCATTTTTTTAAGCAGCAATCTCTGATTTATGGTAAATGTTCAATAAGTCTTTGGATGCATGGATGTAGATATGAGGATAATGAATCATGTGCTTACTGGTTGGGGGAAAATGCATATCTACATCAAATAAAGTGGCATTGTTGGACACTTCTACAGGATAGGTCTTTTTATAACTTTGGCAATATTAATGAAAGATAAGTTTATTAAAAAGAGTGTTTCTTTTTAAAGTAATGACAAAACTGTTGTGTTTGAATTGTCAGATAAATGAGCAGTAGAAATACCCTTGCATTTGCACTTTCTTCAGATTCTTTTCAGGTATTGCAAATAATTTAGAACATTTATAGTTCTGAAAAGACAGTCCTGTATAATATTATAAATGGCTTATATTTGGTTTATGTTTGAATGAAAGGCTTCTTTTTAGATGAAATCAGTCACGTTCAGGGTCATATGGCTATAGACAAATAGTTTGATTTACAAATATTTTTATCAGTCCATTTGTGCTGCTGTAACAAAATACCTGAGACTGGGTAATTTATAAACAACAGAATTTTATTTCTCACAGTCTGAAGACTAGGAAGTTTAAGATCAAGGTGCCAGTGGTTTCTGAGTCTGGTGAGGGCTGCTGTCTCTGCTTTCAAGATGGTGCCTTGAATGCTGTGTCCTCATGTGGTGGAAGGGACAGGAAAACAAAAGGGGCCAAATAGTGTCCTCATGGGGCAGAAGGACAAAAAGGGAAGAAACATAGTGCCCTTACCTGGTGAAAGAGTGAAAGGGGCCTAAGCTGGTTCCCTCCAGCCCTTTCCTAAGGCACTAGTCCATTGATGAGGGTGGAGCCCTCATGACGTAATCACTTTCCAAAAGGCCACACGTCTTAATACCACTACAATGAGGATTAAGTTTCAACATGAATGTTGGAGAAGACGATTCAAACCATAGCAGTATCTAATTAAATAAAATCTATTATATGTAGCACCCTGGAAACAACTAATAGAATATAGTATAAAATAGTTTTTCTAATAGTTTTTCTTTTAAAATAGTATAAAATAATTTTTCTAGGGCGTACGATAATAAATTTTATATAATTGTATAATATAAACTTACAGTCTAAACACTATTTTAACAAAATACCATGAATTTGTTCCGTTCTCTAACATATTAGCTATAGTAGGGCAATGAAGTGAAATGAATAGGCACCCACTCTGAGTCCCTATTTCTATTTGCCCTAAAATAGTTGTTCTCTATAGGATCAATTTTGTATCCCTCTTTTCCCAGTATCTGGAGACATTTTGGTTGTTGTGACTGGGATGGTGGGGGATGGGTATGTGTGCTATGGGCATCTGGTGTGAAGAGGTCAGGATGCTGCTAAACATCCTGCAATAGGACATACCCCAACAGCAAGGGGGAATTATCCAGCCCAGAATGTCAATAGTGCCGAAGTTGACAAACCCTGTTTAAACGGTTAGTGACTTGTTGAAGTCTGTAGGGCATTCCGGTTGCAGCCCTTCTGTGGGTAGTTTGACTCTTGCTTTCAAATAAGAACCTACAGAAAGATTAACTTTGAGTTCACCATAACAGGCTTGAAATAAACTGTCCTGTATGACACAGCAGAGAGAAGTTTCCTTCTGATTCATGACCCTGTGCAGCCATAAACTCACTGATGACCCCAGGACTACCTTAAATTTTCTTTGGGGGTGCTTCTGTGTGACCTTTATGTCACCTTAAAGATAATTAATGTTTCTCTACAAGGAGATATGTCTAGCAAATATTGAGGTCCTTCAGAAGCAGTGGTACCAAGAACAAAGAAGGTAAAAATTCCCGGCCGGCGCGGTGACTCATGCCTGTAATCCCAGCACTTTGGGAGGCCGAGACGGGCGGATCACAAGGTCAGGAGATGAGACCATCCTGGCTAACATGATGAAACCCCATCTCCACTAAAAATACAAAATTAGCCGGGTGTCGTGGCGGGCACCTGTAGTCCCAGCTACTCGGGAGGCTGAGGCAGAAGAATGGCGGGAACCCAGGAGGCGGAGCTCGCAGTGAGCTGAGATTGCGCCACTGCACTCCAGCCTGGGCGACAGTGAGACTCCGTCTCAAAAAAAAAAAAAGAAATTCCCAAGATGTGATGCTTGCTTTTTCCAGTTCTGGTGTGTATGGCAGGGTCTTATTTTTAGTATATGTAAATCATTGTTTTTCTGGCCATTGTAGAAATGAAAAGATTTGGCAGCATGATAATAACCAAATGAATTGAATTACTTTCACTCGAGCAGCTAAATACAGTTGAGCTTTTTTAGTACGAAGAGCACGCTGTTGGCACATACATTTGAGGATGGGAGGTTCTAGTATTATAATTTTCCATTTTAGTGGGGCAGAGATGTTTGTTATGTCCTGTGCTCATGTGCTTCAATCTCCCATGGTTAGAACCAAGCTGATTTACCCAAGTGTACGTGCATATATGTGTGTTTAGAAATTGTTGCCTAGTATCCTACTTTGCTGGTGATGTTAGAATGAAAGCCAGTTTTTCCACCCTTCCTCATCCCGCCAGGATGCTCCATCACAGCTTAGGTCTCCTTTCCTTCTGATATCTCTATGTGTTCTATTTGTTCTTACATCTTTATCTTCATTCTATAAAATAGGATAACTGTAGAATTTTTTCATACTTCACACTTTGAGATGCCATATTGTCCAAGTTTGTGGCAATAGCTAATGGGAAGTGACCTTGAGTAACACAGTCATGTGTATCTTGGATATGCAGCAGTAAGTTGGAAATGACAGTGCTGAGAAGTCATCGTCACCAGCTTCCTCCATCCTGCCATCCAGTCCTGTGTCCAGCCTCAGCCACAGTACTGCTCAAGGATGATTTACATTGTGTGCGCATCATTTTGCTAGAAAATCGGTTGTGTTTCATATAGCTCTCTTAAATCCAGATTCCTTTGCTTGATCTTTGAGGGTTCCCTTTTCTTCCTGATCCCTTCCTGTCTGCCTTTAGACACACCATTGCCCAATACAGGCATCTTCCTTTCATTCTTTTCACCAGTTCATTTCTCCTCTTTCTTTGGCATTCCTTCAGACATTATTTAGTCAATTGAGAGGTGTGCATGTATGTATGATTTATGATTGATCTGTCAGCCCTGTAGTGATTTGCAGTAATCCTCCCATTTTTTTCTGTTGTGTTTGCCTTATACAGGGAAGTCGGTTTCACTCATATGTCTGCCATGCCCACACCCCTTTTCTGAGGGACACTGGTATTCCCATAGACTCTGCTGAAGAGATTAGGGCTTCATAAACATGGGTCTGAGAAGTTTTAAATTGTAGGCAGACTTTTGTACACAGGCACGTTTATCTCAAAGATTGAGTCCATGGGTTACTTTTCTTCTGGTTTTCAAAGGGGTCTGTGAATCAAAAGGTATCCAGATGAGAGAGCAGGGAGCTGGGAAGGGGAGCAAAAGCAGAGCCAGTGAATAGCAGTTGAAAATACAGGTTGGGGCCTCCTGCTGCTGAGGGGACATAAATAACCTCTTGTTCCACCTGCTTGCCAGTTCTTGAATTATGATCTCTTATCCATGAGGCCTTCATCTAGCCTGGGTTTCCTCCTCTTCCTAAATAGCCTGGGATTCTCTGGAGGCCTGACCCTACGTGACTAATATTTCTGTCCTCATTTCCTTATTGGCCTCCCTATAATGTTATGTTTCCCTCTAACATGAGTATGAGCTGCTTACTGGAAGCACATGAGTGAATTTCTTTGTTTCTTCACCCAAAGAGCCACAGTAACAACTTTATCCATTAGGGAGGGTAACAGCTGTGCCACATGGGTCTGTGTCCCTTTCCCTGGGTGCTCAGTTTTGTGGTCAGTACTTGACCACAAATAAATGAACCTCTTACCCAAGGTTGAGATGGAGAATGAGGAGAGATAAAGAGCTGGCGAAATATTGTGTAGAAACAGGAATTGATGAGATCCCATATCATGAATAGATTTTAATCTTTCACAGACAGTAAAACATTTCATCCTCTGTTTCTAAGGTGGTGTCTTTAGGGTTGTGATGCAGAATTCAGAAGAGTGTTTGATGGACCATATTTGTATTGGGCTTGATTTCATATTTAGTGAGATAAATGGCTACATAAAAACATTGACAAAACTGAAGTGAGCAGATGGTAGAGAATATTCTATTATTTGAAATTTTAAAATACTGAAACAGATTAATAAGGTCTAGGTTTTCTTCCCTGAGAATTTTAAAACACAATTATCAGTGACAAACAGAATGTTAGTTGTCTTGAAAGAGGTATACAACTGTCCTATCTAAGAAACAGAGAGAGGACTGTCTCAGCTCTTTTGGCCTAAATCAATGAAAACTGAGATCAAGGTGGTGATAATGAGTTGATAGTTTTTTTGTTGGATAGCTAATCATTACTTTCGTGACCTGGAGCTGTCCAAGTTTAACTTAATTTGAGCCATAATTTTTCTAGGGACTTGTTACTGCTTGTGTGTTTAGCTACACAAAGTTTTGAACTTGATTTACAAATGAAATTATAGTGAAGGAGGGAAGAGAAGGGAAAGGCCATTGTCATAAAAAATCAGAAAATGTCCATTTTTTTTTTTTTTGCAAATTCTTCAGTAACTTTTTTATTAATTTTTTAGGGACCATAATAATAAGCAAAACATAATATCAGAAATGTAGAACTTATTTAAACTAACTGGCTGCACTTCTGTGAATTTTGAGGGAGGAAGAGTTTTTAAGTGCTGCCTGACTACCTTGATAGGCTAGGAATTGGAAAGACTTAAAGGGGGTCTTGGGAGAATAAGGACCTCCTTCTCCTCCTCCTTCTTCTCCCCACCCCTCATTTCTCCATTTGTTGCCATTTATTGATTTTTTAAATTGTAGATTTTCTTCCCATCTGTTTTGGGTAAAAAGGAAAGATGACAAAAGACACTGCTGTGTGGTATTTGTGTGCCTCTGTTGTTATGGAGTCAACATACTGTGGCTACATATTTTAGTTAAGAATTTGGGCCGGGTGCAGTGGCTCACGCCTGTAATCTCAGCACTTTGGGAGGCCAAAGCAGGCGGATCGCCTGAGCTTACGAGTTCCAGACCAGCTTGGGCAACATGGCAAAACCCCGTCTCTACAAAGAATACAAAAATTAGTCAGGCGTGGTGGCTCATGCCTGTAGTCCCAGCTACTTGGGAGGCTAAGGCAAGAGGATCACTTGAGCCCTGGAGCCAAAGGTTGTAGTGGGCTGAGATAGTGCCATTGCACTCCAGCCTGGGCGACAGAGGGAGACCCTGTCTCAAAAAAAAAAAAAAAAAGGATTTGGAATAAGGTTCATAGAAGGGAAATTTCTGCCCTTTCTGTATTCAAGGTCTTATATTCCAGTATAGCACCACGTAGTTACATTGCCCCTAGCTCTCAAGGAAAACACTATGAGAGTGTGGTAATAGTTTTTCATATTTTTTTGGATACAGGATTCTAGAAAGAAAAATGTGGAGACATAGTTAAGTAGTTTTATTGTCTTAATTTAAATTAAATCAGATAGATTCATTCCCAGGAGCTTTGCTGCATTCTTTTTTAGGGTCAGTTTAGTAGGTTTGGTGAGTCTTGCATGAAGATCTGGTAAGCAGTTTTACTTGTTTTCTGAGCATGGGGAAAGGTATGGTTTTGTTAATCCAGGTCTGCTTTGGAAACCACATTCCCAGACATAGCCTAAGGCCTTCAGTTAGTATTCCAAGTAAGATAATAAAACCAGACAGCTTAGTTTCATATTGTGTTACAATTAATAGTCAAATATTCAAAAAGCCTTCCTTTTTATTGAACTATTTATTTGTAAATATTTTCAAACTTTCAGAGAAGTTGGAAGGATAAAAATAGTACAAAGAATACCGGTACAGCATACCCTTTTCTTAGATTTACCTATTGGTAATATTTTACCCCATTTGCTGTATCTATTGTCATTTTTTTCTCCCTTTTCTCCCCGTCTCTCTCCCTGTTTATATACAGATATGTGAATGTATGTTTATATACTTACACTCACACATACGCATGCATATTATTTTTTGAAGCAGTGGAAAGTAAGTTGATTATATTGTGTTCCTTTAGTCCAGAATACTTTAATTTGTATTTGCCAAGAATGGAGAAATTATCTTATAAATCACATTACGGTTATTAATTTCAGTAAATTTAACACCAATACTTTATATACTGTTTGTATTCCAGTTTTGTCATTTGACCCATAATGTCCTTTATAACATCAAATGGCAGACTTTATTTTAAAAAATTTGTTTTGGCTGGGTGCAGTGGCTCACGCCTGTAATCCCACCACTTTGGGAGGCCTAGGTGTGTGGATCTCGAGGTCAGGAGTTCGAGACCAGCCTGGCCAATATGGTGAAACCCCGTCTCTACTAAAAATGCAAAAATTAGCTGGGCTTGGTGGCGCGCGCCTGTAGTCCCAACTGCTCAGGAGGTCGAGACAGGAAAATTGCTTGAACCCCGGAGGCGGAGGTTGTAGTGAGCAGAGATTGCGCCACTGCACTCCAGCCTGGGCGACAGAGTGAGACTCCATCTCAACGAAAACAAAAAATTTGTTTTAAGTTAGAGTTGTATACTAAATGGAGAGATTTTGATTTGGATAGGAAGAAGGTATTGATGTTTCAGTCCTACTAGTCATATTTAATTTTCCAAAAGAACTTTACTCTTAAAAATACATATTTAGTGGCCAGGCACGGTGTCTCACGCCTGTAATCCCAGCACTTTGGGAGGCTGAGGTGGGCGGATCACAAGATCAGGAGATCGAGACCATCCTGCTAACACAGTGAAACCCCGTCTCTACTAAAAGTACAAAAAATTAGCTGGGTGTGGTGGCAGTCACCTGTAGTCCCAGCTACTTGGGAGGCTGAGGCAGGAGAATGGCGTGAACCTGGGAGGCAGAACTTGCAGTGAGCCGAGATTGTGCCACTGCACTCCAGCCTGGGTGACAGAGCAAGACTCCATCTCAAAACAACAACAACAACAACAAAAAACATATTTAGCAGTTACCCCGAAAGGCTGAAGAACTTTGAATAGGATTTTTGTATCACATGACAGAAAACCAATTTTCTGTCATTTTTTTTGTTTTTTACACACGCTTATTAAGCAAAGGAATAGATATTTAAAGAAAGTATAAAAATTGTTCTGCAATAAACCTAGTTTTATCCAAAATACTGGCCATACATTCATAGCAGAGTTGTTCTTTTCAGGATGTCCAGAGCTCTTTTGTGGTTCTTACTGGTTAATTGGACATCACTAGTTCAGCGTTAAGTAAACCTTCCTTACCTAGGTACAGTGGAGATGTTCAGTGTTGATCTTTATTGGCATTTCACTGTTGACCACTAACCTCTGGGTACATTGTTTTTTTGTGGCTTTCCTAATTGCACACATTCCTGGTTTCCCTCACGATTCTCTGACTGCACTTTTTCATCTTCACCAGCCCTTCTTCTGTTTGCCCCTTGAATGTTGAATGTCCCAGTCTCTTCCACCTCATTGCATAACTTTTTTTTCTTGATCTGTAAGTCCCCAAGTGCCTTTTGGATGTCCAGGACATCAAAACTATCTTTTTAATAATACTGTGTTATTTGCCCTTTTCCCTGTTGGCATTTGCATTAATTATACAAAAGCAACTGTGATGGAAAACTGCTAGCGTCTTAGCACGAATCAAGGCATGGAAACATACCAGTAGCTGCAGTGCACTTGCAGTAAAAATAATGCCGGTTTTTCTTAAGAATGTTCTTGATGAAACAATAAAAATTATTTAATTATAAGTACATGTGTTTTTTCCCCCATATTCAGTGTGATGAAGTGGGTAGTATATGTAAAGTGCTTGTGCTACATCCCAAAGTACAAAAGCTGTCTCAGGAAAAGCACTCATGTAGTTGAGTTGTATGCTAAACTGTAAACCAGCTGCTCTTGTCATTGGATGCTTTTTTTTTTTACTTAAAAAAACAACTGACAGACTTGGTTATTCAGACCTGGCTATTTGAGAGACATTTTCTGAAAATGAATGTAGCAAACTTGTCACTTCAAGGAAAACAGCTGACAGTGTTTGTTGCCAGTGATAAAATTCAAGCTGTCAAGTAAAAATGACAGTTTTGGAAAACTTATGTTCATCACTGTGGACCTAATCGTTTCTAGTACTTAAGGAATTCTCTGATGAGATCAATGGTGATGCTAGAAAACATGATTGATAATTGGCCATTGAAACATGTCAAAATTTGGAAGATCTGCCTAACTCAGTGAATCAATACTTTCAAAATAACTGATGTATTATGTTACAGATCATAAATGGGTGAAAAGTCAAAGTGCAAGATACATCAAAAGAGTTTAGTATTCTATAGAGTAGAAAAAGTTCAGAGATACGACTTTAGATTTCACATTGGGAATAACCTTTAAGAAATTACTTGTGGAAACTGCTAGTGCGATTTTGGTGTAGTATCAAAGATTACTCACAGTTACATGAAAAGGCTGCTAAGTACTCCTTCCTTTCCCAACTGTATCATATATTTGTATGAATTTTTCCACACACATAGTGTAATGGGCATTTTTTATTAATTCACCAGGGTTAGCCCTGTTCACTTTAAATAAGGTGGCTTTTGCTATAAATTATTCTATAATATGTATAGTTTAAGATATCCAGCAAGTTGCGATTAATAGGTCTAAGAAGTGGATATTGCCGGATAGTTTACAACCTTCAATCTTTGCATATGAGTAGAGTTTCAGAAGGTGTGCTCAGATGCTTCCACGGTTGCCACTGAAGTGTTAAATCACGAGCTGTATTAATTGGCCTCACTCTTCCAGTCCTCCTCGATCCTGGGATCTTGCTGTCGAACCCCATCCTCTGTTAGTGTTCCTGTTGCTTGAGCTGTAACCTGCTGTTGCTGTCTACTTCATGGACTGCTTTTCATTGTTTCCTGGAACCCTCTCTAAACCTTGCCCAGCTTGATACATGGAGTTTCCATATCTGGTCATCCAGAGTCCGGATTCTTTGTCACAGATCAAACCCTGATTCTGACAGTGGCTTTAAAAACATGGCTGTTTTATATATTTAATTTGAGAAACATTCGTACATCTACAAATTCACAATAATAGAGGAGTTTTAAATAAATCTTTGTTGAAATGTACTATACATGTAGAAAAGTTTACAAATGTGTAGATCCCCACAAATACCACAAGATAAACAGACCCTTGAGCCCCCAATTGTCTCCTGGAAATTGGCATTTCTCTCTCTCTTTCTGGCAATTACATTTTTTTACAGTAAGAGTCGGCAAACTTTTTCTGTAGGGGGCCAGATAGTAAACACTTCAGGCTCTGCAGCCACAGGCAGTGTGTGAACAAATGGGCATAGCTGTGTTCCAGTGAAACTTTGTTTATGGACATTGAAATTTTAATGTCATGTAATTTTCACATCACAAAGTGTTCTTTTGATATGTTTTCAACCATTGAAAAATGTAAAAGCCATTTTTAGTTTGTGGGCCATAATAAACAAGCAGCAGACCAAATTTGGCCCATGGGCCATAGCTTGCTGACCCCCACTTTACAGTATGCCACTCACCCACTCTTTGCTTACTCTGCTGCTAGTTCAGCCTATACACTAAGTTAACATCTAAATTAATTTATTGCATATCTAAATTAATAAATAGTCTAAGTCATTGTCATCACGTGCATCATCGCCATTCTCCTCCAATCACAAAGATCAACTGTAATATAAGGACAGTTTGCTATGTGAAGTTCAATAATAAAGTTGCCCTGGTGTCTCTAGAACATGTATTACCAAACTGGGATACAAATGTTAAAATGTACTCCTACTTACATAAATGAAACTTAGGTTTATACTCTATGAAGTAATAAACCGTGAGTTCTTCCATGTGATTTACAAACTAAACGTAATGGCGATTGTTTGATTATCTTTGGTTACTCTTCCTTTCTTTTTGAATTTAACTTCTCAGATTCTTAGCCAATCTTCAATCATTCTAAATTTAAAGGATTATATAGTGTAGTTTTTCAGTCAGGAAATAACTCTGTTGTGAGTGCTTTAAAGTATTGCTAAAAGTCATTTATTGTCACCAGCGTGATATCTTCGGAAAGCAAATATTTAATTCAGCTAGCTTTTACTGAGGCCTGCTCTGTATGAGGTACTTTGAGGACCTGCCTTAAGTCACTCTTTTGGTACTGAGGACTTAGACATAGGCCCTGTCTTCAGGGAGCTCTTGGAGAGGATCAACATTAGAAAAATACCTTGCACGGTCAAATTGGTAAGTTCTAGAAAAAAGGAACAAAATTCTGTGGGAGCACAAATGCATGCTGGTAGGAGGGAAGAGAGGAGTATGTATTTATTGAATCTGACTTTTTCTCCTAAATTTTAAAAATGTCAAACCTGCAGAAAAGTTGAAAGAACAGCACAGTGAACACCCGTGTATGTTCACCTGAAGTCACCAGTTAACAACATCTGGCACATTGCTTTATCTTTGTATGTGTTGCATACATAAGTGTATGTAGGTGTGTATTTTCTCTGCTAAACCATTTAAAGTAGGTTTCAAACATCAAGACATTTCACCCCCAAGTACATCAGCTTGGATCTGAGAACAAGGATATTCTCACACCTAACTGCAACATCATTGTCATTCTCAAGAGATTCTAATATTCTTACAGTAATATCATCAAATAGATAGCTCATATTGAAATTTTCCAGTTGTCCCGATAGTGTCTTTTATTCTTTCCCCCCGCTCCCCATCCTGGGTTTAATCAGGGATTATGTATTTCATTTGTTATGGGTTTTTTGGGGGTGGGGGAGTCAGATTCTCACTCGGTCACCCAGACTAAAGTACAGTGGTGTGAATACAGCTAACTGCAGCATCAACTTCCCAGGCTCAAGTGATCTTCCCACTTCAGCCCCTCAAGTAGCTGGGAGTACAGGCATGCTCCATCACATCTGGCTAATTTTTGTATTTTTTTGGTGGAGACAGGGTTTCACCATGTTGGCCAGGTTGGTCTCGAACTCCTGAGCTTAAGCCATCCACCCACCCTGGCCTCCCAAGATACTAGGATTTACCGGCATAAGCCACTGCGTCCAACCTGTTACGGTTTTTTAAAGTATCATTTGAGTTTCCTTTTTACGGTTTCATAACATCAATAGTTTTGCAGAGTTTAGTTTCCTGTAATTGAATTTGTCTGGTTGTTTCTTTATAATTTTATGAAGTTTACTCACTTTTGCAGGAATACTACCCAGGTGATGCTGTGTCAGTCTCAGGACATCACATTAGGAGTCCCTTACTGTCGTTTTGTCCAAGTATTGGTGATAGTAAGTTTGCTCACTTGGTTAAGGTGACATATATCAGACTGTCCACTGTAAAGCTGCTTTTTTCCTTTGACTTAGTAATTGTATAATATAAATAGTCATATAGTGGTCTGTGGGGCTAGACTTTGAGACTGAATATCTTGTTGCCCACAGTCTTTTGCCCAGTGGTAGGTTCTATTTGTTTTTGACAGTTTCTTTAAACGTTAAGGATTTTAAAAACATTCTATAATTCCAATTGTTTGTAAATATTTAAAATATAAATATGTATGCATTCTTTTAATGAAAAGCTGCTGACAGTTGAACTATAAATACATTTCTTTATACAATTTAAACATTTTAAATTAGTACCGTTTTAGCAGAGTTAAGATCTCGTTCTCAGACACATGAGAGCTGAGTTCAAATCTTGATTTTATGCTTTATTGTATGTATGTACAAGGCATTATAAGACTCAATCTCTTTATCTGTAAAATAGGGATAATAACCACCACTCCTTATGGGATAATTGTGGAGATTAATGAGGTAACTCATGTAAAGCAGTTAGGATAGTGCTCAGCTTATAGTAACTACTCAATAAATACCAGCTTATTGTTGCTTCAATTAATACCAAAATTGTCTTAATTATATATTAATGTAATCTTTACTAAAAGTAACTTCAAGTTGTAGAAAGAAAAAATTAAACATTTGTTTATTATTTTATTCAGATTTCATGCTCATAGTACATTTGGTTTATTCTAGATTTTTATATGCCCTACAATTACAGCTAGATATTTTTGCTAAAAGTGCTTTGGAAGGGTTACTTTTAATTGTCTTGTGTGATTCTTTGCAGTCATAGTGTAAGTGCTTCCTGCTGTTATTGCGGAAAGAGAAGACTCAGATGCTTGTAAATCATACTCTTCCCAAAGACTGAAGTTAAAATAGCTGGTAGGCTTTACATATTTATTTAGCGATAGATTTTCAGATCTGTTGCTCACAAACACACAGTGAAGTCTGCAGAGAGTTAAAACTCCCTTAATAAATAGTCTCTGTGAAGATAAAAAGAAGTTAGCAAGCATGGAGGCTATCATAAACTGCTGTGGTTGTGTTGGAAGCACTCAGGAGACAATTGAGCTCCCACTGGCCAAAATGTGGACAGTTTGAGCTTGAAAAGGATAACAGTAGTAGATTCAAACACATTAAATATCTTCAGACGTATGAGCTCATAGTGCAAAAAAAAAAATGTTGCTAGAATGTGTGCTGCGTACCACATTGTATTACGCAGACACTCATCACCGGAAGCTGATAGGTCAACAGCTGGTGGATCACCAGCCTGTGCTCAACAGCTTCCAAACATACTCAATGCTCCAAATGTTTGCGCTCAAAACTATAATCATCTCTATGACTAATACCATAATTTCAGGCTCTCCGTAATAGTAACTTGTCAAAATTATACTTTTCCCACATCTGGAAGTTGTAGATTTCAGCTTCAATTTTATTATACTATTTTCAGAGAGTTCTGATGTGGTAAACTGATAATTATGCTATTTTGGTATCTCTAAATTGTTATTGTTTGGTGATGATTGGCTCCTTAAAATTTTAAGGAGATACATTTTTGGTGTAAAGTCCAAGATAGGTGCCATTGTAGAAGAACTTTATTTTAATGGTATAGTGATTGAATGAAGAACTAAGGGTTCCCAAGTTATCATCCAAAATTCCCTGGTGTTTGTAACATAATACTTTCTCCACAGTAATTTAAAATTCTGTGAAATTGACTTGACTTTCTCCCCTGTAAATAACTATGTTTAAGTTAAAAGTGGTCATGTTTATCATGGTTACATGACTGATCATTTTTAGAAAGGGAGGAAATAATCTTGAACTTGCTACTAAAGTGTAGGCACTACACAAAAGCTGTTACATTAACTTTCTACCAAGTCCTTCCTTGCAGAAACACACAGAATACTGATGGCATCCAAGGAGACAGGATGTAAATTCTACCAGAACCCCTACTGCTGCACAGTGGAGGGAGGAAAGGTTATCCTTAAACTTGAAGCATTTAAGTCATTTGTGATGAATTTTCCATCAGGCAGAAAAAAAGGAATGATTACCAAAGATTACACCCCTGGGATAAATATGAGGTTAAAGCTAACTTCTTATTCCCCTCAGGGGTGTAATTAAACAGACCTTTATGATTAAGGCTTTCAGGCACTGAAAAATGTTTGCTGTTTTCATATTCTGGAAAAAATCCTAGCTCCAGATAGAGATATGATTAGTTAGAGACAGCTTACTGACTTTATTAAAGCCGTGTATTTGTAGGAAACTTTTTTTAGCATTGTTTGATTCAGGGCATATACATTTTTAAAAGAATGTTGAAAAATAAAACCAATTTGTTTCTGAGGGGACAGATCCCAAATGATTCTAATTAGGCAGATCTTTATAAACAGGAACATAGGACATTGCTGACACAATTTAGGTGTTCATACTTATTTCTGATTTTAGGTTGGGAATTTTAACAGAAAAAGAATATTAAGATTGTGGTTCTAATCTTGGTTTTGCCAGTAAGTAGCCTTGATCAAGTAACTTAACTTTTCTATATCCCTCCCTCCTCCTTTTTAAACATATTTAAATGCAACTAGGGAAATCTGAGGTCCAATTTTAAGATTCTCTGGTTCTCTCTTTTTAAGGAATACAATTTGACAGAAATCAGCTTAACTGAATAAGTATTTATTGAGAATTCGGTCCATACAAGGAATTCTTCATATGCATAGGGAACATAAAGAAATTGATGTACTCCCAGCTCTTACGAAACTCCAAGTTTGAATTTTAGGTCAGGGAGTGGAAGGGGAGGGGTGATGTAAAAATAAGAGAAACACAGCATATAAGCAGACAACTCCAATAGATTGTATTAAGTTCTAGAATAGGCCTCTGTGGAAATCTAGATATCTCCTAAAGACATCAACCCTGACCTTCCAATCTAAATTAGATTTCCCCATTGTATTGGTGTGCTTTTTCTTCATAGCATTTATCATACTTTGTAATAACATTTCTGTATGATTACTTCCTTAAAGTTTGTGTCCCCTTTTGGACTAGAAAGTCCCTGAGAACTGAACCTGACAGTGCTATTGTTCACCATGGCATGCCCAGGACCTTGCTAAGGACCATGCTTAAGTCCTTAGCATGGAACGTGGAAGATGGTAGACATTTAATAATGAGTCATTGAATGCAGGAGTGGCAGCACAGGGGATGGTTCAGCCTGGGGATGGGAGCAGTGGTTGGTGAGGTGAAGCAGAGTCAAAGGAGAGCTTGGTAAAGTTAAGAGTAGGCAGTATTTAGGTTGGGTCTCAAAAACGGAATAGGGGCCAGGTGCGGTGGCTCACGCCTGTAATCCCAGCACTTTGGGAGACTGAGGCCAGCAGATCACCTCAGGTCGTGAATTCAAGAGTAGCCTGGTCAACATGGTGAAACCCTGTCTCTGCTAAAAATATAAAAATTAGCCAGACGTGATGGTGGGTGCCTGTAATCCCAGCTACTCGGGAGGCTGAGGCAGGAGAATCACTTGAACCTTGGAGGCGGAGGTTGCAGTGGGCCAAGATGGTGCCACTGCACTTCCAACCTGGGCAACAGTGCAAGATTCTCTTAAAAAAAAAAAAAAGTGGAGTAGACATTGAGACCAAATGGGTAGCCTTGCCAGGCAGAAGATAGCCTGTGAGTGCCCCGGGGTGAGTGAGTTAAGGATAAGAAAGTAGACCGAAAGCAAATCTTGTGCCATGGACTCAGATACATGGTACAGGTTATCTCTCGACTGGAGAGCTTTGGCAAAAGGGCTGTGAATCCATTTGCACGCAGTGGATATAGACTAAGGGCACACACTTGTGAGTATAGTACTATTATTATTTTACAAACACAGATTCTGTTGGGATTCGTAATATCCAGACTCATTTAAGAGCATTCATGAATTTTTAGTGATTTATCTCATTGTAATTTCTCATCAACTGTAACTAAAATTACAAAAGGCCCATTTTTTTTTTTTAACTTTAAAAAGGGATCTTCCTATTTTCCTTATAGATATTGGAGAGCCAGTAAGAGGTTTTAAGTAGGGAACTTACGTGATCAGTTCTCTCTAGCAGGAGTAGGAAGATGGATGAATTCAAAGGAGAAAACTTGGAGTCAGCCCCCTCACTCTTGTCTAGGTGAGGGTGGCTTCAACTAGGGTAATGGCAGAACCAGTGATCCTAAGTGCTGTTTTCCAAGAAAGAGCCTAAAAAAAAGCAAATAAACACCTAAATTGGTTCTTCTTACAAACATGGTGAATGCCAAATTTATATATAGACACATATATGAATATTCATATGCATATTTAATCTTTAACAGAAACTAAAGAGGCTTAGAGTTTTTCTTTCTCTCTTTATATTATCTTCTTTGTCTTCATCTTTCATTCTGTGTCTTATTTTAAAAATCCTTTTCAACTTACGACCCTTCAGTTTGAAATTAAATTTCGGCTGTAAGTTGACTCCTTGAATCTTTGCTTCACAAGGTTTCTTTGTCTTTTTTAGAAGAAGAAAGATTAACTCAGGGTTTCCAAAATAAAAGCAAAGATTGTGATTAAAACTGAATTAGAATCTCGATTCTCTGTTATTTGCTAATAGTAAAATAAATAGCTCAGTCTTAAAGAAGCTTTAAAGTAAGTCCCGGAGCCTTTGAGAACGCTTGGATTTT
The DNA here is from genome assembly GCF_028885655.2 of Pongo abelii. Lineage (NCBI taxonomy): Eukaryota > Metazoa > Chordata > Mammalia > Primates > Hominidae > Pongo > Pongo abelii. The sequence continues at coordinate 128,875,191 of NC_071993.2, read as the reverse complement.
AATTAAAGAAATACAGAATACCATCACTTTCTGTTTGTCAGTGGAAAAAATATGTATTTTTAAATTTTCAAAGCTTAGCCTAGCAGCACATGGAGTACATCTGTTGGCTTTCAGAATTTGGGGAACACAAATGGATTCAGATGTTTAGGTCCTTTGGTCTTTACTGGTCTCGGCTCACCTCGCCAACTGAGCATGGCACAATCCAAACACAGTTTTTGAAAACAGAGCAGCTAGAGTTACTTCTAAAGCACTCTCTTGGGGACTGATAAAGTCAATCTCTGTTTATGTAATGAAATCAGGGAGCAAGGGGTCTGCTGTAGTGCTTTGTGGATGGGATTCCATTGGTGTTGTCTTTCAGGGGGAAGACTGGGTTTAATAAGCCTTTATTCTTACTCATTTTCTCTGGGGGTACAGCCCACTCTAATGAATTATTTTGAACTACTTTTGTTTATGTACTGTTAGAGCATCTCTTTTAAGCAGTTGGTTTTAGTACAACCAATAGATTTATTGTAGAAAATTGGGATACTAGTGTCAACTTTACATGATAAAAGACTTAAACTTTATCTAGTTAATTTTTGTTGTTGTTCAGTGCTACTAATGTTCAGTGTCTGTGTGTGTGTGTATTTAAATAATATTGTCTTTTTGGTGTACTTATATTTTAATTTAACTTGAACTTTCAAAACAAACTGCTGGTTTAGCCTCTTTTCAAATATAAAATCCTTCCTATTCTTCACAATATTTATAAAGTATTCTTGAGAGTGAAATCTCATAAAGATCTTTGGTGCAGGACCAGAGTTCAAAGGAAAGTTCATTTGGTTTTGATTTGAAAACTGTAAAAACAAAATGCCATCAAAATGGCAGGGTGTGAATTGGTAACTTCAATTTTATTGCAATCGGCCAAGCCCATCCCCAGATGTTTCCAATTAAAAGCCAAGAATGCTAACTTGTTTGAATATCATATGAAAGTATTTCTTTTCTGATTTTTTTTGTCTGAGAAAAATAACAAAGTCTCAAATGCTTTAACTCTAATTAAAGAAATAATTTCTCGTTTGCATGTTTAAACTTAAAAAATAATGTAATATTTAAAGAGAATTCTTACATGTCACATTTGTAAACATGTATAGTTCTGAATACATAGGGCTTCACATCCGTCTTTTTATAAAGGCCAAAGGAAAAAGAAAGATTTTTAAAAAGATGTTAAAGCCCTTTAAAATTAAAATCACGTATTTCTGGATTTACTATCATAATCAAAGAGTGGACCTTTTAACACAGGATTTGTTTAAAAAGGGGTTGTTAGTAACTTCAGTGCATTTTTCAGTATTGTTATAGGGAATTTTCCATTATAATGTAAATAATAGGTTTTTCTTTTATTTCTGATGAATTGTATATTCAATTGTAAGAAGTACTTCTGTGGAAATCTAGGAAGATAGGAAGATGTAATCAGATGAAAGAAACCATAATGTAATTTAAAAACCATGAGTTTTATAATATTTCTCCAGCTAATACCAAGACACTTACTGGCAATAAACTTGAATTTATGGAAATTGGCATTTATTCAGAGAGAAGATGGAGTTACTCTTTATAACTAATCTAACGTTAACATTTTGGATATAAATTTAAGTTTGAGGCTTCCTGAAACCATAGACACAGGACCACATACTAGCTGCAAAGATGAAACAGTTGTTTCTCATTTCATCTCCTGTTTGGTGAAATTTTGATGGACAGGTATTTGAGAGCTCAGGAGGGAGACAGCTGTATGGGTCTTGGATCTGTATTTGCTACTGGTGAGTGCCTGTTTTTTTTGTTTTTTTTTTCCTGAACATGATGCTACTTGGCCTGTAAGACATACTGCAGGAGGGACCTGTTCTGAGGAAGCTCCAGCTGCTGCTTCAGAGAAAGCTGATTCTTTCACCTGTGCGTTCTACCACAGCTTGTTGACAGCTCTTGTTGCTGTCCTCAGTATTGCTGGCTGTTCCAGCTCCTTCGTGCTTCTGTAGCAGCCTGTGCCCACCACCCGTTATTGATCATGGCTGTGAACGTTATTGGGGCCAACTGCCTCCTCTTCCCCTAGCAGAGAATGAGCACCTCACAAGGCTTTTTTCCTCTTTTCCTCCTTGATGTCAAGCGGAGTCCCTGTGTATATTGAACTGAGTTGTGATTTTTAAGGTTTTTGGAAGTCATTTTGAAAATACATTTAAAAATTGTGCTTTTTTTTTTTTTAAGATTTAGGCAGCAAATGAGAATAGGAATAGAGTCTAGCTCTGAGTTCATCACTACTATTTTATCATTTTATTGTTTTATCTATACAATAGATATAATGTCTGTCTTCATTACCTTTTTTTTTTTTCTTGAGACAGAATCTTACTCTGTCACCCAGGCTGGAATGCAGTGGCACGATCTTGGCTCACTGCAAACTCCACCTCCTGGGTTCAGGCGATCCTCCTGCCTTAGCCTCCCGAGTAGCTGGGACCACAGGCGTGTGTCACCACGCCCAACTAATTTTTGTATTTTTAGTAGAGAAGGGGTTTCACCATGTTGGTCAGGCTGATCTCGAATTCCTGACCTCAAGTATTCCACCCATTTCTGCCTCCCAAAGTGCTGGGATTACAGGCGTGAGCCACTGCACCCGGCCTGTCTTCATTACTTTTTAAAGTTATTATGAGAGTTAACTCAGACAATGTGCAGAATTATTATGAGGACTATGTTCTTAACAAATACAGAGAGAAGTAATTATTATTGTCTTTGTCGTTACCCACCAAAGTGGCATTGTTCAACTCTCCTAACAGTTAAAGAGGCCCTTTCAGAAGTTGCCTTTCCTTCTCTTTTTTAAAGTGAAAATTAATATGAAAAGCTGTACATCTCTTTTGAGATAAATTTATTTCATTGGCATATACTTTCAATTCAAAAAAACTTTAAATTGACATGAGCCAGTAGTTTCTAACCTTCTTGAGTATGAAAACCCCCTTTTTAATTTCAGTAACTCTTATAGCCCCTGTCTTGATTATGTCCTTGTAATTCTAGCATTTGGTGATAATTCACTGAATTCCCAAAGGTTGAGAACTATTCTTACATAATAAGAACATGCGGAAGCCACATCATAAATACAAATTCAGCAAATACTGTTTCATGCATGCCATGTTAATGAGCAAGGCAGGTGTTAAAGTAATGTCCACTGTGTTCAGAAAGTGGAAGTAGAAATGGTATAGGTGGAGTGTACTATGGTCGTTGTTCATTCACCCAGTAGTTATTTACTGGGCAGGTTTTGGAACACATTAGTGATCAAGTTAGACTAAAATCCCTGACTCTACATTCTAACAAGTAGTTTTCTATAGATATAAATAAATAAGGGAATTAACAAGACGGTTAGACAGTGATAAGCCCCATGGAAGTAAAATGGTAGGGAGGATAGGTGGGCTTCATTGAGAATGTGACATTGAGCAAAAACTTAAAGTAGCTGTGACCAGAAGAGAGAACAGTCAGTGAGAATCTCTGAGGTGGGAGCAGGCCTAGCGTGTGCCAGGGACCACAAGGAAGCCAGTGTGGCGAAGGTGACATGATGGAGGAGGATAAAGCGGTAGACGACCAGTCTGAAGGGTAACGTGGGCCGCGCCCCTCAGGGCCTTATAGACTGTGCCGTGTCTTTGTATTTTTTTTTTTTTTTTTTACTCCCACTCAAATAGGAAGTGTGGTATGTGAGGAAATATTCTATTTTTAAATGGATTGTCAGCACAATAGTGGTTGCCAGGGGCTGGGGGGCAAGGGGATGTGGAGTGACTGCTAATGGGTACTGGGTTTCTTTGGGGATGATGAAAATGTTTTGGAATCTGATAGTGGTGATGCTTGTACAACCTTATGAAAATAAAAAATGCTGAATTGTACAATTTAAAAGGGTGAATTTAATGGTATATGAATTACATCAATGAAAACATTGCAAAAAATGGATCAGTAGGGCTTGCTGGAAACATTTTTTGCTCCTCCTCTGTATCAGTTTATAACTTTTGCCTTTGAAAATTGAGATTTCTAACTAGTTACAGCTTAACTGAGGGAAAGTCTCTTAGTGTTGTTTGCTGTGTTTTAATTAGAAGTAAAAGACATTCGTCTACTTTAAAGTATCTCTGCTGAAATTATTACTAATTGTGAAATCCAATTTTTCCACATACATATATCCTTTTATACCTGTGTTCATTGTTATCCAGTAAGATATGATAGTGAGATAACTTTTAACCTCTGGCTGTCAGAATGATTTTAATTTTTAGGCTGAATTCTATTACATTTTGTTAAACTAAGATATTTTCCATGTAATTTATTTTGTGATTCTTTTATAGGGTTAGAAATTGGATCAGTATGATAATGCTCTTCAAATTACAGGCTAAAGCGTGCAAGTGAGAAGAATGCCTTTGTTCATTCCATTAACCAAAAACCAAAAGTATATAATCTCCTCTTCCAGAAGACACAGTCTTTTTTAATAGAAATAGAGCAGGAAGTGCATTTAGCTAGGGTGTTTTTCTTCTCCTTTCAATGTTTTAGATTTAACTTCGGCATTTCCTAGATTTTCATTCTATGACAACCTAGTAAAATTAATTGAAATATTATGAGGCCATATTTTAATTTTTTTGGTGGGGGGAGGTATAGTATAATTTGAGTCTTACAAATAGTCTAAGTGGTTTTCATTAAAGAAAAAAACCATTGAATATTCAGCTCTACTTTGTGTAAAACATTAACTCTTCTGTGGTAACTGAAAATATAGACGCGTGTAGGTAGTTTGTTTTATTTTGTTTTTAAGTTTTGTTTTCCAGTTCTAAAACAGTTTGTAAATAGTTGCAGAAGTTAAAATAGTTTGGTGAAGTCAGGAATCATAGGATTTGCTGAACTTACTTTCCCTTTGAGGGCTTTGAATTGAGTGATGATCTCTCACCAAAAAAATGTTTAATTAATAATAAAAAGTAAGCATCCCTTCTCTATTTTTAGTATTTTTAAATGTTATTTTTTAACTTTTTTAGGCATCTTATCTTGAACTATGTTATCCTCTATGGTAGCCTTCCCTCTTGAAATAGGTGCCCTTGCTTGGTAAGATTTCCTTTTGTTCTTGCTGGACGGCTGAATTTCTGAGGACTTGCAAAGGGTGTCTAGCAGTCATCTTCTAAAATTGTGGATTGAAAGAACTCTCCAAAAAATTGTGAGATAAGCCCTGTCAGACCAATTACATTTTCAAAATTTTGAGTACTTAGAAAATCTGTGGTAACTCATTTCTTCTTATTTACAAAAAGTCAGCACCCTAGGAAAGAATTAATCTGCTTTTACCTCTTTGTTCCAGTCTGAATGAATGTACTTAGAGGTTGATTAAATATTTTTTCTTCTGACCATGGGAAACTATGTCCAAATCCTTAAGTAATTACATTCTTCATACAAACATTTCTCATTTTCTTATACTAGCTGAAGAGGCAGGGTAGCTTTCAACTCCCTGTGTTTTCATTTGTGTGATGGTGACTATGAATTGAGCTTTAAGCACTTTGGTCATTTAACTCTCGCCCAGCTTAGTTTAGAAAGCATAACATTTCAAAGTGGTTTATTTCATAAATCTCAATTCTTTGACGGCTTGTGAGAATATCTGAAACACTGAAATAAGCCTGTACTTAGAAGAAAAATAATGTTTTAACCTAGTCTAAAAACGTGATTTCAGATGACGAGCAGAAGTTAAAATGTATGCATTTATGGTCTTTGAGTGAGATAAACTGAGTATTTAAAGAGTTAAAAAATGAAATATCATTGTATGAGCAGGTATTACCTTCTTAGAGCACTGTGAAAATTTAGAAACTTGGGACAGTTGTACACTGTCATATTTTTTATGTTTTATGCATACTTCATCTTTATCCAGCTTTGTCACTCCCAGTAGGTTGTGAATTATCGAGAGGCATGCATTTGTTCATCTTTTTGTTCCAGCCTTTAGTGCCTGTTACATAGTGAGGATTTATGTAATGTTCATTGACTAAGTATTCTTTTTTAAAAAAATTTTTATTTTTATTTTTTTTGAGACAGAGACTCACTCCATTGCCCAGGCTGGAGTGCAGTGGTGCGATCTTGGCTCACTGTAACCTCTGCTTCCCGGGCTCAAGCAATTGTTGTGCCTCAGCCTCCAGAGTAGCTGGGATTATAGGCACGCATCACCACGCCCGGCTAACTTTTTTATTTTTATTAGTGATGGGGTTTCGCCATGTTGGCCAGGCTGATCTCAAACTCTTGGCCTCAAGTGATCTGCCTGCCTCGGCCTACCACGGTTCTGGGATTACAGGCATGAACTACCGCCCCCAGCCGACTAAATGTTCTTGATGGTCAGCGCCATTGTTAAATCTAGACACTGGGTTCAGGTGGCTGTTGATGAATCTGCATATCCACAAGTTTTATGTTATTAAGGAAAACAGGCTCTGTTTTAACCTTAAGGACTCAAAAGTTGATGTCCAATCACCCCCATCTCCACCCTCGATATTTGTCCTGTGCTTTTTTTGCCAGTGAGCGTCAGTTCCACCTTATATTAGAAAATGGGGCCATTCGTATGTTTAAGGTAATATGTTGTTTTTTGAGATGACACATATGTTCTCTTTTTTTTACCAGACATTCTTGGTATTCTCTTCTCCTTTTTTTTGGAGACAGGGTCTTTGGCACCTGATCTGGAGTGCAGTGACACAATCACTGCTGACTATTGCCTCTACCCTCCTGGGCTCAAGTGATATTCCCACCTCAGCCTCCCAAATAGCTGGGACTATAGGTGTGTACCACCATGCCTAGCTAATTAAAAAAATTTTTTTGTAGTGATGGGGGTCTCACTGTGTTGCCCAGCCTGGGTATTCTCTTCTTTTATGTTCTGCTGTGACAATGATCAAGATATGCTATTCCATTTTTATTAGTGTTTCCTTATTTGTGTTGGTAATATTTTTGTACCAAATTCAGAATCCTAGAACAATTAAGTAAAATGAGCCAGAAAATTCTACAAATGAAGAGTGATGAGGGGGAATTAAATCTCCAAGATGTTAAAATATAATATAAAGCTTTAATAGTTAAAACTATGTGGTACTGGTACTTGATAAGACAGGTCAGTATAACAGAATACGTAGAAAGTCTTGAAAGAGATTTCCCTATATATGGGAATTCAGTAAGTTACCAGATTAGCAGGGGAAATGAAGATTGTTTTAAAAATGATGCTGAGGTCACTGAATAAACATTTGAAAGAAATTAAGTTGCATTATTTTTGTATACCTTATATCACAATAAATTCCAGATGGAGCATAAATGTAAATGTAATATTATGAAACCATGAAAGTACTAGAAAAAATATGAAAGTATGCTTTCATAACCTTGAAAGTGAGGGTGGCCTTCTTAATTATTGTGTAAACCCAGAGGCCATTTTTAAAAATGATCGATTTGACCACACATCAGATTTTCATGTGGCATAGAGTGTGGCATAGAGTGTGGCATAGAAAGTCAGAAGATATATAAACTTGGAAAAGACTTATGACATATTTTACAAACCAAGGGCTTAATATATAAGGAGTTCTTAATATATAAAGAATTGTTTAATAAGAAAAGGCCAGCAATTTAACAATAAAATGGGCCAACTTTATGAAAAAGAAAAATGCAAATTCCTCTAAATATATGAAGATACATAATGCTAATTAAAACCACATGAAATGTCATTTTTTAGAACAGCAAAGATTGAAAGTTTTGATAGTATACTGTCTTGGTAAGGATGTGAGGGAAATCAACTTGGGAGCATAACGTTGCTGATAAGAATGTAAAATGGCACAACTTCTGTGGAAAGTCATTTGACACTATAAAAGTTAAAATCCTTTTACGCAACATTCCCAGTTGAAGGTATTTATCCTGGGCATATTCACAAATGATATATGTACAGGAATATTTATATTTTATCAAGTGTTTCACCATTTTAAACCAACAAATATGTAAGTTCTAATTAGTCCAAATCCTTACCAAAACTTGTTTCTTCCATCTTTTTAAAATTTAGCCATTCTAGTGGACGTGCAGTGATAATTTGTTATGGTTTTAATTTGCATTTCTGGTAACTGACAACGTTGAACATCTCTTCACATGCTTATTAGGCATTCATATATCTTTGGTGAAGTGCTTAAGTGATTTGCCTTTTTTAAAAAAATGGATTGTGTTCTTATTATTGAGTTGTTATAATTCTTTATATATTCTGGATACAAGTCTGTTTTTTAATACATGTTTTGTCAAAATTTTCTCCCAGTTTTTGGCTTTCCTATTTATTTTCCTAGTAGTTTTTTTGAAGATAATTTTGAGGAAGTGTAGTTCATCAGTTTTCTTCCTCTATGGTTGGTGCGTTTTGTTTACAAAAGAAAACTTTTATACTTCCAGGTCAAGAAAATTTAGTCCTTTTTTTCCCCAGAAGTTTTATATCTTTAGCTTTTATATTTAGCCTTTTTTCCATCAGATTTGCAAAGTGATCTATAACCAAGAAGGAAGAAATAGATTTAGAAGCACAGCTTTAGAATGCTGTCTAGTTTTCTGATTCATGTCCTTTCCCCCAGTAAAACTGTTTCTGAGTTAATGGAGATGATGCCATTGTTTTTGATAAGATAGATAGCAGTGAAATATCTGGCTTTATAACACTTCCTAAGTAAATCCTCAGTTCATTCCTAATTCTGTGTTTGAATATTGTTAGATGCGTCTGCAGACCACCTGTAGCTGCCCCTTGTAGATGGCCTTCTACTGCTGTAGGGCAGTGAGGCAGCAACAGTGCAGTGAGCACTCCAGGAAAGCTGAGTCAGAGACCTGACTTCTGGTCTTCACCCTGTTATTTGCTCCTATGGGAATAGAACAAAACTCTCCCTCTTATCCAGCAAGCCTTCCCATTTCATCTAGAAGAAAATTCCAAACATCTGACTGCTGCCCAGAATGTCCCCCAGAATCTGATTCCAACCCACTGTTCCATCGCTGTGGTGCCCTGCCATTTCCTGTTCCTTGGAGTTTTCTACTTGGCCCAACTCTGTGTCTTTGTTTATGCCATTCCCTTTATCTAGATTGTTCTCATTTCTTTTCATCCTACCCTAGGCTTAATTCAGTCAGTCTTTTAAGTCCTCGATAAAACCCCATATCCTCCTTGAACCTTCTCCCAGCCACTCAAACAGGAAAGAATGTTTCCTCACATTTTGTCGATGTATAGCCTCTCTTGTTGGCTTCCAGACTTCTGAATGCTTTGCGAGCTACTAGGACGTGGTGTTCATTTTATATCTGTGCTTCATATGGTGACTCACACAGCACCTGGTACAGAGCCTTTCTGTCGTACAGCATCACTGCCGAGCTCTTAAGCTGTATTCTTTGTAACGAGTTTTGCACTGGTGTTTTTCAAACTCTGTGGTGTGACTCATTTGTTGCTTGTAAAAGCAGTTTTGGTGGTTCAAGAGCAGCATTTTTTGAAAAATGAAATAAAGTAAACTAGAACATAACATGGGTAAGCATTGTATACTAAAAGGTTTGTTTCTGGTTTTGTGTTTGCAAATATGTTTACTAGGCTGTGTTATAGAATATATTTTGTACTATGGGTTGTAGTAAAAAAAAAATTGAAAAACACTATACTAGATTTTAAACTCTATAATGAGTTTTAAAATTTAGAAGAGAGACACTTGGAATTTTAAATAAGCTCAAAGAATACAAAACATTGATAGTTATGAAAATTTTCACAAAATGTTTCAAATAATTTGTACCATCTTCATTATCCCCATTAAGTGAATGATTTTTTTTCTTTAGCATCTATTGTATAGTCTTTGTGTTAGATTTGAGGTGTATAATTGGATTATAAAAATATAAATTGGCCGGGCGCGGTGGATTGTGCCTGTAATCCCAGCACTTTGGGAGGCTGAGGCGGGTGGATCACCTGAGGTCAGGAGTTTGAGACCAGCCTGGCCAGCATGGTGAAACCCCCTCTCTGCCAAAAATACAAAAATTAGCCTGGTGTGGTGGCATACACCTGTAATCCCAGCTACTTGGGAGGCTGAGACAGCAGAATCACTTGAAAACAGGAAGCAGATGTTGCAGTGAGCCAGGATTGCACCATTGCACTCCAGCCTGGGTGACAGAGCAAGAATCTGTCTCAAAAAAAAAAAAAAAAAAATATATATATATATATGTGTGTGTATGTATGTATGTATGTATGTATATGTATATACGTATATATATATGTGTACACATAAAATTTTTAAATGGGATTTTTGAAGAAAGTTTAGTGGATTATCAGATGTTTCCCTGAAACTTCTGTTTCTTAAACTTCTCTTTATTATATGTTTATCAGTTTAGATTGCTTATAGAAGTATATTGATAAAACAGTACTTTCTACTACGTTAGAGCAGAATGAATATTATCAACTGAGTCTACAAATCACAAATTAAAAAATTTGTTATAAAGGATAGTGAAATTCCATGTTGAAAAATAAGTTCACTTTACACAGTGCTCTAATACATGAAAAGAAACTTCTCTTTGTTAATTAACTAGTATTTAAAAGACAATTTTGAACTGGTTATTCTCAAGTCAGCTCAGCAAGAATCACATTGAATATTTCTTCCAAAAGGGAGTAAAAACTCGAATTTTCCAAATCAACACAGGGATCCTAAGTCGTGGTGTTTAACTTTCAGAGAGCCTTGAGTCAAACGTGCTTTCATGAGATGGGAAAACTATCAGCTACAGGGTTGCTTAGTATTTACAGTAAAACAGTTTCTGGTTGACTTTTAAGTTTTTGCTTTAAACCTTTCCTAGAGCCCTCATCACTATATCTCTGGCATTGCTGTGTTAATAATGCCTCTGCCTTTTTCCTTCACCTTTCTTCAGGGTCAGTATAGACCTTCTGATTTGCTGTGCCCTGAGACATATGTTTGGGTACCCATTGAGCAATGCCTGCCTTCACTTGAAAACTCCAAGTACTGCCGTTTCAACCAGGACCCAGAAGCAGGTATGTTTGGAGCTGAGCTCAGCTGGAAATCATTGGCTTTGTTTTTATGATCCGTGTGTGTGGCTGTGGCTCTTAACAGGGTCCAGGTAGCTTTGTATGTTATAGAGTATGCTGTGCATGAGTGTGTATGTGTGTGTGTGTGTGTGTGTGTGAGATAGAGGAAGACTTTGCACATGCACACAAACTCACACTCACAGTTTGGCACAAAATTAAGAAACCTCACGTGCTTGTGCCACTTACTGACCTGGCTTCTCCCATTAGATTAGTTTTTATATGCTTTGAGGGGCTGATATCAATATCCATATCTTTTCCGATTAGCACAGTGCCTAAAAATTGTCTGCTAGATGGATTATTTAGTCAATGTAGAGAAGATGGAAATATTGACCAACTGGACCGAATAAAGTTGTAGGATGGTTTCATGGAGGCAAACAGACTGTAATGGATTTTGTGACAATACTTTTTTGACTTTCTTCTTACATCTCTGGCGTACCCCTCCAGTATAGTCCCAGCCATATTTTGTTCCCCATTGTTCCCCCTTTGGATGTTCTGTGTACTAAGAGTATATATGGACATTGAAAGTATATCCCTGGCTGGGTGCAGTGGCTCACACCTATAATCCCAGCACTTTGGGAGGCTGAGGCAGGCAGATCACGTGAGGTCAGGAGTTCGAGACCAGCCTGGCCAACATGGTGAAACCCCCTCTCTACTAAAAATACAAAAATTGGCCGGGAATGATGATGGGTGCCTGTTAGCTAGTCAGGAGGCTGAGGCAGGAGAATCGCTTGAACCCGGGAGGTGGAGGTTTCAGTGAGCTGAGATTACGCCATTGCACTTCAGCCTGGGCGACAGTGTAAGACTCTGTCAAAAAAAAAAAAAAAAAAAAGCATAGCCCTGGAGTTAGGCTTCCTGGATTCAGATCCTGGCTTCATGATCAGCTGGTAAACTGTATGCCCTTAGGCAATTTAATAATCTCCCTGGTCTCAGATTTCTCACTTTTAAAATGGAGATAATAATAGGACCTACTAGCTGTAATGAGGATTAAAATGAGATAAACATGCTAAGAACAGCCCCCTATTACTGTTTTTTGGTGGTCAGTAGCCAAATTAGAATGCTGCATCCCATATCTGCCACAAACTTTTGTCTGCATTTACTTTTATTTACTGTGATCCTTCTGTCTGCAAAATCGTGCAGTTTTGTTTACCTCCCTGTGGTCTAAGTACCACTCACAGTTCAAAGTAGCCCTCCTCCCCACAGCCCTTGTAGTCCTCACGGCATTTAGCCGTGGCTTTGTAAGACAGGCACGGGTGCTGATGCTCTCAGGAAGGGTTGCATTAAGTTGACATGCTTGTCTTCCCCTTAAAGTTCCTTGATATTCTCAGTTGTGCTTAATTAAACTTTGAGGCCTCACAGAACCCCACCACAGAGGAGATGCCTGATCCATATTTCTTAAGAGTATGAACGTTTTTCTAGCTACCACCCGTTGTCTAAGTTCGGGAAAAAAGAAGGAAAGATCAGTGGAAAGGCTGGAGGAGAAGAGAGGAGTAGATGGAGCAAAACCAAATGAAAGATAAGGGGGTGGGGAAAGGGATGCAGTAACTTCTTCAGTTCTAAGATGTACATTTGTTTCACAAATCAGGTTTTTTGTGTAAAAAAATTGGCCCATGTAATGTATTTTGTTATCTCCTTGAAAAGCTGTTATGAAATCAAGAGTGACTCTTTCTTACACCTGTTGATACCGTAGAACCTGATGACGAGTGACCATAGGGACCCAGCTGACTCATATGCCAGGTACCCTGGCATTAGCCCCTGTTTTTCTAGATGTTTAGGTTTCCTAGAATAACCAGAGTTTTATAGTTCCCACACCTGAAATTATTAGTCAGCGTCTGATAGTTTCATTCTGAGTGAAGTTACACCTCATTGATCAGATATGTTGCTTAAAAACAAACATTAAATTTGTCAATCAGTTTTGGAGTCAGGCTCAAAGCCAAAGGCAATAGTATTATAAGAGAAAGCATATACTTATCTACTCTCCTCTCTTCCCTCAAAAAAAATTTCCCCTCTCGCTTTTTTAAGGTCAGTCAGTCCAGTCCCTATGATGAAAACTGCTGAACATCTTACCAAAAGATTTCATATTCACATATAAAACTGCTTCTGTACAAGTTGCATTCCAATAATATTATGATCCTAAATTTCTTACTCCCCAACTTATAGCTTCACCTTCTTTTTTTCCTTATTGGTCAGTTTTAAAGGTTGCATTTCTTCTTACATGATACTTGGAAACTAAACAAATTCTCCTTCTATGAAGTTGAGAAGGTGACTGAGTAATCTCCATCCGTCAAATAGACATTCAAGTAAACATTCATGTTAATAGATTTTAAAATTATTTTCCAGAATAAATACTAACAAACATGGCAAAAAAGATTTAAAGTCTCATAATGACCATTTTTGTCAAGAACATACTATATCCTGGTGAGCGATGAATATATTGTATGTTCTTTTCCTGTAACTAGTAGGTTACATTTCTTATGGCAGTAGCTTTAGCTCTTAACATTGTTTAGAATTCATTTACAAAACTCAGGAGTAAATTTCTTTGAGAATAAGTGCTTCGAAGAAATTGAAGATCTTTTTTTCATATGCTGAATCTGTGGAACTTTCAAGAGAATACCACACAGTTTTATCAGTATTGAATATCACAGTCCAGACACTATTTGAAATCAGACTTATATCCTGTGGTTTTAGGAAATTAAAATGCAGTTACATGCTGGAATGTATTCAGCCTGCTGTGAAACATGGTCATTTGAGGTTTAAATGGCAATCTGTGCGAAACGGTTCTCTTCTCTGGGGCCAGTTTTACTTTTACATGACCCGAACTTTGACTCAGAAAATAGAGCTTAACACGGGCAATAATTGTTGTTCGTCAGCATGGTGCTTTTTTCACTAAATCTTGTTTCTCTTTCCAGCTGTTGAGTAGTTAAATTACTTTGCAAAGGCACAGTTGATCACTATAGGCTTCAGTTAAACCAACTGTGGCTTCAAGATGTGTCACTGGCCAGTGTTAAGGAAAATCACGTTTTCCCCCTATCCTTTTGTATATACTACTTGCGGTACCGTCGGGGGAGGGATTGACAAGCTGCGATAACTTAGAAAATTCTAAAGAAATCCTTTTGTTCTTAAATAAGTCCTTTGTTTTTCAATGCAGGACTTCTGCCTACTTCAAAGAAAGGGGTTCAAAAGTTTCTCAAATGATTTTTAAGTAAAAGTCTGTTAGATTTTTTAAATTAGTAACTGAATATGTATAGATTTCAAAAGTTCTGTACACATATATGTATACACATATCTGTGTGTATTTTTTTAAAACCTAAACAAGAATATTCTGCATCCTTATGTTGTCGTTTTTACTTAATACTTTGTGTTACTTCTTACTTTTGATAAGGTAGAAACTTGCTTTTGGTAAAAAACAATTTGACCATTAATTTGGTCATAAGAAAACAAATGCTGCTACCCTATGATGCCCAGTGTCTAATAAAGGTTTTTTTTTTTTTTGAGGCCAGGCTGGTGTGATCTTGGCTCACTGCAGCTTCTGCCTCCAAGGCTCAAACGATCCTCCCGCCTCAGTCTCTTAAGTAGCTGGGACTACAGGTGCACATCACCATGCCTGGCTAATTTTGGTATTTTTTGTGGAGGTGGAGTTTTGCCACGTTGTGTAGGCTTGTCTTGAACTCCTGGACTCAAGCGATTCACTCACCTTGGCCTCTGAAAGTGCCAGGATTATAGACGTGAACCACCGTGCCCAGCCGATACAGATGATTTACAGAAAAGCATTGTTATTTTTTGTAATATTTTGTAATTGGTTTAGAGTCATAATAGATAAACTATGATTTGATTTGACTCTTAATGTTGGGCAAACATTATATTATCATTGGTATTAAAATCCTTGGTTCCAGATTTAAAAAAAAAAAAAAAAAAAACTTTCTTGAGCATATGCTGTCTCCCAAGCACTATCCTATGATTTCCCCTGTTACTCATTTTATCCTGAAAACATAATTGAACATTTCATATTGACCCCTCAAATATTTTTTGTCACAAAAATAACAGGTAACGTTTGTTTTAATCAGGATAAAAAATAATTTAAATTCAAATACTGCTCTATACTTCTTATAATACTTATTTTTAGTATTCATTTCAAGGGGGCGACTAAGAATAGTTTTTATTTCTATTTGTAATTATAGTAGGATATATATTTTACCAGAGTAGTTTACATTTCATTCTGTTCTATACATTGAAATGTTCGCAAAAAATCTTACAACTTATTTTTAATGTAGCTAAATCATTCATTATCAGTAAGGATATCAAATTTAAATTTGCTATAAAGAGACTAGTCCCTAAACATGATTTAGTGCTTTATCAATTTACCCAGGATAGTGAATTTCTAACACACCTTAATTCTTCCCAGCAGTTGCTGAAAATCTAAACTAATGTAAAGAAGCTTGTACCTAGTGTGAGCCCCAGAAACTCTGAGGTTCTAATCTATATTGTGTTTTTGCTGTTTAAATAGGCCTCTTTCTTTTCTTCTCTCTCTACTCTGTCCATCATTCTTGCTGGCATGGTACCCTGCCATTTTTTTTATACTTTCATAGTTTCTCTAGCATATGCCCACAGAAAAAGTAAGTCCCACTCTGACCTTGATTGTCTGTGGAAGAACCAGGTTCAGGAAGCATGCTGTCCTGCGTTCATTCATCTGTTTCTCCAAGCCTGGCACCACTTCCCAAGTGCTGTATTGATGGACCCTCAACAGGGTATACCTAAGCCAAAATGTCATTTTCATCACTGGGAAACAGTGCCTAGTGAGAAAGCAACTTCCTAGGGCCCCTTAAAAAGGTGCTGCAGTAATAACTCATGACTAAGTAGATAGTATCTTTCCTAATTATTTTAGATGCAGAATTCAGCTTTTTTTTTTAATACTTCTGAAGGTAAAATTGTTTTCATATCTGCATTTGAGGTCGAACTACCCACTTCAAGTTGCAAAATGAATGATGTTGCTTGCTGAATACTTAATAAACATATAATCTTTGTTGCCAATAAAGATGGCGGTGCTTGGGTGTAGCCAGCTGGAAGTAGAATCACTTGTACACTATTATGTGCTATAAAGGAAACCATTCAAACAAGAAAATGTCTTGGAAATTTGGCTCCCAAATTTGGTGGATCTGGAGAACGTATTTTAATATGGAAAATATGGACAGGCTTCTAATTTTTCGGTTTACTTTCTCTCCTCTTAAAAATATCACTCTATTGTATTATTACTATTTTTTTTCGTTTTTTGCGATGGAGTCTTGCTCTGTCACCCAGGGTGGAGTGCAGTGGCGTGATACCAGCTCACTGTAGCCTCTACCTCCCGGATTCCAGCAATACTCCTGCCTCAGCCTCCTGGGTAGCTGGGATTATAGGCGCAAGCCACCACACCCAGCTAATTTTGTATTTTTAATAGAGATGGGGTTTCACCATGTTGGCCAGGCTGGCCTCAGGTGATCCACCCGCCTCTGCATCCCAAAGTGCTGGGATTACAGGCGTGAGCCACTGCACCCGGCCTGTATTATTACTATTTTTTTTAGCCACTTATTCTCAAAGATATATTATGTACAATTTAGTATGGTGCTAACATGACTCTTGGTTTAAAAAGATACTAGACTTCCCTAGTTTGCATGATCTTTTAGTGAAAACACTAAGAAACAATAATACAGGTTTTTGCTACAATATTTGGTGTGTGTGACTGAAGTATAATGTTTTACTTGTTTGCATTTTCTACTTGAAAATGTGAAAACTAAGATGTCTTAAGATAAAATTCAACAGTTGTTCTCATTTTAAAAGATTGCTTTAAAGCCAGTCTTGCAGAGAAATTTTAAAACATACTATTTTATAAATTTTTACCAGCCAGTCTTTGCTCAATAAGCCATGCATGAGCAGTGAGCCAATGGCTGAAATTTGTTAGAGCGCTGGCCAGACAGGTTTGAAAAGCAGACTTAAGATTTCCATTTAGCAACTAAGTAATATTTCTCTAATCCCTTTCTTTTTTCTTATAGAATAGGTTTTAAAATTTCAAAGGAAGTGCCAGGCAAGGTGGCTCACACCTGTGATCCCAGCACTTTGGGAGGCTGGAGGCCAGAGTGGGAGAATTGCTTGAGCCCAGGAGTTGGAGTTTACAGTGAGCTGTGATCGCACCACTGCACCTCAGCCTAGGCAAGAGAGCAAGACCCCGTCTCAAAACCAAAAAAAAAAATTTTCCCCCAAACAAGCAGTTCCTTTTATAGTTACTCACTTATTTCATTTAATTCTGTAGTAAATAATAGAAATCATTTTAGTAAGCTCAAAAATATCGTGATGCTTTAGAGCATGGCTATAAATGTTAGTTACACTTGCTTTGCGGCATCTTAGAGTGCTGCTTCATTTGTTTGTATGGAAAAGTGACATTTTTTAATATTTTAAGGGAGTTGTCCAAATGCCAATTAAAAAATAAAAATAAAGCCCATACCAGCTATTTAAGTGCTGGTTGAACTACAGAGTTTTATTGAAAATAAGATATCATCAGTTTTCAGCTTTTTATTTTACGTACCATTAAAAAAAAAAGTGCTGCCAGTTAGACTATGACTCCATCGGTTGGAAGATGCATGTGGGTTTTTGAGCTGTTGAAGTGTATTAAAGTGAGAATCTTAATATAGCAGAACCATGGTTCAGCCTGTACACTATAATACCTAGCAAAGCTATGGAGTGTTTAGGAGACTTGGTGTTTCTATTTTAAGGAGCTTTATGACATCTTAATTCTAAGCATTAAACATAATATAGATGGAGTGTGCTTTTATGTTTCAGAGTTTGAGGGTATTGAGTTTAGATACTTTTATCTAAAAAATAAGATTACCACTATTGATTAATGATAATAGAGTTCTTATAATATACTGATCTAGGAACAAATACTGTACTTTTAAAATTTCAAGAAAGCATGTAACTACCTCACAAGGATATTTTATTTTGATGAAAGTAAAAAACATAGGTATGAGCTGAGAGGAGCGTAAAAAGAAAGAAAAAATTGTAAAAAACTTTTTACTACTGTATTAGGGTTCCCTAGAGGGACAGAACTAATGGAATAGATTATATAAAGGGGAGTTTATTAAGTATTAACTCACACTATCACAAGGTCCCACAGTAGGCCGTCTGCAGGCTGAGGAGCAAGGAGAGCCAGTCCGAATTCCGAAACTGAAGAACTGAGAGTCCGATGTTTGAGGGCAGGAAGCATCCAGTACGGGAGGAAGATGTAGAATGGGAGGCTAGGCCAGTCTCTCTTGTCACATTTTCTGCCTGCTTATATTCTAGGTGCACTGGCAGCTGATTAGATTGTGCCGACCCAGATGAAGTAGGTCTGCCTTTCCTGGCCCACTGACTCAAATGTTCATCTCTTTTGGCAACACCCTCACAGACACACCCAGGATCAGTACTTTGCATCCTTCAATCCAATCAAGTTGACACTCAGTATTAACCATCACAACTACTGAAAAAGCGTTAAAATTCTGTAAACATTAATGATCTTCCTGCATCCTGTTTATAAGCAAATTTGAAATTTAAAAAATTTATGTGATGTTAGACGGCAGCAATAAATGTAGAAAATTAAAAACTTTGCTTAGCCAATAAATTCAGTCATCTCTGACAGTTAATGAATGATTATACATTAAATACATATAGAAGGGGGCAAAAGATGGGTATCCTAGGATATCATCAAGCTGTTCATCAGCTTTAAAATTTCCACATTTGATTGAACATTTTCATGCCTTGTGAATTATCTGTAAATATTTTTTGTTTAACTGTGGCTTTATGGAAACACAACGTTGAATCATTAGCTTAACTGAGAAAAATTCTTAAAGGATACTTGATGCTGTATTTTGGAAACCACGTAATTTGATATTCAATACAATGTCTGTTAGTAATGGGAACAGCTGACTCGCAGACAGACATAACAGTCCAAGATTTAAATCATTCACACCCAACTTCATAGAAGAATGGAGTCTCTGCATTTTTTTTTCCTGCAAGGTATTTTTAAACTATTTAGATTCTTTTTTGTGGATGTTAATACTTGGTCTCTTTGCAGAAAAATAAGCTATAACCTGAAGGTATGTGAAGTTCTGTTTATTTTATAGTGTTCTTTTATGTCATGCTAGCAAAATGTTTTTAATATAAATATGGAACCTGGGATAAGATTGTTCTTCTTGTAAGAAACGTATTTTCCTAGCTGGCATTTGTTTGAAATAGATATCATTCAAAGGAAATGGCTTGTTCATGCTTCTGTGCATCTTTCACTGATAATATAAAATCTGTCTGAAAATAAGAAGGGCATGTTGACAATAGGGAAAGAATTAAAGTTTCTGCTTTACTAACCCCTGTCAAAAAAGGAAAACCATAGTAAAGTTCTAAGCACTTCTCATGTTAAGGAGACTGTCTTAGCTTAGTTTCTCTCCAAAAGCAGATCTTGCAACATGGCCTTCCATTCAGGGTATTTATTTGGGAAATGGTCCCTTGGAACAGGAGTAGGGTCTAGGGAGAATAAACCAGGGAAGGAGGAAAAGTCAGTAGAAGGATGTGTTATTGTGTGATCCATCACTCTAAGGACTGGAGGTCAGTCCTTTTGAGACACCTGGTGTACATCTGAGGGGCCAAAGGAAGAAGGACTTATCTGCTGGCTTCCATTTTCCACTGGTTGATGGTATCCCATTGAGTGTTAATGCCTCTGCACTTGAGTGTGTGCGTGACAAATACAGAGCAGGCTCCTACATGTGTACCAGGCTGCTGCATCAGAAAGGCAGGAAGCAAGAGAGACAGACCTTGCCTACCTGCCTACCTTCCTTTACAGGACGGCACCATAGTTGCGGCATGAGTCAGAAGTGAGGCAAAGGGGATGAAAGGCAATGCCCAAGAGGTATCTAATACAGAAAAAAAAAAGTACAGACTGAGGTAGCATGTTGCCTTATGTCAGTTGATCATGTCAGTTGCATGGGGCCAAGAAGAGTAAGGACCCAAAACATGGGAAGGTATTGGACTCTAAAAACAAACAAACAAAAAGCTAGCTTAATTTGAAATAGAGGAGCCAACCAAAAATAGAAACATAAAGTTAAAGAATTCATAAATGCATTCACTCAGCATGTATTTACTGAGCCAGGTATTATGCTAATGGGAGGTCCCTCAGGGAACCTAGTGATGACAGACAGTTATAAAACACACTCAGACAAGTGTGATAAGTAGCATGTGGGAGAAAGAAGAGGCAGTGAGTCCCCATAGGAGGGTCCTCATTCCAGAATTTGACGGGGTGTAGGAGGTCAGGGAAATCTGCTTGGATGAAGTCTCCTAAGTGAAGATTTCAACAGGGGATGGAACACAAGCACTAAGTGCTCCAGGTAGAGAACAACATATTCAGAAGGCCTGGTGGCAAAGAGTGCAGCTGGACTTTAGAGCAGGCCAGATGCAGCTGGCTAGTAAAGGGTTTTGTAAATCATGATAAGGAGTTGAGATTTTTATCCTGAAGGTAATGGAAGGCCATGAAGAGATCTTAAGCACTAGTGCGCATTGGCAGATGTGTTCTTTGACTCCACGTTGTGGAGAAAGCGTGGGAATTGGTTAAGAGCAGAGTTAAGAAGGATTTACTTGCAGTAATCTGAGCAAAAGATGATGATGGTCTGACAGACTAGGGTGATGGCAGTGGGCAATGGGGAGGAAATGGATGGATGCAAAAGACAGTCAAGAGACAGAACCCACAGAATTGGGTGATTAATTGTGTTTGGTGATGGGGAGGGAGAGAGTTTGTGAAGAGAGTTATGCAGGTTCTGACAGAAACTGAGTTAATGCTGACTTCTTTTCTGAAATGAGAAACAGGTGGAGCAGGTTTTGCAGAGAAGAATGGTGAGTTCAGTTCTGGACATGTGGAAGTAAAGGTGTTTGTGAGACATCTGGTAGAGATGTCAAGGAGGCAATTGGACATGTAGGTCTGAAACTCTGATGAAATCTTGGAAGGAGCCACTAATTTGGGAGACGTGGTCCATGAGTGGCAGCGCTAAGAGTGAGTGAGATTGCCTTCTGGATTGAAAAGCAGAGGACAGTCCCAAGGGCCCAGCATATAATGACTGAGCAGATGAATAATTCTATTGGAGGCCAGAGAGGGAAGAGGAAGCCCAGAGTGTGGGATCAAGAAAGCCACAGGAAGCATTTTGCAGAAGCAGGAAGCAGTGACAGTGTCAGATTCTGCTGAGAGGACCTGAGAAACATCCTTTGACAATCTTGGTGAAGACCTGTTTTAGTTTTAGTGGGACTAGAATTGTGGCTTAAAAATAGAGTGAAAGTTAAGAAAGCCACCATAATGAAACTTGATTTTGAAGACACTGGCTAGAGTGGTAAGTCTGATGGAGGAAGGGGATGAGAGGTTTGAGCATTTTCGGAAGCTGATGGAGGTCAGGGAAAGGAAAGAGTAAAGATGTAGAAGAAAGATGAAAACACATCAGGGTCTCTGAGAAGGAATGTAGCATGAGAAAGATCAAGAACACAGATAGGAAGATTAGCTGTAGAGAGAAAGACCCTTCCTGTCTTAGGAGAGGATGAGGAAATGCTCAGTGGGAGTGAAGATAAAACATGGGTGTGGCAACTGTAGGTTGAGCACTTTCTCACTTGATGCCTTTACTCTTTCCATTGAAGCAGGTGCTGGTGAGGAGAGAGGTAAGAGATTTGAGCAAGTGTGTTAAGTAGCTGCTGAGAAGAATGAGGGATGGAGCTGATGGCCAGGCCTGGTTAAGACTAGTGGTGATGAAAACTATGTAGATGTGACGCTTCTTCAGCAACCCGGCTTTTCCAGGGTTGGGAACTTACCAGGCCATTGCAGGGAAAGAGCAAGAATTGAAGACTTGTGACAAAGAAATTGTTCTGAATTCAGTTAGGAAGGAACTGAAGAGAGGATAAATGTACCAAGATGACATAGAAACGTCAAAGAATTGGAGGTCTCTATGAGAACTAGAGTAGTGGGGTATGTGAACAAGCTGGAAGGATAGGAAATGGTGTTGAGAGCGAGTGTCTGATTTTACTATTTCAGAGGTATGACAAGATGTGGCCATGGTATTGGGAAGCTAACGTAAGATTAAAGTGAAAGTCATTGAAGAAGACTGAGGCAGCCAAGACAACATCCACATTTTTTAGCAAAAGCTGGCCATGGCTGGGCGCAGTGGCTCACGTGAACCTGTAATCCCAGAACTTTGGGAGGCAGAGGCAGGCGGATCACCTGAGGTCAGGAGTTCAAGACCAGCCTGCTCAACATGATAAAACCCTGTCTCTACTAAAAAAATACAAAAATTAGCCAGGCATGGTGATGTGCGTCTGTAATCCCAGCTGCTTAGGAGGCTGAGGCAGGAGAGTCGCTTGAACCCAGGAGCTGGAGGCTGCAGTGAGCCAATGTCACGCCACTGCAGAGGAAACCTAGAGAGTGAAATCAACTCCAGCATGGGCGACAGAGCAGGACAGTGTCTTAAAAAAAAAAAAAAAAAAGCTGGCCGCATCTGGAGGTGTTTGTTTCTTGGCGCCATTTAGGTGTAAGAACGGTAATGTCCTGAGTGACGATCCTTTTCATTTACCAAACGGTTCTAATGCTGCCAACCCCCAATGAACATAAAGGAGCATGAAGTGCCTCGTTTGTATCAATATATTATGGAGAATAAATAGAATACAGTTTTTTAGAGAAAGATACTTTCAGATGCATGTGATCCTTAGGGCATTAAATACGATGCACTCCATTATTTTTTGTTATTCTGTTTCAAAGAAATTGACTGTCTTGACCCAGTAAGATGATTTCATACCCCACTAAAAGATCACAACCTACAATGGAAAGATACTGGTTGTCTCAACTTTTAAAGCTGTGTGTTAGGTTTCCCAATTTGTGGGTGTACAGTTACTAACTGTTAAATGTGAGGTTTTCAGTGCCCATGAGCATGATTTTCCTTGGTAGGAAAGATGATTCCAAGGTTTCCTTTAATTTTAGAAATTAGTATTCAGCTCATTAAAGTAACAATCTGTTAAAGTAACATCTGTTTCTTCTTTAAAGGTTTAAATGCAAATTACAGATCTTATTTTCAATGTATAAGTCTTGCAAATTTTAGCAATTATTTTTAAGGAGATTTTGAATAATGTTTGCATTTATGAAATCCCGATTAAATTTCTTTAAACATTTTAAGCTTCTTTTACAAACTTAATGTATTCAGTTTCCCTCTTAATTCAATTATCTGACAAAGTATTCTTATAAACGTAATGAATTACATTTATAGACACAATAAGCCTAAATTTCTACTTAGTTTGAAATCACAAGTCTAAATCAGTTTAGATTTAGATTTAGACACATAGCATTTCCTGTGGAATCACAAATTATTGTTTACGTAGAAAATCTTCCAGAGTGCACTATCCAACTACTGGAACTAATAAGTGAATTTTGGCAAGGTTGCAGGACATGAAAGTTAATATATAAAAAACCAATTGTATTTGTACATGACCAGGTGTCCCCCTGCATCACTATTCGGTCTGCTCCATGAAGCTGGCATCTCTTAAAGCCAAGAGGTTTCTATCTTGACTGCATGTGTATTTCCTTAGCTCTTAAGGTCTGTCCTTGATTTCCTTTTTAACTGTAAAGAGATTCGAACTTGATGGAATCCTGCATTCTGTCGTGTTCTTAGAATCACTCAAATCTTAGGGATATTGGAGTTATAGCCAGTTGAATTTTAGGTATCGCTCATGACATTTTCTGATTATTCATTTACAGCTTCCAAAATTATTCTATTCACATTAACATTATTTATACCTAATACTTGACCATTGCTGTATAATACCAGGTAACTGGAGCATGAACACTGAAGTTTTAGTGTTTAAACTAGAAATCTAAAGACAAGTTTTCTAGTCCTGCCAGTCATTAGCTTTGTGACTAGGCAGAACACAACTTCTCAGCCTCAGTTTCACTGTCTGTGAAGTGGGAAATTCAGACTACATAAGTTAAGATCCTAGTATGTTTTATGACCTCTGAATCTTTAAGTAGTTTGATTCCTTTGTGAGAATCAAACTACTTAAAAGCTAGAATGCATTACACAAATGTAAGATGTATGATTCCAGAGCACCCAAGTTAGTGTGTACCTACCTGTTTTCCATAACTGTGCTCAATTTCACCACACTGCCCTTTCATCCACCTTCTCTCTTCCTCACTGTTGTGATCAGAAGATGGAAGTTGCAGTTTTAGGTGAGGTCATGCCTAGAATAGTGTTTTCCAAACTCTCAACTGTAGTCCCCTGTAAGACATGCATTTTATATTGACATATAATACTCACTTTCATGTATCTGTGCACACGCGTGCGTGCGTGCACACGTACACAGCTAAAACAAAAATGTGCTAAATAGTACTCACCCTAACTCGTGTGGTACACTCTGGTAGTTTTGAATCTGTTCTAGTTTTTAATTTTTTAAAGAAATGCTGATCACAACCCATTACATGAATTTCATGCCCAAGACCACTCACAATTTGACAAACACTAGCCTGGGAGAACTTGGTGGGGAGGATTCGCACTCCAGTTCTGCCATGAATTCTATTTTAGTGATACGGCAGTGGTAGCAGTGATTGCTGTGATTAATATGTATTGGTCGAAGCATTTTGCTGAAGGGTTATCATGTATCTTCTTATTTCACCTTCATGATGACCCTCTTGCTCTTCTCTGTAAATAAATATTCATGAGGCCAATGACTGATTAGAGATAGGAGGGATTTGGGCAGGGTGGTGGGGAGGGAAGATGAAGAGGGATGGAAATAAAAATACAGTTAGATAAAAGGAATACGATCTAGTATTTGGTAGCACAATAGGGCAACTATAGTTAACAGTAATTTATTGTACATTTCAAATTAACTGGAAGAGTGGAATTGGAATGTTCCTAACACAAAGAAATAAGTGTTTGAGGTGCTGGTGTCCCAATTACCCTGACTTTATCATTACGCATTGTATGTGTGTATCGAAATATGACATATACCCCTTTATGGGTATGTACAACTATTGTTATGCATCTGCATCTAATATATGCACATTACAACTATTATGTGTGAATAAACAATTTTTTAATTTTTAAATGAGAAAAAATGAACTAGAAGGGATTTGGGATGGGGAAGGTATATTAGACTATTCTTGTCACTGGAAGGACCTATGTAAATTACTAACTAGACATCTCATAGCATTGGCTAGAGACAGTTCTTTGCCGAATGACAGCATCCAGGCTGTGGACCTGAAAGGTGAGGTCAAACTACAGAAGGTGCTGACCCAGCCAAGTTACTGTCCTGTGTGGCCATATTTGAGTGACCAGTTACTACCCTAGATACCGTCAGTGGAGGGACCCACTTTCTTAATGCTGGCGATACTAATAAATAAAATGCCAATTTTGTACATGGCTTGCAATTTGTGTTTTATTCTTATTATGTATACACACATATTAGTTATGGGTAAGAAACATCACTTGTAAATAGGTGAGATGACAGATTGGCTCTTTTCCTCCTCTCCTCTTCTATAGTAGATTTAAACTTAGAACTGTAGCACAGATCTTTGTGTTCTTTTTTTTGTTGTTTTTTAACTTTAAGTTCCGGGATGTGCAGATGTGCAGATTGGTTACAGAGTTATACATGTGCCACCGTGGTTTGCTGCACCTATCAACCCTTCAACTAGGTTTTAAGCCCCGCATGCATTAGGTATTTGTCCTAATGCTCTCCCTCCCCTTGCCCCCACTCTCTGACAGGCTCTACGTTCTTATAAAGGGTTTACTATCAGTATTAATTAAGATTTTAATATTTTGTATATTTTACTGGGGTCAAATTTTGTAGTTTTATTGCTCAACTACATCCAAAGATTATGTCCTCAACTAGATACTTAACTGAAAACTATCCAAAACTAAACAAAATTCTGTTCTGTAGTATTATACAATATTGTTTATCTGTTTTAGCAAACTACACAACTGTGTACCGTATTTTTTAAATAACTCTTTGCTTTTGTTTTCTTTGCAATGTAACTGTCTTTGTCTGCCAAGTGTCTGGTTTCTCCACATGTGTCTGCCTTTTGAGAAAGGTGTGACCTTACAGGCTTATATTTGGACATACTCTAGACTGAAATACCATGCTTATTTATTTTGTAATATAGTCAAAGATGCATTTGAGTGTGTCAGGGAAATTTCAAATTAATTCATTTCTTTTTTTAATCTTCATTTTTGGGGGGGTCGTTTGATTGTAAGTTGCACAGATAATTTCATCAGCACAGATAATTTCTTTGATGAGCCAACAGCAGGGAAGTTTAAATACAGGAATCTGAGCCTTGATGTCAGGAACTTTGAGTTCTAATTTTACATTTAGTTCTAAGTTCCCTTAGTAAAGAACACAGTTTCTGTCTCTTCCAGGGTAAGTCGTGAAGTGTGGTGATTGCTTAAGAAAGAATGTAATGAACGTGCTCTGTAAAGCTCTGTAATAATACTAGAGCTGTTTGAACTTCCTCATTGGCATTTTTCTCACCTGCCATCTGTACTGACCTTATAAATCCAGAGCAAATGATTGCTCGTATGAGAGCTTTGATCCTCATTTTAAAGTAATGACATATAATTTCTCAAACCCTAAAATTAAACC
Organism: Pongo abelii; assembly: GCF_028885655.2. Lineage (NCBI taxonomy): Eukaryota > Metazoa > Chordata > Mammalia > Primates > Hominidae > Pongo > Pongo abelii. Next base: position 128,848,523 of record NC_071993.2, on the reverse strand, counting down.
AAAAAATTTTTTTCTAGGTTAATGACATTGCTCAATTTTCTGACCTTGACCTGTGCAAACTTTGAAGTTAGAGAGTATTGGGGAGGAGGGGGGATTAGATACCATGAAATACTAACTGAATGTAAATAAGTATATTCGAACTTGCTTACCAAATTTGCATAATCATTTAAAATAATGCATGTTTTTAAAAGTTCATGCAGTCCAGTGATTGTAAATTGAACTGTATTTTAATGTCTCTTTTTAAAAAACATCCTGTTCAAGAATCCATTATTGCGTATCCGTTGATAAAACAAAGGCTCTTTTGCCACGAAGCTGATCAACCACTGTGCTATATTGTCATTTTTAAAATTAGGGTTTCGGAATATGTTTTCTTAAAACATTTAAACTGCATTCAAGGTGACAAGAAAAAGTGGAAGTACTATTTAGTTCATTTTCACGTTTTGAATTTGCTGGTGTTGCTAGAGTTTGCTTTTGGAGCATAGTCTTGACTTTGTAGAAACTACAGCCATTTCATAACTATATACTTGAAAGTATTTTTGAAAACAAATAATGCTTTAAAATTGTGATTTTTCAAGAAGAAGGGAGTATGCAGAATGGAAAAAGCCGTGCTTTATAGTACTTTGTTTTTCAAAATACACTCAAGGAATAGTTGGTATTTTAAAAAAATATTTAACAGAAATGTTTGAATTAAAAGGACTGTGCAGTACTGCTGTATATAGGACGTTCTGATTCTGTAGTTTTCTGTTACTGTTATATAATAGATTCAAGACTTTAAAAAAAAAGTCCCTGGATGTAAGAAGAGTTCGTAAAGATTTGTTTTAAATGCGCAAAAGCTGGAATTTACTTAAAGTCTCAACCTTTAGGGACTTGTGAATAAATCATGTAAGCTGAGCGTTGTGAAGACGGGGACTTGGTTTCCGTGTCAAACTCTGTTAGAACTGACGGGAGACACAGGAGAGAGTACCAAGATTGGCCTGGAACAAAACAATTGTTTTACTGCTGTTACTGTCCAGAGTTTCAAAGTATTGATGATAAAATTTTGCCCTACCGACTTGGTTGCTGGTTAACTTGCTTATTGAATGACAAGAAGAGTGTTTTAATATTTTTATGATAGTGTCTCCTACACCTTTTCATTGTTTAAACATTGCTTCAAAGTACACATGAAAAGTGTAGTGTAATGAAATAAAAATGAAAACCAAGAGCATTAGGTCATTTGGGGAGATTTAAATCAGCAGATAACAAATGGATTCCATTATAAGTAAATGTAAACTAACGAAAGTACGGCAGAAGCTCTGAGGTAATGGTACATTCCTTTGGACTGGTAGCACAAAGAAGGGAGTGGGAGGGTCCAATAAAGATAAAAGCAAAACACCAAAACCTGAGTAGCTATAAGAGGTTTAAAGAAAACATTCCTTCCTCTGAGCAGGAACATAGCAAAGCTTATTCTCTTTAGAACTTTTTGTGTAACACCTCAGAGAGAGAATTTTGCTTTGTAGAAGTGTATTGCATGTTCCAACCTAGTAGTCAAAGAGAATGGAATCAAAAATCTTAGTTGATTATACACATTGAATTTGGACTATTAACCAACAAGTTTTTTAAATAGCAGCAAAGCAATTTGTAGTTCATGGCTATCTCAAAAGTATCTGTAAATTCTGCTTAAGCGGTTGACTTTGGCTATGATTTACTATCTGGTTTGGGCCCAAATTCTTCTCACCATACAAATCATCAGTTGAGCTTTAGCAGTTACTGAAAGATGGAGCTTGGGTATGGAGCATGACGTGACTTTGTTTCTGGAATCCTTGCCTCTCTGGAGAAGCAAACACAGACTACTTCAGGCTGTGAGGCGTGAGACAGGGCCTTTCATTCCGAATAAGTCTCGGGTGTTTTTGATGGGCCCCTTGCGTTAGCATCGCTTTCTTACATTTTATTGTGGTTAATTAACAAGAGTTTTATGAAGATTTCAAATAATACCATTCTTGTTCTAAAAATGGATCAAGACAGCACATTTCAAAGTGATCATGACCTGATTAATTTCAACATTTATAACACATTCAGAAATGAAGAAAAATAATCCAAGAATGATTTAATTTGAGAATTCAGACGTTGAGTAATAAACATGTGGTGCTAATTAACAAGAAAGTTGATAAAAGCGGGTAGTTGGCCCTGCAGATGTCTTCTGTAGCTTGTCTCCGAAGAACATGAAATGAAGATCATCGCCACAAACCACAGACATTTATTGGATGCCTGCTTGGCGCTGTATCCTTGTGTTTGTATCCCCGATGTCTGGGGAATGTGGTGTCTGGGCAGTGGGGGTATACAAAGTATAAAATTCTGTTCCAGCCCTTAAGGAGTTTACTGTCATGTTGGGAAGGCTGTCCACTTATAAAATGATAAAGAACAATGAGAATATTGTTCTCACAAATGACAGGGATTTTCTGAATTTAAAAGCACCACTTTTAAATGGTTATAGTAAAGAAGAAACTAAAATCACAGTAATGGTTTACAGAAATAAAGTTGCTGAGATGTGAAACTGCATTTTTCTAAGTGTGTTGACCAAGGCGTAAAATGAATGTCACGTGCATTTTCTTTGCTGCTAATTTTTTTCAAGTATTGAGCAGTTTTGCTCATTCCGTTTTAGTCTCCAGATTCTGAGAGCAGATAGAAATGAATGGAAATGTAAAGTCTTTGCATTTTTTAAAAAGGACCTAAGAGTTACATTTCCTCTAATTTGTTTGCATAAAAGAACTTGAAAACATTTACCATAACCATTAGCTCTGTTTATTGGCCTTTGCTCTCCGACCATTGTTTGGGATTAAAAATAAAACTAAAGTGTGTTTCATGTCTGGAGTGCGAACAAGCTTTAGGACCTTAAGATAAACTGAATAATGGCTGGTGATTCTGGGGTTAGAAGATGAATTTCGTTGTAGCCTTTCTTCCTAGATAAGTACTCCCTATGTTCGTATTAGGAATGGTTACAAACTGATTGTCATTATTTTGGCATTCAGAAAATCACTATTTAAAGTAGAGAGAGGCTGGGCGCGGTGGCTCACACCTGTAATCCCAGCACTTTGGGAGGCCAAGGCGGGTGGATCACGAGGTCAGGAGTTCAAGACCAGCCTGGCCAAAATGGTGAAACCCCATCTCTACTAAAAATACAAAAATTAGCTGGGCGTGGTGGCAGGCGCCTATAATCCCAGCTACTCGGGAGGCTGAGATAGAGAATTGCTTGAAGCCGGGAGGTGGAGGTTGCAGTGAGCGGAAATTGCGCCACTGCACTCCAGCCTGGGGGACAAAGCGAGACGCCGTCTCAAAAAAATAAAGTAGAGAGAGATAGTTGTGTGTAACTTCAGTTACCTCAACTTTTTGTGACATTTTTTTGAGGCATCTAATTTGGTGGTTTGTTTGTTTCTCCCTCTGCCACCCTCCAGGCCTTGGTTTCGTTCGCTCATGTGAAATGTTTCTTTATTTAGAATTTTTTTTTGCAAGCTTTTACTGGTTAAGTGCTGTTTTTGCTTTAAGGCTTCAGTGTTTTATATGCAAGATTTTTAGGCATTCATTCATTCACTTAAGATTCTTTTAAAGAATGAATGTGTAAAGTGTTATTTTGAAAATGTGAACAATGAAAGGTTCTAATACGAGTTTTTTTTTTTTTTTTTAGTTAAGGAAGTATCTTATAAATCCCCCACTTATCTTGAACAATAAGTAAGAATCAACCACAGTGAGTTATTGTTTTATTAAGTCAGGTCAGACTTATTAAAGTTTGGCTTTATTGATCAAAGAATTAGGTTTATAGCATTGTTTGAATTTTAAACCACAAAGAAGTAATTCGTCTTTAGGCTCAAAAGCAGATAGTTTTAAAGAACATGAGACATAATGAAACCTGAAAATATTTTAAATTTGTACATAAAATGCTATAGTTTTGCTTTTGTTTATAAAAATCAGCAGTATCCTGAAATACTGCCTTTGCTAATCTCAGATTATTAGGGACTTTTATGTTAAAATAACTAAACTGCAAAGATATAGCCTAGTAAAAATATCCTAGATATTTTTCTATATTTCCTTTGTGAGTTCTCTCTTTTTCTGTGCGTCTCTCAGTGTGTATACAGGGTGTATGTCTGTGTGTGTGTGTGTGTGTGTGTGTGTGTTTCTCTCTTGTCTTTCTTATTCTTAGTGTATCAGTAGTTCATGCCTTCTTATTGCTAAGTAGTATTCCATGGCATGGATGTTAGATATGTTATACTTCGTTTAACCATTTAACCGTTCACCTGTTGAAGGACATCTCAGTTGTTTTTCAGTTTAGGACTGTTACCAAAATAACTACTACAAACATTTGTCTACAGGTTTTTACATAAACTTGAGTTCTGATAAATGCCCAGCAGTACAGTTACTGGGTTGTGTGGCAAGTGTATGTTTAAGAAACTGCCAAACTATTTTCCGGCATGGCTGCCATTTTACATTCCCAACAACAATGGATGAAAGATAACACTTCTTTCATGTTTGCCCACATTTGGTTTTTGTTACTCCTTTTATTTTAGCTGTTCTAATGTATATAGTGATACCTCACGATAGTCTTAATTTGGGCCTCCCAAATGGCTACTGATGTTGAACATCTTTACATCTGCTTGTTTGCCGTCCACTAATCCCCATCAGTGAAATGTCTCCTCATGTTCTTTGTGCATTTTCTAAATGGATTTGTTTTTATATTGCTGAGTTTTGCGAATTGTTATATATTCCAGATATGTGTCCTTTGGTAGCTTGTCTTTTCATCATTTTATCCGGGTTTTTCACAGAGCAAAGTTCCAATTTTAATGAAGTCTAGTTATCAGTTTAAAAATTTTTTTATGCATCATGCATTTGGTGTTATGTCTAAGAACTCTTCACTAAGCCCTAGTTCTCAAATATTTTTCTCCTGTATTTTCTTCTAAAAAGTCTCATCATTTTACATTTTACATTTAAATCTATGATCCATCCATTTGGGTTTAAGTTTTGTGTAAGATGGGAAGTTTAGCTATAAGTTTACTTTTTCGCTGGTTGATACCCAGTTGCTCCAACACTAGTTGTTGGAAAAGCTCCTCTTCCTTCATGAATTACTTTTGCAACTTTGTCAAAAATTAGTTGGCCATACTTGTGTGGGGCTGTTATGGTTTCTTTATTCTCTTCCATAGATTTATATGTCTGTCCTCCACCAATACTACACAGTCTTGATTGCTGTATCTATATTTTTAAAAGTCTTGAAATTAGGGAAAAATTATTCTCTCATTAGTCTTTGTCAGAATTATTTTAGTTATTGTAGCTCTTTTGCCTTTCCATGTAAATGTTAGAATACTCTTGCTTCTCTTTGTAAAAATTCTTACAGAGACTTTTGATAGGAATTATGTTAAATCTATATATAAATTTGGGGAGAATTGACATCTTTACTATGAGCCTTTGGACCCATGAACATGGATTGTTTCTCCATTTATTTAGAGCTTTGATTTTTTTTCATCAACAGTTTGTAGTTTTCAGCATGTAAGTTGACAAAGTCAAAATAAAATAAATCTCTAAATTAACATTTATTTAGGAATCACAGAACTGCAATTTAGGGCATACATACAGACCACAGTGGTCTTCTGTATGTCCCAGGAACAAACAGAAGGTTGGGCATTTTATTAGAAAGAGAAATGTTATGTAATGTTTTGAAGAAACATTGACACTAGAAAAGCTTTTGGAAGCTGGCAATCTCTGATTGGTGAATGAAAGTGGCAGGTAAAACTGGTCTTAGAGTCACAGCAGGTTGTTTCAGCAGCTACTCGGTGAAACTGGTCTTAGGGCTACAGCAGTCCATTTCAGCAGCTGGGCTTGTGGAAAATTCAATTATTGGAGCCGGTGCTATGTGCCCTGAGTGATTCCCACCTCCCCCGCCCGGCCCCTCCACTCTGACCTACTTAGGTATGACAAGAATGACCCAATTTGTATAACCAACTTTCAGAGTCCTATACATATTCTTGTGGATTTACACCTAAGTTTTTTTTAAACAACTATAAATTGTATATTTTCATTTCAGTTGCTATGTGTTTATTGTTAGTATATTGGAATACTATTGACCTTTTAAGTGCATTCACACTGTTTTGCATCTACAAAATTTTACCATCTTGCAAAACAAACTCTGTGACTTATTAGACAATAAATCTCCATTCTTCCCATCTCCAGCTCCTGGCAACCACCATTCTACTTTCTGTCTCTATAAATTTGACTTCTCTAAGTACCAAAAATTAGTGGTGTCATACAGTATTTTTTGTGACTGGTTTATTTCACTTAGCATAATTTCTGTAAGATTCATCCATGTTGTGGCATATGTTAGAATTTTACCTCTTTTAAAGGTTGTATGTATAAATCACATTTTGTTTATCCATTCATCCATTGAGTTACTTCACCTTTTGGCTATTGTGAATGATGCCGCTATGAACGTGGGTGTACAAATAACTGTTCATGTTCTTGCTTTGATTTCTTTTGTATATACTCCTAGAAATGAGATTGGTAGGTCATATGGTAATGCTATTTTTGATTTCCCAAAGAACATAGCAACTGCACCATTTTACATTCCCACCAGTAGTGCGCAAGAGTTCCAATTTCTCCATATCCTCACCAACACTTACAGTAGCCATCCTAATGAGTAAGAGTTGTGGGTTTGATGTACATTTCCCTAAATGATTAATGTTGTTGATCACCTTTTCATGTGCTTATTGGCCATTTGTATGTCTTCTTTGGCAAAGAAACTTAGTTCTCTAAATATTCTGGATATTAATTTTATCAGGTGTGATTGCAATGCAGCTAGTTTCTATGTGGTGATCTTGTATACTTTTGCTTCACTGAACTTGTGTAGTTCTTGGAGGGTTGTTGAGATTTTCTACATAGAATATCATGTCATCTGCAAATAGAAACGATTTTATTTCTTCCTTTACAGTCTGTCTGCCTTTTAGTTTTTTTTCTTGCCTTATTGCACTGGCCAAAACTTCTAGTACTATTTTGAATAAAAATGATGAGAGGAGACACCCTTACTTTTTTTCTGATCTTAGGGGGAAAGCATTCAGTCTCTCACCTTTAAGATATTAGCTATAGGGCTTTTGTAGATGTTTTTTATCAAGTTGAAGACGTTCCCCTCCACTCCTCATTTTCTGAGAGTTTTTATCATGAGTGGTTGCTGAATTGTGTCAGGTGATTTTTCTTCTTTAAACTGTTAATATGGTGGATAGCATTGATTTGGTCTTTAATACTGAACCAGCCTTGAATTCTTGAAATAAGCCCTGCTGGTCGTGGTGTGTAATTCTTCTGTATATTGCTGAGTTCTGTCTTCCAGTATTTTGTTAAGGACTTCTACATCTATGTTCATAAGGGGATACTGGTTTTTGCTGTTGTCTTTTTGTACTGTCTTTGTCTAGTTTGGATTTCCTCCTCTTTTATTCTCTGAAAGGGATTGTCTGGAAAGGGTTTTAATTCTTTAAATGTTTGTTAGAATTTTCCAGGCCATTCTGGAGCATGAACAAGTGGTGGAAGCCTCATTCTGTCTATGCCATCTGGGGATGGAGATTTTCAGATTTTTAATTATAAATTTAATTTCTTCACTCTTTATAGGGCACTTGTCCATTTCATATTGGCTGAATTATGGCAGTTTGTGTTTTTTGAGATTATTGTCTAGGAGGTTTTTTGTTTTTGTTTTGCTTTTTGTGTAGGCCGCCCCTTTCCTGGTACTTTGGCTAGACGGAGCCAAAAATCCCCAAATTTCGGGGATTTTTTGGTCTGTGTGTGTTGGTTTTTCAGAGTTGCCAACTTTTTCAGTGTTTTGCCGGGAATAGATGAGGCAAAAAGAAAACCCAGGGAGTTTATCACTGTGTCACTCCTCGAGTCTCAGAATCCTTAGTTGGACTACTGTCTTCTCTCACTTTTCAGAGTCTTTGTAGGGTTGTTTGATACATAACGTCCTGAGTTTCCAGTTGTACTTAGTAGGGAGGATAGGGAAAAGTAGGTCTCCCTCATCTTCCTGGAGTGGAAGGCCCCCTGTCTTATGGTTGCCTACTAGTTAGGAATGCATAAACTATCACCCTTATTTTAGCTGTGCACGTCTGACTCCACCATGAAGAATATTAAGCATGTCGCAGATAGTTAATATTTGAGAGCTAATAGAGAAAATCTAAAATTAATTTACTGCCTGGTAAAACTTGAACCTTATAAAATCTGATCCAAGTTTTACAAAAGGCTTATTTGTATCATTCTAATACTGCTTACTATAATAACTTCCAGAGCAGGCAGTTTTAGGTTTAAAATTTCAGAAAAGAAAACCAAGTTTCACAAGAGTAAAGCTGTCATAATAATAGAGACAATTATAGTATATGATATCACCATGGCAGTCTCCTACTCCTGATCTTCTGAAATTGATATTTAAGGGACCATCAATACCTGTCTTCCTCCTTCTCCCTTTTTAACCTATTGGTTTTTTTAGCCCCCACAGATTCACTTTATCAAATTGCCAATAAAATTAAATGGAAGTCTGCTAACTTCTAATACCAAAATAGTGAATCAGAATATTGCGCTAAGATACAAAGTGACAACTGAGGTTATTTTGTATGTTCTTATTTGCACCTGAGTGTCGTTCTGTCTATTTTGAAGCCTTAGTGGGAGCAGAAACGAAAAATCCCCATGTGAATATGGCAGTTTGGGAGTTTTCTTGCCACGTTCTTGGTTTGTTAGTAATTTTCTGTCCTGGAGCATTATTTTTAAAGCCAAGTGGCAATAAATTGTTAATACATCCTTAGATTTGTGCACTGATATTTTTTAAGGCTTTGTTTATGTCTGAATATATGATGCTGATTTTTTCCACAACATTATCTGTAGGCCCCACTCGCACATAGTCTAATTGTTCTGCAGTATATCCTAAACGTCAGCATATTTTAAACCTCCCCGTGATTTGAATATGCAGCCAGGGCTGAGAATCACTGCACTGGAATTGAGCTTACTGTGTTTCTTACGTATTTTCTTTGAGAGTCTGGCGGAGCTTTTTTTCTGCTGCCTCCTTGACCATACGTTTGTACTGAAGGGTGGATGAACCCTCAGAGGTGACTTCTCATTGAGGGGTAGGTCCCGGCCTGTGGCCAGCACTACCTGGGGGACTCTGCACCTTCAGAAGCTCCTTCCTCTGTTTCCAGCAGGAAGTGAGCCAGAGAGAACACAGTAGGCAGTGCCCTGCCAGTGACCTCCCTATTCTGTCTACCCAGCTTTGGCCCACAGCAGCAAATGGTAAAGGCAGCGTTAAGCACTCTCTTTCAATGAAGTCTGATTGACAGAAGTGTGAGTTCTTGGTGGTTCTAAAAAAGTGGCACTACTTGGAGATCGACAGTAATGATAGCCCTGCTATCCTTCTTTAGCACCCACCTTATGCCAGACACTTCATATTTATTCTCCAGCACTTTAACTCTCTAGACAACAGTTTTACTAGAAGCAGCAACACATGAGTGATTATATGCTTGTTATTAGTGATGATTTGATGTGGAAAGTCACAGTTCTACAGCACATTCCAGTAAATGTGCAGGTAGCATACACATCTCTGCCCCTCACTCTGCACAGGTAAGCAGAGTCACCTTCAGCAACGCATAAACTCAGAAAATCTTGAGGTTCAGTAGGGAGGCTTTGGGCTCTTTTTCTGTGTAACCGGTTTTAAATTTTTTAATTATATCAGCTATTTAGACATACAATTTATGTAGTTATAATTAAGTCATACCAAAAATATTCTGTGGCTTGTTTTTTACATTAAAATTAGGATATCTTGAAAATCATTCCCCATTGTTACATAAAGAACTTCCTCAATCTTTTTTTTTTTTTTTTTTTTTTTTTTTTCAGGAACCGGTACAGACAAGGTCTTGCTATGTTGCCTGGGCTGGTCTCAAATTCCTGGCCTCAAGCAATTCTCTTGTCTTGGCATCCCAAAGTGTTGGGATTACATGTGTGAGCCACTGTGCCCAGCCTTTGTAAAAATAAATCATATCTTATCATAGTTGTAGATTTATAGAAAAATGGCAAAGGTATAGTGTAGAACATTCTCGTTATCCCACACCCAGCTTCCCCTGTTGTTAATGGCTTACATTTTTTTTAATTTGTAGACTTTTTTTTTTTTTTTAACAGCTTTAGGTTCACAGAAGAATTGAGCAGAAAGCTCAATTGCTCTCCAATGCCCTTCCCTGAGCCCCCCATCATTAACATCTCGCATTGGTGTGCTACATTTGTTACAGTTGATGAGCCAATATTGATCCATTATTGTTAACTAAGGTCCATAGTTTGCATTAGGATATGTTCTTTTTATTTTATTTTTTCAAGACAGGGTCTTGCTGTGTCGCCCTGGAGTGCAGTGGCACAGTCACAGCTCAATGCAACCTCTGCCTCCTGGGTTCAAGCAATTCTTGTGCCTCAGCCTCCCAAGTAGCTGGGACTACAGGCGTGCACCACAGTGCTTGGCTAATTTTTGTATTTTTAGTAGAGTGGAGGTTTTGCCATGTTGGCCAGGCTGGTCTCAAACTCCTGGCCTCAAGTGATCTGCCCACTTCAGCCTCCCAAAGTGCTGGGATTACAGGTGTGAGTCACTGCGCCCGGCTGGGTACGTTCTTTGTGTTGTCCATTCTCTGGGTTTTGACAAGTGTCTAATGACATGTATGACGTGTATCCTACAGAGGAGTTTCACGGGCCTAGAAGTCTCCTGTGCTGCATCTGTTCATCCCTCCCTTCCGCATCTCCATCCTCTGGCAACCCCTGATTCTTTTACTGTCTACATAGTTTTACCTTTTTCCAGAATGTCATAAAATTGGAAACCAACAGTAATATAGCCACTTCAGATTGGCTTTCTTCATTAAATGCATTTAAAGTTCCCCCATATCTTTATGTGGCTTGATAATTCATTTCTTTTTATTGCTGCATAATATTCTGTCAGGTATAGTACCAGAGTTGATCTCTTTACCTATTGAAGGACATGTTTGTTGTTTCCACTTGTTGGCAATTATGACTAAAGCTGCTGTAAACATTTTTTGTATATTTTTGTATAGACATAAGTTTTCAATTCATCTGGATCAATACCAAGAAGCGCAGTTACTAGATCATATGGTTATTGCTTACTACATTACTGATAATAAGTCTCCACTTTGGTGTACTTTTAGGTTTTCAATTTTGCTATCATAAACCATACCCTTAAGTATACATCCTTTTGCATATATACTAATGTTTCTGTAGGACAGATTCCTAAAAGTGGGATTGCTCTGATAAAAACAATGTGAATTTGCCTCTAAAAGGCAAATTGTACACTGTAGTGTCCTACCCTCACGTCATACGCAGTAAGCCTTCAGTTAACATCATCAATAGGTTCTTAGAAAAGGTGACTTTAAGTGAACTAATGTATAATGAAATCAATTTTATCATAGGTTTAATTGATATAAACAAGAGTTAAGTTCCTACAGAATATTTCTGGTCACAAAAGTATGACCAAATTTCTAAAAACTGAAACGCTTCTAATATTAAACATTGAAATAAATGTGAGCTATATGTACATTTAAAATTCGTAAAAGCTAGTAAGATAATTATTTACCTATGATTCCAGTTCCAAGTGTCAAGGGACCGGAGCCTATCCCTGTAGCTCAGGGCACAAAGTGGAACCAGTCCTCAACAGGATGCCATCCCCTCGCAGGGCACACGCACACTCACCCTGGGACCATTTAGACCCACCAGTTCACCAAATATGCACATCTTTGGGATGTGGCAGGAAACTGGAGTACCTTGAGAAAATCCACACAGACACGGTAGGGTGGGTAGACGCCACACAGTGGCCCTGGCAGGAGATACTTTTTTTTCATCAATGTTACAGTGAAGCGACCAGTGAAACAACTTTGTTTGAGAACCTGCTGTGGTATTATCAAGTCTCCTGAGGATTTGGAAGCCAGACTTAAACATGGTCATTGAATCTACACATGGTAGTTGAATCCACAGCATGGGTGCAATTTTCTAGGGAGAAAGTGTAGAGCAATGAGAGGAGGACCTAGAAAAGGACAGTACGTAACTTCCAACATTTAATAGGTAAAGAAGGGAGAAGTCAGTCAATGAAAAAGGATTGCCCTGGGGCGAGAGAAAACCCAGGATAAAATAGTGTCAGGAAAGCTGAAGGCAGAGTGGGTTTCAAGGAGGATGACCTGGTTTTCTGATACGCTTTGCTGAAGGTGACAAAGACAGAAACGTATCCATTTTGTTTGAGAACAAGGGGACCACTTTGACTTCAGTGAACAGAGTGAAGGTGACTGGGCCAAGATACACTTTGAAATAGATTGTAGAGTGAGTGGAAGATGAGGGAATGGCCGCTAAGTAAATACTCTATTTAGAGAAGGAAAGAAAAATAGAATTAAGATAACTGGAGGATGAGTAGGGGATCACAGAGAGTTTGTTTGTCCCAGATGGCAGTCTTAAGCTTTTGTAAAAGTTAGTGAAAAGGAACTAATATAGAGAAAAAATCGATTATAGGAGATACTGTAATTTACAGAGATTATATACAGATTGGGCTGAGACCAGGAATGGGGAAGAGGATGGATTTCTAGATTGGGACTTGTGGCAATGTAAAAAAAGGAGTTTGGGAGGCAGGGCTAGGGAAGTCGGAAAGGGGATCCTCTTCAGAGATTAGAGCACCCTAAATTTCCCAGAAAATTGGAGTTATACCACAGGCATGCCTTAGAGATATTATGTGTTCGGTTCTAGATCACTGCTATAAAGCAAGTCACACAAATCATTTGATTTCCCAGTGCATATAAAAGTCATGTTTACACTATGCTGTAGTCTATTAAGTGCACAATAGCATTATGTTGGAAAAAAAAAACTATCATACATAGCTTAATTTAAAAGTGCTTTATTGCTAAAAAATGCTAATGATCATCTGAGCCTTCAGCGAATCATAATGTTTTTGCTGATAAAGAGTTTTGCCTTGATGTTGACAGCTGCTGACTAATCACAGGGTGGTGCTTGCTGAAGGTTGATACGTGTCTTTGGTTGCTGTAAAGGAGTATCTGAGGCTGGGTAGTTTATAAAGAGGAGGTTTATTTGGCTCAGGGTTCTGTAGGCTGTGCATGAAGCTTGGCACTGGCACCTGCTCAGCTTCTGATGAGAGCCTCAAGCTGCTCCCACCCATGGTGGAAGTCAGAGCACAGCCATGGCATGTGCAGGGATCACATGGCAAGAGAGGAAGCAAGAGAGAGGAGAGGAAGGTGGCAGGCTCTTCTTAACAACCAGCTCTTGTGGGAACTAACAGAATGAGAACTCGCCTCCCCTGCTCCAGGTCATTAATCTGTTAATGAGGGATCCACCCCCATGACCCAAACACTTCCCACTGGGCTCCACCTCCAACATTGGACATCAGATTTCAACATGATGTTTGGGAGGACAAACGTGAACTATAGCAGGGTGGCTGTGGCAGTTTCTTAAAATAAGACAACAAAGAACTGTGCTGCATCAGTTAACTCTTCCATTCACAAAAGAGTTCTCTGTAGCATGCAGTGCTCTTTGATAGCAGTAGAACTTCTTTCAGAATTGGAGTCAGTCTTCTCTTGCTGCTGATTTATCAACTAAGTTTATCTAATATTCTTTAAGTTTTTTGTTGTCATTTCAACCATATTTGCAGCATCTTCACCAGAAGTAGATTTTGTCTCAAGCAATCACTTTCTTTGCTCTTCTATAAGAAGCAACTCCTCCTCCATGCAAGTTTTATCATGAGATTGCAGCATTTTGTGACATCTTCAGACTCCACTTCTATTTCTAATTGTACTGTTTTGACCACAGCTTCAGTAACTTCCTCCACTGAATTCTCAAACCCCTCCAAGTCGTCCATGAGGTTTGGAATCAGCTTCATCCAAATATCTGTTAATGTTGATATTTTGATTTCCTCCCATGAATAATAAATGTTCTGAATGGCATTTAGAATGGTGGATCCTTTCCAGAAGGTTTTCAATTTACTTTGCCCAGATATATCAGAGGAATCACTTCTATGGTAGCTATAGCCTTATGAAATGTATTTCTTAACTAATAAGACTTGAAAATGGAAAATACTCCTTGATCCATGGGCTTCAGAATGGTTATTGTGTTAGCAGGCATGAAAACAACACTGATCTTGTATAACTTCATCAGAACTCTTGGGTGACCAGGCACATTGCCAATGAGCAGTATTTGGTAAGGAATCAGAAAAACTGAGCAGTAGGTCTCAACAGTGGGCTTAAAATATTCAGTAAAATACGCTGCAAAGAGAACTATTCTGTAAACAGATGTGCTGTCATCTAGGCTTTGTTGTTCCATTTATAAAGCACAAAATTTACCATAATTCTTAAGGACCCTTGCGTTTTCAGTATGATAAATGAGCATTGGCTTCAACTTAAAGTCACCTGCTGTGAAAATCCTAGATGGCAGCCTCTTCCAGTAGAAGACTGTTTCATCTACACTGAAAATCTCTTGTATAGTGTAGCCACCTTCTTGATGATTTTGGCTAGATCTTCAGGGTAACTTGCTGTAGCTTCTATATTAGCACTTGCTACTTCACCGTTGTACTTTTTTTTTTTGTTTTTGAGACAGTCTCACTCTGTTTGTTGCCCAGGCTGGAGTGCAGTGGCGCAGTCTCGGCCCACTGCAAGCTCTGCCTCCCAGGTTCACGCCAATCTCCTGCCTCAGCCTCCCAAGTAGCTGGGACTACAGGTGCCCGCCACCACGCCCAGCTAATTTTTTTGTATTTTTAATAGAGACAGGGTTTCACCATGTTAGCCAGGATGGTCTCGATCTCCTGACCTTGTGATCCGCCTGCCTCAGCCTCCCAAAGTGCTGGGATTACAGGCGTCAGCCACCATGCCCGGCCAGCTTCACCTTGTACTTATATGGAGATGGCTTCTTTCCTTAAACCTCATGAATCAATCTCTCCTAGCTTCCGCCTTTTCTTCTGCAGTGTCCTTACCTCTCAGCCTTTAGAGAATTGAAGAGAGTGGGTCTTGCTCTGAATTAGGCATTGAGTTAAGAGAATGTTGTGGCTGGTTTGATCTTCTGTCCAGATCACTATGACTTTCTCCATATCAGCAATAAGGCTGTTTTACTTATGATTTGTGTGTTCACTGGAATAGCACTTTTTATTTCTGTGAAGAACTTTTCTTTTGTATTTGCAACTTGGCCATTTGGCACAAGAGCCATCAGTCTGTCTCAGCTTTCAGTGTGCCTTCATCACCATGTTTAATCATTTCTAGCGTTTAATTTAAAGTGAGAGACTTGCGACACTTAGAGGCCTTTTAGGGCTTTTAATTGGCCTAATTTCAATATTGTTGTGTTTCAGGAAATAGGGGGCCCAAGGAGAGGGAGAAAGACAGCAGAAGGGCAGGTCTGTGGGGCAGTCAGAACACACACAGCATTTATCAATTAAGTTTGCCATCTTACATGGGCACAGTTTGTGATACCCCAAAACAATTACAGTAGTTAACATCAGTGATTACTGATCATAGATCACCATAACAGATATAATAATAAGGAGAAAATTTGAAATATTGGGAAAATTACCAAAATGTGACATGATAAACCAAGTAAACACATACTCTTGGGAAAATGGCACCTATTCTCAATGCAGCGTTGCCACAAATCTTTTAATTTGTAAAAACAAACAAACAAAAAACCCTCAATATCTGAGAAGCACACTGAAGTCCAGCAAAATGAGGTATGGTTATGTTTCCTCCAGTAGAGCCTGTCTCCACAGGAAAACCAATACTATTGTAAGGAAGGTGAATTTGTATTTGCCCCTAAGATTAATACTATAATTTCTAATTTAATTTTATGCTCCAGGAAATTTCAGAGGTATTGCTACTTAAAGGTACTTTTGGAAGTCTCTAGCTTAATTCTTTTCGAAAGAATCAAAGATCAACCCAATGCCAAATTCATTCTTTGGAAATTAGTATTATGACTCCCTTTCATTGTAAATGGGAATTTGGCTTTGTGACCTAAAGAGGTTGCCTGTCCATTTACCATCATGGTAATAGCTTTTGTGACCTGTGAAATATGGTAGAATTTAAAGCTATTGATTTAAAACAAAAAACTTATAGGCAAACTGAACATAATAGATCCTAAGATTAACTGATTCAATGTATTTGATAATTAAAAAAAATATATTAGCTACACATATATATACTTATATTAAGTATAGTACCTTCTTTGTCCTTTTCTCAGGACCCTATCCTATTTAACCTTTTTATTTTTATTTTGATAGACACATTTCCATTATTGTGCAACTGGTAAGGATCTCTTAACATGTCAGAAGAAAAGAAACAATATGAAAATACTTCAGTAGGCTGGAATGATGGGAATATGTCAGAACAAAATTTAACAATGAAAAAAGTACAAATACCATGCTTGGGTTCCAGAATACACACAAAAATGAGGGAATATGATGGGAAAGTGAAGAACACAGTTTAGCACTAGCATTTTGATATGGTTTGGCTCTGTGTCCCCACCCAAATGTCATCTTGTAGCTCCCATAATTCTCACATGTTGTGGGAGGGACCCAGTGGGAGTGAATGATTGAATTATGGAGGCAAGTCTTTCCTGTACTGTTTTTGTGAATGGGTCTCACAAAATCTGATGGTTTTAAAAATGGGAGTTGCCCTGCACAAGCTCTCTTTGCTGCCATCATCCATGTAAGATGTGACTTGCTCCTCCTTGCCTTCCACCATGATTGTGAGGCTTCCACAGTCATGTGGAACTGTAAGTCCAATTAAACCTCTTTTTTTGTAAATTGCCCAGTCTCAGGTATGTCTTTACCAGCAGCCTGAAAACGGACTAATACAGTAAATTGGTACCAGGAGTGGGGTGTTGCTGAAAAGGTACCCTAAAATGTGGAAGCAACTTTGGAACTGGGCAACAGGAAGAGGTTGGAACAGTTTGTAAAGCTCAGAAGAAGACAGGAAAATGTGGGAAAGTTTGGAACTTCCTAGAGATTTGTTGGATGGCTTTGACCAAAGGCCTGAAAGCCATATGGACAATAAGGACCAGGCTGAGGTGGTCTCAAATGGAGATGAGGAACTTGTTGGGAACTGGAGCAAAGGTGACTCTTGTTATGTTTTAGCAAAGAGAACTGGCGGAATTTTCTCCCTGCCCTAGAGATTTGTGGAACTTTGAACTCGAGAGAGGTGATTTAGGGTATCTGGCGGAAGAAATTTCTAAGCACCCAGGCATTCAAGAGGTGACTTGGGTGCTGTTAAAGGCATTCAGTTTTATAAGGGAAGCAGAGCATAAAACTTTGGAAAATTTGCAGCCTGACAATACAATAGAAAAAAAAAATCCCATTTTCTGAGGAGAATTCAAGCTGCCTGCAGAAATTTGCATAAGTAACAAGGAGTGGAATGTTAATCTCCAAGACGGTGGGGGAAAATATCTCCAGGGTATGCCAGAGGTCTTCACAGCAGCCCCTCCCATCACAGGCCTGGAGACCTAGGAGGAAAAAGTGGTTTCATGGGCTGGGCCCAGGGTCCCTGTGCTGTGTACAGCCTAGGGACTTGGTGTCCTGCATCTCAGCCACTCCAGCCATGACTAAAAGTGGCCAAGGTACAGCTCAGGCTGTTGCTTCAGTGGGTAGAAGCCCCAAGCCTTGGCAGCTTCCACATGGTGTTGAGCCTGTGGATGCACAGAAGTCAAGAACTGGGGTTTGGGAACCTCTGCCTAGATTTCAGAAGATGTGTGGAAATGCCTGGATGCCCAGGCAAAAGTTTGCTGCAGGGGTGGGGCCCTCATGGAGAACCTCTGCTAGGGCAGTGCAGGAGGGAAAGGTGGCATTGGAGCCCCCCCACAGAGTTCTTATTGGGACACCACTGAGTGGAGCTGTGAGAAGAGGGTCATTGTCCTCCAGACCCCAGAATGGCAGATCCACCAATAGCCTGCACTGTGCACCTGGAAAAGCTGCAGACACTCAACGCCAGCCCATGAAAGCAGCAAGGAGGGAGGCTGTACTCTGAAAAGCCACAGGGGCAGAGCTGCCCAAGACCGTGGGAACCCACCTCTTGCATCAGAGTGACCCGGATGCGAGGCATGGAGTCAAAGGAGATCATTTTGGAACTTTAGGATTTGACTGCCCTGCTGGATTTTGGACTTTCACGGGACCTGTAGCCCTTTTGTTTCGGCCAATTTCTCCCATTTGGAACGGCTATATTTACCTAATGCCTGTACCCCCATTGTATCTAGGAAGTAACTGACTTGCTTTTGATTCTACAGGCTTATAGGCGGAAGGGACTTGCCTTGTCTCAGATGATACTTTGGACTTGGACTTTTGGGTTAATTCTGAAATGGGTTGAGATGTTGGGGGACTGTTGGGAAGGCATAATTGGTTTGAAAATGTGAAGATACGAGATTTGGGAGAAGCCAGGGGTGGAATGATATGGTTTGGCTCTGTGTCCCCACCCAAATCTCATCTTGTAGCTGCCATAATTCCCATGTGTTGTGGGAGGGACCCAGTGGTGAATTATGGGGGTGGGTCTTTCCCATGCTGGTCTCATGATAGTGAATGGGTCTCATGAGATCTGGTGGTTTTAAAAATGGGAGTTGCCCTGCACAAGCTCTCTTTGCCTGCCACCATCCATGTAAGACGTGACTTTGCTCCTTCTTGCCTTCTGCCGTGATTGTGAGACTTCCCCAGCCACGTGGAACTGTGAGCCCAATTAAGCCTCTTTCTTTTGTAAATTGCCCAGTCTTTGGTATGTCTTTATCATCAGTGTAAAAACGGACTAATATGCAACATTTTTTATTTTTAAATTTCAAATTTACAGGAAAATGACAAGAATAATACAAAGAACATATGCATACCCTTCACTCAGACTCCCCAGTTGTTAACGTGTTACCACATTTGCCTTATCACTTTTTCTGTTTTACTCTGTATTTTTTTCTAAACCATTTAAGAATAAGTTTCTGATATATTGCACCACTGTCCTTCAGTATCCCAGTGTGTATTAGCTGAAAACAAGGACACTTTTTTTTACATTACTAGACATGGCCATCAAAACTAGGAAAGTAACATTGAGATATTACTACCATCTAATCCACACACCCTGTACCAGTGTTACAGATTTTCCCCACAATGTCCTTTATAACACAAAAATGCGTACACACATACACAAGCCTATGTTACTTTTCTCTCTTTTTTTTAGACCCAAGGTTCAAGTGAGGATCCTGTGTTACATTTATTGTTGTGTCTTTTTAGGCCCCTTTTGTCTAAAAAAATACCATAGTATATCCTTGTCTTTTGTTACCTCAATATTTTTGAAGACTCCACTTTGTAGTTTTTCATTTGTGTTCATCAAATATTTCTTTATAATTAGATTCAGGTCATGTAGCTTTGGCAAGAACACCCTAGAAGTGATGCTGGGTTTGTATTGCATCATATCAGGAGGTATACAATGTTAATTCATCTCTCTACTGTGACTTGAATTTTTATCACTGGGAAAGTGGAATGTACCAGGTTTCTCCACTGTAAAGTTGGTAAGTATTTTGTACATGTTAATAAGTAATTGGTAAATATTTTGTAGAGAGCTGTCTTGAGACTGTGTAAATATCCTATTGTGTCAAACTTATATCTACTGGGTTTTGCATCCATTGAGGATTCTTGCCTCAATCACTTATTACTGAGATGGCTGCCAAATGATGATTTTCTAATTCTATCACTACTTCTGCTTTTATTAGTTGGCATTCTACAATAAGGAAAAGCAGTCCTCTTCCCCTGTCTGTTGTTTATATTGGCGTGGACTCATGGAATCCCATTCTAATCAATGTGTTATAAAATTGTTACTTTCATTATTTATTTTGAATGCTCAAATTGTCTCAGATTTGGCCAGTAGGAGCCTTTTCAGGGTGACTCATGTTTTCTTTTGATGAGTCCCCATCGTTCTTTGAGCACTTCCTTTCTGGTACAAAATATTTCAGACTCATACTTTCTCTGACTCAGTTCTATAATTAGTCACATCTCTAAGGAGCCCTAGTTATTTTTTGTGAAGAGTAATATTCAGAATACAAGATGTGAGTAATAGGTATGCTCATTGCTACTGGGGTTTCATTGCTTCTAAGCCCTCTCAGCAGACAGATCTAGGCAATATATGTGAGTTTACAGACACACATTTATATCTACCTGTGTATCTGTATGTCTATATCAGTATATAAAGTCATGAGTTTTCACCAGTATCTGGAATTTTAATCCAGCACAACAGTTTGTTCTAGTCTTCTCCTTTTCCATACCTGTAGCTCCATTCTCTGACTGAGAAATCTGGCCTCTGCATTTTCTCAGTATATTTATTTATATGCTCAGTTCCCTTGTATGTAACTAATTTCTTGACCACATGGGCCAGAATTGGCCCAGTCCTGCCAGCCTGAACTCGCAAATGTCTCTTTGGCCCAGCCCCAGCACATAAACCAACTTCCCTCTCATCTTTGAGAAATTCTGTAATAGCATGTTTTAATTTACATTTCTTTCATTATATTCTATGAGTTTTTAAGCCTCACCTTTATTAAGATAAAGATAAATGGTGAAATAGGAAGTGTCTAAGATGAGTATTTAGGGGTCAAAACATAGAATAGAAATTTCAGAGTCCTTATTCATCATCATAAGAGATTTTATTAGCATTTTACTTGGCCAGTATTTACAGATCCTACCAGCAGTATATGTGCTGAGGTGATAAAGTTGATGTGATTTTTTGTATGCAGTTGCCTGATTTTTGCATTCTTTCTGCTTTTCTCTGGTGACCTTTTATGGGACTTTGATACCAAATGACCAGAATATCAAAATTAACCTGGAGTTCTTTCTGGCTAGAATCATCTTGATAAATTATATAATTTATATTTTGTTATGTGACTTTTGGGAGCCAATGTTGTTTTTAATCAACATATCATGAGTTTAACTAAATTGCATAGATTTTTTTCCTTTGAAAAATTATATTTTAGCCATGCCAGTTCAGCAAGAAAATGAAATAAAAGGCATTCAGATTGGAAAGGAAGAAGTAACACTGTCTCTATTCTCAGATGACATGACCTTGTACATAGAAAATCCTGAAGAATGTAAAGAACTATCAAATATAATAAATGAGTTCAGCATACACAGAAATCAATTTTATCCTACACACTTAATGAGCAATTTAAAAATGAAATTGTCAACAGTTGCATTTACAATAGCATTAAAATAGAATTGTTAGGATTAAATTTAACAGAGCAATGCAAAAATTATATTCTGGAAAATACAAAACATTGTTAAAAGAAATTACAGAAGACCTAAATAAGTGAAGAAAACATCCCATGTCCATGGATCAGGAGACTTAATATTGTTAAGATGGTAGTACTCCTCAAATTCATTTACAGATTCAGAGCAGTGATCTATTAAAATCCCAGCTGGCTTCCCTGCAGAAACTGACCATCAAAAAATTCACATGGAAATGAAAGGAACCCAGGATAGCCAAAACAATCTTTAAAAAGAATAATAAAGTTAACACTATGTGGTCCTGGCATGCAGGTAGGCATGCAGATCTGTGGACTAGAGTTGAGAGTTCAGAAATAAACCCTCATGTTTATGGTCAGTTAGTTTTCTGAAAGGATGCCAAGACAATTCAGTGAAAAGGATACAGCCTTTCAACAAATGGTCCTGGGTCTTTCAAAAAAATGAAATTGGCCCCCTACTTCACACCATATACAAAAATTAAAATGGGTTGGACCTAAATGTAAGAGCTAAAACTATAAAATTCTTAGAAATGCCAGGCATGGTGGCTCACGCCTGTAATCCCCGCACTTTGGGAGGCCAGGGCGGGCAGATCACGAGGTCAGGAGATCGAGACCATCCTGGCTAACAGGGGTGAAACCCCGTCTCTACTAAAAATACAAAAATTAGCCAGGCGTGGTGGCGGGTGCCTGTAGTCCCAGCTACTCAGGAGGCTGAGGCAGGAGAATGGTGTGAACCCGGAAGGCGGAGCTTGCAGTGAGCTGAGGTTGCACCACTGCACTCCAGCCTAGGCAACAGAGCGAGACTCCGTCTCAAAAAAAAAAAAAAAAAACCTTAGAAATATACATTGGAGTAAATCTTTTTTTGTTTTTTGAGACAGAGTCTCACTCTGTCGCCCAGGCTGGAGTGCAGTGGCACGATCTCGGCTCACTGCAAGCTCCGCCTCCCGGGTTCACGCCATTCTCCTGCCTCAGCCTCCTGAGTAGCTGGGACTATAGGCACCCGCCACCACGCCCGGCTAGTTGTTTTGTATTTTTTTAGTAGAGACGGGGTTTCACCCCTGTTAGCCAGGATGGTCTCGATCTCCTGACCTCATGATCCGCCCGCCTCGGCCTCCCAAAGTGCTGGGATTACAGGCGTGAGCCACCGCACCCAGCCACACTGGAGTAAATCTTAAATGACCTTGGACTGGGCAGTGTTTTCTTAGATATGATACAAAAAGCACAGGCAACAAAAGAAAAAGATAAATTGGACTTTATCAAAATTTAAAACTTTTGTCCTTTCAGAGACCCAGTCAAGAAGGTGTAAAGATAATTCACAGAATGAGAGAGTGTATTTCCAAATAATGCATTCAATAAGGATCTAGTAACCAGAATATGTAAAGAACTCTGACAACTCAATAAAAAGACAACCCAATTAACAATGGCCAAATGATTTAAATAGACATTTCTAAGAAGACATATGAATGGGCAATAAGCACATGAAAAAGATGCTCAGCATCATTAGCTATTGGAGAAATGCAAATCAAAATCACAAAAAGATACTGCTATGTATCCACTAAGAAGACTGCAACCTAGAAAGCAGCTAATAGCAGTGCTCGTGAGGATGTGGAGAAATTGAAACCTTTGTATACTGCTGGTGGGAATGTCAAATGATGCAGCCACTTTGGAAAACAGTCTGGCAGTTCTTCAGTATGTTGACTGCTAGTAGATGTTATGGTTGCACAATTGTGTGAATACACTATAAGTCCTTGGTTTGTATAATTTAAATGGGTGAATTACACGGTATGTAAATTATATCACAATAAAGCTGTTATTAAATGACATTTTACAAGCTTAGATATTTCTTAGTTTTCATTTTGACCAAAAATATTCTGAGTGAAATTACAACAGTATTACTTTATAGAATATGAACATGTGTAATTCTCTCAGCTGGAGTCCCAAAGTAATTTCTGAACCTCCCACCAAATGGGCTTAAAGAATGGGCTGGGGAGCCTTGTTATTTCTGTCACGACTGCTCTGCATTTCTTGCCCTACTCTTTTGCTATTTTATACTGAAAAGCTTCCTTTCTTCTCGCCTTTCCTGTCCCTTCCCTGGTAAAGATTAAAACATTTGTTAATATCTCCTGTCACTTTAAAATATTCTAAATCATACTTGACTTTGAACTTCCAGAGTTGCGTTTTTGTAGAGTATTTCTCTCGCTGTCATTCATTTGTGGAAAATTTTAAATTATTAAATCAGTTTTGTCCAGCTGTCTCCAGCCATCTGCCATTTATGTAAGTATCTTCCTTGGAGTGTGTAACTTGTTTTATTTATGTAGTAATGCTGTATGTGGTAGTAAATAATGAAGTTAAGAGAATAGACTTTCATTCATTTTTGGAAAGCCTAGAAGTTATAAAGTCTCTTTAAGAATAACAAATGAGTTAAATCCCCATAAGAAGGAGAAGTAAAGCTTTGATCTCTAGATTCTTGTCCTTTGAAAGCACCTGTGTTGTGCAATTCATCTGCTGTGAATAAAAAGTTGGGGAAAAAAATCAAGTAGTTGTTGCCCACCAGTTTTCCTTGAAGATTAAAATTTCATGGAGTTGACAACATATTTGTACCACTAGTGATGAAATGCTCATCTCAGAAGAGAGTTTGCAGGATTGCCTTTGGTTGTTATTGTATGAAATTAGATTGTGATACATCAGAGACAGGAAAAGTGGAAGAAGTTCTAGTTGGAACATATTTCTAAGACATCTCAGTAAGCTGAGAGTTTTTCTTAGATGAAATGGCACATGGTCCTTAATCTCCAAATGGCTTATTTTTCTGTTATCTTCAAGATCACCTAAGAAAATGCCTGTTGTGCTGTGCGAGTTCAGCTCTGGAGATTTTTGTCTACAGGCACTGATGGCATTTATTAGGCAAGCAACAAAAGATGATTATAAAGGGGTTTTGTAAGGATTTGGGGTACCTTTTTTCCTTTAGTATATAAATCATAATTTATTGTTAATGGCTTAAGTATTTTTGCTTAGGTTTTAGTGTTAATTATGTAGAATATGCTAAGAATTAGAATCTGCCTTTCTTAGGAACGTAACTAAATGAGTGTAAGACCACAGAACGTTAAGCCCAGAAGACAGAAGTATGTTTTGCCTATAATGATAATCAGTAGTTTTTCAAGTTAATATATTATAACCACTGAAGGGCTAATTTGATGTTTCTTCCTTAAATTAAGGTATTGCTAGAATGTGATCCAAAACTCTATATTTTAATATGTAAATGCATTTTATGAAATTGTGAAAACACTGGTAACTTGGATGGGGGTTGGGTGAGGGTAGGAGGAAACTGTAGAAGTGAGGGTTCTGCATGGGGGGCTGACATCACTCTCTGCTTTGTTTATTTCTCTGTTACTTGAATTTTACAACAGGCATTACTTTGATGACTAAAAATGATGTAGAATTAAAAATTAATGTTGTTATTGAATATTCATTAATTAATTGATAACTAATTCCAAGACAGTTTGTTGAGTTCATTCAGTTTGATAGAGTTTTTAAAAATGGATAGTGTACCTTTCCTTTGTTTCTATCACTGTATGTCTTGTTGATCTGTGTTCCCTTTTTCTAAAGTACTGCAGTTGTAGCTTGATTTCTTTGGGTAGGCAGAATTCTAAATTTGAGTTACAATTAAAGGGTTTTTCACGTGAGAAAAGATAGGCTTAGTATTAATTTTTAAAGGGAAGCTAAATGTTTTTATTTGCTTATGTGTTAATATCTGAGTATACCTTCTTGGTTGAATAAATTGTTCCTGACAGAATGTGCAAATTAAGTTTGAATTAATGTAACTACAGAATTAGATAAAATCTTACCTGAGTACTGAGGATTTTGTGAAATGTTAGAACCTGGTGTATTGGGCATTATGAACATTAACCCAGGGAAGCAGTTAGGTTTGAAGGAAGGTATGGGCAGGAGCTTCACAGATGCTGGCAACACATATTATTAGATGTTTCTGTGCCATTTTTATAGTCAAAGTGTGTTCATGGGAAAACTGAAGCATTTGGGACAGTTGACAAAATTAAGTCGTATTTTAGTAAATTAATTAAAAAGTTTCCATCAAGTTTCAGCATAGTCTGTGTGTTGGTGATAGAATTAGCACCACATTACTTGCAATATTAAACAACAATCCTACAAGCTTCTGAAGGATTTGAACACTAAGACTAAATATAGTTGGATTTCCAAGTGATTCCAAGTGACTTGGATGCATTAACATTGAAGAGAATGAGAGGACTTTAAAATTCATTAGTATCACTTTTTTATAATTATGTATGACATTAAAAAGTGAATAGCTTCTCAATATCTGCTTTATAAGATACTTTATTATGGATTTGACAACTTTGATCCAGAACAATTCTAGGCCTCAAAAGTGTTTGGGGTTAAAAAAAAACAAAGAAACAAAAAAACTGTTGAACTTGATTAATTTCTGTGCCATAACTATAAAAATGCTGCAAATTAATTTAGAAGTTTAGGAGACTTAATTGTATGTGTTTGTTAACAGATAGATACCAGTGGCATCATAAGCCAATTTGGAATTCAGTGGTTGAAACACAGATATTGTAGTGTTTCCCAAAAATATGACAGTGTGTAATTTTAGAGGTTTTTCATGTGATCTCAATAAATAGAACGGAAGTCTATATTTTGACAAATGAAACAAAATTTCTGCTCTCCACAGGGAATACACTTTAAAATAATTGATGCAAATTATACATAGTGGTAGGGTTTTTCATAATCTTGTATTTTTATTTGTATATATCATACTGGAAAAGAGTAAAAATTAAAGGATGACATTTTATTTTAGATAAAATGACATATCAGATCTCACATTCTTATTTGCTAGGGTGTTTCATTTATTGGGGTCTTAAACTATATCTGTCCCCAAATATTTTAGGATAAAGGTTTAAACTGTTGAGCATCATTCTGTATAAATATAGACATACTTTAAAATTCCAATTTAAAAAATTCAAGGTTTTAGATTTAGAAAATTTTGTTTTGCCATTGTTCTTGCTGCTTTTTCACTTGCCGATCTCACCGATCGTCACTTTTTTATTTGTATTAGACTCTAAACATGCTTGAATCTGCCTTTTTCCTGCTAGACACATTTAGATGGTGGAGATTGTTATTCATGTTTCAATGTGCACACATTAAAATATCCAAAATGGACAGCAGGAACCAAAGTGCTGCCTCTTCCTTTGTTTGTCGTTTACCCTGGTAAGGGATGTGATAACCTAGTACATGTTAAACATATAATTGTTTCAAAGTATGTGGACTTTCCCCTTTGGTTGGATAAAGTAATTTGTAAGAAACATATTTTGAAATCCATATGTGTATCAGGATCTAACCAGGAATACCAAAACCACTTCAAGTATTTACAACAGAGAAAATTTAATGCAGGGAATTGGTGATAACAGGCAGTGGTGTTGCTGAGAGCCAAGCAAGGCACAGAAAGGTGACCCAGAGATTAGCAGTAGCAGGAAGATACTGCTACCCTGTGCTGAAGAGGAAAGGGGGCCCAGGGGTCAGGGCTACCCAGAAC
The DNA here is from genome assembly GCF_028885655.2 of Pongo abelii. Lineage (NCBI taxonomy): Eukaryota > Metazoa > Chordata > Mammalia > Primates > Hominidae > Pongo > Pongo abelii. Next base: position 128,821,711 of record NC_071993.2, on the reverse strand, counting down.
CCTGACAACTTCAAGAGCAGCTAGAGCAGCTTCCAAAAAGCAGGGCCATGGAAGAGAGAGGAGAGGTTTGGAGTGGAAATGCCCTTGCTGCTTTATCCCCCCAGCTCCAGTCTCTTGTTACGGGCTGAACCCTGTTGGAGACCAGCTGAGCCTGCAGGAGCCAGCCTCCTGCAATACAGAGCAGAACAGGTGGAGGGCGAGGAACGGAGCTGAGGGCAAGCAGGCGCAGATGAAACAGCAATATTGAGGAAGTTCCTTCTCTTGACAGTTTATGTCCATCTTCATCTTTATCTCCTTTGAATATGTCCCTGGACAAATTAACAATAGAAAATGACAATGGCACTCATTTCTGTGGATGTGAAGGTCCTCTGGCTGGCATCGTTGATGTTCCTTTCTCCTCATCCCTCCATGCCATCCCAAGCTGGTTCTCAATGAAAGACTGTGGTCTTCCCTGCCAGTGTAGAACTTCTTTTTGGCTAACAGCACATAATTAGCTTGTATCTCCTGCTACAAACCTCTAAACAGGCATAGAATGTAGTCATTTGGGGGAATGCCCTAACTGACATTCTCTAAGATGACTGAGATCAGCTAAGCCTCTGAAATAAATTCATATAGTAGGAACACTCTCATTTAGATGTCGGAAGAAGAGTGTTATGCCTGTCACTTTTGAAATTGAGCTTGGATGATTTCTCCTGATTAATTTATGTCCCTTTAGAGAAAGCAACGACTGTTGAGGAAGAATAAACTTTTTTTTTTTTTTGCTACGATTACAAAATAAGGGATGTAATCTAACTTAAGTATTCAGAGCATAAGAGCCTTGTATGAAGTGGACATCCAGTAAAATGTTTGATTAAATTTGTAGTGAATGTACTGTGAAAAGTTGATCATTGGCTTTGGGCTTTGAGAACTAGATATAGGAGTTTATAGCTGGAAGACTAAGAAATCTCCTAAAACAGTCCCGTTGATTTATAGAAAAGGAAGCTGGCATTTCTATTTTTATTTTCAGGAGATTCAAATTTAGAAAAATAAAATGCTTAAATTAACCTTAAAAACAACTATTTTTAGATTACAAAAGTCTTATAGAATATAAAAAAAGATGAATTTGTGTGTGTGTCCCAGCATGAAAGTCTGTAATTAATTCTACTCCCAGAAATTGATGCAGCAAATATTTATGGAGCCTCTACTGTGTGCTAGGTAGTGTTCTAGGCACTGGGGAAGTATTAGCAGACAAAACAGTTGAAATATTTCTTCTTACAGCACTTTATTCCTAATGGAAAGGGAAATAGGCAGTAAATATATGTGTCAGGTGGCAGTAAGTGCTATGAAGAAAGGTGAAGGAGAACTAGAGTGGATTTCCTATTTTATGTGGGTCCAGGGAAGCCCTCTGACAGTGATCAGGGGAATAAGAGGGTGAGCTGTCTGGTGCTCTGGGGAAGCGGGTAATTCTGGGCAAAGGGAAGGGTTAGCAATAAGTTCTGTTAACAGGCTGACATATATGTCTCCAGATTTTTTATATTGGACTTTTAAATAAAATAACTATTGTTTATACTGTGCCTACTTTTGCCTTTCACTTGACAGTCTATCTTCCTTTGTCTTTTTAATAGTTGTGTATAACATTTCATTCTGTGGATATACCTTAACTCTTTACCCAGTTCTCCATCGATGGACATTCAGGCTGTTTCCAGTTTCTAATATTAGAGAGAGTGTTGCCATAAACAGCTTCATACATGCATGGAAACACTTGTATGGGTGTTTCTCTAGGACAGTGGTTCTTTTTTTTGTTTTGTTTTGAGACAGTCTTGCTCTGTCGCCCAGGCTGGAGTGCAGTGACGCCATCTCGGCTCACTGCAAACTCCGCCTTCTGGGTTCACGCCATTCTCCTGCCTCAGCCTCCTGAGTAGCTGGGACTACAGGCGCCCGCCACCACGTCTGGCTAATTTTTTTTTTTTTTTTTTTTTTTTTTTTTTTAGTAGAGATGGGGTTTCACTGTGTTAGCCAAAATGGTCTCGATTTCCAGACCTCGTGATCCGCCCACCTCGGCCTCCCAAAGTGCTAGGATTACAGGCGTGAGCCACTGCGCCCAGCGTGTGGTTCTTAACCCACTTTAAAGGGCTTGAGAAAATACTGAAGCTCAGGTCCCATTCAGACTAGTTTTTATATTAGGGTCTCCGGGGAGGGGATCCAGGCTTTGGTATTTTTTAAAATCTCAGGTGGTTACGATATATAGTCAGGCTTGAGAACCACTGCTGTAGGATTGTTCTTAGAAGTAGACTTATTGAGTCAGTGAAAACATTGTACATTTTAGTAGATAATGTAACATTATTCTCTGTATTCTTTAGGATTAGGAGTGACTGCCAGTAATAGAAACCTAAGGTAATATTGGGTTAAACAAGATAGTTTATTTGTAATGTAAATATCTAGACATAGGCAACCGGGAACTGGTATGGCTGTTTTGTTCCATGAAGTCCTCAGTTGCCCAGGTCCCTTCTAGCTTTTGTTTTGGCTGAACTGAAAGTAAGCTCTTAGCCCAAAACTCCAAGGTGGAGGGTAGGGATCCTGCCATGAAGTCCACGTTCCAGGCAGCAGAGTGAAGGAAAGGCTGAAAATCGGCAAAAGGTACAGGTCAGCTATCCTTTGGAAAAGATGCCTGGAAACTTCCACAGACCACTTCCACTTGTATCCCATTGGCCAGAACTTGGTCATGAGCCCACACCCAGCCGCAGGAAGGCTGGGAAACAGGCTTTTGTCTGGGTGACCTGTGTACCCTGAAGAAAACCGGGGCTGGTTTTATGTGAAAGAAGAGAAGGACAGATAGTGGCAGCCACCAGCGGTCTCTTCTGCGGCTTCCATGAAAGCTGTAGGAACCTGCCCTCCTACCTAAGACCATGAGGGTGCATTGTCCAGACCTGGTCATTCACAACTGCAGTCAGCCAAAAGCTTCAGTGCAGAGATTAAAACTTCAGATAATATGTTGGTACAGGGAGAGGCAAAACAGACTTAAATCAGATGCAGGAATGATGCTGGAGAGTTGTAAACTTTATCATGTGTCAGAAAATAATAAAGGTGCAGGAGGCCAGTGTTTTAATTGGACATACTTTGTCTCTGCTTGATGTTTCAGCTGTCATCCTGGAGGGTCTTTATCACCTTCAGCATGGCAGTTGTTACTTAATTGCTAATGTACTCAAATTGGTGTTAATATTAATGTTGCCCACCCTCGAACATATTCATCAAAGATATCTTAATACATAATTTTTATGTTTTGAGTTAAAAAATTTTTTAATTTTTAATTAAGAAATGAAGGCTGGGTACGGTGGCTCAAGCCTGTAATCCCAGCACTTTGGGAGGCCGAGGTGGGAGAATTACTTGAGGTTAGGAGTTCGAGACAGCCTGGCCAACATGGTGAAATCCCATCTCTACTAAAAATACAAAAATTAGCCTGGTGTGGTGGCACACACCTGTAATCCCAGCTACTTGGGAGGCTGAGGCAGGAGACTCGCTTTAACTTGAGAGGCGGAGGTTGCAGTGAGGCAAGACGGCGCCACTGCACCCCAGCCTGGGCGACAGAGCAAGACTCTGTCTCAAAAAAAAAAAAAAAAGAAAGAAAAGAAATGAAAAGTTTGATAAGTGACATTTTACAAATCAGTATTTTTTGTCGTTGCAGTGGATGAAGATCGCAGTACGGAACCTGACCGATTGCAGGTGTTTCACAAGAGAGCCATCATGCCTTACGGTGTTTATAAGAAACAGCAGAAAGACCCAAGTGAGGAGGCCGCTGTTCTGCAGTACGCCAGCCTGGTGGGGCAGAAGTGCTCCGAGCGGATGCTGCTGTTCAGAAACTGACCTGTTCGCCTCTGCCGGGGGGTTCCTGTGTTGTGCTGATGATTTGTGCCAGGATACATATTCAGTACCTGTGGGGAAATAACTGTCACCACCCACAAATTAGACATTTTTTATTTTGACTGTCTATGGCTTTTAAAAAATATTTTGTGGCAATGTATCTGTGAGAATCTCATGGTTAATATAAAGATTTTAAAACTGCATTATGACCTAGCCCCCATAATTGGGGTTTATCATTTTGGAGGTTTCTTTCTAGAGCAAGATATGCTCAAATTCTCCTGTTTGTATTTTGTAAAATGAAGAAGTGAATCTAAGTAACTTAATCACAGTTGTGTATTTTTTTTTGGTTCTGTTAGAGAAATTAAAACAGACTGTTTCCTCAGGCCCATTTTAAACTGAACTTATGCTAGGAAACCTTAAGTATGGGAAAGGTAGAAAGTTCGTTTCATCACTTAGAAAATATGTCTTCTCAAGAACAAAACTGTGTGCTGTTACTCAGTGTTCAATATTAAATTGCTGCCAAATGTTACGTAGTTTAATAGAGAACTTGAAAAAATAAAACATTAAAATGGATCTTCTGTTAGCTTCAGGTATCCATTTGTTCAGGACAGTCCTGTTCATGTCTGTTGTCTTGGCATAGTTTTTTCCCCTAGAATATAGTACTCCCTTTTACTCTAAAAAATATCCCAGTTTGGACAATAAAATACATAATTACTCTAGTTATATTATTTGCTTTATTTCTAAAAATGTAAGAAATTGAATTTTTTTAAAGAAAAATGTTGGTTCCTGCCTTGATCTAAGCCTCATCCAAAGGAAATAAATAGTCACTAGTTTTTTATCTTACAACTCAGGACATTTGTCTTTGGTTATTAATGGAAATTAGTATGTGATTACTTTCATAGTTGATGCCACAAATCACATTTAAGAAGGAATCATTCTGACCTCTGTTCCAGGACAAGAGCTAGAACAATCCATTTCTTGTCCTTTGATGTGAGACTCAGAGTCAGGGTGGCTTCTGCCACCCTTAGTAACTCAGAGCAGAGGCCAGCCTCCTCCTTCCCTCTCACTTTCTTTTGCTGAGTCCTTTGCCCACCTGTCAAGGTGGCAGGTACTGTGCTGGATACAGGAGGACAGTCAGACATGTCCCTTCTTAGCTATAGTCGAGCTGTCTGGGAAACAGGATGAAGAACAGAGGAGGGTTATTTTCTTGTGCCCTCTTTGTCAGCTGATCCCCTCTTCTGCTACCAGCTGTTTGGCCAGCAGGCCCTTTTTAGTCCCCACTTTGCCCATTTTTCTGTTTTGGTTCATCGTTTCTTAAAAGCCATATTATAAAACATGGTAGTTTGAATCCTGTTGCTAATTTTAAACTTTTCTCTAAAATATACTGAATTTTGACAAAAATTTGAAAATATCCTCAGCTAACTAGAATAAAAAGGATCATAAAACAATGATTTTAAAAATGAAATCTCTAGAAACTTAACATCCGAGTCAGCCGTATTTCTTCATTCAGAGTGTGTGTGTCACACCTGCCAAGGTGCCGAGTACTGTGCTAACCGAGCTAGAGTAGTGAGCAAAGCCATTTTCTCTGATCACAAGATTTTACATTTTTCTGGGATTTTGACCTGCAAAATAGTCTCGTAAGAGCATTTGAGAGACTTACTTGGAACTGCCTTCAGAATCTATAGAGCCTTTTTTCTCTTTTTCCTCTAAAATGAAAAGAGCTTCATTTTATGATTATAACAAAAGTGATACTGTATGCAGTTAGAACATTAAGAAGTATAAATAAAAAGTAAAAGTCATCTAAAACCCTACCATACTCAAAAGAAGAAAAGAACTGTCATGTATGTATACACACATACCTATGTAATTTTAATATAAATAGAATTATGTTCTACATGCTGTTTTATTTCCTCAACAGTAAATTATGGACATGTCTGAAATTTGAAATTTCAAAATAAGGCTTTAGAAAGTGTAGTAAGTAATCTCTGCATTATTAAAAAAAAATAAGCAGGGTAGGGCTGGTACTTGGCTCCCTTAGCATTTGAATGTCTAACTTGATGTTATCACTGCATCTTCCCTCCTTTTGTCTTTGTGATTAGCGTGTAAAATGGTATTCATAAAGATCACAACCCTTGAATATCAAATGAAGAGAAAACTTGACTCCAAGTTTCCAAGGAAGAAACTCTGGTTTCTTCCTGCAGAATTCATTTTCAGAGGAAAATGATGAATCATCCCTGTCTGTGAACCACTGTGCTTTCCGACGGTGGCATTGTAGGTTGACGCCAGCAAAGCCTCAGAGTGACTTGAGCATTGGAGATCCTTCTACTTGGCTGCTGTTTTCATGCATTATGTTTGTTTGAGAATAGATAGTGTATTGATCCGAGTAGTTAAAGTGTCTTAAAAGGACACCTATTTGTCCTTTCGAGCCCCAGCTGAGTGAATATTGATAGTGAGCTAGAAAAGCATAGTCAAGAAAAGTGACCCACCTTCTTAGCTGACCAGCAGTTTAGCTGAGAGATCTGATTTTATGTTCGTGGCTTTCTGTAAAGAAAGACACAAGGACTTTTCAAAGACAGTTTATATCTTTCCAAGGCAGGAAGCTTTGCATTTGCAATCTTAGTGTTGTGTCCCCGTCTGATTTCAAATACATCACACCTGCCTTCCTGTTTTGGCAGCAAAGATGTAGTTTCGATTCCCCGTGCTACCATCCTTATTTAAATTATTTCCATTCTAAGAGATTTTTGTTATTTTTTTAAATGTAATCTGAGCACTTTTTTGTATTCTAAAAGATAGATGCTATCAGATAAATATATTGTTCATTTGATTAAAATTATTTAGATAAATATTACTATGTTGACTTTTAAATAGCTTTATCCTATTTTTCATTCATTTTGCAAATATTTGTTGTGTGTAGTTTTTTAACATGTCAGAATCTATTATGTAAAGGAACCTTTTCAGATTTCTGAACAGTATATGCTTTGATTGTATAGGCTTTATATTATTTCAGTATGAATAAAGATAAGGAATATGAAACAGTTAACTAAAATGTATCTGTCGTTGCTAACTTGAAAGAAATGAAGTAGAAACAGTTGGAAAATGTTTGAATTAGAAGTTATTCAAGTGCACATTCTCTTCTAAAAGAAAACCAATGACTGTAAGGCAAAACAAGTTTGATTGCATGTGGTATTTTTTGCTCTTGTATATGCTTTTTGAACAAGCTATTTGATAAAGCCTGAATGGAAAAAATAAAAGCTGTTTCTATCTGCAGTGGCTCTTGGTGGTCATTACTTAAAGGACATGTTTTCATCTTTAAATTCCTGAACACATTTCACCTGCTGTGAATATGTAGCAAACAGAGGTAAAACATTGGCTATATGAATCATAAAATTTAATTTTTACTGAATGGAGTTCCAGACCATGTGGTTATCTAAATCAAAGTATGGTGGGTTCCTTTCTCAGAAAGAGAGTAAAATAAATCCCATTTTAAGCCAAAAGTCTAGATTTTCACAAGATAAATTAGGGAATAGACTTTTATAACCCAAAGGGATTCAAAATAGGACTTCATCAAATTCAAATGTAATTTATCTTAGAACGTTTACAGAGAAATTTTCAAAAATATAAAGTGTGCTTTAATTGTTCATAATAGTCTGTGGTATATTTATGCGATACATTTACTAGTGTTTTATCTCTACAGTAAAGAGGGTCCTGGTAGGTGGGTGATAAAATGAATCCTATTCCCAAGTGATTTAAATATTAGTTACAATTCCCAGTGACATTTTTTAAGAATGGACTTAGCCTTTTCTTAGTTGAAATGGACAGGGTTCATCAGGAAACATTTAGACAATATAGAAAAGAATACTGAAGAAAAGTAAAAACACCTTTAATCCCATCAGCAGCAACTCCTGACTCTACCTTTCACGTTTTGGTGTAGACTAAGAATTAAAGTTGCTGAAGACATTTTGTTTTCCGAATTTTTATTAGAGCTTCAAAATAGCTTGCATGCATATAGAGAGCATGGTTTCCTTATCTCTTCATCTGCAATGTGAAGAAACAATTCTAAATGAAAAGTGCTGTTTTTAAAAGTTAGTATAGCAGCTCTTACTATTACGTGGCATTTGTAATACCACTCGAAATGAAGCATTTCAGCCATCTTAGGGGCATCCTTCGCTTGTCTGGCACGTATAAAGCAGACTATTAGTGACTAGCACAAATATTTTTGTTTCTTTGATCATTAAAGTTTGATTAAATGCAATATTTTTAAAAAGTGGTTTTAAAGATTTATTTATTTTAATGTTGCAGGCTAGAGTCATTATAAGAAAAAGGTCCTTTGGGAGGCCAAGGCAGGAGGATTGCTTGAGGCCAGGAGTTCCAGACAAGCCTGGGCAACATAGTGAGACCCCGTCTCTGCAAAAACAAAATCAGTTAGCCAGGCGTGTTGTGTGCCTATAGTCCTAGCTACCTGGGAGGCTGAAACAAGGATCGCTTGAGTTCAGTTCAAGTCTTCAGTGAGCTATGATCACACCACTGCTATACAGCCTGGGTGACAGAGCGAGTCCCTGTCTCTCAAAAATTGTGTGTGTGTATGTGTGTACATGTGTATGTATTTATACATATAAATGTTGTACTCTCAACATATTATTCAACTGTGATTTTGAATGAAATTTTCCTCTGAACCTTAATTTTCCATGCTTGTCAGTCTGTGCCAGGGTCTTAAAATTATTTAACGTAAGGTTTTTAAAAATTTAATTAATGTTAAATGAAAACTCATGAATACTTCATGAAATCCAATTCATCACACTTTGTTAATTCAGTATTCAGTGAATCTGAATAGCATCTCTCAACTATTGGAGCTTTTTGACCATGAAAAAAGAAAAACAACATTTTAGGTTTGTGAATTCAGAGCTTAAGGCTTTTAGCTCAATCGTATGTGAACAGTTCTACATATTTGTCCAGAATATTTTAAAATATCGAGAGGTGGCCAGACTGTACTTTGGAAGTTAACTGTTGCTGATGTGAGTTATTTTACTGACCTTTAAGGCAAATATTATACACACATATATAAATACAGCAAGAGAGCATGTACGTAGTGAAAGCTCCCTAGTAATTGTAGGATGTCTCAGTTTTGATTCACAGAATCAACTTGATAAAGGGTTTGGATTTATGACTATGGTAGGAATGACACAAACTGCTAAGGCTGCCCTGTACCTAAGGTAGCTTTAGCCACATGTGTCTAATTCAATTAAAACTTAAAATTTAAATTCGAGACGGGCGCGATGGCTCACGCCTGTAATCCCAGCACTTTGGGAGGCCGAGGTGGACGAATCACGAGGTCAGGAGTTCAAGACCATCCTGGCCAACATGGAGAAACCCCGTCTGTACTAAAAATACAAAAACAATTAGATGGGCGTGGTGGTGGGCGCGTGTAATCCCAGCTACTCGGGAGGCTGAGGCAGGAGAATCTCTTGAACCAGGGAGGCGGAGATTGCAGTGAGCTGAGATCGCGCCACTGCACTCCAGCCTGGGTGACAGTGTGAGACTCCGTCTCAAAAAAAAAAATTAAAATGTGTCATGCTTTGATACTTTCTTAGGTTTCTATGTGGTAAAACACTGTGGTACTATGACAGGGGAACATTTGTTTGGGGGCAACTTCCTTTGACACCTTGAGAGGTGACAGCGTGCTAACAGTCCTCAGAGCCCTCGCTCGCTCTGGGCGCCTCCTCTGCCTGGGCTCCCACTTTGGCGGCACTTGAGGAGCCCTTCAGCCCGCCGCTGCACTGTGGGAGCCCCTTTCTGGGCGGGCCAAGGCCAGAGCTGACTCCCTCAGCTTGCAGGGAGGTGTGGAGGAAGAGGCGCGAGCAGGAACCAGGGCTGCCTGCCGCGCTTGCGGGCCAGCTGAAGTTCCGGGTGGGCGTGGGCTTGGCAAGCCCCGCACTCCGAGCGGCCCGCCGGCCCTGCCGGCCCCAGGCAATGAGGGGCTTAGCACCCGGGCCAGCGGCTGCCGAGGGTTTACGGGGTCCCCCAGCAGTGCCAGCCCACCGGCGCTGTGCTCGATTTCTCGCCAGGCCTTAGCTGCCTCCCCTCGGGGCAGGGCTCGGGACCTGCAGCCCGCCATGCCTGAGCCTCCCCCGCTCCGTGGGCTCCTGTGCGGCCAGAGCCTCCCCTACGAGCGCCGTCCCCTGCTCCACGGCGCCCAGTCCCATCGACCACCCAAGGGCTGAGGAGTGCGGGCGCACGGCGCTGGACTGGCAGGCAGCTCCACCTGCGGCCCTGGTGTGGGATCCACTGGGTGAAGCCAGCTGGGCTCCTGAGTCTGGTGGGCACTTGGAGAACCTTTATGTCTAGCTCAGGGATTGTAAATACACCAATCGGCACTCTGTATCTAGCTCAAGGTTTGTAAACACACCAATCAGCATCCTGTGTCTAGCTCAGGGTTTGTGAATGCACCAACTAACACTCTGTATCTAGTTACTCTGGTGGGGACTTGGAGAACCTTTGTGTGGACACTCTGTATCTAGCTAATCTAGTGGGGAGGTGGAGAACCTTTGTGTCTAGCTCAGGGATTGTAAAGGCACCAATCAGCGCCCTGTCAAAACAGACCACTCGGCTCTCTGTAAAATGGACCAATCAGCAGGATGTGGGTGGGGCCAGATAAAAGAATAAAAGCAGGCTGCCCGAGCCAGCAGTGGCAACCCGCTGGGGTCCTCTTCCACGCTTTGTCCTTTTGCTTGTTCCAATAAATCTTGCTGCTGCTCACTCTTTGGGTCCACACTGCCTTTATGAGCTGTAACACTCACCGTGAAGGTCTGCAGCTTCACTCCTAAGGCCAGCGAGACCACGAACCCACCAAGAGGAATGAACAACTCCAGACGCACTGCTTTAAGAGGTGTAACACTCACCGCTAAGGTCTGCAGCTTCACTCCTGAGCTGGTGAGACCACAAACCCCACCAGAAGGAAGAAACTCCGAACACACCCGAACATCAGAAGGAACAAACTCCGGACACGCCGCCTTTAAGAACTGTAACACTCATCGCGAGGGTCCACGGCTTCATTCTTGAAGTCAGTGAGACCAAGAACCCACCAATTCCGGACACAACTTTGCGGTTTCTCATATGTAATTCCCATTGTGAATCTAGTCCCGCCTTTGATTTAAGTGCAGCTATACATATGTGCATTTGTAGCATCTCATTACTATGTCAGTTTCCTAAGATAACTGTTCCATTTAGATTTACAGTTAAGCTATGTACAGAGATGCTGCTTCCTTAAAAAACAATTTGAATGAGTGAAAGATTAATTCAGAAATATTTACACAGGATTCCTGTTCTTTTATTTCCACTTTCAAATATTGCATCTTAAATTTTCTTGCAGGTTTCTAGTTTTCTAGTTGCATATTTATTTTACCCAAATAAAAAACTTTATCAATAACAATCTCTGAATCTATAGCAATCAAAGGATGTTCATGCATCTTACAAAAGAAGTCCACTCAAAAATCTTCAGTGACCTAACTCTGCAAAAGAAAGGTGGGAGAAAATAAATACTCATCATAACATCTCCCTTATACCAGTTAACATACAGCTGGTGGATAACACACATGATTAAATCAGCCCTGAAGAAAGATTGGAAAGATTTATGGCTCTGCCTTTTGGAGATGTTTTATTCCTTTATTGCATTTTTTTAGGGCAATTTTGATTACTAGGGTTTTTTTCCAGCTTACTTCTAACCCAAGCTGCGTGTCAATGTCTCAATCCACAGGTCATACGGAATTTCAGTGGAGGCATTTTATTTAGATATGGGGAGGTTGGTCTGGACTTGCTTCACCAAAAATTGGTTGCAGATCCCCTTGGGCAGAGCTTGTGGGGGTGGGAGATTGGAAGGGGCCCCTGCTAACGGGCAGTGGCCATGGGAATTCTGTGCAAGAATGAAGGGCACTGCCTGCAGAAAGTACGAATGACTACGTCCACTCTTTCTGGTTTCTGCCTGTTCTTGAGCCACGTTGCAATTCCAGTTGTTATTTTACTAAGAAAGCCAGGAAAATAATCAGTGTGTGGCCAGCCATATGCAATTAAGGCTTCTGCATCTACAGCAGCTGGTGGTTATGCTTGAAGTATTTAATATTTCTGATAAAGTCACTAATGATTCTGTTGGGAAAGTTTGGAACTAAAGGAACGAAGTTTAAAGGGAAAATCTGGAGACGAGTTTGGCCTTATTCTAATGAGTGTTATTCATTTCTCTTACCCATTTATTGCCTTTGTAAAGATATGGAAACTGTTATATGTCAGCATTATCGGTGTGTGATGAATTGTAGACCTCACTTATCTGTAGGCTGCTTATCTGGCCACTTCACCATCTGGAACATAGAAAAGGAAGGCAGAAAGGAAGGAAACACAATCGCCACTTAGCAGCTAGAATGGGCTGGAATTCATGCACCAAAGCTCCTGCCTTATTCCTGGGAGCGCCATTAGGGCTATGTGGTATAGGAGAAAGAGCACGGGGCTTTGTAGAGATGTTTCTCTGAAGAAATTTTTGGTACCAAAGTAAAAGGAAAAAGTGAACTGGAAATGACGTGCTAATGGAAGGTTGCACATTTTACCCTGACTAGCTCTCCCTGTGCATGGCCAACAGCATTCCCCCCGTGCCCTGTGGACAACCGTGGGTAGGGAGCGCTGACATCATACCGGGAGCAACCTTCTGGCCACATTCCCCCAGCAAGCACCCGCATCCTTTTATTCACCTACTTAGTAAGTTAAAAGAAAAAGGAAAAATGTTTTGGAGAACCTGGACTTGGAAGGCAAAGCAGACTTCAAGTCCTAGAAGCACTACTATTTGTGTGACGTTAGTGCCAGAAGGAAGTTCAGCAAACTTCAGCTTCCGCATCGGGAGTGGTGAACTGGGCAACCTGCTGCCCAGCTGATAGGAGTTGATGAGATTTGCAGGTGTAGACAGCTCAGCACGCAGCCTTGCTGCTGTTCTTCAGCCCATTATATCTTGATCAAAGCAGGTATCAACCAAAAAAGAAAGGTCGCAAGATTCCAGTTCTAACAAACATTACAGAAAAAAGGTGGAGTAAACTCTACTTATCTAAGGTTATCTAAACAACAGGATAGTTTCAGGCCAGTCGGAGAGTTGACTTTGGTAATGACAATGTTGAATTGTCCAGGAAATTGTTAAAATACATTTCCTATACTCTATTATAAGCAAATGTATAATGCAATGGAAACATTTCATAGTTAAAGCAATCAAAAGGTTCTGTTACAGGATAAATTACAGTTATCTGCAAAATTCACGATATTGGAACAGGCCTTCGAGACCGTGGAATTAGAATCCATTTTAAATACCTGCTCACAAAGAAGACCCTAATGTCAGAAGGCTAAAAACATGCTAATGGCTGCTGCTGTCTAATTGAATGTGGATAAACAATTATTCATAGGAACCCATTATTCATATTCATGAACAATTATTCATATTCACGGGAGCCTCACTCCAATGGGGCCACCATTTAAGTTTTCCTTGGTATAATGGAGAAATAAAATGGGCTTGAGACCTGGGTACAATTACGCACATTTTTGTTTATTTTGTTTGAGATAAAACTAAACAGGCTATCTGGAAAACCAGCAACATTTCACAGGCTCTGCTGATTGTCTTGCTCAGCACGCTGCCGCATGCAGTTACAGTTTAACTGATAATGACTGGGCTGTTTTCATCTTGCCCCCGACTGCTCCGGCTTTTCTGCCTCCTTCTGCATCATTCTTCTGCATATAGGCGAATTCTGGAGGGAGCATCATATCTTAAAATTGGCTTTTCACAGAGCCACACAGGTTAGAGGAAGAGCAGCATCAAATCAGGACATCGAAAGCACATTTTTTGGACTGGAAAAGTGGTGACATTGGGTCCCATGGGATGCTGCCTCAGTGGGAGGGAGAGCGGGCTGGAAGACAGTATTTGGAAATAGATCTGCAGCATTTGCCAAAAACAGGTGTTTATATAGTTGAACGTTTTCTGCAGCCTCGTTAAAAGTGAAATTTGCTGTGTCCGTGGCTGCGTATCCAGCCCCCGGGTCTTCAAGCTTGGACACCGGGAAGCCAGGGGGATGTTTTCCTGACACTGTCAGAATTGCTCTGCTCCCCATCCTGTTCTAACAGCTGCTCCGAGAGCCCCGATGGAAGCAGTTAGCACCTCAGCGGCGACTCTGCTGTCCACTCGAGCAGAGCCACTGGCTCGGATCTAGTGGAGGAGACGCTGGCTGTGGCCTAACCTTGACCGACAGAGAGCTGGGGCGGGAGGGGAGCGAACCCTCTGCACTTCTCCGTTATTGTTAAGGGTGCTGCGTGCTCAGTTGACCCTTGGGTACAAAGTGGAGCGAAACTGGTCCCCTTTGCTCTTTCTGCCCTTTCAGTGACGTTTCCCCAGAAGCCACCAGGGGGCAGAAGAAGCCTCTTTGCCTTTTTTTTAAACCTCTTAACATTGGTCCATTGGGCCAATGTTTTTGATATAAAACATTTTGACATAATTATATTTATATCAAATAAATGTATGAATTCTAATTCTCATTTCCCACATATTTGATTTTTTTTCCAGATTTGGGTTGTCTTTGAATGAATTCTTCTGTAGCTAAGGCAATTGTGAGGGGAGGTCTTCATTTAAGAAGGAATTTCTGCCAACGCATGATCCAGTTATGGGATCCTGTGTCTGATGCATCCCAGTCTCCCATGTTATTCTCTGTCTTTCCAGACTCACTGGGCTGGGGCAGCCCTGGGTGTGTTTTATCTGGATTATTGCAGGAGCCTTTCAACCAGTGGCCATCCCAGTCCTGTTATGCAGATGCCACCAGGCTCGCCTGCCCAATGCAGCAGCCAGCAGGTCTGTCTCCCCTGGCCTAACCTCAGCCAGCTCCTCAGCCTGCCCATTGAAAGCTAAACTGGCCCACCTGGCATGCCCAGACTTTTCTGCCAACCTTTCCCCTATATCCTCCTTCTATACACTGCTGTCTCAGGTCTTTCCTGTTTCTTGATCTTCACTGGGTCTGTTTCGTCCCCAGTCATGCTCCCTCCCCTTCAAGCGTGACCCAATCTTCTGGGTCCCTATCAGATGTCACCTCCTAATTAGCACCTTGTGTATAATATCAGGATCCCTGGCGGGCACGGTGGCTCACATCTGTAATCCCAGCACTTTGGGAGGCCGAGGTGGGCGGATCACCTGAGGTCGGGAGTTCAAGACCAGCCTGGCCAGCATGGAGAAACCCTGTCTCTATTAAAAATACAAAATTAGCTAGGCGTGGTGGCAGGTGCCTGTATTCCCAGCTACTCAGAAGGCTGAGGCAGGAGAAACACTTGAACCTGGGAGGTGGAGGTTGCGGTGAGCCGAGATTGCGCCATTGCACTCCAGCCTGGGCAACAAGAGTGAAACTCTGTCTAAAAATATATATATATATATATATATATATATATAAATTTCCTACCATTGCATTTCTTTCATAAGGTTCTAGAAAACCAACCACACAACTGGGGTCATAGGAATGATGTGTGTTGGTCTCAGTTAAGGGAGCTAAAGAAAGGCTGGACTCGTTGGAGAAACCTGCTAGAGAAAACACCATGTGTTGTGTGGAGGCTGAATCCCAGCAACCAGGACCCCAGGCAGGGCCTGCTCCTGGAGCTGCTCGGGACTCCCTGGAAATATCTAGGAAGCTTTCCCAAGGAGTGAGTCCAAACTAGACCATATCGAGCTTTGCAGGCTCTGAACACATTAAGAACAACAGAAACACTCGTGCAGAAGAGTGGTAAACGTGAGGTATAGAAGTGAGTTTTGCTTTGTAACCCTAGGAAAATACCAGTCTGTCTGCTTTTGAATGTGCAGCTACTAAAGATAATCTCTAAGAAATGCACCCTTTTTTCTGCCTGCTCTTTTGTTTCCTTGAAACAGACAGGTGGAAGTGAGAGGAATAGGTGCTTGGGGAGTGTTCCCAGAGGTGAAGGCGGTGCTTGCATGGATGTCTGTGCCTAGGCAGGCACCTTCGCGGTCACCTGCTGCCAAATGAGCAGCAAGAGACAGGAGCAAATAAAGGAGCTCATGCACGCGGGGGGTTGACGTGCCTCCCAGCAGGAGAAGCACATGTGAGGGGAATTGTCTTGGGACACTTGGCTGTTGGTAGAACAGCTGCTTTGCATAATGAATTCCTGGCCTAATGGGTATGTAGATCCCAGCACTTGGGGCAGGACTGTTTTTGGTTTAGTGCTCACACACCAGAAAATAGAATGCGCCAATATGAATTGAAAATTCTTAAAAGGGATCAGTGTAATCCCTATTTAATTTGGACTTTTCCTTGTAAATTCATTTCGCAAATGGTAAGACATTCTAGTAACGGACACAAAGGCATTTTTATACATGCTGAACACACTTCAGCCTGGGAATAGTCCACTTGCCCCTAATTGAGATCCTAAAGGAGGGGAAAAGCCTTGCAAATCAATCTCTGCAAGTGCAGAAAAGAGCTCTCGATGCCATCCAAGTGGCATGTGGAATAAAAGTTCCCGTCCCTTCAGGGTTTCACACGACCACAGATCCTTGAAAATGTTCAGGAGGGTGAAGTGAGGCTGAACATCATTAGGAAGATATCACTGCTATTTTGCTTTACTCACTCTTAATTTCTGTTAACCCTTCCTAAATTTTATGAGACTGATGCTTTTCCTTGAAGCTCATAAGGCATTTAAGTGCAGGCCCAAATGCATGAGACGGGCTGTTCCTCTCATTTGAATTGGGACCTGCATATGGAGATGAGCGCACAATGACATTTGCAGAGAATTAGCATATCACCCGATGGCAGAACATGCCCATTCCAATGGGCAGGCAAGGAGGGTGGTGCCAGGGTATGCTGTGGGCACACAGACCTAATACTAACCCCACACATCTTGGGCCACAGATTAACCACTCTCGTAGAGGCCTGGGGCTCTCAACCTGCTTGCTGTTTGAAAGCTCTGTGCAAAACCGAAGTCACACCTATATGCTCCATGCATTCATTCCTTAACTGATACCTTCATCCACAACTATCTGAGCACCTACTCTATGCTAAGTATTATACTTGTCACTGAGGTTGGTATGGTTTGGCTCTGTGTCCCCACCCAAATCTCATGTTGAATTGTAATCCCCACATGTCAGGGGAGAGTCCTGGTGGGAGGTGATTGGATCATGGGGACAGTTTCCCCCTTGCTGTTCTTATGAAACTGAGTGAATTCTCATGGGATCTGATGGTTTAAAAGTATGGCACCTCCCCCTTCAAGTGCTCTCTCTTCTGCTCCGCTGTGGTAAGATGCACTTGCTTCCCCTTCTGCCATGATTGTAAGTTTCCTGAGGCCTCCCAGCCGTGCTTCCTGTTAAGACTGCAGAACTGTGAGTCAATTAAACCTCTTTTCTTCATAAATTATCCAATCTCAGGTAGTTCTTTATAGCAATGTGAGAACAGACTAATATAGAGATGAACAAGACAGATTGGAATTGCATTCTAGGGAGAGAGGGAATTTACAAGTAAAAGAAGAAATAAAAAAAGGATGTTTGATTGTGCTCAGTGGTACAAAAGCCCATTTTGGACAGGGTGGTCAGGAAACGGCTTTTTGAAGCAGCGCCAGTAAATGTGTGTTGACGGAATGAAACCATGAATACAGGAACATACAGCACTACTGGGGATTCAGAGGTGGGAGCATCATGCTCTTTGCTCTTCAGGAGTTCAGAGTCTCAGAGGATTGACTCAAAACCATGAGCTGGAATGAGAAGGGATCTAAGAGTTCAGATGAATCCTATGGATGTTCTTAGGAAGAAGGGCTGGTCTCTAATTGAAGGCAAAGAGGTCTCCTGAGACAGCTGATCTTTGACCTCAGGTCAATTTTAGGAAAGAAAGGGCCAGAGTGTTCCCGGCAGAGGAATATAGCCCTGCGCAGAGATAAAAAGACAGGGCATGTGTTGGGAACAGCATAAGGTTTAATTTGGCTGAAATATTGAGAACTTGAAAGAAGGTCATGGGTGCTGCGGCTGAACTGGCCAAATGGGGCATCTTGCTGAAGGTCTGCTTGTGTGGCTGGCATGCCATTGTTTGCAAACAGCTTTCTGTCTGGCAACCCCAGACATAACTTTAAATACTCGTGGCAAGTTACCATGGCTGGAAGGATGGATGGTCTGAGGAGTCTCCACCATTTCCCTGCCACAGGGGAGAGGGAGCCACGTACTCACCTCTCAGGATAGATGTGGAGCCCGCTGGAAACACAATCGACCAGCCCGGATGGTTTTTCACAACCAGCGAAGTTGGTCTGCTGCTTTCTCCAGAGGTCTAGGGTGGAATGTGCACAAATCCTAAGCCTTTCCCATAGGGAGAATCCAGTCTGAGGGGGAGGCCCAACAGAAATGCAGAGGCTCCCACCGGAAGAAGCCTCAGGGCAGGTGCCATGAAAACAGCTCCGTGGACTCTGAGGGGTCAGATGAGGGGCTACATGGAGACCAGCATGGACCAAGAAATCATGGTAAAAAAAAAAAAATCAGTGAGGAAAGCATTTAAAACATGTTGCTGGTCGAGTACAGTGGCTCACACCTGTAATCCCAGCACTTTGGGAGGCTGAGGCAGGAGGATCACTTGAGCTCAAGAGTTCGAGACCAGCCTGGGTTAACAGCAAGACCTCGTCTCTACTACAAATAAAACCAATTTTTGAAAAATCAGCTGAGTGTGGTAATGCCTGCACCTGTAGTCCCGCTACTCAGGAGGCTGAGGCAGGAGGATTGCTTGAGCTTGGGAGATGGAGGCTAGGGTGAGCTGTGATTGCCTCACTGCATTCAACCTGCATGACAGAGCGAGACCTTTCTCAAAATACACACACACACACACACACACACACACACACACAGTCGTTGCAATCCCTATTTCCCTGGTTTTCCTAGGGGATTTTTAACATGCTACTTCCACGGTTATGTGGGTTTCACAAGCTGGCCCTCCAAGCCCTCTGAACAAGCTGCCTCTTTGTGTGAGGTGAATTTAACTGAGGGCGTCACTGGATTCTTCATACACCAGCATTTTCCTTTCTGGAATGCTGCCTCCTGGATTATAAGTACAAAAACACAAAGTGAATGTGATGCAAACACAGGAAAGAAATGTCTTTTTAACAAATCTTCACAAGAGATGTGCTAAAATATAAAAGAGCAGAATACTGAAGTCCCCAGAGTGACTGAGGGGGACACAACAAGCACCCTCACTTTCTAGCGGATCCAGGTAGTGGCCGTCAAGACCCTTTGCACTCCAGGATTTCTGCAACAATGAGGCCACTCCTCATAAGGCGGTTTGGTTCTTGCAACCTCGTGCAATGAGGACAGGGCCAGGCATCACCTGCTGTTAGTTCCGGTTCTGAGCCATTCACTGGCTTTGTGCCCTTAAAAAAGTTCCTACTTCGGCCAGGTGCGGTGGCTCACACCTGTAATCCCAGCACTTTGGGAGGCCAACGCAGGTGGATCATGAGGTCAAGAGATTGAGACCATCCTGGCCAACATGGTGAAACCCCATCTCAACCAAAAATACAAAAATTAGCTGGGTGTGGTGGTGCGTGCCTGTAGTCCCAGCTACTCGGGAGGCTGAGGCGTAGAATCGATTGAACCCGGGAGGTGGAGGTTAAAGTGAGCTGAGATCGCACCACTGCACTCCAGCCTGGTGATAGAGTGAGACTCTGTCTAAAACAAAACAAAAAAACAAAAATCCCTGCTCCTCAATGCCCCAGTCCCTAAAGAAGACGCTAGAACATCCACCTTCCCACTTCTCTAGGATGCTACAGGCCGATGAGTGTGTAGACGTGACACTGGAAATAACCGCATGTGCCAAGGTGGAGTCACACCAGGTGAAAGGCAGATGGACTCGGCATCACACAACAACACAGTGGCCAGCGTGGTTAAGAAGGAGGCAGCGTGCTGGAGTCCCCCACCATCCCCCCACAACCACCTTAGAAATTTGTTCCTATTCGTAAGTTTCTAGAGAGGAACATTTTGGGGAAATCTTTGATTTTACCCACCTTTTAAAAAGTAAACTCAAAAAATAGATAACATGCATGCAGAAAAATGCACACTTAACGTTTACAAGTGTATGAGCTCAATGAATTTCTACAAAGTGAACGTACCCAATCCCACCCCCAGGCCAAGGTAGAGAACACGGCCAGCATCCCACTCACCGCCCTCCACAAAGGGCGTCTCCGTTCAGGCTCTAGCCCCATGGTGAATCTGCCTCTCTTTGAACTCTGTATAAATGGAACACACGGCAGGCTGTCCTTCACGTCGGGATCCCTTTACTCAATATTCCGTTTGCAAGACTCCCTGTACCTTTGCTCATGTAGGATTTCATTCATTCTCATCGCTGTCTAGTATTCCATTGTGTAACTGCCACAATTTAGCCATTCTACTAGTGATGGACATTTGTGTTATTTCCAGAATGTTGGCTATTACAAATAGGTTTTAAGCATTCTTTTTTACATTTTTGGAGCATATATGCTTGCATTCCTGTAGGATGTATACCTAGAAGTGCCTACCACTTTTTTCTTTTTACAAATCTTTATTCAAAGATATAACACATTCTTGATATACATCCAAGTAATTTTTTCTTTTTATAAATGACAGATAAAATTGTATGTATTTGTCATGTACAACATGATGTTTTGAAGTATACACTGTTGCCTACTTATTTTTTTTAAGAGACAGGGTATTGCTGTTTTGCCCAGGCTGGACTTGAATAGCTGGGCACTAAGGATCCTCCTGCCTCAGCTTCCCAAGTAGCTGGGATTACAGGCATGCACCACCATGCGTGGCCCCACCACTTTTGATAACCTGTGATCTCCAGAACAAAGATGCCCAGACACCTCACTGGTGCACAGCAGGACTTACTAGAAATTCTCTTATGGTAATTTGTATCTGGAAAAATGGGAGAAATTACATTCACTAATTTTTGTTATAAAGATTAGCACTGACACCCACAGGCTGCAGGACAACAGACCATCAAGTGTACAATGTAGTTGTAAGACATCCGAGGCTCCCTCACCCCCAGGTTAAGTAGATTTACACTTTTAACTAGATAGACCCTCACGACATGACAAGTGGCTTTAAAAAAAGTTGTGCTGGGTGCAGTGGCTCACGCCTATAATCCTAGCACTTTGGGAGGCTGAGGCGGGCAGATTGCCTAAGCTCAGGAGTTCGAGACCAGCCTGGGCAACATGTTGAAACCCCGTCCCTACTAAAATACAAAAAATCAGCTGGGCACAGCGGCGGGCGTCTGTAGTCCCAACTACTCAGGAGGCTGAGGCGGGAGAATTGCTTGAACCCGGGGGGTGGAGGTTCCAATGAGCCGAGATAGTACCACTTCACTCCAGCCTGGGCGATAGAGCGAGTCTCTGTCTCTAAACAAAACAAAACAAAACAAACAAACAAAAAAACAGTTGTATACACACATGCACACACAGAGACTAAAAATAATTGTAATGATGCAAGCACAAGCAGGCAAGAAAATGACTGTGGTCACTTCTGCTCCTGGGTCTTCAAACAATTGACAACTTATCTGGCAAGAAGACCCACTGATTACAAGATAGTGCACCTTAACAACTGACCTCAGCCTAAGTGTACACTGAGCTTTGATATTTATTGCCTGGTGGGAGTCGTACATGGATTTAACATGTAAATAAACAACCGCACACGCACTGGCCGGGAAGCATGCTCGTGCTTGTCTTAGGTCAGATTTCCTAGGTGCAGAACCAGACCTGGATTCTTGGACAAGCGATGTATTGAGGGTATTCTCTCAGGAAAAGAGTGTGGGAACAGGACCAGAGCAGGGGAAGGACTTAAGCGAGGCTGTGACCTCAGCCCGACCCTACAGGGAGCTTGGGAGCAGACATTGCACCCCAGAGGAATGGTGGAGGTCTCCTCTGGAAGAAGTGGACCGGCCTCTTGTACTGCCCTAATCATACGTTGGCTGTGAGCTGCTCCCACAGTGGTGGGGGCGGGGTGCTCAGGTGTGCCTTGTAACCTCCCAGGTGAGCCTAGGGCAGCGCTCCAGCAAAAGGGGCAGCTGCTGACAGCCAACATTCGCAGCAGCTGGGATCTGGGCGGGGCATAGCCGTGTCTACTATCAGGCTCACCATTTACCAATGGGGTTCGTGTCCATAAAGTTCAGAGGCCACTGATAATCCAATGTCAGACTCGGGGATGAGAGCGAGGGTTGTGCTTCCTGCGGATGAGACACAGAAAACCCGGAAGCATTAGGCATACCGCAGAGCAGCCCCACATTCCCATCGCCCCCTGAGCACCTGGCATGGGCCCCCCAGCCCTCCTCTTCCAGGGTCAGCAGCCATCATCCACACTGTGGTCATACCCTTGGACTATGATCTGTCTGTTCTTACATGGAGCCTCCACAAGAGTTGCGTTTGATTGTAAGAGCTGGAAGGACATGCTGACACAGGTAGGATGGTGATCTGGAAAAATTTAAAGGATGGCTTGAAGGAAGCTGTGGGGCGTTAAGCTAAGAACGAAGTCAAGGGTAAGAGAATTGACTTGGGGTAAAAAGAACACACACACACACAGACACACACATACACAGACACACACAACAAAGAGAGGATGGGCTAGCCACCTGGAGCCAATGTGGAGAGCAGGGAAGAGGAGACCTAGTTCTCATCCTGGCTCTGTCACCAAAGAACCGTGGGGCTTGGACAAGCGTCCTAACCTCTCCAGACCTAGCCCCAAGAAAAGCTTGACACCCAACCCCTGGATGGGGCCTGAACTGCCCATCCTGCCCAGGGCACCCCCATCCTGCCCTGGCCCTGCCATCCATCCTTCCTGGGTGCTGCTCCCTTCCCTGGCCCTGCCAGCGTCTCCTCAGAGAGGCCTCTGTCCGCCCTGTCTAAAGGAGCCACTGACCATCCTCTTTCAACACAGCAATTAGAACATTGTTTGAATTCTTAGCATGGCCCTGCTCTCTGTGGGCCACTGTCCTTGTCTCTTTAGTCGCCAGTCTGTGAGAAAAGGGACCCCTCTGGCTTGTCCGCTGCTCTGTCGCCAGGGCCCAAACAGCACCTTGCCATGGTAGGCTCTCAGCAAATACTTTCTGGAGGCTTCAACAGGCTTTGCCAGAGGAAAAAGGAAGATAAAAAGAAGAAAAGACTAGGGAAAATTTTCAATTATACATATACCTGGCACTAATAATATAGGCATTCTCAGCTAAGGTCACTCTGCATTTTTCTTTGAGAATATATATAGATATCCATTTTACATCTGTTTTTTTTTCTGTGGAAGTATGGAAACATGACAGTCAAGGCAATCAATTCATGTCTCAAATGATTTAAAAACACACACACACAAATATTTGTTTCCTTTAAGTTGCACCTTTGATCCCCCTCTCCCCTGCCTTGTAAGATGAAAACTGGAAAATCCCCACCTGTGCCTCTCTTATGTGTAAGGTGACTTCTGCCTACTACCTGGGCCTCTGAACCCAGAGGTTTGGGTGGGGCTGATACTGTGGAGTTACGAGGCCTCTCTGTTCAGGGCCCATCCCTCCAATCCGTTAGGACAGCAATCCCTGCATGCACAGCAAACAGCCTATTCCAGATGCTCTCCCCAGCCTTCACTCCAACTCTTGGAATGTGTGCTGTGGTCTGAATGTGTCCCCCAAAATTCATGTGTTGGAAACTTCATCCCCGATGCAACAATGCTGGAAGATGGGGTCTTTTGGGAGGTGTTTAGGTTGTGGGGATCCCACCCTCACAAATAGATGATTGTGAAACAGCTTGATGGAAGGGAGTTGTGCCCACCCCCCCTTTTTTTTGTCCTTCTGCCTTCTGCCATGTGAGGACACAGTGTTCAAGGCGCCTTGATTTTGGACTTTCCAGCCTCCAGAACTGTAAGAAATAAGTTTCTGTTCCTGTAAATTATCCAGTTACCGCAACACAAATGCTCTAAGACAATGTGCTAATGTCTTAAATGCATCATTGACAGGCAAGGCCTTATTGGGTCAATGGATAATCTAGTAAGTCCTCAATATCAGGACTCCCAGGACCTGCTGGAGAATAAGACACCTTGGTAATGTTGTTTCCAGCACCCAAATTCCTCAGGGAGTTTAGGGACCATGAGTTCCTACCTACCGAGATCCCACTGACATTAATAAGAGACATGTGACTGAAACCACATGCTGTGTTTGGAAATATATGAGCAGACTTACATGTTATCTCCTGGGAAAGGTGATCTTTTACTACTCTTGGAGGAGGTCAAAGAGAATCAAAACCAAATGTGTCTGCACTGCATGCAAGCTCATGGAGATATGTTTTTAAGTGCACAACTTTGCAAATGTGAATTACGTGTGATAGGTCAGAGGTAGTTAGAATAATTGAAATATAAACTTGTTGATGGCTCTATTAAGGGTAGGATGCTCAGGACTTGAATAATTTTTGTACATCATGTTCTTTCCTCTCTGCTATGGCTGAAAAACATTGACTTTGTCATCAAATTATATTCTGCAGGACAGCTGGTTCCATATTCAGTTGGCAAGATGTTGTATGCACCTAAGGTGACATGCATTTTCAACTTTGAAAATATACTTCAAAATCTCTTATATTTCACCTTCTTGACTTATAATCATTGATTTACAATCAGGGAATGTGCATGGCTTTTTTTTTTTTTTTTTTTTTTAACACAGTAAGGAGGGATAGCTTGCTGACCTGCTAGCAGTAGGAGACTTGATTGATTTTCTAAGAAGTGCTTCTGCTTGAAGACCCCTGCAACAAACGAATTTCATCGTGCAAAATGATGAGCTGAGAGTCCCCTGCCAGCTATAGCCAGGGAGTAAAGTACCACTCATTAGCCTCCCCAGGAGTCCAGCCTGTCGTTTTACATGCCTTAGCTATAAACTTTCAGCCAAAGTCAGGGAGCGCTTTTGGATCTGCTCAGGGTGAAAAAGTTGGCATTACACCTGCATGGGATAGCTTAGTAAATATTCCTTTATTCTGGCAACGGCCCCCTGATTTCTCTGTTTATCTCCTTCAGCAGTGTCATCTTCACTCATGGGACCACCTGGGGTTCTCTCCACCCAGTCTTCTCAACTCTGCTCCCAGCTCCACTCTCCCATTGAGCTCCTTCAACACAACGCGGTCCTCCCCGCCAGTTCTTGCTCCTTCTCTCCCATTCTGTGTGTGACATTGAGTCCCCTGGTCATCTGCATTTGCAGCTTCCGTGCTATCATCGACTCTTCTTGTGTCCAACATTCAGTCACTTGAAAATCAATGTCAATTTCACCTCCAAAGTGTCCCTGGCATCTTTGTCCTTAGGTTCCTTGACATTGCTCAAGTTCACCTGCCCAATAGCTCTCAGCTCAGTGATTGCAGTAGGCTCCTTACTGGTATCTTTAGCTTCAGCCTTTTCTCTCCAGTCCAGCTGATGCTTTGCTAAATAATAGGAAAAGGATATTCCTTCCTAACATAAGAATGCTTTATTTTGCTTTTCATTGATTTCATATATTTCATTGACTGAAGCAGCCTTTTACTGTAAACTCTAAACTTAAATTTTAAACCTTACACCCATTAGGATGGCTACTATCAAAAAACCCAGAAAATACAAAGTGTTGGTAAGGGTGCAGAGAAATTGGAATCCTTGTGCATGATTGGTGGGAATGTAAAATAATGCAGCTGCTTAAAAAACAGTATGGCGGTTCCTCAAAAAATTAAAAATAGAAGTACTATAGGATACAACAACTCCACTTCTCAGTGTAGACCCCAGAGAATTGAAAACAGAGTCTTGAAGAGATAATTTGTACATCCATGCTTGTGGCAGCATTATTCACAATAACCAGGAAGTGGGGACAGCCTAGGTGTCCATGGATGAATGCATGGGTGAGCAAAATGTGGCACAGACATACAATAGAATATGATTCAGCCATAAAAAGGAGGGAGATTCTGATTCATGCTACAACATGGATGAACCTCGAGAATATTATGCTGAGTCACAAAGAGACAAACACCGTATTATACCACTTAGATGAGGTATCCAGAGCAATAAAGTTCATGGAGAAACAGAGTGGAATGGGGGTTGCCAGGAACTGGCAGAGGAGGAAAAGGGGAGCTGTTGTTTGGTGGCTGTAGAGTTTCAGTATTACAAGATGAAAAAGTTCTGAACACTAGTTGCATGGCAATGTGAATATATTTAACTTTACTGAACCGTACACTTGAATATGGTTAAGATGGTAAATTTTATGTTATGTGTATTTTATCACAACTAAAAAAGTACTTATTTATTTATTATTTATTTATTTTTTTGAGAAGGAGTCTTGCTCTGTCACCCAGGCTGGAGTGCAGTGGCACGATCTCCGCTCACTGCAACCTCCGCCTCCCGGGTTCAAGCAATTCTCCTGCCTCAGCCTCCCGAGTAGCTGGGATTACAGGCGCATGCCACCATGCCTGGCTAATTTTTTGTATTTTTAGTAGAGACGGGGTTTCCCCATGTTGGCCAGGCTGGTCTCGAACTCCTGATCTCAAGTGATCTGGCCACCTTGGTCTCCCAAAGTGCTGGGATTACAGGCATGAGCCACCATTCCCGGCCTAAAAATTTATTTGTAGATGTAAATTAAGCTTACGTTATGACATAGCATCCTGGTTGTCTGTTGTACTGTTTTATAAAGATGAATTTCAATATTTGGCAAGATAAGTTAACTTTGAAATGTAGAACTTGTAAAATAAAGAATAAATTCTAAAGGCAGAAATTCCATCTCTGTTCTAAGAAGGATGAATTAGATTATGTGGAGTAAATTTATAGTATTTTAAGGATTCTTTCAGGCAAAGCTTTCCAACCGAAACTTGTTCTGTTATTAGCATGACCACGAGTCCCCGTGTTCCATGTTGCCCAGCATGTTCAGCAAGGTTGGGTGGCTGAGAACCTAGAATCTCAAGAACATAAAGTTCACGCATGCATTTTTTGTATTGGAGCACAAAAGGATTATGAGAGTAGTTAGTTACAAGAATCTGGACCATGCCTCTGCCCATTTATCAGGAGACTTTCCATTCCCATTTCAAAGGGAGAGAAAGAATAATAAGAACCAGTGTCCAGACCATTTTAATAAATACAAAGTTCCCAAAAAGGCCTACTGTTCCAGACCTTCTGGCTCCTGCCAAATCCTGTAAAAATAAAGATTAAACTGTACAGATATTTGTTTTGTCTTGATTGATGTTATTTTGTTTTGGTAATAAAAGTCCCCAGGCATCTGGACTGAGAGAGAGCTGATGGCTCTAACTTTTGACGCCAGCCCTCACCAGCCCCTTCAAGGAGTCAGTTCTTCCTTGGCTGTATAATGCTCTCCTCTCCTTGAATCACAGACTCCGTGTTGCTCATGGGGCATGTGACACGCACTGTATTGTATTCAGCTGGCAACAGCAGGGAGCCGATGGCATTTGGCTGTCCCACGGAAGTGCTGGGTTCTAGGGTCAGCAGTGTCTGGGGCTCAGATTCCTCATTGCTTTTTAAAATTTTGTACTTTTTAAATAATGTCAAGTTTTTTGAAAAACTGCAAGAATAGTAGAAAGAACCACTGCATACCTTTTGGGAAATTAAACATTGACACAATGTTGTTATCTACAAGACATCAAATTTCACCAATTTTCCTAACAATGTCTTTCGACTTTTTCTTCCAGTCTAGGACTGCGCATTGAATGCGTTTAGGCAGTACGGACCCATTCAGTTTTGACCACCAACTAAGCAAATCAGCCCGTCCAACTCTTTCCCACATTTCAGTGGAAAAAAAAAGTTGGTGATTACAGAGAATTGGAGAACACAATGAACTTATTATTAACAGCCTATATAAATCTATTATTATTTACTCTTGAAAATAAGATGAATTTAGCTGGGCATGATGACTTATGCCTGTAATCCCAACACTTTGGGAGGCCAGGGCAGGAGGATCACCTGAGGCCAGGAGTTCAAGACCAGCCTGGGCAACCTTGTGAGACCCCATCTCTACCATTAATTAATCACTCACTCACTCAGATGAACTTACATATGACTATGTTATCAATGAATATAATAATTGAAAATAGCCAAAGGTAAATGAGAATGTTCATTTGATTCCATGTTGCTATCTATTTAAATAGTACAGCTTCACAAAGATCAGTCCTCACAAACTAAAAAGTTTGTGTTGCTAAAGTGTTTATGACACAAACACTTTAGCAATAGGGACAATGTCTTGTGGGTAGGCTAAAATTATTGTTGCATCACTGTCCTCAGTGGGTGATATGGTTTGGCTGTGTCCCCACCCAAATCTCATCTTGAATTGTAGCTCCCATAATCCCCACATGTTGTGGGAGGGATGTGGTGGGAGGTAATTGAATCCTGGGGGCGGGTTTTTCCCGTGCTGTTCTCGTGATAGTGAATAAGTCTCACAAGATCTGATGGTTTTATAAAGGGCATTTCCCTTGCACATGCTCTCTTGCCTGCTGCCATGTAAGACATGCCTTTGCTCTTTATTCACCTTCCACCATAATTGTGAGGCCTCCCCAGCCATGTGGAACTGTGAGTTCATTAAACCTGTTTTTATTTATAGATTACCCAGTCTGAGATATTTCTTCATAGCAGTATGAAAATGGACTAACACAGTAGGGTTAACCAAACAACCCACAAGAAACCTAACAGTAACAAGAGAGACTAGAGAAATGGTCAGAAAAAAAGTTAATGGGCTGAGGGTGGAAGGAAGGCCTCTGAGGGTCTGTGTGAGCCGTCATACCTTATGTGACACCTCCAAGTGGAAGACTGAATTCAGCCTCTTGGAAACGTCATCTGTGCTACTGTTCTCTGAAATATACATTAATTTCTCTAGCAATAAAGACTCCCAAAAGAGGAAAGTGTTTAGAGTTTCATGGTAAAAAGGAGGGTGTTGGAATTTAACAATTGTCATTGTAATACCCTTCTCCCCACATGTGCACCTGTCCTAGAGGTGTGTGTGTGTGTGGAGATCCTTCTCTGGATATCTTTGATCAGAGTGTATTCCTTTAGGAGGTCTTTGTATAAGATGAAATGGCAATAGCTAGTCCATCACATTGTAGGAATGTCAGCCTTATGCAAGAGTTGTGACTAAGTTTCAAATGTTATTAATTTACAGGGATGACTGAATGACGTCAATTAGATCATTCAAGATAATCAATGTCAGATCAGAAAGTAGAGACAAGCAGCCTTGGGACTGCTAGTTATTCCTTTAAAAAAGAAGAGAGAGAGAAAAAATTTTTTAATTACTTAAAAAAAATTTTTTTAAATAAAGACTGGGTATCTCTATATTGCCCAGGCTGGTCTTGAAATTCCTGGCCTCAAGCAATCCTCCCTCCTCACCCTCCAAAGTGCTGGGATTACAGATGTGATAGATGAGCCACCACACCCAGCCAAGGGAAACTTTCTTTTTTTTTTTTTTTTTTTGAGATGGAATCTCTCCCTGTCACCCAGGCTGGAGTGCAGTGGCGCAGTCTCGGCTCACTGCAACATCTGCCTCCCGGGTTCAAGCAATTCTGCTTCAGCCTCCCTAGTAGCTGGGACTACAGGTGCATGCTACTGCGTCCAGCTAATATTTGTATTTTTAGTTGAGATGGGGTTTCACCATGTTGGCCAGGCTGGTCTCAAACTCCTGACCTCGTGATCTGCCCACCTTGGCCTCCCAATGTGCTGGGATTACAGGTGTGAGCCACCGTGCCTGGCTGGAAACTACCTTAATAAAATATTTTAAACATACACATTAGAGAGATGGATATAATGACCCCCATGTACCCACTGCATAACCTCAACCATGCCATCTCAGGGCTGTTTCATTTGTTTTACCTTACCCTGACTCCTCTACCACATCCAGAAGAATTTTGAATCAAACCGTGATGGCATATCATTTTATCAATAAATGTTGCAGTATGTGTCTTTATAAGATACAGGCTGTTAAAATAACTAACCATAAAACCACTAGCACTCTTCATCACGTCTCTATTTATTGCAATAACCAGTAATTCCTTAATATCATTGAATAGCCATTCAGTGTTCATATTTCTTTAATTGTCTTATAAATTTTTTCACAAATTGTTCAAAATCAAATCCAAGTTAGGTCCATACATCATAATCAGTTAATATGGTTAAGTTTATTTTAATCCCTAAATCCCTTATACATCATTTTTTTTCCTTGCAAGTTATTTGTTGAAGAAACCTGGTCATTTGTTCTGTACAGTTTCCAAAAGTCCAGGTTTTGCTGATTGTGGCCCCATGATGTCATTTAACATGTTCCTCTTTCCCCTGTACTTTTTGTAAATTGCTATTTAGAGCTCAAGGCTTAATTAAATCCAAGTTCAAGTTTTAAAATAAGATTCCTTCATAGATGATGTGCTCTTCCAACAAGAGTCAGAAAATAATCTGATGGTTTCTTTTTTTAGGAGATTAGCAGCCATTAGTGACTGCCTGGATCCTTTATTTAATTATAGGTTGAAAACAGCAATATTCAAATCTTATTCCAACCACACTTGAGATAATTTACCCTCATCAACTATGAGACCCCAAAGGTAGTTCATATAGAAAAGCCTTATTCTTTCTCTTCATTTAGCAATGTACAAAATAAGGAATTGGTTATCCAGAACATCTGAAAAGTAACCAGTGAATTTCTTTTTAAATACCACATGGTATTTTAACGTAGTTTAAACATAGTTGGTGGATTTGAATCCATTGCAGTTTTTAGGGCTCTAGGGATTTTACTTAACCAGATCAAACTTATGTCTACATCTCTTTTCTCCACGATGAAAAATCCCAGTTCCTGGCTGGGCACGGTAGCTCATGCCTGTAATCCCAGCACGCTGGGATGCCAAGGTGGGTGGATCACTTGAGGTCAGGAGTTTGAGACCAGCCTGACCAACATGGTGAAACCCCGTCTGTACTAAAAATACAAAATTAGCCGGGCATGGAGGTGCATGCCTGTAATCCCAGCTACTTGGGAGGCTGAGGCAGGAGAATTGCTTGAACCTGGGAGGCGGAGGTTGCAGTGAGCAGAGATCACGCCATCACACTCCAGCCTGGGCAACAAGAGCAAAACTCTATCTCACAAAAAAAAAAAAGAAAGAAAAAAAATCCCAGTTCCCAATGATACCAACATAATTATTCTTTTCCTTTATCTTGTAACACACACACATACATACACACACACACACACACACCAGTCTCAAAATAACAATACTAACACTGTCACTAATAATATATTTTCAGAAAATAGTAATTCAGTTTAAGAACCTACTATGTGGAGATTTACTCGAGGTACTAAGACTCTCCGTTGGTATTTGGGACAATCACACATGGACAGGAACTAGGACCTCACTCAGGATTCGGCAAAGGAATGAGCCTGAGGAGTTGGAGGTGGTCTTGGCAGTGACTGCAGAGAAGACTTTGAAAACTGTGAAGCCCAGGTAGAGAGGGTCTACAGTTGTCCCTATATGTACCACTGCCATAAGACTAATGACAAGAATCTTCGGTCACCTGTGGTCAGACTTGCATGTTAAACATTATTCTCCTTCTATGTAGCCTGGCTTCCTTTTAGGCCAAAACTAATTCTATTTGAGCTCCTGGCTGGCAGACGCAGCTTCATAGGATGTTGCATCTAAAAGGAACTGCAGATTCAGGGAACATGGAGTCCAATCTGCTTATTTTGCAGATGAGAAAACTGGGTGCTGGAAGGGTGTGGTATGCTTATGGCATGTTTTAAATGAATGTGTGATGCAGTAGGAAATGCTCCTTTGGTCACCTTTTACTGAATTTGGGAGTGAGGAAGTTTTAAATCCAAATAATTTGCAAAATAATTTTATTATGACTTAGGTTAAATGTTATCATGGCTATCAGATCAGAAATTATAATGGAAATGGATAAGCAAGTCTAATGTCTAGTTCTCTCTTATGTTATCTGACCACACTATCTAATAACATGCATTTAAGAGTGATCAAATCACAAAATCTAGAAGATAATGCTATGCCACATGCAGTTAATCTTTTTGATAATAAAGAGAAAGAACAAGACCCTCGAAGGCACCTGAGTCAACTTTCTAGGTTTCTGATCCCTTCCAGAAGAAATGAAAATCTAATAGAAAAAAAAAACTGTACAAAGGATTTAAACATTTAATTGACAGAAAAAAATTAAATTACCAATAAGCACATGAAAAGATAAGCAACTTGACTCATAGTTGAAGAAATGCAAGTCATACCATCACAGACATACGTTTTCTCACTTGCAGAATTGTTAAAAATGTAAACAGGTGATAGCCAGTGTTAGGAATAACATGGGGAAATAAGCACTAAATACACTGTGGCTTGGAGCACAAAACAATGTGACAGTGTGCCTCTACATTTTGACAGTATCTTGATAATCTCTCTCAAAATTCAAGATGGACATATCTTTTATAAACCAAAAATAAAATTCTAAGGCCCCTCAACCATCTGAATGGACCCCTTCTCTTGGCCAAGGGCATTCCAAAGTTAACCTGAAAAAACTAGTTCAGGCCATAATGACCTGGGGGAGCTGGACATGCTTCATTATACCCTCCTCCTTCTTGGAATTACTGATAGAACAGACTTTCTCAGTCTGATAAGAAGCATTTACAGTCTATTATCTCTGAAGCCTGCTATCTGGAGGCTTCATCTGTGTGATAAAACCTTGGTCTCCACAACCACTAATCTAACCCAGACAATCCATTCTATTGATAATAACTTTCAACCAATTGCCAACCAGAAAATCTTTAAATCTATTTATAACCTGGAAGGAGCCCCCTGTCCCCACACATGAGGAATGTGATCCCCACATATGAGGAAGCCACTTAGCAAGTGATGTTCTTCCAAAAAAAAAAAAAAAAGGATTAATAAACCATAATAAGGTAAATGCCCCTATAAGCCCCAGGCAGGTCAAGCAATAGAATTTTGCCAGGTATCCCAGAAGGCCTTCCTGTACTCAGTCATAGTCACAAATGCCTTCCTCTCCCCAAAGTCACCACTATTCTTTTTTTTTTTTTTTTTTTTTGAGACAGAGTCTTGCTCTCTTGCCCAGACTGGAATGCAGTGGCGTGATCTTGGCTCACTGCAAGCTCCGCCTCCTGGGTTCAGGTGATTCTCCCACCTCAGCCTCCCAAAAGCTGAGACCACAGGGATGCACCCCCACACCTAACTAATTTTTGTATTTTTTGTTAGAGAGGGGGTTTCACCATGTTGGCCAGGCTGGTCTTGAACTCCTGACCTCAAATGATCCTCCTGCCTCAGCCTTCCAAAGTGCTGGGATTATAGGCATGAACCACTGCATATTCTAACCACCATTATTCTGATTTTATAGCAATCCCCTCCATTACTTCCTATACTATAGTATTCCCCTTATTGCTTCCTTTGACCCATAACGTCCCCCTCCATACTTTGTTTTTCTTATGATTTATCTTAGTTGTCTGACAGTCGGTAGAGTTTCCCCCAGGCAGAATTTTTGCTAATCACACATGCATGATGCAATTCAACAAGTCCTCCTGTGCTCTGTGGATCCAGGGGCTTGATCAGACTTGGGTTTGATCCCTTTGGCAGACTACAAGAAAAGCGTAATGTCTTGTTTCTGTTTTGGGGATGTTAGCAGCTTTTAATACTCTATGCCTGGGTCCACTAATTCCCTTGGGGAGGGGTTGCAAAATGGTGATATTCTAATTCTATCATTTGTTAGCTAGAATTATATAAGAAAATGCTTCTTCTCGCCACTGTTACCCTGTTGTAAAGTTCACATAGGAAATGAAGAATAAATGTTAGGTCCTTTCCCTTTATTTACCAGTTTTCATGAGACTGAATTCTTTATTCTCTGAAGGTGACCAATTAGGTATACACACACACATATATGTCTATATATTAATATATATAATCATGAATCCATAGATTTAATGTATTAATGAATTTTAATCCATTACAGTCATTATCCTCATTAAAGCACATAGTGTCTCATCTTTCCCATATGTCTATATATTAATATATATATAATCATGAATCCATAGATTTAACATATTAATGAATTTTAATCCATTACAATCATTATCCTCATTAAAGCGCATAGTGTCTCATCTTTGACCACTGGGAGGTTAGTGAGCACTTATTGATAATAAATCATTCATTCATTTGCTCATTCATTTAACTTCTAGTCATGCATACATGTATTAAAGGCAAGACTGCATGATAGAACCAGTTAATGCAGAGGATAAAAACAAAGTATGGTCTCTGTCCACAAAAAGCTCACTTTCTATAATGAGAAATGACATATATACAGATTGCAACTGGAAATTTTTATCATAGAAGATGTAGAAATAAAGACGTGTAGTAATTTGGAGGTAAGGCTGCTATGATAAGTTAAAGAATCATCAAGTATCTAGGCCTCTTCTTTGCTCTGCCATCCTTGGCATGGGGATTCCATTTCTGATCTAAGACAGCCGCTCCACCTCCTGCCATGATGTCTAAATCTGTCCAGCAAGAAAGGGAAAGAGGAAAGGGAATGTGTTGGTCTCCTTCTCTTTGAGGACTACACTGGGAAGTTGCACACATCACTTCTGCTCACCTGTCACTGGCCAGAACTTAGTCTCTCAGCCAGAGCTTAGTGTCTTGGCCATACCTAGCTGCAAGGGAGGCTGAGTCCTTCATGGGGGACCACTGCCTTTTCACTCAGCTGTGTGAAAACTGTGTAGACCACCAGTTCTCAAACTTTAATGTGCATATAAATCACCTGGAATCTGGTAAAGTGAAGATTTGGATTCTGTAGGCCTGGGTGAATAGGTGGCTGAGGATGTTGAAATCTTGCAGTTCTTTTTTTTTTTTTCCTTTGTCCATGAGGCATTTTATCTGTAAATATGTATTACAGCTCTAGAAAAAAGAATCCCAGGATTTTCCCTACTGTGTGTTTTGTCTTGCTTCTTTGTGGTCCATGATCCCAGCTGAGATTATTAGTACAATGAAACCAAACTGGCAGGATGGAAGCAGGTTATTCTGCCATTTTTCTAGATCTCTGGGTTGCACATCAAATCTGGGGCTGATCACTCCACACTTGTTTAGCCTGCCTGTGAGGTTCATAACAATTTTCCCAGCTCTGTGATCATCAATGATTTCAAATTCGCCAATGTAACCATGCTTCCTCATCACAGTGAGAAAACAGATGATGACTTTGGAGCACAGCCTAATAAGAGCCTGGTGTTTGCCTCTCTTTTTGGCATTGTTGATGCTCTTGAGAACATCAGTCAGGACATACATGCACACCATGTGGTGGCGCAGAAAGATGATGGAAAGAGGACAGGAGGGAAGGGCGCACAGAGTTATGGGTGAAATCTTGCAGTTCTAACAGGCTTCTGGATGAAGCCAATGCTGTTGGTTCTTGGGCCATACTTAAGTAGACACTTGAAGAGTGTTGACAACCTCATGGGATGGTCCGTCTGCTTAGGGTGGCCCAGCCTTGAAGGCTGAGTGTTTGTTAACCTGTTCTCGTTGCTTCTGCAGCTATCTGGGCAAAAGCCTTTGGAGAGCATTGCATCTTCATATTAGATACAAAGATTGGCCTGGTGCGATGGCTCATGCCTGTAATCCTAGCAGTTTGAGAGGCCGAGGCGGGCAGATCATTTGAGGTCAAGAGTTTGAGATCAGCCTGGCTAACGTGGTGAAACTCCATCTCTACTAAAAATTAAAAAAAAAAAAAAAAAAAAATTAGCCGAGTGTGGTGGCACACGCCTATAGTCCCAGCTACTCAGGAGGCTGAGGCAGGAGAACCACATAAACCCGGGAGGCGGAGGTTGCAGTGAGCCGAGATTGCACCATTGCACTCCAGCCTGGGCAACAAGAGCTAAACTCCATCTCAAAACAAAACAAAACAAAAACAAAGAAAAGATAATGGTCAGTGTACAAAGTGTAACTAGGAGGCTCTTTGCCTAAATTAATTTGCATATTAGCTTTTGTTCAAAATTTGGAGATTTCCTTGGGAAATAGTATTACTAACATAGTAATGATACTAATGAATTATTTTCTAAAGTCAAAAATAAATCACATTAACACACATTTCTTGGCACTATAAATATTTAGATTTGTGGTCTTCATCCAATTTTCTTCAAACACTTTCAAAAGTGTGAAAAATTATATTTTTTGCCAGTATAAATAGCATTTTTATTTCCTAGAGAAATCTAACTACTCCAAGGCCCTTGAAGTAGGCTATCTTTTACATTTTGTTAATAAAAATAGAAGCAAGGCTCCAGGAGAAGCGTGGCCTCCTCGGCCTGGGGCAGCCACCCTTGCTGTGTTATCTTGCCTTCACCTCCATGTCTGAGCTCAGACTGAACTATGAGCCCCAGGATGGCAGAACTGTATCCCATAGTCCAGAACAATCCTGGTCACTAGGGTTGGAGTTTGGAGGTTGGATTTCTTGATTTGTTTTGTACCTAGCAATTGGCCTGTTCTGCTTAGCCTGGCAACACCTGGAAAAGGGGCTTTGACCTCCCTCTGGCAAGGCATAAAGAGGGCTTGAAAGAATAGCATAGGAGGGGTCAGGCACTGTAATCCCAGCACTTTGGGAGGCCAAGATGAGTGGATCACCTGAGGCCAGGACTTTGAGATCAGCCTGGCCAACATGGCAAAACCCTGTCTCTACTAAAAATACAAAAAAAAAAAAATTAGCCGGGCATGGCGGCATGCACCTGTAATTCCAGCTATTCAGGAGGCTGAGGCACGAGAATCATTTGAAGTGGGAGGCAGGGGTTGCAGTGAGCCAAGATCACGGCACTGCTCTCCAGCCTGGGTAACAGAGCGAGACTCTGTCTCAAAAAAAAAAAAAAAAAAAAAAAAAAAAATAGCACAGGATTGTCAGGAAGATTATCAGAGGTAAGGTAAGTGAACCGTCAAGTGCTATGCAAACATAGAGCACTACTCTTGTGTAATAATAATGATAACTATTATTATTAGTTTCTGGGTATTGCCATGTGTCAGAAAACAAATGCTTTACATAATTCTCTCTTTTAATTCTCTTAAAAGTTGTATGACATAGGTGCTATTTTCATCTTTTTTTTTTTTTGAGATGGAGTTTCACTCTTGTTGCCCAGGCTGGAGTGCAATGGCGCAATCTTGGCTCACTGCAACCTCCGCCTCCCAGGTTCAAGCGATTCTCCTGCCTCAGCCTCCCAAATATCTGGGATTACAGGCATATGCCATCACGCACGGCTAATTTTTTGTATTTTTAGTGGAGTCAGGGTTTCTCCACGTTGGTCAGGCTGGTCTGGAATGCCCGACCTCAGGTGATCCGCCCACCTCAGCCTCCCAAAGTGCTGGGATTACAGGCGTGAGCCACCACGCCCAGCCGTCTCTATTTTACAAATAGAGAAACTGAGGCTCTAAAAGACTCAATAACTTGCTGAGGTCATATGGCTGAGCAGCCAGAGTCAAGATTCAAACCCAGGCCTTCAGATTCCAGAGCTCGGGCTCTGAAATTGGACACTTGAAAATCTGTTTCTATTATAAGAACATATTTTTGGATGTGTTCCAGCTTGAGTCTGGATTTTGAAATCACAATGATGTTTAGTTTCTTTTAATATTCCAAACTGTGTCTCTAGCTACCTGGAGTGCCTCCTGGCGACTTTTAGTTCCTGGTGGCTGAAGGGCAGTCTTTGTCAATTCCTCGTATGTGCATCCAAAGTGTAGGGCGTGTGCAAGCTCTGTGTCTCAGCATCACATGTGAGGGTGAGCGGAGCCTCTGGACTTTTGGTTCACCCTACGGGCAGGAGAGGAGAAAAGGAATGGGGGCATGGAAGAAGGAAGATAAAGAAGCGGGGACCCACAGATGCCCCCTGCCCCTCCCATGGAGATCATGCAATCTGCCAGGACAATTATCTCACCCCGTCCTGTGTGTTGTAGTCCAGATAATGTTTAATTCCCCCCTCCCTCCAACTTTGAAAATCACTTACCCCACAGTGTATAAAATAGGAATGCTGTGTGCTTTAGAAAGAGGCACAAAAATGGAAAGAGAATTTACCTTACCCCCTCTGGGCATCTCAATGGGCATTTTTAAAGATGCTTAATGAAGCATGGGGCTTCTTTGGAGATGACTTACATTCAGGCTGCAAGCTTGGGATTATTTTCTTCCCCAGCCCCTGAATAGGAGCGAGGGCGCCTCTCTTCTCTCTCTCCCCACCCCCACCTGCAACTCCACACAGCTCCCATCTACCACCCCCAACCCGGGTGGCAAATTTCCCGTGGCTCCCTCCCCGAAATCAGCCTGAAAATAGCGCTCAGAGGGAGAGAAAGAAGCTTTGGGGAGTGTGACCTGAGCAGTCAGCTTAGGCGAAATGTGCACAATAAACTTCTATCTGGACTGAATTGTTCTGTAAAGTGGCAATCACTTCCCAGACAGACAGGCCCTGGAGGACCCGCCATTCTGCATCTTTTAATCACGGTTGCTATGGAGAAGGCCACTATTGCATTAGAGAAAGCGCCATAACGCAATTAACACATAGTTCAGTTGTTCCTCATCCCTTTTGGGTCCAGGGCGGAGGGGGTGATGGAGTATGGTTTTCCCTGGGACACGAAGGAGACAGCAGGCCAAACAGGGCAGGGAGGATTCCCAGGAAGGAAACAGCAGCCCAGGACTGGGTTGTAGATGAAGGGACATCCAAAGGAGAACCGGGTTTAAAATGAACAGAAACTCGGGGTTGAGGGTTTCAAAGCAAAGCAAACCAAAATAAATAAATAAAGAAGAGCCTCTGCTGGTTACTTTTTGGATTTGGAAATATACTGAAAAATCTCTACACATCCTCTGGTGAAACGGATTTTCTACTATTTCTTATTTCAATGTGCTGCGTTTTCTTTTCTTTTCGAGAACAGGGACAAACCCAGTAGTCCAGCCAAGTATCCTGTAGATGCAACCGCCTCTGCTGTTTTAAACTCCGTTTAGCAAGCTCATTTGCAAAACAAGGAAGATAAGTTTTTCTACACAACTGAGCCATCAGTAGAAGCATTTCCCAGAGTGTCCACCTGGCTAGAAAAAGGAAATACTAGTGAAAATGATGAGTTTTCTGGTTATGAAATGGGGACTTGAGGACCTGTTTTCTAAAGTAACTACATTCCGAGTATTTCCCAAGAATGGGGCTGTAGCTTGATGCTTTCTCCTCGCTTCTCTCTGGCTGTGTAGAGTAAGAGACTCAAGCAACAGTTTAACTCTCAATTAACAGTATTTAAAAGAAAAAAAAAAAGAAGGTATACTCAAGCATCCTCTTTTAAGAATCAGCCTGGAAAGGGGAGGACAGTGGAAAAGCTGGCCTGCAAAGCAGAACGGAGCGTATATGTCTTGTATATAGATGTTTTGTATCACCCCTAATTAGCTAATGTATTTCTTTCCGCCGGACTCTTGGAGGAATTCTCAAGCGTGAACCCTGCCGCTCCTGGAGACCGCAGAAAAGCAAATGACACCGAATTTTCCCTTCTTAATTAAAATGTTAAACAGGGTTAAGATGCCAAGCTTCATCAGAGATATTTGTTCCCCTGGTGAACTCTGAGCCCTGCTGGGGTTCAGTTCAATGGGAGTTATTTGAGTCAACACATGTTATTAAGTTTCCAAATGTAATCAGCCCAGATATTTTAATGGAAACTTTCTCCATTCTTTTAATAAGCATGTGGTTTGGTTAAAAAAGCACTTGGGTTAGGTGCCCTGCATTGCCCTTCTGTAACCAAATCGCATAGCAACAGGCAGCTGTCTCTACAAAGCCAGGCAGGCTCGGCAAGGGGCAGCCGGCAGGAGCCCAGCCCCCAGCCCCAGTGTTTGGCCAGGCATAAATATCTTCAATGGGATTAGAATGTTTAAGGGGCTAAAGGCTGTGGGAAAACTTTTGTCTGCCATATTTATCTCTTCTGCTGTTGTGTCTTAACATTTCCACTTGGGGGACAACGGGGTTAAAAGTAAGAGCAAACGTTTTGATGGGTTTATTTTGAATTATGAATCCATGGATCTGCGTAATTGCCTGTGGGCCTCAGCCTGCTTCTCACTGTGCCTTCTGGGGACCAGAGGATAGGTGGATGGGGAAGGCAGTGGGAATCAACACCAGGGAAGGACTTCAGCGTAGAGAATTAATTACATGGGGTTGAGGGGAGATGCTTCTGTCCCTGGGCAGAAGCTTGGTATCTTAGAGACAGGTTTCAGGCTCACAGCTGTGCTGCTGGGGTACCCGTGATGCAAGAGCAGGTTCCAGAGGAAGGAAAGAACTGGGAGGCAGATGCTTCTGTCTCCTGGTCTGTGGCTCCACATGACTTGGGGGGGATGCTGCATTCAAGGCTGGGCAAGGTATTCCTCTTATGAGATGAATTGTGTTCCATCCCCCGAAATTCATATGTTCAAGTCCTAATTCCTGGTACCTCCGAGTGACTGTAGTTGTAGAGAGGGTCTCAAAAGAGGTAATTATGTTAATATGAGGCCATTAGGGTGGGCCCTAATCCAATCTGACCCATGTCTTTATAAAAAGAGAAAGTTTGGACACAGAAAGGGACAGCAAGGATGCATGCGCACAAAGAAAACACCATGTGGGGCACAGCGAGAAGGTGGCTATCTGCAAGCCACTGAGGGAGGCCTCAGGAGAAAGCAAACCTGCTGACACCTTGATCTCGGACTTCATCCTCCAGAACTGTGAGAAAATCCATTTCTGTTGTTTAAGATTCCCAGTCTGTGGCATTGTGTTATGGCAGTCCTAGCAAGCTAATCATCCCCTCAAAGTCTTTTCCAACCCCACTAGAGATGTTGACAATCATGTGTCAGAAAAAGCAGCAATAAGGGCCTGAAAAGACAACCTAGGCCACAGACCAAATTCTCTCTCTCCTTTCTCTCTATCCCTCTCTGGAGAGAAACAAAAGTCACAATATTGAATGAAAGAGGCTGCCATCTAAGCAGTGTTAGCACATCCCCACACTGCACAAGTGAGCTAGGGAAATCCTCACTCCCCTGCCAAAGAAATGAGCAAAGTTTGAAGAGGAGGGGTAGGCATTCTCCAACTTTAAGCAAAGTTGATATATTAAACTTGGACTTGAAAAGAGATACATTTAAGATTTATGATTTGCTTTATAGAAATGACTCTTCACTTTGCAAAAGTATATGTAAAAAACATTAAATACAGACTCCTTAGGTATATCTAGAATTGGATTTAATGTAGAAAAATCTGGTTTGTAAAAAATTTCTTTCAGAAACACTTGCATGAAGCAAGTCCACCCGTTTAGAGGATAAGGCACTGATGAGTAACCAAGATCTCTTTCTTGCATCGGTTATGGTCAGCAATGGGAGCTGTACAACCAGACACATGACAAGTAAAGCTTAATAGATGAATAGATATACCCATAAATATCTATACGCATCTCTACCCATTTATAGGTGACTATATATACATTTCCACACACACGTGCATATATATGTGTATATGGATATACACGATCCATACACATGTACACTATTTCTTGCTGTTGAAATCTTCATTAAAGAGCAATTTATTCAGTGTTTGCTCCATTTGCTATTGCGCTGAGGTACTTAGAATACAAAGACAACACATATTTTCTGCATCTGCATGAGTCTGCAATCTACTAAAGGATGAGCTACGGAAATAAATAACAGGTGATCTGAACATGATAGACGTTTATGCAACTGTTAGGGAAGCAGGAGCCTAGGAGAGCCAGAGGAACATCATTTTAAGTTCAGCGCTATCTTGAGACTAACTAACAAGGGGCACATTCCTCGCTAATCACGACCCAGCATCATAAGAGGTTTATGATTGAGGAAACAGCTTAGAGATACCTGCAAAGACACACTCCTACAACAGAAAGTCCAGATGTCCCAATATCCATAACAATATATGCTCTCAAGATAATTATAGTTATGCTTTGATGTGCTTATGTGCTAACATGCCAAGGACAGTTTTCTTTAAATCAGCAGAATAATAAATTTTGTCATGCTGTCAGCCCACCCGCACATAGACATAGCTTAGCTTAGCTTTCACATAGATAAGACCCCGATATAAGAAAATCTTAAAACACAAGGCATTCCCCTCTTGCTTTCTGAGGATGCCCTACTCTGTAACTGAGCAGCTTTCAAGAAAACTATCTCTTCTCACTGTGCTCTGTGACTCACCTTGAATTCCTTCCTGCACAAGATCCAAGAACCCTCTCTTGGAGTCTGAATCAAGACCCCTTGTTCTGGCAACCCAAGCACATGGGTGATGCCCGCCCATGTGACTATTCCAGGGCTGCAATTCCAGTGTCCTCTCCCATCCACCTCTCATGAAGTCCAGCCTCAGTGTGTCTGGGTCACCCGCCTCTTCTGACCTCCACTTTAGAGAGGAGGAAAAAGAGGATTCTGAGCCAAGATGTGGTCAAATAGATACTCACCCTGTATAAAGGTAGTAAAAACATTAATATTTAATAAAATATATTGCAAATTTGTCTTAGGCTGGTAACATAAGTGTCTCTTACCTGAAACTGGTCTCAGAGAGAATCTAAAAAGCAGATAGGAAGCAGTTCAATTTTATTTTCTGCCCTTACAACCCAAAGCTTGCACTGGTCTCTTGGTTTTGGGATTCCAGTATTTTTACACCTTCCTGGAGAATGTGTATGTCTCACTCATCCATGTTCTTCCATCTGCCTCCCCCTGTACCTGTCTGCGTTGAGATTCCTTCACTCTCCAATGCTGTAGAAACCTCTAGTGCCCTCCATCACCCACCTTGTTTTGTGGCCTGAATAATGGTCCTAGTGCAAAATTGCAATGATATCATTCCCCTAATCAAGAGCCATCAGTGGCTGGACATGATGGTTCACTCCTATAATCCCAGCACGTTGAGAGGCCAAGGAAGGAGGAATGCCTGAGTCCAGGAGTTCAAGACCAACCTGGGCAACATAATGAGACCTTGTCTCTACAAAAAAATTAAAACTTAACTGGATGTAGTGGTGCATTCCTGTGGTCCCAGTTACTTGGGAGGCTGAGGTGGGAGGATAGCTTGGGTTTGGGAGGTCGAGGCTGCAGTGAGCTGTGATCTCACCACTATACTCCAGCCTGGGTAACAGAGTGAGGTCCTATCTCTCAACAGATAAATAAATGAATGAAGAGCCATCAGCATCTTCCTATTCAGGAGTACGTGACATTTATTAGCTGCTCTCTATGTGCTAGTTGTGCATATATGAGGCTTACAGAACAAAGTCCTAACTACTAAACCAGGCATTTGAGGAGCTGTATGCCCAGGACCCACTTGGCTCTCAGACACTTCAG
This sequence comes from Pongo abelii, assembly GCF_028885655.2. Taxonomy (NCBI): domain Eukaryota; kingdom Metazoa; phylum Chordata; class Mammalia; order Primates; family Hominidae; genus Pongo; species Pongo abelii. The sequence goes on along the minus strand of NC_071993.2, from coordinate 128,778,597 downwards.
TCAAGCTCTGTAGCCTGCCCAGGTGTCCAAGGCTTGGTCCTGGCTGCACCACCAGCCAGCATACGTCTGCTGTCACCCCCTCCATCACTGCTGTGCTCCTCCCCAGCCTAGAACAGTTTACAGTCACTGAAAAGGGAAAGGGAAGGCCATGAACCTGTTTATGTAAAAGAACAAGAATCATGCAATAAGCAATACACACACCAAAACAAAAACAAAAACAAAAAACCCCACCAACTTTGGTTTAGTAAAAAAATCTTTGAAGAAAAGATACTAAAATGGCTGGGCATGGTGGCTCATACCTGTAATCCCAGCACTTTGGGAGGCTGAGGCAGGTGGGTCACCTGAGGTCAGGAGTTTGAAACCAGCCTGGCCAATACAGTGAAACTCCATCTCTACTAAAAATAGAAAAATTAGCCAGGTGTGGTGGTGGGCGCCTGTAATCCCAGCTACTCAGGGAGGCTGAAGCATGAAAATCGCTTGAACCCAGGAGGCAGAGGTCGCAGTGAGCTGAGACTGCACTATTGCACTCCAGCCTGGGTGACAGAGGGAGACTCCATCTCAAAAAAAAGATACTAAAATAGTGGTAATTTTGAGGTAATGAGTCATGCATGTGGGTTTTGTTTTTGTTTTTACTACTGTGTTTCCCCAAACTTTTAATAACAAATATATTTTTGTTTCAATAATAAGAAAAAAAAAGCCCAAACATGCATATTCTTCAAGATCTAACCCAAATTCCACTTAAAATAGTAGAAAATTAGTATGAGCTTTTAGATGTTTGAACTGAAGTTCAGACCCTGCTACCTCGACCAAGCAGCCTCGGGAGATATATCTGTAATATGGGATAGTGCCTTATAAAATGTGGAGGGCAAAATATAATGTCCTAAACCACTTAGCACATTGCTATGTAGTAGAACAGCTGTCCCCAAACTTTTTGGCACCAAGTACCAGTTTTAGGGAAAATGATTTTTCCATGGACAGGTGAGGGGGAGAGGAGGATGGTTTCGAAATGAAACTGTTCCGCTTCGGATCATCAGGCATTAGTTCGATTCTCATAAGGAGCATGTAACCCAGATCCCTCACACGTGCAGTTCACAATAGGGTTCATGCTCCTATGAGAATGTAACGCTGCTGCTGATCTGAGAGGAGGTGGATCAGGCAGTACTGCTCGTCTGCCTACCACTCAGCTCCTGCTGTGTGGCTCAGTTCCTAACAGGCCACGTGGGCCGGTACTAGTCCACAGCCCGGGGGTTGAGGACCCCTTTAGTAGAGGATGAATACACTTTAATTCCCTTCTCTTTCTCTCCCTCCACAAAGCCTGAAGCCCCATCAGGAATGACTCTCATCTTACCTGTGTGTGTCCATTGTGGCCGTAGACTGTGGGCTATGATTATTTGCATGCCCTCGACTGAATGGAGAAACTGTGAATAGGGCTGGTATTTAGTCATCTCTGTATTCCTTGAAGCCCCCCACTCTTCCCATGATGGTGTGTTAAACTATTTGAGTATTTGTTAAACTGGAGTAAATAATCAATCTCTGTATTGAAATGAAGAATCTACCAGAATGGTCTCAAGAATCCAAGATTCGATGAAAAACAGACTCAACCAGAACAAGAAAAACCAAATGAAAAAAGAGTAGTCATTTAAAACTCACTTTAAAGTCATAACTATCAGAAAATTCAGAATTATGACTCCCTTTCCCACCATAACCTTTTCACATCACACATATGTAATAGAGGCAGTAAAAGTTAACACGACATTCGGTAGTACACGCTACAAACAGATTGCACGATGCGGTTGAGTTACTGTGGCAATGGGAATCATAACTTCGAATTTCCTCACTTTTATGCATTTGTAATAGCATCAGCTGTAACTATGCAATAGTGGCCCGGTTTACACTCAGAACACAAACTGTACTTATAACAGGAAACAAGAGAAATAAGCTACCATTTACGAGGCCTTGAAACTGCCCATGACCTCTTGGGTTTTATAGGGCTTTATCCGAGTTTTCCGAGTGACCATATTCAGAAAGACATTGGAATAAATGGGTTATTTTCCCCATTCACATAGCATTGTGCTTGGCTTTACCAAACAGTATTTATTTTTTCATTAACATAAATGCTTTTAGGGAGGGGCTGTATCACTGTAGCATTGGTGGTTGTCTGTGCCACGCAGCTTGTGGTAGGAAGCTCTGGGCTTTATTAAAATTGGGACTAATGCTTGCTGCTCATGCAACACCTGTCTCTGCGGGCTTTCAGAGAATTCCAAAATGCCACCTCTAGAAGAAGCCACCCACCCCAGGGAGATGCAGGACGTAACACCTTGGGTTAAGAGGTGGGCTGGTTTTCCGTTGCCACGCCACAAAGATGTCTCACAAGACCCTGAGCTTGGTTCCGTGGTTCTGTGGCCTTCAGGGAGCTCTGCGCCAGAATCCGCTGGGCCTGTGAACGGCTTCTGTCCCTCAAAAGATGTGCAGACAATGAGTCAAGGATGCCTATCACATGACTAATGATTCTGTCAGGCATGAAATTCTCCTGCATGCTCACCTTCATCCTCCATTCTTGTTGCAACCCTCAATCATGAATGTCTTCTCTCAAGGTGGAGAATGGATGAAGACTCTCTTTTCAGGAGTCTTTATACACCTGAAGGTTGTTATTAAGGTTTTCCTCACCATCTTCTCCAGCCTAAATCAATCCAGTATGCCTTGAACGTTTCTTCCTGGGCCTTGTTTTCTTACCCTTTGATCATCACTGTCATTTTCTCAGAGGAGCTCCAAAGAGTCCACTCTCCGGGGCGTAAACACACAGTCGCCAGATGAGAATGTGCAGGCTTAAGGATTGACTGGAAAATCATTTTGAGCCCGAGGGGAAACTTGTAACAGCTCCTAGAAAAAAAAATTTTAAAGCACTCATCCAAATCAATATCAATAAACCAAAAACAGCATCTCTCTCTCTCTCTTCCTCTCTCTCTGTCTCTCTCAGTCACACATACACACACACACACACACACACACACACACACATACACGAACATTTAAGGATGGTGGAGAGATTGTGTGAGCAGGAGTCTATTTATGTGCTTATTTCTTCTGAGGAAAGTCGGTTCGTGATGAATGGTCATGAACTTGGAATGTTTTAAGCTCTTACACTTTATTTTCTATTTAGTTGACTTTGGTGAATGTCATTTGGTGATTCCTGTCAGGGTTGCATTTTGGAAAATGGCAAACACCTCCTTGGCAATGCTTTAGAGGAAAAATCTCAGCAAGTGTTGGGGTGAAGGCCAGGCAGCCGGTGCCTGTGAGCCAGCCAGTGAGGTCAGCGTGGTCTTTATTTAGGGGGACGGAAGGAGAGGCAAAATTGTTTGTTAAATAAAATGCCTTTGATATTTGTACGAACTTCAGGAAGTACAGAACTAATTTCAGTAAATCCCCAAACAAGGGGGGCAATGCTGGCAGTTTTATGCTTTTTGCAGGTATGTCCGGATACGTGATTATTTTGCAAGAGGTCCCAGGAAGAGCGAGACTGGAAGAAAAGTCGGAGATTTTAGTCCCATCAGTTAAATTACCTGACATGTCAATCTCCTTTCATTTTCAGGTGGTAGCACAAGCAGTGGGTGAGTGTTTTTCCATGGGGTGTATAAAGACCAGATGAAAGTCAAAAGGTTTTCTAGGCCGGGAGCGGTGGCTCACACCTGTAATCCCAGCACTTTGGGAGGCTGAGGTGGGTGGATCACGAGGTCAAGAGATCAAGACCATCCTGGCTAACACGGTGAAAACCCATCTCTACTAAAAAATACAAAAAATTAGCTGGACGTGGTGGCGGGCACCTGTAGTCCCAGCTACTCGGGAGGCTAAGGCAGGAGAATGGTGTGAACCCGGGAGGCGGAGCTTGCAGTGAGCCAAGATTGTGCCACTGCACTCCAGCCTGGGTGACAGAGCGAGACTCTGTCTCAAAAATAAATAAATAAATAAATAAAATTTTTTTAAAAAAAGGTTTTCTAGGAAATTTGATGAAGCTCAATATTTCTCATTCAATTCACTGGGGGTCTTTCAAACACAAACACTAAAACCACAAACAAAGTGTCTAAGTTCTTGGTTAAAGCACTTTGGTTTTGGTAGGGGACGTAGTGATTATTAATAGGCTCTTTTCTTACTAATTCTGGGGGGACCATGGAAACCTGTGTGCTAAGAGGGCTTAAGCTATTGTATCCAGAAGTCATGGCAAATGCACTCCATCCACTTGCCTGTTCAGTTAAGTACCTTCGGACCTCAAGTACTTTTAAGGTCACAAAAACCTCTGGTGGAGTTTACTGTGGTGTACTCAGAATAAGGATGTTTTTTAAAACTGCTATGTGGATTTATCATCTATATGCTGTTTTCAGATTTTGTTACCTTGAAATAAAGGCATATATTCAGTGAGAGAGATTTGTAAAAATAATAAAGACAAAAAGCAAAAATGAAGGCCAGGTGCAGTGTCTCATGCCTGTAATCCCAGCACTTTGGGAGGCTAAGGCAGGCTGATCACCTAAGGTCATGAGTTTGAGGCCAGCCTGGACGACAAGGTGAAAACCTGTCTCTACAAAAAATACAAAAATTAGCTGGGTGTGGTGGCGGGCACCTGTAATCCCAGCTACTCAGGAGCTGAGGCAGGAGAATTGCTTGAACCCAGGAGGTGGAGGTGACAGTGAGCCAAGATCGAGCCACTGCACTCCAGCCTTGGGGACAGAGCAAGACTCCATCTCAAAAGAAAAAAAAAAAAAAGATCACCAACTGCATAGTGGGAGAGGAGTCATGGCGGTTGGAGATGATTCCATCTGGAATGTGCAGGGAGATGAAGCAGGATTAGATTTGACTGTGAGTGAAAGAAAGCCCAAAGTAACATGGATTTATATGAGAGGGGAGTTTATTTCCCTCTCCTATAAATGTCCAAGGATAGGCAATCTAGGCCGAGATGGTGACTTTACAAATACTGTGGCTCTTTCTATCTGCCAATCTTAGTTTGTACCTCATGGCGCAAAATGGCTGCTCATGCTCCAGCCATCATATTCACCTATCAATCAGCAGGAAGCAGGACAAAAGAGAAAACTGCACACTATGCTTCCCCTTACGTCCTGGTGGCCAGAAGTTATAGCTGTACCTGGTTGCAAAGGAACCAGAAAGATGTTGTTTCTATTCTGAGTAGCTTTGCTTCCAGCTAAAAATCAATTCTATTTAAAAAGGGAGAATACCCATTCTTAAGGAGTGAGAAATATTTTCCTGAAATTTAACTGTAAATTATAGCCATACTAGCATTTGTCTAATTAAAATTTGAAAATAATAACATATTAGTAATTTATTCATGTTTACTACTCAGAGGGAACAACTTTGAGGATTGGAAAGGTATTCTTTTTTTTATTATTGTACTTTAAGTTCTGGGATATATATGCAGAATGTGCAGGTTTGTTACATAGGTATACATGTGCCATGGTGGTTTGCTGTACCCATCAACCCGTCATCTACATTAGGTATTTCTCCTACTGCTATCCCTCCCCTAGCCTCCCACCCCCCAATAGGCCCTGGTGTGTGATGTTCCCCTCCCTGTGTCCATGTGTTCTCATTGTTCAACTCTCATTTATGAGTGAGAACATGCGGTGTTTGGTTTTCTGTTCCTGTGTTAGTTTGCTGAGAATGATGGTTTCCAGCTTCATCCATGTCACTGCAATGGGCATGAACTCATCCTTTTTTATGGCTGCATAGTATTCCATGGTGTATATATACCACATTTTCTTTATCCAGTCTATCACTGGTGGGCATTTGGGTTGGCTCCAAATCTTTGATATTGTGAATAGTGCTGCAATAAACATACATGTGCATGTGTCTTTATAGTACGATGATTTACAATCCTTTGGGTATATACCCAGTAATGGAATTGCTGGGTCAAATGATATTTCTGGCTCTAGATCCTTGAGGATTCGCCACACTGTCTTCCACAATGGTTGAACTAATTTACAGTCCCACCAACAGTGTAAAAGCGTTCCTATTTCTCCACATCCTCTCCAGCATCTGTTGTTTCCTGATTTTTTAATGATCGCCATTCTAACTGGCGTGAGATGGTATCTCATTGTGGTTTTGATTTGCATTTCTCTAATGACCAGTGATGATGAGCTGTTTTTCACATGTTTGTTGGCTACATAAATGTCTTCCTTTGCTTTTTAAATGGCTGCCCTCTGCCCTTTGCCAGATCTGCCCCAACAGGGACCCTGTCCTGTGGACTAGCAGTGGAAACGCCTGTATTCTGCAGAGCACCCCGCCACTCCTTCCTCCCAGTGTGGTCTGGGGCGAGCCTTCCATGTTGCTACAACCTCAGTTTCCTCTTGAATCAAAAGTGCATAATAACACCAGCCTCAAAGTTGAAGCTTCAAGTGTACTCAGTGAATGGGACTGTTCTTTGTCCTAAGACCCGGGGCCACCCTCTCAGCCTGACGGAGGCAGGATCGACGCTGACACACGTCTGAGTCTCTGTGCAGGCTCTGTGGAAGCTCACCGTATAATCCACATGACTCATCCTCATTTGATAGAAAAGGAACCTGCAGGTGAGAGAGGTTACGAAATGTACCCTGGGTCCCCCAGCTGGGCTGTGGCAGCCAGGACCGCAGCCCAGTTCTGATGACTCCCAGAGCCCGGGAATCGAAGCTCTCTGCTGGGCTAAAAATAACAAGGCTCAGGTTAAAAGTCTCTTCTCACTTTTCAAATCTATAAAAAAATTTCAAAACTTTCACAATTTTTCAGCTCCACTTGGAAGCACTAAAGAAGATCTTACTGCCTCCTTGAGCATATGGCGGAACTTGTTAATAGCTCAGGATGGTGTGTTTCTAAATTTGACGTTAAGGAATAGGCAAGGATAATTACTGCTTTCCTTTTGTTTGTGCTTAAAAACACTAATTAAGGATACAGAACCATTTTTCAAGAGAACCTGTGTCTGGTGCAGCCATTTTTTCCAGCACCATTAGTGGCTTACTCACGTTATTCAGGGAATGTAGGTTTTTCTCATGAGCCTCAGTAATCCACCTGAATGGACCATTGTCCCAGGGTGTCTGTGGGCAGCCCCAGTCTGCAGAGCCCCCTTCCTTCACTCTGCTCTTATGTGGCCGGGATCCAGGGCAGATTCATTCTTGATGCGCTAATTCCCTGACTCAGAACACACCAAGGTGTCTGTAGGTCTTCTGTCTCTTTTATTTTTATTTTTTGAGATGGAGTCTTGCTCTGTCACCCAGGCTGGAGTGCAGTGGCACAGTCTTGGCTCACTGCCACCTCCGCCTCCTGGGTTCAAGCGATTCTCCTGCCTCAGCCTCCCGAGTAGCTGGGACTACAGGCACCTGCCACCATGCCCAGCTAATTTTTGTATTTTTAGTAGAAATGGGGTTTCACCATGTTGGCCAGGCTGGTCTCGAACACCTGACCTTAGGTGATCCGCCTGCCTCGGCCTCCCAAAGTGCTGGGATTATAGGCATGAGCCGCCGCGCCTGGCCTTTTAGTTTTATTTTTAATTTTTTAGAGACAGGATCTTGCTCTGCCTCCCAGGCTGGAGTGCAGGGACACAATCATAGCTCACTGCAGCCTCAAACCCCTGAGCTCAAGCAATCCTCCTGCCTCAGCCTCCTGAGTAGCCAGGACCACAGGCATGCACCACCACTATGCTCAGCTTGTCTTCTCTTTGACTGGCAGTATCTTGCTGTGACCTGAAGCTTCAGAGGGAAGCATTTCTCCCCACTCCCATTCTCTATCCAGGCATGTAATTCCCACTAGTCTTAGGAAGCTGCCTGCAGAGAGAGAATGTGGGTTGTAGGGCAATGGCCAGAGGGAAAGATAAAAGGCACCCATGCTGGCACAGACAAGCCCGCGAGGTGGAGACTCTGCTTGTTCATGCCAGGCCAGATGGCTGCTTCTGTTATTCCACTTCTGTTGGGGGATGCTAAGCCCCAAAGGCCGTGGGGCTCTGAAGGAGGGTACCCTTCAGCCAGGTTTTCTGCCTGAATACAGGAAAATAAGACAAAGAGGTATTTTTTGTTTGCTTTCTTGGTATGGGACCCAATAGCTTTTTCAGATCCATCGGAAATAAAGGCCTCCAGGCCTGAGGGGACTTCCGCACCCTCTCTTCCGGTCACTGCCTATTCTTAGGCTCTGCTTTTCTGACAATCGAAGAGCAGGGTCTTACCCAGCACGATACCCTCATCACACTGGATGCCTTGGAGATGTCTGCAGCACTGAACTGACTATAGAGTGGTGGAGGGTAGACAAAGCCCCTGGGAGGAGAGCTGTGTGGCTCCCATCTGGGCTGAGGCTGTAGCTCAAATGGCTTGATTTTTTCTGCGTGGTGGCCAAGCCATCTCCCCCTACCCAGACACTGGCTTCTGCCAAAAGGCAATGATGCCTTAATAGTTGGGCTGGATTTCTGCTGGATACTTTTAGCTTCAGCAGAAGATAAACTATTTGCTCCATTACCTTCCCAGCCTTTGAGAATAGGACTGCCCCCATTTCAGGAACCCCATGGTAACATCATCCTCCACGCCGCTGGGGCAATCTCATTTCCTTAGTGAGGAAGACCAGAGACAGATGGGTGGCCACGCTCAGTACTAATTAAACCAGCAAAGGAGGGCTTGGTCTCCAGGACAGGAAGAAGGGTCCTCTTCCCATTCCCTGAGGATGCACAACCCAGCTGTGCCACTCACTGGCCCAGTGACCTTTGGCAAGTCATTGAATCTCTCTCGGCCTCTGTGTTCCCGTATGTAAAAGTAATAGACCCGTCTCATAGGGGGTACAAAAAGGATTAAATGAGCTAATACACATCGAGGACTGAACATGGTGCTTGGCCGATAGACATGCTCAATAAATGTTATGATTATTGGAAGTCTCTACGGAAAAGCAGATCTTGGATGGATGAGCTATGGATGTGTTCAGCCTTGAGCATCTTCTCTTAGGAATCAACGACATATTCTCCAGAAAGGCAGGCAGGTCCTGGGACTTGAATCTGTACGAAGGACCCAAGACGATGATGCAGGAGGGAGAAAGCGGAATAATAGTGGTGCCTGGGGGTAATGCAGCCAGGTGAAGATTCTAAGCAGGACACTGGGCTTTTAGGGCTAACTGATCCAAACTCGTTATGACTTTTCTCATTCATTCATTCACACAGCAAATATTTACCAAGTGCATATGGGGGGTGAGGCACTGTGCTGAGTCCTGCAAATCCTGTGATGAACAAGAGTGGTACATTCCTGGAATTTCTGTCCTAACTGAGGGGGTGGGAGCAAGGGGAGGCAGACTACAGATAAGTAGGTGAATACATGAACGAGGTCATTTCAGAGACTACCTTGGTCATCTATTGCTACATAGCAAACCCCCCTAAAACAAAGCGGCTTAAAACAACTGTGACCATTTATTTGCTCATGATTCTGCAGTTTGGGCAGGGGAATCTGCAGTTTGAGTGGGTCAGCTCATCTCTGCTCCACACGGCTTTAGCTGGGGGAGCTCAGCTGCGGCTGGAGGACTCACTGCCACAATGGCCCACTCGCTAGGTTGGTTGGCTGTGGCTGGCTGTTGGCTTGGGGCCCAGGTGGGGCAATAGGCCAGGGCCTTAGCCCTCCTTTGTGCCACCTCTCCACTTGGGTAGGCAAGGGCTTCTCACTGTCTAGGGAGCATTCTAAGACAAGCGTCACGAGAAACAAGAAGCCACCAAAGTATTCTAGGCATGGGAGTAATGCCGTTTGATGGGGAAATTTCAGAACTTCCCTGTTTCTTCGTTTTCTCATTTACAAAATGAGAGGCCTGTCTGAGTCACCATTAAGGTCTTTTCTAGCCAACTCACCTGAAAAACACCAGCTCTTTGGTGTCTGTAGTTTCGGGATTTGAGCTTTCTCCACCATCATTTCTCCCTAGGGCAATAAAGGAGCAGAAGAAGGCTTCCTGGACATTTTATGAGAAAAGGCACAAAGCCTGTTAATACAGGCATTGTCGATACATGTTCCAGGCTGGGCTGTGTGCCCCTTGTCAAGTACGCTCTGCATGAAGATAGATGTGAAAGGCCAATGCTTAAGCGAAGGCTCTTTTGAGCAAGAAGAGAATGTCAGTCATCAAGGAACTTCAGAACATACAGACCTTCTAGTCTAGGCAAGACCAACACACAAACCAAATTCCAGTGAGCTAGCGTTACCCAGTGCTCAGTGTTCTAGGGCAGGGGGCATCAGAACAGAAGTCTTCTTTGGAATTTAATTAGATCGAGATGGTTGATATGCTCTTTGAGGAGGGAGCTGAGCATTTAAAATTATACCAAAGATATTTTTCCCGGAGTATCTGTTATGGGAGCCATGAACCTATCAAAGTATGTGAAAAGGAAGCTACTTGTGTCATTTTAAACTAGTTCAAACCAGCTAGGCTGCTCTCTGCTCTAAGCTGCTGGCTATCAGCTGTCACCCAGCCTGGATGTGAAACAGGCAGGTGGATAAGGAAGACATCATCTTGTTAGGATCTGCAGAAACATGCAAGCAGAATGCCTATCATCATCACACATCTCCCAGGCAGGCTCAGGCTCCGGCATGAAGCACTGTCTTAGATCGGCTTTTTCATTTAAATGAAATTTTTTTTTTTTTGGAAAGGTTAGAATTTAATCCTCTCCCAGGATAGAGTTATTTCAGTTGCCACTGATCCTTCCGATAAATGAGAAGGGTTTCATTTTCCTTGCTACCAAGGTATCTAATTTTATAAAAGCCTTCAACAATGTAATAATTTATTGTCACAACAGGATGGCTGCGTGTAGGGACTGGTCTACTTTCTATTAATTTTCTAAATGAACCTCTTCTCAGCACTGAGAAGTTGTGCGTGCCTTTCTCTGTGGGTTTCATTAAGACCTGTTTGAAGTCATGATTGTAAGATCATTACGATGTTTTTAAAAGATAGTGGGTTTCAAAGGGTTGTACTTAGAAGACTTAAAAAGCTTCATCATCTTAATTCCTGTCCTCAGCAATTTTTTTCGGAGCTATGATCCGGGTATGCAGTAATTGCTATCATTTTCCTTACAATTTCACACCCAACTTCTATTGTTCTCATTATACCTAGTGCTCTTCGGAAATGACTCATGTAATAAGAAATGTACAAATAAAGGAGAGCCTAGCATCTTCTAAGGAATCCAGAGCCGCTGTAGAAGTGGCTGCATCTGTGTGCACGCACAAAAAATGGACTTTTGTACATATCCTTAGAGGGGGAAACTGAGGCAGGGGCATAGTATAGTTTACATAACCATTTCTTACTTTCATGTTATGGTCATGGCAAGGGAAATGCCGGCATGGTTATAAATTAGACATCGACGGATGAGTCAGTGAAAACTCTTGGAAATGTTCCCATCTTCAAAAGATGGGACAGAGGAGAAGAAGGAAAAAGGAAGTCCATTCTGATCCTAAGAGGTAGAATTGGGGCTTTCTGCTAAGACGGAGGAGAGGGGAGGCAGGTTGAAGCGAAGTAGTCTTGGAAACAATGAAATTATTCTCACAAGTTCTCATTTACAAGGAAGTGTTATATCTGCATTATAATCATACCATTCTCAGCTCAACTCATGAGAGAAATTTCTGAAGTCTCCATTTTGCAGCAAAGTTAAATCAGAACTCAAAGATGTCAATTAACTTGTCCAAGCTCATAAGGAAAGACCACGGATTAGACCGGAAGTGGTGATATTCCTAGTCCTTGGCTTAGCTAGCTAGGGCTTTCTGCCTGTGCTGGTGGGCACTAGGGGAGAACAAGTGGTGTACATTGTATGAACTGCAGAAGCCAAGGACGTCTTTTCTCTCTTGTTGGGCCTGTGTTGATCACATTCAAGTATTTTTTTGTTTTGTTTTGTTTTGTTAAGAGACAAGGTCTCACTCTGTCACTCACGCTGGAGTGCAGTGGTGTGATCATAGCTCACTGCAGCCTGGACCTCCTGGGCTCAAGTGATCCTCCCGCCTCAGCCTCCTGAGTAGCTGGGACTACAGGTGTGCGGCACAATGCCTGGCTTTTTTTTTTTTTTTGTATTATTTTTGTAGAGACGGGGTTTCGCTATGTTGCCCAGGCTGGTCTTGAACTCCTGGGCTCAAGGGATCCACCTGCCTTGGCCTCCCAAAGTGTTGGGATTACAGGCGTGAGCCACTGCACTCTGTCCCACATCCAAGCATTCTATAGCAAATACTTTGTTGGTTGAGCCAAATTTGAAACCCATTCAGGACACATTCTTTCAAAGGTTTGAATTAAACCTAAGACTTTCGATATTGGAGTAGACACAACTCCCCTAGTCTAATGAGGTGTGGGATGGCAGTGTGTAGGATCCAGCACAAGAGATCGGCCTTTTGTAGAAAAACAGTATTTTTGATAAAGTAGAAGCGCACCAAAGACATATAGAGAAATTCCTTTCTGCTGCTTAAGAAATTTTTTAAAAATTGAAAGTAGGAGAACGCTGTGGAAAAATATCTTTGAGAAGGAGGAAGTTCTCTCCACTGTGTAGGCTTCCTTAAAAGTGTCTCGTACCCTTTCTGACATGCCAGCTATTGATGCTGCTAAGTCCACTCAAACCAGCCTGATTAACTGCTCTTCCACCCAGACTCCCCTCTCGGTCATTGTTTCATTTGGTCGACACTGTGGCTGTGCTCTGTGACTGCTGCATGCACGGAGCCAGTATTATAACCATCTTTTTGCAGTTTGCCCTTACGGCCTGTCACTTCCTAATCAGGAGTCTATGTTCAATGCAATGGTCTGGGAATGTCCCCTACCAAGTTGGTAGCCATATGCTTTTCTATTTTGGAGCACTGGAAGTTTCTGGTTCAGTAGTTCTCTTTTTAAAGGCGATACGATTTCCTATCATCTTAAGTAAGCTGGAAAGAATTTTTCGAATGAGAGAGAGAGAAATAAAAGGCGCTATGTTGTACACTGTTGTTTTCTTTTTAAAAAACACACACTCAGACACACACAGCGAACTGTTCTGGAAACGCATGAGCTGAAGTCACAGCCAAGGTCTCTGCTGGTAGAAGCCCTTCCTGCCCGAAAGGGACTGTTTGTTAATAGCTGTATTCATGAAAGTTAAAATTAAATTTCTGTGTATTGATGTAAAGCCAGCTTTTCCCTCAGGGCTATTTATTTTAGAAATCGAAAATAGTAAAGGGTCCACAGCATAGAACATAACACAAGCGGATTGGGGTCTGTACTCTGAGCAAAGCTTCCTTTGTACTCGTCTCTGCAATTTAATGCCCTCCAGGAGTAACCTGGCAGCGTGCTGGTTTCCCCATCCACATGTGGCAAGCTCAGGCAGTTTTTATGCTCACCTGCAAAGGCGATTGTTCAAGATTTTCATACCTGGCGTTAAAGGCTGTGATAAACAGTGCCGTCCTCAATGGATGTGCTACACAGGAAAGTGGGCTTGCGGGAGACTGTGGTTGCTGCAGAATTTGTTTTGTATGTGGGATTGTTTTGCCTTTAGGGTTTGAGGTTGGGATTGATGCTGTGTTTTTTTTTAAATAGCCACATTTTTTCATTAAAAAAAAAATTAAAATTGGCCAGGCGCAGTGGCTCATGCCTGTAATCACAGCACTTTGGGAGGCTAAGGCGGGTGGATCACCTGAGGTCAGGAGTTCAAGACCAGCCTGGCCAACATGGTGAAACCCCGTCTCTACTAAAAATACAAAAATTAGCTGGGCGTGGTGGTGGGTGCCTGTAATCCCAGCTACTCAGGAGGCTAAGGCAGGAGAATCACTTGAACCCGGGAGGTGGAGGTTGCAGTGAGCCGACATTGTGCCACTGCACTCCAGCCTGGGCAACAAGAGTGAGACTCCATCTCAACAAAAACAACAACAAAAAAATTAAAATTAATGATTAAGAAGCAAAAGCGAAGGCTATATCCAATAATGCCAATAAATAAAGGTAGAAAATGGCCCATACTCTCGCCAATGCAAAGGTTTAAAATCTTGATGTTTAATAATAATAATAATAGAGGTTGGGCGCTGTGGCTTATGTTTGTAATCCTAGCACTTTGGGAGGCTAAGATGGGAGGACTGCTTGAGGGCAAGCCTGGGCAACATAGTGAGACCCTGTCTATAAAAAAAAAATTTAAAAATTAGCCAGGTGTGGCGATGCACACCTGAAGTCCCACCTACTCAGGAGGCTGAGGTGGGAGGATCCCTTGAGCCCAGGAGGTTGAGGCTGCAGTGAGCTATGACTGTGCCACTGCATGCCAGCCTGGGCGACAGAGTTAGACTCTACCTCTAGAAAAAATAATAGGAAGAAGTAGAAGAAATTTTTCTTCTCAGCTCCCTTGGTTAGAAAAAAGGAGTAAGCAAGACTCCTTAAACTGTCTTTGAAAGATCCAAAAAGCCCTTTTAGTTATGGAAAAAAGAGCATCAGCGGCAGTGGGGAGCAAGATCAGTCCCACATAGACCTCTGTTATGCAACCTCAGCCAGCCCCCACATAGACACATAGACACATGCCCGGCTGACCTGATTCTCACCTGATTTCTATGCTTGGACTTTTTATTTTTACCCAGAAGCGACCTGTAAAGCTTATGAAAGAATTTGCTCCTCTCCTTTCTCAGAAGCAAGTCATGTTCATTTCTTCCTTTGCAAATGCTAGTTAAGACATTTAACAGATGAAGTATTGGGAATCAGGCAATATAAGAAGAAAATATTGATGAGCAAGTGTAAAGTGACTTCCTCCTGTTGGTGAGAAGCGTATTTCTCTTTTTTTCTGGAAGAATGTAATAAATTTAAGCCATCCCAGTAATAACTAAATGCTATCTACCTGTCAATTCTATCAGTCGATTGCTTTAGAGTGTGGATTTCTATATTATTGCCCGTGGCTTCTCTCTAAAATCCTTTAGCGATGCACCCACGTGGAATTGAATCTGCAAAGACCATCGACAGAGTTCTCAGCTCACAGCCTGGATAGAAATATGCATGAACGAAAGACTTCTTTCTTTAGAGACTGCCTCTAAAGAACTCAGGTTCCTTATCCATGTTTTATCTAGGACTTTTCTTCAGAGCTGGGAGGGAAAGAAGAAACCCTCTTGGTGGCTGGGTATCCCATTCTTTTGTCTCTCACTTGGGATCCATGATTAATCAGTGCATTGTACATAAGAGCAACCTCTATTTCTTTAGGCAAATGGAACCAAGTTGGAGCTGTAAAAGCAGGACCATAAATCAGTTTGTTACAATGGCAACTTTCTTGAAAGCACCTAAAAGCCCCGTAGGCATTCCTCCTAGTTAATGAGCAACAAGGTAGGGCCTAAATCACTGGCTTGGTAGAGGCTAAGTTAGAACCAGAAGATGGATATGCGAAAATCAGTCACCCAGGAAAATCCAAGCCACCCAAAAAAACACAACCAACTTCAAAGACCTCCTGCCCCTTCTCTTACGCAAGGCTTTGCTGGCTGAAGCGTTTGTATGAAAAGGATCTGGTACTGCCATGAAACCAGCTGTGGAAACCTAGTTTGTGCATGCTCTATGGAAAAGGATTTTCTCTTAAAAATTGTCTTTACAGCTTCTTCTTTTGAAGTGTTGTCTGGATTTCCTGAGAGGTGACAGACAGCTGATCAGCACCTCCTTTTCTTCTTTTTTTAATATAATTTTTTAATTTTAATTTTTGTGAGTACATAGTAGGTGTATATATTTATGGGTTTTATGAGATATTTTGATATAGACGTGCAGTGCATGATAATCACAGCAGAGTAAATGGAGTATCCATCCCCTCAAGCATTTATCATTTGTGTTGCAAACAATCCAGTTATACTCTTTAGCGATTTTTAAATGTACAATTCAATTATTTTTGAGGGGAGTCACCCTGTTGTGCTAGCAAATACTAGGTCTTATGCATTCTGACTATTTGTTGTGCCCTGGGGCCTCCTTGTCTAAAAGTCTGGAGATCCTGACGTTCTCCTGCTTATTCACTCTCTCTCACTCCCCGGCATGTTCAGAACAACCTTCCTTAGCAATCCAGAAGGGGTGAGACCCCACAGGCTTTCATAGTAGATGAAACTAAAATAGTTTCTTGATGATCGATTCAAACCCTGTAGGAGTTTCTCTTTCTCTCTGAGGTGATATGCCCCCAAGCCTCTGAAACAGAAGAAAAAGGGAAAAATCAAATAAAAAAGCAAG
Source organism: Pongo abelii (assembly GCF_028885655.2). Taxonomy (NCBI): domain Eukaryota; kingdom Metazoa; phylum Chordata; class Mammalia; order Primates; family Hominidae; genus Pongo; species Pongo abelii. Next base: position 128,762,466 of record NC_071993.2, on the reverse strand, counting down.
CACACGATTCATTTGATCTTTGTATCTGTGTGTTTGTATGTATATAACTCTACTTTATTGGTCTTTTCTTACCCATTTTTTGTGGATTTACATATGAACCATTTCATGTCTTTTTCAAGTAAATCCTTACATACTAATTAGTGTCTTGGCACACCACATACTATGCTATTCTCCCCAGTGCCATCTGTGACATGGGAGTACACGTTAAACCACAACCAAAAGTCTATAGAGACTTTTTTGGCTATTCAGGAAAAACAAAACAAAACCACCCCTGTACTCCCCCACAAAGAAAACATGTATCCCATTTGAGAAAAAGTATTTACCTAGAGTGTTATTTATGGAATAGCAAAAAGAAAATATTTTCCTTTTAAAATGCATAACTCTTATCATGTCCTCCTTTTTACTAAAGTGATATATTTTTACCCATTGCTACTGAGTGTATCGCTCCATGCTGGGTTTCAGGCTGATGGTAGAGGAGCCCTTGGTATGTTCAGTTTCCAGCCATGATGTGATGTTTCTGGTATGGGCCCCAACCTTGCTGGTAGGTACTGATGGTTGAGGTGACTGCTCCCACCGTGGATTATTCTCTGAGCATCCTGTGCTTAGCCCCTCAGCATAAATAAAGCCTTAGTATATCCTCTGCCTCTTTCAATGCTCATGTAAAATCATTCTCATAACTCTCTATAAAGAATCCAGCTTGGCACATAGGGAAGCATTCTGAAAAGTGCCATTCTCCCACAGAGAGGTACTTACCCAGGGAAGCCAGGATCCTAGGAAGTCTATAAATAGGGTTTAGGGCTGCAAAACACCCCCTTGAGATCATATGCACACTTTCGTGTGAGTATAGATTTATTTTGGTGAGGAGAGGGCTTATAGTTCTCAATGGATTCTCAAAGGAGTCCGAGACCTGCCCAGAGTTCATCACTGCCACCTCAACTGGCTTCCTCCCTTCCATTTCTTTCTCTTTCCAGTCTATCTTGTATATTACATTAGCATAATCTACATAAAATCTATTTCGCATGTCTTGTAGCATACCCCAAAGCCTTTCAAGTATCTCCTACCGATAGGACACTGTGTTCTCTTGCCCTGGCTGTCCTCCTAATTCCATCTCTCGTGGTTCTTCTGCCGACCTCTGCTCCTCCAGACTGTGCCACTCTTACCTCCCAAACATGCCCTGCTTGTTTGCAGTCTCCTCTGCCTTCTCTCATCCCTTCCCCACATTCCATCTTCCAAGTCCTTTAAGGTTAAATCCTCTCACTAAGCTTTTCTTCGGTCAACCAACAGCATCACTCTTTTGCACAAGCTTGTGCCATCCATATGGACTTTGACTCTTCACCATAAACTCCTTTTCACAATATTTCATGCAACGAACCTTTCATGTGTATGTCTGGCCATCCGAAATGGATTGTGAATTTCTTGAAGACAAAGTTTCCCTCATTCATCCATCCATCCATCCATTCATTCATTCATTCATTTATGTGTTCAATAGATATTTATTTAGTATCTTCTATTCATGGGGAACTGGACCTGGTGCTGGGTTTGGGCATCCTCTACACAGGAACGAGCTCTACACACACAGAACACGCTCAGTGAACACTGAATGACTCAATAAATGTGGGTCAAACCAAGCCATTTTAGTAGTGCTCGAGAACCTCTGAAATGAAGACTGCACAGCCAGGGTTTCTCTGGGCTTCTGGGGCCAAAGCAGAACCTGCAGGCATGATGGTTCTTAAAATGGAACCTTTTGGAGGGTTCAGTAAGCCCCAGGCAACAATCTCTTTCCACTTCCAGAGGAGCCTGCGTTCTGCTGACTCTGTTCCACCCATGGCGGCCTCCGGCTTTACTGGCTCTAAGTGTCTCCTTGGCTTTTCCTTCCCTGTGGACGGCTGAGTGAGAGCAGGATCAAAGTTCCCCCTTTCATCAGAGCTTGCATCCTACAAAGGGGAAAGAAAAAGAAAACACACCCATTCTTTCTAGCCACTCAAGCTTTCTAGCATTCTAGCCCCAGCAGCTAAACTAATATTCCTGATCGTATTCCTTCGTGGAGAAGCCCACGTCTGGAAACGGGAGTCGGAGGGGGGACTGGCATCTAGCCAGGTAGTGGATAGAGTTATCACACCTTCGGGTGGGCGCAGGAACCTCGTGCTGTGTGCACATGGCTTTTAGAGGCTGCTTTGAAAGTCCCCTGAGCTGTTTGTCTTGGCCGGCTCCCGGGGCAGTTGAGCATCTGCCATGAGGGCTGGAGCTGAAGGAGAAGCCAGGCTGTTAGCTTGCTTTCCTCAGCCTTGCATCTTGGTTTGGGATGAATTCCTTTGCTGTGCTCCCTTCAGAGAAAAGGGAGCGTGAGTCCCTGAGATTGAGGGGCCAGTGGCAAGTCCAAGCTCCCTGAGCCACATCCTGGAGGCATCTGGGCTGGCCTCCACCACCCAGGATTCTCTTCTCTTCTTTGCTGCAAACCAGAGCACTGGCTCTGCTCGGAGGGGCCCCCAAAACCTGCTGTTCTTCCTTTCCACCTCCTGCTCTCTCATGCCAGTAAAAACAAGAGAGGGAAACGGCTTTGATGCCGGACCTCCCTCAAGACAACTCTGTCTGCCAGGGAAGAGAGAGACTGTGTACATCTCATGTGTGCATGGTGATGCGTTCTGCATATCTTTTACACATTAGGCACGATTTCTCTTGGATTTTTGGCAGAAGTCTCCTGCAGAGGTCCTGAGCAACTACCTTCAAAATAATGTATTTAAAACACACTGTAGCGCTCTTTGGTTGGGACCACTGACTACATTTTCCGTGGTAGAATGAAGGAAAAGTCAGCTTTTACTCATAAGGTGAATCAGTATGAGTATCTGCTCAGATAGCATTTTTAAAATTGTAAAATAATACGCATGCTACAAAATTTACCATTTTAACTATTTTAAATGGAACAATTCAGCAGCATTTAGTACATTCACAATGTTGTACAGCCATCACCGCTATCTACTTCCAGAATATATATATATATACATGCAAACACACAGAGTCTCGCTTGCTCTGTCACCCAGGCTGGAGTGCAGTGGCACGATCTCAGCTCATTGCAGTCTATGCTTCCCAGATTCAAGTGATTCTTCCACTTCGGCCTCCCAAGTAGCCAGGATAACAGGCACCCACCACCACGCCCGGCTAATTTTTGTATGTTTAGTAGAGATGGGTTTTCACCATGTTGGCCAGGCTGGTCTTGAACTCCTGGCCTCAAGTGATCTGTCCGCCTCAGCCTCCCAAAGTGCTGGGATTACAGGTGTGAACCACCACTCCCGGCCTACTTCCAGAATATTTTAATCATCCCCCAAAGAAACGTGGTTCTCATTAACTAACTGGTCATGCCCTATTTTCCTTTCCCCCACCCCCTGGCAACCACTAATCAGCTTTCTGTCTTTATGAATTTCCATGCTCTGGATAGTTTATATAAACAGAATTATACAATATATGGCCTTTTGTGATGGGCTTTTTCACTTAGCATAATGTTTACAAGGTTTATCTGTGTTGTAGTATGTATCAATACATCATTCCTTTTTATGGCTGAATAATCATCCCAAGTTTGGGGGTTGAAGTTATTTTCTCTCTCTGGCGCTTCTGTTCCCATTCCTACCTTCACTCTGATTCAAGACGATATGAGGCCTTGACTCGCCTGAGCTTGATTCTTCCTAACTCTACCTCCTTCAACCTGACAAGCAACCCCCAAATCTCATCCGAGCGCCCCGTGCACCAGGGTCCCCTGAAGAACTGCTTAGAATTGTACGTTCCTGGCTCCACTCCACACCTGAATGGGACCCTCTGGGGGTGAACCCAGGGAATCTGCCTTTCTGACAAGTTTCCGGCCACTCAGACGCATGCACCTTCCCCAGCTCCAGCCCCAGGACTCCGCGACTCCCCGCAGCCGGGCTTCATCTCCATCTACACCCACCCATGTTCCAGATCCAGCTCAAATGCCACATCTCCTGTGATTCCTGAAACATTCTTCAACTCTGGGCCAGAAACAATCTCTCCTAGACTGTGAGCTGCATGAAAACAGAGCTCTGGCCTTCTGTTTGTATCCCTTAAATAATATTCATCCCCACAATAGGAGCATTCACTGAGCACTGATGTGCAGGCTGTGTTCCAGCTGCAATCAATTAACTATTTTAATCTTCATGGTACAAGTGAAGGCAATGGGATTATCTCCAAATACCTGGAAGAACTGCCCTGTCCAGGAAGTGCCAGAGTGATTGTGCTCAGTGACAGACAGAGGGTGACTCCTCAGCCTACATGATGAAATGGTGTATGAATGAATGAAGTTTCAAAAACCTGTCCTAAACCTCAATGGGGAAAAAAAGCCAGGCAGCGCTGGCAGGATAATAACCATTTAAAAACAAATGTTAGTACCTTCTAAGGAGTACATGAGTCACTCTCCGCCAGGGGACTCTTCTGTCCCCACCTTTGTGCAAGGTCCTGGTATCTGAGGCTTCCCATGTGGAAAATGTGCATTCTCACTTCCTGCCTCACCTTGTTCACTTTTCTCATTGATCCTGCTGTTAAGGCAGAAGGTATGTGCCGTTATAACAAAGGTGCAAATTACTATGCACGTGATTGAGTTCTGGAAACATGGGCCACGTGATGTGTGGCTCGCGTGGCTCCTGTCAGGTGGGCTAGAACTGGCCTTAGCCAGGAAAGCAAAGCTTTAATGCAAACTTGTAGCTTTCCTTACTATGTGATCCCGCAACTCTACTCACAGGCATATACAATGAAGAATTGGAAGCGAGGACTCAGACAAGTACTTGTACACCAGCACTCATACCAGCACTATTTGCAGTAACCAAGACACGTACTTGGTGTACAAGTACATGTCTGAGTGCTTGCTTTCAATTCTTCATCAGATATGTGACATATCCCTACAAAGGATTATTCAGGCTTAAAAAGGGAGGAAATTCTGATACGTGTGATAACATGGATGAGTCTTGAAAATATTATGCTAAGTGAAATAAACCAACCACAAAATGACAAATATTGTAAGATTCCACTTATATGAAACATCTAGAGTAGACATATTCACGGAGATAGAACACAGATTAGAGTTTACCAGAGGCTGTGGGGAAGGGAGGAATGGACAGATATTGCTTAATGGGTACAGACTTTCTGTTTGGGGTGATGAAAAGATTTTTGGAAAGAGATAGTGGTGATGGTTGCACAACATTATGAATGTACTTAATGCCACTGAAATGTACACCCAAAAATGGTTAAAGTGCTACATTTTGTGTTATAGACATCTTACCACAAAAAAAAAAAAAAAAAGATTTCAGCGTTCCTTTTCAACCACCATAATAAAGTACAAAATCCTAGGGCCTCATGTCCCCTTGAATAGGGTCCATTAGGAGCTCCCTGCTGTTGAGCTCGTAATCTGTTTAACCTCCAATTTCTCTGGCCCAGCTGCTGCGGTCTGGGGAGAAAGAGATTTCTGACTTTCCCTGAATGACCCCAGGGAGAGTGTAGCCCAGCTGAGAGGGCAGTGCGGGCCTTTCCAGCAAGCCTCAACCATTAAATGTGCCCCTAGGGCACCTCCTGCCCTGGGGTCAGAGTTCTGGCCGATTGTCGCACCATGACCACTGAAAGCCCTCCTCATTTCATTGTTAGAAGCCTCAGTAACGTTCCGCCTGTGTCCTTTTCAGACCCTGCAGAATTTCTAAAAATGAAATGAGGGAGTGTTGAGCGTACATTCAAATCCAGCCCCAGCCTTGCAAATATACCTGCAGTTACTTTACAGACCTGGCATGGTTAGGTGTTGCGAAACCAGCAAGGGAGGAGGGCAGGGACCGGGGAGAAAAACCTGACTTATTAACAAGGCCTTTGGGAGGGAAGGCTGATGTTTTTTTCTCAAACACAATCACTATTCAGAGCATGTGGTTAATAATCTTCAATCAACTCCAGTTTATTTGCATATCAAATCAATTTTGCATGCAAAAAGCATCCCCCATATAAATTAAATGCTCTGTCAAAGACCTCCATGCTTCCCAAAAGCCTCATACACTCCAGGCTATTTGGAAAAGCCTTAGCACTAGCTTTGCTCTCCTGTGAAATCGTTTACAGATATTGTACTTTATTTTGTTTATCAAACACATATGTACAGTTATTATGCACCTGGCATGTTCCAAGCTTTTTACAAATATCACCCTACTGAACCTGCCTAATGAACCTACGAGGTGGGTTCTGTTCCTATCCCCATTACACAGATGAGAAAACTGGGGCACAGGTCACTCTCAAGGTGATGGCAGGGCAGATCTGAGGACATTTTCTTTTTTTTTTTTCCCAAAACCTCCATCTCCCGGGTTCAAAAGATTCTCATGTCTCAGCCTCCCGAGTAGCTGGGATCACAGGCATGTGCCACCGTGCCCGGCTAATTTTTTTGCATTTTTAGTAGAGAAGGGGTTTTGCCATGTTGGCCAGGCTGGTCTCGAACTCCTAGCCTCAAGCAATCCACCCGCCTTGGCCTCCCAAAGTGCTGGGATTACAGGCATGAACCACCGTGCCTGACCTTTGAGGACATTTTCTAAGAGGGCAGGTAGGAGACTAAACAAGCCCCCTTTCACGCAGAGGCTCAGCAACCCGTTTCCCCTGTTCATCGCGTTGGTGTAAGGCCCAGGACAGGCCGCCAGAGCACAGGGAAAGAGCAGGCAGGCGCAGCTGTGTCCTGGGATGTCCACTCTGCTCCCCCGTCACCCTGGACTCCTCGGCTTCCCTGAGAAATTGCGGAGCGGGACGTGACGTTTCTTCCCACTTGCCTTAGGAGTGGATGGCAGAGGGGAGGCACCTTTCGGAACCGCCGTGGCGTGGATTGGCAAGCGTGGCCGATCCTTCTGGAGAGCACAGCTGGCATTCCTGGTCATATCGTGTCTGAGAGCCCTTTCGGGTGACTGAAACGCCATTGCTGAAATCTGAATAAGGTCTGCGGATTGTCCCAACGTCAGTTTCCTGATTTTGATGTTGTACTTTCGTGACGTAAGATGTAAACGTCGGGGGAAACTAGGCAAAGGGTACACGGGGCCAGTCTGCACTGTTTTTGCCACTTCCTGTGGATCTATAATTATTTTCAAATAAAAAGTTTTTTGTTTTTAATTGCCATTGTTTGAGGCCCGGAAACTGTAGCTACTTCTTCAACTCCAGCTTCGCTGTGTTTCTCTGTGCTTGAGAGCCTGGGACAGCCGCCCAGTCTGTGGAGAGAAACCTATTGTCAGTCTCAGAGCTTGGCCCCTTCTTGGCCCCCAGCTCCCCCTTTTCCCCGGACTGGGGGTTCCCTTTCCTGCTCTGGAGCTGGGGCATTTTCAGCTGCTTTTTAAGAAGCCTGATGTACTTTCCCATAAATCTCAGGCACACTCCGCCCTGAGCCTCCCCCCTCCCTCTCCTGGCGGTAAGCTTGGTGCGGGGGAGCACCCCCGGGCTTTCTGAATCGCCATTTCCATCCCCCGTTGGGCACCTTGCATATACTATTTTGTCCAGTTCTCTCAACACCAACGAAGGGTCCAAGTGGGGAAATGTGGGTATCTCCGGGGAAGGGGAAGGGACCCCCAGGTAGAAGGAACTACAGGGGCAAAGGCACACAGAGGCAGGATGGGGGCCCCGTGTGAAGAACAGACCAGATACGGAGTGGTGCAGAAGAGGCTGCCGGGTGCACTGAGGCTGGACCAGCACGGGGAGGGAGGGGGTGCAGCCAGGCATTCTGAGAACCAGAGACACTGGCCTCATGGTAAATATGGACGTGAAATGTGGACAGATCACAGTAGAACAAAGTCATCCTTCTTCCTGCTCCAAACACATGAGGCTGTCATCCTTTGTAGTTTCTGAAAAACTTATGCAGTATCTTCTCCTTTTAATGTGACCAGCCTGCAGGGGGTGTATGTAAAATCTTGGCCTGACAGCACTTTACCTGCCCAAGACTCTGATCCTAATTTATTTCTTTCCCTCAAATCCCCAGCATTTGGAGTTGGGCCTCTTCAGAGGGGCAGCACACACGATGGGGCCTCGTGACACCAGTCATTAAATCCCCAAACCTCGTGTGCTGTGGCTCGGCTGCACAGCAGACATTCCGTGTGGATTAGATTTGGCTGGAATGCCTTGGAGTTTAGAGCCGATTTGTCACAGTGTTTCGGGATTAGGCCCCCGAGGGGCCAAGAAGATGAGCCCAGGAATTTCGAAGCCAGTGTCCAGGGCTTAGGGCATGCTGTTTCCACCTCATCCCGGGATGTGCCTTCTCTCCACCTCACTCAGACGTGGCTTCAGTGTTGAGGACTTGTTATTAACAAACCTGACATCCCCTTTCCCCTGGCTTCATCCCTGCTGTCTTGTGGGGTTGTCAGGGTAACTCTGCCCTCCCCAAAGGCAAGACACACACGGAGTCCTCCCAGCAGCCCTTTCTTCTCCACTCTGAGATGTTTTTACTGCTCTTTCTCTACCTCTGCCCTTTGATCAGCAGATAATGAGGCTCCTTCCCTCCTCCCCTATCCCAGACTGTTCTGTCTGTTGTGATTTCTTCCCCACAGACGGCCAGGCAGCTTTTCAGAGGCTGCATTTCTGAATTTTGACCCCCTCCTATCTGGGCAAATTGATTCCCACATGGCATGGCTATGTTTGGGGATAAACGTTGGTGCTTTTATTTTCTCCCTAAAAGGCCCCTGTTCCGGACAGCAAGCTCCCCGAGTGCTGGGATGGGCAGGCTTCCCTCATCGCAAGGTGGCCAGGGCCTTTCAGGGCCTGCATTGAGGATGTTCTATGATGGCTCAACGTTAGGCCTTGCTCGAACGTTCCTTCTAAAATCCTGCAGTGGCCAAATGTGACCCTGGATCTCTGGGTCTTTGCTCTGAAGAACAAAATGTCTGATAAGCAGAAATCCAGTCTGGAGGAAGCAGGCCGCTGGGGGCCTGGCCATGTCCCCACTGAGCCAAGGACACACTCAGATGTTCCCACGAAGAGGAAGGGAAGGAAAAGTAGGGCCTTTAGCCAAACAGCCCAATTTCATTTAAAAACTGGTGAGAGAGAAAAGGAAGGCCATATTATCTTTTTAACACTGAAAAATTCTATTGTTTTTTAGAAATGGGTTCTCTATATTGCCCTGGCTAGTTTTGAACTCCTGTGCTCAAGCAATCTTTTCTCCTCAGCCTTCAAAGTAACTGGAACCACAGGCTTGGCGATCATACCATTTTTTATATTGAGATGGTAGGAGGTGACCTCTTCTCACTAAAGCCCTTGTCTGACTGACTTCTCAGGAGTGATAGCACAGTTTGGTAACACTACCTCACACTTAGGTAGCACTCATATAGAGGCATTGCCCTGAATTTCTGTCATGTAGTCGCTCATGTAATCCTCACAACCACCCCATTTTACAGATGTGGAGACTGAGACACAGAGCCCTGAAAACTGAGATCGACTCCTAGAGGATTTGAGCCCACACTGTCTGGCTCCAGAATTCTTCCTCTTAACCACTACGCAGCAGCTAATGATTGAATAATAATTAAATCTTCGTGAAGCTGTTATTAAGTGCTGGGCACTACGCTTTGAAATACATCGTCTGGTTTAACTCTCACACTCTTCTGAGGGAAGGTGTTTTATGCCGATTATATGAGCACAGAAACTGAGCCTCAGAGAGGCCAGCCAGTGGCCGTGTGGGATTCAGGCTCAGGCTTCTCTGCTTCTACCTCCTGCTCCTTGTTTTGTGGTGATCCAGGTAGAAGGAGGGCAGGGAGAGGCAGACTGAGGAGGGAATCACCCTTGGGGCCCTGCTCTGTCCCAGTGTACCGTGCCAGAAGTGGCCACACAGTCACTCCTCCCAGAGCTCAGTCCACACCAGTCAAGGTGGCTGCTGGGCAGCTGCCTCCTACTTTTCTGATTCTTGCTGAATATCTTCCCCTGATCATTCTAACATGCCCAGTGCCTTAACCCAGCATGCCTGGGCTTGACCACCACCCCTGTGTCCCACGTCCCACCCACCTTCCATCCTGCAGAAACCACTGGCTTCTTCAGCTGCACCTCCTCTTATCCACCTGTATTCTCTTGGTCAAGCCTGGAACCCTTCGCATCCTCTACGGCTCCTTTTCAACCTGCCTTCAGCCCTAGTAGTTGCCAAGTCAGAGGAAAGCAACATCCTTTGGGATGATCCGTTGGAGAAAGTCCTGCAGGGGCCAAATGTGACCCTGGATCTCTGGGTCTTTGCTCTGAAGACCAAACTATCTGAGAAACGTAAATCCACACATACACGAAGGTAAACTATTCCTTGGGGGCACACCAGCTTTGAGTCTCTCTGTTCCCCCCCTCCCCCAGCTTTTATGGGCTTCAAGGGTTCCACTTTTTGGGACTGTTAAAAATTTAACTGGGAGGCCTTAGGTTGAACTGGCTGCAGTGCTGTGGGTTCCTATAATATGTAAGCAACTGAAGCCTGATGGAAACAGTAAAATAAAACTTAACTCATCAGTCACCACCAACCAAGGGACTTACCTACCATCAGAGCATATGCAAATAAGGCAAACACACAGCTGTAGTCATTTTAAGTAATTTCTTTTCTTTACTTCCACATTCAGCCCATAAAAGCTTGCTGCCTGTGCTGCTGGAGCAGAGTTCTCTGAACCTCTTTTGGTTTTTTGTGCTGCCTGATCCATGAATCCTTTAATACTCAAACTGTGTTAAATTTTTGTCTATTTTTTTTTAATAGGACCTTACTGGAGGAAAGTGACTCCAGCACTGGGCTGGGGAACAGTGGCAGGACCCTGTTCTGGAGCTCACCCCAGGTGTTCCCAAGGCCTGGCTGTGTGAGCGTCCAGATCTGTTGGCCTTGAGGCTGGATGACCCCTGCCCATGCAGGGCTAGGGTAGGAGGGGAGAGGAAGAAACCTGAGAAGGGGAGGCCAGTTGGATAACAGGGCTTGCTCTGTCAACTAAGGCTGTCAGCTAAGACTGACAACACAATCTTTCACAAGTGAGGGGGCTCAAAACAGCCATCCCATTGGGTGTGGTGGGAGGACCAGTGGATCCTCAAGACTAACCTGAAGGTTTGGTGTTTCTTCTCTCCCACGGTGGATCTCCCAGCTTGGATCCTGCTTGGATTTGGAAAACACTTGAGATCTTGTGTTACCCTCCAGCCCCAAGTGAGTTTGAAAGTTGGCTTCACAATGACTGGGAGAGAGTTTAAACTAGAAATTTCCATCTGATCTTCAGGCAAGGGATTTCTGCATCTCCCCTGCTAGACTTTATGTTAAGCAAGTAGAGTTCTGGTACAGACTTGATTTTGATGTACATGAATAGGCTTTTGTGTCATATTTATTTTGCTGGCCAAAGAAACCCAGGATTTCATATTTTGAAATCAAGCTCTGCACTTATTCTATTATTCTACTGCTATGGATTAACATATTTAAATAGCTCTTATCCCACCACCCAAGGCAATAGGATAAAAGTTTTCAAAGGAAAAACCTAGGAGATACCAAAGCATATGCAGACCAACCTGGTTGTGGCTCCCCTCCCCAGGGGCAATGGCCACTCCTAGTTGATTTGGGGGCATATTGCAGAGATATTCTAGACATACTCAGTTGCGTATGTAAACACACTCCTCCTCCTCTTTCACCTGTATTGTTGCATATTAAACTCACTGTCCTGCACTTGATTTGTTAAGAAAATACCCCAGGTGTTTTTTCTCTCATTCTTCTTCATTGTCTATGTGACCCATAATAAACTTAAGCAGTCCCCTAATAATGGACTAACCAGCACTAAATGGATATTTAGGTTGTCTCCAACCTTTTTGAGTCCTGCTTACCTAGAAAGTAAAAGATGAGATCTAGCATGATTTAAGGTGTACCTTTCTCTTTTCTTATTCATAAGATTGAGCATCTCTTTATATTTAAGCAAAGTCATTTGTGTGTCATTTTCTATGCATTTGCTGGCTAAGTCTTTGCTGTCAGCTTTTTGGGTCTCCATATTAAAGAAACACACTCACATTTCCTTAATGCTGAAATCTGTTGATGTTCCAGGTGCATGTTAATGAAGGCATTCAAGACAGGGGGAAGAACACTTTAGTTAGGAGATAGTGCTCTGAGGAGCAGGAAGGGATGACCCTTGGCAGGATTGTATAATTGACAGTCTTTTATAGAGGAAAATAATTCCCATTATCCAGGACATCTCTCAATTTTTCTAAGATATTAACAAAAATAGCAGCAATTTTTTTTGAGGATCTATCATGTGCAAGGTGGTATGCTAAACATGTTAAATGCATTATTTCCTTTGATCTGCACAACACCCTGTGGTGTCAGCACTATTGTTGCTCTTGTTTTACAGGTGAGGAAACCAAAGCAGAGAGAGGTAAACAAATAGTCCGGGGTCAAAGAGTAGCAGTCAGGATTTGAACCCAGGCCATAACTTTCATGCTGTACAGCCTCCCACATGAGTAGGCAAGTGCTCCTCAGGCTGGCGAGCATATGAGCAGCATTGACCCTGGAATATGGGCATTTCGAAGAACACAGCCAGGAAGAACATCTTGAGTTCTCTTATGGTCACAGCCACCTTTACCAGTGATGTTTTTCCAAAGGGTGGTTTTACCTTGCACGATGACTGCAAAAACTATCGCATTAAGTATTATGAGAAGCCCTTTTGCCGAGGGCTCAGATTCGCCTCCACTCCCTTGAACCTGTTCATGCATGAGCAGCATAGGCTCCTGGAAGCTTCGCTGTCCCAGAAAAGGAATACCCAAAAAGGGGGAGTATTATCCCCTTCAGACCCTCTGGCACCCCGGCATTCCCTGGAATTCAGCATGTGGATTCATAGCTCATCATAGTAGCCTACTTGGGGGAAAAGCTTTGTAATGCGCCTCTTGGGAACTGTCCAACTCACAGACAGCTCTAAAAAAGGAGAAAGAGAGAACCCTCTTAGCACCTGCTTCTGCCTTTGGCCACTTCCTGGGAGACTTTCCACCTGCACCCAAGGTGCATGATGTCTCAGCCCCCAGTAGGGAACGTGGACCAAGGGGCCGTTTCCACCCTGGGCTTCCGGCATTCGACACGGCCTAGGAGCCCCAGAACAGGTGCCTCCATATGCACCTCCAGCTCAGCGCTCTCCTTTTCTGTGTGTCTTGCCTCCTCCGTTCACCTCAGGCTGCGATCAGCCACAGGGAAGAGATGACCAGAATCCTTCCCGCTGTCTCCTGATGCTGCCTGGCTGACCCTGCCTCACTCTGGTCTGCCCTTGACCTGGGATGGGGAAATGGCTGCAGGCTGACGGGCCAGCCAGGAACACCTCTGTCCACACTGATGTGAGGCCATGTCCCATTCCCGGCCTGCTGGTTGTGTCCGAGGTCTACGCTAACTGACCACAATTTCTGCAGCCTTTCTGCTGACGGCTCAGCTCCAAGAAAGCTGTCCGGGGTAAGGAGTCTGCAGGCTGGTAAAGGCATCCTGTGTTTGTGTGTGTGTGTGTGCGTGTGTGTGTGCGTGTGCGTGTGTGTGTGTGTGTTTGTGTGTAGAGAGAGAGAGAAAGGGAAGGGTATAGAGTATTAAACTCAATAGAGATAGTATTCCTTTAGAATTTTTTTTTAAAATAGAGTCTTACTCTTTTACCCAGGTTAGAGTACAGCAGCCTGATCTCAGCTCATTGCAACCTCTGCCTACCTGGTTTAAGCATGCCTCAGCCACTTGAGTAACTGAGACTACAGGCATGCACCACCACACCTGGCTAATTTTTGTATTTTTAATAGAGACAGGGTTTCACCTTGTTGGCCAGGCTGGTCTTGAACTCCCGGCCCAAATGATTACCCCACTTGGCCTCCCAAAGTGCTGGGATTACCAGCATGAGCCACCACACCTGGCCTAGAATATTTACTTTCTCTCAAGTAAGTAACTTCAGGAGGAATTTAATAGTGAATGAGGCTGGGCATGTTTTCCATCTGGTGTGTACAATGAATAACAGAGAGTAAACAAGTAGTCAGGCCCAGTCATGTGGCAAAAGGTAGTTTATCGGCAAGCTGTGGAATCAGAGTTCAGTCAAGCTCGCTCTGGGAAGCCCCGAGTCTGCTGTTCCTATTACTGATGAATTAAGTTTCTGGAAAAGAAAAGGCGTTTCTGGTTTGTCCCTCTATCTCATGACCCTACACAGGAACTACAACAAATCCTTTCCCACTCCCCTCCCTGACCCATTCATTCTCTCCACCTCTGTGCCTGTTCCTGCTCTTCCCTCCACCTGAAATGCCCTTCCCATTGTCTCTGGATGTTCCCACATTATCCTTGCTTCAGGTCCCAGCCGCAGTCCACATATTTCTCTAGGATGGCTTCTGCACTGCTCAGGAATGAGCAGATATAAATGGGAAGTAGGCAGGGACCAGACACTAGAGATGTGGAGTGCCATGGCAGACACTGCTAATTGTCTACCATTTTGTTCAGGGAGGCAACAAGTCCAACTTTTAGCTCCTGTCCCCGGCTCCCTTGCAGCTAGGGAAAGCCACGTGTCCCAGTTCTGACCAGTAAGATCTAAATACAAGCTTGCACAGGGCTTTGGGGGAAACTGTTTATATGGGAACAGAATCATGATGTAGCACCCTAATGACTGAAGTCACCTACTAGAGATCTCCAAAGAAGAACGGGAAGGAGACTGGGTCCCTGAGGGCTCTCCCTGGCCCCACCTCCCCTGTACCTGCTTTGTCAGATGGATCCAGGTTTTGTGGGGCCTGAGGCTTTTTCATTGTGGAAGGCCTTCTTTGAGGAAAAAAATGCAAAATATAAAATAAACTGGCTAAAACTTGGGAGGGGTCCCAAAGTGTAATTGAATTTCTCCCAGGACTTCCACCTCTGCGCTTCTTGAAAAAAGGAAAAAGGAAATAATTTGTTTGAGCCAAAGTTCTCAGAACTGAACCTCATTCCTGACAGTCCAGTGTTATCAGCAGTGGCTTCAAGTGCTGGCTGCTCTAAGGAAGACTAGAACAAGATCTTAAACCTGGTCAGCAGCTTAGAACAGATCCTAACCTTAGCAGCACCCAGGAGGCATTTAATGTCCTTGTTTTGGGTTGAATTCTGTCCCCCTCAAAATTGGTAGGTTGAAGTCCTAACCCCTAGTAATTCAGAATATGAACTTTTTTGGAGATCAGGTCCTTACTAAGGTAATCAGGTTAAAACGAGGTCATTTGAGTGGACTCTTATCCCATAGGATGGGTGTACTTATAAAAAAAAAACGGGGGGGGGGCGGGGAATTCGAACACCTAGAGATTGGCAAAGAGGGGATAGGATATGAAGAGACACAGGAAGAAACCAGCCACCTGCAAGCCAAGGAGAGGGGCCTAGAACATCAGCAAAGCCGATCCTTCCCTTGCAGCCCTCAGAAGGAGCCAACCCCAAGTGTCACCTTAATCCTTGTTTCCAGAACAGTGAGACAGTCCGCTCCTATTGTCTAAGCCACCCGGTCCATGGCACTATGATGGCAGCTCTAGCAAGCCGATGCAGCCTTAAGACCTGGGCCCTACCAGACTCTGATCCAACCATCTGGGGTCAGCTCAGATCTGGGACTGTTTTCAAAGGCCCTTGGGTGACCCATTGTGCAACCAGGGGTAGAACCGCGACCTTAGAGGATTCAGAAAGCTTTAGAGTAGATTGTGCTCAGACAGGCCTTGAAGAAGGACTAGGAGTTCAAGGGACAAAGAAGCCAGGAAGGTGGCTGGACGCGGTGGTTCATGCCTGTAATCCCAGCACTTTGGGAGGTTGAGGTGGGTGGATCACAAGGTCAGGAGTTTGAGACCAGCCTGGCCAACATGGTGAAACTCTGTCTCTACTAAAAATACAAAAATTAGCCGGGAGTGGTGGGGGTGCTCCTGTAATCCCAGCTACTCAGGGGGTTGCTGCAGGAGAATTGCTGAACTAGGGAGGCGGAGGTTGCGGTGAGCCAAGATTGCACCCCTGCACTCCAGCCTGGGCAACAGAGCAACATCTGTCTCTGGCGGAAAAAAAAAAAGAAGCCAGGAAGGTGTTCAGGCAGCATTACCAGCCTGAGCATGATGGGGTTAGAGCACAAGACCTCATGTATGGCAGGTCAGAGGGGACCTGGCGGGAGGACCCACGGCAACAGAACAGTCTGGACTTACCCAGGGAGCAAGGTCTTACCTGGCATGCAAGGGGTTTTCCTGGGCAGCAGGAGCCAACGAAGACGGCATTCTGAGGCCTGTGGGGATGGGAGGTGTCCTTTAGAAAGACAAGGCATCCTATTTTCTCTTTTGCTGTTACTGGATGTGCCCCTCGTCAGCTCCAGCTTCATGACAGTGGCCGTTCATGTGCTGGCCCCTCGGGAGGTGCTGGTGGCCTTGGTGCAGAATCACAGGCTGGAAACAACCGCCTTTCCTTGGAGGAACTTGCTGGGGTTTCTCAGGCACTGATAGGTGCTTTCCTCTTGCTGAATGTCCTTCCCCTCTTGCCGAATGTCCTTCTCCTCCTGCCCTCTGGGCAAACTCCTGCAGTACCTTCAATGCCCAGCTTCTGTCACCTCCTCTGGGCAACCTGTCCTGTCTCCCCTTTGAGCATGCTGCTGTTCCCCACCACAGCGCCTTCCATGGATCTTGCCATAGTTTGCTCCTTTGCCTTCTCTTCACTGGTCTCAAGAATAAGGACTGTCTTCTCTCTCACTCACTGAAAAATGTTTATTGAGCAACTGCTGTCTGCCAGGTCCTGCACCCTGCAGCAGTGAGCTTTGCTCATGTTCCACAGGCAGCCGTTGAATTGATGGAGCAGGAAAAAAAAAAAGAGTACAAGAGGGCATTGAAACAGAAGGAACGATTTTGCATCATGCCAGTTTGCAAATATGTGTTGATTGGATGGCCAGGGGGCTATTAGTATTAAAAGAATTCAGTTAAACCACAGAAAACTCTCCAAGCTGTTTCCCATCTATAAACTGAGAATAAGAATCAACTGTATTTGTCAAATGTTTCAAGGAAAGTGCACTAAGTTAACTATATTCTATCTGAGTTTAAATTCCTTCTCTGGGGGCAGGGCAGGTGGAACGTACATCTGTGCATTTGATTGATCGTTTATCAGACTATGTTGCATGCCCTGGGACAACCTGGCGGGCTCCCTCTAGTCTGGATTTCTGGCACAGGTAGAATGTAGACCAATGGAATCGCAAGATCGGCCCTGTGCCTGTTTTAGTAGATGGTACCAATCTCCTCCTTGATTTCTTTACTCCTAACTGCGGCTTTGTGGGTTAAAGCTTAATTCCTTTTCTCCGTCCCTGACCATTCTCCATTGCAGCAACCAATGCATTAAATGGATAGAGAAGAAGGAAGCCCAGATGCCTGGCTAATCGAGAGCAAGGAAGCCAGGCATTATTAGCACCACACCAGGTACTCTGTTCTTGAATAAGATATGGACTGTATTCTTCAGGCCATATTCTGTTAGCATCCCACAGGACTTAATACCCTGAGCTGGTTTCTGCTCAGGCACTGGGGACCAGAGTAAGCAGATTATAGTCAGCATGGAAGAGAGGCTAGCTTCAGGGGAAGGGCTTGGCTTCCTTCTGAAAGAAAAGCAGGTGTTCCAATAGGAATTCTGCCATTCAAGAAATGATAAATGCCTCCTTGGCAGACAGCCCACTGCAAAGGGGGGTGCTTGTTTTAGCAAAAGGTATACAATTAATAGATAGTTCTTTGAACCTAGCCCACAGGTTACAGGAACAATCTTTTATTAAAGACCATAATGACCTCCGTATTTGGCATTTACTTCTTCGGGCAGGGCCAGAGCCGTCAGGCTGCTGGACCCTGAGGCAGCCTGAGGGGCCCCTGTCCATTTACAAGGGACTTAGCCCCAGGTGGACAGACAGCAGCAGTTAGAGGCCTACTGAGAACTTTTCTTAGAAGAGGCATTATTAAATACTTCGACAAGTTGAAACACAGAGGTTCCTTTACTCCTTCACCCCTCGACTGTCATCAAAGTTATGCACAGAAGGCTGGGCGTGATGGCTCACATGTGTAATCCCAGCACTTTGGGAGGCCAAGGCAGGCAGATCACTTGAGGTCAGGAGTTTGAGACCAGCTTGGCCAACAGGGTAAAACCTCCTCTCTACTAAAAATACAAAAATTAGCCAGGTGTGGTGGGGGGTGCCTGTAGTCCCAGCTACTTGGGAGGCTGAGGCATGAGAATCGCTTGAACCTGGGAGGTGGAGGTTGCAGTGAGCTGAGATCGCGCCACTGCACTCCAGCCTAGGTGATAGAGCAAGACTGTCTCAAAAAAAAAAAAAAAGTTATGCACAGAAGGCTGTAATGGCCTATTTTACGGCAGATGAGATGTTTTTACAAGTTAATAAGGACACGCAAAGTTGGGGAAGAGGTGGGAGGGCCCAGGTTTGGCACTTGTGAGGAAAAGGAGCAAAACCCTGGAAAATGGAAAGTTCCAGTACTCTAGCAGGGCCAAAAACTGTGAATAGGAACCACAGCATGGTAGGCAAGGGCACCATTTTGAGGCCTGCCCTTTAGAATCCCAGTGGGCCCTTAGCTGCCCACTGTAGGGTTGCTGTGGACACACAGTGCCTTCCCCGGCTGCTTCATGGAGGGAAAAGGCCAGGAACACTGGGCAAACTGAAGGCCACACTCTTAGCTTTTGTGCCTGTCCAGGGGCCAGCAGGGAGGCGGGCTGCTGCAGGAGCAATGTCTCTCTGAAACTCTGAGCATTTGTTTCATTTAACAAGTGCCTGCTGTGGGCTGACCTAGAGCTGGGCAGGGAGGAAAGGGCCACCCTCGAGGGGCAACAGCTGATTTGGAGAGCCAGGAGGGGGGGCCCCTCAGCCAGAGGCGGCTGCACACGAGAGGATGCCAGTTCTGTCCCACCAATTCCTTTCCTCTCTTCTTCCCATCTAATCTGTCCCCCAAATCAGACACCTTGTAAATCCCAGTTAGATCACATGACTTCCTTACTCAGAGCTTCTGCAGGCCTTCCCAGCCCTGAATCCTGGTGCTCGCGGACCTGTAGGAGCTGCCTTTCCAGCTTTTATTCCTCCCTGACACCTCCTCCTGGACTCCAGGTAAACAACAGACTCCCATCCTCCCACTGTCCTCCCTCCCTGGGGCACTTTCCTGCCTTGGTTTTGTCCACAGCATCCCCAGTGCCTGGAAACCCACCCCCACCCTCGAACCACCTCAACCTGCACAGCTCCCAAGTCAAGGCCATATCCAACACCCATGCTGGGCCGGGCACAGTGGCTCACACCTGTAATCCCGGCATTTTGGGAGGCCAAGGCAGGTGCATCATCTAAGGTCAGAAGTTTGAGACCAACCTGGCCAACATGGCAAAACCCTGTCTCTACTAAAACTACAAAAATTAGCTAGGTGTGGTGGCGCACACCCGTAATCTCAGCTACTCAGGAGGCTGAGGCAGGGAGAATTGCTTGAACCTGGGAGGCAGAGGTTGCAGTGAGCCCGTCGTGTGACTGCACTCCAGCCTGGGCAACAGAGCGAGTCTCTGTCTCAAAAATAAAAACCAAAAACCAACCAAACAAACAAAAAAATTCCCACAGTGCCCTAATTCCCAAATGGAGCCGAGTCTTCCTCTCCCCTCTCTCCTCTTCCCTGGCCCTGGTCTCTGCTTCACCTGCACTGACTGCTTTATCCCATAGTATTTCAGATCTCTCTGTCCTGTCTAATGTGCAGCCCCTGAGGGCAGTGGCCCTATTTTAAGCCCCTGCTTCTCAACCTGACTGCACATTCTTATCCCCTGGGGAGTGTTAAAAGACCACCCCTGCCAAGTCCCACACCTGGAGATTCCGACAAAATTAGTGCAGGTCTCTGGGGTGCAGCCAGGTAGGGGGAGTTTAGAGAATGCTCGACAGGTGAATCTAATATGCAGCCACGTGTTGAGAACATCTTTGAATCCTCAATGCATTGTGCTTCTCAGGTGTTTGCTAAATTGAATACAATCATTGGAACCTGAAGGTAGCAGTGTTGAATCAGGTCATAGATCAGTGCTGACCCATGGAAATACAACATGAGCCATAAATACGAGCCACCTATGTTGTTTTCAATTTTCTAGTTGGCACATTCAAGAAAGTAAAAATCACCAGTGAAATGAATGTGTATATCTTTTCATCCCTGTATGTGAATATTATTTCAATATGTAATCAATACAAACATACTTAATGAGATATTGCGCATTCTTTTGTTCATACTAGTTCTTGGAAATCCTGTGTGTATTTTACACTTAGGATACATCTCAATTTGGACGAACCACGTTTCAAGGGCTCAGTAGCTTCTTGCGGCTTGGGGCTGCCATATTAGGGCAGTTATAGACTGCAGACCAGCTGAATTGTGGTGTTCTTATGCCTGGAGAGCACATGTGTATTGTGCGAGCAGGCTTGCAGAGGAAAGAGAGGTGGCTTCGGCAGCTGCTATGAGACAGATTTAACACTCTTAGCCCTGAACGCCCCCCTCCCTTGTAGTTAAATCAGAGCATCTTCTTATCTTGCCTCGCTTTCCTCTTCACTCCTTCCCCATACCCGCCCCATCTGGGTCCCACATCCAAAGTAAATTTCCTCCCCTGCTCAGCCTCCTGTGGCCCAGCTTTCCAGCACCCAGCTGCAGACCTGCTGCTGCTTCCTGTCCTGGTTCTCTTTGGAGAGCTGGCCGCCAGTCCCAGTGGGAGGGAAAAGGGGTGGGGGAACCTGGCCCAGAGACCTGGGAGGGAGCTGGGAGAGTTTGGAGTGTGTTCTCTCTCTCCTTTGCTTTCTCTTGCTCTCTCTTTCTGGGTCAGCACGCTAGGCCACCGACCATCCCCTCTCCCCCTGGCCTCCCTTCTTAGGGGTCCTCCTGGACCTCTAAGAAGATCCGGAAGCTGAGTAGGTCTCTGGTGGGGTTACTTGACTGCTTGCCAGCCTTCCCAGGGGCAACCCCTGGTGGGGACATTTTGATGCCAAAATGTGCAAAGCCAGCAAGAACAGGACTATTATTAGACCTTCCCCCACCGGCCCAGTTACCGGCCACATGACTCGGCCCTTTGATGGCTCAGTGGGAGCCTCAGCCCAGCTCTCTGTGACTACTAATATGGTGTTTCTAAAAATGCCTTCCCACTGGTGCATACTATCACTGTCCTCCTGATGGTGATCTTTTGTTTCCAAAAGCAATTAATCTTCTTTGTCTTTTCTTTTTCTTATTGCATGTGGCCAGTTCCTGGTCTTTGTTGCTGTACTAAATCTGTGAATTGTTTTGGAGCATGTGGCAGATGGGTTTTTATGCTGTAAGTTTTTGCTGAAAGCTGTGATGGCAGGGATGGCTAATGAAATTTTTTTTAAGTGCTACAATTCTTAGGCATGTAGCAAGAGGTTTCACTTGAAAACTTGGAGAGATACATTGTAGATGACCCAATTTCACAGCTTCATAGTGTGCTGCAACCTGACTAGTTCTGCAGCTTGTCAATCAGAGATTTACTGAGCAGCAGAGAGGTTCTAGGGGAGGTGCTACAGGGACGGATAACACAGTCCCTATCTGGTTGTGGAAATAAGACATAGCGTGTAGGTAGATAGCAAGCATAAAGGTGCCCAGGTTGTATACGCTAAGTGGAGGTTCAGGAAAGCAATGCTGTTCATCTAAATGCTACTGTAGGTGCCAGAACAGAAGGGGTGACCAGTGGAGGCTCCCAGAGGAGGCAGGTGCTTGAGCTGAACAAAAAGGTAGGATGTCCTAGACAAAGTGGCCAGGGAAGGCACCAGCAACTCCAGCAGGAGGTTCTGTACACGTGGAGAATGGAGTATTGGGCTTTACAACGCTGTAGGTTATAAGCTTTCCATTTCGTGGCAGAAGTGGTGATTCTTAGAGTCAAGAACATTGGGTTCTCTTGCGAGCTCTGCTGCTGACATCCTTTGGTGACTTTGGCCAGTCACATGACCAGCTCAGGACCCTTCTTATGACTAACAGGGCTTGTCATTGCCCTTCCCTTCTCCTGCTTCTCAGGAAAGATCAAATCAACAATTCATCCATCATCTACCCATTTAAACACCCACTCACCACACCCATCACCCATCCATCCACCTGTCCATAAATACATATACCCATCCAATCATATACCTATCCATCCGTCTATCCACCCATTCACCTGCCTGTCTAACAATTCATCCATCCATCCTTCCATCCATCCATCCTATCATCCACCTATCTAATTATCCACATATCCGTACATCTATTCATCCATCCATCCATCCATCCATCCATCCATCCATCCATCCATCCATCCTTTCTGTAAGTCAACTGTGCATTTGTTCATTCAGTTTCTGTTTCGTGAGTATCTACTCTGTGACAGACACTGTACTAAGTGCTAAGATATGCAGAGCAAAAAAGCATGATTCCTGTCATCAAGACAAGCCAAGGGTGGGGGGAATGATACATACTCACATTTTCCTACCCAAATGATAAGGTTGCTGCCACTACAGAGGAATAAGTAAAGGACTGCTGGTTTAGAGGAAGAGGGCCCTTTTGAACATGTAGTAATAACACTGTAGACTCACCTCCACCTCAGCACTAACCTCATGGCTATAATTACCTGTCTATCTTCTCTGGTAGACTGAAAGATCTTGAAAACAAAGGTCATATTTTCAGTACCATCCTTAGACCTTGGCAGGGGGGAATCCCTAGTCTGGGACCACTGTTTAAGAATCCTACTCTGGGCCTCTTCAGTGGAAACCCATTCCATAGGGTGAGGAATCTGTGAGGCTAGAAGGACATGCCCTCTGGAGCCCCTGTCTCCTCCCCATTAGTTAGGTCCTGCCACAGAAGCCAGGGACCAACATTCTCAGCCTCAGTGGATTTGAGAAGCCTATGTCTAAGACCTGTGTAAGCCTCTCCCCTGTGTACGTCCTCCCAGCCCTCCCAAGGGTGGATCCTGTCACTGATGTCTGCACCCCTGAGTCTAAGCGGAGGGCCAAGGGCAGCCATTTGTAGGGTGTGGACAGAAATTGAGAATGAAACTAGGCAGTCCACTTGTGTGTTATGTGCATGCAAGGCCCCATATGGTATGGTTTAGCATTGGATGGAAAGAGAAGGACAGGCTACAGGCCAGGGACAGGAGCCTACCCTTCCCAAGCCCTCAATTCCAGCTCAGAACCCTAACAGGTCCAAGAATTCCACATTCAAACATGGACTTCCAGGTTGTTATAAAGGTATATTTTTCCGGGTTTACAGAGAAAACCTATTAATTAACAGTTTAAAAAAACCCTTAAAATATTTAGACATATGGTACATGGATCTCCTCTAGTGATCTTGCCTAGGCCCTATAAATATTAGGGATGGGACTTTATGCTTTGTTTGTGGTTGAATCATAAATTCTTAAGCACACGTGGTAACTAAATGTAGTGTGTGATTCTGGACTGGACTCGGGACTGGAAGAAAAAGTGCTGTAAGAGATGTAATTGGGACAGTGGACAAAATTGGAATATGAACTGTGGATTAGATAAAACATATAAATGTTAAATTCTTGATTCTGACAACCGTCCTATGGTTTCCTAAGAGGACATCCTAGCCTTTAGGAAACATAAATAGATACGTGGGGGTAAAGGGTCATGATGTCTGCAACCAATGAAGAGAGAGAGAGAGTGATAAATGTGGCAAGATGGTAAAGACCGATGAACGTGGGTAAAGGGTATATGGAGGTCCTCTCTGTATTATTCTTGCAATGTTTTTTCAACTGTGAGTTTGAAATTGTTTCAGAATAAAAAGTTAAAACAAAGAAATAGCACACTGCCTTGGGCAGAGTAGATATTTAGTAAGTGTTTGCTGGGGTGACATTGAAGCAGGCTCTTGAGGAGGGCTCTGGTTTCAATAGTCAGCAACAGGGAAAAGAGCATTAATAACACTGCCCAACAAACACAGGGATGAACAACGTGCCTGCACCATGCTCAGGGCTCTGCTTTATTAACTCATTTAATCTTGGTGGAAACCCTGTGCGGTAGGTGCTATTATTCTCCCCATTTCTCATACAGGTGAGAAAACTGCAGCCTAGTGAAATGAAATAACGTGCCCCAGTCCTACAGTGGTTAATAGTCTGTCTCCAGAGCTAGCTGCTCAGCACTTGTGCTTTGCAGTCTCTGATAACGTTAGTTAATACTCAATGAGTGCTCAGTATGAAGAGCCATGGTTCTAGAACCCTCACATGTACCAACTCCTTTAATCCCCATAAACCCCTATGAGGTTACTATTATCCCCATTTTACAGATGGGGAAACCATAGCACAGAGAGGGGAAGAACCCAGGGAGCTGGAGTCCAGAGCATGCCCTGTTGAGCCATGCCCTGTGCTGAAAGTGTTCCTGGAAGACTGGTTCACATCAAGGCACAGAAAGGGAAAGATAGGAGAAATGTCTACAGGAGGCCAGTAATTGGGTCTACCTGGATTGGAGCTATCCATGGGTAATGTGGTGCAAGGGCAGAGACTGGGCTGGGAGATGCAATGGCCAGCTGGATCCCTGGCTGGTGGATCACAGCCCTGGGCGGGGGTGATCAAAGCATGGGTTAGTCTGGAGGGGGGCTCTCAGTGATTATCTCGCAGGGCCTGTGTTGGCCACAAACCATTTGGCATCCTCAACAGCAACTCCTAGTGGCATGTGTGTATTCCAGGTGGGGTGATGTCGGTGGGAGGAGGAGGAATGGAGAAACCACAGGACCCTATCAAGATCCAGGAAGAGCCAGGCGTGCAGGAACAAGGCAGCCCAGCCTAATAAGGCAAACTTCAATACAGCCTGCCTTTTGACCTAATTGCTCAAATGTAGGAATGAATACATTTGCTCAGCCACAGCCTGTGTACCCGGGACTCAATGGTTTGGTCACTATCAGTTCAGCTGGGGCACAGGGTGGTGGGTTGCTGAAGCAATCAGCTGCAGGCTGAGGTCGCACTGTGCAGAGAGAACAGAAAGGCCTGTCCTGTCCTCACTGGGCACCCACTCTGGGTTACTGTGTTCTCTGTGAGGTGCAATGCTTTGGGGGCATACAGACCTGACTAGAGTTTTGTTATGGGGTGAATTGTGTCACCCTCAAAATTCATATGTTCAAGTCCTAACCCCCAGTATTTCAAAATGTGGCTATATTTGGAGATAGAGCCTTTTTTTTTTTTTTTTTTTTTTTTTTTTTTGAGACAGAGTCTCTTTCCGTTGTGAAGGCTGGAGTACAGTGGCATGATCTTGGCTCACTGCAATGTCTGTCTCCCGGGTTCAGGCAATTCTCTTGCCTCAGCCTCCTGAGTAGCTGGGATTACAGGTGCCCACCACCATGCCCGGCTAATTTTTATATTTTTAGTAGAGATGGGGTTTTGCCATGTTGGCCAGGCTAGTCTCAAACTTCTGACCTCAAGCGAACAGCCCACCTTGGCCTCCCAAAGTGCTGGGATTACAGACGTGAGCCACCTCACCTGGCCCTAAAGAGGTAATTAAGATAAAATGAGACCATTACAGTGGGCCCCAATCTAATATGACTGGTGTCCTTATGAGAAGTGGAAATTTGGACACAAAAAGAGACACCAGGGAGGCACGTGCACAAAGAAGAGGCTGGGTGAGGACACAGCGAGGAGGCAGCCATCTGGAAGCCAAGGAGAAAGGCTCAGGAGAAATCAAATGGGCTGACACCTTGATCTTGGACTTCCCAGCCTCTGGAACTGGGAGAAACACACTTCTACTGTTTAACACTCAGCCTGTGGAACTTTGTCATGGCAGCCCAAGGAAGCGAATACAAGTGCATTCAGTGGAGAGGAGCCTGGGTGCCAGGGATTTCAGGTTATTTCATAGGAGACACAGGTGACATCTTTTTTCCATGCTAGACAGGTTATGACAAAAAGTGATGACTCATGGAAGATAGAATCACTGACTTCCAGTAAGTGAAGGGCTGTCATGGGAGGGGAAGGGGTCTGCTCCCTTACAGCTCAAGGGGCAGAAGCAGGGCTAGTGTATTGACTCTTCAGGGAGATGTGAGCTGAGGAGAAGTGAGGTTCCCATCACTGAAGGCACTCAGACACAGCTAATCACCTGGCAGAAATGCAGAGTTGCGTAGAGGTAACAGAGTTCAGTAGCCTGGATCCCATCCAGCTCTAACACCTGGAGTTCTCTGTAGTGCTGAGAAGGCCCACTGGAGACAGATGTGGCTGGCCTCAGATGTCAGGCTAAGTTGCCTGGGGTTTACTCTTAAACTGCAGAAGAGTCACTGGAAGTTTCTGAGCAGGGGAGCACCAAGATCGGGGCATGACTTAGAAGGGTCACCTGGAAGCAGTGAGCAGCATGGATTGCAGGGGTGAGAAGGAAGAGAATGGTGGCGAGGCAATAGCCTCGGGGACGTAACAAGGACCCTTAAAGGGTTATATGGTGGGAATGGCACGAGGAGTTTAAGTGCAGGAGCTGTTTCTGGGGTGATGGACAAGATCTGGCAACTCTGGAACAGAGGAGGGCGCCAGCGAGCAGCTTCCAACACAAGAGGATGTGGCACCACTAACTCAGCTACTCCCTCTGCTCCACGCCTCGCTCAACGCTCCAATCCCACCTTCCCAGTGAGGCCTAACCTAATGGGTTAGCAGCCTCCTCGAAGAGTCAGATGCCTCAATGCGCTTAGCTGGTCAAGAGATTTCTTAGGAGCCACTCCAGTGAAAGAAAACGAGGCGAGAGCAAGGAGAGGCTGGGAGAGTCTGATGCCGGCAAAGGAGAGATGGCAGGGAGATTAGGTGGGAGTATTTTAATCTGCAGGTGACTCTGAGAAAGTTCAGCATGGCTATGGGGGCACCTTGAGCCAAAGTAGCCCTGTGTCTCCCAGGAACGGGCCTCACATCCCTGCAGTGCCGTCAGCAGCCTGTGGGAGGCCTGTCCTGAAAGCAAGCGCATCTCAGAACCCAGCAGCGGATGCTTGGCCGGTTACTCAGTTCTGAGATGTACATTTTCACGGTGTGATGCCTGCCTACTCTGTTTAATGCTGTCACCTGCCCTGCCCTCAGTCCCTGTCCCCGGGCCCCCGATGCTGCTCACCCCGGCCGTACTTTGTTCCCGCATTGCATTGTTCATATTCAAACATGATATCTAACATACTTATTGATTACGTTTATTGTTCATTTTCCATCTCCCTGACCTCCACCTCCAGCTAGAATGCAAGCAAGCTCTATTAGGGCAAGGATGTGTATTGATTTCATTCACTGATGTATCCCAAAAGCCCATGGCACTGCTTGACACATAGTAGGTGCTCAATAAATACTTGTTAAATAATTAAACTGAATTAACAGAACTGGGGAATCGGGAAGAGGAACTAGTTTAGGAGGAAGTGTTATGAGGCCAAAGAGAAAATTTCTGTGGCCTTCCAGAGGGCATGGTTTATAAAGTGCGGTCTCCACCCCAATTCCTCTGCTGAGCTTGGCTTCCCAGGACCAAGATACTGCCCATGTGGGCGGCCCTGGCTCCCATAGATTGAGGTCACCCTTGCCTTATGCAGAAAGACCTGAACTAATGTGCCTTTCATTGTAAAGGCCAATGGAGGTTGGGAGTTTTAATGTTACTGTTAGCAGGAGAGGAGTCATTTCTCAATGCAATCAGATCAACAAAGGTTGCATTTTGTACCTGAAAAAAACTTTTCCCTCAAAAATAAGTTTTACCCGGAAGAGCTGGTGAAGATGAGCACTTGTGCTTCTGACAAACAGCACGACTCTTTGACTGGCATGAAAGATGGTGCCGTTCACAGGATGGGAGCTGGAGGCCTCCTCTCCCCGCCCGCGAGGCTGCTCGCCGCGTGGGCACAGCGGATGTGGCCCTCCACGCTCCCTCCAGAGTCCCAGAGCCCCTTCCTGCTATTGCTTCCACGGGTGTTGTTGCTGACCTGCGGCCAGGCCCCCCGGGGCCGAGTGTGGATTCCGATGCTCCTCCAGGTCACTTTGTCAGTGTTGCCCCTGGCACTGTGCTCCCTGGCTGCCCAAACAGTTGGAAGAGATGCTTTGAGGGCTGCTTCCAGACTTGGCTCTCTCCATGGAAATTCCGGGCCGCTTCTACCACCAAGCAGGCTGGCTGCCCGCTGGGCCTCCCAGCATCTTCCTGCCCTGGGAGCCCTCCTTCCCGGGGCCAATCCTCTGCCTTCGCTTTCTCAGAGGCTGCAGCAGGACTGGGTATCCACTGACTCCTCATGTAGGCTTGTAAATTGGGCCTGAAGATAGGAACCATCTGGAGAGTCTGCGAGACCAGCCCTTGGAGGTCCACCCAATAAACTGGCCACCTCCAGCTTGAGAAAAATTTGGGCCAGGATAACCAAATAAAGCTTCTAGAACCTTGGACAGAATTCTGTTTGTAAAAACTGAGAACTTTTTCCAGCTTACACTAAGGCCTTCCAGAAGCTGGCCTCCACCTCTGTGTCCATATCTCCCTCCACTCCACCATCTGAGCCCCACGGCAGGTCCTGTGTACACAGCACCCAGCACATGGTGAGCACCCAATACACAGGTGTGGGACGGGTGCATTCCCTTCTATGGGGATGGACACTTTGTATCTCTCTGAATACCAGTGATCCTTCAAAACCCAGGTCCAGGACTTCTTGTATGTGAAGATTTTTGGGACATCTTTGCCCCCCAGAAACCGCTCCCTGCTCTGAAATCTGGAGGCAGATGTCTGAACCCCCGGTCTGACATGCAGCAGACAATTCTTGTCATTCATTTTTTCCCACCAACATGTATTGAGCTAGTCATTACCAATGCAACAAAGCAAAAATGCTTCCCATTGCTTCCCTCAGAGAAGTCTTCACAATAGGGTGAGTATGATGGTTAATTTTATGTGTCAACTTGGTTGAGCCACAGTGCTGATATATGCCCAAATGTTATTTTGGAGGTCTCTGTGAGGGTGTTTTTGGATGATATTAACATTTAAATCAGGCCAGGTGTGGTGGCTCACGCCTGTAATCCCAGCACTTTGGGACGCCGAGGCAGGTGGATCACCTGAGGTCAGGAGTTCGAGACCAGCCTGGCCAACATGGTGAAACCCCATCTCTACTAAAAATATAAAAATTAGCAGAACGTGGTGGTGGGCACCTGTAATCCCAGCTACTCGAGAGGCTGAGGCAGGAAAGTGGCTTGAACCCAGGAGGCGGAAGTTGCAGTGAGCCGAGATGGCACCACTGCACTCCAGCCTGGGCAACAGAGCGAGACTCCATCTCAAAACAAAAACAAAAACAAAACAAAATGAAAAAAAAACATTTAAATCAGTGGACTTTGAGTAAAGCAGATGCCCTCCATAATGTGGGTAGGCCTCACCCAATCTATTGAAAGTCTGATGGGAACAAAGATGACCTCCTCTGAGCAGGAGGGAATTCTGCCAGCTGGTGGCCTTCAGACTTGATCCGCAACATCAGACTCTCTGGGTCCTACCCTGCAGATTTCAGACTTGCCAGCCTCTGTAACTGTGAGCCAGTTCCCTAGAATAAGTCTTTCTCTCTATATATATGTATATACACACATATCCTACTGGTTCTGTTTTTCTGGAGACTCCTGAGTAACGCAATGAGGAGCCACCAGTGAGAAGTGGCACAAGGTGAAAAGTGAAGGAAGAACAAAGGATCTTGGGAGCACAGAGCCCTCTCACTCAGCCAGGGTCAGGGATGGCTTCCCAACAGAGTTCAGAAGGATACTTTGCCACCTTGCCTCCATAGGAACTGCCTCCAAGTGGGGGTTTTCTTTGCCTTCACAGGGGCACTGCATGGAGCCCCAGAATGCTATGGTCATCGTTATTGACGACAGATCACTTTTGCAGCCAAGTCGTTTTATCCGTGTTATTTCCTACCCTGCTGTTGTCAGATGTGGGAGGCAGCCAGCCTGCCTTGTGGTCATCGTTTCAGGCTGCTGAATGCCTGTAAACTGCCGAGCTGGTTCTCCTTACTGTGGCCAGGGGAATCAGAAATGGCTTTGTAAGCCTTCATGGACTTCCTCCCTCAGCACCCTCTGCGGGGGGCTGA
Source organism: Pongo abelii (assembly GCF_028885655.2). Classification (NCBI taxonomy): domain Eukaryota; kingdom Metazoa; phylum Chordata; class Mammalia; order Primates; family Hominidae; genus Pongo; species Pongo abelii. The sequence goes on along the minus strand of NC_071993.2, from coordinate 128,732,547 downwards.
GGATGCTCAACAAGACCCATTCATCCAACATGTGACACTCTTCACTCCATTCCACCCACAGCCGGAATTGAGGCCTGTCCTCAAAGCTGCTTTGCTGCTCTCTAATCTGAACCAGGTCTGAACAAATCGGCTGATGTGACGCCAGCAAGTGAAAGTCCTCTTGTTCTCATAACTTAGATCCAAGAGTTGGCCGGGTCCAGTGGCTCACGCCTGTAATCCTAGCACTTTGGGAGGCTGAGGCAGGTAGATCACCTGAGGTCAGGAGTTCAAGACCAGCCTGGTCAACATGGCAAACCCTGTCTCTAACTAAAAATACAAAAATTAGCTGGGCCTCGTGGCACATGCCTGTAATCCCAGTTGCTTGGGAGGCTGAGGCAGGAGAATCTCTTGAACCCGGGGGTGGAGGTTGCAGTGAGCCAAGATGGTGCCAGTTCACTCCAGCCTGGGCGAAAGAGCAAAACTCTGTCTCAAAACACACACACACACACACACACACACACAAACCGGAAAAGAAAAAGATCCAAGAGTTGACCTGGTTCCAGTATTTTCCAAGATTACAATCTTCAGCCTTTCCTTTAGTTTTGCTAGAACCTCCAACTTTACAAGGAATTCCTTACATCCATTGGAGCTGGTTTCTATGACTTGCAACCAAAGAATCTCATCTACTTTATGAATAGAGACTTGGGCACAGTAAAAAATGAGTCGGGGCAGGGAGAAGGGATCATCATATATATTGAAAACTCCTCCATGCCAGGCAACATGCCGAGTCTTGTATTTCATAGATTCCAGCATGCACATTTCTCGAACACATGTGCAGTTTAACTTAAAAAAAAAAAAAACTGGCATGACTATATCCTAGCTGTCAGTCGCACAGCCAGATGTGGCCATTACTACTTGTGTGTGAACATCAGCACTTGCAGGGTCAAAGACTTGGACAAAAATCCCAGAGATGATAGAGGAGCACTTCTTTTCTTTCTTTTCTTTTTTTTTTTAACTTTTATTTTAGTTTCAGGGGTACATGTGCAGGTTTGTTAGATGGGTAAGCTCATGTCTCAAGGGTTTGTTGTACAGATTATTTTGTCACCCAGGCACTAAGCCTAGTACCCAATGGTTGCTTTTTCTGTTCTTCTTCTGTCTTTCACCCTCCACCCCCAAGTAGGCCCCAGTGCCTACTGTTCCCCTCTTTGTGTCCATGTGTTCTCATTATTTAGCTCCCACTTATAAGTGAGAACATGCAGTATTTGGTTTTCTGTTCTTCTGTTAGTTTGCTAAGAATGACAGCCTCCAGCTTCATCTATGTTCCTGCAAAGAATGTGATCTCGTTCTTTTTTATGGCTGTGTAGTATTCCATGGTGTATATGTACCACATTTTCTTTATCCTGTCTACCATTGATGAGCATTTAGGTTCATGCCATATCTTTGCTATCGTGAATAGGAGGAGCACTTTTTAAAGAAAAGTCACATCACTACCAGAATGAGGATGCTGTATCTCTGGCAGCCACAGAGAACGGTACTGTATGGGAAAACATGAACAGTGACAGCTCTTAGTTTAAAAGAAGATTGAGAAAAATAGTGCTCTGAATAAGAAGGTTTGGGCATACCTTAGTCAATTTAATTCATTTATATTTACCATTTCATTAAAATGCAAAAGAGTGGTACATGATTTTAAAAAATCAATGTCCATATAAGCTTAAAAGAACTATCTTAATAAGTATAAAATGGGTATTCTAAGCTAGAGATTGCCACAATTTTTCTAGGAAGGGCCAGAGGTAAATATTTCAGGTTTTGTGGGCTAGGCGATCGAGGGGGCAGCTACTGAGCTCTGCTGTTGTGGCCCAAAAGCAGCAATCCATCATGCATAAACAGACGAGCACCACTGTTTCCATTCCAGATGCCTGTATTTGTGGACACTGAAATGAGAATGTTATGTAATTTCCCTTTTTATTTTTTTTAAGTGATGGGGTCTCACTCTGTCACCCAGGCTGGAGTACAGTGGCGCTATCATAGCTCACTGCATCCTCGACCTCCTGGGCTTAAGTGATCCTCCTGCCTCAGCATCCCGAGTAGCTGGGACTACAGATGTGCGCCATCACCCCTGCATAATTTTTAAATTTTTGTATTTTTTATAGAGATGGGGTCTCACCATGTTGCTCAGGCTGGTCTTGAACTCCTGGACTTAAGTGATGCTCTTGTCTCGACCTCCCAAAGTGCTGGGATTACAGGCATGAGCCACAGTACCTGGCCAGAATTTCGTATAATTTTCATGCATCACCAAATATCATCATTTTATTGTTTTTTTGGGGAAAGCCATTGAGAAATATAAAAGCCTTCTTAGCTCATGGGTCATAGGATAAGCAATGGCAGCCCAATAGTTTGTCAACCCCTTTCCTAGGTGATAAGAAAGCACGTGTCATTCCTCTCTTTTAAAAAAAAAAATACCATCCCTGAAGGTCTGGTCTGATTGATCATAACTTTTATTTCTTAGTTCAGTAATGGGGCCCCTTACAGTCAATGAAATAAACTTTACAGCAGTCCCATGAAGTAGGTAACAATCCCAGATGGTGACATGAAGACACAGAGAGGGCTGGGCACAGTGGCTTGCACTTATAATCCCAGCACTTTGGGAAGTCACGGTGGAAAAAAATTAGTCGAGTATGGTGGCATGTGCCTATAGGCCCAACTGCTCAGGAGGCTGAAGTAGGAGAATCGCTCGAGCTCAGGAGTTTGAAACTGCAGTGAGCTGTGATGGTGGTGCTGCACTCTGGCCTGGGTGACCCTGTCTTTAAAAAACAAACGAACGGCCAGGCACGGTGGCTCACGCCTGCAATCCTAGCACTTTGGGAGGCCAAGGTGGGTGGATCATGAAGTCAAGAGATCGAGACCATCCTGGCCAACATGGTGAGACCCGTCTCTACTAATAATACAAAAATTAGCTGGGCGTGATGGCGTGCGCCTGTAGTCCTAGCTGCTCGGGAGACTGAGGCAGGAGAATCACTTGAACCGGACAGGCAGAGGTTGCAGTGAGCAGAGATCATGCCATTGCACTGTAGCCTGGAGACAGAGTGAGACTCCATCTCAAAAAACAAAAACAACAAAACAAACAAAACAAAATAAAAAGATATAGAGATATTTTGCTGCTCAAGATCAAACAGTTAGCAGGTCCAAGTTAAGTTTCAACCCTAGGTCTGATTAACTAACTAAAAAAAAAGCAAATGTGCCTCTTTCAAAGATGGCAACTTGGAGATTATAAGTAACATTACAGTCTATAGGTATAACCTAGAATAATTCTAGCTGCCTTTCATTCGAGTCTGCCTCCTTTACACAGAAGAATGTAGGAATTTAAGTGTAGTTTTGGGTAACAACAGCATGACTGACCAAGTGGGTCGTTCTAAATGACGCTGATGGCATGATACAGTGACTGACATATGCTGGAGGGCTAAACTGCTCGTAGGATTTCTCAGGCTTACTGTCTTACCCACCTCTTGAATATTAAGAAACACATTTTTATGCAGAGAGAAATGCAGTAAAAAAAAAAAAAAGAATCAAGTGTAACTTATAATATGTGCAAGTGGTCTCAGGGGCTTCCTGGCCTCTTCATACACTTGCCTTTCCTGTAACTTGGACAGGGAATTGCTAACCCTCTTGAGTCCCCCGGAGGCCTGGAGGAGCAGAGGAGTGGAATGAGCCCTGAGGTTGATGGAGCAGGGGCTGGCACATCCCAGTGGCCCCAGAGCTACAGAAGGAATTAACAAGTGTTCTGCTTCATTTTTCCAGGCTCCGTGCTGTGGACAGGCCTCCTGGACAAGCCCTCAAATGAGTTCTGCAAATGGGCTTCCAAAATCAACAGGCTGCAAAAATCTATCTGGCCTGCAAAATCTTCCTCGGTCTCCTTCACATCCATCAATGCCCCCCTCTCCCTGGCGCTGGCACGTCCCTCCACCCCGCACTGCTTGGCGGTCACAGCACTGGCCTGGGATCTGGCAGGTTAGCTCAAAGCTGCAAATACGGGGACCTGTGAAATAATACCAGAAGCGAGCCATAAAAAAAAGCTTGAGCAAACACATCTCTGTGGGAATCGTTCCGGGCCTGCTGGTGCTCATGGCTGCCCTCAGCTATTGAGATGTTGCCTTTCCCTCTTTGGGTGTGGTCCTAGAGAGTTGAATGTCTTCCAGTTACTGTTTAGGTCTTGCTTCATAATATTAACAGCTACCATTTATTGAGCAAATGCTGTGTGCCAGGCATGGTTCTCTGAACTTCAGAACCATTAGTCCTCTCCTTAAAAAAAACAAACAAAAAACAAACAACAACAACAAAAAACAGCCCTAAAGTGTTGGCCCTATTTTACAAATGAGGAAACTGAGACTCAGAGAAGTATTAAACTTGCCCAAGTCAAAAATGAGCTTTGTGGCTTAGCTGGGATTCTAATACGGTTCTGTCTTCCTGGGAAGCCTGCGCTGGTTTCATGTTACAGAAGCAGAGACTTTGAAGAGCTAATCAAACCAAGGCATTAAGTCAGAATCATTGCCTCTGCCATGTCCCCGCCATCATTTTTCAAGTCCAGGCTCTCTCTAAAGTCTTTATCCATCTCCCAACAAGAGGTGAGACTGTTTATTGTCTATCCCTCAACGTGGCACACAGAAGCAGGTGTTGGTGAATTTCTGTCATCTCCTGGACCAGAGGGAGAGTCCATCATAGGAAGAGAATGAGCTGTTGGTATTGCAACTGACCCACCCCAAACACTGCCCCTGTGGTGTACGGCTTACTAAATAATGAATCTATGAATAAGCCCGCCATTCAAATAGCCCGCTACCTCTGTATAAGACGAGTCCAGATCACTAAGTGGAAGCACACCTCAGTTTAGGGAGCTGCAGTGACATTATCCCATCGTTAATTTTTGGAAACAGCTGGAGTTCCACGTTGAACCTGTGTATACAAAGCCAGCTCAGAGCTCCATGGTCAGTTGGAATGGAAGAGAGTTTTTATTATGTAAGCAGAATGTATTTTTGAACTAACTGGTTTTCCTGAGGGTATTCAATTCTTAGGGTTGTATTTTACCATGAAAATTATAGTGGGTTATTGAGAGCAAGCTGTACATTTCTAATCTGACAGGCAACTGGAAATATGCATGCTGAGAATGAAAAGCATGTTGCTGTGTTTATGGAAAACTGAGACACTCTTGTGATTAAGGACTGCTACGTGGAACTCATCGCCAGGGTTTGTCTACTGTGGTTGAGTAGAAGAAACAAAACGAACAGCTCTGGACACACGGAGAGGCATCCATCCCACCCCTTACTGTGAGGAAATGGTAGACGTCAAGGTGTGACTTTAAAAGGAAATCCCCGTTTTGTCTTGCCAATGGGACCTGAAGACTAGTTAAGCAATTACATCCAAGCTTTACCTTGATTTTGCATTCATCTGAGCTATTCGTGGAACTCAATGGTGAGTTTTCTGGTAAAAATGGCTCTAGAATTACAAAAATGTCAGTTCACAGATACTTGAAAATGTTACATTTCAAAAAAACTCAGTATTCTAAAACTAACTGTTCAAGTTGGGAGACAGCCAAACCAAGATTGAAAACCAAGCCTCCGGCTGTTGGTAGACCCCAGTACCCTGGTACGTTTACTGCGGGATGATACTGAAGGTGCATCCAGGCTATCCGAGAGGTCTTCCTCGTGCACAGAGCTCTACTGAGCACCTGGGGAGGGGGCACGGTAGGACTGGAAGAGGCGACCTGCAGGACTGGCCCAGCTAAGTCCCCCGCTTTAGCTCCCTCCCTCAAGGCCCGCAGCCACACGTCAGCATGCCCAACTCAGGCCTGCCTCAGGGCCTTTGCACTGACATTGCCTCTGCCCGGCTCACTCTTCCCCCAGCTCCTGCTATGGCTCACTCCATACCATTCAGGTCTCTGCTCAAATATCCTCTCCTCCAAGAGCCTTTCCCAGCCACACTATCAAATCAGTTCCTCTTCCTCCTTTCTGCCTTTGCCTGTGACCCTCTTCTATTTTTCTCATAGTAGTTGTCACAATGTGAAGTGATATTATGTATTCATCTGTGCACTTGTTTCCTTTATTCTCTGCCTCACCCATTGGAGTGCAGTGCTGTGAGAGCAGAGATCACTCTTGTTTAGGGTTGTAGACCCAGGTCTCAGAAGAGGGCTGGCTTCTGGGGTCAGGAACCCCTTTGGCCTCTGGTGAAGCCCATGGACCTTTTCTCAGAATAATGCTTTTTTAAAAAATTTCAATAGGTTTTTAGGGGAACATATGGTGTTTGTTCACTACCTGTTACATGGATAACTTACATGGATAAGTTCTGAACTTACATGGATAAGTTCTTGAGTGGTGATTTCTGAGATTTTGGTGTGCGCATCACCCAAACAGTGTACGCTGTACCCAATGTGTAGTCTTTTATCCCTTCTACCCTTCTAGTCCCCAAAGTCCATTGTATCACTTATGCCTTTGTGTCCTCATAGCTTAGCTCCCACTTATGAGAACAGATGATGTTTGGTTTTCCATTCCTTAGTTACTTTACTTAGAATAACGGTCTGCAACTCTATCCAGGTTGCTGCAAATGCCATTATTTTGCTCCTTTTTATGGCCAAGTAGTATTCCATGGTGTATATATACCACAATTTCTTTATTCACCTGTTGATTGATGGGCATTTGGGCTGGTTCCATATTTTTGCAGCTGCGAATTGTGCTGCTATAAACATACGTATGCAAGTGTCTTTTTCGTATAACGACTTCTCTTCCTCTGGGTAGAGACCCAGCAGTGGGATTGCCAGATCAAATGGTAGATCTACTTTTAGTTATTTAAGGACCCTCCATACTGTTTTCCATAGTGGTTGTACTAGTTTACAGTCCCACCAGCAGTGTAAAAGTGCTCCCTTTTCACCACATCCATACCCAACATATATTATTTTTTTATTTTTATATTGTGGCCTTTCTTGCAGGAGTAAGGTGGTATCATGTGGTTTGGACTTGCATTTCCCGATAATTAGTGATGTTGAGCATTTTTTCATATGTTTGTTGGCCATTTGTTTATCTTCTTTTGAGAATTGTCTATTCATGCCCTCAGCCCGCTTTTTGATGGGATTATTTGGGTTTTTTTTCTTGCTGATTTGTTTGAGATCCTTGTAGATTCTGGATATTAGCCCTTTCTCAGATGCATAGTTTGCGAAGATTTTCTCCCTCTCTGTGGGTTGTCTGTTTACTCTGCTGATTATTTCTTTGGCTGTGCAGGAGCTTTTTAGTTTAATTAAGTCCCATCTATTTATCTTTGTTTTTGTTGCATTTGTTTTTGGATCCTTGCGCATGAAGTCTTTGCCTAAGCCAATGTCTAGAAGGGTTTTTCTGATGTTATCTTGTAGAATTTTTATGGTTTCATGTCTTAGATTTAAGTCTTTGATCCATGTTGAGTTGATTTTTGCATAAGATGAGAGACGAGGATCCAGCCAGAATAATGCCTTTAGATGCATAAAATAAAGCCCATAAGACTGAATAGAAAACAAATATATTGAAATATAATTGAAACAGTTATCAAAACATAAAAAATGGGATACATGTATATGTTCTTTTATTAACACTTAAAATAGTGAGATTCAATGTGGGTGTAATCACTACTGTAATTTCAAGGTGGTGATGAGAATAAATGCTATTTACAAGGCCTGCCACAGCTATAAAGTGACGTGAAACTATCTGACAAAAGTCACAGGTACTAGTAATACTGCTGTGGTTTGGAAGCCTATGTTCACAATTTATGGAAATGCGGAATGTTAGTTCAAGGCTACTAAAATTAAACATGTAAAATTTTTACATCCAAGTTCACAAACTCTGTAAATTCACTGACCCCAGGATAAGAAACTGTATGCAGGTGGTCAGTAATTGTTTGTTGGATAAACGAATGAGAGGCTAAAGGTTTTAGAACACATGAGTCATGCTCTCTAAGCTTCATGCACATCAAAAAGAGGTAGGCTGCTTTGAGGAGCAAGGTTCTGTGCTGGGTCCTGGGGATATGGAGATAGAAAAGATACAGCCCTATTCTCAAGGAGTTTCCAGTTCTAGTTGGACAAGATACCTGTGCATAGGCAGAACATTTCAATACAATATGGCAAATCTGACGGCCTCTGTCCAGGGACTGGGCCCACACTGGCACTGCAGGGCAGGCACCTGGAGAAAAAGCTTTTTGAGCTGAATGATGAAGAACAAATTACAGTTCCCCTGACAAAGGAGGGGTTGGAAGTGTGTTCTAGACCCAGAGAGCAGTGAGCAGAACTCAGAGTTTTAAGAGAGCTGGGGTAGGAAGTGAGCAAAATCAACTGTAGGAAGTAACAGGAGACTCTTTCCTTCCTTCCATAAATACTTATTGAGCATCTACTAAGTGCCAGGATCTGTTCCGGGGATTGGGAATTCTGTGCTGAATGAGACAGATAAGTGAGCCTCCACGTCCCTCCACATCAGAAATCTCCTGTGCTGCCCACAGCGGGCCCTGGCTTATTTCACCAGCAGAGTGGCTACTCCTGAGTGTTTGCCAGTGAAGGCATGATTGAGAGAATGAAATGAAGTGAAGCAAGCTCTCTGCTTCCACTGAACTTGCATTTTATTTATTTATTTTTATTTTATTTTCTTTTTGAAACAGAGGATCACTCTGTCACCCAGGCTGGAGTTCAGTGGCGTGAGCTCGGCTCACTGTAGCTTCGACCTCAGGGACTCAAGTAATCCTCCCGCCTCAGCCTCTGGAGTAGCTGGGACTACACGCATGTTCCACCATGCCTGGCTAATTTTTTTTTTTTTTTTTTTGAGACAAGGTCTCACTCTGTCACCCAGGCTAGAGTCCAGTGGTATGATCTTGGTTCACTGCAACCTCCACCTCTCAGGTTCAAGCGATTCTCCTGCCTCAGCTTCCGTAGCACCTGGAATTATAGGCACCAGCCACCAGGCCTGGCTAATTTTTATATCTTTAGTAGGGACGGGACTTCACCATTGTTGGCCAGGCTGGTCTCGAACTCCTGCCCTCAAGTGATCCATCTGCATCAGCCTCGTAAAGTGCTGGGATTACAGGTGTGAGCCATGGCACCTGGCCTAATTTTTGTATTATTTGTGGAGATGGGGTTTCACTATGTTGCCCGGGCTGGTCTCAAACTCCTGGGCTCAAGCGATCTGCCCACCTTGGCCTCCCAAATTGCTGCAATTACAAGAGTGAGCCACTTCGCCTGACCGAGCTTGCATTTTAGTAAAGGGAGTCAGACAGCAAATAAGTAAGTATATGCCATAGTGTCCAACAGTGACAAGTTCTGAGAAAAATAAAATAGTAGACAAGGCTGAGGTGTCTTATGAGGACTGCAGTGTGAGGAACTCAGTAGCCCATGCATGCTAAGAAGCTTTAGGGCTGGGCGCAGTGGCTCACACCGGTAATCCCAGCACTTTGGAAGGCCAAGGTGGGCAGATTACCTGAGGTCAGGAGTTTGGGACCAGCCTGGCCAACATGGTGAAACCCCATCTCTACTAAAAAATACAAAAATTAGCCGGGCGTGGTGGCACGTGCCTGTAATCTCAGCTACTCAGGAGGCTGAGGCAGGGAGAATTACTTGAACCTGAAAGGCGGAGGTTGCAGTGAGTGAAAATCATGCCACTGCACTCCAGCCTGGGCAATAGAGCCAGACTCTGTCTCAAAAAAAAAAAAAAAAAAAAAAAAAAAAAAAAAAAAAAAAAAGCTTTAGGGGCATGGGGGTTGACGTAAGCTGCTGGTGATGCAGAGAGATGTTGTTATGAATTGAACTGTGTCCCCCTAAATTTATAAGTTGAAGCCGTAAGCCCCCCAAAGTGACTGTATTTGGAGACAGAGCCTTTAAAGAGGTAATTGAGATGAAATGAACTCATAAGCATGGGAGCCTAACCCAACAGGGCTGGTGTCCCTAAGGAAGAGGGAGAGACACCAGGGTCACACTTGCACACACAGAAAATGCCATCTGTGGACACAGAGACGAGAGAGCTGTTTGCAAACCAAGCAGAGAGGTCGTAGGAAGATTTTCCTTGCTTTGACTTGTAAGATTCTCAAGACTGTCTCGGTAAGTCAAGATCACAGTGCACAGATGCCGCCAGGCAGGGATGGGGGTGGAAAGACCACGGGCTTGGCCTCTGGGCTCACTCACTGTGTGACTTGGAATTATGAAAGTGGATTTGCCATAAGGCAAGGGACTGGGAGTGATTCTCTCAGTGACTGTAGAAGAAACAATCACTGTGGATCCCTGGCACTGTAGGGGACCCCCAGAAGCCGTTCAGTCCAGCTTCCATCCTTCCATCCTGCTTCCATCCTCCTGGGAGGAGCAGACAGGCTATGCCAGCCTATGGGACTCTGACACATTCACTCATTTGAAAAGAAATTCATGGTGCCAGTTCTGTGACAAGCTCTGTAGTAGGTGCTGCAGAAACAGAACAAAATGGACAGAAATCTCTTCTGCCTTAATGATCCCAGGGACAAGAAGTTGACGTGCAGCCACACACATGACCTTGTTGTTCATTTCATTCTCTCGCTCATGCCTTCATTGGCAAACATTCAGGAGTAGCCACTCTGCTGGTGAAATAAGCCAGGGCCCGCTGTGGGCAGCACAGGGGATTTCTGATGTGGAGGGACGTGGAGACTCATCTGAGCAAGAGGGCTACAAATCCACCTGCCTTCTTTGTTAAAATGCCATTCTTTTGCGACCAGCATTGTCCCCTCAAGCTACATCACGAGAGATCAACCTTGCTGACGCCTTGATCTTGGACTTCCAGCCTTCAGAACAATGAGAAGATCTTTGTCACAACAGACAAAGGTCTGTTGTGAGGTGCCCTGATTGGCAGCCCCAGCAGACTCACGCAGGGGTGCATTGTCAGAAAGCCCCAGCCAGACAGAGGCAGAGAAAGATGGGAGAGGGAGCGCGCGAGGGAGCACAGCGTGCAGTGGGAGGAGGTGGCAAGAGTCCAGATGTGAGGCCATGCCCAGGCCAGCTGGGCTCCTGTGGAGGGTGTGGGGACCAGAGACCTGCTGCAGAGGCTTGTGTGGTGGGCCTGGGATGCTGGGTAGATGGCAGGGAAGATGAGCACCTGGCAGGTATGGATCAAGAGGCGACCAACATGCAGGTGGAAACTTGGGCTTGCTGGAGTCACTAGAGCCACTGAGTCTTCAAAGTGCTAAGATTTATCCCTTCTCCCATTTCCATGCAGACTAGGAAGTAGGAGGCAGGAAGGTCATTGTCCTGAGACTTCCTCTCTCTGGAGGTCGGACTCTCTGGGCCCCATTGTTCCCACACAAAGGGGCAGTGATAAGCTGGTTGTTTGCCACTTCTGGTGCCAGCAGGAGAGACTGCCTCCTTGCCTCACCCCCCATGCATGGGGCACCAGATGATGTGCCCAGCCTGCCCCACAGCCCTTCAATCCCTCTTTTGTGATTGAGGTGCAAGTGCCTATCCCTCCTCTGCAGCCACTGGTGCCCTGAGAGGCCCTGAGGCCAAGCCAATGCTCTTTCTGCCCCCATCCCTGCCTGGTGGAGGCATCTGTGCATGGTGATCTTGACTTACCGGAGAGATCCTTAAGAATCTTACAAATCAAAACAAGGAAGATCTTTCTATCCAAAGAGACAAACATCCTCTTCTATTTAAATGTGTGGCTCTTGGGGCCTTTCCCCCTTTTGCTTTAAAAAAAAATTAGGTAAAATTCACATAACATAAAATTAACCCCTAAAAATGCACATTTCAGTGACATCTGGTGCATGCACTATGTTGTGCTATATCACACTTACATGAAATTTCAAAACATTTTCCTCATCCCCAGAGAAAACCCCTTACCCAGAGGTAGTCAGTCCTCCCTCCTCCCCTTGCCCCCAGGCCTGGCAACCACTCATCTTTCAATCGCCATGGATTTGCCTATTCTGGGCATTTCACATCAATGGGGTCAGATAACCTGTGTCCTTTTGTGTCTGCCTGCCTGCCTGCCTTCCTTCCTTCCTTCCTTCCTCCCTCCCTTCCTCCCTTCCTCTCTTTTGATGGAGTCTTGCTCTGTCACCAGGCTGGAGTGCAGTGGCACAATCTCACCTCACTGCAACCTCTGCCTCCCAGGTTCAAGCAATTCTCCTGCCTCAGCCTCCCGAGTAGCTGGGATTACAGGTGCCCACCACCACGCCTGGCTAATTTTTGTATTTTTAGTAGAGACGGGGTTTTGCCATGTTGGCCAGGCTAATCTCGAACTGCTGACCTCAAATGGTTCACCCACCTCAGCCTCCCAAAGTGCTGGGATTACAGGAGTGAGCCACGGCATCCAGCCTGGCTTCTTTCACTTAGCGTCATGTTTTCCATGTGTAGTGTGTGTGTCAGCACTGTGTTTCTTTTTATGGCTGAATACTATTCCTTTGTTTGGAGAGACCACATTTTATTTACGGTGTCTAAAAGGTTGCGTGAAAAGATTTGACTTTCTTGGGATATTGCCTTCTGTGCAGATGCTCTGAGACAAGTCTAAGGAAGCCCACTTCCCTAAGGAAGCCCATTTCATATCACATCCTTTGATGACACCGAGATGTCTCTGAGGAGTCAAACTGAAGGTCAGAAATGGGTGAAGACCAGCAAGTCCAGTGAACCCAAACAAGATCCGATCTACGAGGTTATGGGGGACAGCAGTCGGAATGGGAGATGGGAGACATCTGTCTGCCCAGCGATGCCGCAAGATCACTGGCAGCCTGGCTGAGAACCAGCCTTGTGGGGCTTTGCTCCCTTCTCTGGAGAGAGGAAGTTAGGCCGTGGTTCCTCTCTGCTTTTCAAACCCCGAGGTTCCACCCTGTTCTTTCCACAGCACTGGTTCCTCCATGGTTAGTATCCAGGTTTGGGTTTTCCATGTTGTTTTCCCCTCCACCTGCTGTGTGGAACTTTTTGGTGCCCAATAGAACCTTCCTTAGGGGATAGATCACTGGACTCCCGTAGAAGCCACCTTTGAGACCATGGGTTAGTGAACAGGGACTCCTGGGGCAATGACAGGAGTTAATTGCATCAGGTTCTTGGCTCATGGTAAGTTTTTGGTAACTGTAGCTGTTACTACTATGATACTAATAACAATAATTATTAATGTTATAATTTAGGCCATTGGAAAAAGCAGTACAAAAATGTGACTGGTTTGTTCTTGTTTGCCAGGTGAATTTCCAGCTTCCCTGGGTGGGGTTGAGATGGGAACTATGGACCTGTCTTGCTTGGACTGAAGTGGCACCATGCAGCTGGCCACCTGTGGCTACCTGGCTATGGACCACAGCGTTCCCACCTCCACATCAGCCACAGACGCAAAGAGGAGCTGGGGTTCTGCACACCAGGTCGTAGCCCATATTTGATTCGATTCAAACCAGACACAGCCCTTTCTCAGGGCTCCCCTTCCCACATCCTGTTCCCAAGTGGCTTTGAGGATGGAGCCAAGTTCTCCTTAATGATATCACAGCGGGAGTTGATTGCTACCTTGAGTGATTTGGCTGCAACAAGCTTCATAAATGAGTGTTTCTTAAACTTGAATGTGCTTACAAATCACCTGCTGATCTTGTCACAAGGTAGAGGCAGATTTGGCAGGTCCGGAGTGACGTCTGAGATACTGTGATTCTAACAAGCTCACAGGGGAGGTCGAGGCTGCTGGTCCTCATATCACCCTGGCAGTCGCAGGGCCCTACACATGTTATCTCCCTGCCTGGGCTGTGTGTCGGCCAGCTCGGCCTTCATGGGGCGCTTCTAGAAAACCCCTAGCAGGGCTTCTTTGCTGCCCTGTGGTATAAAAACCGTTCCTTGATGGTGTTAGGAGACGGCCTCCCAGCAACTGTGACCAGCCATCCAACAGGAGGAGAAGTCGTGGCCTTGCTGTGCTGGCAGGCGACCTGGGACAAAAGCTGGCTCTGCAGTCTATCAAGCATAGTGGTCTGAGCGGTGGCAGCTACTCCTGCCCTGTGGGCATAGCCCAGGCTGCTGGGGGACTCAGCCTATCTGTGTGGGGCTCAGGACTGAGGAGCTCCTGGGGGCTCACTAGGAGAGTGGGGGGTTTGGACCCCCTTTACTCTGCTTTAGTCCCTGCTCTCAGTCATATGCAACCAGTTAGTGTGACTTGGGGTGTCATGTTACTGCCACATAGACTTCACCGTGCTGCAGGGAACAGGAAAGGGGACTAATTCCCATCCCCAGGTCACCTGGACCAGATCCTGAATCATCTTTTCCCCCAGCCAGTGCCGCAGTGTCTACTGAAGGGTAGTCACATTGTAGAGATTATGGAGGGCACAAAGGCTTCTAGAATATTCTAAAAGCAGAAGAGCATGCATACCCGAATCCTGAGAGACTGTGGGAATGAACGATCTGCTTCCCATTGGCCATGCAGTGCCTGAGGTCCACTCCCTGCCACCCCACACTTGGTACCGTCTGCAGCCACGGGGCCTTGTAATTTATGAGGCTAGCATTTCCTGTAGGATATGCTACAGGATATCCTACATATATGGGGTGGAGAGCCAGGAATCATATGTTTTATCCCTTCCCCTTCTTTCAAGGGTAACAGAGCATTCCCTCTGTTCCATAATCAAGGAATGAAACCTATGTCCCTGTTTGGATTGCATGAGTTTCAAAAACACCTTTCCAGGATTGAGATGTGATGAAGCCTCCACTGGAATTTTTAAATCATGAGTGGGGGTTAAGTGGTGAGCAGCTGAAAGAATCAGTTTGCAGCATCTATAAAAGCTACTATGTTTCAAATTCAGGGTAGAGGTGCCGGGGCCACAGGAAAGCCGTGAGAGGGCTACCTGGACAGTGGGGAATGTGTGGGGGCTTGGGGAGAGAGACACTAGTCCCATGGGTGACGGCCAGGCGCAGTGGCTCACGCCTGTAATCCCAGAACTTTGGGAGGCTAAAGCAGGCAGATCACGAGGTCAAGAGATCGAGACCATCCTGGACAACATGGTGAAACCCTGTCTCTACTAAAAATACAAAAATTAGCCAGGCGTGGTGGCAGGTGCCTGTAGTCCCAGCTACTCAGGAGGCTGAGGCAGGAGAATCGCTTGAACCCAGGAAGCGGAGGTTGCAGTGAGCTGAGATTGTGCCATTGCACTCCAGCCTGGTAACAGAGCAAGACTCCATCTCAAGAAAAAAAAAAAAAAAAAGTAAAGAAAAGAGAAGAGAAGGAGGGGCCAGGGTGAGGCCAGCGGTAATGAAGTGAAGGGCTTCTCACCCCAGCAAGGGCAGGGTGAGGATGGTCTGAAGAGGGGAAGATACCACCTCTGAGAAGAAACTAGCTAACACCAAGAATCTCCCCTGAGCCAGGTGTGGTGGCTCATGCCTGTAATCCCAGTGTTTTGGGAGGCTGAGGAGCAAAGATTGGTTGAAGCCAGGAGTTAGAGACCAGCCTGGTCAACACAGAGAAACCCTCGTCTCTACAAAAGTTACAAAAATTAAATGGGCATGGTGGCGCATGCCTGTAGTTCCAGCTACTCAGGAGGCTGAGGTGGGAGGAAGGTTTGAGCCCAGGAGTTCAAGGCGGCAGTGACCTATGATTGCGCCATTCCACTGCACTCCAGTCTGGGTGACAAAGTGAGACCCTGTTTCAAAAAAAAAAAAAAAAAGAAAAGAATCTTTCTTGAAACGAGTGCTTTACATGTATGTGTGTTACTCAATCTTCACAAAGATCACACACAGGAGATGTCATTATGCCCATTTTACAGATGCAAAAACTGAGGCTCCTTGATAGCTGCAGTCATTTAAAGCCATGGTGCAGCCACCCAATGATGGAATGTATCTTTGGCAATCTGTTTCACCAAGCCCTCCAGGTGACTGTGAAGCACTGCAGTGATGACCTCATGGCTGGGGTTGTGCAGTGGTGGCCATTTTTCAAAAAGGAAAAACTGCTGTTAAAAACTGAGACATACCATTGTGAAAGCTTGATAGAGAAAAATAGCAACTGATGGTCTTCTAGGAGCATCCTGTGGACTCTTCAGGCAACTGATTTCTGAGCATGGACTAAGGCCAGAAGGGCTTTATAACTCCATGGAATCTGCATGTTTAGACAGTGTACATCAGCTTTTATTGAGAGGGAACAGCTTTTGTATTTGCTAATGTTCTCGTAAGGTAAGATCTTCACCTTTAAGGATTTTATTGATTCAGGGCTTTCAGAAATGCCTTGTTTTGATCTGTTGCTGTGCAGAAGCTGAGCTAGTATATAAATATGGGTAATGTTTATTGAGTATTTACTATGTGCTGGATATTGAATGTGCATTACATGTATTGCCTCATGTGATCCTGACAACATGCCTATGAGGCAGGTATTATTGTTATTCTTATTTTATAGATGGGGGCATTGAGGCCCAGAAAGTTTCAGTAACTTTCTCTTTGTCACAGAGCAGGGGAGGGTTGGAGCCAGGAAATGAACCCAGGTTGTTTTTTTTAAAAAAAACTTTTATTATAGAAAAATTTAAACATATATACAAGTAGAAAAAAAGTTGTATAATAAACCCCCATGTATCCATCACCCACTTTGAACAAGAATCAACATTCTGCCATTCTTGTTTTATTTTTCTTCCTCACATTTGTTGTTTTCTAGAGTATTTGAAACCTGGATATCACATCATTTCACCTGTTACTACTTTCATAAGCCTTTGTAACAGATAAGGACTTTTCTTTTTTTAATATTAAGATTATCACACCCCCAAAATTATTCCTTTATATCCTTTAATACTTGGTCCACATCCAGTTCCTCTAACTGCCTCAAACATGTTCTTTTGCAGTTGTAATGTCTGAATCAGGGTGCAACCACCCAATGGTGCATTTGGTTGTTGTGTTTCGTTTCTTCAAATCTGTAAGTTTCCCACTTCTTTCCCTTTGCCATTTATTTGTAAAAAGTTCCATATTCTGGATTTTGCTATTTATATCTCTGTGGTGTCATTTAATATGTTCCTCTGTCCCCTATACTTCCTTCAAACTGTGTGTTAGAGCCAGAAGTGGATTTGATTCAGGTTGAATTTTCTGGAAATAATGCTTTCTGGGCGATACTCTTCCTGCCTATTGCACAGGTTCTCTGGTGACTCTGTTTTTGATGATGTGAAGATTGTCCAGTGGGCCAGGTGATGTCATTCTGATCAATGCATCACACAACTCTGCTGAAGTCTTCCACCTGTCTTAGCAGCCATCAGTGTGTGTTATCAAGGTGCATTATAACATTACAGACAGCAAAATGGTGGGCGTCTCATCCCATCCTTCTGATCTGTATTCATTAGCTGACATTCTTCTCTCAAGAGTTTCCTACATCAATGACTTGTCTGATTCTAGACTTTGCTCTCAGAATCTATGCTTCTCATACTTTCATGTGGGCACAAATCACACTCGTCAAAATGCAGATTCTGACTCAGTAGGTCTGGGGTAGGAGCTGAGAGACTGCATTATCGATAAGCTCCCAGGTGCTACAGACACTGCTGCTCTGCAGACCACCCTCTGAAAGGAGCCTGGATCACCTGTTTTGCCAGCTAAACTGTTGAGACTGGTGCTCTCCTCTACAGCATTCTTTATGAATGGCCAGCTATCTCTGAATGGGCAGCTATTCTAATGCTAACCGGTAGTTTGACATCTTCCCTCATAAAGGCAAGGTTAGTGGTTTAAACCTAAGCATCAGGGTGTATTATTCAGACTACAAAATGTTACTGTAGCTTAGAATGTTTTGAGAAAATTTGACACATCACATAATATAATATTGAAGGTACAATTTTTATTCTTGTCTTGTGTCTCACATTTTGTCAAAAGTGAAATGCTTTTCTAAGGGAAGGCCTGGTGACATGCCAACCACCACTTAGCATCTTCTGGTGCTAAGTTTATAGATAGCTGTGGTTCTGCCTGCCCTGCAAGGCCTTTTTCTTTTGTTGGCAGAAACTTGGCATTGCTTTGGAGGACTATCTCTCCAAGGTCTTTTGCTCTCTCTTCATCAAAACGTGGGCTGATCAGACCTTCTGTCTCCATGAATTTAAATCTTGAGTAGAGCAATGTCAGGCCTGAAGATGGCTGGAGCTGATTCCTTTCAACAACAGTGCTGAGGAGAGATTGTCTTCTATGTCCTTCCTCTTAGGTTCTGGGAGCTCCCCTAGTCACCTGTCTTCTAGCCCTGACTTCTCAGTCTCTTTTTAAATATGTGAAGTATCTCATAAGTTGCAAATGAGATGTTTTTCTGCTTAAGTTATCCAGAGTTGCTTTCTGTTGCTCACAACCAAGAAACCCTAGCTGGTAGAGCCTCCATCCTAGAGTCTCAAAATGGTGTGACTTACCTGCTATTGCTGTGACAGTGGAGAGTGAGCAGGTTGACAAGGAAGCACTTCAGTCATTTGTCTTAGTGATGCCAGCATCACTAATCACCCCTTAATTGTGGTCACACGTCAGAGTACCCTGAAAGCAGGAGTAAAGATAATGAATAGCAACAGGAGAACCCCTTGGAATGAGGCTTCTTCCTCTTGACTTTTCCAGTGAATTTGATTTTATGCGAAGCACATTTTTTCCCACTGGTCAGAGGAGCATGTAGTTTTACAGGCTAATCTTGCCTTTATGGAATAGAGGAAAGGGAGCAAGAAGCTACCAGCATCAAAGATTGGGTCCTATCATGAGGCCTCAGGTCCCCTCCTTTCTACCACAGCCTCCTCAAGCCCTGGGGCTACAGCTTTATCTAAGGAGTAATGACTGTGATCTCAAGGAGGCCCCTGAGTCATCAGAAAAGTTATGTTCAGTATGTTCTGCTGAAGAACAGAGGGAAGGCCGGGTGCGGTGGCTCACGCCTGTAATCCCAGCACTTTGGGAGGCCGAGATGGGCGGATCACGAGATCAGGAGATCGAGACCATCCTGGCTAACACGGTGAAACCCCATCTCTACCAAAAATACAAAAAATTAGCCAGGCATGGTGGCAGGCGCCTGTAGTCCCAGCTACTCAGGAGGCTGAGGCAGGAGAATGGCATGAACCCGGGAGGCAGAGCTTGCAGTGAGCCGAGATCGCGTCACTGCACTCCAGCCTGGGCGACAGAGCGAGACTCCATCTCAAAAAAAAAAAAAAAAGAACAGAGGGAAGAGTTTTTGGCTACAGAAGGAAGAAGGGTATATATCCTCAGCCATTCCTAATGAAATAAATTAGTCAATAAACAGAAATAAAATCACAACAAAAACAAATGTAAGTAGTAACTAAACAAGGAATTACCTTTGTATCTAGAAAAGTCATGACCAGGCTGGGTGTGGTGGCTCATGCCTATAATCTCAGCACTTTGGGAGGCCAAGGCAGGAGGAAGGCTAGAACCCAGGAGTTTGGGACCAGCCTGGGCAACATAGGGAGACCTCGTCTCTAAAAAAAAATACAAAAAAGTCAGCCAGGCATGCTGGCGCACACCTGTAGTCCCAGCTACTTGGGAGGTGAAGGTGCGAAGATCGCTTGAGCCTTGGAGATTGAGGCTACAGTGAGCTATGATTGCACCACTGCACTCCAGCCTGGGTGACAGAGTGAGACCCTGGGAGAAAAAAAGAAAGAAAGAAAAGAAAAGAAAAGAAAAGTCATGACCTTGGAAAGAACCAGAAAATTCTGATGTAGTACAGCTCCTGAATTCAAACTGCTCTCTCCAATGAAAGAAGGAATTAATGAAACTTGGAGGATTCTTACTAATATTCTTTAGTCTAGAGAAAAACACGATCTCTAGCAGAGAAGACAAGAGTAAGCAGTTCCATGAAAAGTTCAGGGGAAAGATCCCTTGAGTTTGGAAGGCCCTAAATGTCACCTGGAAACCTTAGTGGAGAAAGGAGGGGTTGCCAAGGCTTGCCATTGTTCAGGAAGCCAAAACACACAGAAGTGTGATATAGCAATGGCTGGATGGAATGAACCTTAATTTCTGACATTTAGTGGGATCCCAAGAGAGAGAAAGCAGAGCCCAAACTTCCAAGAGAAGGCTACTGGCCAAGCTCCTACCCCTGACCTGCCCCTTGCCCATTTCCTTGTCCCCTGACTATAGAAGGGTGGAGAGTTAGTAAAATCTATCTCCACACTGTAGCCCAGATGACATTGAGCCCCAGATAAAGTGAGAAGGGTGTCAAGGAAAATCCCCCCACTATTTCAGAATAAATAGGTGTTGAACTGGATGTAGTGGCTCATGCCTGTAATCCCAACTCCTTGGGAGGCTGAGGTGGGTGGATGGCTTGAGGCTAGGAGTTCAAGACAGCCTGGGCAACATAAGGAGACCCTGTCTCTTAAAAACAACAGCAACAACAAACAGAGTAGATAGACGTGTACAGAGCTGTACCCATTAAACTTGAACAACATGATAAGACATGGTGTGACAAACATTTAAACACACTATAGAACACAATAGCAACAGATGAAAGAAAGGAAATATTGGTGAAAAAAAATCAATGAAGGCCTGTCCTGGACAAAAACATATTCTTCAAGAACTACCTATGAATCTTTGGTATAATAAAGAACTTAATAAGACCATGAAAGATTTAATTCATAAATCAGAAGTAAGGAATAATAAGGCCAGGCATGGTGGTTCATGCCTATAATCCCAGCACTCTGGGAGGCTGAGGTGGGCAGATCACTTGAGATGAGGAGTTTGAGACCAGCCTGGCCAACATGGTGAATACCCATCTCTATTAAAAATACAAAAAATTAGCCATGGTAGTGTGAGCCTGTAGTCCCAGCTACTTGGGAGGCTGAAGCAGGAGAATTGCTTGAACCTGGGAGGTGAAGGTTGCAGTGAGCTGAAATTGCACCACTGCACCAGCCCGGGTGACAGAACAAGACTCAGTCTAAAAAAAAAAAAGAAAGAAGTAGGGAATAATAAAGATACGACTGAACAATCAAATTATTGCCATGGAAGAAGTGCTGAAATTATTCATGGCAAACACACAAGAAAAAGGCAAAGATTACAGTAGGTTAGAGGAGATGCTAATTATGGAGGACAAAGATGATCCAATATAATTATAATTGATGTCTCTGAATTAGGTACCCAACAAGAAAAATAGGGAAAAATATGTTCAGAGATGTAGGTCATCAGAAATAAATTGCAAATTTTTAGATCAAAGGGCATCAAGGGGAAAAAATGATATGTAATGACTGACATTAAGCTGTATCCTGGTTAAGATATTGAACTTGGAGGATAAACAAAGACTTCTTCAGATTTGCAGGCTGCCTGCAAGGGAAAAAAAGTCAGGTGTCCCAGACTTATTAAGAGAAGACAATAGAGTAATGTCTAGAGTGTACTGAAGGAAAGAAAGCAAAATCCAAATATATTAAATGGATGCAAGCTGTCATTCAAGCAAAAGACTTGCAGGCAGACACTGATACAAGAAAGAGTTCAGGGACTATAGTACCCATGTATTCTTCTGGGAAAAAGCCCTGCCAACCAAAAAGATGGATTAAAATGAGGAACTTGGGCCGGACGTGGTGGCTTATGCCTGTAATCCCAGCACTTTGGGAAGCCAAGGTGGGTGGATCACTTGAGGTCAGGAGTTTGAGACCAGCCTGGCCAACATAGTGAAACCCCGTCTCTCCTAAAAACACAAAAATTAGCTTGGCATGGTGGCACACGCCTGTAATCTCAGCTGCTTGGGAGGCTGAGGCAGGAGACTCACTTGAACCCGGGAGGCGGAGGTTGCAGTGAGCAGAGATCGCGCCACTGCTTTCCAGCCTGGGTGACAGAACAAGACTCTGTCTAAAAAAAAAAAAAAAAAAAGTAAACAAATAAATAAATAAAATGAGGAACTTAGAAATGCAACACACTTAACCAGGGAGTGGAGAAAAGGAGAAGGGAGAACATGATGGCAAATTTCCTCTTTCATTTTTTTAAGAATAATAAATCAAAATTAAAATAAAAATTTGAAAAAAAGCTCATGACTCCAATGCCTTCATGATTTTTAAGTATCATTTTTCTGAACCTTGGGAGAATTTATAAGTATGAATAGTCATCTCTCAGTGTTTGTGGGGAATTGGTTCCAGGACCCCTTTGGATTTATATCAAGTCCCTGATATATAATGGTATAGTATTTGCATATAACCTATGTACACTCTTTAAATTGTCTCTAGATTATTTGTAATAACTAAGCCGATGCTTACATCACTTCATTTGCATGGATTCAACATAGTACTCAGCACATGGCAAATTCAAGTTTTGCTTTACAGAACTTTTTATTTTTCTTTGAGACAGGGTCTCACTCTGTCCATTAGGCTGGAGTGTTGTGGCATGATCTTGGCTCATGGCAACCTCTGCCTCCTGGGCTCAGGCGATCGTCCTAACTCAGCACCCTCCCAACCCCTAGTAGCTGGCTACAGGCACATGTCACCTAATTTTTGTATTATTTGTAGAGATGGGGTTTTGCCGTGTTGCCCAGGCTGGTCTTGAACTCGTGGGCTTGAGTGATCCACCCATCTCGGCCTCCCAAAGTGCTGGGATTACAGGCGTGAGCCACCGCACCAGGCCTGCTTTTTGAAACCATGTGGAATTTTCTTTTTCCAAATATTTTTGATCCACGATTCATTGAATCCACAGATGCAGAACCCACAGACACAGAAGGCCAACTGTATTTGTTTTGGAAATAACAATTTATTTTAAGTTCAGAAATCCCTTCAGCTTTTTTTTACCTTCCATAAAATTTAAGTTCATTTAAATTTTATAAAGAATTTAAATTCTTTTTATTCTAATATGGCATTATGATATGGTACTCATCTGTTAATCATTTAATGTTATATTCAGAGCCTCCTGTGCGCCAGACACTGTTCTGGGAACTATGAAACTGCAGAGAGGAAAACAAGAACCAAAATATTATAAAATTATTTCTGCACACTCTTTATCCTTAGAGAAATTCAGGATGATGTTCACAAAATATTAATCTTACGATTTCTGGATTGTAGGATTTGGTGTGTGTCTTTGAACATTTTACGTTGATTAAACTTTTAAAACAAAGCACTTGTATAACGCTTTTTTTAACTTTTTAATTTATTTATTTTTTCTTTTTGATTTTTTTGAAACAGGGTCTCACTCTGTTACCCAGGCTGGAGTGCAGCAGTGCCATCTCAGCTCACTGCAACCTCCACCTCCCGGGTTCAAGCAGTTCTCCTGCCTCAGCCTCCTGAGTAGCTGGGACTATAGGCGCGTGCCACCACGCCTGGCTAATTTTTGTATTTTTAGTACAGATGGGGTTTCACCATGTTGGCCAGGCTGGTTTTGAACTCCTGACCTCAGGTGATCTGCCCCCATTGGCCTCCCAAAGTGCTGGGATTACAGGCATGGGCCACCGCACCTGGCATTAATTGAATTTATTTTTAATTGACACATAATAATTGTACATATTTAGGGGTAAGAGTGATATTTCCTTTTAAAAATTAATTTAATATAACACTTTTCAATGAAAAAGTTACGTGTTTTTAAAACTTGAGTGCTTTAATGAATTGGAAATTGGAGAATTATTCCTTCCATTTATTAATTTTGCAGTTTTTTCATTTGTAATGATGCTGAGGCCGGGTGTGGTGGCTCACTCCTGTAATCCCCAGCACTTTGGGAGGCTGAGGTGGGCAGATCATGAAGTCAAGAGATTGAGACCATCCTGGCCAACATGGTGAAACTCTGTCTCTACTAAAAATACAAAATTAGCTGGGCGTGGTGGCACACACCTGTAGTCCCAGCTACTTGGGAGGCTGAGGCTTTAAAAGTTGCTTTAATATGAAATTCTTTGATCACTTGAACCTGGGAGGCAGAGGTTGCAGTGAGCTGAGATCGCGCCACTGCACTCCAGCCTGGCAACAGAGCAAGACTCCATCTCAAAAAAAAAAAAAAAAAATTAGAAAAAAAAAAAGGAAAACAATGCTGAACACTTTTCCATGTCTTTTTTCACTAGGAATATATTCATCTTTGTTGACAGGTCTGTTATATAATTTTCCATTCCATATACATTTATATGTGCTCTTTCTACCTTTGGTATCTTTGACATATTTTCTCTTGGCTGCAAATGTTATTCCCAGTCTTGTTTGTGTATGTATTTTTATTATTAAAATAATCTTTTCTTCTTGCTAAGAAATCCATGATCACTGCAGAAAAATCAAGTCATATAAATAAATGGAAAAACAGAATTTTAAAAATCACACAATTCCACCTATTCAGAAACAACTTCCATTAACATCTTGGAGTTTATATTTCCAGATGCTTTTCTATATAATTACCATTTGGGATTTTTTAAAACAAAAATGTCACCATACCACACTGTTTTGCATATGCTTTTCTTCACTTAGTTTATTGTGAACATCTTTCCATGTCATTGAACTTTTTTTGAAAGTTTAATGGTGTGTACTATTTTATTGTTTGGCTCTTTATTTTTAGTTAATTCACTGTTGGTCATTTAGATGGTTTCCTGTCTTTCACTATTATAATGTATAATGCAGTAAATATGTTTTATAAATAAATTGTTGTGCACACCCATACTCCTTTCCGTAGGACAAATCCTAGATGTAAAGTTGCTGGGGCAAAAGTAAAACACATTTCAAAATGATGTTTGACGTATGTTGAAAACTGCCATCTAGAATGGCTGAGCAAATTTCAGTTCCATCAGAGGTGTATGAAAGTGTCTGTCCTTGCAACTTGCATCCTTTTCATCTCTTAAGCCTTCCCATAGGTGAAAAATTATGTCTAAAAGTTGCTTTAATGTGAAATTCTTTGATTACTGGGGAGATTGATTTAAAACAAATACTTATTGGTCATTTCTATTTCTACTCTAAGAACTGCTTCTTCACGCGTTTTGCAATTTAAAAAGACTGGGCATCTATTTCTTCTTGCTTGGAATAGTTATGTAGTAAAGATAGTGATTTTCCTGGTTTGACATTTTATTTGAATTCTGATCTCCTTTGTGCAGAAGTTTTAGCTTTTTTTCTGCAGCCATATTTGTCCAAATTTTCCTAAGTAACATTAAGGAAGTATATACTGCAACATATAAAAGTTTCTATTTAATCACAGTGAAAACAGAAAAACGTTCAAGCCCTTGACTTCGTTTCCACCAAGGCCCCCGTTTGACTGCTCTTTCTGTTGAGGTTTTGGATCACTCTGGTTCCACTCCAGTTTGCTTTCATCTTTCCAGCACCAGGATATTCGTGACTTGCCATGATCCATTCCTCTTGTCTGGGGCACCTATGACTCAGCAGGCCCTGTGGATAGAGATCACACAGGGTCTTCAGGGTGCCAGGGTTTTAAGCCAGGCTGGTGGAGCTGTCCCCAGGCACCAACACTAGTCCTCCTGGATGGGCAGCCCTTTCTGGAGGTGGGTGCTTGCTGATGTTTCAGCAGTCAGGGCATGTGACCTGGGTCTGGGCTCTGGTGTTGGGAAGTGTGAGGCATGAGGCAATGCTCTGGTTCTCAGGACCTGGGAGTCAGCTGAGAGCCCTGGGCCCAAGGCCTGAGCTGGGGCCCCACCATTGACAGTGAAGGTTAAAGAAGCTTGATCATAAGAAACAGCAACATGCTGAGTCCAGAAACCAGGGGCTGGCCAGAGTCCAGCTGGCTGCCAGAAAGGATGCTGGAGGCTAAACACAAGAGCCGCCTGTCCCTGCAGGCTTCCCCATTCTTCTTCACCCCTGCCAGGCTTGAGGCAATCTCCTCCCACCTGGGACCCCCCCAGCACTTTACCTGCTGCTCTTTAGTGTGCATTGCCATGTGTTACAGTTATTGATAAACAGGTGTCATCTCCCTCCTGGCCTGCAAACCCACTGACAGCCAGTCTCATCTTTGGATCCCTTGAGCACCCAATGCAGCGCCTGCAGAATGAGGGCCTTGCAGGACACATGCGACCACACTGATGGGATGGTTACTGGATTCACAGCAACAGTTGCTCTTGCTCCTCCTCTTTCTCCCCCTCTTCATTCTTATTTTTATTGCTCTTCTTTTTTTTTTGAGACAGAGTCTTGCTCTGTCGCCCAGGCAGGAGTGCAGTGGCACAATCTCTGCTCACTGCAACCTCTGCCTTGGGTTCAAGCGATTCTTCTGCCTCAGCCTCTTGAGTAGCTGGGACTACAGGCTCACGCACCACCACACCCGGCTAATTTTTGCAGTTTTAGTAGAAACAGAGTTTCACCATGTTGGTCAGGCTGGTCTTGAACTCCTGACCTCGTGATCTGCTGCCTGCCTCAGTCTCCCAAAGTGTTGGGATTACAGGTGTGAGCCACTGTGCCCAGCCCTTTTTTTTTTTTTACTCTGTCTCCCAGGCTGGAGTGCAGTGGCACAATCTCGGTTCACTGCAGCCTCCGCTTCCCGGGTTCAAGTGATTCTCCTGCCTCAGCTTCTCAAGTACCTGGGACTACGGGTGCCCACCACCACACCTCACTAATTTTTGTATTTTTAGTAGAGACGAGGTTTTGCCAAGTTGGCCACACTGGTCTCAAATTCCTGACCTCAGCTGATCCGCATGCCTCGGCCTCCCAAAGTGCTGAGATTACAGGCATGAGCCATCCCGCCTGGTCTTCTTCTTCTTCATTCACACATTCCCTCAAAGTTGGTTGTATTGATCTGGTAGTTCCTCTGATTTGGAAATTGCAATTTACCAGGTTCATTGAAGAAACAGGGAAATAGCATTTTCCCAGTCATTCACATTTGCTCTCTGTTTGCAGCTCTTCAAAGACAGCTGTTGAAAATAAACCTGGACTGTTTCTCTTCCCGCACATGAGCTCTGCTTGCCCTGTACCCTGGCACGGGTCTATGAGTGCAGATGTCAGGCTGTATTCAAAACCCAGTTCAAACAATCAGTGCCCAGGCAGGGGGAGGCTGCCCCTCACCCTTCAGTGGGCCCCCTTTGGGTCCCCTGCCCAAGGTCCCGTTGCCAATGCCAGCATGTAAAAAACTCCATGTGTGCAAGCTCTGACTTGGGAGAGGAAAGCCAGAATATGGCTGGGTGTTTCTAAGCCCCCCAAGCTCCACACTGTAAACACAAGATGTCCTGGCCACCAGAAAGAAACAGAGTAGCATTTGTTATTCTTTAAAATGTGCCTTTTAAGCATTTGGCAAATCATTGTATAGAAAAGTAATGTGTGCTCCAGTGAAGGAGGGCTTGAGTGAATAAAGCTGACTGTTCGCTGTCTGGCCTGGTTTGTTTGACTTGAACAACAGTCAGAGGACGAGTGCATACTTGATCTTTCTTCTAAAGCAGAGTGTCTTATGCGTTGCCAATCCCTTCTCCAGGATGGGAAGCCTGGAGAAACCTCTGTGCCTTCCCCACCAACAACAATAACTTTTAAAGACGACACCCAGCATGGAACCACTTTCAGTGAAAAAACTGGAGGAGTCAAACTTTGCTCCTTTGTTCCTGAACCAAACTGGGAATATAGATGCCTGGCTTCTGGTTTGAGTGTGGCCAGGTTTGCAGCTGTGTTACTGTAGACAAGTTGCTTGGCCTCTCTGTGCTGTACAAAGCAGACGGTCAGATTGACATTTGTGAAAACCTTGAGATCAGGGGCAGGCAAACTATGGCCCATGGGCCAAATCCATCCCACCATCTGCTTTGGTACAGGCTGTGTGAGGTAAGAAAGCTTTGTACCTTTACAAATCACTGAAAACAAATCAGAAGATGGCTAACATTTTCTGACATGCAAAAATGATAGGAAATTCACTTTATGCTATGGGAAAGAAGCCAGACACAAAAGGATAAATATTGTATGATTCCACTTATATGAAGTACCTAGGGTGGTCAGATTCATAGAGGCAGAGTAGGATGGTGGTTTCAGTAGATGGGGTGGAGGAAGGGGGAGTTAGTATTTAATGTGCATCGAGTTTCAGTTTGAGAAGATGAAACGTTTGTGGAGATGGGCAATGGGTGATGGTTTCAAAACAATGTGAATGTACTTATCACCATCGAATGGTAGCTTTAAGATGGTTAAAATGATAAAATTGTATGTTCTTTCCATTTCACCACAGTAAAAATATGATATGAAATCAAATTTCAGCATCCAAAAATCAAGTTTCACTGGGATACAGCCATGCCCATGACATACACACATATGATCTAGGGCTGCTTTTTCTACAAGGACAGTGGAGAGTATTTGCAACAGAGACTGTATGGCCGGCGAAGCCTAAAGAATTTTTAATGGCCTTTGCAAGAAAACACTTGCCAAGCCCTGGTTTAGAGCCATGAGATATGCTGCATTATGTGAAGGGGACAACATTACCCAGAGCACTAATTCAGAAACAGTTTCCCATATGGTTCGGGGCAGAGTTAGAATCCCAATGTCACTATGTCCCCTCCCCTCCCCTCCCCTCCCTTCCTTCCTTCCTTCTTCCAAGACAGAGTCTCACTATGTCACCCAAGCTGGAGTGCAGTGGCACGATCTTGGCTCACTGCAACTTCCACCTCCCAGGTTCAAGCAATTCTCCTGCCTCAGCCTCCTGAGTAGCTGGGATTACAGTCATGCACCACCACACCTGGCTAATTTTTGTATTTTTAGTGGAGACGGGGTTTCACCATGTTGGCAAGGCTGGTCTCAAACTCCTGACCTCAGGTGATCCACCCACCTTGGCCTCCCAAAGTGCTGGGATTACCACTGTGCCTGGCCTATCGCCATCTCTTTAAAGAGATGCTACTTACTGTGTGGCCGTGTGCCTCAGCTTCCCCATCTGTAAATAGGGCTAATACCCTACCTCATAGGATTAAAGAGTGGATCTGCGCAGTTTGGGATCGTGAAAAAGTGCTGGAGATGGATGGGATGGTGGCAATGATTGCACAACAACGTGAATGATCTTAATGAACAAACGGTACACTTAAAAATGATCAATATGGGCCAGGTGCGGTGGCTCATGCCTGTAATCCCAGCACTTTAGGAGGCTGAAGCAGGTAGATCCCTTGAGGTAAAGAGTTCGAGACCAGCCTGGCAAACATGGTGAAACCCTGTCTCTACTAAAAATACAAAAATTAGCCGGGCATGGTGCCGGGCACCTGTAATCCCAGCTACTCGGGAGGCTGAGGCAGGAGAATCGCATGAACCTGGGAGGCAGAGGTTGCAGTGAGCCAAGATGACGCCACTGCACTCCAGCCTGGGCAACAGAGCCGGACTCTATTTCAAAAAAAAAAGAAAGACCAATATGGTACACTTTATGTTATATTCCTTTGACCACAGAATTTAAAACAACTGGATGTGTGTACAGTGCCTAGAACTGCATCTGGCATGCAGCAAGCATTCAATAAATGCAAGTCGTCTCCATAATGAAGAGTGGGAACCAGATAGTGGTGCCGAGCTAGGTAATGCTCATGCTGTGTGAGGCTGTGTGCACTTGGGTTCCACTGGGTGTGTGCGCTGTCAGACCCTACTTTATGACACGCACATCAATTGCTGAAAGCAGTCTGTCTGCCTGTGTATTCTAACGCAGGGATTTTGTGTAATGATGAGCGGGGAAATTGGGTGGACACTGGGGTTTTCCTCCGCACTGAAAGGAGCCATCGACGAAAGGAATATGCTTGAATTCTTCTTCCTTGATGATACCAGGTGGCCAAAGTAGGGCTTACAGCTTCCCTAGTTCCACTCTGTCCTCCCATAGTGAAAACCAGTTAGAAACAACCAGCCCCAGAGGGCACTAAATGATGAGCTGGGACTAGAGGGTGACTGGCAAGGTCCTTGCTTGATGTCTTCTAATACTGTGAGCAAATAGTTTCCTTTAGAGATGATTAAGAACATTACTGTTGCATAATTAATTGTCTTAAAACCAACCGTTCCACTTCGTTGATTTGCTATTTTTAGCAAGATTTTCCACAGTCTCTTTGTTTTGTTTCCAAAATAATTGAGTTACAGCTAAATTAATGAGAAGTGATCATTTCATTGCTTTAAAAGGCTTACGTCTTCTCAGGGAAGCACGCAGCCCTCAACCCAGTCCTTTGTAGCACAGTCAGGACTAGCAGGGCGGGCAATAGAGTTATATAAGACTTCCCTTCAAGTAAAACTTTATCTCTGATTTTTAAAAACATTGTAAAGAAATGTTGATGGGGAAAGCCAGTTGAAGTCCCAGCCTGGATGTATCATTCTCCAAAGAAAAGAGCCCCAGTGCCTGGAAACTGACAGAAATGAAAGGCAGGGCTGTGAGGAGAGTGTCACAATTTAAGCAGGCTTTGCTAAAAATCACAGTGCATGCTGCAAAACGGCAGCTCGCATTTCAGTCTCAGAGTTTTGCTACAGTCTGTGATTATCCGTTTGAAGAGTTGGGCCATAACTTAATTCTGTAAATCAGAGCGTTCCTCAAAAAGAGAGTTGGGGGGCTCTGCTGAGCCTTTTCTTGGCAGCCTGGCTTGGAAGTGGTGAGTGCCTTTTCCCCTTGTCAAAGCCATAAAGACTAAGCTGAGAGATGAGAAATTTTAGCCTGTTTAAAAGAAACTCAGTCCGTATGCGGTTGCCTGACAAGACCCAGGGTGTGCTGGAGATTTAAAAATGTGATGATCGCACTTTGTTTGGGACATGAGAGCGGTGAAGTGGAGGGGAACTGGATAATTCTTTAGCAAGTGAAGGCATGTGCAAAGCATGGATCTGAAAGACATTCTGTAAACACATTTTTACAAGCAGCATGCTGAACTGACTCATTTGGGGTGATGGGACTTGGTTGTAAGAGATTCTGTTATAGATAATACCTCTTTTAGAACCGTGGTGTGCTGGCTACCCACAATTGGCAGGGACAAGCAGAAGGGTTGAGCGGCACTCAGATGGGTCTTGGGAGAAAATGGATAACACGGTCAAAACTGGAGAGACTGGCTGGTGGCTCAAGAGCATTAAGACATGTACAAGCAGGCAGAGTGAGGGGAAGGAGGGCTTGGTGTCACACAGGCAGTGGTGTGCTGGCAAATGTTTAACAACTGGTTTTCTAAGAAATGTTTTAAAAAGCCTTGATTTGTAGTGTTTGCCGATTTCCATGGTGTAAATACTCCCAGAATGGCTCATTTCGAGCTATCCATGTGTCTTCCGTAAACGTGGCTTTGGCAAGAGGTGCACACAGTTGGCTCCTGTGAACCAGGAGAGCTGGCTCCAGCTCACAGATGAGATAAATAGTGATTTTCGGCCGGGCACGGTGGCTCAAGCCTGTAATCCCAGCACTTTGGGAGGCTGAGGCAGGCAGATCACGAGGTCAGGAGATTGAGACCACGGTGAAATCCCGTCTCTACTAAAATAACAAAAAAAAATTAGCCGGGCACAGTGGCAGGCGCCTGTAGTCCCAGCTACTCAGGAGGCTGAGGCAGGAGAATGGCTTGAACCTGGAAGGCGGAGCTTGCAGTGAGCAGAGATTGCACCACTGCACTCCAGCCTGGGCGACAGAGCGAGACTCCGTCTCAAAAAAAGAAAAAAAAAAGTGATTTTCCAGGATTTAAGGGAGAAATGAAAATGCTTTGGAAAAAGGATCTGAATGGGGAAAGCTATCAGGTGTAAATTAGGCTGAGTTATTTAGCAGGGGGTGGGGTGCCACCCATCATTTTTCACTGGAGGTAAGACTGGAGCTAAGACATTTATTCAGCAGGGATGTTTGGGGGTCTTTTTGAGAGTTCTTGCCTCTTGACTGGGAAAGTTAGGTCATTGTCAGCTCCTCCCAATGGTAAGCAATGTGACAGACATTGAGAACAATGACATTCAGCAAATGTTTACCTGAGAGCCCTGGTATCCCACCCACTGTGCCAATCACGGCATCTGTCTCTAAATAACTGAGTCTCTAGGAACAGACATATAAACAAGTAATTAGTCTGTGTGTGCTGGCTCATGCCTATAATCCCAGCACTTTTGGAGGCCAAGGTGGGAAGATCACTTGAGGTCAGGAGTTTGAGACCAGCCTGGCCAACATGGTGAGACCCCATGACTACTAAAAATACAAAGATTAGCCGGGCATGGTGGTGTACACCTGTAATCCCAGCTACTCGGGAGACTGAGGCAGGAGAATCTCTTGAACCTGGGAGGCGGAGGTTACAGTGTGCCGAGATCCCGCGATTGCACTCTGCACTCCCTCCTAGGCAACAGAGTGAGACTCTGTCTCTAAATAAATAAACAAAAAAGTAATTATACTATGATAGAGACATGAATGGGAGCGGTTAATTCTGACCGGGATGTGTCAATAATCAGGACGAACCAGTGATTTCTGAAACAAACACGCTGAAAGAAGACAGGGGAAGCTGAAAGTAGGTTGTTGGTATCACCGAAACCAGGACGCTAGCTACCATTCCTGGTATAAGAATCTACATGGTGTCCCGGCGCGGTGGCTCACGCCTGTAATCCCAGCACTTTGGGAGGCCGAGGTGGGTGGATCACCTGAGGTTAGGAGTTCAAGAGCATCCTGCCAACATGGTGAAACCCTGTCTCTACAAAAGTACAAAAATTAGCTGGGCACAATGGTGGGTGCCTGTAATCCCAGCTACTCGGGAGGCTGAGGCGGGAGAATCATTTGAACCTAAGAGGCAGAGGTTGCAGTGAGCCGAGATCGAGATTGCGGCATTGCACTCCAGTCTGGGCAACAGAGCGAGACTCCAACTCAAAAAAAAAAAAAAAAAAAAAAGAATCTACATGATGAAATCTTCTACTTCAGTGCAAGAGAATCCAGGAGACACATCGTTAGCAATCACACACTGTTGTGTGGCCTGGGGCCACCTCAGAGGGGTTTTTTAACTTCTCTGAAGTTCACTGCCATCCTTTGTAAATGAGGATCTTTCAGAACCTGGGTGGAGCTTAGAGGCCACCTCCTCACAGCTCTTTTCTGCAGCGTCATGGAGACAACAGCTGGGAGCTTAGCTCCCCAAGTGGGACCCGGAGCCTGGGACCAAAACCAGCATGACCTTGAAGCAATGTTCTGCTAATAGGCAGTGTGACTTCAGGTCACTCAGCCTGTTCAGGTTCACCAGCTTCATATGTCAAATAAATATGTTGGATTTGATGATCTCTAAGCATCTCCTCTATTAAATAATAATAGCCGGGGTACCCACAACCCTTGGTTGTTGGGCCAGACCTGGTTTACACCTGCTATTCTGTTATGATTTTTTTTTTTTTTTTGAGACAGTCTCGCTCTGTTGCCCAGGCTGGAGTGCCGTGGCATGATCTTGGCTCACTGCAACCTCTGCCTCCCGGGTTCAAGCGATTCTCCTGCCTCAGCCTCCCAAGTAGCTGGGGTTACAGGCACATGCCACCATGTCTGGCTAATTTTTTATATTTTTAGCGGAGATGGGGTTTCATCATGTTGGCCAGACTGGTCTCAAACTCAACCGCAGGTGATCCACCTGCCTCGGCCTCCCAAAGTGCTGGGATTACAGATGTGAGTCATTGTGCCTGGCCCTGGTATGATTATTATAGTCCCCTATTCACTATCAAAAGTGTCCCTGGTCAGCAATCATGTATATAGTCACCTTCAACAACTAACATTTTAAAAGTACTTCCTCCTTGCCAGTTACAGTGCTTTATCAGTATGATTTTATTTAATCACTTCAGCTTATGAAGACATGTGTTTAGACAGCTTCAGGCCCCACAGACAGAGCTGATACTCACACCCAGATCCTAGATCTGTCTGAAGCCAACGTCTTAATCCCTCTTAGCCACTATGCTTTGCCCCCTCTGTGTTGTTCGGTCACTCTACAAATATTTACAGAGTGTCTGCTATTCTATTCTAGTCCTGTGGTTCAGAAGAGGTTTCCAGAAACAAGTTCAAAAAGCTCTGTCTATGAAGCTGGCTATTGCTAAGAAGCAAAAAGCATTATTAATTAGGTTCATGCCCACGCACACCCTGGAAGGCTTTTATGCATGTGTGGAGCATACGAGGCACATGAGGCATCAAGGGACACTTGCAGCAAATGAGCTTTGCCTTTTCAACTCGATGCATTGGGGAGACCCAAATAATCTGAAACATTAGCTTAAGTAAAGCACTAATTAAGTAGGTGTGTTGGGTGCAGGGCATGTTTCAGCTTGATAATTGTTCTTTATTCTGCACAGATGTGGGTCAGATTCCCAGAGATGCCCAATTCTGATGCCAAAGAAAGTCGGGAGACTCGCGAGGGACTTAAAGAGACAGCACAGCTTTTCCAGGTACAACTGGTTTGCTCCACACAGGGACTCTGAGATAAACAAACTAAACAAAGATCCAGTAGGAGGGAGTGAGTGAATGGTGGGAGAGGTAGGTTCTGTGTTCACCTGCGGTCATTTAAGCAGTCCCCTGTGTGCCGGGTGCTGTTCTAGATACTGATTTTGAATGATGTTTATACAAGCCTGCTTTCTCACGACTCCTGATCGTTGTCCTTTATTCTAACTATTGCAGCTTCATAGATGCTGCCTTGAATCCCTACCGCTACAGGTCATGGATGACTTTTTTTTTTTTTTTTTTTTTTTTTTGAGACGGAGTCTCGCTCTGTCACCAGGCTGGAGTGCAGTGGCGTGATCTCAGCTCACTGCAACCTCCACCTCCCGGGTTCAAGTGATTCTCCTGCCTCAGCCTCCTGAGTAGCTGAGATTACAGGCACGTGCTACCACACCCAGCTAATTTTTGTATTTTTAGTAGAGAAGGGGTTTCACCACATTGGCCGGGATGGTCTCGATCTCCTGACCTTGTGATCCACCCACCTCAGCCTCCCAAAGTGCTGGGATTATAGGCGTGAGCCACCATGCCTGGACAACTCTTTTTTTTTTTTTTTTTTTTTTTTGAGATGGAATTTCGCTCTTGTTGCCCAGGTTGGAGTGCAATGGTGCAGTCTTGGCTCGCAGCAACCTCTGTCTCCTGGGTTCAAACGATTCTCCTGCCTCAGCCTCCCAAGTAGCTGGGATTACAGGTACCTGCCACCATGCCTGGCTAATTTTTGTATTTTTAGTAGAGGCGGGGTTTCACCATGTTGGCCAGGCTGGGCTCGAACTCCTGGCCTCAGGTGATCCACCTACCTTGGCCTCCCAAAGTGCTGGTTTTACAGACATGAGCCACTGTGCCTGGCCCATGGCTGACTCTTAATCAGCTTCCCTCAGCTAAGGATCCCCTCTGTCTATTTCAAGGCTGGGTAAACTCCAGGCTGCTAGATCAGACGTGCTCATTATATTAACAGCGTCTGTTTCCTCTGATCAGCACCATGATACCACACGGAAAGCAGGCAGGCAATGTTGGCTTGGTGCACAGATGGGACCACCAGGGCCGGGAGGGCGATGCTTGTTAGGGTTTAGCTGAGGCTCAACATCAGTTCCAAAAACGTGTGCTTTCCACAGCGTGCTGAGACCTGAGGGCTGAGTGCAGCTCTTTGGAACTTAAGAAGAAAGAAGTGGGACCAAGGCGGGCAAAGGGGCTGGATGCAGAGATCCATCTCATGGCTTCTGGTCC
This sequence comes from Pongo abelii, assembly GCF_028885655.2. NCBI lineage: Eukaryota > Metazoa > Chordata > Mammalia > Primates > Hominidae > Pongo > Pongo abelii. The sequence continues at coordinate 128,697,251 of NC_071993.2, read as the reverse complement.
AGTCCATCTCAAAACCAGCTTCATCATAGAGCTGTCCTATCTCTGCCACCACACATACCCAGCTAAGGGATATTTCTTTTTTTTTTTTAATGGCAAAAGCAGATGTCTTTGCTTAAGTTTCCCGGCAGCCCTGGCAGCTGGTTGAGACACCTCTGAGCTCTACCGCAGCTCCTGCTAAAGCCACTTGGTTGGGTTTGTAGGGCACAGCTATGCAGCTGCTCATGGGTCTGGTCAGGCTTCTCCAACCTCGGAAGTTCTGCAGGTCTTTGCAGGCTCCCTCCTCAGCTTCCCTCGGGTGCCATCCTTGGGGCAAGGGGCTATCACCATCATCTGGGCTTGGCAAGAAGTAGTCCATGTTCTGTGGACCTACACTGTAAAAAGCATGGCCCCGCATCACCTGGGAACCAGTAGACATGCAGAATCTCAGGCCCCACACAGAACTACTGAGTCAGCTTCTGCATTTCCACAAGGTCTCCAAGTGCTCCGTGCACACACTGAAGTATGAATGGAGTCCTGCTTTGGGATGTGGCTGCTCACCTGCAGAAGATTAGGGTCCAAGACCAAGAAGGATGAGGCCCCTCACCAACTCTCTACTTCCATTACTTTACATTTGTTTCTGCTTTTGCTGCAATTAATAATTATCTTATTTATTTGTTTATTGTCTATCTCCCCCAGAATATAAATCATATGGGGGCAAAGATATTGTCTCAGTCAGTGCTGAATTCTTAGTGTCTCTCCCAGAGCTCTGCACAAGGTAGGCATTCAAAAAATATTAGTGGGTTGGATAAATGTGTGAATGAAGGAATGAAGATAGAGAAAGGGGAAGAAGAAGGGAAATAGGTAGGTGCTTTGGCTGACAAGTTGACTGTCCTCTTCTTTAGGTCCTTAGAGACAACTCTTGTCATTCTCATTCTTCTGTGAATGTTTTGGCCCAGGTGCAAGGCTGCTATTAGTAGCAATGTGACTGGGTGGGGTATAGAGTTGTTGCAAGAAATCTCCAGTCACCAGCACTATGACTGGAGAATGTGGTTGTCACATTTATTTCAGCAGGGAAACTCTTTTGTAAATGAAATCTGATGCAGAAACCCAATCTAGATGATGTATGTATCCGGGGTGTTCATTGCTCTCGGGTTCCAGATCAGGGGACACTGACATGCCTTGCTCAGGCCTCCCAACAACAGGTGCCCTCAAGGGGACAGGGTCTTCCTCCTGGGCCACTCTGGGCACTTGCTCTGGCATCCCTTCCCCTCCATCCTTCTTGTTCTGTGCTCACCTTTTTTAGATTGCATGCACAAAAGCTCTTCTGCGTCTCCTCTTTTGTGATAGGGCTTGATGGTTCATCAGAGTAATGCCAAAGCCAGTCATGTTCCTGCAACAGGGCCAGCCTCATAGTAGTGGGCACAGCACCCTGAGTCCTCCCTGGAGCCTAGTGACCTTCCCCAGCCCACACAAGATGGACTTTTTATCCTGCTAAACAGATAACAGCAGAAGGGTCCCTAGAGCCACAGTGTGGCTGGGGGACCAGAGCCTCCTCCATAAGGCCAAACCCTCTTCAGCTGCCTCCTTGTTGCTCCCGAAGAATTACTCAATGACAGACCATGGTCAATAAAACCCTCCTACCCAATTTCACAAATGGAAAAACTGGAGCCAGAGAGGAGCAGTGACTTGCCTTTAGCCCCTCAGTGGCTGAGCTGGGGTGACAGTTGCATCCCCTTGGAGATCCATAGCTCTTACCCCAGCCCCTTCTCCAGCCTGGCCCTCTCTTTTGGCAAAAGAAAAATGCTAAGCAATGGTGAGTTACTAGACTGATGGTCCCTATGGGCCAAGTTACGGAAGGGTGACTTATTTTTCTCTGTGGTCAAGTTTCCTTTTACTGACAACTCTTCAGTAGTGCAAAATTCAGACTGATCTTTGTATGATATTTGGTGGCTGGCTCGCCAACACAAATGTCGGGTGGCATGCAATCAAAACACAGCAGCAGACAGCTTTGGCCCTTGAATCATTTGTTCATAAAAGATTACTTTTTCAGTAGCTGCAGAATCAAAATTGTGACTTTTTACTGATACAATGGATCACATGGTTCACTTTTTTTTTTTTGAGACGAAGTTTTGCTCTTGTTCCCCAGGCTAGAGTGCAATGCCACGATCTTGGCTCACTGCAACCTCCGCCTCCCGGGTTCAGGCGATTCTCCTGCCTCAGCCTCCTGAGTAGCCGGGATTACAGGCGCCCACCACCACGCCCTGCTAGTTTTGTATTATTAGTAGAGACAGGGTTTCACCATGTTGGCCAGGCTGGTCTCGAACTCCTGACCTCAGGTCATCCACCCGCCTCAGCTTCCCAAAGTGCTGGGATTACGGGCGTGAGCCACTGCGCCCGGCCACACATGACTCACTTTTGCAGGAAGGGAACCATTCTTGCAGGGAACTGTTGTCTTTTATGGCCCTCCTCATGCTTGTCATTGCTAGTTCAACACCTGTGTCCCCACCTGACTCCACACTCCAAGACTCACATTTGCTGCTGTCCCCGGGTCTGGCATACCAGGTACTTGATAAATGTTGGCTGAATGAATGAATAAACAAATCTGTGATTCAGTGGAACTCGTCTGGAGTTTCTTGGTTATTTATTGCAGAGTTTGTCCACACAATGTCTTCTTATCAAATGCCTCCCAGTTACCTCCCAGACGTGCCTTAATGTGGAGACCAACTCTCTTTTTTGTTTCATTCCAGCTTGGTTGTAAATTGGCTTTGGGAACACGTTGCACAAGAAAGTAGAACAATATGCAGAGAGCAGACCGCTGCACTAGTGGAGACGCGCGGAGGCTGTGGCCCTCCAGGGCTGCTAAGCTTTGCATTCACGTCCTCTGAAATTGCCTTGTGGGTGAGAAATCACTTTCTGGAAATCTGGTGTGGTTTTCACCTTCCTCATTGGGGAGGCATTTAAAGCTATTTCTGACGTCCACACCCATCCTCCCAGCTTGCTCAAGGAATTGATAGAAGTGGCCTCCTGGGTATGCAGGGGGCTCCTCAGGGGTCCAGCTCAGAGATCCATGCTGGGCTAAAGATGTGATATCTGCAGTCTGTGTATGTGAAATCAGAGAGGGATGGGTGAAAAATGAGGTTTCTTTTTTTTTTTTTTTTTTAAAAGAAAAGGTTTTTAAAAGGGGAGTTAAAAAAAAGAGCAAGTGTGTGCCCCTCTCTTCCATGTGCACTTTCTATCTATGTAGTTTTTTTTATTTTTTATTTTTTGAGATGGAGTCTCACTCTATTACCCAGGCTGGAGTGCAGTGCCACAATCTCAGCTCACTGCAGCCTCTGCCTCTCAGGTTCAAGCAATTCTCGCGCCTCAGCCTCCCAAGTAGCTGGGACTACAGGCATGTGCCACCACACCCAGCTAATTTTTGTATTTTTAGTAAAGATGGGTTTCACCATGTTGGTCAGGCTGTTCTCGAACTCCTGACCTCAGGTGATCTGCCTGCCTCCGCCTCCCAAAGTGCTGGGATTACAGGCGTGAGCCACTGCGCCCGGCCTATCTATGTAGTCTTAACTTACCACACATGAATTAAGCCCTAGGATGAAGTTCCACTTTATTTAGTTCACAGCATTGTCACTTCTTGTGGAAAACAAGTGTTGAACGATGTGTTTGGAGCTTGGAACTGAAAGGTGCAGAGAGGAAGTAGGTTTCCTAGTCTGATTTCACCAGGAGACTTGAAGTAGGAGTTTGCAGTTAAAGAAGACTTCCTGTTTGCTTGAGGAACATCCTATCCAGACTCAAAAGAAGGAAAGAAAAAGGTGGCTAGACCAGGTCAATGGACTTCAAAACACCAGGTCTCCACTCCTGTCATCATTGCTCACACAGGGAGTGAAAGAGGAAGAAGTTTCTCTTGTTTCTATAGCTTTGTGCCCTCAGGTTGTTGGTCTCCCTGCCAGTTGTGATGTGACTGCTCCTTCACTCTGTTTGTTGTGACTCCTTACTCCATGAACTGGGGTCTTTAGCACTATAATAATGTCACCAAAGTTGGGTATCATTCTCCATTTCCCTAACAGTGACCACCTGCAGTGGGTTAAAAGGTGGCTCCAAAGTTTCTGCCACCTCTCCTATCAAGGGGTAAAGATTCTTTCCACTCCTCTTGCATCTTGGCTGGCATATGACTTGGTTTGCTCAATAGAATGTGACAAAAGCAATGTTGTGTAACTTCCAAAGTCAGGGCTTAAGAGATTTGCAACTTTTGCTTTACCTTTCTTCTAACACTCCTGCTTGGAATTCAGCACTATGCTGTGATAAGCTCCAGCCTAGTAGAGAGCCCATATGGAAGGAGATTGAGGTGCTTCTATCAACAGCTCACCCGAGCCCCTGACAGCCAGCAGGAATTGCCAGCTAGGTGAGTGACTGAGAGAGTGCTCACTCCAGCCCAGCTGAGTTTCTGGATGAGAGTGGCCCCTGATGACATCACTATAGAACAGAAGAACCACCCAGCTGAGCCCAGTCAACCCACAGAATTGCGAGTAATGATAAATGGTTGTTGTTTTAAGTGACTATATTTTAGGATCATTTGTTATGCAACAATGCACAAATGAAACTTACAGCAGGGTTTGTTAAGATTTCTGAAGGCAGAGGATGTCTTTTCCTAATTTCTTACAAAGTGCAGTGTTTGGCTAGGGTGTAAATTTCCAGAGAAAACTGGACCTGGGTGGTGATTTTTTCAATATTAGAACCAAAGAGGCCCTTGCAGAGTGCCTTACCCACTCACTGTTTACTCATAGGCGGGGGACCTTCCTTGTCAACTGGAAAGCCCTGTCCTCATTCTGGCATCAGGAAGCCTCTCCTTCCCTGGATGATCTCAAACTATTTTCGTCATGTGGATTGCATGTTATTTACTTATCTTCCCTGCCTCTACCTCCAACCTGCCAGCAACATCTGGATGCTTTCTAAAGTCAAGTCTTAGTCCCTGTGGACAAAATGCCAAAGGCCGTCTTTACTCATCTTTCACATGAGTGAAAGTCAAGGAAGGCTTGGAGTACCCGAGACTTCAGGGTGCCTCCCACTGCTGGACTCCCTGTGGCTGCTCCAAGCCTCACCTCGGGGAGCCCATTTTAGCAGCACTCCAGGCATCTTTGCCAATTCCAGGGATGCCATAGAGGCTTCAGAACTAAATAGATGTGAACCCACTTTTATTTCAAACAATCTTCCCTGAGTGGGGCAAGTGAAAATCACTGAGGGCAGAATGAGAGCCTCTCAGGAGGGGACCAGGTGGGCATGGGACTCTTACCCTCCTGCAGTCCCCAGATGCACCTTGCTGTGGCGTCTGTTGACAACCTCAAGATGCCAGAAGCTGCCAAACCACGATTCCACTTGTGGTCCTGCCTGAGGTCAGGTTCCCCATGAGCTAGACTCTGAGGTCAAGATTTGTACACAGGAAGCTTCCTGAGGTGCTGACCTTGGGATCCCCAGCCATGGAGGAGTGAAGGAGGTGGAACTTGGTGCCAGTGAACCTGCCTTGGTCAAGGCAAAAGCGCCTGGAGCTACTGTGGTCTTTCAGAGTTGTCTCCCACTGGGTGAGGGGCCAGGCCTTTCTGTGCTCCGGCTCTACCTCACCCCAACAACTAGGGTGACCTCCTGTCCCTCACCCCAACAACTAGGGTGACCACCCATCCCAGGACTAAGGGGGCTCCTGGGATGTGGGCCTTTCAGTGTCAAACCTGAGACAGTCCCTGCAAACTGGGATGAGTTGGTCACCCTAAAACCAGTTGGGGAGGGAGGGGCGTCTCTTCCACACAGGACAATTCCCCACACGGGACTGGGCAGAGAGTTGTTGCCAACTCTCACGGCAGTGGCTCAGCCCCAAGGGAGGATCTGGGCACCTCTGCGGCATCTGCCACAGCGATTTATTCGTTTCCTCTGAGTGTTTCTGGCTGTGTTCACGTGAGAGCTGTGACAGGCCCAGACCTCTTTTGGGGTGTTGGAGTCATGGTGGTCCCTTCTGCCTGGGCTGTTGTGGGGAGGGGTTAGGGTCTAAGGTTAGTACTGAAGGCAAAAACCTTGTTTAGTCAGAATTCCCCTTGGAACTCTCTGGAGAGACACTTGGAGACTATGTGCTGTTTCCCATAAGCTCTGCACTGCCAGTTTTTCTTCCCAGGCTGGAGCTGCTCTCTAGTTTTCTGATCAGCCATGCAGTGGTTGGTTTGTCTGTGGGAGCCAGGCTGTCACCTTGGTGCTGGGAGGTGCTGACACCATGGCAGACACTCAGACGCCTGACAAAGGGAACAGTGATTCCTGACTTCGGAGTCCTGTCACTGCTGCTGGACAAGCCCGTGAACTAGGATGGCCATTCAGACGCCCTCCCCCGCTCTCCCTCCTCCCCTCTCTTCCTCTCCCCTCTCCTCTTTCACTCTTCCTCCCTCCCTTCCTCCTTCTCCTTTTCCAAGCACAAAACCCTTAACTCGAGGTTAATGCAACCCACTGAATGGTAGAAAGACCTTCCAGCAATGAATCAGACCCACCTCTGGGTCCCTTTCTGTTACTTACTAGAGGAGGTCTTGGCCAAATCCCCAAGACATCTCTGGGTGTCTGTTTCCCAAAACCTGGCCTCTGTGTCCCCTGGACTGTAAGACGCTTGAAGGCAGCCACTGTCTCACTCGCCGTTGTGTGGCCAATGAGCACCCAAAGCAGGACCCGGCTCCAAATGCGCTACCAGTTAATGAATACATGAATTAATGAATGAATTAACGAATTGATGAAGCCTTAGAGGGCTTCACAAGGCCCCTCTTTGTGGACCAAAAGCACATGAATAAATGCCCTTCATGATGGCGCAGATGAATGGAGGAGCTGATGAAGCCCCTGGTACCTTCTGCCAGCCTCAGCTTGAGAAGGGGTGAAGCCCAGAACCAAATTTTCTCCTGCTCTGTCTGCATGCCCCACGAGGGGACGTAGGCATGGGACGTGGCAGATGTTTGCCCATCTAAGGTGCCTCAGAGTCACAATTAAGAGGTAATCCCTACTTAAATATCTCGGGTCGCCTCTCACCTGGCTCACCTAACCTCACCTGCTCTCAGCTGGGCTGCACCTGGCAGGTGCTGGTGGCCGCCTCTGGGATCAGTTGAAGATGATCGTGTACCTGGCTTGCACCGTGGGCCTCCTGGGTTCTGCTGGCCACTGTACTAGAAGGATCTGCTGCTTGGACTCTCCCTCCCCCACATCCTAACAGAGAACATTCCTCGGAGCAGAACTTTTACACACAGGCCCATAGGAGGGGATCCATAAACGAGGTTTACTAACCAGCTGAACGGTGAGTCGTCAGGACCAGGGCTGTGACGCTAGGAAGACTCGGTCAAACACCACCACATTTGTTTATTTTTTTTTAAGTTTCTGAGCGAATGTATATTTCGGCATGTTTAGAGATTGGCAGCGCTGGAAAATGAAGTTTATTTATCCTCCAGATATACATTACATAAACAGCTGCAACCGCCTTCCTGCCTCATGTGGCGGTGGATCTCAGCTCTGACCTGCGGGGCCGCGCTCTGAGCCCAAAGGTGGCCCCATTTAATCACATACTCTTCCCTTGGTGGGGCCTGGGCTGAGCCTGTGGGAGGTGAACAGCCTCCTTCTGGGACCAGGGTGAGGTTGAGACCAGGCCTCAACTGCAAGTGGTGGTGGCTTCCGGAATCTTCTCTGGTGGCCTCAACTCACGTCCAGGTTTTCATTTATGTATTCATGTAATAAACAGTTATTGGTCTTTTCCAGGCCTTGGGTTACACTCTGGTGATGCCAGGATAATCAGACCAGCCTCTGGGAGACCCTGCCCACCAGGGTGAGAGCCTGGGGTGGGTGGTGTCCTGCGGCGGAGGATGATTTCCCTTAGGGACATCTTTCAACCCAAAACGAGCCTGCCTGTCTCTTCCATTCCCCCTGCAGCAACAGCTGTCCCTCATCCTCCTAGCTCTGTTCCCATCTGCGCCTGGGGAAGTGAGCTTAAGGATTTTTCCGGAAATGAGGAGAGGTCAGGATGCTGAAGTGTTTGGAAGGCATCCGACGGAATGACGGCTGAGGCCCTCACTCTCCACTGAACTCTGCTTGTGGCTGGGGACTGCTCTGTGTCTGCACGTGTTTGCATTTATTAAATGTGGAGGTGCAAAAAACAAACAAACAAAAAAAACAAAAAAAAAACCAGTGAGATTCCTGGACTGCTGATGGAATCTATCAAACCTCTCCTCCTCCTCATTATAAGGCAGGCCCCCACATAGTAAATGTGCAAGGGTGGTAAGCTGCCAATACCTAGGGGCTTGTATGTCATGCAGACCCCAAAGAATTACGGCCCCTGGAAGGCCAACTTGGCAAGAGTGCTTGGATGTTACTGTTGTTCTTTCTAGGAAGAGCAGTTCATGTTTACAAGAAGGATTGTTATTGGACCAAGATAGGCAGGGGGTGCAATTTCTTGCCTGAAAATTGCTCTTCTTCCGAACCTTTTAGCCACTGAGTCAGCGCCTTGCTTTATCTTCCTTTCTCTCTGACAGAGTTGAGTCTTCTGTCTGCATTTCCTCATAGACAGGCTCTGTTTCCAGCCAGCTGAGCAGTACAGTCCATTCCCATCTTTAATCACCTACCTTGCCGATGGGTGCAGCACATGAGGGCGGCCTCTCCCAGAGCAGGTGGGACTTGAAGGATGGCCAGGATGCGGATTTGGATTGGCTGGGAAAAGGGAGCGGGCACTGCAGGCTGGGGGCCAGGCTGAGTAAAGGTGTGGAAGGGAAGCTGAGCTTGAGATAGGAGGGGCAGTCAGCAAGGAGGCTGGGAGGAGGCCTGCTTTCTCAAGCTGTCATCACACATTCACTTGCTGTCCCAGTCCATACCCACAGGGACCCAGACAGCATCTGAGACTTGACTTGCGTATTGCCAGCTGCTGCTGTAGATTAAGTGGGCCAGAGGTCAGGGCTTGTGCTAAGTGCTTCTCCAGCGTTACCTGTGCTTTGGGTTCAATTGTGACCGTCCTCCTCGCCTGCCAAAAAAATATACATGTGATAGTTCTAACTCCTCTTATCTATGGATGTAACCTTATTTAGAAATAAGATCTTCGGGCCGGGCGCGGTGGCTCACGCCTGTAATCCAGGCACTTTGGGAGGCTCAGGTGGGCGGATCACAAGGTCAGGAGCTCGAGATCAGCCTGACCAACATGGTGAAACCCCGTCTCTACTAAAAATACAAAAATTAGCTGGGTGTGGTGGACTGTGCCTGTAATCCCAGCTACTCAGGAGGCTGAGGCAGGAGAATCGCTTGAACCTGGGAGGTGGAGGTTGCAGTGAGCCGAGATCGTGCCATTGCACTCCAGCCTGGACAACAAGAGTGAAACTCTGTCTCAAAAAAAAAAAAAAAAAAAAAAAAAAAAGAAAAGAAAAAGAAAAAAGAAAAGAAGAAGAAATAAGACCTTTGACTTACTTTGGCAGACCAAGGCAAGGTGAGTGAATCATTTGAGATCAGGAGTTCAAGACCAGCCTGGCCAACATGGTGAAACCCTGTCTCTACTAAAAATACAGAAAAAAAAGTAGCCAGATGTGGTGACACATGCCTGTAATCCCAGCTACTCAGGAGGCTGAGGCAGGAGAATCTCGTGAATCCAGGAGGTGGAGGTTGCAGTGAGCTGAGATCACGCCACTGTACTCCAGCCCGGGTGACAGAGCGAGACTTCATCTCAAAAAAGAAAAAAAGAAAAAGAAAAAGAAGTAAGATCTTTGCAAATGTCCTCAAGTTAAGATGAGGTCATTAGGGTGGGCTCTAATTCAATATGACTGGTGTCCTTATATCAAGAGGAAGGTGTGGACTTAGACGCACAGGGAGAACACAGTGTGACTGAAGCCACTGAAGTGCTGCAGCAGCAAGCCAGGGAACGCCAGGGAGCACCAGGGAGCATCAGGGAGGGCTAGGGAGGGCCAGGGAGCGCCAGGGAGCGCCAGGGAGCATCAGGGAGCACCAGGGAGGGCCAGGGAGCGCCAGGGAGCACCAGAGAGCATCAGGGAGCACCAGGGAGTGCCAGGGAGGGCCAGGGAGCGCCAGGGAGCATCAGGGAGCACCAGGGAGGGCCAGGGAGCGCCAGGGAGGGCCAGGGAGCGCCAGAGAGCATCAGGGAGCACCAGGGAGCATCAGGGAGCACCAGGGAGCGCCAGGGAGGGCCAGGGAGGGCCAGAGAGCGCCAGGGAGCGCCAGGGAGCATCAGGGAGAGCCAGGGACGGCCAGAGAGCGCCAGGGAGGGCCAGGGAGCGCCAGAGAGCATCAGGGAGCACCAGGGAGGGCCAGGGAGCGCCAGGGAGAGCCAGGGAGCACCAGGGAGGGCCAGGGAGGGCCAGGGAGCGCCAGGGAGCACCAGGGAGCATCAGGGAGAGCCAGGGACGGCCAGAGAGCGCCAGGGAGGGCCAGGGAGTGCCAGGGAGGGCCAGAGAGCATCAGGGAGCACCAGGGAGCGCCAGGGAGGGCCAGGGAGCACCAGGGAGCATCAGGGAGGGCCAGGGAGAGCCAGGGAGGGCCGCAGCCACCAGGAGCTGCAGGAGGAGAGAAAGGATTCTTTGCTAAGGCTTCAGAGGGAGCACAGCCCCCATGGACAAGTCGATTTGGGGCTTCTAGCCTCCAGAACAGTGAGACAATAAATCCCTGTGGTTTTAAGCCACCAGGTTTGTGTCCTTTTGGGAAACGGACACACCTTGTTTTACCCTATAACATTGTTCCCCCAGCTGCAGGAGACAGAATAACACCCCCTCCAAAGACATCCATGCCCTCTACCCCAGAATTGAGTAAAAGGGACTTAGCAGATGGAATTGAAGTTATTTTAAAATAGGGAGATGATTAAAAGTGGGCCCAGTCTAATCACATAAGCCCTTAAAAGCAGAGGACATTCTCTGGCTAGAGGCAGAAGAGATGGGGTAGAGGAAGGAGAGCGATTCAGAGAGTGAGAGGGATGTGATGTGTCCTTACTTGCTTTGAAAATGGAGTGGGGGAGCTGAGCAAGCGCCCCCACAACCCACCACTGACTGCCAGGAAGGAAACAAGACCTGAGCTCACTGCACAGGACCTGAATTCTGGCAACATCATGAATGACTTTGGAGGCGGAGTCTTCTCCACAGCCTCCAGTGAGGAACGACGCTCTGCCGACACCCTGATTTCAGCCTCCTCCATCCAGACCTCTGACCCACAGAGCTGCGAGATAATACATTTGTGTTATTCTTTAAGCCCTTAAATATGTGGTAATTTCTTATAGCAGTGATAGGGAACAAATATGCCACCTATAAAACAGATGCAGCAACTGAGACCCGGGCACCGAGGTTTGGCAACCTTGCCCATGTTCTGAGAACTGGGCAGGGGAGAAGCTGCTATGGGAATCCAAGTTTGAGGGAAACCAACATCCATGTGGCTTACTTGTCTGAAGCTGAAGGAATTTGTGGCAAATGTAGACGATGGGTAAACTGAGTCCAAATAGGAGAGTGACATGACAGGGAGCTGGCAGAGGGGAAAGGAGGGATGCCAGGGAGATCCGTGATCTCTCGGTTGGCACAGGGGTGGTGCCCACAGCAGACAGCTGATACTGAGGAATTGCTGGTTATGAGAAACTGCTGGAAACCCACCATGCTTGAGCAGGTAGCAGGCTCTGATGGGCACGGTGGCTCACGCCTGTAATCCCAGCACTTTGAGAGGCCAAGGCGGGTGGATGACTTGAGGTCAGGAGTTCAAGACCAGCCTGGCCAACATGACAAAACCCCATCTCTACTAAAAATACAAAAATTAGCCAGGCGTGGTGGCAGGCACCTGTAATCCCAGCAACTTGGGAGGCTGAGGCAGGGGAATAGCTGGAACCCTGAAGGCAGAGGCTGCAGTGAGCCAAGATGGCGGCACTGCAAACCAGCCTGGGTGACAGAGTGAGACTCTGTCAAGAAAGAAAGAAAAGAAAGAAAAAGGAAGGAAGGAAGGAAGGGAAAGAAAGAAAGAGAGAGAGAGAGAGAGAGAGAGAGAAAGAAAGAAGAAAAGAAAGAAAAAGAAGGAAGGAAAGAAGAGAAAAAAAGAAGAAAAAGAAAGAAAGGAAAGGAAGGAAGGAAGGAAAAAAGAAAACAGGCAAACAGGCTCTGAGAATCAGAACCAGGTGGAGAAACAGGGCAGGCACTGGAAACAGCTAGGAAAGTGAATGGTGTGGGCTCCTCTGTAGCAGGAGGTTAGTCGGCTCCATTTTAGATAAGGGGCTTTATTTCACCCACCAGCTCCCACTGGATGGCAGAGCAGGGGAAGAAACACAGTGGCCGTCTCAGGCTTTGCTGGCAGTGTCTCCTAGATCCTCACAGCAGCCCTGGGCTGGAAGGCCGATGTCACATCATTCCCTGGTGACACGGTTTCTGGGCTCTGGAAAATGGATGGTGGCTCTGTCTGGCTCTCTCTAGCTCCAGGCACCCCTGTTTGGCGGCATAAATGACGCTCCACATGTAGCAAGACTCCGCCCAGGCAAGTGACCACAGCTGCACATGTCATATACACTTGACATCCCAACAGTGTTATACATCATTCCCAATAGTGCAGACTAAACACCAGGGGTTATTACTTCATTCAGGAGGAAACGCAGACTTAGAACAGATGATTACAGTTATCACCAAATATTCAATAGCTCTGTCAATACATAAATTGATCGCTACGAAACAGGCCCAAGCTGCCAAACAGTGGCTCTGGAAACCAACCCCAAGGAAAACATGACAGAATTTCTGGTTAGGCGCGCCTCCCAATACTAAAAGAGGTTTTTGGGCATAGACAGGCGGGAAGGAGAAGGGTGTTAGTTCTCAATGATTTCCTGGAAGAATGATTGTTTCCCTTGGACTTGCCCAGACTAGTCAACCTGTGGGTGTGGCTTCTAGACAGCACAGCATTGCCATATGCAATACAGAATACTTGGTTACATCTGGATTTCAAATACACAATGACTATCTTCATAGATGTATGTCCCATGCAATATTTGTTTATGCAATAGTGGGGACCTATTTATACTAAAAAAAATTATTTGTTTTTCATCTGAAATTCAAATTTAACTGGGTGTCCTGTACTTTTATCGGCTCAATTCAGCAGTGCTCTGAAGTCGTGTCTTATCTGATTCGGAGGAGATGAGGGTAACCATTATCTTCATTCTTGCTTGAAGCACACAGAGGAGTTTTACAAAGAAAACAAATGGATCCTTTCTCGTATACAGAGGATTTCTTTAAATAGAAATTTAAAGCAAAAGATAACTCAGTTGGATAAGGTGAAGAATTTGCTGACTGTCATGATGAGTCAACACTGGAATGAATTTCTACGTGATGCTAAGAAGAACTTTAGAAGAATGTGAGCAAGTCCTCTGCCCTGGACAGCCTAAGCTGCCACTGAAATCAATACCATTATGGGTGAATTTTGAAGATGATTACCGCTAATATTCACAGCCTACAAATAAGGCCACAGAAGCTCATAAAAGCCGAGTAACCTACCCAAGGTCACACAGCAAAGAGAAGTAGCAAGTAATAAGGTCAGGGGTAGGATAGGGTTAGACAGAGCTACAGAGGGAGGTCTGGATGCCTCTGGTCTGGAAATAATAGTACTAGCTGACAAGTATTATCATTCACCATGCACTCAGCACTTCACCTGAAGTATTCCATCCAATCTGCGCAGATTGTGTGAAGCGGGTATTAGCATGACTTCATTTTACAGAAGAGAACGTGGTAAGGAGGGGCAGATGTAAGGCCCAGAGCAGGCAGCTGGACTTCAGGTCCCATGATCTCAGCCACTATAGGACAGCAGAGGGTGCAGCCTGCTGTCCACAGGCCCACTAGAAAAGGAGTCAACGTCTGAAAACTGGGACAATTGTCATCTGGATGGGACAGCCAACTTCTCTGGGAAGATCAGGAGAATTAGCCCCTTTAGCCTCTGTTCCCGTTCATCAGCTGAAGTCACTACCCCATCACCCTCGCAGGGACGCTGGCAGCATAAGCGAAAGCACAGGCTCCAGGGTCAGCCCTCCCTCCCGACTGTAACCTTGGATGAGCTCTCAGTGTTTCCATAGCACGATTTATAAAATGGGGGTCACAGTAGTGCTACCTCACAGGGTCCTTGTGATTGAAATGTGATCACCCATTAAAGGCCATAATCCCAGTTGCATGGAACATGGTATGCACCCAATAAATGTCAGCCTCCAAGCACCCACTCTGGGCTAAGAGGGCCGTTGCCCTGGTTCGTGCAAATGTGGAAACTTCAAAGCTCCCACTGGCCTGATGAAAGGGCAGGACAGGGGTCCCCACCTCTGGGCAGGGTGACTGGCAGGTGAGAGACCAGAGGCGGAGGCCGCCCAAAATCTGGCAGGTACCTCTCCAGGGCAGCTGTGGTGAGACTAGGAAAGATGCAGCTGTGGTGGCTTTCAAGAGAGGACAGCTCCACGGGGTGCAGTAGCGCAGGCCTGTAATCCCAGCACTTTAGGAGACTGAGGCGGGTGGATCACGAGGTCAGGAGTTCGAGACCAGCCTGGCCAAGATGGTGAAACCCCCGTCTCTACTAAAAATACAAAAATTAGCCAAGCATGGTGGCACATGCCTATAATCCCAGCTACTCTGGAAGCTGAGGCAGGAGAATCTCTTGAACCTGGGAGGTAGAGGTTAAAAAAAAAAAAAAGAGAGAGAGGACAGCCCACAGCTGGGACTGCCGGGCCTTGGTGGGAGAGGAGCCCCAGAGAACACCAGGGCCAGAAGGCCCAACAGGGGGCCGGAGGTGGGAGCTGGTTTCCCGGCGAGGGTGCAGAGGTGGTTCTCCGCCTTGCTGATCCACAGGCTGGAAATGTGGGGCCGCCTCCCGGGGACGAATCCACGAAGCGGATGGTGAATTAGCCCGAGGTAGCCGCACGCCAGGCCCAGGCAGAGGCCGCTGCAGCACCACGTCCCTGCAAGGTCCCGCGCCCCAGCCGTCGGGGGAACAGACATTTCGTCCAGCTGTGCTTGGGCAAGCACCTGAGCTCCTGATTCGCCTCGACCTGGGTCGCTTATGATCTGCACAGCTGAAACGACTTCAGGGCTGGGCTCGGCGCTGGCGGGGCCGCCCCTCCTCCAGGCCCGGCCGCCCTCTACCTTGATGCCAGCCCCGTCACCCACGCCCCGGGCGGCGCTCGCCCGCCCTTTGCGCGCATGGTGCTCGCGGCCACACGGGGGCGCTGGCGCCCGATGCGCTCCTCCCTGCGCAGAACCCGGAGAGCAAAGGGCGCCCCGGGACCTCGGCCTCCCTCACCTGGAGCCACCTGCTTCCCGGGCGCTGCCCCAGCGCCAGGCCAGCATCCGGCCTCCGCGAAGGAGTTAATTTTTGCTCAGCGCTGCTCTTAGAAATCTGTTAAAGAAATCGCTCCCCACTTGATGGCTTTTCTTCCCAGTTTGGGGACACAATACGAGAGCTCTGAGACTCTAAAAGGGTTACTAGGTTTGTGGTTTTACGATATGTGGGGCTCTGTATTCTCCACTCCCTCCCCGAGTTTACCAGGATCCTGGCTGCATCATTTTTCTCTCCTTTGGTTTATGAAAGTGAACTTTTTTTTTTTTTTGAGACAGATTCTTGCTCTGTCGGCCAGGCTGGAGTGCAGTGGCTCAGTCTCGGCACACTGCAACCTCCGTCTCCCGGGCTCAAGCGACTTTCCTGCCTCAGCCTCCCGAGTAGCTGGGATTACAGACGTGTGCCACCACGCCCGGCTAATTCTTGTATTTAAGTAGAGCCGGGGTGTCACCATGTTGGCCAGGCTGATCTCGAACTCCTGACCTCAGGTAATCCGCCCGCCTTGGCTTCTCAAAGGGCTGGGATTACAGGCGTGAGCCACCGTGCCTGGCGAAAGTGAACTTTTCACATTTGGAAGAAGTAGACACACACCCTCGGGAAAGAGTGTAGCAAACCAAAGGCAGAAATCAAGAGAAAAGAGAAAGAAACGCACCGTGGAAATGAGGTCATTACAGGGAAAGGTAACTTCCCCCACACAGCTCAGTCAGCCTTGTCCTAAACTGGCTTTTATTCCCCACCTTCTAAAGAGACCGTGCTGACTGTGTACCCAAACCTATGTACATGTGCCTCTTTGCACTTATGCAGATGCTTTAATTAGGAAATCCTGGAGGAGGCTGAGTTGCAGTCATCAATCAACAAGCATCTATTAAGAGCCTGTAAGGTATAAACACAGCCCCATAAACTGCTCCCACTAGCCAGGTAGTGCCAGGTCCTGGGAATCTAGAGATGGGAGATGCACCCCCGCCTTTCTGAGTATTAGCATTTAGTGGTCCCCAATTAACCCCTTTCCACCAAAATTGTTGTCCAAGGTCAGGAATCCTCGAAGGGAGGAATTTAGGGCCCATAGAAACTCCCACTGAGACCAGGGGCTGCTTCCAGGGGGCCCCAGGATCAGAAGGTGATGGTGCAGACTAAAATCTTTTTTTTTTTTTTGAGACAGAATCTTGCTCTGTGTCCCAGGCTGGAGTGCAGTGTCGCGATCTCGGCTCACTGCAGCCCCCACCTCCTCAGTTCAAGCGATTCTTCCGCCTCAGCCTCCCGAGTAGCTGGGATTACAGGCATATGCCACCATGCCCAGCTAATTTTTGTATTTTTTAGTAGAGACAGGGGGTTTCACCATGTTGGCCAGGCTGATCTCAGACTCCTGACTTCAAGTGATCCGCCCTCCTTGGCCTCCTAAAGTGCTGGGATTACAGGCGTGTGCCACCATGCCCGGCTAAGATAGTTTTCACTGTCAACAGTAAGACCTGTCCCGTGTATCTCCTGCACTGTTCTCCATCTAAGAAGTAGAATTCTTGTCCCTACCTCCACCCTGGTAAGGCAAGATGCCCATTTAGGGCATGGGGAGCAGTCCACGGATGATGAGCGCGGGGACCTGGAGAAGGAGGGCAGGAGCAGTTCCTGGGGACTCCTCTGACTAAGGAGGTCTTCTTGGAGGAGGAAGCGGAAAGCAGGGTGTGCTCTCCAGCACAGCCCAATACATCGTCTGCCATGGTGAAAATACCCTATAATACTGCACTCTCCAATGTGGTGGCCTGGCCCCATGTGACTGTTGAGCACTTGAATTGTGGCTAGTGCTACTGAGGAGCTGAAGCTGAAGTCTTATTTAATTTTAATTGATTTAACTTTAAATAATCACGTTGGCTGGTGGTTAACGTTATCAGACAGCATAGCTCCAGGCAGCGATAAGGGTGTGGGTGGGGTGGGAGCAGACGGGATATTGTTGCTAATCTCATCCTCATTTACCCCACCCTGGCTAAAACCACTTGAATAGTTTCTGTCCAGTGAGCTGGGAAACCTCGTTGTGGTGGAGGTGGTCGTGATGTGTGGAGGTGGTCGTGATGGGTGGAGGTGGTCGTGATGTGTGGAGGGTGGGGGTGATTGAAAGGCATGGAGTCACAGCCAAGAAATGACATGCCATAAATTGCCCTTAAACAGCAATGGGCCAGGGATTAGAGGACTTTTCCGGTAGATACTCGTTTACCAGTAGGAACAGCAGGGTTCCTAGACTATGGTTTCAGAATACTTTGAAGAGGATGTTCACTTCCTATAACACCAGGGTGGCCTTCAGTGATGGGTGAACCACAAGTTTTCAGCTCCAGGTGGAGGCGGGGAATGTTCAGAGATAGGCCGGAAATCATAGATAAATTTATTTTTAAGATAGAAGGGGGACACTTCAGTTATGCAAAAGAAGGTGAGGCCAAGGTTAGGGGTGGGATGGGGCTTGTTCAGTAACATTCCTAGACTTGCATAGTTAGCCCTTGACCACGTTGGGATAAAAACCCAGGTCTTGGGGGCCCTGACTCAGTGCTGTTTCTATGGCACCACATTACTTGTCAAAAATACCTTGAGACCTTGGACATTGTAGATGTTACATGCAGCTGGCTTGGCCAACCAGCTAATTGACCTACCAGTTTTCCTTCATAGATTCAGATTGGCAGAAGCCAAAGGTAGGAATGTGTTTGTGGCCACAGGGGTGGCACAAGGGACAGTACTGGGGTCAGAGTCCATAATGCCCTCCACTAGAGTTCCCCAGGTTTTAATTGTGAAATTGTTTAAACATTAAGAAAGTTGGGTGAATAGTGCAATAAGTAATGAATACTGTCAACTGTATAGTGTCAAGAGTTAACATTTTGCATATTTGCTTTATCTGTGTGTGTCTGTGCTTTTTTTTCCTGAGCCACTTGAAAGTCAGTTGTAAACATCAAGCCATTTAATCCTTTAAACTTTGGCATGGATCTCATAAGAATACAAAAAATTTCCTACAAAGCCAAGCTGTCATAATCTTATGTAAGTGAATTAACAACAATCTCTAATATTCAATCTCTAATATTAATATGATCTCCTATCCGGACCATATTAAAATTTTCCCAATTATCCCCCCTCCCCCACTTTTATAGTGATTTCTGCTTTTGTTTAATTTTTTTTAAAAACACAGAATGCATTCAAATTTCCCAAATTGCCCTTCCGTTGCATTTTGAGCAACAAACCCGATTACCCATTTGTAAATTGCAAATGTGTCGCAGAATTTTAAGTCTTAATTTCTCAAATGCAAGTCTTAGTAATTCTTAATAATTTTTCATTTCCACTTGTTATTGACAATAATCGTTCTGTGAACCACACATTGCACCTTTATTCCTCCCCTATTTTGAAGACTATGCAGATTCAGCAGATGAAACTGTAGGTGTGTGAAAGAGGTGTCTAACAAGCGTATGCACCTAAACTTGAAGGCTCTTTGAAATATTAACAACAATAATAACCCTTACAGAAATCCTTCTTGGAGCACTTGAAGGAGGAGAAGTGAGCTGAACTCATGGTGAGTGGGTAATTGTTTTCTGGAAATAGTAACAGTTTCAGAGGCAACGAATGCTACTTGAAATATCTCAGTTCTGGCCGGGTGCGGTGCCTCACGCCTGTAATCCCAGCACTTTGGGAGGCCAAGGCGGTTGGATCACCTGAGGCCAGGAGTTCAAGACCAGCCTGGCCAACATGGTGAAACCCTGTCTCTACTAAAAATACAAAAATTAGCCAGGTGTGGTGGTGGGAACATGTAGTCGCAGCTACTTGGGAGGCTGAGGCAGGAGAATCGCTTGAACCCAGAAGGTGGAGGTTGCAGTGAGCTGAGATTGCGCCACTGCATTCCAGCCTGGGCAACACCTGGGCAACAGAACGAGACTCCGTCTCAAAAAAAAAAAAAAGAAAAGAAAGAAAGAAAGAAAGAAATATCTCAGTTCTACAAGGTGTGGAATCACCTAGAAAGAGCCAACTGCCTGGCATTGGATGGGTGAGACTCACCTGCCATGGTGGACTTGTACTAGTGGCCATTGTAACCCCAGCTGGGTCAGGAACACAGACTTTTCTGGGTTTTGCTGCCATTAACCAGAGGGGTGACTTTGAGCCCATCACTCCTCTGTGTGCCCTGCTTTCTTCCCCTGTAAAATCCAGGGGTCACACTTGATGTGCTGTCATAGGTTTGACATGCACTTCCTCACCTTTAGGTCTGGTCTCCTTCCAAAGAACAACCTGTGCCGTTCAAGCCACTCAGAAATTCAGGAGATGGTTAGAGCAGGGCAGCCTTTATTCAGATGTCCCTCGTGGTTTTCAAGAAGCTCTTTCCTTGGGGACAGAGGTGTCCTTGCTATCTCTTAGCTATTTAATAGGGTCAAAGAGGATTCAATGAATTGGGATGTGACAAGCACTTAGACATTTTTATTTGGATGGTCCTCATGGTAGAGAAACTCTTTGGCACATGGGAAGGTTATGTGTTTTCTATGATTATTCTTAGCCATATACAGTGGTTCGTTCACCCTTATATGTGGTTCTCCTAGTAGGAAAAGTGTCTTCTACCTGGCACTGTCCTTGCCTCTCCCTGGACAGCTGCTGGGGAGCAGTGGGCACTGATGGGCATTGTGATGCCTCCTGTTTGGTTGTTTTTTTCCTATGCTCACACACTATGAGAAAGTTTAATTTATACATTAGGCGTAGTAAAGTATTAATAATAGGCCAGGCATGGTGGCTCACTCCTGTAATCCCAGCACTTTGGGAGGCTGTGGCGGATGGATCACTCGAGGTCAGGAGTTTGAGACCAGCCTGGCCAACACGGTGAAACCCTGTCTCTACTAAAAATACAAAAATTAGCCGGGTGTGGTGGCAGGCACCTGTAATCCCAGGTACTTGGGGGGCTGAGACAGGAGAATCTCTTGAACCCAGGAGGTGGAGGCTGCAGTGAGCCGAGATGGTGCCACTGCACTTCAGCCTGGGTGACAGGGCAAGACTCTGTCTCAAAAAAAAAAAAAAAGTATTAATAATAATAAACTAATTAAAAAAGGACAGTTATAATAAAAGGTATATGAATGTGGTCTCTCAATTAAAATATCTTATTGTACTATGCTCACCTATTTTCAGACTGCAGCTGACCTCAGGTAACTGAGGGTAACTGAAACCATGACAAAGGAAACTGCGTATCAGGGTGGACTACTGTGTATGGATAATAATCCTCAAGAGCCTTGCTCATGTGTCAAAGTTTCTCCAAACCATGAGGACCATCTGAATAAAAATGTCTAAGTGAGGCTGGGCATGGTGGCTCATGCCTGTAATCTCAGTGCTTTGGGAGGCTAAGAAGGGAGGATCACTTGAGGCCAGGAGTTTGAGACCAGCCTGGGCAACATAATGAGACCCCTGTCTCTACAAAAAATACAAAAATTAGCTGGGCATGGTGGTGCATGCCTGTAGTCCCAGCTACTCAGGAGGCTGAGATGGGAGGATTGCATGAGCCCAGGAGGTTGAGGCTGCAGTGAGCTGTGATTGTGCCACTGCCTTCCAGTCTGGGTGACAGAGAAAGATCCTGTCTCAAAAAACCAAACCAAACCAAAACAAACAATTAAGTGCCGGGTGCAGTGGCTCACGCCTGTAATCCCAGCACTTTGGGAGGTGGGTGGATCACTTGGTGAAATGCCATCTCTACTAAAAATATAAAAAAATTAGCCAGGCGTGGTGGCAGGCGCTTGTAGTTCCAGCTACTCGGGAGGCTGAGGCAGGAGAATCACTTGAACCTGGGAGGCAGAGGTTGTAGTGACCCAATATCACGCTACTGCACTCTGGATGACAGAGCAAGACTCCATCTCAAAAAAAAACAAAAAACAAAAACAAAAACAAAAACAAAACAAACAAAAAAACCAAACAAATAAAAAAAGAAAAACAAAGAAAAACTAAGTGCTTGTCACATCCTAACTCATTTAATCCTCTTAGCGATCCTATTAAAGATCTAGGAGAGGCTGGGTGCGGTGGTTCACCCCTGTAATCCCAGCACTTTGGGAGGCCGAGGCGGGTGGATCATGAGATCAGCAGTTCAAGACCAGCCTGGCCAAGATGGTGAAACCCCAACTCTACTAAAAATACAAAAAATTAGCCGGGCGCAGTGGCAGGTGCCTGTAGTCCCAGCTACTCAGGAGGCTGAGGAAGGAGAATCATTTGAACCCGGAGGGTGGGTTGCAGTGAGCCGAGATCATGCCACTGCACTCCAGCCTGGGTGAGAGAGTGAAACTCCATCGCAAAGAAAAAAGAAAAAAAAATCCAGGAGATAAGAACCATTATTTTCCCCATTTTACAGCTGAGAAAATGGAAAACTCAGATAACTCAAGCAACTGGCCTGAGGTCACACAGTGTTTTTTTTCTTTTTTTTCTTTTTATTTTTTGAGACGGAGTTTCTCTCTTGTTACCCACGCTGGAGTGCAATGGCACGATCTCGGCTCACCGCAACCTCTGCCTCCCAAGTTCAAGCGATTCTCCCGCCTCAGCCTCCTGAGTAGCTGGGATTACAGGCATGTGCCACCATGCCCAGCTAATTTTGTATTTTTAGTAGAGACGGGGTTTCTCCATGTTGGTCAGGCTGGTCTTGAACTCCTGACCTCAGGTGATCCACTTGCCTCGGCCTCCCAAAGTGCTGGAATTACAGGCGTGAGTCACCATGCCAGGCCTTGTTTTGTTGTTTTTTGAGAGGGAATCTTGCTCTGTCACCCAGGCTGGAGTGCAGTGGGGCGATCTCGGCTCACTGCAACCTCTGCCTCCTGGGTTCAAGCGATTCTCATGCCTTAGCTTCCAGAGTATATGGGATTACAGGCATGCGCCACCACAAGCAGCCAATTTTTGTGTTTTTAGTAGAGACAGCATTTCACCATGTTGGTCAGCCTGGTCTCGACCTCCTGGCTTCAAGTGATCCGCCTGCCTTGGCCTCCCAAAGTGCTGGGATTACAGGCGTGAGCCACTGCGCCCGGCCACAGGTCATACAGCTATTGAGCGAAGAAAGCTGCATCCAGCCTCTCACCTTAAGAAAGCCATTCTCCTTTGCCTCAAAGTGAGGCTATACTTCCAGAAGGACTTTGTCTCTGGGGAAGCCTTGGCTTTGGAATTCAGGCCCAGTTCTAAGTTTAAAATCACTGATGCTGTTCAGTAGTGGGATCAATGATTTTGCTTCACTTAAATGCCACAAGCTCCCTGAAGATGGGCTGGAGCTGTCAGGGGATCCAGCCCCTCCCCTTACCCAGAAGTAAATACTCTTATCATAGTCCTCCGACTATTCTGTATCCTTCCATTTGAGTGCTTCTTTTATGCTGCGGGCGTTATTGAGATGTAGCTTAGAGAATGAAATTCCTGGCGTTGAAGGGAGCTCAGATCCACCCGGGAAGGTTCATGAGCACTTCATGTCAGCAGCCTTTATTTTCATTTAACGTTTCCATAGAGTGAAGGAACAGCCACCCATTACAAAACAAATTATTAAAAGAAAAATTCCAAATCTTCAAAGGAGAGAGGCCCGTGGTAGTGAGTGTTCCCACCCCCTTCTCCTTTCTCTTCCCATCACCAACAGGCTAGCAGCACAATTTGTTTCTTGAAACTTTTGGGGGCATCGGAGTTCTGGTGTCCTCATTTTTCTTCCTTCCCATTGATGTATCATTACTAGAGTGAAAAAAGAAGGGCGTCTCGAGGGCTTTTGAAAAAAAAAAAAAGGGTGACTACTCAAGACATTTTGTAAAGGGGGGAAAATTGCGAAGAAAAGAGACCTCAGTGGGGGGTGGAGGAACTGTGAATGTATCCTTGTCTGGCGGTTCTTTCAGCTGAAACCTGGTGCTGGCGTTCGCAGTTCAGTTCAAACTGTCACCTTTAGTTCTTGCTGCCTTTTCTGCCCTTGCCCCAGAACCTCAACAGATTGGGGCTTATTTACCTATTCACACTCCGCCGTGGAAGCTCATTAATAGGCTTTATTAGCAACACCATTCATGGGAGGCCATTGACGAAAGGGGTTCCAGCCACTTGAAGAGGGAAGAGAAAAGAAAAAAAACTGTAAAGAGATTATTTTCTCATTCAGAAGCCTCAGTGGCGTGAAGGTTTTCCTGGATGGTCTGAGGTCACTTGATGACTAAATATGGGGACATAATTGATTTTTTAAAAATAATTCTAAACATATTTTTTTTTCCCCCAAAACTGAAGAGTTTGCTGTTGTGGTCTTGTGGGTTTCAGTCCCTTAAATATGAGCACTCTTTAGGGAATAAGCAGCTTTTGATAGATTGGTGTCTTTTTATCTCTATAAAAAATACATTCTGCAAACTGTGTCTGGACATGAAAGTAGGTGTTCTTATTTGTCATTTTCAGCGGAAAGCTTCCTTTCCATTCAACATGCATAAAGCTATTGATGAATGGGGGATAGGGACAGCGGCTTCCTGCACCATTAATTTATGTGAGAATGTGTTAACAGCATTTTCAATGGCTGATGGATGCGGTGCAGGATGGGAAAGGAATCTGTCCTGAGACACTCGAGTTTCCCATTGGTGGGGAATATAAAGATGTAAGTGGCAGCCTGCGAGCAGGCAGACACGTTCAGCTGCATCCCTTTTCTGAGAACTTGAAAACATACTGCTATCAGAACAACCCATGTGGGAGTGAATGGCTAACCGTCACCTGGGCTGAGGTGTCTGTTAATGTATAGGCTCTAGGGCTAATCCAGGTTAGAGGACTTGACCAAAAACATACCCTCCCACCAAGCATATAGAGGGATAATTTTGCTTAAGAACCAGTTTTTATTTTGTTGCTATCAAATTTCCAAAATGTAATGTTATAGCCTTTTGCCTGAGGCAGTTAAATGGATTTCTTACTTGTATGGCTTTTAAATAACTTGCATAAACGTTTTCTGTGCTATATTGTGAATAAAAATGATTTTCTAATCACGTGGCACCTTGAAAAATATTTTTGTAAATGTTATGAAGTGTGCAATGTTAGTGACACAGGTGCAAATACGTTTCTAAATGCAGGAAAACTCTGTTTTCCAAGTCAGGTTTGTTCTCAATGCTTCATCTATCTTCAGGCCTCAAAAGGATTCTAAAGCATTTCTGGGTTTAGTGACCTTTTCTAAAGAAAAATAATTAAGGTTTTAATCTATATGGTCTTGAACTTAAGCACGGCTGCTCAGGAGCTGGATGAATAAGGAGGGAGAAAAGCATATTTAAAATAAATTATTCCGAAGACACGGCTTAGTGAAAAGGTAAATGGAAATAGGAGCTTTAACCAGTTACAGCTTGGTGTGCAGTTGAAGAATCAGATTTTGCATTTATGATTTTTAATCTAAGATTCAGAGGGAGGAATTACTTTGTTCAAGGTCTATTTATGGTAGAGTCTTTAGACTCCTTTGAATTTCTTTTTATTAATCCAAACATATATTATTAAACACTTTTTTTTATGCAATTTTGGCTTTTTCTGAGAGAGCCACATTCAAAGTCCAGCTCTCCTAGTAGCCAGCTATGTGATCCTAGGCAAATTACTTAACCTCTCTGATCCTTAGTTTCCTTATCAGAAACTGGGACTAGTATTCTGCAGGGTGGTTGGGCAGATGAAATAGAATCACCTGTGTAGTATGACCCTCCCATAGTAGGGCCTCCATTAATATTCAGTTTTTTCCTCTCATTTCTATTGTTCAGAAGGACAGAAACACGCAATGTCCTGCGAACGTTTCCAAGTGGCTTCCTCTCCTCCAAAAGCTTCAGCTGCCTGACAACCCTCCCCGCAGTATCAAGCAGGCGCATTTTAAAGTCTCTTTAGGGGGAGGGCAGGGTTAGAGCCTTCGGTCACTTGTTTTCTAACTTGACATAAAACAACGTAACGCAGTCGCTCAGCGAGCCGTTGGCCAGCCTCGCTCGCCCGGGGAGGAGCGAGGAGGTGGCGCGGGGCGCGGGGCGCGGGACCAGGCCTTATTCGGAGGCTCTCGCTGCATCCCTACGGCCGGATCGCGGCCGAGCCCTCGCCTCCCGGGCCGGTGTCTCCGGCTGCTCGGAGGCGTCGGGAGCCGCGCGGGACTCGGGGCGGCCCGGGCGCGCGGCGCTGATTGGCAGAGAGGGCGCCGCCGTCCAGGAAACGGCTCGGGTTTCAGTGGGGGCGTGACCCGCCGCGAGGAGGCGGCGGCGGCGGCGGCGGCGCGGGCGGCGGCTGCAGGAGAGCGCGGTGGAGAGCCGAGCGGGCGGGCGGCGGGTGCGGAGCGGGCGAGCGAGCGAGCGCGCGCGGCCGCCACAAAGCTCGGGCGCCGCGGGGCTGCATGCGGCGTACCTGGCCCGGCGCGGCGACTGCTCTCCGGGCTGGCGGGGGTCGGCCGCGAGCCCCGGGGGCCCCGAGGCCGCAGCTTGCCTGCGCGCTCTGAGCCTTCGCAACTCGCGAGCAAAGTTTGGTGGAGGCAACGCCAAGCTTGAGTCCTTTCTTCTTCTCGTTCCCCAAATCCGAGGGCAGCCCGCGGGCGTCATGCCCGCGCTCCTCCGCAGCCGGGGGTGCGCGTGAAGCCCGGGAGGCTTGGCGCCGGCGAAGACCCAAGGACCACCCTTCTGCGTTTGGAGTTGCTCCCCCCAACCCCGGGCTCGTCGCTTTCTCCATCCCGACCCACGCGGGGCGCGGGGACAACACAGATCGCGGAGGAGCGTTGCCATTCAAGGTAATCGCCGCGCAAGACGCCTCGGGGAGCTTCGCCAGCCGGGGACGTGGGCGCCACGGGAGCCCGGGACGCCGGGTGCTCCGTCCTCCGGGCGGGGGGCGCGGAAGGACTGGCATTGTGGAGGACGCTCCGTGTCCTCCCTCTGTGGCTGCATAGGTGATGGGGGAGGTGGGTGCGTGCTGACGGCCGGCGTTCTGGAAGTTCTGCCTCTGCTACCCCCATCCAGATGCTGACATCTGCTTCTGGCGTTGACGCCCCCCTCCCTGTCAAACCCTGGCGGGCGCATTCTCGCTGACTGGGCGCGTTTCTCCGACCCCAGAGCAGACGGGCGGAAGGTTCGCCTGCCCGTGGCACAGCCCCGCAGGCCGGGTCCCGGGGGGCATCTCCGAGGTGCCCCATCCATGGGTCCTGGGAACTTCCTTCCGTACCATCCAGGCCCCGCGGAGACCCCTTTTTCGGGAGGGGGCCGCTGGGGTGGGGCCGGTGACATCCCGTAGGGGTGGCGATGGCCAGGGGTGGCACTGCTGGGGAGGCGACGGCTCCGGTGCCGGGTTTTCGGTGCCTGGGCGCCCCTCGCCCGCAGCCGCCGTCGGCGCTGGAGAGAGCGCAGTGCGCCTGGGGCTAGGGGGCGAACTGGACCGACTTTTTCTAGTTCGCCTGTCTGCTCTGCCTCAGCGGCTGGGAGATGTCGAAAGCGCAGGCGAGTTCTAACTTGCGCGCTCATTCTTTCGGCCACGGGGCCGCGCTGGGGAAAAAAGCCGAGGGCCCTGCGTGGCGCTGGCTCCGACCCTCGCGGACCACGGACCTGGCGCAGGAGGCTGGCCCGGGGGCCACCAGCCTCCGTCGCTCTCCTTGCACCCCGCTCCCTTGCAAACCGTTCTCCAGACCCTCCTTCCTTTCTCCCAATTCAATAAAACCTACCCTTAAAGGCAAACCTGCTTTCAACTCAGGGCACCCATTATGTGTTTGGTGTGAAACGCTATCAACATTTAAAACTCCATTGTCTCCCTGGTCCCAAATCCCTGTAAATCTTCCACCGGGCTCGACTCATTTTCATCTGAAAAGCCTGTTTAGTTTGAATAGAAAAGCAATCAGGCGCCCCTCTCCCTTTCCCTGGAATGTCAATTAAAATGCAGATTTCTCTGAGCTCTTTAGCGCTCCGAGAAGGGGGAGAAAAACAGGATATTTCAGGCAAACAAATGAAAGAAGTGCTGCCCTGAAAGGGGGTGGTGGTGGGGAGCACTCCCAAGCTGCTCGCAAGTTCTGATTGGACGCAAACAGTAAACTGGGAGGGCATTGTGGTCCTGGGTCAGTGGTGTTTTTTGAGATTTCAATTTGTTGAGGAATTTCCCCCCAGACTTGACCCCTTGACAGCTCCCGCTCCTACTCAGTGCTGGGGAGAAGTAGGGAGGCCTTAAGCGAAGAGATGGGTCTGCACTTTGGAGGAGCCGGGCACTGTTGACTTTCCTGATGTGAAATCTACCCAGGAACAAAACACCAGGTGCTCCCAGTGGCCGAGCCAGCAGTGGACAGATCACCCCTTAGGTGGAAACCCAAAGCGGAGGGCACTGTATTGGTCTGCCTTCTTGGAGGGCGGGGATTTTGGGAATGTCATGGTAAATTGAAGAGCCCAGCACAGGCCCGGCATGGGGACCGCTCCGCAGCCAAGCCCTTCCTGCTTGTCACTCTGCCTGTCTTTGGGGGCAGGCTTGTGCCGAGGTGAAAATGGACTGGGGGGGCGGGCGGCCGAGAAGAGCCATCCATCAGAGGGAGGGTGACAACTCCTCCCGCGTGCAGGCTGAGAAGAGAGTTCCCTTTCAAGGGGAAAAATAAACACGCTGGGGCTTTCACTGGGGCTCAGACTCCAGGAAGGATTATGGTATTGAAGGCAGGAAGCCGGGATTGTGGCCGCCAGCGGCATGCTGGGCCTGTGTTCCCAACACCGAGCCTGGGGACCTAATTATCCTGCCTAGGAGGTCGCACCATACTTTTGTCCACTGGGGTGAGGAACTGTGCAGACCTGTCGCCTTAGGTCTCCGCCTTCCAGAGTTTTGGGGAGGGGGCTGCCGTGGAGTTTGGGCCTGGAAATGGCTGAAATGCACATTTCTAGTGCCAGCTAGCGGGATGATGGAATGGCTTGAGATTCAGCGGAGCGCCCTGTCCACCTTTCTCTACCTGGAGCCAAGGAGGCTCCTCTGGGCAGGGACAGGTGGGCGAGCAGGCTGGGGAAGGAGCCTGGGGTGAAACCTCTGCGAGGACTTAGGATTGTTCCTGAAGTCGTGTTAGAGGTAGAAAATTCCCCTGCATTCTGGAAATGCTTAGTAAATCAATGAGAATGTTTGTGTACTTTCCTCCCACATGTATGTAGAAATAGATCCGAAATTATCTTTTGAGGCTCTTGACTAAGAGGAAAGAAAAGTTAGGAGGAAAAATCTTTCAAGCTATCTGAAAGCACATGCACACACGGTGCACGCACACACACCGTGCACGCACACACACCATGTATGCGCACACACCGTGCACGCACACACACTGTGTACACACACACACACACACACACACTGCACACATACTTTTCTTGCTTTTGCTGTGAATCACACCGTTTCACCTGTGCTATCTTTGAAGCAGAGGTTTTCTTTATTCCTCCTTTGGAAATGATGTGGCATATTCTTTTCCCTCATCCATTTTTATCCTCAGTCAAAGCTAAAATGAGCAGTTTTTAAGATGAGATTTGGGGAGGCTCCAGCAGTGTTGAAATCCTATGACATAACTTGAAACATCGAGTGGGTACATAAAAAATGTAGAGTTTAGAGATTTTTGTATTAAAGGCCTCCCTCCCACCCCCAGTCTTAGAAAATGTGGTTCATTCTTGCGGTTCACAGAATCTGAAGCCTGAGATTGATGAGCCCCTTCTTGTGATTGTTTTAATCATTCTCTAAAGTTTGTGTATTTTACTGTACCCTTAGTCACAGAGGGTACTGAGTGAATTTAAAGTTGCTTGGAATATATTAAGCTTTCTTGGAAAATTCTCTTTCCCTTGGATCAAATGGGTGAACAGAATATTAAGTTGAGTGTCCTCTTCTAACTTATACTCTGAAAATGTAGCCAATAGGTTTGCATATTGAAAGTTATTTGTCCAATCACATACCCTGACTATAATTTACATAATTTACATCATCATTATTAATAAATTCCTGCATTATTCATCAGAATTTGCATCTGCTCAGTTTCCTAACCCTTCTACAGAGGTTGAAGACATTTAGCAGCCCTGGACTCTGCCATTTAGTCACAGGGGAAGGGAATTCAGGCTTCGAAGTCCTTTTTGGATCAGCTGCGTTGAATGCACTGCAGTTGTGTTCACTCTTCGTAAGTGGCTGCTTGGCGGAAGACTGAAAGACACTTCTCCATTTGAAAATGAATCCTGACAAGTGTAAACTGGTGGGAATTTTCTGTAGCCTTCCTGGGATTCTTTTGATTTTGCTGGTCTCCTTTCTTCCCAAGAGCTACAGTGAGGGTGGGACAGACTGCTCACCTCCAGCCCAGCAGAAATACAGAGCTGTGAGCAGACGCCTCCAACAGTTTAGCTTTCTAAAGCCCAGTCGGACTAAGAGAAGGGAACGAGGTTGGTTATGCCAACCCGAGCATTTTTAACTTGCTTTTGTAGTTGCCCTTGAAACTAAGGTCACATTGCTTCTGCTCATTGAGGGCGGTGGAGGCGATAGTGGATAGTAGAAGAGAGCACACATTGCCTCACTGAAGTGGCTGCACGTATCTGAGTCCTGCAGCTACTGTTTTATCTCTGTTTCTTAAAAGTATGCTTTTAAAAAGATTAACCTCACACATTTCTGTGGACTGGTCTGGTGGAATCACCTGGGACTCTGAGGTGAGGATGGAAGGATTTAGCAGATAATGAAAAAGAACTCTGTTTGCACACATTTGAGAGGCTGAAAAATGGTTTTATCCCACTTGGGCTGGAGTGATTTGGCATTGGGGAAGGTTCCCTGACTCGCCAATCTCTTTCCTTTAGTGACTGCAGAGCAGCAGCGGCGGAGCCAGCGGCGGCAGCGCCTCGGTTCCTGAGCCCACCGCAGGCTGAAGGCATTGCGCGCAGTCCATGCCCGTAGAGGAAGTGTGCAGATGGGATTAACGTCCACATGGAGATATGGAAGAGGACCAGGGATTGGTACCATAACCATGGTCAGCTGGGGTCGTTTCATCTGCCTGGTCGTGGTCACCATGGCAACCTTGTCCCTGGCCCGGCCCTCCTTCAGTTTAGTTGAGGATACCACATTAGAGCCAGAAGGTAAGTCATTTAATTTCACTTTTCAAGTTTGTTTTGGGATTTGTCTGGGGGCAGATTGTTAAGGGCTGTTTTAGAATCAGCTACCCTTGTATTGTAAATGGGGCTTCTAAGAGCACCTGATCGTGGTCTCTTGGCTCCCGGCAAGGCAGAGCTGATGAGAGAAGGTCCTTTGCCGCAACACTGCAGGCAGGATGGTGTAGTTTGGTGGTTTCTTGCTGTGTGTGTTTCTCTGTGCTGGGTGAGGGAGACAGCTGGGAGTTCGCCTTTATCCAGTGCCCGAGAGAGCTGTGGAAGGGACGAACCTTTGGAGGATGAATGTTCATCTCTAGTCTCCCCCAGCAGCATTCCTACTGCTTACGATGTAAAGAATTGCTATTTTCTGACAAAAGGAACCACTAAAAGAAATTGCCAACATCTGAAATGCTGACGTCTTATTTTCATTGTTTAAGGAGAAAAGAAGGTTCTGAAGTTTAGCACAGAGAGAGAGGCTTGACATCTCAGAAATTTTTTTTTAGCCATTGTAATTCATAATACTTAAGCAATACATCATCACAGAGTGGCAGATTCTATTTTAGGTAAACTTGAAAGTGAATGTGCCAGGGGATCTCCTCCAGCTCTGAGAACCTCCAAGTATCACAGGGCATGCGCCGGTGTCACAGCTTTGGAAATTTAATTTTCAAGGTGTAAGTCCAATTGTGAGGACTACATGAGGCTGAATTATTCAGCTTAGCAGATTTCGAATCTCTCTCCCAGCCCTTTGGAGACAACGTGAGCCAAGCCTCTACTTGGTGCTGCATTGAAATCTGTCATCAGTAGGGAATATTGGTAGCTGAGTTATTTTTCGAGTGGTAATCCGAGAATAAAACGGCAGATCCCAGCACTCATCACCACTTAATGAACCTGTTTGCGGAGAACCCACCTGGTGCCTGCCTGGCTTTAGGAACCCGCAGCAGTCCGAGTGGTGTCTGGGGTAAGCTGAGCTGCTCTGGGAACACTGAGCTGCTCTGCTTCGTGCGTGGGGTGAATGAACAGCACACTTACCCAGTGGGGTAGGCTGGGAGAGGACAGAGAGCCCAGCCTCCTTAGCCAGATCAGGACAATTTAGGAAGGAGGGTTGTGTCCATCTGAGATGAGAGTTCTGAGAGACATGGGCTCCCGAGGAAGACCCCAGGCACGTGTCATTAAAGGATGAGGACCGAAGCACTTATCACCTGAAGCAATCGTGTGAGACTGGGGAACTTTTTGTTACACAGAGGGATGGCAGCTCTATAATTAACAGGTGTGGTGACATCTCCCTACGTCTCTGGGAAGGGAATCTGGTAGGAGTTTGTGTCTGAGGCTTGTATAGCTACAGCTACAGGCCGATTACGGAACTGCCTCTTGGTGATTTGTGCTGGGACACTAGGATGAATGTAATTTGCAGTGGTGATGCATTTTTACAGGGCTTTCATGTAAGAGGGAAAAAGTTCCTGGTTTCTGAAAGTCATGCCTGTACGTCTTTAATTTTGCTAATAATTAAAATGGATGTTTCCGTAATTGCTGGTTTTCCCTTGAGTGCATGGCTGAGCAAAAACTGAGGAGGCTGAGCTGGGATTTCCTACAGTGTGGGCTTTAGGAGCAACCCAGGTTAGGGAAAAACTGTCATTTTTCATTTTGGCTTTTCAGGGCAGTGTTATTGTGAGTTTATTTCAACATAAAGTGTAAAATGGTCCCGGAGCATTTGTTTTACTATATTTAATTCTTGAAGGAAGTTTAAAATTGTGTATACATGCAGGGAGGGACAGGTGAGGCAGAGGGAAGAAATAGTGGAAAGAGACGAAGTTCCCCGAATGAGTCTTTGTGTAAGAATTTACATCCAACAATGTGGGTATTGTTGGAAGCAGGCCTGCTCAACCTGGGATCTGTGGATGCACTTATGGATCAGGAAGGAGGTCCATGAAGTTCTGGAAATTTTAGGTAATATTTTGTTAATGTCCTTTTGTGCATTTTTATGGGTTTATAGTTTCCATGAGCTATGAGTTCATTTGCATCCAGAATTATGAGATGGAAAAGAAAAGATGTCTTAGAGGAAGGTGCAAAACCTGACAAAGAGGAGGCTTTGGAAAAGCATACAAGTCCCAGGCCTCAGTTTCCCTTTCTGTCATCTGAGGGCTTGAGAAGATGATCTTTAGGGTCTCTTCATTAATAGTCATTGA
The DNA here is from genome assembly GCF_028885655.2 of Pongo abelii. Lineage (NCBI taxonomy): Eukaryota > Metazoa > Chordata > Mammalia > Primates > Hominidae > Pongo > Pongo abelii. Next base: position 128,664,787 of record NC_071993.2, on the reverse strand, counting down.
ATATTAATGTCCTCAGAAGTCTTCTGACTCTTCCACCAAAAGGTTGTTAGGAGATTTCCATTTGACCTGAACATAAAGAGCAATTAGCACAGGGGCTGGCATCCAGTGAGCATCGGGTGCATGGCCTTGTCACCATTGTCGCCAGGGAGCTGGGAACATGGGTCTTCCCAGTCCCGAGGGCTGGCTGTGCCAGGTGCCACAATGTCAAAAAACATCTAGGCTTTTGGAGACAGTTGAGAAGAAAGTTGTTTTTGGATGGAGGAGACCCTTGGTGTTTCCAGGAAGCTGTGTTTGCTTTCTGTAGGGTCCCCACTTCCCCTCATCTGTTAGTCTAATACTGGCCACTGATTTGAGCCCTAAGACCAGTTCTTCTGCTGCAGGAGTTCGCTTTGGTGTCAGAGGTGATTAGGAAGGTCATTGAATTATAGATGAGAAAGGAGTTTTTAACAACTGAAAATGGGCTCAGGTTTAGGCTCTGTGCTGGTGAATTGGAGAGAGAGAGAGAGAGAGAGTGTGTGTGTGTGTGTGTGTGCGCGCGCGTGCGCGCGTGCGTGCCTGTGCCCCTGTCCATCAGTTCTCCATGATTAGAACAACTATAGCTTTGGTTAGCAGTAAGTTCCACCTTGACCTTCTGTGCACCAAGGTCTTATCTTGTAAGACTTTTTGGTTTGCTAATTTATTTGGAAGCTCGGTTTAGATAATGTCTATTGGATAGGAGAAAAATGTGACTGAGGAGTTCCAGGAAGAAGCCTGGGCCCTAACACTAGAGGGTCCTTTTCTTTTGGCCCTTCAGGGAAAGGTTATGTTTAGTCATCTTGGCTTTGTACAATATCGTATCATATCATATGTCATACCGTATATCATATATATCATTTGTCTTCTGGACACTTTCTGAAGTAGTAGCAGTGGGGTTGGGCCCACTTAATTGACTTAAGAAAATAATCTCTAGAAGATTTTAGTTTTTAATGTTTCAGATTAAATATGAGTTTTCCAATTGGTCATTCATTGTTAATTTCCTTTTGGCCATTCATTGTTATAGGGCACCAGCAGAGGAGTGAAAACATGGTTATTGACTCGAAGGGGGGCAGTCCTCAATGCCAAGTACTATTCTGTTGATTAACATTATAAATATTTGAAGTCTAGTCAAGCTTGATTACCCTGAGAGGGGGCAACTCTTACTTTCAAGTTCTTCCTGACATTGTCACCTACTCTGGTTAATTAAGTCATTGTTGACATTAATGGCATCTTTGTTTACACCAACCCAGTAGGAGCTAAAATGAAAGGGCTTTTCAACCCTAAACCCTTAATTACTTTCCCACCCTCCACAGAGTGTGACTCTGAAAAGTAACAACCTGAAAAAAGTAGTTTGTGTAGCAATTTTTTGTCAATCTTCTGAGAGGTGATGCTCTCCTGGACCAGCGTGAGTTGGTCCAGAGTTCAGCAGCAGAAACATTGGGGACAGGATCTACACAGAGACCTCCCTAAGTCAGATTTTTCCCGTATGGTTTAAGTCCTTTGTTAGAGGTATTGTAAATGCTAAAATATTAACCATACGCCTTTAGTTGCGAGTTAAAAGAAAGGAAGAAAGAATATATCCGCATACCAAGAGTGAATGATTTGAAATAATCTTCTGTTTCGTATTATGTGCATCTTTGTTTTTCAATATGAGTGTTAATATTTAAGAGTTGACTGTAACTTGATAGTTAGCTTTGGAACAAGGACTTATTCTTGGTCAATTAAACCAAATACAGGCTTACGCAGTTAAATATGCAATGAAGTACACATTCTTTATTAGTATATAAAGTGTTTCACAATTCATAGACCAAGAGCCGTGTTTAATATTACTTATAGAGCAGAAATCTGGCAAGCCCAGAGAACTGGTACTTGTATCATTTTATACTGGCTCTCTCTGATTCAAATTTGGGGTATATGTGTGTGTTTCTGTTTTGTCTGTTTATTTCAACCAGTTAAAAGACAGAGCACTTACTATGCCAATGGCCCCGCATCAAGCCATAAGTAAAGACTTTATTCCTTTCAAGTCTTTCTGACCCAGTTGAGGGTGAGAATTCACAAAACCACAGCAATCCAATATGAGATGTTTTTAATATCAGACTTAACAAATAATTACATGGCTATGAAATAACTGGGGTGGTGTTTAAACTGGAAGTGTTTTGTTTAATGTTCGTAGTTTCAATAAAATGTATCCACTAGTCTTCCAGTTTGCAGACTGTTGTTTAGGTGTTTGTTTAGCCAGGGTAATTGTTAAAAACTCCCTCTAATCTAGCTTACTCTTACATTTCCATTGAAGCTAATTTTAGTCATTGAAGGAAAACATGGGAAATTGATTTTTGGGTGCCTGGCTGTTAAGCTGTGTAGGAAATATAGCTGGTGTGCTAGTCTCCACTGTACTGGTCTGATTCTTGGCAGGGGGACATCTCTGTAGGCAGTTCAGAAATTATTTTTTGGAAGTTTTTTAGGCTGTTCCACAGATAATTCTGATCCAGTAGGTTTTATGCAACTGTGCAAAATGCTTATGGTCTCTATTTTTTTTTTCCTTGGGAGATGATTTTAGCCTTTGGTTTTTTGTTTGTTTTTGTTTTTTGAGACAGAGTCTTGATCTGCCACCCAGGCTGGAGTACAGTGGTGCAATTGTACCCTCACTGTATCCTCAAACTTGGCTCACTATACCCTCGAACTCCTGGGCTGAAGGGGTCCTCCAACCTCCTGAGTAGCTGGGACAACAGGCCTGGATAATTTTTAAAAATATTTTGTAGATATGGGGTTTCGCCATGTTGCTCAGGCTGGTCTCCAACTCCTGGCCTCAAGCGATCCTCCAGCCTTGGCCTCCCAAAGTGCTGGGATTACAAATGTGAACCACCACGCCTGTCCTAGCCTTAAGTTTTGCATTTTTTTCATCTTTTTGCTGTATCCCATGTGAGATTTAGAGATGGCTCTACTTTTTTTTAGCTTTCCTAGCATTGAAATGCTTGGTGTTGCTAACCATACCCCATCTTTACCACACCGTCTTCCTCCCTGACTTGCCTTCTTAGTGTAGTTTGGTCAAGATCTTGAGGCCAAGTTCTTTTTTTAAAAATTTAGCTTTTATTTTAGGTTTGGGGGTACATGTGAAGGTTTGTTATATAGGTAAACTCGTGTCATGGGGGTTCGTTGTACAGATTGTTTCATCACCCAGGCATTAAGCCTAGTACCCAATAGCTATTTTTTCTGCTCCTCTCTCTCCTCCCACCCACCCTCCACCCTCAAGTAGACCTCAGTGTCTGTTGTTCTTTTCTTTGTGTTCATGAGTTTTCGTCATTTAGCTCCCACTTATAAATGAGAATATGCAGTATTTGGTTTTCTGTATTTGGTTTGTTGCTAAGGATAATGGCCTCCAGCTCCATCCATGTTCTTGCAAAAGACATGATCTTGCTCTTTTTTATGGCTGCATAGTATTCTATGGTGCATACGTACTACATTTTCTTTATCCAATCTGTTCTTGATGAGCATTTAGGTAGATTCCATGTCTTTGCTATTGTGAATAGTGCTGCAGTGAACATTTGTGTGTGTGTGTCTTTATGGTAGAATGATTTATGTTCCTTTGGGTATATACCCAGTAATGGGATTGCTGGGTCAAATGGTAGTTCTGCTTTTAGCTCTTTGAGTAATCACCACACGGCTTTCCACAATTATTGGGCTAATTCGCACTCCTGCTAACAGTATATAAGTGTTTCCTTTTCTCTGCAATCTCACCAGCATCTATTATTTTTTGACGTTTGATTAATAGCCATTCTGACTTGGTGAGATGGTATCTCATCGTGGTTTTGATTTGCATTTCTCTAGTGATGAGCTTTTTTTTTCATATGCTTGTGGGACGCATATATGTCTTCTTTTGAAAAGTGTCTGTTCATGTCCTTTGCCCACTTTTTATGTGGTTACTTGTTTTTGTCTTGTAAATTTAAGTTCCTTATAGATGCTGGACATTAGATCTTTGTTAGATGCATAGTTTACAAATGTTTTATCCCATTACATAGGTTGTCTATTTACTCTGTTGATAGTTTCTTTTGCTGTGCAGAAGCTCTTAAGTTTAATTAGGTCTCATTTGTCAATTTTTGCTTTTGTTGTGATTGCTTTTGATGTCTTTGTCATGAAATCTTTGCCCATTCCTATGTCCAGGATGGTATATTGCCTAGGTTGTCTTCCAGGGTTTTATAGTTTTGGGTTTTACATTTAAGTCTTTCTTCCATCTTGAGGTGATTTTTTGTATATGGTATAAGGAAGGGGTCAGCTTCAATCTTCTGCATATGGCTAGCCAGTTATCCCAGTACCATTTATTCAATAGGGAGTCTTTTCCCCAATTGCTTGTTTTCATCAGTTTTGTCGAAGATCAGATGGTCGTAGGGGTGCAGTAGGTGTGTTGCCTTATTTCTGGGCTCTCTATTCTGTTCCATTGGTCTGCATGCCGGTTTTTATACCAGTACCATGCTGTTTTGGTTACTGTAGCCCCACAGTATAGTTTGAAGTCAGGTAATGTGATGCCCCCAGCTTTGTTATTTGTGCTTAGAATTGCCTTGGCTATTCAGAGGCTAAGTTCTTTTAAGGAGAGGTCTGATTGAACAAGATGCTGGACAGGTCATTGTGGTGGTCCTTCATGTCTTGAAGATGTCTCCTTCTGTAATAGACAAAAGTCACACTTTTTACAAGTTTCGCTTTCCTCACCATGATTTGTATGTGGTAGCTGACTTCTATTTATATAACTTCAAGCTCTTACCATTTAAATATTTATACACAAGTATGAATCATTGGGACAAGCCATGGCCATCCTTGAAGAGTGTGTGTCAAGTAAAATAGGCGTGCTTTAGATTTCTGTAGTTTTGGTTTTGGGAAACCGGTACCATGGCAGAGTTTTCAGATGCTGTGTGTGTCATTTACTCCACTTTGGAATACTGTAAGTAATTCTGCGCCATTGTGGACTTTGGCCACATCATGCCACTCTCAAAAACTTCTGATTCTTTTTGACAGTACCAAGTCAAGGGGCTACGCTGTTGTAGATTCTTTCCTTTAACCCCTTGTCTAACTAAAGAATGGTAAATTCCAATTCATTTCAGAATGGAATGCACACATATAGAATTTCAGGTTATGCTGAATGTGTTTTATGATGAGGCTAAAAATAGCTTATAAGGAAAATGCTGATAGATTCAGGAATGAGAACAAGGGATGTATTTATTTGTATGGTTTATGTAGCACCTTTCTTGGAGACAACTCAATTCTGAGCTCTAACGTTAATAAACTCTATATAAATTGTCATGATTATTTTTGAACCCTTGAGCTCCTATATTACTATATGTGACCCATTTTTATACCTGACAGTTTACTGTTAAATTTTCCATAGTGACCAGTTGTAATATTTTAAACGTATCCAGACATTGAAAAGGCCAACTGTGTGTATCTATGGTGTGTGTATGTGCTCGGGGGGGTGTGCTATAAAATGAATGTCAAGATGATTGCAATGGTTAAGTTTAGGTTTTAAACTCTTTGAACACTCTTAAAGTTCAGATTGTCAGTTGACAGTGGGTTTGCCCCCAAAGATGTGTGGCTGCCTTAAGGAGCCTTCTCGTCCTGCTAAGCCTCCTGGATTTCCACCAATGCATGTTGCATTTCTACCTGGCTGCAATAGACACACAATGGAATATATATCGTGGACATTTATAAATGTTTCAAATTTAAAACCACTCAAATTTTTAAAAGAACAAGAATCTTCTGTGCATTTAATCTAAATTCTGTATCTTCCATTCTTAAAAATAGAATTGAATAAAATCGTTTTGGATGGCGTGTGGTATGCTTTCTGGAGACATAAACTAACAGAGGGAACTTGACCTTGGGAGGTAGGTTTGAATCTCTCCACTATCTACTGATGCTGTGATTTCAGAAAAGTTAGATAACCTCTCTGAGCCTCAAAGATAGCATCTATCTTGAAGGGCGAATGTGCAGATTAAATGCAAATGAAATGTAAAGCCCCTACTGAATTTCCTGGCCCAGAGTGGGTATTCATTAAATGCTGATTTCTTCCCTGTGCCGCCGCTTCCTGTCAAAGTAAATCTAAAACCAACATTTCCTGGACCAGTAAGATGTTTACTCTACAGTGTATAGTGATAATTGTCTGATGAGAAGCATTTACATTAATTAAAGTGTAAAACTGGCTCTAGGCCCTGGATTTGTCCAACCCTTTTTATTATCTTGGGCTTTTGCAAGTCCCATGGATTTTAGAAATGGGATCATCCTGCTGCTTGCAGTCCAAATGGTTCAGGGTTGACATTTTTTTTCCCCTCTGTTGAAAAAAGTCAGTTGCAGCTCTGTAGTAATAACAGCAGACACATACTTCATGAGGAACAATGTATTTTGGCAAAAGAGTTTTCTGTTTGAAGCTTCAAAATACAAAATACTCTGCCACATTGCCATTAGGCCCGGTGAAGAACATTGGAGAGGGGTTATGGGATCGGTTGGGGTGGGGTGCGGGATGGAGAGGGGTTATGGGATCGGTTGGGGTGGGGTGCGGGATGGAGAGGGGTTATGGGATCGGTTGGGGTGGGATGTGGGATGGAGAGGGGTTATGGGATTGGTTGGGGTGGGGTGTGGGATGGAGATGGGTTATGGGATCGGTTGGGGTGGGGTGTGGGATGGAGAGGGGTTATGGGATCGGTTGGGGTGGGGTGCGGGATGGAGATGAGTTATGGGATTGGTTGGGGTGGGATGCGGTGTGGTGTGTTCTGCTTTTGGCCAGGCTGGAGAGGAGAGCTCCATAACATGGTATGGTCATCCTTGCCATGTTTGCTTGTAGTGACCTCCCCTGAACACTCCTAGATGAGATTTTCGTCTGCATGGAAGGGAGCTCAAGGAAATTGTGATGGGACCCACAGTACTGAAGCGGACAGGAGCTGAACAAGCATTTGCACATGATACCCCTATGGAGGTTACTTGGTAGGACAGGCTATGAAGTGGGGGCAGTATGGATGAGGTCATGTTTCTTTAGCCCATTCCTTGAGATGATGGTGATGATGGTGATGATGATGACGACTGGCTACCATTTATTGAGTGCCTGTCATGGTTGGACTCTGTGCTAGGTACTTTAACATATATTATCTCTCATCTTAATAACCCAGAACATCTTGGGTTTTCCTATTCTCATTTTATGGACAAGGTAACTGAAATTCTTGGGGATCAAGTGACTCCTCCAGGACCTCATCGTTAGTGAGTGTGGGCCCAGGTCTTTGGGTGAATGTGTTGGTGTAAGAAAAATTTCCCTTCTCCTTCCTGAGCAGGAGGATTTTTTTTTTTTTGCTGGAGAATGTGGTGACCCCTGATTGTTTGCTAAATCTGTCGTTTGACTATTAAACCTGTTAGGGACACTGCTGGTTGATTCTGTTTCTTTCTCACACATCCATACCGAATTCTCCTGAAGACATTTGAAGAAAAATTCCGGGCAATAAAAATGTTTAATGATTATACTTTGTAATTCTTCTAGAATGGCTTCTGGTGGCATGTGGCTTATTGGAAAGAGGCTAACCCTGACTGCTGCCAAGGAGACCAATGGGAGACTGGGTCCCAATTGGTGGTCCAGGCTGTGCCACACCGTAGGAGTCCAGAACAAGAAGGGCTGGCCTCTGTTGCCCATTGACGCATGAGCCACCTCAGCAGAAGCCGGCCATCCCCAGTTATTCCTTGTCCCAGATGCCTCTGCTGGTTTGTCCTAGTGCCTGCTAACCCTCAGCTGTTGCCACTTTGATATTATGTCAAGCTTTTCTTCCCAGAATTTCTGATTTACGACTGAGTAGGAAGTCAAGGCCTACCTGCAGACAGACCCCTGTACCCGGGACTCCCACGAACTGTGGTCATGGAAACAAGCACCAAGGCCTACCTGACCCTTCTAATGTCACTTTTCTGCAGAGATTAGGAGGAGAGACTAAGAAAGCCAAAAAAGAAAAAATTCCAAGAATGAAAAGGCCAAAAGCAGAAACACCTACTCTTCTTCCAGTCTTGGCCAGGAAGGGTGTCCTTAGGGGAAAAAAAAGAGGCCAAGGAATGGAGCCCATTTTTAAAGCAAGCAAAGATCAGTTTGGTATTTAAAAATAAAAAGTGAACTCCAGTACCAGCTAATGTGGAGGTGAATCGAGGCTGGTTTAGCCAGCTGAACTTTGTTCTTGGCTACCTGTACAGCCACTGCAGAACACTTAGGGGTCCCAGGCATTTCAAAGTGGGAGTTGAGTTTTGGAGGAAAGTTGTAGAATTCCTTTTTCTTTTAATTTGTGTGTGTGTGTGTGTGTGTGTGTGTGTGTGTGACAGAGTCTCTTGCTCTGTCACCCAGACTGGAGTGCAGTGGTGCGATCTTGGATCACTGCAACCTCTGCCTCGTGGGTTCAAGCGATTCTCCTGCCTCAGCATCTAGAGTAGCTGGGATTACAGATGTTCGCCACCACGCCTGGCTAATTGTATTTTTAGTAGAGCTGGGGTTTCACCATGTTGGTCTCGAACTCTTGACCTCAGGTGATCCACCCACCTCAGCCTCCCAAAGTGCTGGGATTACAGGTGTGAACCACTGCGCCTGGCTGTAGAGTTCTTGACTAGGAGATGCTGCAAATTTCCCTCTTAAATTTGCAGCTCCCTGTGCGATGACCACTTTCAGAGCTTGGCAGAAACTAGATGGTATAAACATGATTTTTAGATTGCAGGGTAATTGCTGTGATTTCTTTGAGTTTTTTCATCCATTTGCTCCCCAAATAATTTTTGAGACCTACTATGTGCCAGGTTCTGTGGGGATGGAATAGCAAGCAATAAACAGTTGAGTGGGAGAGACAGGCTCTTGTCAAATAATTGCAAAAATGAAGGGCTAGGACCGGGTGCGGTGGCTCACGCCTGTAATCCCAGCACTTGGGGGCCGAGGTGGGTGGATCATGAGGTCAGGAGTTTGAGACTAGCCTGGCCAACATGGTGAAACGTGGTCTCTACTAAAAATACAAAAATTAGCCAGGGGTGGTGGCAGGCACCTGTAGTCCCAGGTACTTGGGGGGCTGAGGCAGGAGAATCTTTGAACCTGGGAGGCAGAGGTTGCAGTAAGCTGGGATCACGCCATTGCACTCCAGCCTGAGCGACATGGTGAGACTCTGTCTCAAAAATAAATAAATAAATAAAATAAAATAAAATAAAAATAAATTAAACAAAAATAAAAAATGAAGGGCTAGGTCCAGTCAAAGGTGAAGATTCTGTGAAGGAAAAGGATGGGCCGGAGGCATGTGCCCCATGGTTAGGAGTTCTGAGGGATTGGGACTATGAAGCTGCTGCTGCTGCTGCTGCTTTTTTTTTTTTTTTTTTTTCCTAAATGCAGGGTCTCACTCTGTTCACTGTGTCACCCAGGCTGGAGTGCAGTGGTGCCATCACAGCTCGTTGCATCCTGGACCTCCTGGGCTCAAGCGGTCTTCCCACCTCAGCCTTCTGAGTAGCTGGGACTATAGGCGCAGGCTGATTTTTCTTTTTTCTTTTTTTTCTTTCTTTTCTTTTTTTTTTTTTTTTTTTTTTGTAGAGATGGGTTCTCACTTGTTGCCCAGCCTGGTCTCAAACTCCTGGGCTCAAGCGATCCTCCCACCTTGGCCTCCCAGAGTGCTGGGATCACAGGTGTTAGCCACCACACCTGAGGCTGGTCTTCCCCTTAAGGAGGTGGCACCCACCTGGATTCCCCAGCAAACCCACCTGCATTGCAAGGTTGACCCTTAGCAGTACCAGCCACCTTGCCTGCTAGGTTGACCCTTGTCCAGTGAGGTGATTTTCCAGGGCCTAGCCTCTCTGCTGTCCCTTGCTGGCTTCACCTGTTGATGTTGATGGAGGCGGAGCAGAGGCCGCTGAGCGAATGCGTGCAGCTGTGCTCAGAGGCCCCCCTTCTCCCCTCCTGTGAGGTGCTTGCCCTTGAAGGTGTGGTGAGTGAGGAGGCCGGTCAAGGGCATCCCGGCAGCCTCTAGGCCGTATTTGAGTGGGTCGTTTCAGCCTGCTTCCTATCTCTTTTCTGTTACTACCTCTAATTGGCAGAGTTTCTTGCCAGACCAATGTGGAGGCAGAGAGATGGCCGGAGGGCGGCCAGGGGGGTCAGGCCAGGTGTGGGCAGGATGGCGATGCTGCCTCCTCCCAGGTGCCTCGCCCGGGGGATGCCCTGTCCCAGGAAGCCTACATTCGTGGGAGCCGCGCACAGCCGGTTTGAGATCTAAAGCTTCCCTCCGAATGCTGCTTTGGAGGGTTGTGAGAGGTAGTGACTCTTCAAAGTTTGTTTTCTTGAAGCTTTTACCTCTATGCAAATATGCGGTTTGGAGCAGGGAAGAAAGGTTAACTGTGGTGGCGCCGGCTCTTAACGTGGAATGTCCTGAATTAATGTGGGTTTCAGTCCTCCGGCTCAGGATCCCCTGAGGGAGAGTTTTTCTTTCCTCTGCAAAACACAGGAGAAAAGTGATCCTTGTGGCTCCGACCTGCCTTCCTTGGGTCCTGCGGTACAAAACCAGCTGGGACCGTGTCCCGCCCACCCGAAGGCAGTGTGGGGAACCTCTCCTCCAGGTCATTCCCATTCAGCTGATTGCTGCCGGCTCCCCCGGCCACAGCTCTGTGCCTTCAGGCCTCTGCACGGGTTTCGATGCTGGCCAGGCCTGAACTTGGTGAGCCTCAAGCAGCCCGATCAAACCCATTCAAATGAGGAAGACCATCTGTTTCCCAGTCTCCAGCTGCTGCTGCTTCATTTGCAAATGGCTGGGATACTGCTGAGGGAATCAGGCCGGGGACACATCTGCAGACTCTGAAGGAGTGTTGGAACCGAGATCCTGCTGAGAGAAGAAAGGCCGAGCCCTTTAAATCAACTTGCCGAACAGTACCCCCAGAAGGTCCTGAGTTGAGAAAGCAGGAGGCAGCCTTGCCCTCCTGGAATAACTCTTTAACCTTCCCTTTTCTTTTGTAGCCTTGGCCACTTTAAAAGTATTTCTTTATTCAGAAAGTGTGTAGTGTGAGAGGGCCTGCTCTATGGGCTTGGGGGAAAATGTCAAACGGGATTTGGACATCGATCTGACCTTTCAGGGCCATACAGGGCAAATGTATCCGCTGGAGTATGCACCATTTATTGAATGTTTACATCAATATCAGGGAGGTGAGCTTGTCCCAGCAGCAGCTTCTAGGAGCCACAGGTAACAGTAAGTGTGGCAGGGTGACTGTCCCTGAAAACCTGCTTCTGGAATGAGTCAGGCTTTAGGGTATGCTCTCTGGAATGCAGGCCAGCCGCCCCAACTCGCAGTAACGCAGGCCCTTAGCTCCATGGACCACGTGAGGCACAGCTGTGGGGACTCTTGCCCATGGTTTGGTGTTTGCAGGGTTATTCCCAGCATGCTGTAGGGCTAGGGTAAGTTATCCGGCTCCTGAGCCCTGCTGGGGTTCTCATCTCAAGGGAATTCTGTGGTGTGTTAATGTGCCCCACATGCAAATATCAGCTACTCTCAAATGTGTTGGATGGATGAATAGTAGAAGGTATTTTAAGAAGCCACAGGCCTCTTTGTAAATTAAACAGGCATCATACATGGGTGTTCATAATGATGAATCTCACAAAATCTTCAGATGTTTAGTCTCTGGGAACATTCCAGAAATCCTCACTTAGGTAACGTATATGTGATGAGACCTATTTGTTCACTTGAAGGAAAACCTGTTTTGAAGTCAGAGGAATGCGAATGGAGGCTCCCACATGGTTGGAAAAAGCAATCTGCCGGCCAGTTACGCCCTGTAAACAGGAACCCAGGAGTGCCCTCCTGGCCAGGGCTGAGTTGCAGGATGGGGACCCCCCCCCACCTCCAACTGCCCGCCAGGATGAGGAGTGCTTGCTCTCAGACGTGCCCCTCACTTTAAGTATACAGAGGCCTTCCTAGGCAGCCTTTGATTGTGTCCTTGTGGTGACCTTGCCCTGCAGCAGGCAGTGCTGGAGATGTTTTTCTCTTCTCTAAAGCATGACTCTGAGGCTCAGCGGTGTGAGGCTGTCCAAGCTGACATGTTCACTACTGGCAGAGGCAGGTCGCAAACTCTCATCCTTGGACACTGGAGCTGAACTTCTTGTAGTGGTAGTGTGGGTCTTGGACCAGCAGCATCAGGCTTCACCTGTAGGAAATAAAGAATGTCAGCCCCCACCCTCAGGCCTACTGACCCAGAATCTTTTTTTGTTTTTCCTTTTGAGACAGAGTTTTGCTCTTGTTGTCCAGGCTGGAGTGCAATGGCACAATCTCGGCTCACTGCTACCTCTGCCTCTGAAGTTCAAGTGATTCTCTTGCCTCAGCCTCCCGAGTAGCTGGGATTATAGGTTCCCACCACCAGACCTGGCTAATTTTTGCATTTTTAGTAGAGACAGGGTTTCACCGTGTTGGCCAGGCTGATCTCTAACTCCCGGCCTCAAGTGACCCACCCATCTCGGCCTCCCAAAGTGCTGGGATTACAGGTGTGAGCCACAGCACCCGGCTGACCCAGAATCTTTGGAAGTGGGAGTAAGGAAGCTGTCTTAAACTGACCACGTGGTTTTATGCACAGTAAAGTCTGAGAAACATTGCATTGATCCCTACTCCAGTCCCTCTCCGTACAGCTTTTGGGTGGAGTGGGTTGGGGATGCAGATTGTCTTTGGCTGTGCATGTGCTAGAGGATGAACAGGACGAGATGGGAGCAGTGCAGTGTCTTAATGGGAATCAGGGGATTTTCACGGAGGAGCTATTGGAACTGGGCTGAATAGGAGCCTGCCAGGCAGCATAGCTGGGTGGGCTTGTAGGTAGAGGTAACAGTGCCCATGTGGACAGGCAAGCCAGAGTGTCAGAGAGAGGGGGATGTGGGGCTTGGAGCAACCAAGCCTCAATGTGCATGATGTTCTTTGGGTTTTATTCTCTCTGACTTTGGAGTGGTCTGTTCCTTTTTAAAAGAGTAGGGATCATGTGCTTTTCAGAAGATTCCTCTGGGGGTCTGCGTTGGCTACAAGGGGTGCACCATGGGTGATGGGTTAGGCGCATTGCAGAGGTCTTGTGGAGGGCTGGAGGAGGCCTGTGGGATGCAGTTTTGCCCGTACTTTCTTTCAGAGCTAAGCTTTCTATCAGGGATAGGCCTAATAGGTGAAGGGGTGTGGGGACTGATCAGAGGAAGGGCCAGAGGAAAAGAGGGGCTTCAGGGCCAACTTGGAGCTTGGGTGGCAGTTCAGTGGTGTGACTCCCTTCATCATGTAAGAGAAGAGACTGGTGGAGGAGGAGGAGGTTGAAGGTCACTTGCTTGTTTTGGATACGACCTCTGCAGACATCCAGGTTATGTGTTTCCTCCCCCCGGGCAGGTGGAAATATGAACCTACAAGCAGGGACTTGAGTGGCATCTGCGGGGAGGAGGTGGGAAAAGCTACAGGTGCCCAGGAGACTGGAATGCAGGGAAAGGACCAGAAGAGCCAGAGGTGGAATTCTGGGTATATCCATGGATACAGGAGGGTGGCAGGGAAGGAGAAGTTTCCTAGAAAGGCAAGAAGACCTCCTTGACATGTTCCTGTCCATAAGAACACATACACACATGCATGCACCAGCAGGAAGCAGAATGCTAACCGAAGATAATTAACCCCCAAATCTGTGTTAGGGATCGAGAAATAGAACAGGAGCCCTGCCCCCTCCTCTCTCACTTCCTGACCTTCCACAATGAGAAGACCTGGCTAGGCAGCCTTGTTTTCTTTTCCTGTTTAGCGGAGGAGTGAGGATTTCAGCCGGAAGGTCTTTCTGATGGCAGATGTGTAAGTGCCAGACATTGTGCTGGGTGCCTTCTGTGTCCTATCTCATTTATTATTGTTCCTGCTCTGAGGACTTGCCTCAAGGTCACATGATTTGTAAGTGGCAGAGTCCCGGTGTCAGTGACAGGTCTGTTTGGTGTCTCTCTCTCTCTCTCTCTCTCTATATATATATATATATGTTTTTTTTTTTTTTTTTTTTGAGATGGAGTCTCGCTCTGTCATCCAGGCTGGAGCACAGTGGCGCTATCTCAGCTCACTGCAACTTCCGCCTCCGAGGTCCAAGCGATTCTCCTGCCTCAACCTCTCGAGTAGCTGGGACTATAGGCGCCTGCCACCATGCCCAGCTAATTTTTGTATTTTTAATAGAGATGGGGTCTCACCATCTTGGCCAGGCTGGTCTCGAACTCCTGACCTCAAATGATCCACCTGCCTCAGCTTCCCAAAGTTCTGGGATTACAGGCATGAGCCACCATGCCCGGCCTTGGTCTGTACCTTTAACACCCCCAGCCTTTTCTGAAGAGTCACCAGAGAAGGGACAAAAATGAGGCCATAGCCTTACTGCTAAGGGACTATGAGAGGCTTGGGGTATAACTGTCTGTTGAGACAGGTGCTTTACTACTTTGTAAGATGAAGAGAGCTGCCTCTGGCCGAGCATTGTCATTAGGACTCAGGGGATGGAAGCATTTTGAGACCAGAGGGTTCAGTTTCAGGACTGGAGATCACAATGCACTCATTTTACAGAGTGACAACTCTGTAGGGGGTCATTAAAGGCCAGGCACATCCTATTCACTCCTTCACCTCCTTGTGAGCCCCCCACATGCCTTTTGATGAAAGGGTTTTCCCTAGAACAGTGTGTCCCAAGAAGCCCTGAAGGGCTGAAGATGTACCAACTTTCTCTGCTATGTCCAGCAAGTGTATTTTCAGAAGGTAGGAGGCTCGGGCTGGGCTGGCCAGGTAGCCAGGCACACAGACTCCTCGTTGTACATCCCAGCCGGGGCGTGCAGGACTTCAACGTAACTTGTAGCGCAAGTATCTATTTCCTGGGCGCTATATGATCTAATGGACTGTCGCTTTGGGAAATGCTTTCTGAACAAAAGACTCAATTTATTTATTTATTTATTTTTTGAGATGGAGTTTCGCTCTTGTTGCCGAGGCTGGAGGGCAATGGCGTGATCTCGGCTCACCGCAACCTCCGCCTCCCAGGTTGAAGCGATTCTCTTGCCTCACCCTCCCTAGTAGCTGGGATTACAGGCATGTGCCACCACGCCCGGCTAATTTTGAATTTTTGGTAGAGACGGGGTTTCTCCATGTTGGCCAGGCTGGTCTCAAACTCCTGACCTCAGGTGATCCGCCCTCCTTGGCCTCCCAAAGTGCTGGGATTACAGGTGTGAGCCACCATGCCCGGCCTTTTATGTTTTTAAATTATTTTTTTTTTTTTATTATTATTTTTTTGAGACTAAGTCTCGCTCTGTCACCCAGGCTGGAGTGCAGTGGCACGATCTCGGCTCACTGCAACCTCCGCCTCCCAGGTTTAAGTGATTCTCCTGCCTCAGCCTCCCGAGTAGCTGGGATTACAGGCGTGTGCCACCACACCTGGCTAATTTTTGTATTTTTAGTAGAGATGGGGTTTCACCATGTTGGCCAGGCTGGTCTTGATCTCCTGACCTCAGGTGATCCACACGCCTCAGCCTGCCAAAGTGCTGGAATTACAGGCGTGAATCACCGCACTCGGCCAGGACTCAATTTTGAAGTTCTTGTGCAAGCAAAGCTGCCCATATCTAGGAGCTTATGCACACAGTGCTGATTCAATACCTGCGTCTTAGTGGTCCATCGGGAATTTTTCACTCATGAAATATGAGTTTAATACACGTGTTGGGACCAGGGAGAAAACCTTCCCTCTGTGCATCTTTTTTTGGAGAACGCTGTCATGAACAGCCGAAAACATCAGATCAAAAGCGAGAGGGATACTGACAAAACAGGGAGTGCGGATTTCCACTTTGGGTGGGGACATTGGGAGACACGGTGACTCACTCTTCAGTAAGTGCATTCTTAGGCTCTTTACTCTGTGTGCATTTTTATTTTCTCATGGGCAACAATATAATTTCTCTCAAACGTGAAGAGCCATCCAGCATGTTTCTCAAAGGCAGACTTAAATGATATGAGGGGTGTGCCTAAATATATAATTTTTAATGGTTACCATATTGGAAACATTAGCCGTGATCCCATCTGATCACTAGGAACATGAGCCAGTCTGGAGTTTCTGGAGAAATCCAGCTACCGCTGCAGAGGCGGCTGTTAGCTGCTGTTACTGGCATCCTTGTTAGCAACCAGGGAGGTTTCAGTCCCCACTCGTGTCTACCAGACACCCTGACAACTGGTTAGAAAGAGAGGACTGCACCCTTTCAGCCTGCGTACTTAGCTGTTGTTTGTTGCTTTGACTTCTTTTTGTTCTCCGTTTTTATGTTGGCAGTATTTCTTGAGGTAGAGAACTTTCACCTTTATATTGTGCAGAGTATTTGTTCCTTCCTCGCCCCCTTAAAGAACACGTAGTACCTATGCCTTATAAGGTCTCTGTTTGATGTGAGGAATTTGGTCTTCTTGCAAGTCGGTTCTTGCAGAGGGGAGGCTTTGAGGATGTCTGGGCTGCAGCAGGCTGTCTTCGTTGCTGTGTGCACAGCCCTTATGGCAGGGCATGCAAAGGTGGTTGGTTCTGACTTCAATGGCGGGACTCCATTGCCTTTATTTTTTAATTTAATTATTATTATTATTATTATTTTTTGAGATGGAGTTTAGTTCTGTCACCCAGGCTGGAGTGCAGTGGCGCGATCTGGGCTCACTGCAACCCCCGCCTCCCGGGCTCAAGTGATTCTCCTACCTCAGCTTCCCTTGCAGCTGGGACTACAGGCACACACCACCATACCTGGCTAATTTTGGTGTTTTTAGTAGAGACGGGGTTTCGTCTTGTTGGCCAGGCCGGTCTCGAACTCCTGACCTCAAGTGATCTACCTGCCTGGGCCTCCCAAAGTGCTGGTATTGCAGACATGAGCCACCGCACCTGGCCTCCATTGCCTTTATTTCTTTCTGCTGATAAGTTCTGATGCCAGTGATACCCAGATTGTGCCATAGGAAAGAGGGGGCTGGGCTCTTCCAGAAACCCTATCTTGCAGAAATCTCTCTTCTGTTCCTATGGACAGAGAATTGGGTATTGACCGTGAAGACTTCTTACTGGGACTGGGCGTGGCCACTACAGGACATCTTCCAGACTAAGAGGGCCAGTTGGGGGCTACCGGACCAGGGAGGACAGTGGCGGCCACTTACCGCACTTGTGTGCGGTGACTATGTAGTGACATTTGCAGCCGGATTCTGTTTCTTCCGTAGAGACACTGGCAGCCCTACAGCCATGACATTTACTCTGTACAAGGTGGCAGGAGGTGTGGGAGGGCACCGGGAACCAAAGGCCATTTTACTACCCTTCCCGCAGCGCTCCTGTTGCAGTGCTTGTGGGAGTCCCAGCTGTGCCTCCAGGTACAAACGGGTGTCTTCCTGAAGCCCACAACCCCGACAGGACATGCCTCCCGGGTGTGCTCCTAACCTGCCTCTTCTCTCTGCCCCCTCCCTCTTTCTCCTCTCCCCTTCCCCTCTCTTTCTTTCCTTTCCCTTCCTCTTCTTTCCTCTCCCTTCCTCTGTTTCTCTCCCTTCCTTTTCCTCTCTCCATCTCTCCTCTTCTTTTCCCTCCTCTCCCTCTCTTTCTTCCTTCTCTCTCTTCCAGAGGAGTCTGTTCAGGGATTTCTTTCTCTCTTCCTTCTTCTTCCTGGAGGAATGTGTTTAGGGATTGGACACCTCTGACTTTGGAGGAGGGAGAAACTTCAGTGGGATGTGTTCCAGGGCGACCCCACCGCATCCTTGGAACTAGGATGATCTAGACGTTGGAAAAGACACCATCCCTGGGAAACCCCAGAAAAGGCTTAATTTGTGAAAAGTAATGGAGTGAGCTGTGCCGTTGGTAGAAACTGCTTTTTTCTTCCTTAACAGTTTAAATCTGTTGTCCGTTCTCCATGAAGTGATTGGACGGGGCAAGACTCAGGTTTCCCATCTGTTCTCTGTTTGCATTTGGGCGCCATTTCAAAAACCACACGGGAAAAGTTTATAGGCAAACATTATAAAAAGTGACAGTCTGAAGTGCTGTTATCGCTGGTTTGGCAACGTAAAGTGTTACCTGAAATAGCTTACCGTTTCCAAACCCTTTTGCTGTTTCAACTGTCTCAAGACAACCCTCCTGCTGAGATGGGTGAGAAGTCCAGCTGGATGTGTGCAGTGAAGTCACATAAGTCACAGCCTTTTTTGACTTTTACAAGATTTCACCCTCCTGGGGCTATCTTCACATACAGCGAGGATTTTTTCTCTCTGTTTACTTATAGAGAGGTAAATTCATGCAGCTTGTGGCTAGTGGCAATCCGTGTGATGTCAAATGGTCTGCTGAGGGCCTCGGAGAGTCAGGCAGCCCCTGCCTCAGTTTCTTTCTCTCCCCAGTCAGAGGTCCTATGAGCTCCCAAGGAATAACAGGATGGTTTTCTTAGGGAAGGATGGAGGCCAGGTCAAGGCAGGAATTACTCACAGCCGATGTGTAGATGCCTGTTGTTATTCATACTATTTATTTATTTGTTTGTTTTTTTGTTTGAGACAGTTTCACTCATGTCACCCAGGCTGGAGTGCAATGGCATGGTCTCGGCTCACTGCAACCTCCACCTCCTGGGTTAAGCGATTCTCCTGCCTCAGCCTCCCAAATAGCTGGGATTACAGGCACGTGCCACCACGCCCAGCTAATTTTTTATATTTAATAGAGATGGGTTTCACCATGTTGGTGAGGCTGGTCTCGAACTTCTGACCTCAGGTGATCCACTCGCTTTGGCCTCCCAAAGTGCTGAAATTACAGGCATGAGCCACCGTGCCTGGCCTACTTATTTATTTTTGGAGACAGGTTCTCGTCTTGCTGCGTCACCCAGGCAGGAATGCAGTGGTGCGATCATAGCTCAGTGCAGCCTCTGGGGCTCAAACGATCTTCCTACCTCAGCCCCCTGAGTAGCTGGGACTACAGGTGTTTATCATCATTCCCGGCTTTTTTTTTTTTTTTCTTCTTGTTTTGTAGAGAGAGGATCTTACTGTGTTCCCTGGGCTGGTCTTGAACTCCTTACCTCAAGTGACTCTCCCACCTCGACCTCCCAAAGTGCTGGGATTGTAGGCATGACCTGCTGTGCCTGGCCCATTTATTTTTTGATTAGCTGTACAAGTACCTGTCTCTCTCATTTTTAAAGTATCAAAACAGTCAATTTTTTTTTTTTTTGAGATGGAGTTTTGCTCTTGTTGCCCAGGCTGGAGTGCAATGGCGTGAGCTCAGCTCACCGCAACCTCCGGCTCCTGAGTTCAAGCGATTCTCCTGCCTCAGCCTCCCGAGTAGCTGGGACTATAGGCATGCGCCACCATGCCCAGCTAATTTTGCATTCTCAGTAGAGATGGGGTTTCTCCATGTTGGCCAGGCTGGTCTCGAACTCCCGACCTCAGGTGATCCGCCCGCTTCGGCCTCCCAAAGTGCTGGGATTACAAGCACGAGCCACCGCGCCCCGCCAGTCGTTTTTTTTTTTTTTTTTTAAAGAAGCTGCTTGTGGCCAGGTGCGGTGGCTACCACCTGTAATCCTAGCACTTTGGGAGGCCGAGGCGGGTGGATTGCCTGAGCTGAGGAGTTTGAGACCGGGCTGGGCAACATGGTAAAACCTTGTCTCTACTAAAATACAAAAAAAAAAAAAAATTCCCAGGCGTGGTGGCATGCCCCTGTAATCCCACTACTCCAGAGGCTGAGGCAGGAGAATCGCTTGAACCCAGGAGGTGGAGCTTGCAGTGAGCCGAGATCGCGCCACTGCATTCCAGCCTGGGCGAGAGTGAGACTTAGTCTCAAAAAAAAAAAAAAAAAAAAAAAAAGGCCAGGCACGGTGGCTCACGCCTGTAATCCCAGCACTTTGGGAGGCTGAGGTGGGCGGATCACGAGGTCAGGAGATCAAGACCATCCTGGCCAACATGGTGAAACCCCGTCTCTACTAAAAAAAATACGAAAAATTAGCCGGGCGTGGTGGCAGGCCCCTGTAGTCCAGCTACTCAGGAGGCTGAGGCAGGTGAGTAGCGTGAACCCGGGAGGCGGAACTTGCAGTGAGCCGAGATCGCGCCACTGCACTCCAGCCTGGGCGACAAAGCGAGACTCCGTCTCAAAAAAAAAGAAAAAAAAAAGCTGCTTGCTAACATGCTGCTGGTACTTCCCAAGTATTTGAAACTTCTGGGAGAAAATTCACATGGATGCAACTGAGCTTTATGGAACA
Organism: Pongo abelii; assembly: GCF_028885655.2. Classification (NCBI taxonomy): domain Eukaryota; kingdom Metazoa; phylum Chordata; class Mammalia; order Primates; family Hominidae; genus Pongo; species Pongo abelii. The sequence goes on along the minus strand of NC_071993.2, from coordinate 128,644,623 downwards.
GGGCTGCAGTAGTGTGGCCACGGCAGTAGAAACGAGTGTTGAGCTGTGTCCCAGGAAGGAGACTTGGTGCCTTCTTTGTTTACCAATTTTAGGAAACAGTGACAAAGATTGGCCAATACTACTGTGAAGCTTGCTTGCTTCTTTTCGAATTTTAATTCCTACTGTGAAAAATACATGGAAACATATTTTCTGTCTGTGGAAGCCTCTGAAAGTGCATTTGTGCATAGCAAAGCGGCTTCTGGAACCTTCTCCCCATTGCGTTTTGGCAGGAGATGAGGGAGATGTTGGGCTGTGCACCCCTGGTGGATTCGCACAGGAAAGGTGAAAAGTATGCCACAGCAATGGGAAAAAGTAAATCCAGGAAGTGTTCACATGACTATAAAAGGAGTTATGTACATTTCCTGGGGAATTCTTTGCTCTTTCACAGAGCAGGCTGTGCAGCCTGGTGGAGTCAGGGAGAGGTGGTCCATCCATGGTGGGTGACCAGAGTTAGGGAGGCCCCTTTGCACATGCAGGCACAGAGGGCATTCGCTGATTGTCCTGGCTCCGCGCAGCCTGGGGCCAGGTCAGTACAACTGTGGGGATGGACGTGGAGGGCTCAGGGAGTGCATGTTTGCCAGGGAGTGGGCAGCGGGTCAGGTCATGGGCAGCGGGTCAGGTCATCTGCAGCATTCAAACCCAGAAGAGAAGCCAAGCCCTGTGGACGGCAAATGGACCCAAGGACACGGGCAGGGACAGAGCTGCTTCCACTGAGCCAGCTGTTAGGGGCTTGTGTTCTTGGCCCCCTGGCCGGGGTTGTCTTTGATATGTGTCGTGTGTGCTGGGCCCTGCAGGCTGGGCTTGGGTGGCCACTGGGTGGCCTGGGAGGCTACCGGTGTGGCATTTGGCCCCTCCCCAGCGTATGGCCCCACCCCATTCCTGCCTCTCTTCTTACTTACATCCTCCTCTTTTTATTCTCCCCAACCTCTTTCTCTCTTTCTTGTGTGTTTATTCATGCATTCTCCCTAACATGTGCTTGCAGAGTCTTCTGGGATACCCAGGGGTATCACTGGCGTGTTTACTAAAGGCACCGCTGATCCCCAAGATGGGCCCTTTGTGAAATGACCACTGAAGGGGTGGAGGGAGGAGTCCGTGCTTTCTCAGTTTACCAAGACAGCAGTTACTGGTTTGAGACTTTGAAGACAGGATGGCTTGATTTTTAATGGATAAAACATCATTATCTCATTGGTGTATTTTAGGGGGTGATATTTTACTATCCTTGAAGCTTGGATATCTAGATGACAGTTTTGATCTGGTTTTACTGGGATCAAAAGCAGTTTTAGTACATCAAGTCATCTTAACTGTCCATTGAGATGGGACTCCTGTAAAATCACTTTGTATCTGGAGATAGCAATCCAAGTGTTCCGGCTGGGCGCAGTGGGTCACGCCTGTAATCCCAGCACTTTGGGAGGCCAAGGTGGGCAGATCATGAGGTCAGGAGTTCAAGACCAGCATGGCCAATATGGTAAACGCTGTCTCTCATAAAAATACAAAAAAGTTAGCCGGGTGTGGTGGTGCTCGCCTGTAGTCCCAGCTACTCAGGAGGCTGAGGCAGGAGAATCGCTTGAACCTGGGAGGCAGAGGTTGCGGTGAGTCGAGATCGTGCCACTGGATTCCAGCCTGGGCGGCAGAGCAAGACTCCGTCTCAAAAGAAAAGAAAAAGAAACCCAAATGTTCTGTGATTATCCTCTGAAAATCGTGGTGCTTAAAAAATCATGGCAAGCATCTTCCACCTTGAAGAATAACAGTGATAGTGACAGTCATTAGCCCAACATGTTGTAGTTGATGATCAGGTTCGTCTTCGTTGGCTCATTGGAATCTTACCAATAATAAACCAGTATTTGGGTACTCTTACCCTGCAACAGATGGGGAACGCCAGGCCAAGAGGTTAAGCAGGAACGGAGAGGCATGGCAACTCAGGGCTTCATCCTCTTCTCGTCCAGGGCAGCACCCTTCACCAGGCATCTTCCATGTCCAGCTCCGAATAAGACAAAGGTCCTCGCTGTCCCCTGTTCTTCCTTCTAGAACAGCAGGTGGTAGTCCAGCAGCTCAGCTACCCCCAGTTTCAGCAAGATTTTGGGGTTTACTGATTTTAGGTGAAGGAAAGGATTCTCAGTGAAAACACTTTCCTTTAAAAACAGGAAATCATACATCATAACTCCTCCTTTGCCGGGAGAGATTTTTTTCTGCATCACAATTGCAAATGCCTTGCTTATCTTTTTTTTTTATTTTTTTCCCTCTAATGCAGTCTTAGAGCATTCCACTGCATGACATAGGGACATGGTTGCACCTTATCTGAGGGTCAGGATGGAGCAGATTGGTGTGTGGGTCCCAGGTGCCTCCCCTGTAAGGGAGGGAAGCTTTGCTGCTTCTGCTTAGTGGCTGCCCTGGTGACCAATTCTGGCTAAGAGGAAAGTACATTCCATAACATTCCTGGTGACTTGCTGATCATGTGATGTTGTCATAATAGACATTGATCATTTTATGACCCAGACTAATCCAATGTAAATTCATTCTAACGTGGTGGGTGCTGTTTCAGCAATGAGTTGTTGGAGACCTGGGACTCAAAGGACATCTGGTCCTTGCCTTAGCCAGCTGTCAAAGGGGTTGGACCAATAGCGTTTGGGGCCCCTTAAGCTCTCACGTTGAATGAATCTGTGACTCTAGGATGTTGGGAGTGGGAGATGGGCCGAGATTTGGGGCCAAACTGAATCCCTGCCCTCTCCTCCTTCTCATATTTCTCTTCTTTTTTCGTTTGGTCTCCATAGTTTAAAGTATTTCTATTAGTCACTCAATTCAGCTGCATTTTGACTTAACCAGCCTTGAGAGACCTGCTCTAAGAGCCTTCAAACTAAGTTCCCAACATCTTTTAAACTTTGCTTTGTCCTTCACTTCTCAGCTCAAATGCCTGTTCTTTGGAGAAGTCTCTCTGATTGTCTTATACAACAGGGATTGAAACACTTTTTGTAAAGGCAAGACTGCAAATATTGTAGTGCTTGCAGGCCACAGGGTCTCTGTTGCAACGACTGAACTCTGCCCTTGTAACACACAAAAGCAGCGCCAGACAATAAGGAATGGGCATGGCCGTGTTCCAATAAAGCTTTGTTTACAAAAACAAGCTGCGGCTGGCTTGGCCCTCAGGCCATCATCTGCCACCTCCTGCCAAGGGACCAGCCCTCCCCTGCCACTGCTGTGTGTGCCTGTAGCTTGCCATGTCCTTCTTCCTAACGTTTAAGCAAGAACACTGTATTTTTTGTAGATTTTGTATTTATTGTCTGTCACCCCCACCATAATGGACGCTCCACAAGTGCAGGGTCTTTGTCTTGTCTCCTCGTGCTGTGGAGCTTCCAGAATAGGCTTGTTGTATAGTAGGCGTGCAGTAAATAATTGTTGAGTGAGAAAACAAACGTTAGAAACATAACCTTCCCGTCAGCTGGGCTTTCCTTGCTTTGGGGTGCGTTTGTCTATGTTACATTTAGCTTCTATTTTCCTCCTTTTGTTGTGATTCTCTCTTTGTGTTCACGTGCTAGTTGGCATCTGGGGCTTGGCGTGCATGCCTTTGGTGAGGCCCCTTTGGGAAGCCCCGGGCCTCCTGTGTGGCTGTTGATGGTGGTGGTGAGGGGGATTTCTTGTCCCCAGTGCATGTGGCCCTTGCTCCTTTCACAGTGGGACTGAAACACAGATTGACTTGATTATAATCTCCTGTGGGAGATTTGTCCTTCTGAGGGGTGTCTAGGCAAAACAGTTAACTTTGATCCTGCCCTGATTTGGTGCCGTCTCAGTGCTGGGAAGCTTTGCATTTTCCAGGCCTGGAACTCTGGGTCCCGTTCACACTTCTCACTGGAGGGATGAAAGCCTGCTTCTTGGGCCCTCATGGCTACCCCAGCCGGCCGCTCCAGCCGTTGTTATTAATAAATGCCAATGGTTTCCTCTCAACTCCAGTGGAGAGGTTGTGTGGGTTGGATCCTTGTGGGTCCAATCCTGTGCTGCATGTCTGGGGACTGTGACCTTGTTTGACATGGCCATGTGTATGCCAAGCAGGATGGGGTCGGTGGTGGGAAGCACAGAGAACTATGAGACCCACGCCTTTTCTCTAGGGTCTTGGTGTCTCCTTGGGGAGATGGGATGCGTTCATGAGAATATGGCGCAACCCGTGAGCTGGCAAAGTGGGCAGGTGTATGGTGGAGGGGGAGGGAGCCAGTGCATTCCGCCCAGGGAGACTGACGCAAGGTGACCCCCATCACGGAGGACCCTGCTTGATTTGGGCCTTAGAGGGTGGATGACAGGGAGGAGAGGGAGGAAGGACTGTCCCTACAGAAGAAGTCTGGGACATGTGTGGCGGGTGTTGGTGAGCAGGGTGGGACTCAGCTTTGCCGTGTGGAGTTGGGGGCACACAGCACCCAGTGGCTTCATTTCAGGACCCCTGTAAGTGCAATGGAGACCGCTTTGCAGCTGTCTGGGCATTTTGCTCTTTGTGTTTTTGGTGTTAAGGCCTCCAGGCTTTTATCATTTTGAGGAAAACAGCAGGTCTCAGCTCACCCAGCACAGAATTAGGTCTCTAAACCGGCAAAGTACTGATCTGAACCTGAGAGCTCATGAAAACTCTGGGTGGCAAAAAATCTTGTAGAGGGATCCCTTAGTTTTCCTTGAGTTTGAGACATTTCATTTTTAAGAAGCTTGGCCTTGGGGCAACAGACCAAGTCTAGCACAAATAATAAAGAGTGTATGTGTGTGTGACCCACAGTCACGTTTCATGTACAAATGTGTAAAACTCGGCATTGTTACAAGTAAAACATACCACAATAACAGATTTTTGCAGGTATTATGGTGCAAGCACGCTTTGGCAATCAATGTAAACATTTTCTTGTGGAATATCCTTCCATGCTATGGTTTGGTTTGTTTCTAAAGCCCCATAGGATGTGGAAACTAAGTCAGGACAGATTTGCTGGGAGTATCCTCTGGTTGCTGTTCCAGATACTTCCTGACTTCCTGGGGCTCGGGGAGAGGTGGATGCCTGCTGGGGCCATTTGCAAAGCAAGAACAGCTTCTGCTAGGAATAAGCAGGCCTCCACTGACCTTTGTTGGACGTTCTCTCCTCTCCCTCCTTCCCATCTGTCTCCATCTTCTCTCTCCCACCTTTCTGCAGAGCCACCAACCAAATACCAAATCTCTCAACCAGAAGTGTACGTGGCTGCGCCAGGGGAGTCGCTAGAGGTGCGCTGCCTGTTGAAAGATGCCGCCGTGATCAGTTGGACTAAGGATGGGGTGCACTTGGGGCCCAACAATAGGACAGTGCTTATTGGGGAGTACTTGCAGATAAAGGGCGCCACGCCTAGAGACTCCGGCCTCTATGCTTGTACTGCCACTAGGACTGTAGACAGTGAAACTTGGTACTTCATGGTGAATGTCACAGGTGAGTTGGCCCACCAGCACTACGCTCTCTCTTCTCTGTAGCCATGATCTGATTTACATTTTTTTGGCCAAGTGAAAAGGTAGTGAGATCTCTAATTGTAATTGGATGCCAGGTATACAGCTTCATAGTTTTTGAAATTCTTCTTTGGGACCTGGTGCACCAGAAAGGCCGATCATTAAGAATGATAGAATTCTTGTGCACAAAGTAACATTTTTCTTAAGATAGTACGCTTTTATTTAAGTAAATACATGCTTTTTTTTTTTTTTTTTTTGTACCACTGACATCTTTGGCATTTAGAATATAGGACTGAAATTTGGATACTCAAGATTTCTGATTCGTTTATTAGAGTTTGAGTTTCTCTCCTTGATTTCCTTCTATGCAGTGAGTGGGACAGAACAGGCCCCCCTTTGTGGCCGAGTTGAAAGTTCTGCTTTCAGAATGTTAGTTGACGATGAGAAGGGCCACACAGGGACTAAGTTTTGTTAGGGATCAATTTTTTTCTTCAAAGGGACCCCGCATACTGAAAGGTTAATGTTGGAAAAAGAGGCTTTGGGTGCTACACAATTGGTAAATTTGTCAGGGGCTTGAATACTGTTTGAAGCTTGAAATCCAGTTCTCCTATATCCAATTTTATAGCCTGTTTAAATAGCGTGAAAGCAGAAAACATTGAGAATCATAACATAGACCAACTGTCATCATGGAGGGAAAATTTAAGCCATTAAAACTATCTTAACTGAAAACAATCCCAGGCTCTTTGCGAGGGTTCCTGGGTTGTTGACTTTGCTATGGAGAAGGTCTCAGTTGTAGATAATTGGAACCTTTTTGCTTTGCAAAAAACACATCCATGGAATATGTTCTTTTGCATACAGATGCCATCTCATCTGGAGATGATGAGGATGACACCGATGGTGCGGAAGATTTTGTCAGTGAGAACAGTAACAACAAGAGTAAGTAACTGCCCGGCTCCGATGGTCCCCGAGAGAGGAGCATGGAGGGAAGTCCTGCCTGTCACCTGTCTTCTTGTCGACTCTTCCGCGCCATGCTGTGTCCTGCGGCCCTTGCCTTTCCCCGCTGTGTCTACTTTCCTGACTTTCAAACCTGAGAATAAACCAGTGTTGCTGCATAGCCTTCTCTATCGTTTGTCCTTTCTTCTCGTGTCACTGGTCATTCGTTTTTCAAAGCAGTTACTACTTTTCTTTCCTTGATTTTCCCTTTTCCCTTTGGCTTCTCCCTATTCAGAGACATAAAAATAGTAGAACCATGTAACATCTTGGTTTTCCTTGTAATCATTGATCGTGCTTGGTTTAATCCAGTGGTGCGTGACTGGGGCGATTGCCTATTCTTGCTCTCCTGGCACATTGGGCAATATTTGGTTGTCGCAACAGAGGGAGGGGGTGCTGGTGGCCTTTAGTTGGGGAGGGGCCAGAGATGAAGAGCACAGCCCTATAACTAAGAATTATCTGGTCCAAGATGTCAGTCATCCCTAGGGTGAGAAACCCGGTCTCCTACAACGCACACCTCATGCTGACTGGAAATGAAGGATGTGTGCCTTACTTTGTAGACCACGATTGAAAAGGGAGCCAAGGGTGGCTTGCTTAATGAGGGCCACGAACACTGAGCGCTAACATGGGAGAGGCCATTTACTTGCGAGGAAGAACATGGCGTAGCCTCTTGGAGCTGGGCAACCTGGGTTTGAATCTTGCTCCACAACTTCTGAGTTGCTCATTTCACTTCTGTGCCTTAGTTTCTTTATAAAATGGGAGTAATAATAATAATACTATCCTCTGGGGTTGTTATGAGGATTACATGAGTTCCTCGTTGGATAGTGCTCAGAAGAGTGAGTGCTTGCAAGTGTTTATTCGATACACAATATACAATATAGCATTACTTGCATTTTTCAATGACGTGGCTGGAATGTTCCTAAAGTGTTTGTACATAGGGTATTGGGGTTCTCTGCTTACATGGTATATTCTACATTTCTCTTAAAAGGATTTTAGGCAATTTAGTACATTTAAACAAGGCCTAAGTAATATACTACACCCAGCTAATTTATGTATATATATATTTTTTTTCCCGAGATGCAGTCTTGCTCTGTCACCCAGGCTGGAGTGCAGTGGTGTGATCTTGGCTCACTGCAACCTGCACCTCCCAGGTTCAAGCAATTCTCCTGCCTCAGCGTCCCGAGTAACTAGGACTACAGGGGCCTGCCACTACACCTGGCTAATTTTTGTAATTTTAGTAGAGATGGGGTTTCACCATGTTGGCCAGGCTGGTCTCGAACTCTTGACCTCGTGATTCACCCGCCTTGGCCTCCCAAAGTGCTGGGATTACAGGGGTGAGCCACCATGCCTGGCCTAATTTATGTATTTTTAGTAGAGACAGGGTTTTACCATGTTGGCCAGGCTGGTCTTGAACTCCTGACCTCGAGTGATCCACCCGCCTCGGCCTCCTGAAGTGCTGGGATTACAGGTGTGAGCCACTGTGCCTGGCAATACTTTATTTTTTCGAGCAGTTTTAGGTTCACAGCAAAATAAAGAGGAAGGAACAAAGATTTCCCATATAATCTTCCCCAACACAGCATCGCCTGTCCTGTTATCAACATCTCCACCAGAATGGTACATCTGTTCTGGTTGATGAACCTGCACTGCCATCATCATCACCCAAAGTCTGTGGTTGACTTTAGGGTGTGTAATCATACAGTCTGTAGCCTTTACAGATTGGCTTCTTTGACTTAGTAAGATGCATGTAAGTTTCCCGCATGTCTTTTCATGGCTTGATGGGTCATGTGTTTGTAGCACTGAGTATTCCATTGTTTGTATGTATCAAAGTTTATTTACCTGTTTACCTACTAAAAGATATCTCGGCTGGGCACCGTTGCTCACACCTGTTATCCCAGCACTTTGTGAGGCCGAGGCAGGTGGATCACTTGAGAACAAAAGTTCGAGACCAGCCTGGCCAACATGGCGAAATCCCTGTCTCTGCTAAAAATACATAACTTAGCCAGGTGTAGTGGTGCATGCCTGTAATCCCAACTACTCGGGAAGCTGAGGCATGAGAATCACTTGAACCCAGGATGCGGAGGTTGCAGTGAGTCGAGATCACACCACTGCACTCCCGCCTGGGTGACAGAGTGAGACTCCATCTCAAAAAACAAAAACAAACAAAAAAAAAACTCTGTTGCTTCCAAGTTTTGACAGTTGCAAATAAAGCTGCTACAGACATCTTTGTGCAGGTTTTTGTGGGGACATAGTTTTCAATTACTTTGGGTAAATGTTAAGAAGTGTGATTGCTGGATTACGTGAGAAGAGTATGTTTAGATTTGTAGGAAACCACCAAGCTGCCTTGCAAAGTGGCTGCACCGTTTTGCATTCCCACCAGCAATGAATGAGAGTTCCTGTTGCTCCACATCATTCGATGTGCTCAGTGTTCTGGATTTTGGCCATTCTGATAGGTGTGTAATGGTATTTTGTTGCTTTAATTTAAATTTCTCTGATGTCTGATGACAGATGATGTGAAGCATCTTTTCATATGATTAATTGCCATCCATGTATCTTCTTTGGTGAGTTGTCTGTTAAGGCCATTGGCCCATTTTTTAATTAGGTTGTTTGTTTTCTTACTGTCGAGTTATAAGAGTTCTTTGTATATTTTGGATAACAGTCCTTTATTACATCTCTTTTGCAAATAGTTTCTCCCCCCACCTGTGGCTTGCCTTTTCATTCTCTTGACAGTGTCTCTTGCAGAGCAGAAATTTTTAAGTTTCATGTAGTCCGGTTTTTTCTTTTATGGATGGTGCCTTTGGTGTTATATCTAAAATGTCATCATCCAACCCAAGGTCATCTAGATTTTCTCCTATGTTACCTCCTAGGAGTATTATTGTTTTGTATTTTGTATTTATGTGTGTAATCTATTTTAAGTTAATTTTTGTGAAGGATGTAAGGTGTGTGTGTGGATTCACTTTTTAGCCTGTGGATGTCCAGTGGTTCTGGCACTATTTGTTGAAAAGACTGTCTTTTAGTTTTTTTTTTTTTGAGATGGGAGTTTTGCTCTTGTTGCCCAGGCTGTGATTGCAGCTCACCGCAACCCCCGCCTCCTGGATTCAAGCAATTCTCCTGCCTCAGCCTCCCGAGTAGCTGGGATTACAGGTACATGCTACCACACCCTGCTAATTTTGTACTTTTAGTAGAGACGGGGTTTCTCCATGTTGATCAGGCTGATCTGGAACTCCCGACCTCAGGTGATCTGCCTGCCTCGGCCTCCCAAAGTGCTGGGATTACAGGTGTGAGCCACTGCACCTGGCCTGTCTTTTAGCTTTTTAAAGGAAAAAGATAAAATAGATACTGGTAGGTACCTCGGATAAATGAGTTACTTAAGTGAAGATTTAGATTTGTCCCTGAGTCTCCTAGCAGCTGGGGCAAAAGAGAAATATTTTGGTTGATGCAGTTTTTACTTTTTGTCAAGAGGAAGCTTAGAGCAGTGGTTCTCAAAGTAAAGTTCCTGGACCAGGAGCATCAGCATCACCTGAGAACTCCCTCGAAATGCAGATTCTCAGGTTCCTCCTCAGACCCACTGCCTTAGAAACTCTGGGGGTGATTCTGATTCATACTGAAATGCAAGAACCACTGGCTTAGAATTTGCACGTGGAGGTCTGCCCTGAATGGGAGCTTACCATTAGCGGTCTTGTTCGTAAAACAGTGGATAATAAGGTGAGTGGAAGTATCTTCAGTGATTTGTACCAGCCTTCTAAAGAGGTTATCATTATTGTTATTTAACAAAAAATACTGATACAGTGGAGCATGTCACTCGCTTCTTTTTTTTGAGACAGAGTCTTGCTCTGTTGCCCAGGCTGGAGTGCAGTGGCGCGATCTCGGCTCGCTGCAAGCTCCGCCTCCTGGGTTCACGCCGTTCTGCTGCCTCAGCCTCCCGAGTAGCTGGGACTACAGGTGCCCGCCACTGCGCCCGGCTAATTTTTTGTATTTTTTAGTAGAGATGGGGTTCCACCGTGTTAGCCAGGATGGTCTCGATCTCCTGACCTCATGATCCGCTTGCCTCGGCCTCCCAAAGTGCTGGGATTACAGGCGTGAGCCACGGTGCCCGGCCCACTCGCTTCTTTTGGCCAGTGGCTCTGGCATGAAGCTGGAGGCAAAGATGCCGAGGGCCTGCGCTAGACAGGCTGTGTGCTGGCTCCTGGTTCCGTCCATGCCACCAATAACCCGATCAGGTGGAGAGAGTATTTATTCTTGCTTTATTGATTGGAAAATTGTGGCTCAGCAAGCAGAAGAAGGGCTGTGTTTCAGCCGTAGGCCTGTTGCCTGAGAGCATCCTACGGTCACGATGGGGGTGGAGTGAGAATGCTTGTACAGGTGTTTACAGCTCTCAAGTTTTACTGTATGTGGGTGCCCTCGCTGTGGATTGAGACATCAGATTCTGTCAGCTTGGTTTTTGGATGCCTGGGGAACTGTGTTGTCCTGGTTGTCGGCTACCTGCCTAATAGCAGGTTACCGTGAAACCATGTGAAGCAATAGAATGCAACAGCAAAGTATGGATTACATGACAGGCAGGCTGAGTGGTTCTGAAGGATTATGTGCTGCGGACCTTATGCTTTGCATTGTGAACAGTGTTCCTAACTGCCCAGCGCCCATGCAGAAGGGCCAGGGGGTAGAGTGCCCATGTGATGAATGCCAGCCAACAGTGTACTTGCCATGCCTTCACCTTGCAAGCAGGGTTCTTTTGTAATTAGCTCTCGAATGACAGCAACTCTGCCCCTGAAATGGGTGCTCTGCAGTGATTAAGGGCTAGTGTTAGCTGTACCAGGGAGATACTGCTGTGAGGAGGTGCCTCTGTTTGGTGTCTGTGAAACATTAGATGCTATTTAAAGTGATAGCGGTTCTTAGCTGGCTACTTGGCCTCTGCCATCTGTTAGTGTGATTAGGCTGGTCTGATTCACAGGTGCAGCCTGCGGCGGCTGAGATTAAGCAGCTGTGGCCTGTGTGGACAGAGGAATGCCACGGCTGGGGTAATTGGCAAGGCAGGAAAGGGGACGTTGCCATTAAAACAATTTTTTGCCACCTCAAGTGTCAAATGCCTGACCCGATTAATAGGGAAAATTGCAGAAGCACCAAATTCTTTGCATTTTCAGCCACCTGGAAAACACTCATGTGTCGAGATTGATTTCTTTGGTGCCTTCTGATTGTCTGGAAATGCCACTGGGGTGTGTTTGAATGTTCTTCTTCAGGAACTTTGACAAATGATGCTCCAGTGACCCTGTGTTGATGGTGACATTTTTGGGCTTTTTTGAGTTTTTTTTTTTTTTTCTCCTGTTGGATTGAGACATTGAAAATTTAGTTCTGTATCTTCCAGTTGGAAAAATATATTGCAGGTTATTCCCTCTGCTGATTTGCTAGATTATTGATCTAATTTTGGTGGTTAACATAAGAAGGCAAGCTCAGCTGCCTGCTAGAGTATTTTTTAGATTCTGTACAGAGTACGAAAAGCTTGGGTGCCAAATACAATGGCAAAAATAACAATCAAGCATTAAAGATAGGGCGCGATGGCTCATGGATGTAATCCCAGTACTTTGGGAGGCCGAGGCAGGTGGATCACAAGGTCAGGAGTTTGAGACCAGCCTGGCCAATATGGTGAAACCCCATCTCTACTAAAATATAAAAATTAGCCGGGCTTGGTGGTGGGCGCCTGTAGTCCCAGCTACTTGGGAGGCTGAGGCAGGAGAATCGCTTGAACCCAGGAAGCGGAGGTTTCAGTGAGCCGAAATCGTGCCACTGCACCCCAGCCTGGGCGACAGAGCAAGACTCCGTCTCAAAAAAAAAAAAAATCTATATCTATTAACATCATGTTGTACATGCATTGAAAAACCCAGCCATGGGCTGATTTGATTGATCTTTTTAAGTTGGTTTCTTCATCACAGATGTGCAGGGCATTCTCTGGTCATATTTTAGCAGCTGACTAGCTGATGACCTCACATGGTACCAGCACTAGATGTTTCCAAGTGGAACAGTCCTGTGATGTCATTACAAGCCTGGCTGCCAGGAAATAATGCTGTTACATATGCCCCTCGGTGCAACACATTTTCTCCAGAAAGAAAGTTGCAATTTCAAATGCTAATTTTTGAAATGCATCCAGGTTGAGGGTTTTGAAGGGTTGAGAATTTATCCTTTTGCGTAGAAAAGTATAAGTTAACTAATTCTTGCCTTCCCTAGGTACTAGGTATGTTAACGGGTTATCTGGCAGGAACTAGGTAGATACATATACCCATTTGTTCGAGGGATTTTTATTGTCTCTAGTTTGTGTTTCAGTGATTAATGTTTCTGAAGAGCTTGAGACTTAGTTTTTGAGAAGATCACGATTGACGAAAAGTTCAGGTCCATTGCTTAACTTGAGGGAAGTGATGGACAGACAGTTGTATCAAGACTCTTGCTGCTAAAGTGGTTCTTTCTCTCGAGTGATGAGAGACAAAGTAATTTTCTATTTTGGTTTCATTCCTGTTGAGACCTGCAGATGCCCACACTCCATGTCAGGGAGAAAGGCTATTTTTTTTTGGAAGTATTTAGGGAAAATGAAGGTAGTTAGCCTGAGATTCCAAACTCATTTCATTGATTAACCTGCCGATAACAGTTCAAAGTCACCTTTGTTCTAATTGGGATTTTTACTTGGTAGAGATCCTAAGTTGGTAACAGCAGGCTTCTTAGTTGTGTTGAAGTTTCTAGGAATTGAAAAGAACAATATCAATAACAAAAACAACAAAAAACCCACACAGGCTTCGCAAATTTTTGGAAATTCCCTTTGTAATGAAAACATCATCAATAAGTTGGTTTGGGCCAGCACAGCAGCTCGCACCTGTAATCCCAGCTAGTTGGGAGGCCGAAGCAGGAGGATCGTGTATACCCAGGAGTTTGAGACTAGCCTCGGCAACATAGCAAGACCCCATCTCTACAAAAAATAAAAAAATAGCCAGATGTGGTAGCTCATGCCTGTAGTCCCAGTTACTTGGGAGGCTGAGGTGGGAGGATCACCTGAGCCCAGGAGGTCAAGGCTGCAGTGAGCTGTGGTTGTACCACTGCAGTGCAGCCTGGGCAACAGAGCAAGACCCTGTCTCTTAAAAAAAAGAAAAAGCTGGTTTTGGTATTTTATCACAAAGACTGGTGATGGTGTTCCATCCAGTGGTTGGACTGAATATCTTTCTCCGTCTCCTCCTTGGTCAAACAGCATAGCCAATGATTGGAGAAGTTTCCTTTGAAGGCAGATCTTGGGAATTCCCATGGGCTAACTGGTCCGCTAGTGGGCTCAGTTCTTTCACTTGTGGTTAACTTGCTTGGTTTTTAAAACATATATTTCTGATTGAATGCCTGGCTGGTTAGCAAGTTTTTAATGAGATTTCTCAAAGCCACAGATATACCCCTCAGAATCATATTCTCACTCACATCTCCATATTTTGTTAGATTTGTTTTCTCTTAGTTTGTACCAAACCGAAAACAGAACTGCAGGATGGGGGGGAGCTCTGAGACATTTTTCCCCTGTCAGGAGTCAAAGCATTCAAATGTCCTGATTAGTGATATTTTTAAAAGCCCTAATTATAGACTCGAGACAGAGGCTTTAGTGGGGCTTTAGAGAGTTTGTGAGACTTAATCTAGGAGCTGAAACAGGCTGTGTTTTTAAAATTTTTTGCATCCATAAAAATACAGTTGGCAGTCATCGGTGGCCGCTGCTCACATAAATCTTGAACTTTTGACTTAATTACCATGGGAGAGTTCAAAGGGCAGGCTGGAGTGGTTGAAGGAACACTGCTCAGGGAGCTGGAGATGGGCCTGGCCTCAGCCCGTCCTCTGGCTGTGTGACCTTGATCAAATCACTTAACCTTTCTGGATGACATTCATCACATCAGTCATTGGGCCAGATGGTCACCAAGGTCTCTTTTGGTACAGCCTGGTAATATGATTCCATGTTTCTCCTTTAAATCGTTGGGCCGTGTTCTCTCTTTTTTGGTTCCAGAGAGAGAGAGAGAGAGGAGAGAGTAGATTATAAACCTTAGATATCAGCATTGGGATGTGCAAGGGTTTTGGTGGGGGCAGGCCCAGCAGCCTATGGTTTCTCACTAAGTTTAAATTGCAGGGTCAAAAGAAATCATATAATCCTACCATGTGTTGACGAATCAATACCTGCCTAGCACATAGATACCTGGAAACTATGTTCGAACTGGCAGGGATCTTAATCAGTGCAACTACTTCATTTTATAGCTAAAGCTTTTAATAGTCATCCATCCATCCATCCATCCATCCATCCATCCATCCATCCATCCATCCATCCATCCAATAAACGCTTGAGTGCCTACCCCATAGGCTAAAGACAACTCCAGCTGTACCTTCCAGGTGCCCTATTCTTGTTGGTCAGCATCAGAAGGGGTATTTTTCAGTACAGAGACACTGATGTTGGAAGCACACATCTATCATAAAGAAGGGGCCCTGAGAAAGAATAACTTGGCTCTGGGGTGGGAATAATAAAGGCTGTGTTGGAGTCCTTTGAAGGAAGTTTCTGTGGGTTTATAAATCTCTCTTTAACTCATTGCATCTTAAAAGACTTCTGTTGTCTTAAAGTAAAATTCTACTTAATATTATTACTAATATGCAATAACTGTTACAGTGTAGAAAATGATAATGGGTAGGTATGCTATACGCTGGTGATGGGATTTGATTGATGGGATGGGATTGATTGTGGCTAGGTCTGACTGTTCTTTAATCAGCTCATTCTTAGTATTTAATGATTAGGAGAACATCATTCTCGTGGTACCTATTACATCAGAAGCTCTAAGAATGTCAGAGCCAAAGGAACCATACCTCTCATCGAGGTTAATTTGTTTCCTTTACAGGTGGATTAGTGTCATTCATTTTGAATGCCATTGGAAGTTTATACCACACGTCTCTATTAGTTGACTTTAAGCCCACTCTTCATACACCTGTAAGGTATATAAGGTTCAGGGAAAATCATGTGTCCTTGGCTTGCAGATTCATTTGATTGATTGATTGATTGAGACAGAGTTTTGCTCTTGTCGCCCAGGCTGGAGTGCAGTGGCATGATCTCGGCTCACTGCAACCTCTGCCTCCTGGGTTCAAGCAATTCTCCTGCCTCACCCTCCCTAGTAGCTGGGACTACAGCCAGGCATTACCATGTCCAGCTAATTTTTGTATTTTTAGTAGAGACAGGGTTTCACCATGTTGGGCAGGCTGGTCTTGAACTCCTGATCTCAGGTGATCCGCCCGCCTCAGCCTCCCAAAGTGCTGGGATTACAGGCGTGAGCCACCGTGCCTGGCCTGCAGGTTCATTTTAGATAAGATTGTTGAGTAAACATCCCTGTTGAGCATCTACTATGGTCAAGGCTGATCTCTGCTTCGGTAGCTATTTAATTTGGTACATGAGTTCCTTCTCCAAATAAGAGTTGTTAAAGCTGTTCACGAGCCTTGATATAAATGGGGCTTCCTTAGGTAGAGGAACCTGTTCTAAGTGCCTGGATGGTGTTTGTCTCCAGCTTCTTTGCAGTTCTTGGGAGGCCCTGGCGTTTCCATGTGTGGCCTTTCCAACTGTAAAAACATACAGAGAACAGAAAGCTGCTGATGAAGGAAACACAGTAGGGCTATCTTATAGTATTATTATTTTTCTAGATCTTACAGATTCTTCAAGGTTCACATAAAGCTAGTGTATTTTAGGAAGAGCTATTGTAAAATTATAAAAGAGTTCCGGCCGGGCGCGGTAGCTCACGTCTGTAATCCCAGCACTTTGGAGGCTGAGGCGGGTGGATCATGAGGTCAAGAGATCAAGACCATCCTGGCTAACATGGTGAAACCCTGTCTCTACTAAAAATACAAAAAAAAAAAAAAAAAAAAAAAAATTAGCTGGGCATGGTGGCGGGCGCCTGTAGTCCCAGCTACTCGGGAGGCTGAGGCAGGAGAATGGCGTGAACCCGGGAGGCGGAGCTTGCAGTGAGCCAAGATCGCGCCACTGCACTCCAGCCTGGGCAACGGAGCGAGATGCTGTCTCAAAAAAAGGAAAAAAAAAAAGTTCCTCCCCTCCCGTATCGAGTTCATTAAACATATTTGTGAGCTTGACATTTAAAGAGAGGCTGTGTGCTGGTGTGATGTTAGCAGTCACCGGGGTGGGGCTGGTCACACATGGGAGCCTGGGTGGAGGGTTGTGCCTGGATTTTTTATGATGGCCCTCAACCTTGGATCTCTGAGACCTGGGTGAGCAGCACTGTGCCCGTACCCTGCTGTATGGCTGTGTCTCTGTTTTGCAGAAGCAGATTTTATAGGTGTAGCTTTGATGATTGAAATATCACCCCAGGGAAGTGGCTACCTGCCAGGAATTCCAGCAAAATTATTTCACCTTAGTCCTTAAATCACTCCTGAGGCACCAAGACAAAGGTGCGGATTGCCCATGGGCTGTTGCCGCAGGTCAGGCCTGCATAGGTGCGCGTGGTCTGGGCCGGTCCCTGTGCTGTTACAGTCACCCGTGGCTTGGCCTAGTGAGGGCAGAAAAGAACAACATTCCTGGTTCCTTCAGCTAAATCCCACTTTTTTTTAGGGAACATAAAAATCATGCCTAATGGTATGTAAGCACATATCTGTTGATTTCTTTTATGTAGAAAAGAAAAGACATTCCACAGGATCAGCTCAGCAGTTATTGATGTTATCTGAAAGAGTTACTGCATTAATATTTAGCTAATTCATATGAATAGGCTATTGTGTTTACTTAAACAAATGACATGAGTGCAGACACCTGACAGCATGAGGTATGCTTTTCATTTAGGTCAGATTTGTAAACGTCTTTGTGTAGTGACAAAGCTCATTATTTGTTTTGTGCTCTCAATGGTTTCTTTTTAGTGGCTGTGGCTGTGGATGGATTTTTCTAAGTAGAAGCTTTTAAAATGAAAGATTATTGAAATTGTTTCAGTATATGCCAGGCCCTGAGAGTCTTGTGATGAATAGGAATCAGGTACTCCCTGGTGAACCTGCAAAAGAATAGGTGCGTTTATGGGCATTCAACACCCAAAGCCAAATGTCTACCCAGGTTGCAAACGCAACTGGATTCAAAGGAAAGAATTCAGCCCCTGTTCCTTCTTTGTCCTCCTTCCTCTTCTTTCCTCCTGGCTTCTATAGTTTTGCCCCTCTTCCCACTGTTTCAGCATCATGTGGATGCACCTAAATCCCATCACTTTGACACCAAGATAAGCACAAGGATAAAGATACAGCACGCCCTTGTAAAGAAATCTCAGCCCTGCCTTTGACAACAGGTTTCAAGAGCAAGCGTGAAGGCTAATTGGGGTAGGTGTTTGGATGCAGTGATTTCAATTCCTAATTGTACCCTGAGAGTCTGGCTGCTAAGTGAAGGGGATCCTTATCCCCCAGGGACGTGCTCTGCACCCGTAGAATAGAGGAGACTTCTAAATATGCATCAGAGACAAAGCCCCTGCCTAGGGCCATTTTGCCTTGGGTTTGTGAACTGTGTGTGCTGTTGTTCAGTCTAGCCTTCATCAGAAATAAGCACAGTTACGAATTAGCCTTCTAATTCAAGTCCCTGTTGGTGGCTGTTTCAGAGGAATACAGGGATTTTGGTTACCAGTTTGCTAAGACAGAAACATATATGTGAAAAGTTAAATTGCTGTACAGTAGAGGTTCTGGACAGGAAAAAAGGAGGACGTGTGCCTTGACCCAGGCTGGCTTTCCCGGACTTCAGCCTTAAACATCAGATTGGTGGAAGGTACAGATTCCAACCTCATGGAGAAGCTGCATCTTCCTAGCAGTGGAGAGTAGGGTTGAAGATAGTGGGCTCTGGCATCAGACTGATGTGGTTCAAATCCTGGCTGCACCTCTTCCAAGCTTCGTGGCTTTTGGCAGGTTACTTAACTGTTCTGTGCCTCAGTTTCCCCACTTGGAAGCCAAGATTATGATAGTGCCTTTCTTCTTGAATTGTTGTGAAGATTAATGTGTTGACATGTAAAAACTCTTTGAGCAGTGCTTGGCAAAGTAGAAACTTTCAGTCGGTAGTAGTCATTAGCCATTAGTAGCAGACATGAAGAATTTACAGTAGTATTCTGGCTTGATGTTGTGGCTTTTATTTAGAAAAAATATACTTTACTTTGTGATTTAAAACTTTTTTCTTTAAAAAATCACTTGTATTTATGACTTTCGGGGACATTTGGAAGGCATAACTTTAACATATCATTTAATTGGTAGCCTCCTCTTAAGTTATCATTAGGTGGGGTGGTAGGGTTATGGCATTCATAACCACCATTGGAAAGAAATTTTTTTTTAATTAAAAAAGTTAGTATGTATTTAGTGATACAGTTTTTTTTGTTGTTTGTGTATAAATTCTGAGAAATGTACGAATGCCTGTCTGGGTTATTTTATTATATTAGAGTGATAATTTATACTATTGATTGCCTTTAAAGTAAGGCTCCAGTAGATAAGTTGATAAGGCTTTTGAGAACAACTTGTTTTTACTAGTGTGTATATGCGATCATTTAATAGGTGTGGCAATCCAAAAGGATATATTTTTGGAGGACTGAGCTGTTGCGGTTGTATATGTTGTTCATATGTATATAAAATAGCATTTTAAAACATGTTTTGGCGTGAAATTATTTTCTGGCATCAAGAACAAGAGAGAGAAGGGGCCTCAAACACTTTTTTTTTTTTTTTTTTTTTCCCTGTTAGTAGACATGAACCGTCCCTCTCTGGGACCTTCTGCTCAGCCAGCTGGATTAGACTTCTGAAAATATTTTCCAAATGTAAATATTACCCAAAGATTTAAAAAATAGCCTATCATTTACATGTAAAGCAAAATGATCTTACCTGTTTGGAGTTTACTCACGGAGGGGAAGGTGGCCATCGATATACATTCTAATATTGTTTTCCAAAACAGGAGCACCATACTGGACCAACACAGAAAAGATGGAAAAGCGGCTCCATGCTGTGCCTGCAGCCAACACTGTCAAGTTTCGCTGCCCAGCCGGGGGGAACCCAACACCGACCATGCGGTGGCTGAAAAACGGGAAGGAGTTTAAGCAGGAGCATCGCATTGGAGGCTACAAGGTAGAATTAAGCTTTCAGAACATCACATTTCTTACATTTTTTTTTGAGATGGAGTCTCACTGTGTCGCCCAGGCTGGAGTGCAGTGGTGCGATCTCGGTTCACTGCAACCTCCGCCTCCCAGGTTCAAGCGATTCTCCCGCCTCAGCCTCCCGAGTAGCTGGGACTACAGGCGTGTGCCACCATGCCTCGCTAATTTTTTGTATCTTTAGCAGAGACGGGGTTTCACCATGTTATCCAGGATGGTCTTGATCTCCTGACCTCGTGAGCCACCTGCCTCGGCCTCCCAAAGTGCTGGGATTACAGGCGTGAGCCACCATGCCCAGCCCTACATTTTTGTTTATTTTTTAAAGTGCTCAAAAGTTAGCAGGAATTAGAAGGAATACTTTAACAAGAATCAATAATTGTCACAATTGCCCATGTCAGGGTTTGATATTAAAAAAAAATATTATCCCGGACTTGCATGTAATTTTAAAGTACAATTCCCGTTTGTGTTGTTCTTCATATGAGGAGAGTTTAATAACAGAAGGGTCGAAAGTTGAGAGTCTGTTTTCTATATGCTTTATAGTGTATAAAACTAAAACGGGTGTGGAATTTGAGAAGCGTCAGTATGGTTTCCCTGTCAGAGCAGGATTGCATGAATAGTGAGGGGACTTGGATTAGAGACTGGAGTATGAAATATGATGCATTAAGGGAGAGTGCGTAGAGATGACAGTGGCAATCTGCTGTCCTCCTTGAAGGATGCTGGAGAGCACGTCACACAGTGCCATGGAATTTAGTCTCATCACTCCCTAGGGAGTTTGAAATTGGCAGCTGTATCCCTGCAGATGCCTGCACATGCTCCTCTAGCCTTTGTTCATCCACTTAGCAGACATTGATTGAGCACCCTGTGTGCCAGGCACCCTCCTGGGCTCTGGGGAGATGAGAGGGTGAGGCATGGCCCCAGCTCGGAGGGGCTCCTAGTCCAGTCCAGCAGGGGAGGCAGAGGAGAACTCTGGCAATGGGAGGGACACAGGTTTGGTTGAAGTTGCAGGAGCATGTTGCATCCCATGGATATACATGGAAAGGTGATATTGGATTGGCTGTTTGGAAGAATAAGGAAAAAAGGAGGTCAGGAAAGGATTCAGGTCTGAGTTGGAAGGAAAGATGTCTCAGAAAGAGAGATGGAATTTCCAAATTATTTAGTATGAAAGGGGAGAACTGTAATAATTGAGCATATGAAAAGCACTGAAGGAAACCTTATGATGAAATTCTCTGATGCATTTGGAACATAAGTGGGCATATTAGTTACCTGTTGCTGCATAATAAATTGCCCCAAGGTATGGTAGCTTTAAGCAACATTTATTACCTCACTGTTTCCTGGATCAGGAATGAAGGTGTGGCTTAGCTGGGTCTTCCATCTCCAGCTGTCTCACAGGACTGTAAGCAAGGAAGGGTTGAGGCTGAGGTCTCATTGGAAGGGTTAATTGGAGGAAGGAACTGCTCATGTGGTTGCTGTTAGGATTCACTTCCTTGCAGAGGGCCTCAGTTCCTCACAGACTGTTGGCTGGGGGCTGCCCACTGTTCCATGCCACACGGGCCTCTTCATAGGGCAGCTGCTGTCATCAGGTTGAGCAAAGGAGGAGCCAGAGAGAGAGAGAGAGCAGGATCACAGAAGTCACAGCCTTTTGTAACCTAGTGTTGGAAGGGACAGCCACTACTTTTGCTTTTTTCTATTATTAAGCAAGACACTAGGGAGGAGGTTGCCCAAGGACCTGAATGCCAGGAGACAAGGGGATCTCCGGAACCCATCTGGGAAAACTGCCCTGTGGGAGGAATAGAAGATGCTCTTTAGCTCAGACCTCAGGTCCTTTAGGGCCAGGTGGGGAGGATTCCTCAGTAGCAGCAGTGGGGTGTCCAGGACTGTGTCTCACGTGTGTTTAACACACCAGCATCACTTTAGCTCCATCATTGCTGTAGGTAAATGAGCCTCCTTTCCACCTAAAAATGCCCTGCAGCCCTTTTCTGAAATTCCGTAGACAGTTATTCATCTTTAAAGGATTATTTTCTTCTGCAAAAGTTTTTGCCTTTTTCTTTTAACACTTAGAAATTAACATCTAGAGGCCAAAATTCAGAGGAAAATGGAGATAGCCTATGAGTAAGTTTCTAAGAACACATGGTGGGCAGTGAACATGTGAAACAGTTATGAGGCAGATCTGCTAGCAGGTGGGTACTGTTGAAGCTTGGAAGTAGAAATACTTTGGTTGTTTTCCACAACTCCTACTTGGTGGTGGAAGCAGGAGGCAGGGGGGTGATTTGTCCTTCTGTTCTTAGTTCAGTCCTTAGACCAGATACGATGAGATTGAAAGGTTGGCCCTTTTAAAAGAAATCTTTTTGAAAAAAAAAAAAGTTAAGGATTTCATGGGGGGATGCTGGTTAGAAAGGAAGAGTTAAGCCACTGAAATCACGGCCCCTGGGATTGTTTTTAACCACCAAATGCTTTCTGAAACTCATGTAATTGATGCAGTTCCAATGATTTATTTAAATACAATCTGAGTGTGAGAATGGTAGTCAAAATCCTGGTGGTTAACTAATTTCATCAATTAAGACAGCCTTGTAAATAAGTACAAAGAGGAGCTGATGAGGTTCCAGAGACCCCTGGGCTCAAAATAAATGGAACCGACATCATTATTATGGGGAAGGAGCTTTTTGCAAATCTGAATTAGTGATTACAAATATGCTAAGAGACTAAGAGGGCCTAATGAGAAAATGCTGCCTGATTTTTAACAGGTGCAGTTCAGTGTTAATTATTGATGCCAACATTCCGCTAGACGAAGAGCACCTATGTTCTAAAAGCAAAATGAGGACTCTCAGCAGAAAGCCTTTGGCCTGCCCCTGTGGAGTGCAGATGACCAAAGTGATTTTGTTGTGTCACGCTGAGCCATTTCTGGAGGGAAAAGGAAATGGAATTTCAGTGTGTGGGACAAAAACCTAAAATATATTTTGCTTTACCAAAAAAAAAGAAAAAAAAAAAGCCAAAAGCGGAAGAGGACCGCACCTTTGGATGCAGTGTGCTGGCGTGGTCCTCGCCCTTCTGGTTCTCTGCTGGAGAAAGGCTATGGCTGTGGGTGGGGCGACCTGGGAGGTTGGCCTGCTAGTTGCAGAGGTGGTCAGCCTAGGTTTATCAAGGGCTTTTCACAACAGCACTGGCATTGAACATTCATTTTGGAGATGCCTGAAACTCTTAGAAATTCCATTGAGTCCCAAGGGCTTCTGGGACTTGAAAAGGAAAGACACATTTCTCATCTCCTGGGAAGGTTCCTTTAGTTACCTAAGGCATCATCTTTGCTAATGATGTGTTAAGTCAACCCCAGGACCCGGAGTCACTGGAGCTCAAAGAGGCTCATTCCCACCTGTGGGCCTGCCCCATGGGGAGCTCCCTGGCTGGCTGTGGCCTGCGTTTGCCTCAGAGAGTCCTTGTTGGGGCCTGACCAGGGCAGACTTCGGGGAGAATGGTCCCTGGTGTTGGATTTTCCCTCTGATATTTTCTTCGTTACCTATATAAACTTAAAGAAATGTGCCTCTGGATTGGGTGCAGTGGCACTGTAATCCCAGTGCTTTGGGAGGCTGAGGCAAGAGGATCACTTGAGGTCAGGAGCATAAGACCAACTTAGGCAACATAGTGAGACCCCCATTTCTGCAAAAAATTTAAACCATTAGCTGGATGTGGTTGCGCTTACCTGTAGTCCCAGCTACTCAAGCAGCTGAGGTGGGAGGATCGCTTGGGCCCAGGAGTTTGGGGCTGCAGTGAGCCGTGATTGTGCCTCTGCAGTCCACCCTGGATGATAGAGCAGGACTCTGTCAAAAAAAAAAAAAAAAAGAAGAAAAAAAAGGTACCTAAAAGGTACCTTTGTACATTTGACTTCAGGGAACTATATTGTTATTTTCATTCCTCGGCACTTCCCCAAAAGCAAAGAGACCTAATTGAAACTCAGAGGGCCTGACATCTAACTGATCCATTCCTGACTCCTGTCCATTTGCCACTTTGCTTTATTTTATTTCTATTTTTTGAGACTGAGTTTTGCTCTTGTTGCCCAGGCTGGAGTGCAATAGCATGATCTCAGCACACTGCAACCTCCACCTCCCGGGTTCAAGCGATTTTCCTGCCTCAGCCTCCCAAGTAGCTGGGATTACAGGCGCCCACCACCATGGCCAGCTAACTTTGTATTTTTAGTGGAGATGGGGTTTCACCATGTTGGTCATGCTGGTCTCGAACTCCTGACCTCAAGTAGTCCACCCTCCTTGGCCTCACAGAGTGCTGGGATTACAGGCGTGAGCTACCGCACCCGGCCCATTTGCCAGTTTGTTTAATGAAGAAGCAAAATGTCAAGTTTTCCAAGATACATTTTTCTAGAAAGCAAATACCTGAAAAGCTTCTTCAAACAAATATGTGTTATTTCTGCAATTTTTGTTTTTCCTTTATAATTCTGTTCATTCCATAAACTATGATTGTGCTTTGGTGGCCTGTCCATCTCATTCTTTCTACCTGTTTATGGATCGGGCACCTAAAGTACATGAGCAAAGTCTTGCTGGATGTTATTAATATGTAATTGATATAATAGTAAAGGACCTAAATCATAACTCTGTCTCCCTAATCATACTTATTCCTGAGCTTTTACATCAGTCTTGACCGTGGGCAAGTTTTTTCAGCTCTCTGTGCCCCAGAATCCCCTGCCTTAAAATGAGAAGATTGGCTAAATAATCCTGATCCCTTCAGGCTCTGAGAACTGTAATTTAATAGCATCACCATCGTGTAGCATTAGCCATTTCTCTTCTTAAACAACAGCACAGATTTTTTTTTTTTTTTTGTAATAAAGAGGTTACCTTCATGGCTAGATATTTCACAGGGCTCAGGACAGTTATTGCAGTTTAATGCAGAAAAGCAAGAAGCTGGCTGAGATAATTAATAGACCACCTCAGTTCTCACCTCCTTCGTAGGTAATGATTTAGGCATAGGGGATTCTTAAAAACCATCTTTTATGCCACTTCGAAGTGCCTAAGAACATAGACCGAGAGAGATCGCAGGACAGAGGGCTCATTCAATGTGACTGTGAAATTGGCACAGAAGCCCTCAGCGTTGGGTATTACAGGGCTTCAGGTTCCCCTGGAGCCCCTCAGCAGAGAGTAAAGCATTATTGAGCATGAACCAAGTATATTTCAGATCTAAGAAAAGATGATTTTTAAAACTTTTGTTATAATCACTACTAAACTGGTTGTTTTGAAGCATAGGTTAATTAGATTTACATTTTCTAGGTTAGTTACTTAGATGTCATTTTAAAGACTTTTTGATGCAAATGTTATGCTTAATCCACAAGTATGTTTAGGGGGAGAAATCATGACTAATGTACTTATCAGCATGTTTATACTTTATGGAGAGTTTTTTCAGTGAAGACATTTCAGCTTTAATCCCACATCAAGCAGTCTTTGATGAGGACACAGGCATATGTTTGTATTAGCCAACATTTATGGACTGCTCCCCCCTGCATCGTGACTTCCCAGGTGCCTCCCATGGAGCTAGTTGCTCAGTCCTTCCACAGCCCAAAGAGGCAGACACTGTTATTTTGCCCTTTTACATTTGAGGGCTTGCCCTACACCTACCTCATAGGTGGCACAGCTGCCATTTGGACCTACGTGATTTTGCACCAGAATTTATGCTCTTGCTAAACTGCTTTCTTCAAATGTAGTTCCATGTTTTGTAAAAACCAAAACACTGTTGCTGTTGAATGAGAAACATGATGAAAGTAATGGCTCCCCAAAAGCATGCAAAGATCTAGCCCAAGGTATACTGTTCAGAGCAAAGTTGGGGATATGATGCTGTTCTTTCAACTTCCAAGACCTCTGTGGGTTATTTATTTGTTAGTTTTTGAGACAGAGTCCCTCTGTATTGCCCAGGCTGGAGTGCAGTGGTACGAACATGGTTCAGTGCAGTCTTGACCTCCTGTGTTCCAGTGATCCTCCTGCCTCAGCCTCCTGGGTAGCTAGGACTACAGGTGCATGGCACCACATTTGGCTAATTTTTAAATTTTTTGCAGAGACGGGGTCTCACTTGTTTGCCCAGGCTGGCTTTGAACACGTATGCTCAAGTGATCCTCCCGCCTCAACCTCCCAAAGTATTGGAATTACAGGCTTGAGACACTGTGCCCAGCTGGTTATGAGGTTTTTACATTTATTGTGGTAATATATGCATAATATAAAATCTACCATTTAAGTCATTATCAAGTTTAGTAGGCATTAATTACATTCACGGTGTTGTACAACCATCACCACTATTTTCAAAACTTTTTCATCTCTCCAAACAGAAACTTTGTACCCATTAAGCAGTAAGTACTCGTTTCCCCTCCCCCACTGCACCTAGTAACCTCTAACCTACTTTTTGTCTTTATGAATTTGCCTATTCTGTGTACCTTATATAAGTGAAATCAGGATATTTTTCCTTTTGTGTCTGGCTTATTTCACTTAACAAAGGTCCATCCATATTGTAGCATGAATCAAAACTTCATTCCTTTTTATGGCTGAATTATATTCCATTGTATGGATATACCACTTTTTTTTTTTTGAGACAGAATTTCACTCTGTCGCCCAGGCTGGAGTGCAGTGGTGCAACCTTGGCTCACTGCAACCTCCACCTCCCAGGTTCAAGCGATTCTCCTGCCTCAGCCTCCAGAGTATGGGATTACAGGCACTCACCATCATGCCCGGCTAATTTTTGTATTTTTAATAGAGACAGGGTTTCACCATGTTGGTCAGGCGGTCTCGATCTCCTGCCCTTGTGATCCACACGCCTTGGCCTCCCAAAGTGCTGGGATTACAGGCATGAGCCACTGTGCCTGGCCCCACATTTTGTTTATCCATTCAACTGATGATGATCACTTGGGTTGCTTCTACCTTTTGGCTATTGTGAATAATGTAGCAATTGGTGTACAAGTATCTGTCCCAGTCCTTGCTGTAAGTTTCTCTGGTATATACCTAGGAGTGGAATTGCAGGACCATATGGCATTTGTCTATTTTGCAAAAGCAAAAATGGGGAAGATCGTAACATTTTTAAACAGCTAAGTTCAACAGGTGGTGGATGTCCTGCTGCAGCCACCTTTGTGAGCACCTACAAGCAACGGGCCTCTAAGAAAACATGGCATGTTGTAATTCACTTCCCACCTCCTCTGGAGAGATCCAATGGTTGTTTACCGAGCAGAGGGAAGAGTTTCTGCCACTGATCCCGAGGATCAGATCGCCCGGCCCTGTTCTCTGGACACCTCCTGAAAAGCAAACTTCTTGTATCAATGTTGGAGTTTAAGCATTAACAGGTGTTTGCCTCCACATCTGCGTGGTGGTGAGCAACAGCAGGTACCTCTGTCCTTGACATACAAGGTTAGTTGGCACAAATGCTTTCAGAAAGGATGCAAGTCCCCCAGGCACCTGCTGAAAGTGGGGGACTGGGATGGGAAAATTAGATTTTACGCATTTTTTGTTTTTTTGTTTTGTTTTGAGACAGTCTCACTCTGTCACCCAGGCTGGAGTACAGTGGCATGATCTCAGCTCACTGCAGCCTCTGTCTCCCAGGTTCAAGCGATTCTCTTGCCTCAGCCTCCTGAGTAGCTGGGATTACAGGCACCTGCTACCATGCCTGACTAATTTTTATATTTTTAGTAGAGACAGAGTTTCACCATGTTGGCCAGGCTGGCCTCGAATTCCTGTCCTCAAATGATCTGCCCGCCTCGGCCTCCCAAAGTGCTGGGATTGTAGGCGTGAGCCACCGCACCTGGCAGATTTTTTGCATTTTAATGGCAACTCACCTGTTGAATGAACTGATCTGTTCATGGGGTGGGTGCCTGTGTGAAGGCCAGGATTACAAGAGATTGCTGTCTTCCTGGGTAAATTGGGTGCTGATACTGGTGGGAGAAAGGCTTGGGACTATCTTTCTGATATCACATGGACACAGCGTTCTACCTGGCACAGAGTAAAACTTTCTATCACCTTCTGGATGTTTATTCTGCTTGTTATCGAACACCTGAGTATTTGGAAATGTCTGGATTTTTTTGCAATGTGGAAGGTAAATATCCAGGTGACAGCCTGGGTCTTTAACCTTTCACCCTTCACCTTTCACTGCGGTGTTTTGGTGTCAACAAACTAAATCTACATTCCCAGTTGTCACCTGAGGGTAGCCTGGGATTTAATAGGCATTTTGGGGGAATGAAGGTAACAGAAGAATTCCGAAAAACCTGTCTGGGCCACCTGGTGTCTTTGTGTGGATAGGGTGTGGAATGTTCATGGAATCCGCTTCTTGTATTATACTTGGGAGTTTAGGCCATTTTGCTTCAGTCTGCTTTGTTTCAATATTGAAATGTTATTTTAAAAAAGTCTTTAGTGAACATGGTTTTGAAGCCCGTGCTCTCCTATTCTGTTACTTGGCAGATGAAAAATAATGATGAATTCCACAAGGATTTGGCCATGAGCAGGAAAGAAAAAGAGTCGTGGTTGTGTTGGTTGGTGCAGAATTTCTTCTCTCTGGCTTTGTGTTTGTTTTGCCAGATCCATTGGTTCTGCAGGCGGTAGCTACTATTGAATGATTGTCTAAGGAGCTGTTTGATTATACTTTTTTGTTGTGTGTGTTGAGATTTCTGTTTGTTTGAAAGGTAGAAATAAGAAAAAAGTAAGCAATACCCATAATCCTGCTGCTAATTATATAAAGTACATTGCTAACAATTTGGTATATTTTCTTTCTAATTTTAGCTATGTTTATAGTCAGGCTTATACTTTCAGTTTTATATGCATCTTTAGGGTGGTAAATGTGTCTGCTTTTTTCTTTTTTTTAAAATAAATTGGAATCATGAATTAACTTTTTCATTTATCAATAACTGTTTAATGATAGCTTACCAGGTCTGGACAAAATACTTCATTCTTTTTATGACTATAGACTCTGCTGTTTGAATGAACTATCCCTTAGTTCATACAGGATGAACTATGCATTCTTAATGTCTCTCTCCTTGACAGTTTTTTGCTCTTACAAGCAGTGCTTGAAGCAGCAGTTTTGTTCATGTGCCTTGAAGTAATTGTGCTATTTTCTGTGGGCTAGCTTTCTAGAAGTAGAATTAACTGGGTCAAAAAAATGTGTGCTGCTAATTTTAATAGGTACCAGCAAGTTATTTTACACAAAGGTTTTTCTCAATTTATGTTCCCATTCTCAATTGGAATCTTTTATTTCCCTACATATTCACCAAGTACTGAATAACATTGATCCTTTTAATTTTTGTTAATCAGCTGGTGAATAACAGTGTCTCATTATTGTTTTAATTTGCATTTCCCGGATCGTTAATGAGGTTAAGCATCTTTTCATATGTTTATTGGGTATTTACATTCCCTCTTCTCTGAAAGCAAAGATGGTGTATGTGCATTTGGCCTAACTGGCAAAAGAATTGTAGCACTGAAAATCTGAGGAATTTAGAAACACGCGTTGTATATATTATGTCGGAAGAGTTGTTTCTTTAGGTTTATACTGAATCTCCATATGGAAATAGAGTAATGAAAAAAAAACCCCCAAAGTTTGTGCTTTTGTTTGCCATCTTTATAAAGTTACTATTGTAGTTTCTTAGCTTGCTATTAAGCAACTACTAATCAATGGTAGGATATCCCCTACAAAAGTGTCCAGCAGTCCCACTGTTGGTGGCATTTAAGAGCATCCATTTGGAAAATGCTACAGCTCATAAAATTTGGGTCAATAAATCAAATACTGGAGCAATGGTGTAAGAAAATAAATATTAACAGCACTGCATGGGGCAATATTGATCTAGTACCAAGATTTCTGGATGGACAGAAACACCCTGTTTGGTAATTGTGCTTCTCATTGTAAAAACATTTTATAAACGTTAACTTATTAATATTTGTAGTGCATCTCCAGGAAGTAAATATTCAGAGAGCACGTGCTCTTGAAGAGGGATCTTGTATGGAATGCCATGGCCCCAGTGAGAGACTTGAGCTGACCATATCCCCTGGGGTTAAAAAAAGGGAGCAGTGAGCCAAGCTGCATATGCCAAGATTTAATGTCTCAGCCGAGTCAGGCGATGTCCCCTCCCCGTGCAGTTCAGGTTCAGCTCCATTTGGAATACTCCATGTGCCAAATCTGGATCCAGGCACAAGAAAGACATTGACAGTTTGAATGGGGTCCAGAGACAGGCACTAGCCGTGATTAAGGGCTTATGGGCATGACATTTGAGTGGGGGCTCAAAGAACTGAATATTTACAGCAGGGATAAATGCTGGATTACATGGCTTGGCGACGTGGGGACCCGTGGCTACATCCCTAAGTTACCTGCCACATGACTGGTTCCCTGTAGGCAAAGAGAATCATTTCTGTTACCCCTGAGAGCTTAAGGTGAAGGGAGGGTCTCCTTTTGGGTCTGTGGACCTCAAGGAAAATCAAGGAGCTTATACCTACGTGTCCCATGCTCTCAGCATAACTACGCCATTGTAGCACCCAGGGATCCAGGATTTAGGTAGGGAATTCTCATTGCGCTGGAAGATTTAGCATCCATATCTCCTCCTCCTTCAGAAGACACATTCTGCATGGAAGGTGCTTATCTCTCCTAAGGGGAGGTGCACTAGCATCTTGTCTAGGTCCTGTTACAAGTCTACGGCTCAACCAAGAGCAGAAAGCGAGTCTTTGTTGTACAGTACAGACTCTCCACTGTCGATCAGATGCCCGTAGATTCATTTTTCTGCCAGACATTTTACCTGCGACAGTGAGGATCAGTTTCCCATCACCAGCTCCAGGCTGTTAGACTCTGAAACTACCTTCATAGTTGTCAGTGACTGCAGCAGCCCAGCAAAGTGACTGTCCAGAACTGTCTTAACTCACTGCTTGTACTCTGTTAAGGAGGAAGGAGGCCAACCTTCACCCAGTGATCCTTTCTAAGACTGTCAGTGATGAGCAGCGACCTGGTTTTAGAACTCAGCAGCAGTGCCTCCACCCTGCAGTCATGGCTTGCATAGAACTGAGTGGCTGACATGAAAACCGTGGCACTACAGCGTGCTCCTCGCATCTCTTAACTCTGTTGGCAGGCTAATCACTGGCGCTGCTTTGCAAAGTGGACAGCTGCTCTGCCCTCCTGTTTTTATAGTGGAGTGGTTACGAGATGATTTTCTTTATTCTCTAGTTTCTTATATCATTCATGTTTCATTCTAGTTTCTTATATCATTCTAGTTTCTTATATCATTCATGTGCTTGCAAATGCTCTGCCTGTATTTGTTTTTTACATGATTAACCCAAAAACACTTGGAATGCTCAGGGCATGGCTCAGGAGGTCAGTTGAAATTCCTGAAATGATAGCTAAGGTTAGTAGGCCTTGACTGTTTATTTTTTCATTTCATTTCACTGGAGTGCCTTGTCCAAAACACCTATAGAGAATGACTTGGATTCAGATAGAAATACTAAAGCCTCAAACCCTGAAGATACGAGATGTTGCATTTTGTGGTAAGGAAAACGCTCGCATGTTTGAAAATTTGAGTCTATGGAAATATTTGAAAAGCCGGGGGAGAACATTAGAATGGCGTCTCTTTGTGTATTGACGGTACCTTGGGTAGGAGTCACAATAGCTGATTTTCACATGTGCTGCTTATCTTTGAAAAGTCTCAAGAAGTTTGTGAACGGACTGATATACAACTTGAGTTTTGTAAGGATTCATTGCTCCCATATTTGGAATTCTGGGTATTTCTCTGAGGAACATGTATATCTATTCAGCCACCACCAGAGATGGGAAGGGCAGACTGATGTTCCCAGCTGAAACTTCTTGAGACATCCAGACAACATCTGAGAAGTATGAGCTCCTTAGGAGAAATGAATTAGCTACGGCAGCACAGAGGGCTTGGAGCAGTGCCTGGCATATAGTAAATGCTCACTAGTGTTAGTTCTAGATGGTTCTGTGATGCCATAGAGGCTGAGGGTTCCCAGTGGGTGGGCAAACTGGTAGCTCGCCTGCCTGTGGCCATTGGTACCAGGCTGGCTGGTGTTCAGGCTCCCTGGCCAGTTGGCCTCTCCTAGAGGAACCCTCAAATCCATGATGGTAACAGACCCACGCTGTACACTGCCGAATACTCCTGCAGATCTGAATATGTCAATATTTGCTTCACAGGTGTTCACCATGATGATGATGATGGTTTTCATTTCTCACGATTCTTAGTGACAGTTATCAATTTAGAATTTAGGTGATTCTTCCATACCTTCCTTGCCTCCTTCAGCTTCTTTTTAAATCAAGAAAGCACAGTACTTGGTATTCTGTGCTAGGATTGTTAAATAACCGCCTTTGCTTTGATCTTTTCAGGTACGAAACCAGCACTGGAGCCTCATTATGGAAAGCGTGGTCCCATCTGACAAGGGAAATTATACCTGTGTGGTGGAGAATGAATACGGGTCCATCAATCACACGTACCACCTGGATGTTGTGGGTGAGTTTGCCTTTCCTCGCGTGGCGGCTGCATACCAGCCCATTCTTGCTTGACTCGTTTGAAAGCATGAATGTTAAGTCCTGTTTCTCCCATAAGTTTCAGGAGAATTGGTTCATTCTTATTCTTTCTACTATCATTTTACAAGGCTGCTTCTGTCATCTGACAATATTCTGTTTTCCAGGCAGCAAGGGTTTATGAGCTTTGCATGATCCTCATGGTTCCCAAGTGTCATCTGTGTAAAGTGGACGTGGTATGAAATGTCTGACATTTTGGAAGCTGAGATTGCTCTGAAAATGTTAACTGGGCAGGTGAAAAGGGTACAGTTGTGCTGTAGCAGACCTTTGGTTTTAAAAGAGAAGCATCATTTCCCCAACAGGGCAACTGTAGAAGGCCAGCTGAAGAGTAAAGGAAAAGGTCTGAGGACTGAGCCTGTGGCTGGCTGGAAAAAGGTGAATGTTGAGGGCCCTTCACTTCCATCACAAGAAAGTCATTAGACGGTACCAATTCAGTGTCTGTTCCTGGCAGCTATTTCCTCTGTGCAAAGGGAACCATGTATATGAGCTTATAAATACATTTTTGTCAGAGTGCACAGATAAGTAGGCCATTTTAATTAAACATTGAAGACCACCTAGCCTGTTGTCTTGGAAATTCAAATTTCTTCCCAGGTTTTGCCTGTGATGATGGGGCTTTGTTGTAACTAATGAAGAAAGGATGTTTCTGTGTCTTGGAGGATTGCTAACATATGGAACTCTACCCAAGACATACTTCATTGTAGCAGGATGGCAGGTTAAGATCCCTTCCATGTGGGGGCCATCTTTTCTCTTTCCTGTCATGTGCCTTGACTTTCAGCCTGCCACCTTGAGCCCTTTCTTTTGGTTTGCCCTCCCCTAAATACAGGTTGCTGACTTCTGCTGTAGACTCAACTCAGTTCACACTCACATTTTGCCGTAATGTGACTGTTGGTAATTCCACAAGCCCACACCACCCACTGTGCCTCTGTAAACAAAGTGTCTCCTACATCATAGCCTGCGCGTGTGTGCCTAGTATCATCTCACGTGTGGGTCTCCTTCAATAAAATATCTTTGAAGAGGGAGACCCCGTTAGATATTGGAATTGCCCAAAAAAGCCACTAAAAAATAATCCAAAAGCTTGATTAACCAAAGTGCAAAGATTTGGTTAATTAAAAATTTTAGGTTAACTGAAAAGTAAACAAAACTATTTTGATTTTCTGTCAAGTTAAACAGAATTGGATCTACAAGACGCTCTGCCTTAGAAAGCAAGATATAACCATTACTTCCATTTGCATATAAGCATTCAGGGAAAATAGTGTTTATTCAAAGATTTGAGTTTTGTTCTTCAGAAGCCTTCATGTGAAATTTGATGGGTCCTTGAATAGTGTTGATCCTATAGATATTCATAAAAGAGTGAGTTTTAGAGCTCTTTCCCCATAGAGATATTTGTGGCATGTTTCTTAGTGAGAATTGCCATGTTCAGATATTTTACAAAACAAACAAAAAGAGAAGTAACACTCAAATTTGAGAAGAAAATGATTAACATTTGTTTTGGCATTGATACACTGTAAATCCATTGATCAAAGAGCATATGACTTGGCCTTTACCTGGGTTCCTGTGTATACCGAATGTGACATAAAACTATTTCTATTTAGGGAAAGAGAGTTAGATTTTGGGCTAAATGTTCTAAATACCTAATTTTGAAATTAAGTAATTTATTGTGGGAAAAAATAATTGTGCTATAGCAGTCTTTTGGGATTATAGCTTTGCATAGGTCTACAAATCATTCATTAGGCTGGGCTGGGGCCATTCCAGGCATCGTGGAGTCAGATCTTGGCCACTCTGGTCTGGGCTTTTGCTTACAGCAAGTTTTAAGTTGAGTTGTTATGTAAAACATTCAAAAGCCCCTCACCCCATCTCCTCTTTGAGCTTTCTGGCAGCTCATCCCTGTGAAGCCCTGAAATCTCTCTTAGAGTTTAGGGTTGGGATTTGAATTGGGCTGCTGAATAATGGAATTGTGCTGTCTAATGTTAATCCCCTGGCAATCAGTCTTGTTGAAAAGAGCGTATGATTCAGTGGTGTAATGTAGAGAGAGCGTGGAGTGTATGGAGTAATGCAGAGAGAGGCCTGATTATGTCACAAATTTGGGAGATCGCCCAGCTAAACACAGGCCAATAATGACACAATGCTGGTTGGGAATATCCATTAAAGCTCAACTCCAATAATTTTCCAAGCCTTGAACCTTCTTTATAAATAGAAGCCAAAAGTCAGTGGAGTATAAGACATTTTCAGTAAAGATGGAAGTGTGAAATACTCTCATCTTTGCTCAAAACCCTAGTAATTGCTTTGCGAAGCACTAATAAAATAAGAATTGAGTCAGCTAAAGAGGCTCATGTAGACGTACAGGGTTGGCAGTCATTCTGAACATCTCAGCAAGTGGAAACAAAAAGGATTCAAGCTTAAGCAGTGAATTTCTGGTAGCCCACAGGCCCAAATGTGATACACTGCTGTGTGATAACAGCTTTTCAGCCACCTCTCTGTTTCACAGAAAATCAGAAACCCTTTCCCAGTGAAAGCGAAGTCCCGTTCTTGCCCACATTCTTTGGGGTTTTATTTTTGTTGCTATGATACATAGATTGTGGTTCAGATATTATGAAGCATCAAGATGGGTGAGATCTTTTTATTGAAATTCTCCCTTGGAAAGGCATTCCCATAAGCACTTTAATGTAAAAGCCGTGTAATTTAAGTGACATTCTTGTGTTCTGGAATTAAACGGCAAGCCATTGTTGTGTGTAAGGGAAATGCTTTCATTTATGGGAGCCCTTTTAGGAGCCTGGCTTGATCCTCATTAAAATTGACACCATTACTTTTCAGCTATTTACTGCAAGGGAAAATTAGTGTGACGCTCCACATTTTGGTAATTGTGGCAATAATAAAATGGGCTCCCCTAAAATAGCTGTGGCTCCGGGAGGTGGCGAGCCTTCACCATCGTTCATCATTGAGTGGTACCAGAGCCCTGGATTCTGACTGAGGTCCTGTCACTGTGAAGCTGCAACGCTGGGATGACTCATTTCACTTTCCTTGTGTCCAAAAATGAAGGAACTGGAACTCATGAATGTTAGAACAAAAAAAGCGGCTTGTGCCGTGGAATGAATAGCAGGTTTGTCAGTGGCCATACCTGGGGCCCCTAGTGAATTGGGACAAATTATTTAGCTTTTCTGAGGCTCTGTTTTATCATCAGTAAAATTGGAATGATGATACTTACCTCATTCCTATGATGGTTGTATTAGGTTTCCTAGGGTACCCCTAACAAATTACTATAAACTAACTGGCTTAAAACAAAAGAAATCTATTCTCTTACAGTTCTGGAGCCTAAAAGTCCAAAATGAAGGTGTTGGCAGGTTCCATGCCCCTCTCCCAGCTTCTGGTAGCTGTCCTTGGCTTTAGAGGCACTACTCCAATCTCTGCCTCCGTCTTCATGCGGTCGTGTTCTCATTGTGTGTCTCAAAATCTCCTTCTGTCTTCCTCTTGTGAGGACACCTGTCACTGGATTTAGGGCCCACCGTAAATCCAGGATGAGCTAACCTCGATATTTTTAACTTAATTACTTTTGCAAAGACCTTTTTCTTCAAATAAGGTCACATTCCTAGTTTCCAAGGCTTAGGACGTGGACGTACCTTCTCGAAGGTCACCCCTCAGCTCACTACATTAGTTATGAGGCATCAGTTGGGTTAGCAGATGAAAACATCAGACTGGCATGTAGGTGGCCAGCAACAAATGCTGGTTTCCTCCCTTCCAAACCAGGATTCTTTTGAGGGTTAGAGCGGATCTTTAATAGCTTTTATTAGTCTCAATCAGAAGTCTTATTAAACAAACAGAATGCCATTTTGGGG
Organism: Pongo abelii; assembly: GCF_028885655.2. Taxonomy (NCBI): domain Eukaryota; kingdom Metazoa; phylum Chordata; class Mammalia; order Primates; family Hominidae; genus Pongo; species Pongo abelii. The sequence continues at coordinate 128,608,703 of NC_071993.2, read as the reverse complement.
CTGGGTGTGGTGGCTCACACCTGTAACCTAGCACTTGGGGAGGCCGAGGCAGGCAGATCACCTAAGGTCAGGAGTTAGAGACCAGCCTGGCCAACATGGTGAAACCTCGTTTTTACTAAAAATACAAAAATTAGCCGGGTGTGGTGGTGGGTGCCTGTAATCCCAGCTACTCGGGAAGCTGAGGTAGGAGAATTGTTTTAACCTGGGAGGTGGAGGTTGCAGTGAGCCAAGATCATGCCATTGCACTCCAGCCTAGGCAGCAAGAGTGAAACTCCATCTCAAAAAAGAAAAAAGAAAGCCGGGCGCGGTGGCTCATGCCTGTAATCCCAGCAATTTGGGAGGCCGAGGCAGGCAGATCATGAGGGCAGGAGTTCAAGACCAGCCTGACCAACATGGTGAAACCCCATCTCTACTAAAAATACAAAAATTACCCGGGCGTGGTGGTGGGTACCTGTAATCCCAACTACTCAGGAGGCTGAGGCAGGAGAATCGCTTGAACCCTGGAGGCAGAGGTTGCAGTGAGCTGAGATTGTGCTATTGCACTCCAGCCTGGGCGACAGTGAGACTCCGTCTCAAAAAAATAAAAAATAAAAAATAAAAGCCATTTTGAGACTTACAGATGTGGCCAGAGGCTGACATTGACATTTCCTACTGAGGTTTCCACCTTTGATTAATGCTGTCATCAAGGCCATCCTGAGACTGGTTTGGCTGTTGGACTTGCAGAAGAGGCGTGTGGAGTTTGAGGACTTGAATGAAGTTCATGGAGTTGGCCTCTTTATGCCCACACCTCCCCCTCCCCACTATACAGTGGAGGAAGTTCAGGTTCAGCTGGGTAAGTGATTTGCTAAGTGAGGGCTTGGAGCAGGCATTCTGGAGCTGGGGCCTCCATCTGGGTGTTCTCCACGCCTACCTATATGAATGCTCCTTGCTCTCTAAGCCGACTTCTTCATTTGATGTTCACTGTGGTGTGTTTCAGTAGTGACTGCCGCAGCCCGACTCTAAGGAGGTGCTGCTGTCACCCCACCCTGCTTTCAGCTCTTTGCTGCAGAAGACAGAATGTGCAGGAGAAAGATGGGACCTTAAAAGACTAGTTGCTCTTCCTCACTCATGTAGACGATTTGGCTTTGAATCATGAATTCTTGCTTTTTTTGGGCATTCCAGTTCTGCGTTTCCAGAGACCCTCAGGTACGTCAAGCTTTTTGCCTGGCATTTGATATTTTGGGGGCAAAGAACAGTGGAGGTGGAAATGGTGCCTCTGGTTTTGCCAAGGCCAGATATGTCTTCTCCCCACTCCTTGTTTTTTTTTTTTTTTTTTTGAGACAGAGTCTTGCTTTGTTGCCCAGGCTGGAGTACAGTGGCATGATCTTGGCTCATTGAAACCTCTGCCTCCCAGGTTCAAGTGATTCTCCTGCCTCAGTCTCCTGAATAGTTGGGATTATAGGCATATGACACCATGCCCAGCTAGTTTTTGTAGTTTTTAGTAGAGTTGGGGTTTCACCATGTTGGCCAGGCTGGTCTCGAACTCCTGGCCCGGAGTGATCCGCCCTCCTCGGCCTCCCAAACTGCCGAGATTACAGGCATGAGGCACCGTGCCTGGCCTTTATCAGTTTAACTTTACAGAAATTTGTTCCCCCTGCCCGTCCCCATCCCCTCAAATGAAAGCTGTAAGCAGCTGACAGTTGTTGTTTGGGGGCCCATCAGAGGCCGCATGTCACTTCTGGATGGGTCAGGCATCACTACCAGCCCCGACTTGATGGTGGCAGATCAGCATGGCACTGTCAACTAGCCCTTGACATAAATCTGTTGTAACTTAGCCCCAGACATGATAGGACACAGCCTGAAAGCACGCAGGAATCTGTACCAGAGCGAAGTCCCCCCTCAGGTGTGTGTTCAAGAATGAAGCGTCTTTTATTCCAAGCACTGACTGATAAGCTCGAATGTGGAGTTGACACCTGGAATGGAGTTTTGGGAGCTTTTGGCAGCCTGTCCCCAGTGGGAGAAGGAGGAATGGCTGAAATTGTTGACTGCTTGGGGCAGCCTCTGTCCCAGAAAGACAAAGGCTCCCGTGTGATAGCTGAGCTGGGGCCAGGGGACGGAGGCACGGCAGAGTCCCTCAAACCACAGCTGGAGTGTGAAGTTTGGACTCTCTCCTGGGTTTGGAACAAAGTAGTGGTTAAGTAAATGAAGAAGCGGTGGCCTAGTTAATTAATTAACTGGTTAATTCATTACTGAAGCTGTCAAGATTCAGTCATTCCTGCTCACTTGCTCCTGATGGAAGGCTGCATCTCAGTCTCGGTTTCCATCACACTGTGGCTTCTGGATGGAATTTTTGTTTCTGTGTGTGATGAGGAGTGGCTGTGGTGGCATCATTTAAACGACGTGATTCTGCATGTCCAGAGATGTTAGGATATTGAAAGCCTGACCATTACCTTTTAGGTTGTCACGCTTGTACCTGTTCCTGGCACAAGGTCTCGGCTCCATAGAGCCCTGTGGGGTTCTGAACTTGAAGCCTCTCTTGACTTAGAGGCTGCCTGGCCAGGCCTCATTTGATTTTCCATACTCCTGGCTTTGCTGCCAGTGAATTCTTTTCCATTTCTTGCTCTGAGTGTAAGACTTGGTGTCCTACCCTGACACGGGCTCTGCATGCCAGCTCTAGAGTTGCAAAATCTCACCAGAGGGAGGCAGAAAGCCCCCCGCTGTTGAGAAGGGATTGGGATGGCGTGCCAGGTAATGGATCACAGCGACGGCCTTTCTAAGTTGGCTTATTTAGTTGACAGGAGATCACGGAACGGGAGCGGAGTTGAGGAGGAAGCACCTTCCTTTTGCTGCTTTTGTGTCTCCAGCTGCCATCTCATCCTGTTCTTACAAACCATTGCTGTCACAGACAACCCCTAAGGGTCTCTAGTCTGTGCCAGATGCCCTCTCTGGAGGTTCAGGTGGAAATTACATGGAGAGGGGTGTCAAGTTCTGTTTCCACCCTTGCTAACTCTATGACCTTGGAAAAGGCATGGAACCTCTAAGCCTCAGTTTCCTTGCCTGTAAAATGGGGTGATGACTGTTTCCTTGTAGCACTATGGGGAGGAGGAGGTGGTAGGAGAGGCAGTGCTTTTAAATAATAGTACCATGCAACTGTTAGTCAGTATTGTGCGTTGGTCCCATACTTCCTCTTGCATCTCCAGACAGAGCCGTGCACCCTGAGCCCATCCTGATGAAAGGAGGGGTCAGTCCTGTCCTTTCCTCCAGGATAGAGATTTCAAAACTTCCTTTGGTAGCTACTGTTTAATGAGCTTTTGATTGCTACAAAGCAGCTTTTCATTCCTGTTTCACAACAGGGATCCCGGGGGGCAAAGGCTGGTTAGTGGCAGCTAGATCACTCCAAACGTACTGACTGGCAAATACAGACTCTCCCGCAGAACTGACCCCAGCAAGAAGCCTTTGGGAGCAGGTGGTATTCTGCGGGTGCCAGCTTCCTGGGGTGGGAGCAGGCACACGCCAGCCTGGATGGGGCATGGTAGAACTGCGGTGTCAGCTTTTTTGTCACATTCTCTGCAGGCTACCCCTTGTCCTTTGCCCCACCATTGAGGAAGGAAGCCTTATTGATTGCTTTCGATTCTTGCAGGGGGCCTGGATGAGGTGGCTGGAGAGAGGGCTAATATTTGGTCTGGCATTTAATCTTGGCATTTCATTTATGGTGTGGGCAAAGAGGATGTAGAAGTGTTAAAATCAAGTTAATATCTTACAGTTTTATGTAAGAAGAGGTTACCTGGAGAGTCAGGTGAGGATGGGGCAGAGAGAAAGCTGCTTCTGTCAGAGCTTGGGCAAATAAACTTGCCATGAAGTGTCAATTTATTGATGGCAGTAAGAGTGTGCAGTAATGTGCTGGAACTTAGCAAGGTTTCTATCAGCGTGTGCTGAATTGAAATAATCAAAAAACAGTTTAATAAGTTGCTTATATTTGGAGTTTTCTGGTTCTTAACATTGCAAATTCTGAAGCAAGAAATTAGAGTTTCTCTCTTAAACTCACTTACTCATGTGGCTTTATCAACGGCTGCCTTTATAAACCAAAAGACCTCAGTTGGGAAGTTTTATGAGACAGAGTCTTGTTCTGTTGCACAGGCTAGAGGGCAGTGGCATGATCTTGGCCCACTGCAACCTCCGCCTCCTGGAAGTGATTCTCCTGCCTCAGCCTCCCGGTAGCTGGGATTACAGGCAGACACCATCACGCCTGGCTAATTTATGTATTTTTAGTAGAGATGGAGTTTCACCATGTTGCCCAGGCTGGTCTTGAACTCCTGACCTCAGATGATCTGCCCGCCCAGGCCTCCCAAAGTGCTGGGATTATAGGCATGAGCCACCGCACCTGGCCTGCCAACTCTTGTTAAGATGTGGGTGTGGAATGCTGTGTGTTCTTCCCCTTTTAAAAGATGTGTCTGTTGGTTTGCTTTCACGGATTCCCTCTCCCTTAGGAGACCCGGCTGTTGTATTCACGGTCTTCATGCTTGGTTTGTTTTCACAGTCAGAGAAGGTAGGATGCTGTAGGGTTCTACCTGCAGGTAGGATGTGCTCCCTACTTAGCGATTTGGAAGGGTGGTGTCAGAGAGCCACTGTGCGTCTTTCACGATAGCCAGTCAAATGTGGGTGTCTGTGGGGAATAGATGGCCGAGGGTGTCGGTGTTGCTGTAGGGAGGTTGTTCTGTTTCCTCTTCTGAGAAGAGACAGACGAGGCAATGGGAACCTCATTGCTTTGGCTTGGAGGGAGAAAATAGAGCAGAGCTCTCTAGCTGGGATTTTGTGTATTTGCTGAGTTGCAGTGGTTAATTCTCTATCTGTGACACACGTGGTATGCTCATGCAGCCTGTATGTGGTCGAGAGGGTGACAGTCGCTTGAATGAGGCATAAGGCTTTGCCCTCATGGAGTTCCTCAGGTCACATTTTGAGGTCAAAGACCATAAATTGGGATGGAAATTTCTAGATCTTGATGGAACTCCAACTTTTTCTCTCTTTCTCAAAGCCTCTGGATTACAGGATTCTCTCAAACAAGGCTGGCAGGAATTCTGTCCATCCCAAATAAGTATGCAAATCTGCAGGTCAAATGGTGCCCCAGACATATTCCCTACTGGATCAGGGAGATTGTGGTCTTTTGAGAGACAAACATTGGATATTGTTCTAGTAGGATCTTTTGAAAATTGGGCTCTATTAGAAAAAGGAAGTTCTCATTTTACTGGTTCAGTGTACACTCTGGGCTGAAACTGAAAGGTAAAGGACTTAGTCCTTTAAATTTTACATTTTGGTCGGGCGTGCTGGCTCATGCCTGAAATCCCAGCACTTTGAGAGGCTGAGGCAGGTGGATCATTTGAGATCAGGAGTTCGAGACCAGCCTGGCCAACATGGTAAAACCCCATATCTACTAAAAAATACAAAAATTAGCCGGGCGTGGTGTTGTGTGCCTGTAATCCCAGCTACTTGGGAGGCTGAGGCAGGAGAATCACTTGAACCTGGGAGGCGGAGGTTGCAGTGAGCCGAGATTGTGCCACTGCACTCCAGCCTGGGTGACAGAGTGAGATTCCTTCTCAAAAACAAACAAAAAAATTAAAATATTAAAAATTAGCCAGGCATCATGGTGCACGCCTGTAGTCCCAGCTATTCTAGAGGCTGAGGCAGGAGAATTGCTTGTACCCGGGAGGCAGAGGTTGCAGTGAGCTGAGATTATGCCATTGCACTCCAGCCTGGGCAATAGAGTGAGACTCCATCTCAAAATAAATAAATACATTTTACATTTTAGACTGAAAAAACAAAACCATTCTGTATGTGAGATTCTCACCGAGTGTTCATAGGGAGGGACTGGGGCTGGGGCCTGACTTGAAGCTTCCCATCTGGCTTGAACAGTGAGAAGAGCAGTGGCATTTGGATTGAAGGTTTTGTGATCTGGGTGACGATTTTGAAGTTTCTCTTTAGGTCATGCTTACTTAGAAGTATCTAGAACCGTGATTATTTTCAGTTTCTGAGTTTCATCTCCAAGAAAACAAATGGGATTTATTGTTCAGCCTCTCATGTTATTCCTATCAAAGGGAGGCATTTCTTGTTTGCTCAGATGGGCTGAAAGCTTTTACTTCAGCTCAAACCGTCCTAGGAGCAAAACAAGGCATGTGAGAGAGATGAGCATGATAGATTTTCTAGACTTCTCTAGAAGAAAGGCTTTTTAGATGGTGAAAGTTGATGAAACCTGCCAGCATTTTTACAATGGACATCCCTCTATGTCTGCACATCTCAATCTCCTTCATTCTTACTAGTGGCCAATATGCTCTTCTTTCATGGATATAGTACAATTTGCTTAATCATATTAAACAATATGATTGTTGTGCAGATCTTTTGTTTTCCAATAAAAAAACACTACAGCCCACTTTTTGATGGGGCTGCGCACATGTACCCTAAAACCTAAAGTATAATAAAAAAAAAAAATTCATATTGTGAAAAAAAAAAAACCACTACAGCGACAGGCTTTGTCCACACTTATTTATTGGGCATCTGTGTGAATATTTTTCTAGGACAGATTTGTAAAGGTTGGTTAACTGGATCGTTTTTCATAGATTTCAGTCAAACGTTTTAAAGCTAAGGGGCCTCACTTGGAGTGGTTGCTGTCTTTGACGGAGGGCTCCCCTGTGGTTTGGTTTTTAGCTTCTTTGCAAATCATTTGAGAGAAGATACTCTAATTGGGAGTTCACCTATTGTAATAAGAGGGTATACCTAATTCCTGGACATTAAAAAAGAACAGACTTTTCCAGCTTGAAGGAAACATTTTCTTCCCCTGAAGGAAACCCAGCTATGCAGACACCAGCTGATAATCTTGCATTCCTGAAAGATGTTGCACCCCCTATGGCAAGTGGCGGCTGCTGAGGCTCTGATGTGACTCCCAGGCATGAATGCTCTCAGCTTTGTTTACCTCAGCTCCTCAGGAGGGAGCCTGGGAGACTGACGTCTGAGTTTTACATCAGTGTCAAAACCCAAGCACAACGTAGGGAGGGACCTCCTGCCTAGTGTGTGTGGGTCAGGAGATAGAAAAGCTCTCACTGAGTAAACTGGACAAGGTCAATATACCTCGCTGATTGAGAAGGTAGGTTTTCTGTGACCCTAGAAATTGATCTTGTTCACTCTGAGATATTGTCACCTTTGTTATGTCTCCTTTTTAAAAAAAATTGTGGTAAAATATACATAACATAAAATATACCTCTGTAACCATTTTTGAATGTGTAATTCAGTGACATTAAGTACATTCAGTTTGTTGTGCAACTATCACCATTGTTCATCTCCAGGACTTTTCCATCATCCCAAAACCATGACTCCTTTTAGCAAAAGAGACCAATTTCGAACCTAAATTTGGCATAATAACTCTCTGGTTACCAAAGAATCTTCAGTTCTGGTGAAACTTTTTGAAGGCAGAGAGCTCAGAGTATCTTAAACACTTGGGGTGTAAATAACACACAGCCCTACTCCTGTAATTCGCCCAAGAAGACCCAAATTGATACCCAGCTGGTAGAAGCCACTCAACCCCAAGCCAAATAATACAGCCTGTAACATTAATTAGGGAAGGTACTAATAATACAGCCTGTAACATTAATTAGGGAAGGTATTTTGCCTCCACCTGCTTTGGTCTTCCCAGGCCCTGAGCCCAGCCAGCACTTTACTCTCTTCTTCACTTCATCGAGCAAGCACAAAGGCATTAGTGGTGTTTTGCTTCTAGCATTTCACAGGGTGCAGCCTCCATAAGTCACTTTGTGACTTTAGTGCTGGAGGGAGGACACTTCATTTTTACCCAAACAAGTTTGTTCCGCAGACTTCACTCTCTCTGCAAAGAGACGTGTGTGTTTTAGAGGAAGTGGGAGCCCCAGCGGATTCTGCAAGACTTCCGAGAGTCAGATAGCCAGACAGAAGATGCGGACACCTGGGTGACCAGACAGCGAAGAGGAAAGAACAAAACGAGCATGTGCCAAGCCTGTGAGGGAGAAAGAGCAACAAACCAGTGACCTTCTACAAAAATGTGTTTAAACAAAACAAAACAAAACAAAACAGGTGACTGGGTGCCCAGCATCCCAGCCCACTCATCTATTCTAGGAGGTGACAAGCCAAAATACTGGCTGTGGGCACCTGGGCTCTTTCTGAAGGTGAAGTCTTCCTGGCCATCATAGCGTTCCCTTTTTCTGCTAATCATTTTTAGTTCTGACCTTCCTTTGTGCTGATCTTCAGAAGCTGGAGAAAGCTTCGTATTTCTGGGAAAACAAAACAAAACTCAGAACCCAACGAGATTTAGCCTGTCAGGCTTTGAGTGCATTAGGTGGAGTCTTGACAAGGCAATGAACTCATTCTACTAATTGTAATTAGCGCGGGGCCTTTAGCAAGTTCTGGGCTCCTCAGACTTCAGAGGGCTTTGATCGGCCTCCTCCTCCTCCTAATAACCATGCCTCATGCTAACTGGTTTAGTGCATTTTTATGCAACAAAAGCAACCACCGCCTACTCTTTAGAAAAAAGCTAGGCAGGCTTTAGAAAAAGAATTCTCAGTTGTTTTCACTTGTCCTCCAAATCGCAGAATGTTCTTTCCCTTTTCAGCTCTTTGGCGTTGCTAAGAGACTGCCATTTTGGAGGAAAGGTAATTAAATTTTGATTTTAATTTAAAGACAGAGCAAGCGAGGTTATCCACGCTCCTTACATGAATGGAGGCCTAAGAGCAGGAGACTGGCTGTTTCCAGATCAATACTAGGAACTCCATGTGATTCGAGTCTCTTGGTGTTTGACTGCCGGAGAGAGGTGGCTTTGAAATGGCTCTTTGTGGCAAGTACTGCCTAACTTTTGGGGAGAAATGCTCAGGAGACCAGTGTGAGCCGGGAAACCAGCCACTCTGTGCTTGATTAATTTATAGGTGTAATTTAAGAGCCTGGTTCTCCTTCTGATCCCTGGGATGCATGTTTACTGAGCCTGTAGACATGAGGCCTCTCGGCTCGGTGGACATTTTTTATGGCCTTTGCTATGTCAGAGCAAAAGTTGTAGATCTCTTATGAGCAAACATATTACTATGTCCAGAGGAGGACTGGCATGTTATAAAATTTCAATGGTCAATTAACAAAGATTTATTCTTTGTCACTCAGGTATTTTTTTCCTCTCTCTCTCTCCCTCAATAATGACCTCTTGGAAGGAAGCAGGCTGTGCTTTCCTGCTCCAGTCTTTAGGTGGGTTATGGCTCCCAGCTACAGAGCAGGGCTTGACAGAGCCCATCCTGATATTTCAATTCTTAGCAGCTGGGCTTTCTGCTTTAGTAGAGTGGACACTTGAAAAAAGGGGGCGAGACCCAGAGTGAGAGAGAGAGAACGCTGGGAGAGAATGTATTTTTTAAAGCACTTTAGCCTGTGTTTACTACGCGTTTATTTGGTGGAACCTCATTCCAGCAGTGCAGCCAACTGTCCCGGCAGCAGTGGCCGCACCCTTTGGACTGCTTTCCATTCCGTCTTAATTTGGAATTCACACAGGCACCTTCCAATCACTCTTTTGAAGGTTCTCATCTTGTTCCAGGTCTGTGCACTGTGCATTTGCAACCTGCTGAACCTCAGAACGTCTATTCTTATATGTGTATATATATAATTAAAATTACAGTAAACAGAGGAGCTACTCATCAGCCTATTTTCCATGTGTTTATCTCACTCCCTTTGTAGAAAGGAAAATCTGTTTTATATAATATCTGAGAGTTAAACATGCTAGAAGAGAACTTTGCCTAAAACTGTAAATCCTTCCTGTCCTTTCTGGTGGAGAAGATGTGATTTTTGTTATAACATAGAAGGAAGAGATGAACTAGCACTGGGCTTTAGTCTCTCGCCCAGAGATAATTCATCAGGGGATTCTTTTTATATCAGTTTGTTGCAAAAAAGTTGCAAACTTGAGGGGTTTGGTTTGCCCAGGGACCGGGGAGGTTCCTGGTAGGGAGAACACATGAGCTCTTGGGGTCATTGTCCCCTTTGTCTCTGCCGTAGTGCCCATTGGGCCAGGCCACGAAGGGGGCCCCCACTCTGCCCAGCCTGCATCCTCGTCCGCCATCTGCACCCTCCCATCACCTCAGTTTTTCAGAAGTTAGGACAGGAGTCCAGGCGCTGTCATCCACTTACTGTTCACTGTTTCTGAGGTTCTTATGGATTCCGAGGGGTGGTGGATCGCTGAAGGGTTCGAGAGGAGGAGCGCAGGGTTCGGCAGATGCTGGCATCCTGGGCCCTTTTCCAAGACGTCCAGGCCTCCTTCTCCGACTTGTTTAAGGGCAGAGAATAAGGTTGCAAAGGAAATCAAAGCCTGATGTGGAGAAATGAAACATGAGACCTACTGACTTTTTAAAAACATTTTAAATAACATTCTCTAAGGTTTCATTTTATACTGAAGGCAGCTGTAATAAGTTTGGAAGACAGTGTAAGGTTTCTATTACAGAACAATCCTGCTTGCAGTTTTTCTACCAGAAGTGAGAAAGGGCGGAGGGGGAGTGGAGGTGGTTAAGAGGTTATTTTGTATAAGGTGAGAAAATTTGAAAAGATGAATTCAAGACTGCGAGTGTGTAACATTTGGTATGCTGTAATTTGCAAATGCAATAACATTAAACCATTGCAAACTTGGGGTGTGTATGTGTGTGTGTGTGTGTGTGTGTGTGTACATAGCCAGGATAGCATTGGAATAACTTAATAACTGGAGCTCAGCAGCACTTTGACCACAAGGAAAACAAGACTGCAGCTCTGTAGTGGGCCCTGCCAGTGTTGCCTCAGTGACTAAATTCCCTGCCGAAGCCTGGCGCAGGCCAGAGATGTCAGGCGGGATGAAAGCACTCATTGTTCACCAGGCATCGTTGTTTGGTGCTGCATACACAATGTTTACTTGTGAAACGATTTATTAGAAACAAATATGTTTAAGAAAGAGGACTTGGTTTGAAACTCAGTTGATCTGGCTTATGACATTTAAGATTTTATTACCTTTGTTTCTAAGAATAGATATGTAGGCCCACTGTAAATATTTATCTTAAAACGCACCCACACTACACGCACACATGCATGTGCAAGTACAAAACTGGAAAACGGAGCCGGGGCGTGCGTTGATACTAAAGTTCACATTTCTGTGTGAAGGAGTAAACCTTCTTACTATTTGCTAGGTGCATAGAAGCATAGTTTGTGACCTTGTCTGGCAGGATCTAGCCCAGAGGACAGCTTCCCCTCGTGCTGTGAAGTCTCTTGGTAGGAGGCCAGGTGAGGAGAGGAGTGTGTGTCTGTTTGTGCACGGACTTAACTCTGCCCTTCCCACATGGATGAGGCCAGCTGGGATTAAACCAGACCTCGGTCACTACCCGCTGTGGACAGGTCCCTGGGGTGTCCAGCCAGCTGCTAGGCCTGACCAGGAGGCTTGCTGGGGCCCATCCCTGCCTGGGTCACTGTACGAGCCAGAGAGCAAGGGTTTCACCTGACGTCTGAAGGGACCCCGCTTTGAGATTTTCTGCCCACAAACACCAGAAGTCTTAACTTCGGGTTCTTTGCTCAGCCTACATGGGCAATATAGGGGCAAATGAATGATTTCTTTGCGGCTCCAGTATCCTTATCTTTATAATGTGAAAACATAGATGTCTGTAAAGTGATGGGAGATTCTGGAATGAAATGTGCTAAGAGTAACCACTAGCACTTTTTCTTTCTTTTTAAAGACCAGCAACAGACTTATGCAGTAAAATCAATTTGCACATGGTCTGGCTCTTGTCCAACAAATTCCACTAGATGATGTTTTAATCTGAAAGGCCCCATACAGGAAGATGTAGATATCTATTGTTCTGATTTGCTGTTTCCAGCCCAGTGCACGGGGATTCTCGGGTACAGTGCAGAGACATCCTTGGTGTGCTGAGCTGGCTGGGTTCTCCTCATTTCCCTCAGTTGTTTTTTAACACTGGAGGTTAGGGTAGTGGTACCCACACCTAGGGGAGGAAGAGAGGGAGGAGGCTGGTAAGTGCAGGCCTGTCAGGATGGAGTTGTATTCATGAATGGACACATGATTGTGTTTTGTGTGGCTTTTGACAGATCTGTGTAGGAAGGTTCCAGTAAGTTTGTATGATAAGATCAGGTAGCAGTCTGGTGGTCTGGTGGTTATTTAATTCTTTTTATTTTATTTCATTTTATTGTTGCAAGAATGCTAAGCATGAGAACTACCATCTCACCTAAGTTTTTTTTTCTTTTCTAAGACGGGGTCTCACTCTGTTGCCCAGGCTGGAGTGCAATGGCATGATCGTGGCTCACTGCAGCCTCAACTTCCTGGGCTCAAGCCATTCTCCCACCTCAGTCCCAAGTACCTGGGACTACAGGCGTGCACCATCATGTCTGGCTAACTTTTGTATTATTTGTAGAGATAGGGGTCTTGCTATGTTGCCCAGGCTGGTCTCACACTCCTGGCCTCAAACAATCCTCCTGCATCAGCCTTCAAAGTTCTGGGATTATGCTCAAAGGCATGAGCCACTGCACCTGGTCTTCAACTAAGTTTTCAGTGTACAATACGTTGTTGTTGACTATAGGCACGATACTGTGTAGCAGGTCTCTAGAGTTTGCTCATCTTGCTTGACTGAAACTTTATGCCCCTTGATTGCAACTCACCATTTCCTTCCCTGTCCCAGCCCCTGGCAACCACTGTTCCACTCTTTGATTTTATGAATGCGATGAATTTGGATACTTCATATCAGTGGAGTCAGGCAGTATCTGTCTTTCTGTGACTATCCTGTTTCACTTAGCATCATGGCTTCCACATTGTCACATATCTCACCATTTCCTTCTTCTTCGTGGCTGAATAGTATTCCATTGTGTATATAGCCACATTGCAAAAATTAATCCGTTGGCAGACACTTAGATTGATTCCATTGCTTGGCTATTGTTAATGGTGCTGCAATGAATATAGGAGTGCAGATCCTGATTGCAGTTCTTTTAGATAAATAGAGAAGTGGGATTGCAGGATCTTAGGGTAGTTCTGTTTTTAATTTTTTGAGGAACCTCCATATTGTTTTCCATGGTGGCTGCATCATTTTATATTCCCACCAACAGTGCGCAGGGGTTCCAGTGTCTCCACATCCTTGCCGACACTTGTCTTTTTTTTGTTTTCCTCCCATCCTGACAGGTGTCATGTGATAGCTCCTTGTGGTTTTGATTTGCGTTTCTCTAATGATTAGTAACATTGAGAAACTTTTCATACACCTAGTGGCCATTTGTGTCTTGGAGAAATGCATAGTTAAGTCCTTAGCCCATTTTTCCATGGGTGTTACTTAACACTTGAGGAGTCTCATGTGTGGTTGCTAGCACCCCTTGGCTTGGTTGTCTCCACAAAAGTTCTGCAGAGACCGCCTCTTAGCTGGAGAGAAGCCTTTCCACGCTTAAGATGAGAGGGTGTATTCTTTATTGAGAACGTGTTCTCAAGGGAGAGAGAGGCAAGACAAGTGAAGCTAGGAAGTAATTTTGGGATACCATCTCTGCCCTTTTATAGGGCAGTCTAAAACATAGCCAGGAGTTGGAAACCAGCATCTCCTTATGTTTCATTCAGTGCCATATTGGAATAAGCTAAGAAACATCTACTTGTGCATTTAGTACCTGGCATACATTAACACCTGATATTCATCAAAGAGCTAAATGGGTGAATAAAGAATGAGTGAATGGAGTGAATTCCACAATAAAGAGGTGAATCCCCTTATTAATCAAATCTGTTCATAACTTTGGGCTTTAGGCTTTAGTTTAATTTTTAAAACAAAGGTTGGAAGTCTTCTCAGAGCATCTTAGAAATGTATTGGAGCCGAGCGTGGTGGCTCATGTCTGTAATCCCAGCAATTTGGGAGGCCAAGGCAGGTGGATCGCTTGAGCACAGGAGTTTGAGACCAGCCCAGGTAACATGATAAATCCTCTCTCTATAAAAAATTTGAAAATCAGCTGGGCGTGGTGGCGGGTGCCTGTAGTCCCAGCTACTCAGGAGGCTGAGGTTGGAGAATCACCTGAGCCTGGGAGGCTGAGGCTGCAGTGAGCCGTGATTATGCCACTGCACTCCAGCCTGGGCAATGAAGTGAGACCCCATCTGAGAAAAGAAAAAAAAAATGTATTGGGAGACACATGTCTATTGAAACCATTTTTGGTATTCAGAGTGTCTTTAAAGTTAGTCTTGTCATTTGCCTGTGATGTTAAGCTTGTGGTTGAGGTGAGTCTTTGAGATTATCTCAAATAGGATAAGTGAAGAAGCTTCCCTCCCCTACCATTTGTCACTTAGATTGTCAGAGTAGAATCTCTTCCCGTATTCATTAGGTGGCCGTGGACAGCCAATAACCGGGGATGTAATAAGTTCTTTTCTTGATTTTCTAAATAAGTGTTCTTTTTACAAGGGTCACGCTCCAGCAGTCTCCTTTGAAGTCGTTTCTGTTATTCATGGGGCCACGGTGTTATTTCAAAGGTGTCAGCCAGCAGGCTTGAGGCTTTTCTGGCATGAGTTCACTGACAGCCCTCTGGACAACACAACTTATTTATTAGTCTCTCATTCTCCCATCCCCGCTCCTCTTTTCTTCCCTGTCTCCACCAGAGCGATCGCCTCACCGGCCCATCCTTCAAGCCGGACTGCCGGCAAATGCCTCCACAGTGGTCGGAGGAGACGTAGAGTTTGTCTGCAAGGTTTACAGTGATGCCCAGCCCCACATTCAGTGGATCAAGCACGTGGAAAAGAACGGCAGTAAATACGGGCCTGACGGGCTGCCCTACCTCAAGGTTCTCAAGGTGAGGACTTTCTGAATCTAAAGGTACCCACAACTGGGGTCTCCTTCATGGGTTTGGCCACAGGTTCTTTGATTTCCTGTAGGAGTTGAGAGAGGATGATTCTCTTTTTTGACTAGCCAGCAGAGGGTATGCTAAGGAATTAACAGATCGTTACGCTTGCTAGTAGAATTTCAGAAGGGAACTATGGAGTAGGGGAAGAACTACTAAACTTGGAGAGAGAATAGTTCAGCTATTTATCAGCCCTGAGATCACAGACATTTAGGCTTAGCTGCACCTCTATAAAAGTAGAGATCATGATACTGTCTCCCCGATAGGGCGGTTGTGCAGAATAAATGGGATGGAATGGATGGAAAGAGCTTTGTAGGCTCAAGGCATTGTGCCAATGTTGATTGTTACTCTGATGTTGCTTTCGATTAATAGGACATTAGGATCCAATTTTAGTAGCCACCTTTTAGAAACAATTTGGATTTTTTTTTTTTTAACAAAAACAAAACAAAACCCTGACCTTTGAAATCCATTCAGAGGTGATTTAGACAATAAACTCTAGGTCATGTTTCTGCACCAGTGAAATGTTGAACAAGGAAAATATCTTTCCCTCCTTATTTGTTGTTTGCAAGCCCCCCCATTTTCGTAGCATCTGCCTCTTTTTTAGATCTAGGTTTGCTCTTCAGGAGACTGAGGACGGGGGCAGCTAAGTCTGTACAGCTGGCTCTTAACTCCTTGCCTACCACAGCTCCCATGTCTAGTTGCTCATGGAGAATGAATGTCCTTAAGAAGAACATTCTTCCAGTAGAACCATAGGTGACCCAGCTAAGAACTTTCAGCCCATGAAGTGTTCTCACCAGCTAATAATTCCAAGGATCAAAGGCATTGGGAAAAGATGACCAACCTGGGGACACACCCGACCTATCCAGTTAGCTATCGGTCACACCCTCCTGCCCTTCTCTCCACCAGGTCTTTCCATTGTCCACCACTGGACTGATTTTGTTCTTTAAAATCCACAGCCCTTTAATGCCGCTGTTTAGATGTAATGGAGTTTGTTTTCATGCGGTGTGTTGGTGGTGGGACCATAGACAATGCTAAGACCTTCCTGGTTGGCCATTATATTGTTCTCCTGTGTCTGTTCTAGCACTCGGGGATAAATAGTTCCAATGCAGAAGTGCTGGCTCTGTTCAATGTGACCGAGGCGGATGCTGGGGAATATATATGTAAGGTCTCCAATTATATAGGGCAGGCCAACCAGTCTGCCTGGCTCACTGTCCTGCCAAAACAGCAAGGTAACAATGCTTTCATTTTTGTCTTTTTTTAAAAAGAAAGCTGGATATAGAAGCTGAAAAGACTTGGTGCTTTGGGAGACTGCAGGCAGCTTATAGGATAACTCTTGTGGCCTTGGTATATTTATAATAATCTTTCTTCGGTGATGCAGCTGGTATGATACCAGTAGCCATGGAAAAATGCCCACAACGTTCAAAGTGCTTGCTCCAATTTCTTCTAGAGATTAGCCTCCACCCCCACCCAGTTTTTAAGTTGTTCCTTCTGGTTGATCTTGTTTAGGCTGCACATTTCCCATCATTACTGCACATTAACACCATTTAAAACACACGCTTCCATGCCTGTTTAATACGGGGCATTTGAGTATCAGCAGAGTTTGTCTCCTTCTACTTCAAGTTTTTAGGGAAATATTGGCATGATGCAATTTGTTCAACAAAGCATCATTTGTTTGGTTGCATACTTGATCCTTATGAGTTGCTGTTCTTGACCTTGTTGCACCAAATTTGAGGGGAGCTCATCTTAATGAACGTACTACTGGACGCTACTAAAGGCAAAAGGTTGACTTTTTAGGTTTGTCATGACTCACATCCAAATGTTTATTAATAAAAAGAAAAAAAGCCCAGTTTTTTTGGTTACCAAGATGATGCTTCCTTCCATGTCTTTTTGTCAATGCTACGTAGGGCAAGATGGTATCACAGAAGTAAAAATAACCAGAGCTTGGTAACCAAGACAACCTTCCACCCCAATTGGTTCCCACAGGGCCAGGAGGATGGGTGAGGTGTCCATCTGGGCTTATGTGCAGTGTGTTGTCTTAAAACACAGCAATTTAGATAGAACTACCCTTTCCTCTTGGTGGGAGTCTGCAGCCAACAGGACCAGAACCAGCTTGGCCTTCTGGGCACCACACTTTTGGAAAACCACCCCTAAATGCAAACCAAAGCACAGGCCAAGAGAACGGACCTCTGTGGGTTGATTTTTTCCATGCGTTTGATTGCGTGCATGTGTAGGAGGTGAAGCCGGTGTGGTGACGGGCCTGTGGAGGTGAGCTGGTCAGTGTTGCTCCGTGTCTCTCGGTTGTGGGCTTTGTGGATGGGCTGCAGTCGGAATCTCCCAGTGGCCAGCACCCCCTGAAGCCCCCGGTGCGACGCCTTGTGGTTCCACAGCCCCCTCCACAATCATTCCTGTGTCGTCTAGCCTTTTCTCTTGCTTCCCTTGTTTTCTAGGCCGCCGGTGTTAACACCACGGACAAAGAGATTGAGGTTCTCTATATTCGGAATGTAACTTTTGAGGACGCTGGGGAATATACGTGCTTGGCGGGTAATTCTATTGGGATATCCTTTCACTCTGCATGGTTGACAGTTCTGCCAGGTATATACTGTTCTTTCTCTCTGGGTTTTTTTCCCTTTTCTTGGTTGATTGCTATAAAATTAACACAGCTTCTGTTATCAGAAATGGCCGCTTTTATCCTTGCATAAAGATATAAAAAATGTTAAAAATGATCCCTCAGGGATAAGAAAACTGCCTTGGAAATTCACACACAGTGAGATCCCACACGCACATTTATGATCAAGGGAAATTTCACCCTTAAAACCTGAAGGGATCTCATATTTTTAGCGAGTCATTGAGCCAATGTATAAATTAGCCCATCCCCCTTTCTCTTAAGCAAGAAGTTGAAATTACTTTGTAAAATTCAAAGTAATTTATTCTCATTTCAAATTCCATTTTGCTAAAATCCTGTATGTGTTTTTATTGCTTTCATCCCACTTTGTATTTTTAACGAGATGTAAATAGAGGGATGTGTATGGAGGAGCCTGGGGAGCGGCACCTCTGAATGTCAGGTGCACAGAAGCAGTGTGTTGCCTACCTTGGGGATCGGTGGCTTGCTGCATGTTGCAATAGAATGGACTTTCGGTTTGCTTTCATTGCAAGCATGCTCCTGCCATCTTGGGCTTGATGTTATTTCTGCCTTACAGAGAAATAAACATCATTGCAGCCCTGTTGCCTAAACATTGCTGCTGTCTGAATCTTTAACCGACATCTCTATTCTAGTGAAACTTTCTTGAAATTAAACACTGTCCTCTCTGATGCATCTGCCTCTTTGTCATTTCCTTTGTGAAACTGCAGAGACTGTGGTTTGCTAGCTTATGATGTTCCACTCCAGTTATTAATTCCTTGTTTTTAGAGTACAATGCCTACCTGCATGCTTATTTTACATCTAGTAAAAATAAAATAGATCGTTTCATTTTTGTGCTGTTGCTGCTGAGAGTTTTGACTATCTTGCAAGTATTTTTCTGATTAAAATGTATAAGCTTTCAATAATACCGTTGCATCCATTTTTCCTTTTGTTGCGAATCTGCTCTGTGAATATTTGCTTTGAAACAAAGAGACGTCTCTTATGTTGAAGCTTGCTTTTATTTACAGTACTGCGTTCTGTGGTGCCTAACTGGCACTTCTTAACCAGTTTGCCTGACAGTGCTAGCACTTAACTAAGAATGCAGTTTGAGAAAAACACTGTTTGGAAATACACTGCTTGTAGATGGATCATCGAAGACTAAGAAGAAGGCAGACATTGGAAGTTGATATAAAAATATGCTTAATTAAGTAATTATATGTATACTCACACATAATACCTTTATGTTTTTTCTTTAAGAGAAAAGCTGTAGTGACATAACAGTATAACCAGATATGTATAAACTTAAAAGGTTATTAAGGAATATTATAAGCTTTATGTATTATGGATCTAATGGTTCTATATTATAAGCAATTCAATTTATATATTTAATGCATTGGTTTGTTTATGGACTAGATGGTATTAAGGAATTTACCAAAACTTTTTGGGACCGGCCTACTAGATGAACATCAGTTTCATATGGAATTGTGTTCATCCAGGTTAAATTATCCTGTGGAGTCTTCCTTTGGAAGAGCCTACCCGTGTAAGACTGAAGCATTGTCACTGTCTCCTTAGAAACAAAAGTGGGCATCGCTGATATTTCAGAATTTTTAATTTGGTTTGCATTCACAGACCATCATGAAAGATAATCCTTTCATTGTGGGTACAGTTGGTCGTCCTCCACTCAAATGTCTAACAGAATGTGGCCTCATAGCCTGCCCTGTGCAACTGGGTGTCAGCCACTGACTGGATTGCAGGTGCCCACTGAGGCTAGAGACAGTGACTACCTGGGTCCTGGTGGTCAAATGATGAACCCCTGGTTATTCATTTTCATTTGGGAGAGGCACTTGGCATGGCCCATGCCATTCTGCAGGATTGAGTTTTTGAGAAGCCCACCTTGCCTTGAGAATGGTCGTCGCCTTTTGGTTCCTTTGGTTGTGCTATGATGCATCAATCTGGTGTGCTAACCCTATGGCCTGCTTATCTGTTCCTCCTCCTGTGATCTGCAATCTAGCTCCTGGAAGAGAAAAGGAGATCACAGCTTCCCCAGACTACCTGGAGATAGCCATTTACTGCATAGGGGTCTTCTTAATCGCCTGTATGGTGGTAACAGTCATCCTGTGCCGAATGAAGAACACGACCAAGAAGCCAGACTTCAGCAGCCAGCCGGCTGTGCACAAGCTGACCAAGCGCATCCCCCTGCGGAGACAGGTAACAGAAAGTAGATAAAGAGTTTAAAGAAATTTAGTCCTCCCCCGTGACCCAGCCAGCTTGTGGATCTTGTCCTCTGCTTTGATGCCATCGACTTCTGTGAGCTTCCATGTGCGAGTGATTCTGGTGTGATGCTTGGCGGTCACCCAGTTAGTGTTTGGAGCTGGGAGAGTCTAGTCATGGTGCTTTGCTTGGATCAGTGGGGTCCAGCTCCAAGGGCAAGAAAGGACAATAGTGTCAGAATCAGAAAACTAATCAGCAGGACTGGAAATAACTGGAGGCAAATCCCTCTGTGTGTGTTTGATCAGACTCAAGTACAGCGGTCTCTTCGAAGCTTTGGCCACATTTGTGTCCTGTGATCTAATACCTTTTTTAAGATAAGCATGAACATTCGCTTGGAACTTATGCCACTAGTACGAAAGAGACTCTAAGTTCTCTGACTTATTTTTTAAAGTCAAGATCAGTATCTTATGCCCTGTGGGTGCATCTGAACTGTTTGATTTAAACTGGTGCACAATAACTTTCTACACAGAATTTTGGCTTAACCACTTTGCAACTTACAATAGAATTGTATGCATCTATTATGTCTCATTGTTAGTAGTTCACAGGTGTGGCTGTGGATTTATTGGTAGAATATTTGTGTGGAACCAGCAACAGATTGTTTTTAACCCCCAACTTGGTCTTTGGTGGTTGCTTTTTGCTTGTGTGTGCCTCCTGATTGGTTTAATTTTGCTTTGGGGGAGATGGGGCAAGATGGAGCCTCTGCTGTAAACCAAAGCCCTGCATAGGTAGGTGGGACAGGAAATGCTTCAGCTCTTTTCTGCTTGTTCACAGAGATGGAAGTGGAAGGCAGATGTAGATGCAGAACATTTACTAAAGCATTTGAAACTTGGTTCTGATAAAGGTTTCTTTTGAAATAGCAAGTAAAACAGCAAACTCATTGGCTCTATTTCAGTGTGTATTTTAGTAAAATGTACGGGGTGCTTGTTAAAATTTCAGATTCCTTTGTCTCAGCCCCAGAGATTCTTGTTCAGTCATCTTGGATAGGGCCAGGAATCTGCATTTTACACAAGCCCTATGGTGATTTTAGAATGCACTTTGAGAAACTCCAGGTTAATCCCAGGCGTGCCTCTCCCGGGACTTCAGGTCGGAATGACATTTTCTGGACAAGGCATTAGGAAGGATTAGGAACCAGTTGGTCAGCAGTGGTTTTGGCATGGGTCTGGTTGTTCACAACCCAGCTTCAAACTCCTGGCTGAATGCGTCCTTGTTAACTTCTCTAAAGCCATGTTTCAAGCAGGTCTTTCTTTGTGGAGACGGAGGATAGAATTTAAAGTGTGTGTCAAGTGTAGGCGAATGACCAAATTGTGTTAAGAGCATGGAAAAAAGGGGCCTATTGGGTCACATCTGCCACTAAGAACGCTGTTGTCATTTTGAGTGACATGATTATCTTTCTTGGGGCCAGGAAAGCAAAGATGAGGCCAGTTGGCCAACCAGTTTCTAGACGAGTCCAGTCCTGAGATAACTCTTAGGTGGTTTCTATTATTTTTTTTCTAGTAGGGAAAAATGCTAACTTCTGGAGGCAACTTGTAATTTGACATAGCTAGGCCACTGCCCCTTAATTATCTCATCATCTTTTTTTCTGCAACTGTTACAATGCTTTTTTTTTTTTTTTTACTTAATATAAAAGGGTAAGATGCCCTTAAAATCCCCCTGACTCAGCCACAGTCATTGTGTTTTCTTCCCCCAGTGCCAGCTGGCTTTTCTTCACTGTCTTTCTAAGAATACAGTTTCAGAAAAATAGTATTTGGAAATATACTGCTTGTGGATGTATCCTTGAGGACTAAGAAGAGGGCAGACATTGGAAGTTGACATAAGGATGTTCTAAATTAAGTAATTATATGTATACTCACATGCAGTACCATTTATATTTTTTCTTTAAGAGAATTCAGCCTGGCCGGGCATGGTGGCTCACGCCTGTAATCCCAGCACTTTGGGAGGCTGAGGCACGTGGATCACCCGAGGTCAGGAGTTCGAGACCATCCAGCCTGACTAACATGTTGAAACCTCGTCTCTACTAAAAGTACAAAAATTAGCTGGGTGTGGTGGTGCATGCCTGTAGTCCCAGCTGCTTGGGAGGCTGAGGCAGGAGAATCGCTTGAACCTGGGAGGTGGCGGTTGCAATGAGCCAAGATCACGCCATTGCACTCCAGCCTGGGCAACAAGAGTGAAACTCCGTCTTTTTAAAAAAAAAAAAAAAAAAAGAGAATTCAGCCTAAGTTAGTCCTTTTTCCTCTCTTCTCTGTGTTACCAGAGGAAACATCAGAGTTCCTTCCTCTTTTTCTTCCCTCCTTCATTTATTCATCATAATTTACTAAGTGCTGGGTATAAACCAGGTTACATGTAAGACACAGCCTGTCACATTCACCAGTGGTTCCAGGGTTATTTGATGGTAAATGCCTGTAATCCTAGCTCCACAGGAGGCTGAAGCGGGAGGATCCTTTGAACCCAGGAGTTCAAGACCAGCCTGAGCAACACAGCGAGACCCCAACTCAAAAAAACAAAACAAAACCAAAACCCAAAGTGGAAAAAAAAGGAAAATGTAATTGCCTTGTGTTCAGTAGGGCCAAGGAGTATAACAGAAGCAGAGGAAATGGGGCAAATACCAGTTCCCTGGAAAAGTACATCTCTGCGAGATTAATTTATTTGGGGGGAATGTTGACACACCTCAGCTCCTTTTACATGTCCAAGTGGGGTACATTATTGGATCTTCACAAAGAATGTTTCATCAGTACGCATGGCCCCTTTGGTAGAGAAAGAGATGCTTATCGGGTATCTGGATAAAAGAGGGTTATTGGACTGGAGCTGGAATGAAAAGCCCCAGAAAGGCCTGCAGATACATTGATGACAGAGCAAATACCGCAGGGATGCCAAGCATGCCTTTACCTGGCGACAGGTGAGCCTCTAATCAGATGTGTCAAGGATGGGTTGTTTCTAGGCATTTATGAGGCCACTTTTTATTCTGTGTTGGCCAGTCTCCTCTAGGACACAGGGATCACTCAGTGTCTCCATGGCCCTGACTCTTTCCCTCTCCAACACCCATACACACACAGCGTCTCACTCAGGTCCCTCAGTCCATCCTTGTTCTCTTTTCAGAACAAGAAAAGTTGGGTTTTTTTCCTCCTGTGAGTTTTTCCTTCTTGGCATTTATTAATGTGCACTAGACTTACTGGTGTAACACAGACGTTTAAGTTTATGTTATTTTTTTGAGCAAAAATATTTTTTTCCAGTACCAAAGAAGAAATTCCTTGCAGTCATTTCCTAGTAAGCGTGAATTTTTTGAGACTTTGTATGCACATGGCTTGAAGAAGGAGAAGCAGCTTTTGGGTGGTGGGAGGTAGATGGCAGGTGGCATTTCCCTGTGTCCTTTGATGGAGGCTCATGTCACATTCAGTGTCAGGGCTTGGGCACCGTGCCAGACACTGCTCACCCACTCCCACTCCTTTGGCGCCCAGCAAGTTAAATGAGACCAACAACAGCCAGCCCAGAGAGGGGCATCTTTGTGAGCCTGTTGGTTCTGATACAGGTCTGCTGGACAGCCAGTGGCCAGTGTGAAGCAGCCTTTGTGAGTTAAAGGGGGCAGCATTACTTTCTGTGTTTTCCACACATCAATTGGGTGGTGGGGGAAGGTGTAGAGGTGGGTGGAGGATGGAGTGCAGAGGAAACTGAGGATGCCTGTTTAGGAGACGTGCAGTGTTGCTGGGTTTGCTGAATCAGTTTTACATCGAGCACATCAGTTTCTTTCTCTGGGGCTTGAAGCTTCCATAGGGTAGGATGGAGATTTAACTGTCTTATGGTTGGCTCCGTCCAGATAAATTCATCTCCTGTGCAGCTTACACCTTCTCTCACTGCCATCAGCATGGTACAAGAGGCTGCAGGGTGGCTTTTTTTTTGTTTTTTTCAGACTTTAGTTTCACCTTCTCAGCTGCTGATATAGGTAGGCTGAAAACCAGAGAAAAATCAAGAGCAGGCTGGGTGCCGTGGCTCATGCCTGTAATCCCAGCACTTTGGGAGACCAAGACAGGCAGATCACCTGCAGTCAGGAGTTCTAGACCAGCCCGGCCAACATATAGTGAAACCCCGTCTCCACTAAAAAATACAAAAATTAGCTGGCTGTGGTGGTGCATGCCTGTAGTCTTGGGAAACTACTTGGGAAACTAAGGCAGGAGAATCACTAGAACCCAGGAGGTAGAGGTTGCAGTGAGCTGAGATGGCGCCACTGCACTCTAGCCTTGGTGACAGAGTGATACTGCGTCTCACACACACAATAAAATAAAAATAAAATAACATAAATCAAGGGCAGTGAAGGCTACCTTTTGTAACAATACTTTTGAGGCAAATGGCATGTTCCTGGGGACGTTAGGAATAGGACCAAGATGAAGAGGGAGGAGCGGAGCGGGTGCCTCGGGGGAGGAATGTGTGACTCAGTAGCCAGTTCTCAGGTCCAGTGTTAGTGATCCTCAAACATATGCCAAATTCCAGGAAGGGGGATGGATGTTCTACTCCCAGAAGCTCGTTTACTGCCTGGCAGCTGAACATCATGATCTGGGAATATTCTCTGTATTTTGGTCAATCAGGTGGTCTAAACCTTACCGGCTCCTGAAAACATTTGGGTAATTAGAGTGGTCACGGATGACTTAACTGGAATCTGCCCTCTCATGTGGGCACCTCACCCTCCCTGCCACTATTTCGCTGCTCCCTTTTCTCCTCTCTCAGCCTCCAAAGGACATGACAGTTTGCCCAAGATCTGACCTGGGTCTTGGCTGATGCGATCTCTCGAGCAGAGCCAGCGCATCTGGGGCTGGTGCGTCATGGCTCTGATAGGTTTACTCACAGAGTCCCAGGGAAAGGCCTGCGGGAGGCAGAGACTCGCTACGGGAGAAAAGTGAGTGTCTGATGAACTGCCTTGCCTAATTACCTAAATTTTGTTATGGAGGAATGAAAAGTGCAACTTCAGAAGCCTTTGAAGCTTTATCTCAGGCACCCAGCTTGCGGTGGTGAAAGCATTTTGTTTGGCCGTAGGGGAGTGGTGAGCAAGGCTTATATTAGAGCAGAAGTATGTTAATGCCAGCCTCGTGTTCTGGTGGGGGAAGGTGGTTTACAGCCTAAGAGTCACAGGGCCTGTTTGGCAGGCTGTGGTCCAAGTGTATTTGTCAGTCCTGGGGAATAAACACACAAGTATTAATTCATCTCTTCTCCCTGGAACATCTTTGCTTCTGCTTGCTGTGTTCTCTGAGAAATCCCCTCTAGATGGTAAATTTAATTCAGTATTAAGAGATAACACTGTTAGACCGGGCGCAGTGGCCCACACCTGTAATCCCAGCACTTTGGGAGGCCGACGTAGGTGGATCACCTGAGGTAAGGAGTTCGAGACCAGCCTGACCAGTGTGATGAAACCACGTGTCTACTAAAAATACAAAATTAGCTGGGCGTGGTGGTACATGCCTGTAATCCCAGCTACTTGGGAGGCTGAGGCAGGAGAATCACTTGAAGCCGGGAGGCAGGGATTGCAGTGAGCCAAGATCGTGCCTGGATAATGAGAGTGAAACTCTGTCTCAAACAAACAAAAGAAAAGAAAAGAAAAAGATAACACTGTTTCTTGGTGGCCCTTTAAAAAGAAAGGAAAAAAAACACTTCCTCACTTAATCTCCCATATGTACTATGGAAATGTACGAAAAGCACATTTACTTAAAAGCTTGACTTATGGCACATGCTAGAGAGATTCCGGAAAGTGAGGAAATGGAATTGGAGTCTGTGAAAATACATGCTTAAAAAAAAAAAATGCCTGCCAAGATTCGGGAGTGGGAAAACAGTTTACTAGAGTGTTCGTGTTGATTGTTTATAAGTAACTCACTTATCACTAACGGGAATATATTAAAATTGGTTAGGAAGGAAACTGGAATTGAAGTTTCTAGGTAGGAATTGAAGAATAAGGAGGATTATGATTTTGTGCAAAAGAAAAGATAATTTAATAGTGCTGAAGAAGTAGAAGGATTTCAGAGATGAGCAGTGGGAGTTATTTGAGGGTCCTGATTCAGAGGAAAGACGCCCAGTAAAACATGGTGTCCCACAGGGGAATGGCCTGCCCGGGATCGGGCCAAGCACCCAACACAGGCTCCCTCTTGGAGTCGAAGGGAATGAAGAGAAAGTCAGCCGTATTTTATAGCTCCAGAGGGGATTTTAAAAGCATAGTAAAAATGCATGGAGGTGAAATTAAGACATACATCAGTAGACAGAGCAATCAAATTCTATAGTTTCTTAGTCTTTGCACGTTTTCTTACCCTTTTCCCCCGTTTCGTGTTTTTATAAAAGTATTTTCCAGGTTTGTAATTTTAATCTGAATCTCCATACTTCATCTGAACAAAATTCCCATAAATCATCCTTCTTGTAAACCTCATTTTTAAAATTCTAATAATAGTGACAATAAAGTTGATAAAGGTTTTCTTATTTATTTATTTTTAGGCTTTCCGTTTGAAAAGCTGTCACATGAAAATCTTCTCTAGACAGTCTGTGTGGGGGATGGTGTAGATACATGTGAACTTTTGCCAAGGGTTTGTGGATACAGATTCCTTCGGGGTCATGGGTGAGCCATAGAGGGGCGAACTTCAGACTGAATGTTAAATTTTTCTCTTCTGAGGTAACCCCTAAGCCGTATTTGTCATTAGGACCCTCTTACTGTCCAGTTTTCCTCCTGCCCTGAGATGATTCCCTGACTCCTGGATTCTTCATCTCCTGCTTGCTAGAACCCCAGCCCATCCTGGCAGTGAGCAGAGGGCCTCATCTAGCAAATCAAACATGCCCACTAAGGCGTATCTTCTGCAGTCAGCCCTTAATGTCACTGGGTTATCTTCCTGGTTGCACACAGTTTGACAGCACAATCGTCACTTGGTATGCGTTGGGGATTGGTTCTAACAACCCCGAATATACCAAAATCTGTGGACGCCCAAGACCTTTATTTAAAATGGTGTAGTATTTGCATATAAACTGTGTATATCCTCTCATATACTTAGTCATTTCTAGTGATACCTGTAATAACTAACGCGTTGTAAATGCTATGTAAATAGTTGTTATACTGTATTGTTTTTATTTGTATTTTAAAATTGTTGTATTGTTATTTTTTATTAATTATCTTTCAAATATTTTTGATCTGTGATTGGTTGAAGCCATGAACGCAGAACCCACAGATATGGAGGACTGACTGTATCTTACACACAGAACCACCCTAGGCTCCAAACGCTCCAAGTTACCCAGAGAGAAGTGCCTTTGTCTGTTCTGTCAGATCTGGGCAGCAAATGATTCTAAAGGGACTAAGAGAAAATATTGCAGTGTTGGTAGCAGACATTAACTGAGCTCTTAGTGCCAGGCCTAGCACTAAGCACTTCATCAGTTTTTTTTTCCCCCTCATTTTATCATCGCATTAATGCTGCACAGTTGGACCTGTTCCTGTCTCCTCTTTTATTTTTTGAGATGGGGTCTTGCTCTGTCGCCCAGACTGCAGTGCAGTGCCACCATCTCGGCTCACCGCAACCTCTGCCTCCCAGGTTCAAGCAATTCTCCTGCCTCAGCCTCCCCAGTAGCTGGGATTACAGGCGCGTACCACCACGCCCGGCTAACTTTTCTATCTTTAGTAGAGACAGAGTTTCCCCATGTTGGTCAGGCTGGTCTCGAACTCCTGACCTCAGAAGATCTGCCCGCCTTGGCTTCCCAAAGTGCTGGGATTACAGGTGTGAGCCGCTGTGCCCGGCCCCTGTCTTGTTTTAAACAGATGAGGAGACCCAGGTCTAGAAAGGTTAAGAGATTTCCCAAAGCTCACACAGTGAGTGAGTGCTGAAACTGGGACGGGGACCCTGACAATCTGACTGCACAGTCCCATGTTGTTGCAGTTGGTCAGGTTGTAGCCTGCCTGATGCGGGGCTTCATGTTGTGAATGATGAGCACAGGAAGGGCAGCAACGGGATTGACTGCTGCCCACATCGAAGGATGCAGAGGTGCCACAAAACCTAGCCTGGTAGCAGAAGGAAGGGCTGAAAGCGGTGATCTTGTAACTTTTCACTCATTTTAGAAGACAGCATATTTCAAGCATATGCCCTTCATTTTCTTTTCCCTTGTTCATGCCTCAGCTCAGATCCTTATTATTCTAAAAAATATTTTTGTTAAATAAAGTACTTCTTCTAGAACATAAAAGAATTACATATACATGGTCATAAAATCCAAATGGTCTAGAAAGTTCTGAAATAAAATGTATTTTCTACCCCCTCTCTCAACTCCTAATCTCTCTCCCCAAAGGCGATCACTGCTAAGTCTCTTATATATCCTTCCAGAAACTTTTAAGTGCCCTTGTTCTCACACCTCGCTGTGGGACAGCTGCCTTCCCCACATCCTATTCTGTGAGCCTCGCTGATGAGAGTGGTGATTTTCAGGGAGGAGGCACAGAAGCCCAGCCATGCCTCTGCCTCTGCTGGGTGTTAACGTCATCCAGGACTGCGGTCCCCAGCAATTGCTTAATCAGTTCTCACTCCTCTGTTGATTGCAGCTCCCTACACACCCCATAGTGGAATCCTGGAAACAGGTATCCAGTGATGAGGGGCTACGCTGCAGGCCGTGCAGAGAGTGTTCTGGCTGCACAACCTGCCAGACCCTGGCCATTTGCGGAAATTGTCCCATTGCTAGGCCTCTTTTTTTTTTTTTTTTTTGAGACGGAGTCTTGCTCTGTTGCCCAGGCAGGAGTGCTGTGGTGCAATCTCAGCTCACTGCAACCTCTGCCTCCTGGGTTCAAGCGATTCTCCTGCCTCAGCCTCCGGAGTAACTGGGATTACAGGCACCTACCACCACAACCGACTCATTTTTTTATTTTTAGTAGAGATAGGGTTTCACCATGTTGGCCAGGCTGGTCTCAAACTCCTGACCTCAAGTGATCTGCCCGCTTCAGCCTCCCAAAGTGCTGAGATTACGGCATGAGCCACTGCGCCTGGCGGGCCGGTTCTTACTAGTTTGGCTGGAGCTTCTTGCCCATGATATCCTCAAGCATAAGGTCCCTCTGCAATGAGTGGTGATTTTTGCCTGTTCATGGGGAAGAACTTTCAGAAGACCTTCTTAGTTTTGAAAACACCTGCATACTTAAGCATCCACAGCACATGGCCCTGATGCAGAATGAATTAGGAGGACAGAAAGATTTGGGGAAGCATCACTGGCCGTTAAACCCGCTCCTAAATCTTTCTGAGCTCTGTAGATGGAGCTTGAGATGTTCCTGTGGACCAATGCAAACTGGAAGTCTTGATGTTCTCTGAAAGTTCCTGGCTTCTGATGTGTCTTGCAGACGAGGTCAGCTCACTACAGTGAGGTTGGATACCACATGGCGGGGACTTTAAAGTTGTCTGTTTCACCCAGGGTGGGGTTCATGCCTAGTCTGTGACCTCAGTGGGGAGCAGGATGGATTCCACAGGAGCACCCACATTTACCTTCTCGTCTTTTCCCGCTTGCTTCTGCCATTTGCTTGTGCAACCCAGACACTTGGGTGTGAGGGTCTCAGCTCCACAATTAATGATTCTTTAGTTCCCTCTTTTAAAACATTTTTACCATACAATGAATAAATGTTGCTCATACTATCTGCATAATGAAGTTTAGGAATAACTGCCCCCTGCCAAAAGATTGAATGGAAGGCTCAGGAAGTGCTCATGTACATTTTAAAAGATAATAGGAATTCTATGTGAAAAATGGCCCACTTCTTTATTTTAATACTGAAAACAACTTCCTAATCCTAAAATGATTTTCTTCCCCTAATCTATTCTTGGGCATCTTCTTGAATTTCTAGCCTGCTTTGAGGGAAGTCTGGGTTTACAAAGGCGAGATTCAAAGCTTTTCGAACAGGACAGGTCCTCTGGTTCTCTGTGAGAAGAGCCCAGGACCCACCCTGTGAAAGTTCATCTCACTAAATTTGTTCTTCTGGACTGGGTCTTTGCCAGTGTGATTGAAGGTGTTTGTAAGCACATCCAGGAATACTATCCACCCGGGCAGTCACACAGGAGACAGAGCCCAGGGTGGGCTAGTTGGCTGCTTAGAGATGGATCGTGGTTAACTTCACATTCTTGTTCTCTTGGGCCAAAGTCTTGTTCATGGTTTAGAATAAGACAGTGTTCAAGCAGCCTGTGGTCAGACTAAGATTGCGTAGTCATCCTCAGAAGTGGCCTTCCAGTGTGCGCTGCGTGAGTCTTTTTTTTCCATAGAAACCAGCCAAAGGACAATGATATATTTAAGAAATAATCATTTTATCAGACACACTGAAATGGATCAGGATAAACAAGAAAGTAACCCGGTGGAGCCCTGTGTACTGCCAGGTGGGAGAGGAGTTCTCTTGTGTGGTTATGGGAAAAGGTGTATTTTATTTCCATTGATGCTTCATCCCACGTGTTTAGTGCGCTGGTTTCTGAAACCGAAGACGAGAGGCAGCCCATTTCCACTGAACAGCCTGGCCATCATTAAGTTTCCAGAAGGACTGGGGAGAAACAAAGAATGGCCCCCAATGCTGGGGTCTTGGGTTATTTTGAGTTAAAGGGACTTGGAGCTACTGAATGTCTTCCACATTCAAGTCCTAGAACTCTTTCCTTGAGATATTCCACTTTACATTTCCAAAGACAGAGGAAATATGGAAGAGCCAATTTCCTTAAAGTTTTCATAGAATTTCATAAGCACAGCATTGATCCGTGATCTGGGTGGTCTGAGAGGAGATCCATTATCCAGGGCTCCAGTACAGGTGCAGGTACAACCGTAAAGGCACTAATGAAGCCAGAGAGGACTGTCTGCATGTCCTCAAGTGACTCTCTGGAGGAATTAGGACAGAAAGAAAACTTACATTGTGATCAGATGCTATAGGAAAATTTCATAGAAAAACCTGAACATAGGAACATACAATTTGGATGGAATCTAGTACTGCGTGGACTAGAGGGCAGAGGAGTTGGATTCCAGTGGTTTTCTAATTTGGTTTCTTACTTCTGCCAGCCCTCAACCCATTCCTTTCTAAGATTCGATACTCTGGCTGGGCTCTGGCTGACTTCCAGCCTTCTCAGGTGGAGCCAGGATTACATCTGTGTCTTTGCATTTTGTATCCAGGTTTCGGCTGAGTCCAGCTCCTCCATGAACTCCAATACCCCGCTGGTGAGGATAACAACACGCCTCTCTTCAACGGCAGACACCCCCATGCTGGCAGGGGTCTCCGAGTATGAACTTCCAGAGGACCCAAAATGGGAGTTTCCAAGAGATAAGTGAGTACTTCTCTTGGCCATGTCCCAGGATGGAGACTCAGCTATAAATGGGGATATTGGATTAACATTTTCTTTTTATGACCCTTAGCCACAAAGGTCTTGCTGTGATGATGTCAGCAGGAGTAAGATTGTGTTTCTAAATAACCAACTCCTGGAAAAGAAAAGAATGGATTTAAAAAAAAAATAGCTCCTTGAAAGCAGAGGTACTTGCCCCTGGCTGGTCCCCAAAGAAGATGACATCTGGTTATCATTTTTCAAGTGTCTGGGCAATTCAGACTCCGTCAAATGGAATAAAAGTAGAATTATCCAATTTATAAAACAGATCTGACATTCCAGCTTTTGGTTACTAGAACAAGACTGTTCTCTGTTCACTTCTGTGGAGAAATTAGATGCAGAATATAAATGGCCTTAAGGACCTCTACCCAGTGTTGCCGTTCTCATTGGTTGTTAATGTCATATTGGGCTGAAAAGCTTCAAATATGGTACCTGACATCTAATTTCTGTGGTCCATAATATTTTCCTTGTTGGATGATACAGAGGTGTGCCAATCAGATGTTTAGTCAAAATGTGGCCACCTGGGTGGTGTTGGGGCTATGTATCTCTTGGTCTCGCTTGAACTCCATGTACTGGAGCTCTGTTGGGCTGCATTTGAATCCTGGCTTTGCCAGACAGTGGCTGGGCAACCTCGGGTGAGGCATCTGATTCTATGAAATTCATTCTCATAAAATGAGGGTGGTAGTTCAGACCTCCCAGGACTGAGCAGAGTTCTTGGCTTGTGCGAGTTTTCCTTTCATTTCCCTTCACGTGGTGGCAACCTGGGAGCTCTAAACCGCAAACCTCAGCAGGATCATTGTGTGGGGCATGGAGTCAGTGGGCAGAATTTGAGCTACTAGCCCTCATCCTCTAAGCAGGCACCGACCCTCAGATCGTCCTTCTGAAAGGAAGAGCAGTGGTCATTGGAGGGCTGTCCACTCACTTCTGGGGTACTTTTTGTAGTCACAGCTTGAGAGTATGGGAAGGTGGAAATGCTGACTACTTCTGCATCACAACACTGGAATAAGCTCTTGACTTGCTTATAAGCAGCTACCCTGGTTTGCCTTGACATCTTCAGTAGCTCCTGAGATTATATACACTTCTCATGTATACATATACACATTTGGAAATGCAAAGATAAGCTTTTCCAGAGACTGATCTGATGAGCTCTATTTGGAAGGGAGAGGTAGCTTATGTGGCTGGCACTTCTGATTTTGATTCACGTGATGTCACATCAGTTTTGTTTCCCAACTGCCAATTTAGAGATGTGTACCGTTAGCTAGGACTGAATAATTGTATAGATATTATTTGGTTAGAGTGTTAATGGAAGTAATTTCCAGTTACTTTCCAATTAATGGAAGTAATTTCCAGTGAGTGAAAAGACCACTCACTCATTCACTTATTCATTCACTCAAGGCATGTTAATTGGACATTTACTGGTGGGGCACCCGAGAAAACACAAAGAATGGTTTCTTTACCTGTAGAATGTGGAGAAATGGATGTTTCTTGTGAACTCCGCCAGCCCTAGTCTGTGTGTGATTATATACACAGATAGGTTCATGTGCACATTCCTGTATATATGACTGAACTGGGGAGTTGTGATCACATTTTAAGAAATTGCAGCTTTCGGGTTTAGTCCATAGTTTTTGCCACCTGTGACACCAGTCAACAGTGGAAGTCTGTATGTGCCCAACTGTTACCTCCCACCCGGGGTACCCTGAGTGTGGAAAATCTGAGTGCTAAACATTTCAAAACAGTGTTTAGCGCAAACGTAGGTGGAACAGATTTCCAATGAATGAAGACTATTTAGAAGCAGTTTATTAGATCGGAGGCAGAAGTTATACAAAGAAAGGATTGTTATGCTTGTAGTAGCAAGGCAGTGGGACATAAATTAGCCATTTTTCCAATGCAAATATTTATTTTCTGCCAAGATGTTAAATTTAATTTTAGTTCTGGGTAGAAACAAAATGACCTCAGCATAGCACACGCTGCCCTCAGTCTTTATGTTGAACTTCTGCAGACTATTGTGTACTTACCGTAAATACTGTTTACTAATGGCAGCTCCATGCTTTGCTGTGTTATGCTTAAGTTAGAAAGGGCCATATTCATAAGTATTCCAAAGACTTTTGCATTTTGTTGGTTTCTGGAATGCACAAGGA
This sequence comes from Pongo abelii, assembly GCF_028885655.2. Classification (NCBI taxonomy): domain Eukaryota; kingdom Metazoa; phylum Chordata; class Mammalia; order Primates; family Hominidae; genus Pongo; species Pongo abelii. The sequence goes on along the minus strand of NC_071993.2, from coordinate 128,575,539 downwards.
CAATATATGGCTATTCATCCGATGTGCATAGACCTTGTAATCTTAGAAATTTAATTTGTGGTGTTCACTTTGGATTTTCTTCATTGTTAATTTTATGTAGTCATAAGGACTTTTAAACTTATGTCAAAAAAAAGTCCCCAATTTTTTAGAATTTTCTTTTGAGTAAAAAATTAGAGATTCATTGAAATGCTTTTAAGAGGCATATCCTGTAACTTGGCAAGGAATGTGACCATAAAATCCATTGGTATTTGAATAATAATTTTAAAGTCACCATTTTACAGGGACAAAAAAATAAGAACAGTCTTAACATTTTTTCTTTGAGCCATTCTAAATTACAAATATTTAATTGGCTCAAGATCAAAAGCTCTTCTCTGGCACTTAGGAAAGCTGACCACCGCACTAGCAAGGATACCTTCCCTAAAGAAAATAAACCGAGAATACCAATGTGAAATTTAATAGCTGTTCCACCAGTAATTGACATTCTCTAAAACGTCACTAGGAAAATACTCGGGCACGTGTGTACCCTAAGTCTCATTAGTTCCATATGATAAGCGCTCCATGCTTTAGCAAGCCGCTGAAAGATTTTTATACTTAGTTCTGGAATTTCCCTCACTACACCCCATCACCAGATGCTATGTGCTAATCCCCTATTTACACATTTAGGCTGACACTGGGCAAGCCCCTGGGAGAAGGTTGCTTTGGGCAAGTGGTCATGGCGGAAGCAGTGGGAATTGACAAAGACAAGCCCAAGGAGGCGGTCACCGTGGCCGTGAAGATGTTGAAAGGTGAGCGGGGAGGCGGCAGGCTCGGGGAGGGGCTGGGTGGAGAGTCTTATCAAGAAAGTTCCTTTTGTGGCATGTGAACTCTATCATGGCACGGGGTCAGAGAGCACATAGTTGACCTAGGGGTTGAGAAGTTTTCAGTATAAATCAGCATCTCGGACAGACTATTTATCTTGAGCTGTGTGTACTTATAAAGAAAAGCCAGTTTTGTTAGAAAGTGGTAGCCTCCTACATAGAGTTATTCTTTGACTCCTTCTTCGTGAACACGATTCTTCATTCTCTCTGTATTTTTATGTGCTTAGAGATTATCAACTCACATATAATTGGATTTATTAGCTAGGAGTTGGTGTGTTGGATTTGGGACTTAAACCTTAACTTTACAAGTACAAGGAAATTTGTGTTTTTGGAGGGAACAAAGAGACGTAAGGGAGCAGAAAGCCTTCTCTTTTGCGTGAGGAACGAAGCAGAAATGACACTGGTCTGGGAGAGTCACTTAGCTGAGAAGGAGCGAATAGGATCAGGGCTGGTGCAGAGCCTCCTGGAACACGTAAACAATTACCTTGAGATGTAAATGTCGTGTTGTGTTTGTGGGACTGTGAACACTTCTATGTTAACCTTCCAACCCTGCTTCATGCCCATGTCCAAAGAACTTAAAGAACTTTTAACCATTAACTTGTTTGTCCTGCAGTATTCTTTTATGAGAAGAGTTATAGGGAACGGTCATGTTATAAATCCTCTTGTAGGGATCTCGGAAAGAAGATCCCACGCCGAGTGTTTCCCACGTTTCCAGGCAGAGGGGCCCGTCCTTGGGATATGGTGCCGGGCATGTCGCAGGTGCTCTGAAGTTAGGCTTTGTCTTTCTTTTGTGGGTTCTCATGGGATGGTCATCACGTCCCTCCCAAGGGGAAGTAGCAGGCTGCACTTTGTCAAAAAGATGTGCGTTTTGTTTTTTGGGTTTTTTAAAAGGCTGTTTATCTGAATGACTCCCAAGGAAAACTAGAGTGCTTTGAGATGTTCCCCACCTTGGAGCCTGATGCCGGGGAGGAACACTGTGCTTTCTTGCCCCAGGTGTCATGGCACCACTGACGGAGGCAGCCCCTGGCTGCGTACCAGGGCCAGGTGTGGGAAGGACCCAGGCTTCTCATCTCTTTTGGCGGAACTTCTGGTTTTGCTAATGGAGCTCAGAGTTACATGGGATATTGCAAAAAGGGAGGTCTGGGAGTTCTCTTTCTCTTGTGCTGCCCAGGCTGGCAGTCTTCCCTTTAAGGACACAGAAGGGTATTAGTCCCCAAGCCATTGTGGCGTGTCCTTTCTTACAGCCCACAGCTGTGTCTCCCTCTCTCCTCGTGGCCCGTGGCTCCCTCCTTCACATACATCAGTGTAAATTTTGCACACACAGTCACTTGTATTGATCTTCCTTTTGTGAAGCTAAAAAACTGTTTGCAACATGGTTCTTATCCATGCCCATATTTCATTTTTTTTTTTTTTTTAAGGAAACCCAGATTTTTCCATACTGAATTAGCTTGAGGTGGAGGGCACATGGGAAAGTCTTGCCACTTAGGAGAATCTAAGAGAAGCTAACTGCGAGCCCGCGTATGTGGGACCTATGCTATTCTTGCTTGAAATTACAGAGTGGAAGTTTATATAACTTTTCTTAGGATGGGAACTACAGTGCCCTCTGAGAAGCCACTAGAAGTCACAGCCCTTTACCTGCTCAGAATGCACATGCATGCACATTTATGGCCCTGTTTATGGGGAACCCTCTGAACCCATCTCGGAATGCTCTAAGGGCCTCGAGGGGCTGGGTTAGGAATGCTTGGTCGGGCACAAGTCTGTAGTGATTTGAAATGGCCCTACCCTTGGTCTCTTCACTGGTTTCAGGCACTGTGAAGTTGGGTGTGGTTTTCTGAGACGCCTTAGATATGGCAGAGGATGAGGCTATCTCATGGTCTAGGCAAGAATTGGCATTAGTGTCAGAAGCCCCTGCTCTCGTCCTGACTCTTGGCCCCATTGGCCCCCCAGTGAGCTCTTTGACACAGAGTGAGGCAGTTCCCTGTGTAGGCCTTTGTCCCTTCCTCGATAAAATGAGGGAGATGATTTGGAAAATCTTTTCTGATTCTGAAATTCAATTTCATGCTGTTTCAACTAAGTCTTTGGCAACTAACAGTAGCTGCCCATGAGTTAGAGGAAATGAACTGATTTGTGAATATGCCTACTGTTCATAGATGATGCCACAGAGAAAGACCTTTCTGATCTGGTGTCAGAGATGGAGATGATGAAGATGATTGGGAAACACAAGAATATCATAAATCTTCTTGGAGCCTGCACACAGGATGGTGAGTAGGACGAAAAACTGCATTTGCCCAAATACTCTGCAGTTTGATTGAATCATTTTAGAAACGGTTGGGCTTCTAGATCCTGCTCCCAGAGCACCCCGTGTGCATGTTTAAAGTTCTTTTTAAAATCCCCATTGGAAGATGTTCCTAGCCATGAACACAAAGAAGGGTCTGTGCCCGTACCTGGGGGCCAGTAGAAAGGAGGGTGCAGGGTGACTTTGGATTTGAGGGCCTAGAGGGCCGTGCTGTTTCTAGGTCATAACCTGGAGGGGGTTTTGGAAAAGGCATCCTCCTTATGTTTTTGTTTTGTAAGTGCTAAGAGAGATTTCTCAGAATAAGATCCTATGTTTTGGTTGAGAAGTTCTTCCCTTAAAACAGGGATTGAGGAATCCACATCTTGCTGTGGGTCACAGATGGCTGAGCTCCCAAGAATAGCTTAAAAGAGGAGAAAGCAGTATGAAGGAATACGTTATTTTCCCTGGGGGAGAGAGACCCTGGCTTCTTCTATTGAATGTTTACTGGCACTTTGAAATCAATTTGCTAAGTAATTAGTAAACTTGAAAACGCCTATCTTTGACTTAGCAATTTCTCTTGTAGGTCTGTACAGGAATTGGCGAACTTTTTCTGTAAAGGGAGGTTGTAGATATTTTAGACTTTTGTGGGCCGTATGGTCTTTGTCGCAACTTCTCGTGTCTGCCATAGTAGTGAGAAAGCGGTGCTAGAAGTACAGAAATGAATGGACCTGGCTGCATGCCAATAAAATTTAATTACCCAAACAGGCGGTAGGCAGGATTTGGCTTGCAGGCTGTAGTCTGCCAACCCCGAGTCTATACCATGGAGAAATTATTGCACACGTGTGTAAGGGAACATGTACGAAGATGTTCATTGCCTACTGTTTGTTATGGCTGAAACCTGGAAGCAAATGCCCATGCATATAAGGGAATGGATAAATAAAGTGTGGTGTGTTTATATGATACAGTATATGCAGCTGTGAAAAGGAATGATCTAGTTTTATTTTTATAAGCCCAACAGATTCCAAAAGGATAATATGTGGGGAAAAATGTTGCAAAGCTCTAAGAGCTTTATTATTCATTTATGTGATTAAAAATAATATATTACTTATTGAATAGTTAAAACGAACCAAAAGGATAGAATGGAGGGATCCATTGCTTTCCAAGAGGGCAGAGGTGACAGCATGAGAGTGACAGGGAAGAGCACGTCAACTGTGTCTCTGTTTCATTTCCTATAGCCTTTTGAGGCTATCATGACCAAGGGCTGATTTATCATTTTGGAGAGATTATAATGATATTTTTATGTGTGCTTTTCTGTATGTTAAAACTTTTTCTTTTTTCTTCTTCCCTTTTTTTTTTTTTTTTTTTTGAGACAAGGTCTCGCTGTGTCGCCCAGGCTGGAGTGCAGTGGCATGATCTCGGCTCACTACAGCCTCCACCTCCTGGGTTTAAGCGATTCTCCTGCCTCAGCCTCTCGAGTAGCTGGGACTATAGGTGTGTGTCACCGCGCCCAGCTAATTTTTGTATTTTTAGTAGAGACAGGGTTTCGCCATGCTGGCCAGGCTGATCTTGAACTCCTGGCCTCAGGTGATCCACCTGCCTCGGCCTCTGTAAGGGCTGAGATTACAGATATGAGCCACCACGCCTGGCCTCTGTATGTTAAACTTTAAAAAAAAAAAAAAAAAAAGCATGAGTTGTAATAACTAAAAATGTTTTGCTGAATTGCCCAAGGGCAGACCCTGGATTCTCTCTTTAGGGAGCTTCTCTTCTTCGTCAACAGGGCCTCTCTATGTCATAGTTGAGTATGCCTCTAAAGGCAACCTCCGAGAATACCTCCGAGCCCGGAGGCCACCCGGGATGGAGTACTCCTATGACATTAACCGTGTTCCTGAGGAGCAGATGACCTTCAAGGACTTGGTGTCATGCACCTACCAGCTGGCCAGAGGCATGGAATACTTGGCTTCCCAAAAAGTGAGTCTTTCACATTCTACTTGGTTGGGTGGAATCCAACTAAAAATGTCTTTAAAGAAAACAGGCAATTTGGACATGCTCATTTGCTAGATCAAGCCGTTGCATGTCTTGTACAACCTGGAAAATATTTATTGCGTTATTCACATTTGAGTTTAATGAACTCTTTAAAACCAAAGCAGCCTCATAAACCTATAGCATCGCTGCAGAGATGAGCAGAAAAGATACCTCTTCTTTGAGGCAGGACCATGTCTGATTTCCCTCGGAATTCAGCTCTCCAGGTGGGAAATGGATGGTTTTAAAGGCCCCCTTTAATTCGGATGATTTTCTTTCTTTTTTTTTTTTTTTTTTTTTTTTTTTTTTAGCTTCATTTATTTTGTGGTTACTGAGTTTTTGAACATAGACTTTAGGTGTTTAGTGTTTTGGGTTTGATATGGCATTAAATATTCTAAGAGTAAAGGTCAAACAAAGGGGTATTTTAGTAACCTTGCGTCCTGGAGCTCTGCGTTTATTTTGTCTCGTTTGGCGGGTGACCCTCTGTGGTTAGAAGTTGGCCAGGTCCCCTGAGGTGGACTGCCTGCATTCCAGGCATGCCACTTACCATGGAACTTGAAACATTTCAGTTATTCTGAAAGTAGTTAGACAGGTGCCCAGATGTCCTCGGAGGCATTTTGGATGACCCAAAACTCCCTTGTCAGCCCCACACATAGGGAAGCGGAGGGGCGGAGCTGCCTCCTGTGCAGAGGTGGGCCCTGCTCCTACCTGCAGTGCAGTTTATTGCAGTGCCAGGAATTCCTTGGGTCCCCAAAGAGGTGAGATCCTCTGGTGGGCGTGGACCCTCTGTCACTGGGGGTCTGGGTTGCCTGAAGGGTCACAAACTCAAGTCTCCATGGGGCCATGCCAGTCACACCACCAAGGCCTGCGGATCACTCAGAGTGCAGAGAGATTCGAGGGATGGCTGCACCTCAGCTCTACTCTCTGGCCACATAGGAACATGGCCCAGAGCTACCCCATGTTCTGGATGGTTTTTTCTTTCTTTCTTTCAAACAGGCTGGAGTGCAGTGGCATAATCACAGCTCACTGCAGCCTTGACCTCCTGGGTTCAGGTGAGCCTCCCACCTCAACCTCCTGAGTAGCTGGGAGTGCAGGGATGTGCCACCATGCCTGGCTAAGTTTTGTGTTTTTTGTTTTTTGGGTTTTTTTTTTGGTAGAGATGGGGTTTTGCCTTTTTTCTTTTTAATTTAAGAAAAACTTTAAAAACATTTTTAAGAGAGTTTAGAGTTTAAGACTTTTTCAGATGTTTTTTGTATAAAAATCTCCCAATATATAGGTTTTAGGAAACTAATTAAACACAGGTTTGACTTCTGTGATTGCGTTTGTGTACACGTGCGTGTGCGTGCATGTATGTAGGGGAGTTTGCCAATCAAAAAGTATTTGGCATCCAGAGACAATGAGACAGATCCAGAACATGGGACATTTGACAAGATATCACTTCAAAATGTCAGTGTCTCGAAAGATAAAAACTGCTGGGGAGACAGTTCCGGATTAAAGGGGGCCGATGAGACAATTCGTAAGTGTAAAAGTGGGATCCTGGACTGGATCCTGTGAGTCGGGGAGGGTGGCCAGTTCTTAGAAAGGACATTTGTGAGTGTCCTTTGAATATGGACTGTATAACATTACTGGTTATATTTGTTATCAGTGTTGAATTTCGGGGGGATGACAGTGGTATCTGTTGTAGGAGAAATACACTGAAGAATTGAGATTTGTGAAGTATCAGTGATGCCTGCAACTCAGTTTTAAGTGGTCCAGCCATAACATATAATCAATCCATTCACTATCCCAAGTGTGTATGTGTGTGGGGGCAGGTGGGGCAGGACGTGGAGACAGCAAGTGATTGAGTAGGTGTAACAAGCAAAGCCAGCAGCGGTGGGTACTCACTGTGCCATCCCTCCTTTTCTGCAGCTGTGAACTCTTCCTAAATAAGCCTGGGGAGGGTAGCCCATCTGTAGGCTGCCTATTTTGATATTCTGGTCTTGATCACTCCCTGCCCTACCTGTGTGGGAGATAGGGGAAGCAGTTTTGCACCCAGCAGGGCGGTGCTACTAGGAGAAATGTGGTAGGAGGGCTGGCCCGGTCATTTTATTAAATCCTTCAACATCTACTCCTAGAGCATCCCCGATGTCTCATGCCCTTGGTCAGGCTCTCCAGCGAAGTGGCCAGAAGAGACATAGTCCTTGACCTCCTGGGGCAGGAACCATGGGTGACAGTAAGAGAAATTCACCGTAAATGTGGGAATGAAAATAAGGTTGTAAAAAAATATTGAAAAATATGCCATGGAGGAAACAGTGGGATAAGGCCTTACTCATGCCAGGACACTGCACTTTGCTGTCACTGCCATGGAAGCCTCTGAGGGGGAGGAAGAGGATCAGTTTGTGCTTCAAAGGTGACTCTCACTGCTGCTTGTGTGGTGAATGAGAAGGCTGAGCCCCTGTCAAAGGTGATGATAGTTTGGGCTAGCGTCTGTTGGGTCCGAAGACACTGAGAGAAGCTGGTGGGCTGATGTTGGACATATTTTGCTCTTGGGATAGTGAATGGATTGATTAGATAGGAGGGAGAGAAAGAGAGGTCAAGGATGACTTCTGGATTTCCAGCTTGAAAAACCAGATGGTGGTGTAGCTTTCAAGTCTGGGAGGACTTGGGAATCAGGGTTGGGGCAAGGAGCATAGATTTGGGTGGAAAATCAGAGCTCGTCTTGAGTGTATCTGAGTCATCCAAGGGGAGATTATGAAGAAGCTGCAGGCAGCAGCTCAGCTCTGAGGGTGGGCTAACAGCTGGGAGGCAGCAAAGGGAGCTGTGAGTTCAAGCCATGGGCGTGGACAAACTCATCTGCGGAGAAGCTTGGAGGAGGAGAACAGAACCCTGAAGTCAGGTCCTGAGAAAATACTCAAATCTAGAGATTGACACCAGAAACAGCAGCGGAGACCGAGGAGGCACAGCCTGAGCAGTAGGAAAATCAGGACACGGAGCGCAGAGGCCCCACACGGGAGCTTCAGGAAGGAGGGGGCAGGCAGTAGAGCCTCGGCGCTCAAACTGGTGAGAAGCACGGGTGTTCGGTCCTGGTCCTAGAGGCAGTGGTGGTACCCCTGCCCACCCTAGCCCTGAGGACTCGGAGCTCCTTCCTGTTTTGGAGCTGGCAGAGAGAAAACTAAGAGACGAACTTTGCTAAGCAGGGCAAATGAATCCATTTAATCGTGGAAGAACGGAAGTACCCATATTAAAGTGTTGTGATAATAGTAACTATCGTTATTATTAATTACTGACCACTCTGGGAAAAGCTAACCATCTTCCAGGCACCGTGGCAGAGCATTTGACATAAAGCATCTTATGTAGCCCTCAGAACAACCCAGAAATAGGCAGGATTTGGATCCCCATTGTATGGGGGAGGACGATGAGGAAGCAGCGTGAACGGTTTAAGACCAGATGTGTCAGGAGGACTCAGATGTCCTCACTTCTGAGAAGGGGACTTGTAGGTTCGAAGAATGGAGTGGCAGGTCCCAGACCTAGGTCTCCTGGTCCCCCACTCAGCTGTCTCCTGCTCTCATGAGGCCCCTAACTCTAAACTGAGGCAGGACCAATGAGATTCCGCCTGTGTGGGGCGGGGTTGGGGTGGGAGGGGTTGTTAGTGCCCCAGTGTGGCCTCATTGTCTCTACATTGAATAACAGCCCAAGGTAAAAGGGATATTGTATGGGCCTTTAAGACATGGCATGGTTCCAAAGCCACTTACTGGAGGCCACACGCAGTTAAGGACCCAGAATAGGTTTCAACATGGAGGTAGATGAAGCTGTTAAGCACGGTCCCCTTGTGAGGGCTTTGCTTCCAAAAATGGAGGGCTTATTCTTGAAGGTGGAGAATGAAGAACCAGGCAAAGGGTCCGGCCCTGGCTTTCCCACACCCATCCCCTCACAATGGGGAGTCATGGGCTTGTGAGAGACCTGCTTGCCTGAAGGAAGGGGCAAAAGAGAACTGTTGATTACATCGTTACTGATGTACTGGGTTCATCTGTGCTCAGCGCTGGGCCGATTGAGATGAACACACAGTGCCTGGACTCCAGCAGCTTTCATTTGTGTGTGTACATGTGCGTGTGTGTGTGTGTGAGTGTGTGAGTGTTGGGGTGGGGGTTGGGGACTGGAGACAGAGAAGTGAAAAAACACCATGGTGTATACAGCAATGCAATTAGGTAATAGGGTATTTGAGCCTTATACAATTTATAAAATCCTTACTATTTTTAGCTCAAATCACACTAATTTTACTTTTTTAACTGAATCCCAAACCCAGTTAACCCTCAAAGTGTTAAACCTGAGCAGTTTGTTTTTTGTTTTTGTTTTTGAGACAGGGTCTCACTCTGTCACCTGGCTGGAGTGCAGTGGCGTGATCTTGGCTCACTGTAGCCTTGGCCTCCTGGGTTCAAGTGATTCTCCCACCTCAGCCTCCTGAGTTGCTGGGACTACAGGCATGTACCACCACACCTGGCTATTTTTTGGTAGAGACGGGGTTTTACCATGTTGGCCAGGCTGGTCTTGAACTCCTGACCTCAAGTGATCTGCCCACCTCAGCCTCCCAAAGTGCTGGGATTACAGGCATGAGCCACTGCGCCTGGCCCTGAGCAGATTTTTTTGTTTTTTGTTGAGACAGAGTCTAGCTCTTTCGCCAAGGCTGGAGTTCAGTGGCGCTATCTTGGCTCACTGCAGCCTCCGCCTCCCGGGTTCTAGCGATTCTTCTGCCTCAGCCTCCCGAGTAGTTGGGACTATAGGCGCTTGCCACCACGCCCGGCTAATTTTTTGTGTTTTTAGTAGAGATGGGGTTTCACTGTGTTAGCCAGGGTGGTCTCCATCTCCTGACCTTGGGATCCACCTGCCTCAGCCTCCCAAAGTGCTGGGATTACAGGTGTGAACCACCACGCCCAGCCTGAGCAGTTTTTTTAGTGAAGCCCCAGCTTCCCCACCTGTAAAATGGGTATAACACTATGCATGTCATAGGTTGCCGCAGGAATTCGATGTCATCAGCCATACTGGGCACAGGGCATATTGTCTACATCGTAGGGATGTTGGTCTTCCCTCCCGTAGTGACCCACTGACCTTCACCTATGGAACACCAAACTGTCCCAGGGCCCTAATTGTGTAAAATGGTCAGCTCTCTGTGCTGGAGAACAGCTCACATTCCTGTGGATGACGGGGATTTGGCTTGCCTGTGATTACTTTCTTTTTCTCGGGTGTGGGTTCCAAGTCTCCTCTTACTCAACCCAGAGGCTGGGGTTTGATGTTTCCTAACCCCTGGGATGAGGGATGGCCACACTAGACTCTGGCTTTTGCTGAGAAGATGGTGGAGGGAGCCGTCAGCAGTGTCTCTGTGCAAGCTGAGCCCCAGTGCATGGTTGGAGCCCAGTGCGTGGGAAGCACATTCTTCTGACCACACAGCTTGCCAGACGCACAGAGCGCGTGTCGGCAGGAGCACACCACCGGGAGAGTTTGGCCTGGGGCTTGGAAGTTCAATTTGAAGAGGCCTCCAAAACTGGGAACAGGGCTGCAACCCCAGACGAATCTCCAGGCAGCTTCTGTGAGCTCTCACGTTTCCTGCTTCCAACCTGGCCAGGGATTGCAAGCTTGCGTGGCTTTCCTGCTTTCCCGCTTCTGGGCTTAGGCTACACGGGGGGCCCAGAAGTGTGTGAACACAAGGAATAGCTGCGGGTCGGGGTGGAATCAAACAGTTCCTTATTTATATTTCAGGGATCACTTAGCTTGCCCCTTTTTTAATTGTCCATTTCGTGAAGTGCCTAAGATCGGCCCCATTTCAGCCTTGTTGAATGGACTGATAAGACTTTCTGCTTCGTATGATAGTTAACCTTTGCCAGTAACCAGTGTAAAAGCCTTCGGTGGTGATATTTGCTTCTTTATGTCTTATCTCTTCCCAAAATAGAAGGTGATGATTGGGGACCCTAATTACCTTGTATTCTGTGGAAATCTTGCCATATGAAAGTGTAACAAAAATGCAGCAGCTCACAATAGCGTATCATTTGTAGAAAGGAAAAATCATAGGCCGGGCGTGGTGGCTCACGCCTATAATCCCAGTACTTTGGGAGGCCGAGGCGGGTGGATCGCTTGAGGTCAGGAGTTTGAGACCAGCCTGACCAACATGGTGAAACCCCATCTTTACCAAAAATACAAAATTAGCCTGGTGTGGTGGCGGGCACCTGCAATCCCAGCTACTTGGGAGGCTGAGGGCAGGAGAATCACTTGAACCTGGAAGGCAGAGGTTGCACTGAGCCAAGATCGTGCCACTGCACTCCAGCCTGGGAAACAAGAGTGAAACTCCGTCGTCTCAAAAAAAAAAAAAAAAGGAAGGAAAAGTCGTAATAGCTAGATCTTTCTGAGACCCAAGAGTTAGTGTCAAGACAATAAATTAGCTGTTCTGTAGTAATTATTTAATGTTTCATTGTTTAGATTCAGTGTATGTGGCACATTCAGTCCGAGGCCAGGTGTTAGGAGAAACTGGACTGAGAATGTGGATGGACGGGCATTGGCTGTGGTAAAGGCCAAGAAAGGACATGACTAGTCATTTCAGGAACCTTAGTCATGGGACATGGAGGAGGTACAACAGGGCTAAGTTTGGAAGCGTAGAGACCCGCTAGACGGGCAGTGTGGAAGTCTCAGGGGGAGGGGGCAGACAGTGAAGACGGCCTGGACTCAGGGATTAGCAGTGGGAAAGGCATGGTATGGACACATGGGAAGGCATTTTGGAGTTGAAATCAACAGGACTTGGGAGGAATGTGTAAAGAATACCGGTGTATAGCTCTCCGATTAAGAGAGACAAAGCATTGGAGGAGTTGAAACCTTGAATTTGAGATGTCAAGGGAATATCAGTGGGCAGGTGTCCCACAGACAGTTGAAAATGAGAACATGGGTCTCAGGAGGAAGGTCAGGATGGAGGTACGAACTTGCGCATGTTTTGTATGTGTTTAGAATTAATGCCGTGAGGATATATGGAAATACATAATGGAACAATTCCTCTATTTGAAGGGACAGAAAAAGAGAAGAGCCAGCCAGAGATTCTGAGAGGGCAGGGAGAGACAGAGAGCCAGCTGAGGGAAGGGGACGGGATAAAACTAAACAGAGGGGCCGGGTGCAGTAGCTCACACCTGTAATCCTAGCACTTTGGGAGGCCGAGGCGGGTGGCTCACCTGAGGTCAGGAGTTCGAGACCAGCCTGACCGACATGGTGAAACCCCATCTCTACTAAAAATACAAAATATTAGCCGGGTGTGGTGGCAGGCACCTCTAATCTCAGCTACTCGGGAGGCTGGGACAGGAGAATCTCTTGAACCCAGGAGGCGGAGGTTGCAGTGAGCCGAGATCGCACCATTGCACTCCAGCCTGGGTGACAAGAATAAGACTCCATGTTAAAACAAAAAACAAAAAAAAACCTAAACAGAGGGACCGTTTTAAAAAACAAGCAAGAAATCAGTAGCATCTGACGCCACAGAGGAGGAACAACTGAGGAGTTGGAGGACGTCATTTGCGTCTAACAATTCAGAGGTTCTTCATAAGCTTCAGGAGAGGCAAGAGTAGAACACAGATTAGAATGTTTGAGAAGTGACGGGGAGTGAAGGAGACGCGATGTTGGATTTTAATCAACGCTTCTGAAAATTCAGGTGTGAAGGGCAGGAGAGCAAGTGTTGAGAGAAAAGATTTTAGGATGATTAGATACAGATCTATAAGCAGCTGAAAGGAAGACACCGGTGTGGCTGGACAACTGGAGATAGAAGAGAATATGGTTATTTAGTCTACCTTCGCTCTTCAGAATGATCATTCTGTTTATTTGTAATTCCAAAACAAATATATGTCGTATTCGAGGCTCTCGGATGATCCCAGTTGACCTGTCTTCTTAATCTTAGAGCCACACTGCGTTTTCTTTTCTTTTCTTTTTTTTTTTTTTTTGAGACGGAGTCTTACTCTTACTCTGTCACCCAGGCTGGAGTGCAATGGCGTGATCTCAGCTCACTGCAACCTCTGTCTCCCGGGTTCAAGTGATTCTTGTGCCTCAGCCTCCTGAGTAGCTGGGACTACAGGTACACACCACCACACTCGGCTAATTTTTGTAGTTTTAGCAGAGATGGGGTTTTGCCATGTTGGCCAGGCTGGTCTCGAACTCCTGACCTCAAGTGATCCGCCCACTTTGACCTCCCAAAGTGCTGGTATTACAGGCATGAGCCACCACACCCGGCCACACTGTATTTCTTATAGTATACCACAACTGGTTTTTAACATCAGCTATATTTCTATCTGCATTTTAAGAAATGAACATATTTCCTTTTTGTTCTGGCGGTGTTTTGAAATTAGTTATTTCTCTTGCTTCTTTCTTGATTTCAGTGTATTCATCGAGATTTAGCAGCCAGAAATGTTTTGGTAACAGAAAACAATGTGATGAAAATAGCAGACTTTGGACTTGCCAGAGATATCAACAATATAGACTATTACAAAAAGACCACCAATGTAAGTCGATGGCAGCAACACAGTGGGCAGGGGCGGGGGTGGGACTCAGAATGTTCCAGGAAGAAAGGCCGTCAATGTTGAGAGCTGGGTGGGATGGATGGGGACCCATTCCCCTGCCCTGATTCCCGTTCTTTTGCCTTACTATTCACAAACTTTCAATATGCAAATTTAGCCTCTATTTATGTCAATTTTAGTAAATGTGAAACACTTATATACAGAATAATCAGCAGCCGCTAGGATTTTCTTATGGTTCTCATCAAGAACTTTCATAGCAAAAACTATAGCTTGGAAGTTACTGGTTTAATTTTTGCCTAATAACTGGTCAAGGAGCATCTGTGTGCTAGGGAGATAAAAGATAGAATCCAAGGAGATGGCATTTTATTAATGGCCCAAACCTGTGCATCTCACACATTGTGTATGGTCCTCATTGGGACTGATTTCTGCTCTATTGACTGACTAGTAAAAACCATGAGAATATCAGCTTTTAAACAGGGCATAGCCCTATTGAGCCTGCTAAGATAAATTCTTTTAAATATATTTAGTTTTTACATTTTCCTCTACATTTGCAGGGGCGACTTCCAGTCAAGTGGATGGCTCCAGAAGCCCTGTTTGATAGAGTATACACTCATCAGAGTGATGTGTGAGTAACTCTCTTTTCTCTGGCTTCTTCCTGGGCTTGAGCTGCAAAAATACTGTACGTACTTCACCTTTCTTCCTTCTTTAGTGGCTGCTGCATTTCACACATTCGTAGAAGGTGCAGGAGCTGGCCTTAGAAAGGACGGATTTTATGGTAGGCTGATAACCAATGCTCTGTTACTAATCTGCCTGGCTTCAAAGAGCACAGGAGGTGGAACCGCTGACCTCCCCCTGCCAGAGCGGAAGTCCTTCCCTTGAGCATGTTCATGGATGTGCAAGTACAAAGCAGTTATCTAATTCGCCAAGCTCTTGGCATGTTCTTCACTCCATTAAAGGAGTAATCCTGGAGCTTTTCCCACTTAAGAGTAGTTTGTCATATTTCCCTTTAACCCAGATTTGTCCTTAAAGAGTGGAGCTGAGTGAGATGTGGTCCAGGCTGGGGACCTCCACAGGGTCTACTGTCTATGTTTATCCCTCAACAAAAAGGTCTGATCTTGCTTTGGCATCCTTGATAGCATTCTAGAAACACAGTAGAATATTTCTATTATGATATACTGACAAAACCAATGGGGTCAGGCTCCAACTGATATTTTAGATTTGAAAATTCAGTTGAAGGCTGGGTGCAGTGACTCATACCTGTAATCAATCCCAGCACTTTGGGAGGCCAAGGCGGGTGGATCACGAGGTCAGGAGATCACGGCCATCCTGGCCAACATGGTGAAACCCCGTCTCTACTAAAACTACAAAAATTAGCTGGGCGTAGTGATGTGTGTCTGTAATCTCTGCTACTTGGGAGGCTGAGGCAGGAGAATCACTTGAACCTGGGAGTCAGAGGTTGCAGTGAGCTGAGATTGTGCCACTGCACTCCAGCCTGGCAACAGAGCGAGACTCTTGTCTGGGGAAAAAAAAAAAAAATCACTTGAACTATTTTTTATTTGTATGAGCAGGAAGAGTTCTGGGTAGGCATTAATTCTGTGCTACCATAGTTGGTCCTCTCAACAATCCTAAAAAAAGAAGACATGACGATCCCATTTTTGCTGTGAGCAACTGAGGCACAGAGGCTGTTCTGCCTGTCCTGTGCTGCTGCTTTTGCTCTGTAGAAAACTGCGGAGTGAAACTCACCACCATCGAGTACAGAAGGTTATTTCCAGAGTGACCATGACATAGCTAAACCTGGCTCTCTCAGCTTGCTCATCCCAGAGATTGAGCCTCCTGAACTTGGCACAGGAAGTCCACATCTCTAAAGAGTCAAGTGTAAAATTGTGGCCTGTGAGATGTGTTCAGTTTTGTTGTGTGCAACTCATCTGGGGCATGTGATTCCTCATCCTAACCCCAGCCCTGTGCTGATTGCCTTTGCAGTCTTAGTGAGTTCCAGAGCCTCTGTGCAGCAGATGTTCCACCGGCCACAGAGGGCAGCTGTGATCCTGCGGAGCTGGCTTGCTGGCCTTATTCTATCAACTGCCCATCCTAGTAGATCACAACCCTTGGGTCAGGCACATAGGGAGTTGGAAAGGAACGTAAAGGCTTTGAAACTGAGAAGCTGAGATCCTTGCATTGCTAACACCACATTTAAGACAAGCAGCTCTATTCCAGAGTGATGGCAGTTTGCCTTTTTGTCTATTGATGGAAAATTCCGTCAGCACATCCCTGTGTCATCATCATTTGGGGATGCTCTTGCAGGGCAGGAAAGAGCACATAGGATGAACTGCAGGAGGGCCCATTTGTCTTTGAACTTCAGAAGTGAGGAGGTGTTTATGTCTCAGCTGGGCATGTTTAGGTTTTGGCAACGCGGATGGGTTAGTAATGCCGTGCTTTCTCCTTTTGTTGCAGCTGGTCCTTCGGGGTGTTAATGTGGGAGATCTTCACTTTAGGGGGCTCGCCCTACCCAGGGATTCCCGTGGAGGAACTTTTTAAGCTGCTGAAGGAAGGACACAGAATGGATAAACCAGCCAACTGCACCAACGAACTGTAAGGGCTGTTGTCTTTCCTGCTGGTACCACAGTGGACTTGCCACACCAGTAATACCTCTCCTGATGTATCTCATTTTTGAAGGCCCCTGGTTTCCTAAACATGCTCTAAGAAGAATGGCTGAAGCTCTCTGGGCTCAATCCAGAACTGGGATACATAGCAACACCGACAACCATTACTTGTCTGAGAGGAAGAACATTATTCTGAGTATGGAGAGGGCTTTGGATCAGAGGGTGTCTGGCTGCCTGGCTGAGGGCTCCTGACTTTGCAGAGCCAGCGGGAGTGGTCTTCCTGGGCCACTGTGCTGCGCCTTCTGCAGTCTCCCGTGGAGTGACAGGAAGACTCACGGGTCAGGAAACAAGCTAGAAAGCTGCGGGGCCGCCCTGCAGGGTGTAGGATTAAGGAACCAACACAACCTTTCCCTGATGGTTGTGCCTGGCCCCCGCCTGGCCCCATCGTGGCCAGTGGAGAATCGGTGTTTCCGGAACTTCTTGAACCATTGAAAATTGCCATTACAGATTGAC
This sequence comes from Pongo abelii, assembly GCF_028885655.2. Lineage (NCBI taxonomy): Eukaryota > Metazoa > Chordata > Mammalia > Primates > Hominidae > Pongo > Pongo abelii. The sequence continues at coordinate 128,558,768 of NC_071993.2, read as the reverse complement.
GCCAACCACATTTCCTCAGAGTGAAGGAACTCGTGTTTGGTTACCTAGGTCTCACTTGTGTTTTAGTGCAGAGAATTAAAAATGTGTCCAGGCGCTCTCCTTAGAGTACCAGATCTGCCTATAAAACCATGAGCTGGTTTCTAGCAAAACCTGCCTCACACTTTAAGTGGAGTTATGTTGTGTTTGTGACGTGTGCCTGGTGCAGTAGAATCAGTGCTTTGAAAGGAGTCTCTCTGCCTCCTGCCTCAACCCCTCCAGGATTAACTAAGAAGAGTGATTGTCCCAGAAACTGCGGTCTATTGTGTATCATTTCATGGGGATTTTATATCAGTAATCCCGGGAGTGCTTTCGGTGTACCGTGGATGTCTGATGAATGGCCACATTTTATAGCATATTATATAAAGGCACTTATTGTGCTCTTTGTCATTCCTATTGTTTTTTTTTTTTTTTTTTTTTTTTTTAATGTAGAGGATCTGTTGAAACCCATAATCAAGATAAGACCTGGGAAGCTAAGCCTATCTAAGAGTTAATCAGGAAGTTAGTGTGCAGCCCAGTGGTGGCAGATTAATTCATCAAAAACTTGAAGTTGTAGTTTTCAAATTTTATTTTATTTTTTTTTAACTCAGGAAGCTTTGTCAACTAGAATCATTAAGACCCAAAGCACTGGGCAGATAAATAGTACAGCTGCTTTGGTGCAGGGCAGGGTGTCAGGGGAGGGAAGACTGGAGACCAGCCCATAGAAATACGCGTTTTCCTTCAGCCTCCAAAGCATCTTTAGGGTGTGATGCCGTTGTGAGATGTCACTGTGGCCCAGGGATACCAGGGAAAACACATAGATGTATCTTTCTTGATGGCTTAGATGCCTTTCTAACATGTTTTGGGTTACGTGCTGTTTTTGTAAGTCAAAGTGCCTTTTGGAGGAACTGGCAGGGAAGCTTTTGGGAAAGTGATTCACGACCTCCTAATCTAGTTGCTTGGAAAGTTCTGATGCATTTTCCTAATTTACAACACATCCCCATATTGCCTATTAAAACTAACTATAACCACGTACCCAGTGCATATGAAATTAATTCAAGGAAATCCATTTTTCCCAGGTACATGATGATGAGGGACTGTTGGCATGCAGTGCCCTCCCAGAGACCAACGTTCAAGCAGTTGGTAGAAGACTTGGATCGAATTCTCACTCTCACAACCAATGAGGTAAGAACCTCCTTCCAAGAAGCCCCTTGTCCTTGGTTGTCTTGTGAGACATGCGTAGCATTTTACACACACACTCCCCTGTTGGCTGTTGGTTGGAGTCTGTGGTCTTGTTTATTCTTTTTCCATAGGGTCAGATAGTTCAACTATGGGTTCCTCTCAAATCATGATTTTTCTCAGAACTTCATTTTGTGAGTTCTGACTCATGAAACCAAAGACAGAGGGACGTCCCCGAGGCCGCCCTCAGTGTAGCTGCTGGTGGAGCAGTCCGGGGCGTGTGGGAGAGTGGGAAGGGGAAGCAGTATTCACTTGCATTTTTGTGTGCATGGGAAAAAGCTTGGATTCCTGTGCAAGTTTGGTTCTGTGCTTTGGTCATTCGTGGGTGAACTGATAACGTTCGTCATCATTTGCTTGATGGAATACAATGAAGTTTTGCAACACCAGCTTCTGTTAACCACAGTACTATCCTATGTGATCCTGTCGGTAATGCTATATGCCTTGCAGCCTCTTTCTAAGTGTATGTAAACGTACACTGTTTTCTACAATGAGCAACTTACATGATTTTTACATAAAAACATGTACCTTTTGTTAAAATATTTATTTTCCCTAAAATATTTATGCTCTCGCCTGTAATCCCAGCATTTTGGGAAGCCGAGGAGGGCAGATCACCTGAGGTCAGGAGTTCGAGACCAGCCTGGCCAACATGGCGAAACCCTGTCTCTACTAAAAGTACAAAGATTAGTTGGATGTGGTGGTGTGTGCCTGTAATCCCAGCTACTTAGGAGGCGAGGTAGGGGAATCGCTTGAACCCAGGAGGTGAAGGTTGCAGTGACTGAGATTGCGCCATTGCGCTCCAGTCTGGGAGACAGAGCGAGACTTCATCTCACAATAATAATAATAATAATAATTTATGATCTTTGCCAACAAAATAAACACTCGTCTGTCTCTCATTGTGCAAATTTAGCCATGTCAGTGGCTCCTTCAATATGCAGAGAGAGTGCTTTTTATAATTATGGAAAGCATATGCTCTGAGCAGAAAAGATGATAAACCCATCAAGTCTAGTCAAATCTTAAGATAGAGAAATTGTTAATGAATGTATTTTGAGATATTTAATGAGGATGCACAATAGTGTTCTTTTACACAGGAAACTAACTCCAAACCATGCAATTGTCTCAACAAGAAAAAAGTTAAGGTTCCCCAAATATTTTAGAAGGAAAATAATACATTTAATTTCTGATTTAGAAAATAGTTTTAGAGTGATTTTTTAAAAAATAATAATCAAATGTAGTGATATGAAGTCTTAGCTCAGCAGGTTTATCTTATGCGTCTGACTGTGGCGTGTGCTGGATAGAGGAAGAGATTGCACTTAAATGAATACAGCTGACCTTCAGAAGTCGAAAGGAACGGTTCAAGGGGGAAAAGAAACCAACTTTCTTCTTCTGCCAAAATTGTTGTTTCTAGTATAAGTTCCTTTAACTGTAGACTTGGAATCTACTGATATCCCTATTTTTTTCCTATCAGATCTGAAAGTTTATGGCTTCATTTAGAAACTGGGAAAAGTTGGCCAGGCGCAGTGGCTCACGCCTGTAATCCCAGCACTTTGGGAGGCCGAGGCAGGCGGATCATGAGGTCAGGAGTTCCAGACCAGCCTGGCCAACATGGTGAAACCCTGTCTCTACTAAAGATATAAAAAATTAGCTGGGTGTGTTGGTGTGCGCCTGTAAAACCAGCTACTCTGGGAGGCTGAGGCAGGAGAGTCACTTGAACCGGGGAGGCGGAGGTTGCAGTGAGCCGAGATCATGCCATTGCATTCCAGCCTGGGCGACAGAGCGAGACTCTGTCTCAAAAAAAAAAAGAAACTGGGAAAAGCACTAAAGTTCTATTTTAATGATCTCATGTCTATGCTCAAAGTGATTTATTTATATATTTACATGTAGAGTGGGTCCGTTCATACTGAAATTTGTATCTAGTACCCTAAAATAAAAAAGCAGAATGCCATATTGTCTGGCGGATATAAAAATCGAAGTTTCTTTCCTTCTGAAAATCATTACCATATGCTCAAGAAAAATGGTTCCATTTAGGACAAAATTTCATTTTTATCATTGTAAGCAAAAAGTTCTCTTTTGATGTGGTGGGCGTGTTTGTTTCCAGTTGTGTGGTTAATGCTGATGTTGTTGCAACTGACACATTCCCCTTCTGGGATGGGGACTCTTTCTTTTGCCAACCCTGGTGATGAATTATAGGGTTTTTGTGTGTGTGTGTGTGTGTGTGTGTGTGTGTGTGTGTGTGTGTGTGTGTGTCTTTAAAAATGTCTAGTTGCCAACATTCCATGGGCTCTTTTCTGATAACACTGAGGCTGTTTGTGCTGTGGTCTGCACTTTTTGCCCCCTCTCAGCAAAACCACATGTCATAGAATAGTTGTTGGCTTCTGGATGTGTGAGCAGAACTGCCCCACTGTGCCAGCCCAGTGGAGGCAGAGAGACCCACAAGCTCCCAATTTAGAAAGCTTTTCATAGCTTCAGAACAGGGGTCAGCAACTGCTTTCTGTAAAGGGCCAGGGAGTAAATATTTTCAGCTTCGCTGGCCCTGTGGTCTCTGTCGCAACTTTGCCACTGTAGCCTCAAAGTAGCCACAGACAATATGTAAATAGATGTGTTCTAGTAGATGTATTCTAGTCTGTCTTCTAGTAAAATTTTATGGATCCTGAAATTGGATTTTATATAATTGTATATAAATTTTATTCATTTTAATCCTATATTATTCTTCTTTTGATTTTTTTTTTCAACCACTTACCAATGTTAAAGACCATCTTTAGCCCTCAGGCCATACAAAGCCGTCTATGGGCACCCAAGTCGGAGGAAGTATCACCCTGGGGTGATCCAGAGGGCTTTTTGCAGCACCAGCACTGGATGCCTTGGGGGAGCAGAGGACACTTTCTGAATCTCAAACCTTCAAAACTTTGAAACTTAACCTGTATTTTCCTAAAGTTTCCTTTAACAGCGCATTATGGATTTAACATACACGAATATATCTAAGCCTTTTTTGAACCTGTTTACATTTTCAACTCAGAGAACTTCTGAGAGTAATCAGTTACATCTGTTAAATTACCCGCCGAATGAAGAAGTATTCCCCTTCAATTATCCCAGAAACTACAATAGTAAAATGTAATTCAGAAAATAAATATTCATGGTCTCAACTACTTGAAGGGGGTCTGGGGACCCACAACGTGTTACCGGTTTTCATTTTGCTGGGGCTCGCATTTGAAGCAAGGGCTCTAGTGAGGAGGTGGTGTAGACTCAGCGGGTCATTTAGGTCCGTGTGAAGTCGAGTTGCCTGCCCAGCACCTATAGCTCAACTAGGTTTTATTGTTCTCTACCTGCCAATAGTTGATTTATGATGGATTCCAAGAGAAAAGCTAAGGGCAGCCTGGAGTATATCAGACGTGGTCTCAGGGAGGTCTTCGTGGAAGTCAGGTGGGCTGGGTCTCTGTTCACCTTCTAGGGGTCTCCTGTCCTGTCCTGCGTCCAATACCCACATCTCAAGAGCTTGTGTTTGAAATAAAACTCTTCTCTTCCCTTCTTTCAGGAATACTTGGACCTCAGTCAGCCTCTCGAACCGTATTCACCTTGTTATCCCGACCCAAGATGAAATAAAACGTCTCTCTTCCCTTCTTTCAGGAATACTTGGACCTCAGCCAACCTCTCGAACAGTATTCACCTAGTTACCCTGACACAAGAAGTTCTTGTTCTTCAGGAGATGATTCTGTTTTTTCTCCAGACCCCATGCCTTACGAACCATGCCTTCCTCAGTATCCACACATAAACGGCAGTGTTAAAACATGAATGACTGTGTCTGCCTGTCCCCAAACAGGACAGCACTGGGAACCTAGCTACACTGAGCAGGGAGACCATGCCTCCCAGAGCTTGTTGTCTCCGCTTGTATATATGGATCAGAGGAGTAAATAATTGGAAAAGTAATCAGCATACGTGTAAAGATTTATACAGTTGAAAACTTGTAATCTTCACCAGGAGGAGAAGAAGGTTTCTGGAGCAGTGGACTGCCACAAGCCACCACGTAACCCCTCTCACCTGCCGCGCATACTGGCTGTGGACCAGTAGGACTCAAGGTGGACATGCGTTCTGCCTTCCTTGTTAATTTTGTAATAATTGGAGAAGATTTATGTCAGCACACACTTACAGAGCACAAATGCAGTATATAGGTGCTGGATGTATGTAAATATATTCAAATTATGTATAAATATATATTATATATTTACAAGGAATTATTTTTTGTATTGATTTTAAATGGATGTCCCAATGCACCTAGGAAATTGGTCTCTCTTTTTTTAATAGTTATTTGCTAAATGCTGTTCTTACACAGAATTTCTTAATTTTCACCGAGCAGAGGTGGAAAAATACTTTTGCTTTCAGGGAAAATGGTATAACATTAATTTATTAATGAATTGGTAATATACAAAACAATTAATCATTTATAGTTTTTTTTGTAATTTAAGTGGCATTTCTATGCAGGCAGCACAGCAGACTAGTTAATCTATTGCTTGGACTTAACTAGTTATCAGATCCTTTGAAAAGAGAATATTTACAATATATGACTAATTTGGGGAAAATGAAGTTTTGATTTATTTGTGTTTAAATGCTGCTGTCAGACGGTTGTTCTTAGACCTCCTAAATGCCCCATATTAAAAGAACTCATTCATAGGAAGGTGTTTCATTTTGGTGTGCAACCCTGTCATTTCATCAACGCAACGTCTAACTGGACTTCCCAAGACAAATGGTACCAGCGTCCTCTTAAAAGATGCCTTAATCCATTCCTTGAGGACAGACCTCAGTTGAAATGATAGCAGAATGTGCTTCTCTCTGGCAGCTGGCCTTCTGCTTCTGAGTTGCACATTAATCAGATTAGCCTGTATTCTCTTCAGTGAATTTTGATAATGGCTTCCAGACTCTTTGGCGTTAGAGACGCCTCTTAGGATCTTCAAGTCCCATCATAGAAAATTGAAACACAGAGTTGTTCTGCTGATAGTTTTGGGGATATGTCCGTATTTTTAAGGGATTGCTTTCATCTAATTCTGGCAGGACCTCACCAAAAGATCCAGCCTCATACCTACATCAGACAAAATATCGCCGTTGTTCCTTCTGTACTAAAGTATTGTGTTTTGCTTTGGAAACACCCACTCACTTTGCAATAGCCGTGCAAGATGAATGCAGATTACACTGATCTTATGTGTTACAAAATTGGAGAAAGTATTTAATAAAACCTGTTAATTTTTATACTGACAATAAAAATGTTTCTACAGATATTAATGTTAACAAGACAAAATAAATGTCACGCAACTTATTTTTTTAATACTCGTGTCTTACCAAATGGTTTCCTGTGCTTGAAGGTGCTGACTGAGTGCTGTTGTGAAGGCAGGAAGGGCAGGGCTGCCAAGGGTCTTATGTGCTACGCACGGGGGTGACTTGCCAGAGGGGTTGACTGAGACCAACAGTACCTGTGACAGGTTGAGTTGATCCAGTGGAAAATCTGAATCGGTTGGTTGGAGCCCTGGCTCGGTTGCTTACTGGCGCCTCAATGGAATCATCGTTCCTTTCTGAGCCCTACCAGTTCCCCAGAGGAGCAAACAAAGAGCCACATGGTAGAGAGCTTTGCAAACTGGGAGGTGACCTAAGGATGACAGGTTTTGAGTAGGGAAGACGTTCAGAACATCTGAATCCTGGGGACTTAAAAACCTTTTAGGCTGTTTTCTTCATGATGTATGGAGAGAAGGATTTGCTTCAAATTTTCCAAAAGAAAACTTGGACAAATTTGTGAATAATCATTTATTTTCATACCACCAACTATCTGAAGAGGGAAATGGAGTTTTGCCTGTCAGTTAACAAATGCAAATCTATGACTCTTAAGGGTCTGTTATATCTACCTGCCAGCCTCATCAGCATCAGGAAAGGGAATTGAACACAGACCAACTTCTCCTGCACTTCAGCCAGGCTCTTAGAACCTTACAGGGCCATTGGTAAAGAGTGTTGTCTTTGGGGTCTTCTCTGTGTTTGAGGCCATTCATGGTGGAGCAAGGTGTCACCAGCCATCAGGGGAGTAGCCTAGGGTCCTGGTTCTGCATTTCCCAAACCTCTGTCCTTCTGTTTCTTACAGGATAACAGCGTTCTTGGGAATGTGATTTTAAAAATAAGGTGCATGAAAGCCACTTAAGAAAATTGTCACCTGTTAGACACAAGTGTACAGGGTGATGTTCTGTACCCCTGGGGACATTTCCACGGTGAGATGTCCTTGGCAAGGGTGAGGATGGACTTGCTGGGGTCTACGCTGTTTCCTCTGTGCAGCTCTCTGGTGCATATGCTGTACTTTAGACACTGAAAGGCAGTTTATAGCCTTGACAGTGTAGATTATAATGGCAGTAAGAACTGCTGTATTTCTTGCCTGTTTCATGGAGATGGGTGGGCAAGAATCCTAATTGGTCTTTTGGCCATTTTGATTTTAGAATTATTTTTAAAGAGACACTTGTCATGAAGGGCAAGAAGGCAGTGTGGTCCATGAGAATGACAGGTAATACAGTACCTTTTTTTTTTTTTTTTTTTTTTTTTTGAGACCTGTCCCAAATGAGCATACACAGGCAGGATTTGATAAGAATCCTGGAGCTTATGGCTCTCCTCCCCCAAGAACCTAAGGAGAGCGTCGGAAATTAGTTGAAACCACATGTGATGGTCACCTAATCATGAGATGAGTTCATTTGTGAAGAACCAAAAGATCGCAGGCATCTTGGATGTGTAGTGCCCGGTCTGCTGTTCCTAACTGGGAAAGGCATATCCAAGAGGCTGCCTCAAAACGTCTAGCTGATGGTAGCCTCTGGCAGGATGGGGAGCCAGAGAAAGCGGGTGTAAGAGTAGCATCTTCACGGGAGTTCTGTGCATTCCCAGGGGATGGGGTACCCCGCATCCACCACACAGCCTCTCCATCCCTCCTCAGGGAGCTTCTCTGCATCTGATCTTGTGGGGAGTTCCTTAACCCCACACATGGGAACATAGGAAATTAAGACATGCATTTATAGTAAAACGTCTGACCAACTTGAGCTGCTATGAACTGAGGACTCCACCTCCAGTTTTGAAAACAAGAAATGGGGCTGCTACATTATACTGCATCATTGAAGATTGCTTGCAGGGCCGGGTCCAGAGGGCTCAGCTAGGACAGAGGAGGAAGCTGAGGCTCCGCTTGAGGTCCCTGAGGGTCACCTGGCTGGGATGCGGTCTAAGGAACAAGACTGCAGCCTCGCTCAGTGCAGGAGAAAGACAGTGGACTGTGGGCTTGGACAGAATTGATTGGGTTTGTTTCTTACAGCTGGGTGATGGTGCGCAAATCCCAGCTTCTGTCCGGATGTTTGTCTCTAGGTGAACCTGGTCCTCACCAGCCTCTCGACTTGCCATGAGGATTTGCTGTAGGGCTTAGCTGTGGGAGACAGTACTCAATAAATGTTCGTTTTCTACTTCCTGAGAATTCTTTTCTACATTTCGGTGATTTTAGTATATCCACATTGTGTAACCATCACCACTATCTAATTCCAAAACGTTTTCATCACTCCATAAAGCCAACAAATTCCCATTGTTAGCCACTTGCATTTCCCCCTCCCCCAGCCCTTGGCAACCCCCAATCTGCTCTCTGTCTATGGATTTGCCTACTCTAGACATTACATGTAAATGGAATCATATGCTATGTGACCTTTTTTGTCCAACTTCTTTCACTTAATGTTTTCAAGATTTGTTCATATGGTAGCCTGTAACAGCACTTCATTTTTATTGCCACATCCTATTCCATGATATAAATTTACTACATTTTGTTTATCCATTTGTCGATTGATGGACATTTAGATTGTACTTTCCAGTTATGAACAGTGCTGTTATGAACATTCATGTACTGGGTTAGTTTTTGTGTGGTCAGGTTTTCATTTCTCTTGGGCATATATGTAGGAGTGGAATTGCGGGATCATATGGTAACTGCTAGACTGTTTTCCAAGGTGGCTGCACTATTTTACATTCCCACCAGCAGTGCATGAGCATTCCAGTTTTTCCACATCCTTGCCAACACTTGTTATTATCCATATTTTTTATTATAGCCAACCTAGTGGATATGAAGTATCTTCCTAAGAATTTCATAGCTGAGGAGATAGGATGCAGATCATTGAATAAAGATACATAATGCTTTCCTGGTTTTTCCAGAAAAAGATACTTCAATTAATCAGCTTGGTTTCCACACTGATGAAATGGCCAAGGTAGCTAAGATGCCTCAGTGGATCTTCATGAAATGGAGATGCTGAGAAACCAATCAATTCCCTGTCTTCCCTCTTGGCTGAGAGAGGAAGGAAACACTGCTAAGTGGTGCAAGGATGCAGGATCTTTCTGGCTGGAATGCTTGAGTGTATCTCTACTCACATCCGCAGTTTTATATCAAGTAAAGTCACACAAGCTTGAGCAGTCCATGGGGACTAGTGAATGCACCATTACTTATGTATGCGGGTCCATTGGGTTCCTCCTTACCCAGCCTGCATTTTGATGTTATTTTTTTTTTTATGGTTTTAAAGATGAAAGCAAAGTTTATCTTCTCTCACATTTCATCCCCAGGAGCCTTGAAATGACTTGGCTGTCGACCCTGGGCAGGGACAGCAGAAGCCGTCCACGTCTTAAGTGACATTCTGGAGTAGGGCCCTTCTTGTGCCCTTTTTTTCTGCCGGGTGTCTGGGGTTTTTGAATGGGCTCCTCCAAATTGCCTTGAAGTCCTGTTTCAGAGGGTCACATGAGGTGCTGTAGATGTCAGTGGATGGGAGGGCATTCAATGTCCGTCACTGGGGAACCATCCGCTCCGGACCTTTGAAATACAATTTACAAAGGGATACCTCAGCACATGAAGCTGTTCAGTGACCGAAGTTAGCTTACTGTGCACATATGGGTAGGTGATTTTTCCTTCTGCAGCTCAGAACACTGCCTCCTTTTGGGCTGCACTCCTTTTATGTTTCTTTTCCTCTTCTAATTCTTTTTTTAGGCTGGAGTGCAATGGCATGATCTAGGCTCACTGCAACTTCCGCCTCCTGGGTTCAAGCCATTCCACTGCTCCCAGCCTCTAATTCTCTTTTGAGGACACTTAACTGACGCTTGCTGGTGTCTCTTACTAGTTAAAATCCATAGCATGAGGTTCTTTGAAAGGGACAGAGGACACTTACAGATTTATAAATTAAGAATCAAGCAGCTGGGCGCGGTGGCTCATGCCTATAATCCCAGCACTTTGGGAGGCCGCGGTAGGCAGATCACCGGAGGTCAGGAGTTCAAGACCAGCCTGACTAACATGGTGAAATCCCGTCTCTACTAAAAATACAAAAATTAGCCGGGTGTGGTGGCTAATGCCTGTAATTCCAGCTACTCAGGAGGCTGAGGCGGGAGAATTGCTTGAACCCGGGAAGTGGAGGTTGCAGTAAGCCAAGATCACGCCGTTGCACTCCAGCCTGGGTGACAAGAGCTAAACTCCATCTCAAAAAAAAAAAAAAAAAAAAAAAAAAAAAGAAGCAGCAAGAAAAGTTTTCTTGGTCTGTAAGTGGGATGACAAATGATTCTACGTCAAAGGATTGTTGAGTTAAATGAGTTTGTACCTGGGAAGCATGAAACAATACCTGCTACATATTAACCACTATCAACACTCAGGTATTAGCTGCTATTTCCATCTGTCTATCTATAGCTATTTGACACAGATGTACTTACTGAGACAAATATGAAGATAAAATATAAGTGTATGTGTATATATATAAAATTGTCATTGCTGAAGAAATTTATTTGTGAAATTGCTAATCTATTACAAACACAAGTGTCCACTCTACACACAATTTTTAACAAAAAACATTTAGTAAGTTTTTGTTTTTTTTGTTTTGTTTTGTTTTTTTAATTTTTTGAGACAGGGTCTTGCTCTGTTGCCCAGGCTAGAGAGCAGTGGCACAATCATGGCTCACTGCAGACTTGACCTTCTGGGCTCAAGCCATCCTCCCACCTCAGCTTCCCTAGTAGCTGGGACTACAGGCATGCACCACCATGCCTAGCTAATTTCTGTATGTTTTTTGTAGAACTGGGGTTATGCCATGTTGCCCAGGCTGGTCTTGAACTCCTGAGCTCAAGCGATCCACCTGCCTGGGCCTCCCAAAGTGCTGCAATTACAGGCGTGAGCCACTGCGCCCAGGTTAATAAGTTTTAAATCAGTGAAAATAATGATCAAAATTTTCAAAAACTTATGAAGTCGTATTGACAACATTCAACCTGTTATGGTTCCCTTTTTAAACAAGCATTCACTTTACAAATACTAAATAGGCAATGAATGTTTAATATGATTTTTAAGGGACAATTAAACACTTTTAGAAGTGCACAGACCAGGCTGGGCGCGGTGGTACACACCTCTAATCCCAGCACTTTGGGAGGCCGAAGCGGGTGGATCACCTGTGGTCAGGAGTTTGAGACCAGCCTGGCCAACGTAGTGAAACCCCATCTCTACTAAAAATACAAAAATTAGCCTGGCATGGTGGCGGCATGCCTGTAATCCCAGCTACTCGGGACGCTGAGGCAGGAGAATCGATTGAACCTGGGAGGCGGAGGTTGCAGTGAGCCAAGATTGCACCACTGCACTCCAGCCTGGGCAACAGAGCAAGACTCCATCTCCAAAAAAAAAAAAAAAAAAAAAAAAAATTAAGAAGTGCGCAGACCAAGCTGGTGAATGGTGAAGTACCATGGTCTCAAAGGCAGACCGGAACAGGAGCAGCTGAGGATGGTTTTTGCACGGCAAGCTCTCTCTGGCTCCAGGTTTGGTGTTGTCACAAGCAAATTGAAATGGGTGGTGTTACAAAGGGAAATATCACATGGGAAAAACGGAGGAAGCCTGGGGCTCTCGAAGTTTAGGATTGTGTATGGTTCAGGGGCCGTGGAATTTCTGGGAATTGTAAAATTAGCATCGTTCACCTGACAGGGTTGGAGAGGCTGAAATAAACTTTCCGTTGTGTGGGGAAGTCCATTAGATGTTCTTAATCATTTCTACAGGCGTGTACTGCAGAGGTCAAGTGGGAGAAGATGGCTGGAACGTGAACACGGGCTCAGGGCTGCCCTTTCAGATTGTTCTGTGACTTGACTTGCTGCCTCTTCTGGAAAGAGGCTGTGTATATCTTTGTACACGTGATCAGAGCAGGAGAGGAAATCGGAAGCCTCCTCTTCTTCCTGGCCTGGTCTTGACTCCCCATGAGACTGGCCCTTTCGTTGCCTCTTGCTGGATTTAGGTTTCACCAAAATGCAGAAATTCCTTGTTGATGGCTGGCTCTCACCTAGCAGCAGCCAGAGCTGTGAATGAAAAAGGCGAAGTCAAAACTTCAAACCTGGGCTGAGGGGTGTAGGGGGTGGGAGGGCTTGTTCTGCCGTTGCTTATTTCAGCACCTGACAAATGGAGGCCCACAGACCAAACCCAGCTCACTGCCCGCCTTTGTACTGCTTATGAGCTAAGAAATATTTTTAAATGGTTGAAAGTATTTTTAAAAATATATATTTTGGCTCATGCCTGTAATCCCAGCACTTTGGGAGGCTGAGGTGGGTGGATCACGAGGTCAGGAGATCGAGACCATCCTGGCTAACATGGTGAAACCCCATCTCTACTAAAAATACAAAAAATTAGTCAGGCATGGTGGTGGGCGCTACTGGGGAGGGTGAGGCAGGAGAATGGCATGAACCTGGGAGGCAGAGCTTGCAGTGAGCCGAGATCGCACCACTGCACTCCAGCCTGGGCAACAGAGTGACTCCATCTCAAAAAAAGAAAAAGAAAAAAAAGGTATATATATATATAGATAGATAGATATCGATGTGCAAATTATATAAAGCTCCAGTTTCAGTGTCCATAAATATTTACTGGGACACAGCCACACCCATTCATGTACATAATGTCTATGGCTGCTTTCCCACAACAGCAGCAGAGTGAAATGGTGGCAACAGGGATTACCCACAAAGGTGAAGATATTTACTACCCATGGCTCTTTATGAAAAAGTTTGATGACCCCTGGCTTAGATCTACAATGTGCTAGTTGGTTGCCAGACCCAGGCAGGTGGAATCCTTCCCATGCCTTGTGGGGAAAGACAATAGCAGTTAACAAGGGCCTGAAAGTGGGTATTGCTTTCAAGAATAGGGGTCCAAACTGGGTGTGGTGGTGCAGGCCTGTAGTCACAGCTACTGAAGAGGCTGTTGAGGGAGGATTGCTTGAGCCCAGGAATTCGAGGCCACCCTGGGCACATAGTGAAATCTCAACTCAAAAAAAAAAAAAAAAGAAAAAGAAAAAAAAAGAGGCGGGTGCAGTAGCTCACGCCTGTAATTCTAGCACTTTGGGAAGCTGAGACGGGTGGATCATGAGGTCAAGAGATCGAGACCATCCTGGCCAACATGGTGAAATCCCATCTGTACTAAAAATACAAAAATTAGCCAGGCATGGTGGAGCACACCTATAGTCTCAGCTACTCGGGAGGCTGAGGCAGGAGAATTCCTTGAACCTGGGAGGCAGAGGTTGCAGTGAGCTGAGATTGCGCCACTACACTCCAGCCTGGTGAAACAGCGAGACTCTTTCTAAAAAAAAAAAAAAAAAAAAAAAAAAAAAAAAAAAAAAAAAAAGCCAGGCGTGGTGGCTCATCCCTGTAATCCCAGCACTTTGGGAGGCTGAGGTGGGCAGATCACGGGGTCAGGAGATCGAGACCATCCTGGCCAACATGGTGAAACCCCGTCTCTACTAAAATACAAAAATTTAGCCGGGCATGGTGGCACGCACCTGTAGTCCCAGCTACTTGGGAGGCTGAGGCAGGGGAATAGCTTGAACCCGGGAAGCAGCGGTTGCAGTGAGCCGAGATGGCACCACTGCACTCCAGCCTGGTGACAGAGCAAGACTCTGTCTAAAAAACAAAAACAAAAAACAGAATTGGGGCCCATTTGAGAGATCCCCACTGAGGGTGGGGAAGAAAGTCATGAAAACTGCCCTTTGGCCAAGTGGGAAGTTCTAAGATCGTCTGGAGACAGTCAGTGGCCAACGCGCTGTGTCTAAACCAGCCTTCTGGGTACCGTTTTGCCCCTGTAGCAACATGCCCACTGCTCTTCCTAACAAGCTTGCCACAGAGATCCACAAACCAAAGGCTAAATAAACAATGTGGTTCTTCCAGAAGGAAGGAAGGTAAGAGGCTGACATTCCGATTTGAATGCCGCTTGTTTGGTAGGAAGTAAACCTGGTCTCTTCCAGCGAGGGAGCACCTTTGTACCGTAACACTGTATTCCTTGCTTGGGCTGGAACACCAAGTTCAGGGGCCAGGGTGGCCCTCTACACAACCTTGTTGGCCGGGTTTTCTTTTCCATCACCCCGGTGTCCTTGCACGCATTAAGCTTTCCATGGATGCAATGACAGGCACGCACTCTTGTCAGAGTCTGAACACAAAGGCAATCCCAGGACAGACTAGTGTTGGAACCGCCTTAGTTTGCCTGGACACAACGTAACTGAAACTTCTTTTTCTTCCCCTTAGCTGGAGTTTAAAAAGCGTCTCTACAGCTGTGATGGCTGAAGGCTTGAAATGACAGAGCCACTTGCCCCATAAATCAGCACGCAACACCCCCTACGTAAACAGATCCGGGAAAAAAAAATCTATATATGCAATAAATGTGTACAGGTACTGGAGACTGGTAATAAAAATGCTTGGATCTGCTTTCAGTTTTTCCCTTGTCTTCTAAATGAGGCTGAAAGCAAATCGAGCACTAAGCCCTTATTTTTCTGATCTGAAAGCAGGTGGATGTGGTCAAGAGCAGGAGATATGCAGATGAAGAGGGGACCCCTAATAGTGGAAACCTGGGTGTTCATAGCCTCTTTGGGGGAAGCAAAGCCTTGGACAGATCCCCAGGGTGAAAGCCTAGACTCTTTTTAAAGACTGGGTGGGAGGGAGGGAGCAGGTGAGGCTGGAGCCCACATTGTTGGGCTGCTCTGACTTACATGGCACCTGTAGACCCAGGGAGAACCTGAGAAGGGGCTCCTGGGCCGGGGGCCAGGCAGGTATTTGTGGGTGTGTGTGTGTGTGCATGCCACGCACTGTTGTAGACCAGGGTTTCACAGCTTTTAAGAACAATAAAAACATTCAGAATTCTTCTAGTGGCCCCACGATGTAGGGCCTTCCGGTTATTTAAGATCTCCAACATGCCCCAAGAGCATCTTAGGAGGGGAGCCCAGATCATCCCTACAGCTGCAGAAGAGCACAGCAGCTAGTAAGAAAGAAGGGTAGTGGGGGAGCAGGCTGTGGGGGAACATGGATGGTTCCAGAATTTCTTCAGAGGATTAGTTGAGGGTCTGAAGTTGGCATGAAACGGGGTTTGAGGAACTGGGGAGTTGACTGGGAACTGCTTTTGCAGAGCAAACACACTGCTTTAATGTAAATCAAGTAGTTTTGTTCATTTAATTTAGGAGGCTGGAGTATGATATGGTTTGGCTCTGTATCCCCACCCAAATCTCATCGCAAATTGTGATCCCCACATGTTGAGGGAGGTACCTGTAATCCCTACGTGTTGAGGGGAGGAGGTGATTGGATCGTGGGGGTGGTTTCCCCCATGCTGTTCTCATGATGGTGAGTGAGTTCTCCTGACATCTGATGGTTTTATAAGTGTTTGATAGTTCCTCCTACACACATTCTCTCTCGCACCTGCCACAGTGTAAGATGTGCCTTCTTCAACTTTGGCCGTGACTGTAAGTTTCCTGAGACCTCCCCCGCCATGTGGAACTGTGAGTCAATGAAGCCTCTTTTCTTTATAAATTACCCAGTGACGGGTATATCTTTATAGCAGTGTGAAAACAGACTAATGTAGAGTTTAAAAGTCTCCCCAAGCTACCCCACCCTGGCCTGCCACTTCCAAAAGGTCTAGTTAGCCTGAACAGTTTCATTTCTAAGCCCTTCTCTCAATCTGCCAGACCAAAGTTCCAGCCACCCCAGGGGTGCCTGCTCCCCATCCTTGCAGGTAAGAAGGAACATGAGTATTTTCCCGCTCCCCCACACTCCTTTAAGCAGTCATGCCTCGCCTGTTGGCTGCTTGGTGTGCCTGCCTGATGGATGCAGCTCCAAAGATGAAACGCCGTCAGAGTTTGTGTGAAGGGAGTTGGGGTGGAGTGGTTAACTTAGTTCCCATGAGGCACGTGCTTTGACCCAAGGGGCATGGTACATTCTAGAAATGTGTAGCCACACCCTGTTTCCGGGGGAGAATAGGCTGTTTGGGTAGAGCTGGCATCACGAGGGGAGAAACGACGCTAGCACCTTCAGAGCTGGCTCTTTAAGCCTGGCCCAAAGCATGTGTGTGAAGTTGCTGTCTGAGGAGACCTCTGGAACAATTTCTGGGCTTATTCTGCCCTCCCCAGCAAGCCAGCAAGTCACAGGTACTGTGGGCCCAGCACTGCACTGGGGATGGGAAGTCATATTAGTTATTAATCATCCTTGAAATAGCCCTAAGGGTGTTCTATTAGTTTTCTAAGGCTGCTTTAAGAAACTACCACAGACTCGGTGGCTTAACACAACAGAAATTTATTCTGTCACAGTTCTGGAGGCCAGAAGTGTGAGATCAAGGTGTCGGCAGGGCCATGCTCCTTCTGAAGCCTCTCGGAGAGAATTCTTTACCTCTTCTGGCTTCTGGTGGCACCAAGTGTTCCTTGGTTTGTGACTGCATCACCCCAGTCTGTCTCTGTCTTCCCATGACCTTCTCCTCTTGGTGTGTGTCTGTCCTCTGTGTGTCTCTTAGGATGCTTGTCGTTGGATTTAGGGCCCACCCACGTAACACAGGATGATCTCATCTTGAAATCCTTAACTTATTTATGTCTGCAAAGACCCTGTTTTCAAAAAAGGCCACGTTTAAAAGTTCTGGTGGTTAGGACATGGGCATATCTTTTGGGGGCCACTATTCAACCCATTGCAGAAGTAGAGGGTGGGAGATTTGAGGCTTGGTGGCCCTCTCCAAGAATTTTACAATCACGTTAGTGGAGAACAAGGCTGGTACTCAGGAAATAATTTGCTGGGTAACTTATATTTTATCCAAGGGGCTGCTGTGGTGCCAGAGACTGCCTAGAGAGGCCAGGCCCATTCCCTGCCTCACCCTGCCAAGAAGGAAACTTGCTTGGGATGGGTCTTCCCAGCATCTTTTCTCATTTCATCCTCATGACAGTGGCGTGAGATAGGCACTGAGAGGTCAGTTAACACCTACACAATCATGTGGTTGCCACATGGGAGAGGTGGGATGCAAATTTGTGTGGGCCGATTCTGGATCTGGGGATCTAAATACTGGTAACCCTGACAGCTGCCAGCAGGCCCTCCCTGATGGGGGAGCTTCAAGGGAGGTGGGGACCCACACTTGACCTTCCTGGAGGCTAGAACAGGAGACAGAAAGTGAGTGAGCTTACCTAGGCCAGAGGAAGGCTTGAGGGTCATTCTTGGGTGGACAACAGCTATAGGAATAAGCCCTGCACAGGAGGGGAACAATAAGAGAAGACTCTTAAAAAAGACTCTTTAGGCTGGGTGCAGTGGCTCACACTGGTAATCCCAGCACTTTGGGAGGCCAAGGCAGACAAATCGCCTAAGGTCGGGAGTTCGAGGCCAGCCTGGCCAACATGGTGAAACCCTGTCTCTCCTAAAATTACAAAACAATTAGCCAGGTGTGGTGGTGCACGCCTGTAATCCCAGCTACTTGGGATGCTGAGGTGGGAAGATCACTTGAACCTGGTAGGCAGGGGCTGCAGTGAGCTGAGATCATGCCACTGCACTCTAGCCTGGGCTACCGATCAAGATTCTGTTTCCAAAAAAAAAAAAAAAAAAAGACTCTGTAAAGACTTCCCTTCACATCTGCCCATGTGAAGGGAACTCTTTAAAGAAAAAATGATTGTCTGAGCTCACTGGGGCAAGCCTCAGCCCAGGTCTCCATGGAATGGAAATAGTATCCCTTGTGGCTTCCTGAGGAGGGAAAAGATTTTAGGGGGATGGTGTTAGGCAGAGAAACTGGGGGGGGGGGGATGGGGTGACATGATGCCCCCTGGGTGGTAGCTGGCCGCTGTGAGGTAGATCTGTTCTTTCTCCCTCTTCTTCTGAGTTTGTCCTTGACTTAGCTCTGGCTGCCATAACAAAATACCCCAGACTGGGTGCCTTAAACAACACATTTATTCTCGTACAGTTCTGGAGGCTGGAAGTTCGAGATCAGGGTACCAGGACGGTTGGGTTCTTAGTGAAGGCCCTCTTCCTGGCTTGCAGATGGCCACCCTCTCACTCTGTGCCCACACAGCATTTTCTTGGTGCAACGGCATGGAGAGATTAAGCGATATCTCCCGCTCTCTTCCTCTTCTTATCAGCCCACCGATCCTATTAGACCAGGACCCCATTCTTATAACCTCATGTAATATTCAATTACCTCCTAACTCCATCTCTTAGTCACATTAGAGGGTCAGGGCTTCAACATATGAATTTTGGGGCGGGGGGCCCAATTCAGTCCATAGTAGCCCTCTTCCCTCCCTGCCCCCCTCCCCTCTTTTAGCCCTGGTCTCATGTCCAGCCCCCAGACAGCATCCACGGGAGCTACAAGACTGTGGGCATTGACCCTTTTCTTCCCCAGCCAGCGGGGTGGCTTCTGAGTAGCCACTGGCTTCAAAGCCAGCACCAGCATCTCCTCCTGGCCTCACCGTTCAGACCACAGGGAATCCCCTCAGCCTTCAAGTGAGGGTGAGAAGGGGCGGCGGGTGGCCAGGCAGCCCAGCCCAGGGAAGGCCAGAAGCCGGACTTAAACCCGGCTCAGCTCTCACCCTCCAGATGGCCCTGACAAATCACGTAGTCCCTTTGAGCCTCAGTTTCTCTTCTATAACCTAGGGTGGTATTAAACCCCCTGGCCCTGCCTCCCTGACACAGCTGTTGTCAGATAACATTGGCAAAGGGCTACAAAGAGGCAAAACGTGGTGGAGTTCTGAAGAGAAACCACAAGTGTGTGTAAATAAGAAGTCGTCATCCCTGGGCCACGAGGAAGATGGCTCTGCCCACATCCATTCGTATCTAGGCTTCAGCATGAGGGCGTGAGTCCTGGGACCCGGCACGCACGCCGTGGGCAGGAGAGGCTCTCCTCTGGGTGCCGCTGCTCCAAGCACATGTCCCACGGTCAGGGAGCTGCTGTTCTCTCAGAGGACGGGGGAACTGCATCTCTCTGGAGATGGAGACCTGTTTGTTGTCCCCACTGATGTCAGGAGGTCCTAGAGATGAGGGTGGCCTGCTACCCACGGATGCCAAACAGACACCCACAGCCTTCCGACTTTCTCTTTCAGAACCACATTAGGGGTTCTGAAAGAGAATGCCGTCGAAGAGAAAGGAGAAAACCCATGTCCTTTCCAGGAGATGAGTCCAATTTGTTTTCAACTGAGTTATGTAGAAGGAGTGTGGACTTTTTGGTGGAAGAAAGTCCTTTAAAATAGAAATGTGGTCCAGGATGAGGTGGCCATTGTTAAGTCAGGTCGAAGGCAGAGCTACCCATGGCCGTCTTCACGTGCCTCTGGAGGGTCACAAAAGGGGCAGAACAAGAGAAAATGCTGAGAATGGCCCATTTCTAACAGAGATTCTTGCTCTTCTTGCAGAATTTTGGTTTTTATCGCCTAGAAATGGGTGGTTTTTCCTCACAGAGAGCAGCCTTGGTTTCCCTAGCCTCCTCTTGGCCTCCCGATTGCTGGGTGACCTTGGGGTAAGATGCTTGCCCCTTCTGAGCCTCTATTTCCTAATTTCCGAAATGCAGACAGAGGTATTGACAGGTGTCCCTGCCTGTCAGGCTTCTGGTGAGGATAAGAATTGTGGATAGAGCTGGGAGTTTCCACGCCTGTGCAAATGCATGGGTGGCTTCAGCATGTTACCAGTTCCCTCTCCTTCCAGAGGCTGGAGAGATTCCTCACAAAAAATCTCCTGACTCCTGTGGAGTGGTAGAGAAGGCTTTACCCACCTGAATTCACCAGTAGCTCCAGGTTGCCTCTGCTTTCCAAAGAATACCCCTTCCTTGTTTGTTGTTCTATTGGCTGAGGGTGTAGAATCCTGGGTTGTGGTGGGTGAGCTCTTAGGGTTCCCCTTGACCTGCTCCTTTTCACAGATGAGAGGATGGAGGCCCAGAGAAGGGGCCAGGCAGCCACGCAGATGACATGCAGAGGAGTTGGTAAAGGAGCTGGGACAGGAACCCATGTCTCCCGACTGCAGTATCCTGATGCTGCCCGAAGAAAGGGTCCTTTCTTTTTGCTCCTTCCCTTGACCTGTTGAAATTCTGCCTTGATGATGTTTAGAGGCAGCAGAGCTCAGATCTCAAATGGTGCCAGTGAGCTGTGCTTTGTTTGGCCTGTGTTATGGCTAAAATATTTTGGAATTGGTTCTCCATGTTAAAATTCAGAGGACTTCACAGAAGCATGCATATTTCAAGTGCTCTTCATAGAAATGCAGATGTTGGCGACATTGGCTCACTCTGCCGCATGGCCATAGTCCCTAGAGGGAATTAGCATTTGTTCATTTTAGACAGGGCACTTGAGCGCCACCTGGTCAGCTCCCACCTGGCCAGTTTCACTCCGTGGTGTGTCTGCCTGGTCTGCGTGGACACTCATGCCCGTGACTCCTGAGTAGAGCTGGTTGCCCGGCATCATTAATTCTCCCCATCTCACAGATGACACATCTGGACCACAGGTGATTCCTGTTTTGCTACTTTCTGATTCTCGAAACCAGTTAACTGGGCTTCGGGTAAAATTGAAGGCAATAAGACATCCCATTCCATAATGGAGTTATTTTCCTAATGTCCATTTGAAAACGCAAACTTTCCAGAAAAAAAATTACTTTCTTTCCCAGTTGACCTAGTTGCAAAGGAAAGTCTTATTTTCTTAAGGGGCTGAGATCTTGCTGGTGTGGTATGTGGAGAGGCTGGTCAGCATTTCCATTAGGAACACTTTCCTGGGCTTTCAAACCCAGCCATAAAGATGTGTTTTGGATGAATATTGGTCCTTCCCCAGTAGAACCTGGGAATCTTTATTTCAAGGACTCTTTCAAAAGATCTTTCACTCTTGAAGTGCAAATATATGTGGTTTGTGGCTTACTAGACCACGTTTGGGGTTTGGGATTTTGCTGCATGACATTTTCTCAACCTTTAATTTTAAAGCCATCATCTCCTATATTTATTTCCATGGTTAAAATAGGTATTTTCTCTCTCTCTCTCTCTCTTTTTTTTTTTCTCAGGAGAGTATTGCATAAAAGGGAACTTTGTCCATTGTTCCCAGCTGGGGTACAGGCTGACATGGGGTCTTGGCAGAATCCTCATGTGGATGTCTCTTAAGTGTGTTAATTTATGTTAGTGGACAAAATTAAGTGGGCATGATTCAATTATGTAATGCAATTAAGAGAGGTTTGCATTTACAGCAGTGTTTTGCAGGTTACTCTTGTTTTGATCCTTGCCTGGCAGTCACAGGTTTTTAAAATTATCTGGATTTAATTATTGGAAAACAGAGCTTTTGGCCTGATATGATTACTCTCAGGAAAAATTTTGAAAATCTACTGTGTATAATCTACTCACTTTTTTCCAAGATTGGCTGGACATTTTAAGTGTGAAGGGGTGGCCTACTTCTGTAATGCAAACTTAACTCACCAAATATGCACCCATTTGCTCCATCCGTGCCCACCTGCCCAAGTCTGTGCCTCTTCCCATGTTCCCTAACTTAGTCAAGACCATCCATGCAGCCTCCCAAGCCAGAGACTCTAGACTCGGCCTGGACTCCTCCCTTCCTCTCCTCTCTAATATCTGGTGAGCCACCACTTTCTGTCCGTTGTCTTGACAAGAGTATCCCGAATCTATCCTCCTTCTCATTTCCCAAGACTTCATCTCTTGCCTGGGCTCAGCTTCCTCACCGGCCCAGCTATACCAGTCTCTCCCATCCAGGCCACCCTTTACCCTGCTACCAACCCATTATAGTCCTAAAAAAGTCATATTTCATCCCATTCCATTCTCTTGCTTAAAAACTTCTGTTGGTTCCTGCGGCTTGCAGATAAAGTCCAAAGTCTGCAGCATCATGTTCTAACCACCTTACTGGGGCCTGATATACGCCACTCCCTCCTCAGGAACCTTATGCTCCTGTTGCTCTGAAACCATTGCTCCATGGATTTGCGGGCCCTTTCATGACACAAGCATTCTGTTCTCTATATCTAGAGTGGCTTCCCTCAGACAGTTTCCATTGGCAAACTAATTCAAGGCCCGGGTCTAACATCATGTCCCTTGGAAGGCCTTCCTGGTCACTTCCAGATAGAGTCAGCACTTTATTCAAAGCTCAGTGACAGCATGTATCATGATGTATTGTGGTTTATCTTTCTTTGGGTCTTATCTTCTCCTAGACTATGAACACTGTGAAGGCAAATTTTCAGATCTTTATTGCTATGAATTTCTGTCCCCTAATACGGTGACTCACTGCCAGAGGATGCTTCATTAATGTCTGATGAATTGAATAATGCCTGAATAATCACACCTAATATTTATAAAGGGCTTGTCATGCACCGGGTGATATTTCAAGTGCTTTACATATTTTAATTTTTACAACCACGTTTGTAGTATAAGCACACTTAGAATTTGATTTGCTCCCGAGAAAACAGAGGCACAGAAAGGTAATGTGAGTTATCCAAGGTCACATAGCCTGGACTGAATTCAGGCCATCTGAGCACAGAGCCTGCCGGCTGGCTGAATCCTCACATTATTCTGTTTCCCAGTAAATGAGTCCCAAGTGCCCAGATAATTTATGGGTAGATTTGAGGCAAGAGTCATAGTAGGGCCTTAAACTCAAGATCCATTCCTGGCCCTGAGTTTTGCATTTCAGACTATGGACCAAAAACTAGATCTCTGTGGTCTTCATCTCCTTGGCTCATAGGTCTGGGTGATCCACAGGGGGCTCAGGTAGGAAGGTTGATAAACTGCTGGTCTGCCTTTCTGAGCAAATCATTTATAACATGAAATCCTGATCTGAACAAACCCCTAATAGGGAAGGTCAAGGCCTCAGAGAAAAAGGAAGGGACGCATTAGCCCCTTCATCATCATCATTGTCATCATCATCATCTCATCACTTTCATTACCTGGGAGTTGCTTTGAGGTCAGAAATAGACTTCACACAAGAATGAGTTATAGTTGTCTGTACATTTGCTACAGAGCACAGGGATATAGATGAATGACACGGTGTTGCTGAAGTTCCCTCAGGAACACCACTCAGGAGAACCCAGGTAATTACCTCCTTCCTAGAAGATTTGGCTGGAATTCATCTGCCTGGAATGGTTTAGGTACTACCTTCCCTGGAGGCAGGGACCTGAACTAGGTCTCTTCCCAAATTTCTTTCACAGGAGCGTAAGTTCAGCAAACAACACCCAGAGTTGACATCTCAAACAGAGGCTCTACGTGGAAATTGGCCAGGCTTGCTAGAGACAGGGCCTGGAGGAGCGAGCCTCACCTGGCTCAGGTGCTGCTCTGCCACTGAGACAGGCACTTGCTGCTTGTCTCTCCAGCATAATTCCTCCCTTACTCTTTCCTAATCCGGACTCCCTGTTTCGATGATTCAACTGGTTAGGGGGAAGCTGATTCATCTCCTGGCTCCAGGGATGGAGTCAGTACCTGGGCCAGGCCAATGAGCAGGCTCTGGCCTGGTCGGAAATGGGCATGTACCCTAAGCCAGTCCAATCAGAGGACTTTTTGCTGGGGATACAGGACAATGAGTGAGACTGTTCCCCATGGAATGTACCCCCGAATCCTATAGCCCTGAAGGCTTGTTAGAAATGCAAATTCTTAGTTCTTGCCCCAGATCCTCTGAATCAGAATTTCTGTGCCAGGGCCCAGGCAACAAGCTTTCCAGATGATTCTGATGAGCACTCAAGTTTGAGAACCAATTCTCTATTCAGTTTACAGATAAAAAACAGGTGCAAAGACTTACCCAAAGTCACACAGCTGGGGGGGGAGCCACTCCAGGCCTAGAACTTGGCTTTGCTTCCACTCACACCTTCTAAGAGCCATCTCTTTGTTTTCATTACATTGTAAAACTATTCCAACGACAGAAATCTCACCTTTTGAAGTTCCTCCCTTACCCAGGCCCTTTACTCCAGGCCTAAAAATAAACGACACGTGCTCTGAGGTTACACGGGGCGAAGCCTCCCTCTTATTCCCAGGCTCATGTGCCGTATCACAGGCTCCACGGAGGCTGCATTTAGGAGAATTTGGAGTCAGCGAGGACCACACAGTGTCTGCAGGGACAGGTCCATGTTTGGCCCAAGAACCAGGGCATGCCAGGAGAAGGCTGGTTGCCATCATTCCTGGGGGCAAGCTGCTAGTCTCTCAGCTGGTTCCTGCTGATGGATCTGAACACTCAGTTTGGGTTGCCACCCCGAGGCTCTGCTCCACGCGTATGTGAGGGTAGGTTTGTTTTTTTTTTTTTTGGGAGGTCTGTGGGGGGGACACAGCTGGTTCCTGGCCAGAGCTGTGGCTCCAGTCTGAAAGTCCAGGCATACCTAAGTTGTCTCCCGTGGCTCCCCAATGCCATATTAGGCTGCCCCCTCTGAAGGGCGGAATCTCTGACTCATCCTCCCTCCCCAACACCCCCTCACTCCTGCCAGTTTTGGCCAAGATTAGAATTCACTCAAATCTGTGGGTTCTAAGGTTTATGTGCTATTTCAGTTTGGCAAATGACTCCTTCTTGTTTCAAGTTCGAAAAAGAATCCCTTCCCGAAACGGGCTTTGAAAGGCTTTTCTTGGCGACACAGTGTTTTGGGCAACCCAAAAGCAACGTGGTGATTTCAGTGCCCTGAGTCAGGAAGAAGCCAATTGCATTTCTCAATATATCCTGGGATTAATGGATGAGAAGCAAGGAGGATTTCGAATGAGAAGGGCAACAACAACCCCCTCCTGCCATTCTTGAGCACACCGCAGGTTTCCAGTGCTGAGCTAGACACTCTGTGCAGTTTATTAACCCACACCAGTTGTTACCCAGTCCCAACAGGTAGGCAAACTTTTTCCCATTTTAAAGGTGAGGAAACTGAGATTCAGAGACATCCCGAGCCTAAGGCTGAGCAGCTGAGAAGTGAGTGAGATGGGAGCTCGGGTCCTGCCCGTGGCTATGCCCCTTGGTGGGCCTGGTTCTTGGGAAGAGGCACGGGGTGTGCTCTGCTACCCCAAGGTGACTGGAGGTGTGTGTTCTTTATACCACCACACCCTGGGATTTGGAAGATGAATCAGTTAGGGCTTTTTGTTGTGGGTAACAGGATAGGAAGTTGAAAATGAGGGGGCAGCTTGAGAATCAGAGAGAAAGCAGGAGGGGGGAGCACAAAGGACGAGAACCCAGGAGCTCTGAGGGTTTCTTGGCAGAGCTGATGGAAGGTCTCCGACGGTGCTGGTCACGGAACAGAGGCCTCAGCCATGTCCCCCTGCTGTTGTCTCTCTGCTCATGATCCCGATTCCAGGGGGAGCAGGTGCAGTGGGCTCTGCTGGGGTCTGGCGCCCATCTCCTGGCTTGGGGAGGGCAGGTGTCTTGAATGAAAATCCCATCAGACTGTATCAAAGTGGGAAAGAGGTCATTCCCCAGGAAGAAATCAGGACGTTGTTACTAACAGAAAGGGGGAGGAGAATGGGTGTTGTGTTGAGTGGCCAGAAAGCCTGAAACGTGCATGATCCTGGGTGTTGGGTAGAAAAGCTAGAAGTTCTCCCATCCTCTGGCTGTGGGGTGAGACTTTCCTCTCTCTTACATCTGAGAACCAGAGATGCATTTGTAAGTGCAGCAGACCTGAAGACATTGCTCTGTTGCAGGCTGACTGGTCATTCTGAAAGGTGGCTTTGAGTGACGGGCCAGTTGTGATAACGAGGCTGATAAATGAAAACCGCACAGAGCTGGGGCCCCTCCTTCAGAACATAGCCCCTCGCCACCCACTCTAGGCTTAGGATCCCGGCCTCTGCAGTTCCCAGCTTTGCTAACCTGAAGCCTGTGGGATCTGCAGGGCCAGCCACGGGGAGCTGTTCTCAATCATGACAACTCCCTTACTGGCTCCCCAAATTTTGAAGCTCTGGGGCAGAAAAGGCTGGCAGATAATGAATGGGAGCTGAACAAGCTATTCTCCCTCAGCCCGAGATGCCCGTGTGATGAAGTGGAATAAAGAAAGCCCAAGAAATCTCGTGTGTCTGAGCTAAGCTAGGTCTTAGAGATGACCCAAGCCAACTGTTTTACTTTAGAGAGGGAAACTGAGGCTGAAGAGGGGCAGGCAGTACCCAAGGTTCCATGATCAATTGATGACCAAATGGGGAGGGGACCCGGGGTCTCCAGACTTTCTGACCTGCCCAAGGGTGTGCCACCCACCGACTCAGGGTCTTCTCCAGCCACTGCTCTGGGCAACTTCCCTTCCAACTACCATTTATTATGTACCAACTGCCATTTATTAAGTATCTACTGTGTGCACAGCTACCAACTGCCATTTATTAAGCATCTACTATGTGCACAGCTCTATGGGCATACCAGGACTCATGAAACCCACTGCCTGCTCTCAGGGGGTTTACAGATAATTGGGAAGAAACAAGGAAACAGCTGCAGAAACAGGCTGCAGGCGAAGGGCTTGCTGCAGGGACTTGGGCAGGTGCCACTTTCCCTCTCTGGTTTCGGGTGGACCCAAGCTCTTGCATCTGCGTGTGTGTGCAGGTATATGCTGAGTCTCAGGTCGGACCCTATTTCTTTTTGCTTCCCCTTTTGGGGGGTTGCTGGGAGCTGGGTTACTGGTGATGAGTCTGCAGAGTGGGGTAAGGGTGGGCATGTTTACAGTGCTTTCTGGGATCACATGTGTTCTCATCTTCTCGGCTTGGCCAAAGTTTTTAAGAATGAAGAATGTAAAAATTCCTTAGCAACAGCATTCCCACCTGGGCCTTGGCTGCTTCTCCTGGCCAGCGGCTCCATTACCTTTCTTTATGCCTGTCCTAACCCTCGTCCTAATTCTCCAAGTCCCAGCTCAAAGAGCCTGCCCACGCCTCTCCTGGTGAAGACTTTCCCTGTCCCAGGAGTCCTTTCTCTGCAGATAGAAAGTGTCCGGGGCCGGTGATAGAGTTTGGATGTGTGTCCACTCCAAACCTGGTATTGAAATGTGATCCCCAGCATTGCAGGCGGGGCCTAATGGGAGGTGTTTGGGTCATGGGAGCAGATCCCTCATGAATGGCTTGGTGCCCTCCCTGTGGTTATGAGTTACCTTGAGATCTGGTTGTTTAAAAAAAAAGCCTGGCACGTCCTGATTCTCTCTCTCACTTTCTGTCTTGCCATGTGATGTGCCTGCTCCCCCTTTGCCTTCTGCCATGATTGAAAGCTTCCTGAGGCCTTACAAGAAGCAGATGCCGGCACTGTGCTTCTTGTACAGCCTGTAGAACCATGAGCCAACATAAACCTTTCTTATCAATTACCCAGCCTCAGATATTCCTTAATAGCAACACAAAAAAGGCTAACCTAGGCAGCTCAGGTACTTGGCTTTGTACACAGTGAGGACCCAACGAGCTCTTGATAAAGAATGAATCTCCTCCCTCTCTCCACGGGACCTGTGGTGTTTACCAACTTGCATTCTCTTTCTAGGATAACTCCCTGTCTTAGCCCATTTTCTGTTGCTATAACTGAATGTCTGAGACTGGGTAATTTGTAAAGAAACTTAGAAATTTTCTAGATGCTGGGAAGTCTAAGGTTTAGGGGCCACATTCGGTGAGAGCCTTCTTGCCACATGTTACATGGCGGAAGGTATCACATGGTGAGACAGCAGGAGTGTGTGTATCAGCTCAGGTCCCTCTTCCTCTTCTCATAAAGCCATAGTCCCATCATGGGGGCTCTACCTTGGTGACCTTACCTAATCCCAAGTACCTCCCAGAGGTCCTACCTCCAATCAACATATGAATTTGGGGATTAAGTTTTCAACTTGTAAAATTTGGGGGACACACTCGAACCAAAGCACCAAAATGGCAACTGTCCAGAAATGCTTTATACACTCGCTGAACAAGCATCTTGGCTCTATCCTAGACTCATAAAATCATCAAAAATAGGAATTATGCTTCAGGCAAGTGGAATTTGGCAAGGACATAGCAGCAATAGCAACATGGTAGGTTTGAACTTGAAATTCAGTCCTCAACTCTCCCATCTAAAGGCTGTGGGACATTGGACTAGCCACTGGACTTCTCTAAGCTTTAGTTGACTTATCTGTAAAATGAATAGAACACTGATGCCTATCTCTCCAGAAGGGCGTGAGAATCAAATAAAAGAGTGTATCTATAAAAGCACTGGCTGAGCCTCACAGTAGTGGACAAATGCTAGCTATTATGATTACATGGCCCCTTGATATGATCTATTTGCAAAAAGATAGAATAATTCAGATCTTAATGCTTGGGCCTAATCTTTATGATAAAAAGAAAAAAAGGCCAGGTACAGTGGCTCACGCTTATAATCCCAGCACTTTGGGAGGCTGAGGAGGGTGGATCAGCTAAGGTCAGGAGTTTGAGACCAGCCTGGCCAACATGGCGAAACCCATCTCTACTAAAAATCTCTACAATAAAGTAGCCGGGTGGGGTGGCGGGTGCCCGTAATCTCAGCTACTCAGGAGGCTGAGGCAGGAGAATCGCTTGAACCTGGGAGACGGAAGTTGCAGTGAGCTGAGATGGCACCATTGCGCTCCAGCCTGGGCAATAAGAGCAAAACTCCATCTCAAAAAAAAAGGAAAGGAAAAGAAATCTAGTAATCTGTAGTCTTGTGGTTTTCTCTTAAAAATGAAGTTCCAATTCAAGATGAAAAGCCTGGGGAACTTGAACTAATTAGATAATTCTCCTAGGGGATCTGCAGTCCCTTTTGAGGAGGGTTCCTTATCGCAGGTCTCAAACAAAGCAAGTGTTGACCTTTCTAAGTGAGTGTTCCCCCACCCAGAGAAAAGCCTTTTTATGTCATAGCTGATGTGAGTGGTTGCTGGGCTGATGTTATCTTCAGGGTGTGCCTTCTGTTAGGGAGAGAAGCAGAGACACCATCCACGTCCAGATCAGCAGAGGCAGAAACAGCTCAGGCAGACATGCGGAGGCTGGCCAGGATGTGCCAGGAACTTTGCCTGCCTTTAAAGAAACTTGCACATTCCAAGAGCAGGATGGGGCATTAAAAAAATTAGCCCTAGCCTGACTTTTCTACAGAGAATATGATAATGCTTTTCAAGTATGTGAAAGGGGAATGTCACAAAGAAAGGAACAGCCCAGTTCTCTCTGGTCCAAGGACGGAGCAACCCTAGACCTGATGTGATGAGGTTGTGGTAGGCACAGCTGTCCTCAGGGAGAAAGGAGGTACCGACCCAGAGGCCACAAGGCCACCAGGAAGGAGAAGAGAGGATGGGAGCTGCAGAGAGTATTTCCCCGTTAAATGAGAAGAAGGTGTGGGGTAGAGGGGCATTTAGACTTGGATTTTTCAGTGTCTTCAAGATTTGAGCTTTGGGCTTAAAATCCTAATAGCGCCTTATTCTCCACTGCCTTGTGAGACTTGGGATCTTAGCATCTCCATGTGCTCTGAGTTCCTCTCATACAGGTCTTGCACAATTATTAGTTGAAAGATCAGTAAACAACTGGAGTCCAGTGGTTATGGGTGTAAGATCTGTGGACAGAGAGCTTGGATTCAAATCACGGCCCTACCTCCTGCTACTTGTGTGACCTTGGGAAAATTATTAACTTAATTAAACTTCTCTGTGCCTTGTAGCTTTCATTTGTAAGGTGAGGATATAAACACACACTAACTCATAGGTTGCTGTGGGGTTCAAATTAGGTGATACGTGCAAACTGCTTAGCACAATGTCCCCTGTAGAGTAAGAACCCAAAGAAAGCAAGGAGATTGCGTCTTGGACTTTTGGCTAAGAGCAAGCAAAGGTTAGCATGGAGGCCATTAAGACATGGTACCTGGGACAATTGCACTTACCCGCCACCCCCGCCCCCGCCGCCAATGAAGTTCAGTAGGGCCTTATGTCTTGCTCTCACCAGTAAAATGTATGTAGCAGTCATATGTGGAGCTTTGTAGGTAAGAAGGTTTGGCTTGCCTGTGTGTGTCCTTACCCTTCAGAGGTACCCGTGAAGGCACAGTTTGAGATGGCGCCTGGGTCCCTGAGCGACTATGAGCAGAGTCCCCTTGCACTGGAGATGTAATGGGAGCAAGAAATAAACTTCTTTGGAGGTTAAGCTCTAAAATGTTTGGTTTGTTTGTTACTGCATCATAACCTAACTTCTCCTGGCTAATTCAGGCACCCAGGGAGAATTCTTTTTATGCCGGATTCACATCTTTCTTTTCTGGGAAGAGGCAGCATGATAAAATGGCCAGAGCCCAGGCTTTTGTACAATAGGCCTGGATTTGAATCCTGTCTGGCCACTTTACAGGCCACTTTATAGCTCAGCATTCATTATGGGTCTTTTTGTTTGTTTTTGTTTCTCTTTGTTTTGTATTGTTTTGTTTTGTGGAGACAGCATCTCACTTTGTCACCCATGCTAGAGTGCAGTGGTGTGATCTCAGCTCACTGCAAACTCCACCTCCTGGTTTAAGCAATTCTTGTGCCTCAGCCTCCCAAATAGCTGGGATTACAGGTGTGTACCATCATGCCCCGCTAATTTTTGTATTTTTAGTAGAGACGGGGTTTCTCCATGTTGGCCAGGCTGGTTTCAAACTCCTGACCTCAAGTGATCCACCCACCTTGACCTTCCAAAGTGCTGGGATTACAGGTGTGAGCCATCACACCTGGCCTTATCATTACCTGTTGACCAAGGGTCCCTGCTCCTCTCCAGTTGGCCCTACCACATGAGGCTCCCCTGAGAGCAGTAACTGTGCCCTCCTTCACTCCATCAGGCCTGGGGGTGGCAAAGGCTCTGCTGCTGTTAGCCCTGTGTTCCTGTACTGTCCTGCCTCACACTGCCCACAACCAACTTGGCTTATTCTATCTTCAACGTGCCATCTTGTTTCTGCTTGGGCCCAGTGACAACACAGTCTTGCTTCCCTGGGCCATTAGCCTCCTCTGCTCATAGCAGAGTAGCTTGGTCACTTTTTCATGCCTCATCTTTCCAGTTGTGTTATAGGTAAGCTCTTAAAAGCAGGAACTCTCTGTTCTTTCCTGGGTGCCCAGAGTGGACTGGTGCGTTCTCCTCTGGTTGCACATCTGGAGCCATTTACATTGCATACAGATGCCCAGGCTCTGATCTGTATTCAGGTCTCTGGGTGGGGTGTAGGGTTGAGTGAGCAGAGAGGGTCGAAAAGCAGCAGAAAAGATGGTTGGTAACCATGTGTTCATGAGGCTGTGAGGTACCAAGGTCCTATTAATTATATTATAATCACATGAGAAGCTTGATTTTGGATGTGATCACTTCCATGCATACATACTCAGTATGGACATGTGTGCATGACTGTGCATGGGTGTGTACAAGTGTGCACCTGAGCAGGCTTACTGGTCTGCCCTACAGAAAGACTCTGCTCCCTGCTTCTTCTGAGCCTTCATTCATACTGATCTCTCAGACAGAAGAATAATACCCTCCCCTTCTGCCCTTATCACTCTCCGCATCTCTCAGGGCTCACAATTTCAGCCCTAAACCATTGCGTGTAACACACAGAGGGGGATAAAGACGCTTTGTTTATTTTCTGTTAGTTCATGCACAACACTACAACCTTTCTCTCTAGATACACATTTTGAGAGCTGGGACTATGTGTTAAGCTTCCTCTTTCTTCTTCTTTCTTCTCTTTTACTGTTTATCAATGGCTTCATCTACACCAGGGATCTTGCAGGGTGCTTTTTTATATGTCAGGTCATTAATCTTTGCAACCACCCCATGAGATAAACAGTATTATCACCATTTTACAGATAAACAAGGCTCGGGGGAGGGAGGGTTAAAAAACTAGTCCCAGTGGCAGCCCTGGGTTTTCAAGTTAGGTCTGTTTAACTCCAAATCCTTTGCTGTAAGTCGGTGGTTTTCAAACTTTGGTGTCAAGACTCATTTAAATTCTTGAAAATTATTGGAGATTCCTAAAAGCTTTTGGAATGTGCGTTATATCTGTTAATATTTATTATATTGGAAATTAAAACTGAGGAAAACTTAAAAGTATTATTTCACATAAAATAGCAATAATGAGAACACATGGACACAGGGAGGGGAACATCACACACCGGGGCCTGTCGGTGGGTGGGGGCTAGGGGAGGGATAGCATTAAGAGAAATACCTAATGTAGGGGACAGGTTGATGGGTGCAGCAAACCACCATGGCACGTGTATACCTATGTAACAAAACTGCATGTTCTGCACACGTACCCCAGAACTTAAAGTATTATAAAAAATAGCAATAATCAACCCATCACATATTAACATATATAACTTTTAGAGTAAAAATTAAGTATATTTTCCCAAAGAAAAGAGAAAAGTGGCATTTTTAATTTTTTTTTTACGTATTGCAATAT
This sequence comes from Pongo abelii, assembly GCF_028885655.2. Classification (NCBI taxonomy): domain Eukaryota; kingdom Metazoa; phylum Chordata; class Mammalia; order Primates; family Hominidae; genus Pongo; species Pongo abelii. Next base: position 128,526,027 of record NC_071993.2, on the reverse strand, counting down.
TCTTTATAGTCTGCCTTAATAGAAAACAGCTGGATTCTTATATCTGCTTATGCATTTGATCTCTTGTGGTACTACATATCATGTAGACTCTGGAAAACTCTACTGTACACTTTTGAGATAATGAGAGTGAAAAAAGCAAAGAACTTAGTGTTGTTATAAAAATTGTTTTGTGCTCATAAACTCCTGTAAGGGTTTCAGGGTCCTCCAGCTTTGCCCAGGCAATACTTTGGGAACCACTGCTGTATGTTTCTAAGCTCTGTCTTCTCTTTGCATTTTCCTATTGTTTCCCAGTATTCTTTCTTTATTTTTATTTTTTATTTTTATTTTTATTTTTTGCGACAGAGCCTCACTCTGTCGCACAGGCTGGAGTGCAGTGGCACGATCGTGGCTCACTGCAACCTCTGCCTACTGGGTTCAAGTGATTCTCATGCCTCAGCCTCCTGAGTAGCTGGGATTACAGGCATGCACCACCAGCCTGGCTAATTTTTTTTTTTTTTTTGTATTTTTAGTAGAGATGGAGTTTCGCCATGTTGGTCAGGCTGGTCTCGAACTCCTGACCACAAGTGATCTGCCCGTCTTGGCCTCCTAAAATGCTGGGATTCCAGGCATGAGCCACAGCACCCATTTCTTGTCTGTTCTCTTGGGTGCAGTCTGGACTTCATGTGTGCCTGTTCATTGGCTAGTAGATGAGGGTTCCATGGCTCTGCCACAGGATCCTGGAGGGAGGCTGCCTGATGTTACAGTGACTATCCTATGTTTTCTATACTATTTAAGGGACATGGGTGTACCGGATGTTCCTAACCTTTCCTCATGAGACTTTGTGAACTCAGCTTTGTGATGAACCAATGGTCCTAATAAATCAACATCATTTATTTTCAGGGGAAAAAAGAGAAAACGATATAAATTTCTCTAGTAAATAGGAGATAAATACCCCTTCCAGTTTGGGGAGAGGGAGGGATGACTAGGTGGAGCATGGGGGATTTTTAGGGCAGTGAAACTATTCGGTGTGATTCTGCAATGACGGATACACATCATTAGATATTTGTTGAAACCCATAGAATGTGTCACATTCTATTAACATTTAGTTAATAGCAATGAAGCAATATTGGCATATCAGTTGTAACAAATGTACCACACTAATGCAAGTTTTAATAATAGGGGGAAATGAGGGCATGCAAGCAAGGGAGTGTATGGGAATTCTCTGTATTTTCCAATCATTTTTCTCCAAACCAAAAACAGCTCTTAAAAACCCCCAGAAGTCACTGCATCCAAAAAAAAAAAAAGTTCCCCTTGCCAATCTGGGCCTTAGCCAGAGACCTTTTGTGGTTTGGGATGGTCCAGTGGAAACCTCTGAACTCTTAACCTACCTGAAGAGCTCTACTGGGAGACCATATATACATGCACAGTCATTACCCCAGACAAGATGTTTTCTTGGGATTTTTCTCCCATCAACTTTAGCTCCCAAAACTCTACAGCAGCACAAACTAGGATTTGGAGGGTGTAATTCTGTAGGGAGACTAGTAATTAGAGGATTGTTTAAAAGACTGCCAGCGTTGTTTAATGAGTTGAGAACTATCAGCCCATCATCACAGGGATAATGGGCCCTCTAACGCACAATGGAGCAGGAACAATGTGTGTCACTTTCTGCAGCTGGAGAATCTGCTGGAGTGAGATCTGGGAGGGGGCCCAGCCCTTCTGTCTAGACCACTGGGGACTTCCTTTGGCTGTGAACTCAAGAGGACAGTGTTTGGTGATGGTGGGTTGGGTGGGAAGATGTGGCAGGCTGCCGTATGTGGACTATTAGTTCATGGCCAACTCCCGCAGACAAGCTTCGGCTTGTGCTGTAACCCCTCCCCACCGACCGGTTGTATTTTAAATGCAGCCAAGCTGGAGGAATGGAACCTGTTATTGCTATGCTTGGGGAATTGTAAACCACAAGGCTGGGGCTAGGTGCAGCAAGAGAGGCACCTAGACCATCCATCTCAGATACTTAGAGGCAGGCCCAGGCAAGTGCAGAATTTGCACCTGAGAATGGTAGCAGTTTGCAGTCAAGGTGCCCCCCTCTCCTCACCCAAAGCACACCCTAGCCATGGTCCTGTTGTCTAATATGCCTTACCCTAATAGCTATTTTGTCACCCGTCTTCACCACCCCTGGCTTATACACACTCTGAATAATTCCCAGCGTGGCTCCTGCATTTCTTTACCCAGTGCACAGCCTCTTCCTCAACCCCTTTGGGACTGGCAGGCTCAAGAAATGTGCTTGACTCTGGAAGGTTTCTCCACAGCCCGGTGAGCACACGGACTCTCAGATAAAAATGAGCTTAGGAGACAATAAGTAGTTGTTCTGAGACTGAAAGTGGAGACCCTAGTGACAAGGCGTGGGGGAGCTTTCCTTAGGTGCTTTCATGAGACTCCACATTCAGGTGGGGAGTGGCGGCAGTGCTATTTGTGAGGACAGGCATTGCGGTGACCCTCCTAAAGGATTTGTGTTTTTTTTTTCCCCCTCTTTGCTCAAACTTAATTGGTAATATTATAACTTTCAATTTAATCATTGACCTAAATGAGTTGTATTTTTATCTCTGCAGGAGCCTGGCTGGGCTGCACGAAAGAGTGGCGGCAGCTGAGTGAGGGAGAAACTTACTAGAATATTTGGGCTGGCAAGTGACACCACTTCTGCTCCAAGACAAGATGGAGACTTTTTCAAGCTACACTTTAAAATTGTAAAACCCCAGATCTCCTGCTGGAGATGAGCTGTAGGTGTGTCTGGAGCATCTGAGAGCTGTGAGGGAGGAGAGTCATACCAGAATTACTGAGATGATTGCTGAAACCAAGATTATAAGTCATTAAGGGTTTGAAAGTTTTCTGCAGGTGCACAATAGACTACTCAGTATCTTGGATTCTTGAGCTGGGGTCAGGTTAACTATTAAAAGAGGACAAAAGTCTTGCTAACAAAACCTGAAGTTAAAACATACACTGTTCCCGCTGCCTTGGCCATTCTTGCTTTAAGCCTTAGCTCTCTTTTCCTGGCTTTCAGGATCCACTGTTGATTTACTTCTATGCTTAGATTAGTAGCAGTTTCCTCCATGGTGATATTAAATTAGCTAGTTCGTTTTCCACCATGAGAGTGGGTATCCCTCACTGCAGTGTCCACTGTAATAAAAAAAGACACATCCATAGGATATGTGGGGGCCTACAATTGTTGCATTTCTTCTCCAACTGATGACTCCCTCTGCTAGAACTGAACACCAGGCTTGCACAGGAGATTCTTGCTCCCTTTCTTTCTCAGACAGAACAGATTGCATTTTTTCATTGTAGAAGCACAGATGCCATAACCTTTATGTGCCTAAAATCTTCTTTTATAGGCATCCCGTTTCAGTATCTTTGATCTGGAGGATGCAATCACATTTTCCTTGAAGATACGAATCATCTAGAAAAACACAGAGGAGGAGAAAACACCCTTAAATAAATCCTCAAAACAAATTTAAAACCCACTTTGGTTTGAATTATTCCATAATTCTCCCTCTCCTATCTTCCACTCTCATCTGGTCTTTGAACGGGAGGATTTGGAGCCATAAAGGGTCTTAGCATTATCTGGGCTGGCCACTCTGAGTCTCAGATGAGATACTTCCTTCACAAAGGGAAACTTTCTTATAGTTAAATTGGTATGGGGTGACTTTTTCAGGATTAGAGGATTTAAATCTGCTTTTAGGTTTTGTTTTGTTTTGCTTTTTTAAACCAGAAGAGACCGGGTGTGGTGGCTCATACCTGTAATCCCAGCACTTTGGGAGGCCAAGGTGGGCGGATCCTTGAGGTCAGGAGTTCAAGACCAACCTGGTCAACATAGTGAAACCCTGACTCTACTCAAAATACAAAAATTAGCTAGGCGTGGTGGCATATACCAGTAGTCCCAGCTGCTAGGGAGGCTGAGGCAGGAGAATAGCCTCAACCTGGGAGGCGGAAGTTGCAGTGAGCTGAGATCACACCACTGCACTTCAGCCTGGGTGACAGAGTGAGACTCCATCTTAAAAAAAAAAAAAAAAAAAAAAAAACAGAAGAAATCCTAGCAATCATTTAATCAAATTTCCACCATGGTAGTCGGGATTCCTTGTGTTACAGGTGCCAGCAACTCTGCCCAAGAACAGGGCAGGTCGGGGGGCCCGGGACTGAAGGGTGGACTCCTGGGGCCAAGCAGCTCCAGGATCGTGGGAGCCTGTGCTGGAGCAAAGGCTCTGCTGACTCAAGCTGCCTGTGGCCTCTCTTGGCAACTGTGGAAGCTTATCCACCTGGGATTTCCAGGGCTGCTGGTACCTTTAGGGTTGCAACTTTGTAGCTAAAAAAAAAAAAAAAAAAAAAAGAAGTTTCTGGTGGAAGGATGTTGGTTTGCTCAGTTTGGGTCATGGGCTCAACTCAGCACAGGACTGCTACTAGAGGAACTGGGGGGTGTGCTGCAAAACACCAGCCAGGGCACTCCCTTCTTCTGGATGAGAAACTGACATCCAAATTCATCTAAGTGATGATCCCTCAGGGGAGTGGCAGAGTCACCTTCATACTTCCTGATGCCCCAGGTGAGGGCATTTGCCCCATCGTGCAGGGTTACTTCATCCTCTACGTGCCAAAATGCTCCCAGTCATTCTTTCTCTCAGAAGAAATGAGCTCAGACTAAAACAGTGAAGCCATGAGCAGCTGGGACCCTCAATTAACCAGAAATCTGTTTTTCATTCAACTTTGGAGGAAAATAGAAGAAAGTCTCCGGTTTATTCCACCGTCTTACTCTTAGGGTGTGTTTCAGGGGGCATATATAGATGGCTTAATCTCCTACTGTTTTCAAATATCTTTTTTATGCTTTTAAAAATTGTGATAAAATATACACAATGTGAAATGTACCATTTTGACCATTTTAAAGTGTATGATTCAGTGACATTAGGTACATTCCCAACATTGTATACCTTTCACCACGATGCATTTCCAGAACTTTTTCATCATCCTAAATAGAAACTCTATACCCATTGAATAATAATTTCCCATTCCCCTCCCCCAGCCCCTAGCGACCACTATTCTCTTTTTTTTTTTTTTTTTTTTTGAAACAGAGTCTTGCTCTGTCACCCAGGCTGGAGTGCAGTGGCATGGTCTCAGCTCACTGCAAGCTCCACCTCCTAGGTTCATGCGATTCTCCTGCCTCAGCCTCCCATGTAGCTTGGGACTACAGGCGCCCACCACCATGCCCGGCTAATTTGTTTTGTATTTTTAGTGGAGACGGGGTTTCACCGTGTTAGTCAGGATGGTCTCAATCTCCTGACCTGGTGATCCGCCCGCCTCGGTCTCCCAAAGTGCTGGGATTACAGGCGTGAGCCACCGGGCCCGGCCCAGTATTCTTTCTGTCTGTATGAATTTGCTTATTCTAGGTAGCTCCTATAAGTGGAATCATACAATATTTGTTCTTTTGTGTCTGGCTTATTTCACTTAGTATAATATTTTCCATGTTCATCTATATTGTAGCATGCATCAGAATTTCTTTCTTTTTTTCTTGATGAATAATATTCCATTGTGTGGATATGCTACATTTTGTTTATCCATTTATCTGTTGACGTGTACTTATTTCCACATTTTGGCTATTATAATAATGCAGCTATGAACACCGATGTGCACCAAATGTCTTTTGGCCGTGCTAAATATTCATCATCATAAAAATGATACTAAAGTATCCCCATTGACCCTACCAAAAAAAAAAATTAAGTTTCCCATCAAATGGAGGCTTTGTGGGATCATGGAGAAAGCATGCGCTCCAGAGTTCTATAGCACATTCATTAATGCTGGGCATACCATGTCCTAGTTTGTGGCACTGGGCAGATGAACCTCTCTGAGCTTTCATTTTCTCATCTCATCTAACAAATGGCCGACAAAAAAGGCTGAAGTTGATATTTCTGGGCTGCTTTGAAAATTTGGTGCTTCCCGGCTGGGCACAGTGGCTCATGCCTGTAATCCTAGCATTTTGGGAGGCCAAGGCAGGTGGATCACTTGAGGTCAAGAGTTCAAGACCAGCCTGGCCAATATGGTGAAACCCCATCTCCACTAAAAATACAAAAATTAGCCGGGCATGGTGGCAGGTGTCTGTAATCCCAGCTACTTGGGAGGCTGAGGCAGGAGAATCACTGGAACCCAGGGGCTGGAGGTTGCAGTGAGCCCAGATTGCGCCACTGAACTCCAGCCTGAACAACAGAGCAAGACTCTCTCAAAAAAAAAAAAGAAAAAGAAAAAAAAAATTGGTGCTTCCCAAATTCACTTAGTAATCAACAGTGCTTTGTGAGGCTTTAGGAAAACAGATTCCTGAGTCCCGCTCCACAACTCCTGATTTAGAATATATAGGAGTGAGGCCTGGAAATCTGCATCTTTACCAAAACCTTCAGGAGATGCGGATGAGGCCAGTTTAAAACTCATTACTGAAATGAAACTTAGGAAGCCAAGTGCACACTCAGAACCTGCCTCACAGATGGAACTTGATAAATGCTGGCTCTTCCCTCTTGCCCTTCTTCATGCTTTACATATGAAGAAAGAGCAGAGGACAATTGCATTTTGAGGAAACACTTGCAGCAATGACCATGTCAGGTCACAGCAACAAAAATTCTAATAATGGATTGTTTTCCACTCTGAGCAACTAATCATTGGTAAATGATGTTGGCAGTTAAGGGTATAAAACCAGTCACTTTATTCATTTGCGGTTTTGATCATGCATTTGGATATGATTGCAAGTGCAATACAAATCTACCAATAAGGATGGTGGAGTAAAGGGGGGCTGGTGGAAGGCACCCTGTTATGTTATGTAGAAGAGAGAACTCCTTGGAGATAATCGTGCAAACCTGAGACTTCCATGCAGAGAAGGAATCAGTGAATTTATATCAAAGAAGCCAGATTGATATTCTTTTCTTCTTTTTTTGGGTTCCTTTCAAATTATAAAAGGAGTGGACAAAGGGAATGTTGTAGATGTAATTTGTTCCAGGCTCGAATAAAGCGTATTTGTGTCTTATGAAGTTTTACGAGAAAAATGTAATTCAAATTGGCTTGGAGATGAGAGCTGTCAAATAGATTGAAAGCTGGATTATAAACCAAGACTAATGAGAGCCTGCTATGAGCACAAAGTTAGGGACGGAGTCCAAGAGAATCTCTGCAAGGTCTTACAGGGGAGGTAAACAGCCTATTAATTAAGGTAGCAGATGGTAGTAAATTGGGAGATGTTTCAGATTCCAAGGACAGAAAAAGAAATGAAAGCATGGGATCTGCATTGGGTAGTTAGAAACCTCAGCACGAAGTCAATGACAGGAAAGTAATAAGAGCTGCAGGTAGTCTTGGAAGCCAGCAGGATTTGGAATACCAAGGGGTTAGAAAGAGACTAGAAATGTTAGTGGAATGGCTAAGAAGCTACTGGAGAAAGTGGTTCACGCTGCAAGGCAAAGTTTTAGGGACCCAGAGGGCCGGCTTGGGCATGTATGCTCAAGCTGAAAGAAACACATTTCTGGGTGGGTGCAGTCTTAAGATCTCCCCCAGCGGGTATTTGCAGATAAAGAAGCTGCCTGAGTAGAAGGGACTCAATTGGATGTAAACTGAAGAAATAAATTAGCACAGGAGGGAAAAAGCAGGTGAGCTGAGATAATCAGTGTGATTTGGCTAGAGGTGGAAGACAGAGTGATGAGGTGGATAGAAAGTGGGCTTTGGATCTCAGGTTTTTGGCCACCACTGCATCTTCCAGTTGACTGGGGGTTGACTATTAATATTTAGCCTTTCTGAGCCTCAGTTTCCCCACCTCCTATAAAACGAAGACATGATTTCTTACCTTTTATAAATATTATAAATTTGGATGAGATTTGCATATAGATTACTGGGACATGGTAAGTTTTGAACACGTGCAGACTTGTCCCGTGTACCTGTGTAACGAACGTGATCAGCACATACTTGCGGTAGGGGAAAGTGAGGGATGCTTGTGGGAACTTCGGGCAGCACCTACACAGCTATCCCCATTTCTTTTTGTTTGTTTTTGAGATGGAGTTTCACTCTTGTTCGATCTTGGCTCACTGCAACCTCTGCCTCCTGGGTTCAAGTGATCCTCCTGTCTCAGCCTCCTGAGTAGTTGGGATTACAGGTGTCCACCACCAAGCCTGGCTAATTTTTTGTATTTTCAGTAGAGATGGGGTTTCACCATGTTGACCAGGCTGGTCTCAAACTCCTGACCTTAGGTGATCCACCCACCTCAGCCTACCAAAGTGCTGGGATTACAGGCGTGAGCCACTGTGCCCCACCAACTGTCCCCATTTCTTAGTTCTCATTTCCTACACAAGGAAGTCAGCTGTACCCTGTTTTTATTACAGTGGAGTCATATTTAACTCAGAGGCTGGAGTGTAAAGCCATCACACAATGTGAGTGTCACATATGGTCAAAATTATCCTTAAAAATTCTTCAAATCACCCATAAAATACAGTACTATGTAGTCTCTCAAAAAGTTCTTTTCAGCCAGTTTTTCCTCCGGTGTTGGAACCGATCACAGTTTTATGTTTGTGTGTGGTTGTTTTTTTTTTTTTTTTTAGTTGAGCACCAGGCAAAGTAGTTGGCTTACATTTATGGGTCATGCTATATGAAAATGCTTATTATTATTATTATTATTGGAGACAGATTCTTGCTCTGTCACCCAGGCTGGAGTGCAGTGACACCATCTTGACTCACTGCAACCTCCGCCTCCTGGGTTCAAGCAATTCTTCTGCCTCAGCCTCCCGGGTAGCTGGGACTACAGGCATGAGCCACCACGTCTGGCTAATTTTTGTATTTTTGGTGGAGACGGGGTGTCACCATATTGGTTAGGCTGATCTCGAACTCCTAGATCTCGTGATCCGCCCACCTTGGCCTCCCAAAGTGCTGGGATTACAGGCATGGGCCACTGTGCCCGGCCTATTACTATTATTTTTTGAGACAGAGCCTTGCTCTGTTGCCTGGGCTGGAGTGCAGTGGTGCAATCTCCGCTCATTGCAACCTCCGCCTCCTGGGTTTAAGTGATTCTTATGCCCCAGCCTACCGAGTAGCTGGGATTACAGGCCATCATGCCTGGCTAAGTTTTGCATTTTTAGTAGAGAAGGAGTTTCGCCATGTTGGCCAGGCTGGTCTTAAACTCCTGGCCTCCCAAAGTGCTGGAATTACAGGTGTGAGTCACTGCACTTGGCCCGAAAATGCTTATTTTTTAACACTGAAATGGCAATTGGCATGGTGAAATGCTTACACCATAGGGGCACCCAGTTCAAGCTGACTCCATGCTTGTGCTGGGCAGGTAGAGCTGTGAATCTTTTTGTTCTCTCTCCCTCTTCTTAGTCAGTTTGGGCTGCTATAACAAGATACCATAGATTGAGTGTCTTAAATGACAGAAATTTATTTTTCACTAGAGTCTAGAAGTCCACGATCAGGGTGCCAGCAGATTTGGTGTCTGTTGAGGGCTCTCTTCCTGGTTTGCAGACGGCTGCCTTCTGATTGTGTCCTCCCACAAGACAGAGCAAACTCTAGTCTCTTCCTTATCCCATTATTGGGGCTCCACCCTCATGACCTCCTCTAAACCTAATTACCTCCCAAAGGCCCCACCTCCTAATATCACTGGGGGTTAGGGTTTCCCTATGTGAACTTTAGGGGATACTAACATGCCATCCATAGCAGAAGTGGATATGCAATTCCCTTGAACTGAAGCAACTGCCGTGGATCAGACTGGCTGGCTGGGGGCCTGTGAGCTCAGCTTTGGTTGTGGGGAAAATGGACATAATAGGACTCCATACTGATCAGCTTCCCTGGGCCCCCTGCTCAGCTTGTTATGACAGGGCACAAAGGAGGTGGCTGTGCCAGAGGACGTGAGCCCTAGCCAGAAGCTGCCTGCACTTGGCCCAGTGTGACTGGGGTGAATGGGGGCAGCCTAACTGCTTTTGCACTCTGCATAAACAAGGCCTGATGGCAATCACTTACTGAACAGCTACGTGGCCTTTGGACAAGGGGGTGTTCATCCCCTGAGTCTAGAGATGGCTTGGTTATGGTTCTGTTTCTCTGCTTTTCCTCCAGAGGGATACACTTTATTAAAATATGGTCAATTAATGCATTAAGAACTCCATTGATGATAACATGTACACCCTTTGTTTTGCAGTGGTGTACTTGCTTTTTTTTTTTTTCTTTTTTTTCTTAAAAATATATCCCGGGAATTATTCCTATTGGTACACAAAGAACTTCCTGATCTTTTTAAAATTTAGGCAAAAGTTACTATAACATAAAATTCACAATTCTAACTATTTTAAAGTATACAATTCTGTGGCTTCCAGTACATTCACAGTGTTGTGCAACCATTACCACTATCTAATTGCAGAACATTTCCATCATCTCAAGAAGAAACTCTGTAGCCACTAAGCAGTCAGGGGTTTTAATTTGCAGTTCCCCAATGACTAATGATATTGAGCATCTTTTCATATGTTTATTGGCTGTATCTTTTCTTTGGAGAAGTTGTCTATTCAGATTCTTTGCCCTTTTTTTTAATTGAGTTTTTGTTTTGCTTTTGTTGTTGTTGTTGAGTCGTAAGAGTTATTTACATATTGTAGATCCTAGACTATTATCAGATATATTATTTGCACATATTTTCCTCTCTTCTGTGGTCTGTCTTTTCACTTTCTTGACAGTATTCTTTGATGCACAAAAGTTTTTAATTTTGATGAAGTCCAATTGATCTTTTTTAAAAATTTTTGTGGCTTATGCTTTTGCTGTCATATCTAAGAATCCATTGCCAAAACCAATATAATGCAAAATTACTCCTATGTTTTCTTTTAAGAGATTTATATTTTTAGCTTTTAAATTCAGGCCTTTGATTCATTTTGAGATAATTTTTGTATATAATATAAGGTAAGGGTACAATTTAATTCTTTTGCACAGGCCATCTTTTTTTACATCCATATAGCATTGTGTTCCATACTTTGTTTAACCAGCTTTTTGTTTTTTTTTTTTTTGAGATGGAGTCTCACTCCATTGCCCAGGCTGAAGTGCAGTGGCGTGATCTCGGCTCACTGCAACCTCTGCCTCCTGGGTTTAAGTGATTCTCCTGCCTCAGCCTCCCAAGTAGCTGGGACTACAGGCGTGTGCCACCATGCCTGACTAATTTTTTTTGTATTTTTAGTAGAGACGGGGTTTAACCGTATTAGGCAGGATGGTCTCGATCTCCTGACCTCATGATCTGCCCACCTTGGCCTCTCAATGTGCTGGGATTACAGGTGTGAGCCACCACGCCCAGCCCTAACCAGTTTTATACTCTATTCTATGACTTGGGTTACCACTAAACTTCTACTATTAAAACCAATGATACAATACATATTCTTGTATATAAGCACTCCCTACATATCTGCACATATTTGTAGTCTGAATTCCTAAAAGTAGAATTGCACGATCAAATACTGATTGCCTAATTGCTCTCCCTGGAGGCTGAGTGGATGTACATGACCTCCATCCACTGGTTAAGAATGTGTTTCCCCACACTCTTGTAGATCCTTGTAGGTTTTTGGCAACCAGATGGGGAGTTTTAATTTGGAACTTTCTTATTATGAGCAATGGTGTACACCTTTTAATATACTTTAAAAGACTGTTATAATTTCTTTGCTATGAGCTTTTCATAGCCTTTGCCTATATTTTCTGTTGGCCTTTGTTTCGTAGGAGATACTTATAAAGCAAGTGAAGTCTGTTTGTGATGTTTATCATTTACCCATTAACTTTATTAATAGCATTGTTTTCCTTCCCAGGAAAGAAAATAATGTATTCAAGTGCTCCAGTTTTTCTTTCTAAGACTTTTAAGTTAAGTGATTACTTATAACAGTCTTCCCCATTCCAATATTATAATACTATTTTTCTTGTATTTTTATGATTTCAATGTATCATTTAATCTTTGATACAGCTGGAATTTATTTGGTCATGTGGTGTGAGGTAGGGGTGCATTTTCTCCCCTAGATAATTGAGGTATTAATAGTTACTTTTGAGGTCAGATATCCGTTTCCCACAGAAAATAAAGCAGTAAAAGTTCAGTCCTAACCTAAGGGAAGCCCAAACCCACTTCATTGCTTGGTCGAGGCTGGGAAGGGCATCTCTGCACGGGAACCAGAGGATGGCCTGTTCTTGGCCTTTCCCAGATGAGGAAGCATAGAGCAGTGGTTAAGAGCAAGAGTCCAGAGGCAGGTGGATGGCGTGAAAGTGCTTCTCTTTCAATACCTAGTTGTATGACCCTGGTCAAATGTTCTCACCTCTTTAATGTGCTTTCTCCTCATCTGCAAAACAGGGATAATATCAGTACCTACATAATAAAATGGTGGTGAGAAGCAAACAAAGTCCTGAATGTGAACTGCACGGCACAGTGCTTGGCAAGGGAACACAGGGGAGCTGCTGCCATTATCATTGTCACCATTATCCTCACCACCACTATTTGGACCCTTGGTGATGGCTCCAACCTCAGGCCTGCCATTTACTGATGTAGAAGTGACTGGAAAGTGCTGGCTTCCTTTCCTCCTTCCCAGGATAGAAAGCTGACCTTGGGCTCCTCCACCTGGCCTGGCTCCATCATTCAGACAGTCTTCTTCCAGGGCAGCAAATGACCTCAGATATTTGCCCTGGGCCACCCTAGGGCAATTTTGGGCTTTTTTTGTGTTCCATCAATTTCTCAGTCTTTTCAATTAAGTGAAATCAAGTAAAAACACAAATCAAGTGATCCCTGAAGGGAGATGAGATCTCACCAAGGTTTGGCACCAGGAAGTCCTAGAGAACTACAACCAAAGTAGCTTGGCATGTTGCAGGTGGTAAATGGAGGTTCAGAGTGTGAAAGTGAATATATAACCCCAAATTAATGATTTTATGGTAGACCAGGACCCCCTGGGCCCTGATTCTTTGAGCAGAGCTTCATCTTTGCAACCATGGCTCCCAGCCCCACTCTTTCATCAGGTTGCAGTGTCAAGGGGAAAGGAGCCCTGGGTCCTCCTTTTTTAAATTTTTTTTTAGATGGCTCATAAAGCCACCTCCTTTTTTGAGGAAGGGGTATGAATCTCAGGGAGGGTTCCTGCCACAAGGCCACTTGGTATCACTCTTGGCTCTGCTCGGAGCAGCCTCCAGGCAGTGACATTTCGGTTGCTGCAAGTCTGGAGCTGTATTATGCCGTGTGTATCAGGAGAGTAATTGGATAAATTGGCCCTGGAGGGGTTCTGGTAACCATTACTTTCAGCTATTTTTTGATCCCCCCCATGGGGGAAGAGTGGGTCCTTTTCTTTGACTGCAACATGAAGTAGGATGTATGCAGTCCCATCACCTATCTCGGCTGCAGAGCAGATCCACTGGCCTTAGGGGACCAAAAGCTGGGGAGGGGCTGGGTGTTGTACCTTTGCTCTCTCCTTTCTGCTGCAGGTGAACCCTGTACCACTTAAGCCTGGTGTCCGTGGCTGTTCTCAGCAACTTCCAATCATTACTTTCAGTTATTTTGTGACCTTTGATGAGGCGGCTACTTCTTTCTCCTCCCAGCCTCAGATAAGGGATGACACAATTCAGAGAACAAGAGAGTCAAATGCTTGTCGTTTGGGCTTAAAAGGAGAACTAGATGAAGAGTTAGGTTATGGGGTCCCCATGCTCTCAGGACTGGGGAGATGCCCCAGAGAAGCAAGAGAGTTTGGGCTTAGCTGGGTCCTCCAGAGGGGACTGTGCATCCTGCCCGTGACCTGGGGAAATGGTGGTAAAACCAGAAACCCCAGGCAGGTGGCAGGGAACTGCGATCCAGGGCATCCACACCTCCCATCGCCCGGGGTCTGTGGTTCTGGAGTAGAATGATCTGTCCAGTGATCTTAGGGAGGCTGACCTGAGGCTGCTTTACAGGAGGTCTCTGAATCCAGAGGTGAATTTAATTGTTAGGGGGCTTAAGGTTTAAACAATTTGAGACCCTCTTTAGAAAACAAAATTAGAAATGATAAATTTCAAATGAGATATAGGCAGTCTCTCTTTTGGGGGTGACGAAATGTTCTGGAATTTGTGTGATCATTGGACACGTCTGCAAATATACTATAAAATACCGAATTGTCCACTTTAAAAGGGTGAATTTTATGGCATGTGAATTAGTTATAATTAAAAAAATATATTGTTAAAAAAAAAATCAGGTAAGGGTTCTAGAAGGGGCCCAACCCGAGAGGGCCTGCAGCAAAGCTTTGCCCACTTCACGGGGCAAACTCTGCAGTCCAGTGTGGCTAAGAGTGGTGTGCACAGAGGGCCAGAGGCAGGAGAGTCCTGCTAGTAGCTGCTGTGTGGACAGATGGCCCCCTTGAGGATCAGATCCTTCCCCTTCTCTGGCCTACCTCCCACATCCAGGCCCAAGTGAGCCTCCAGGAACTTCCATGCAATCTTGGAGGAAACAGAGTGGGAATTAACGGGGATGAGGCTTCAGCTTTGTGGGATGAGACTAGGAAAACAAAGAAGCCACATGTCTTGTACTCCTGATTTTGACCCAGCCTGTGTATACAAGCTCTGGCTTTGAGGGGCTCAATGACCAGGCCTCTCTCTGGCCCTGCAGGTGACGAGGAAGCCGGGAAGGCTGACCAGAGGAACCCTGCTTCTACCCCTGTGAGGTTTTATTTTGTTTTTTTGGGTTTTTTTTTTTTTTTTTGGATGGAGAAAACGCCTGCAGTCTGGGCAAACAGACGAGGCTCTTTGGAGGCCAGGGATATGCCACTGTCATATTTATAATATAATGCTTGTTTATCTTGAATCGGACCCGGCTCTCTGCATAACTTCTGTTCCTCACATTTTGAAGATTTGGGCCCAAAACACATTTCAGGGAATAAGGAGAAAGCCCTTGTTTGAAAATGAACCAGCAAAATAAATCATTGTGTTTCTGACACAATGCCCACTGCATACTTTTCAATTCTTAGCTTTGGCAGCAACGTTTTTAAAAAGCACACACACAAAACCTATCACATAATTCTTTCTGAAAGGCTCATTCAGCAAGACTGCCTTTCAGTTCCCAGCCCCCTCTTTCTTTTTCTTCTCTCTTTTTTTCCTCTATTTTAAACCAGCCCTTCTGGTGAGAGGGCAAGTGTACATACAGCCTTCCATTGTGTTTGTAAAACAGAGCCATATCAGTTGAGAAGTAATGATAACATTTGTAGTTATGCAAGCGGAGATAACAGTAATCAGATCTCTGCTCGGGGCAAAAAATCCTAGTGGCCAGAACCTAACAATGGGTTAGGGTGTTATGTTGAAAGGTGAGGGAATTGTGTATGTGTGTTTTTGTTTTAGCAAAGCACCAAGCCCTTTGTTTTTCCTGCTGGAGGATCTCCTAGTTAAAGCCCTTCCGAAGCTGACCAGTTAAGGAGACCCTTCCCTAAATGGAGATCTGAGGTTCTCCTGCTCACTGGCTATTTTTTCTGGCATCAAGTGATTTAGGGTTTCCTCTGCTTTCCAGCAGGTAATTTGACCTCTCCAGATTAGAAGGAGCTGAGGCTAATGTATTCGCTCAAGCAGAGGCCAGTGGAATGATAGCATCAGTTTGCACTGCCATTTGGGTTTTTTAAAAAGAAAGGTGTTGTTCTGGAGTTGCCCTTATTCTTTCCAAATCTGATTCCCCTGTGGCGGTTTCTGTTGCATTTTTCCCCAAACAACATGCAAATATATTGATACCTGGGAGTTTAAACAGTGGCAAGAACTGGAAGGTGCAATTTCCAAGGGATGCCAGGCCCAAAACAGCACCCAGGCGTGTCTGGATTCGACATAATGGAGACCAAGGTTCTCAAAATGTGAGCTGTATTTAGATATCACGAAGTTAACTCCTGATTAGGTGTTGGATATCTGAGTTCCTCTGCTAGTTGGTTTCTCTGATTTCATTTTGGGATTGCCATTTACTTATTTTGGTTGGGGGAAGTAGTAGCCTTGGGTTCTCCAGATGTAGCAAAGAATATCTTAGTGTAGACCAATTGCCCCATCATAGAATGGCTGTCAAGAGACATATCCTGATTCTTATTCGACTTAGGCAGAACGTTGGATCCACAATAACTGTAATTCTCAATAAAATGGAGGCCCAAGTATTTTTGTCTTCTGCTCTGAAGCGTTCCTAATTACATTAGAGATAAAATGCAGGTTTTTCTACTTTTCTTCTGGACACCTGAAGAAATGCTCCATTTTGCTCTCCTTTCCTACTCATATTTACTCAGAAAAGAAACTGGAAAAAATATGAATGTAGACATGGAATTGCGAAAAGCAGCCACATAATCCATGAATTGCTTCGGGGTGGGGGCTGGGGGGGCAGGATGACTTGTATGAAGAAATCTAGTTCTGTTTTATTTTTCAAAGATACATTTTCTTCCCTGTCTCCAGACATAAGTTTTTGAATTAAAAATTATACTTTGAATGATGTGCAGATGTTGGCATCTTAAAACCAAATACTGTTGTCCTGTGGGTTGCTAAGCAACCTGTGCAACCAAATCAGCTCGGGTTTGAAAATGGAAACAATTTCAAGAGATAAGAAAATGAAGCCCCATCCCTGAGTGTGAGGCGGAGGGCTGGGGTAGGATGGACTCTTCCCATTGCCTGCCCTGGTTAGAAGTGTGGCTTTTCTGGCTTTTGTGGCTTGAACATGCATTTTCATTTCATTGTGTCAATTCTCATTATCTGTCTATATGGAATCCCCTTTTTGGTTTTCAGAAATAATTAAGTAAAAAGCCCTTTCACTCACTGCATTTTTTGGCATTGATAAAGGCATTTGAGTTATTTCAGACAATGCGGGAGTGAGTATCAGAGCAAGTCTTTGAAGATGTTCTTTAAAGACGGCCCTGACAAACAGTGGCAAACAGACCAATTAACCCCAGAATCTAAGTCCTGGCTGCTTTAAACTCCCTTCAAAAGAAATTAGCTCTAATGTTAATAAAGTGGGTGTTAGACCATTTTGGAACATCAACTTCAACAGACTGAGTCAATTGGAATGGAATTATTACATCGTCTTGCCAAAAGAGGAGCCCAGGGCTGGCGTGAATTTTTGTTACAGTTGCTGTCTGAAAATTAGAAAAAAAATTCCAAACTTTAGTTGGAACAAAAACCCCCAAGTGGGAAAACACAGGTTTATTTGATATTTTTTTAAATATTAGCTTTAAGAAACAAAAAGACTCAGGAAAGGTAGAAAAGAAAGTACCCGGAAGTGTGTCCTCGAATGTTGGGATTTGTGGTTAGAATGAGGATTGCATTTAGGCCCTGGCCCCGCAGTGACACGGCTCACCGCTACTTGGTCGCTTGCCCAGGAAGGCCTGGAGCTCAAGTTGTGACTCCTTGCTGATTTTTCAGATCCCAGGAGAGGAAGACCAAGAGTGGCAGGCTCCCCAGGCAGTGCCAACGAATGGCCGTGGCCTGGGTGCATATCATCTTGCTTTGATGATTTCTTACAGAAGAAAAAGGAAACAAAAAAGTTTTGCTGGGGGGATAGTTTTCATCCACTGGGACCCCATAGTTCGATTTTGCATCGTTTTGGTTAAATGTCCATTTCCAAGGGTTGTGTCTCACTCCTATAATCTCTTTCTTTGAAGAAAGACATAGACCTTTTATAATCAATGCAATTGCTGAGAAAAGATAAGGTTTGTAGTGTTTGTCGTGCCAGCATAACTGTTTCACAACAAAAGGTAGGAAGAAAAACGAGATCACGACTCCTGGGTGGCTGGGAAGGGTGGCCGAAGGGAACGGCATTCTATGTGGCAAGAAGCTGGGAGCACTGGCCTTATTGTCAGATGTGGGAGGAGGGATGTGCCTGGGACCACACAACAAACTCCTCTTCAGCTGTGGAGTGTGAGCTGCCGGGGCCTGGGTGTCAGAAATCCAGTCAGAACTCAGCTTTAAGGAGCTACGTGGATAATCTTCATTGAACCTTGTTGCTCTCTTGCCACCTTCCCTAGCCAGAAGTGACCCAGGAAGGAAAACAAGGCTGGGAGGCGACGTCACTTGCCCAGAGTCACGTGAATGATGTGTGCAGAATCCCAGTCCTCCTGTCTTAGCTGGTCCCATATTCTTCCTCCTGCACAGGGAGTGAGTGTCCCTGAGGTGTCACCTGCTCAGGGCTTTGAAGCTGGCAATGGTGGGGTCAGCCTCTTGCATTTGTGAACAGGGCTTTTGCTCACCCTCTGCACAACACCCCGTTCTCAGACTGGCTGTGGGCTAGAGGCTGGGGTCCCTCCTGGTTGGAGGACCTGGGTGGGAAGTAAGACTCTTACCACTGTGGCTGAGGCCATCTTCCTCCATGTCCTCCACCTCTGCCTTGTCCAACCATGGTCTCTGACACCCAATAAATATGAAGCACTGACTTGGTAAGAAGAGGAAAAACCATTAATGCTAAGCATTGACTCTCCCTGTAGCTTTGAGAGGCTTTAAGGTAGTTTGTCTTTGTTTTGTTTTGTTTTTTGAGATGGAGTCTTGCTCTGTCACCAGGCTGGAGTGCAGTGGCGTGATCTTGGCTCACTGCAACCTCCACCTCCCAGGTTCAAGCGATTACCTTACCTCAGCCTCCTGAGTCACTGGGACTACAGACGCCCACCACGACGCCTGGCTAATTTTTTGTATTTTAGTAGAGATGGGTTTCACCATGTTGGCCAGGATGGTCTTGATCTCCTGATCTCATGATCTGCCCACCTTGGCCTCCCAAAGTGCTGGGATTACAGGTGTGTGTCACCACGCCTGACCTGGTTTTCTTTTTTAATCTAGGGAAAATGAAGATCCTGGTTTGGATTCACTTGGGAGAGCTCTGCCATCTCAGTCTCATTTTGGCATCCTTGCCCTTTCTTTGCCTGCTCTGTGGGGGATGCTCAGTCCTCTGTAGAGTGGTTCGTCAATTCAAGTGTCCCAAAAAGTGGATTCCTTTATTTAGCTAAATTCTCAATTTAATGTCTATTTTGAACTTCAGGATGGCAGAAATCAATTCTTTGTCAATTGAGAGAAACGTTCCTCTGTTTCTGGGGTTGGGTCTGAAAATACAGGAGCTTATAAGGTCACGGGGCCAGGCCCTTAAGAGCGACCTATTCATGCTGACATCTACCGAGTTGTCCATTGCCCCTTCTGGTCCATGAAGGTTACAGCTCAGCTGGCCTCTTTCCCTTTTGTAAGTCTCCCCCAGGGGTGAAGGTTTTCTGTGCCATGTCATGGTGCCGCGGAAACATCTGCTGCTCTCACACCTAAGGAGCCACGGCTCTGTCTGCCCAGACAAAGTATAGTCATCTTTTTGAAGTTTGGCCACATTCTTGGGTACTCCACCCAGGACACGGTGTGTCGGTTCTTCCACCCAGGGTTCCAATAATCATTCTTAGATTTTCTCATCTTTCCTTTACACTCATTTCTTAGAGTATGTGTGTATGGGAGTGTGGTTTGGGATTCCTCCTTAAAGACCCACAATTGTCTTAGTCAACTTGCCTTCTAACTCCCTTTTGCCCAACCTGGGAATCTTTATCCAGTATCAAGGGCACTCAAACTCCTTGTTCATGCCCCAGTCTGGTCCTCTCAGGTATAAGCTTTTGAGGTTCCCTTTCCTTCTGCTTTCTGACCTAAAAAATTATTACACACACCGGACGCAGTGGCTCACACCTGTAATCCCAGCACTTTGGGAGGCCGAGGTGGGTGGATCACCTGAGGTTAGGAGTTCGAGACCAGCCTGACCAACATGGTGAGAAACCCCATCTGTACTAAAAAATACAAAAATTAGCCGGGCATGGTGGCAGGTGCCTGTAATCCCAGGTACTTGGGAGGCTGAGGCAGGAGAATTGCTTGAACCCTGGAGGTGGAGGTTGCAGTGAGCCGAGATTGCACCATTGCACTCCAGCCTGGGCAACAGAGTAAGACTCCGTCTCAGAAAAAAAGAAAAAAAAAGGTCGGGTATGGTGGCTCACGCCTGTAATCCCAGCACTTTGGGAGGCCCAGGCCGGGGGATCTTGAGGTCAGGAGATCAAGACCATCCTGGCTAACATGGTGAAACCCCCTCTCTACTAAAAATACACAAAAATTAGCCAGGCATGGTGGCGGGCACCATAGTCCCAGCTACTTGGGAGGCTGAGGCAGGAGAATGGCTGGGAGGTAGAGCTTGCAATGAGCTGAGATCGCGCCACTGCACTCCAGCCTGGGTGACAGAGCGAGTCTCCTAAGTGTCTCAAAAAAAAAAAAAAAAAAGAAAAAAAAATTATACACACACACTGTTACTAAGATGTAGTTTACATATCAAATAATTCACCCATTGTAAATATACAGTTTGATGAGTATTCATAAATTTATAAGTTGTGCAGCCATTAGCACAATCCAGGTTTATAACATTCCCATAACCCTCAAAAGTTTCCTGGGTCCATTATCTGTCAATTCCACTCTCCTATGGCCCCAGCCAACCACTGATCTGCTTTTTGTTTCTATAATGTTGCCCTTTCTAGAAATTCCATGTAAATAGTATTATATAGAATACGTAGTCTTAGGTATCAGGCTTCTTTCTCTTCTGCTCAGGAAACAAGAGTTCCCATTTAAGAAGTCTGGCTTGGCTGGGCGCAGTGGCTCATGCCTGTAATTCCAGCACTTTGGGAGGCCGAGGCGGGAGGATCACCTGAGGTCAGGAGTCCGAGACCAGCCTGACCAACATGGCAAAACCCCGTCTCTACTAAAAATACAAAAAAATTAGCTGGGCATGGTGGTGGGCGCCTGTAATCCCAGCTACTCCGGAGGCTGAGGCAGGAGAACCACTTGAACCCAGGAGGCAGAGGTTGCAGTGAGCCGAGATTGCGCCATTGCACTCCAGCCTGGGCAACAAGACCGAGACTCTGTCTTTAAAAAAAAAAAAAAAGAAGTCTGGCCATGAGGGAGGCTACAAATATGATAGTGGCTGGCAGTGGCAAGGGAGGGAGGGAAGAGTTTAAGATGTGAGATACTTGAGTGACTTAAATGCTGACAAAAAGACTCATTAGAGAAAGGGAGGTTGAGGATCCACGGTGAGGACGCAGATGCAGGTATAGGGTGATGAACTGACAGCAAGGGTCTTCTAAGATGGGGAGGGGTCGGCTCTAGAACTTGGGTGAAGATGTTCCCCTTGGACAGGAGGACTGGGCCGTCTCTCTTTTGGTAGGAGGGAAGGGGTGAAGAATGGGCAGCTTTGGAGATGTGGTGGACATTTGGGACACTTCCCTCCAACAAAAGATACTCGTTTCTCCGTTACCTGCTGAAAATGAGAAGGGTGGAGAGTAGGGAGGATGTTTGAACACAATGCAAGTTAGAAATTATTATTATGGAGAATGGAAAGTTGAACTGACCAAGGAGATACATACAATTGGAGTGCCAGGCAGAATGAAAGGCCCAGGTGGTGTTTGTGGATGTGACTGCAGGGTGACACTGATCTGTTTGAATGTGGCCTTTACTCAACGATACTGGGTGCACGTGGCGAAGATGAACCATTGAGTAGATGCGGTATTCAAGTTCACCTAGTGACAGCCACGGAAGAAAAATGGGCAAGGAATTTAGGATGTTGGTAGGAGAAAGTTTGAATAAACCCATGTCGAATATGGAAAGTAAAGATAGGGAGGGAGGGGGAGAGTGAACAGAAAACAGGACAAGTAAGTGGAGTATTGGGAGTCACTGAAAGACCAAGCCAGAGGGAAGAGAGGCAGTGATCTGAAAGACAAATCTGAATCTGTGATTTCAGAGGTGGGGCACTCTGCAGTGAAGGCCACGGGATAGCTGAATGGGAGTGTAGAATCAGGTCAGTGGAAATGGGTGGTCAAGGATTGGAGCAAGCAGTTGTAGGAGTAGATGTTTGTCCCCTGCAAATCTCATCGTGACATGTGAGCCCCAATGTTGGAGGTGGGGCTTAGTGGGAGGTGCCTGGGTCATGGGGGTGGATCCCTCATGAATGGCTTGGTGCCATCCTTGTGGTAATGAGTGACTTTATTTGTTCACATGAGAGCTGGTTGTTTAAAAGAGCCTGGCAGCTCTCTCACTCCTCTCTCCATGTGATGTGCCTGCTCTCCCTTCCCCTTCCACCATGAGTAAAGAATTCCTGAGGCCTCATCAGAAGCTGAGCAGATGCTGGTACCATGCTTGTACAATTTGCAGAATTGTGAGCCCAATAAATATCTTTCCTTTGTAAATTACCCAGCCTCAGGTATTCCTTTATAGCAACACAAAACAGACTAACACAAGGAGGCTGGTCCCCATGCAGAGAAAGCTGCTTACAAGGGCATAGTGGGGCTGAGGGCAGAGAGGAGGAGAGGTGGAATGACCTCATGGGCAGCCTGGGACAGAAATAGGTGGGGGCAAAGGGTGGAACAAACCCATTTACCTGACGGTGCGGGGGATGGTGGTCTGGAAATTTTGAGAGGGTCAAGATGTCCCTGAAAAAGCTGCATAAGGTGCAGAAGGCACAGTTTTCATTTGACATGAAGCTATAATGAGGTTATAGGTGTCACTGGAATCAGATTCCAGATAGGGCCAACAGATCAAAGCTGGGGATAAGTAGGAGCTTGCAGGCACCTCCTCCTGACTGGTTCGGGTAAACTGGGGTTGAAGAGCAAAAGTCAATCCCAGGTGTAAATTCCCTTCAAAAGGCTGGGCACGATATAATCCTAGCACTTTGGGAGGCCAAGGTGGATTGCCTGAGGTCAGGAGTTCGAGACCAGCCTGGCCAACATAGTGAAACCCCATCTCTACTAAAAATACAAAAATTAGCTGGGTGTAGTGGTGGGCACCTATAATCCCAGCTACTCGGGAAACTGAGGCAAGAGAATCACTTGAACCCAGGAGGCAGAGATTGCAGTGAGCTGAGATCACCCCACTTCATTCCAGCCTGGGTGAAAAGAGTGAGACTCTGTATCAAAAAAAAAAAAAAAAAAAAAATCCCTTCAAAAATTTCTCTAAAGTTGTCAGGTCAGCCACACTTTAGAGCCTGGGGGAGTTGCCTGGTTCTACAGCTGCTGTTCAGAAAAGAATCTTTGGTGTTGCTTTACTGTTCAGTTCTGCCTTCTGCTATTGAAACTTCCTCTTTGTTGCCCTGAATATCTGCAGTGGGTGCTGCTGCCTGGAGGACAGGCAGGTTTAGACAGGACTGCCTTCAGCCAGGCAAAATGGGCTTTTCATTGTCACAACTGTTTGTATAGAGTCATTGGCTGTGATGACTTGTTCTGACAGATGATACAGAATCACTATTGGAAATTCTTCATGAAAGACTAAACAATAAAAAAAAAGCTCTTTGTTTTGTGGAGGATAAATGCTTCACGGCATCCACCTAAATGATCTTTGCTTTTGAAGGTTTAGCGCTATTTAACACTTCTGTTTGTCCTTCTTAGGTCAAAGAACCTTAATCTTTTAAATATGTTTCATAACCTCCCAGCATCTGAAAACACCATATTATCTGCAACTTCTGGGCAAGGGAGAAAGGGCTATGTCTACCACCTTTTGTCCAATGGATCCATGTCCCAAAGTGACTTTGCAATGGAAGGTGAGAACCTGCTCGTCCCCACCTGGCTGCCATCCCTGCTCAGCTCTCTTAATGGGGCATCCCATGCTGAGTGAGATGACAAAGCTTAGAGGTAGGTACATATTTGGACTAAATATGATGTTTATTTTACACTCTGACTTTGAAACCCAAATATTATATGCAAATCCATTCCAATTTTCCTGGAGTCACACAGATTCCATTGATCCTTCCCATGTCTTATAGAGGTACACGAATGAGGCTGTTGTATGTTAAAGGAAAGAATATAGGACCCTTCATTGAGTCTCTACTCTGGGACCAAGGTGACATTGATGGGATTTTCTTCCTGATGTCCCTCTCCCTCATTATCCTGGGGACACCTCCCATCCCACATCTACATAGCTACTGCATGAGCTAACATGTTCTTATTTAACCTGCACTGCTGGTCAGCTTGGTATTGGGTGGCCTCTGACCCAAGCTGGACCAATCAGTCCTTACCTTTGAATGTGAGAACACAGTAGGATGACCAACTTCTCCCAGTTTGCCCAGGACTGGTCCCAATTTTAGCACTAAAAGTTTCATGTCCTGGGAAACCTGCCAGTCCCTAGCAAAGGGAGGTCATTGGCTACTCTTGGCTGGAGAGGACATCAAAGCCAGTTTCTTTCTGGTGATTGCAGCTCTGAGCTAGTTTGTAGTGAGGGAAAATGTGCTGATGTAGAAACCTTGGTAGAGACTGGAGACCAGGAGAGAGATTCTAGCTTCATCTCTGCACTTCCCGTGCTCCACGCATGACTCTTCAAAGTCCACCAATCAGTGCATTTCGCTTGTGGCCTGATTTACGTTAAATGGAGCTTCCTCACCTCAACCAAAAGAAGCCTGGTGAGTGGAGCACTCTTCCTGGAGCTGTGCTGAACCTTCCTTCTCATTTCATCTAACAGCCTGGGAGCTGGACAGCAGTGTGAAACTTTACAAAGAAATGAGGAATCAAATATTTTGAAGGACAGGGTCAAGGCCAGCATGCTACAAAGATAGAGAACTGGGAGTCACACCCAGGTCCAGAGACTCCAAGTTTATGGTCTTATTGTCACACTGCAGCTGCTTCTGCAGCTGCTACCTGAATCTGTTAATATTGGCAAGGTATTGGTCAGCCTGGCATCTTATTCTAAAGACATCAGAAAAGGTCAGTAGACCACCTTATGGTCACTTCTTCAAGTCCTATTTCCTCCTTTTGCTGGGGGAAATTCTTATCAAAAGCAAATGGTTCTCTCACATTTGCCATGGATCAGCGTCTTATGTATATGAACTTACTTAATCTTCACAGCAGTCCTACAGGGTATGGACTATTACAGCCTTACTTTACAGGCAAGAAAACCAAGGTCCAAAGAAGTTCAGCCATTTTCTAATAAGCAGCAGAGTTGGGGTTGTGAGTCCTGGCTCAGGTCCCTGCACTCCATCACTTCAGAACCTTGAATGATGTTCCCAGAACCAGGCTGGAAATCAAGATGCACCTCACTTTCTCCTGCACTAGCTACTGACTGCTGTGGGATTTTGGGAGGTTTTTCACCAATTTGACTTTCTCCTTTTTTTCCCCATCTGTGAGGATTAAACGAGAGTCATGTAGATTGCCAATTTGTGGTCCTGGCTCATGGTGAGTGCTCAATATATGGGGGTGGATCTAGTTCAGGCCTTCTCTAGATGTATCGTTCAAGTTTCAGTTACAGAGAACAGAATCAACTCACATTGTTTAAGCAAGTAGGGTTTTATTTAGATTTTTTTTCCCCAAAGTGGCAAATGGCTTATAGAATTGTTTTGAGGCTGAAGGAAGAGACTCAGGCTGACCATTCAAGAAGAAATCCCAAATCTAGAGTGCAGAACTGACCACCCGGGAACATGCGGGCTCTTCTGTGACAAGGAAACCACTGGCTCCTGAAGTCCAGAAGGCACCCTGGGCAGGAGGCCACTGGTGCTTCCACCAGCTCCAGAACAAGCCCACATCCGCTATGATCCACACCAGCAAAATGGGTGCCCTGATCACTGACACTCACGAAGGCGGACACTAACACCTGCTGCTGAGAGGCTAAATGCTCCAAGCCCATTCTTATCAGTAGGGAGAGTCAACAGAATCATTACTTCAGCCTTACTTCCGCTTTCCTCATCACACATGCTTGCATCTGATTGGCTGAGATGAAATCGAAGCCATACTGAGATGCAGGGGAGTCTGGGAAATGTAGTTTTTAGCTTTCTAGCCTCTGCAACTCACATAGGCATGCAAGAGAGACGGTAGAATTGTTGTTGGGTACCAATGGACATTGGGCACCAATCCATCAATCTAGGGTTGTCCCCTAGCCCAGGCAATCTACAGGATGCTGAATGGTACTTCTGGATAGAACTACTAATATTCCTGATGAGGCTATTGGGTGCTCGTGGGCATGGCAGGAAGCCAATCTCCATGATCCTCCTTTGCCTGCATGGAACTATGAGTATAGCTGCTGTGCAACACACTCCCCTGGGACACATCCTTCTTTGTACTTCACGTGACAGGTGGAGTGAGCAATATGTGTGGTGCGAGGTGCTCTGGACCAAGGTTCTGGTTGCCCTTGTTCACCAACGAGATGTGACACTGAGCATGCTTCCTCCTTTGTAAACCAGCGGGCTGGATGTGACTCCTCATCACACTTAGCAAGCTCTAAACTTATAAGAAACAGATTCATATGTGGTAACTTTTTTCCAGAGGAACATTGAAGGAATAAGGTATTTCTTTTCAGTATCAACAATGTCAAAACCACAGTATCTGGGTCTGCGTGGTTTCTGGTAACACAGAGGCTGTTAAAACTCTGTCAGTGCAAACGTGGCCGTAAATAGATAATAAATCTTGATAGGTATATAGGACTGCTATATTTGGACTCAAACTTGTTAACCCTCACAAGATAAAATTCAGTTTGATGGCTCAGCTCTCCAAACTGGGCAAAGGTTCAGAAATGGAAGGTTTGTGGATTTCATTCCTAAGAAAACAGTAGAAGTAGCAATCTAGAATGTCAATATTGAAGCTGAATTTTACTGCTGGAGCACAGGCCAAAGTTGGGCCCTTAGTTTTTGGCTCTGTGGAGATCAGACGTGAATTCCTGGATTCTGTTTGCCTGACATTTTAAGGGACTAGAGCCATTTTAAAATGCTGAATATGCGTGCAAAAACTAACATGTAAAAGCTAGCATTTAGACTCTGTTAAAAACTTCTAGGAGCCTGGGTGACCTTCCTAGGCAGAGGTCACCTGTGTAAGAAATCCCAAATTCAGAAAAGCCTGATTGGTGAGCTAATACAAGACTATTTCCCTGGCAAAATCCCAAGCATCTTAGCAGCTAGTTTCGTCCTGAGTTTTACATAAATAAATCTCTTTTGGCTCTCTGGAAATTCATCCTTGATGGGGCATGAAGCCCTCCATACCAAGGCAAAACTTTTCTCTAGGAATGTACATTTTCATGGTTGCCTGTGGCATTCGTGGTTTTATTTTCTTAGGAGGGTTAAGAGGCCCTGAGGGCTAGAGAGACCTTTTAGTTCACTCAGCTTAGCTCCCCAGTTGCGGGGACAGGTGAGGAATGAAGTCGGCGTGAGAAAGTCTAAGTCAGGGGGAGCAAGTCTCGACTGTCATCTGTCAGTCCTATTCGACCCCTCTCCTGTCCTCAGCTGACAACGTGTCCAGCAGATATTGAGGTTCTGTGAGTCAGTCAACTTCTCCCAATTCCCATCTCACCCTCCATTTTTTTTCTTGCTTTCTTGAGCAATCTATGTTGTGTTTTCTCATTTTTGTAGCTGGCAGAATCCTTTCAAGATTTACCCAGCGACCAGTATCTTGGACATTTTACTCAATTGGCTTTGACATTGTCCAGCTTAGCTTCATTTCTGAGTCTGATTAGTTCCCAAATATTGATCTGTCAGTGACCAAATCCCCTCCCCTCTTCCCTCTACCCTCCTTCCACACCAAATCATGACAATGAATGACTCTTGGCTAGACTGGGGGGCCTGGGTTACTGTGAGTAGCTTCTCTCCAGTAGCACCAAGGATGCCCATGGGAGCTAGTAGTGAGGGGCATAAAGCAGGAACCTGTAGATCCCCAAACCAAAGGAGCCACCACCAGATATTTAAGGCAGGAGACTAGACAATGAGAATATAAGAGAGCAAACTTGAATGCATGAGTTAGGGGCTTGCCTACAACAGGATTTTTTTTTTGTGTTAACCAGAGTGAGTAATAGATGGTCAGCTCGGTTTACAGGCCAGCATCCACCATGATCTTAGCACTGTGTGTGTATGTGTGTGCTTGTACGTGCAGGAACCTATGAGCAATAGGAAGCATGAGATATAGTCCTTAGTGACGGTTTACAATCCATTTGAAAATATGCAATGGACCCATGCAACATAGCAGGCCATGGATTAACTGCTAAATAACAGTGGACAGAGAACGAAACTGGTAATGAGGATGCCAATTCCAACCCTCTCTGCTTTTTAAACTTGGCTGTGTGGGTCTCAGTTTGCCCTTTTGCAATGTGAACGTATCTTAGCTTGGGCTGCCGTAACAAAATACAACATACTGGGTGGCTTGGACAACAGAAGTGTATTTTTTCACAGTTCTGTGGGCTGAAAAGTCCAAGATCAGGTCCAGCAAGATTTGGTTTCTGGTAAAGGCTCCTCTCTCTCTTCTTGGCTTGTAGACAGCTGCTTTGCCCTCACATAACATTTCCTCTGAGCATGCACACACCCAGAGAGAAAGCTCTCTGGCGTTTCTTCATATAAGGGCACTAAGTCTGCAGGATCAGGGCTCTGCTCTCATTTAACCTTAATTACCTCCTAAATGCCTGCTGTGCTCCAAATGTTTGTGTCCCACCAAAATTCAAATGTTAAAACCAGATCCCCAATGCAATAGTATTCAAAAGTGGGGCCTTTAGAGAGGGCAGAGCCCTCATGAATCAGATTAGTGCCCTTATAAAAGAGGCCTAAGGGAGCCTGTTTGTCTTTTCCACCCTGGGAGGATGCAGCCAGGTGCCATCTATGAAGCAGAGAGTAAGCCCTCCAGAGGCTGACTGCTGGCTTCTTGACCTTGAACTTCCCAGCCTCCAGAACCATGAGAAAATAAGTTTCTGTTGTTTATAAGTGACCTAGTATAAAGTATTTTGTTATAGGAGCCTGAATGGGCTAAAACAAAGCCCTGTCTCTAAATACAATCAAACTGGGCATTAGGGCTTCAACTGATGCATTTTGGGGAGACACAATTCAATCCATAGCAGAAGGGATGGGACTAAACAATTCTTAAAAAAAAAAAAACCTTTAAAAAATAACATGGATATGGGAATGTGCACAGAGCACGTGATTCTCTACAAGGCAAACACTGGGGTCTTTGGGTATCAATACCACCCACATCGAGAAATAGAATGATGCCCGTACCCAGGAGCCCTTTGATTGCCCTCCTAGTTGTCCTCCTTTTCTTTCCAGGGGACAACCAATGTGGTATATATAGTTTTTGAAATCTATATTGGACAGAAGATTCCCACAGCCCTGGGCCAGAGCTGTTAAAAAACTAAAATTCTATGTTATCTAAGCTCTGTAAATCATCTAACAACAGCAATGAGTACTTAGGGCCCAGATTGTTCTTTTGGCCTTCAGAACTCTAATATTTTTTAACAACTGAGGATGATCAACTGTGTTTCCATATCTTCTTTCTCTGCTGAGTACTTGGCACGGTGGTTCTGAGGTTGTTCTGTGGGTCAGAAAATTCCTGCTTTCATCCCAAAGCTCAGTGCCAAGCTACAGAGCTATTTTTTTCTGGTGGTGCAAAATTGAGCTGGGTGGGTACATCATGGTGCTAAGCTGTTTCTCAGGGCTGCCAAACTGGGACTTGGCTTGTGTACTTATGCCCCTAAAAGGTTGCCACAAACATAGAAAAAGGCTAAGTATTGTGATTTCTGTCACACACACACACACACACACACAGCACTGCCTCCAGACCCGGAACCACATAATATGCACATGATGCATCCATTCAAATGATGTTTGCAAAAGGAAATGGGTTTGAAAATTCTTTGAATGGAAAAAATGGGTCCTGGATACTGTTCAGAGACAAATGAGTACATGAGGTTTTACTAAAAAGCTGGTTTCCAGCAAGGCTTAGAATCATTTCGCTGTGGCTTTCACTGTATTAGAGGTTTCTAAACCTTGTTCAGTTGGTGACGCAGTTGGAGGAACTTCTGGTGATTCACTGGGGGAGTGAGTGACCTTTTCTTGTCTCTTTTCATCTACCCATCAGCTCAGTCCTGTTGCATCATGCCTGCCACATGCTCCCTGCCTAAGTGCCCAAGCACATTCACTCACGTATACACATGTGCATGCACGTACACACACCCGAGCTGCCCTTACCGTCTCTGCATCCCAGCTATCGCCCTTCTGCCTACCGGTTGGACATGAGGTCATAGCTGGCCTGATCCACAACTTGCAAGTTGGAAAAATGTTGAAGAAGATGGTCCTATGGATTTCCTCCTGACCCCTGAGCCTGAAGGAATGGTGGCTGTGTTGAGC
Organism: Pongo abelii; assembly: GCF_028885655.2. Classification (NCBI taxonomy): domain Eukaryota; kingdom Metazoa; phylum Chordata; class Mammalia; order Primates; family Hominidae; genus Pongo; species Pongo abelii. Next base: position 128,495,999 of record NC_071993.2, on the reverse strand, counting down.
TAAGTGCCCACTCTGCTGTTTCTTCCCCTCTAGGATTTAAATAATTCCCACCACATGACATCTTCTGCTGGGCAGACCGCACATGGAGCTGGAGCAGGTGTTCACTTAGGGTGCATGGGTTGAGGCATGGGCAAGTCCCCGGCTCCTCAGTTTCCCTCTTTTTCTCCATTTCACCTGCCTGTCCAGTGACCAGAGTCCACCTGCTGAGACCCATTCCTGGGCTGTGGAGGCCTTTTGGTCATCAGGAGTTTCTCATTAAGAGGCATGCGCTCACGCCTTCATGGGCTCATACCTAGTAGAGATTAGGTAACACCAGTGAGCAATATGTGGAGAGGGGTCACAGGGGGCAGAACGCGGGAGAGGAGGGCCTTTGGGAGAGGGGCAGCAGAGGGCCAAAGACCACTTTGCTTCTTAACAGCTATGGGGAAGACTCAACATCAGAACTTCAGCAGGCAAAAGGAGACATTCTGCTTTTAGATAAGCACTGGTCACATCAAAATGGCCCAACAGGCTGAGAGTTTGAGGATTCACTAGTAGAGAGGACTGAGGCCTCTGGTTACATGAGGCACAAATGAAGTGTTAAGGACAATCAGGTTAGCAGCTAACTCAGCTCTGACCTCCTGCTTGTTAATTACTTGGTGCTTCTATTTCTTTGCGGTGAAAATGGACACCTGACATTCTGCATTGGCTTAGCCCCAGGTGTAGACTCCAAGTTTAGGAACACACAAAAGCTTGCTCAGTGCCCTTTATTTGCACAAAGGAGCGTGCCTGCCTAACACCAAAACAGAGTCACAGAGGCCGGGAATTCATCACACAGTGGAGCCTCCTGATGTGCATGAGGCAAGCCCTTACAAAAACTTGGGACTGTTGTGGGGTGAGGGGAGGGGGGAGGGATAGCATTAGGAGCTATACCTAATGCTAAATGACGAGTTAGTGGGTGCAGCACACCAACATGGCACATGTATACATACGTAACAAACCTGCACGTTGTGCACATGTACCCTAAAACGTAAAGTATAATAATAATAATAATAATAAAACTTGGAGGTTTTTAAGAGACATAAAAGTAAAGTAGTTCTTGAATGTGAGTCCATGCAAGAACTGCAAATGAAAACAGAGTGAAACTTGATCAAACCTGATGTTCCCCTCACAGGCTACCTCGGGGCGAAGGAGATTGCTATAGACTGGAAAATGTAATTTCAAGGGGGCCTGGAGAGAAACAGCAATAAAGACCAGTGTGTTTTATTGCACATTTTGAGGCAAAAGGCTTAGGAAGTGCCTTAATGGATGAAATGAGAGATGGTTCTAGAAGACGGAGCTTGATAAAAGGTGGGCGGCCCAAGCTCTCGACAGGAGAGATCATGCTTTTTTAATTTGTAGAAATTCATGGAAGTTTTACTGTACTTGCCACAAGGTAAAAATTATGGGCTGTTTGAGTTTCCATTTATGGTTGTTGATGAAGCAGAGGTGAAAAAAAGCTGCAGCTAGTTGTCAAATAAACTGGTGTGCTGGTAAGTGCTAACAACAGGCTCTGGGGGTGGAGGAAGGGGTGGAGGTGGGGTAGGGTGGGAGAAATCCTGACCTGTTGTGCTTGCTGATTTCCATGGTGTAAATACTCACACTGTGACTAACTTCAAGCTATAAAAGAGGTGTCACTGAACACAAAGTTGGGAAGAAATCTGCACAGTGTGTGTTCTTGTGAGCTAGTGAGAGCCAGGTCCACACAGCCCTTCTTAAACAACCCAGCTAGTTGTTTCTTTGGCTTTGATGTGGGGAACAGTGGGAGGGGAGAGCAGCTGGTTGTCCTTCCTCAGATGAGACTTGACAGCCGGCTTCAGGATGGCAGGCCAAGCTGTTTTAGGTGGCACAAGACTGGGGCTGGGGAGGAGAGCCAGATACAGGCCACTCTGTCCTGAAGCCGTTATTTGAAATTCTAATGTTTTAAAATTATTCCCGAGGAATCTGAAATGCTTCAGAGAAATTCCAGTAAGCCCAGAGGATTCTGAATAACATATGATGCTAATGGCAAAAGAACATTGGGTCTTTAGGGGAAAGTGCCCATTATTTGAAACGGACTCTTTTTAATGATATGTGAGCTGACCTTGGGTAACAGGATCAACAGGGGTCGTGGGGTCATCCCTCTTGTAGCTGGTGAAGATTACTTAGAAGGGAATGGCTGCTACTTCCCTCGGAGCTCCTTACGCATGCTCCATGTGTTTAGCATTTTTGAAAAGACTAGACCTGAATTAAAATATCACCTCTCAAAGTACAGTCATATCTGCCAGACCAAGCGAACAATGCTTATTCCTGTAAGGTTGGTCATCTCCCGAATGAGGCACCTTTTCTTTGAATGTAGGGTTTCAATTCTTTGGTCCTAAGAGTATTGAAGAGCAGTCCCTCTCCTCTTGCCAGAAGCTGCAGGGAAGGAGATGCCGAGGGAATGTCCCTTGACCCCTATGTAGAGCAGCCCTGCATTTTGGATGTCCGAGTTAGACTTTGACTGAAGAAAGGTTTCTGTAGCTAATGAACAAAACAAGCAGTTAAAAAACTAAAATGCAAATACCTACTCACCAAAACAAAACACAAAACTATACAAGGAAACATCTGCTATTTAATGGCTTATTCCTGCTTGCTTTTTTTTTTCTTTTTTTTTTTTCCATCGAGCTTATCCCATGCTTACTAGATACTTATGTCTTTTACATTTAAAGACTGGAAAGCTAGGAAACCCATTATACAATTTGATCTATGAATATTTATTACTAAGTGCTAAAGAAATAAGTAAAACCTGGTTTCCCTCTACTCAAGACACTCGTTATTTAATAAGGAACACAGTGACTTGTACGAGTTAGAGCCTCATTCGGGAGGCTGTGGGAAGCCATGGTCAGCTTGTGACCAGGGCAGGATCCAGTCAGAGCTGTGTTTTTAGAAGGCAGTGTGGGAAAGGAGGGTTGGGAAGAGAGACCATGAGGTATGTAACATGGTCCATGCAGGTAGAGATAGTGGTAAGGGAAGAGGAGATGGGTGTGGGGTCACTAGTTTCAGGAAGAGAAACACAAACATTAAGAGAAACTGTTATAAGGGCGAGATGGTGAGCCCATTTGAACTCTTAGGCTTGAGAGGAGACAGGAAGAAATTGATGTGTTCTCCATGGGTCACTGGTGTTGCTTCACATCTTGTGAGCAAAGGCATAGGTAGCCTTTGTTGTAGATTGCCTTTTCAAGGATGTTTGTGTAGTGAACACCCTTGGATGACAGTGTTTTTCCATGGGCTAGAAAGTAAGTTTGCTTGTTGTCCCATAAAATAAATGTAATATCTCAAAGGTCACACAGGCTTATTTGGAGCCCACTATAAAAAGGAAGCTCATGCTGCCTGCTGTGCTGAGAGCAATGAAATCTTTGGTCTCTGACCCACGAGTCTTGTGTCTTCTAACATTCATGAGACTGAGGTCAGGAATACAGGCCAGCAATGACAATGCCCTCATGTGAAAATGTATAGGAATTAACTTCTGGCTTTTGAGTAATAGTCAACATGCACTGAGCTCTTACAGCTTGCCAGTGACTGTCCTAAGCATTGCATGTGTATTATCTCACATGAGGCTCCAATGACTCACCCAGGGGTGATCAGCTCATATTTGAAAGATTATTCCAAAAGGCACTCTTGAGAGGTAGCTACTGCAAGGCATTAACTATTTTTACAATCAAAACCAGAGATTTTTGCTAATAGCATAACAGATGGGAAAAATTTCTTTCTATTGATAAACTGTATGTTTAATGTGTGTGTTGGCCTGTGATATTATACAGGCATCTTTCTGCTGCATGAGCAGGTAGAAGAATCTATAGGGAGCCCAGTAGTTCTACCCTTTGGAATGATGCCCCAGGCTTGATTCTGAACTGACTCAGTCTAGCTAATGTTTTGGAGGATTCTTGCTGCCTGTGTCCAAAGCTTTAATATTTTGACATTGACCTTGAGTGAGTGACATTTTCATGCAAGTGCAATTGAAGCATCTGAAAGGACAGCTAAGAGTTTGTCAAGTTTACTGAATAGGTTGTGTTTTTCTGCTAGCTTGTTAATAATGTGTATATCTGGGGTGGAATCTATGTAGAAGGGAGGTTGTGGGAAACAGACTATAGCCCCATCTGCAACTAATTGTTGCAGACTACAAATATTTACTCAAAAGGACATACTAATTGAAAATAACCAAATTGACTTGTGTCAGGCTCCCACTCTCACATAGGAGGTGAATATTATTAATATCTTCATATTACAGATGAGAAAACTGAGGCACAGGGAAGAAGGCTGTCTCCCCAAGGCCACACAGCTAGGAAATGCTAGCTCCAAGATTCAAAATGTCACCTTTACTTGTTCTGCTAAAGCAAAATGTAGCTGTCATTCTTTCCTCATCATGAAAAATTAATTCGCAGCAAGGAAGAAGTGGAGATTATATATGTGAAGTTTGCTATTTAAACTAGATGACTGTCAGAGGTCTGTATTTTTAGAATTCATTGCCAGAGGCAGATAAAGTTGTGCATGGACCAGGCCCAGCCTTCCAGCTTTTGCTTGTCTCTTCTAGCTCTAGGGGATCCAAATATAGTTTTTAACATGGGTGCCTTTCCCTCGGGTTCATTCTGATCTTATTTTAAGGGCAAAGAACACTGAGCTTGGCTTGGGTAAAATTGGAATTCACCTGCCTGGTGATTTTTCTTCTTATAAATGTCCTGCTTCCAAGAAGGTAGGTTAACAAGACTTCTGTGGGAGATGCCTTCCCAGAGCTATTCTCTCTTCTTCCTTGATAAGGTTTCAAACACTTAAGTTTGGTCTAAGCCAGCCATGGAAAGTCCATCCTTCTGTGCTGGTGAGTTGTTTATAAGGGACCCTATAACTCAGTCCTGGCCAATGATGGGGAGTAAGTGAGCAATTTTGGACATGACTTTCCTTCTGATAAAAGGTAGAGGGCATTATGAGGAGAAGCCCCTTTTGCTTCCACCCTCTTCCTTTCTGCTTGGGTGGGACACTGTCATGTGAGTACTCGATGTCCAGTGCTGCAGTAGTCATCTTGTAACCAAGAAGGGAGACTCACCAACACGTGAGGGTGGCAGAGCAGAAGGAGAAAAAGAGCCGAGGTCTTTGGTGGCATTGTTGAGCTGCCTAACCAACCTCCAGATGGCCAACCTCCAGCTCAACTCTTATGGGAGACTAACAGTATAAGCTACCTTCAGTTGCGCATTCCATTACTTGTAGCTGAAAGCATTCCTAATCAAATAAGTGTTAATTAGTAAAGAACAAAACAAGGGAAGAGTGGTTAACTCTCTGAAAAAAGAGTCCACTCTGATGTTCAAGAAACATGTGCCCTGAGACCTTGATTAATCCCATAGTCATAAATCAATGATAAGCCCATAAAATGCAAGAAAGTGTTACTAAAAAAAAAAAAAAAGGAAGAGACTTTTTGTTCTAATCAAGGACATTTTGGTTGTGAGTGAAAAATTAACAAAAGGAATGAAAGTATTAGCCTAGTAAGTGAAAGGTGGAAATATAAGCTTCAGATACAGCTCGATCCAGGACTCAAATTTTGTTATTAAGTCTTGATCCGTCTTGCATCACTTAGTTCTGATCTTCTTTGAGTTGACTTCATGTTCCAGCTCTGAGTGATAGCAAAAGGCTGCCATCAGCTTTGGGGTCACAGCCTTTATTGTCAAGTCCAGCAGTAAAAGAGCAAGTTCCCCTAAAGGTCCCAGCAGGACTCATTATTTCCATAGCTGTGCTTGGGCTCCATGTCCCCAGGGGAATGTGATGCTTTGGTTCAGACCTTAGTCACCTGCCTTGCCTTGCCTTGGCACATGGTAGAGTCAACTTCACCTGAAAGTCCATAGACTGAGGATAGGGAAATAACTTCCTTTCTGGAAGAAATCAGGGACTGTTATTGGAAAGTGGATGAATGTTTGGTTGCAAAATTGGAGGTGTTCACTCTGTTCCCTTAGAACAGACTTAAAAAGTCTGTTTTCTGCTTAAAAACCATCTCTTTATTCAAAATTCCTTTTTTTTTTTTTTGTTTGATAGAGACAGGTTCTTGTTCTGTTGCCCAGGCTGGAGCACAGTGGCGTGATTATAGCTGACTACAGCCTCAAACTCCTGGGCTCAAGCGATCCTCCTGACTCCAATCTGATGCCTTCCCACCTCTGCCATTACCACTTCCCACATCCCTTCCAGTGGCTGAGACTGTGGGCACACACCACCACACCATGCTAACTTTTTGATTTTTAGTAGAGACAAGGTCTTACTGTGTTATCCAGGCTGGTCTCAAACTCCTGGGCTCAAGACAACCTCCCGTCTTGGCCTCCAAAAGCTCTGGGATTTCAAGTATGAGCCGCTGTGCCTGGCCTTTATTCAACATTCAACATCCATGCACACACCCACATTTTTAACTTCCATCACAAGCATTAGCAATCAGTTGCCTTTTCAGAATCATTTTTCTAGGAGTTTTTACATACAATGCACAGAGAACACAAGCCACATAGTTATTAATGCAGAGATGTCTACCGAGACCGTTGCCAGACTTACAGTATACATGATTTAAATTCATGCCTTGGAAACTTACAAATTGGTGCAGGGCATACAGCTTCTGGTTTTACTCTCAAGTGGCTGGAAGGACAAGTTGGTGACCTGGCAAAGAACTACAGTGATGAACATTTTATCAAGAGTGACGAAGGGCCTCAGCAGAGAAGAAAGCTGGTGGCCTGACCCCATTTGTGATTTCATTTGCCACTCATTCATTGCAGAAAACAAGGAATGCCTCCTTCCTTGACAGCTGTAACAAGGCATAGGATGTGTCTGGGAGGGGCTGCTCCCCATACACATTTGTCCTCAGGGAGTTGCCACTAAAGACCCTCCCACGAAGCACTGAAGGCAATGGTGTCATTACATACTGCAGTGTCTTCCAGAATGTGGGAATCACACTAGGGGATAAATACTTTATGGCATTAGGGACAACACAGATAAGCACTTCTTCACTTGAATAGCTATTCAAGTATTCCTTTGTTTAGATTTATAAGAACTCCACATGGCTAGCACCCCACACTCTGATTTTAGTGCTGTTGTTGCTGAAGGCAAGGCTGAAGCAAATAGCTTTCTGGTATCTGTCTCATGCAGACCTCATTAATCACTGGTGCAGTGCTCAGGTAGAAGGTAGACACAGTGGAAGTTGCAAAGAAAGACTGCAAAAGGCAGAAGTTTGGGAAACATGACTCTTCAAAATGCTTTTACATTAAAAATGTTGTTTGCCTTTCTATTAGTTTTCTGCCACTGCATAACAAATGACTACAACTTTGATAGCTTGAAACAATATACATTTGTTCTCTCACAGTTTTTCCGTGGGTTAGGAACTAGATCTGGCTTTGCAAGTCCTCTGATCAGGCTCTCACAAGGCTGCAGTCCTGTCCTTGTGCAGGCTCATCCTCTTCCTGAGCTCAGCATCCTCTTCCATGCTCATGTGGTTATTGGCAGAATTCAGCTCCTTGTGGTTGTAGGGCTGAGGTCGCTGCTTCTTGCTGGATGTCAGCTGGGGGCTATTCCCAGATCCCAAAGGCCACCCACAGTGCTTGCCATGTGGCCCCTGCAGAGGTCCCCTTTCTAACATGGCAGCTAATTTCTTCAAGGCCAGCAAAGTAGTCTCCCTCCAGTCTGCTAAGATGAATCTTAAATAGACTAACGTAATAGTAGGAGTGACTATCCCATCCTTTTTACTATGTAGTGTAAGCTAATCAAAAGAGTGACTCTCTCATTACATTCACTGTTCTCACACTTAAGGGACAGGGCTATGCAGGGGATGTATGCCGGGGGTAGGAATCTGGGGCCATCTTGGAACTCTGTCTACTGCAGCATTTAATTTCTCCCTGTGATAGTTAATTTTATGTGCCAACTTGACTGGACCATGGGGTGCCCAGATATTTAGTTAAACATTATGTATGAGAATGTTTGTGAAGCTGTCTCTGGATGAGATTAGCATTTGAATTGGTAGACTGAGTAAGCAAATTGCCCTCCTGAATGTATAGATGGGCCTCATCCTATCTGTTGAGAGCCTGAATTGAATAAAATGTTGAATAGGAAAGGATTCTTTCTGCCTGCCTGCCTGTCTTCAAGCTAAGGCATCAGCTTGAGTCTTTTCCTGTGTTTGGACTTGAACTGGGACTATACCATCAGCTCTCCTGGGTCTGGACTTGTCAGCCTCTGTAATCACATGAGTCAATTCCTTATAATAAATGTCTTTATCTATATCTACCTACACACACACACATACACACACACACACAATGCACATACACACCATACACACACACACACACACACAAACACCGTGCACACATCCTATTCTGTTTCTCTGGAGAACCCTAATACTTTCCTATTCCTTTTGTTCATTCATCAAATATCCCTTTAGTGTTGCATATGCCACACACCATGCTAGGTACTAGATATACAGTAGTGATAACAGAGACCTAGTTCCTACATTTATGAAGTTTACATTCAATCAGAATATAGTCCCCAAGTGAGGTTTGTATGCTGGGCCCTCCACACAGGGTCTGCAACAAAGAGGATGAGCGAACTCTCAGTGCTGCCCCCCAAGCACCTTACTGTGGCTAACATGTAGGGCAGTAGTTGATGTGTGCTATGGATGGGCTGTGTGTCTATTGTGTACATGGAGAACTGGGTGCTGGAGGTAACTTTCTGTTGAGGTTATGGTGGGAAGGTAGGGGTTTGAGCTGGCAGACACCTCCAGTATGTCAATGCAGGAGGCGGTCTCAGTGAAAGGACCATGGGGACTAGTCTTGATGTATACCCAAAGCAATTTTATGTAGCACATGCATAAGAAGAGCATCGCTTGAGAAAAATGTCAGTTGTGTGTCTCAAAGCTCGAGAGCTGCACGAGGAGAGGCTGGTCTGGGTACAGGTAGAGATGCTGGTGGGCAGGGGCCCCTGTGTGTGTCCTCATAGCCCTGCCATGGAGCTGGCTTTTAGAGGAGGTAGTAGTTTGATGGGGACAGAGGTCTGGAGAGAGGCCTGAAGGAAAATACAGTTCATCACTTTCCTAGTTTTCTACCTCTCCAAGTCATAATTTGTGTATTACAAAGTGAGACAAAGTCCATTTGGAGAATTTAAAATATACAACTCATACATTGATGTCAGTTCAAATTTGAAAACGTTAATTCTTTGGAAAGGTATATGGTTGTGACCAGAATGGTGGCACTGGTTTTGGGCCAAGGCAGAGAAAAAGAGGAGGCGGTAGAGGAGGGTGGCCCCCAGTCATCCTGGCTGGGAACAGTGGGGGTGAGTGGAGGGAGGGACACGGCTTACTTCTCTCTGATCCCTGGAACCTGTCCTCCTTCCTGTGGTTCCTGCCTGGGCTGGCAGGGGCCTGCTGCGCCTGGGGACCAGGGCCCTGATTATGTCCCTTCACCCCAGGCACCTTTCTGTCTCCTCCCCGGTGTTTGTCAGTAGGGTGCTCCAGCTCATTTCTTGATGACATTTAAAACCCAAGCAAGAGAGAGATGCACAGACCCCTCTTGTTTACTTGGCCCCAAAGGGAAGCCTGGCTGGGCACTTGCCCCTCTGGGGGATTTGGAGCTTGAAGTTTGGGCACACCAGATAGCCAGTGGGGGTGACTCGAAGGAGAAAAGTTACTAGTGCCAGAATGATCAGAATTCAGATTCCAGCTCTGTTACTTGCTAATGTCTTGGTAACCTTGGTTACCTGTGTTGAGCCTCTGCATCTTCACCTGCCCAAAGGTGGTGGTTTTGAAGAGCTGATGAGGCAGGGAACCCAATTGACCAGGGTATTGTCAGCTGCATTATATGTACTCGCTGAATGTCAGTCCTCGCTCCCTCTTCTCCACTGGGTTAGGATATTTTAGATCTTTTAAGCAGTAGCATCCGTACTGTACACTTAACTAACACCCTTCATGCAGCTATGAGTTATCATTTCATCTTAGGTTCAGAAAGTTCTTCAGCATCTTATAGTCTCTTTTGCTAGAGGTGGAGGAAGGAGGTCATTTGTGGGAGATGACGGGGGTCCTGGTTAGTAGAACATAGAATGCCTGAGAGCAGACAGTCTGCAGTGCCTGGGACTTTGTGGCTTGAGTACATGTGGTTCTGTGGCTGTTTGTGACACATGTGCAAACCTGTGTGCAAGACAAGTGATGTGGTCTGGCTGTGTCCCCCCGACATCTCACCTTGAATTGTAATAATCCCCACATGTCAAGGGCAGGGCCAGGTGGAGATAATTGAATCATGGGGGTGAGTTTTTCCTACGCTGTTCTCCTGATAGGGAATAAGTCTCACGAGATCTGATAGTTCTTAAAGGGGAGTTCCCCTCCACATGCCCTCTTGCCCGCTGCCATGTAAAAAGTTTCTTTGCTCTTCCTTCGTCTTCCACCATGATTGTGAGACCTCCCCAGCCATGTGGAACTGTGAGTCCATTAAACCTCTTTCCTTTATAAATTACCCAGACTTGGGTATGTCTTTATTAGCAGGATGAGAACAGAAACAACAAGTGTTTCCCATTGGCGTGTGGGCTGTGGGTTGCCTCTCAAGCGCCTAGCTCAGGATGGTTGGGGCAGAGCTGGTTTGCGGTCAGAGGTTTGCTCTGACTCCCTGTTGACTGTGCCCATTTAATTTTACTCTTTATCTTACACCATAAAGTTTTTTTCCTATTGCTTTCCTCTCCTGGTCCTTAAACATGAGGTTTGATTTTGCTTGTTTGCTGCCTCTGGGAGGTGGGGCTTCTGATTGAGCAGCAGCAGCTGGCAGGAAAAAGCTCTCTGGCCCTTGGCCTTTAGCCACTGCATTTATATCTGAGCCTTTTCTTGAGAGCTTGTTTGGAGGTTCTAGCAGGGGAGCATAGCACTCGTATACCCTTGACTGAAGATTGGTCCTCCTCTATCAGGGATGGTCTTCCTCTTGGAGCACACAGCTTCGGGAGGGATGCATATAAGAGCAGTGAGGGAGGAAGGGGACACCTGCCTATCCAGTTCGATTGGCCGAATCAACCCTGGAGATCAATGGGGTGACAGATGTTGCAGCCAGATCACCCTCACATCCCTTGAGCCTTTTCTTGAACTTGAAACTGTAGATCAAAATGTTTGGTCTCAAGAATAGCCCAGAGAATGTTGAAACAGGCAGGTCCAGTGATTTTTCGGTAAAAACTCTTGGGGTAGAAGCAGGAGATCAAATTATGCAGGTGTCAGGCAAATGGCACTTCATGCAGCACACTGGGCAGGACGGAAAGTGTAGAATCAGGCGGCTTCGCAGGCCTGTGACCTGTGCAGCTGCCTGGGGCCACGAGAAAAGTGAGGAAATGTGTAAAGTAGAATGAGCGTTTTTATCACCTGAAAGTTGAGCACCTGTCTATGATGGCAGAGACTCCTGGAGTGGTTTCGTGGGTTTGGGGACTCATCATTGAGGTTTCCTGCCCAGGATTGCTAATTTTGGGTGAAGCAAAGGGAACTCACTATGTACCAAACGCTGTGCTGAGGATAAATAGATGAGTAGGACCAAGAAGTCCGTGGCCCAGTGGGGAATGCAGACTCCTAAAGAGAAGAGTATAATATAAAGCAGTGTGTTGTCAGGCGCAGTGGCTCACACCTGTAATCCCAGCACTTTGGGAGGCTGAGGCGGGCAGATCACCTGAGGTCCGGAGTTTGAGACCAGCCTGACCAACATGGAGAAAGCCTGTCTCTACTAAAAATATAAAATTAGCCAGGCGGTGGTGGTGCATGCCTGTAGTCCCAGCTGCTGGGAAGGCTGAGGCAGGAGAACCCAGGGGGTGGAGGTTGCAGTGAGCCAAGATCGTGCCATTACACTCCAGCCTGGGCAACAAGAGCAAAACTCTATCCAAAAACAAAACAAAACAAAGCAACGTGTTGAGCACAGGAGTTATGGGGTAGTGCAGAGGTGATCTCTAACCTTCTAGGTAAGGGGGTGGAAGAGTAGTTACGGGGGACTTCTGGAGGAGTTGATGCCAGAACCAGGTCTTCAAGGACTGACAGAGGTTAGCTCAGTAAACGGTAGTAATGTAGGTGACTGTGTGTGGGTGTGAGTGTGGGTGTGGGTGTTGGTGTGCATATGCTGTGGGTAGGGATAATATTCTAGGCAAATGTAACCATGTGAACAGAAGCATAGAGGTAAGAAAGCATGGTGCATGAGGGAATCTATAAGCATTTTGTAACTGCTGTAGCAGAAAGAATTTGGTGGCAACTAATGCTGCTGGAAGGACTGACTATGGAGACCTTTGCAGCTCTGTTTTGTTGATTAGGGCGTTGCTCTGTAGGTGGTAGGGAGTTGTCCACATTATATAGCAAGGTAGACTGACTCTCAGAGAGGTTTGCTAACCTGCCCAAGTATGCATAGCTAATTAGCAGTAGAATTGGCATACAAGTCCAGGCCTGGCTGCCTCCCAACCAGGGTTGCCAGATTTAGCAAATAAAAATACAGGATGCCAAGTTAAATTTGAATTTCAGACAAACAACAAATATACGTATTTTAAGCATAAGTATATACAAAGCATTATTTGGGACATACTTATACTTTAGAAAATTATTTGTTGTAATCCTAGCTACTTAGGAGGCTGGGTTGGAAGGATCACTTAAGGCCAGGAGTTCAAGGCTGCAGTGAGCTATGATTGTACCACTGCACTCCAGCCTGGGTGACACACCCTATGTCTAAAAAGAAAATAAAGAAAATTATTTGTTGCATATATAAAATTCAAATTTAACTGGGGATCCTGTGTGTTTGTTAAATCCGGCAACCTGTCTTCTGAAGCCTTTTGCTCTTTCTTCTGTCCCACAATGGTCCTAATGCTCTCCATCCCAGGAAGTCTTCACAGAAAAGGTGAGGTTTGGCACAAACTGAGGGATGAAGGGGAAAGGAACGTCCAGAATATGCAGAGTTGCAATTTAAATAGATATTAAAAAATAAGTCTTTCATGGTTGCCTGTGTCAGTGAGATGGGATTTAATGTGACAAGTGCTATTGCTCCACTACCCATTGCCTCCCGAACACTAAGTGGAGGATTCTCCAATTTCACACGCAAATGAGGAGGCAAAGAAATAGATTCTTTGGCAACTGGGATTATTTTGTCTTTTCTCATTCATTATGTTTCAGGAGCTTTAAAATCTTTCAAGACAACTTTGGGGGGCAAACGGGGATGTCACTTACACTTTTAAGTGTTTTCTACACTGTGGGAGAAAAAGAGGAATTCCCAATACGGAAGATTGTATTCTCCAGTGCTCTAGCCACTTTAAATACTCTTCAAAGATGTGCCAACAAGAACAAAAATGAATAGTTTTTAAGTCTCCCTTATTATGTTCTTGCCTTCTTAAGATCTTAACGTGCTTGTGTCAGATCCAAGAAGCTTTTTACTATCATCTTGAAACAGAATCATGAGACATTTACTCTAGAAAAATGTGGACTCTTTTTTCTTTTTCTCTAAGTAGAAATAACACATTATGGTTAGCACATGTGTCTCTCCCTTTTATGTGCTCCTTTTGATTATGTGTCCTGTCTCTCCAGGTCTTTGCAGTTGAAAAGGTGAGGCTTTCCTTATAAACGCTGGAGTCCCGCAGAAATGGCTTGGAAGGCATTCCCCCAGAAGCGTGTCTGTGGCGCTGCCTGGCTTAGAGTGGTCAGTGCTGTGGCATCAGGGCAGGTGTCTCCAGCGCTCTCACCTCCAGGCTATGGCCCATCCATCCATCCCTGCTGTATTGCAGTGTGTCTTTTTCCTTTGTTTGGAATTGTTTTCTACTAGGGCCAGAAAGCAATGACTCTGATTTTTGTTCCTGGTGGTGTCAACTTGAGTGACATTCTTGGCTGTTTTCAGCCCACCTGTCTTCATCTGTAAGTCACGTGTATTACTATCTACCTCTCAGGGTGGTTGTGGGGCCTGAACTCCAAATGCATGTACAGCTTGTATTCATTTCCAGGGGCCTCCAGAACAGATTGCTACAAACTTGGCTTTGAACAACAAACATTTATTCTCTCACAATTCCAGAGGCTAGAAGTCTAAAGTCAAGGTGTTGGCAGAGCCACGCTCCTCTGAATGCTCTAGGGAGGAATGCTTCCTTGCCTCTTCTAGCTTCTGCAAGCTCCAGGTGTTCCTTGGCTTGTGGCAGCCCCAGTTCCAGTGCCTCTGACTTTGCATGGCTTCTCTCTGTGTCTCTGGTGTCCTGTTTTGTCTCTTCTAAGGACAGGCTCATCGGCTTTAGGAAGTACCCTAATCCAGTAGGATCTCATCTTGATCCTTAATTACCTCTGCAAAGACTCTACTTCCAAATAAGGCCACATTCTGAGTTTCTGGATGGACCACACAGGTCATAGTGCCATGCTGGTCTTTCACATAATGAAGTTCCCTGTGCCACCTCTGCCATCCGGGTGCATGTTAACTTAGCCAGGATTTTATGTAACCGTCTCGATCCCCTCTAAAGAATAGGCTATTTACTCAAGGCCTCAGAAAACATCTTGGAGACTCCCTTGCCAGGTGGTTCCTGCCAGGTGATCTGTGCCAGATGCTAGGAGCCAGGGGCTAGAAGACAGTAGTCCCAGCTCCGCAGGAGCCCATGGTCTAATGGAGGAGAGTGACACGTAAACAAGTAATTACAATACCCCTATTTATTAGGCTGGTGTGCGCCCAGGACTCCATCCAGAACAGTGCTTCCAGCGTGGTTCAAGGAGCCAGTCCTGCCCTGGCGGTGGCTGCCTGCTTCTCGGGCCTCACCCTGCTGGCCTCGGCAGCCAGGGTTGGCAGGTAACTCACAGGTTAATCTCTATCATCACCCTCATCTCGATTCTTGTCTCCTCTGTTTCTGGCCTCTATCTTTATTGGAAGCATCTCAGCTGGCTAACTGCTACTTAATTTTTTTTTTCCCTGGTGATAGATTTCTACACCCCTTTTCAAAAGACAAAAAAAATTGTTTGTTTAACCTCCCCAGGAATAAGTGGGGTAGAGGTGGCGTGGGAAGGGAAACACACTTATTATTCTTGTGGGCAGACCTTCCTGGGTATTTCCAAAGAGATTCCTGACTGACTCACCTTTTATTTTATTTTCCCCACGTATTGAAAAAGAACTTATCTCTCTAATTCTTCCTTATCCATCTCCCTTTCTTCTCTTTCTTATTTTCTGCATCCCCACACACTTTCACTATAGAATGCGGCCAACTTACAGATTTATATGGCTTATTTTTGTATTTTTAGAGAGATCGGTGCATGGGACACAGTAGGTGTGAAAGATGACATTTGTTGATCACTGAGTGAATGTCTTGTTGGTTGAATGGGTTCAAGGGCTATGTTAGAAGCTTGGGCCTGTTTGGCAAGGCTGGGAAGAACCAATCTTGGAAACAAACTCCTAAGGTTTGCAAAACCAGTGAGTACCTTGGAATCACATGGGTGGAAGATACTTCCTCGAACTGGAAATGCTCAGTGCCTCCTGAAGCTTCTGATTCCTCAAGTCTTGGGGGAGGGCTCAGCAATGGTCCTTCTCAGAAGCGCCCCAAGTACCTGACACTTTAGCAGGCTTGAAATTCTGATGCCCAGGCTATACCCCAGACCAATCCAATCAATCAATTAAATCAGAATCTCTGGGGTGAGACTCAGGTGTTACTGTTTGGGGTTTTAAATCTCCACAGGCAAAACCAATGAGTAGTCAAGGGCTGGGAGACCACTGCCCATGTCCTGGCTCATCCCGACTCTGATTCAGCAGGTCTGCATTTGAGGTCTGAAGACGTACATTTCTAACAAGTGTTCAGATGCTGCTGCTGCTTGTCTGAGAGGACACTTTGGGATTCATGGCCCGTCAGCAGAGTGACTTTCCCCTAGGTAACTTGCGGCTCTCGTTTTCTTTGTCTACTCTTTCACTGTCACCACCCTCTCCTTTCACCTCAGTCCTTTCTCCTGAACCTGGGACCCTGGCATTTCTTCTCAGTCCCCTTAGCAAGGGTTTGTCCACTAGCCTTTCTGCTGCCAGCTGACATCTGAATCAAGGGGATGTGTAGCTGGATCTGCAGGGGAAGAGAGACCTGCATTCACAGCTTGACTTGCGTTGGTTTTCTTTTTCTGACTATCACCCTGGGTACAGGTGCAATGAGTTTCCATGGAGCCAGATTCCCCCTTCCCATGGACTCCTCCTTTCTCCTGGAGAAGGCTGGATGGGGCTGGCCTAAGCCCCTAGGCCCCAATGAAGGTACTGTTAGCACAGCTCAGAGGTCCAATGTGGACATGTGCCAGGAAGCACTCACTGAGCCTAGACAGCTGTGGAGTGCTGACTGCTGGGGAGCTGGGGTAGGTTGGCTCTGGGCTGCATAGTCCAGAAATCTGGAGCTTTAGGAAATCAGGAGCACAGGGGCCTACCACTTGTGGATGTTCTCCAGGTTTTAAGAGAGACATATGGTGATACAATCTGGAAAAGAGAAGGGGACATGGAGAAGGGCTCTCTGTCTCTCTTTTGTCTTTCTCCTCCCAGGGTTATGAGTTCACTCGGGGCAGACAATTTGCCATCCAAATCTGTGGCCCAGAAGCCACTTAGTTTAAAGGACGTGATCTTGTAGTAATCATAGAGGCTTCTAGTGTCCAACCCACTTTTAGCCTGTACAAAAGCAGTGAATGTCAAAGGCTGTGCTCCTGGTGGAGCATAAGGCCCTCTTTGTTAGGTGCCGGCTTATCTGGGAGCACTTTACAATCTGAGGCAACACGCCCACTGCTCCTGCCTGTTTTTCTTGGGCCAGGCAAGCCTCAGCCCTGGAAACCTCTGTTCAGGAGTTGGGCCCTGTTTGAGGGGACGCCAAGATGAGCTGCTGTCCCAAAGAAGTCGGAGAGGACACTTGGAATGTCTCAAGGCTCCCAGGCCATGGGATGTCTTGCTCAGGTATCTTTTCTTATGGGGTCTCCGTATCCCTTAAGGCCTCCACAACCAGCATATGGCACCCTTGTGTTGGCCTGCCCAGCGGATCTGGCTTTACTGCAGCAGAGTCCATCTGTCCTGAAGAAGCAGTGAGGATAACTTTTCTGAAAAACAGTTTGTCCTCCAGGAGGGCTGGAACTCAGGGGAAATAGCTTCAAAGAGTGTACCTTCTTTAAGAGAAGAGGGTTCTCCCCTCTTCAAAAACACTTCCCCAGCCAGTGAAACAGACAAATGATTGAACTGCTGTGTGTTTCCTTCCAGTCACTCTGCAGATGCCTGCTGCAGACCTGCTGTGCATTCAGTGTTGGGTTGGGTGCTGCTGATGCCAAGAAAGAAGAAGACAGGATCTCTATCCCCCAGGGCAGCAGTTCTCAAACTTTTTAGTTTGAAGACCCTTTTTAACTCTTAAAATTGAGGACTCCTAAGAGCTTTCATTTGACGGTATTTATCAGTATTTATCACATTAGAAATAAAAACTGGGAAATGTTTACCCCTATTTTTCTTTCTAAGCAACTTTATTGTGTTATAATTGATATAACAAATTATCCACATTAAAAGTATATAATTTCACTTTGAGAGGCCAAGGCGGGCAGGTTGCCTGAGCTCAGGAGTTCGAGAGCAGCCTGGGCAACATGGTGAAACCCCGTCTCTACTAAAATAAAAAAAAAATTAGCCGGGCATGGCAGCGTGCACCTGTAGCCCCAACTACTCAGGAGGCTGAGGCAGGAGAATTGCTTGAACCAGGGAGGCGGAGGTTGCAGTGAGCCAAGATTGCACCACTGCACTCCAGCCTGGGTGACAGAGCGAGACTCTGCCACCCCCCCAAAAAAAAAAAAAAAAAGTATATAATTTGATGTCTAGTAGCATATATACCCTTAAAATCATCACAACAAATCCACCGCTTCAAGAAGCTTCCTAATGCCCCTTTGAACCCCTTCCTTCAGTCCCTCCATGCTCCCATACCCTACCAATAACCATAGATCTACTTTCTGTTGCTGTAGTTTGTATTTTACAAGGTTTTATATAAATGGAATCATGTAGCATGGTGACTTTTTGCTTCTTTCACTCAGGGTAATTATTTTAAGAGTCACTAGTGTTTTTGTGTATATCAGTAATTAATTTGGTTCTATTGCTGAGTAGTCTTCCCTTCTATGGATACACCAGAATTTGTTTATGCATTTGTGTTCTGACAAACACTTAGGCTGTTCCCAATTTAGGGGTTTACAAACAAAGCTGTTGTAAATATTCATTACGAGTCTTCATATAGACATAAACTTTTCTTTTTGGTAAAAATCTAGGAGCGGAATAGTTGATCACACAGTAGACATATGTTTAACTTTTTAGGAAACTGCCAAACTGTTTTCCAAAGTAGTTGTACCATTTTGCATTTCCATCCGTAGAATGTGTGAGTTCTAGTTCTTGCCTGTGCCTGCCAATACTTGGTATGGTCCGTGTTGGTATGTCCCAGCCATTCTAATAGGTAGTTGTTTCTTATTGTGGATTTAAGTTGCAGTTATCTAATAATATTGTGCATCTTTTATGTAGATTTCATGTATATCATCTTTAAAGTGTCTAAGTCTTTTGCTTGTTTAAAAAAATTTGGCTGCTTGTTTTCTTGAGTTTTGAGAGTTTTGGGGTTTTTAAATATATATATATATTTATATACACACACATACACGTATTTTCTGGATACAAGTCCTTTATCACATATATGTTTTGTACATTTTTTCTCCCAGTTTGTGGCTTGTCTTTCATTCTATTAATAGTGTCTTAAAGCTGAAGTTTTATTTTTGATGAAGTCCAATATATATGTTTTGTTATTTTTTGGATTGTGCTTTTTGCTGTCCAAGTTTACAAATGTTTGCCTAATTCGAGGTGCAGTGGACTGAATGTTTGTTTATTCTGAACTCATGTGTTGAAATCCTAACTGTTAAAGTGATGGTGTTAGGAGGTGGGGCCTTTGGGAGGTGATTAGGTCATGGGGTGGAGCCCTCATAAATGGAATTAATGCCCTTATAAAAGAAACCCCAGAGAGATCCCTCAGCCCTTCCTACTTGTGAGGTCACAGTGAGAAGATGGTTATTTAGGAAGAAGTACCTCACCAGATACCGACTATGCCAGCACCTTGATCTAGGACTTTTCAGGCTCCAGAACTGTGAGAAATAAATTTCTGCTATTTATAAGTCACTCATTTTATGGTATTTTGTTATACTGAGTAGACTAAGAGACAAGATGACAAGATTTTCTTCTGTTTTGGAAGTTGTATTGTTTTAGGTTTTACATTTAGGCCTATGATCTATTTTTATTTAAGCTTTTAAGTTAAACTTTTTATTTTGAGATAATTGTAGGATCATATACAATTGTAAGAAATAATGCAGAGAAATTCCTTATACCATTTACCCAATTTTCCTCAATGGTAACATCTTGCAAAGCTAAGAATACCGGCCGAGTGTGGTGGCTAATGCGTGTAATCCCAGCACTTTGGGAGGTCGAAGTGGGTGGATCACGAGATCAAGAGATCGAGACCATCCTGGCCAACATGGTGAAACCCTGTCTCTACTAAAAATACAAAAATTAGCTGGGCATGATGGCACATGCCTATAGTCCCATCTACTCGGGAGGCTGAGGCAGAAGAATCACTTCAACTCAGGAGGCAGAGGTTGCAGTGAGCCGAGATTGTGCCACTGCACTCCAACCTGGCAACAGAGTGAGACTCTGTCTCAAAATAAATAAATAAATAAATAAATAATATCACATCAAAGATATTGACATTGATACAATCAAAATACATGTTAAAAGAAAAACTTTAGTTGAATTGAATTTAACAGAGTTTAACTGAGCAAAGAAAATTTGCAAATTGGGCAGCCTCCAGAGCCAGAGGAGACTCAGAGACTCCACTGAAGCCACGTGGTGCAAGAAGATTTATAGTGAGAAAAAGGAAAGGTACAGAAAATGGAAGTGAGGTACAGAAACAGCTGGATTGGTTATAGTTTGGCGTTTGCCTTATTTGAACATGGTTTGAACAGTTGGCCACTTTTGACTGGCCAAAACTTGGTAATTGGCACAAGAGTAGGCTACACTCTGTTTACAACTCCATTTAGGTTATAGTTCACAATGTACAGAGAAACTTCTAGGCTGGACTTAAAATATGTAAGGAGGCAGCTTTAGGATAAACTTCATTCAACACACGGGACACTTCCATCACCACCAGGATCTGTCCTGTTCCCTTTTATAGCCACATCCATCTCCATCTCTCTGCCTCCCACCTTAAAACCATGAATGTGTTCTTCATTGGTATAATTTTGTCTTTGCAAGTATGTTACATAAATGGACTTATGCAGTATATAACCTTCAGGAACTGGGCTTTTATTACATACCATAATTCCCTAGAAATTCATTTAAGTAATTGTGTAGTGTATATCAATAGTTAGTCCCTTTTTCTTGCTAAGTAATATTCCATGGGATGGATGGATCACTATTCATCTGCTGAAGGATATATGGGTCATTTCAGTTTTTGTGAAAAAATGTTATAAATAATGCTGCTATGAACATTTATTTGGATGTAGGTTTTTGTGTGAATGTGACTTTTTGTTTTTCTGAGATAGTTGCCCAAGAGTGTAATTGCTAGGCCACATGGCAGTTGCATGTTTAGTTTTATAAAAACTGAAAACTGCTTTCCAGAGTGGCTCTACCCTTTTGTTTTCCTACCAGCAATGTATGTATGATCCAGTTTCTCCATGTCCTTTCCAGCATTTGGTGCTGTCACTATTTTAGCCATTCTGGTAGGTGTGTAGTGATATCTCATTCTATTTTAATTTGTCATAGATCCTAAAGATTTTTTCCCTATGTTGTTTTCTATAAGTTCTATAGTTTTGTTTCATCTTGAAGTTCATGTTTCATTTTGTGTTAATTTTTGGATGAGGTGTGAAGTTTAGGTTATTCACAGCTCATTTTTTTGGCCTATGTATGTCCAATTGCTCCAGCACCATTTGTTGTAAAGGTTATTCTTCCTCCATTGAATTACTTTTGACTTTGGTCAAAAATCAGGCGAACATGTTTCTATGGTTTATTTTTGGATTTTTCTATTCTGCTCCATTGATCTACATGTCTGTTGCCCACACTGTCTTGATTATTGTAGCTGTATAGTAGGATAAAGTGCTTCTTCCCACTTTTCTTTTTCAAGACTGTTTTTAGCAAATTTAGGATCTGTTACTCTTCATATAAATTTTAAAATAAGTTTGTCTGACAGACACATGAAAAAATGCTCATCATCACTGGCCATCAGAGAAATGCAAATCAAAACTACAACGAGATACCACCTCACACCAGTTAGAATGGCAATCATTGAAAAGTCAGGAATCAACAGGTGTTGGAGAGGATGTGGAGAAATAGGAACACTTTTACACTATTGGTGGGACTGTAAACTAGTTCAACCATTGTGGAAGACAGTGTGGCGATTCCTCAGGGATCTAGAACTAGAAATACCATTTGACCCAGCCATCCCATTACTGGGTATATACCCAAAGGATTATAAATCATGCAGCTATAAAGACACATGCACACGTATGTTTATTGCGGCACTATTCACAATAGCAAAGACTTGGAACCAACCCAAATGTCCAACAATGATAGACTGGATTAAGAAAATGTGGCACATATACACCATGGAATGCTATGCAGCCATAAAAAAGGATGAGTTCGTGTCCTTTGTAGGGACATGGATGAAGCTGGAAACCATCATTCTGAGCAAACAATCGCAAGAACAGAAAACCAAACACCGCATATTCTCACTCGTAGGTGGGAATTGAACAATGAGAACACTTTGACACAGGGTGGGGAACATCACACACCGGGGCCTGTCGTGTGGTGGGGGGAGGGATAGCATTAGAAGATATACCTAATGTAAATGACGAATTAATGGGTGCAGCACACCAACATGGCACATGTATACATATGTAACAAACCTGCCCGTTTTGCACATGTACCCTAGAACTTAAAGTATAATAGAAAAAAAAAAGTTTGTAGTATCTACAAAAAACTTGCTAGGATTTTAATAGGAAATATACTAAACGTATCAATCAACTTGGGGAAAATTGTCATCTTTACTATGTTGAGTCTTCTAATCCATGAACACATGGTATGTCTTTTCATGTGTTGATTTCTTTTGTCAGCATTTTAGACTTTCCTGCACACAGATCCTATACATGTTTTGTTAAGTTTATACTTAGTATTACATATTCTTTGGAGTTATTTTAAGTGGTATCGTTTTTAATTTTGGTGTCCACATGTTCATTGTTATATATAAAAATGCAGTTGATTTTTATGTGTTGATTTGTATCCTGCAATCTTGCTGAACTCTTGTATTAGTTCTAGTAGTCTTTTCTGTAGATTCTTTGGGATTGTCTCCATAGATAACATCATGTGCAAAGGCACAGTTTTATTTCTTCCTTTCCAACCTGTATGCGTTTTATTTCCTTTTCTTGACTTACTGCTATGACTAGTACTATGTTGAATAAATGTGGTAAGAGCCTACATCCTTGCATTGTTTCCAATTTTAGAGAGAAAGCATCTTTCACCATTAAGTATGATATTAGCTGTAAGTTATTTTTGTAAATTCTCTTATGAAGTTGAGGGAATTTCCCTGTATTTCTAGTTTGCTCAGAGTTTTTTCATAAATGGGTGTTGATTTTATCAAATTCTTTAATTGTATCAACAGATATAATCATATGGTTTTTCTTTTAGCCCACTGATAGGGTGAAATATATTGATTTTTTGTTTGAATGCTTAACTGGCCTTGCATACTTAAAATAAATCCCATTCAGTCCTAGTGTACAATTCTTTTTATACACTGCTAAATTTGATTTGTTAACATTTTGTTGAGGATTTTTGCATCTAAGTTCATGAGAGAGATTAGTCTATAATTTTCTTTTTTTGTACTGTCTTTGTCTGGTTTTGGTATCAGGGTAATAATGAGGTCTCCTAAAATGAGGTATGTATTCCTTCCTCTTTTTCTTGGAAGAGTTAAATTGTATTAAGTTGTTATTAATTTTAGAAAAATGCTTGGTACAATTATTCTCGAGTGAAATCATCTGGGCTTGTAGATTTCTTTTTTTGGAGCTTTGTAAATTACAAATTCAATTTTAAAAATGATTGTATGGGCCGGGTGCAGTGGCTTACGCCTGTAATCCCAGCACTTTGGGAGGCAGAGGCGGGCAGATCCCGAGGTCAAGAGTTTGAGAGCAGTCTGGCCAACATAGTGAAAAGCCCCATCTCTACTAAAAATACAAAAAATTAGCCAGGTGCAGTGGTGTGCGCCTGTAATCCCAGCTCCTCGGGAGGCTGAGGCAGGAGAATTGCATAAATCCGGGAGGCGGAGGTTGCAGTGAGCCGAGATAATGCCATTGCACTCCAGCCTGGGTGACAGTGCGACACTCCCTCTCAAAAAAAAAAAGATTGTAGGACTATTCAGGTTGTCTATTTCATCCTGATTAACTTGTAGTTTGTGATTTTCAAGGAATTGCTCCATTTCTTCTAAGTTGTCAAATTTATAAAGTTTGTCGTAGTTTTTCTTATTTTCCTTTTATTGAATCTGCAGTGATATCACCTGTTTTGTTTCAGATATGATCATTTGTATTTTCTGCCTTTTAATCTTTGTCAGTCTTGCTAGAGGTTAATCACTTTTTATTGACTATATTTATATATATACACACATATATGTGTATATATATACGTATATATGTGTATATGTACATATATACACATATATACACATATATACGTATATATATACATATATACACATATATACGTATATATACATATATACATATATACGTATATATATACATATATACACATATATACGTATATATACATATATACATATATACGTATATATATACATATATACACATATATACGTATATATACATATATACATATATACACATATGTGTATATATACATATATGTGTATATATGTGTGTGTATATGTGTATATATACATATATGTGTATATATGTGTGTATATGTGTATATATGTATATGTGTATATATGTATATGTATATGTGTATATATATGTATATATGTGTGTATATATATGTGTATATATATATTTTTTAGACGGAGTTTCGCTCTGTCGCCCAGGCTGGAGTGCAGCCGTGTGATCTCAGCTCACTGCAAGCTCCACCTTCCGGGTTCACGCCATTCTCCTGCCTCAGCCTCCCAAGTAGCTGGGACTACAGGCGCCCACCACCACGGCCAGCTAATTTTTTGTATTTTTTAGTAGAGACGGGGTTTCACTGTGTTAGCCAGGATGGTCTCAATCTCCTGACCTCGTGATCCACCTGCCTCGGCCTCCCAAAGTGCTGGGATTACAGGCATGAGCCACCACGCCCGGCTGACTATATTTTTAAGAACTAGCTTTTTGTTCCATTTGATTTTCTTATTTTCAATCTTATTGATTTCTGTACTTTGTTCTTTCCTTCCTAATGATTGCTTCATGCTTGGTTTGCTCTTTTTCTTTCTAGTAAGAGTTATGAAAAGGATGTTTTACTTGTAAGAAAGAGGACCTGGGAGGAATGGGTATGTTCTATCTTGGTGGAACCAGAAGTCGGTTGTCTTTTAAAGAGATTTAAATAATAATAAAATCTTACATATTTATACATGTAATAACCATTTATGATCACCCAAATTCCTTCTGCCTAAAAGACATCTTTTAGCTTATATTGTGGAGCTGTCAGTAATAAGTTCTTTCAGCTTTTGTAGATCTGACCATGTCTTTATTTTGCATTCATTTTGTTTTTAATTTTAGAATAATTTTAGTCTGACAGGAAACGTGCAAAGAGTTATGGGGTTTTAGAGAGGAAAATCACACAGGTTAAGTGTCACTTTTATCACATTATATAAAAGTTTCTGATATGGTTTCAATCTGTGTCCCCACCCAAATCGGGCTAAGCTGAACTGTAATCCCCAGTGTTGAAGGCAGGGTCTGGTGGGAAGTATTTGGATCATAGGGGTGGGTTTCTCATGAGTGGTTAACACCATCCCCTTGGTGCTGTTTTTGTGATAGTGAGTGAATTCTTGTGAGATCTGGTCATTTAAAAGTGTGTAGCACTTCTACCCGCCCCTTGTTCTTGCTCCTGCCATGTAAGCCATGGCTGCTTCTCCTTTGTCTTCTGTGATGATTGCAAGCTTCCTGAGGCCTCCCCACCCATGCCTCCTGTACAGCCTGCAGGACCTTGGGCCAATTAAACCACTTTTCTTCATAAATTACCCAGTCTCGGGCATTTCTTTATAGCAATGCAAGAACAGACTAACAGTTGCATACTATCCATATGACTTATTACTACTGATGCTGACCTTAATCACCTGCCTGAGGTAATTTGTCAGGTTTCTCCATTGTAAAGTTGCTCCCCTCTTCTGTTTCCTTCCATACTGTATCTGTGAAAGGAAATTTCTTCGTGAAGTTCACACGTAAGGGGTGGAGATTTATGTCTCATCTCCTCGAGGGAGCAGTCTTTAAGTCTTTATACAAATTATTTGGAATTCTTCTGTTTGGGAGATTTGTCTATTATCCCTCATTTATTCAATTATTTATATCAATATAGATTCATGGATTTTTTTTTTTTTTGAGATGGAGTCTTACTCTGTTACCCAGGCTGGAGTGCAATGGCACAATCTTGGCTCACTGCAACCTCTGCCTCCCGGGTTCAAGCAATTCTCCTGCCTCAGCCTCCCGAGTAGCTGGGACTACACGCGTGTGCCACCACACCTGACTAATTTTTTTGTATTTTTAGTAGAGACAGGGTTTCACTGTGTTAGCCAGGATGGTCTCGATCTCCTGACCTCATGATCCGCCCACCTTGGCCTCCCAAAGTGCTGGGATTAAAGGCGTGAGCCACTGTACCCAGCTGGATATTTATTTTATGCACTGATTTGTAGCCCAGTTCTATATTATTTATTTTGTTGACACCTTCATTTTGAAAGACTTATTGCCAAATATAGAATTCTGTATTGACATTTTCTCTTAGTACTTTAAGGATGTTGCTCTACCGTCTTCTGGCTTGCACTGTTTCAAATGGTGAATCTTATGCCATTTTATTTTTTGTTCCTCTATACATAACATGTCTTTGTCTTTGGTTCTTTTTAAGTTTTTGCTCTTATTGGTTTTAATCAATCTGGTTGTGATACATCTTAGTGTAGTTTTCTTCATGTTTGAGATTTGTTGAGCTTCTTGGATTGTGGGTTCATAATGTTTATTAAGTTTGAAAAGTTTGTTATTCAAATATTTTTCTGTTACTCACTCTGTGTCATCTCCTTTAGGGACTTATGTGGTATGAAATTGTCCCAGAGCATACTGATGTGCTTTGTTAAAAAAAAAAAAAAAAAAAAAAAAAAAAAAAAAAAAAAAATTCTTTTTTTTTTTTTTTTTTTTAACAACAGTGTTTCATTTTGGATGGTTTCTGTTGTTATACCTTCAAGTTTATTAATTTTTTGTCTGTTGTGTCTAATCTACCATTAATCCCACTCAGTGTAATTTTCACCTTTTAAATGCTTAATTTGGGACCTTAAAAAATCTTGTATGTCTCCATTTTATTTCATATGCTTAAAAAGTTATAATAATTGATTTAATGTGCTTCTCTGATAATTCTAATATCGGTGTCAGTTTCAATTGATTGATTATTCTCTTCATAATGGATCATGTTTTCCTTCCTCTCTGCATGTGTGGTAATCTTTGGATGCTAGCCATTGTAAGTTTACCTTGTTGGGTGCTATTTTTGTGTTACTATAAATATTATTGAGTTTTGTTCTGGAATGCAGTTAACTTACTTGGAACATGTTTCATCTGTTTGAGTCCTATGTTTTTTATTTATTTATTTTGAGACGGAGTCTTGCACTGTTGCCCAGGCTGGAATGCAGTGGCACGATCTCGGCTCACTGTAAGCTCTGCCTCCTGGGTTCATGACATTCTCCTGCCTCAGCCTCCCAAGTAGCTGGGACTACAGGCGCCCACTACCACGCCCGGCTAATTTTTTGCTTTTTTAGTAGAGATGGGGTTTCACCATGTTAGCCAGAATGGTCTCGATCTCCTGACCTTGTGAACAGCCTGCCTCGGCCTCCCAAAGTGCTGGGATTACAGGCGTGAGCCACTGCGCCTGGCCGAGTCTTATGTTTATGATTTGTTAGGTTGGTCCAGAGCATGGCTCATTCCAGGGCTAATTATTCCTTACTACTGAGGCAAGACTTTCCAGAGTACTCTGCACAATGCCTCATGAATTACGAGTTGTTTTCAGTCTGACTGGAGGGAGCTAGCACTATCCTTAGTCCTGTGTGAATACCAGGTGTTGTTTTCTCTAATCCTTTTTATTGTGCTTTCCCTTGTCTTGAGTAGTTTTCTTACACCCATGCGCTGATTAGTCCTCTGCCGAATCCTTGAGGACCCTCCACAGATCTCTGGGCTTTTCTTTCTATGCAGCTCACTTCTCTCTGTCCTATGATCTCTAGCTGCCTTGGTCTTCCTGGGCTGTCAGCCTTGTATCCTCAGCTCAGGATTTCAACTTCATGATGGCTGACTAGGGATATCACATGTCAGTTCTCCTCAGAAGGAAGATCAAAGTTACTGATGAATGGCCAAATTTTGAGAGGAAAATGGAGGGAGGAGAGCCAGGACCTGTCACAGCATTCATGTGGAGAAGCTGGGGTACACAGAAAAACAAAGCAGCAAAAATCAGGCTGGGATTGACCATGAGGAGCTCAGAGCCCTGCAGAAAGGGCAGATGAGAGTGCTTCTCTGGGTCCTCACTCCTCTGACAATCTGCTGAGTGTATCCTCAACTCAGGGAGTCTGTGAACCTCTGCCTCAGTTTCCCTTCTTGGTGCCACATCCTGTGGATTCTCTCAAGGCAACTGCAGGGCTCTCCTTGTTTGTTTCCTGTCTCTCGGGGATCATGGTTTTCTGTTGCCTCATGCCTGGTGTCATGAAAACTGTTGTTTCCTGTATTTTTGCCTGGGTGTTTGTTTCAGATGCGAGAGTAAATCCACTCCTGTTACTCTATCTTGATTGGAAAATCTGTAGAACTTTAATACACACACACACAACACACATGCATATACATGTATATGTATATATATGTGTGTGTGTGTGTATATACATCGTCAGATCTCAGTCTTGGGGATTCTGAATCACTAGTAGCTCTGAGGTGAGTGGTGAATACACCCAGGTTTCTGAGTTTAAAAAACAAAAAATCATAACAACAGTAACCAGCATTGGTGATTCTTATGCACTGGCCAGACTCCTCTGCCGCAGCAACTGAGAACTCTGACTATAGCATGATAATAATTGTTATTACTTACTAGACATTTCCCTTGCAGCACGCCCTGTGCTAGCTATTTTACATGATTTGTGTAATTTAATTTTTGTAACAAACCATTGGTCAAGCTATTCTTATCAGCGTATCGCAGAAGAGAAAACTGAGACAGAGGATACAGAAAACAACCAAAACAAAGATAGCCTTTATTTACCTAGGGCCAGTTATTTTGAGCCTTGCTGAAGTGTCCAAAATATCACCCATCTGCAAAGCCCTCACTCTCTGATATTTGAACAAAGCAGGCAGCTGCTTTCAGAATTATTTTTATTCATTATAATAATTTACTGGGTTTTACTAACTCTGTCCTTGTGCAATTACTTTAGCATTTAGGGGTATCTTTGCCTTTCTTGATTATGATATTTTTGTTGTTTCAGTCCTCTTAAAGAAAAATTTAAAAATCAAATAGTAAACACAAACAAAAGAACATTTGTTGGACATGTAGGAAATAAAGACCGTCTGTGTAGGACACAGTGTAGGAAGTAAAGACTGTTGCACGTGTAGGAAATAAAGACCCACTAGCCAGCTTACAAAAGAGTTGAATGCCTTTTTACAGCCATTTCAGGTGAGACTGAGACTGAGGTGCTTTGATTCAGTGCACAGACCTCAAACCACACCATCCCAGGCCTCCAGTTTTTCTCATCTTTATTCTGAGCAAGCTCTCCAAAATGTTTTATTTGATAAGGTTTGGAGATCAAGGCCCCTTGTGAACAGGGCATGCTACCTCACATATTCCAGGGACCAGATGCTCTCAGAGGAATCATTTAACTGTTTGCGAAAGAATGGGGGCACTTCTGGCTGTCACATTGCAAGATGCATAGTTAATACTAATGGAATTATCTTTTCGGGAAGAATGGAGCATATGTTACAGTCTCATGGTAGCAATAACTCAGTTTCTAGACCAAAAAATCAGAAACTATTTTGGAATTGCATCAGGTACTTCGTTCCAGTGTTCTAGTCAAAAGTGAAACTGTCCTTGACCGCCACCTTGCTCACAGAAGGGAATGTGTGGCATGTTTTATTTTTCTCTCCAAAGAAAGTTACCTGCAGGCATCATAAGCAGAGCTACAGGTGTGTTAGTTTGAGGATGGCACCCTTTTCCCAAACTCAGCGGTGAATTTTCTACCTATGTGCGGTCACTGCACCATCCTGGAGATGGTGATGGAGAGTCTTGGGGTATAAAGAATCTTTGAATTCATACACACCTCAAACCCCTGCATACACAATACCACTAGTTGTTCAGTATGTGTAGGTGCTTTCAGGATTGAAAGCGTGAATCAACACAGTTTCTGAATTAATAAGTGTTACGTGTGTGTGTGTGTACATATAATTTTTTTTCAATTAAGAGATAAAATGCTATTATAGGCTGGGCGTGGTGGCTCATGCCTATAATCCCAGCACTTCAGGAGGCCAAGGCTGGCAGATCACTTGAGGTCAGGAGTTCAAGACCAGCCTGACCAACATGGTGAAACCCCGTCTCTACTAAAAATATAAAAATTAGCTGGGTATGGTGACACGCGCCTGTAATCCCAGCTACTCAGGAGGCTGAGGCAGGAGAATCACTTGAAGCCAGGAGGCGGAGGTTGCAGTGAGCTAAGATCATGCCACTGCACTCCAGCCTGGGTGACAGAGCAAGACTCCATTTCAAAAAAAAAAAAAAGCTACCATAAAGGGCATTTGTGAGGTTTTCTGACATTAACATGGGTCCTCGCTTAGACTTGAGAACCATTGACGATATCATCTAGTTTTGCTTCCTGCTTGAATTCTCATGATTCTGTGACTTTTGGGTAAGTCTACTATATGTCCTGGGCTTTTCATGTTTTCAGTGCTAAGGAATCTATCTCGTGTAAAAATCTGTTGATTTTTTTGTATTTTGAGAAGAGTATGTCCATGGATTGTAAGCAAAGGAGCTTTCTCGAAGCTCACAGTTGGTCTTTGTTGAAGCTCTCAAGCCATTTTTGAACCCCCCTTGGGTATTTCTGTGCTCAATGCTCCACTCATCGCTTTCATAATCTCCTAATTCCCCGACTGCAGGATTATATCCAGCCTGCTTCAGTTCATCCAGTGATCTCTGAACCAAAATTATTACACTCATTTATCGTCTCATATTAAAACTCCTATGTCCTTAGTCCAAACAATCTCAATTAGCTAGGGCTTGGGGGAATGCAATCTGGTTTAATTAAGTTATACAAATCCAGGAGTGACAGTGACATTTATGTTCTCCTCCCTTGGTTCACCCTCTCACCCTGACTCCCTCTCTTCTTGCACTTTAAAACGCTGTAAGTTTTCACAGGTGTCAATATTTTTCACAGTACATAGTTTTCACAGTGTGTAGCTCACAAATCAGGGAGGGCAGAGGAAGAAGAGAAAAGCTGTAGGTTGTTGACACTAGCTGATTTTTTAATAACACAATTTGCTTGTGAAAGTCTAGGATCCCTTATTGGGATGGGGAAGAATCACAATGATTGCTTATAATCATATAAGTTAATACTGAAAGATGGCTATGGTTTATATTATTACATAGTTGTGTTAATAATTATAATTGTATTAATTCAGGAGTTTTCTGGAGCTCTTTCCTACTCTATGAAAACAGTGAACCAGGTAGAATTGGTAACAGAGCCTGATTCCTAGATAGTGTTTATCTATCCAGTTGGGGGATTGCATGGCTAGAAGTGGGAGGCAGTGGGGAGATGTGAGAGCTCCTCTGCAGCAGGGGGCCAATCCAGAGAGGCAGGGGTGCCCAACATCTCAAATCCTTGCCTACAAAACAGGGTGCAGCTTCCACCTGAGGCATGAGGCCTGGATTCTAGTCCCTGGGCAGTGGATGGAGCATTGCAAGCCGGATTCCTTGTATTAGTAAAATATGGCTTAGAAACTGGAGAAGCTTGGGCTAAGGAGCAAAGTCAAGGCTCTGTGATTAGGATGAAGAAGCTATGGAGGGATTGGGGACAGGGATATTGGAAGCCCAAGCATTAGAACTGGAGTCTGTATCCTGGGTCGGCCTAATGGGAAGCACGACCCCAATGCAAGCCCTTGTGCATGACTGGCTCGAAAACAAAGGTACTTTCTGTCGCAACTCAGGTTTGGTTTGATGAGACTCTTGGTCTCCGTGGAGCTTAGAAATCTATTTGGGCAGCCAGCAGTATAAACAGATATTCAGAATGCAACATGGTAAAAAGTGCTAGAGCATCATTGCCAACTACATTTGGAAAGTGGTGGGAGACCAGGAAAAGATAAGGCTAACTCTGCCTAGAGGCTGTTGGGAGAGGTTTTCTTGGGGGAAAATACTCCAGGAATTGAAAGAACAAAAGAGAGCAGGTGAAGGAAAAGACATTTTAGATCAAGACAGGGGAAGGATGAGGAGCAAGTTTCGGAGCAGCCGGGTTTGACTGTGGATGGGCTGAATTTCCTGAGGTGAAAGGTTATAGCTCTTTTATTGACTTTATTGATTTAGGAATTTGTGTCCTTTCCTACTCTATGGGAGACCATGAGGAGGATGAATTTAAGCAATAAAACATGTTTGTACAGAAAACTCATGTTGGAAGCATCTTGACCAGCACATAATATCAAAAAACTTTGATGTAATTTTTAATTATAAAAATTAAAGTGCAGGGTGTGCAGTGGTACAAATGCAAACTCCTAGGCTCAAGCAATTCACCCAAGTAGCTGGAACTGTGCCACCATGCACCGTTTGAGCTGCAATACCAAAATGCCTTACACTGGAGAACTTATATACAATAGAAATTTATTTCTTACAGTTCTGGAGGCTGGGAAGTCCAAGATCAAGGCGCTGGCAGTGTCTGGCGAGGGCTCATTCCTCACAGATGGCACCTTTATACTGTTTGCTCATATTGTGGAATGGGGTCACATAGTTCTCTGGGGTCTCTTTTATAAGGGCACTAATCCCTTTCATGAGGGAACAGACCTCATGACCTAATCACTTCCCCAAGGCCCCATCTTCTAATATCAGCTTGAGGATTAGGTTCCAATGTATGAATTTGGTGAGGGGTGGAGGGGGGCACAAACATTCAGATCATAGCATCTTATAAGTGGAATAATACAGTATTTATCCTTTTGTGACTGGCTTACTTTATTTAGCATAATGCCTTCAAATTCATCCACGTAGCATGGGGCAGGATTTCCCTCTGCTTTAATCCTGAATTATATTCCATTTTCTGTATATACCACATTTTGTTTATCTATTCATCCACTGATGAAGCCTTGGGTTGCTTCTACTTTTTGGCTACTGTGAATATACTGCCATGAACATGGGTGTACACATATCTGGTCAAGTCCCTGTTTTGGTTATATACTCAGAAGTGGAATTGCTGGATTATATGGTAATTCTATTTTTAGTTTTTTGAGGAACCACCATACCAAAAGCCCTATTCATTTTTAATGTAGGGTTTTGTTGTTGTTGTTAAATTTTAAGATGTTGAATTAATTTTAGGCTTCCAGCAAAGTTGCAAAAATAGTACGGGGAGTTTTCATATACCTCTCACCCAGTTTTTCCTATTGTTAACATCTTACATAACCACAGTGCAATGAATGAAACCAGGAAATTAACATAGGAACAATGCAATAAACAGAACTGTAGACTTTATTGGAATTTTACATTTTTCCACTAATATCCTTTTCTGTTCCAGGATCCTATTCAGGATCCCACGTTTTTATTTTCTTTTTCTTCCAACTTTTATTTTAGGTTTAGGGAGTATATGTGCAGATATGTTATATGTGTAAATTGTGTGTTGCGGGAATTTCGTGTACAAATGATTTTGTCACCCAGGTAGTGAGCATAGTACCCAATAGGTAGTTTTTCTGTCCTCATTTTCTGCCCACCTTCAAGTAAGCCCCAGTGTCTATTGTTTCCCTCTTTGTGTCTGTGTGTACTCAATGTTTAGTTCCCGCTTAAAAGTGAGAACAGGTGGTATTTGGTTTTCTTTTCCTGCATTAATTCACTTAGAATAATGTTCTCTAGCTGCATTCATGTTGCTGCAAAGGACATGATTTCATTTTTTATAGTTGCATAGTATTCCATAGACTATGTGTACCACATTTTATTATCCAGTCCACCATTGACGGGCATCTGGGTCGATTCCATCTCTTTCTAATGTGAAAAGTGCTGCAATGAATATATATATGCATGTATCTTTATGGTAGAATGATTTATATTTCTTTGAGTTTATACCCAGTAATGGGATTGCTGGGTTGAATGGTGATAGTTCTGTTTTAAGTTCTTTGAGGAATTTCCCAAGCTGCTTTCCACAGAGGCCGAACTAATTTACATTCCCACCAGCAGCGTATAAGTGTTCTGTTTGCTTTGCAACCTTGGCAACATCTGTTATTTGTTTTTACTTTTTTAATAATAGCCATTCTGACTGGTATAAGATGGTATCTCATTGTGGTTTTGACATGCATTTCTCTAGTGATTAGTGATGTTGAGCATTTTTTCATATGCTTGTTGGCCACGTATTTGTCTTCTTTTGAGAAATGTCTATTTGTGTTACTTGCCCATTTTTTAAATGGAGTTGTTTGTTTTTTGCTTGTTGATTTAGTTCCTTATAGATTCTGGATATTAGACTTTGGTTAGATGCAAAGTTTGCAAATATTTTCTCCCATTCTGAAGGTTTACTCTGTTGATAGTTTCTTTTGCTGTGCAGAAGCTCTTTAATTAGGTCTCACTTGTCAATTTTTGTTGTTGTTGTTGCAATTGCTTTTGAAATCTTCACGAAATCTTTGCCAAGAGCCATGCCCATAATAGTATTTCCTAGGTTTTCTTCTACGGTGTTCATAGTTCCGGAGTTTGTTTAGATCTTTAATGCATCTTGAGTTGATATTTGTATATGGTAAAAGGAAGGGTTCCACTTTCAATCTTCATATGGCTAGCCAGTCATCCTAGCACCATTTATTGAATAAAGAACAGTTTTCCCATTGCTTGTTACTGTTGACTTTGTTGAAGATCAGATGGTTGTAGGCATGTGGCTTTATTTCTGAGTTCTCTAACCTGTTCCATCGGTCTATGTGTCTGTTTTGGTACCAGTACCATGTGTTTTGGCTACTGCAACCTTGTAGTATAGTCTGAAGTTGAGTAGTGTGATGCCTCTGGCTTTGTTCTTTTTGCTTAGGAATTCTTTGGCTATTCAGGCTCCTTTTGGTTCCATATGAATTTTAGAATAGTTTTTTTTTAATTCTGTGAAAAATGACATTAGTAGTTAGGAATAGCATTGAATTTATAAATTTCTTTGGGCAGTACAGCTATTTTAACAATATTGAGTCTCCCTATCCATAAGCATGGAATGTTTTTCCATTTGTTTGTGTCATCTTTGATTTCTTTTAGCAGTGTTTTGTAATTCTAATTGTAGAGATCTTTAACCTCCCTAGTTAGCTGTATTCCTAGGGATTTTATTCTTTTTGTTGCAAATGGGATTGCATCCTTGATTTAGCTCTCATCTTGGACATTATTGATTCTACAAGTGTTATTGATTTCGTACATTGATTTTTGTATCCTGAAACTTTGCTAAAGTTGTTTATCAGATCAAGTCTCTGCTTTGGGGCAGAGACTATGGGGTTTTCTACACATAGAATTATATAATCTATGAAGAGAGTGAGTTTGACTTCATCTCTTCCTATTTGAATGCCTTTTACTTCTTCCTCTTGCCTGATTGCTCTGGCTAGATTTCCAGTACTATGTTGAATAGGAGTGGTGAGAACACACACCCTTATATTGTTCTCATTCTCAAGGAAGGATCCTATGTTTTATCCAGTTGTTATTTCTCTTAATCTCCTCCAATCCGTGACAGTGTCTCACTCTTTCCTTTCTGCCATGACCTTGATACTTTTGAAGAGTACTGATCAGTTATTTTGTAGAAGGTCCCTTAATACGGGTTTGTCTGATATTTTCTAATAGTTACAAAGCTATGTATTTTTGGAGCAAATACCAAGAGATGCTGCTGTGTCCTTCTAAGCACATCCTATCAACGCATCCTGATGTCAATATGTGTTGTTACTGGTCATACTAACTTTGATCACTTGGTGAAGGTGGTGTCTGCCAGGTTATTCCACTTTAAAGTTACCATCCTTTTTGTAGTTGGTAAGTATTTTGGAGTGATTCTTTGATATAAGGCAAATATAGTTTTTCCTTAAACTTTCACTTGCTAATTTTAGCATTCATAAGTGCATCTTACCTGTCACAATTTTTGCTGTGATGTTTGTCTAATGGCAATTTTCTGTTTCCCTCTTTTCTTCTGTATTTATTAGAATTATTCTGTAAGGAAGAGCTGTCCCTTCTCCTTCATTTGTTTGATTACTAATATCACTATAGACACATGCATTATCTTATGGGTTAAAATCTAATACTGTATTTTTTATTTTGCTCAAATTTTTCCAGCTTTGGCCATTAGGCCGTCTTTCAGGTTGTCTCTTGTTTTTTTTTTTTTGTTTGTTTTGTTTTTTTTTTTTGACAAGTCACTGTCTTTTTCTTTGAGTACATCCTTATTTTCTGATATTCCAAGCTCATCTCATACATCTCTTCCCTCAATCCTGGAATCAATTACTTCTCTAAGGAGCCCTGGTTTATTTCACTGGAAAATGATGTTTAGAAACCAATATCTGGGTGCTAAGTGTGCTCATTGCTACTAGAGTGTCTTTGCTTCTGGGCCTCTAAACAGAGCTGGGAAGTACATGTATGCTAACCTATGCATATACATGCATCTGTTCTTCTGTATTTATGTGTCTTTGTATACATAAAATAGTCTCAGCTTACTAATACCTCTGATACCATTCTAACAACATGAGGTCTATTCTAACTTTTCATTTTTCCTTACTTGTAATTTTTTTCTCCAGCAATGATAAACCTGCCTTTCATCTACTATTTGCTTATTTATTTGCTCAATTCTAACATACACATAAAACAATTTGAAGTTGCTAACCCATGCGTCTCTGAGAAACACATTCACCAACTAGATTGTAGTATTTCTGTACAGTTTTGTCTTTAGCCTTATAGTTTCTTTTTTTTCCGTTTTTTTTTTTTTTTTTTTTTTTTGACGGAGTCTCGCTCTGTCACCCAGGCTGGAGTGCAGTGGTGCGATCTTGACTCACTGCAAGCTCTGCCTCCCGGGTTCACGCCATTCTCCTGCCTTAGCCTCCCGAGTAGCTGGGACTACAGGTGCCCGCCACAATGCCCGGCGAATTTTTTGTATTTTTAGTAGAGATGGGGTTTCACTGTGTTAGCCAGGATGGTCTCAATCTCCTGACCTCACGATCCGCCCGCCTCGGCCTCCCAAAGTGCTGGGATTACAAGCATGAGCCACCGCACCTGGCCTAGCCTTATAGTTTCTAATCAAGATACTGTTTTCCAAAATTATTCAGGGTAGTTTTCTTCTTGCCTAGCAGCATGGTTATGTAACACATATTTGTAATATAGCTAGGATCATTTGTTACTGTTTATATTCAGTTTTGGATTCCTTGTACATCTTGGCTGGTTTTAATTGTTTATTTTTTTCAGCAGGAGGAGGCCATTTGAAAGTACTGTGGTTCTCAGATTAAGTGCTATATCAAAACAAAACAAAAACAAAATCCAGAAATTTCACTTCTTCCTCATTCCTGGCAAACCATCCCCTTGACCTCTTTTTTCATACTCCTCTCTCATCACTGGTTACCAGGCTCTTTGGCTTTTGGTTTAAACCCCTCTTGCTTACTATTACTTTTTTTTTTAAAAAAAAAACAAATGAGCAGATGCATTAGCAGCTATTTTCTTACAGTCTCGTTTATGGGTTGAATTGTGTCTCCCTCCCCATTCATATTTTGAACTCCTAGTCCCCAGTACCTTCGAATATGACCTTATTTGGAAATAGGGTCATTGCAGATGTAAGTAGTTAAGACACTAGAGTAGGCCTTAATCTAATATGAATAGTGTCCTCATAAAAAAAGGGGAAATTTGGGGCCAGGGTGTGGTGGCTCATGCCTGTAATCCCAGCACTTTGGGATGCTGAGGTGGGTGGATCACCTGAGGTCAGGAGTTCA
Organism: Pongo abelii; assembly: GCF_028885655.2. NCBI lineage: Eukaryota > Metazoa > Chordata > Mammalia > Primates > Hominidae > Pongo > Pongo abelii. The sequence continues at coordinate 128,458,681 of NC_071993.2, read as the reverse complement.
AGACCAGCCTGACTAACACGGTGGAACCCCATCTCTACTAAAAATACAAAAAATTAGCTGGGCGTGGTGGAGGACGCCTGTAATCCCAGCAACTCTGGAGGTTGGGGCAGGAGAATTGCTTAAACCTGGGAGAGGTTGCAGTGAGCTGAGATCGTGCCATTGCATTTCAGCCTGGGTGACAAGAATGAGACTCCATCTCAAAAAAAAAAAAAAGAAGGTGGGGGGCGGGGAAATTTGGACACAGAGACATGTACACAGGAAGAACACCATGTGAAGATGAAGGCAAAATCCAGAAATTTCACTTCTTCCTCATTCCTGGCAAACCATCCCCTTGACCTCTTTTTCTCCTACCCCTTTCTCATCCCTGGTTACCCTGGTTTTGAGCTTGAAACTGACCCAATAGTCTTATAGACAGTACTTTGAGCTAAACATAGAAATTGACCCTTCTGTTTTTTTGTTTGTTTGTTTGTTTCAGAAAACTTTTTTTGTTTGTTTTTTTGTTTTATTTATTTATTTATTTGTTTATTTTTTTTCTCCCCCCTCCCCCCACCCCACAACAGTCCCCGAAGTGTGATGTTCCCCTTCCTGTGTCCATGTGTTCTCATTGTTCAATTCCCACCTATGAGTGAGAATATGCGGTGTTTGGTTTTTTGTTCTTGCGATAGTTTACTGAGAATGATGATTTCCAATTTCATCCATGTCCCTACAAAGGACGTGAACTCATCATTTTTTATGGCTGCATAGTATTCCATGGTGTATATGTGCCACATTTTCTTAATCCAGTCTATCATTGTTGGACATTTGGGTTGGTTCCAAGTCTTTGCTATTGTGAATAATGCCGCAATAAACATACGTGTGCATGTGTCTTTATAGCAGCATGATTTATAGTCCTTTGGGTATATACCCAGTAATGGGATGGCTGGGTCAAATGGAATTTCTAGTTCTAGATCCCTGAGGAATCGCCACACTGACTTCCACAAGGGTTGAACTAGTTTACAGTCCCACCAACAGTGTAAAAGTGTTCCTATTTCTCCACATCCTCTCCAGCACCTGTTGTTTCCTGACTTTTTAATGATTTCCATTCTAACTGGTGTGAGATGGTATCTCATTGTGGTTTTGATTTGCATTTCTCTGATGGCCAGTGATGGTGAGCATTTTTTCATGTGTTTTTTGGCTGCATAAATGTCTTCTTTTGAGAAGTGTCTGTTCATGTCCTTCGCCCACTTTTTGATGGGGTTGTTTGTTTTTTTCTTGTAAATTTGTTGGAGTTCATTGTAGATTCTTGATATTAGCCCTTTGTCAGATGAGTAGGTTGCGAAAATTTTCTCCCATTTTATAGGCTGCCTGTTCACTCTGATGGTAGTTTCCTTTGCTGTGCAGAAGCTCTTTAGTTTAATTAGATCCCATTTGTCAATTTTGGCTTTTGTTGCCATTGCTTTTGGTGTTTTAGACATGAAGTCCTTGCCCATGCCTATGTCCTGAATGGTATTGCCTAGGTTTTCTTCTAGGGTTTTTATGGTTTTAGGTCTAACATTTAAGTCTTTAATCCATCTTGAATTGATTTTTGTATAAGGTGTAAGGAAGGGATCCAGTTTCAGCTTTCTCCATATGGCTAGCCAGTTTTCCCAGCACCATTTATTAAATAGGGAATCCTTTCCCCATTTCTTGTTTTTGTCAGGTTTGTCAAAGATCAGATAGTTGTAGATATGTGGCATTATTTCTGATGGCTCTGTTCTGTTCCATTGATCTATATCTCTGTTTTGGTACCAGTACCATGCTGTTTTGGTTACTGTAGCCTTGTAGTATAGTTTGAAGTCAGGTAGCGTGATGCCTCCAGCTTTGTTCTTTTGGCTTAGGATTGACTTGGCGATGCGGGCTCTTTTTTGGTTCCATATGAACTTTAAAGTAGTTTTTTCCAATTCTGTGAAGAAAGTCATTGGTAACTTGATGGGGATGGCATTGAATCTGTAAATTACCTTGGGAAGGATGGCCATTTTCATGATATTGATTCTTCCTACCCATGAGCATGGAATGTTCTTCCATTTGTTTGTATCCTCTTTTATTTCCTTGAGCAGTGGTTTGTAGTTCTCCTTGAAGAGGTCCTTCACATCCCTTGTAAGTTGGATTCCTAGGTATTTTATTCTCTTTGAAGCAATTGTGAATGGGAGTTCACTCATGATTTGGCTCTCTGTTTGTCCGTTATTGATGTGTAAGAATGCTTGTGATTTTTGTACATTGATTTTGTATCCTGAGACTTTGCTGAAGTTGCTTATCAGCTTAAGGAGATTTTGGGCTGAGATGATGGGGTATTCTAGATATACAGTCATGTCATCTGCAAACAGGGACAATTTGACTTCCTCTTTTCCTAATTGAATACCCTTTATTTCCTTCTCCTGCCTAATTGCCCTGGCCAGAACTTCCAACACTATGTTGAATAGAAGTGGTGAGAGAGGGCATCCCTGTCTTGTGCCAGTTTTCAAAGGGAATGCTTCCAGTTTTTGTCCATTCAGTATGATATTGGCTGTGGGTTTGTCATAGATAGCTCTTATTATTTTGAGATACGTCCCATCAATACCTAATTTATTGAGAGTTTTTAGCATGAAGGGTTGTTGAATTTTGTCAAAGGCCTTTTCTGCATCTATTGAGATAATCATGTGGTTTTTGTCTTTGGTTCTGTTTATATGCTGGATTACATTTATTGATTTGCGTATATTGAACCAGCCTTGCATCCCAGGGATGAAGCCCACTTGATCATGGTGGATAAGCTTTTTGATGTGCTGCTGGATTCGGTTTGCCAGTATTTTATTGAGGATTTTTGCATCAATGTTCATCAAGGATATTGGTCTAAAATTCTCTTTTTTGGTTGTGTCTCTGCCAGGCTTTGGTATCAGGATGATGCTGGCCTCATAAAATGAGTTAGGGAGGATTCCTTCTTTTTCTATTGATTGGAATAGTTTCAGAAGGAATGGTACCAGCTCCTCCTTGTACCTCTGGTAGAATTCAGCTGTGAACCCATCTGGTCCTGGACTTTTTTTGGTTGGTAAGCTATTGATTATTGCCACAATTTCAGATCCTGTTATTGGTCTATTCAGAGATTCAACTTCTTCCTGGTTTAGTCTTGGGAGGGTGTATGTGTCGAGGAATTTATCCATTTCTTCTAGATTTTCTAGTTTATTTGCATAGAGGTGTTTGCAATATTCTCTGATGGTAGTTTGTATTTCTGTGGGATCGGTGGTGATATCCCCTTTATCATTTTTTATTGCATCTATTTGATTCTTCTCTCTTTTTTTCTTTATTAATCTTGCCTAGCGGTCTATCAATTTTGTTGATCCTTTCAAAAAACCAGGTCCTGGATTCATTTATTTTTTGAAGGGTTTTTTGTGTCTCTATTTCCTTCAGTTCTGCTCTGATTTTAGTTATTTCTTGCCTTCTGCTAGCTTTTGAATGTGTTTGCTCTTGCTTTTCTAGTTCTTTTAATTGTGATGTTAGGGTGTCAATTTTGGATCTTTCCTGCTTTCTCTTGTGGGCATTTAGTGCTATAAATTTCCCTCTACACACTGCTTTGAATGCATCCCAGAGATTCTGGTATGTTGTGTCTTGGTTCTCGTTGGTTTCAAAGAACATCTTTATTTCTGCCTTCATTTTGTTATGTACCCAGTAGTCATTCAGGAGCAGGTTGTTCAGTTTCCACGTAGTTGAGCGGTTTTGAGTGAGATTCTTAATCCTGAGTTCTAGCTTGATTGCACTGTGATCTGAGAGATAGTTTGTTATAATTTCTGTTCTTTTACATTTATTAAGGAGAGCTTTACTTCCAAGTATATGGTCAATTTTGGAATAGGTGTCGTGTGGTGCTGAAAAAAATGTATATTCTGTTGATTTGGGGTGGAGAGTTCTGTAGATGTCTATTAGGTCCGCTTGGTGCAGAGCTGAGTTCAGACCCTTCTGTTTTTTTAAAGCTGGAAACTTGTTTTATTTGAGTTCCTTCCTTAGGAAAGGACCCTCAGGTCTCTCAAAAAGTATCAAAAAACTGAAACTCACCGGGTTACTGCATCCTGACTGTCAGACACCAGACTCCTCATTTTTGTCCTTCACCCCTCCCGAGTTCCTGTTTTCCCACACATTGTTGCATTTCCTCCCTGCTATAAACCCCTAAGTTTAGCCTGTCAGGGAAATGGATTTGAGACAAATCTCCCATCTCTTTGGCTGCAGCACCCGATAAAGCCGCCTTCTTTGGCAAAAATCATTGTCTTGGTCATTGGCTTTCTGTGCAGCGAGCAGCAGGACCTAGATTGAACCCCTGATATTTTGGTAACAAGATCAGAGTGACACCTCTGCAAGCCAAGGAATGCCACACATTGCCAGTACACCACCAGAAGTCAGGAGAAAGGCATGGAACAGGTTCTCTCTCACAGCCCTCAGAAGGAACCAACACCTTGATTTCTGACTTCTGGCCTCCCAAACTGTGAGCAGCAAAGCTTCATTTATATTTTACAGCCACTCCCCATCCCTCGTATTACTGCTTGAGCTCTGCTTCCTGTCAGATCAGTGGTGGCATTAGATTATTTATTTGTGATTTTGTTTGCAAATACAATTCTCGTAGAAGCATTAGATACTCATAGGAGTGCAAACCCTATTGTGAATTTTGCATGCAAGGGATCTAGGTTGTGTGCTCCTTATGAGAATCTAATGCCTGATGATCTGTCACTGTCTCCCATGATCCCAGATGGGACCGCGTAGTTGCAGGGAAATGATCTCAGAGCTCCCACTGATTCTACATTATGGGGAGTTATATAATTATTTCATTATATATCAGAATGTAATAATAATAGAAATAAAATAATAAATGTAATGCACTTGAATCATCCTGAAACCATCTTCCCTGTCCCCAGTCTGTGGAAAAATGGTCTTCCATGAAACTGGTCTCTGGTGTCAAAAAGGTTGGGGACTGCTGGTTTAAACCACCTGGTCTGCAATATTTTGTTATAGTAGTGTGTCCGGAATTGGTGGGTTCTTGGTCTCACTGACTTCAAGAATGAAGCCGCGGACCCTCGCGGTGTTACAGTTCTTAAAGGCGGCGTGTCCAGAGTTTGTTCCTTCTGATGTTCGGATGTGTTCGGAGTTTCTTCCTTCTGGTGGGTTTGTGGTCTCGCCGGCTCAGGAGGGAAGCTGCGGACCTTCGCGGTGAGTGTTACAGCTCTTAAGGGGGCGCGTCTGGAGTTGTTCGTTCCTCCCAGTGGGTTCGTGGTCTCGCTGGCTTCAGGAATGAAGCTGCAGACCTTCGTGGTGAGTGTTACAGCTCATAAAGGCAGTGTGGACCCAAAGAGGGAACAGCAGCAAGATTTATTGCAAAGAGCTAAAGAACAAAGCTTCCACAGTGTGGAAGGGGACCTGAGGGTTGCCACTGCTGGCTCTGACAGACTGCTTTTACTCTCTTATCTGGCCCCACCCACATCCTGCTGATTGGTAGAGCTGAGTGGTCTGTTTTGACAGGGCACTGACTGGTGCGTTTACAATCCCTGAGCTAGACACAAAGGTTCTCCACATCCCCACCAGATTAGCTAGATACAGAGTGTGGACACAAAGGTTATCCAAGTCCCCACCAGAGTAGCTAGATACAGAGTGTCGATTGGTGCATTCACAAACCCTGAGCTAGACACAGGGTGCTGATTGGTGTGTTTACAAACCCTGAGCTAGACACAGAGTGCCTATTGGTGTATTTACAATCCCTGGGCTAGACACAAAGGTTCTCCATGTCCCCACCAGGCTCAGGAGCCCAGCTGGCTTCACCCAGTGGATCCCGCACTGGGGCTGCAGGTGGAGCTGCCTGCCAGTCCCGGCCGTGCGCCTGCACTCTTCAGCCCTTGGGCAGGCAGCACAGGAGCCCACAGAGTGGGGGGAGCGGGGGAAGGCTCAGGCATGGCCGGCTGCAGGTCCCGAGCACTGCCCCGCGGGAAGGCAGCTAAGGCCCAGCGAGAAATTGAGCACAGCAGGTGCTGGCCTAGGTGCTAAACCCCTCACTGCCTGGGGCCGGCGGGGCCAGCCTGCCGCTCTGAGCGCGGGGTCCCCGAGTCCACGCCCACCCGGAACTCGAGTTGGGCCGCAAGCACCGCATGCAGCCCCGGTTCCCGCCGGCGCCTCTTCTTCCACACCTCCCCTCAAGCTGAGGGCGCCGGCTCCGGCCTTGGCCAGTCCAGAAAGGGGCTTCCACGGTGCAGCAGCGGGCTGAAGGGCTCCTCAAATGCTGCCAGAGTGGGAGCCCAGACAGAGGAGGCGCGGAGAGCGAATGAGTGCTGTGAGGACTGCCAGCGCGCTGTCACCTCTCAGTAGTTATAGCAAAAATGATACCCACCTTTTCTCTCTTTTTTTTTTTGTATGATGGGTAACATGTTATGGGTACTTTTTTGCTTTTTGCTTTTTTCTACTTGACAGTATGTCCTGGAAATCATTCTGTATATAGAGATCTTTAAAAAAAATAGCTGCGTAGTACGCCAGTGTACGGATGTACCATAGTTCATCCAGCCACTCTTTTGTGTATAAACATTTAGGTTGTTCCCAATATTTTGCAATTACGAAACATGCTGCAATAAATGATCTCACGCATATGTACTTTCAGATTGTTGAAAGTGTGTCTGTCTTCAAGGTAGCTTTCTAGAAGTGGGATTGCTGGGTAGAAAGGTAAATATCTATGTTGCTTTATTAGGAATTGCCAAATTTCTCTCCAGATGGGTTGTACGAATTTGTACTCCCACCAGAAATGTACAAGGAGGCCTCTTTCCCCACAGACTGACCAAAAGGATATGTTGTCATTATTAGAAATTTTTGTCAGTCCGATAGGTGAGAAATGGTGCCTAAGAATGTTTTAACTTGATTTTTTCTAATTATAGGTGAGTTTGAACATTTTAAAAATTTGTTCGAGGGTCAATGTTAGAACTGTATGTGCCTGAATTGTCCATGGTTTTTCTTTCCCTTTTTTTTTTTCCTATTGGATTCTAGACCTTTGCCCACAAATTCAAAGAGGTCTTCATATATTAGAGATATTAGTCCTTTGTCCATGGTATATTTTGTGAATATTTTCTCCCAGTTTGTCAGTTGACTTTACATAACAAATATACCCTAAACAATTTTTTAAACTTTTATGTATCCAACTCTGTGAAGCTTTTCTTTTATTGCCTCTTGATTGGAATCATAGGTAGAAAGCTTTTCCCCATACCAAGATTAGCCCTGTTTAACCTTGGTTTAGATTTCCAGATAGGCTATCAACAGTCTGGATTAGGTCATTGATTAGGAAATGGATTGTACCTCTCACTGTTTCATGGGATTGATGAGTGGTCTGGCCAGCCAGGTGAAGCACACACCCAGTTGTTTATAACCAAATTTTATGACAATCTCCTATTTGCATACCCAGTGCACAACTGCATATGATCCACAATTGCTCACTCAAGAGGCTCCAACACGTTGCATGAAAACCCAAGGGAGCACAATTGCTTGAATTAAAAGGCACCTTTGGATTTTGATGTTAGAACATGTTCCTAGAGAGTGGATAAATGTGTTCTCTTCCATGCAGATGAGAAACTGAGGCAAAGGGAAGATTAGTTGACTTGAAACAGGGAAAATACAAGGATTTTTTTTTTAAACTTTTAGTCTTTAAGTCTGGGTTCATAACTCTAAGAATATAGGTTGGGCTTTCCTTAATAAAAAAAAAAAAAAAAAAGGAATTTGATCTTGGCACTTGAAAGCCAGTGTTCTTTAAAGCCCGTTTCAATCCTCTAACCATTTTCTGCTTCCTCCTTCATCAAATTAGGGAACCCAGGCAGAGTTTCAGTGATTGTATTGAGTGCATGAGGTCATTTGTGCAGTTCATTCAGCCATCCTTATCAGGACTCACTGATTCACCTCATTCACATCCAGTAAAAATCTCTAGGGATGGAGCCCAGATATCAATATGAAACAACTGCCACCAAAACTTCCAGATGATTCTCATGTTCCCAGATTCTAATGTGTCTACAGATCACGCAGGGATCCTGCCAACATGCAGATTAAACCTTGATAGGTCTGGGGGAAGACTTGAGATTCTGCTTGTCTAACAGGCTTTCAATGGAGGCAGGTGCTGCTGGTCCATATACTGCATTTTGAGTAGCACGGCTAGACTTAGACCATACTGCAAGGCAAGTTCGTGGATGTGTTTGTTGAATGGTTTCAGTTGTTAGGACTGACAGAGTGGTTGACCTGAGGTGAGAGGACTTGTTCCCTGGAGCCATGCCTTTTTGTGTGTGTGTGTGTGTGTGTGTGTGTGTGTGTGTGTGTGTGTTGAGACAGAGTCTCGCCTTGTTGCCCAGGCTGGAGTGCAATGGTGTGATCTCAGCTCACTGCAGCCTCTGCTTCCCGGGTTCAAGTGATTCTCTTGCCTCAGCCTCCTGAGTAGCTGGGATTACAGGTGTGCACCACCACACCTGGCTAATTTTTTTGTATCTTTAATAGAGATGGGGTTTCACCATGTTGGCCAGGCTGATCTCGAACTCCTGACCTCATGATCCACCTGCCTTGGCCTCCCAAAGTGCTTGGATTACAGGCATAAGCCACCACGCCCAGCCTTCCACTGTGTTTTATTTTATTTTGTATTTCAAAAGCTGAGGAAGGCCATGCCCATGAGGTCTGGTGCTATGGCACGAATCCTTGAGATCCAACTCCATAGCAAGGTGTAGCTCAACTGTGTAATACACACTGGTGCTTCAGCATGTGCTTTTCATGAATGATAGATACCCTGTTCCCTTTTGTTGTCTCTCTCTGCAGAATGTGCCCTGTGATAAGCCATGTAATTGCAGGTTGGAAGGTACCTTAAGTTATCCAGCCCACAGAACAGAGCACACGCTTAGACCCTCTGCAACACCCTGCATCCCCCTCATCAGCAACAAAAACAATGGAGGTTTCAACATGAAACAAACCTGGGGCTGCCCTGTTTGATTTTTCAGGATAACACAATGGCAGCCCCTTCAAACAGCCTGGGAGCTGTTCTGCTAGTTTTGATCCAAGGGGTGATTAGTGGTTAATGGGCCCTGAAAGACATCTTTCTTTATTACTGTTGCAGATCACTGTTGTCTTGATATTGATCTTTTCCAATTTTCTATTTTTTCCTTTGAAATGCTCAGAACACAGCCTGGCAACGCATCGCCTGCAGCATTCACTTTGTTTAAAACTCATTTCCTTTTGCAATTAATGCAGGGTATATTTCATTGTTGTTATTTGGTTTGCTTTTCTTTTAGGCCAGAGGCCTGAAATAAATGAGAACATGTCATTTTAAAGGCAGGTGGCAGATAGATGAGAACTTAGTTTGAAAATAAGTTCAAAACTTCTTGATAAGATATCAGTACCAGGCTCAACCGTATATTTACCAAGAAGTTGTCATTCTTGATATGGTGACACAGGAGAAAAAAAAAGAAATGTCAGATTTGGGAGCTTTAGAAAGTTGATGTAACCAACCAGGTGAATGATAATTTTGTTGATGGGAATGTATATAATCTAAAGTATTTTTAGGAGGTCTGTATTTATGTTCAAACAGGATGAGGTAAGTAATGTCATAGTTTGTTCAATGGATAGTGTTCATACCTTTGATCGCTTTGCTTGCCTTGAGGCACCCACTGTTACTACTTATGCACTTTGAATGTGCTGGGAGCTGACAGACGGGTGAATGAGAGGTCCCTGGGTTCTGGGGACTCAAGGTGTAGGGCAGGAGCCCCCTGGTTAAGAAAGGAAGCCACGTGTCAGAAGTGGGGGAGATTCTGAGATTAGATCACAGGCAGTTGCCTAAAATCAAAACATGACAGAGCTCAATGTCTTTGCAACAGGACCTGCCCAGCCCATGATGACTCCGGCACCAGAATACATGGCCTGTCTTCCATTTATTTACACTCCAGCTAGAGAAGTTGTCTTGTGTTTGGGGCCATGCTGTTCCAAAGGTACATGTGTTGGAACTCTAGAATTATTCCCAGAGAGGGAAGGTGCCCACAGGAAAAGGGTATGGGAGTGGCAGATGCGTGCGTCTCCCCTAATGCTCCCTCTGAGGCCTGTTTGCAGCAATTGAACTGGCAGGAGGAATTTCCTGCAATATTTCATTGTTCTTTTTCTCCTGAGTGAGTATACATACATTTTGTTTGTTGTCCAGAGGGAGAGGTAAGTTATTTGATTTCTGTTGTGATTCTGCTGCAAAGCCAGGCAGGCTTTGTAGATACACAAAGAAAGGTGTACCAAAGGGTTAGGAGAGTTTAGGGAAGGAAGAGGAGAGATTCAGCCCCACCAGAAGGGGTTGGGGCAAGTCTTTTTGAGACAGTGGGCATGGGGATTGGGCCTTGGAGGACAAGTATGGCTTGGACAGGTAGTGTGTGGGGAACTTGAGAACTAGGTGGAACAGCTTGAGAAGAGGAACCAAGGATGCTAAAGCTAGGCTCTGGGAAGTGGACGCAGAAAGTATGGGTGCATGCAGAAGGTGACACCGTGTGACTTTCCAAAGGTCTTCCTGCCATCTTGGGCAGTTTCCACTTTACTCCGGAGGCCGTATTAGAGTGAGAACACAGAATGATGGGATTCTGTTGGAGCAGTAGAGATGGGGTGGGCTGTGAATTGTGAGGCTGCTGTGCACAATACTATAGAATGGATACCGTGGGTGTTCAAAACAGTGTATTCAATACTATATCATTTGATATTTGAAAACCTCCCCCCAAAATAGATTGTTTTAATTATATGAACAACAGGAAGTAAAATGCTTATGCCCTTTTGGGGCTGGGAGAGGGAAAGGGGGAGGAGCATGTCCTCCTGGCTGGGCAAAAAGGCTCTGCTGAGGGAACGGGGCTAAGTTTTGAGATCAGAGAGCGGACCAGAGAGAAACGCTGTGTGGCTGTACCAGAGACTCCAGTGGGGCTGAAGACGAATGCAGAGAGATGGCTGCTGCCTATGCAGCTGAGGTTGCACCCTAGGTCTGTTTGGTGGGGAGTTCTTAACCTGTATTTGTGTCATGGACCCCCTTAGCAGCCTCAGAATAATGTTCTTAAGTGCATGAAATAAAGTGCATAAGGTGACATGAGAAACTGATTATATCCAAACAAAATTACCAAAAAAAATTAAAAGCACAATATGTGGGGCCGCGCGCGGTGGTTCACGCCTGTAATCTCAGCACTTTGGGAGGCTGAGGTGGGCGGATTGCCTGAGGTCAGGAGTTCAAGACCAGCCTGGCCAACATGGTGAAACCCTGTCTCTGCTAAAAATATATAAAAAAAATTAGCCGAGCGTGGTGGCACATGCCTGTAATCCCAGCTACTCAGGAGGCCGAGGCAGGAGAATCACTTGAACCCGGGAAGCAGAGTTTGCAGTGAGCAGAGACCGCACCACTCTGCATTCCAGCCTAGGCGGCAGAGTGAGACTTCATCTAAAAAAAAAAAAACAAACAAACCACAATATATGTCATTTTATTGAAGACATTAAATAAGAGCTAGAGGCAGGTCAACTCATTCATGTAATTTTGGAATAGTGATGAGTACAAATGAAACGTGGATATTTGCAACAACTGTCATGTGATATGAAGTAATTTAGATAGCTAATCTTACTAATATTGTCGTGATTTGCTGCTTATTTTCATAATGCAGGAGATGCCAATTTTCTGTTAGGCATTAGGGAAGATACAAATGTAATATTTTTGTCATCCAAGTTCATGGACCCTCTGAATTCTGTGAACTCAGGTTAAGATCCCCTGGAATCCCTTAGCCAGCCCATGCCTTTTCTAGACTTTGGAGGTTGGGAACAGGGACAGAAAAACAGTGATCCGTGATCCCTGCTGACGGCATTACTCAGTTAAATCAAGAGCAGTACTCAGACTCTTCTGGTCCATTATAAATCATGGGAAGATGGATTCAGCTGAAGTTTGTGTGGGAGTGAGGGGAGGACCTGAGGGAGAAAGCTCTAGGTGACGAAAGGAACTAGAGTTTAGGCAACGCATGGCAACCCCGTAGACCCTAATGGCTGTGGGACAAGAAGATGAGTAGGTATGCCCTAATGCATGTAAAGTACGCCGTAAGGCATATGCATTTATTATAAGGCTTCTCATAACATTTGCTATAGAGAAATAGTATCGGTGAAGCGTTGCATCTCTGGATTTTTGAGATGTCATTGAAATATCGTTCGATGACAATGTTCTCATTTAGAAACCTCCCCCACAGTCTATTTTGGATGAAAAAACATCGTCCACAGCTTGAATGTAGTTAAAGTTTCTCCCGCTTAATAACCTGGCACTTCATTAAGGATATGAGAATATGTCAAGAAGACACTAGTTTTAGAAGTGTTTAGACTATAAAACTGTAATCTCTGCTGTTATGACAGGCGACCGTGGTCACCAGAGCCCTTTTCTGTTGACACAGGATGGTCCTATGAGGCCTTATTCCAAGTGAGAATGATAATGGTCATTTCCTTGATAACCTAGGCACCAAACACAGTAGAGCCTGGGGTGACTTTAGCTGTTTTCTTAGGAGAGAATTTCAAGTGGGCCACATGGTTGGGCCATGAAATCAGACTCATTTTACTTGTTTTTTTCTGACAGCTTGAAGCTCAGCACAAGGTAGTGACATTTAAATGTGAATTTGCTGGAATTCAAAGGCTATCTGAAAGTATTGCGACTATGACTAAAGATGTCAGAATGTAGTGTGAGGAAAATGTGTCACGGTGCTTACAAATAATTGTATTTGCCCCCTTTTGGTCTGGAGAGGAGATAGCATGAAAGATCCATGTGCGTTGGTACTGCATCTTAGCAGACAGCCTCATAAATCAGACTCTTCCTATGGCTGTTGTCTAGCCCTTGAAAACAGAGCCCTAAACGATACCAAATTGTAACTGTCTTGTGCAGAAATTGCAAGTTCTTTGTGAACCGCACCCTTTCTATTGTGTTCTCCCTCCTCTCTGAGAATCTAAAGAGCAGAATTACTGGCATTCTTGTTAAGAACCAGCTGGGACCTAAATTGTTGAGCTGGATGCTGCTTTCAGTGGTTGTCTGCAGGATTTCGTGATGAAACTTAGAAAGTTCCTGCACCCTGAGATAGTTGAGTATTTGCTTCCTGACGTGGCTGCAACAAATTTCCACAAACTTGGTGGCGTAACACAATGTAATTTTATGTCTCACGGTTTTGGAAAAGACCGTAAGTCTGAAATTAAGGTGTTGGCAGGGTTGGTTCTTTCTGGAGGATCTGAGGGAGAATCCATTCCTGGCCTCCCTCGTGGATTCTGGTGTTTTTTGGCTTGTGGCAACTTAACTCCAATCTCTGCGTCCACTATCATGTCATTCTTTACGTGGCCTTCTCCCCTGTGTCTGTCTGTGTGGGACAGTCTTCCTCTCCTTTTGCTTATAGGGCCACTAGTGTCTGCATTTAGGATTCACCTAAATCTAGGATGATCTTATCTAGAGATCCTTAATTAGAGCTGCAAAGACTGATCTCCAAATAAGGTCATATTCATAGGTACCAGAGGTTACTAGGGGTTAGGTCTTGAACACATTTTGGTGGGGTGGGGGGATACTATTGAACCCACTTATAAGCATCCCACAAAGAAGAGGCAGTAAGCTATGGGGCAAGGAGCACGGATTTGGAATTAGAGCAACTGATTTGAATCCTAGCTCTGCCACTGTGAGGCTCTGCGAATTATTTACCCTTCCCAGCTACCATGTTTTCATCTATGACTCAAAGATAGGAGGCTGAACCTATAGGTTTTTGTATGATTAAGGAAGAAGAGGTAAAGCATGCACCTAGTACAGAGCCTGGGACATAAGGGAGCCCAATAAATGGTAGCTAGTCTTACTGTTTTCAAGGCCAGATACAGTGTGGGGCAGCCAGGGTTTGGTCTTCTCTGTCCTCATGTGAAGGTACTGTGTTTTGACTTGATATGGCTACTATTTGGGTGTGTCCAGTAGGTTATAAAAGGGAACCACTTCGTGTCATCTGGATGAGGAGACTCCTTCCCTCTCTGTTATTGCTGTCCCTTCTGGTGCCTTAGGGGTGGAGTTGACCTCGATCTTGCTCTGTCCTTGGCCACAGCAGTGCCTGAGGCTTGTGCTGATCTAGACCTAAGTCTGGAGATGGTCACATGTATGCGCGCGCACACACACACACACACACACACACACACACACACACACACACACACACACACACACACACAACATGTACTCTAAGGTACAGGCAGGAAAGTACAGGTCAGTGTCAGTATGCTAAAACTCAAATCATCAGTTTTGGCCAACTTTCTATAGTATCCTCATGGGTAAAATACTAAAGTTCCAGTCAACAGTTTAACCTATTTAGTTATAGTTCAGGGTGGATGGAAGGGATGAGTGATTTTGTAGTTATCATCCTGAGAGGATCAATGAGATTTTGCCAGCATTACCAGCAGTGCCACCTGGACAAATGATTTAACTTCTCTATACCTCAGTTTCCCCATCCCTGATAGAGGGACAATTATAGGACCTTCCCCATCTGATATGTGGCTTACATGGTTAATGAAGGTAAAAAGCACTGGGCTAAGGCCTGGCACATAGCAAGGGCTCTCCATGTGCCAGTGAATGTTGTTAATATTGCTGTTACCATGATTATTCTTCCGGGTGTCAGGACCATGGAGATCTTTGCATCTTTGGAGGGAGAATTTCTTTACTTTGGTTTTAAAAAGTGAAACCAAAAGGACATCTAGGTTTTGTGTTTTCTCAAATGCCTTTCCCATGAGCCACTTATTTCGTGGGCTGAGCATCTTCAGAATTTATGATGGGGCTTTCTAGATTAGATTCCAGGCAGAGGGGATAGACTGGGGTAAATAGGATAATAGTGAAATTTGGGGCTGAGGTGACTAGGAAAGTAGAAATTATAATCAGTAGAGCTATTCCTTTTGCTTTAGAGTGTAAGACAGCAGCATTTAACTTTTAAAACTGGGCTTTAGTTTAAGCTTTAAAACACTCAAACTTTATTATTCTTTTCAACAGAAATAAGAGCACAGAAAACAACAAAACAGTCACTTACATACCAACATCAAAAGTAATCATGATCAACTTTGGGAGGCAGAGGCGGGTGGATCACCTGGGGTTAGGAGTTCGAGACCAGCCTGGCTAACATGATGAAACCCTGTCTCTACTAAAAATAAAAATTAGCCGGGCGTGGTGGCGGGTGCCTGTAATCATAGCTACTTAGGGGGCTGAGGCAGGAGAATCACTTGAGCCCAGGAGGTGGAGGGTGCAGTGAGCCAAGATCACCGAGGTCACACCACTGCACTCCAGCCTGGGCAACAAGAATGAAACTCTATCTCAGAAAAGAAGAAAAAGCCTGGGCATGGTGGCTCACACCTGTAATCCCAGCACTTTGGGAGGCTGAGGAAGGCGGATCATGAAGTCAGGAGGTCGAGACCATCCAGGCTAAGACAGTGAAACCCCGTCTCTACTAAAAATACAAAAAATTAGCCGGGTGTGGTGGCACGCGCCTGTAGTCCCAGCTACTTGGGAGGCCAGGACAGGAGAATCACTTGAACCAGGGAGGCAGAGGTTGCAGTGAGCTGAGATCACACCATTGCACTCCAGCCTGGGCGACAGAGCAAGACTCTGTCTCAAAAAAAAAAAAAAGAAAAAAAGTAATCATGATCAAATTAGTTTCTGATCCCATTAAAGGAAATAAACAACATAGTATAGATATAGCTGAAGTTCAATCCTTTATCTACCCTTTCACAGTCAACATGCTATGTCAATACCAGGTAGTTCTTTAACTATTAATACTATCACTATTATTCGCCTCCAGGCTACAGTTCTACCTCGTGGACTTGATATACATCATTCTTGTGTATGTTTCTAACTGTACGTGTTTGTGTATCCATAAGCAATAAATATTCATGTGCTTTTCAACTTTACATGAATGATGTTGCTATATATGTCTAGTTCATTCATTTTACTTGCTAAATGGAATTCTATGATGTGGCTAAAATATAGTGCATATTTACCCATATACCTCCTAAGCCCCATAATCCAAAATCCAATTGGTATGACTTTTGAATGTCTTCTTATTTATTGCTAAGATGCTAAATACCCCCAAATGCTTGTTAAATTCTTCCAGTGTTTGAGGCACAGCTTGGTTTTGTTTTCCTTTGCTCAGAGCTGTGATGAGCAGCTTTGTACACTGCATGTGGTGGTGCATGTGTGTGAAACTGTCTATAGAAGCGGGATACTTGGAGTGTGGGGTGCGCAAGGGAGAACATCTTCAACTTTATTAGGGTTGACAAGTTGTCCTTTAAAGTAGTTTTGCCATGTTTCTGCCTTTAGACCAAGAGCGTGGTGGCATTCAAAAACAACCTTACAACTTGGGCAATATAGTGAGACCCTGTCTCTAAAAAAATAAAAAAATTAGCCAGGTTTAAGTAGTGCATGCCCGTAATGCCTGTAGTTCCAGCTACTTGGGAGGCTGAGGCAGGAGAATCGCCTGAGCCTGGGAGGTAAAGGCTGCAGTGAACCATGATCGCACCACTGCACTCCAGCCTGGGTGACAGAGCGAGACCCTATGTCAAAAACCAAAAACCAAAAACAACCTTAAATATTTTTGTGAAATGACTTGGTGAGACAAGCATTTAGCAAAATTTGGACAGAAACATTACAAATCTCACATTTTTGAATTTCAAATAACATCTGAACTTACTGCCAAATGTAATGTATGCCCCTAGTTTTATACCATAGCTTTAATTTTGCTAGGCTTATAATAGAAACCTCCAAATTAGTATGAGTTTTTGAATGTGTTTTTCATTTCTTGCTAAAATGCTAAATACCCCACATACTTTATTAAATTCTTCCAGTGTTTGACTTCAAAGAGAGAAGTGCTTCGTATTAATAAAACAAATCCGGACTATTGCAAAGAGTTGAATCTTTTACAGCAAAGCTGGAGGAAGGGGAATAGTATATAGAGCCCAGCTAGGTGGAAGACATTTCAAAGATGGCCAGATATTGTTTCTCCTCTTCAGGAATTTATAATATATTTGTGGGTAATAGACTATTTGACATAAAATGATTAAGCAACAGCTTCATAGCAATGTATTAACAAGTACATGGGGGGCATGTTTTCTATATTTTATGATGGAGGAAATAAGAAATAAGAAAGGTAGAGCAGAGTAGAGTTAGCTTGAAAGGATCTTGTGGGAAATTAATAGCCATAGAAGGAAACTTACGTAGTGTAATAGGAAATGCCATTTATTATCTCCACCTTCATTGATTAATAGGTTCTGGTGACGTTGAATGATTCTAAACCTGTACATTCTTGAAGGAAGGAAATAGAGCATTGCTGGTGTTGACTGCATTTCAGGGTGACTCTTACCTTCTTTCACTTAGTGGAACCAATGGGCTGGCTATAACCAGAACTTTTTTTTGAGACAGAGTCTTGCTCTGTCACTCAGGCTGGAGTGCAGTGGTGCGGTCTCTGCTCACTGCAACCTCCAACTCCCAGGTTCAAGCGATTCTCCAGCCTTAGCCTCCCGAGTAGCTGGGATTACAGGTGTGTTCCACCACGTCCAGCTAATTTTTCTGTATTTTTAGTAGAGATGCGGTTTCACCATGTTAGCCAGGGTGGTCTTGATCTCCTGACCTTGTGATCCACCTGCTTTGGCCTCCCAAAGTCCTGGGATTACAGGTGTGAGCCACTGTGCCTGGCCTATAGCCAGAACTTTTAACTCCCCTTTCCACCCTGGGGACCAAACTTCCTGCTAGTGAGTTACTGCTGGGGCATCTGAGCCCATCATCAAGACCGTGTGCAAACCTGAAAGCGTATCCTGCCGCTTATGTTTTCAACAGTCTCAGGCAACCCATGGGGAGCTCAAATGTCACTTAGAATTGGGAAGCAAAGCCACCTTTGCCAGCAGAAGATGGTCAATGGGCCAAAAAATAAAGTGAAGCCAAGTGGTCTATGGCTGCCGGAAGTTTGCGCTTTGGTAGTGCAAACTACCACAGAGGTGGAACTGTGGCCCTAAGATGTTTATAGGCTTTCTTCCAGAAGGAGAACAAGTGTTCTTGCTGGCAAGTTAATGTTTCAGGGTGATAAGTGATGAGTTTCACATCATATTTTGCTTTCCAGTATTTTTGCCACATCATGCCGTTTCTGCAATTGAATCTCTTCATTGTTTTTGCAGTACTTGTAAAGCATCAGCACTATTTGACATTTTCAGCCAGAGAATTCTTTGCCGGGGCGGGGGGCTGTCCTGCACATTGTAGGATGTTTAGCAGCATCCCTGGTCTCTACCCAACTAGATGCCAGTGGCACCAACACCCTCCAATTATTATAACAGAAAATGTCTCCAGACATTGCCAAATGACTCCTGGGGGGCGAAATTGCTCCCCAGTGAGAACCACTGACTTAAGAGTAATTTCTGTAGTCCTTTCCATGGCCAACAAAGCCTTTAGCTTCCTCTTTGACTTCTCTTCCAGCTGTCTCTCCTGGTTCATTACATCCCTCTGTTCTTTGAGCCAAGCTCATTCCCTTCTTAATGTTTCTGCTCAAGGCAAACAGCTCAGCCTGGAAGGCCCTTTGCTCAAATCTTTGCACAGCTGATGGTCTCCTCCTTATCCTTTAGGCTCATGCCAAAGACCTTCCCTGCTCTTGTTATCTAAAGCCACCTACCTTACTACTATAGTCTGTCTTCCTTTCCTTTCCTTTCCTTCTGAGTCCTCTTATTTATTTCCTTTATCATGCTTATTCTTAGTAGAATAATCTAGTGTATTCCTTTGTTTTCTTGTTTATTTTCTGTCTCCTACTACAGTAAATTTAAGTAATTTACCATATGGGAGTAAGCTTCTAAGAATAGAAACCATGTCTATTCTGCCTTTTACTGTATCTGAAGTCTTACACCTTATTGGCACTCAATACATTTCAGTTGAATGGAATTAAGAAAAAAAATGTTGGCTAAAGTAGACCACGTAACTACATCTTATACCAGGTTGAGACTTCACTGAAGGACAGTGCTGAAAATAGACCACTGATTGAATGGGGCAGACTCACCTGGATGATTTTTAGGTAGTGACTTGAAGATTTTACAAGGCCCTAAATTCCAGCATACCTTGTGTGTGTGTGTATGTGTGTTTGTGTGTGGCGCTATAGCTCATCAGTTTTTGTGACCATGCCAGCAGATCTCTAACATATTGTAGTCCTTCTGGGAGTCAGAGGTCACTCATGAAGCCCAACTCATAACCTCCACTGGTGAAAGATTTGCGTGGGGGGCAGGTTCTAATTCCTTCCCAAGCTCACCGTTCTCACTGATTCTTTTCTGCAGGTAATTCCCTAAATGAGCTTATAGCTTGTAATGCAAAGAGCAACAGAGTTGTTGTTGTCTGCTGAGCTCTTAGCAGTTCCAACACAGTCAGCATTTAGGGGCTGCGGTGCAGGCTCTCATTGTCAGACAGAATGCTCATCAGTTTCAGGTTGAGGTGCAGAAGTGGGAAGGAGAGTCACGTTAATAAAAGCAGCAAAAATGAAACTGCAGCATGGGGCGGTGAAAGAGTTGGATTTTATTTTGTTTTCACACATTAGGTTCTGCTTATAGCAGACAAGTACCAGTGAAAATGCTCTGAAAAGAGGCTTTGTGTAGGAGCTGGACGTTGCTCCATCAGATTTGTCATTTCAGGAATGTTGCCAGATGTATTGACTTACTAGCAATTGCTTTGGTGCCATCTGGCCTCAGGGAGGCCGTGTTTGGGATGGAAAAAGCTGAACAGAAGAAATGAAATTTGTTCATCATGCCATTACTCTTGCTGGTTGTTTAAAGAAGGGAAAAAATGTAACTTCTTGGTGGGGGGTTGGGATGCCATTTGAAAATATAAGGTTTTCAGGAGTAAGAGTTCCAGAACTCCAAAGTCAGTTGTGATGTTTACATAGAGACTTGAAGGCCAGCCCCCTGCTGTCATATTGTGTATATATATTTTGTTCAATGTAAAACTCTTTGAGACTCTACTGTTCTGCATGGAAAAAAGTTAACCCCTTGGATCCTGGCCACTTGAATGACCTTCCTTTTAATGTCTCTTGGAATGTCACCAAACCCTAAGCTTATATTCCATGATAGGGATTTTTGCTTAACTCCAGCTTACAATAGTCCAGTTGTCACCTGGTACAAACTGTTTTCCTGCACAGAGGGGCATCTCCAGGAAAATCAGATTCAAATTGCTTTCTCTCCATGTCCTGAAGCCCTCCCCACTTCATAGTTATTTTTTCATTTTTAAGCATTGCTTCAATCAGTTTACCAAATGTAGGGGGTGATGAGGCTGTATAAGTATCTCAAACATTTGAATTTATATGTTTTTCAGGCATAAGGGGAAAAAGCACTATCATATATTCAGAACCATCTACGTAATTTGCAGAGCCTGGTATAAAATAAAAATGAAGGGCCTCTTGTTCAAAAAATATTAAGCATTTCAAGATGGTGACAGCAGACAATGAAGCCAAGCATGGTACCTTCTGAGCACAGAACTCTGTGTGACTGCATAGACCACATATTCATGAAGCCTGCCCTATGTATTTGTTCATTTTCCACCCTTACTCTAGGAAGAAGCTTCTAGGGCCCATCCCTGCTCCTATCCTTCTCAACCACCCTGCTGGTTGTGGCTCATTTAGCCTTTAGGACTCGGCCAAATTGCCCTTTTCCTCTGGATCCGTCGCCCCCAGCCGTATGCTTCCCTTTTTCATTATACATTTAATTGTCATTTTAAAAAATTACATTAATATAAAACTTTACTACTATGTGCTGGGTACTGCGGGTTCAGAGGTGTTAATTTCTTCATTCATTTCCTCACTCATGCATTTTTCTCTTTCATTTCATTCCTGTCTTCCCGATATCCTTACTATACTGACTCAGCTAATGCTACCTGTCCAGGAGGGAGAACGTCTGAAAGCAGGGCCTGAGCCAAAATTACAAATAAATAGCTGAGAAAACAAAAGCAACCATCAGTATTCTGGAGTGATTTGTGTACCTGCTGTTAGCTAACTAAGAACATAATCTGTTGAAGGGAATTGCAGTGTATTCTAAATTTTGGATTTTCTAGTTCAATTCTTTTTTCTTCTTTCTTTTTTTTTCTTTTCTTTTCTTTTCTTTTTTTTTTTTGAGATGGAGTCTTGTTCTGTCACCCAGGCTGGAGTGCAGTGGCGCAATCTTGGCTCACTGCAACCTCTGCTTCCTGGGTTCAAGCAATTCTCCTGCCTCAGCCTCCGGAGTAGATGGGGATTACAGGCGCCCACCACCATGTCCAGCTAATTTTTTGCATATTTTTAGTAGAGATGGGGTTTCACCATGTTGGCCAAGCTGGTTTCGAACACCTGACCTCATGTGATCTGCCTGCTTCAGCCCCCCAAAGTGCTGAGATTACAGGTGTGAGCCACTGTGCCCGGCCTCAATTCTTAATAGTAATTATTATCATTTTATAAATGAGGGAACCAAATATCTGAGAGGGAATTTGCTCTAGGTCATAGAACTACAAAATTCAGAGATAAGATTTGAATCCAGGTCAGATTGACTCTGAAACTCCTGCTCTGTTATCTGACCTAAATCCTACAATCTGAACGTGTAAAAATGGATGGAGGGGTGGAGGGTGTTCCAGGGGCAAGTGTGTCCGGAACTGGTGGGTTCTTGGTCTCACTGACTTCAAGAATGAAGCCGCGGACCCTCGCGGTGAGTGTTACAGTTCTTAAAGGTGGCATGTCCGGAGTTTGTTCCTTCTGATGTTCGGATGTGTTCAGAGTTTCTTCCTTCCGGTGGGTTCGTGGTCTCGCCGGCTCAGGAGTAAAGCTGCGGACCTTCGCGGTGAGTGTTACAGCTCTTAAGAGGGCACGTCTTCAGTTGTTCATTCCTCCTGGTGGGTTCATGGTCTCGCTGGCTTCAGGAGTGAAGCTGCAGACCTTCGCAGTGAGTATTACAGCTCATAAAGGCAGTGTGGACCCAAAGAGTGAGCAGCAGCAAGATTTACTGCAAAGAGACAAAGAACAAAGCTTCCACAGTGTGGAAGGGGACCAGAGGGTTGCCACTGCTGGCTCGGGCAGCCTGCTTTTATTCTCTTATCTGGCCCCACCTACATCCTGCTGATTGGTAGAGCCCAGTGGTCTGTTTTGACAGGGCACTGACTGGTGCGTTTACAATCCCTGAGCTAGACACAAAGGTTCTCCACGTCCCCACCAGATTAGCTAGATAAAGAATGTGGACACAAAGGTTCTCCAAGTCCCCACCAGAGTAGCTAGATACAGAGTGTCGATTGGTGCATTCACAAACCCTGAGCTAGACACAGGGTGCTGATTGGTGTGTTTACAAACCTTGAGCTAGATACAGAGTGCTGATTGGTGTATTTACAATCCCTGGGCTAGACATAAAGGTTCTCCATGTCCCCACCAGACTTAGGAGCCCAGCTGGCTTCACCCAGTGGATCGTGCACGGGGGCTGCAGGTGGAACTGCCTGCCAGTCCCACACCGTGTGCCCGCACTCCTCAGCCCTTGGGTGGTCCATGGGACTGGGCGCCGTGGAGCAGGGGGCAGTGCTCGTCGGGGAGGCTCAGACGCACAGGAGCCCACGACGGGGTGGGGGAGGCTCAGGCATGGCGGGCTGCAGGTCCCGAGCCCTGCCCCGCAGGAAGGCAGCTAAGGCCCAGCGAGAAATTGAGCACAGCAGCTGCTGGCCCAGGTGCTAAGCCCCTCACTCCTTGGGGCCGGCGGGGCAGCCGGCTGCTCTGAGTGCAGGGTGCCCCAAGCCCACGCCCACCCGGAACTCGCGCTAGCCTGCAAGCACCGCAGGCAGCCCCGGTTCCCGCCCGCGCCTCTCCCTCCACACCTCCCCGCAAGCTGAGGGAGCCGGCTCCGGCCTTGGCCAGCCCGGAAAGGGGCTCCCACAGTGCAGCGGCAGGCTGAAGGGCTCTTCAAGTGCCGCCAAAGTGGAAACCCAGGCAGAGGAGGCACCGAGAGCGAGCGAGGGCCGTGAGGACTGCCAGCACGCTGTCACCTCTCACAGGGACAGAGAAAAGCAACTGGGGAGTTGGATATAGGAAATGTTTCTTGCTTTGTACTTTATCTCACATTAAATTATATTTATTATCTCTTGTTCTTTTTATCTCAGTCCTTTGAGGTATGTAACGAAGGCATAGTTTATTGTCTTATTTCTGCAGCATTAGTCCACATCCCAATTTATTTGGAAGAGTTCCAGTGTCAAATATTCTCCACTGCCTCCCCAGGCTCATCCATGCTTGCCAGACAGTGTGTGCCTGCTATTGGTTCAGGAAATCGGTCATCCTAGGTACATAGGCAGGACATTTGGTGTCTGGGGCTCGGTCTCCTCTCCCTGTAAAATAAGTCCTGTGAGCTCTCCTTTCAGCTCTCACATTCTAACCTTCTAGGGAATACAGGGATGGGCTATAGAAGAAGTTAGAAATAAGAGAAGACAAGGAACTTTATCAAGTGTTTTGGTATTTTTATTTCTACAGGAGAAGAGAGTGAATGACTTGTGGTAGATAAGTGAGTGGTTTTCCTTCCTCCATAGTTTATTTGTAAAACTGTCCCTTGCATTTGATTTGAACCACAGATGTCTTCCAAACCCAGCTGGGCTGACTTCATCATGAAAGACAGGGACCAAGAGCCATCACTCTGGCAGAGGGGCTAGACTTCTTTATTTACTGCAGTGCCAAGGGACAAAACTAAAACAAGCAGGTGGAAGCTACCGGGAGACGGTGTTCAACTTAGTAAGGGATGAGAAGCCTCCTCACAGCAGCCTCTGTTGGCGGAAGTCACCTTGCGTGAATCTGCGTGGTGCTTCAAGCACCAGGTAAAGATCTGTTGTTAAGGACGTTAGAAGCTTTTTTTTTTTTTTTTTTTTTGCAGAGGAAGCTTCAAGAAAGCTGTAGGGACAGGAAGATACCCCCTCACCCATACTAGGAGTTCTAGAACTCTCCACATGTTTAAAGGCTGACAAGTATTACAAACTTCTGTAACAAAGAGCCCTCAATAAGCCCCTGTATTAGTCTGTTTTCACACTGCTGATAAAGACATATCTGAGACTGGGTGATTTATAAAGAAAAAGAGGTTTAATGGACTCACAGTTCCACGTGGCTGGGGAGGCCTCACAATCATGGCGGAAGGCAAAAAGACATGCCTTACATGGTAGCGAGCAAGACAGAGTTGAGAATCAGCGAAAGGGATTTTCCCTTATAAAGTCATCGGATCTTGTGAGACTTATTCACTACCAGGAGAAGAGTATGAGCGAAACTGCCCCCATGATTCAACTATCTCCCACTGGGTTTCTCTCACAACACATGGTAATTATGGGAGCTACAATTCAAGATGAGATTTGGGTAGGGATTACAGCCCAACCATATCAGGCCCCCCACAACATGAACACCAACAAAAACAAATACTGAAAAAGTCAGACGCCTGAAAATTTCAGATAAACTAGAAAAACCTCCTTTCTGTTTAATTGTTCTAGATTTATGGTCCTTTCTCTCCCAATATCAGCCCCATTCCATCTTATGCTGTCTGGTCCATGGTGGGAACCGTTTGGGAAGGGAAGAGAGAGGTTGTACCTCTTCCAAATCTTTTCCCACCCTATATCCTATTAGCTCCCGATATGTTTTTTGTCTCCTGATACTCTGTACCTATTTTAGGGTTCTTTTGGGAAGAAATTCATGCTCCTGGCTGGGATGTAGAGCTAGGTTTCCTTGGCTCTGCAGCACAGTTCTCAAAATGACAACAACACATTGCACCCTTGATCATAGCAAAAAGCATGGTAGCTGAGACACTCGGGCCTCACATCTCAGGTTCAAAAAAACAGAAATCCTTTGTGTGTGTTTGTGTTCTGGATAATCACATTCAGATGCCTCTGCTGGCATGCTGATGGTTAAAGTAAAAGTCCTTGTTTGGTGACAGAGGCCAGACCTCATTGGCTGAAGTCACGTGGACACGCCCAGTGCATTGTGAAGTGATCACTGTGAAGGTCTTGGGGTAAGGGGTCTCTCAGTGATCTAGCCTTCTAGGGGTCAACCAGGAAGCCTTCAAAATTGTAATTTTTGTTGGAAAACTGTTCTACGATTGTCGAATATTTCCTGATGGTACAGTGCTGTGTAATGAACATGATGAAACTTAAAAAATTGTGTTCCTCCTAGAACTTCTTGGGCATCAGTTTCTGTTGTCTTTAATGGTAAACAGTGCTCAGGACGTGAACTGAACAGACCTCGGCATGACTTTTTTGAATGAAACCTTGTCACCACTCCAGCATGGAGCTAAGTGGGCAATCTCTGGATAAATGGTTCTGAATCCTGGCTCCTCTACTAACAAACTACATTTCTTTGGCAAATGACGTGTAAGCTCTTTCAGCTTCAGTTTCCTCATCTGTAAAGGGTACTAATAATTCCACCAGCCTCTCAGAGTGATGTGAGGACTTAATTGGGCACCTGGTACAGTGTTAGGTGAAGGTTCATTGCTCAAAAGCATTCATGATTTCATTATCGGCCTGTTGCTGTTGGTCACCCTCAATCCCCCCTGCCTTTTAAAAATTTTTTTGAGATGGAATCTCACTCTATCACCAGGCTGGAGTGCAGTGGTGCAATCTCAGCTCACTGCAACCTCTGCCTCCCAGGTTCAAGCGATTCTCCTGAGTCAGCTTCCTGAGTAGCTGGGATTACAGGTGCAGGTCACTGTACCTGGCTAATTTTTGTATTTTTAGTAGAGTTGAGGTTTCACCATGTTGGCCAGGATGGTCTCGAACTCCTGACCTCAAGTGATCCACCTGCCTCGGCCTCCCAAAGTGCTGGGATTACAGTCATGAGCCACCGCGCCTGGCCAATCCCCTTTTAAATGAAGGCAGTGTACAGGTAAGAAATTATGTAAATCAAGAACTTGGGTTTTTGGGTTCTAGGGAATCAATGTGGTGGTGAGGACCTTATTAAAGCCCTCTTGATGCCATTAGAAGAGAAGGGAAGAGAGAATTCAAGGCTGTGCCTGAAGAAGGCCTCTGGAGATGGCACTGACAACCTCAGATAAATCTCCATTCTGCAAAACTGGGCTCCCAGGAGCACCTCACACTTGAGCACATCACATGGCTTTTATCTAAACTCTTGGGTATGCAAATGGAGCTTTGATTTCACAAGAAGGCTTTCTGGAGCTTCCTGCTCCTAGTCTGGGCAGCAGCGTGAGAACAGGCCTCCCTGTGTATTTTGGCAGGGGTTGGCCGGAACAGGGAAACAGGGCGACATACAGAACTCAAGAATAATATCGAAAGAGTGAAGTGATACTTTCGGAATCTCAAATTTTTTTGTTTGGGTTCATTTCAAATTTTGGGCAAAGAAATGATTATGCTTCTGCGTGAAGGGAGAATTGTGGAGCATAATAGTTACACAACCCTCTCCTTCATGTGTTAAGTGAACTCTTCCACGCAATGGGTATTTCAAATTCGTTCTTTTTCTCAGTTTTATCTGCACCCCCCAAAATAAAATCCTGAGTACCAATTAGAATTTCCTGTATATCCCAACCCTCTTAGGATTTCCAATGAGGGTTTTCAAGGAGACCCATGTTTACTGAATGCAGGTATACTTTTGGTCTTAGGAAGTCACTGACTCATATGATACACTTTCCCTTCATAGAGAGCCCAGTTGGGCTAGCATGAACTAGGGACAGGTGCTGACTTTTAGGATCAATACATTTGTGGTCCAGTCAGTTATTAATATTTTTAAATGAAATCAGCTGGGCGAAACAAACTTTATTCCCTTTAGAGTGAAGCAAAGAGTGACTTTGTTCTTTGATTTCTCCCTGGAATGTTCTAACATTATTCCTGATAGGATGGCTATCCTCTGATACCTTTTGATTTTTTTTATTTTTGAGATGGAGTCTCACACTGTCGCTCAGGCTGGAGTGCAGTGGTGCGATCTCGGCTCACTGCAACCTCTGCCTCCCGGGTTCAGGCAATTCTTTTGCCTTAGCCTCCTGAGTAGCTGGAATTAACAGGCATCCACCACCATGCCTGGCTAATTTTTGTATTTTTAGAGACAGGGTTTCACCATGTTGGCCAGGCTGGTCTTGAGCTCCTAACCTCAAGTGATCTGCCCACCTCTGCCTCCCAAAGTGCTGGGATTACAGGCATGAGCCACCACACCCGACCTGATACCCTTTTAAAAACAAAATTCCATCTACCAATTCTCCTAATCAAGTTTATCTGAAGGAAACTTTTGTTGGAAATCTAAAGATAATCATGTTTTATCCTGGGGGCCTTATCTAAGTTTGTCAGATATAACAGTTGTGAAATGTTTTCTGGAGTCTGAAGACATGCTTTCACAGATATATTCAGCTTTAAAAAAGTATTTAATGAAACAATGAGAAAGCGGAGTCTAAATTAGGTTTCTTCTCCCTGTGTATACCACTTTCAAAAGCTTTTTGGATAAAGTTTAAATGAATTCTTTTAAATATTGACTTATCCTTTTCAATGAATGTTCTGGATTTCCAAGGATTGGAATACTGGGGACTTCTTTTGGTGATAAGAGAAGAATGCGCCTTTTGATATTTACTCCACATGAGTGTGTTGAGCACCTACTGTGTACTAGGAAGAGTGCTTATTCTGTTTCCTCTATTGAGAATGTTTTCTTCCAACTTTTGCATTAAATGAATTTCTTTTTATCTTTTTTTTTTTTTTTGAGACAGAGTCTCAATCTGTTGCCCAGGCTGGAATGCAGTGGTGAGATCTCACTGCAACCTCTGCCTCCGGGTTCAAGCGATTCTCCTGCCTCAGCCTCCTGAGTAGCTGGGATTACAGGCATGCACAACCACGCTCAGCTAATTTTTGTATTTTCAGTAGAGATGGGGTTTTACCATGTTGGCCAGGCTGGTCTTAAATTCCTGACCTCAAGTAATCCACCTGCCTCAGGCCTCCCAAAGTGCTGGGATTACAGGCATGAGCCACCGCACCTGGCCCATTCTTCCTATCTCTTTAGAAGGGCACTTTCTCTGAGAAAGTGCCACACATCCCTTTCTTGCTTGTGTGTGTCTTTGAGACCCATTTGCACCTCAGGTTCTAGTGCCTGCAGGCTTCTTGTTAGTTTGGTGTTTCTGTTGTTCCCTAGGGCTGGGGACTTTTTAGAGCAGGAAGTTTATCTTTTCTCTGCTGCTGCTGCCGCCTCCTCCTTCTCCTCCTCCTATTTCTCTTCTTTGTTTTTTTCTTCTTGGTTCTCATGTTGTACTTCTTGGGTACTCAGAATATGTTTATTGAATGAATGTTGAATGATCTTCCAAACAGGCATTGAATAAATGGATTGTCACCTCTTAGGATGGAAGGATGCTCTTAACAAGTAAGAGGACGAAGGCTCACACTGGCCCAGGTGCTTCGGCTGCCTCTGGGGAGTGCCTGGGTCCACAGCCCTCCTGGGTCTGGCGAGGCAGCAGACCAGCAGCTCTGAGACTCGACACACACACCCAACACACATATCCAACACACACACTGCCTCTTGCAATGGAGGGTGGTCTGCCCGCTGTTACTCTTGGTTTCATTCAGTTTGGCTGTGTGCTGAAAGAATTTGTGGTTGAGTTTATTTTCATATTGAGTGGTCTGCAACACGGATCACCACAATCCATAAAGCCCCACCAATGAAATCAACGAACGCCCTGGCAGTGGTGTGAATTATGAACCTAGAAGCGATTCCTGCCTTCGCTTTGCATGTTCCCTTTCCAATGAAGGAGGCTCATGTTAATTTCAGTCCCATTTCTGTCTGAATTATCCTGGTTCTTAGTAAGCAGGATCTGAAGTAATGACATTTTACCATATGCAAAACAGATAAAATTGACAGTCAAGAGAGGAGGAAGAAAAAAATGACCTTAAAAAGGGAAAAAAACAGCTCCTCTTTTTTTTTTTTTTGTATTTTAATTTTTAATTTATCAGGGCCTGTTGAGGGTGCGGGGAGAGGGAGGGCATCAGGATAAATAGCTAATGCGCGCAGGGCTTAATACGTAAGTGATGGGTTGATAGGTGCAGCAAACCATCATGGCACATGTTTATGTAACAAACCTGTGTGTTCTGCACATATATCCTGGAACTTAAAATTAAAAAAAATTTTTTAATTTAAAATTTTATTTATATTTTTCTGTTTACATGACATTTACAAAAGGATGAGAAAAAAGGAATATATGGCTTCCTGAAGGTGCTGTGCTGTCTGCTTCTGAGATCAAAGTCCACTCCTCCCAACGTCCCAGACCCATTTTTCGAAGCCAGCCAGGACATTCCTGAGACACCTACATGACCACTGCCTGACCATGAAACTGTCCCATCACTGTGGGTGACGGGCTGTTCCTAGGTTCTACTCAGATGCCCACTGTGGTCAGTTGTGACCTCCATGGCGAGATTTTAGAAATGGGGGAAGTTCTCACCCTCTCAAGCAGCCATACTGGCCCATCAGCTTCCAGAACAGAAGCCACATCCTTCTTGTGGCATCTGTGGGAAATCCAGAGCCAGTCAAGGGCATCAGGCAAAGTGGTCATTCCCCTCGAAACATTCCTGAGCTGACCAGACCATTGCCTATGCACTGCGACCTGACTCCTGGCGTTGGCCCTGTGACCTCAAAGCTCTCAGGCTTGGTAGACAGTGGTCCAGGGTTTCCTCAGAGAGCCTCAGTCCAGAGCTGCCTGAGCAGTGGCCATAACAGGAGGAGCGAGCTTTGCCTTCATGTGACAAAGGAGAGTGAAGTCTCAGATGAAATGCTGTGTGTGTATTTATGATAGTTCTGATTTTAATCATTGTAAAGATCTTCGTTATATATGTATATATGCACACATTTTTAAAGAACAGATATATGGCTTCTGAGTGAGATTTTATTTAAAGAAAGACTTCCTCAGTTTTTAACAAAGAAAAATTCAAAATCACTGTTATATTTAAAAGGGCTATTTATTAATCTATTTACTTTTTATTCATTCGTTTAACAAACAGCGGTAGCTGGGCTCTAAGGGTGTCACAAATATAAACTCATTTAATCTTCACAAACATCCTGAGAGGTAGGTACTCCTGTTATCTCCATTTTGCAAATGAGGAAACTGAGGCAAGAGAGGAAATAGAGCTCTGGTTTGCGACTGCGCTGGCCCTCACCCTGTCTGGCTGAGACTGCACTTCCACCGCCCAGATGTCACAATGGTTCCCCAGGTCAGACCTTCCTGGGCTGTCCTGGGACAAATGGCTTCATCCATCCTGTTTGCCACAGGAGTCGGCTCTACCCTGTGATCCCCAAGGTCCCAATCAGCACTGATGTCTGTGACTCTTAATTCAGATGACTGGCTGCTTGACTTACTGTGCATTTGACACTGTGGCAGCCAGTGAGAAGGTCACGAGGGAAGAGATTCAAAGATTCAGAGAAGTGCAGCAGATGTGGGTGTCAGGCCTCAGGCTTGACTTGAGACAGCGCCTGACAAAGGCCAAGCGGCTATTAGATGGTAATGAACGTGGGCCACTGTGGACCACGAGCAACCTGAACCAGATGTGACATGGCTCTTAGAAACAGAAGGTCTGCATTCCATTGCCTGTCAGCAGGGATGGGAGAGCCAGCAAGTTAGACTTTATCTGAACTGCAGCTTACCATGGTTACGCTTCCATTGGACTGTTACATTGAGTAACCCTTAGAAATAAGAAATGATTTACTAACTGCTAAGTAGTCAGTTGTAGTCATAAGCTGTCTGAGATTTTATTAAAAATTACAACAGATTTTGTGAATATAATGAAATAGAGACTAAGTAGAGAATCAATAAATGTCTCAGCCATTTTTCCTGCTTAAGGGATCACTTATATTGTTACACTCAGGTACCTTACTTATGGTTGGGGGGGGAAGATTATCCTTTTAAGAGGCACAAAAAGCTTTCAAGTGACTATGTTTCTAAAGGCTGTAATGAAAAGAAATATGTCTTAAAATGACTTCTACATATTCACATTTTTATGATGTTGCTTCAGTACAGAGTTACCCAGAGAATGGTTTTTAGTCTAGACAAGCATTGTACCATTTTCTGTGTGACTCCCAGAAAGTTTGAAGTTGAGCTCCAGCATAACTTAGGGAAGAGGGTTGCGGGGCTAGATATAAGGGAATTTGAGGAAAAGAGAAATTTAACATTTTCTCTTCAGACTGAAATCTCTTCCATGGATGGCACTGGTGTTGTGCTGGGCCCATTTTTACAGGAATCTGTCAGGTGGCACTTGGGATTCTACAGAGCCTCAGTGTGGCTCTAGGAGCCTGGGCTCGGA
This sequence comes from Pongo abelii, assembly GCF_028885655.2. Classification (NCBI taxonomy): domain Eukaryota; kingdom Metazoa; phylum Chordata; class Mammalia; order Primates; family Hominidae; genus Pongo; species Pongo abelii. The sequence goes on along the minus strand of NC_071993.2, from coordinate 128,427,438 downwards.
GCTAGCCGATGGGAAGGTGCCCTGCAGCGGCAGTCCCCAACCTTTCTGGCACCAGGGACCAGTTTCATGGAAGACAGTTTTTTCACAGACCGGCAGTGGGGAGTGGGGAATGGTTTTGGGATGATTCAAGCGCATTACATTTAAGGTGTACTTTATTTCTATTATTATGACATTGTAATATATAATGAAATAATTCTATAACTCACCATCATGTAGAATCAGTGGGAGCCCTGAGCTTGTTTTCCTTCGACTAGATGGTTCCATCTAGGGATGATGGGAGACAGTGACAGATCACCAGGCATGAGATTCTCATAAGGAGCATGCAACCTAGATCCCTTGCATATGCCTATCACAATAGGGTTTGCGATCTTCTGAGAATTTAATGCCACTGCTGATGTGTTGGGAGGCAGAGCTCAGGTGGTAATGCGAGCAGTAGGGAGTGGCTGTAAATACAGATGAAGCTTCCCTTGCTCAACCACACTCACCTCCTACTGTGTAGCCCCATTCCTAACACGCCATGAACCGGGACCAGTCTGTGACCCAGGAGTTGGAGACCCCTGCTTTGCAGGGCTGACCTACACGAAACAAACTAGAGAGTTTGTGGATGGGCAGGGGATGGTGTGTGGACAGAGATTTCCATGTGGAGAGCAGGATTTGTGATGATATTACCATCCAAAGGGGAGGTGCGCCACAGCCACTCAAGAGCTGAGCCTTGGGGCCAGATATTCAGTAAGGAGGCTAAAAATTAAAAAAAAAAATAAAATGATTGTAACAGAATATGAAAAGTGCCACACTGGAGTATAATAAGGAGGAGGGCCATGGCCAACCGGGATTTGGTGACCCAGGAAATTGTTCATAGGGCAAGGAACATTTGAGCTGGACATGAGGGGTGTGCAGTGGTTTGAAGGGTGACCGGGTTAGTGAAAGGCATCCCACCTTCAAGTCTAAGCCCCAAGGATTTCTTTGTAAAGAAGTGAGGGAAAGGGCCATTTGATCCTTCAGGTAACTTCTGGGCATGGGAAATGGAGTCGGATGAAGGGAATTCCATGATTTCCCAATTATCCTTGTTCCTTCGTCATTCTCTTTCCTCTCCTTTCTTATTTTTATTTTTATTTGTTTTTTGAGATGAGTTTTGCTCTTGTTGCCCAGGCTGGAGTGCAGTGATGCAATCTCTGCTCACTGCAACCTCCATCTCCCAGGTTTAAGCGATTCACCCACCTCAGCCTTCCGAGTAGCTGGGATTACAGATGCCTGCCACCACACTCTGCTAAATTTGCATTTTTAGTAGAGATGGGGTTTCATCATGTTGGCCAGTCTGGTATCAAACTTCTGACCTCAAGTGATCTGCCTGCCCCGGCCTCCCAAAGTGCTGGGATTACAGGCATGAGTCACTGCACCCGGTCTCTCCCCTCCTTTCTTACAAAAGTATTTATCGAGGGCTGCTGTGGACCACAGCTGTAGGCCAAATCCTGATCTCATGGGGTGGAGCAGTTGGCCCCCAATGCCTCTCCTCCTGTATTCACCACAACGTGTGGTCTCCTCTCACGCTGTACCAAGGCTGGCCTGTGGGACCAATACCACGTGACAGAGGTGATAGAAAGTCATTTCTGACATTAGGTTATAAAAAGACTGCAGTTCTATCTTGGGTGTGCTCTTCCTCTCTCAAATCACTTGCTCTGTGGGGAGGCAGCTGCTATGTCAAGAGAAGATTCAGGCAGTCTCTGCAATGGTCCACATGCAAGAAATGAAGATTTCCTGTCAAAATCTCGTGAGGAGCTGAGGCCTGCCAACAAGCCCATGAGTGAGCCTGGAGGTAGAGTCTTCTTCCCTTCCCTTTTTGGGCCTTCAGTTGAGACTACAGCCCCGGCCATCAGCTTAACTGAAACTTCACAATAACTCTTGACCAGAATCACCCCTGCTAAGCTGCTCCCAGATTCTTGACTGAGAGAAATCTGATATAATAAATGTTGATTGTTTTAATCTGATAAAATTTGGGATAATTTGCAATATAGCAATAGATAATGAATATAAAGTCTAACTTCTCTTATTGTCATTAACTTTCCTGTTCCTACTTTCTAAAGTCTACGGTGGCTAATCAGGTATTTGGTTGCTTAAAGTATTGGCCTTGAATTTGGGCAAAAGAAGTCTGGTCCCAGGCCCCAGGCTTTTGTGAGCCTTACTCTGGCCTTTCTGCTGCCATGCCTCTTTCCAGGGACTGAGAATCTACAGGGCAAAGAGGACTGCAGCCTGTCCTGCCTGATGTACCCCATCTGCTAACCATCCGGGTACCTGGATTCTTTGCCCAAAGGCAGCCAAACCTGCTTCCTGGACCTGGTGGTGTCATATATTGGCTTGGCTTTCTGAGTATGAACTATGCTGCTGGTGGCAAACCCAGATCTGTGGGTGGTAAAGGATGACTGTTACTGTAGATGTGGGCAGATCTGGGATGTGTGAGCTAGGGCATGCAGTGTGTGAGCACCATGGTGTGGACTGGTGATGCAGGGAGGAGAGAAGAGGGCAGGCTTCAGGTCTCATTCCTCTTCTACATTCTGGCAAGAAACTCAGAATTTTTGTTTTGTTTTGTTTTGTTTTTGTTTTTTTAGATGGAGTCTTGCTCTGTTGCCAGACTGGAGTGTAGTAATGCGATCTCGGCTCACTGCAAGCTCTGTCTCCCGGGTTCGAGCAATTCCCCTGCCTCAGCCTGCCGAATAGCTGGGACTGCAGGCTCACGCCACCATGCCTGGCTAATTTTGTATTTTTAGTAGAGATGGGGTTTCACTATGTTGGCCAAGATGGTCTTGATCTCTTGACCTCGTGATCCACCCGTCTCGGCCTCCCAAAGTGCTGGGATTACAAGTGAGCCACTGTGCCTGGCTGAAATTCAGAATTCTGAATTCAGACTGGGCCTTCTAATTCATTATGTAGGCATAGTTGTCAAGGGAAGAGAGAATGGATTTTATTTAACAATTTGTTACCATCATTTATGACTTTTAAGTGTTTAGACTTCTGGAATTTGTACCTCCATTTTACTCTTGTTCTGAGCCCTATCACTGTTACAGTTGGTCACAGCCACTTGGTGTCAAAGGGATTTGTAGAAAATAGTTCTTTGAAACTGGATCTAGTCAGTTTCCAGGTAAGAAACACATTTCTACTTCTCAGAATCCGGGAGAAAATGGAAATGAATCAAGCTTGCATTTTTGTCTTTAACTCTGTCTGCATCTGTCTACATAGCTAGTTACTTCTCTATCTGTCCATTCCATCCACCTATCTATTCACCCACCTACCTGCTTACCTACCTACCTATTTAAATGTACCTTTCTCTTTTAGGACAATTTTTTCTTCTAAGAAATTTTCTCTGCTGTGTATCTACTTTTTATTTCCCTTATAGCCACCTCATCTATTTCCTTCAGGGCATTCTTCTTAGGGATTGCCTTTTAGTATTGGGCTGGCCAGCCAAAGCCATTAGGCACATTGGTGACTATGTGGGATTATTGGATTTATGAACTCAATATCTCTGCCATTTCTAATTAGAAGAAAACTTCTGACTTCTCCATCATTTTGTATGCTGGAAAAATGCTTCCTTCCTGACTTGATCATTTACTGTGTCCTGTTATATATAGACTCTATGTTCCTTCCATTCCAGGAGTTGACACATTTTAGTGGTCGAAGTGATGGGATCTATATTTCTGTTTATATTTTTTTTCACTTGTGAAGCTCTTTGTTTAAATTATTTGTATGTGGTATTCTAGCCACCAGGGAAAAGATAGAGGGAATTATTTTCCATTCCAACTGGAACTGGGATCTTAAACATAAACCATATTGCACTTAAAAATGGCCCCTCGAGCTTTATCATGCTCACAGGAATCTTATCGCATTCTTGTGTTCTAATGAAAGCCAAAAGACTGGCTGGCCATTAGTAAAATCAGTGACCATTAAACAATGCTCAGGTTACCCGACCCATATCTTTCCTTTCCTAAAGTATTTGATAGCACCATTTTAGTAAATATGATACAGGAGAGCAATTTTCAGGTTATTTCCTGATATCTAAAAGCATTTAATAATCTACCAGTTCAAGATTATTTTGTAGTTTTCTCAGTGTGTGTGTGTGTATGTGTATGCATATACACACACATGTATTACTTTTTCTTTAAACTGATTTTTTTTTTTCCTGAACTCGTCCCACGTGCCTTCTGGCCAGGTCAGAATGGGCTTGTCTATGAGAAATGCTGGTTCCGCAGCAGTTGTGGCATCAAAGTCAGCACAGAGAGAGTGTTCCAAGTTATCAGCATAACTCTAAAAGACACGTTTATTTAATCCTGACTCGTAGGACTTAGGCCATCAAGACCCTCCTTCTCCTTTGCCAGCAAAGTAATTGCTACCACATTTAACTGTAGGAACGTGGTACCATTTCCCTGCAATTGTGGTTAACTACGGAGAAATTCTGAGACGCATAAACCTTGGTTTCTCTGAGACATATACGTATGTCATTGAAATATGAGCACTTGCCTTTACAATGGTATCCTTTTAGAGAGCCAGGATTGTCCGAGGCTCCTTGGAATGGTTCTTAAAAGACTTTGGCAGTGCTGCAAACTTTTTTCTTTTTTTTCAGGAGGAGGGGGGGTACAGATTAGGGAGGGAGAGAGGCGAACAGGTGGGGGTTGGGGACGGGTTATTATTTTTTGTCAGGAATCTGGCATTATTCAGTGGAAGCCATTTAGGCCCATTTTTAGGCAGGGGCCTTAGAGTCTGACCGCATTTGAAACACTCACCCTGTACACGTTCCAATTTGTTGGATGGGTTTCCAGGGGGAATGTCTTCAAAGTGTGGCAACCGATGACAAATCACTGCATTGAGATCAAAGCTTCAATGCTCTATCTGTTGACACCTGAGAACATTATCAGAGGGAATATGGAACTGTCAGCAGCAGATGTAAAGGAATTATTTACTGGAGACCCAGTGAATTATAGGGAGCTAAAAATACAATCATCCATAAAACCAGCTTCTAAACTTCTAATAGCTTCAGTCTGGCCTTCCTTGCAGCCACCATCTTGGATTTATAGTTACAATTAGGGCATTGATTTGTCTCTTTCATGGCGCAGTTGCATGCGTTTCCTCTGGGGGATGCCAGTGGAGCAGCCATTTCCACATTCAATTCACTATTCATTTGAGTTTCCAAAAGAACCATAAAATTCAGGAAGTAAACAGACACTACGGAGAGTATTTCTGCTCCAACATACACATGTGTATGACACCACATCTGTCTGACCATATTTTTCTTTTGGAAATTTGGAAAGCACATTAATAATAACTCAGTTCTTCCGCATGTCTCAGAGTTTCTCAGTAAACAAGCGCAAGTCTGTTCTGTGCCTACATAAGGTGGGCTAAGTTTGTCCTCCTTTTAAATGTGCAGGGTAGGAAATTGAAATGGTCAGAAACTACCTGTTTGATAAAGTGGCAGAAGGTTAGAGCAAAGAGCAGGGTCTGAGTGCCTGAGTGCAGCTTTTGGAAGCTGTCATTGATTCTTCCATTCTACAAATGTTCACTGAGCACCTCTGTATTAGTCCATTTTTACGCTGCTGCTAAAGACACACCTGAGACTGGGAAGAAAAAGAGATTTAATGGACTTACAGTTCCATGTGGCTAGCAAGGCCTCACAATCATGATGGAAGGTGAAAGGCACGTCTCACATGGTGGCAGACAAGAGAAAGAGCTTGTGTGGGGAAACTCCCATTTTTAAAACCATCAGATCTTGTGAGACTTCTTCACTGTCATGAGAACAGCACGGGAAAAACCTGTCACCATGGTTCAATAACCTCCCACTGGGTCCCTCCCACAACACATGGGAATTCAAGATGAGATTTTGATGGGGACACAGCTAAAGCATTATCAACCTCCTATGCACCAACTCCTGGGATGAACAAAATCGGCAGACTCCCAGATTTTGCAAACTTTATATTCTAGTAGGGGTGACAGGCTTTAAATAAATAATCAGGCAAATGTGTAACTATAAGCTGTGGTAACTGCTATTAAAGTTAAGTACAGGATGCTCCATAAGAGCAAAACTATGAAACCTTACTTAGATTCTCAGGATTTGGGTGAATTTAAGGACCACCCTTCCAAAAGTGGCATTTAAATTGAGACTGGAATGTGTAAGTGGCCAAGGAAGAGAAGGAAGAACTTTTTAGGCCAAGGGAAGGGCATGTGCACAGGCCACAGTGTAGGGATAAACTAGACCTGTCGAAGGTCTTAGCTGGATCCCAGAGTGAAAGATGAAGAGAGTGAGGGCCTGGGCCAAGATAACAGGAGATTAGCTATGAGCAACAAGTCTGTCCCAAGCAGAGACATTTCTCACCTGCTGCAAGGAAGAGGATGGGATCTCCTTTCAGTTTCTGTGAAGCTTCTCACCCAGTTTTGGAAAATAAAGTGCCCTTAACACAATTTAATACAAATATTCCTTTCTCTACTGAAACGGACTGGGAATACCCAACCCACTGCTGATAGAAATCACTTTGCAAGTGTGTGTGTGGGGACTTCTGACTTATTGTTGCAGTTATTCTATGTCTGCTGTTGATTGTACTAGAATAGCCCAAGAAGAAACAAGGCTCATGTTGGAGTTGATCTTCTGGGAAAATTTGCAACAGACCTCATTCAGTTTTGTTTAGATTTCTTCATGTCAATAAAATATAAAAATTCCTTCAGTTATTTTGAAATACACGGATTTCAGAAAAAAATATATTTTTGCTCATATCCTAGGGGCCAATGCCATTCTCAAACTTTTCAGACAGAGGCTTTCACGGAGGCCATTACCAAAGACATTCCAAGTAAGAAAATAGGAATAAAATGCAGCTCCACATATCTCTCTTCCACCATTATGGTCAGTTCTCTGGGAGCTTGGCCAGATCACCTTGGAAGAAGAAATCACTGGGAGATTATGAGTAAAGCAGCAATCTGACCTTGATTCTCTGAGTTGTCTACTATGTGAAGGGATAAAAGAAAATTTTACTCTGCCAAATGTCCTGCCAAAATGCTGTTTAAAAGGGCACAACATTGGCCGTGAAGAACTCCTTTCCATTTGTCTATTCAACAGGTATGTAGTGAACGTTGCCATGTGCCACATACACAGTTTTTAAGAAAAAATGAGTTCATAGTACTACAAAACTTTTATTATTTATTTATTTATTTATTTTTTCCCGAGACGGCGTCTTGCTCTGATGCTCAGGCCTAGAGTGCAGAGGCACTATCTCAGCTCACTGCAACCTCTGCCTCCTGGGTTCAAGCAATTCTCCTGCCTCAGCCTCCCAAGTAGCTGGGATTACAGGCATGCACCACTGTGCCTGGCCAATTTTTGTATTATTAGAGGTGGGGTTTCACCATGTTGGCCAGGCTGGTCTCGAACTCTTGACCTCGTGATCCACCTGCCTCGGCCTCCCAAAGTGCTGGGATTATAGCCATGAGCCACCGCACCTGGCCAAAGTATACAAAATATTTCTGGCTCTTTTTTTTTTTTTTTTGCGAGACATAGTCTCGCTCTGTCGCCCAGGCTGGAGTGCAGTGGTGCAGTTTTGGCTCACTGCAACCTCCACCTCTTGGGTTCAAGTGATTCTCCTGCCTCAGCCTCCCTAATAGCTGGGATTGTATTTTTAGTAGAGACGGGGTTTCACCATATTGCCCAGGGTGGTCTCGAACTCCTGAGCTCAGGCAGTCCACCCGCCTTGGCCTCCAAAAGTGCTAGAATTACTGACGTGAGACCCTGTGCCCAGCCAAAACTTTTTAATGTTTTATGTGTAATTACATATTGTAAACACTGTTTCACAGCCTGAAATGGTCTCTGAGAATATCATTTTATTAGATGCAGAGTGTTCTATTGAAAGGATGTGCCACAGTGTCCTTTTCTAAGGGACCTCTCCTTCACTCCCCCAAGAAAAGATTTCACCCTGTGTCTACAGAGCTTACAATCAAATGAGGACATAAAACCCAAGTTCTTCCACCCAAAAGTTGGATTAGGTAAGCATCACATCGATAGTTCAGACAGAAAAGAACCAGAGTTTGCATATTCCCATATTGCATATGCATGACTTTTAGGATTAGGAAAAAGCCTGTAGATGAGTGTAAAACCAACAAAGATACAACCCCTAAGGCACCCATCCCTCCTTCCCCACCCAGTCTGCGAGTTTCTCATCCACAACAGTCTGTTCGTTGTATCTGTAATAGTCAATCCCTCATTCTCAAAAAGTCATTTTCCAAATAAAATATGGACTCAGATGTAGAGATGAGCGGTAGAGATGCAGTGGGCAAGGGGAGAAGATGGGGCAAGGGGGAAGAGGGGAGGAAGGATCGGCTGGAAGGAATGTCAGGTGAGGGTTCATGGGCAGGCATGGAGGAGGGAGGAGAAGAAAGAGACCATGGTGGATACAGGAACACAGCATGGTCAGGGGTCATGCGTGGGGAAAACCATAGTCTTATTTCATGAGGGTCATCTGAGCCCATATGTTATTTGGAAAATGACTTTTTGAGAATGAGGGATTGACTACTACAGATACAATGAACAGACTGTTGTGGATGAGAAACTTGCAGACTCTGGATGGGGAAGGAGGGATGCGTGCCTTAGGGGTGTGTCTTTGTTGATTTTTACACTAATCAGTGGGCTTTTTTCTAATCCTAAAAGTCATGCATATGCAATATGGGAATAGAGAAAATACAGAAAATTATGAACAGGAAGAATAGCTCAAAATCCTGCTGTTCTGGGATGACATCTGTCAACAATGCATTTGAGTATACTTATTGACACATGCATGTGTGTACTGACATATAGTCATGTACATCATTTTTAAGAAAGAGTTCATAGTACTAAAACTTTTTGTTATGTTTTATGCTTAATTACATATCATAAGCATTGTTTCATATTCTGAAATGGTCTTTGATAATATTTTAATAGCTGCAGAGTGTTCTATCAAAAGGACGTGCCACAATTTCTTTATTCGTTCTCATTTTGTTAGGTATATATGTTTCCTTCAAACTTTTGTGAATATACATAACCATGAGATAAATACCCTGGAACATAATCCCTCACTGTTTCCTTAGAATGAATTTCTGGATGTGTAATTACTACCAGTGTAAACATGTTCCAGGCTTTTGGTGCACTATATTAAATTGTTAGGGCCCGACTGTTGACCTGTTTGTTCTTAGATGGGAGTAAAAATTTTCTCATTTGGTAAGCTTACTTCTACCATAGGGATACTGTTTTTATGCATTTCTCCCAATTTCCCAAACCAGGAATAAATTCCAGTGCTCGAAAGTATGGCTGTCTTTGCACTTTTAACAGATCATAGAATAAATCTACCTGGTATGATGGATACGCAAAATGTGGTACATCCACACAAGAGAATATTATGCATGCATAAAAAGGGATGAAGTTCTGATATGCTACTACGTGGATAAACTTGAAAACTTTATGCTAAGTGAAAGAAACTGGACACAAAGGTCATATATTATATGACTCTATTTATATGAAATATCCAGAATAGGCAAATCTATAGAGATAGAAAGTAGATTAGTGGTTGCCAGGGGCTGCAGGGAGGGCCTCCTGGGTAGAGGGAATGAGGAGTGACTGCTTGATGAGTATTGTGTTTCCTTTTGGGGTGAGGAAAATGTTTAGGGGCTAGGTAGGGGTGATGATGGCACAGCATTGGAAATGTGCTAAATGCCACCAAGTTCTGTGCTTCGAAATGGTTCAGTGGTAAATTTTATGTGATGTGAATTTTATCTCAATGAAAAATCTGTTGTGTGTGATTGCTCAGGGAACCACAGCAGGGAACATATGAAGGATCGATCATAAAGGCCCTCTTTATCTGGCTACTACCATATCCAGTCCAGAGCCATGGAGAAGAAAAGTACATTCCTTTTGGAAACAGAAGAAACTAGATCGATACTTTTCTTCCAGTAGAGGACAATTATTTTTCTAGTAATTCTCCAGGTAAATTTAAAGATAGCACTTTTCTCATAGCATTTAATTTGTCTTCAAAGAGACTTTCTAATAGGACAAATCTAATTTTCTCAAAATGTTTTTTTAAAGGCAGCCAGAAGTGCCAACATTTCAATATGGTGGTAGGGTGCTGTTTATGTAAAGATTTCCCCAGAGTCCATGTTACTGACTTGCTTGTAGAAGTTCATCTTTGCAAAACCTCTCCCTGATTCTTTAATGGCCTATTTCATAAGGGAATGAGTTACTGACTATAAACTTGGCTAGAGAGAGTCTCTGGGAATTAAAACCTGAATGTAAATTAATAATTAGCTCACCTGGCCTCAATTTTCAGAAGCAAAATATGTTCGCACATCTCTGTAAGAGTTGCCAAATAGCTTGCTCATTGGAAATCTCCTAATTATAGGGAAATGGTATTAAATCTTTTTCTTTCACTATCTCTGAGATCTAAGGTTTTTTATGACAGTTTTGGCTTTGGTTATGCATTAGAATTAGTGTTTCTGAATGTTTAAAGTTATTGACATAAAATAATAGTATTTTGCCTGAAAAAGTGAATAAACAAAGAAAAATACCTCTAGAAAACTCCATTAGAAGGCAGCGATGGTGGAAATGAAATTTCCATTAGTCTTATTAACAAAACCTAGGGGACTTCTGAAAGGTGTTTTAGTAGAAAAATCTAGCTCGAGAGACTTACAATTAAACCCTAAAGATGAAAAAAAATTAACTCCCTCATCTTTATGGTTACTAGATTTGTGATGAAGGAGAACCTGTGTGAAAGACGAGCCCTCCTCAAACAAGGACTGAGTCATTCGTTTGCACCTTCATTTATTCAGTAAACATGTTCTGCGCAGCATCCATCTGCCTTACATCATTCCAAGTTCCAATGATCCAAAGACTGAGAGAGTGTTTGGTATCATGGTTCTTATTGAGAATTCAAGGGACATAATAGTAGTGATACACAGCAGATAGAAATGTGCCCTATAATTAGCATAAGAAATCCTACATAAAGGGCAAATGTATTTACTGGTTGGGGAGATTGGAGAAGACTTCTTAGAGAAAATGACCATGGAGTTGTCCCTTGAAGGGTAGTTGTTCCTTTAGTAGGCAAAGATGAGGGAGAGTATTTTATGTGGGGAAAGTAGCAATGTATGCAAGTAATGACAGTAAGTGGCAGAGATTCTGGTCTGCTTGAGGCATGATGGCTACTGCCATCTGACTGACATGGAGCTCCTGAAAGGGCAGAGTGGAATATGAAACCAGATAGGTAGGGGCAAAATGGGGCACAAAACAGAAAGCAGGGGTGGCTCTGGGTCATGAGGCAGAAATCAAGTTACGGGCATTGTTTTGGGAGGGGCTCATCAGACTGGCTTCTGGATGTTGCTTCTCCCGTGGGGTCTGCTAAGGACACTCACTGTTCCCTTGGTCAAGCCACTTTGCTGTACTTGCTTCTCCTTTCCCTCTGGCAAAAATCCCCTTACATGGAGGAATAAATATGACATGTGCGAAGAGCACTTGGAAGTCTTGGACTTAAAAGGCACTTCTTTTATTTAAAAATAAAACAAAGCACTTCTCATGTTATTTGGGGCTATGATTCTGTGGTGAGCGGAAAGAAGTAAACTATTCTCTGGCAGTGAATTCCCCTCCAGCATCTGATGATTTAAAGCCAAACAAGGGAGAGCTACATTGACACCGGGAAAATTTCATCCAAGCACCTTTGTGTTTTTTGGAGGCGGGTCATGTTATACATATTACTCAAACTGGACTGGGTGGTGAAGATGCACATTGGGTCTTAGAGAGGGTCTTGGCGTAAGAGGAAGAAGGCTTGAGAAAGTGGGAGCAGAGAGAAGCACCCAGAAGATATACCAAAGGCCAGTCAAGCCTGAGCAGGGAGGATGACTGGCCCCGGGGTGGCAGCAGGAAGAGCAGCAAAGCAGGTGCCACCAAGACTAGAGGACTTTCCTTTGTTTCCAGAAAGGCCTCTGTATGAACTAGGAGTCTTCAAAGATGGCAGTGTAAATTGTGTCAGTAATTGCCAATGAGTGGCTAGTGAAGATTCAGATTTGCAGTTTAGTTTTTCCTTGGTCCACATGGGATTACTGGTGGGTCTGTTTTTAACCACACTCAAAAATTCTCATTTGCCATCCACCTATCAATCCATTCATCTGTCTACCCATCCATCTCTGAACACTGTAGATAAAATGCTGTCTCCAAATGGAAGTGTCATTATATGCTTGCTTATTTATTGTCCTTACTCTCCCATGTGTGCCTTAGATGATAACTTCCATGAGAGTTCAGGCCCTATCTGTCATATTCACTCCTGTGTCCTCAATACCGAGGAAACCACCTGGCACACAGTAGATGCTGAATAAATATTCCTCAAATAAAGGTACTATTAATAACTCATTATCATTTTGTAAGTCATTCACGAAACATTATATACCACTATGTTCTAGGCTTTGAGTTAAATTCTAGGCATGCAAAAATCAATGTGATGTCCTTTGCACTCAAGAAACTAACACAGTAACAAAAATTTTCAATGGTAGTGATATAGATAGAAGGAAAGAAGAAATCACATTTATTAACTACCCCTATGCACTAGATACTGTGTTTGCTGTCTTCCATGTGGAGTATTTTTCTTGTACCACTCTTGTAAGGCATGAAAGGCATGATCCCCATTCTATAGGTAAAGAAACTGAGGCTCAGAGAGATAAAGTGACATCTCCATTGTTAGCAAAAAGGGCTGTAAGAATACAGAAGATGATGTGGTTCATTATACTGGAGGAAGGGATATAGAACTAGTCAAGGAAAAACTTTCATAGGAGGTGACAACTGCACTGAGACTTGAAAGAGAAATAAGCAAGATGGCACCCAGAGGAGATGAAGGAGGAGATTCTCTGGCTCTTCATTCCAGCAGAGATGCACAAAAGAGCAACACCAGTTTCAAAAAGGAAAATCGAGAGGCTGAGGCGGGCAGATCACAAGGTCAGGAGATGAAGACCTGGCTAACACGATGAAACCCCATCTCTACTAAAAATACAAAAAATTAGCCGGGCGTGGTGGTGGGCGCCTGTAGTCCCAGCTGCTTGGGAGGCTGAGGCAGGAGAATGGCGTGAACCTAGGAGGCGGAGCTTGCAGTGAGCTGAGATCACGCTACTGCACTCCAGCCTGGGCGACAGAGTGAGACTCTGTCTCAAAAAAAAAAAGGAAAATCAGTGAAATATGTAGACCATCAGGAAGGAGGGGCCCTACCAGCTAGTGCACCTGAACATGAAGAACAAGATGCCTGTTCCCTACATACCTAGCATTCTGTTTCCATGGTGGTGTCTTCCAAGAAATGACTGACTTTGCCACTGGACTTCTTTTTAAGGAGAGTAGTGATCACGGGGAAGGGGAAGACCTGTTTGTCTTCCCAGAAATGGATTATGATCTTAAAATTAGCAGGCTGAGTCAACATTCTCAAGTGTTGATGCCTGCAATCAACAGATGAGATTTCCCTTAAAGAAATCATTATCTTTCAGAATAGAAGAATGTACAAAACATTTTTAACTCATTAATTTCTGGTTGTTCCATTCCGCCTTGGACAGTAGTCTTTGTTGGGTATGTAACCATAAAATATATATCCAAACAATCGCCCCCTCTTCCATCTCAAAATTGTGTGGGTCATTGCCTTGCCCTTAACTCCAATTTGACAGCCCCACTTTGGTGTGAGAAGAAACTAACAGTATCAGGTTTCTTGGCCTTAAACAGTTAATTCATCTCACGTGGTTGAGCGGCTCATTCCCAGGAAGTGTCTGCCCAGGCTCAGAACAGGGTCAGACCCAACTGTCACTGGGGGTGAGGGCTCTGGGCAGCAACATATGCTCCCCCTTCCTGCCTCTTCCCCTCTAGAGAACACCAAATAGATAATTAAAAATAAAATGTTTCGTGTGTTCATCTTCCGTAATCGAAATGCCTGATATACCACAATGTTATTAATTAAAAAATGTGGAGCTGATGTTAAGAATCTGGAGAAACTTCAAGAAGTCATATTTGAGGGATGATTTCCCCAAGTTTAAAAGAGATGAGTCAATCCAGAGGTTAAAAAACATGTATTGTCATTGGCAGATCGGAAACAGGCCAGTTCACGCCTGTAATCCCATCACTTTGGGAGGGCGAGGTGGATGGATCCCGAGGTCAGGAGTTCGAGACCATCCTGACCAACTTGGTGAAACCCTGTCTCTACTAAAAATACAAAAAATATCTGGGCATGGTGCCGTGTGCCTGCAGTTCCAGCTACTCGGGAGGCTGAGGCAGGAGAATTGCTTGAACCTGGGAGGTGAAGGTTGTAGTGAGCTGAGATTGTGGCACTCCAGCCTAGGTAACAGAGTGAGACTGCGTCTCAAAAAAAGAAAAAAAAGAAAAACCAAAAACAAAAAGCAAGCCTATCTTTACATCTCGCTCTTCAGATTCCAGCTCCGGGTATCAGTGTAGATCCTCACATATCTTTGTGTTCCCGGCAGTGGCTCAAATGTTACAATCGTTTTACTGAGGTGTCCATTGGTATTAAACCCTTCTGTATTTGATCGTTTTGATTGGCTTTCTCCTTCTGAACTGTGTTTCTGTAACCAATTTACAGGACTCCATATTCAATTTCAGCTGCACCACGTTGTGGTCAGCAGAGCCCAGAGTTTGAGATCCAGTAGGGGCTTTCCCTTCACCATCAAGTCTGCTTTTGTGTCATCATCCCAGGAAGCCCCCGGAGTCCACCTCACTGTCTTGGGATCTGTCCCAAATAATGGGAAACAAGTTGGCAATACTTGAAGAATAGATCAGTCCTGCAATAAGCTCTCCCCTTGGCCCTCAATTTTCTGGGTAACCAGACAAAGCAAATTGACTAGTTTTCTTTTAGCAGGAATTCTGTAACCTGTCAAGATACACACATGTATGTATATACATGTATCTATGTGTACTATATGTATATATATCATTCGTCTATGTATATATGTATATCTATTTTTTCCCTCTCTATTAAAGACATCTTTGCCAGAAGAGAAACTCTTCAGAAAATCAGTAATGCATTGATTCCTGGTTAACAATGGGGATTTAGAATGCTTTCAGAACCTATTGACTATTTCCAACTCTAAAATTTGTAAAAATCAACCCCACCAGCATCTGTCTTGAACCTAACATTAATCTTCAAAAAGCCTTTCCCAATAAGACCTCTAAAAGGGGTCATTTTATGACTTGCATCCTCAGCCTTCTGGCTTTGCAGTGATTTGTCTCCCTTTCCCATAGGCTGGTCTCACCCCATTCAAATTCTTCTCCCCTCACCTTTATAAACCCGCTGAATGACAATGGGAGACAAAGTGGACTTCTGCCCCCTCCTCCACTTGTCTTTTTCCACTGTCAGGATTTGTAGCTCTGGGCAAGAGGGGAGGTAAAGTGCAGTAGCGTTTTGTGTCCCCTCCTCTCACCTCCAAGCTGTTGCCCCGGAGAGCATAATGCGATAATAAAGACACCACTAACGTTTAACCCGTTTGATTAAACAAGTGCAATGGGATGAAGACACCAGAGGACTTTATTTAAAAGTCTACCACTGGGACAGGGGCTTTGGGACAGGCTGGCCCTTTTCTTGTCTGATGCTCAGTCCTGGAGAGAGAGTGTTGAGCTGTTTGCAGCATTGTCTCAGTGAACCTAAATATTCCTCCTCCAGCATTATGTGAAGCGGATGCCTGAGTCTTTCAGAGACTGAGAGGCCACTGAGGGGGGTTGGGGGATTTGCCACTTCAGAGGAAGGGGAGGGAGTGAGCCAGCTCTGGGAACAATGGGGCTGGGGGCTTTGTAACTCAGGATCCTGTGCTCCTCTGAACTCTCCTCCTCCGACCTCCTCAAATTAGAGCAAACAGTGGAATTGTGGGAATGCCAAAATCTAAGCAGCTTTGCCAAAGTTTTTGCATTTCTGCTTGAAGTCTTGTTTCCAGATGGAAGAAAGTCAATGAAGGGAGGGGGTCTTCGTGTAGGGTAATCCATGTTAGGCCACAAGAAATGGGGTGATGGCTCTCTCAGCAAGTGGTGGTCATGATCCTAAGAGTTTCTGATTTTCTTTTAGTCTTTTGAGATCACTGCCTATTCCTGATTCCACAACAGTCTAGGAAAGACATTGCTTTGAAGCAAACAAGTCTGCAGATCAAAAATACTTTCAGTCATCATTCAATATTGGCAAAATTAAGGAGTGCTGGATAGCCCCTAAATCAGCCTTATTAAAGAGCTGACACTTAAACTTCTCCCAGCCAAAGTATTGGGGAGTATGGGGGATGGGGGGATCCTACTTGGTTATCAGTGTTTGGATTTTCAGTGAGTTTAGATTTACTCTCTTCACATCAATTTCTGATTGAAGAAATACAGAGAATTGAAGTTTCAGA
Organism: Pongo abelii; assembly: GCF_028885655.2. Taxonomy (NCBI): domain Eukaryota; kingdom Metazoa; phylum Chordata; class Mammalia; order Primates; family Hominidae; genus Pongo; species Pongo abelii. The sequence goes on along the minus strand of NC_071993.2, from coordinate 128,411,058 downwards.
TTAACTCCATTCATGCATTATAATGGTTGGTGATGGAAGAGCTGCAGAAGTCTAGCTTTATTTGGAGAAGTAGACCCTGAGACTTTAAATGTTTCTGCCTGCATAAAAGTACCCAACCGCAGTGGAAATTGGGATGAAACCTATAGCTTTGCTTCTGATGTCTTTCCATAGCTGTGGGGTTTGAGTTGGACAGAAAATCTAGAGCTGTCTTTTTAGAGGACATTTACTTTCACTTTTCAGTTTTTTCCAAGCTAGAGAAATGCCCACATTTTCCAACCTCAAAAGGATATTTTGATTCAGGTCTGACCAAAATTTGCTTGAGGATGATGAATTTCTTATCTTTGAGGGTTTTGCTACTTCTCGTGAATATACAAGTAGTTTATTTCAGAGCGCTCCATGGTGATTATACTGATTGCGGGTGACTGATAGCAAACTGTTTAATCCCAGTTGACGTGGATTTTCTGCTTCTGGGCGGTATGTGTCTGTGAGTACATGCTCTGAGACTCGAGGCAGAAATTTCTTTCTGATAACCTAAACCAAGTGGGATTTAGAAGATAAGTCACGTTGAAAATAAACCACACAATACATTCTGTCCCCTCTGATCACTGATTTTTTTAGAATCTATTTTTGATTTCTTTGTTCGAATTCTTCAGTTTTCTTAATTAAAATTTGATTTATAATTTCAGTTATACTTTCTGAAAGAGGTAGTTGTGTTTCGGGGGCAAGTTTGGAGACAAACCTAACTGGTTCTTTGATTGAATATATTTGCCAAGGGTGAGGTGTAGTCACTGAAAACAACAAAAAAGAAAACTCCAAAAAGCCAGGAGAGGACTGGATCCTGGGGGGAGAGAATGTCTGCTCTGGGCTTGCCAGGCCCCATCTGGCTTAGCAGTACCACGCTGGGAACTGCATTTAAAGAGGAGTTTTGCCAAGTCAGAGTTGGTGACAGAGAGGGGTTTCAGCCTCCTGGTGTTTTTGCTTGACCTGCAACAAGATTTACATATTGAATGTTTTTCACTAAGCTTAGACTCACAGAAGTCCACACTCCTCCCTGTTGCCTTACACCCAGTGCTTGTCACTGATTGCTGTCACCTGCCTGACATCCAAAGGCATTTGAGATTCTGCTAGGTACAGTTGCAGGCACTGGGGATATATAATTGTGGACAAGGCCCTTGGCCTTGAAGTGTTTGTTGCAGAATGCAAGACTGAGACTGAACGACCCAGCAAATAATTACCAACATCACTTCTGATAGTGCTGTGTGCTCTCTAGAGACTAGTAGAGGGTGCCGTGGTAGAGGGTGATAGAGAAAGAACTTTGCATGGCATGGTGAGGGAGGGTGACATTGAGCCAAGCCCCGTGACAGGGAATGGCAAGTGCAAAGTCAAGCAGCTGGAATGAGATTGCAGAAGTCCAGTGTGGCTGGAGCAGAGTGACAGGGAGAACAGAAGGGATGACAGTGACAGTGCAGCAATGGTCCTTGAAGGCTGCAGTAAGGCTGTGGAAGCCACAGGAGGAATCCCGAAGGGGGTTCTGGGTGTGGTACCCAAGGTTGGACCAGGTGCCTGTTGACATCCCTTCTAAATCTGATTCTGAAACTCTGACTGATGCTTGTGTGGCCTGTATGGAGACTGGCTGCCAAGCTTTCCATGAAACGAGAGCTTGAGTCTTACAGAGTTCCTTGGAGAAATGATAATGATAATAGTAATAATGGTGGCAGGAGGAAACTTGAGAGGTGCTATGTTTACGGCCTTGAAGGTGGTAATGGTTATCCCCAAACTCATCAAGCTGCATAATTAAATATGCACAGCTTTTTACATGTCAGTTGTACCTCAACAAAATGGTTAAAATGAAAGAAGAAGAAGAAGTAATGTGGCTGCAAGCAAGAGCTCCAGCCCTGTTTTGCACACAGAGAACGAGTGTATGCAGAGGGTAAATGAATTGACTCAACTGGACAGTGGGCAGCACCTGAAATAAAGCCCCACTGTGCTGGCTCCTTGTGCTCCAAGTGCCGTACCACGTCTTCTCCCCTGTATTGCCTCATTATTATTCACTTAAGTGGGTGTGATCTGAAAGGGAGCATTGTTTCAGAATCAATAAGGGGCTGAATTCGTGTAGTACAGTGAATGTCTGCGCTTCAAGCACCTCCTTATCACCAGCACACAGTAGAGGATAGGTCCAAATAAAACACATTATCAGGCTTTGTTGACTTTCCAGGCTCAGCAGCTGTATTAATGGAGCTCTTTATATCCATTCTCTTTATAAACCGGGTTTTCTCACTTTCATTTCTCTGGGAACTTCTAAATAAAGCTCTTGCTGAAGAATGACAAGGGTGTTTGAGTTGAACAGTTGAACAGAAACCATTTGCTCGCTGGAGTTTTCATACTTGGAAAATGGGAAAAAAATATATTACCAAAGACCACCCCCGTTCTAAGAAGGAGGGGAGGGGTTTAAATGTTTACTCTATGGCATTCTGTATCATGTTTAAATTGACCATGCTAGGCTGATGCACCGAACATTAACTTCATGAGAAGGTTTTCTCTAAATGTACGTGTCTGAAATTAAAAACTTAAAAAAAAATCACAGATGCTTTTGCACATGGAATTCTACTAATTGTCTATCAGATTTAGCCTGTGCTTGGATATGGTGCTATAGTAATTTTGGAAAGAGGTAGATTATCAGTATTACGCCATTATGTAAAACTTTTAATGAAATTCTTACTCTTACCTACTTTCTGAGTAGGTTATTGTTATTACTGCCTGGTGGGCACTTTCAAGATGAATGTAGTTTCAAATAGTAACAATTCTATCAAATTCAAAATGAACCTGTTTAGAAACTTTTTTAAAATTCCATTTGATGGACCCATAAGCCCGATCCTTGCCTTCTGTGTTTTGCTTGGCTTATATACCATTTAAATATTTTATGAGTCAGCATAAAAAAGCAATTTTAAAAGTAAAAATCTGGGTTTCTAGCTTCCCTGGAAATATCAAAAGATCTAGCGACACTGGGTCTAGCCAGGGCCTGTGCTCTTTCTGAATCCACCATCTCCACCACTCCCTATTGCCTCCCTGACTCTGAGGCTGTCAGTTTGTAATTTATCATAACTCTTGTTTTTCTTAGAGAAATATTTTTCTTTACCAAAAGTGGAAATAGAGAAAATTACCCAAATGAGCGTATGCTTAACAAAATGTGGAGCATGCTGTGTTTCATATGCCAATATCTGGTGGCCAGGCTCATTTGCAGTGCTCCCTGGGTCCCTGAATTCATTTGTATTTGTCACCTTCATACCTGTGTCCCTTGTGCTTGAAGTACTTTCTCCTGCCTCTTCCTTGAGTTCTTGACTTAAATGTCATCTCCCACCCCCACCTTCCCTGATTCCTGTGAGAGATGAGTTGGCTCTGCAGGTAGAGCCTGCTACAAGGTGTTGGCCACGCCTTCTTGGAATTTCATGTTTACATGTCTGTCTTTGACTCTAAGTTCAATGAAGTCAGGCACTTTCTTTTTGTTGTCATAACCATGGTTCTAGGACATATTCGATATGCAATAAATATTTAAAAACAGCATTGAAAGATGTTACCCTAGTCTGGATTTTGAATAAAAATGTAATGTTATTTCATTTGAGTCCTTGTAACAACGTTTTAAATCAATTCATCATAATTTCAACACGGAGTGACTGCTTCTGGGAAGAGGACTTTTCCTTCTTTTAACTCGAGAGCAGAAACTGGTCTGAATAATTGTCGTAGGGATAATATCATTTGTGCAATAAGTCAGTGGGTACTATTTACTTGCCAGGTGTTGATGTCAAGGCTACAGATTCTTGGTCTCATGAAACCTTTACTAGTGAGGTAGAAGGATGCAGACAATAGCATGTAAAAACAAACACGATGTGTTCAGGTATTGATAAACACTGAAATTTAAACAGGTAGGCAAACTAGAGAATGACTTGGGGGGTTGGCAGGGGAAGGTGGAGACGAGAGGCTTCTGTAGCTGATGCTGTCAAGGAGTGCCTTTTCCCTACTGCCTCCCACCCACCTGCTATGAACTGAGATTCCAATGGTAAGAAAACACTGCTCTGAGGAAGATCTGGGGGAAGAGTGGTCCAGGCTTAGCAAAGAACAAGTGCAAAGGCCCTGGGGTGGGAACACACTTTGTATATTTGAAGTAGCTTGAATTTAATGAACAAGGAACTTGGTGTGAGATGAGATTGGAGGAGGAGGTGGGGCGAAAGCAGGCAGGATCTTATGGGCCACATGGCAGCAGGAATTTTTTTTTTTTTTTTTTTTTCCCCTGTTCCAAGGGATGCTGGGCTTTTCCCAGACATGCAGGCTCCACATTCCTCTTGGAAGACTGAGTGGAGTCCTGGAGGAAATGTGGGCTTGAGAATTAAACAGACCTTGACTTGAATCTCCTCTCCACCTTCTACCAAGCATGATCTTAAGCAAGTCTTTCATTTCTCTAAGCCTCAGATTCCAGTTGTAAAATATGATTAATGCCTTCAATGGGATTTATTCATTCATCCCACAAATACTGATTGCATTTCTACTATGTATCCGGCCCTGGATATCTATCTGTGAACAGGACAGATGAGGCTTTCCCTGCATTCGTGGAGCTTACGGTCTACTTGGAAGTGATAGTCAATTAATGAAAGCATTATGAATAAGATAACTTTAGGTAGTGATAAGTGCTATGGGGAAAAGACACAGAGCAATAGATAAATAGTGACTGGGAAGGAGCTAGCTGACCTTACTTAGTTGTCCGCATTTTACTTTTAAGGACACTAAGGATGAGAGAAGTTAGATGATTTGCTCAAGGTCATAGAGCATGTAAGAGGCAGAACTAGAGATCAAAACCTGTCGTCCTGGTTCCACAGTCCTTATTCTTTCCCAATATTACTTCATTGATGGTTTTACTCTCCATGAAGTAGAGTAATAAATTATCTACCTTGTTTGGATGACTTAGAGATTTGAGAATTAATGCCTAGACCATCCGGGTATCTGCTTGATGCTGTATTCTACAGTACATATGCTGACATAGGGCTTCAGTGTTTCTCTGGAATTATGTAGTCACTAACATGACTGGGACGGAGGAGTCAGTTTGCACTGATTTTCTGTTCCCAGCCTGAAGTCCAAGCATTGCCCTTGCCCCACAACTTGAAAACAATCATAGTGACTGACTTCCGTTGTAGCCTTCATGGTTTCCAGGGCACGTTTATGACCAATACTCCGATACTCATGCCAACCCTCTGAAAAAACATTATTTATCCTGTTTTATAGATGGAGACCGTGCGGTTCTGAAGAGTAGTTAAATGACTGTCCGAGCTGTGTACATATCAAGTGGCTAGAACAGGACTTGAATGTGGTCTTCATGTTCTAAATCCTGCTTATTCCACCCACCATCTTCCTCTTAGTGTCCTTCCCACCTCCAGCTACTCTTCTCCTTATACCTAGGCCCCTAGAAGAGTACTTTACAGTCCTTAATAACTGCAGTTTGATTTGATGGGTTTGTTAACCACAGGGTGGGATCTAGTCTTGGAACTCGATGCCCCCCATGTGAGGTGAATCAATGCCTCACCTTTCTTGGGCATTGTGGACACTTTAAGCATCCTCTGGTAGGTGAGAAGGACTTTTTGATTCAGGGAACCTTTCCCTGAACTTCATCTAAACAGCAGGTTGGTCCTGGTCTTAAGAAACTTGCCTCATTCCGAGCTGTTACTACTCTTGAAAGAGTTATTATTAGTGATTTTTTTTCACAACATAAAACAAGTGAAGAGGATTCTCCAATGTGTGAAGGGTGGATTTGGGGATTGGGCTGTGTGCCCCTAGGATTCTAGGCTCAGACTCTCTCTGGGTTCCCTCCTTGCCATCTGCCTGGTCTCCCCTGGCTCTTGTGAGTTTAATCTACTCCCTGGCCAGGAGATATCAAGTTTCGAAAGGCTGTGCCAGACTCTTTTTGTCTTCTCACTCCCTCTTCTTTCTTGTAGCATCTCATTCATGGCCACAGCTGCTGTTACCTCCTTTAAGCAGGGGAGTCACAAACTTAACTTCGTTCCATCAGAGTTTGCCTTTTGCCTGAATATCTGATCATCTACTTGATATTGTCTCTTTGATCTCTTGAAGGAAACTCACTCAACTTGTCCAAACAGATTTTTCACTCCCCAAACCTGTTGTTCATCTAGTGTCTTCTATCTCAGTGAATATCACCCTATTCATCTCATTACATAAGCCAGGAGACGGGGAATTCACCGTTGACACCTTTCTCTTTTTTATCTATCCCTCATATTGAATCCAGCACCATTTTAGCTCCTAAAGAGCTCTGGCATGTGCACGATTCTCTTTCTCTCTCTCTCCCCCGCTATCACCCTGGTTCAGGCTGCTCTGGGAACCATCTTCCCTCTATTCCCATCCACCACACAGCAGCCAGAGTGGTTCTTCCAGAGGACAGATTTGATCATGTGACTCCATGGCTTAAAACTCTCCAGTTGTTTCTTACTTAGAACAAACATGGAAATTATTGACTTGGTCTACTGGGCCCTGTTGAGTCTGGCCACTTCTAGCCTGTGTAGCCTCGTCTTAAACCACCCTTCCCATGCCCTCTCAATTCTAGCCAAGCTGATCTTCTTTTCTACACCACAGGCTCCATGCACCCCATTCCCCCTGTCTCGACTCCTCATTGGCTTGGGTGAGTCATACTCATCTTGTAGTTCTAATTCCGTATTACTGCCCAGGCATGCCTTTCCTGGCTGGGCTGAATCCTCTCTTACAGACTCTCATAACATTGCACTGCCACTTTGTAGTTCCTCTTAAAGTTACAATTGAGAAATTTTATGTATGTGATTATTAATCTCCCTCTTCCACTAGCCTGTGACCTCTGTGGGAACAAGAACCATGCCTGCTTTGGCCCCACTGCCAGTATAGTAGTTGGCATTGTAGATTGAGTAGAGGTCTCCTTATTGGGGGCAGTCAGGAGTTGCTAATTTCCTCTGCATGTTTTGGATGGTGTGGTAGACTCAATCCCAGATAACTCAGTAGGGATAACCAGTCTGAACTACCACCACCATCATCCCAACCATGGGCACCTTCACCAGCATCTCATCATCATAATCACTGCCACTGACACTATCACTATCATCATCATCATCATCCTCCTCCTCCTCGTCATTACTACCACTGGCACTCCCACCACCACTATCATCATCATCCTCATCACCACCATCATCATATCATCATTATCATCATCACTCCTTCATCATCATCCTGGTCATTTTAGCCCTTGTGTCACAGTAAGACAAGTTGGTATTTTTGCATTATGAAACACAGCCAGTCATTTATTAATTTCTTGGGAATATCAGAGTTCTGATAAGATTTATCTCAGATATTGATATTACAATGTTTGTTGAATTTTTAACTAAAAAAAGTGCTTTTGTTTCCTATCTCATAGAATTGGGTCTTCAGATGGGAAAACATGCAAATCCTTCCATGATTAAGACTTGGGATCTCATTCATTCATTAAACAAACATTGACTGAATGTCTATCGTGAGCCAGGCACTGTTTCAGGTGCTGGGAATACAGTGCCCTCATGGAACTTATGGAAGGAAATGAGCAACAGACAGATCAGAAGACATGTGGCATGTAAATGTTACAATGAAAACAAAACAGAGTGATATAATAGAGCCTGAGGAGGGTTACTTACAATTGCATAGTATGTTTGCGTTTTTGCTATGTGACAAGTGACATTAAAATCTCAGTGGCTTGTGGCAACAAGGACTTATTTGAGGGCTTCTTGTTTATTTATGGGCTCCTCATTCACCTTAGACAAATGGTGACTGGTAAGTATGTGAGCCTGTACTTCTCTCACTTGGTTGTCAGCAGAGTGAGTGATTGAGTAGAACCATTAACAGCTCTTAGGACCTCAGCTCAGACCTGAGCTGAGGCCCAGTGTCCCTTACGCCCATGTTCCTCTGGCCAAAGCAAATCACATGACTGACATTAACAGAGAGAAGAAGCTGCTCTGCTCAAGGAGACAGGCACTGCAAAGATATCTGGCAAGGATGTGGATGTCTTACTGGGGAAAAAAGAATTGTGACCCATAATCTAGTGTATTTCAGAAGGCTTGTGAAGCCCTCAGAGTAGGTGGCATTCGAGCTGACACCTGAAGAAAGAGAAGGAATCAGCCCTGTGGTGACTAGTTCCAAGCAGAGGACTCAGTTGGGAGAAGGTCCCATGGCAGGAACAGACTTGAAGGAGTGAATGAAACAAAAAGAATCAAGTATGACTGGATGGGACTGAGCAAGAGGAGGCTTGGAGAGGTAGGCAGGTGCCTGGTCATATGGTCACGGTGCTGAGGTCTTGTAGGTCACAATCTGGAGTTTGGGTTTTGCAATGGGAAGAATGGTGGTGGGGGGTGGGGTGACACATCTATTTGTATTTTTCAAAACTCTGGCTGTATTTGCTCGCAGGTAAGGCAAACAGGGCAGGCCAGCTTTGAAAACTACATGAAGAATGATCTTAAACCTCAACGGCTTGTCTTTCTGAAAGATTTAAAGATGATCTTAGTAAACTGCAAGACAGTCTAACCCCGGCTTTAGTCCTTCTTCCTGTTGCTGAGTGTGGACTCTGTTTCTCAGGGCTGGCCCTCTCCGCCACTTGACTTGTCCTGGAGAAAGAGTGAGTTCAGGGTGGGTCCCAGATATGCTGCACACCACTCTGACACGACCTCCTTCTAATTCAGAGCAGAAGCCTCAATAAGGAATCACTTTAGAAGAAAGGCTGTGCTTTAATTTATTGTTTTTTCCCTAAAGTTTAAACATTCTCTGCACTTGAGTGGCTGTTGCTTATGCATCTGACTTATTTAGGCAATTTGCTATTGTGTGTGTGGTCCAGTCCAGCCTGTTTCAGTAAAGTGTATGTTAGATGCTTGGAAATTCTCCAGGGAGCATTGTGTGTGTGTGTGTGTGTGTGTGTGTGTGTGTGTGTGTGTGTGTGTGAGAGAGAGAGAGAGAGAGAGAGAGAGAGGAGGAGGAGGAGGAAGGGAGGGAGAGAAAATGGATGGAGGAAAAGAAAGAGGGTGAGAAGAAGCAGGGAGAGGAAGTGAGGGGAGGGGGGAGAGGGAAAAGAGGGAGAGAAAAGGAGAGAGAAAGGGGGACAAGGAGGGAGAGAGAGAATTCTAACTAGCGTCTCAAGCATGATGTTCACAGATGAATAGTACACACTTAATTTGAAGAAACGATTCCTTTTCTTAAATTTTGGCTATTGTCAGTCATATTGCAGGCACACTGATATGGTTTAAATTAGCATTGTGGAAGCAATATACTGCAGAGGAGTGCGTGACTAAATTATTAAGAGCGATCTGTGAGGATCAAGCACGAAACCGTCTCAGCAAATAGAAAAACTTTATATGGTGCTTTTTGCCAGCTGTGTCCCTGGTCATTGAGCACAACGTGTAACAGTTTGCCCATGGACTATTTTGGGAAAAACAGTCGTTTCATCAAGGGTACGGCTTGGGTTTGAAATTTTGTTTGGATCACTTGCCAAGAAATTGGCTTCCAAAAATCAAATATGAAAAATGTTAAGAGAATTGGAAACTAAGGCAGGGAGCTCTGCTTGCCAAATTTTAACTATTACTAACCTGTTAGAAAATATCATCACAGGCCAGGCATAGTGGCTCACGCCTGTAGCCCCAGCTACTCGGGAGGCTGAGGCAGGAGAATCGCTTGAACCTGGGAGGCAGAGGTTGCAGTGAGCCGGGATTGCACCACTGTACTCCAGCCTGGGGGACAGAGCAAGACTCCATCTCAAAAAAAGAAAAAAAGAAAAAAAATACTATCACAGGTACAACATAATTTGTTCCTGTGCTACAATTTCTGTAATGCTCTTATAGATAAGAAATATTAGAAGATTTAAAAGTAAAAGGGCTAAAATGAAGTCTTGGCTTTGTCACTTGTGAATGGTGTGGACTTGGGCAAGGCATCTCACCTCTTTGTTCTTTAGTTTATTCTTCTGTCAACTGAGAGTGGTAGTGTGTCCTTCCCAGGTTTTTGAGGAAAATAAATGAGATCATCTTTGTGAAAGGCCTCTTTAAACTTTCAGGTGTGTGCAGATATGTATGATAACTTTTATTCATGATATCAATGAGCAGAAGGTCATCTCTGAGCACTGTAATTATAGAATTAGGAAATAAGAATTTCAACATTTTTGAAAATCCCTGGGATTATTTAATTGAATAATCAAAGAAAATAGCCAGGGCAAATGTGTCAACTCCAGCCCTTGGGGAGTGATGGGAAGATGGTGGGAAACAGATTGTAACCAAAAAAAAAAAAAAAAGAGAGAATAAATCTGCATGAACTTTAAATATGATGTTGTTTTGAATCAGGTAAACCAATAAAGTACTTTGAACCCTCATCTTATTTTCATTTCCACATATTATAGGTCCATCAGCTTGTGATAGAGAGTGAAACACCAGGTTAGGAGCAGCTACAGGTATGGGGCACTGGGAGGGTGCTTGCCACAGAGTGGGGCAGACCTGAGGCAGGTGTGAGGCCTCAATATCAGATATTCCCTGTATCTCAAACACGCAGGAGCCTGCCAAAGCTCCTGCCTCCCAGCACGACATAATCACTCAGGATCTGTTTATTGCACTGATGAACAAATGAATTAATGGAGATGAAAGGAGGAATTGGGGATCTAGATCAAAATCTGCTCATCCCTCAAGTCCCAGCTGACGTCCCACCTCATTGGTGTGCCCATTCCACCTGGTTGGTGTCCTCTCCACCCTGATTCTCACAGCTTCTACCATTGGCAGAATCGCTTGGGCTATTCTTTACTTCATTCGGCTCATTTTTAAGAGAAGAGGTTTTGGGTAATTTTTCCCCTACGATGTTAGTTGCCCTTTGCACTGAAGACACAAAGGAGAAGGAGCGGCGTCCTCCACTGTCATTGAGCTCACAGCCTCGAGGGCACAGAGGGTATAAAGCTCAATAACCAACGTGTTCCAATGTTATACAAATGGCCAACAAGCCCATGAAAAGATGCTCAACATCTTTAGCGACTGACAAAAAGTAAATCAAAATCACAATGAGGCTGGGCACGGTGGCTCACACCTGTAATCCCAGCACTTTGGGAGGCCGAGGTCAGGAGTTCGAAACCCGCCTAGCCAACATAGTGAAACCCCATCTCTACTAAAAAAAAAAAAAAAAAAAAAAAATTACAAACATTAGCCGGCTGTGGTGGCATGCACCTGTAGTCCCAGCTACTCGGGAGGCTGAGGCAAGAGAATTGCTTGAACCTGGGAGGCACAGGTTGCAGTGAGCCAAGATCGTACTATTGCATTCCAGCCTGGGCAACAGAGTTAGACTCTGTTTCAAAAATAAAACCACAATGAGGAACAACTTCATACCCACTAGGATGGCAATAATAATAATAATAAAAGGAAAAAAAGTGTTGGTGAGGATATGGAGAATTGGAACCCTCACGCACTACTGCTGGGGATGTAAAATAGTGCAGCCACTATGGAGACAGTTTGGAGTTTCCTCAAACATTTAATCATAGAATTAGCCTATGATCCAGCAATTCTGCTCCTAAGTATATACCCTAAAGAATTGAAAACAGATGTTAAAAAAATACATGAATGTTTACAGCAGACCTATTTACAATAGCCAAAAGATGTGGACATCTCAAATGTCTATCAACAAATGAATAAAAATGTGGCATAGCCATACAATGGAATAGTATTCAGTCATAAAAAGGAACAAAGTGTTGATACATGCTACAACATGGATGAACCTTGAAAATACTATGTTAGATGAAAGAAGCCAGACACTAAGGGTTACATATTGAATGATTCAATTTATATGAAATATCAAAAATTGGTACATCCATAGAGACAGAAAGATTTGTGGTTGCCAGAACTGGGAGCAGGTGAGAATGGGGAGTGGCTGCTTAATGGCTACAGAATTTCCTTTTGAAGTGATGAAAATTCTTAGAATTAACAGTAATACATGCACAACATTGTGAATGTACTTAATGCCATTAAATTGTACTTGTTTTTTTTTGTTTTTTGAGATGGAGTCTCACTCTCACCCAGGCTGGAATGCAGTAGCACGATCTCAGCTCACTGCAGTCTCTGCCTCCTGGGCTCAAGCGATTCTCCCGTCTCAGCCTCCCGAGTAGCTGGGACTACAGGCGCGTGCCACCACATCCAGCTAATTTTTTGTATTTTTAATAGAGATGGGGTTTCACCATGTTAGCCAGGATGGTCTCGATCTCCCGACCTCGTGATCTGCCGGCCTCGGCCTCCCGAAGTGCTAGGATTACAGATGTAAGCCACCGCGCCTGGCCTAAATTGTACATTTTAAGTGGTTTTATTTGACATCAATTTTACCCCAATATATTAGTGAAAAAAAAATACGGACAACTACTTATGGTTTAATGAGGACTATATGAGATGTGTGGTCCCAGCACTGTAAGGACATGGGTGGAGAGAGACTGCCCCTGTCTAGGGGTGTTGGAAAGGACAGGTTTGTGGAAGGAGATGACCTCATCTGTAAGGATCTTGAAAGAAGGGTGCTCCACGTAGAGGGAGGTATGAGTATGGAAACGTGAATAAGCATGATTTGTTTTTGAAACATGAGACTTCTTACTTCTTGCAAGGTTGGCAAGTAGAACAGGCTAAAAATGGTATAATGAAATTAAAAGAGCAAACTAACATTTATTGAGCATCACTATGGGCCAGGCAGCATGTTAAGGACTTTGTGTCAATTAGGTTAATTCTCCCAACAATTCTAATTTCTTTTTTTCTTTTTCTTTTTCTTTCTTTCTTTTTTTTTTTTTTTTTTTTTTTGAGACAGAGTCTTGCTCTGTTGCCCAGCCTGGAGTGCAGTGGCGTGATCTTGGCTCACTGCAACCTCCACTTCCCAGGTTCAAGTGATTCTCCTGCCTCAGCCTCCTGAGTAGCTGAGATTACAGGATGTGCCATCACACCTGGCTAATTTTTGTATTTTTTTTGTAGAGATGGGGTTTCACCATGTTGGTCAGGCTGGTCTCAAAATCCTGACCTCGTGATCCACCCTCCTTGGCCTCTCAAAATGCTGGGATTACAGACGTGAGCCACCGCGCCTGGCCAACTTTAATTTCTTTTTCCAGTTTTCATCACTAATATAGCTGGTGTGAGAGAAGGCAATTTGTCCAACGTTGTGTGGAATCTTCACTTGCACAACTATATCTAAAGAGCACACACAGAGGTGGGTGTTTGTAAAAAGATGAGCATGAGGTGTCATCCCTCCTACTTAATGCCCCTTTATAAATTCCAACCTGTATTCAGGGATGGCAGAACCAAATATAAATGTGTGTGTTATTGATCTCCTGTGTGTTAGGTTATAGGAGACAGTTGTGAGATGGTGTTGCTTTTTATTACAGTTGTAAAAATAGTTAAAATATGTTTAAGCAGACCTAGACCAGACTTTGGTGGGTCACAGGTTCAACAGAACACAATTTGGAAACCACTGCTCACATTGTTTTATCAGACACTATTTAGTCTTGTTCAATCATATCATGTAAGTTTGCAAGTAGATTACAGTCTTACTCTGGCTCACCTATGAGTCATTTCTCAGCATGTTACCTGTAATATGTGTTCAAAAATTTATTGTTCAAACACAGGGTTATTCTTTTGTCCTCAGGACTCCTGGGAGTCAAACCTGATGAGTTGATCATTTGTCCAACTCATTGTATACTTCTGTAGTGTCTCTTTATGAGTAATTTCATTTTTGACCTTTGTAACTGCTGGAAGATTCTTTATAGTTCTCCTATATCCCTCATATCATCGTTAAAATATGTTTCATTTTAGAATGATTTTAGATTTACAAAAAAATTGCAAAGATAATAGAGTTCCTGTATACCTCATACCTAGTTTCCCCATTATTGACTTTTTTTTTTTTTTTTTTTTTGAGATGGAGTCTTGCTCTGTCACCCAGGCTGGAGTGCAGTGGCATGACCTCAGCTCACTGCAATATCTGCCTCCCGGTATCAAGCAATTCTGCTGCCTCAGCCTCTGGAGTACCTGGGATTACAGGCATGTGTCACCACGCCCAGCTAGTTTTTGTATTTTTAGTAGAGATGGGGTTTCACCATGTTGGCCAGGCTGGTCTCGAACTCCTGACCTCAAGTGATCCACCCGCCTCAGCCTCCCAAAGTGCTGGGATTACAGGCATGAGCCACCATACCCTGCTGACATGTTTTATTAGTGTGGTACGTTTGTCATAAATGAATTAATATTAATACATTATTATTATTAAGTCCATGTGCTATTCTGATTTCTATAGCTTTCATCTAATCTCCTTTTTTGGTTCCAGGATCCCAATAGAGGATCCCACCCAGGATCTCATATCACGTTTAGCTGTCATGTCTCCTAAGCTTCCCCTTGGCGGTGACAGTTTCTCAGACTTCCCTTGTTTTCGATGACTTTCCTCATTTTGATCTGAAATGCTGGTCAAGTATGTCATAAAATGTCCCTCGATTGGGATTTTTTTCCTGCTTTTTTTTTTCATGATCAGGGTAGGGTTATGGGTTTGGGGGGGAGGTAAGGTGCTATTCTCATCATACCGTGTCTAGGGTACATTCTATCAATGTGACTCATGGCTGTTGATGTTGACATTAACTGCCTGCTGAGGAGTGTTTGCCAGGCCTCTCTGCTGCAAAGCAGGTTACTCCTTTCCCTGCTTACATACTGTGCTCCTGAGAAGGAAGCCAGCGGGTAAGGTGCACACTGGAGTGGAACGTTATGTTCCACCTCCTTGAGCTTTAGACCAGGGGTCCCTCACCCCTGAGTCACAGACCGGTACTGGTCTGTAGTCTGCGAGGAACTGGGCGGCACAGCAGGAGGTGAATGGCAGGTAGGCGAGCATTACCACCTGAGTTCCGCCTCCTATCAGATCAGTGGCAGCATTAGATTCTCATAGGAGCGTGAGCCCTACTGTGAACTGTGCATGGGAGGGATCTAGGTTGCACACTCCTTATGAGAATTTAATACCTGTTGATCTAAGGTGGAACAGTTTCATCCTGAAACCATCTCTCCACCCCTCCTGATCTGTGGAAAAATTGTCTTCCATGAAACTGGTCACTGGGGCCAAAAAGGTTGGGGACTTCCGCTTTAGACCATCAAAACATTTTCTTCTTTCTATTCTCAATGAAGGAGGGCATTTGGCTGGTACAAAGGAGAAATGTCTACCTGGGAAGTGGGGGCTGCTGTTCACTGCATCACTGACCTCTATGTACTACATACCATTAGTGCCCCCTGCCTTCAGATGGGACACAAGTACCCCAAGATGTTTCCAAATATGTCCTGGGTGGCAAGATTCTCCCATCTCTAGCCTCTGGTTGAGAACTACTGCCTTACAGTAAATCATGGTGCTGAGATGACACTGCAAAGAAAGATCTAAAAGTTACATATACGGTAAAATAGAATATTTCTTCCCCAGGCACAAAATTGGGGAATGCCCCCATTCATGAGTTAAACTTGACAGAAAACTCAGGAAATATATATATTTATTTAGTTTCAAAGTACTGCCCAATTCCAGGGACATAGAACACAGAATGAATGGTTGTGTTTTCAGGCATGCAATTCATAGGATACAGCATGAATGGTGCCACCTGAAGTTGTGCAAGGCAATGGCCCTGAATTTTCAATCCTAAAGACATTTCTAGCATGCTTCTCCCTTTGTGTTAGTCAGGAGGGATAAGGTTATGCATGTTAACAAACATCCCCCACATTTTAGTGGCTTAAAACATCTAAGATTTCTCATTCAGGCTACATGTCCTGTGAGGGTCACAGATGATTCTGCTCCTTATAGATATTCAGAAACCCAGGCTGTTGGAGGCTCTGTCTTTCATGTTATTCAACAATCTTTATAGCAGAGAAAAGTGAGTGCTGCAGTGTCTTACCTGATAATTATATCTTTCTGGAAGGGACAGTCATCAGACTGCACACCTTCCATTGGTCAAACCAAGCCACAAGGCTATGTCTAACTTCAAGAGACCATGAAAAAACAATCTCACCACGTACCTGGAAGGAGGTGACTCAGGGTTCTTGTTAACAGCCCTAATAACCATCACAGCTTTGAAATACAAAACATGGTACTATCATGACTAAGCTGTTATGGAAGAATCAATATATAAATCATTGGATGCCATCCTGCCTTCATGGCAAGACCTCAAAAATATTTGTGGAATAAAATGGGCATCTCAAAACATCCAGAATTTTTTCAGGGAGAGAAAAGTTACAAAAGGAGTCATCAGCACAGCAGATGTTTCAACCAAGTCTAAACCAAGATTCGGGGTTTGTTTGGGTTTCGACTGTGCCATGACTTAATATCCCATGGCTAAATATAATGTCTTAATATTTATCCCCATTGGAGAAGGTGGTGGAATCGGAGTTTTGTGTGAAGGTTTCTCTACGTGTGTCTTTGGGAGGAAAGTTGGAGATGGTAGTGACCCACCCCCTCCTTCCCAGCCTGCCTCCATGGACCATGAGGTCTCAGCCCTGGCGAGAGAGAAAGCTGCAAACGAAGAGCTGAAGGAGCTGTTTCAACAAAGCACTTGTAAGATTCTGAACATCAGTAGTGTGGCTTAGGTGCCTTGATGGTGATGGACCACTGTAGACTGCAGAAGAAGTCACCTCCTCATTCCTCTATAGATATGCAATTAGATCCCTCAGGGTGGGTGTGACATCACCCTGGCAGTGAAGGGGAAGGCATGACAGATGTGCCTTCCTTAGGGAGAAGTAGGAAGGCTGGAATGAGGAGGTAGGTGACATGCTCCTGTGGTCTCTTGGAAATAACTGCAGGAAACCAAGGCAGAGGGCTGATTTATTGTGGAGAAGCAGGTGAAGTTTAAGAGTCAGCAGAATCTGGGCATTAATTTAATATAATCTCATTTATATCCAAAGGCTTATGAAACCTGGGGAAACTCCAGTTATGAGACAATTAAAGACAGATTTTAAAGAGCACATGGAAGGAAGGGACCAGGCTAAGATGTTGGCTGATAGGAAGCTCTGTTAATGGGAGCTCAGTAAAAGGGTTATTTAGGTGTTTTAGGTTTTGGTTCTCCTCGGGCATAATAGCTTTTGCCTGCTATTGAATCCCAGTGCTTATGATAATATGGAACTTATGTTAAAAAAAAATGAGTCTAGGGGAGTTTAAGTACTGTATTGTCAAACTAAAGTATTGTTTAGAGACAGTATGTGTGTATATGAGTGTGTGTTTGTGTGTAGAAACACATATAACTACCACTGAGGTATGTTTGTACTGCAGTATATGTGTGTGAAATTATCACTATGGGCATGTCTTGGCTTATGCATATTTGCTTAATGTGTACCTTTCACTTACAACCCTTCATAAACATAGGTACCCTGCTGTTTAGAAGAGTGTGGTTTGGGACGTGGGACAGCACCCTGGGCTATCATCTAGCAATGAAGTGAGATTGCTTGTCTCCTGGGAATGGTGAAACATTCCATTCTCACCCACCAGGTTTCCAGGGCTAAAGTGTTGTTTGTGATGATTTGATGTTTATTCATGTGGTAAGGTTTATTTTTGTTAAGTGCCTGTGAGTCAACAGCTATACTATATTCTACCAGGAGAAAGCAGCCCACTCTCTAGCATACATCTTTCAAATTTACTTAGGTGAAGAAGGAAGACCCCAAAGAAATGTCTTTGAAGTCATCTGCCTCCAGAAGAAAGACTGATTGATATTTGTCCTCAGAACTACCATTGTTGATGTGCATAACAACCCAAAATAAAATTTGCAACATAATGAACCTAGGATGATGGGCTAGGAGAAGGTGAGGATAGAGGCAGGTGGGGACAGGCGCTTTCTTTGTTCAGTGAAAGATGTAAGTATTGTTAAGATGAAGAAATAGATGGGGAGAATGTAACTATGGATCTTAACAAGTTAGGAGCAACTATTAGAAAACAAAACTAGAGGGGAGGAGCCAAGATGGCCGAATAGGAAGAGCTCCGGTCTACAGCTCCCAGCGTGAGCGATGCAGAAGACGGGTGATTTCTGCATTTCCATCTGAGGTACCGTGTTCATATCACTAGGGAGTGCCAGACAGTGGGTGTAGGTCAGTGGGTGAGTGCACCGTGCGCCAGCTGAAGCAGGGGTGAGGCATTGCCTCACTCGGGAAGTACAAGGGGTCAGGGAGTTCCCTTTCCAGGGGTGACAGACAGCACCTGGAAAATCGGGCCACTCCCTCCCAAATACTGTGCTTTTCCGACGGGCTTATGAAACGGTGCACCAGGAGATTATAGCCTGCACCTGGCTCAGAGGGTCCTACGCCCATGGAGTCTCGCTGATTGCTAGCACAGCAGTCTGAGATCAAACAGCAAGGCAGCAGCGAGGCTGGGGGAGGGGCACCTGCCATTGCCCAGGCTCACTTAGGTAAACAAAGCAGCCGGGAAGCTCCAACTGGATGGAGCCCACCACAGCTCAAGGAGGCCTGCCAGCTTCTGTAGGCTCCACCTCTGGGGGCAGGGCACAGACAAACAAAAAGACAGCAGTAACCTTTGCAGACTTAAATGTCCCTGTCTGACAGCTTTGAGGAGAGCAGAGGTTCTCCCAGCACGCAGCTGGAGATCTGAGAACGGGCAGACTGCCTCCTCAAGTGGGTCCCTGACCCCTGACCCCCGAGCAGCCTAACTGGGAGGCACCCCCCAGCAGGGGCAGACTGACACCTCACATGGCCAGCCGGGTACTCCAACAGACCTGCAGCTGAGGGTCCTGTCTGTTAGAAGGAAAACTAACAAACAGAAAGGACATCCACACCAAAAACCCATCTGTACATCACCAACATCAAAGACCAAAAGTAGATAAAACCACAAAGATGGGGGAAACTCTAAAAAGCAGAGTGCCTCTCCTCCTCCAAAGGAATGCAGTTCCTCACCAGCAACGGAACAAAGCTGGACGGAGAATGACTTTGACGAGCTGAGAGAAGAGGGCTTCAGACGATCAAATTACTCCGAGCTACGGGAGGATATTCAAACCAAAGGCAAAGAAGTTGAAAACTTTGAAAAAAATTTAGAAGAATGTATAACTAGAATAACCAATACAGAGAAGTGCTTAAAGGAGCTGATGGAGCTGAAAACCAAGACTTGAGAACTACGTGAAGAATGCAGAAGCCTCAGGAGCCGATGCAATCAAATGGAAGAAAGGGTATCAGCAATGGAAGATGAAATGAATGAAATGAAGCAAGAAGGGAAGTTTAGAGAAAAAAGAATACAAAGAAATGAGCAAAGCCTCCAAGAAATATGGGACTATGTGAAAAGACCAAATCTACGTCTGATTAGTGTACCTGAAAGTGACGGGGAGAATGGAACCAAGTTGGAAAACACTCTGCAGGATATTATCCAGGAGAACTTCCCCAATCTAGCAAGGCAGGCCAGCATTCAGATTCAGGAAATAGAGAGAACGCCACAAAGATACTCCTCGAGAAGAGCAACGCCAAGACACATAATTGTCAGATTCACCAAAGTTGAAATGAAGGAAAAAATGTTAAGGGCAGCCAGAGAGAAAGGTCGGGTTACCCTCAAAGGGAAGCCTATCAGACTAACAGCGGATCTCTCGGCAGAAACCCTACAAGCCAGAAGAGAGTGGGGGCCAATATTCAACATTCTTAAAGAAAAGAATTTTCAACCCAGAATTTCATATCCAGCCAAACTAAGCTTCATAAGTGAAGGAGAAATAAAATACTTTACAGACAAGCAAATGCTGAGAGATTTTGTCACCACCAGGCCTGCCCTAAAAGAGCTCCTGAAGGAAGCGCTAAACATGGAAAGGCACAACCGGTACCAGTCGCTGCAAAATCATGCCAAAATGTAAAGACCATCGAGACTAGGAAGAGACTGCATCAACTAACGAGCGAGCAAAATAACCAGCTAACATCATAATGACAGGATCAAATTCACACATAACAATATTAACTTTAAATGTAAATGGACTAAATACTCCAATTAAAAGACACAGACTGGCAAATTGGATAAAGAGTCAAGACCCATCAGTGTGCTGTATTCAGGAAACCCATCTCACATGCAGAGACACACATAGGCTCAAAATAAAAGGATGGAGGAAGATCTACCAAGCAAATGGAAAACAAAAAAAGGCAGGGGTTGCAATCCTAGTCTCTGATAAAACAGACATTAAACCAACAAAGATAAAAAGAGACACAGAAGGCCATTATATAATGGTAAAGGGATCAATTCAACAAGAAGAGCTAACTATCCTAAATATATATGCACCCAATACAGGAGCACCCAGATTCATAAAGCAAGTCCTGAGTGACCTACAAAGAGACTTAGACTCCCACACATTAATAATGGGAGACTTTAACACCCCACTATCAACATTAGACAGATCAACGAGACAGAAAGTCAACAAGGATACCCAGGAATTGAACTCAGCTCTGCACCAAGCAGACCTAATAGACATCTACAGAACTCTCCACCCCAAATCAACAGACTATACATTTTTTTCAGCACCACACCACACCTATTCCAAAATTGACCATATCCTTGGAAGTAAAGCTCTCCTCAATAAATGTAAAAGAACAGAAATTGTAACAAACTGTCTCTCAGATCACAGTGCAATCAAGCTAGAACTCAGGATTAAGAATCTCACTCAAAACCGCTCAACTATGTGGAAACTGAACAACCTGCTCCTGAATGACTACTGGGTACATAACGAAATGAAGGCAGAAATAAAGATGTTCTTTGAAACCAACGAGAACCAAGACACAACATACCAGAATCTCTGGGATGCATTCAAAGCAGTGTGTAGAGGGAAATTTATAGCACTAAATGCCCACAAGAGAAAGCAGGAAAGATCCAAAATTGACACCCTAACATCACAATTAAAAGAACTAGAAAAGCAAGAGCAAACACATTCAAAAGCTAGCAGAAGGCAAGACATAACTAAAATCAGAGCAGAACTGAAGGAAATAGAGACACAAAAAACCCTTCAAAAAATTAATGAATCCAGGAGCTGGTTTTTTGAAAGGATCAACAAAATTGATAGACCGCTAGCAAGATTAATAAAGAAAAAAAGAGAGAAGAATCAAATAGATGCAATAAAAAATGATAAAGGGGATATCACCACCGATCCCACAGAAATACAAACTACCATCAGAGAATATTACAAACACCTCTATGCAAATAAACTAGAAAATCTAGAAGAAATGGATAAATTCCTCAACACATACACCCTCCCAAGACTAAACCAGGAAGAAGTTGAATCTCTGAATAGACCAATAACAGGAGCTGAAATTGTGGCAATAATCAATAGCTTACCAACCAAAAAAAGTCCAGGTCCAGATGGATTCACAGCCGAATTCTACCAGAGGTACAAGGAGGAGCTGGTACCATTCCTTCTGAAACTATTCCAATCAATAGAAAAAGAGGGAATCCTCCCTAACTCATTTTATGAGGCCAGCATCATCCTGATACCAAAGCCTGGCAGAGACACAACAAAAAAAGAGAATTTTAGACCAATATCCTTGATGAACATTGATGCAAAAATCCTCAATAAAATACTGGCAAACAGAATCCAGCAGCACATCAAAAAGCTTATCCACCATGATCAAGTGGGCTTCATCCCTGGGATGCAAGGCTGGTTCAATATATGCAAATCAATAAATGTAATCCAGCATATAAACAGAACCAAAGACAAAAACCACATGATTATCTCAGTAGATGCAGAAAAGGCCTTTGACAAAATTCAACAACCCTTCATGCTAAAAACTCTCAATAAATTAGGAATTGATGGGACGTATCTCAAAATAATAAGAGCTATTTATGACAAACCCACAGCCAATATCATACTGAATGGGCAAAAACTGGAAGCATTCCCTTTGAAAACTGGCACAAGACAGGGATGCCCTCTCTCACCACTTCTATTCAACATAGTGTTGGAAGTTCTGGCCAGGGCAATTAGGCAGGAGAAGGAAATCAAGGGTATTCAATTAGGAAAAGAGGAAATCAAATTGTCCCTGTTTGCAGATGACATGATAGTATATCTAGAAAACCCCATTGTCTCAGCCCAAAATCTCCTTAAGCTGATAAGCAACTTCAGCAAAGTCTCAGGATACAAAATCAATGTGCAAAAATCACAAGCATTCTTATACATCAATAACAGACAAACAGAGAGCCAAATCATGAGTGAACTCCCATTCACAATTGCTTCAAAGAGAATAAAATACCTAGGGATCCAACTTACAAGGGATGTGAAAGACCTCTTCAAGGAGAACTACAAACCACTGCTCAACGAAATAAAAGAGGATACAAACAAATGGAAGAACATTCCATGCTCATGGGTAGGAAGAATCAATATCATGAAAATGGCCATCCTTCCCAAGGTAATTTACAGATTCAATGCCATCCCCATCAAGCTACCAATGACTTTCTTCACAGAATTGGAAAAAACTACTTTAAAGTTCATATGGAACCAAAAAAGAGCCCGCATCGCCAAGTCAATCCTAAGCCAAAAGAACAAAGCTGGAGGCATCACACTACCTGACTTCAAACTATACTACAAGGCTACAGTAACCAAAACAGCATGGTACTGGTACCAAAACAGAGATATAGATCAATGGAACAGAACAGAGCCGTCAGAAATAATGCCACATATCTACAAGTATCTGATCTTTGACAAACCTGACAAAAACAAGAAATGGGGAAAGGATTCCCTATTTAATAAATGGTGCTGGGAAAACTGGCTAGCCATATGGAGAAAGCTGAAACTGGATCCCTTCCTTACACCTTATACAAAAATCAATTCAAGATGGATTAAAGACTTAAATGTTAGACCTAAAACCATAAAAACCCTAGAAGAAAACCTAGGCATTACCATTCAGGACATAGGCATGGGCAAGGGCTTCATGTCTAAAACACCAAAAGCAATGGCAACAAAAGCCAAAATTGACAAATGGGATCTAATTAAACTAAAGAGCTTCTGCACAGCAAAAGAAACTACCATCAGAGTGAACAGGCAACCTACAAAATGGGAGAAAATTTTTGCAACCTACTCATCTGACAAAGGGCTAATATCCAGAATCTACAATGAACTCCAACAAATTTACAAGAAAAAAACAAACAACCCCATCAAAAAGTGGGCGAAGGACATGAACAGACACTTCTCAAAAGAAGACATTTATGCAGCCAAAAAACACATGAAAAAATGCTCACCATCACTGGCCATCAGAGAAATGCAAATCAAAACCACAATGAGATACCATCTCACACCAGTTAGAATGGCAATCATTAAAAAGTCAGGAAACAACAGGTGCTGGAGAGGATGTGGAGAAATAGGAACACTTTTACACTGTTGGTGGGACTGTAAACTAGTTCAACCCTTGTGGAAGTCAGTGTGGAGATTCCTCAGGGATCTAGAACTAGAAATTCCATTCGACCCAGCCATCCCATTACTGGGTATATACCCAAAGGACTATAAATCATGCTGCTATAAAGACACATGCACACGTATGTTTATTGCGGCATTATTCACAATAGCAAAGACTTGGAACCAACCCAAATGTCCAACAATGATAGACTGGATTAAGAAAATGTGGCACATATACACCATGGAATACTATGCAGCCATAAAAAATGATGAGTTCACGTCCTTTGTAGGGACATGGATGAAATTGGAAATCATCATTCTCAGTAAACTATCGCAAGAACAAAAAACCAAACACCACATATTCTCACTCATAGGTGGGAATTGAACAATGAGAACACATGGACACAGGAAGGGGAACATCACACTCTGGGGACTGTTGTGGGGTGGGGGGAGGGGGGAGGGATAGCATTGGGAGATATACCTAATGCTAGATGATGAGTTGGTGGGTGCAGCGCACCAGCATGGCACATGTATACATATGTAACTTACCTGCACATTGCGCACATGTACCATAAAACCTAAAGTATAATAATAATAATAATAATAAAAGAAAAAAAAAAATGGTGATAAAGCTCTTTTATTCCACAAAAGCCCCAGATCCAGTGGTTTTATAAGTAAATTCCACCAGTTTTAGAAAATAAACAACCCTGGGAAATAGAAAAATGATGAGACATTAGAAATTATTTTATGAGATTATTGTATTTTTTATTGCAAATTCTGCCAAGGACAGTACAAAAGGCCAATGTGACTTTTGAACATATAGGTAAAAAATGCAAAATGAAATATTAGCTAATGAAATTTTAGAAAGTGAAAGTAACAAACAGTTGATCATGGAGGGTTTAGCCAAGAAAAGCAAAGATGGTTCAACCTCAGAAAATGTATTGCTAAATTAATCCACAAAAGAAAAATATCTTGATCATCTTAATAGATACAGAAAAAGCATTTTTATAAAGTTGAACATCCATTTATGTTAAAAGTCTCTTAGCACACCATGCCTAGAAAAGGACCTTTTTAATGTAGTAAAGATTTATGCCCCTAACCTACAGTAGACAACATACTTTAGACTTTGAAATCATCTCCTTTAAGATTAGAAACATATGCTGCTGCTACTTAATACAGTATCAAAAGCCCTGGACAATTCTAAGATAAAAACAAAACAATGTCAGTCTAATGGTTGGGAGGAAGAGTATTAAATTGTCATTTGCTGATGATATCTCAATGGAAATCTGTCAAAATAAACAGAAAAAGATTAGAATAAGAGAGCTCAGGAAATTTGCAAGACACCGATCAACTTGGAAACATTAGTTACATCTCTCCATACCACCAGTAACCAATCAGTAAATAAAAGACAAGATGCCTTCATAATGGCAATAAAAATTATAAAATATCTAGAAATTAACAAGGAATAATACGTAGTATCTATGGATAATATTTTAAGAAAATATGAGTAAAAGGCAAACTGTACCATGTATATAAATGGGATGCTTTAAGATGATAAACATGCCAGTTCTCCCTAAACTAATGTACAGTTTCAGGGTGATCCAGAACAAAATTCCAATGGATTTAGGAATGAATGTGAGAAAGCTATTCTGTATACAGAAGAGTATAGGTCCATGAATAGCTAAGTTACTTTGGAAAAGAAGCAAAAGAAGGCAAATTTCTGTGATCAGATATTAAGATATAGTATGCAACTACAGAAATAAAAACTGTGTGCTAGTGGTACAAGAACAGAGAAGTAGACCAATTGAACAGAAATAACTTATAACTGATACCTAGATACATGGCAACTTGAGATGATAAAGGTCAATGGGCAACAGGACACATGATTTAATAGAAGGTGTTAAGAAAATTGGCTCACAATACAAAGAAAAACAAAGCTAGAGCCCTACCTTACACCATATACAAAGTAAATTCTTAATGGATGAAGGACTTAAATGTGAAAAGTAAAACCAGAATGCTAATAGAAGAAAATATAGGACCTACAGGAAAAGAAGAACTTTAACATGACCTGAATAGAACAAACCATTAGGTGAATCATTGATGATTCTGATTACACAAAGTGTAAAGACTTTTGTTTCGAAAAGACAATATAGAAAAAGCTAACAGACAGATGAGAGATTAGGAAAAGATATTTGCACCACCCAGGACCAATGAGATATCAATATCTAGAATGTAAGGAACTCTGCTGATACACAAGAAAGAGAAAACTTTAAAAATTATGACCAAAGGATATGAACAACAGTTCCTAGAAGGGAAATGTGAATGGCTAAAAATATATATATAAAGAGATGCTTAAACTCAGTAATACTCAAATAAATGCAAATTAAGAATGGGAAAACATATTCTACCTATTTTAATTGGTAAAAATTATATCCAATTTATATCCATGGGTTAGCAGTATATGGGATGAAAGAAACCTTTGTGTCCTACTGGTGGGAATGGGAACTGATCCAGTATCCTGGAGAGCAACTGAGGCAGGGCTTACTTAAATGATTGTTTCTGCTAAGGACTCAGAATTCCACTTATGGGTAATCTCAGAAAAAAAAAATCTTTGCATAAATCTAGAGGAAGGCATGGATGCACATGTTTGCTGCTTACTGTTTGTGTCATAAAGGAAATAGAGTTAACCTGTGGTCCATTTGAAGGGAAATCATTCAGTAAAATGTAGTGGATGGGCGTCATGAAGTAAAACCCAGTAGATAATAGCAACAGGGATGGATCTCTCAAGCATACCACTGAATTTAAAAGGGGAAAAATGTGATCCTTAGTCCAATGCCATTTATATAAATTAAAAATATATATGTACACACAAAACAATTCTACATTTTATAGGGATACCTACAAATTTGAGGATACATATTAAATGCATTAGAACTGTTGATTGTGTGGAGAGGAGACTGGGAGTAGTGGATTAGGAAAAAAAAAGTCAATACACGAGTAAAGTAAGAGAGCAAACTTCCCTGGATCAATGATGATACTAGGCCATAAACCCAGGCATAAGATAAACTCAGTCATCTGCATTTGATATCTAGAAAGCAATGACTCTACATATGTACATTTCTGTCCATGTATATGTTCTTTTTTTTTTTGCCACCAAACATGGACAACTTAAAATGAGAGGTTTTTAAACTTTGAAGTCATTATTGAAAGAACTAAATTTCTGGTGGTTGTAATTTGGAGGAAACGAGTGGTCTACATCCTTCATTTAGAGAGGTCAAGTCTAGTGTTCATCACCTGTTCCCAGCACCTGGTTTTACTTGGCCTCCTGGTTTTCCTACAGAAAAATTCCGTGGAGACCTTCTGTTTTCAGAATCAAGGCTTTAGAGCCGGCACTCTCACCCCCACCCCCACCCCCACCCCCACCCCCACCCCCACCTCACCTACACAGACTTTCTGACTTTGATTGATGCTTTTCCTCTCATCAAGCTGCATCAGTTATATTAGCAACTTTATGGGCTGATATCTGACCCCCTGGCAATCCCTCCCGACATGTATGTTGTCACAGGCAACCAGGTCCTCAGACAATGTCCAGGTTTCCCAGATAATAACTTCTAAGATTTATTTTTTTTCATTAAGAGTCTGTTAGTTTCCCTAAATTTTATTTGTAACATGGTAGAAAGCAGATTAATTGAAAGTCAGTGACTTTCTCTTCTGAGATGGCCTTTATCCCCTCCTAAAGTAAAAAAACAAGTACTTATGGGGCCTCTGATAGGCTAGCTCTTCTAACTCCTGCCTTAAGCTTAGGTTGCAATTATCCCAGTGTCCTATTTTCAGAAAACCCTTGGACGTAATATTTTCCCACCTCCATTTGGCCCTCTCATGAGGGTGCTTCCATTTTATAGCGACCCCACATCCTCTACCCTGCAGGTTTCAGTTTCGGTTATTATTTTGTTCTGTGAGGACACAGAGCATCTGGAAAAGCACCTTTGTTCAAATAAATGTTCATGGTCCTGAAGCCTACTAATAGTTCCCCAAGCAGTCTTTATTTCTTTCCCTGATCAATTTCTGTTATATCAACTTTGCAAATGATGATACTACTGTGGAAGGTTGTAATTTTAGGTATTTAGCAGATTTCCTAATAACAACCCCATTCGTTACTGTGGGCACACGTGGAGTTCGTCATCATATATACTGCATCTCAAGAACTCAATGTTTTTCTTATAGGTCTGGTGTTGACTTAGCCTCCGCCATTCAAGTAAGGTCAGTAGTAGGAGATGCTATTTCACAACAAATTGCCAATCTCCTGAGTAGTAGAAATGTGTCATTAAGGCAGAATATTCCATCTATTAAAGTATTAAACTTTGTTATTTCTCACTATGTCAAATTCAGGGGTTGTAGAGGTCAGAGCCTTTGGTAAACACACTTGTGTGGTATGGGCCTTGGGTAGAGTCATTGAGAATCTTGATAGTTTCTATTTCCATTTATCATGAGCACATCTTTGTATCTAATTACATTTAGAAAAATATATAGAGAAGAGGGTGTCTGAAAGGCACCCTCTCCTCTATTCAGTTGGGAGGCTTTGAATAAGTTAATTCACCTCTCTAAAAAGACTTAGTTTCCTACCCTATGAGATGAGGATTCCCTCATTCATTTAGCAAGCACTTATTAATAACTACTATGTGTGAGGCACATGGTAGGTGCTTGGAAAGGAATTGTTAACAAGAGAAGCAAGGTCACTTCTGTTGTGGAACTTATATTCTTGCTAAAATTTAAAGTAAAAACAAAACAGAACGCTAGGCGTGGTGGCTCACACCTGTAATCCCAGCACTTCGGGAGGCTGAGGTGGGCGGATCACGAGGTCAGGAGATCAAGACCATCCTGGCTAACACGGTGAAACCCCGTCTCTACTAAAAAATACAAAAAAAATTAGCCAGGTGTGGTGGCAGGCACCTGTAGTCCCAGCTACTCAGGAGGCTGAGGCAGTAGAATGGCGTGAACCTGGGAGGCGGAGCTTGCAGTGAGCCGAGAATGCACCAGTGCACTCCACCTGGGCGACAGAGCAAGACTGTCTCAAAAAAAAGAAGTGATACAGTGCAAATATAATAATACTTCTAGTGCAGTTATAAAACTTATCCAGTGGAGATGTTGCAAGGATCAGAGACATGCACCTGTGCAGTTCTTGGTACATAGTATGTGCTCAATAAATGGTAACCACTTGGGTTGAAAGAAGAACCATAGTTAAAGGCTGTCACTTTTTCCATCCTTGTTGAGAGACCAGTGGGCATCACGGCGAGGATGCAGCCAACAATCTTAAAATGGTGCTGGTGTGCCCATCGAAACTTTTTCATGGTAAAGTGTTAGGAGAGAAGCTCTACTGCCCGTTGGCTTCCTAAGACAGAGTAAGAGTGAGTGGGGACAGATATGGAGGTAGGTAAAACTACCAGTCTGTGTAGTAGATCCCACTTGACACCTACCCTCTCACCCTACCTACTGCAGTGTACCCAGAAGAGGCACCGCGATTATTTCCCAGCAGGTGTCAGAACAGTGCGTGGCCGTGGTTTGAGGCTCACTTATGATTAAATCGATGCATGCGTGTAGCAGGGTGGGCAGGAGGGAGAACAGAGAAGCATCCCCTGGGCCAGTGCCCTTCCTCTCAACTCGCGGAGAATCGTGGGCAATCCATTTTATCTGGCCCAGCCTCTGCTTCCTGGAGCTAATAGTAGGGAATCTTTTGGAACTCCTCCAGTTGAGACATATTACAATTCTAAATTCAAGGAGATTCTCATTTTCATCCCTGTAGGACTCACGCTTTGGAAAGGAAAAAAGCTCCTCTGATGGTTGGGATTGAATGGGTCTGGCCATTCACCATGGCTTGGACCAGTCTGTCTAGAGCCTTGACTCTTCCTCTGCATTGTGCAGAAGCTTGGCTCAGGTTCTCTGCTTTATAAAACAACATCCTTTGTAGCCACTTGGTAGACCGAGTCTATCTCTGTTTGCCATGCTTTGTGGTCCTTTTGGAAGGGACTGTGAAATAGGATTGAAAGGCACGTAGAAGGAAGAAAAATAGAGGTGGTGTGGCTCCACAAGTCAGCAGAAATCAGCTTTGAATTTCAGAACTACTCAGTGGAGCAAAAGCCAAGTAATTGGAAATGAATCAAGATGACTGAACACATTTCAATATTATCCTTATTTAAATATTTGTTACATTCATTACAGCACCGAGGCCTGTTGACCTTTCCCTGGGAATGCTGATTCTTGGGTTGTTGGCTTTTGTTTCCCTAATGTAACTAATCAGTTGAACTCCCTGGCATTGCTCTTGGCCATAAAGCTCGCAGGGTAGATACGTGGGGGAGACTAATGCCTTCCCCGGCTGCTGATCTGTGCCTGAGCTGGCTAGGTCTGTGAGCCTCGAAGGTCCAGCAAGCCAACACAAACACGCTGATTCCCCTGAACTCATTAAAAAGAGTTTGGTTGGGTTAGAGAGAATTCCAATTATTGCTCCTGGAAAACACAGCCGGGTCTAACAGTTCAGATATGTCACAACAGACTGGAAGCAAGTGTTCCTTTTTAAGAGAAACAAAATGTTGACTCCTGTAGGAATCCTAGGAGAGATAGATTTTTAAATACTCAGCACAAAAGATTTTCAGGTTGGGTATTTTGACCGGTACCTGGGATGTGAAGAAGGTAAATTCATTAACCAGATTGTATTTCAAGCCAGAAGAGGAATGTCCTACGTGAACATGATTTAACAGCTCCATCGCCTGGGGCCACGTGGACTTCTTGAAGCAGCGTGTCAGACATCCGAGTCAAGTTGGGGCATGAGTGACCTCTCAACATCTAATGGAGCATTTACTCCTTGTAAGTTTATCCTCCAATTTTTAAAAAATAGTGTTTGCCGACATACAGCCTTCATTAAGCTGCCAGAGACTTAAGATAATCGCAGGAAGCTCTGCACAGATAAACCCAACATGGTAGTCAGGCAAGAATGGCACTTAGTCAATTAAATCATTAATGGATATTTGAAATGCCTTCATAATAGGGCGCCAATGCAGTCCCCACATTAAAATAAAGGAGAAAACATCTTATCTCATTCCATGGTTCTTGTTGGGGCCAGAAGCTTCTGCCTTGAACTGAACTCTGTTTATAGATGGCAAGGAGCGAGGTTTATTTGAACTGGTTTTGTTTTGAGTTTGTGTGGGTTTTTCCTCTCAGCTACAGAATGTATTCTCTGAGTTTCTGCATCTCTGAGCCTGGTTTTTCCTTTCTGTAGCAGTGCCAGAGTTTATCACCACTCACTTCTGGATAGTGTTAATGCTGCAGTCACTTCCTGTCTGCAAAACAATCATTACATTCACCAGAGTTCTGGGTGTTACAGGCCACGTGGGGGATTGTTACGCTGGGAGTTGTTACCTGAAATGGCTAAAAAATGTTTGTAAAAACTTACCATTAGATGCTCACACTGTTTGGAAAGAAATATTGTTCTAAGTTAAAAACGTGCCCATCAGATAAATGGGAAGAATAAAGCAGACCTCTCAACACCAAATGGGGACGCTCGATTGTACCTAAGAGTGCAGTGTGGAGCCATCTCTCTCTGCCCCACTGCAGTGGGAATTAGCTTATAGACAGTGGGCGTGAAATAACAAAGGAAGTCAATTAACATAAAGTAATGGTTCTCATATTTCGGCAAACATCAGAATCACTGGGAGAATGTATTAAATCTTGCATTGAGCACCCAGTCTCCCCAGAGTTTCTGCTTCACTTGGGCACGGATAGGATGGGCTTAGACAATCTGCATGTCTAACAGCTTCCCAGGTGATGCTGCTGTCACTGCTGGTCCAGGGAGCACGTTCTGAAAACCACTAATGTTACATAAAAGGCACAAAGGGCCTTGTCAGTTGAGGTCAAAAGGGAAGGGGACCGAAATTCCATGCTGGGCATAATACTTCGATTCTCTTGTCCTGTTTGAAGGAGAAAATAATCTTATGAAAGATAATTTTGTTGTTGTTTTAAATGTGAATGCAGACATTCCTGGCTTCGTGGAAGAGAACAAAGCGATCTCTATACAAATGAATCCTGTTTGCTTCCTGATCTTTGCTACAAAGTCAGGGATGTATTCCCTTAAAGTGAAATTCCCTAGGAGAGCAAAACAGGAAAACAGGTAAGAAAGAGACTTAACGATGTTATGCTCATGGCAGTCTGGTGCAAGATCCCGGGGTTGCTGCGTTATTTTTTTGATATTGTGACCTCTCCTTCCAGCCTCTTGATGCCTGTTTATTCTGCCTCAACGCTTGCCACTTTCCTTATCAATAGAAATTTCTCCTGTTTCTGTAGATTGATTCTTTATGACATATCTTAGAATTTAACTCTTCACTTGTCTATGAGTTTGTGAATGCCTGACACTAGTAGACATTTAATGGATGACTTCATTTGTAGAAATCGGCACCTCAGTTGTTTGCCACTCCTTGAGAATGCTTTAAATTTAAGTCCTCATATTATGTAAAGTAAACTAGTGTCCTGGGTTATCAATCCCCAAACACAAAATTGCCCAGAAAATGCATTTATGATCAAGGTGAAACTTGTGGGAATTTTCACTTGCCAGTGTTTTCAAGTAAGAACAAGTAAGAAAATCATGCAATGGTGAAACCAACAGATAATTGTACTGCTTAATTATCTTTTCTTTTTTTTGAGACGGAGTTTCGCTCTATTGCCCAGGCTGGAGTGCAGTGGCATGATCTCAGCTCACCGCAACCTCTGCCTCCCGGGTTCAAGTGATTCTCCTGCCTCAGCCTCCCGAGTAGCTGGGACTTACAGGTGCGTGCCACCACGCCTGGCTAATTTTTTTTTTTTCTGTATTTTTAGTAGAGACGGGGTTTCGCCATGTTTGCCAGGATGGTCTCGATCTCCTGACCTCGTGATCTGCCCGCCTCAACCTCCCAAAGTGCTGGGATTACAGGCATGAGCCACCATGCCTGGCCTTAATTATCTTTTTAAATTGATACTCAGGAGTTCTACTGGGAACAATTTGAAACAGGAGTTGTCTATGCTTCCAAAATGAAGTGGGGGGATGGGAGGGAGGGAGGACACTTATGAATTATTTCTTTGAAAGAGTTTGAAAGGAATTTGCAAAATATGAATGATTCATTATCTTAGTGATCCAAAACATGTCAGCAAGTGTGTCAGGAATACATATCATATTCTGAAGTTGTCGTTAAATATTGGATTGAGCTGTAGATAAAATCACACGTCTCTGACTGAGGCTTAGCAATTGGAAAGGAGGAAGAGTCAGATATAGTTGAGGGTAACTTTTCCTGTGCAAGGCAGAAAAAAAAGGAAATTAAGTAAGGCTTTTCTGTCACTTCGGGGTTCCCTCTTTGGCCTGAAAGACTTATCAGCTGCTGGCACTTCTAAGGACTACAGCAATTGTCATTTTCCTCCCTTCATTGTTATTTGCTTTTTTATCTCCTTTTCATCCCTGCCTCTTCTCTGCTCTGTCTCTTTTATAGAAGGGCTGCCATGAAGCTGGCCTCCTGGCTTTCCTCCCCTGTCCCTGCAGGGAGCCACATGTGACAATCCTCCCTCACTGCCCTATCCACCTGTTCTGCATAGTCTCACCCATAACGCCTTGGGCTCCCTGTGCTTCCTCGTAAATGTGCTCAAAAGGATAATTGTGGTTTCTCAGTTACAAGCTCGATATGAGGTGACAGTTTAGTGGTCAGTCCAGCTGTATTGGGAGTTAAAATTATCCATGCTTGTCTGCACTCGTGCTTACCCAACTGTACAGCTCTACCTTTTTCCGGCTGATTTAGCCTTCTGTCCCCTGTGGAGTGTACAGCCTGAATCCCTTGGCCTGCTCAGAAACTGGCTCCCTTTGCCTTTAGGAGTTTGTTGGGCCACAGGGATAATGAAGAGGTCTGGTGTGTTCAGATTTATGTCTTTGATGCATTGCAAGAAACCATTGTTTTTAAAGTGACAAAATAACTAGTTGTTCCCCTCGTAGGAGGAAAAGTATTTTTAAATTATATTCTTTTCTCTGAGTGAGTTCCTTCCCTATTTGACCTCCAAATTTTGCTCGAGGTAAAATTTCAATCTTTGAATAAACCTTGTTGTGTAATTATTATCTGGTTAAGAAGAACACAGGAAGAAATGGAAATATTATTAAGAGGTCTATGGATTCGTGAAGTTATTAGGAACTTTGTGGTTTCCAATACTGCCCTTCAGATTCCAAGAGTGATCATGCTTAGGCTCAAAGTACAGTACTCTCTCAAAGATTCTTCGAGGAGGAATATTTTCATAAGTTAGAGAAGCACAGACTTTAAGCAGCTTCAGTGTGTGCCGTCCAGATGGGTTCCCTTATCTTCCTCATTCATCTGTTCAACTGCACTTTTCTTCTGGAAATCCAATGTGAATTTTAATCAGGAAATGAGAAGCGGCACAGGGTGCAGTTTGTGGATTAAGCCACATTGACTCCATGGGTAGGAGAAGCCTCTGTGATTTTGCAGAATGTATTTTCGCTATAGCTTTATTAGGGCTTTGTGTGTAATATCCTGGGATCTCTGGATGAACATAGCCCCAAATCCTTCCAAATGTTTTCCAAGGCAGCAATCCTCCAATATTTTCTCACTTTCTCAAGAAAAGAAGTCAAATTGCCTTGTGTGATATTCATTCCGTTAGTCATAAGACATACCATGTGTTCAACATTGTGCTAAGCAGTGAAGGTACAGGAATGAGTCAGACAGTTTCTACCTCCAAAAAATTTGCTTTCTAGTGTTCTGGGATGCAAGATGGAAGGATGTACAGGGAACGGTTGTCCCTTTCCAAAGAGGAAATGGACAAACCTAGTTTGAAATGGAAAAGTTGGATTGGAAAATTTCCTAGTGAGGCTGATTATGTCATGAAAGATGAGGAGACAAGGAGACAAAGAGTGGCATTGCTAGATGAAGGGCAGGATGAGCAAAAGCTTGGAGCCTGAAGTCACCTGGTGTGTGCAGGGAACAGCAGGAAGCCTAAAATATTGGATCATGTGTCTGTTTGGTGAAGGTGGCTGGAGAAGTAGTGGGGGTTCAGAGAGTGGACAGCCTTGGATGCCATACTCATGAATATTTCTTACTCTGTAAGTTTGAGCTGCTGAAGTGGCAAATAATTATTTGTGCACTTAGTGGAAGAAGAAGAAGAAAGAAGATTTTCCTTTCAGTAGAGATCTTATATCCTCTTTCGCTCTAATGAAACACACAGTCTATTTTAGGTTAATCTATAAACTAGAGAAAGCACAATCAAAGTCAAAATGCATTGCATCCCCCTGCTCCACACACACTGGAATTCCAAAAATAGAAGTTGCATTTCTGTCGGATTCTCTGTGCTTCCAACGCTGCCTGTGTCAGGAGTGAGAACTATGTAAAACTGAGAGCGGTGGCTGCAATTATAATGGAAGCTGATGCATCCTTCATGGGCTTGATCTCAACGTGCCTTGATGGGGCCGAAGCCAGTCTGCTTCTACACATAGTTAGAGCCTGGCTCCAATCCTAGCAGATTTAATAGCTCTTCATTTATTTTTCCAGTCTTCATCAACATGCTTCTATGTAATTGTCTTCACATCCCATTACCATTTTCTTGAATCTTCCCTGAAGAGGAAAACCAACACACCAACCCACCATTCTGGCTAAACAATTGGCAGATGCCTTGTGAAGTTTTATAAAACATACATTAAGCAATTCAGCTGAAAACCTGTTGTAACAAGCTATTTGATTTTAATGAACTATCCCCACTGAAGGGGTTTTGTCATG
Source organism: Pongo abelii (assembly GCF_028885655.2). Lineage (NCBI taxonomy): Eukaryota > Metazoa > Chordata > Mammalia > Primates > Hominidae > Pongo > Pongo abelii. The sequence continues at coordinate 128,375,910 of NC_071993.2, read as the reverse complement.
TTTACACTAGGTCTTTCACTAACTAGTCTCTTTGTAAGTCCAAAAAAGAAAAAAAAAAAGGCGAGTCACTGCTCAGGAGAAAGACAGAAACACAAAGGGCAATATTCCTTGCTTGAAGCTATGCACTGTATACACAGTAGATGAATGAAGAGAGGATATGTGAACCGTCAAGTCCAAACTCTCTGTCTGTCAAGAGTACTCTCATGTGGTTGAGGATTGGCCGGGCCATGGAACCCAACAAGAGATGCAACCAGAAACAGCACTGATGCTTGCCTCATATTAGTGGTCTTTCGATATTGGTTTGATACTTTATTGTAATTCACTGTATATGAGAAAAATAGTCATTCAGAAGTTAAAAATCACGTTTTGAGTTTTTTCTTTGACAAGTTAAGTGTCTCCCTGGAAGCAGTATTATTCCATCCATCACTCAGTTATTAGTCATTAGAAGCAGAATCAATGGTATAAACCTAGTGACTCAACACTCCTGGGGTTGAATTCAGCCCAGGGATGGGTTCATTATTTACATAAAAAGGCAATGGTTCTGGAGTGGGCATTTGTCATGATTCTTGTTATGTTTCCTATCAAGGTGTGTATCTTAGCAAGAGCTGACTCTCTTAGCAGGAGGCCATCAGTCTCTTTCTAGTTTATACAAGGAACAACATTCCAGGCACGCAGCCAGTTGAATAGGGGTCTGTATTATACTTGGTCTCAGCACCCAGGGAAGCATTTGTGTATGTAGATGTAAATTTCTGTACATATACACAAACTGTGCCTTGGCCTTAGTGCCCCTGAAAGTAGACCCTGAGACAAAGATTTGTATGCAGATGGCTTATTGAAAAAGTGGTCCCAGGGAGCAGAAGGGAAGGATGGAATGAAAAAGGGAAGGAGGGCAAGTCAGTAAAGAGATATATGTTACTGAGTTGATCACTGTGTAGTCAATGGTGACTGAGGCACCATCCTAAGGGGTTTCCTAAGGAGCCTTAGGAATTGTGCTCAAAAATGTCTGCAGAAGCAATGTGGAGGGATGCATTGGTCTGCCAGCTCCCCATCTGGCACTAGCCAAGGTGATCACTTGGGCTCTAACTCACCTGCAGTTCCTGGATGTACATGCATGTGCTGGGTCCCACCCCAGGGCATCAGAGAAGGACCAAGGCAGAAAGAGGTATGAGGTGAGGGAATGGTTAGGCACCATTAGGCTGCCCCTAAGTGCAAGTGGACTGAGCCTGCACTGAACTGGTCATTGCAGAGGTACCTGGAGTAAGAGGTTGAACGAGAAGATTTCAAGAGGTTCGCACTCAGGAGGTGTCTGACACTTGCCATAGTCTATCCAGTGCCTTCCAAGATGTGCAGTCACTGGGATTTGTGGTTGGTTAATGTCATCATTATATCCTGCCTTGGTCTAAGACCGCAAATTAATTGAAGAGAAATGCCCTGCCACCTCCCCTGGTCTGGGTGAGGCCTTTGTTTTCTGGTGAGATTCTGTTCTCTAAGGTTATAAGAGCTCTCTTAGAGATCTATCCTTAGTCTTGGCCTAAAATAGAAAAGATACTTTTTCCCCAATGCTTTTTAAAAATTGAAGTATAATTTACATTTAGTGAAATGCACAGATTCCAAGTATTTAGTTCTGTCAGTTTGGACAAATGCAGATACTCATGTAACCCACACCCCTAGCAAGATATGGAATATTTCCATCAGTCCAGGAAGTATCCCTGTACCTTTTCCCAGTCAACCCCACCACCCACTCTGGAAGCAGTCACTGCTTTGATTTCTATCATCATCTATTAATTTTCTTATGTGAAAAACTCCATATAGATGCAGCCATCTGGTATGGACTATTTTGTGTCTGGTTTCACTCAACATGGTGTTTTCACTCAGCACTCAATATAATGTCTTGGGAATTCATCCATATTGCTGCATGTTTCTGCAATTTGAACCTTTTTATTGCCGTCTAGTATTCCATTGTATGAATCTACCACAATTTGTTTATCCTTTCTACTGTTAATTGACACTTGAGTGGCTTCCAGTTTGTAGCTGTATGAATAAAGTTGCTATGAACAAGTCTTTTTTGGACATGTGTTTTCATTTTTCTTGGATAAATACTTAGAAGACTTCTGGGTCATAGGATAGATGTCTATTTAACTATATAACAAAAGTGTTTGTAACATTTGACACTCCCGCCAGCAATGAATGAGAGTTCTGATTCCTCCGTATCTTTGCCAATATCTGGTATTACCAGTCTTTTCCATTTTAGCCATTACTGCTGATTGTGTAATAGTATGTCATTGTCATTTTATTTTATATTTCCCTAATGACTAATGACAGTGAGTATTCCTTCATGTACTTATTGGCCATTTGAATATTTTCTTTGGTGAAAGGCCTATTCAAATCTTTTGCTTATTTTTCATTGGGCTGTTTGTCTTTTTATTACTGCGTCGTATGAATTCTTTACATATTCCAGAATCAAGTTCTTTATCAGATGTATATGTTGCAAATGTTCTCCTCCAGTCTGTGGCATGCCTATTCATTTTTTTAAAGCGGTGTTTATTGATAAGCAAAAATGTGAAATTTTGACTGTGTTCAATAATTGTGTTTTTCTCTGATGTGTATTGCTTTTCTGTGTCCTTTCTAAATGATATTTGCCTACTCCAGGGTCGTAAAGATGTATTCCTAATTTTTCTCATAGGAGCTTTGTATTTTTATGAGGCATATGCCGGATTGGTTTAGATAGTCTATGCCAATTTATTTTATTTTATTTTTTTACCAAGAAAAGTTGGTAGTCACTACTTGTATTAGTCATGAACACTGATGGAGACATTCCCTCCCAGATTGATACATTATGGAGACCTCTGAAAATCCCAACTAAGTTCTTATATTTACATTAAGATCTGTCCCTGGATGGTGTATGAGTTGGCTTTAGGATGGGAGGGAAGGGATTTCGATATGTTCTTTGCATTTACATTTGGCGATGCTGTTTAATCCCAGTCCATATGTGCATGTCACCATATGCCGGGTCACTGTGCTGTGGAAACCTGACTTATGTTAAATGCCTGTGTTGACACTTCTTTTTCTAAATGAATGGGCTTTTTATTTAACTGGTGGCTGCTGACTTTGTGGGGGCTGCCAGGTCATTAAAATGATGTTTGTTTGAATTTGGCAGAATGAAAAATTGGAGTTATATTTACTTTTTTTTGGTTCCCAAATCTGTTCTCACCACTCATCCTTAACAATGCTCTTTTGATTTCATGAAGAAGCCTTTATACAAAAAAAATGAAATGCAGCAGAGGTTCGTGGTATGTTCTAGGCTTTGTTGGTGTGTTTGTCTCTCCATTCTCCAGTGCCTGCAAGTGAAGAAGGTGAAGAGGCCCTGGATTGAACAAAGAAATTAAGAACAAAAGTATGTTTTCTGGCATTGGGTATTAATTGTACAGATTGTCATTGAATACCAGCTGGTCATTAATTTATGCATGCAGGCAACAGCTTAACATTTGGGTCGTAAGGGAAAGAGCACTTGAATCAAGAGGTTTGAGTTCTGTTCTCAGTCCTGCCTCTTAATTGCACAATGATTTTTGGCACATCATATGTCTTCTTTGAGTCTCAGTTTTCTTATCTGTGAGATGGAAACAATCATAGTAGTGTGATAGAGCAGGCTAAGCTATACCGCAGTAACTGATACAATTCCAGATCCTTGTGACTTAGTCACAAAGCCTCATCTTTTTTCCTTGAGAAAAATTTAGTTATTTAATTCTTGAGCCACTCATGTTTGTGTTCTGCAAGATCCCTCTTCTATCTGGTGAGGACGATCAGAATCTAAGTCAGAGATCAAAGCTCTCTTTATCTTCTTGCCATCTCACCAAGGGGCTTCCAAAGTCACCCTGACAGAGAAACGGGAAGATAGAGGAAGTATGCTTCCAGTTATCTGCATGGACTTGGAAGTGCCACTCACTATTCCTGCTCTCGTTCCATGTCTCGCAAGGGAGTCTGGGAAATGCAAGGGAGCCCATGGGCTCTCTGGTGAGCACTTCCTGTCTCTGCCATGTGTGTCTCATGTATGTTCTGTGATACCCAAATGAGGTGACAGATTAGAGCACATTGTAAATAATTTATGAGAATTCTAACAGGATTATATTACTTTATATCCTATTCAAGATCTGAGCTCATTTAGATATGTTTGCTGGCATTTGTACACACTCATTTTTTATTGCTTACCGGCTTTGAAGTAGAAGGAGCAACCTTTTTTTTCGGGGTCGGCGGGGACTGAGTCTTGCTCTGTCACTCAGGCTGGAGTGCAGTGGCGCGATCTTGGCTCACTGCAACCTCCGCCTCCCGGGTTCACGCTATTCTCCCGCCTCAGCTTCCCAAGTAACTGGGACTACAGGTGCCCACCACCACGCCCGGCTAATTTTGTTTTTGTATTTTTAGTAGAGACGGGGTTTCACAGTGTTAGCCAGGATGGTCTCGATCTCCTGACCTTGTGATCTGCCGGCCTCGGCCTCCCAAAGTGCTGGGGAGCAGCCTTTTTTTAAGGCTCGGCAGATAGGTTCTTTACTCTTCACTCTTTTGCACCTAAACAGCATGTCAGACAACATTTGATTGGACCAACAGAGAACAAACAATTGGAATGAGTGGAAGATTTCAATACAGAAGAGTTTTAAAAGAAATAAAAGGGTCTATAGACATTTGAACTGCTGCTAACAAGCCTTGCCAGTTCTGCTTTAAGGACGATTAAGATGCCTCCATAAGGAGCACTGTCGTTTGCATGTAAGCTGTGTGCTGAAGTCTCTCTTGAGTGGCTTAAACGTGACTCCCAGCAATCTTGTTTGTATTATTGATTTGTTCAGTGAAACCACCACTCAAAGGGAATACAAAGGCAGGCTTCAATGCAGCCCAAGCCAAATTATTATAATTCTGGAATGAGTGGGATTTGAAATAATGAGGTTTAATTTTACTTTGCCCTGGAGGTTTCTATGTAGCATTGTGAGAGAAAAAAAATATTTGTTTTACTTAAAAAACACACAACTTTTATTGTGTTCAAACGTGGAGTTCAAAAACAGTCAATAAGACAGCCTCATGTTACAATGAGACTTGTTCTGTTGTTAATTTTACTGTTCAAGGCATTTAACTCAAAAGAGTTGGCTTTTTTTCCCCCTCGCTATTTGGCTCATTTAATTTTGAACTCACTGCTTATAAACATAACCACAAAGTCACTGTCTTTGTTATTAATTTCTTGTTTGATTTTCTAAAGCTCTGAACCATGGAGTTTGTGTGCAGTGTGTATACTGGAAGTCTTTATGAGGCAGGGTGATTCATGTATTAGTGGGCATGAACATGTCCGTAACCCAGAGAAGCCTCTGTAGACCAGTTATAACTATTGCTCTTGTTTTCTTTTTACACCACATCTATACAAAACACGGCACATGGAACATGTGTTCCCGGGTGTGGACAGTGAGGGGAATATGGGTGATCTTCCTGCCCCGCTATCCATTTCTTCTTGGAGGTTAGGTGGCATCCTTCCTACCTTATGTATGGGCTTCGTGGGACTGTCAGTTGGGGGACCCTGCCCTCTCTTGGCCAAGATACGAGCACATAATAATTCTAACTCAGTCAGGATGATCTCTCCTGAGAATGTGCATATTGACTACGAGGTTGGAAGCTGTTTGAGTTGATTCTTTTTGACAGTTGCCCCCTAAAGAGGCTGTTGTTATTTTCTTCTACCTGGACTCCTGACGGTATTTTGATTCTTCCTTCTCGGATGCCTGGCATTTCACCCCTTTCTTCAATTCCATGTGTTCCCCCATATCTTCCCAATAACTTATCTTTTTACTTAGATTACCTCTAGTTGGTTTCTGTTACCTGTAAGCAAGAATCCTGTTTTAGTATATTTATTTGCATTTGCCTAAGAATTACAGAATTTCAATTGGCTAGAAACTTAAACCCAAAATGCATTTAAAATGAGATCTGACTGGTTGGTCAAGTTCTTTTACTGTATTATAATTTTGTATATTAAAAGTGGTCAAAAGAACCATTAACTGAAGATTGAAAACATTATCCCCAGGTTGTCATATTTAAAGTAGAAAGGATCCTCTTCATTGAAGATTTATGGACTCAACTACCTAATAGACATTGCCGTGATCCTCTCTCAGGGGCCTCAGACCCAAAATGCCCAAAACATGATTCTTAATTTTCCCCAAATTTGCTCCCTAGGGACTCAAACAGAGGCAAGTTCAGGGTAAGAAATAAGTTCTTGTTTTCAATCTGTTGCGACTTCTCACCTGGTATCCTTACAAGAAAGGTGACATCCAATAGAATAATTTAGGGCCATATTTTTTCTGAAAGCTTCTAAAAGTTTCTATCTATCAACAATTTTCTTCACTGTAATTGCATTATGAAATTTGGAAAAGAGGAAAAAATCATTCTTAATCCTAGCACCCAGAGATAGCTCCTGTTTTGGGGTGATTCCTTTCCATCCCAACTTTTCATTTTGCTTTTCACTTAACATTGTAAACTAATCGGTCTCTGTTTGGCAATACAGTCTTCATAACCATCTTCTAAAGAGCTGCATATTATTCTCTTAAGTGGCTGTTCTATATTTACTCAATCGTTTTTCTTCTGGACATTTAGACAGGTTTAGTAAATATAGAATACTCGGATTTTATACTTACGCTTGCCCTGGTAGAAGAAAAATTTAGACAGAACTAAGACTTGCCATAGTGAGGGATTTACAAAGCATTTGCAGTTTGTTTTGGTTTTTTGGCTACTAGAGACAGGATTGCTCAGATACAAATGGTAATTACAAAATAAATATCTATACTCCCCAAATAGTGGGAAGCTTTTAAAATCCAAATTTGATGCTTACCCATGAACATTTGAAAGGATAATAGATTTCTTTGTGTGTGTTTCTCCTAGCCTCTAGGATTGGTAAGATTTTTATATCTTGTCTTTAATTTCTACCATTGGGTTTATTGGGTTTAAGTTTTGGATCTCAATCCCTTTGGATTTACTTCTGCTCCTTCCCCTATATTTCAGCAGAAAGTGATTGTGTTTGGGTTTCCATTCTTGGAGGGCTATCCTTGGTCTGAACTGTTTTCATTTATTTTATTTAAAAATTACAAAGACATTTCTAGTTATATTTGGTTTTGCAATTCATTCCTCCCTCTGTTTTACAAAAACCATAAAACCCACATTGTCTAAAATTGCTGTGTTGAGCAAAATGGATTCAGTCGTCCTTGGAGAGCAGAAAAGGATGGAGCCAGTATGTGTTATAAACATTTCCAGGGAGTTTGTCTCTTTCCCAGAATTGGTTTTAGTCAAAGGCTGCTGACCAGTTGTGCGATTTCATTTGGGGTCGCTGACCCCGGGCCCTACTTGAACTTGACTCTGGATGTCATGCGGGCATCTGCCCTCCTCATGTCTGCACCCTCTCCCCTCTCAGCTCTGCACCCTCTACTCCTGCTGGTCTGGCCTCTGCTGTTATTTTTTAAGGACCCGAGCCATAAAAAAACCAACTCTTTGGATTTCTGAATGAACATTTTTAATGTTAAACTTGGTGGTTTCCTGTCACAAAAGCACAGACTCAGTGAATTCTGATTGCTCTGCAATGTGGATCTATCTTTTCCGGTTAGTTTAAACATCCTCATTCCCTTCTATTGCAACATTTGATCTTCCATGTTCAGAATCTGCGAATTCTCCCAACAGTTTTTCAGCAGATTATCACTGACTGGCCTTTTATTTTTCAGTCTGAGGAAAACGAAGTGGAAAGTGTGGGTTTTCTGGGGATTCCCCCCACTCCACCCATTTGCCTTCTTATTTAATTGAGGACTGTAATAGACAGAGCTGAGTGAGATTTTTCTCATGCAAGCTCTTGCTTCTGGTAGGCACTTGTGCTCTCAATGATGTTGGACAGAATCCTACTTTCACTGTGTTAAATTTACAGGTGTTACCATCTGGCTGTAGGTCAATAGCAGTTGTAGTCTCAACCCAAGACTTAGGAGAGAATTTTTACAGAATTTGAGTCTTGCCCCCTCCACTTCACAATCCTCCTTGCTGTCTTCTACCTCACTTTCCCTGCCCAGAGTTAGGGATGGAGAAAGAGAAGGAGGAGAAACCTATAGATGTATTGCTTACCACTGTGGTATTCATAGGTTGGAAACTATCCATGCCCAGCGTGCCCTTAGGTGACAATAGGGCACGCTACTCCTTTGGGAGACAACTTTGAAGACTGAGCGCCAATTTTGTATCATCTGTAGTGCTTCTCACAGTGCTCTGGTGAATGTTTCCTAAGCCTGACCTTTTCTGCTAACCCATGAACCAGTGGAGGATGGAGAGACATCTCTACCAGCAAATGTTTGCTGTGGGAATAAATATTTGTTGAGTCATTGCCGAGTATCTCCCACTCACCCTACACTAAAGAGGAAACGGGCCCTTCCTGGTTTCCTTTGAGGAGCTTCCCAGACATTCCATGGGCCTTCTTTCCCAGCAGCCTCCGGTGTCATTTTCCTAGGGTGGCTGCAACACATCACACAAACTGGGTGGCTAAGACAATGGAAATTGATCCTCTCACAGTCCTGGAAGCCAGAAGTCCAACATGAAGGTGTTCTCAGGGCCACTCTCCTTGGGAAGGCTCTTGGGGAGTATCCTCCCTTGCCTCTTTTGGCCTGTGGAGGCTCAAGTGTTCCTTGACTTGCACCTGCTTCATGCCAATCTCTGCCTTTGTCTTTACATGAACTTCTCCTCTTCTCTCCATTGTTTCCTCTTTTCTGTCTTATAAGGGCACCTGTCATTGGATTTAGGGCCCATCGGTATAATCCAGGATGATCTCATCTTGAAATTATTAACTTAATTATATCTGCAAAGACACTTTTCCCAATAGGGTCACATTTGCAGATTCTGGGGATTGAGATGTGGATATATCTTTTTGGAGGCCACTATTCAGTCCTGTGCATCCCCCATGTGAGTTGTGCCGAGGGGCCTGAGTTTCAGAGATTCACAGTCTCATCTGAAAGACCACACCCTTGGTTGGATTGGATTTGGGTTCCACCAAGTAAACATTCAAGGACTAGGACTGTCTCATGATGCCTCCTCCAATTCCAACTACTCTTTCCTATTTGTGAAGGGGAGCTGTAAGACTTTGACTTTTCATCTGCCTTTGTTTCCAGTCAGTGCCACTAGTTCTCATGTGGAGCCTCTTCCCCAAGAAACAGGGCCAACAAAGTCAAACATCTGAAGTAGTTGCTAATTACAAGTGAATATGCAACTGAAAAAAATGCCTTCTTATTTAATAACTCATTACTTAATAACATGCTATTTATTTATGTATAGACAGTTTTGTAAAATCTCTTTTACTTTAGCCAGTATTTGAACTGGCCTAAACATTGATGAAAGAGTGATATCCTGCTCTTTTTCAAAGATAGTTTTTATATGTTTTATGTCAAATCAAGTCTCCTTCAGCAGTGAAATTCTAAGTATACCACAGATACAAGGTGGGCAGTTTCTTTGGAGAAGCTATTATCTTTTGCTTGTTTCCCTCATCACTTCAGTAATTTTTTTTGTTTGGCTTAAGTCAAGTCCCAACAATACTGAATCAACCATTAAATGGGTTTTCAAGGCTGGGTTCATGAAGAATTCCCTGGAGCTACCTGCTTCTTGCCCTAGAAATACATAAATTTGAGTCTACCATCTCATTCTCACTTAAAAATCTGGGCTTTTGTTCTTTAGACTGTAAAGGGAGAGGTGGAACTGATGAGAATTGTAGGATGAGGGTCCCAGCCTCTTTCCTCACTGGCTAGTGGCCTTAGATATGTCATTTCAAGTGCTCTGGGCTTCAGTGTCCCCATCTCACATTGGTCTAAAACTGCCAACACTCCTCTAAGTCTGAACAATCAAATACTTCTTGTGACTCCAAGGTGCATTTCTAGCTCTAAAGCTGTTTCTATGATTGATATCTTGATCTCAACTGCTTACAAAACTAGTTTGAAGGTAGGAAATTGATAATCTGCAAAGTTACCCACTATTGTCCATGTATTTGGCGCTTCTCCAGAAGTGGAACTTTTTTTAGAGTGCAGTTTAGAGCTTCACATGGCTTCAGGTGGGAAAACTCTTGGGTGTCCTTACCCAGATCTTAGCTAATCTATTTCTTCATCTGGGTTTGTCATATATGAGATGGCTTCTCACAAACAGGAAGTTGTCTAAAACTTTAGTGGGAAGGCTGTATTAATCAGTATACTTCATGTTAGCTGCTTTGATAATAGTCCCCCAATTTCAGTGGTGTAGCAATAACATTGTACAGCTTGCTCACACAAAGTCTAATGTAGATATTCCTGGTTGGTTGACTCTACTGGGGAGATTGCCTCTTCTCTGAGCTGTGCCCAGGCTTCCTCCCATCCTTTGATTTCAACTCACAGCCCATGCTTATGGCCTGAAAGAGGGAAGTGGGGCGGGAAGTGAAGAAAATGGCACTAAAATTCATGCGGTCTCAACCAAACTGCAAAGGATGTTGGGAATGCAGGCTTCCTGGGTGGCCAGGAAGAAGATGCAGGTTTGGTGAGCATGCCGTATTATCTCTGCCACAGAAACTCTTCCTCCTACTTTGAAGGCAGGAAGAGGTAGAGGCCAAATGATTATCTTTAGCCCTTGTGGTATAGCTGGATAGATTTCAGAATAAGATTTGTAATTTCCATAGTGCTCCTGAAGACATTGATCCAAGCTTGCCCTGTCATCATTCTATACCACAGTGACATTATTTAACCCAAGACTGTGGTTTTAGTCCTTAATTTGCATCAGGTGCTCCCAGTGCCTCATGGGAAATAAGTTGGGTGACTGACAGGCTCTGCTCACTGAGGGTTACACTTCCCTGTAAAGGGCAGCCAACCACATTGTAAGAGGTCAGAAGGATAATAATTGTGATAATGGTCAACATCTATTAAGTGCCTACTATATACTTGGCACCACGGTAGGCATGCTTTAGACCAACCTTATTTAACCCTCTCATTTAGTCTTCAGGCTTCACTCTTACTAAGTAGCTTGGAAATGGACTATGCAGGGTGATTTCTAAGTGCTTTTGAGGAAAAGAGCAATTATAATTCCTTTAAACGTGATCTCTTTGAGAACAGCCATGATTTGGATGAATAAGTTCTGACAGGTTTGTGAAAACATTGGTCACATGATCATTGCATCCCATCTCAAGTGACTTGGTGGGGGCCGGGGGCTGGCCTGTCATCACTTCTGTGAGCAGATGGGACTGTCCATCTGCTCTACATTTTCATCGTTGCCTGCTCAGCTGGCAAGTTTGCAGGCAGAACATTGTGGGATGGCCCTGCCTACCTAAGTGGACAGAACTGCCTGTCAAAAATAGAGGATCTCAGGATTCTCTTGGGAGTTTCATATTTTAGGGAGCTGTGCTTTGGGGGATCCTGCAATGGCTGGGAAGGGTGGTATTAATGGGCTGGATGCTTTCATTGATGAAATTAACACCTCTGAATACCTTTCCTTCTCCTAGAAGAAGGTCTGGCTGGGCTGAAGCTTCTCCAGCAACAATGTGGGCTCCATGTTCATTTTATTCAGATTTATCCTACATGAATGTATGTGGTTGGGAGAATGTCCTGAATCCTTCCTTCTGCCCTGCACAGCTCTAGAAATGGCCCAGGGAATTTTGTGGGGCTGCAGTGGATTGGAGTTAGAGGGCATCAGCTGTTGGAATGGACACCTAGTCTTTAGATAATGGGCACCTCTAGTGCAAACAGTGTCCTTATTTGGGGTGAGCACTCAAAAATAATTTTAGAACAGCTCTCAACCAGAACTTTATGCCACCAAGATAAGGGGAGATATTTCCTCACATCCGAGAGCCCTGTCTCCATGATAACAAAAGCCCTAGGATTTAGAGTTGAGGTCAGAATCTGGGCTAATAGCTTTATTAATTACAACTTCTCAGTAAGTCATTAGGATTTCAGATGAAAATGGCTAAAGCAAAAAGTATTTAAGATGTACAATCATGGCTTTCAGTTTCTGAAAAATAGATTAAAAATTTCTTGGTTCCATTCGGTTGTTCAAAGAGGGGAGGGGAAAGGCAACATGGCAAATGCTTTCAGGTCTTTGTAGGAGGATAGGCCAGATTTGAGCACGTGCACCAGACTGCATGCGTATATATTCTCCCAGGGCTTTTTGCTCAGCTCCATGAATGTTGCCACAGTGGCTTTATGGTTCAGCCTTGGAAATGGAGCTGCCAAAGGAGACAAACTCCATTTTCTATCCATTCACAAGGAGCCAAACTGCTGGGCTGGGTGTTGTGAGGAGCCAGTCAATCCCAACGAGACAAGATTAAAGAAATGCCATAGCAATTGACATTCACTCTTTCTTAAAGAAGGAAGTTGGTGGGCCACCGTTTTACTTTTTAGGGACACAAACTCTGTGAGAGTGACATAAACCCTTCTCTCTGTTTTCTGATCATCATCCAGGTTCTGTCCTTGGTCTCAGCCTCACGTTCTTCTGCTCTGACACCACCAGAGCCAATTTCCCTGGCCCCAATATATGTTTTGGGCCTGATGTTTGTAGGATAATCAAATAGAGCTGTGAAACAATAATAAAGTGTGTCAGTAAGGTTGTTTGACTTGAAAGTCTTTTGCTAAATAGCCATAGTAGCCATAAAGTGCTGGAGGTAGGCTAATGAGGATCGTAAAATTTATTATTGAAAGTATCTATTATCTTCCCAAGAAATGCCCTCTCTTTATCATGGTCGTGCTGATTACATTTCCATGGTTAAAATTTCATTATGGCCTGTGTTTTGCTCAAGGTCCGACAACTCGCCCAGAGCCGAAGCCCGTCAGCTGGGAGCTCCTTTAGGGAATTTGATTTTATTAATACTTTACGGGTAGCGGCCTTTAATTAATGTTAAATGAAAATGGGATTCTAAAAGCATCACAGAGGACTTTTCACTTGGGTGTCAAAATAATTTACAGTGATTAATAAGCGTTAAATCACCATTACTAGAGATGGTTTCAATTCCATTTTGATCATGAGGCACTGACTACAATATGTTTACAATTTTTTAAGAAATGAGACATGTAGCACTCTGCTGAACACCCTTAACTTAGAGACACTGTGAGGTGTGGCTGTTAGAACAAGAGCTGTGTTGGTGGCCGCGTCTGTGTCATTATGGGATGCCTGATTAGGCTTTATTTATCCATCCCTTTTTTCCTTCTATCCACCCTGTTCAACACACACACACACACACACACACACACACACACACTACACACACCCCTACTCTGGAAAAAGGTGGAGTAGAAACAAACAAACAAAAGCTATTTAGAGGCATCATCTCATCTAGTTCTCACAATAACTCTATGATGTAGGTCTTATTATTCTCCTTTTATAGATAAGGAAAGTAAGGCTTACAGTGGTTAGTGACTTGCCCAAGGTCCTCATCTGGTAAGTGTCAGAGAGGAATTTAAACAGGGGCTTGCTAGTATCCAGACCCAGAGTCTTGTATTGTTTTTCATGGATTAGCAGATGAAATTTCAAAACCCTGCTTTCCTGATAACAAGGCTCACAGTGGCCTGAGATTCAAGGCAGGTCTCCACCTCCATGAGGAACTAGAGGCATGCCAAGAGATTAGGGGAGAAGTCCCATGAAACGTATTGGGCAAGCCCAGTGGAGAGAGAATCTACATCACCGTGGCCACTGTGGCACCCCAGCAGCCGGGCACCCCTCCCTCTCCAGTACCCACAGGCTATTGGCTCTAGGAGGCAATGCTAACTGTTGGTGGTGGATTTTTTCAAATAAAGACAGGAGTCCTGATTCCACCAAGTCAGGACTGGATAATCTGTTGTAGAACAATAATTTCTTAACATTCTTCAACATGGCCACTCTAATGTTCTCCTTTCTATATTGTCAGATAACACATTTTGAATTGCTCTAAAGTATCAGATAGAAGCGGAGATGAGAATCAGTTCTGGCTTATCCTTTCCTGGATCTGCCGTGCCAAATTTTCGCCCAGCCTGCTTGGCTCCTTGCCCTGCACCCTCTCCCTGGGGTGTTTGGTCCCCTCCAGCCTTCATTGTAATTCTTTTCTCTCTGAGGGATGTAGATCTCTTCACTGAAGACCTGAGCTCAAGCATAACTAGGACACTAAATAACATGAAAGCAACACCAGCCACTTTTACTAGGCAGCTTCTAGGTGCCAGGCACACTGCTAGGTGCTGCAGGTTCATTACCTTATTTATTCTTCATGATAGCCTGTTTCTCCTATGTCTGTTTCTCCTGCTAAAAGCATGCAAAGGCATCTATGGCTACAGCCCCCCTGCCCTACTCCGGTGATCATGAGTTTTTAATGATCTTCGTTCCTTCTCTCCAAGATTATGGAGCATAGAGAGGTGGATGACAAGAACAATGAGGCTAACGTAACTGGGTTTCTCTGTGAGCCAGGTCTGTAGGTAGATGCGTCCTGTCCTTCCTACCTGGTCCCCAGCATCCCCACTGCTGCACAAGACAGGGTGGTATGCCAGAGAAATGGACATTGCCAGAGCAATTGATGGTGTTGCCCCATCTCACTCTGTGACGGAACTGGGGCTCTCATCACAGTTGTCATTTCACATCCCTTTGTGTGATTATTGGATGAATGTCTGCCTCCTCCTGCGACTGACTATAGGATCCAGAAGGACAGGGACCTTCCTCTTGGTTCGTGGATGTGCTCCCAGAGCCTGGGGACATCTGTGGCTTTTGGCTAGTCCTCAGGAGTAGTTTGCTGAGTGCATGCATGTATGAGTGAAGGAGTGAATGATGGGGTGGTCCCTGGTGGTAGCTGTGCTCGGGCTCTGGGCAGATTCTTTCTGGGTACCTCTCGGGTGCTACATGAGGTCAGCTAATGTCATCTCATTCTCATGCCTGTTCTTTCTAAGACAACTCGGTTATCTGCAGAGAGTAATGCAAAGAGATTACGGGGCTTTGGGTTTGCGGCAGACTGACCACAACTTGCAGCCACAGCGTATCTCCCAGGACATAGGAGCTGCAGAACTTCAGAGCTGAGTAAAGTAAACGTCTCCATAGAAACTGTCTGCTTAATTGGTTGAACTTTATGATGGGTGCTCCTGGAAAGGCCTTGTGATCACAAACTGTATTCTCTCAGGTCCCGGGATCTGGGCGTCGGCCATGATGGCTTGCTCTGTGATATTCCCAGCTCCTTGCCACGCAAAGCACACGCCTCCCTCTGCTTGTGTGTGTGCAAGTGTGTGCATCAGTGGGCATGTGTGTGCATCTGTGTGTATGTCTGTGTGTGATTGAATATGAACCTGTGCCTATGTGTGTGAGCATGACTGGGGAGATGTATGTATCAGTGTGCACACAAGTGTCTGTGTGTGTGTGTTTGGTGTGGCTATATGTGTCTTTATGGGTGGGTGAGTGTGTGTCTCTCTGCATGGGTGAATGTTTCTTTGTGTGTGTACACATAACTGTGCATGTGTATTTGTGGAAGTATATGTATCAGTGTGTGCACGTGTGTCTTTGTGTGCCTGTGTGAGTATATGTGTCTGGATGTGCATGGGTGAGTGTGTATGTTTGAGGGAGCATGTATACGTGTGTGCTTGTGTATGTGAGCATGTGTGTTCGTGTGTGCTCGTGTGACCCTATCCCCTGCCCCCACCGCCGGGGAGGGGAGAGAGGCCAGTCTGTGCTCCCCATCTCTCCACATGTTGATATTATCGCCTCAGCTTCCCAAGTCTGGCAGGAGACGCAGAATTAAACACAGACGCTCTGGTGCCAAAACAAAATTGTGAAAGATTTGAAGCCCCCATTCCCTAAACTTGCAGCCTATCAAACTGGGAACAAGCCCGGCTTTGTTTTATTTCCTGCATGGAACGGGGGTAGCACAGTCTGGAGCCACGTTGGTTCTGATAGAGGAGCTGACTCTAAGCCAGGGAATTTAAAATTGCTGAAACCCAAAGCAGAATGGAGACAGCAAGATGCGATGGACAGAGAAGAAAGCATCTGTGAGGGGGAGAAGAGATGCCCCAGTTAGGAAGGAGGAGGAGGTGGCAGCCCAATTTCTGAGAAATAAAGGCATACAAAGAAAACAAAAAAAAGGGGGTCCGAGGAAAGGAGCCAGGCAGAGGTGGGCACTGACCCGAATGCAGAACCAGCTCGGTGGGTGGTGAGCACAAATGAACAGAGGTAGAAGAATGGGGTCGGATGAAAAGTGTTCTCATATCCAACCCTTAATTTCATGGCTGGGGAAATGAAAACCAAGCTGGGAAGCCACTTCCCCAAATCACAGGGATATCTGGGCCCAGCAGCCCCTTGCTTGAGTCTCACACTCTCAGGCCAGTTCTCCCCTGCACGTTGAAGCCACTTGTGGGAGATGACCGGCTTCTCCTGGGTTTCCCCGTGTGTCCTGGTGCCTTGCTGTCTCATTACTTCACCTTTTGCAAACAAGTTTTCCTCTTTTCTTTGGAGCCTCTGCTCTTGTATCGACCTTCCCTGAGTTTTCTGGTTTCATTTTATTAGTAGTGTTGGACACAGTGATGTCAACCAGGTTATGTATTCACTGATTTTGACTAGAGTTTCTTTTATCTTTTTCTTGCCATTTGCCCACCCAGAGGCAGTTGATGACAATAGTTCTCCAAACCTGCTGATCCCAAGGTGGCAGGCTTCCTGGTCAGCTGTGGCTCTGAAGTAGGAGGGGTTTGCAGGAGGATCACACACAGCTGTAGAAGGAACAGAATCAGAGCTGGAGAGGGAGAATTGCTCCATGGCCATGAGTGGGTGTCCTCTCAAGCGGAGCCCCGAGTCCAGTAGAACTTGAGACTTTTCGCCAACCCGTGAAGTGCAGATGGTAATGCTTGCTGCTGTGTCCCTGAGACTATGTAGGGCCTAGTGTCTGGTTAATGCCCTTGCGCTGGGTCACTCTCACCCTGGAATCACCTGGCTGGGGACTGAACCTCTCCTGCCACCGCTCCAACTCCTCCTGAGACACTCACCTCCTGGAAAGGCCACATCTGTTTGCCAAGGACAGAGGCACCTTCTTTGGTCCAGAGAGCTGCAGGCTGTGGTTTATTTCGCTGGCGACCTCTTCATCACCAGGACTATTCCATAGAGTGCTGTGGTACCCGTGAAAGCCAAACTTCTAAGCTTCTCAAGTTCAAATGATAACTTCTCTCTGTTACCTTTTGTCAAGAAAACTTTGGATTATGAATCTCCTTTATGGGGGCTCATAAAATGAATTGGGGTGCATTCATAGAGTTGGAACACTCTGGAGCCACTGAAAAGAATGCGGCAAAGCTGTAAAAAGGAAAGATGTCTGTGATATCATCTTTATTCTTTTATGTTGTTAAGTGACAAAAGCCAGCTGTAGAGGAGCATGAATTGTTTTATTCCATGTTTATTACATAATGAGTGTAGTGTCGGGAAAGCCATATACCAAATTGTTCACAATGGTTATCTTGGGGGAGTGGAGCTTGGGAACTTGTACTCTTTGCTTGATGCATCTCTGCTTTGTCTCTCTCTTGAATCAGCATGAATAATTTTTTTAAATTAGAAAACCTTCTTATTAATATGGAGGTAAATATTGGGGCAGTCCAAGATGGCAGCGGTCTCATGGTGAGGCCCTTGTTTTATGGGAAGAACATGAGGGTAGGAGTTTAAGAAACCCGATTTTTCTCTTAACTGGGGGGTTTCTCCTATTTTTTTGTGCCATGATCCCTCAGGACAGTGTGATGAAGTTTTTGGCTCCTTTCTCAGAACAATGCCTTAGGGGCATAATATGAAATATATAGAATTACAAAAGAAGCCAAATATATTGAAATATACTTATGAAAATACTTTTTAAAAATTTTATGATATAGTAATATATGTGTATTAAAATATAAGATCTGGCTGCAGGTCTAATAACTATTTAATTTAAAACTAGCCATGAGCATAAGTGATATTTTGAGAAATCTGCAACAGCTGAATATTACATGAAAATGTCTGTGACTTCTGGTGACAAAGTCAGGTGCGCTAGTACTACTGTGGTTTGTCACCTTCTTCGTAAATGAAGAAAATGCTAGATTGTAGTTAGAGGTAGTGAAAATAAAGATGTAATTTCCCATCCAATATCATAGATCCCTGTTTAAACTTCCCAGCCTAACAACTAATGTTCTTAACTGGCTGGGAAGTGTTGAATAATATTGTTCCCACCCTCACAGTCTCAACTGTTTCATCAGTAAAATGAGGGGCTAAGTGATGGCAAATGTGTATCATCTTACATGTCAACTGTGATTGATTAGTAGTGACTTGGTGAGGTATGTTGAGATCACCTCTGAGTTCAATTGGAAAGGATGCCAATTGGAAAGGATGAATGATTGGTGATGTCTGCCATGGGTACTAGATGGGGAGAGAGCAAAGAGTGTGCATGGCATACATGTCCATTCCTTGACTAGATGAGCCTGTGGCCCCTTCCAGCTCTGATATTCTACTATGTATGAAAGTAATTATTCTCTTCTGGTTCTAATTTAACATATCTCCTGTCCAACAACAAGAGCAACAGCACAAGCATTGGTTAGCCCTTCCTGGGGGCTTTGTGTGTGTGGCATTGGCACTACCAACTCTACCCCTGTGGACCAAGTCTTCTGATAGACTTTTTATTAAGTAAAATTGTAAGCATTACCTCCAGTTTCAATGATAGAATGGTTACTGGGAACAGATTTTCTAGAAAGAAAACACAAATTAGTAAACACAGTCTTACAAATGAGCCATCTGGAGATTTATTTACATAAGAAAAGAGGAAGGACTTGGTATTTTCATGCTGGGGTTTGTTTCTCTTGCAAGTAGCCACGGGGGTGTATTTATCATGAACACACATTGAGCTTTTTAGTGAAGATCACTGAAAGCATGAAAAAAAAATGCTCATTTGGTTGTTTATTTGGGAAATGGGAAGGAAGAGAAGGGAGAGAGTAAGAGTCACACATACACACATGCACACACAGTTTTTGAATGAATTTTAGCATATAAGATTTCAAAATAGTTACAATATTTCACACCCTGCTTTTGAAATTTTATATTATTCCCAAAGTGCTAAATGAGAAACATTTTTCTAAAACAATATCAAAGGTGGAGGCATTCAGCTATCACGCAAATATAGAGGGACCACGAATAATGCTGAGGGGACCGAAACCTTGACACCATTTGACCAGCAGTGGGAACAGTGATCCTTTGACCTCAGAGAGATCCCTGGGTGTCAGACCAGCTCTGCAGAACCACCTAACCCCTCCTGCACCTTGTCCTTTTGTCCACTAATACCAAATGCCAAAAACTAAAAAACCCAAATTTGTGATACAGTGATATATGTGCTCTTTCAGTGCATTAAAATACAAGATCTAGCTGTAGGTCTGATAACTACTATCATTTAGAATTAGCAATGAGCATAAGTGTTATTCTGAGAAATCTGCAACAACTGAATGTTACGTGAAAACGTCTGTGGTTTCTACTGGTAACAGAGTCAGATATGATACTAATGTGCACAGATATGCTATTGCACTGTGCACTTACTGTGGATCAGTGAAATAGCATATCTGTAAGTGCACAGTGAAATAGTTCTCTCTTCCTAGGAATTTTGGCTACGTAACCTCTCTGGCTTTACGCTCGTACCAAGCCACCAGGAGTATTCATTAGAGCAAGGAAAGGAAGATAGCACAGAGAAGATAAAAGAGGGACAAGGAGGATCCCATAGGTGAATGAACTCAACAAGCCCACTCTTTTCCCTCTACCCCTGCGTTAGATGAAACCACACAGGTTCAAGTCGCATTGTCTGCCACACCTGCAAAGGGACAGCCTGGGTAAAAATAGCCCCACTATATCTGGGCAAGCACTCTTTGGCCAATAAAATACTAATAATAAGACAACAGTTGGACTGACTTTACAGAAAGATAGCTTTCTGCTCCTGGACTGGGCTGGGTTGTAAAATATCTTACATGATTGCTCTGGAAATTGTATAGCTCAGGGCAGCAAATCTTTATAGGGGCAAGAAGAGGCAAGACGGAAAGGGCTGAGCAGGTCTGCTGCCTCAGGGCTCCTGAAGTCAGAAACAGCTGCAAAGAGGACAGGAAGTGAAGTTGGAAGTTTGAAGAGTGAATGTAGCTGGAAGGCAGTCAGCAATTCAGAGCCATCAGCAAGGAAGATAATTACCTGCTGACAGGTCTCTGATGTGTACCTGGATGGGTGTGTGTGTGTATGTGTGTGTGTGTGTGCATGCACACATGTGCAAGCTCTGGTTAACTGTGTCTCTGCAGGCAACTTAAGAGCATATTCCACACCCTGTATCTGGGCAAGAGGCAGGAGGGCTCATAAATAAAGATCCAGAACCCTAAATCATTGTATTGTGAACAAATCTTCAAAACTTGAAAATGTGGAAGATAAAAAAAAAAAGTGAAATATGGGAAATGTTTGGAAGAGATAGAACCAGAGAAGTGCTCTGTGTCAGTGCCTGGTTTGGAGATGTTTCTGAAATGGTCTGTGCAAGAGTGCATGATGAACAGAACAAATGATGAAAGGGAATTATATAAGAAGGAAAACAGGCAGTATAGATGGCAAATACTTGACCAGGCTCTGAGGCTTAGGCCCTCCATGGCTCTTTCACTGTAGAAACTCAATGGGGACCCATTTTTCAGATAAGCATCCGGAGGCTGAGAGCAGGTAAATTGCCTAAGGCTGCACAGCTAGTGAGAGATAGACCTGGGATTTAAACCTACATAGCGGGGCTCCAAAGTCTGCCTTCTTAGCTGTTACTTAAGCCAAGGTCATCTTGATCTTATGGAAATGACAAAGAAATGTGTGATAAAGTAGAAGGGGAGCTGGAGGAGAAGACCTCAGCTCTTGAACCTAAGGATCTCCATAGCATTGGGAAAGTCGTTATTTCTGTGTGCTGTTCCTGACAGTATCATCATTATGGTAATTGTCACCAAGAAATGGGTTCCCTGCTCAATGCGCATAGAATCCAACACTATGGCACTGGCTTTTGACAAAAGAGAAAGCTTTCTTGCAAGGTTGACTATCAAGAAGACAGGAGGAAACCTCAAATCTGTCTCCTGGAGCTGGGGTCTGGGGACAGGTTTTATAGGCAGAGAGTAATTAAAAGGGAGCTAAGGAAATGCAAGGAGGCGTGAACTGATTTGGGCTATGCAGAGAGGCAGTGCTGGGTCCTTGACTTTTAAGTTCATACTGCAACAAAAGGGGGCACCCCTCACTTCTTAATTTGGTCCCCACTCCTGGGTTCGGTCCTTACATTTCACATGTGCTTGAATTTTTCTTTCCAGCCTGCTCCAGGGTCACTAATCAGGCATGCCGGGTTCATCTGCACATGCTCAGGTTACTGTGACTTGTAACCTGGGGGTTCTGTTGCGGTTACATCATTAGGAGGTATCAATACCAATATGTGGAACAAGAATAAGAAAACTGTGGCATTTTGTTTCTCAAACTCTCTAGAGGATATTTCTGGAGCCCTGAAAGTGACTTCAGACAATAATGAAATTTGATGGCCTCCTAGCTCAGTGATTCCAAGAGGAACTACTCATAATGTCACAAAGTTGTCCGGATGCTCATGGCGTGTGCTTGTATGTTCAGTATCCAACGTTGATGAAACCTATAATGTCAAAAAGCTACTCTAAATGAAGAAATGCTTTTAAATGAATTTGTATGTTACTGTTAGGACGTCATCTATACATATTTGAACACAGTCATGTACACATGGAAGTGACGACATGATTTTTCAGATCATGGTCTCCTGCTTCCTGGGCAAGTGAACCCTAGAGGTTAGTAACCACGCTTCCAGGTATATTTCAATCTTAAAATAAGAGAGGAATGGATGCTTTTAAAGTAGGGCAGGTGCTTGTCTCTTTAGCCTCAAAAGCACCTATTGACTTTCTGTATAATCCGACCTTTGACCATGCAACCAGTATGACTTGTTCAGGAATAAAAGTTGAGCCAGAGGAAATGGTGGTCTAATTTAACTATTAAGGATGTCAGGTCAAGAGTCTGGCTCTCAGAGAAGGTAACGGATACTACTTGTTCCATTAAAGTCATTGCAGAAGACATGGTTTCTGAGTCAGGCAAGTGAAGACATCAGTTTGGGACCTCATTTTCCACTCGCAGTTCCTATTATTGAGAACCTTCATTGGTTCTTTTATGATGGTAGTTGAGAGAAAAGTGATCTTTGGCAAAATGAAGTCTGCAGCTCTACTGAAGAGAGTTACATAAATGCATTCTTCCCCACCCTTCCACCTCCAAAAGCACGATTAGCTCTGCTTAATTCACCCTGCTCTTTCAGTCCTGATGCCAGGAGCAGCAAATTCCACAGGCACTTGGTAGGGTTTTATCTGATTGTCCCTCTTAGGGACTGACATAGAGTAACTCATTGCTGATGGAAATGAAAGGTAATGTAATACCGATATTATGCTACTTTTCCATGGGGGCCCATAAGCAAGAATCATGCTTATTATCCATTCATCTTTTTCTGAAGTTTGCAAAATTTAACCAGCCAGAACACGTTTGTGTACCCTGTCATCATTTTAGAACTGGCACTGGAATTTTCCAACATTCCTGGTATTTTCAATTTCAGTGCCAAATGTATTTCTTTTTCCTTAGAAATGAATTAGCTCTTCAATTTGCAGATATAAAGGCAGGCAATATTATGTCTTCCTATGTCTTGACATATGGAGCCTACCCATGGAAGACAGGGTTGTGGGTGGTTTTCTCTCACTTCTGCTATTATATGAACTTGAATGAGACTACATTAAGAGTGGCAATTCTGTCCTCCTTTGTAAGGACACTATTGTGCATTTTGCTAAGCTTTCAGAGACAGTGCAAGAGACAGATTCAACAATACTTGTGAGTAGAATCTAGTAGGTTTACAGTTCCAACTTGTTTTGGGGTTCAACTTCTGGAAGACAGCCTACAAAAATAGCAATTTACAGGAAAAAAAGTGGGTCCTGAGGCATTTGGTTGGGGCAGACATTAGTTTCATTTAGGGCTTAAACCAGCCCACAGTTAATTGTAGGTCTCTTGCATTAGCTTGTAGGAGCAGTAAAAGCATGTAATTCGAGCTAATCTGATGGGCAAATGAACTAGGTGCTTGGTGCCAAGTGAGACCGTGAAACAAAAGGACACATGTGTTTTCAGGGGGGAAAAAAACAACCCAACACAACATAGTTTCAACTGCTGCATATGTGAAACTCTGGAAAATTCTTTGGAAGGTTTGTCATTTTAGAAAAGTACCTTGAGAGAGCAGTGGCTGAACCTCTGGAGCCCAGACCCTCTCATTACCTGAGCAGGGAAGCATGTGCCCTGGAATAATTGGTGGGGGAGCTTTCAGAGGAGAAGGTTTATTTCATCTGATTCTAAAGGTCTGCTTTAGAAAGCCTGTCTGTCATGTGGGTCTTAGCATTTATTTTGCCTGATTCATTAGAATCAGCCCAGCTTCATTCCTGTCAATTCTGATTTAACTGGTCTGGGGTGGGGCTCAGGAATAGTGCTTTGGGAAAGTCTCCCCAGATGATTGCAATTTGATGATGGTCGTTAGGATTAAGAACCCTCAATCTAGTAGCAGATATGGCTTAAGGAAGTGAGCTGATGGTTGATGTTAACAGACTTGATTAAAGTTACCTGAGAGGGAAATGGTGCAAGGCCAACTGCGGGGATGTAAGTGGATATTTGGCACTTTGAAATGATGCCACCTTTGTGGGCCACATAGGATTTGCGTTTCTGGGGAATTAGTGTACTCGTGGTTTTTTCAATGCCATTCGTCCATAGACTGACTTCCTCAAAGCATACATGTAATGTGACCTTCAACAAGACTGGCTCTCATTTATTCCATGCTGGAGCAAGTCCCTCAAAGGAGACTGACCCTTGACTCTTTTTTAAAGATTGAATCTCAGAATAGTCTTCATTGAAGGGAAAACAGAATGAAAAATGCAAAGAATGCAAATATTTTTTATTTTTTACTTTCTGTCTATGAAAGTACTTAGACCCTGAGCCCCAAGTGGGGCCTTATTGTCCTGTGAAAACACTTAGACCCTGAGCCCTAGGTGGGGTCCTATTGTCCTTTTCCTGGCATAGCTGTCCTCCTGGGTGGCAAGGTGTGTGTTCCTGTTAGTAAACTGGTTTTAGGATAGTAAAACAATCAGGCAGTTTAATCATGTAAGTAAGAAATTATCCATTTCAGTAATGTGTTAAATCAGTAAGTCAGTGTGCGTTGAATACACCTTGCTAATTTAAACCAGTTATGTAAAAGGTAGTCTTAAAATCAGACCTTTTGTTATTACCATTAAAATAAAAACTTTATAAGGGCATTAAACAACTACCAAAAATGTGTAGCTTGGACTAAACTTTGGGATTAGAATCCTCAAAAATCAGGGGCAGAAAATTAAATAGTAACTCAATCATAAGCTGTTATACGTTCTGAAATGTGAGAAGTCTTTAACGTATTACTGATTAATAGGGTACGTCACAAAGGACTCTGAAAAGAGAGAGGTCTTGTCTATTGCGGACAAAATATTAATCCCATGTTAGAGAAACAATAAGTATATTGTCTTTATACTGTCGACATTATATGGAAGGTGGAAATTGGCGAACAGGACTAAGTCATAATTACTATGACTTCATATTGAATTAGCAAGTCATTTGTAAATGTAAAAACTGTGATTCCACTGGAGACCATAACCAATGGCTTCAGTAGGGTTCTCAGGTGTGTGGTTAGGGATCTCAGATTCAGGTGAGCCAGGTATAGGAAATACAACGGTAAACATGATTTCTTAACAAACGTTGAAAATATTAGCAAAGACACGCAGAGGCAGGAGCTCTGTGAGTTATAACTTTAATAATTTTTTGCCAGTGTTTTAATTTACATGAGTTTCTCAGAGGGAAGTGAACAACTGGCCTGAGAGCGCCCCCATTCCAGGACTCAAGAGCAGCTCTCTCCTCCCTGCCTCATTCAACAAATGTCCTCAGAACACCTCTGTGCCAGATGACAGCACAGGCAACAGTTATGGAAGCAGAGCTCTATACTGGTCAGGGTTCTTCAGAGAAACTGCACTGATAGGCTGTGTTGCGTGTGTGTGTAGTATCATACATCTATGTACTGTAGGTATATATGTACTCCATATATGTACTATATGTATATACAGTTTCAAGTGTGTGTGTGTGTATATATATGTATATATAGTTATGTATCAGTTAACAGAAGGGATATACTCTGAGAAATGCATCGTTAGTTGATTTTATTGTTGTGCAAACATCATAGAGTGTACTTACACAAACCTGCTACACACCTAGTCTATATCATATGACTTATTACTCCTAGGCTATAAACCTATACAGCATGTTACTGTACTAAATACCATAAAAATTATAACACAATGGTAAGTATTTGTGTATCTAAACATAGAGAAGGTACAGTAAAAATACAATGTAAGTGATTAAAAAAATGGTATACCTGGCCAGGCGCGGTGGCTCACGCCTGTAATCCCAGCACTTTGGGAGGCTGAGGTGGGCGGATCATGAGGTCAGGAGTTTGAGAGCAGCCTGGCCAACATGGTGAAACCGTCTCTACTAAAAATACAAAAATTAGCCTGGCGTGCCTGTAATCCCAGCTATTCCAGAGGCTGAGGCATGAGAATTGCTTGAACCTGGGAGGTGGAGGTTGCAGTGAGCCAAGATGGCACAACTGCACTCCAGCCTGGGCGACAGAGTGAGATTCCGTCTCAGAAAATAATAAAGTAACATAAAAATGGTGTACCTGCAGAGGGTGCTTACCATGAATGGAACTTGCAGGACTAGAAATTGCTTGAGGTGAGTTGATGAGTGGCTGGTGAGCAAATGTGAATGCCTACAGCATTACTGTGTACTACTGTAGACTTTATAAACACTGTACACTTAGGCTACACTAAATTTATCAAAACATTTGTATTTCTTACAATAAGCTAAAGTTAATTTTTTACTTTTTAAACTTAATTTTTTAAAATTTTTGACTTTTTTGTAATGACACTTAGCTTAAAATATATGCAGTGTGCTGCTGTACCAACATATACAGTATTCTTTATATTCTTATTCTATAAGGTTTTTTCCTATTAATTTTTTTCACCTTTTAAACTTTTTTCTTAAAAACAAAGATACAAATGTAAACCTTAGTTTAGGCCTACATAGGGTCAGGATCATCAGTATCACTCTCTTCCACCTCCATATCTCGTCCCATTGGAAGGCCTTCAGGTAGAGTAACATGCATGGAACTGGCGTCTCCTATGATAACAATGCCTTTTCTCAAATACCTCCTGAAGGACCTGCCTGAGGCTGCTTTATAGGTAATTTTTTTTTAATGAGTAGAATACCTATTCTAAAAAAGTATAGTAAATATGTAAACCAGCAACATAGTTGTTCATTATCACTATCAGGTATTATGTACTGTATATAATCGTGTGTGCTATGCTTTTATATGACTGGCAGTGCAGTCGTATAATATGATGATGATTACACCATCATCACCACAAATATGCAAGTAATGCCTTGTGTTATGACCTTGCAACAGCTATTATGTCACTAGGGACAGGAGTTTTTCAGCTCGATTATAATCTTAGGAGGCCACCATTGTATATGCAGTGTGTCATTGAGTGAAATATCATGTAGCACATGACTTTCTCTCTCTATATATTTATATGTATACAGTCTCTCTCTCTCTTCCTAGAGAGAGAGATTTAGTGTAAGGAATTGGCTCACACAATTGTGCAGGCTGGCAAGTCCAAAATCTGCAGGGTGGACCAGCAGGCGACCTAGGGGAGAGCCGAGTTTCAGTTCAAGTCAGAGAAGGCTGTAGGCTGGGAGAATCCTCTCTTGCTGAGGAAGGTCTGTCTTTTTTCCATCAAGGTCTTCAACTCTTTGGATGAGGCCTACCCACTGTAAAGCAGATTAAAGGATGATCTTTACCTGAAGGCTACTGATTTAAGTGTTAATCTCATGTAAAAAATACCTTCACAGAAACATCTAGAACAATGTCTGACCAGCTATCTGGGTACCATAACCCAGCCAAGTTAATACATGAAATTAACCCTCACAGACTTCTTGTTGCCTCCCGGGCAGAGTGCTGAGCCCCCTGGCCCACCTTGCCAGTCCATGCTTACCCCTCTTGCACACTGTTCCCAGGCAATGTTTGCTGAAGCTCCTTCAGGGCTGGTCAGACTAGTGAGTTACCAGGCGAATCTCAGCAGACAAAAGAAGGGGCTTCTGATCTTTCACATGCAATTTCCTCCCAAGAGATGTAATGGAAATTTAAAAAGAAAAATTAGCAGTACATATGTGGAGTTCGGAAAACAGAGCCTCTTCTGTTACTTCTATTGTCCAGAAAATTCTTCTTATGGCCAAGTCTGTCACAGAACCACAGCTTGACCCTCAGCTAAAGATCCATATTT
Organism: Pongo abelii; assembly: GCF_028885655.2. NCBI lineage: Eukaryota > Metazoa > Chordata > Mammalia > Primates > Hominidae > Pongo > Pongo abelii. Next base: position 128,348,500 of record NC_071993.2, on the reverse strand, counting down.
CCTGTCCCTGCTTCTTGACTGGGTGTCTCTGATGGCCATTATTTTGACACAAATAGCACAAGTAAAAGTATGGTTGGTAGTAAGCGTGCCACTTGATTAATGAAATAGTTTCTCATAAAATGTGTACGGTTGGCTTAATTTTTAAAAAGACTGTGGTAATATTTTAGCAATTTGAGAAAATGGAGAAAAAAATGAGTAGGCCCACCATGCTAGCACAATGATTTATACTTTTATATAGTCTCTTCTAATCCTTTTTCCATATAAATACATTTGCTTGCATAATTATTATAGTGTACATTTTTATACATTTATTATAAGACTATATTTTTATTCTTTCCCTATTAACCTTATATCATAAGTACATTCCCATGTCTTTTATACTTAGTCTTTTTGGAGACATAACATTTCATCAAAAGGATGTACCATAATTTAATTAACCAATTCCTGTTGTTGCATGTTGATGCTGTCTCCAGTTGCTTTTTGTTTTTTTTTTTTCTATTATAAATCATGTAACAGTGGTTTGCTTTTCTTTAGGATAAATTCCTAAAAACAGGGATGACTGAGCCAAAGAACATGAACCTTTTTTATGGCTCTTTTGGTGCATACTATTTTTATTGGATTTGATTGGATTGTGTGCATTTCAATAAGGGTGGTTGTTGTTGTTGTAGCTTTCTTTTTTGATTCTTTGGTAAGGGTCTTGCATTCTCACCTCTCATTTCCAACACTGACCTCTGCAGCCAAGGCAACACATAGATGATGATAACAGCTCCCTGATTGCTTCCGTCATATATTTCTGACAAAAATATTCTTCAAGGCTAAAAATGTTCATGCCCAGTCCTAGCTTGAGAGAGATTTATAGCATGGAAAATCTGAGTATAATTTCTGCAGCCATTTTTCAACCGAGAGTGGAAAAAAACCACATTTCACACTTAAAAGGCAATTTGGGATTTATTTTTGATTCTTTGATAACTCAGGGAGACTTTGAAATGCTTAATATCTCATTGTTTCTCAACATGATCGAAGAAGAGTCCCAAGTTGAGAAGTTTAAGAAATGGTAGTTAGAACAAACATTTAGAAGACAGAGGCTAATGGTACTATTATCTCTTTAAAAAGAGTTGATTTGTATTTTTGGTTGCAATATTTGGAATTTCCTATTGGATATCAGTGTGGCACAGTGGTCTTTTGTTTGGTAGATTCTGTTAAATATGTTTTCAATTGTCATTTTGGTACAAGCAAGTAATATATTTTAAGAAGTAAATTTAAAAATTGGTGTTAGGCATGGTGTTAATTAAACTTCAGTATAAGGTGGAGTGAATTATATTTTAGGAAAATTATTTATACTTGAACCCACGTCTTTTTGGACATCTCGTATAAATGGGACTATATAGTAGATGGCCTTTCCTAACTTACTTCTTTCACTTAATATTATGTCTTAGGGGTTCATCCATGGCCATAGCATGTATTAGGTCTTTGTTCCTTTTTATAGCTAACTAATATTCCATTGCACAGATGGAATATTAGCTATAGCACTGACTAATATGGCACATTGCATTTATTCACCAGTTGATGGACATTTGGACTTGCTTTCACGTATTGGCTGTTAGGAATAATGCCTCTGTGAACATTCGTGTGTAAGTCTTGGGTGGATATATGTTTTTATTTCTGTCAGATACATACCTAGGGGTAAAATTACTGGGTCATGTGGTAACCCTATATTTGGCTTTCTAAAAAACTGCCCATATGCTTTTGTGGTTCACACATGGAGATGGATGAGAGACGATGCTTAGGGTCAGTGGGCAAAGGGAATAATCTAAGGTGGGGGTAAGAAAGTCGGGTGGCAGAGGAGTTCTTCAGCCCAGGGAAGCTTTAATGTGGATGGGGTTTTTAAAAAATTTTTTTAAATTTTACTTTAAGTTCTGGGACACATGGGCTGAATGTGCAGGGTTGTTACATAGGTATACATGTGCCATGGTGGTTTGCTGCACCTATCAACCCGTCATCTAGGTTTTAAGCCCTGCACGCATTAGATATTTGTCCTAATGCTCTTTCTCTCCTTCCCCCAACCCCCTGACAGGCCCCGGTGTGTGTTGTTCTCCTCTCTGTGTCCATGTGTTCTCACTGTTCAACTCCCACTTATGAGTGAGAACATGTGGTGTTTGGTTTTCTGTTCCTGTGTTACTTTGCTGAGGATGATGGTTTCCAGCTTCATCTATGTCCCTGCAAAGGACGTGGACTCATTATTTTTCATGGCTGCATAGTATTCCATAGTGTATACGTGAATGTGGATGGTTCTTTATAATAAACTGTTCACTGCAGTGCTCTTCAGTTTTTAAGAGTATTTGTGAAATGTTAGAAGGCTGCTAATGTTCTGAAAGATTCGGCATGATCCACATATGAATCTTCCTGTAATTCTAAGTGCCTAACTTGCTTGTTAGGAATTAGTTTTTGCAATGGACAGCAAATACCACAACCTCCCAAACTGTCTTTTTTTTTTTTTTTCCTTTGTGATGGAGTCTCGCTCTATCGCCCAGGCTGGAGTGCAGTGGCGCAATCTCGGCTCACCGCAAGCTCCGCCTCCTGGGTTCACGCCATCCTCCTGCCTCAGCCTCTCCGAGTAGCTGGGACTACAGGCACCCGCCACCACGCCCGGCTAATTTTTTGTATTTTTAGTAGAGACGGGGTTTCACCGTGGTCTCGATCTCCTGACCTCGTGATCCGCCCGCCTTGGCCTCCCAAAGTGCTGGGATTACAAGCGTGAGCCACTGCGCCCAGCCCAAACTTTCTTAATAAGTACCCTCTTGAGCCTTCTACTAAAAACAATTTCTGTGCTTGCCTTTAGTTAAATATGTTATACTAATGTTGATGTCTTGAGACCCAATAAGGAGAACCAGTGGTTCACCAAATGTTTGAACTCTCCCTAAATTTTGCTGTGTATGTGAGGGTCATACTACAATTGGTTTATTTTAAGCAAAATCCTTTTAATTATGTGGGAGGGAGTGTTTTGAGAACACTTCTGAAATGGACATTTAATAAACTGGAGAAGATATACTATAAGCATGTTAATATTACTATCAGATGAATAATTTGTTAATTTTAAACTTTTCAATAAGAATACCTTAGGAATTTGATTGTAGTCTTGGTATTAAACCTAAGATGGTTAATTCAAATGAATATTGCCCATGAGAATCTCTTTTCCTCTTCTCCAGTAGAAAGATGATATTAGCTTGTGTAATTATATCCCTAGGTGGCATTAACCACAGAATTGAAGGTTTGGTTTCCTTCTGGCAAACAAGCCTTGGTTTTGACTTGATGCGTGTACAGCTCTGTTGTATAATCATGCTACATGTGAAGGGTGGAAATTAGAGTGTAGGATTGCTGATTTATATTCCATGAACTGAGTTTTCCTGTGCCAGCCCAGAAAAATCTAACCATTGCTGAAGTATTCAGTTTTTTTGAGGCTTCAACAGACCTTGTAAGTGATCCAGGAGGCAGATTTTGGTACATTCCAGCACAGGGTCTAATTATGGATGTAATGATTGGTGAACATTTAAAGCGAAAGTCTAAATACTAAACCTGGAACTTCTTGTTTTTAAATTAAAAGGTCAGTAACCTGGTGTCAACATTTTTAGACAGTTTGGGTTATATCTCTAAGAAATAATCAAAGTCGGCCAGAAAAAAACAAATCCAGACCATTTCATTGCTTATAAGTGGAGAAATCCAGTTGTCTTACATGTTGTAACTGACACGACTTGACATGCTCATTTTTTTTTTTTAAGTCTTTGGGTTTTGAATAATTGCTTCTTGCAGAAAGCCTGTATTTTCTGTACTCTGTGGTTACCAAGCTGTACTTGACTTTCAAAAGAGAGTCAAAGGAACGTATCCTTGTGAGAAATTGCTGCTTTGTGGAGTACTAATGAGAGGTTTCATGATCTTTGAAGCCAGGAAGGCCAAATCTGGCTTAGAAATCCCATCGCCAGGTTGTGTTTTATATTCTTCATTGCTTTCCTAAATTGAACTGTCCTTGTGTTGGAGCTGAAAAAAGAAGATATAGGGGAGAGGCAGGGTTTGGTTAAGTGATTTTTCCCATCTGGTTCAGAAAGCAGATAATTTTCATTGCATTTCGGTCTAGCTGGAGGGCAAAATGGCAGGCTGCCCCAGCATGCGCTAGACCAGGACTTCTCACTGGGGACAACTTTGCCCCCCTTGGGACACTGGACAATATCTGGAGATGTTTTTGGTGTCACAGCTGAAGATGGGAGTGCTACTAGCATTTGGTAGGTGGAGGCCAGTGATGCTGCTGAACACCCTACAGGGCAGAGGACAGCCTCTCACAATAAATAGTGCTGAGGTCAGACGCCGACCTGAAGGGATTACTTCTTAACACCAGGTGCGATATTTCCTGCTCTGCTGTTCACAGAGGGGCAGACAGCAGAAAGTGTCTTTCTTTCGACAAAATGTTCTCTTTATTTGGCACCTCATTTCTTGGCATCACTCTTAAACAGCCCATTGGAATAATAAGACAAACGAAGCAAGCTCCTTACCTGCAGGAGAGGTGCAGAGCCAATGGAAAGCACATGCGTGCATGGGCATGCACACGTATGCACACGTGCACACATGCACACACACGCACACACATGCACGCATGTGGCTGGTAGCTCATGACTTTATCTTCTTCCCTCACTGCTAAGCACGCTGCTGGCAAGATTCTTCAGGCCTGGATTTATTTTCTTTCTTTCTTTGTCTAATGTTTCATAAAATGTGTTTGATTTTCTTCCTCTTCTCCAGGTTTTTTCTTCTTCTTGGTTGTTAAAAAATATGTTTTTGGTGAGGAATTCTTCTTTAAGCCTTCACCTTTCTTGGAAGGAAAACACTTTGACAAACAGATTAGAAAGTTGTCCGAAGTCGTCATAACCTCTAGTCTGTTTGGTACCTTGTGACGTGTGAGTATTTCGGTTTTCCTTAGCCGTGTCTGTGGGGAAATAAAATGACTCTGATCAGTTTTTTAGAGTCAATATGTCCATTCCTTCCAGGGGGTCAACTATCGTCCATGAACAAGTGTGTAACCCAGGCTGGTCATTCCCCTGCTTCTGAGCCCCTACTTGGCCAAATGAGCATCATTGATTCCTGGGGTTACTCTAGACAAGAACAAGGTGAATAAATGACATTCATACTAATAAGCTCATGGCTCCAGCTGTTCTTCCTCTTCCACTTTTTAAATAAAAGCCCAGAGAGAACGATACAGGCTAAAAGAATGATTGTCCACTGAGTTGTGTCAGGAACTGGTGGCTGATGGGGCAAGGAGAAGTTTTGGGACCTGAAAGTCTCCTTCATCCCCTTAATGAATTGGGCCAACCCTGTTAGTACTGTCATAATCAGCAATATCTATGGCCTGCCCATCCTAATCACTATGAAGAATAGGAAAGTGAAGTAAGCATGTTTTCTGCCCTGTGGTTTGTACCAATTATCTTATTTAATTTTAAAAAACAACCCTATCAATGGAGAACGGTTATTATCATCTCGGTTTTGCATATGAGGAAACTGAGATTTAAGAAATCGAATCATCCATCAGATGTTACAGAACTACTAAGTAACTATGTGAAGATTCGAACTTGGGCAGACACTTTTATAGTTTCTGGATTCTGCCATACAGTAGGAGCTCAATGAATGTCTCCTGAGCTGAAATTTCATCCACTCACAAAGTGAAGGCATATTTATATATACATTTAACTTATGATTTCATAGGCACACACTGGGCAAACTCCAACTAAATTTCAGGGATGTATGGCATGTGTGAAGTGGCTGAGGAGACCCTACCCTTCCCGAGCGTGTTCAGTGGTGCCTCTAGGAAGTGACTGTGTTTTGCTCAATGAGCAACTCTGATACTTAAAGATAATTTTCCTTCTTGGGCCCTAAATGTGAACCATCTGCTTCACTGTGGTGCTCAACTGAAGAAATGCGGACCTGCTTCAACACTGGAGGAAATCTAGTTAGGTTGCCTTCATGGAGACCTGGCCTGTCACTCCCCTAGACACAAGAATGGTTTTGAGCCGCAGCATCCAGCAGCTACTGGGTGCTTAAAATGTGGCTAGTTAAGATGTGCAGTATAAAATACACATTGGGTTTTGAAGACTTCATACAAAAAAGGTAAAATATCTCATTAGTAATTTTTTATGTTGATTGCATGTTGAAATATTTTGGATATACTGGGTTTACATAAAATATATTATAAAAATTAATTTCACCTGTTTCTTATATTTCTAATGCATCAAGCAGAAGACTTAAAATTACATATGTGGCTCTCATTATGTTTCTATTGGACAGTGGTTGGCCATTTAGTGCATTTTCAAGGAAAATATGAGTATATACGTTAACTTTACAACCTAGTTCCCCCACCCCAGCTGAAAATGCAACTCCATTGTAAGGGTCAAAATAATTCCAGGGAGCAAGTGCTGTTATATTTACACAAATGAGAAGTATAGTGTTTTAGTGAGATTCAATTATTATTATTATGATTATTTTTTGTGATGGAGTTTCACTCTTATTGCCCAGGCTGGAGTACAATGGTGTAATCTCTGCTCACCGTAACCTCTGTCTCCTGGGTTCAAGCAATTCTCCTGCCTCAGCCTCCCGAGTAGCTGGGATTATAGGCATGCGCCACCATGCCCGGCTAATTTTCTATTTTTTTACTAGAGACAGGGTTTCTCCATGTTGGTCAGGCTGGTCTCGAACTCCCAACCTCAGGTGATCCGCCCATCTCAGCCTCCCAAAGTGCTGGGATTACAGGCGTAAGCCATCGCGCCTGGCCGTGAGATTCAATTATTAAAGCGAGTTCTTGTAACCAGCGATGATCAGACTGGGAATTGCATTCAGGTTTATCTGAATTCAACTCTGGGCTTGTTCCCTTGTGGTTAATGAGAAGGAAACCCAAAGAAATGTGGCCGCCCTTTTGGCTAAGTACACATCGAAGCCACAGCCCACCAGATGAGAGTTTTCTTATCATTAATGTTTCTTTAAACAACAGAGGTTACAAAAATTCCAATGGAGTGAGGGTTCTGATTAGTTGGTTGTTATTTAATCCATGTTTAATGGAGTATATTAATTTTTAATTACTCGATTTTTAAATTCCTTGTAAGGATTAGGGAACATAAGAGAAATAGCTACTTTAAAAAAGACAACTTTTTAAAACATTGTTGAATGAGCTTATGTTTGTAGTTTATCACCCTAGCATGGATTGTATCCTTTAGTCACCATCAGAGGGGACAATGTTTTGGGGGCGGTATGTCATTTTGGTTTTGTTCCATGGAAGGATAGAAGTTAAGAGGGTTTTCTTAGGTTAAGAGGGTTTTTTTAGCTGAGTTCTTTCCAGTCCCTCACTACAACCTGCCTGAGGTGTATGTCCACACAAGACGAAGTGTAGTTGACATTTGGCAGCTATTCACTGTCTATGCTATCCACCAAGTGGGTGGCCGTTGTTATTGTTGTTTGCTTGTATTTAATATCCAGCCAAATGTGAATAGAAAACAGCATGTGCTCCATAACATTTTGAACTGGGATCCTGAGTACCACCCAGGGGATACTCAGCCACCAGGCTGCCTCCAATGCTCAATCTATTTTATTATCTCCTGCTCCGGCAGAGAATCCTGTATCTTATCTGAGTTATGCAAAGCACCAGGGCAAGAGAGCCAGAGGCCTTTTCCTCCTTCTTTCAGGATATTAATGGTTTTGATTTTGGAACAATCAAAATAAAAAGGGCTGGAGAAGCCATTTGAACACGAAAAGCTCAAGTCTCAGTGTAACAGATCAGAGAAGGCCATAGAAGTAGCTGGTGGCAGATAGAATTAGAATCCAGGGTTTCCTACTCTCTACATTGCCAATGTCCGTCCCATCTCCAGAGTGGTTGATGCTGGGCTGGCTGGCTTAGGTCTGGGGCTGAATTGCAGGGATAATGCCATTACCTTCGAACCCATGTCCAAAGTAGTGGCAGGGAAGTCACGCTGGACCCTTCTACACATGTCTCTTAGCAGCAAGTTATTAACTATCATGACAGATGACTGCATTTGAAAAAGTGAAAATAAAACATCTGTATCTCCAGTCCTGCCTGACCTCCCCAGCCCCAGATGGACAGCTTCAGCCAACTGACTCTCATCTAACGGTGTGGTAACAAGAATGGCAACGCCTGACATAGCACTTAATACATGCCAGATATTTCTCTAAGTGCCTCATGTGTATGAACTCATTTAATTCTTATATCAGCCCCATGAAACAGTCACTATCATTATTCCCATTTGACAGATGGGGAAACTGAGGCATACAGCCCAAAGTGACACAGCTAGGGAAAGATCTAAACAAGAATCATGAATGCAGGCAGAGGGCAGCTTTGGAGGCTTCTTTTAGCCACTAGGCTGTACTGCCCACTCCAGGAAGCCCTCAAATGGATTGGGTCCAAAACCGAGCACCCGTCTTTGTCCTCAGCCAACTCCTCGTCTTACAGCCCCATTTCTCTAAGTTGCCACTCTCTTGGTCTGGAGTGGAGGACGGGGTAAAACCTCCTGTCACCTACAGATATTCACAGTGTTGCCAAGTTTCACAGATGCTCCCCAACCAGAACTTTCCAATTCTTCTTGCTCCTTTCCACCACCACAAAACTCAGGCGCGGGTTACAGCTTTGGATAAGAGTATAGTGAGGGCATTCAGGGGTGACTCATTGGAGGGACATTGCCCTCAGCCCCAGAGACAGCCTCCTGTCTGGCCTCCCGGCTGCCTGTCTCTCTCCATCCCACTCCTTCCTATTCCAGTCAGAGAACTGACTACCTGAGAAGCAGCCCATAGCACTTCGGTAAATACACACTGTGGGTCCCACACCAGCCGTGCATAAGCAAAACCCTGCCATGACAAGGCTGCGAATCTCTGTTTTTAACAAATTCCCTAGATGTTCTGATGGGCAGCCCAGTTTGGGGGTCACTTCTCGTTTATACTTCCTCAGTGTAGTTCCCACAGGCCCTGTCTGTCCTGCAGGATGCGTGCAGTAGCTCTCTGCTCTGGAGTGATTAACATGCTCCTTTGCTTGCCTGTCCTAAGCGTACCACCTCATGACCAGGAAACTTTTCCAGTGCTGTTTCTGGTGGTTCTTCTACTTGTACCTTCTACTCCGGCCACTCGAAATGGCACATTTAGGGTGGGGGGCGGTGGCGGGGAGCTGTACAAAAAACAAGAAGAGCTGTCACCGTCCGCATTGTTCAACTACCGACTAGGGGCCTTCCCTGAGCCCAGGAATTTCCATGCAGCGACCTTGTGAGGGAGTGTGGGGCTGCCTCCCTGGTGAGAATAAATGAGTCTGGGAGCTCTCTAGGACCTGGGAATGCTTGTGCCGAGTAGAACTCTTTCTCAAGTGGTATTTAGACATTGGTGTTGATGACTTTCTATGCTGTTTTTGCTCAGGGCCCAACTCTAAGGGGGAATAAAAGTTTGTTTTAAATTATGTTATTGCAAGATTAAGCAGTGTTACGTTCCTAGGCTCAGGATCTCCAAGGGGCAGAATTCCCCTCTGTTAGGTCCTATTTCACACTCCTCCCGCTCTGGACTCATGTCTGCCTGCGACAGTTGCTGCCCCTGGTGATCTCCCTGCCCCCGAGGATGCAGGGGAGGCTCTGGTTCTTTGCTACTTCCTACAGCCCATTCTTCTGCCTCTGTTGTCATTTGTCAAGACATGGGCTCCATGGCACAGCTCTAAGACACCATCTGCAGCTGGGGAGCGCACTGTCTCTCTACCTGATTTTTGGGTGGTCTATGAAGCAAGCTGTGACTGGCTTGTCAGGGGTGACATCTCCTCTCCCGTCTTCTTACCTGTTGCACTGTCAGAGGCAAACTCGGTCAGCAGCATCCCATCTCCCAGGTGCCCCTTTCTCTCTGCCTGGATACCTGAGCGCACAGGACATCAGCGCTCTGAGCACAGCATTCACTTACCCGTTTGTTCATTCTTTCATTCACTCATTGGGTACTGAACGCCCAGCTCTTCCTGCAGACACAAAAATGACTTTCTTTCTGCCTCAAAGAGTTCCTGAGTACAATAATTCCTCTGCCTTTTAAAATCCATGCCTCCTTCATGCAGTAGAAATGCATGTTCTCTTTTATCATTGGTAAAAAAAAAAAAAAAAAAAAAAAAAACCCAGCAAAAAAACTATTGTGACTAAAAGCAAAGCAATGATAATTTTAGGCTGTTTCCAGCTTATGAGTTGCTCTCTGTTCCCCCTCTGACCTCCTCCACAGAGTCTTCCAAATTCAAGAGCCTTCAGAGTGTGACAACCTGGATTTGTTTCCTCTTCTCCAAAACATCTAGAACTAACTAGGAAATGTCAGGGCCAAGGTGACCCAGCACATGGCAGGCACTGGTTAGTGGCTGAGAAAGGACCACTTCATTTTCTAGCCTACCTGAGAAAATGAAGGCCAGTTCATTTTCTTTTTCTACCCAGATAGATACTGGATTGATAACAAATACTTGGAATGCCTACGCCATGTCTATCCCCTCAGTATTTTTGGGTCTTTGTTAAACTCTTTTTGTGTGTTTCTTCCATCTCCTAACTAGATGAGAAGTCTCTTGAGTACAGGGCATGCCCTTTTTTTTCTCTCTCTCTTTTCCATGGAGCCTAGCACCATACCTTGCACTTACTAGATGCCCAATCCATATGCCATGAAGATTAGGAAAATAAACACTTAAAAATTGATGTTAAAATGCCTCGAAGATCCTCCCTTTGAAACAACAACAGAAAGCATACTGTTTATTTTTCCCCCTGATATTCCTATTTTCTTAACTAGGAAAGGGTGCACAGTGTCTTTGATGAGACAGGTTTGGCCCTGTGATGCCTGTGGGTGTCTGTTCTCTTGCTGCTGTGATTTTGAAACTGGAGCCAAGGCTATTTCATTGGTCTTGGGGGGACTGGCTGCTGGAAGCCTCCCCAGCTCCTTCAAAGGGAGCAGCATCCTCCCTGGGATGTGGACAGTAGGCTTCCTCAGGTCCATCTGGGAGAAGAGCTTTGACTGCAGAAGGAAGCAGGGTTGACCTCACCTCCTCCAGCAGCACTTGGCACATCCCTGTGGAGAGGCCAGCCGGTGACCTTGACCGTGACACCTGGCAAGACATCCTATCCTGTGCTTTTCATGACCCATCCATGCTCCAGGTGGCTTCCCAGGTGTGAGAGAGGGAGACAGGGGGATCCAGCCAGGGCTGTGGTTACTCATACAGGTTTTCCTTAGCTGCTATCCCCTGTCAGGTTTTATGGCAATAGAATGTCCCTCCTGGTCCATCTCATTTTTCTTTTATTGTCTCAGAGCCCTATGCTGAATACTGTCTTTGGAACTTCAGGAAAACCTCACCAGCACCCAGGAACTAGACTGAAGATGCATATCTTAGCATCTGAGACTAATAATAGCTCACATTCATCATAAGGAAAACATTCAGCCTGGGCTAGGCACCCATTGCTATATTATTTAATTTATTTTCAATAATCTTTTGGGACAGATAGGATTATACCCATTTTATCATGTAAGATATTTCTGATGACTCAAAAATTGAGCCATCCTCCCTGAGTCACATCCCTGGTGAGCAGCTAGGCTAGGATTTGAACCTATGTCAGTCTGACTCTACAGCTCTTGCTTTTTTCTGGATACTTGACTAAAAAGCAAATTAATACTGTAAATAATATTGCAAGGAGATTGCTTAATCTACTAAAGAAAGCAAATGCTTCCACAGCATAGAAACAAATTTTTATTTGCAAAATATTTATTGCTAGCCAATTGATATATTAGTCACAAATCAGATTACATTTTTCCATAAACCATTTACTAAAGGAGCTCTATGTGGCAGTGATGTTAGCAAAGTATGAATTATTTTAGTACTTGAGAGTTATTAAACTACTTGTGTTAAAAATAATTACTTATTCAGACTTTCTTCTAATTCAGACTGGCACTTTCCTGGAAGTACTTGGAGTTAACACTTACTATCATTTGCTAATTCATTGGGCCACAAAACAATCACTTTGGTTTGACAATATGCTAAGTTGGTCCTAACTCTATTTATAAAAAATTCTGATGGGTTTAGCTCCCCTGCCTCAGGATTAATCTCGACCCCTTCCAGCTTTATCTCATCCATTGGTTTGCTAAGCTTTTTTCCAGGTTGTGTCTGGCACAGAATATGTGCTCAATGAACATTTGTTGAATAAATGAAGCAATGTTTTCATTTGTAACACTAATCAAAATGTTGAACAGGACAGGGCTGAGAATGCGCAGCTCAATGTCTTTGGTCTCTACCACAGCCCGGACACTAGCCTAAGACAGTCACTCGTGACTGCTGGACCCAAGCCAATGTCCTTATTCAATTTTCTTGTTTCTCTTTCTCTTTACCTCCATACTTCCTCCTTGGTTAAGTTCCAGGACAACATTGTCACCTTTTATTTTTTTAAACCACCCTTTCTCATCTCTCAATCTCTTTTGCTCTCCTTCTCCTCTGATTAATCCATAAATACTGGGGTTTTTACTAGCTCTTCTCCTGGCCCCTTTATCTTGTATGTTCTGTCCCCGGGATGGGGTCTCGTCCACTTACATGACTTTTGGGACCACACCTAGGGTGATGGTTCCCCTCTATCTCTCTTGCAAGTTTCAGAAAAACATTTTCAGCTACTTACTATCTTCTAATTGCAAAGCCCTGGAAAAAAAAAAGTTTCCAAAACCAACTTGCCGTTTCTCTCTCATCACAAACTGGAGCTGCCTTTTGTATTTTCTAGCTTGGCCAGTGGCATCAGTAAATCTCCTAATCTAAAAACATAATTGGGTAGAATGCCTTTCTTTCCTTCTCTGCTCTCCGGTTACCATCTAGTTAGTCACGAACTCTTGTTGATTTTTTCCAGAAATGTCCCACAAGCCAGCCCTTCATCATCCTGCTTCTAGCAGTGGCTGCTCAAAGTGGTCCATCTGTCTCAATTCTCTTTTCCATCAAGTTCATCCCCTACTGGCTGCCAAAAAAGAGGATCATGTGACAGTGCATGGGCCAATAGCAGCTGCCAGTCTCAGACTCCTCCGACTGAAGGCAGCCAATGGTTGACTTTGTATCTCCTCTAGACTTGTTAGTGACCAATGAGAAAGTGGCCTGGGACAGGCTTCAGGTATGGCAGACACCATAAAAGGAAGACACAGAAACAGGTTGGCATCCCTGGGCTGATCTCTCACCTGCCTTCCATGGTGTGGTCCTCAGGTCAGCATGCGACAAGCAGTGAAGACAGAGCAGGATGCTCAGGGGGGCTTGCAACCTGCTTCCTTGACCCGACTCCTTACTGACTGGTGCAAATGGTCTTCCAGATGGAACATTTGTTTTTCTTGATTAAAGGAACTATATTGCCACTGTGTGCATGTGTGTATAAATTAGTGTGTGTGAATGTGTGTGTATGTGAGCGTGTGTGTGTGGATGTGAGTGTGTGTGAGAGTGTGCATGTGTGTGAGTGTGAAAGCATTTGTTTTAATCAGCAAATTGAGAATGAGGAAAACCCAACCCCCATGGCCTAGAAGAGACTAGGTCAAAATGAGACCAAGATTTAATCCACTGGAAAAACCTAAGAGAAAATAGAGTGCTTCTAAATAGGAACCACTGGAAAGAGTCACTCCTCTACTTAAAAACCTTGGTTCTCTCCTTGTTGTCTATAGGATTGAGTCTGATCCTTTGTCCTGGGGTCAACGCCTCTAACACTGGACCTTGGCCCATTCTCCAGCCTGACCTCTATCTATTCCACCCCCTGCAGCAACACCTGCTCTTTGGATTTTGTTTTGTGGCATGTTGCATGGTTTCCTTTAAACACTTTGCCCTCCTTTTCCAAGTACACACCCTCTTCTTGTTCAACTCAAATATCAGCCCTCTGTGAACTTGACAGAATATGTAAGGATGCCCAGTTAAATTCCAGTTTCAGATAAACAACAAATACTTTATTTAGTATATGTCCCAAATAAGTTATTCACTGTTTATCCAAAATTCAGAATTAACTGGGAGTGTCCTGTGTTTTTATTTGCTTTTTCTGACACCTTTACTTCTGACATTCCTTCTGCCTCAATGTTCCTAGGACACAGGGTGCACAAACTCCCCATAGCTCCTCTTCCATTGCGGTGGTTTGTTATTTTGTCAACTGTCTTTCCTACCAGAATTCGTATTCCTGAGGCGAGAACGCTGCCTACTCACCCACTCGACATTTCTTAATCAGGTGCCATGTGCCAAGTGCTGTGCTAGGTGTGAGGTACCAAGACAAATATGATCAGGTCCCTGATCTATAGCAGGGGTTGGCAACTTATGACCCTTGCCCAGATCCAGTCCACTGCATGTTTTGTGCTGGCCAGGGACACTGCCACGTTCATTCCTTTGCGTACTGTGTGTGGTTGCTTCCATGCTACGGTAGCAGAGTATGTGGTCTCTTCGCCCACAAAGCCTAATATGTTTACTATCTGGCTCTTTATAGAAAGTATTTGCCAACCCCTGGTCTAGAGGATCTTACAGTCTAGTGAAGGAAGGCAGACATAAACAAATAAAACTAAATTCATCTTTCATCTCTGAAGCCTCACATATATCAACGTGTGGTCTAGCGACCACCTATATAAGAACCACCTGGAGCCTCACCCAGCCAACTCTGATTTCTGAGCCTGGAGAATCTGCCCTTTTAACAAATCTTACAGGTGATTCTTCATGCTAAAGTCTGAGCATTGCTGACTTCAGTGCCTTCCACGTTGTCTGGTGTGTGGTCAGCCCTGATAAATGTTAGAATGAATGAATGGGCAGAAAGTGTCTATTAATTGATAGTATTTCAATTCTGTATGGAAACAACAGAGCCACTGGCATTGTTCCATATAGTTCGGATTTCAGCCTGTAATGTTGTAAGTGGACTTAGCAAAATTTACCACCAATCCAGGCATGATGCTGCTGAGCCTCCTGCAGAGAAAATGCACACAAGGCCATTCTCCCCAGTTGTCCTGTGCAATATCATCATCCTGACGGAGCAGGTGAGTGGCTGCCTCTGATTCTTGAGTGGCTGAATAGAGCCATCCTTTAGTATGAACGTCCAGCTCCTACCTCCGGGTCCATTGCCCGGAGCTGTCCTGCACTGCATCACTCACAGTCACATAATCAAAATAAGCGAACTGGTTCCTTCATGTCCCCAAGCTCAGAAAATGTTCTGTCTCCTTGTGGTGCAATGTGATGGGCCGACAGAAAATAAATAAAAACGTATTCAACCCATTAGTATTTGGAAGGCAAACATTTCCTAGTGAAAATAAAGTCTGCGACTACATGTTGAGACAGATGTTCACACTTGCTACTCTTGTTAGAGCACTTAAGAAAATAAATTCAAGATAAGAGTGGCATGGGCATTCCTGGGGCCTGTGTGTTCTCAGCTCTTCAAGTCCTTGCAAACAGTCTTCAGGGTACAAAGGGGATAAAATATAGAAATAATTTTCCCAACAATCCCACCTAAATTTTCTCATTTGAGCCAATAATTGGGGCAAATGGGATTTTAAAAAATTACATAATCTATATAATTATATAATTAATTACTTTAATGGCCTTCTCTGTTTTGCATACAAAGATTTAATGTTCTGCCAATGTGCTGGCATAGATAGACGTGTTTGGACTACACCTTATATGGACAGCAATGAACTCAGCCAGTTTGCACTTGTTTCTCCCGTCTGGGTTTCTCTGCACGGGTTTCTCCCATGGGCCTAAGCGCAGCAACACAAAGAAATTTAACTACAATCATCCCAAGATCATTGAAATATCTGGGCTTCATAACTGCTTGAAATTTTCCTGTGATATAAATCAACTTTCCCAGTCCATTGTTTTCATTTGATGAATTTAGTGGTTGTGGATGTGTTTATTCAAGTGTCGTTGACATATTTTAAATAAAATGACATTTCATGAGTGATTCAGCTTGAAGGGTATTTAAGTAAATGAGAACTGCTTTCTCTCTGACAGGATTTAGAGAAAAAAATAAACTCCCAAATATTACTATATTTATAATCTTTGATTTTCTTTTTTCTTTTCTTTTCTTTTTTTCTTCTTCTTTTTTTTTTTTTTTGAGACGGAGTCTCCCTCTGTCGCCCAGGCTGGTGTGCAGTGGCACGATCTCGGCTCACTGCAAGCTCCGTCTCCCAGGTTCACGCTATTCTCCTGCCTCAGCCTCCCAAGTAGCTGGGACTACAGGCACCCACCACCATGCCCAGCTAATTTTTTGTATTTTTAGTAGAGATGTGGTTTCACCATGTTAGCCAGGATGGTCTCGATCTCCTGACCTTGTGATCCGCCCACCTTGGCCTCCCAAAGTGGTTGGATTATAGGAGTGAGCCACTGTGCCCAGCTGTCTTTGATTTTCTTTTAAATCCCAAAAACCTGTGCTTTATAACTTCTTTGATTCATAGATTCCGTGTTTGTTGGATGTATTGTATTCAAAGGAGTATATACTACACCTTCCCAGGCTTGATCTTATTTCATGTGAAAACTCTCCTCTGCCTACTTATTGTATTTTCATATTCATGAGCTCAACATAATTTTTTTCTTTTAAATATATTTGTAATGACTTAATGTTTCTATTTTTGTACTGCTGTCATTTATCAAAACACACCGAGAAGGGAAACCTGAATTAGAAATTGTCTTCTCACATTTATTTTAGAAAAGAGTCTTAGAATTGGTGACTAATTGTACCAGCATGGGGCTTATTAGCAGGTTAAAGCCCTGTGTAGGTGAATCTTTAAAGAAGGCCAAATGAATTTCATGTGCAAATTTAAGGTTTACCAAGAAAAAAATAAATCCTTCTATAATCATGCTGAGAAGAGATCAGGTGGTGTTGTACATGTAGGACACAAAATAAATACAAAAGGCAGGACCCCCTTTCCATTCAGCTGTGTTTTATTAATAAACCTCTAACCATCATAAGTTGCTGGGAAAGCTGTCCAGATGTTTGCAGCTCACCCCTCTTGTCGCCTGGGTCACTCCTGCAAGAGTTGCAATTTAGCTAATTTCACCACTACAGTAGCTTGATATAGTGAAAGACTCAGTAGGGTGTGTTTTTAACACTATTAAGTCATTAAGGACTTTTCAGGAACCAGGAATGTTCCTTCATCGCAGTAAAGAGGGCGAAATTCTCATAACACGAAGAAACCAAGGAGCTGCTTTTTAAAAAGAGTTAACGTACTCAGCGACGAATGCAATTCTGATATCAATTATGGAATCAATAAAAAAGACTGCCAGGTCCATGGAGCTTTCTTTGCCCTTTCTTGATAGAAGGTAAGACTGTGGCAGAGTCAACAAGACTGTGTTTGCTTAACCAAAGCAATAAATTGTCTCTCTCAGAATTGGATTTTAAAAGATGTTCTAAACAATCTTTTTTGGTGCTGAAATCTGTTTCTGAGCTCAATTTACCTAATTCCTGAGAACAACAAAGGCTCAATCAAGGATTTTTTTTTCCACCTAAACTGCTTTTAAAATAACATATAGATATTGCTCCACAAATCTTTCAACAGCTGAGTCCTATGAGTAAAATATGAGGCAATGGAGGAAGGCTGGGACTGAAAGAGAATCTAGGAGTAACCGAGTTGCTGAGACAAAAATGAAGAACAGTATAGTGGCACCAGAAGGCATTTAAATAGATTGAATGGCTCAGAAGACGTTCTGAAGCTACCTTCCTGAGGCTAGGCCATGTTCAAGGTCCGTGTCCAAAACAAACCCATGTCAAGGATGTGTTCTACCCTAGGGAGCTGGCCTGCTGTCATCCTGCAGACCTTCCCACCCAGCACCTTGAGTGGGCCTGGGCTCTCTTTAAGCTTTCAACAACCCCTCTGGGAGCACCAGGGGAGGGTGTGTGTGAAGACCTTCCACATCTCTGTGATCGTTTATTTAAGCTTGGTTTTACTATTTAAGTACTACAGCAGTTAACGATCAGACTCAGAGACAAGTCTCATAAATCAAGACAGTGGCCTTTAAACTCCCCACTCCCTCTGCTCCGGTAACCAGGAGGGAATAGCACAACATAAGAATGGGTCGAGTGCCTCTCATGGAGCTGTGTGGGGAACCCCAAAGTTGCCATCGACACGTTACAGTGAAATGTTCACAGGAGGTGATGGGGGATGTGTGGTCAGAAAGAATCAGGGGCCTTCTGTGTTGTGGTCACATGACGCCCACCTTGGGAGACCTAAACCACTGTTTGCCCGGATCTGGAATGTTTCAGGCATTTTGAGGTAGCCCAGGGGGTAAAAAGGACCCAAAAGAGAGTCACAAAACTGTGATCGAAGGTTTCAGGAGCAAGAATAGTGTGCAAGTTCTAGGTCAAGGATGTGAAGTGTGGCCTGGTCAAAGGCTGACTTGTGATTATTGTCAGCAGAGAAATATTTGAAGGGCCCAGACAGCCAGGTGAGGACAACATTGTTTTGTTTCTGCACTGCCTGGGAGGGGTGCAGACTATGAATTATGTCCATTAGGCCGGGGAGTGTTCAGTATAGCAATCCAGGCATATGTCTGAATGAAAATCCAACTGGATCCTGGACTGGCTTTGGCAAATTAAGGACTTGTTTTCCCCTGGATGCCTGGCCTAAGACTAAATTCACCCCATGGAAATGCCTGTTTCGGGCTGTCATGAAGAGGAGCGCCCTGATCTAATTGAAACCTTGGTTTCTGACTTGATCCAATTAGCGCGCCTGGTTAGTTGAGTTCCTTGGGGGACTAGAGGATTCAAGTGACCAGAGGCAATGGAAAGTTCCCATTTTGAGCTGGAAGCAAACCAGATGTTGAGAATGCAACTGGCTGTCAGTGTTGATCCTGGTTCACATGAGATGGCTCCTTACAGATGCATGGGCTAATCAAAGCCAACTGGCTGTCTGGTTTTACATAGACCTGGTCCTCTTGTCTAATCCCCGCCCCTTACCAATAATGACTCAGCCTTTAAACAAGCTTAAGTAATTCAGCTTGAGGATTCACTGATCTTTTACTGAGCACCTACTATGTGTCAGGCACCACGCATGAGACATTTGGGGTATGCATGGGATGCTCTTCATAGCAAGATCTTTAAGGCCACACACATGACCTGGCCTTGACCTAGCTCTTCAGCCAGATCTTGTGCCACCTGATGCCTTTTGTGCTGCAATCACACTGGTCTCAGGGCCTTTGCATGTACTGCCTCTCTACTTGGAATGTACTTGCTCTTCCCACAGCTGCATGCATCCCATCTTTCAGGACACAAGTGCCTTCCCTGAAATACCCCTTCTAGAGTTGATTCCCCACCCAAGCGTCCAAGAGACAACAATAGTAATAGTAACTATTACATCCTAACCCTACTTACCCTATTTTTTCCTTTATGTCCCTTATCATAATTTGCAATTATTTTATGTTTCTTTGCCCAGTGAAGCATATTGGCTTAGAGTGTGAACTGTGGGGTCAGATTGCCTTGACTCAAATCTTGACTGCAATTCCCGGGCTCTGTGTCTGTCATTAAGAACCTCAATGCCTCGTTTCCTAATTTGTAAAATAGTATTGATAACAATAGTTTTCTTTCCATGTCACTTAAATCCATTAGTTTCTGTCTCATAGTCTAGATTATCTGCCTATCACAACATTAATTTATCTATGAATAGACAGAAAGTAATTCACAAAACAATCTCAAAAACTCGTATTCTTAAACTATGATTATTAAAATAACTATCTTTATCAAGTGGAGCAATTTACAACTACAAAATTGTTGTAAATTGTGCCACTATAAAATTGTTGTAAATTGCTCCACTTGAGATTTTGCTTGCCTGTAAAATATATAAAAATAGTCCAAGAATTGGGAAAAGACGGTTACTTTCCAAGCTCACTAAGCACAGCCTGAGGTTATGCTTGGCCCATGGGTACAGATGCACAAAACATCTGAATTCAAATGTTTCAGCTTAATCCCGGAAAAAAATCGGCCATTTTCTAGGATTTAATAATTTACTAGTTCAAGATAATTAGAAGAGACGTGGTAGTTAACACTTCTAAAACATAACAGGTGTTAATGACACTAATGAACCATATCTTACTCTCATTATTAAAAGCTGTAATGGGTAGTATGATGAGTAGCTTAAAACAGGAGTCAGTAATTTTAAAAAATGAGGGAGCATTGCAAGAGAAGTATAAAAAGTTGTAGGCAATAGATAATTGTTTTACAAGAGAAGGTATATATGTAGAATAGTTTTGAAAGGCGAATCTTGTGGTGAAAAGTGTTCATTTAGTTGAGAACTGAGGATTGATGTGGTTAGCATGTGATCATATGGTGGCTGTGGTCATGGGAATGACATGACATATAACTAATACTTTCACGAGCAATCTAGAACTTCCTTTATTCCTTAATGTAAACATCTTAAGTAATCTGTGTTGTGACTCAGATGATGCATATATCAACACAATATCAGATAATGGAGACTCTAGCTTTCTCTCTCTGCCATTAACCCTCAGGTAGCCAATGTGGTTGGCAGTTGGTGTTCTGCTGAATTAAAGAGTCCAGTTAATTAAGTTTCCATATGTGCCTTGTACAGATTCTGAATATGCAGGGTCCGCACTCAATAAAATTCATGGAACGTTAATGTTCTGCTGAACAGAATTCCATTCTTAACTCGGGAATTATTTTAGGTGCTTGTAATTTTTTACATTCATCATTGTGAGCACAAGCAATCATTCTGATGTTGTGGAACTGGTTAGTAGATATTTCTACTTGATATATTGGACAAACCTATTGTTGCTGAGATTGGGTATAGAGTAAATGGTGATAGAATAGTTAATGCTTAGTGAGGTAAGAACTAGTATTAGTCTCAATATACACATGAAGTAACAAGACCCAGAGTGGAGAAGTAACTTGCACAATGACAGTCTTTGTAAGTGGTAGTGCTGTGATTTGAACCCGGGCAATCTGGCTCCAGAATTCCCATCTTTAAACCACTGCACTGTGCTGACTTTTGGTTTGGGTGGTCATTTTTGTGGTGGGTATATATGTAAGGGAATTGGATAAAAAATTACTTGAGTTAGCAAAATATGATAATGATGTGTGTTGTCTATTTTTACATGTTGTATACATGTATGTGTGTATATGTTTGTATGGTCCAGACTTTCACCTTCTCAAATGGGTGAGATTATATTTCTTATCTTCTGGCTGGAAATCCACTATTATTAAATATTTTGGAAAGGCTGGTTTGCAAATGTAGGAGAAATTATTGAGGTAGAAGGCAGGGAAGAGGTGAAAGCACCTTTCTATAGGACACGCCTACTATTGTGCCATGTCATTTTATCATTGCCATGGCAACACTTGGAAATCACTTACCCTTTCCAAAACAATAACCTGATGACCTGGAAGTTACTGTCCTTTTTCTAAAGATTTCTACATGCGCTGTCCCTTAATTTACATGTAATTAAAAATGGATATAAGTATGACTGCAGAACTGCTCCTGAGCTGCTACTCTGGGCACGCTGTCTATGGGGCAGCCCTGCTCCACAAGAAGCAATACCTCTGTTGCTCTAACACTGCTGCTTCAATAAAAGTGCTGTCTAACACCACCAGCTTGCCTTTGAATTCTTTCCTGGACAAAGCTAAGAACCTTCCCAGGCTAAGCCCCAGTTTTGGAGCTCACCTGTCCAGCATTATTATGATGCATGCCAGTTGTCATTACAGATTACAAGTTTTCTAAATTCGTAGAATGATGGCTACCTTCTTTATATTTCTTTGAGTGTTTTAAAGTAAACTTTAATTGAAGTGGAACATATATATAGAAAAGTGGACAAATCATAAGTGCATAGTTTGATCAACTTTTACAAAATGAGGACACTCATGTAACCAGAACAGCTGTAACCAGCAACCCAGATCAAGAAAGAATATTAACAACCCTCTGGATAACCCCCTCTTCCCAGGCCGACTCTCCAAAGGTCAGTTACCCTGACTGGTATTGCCGTCAATTAATTTGCTTGCTTTTGAACTTTCTATAATTGGATTCATACAGGATGTATTCTTTGTTGTATGCCTCATTCTGGTGGTGAAATTCATTCATGCAATTGTGTGTGGCAGTAACTTTTCACTGTAGTACAGTGTTGCATTTTGGAGTTTGGTGTTCTATATATGTCAATTGATACGTAGATATTCTCCAGATCTCTATGTCTATAGTCAAGTTAGTTAATTATTTTGTTAATATCTATGCCCTTACCCTTTTTTTTGGTGGGGGGTCTGGTTGTTCTATTACTGAGAAAGGTGTAATAACATCTCAATTATAGTCTTTTTTATAGTCTACTATGAGTATGAATTTGATATTCTCTTAATATCTTAGAAATGTCTGTTTTACGTTCAGTTTTTTCATTCTTAATCTTTTTTATTGAGGTATAGATTACATACAATAAAGTGTACACATCTTAAATTTATAGCTTTATTCATTTTTATATATGCACACACCTGTTTAATCACCACTCAGATCAAAATATAGAACATTTCTAACCTCCCAGCAGACTTTTCTGATGCTCCTCCAAGTCAATAACTACTTCCCCAGAGGTAACCAGACAGCCTGACCTCCAGATTGGTAGATCAGACTAGTTTTACCTATTTAGAATTTTGTCATACAAGTGGAGTCACACATTAGGTACTCTTGTTTGTCTCTTCTTTTGCTTAGCATTTAGTCTGTAAGCTTCATCTATGTTGTTGTATATAGCAGTGTTTTCTATTTTTATTGCTTTATGGTATTCCATGGTCTGATACTACCATAATGCATCTGTTCCACTGTGGATGGTCAGTTGGGTTGTTTACAGTTTTGGGGTATTGTGTATGGTACTTCTGTGATTATTTTCACTTATGTTTTTGGAGGACATAGTGTAATTCTTTTTTTTTTTTTTTTTTTTTTTTTGAGTCGGAGTCTTGCCCTGTTGCCAGGCTGGAGTGCAGTGGCACGATCTCAGCTCACTGCAAACTCCGCCTCCTGAGTTCACGCCATTCTCCCGCCTCAGCCTCCCAAGTAGCTGGGACTACAGGCATCCGCCACCACGCCTGGCTAATATTTTGTCTTTTTAGTAGAGATGGGGTTTCACCGTGTTAGCCAGGATGGTCTTGATCTCCTGACCTCGTGATCCACCTGCCTGGGCCTCCCAAAGTGCTGGGATTACAGGCATGAGCCACTGCGCCTGGCCAACATAGTGTAATTCTTTTGTGTATATGCCTGTAAATAAAATTGCTGGGTCATCAGGTAAATGTATCTTTAGCTTTAGTAAGATACTGTGGGAGAGTTTCCGTTATGATAATACCATTTTATACTCACCAGCAGTGCCCTATATCTTCATAAGCACTTGGAATCGTTAGTCCATTACATTTCCCCATTCTGGTGGGTGTGTACTTTATTTCATTGTGGTTTTAACTTGGGTTTCTTCAAATTATGACCAATAATCTTAAACAAATTTGCATGTGCTTGTCTTTTGTGAGTGCCTGTTGTATCCTTTGCCTGTTTAAGAAGTTGGTTTGTAAGTCTGTCTTCTTGTTGCTTTCTTGGAGTTCTTCATATATTCTGGATACAGGTCCTTTGTCAGATGTTTATATTGCAGATATCTTCTTCCAATATGTTGCCTTTTCACTCTCTTCATATTTTATTTTGTTTGTTTTTTTGAGAAAGTTCTTGCTATATTGTCCAGGTTGGTCTTAACTCCTGGTCTCAAGCAATCCTCCTGCCTTAGCCTCCTCAGTACCTAGGATTACAGGTGTGAGCCACTACACCCAGACTTGATGTTTTATTTTGATGAAAGAAAGCGATTTATTTTAATGAATTTCAATTAATGTTTCCTTCTATGGTAGTGCTTTTTATATCCTGTTTAAGAGATGTTTGCTTACCCCCAAATCATAAGATATTATACTATGTTTTCTTCCAGAAGCTTTGCTGTTTTATATTTCACATTAGATATAGGGCCTATCCTAAATTAATTTTTATATAGGATATGAAGTTAATTTTTCCAAATGAATATCCAAATTACTTAGAACAGTTTACTGAAAGCAATGTCCTTTCCATTGTACTTCAGTAGCCCTCCCGTAGATCAAGTGATCATCTGTGTGAGTGTCTGGTATGGTGCCTTATTCAATTCTGTTGTTTTATTTGGCTACTCTTGTACCAATATATTCTATCTTAAATACAGTAGCTTTATAATAAAACTTGATGTCTTCTAATATAAGTTCTTCAATTCTATTCATCAAGATTGTCTCTAAGGCCTCAATTTATGTTGATTTTCATTTCAATATAAATTTAGAATCAGTTTATTAAATTCCACAAAAATACTTGCTGGGATTTATTTAGGATTGCATTAAATCTATCCGTTATTTTGGAGAGAACTTACATGTTAACTATATAAAAGTTTTCTAATTTAAGGACATGCAATCTGTTTACTGAGGTTTTCATTATTTTCCTTAGCAATGTTTTGTAGTTTTCACTGTAGAGTGCTTGGATATCTACTTGATTTATACCTAAGCATTTGCTGTTTTTAGATGCTGTTGAAATGGTATAAAAATACTTTAATTTTTATTTTCTAATTGTTTAGCCTTTACTTTTGAAGGATTTTTTTTCTTGTGCTGCATAAGAAATTCTAGTTTGACAATATTTTTTCCAACATGTGGAAGATTTCATTCCATTTCATCTGGCTTCCTTTATTTGTCCTAGAAAGTCAGCTGTCTGTCTTATTGGTTTTTCTTTTTATTCCTTCAAAGATAATGTGTCTCCCTGCCACATCTTCATTAATAGTTTTAATTTGTCATTTGTTTCAACTGATTTACTGTTAAGGACCC
Source organism: Pongo abelii (assembly GCF_028885655.2). Taxonomy (NCBI): domain Eukaryota; kingdom Metazoa; phylum Chordata; class Mammalia; order Primates; family Hominidae; genus Pongo; species Pongo abelii. Next base: position 128,323,685 of record NC_071993.2, on the reverse strand, counting down.
AGATGTGATTTTTTTCTTCTTTGCATCTATCCTTCTTCAAGCACTTCTTAGATTTATGGCTTGATGTTATTTTTGTTTGGAAAACTCTCAGCTGTTATCTCTTTACATATTACTTCTGACCCATTTCCCTTCTCCTCCCCTGCTGAAACATGAATTGCATATATTTTTAGTCCTTTTCATCATGTCCTATATGCCTTTCACATTCTTTTCTTTTCTTTCTTTCTTTTTTTGAAATGGAGTCTTGCTCTGTTGCCCAGTCTGAAGTGCAGTGGTGTGATCTCAGCTCACTGCAACCTCTGCCTCCTAGGTTCAAGCAATCCTCCCGCCTCAGCCTCCCAAGTAGCTGGGACTACAGGTGCACACCACCATACCTGGCTAATTTTTGTATTTTTAGTAGAGACTGGGTTTCACCATGTTTGCCAGGCTGGTCTTGAACTTCTGACCTCAAGTGATCTACCTGCCTTGGCCTCCCAAAGTGCTGGGATTACAGGTGTGAACCTTTCACAGTATTTTCTGTACTTTCCAACACCTTTCCCCACATTCTTTAGTTTTGACTATTTTCATTTTTATCTCCAAGTACTCTAATTCTCTCATCAGCTGTGTCTACTCTTCTGTTAGAGCTCTCTTTTGAGTTCTTAGTTTCAGTTATTTTTCTAGAATTTCTATTTCTGCTATAGAATTCCTACTTTTAAAACATTTTTTATTCTCTTAAACATATTAATTACAACTATTTTACAGTCTGTGACTGATAATTCTTATATCTGGGTAAGCTATAGTTCTGCTTTTATTGTGAATTTTTTGTCTTGATTGTTTCTTGATATAATTCAGTAATGTTTAATTATATGCGAGGAATAATGTTTCTGTATGAATTTTGCTGAAACTTTGCATAATGTTATTTTCCTCCAGGGAGAGTACACCCTGTTCTTGGGCAAGCAACAGAGGGGCAGATTACTTGTCTATTCAGAGACTAATCCTCCCCTGGTTTTTCCCATTTCTAGGTTACTAGCCTCTGGAGTTCTCAAATGAATGCCTGAGGTGTTTCCTAGAGCCCCTACTCTTTGTGGGTCTAAAATTCAATATCACTTTGATGTAGTTCAAAATTCTACTCTGTTCTTAAGCTCCTCTCTGCCTGGCTTCCTAGCATCTTTTTAGGTACAACTTAACCAGAAGTTGCCTCTAGGGGAAATCACCAAGTTTGGGGCTTACTTCTCTATACCTTGCTTCTCTCTGGGATCTTGCTTCCCAAACTGGCTGCCTTGACAACCCTGAACTCCAAGTTCTGTCTTCTCAGTGTGGGATTGCCTCAACTCTGCAGTCTTCTGTACCTCTCAGTAGCCTGTTTCCTCTTTGCTTCTCAGCTTCTTGTCCTATGCCAAAAATTGGCCAGTGCTCCGAGGAGAAAGGAGGTGTGAAGAAATTTGGGGTCCCCTTAATGCACGTCCCTTTTCTCTGGGGCATACCTTCTCAGATCCTGATTTTGGCAGTTCTCTGATTCCTTTAAACATATGTTTTTTTCTTTTTTCTTTTTTCTTTTTTTGTATTTTATCTAAGCTTCTAGGGAGCACTCCTGCTAAGATCTACTACAGGTGACTGCATCAGAACTGGAAGCTTTTGCCATTATTATACTTTAATAAAAACATACCAAAGTCTGCAACCAACCCAAAGTAGAAGAAGGCAACATTTAATAAAATAGAACAATATATGATATATGGCTACCTTTATGTTTTTTTCCTCTATCTGTTGGGGTGCATAATAGCTTCTGGAATATCCTAATATAAAACCACCTATAGTGCAGGTTTTGGTCTTGATTATGTTAAGATAGAAAAAAGATTAAAATATTACTTAACTATTTGTTTGGATAAAAACCCCTTAGTATCTGGAAATGCGGACATTACTACAATGAGGTCACCAGTTGCAGGAAGGGATGGCACTGTAGACTGGCTCCATTGCTTGGAGTTAACGTTATCCTTCTTTCTTTCTCGTTTTTTTTTTTTTTTTTTTTTTTTGAGACGGAGTCTTGCTCTGTTGCCAGGCTGGAGTGCAGTGGCACAGTCTCGGCTCACTGCAACCTCTGCCTCCCAAGTTCAAGTGATTCTCCTGCCTCAGCCTCCCTAGTAGCTGGGACTACAGGCACACACCACCACGCCCAGCTAATTTTTGTATTTTTAGTAGAGATGGGGTTTCACCATGTTGGCCAGGATGGTCTTGATCCCTTGACCTTGTGATCCACCTGCCTCGGCCTCCCAAAGTGCTGGGATTACAGGCCTGAGACACCGTGCCTGACCAATGTCATCCTTCTTTCTGCAACAGAACATCTCAGTGGCTCAAGAGGTTCACAGCTGTCAATCACTTCTGCAGTCATCAGAAAGAAAAGCTCCATTTAAAATTGATGGCATTTTAAAAGCAGTCAACTAAAAGCCAGAAGGGTAGGAGGTGTGTCTGTCTTGTGCAGAGGGCACACCACCTTTAGAAAATGCCCACTTTGGATTTATCAAAGGAAGAAAGTGGCCATTTTCCCACTTTTCATTCTTTTGAGAAATATTGTATAGTTAAACTATATGTGCTCAGGTGCTCTCAGTTACATAAGGAATCAAAACATTATCCATAGCAGCACTAGCAACTTAACACTCTAGGCAATAGCTGAGACTTAGCTCACTAGTCCAAGCAGTTTGCTGTTAAGGGTGAAAATAATTATTGTAGGAGATAAATGCTAAGGGAGGTTTGCCAAGCGGGGGATCTGTGAGATGTGGAGGGGTCTGAGAGGGCTTCCTGGGGGAAGCAGGTCTTGTACTGATGCCAGTTCTCAGCACTCATAGCCACTGCTTCCAGGGTTGAAATGGGGCCTCCTTCTGCTTCATATTTTCCATCGACTCTTTCTTCCTCCTTTGATTCTGTGGTCTGAACATTTGACAGCAAGTGCCACTTTAGCATTCTGTGGTTTATTCCTAGGCAAATCCATCTTCACTGCCAATGAGTGTTATGGGATGTCTCCCAAGCTTTCTTTTGCCTTAGATCAAGTATTTTTTCTCTCCAGAATGAGCATTCACCTGCACATATGCCCCTGTATCACACGTCCCTTCTCCATGGGAGTCAGCAATTACCAGAGGATGAATGAAAGGCAGGGGCAATCAGAGAGAGAAGAGGGGTCCAAGCTGTTCAGGCGCCATTGCTCGGAGCTTTGAAGGGATTTCAATAAATTAGTGTTGTTGAGAGAGATGTCTTTATAATCATTTCCTCCTTTTTCCTTGTTGGCTCCATGAATTTTTCCAGAAGGCAATGGCTAAGATTTGATGGAAACCAAATGATCTGTTACATGAGAGAAATGAAAGATAATTGATTCAGAATATTAATTCATCTCCTCTCTATAGTTTAATAGAGAGGTTTCCTCCTCTTGCCCTTGGGAGCCAAAGGGGGTTTGTTATTTAAGGCTGATGTTATTTTTCTTTTTCAAGCCATTTAGCCTCAGAAATAGTTCGTCTAATAGGTGAAGGTTCCAGCAAGGAGACAGCCTGTGTTTAACGGGACAGTGACAAGATGAGCATGAGGGAGGCAGAATTGTGGGCCTTCATGGAAGGCAGAGAACAGAAGGACTGCTTATTGTAGAGCCCATTCTCCAAGGTCTAGCCTATTACTGAGTACGCAGCAAATGCTCACGTTATTCCATTGAACTGACTACAGGAACTGGGTTGCATTCTTGCACATGATGGTCCTGTACTGTTGCTTAAGTACTTCACCTGCCTGAGAGTGAATGTCTCCTGGACCTATTCCCTGCATTGGAGAGCAGATAGAATGAAGGCTGCAATACTCAGGAACCCATCATCCTCTCTACCTCCTGGGTTTCAATAACCTCTCAAGAAGTCTTTGGGGACATGATGGAGAAACGGGAGCTAAGAGTTGGGGACTACCCCAAGAGTTGGTCTTAGTGAGTTGAATCCAACTGGAAGAGGTCTCCAGAGTGTGCACACAGCTCAGACTTCAGCCCTTGCCTTCACTCTATTCAACATTTTAACTGATTGTTTAGAGGAGGCCATTATCTACTCATTTTGTGTGCAGGCTTATTCTCTGAAGGGCCACACAGTAAATATTTTAGGTTTTGCAAGCTGTATGATCTCTGTTACAACTGCTTTATTCTGCTCTATAGTTTGGAAGAGCCAATGGTTATACATAAACAAGTGTGGTTGTATTCCAATACAACCTTATTTTTGAAACTAAAATTTGTCTATCATCTCATTTTTACTGATCATGAAAAGTGATTCTTCATTGGAGTTTCTCCCCCTATGATTTAAAAATGTAAAAGTCTGCTGGGTCCAGTGGTTCACACCAGTAATCCCACCACTTTGGGAGGCTGAGATGAGTGGACCGCTTGAGCCCAAGAGTTTGAGCTAGCTTGGGCAACATAGTGAGATCCTACCTCTACAAAAAATACAAACATTAGCGGAGTGTGGTGGCATATGCCTGTAGTCCTAGTTACTCAGGACACTGAGATGGGAGGATTCCTTGAGCCCAGGAGGCGGAAGTTGCAGTGTGCAGAGATTGCATCACTGCACTTCAGCCTGGGCGACAGAGCAAGACTCTGTCTCAATCAATCAATTAAAAATAAAAATGTGAAAGTCATTCTTAGCTTGCAGGCTGTACAAAAGAAGGTGATAGTGCGGACCTGGCCTGCAGGGTTGGTGTGCAGAGTAGACAGTAGGATGAGTTGCAAGATTCCTGTTACAGTTGACGATAGGCTCAAGATCCCCAAGAATCCTAAGCAACTTAAATAATGGACCAAATCTAATAAAATAAAGTGAGATGGGGCTCACTCATTCATTTAGAAAATATTCATTGAGCATCTGCTGTGTGTCATGCCCCATTCTCCAGTGCTGGCAACACAGTGGAAAACCATCTTGCCAAGGTCCTGCTCCCAGGAGCTTATGTTGCTGTGTGCTCTGAAGACAACTAGTCACCACAGCTCAGGCTGGGCCCCTAAGATAGAAACACATTTTGCCTTTGGAGATGTAGATAAAATTCTCCTCTTAGGTTCAGAACTGAACCCACAAATATAGGATGAGGGCTGTCTTGTTTGGAGTCTCAGTGGACTCAGTATGAGTCAGAGGTGTGTTGCAGCTGAATTAAGGGTAACATGATCTGAAGCAGTGTTTATAGAAATCTAGAGTTTAAAACCAAGGTCATGATCTTCCATTTTTTTCTTTGGGCTTATCAGAGCCTACCTTGAATGTTGATCTAGAAATGGCATGTTCCGTCTTTCAACAGCTGTTTATTGGGGGCTTACTTTGTGCCAGCTATGAGACTGGGCAACAATTTCTCAGGAATACTGTAGCAACTGGGGCTGGGTTATTGTCAAAGGCCTTCCTTTTATTTATGATGTGATGGTACATGTAGGAGAAAAAAGTGAATTCATAGGAGTCTGGAAAATTATGTGGGTTACAAAATCACAAGTAGTTACTGAGAGTATCTAAGACATGCTTCTATGAAATGAAAGAGGTTGATACAAGGGCACAGCTGTGTCCTTCCACCATGAGTATCTCAGGGCTACCATGGTAACAGATTGTAGAGCTGGACAGGTCCCGGGTCAACCAATTTTGGCAATTCGTATTTTCCGATAACAACATTTTAGAAGTAGAGAAGGCCCTAAATTATTAGCTATTGGGATTATTTGTTATTTGAGACTTTCTCATTACCGTTGCACAGCGGACAATAATGTTTACAGTTACAACCTTGAGATACTAAATATATCATTAGAGAGTCAATAGTGTTTAATATCATGTTGATATTAAACCAAAATGTTTAATTACCAAGTATTCGTTTAGTCGCCAACCAACTCAGGTCACAGATTGCTACTTTCCTTTTGCATGGCTGTAGAAAGGAGTTACTGGTAAGTAAGTAAATAAGCCTTCTTTTTCTCTGAAAGATCTGAAATACAACATTTTCAACCCAGGTATCTTCTGAAAGGACTGGTGAAGTGTGAGTGACTCTGAATATCAGTCATTTGAAAACCTAACATATTTCACCAATTCTGATATATGTATTTTTTCCACCTCAATATTCTTGAAATCATGATGCTTCTTATAGTCAATGGTGTCTTAACCATTCATAATCTTCCTTCCTTCCTTCTTTCCTTCCCTCCTTTCTTCCTTTCTTCCTTCCTCTCTTTCTCTTTCTTTCCTTCTCTTTCTTTCTTCTTCTCTTTAACATAAAAATACATCTTTGAATTAATAGCATTTTATGTTTGATGAAATATGGTATTTTAAAATAAACTATTCTGCTTTTAAGGTGGTAACTTGGGGTAGCTTTGCAGGGGGGTTGATGGCCATATTCTCTATTTACCCCTTCCCAAAGCTATCCCCAAGTAAAAATAAGAGTATTCCTTAACATGGAAAACTGATATTTTCTCTATTTTATGTAAAACATGAATAAAGCCATCTTTATTTTTACTTGCTAGTAACAAAATCTCTAACTTAAAAAGAACAGTATGTTTGCTGTGCAGATGCAACTTCAAGAAAAGTTTCCAAGTCTTTGCTATTGTGAATAGTGCTGCAATAAACATACGTGTGTATGTGTCTTTATAGCAGCATGATTTATAATCCTTTGGGTATATACCCAGTAATGGGATGGCTGGGTCAAATGGTATTTGTAGTTCTAGATCCCTGAGGAATCGCCACACTGACTTCCACAATGGTTGAACTAGTTTACAGTCCCACCAACAGTGTAAAAGTGTTTCTATTTCTCCACATCCTCTCCAGCACCTGTTGTTTCCTGACTTTTTAATGATCACCATTCTAACGGGTGTGAGATGATATCTCACTGTGGTTTTGATTTGCATTTCTCTGTGCAAATGCAAATCACAGTGATGGTGATGATGAGCATTTTTTCATGTGCTTTTTGGCTGCATAAATGTCTTCTTGCAAGGACAAAAAACCAAACACCGCATGCTCTCACTCATAGGTGGGAATTGAACAATGAGAACACATGGACACAGGAAGGGGAACATCACACACCGGGGACTGTTGTGGGGTGGGGGGAGCGGGGAGGGATAGCATTAGGAGATATACCTAATGCTAAATGACAAGTTAATGGGTGCAGCACACCAACATGGCACATGTATACTTATGTAACTAAACTGCACATTGTGCACATGTACCCTAAAACTTAAAATATCATAATAATAAAATTAAAAAAAAAGAAAAGTTTCTGTCCTCATTTAAGAAAGCCTGCTGACCCTATGGTTCTCCTATATTGGAAAATCCATGGTGCCACTCCAAAAGAGATGCAATTTTAGTTTGAGTATATCTTTGCATTTTTGAATGGAACAGCCTCTAAATCCCCTTTTCACCATCAGCATACTTCCTTGCAATGTATGAAAAAGGCTACGTGCAAGTAATATTGTCATTTTCGATCAAGGCTGACTTCTTGTTCACTTGTTAACTCACAGACTTACTGGATGTGAGTTTCTAGCTAAGCTTTTCATCTAAATCAGGACAAGCAGGCTTACTGACTATTGGCACAAGGAGTACTCTGCACTTGGTCTAGAGGTAGGGAGACTCCATTCTCCTAGTTAGATCTCTAGACGTGAGCAGCACGGTCATTGTGCCTGGGATTTAACTGCTTTCAACACATTTTCCTTCTGTTTTTCATTCTGGGTAGTTCTTTTGAAAGGCTGTCTTTCAGGGCTGTAGAAACTGGGTGATATATGACTGTCTCTATGTTTGTCCTACTTTCTGCTTTTAATAGTAATCAAACCTCATTCCTCAATTAATTTGGCTAAAGAGGGCTTGGATTCCCACTCTAAGTGATTTCTTGTGATGTCAGGGAACTGTAATGCCGTGTTTCTTTGCCTCCACAATGGAGGTAAGAAAGAAAGTTGACAGGCTTTTATAGAATAGATTGTTTTCTTTGTCTTTCGCTTTTGTTTTCTTTACATTTGAAGTTATTTTGTACAATTTAATAATTATCTGCTTTCTTTTCTGCATCTTTGGTCAAAAGCTTTGTGTAGGAATAAATGGAAAGTAAAAGACCCATGGAAGGGTCTGCTTAACCACATATTCTGCAACCTTCTATTACTTTGCTGTATAGCATTTCAATGTCTCGTCTGGAAAGAAAACCCAGCAAAATCTATAATTTGAACACTTCAATCTGTCAGTTCTTTTAGCTGCAATTTGTTATTAGGCAGCTCTGAACAATTATGAATACAGCAAAAAGTATGCAGTTAATTCAAATTACGACACTAGCATTGTTTTTGGTATTGTAAGTGATACTAAACATTACAAGTCATGGTTTTTTTCATGAGTGTTTAGTCAATATTTCTAAGGAGCTTTGGGGGCTGTCTGTTTTGTTGTTGTTGTTGTTGTTGCTGTTTTTGTTTGTTTGTTTGAAAACCCAGAGAGGGACCACTCTGAACCCTTCCCAGAAGTATTCATGGTTACGTCAGTCTGCGAATATCTCCAGCCAGAGAAGCAGTTAGTAATCAGCTCAGGAAGCTTTGCTTTCATCATTGAAGGCCTTGCTTGCGTACATGGAAGCTATTCCTCCTTACAACTTTTTGCCCAGGAAAACATTTCTCTTTACTGGAAACTTTTTTTTTTCTTTTTTTTTTTTTTTAATAGAGAATCATGTCACCTTTGCCTACTCTCTGCCACTCACTTTTTCTTTCTTCCTTTCTTTCATCTGGCACCAGGAGCATAGCAAAAAGATCATTTTTCCCAAGAACAATTTCTCCAACCCTAATATATAGTTTATAAACTCCTTTTTTTTTTTAAAAAATTTTTTGAGATGGAGTCTTGCTCTGTCGCCCAGGCTAGAGTGCAGTGGCGCGATCTTGGCTCGCTGCAACCTCTGCCTCTCGGGTTCAAGTGATTCTCCTGCCTCAGCCTCCCGAGTAGCTGGGACCACAGGCACCTGCCACCACGCCTGGCTAATTTTTGTATTTTAAGTAGAGATGGGGTTTCACCGTGTTGGCCAGGATGGTCTCAATCTCCTGACCGGAAGTGATCTACCCACCTCAGCCTCCCAAAGTTGAATTCTTTTTTTAAATTCTTATTCTCAAAATAATCATTTTCTTCTCATAAAAGTAACATTTGTTGTAAAAATGACTAAAAATCTTCCCCCAAAAGCACAATGAGAAAAATAAATATCACCCAAATTCCCACTTCTCAATTGCTAAAGCTAAATGGTATACCATTTCCATTTGGTACTTTTTCCTTTGAAAAGAAAATTTTTGTTCAGTTGAAATTAATTGGTAATGTATTTTGTATTCTTCATTTTTCTCTTAACTAAATTTTGTCCTTCGCTATGCTATTAAAAGCATTCATGAATGTGACTTTCGATGGCTGCATACTATTCTATCATTTGTTAACCACATTTCCCCAGCCATTCCCCTACTGTTGGCTGTTTAGGATGAACCCAATTTTTACTTCAGTTTGTGAGTAAATAGATAATGACTACCCTGGGACTAAATGATCATCAGCATTTTATCTCTTTATCTTTCCCTAGTGCAGAAGCCCACAAACGTTTTGGTAAAAGGTCCAGGTAGTAACCATTTCAGGCCGCATGGTCTCTTACAACCACTTACCTGTTCCTTTGCAGGGTCGAAACAGCTGTAGACAATATGTAGATGAATGGACATAACTGGGTTTCAGTAAAGCTTTATTTACTCAAACAGAATTTGGTCTACAGCCATAGTGTGTCAACTCCTGTTTTAGTGTATTCAATTTGATGCTTATAGGTTTCAAAACTTTTTTAGAATTAGGAAGGTAATTAATGAGAAATCAATTGCAGTATTCTCTCCAAATGAGTCCTTTATAGGTAATAGGTCCAAACAGCCTCACTGGCAGCAGTTGCCAGCCAGTCTGGAGAACAGAGGATGGTTCCAGGCCTGTGGCTCTCTTGGTAGGGTCAGACAGGCCATCTCCCAGGCTGTAAAGCCCCAGGGAAACCATCACCTGGCCCTGAGCAAGTGCAACTGTGACATTATTTACCCACATGTCAGCTCTGTTTACCAAGAATAATCGTAAAGGGCCTCACCCATGTTTGTACCTGTGTATGCCAGACCATCACTAGTTCTAGCCTCCAGCCAGCCAGGTAACAAGCCAGAAAAGCAGAGCAAGGGAAAAAATGTGGTGAAACGAGTCCAACTGTCTTCACAGAGCTCAATCCTCCAGTTCTTAGTGGCTGAGTTCCACCTCCTCAAACCCAGTTCCTTTGAAAGTTTGAAGTAAAACAAGTTGATAATGAGAATCACTGAACCTCTGATTTTTTGATCATTTCAAACCCCTTTGTAGCTGTTGCGTATGTGCCTCAACGGGAGAGGATGTTTGCGTGTTTCTAAGTAGTGCCAAAAATTCATGTTTGTGCATGTATATGCACACAGAATTGTGGGTGAATTCCCTCACTCTAGGAATAATTGAAAGGTAGCTTAGAAGTAATGGTGTTCATATATTTTTGTGGGTGTAAGAAGTGCAAATGGTTGGCATGAAAGCCTCCATCAGCCTGCCTCTTTCCAGGGCAGGGAGAACATTTTCAGATGGCCATGCTCTGAATTAGGGTAGCGGGAAATGTTTCCTAAAACACCAGGCGGTAGTTTCTGAACATGTACCACCACTACAACAACTATAATATTGAGTAAAAAGCCAGACAGGCCTTTTATATTGTAACCTGAGATGTGATTTTTTTTTTTTTTCTAAGGCTGTATCAGGGTTGTCTCAAGTTCTCTGGCTGTGAACTTCAACTTATTTATAATTTATTGCTCATGAGGAAGAGCTAATTTGTGGTTATATTTTGTCTTGAAGCTGATATTTGAGTGAGTAGCAGACTCATGGCCCACCCACTCTAGGGTTTGCCAACGATAGATTTGCTTCTTTATCCTTAAAGTCAGTTGAGGAATTTTAGAGGGGAGAAGACAAATGCTGGTAGAAAATTGTTAACTTAATAATATGGGCAAAGATCAGATTTCCCTCTTTCTGGCTGCCTCCTGCTTGGAATCCTTTTGTTGACTTCTTGAAACTTCCTGTGATTTATAGAACCCCTTTCCTGTAGGCCGAATGCCTTTTGATTAAGAAGCGAACCACAGCTCCGAAACCACAGAGACAGCTGGTGTTTGAATTACCCGGAACACTTACTGCTATTTTCCGCTTTGTTGTGCAAAGACACATCATTTTCATGCCACAAGTTGCCCCAAACACAAGCTGGCACACCACTGCCCGAGACAACTGCTGCTCCATCTTCTGTGTGCCTTTGACCCTCAGAGTTCTTAAAGAAGACAGTCTTTGGACTTCTTAAACGGGTGGGTGGGTGGGAGAATGTATTCTGGATTCTTTCCCACTCTAAAATTCAGTGATTATTTAAGACACTGGGATCCTGCCAATATCAACTATTTAGAATAGGGATTCCAAGGGAGGGTGGGGGGATCTGTGTCCCTAGAGGACCAAATCAGGGTGTGGGGTGGTTGGGGTTGGTGGTGGTGGTGGGAAATGGGGTGTGTGTGTTTAAAACAAATCAGGGATTACCCCTATTGGTCAGATTTTTGATGTAGTTTTTATTTCAAAGAACAGTAAAAGAGAACATGCTGTTTTCATTGGTCAAAGGGGAGCGTAGGTAAAGAAAGGATGGAAAGCACTCATGTGGAATGACTAGACCAAGCTCTACAAATGGGAAAACACATATTAATATATATTGGATGATCTCTGCTCTCAGGCCCCTCTAGGCCTCTGATGTGCCTAGAATCACCAGTATTGGAGCCCTTCCTGTGAGACAGATTGACCATCAGGACTCAGTAAATGTGTCTGTGGCACCTGGGAGGGAAAGCAGATTGAGGCATCATCACTTAGGAAGGTAAGAAGAGCCTCATGTTATCACTGGGCTTAGAAAGCAGATCTCTATCAGCCTGGGACATGGGCAGGTGGGTTTTTGATACAGAGGGAGGTAATAGTCTAATGTAGCGGTTGGCAGACTACAGCCTATGGGCCAATCTGGCCCACTGCCAGTTTTTGTAAATAAAGTTTTATTGGAACACAGCCATGCCCATTTGTTTACATATTGTCTCTGGCTGCTTTTGCACTACAATGGCAGAGCTGAGTTGTTGAGACAGACTGTATGACCTCCAAAATGAAAATACTTTCTGTCTAGTGTATTATAGAAAAAGTTTGTCAACCCCTGCTCCAGTGTATGGGTCAGAGGAGAATATTCTGGATGGTTGTCAAGAGGGAAGATCATGCATAGTTAGAGAGCACGTGAATGCACTATGCTGGGGGGAGGTAGGACAGGACAGGGGAAAGAAGAGTATTACGTGTGCCTGTTGCTCTTTATTCCTTGGAGTTTTTTCACTTGAGCTTTGATAGTTGTGTTTTGTCATGGCTTAGTGGTAAAGGGAAGTTGCCAGGGTGACTGTGAACAAATTCATCCCTCTTTTATTTGCTGCTACCCACACATCTTTGGTCAAATGAAGAGGGAATCTAGTCTGGAACTTGTGCAGAACCCTGTGAGTAAAGTGACTGTAGTGAGGTGTACAGACATTTTCTCCAGTGATTCCTGTGCTGAGGTCATCATTTTACTTGAAAGCAAACAGAATGGAAGGCACGCCTGAGCAGGGCTGTCCCCCACAGCTACTATCTGAGTGTCCTGGTCATCAGCCATGCACATGCTCTCAGCTGCTCGGCCTCTGTGACCCAATGGGAGCAGGTCAGTGCAAGGCGTGGAAATGTACTGCTCATCAGCCCTAGCCCAGGCTGTTCTGAGGCAGGTCCACAGAGGAGCCTGTGGCCTGGAAGGGCATCACTCTGGCTAAAGGGAACATGTCCGTGAGTGTTCCCGGGTAACACCAGGCAGGGATCCCCATGTGCAGAGACCTATGTGTAGAGTCCTCAATGACTCCCTCCAATGACACCAACAAGTGTGACCAGCTCTGAAGAGGCTCATTCCTGGGGTGAGGGGGTGCAGGGAGACTGTACAACCATCAGAAGCATGTTTTCCAGGCCCACAGCTTTTGTGTTGCCTCCCAGTTCCATCTCCTGAAACTTGGCAAAGTGCCGTGAGAAGGAGGCGATCACCCCTTTCTGCTCCAGCAGTGGAAGTGGAGTTTCTTGGTTCTGCTGCGCCCACTGGGATGAGGCACAGGAAGCCTTGCAGTAGGTTCCTCCTTCCTGACTAAAAGGCTTGATGACCTGAGGGGTGGGGTGGGGATGTCATCCTGGTGTGATTCTTCTGTTTGCTCTTTTTGAATTTTTTTAAGTTACATTTTAGAGTACTAGCCAGGGTAGAGCTAGCCAAAGGTCATTTTTTAACCCAATAAAGGACTGTTGCAGAACTTCCAGACCTCAGTCTTTTAGTACTATCTACATAATCAGGGAAAAGTGACGGAAGTTGAGGGATAGTATTTAAAGTTGAACAGTTTTGTCCATGGCCAGCCACCCTCAAGTCTACTGTGTGTAACTTGCTTTTTTCACTAAAATAGAAGCTGGGGCCGGGCGTGGTGGCTCATGCCTGTAATCCCAGCACTTTGGGAGGCTGAGGTGGGCGGATCACAAGGTCAGGAGTTCGAGACTAGCCTGGACAACATAGTGAAATCTCGTCTTTACTAAAAATGCAAAAAAAATTAGCTTCGCATGGTGGCGGGCACCTGTAATCCTAGCTACTCAGGAGGCTGAGGCAGGAGAATTGCTTGAATCCGGGAGGCAGAGGTTGCAGTGAGTTGAGATCGTGCCATTGCACTCCAGCCCAGGTGACAGTGCAAGACTCTGTCTCAAAAACAAACAAACAAAAAACAGAAACTGGGCCGGGTGTGATGGCTCATGCCTGTAATCCCAGTACTTTGTCTGGGTGCCCGAGATGGGAGGATTGCTTGAGGCCAGGAATTCAAGATCAGCCTGGGCAACATGGGGAGACCCTGTTTCTCCAAAAAAAAAAAAAAGCTGGGTATGGTGGCACATGGCTGTGGTCCAGCTCCTGAGGAAGTTGAGGTGGGAGGATCGCTTGTGCCTTGAAGTTTGAGACTGCAGAGAGCTGTGATTTTACCACTGCACTCCAGCCTGAGTGAGAGAGCAAGACCCTGTCTCCAAAGAAAACAAAACAAAAATCCAGAAGCTGTACACCCATCCATAGCATGCAGTTCGTTGAAGTCACATTGGAAAGTTTAGCAGCCATACCATCATCTTTCAGTGTCATCTTGCCTGCTTCCCTTCTGGCAAATTCTCTTTTTGGGGGATGGGTAGTCCTGGGCCATTTTTTTTTTTTCCCTGTTGGAGTTAGTGCTGTATCTAAGTTATCTATCTCACTTGGCCACAGTACAATTTTGGAGTAACTATATGCACCTGGGAATAGATCTCAGCCTGGTCCCTGGGCCATATTGGGAACACATCACCTAAAAATCAAATTCTGCCTGGTCCCGGCACATCTGACTTGATGCAGATCCTGGCGGGCCCTGCCTGCTGCTCCTTCTTCAGATGCTTCTGTTGTGACAGTCCCATTCACAGTTCCCTTGCAGTAGAATGCAGGTCTTCTGTCCCAATAGCTTTCAAGCCAAGGCAGGTACCCACAAGTCCTCCCATGGGTCTGGCCTCTAGGCCAGTGTGGTATAAGGGGAAGTTCCTTTGTCTAAAGAATAACAACTACTGGCCAGGCGCGGTGGCTCACGCCTGTAATTCCAGCACTTTGGGTGGCCGAGGTGGGCGTATCACGAGGTCAAGATATTGAGACCATCCTGGCCAACATGGTAGAACTTTGTCTCTACTAATAATAAAAATAAAAAAAATTAGCTGGGCGTGGTGGCACATGTCTGTAGTCCCAGCTACCCAGGAGGCTGAGGCAGGAGAATTGCTTGAACCCAGGAGGCGGAGGTTGCAGTGAGCCAAGATCATGCCATTGTACTCCCGCCCGGCAACAGAGCTAGACTCCGTCTCAAAAAAAACCAAAAAAAACCAAAACTACTTCCTGACATCCTTTTCTGCCCTTTAGAATTTAAAAGGAGTTGTGCTTTTCTTGTCTGCAAAATGGAGATTTGGATTCCTACATAGCTTTTTCCACAAGACTTTTGAGGCATTTACCTTCCTTATAAAGTGCATTGGTGAAGGAGAAAAATGAAGGGGAACACAGAAGGATGTGTAGAGAGCTTCCTGGTAATAATAAAGGAAGCTGGTAGGTGGCAAGCAACAGAAAAGGATCCATAAAGGCAGATAAGTGCCAAGGGCCAGATGCTGTCATATCTGGATGAGATGATCATTCCTTGAATGTGTGGGCAATATAGTTAAGCATGGTTGGGCAGGAAAGGTAACAGGTGCTCTTTGGTGCTTTTATTGTTTTGTTATGTGTGTCATACTCTTCAGCCAGAGCAAAACAAATACATATCCTGGTTATTTAATAACAAGGAAAAGGCCACACACCAAATCAGGGTGAAAAGACAAACAGAAGGAGAATAAATGCTGTCTTTTGACAGGTGGCAGGTACCAAGAGGGGCAGGGTCCAGGAGGGGATTAAGGTGAGGGGTTTAGTTGCAATAAGGAACTTTCCAAAATTGAGGTCTAAATCCAAGGGTGTTGCTGGGTGCTGAATCCCTCCTACTTCCCATCTCGGTAGTGGTGGTTGGGGGCGAATGGGAGAAAGTCTACCTACAGGGAAGGATATCCAGGATGACAGACCTGACCGTGATTTGGGAAGAGCAGAGGCCCGGTCTCCTGGGCAGGGAGAGGTTCCAATGAGCTGCAGAATAAGAGGGGGTCAGAGGGCACCTCCCAGTCATGGGGTTCTGAGTTATGGAGCAGAGCTCTTTGCTGTAGGGAGTTGGGGTGAGTCAGAAGACACTGGGGTGGAGCTGGGAGAGAAGGCAGCCACAAAGAAGCCAGGCTGCCGCCTTGAGCCTCTGCCAGAGTTGTGACTTCCTTCTACAGGCCAGCTGGCCATAAGGCAAGGGTCACTAGGCAGAGTGTCAGCGGCTGGGGCCAGCAGATCCTATATCCTGAGAGCCCCTGCCTGAGGGTCAGTGACCATTGGCCCAAAAAGAAGCTGCCTTCTCTGGGGAACTGTTTTTTTTTTCTTTCAAGTGGCTTGGTTAGGTTTTTTTTTTTCTTGTTCTGTGATTTGGATGAATTTGAAAATAGAAGAGTTATACTTCAACTGCTCCAAACTCCTACTAGCAGAGGATGGAGGAGACCCCAAGGATGTCTTCTTCCTTGTGCACTTATTTGTTATGGACTTGATAAAATGATTTCCATTCATAGACACAGCTCTTACTTTCATCTGGGCTTTATGCTTCTCTCACACAAATCTCCTTCAGAATCTCTTGCATTTGCTGTTTGAATCATTGTAGAACTGTCCTGGGAGGAATACAAGCTACTTTAGAAGTTTGCCTTGGAAGTTTATCTTCAAAGTAACCCGAAATAGTTTCCATGAGTAGAAAGACAGACATACAGAGAGAAAAGACAGGAGGGTGGTTCTGTGCCATTTCACGAATATATGGTGCCTCTTCCCAGGCCACAAGAGGATCTGGGAAACATTGAAACTGGTTCTGACCGGGTGAGGCTCTTGCTTTTCGCACTGCACAGGGATAGTGGAAAAGTGAACCTAGTAGGAGAAACAGCTGCCCCTGGTGAATACTCACAGACCAAGAAGGGCAGAGCCTTGGTGGCTGTAGGAACCCAATATTTATTGGCTTGAGTTTCACAGAAGATGAAAATGGGAGCAACCCAGAACCTCTGCATGATTTTATTACTAACAAAACCATCTCCAGTTGTTTTTCATTCTTCAGAGGACAGGATCTGAGGATCAGGTGATTTGGATTAGTTCTAATCATGCCTGGGCATAAAATCAGGGTCAGATTAAGCAGTCACTAAATTCATAGTTACAATGGGCAACAGTTAAGGATTAGTAAGATATTTACCAACTTGTACTCAAGGATCAGTCTTTCTCTAAAGATTCTTGCAGAATCACCTAGTGTGCTTGCTAAAAATAGTTTAAATTCCAGATTCCATTTCAGACCTAGGGAATCAGTCTCCAGGGAGCACCCTGGAATTGGTACCTTCCTGAAAGCTTGATATACAGTACTTTAACCTATACGTATATTCCTTAAAAATTGAAAACGTTCTTCTGTGTTGCGTGCTTGATTCTTTGTGGCTATCATCAAGGATAGGGACACTTTAGTGTCCTCTCTCACCCTTGTCTATCTCTGCTTACCCTCTTGTAACTGAGTAGACACACAGATTGTTTTCTTTCAACTTCATGTGGGCAGCTGGGCAGAGAATCTCTACCAATATCTCATCTCTAGATTTATTCTCTTCCTCCTTACTTTCTTCCATGTGGTTGGAAGAAGCTAGCATCCTGGGGGTGAGAGACTGGGGAATAGGAATCTCATCTGGACTTCACCCTCAGCTGCCTGTTCCAGACTTTCTTGTTCAGATTCTGCAAGGGGACTTTGCTGTGCCTGAGAGGTTCTGGGTCCTCATTCTGATATTGCTTCTTTTGCATATAGGATGCTCAGTGATCCTGCAAAAAGGGAGGTTGATGAGGAAGGAGAAGCATAAAGGAGATGGAGGAAGGGCGGCTGGACAGAAAGTAGGGCTGATGGTGTTGGGGAAGATTATAAGGGGGGACAGGATGGCATTGGGATGGGGGCTGGTGAGGAAGGGAATGGATGAAGAGGAGGCCTCAGTAGGGGAGGAGGGCTCATGATGGTGGAGAAAGATAGGAAAGAAGGTGGGGGATACTGGAGAGGAGGCCGACGAGCAGGGAGTACGATGTGGGAGGGGGGTGCAGTGGGTGTGGTGGGAGGGCCTTTGGGAGAGGATAGCTATGGAGAAATCAGGAGTGGGGCCAACAAGAGAGTGTAGGGGAGAGGGGACCCGTGGGAAGGGGGATAACAAGATGGGGACAAGTGGGGAGGAAGGGTTATTAGAAGGGCAGGATCTAGTTATTTCCAGAACCCTAAACATAATAGCATCAAATTCTGTCAAAACCTTCCCTGTAGCCACGAGATTATCTTTACATAAAAGATGATGTGAGTAATAAAATATTTCAATCTCCAAGAAGGCATATAAGTACCCTGTGTCCCTCCCACATAGCCTGTCTAAACTATGACCACCACACTGACACCTGATGGAGCTTGCTATAATTACAGGCAAAGAACCCAAAGGAAACAAGTTCTTTGAAGACTGAAGTTTTAAAAACTGAAATACAAAGTAACAGCAGTATGACACACTTGTGGAAAATGTATAAATTTTGAGCATAATACTAGATAAGAAAACTCTCAATTTTTCTCAACTACACATATTTTGAAACGTTTGCTTCTTTTTGTAAGAGTTTATAAAGAATAGCAAGCAAGTCAGAATACTTTCTGATGCTATTTCTCATTTCTACTTTTTGGAAGTAGATTTCCGCCTGGAGTTTAACTTCCTGAAGCTCAAAGACACTGTAAACATGTTCTTTTATACTTTGAATAACTAAAGGAAGCTAATAGCTCATTAAAGATATTGAATTATTCTTTCTTAAGCACAAATGACAATAAGAATGAGAGCTATAGATGAATATTCATTTATACAAAATACCTTCTGAAGTTAGTGAAAGAAGTTGGCAAATATATTTTTGGTCATAGAAATGAGTGATAATTTTATTTGTTAGTATTAGGTTGTTAACTGTCAATGGATTTTCTGGTTTGATGTAAGCTTTTGCATGGAGAATGTTTTCTGGAGCTGTAATATTATGCCATCATTTTGGAGAAGCTCACGTTTCCACCACAGAGAGATGCTTTGATTCCCATCCCCCGAGAACTGAGTTCAGGAAACTGGTCTTTTGAGTAAGTGTATGGTAGGAATCAAGGGAAGTTCTGGTCAGTTCTTCCTGATGCTGCATAATGCACAAGCAGAATCCATCCCCCAACCCCTCTCCCCAACCCCCACTTCCTCCTACATCCACAGTCCTCCCACTGCTCTGTGGTAGCCCAGACTCAAGGCCTGGCCTGTTCCTCTGCTCTAGTACCCTCCTTCTACCCACCCTTCCTGAGTATGAGAGCTTTCCTCTCCCAGGCCTTATGTTTTGGTTTTTATCACATCTCTGGCTTCCCACCCTTGCATGCCTTTTCCTTCTGCCATCTGCAGGTTCAGTGTCCTGCCAGGTTTTGAAAATCCTCCCCGCCGAGACAATCTTAATTGCCAGTATGACTAATATGAATTGTGGTTTTATCTAAAGAATTCCGTGTTCCCTAATCACCTCCTTGTGCCTCAGTTGGAATGGGCTTTGATCTTGTCTTCCCCTGTGAGGCATGGAGGACCACGGAGAGAGTGGTTCAGGCTGGAGATTATGTGCCATGCTGAGGAGCCTGGAGTTGGCTCTCTGAAGGCACAGCAGTTGAGCTGCTCTGAGCAGAGGAGTGCCATAATAGAAGTGGCTGACCTGAGGAACTAAGGGCCAGTCCCTCAGGTGTTTCCATTTCCTTCCTGAGCTTTCTGTCCCGCTACTGTCCAGCCCTCATGGCTGGTAGCCATTGACCTTGACCAGCAGATTCAGTGCAACACCAAGCCCTCAGAGCCAATCCTTGCCCTGTGTTTTGGTGAATGGGTGGATGTGGAGACAGGAGACCCATGCTCCTGTCTCACTTGGGATCTAGTTCTCCAGGAAGATATTTTCTCATTAATTCCCAGTCTCATGGTAAGAACCTCCTATCTTTAAACTGAAATATTCTCAGGAACAATTTCCCTGCCTGCTTTCACACCTGCTTGAAATACTGAGCCCTGTGGACAGACCCTCTGAGGCAGAGTATGGATGTGGGCTAGTAGTATACTTCTGTCTGGTTCTTCTTATTTTTTCCTATATGAGTAGGTGAAGGCCTGGTGGGGAGTTCTGCCCTAGGGGCTGCTCCAGTATCCTAGGGAAAAGGCTGGACCAGGACAGACAATAACCAAGGGTGGCTGGACCCTAACTCTGAGGAGGGGACCCAAGGATGGTGGTGGAAGAAGGATATTTGACATTGGGCCTAGGGGAAAGTGTGAGGCTCAAGGCTGGAGCTGCCGTCAGAATTTAGGCACATGGGAAGGTGGGGGAGGGTAGTGTGAGGCTTGGACTGTGGGCTGCAAAGACAGGAATAAAGAGGATATGTGTTTATTGGGTGTTAACCATAGGATGAAGGAGTGGCTGTTCATTTTAAAGGTGTAGTGCTGGGCTGCCTGGTTGATAATCATGTTTATCATTTTCTTCCTTGTAGATACATTTCTAAATTGACTTACCCTTTGACCCACAGTTAGTGCCCAGCATAGAGTCTAACACATAGATGGTATTTAGTATACTTCTAAGGATGTGATATGAAGCCTTTGGGAGCTTAGCCTCATAATATTGGACTCTGTCCTTCCCAGTGGTCTTCAACTGGGGAGGTGCTGCCAAATCAGGGGGTGGTTCTGTCTGTCACAGTGATGTGGGGGCACCACTGGCATTTTCTGGTGTTACTGGGGGACTTAGTGATGTTAGGTGATCCTGATATCGATGGCCATTTAACCATGGAAAATTGGCTCACAACTTGCTGAACATCCACAGAGGTGAAAAACTTAAAAGTGGACTCTGTTTTCATGCACACGTATATTTATTGCGGCGCTATTCACAATAGCAAAGACTTGGAACCAACCCAAATGTCCAACAATGATAGACTGGATTAAGAAAATGTGGCACATATACACCATGGAATACTATGCAGCCATAAAAAAGGATGAGTTCATGTCCTTTGTAGGGACATGGATGAAGCTGGAAACCATCGTTCTCAGCAAACTATCGCAAGGACAAAAAAACAAACACCGCATGTTCTCACTCATAGGTGGGAATTGAACAATGAGAACACTTGGACACAGGAAGGGGAGCATCACACACCGGGGCCTGTCGTGGGGTGGGGGTAGGGATAGCATTAGGAGATATACCTAATGTAAATGAGGAGTTAATGGGTGCAGCACACCAACATGGCACGTGTATACATATGTAACAAACCTGCATGTTGTGCACATGTACCCTAGAACTTAAAGGATAATTTAAAAAATATTTTAAAAGGTGCACTCTATATTTTACATATAGATACAAAGTATTTTCGTGTGTTATTTTAATATATACCAAGATTTCAAGGAATGGAACTAACCAAGTAAAATAAGGGACAATGGTACTTTGTTTTGTCCAGAACTCTCCCAAGAGTTGTTCAGCCTCTCTGAAAATCGTGTCACCCATGGTTCTACTGTGTATGGCATTTGAGTCTCCAAAATAACAGCCTGCATAATTTTACATTTATAGCTGTTGCATTCACGTGATTCAATGTATACTTATAAATACACTTGAGCTCTTATTTTAAAATGTTGAATATAAAGGAAAAGTATCTACAATTACTTCTCTTACATCCCAGTGTATTTATAATGGATATGTATCAACCTCTGGTTATTCATTACATCTTGAGAGTAGATGTACCCAGCACTTACATATTGAAATATAGACTATTTTGTTATAAATTATTTAACTTTTAATTTATATTATAGTTAGAGCATTACAATGATTTGGCTTTTTGAAATTATGTGGTAGTTATGTTATATAAGCCAACCCCGAGTCCCTGGGTTGCAGACGAGTACTGGTCCGTGGCTTGTTAGGAACCGGGCTGCACAGCCAGAGGTGAGTGGGCGAGCGAGCATTGTTGCCTGAGCTGATCAGTGGTGGCATTAGATTCTCATGGAAGCACAAACCCTATTGTGAGCTGTGCATGCAAAGGATCTAGATTGTGTGATCCTTATGAGAATCTAACTAACGGCTGATGATCTGAGATGGGACAGTGTCATCCCAAAACCATCCCACTATGCACCCCTGCCCCAATCTGATCCATGGAAGAATTGTCTTCCACAAAACCTGTCCCTGGTGCCCAAAACGCTGGGGACTGTTGATACAAGCTATGAAATTCATTTTATATTAATAAGGGGGGCATCATATTTATTTTTAAAAAAGAGTGTTGGGTCCAAATTGGATTGGGGACCATGCTGTTCATAACCCTCATCTTTGCCTGGCCTTCCTCTGTTCTGTCTGCACATAGTAGGTGTGCAGTGCCCTTACCTGTAGCAACTGAGACCTGACTGTTTTACCTCTCTAGTGGTTCATGGTCTTAACTGAGAACTCATGGAGAAATTGATGTAGAAACTACAATTTTCTTCTGTTTTTTTTTTTTTAAATAAATCTTTTTCAAAAGCATGCATTCCTCTGCATATCACGAGTGTGAATTCTTAACTGAGCTACATGTTGACTCTTGACTTTTTACCATCCTGGAATAAGAAGCAATTTCTCCCAGACTGGTGTTTGCTGATAGCCCGGGAGCATGGACTCCCTGAGGTCCCTTCTGTGGCTGCTGGGCTAAGAGATTTCCCTTCAGGTTTTAAGCTGAGGAGCTCAAGTTCACCTGCCCTGCTCCTCGCCGGACTTGGACGTTTTCTTAGGGTAGCACTGTGGGAACCAGGAGAAATCTCAGCTCCTCTGACACTGGGGAAAATAATGGACCCCTTGATCATTGGGAAAAATCTGCAGATTTTCTCTTGCCAAAATCACTTCATGAAAGGCAACCCTTCCCCTGAAATATGTTGTTCCCCCGGCCTGGGGCCCTCCTAACACTGCCTCCTTGCCCTTTGACCTCACAGTCCTGTGGCAGAGGCCACTGCTGGTACTTTTTTACCCCTGACCCTGAGTGATCATCTTTTCTTTTGCATCTTTAAAAAGTAGACCAATAAATAAGCAATTAAAATTATAGCAAATGATATGAGGGAAAATATAGGAAGCTGTGAAAAAGTGACAGGAAGTCTTCCTTAGACTGCACGGTCTGGACAGGCATCTGGGAAAATGCAACATTTAAACTGAGATCTAGTGATTAAACATCCCTACAGGTGGGGAATTGGGGAGAACATTGCAGAGGAAATAATACGTGCAAAAGGCTTGAGGTGGACAGATGCCTGATGCAGCTGAACAGGAGGAGCGCCACTGGGTCTCCTCTTCAGCCTACTTTCTTAAGCTCTCCAACACTACTTTTATCCAAGAGAAAAGTGGCGTCAGGGAGCTTAGGAAGGTAGCCTGGGGTCAGGTCCTGTAAAGCCTGTGTGGTAATTTTTATATGTGTCCAGAAATTCTTTGGTACTCATCGCTTCAAAAAGCAAACTCTAATTCCCCTCCCCTTAAGTGTAGTTGGCACTTAATGACTAGAATATGGTGGAAGTGACAGTGTGTGATGTTTGAAATTAGGACAAGACATGTACGGCAACCTTCTCCTCGCCTCCTGTCTGCTCATGTGCTCTGGCAGCAGCCGGCCACCATGTGGTGCCGATACTCAAGCAGCTCTGTGAAGGGGGCCATGTGGCTGAGGCTTCCCACCAACAGCCGGGTGAGCAAGCCATTTTGGAAGCAGACCCTCCAGCATGTCATATCTCAGAACATCCTGACTGCAACCTCATGAGAGACCCTGGGCCAAAACTATCCGGCGATCCAGTCCTAAATTCGTGACCCACAGAAAATGTGAGATAATAAATGATAGTTGTTCAAAGCTGCTAATTTTTCGAGTAATTTGCGACGTAGCAATAGATAACTGACACAGAGGCCATGTTGAAGAACTTCAAATTTTGTAAGTGACAAGGGAAATCACTGAAGAATTTTGAGCAGAGAAATTACATTATCAGATTTATTCCTTTGGAAGAATCGCTCTGGTTGCTGCATGAAGAATGGTTTGGAGATGGCAGAAAGAAGAGATGAACACTTCTGAGGTTGAGTCAGTCAAAATGTGTTTGGCTGCAAGTGTCTGAAACATTTATTAACTCACCTTTTCTTTCTTTTTTTTTTTGAGACATAGTCTCACTCTGTCGCCAGGCTGGAGTGCAGTGGCATGATCTCGGCTCACTGCAACCTCTGCCTCCCGAGTTCAAGCGATTCTCCTGCCTCAGCCTCCCGAGTAGCTGGGACTACAGGCACGTGCCACCACGCCCAGCTAATTTTTGTATTTTTAGTAGAGATGGGGTTTCACTGTGTTGGCCAGGATGGCCTCGATCTCCTGACCTCATGATCTGCCCGCCTCAGCCTCTCAAAGTGCTGGGATTACAGGCGTGAGTCACCACGCCCAGACTATTAACTCATCTTTTAAGAAGCTCACGTGTAAAGTGGCTTTCAGGGTACTATAGTGCCCCCTTATGCATGGGGGATACATTCCAAGATCCCCAGTGGATGCCTGAAATCTTGGATGGTACCAAATCTTATAAATACTATGTTTTTTCCTATATATACATACTTATGATAAAGTCTAATTTATAAATCAGGCATAGTAAGAGATTAACAGCAATCACTATAATAGAAATATTAAATAAGTATATTATAATTAAAGTTACACGATGTGGCCTCTCTCTCTCTCAAAATATGTTATTGTGCTGTGTGTGGATAACCAAAACTGCAGAAAGCAAAATCACTGATAAGGGTGGACTACTGTAATTAATTAAGTGATTTGTCAACATCATTAGGACCCTAGCTTTTTTTTTTTTTTTTTTTTTGTCCCTGTTCTGCCCATCTTGGAGTGTTGGCTTTGTCCCCAGACTAACTTCTCTCGTGGGGACAAGATGGCTGTCATGATTCCAGATGTCACATCCAGAAACGACCAAGTCCAATTAAAGCAAACGCCATCTCTCCCTAAGTTTCTTTTCTTAGGAGTGTGGGAGCCTCTCCCAGAAGCTCTCAGCAGGTTTCCTCTCACACATCATTGATCTGAATTGCATCACACACTCATGGCTAATCCATCTCTGGCAAAGGGAAAGGACCATCATGATTGGCTCAGGCTAGACATGATGGTGGTCTGGAGTAGGACAGTATCAGTAAGAAGGAAAGAAATAGATGAATTTGAGATATGTTTTGTAAAAACCAAGAGAAATAAAAGAACCATGCATGGCTTTTAGATTTGTGGCATGAGCAAACAGAAGTTGTTATAATTTGGATGTGTCCCCAAAGAAGTTCATGGGTTGGAAACTTGATCCCCAATGAGGCAGTGTTGGGAGGGAGGCCCCAGTGGGAGGTATTTAGGTCATGAGACTCTGCCTTTGTGAATGGATCAATGCCTTTTTCATGTGGGTGGGTTCATTACTGCAGGAATGGGTTCCTTATAAAAGGACAAGTTCAACCTCCTCTCTCTCACTTTCTCTTTCTCTCTCTGTCTCTCCCTTCACCTCTCTTTTCCCTGTTCCATGGGATGACACAGCAAAAAGACCCCTGCCAGATGTTAGCCCCTTGATTTTGGACCTCTCAGCCTTCAGAACTGTGAGCCAATGCATTTCTGTTTATTATAAATTGTCCAGTCTGTGGTATTCTATTATAGCATCACAAAATGGACTAAGATAGGGGTATAAAAGTATCATTTTTTAAGATGAAAAACCTGGGGGAGGCAGCTTTGTGCAATGGAGGAAATAAAGATATTGCTATTTCTATGGACAGGGCTCATCTGGTCTAATTAGCTAATTATCACCATACCCCTGAAGGATACAGCACCTTGGCTTCAAAGATGGAAGCACTGTGATACATGTCTAACACCATAGCAAGCTGGCTGGAGGAGTATATTTAGTGAAGGAGACCTTTCTAACTCAGTCACAAAGGCTGTAGCAGTGTTTTTTTACTAGTA
The DNA here is from genome assembly GCF_028885655.2 of Pongo abelii. Classification (NCBI taxonomy): domain Eukaryota; kingdom Metazoa; phylum Chordata; class Mammalia; order Primates; family Hominidae; genus Pongo; species Pongo abelii. The sequence goes on along the minus strand of NC_071993.2, from coordinate 128,298,073 downwards.
AGTCTTGCTTTAATAATCATTGTTGGGGACATTAATTGACACTGTAAATTGTAACATGGATTTCGGTGGATGTCTTTGGACCATTTCATCTGAAGTGGACACTTTCATTAACTCTCTGGCATTCAGATGCATTGCCTTACAACTTCCATGAATAATAATGACACGAACATTTGCCTAGAGGTTATACTCTCTATTTTTAAAGCTCTTTGCCACATTAATGCATTGATCATAAATGTATGATAGCTACTGCCATGGTTTGAATGTCCCCTTCAAAATTCATGTGGAAATTTAATTGCCATTGTGATGGTATTAAGAAATGGGACCTTTAAGAGGTGATTAGGTCCTAAGAGTTTTGCCCTCATGAATGGATTAATGCTGTCTTGTGGGAGTGGGTTGGTTATTTTAGGATTGGGCTCCCGATAAAAGGATTTTCTCTGTCTTGTGCATGCACTTCTTCACCCCATGATGTCTGCCCATCGTGTTATAATGCAACAAGAAGGCCTTCATCAGATGTCAGGACCATGCTCTTGGACCAACCTCCAGAACTGTGAACCAAGTAAACTTCTCTTCTTTATAATTTACCCAGTCTGTGATATTCTTTCACAGTTGCAGAAAACAGACTAAGAGAGAAAATTTGTACTGAGAAATGGGCCTGTTGCTGTAACAAATACCTGAAAATGTGGAAGTGGCTTTAGAACCGGGCAATGTGTAGAGGCTAGAAGAATTTGGAGGAGCAAAACTAGAAAAAGAATAGATTGCCATAAATGGAACACTGGGGGCAATTTGGGTGAGGGATAAAAAGAAGACAAGAAAAGTAGGAAAAGTTTGGGATTTTTTAGAGTACTTAAGTGGTCATAATCAGAAAGTTGGTGGAAATCTGAATGGTAAAGGCCATACTGATGAGGTCTCAGATGGAAATGAGGAAGTAGGTATTGTAAACTGGAGTAAAGGCCATCCTTGTTATAAAAGAGCAAAGGCCTTGGCTGAATTATGTCTATGTGTTAAGACTTTATAGAACACAGAACTTAAGCGTGATGAGCTAGGATGTCTGGCAGAAAAAATATCTTAGCAGCAAAACACTCAGGATGCTGCTTGGCTACTTTTAACTGCATGCAGTGAAATGTGAGAAGAAAGAAATGCCTTAAAGACATAAGTTATAATTAAAAGGGGAGAAGAATGAAAGGATTTGGAAAATTTGCAGCCTGGCCATGTAAAGAGTAAAAAGATATCTTTAACAAAGCAAACCAAGGATATGGCCAAGTGGCCATTTGCCAAAGAGATGACCATGGCTAGGAAGGAATCAGGAGATATTCAAAAAGATTATAGGAGAAAGACTCTAAAGGCATTTCAAAGATCCTTGAGGCTGCACCTCCCATTACAGTTACAGAGCTCCAGGAGGGAAGAATGGTTTTAGGGGATGGCCCTAAGGCACCCCCCAAGGGATTGCTGCCCAGAGCCTCTTTGGGTCTTTGATCCTTGCATTCTGGCATAATGCTCCTTGGCAAACTCAGCCAAGTGGGCTCAGGTGTGGCTCACCGATGGCTCCAGAAAGATGAGTTGTAAACCTTGGTGCATCTATGTAGTGCTAATTCTGCAAGAATACAGAATCTAAGAGCTGTGGAGGAATGATCTCCTTCACCTAGATTTCAAGAGATGTTGCAGACATCTTGGGGGCCCAGGCAGAAAGCTTCCACAGATGTGGAGCCTCCACAGAAAGTCCCCACTGGGGCAATGCGTAGTAGAGTCATGGAAGTGGGGCCACCCCCAAGTCCACAGAACTGTAGGGCCACTAGTGTGCAACTTTAACTTGGGAGAGCTGCAGGCACAAGACTCCAAACCGTGAGAGCTGCTGCACGGGCTGAGCCCAGCGAAGTTATGGGGTCAGGGCTGTCTGAGGCATTGGGGACCCAACTCATTACTCCTGTGTGCCCAAGATGTGGACATGGAGTCAAAGGAGATTATTCTCCAGCTTTAAGATTTAATGATGTCCACCCTGTTGGGCTTTCAACATACTTGGGACAAGTTACTCTTTTCTTCCTGCCTATTTCTTTCTTTTAGAACGGGAATGTCTATCCTATGCCTGGCCCACCATTGTATTTTGGAAGTAGATAACTTATTTAATTTCACAGATTCACAGCTGGAGTAAATTTGTCTCAGGATGAATCATGTCTTGAATCTCACCCATATCTGATTTAAATGAAACTCTGGACTTTGGATTTTTGAGTTGATGCTGGAACAAATTAAGAGTTTTGGGACTATTGAGATTCAATGAATATTTTTTGTATGTAAGAAGGACATGCGCTTTTGGGGTGCGGGCAGGGTAGAACGTTATTGAAGATCCCCTCTGAAACTGACGTTGAAATTTAATTGTCATTGTGAGTGTATTGAGGTAGAACCTTAAGGATGTGATTAGGTCATGAGGGTTCTACTTTCATGAATGGATTAATGTCATTATCACATGAGTGGATTAGTTATTGCAGAAGTGGGCTCCTGATAAATAGACATTTGGTCCCCATTTTCATTCTGCCTCCCTTGCACATGTTCTCCCCATATGATGCCTTTCTGCCATATTGAGATGCTGCAAGAAGGCACCCACCAGATACCAGCACCATGCTCTTGGACTTCCCACCCTTCAGAATTGTGAGCCAAATAAACGTTTTTCTTTATAAATTACCCACTCTGTAGTGTTCCATTATAGCAGCAGAAAACGGATTAAGACAGCTACCTAAAAGAAACAACCTCATCATTTTCCTACCCTATATTGTCTTAAATGCAGTTAAGACCAAAGTTCCATATGACAGGCTAGTTTGACAAACATATTGAATACCTACACTGTGTCAGGCACTGTCCTAGGTGCTGTGAGTTTATTATGATAGTAAGTGCACAATCAGTATTGTTGACTATTGAGTGAATGAGCTTCAACTTATTTCACCAACAAGTTCATAAGAGAGGCTCACAATCCATGAAAAAGTGTTGGTTTTCCTCTTTGGCAGTTTCCTTTTTCCACAATAGGCAAGGACTTCATGTCTAAAACACCAAAAGTAATGGCAACAAAAGCCAGAATTGACAAATGGGATCTAATTAAACTAAAGAGCTTCTGCACAGCAAAAGAAACAACCATCAGAGTGAACAGGCAACCTACAGAATGAGAGAAAATTTTTGCAATCTACCCATCTGACAAAGGGCTAATATCCAGAATCTACAAAGAACTCAAACAAATTTACAAGAAAAAAATCAAAAAACCCCATCAAAAAGTGGGCCAAGCATGTGAACAGACACTTCTCAAAAGAAGACATTTATGCAGCCAACAGACACATGAAAAAATGCCCATCATCACTGGCCATCAGAGAAATGCAAATCAAAACCACAATGAGATACCATCTCACACCAGTTAGAATGGCAATCATTAAAAAGTCAGGAAACAACAGGTGCTGGAGAGGATGTGGAGAATTAGGAACACTTTTACACTGTTGGTGGGACTGTAAACTAGTTCAACCATTGTGGAAGACAGTGTGGCGATTCCTCAAGGATCTAGAACTAGAAATACCATTTGACCCAGCCATCCCATTACTGGGTATGTACCCAGAGGATTATAAATCATGCAGCTATAAAGACACATGCACATGTATGTTTATTGCGGCACTATTCACAATAGCAAAGACTTGGAACCAACCCAAATGTCCAACAATGATAGACTGGATTAAGAAAATGTGGCACATATACACCATGGAATGCTATGCAGCCATAAAAAAGGATGAGTTCATGTCCTTTGTAGGGACATGGATGAAGCTGGAAACCGTCATTCTAGCAAACTGTTGCAAGGACAGAAAACCAAACACTGCGTGTTCTCACTCATAGGTGGGAATTGAACAATGAGAACACTTGGACACAGGATGGGGAACATCACACACTGGGGCCTGTCGTGGGGTGGGGGTAAGGGGTAGGGATAGCATTAGGAGATATACCTAATGTAAATGACAAATTAATGGGTGCAGCACACCAACATGGCACACGTATACATATGTAACAAACCTGCACGTTGTGCACATGTACCCTAGAACTTAAAGTATAATAATAAAATAAATAAAATAAATAAATAAATTAGGTTGGCTGTTGAGTCCTGAAATTTTACAAGAAAACTGACAGAGCTGAGACCTGATTGGATCTTACTGGGTGTGAGTTTTGCTTCTATGTAGGGTGAAATACGGTTTCTACAATGATGGAGAACTTTTAAATCAATTCGAAATTTAAGGTCCTAAGAAGTAGTTCCAAAAGCTTGAACATAAATTGCAGCAATATTGGATTTGCTTCACTGGAATGACATGCTTAAGTCTGCAGATCAGCTGAATACACATCACCAATCTCAATTTTTTAAATTTTACTTTAATTTTTCTTAATTTATTTTTTCTATCTGAAATAAACTTGATTATTTGTTTTGTTTTCATTATTTGTTTCCTAACACTTAGAGCACTTAGAGCAGTGCCTGGCACAGAGAATGAACATAACAAATATTTGTTGTCTAAATTGATGAAATCTCTCTTCCTGCTTAAAGGTTTTCTGCCTGTTTAGCTCTTCTTGCCCCACATTCCAGTTGCCCTAAATATGATATAATAAATTATTTAGTACTTAATTATTTAAAATTGACTATTTAAATTCATACCAGACTGTAAAATCCTGGAGGCCAGGGACTAAATCTTGTACTTCTCTTAAAGCCAGCCTCTGCACTTAGATAAAAGGAGTCCATCAGATACAGATTGGTCAAGATGTAAGGCAGGCAAATATTCAGGGAGGGTCATTCCTTTACTCATCAAGTCCCCAGGAATAGCAGAGGCCTGTGGTTTATGAGGAGAAATATAAGTCTAGTGTCCAAAATAAAACTCACTAGCTGCAGGAGTTTGATTCATTTATAGGCAGTGGCATTCAGCTTTGCAGCTATGTGGCTTTGTATGTGATTGAGTAATGTCATAAAATTGTCAGTTTTGTTGTGTATGTGGCTTGGAACTGAAGTTTGCTGTCAGTTTACACCCTTGGGAAATGCACAATGGAGTTATATTTATGTCTTTTTAAGAAAAACCAGCTGGGTGTGGTAGCTCACACCTGCAATCCCAGAATTTTGGGAGGTTGAGGTGGGAGTGTTGCTTGAAGCCAGGGGTTTGAGACCAGCCTGGGCAACAAAGTAAGACTCACCATCTCTACAAAAAAAAAAAAAAAGAATCAGCCAAGCATGGTGGCACATGCCTATGGTCCCAGCTACTCAGGAAACTGATGCAAGAGGATTCCTTGAGCCCAGGAGTTGGAGGCTGCAGTGAGCTATGGTCATGTCACTGCACTCCAGCCTAAGTGACAGAATGAGATATTGTCTCCAAAAACCAAAAAGAAAGAAACACCAACAGTCAAAAAAGATGCAGAAAATTTAAGTAATAACATGTACTCTCCACCCACTAAAGATGAGAACAGATACTGATGGCAAATAAGTTTCTGGGTGGACACAGTTGGAGGCAGGAGCTAAGGACAGAGTTTATTGCCACAGAATTCTGGTTGCTTTGCTCTTGAAGTTGTGTGAAATGAATCAAGATAAATGTGATCAAAATTAAGACACATTTGTTATTAAACATCTTTGGGATGGTTTGGCTTATTGTTTCTGTATTCAGTGTGAGACAGTGCTTACATTGTCCTCAAAGAAGAATTAAGTTCATACAGGATTTGCAATTGATGGGTTGTCCAGAATACAGGACAGTTTCCAATAGCTGGATTGTCCGTGAACCGGCAGGGTCAAAATGTGGTTTTGGGGTCCCGTGGCTCTCACTCTCTAAAGAGCCACCCTTTGGAGCAAGAGCCAGGATGGAGAATTACAGTTACTCTGGCTAGCTCAGGCAAGTTAACTTACTTTTTGAGGCACTCAGAAAACTGTCAAAATGGCTTCTGATAGGTTTAAAATTTTTTTGAACTACTTTAGGACTTTCATAAAAGTTGCAAAGAGAGTGCAGAGTTTTAGTATATCCCTCATCCGGTTTCTTCCAAAGGTGGCATATTTTATAACTGTAGTATAATTATTGGAACAAGGAAATTAGCACTGATTCTAGTCTATTAGTGAAACTAAAAACCTTATTTTAATTTAACTAGTTTTCCCACTGATGCCCCGGATCCCACATTACATTTAGTTGTTGTTTCTTCTCTGTCTCCTCCAAGCTGTAATGGTTTTTCAGTCTTTTCTCCATGACCTTGACAGTTTTGAAGGTCACTGATCAACTATTTTGTAGATTACCCTCAGTTTGGGTTTATCTGATGTTTTCTCATGATTTCAATGAGGTTATGCATATTTGTCGAGAATACCACATAAATGATGTTGTGTCCTCAGCGCTTTATACTGTAGGGTTCCTCATGTTGATATGCCTTCTAACTGATGATGTTGACCTTGATCATGTAGTTAGGGTGGTGTCTGCCAGTTTTCTTGACTGTAAAGTTATTATTTCCTTTATAGTTAATAAATATCTTGGGGGCAATATTTTAGTGCTAAGAAAGTTCTGTTTCTCTTCTATCTTTCACCCACTAATCTTTGCATTCTTAGGTGTCTTAGATATGCAAAAGTTATTACTGCAGAGTTTGCCTATTATTACCGTAAAGTTTCCTAGTTCCCTCTTTCCTTCTCCATTTATTAGTTAGAATTCTACTCCAAGGAAAAGCAGTCTTTTCTTCACCATTATCATTATATGTATTAATATAAAGAAGTCAGTATGGACTGAAAGATAGTTACTTAAGTCAATGGGTTATAGTCATTATTTGTTTTGTGGCTGAAATTGTTCCAGCTTGGGCCATTAGGAGCTCCTTCAGCCTGGTTCTTATGCTCTTACAACAAGTCCTTATCATCTTCTGGGCACTCCCTGGTTTTCTGGCACCAAGAGATGTTCTCAGTTCATCTTGTACTCTCCCTGCCCCAGCCATGGAATCCCTGAGTAACTTTCAAATGGGAATAACTATGGAGCACCAAGTCATCATTTTAGCCTTAGATTTCAGATACAGTTTATTCAGAAATTGATGAACCCGTTGGAGACTAGACGACCTATCATATGGCACCTGAAATCTATCAAGGTGTTTCAAAAGATGATATTAATAATGTATGTGAAAACTTGAACTGAGTTACAAAGCCTGGAGATGTATCTCAGAACAAAGATGACAGAGCTTGTAGCATACAAAGACAGGAACGGAACATGAAGATGTGATTTGGGTCATATCTAGCACCTATTATCCTAGTGTCCTCACAGAAGTCACATTGCGACTCCACATAGGGAACAAGTGTGACTGAGTGTATGACTCACAGAGTTACTGTGGGGATGAAATGAGCCTTGCATGAAAAGGCTTTACAAATGGTAGAACGTTCTAAAAAGGTGAGGTGTTAGTTTTATGACTTCTATAAGTAAGTACTTATTCCTCATAATCACGATGGAGTTAGAGCTCATCCCATTTAAGAACTGTGTTTCACAGGAAGAGAAGCCGTGTTAAATTATGTGCCCAAGTCTCTAGGGTGGTAGAACTGACCAAAACCAAGGTCTAATCTCTAGTCAGGTGTTCTCTGTATTACAACATTCACTATTTAAGCAATTTTTTTCATCACCAAGCCTGGGAAAATCTACCAGGATTTTAAAAAATACCTACCTCTGAAATGAAACTCAGGTAGGCAAGGAAAACCAAATGTCAGTTTTACCTTCAGAAATATTACATTTTTCCTGTGTTCATTTTCATTCTTACACTTAGCTCTCAAATTGGGATAGGGCTAACTTGTTTCTGCAAGAAACAGCACACGATAAGGTATTTCTGTTCTCAGAAAATTACAATCTGAACCTGGTTCTGAGGAGCGATTTTGTTTTGGCTGCTAAAGGAGGCTCCTGCATGCCGTGCCTTAAAGTTATGCTGGATGCCGGACATCTGGACATTTGGAAATATTTAGATCAGTGGTCCCCAACGTTTTTGGCACCTGTTTCATGGAAGACAATTTTTCCACGGATGTGGAGTGGGGGATGGTTTCAGGATGAAGCACGATTACATTTATCATTAGATTCTCCTAAGAAGCACACAGCCTAGATCCCTCACATGCACAGTTCACAGCAGGGTTTATGCTCCTGTAAGAATCTAGTGCTGCCGCTGATCTGACAGGAGGGGAAGCTCAGCTTTACTTGCTCACCCGCTGCTCACCTCCTGCTGTGCGGCCCTGTTCCTAACAGGCCATGGAAGAGAACTGGAGAAAGAATATTTTAAAATCATTGTATTTTCATAGTATCCTAGATCAGGGCTTCCTTTGCCCCTCCCCCACTGGAATATTTGTTGGGAAGGGATGAGGAACTTCAGGAATACATGTTTCATAGGGTCCTGATTCTCAGATATTGGCCACCTATTGTAATTTGGTGTGCAGTACCACTCTTTCCATCAGGCAATTGCTTTCTCATCCCCTGTTGATCCCGGCAGTTGTCAGTTGTGATGCCCTGCTCACCCTCTGGTAGCAGATATGAATATATGACCACCAGATCTTGCTAATCTTTGAATCCCATCTCTGTCATTGGTAATTGTTCAGGACTGATCATAATATTTGTGTTTCTGTATCTAGCTGTACCTGAGCTGGACCCTAGAACTTCATAATCAAGTGAAATGATAATTCCTCATTTGCTTTATTGAGTTTGGTTTCTTTCTCTTGTAACCACAAAAGTCCTGACTAGTAATACCGGGGCCCTGTCTCAGGGGCTGTCCCACTTACCTGACTAACGTGCACTGCTAGGCAATCAATGAATGCATATTGAAAGAATGAGTACATTGCGGGTAAATACAGTATGGGTTTTTTTAGTCTAACTATATGAGTCTGTAGTTTCAACTTTTTCTTTCAATGGTCATTTATCAAGGTACAAGAGACAAATAGGGGACGGAATGATTTATTTTTAATTATCAGTGAGCAGTGACATAACTCAAAGGATGAAAAGAAAGACAAGCAAAGTATCTGAATAATTCACAAACTGGATAATTAGCCTGAATGGTTAGCAATACTAGAAATTCCACTGTTCAGGATTCCTTTGTTCAGCCAATAGCTACAATCTGTCTCATTTCATTACATCAGATTGTTAATGAGAAGGGAAGGAGGGAAAAAAAGACACGCATTTGTTAGACTTCTACTGTGTGCCAGACTTTAGGTTGGGCAGCAGGGTGGCTTCATGAGTATGACCTGTGTAGTCCCACAGGGCCCCATGCTTAGAAGGGCCCTGCACTTCTAAGTTTAATGCTTTACTGTCACCGACTTGACATTCTTAGTGATTTTTGAACTAAGATCCTACATTTTCAGTTTTCACTGGGCCTTGCAAATTCTGTAACCAGTCCTGCTAAACAGTTTGTATGTTCTCTCTCTGTTAATCTTCTTTTCTGCCCAAGGACATTGTGGCATTACTCCATCTTTCCAGAAGGAGGACCTGATGCATGACGATCCCAAGGAGACATTGCCCAGTCAGGATGTGGGCTCAGGTCTGCCTGGTTTGAGAGCCTCTGGGCTTTGCTCTGCCTCCTCTGCTCACACACAGGTAATAAGAGCGAGTCTTGCATTTGTGGCCTATGTCTGATCCTAGGGAGATCAACATGGAAAGCATGAGACAGAGTGAATTTGAAGATTCTCTAAACACCAGATTTGTAACTGGACTAGAAACCTCTCAAGTGCTTTTTATTCCTTCATCTGGCTGATATTTTTTGAGAGCCTAGTATCCTGTAAGCACTTTACATGCATGTATTCATTGAAAAATAGATATTCATTGAGCTCCTGCTCTGTCCCAAGCCTTGCTTGAGGCTCCAATAATATGGCAATAAGGTAGGCAAGATCTCAGTTTTCAGAGAGGTCACTGTCATGCACGTGCCTGTGTTATGAGAGAGAGTTGGAGGGGAGGGGGAATTGACAATCAATAAGTTAACAGCAAACTGGATACTTTAGGATGTGATGATTGCCGTGAAAAACATACAGTTTTGGACAATGCGAGTTTCAGCTGCACAGGTCCACTTTTATGTAGTTTTTTTTTTTCAACCAAATGCCGATTGAAAATACAGTATTCTCTTTTTTATTATTATACTTTAAGTTTTAGGGTACATGTGCACAATGTGCAGGTTAGTTACATACGTATACATGTGCCATGCTGGTGTGCTGCACCCGTTAACTCATCATTTAGCATTAGGTATATCTCCTAATGCTATCTCTCCCTGCTCCCCGCACCCCACAACAGTCCCGAGTGTGATGTTCCCCTTCCTGTGTCTATGTGTTCTCATTGTTCAATTCCCACCTATGAGTGAGACTATGCGGTGTTTGGTTTTTTGTCCTTGCGACAGTTTACTGAGAATGATGATTTCCAATTTCATCCATGTCCCTACAAAGGACATGAACTCATCCTTTTTTATGGCTGCATAGTATTCCATGGTGTATATGTGCCACATTTTCTTAATCCAGTCTATCATTGTTGGACATTTGGGTTGGTTCCAAGTCTTTGCTATTGTGAATAGTGCCGCACTAAACATATGTGTGCATGTGTCTTTATAGCAGCATGATTTATAGTCCTTTGGGTATATACCCAGTAATGGGATGGCTGGGTCAAATGGTATTTCTAGTTCTAGATCCCTGAGGAATTGCCACACTGTCTTCCACAATGGTTGAACTAGTTTACAGTCCCACCAACAGTGTAAAAGTGTTCCTATTTCTCCACATCCTCTCCCGCACCTGTTGTTTCCTGACTTTTTAATGATTGCCATTCTAACTGGTGTGAGATGGTATCTCATTGTGGTTTTGATTTGCATTTCTCTGATGGCCAGTGATGATGAGCATTTTTTCATGTGTCTTTTGGCTGCATAAATGTCTTCTTTTGAGAAGTGTCTGTTCATATCCTTTGCCTACTTTTTGATGGGGTTGTTTGTTTTTTTCTTGTAAATTTGTTGGAGTTCATTGTAGATTCTGGATATTAGCGCTTTGTCAGATGAGTAGGTTGTGAAAATTTTCTCCCATTTTGTAGGTTGCCTGTTCACTCTGATGGTAGTTTCTTTTGCTGTGCAGAAGCTCTTTAGTTTAATTAGATCCCATTTGTCAATTTTGGCTTTTGTTGCCATTACTTTTGGTGTTTTAGACATGAAGTCCTTGCTTATGCCTATGTCCTGAATGGTAACGCCTAGGTTTTCTTCTAGGGTTTTTATGGTTTTAGGTCTAACATTTAAGTCTTTAATCCATCTTGAATTGATTTTTGTATAAGGTGTAAGGAAGGGATCCAGTTTCAGCTTTCTACATATGGCTAGCCAGTTTTCCCAGCACCATTTATTAAATAGGGAATCCTTTCCGCCTTGCTTGTTTTTCTCAGGTTTGTAAAAGATCAGATAGTTGTAGATATGTGGCGTTATTTCTGAGGGCTCTGTTCTGTTCCATTGATCTATATCTCTGTTTTGGTACCAGTACCATGCTGTTTTGGTTACTGTAGCCTTGTAGTATAGTTTGAAGTCAGGTAGCGTGATGCCTCCAGCTTTGTTCTTTTGGCTTAGGATTGACTTGGCGATGCGGGCTCTTTTTTGGTTCCATATGAACTTTAAAGTAGTTTTTTCCAATTCTGTGAAGAAAGTCATTGGTAGCTTGATGGGGATGGCATTGAATCTATAAATTACCTTGGGCAGTATGGCCATTTTCACGATATTGATTCTTCCTACCCATGAGCATGGAATGTTCTTCCATTTGTTTGTATCCTCTTTTATTTCCTTGAGCAGTGGTTTGTAGTTCTCCTTGAAGAGGTCCTTCACGTCCCTTGTAAGCTGGATTCCTAAGTATTTTATTCTCTTTGAAGCAATTGTGAATGGGAGTTCACTCATGATTTGGCTCTCTGTTTGTCTGTTATTGGTGTATAAGAATGCTTGTGATTTTGTACATTGATTTTGTATCCTGAGACTTTGCTGAAGTTGCTTATCAGCTTAAGGAGATTTTGGGCTGAGACAATAGGGTTTTCTAGATATACAATCATGTCGTCTGCAAACAGGGACAATTTGACTTCCTCTTTTCCTAATTGAATACCCTTTATTTCCTTCTCCTGCCTAATTGCCCTGGCCAGAACTTCCAACACCATGTTGAATAGGAGTGGTGAGAGAGGGCATCCCTGTCTTGTGCCAATTTTCAAAGGGAATGCTTCCAGTTTTTGCCCATTCAGTATGATATTGGCTGTGGGTTTGTCATAGATAGCTCTTATTATTTTGAGATACATCCCATCAATACCTAATTTATTGAGAGTTTTTAGCATGAAGCGTTGTTGAATTTTGTCAAAGGCCTTTTCTGCATCTGTTGATATCATCATGTGGTTTTTGTCTTTGGTTCTGTTTATATGCTGGATTACATTTATTGATTTGCATATATTGAACCAGCCTTGCATCCCAGGGATGAAGCCCACTTGATCATGGTGGATAAGCTTTTTGATGTGCTGCTGGATTCGGTTTGCCAGTATTTTATTGAGGATTTTTGCATCAATGTTCATCAAGGATATTGGTCTAAAATTCTCTTTTTTGGTTGTGTCTCTGCCAGGCTTTGGTATCAGGATGATGCTGGCCTCATAAAATGAGTTTGGGAGGATTCCCTCTTTTTCTATTGATTGGAATAGTTTCAGAAGGAATGGTACCAGTTCCTCCTTGTACCTCTGGTAGAATTCGGCTGTGAATCCATCTGGTCCTGGACTCTTTGGTTGGAAAGCTATTGATTATTGCCACAATTTCAGCTCCTGTTATTGGTCTATTCAGAGATTCAACTTCTTCCTGGTTTAGTCTCGGGAGAGTGTATGTGTCGAGGAATTTATCCATTTCTTCTAGATTTTCTAGTTTATTTGCGTAGAGGTGTTTGTAGTATTCTCTGATGGTAGTTTGTATTTCTGTGGGATCGGTGGTGATATCCCCTTTATCATTTTTTATTGCGTCTATTTGATTCTTCTCTCTTTTTTCTTTATTAGTCTTGCTATCGGTCTATCAATTTTGCTGATCCTTTCAAAAAACCAGCTCCTGGATGGGAGACTTTAACACCCCACTGTCAACATTAGACAGATCAACGAGACAGAAAGTTAACAAGGATACCCAGGAATTGAACTCAGCTCTGCACCAAGCAGATCTAATAGACATCTACAGAACTCTCCACCCCAAATCAACAGAATATACATTTTTTTTCAGCACCACACCACACCTATTCCAAAATTGACCACATACTTGGAAGTAAAGCTCTCCTCAGCAAATGTAAAAGAACAGAAATTATAACAAACAGTCTCTCAGACCACAGTGCAATCAAACTAGAACTCAGGATTAAGAAACTCACTCAAAACCGCTCAACTACATGGAAACTGAACAACCTGCTCCTGAATGACTACTGGGTACATAACGTAATGAAGGCAGAAATAAAGATGTTCTTTGAAACCAACGAGAACAAAGACACAACATACCAGAATCTCTGGGACACATTCAAAGCAGTGTGTAGAGGGAAATTTATAGCACTAAATGCCCACAAGAGAAAGCAGGAAAGATCCAAAATTGACACCCTAACATCACAATTAAAAGAACTAGAAAAGCAAGAGCAAACACATTCAAAAGCTAGCAGAAAGTAAGAAATAACTAAAATCAGAGCAGAATTGAAGGAAATAGAGACAAAAAAACCCTTCAAAAAATTAATGAAAATACAGTATTCTCATCTCAGGATGCAAAACTTGGTATAAGGAGGGATAAGTTTTCATATACCTTGGTTCCGCAGGGCTGACTGTGGGACTTGAGTATGCAGGGATGTTGGAGTACTCAGGGATGCTGGAACCACTGTCTTGTGTATACCTAGGGACAACTGTATACATGTTTGATTGAGATAGGATGTACGAGAAATCCCTCATCCAAGGAGTGGATGTTGAAGAATCAGCTATTGGGAAAGGCAGCTGAAGAACCTTTTAGCCAGAAGCAAGGGTGAGTGCAAAAGTCTTTGGAGGCTGCAAATAACTGAGCATGTTGTACCGACTCTTACCATAGCTGTTTGAGACAGGTATTGTATTGTCTCCATTTTGCAGATGAGGAAACTGAGACATGGTGAGGAAAAGCAATTTATCAGTGTCACAGTTACCAGGAGACTAAGAATTAAATTCTGTTTCCAGAGCTGGTGCAATTGATTGCTTCACTCTGCCCTCTCCGGAACAATAAGATGATGAAGGAGTTTGTTCTAGATGGTGACAACCTTGGGAGGGACAGACACATAGACCTGAATTGAGACATCTCTGGCCACATAAATATTTATCACAAATTTGAATCACATTTTCCAGGGTACTGCTTTTTTTCCAGCATAATTTGCAAGCCACGGACCCCATGCATCCTAGTAGAAGGTGGCATTTGACTTGGGGGTGGGGTCAGGTATGAGGTCAAGCATGTATCAAGCAGACTATTTTTCTGCCTCACCTGAGTTTACTTGCTCTTTTCTTTAAATTTGAGAGTTCCAGCACCCTGGGAGATGACGCTCTCAGCTCCAACAAGACAGCCATTGTCAGCCTGGAACCACATGCATCCAGTGGGATGCTCATAGCACCCAGCACCGATGCAGGGGGTGAACCCACTGTCACCTCAGATTTAAACCAGGTCCTTAGAAAGCCCTTTCCCAGAAAGTAAGTGGATTAGGAAGCTCAGCTAGGCTGCTGATAGATGTGACCTTGTTTTTACCTTTAACCAAAAGCAAACAAAACCAAACCAAAAAAATTAAACTGCTACCAGAATTCTAACTTGCTCTAAGTCTTGTAGAAGAATTGTAGAAGAAAGAAACCTTTGCATGCATTGCCTTGCCTGAAATTACTTTGGCTGGATTTTAAATTGAGTAATAATAATAATGAGTATTTAAATACAAGACATATTCACCTAAATGGTGAATATTAACAAGCATCACATGAGATATTAAGATGATTTAGACCTTCAAGCTATACTTGTGACATAGCTAAATGCACTAAAATTTGTATTGGTGCTTGTTTCAAACCAGGAATTTCAGTGCCTTATAGTTAATTATTGGGTCAGATCATTGCTTTATTGCTTTTTTTCTATAAGATTTACTAAAGAAAGCATGCGTAAAATGTGATTTTTAAAGTAAGTTATAAAAATCCACATATCGTAAAGCTAGAGTGGATTTCAGTATGTAAAAATAGCTATTTTTGATAGTTTCAGGAAAGTCATCATATTTGGTATTTTAAATAATAATGCTGAGCTAATGACAATGGCCCAAAGAGCAGTCACCTTTTGATGTAGTGCAAGGAAAGGAAGAAGCTCTAAAAGTTGTATGCAAGACTGTGTCTAGTAGGAAGCAGTTTATCTTTTCTGGTATTATTCTTTGGTGGGTATTAATTAAAATAGGCTTTAAAAAATGTCAAATACATGTGGTCCAGTTTGGATTTTCTGAAGACAGAGAGGTATTTGTGTCTAGATAGATTTCCAGTTTGATTATGTTTTACTGGGGTTGAATCAATAATGTCTCTTTAGGAGTAAACTTTTCTTGAAGTTGTATTTTGGATGGGATCCTTTTAACATTTATAACTCTACTGTTGGGGTAGGTGGATGTCAAAAAGTATTTTTTACTAATGTGCTTCCTTTTATAATCTCCCCAACCCATCCACCAAGTACATCATCATCATCATTATTACTGTTATTAGAAGGTTTGCTTTGTGTGTGTCTGCCTGGTCAATGCTGAAGGGAGATTCTGCAAAATGCATCCCTCAGTGAAGGTATCTGGGCCCCTGCTATCAGTGTGATGCTGGCCAATTTAGGAGTCATGCCTCGAGGCAGATGGCAAACTTGTTATTCCCCCTGCCCCTCTCCGGTTTCCCTATCTCATTTGGCTCCTTCTCTAGCCCTAACAACTTTCTCTTCACCGTGTCCTATGTATTTAGGTGCAATCCCACTCTTATTTTGCTCTATGTTGATAATGACACAGTGACCTTGCAAATTACCACTACCGACTTGAACTGAGTTTTGAGTAATTGGCTCTGATTACAAGCTCACATCAGACTTAACACATGCTCAAGAGGTCTGAAACTGCTCAGATTCATGAGAAATGTCTAGTGGCTGTTTTTCACATGTGAGCTAAGGCTCACCCCCAGCCCCGACCCCAACACACACCCCGATCTCATAAACAAAAGGAAATCTGAGAAAAGTGTCACCATCTCATCCCTGAGCAGAGGGAGTCTACAGAGTTGCTCTGAAACTGGCACCCTTGCAGAAACTGGAAAGTTCTGCTGAGCTTGCCTAATTAACCACTTTGGAAAGTAAATTGGCAACAACAACAAATTGGGTCAAAAACAATTTTCCTGCATATTCCTTGAGTTGCTTTGTTTTGTTTCTCAGAGAAATGCGGGAAAACTTGCAATAAAAATGAGGGCTCTTCTTTTCATGAACACTTAAAACACACCTGCTCTCTAATTGCACAGGCTGTGAAAACGCTGTGCTAGGCAAACTCGGTCACAATTCAGAAATACCTACGGGCTTCATGCCTTTCTAGACTGTCCCAATTCATTCTCTTCAGAGGATCACAAACTGAGTCTGAATTATGCCCAGAGTGATTCTTTCCCACGGATTCTGCTGTTTTTAGGACAGCCCTGGCCCAGCCACGCAGCATCAGATAAAGGTCATCTTCTGTTGTTGGTATCCACATGTTGATAGTACTCACACGCTTTCTGCTCCAAAGACAATCGTTTTCTCTGATTAAATCATGTTTCTTTTGTGTTGCAAGTTAATGTTCAGGCCAGGACCTGGCAGAAGGAGCACCCTCCACTCCAGGAAATGTATGGGTTTGTGTTTCTGGGTCAGCAGATGATGTCTTCCCTTTGCCATGCCTGGCACACAGCCTTTGGTGGAGGCTGTGTGAGCACTAACGTGTTTAGTAACTTGAGGAAGAGATGGAGCAATCAGTTATCTGCTCCGATATCGCTTAGTAAACGGTGTGCCCAGAGTGGCCATCTTGAATTGATTGCCCCAGCGACACACATCAGCAGCGAGCTCCATGCCAATCCTGCATGCCAGCAGATGGCTCCAAATGAGGTCATTGTTTTGACAGTTTCACAAAAGAACTCTAAACAGCCTGAACAAACCCTCACGCATGTTGGATCACCCAGAACAGTTATGAGATGAACAATGAACTCAGATCAACACTTTGGGAAACGTGAAACACCACTGAAGATTTCTCTCTGATGCCTCACATCCATGGAAATCCCGAGTGAGGCCACAGAGACTGGCCTGATGCCCCTCCCAGCCCCTCTTCTGCCCTGGGTGTTGGAACTGCTTGGGTGGCAGTGATTATCTGATTAGGGGGAAGACAATTATTTCAAACCTCAGTGATTGCAAGCTCCATTTAGAATCCTCTTGGCAGTCTGGATGCTGATATTTCTGGAACACTCTGTGTTTTTCACCAATTCCAAGAGTGTGTGTGTAGCAAGTCACATGACCCCAAAGTAACACTGGAAATTCATAGAATTAGACTGTCCACTGAGACTACTAATCATTTGGGTTGGGAAATTGGACAGGCGTATGTCTTTCTGGGCTCCTTGTGAGGATGACCACTGTGTCTTGGCTTCCAGAGTCTACACCGCTACACAACAGTCCCTCAATGGAAACACTCACGTCTTGAATATACTAATTTGTCTTAACTGAGCCCCTTGAACTTGTACCCCGATGAAAGGATGTTTGCGATTTAGATTCTTGTGCTCCTCAGAACTGAGGTCAAAAGTGGTCACATTTTCTGCCTTCTTCCTGAAGTGGCAGAAATAGCCCTGGGTTAGAAGAATGTTTTCTACACTTAGGTTCTAATTCTGGAAACTCATGAAGGCAGAAAACTAGACTTGGGATTTATATTAGAAGTACCACAAACTGGGTGGCTTAAAACAACAGAAACGTATTCTGTCATAGTGCAGGAGGATAGAAGGCCAAGATCAAGGTGTAAGCCCAATTGGTTCTTTCTTCAGGGCTCACAGGGAGGTCCGTTTCATGCCTACCTCTTTGCTTCAGTTTGTTGCCAGCAAGCCTTAGTGGTAGCCTTGGCCTGTGGTGGCCTAACTCCAGTCTCTGTCTCTGTTTTCACATGACATTTTCCCTACATGTCTCTGTGTTCAAATTCCTCCCCTTTTACGAGGACGCTAGTCACTGGATTAGGGGCCACCCTACTCTACTATGACCTCATCTTAATTGATTATATCTGCAAAGACGCTATTTTCAGATAAGGTCCCATTCACAGGAACTGGGAATTAGGACTTGAACATATCTTCTTGGGAGACGTAATTCAACCCAGTCTCAAATCCATCCTCAGCATCAGCCATCACTTGCTGTCTGTGGGTCGTTGGCAGATAGTGAAATTTCTAGACCTGATTTTCTCATGCATGGAATGAGAACACTGACTTAGAAGATCTCAGATATCATGCTTTTTGATTGGATGATCCTGTTTGGTGGTGTTGAAGGATACATTCCTAGTGCACCTTTATGGGTGTAGGGATGAAAATCAATACAGGAGGGCCTCGAATTTTAAAAATGGATTTCAAGTTCTTTCAACAGTTCACTTTCCAAACTCAACAATGCTGGTGAAGTGAGTCTTACATTGAAAACCATCAAAATGCCAGGTCCTCAGACCCATGTGCAAACTTTTACTGTAGGCATTCATAACCTAACTTTTTATGAGCTGGCACACAAGTGTTTTTCATTTCTCTCCTTACAGCCTAGGACTTAAAGAAAAACTCCATGGTTTTAGAGAGACGTGCTAGGGTGAAAAATCACTCATAGACATCTGGGCACAGGACTTGGCCTTATTGGCGATGCCCAGGGAGGAACTCAGAACTAAAAGTTACTGACTAAGGCTGATGAAAGCCCATGACACCATCAGTCTGGGTTCACCCAGGTGATTCTCTGCATTTTTGCCCTGTAGGGACATTGCTTGTATCAAGTTAGCTTTTCTCTTGTCTCCTTTCACAGCCCAGGGATTGTGAAGCCCCACCTGAAATGTCTTAAAATGACATCATGTCATGTAATCAGTTTCCACCCCTGCTCCTCTCACCAGCGCATGACTTACCACGGTGCTTCATTATTCTAAGAACTATGACCCAGGTGTATATCAGCCAGGTCTGCAATTGTCAGGTGCCAGCCACACACAGATGGTGACCACATAGACCCTCTCCTCAAGGAGCTGCAAAGGTGTGACATCACTGCTCGATACTCCGCTTACAAGGATAGAGTCATGCCTAGGCAATTATGGGAGCACAGAAGACCAGGACACAGCCTAGCCTATGCATCCAGGAAGCCTTCCAGGAGGAGGTGACAGATGATTTTAGGGGAAGGAGGAGTTGTCAATGGGTTGAGTAGACCCAGGAGGCATTCCATCTAGAGGAGAAATGAGAAAAAGCAAGAGCAGGAAGAGCAAGCTGAGTGTGTGTGTGGCTTGGAGTTGCTGGAGGGTAACTACTGTACTTTCATTCATGATTACTGAAAGCAGCGACAGCAGGCAAAATGTGCCTTCTTTGCATAGCACTTCCAAGAGATTAGACTTTGTTTTAGAGCTGATTGCAAAGGAGAGGCTAGGCTAGCACCCAGTCCTGCTGTGATTTACTCATAATCTCTCCAAAGCTTGGGTATAACATGGAAGAGGTTAAAATATGTACAGCTCTCCATCTTTCTTGGTTTCAAGACACTTAAGGAAGAGTGTGGGTTTGGACATCACTTGGGGGAGGTTGGTGGGGCAGGCCAAACCCAGGCCTGTGGAGCCTGCCACCCTGGTGGGTGTGATGACTACAAATAGGTACAGCCTGCAGGAGCTGCAGTGGGGGTCTGGCAGCTCCATGTCACTGAATCTTGGGCAGACTGGGGACAGCCACATCCAGCTGAGGGTGTTTTGACATCCCGTGTGTACGGTTCTGGGGAGAGGTCTCCTTGAAGGGAGCCTGCTGGGGTGGGCCATGCCTGTCTCACCTCTGGGCTTTGTCTGTAATATCGGCATGGGCAAAGCTGTACCAGGGAGAAGGGGAAACCTTGTAACCCTCAACTAATTAAAACTGCTGGTGGGCTTTGTCTGCTTGATCCAGCCAGGGGATCCCCAGCGGATGGGGATCATGTCTGTCCTTGACCCCCTCTCCCAGGCAGGTCATCCTGTCTGTCCAGAAGCCTCCTTGTCCGTTGAAGAAATCTTAGCTGTTCTCCAAGGCCCTATCCTACCTATGCATCCTTGGTGAATTCCTCTACAATTCTTGGAGAAATTAATGGGCACACTCCATGTTTGGTATTCCCCCTAGTATTTCGTTAATAATAATAATATAATAATAAACACCTTATCATTGACAAGGTTGGTCAAACCTCGTGCTTGATATAACTGCTGAGTTTGCACATTTTCTCATAAAATCCACCTGCACTGGCTATGAATGTGAACCTCTAAGCTCTCCCTCTGCAAGGAGCGTAATTGTTGATGGCTTTAGCTGCTGTGCTCTGAATCTATCACCAGACTGATGTGGCTGCTCCCAGCCAGAGAGTGAGTTTGGCAGGGATGTTAAGGCTGAGAAATGTGGGATGCCTCTGGTGGGCATCTCTGACTCCAGGGTGCCCTATGGGCTTCCCAATACTTTCTTAGAACTGAGAAGCAGGCTAAGACTCTTGCAACCCAAACTGCCTTCCTTTTTCATTTCCTCCACAGGGAAAACCTGCACGGTGTTAGAGGTCTTGTGGCCCTAGCACTGCTGCTTCTACCCAGCCATGCAGGCTTATCCCTTCCTTGGTACTTGTTCCTTGAGGAGAGTTATTCCTGTGCCCGTCTGTTCTTACACCAGATTCAGGGCCTTGTATGGTCTTTATCATCTTTGGAAACCCAGTTCTAGCTCAGTGTCCTACATAGAAGGTGCTAGATAATTGCTCTCCAAAGGAACGCATCCAAATACCTATTCACCAAGGTCTTTTTGGGCTCCAACTCCTTAAGAACGCCTTGTTTTCCACCCCCACCAGCTCACAGTGATTGCTCCATCTCTGACTATTGCACCTGCAATCCTCCTCTAATGGAGGACTTCATTGTTCCCTAACCAGCCTATATGGTCTCTGCTTAGGTCTCCAAACAGAGTTCATTCGCTCTGTTCCAAAGTTAGGGATGGAGTCTATGTTCCTTTTAGTATTCACACACACCCAATGTAGTTGGGATGCCTAGTTGGCATTCGACCTTCTGAATGATTGCAATTAATTCATTTTTAAACTTTGCTTATCTCGTGCTCCCTCTGTCTCCATCCATCTCAACTGGGCTTCATGGGACTTTCAGCTTCTGGGGTTTGTTCTGTTCTGGTGTATCTTTATGCTGCAGGACATGCATTTGCATTGGGGGCAGTATTGCTCCAAAGGGGGAAATATTTGTTCTTAGAGGATGAAAAAAGTCTTTTTTTTTTTTTTTTTTTTTGAGACACAGTCTTGCTCTGTCACCCAGGCTGGAGTGCATTGGTGTGATCTCTGCCCACTGCAACCTCTGCCTCCCAGGTTCAAGGGATTCTCATGCCTCAGCCTCCTGAGTAGCTGGGATTACAGGTGCGTGCAACCACACCTGGCTAATTTTGGTATTTTTGGTAAAGGCGGGGTTTCACCATGTTGGCCAGGCTGGTCTTGAACTCCCGACCTCAAGAGATCCACCTGCCTTGGCTTCCCAAAGTGCTGGGATTACAGGCATGAGCCACCGTGCCCGGCCTAAAGTCTTATTCTTTTAATGTGTAAATCACAGATACACATTCAAAACTTAAGCAGATATATAGTATATCTATGATATATACAATATATACAGTATATACAGGTATGCAGTACATCATGGGCTAAGAAAAAAGATTCTTAAAAAGCTCTTTGTTGGGGGTAATAACGAAAAGAAGAGGCTGAAAACACAGCTAGTGTGCCTGTGCCATGGAATGGGGACTGTGTCTCTCTTGTTCACTGGTGTGTCCCCTGCATGACCCAGGATACATTATGGCAAAGAGTCAATCAACAATCTTTATTAATTACTCTTTATTAGGTAACTAATTTACCAATTAATCTCTGTGGAGTACACAAATGATTGTCAGAGCTGGGGAGGATTTTTAAAACTTGCTATAAACCACCATGGCACATATTTACCTTTGTAACAAACCTGCACGTCCTGCACATGTGCCCTAGAACTTAAAAGTTGAAGAAAAATAAATAAATAAAATAAAACAACAACAACAACAAAATTGCTTTAAATAAATCGGCTACTGTAGTACCCAATCCTGAGCAAAACGCCCACTCACCTTTTTTTTTTTTTTTTTATTCTCATTGCCCATATTCATTTGATACCTAGTCATTCTCATGTTTGTCTCCTGGAATGGTTCAAATGGAAACACTAACCCAGATATTTAAAATCATTATCCTGCTGATTTTATTCAGAGAAAGCATCAGAGTAGAGTTGTGGTAAAACATTGTCATGAAAAGAAATATTTTAGAGAGATGACCTGGGTCACAAACTGATTTTCTTTTGGGAACTGGCAGCTTATAAAGGAGGGGCTGAGGGGTAGCATTCTGCTAGGAAGGGGCTAGGAGTTTCTAATTTTATTTCAACATCAAATTGCACCATTGAATTGGCTTCAGCAGCAAGCTCATAGCTTTTACTTAGATTGTGCTTTTGGGTGGGAGGGTGTAGCTTGTTAGGGAACAGTAAAGTCCCATCCTATCTTTCTATGCCTTGGAGCCATTGCTGCCCATGGGAAGTTCCCTTATGGGTAAAGACAATTGTACCTACTTCATTAGTAATACTGTCATCACAGATGAAAACTGAGGCTTACACATTTAAATGCAGGGGAGACATCTAGTAAATATCAAAGCTAGGATATTAACCTAGGCCTGTCTAACTGCAAAGTCCAAGCTCCTCTCACCATATGTTGCAAAATATGAATATTGATGGAATTTAAAGACAGCAGGGTTGTCACCTTACTAATTTCTTTAGAATTTCCTGCCTCCGCACCAAGTTATTTTCAGGCGGCAGCATTTTAGCGAAGAGGCCTGGAGCATCATGGCTGAGACTCAATTAACTGAAGAGATGAATGATGAAGCCCCACCAGAAGAGCCCTGCTTCATGTTTTTCTTTATACATCCTCACTTGGCACTTAAGCACGGGTAATAGTTTAAAATTAATAAACATAAGCATTGACAGGTGTCTTAATTACTGTTAATTATGTCTGTCCACACTTGGAGTTCTATAGGCTATCTTAACTCTTGGGTAGATGCTTTGAAATAAGTAAATTCAGCTTAAGAGACAAAAACTTTGCAGGAGACTTATCTTTTCCCGTGTGTGGGTGGTGGGAAATCCCACTACTGTTGGTGCTTGGAGCGGACCCAGTTCTTACTGATCCTGAATATGGCAACATCATTTGTAACTTAAAAAGTCAACTTTCTAAATGAAGGCATTTATTGATGACTCCTCCAAGTTCAATGGGATGGAATGGAAAAAGTGGGCAAAATAAAAGTACATTTGTGAGTTTAAATTTTAGCCAGGACAACCACACACATTTGCTGGATATTTACAGACTTCAGATCCTGATCTCTGGGCAGAATCCTTTTTACATGGGAATTCTGGATCAGTCTGGGTTTGGTCAAGAAAATGGAGTCAATCTAAGTATTCTGGAAATGAAGGGGTTGAATCTAGGACTTAAGGTTCATATGAGTATTGTAGGAGTTGGAGTTGCAGAGGCCAGGGGAGTCACTGCAGAAAACCAGGAAACTGCAACCAGAAAGTTATGGAACGCTGAAGACCTCACACTTCTCAAA
The DNA here is from genome assembly GCF_028885655.2 of Pongo abelii. Taxonomy (NCBI): domain Eukaryota; kingdom Metazoa; phylum Chordata; class Mammalia; order Primates; family Hominidae; genus Pongo; species Pongo abelii. Next base: position 128,274,286 of record NC_071993.2, on the reverse strand, counting down.
AAAGCTTCCAAGGAAACTGCTGTAGTTCTCACAAATTTCTGAAGAAACTCCCTCCAACCAGTTTAGTCCGCAGTAGCAAAATGAGTGATCCCCAAGCACCGGCTGAGAAGCCACCGTGGACTTCACATGTGCCCACCGTACAGATCTTATTGGCAAACTCTGGCGTAGAACCACACAGGGAAAAAGATTCTGGGAATTGTAGTTTTCCAAACCTTAGAAAGTGTAGAGAATGATGGCCCGGCGCGGTGGCTCACGCCTGTAATCCCAGCACTTTGGGAGGCCGAGGCGGGTGGATCACGAGGCCAGGAGATCGAGACCATCCTGGCCAACGTGGTAAAACCCCGTCTCTACTAAAATACAAAAAATTAGCCTTGTGTGGTGGCGGGTACCTGTAGTCCCAGCTCCTCAGGAGGCTGAGGCAGGGGAATTGCTTGAACCCGAGAGACAGAGGTTGCAGTGAGGCGAGATTGCGCCACTGCACTCCAGCATAGCGATAGAGCAAGACTCCATCTAAAAAAAAAAAAAAAAAAGAAAAAAAGAAATTGTAGAGTGTGATACCATGTTGACAAAAGACCATTCAGCAGTTGTCCCTCAAGTGTCTCCAGGGCGGTCCTCAGGTTGGCTTTTTATGCCATTGCTCTTCTTAGTGTGACGAGTTCAGGCAAGCTTGATTGACAGGTCTAGGAGCATCTCTTTTACATCTTACTTTCCTGCCTCCAGGGCTGTGGTCTCTCCTGAAAACTCTCCTTGCCTCTTTTCCTTCTTAATCCTGCTCCCAGGAGGTCTGTATCTACTTGCTTTGGTTTTCACTTATCTCTTAGCTGTGGGCTGATTTGTTACATGTTACCCATCGGGTAGGGTCTCAGGGATCATTCTTTTCTTTTCTTTTATTATTATTATTATTATTACACTTTAAGTTTTATGGTACATGTGCACAATGTGCAGGTTAGTTACATATGTATACATGTGCCATGCTGGTGTGCTGCACCCATTAACTCGTCATTTAGCATTAGGTATATCTCCTAATGCTATCCCCCCCCCACCCCACAACAGTCCCCAGAGTGTGATGTTCCCCTTCCTGTGTCCATGTGTTCTCATTGTTCAATTCCCATCTATGAGTGAGAACATGCAGTGTTTGGTTTTTTGTCCTTGCGATAGTTTCCTGAGAATGATGATTTCCAGTTTCATCCACGTCCCTACAAAGGACATGAACTCATCCTTTTTTATGGCTGCATAGTATTCCATGGTGTATATGTGCCACATTTTCTTAATCCAGTCTATCATTGTTGGACATTTGGGTTGGTTCCAAGTATTTGCTATTGTGAATAGTGCCGCACTAAACATACGTGTGCATGTGTCTTTATAGCAGCATGATTTATAGTCCTTTGGGTATATACCCAGTAGGATGACCAATGCATTGTAGAGTACCACGCTGGTTACATAGTAGGTCTTCAGTAAAGGTAAGTTCCTTTCATCCCTATGGCAGATGTTTGGTGTTTTTGTTCATCCATTATCCACTCACCCTCTACAAGTCATAGCAGCTCCCTGCACTTTGGGGGCCATCCCTCTCCCATTCCATATCCTTCCGTCGGTAGTTTGGATGGGGTCTACACTGTTTTGCCCCCTTCCTACTCACCCCTTCCACCTGCTTCAGGGGTGGTCAAGAGACCTGGGCTTGTTTCCCATCCACTGGTCCGAGGAATTGGCTGAGAGATGGGCACATGACTCAGATTTGTCCAGTGAGAGTCACATCTGGAAGCTGTATGGGAACTGCGGGAAAGAGGAGCCCTTTTTTGGCTGGGATGATTAAGGTGCTGGAATATAAGCCCAGGGATACTGGAGGTCTCTTTGTCTCCAAGAGTCAAGATCCTGCCTGAAATGAAAGCATTTCAGAGAAAGCAGAGTCCAGGAATGGAGAAAGAGTCCTGACAACTTTTTTTTTGGGGGGGGGTCCCTCAATTCAGCGGAGCCTAAGGCTTCCACATTCATGCCCCAGGTAAAATCTCAATCTTGACTCTCAACTCACAGAGATTCTGGAAACAAAAACAAGACATTCTGAGAAGGCAAAAGAGAGGAGTTCCGATCAAGAGTAATGTAACCACCGGCTGCATGAGGAAAAAGAGCAGGGGCATGTTTGGAAGTTGCTTTAGATCCAACTCACTAGCATCATGTGTCTCCCCTGCTCTCAAACCTTCCCAGAATCCTCCCAGACTCTGTACCTAAAGTCTGTAACCACCTCTTGCTCCTGCGTTAATAATACTTGCTTTTTTTTTTTTTTTTTTTTTTGACGGAGTTTCACTCTTGTTGCCCAGGCTGGAGTGCAATGGTGTGATCTCAGCTCACCTCAACCTCTTCCTCCTGGGTTCAAGCAATTATCCTGCCTCAGCCTCTTGGCTAGCTGGGATTACAGGCATGTGCCACCACACCTGGCTGAATTTGTATTTTTAGTTGAGACGGGATTTCTCCATGTTGGTCAGGCTGGTCTTGAACTCCCAACCTCAAGGACTTGCTTTTAAAATCATATTTTATTCAGTGTGTTTGCTCTGATAATTAACAGTATAAGACCATGCCAGGAAATGACTCTACATTCGGTAAGACAGAGTTGAGTATTCTTTGTGTTTAAATGGCTTTTATTTGCTTAAAACTATGAGTGTCCTTGCTAATGTTTTATACATTATTTCAAACAAAATGTATTTCAATTATGGGAGGGCTACGGTAGGTTTGATTAGACCCATGAACATCGTCATTTATTGTTATGTTTCCATTAAACTTTTGATTTCAAATAATTGGCCTACAAATGAATTTTTAGAATACAGGCTTCTGGATTTTGGGCATTTCTTGCTTCTCTAGTTTAGCATTTGTTATCACAAAAGACTTGATCTATGTGTGCTATGTACTAAAGAATTCAAGTTCACTGTTTAAATATAATGTGTTTAAAAGCCAAAATGAGCATGCTTTTGAGATGCAATCATAGAATCCAGTGTCTGGCTCAAGAGAGGTGACCCTTTTGTGCTGGTCAGACCACACATCAGCCCAGGGTGTGGTCAATTGCATGCACAAACCACAGTGAGGGGCTCTGCTATGGAGCCAAATTCTAAGGACATTGATAAAGTAGAGCAGCCTAGAGAAGAGTAGTAGGATATTGGGAAACTATGAATGATCATTGACGGACCCATAAATATTTAGTCTGGAACCCAGAGGGCCAGAGGAGAACACATGGTCACCCAAGGGACGATGAGTCCCCTAAGTTTGTGTGGTTCTGAGGACAAGACACAAGACAAAGCTGGGAGGGAAAGATGAATGGGGACAGAGTGTTGGAGCCCAGGGTGGTTGCAGTTGGAGGGGCCTGCCTGCCTTGGCCTCCAGGAGACTCAAATGGCAGCACAGTTAAGAGGTCCAGCTCTAGGGTTAGATACCTTGGTTAGGATCCTGCTTTGTAGTTGCATGACCTTGGACAGATTCCTCATTTGTTAATTGGGATGGTGTTAGTACCTACCACATAGGGATGGTTACAGGAATTAAATGAATGCAAAAGTTTCCAAGAGTATGGCATAAAATATGCACAGGGATCACACCTAACACAGTGCCAGGCATAGTAGGTATAGGTGCTCAGTTGTTTGTTGACTGACTGAATGAATGAATGAATCAATTAATAAAAGAAATGAGTGGATCATCCCTAAGATCTTGTCCATCTTTGTAATTCATATCTCATCAAAAATAGCAGTACTTGCTTTCTCTTTGATATACATCAACTCTATTTCTATGGGTTTTAAGAGCAGTGTGTGTGTATGTGTATGTGTGTGTATATATATATATATCTTAAATATACTATTTAATATTTATACCTCTAAATAAATATTAAAAAGTTGTAAAGTAAAGAAAATTAAGGAGCAGGAAAGAAAAAAACACACAGTTATCTCACCCACTAGAAATAACCACTACTAATGTTTCTTTCAAGCTCTTTCTCCATATATGGTTGACCCTTGAACAACACAGGTTTGAACTGTGCTGGTCCACTTACATATGGATTTTTTTCTATAAAAGTTATACCAAGCATGCCTGCCTTTTCTGCCTCCCCACCCACCTCCACTTCATCCACCTCTGTGACCGCAAAGACCAACCTCTCCTCTTCTTCCTCCTTCTCAGCCTATATGATGTGAAGACACAAGGATGAAGGCCTTTATGATGACCCACTTCTGCTTAGTGAATAGTAAATTTATTTTCTCTTCCTTATGATTTTCTAATAACATTTTATTTTCTGTAGCTTATTTGTTGTAAGAATACAGTATATAATACATATACAAAACGTATTAATTGACTATGTTATCAGTAAGCTTCCAATCAACAGTAGGCTATTAGTAGTTAAGTTTTGGGGGAGTCAAAAGTCATACACAGATGTTTAACTGCACGGGGGTCGGCACCTCTAACCCCTATGTTGTTCAGGGGTCAACTGTGTTTGTTTATATAGCTGGATCACACTGGGTACAGATTTTGTATCCCAAGTAAGTTTTGTTTTTTGGCTCAGCATTACATGATAATTGAGTTGTTTTTTTGAATTGCTTTTTAGCATTTACTTATTCCTTTTCTACTTCAGTCTCAAGCATCCGTTGAACATCTACACTGTGTTAAGGTCTAGAAACAGAGAGATGAATGAGAGGTTGTTCTTGTCCTCTATTTGTGAACACAGACGGTAGAGGCTGGGTTCCTAACAATGAGTAACTGGATGTTAAACAATTAAACACCCCTGTCTTTACCATCTTCATTGAAACCCTGGCCCCAAACATGTATTATCAATAGTTAAAATGTGTCTCTTTTTACATATGGACTAGAAATCTTCCCCCAAAGAACCAGTTCCTCTGCCTCTGATGCTTGCCTCTCCCCCTGCAGCCACCCAGCTTGCTAGGAGCTGCCAGGGCACACACTGAGCTACTAGACACGTTCCCAGATGAGGGTTAATTAAATCCTTTAATTATTAACCACTCACCACATTTGCATCATTCCCTAGCACTTAGCCCCAGAATCACTTAGGGGAAGAAGCCAGCCTCCTATCTGCCCAAATTACTGCCTCAATTAGAGTTTTATCAGATTCAAAAAAGCTGGAATTCGGAAAACATTTTTAGAACTCACTAGCACTAAGCTTTGTGTTAGACAAGTCTTTAAGCCTTGAAAATGCCCTTTTGTCCAAACTGACAAATTAAGCCTGGATGTCAGGTGGAATCCAAATATAGGATTAGCTTAATCAAACTCATTGATGAGAGTAGCATTATCAAAGGTAATTGGGAAGCATTGTTTTTATCACTTTATTTACAGACCCAAACTCTGTGGCATATCTTCATGCTTGCACGGGACAGGGTGATTCAAGCTGAAAAGGCAGTTATGGAGGGAAAGAAGAATTGAAAAACCTAGAACTGAATTTCTGCTTGGTCACAGCTTAGCCAATAACCTCTGTATTCCCCTTGTCTGGCCTCAGCTTTTTCATCTCTAGAATTGGCCTGCTTCCCTGGGGTGGTGTGAGGACTAAATGGTGCAATAGAAGGGAAGGCACCAGTTAAGGTGTAAGAGCAATGGAAATGTGAGGACTGAATTGGCAAAAAGTGTGGAGGCCAGCAGGGGGACAAGAAACCCCCATGTCTTGTGAAAGAGGAGACCACATTTGGCCTTATTTTTTAACCTATCTTTGAAATATACTTTATCTTTGACAGACAGAGGTGGAGGTGGCAGGTAGGGATGGTGTTGAAATTTTTTTTTTTTTTTCCTTTGAGATGGAATCTTGCTCTGTCACCAGGCTGGAGTGCAGTGGTGCGATCTCGGCTCACTGCAACCTCCACTTCCTGGGTTCAAGCGATTCTTCTGCCTCAGCCTCCCAAGTATCTGGCACTACAGGTGTACACTACCATACCCAACTAATTTTTGTATTTTTAGTAGGGACAGGGTTTCACTATTTTGGTCAGGCTGGTCTTGAACTCCTGACATCAAGTGACCTGCCTTGGCCTCCCAAAGTGCTGGTATTACAGGCATGAACCCCCTTGCCTGGCCTGAAATCTTTATTTCACAAATAAGGATGCAACCTCAGAGTGCCTAAAGGGCCATCACTGCTCCACCTCTCCCCGCCTGCCCCAGTAAAATGTTTGAAAACATAAAACAAAGTGGGATCTGTCAGTCCCAGGGGTCCTGTCCTCTTTCTTCCCATGAGAAACCAGGAGACTGAGGCCTAGAGCCAGGGCTGCCTTACAGCCCTCCCTTCCCCTGGTTGGCTTCCTTAGCATCCTCTGGGGTCACACGATGGTTGCCTGTCTGACACCTCAGGGTGTGGCATTATGGGTGAAATAAAAGCTATTTCATGGGAGCAGAGAAAATATTTGGCAATGCCAAGCACATATACAGTGCTCAGAAATAGTTTTAAAATAATACATTTCATCCCGTATTTGCCTCATTGGTGTTCTGGTCTTGGAAACCTTCCCTGGCCATTGTGTCTAAAATGCAAACTCCCTCCCTCCCCTAACCAGTGTCTTGGCATGCTCCAGTCCCCCTGTCTGAATGAATTTTTTTCTCGTTGGTACCTGTTCCCCTCTTACATCTGAGAAGATTTTTGGTCTATTTGCTTCATGTGTAACTCCTTCACCAGCCTTCTCCAGAACACAAGCTCAACAAGGCTGGGCGTGCCTGTGTCCTCTGCCATTTCTCAGCTCTAACACAGCACCTGGGGCACGGTAGGTGCTCCGTAAGTATTTGTGGAATAAATAAATGAGTGCGAGAAACTTCTAGAATCTTCCAAAGTGTATAGGCGATAGCGTCTGCCTTAAAGACCTTTATTTATATAAAAAACACTTGATTGGGGATAATTATTCTCTGGATATGATAATGAGAGGGCATTTGCCCAAGCTTGTTCTAAACTCTACTTAGAAAAATGGTTCGTTTAATTCTACAGACATTTCATGAGTGTTGTTTCTGTGTCAGGTATTGTGCTGGGTGGGCACTTGGAATTTAAAAACAAAGTAAATGGGATGTGCCTCTGCTCCCAGACTAATGGGTGGGACAGACATATAAGTAGATCATTAGAGTAGAATGTGCGATGATTGAGGTTGTTCAGACAGCTGAGGGGGCCTGGAAAGGGAAGCAAATAACTTGATCTGGAGGCAGTGGGAGAGGGTTTTAGAGATGGGACAAAGAGGAGAACATTTCAGGTAAAGGGAAGAATGCACAAAGGCAAGACATCACTAAAGGGCAGGTGTGCTATGCATGGCTGTGTAGGTTGCGCACTGCACAAGTTTAGGTATGTGTATGTATGTGGCAGGCAATTCACATGATAGTCTATATGTGGTGGCCCTGTGAGAGAACAAGACAAGTTCAGAGAATAGAGGGAATTGCAGAGGGGCTGGAAGGGAGGGTGAATTTAGTGAAGCTGAGGGAACTGGCCAGAGCAGGTATGATGCAGGTGGGGATGTCAGAATAAGAAGGGTTTCATCAGCAAGGTAAGCAGTTTGAAGTTTACTCCTTCGGCCACTGAAGTCTAATGAGACAAAAAGCAGAGACAAGGAGGCTCAAGGTAGACAAGGAGGGGGCTAAAGCCTGGGGAATTTTCCCAAGCTGAAGGAGCTTTTGTAGGGAAGTGGCAGCTTCAGACACAGGCGAGGGACACCTGTCAGGCACTTCAGAGCTGTACATAGAGAAGATCAAGGTCACGGCCTGTCAAGGCAAGGACTTCTAGGCAAGGAATAGGAGGAATCAAGACTCAGGATGGAGGCAGAATAAGAATTAGTGCAGAACAGTGCCCTCAAAGCAGTGTGAAGAGAGTTTCAGAAAGGCACTTTGTAGTCACAAAGTCCTGCAGAAAGATGAACCAGAATGAGGCCCGAGAATAGACCTTGGAATTGTCCATCTGGAAATTTCCTGGCTTACGCCTGTAATCACAGCACTTTGGGAGGTCAAGGAAGGTGGATCACCTGAGGTCAGGAGTTCGAGACCAGCCTGACCAACATGGTGAAACCCTGTCTCTACTAAAAATAAAAAAAATTAGCTGAGCGTGGCAGCATGTACCTGTAATCCCAGCTACTCGAGAGGCTGAGGCAGGAGCATTGCTCGAACCCAGGAGGCGGAGGCTGCAGTGAGCTGAGATTGCGCCATTGCACTCCAGCCTGGGCAACAAGAGCAAAACTCCATCTCAAAAAAAAAAAAAAAAAAAATTAAACAAAAAAAAATTTCATGAGGCCCCTCTGGGGAGTGGTGGGTAGCAGTCAGATTGGGAGGAGCTGAGCATTGAGGGGAGTTGAAGATACAGAGCAGAAGCAGGGGGGCATCTGAAAACTCAGGGTCTTCCTGGCCCAGCTGGGAAGGACACCTTGCTAGCTGGGGGCCAAGGGTCCCGACCTTCACTTCTCATCTCTCTTTGAGCTTTGAGATTTCTATGTGTGTGACTATATCAGCCATCATTCATTTAACCATACATTCATCCACTCACAAAATACATCACTGTTTCACGTCTGCCAGGCTATTCAAGGAAGAGACTGGACAATGAATCACTATTACTGGTGCGGTCTCCCAAAGCTCATCCAAGGGTGTTGAAAAGCTGAGGCAGGAGGATTGCTTGAGGCCAGGAGTTTGAGACCAACCTGGACAACATAAGGAGACCCTGTCTAATACTATTTTTTTAAAAAATTGCCCAGGCGCGGTGGTGCACACGGGTACTTTCAGCTATTCAAGAGGCTGAGGCAGGAGGATCCCTTGAGTCCAGGAGTTTGAGGCTGCAGTGAGCTATCGTTGTGCCATTGCACAGCCTGGGCTGAGTGAGACGCTGTCTCTAAAAGCAACAACAAAAAAGAATAAATAAAAAATCATTCACTTAAACCTTTTGGATAGTGATGAGGGCTATGGAGACTATACAACAGGGTCATGGAGGCAAGAGTGACAGCTGTGACATGGGACAGAGACTGACAGGTATATGTCCAGGTAGGCAGCTCTGGGAAGGCCCCTGGTGGAGGTGGTGTTTGTGCTGAGACCTGAATGATGAGCAGGAGTCCGCCATGCAAAGGTTGAGGGAAGAATATTTCAGGTAGAAGAAACCGGACAAGTCCTAAAGGCAGAAACAAGCAACAGAAAGAAGGCCTGTGGCTACAGCTCAGCCAGACAGGGGGACTGTGGGATAAGGTGATGATGGAGAGTTGGGACAAGGGCCTGGTAGATTATGTTAAGGGGGCTGGATTTATTTTTATTTTATTTATTTTATTTTGGTGGGGGGCTGGATTTATTTAAGTGCAATGGGAAGCAGTCGGAGAACTTAAAGTGGGAGTGGAAATTCTGCCTTGGAGTTAGTACCTTTCTTTGCCATTTTCACAAATGTCTTCAAATTATAACAGATTTGTTGAATTAACAGGATTGCTCTAAATGTTCTCTTCATGCTAGCCAAGAGATGGCCTCTTCCTTTTCCTCTTTGAAACAACCCATTTGGCCTTCATTGGGAGCCAGCTCCATGCCGTGTTATGCTGTGGGTGTGATAACAGGGATGGGACATAGGAATGACTAAGACTAAGTCTTGTTCTCAAGGTGTTTTTGTGATCTTCTTGTGGAGACAGGACCTGTTTCCCCATCACAAGTGATTTTGAGATGAAGAAAAGCTACAGAGGTGCAGCCCTAGAGCTGAGGAGTTAGAAGTAGAGAAGGAAGCAGGAAGTTCCGTCCTATGGTGGCTCAGGCTGTGGAGGATCTTCTTTCTCCCAGCCAGTCAGGCCCCTGGAAGGGCAATGTTGGAGTGGTCCACAGGATACACAGTCATGCGTGGTCCATGCCGTCAACCACAGAAGTCCACAGCCTGAGGTCAGGAGCCCCTTGGCCTGTGGGTCACGAAAGCAGACTCCTTGCTGGAAGCTGGAATAGCCCGTCTTTGGGGTCTTCAGCTGCCCTGGGGATAAACTGGAACCTGAAAGCTGGAGGCAGAACCTCTGAGACCCCTGGGGACTGGTCAGCAGATTTCAGTATCGCAGCAGATTTCCCTGTCGCATTTTTTAAATCATTGCCTTCTCTTCTTCTTTTCCCCCTGCCTTTTCTCCTCTTCTCTGTTTTATCTCCTCCTCTTCCCTTTCCTTCCTCTCCCTTGATTTCTTTGCTTTTTCTTCCTCATCAGTATGTCATTGCACAGAATTACAAAAGAATTGCATTTCTTTGATGTCTGCTATTCCTTGAAATCCCAGGCTCTCTTCTTACTTTCTTGGACCTTTAGCTCCTGGTTTCCTTCTCCCAAGTGGGGCTTCCATGTCTCTGGAACCTTCCATGCCTAAGTGAACAGCCATCAGACCCCTTGGTCCAGAGGCTCTTGACTCCTCTCTAGGGACCTTTTCTCTCCTTCACTTCAAGAACCCTTTGCCAAGGACCTCATCTTTGCTTTGACCACTACTCCCATGGAAACGTTCAACTCAGGAGAACCACAACATTTTTATATGTAGAAGAAGATAACCCTAAGCTGTTATCTGGTTGTAAGGGATTTATTTTAAGATACAGGTAGAGAATCCTGAATCTGAAAATCCAAAATGCTCCAAACTGAAACTTTTTGAGCACCAACATCATGGTTAAAATAAATGCTCATTGGAGCATTTTGGATTTTGAGTTTTTGGATTTGGGATGCTCAATTGCTAAGCAGAATGCAATATTCTAAAATCTGAAAAACGCAAAACCCAAAACACTTTTGGTGCCAGGCATTTCAGATAAGGGATATTCAACCTGTAGTATTCACATAGCAAATGCAAATATAATTTTTTTAAACCAAAAGTATAGTTTGTGTATATCTCAATAAATATTAATTTTTATGTATGTTAATTGTTGATTTGGTGAGGGGAATGATGGAGATTATAGGGCTGAAGCCCCTCTCTCCATGCCTTGGTTACCCTGTTGACTTAAACTCATTTATCTGACCTTCTGATCACATCCTTAACTATCTAGATCTTACAGTCCTATTCTCTTAATTCTTGTTCTTTTATTTTACCAAAACCTCTACTTCTTCCAACTTCCAATTTTATTACTCTCACATCTCCATTCTGCCTTCTTTTCTTCCTTTAATTTTGGTATTCCATTCTTGATATTCTTCTCTTCTCATTTTCTTTCTTTTCCTGCCTGATCTCACCCCCTCTCACATGTTGTCCCTATATGAATGACTGCTACCATCCAGGGTGACACTGTCTCTGAGTTTCAGAGATATGTATATCTCTGGGATTACAGGCATGAGCCACCACGCCTAGCCTCTACTCATTTTTGTAGGGCATATTTTTGGCAGTCCATTCAATCAAAATTAGATGAATAGATGTGTCATTTTCTTGTTTGAAAGCCAGATTTGTAGATTTAACTTGGGCAGATGATGCCCTGTCTCCCAACCTCAGACTCCTTATGGAAATTGATTGAATTCAATAATCTTTCTCCTCTCTTCCAGCACTTGCTGTGTAGAAACTGATTCAATAGAGTTCTGTGTCAAGATAAAGAAATATTTGGCTTGCATGCTGCTTTTTTTCTTTTAAAGGCTTAGAATCTTCAGCTTGAGTTCTAATTTATATGTACTTAAACACCATGGCAGCTGGTAGTAAAAGGCAAAACCTTGATGAGGCAATGACTCGTTTTTTAATTAAAGTGTATCACATGACTCCATTCTTTCTGGTCCTTTATTCTCAAATCATCATTTATTAAGAGTTCTTGAAAATGGATATAGTTTTCTCTTGAAAGAAGAGGTGAAGGAGGAATGAGCAAATGAAAATGAATGACTGGTCCAGATCAGGCAGTCAGCCTTGATTGTATTTTTGAAGGTCACCTTGGCACCTTGGATTACTATTCCCCTTCCTCACCCCGGCCATAAGCTGGCAAAAATGAGGGCAGGGGTGGGGAGTGGTGTTGGGGCATGACCCCAGTGGTTGGCCAACATGGCACCTACGAAGGTTAGCATCACACTAACCTTCGAAAGTGCCACCTGCTGCAACCCACAGCTGCAAGGGCCTGGCAAAGCTGTTTCTTACCCTCCCTTTGCAGCAGCGTCATTCTCGTTCCTATTTCACAGGTGGGAGAAGAATGATGAGTACCAGGAGTACTCCTGGCAATGACGGATGGTGCATGGAGTTATTTGTTACGCTGCAAGCGCCTTGAAGCATCTTAAAGTGATTAACTTGAGAAGAAGTTTGACACCATTCTGAAAAGTTCCAAATAATGAAAATCACTACTGTTCTCTTCCCAGCTCTCCTCCCAGACACATTCTGTGTTCTCAGTTCAGGTCTAGCCTCACAGTTTATTGCACCTTACTTATAGAATTTGTCGTTTCCTTCCTGACATGTTATCACGTTATGTACATTGGAGCCGCTGACATTAGCTTCTCATCACCCCATGGGTCCTGAAATCTGGAACTGGCTTCAGAAGCAGGGATGGTAAGTCACACGGTCATGTACCCTAGACTTTAAAGGCAGACAGCTCCCAAATTCATGAGGTGCTTATTCCACAGAAAGCACCAGTCTGTTATAGTTGGGGACCATAATTCTTTTCCCACTGAAATAATTCATGTCTTTTTTTTTTTTTTTTTTTTAGGTGGAGTCTTGCTCTGTTGCCAGGCTAGAGTGCAATAGCACGATATTGGCTCACTGCAACCTCTGCCTCCCCAGTTCAAGTGATTCTTCTGCCTCAGCCTCCCAAGTAGCTGAGACTACAGGGGCGTACCACCACGCCCAGCTAATATTTGTATTTTTAGTAGAGACGGGGTTTCACCATGTTGGCCAGGATGGTCTCTATCTCCTGACCTCGTGATCCACGCACCTCAGCCTACCAAAGTGCTGGGATTACAGATGTGAGCCACTGCACCTGGCCCATTTCCTCTTTATAACAAGTGAACAATTTGAAAAAAAATCTTTACTTGTACATGGTAGCATTGTATTCTTCAAAGATCATCAAAAATAACAATTTATTGAATATTTACAAGGTACAACCATGGGGGTTTCTGTAATTGAATTACAGTGGCTTGTTCCTTCCTGTTTTGTGGACTTCAGTAACAGCTGGATTGGGACTCTTGTCTTGATGGACACACCATGCATTGGAGGAGGCAGGTGTGTGCAGATCCTCATTATCTGAGGATATTTGGTTCTAGAAAGGGTAAAACATCTTAAAATCAAGACCAGAATTGCTGTTTTATATAGTGAAAAACCAATAAAAATGACAAAAGCAGGTTTATTTCAGAATAAGCAGAATATAGGTTATAGCGCAACAGTGTGCTGATGTTTTAGTCTGAACAGAGAATGAATCAAGTGTTGGGGCATTTGAGGCATCCTTTTCTTCTGACAGAATTGTTTTGTAGGGCCATTATCTTTCCCTTCACGTGTGACTTTCAGAGCAATAGGTAACAAAGAAGATAATTTTGGCAAAAATATCTGAGGCTATTTTCATTTTCTCCTGGGACCCTCTCATCCTTTGCTGCGGTCATCTCTGTTTCCAGCAAGGCTGTGTGTCAACCTTCTTGGTGCTTATTTCTTCCTTTCTTTAATTGCTAACTGGTCCTCTTCTACCATTTTCTCACTTATCAGTGACTATGACTCTGATTTCAACCATTCTAACTGAATAATAATGCCATCATTATATATAAACGATAATGCAGTGATATATGTTTTCTAATTGTGTATTCCATTTTGTGTGCTCATTTGTGAATATTTTGTGTCCTGATAATTCTTCCTTACCCCTAAAACCTCATAATAGAGAGAAACCAAATACCAAATATCCTCCCCCAAGAAGGAATGTAAATGCCAGTGTAAGTGGTTGGGCTCATCATTAAGTGGTACAGACGTTTGTGCCCTGGGTCTGAAGGAGAAGATGTGGTTGTTTGCGTCTGTGTCACACTAGAGTCTCCAAAGCACTGTGATATTCCTTTTTCTTTCTTGGCCTCATAATTCCATAAGGCCTCATAATTCCATAATTCCTCATAATTCCATAAGGCCGGAGCTGATGGCCCCATCTTACAGATGAGCCTCAGAGGGTGAAAGCAACTCATCCAAAGGCATGTGCTGGCTAGTGCCATGGCTGGGATTCCAAGGTTTCCAATTTTTTTTTTTTTGAGACCAAGTCTCGCACTGTTGCCCAGGCTGGAGTGCAGTGGTGTGATCTTGGCTCCCTGCAACCTCTGCCTCCCGGGTTCAAGCAATTCTCCTGCCTCAGCCTCCCAAGTATCTGGGATTACAGGCATGTGCCACCACGCCTGGCTAATTTTTGTATTTTTAGTAGAGGCAGGGTTTTACCATGTTGATCAGGGTGGTCTTGAACTCCTGACCTCGTGATCCACCTGCCTCGGCCTCCCAAAGTACTAGGATTACAGGTGTGAACCACAGCACTCGGCCAGGTCTCCTAATTTTTAAGAGTGTTGAGGGAAACTAGAAAGATGGAGGAAGCTTGGGTGAACAGAGAAAAGGGAGGAATCCTAGGGAGAAGAGTGCCTAAGGTGGATATGAACTTGGGATAAATCAAATAATGAGAAATTTAAACAAAATAATAGATGCAGAATATGTAAAAGAAATTCTGAACTTACGTCAGATGATTGGGCTTTTAGTATGTCCAAGAATCTGGGCGAACTGCTGAAACCCTTTGCTTTTATCTTGACTCCCTCAACCCTGGCTAGTTCTATTGTCCTTCAGCCTTTATCTCCTGCAACATAGGCTGGACCAACTCTTGAAGTCAAATGGAAAATAGTCTTTTTATCCTGCAGCAACCCGTCTGCCAGATAGCATCTAGATAAGGCACCCTGCACCTTTCACAGTACTTTACACACAGCAAATGATTTTTGGCAATAAAAACCTTCAATGTAGAAAGAACTTAGAAAAAAATCTTTTGAATTGTTATTTTTCCCCAGGGTCTTAAAGGAAGAAAGGAAGTTTACTTAAAGGGGAACACTTTTCCATAGACTCTAGGAGCGAGTAATTCGGGCTTGTAAAACCATATTCCAATGACAACCTGCCCCAAACATCTTGAAAATCGCTTTTGACTGGGGAAACTGGCTCCAGGAAGCCACTGTTGATATATTTAAATGACTCCGGCTGGATTACTCTGATGTATTGATCTAGGGGATGTGGTCAGGAGTCCAGGGACAATACCTGAAGTCAATCCAACACATTGTAAGAGTTTATTTTATTGCCACTTTGGTGAAAAGCCCTAAGCCCAAGCCACTGCGTGGGAGCAAACAGATGCCTGGGCCGGGAGTCCTACTCCTCCTCACGCACTCCCAGGTGCCTGCTGCTCCTGCACGCTTCCCTTTCCACGACCTGGTCATAGCTCAAGCTCATAATCATTTCCAATAACATCCTTACAAATTTCTGGGTCTTGGATAGCCCAGTGAAAGTCCACAGACGTCTCCTTTCTGCTTCCCCCAGAAGGCCAGACAGGACTACATCTCCTCCCTGGGCTGGTCTTACCTTCTGCCAACAGCCATCACCCCCCTGGCCTCCCTCAGCTGCCTGGGCTCAGCCCCGAGGCAGGCCTGTGCATGCTGGCGAGGCTTCCTGCAGGCGGCTGAGTCTGATGCCCAGGGTGGGCAGCCTCTGTCTACCTGCCTGGGGCAGACGTCGTGCCTGAGCCCAGTCCCATCCTCATGGGCCGAATGGATTCTTGGGGGCCAGGGCTTCTCTGCTCTGTGGAGCAATGTCACCAGCCTCCCTAGCAGTGTGCTATCGGGAATGATGGGGAGTCCAAAGGGCAAAACTTGTCTTCTCAATATGCCAAAAACCTCCCAATCAAACAAACAAAAAGGCCAAAACCAAAAACCCAGCCCACTTGAGACAGACCACAGAGGTGTGATGAATGTGAGGTTCTGCTGCCCAGGAGCCAAGAACGCCGGGAGGGAGAGCAGAGCCACAAGTGAGGCAGGTAACTGACAAAGACAAAAGTGGTCTTTGTGTAGCCCTGTGGAAGCCAAGCCGGGAAACTGTTCCCGAGGCAATGCCCAGAGCAGGAGCAGTGCCCAGACCCATTTGTCCAAACCCTACATTCTAGACTAATCCCTAGCAAAGGAAAGAGGCCACTGGGGCCCAGGAGGATTTTTTTAGGCATGGTCCCTTAAAGAAGCATGGAAGCCCACAGTTTCATGTCTTCTGACATCTGGGCTCTGATTCCAAGTGCCCTGTTATGAAAAGCCCGGTGTCACCCAGGGAAAATGGAGGAAGCTACCTTTAAAAATGACTGTTGTGGCTGGGCGTGGTGGCTCATGCCTGTGATCCCAGCACTTTGGATGGCCAAGGCAGGAGGATCGCTTGAGGCCAGGAGTTCAAGATCAGCCTGTACAATATAGCGAGACTTTGCCTCTACGAAAACATAAAAAAATTAGCCGGGTATGGTGGCATGTACCTGTAGCCCTAACAACTCAGGAGGCTGAGGTGCGAGGATCGCTTGAACCCAGGAGGTTGAGGCTGCAGTGAGTCATGATTGTGCTACTGCACTCTAGCCTGAGCAACAAAGTGAGACCCTGTCCTCCCATGCCCCACCTCCCTGTAAAAAAAAAAAAGCCGGTTGCAGCCCTTAAAAGCCCCCATCAAAACACAATGGAGCATAGAATATTACACTCCAGCCTTGACTTGGCCGGGCAAGTAAATCACACAGCCATTCAAGTAAGACTCAGGTGACAATTCTGTGATTGAGTTTGGTTAGACCTATTTTTATTGATGTGACCTTGACTTACAGAGATGTAGTAAACATAAGATCTATCCTGTTTTCTCAACCATTCATCTTTGAATTTGTTGGCTGAAAAGAAATTTTAAGAGGTTATGTTGTCCACAGTCTTTTAGTCTAGACAGAAATTATTACTTTTTGGAAAAACATTTATTGTAGCTCAACCATGTGCCAAGAATTGTGCTAGATGCTGAAATGTTTGCTTTTTTCTTAGGACTACATGGTCTATTGAGGAAGACAGACCCATATACAAATAATTACTATGTCTTAAAATAAATGCTGTCATAGATCCACAGCCAGTCCAAGCAGATACCTGTCTCCTTATTTTTCACATTTTCTGGCCAGTGAGATTACTATTATCTTCTTAGGAAAGCATGCAATCACAGTAGTAGGCCCAGTGGGCTTCATGTATACTGGACTGATTCCTACGTCTCCTGCTTATGGCTGATGTGTTACTGGGTTGAAGCAGACTCCTTGCAAGGCCAACACATATTCCAGCTCTCTTGTGAATTTATTTGTTACAGTGGACCAGAGGAGAAGATATGGATAAACTCCTTGGACCTACCCTGTTCCCGGCTCATCTGGGAGAATGAGGCTAATTGGTAATCCACTGTTTGATGCCTGTAATGAAGACTCAAGGAGTTCTGTCTCTACCAAGTTCCTTGCCCTTAATGACTCAAGAATTAGTTTTATCTTTTCTCTCAAAACCTTGAAAGAAATGCTTGAGTCTTTGTAACCTGTAAAATAAATGTTGTTACTGAAGGGAAAAGCAAATTCCCTGGCTGCATTGACTGCATGGAATATTATGGTAAGATTTGCTACAATGCATTTCTCTCCTCTTTCTGCCATTTTGAAAGCAGCCCAACGTGAAAACTTGCTGAGATGCTAACCAATGTCTCTACTCTTGGCTGCAACACGAAGATCACTGGCCAGGCACAGCCCCCTCTAGGAGATGGATCTTAGGCAAAACCGTGCATGGTGCTATCACAAAGCACAGCCCATCCTGATTCCTGTCTGCCTCTTCATGGCCATTTGTTGACATCTCCATAGCTGTGCTGGATTGGACCTGGAGTGATTCATCACCCTTTCTCTTCCCAAATTACCAAAGGTATTTATGATATTGCAGTAGAAGGAGGGGGAAATCGCATTTAACATTCCATAGAAAATGTTTTTTTTTCTTCCTGAGACGGAGTCTCGCTCTGTCGCCCAGGCTGGAGTGCAGTGGCGCCATCTTGGCTCACTGCAACCTCCACCTCCTGGGTTCAAGCGATTCTCCTGCCTCAGCCTCTCGAGCAGCTGAGATTACAGGTGCGCACCAACATGCCCAGCTAATTTTTGAATTTTTAGTAGAGACGGGGTTTCACCATGCTGGTCAGGCTGTTCTGAAACTCCTGACCTTGTGATCCACCTGCCTCAGCCTCCCAAAGTGTTGGGATTACAGGTGTGAGCCACCGAGCCTGGCCCAGAAAACCTTTTAAAAATAAAGTCCAGAGCATTGGTTTGTTCACTGAATTCCCAGAGGGTGCATCTGCAGTCATCTCCTAGTTAATCACGAACAATTCTAGATAGTACAGGTTACTAGTGAGGTCTTCAGATCCCTAATTTCCATTGAGCCTCTTGGTTATCACTAAGGAGCTCCTCTTGGTCATCCCTTTCAGTGACCTGGTTATAGCTCAAGCTTGTAATCATTTCCAGTGACATTCGTTACAGGCATGTTTTCCCCTAGAAATAATTTTGTCAGGGCTTTATTTGATTGTTTCCCTAACAAAAATCCTAAATGTTATTTCTGAAGAGAGTATGAGATTATTGTGATTTCCCTGTGGCAATCTGAGAAGCCTGCCTTAATTGACACCAGCAAAATACTTGGCACAAGGGATTTGCAGCTTCAGCTAGGAGCAAATGAAAGGCTCATCTCTGTTGTAAAGATTTCATTTTTGGTGAATGGTCCAATTCATAGGCAGAGCCAGAAGCTAGAATTCCAGGGGAATGGTTCCATCTTGGATTTTAATTGATTGTCTTCTTTTTTATGCCTAAAAACGATTGATTCCCTGACCTCATGATCCACCTGCCATCTCTACTAAAAATACAAAAATTAGCTGGGTGTGGTGGTGCGTGCCTGTAATCCCAGCTACTCAGGAGTCTGAGGCATGAGAATCACTTGAACCCAGGAGGCAGAGATTGCAGTGAGCCGAGATCATGCCACTGCACTTCAGCCTGCTGACAGAGCAAGACTCCATCTCAAAAAATAAATATATAAGTAATAAATAAATAAATAAATAAACAAACCTTTAAACTGTGAAACTTTATATAAGGGAAATAACATAGTGAGTTTTTCTAAATCAATTTTTCTAAGGGGAAGTTTAAAGCTCCATGCAAGCATTTAAATGCTATAGCACTTTACAAGGTAGAACACTTTAGACCACTAATTATTACCAAGGCTAATGAGATATCACTGGGTCAACTATAAAGCAAGTTCAGAGGCTATCTTATTTACCAGGGAAACAAATCTTTGGCAAAATAAAGTGGTTTAAGTGGTTTGAAACAACGATTTGAAGGATATGTGTGGCCCCTATCCCTGACCAAAAGCCAACTGGATCAAGCAATTTCACTTTTGTATGTGATCAATACTTGGGCTCCTCTAAGACTTAATTTTTTTTTTTTTTTTTTTTTTTTTTTTGAGATGGAGTCTCTCTTTCGCCAGGCTGGAGTGCAGTGGCACGATCCCGGCTCAAGGCAACCTCTGACTCCCTGGTTCAAGTGATTCTCCTGCCTCAGCCTCCCGAGTAGCTAGGATTACAGGCACATGCCATCACGCTCAGCTAATTTTTGTATTTTTAGTAGAAATGAGGTTTCACCATGTTGGCCAGGATGGTCTCGATCTCCTGACCTCGTGATCCACCCGCCTCGGCCTCCCAAAGTGCTGGGATTATGGGTGTGAGCCACCACGCCCAGCAAGACTTAATTTTTAAAAAGGGTTCTGCTTAAAAATTTTTAGTAAACAATTCTCTTTACAATATTGTCTTCCTCCTTGTAAAATTTTTGTATTGCTTGGTTTTTCTTGTCAACCACACATACCAATTTTCAAAATATTCAATTGAATACACCCCCACACATTCTTACACTTTCTGTAATACCCAGCCCTTTTACCCAGGTCACATGGCTTGGGAAACATGGCCTGTTTTGGGCTGTGGATGGATGAAGCATGTAGACTGTGTAACTTGGTCAGCAAGAAGGCGGGATGCATGTTTGCTCTGTGTGTATGGACCATACTTTGCTAACAAGAGTGCCATGGGTCAAGAAAAGAAAGAGGGAGAATTTCCCCTCACAAAGAGAATACCATCACCTGATAGTTTTATTCATTGGTAAATTAGTGAGATATGACTCTAAAAGTATAAACCAAAGAATTTTGAACTCCTCCAAATTGTAACCTGTGACAAAGCCTCACTTATTCTATAGATATAGCCATTTCTTTTTGAGAATTATCCTCAGAATCTATGATGTTAAAACCAACCTTATTGGGAACACAGCACAGCTTTCTGATGGCGCATTGGATTTTGGGCGACCTACCAGAAATCACAAGGAAAAAACTGGGTGAATGAGGTGGTCATCAGCTTGGGTAATGAAGTTTTAAGTAAAAATATATGGTGGCCAATTTTTTTCTGGGCCTCATGAACTGATTCTAAAGAGCTTATATTGAAAAAAATGAATTCATTCTTTCAATCACTGCTTGTTGAACTTCTTCCCAGGTAGGCAGATTTTTTTCTTCATTTACTATCTCTTACTGTTCTTTAATTAAAAACATCTTGCCTTTTAGCCAATATTATCTATTGCTTTAGAATAGTTCACGTCATTCATTCAAATGAAAATCCAATTGTTGCTTGAAGGGTCTCAAATACTTCTTTAAGCTGCCATCTTTAAATTCAGGCTCCGGAAATTCTACTTGCATTCCATAATATTTGGGAGGTTGACCACAGTCTGCAGTTATTCTGAACTATTTTTAGAGTGTAAGTTATGCCAGTGCGTTATTTACATTGGTCAAATTAGCTGGCTACTTGCCAGGTGGCCTCTTTGCTTTCGGATATGTTGACATCACCTTCATTTTGTTGCTTCTAAGGAGGCCTAGGCTTCTTGGGGCACACATGGTGTATAATTGCAAAAGAACAATAATTATTGGCTGGGTGCAGTGGCTCATGCCTGTAATCCCAGCACTTTGGGAGGCCGAGGCAGGTGGATCATGAGGTCAGGAAATCAAGACCATCCTGCCTAACACGGTGAAACCCCGTCTCTACTAAAAAATACAAAAAATTATCTGGGCGTGGTGGCAGGTGCCTGTAGTTCTGGCTACTTGGGAGGCTGAGACAGGAGAATGGTGTGAACCTGGGAGGCAGAGCTTGCAGTGAGCCAAGATCGCGCCCAGAGTGAGACTCCGTCTCAAAAAAAAAACAATAGCTATCTCAAGCGTCTGCTTATGTAATCCATTCTTTTTTCTCAAAAAGAGCCCCAAATACAAACTGAATTTTTTAAATCCTTTTTTTGTTCATGATATTAACCATGCTGCCAGACTCCTGGGGCGCCAAGCATATTCAGCTAACCAAAACACAGAACAAATTCTGGGAGACCAGTAAGGATGTCAAACACAGC
Source organism: Pongo abelii (assembly GCF_028885655.2). Classification (NCBI taxonomy): domain Eukaryota; kingdom Metazoa; phylum Chordata; class Mammalia; order Primates; family Hominidae; genus Pongo; species Pongo abelii. The sequence continues at coordinate 128,252,992 of NC_071993.2, read as the reverse complement.
ACCATTCTCTTTGTTTCATAGAACTATGTTCTCATTGATGGTTTGCTTTAATTTTCTTTTTTGTAAAATAAGCTGGCAAGACGGGGCTGTTTGAAACGTAGGGAGGGAGGCAAGATTTCCAAACTTGTGGAATGAAATGAGATGGGAGATTGTGAAAGTGCAATGCACGGAGCGGTGAAATGGCTCTGTAGTGTGTTCTCGCTGACCAAGTGTTTTAAATATTAAACCGGGAATGTTATCCAAAGTTTCAACACATTTCAGTGTATTATATACTACATGCCATATTCGTCATTTCAGAACAGCTTGAAAAATTGCACAAAGTTCAGTGGGTGACCCAGTCACTTTAGAGTAATAATATAGCTTTAACAGTTCCTCCACGCCTCCCTCTTTCATGTGAGAACCTGATTTTACTTTGTAAATTTGACTTTGTTAATCCTCACAGCTTCACTGCCTGGTTGACACATTTCCCAGTGTTTCAGATCTCTCTGTCTCTCTTTTTTTTTAAATTAGGTAAGTGTACAATATCAAGGCCTACATTTCAGATAATGGACGCAGTCTTTGACTTTTGTCCATTCTAATATGATCATTAAGTAACCCCAGAGGAAAATGGAAAACTTTGAACAGGCGATGTGAAGCAGATGCAGCTTCAGAAGTAACATTTTAAAAACGTGCATTGGATGTGACATCTTTTCACATTTCAGAAATCACAAGTACAGTGGATTGTTTAAAATATATGAAGTGAGATTTAGCAGCTGGGGAACACTTGTTTATCTGCTTCATAGCGTTAAATCCCCATAAATGTTTTGAACAACGAACTGGTATGTAACATTACCAAATAACTCTTCCTATTAAATGAAACTCGTTAGATCTCATGGCACAGTCAAGTTTTGTAATATCAAAAGATTATGGGCCACATGTTAATTCGAGGTAACATAGTAATCACATAATTGTTATAGCTGCATTTCAGAAGTTGTTAACTTTAGTATGCAACTTTATTTTATACATTATGGTAAGACATACCCTAAGCCTGGAAGCAGGGCCAATCAGAGAGCCCCAGGTTATTGGTTAGAACTATGTGGTTTGATCAAATACATCAATTGAGGGAAAAGAACCAGAAAGCCTAGTTGTTGTTTTGTAATCAGAATTACCTCTTTGGTTGACCAGATACTCATTCTTTATCTTGCTGGGAGGGCTTGTTAGGAGCTAGGCTTAGCGTAGTTATCTTGGATCTTAGTTCTACTAGAGACCATAAAAGGACTCAGTGACTGCTGAGCTGATTTATCGCAGTTCAGCTGTGAGGCCCTCATGTGGCAGGAACAATTCCTCTTGTCCATTTTGTTTTCTCTGACTCTTGCACGACGATTATGTAAATCTCCTCTCCTGAGGCCTATTGCACAATGGAGGCATCATAACCCGAAAATTGTTGAGGAAAAAAAACAACCATAACACTGATAGCTCGAGCCTCAAGTATGAGGCTCAGGTCACAACACTGAGCGTGAGAGATACAGCTTCTTTACTTTTCCCTGTTCAGGTTCATCTAATTTACCCTGGATTTTGTCTAAGGAGCTGATGAGGGAGCACTAGCCCAGGGGGTGTAGGTGGGCATGTTCATTCCTTGATGCCATCTCTCCACACTAGTAACCGCTAATTCCTTCCTCATTTGGGCTGGCTGTTGGTCACCAGTCGCTGTAGCCTTAGCTCCTTTACCTGAATTCTCATCTGCAAGGCCACCTCAGGTCCAGGGGCTCTCTGCTGCTTTCATACTGCAAAGGGATCATTTTGTGGCTTGTAAGGCATTTGAAGAATAGAAAACTTATGAGGCTAAGTCCCCATCTACCTAGAAATTCCACACTTTTTTTTTTTTTTTTTCCTTTTGGAGCTATTCCTAGAAAATGAGTCACAGGTGTCCCCTGCTGTTGGATCCCACAAGCATAACTGGGAATCGATTCCTTCCTAGGACTTGATCAGGGGTCTAGGTTGGGGACTTTATCCTTGCATCCTGCTGACTTTTTCCCTCTTATCTGCCCCCCCGGTCCTCAGGAGGTCCTATTCTATTCTTGAGGGAACATAATTCTATTCGATTCATGATATGTCCTCCTTAATCCTCTATCTATATCATTATCCCCTTTCCTTCCTCAAATTATGTACGCTTTTGCAGGAAAGGCAAAGATTGAGGATAGGAGATGGAAATTCTGGGGGAAAACATTGGTAACTTTCTAAACATTAAGTTATCACACATTTATGGATCACTTAAAGCCAGACAGTATGTTCACCAATGTTATATCTCATTTTAATCTCATAAAGTGGACATCTTTAGCTTTTTTTTTCTTTTAAATAAGGGGAAACCTAAGCTCAGAGGGGTTAAGTAACTTGTCTGAAAAACAGTAAGCAGGAAAATTAAGATAGGAACCAGACTTTGCCGACTCCAGAGCCCAGAACCTGTTCGCTAGGACAATGGAATCCCCAGAGATTTAGATGTGACTGGCCTGGATATGGCTTGGGCACTGGGATATTTTTTACAGTTCCCCAGATGATTCTGCCACAGCCCAAATCCGTGCTGCCCACAAAACAAGCACTGTTGTGGGGCTTCTTGCCTGATGCCATCCATTGCAGATGGATCTTTGGTTTTCATTCCTTGTCTCTGAAAGGTAACTGAGCTTCTGAGAAGAAACTGTGGCTGGAGGAAACATGTATGTTGTTAGGATTTTGAGGCACAGAATATACTGTTTACCCCATAGCTTTTTGTGTGCCGAACAACTCCCAAGCATTCACAGGTTAGGATGAACTTCTAGTCATCTTGGAATCCAGTGAGGAAGAAAACCTTCAGAGTACACGTTCAGATTTTGATGTAAGTTCCTCAAACAGAGAAGGTGAGGAGCAGTGCTCAGCGCTGTTGCTTGGAAAATTTATTTGAAAAAAACTGTCGTTAGAATGTTTTTTGAGGGAGTTGAGGAGTAAAGGAGGTTTTTTTTTTTTTTTTTTTTTTTTTTCTGCTTCCAATGAAACTCATAAATGATCTTCTTCCAAAAACACTAATTTCATAGCAGGCTGGAGAAGTCAGTAAAGGCCTTAAATAGTTTGAACTTCTTTAGTTTTCACTTAAAGGCCACACTCAGTTGTAGCCCTTGTTAAAAGTTAAGTCGGGAAATGTCTCTGAGGAGAAATTCAAGCTTTCCTTCCAGCTTGGACTGGTCATGAATGGTGATTATCTGACTGTAATTCAAATCATATGTGCGGCCCTTGTTTTTTGCCCTACTCAAGATTATTTTTCCCCTTTTAAATTGAGCAAAATAGTCATTGGCTTAAAGACAGACCTGTTCACATAAAGACAGTGCTGGAAATGCAATGGTGTTCCAAGACCTCAAACTACAAACCAGATTTCTAAATCTCCAGCAAAGATGAGGCTCAGTCCAAATGCATTCATAATGCATTCATAATCTCCAATTCAGCCTTCCCCCGGTGACCCAAGAATGAATACATTTCAAAACACAAAACTAACATTGTCAGAAAAATACAAATGTGGACAAAAGACAGTGAAGCACTTTATTTGTGTCCTGTGTCAGGGACTCACTTTATTTACAGATGGGCCTAATTATGCCTTTGTCTCTAAACTGCTGAATGAAGAATGGACAACCTATGTGTGTCTAGGAATATTTCCTGGCATCTCAATGCTGGATGTCATTTTGGACAATGCAAGTGGATATTTGGTTTTACTCGTGTGAGTGTTTTCCATACGCTTTTGGTGACAGAGCTTTATACCACATGAGGTGCTATGGCCAGGTAGGGAGGGCTTGTCACTGAGAGTCACCAAGTGGGGTGGAGCTTCTGCTGTGTCCCTTAGTGGTAGGTATCCAAGGGACACTTGCGTACCACTTGGGTCTCAGTTTCCTTCTCTGTAAAATGGGAGACAATAATCCTTACCTCATAGGGTCATTGTGAGGCTCAGATGAGGTCACGTGTGGAATTAGCAGAGCATCAGAGAAACGCTGGCCATTGCTATTATCAGGGGTCATTCGGTGGGTGCTGAGGACTGCAAAGGAAATAAAACATGGCTGGAAAAGCACCGAGTGAGGTGAGTGAGGTGAGCAAGTGCTCCGCAGGTGCACAGCCACCAGGAAACCTGTCAATTACTTGCCCCTTCCACCCTTTCCTTTACATTGGACTTCAGCATTTTCCTCGGTTTTCAAAATTATTTTCACTGATACAGACCAGATTTCCTTAGAATCCTTAATGTCCTAACACTTTTAAGACCCTATTCTAAAAATATATTTTGTATCCTGTGTTGCTACAGGCAATTATTTCTTTTCACTGGCTTGCTCATGTAGTATCAACTAGACTTTCTAAAACTTATCTGTAGTTTGTCTGTAGTGGTATTTTGTATGCTCTAACTGCTGGTTCAGCCCAAGGCCCCACATAGCTCCTGCGCCATGTCTCTGTTTAGCATGTTCATGTGAGATATGTCTATTTGGATGTGTGCTCATGCTCCTCACAGGTTTATATGGTTAAATCAACAAGGCAGGAGCTGTAGCATGTCTTTTGGAGAGGGCCTTATGCCGCTGTATTTTATAATGAAATATAATGGTCCAGGGTCACTTTTTAAATTCACCTACATAGCAAAGTATTCTTCTAACAAACAAAATGACAACAACAGCAATAACTAAAGTATCATAAGGCACAATTCAAGAATGTTAGAGCTGCCTGATTTCTGAATTTTTAGGTTTATAGGTTAAAGAATCAGGCCAAATTTGGTTATGGTTATGGTTTTTGGAAATAGGAGGGAAGGGAATTGATGGAGGGGAAGATAAAGGGAAGCAAAGGAGTAGGTTTTAGAGGGCAGCCTTAGAAATTATAAAGAGCCCTGGATGGAACCCTGTGCTTTGGGAGGTCTGCCCTCCCTGCCTCTTGGAGAGGGGGGTCCCAAGTCTAGAGTCAGGTCACAGGTCAAGGCTCCTGTGGACAGAGCTGGGGCTCCCTGCAAGCCTGTCTGTCCAGGAGAGGGGTTACAGCTTCTGGATATGAGCTCTTCCTGATCTCAGAAGGGTTCAGTTAAGGTTTCATACTCAGAGAATTCCCTGAGGTAAGCATCAAGTTTCTCCTCCCCTTTGGAATCTTAATGGAACCAGGAAGTCAGAGTCAGCAACAATGGGGTAGAAGAAATCTCACTAGTCCTTCCTGGGACACTTTCCATTAATGTTTTGACAATGTTAATGCAATGTCAATTTGGGCTAGAACCTTGGGCATGCTGCTTCTTGTGCAGTTTTGAGAATGGGAAGAGGCACAGGGGTTAAAGAACCAGATTTTACAGAAAAGTGCTTCCTTGGGAGGTGTTTTACCTATTTTGGGTCACTGGGACACCTTATAAGACATGTTTTTTTTTTCAAGTGTGTTAAGACACAAGCCCGGGTGTTTCCTAAATTCTTTAACTTATCCCTGGAAGAAAGCCTGTGTGTAATCTCTAGGATTTTCCAAAATGAATCCCTGTGCCCTGTGGATAAGCAGAGAACCAGGGAGTCAGCAGAATAAATTTAGCCTTTAATTCCTCTGTTGTAGAGTCAGCAATAGCCATGCACAACCTTGGGGCCAGTGGTGAGGGTATTCAAAAAATCTAATTTAGCACCACGGATACATTCCAAAGAGAGTGAACATGCCTGGGTTGTGTTTGTTTTTACAAAGAGAGCCCTGATTTTGTTAAAGAATGACAACTGAGGCATCTGCAACCTCCAAGGAACATTTTTGTGCCTTGTTCCAAGCAAAATTTTCCAGCAAATTTTAATATAATTTGTCCCCCTCCCATCCCAAATGAGAAAAACCTGCTTCCAGGATAAGAAGTCAAGTTTCAGCAAAGAATAATCTCTTTCTGCAACTCAATTATGAGTAATTGAGAAGTGGTTTTTGCATTGCCAACGCTCAGTGCGCTGCCATGTAGGGAACATTAGGCTTGGGAGGGGGAGTGTGGTCCTCATGTACCTGCAGCTGCATCCTCTTCTGGAGACAGCTCCACAGGCAACGTCTCTGCACGCAAATGTCGGCTGGCATTCTGGAGTGGCTTCTCATGCACGTAGGTATCAGGATCCCAACCATCTGCCAGGAAGAGAAAGCTTTCAGTCTCTTGGAACAGATGGATGGAGTACTGTAATGCATCATTGCCATTTCCAACTGGGCTTTTGCACACACACTTAGGTAAACTCATATCTTCTCAATTGAAAACACTATCGATTGTGACCATGGAGGAAAATGGAGAGGAGAGTTTACTCATCTCTTCAAAGCTTGAAATGAGACTAGATAATGCTTTAAGTTGGGGTAAAGATGGGCCCCATTTTCTCTTATGATAAAGAGCACTTTTGACAGAGTTCTGAAAGCTATATTATACTAAGGATAGTTAATGCTGGCTACTGTTCTGAGCACTTGTGTGCCTAATATTCTTTACTCCTTTTAATTTTATTATCTTGATTGAGTCTCAGATAGGCTCAAGTTTCTGCGGCTAGTAAACTGAGTCAGGGTTTCAATCTGGGCCTCCACTAAAAGCATTTTGCTAAGTCTGAATATACATTGGTGAGATGAGTACTAAGCACCACCAGACCATCAGTGGACCTTTGACACATCTGCTGATCTCTGAGTCCTTCTGTTTTATTAGGAGGATTGCACAGGGTCAAACCTAAGAGTCTGTCTGTTGGTAAGACGCATATCCACAGAGGCTTCCGAGACTTCTCGTTTCCATTTGGACCTTTAAGTGAGCCTGGATTTTCTTGGCTTCATTTGACACAGGTCCATTATCCAAACCCAGCACACCAGATTAGCCCAGTAGAACCAGGGCGGGTTACGCTTAACCAAGGCTGTGTTGGTTGACATGGGCTTCTCCAGTAGAAAAGTCACAACCTGGAAAATGTGCTCCTTTGTGCCATGTTTTCCCCATTTCCAACATTTGAATCATTTATTAAAGAAAGGAGCTGTTCTTTCCCTTGTTTTCCTAGGACATTATGTTCTTAAAAAATACAAAACGATGCAAAAGCCAAGATATTAGGCCCAGACCTGGTCACCCACAGGCTACCCCAGATAGAAGCCTGTGGTTCCCTCTACACCAGATGCCAAGTGTCCCAAATGTCATATGCGTAGAGTACACGAGAAAGAAATTTCCCACCTGAATTAACTGAGATGCAGTAACTTTGATTAATGAATGACATGAAATTTGTTGAGTGATTATGTAAACAATCCATGCATGTAACACACATTCAAAACATTTAAAAGAGCACTGAGTGAAAAGAATCCCTCAAAGTCTAGTAAACTGCCTCATTGGAGGCACACCAATGTGAAGGGTATTATTTTTCTATTTTAAAAAAATTCTTAAGTATTATTAACCAGTCTTGTTTTCAGTTATACTGAAGTAATTGGGATTAAACTCTTTGTAGAATCATCATCAAGGATTAACATTTGCTGTGGGGTGTTGAGATGGTATGCTAACCTCCAGCCAAAGATCTCCAGGCACTTCACGTCTATTGACATTTTTTGAACACCTACTGTGTTCCAGGCTCTGTGACCAAGCAGCCAACTTGGGTCGTCAATGAAGTCAAACAGGTGTCAATTTTTTTTTGGAAAATTGAGCAATAGGCAAAAATTCCACTTGGAAGCCAGACAAATTTGTTTGGAAGCCAAGAAAACTCTGAAAAGAAAGTGCAGTAAGAAAAAGTCCCACCAGACATCTAAACATACTGGAAAACCTCTGTTATCAAAACAGGTTGGTACAGGCATGTGAATAGGCAGACTGACAAAGCAAAGTAGAAGACCCAGAAATAGCCCGACTTGCACATGGAGACTTGTAGATGAGAAAGGTGGCATTGCAAATTGGTGGGGGAATGAACTTCTCTGCAAGGGGTGTTGGGATAAGTAGATAGCAACTGGAAAAAAGACAAAATCGGACCTGTTTCTCTGTATACTGGGTTAAATTCCAAGTAGATAAGAGATTTAAATGTAAAAACTGAAACTGTAAACATAAGAAAATATTGGCAAATGGCTTTCTATCCTTGGAGATTGTGAAGCTTTCTGAATTACGGCTCAAATCCAGACATGGTAAGGGAAAAGATTGAAAAATTTGGTTGTATTGAAATAAAAAAAACTTCGTATGACAAAAAAATCAACAACAACAAAAAGTAAAAACCACCATGAGTAAGATAAGACAAATGACAAACTAGGAAAAACAATATTCACAGCTTATATTAGAGACAAATTGTTAGTAGCCCTAATGTATTTGAAAAAGCTCCTTAAAATGGAGGAGAAAAACTACAACAATTCTGTAGAAAAATAAACTAAGGATAGTATATTTATTGATGTTCAAATATTTGCCCCCTTAGGGCAAATCTTTCTGTAGAAAAATGGGTTAGAAATATAAGCAAATAATTGACAGAAGAAGAAAATCCAAATGTCTCTCTCTCTCTTTTTTTTTTTTTTTTTTTTTTTTGAGATGGAGTCTCACTCTGTCACCCAGGCTAGAGTGCAGTGGTGCGATCTCAGCTCACTGCAACCTCCACCTCCCAGGTTCAAGCAATTCTCCTGCCTCAGCCTTCTGAGTAGGTGGGCTTATAGGCACCCACCACCACGCCCAGCTAATTTTTGTATTTTTAGTAGAGATGGGCTTTCACCATGTTGGTCAGGCTGGTCTCGAATTCCTGACCTCAAGTGATTTGCCTGCCTCGGCCTCCCAAGGTGCTGGGATTACAGGCGTGAGCCACCATGCCTGGCCATCTCTCTTAAGAGTATGAAAAGATAATCAACTTCATTAATAATAAGATAAATGTAAAATAAAAACTGTACCAACGTACCATTTCTCACCTATCGGATGTCAAAACCCCAAAGGTTGACAACATGTTCTATTGGCAGACCTATGGGGAAACAGGCCCTCTCATTCAATTCTGGGAGGAATATGAAATGGGATAATCCCAGGGAGGAGACTGGCACTATCTAGCAAAACCACATGGGCATTTACCCTATGACCCAGCAATGCCACTTCTAGGAATTGCCAAGATACCTTGGCAAAAATATGAAAAGACAGATACACAGACTATTCATCACAGCACTTTTTATAAGAGCAGATGACTGAAAACAACCCAAATGTCCACCAGTAAGGAACAGGTTAAATAAACTATAGGACAGCTACAGGATTAAGTATGTACTATGCAGCTATGAAAAGAAATGAGGATGAACCCTGTGATAGCTGTGGAGTGACTTCCAAGGCATGTTAAGTGAATCCAAGGCAGAAAAAAGAATGGTCTGCTGTTATTTATCAAAGAAAGGGAATATATATGTGTGTGTGTGTATGATTATATATACATACATATATGCACACATATATAATCTCATGTATATAATCACATACATGATATATATATTATATACACACATAAATATATAATCACATATATGATTTGCTTATATTAAAAAGGAAGAATAAAAGGTAGTTTTAAAATAAGTTATTTTTGAGGAAAAAAGGAATAGTGTGGAGAGTTCAGAGATGAAAGCTAGCCTTGTTACTTACATTTTGAGTTTCAAATTTGGTTTTGGAATCATACAAATGTTTTACATAATTATGAAGCCAAATTATAACACTAAAATTTTAAAAGGTAGTCTCTAAAAGCTGATAATAAAATGAAACAAATAAACCTAACTCTGGATTGAGCTGATGGCATAAGCAGAGACAGGAACTGCTCCAAGTGACTTTTAAATAAGATAACTTGACTGCATGTCCCTGGTGAGTATACACCCTTAGGATAAAAAGAACTTCAAAAAAATATTAAACTATTTTTAGTAATCATATTTTGGTGCTAATGCTTATATTATTATTCTGCTATTGTTCTAAGTATGGTGTGTGGGATAAAGCAAATGAATAATTATATTGATGTCACTGAAAAATGGGATTTTTGTAGATACAGATTAAGATCAAGGAATTTAGGTAAAATCTTACAGTCTTGATTTTGAATGAGGAGTATCAGTATGAACTTGATAGATTTTTCTCAAGGCCTGTCCACTCAAAAGGCCTGGAAAGAATGACCAAACCAGTTGCAATGGGAACATCCATCACCCAGGTTGTGGTTCTACTGGACGGAACCAAAGCTTCTTGGCAAGATGGTGGATTCCAGGTCTGGGAGGAAATAAACAAGGTGAGCCTGGAGCAATTGTCATAACTGAAAGCCAAAAAGCTATCAAAGACTAGAAGAAACATGCAAAAAGACTCAGGAGACAACTTGCAAAAGCTCCCTCAGGGCAAATATTTCAACATCAATAAAGATAAAAACTAAGAGGGATTGAAACACATCAAATGTGTTTTAATCCATGAGTTCCAAATGGTGCTAGGAAAATCATCAGTCACTCTTGCAGAATGCTAGGGTACAACTCATTAGTTTGAAAATTGGTAAATGAAAGAAAGAAGAAAGCATATCTTGTTTCTATAAGAACCCTACCTTAGGAAACAAAAGAGCTGGTGAGAGGAGTTTCTCTTCAGAAATGTGTAATAGGTCACGAAGAGGAATGATGACAATAATGAAGCCAGCGAGAATACATCCTCAGCTTCAGAGGTTCCTACCTGGGAGACAAAGTGGATTAGAGAGGGCCATTTTGCAGACCTTAATGAATTAATGGATCTAGGCAGTGATCATCAATGGCTGCAAACATCACAAACAGAGAAGCAACCCGAATGATGGAAGAACACAGCTGTACTCATGAAGTGGTCTTACAAAGCAATCAGACTTGAATCTGATCCAGAGCCTAGATCCAACTGCCAACTACAGGAAGTACAGGGTCCAGAGGAACAGGTTAATTCCTCAGGGATGGAATCAGCAAAGTGCAGACTATGGGAAATTCTACACGATAAGTGACCCAGTTTCTTCAACAAAAAAAATTACAAAGATATAAAAAAAGAGAGATAAGGAGGAACATATATATTTTAAAAAGCCTTTACAGACTACCGACCAATTTAGTCTCATTGTATGGACCTAATTTGAAACCTTCTTTGAACAAACAATTTAAAAATGTTTGAGATAATCAAGGAAATGTGAACACTGGAATATGGTCTAAATACTTGGCAATATTAAGATACTAAGGAATTGTTAATTCTTAACAACATAAGAATTAGGTGTGGTGATATTATTGAGGTTTTTTTTAGTATCCTTATATTGTAGATATACATATTGGGATATTTATAGATAAATTGCTATATCTATATTTATAGATATATCTATATATCTATATTTATAGATAAATTGCTATATTTATAGATCTATATTTAATTATATCTATAGATATATAAAATATCTATATCCATAAATATATATCTATATAAATACATATATCTATAAATATCTATAATTTAGATATTTATAATTATAATTTAGATATTTATAAATATCTAAATTATCTATAAATATATAGATATTTATAAATATCTAAATTATCTATAAATATATAGATATTTATAGATAAATTGCTGTGCAGAATCCTTTTGCTGTTGTTGTTTTAGAGATAGGATTTGCCCTTCAGGATGGAGTTCAGTGGTGTTATCATAGCTCACTGCATTCTTGACCTCCTGGGCTCAAGCAATCCTCCTGCTTCAGCCTCCTGGGTGGCTGGGACTACAGGCATATGCCACCATGCCCAGCTAATTTTTTTAAATTTTATTTTATTTATTTATTAGAGACAGAGTCTTACTATGTTGCCCAAACTGGTCTCAAACTCCTGGCCTGAAGTGATCCTTCTACCTCAGCCTACCAAGTAGCTGAGATTAGAGGCTTGAGCCACTGCACCTGGCTTATAGACAAATTGATATAATATCTGTGATTTACTTCAAAATATGAGTAGGGGAGAGAGCTATGTGGAGTATAGGTAAACAGGATTGGCTGTAAATTGAAAATTTCTGAAGCTTGATACAGTACCTCCACGTTCACTAAGCTACTCTTCCTATTTTTGTAGACATTTAAATCTTCCATAATAAAAAGTTAAAAGTAGAGGGTAGGTTTTATCCAAGTATAATTCATCATCATCAAAAATAATTTGGACTTTCAAATTTCCTTGAAGGATAGCTGAACTTTGACTTAAAAAATATATATTCAAGTCTGGGTACTGTGGCTCACATGTGCAATCCCAGCACTTTGGGAGAACGAGGAGGATGGATCACTTTAGGTCAGGAGTTCAGGACCAGCCTGGCCAACATGGCGAAACCCCGTCTCTACTAGAAATACAAAAATTAGCTGGGCGTGGTGGCAGGCACCTGTAATCCCAGCTACTTGGGAGGCTTAGGCAGGAGAATCGCTTGAACACGGGAAGTGGAGGTTGCAGGGAACCGAGATTGCACCGCTGCACTCCAGCCTGGGTGACAGAGCAAGACTCCGTCTCAAAAAAAAAAAGTATATGTGTGTGTGTAAGTGTGCGTGTATATATATATTCAGGTATCTATAGTACAGCTCACCTTATTATCATCATAATTGTTTAAAAAAGCAAAATAAACACAACTTATCTGGGAGTTGATGCTGAAACAGTGATTCTAGCAGATTTTGAAATTTACTTTTCACAAAAACTTCGAGTTGTCACTGATAAAAAGAGGCATCTAATCAACCACCTAAAAGATCTAGCTGTGACCATTAGAACCTCTCCCTTTTTCCCTCCCCTTATCCCATCTGTTTTATTTTTTGAGGGGAAGTATTATTCTTTTTATTTACAAATGGCCATAGATAAGATTGTAATAATTGTCAGTATCACAGTCTTGGGGGATGCATAGAAGAATAATTTTAGCTATAGAATGCATCTTAGTCATTCCTTGGTTGAACTCATTTTAAAATTGAGGTTTAGGCTGGGTGCGGTGGCTTACACCTATAATCCCAGCTCTTTGGGAGGCCAAGTCGGGTGGATCGCTTGAGGTCAAGAGTTCAAGACCAGTCAGGCCAACACGGCAAAACCCTGTCTTTACTAAAAATACAAAAATTAGCCGGGTATGGTGGTGCATGCCTGTAATTCCAGCTATTCTGGTGGATGAGGCTTGAGAATTGCTTGAACCCGAGAGGTGGAGGATGTAAGCTGAGATCATGCCACTGCACTCCAGTCTGGGTGACAGAGTGAGACTTTGTCTCAGAAAAAAAAAAAAAGATAAAATAAAATTGAGATTTACACATAAATTTCATTACCCTATAAATAGAAGTGTGCGTTATTTGTGATAAATGGCCTAGAATTGTGACTTTTTAAAGCTGGTTGTTGTGGGGTTTGAATAGCCAAGTCTTGCCTGGCTTTCTTGGCAACTCCAAAGGCCAAGGCTGCCATGGGAGGTGGGAAGTGACAGTTTTCCCATGGAGGGGCTCCAATTATGGCCCCACCTGCAGTGTCCGATGCTGTCCTCACTGGCCTGGACCCTCAGATGGACTGTTGGGCGGGAGAGCTGACTCATATCATAAACTCTGTCAGGAAGGTGTTATGATGACAAGCTCAGGAGTGGAACATAAACTTTCAAATTCGCCTGCACGGTCTGAGGCTTTTACATAACATGGTTATGTAATTTTCGTCAGTGATTTGCTGACCTACTTTACACTTTAAAGACAATAGTTTCAGAAACTACGGTGGTGCACGCCTGTAATCCCAGCTACTCTGGAGGCTGAGGCAGGAGAATTGCTTGAACCCAGGAGACGGAGGTTGCAGTGAGCTGACACGGTGCCATTGTACTCCAGCCTCGGCGACAGAGTGAGACTCCGTCTCAAAAAAAAATAAAAAAAAAGAAACTACATAAACCACCTGGGCTGTTACCAGCGATGGAAGGTTATTTGATGCTAAGGTCTTTTTCTGTTCATTTGCCAAACAAAGATTGATCAGCTGTTTACAAAACAGTGAACTAGGTGCTGTGGGAAATGTATAAAAATAAAGTCTGTGATCTTAACATGGTCGGCATTTAGTAGGAGGAGTAAAGCAGGACAGCACTTTTAAATTTGTTTTCTAACTAAGTACGGTTCAGAGAAAAGGATATGAGATGTCAGATGAATTGATTTTCACAATTTCTGGTCTCAGTTGGGACAGATCGAGGGAGGATTCTAAGAAATGTGTGGGTAGGCAATTTGTGTGACCATCAGAGTGTGCTTACACAAACTTAGATGGCATAGCCTACTATACACCTAGGCTACGTGGTAGAGCCTATTACTTCTAGGCTAGAAACCTACACAGCATGTTACTGTACTAAATACTGTAGGCAATTGTAACACAATGGTGACTACTTCTGTATCTAAACAGATCTAAACTTAGAAAAAGCATAGTAAAAATAACCCTATTGTCATCTTAGGGGACCACCATTGTATATTTGGTCCATTGTTGACCAAAATACAGTTGTGTGATCCGTGACTGTGTTTGAGATGGGCTTTGAAAGTCGACAGGATTTGGGTGACTGAGTCGGAGTGTGTGTGTGTGTGTTGGAGCGTGTGTGTCTGTGTATGTGCACACTCATGTGTGGGTACCTGCTTACATGCGGTCGTCTGGGTGAGAGACGGATGGGTCTAGGAGGGGTGTTTCTGGTGAGAACCGGCGTAAACAGAGGCCGGAAATGGGAAACTGGGGCCAGTGTCTAGAGAACAGCGAAAAGTTTGTTTGCACCTGGCTGTATCCATCCTTTGGATTTTTGAAACATTGTACCTGTCTACTGGGCCTGCACCATTTTTTTCAAAAGAACTCACTAATTATTCATACCATAATGGAAAGCTTCCTTCAGGGTGTTCATGAGAATAACTTCTTTCAATTCTACAGTGATAGATAGTGAAATAATTAGATTGCAGGTGGCCGTGAAATATAATTTGTTTTTTTGAGTCTCTTGGCAGTTGGCTTCATTTTAGTGGTTATTATCAATTATAAATAATCATCATAATTATAATTATGATTATTATTTGAGACAGAGTCTTGCTCCGTCGCCCGGGCTGGAGTGCAGTGGCATGATCTCAGCTCTCTGCAACTTCTGCCTCCTGGGTTCAAGCAATTCTCCTGCCTCAGCCTCCCAAGTAGCTGGGATTACAGGTGCCCACCACCACACTTAGCTAATTCTTGTGTGTGTGTGTGTGGGGTGGGGGGGGTGGTTAGTAGAGATGGGGTTTCACCATGTTGGCTGGCCTAAGGTGACCTAAGGTGATCCACCTTCCTTGGTCTCCCAAAGTGTTGGGATTACAGGTGTGAGTCACCATGCCCAGCCTAGTGGTGATTATTTTTTAAAAAAAAAATTATTGTAGGAGCTGAGAAAATGAATCTGTATTGAACTGATTTAATTACAAAGTATTTATTTACTTTACAAAAGAGACGCCTAAAGAAGATTCCTAAAAATAGCCAGTTTCCCTCATTGTGTTTACAATATAGTTTCTTTTGCTAAAATTTGGTTTACACTAAATTTTCAGGTCCAAGTGCATGGAGTAAGGCACACTGTATCAGCAGCATGGAAATTAACAATACATTTTTTGTCTCCATTAATTTTTATGTTATACATTAACACGAGAGGGTCATTTTTCATGGTTGGCGTGCACATGCCAATCCCTTGGGAAAGGAAATGGTACAACTTCTATTTGCATGTTTTTATGAGAAAAAATAATCTTACTGATATTTAACATATGGGTGGATGGTAGTACATATATATAATTTTAAAGTAAATATACATGTATCGGGGTTGTGTGTTCATAAGGTTGTTTTTGGCTGGCTTGTGTTTTGACTGATAAGCACATAGGGAGTTATATTAATATATTTTGAACATCAGCCTTGGGTGTGGGCCAGCTTCAGCTCCTCGTCTTTAGATGAAGAGTTATGGGAGCCATTTAAGGATTTTAAGCAGCAGAGTGCTTGATCAGAGGTGCATTTTATTTTTATGTTTACTTTTTAAAATTTCAGATTTAGGGAGTACCTATGCAGGTTTGTTACATGGGTATTGCATGATGCTGAGGTTTGGGCTTCTAATGACCCCATTGCCCAAGTAGTAAACATAGCACCCGATAGGTAGTTTTTCAACCCTTGTCCCCTCCCTCCTTCCGCCTTTTGGAATCCCCAGTGTTTATTGTTTCTGTCAGAGGTGCATTTTAAAAAGATTACTTAGGTTATTGTGTGCAAGAATGGAAGGCCAGTTAGGAGATGAGACCAGTACCCCAGGGACGCTACAATCATGAGAGAAAGTTGGGGCCACAGGTGGCAGAAGCTATGTTGACCTACTGGTGCTATCAGCTTGAGATCACATTTGGTACAATTATTTTTCTTAACTATTTTCTGTGTTACATTTGCCCTGGGGCTTTATGGCATGTATCTGATTATCCAGCACTGTAAAGGGATGAGTGTTGACATTAATGAAGACTTGCCTTAAATCAGTTTCTTTTCTGAGAATCCGAGTAGAGAGAAATCCATCTAACAGTGAAATTTTACTCGTTTGCTGAAAGCAGAGGCTTGTGGAGCCCTTGTACAGTGACTCCAGCTGAGACTCTGGCAAGTGTTGATTGAGCAGAGAACTTCCCTGGCTACCCCACAAGAAAAAGCTCCCACCCTCCACACAGACATACAGGCTTTTGCTCTTACATCATCGTACTTGTAGCTGTCTGAAATGACTACGGATTTGTTTTCTTGCTTACCGTGGGTCTTTCTTGCTTGGATGTAAGGGCAGAGGCCGTCAATCTCCAGCCCTGGAATAGAATCTGACATGTAGGAGGTACTCCATTTTTTTAAATGCTCAAATCTGGACTTGCCCACGAACAAACATCAATTATCCTCATATGGAGCGTTGTGAGGGGACCTGCTGGTTAGATGGCAGAGTTTAGCATTCATGCCCCAGGCCCTGGAAAGTTTTGTGGAGCTTCTCATTTGCCAAACAACTGTCATTTTTACAAATATTTTTCTGATCATGGAAGAAGAACAAAAGAGGAAATGAGAAATAGATGTGTGGTGCCCAGATGGCCACTGCTCTGAGCACAAGCAAGAGGCTGTCGTGGCCCCTAGACAGGCTCAGTAAGGGCTGGAGGGGAAGCCTGTTAGTCAGGAAAGCTACAAGGAGGAAAGAGGTGGTTCTGGTTTTTTGATCATGCACCAATTATGCTTTTTGCTTCTAGTTGGTTTTTATTTAATTTTTTTTTCTTTAGGGATAATTTGAGGACCAAGCACATAGCCTTTTCTGTCCCTTCCCCATCTCCCTTCTCTTCCCTTCCCCTCTCTTCCCTTCCCTTCTCTTCCCTTCCCTTCCTCTTCCCCTTCTGCCTTCCCTTCCCCTTCTCCCTTCCCTTCCCTTCCCCCTAGTTCTCTTCCTTCCTTCCTTTCCTTCCTCTTTCTTTCTCTTTTTTTCCTTCTTTAGATAGAATATTTTATTAATTTAGGTGGATTTATTAATTTAGGTGGATTTTGGGTTAATAATTAAAATAATAAAATGGCTAAGCTCTTAACACGAGTCAGGTATTATTGTGCTACACACTTTAAAGAGGCTCAGCTCATTGAAAGCTAACAATAACTCCCTGTGTATTGCTACCATTAGCTCCATCTTACAGATGAGGAAACAGAGATTTTTAGAAGGTTCAAGTAAATATGCTCAGTTTCACACAGCTCAGAAATCACAGGTCTGAGAATTAAACTCCAGTGAGCTCTCTCTAGAGTTCACAGACAAAACTAATACACTACACTACTTCCTCCTGTGATGTTATTTAACTTTCGCTTTCCTAGAGAAAGACATTGCTGCAGCACACTAAAACAAAATTTTAACATAGTCATCACACTGTTCAGTGTACTAGGGTACTGGCGGCTTCACCAGGACTCTGAGTTCTTGGAGAAAAGGGATTGTGCTGTGTCCATCATTACGTCCTTAGTGACTCCAATATGATACGTACTCAATAAATATCTACTCAATGAAAAGTGAATGACATCATTTTTCTTTTCTCCCAGTCCTCATATCATAGGCAGTAGTAGCAGAAGGGATTTGAAATTTATCTTGGCTTTTGGGCAATGTCAAAGCTCCGAAGTGCATGGCAATATGTCTGCACTGTCTCCAAAAGCTGCTTCAGGATCCTGCTGCATCTTTGGGTGCATCTTAATAAAACGTTTTCAGAAGAGTAGTTCAAAAGGCACTTGCCAACAGGACCAAATTCTACTCTATGGTTAAAAGCATGAAAAGCAAGTCTCAATGAAACAACAAAGATTTTACTCATTTTCATTGCAAGTGGCTTTTCCTGCTTGTTCTTCTTTCACCATCCCACCATTTGACCCCAAACTGGGGCATAAAAGCTGGTGGACATGGGCCATGGGGCATACATCCATAGCTGAGACTTGGCTCAGCTGACAGGTTCTAGTCAGCCATTGCTGCTGGCTTTACCCTATAGGACAGAACAGTAGGGGTATCTATAGACTTCCTGCATCAAGATTGGTGGTGATACCAGCTTTTTAGTCTGAGCTCTTTATCTGGGATCCTACAAGCAGTGATTGGGCCCTGATGTGTCTGCTCATTAATTCTTTAATTTCTTAACTCATCCAATAGCTATTTTTACAGAGTGGTTGGATGGGTTAAAAACTATATTAAGGAACTAATTGTGACATAAGACTTCTCCTAGGCCTCACTGCAACATGCAGCCAGTGTATTCCACCAGGATCCGACCTTTGGGACATCCATGTGGCAGAGAGCATTGAGCAAGAGAGATTCTGTTACAGCCCAAGAAATCTCGAGGGATAGAGATCCTAACATGGTGACAAAGGGTGCAAGCAATTGGATCCAAGGCACAATTTACATTGCATTATCAAGGGGAAGGGTTACATATTGGTTAAAAAAGAAAACCGCTCCTCAATTACTTTTGGAACTGCTGCAGCATAGAGTGAAGAATAGTTGCTGGAGCAAGAATTAGAAAGCTAGTCTTGACTCTGCCACTGACTTACGTTTTATGCCTTGTGCCTAGTAGACACTCAATAGACAGTTGTTGAGTATTAAGGAAAAGCTTGGGCAAGGTACTTAACTTCTCTGGGTCTCATTTTCTGTAAAGAGTAAATGATTTTTAAATCACATGATTTCAAAAGTCCATTGCAACATTAACAGTCTGTGACTGAGTCTCTTTATAGGAAGACACATGGAGGAGAGAAGTATCATAGATGATATCTGGCAACAAAGGCATTTTTTAAATCAACAACTTTATAAGTGGTTGGATTAAAGGTGACTGAGGACTTTCAGAAACACCAAAATTCCCAGCAAAGATTCAAGGGTTGCCATGGCCAGAAGTTGGCTATGTTAATTTAGCCCATTATGAGAAGCAGAAGTTCATAGCTCAGAGTGAGGATTAGACTCTGAGTTTAAATCCTGCCCTGCCACTTGTTACTATGCCCTTGGGTAAGTGTCTTCCCGTAAGCCTCAGTTTATGTGACGTGGTGATAGCAACACACCTTTCCTCATACCATTGCTGGAAGGGTTGAATGAAAAGGGTGAAAAACACTTGGCACAGTGCCAAGCATGGAGTGGAGGCCAAGCACATGTTTGGGGGAACAGACAAAAACATGTTTACTCTGTACCCAAAGTTTTCCAGAAGACTTAGCCAAACAATTCAAGCCATAGTGCTCTAGAGTTCTCCAGCTATTCAAGAATGGGGAAGAATGCCTCAAAGTACCTTTTGTGAGGAATATGCATTAAGAATACCTGCGTTCATTTGTTCTGACTCCACAGTTATCAAATTATAGTGTGGATTTTCTTGTTTCTGTGAGGGAATGCACTGACCTGCTGATGTGACCATTCCAGTCTGCTAAGAGTTTGCCATTTCTCATTACAAACCCATGGATTGGCATCTTGGTTATTTATCAGTCTTTTGGGAGTTTAGCAAGAAAGAGCTTATTACACAGGATTTGTCTTACTCTGGGAAGGAACCAGACCTGCTGAAATGAAGTTCCTGGAGCAGCAAAGTAGGTGGGGGCACATTGTGGACTGAGGTCCTAACCCCGTTGGGATTGCCTGAAGGATACTCTCTACTGGAAGACACTGGGACTAGGTGTGAGCCCTTTCACCCTCTACCTGCCTTTCCTAAAGCGAAGGGTGCCCCACTGAGGCCGCTTGAGTTATAAAGGCCCTAATAAACACAGCCTAGGTGTTGGGTCTTGTCACCACTGGCTCCAGCCTTCCAAATGCAAACTTAAGAATGTCCCATAAATGAAGCAGGAACTCTTATCTTGGACCATAGTTATAATCTCCTTGTATCAACTCTGTCAACTGGTTCTAAGCCAAAATAATTGCATTTTACTATAATTATGTAATGGATACAGAAAACACGTGAAATATTAAGCAAGATTGTAAACTTAGGAAGGATTGCAAATTCTGGGGCAATGATTTGGAAGGCACTACTTGAAGTTCTCTCTCACATCCCTCATTTTATTTAATCCTCACAAGTGTGCCAGGAGGATTTTAAAGGAAAATATCCTCATTTTATAAACGAGGGATCTGAAGCTCAAAAACGTTGGGAAATGCTCCCAAACTTTTTCTTATTAAAGGGCAGAACTGAAGGTCAGTCTCAGGTCTTCAATGTCAAGCTTGGCTCTCTTTGTCTTTGCACCATACTGTTGAGGCTCTCCCGTACAAGTGTGTTTTGAAATATGCTGGAGGCATGTTTGTGAGTTTTATGAAAATGTCAGAGAAAGAATTAAGAAGATCCTTTTTGCTTCTGTAAACAGAGAGTGGAAATAGAGTAGGCTGTAGTGGGGTAGTCAGGAAAAGGCACAATGTATCTTTTAGCATGTCCTCAGCAAGGTTGAGTTTATTGTAGTACCCAATATTGTGAGATGCCTTAAGGTTCATAAATGTCCTTCTTGTTTTGCTTAGTTCTTCAGGTAAAATTCATTCAGAAGGCAAGTTAAAGAAGGCTTAACACGTTCTTGCACATTGATTTTTATTACTTTTGTGGGTTAGTATGAAACAGCAAATTGCCACCGTAGCTCCTCTTACACACCCTTCTCAATTAGCAGGTGACAACCCTATTCCAAGACAAGTTTCCAATTTCACCCGCAAGAATCCCGCAAGCACACATTCTACAATAGTGTGGTTTCATGTTTCATAAAACCAGTGATACACTTGTGTTAGAACTGGTATGGGTTTATACAAAAATTTCCCCTCCCATCCCTACTAATTGTGAAAATATGAATATATTTCAAATCGGGTGCTACCACCACCAATGCAGACATGCACACCTGTGACCAGCACCGGTTCGAGGCTGGGCTATTCAAGCCCCATGTTTATCATCCCAGTCCCACAGATCGAGTGGATGGCAGGTGAGAGGGAGATGCCTCACATACACTGGGAGAAGCCCGATAAGGACACCGCAACTGCCAGCCCCTGTGTGTGTTCAGCACTGTCCATTGTAATTATGGGAGCAGATTCCAAATGCAAGCTTGGATCCAACAAACTGTGTAGGTACAATTAAGGAAGTGTTAGCTCTCCAAACCCTGGTGTTGGCCTCTGGAGCCCTTGCTTGCCAGGATGGAATTTACGAAAAAAAAGAGCGCCCTGCATATAATGTAGCACAGTACGGCCTTTGCTCTGGGTTAGAAAACCCCAGTAGGGAGTTGAATATTCTAGATTTGCTGGTGAGCAATGCGTGTGGTCGGTGCTCTGGAAAACAGGCAGTTTTTCATGAGCGATCATTTTTTCCTCAGAAAAATTCCTAGAGGAGTGTTCTGCGGTCGCAGGTCCCTCTGTGCCACTGCAAGGGTGTTTCACTGCTGCTGTGTGTAGAAGCCACGTATAGCTCATCTTCTGGCTGGATCCTCGGGTGTCTCTATGTACTCCCCCTGATTCAAGTCAAGACTGTGCTTCTGTGGCAGACTGATCAGCATTTAATGCATATTGAAGACTTGAAGGGAAGGTTTCTTGTCCTGTGGGCACAGAGCTGAACAATCTTCACTAACCATGATTTTTTTTTTTTTTTTTTTTTGAGACAGAGTGTCACCCTGTTACTCAGGCTGGAGTGCAGTGCGATCTCGGCTCACTGTGACCTCCACTTCCTGGGTTCAAGCAATTCTCCTGCCTCAGCCTCCCTAGTAGCTGGGATTACAGGTGCCTGCCACCACACCTGGCGAATTTTTGCATTTTTAGTAGAGACAGGATTTCACCATGTTGGCCAGGCTGGTCCCAAACTCCTGACCTCAAGTGATCCGCCTGCCTCGGCCTCCCAAAGTGCTGGGATTACAGGCATGAGCCACTGCGCCTGGCCCCATGTTTTCTTTTTGGTACTTCATCTGCATTTGTTTATTGAGCCAATCAATATTTAATGAGCACTTGCTGTATGCAACAAGAAAAATAATAGCAATAACGATAATCACAATAGTACAAAAGTGTCCTGATCTTTAAATGCTTCCAATATTTCTGGAAGAGTGCTAAGTGCTGGATACATATTCTGTCATTTAATTCATGTAGCAAAATGCTAATCTCCATTTCATAGACAAGGAAAGTGATGGTGAAGCACGACCTTGGATAATATAGGAGCTACACAACCAATGTAGACGCAGATGTTGCCTTCAGGGAGACTCTTATTCCTCAAGTCTTTATTGAGCACCTATTATGTTCCAAGTGCTTGTCCAGTTACTGGAGGTACAGGGACTCCTATGAGATAACAAAGTTCCTGATCTCAAGGAATTTCCCTTTTAAGAGAATGTGAAATGTGCAAAAGCAATCTGTTTCAGTCAGCTCAGGCTGCTATAACAAAATACTACTGGCTTGGGGCTTACACAAGGAAGATTTATTTCTCATAGTTCTGGAAGCTGTGAAATCCCATCATCTGGTTGTCAGTTGATTCAGTGCCTGGTAAGGGCTCTCTCCCTGGCTTGCAGATGGCTGCCTCCTTGCTGCATCCTCACATGGTGGAGAGAAAGAGCTCTGGTTCCTTCCTCTTCCTGTAAGGATACTAATCCCATCATGGGGTTCCTGCCCACATGACCTCCTCTAAACCGACTGTAGGGGAGGCCAAATTTGACTTCTTTCCTCTTAGCATTTTTGGCTAGTCCTGAGAGTTAAATTGAGAAAAATACAATTAACAGGAAAAAAACATATATATTTATTTAAGTTTTATGTGACTCAGCCCTCATAAGGAACTGACAACCCAAAGAAGCCGTTAGAATTGAATACTTACATACTGAACTGGACAAAGAGTAGCAAATTATGGAAACATTACAGGACAAAGAGGCTTGGGCTAGGGCAGTTAATGGTGGAAAAGTAACTCGGAGGGGTTATTTGAATAAGATTTGTACAGATTTCTCCTGGCCTTGACTCCGTCTCTTGTGACCAGAACATTATTTTCCTTCTGGTATAGGGAGGACATTTTTTCCCATGGGAGTTTTATCTTCTACTTTTAGGTAGAAAAAGGGGGAGGCCAGAGTGCCACCTTTCTTGCGTCTGCTGTTTCCTTAAGTGCATTTAGCTCAAAATAATCCTTTGACCAAGTGGCATAATTTGAGGTAGCATATTCTTGCACCCTTCACTGCTTATCTCCCAAAGTTCCCACCTCCTAATGCTATCACGCTGGGATTGGGACTTCAACATTTGAATTTTGAGCAGGACTCAAATATTCAATCCGTAAAACAATTCTGTTAAATGACTCAAAACCTAGTCATCTTGCATGCAAACCACATCTGAAACCGCATTTGTCAAAAATGGTATGCGTAATTCAGATGCCTGACTGTCTCCTGAGGGTAGTTTGGTAACGCTCCAGACCCTTCCCTCCTGCCCCTGTCTGTTGACTTTCTGTCCAGCCACTTTGAGATCCTAAATTTAGATCATTGTTACTTTCTTTCATCGATGCATTTTAAATTTTAGAGTATAACACACATCTTTCGGTAAAGTTATTCCTAAGTATTTTATTCTTTCAGATGCTATTATAAGTGGAATTGTTTTCTTAATTTTATTTTCAGATTGTGCATTACCAGTGTATAGGACTAATTTTGTTTTTGTAGATTGGTCTTGTACAGAAAATCCTGTACAAGGCATGGTGGCTCACACCTGTAATCCTGCACTTTGGAAAGCTGAGGTAGGAGGATCACTTGAGTCCAGGAGTTCGAGGCCAACCTGGGCAACATAGCAAGACCTCATCTCTACAAAAAATTTTGAAATTAGCTGGGCATGGTGGCACATGCCTGTAGTCCCAGCTCCTTGGGAGGCTGAGGTGGGAGGATTGCTTGAACCTGGGAGGTTGAGGCTTCAGTGAGCCATGATTGTGCCACACTGTACTCATCCCAGGCAACAGAGCAAGACCCTGTCTTCAAAAGAAAAGAAAAATATTCTATAAACTCAATGAAAACATTTATTAGTTTTAATAGATTTCAGTGGATTCCTTAGGATTTCCAATATGCAAAGTCAGGTAATCTATGAATAAATATAGTTTTATTTCTTTCCAATATTGGTGCCATTTATTTTATTGCCTAATATCTCTGGCTTGAATCTCCAATACAATGTTGAATTTAAGTGGTGGGAATAGACATCCTTGTCTAGTTCCTGACTTTAAAGGAAAAGCATCCAGTCTTGCACTATTAAGTATGATGTTAGCTGTGGACTTTTCATAGATGCCCTTTATCTGAATAAGGAAATCCCTTCCTATTCCAAGTTGCTCAAGTGTTTCTCCCATAAAAAGTATTGAATCTTGTCAAATTCTTTTTCTGTGTGTATTGAGCTGGTCATGTGGTTTTGTTTTTTATTCTGTTGATACGGTGCATTACATTCATTCATTTTTGGATATTAAACCAACCTTGTATTCCGAGACTAAATTCCACTGGGTTATGGTGCATAACTCTTTTTTATGTGTTGCCAGATGTGGTTTACTATTATTTTGTTGAGGATTTTTGCATCCATATTCATAAGAGATATTCATCTGTAGTTTTTTGTTTGTTTGTTTTTCTTGTGATATCTTTGACTGATTCTGGTGTCAGGATAATACTGGCCTCTTTACAGGATTATTGGCCTTCCTCCTTTAT
Organism: Pongo abelii; assembly: GCF_028885655.2. Lineage (NCBI taxonomy): Eukaryota > Metazoa > Chordata > Mammalia > Primates > Hominidae > Pongo > Pongo abelii. The sequence continues at coordinate 128,228,065 of NC_071993.2, read as the reverse complement.
TTCTCTCCCTTCTAGCTTCCCTAGGTCTCCAGGAAACCTTAAATCCTTATTTGTGAATATCTGTGGGTGGTGTCTGATGCAAACATCACCCTTTGCAGGAGACCCATGTGTCAGTGCCCCAAAAGACAACCTGAAGTTGCTCTGTAGCCACTCTTGTAGCACTTTGTAGATTGATCTCAATAGAGGATGAGCTTTTGCTGATTTTCTCCTTCAAAGGGATATTTGGTCTTAAAACTAATCTGTACATGAGAATTTCCTGGGAAGCTTTTAAAAAATAAAACATTTTTTCTGGACCTTCAGAACCTTTGGAAGTGGTGCTCAGGCATCTGTATTTTAAAAACTCTCCCCAGGTGATTCTGATGATTGTCCAGGTTTGCACTCACTGTTGTTGAACATGGAGTCAGAATCAGGGCAGGTCTTCTCTGCTGGGCTCTGAACACAATGCATAACCAGTCACTGCCCTCATCTTCCTTGATCTGTGATTTACAAACTTTTTAAAACTTGATTCATAGTATGAGGTGCATTTTACATCCTGACTCAGGACACAATATGTATGTTTGTGTGTGTGTGTGTAAACTGAAACAAAAATTTTATGCAGTAACACCTACCCTTATAGAAAATGCATTCAGATTTTTTCTTTGCTATTCTGTTCTATTCTCATTTGTTCATTAAAAAAATTGACCAAACCTACAAACTAATTTCACAACCCACTAATAGATGTTGACCCACAGTTTGAAAAGCGGTATCCTAGAATGCATCTCAGATGCCTTGGCATTTCCTTTAGTCGCCTTAGTTCTGAAAGCTTCAGTTTCCTCTTCTGTAAAATGAGGTGGTTATTAGGTCAGATGATCTCTAAGCTCTTGGATTCTGTAAATTTGTTGAGTAGTAAGTGTCTCTTTAGTTGTTTCTTGCTGTTGTCTATTCTCTTACACTGGATTAATATATTGTACTTTCAAGTATATCATTGGTTTAATCTCTGTACTCACTCCAAGTACCCTGTGTCCCTCTTAAACTAGAAAGGCCAGAACTGGCTCCAATAGGTGTAGCATGTAGCATGTACCAAATATAATTCAATAAAATCCATCATCATTTTTATCTGTTGTTTGCTGTGTCTGAAGCATTAATAACAAAAAAGGGAAAGAAAAAACTTATTAGTAATGTTCTCTTTATTCGATCATTCAGTTAGTATGTATTGGGTCCCTGCTATATGTGTAATGATCTATGTGTGTTGGGAAAATAGAGAAGTCTTGAATAATTCCTTTTATTGGTTAAGGCTTTTTTAAAAATTCACACATAGAGATGGAAGAAAGAATGAAGGCAGGTAGAGGTTATCACATCGTGATTTCATTGTGTAATGAACTTTCAATCTTTGTGCCAAAATGGATGGTGGGGTGGGGATGAGGCTGTAAATCGTATAGTCTATCAGTGAGAAGGGGCCATCTCAAATTTTAGCTTGTCTCCCAGTAAAGACAGTCTCACAAATGTTCCTAGGTTCTAGTGTCGGGATTCTTTTAACTGCAAGTGGCTGAAATCTCAACTCGAACTGGCTTAAGCCATGTATGGAGTTTTTTGATTCACATCCCAGAAAAGTTCAGGGTACCAGCTAAATTCAGGGTATGGTTGATGCTACAAGGACTTGGTGTCCTCCCATTTCTTTGTTCTGTCTTCTGTGGAATTGACTTCATTCAATCTGGTTGTCCCCAGCAGCTACATGTTCTCAAGATGACAACTCTAGACCTAACAAGCTCTTGGCACTGAGGTGAAAAGTACGCGCTGCTTCCCTTGCATTTTCACGTAGAAGTGACACTGGATGTCGTTGATTGGTTCCTTTGCCTGTTCCTGAACCAATTATGGTGGCCTGGAAAATGCAATGTGCTGATGGGCGTGGGCCTGGATCATGTATCACATCCAAAAGTAGATGTGGGATTCCCTCCAGACCACATGGCCTGATTGAATGGGCAATGGATGCCCAGTGAAAACTGGGGACTATTGCTGAAGAAGAAAATAAGACTGCCAGGAAGGACAGATCCATCAAATCAGAGCCATAGTGCTTTGGGACAAGAAGAGGCCTAGTGTAGTGCCCTCAATTTACAACATGGAAAACAGGACTTTAAAAGGAGAAGTGACTTATATAAGGCCCTTCCCCTAATGATCTGCATGACTTTGACTTTGGGCCATTCATTCATTCATTTATTCATTTAACAAATATTTATTAAGAATATATTAAGTGCCGGATATTGTCCTAGGTGCTTGGGATCAATCAGTAATAAACACAAAGATCCTTGCCATTGTGGTGCTCCCATTCTAGCTTAGGTAAGGAAGCTAGGGGGTGCTCAAGGAGATACAATTTTACATAGGGTAGTCTAGACAAGACTTGAGAAAATGACAGTTCAGCGAACACTTGAAAAAGAGGAGAGAAGTTGGCCAGGTAGATACCTTGGGGAAGAGCATGGCAGGGACAGAAAATCGCCATTCAAAGACCCAAATGTGGGAGTGTGCCTGACTTAGTTGAGGAAAAGCAAATAGGCCAGTGTCACTAGAGTGGAATGAGGAACGGGGAAAGAGACAGAATGTGGATGATGGAGAGGTAAGGGAGAGGGAAGATCATATAGGACTTTGAGTACTTTAGCTTTTACTCTGATAGAAATAGGGAACCATAGTAGGGTTTGAGTGGATGAGTGCCATCATCTGACATTTAACAACTCTGTTTGTTTTGATGAGAACTTGGGAGCAAATGTAGAAGCAGAGGGATGACATAGGAGTTATCACAATAATCAAGGCAAGAGTCAAGGTTGGCTCAGACCAGCTTTAGTGCAGGCAGTGAGAAGTGGTCAGGTTCTGGATGTGCTTTTGAAGGGTGAGCCAAAAGGGAGGTTTCAGGACAGATTGGATGTAGAGTAGGAGAGGAAGGGAAGAGTCAAGGATGACATCAAAGCTTTTGGCCTGATCAAGTAGAAGGATGGAGTTGCCATCACCTGAAATGGGGAAGGCTGTGTGTGTGGAGCTGGTTTGGCAGAGATATCAAGGATTCAGTTTTGCACATGTTATGTTTGACATGTTTATCAGACATCCAAGTGGAAGTATAAGAGGCAGTTGGAAAATGAAGTCTGGAGATTGGAAGATGAGTCTTGAGGAATATTATTGAATTTGTCCATAATATGTTCACTAAACTATCATTTAATTTAGAACACCTGTCTAAAGTCCTGTCTTGATGACCCTATATAAAATTGTATCTCCTTAAGCATCTTCCAAACTCCAGACTTCATTTTCATGATTCTAAACATCACATATGAAAGATATGAAAACATCATTCATATGTGATATTTAGAACCATGAGGCTAGATGAGATTTCTGATACAGTAGTCATAGGTAGAGCAGAAAAGCAGGCTAAAGACTGAGTCCATGGGCACACTAACATGAAAACAAAGGAGAAAAGGAAGAATCAGAAAAAGAGGCTGAGACGGGGAACAATGGGTCAGAAGAAAAACCAAGGCTTTATGGGGCATGGATGCCAAGTGTGTCATGGAAGAAGGAGTGATCAGCTGGTTCAAATGATTTTTATAGGTCAAATGAAATGGGGACTTAGAATGAAACCATTGATTTAGCAATATATAGATGACCTTGGCAAGAGCATTTTGGTGGAGAGGTGGGGCAGCTTGATTGGAGAATTTAAGAAAGAATAGAAGGTTTGGAGATAACAAATTGGCTAAAATATCAATCATTTATTTGCTTATGGGTTTGCAGTTTGGCCAGAGCTCAGCAGGAACTACTGTTCTTGGTCCTTTGCAGAATAAGTTAATGAACTCTTGCACTTTGAGTGCCTCATCATAGAAATTTGACTAAATAATATCACTCACCTACTCCCAATTAATTAGCAAATTTTTTAATAAAATGGAGGTGGTTTCAGTGAATCCATTGTTGGTTGATGCCACTGAGCACTGCCAGGGAATTCTATGTCTCCATCCTGGATGAGGCTACCATCTTGGACCTTGATCTTCTGGGATACCGATGAGCTTTGAGCAGACCAAAGTGTTTGACTAAAGTTGACAGATTAAGATATGTGAATGACCACCTTCTCCTAAAATGCACTGAATTTAAAAAAATTAGTTGTAAGTCTTTCTCCTTAAAATTTCTGTTAAGCCCCTGACACTTGGTATCTACTACTTGCCAGGGCATGTTAGAGGACCAGGTAGCAGCAAACGAAGGCAGAGCTCTGGGGAGTGGCCCCTTCTGAGATGCCTGGGGCTTTGTGGTTGTGTTGCTCATGGTGGTTTTCGTGATACCCACACAGTGGTATCATGGTTTCTGCTAGTCATTTTGCCCATGCCTTGTAAGTCGGGCTCTGCTCTGATCGATGTTTCTAAAACCCTGTCATGTGTTAGGTTTGAGCTTCACTGATGGCAAGATACAGAGAAAAAGAGTACGAATTTGAGGGTCAGAGAGACAGTTGTTCAAATCCCTCAGCTCACTCACTCACTAACAACTGTCTTTCACAAGTTCTGTAATCTTTCTGAGTCTTGGTGTCTGCATCTATAAAACAGGGTTAATAATGCTACTTACCTCCAGATTGTCTTGTCAACCTCCTAAACTATCAAGCACTTTCCTGTGTTAACTGTTACTGTAGTATCCAATATAGGTGTGTCTCCTATTTCTATGGACTGTTTGAAAATATGCATGTGTGTGCACACATGCACACCCACACACACACCCACACACACACACACACATTCTGTCAATACTGGGAATGAACCAAAATAATTTTAGCTTTGAACTATTTCCTTCTCGGTTGAATGAGTCATTGCCCATTATCTTTATGATACAATAATGCAAAATGCCAGTGAAAGGAGCCGGTGTTTGTTTCAATGGACGATTAACCCTTCAGGTATGATTTTCCTTGTGTTGCTATTGAATTTTACATTAATTTTAAATTAAGGAAATACTTAAAAGGTAATAGCCAAGAGAACAAAAATGCTCTGTTAGTCCCATGGCAGTCATGGGAACTCCTGGCAGACCTGAATGGGATGACTGTGTAGTTACAAGCTGTGGGTTGCTGTTTGTGCAAGCACTTACCAGGTGCCTGTTTACATCTGACTGTAATGAAGGCCTGGCCCCTTCTCCAGAGGGTCATGGCCTGCAGGAGGAAGTCACACCGACATGGTTGCAGAGCTGAGTCCAGGTACAGAGTTCTGGATGCTGATTTTAAATACACCCTCTTTGTGTTTTCTTTCTTTTCTTCTTGGATTTCCTCTGTAGGGTTTTGATCACACCTTCTAGACATCATTAAAAGCGGTTCTTTTTCTCTCTACCTGAGATGCTTCCCCAGGCATATCATTAATGAGTGAATTTAGTTTTAACTCCCATCTTTGAATCCACACAGCTTCAAGAGGGAATTTTCTAAAAAGACAAATCTGGTCATGGCTCTTCCCTGTTTAATATTTCTCCCTGGCTATGGCAGTTTTATTTTGTAATTTAATTGTTATTTTAATTAAAGTTATACATTAACATAGGTTTTGTTTTTAAAAGGCAGAGGAGTTCTAGTTTATAAGGAAAACAGCTGGCTCTACCCTGTTCTTCCCAAACCCCAGGAGGAGCTATTTTTCACTTTTTCACAGTTTCTTCTCACACTTCCCAATACACACTTACACTCTGTGGTTGGCAGAATAGTTGTCCTTTCTAACCCAAAGGTGTCCATGTCCTAATTCCCACAACCTGTGAATATGTTAGTTTATATGGCAAAGGGGAATTAAGGCCACCAGTGGAATCACGGCTGCTAATCAGTTGACTTTAAAATAGGAAGGTTATCCAGGATTCTCTGGATGGAGCCAATGTAATCATAAGGGACCTTAAAATTGGAAGAAGAAAGCAGAAGTTAGAACTCAGACTTGATACATCATCACTGGCTCTTTGCCATGAGCCAAGTGATGTGAGCAGCCTCCAACAGTTCAAAGAACAAAGAAACAGTTTCTCCTCAGTCTCCTGAAAGAAACAGAGCCCGGCTGACCCCTTGATTTTGCCTGGATGGTCACTCCAGTGAGACATGTTTTAGACTTCTTCTTCTTTTTTTTTTTTTTTTTTTTTTTTTTTTGAGACAGAGTTTCATTCTTGTTGCCCAGGCTAGAGTGCAATGCTGTGATCTCAGCTCACTGCAACCTCCACCTCCCGGGTTCAAGTGATTCTTCTGCCTCAGCCTCCTGAGTAGCTGGGATTACAGGTGCCCACCACCACACCTGGCTAATTTTTGTATTTTTAGTAGAGACAGGGTTTCACCATGTTGGCCAAGCTGGTCTTGAACTCCTGGCCTTAGGTGATCCACCTGCCTTGGCCTCCCAAAGTGCTGGGATTACAGGCGTGAGCCACTGCACCCGGCCTAGACTTCTAAACTGAAGAACACTAAGACAAATTTGTGTTGTTGTAAGCTACTAAATTATTGGTAATTTGTTATGGCAGTGATAGAAAGTTAATATACACTTCAATTCCTTGATTTTTTCTTTTTAGTTCTAGAGATTGTCTATTGACCTGTTGTTGAAGGCAAAGATGTAACTTACACGTGCCCTCTTTCTACCCTTCCTCCATTTCTCTTCTTCCACCCTCCCTGATAGTTATATTATATTTTAGTTAGAATATTTAATGTGTAATACTTTCTTTGTGGTAGTACATATTTTGAGCTGAGTCACATAGTGTATTATGATTATGTTTCTTTTCTTGTGCAGCTTTTTCTTTTCCCTGGAGCTAATAATTATCTTCTTTGTTTTCTTCGTTTTCTAGTGCCTACCACTAGTATATCCTCAAACATTTCACTAGAAGTGTAAATATCCTCTCAATACATGAAAACTCATCAGCTAATCTCTCAGTTGTATCCTTTTTTGTGGAGACATTTTTGGTTGCTCTCCATTCTTAAATTCCAACCCTGAATGTCTGCTCTCTAGGTTTGCTATGTGGTGGCTAACCTGTATCTCCTTAATCAGCCATGCCAGGGATTCTCCTTCTTCTGTGTTAGGGCCCCTGCTTCTTGTATCCCATTTTTTCTTCCTACTTTGTAACTGTACTAATTTTTTCTTTTTTTTTTTTTTAATGGAGCACATGCTCTAAAGCTTCCTAAAGAAAAGGATTCAGGAGAGATCTGTTTTAGGAACGAATGTTCTCAAAATATCTTTATTTTACCCTCAAACTTAGTTGATGGTCAGGCTGGAAATGGAATTCTAGGTTGGAAATCATCTTTCCTCAGAATTTTGAAAGTTTTGCCCCCATCCAGTAGTTTGAGAAGTCTGAGGCTTGAGTTTTTTAAAATAATTTTCTCTCTTCAGTCCTCTCTTCTGGAACACACCTATTTTCTAGGATGTTGGATCACCTAGAGTTATGCTGTCATTTTATTTCCTACCTTGCTAGTTCTTTCTTCTTCTTCTTAACTTTGTCTTCCAAAATTGTTATTGAATCTTTTATGTCTACTCTGCTTTTTAAGATATTTTAATTATTCTTGTTTTATATCAACTCCTTTTATATAACTCTGATTCTTATTTCATGGGTAAAATAATTTCTCTTGACTTTCTGAGGATAGCAATTACAGTGTTCTTTTATTTTAAAACATTACTTTGATTTTTCACACATTTATTTTTAAATTTTGTTTGCTTTGATTTCCTTAAGATATGCCTTAAGTTTATTGTGCTCCTTGATTGTTTATATTTAAGACTGGTGTGTGTGTGTGTGTGTGTGTGTTGTCTATTTGTACATTCACTATAGGTTGATTCAGCTTTATCCTTTGGGAACCCTAAACCTTCAGCACTTCTGGATTTTTCTGTCAGAACGGCTGCTTTTCCAGAGAGGTGGCCTCCCATCTTCTACCTGGGAGGCAGGCACATTGCTGTCAGATGTTCTCATTGCTGAGTGATGGAATGCAGCTGCAGTTCTCGCTGCTCACTATGTAACTGCCAGTTATTATTTTTTTATAGCCAATATGTGACTGCTCCATAAAGATCCCCCTTGGATCTTTTTTTAGCCATTTCTGTGTATCTCTTTCCAGGTACCAGATGCTTTTGCCTTCAGTGTGGGAACCTGTGTCCTTTTTTAATTTTGATTTTTTAAATTTTTATTTAGAACTTCCCTTAGGATACCGGAGCACTTGCTGATATGTGCAGAGTTGCAATTCCTGGGAGTTTACATTGGCCCTCCCCCAACGTCAGGCAGCCCTTGACCAACGACTCTCAGGGTGAGAATATGAAAGTCCAACAGCCTTGACTAGGGATGGGACAGCTCCGAAGCTTTGCTTAGCTCTAGGGTTTGGTGAGGCTTTGCCTGAAGTTGCCCCCTTGTTTGTCTTCCTCCTCTTTCCCTTCTCCTGCTTCCTGTACTTCATTACTTGTCTTCCCAGAAACCTTGATATATTTCTTGTCTTTATCTCAGGCACTTTTCTGGAAAGCCAATCTGAGACATTCCATTTTCAGTATAGTACCCATCCTTGAAGTCACTCTTCAGGAAGAAGTCTGATTCTTAATATCTGACAGCCTGTCAAGGGGAAGAAAAGTTACACTTAGAATGTGTAGCTCCTGTAGATAGATCTTAGATCTTGGATAGAACTTACCAGGAGGCAGATTTCAGTCCATTAGAGGACCCCCATAGTAAGTAGTAAGTTCACAGTCCTTGGAGGAACACCAGCAGAAGCTATATGCTTGCTTGATAAGGTGTTTGAAGACAAGGATTCGAACAATTCATGGGGAGGCTGACCTCAGATTTCATGGCATTTGTATCTTAACATAGGACCTCCTTAATTAAATCACAGTTATGTAGCAACAGAAAACCCTAATTGAGGGAGCAAAGTTTTAATTCTGAAGTTTTGTTTCAGTACCACGTGGTACTTTTGAGACTGTGAGCACAATTAGAGCCTGTAAGATTTTTAGAGAGGTGCCCATGTGTTAATTTCCCAGCACCAATTATGGCTTGATTAAAAGAGTGCCTAAACAATTGCAGTACAAATGCATTGACAGCAAATGCTTTGTGTGTTCTTGGCATTTCTGTGCCTCACTTTCATTACCAAGAGTGCAAGTCAGAATTACACATTCACACGCCTCCAGAATCACGTGCCTGTTGCTCATTGTTCCTGGGATCTTTTTGTCATCTCTCCACTGTCAGTGTACACACACCAAACACAGTTTGCTGATTCAGCCCCACTGTTCCATTTGTAGCTCTCTAACCCAACAATGGGCCGTTGTTCTCAACTATGAAGATGGCCAGGCTGAGCTGAAAGGCAGAATGCTGGTGATTTTATTTTGTACAATTGTGAAGACTAAAGGCTTGCCTCTCTGTCAATAAAGATTGAGACTTGAAATTCAAGGTCAGGGTCAGGAATACTATTGTCTCCCTCACCCCAAGTTGTCCCCATGGGTGTTGAGACATTTAAGCAGGACAAGTAATTCTGTCAGCACATGGAGGTATTTGGGCACTTGTTACTCAGGTTTTTGAAAACCTGGGCCAAGGAAACACAAATAACACAGCTCTTTTAACCTTTACATGAGAAGAGGGTTCTCTTTCAGAAAGTAAATATTACTATCTCCACCTCCCTTCTTTTTTTTTCACTGCAAAACAGCATGGCAAAACCTCTAAATAAACAAGCAAGCAAACAGAGAGTGGAGAAGCTAAGGCTTCATCTGTATCGGCTGACTCAGGAGGCACCAGTGCCAGGAGCATTTGCCCCAGTCCCTGCACTAGATTCTGGCTCTGGACACCCACACTAAGGAAGTGTCTGTGATGGACAGATTCTAAGGTGATCTTAGTGATGCTACCTCCTGGTGTTCATTCCTTTGTATAACGCTTTGCTCTTGAGTGTGAGCAGCACCTTTGACTTGCTTGGATATGGCAAAGGTGACTGTGTGTAACTCCTGTGGGTGAGTTGCATTGTGCAAAATTTGGGCATATGAGAGGTAGAGACTCCTGCTAGAGACAGAGGAATACCAAAGGGGCCATTGTAGCTGGATAAGGTAAGCAAGGGGGGCGGGGAATGGTGAGGGATGAAGGCAGGTGGGACCTGATGCTAACAACTTTGGATTCAAGGAAGCCTGTATCTCAAATGGTGGTGGCCCTGATGAAGTAAGTGACCTTGCTGAAGAGGCCCATTGGTAAGGGACTGCAGGCAGCCTCTAGGACCTGAGGGTGGCTTCTAGCTAACATCCAGCAAAAAGTCAGGACCCTCAGCCATAAGGAAATGAATTCTTCCAGCAACCTGAATAAACTGGGAAGCAGACTCTTCCCTAGGTGAGCTTCTAGATGAGAATATATCTCAGTCAACACCTCAATTGCAGCCTAATGAGACCCTGAGCAGAGAAGCTATGCCCAGACTCCTAGCCCACAGGAACTGAGATAATAAATGAATATAAGATTATGGTAGTTTGTTATGCAGCAATAGAATATGAATATGCCACCTCTGATTCTTCTGTCATTTGTGAAATGGTTTGTTTCCACATTTACCACTCTCTCTTCCTGCTGTCTCTTCATACTATTTCTTAGCAGAGGGATGTTGAGATCAGAGGAATGTGAGATCTGCTGGGAACTCCATTCACTTGCTTCCCGATAACCTCCAAATGTATTTGAGTGTCCTCCCATTCTTCTCATGTATTCTCCAACCCTGGGCCAGCTCCTCCATGCCTTACTGGGCTCTACCCTCCAAGGCCACCACAGGACCTTGATATACCCTGGGCTCCTCATATAGTCGGTTGCTACCTCTCTGCTTCTTTCCTCAGCCTCTCTAGAAAGCTCATTCCTCCTTCTCTTAAAATAATCAAATAACAAACACATATGACAATCAATGAACAAAACAACTTCTCTTGACCTTGCCATGCTGTCAAATGGTAGTTTTTTCTCATTCTCTTCACTACAAAGTTCTCTAAAAAGTAGATGCCATGTGTCAATTCTCCAACCTCATTTGTTTCATCTCTCCCATGCTGTGACCTCCTTTTGTCTGTATTGCTTTGCAGAATGCTCTCAGTAAGGGCAAGCAGAGGCCTCTAGTTGCTTAATTCTCATTTCAATCCTCACCTTGGGTGAGGGGTCTGAGTCATTGGAAGCTGCCTTCTTGATCACTCACTCCCCTGGCTCATGGGAAAAACCTCTCAGGGGTGGCCCCTGTGTAAAATAAAAGTTTCTTTGTAATTAATTAAAGAACTCACACTCCTAAATTGTATCTACTGCATTTCTCTGGTATAGTTAATCCCTGTGGAAGTTTTTATAGGCGATTCATTAATTCTTAATTATCTACTCTAAACTTTGTGGTGTTAATACGAGATTTTCCCCTAATATATTGTCTATTTCATATCTCCTGCTATTAGGAAACTCTGTTAATTAAAAATTTTAAAAATTACAAATGATTCTTCATAGTTGTCTGTTTTCACAAGGGGAGAAGGAGTAATTTGCTGGGGAAGAGGAGGAGAAGGACAGTGTATGAAAACCGACCAGAAAAGAAAGAGATTACACTGACATTCAATTGTTGACAGATTGCTTATGTTTAATAGTGTCATTTTTTCCAACTGTCCTCTTGGTATAAAATTTTATTCTGTAGTTTCAGGGTTATTTTGCTTAATTATTTTCTTTGTTTTTTCAATTTTCCTTTTTTTGTCATTTTGCTTAATATTTTAATATTTAAGACAATTTAATTCAAGAGTTTAGGCCTATATAATTTTTTCAATCTAAACTTATTAATAAGCAAATACTTATCACTTACTATATATGTTACATTCTGTACATCTTGTGGGTAGGCGTCGTTAGTTCCAAGTTTTGAATGAGGAAAAAGATCCAAAGAGCTCCAAGCTAGCAGACAGAGGCAGAATTCCAATCCAGATGTAACTCTTGTGGCAGAGTCAAAGCTGCTGTGTGTTTGCTACAGTCTTTACTTTCCCTAGGTACAGTGGAAGCCTACATTTCCCAGCATTCCTGGCAGTGAGCTTCTATCTCTGTGACTGTGTTCAAAGAATGTAGGTGAAGTGATGTAAGGCACTTTCAGGGATGGTCTTTAGAAACATCCCGTGCAATCTCCCAGACTCTTCCCCTGCCCCCTTTTGAAGTGACATTGAGTGATGCAAATCCAAAATGGGACAGCTTGGATCCCTGAGTCACCACCTGGAGGAGATACAAACAGAAGAGCTTTCCAAGCCTCACTGAATTTTGCATAAATGAGAAATAAACTTTTATCACGTTTTACTGCTAAACAAATAACATCATCCCAATTCTAGTACCAATTTCTTAACTAAAGTAAGCACTTCTAGATGTTATTTATTACATTAGTTGACTACAATTTCTGTTGCAGCATCCAGAATTAAGGAAACTGATACTATTCTCTTTGATGAGGTGACATTTGAGCAGAGACTTGAATGAAGTGAGAATGTGAGCCATGCATGTATCTTGGGGAAGAAGTGTTCCTCACAGAGGGAACAGGAAGTGGGAGTGTGTCCTAGTGACAGGAATAACAAGGAGGCAATTTTGGCTGGAACAGAGTAAGCAAGGGGAGAATTGGGAGGGATGAAAGCAGGTAGGACCTGATCCTTTGAGACCTTTCAGGTCCTGCTAACAACATGGGATTTAAGGAAGGCTACATCTCTAATGGCTTGAGAAGAATCAAAGTGTCTGAATAGAAAAGATCAATAAAATTAGGAACTGGATCTTTAAGATAGTCAAGATAGTCAAAATTGACAAAACTTTACATAGACTAATGAAGACAAAAGAAGACTCATAAATTGTAAGTGAAAGAGAGAACATAACAACTGATATCACAAAAATACAAAGGATCATGAACAATTATATGCCAACAAATTGGATAACCTAGAAGAAGTGGGTAAATTCTTAGAAACACACAACCTACCAAGACTAAATCATGAAGAAATAGAAAATTGAAACAGATCAATAATGGATAAGGATTGACTCAGTAATAAAATATCTCCTAACAAAAAGCTCAGGCCCTGGTGGCTTCCCTGGTGAATTCTACCAAACATTTGAGGAAGAATTAATGATAGTCCTTCTCAAACTCTTCAACAACAACAATAACAACAACAAAAAAAAAAAAAAGAGAGAGAGAGAGAAAGAAAAGAAGGGAAAGAACACTTTCAAACTTATTTTACAAAGTCAACATTATCCAGATACTACAGCCAGACAAGGACACTACAAAAGAAAAAAATCACAGGCCAATATACTTGATGAACATAGATGCAAGCATCCTCAACAAAATACTAGCAATTCAGTGGCATTTTAGAAGGATCATACACAATAATGAAGTGGGATTTATCCTTGGGATACAAGGATGTTTCAACATATGTGTCTTATTCTATTTTCTATTGTTTGCAATAGAAATCCTGAAACTGGGTAATTTATAAAGAAAATGAATTTATTTCTTACAGTTACGGAGGCTGAAAAGTCTAAGGTCAAAGAGCCACACCTGGTGAGGGACTTCTTGCTGTTGGGGACTCACTGCAGAGTCTCAAGGAAGCATATGGCATCACATGGTGAGGAAGCTGAGCATGCTCATTCAGCTATCTTTCTCTTGTTATAAAGCCACCAGTCCCACTCCCATGACTCCCAGTAATCTATTAACTCTTTAATCCATTAATTCATGAATGAATTAATCCATTTATAAGGGCAGAACCATCATTCCCCAATCACCTATTAAAGGCTCCACCTCTCAATACAGCCACATTGGCGATTAAGTTCCAATATGAGTTTTGGAGGGATCAAATATTCAAACCACAGAAATATGGAAATCAACACATTTGATATATTGTACTAACAGAATAAAGATTGTAAAAATCATGTGATCACCTCATTAGAGGCAGAAAACCCATTTGACAAAATCTAGCAGATTTTTATAATATAAACTATCAACTAATTAGGTGTAGGATACATGTACCCCAACATAATAAAGGACATATAAAACAAGCCCACAGCTTATATTACATCAGCAGTAAAAAGCTGAAGGCTTTCCCTCTAAGATCAGGAACAAGACAAGGATGTCCACTGTCACCATTGCTATTCAACATAGTACTAGAAGTCCTAATCATAGCAATTAGGCAAGAGAAAGAAATAAAAGCCATTTAAGTTGGAAAAAAAGAAATGAAATTGTTTCTGTTTGAAGATGACATGATCTTATATATAGAAAACCCTGAAAACTCCATGAAAAAACTTTGAGAAGCAATAAGCAAATTCAGTAAAGTTGCAGAATATAAAATCAACATGCAAAAACCAGTAGCATTTCTATATATTAACAACAAACTATCTGAAAAAGAAATCAAGAAAATTTCAACTTGAGGTTTGGGGAGGCAAACATCTAAACTATAGCAAGCATCAAAAAATAAAATACTTAGGAATAAATTTAACCAAGAAGGTGAAAGGTTTGTACACTGAAAACTGTAACACATTCATGAAAGAAACTGAAGAGGGTATACATAAATGGAAAGACACCCTGTGTTCATGCTTGGTTTTGTTTTTTAGATGGGCATTTGCAACCAGTGGCCATCACTGTTATGATTTGTCCATAATAGCCACAGTAGTTACTGTTCATTGAGCACCTACTCTGTGCAGGATTTGGAGCCTCCTTCTAGAACCCGTGTTCTTAACCATTGTGCTTACTGCCCTTGCCCCTGTCTGGCAGAGGTACTCAACAAATGATAGCTTATATTTTTGAAGTTGTATGGAATGGAAAATTATTTGAGGCCACAAAACAAGTGTGTGGGGTGAAATTTAAAGTAGATCATTTATTCTTGGAAGTTAAGCCTCCTGGAAGCAGATGGAGACACAGCTCCCATTGGCACCTACACAAGCCATGCTGTCCTCTCGGCTTCATCATGGCCAGGAGGGAGCTGGCCATTTTCAGCAATGCTGTGTTGTCTCCGATGACATCAACCGACCGCCCCAGGAACCCCACAGCCTCCCTGACTCCAGCCTTATCTCTGAACAAAACACCCTCCTCTGCACACCATCAAGCTGCTTGTGAGGCTTGCTTTGCTCCTCAATCAGGCTCTATTCATCTGTGACCCTAGACATAAGCAGAGGAGCATGGGGCAGGCCCTTCTTTCCACCTGAGTGGCTGCGATATGAAGCCTTGCTTTGGAACACTGAGGTGCCCTGAGCATCTCTGTGCTCCCTGGGCCCTGCACCGCTGCATGAAAGACCCTTCTTGTTCTGTGAGCGGCCGACTGTGAGATAACCGCCAAGGTGCTTTTCATGTGGCCACATCCAGGCGCTCCCGTCTGCATTGTAATCACCAAGTTAAAGGTAACTCGATAGGCAGATAGGGCAGGAGCCTGGAACTCAGGCCTATAGCCCTTTATTCCTACTTAAAAAAAATTAAGATGGAAATAGTTTTAATTGTTAAGTTCCCCCTGCTTTCTTAAATATCTCAATATGCAATTTGGCAAGCAGCTAAGTTTATTTCTTAGTTGGAGAGAAACTAAAGCCCCTGAAATTTTAGTCATTTGCTTATGTCCTATTTTTCCAGAATCATTTGCTCATACTCATGGCTTCAAAGTTGATCCAATAAGGCATGGGGTGAAGATCACAGGATGCCTCGTTATTATCTCCTGTGCAGTTCCTGCCTTCTGCCATGCTCTATGCACTCCTAGAAACAGCCAGGAGCCAGTCAGAGATAAGTGGAGTGCATGAATTCCTGAAGAGACTGAAGGATATAGTAATATATACATTGCTTTTTACTTTACTTTGGATGTTGATGTTGCCAGCAGGAAATGGCTGTCGTGGAAAAACTTTACTGGGTGAATAGGGAAGAGTCATATGCCTCTCTAAGAGTCCATCCTCTAATCTGCAATGGTAAGGGTGTGATTAGAGATTCTCTGCCACACTGAGAATGGAAAATTATCTGAGACCTATTTTCAATAGTCCTGCAGGACAGCTTCTGGAAAAAAGCATGCATCCTTCAAAGGTCACATTGACACCTAGATTTGCTGATCATCCTGGCCTGCCTAGGAATGAAGGAATTCCTGGGATGCTAACCTCAAGACAGTCTTGAGAAAATCTAGAAACAAGATTTTTAATTATTATAAGCAATTTTACCCTACCTTTCTGAATACATTTATTAGTAAAAACTGCAGGATTTGTGTAACATGCAAACACCTGTGCTTTTTGTTAGTGGTTAATGTGTGTCTCTTTCAGACTGTGGGGCATTTTCAACAGAGATCTCAGTGGCTCCATTGTAAGATGCTAGAACTGTGGTTCTCACAGGGACTAGGAGTGAGTCAAGCATTACTATTTGGAATCTAGGATGTCAAGTGTCCTAAAAGAAGAATTTCATCCAAAACACTGGTAGCAACCCTGCTGAGGAACACTGGCTGTAGCCACATTTCTTCCCCTGCCCTTGGTCTTGATCCTAGATTGGTTGGTGGTCCAGCTCATTGAGCGAACATAGCCATTCTTGGTGGTGTAGGGGTATGGAGGGGGTGGAAGCTGCTCTGTAAAGAGAGGTGGCACTTCTACATTTACTTGTTCATTTATTTTAGGAAATATGTACTGAGCACTTACTATGTACTCTGGGAATAAAGGGCAAATAAGGCATGGTTTCTTCCCCACGGAGCTTATACTCTAGCAAGAAATGCAGCAAAAAAAAAAAAAAAAGGCTGATGACTACTAAGAAAGAAGAAGTCCAGGGTGATGAGCAGCCCAAAGCAGGGTAAGTGACTGGGTGAGACTCTTCAACAGGGGTCACCAGAAACCTTTTACGGGGGCATTCCTGCTGGCATCAGGTTGGTGCCCCTCTGGGACAGATTCCAGAGGAAGGAGCTGGCAGCTATCTTTGCTGTTCTGCTGCCTCCACTGGTGACATTTCCAGGTGTGGGAGGGACCCAGGTGCATAGGGTCTGGAGTGGACCCACAGGAAACAGCAGCAGCCCTGTGAAATAGGGGCCTGACTACTAAAAGAAAAACAAACAGAAAGCAACAACAACAACAGCATCAACAAAAAATAGTCCCCCAAAATACCCCATCCAAAGGTCAGCAGCCTCAAAGATCGAAGCTAGATAAACTCACAACCATGAGAAAGAATCAATGAAAAAATGCTGAAAACTCAAAAAACCAGAGGGCATCTTGTCCTCCAAATGATTGCAACACTTCTCCAGCAAGGGCACAGAACTGGACAGAGGTTAAGATGGATGAATTGACAGAAGTAGGCTTCAGAAGGTGGGTAATAACAGACTTGGCTGAGCTAAAAGAGCATGTTCTAACCCAATGCAAAGAAGCTAAGAACCATGACAAAACATTACAGGAGCTGTTAACCAGAATAACAAGTTTAGAGAGGAACATAAATGACCTGAGGGAGCTGAAAAACATAACACAAGAACTTCACAATGCAACCACAAGTATCAATAACTGAATAGACCAAGCAGAGGAAAGAATTTTAGAGCTTGAAGTCTATCTTGCTGAAATAAGACAGGCAGACAGGATTAGAGAAAAAAGAATTAAAAGGAACAAACACAACCTCTGAGAGCTGTGGGATTATGTAAAAAGACTGAACCTACAACTGATTGGGGTACCTGAAAGAGGTGGGAAGAATGGAACCAAGTTGGAAAATATACTTACAGATATAGTCCTGAAGAGCTTCCCCAACCTAAAAAGTCAGGCCAACATTCAAATTCAGGAAATTGAAAGAACCCCAGTAAGATACTCCATGAGAAGATCAACCCCAAGACACATAATCATCAGATGCTCCAAGTTCAAAGTGAAAGAAAAAATGTTTAGTGTAGCCAGAGAGAAAGACCAGGTCACCTACAAAGGGAAGCCCAACAGAATAATAGTGGACCTCTCAGCAGAAACCCCACAAGCCAGAAGAGATTGGGGGCCAATATTCAATATTCTTAAAGAAAAGAATTTCCAACCCAGAATTTCATATGTGGTCATACATAAGTGAAGGAGAAATAAAATCCTTTTCAGACAAGCAAATGCTGAGGGAATTAGTCACACCAGCCCTGCCTTGCAAGAGCTCCTGAAGGAAGCACTAAATGTGGAAATGAAAAACCGTTACCAGCCATTGCAAAAACACACTGAGGTACAAAGACCAGTGACACTATGAAGCAACTACCTCAACAAGTCTGCAAAATAACCAACTAGTATCAGAATTACAGGATCAAATTAACATATGACAATATTAGCCTTAAATGTAAATGGGCTAAATGCCCTAATTAAAAGACACAGAATGGCAAACTGGATAAAGAGTCAAGACCTATCAGTGTGTTGTATTCAAGAGACTCATCTCATGTGCAAAGACACACTTAGGCTCAAAATAAAGGGATGTAGGAAAATTTATCAAGCAAATGGAAAGCAGAAAAAGCAGGGATTGCAATCCTAGTTTCTGACAAAACAGACTTTAAACCAACAAAAATTTTAAAAAGACAAGGGCATTACATAATGGCAAAGGGATCAATTCAACAAGAAGAGCTAACTATTCTAAATATATTTGCACCCAATATGGGAGCACCCATGTTCATAAATTCTTAGAAACCTGCAAAGAGACTTAGACTCCTACACAATAATAGTGGGAGACTTTAACACTCCACTGTCAGTATTAGATAATCAAGACAGAAAATTAAAAAGGATATTCAGGACTTGAACTCAGCTCTGGACCTGATAGATATCTACAGAACCCTCCACCCCCAAAACAACAGCATACACATTCTATTCAGTGCCACATGACACTTTCTCTAAAATAGATCACATAATTGGAAGTAAAACACTCCTCCCTTGGCAAATACAAAAGAAATGAAATCATAACAGTCTTTCAGACCACAGCACAATCAAATTAGAACTCAAGATAAAGAAACTCACTCAAAACCACAGCTACATGGAAATTGAACAACCTGTCCTTGAATGGATCCTGGATAACTGATGAAGTTAATGCAGAAATCAAGAATTTCTTTGAAACCAATGAAAACAAAGAGACAATGCACCTGATATGGTTTGGCTCTGTGTCCCTACTCAAATCTCACCTTGAATTGTAATAATCCCCATATGTCACAGGAGGGACCAGGTGGAGATAACTGAATCATGGGGGTGATTTCCCCATACGGTTCTCTTGGTAGTGAATAAGTCTCATGAGATCTGACAGTTTTATAAATGGGAGTTCCCCTGCACAAGCCCTCTTGCTTGCCATCATGTAAGATGTGCCTTTACTTCTCCTTTGTCTTCCACCATGATTGTGAGGCTTCCCCAGCCATGTGGAACTGTGAGACCATTAAACTTCTTTCCTTTGTAAATTACCCAGTCCTGAGCATGTCTTTATTAGCAGCATGAGACCAGACTAATACAGTAAATTGATACCAGTAGAGTGGGGAGCTGCTGTAAAGATACCAAAAAATGTGAAAGCAACTTTGGAACTGGGTAACAGGCAGAGGTTGGAACAGTTTGGAGACTCAGAAGAAGACAGGAAGATGTGGGAAAGTTTGGAACTTCCTAGAGACTTGTTGAATGGCTTTGGCCAAAATGCTGATAGTGATATGGACAATGAAGTCCAGGTTGAGGTGGTCTCAAATGGAGATGAGGAACTTGTTGGGAACTGGAGCAAAAGTGACTCTTGTTATGCTTTAGCAAAGAGACTGGTGGCATTTTGCCCCCTGCTCTGGAGATTTGTGGAACTTTGAACTTGAGAGAGATGATTTATGGCATCTGGGGGAAGAAATTTCTAAGCAGCAAAGCATTTAAGAGATAACTTGAGTGCTGTTAAAAGCATTCAGTTTTATGTATTCTCAAAGATATGGTTTGGAATTGGAACTTATGTTTAAAAGGGAAGCAGAGCATAAAAGTTTGGAAAATTTGCAGCCTGACAATACAATAGAAAAACTCATTTTCTGGGGAGAAATTCATGCTTGCTGCAGGCATTTGTATAAGTAATGAGGAGCCAAATGTTAATTTCCAAGACAATGGGGAAATGTCTCCAGGGCATGTCAGAGATTTTTGTGGCAGCCACTCCCATTACAGGTCGAGAGGCATAGGAGAAAAATAATGGTTTCATGGGCCAGGCCCAGGGCCCTCCTGCTCCGTGCAACCTAGGGACTTGGTGCCCTGTGTCCCTAGCCTCTCTAGCCATGACTAAAAGGGGCCAAGGTACAGCTTGGGCCATGGCTTCAAAGGGTACAAGCCCCAAGCCTTGGCAGCTTTCACATGATGTTGAGCCTGTGGGTGCACAGAAGTCAAGAACTGAGGTTCGGGAACATCCACCTAGATTTCAGAGGATGTACGGAAATGGCTGGATGTCCAGGCAGAAGTTTGCTAAAGGGGTGGAGCCCTCATGGAGAACCTCTGCTAGGGCAGTGCAGAAAAGAAATGTTGGGTGGGAGCCCCCAGGCAGAGTCTCCACTGGGGCACTGCCTAGTGGAGCTGTGAGAAGACAGTTACCATCCTTCAGACCCCAGAATGGCAGATCCACCAACAGCTTGTACCATGTACCTGGAAAAGCTGCAGACACTCAAGGCCAGTCTGCAAAAGTAGCTGGGAGGGAGGCTGTACCCTGCAAAGCCACAGAGGCAGAGCTTCCCAAGACCATGGGAACCCATCTCTTGCATCAGCATGACCTGGATGTGAGAAATGGAGTAAAAGGAGATCATTTCAGAGCTCTAGATTTGGCTGCCCCGCTGGATTTTGGACTTGCATGGGGCCTGTAGCCCCTTTGTTTTGGCTGATTTCTACCATTTGGAATGGCTGTATTTACCACTGTCTGTGCCCCCATTGTATCTAGGAAGTAACTAATTTGCTTTTGATTTTACAGGCTCATAGGCAGAAGGCACTTCCCTTTTCTCAGATGTCACTTTGGACTGTGGTCTTTTCAGTTAATGCTGAAATGAATTAAGACTTTGGGGGACTGTTGGGAAGGCATGATTGGTTTGAAATGTGAGTACATGAGATTTGGGAGGGGCCAGAGGTGGAATAATATGGTTTGGCTCTTTGTCCCTACCCAAACTTCGCCTTGAATTGTAATAATCCCCATGTAAAATGTAAAAATGTCCACATCAAAAAGCTAGAAAGATCACGAATTGACACCCTAACGTCACAACTAAAAGAACTAGAGAACCAAGAGCAAACAAACCCCAAAGCTAACAGAAGACAAGATCAGAGCAGAACTAAAGGAGATAGAGACATGAAAAACCCTTCAAAAAATCAATGAATCCAGGAGCTGGTTTTTAGAAAAAATTAACAAATAGACTGCTAGCTAGACTAATAAAGAAGAAAAGAGAGAAGAATCAAATAGACACAATAAAAAATGATAAAGGGGATATCACCACTGACCCACAGAAATACTAATTACCATAAGAGAATACCATAAACACCTCTATTCAAATAAGCTAGAAAATCACACTGAATATGGCACTTTACCTTGAAAAAGACAAAGTTTTCTGGTGGAAGTGGGTATTGAAAGAAGCAAACAGGGTTAGCTTGTGGGTTATTGTGAAGTGGTAGAAGCCAGGTTATCTAAAATGGAAAATCCTAAAACCACTATAGATGGGTGTGGTTCATAGGTTTGAGCTGCTAGTGATGGCACGAGTAGGTTTTGAATTCCAGCTGTATATTAGAATCTTTGTGCTCAACTTCCAGGGCCTTCTGCCACTCCTTTGCCCAGTGGCCTCTGGAGGCTTCTCCTTGCCCTCAAATCACAACACCCAAGTCCTCACCATGTCTTCAAAGGCCCTACTTTGAAGGGTTCCCCATCAGCTCTCTGACCTCATCCCCTCCTTCTCTTCTCCTTACCTCCTCTGTGCTCTACACTGACCCTCAATGTTTCTCCAATTCCCAAGTATACCTCTACCTCAGGACCTTTGTTAATGTGATTGTCTAGAATTCTTCCCCCAAATATTTGCTAGGCTCACACTCTCACTTCCTTTGGATTTTTTTTAATCTCTGCTGAGCACAGAGGCCTTCCCCAAGTGCCTTGAATAAAAAGATACCCTTCTCACTATCTCTGTTCTCAGTGTTTAATTTTTCTTTGCATCACTTACTGACACATAGAGTATCTATCTTTTGTCTTTTTTTCATATACCATCCTTACACCTCTTATAGAATGTGAGCTCCATGTGAAATGGAGATTACCCTGTTTACTAGAGCAGACCACGGAATGTAGCAGATGCTCAGTTGGCATCTGTTGAAGGAGTTAAATGGAAAGACAGTAGAGGAGGAGCTGTTCTAGGCAGTGAGAAGAACACACCTGAACCCACATGTGCCTATACTTTGTGCATTTGAGAACTTCTGCCTTTGAGGACTCCAAGATCAACTCCTCAAACTGGGACTGGCCAGAAGCTTATAGACACCAACTGGCAGGTCATAGAGCTTGGGTAGCAGAAACAAAGTCAGAGATGAGAAAAATACAAAGACTATACAAAGCTTTCGTCCCTTTCTTCCAGGAGCCCCAGAATTTTCAGCAAGGAGAACTTCCCAATTCAAGTTATGTAGGTTAAAACCAGATGGTGCAGAAAGATTTCTGCATCAGGGCCAAGGGCTTTTGTGTACTTGACTCTGACTAGATGCGTTTGCAGTTGACTTCTTTATAAACTGATTTCTCAGAGATATCCCAAATGGGAAAGTATTGCTTGCCATGATGAAAGTAATGATTTGTGCATGCATGATGCATGAATAGTCATCATGGACCAGAAACTGAGTTAAGTGTGTTACCTGGGTTTTCTCTTCAAATACCCAAAGTAGGATTAAAATAGCAGAGGTGGGTACCACAATTCTCATTGTTTTACAAGTGAAGAGAAAGAGTTACAGACCAGTTAACTACCGCAGCCAAGATCACGCAGTAGAGCAAGTATGTGAGCTTGGATGGTGTAACTTCAAAGGCCACACACTACATTGTCACATTGTCTAGAATGGACTTCTTGCAGAGAGTGGAACACAACTTCAGAGCATGGGGATTTCAGAATCATCTGGATCATTAATTGTTGAAGAGAAAGGGAGTGGCTTGCCCATGTCCACACCGCTATCAAAAGGCAATGTTTCTATGTCCAGACCCAGCATTTGAGGCCCTTCCCACTGTACTTGTAACCTGTGACTGCTGGGTAACCCTTAAATGGGCAACCATCTAAGGTAAGTCAAGACAATCCTTTTATCTTCAAAGACTTTAAAATATGGGTCACTTTTCCAACAAGGAGAATGTTTCTTAGCATCCAACACATGTGGTAGCAATCAACTTGATTATCTGAACAAACTTGAAATTTTACAGATCTCTAGGTAATTACCCCATCATTTGTAAACCAGTATTACCAACCAGTCTCTGAGGAGTACCTCAATGCGCATTGCTTGTCATAGCTCTGAAACTGCCCCCAGCTAAGCCAGGGGACAGGCCTGGCAGGGCACCTGCGTCTGCCAAAATCCTGCCTCACACAAGGCAGCCACAGCAGGGAATATGAATAAACCAACGTGTATGTCAGGGGAAGAGTGTTTGACTCAGTGGGTCATTGCCAGAAGGACTTGGCTTTGCAGATGGCCATTCCCTCCATGGAAAGCAGAGCACCTTCAGCAGTGGCACCCACCTGACTATACCCAGCTCATCTCCCACTACTGTGGACAGTGATGGGAACAGCACGGGGAACATGCTTTGGGCTCCTGGAGCCAGTGGAACATGGCCGGAAGGGGTGGATGTTGGAGTCAAATGGTGCCTAGCTCCCATCAGAGAGATTTTAGGCATATCCTTGTCCTTCTTTGAGTTCTGGTCTTCTTAACTGAATAGAGGAAACAAATATAACCTCAGAAGTTATTGGAAGAATTAATTTAGGCTATGTGGAGCAGGGGTTGGCAAATATTTTCTATGAAAGGCCAGATAGACCTTGCAATCTGTCTGGTCTCTGTCACAACTACTCAATTCTATTGTTGCCAAAAGCAGTCAAAGACAATATGTAAATAAATGGGCATGGTTGTATTTCAATAAAACTTTATTTATAAAATAGGTAGCAGGCTGGATTTGGTTTGTGGGCTGTACTCCCGATGTAGAGCATCTGGATCAAAATCTGGCACATGCTAGGTACTAAGTAGAAGCCATTGTTATCATCATTATTATAATTAGTACTTCTACTGTTACTACTCTGCTGTTTCTACCATTTATAGCTGGTTGATTGCAACCACGATTGATTGATGGTGTAAAAATAAAGTGAGATACACATATAATTATAACAAAAATAATCAAAAGTAATAGAGTTATTCTTACTCTAACCAACACTTAGAGAAGGCTTACCATGTGCCAGTCGGTCTTCTAAGCACATTATACATATTAACTCTTTAGCCTTTTAAGCATATTACACATATTAACTGTTGAACCTCAGGTCGATTTTATTGTTATCCCCCTTCTGCAGGTGAGAAAACTGAGACAAAAAGATCTTAATAACTTGTCAAAGCATATAGCTAGGATTCAAACCTAGACAACACGGCCTCAGAGCCCATAACTCATTGCTTTGCTTCCTCTTCAAGCGTGAGGCCTTCCTGAAGATTTGGGGACTGTGGCATTGCTCAGCCTGTTGAAGGGTTGGACCACGGGCCTGGTCATGTCCTCAGCTTGGGCAGATTCTTCTCCAATGGCGCTTAGCTCCCTGTCCTTGACTCTAATTGCTGGCCAATGTGGGAGATGTTTTGGGCACAGCTAATTACGTCTGAGCACCTGGGCAGCTCTCATTTACTGGTGCTAATTAAATGACTTCAGTGCTAGTGGTACCCATTACCTAGCTGATTACTTTTTCTCTGCTATTAACAGTGAAATGACTGAGCCTGGAAAAGGTCTGTTGGGAAAGACATAACTCTTATTTCGGTGGGATGATTATTTCATTTTTAGTATATATTACATCCTTTAAAACAAACAACCTTTAGACAGCATTTCATTTTGGAAACCTCTTTACCAATCCCCAAATCCAAAATTTGGCAGAATTTGGTGATGATAAAATTTCCACTTCAAGTAAAATTTTAATTTCTCATGGATTTATTGCCATTTTCCGTGGTGGGAATATTTCCCTTTGAATTTAGAGCACTTCTCCTTCGAATGTCTCTCCAGAGCCCAGGATGTGTGTGGATCTGAGAGGCCAGGGAATTGGCTTTGCTCGCTCCCCAGTGACCTCACAATGGCCAATTAAACCAGGAAAGTAAAACAATCAGTTCCTTGCTGGAGACATTGTAACATCAGCCCTGGGAAAGGAGAAACAGCCATGCCCTCCTGTTGGCAGCAAGTTGAGCAACATGATCTCATGGGTCTTTTCCATGTATGACATGTGATTCATACATATATATGAGTGCAGTTCTCAGTGAGCCAGGCCAATGGGGGAGAATAAACCTTGCTTTCTTTCCATCTGACTCCCATATTTATAGGCAGGGGTCTTTGGGATGTCTACATTCTTTTTTTGAACACATTTGGAGAGATTATTTTTTCTGTGCATGGTGGGTATTCTCTTTGCGGTCACGCATTCTGCTGTTTCAAAAACCAACCCTGGGCGATCTTCCTCTGCTGGGTTTATTTGGAAATATCTGCATCCTCAGTGCCACTCACCCTTCAAAGCTGGAGAAAGCTGCTAGCCAAAAGCCAGGTGGCGGGGAGAAAGATGGAGGCAAGGTTTATGGAGGAGATCAACCCAGACAGGAGAAAAGGGAGTGCTCTGGATAAAAATGGCTCATGTATGAACTCTGATCCCCCAATCCTTAATGATTTCTCTGCTGACGGTGTTTGGCTCTCAGAGGAGGAGTGGGCGCCGAGGATGGTTACTCAACTGGGGAGAAGCGGAGGGAACCCGCCTGCCAGGTGGGCTTTCCAAGCCTGCATGGCTCTAAACTTCTCCACATGTGAACAAGTGTTTACAGTTTTAAAGATGTGTTGAGTAATTGCACATGCGAGATAGCTCCCCTTTAATGCGCCCAGCATGTTCCAAGGCTTTCTACGAGAACACCCTGGTTGACAATGAAATTGTTTGCCTTCTCTGTGTTGAGGCTTAAGGAGGTACTGGTTTGTGTTGAGATATAATTGGTAGCACTTGTGCCTTTGTAGTTTTTTTTTAGCTACTGAAAATTACTGCCTTAATCCACTCTTTGCTTACCCGGATTACCATAGAAGCCCCACAGAGCCCCCTTCACATCAGAGAATAGAGTGGCAGTTCTTAAAACTTATTTTGATGCTCACATAACATTTCAAGATGCTGGGTAGAAAACAAAAGCAACAGCATTAATTCTCTTTTAATTTCTCTCAATTTTCAAAAAATTTGAATCACTGCAAAATCATATAATTGTTCTTTTGCTATTTAAAAGTCATCAAAAACCCTCCTGTGTTTACAGATGGGTTTCTCTTGTTCCCTCTCCCACCTCCACCCCTTCTCTTAATTATTCCTTGCTCCCTTTATTTTCATGGGAAAATAGCTGGTGTCACCTCAGGGAGACAGGCAGGGCATTCTGCTTTGCTTGTTATTTTTTATAGAGTTCTTTGTCTTCTCTCTGGCTTCCAGCAAAACACAGCCAAAATAGTTTGGCAGATCACTTTGCGTTAGTAAAACTCTGTGTCAGCCATAACCAAGGCCTGGAGTAAAGAACTAATGTCAACTTGCAAATATGTTGGAGAAACGTCTCGAGATCCACAAACATCTTCCCCTCAGCTCTCAGATGGGATTCCATGATCAAGCAAGACTGATGGATAGCTGAGATGCCACCTGCTTGCCAGTCCTTCACCTGCCCCAGGATCTCCCCATCTTAGTGGCAAATGATGGAACTTCACAACCTGGCTGCTTCCTATCAATTCCAGGGCTGCATATTTCCAACTCGAAAATCTTTTTACTACTATTTTGCAGTTTTCCCAACTGAGCACTTTGGCATCTGAGAAAGAGACTCTGAGAGGCATGGCCCCGTGAGGACTGAGCCCTCCCTCCTAGTTGGCCAGCTCTGCCCCTGCTCCAGACTCACTGTGGACACCACCTTCATTCCTCCTGCAGGCCTTCTGCAGGAAGTTAGACAGGGACATCCTCACCTGAGAGATGTGTGCTTATGTGGAGAAGACCTTACGATTTCCAAAGTCTTTTCAACATTTGAGTCTGAGCTTCTGTCTGTCTGGAATCAGACATTAATTACATTTAAATGAGAAGTAAAATCTTATTAACATTTCTTGCTTTCACCTAAACCTTTTCCATGAGGCTGCACTGCCTCCCCTCCTCTTAAGCCAGGGTTAGGGCAGCCTATAGATAAGATTTCTGTTAGTAGGATGGTCTGGTGGCAGCAACAACTGGAAAAGCCCCTGTCTTTTCCTCCCACTGCATCCCACTCCCATAGCTGTAGCAGTGGAATTGGGATGCTTATTATTCCAGGATAATTATTTGTTCCTTTGCAATTTTGTGGGATTCTTGAGGATAGTTTCTGTGGTTGCTCACTTTTGTGCAACTCTGATTTTTGTGTAGAGTAGGTGCTCAATAAATATTGTTTGGCTAAATTCTATATTCTCTCTGAAGTGGTGCTTATTTCTGATTGGCATTAATCCTAGAACTGGCACTAAAGAGAAAATTCCTGCAGCATGGCATAGAGGTGCAAGGGCTATACTGGAAACAAGAAGTGTAGACATGGCCTTGGAGGGTCTGTAGTCAGTCAGCAGAGTAGTCGGCACCAGGGTGCTCCCACACGGAGGATGGCGGTGATGCATGGGCAAGCCTGGAAGGTCTAGAAAGGATATAGAAGAATGCAGACATCCATTTATTCATCAGCGGGTGTAGAGTGTCTGGGGGAGGGGAGCAGATACTGGCTGGGGTCCTGCAGTCCCAACAGTGAACAGGAGAAAAGCAAACACTCTCCTTCTGGTGTGTACCGCTTACTAAGGGAGGCAGAAGATAACATGTGTAATTAACAATTCCAAGAAGCGCTGCAAAAGAAAGGTGCTCCCTCCCCAGCAGGGGCTCGAGTAGTAGACCTGAATCCAGGGATCCTTGGACAAGAGAAAAGAAGGCAGATGATGAACACAGGGCCTTGGGCCCAGAGCATCAGAGCGGGTACTCAGGATCATGATGGGGGCCCAAGGCGGGGATGGAGTTGCAGCAAGGGAGGCTAGATACTAGATCCCAGAAATCCACGTTGGAACTCCTTAAATCTCTTTTGCCTCAGGTAAGGATTGGTCCAGAAGAAGGAGACAGGGCTGAGCTTAAAGTTCTGAGCCAATTTCACTCCAGTCTTTCATTCTTGGAGCACCCACCACATGACTGATAATGTCACAGGCAAATAGCAAAATCAGTACAGTTCCTGTTCTTACAGAGTTTTCACCCCAATGGGAAAAATGATCAAGTAGTAATTATACAAATATATCTAATTACAGACTGCTGAAAGTGCTACGAGGGAAAGAAACAGGAGCCATAGTAACCAGAGGGTCTAATTTAAAGTAGATTTTTACTGAGGTCTCTCTGAGGACCCAAAGTTTGGCCTAAATGAGTTAGGCTGATGAGAAGCGGGTGGAAGAGCACTTTAGGTAAAGCAAACAACATGTGCAAAGGGCCTGTGGTCTGCAGAAAAATACCCACTTCTCCCTCGCCACCCACAGATGTTCACACCTGAATCCCTGGAGCCTGTGAATATCTTACCTAACACAGCAAAAGGAACTTTGCAGATTAAGGTTGTGGTCCTCGAGATGGGTTGATAGCCTGGATTATCAGGGGGCCCCAATCACGTGAAACATTAAAAGGAGAGAAGCTTTCCCAGCTGCAGCCAGAGAATGATGTGCCAACAGAAGGGTCAGAAAGATGCCACATTTGAAGATGGACTGTACACTGGAATGCAGGCAGCTTCTAGAAGTTTGGAAGGCAAGGAAACACATTCTCTCCCACAGCCTCCAGAAAGGAATGCCTCCCAGCAGACACCGAGCCTTTAGCCCTGTGAGACCCATGTGGGCTTCCGACCTAGAGAACTGTAAGATAGGAAATGAACACAGTCTTGGTACATACCAAACAGCTTGGTACATTCCAGAGACCAAAAGGTGGTGGCTGGTATGGCCACAGCATTGTATATAAGACAAACACACAAACCATTTAAGTGACTGAAACAGGGAAGGGACAGACATGATGATCTGATTTCTATTTTGCAATTCCACTTTAGATGTTAGGTGGAGAAAGGACTGGGCGGTAAGCGTAGAATGGAGAGACTAGTTAGGAGTCTATTTTAGAAGCCCTCCCAAAAGGTGGTAGGAGCTCCGATGAGGGTGGTGTCAGAGAAGAGAGAGTAGAGTATGCAGTTGAGAGCTGTCTGGTGGTGGAATTAATCAGATGTGATGATTGACTGGATTCAGGGAGCAAAGGAACAGAGGAATCCAGGATGCCCCCTCTCCTCCCCAGGCTTCTGACTTGATCAAAGGATGAGAGCAAAGGTCTAGAAAGCTGGGCAGAGGCAGGGTTCACAACACCCAACCACTGCACAGATGGCTCCACCTGCCACCGGCGAAGCTGATCACTGAGAAGCATCTGTCATCTCAGAAATCCTCCAGAAAGCCAGGGAAATGCCTACTGCAAGATCCGCTGGTTGGGACTCTTTTTGAAGGTATGAGTGATAGAAAAACCAATGTATCTTAAGCCCAAAGATAATTTATGCTTATTTTTAAGCTGGAAGTCCAGAGGTTACATCTGGCTTAGTCTGAGCTTAATTCAGGGTTCGGATGATGTCACAGGGCTCATCCCTTGGCCTCACTTCCTTTAAGGGGCTTCGTTCTCCATCCCTGTGTGCTGACAGCCCCAAGTCCAGCAAAAGAGAGTGTCTTTATCCCAGAATACCCAGTAAAATTACCGAGATTCATTTTGATTGGACCAGCCTTGATCCATTCCCACCACCACCGCTAAGGACACCTCAGGACAGGGAAGGGAAGGTGCTGGATGGCTTTGCCTGGGTTGGGAGTTCCACTCCTTAAGCTGCAGCCAGAGAGGGAGGAAGGGGTGGAGGCCCAAAGAGAAGTCAGAAATGCTCCCTGCAGGAAACAGGCTGGATAGGCACAGAACAGCCAGCTCCTCAGCCCCCCATGCAAACATCCACAATCCCTGGCTGCTTTACTGATTCATAGCAAAAGTGTGTGCAGACCGAAACATATGGCTTTTTGACTGAGAACCGTGTGTAAAACTAAAGCGAGCTGAGTTCATCAGGGCTGTCTCTTCCATTGGCTGTTGTTTTTCGTAGTCACAGTGTGAGCAGAACAGAAGTGCCAGGTTGGAGGGGATGGGAAGGGTGGATCATATGAAATGGCAGGTGGTGTCAGGGAAGAGGCTGGCTTGGGAACTACAGATGAAGGCAGTGGTCTGGGGCCACTGAGTGTGGGGGCAACAGAACATTCTGGGGCATCGCTGGGCTGTCCATCTTAAGCGTTGGGCACATCTCTGAGGAAGGGTCTTTGTTTTGGTGTCCCCTTCCCATGGGAAAAGCAATGTCCCAATGGCCAAGGGTCCCCCCTGCCCAGGCATCTTGTCCCTTGCTCTCTTCCTGGCTCTTTCCTTTCGCTGCTGCAGCCACAACCATGAGCATGCTCAGTCTTCAGAAGAGGCTTGCCTCTAGTGTCCTCCGCTGTGGCAAGAAGAAGGTCTGGCTGGACCCCAAGGAGACCAGTGAAATCGCCAATGCCAACTCCCATCAGCGGATCTGAAAGCTGATCAAAGAGGGACTGATCATCCGCAAGCCTGTGACTGTCCATTCCTGGCTCGATACCGGAAAACACCTTGGCCTGCCAGAAGGGCAGGCACATGGGCATAGTTAAGTGAAAGGCTACAGCCAATGCCCGAATGCCAGAGAAGATCATGTGGACGAGGGGAAGGAGGATTCTGTGCCAGCTTCTCAGAAGATACCGTGAATCTAAGAAGATTGATCACCACATGTATCACAGAAGATACCATGAATCTAAGAAGGTTGATCACCACATGTATCACAGCCTGTACCTGAAGGTGAAGGGGAATGTGTTCAAAAACAAGAGGATTCTCATGGAACACATCCACAACCTGAAGGCAGACAAGGCCCGCAAGAAGCTCCTGGCTGACCAGGCTGAGGCCTGCAGGTCTAAGACCAAGGAAGCACGCAAGCACTGTGAAGAGCACCTCCAGGCCAAGAAGGAGGAGGTCATCAAGACTTTGGTCTAAGGAGGAAAAGACCAAGAAATAAAAGCTCCCCCTTTGTCTGTACATACTGGCCTCTGTGATTACATAGATCAGCCATTAAAATAAAACAAGCCTTAAAAAAATAAATAAATGGCATATAATTTCCACTCTTCCCCGATTCAGGGAGGCCATGGCAGTTTCAATTAGCCTCAGGGGGCTGTGTGTCTTCAGCAGACATTATTTGAGGGACTAGGCAGGGCCTGGGGTCATAGGATCCGCCTCTTGGCCCTACTGCCTTTGGGTGAGCTCAGTAATTGAGTAATTGAGAAAGGCATGGGTAATATTCTGAAGGCTCTCTAGAAGGCAGTGATGTGTGTGTCACATCTCAGAAAAGGTCCTAGAAAAATGCTAAGACCTGGGCACATAGGCAAGGGACATTTTATTTGATATGGCCTGTGGGCAGTTCAGACCAGAGTAGATACCATCAGGGCCCTGGCTATAGTACCCCAGCTCTCATCATTGCTTTCTATGCTCATAGATTGCTACTGCAAGCAGTTAAGGCTCCCCCGCTGATGGCATTCTGTGGCTGGGAATGTGCTTGTCCCCATTCTAGGGCGGGCTGGATTGCTGGGTAGGTAACACCACCAGGAGCAGCTGTCACCAGTGGCTGATGGGGGCTGAGGAGTGAATACTCAGGCTCCCCCAGTGCCATGTACTCTTAGGAAGACAATATCCTCTCTCAGAAGCCCCAGTGAGCAGAGATGAGCTGGCAAACAAGCTCTTTGGTAGGAGAGAAAGTAGAATAAGGGTCTCAGTGATCCACCAAATCCCTCACTGCCAGCTAGGAGGGGCATTGCTATGTGTGCCCCTCTCTGATTATACAGGCAGCCTTGCCCTTCACTACAGGGTTGTGGGTGCACCAGGGAGCAGCACCCCTCAGACCCTGACTCAGGAAGTCTGCCCACCTGCCATGGCAGCCCTGGCCTGCCGGAGAGGCTATTACAGCTGAGCTATGTCTTCCTGATCTCCAGGAGGGTTAGGCTTCTGTCCAGCCAGCTCGAGCTATCTCCGGCAGGCCCTTTTCTATTTGGCCCCAGCGCTGCAAGTCCCACTCTGAGACCCTTGGGTGATGGACTGAATAGATGGAGCAAATGGTTCTGAGTTCCCTACTCCACTTTACCTTCCCCAGGGCATCTCACTTCTGGGCTGCCTTTATCTTCACACCAGAAGAGCGCTCTCTATGCTTTACTGTCAATAGGATTTTTAAAAATAGAGTTTCTATGGTGAAACAATGTCCCTTGTTTGGAAATACACAGAGCTTTATAAAATATGTTCCTGTGTTTTCCTGGATCAGGGAATATTGTAGAGTCTAGGGATTTATTTACAATGAAGAAATTGTTTTTGCAAATTGTGGTTAAACAAAGGGATTGTTTTTGGAGAGCTGAGTAAAGGAGACATTGTTTATAAGTTATTTGGGACACAAGCTGCAAAGGGATGATTTACAGGGAATCGGGGGGAGGCAGTCAATAAGCACAGTTGTCCATTTCTTTGCAACAGGCAAACTGGGACTAAAACACTGTCACCTCTATCATTCTTCCCTTCTTTCTTCAAGCTTATTTCATCTTTTCTGCTTCAGTCCTTGCAAATGAGCATATATCAGCAGTTCTCCCAGCATGGTCCCCTTTACTCGGGGTTTGATTGCACTGGCTCCTCCAAAGCTCAGAATTAGGAGATTTCCTGCGGGACCTTCCTTATCACACACGAGTCTTTGCTTCCAAAGAGCTCTCAATGCTCTGGAGATAGAAAATCTTTTTTGCCTGCACAAAGTCCCCAAGCAGGGGGAAAATGGAGCATGTCAGGGTTCGTAAGATGAAAATACAGCCAAATCCAAACTCTTTCCATTGTCACAGTCACATCTTAGGAGCTTTCCCAAGTGGCAAAACTAGGGCACAGAAGCGACAAGCCCTATTAACAAGATCTGCTTCTCTGGAGGATCCAGCGAGTGGCGTATCTGCCATTGGGAAGATATGTCCTGACTTATTTAAGGCAAGTTGTCTTCTTCCAGGGCCTGAGCTTTATGTATTTAGAATTTTACTTTGGGGGGAGCAGAACGAACTTCAGTGACTGGGCATGAGGTTGTGGGTGTGTGAGATGGGGCTTCTTTGCCTAAAATATTCACTCCACAAATGACATTTTAGCAGTGAAAGAGATCTTGAAGAATGTACTTTCCTTCTGGATCCCTATTGGAGACAAAATATCCCTAGAACTGTGAGCTTCTGAGTGATGAACACCTGAATGGTCTGCAGCATCTGTGGTGGCGGGCTGACTGCTGTTGGGAAGCATGCAGATGTGTGGATGGGAAGAGATGAGAGGGCTCACTGATGGAAACAGTATGTGGGCCCCACTCCACTTACCTGGCAATTTTTTCAAGGGCAGTGGACATCTTATTTAGTATCACTCATGGGTAGTTCAGACCCATAGCCCCTCAGCAATCCCCATTCCC
Organism: Pongo abelii; assembly: GCF_028885655.2. NCBI lineage: Eukaryota > Metazoa > Chordata > Mammalia > Primates > Hominidae > Pongo > Pongo abelii. The sequence goes on along the minus strand of NC_071993.2, from coordinate 128,194,558 downwards.
TTACAAGCTAATGGGTTTCTGTGGCAAGCCACTGAGGCTTCCTTCCCCCAAGAGCATTCTGCGGCTGGGAGTATATGTATCCTCTTTTAGGGTGGCTGGAATCCTTAGTAGGTGACACCACAAGGAGTGGCTCTTACCAGTGACTGATGGGTGTTGGGGGAGAAACGCGCCAGCTCCCCAGTGCCCTGTGCTCTCAGGAGGATGACTCTGAGGAAAGCATCATCTCTGAGGCCCTCGGCAGGTAGCAGGTGCAGGTAAACGGCCTTCTGGGAGAGGATGGGCCCAGGTAAAGCTCCCATTTGTAGCATTTGCCAATTTCTGTGGTGTAAATACTCCCACTCTCACTGTAGATGAATTTAGGTTACCAACAGATGTCCCTGAACTTGGAGTGAGGGAATGATACACACCACTGGCCCTTGCAAGTCAGTTCCCACGGCTCCCACATGTCCCTGCCAGAGGGACTGAGGCCCTGTGGCCCCTGGCAGTAACATGCCGGTGCTGGCATCTTTCCCTTCCCTGTCTCCATGCCCTGCTACCACATCAATGCTCCCTAGATCCCCTCCAAAATAAACAACTTGTACCCAAATACTTGTTTCAGGATCTGCTTCTGGTGGCCTGCAAACTAGACCCCGATATGCTCAGAATCTGTTGTTCTTTGAACAAAGTGGGCAGAATGCTCCACTGGATAAAGAAATGTGTGTCCTGCGTGGGCCCCAGCCTCTCTTTCAGCCTCGCTCGCACCCACAACCTAACAGCTTTCTCTGATGTCCTCCCCACACCACCGAGGTCTCTCTCCCCAAGGGTTCTAACCCCGGCCTCACCTCCAGTTGTGCCTCTCAGTCTTCCACCACTTCTTCAGGCCGGTTTCTCGTCCAGCCTCCACTCAAAGGTCACTCCTGGTCTGTCTGGGCAGAATGAACTACTTCCTTCCTGTTTCATTGAATTGTTTGAACCTTGATTACAGCATTTATCCACACTCGGCTTCTATTAGCTTTGCTTGGGTTTGTGACTCTCGCTCCTGGCTCCGGGAACCTGGAGGGCAAGGACCATCTGAGCAGCATCCACCCAGGAGCTGGCTGGGTGGTTGTCAATAAATATTTGCTGAAATAAATGGACCTGACACTGGCCAGAGTTGTTCACCTCCCAACTCCTGCTTCAGTTTTCTCCAGCTCACCACCGAGAGCACTCCCGTCCTCAGAGCAGGCTGGTGCGGTCATGGCTCCATGCCCTAGGAGGGCAGTTCTAACTGCGTGCTCATTGCTTCCATCCTAAAAGGGAAAGGATACCGGGCTCCAGCGAAAATTTTCCAGTTATACTGGGGATGTGTTCAATATAGCAACGAGAGGTGAGATAGAATCTAGTTTCCAAAATTTCCCTCTAATGAGAAAATAAGGTCTCCTGGCAGTCACCACAGTCTAGTGAACACTCTGATTGGCAAGATTGTCAGGGGGCACATTACTTTGTTCTTTCATCCATTTGTTTATCAAATATGTATCAAGAGCCTGGGAGTATTCAGGGATTAAGAGGCTTTGTCTGAACAGCCTGGCCCCAGACTTGGTACCCTCTCTGTCACAGGCTGGGAAAATTTGGAAAGGCATTTAACCCCCTAGAGCTCAATCTCCGCTTCTATAAAATGGGGATAATCTAGTACCTACCTCTTAAGAGTTTGGAGAATGTTTGAACGAGATGCTGAATATGAAATGTTTTGTGTTTACCACCTGGTACAGGTAAGCATTCGATATATATAAGCTATTGTTAAAATAAAAATGTGGGTCAGGCTCTGTGCGAAGCTCAAGGAGTAATCATTTGAATAAGGTGCAGCCCCTGTCCTTGGGAAGTCCACAGTCCTGGGAGAGAAACAGACAACAGACCCAAGATCTCAGGGCAGGATGCAAGGGGTCTCGGGAGGGCTGGGGAGATTACACAGCAGTGCCCCTTCCCCCAGCCAGGAGCTATTTTGTAATTCCTCTGACTTCTGATAAAAATGCTCAGTTTAGCTAAAACTCTCACCTTTGTATTTCTACTCTGACGTAATGGAGGAGGCTAGCTGGGATAGAGCTGATATTGACGGAGCAAACAGGACAGCAGGGGAATTCCAGGGCCTCCCTTGCCATCTTCCACCATCACGACGTCCTCCTCCCATAAGACGGGAAGATGGAGGGAATGGGTCTCAGAGTCCCCCTGGCTGATGTCTTCAATCCCCTGCAACTTCAAGGAGTAACTGCTGGCTTTTCCTCAGGAACACTTCTCGTTCAAATGAACTCTTGGGCTTTTTTCCAGCTACTTAAACTCTTTGATTTGTTTAATCCAGGAAATGAATTGTAAAATGGGAACTCTCTTACTCAGCTTCTATTATCTCTTGGCTCTAAAAAAATTAGAAGTAACATTCCATATCACCCTTTTAGGTCTAAGGAAGCAGCGGTCTGCAAACAGGGGTGATTTGACTCTCTGGGGGGGCATCTGGCAACATCTGAAGATATTTTTGGTTGTCATGACTTGGGGAGGGGGTGGTTGTGCCACTGGCATCTAGTGGGTTGAGGTCAGGGATGCTGCTAAACAGCCTACAATGCACAGAACAGCCACCACCACAAAGAATTATCCAGCGTAAGATGCTGATAATGCTGAGGTTGAGAAAGTCTGGTCTAAGAGAATGAAAATTAGGTGGTGTGTGTGTGTGTGTACCTGTGTCTGTGTGCATGAAGGAGCAAGACCCATGGATTGCTGTGAAGGGGGATGCACTATTTTTCCAAGGTCATAGAAGGTCATGGAGTGGGAGGCCACTTTAGACCTCACTATATCAGAATCAGATTTACTGGTCAATTCAACTCCCCAGTACAAAGTCATGTTCAGTTTCTAATGAGAGTGGATGGGAAACAGATCTGTGAAATGAAGCCAGAAGTTGACTGAGTAGATGACATTTATGAGGCATCTGAAGCTCACACTTGTGTCCAGTGACGTAACTCTGATGATAGCTAGAGAAATCCAGACTTCAAAATGCCAAACAAAATAGGGAGTTGTGGCCGGGGGTCAAGGGGGTGAAATGGAAAAGAGCCTGGTCATTATAATGGATCTCCTACCGTGACACCAGCAACAAGCAAGCAGCATTAAAAAATAAACAGGACGTTCTCCTTCCAGGAGTCACGATCAACACTAATTGGTTTGGTGATATCTTAGTGACCATCTGGGAGGGAGGCCCCTCGCCTGGCTCTGGATGTCAGGCGATCGAGGCTCTGCGGTGACTGTGGTAAAACATCTGCTTCTTGGGCTTCATGGTCCCGGGCAGTCTGGGCCACTGCTTCCCCTGCAGCACTTGCAAAGCAAGTGGCCTGAAGGCCTTTGCCCCTTTTGCAGATATCTGGCAATTACTCTCCTTTTGAAGTGGCTGAACATTTCAGGGTGTTGGATGCCATGCAGACTTCTCACGAAGGGTCTTGCTGGAGTCACTATTTATTTTAAGCTCTCCTACTTGCAGACTCTGAATTTCAGTCTCCAGCTGTAGGGCATTTCCAGCATGGATTGTCCAGGTGGAATGCAGCCAGAGAGTGGATAACCCTTAATGTAGAACATGCTTCCAGAGTACTAAGGAGGCCCTAAAGTTGCTTAAGGAACCTAGCTCCAGACAAAGACACCATGGCACCCATGTATTTTGGAAGAGCCTAGGAAGAAAGCACAGGGCTCTATGGGACAGCCTCCATCTATATCCAGTCTGATCATTTACATGAGTGGAATTATCGCCATTTTTTGCATGATTGAATTAGTCATTGGAACATTTCTTGAGTGTCTGCCATGTTTTTGACAATGTCCTAGATCCTGGAGACTCTTGGGAAGGTAGACATTGGGCAAAGGAGGGAGGATAGAAAGAGACACGCATAACCTCAAGGAGCCCAAGGGCTGAGTGTAGGACTAAGGCCCTGCTCTTTTGTGAAATGAAGTCTCTAGGGCGATGGAGGTGGGTGTAAGTAACTTGCCGGCAGTGAGGGGAGATGCCCAACCAGAGTTGGGCTCTGTGCTAATTTTTCTTGGATTCCAACACACTGTGTGGAATTCAAGAGAAGATGGATGTGGAATCAGCAGTCCATGTAGAGAGGCCATAGGTAAGGCTTTTGATACATTGGTAAAACTGGCTGGGGACATCCTCAAAGACTTTCCCGGTGGAGCCAGTTCAAGGCTTGTGTCCCAGGGAGCTGTCAGGTCAGTTTCTTCTTGCAGGACCTTCCTAGGCCATTGGAACATCATTGAAAGAAAAGTTTCAAGAAGTATCTAGACATGGCAGAGAAGTGTTCTGATTGATTATTGCTGTGTGCCGAAGTCCCAAGAGGGAGGAGGGTGACAGCATGCAGCACGCCTTCTCTTGGTAAAACTGCAACACTTCAAAGCAGCCCCTGGGTGCCTGCGTCTATTCTGTGCCCTGCTGAAGAGCTCTGGTGAGGTTTGTGCCCTCTTAAAATGACTCTTGCACACGAATCCACCACCACCAAGAAGGCTGTGGTGAAGCTCATGGCACGGAAGACCTTGATTTTCAGAAAAGAGCTGCCGTTGTCACCACGAGTACAGCACGTTGACTCTAAACCCAGGGCCATCTCTGGGTGCTGCTGTTATTTATTTCCTGCTTCATGGTAGGTTGTGCTATGGGTATTCCAGAACTCTGCAGACACTTTGCAGAGCTACTGAGACCACTCAACTCTTTAAAAAGTCCCCCAAGACTCTGATTTTTACTTTACTGTTTGTCTGTCTTTTGTCTTATTTATTCATTTTTAATATATAAATAGTGGCTGGAATAAGCCTGTTTGATGTATCTAGAGGATCTAAAATAGCTTCCAGTGCTTTTGAAATGTGGTTAGAGAAATCTTACCTTGAGGAGGATTTTTAAACGGATTTATGAAAGGTTTCTGAAAAACCTGCTGCAGAGAAATTTGTCACTCTCCGTGACTCTAGACCGATTCTCCCCTTTGTTGTAAAAGGCAATGGCTCTTATCTGTTTTTCTAAATGTAAAAGCAAAATAATATGCATTATAAAACATTTGGAAAACATAAAAGAAATATACATAAAAAAACAAAAATTGGCCGGGTGTGGTGGCTCACACCTGTAATCCCAGCTCTTTGGGAGGCCAAGGCAGGCAGATCATGAGGTCAAGAGATCGAGACAATCCTAGGCCAATGTGGTGAAACGCCATCTCTACTAAAAATACAAAAATTAGCTGGGCATGGTGGTGGGTGCCTGTAGTCCCAGCTATTTGGAGGCTGAGGCAGGAGAATCGCTTGACCTGGGAGGCAGAGGTTGCAGTGAGCCAAGATCGCCCACTGCACTCCAGCCTGGCAACAGAGCAAGACTCGGTCTCAAAAAAAAAAAAAAAAAGAAACACCCTTAATCACCCTTATTTCCTCCACTAGGGTAATGTGTTGGCGTTAGGGTGTTTTTTTGTTTTTTGTTTTTCCAGTGTTTATCTGTGCATGTATAATTGATATACATTAGAAAACAAAATATACACTGTATTTAATTTTATGTCATACTTTTCCATGTTGTATTGTAATAATTTTCCCCTCTAAAATCACTGGCCCACAAAATCAGGAGCAAAATAAAATGGCTTTTCTAAGCCATTAGATTTTGGGGTAATTTGTAACACAGTGATACTGACTGGAGCACATTCATATATTAATGCACATTTCTTTGATTAATGGAGAGGAACATTTTTATATTTAGTGGACATTTGCGATGCCTTTTTTTGATGGTCTATTTATATCACTTGCCAATCTTTAAATTTAGGGATCAGTGTTTTCCTTAGTGATTAAATAAATATTTTTGGTTCATTAAAACTAATGAATCTACAATTCTGGTTGCAAATAGTTTTTTGAGTTGTCATTTGCCTTCGTTTTCTTTAAAATGCTATTTTGGAATTAGACAGTTTCTATGTTGTAGAATCTATTAAGTGTTCTATTTGTCAACTCATTAATCATTTCTAAGTTAGAAAGTTCTCCTTCCAGAACTCGGTGTTCACCTGCATTTCTGGTTTTTTACTGTTATTTATTTAACATTTAACACATATCAGTCTGTAGCTATTTTGCAGTTTGATAATAATTTGGATTGACAGCTAAATTTCCCAATATTATTTCCTGAATAAACTACTTTTTACTAATTATGTTATGCAGCTTATTTTATCATAAATATATGAATATGTATTTGTATATACTAATAAATAATATATGCATAAATATATTAATAAATGGATTCTTATATTTATAACATACACATTTATGTATATTATATATATGAATTTTCACACACACATACATACACATCTGTTCTAAGTTCATTTTAGGGCTATCTGCTCTCTTTCATTTGCTGTTGGTTCTTGTTCCAGTAAAAGATTGTTTTAAATTCTGATAGAGCAAGATCTGTATAGCTTTTTAAAATTTTAAACTAAGCTATTCTTTTTATTCTTCTAGAACATCTTTAAAATTATCTTTTCAATTAAGTTCAGCATATACATTATTGGGAAAGAACTAATACATTTATAGTACTTTGGTTTTCTGTCTTAAAACATGATACCTTTCTCTGTTTACTCAGACCTTCTTTTTGTGTCTCCCACAAAGTTTTGTCGTTTTCACATAATTTTCTTATGGCATTATTCCTGTGTATTGTTATTATGAATTGGTTCTTCTATTATCTTTTTAATTAATTAGTTCTTGTATTTTAAAGAAATTATTATTTTTGTATGTTTATTTTATATCTGGCCACTTTAATGACACTTTTATTATGAATGGATCTCTTGATTTTTCTAGATATATAGTAATATCATTTACTTAGGGAATAATTTTACGTCCTCCTTTCTAGTAGTTTAGTGTTCATTCCTTTTTCTTATGTTATTGCATTGTCTAGATCAGGGCCTAGCAAATTGCCTGGCACATAGTAGGTGATCAATAAAACTGTTATTGAGTAGGTGAATTGGTGGCTTCTTACTGAAGGTATTTAATTTGTTATTAGATGGCCTATTTTAATCTTTAGTTAAATATGAGGTTCCAGCAGTCTCACCTAGTGCAACATGGATAAAGTTAAACATATTTAAAGATAAAGTACAGCATGTCTCTCCCATTCTTGCCTATGTCCTCTCCCCCACCTCTTCTCCATTGCTCTTGCAAGTGAATTTGTTGTTCCCCAATTATGGATGCCATTTCATTCAGCTGCTGTGTTGCCACTTCAGCTGGGTCCTGCCCCTCCCTCGGGGAACTTTAGCTGTTCCCTGCACCTTCACTGAGCAGCACCACAGCCCTGGCACCACTGCCCATCACAAGCTCTGCTGAGTAAAGCTGCATTTATTGGGGCAGCTGCTGCCTCCTCCACTGAGTACCACTGTCCTGCCTGCCACTGTGGCCACTCCTTGACACCATGATTATTGATGTGGCCTTCACAACTTCCAGAAAGCGAGGACTTAATCTTCCAACTCTCTTGTGGTTACTAGAGTCTCTGTTGTATTCCATTTTTATAGGAACCTATATGTAGTGGTCAAGAGCAAGGTCTTCAGTATCCCATGCACCAAGGCTTGAGCTCTGTTTGCTAAGTACTAGGTAGAGAATCTTGAACAAATCACAATCTTTCTGGACCCCCATATTCTTCATGTGTAAAATGGAATAAAACTCCAAATATCATCATTATAATTATTTTTAAACAATGATGAAGAGCTGAGTCCATGTTGTCAATTATACCCATTATCTCTGACCGCTTCCTACCTTGTACTTCACACTCCAGCTATGCAAATACCTGCTTTTCCGTGCTGTTGCACACACCTGTGCTGTTGCTAATTCTCTCCCTTTTGCCTAGAAGTGCCTCCCATCACCTTTCTCTGGCCATACTCCTACAGATCCTCTAAGACCCAGCTCAGTTGCCACCTCCTCAGGAAGCTCTCCCTGATTGGCCTGCCTTCCTGCAGCACCCACTGCCCCTGAAGGTTGGGGTAGGTACCTGATTGGTAAGTGCTCAAAATCCACAGGGCAGACCTCATGCACTGATCACTTTATTGTTGGGTTGTCTGTCTTCTCTGTTAGCTGATGAGCATCTCGGAGGCAGGTTCTATATCTTATTCTCTTATATTCCTGGTACCAGCATCACACAGGGCCCTTAGAAAGCTCAGTTGCTATTTGCCGCACTTCAGTGACTTGCACGGATTGGATTGAACAGTATTTCTCTCTTAGGGGATGGGGTCCTCTTTGAGTAGGGCACTGATGGGTTGGGATGAGAGAAGGGGAATAATGACCCAATCAGGCCAACCAGCAGAATCCACCCTAATGGATAAAGAGAAGACAGACGTGCTGGCCAGATGGCCTACACCTTTAAACTAGGGCCACTTGGTTGGGGGCTTCTGAGCAGCTTTACTTTACAATGGAAAAGGCTCAATGTTTCAGTATGGCCCTTACCTAAGAGCTGGCCCTGTCTCTTTCCTCTTGATGAGGACAGCCAAGTTCAACATGCAGGAGGGATGGATGCAGAGACATGTGTCACCCAGCAGCTAAACGCTTTTTGCTCAAAACAAGGCCCAGTGGAAAGGATCAAAGGCTGCACATAGCCAGGCAGTGACAAATTTATGAAGTCCAGTCATCCTCATGAAAACATTGTGTATTTTAATCTACCCAGTGGAAATAATTCAATCTTGAGTTTCTGTAGAAGGAATTGCGAGTCAGCTACACTTCGCCATAAAGACGTAAGAGATCTGTTTAAAGTGACTTTTCCATCTTTCAAAGAATCAAGGTTTTCTTAGCAATAGAGCCACCTAAATGCACCTTTGTATTTCCTCGTGCTGAACATCTAGAGTTCCATGAGTACACAAGCTTTGTTATTACACTTAGATTTACAAACAAAATTGTTGGCACGGAAAAGTCCGTGGTAGGTGGAAGAGACCACCCATACGTGTGCGGATGAAAGCCCAGTTGGAAAATCTCCTTATGTCAGCCAAAAGTGTGACTGCGTTTCTAAAAACTTGGCTGTTCTCTTGGTGGTCGAAACAGTGAACCTTTTTGTTCATTGAATGCTGAAAAAACAAGTATGCCAAAGAGTGCCTTTTCCTAAAGGGTTTCAAAACTCTTAGCTATTTTTGACTCCTTTCTCTCAGGGCTTAAGAATATTCAACAAACGTGAATCAGAGATATTTGATTGTTTCGTGTGTACATCGGAGATTTCAGGCCATGGCCAACAAGTGTTGGCCCATTTGCCTGCCATGGGGCTTACAATGAGGCCTCTTTATGCCCAGCTCCTCTGGCTGAAGTCAGAGATGGATGCTGAATGTGTTCACTCGGTGGGGATGTGGGAGAGATGTTTGGGCACTGGATGAGAGGGGAAAAAAACGTGATCTTTCATCTTGGAAAGTCCATTGTGTAGGTGGCTGACCTAGGCTCCAAGCGTAGTCTGTGGTTATGGAGGGGAGAGGCTGAGTCTCAAAATTGGGAGAGAACCAGTGACTGGAATTTCATGAGCTTTCAACTTTTAACCAACTGGGCCAACAAATTATCCAACTGGTGTGTGTGTGTGAGAGAGTGTGTGTGTGTTTGTGTATACACATATATATGTAATTGTATATGTGTATGTATATACACATACACATGTATATGTAATGTAGTAGACATACATATATATGTAACACTGTGTAATGCTGAATATGTATGTGGGTATGTGATACATTGTATAATCAAGTTGACACAATTTCTCTGCAGTATTTTTATGTTTTTGTCATGACCTCTGATAAACTGAAAAAACTTTTTGAACTAGTTTTTTTTTAAATAACAAAGTAATATATGTACAAAGCAAAAAATTCAAAGAGCACAATAAGCTCCTCAATAAAAAAAAAAACTCTCCCTTTTATTCTGGGTCCCCAAGTCCCCTCCCATGGCAACCACTGTTAACAGTTGTTTTTAAAGCAATCCTTTCAGAGATGTTCTAAACTTGCAGTTGCACAAACACATATACACCTTCGAACCACACAGCCAAACCAAATGGGAGCATATTATTTAGTTCTCTACTTTTTCTTCCTAGTGATTTGTTCTGGAGATCCTGTTCTAACATGTTCATCTACCTTATTCTTTTTAAGGCTGGTATAGTGTCCCATTTATTTAGATGTAGCCCAATTTAGCATACCATCCTTCACCAAATGGCAGGCAGGTCATGCCTAGCTTTCTGTTACAATAAACAGCACCATAGTTAATCTTCCATGTGCAAATATAGCTCTAGGAGAATCTCCCAGAAATGAGTTATCAGTGTAAATGGGTATATGCGCTGCAAATTATGATTGTCATTGTTATTATATTTTTATAGATATCCACAGAGGTTGAGCCAATGTATTCACCCACCAGTAAGGCCAAGAGCATCTGTTTTGTTATCCCCTCATTAGCCCCATGTGTTTCAGTCTTTGCCAATCTGATGATGAAAAATGCCACAATAAATGTGAAGGTTTATAAAAGCAGAGTTTAATTGCTTTCTTATAGATATTACAACATCACAATGCTTAAACGTCCCTTAGCAAGCATTCCATCCAAATCCCTCATTTTACAGAAGAGGAAGAAAGCTCAGGGCAGAAACAGCCCTGTAAAATCCATGCAGTACGCCCCCCGCTTCCCTTCTTAGGTGCAGAGCTGCTGTTTCTTGCTAGCAATGTTGTATCAATTACTTGACTTCATCAATGGGCTAAAGTTGCAGTATAACAGTACCCCATCATCTACCATTTTTGGACATGTAGATCACATATAGGGAGAGTTGGTAGCAGAACATCCTTCTTGATCACTGGAGAAGATTTTTTAAAAGTTTTTCTCCTGGGGGAGGTGATGCAACACTTCATTGTCTGCAAGTGTATGATTGTAAGGTAGGAATGATTGACAGCAGATCTTTCCCAAGGGGAAGAGCTTTTGTTTGTGGGGTGAGAGGGAAGAAGGGCAGGCAGGGGAGGGTAAGAAGGGAAGGAGCCAGAGTCAGACTGGGTTCTAGTTCTGGTCCTCTCCTTTCTAGAGCTGTTACTTTGGGCAGGCTACCTCCAAGCATCCGTTTCCTTATCTGTAAAATGGGGATAATTATAACATCTATCTCTTATGGTTTCCATCAGGATTAATAATATAATACCTGAAAAGCATTTGGTACGGTACCCAGCAGATTAAGCCCCAGTCTATACAATGTGTTAGCATCAATGTCATCTTTCATAGCTTTCGTGAATTCATTTCTTCTAGCCTTCATCCCAGTGGCCTCTGCTCTTCACTTCCTTAACTTGCTTATCCATTTTTTTCCTCAGATGATCATGTGAAATAAGAACATTATCAGAGACAGTGAATTTCTCATGGAAGAAACAATCAGCACTCCACAGGAAGGCAAATGCAGGGTCTTCCCCAGAAAGCCCAAGCCCTGTCTCAGTTGTGGCCAACTCTCAGAGATGTAGGTGGTGCAGGTGGTATTTGTAACCTCAGCCCATCCAAGAGCATCTGGAGAAAGGCTTCAGGGTTGATCTTGACTTCTGCAGAGTCAACCACCAGAGTCCTTCAGATCCATGCCTGGCACAGCATTCCTCTGACCCTGACTGACATTCCCTACTCATCTCTGATTTCAGAAGCCGGACACCCTTGGAGATAAAGACTCCATGGCAATGCAGAATAACCACCTGAAGGCCAATCAGGGTCAACACAGCTTTTCTAGACTGCAGAAATGCCAAATATGAACTATTCTCCTCCAGTATTTTAAATTTAAAATTAAAATGTCAGTCAGCCCTTTTCCTCTTTCATCTAGGAATGGTGCAGTCTGTGATCTAACTCCTAAGTTTCTAAGGCTAGTGGTTGGTTGTAGTTCTGGGCTTTAGGGTACAAAGACCCTGTGTGTTTGTCTCTTCTTCTTAGCATCCTTTTTACACCAGTAGGAGAACTAGTTTCTAGGGTATCTACTAGTTTCTAGGTCTGTAGAGGACATATTCTGTGTGACCAGGTTGCAGGTTAGTATCTCTATAACTGTGTATTGTTTGGCCTCCTCACAGAAATGTCAGGTCTTTTTGATAGAGCTGAAAAACGCTACATCCGCTCCTTTGCTAGGAAAGATTCAATGTAAAGATTAGTTATAGGAACAATAGCCCCTTTTTAACCTCATTTTTATGTTACACATTCCTCTGATTTTGCTAGTCCTGCCTCTCTCCAAACAATCAGGGCTCTGTCAGAAAGCTTTCAACCATGTTTCGAGCACCTTTGAAAAACAACACACACATGTGCATGCACACACACACACAAAGCACAATGTGTGCACTTCATAGTTAGCTTCATCCGTAGGAAGTATGTAGAAAAAATGGAATTAACTCTAAAGCATGAAGTTGGTGGGTAAGGGATCGGGCTCTAGAGCTGGCAATGCCCCTCCCTCACTGCAGTGCCCTGTGACAGGTTGTCAGCCCTCTGGCCCTATTGACTCATCTGCATTACAGGACATTGGATTTGTTGATCTAGGTGGGACTGGAACCCCTCCCTCTACAATATATCTGTCTCTCAACTTCAGGCTGGAATTTACCGATTCTTTGTGTTTCCCTCTTGTTTTCTTTTTTCATTTTTGGAGATTTATAGAACAAAATTTAAAAAGAAAGTAAACTTTTATTTCTACTACCTCAAATTAGTAGATTGATATATAGTCCTACCTTGGTATTAGTAGAGGATTGATTTCAGGACTCCGAGAGATATAAAACTCTGAGGATGCTCAAGTCCCTGATATAAAATGGCATAGTATTTGCATATAACTTACACATATCCTCCCATATATTTTAAATCATCTCTAGATTACTTATAATACCTAATACAATGTAAATGCTGTATAAATAATTGTTACACTGTATTTTTTCTTATCTGTACTGTTATTTTTCTGCGTTCCTTTCCCTCAATATTTTCAATCCATTGTCGGTTGAATCTGCAGACGCGGAAACCATGGATAAGGAGGGGTGGCTGTATATACATCCAGAATCTCTTTCTCTTCTCTTGACTTCTTTTTTTAAATTGGAAACTTTTATTTTAGGTTCAGGGGTATGTTCATAGTTTGCTATATAGGTAAATTGCATATCACAGGGGTTTGGTGTACAGATTACTTCATCACCCACGTAACAAGCATAGTACCCGACAGGTAGTTTTTCAATCATCACCCTTCTCCTACCCTCCATCCTTAAGTAGGCCCCAGTGTCTGTTGTTCTCTTCTTTGCATCCACGTGTACTCAATGTTTAGCTCCCACTTATAAGTGAGAATATGCGGTGTTTGGTTTTCTGTTCCTGCATTAGTTTGCTTAGGATAATGGCTTCCAGCTCCACACATGTTGCTGCAAAGGATATGATCTTGTTCTTTTTTATGGCTGTGTAGTATTCCATGGTATATATGTACATTTACTTTATCCAATCTACCACTGAAGGACATTTAGGTTGATTCCAAATCTTTGCTATTGTGAATAGTGCTGCAATGAACATATGTGTGCATGTGTCTTTATGGCAGAATGATTTATATTCCTTTGGGTATATACCAATTATGGGATTGCTGGGTCAAACAGTAGTTCTGTTTTAATTTCTTTGAGAAATTGCCAAACTCCTTTCCACAATGGACGAACTAATTTACATTCCTACCAGCAGTATATAAGCATTCGCTTTTCTCTGAGGCCTCACCAGCATCTGTTATTTTTTGAATTTTTAGTAATAGGCATTCTGACTAGTGTGAGATGGTCTCACTGTAGTTTTGATTTGCATTTCACCAATGATTAGTGATGTTAAGCATTTTTTCATATGCTTGTTGGCCACATGTATGCTTTCTTTTGAAAAGTGTCTGTTCATATCCTTTGCCCACTTTTTAATTGAGTTGTTCATTTTTTTCCTTGTTAGTTTGTTTAAATTCCTTATAGATTTTGGATATTAGACTTTTAGGTCGGATGCATAGTTTGCAAATCTTTTCTCCCATTCTGCAGGTTGTCTGTTTACTCTGTTGATAGTTTCTTTTGCTGTGCAGAAGCTCTTTAGTTAAATTAGTTCCCATTTGTCAATTTTTGTTTTATTAAAATCTTTGTCTACTAATTCCAACATTTGTGTCATCTCGGTATCACTTTCAATGACTACTTTCATCTTTGGATATGGGTCACATTTGCTTCTTTCTTTTCATATTTTGTTTTAAAATTGTCTCCCTTACATTGTGTAATATATGTTACAAATTCTCTGGATTCTGTTATTTTCCTTTGAAGAGTGTGAATTTTTTTTTCTAGCCAGGAGTTAAATTACTATCTAATCATCTTGAACCTGTGGAGGCTTGAGTTTATACTTTGTTAGGATGGGTTCGTTTTGTTTTTTCCCTTTGTCTAAGAGCAAATTCTTAGTTCTAGGACATAGTCTTTATTTATCAGAATGACCCTTCTGGAATTTCAATGAAAAACCTCAGCTATTTATCAAGCACCTGTAATCTGGCAGGATTCAGACTCAACACTAGTTTCCCTGCTAAGGCCAGCAGCTGAAATCTCTGCTCAGCCTTTTAATCCTTCTAGCTGTATCTTTCTGCTACAATCTCTGGAGTTTCCCTAACTATGTGCAGATCAGAGATCAGCCGGGGACTTAAAGAAAGGACATACGCATACTTGGGGGCTCTCAATGTCAACTTTCTGTGATTTCCTCCCTCATTTTTCACATGCTTCGGCTGTCCAGAACTTAATTTTCTAGTATCTCAAACCAACTACTCTGTGGTTTTCTGCTTCAGTTTGAGCCACCCAACACTTTGTAGACTAAGGGGATGCCCTCAAGGAAAAATCATATAAACATAGATCTCACCCAATGTAACTGTAACTCTCATCTGCCAAGGGTTGAATCTCTTCCAGTTCTGCCTGACTTTGATTGCTCTCTAGCATATTTGAATAGTTGTTTTAAAAAATATTTTGTCCAGAGTTAGCCCAATAGTAGCTGCTTCACCGTTATTGGAATTGAAACCCCATAGTAATTTGATTTTTAATAGTACGTATTCTGTACCATTATGTACAATAATAATGAGTTGTTGTTATCCTCATTTTGTTTCCTTAGACCTGGGTCTCCATTTTTATCTCACTTTGTTGATTTAACATCTTATCTTAGTGTTATTGCTTTAAAAAAAATAGAATTTTCATTTATTCAGTAGCACTGTGCACACCAAAAGAGGATATGCCACGTTAAGATGTTGTTGATGGGAGAATAAGTCCTACCTGGCAATGTCGTTGATTCATTTTCAGCTTTGTATTCACAATGTCATATTGCTCAAAATTGTGTTGTCAGCAGTTCGTATGTTTACATACAATTTTATCAATTAGGACTCCTTTTGTTGCAAATGACACAAATTCTGTCTCAAATTGGCTTAAGCATGAAAGAAAACTTATTAACATAAGTACAGGGATTTGTCATTTTGCATGCTTCTTGATCCAGGGGCTGAAATGATGTTCCTCGGTCTCAGTCTCCATCTCTCCATCTCTCTCCTACACCCTTTGTGGAGCACGAGCTCCATTCTCAGCAGACTCATCTCATGATGGCAAAATGGCCACTCAAGCTCACTCTGGGCCAGGTTCAAGTCCAATAGGAATAATCTCGTTCAGCAAGAGTCATTGATACTCATTGGCTCTGACTGCAACATCACCTATCCCTGAACCAATCAGTGTGGAGGGAGAATGTGATCCTCTGATTGGCAGGCCTGAGTCAGTGGCCTCTTCCCAACACAGAGCTGGAGCCAGCTCTACTAAAGTGCAAGGGTTGATGGTGGAGGAAAAAGTAGTTTTCCAAAGAAATACTGTAGCAGGGTCAACAGAGGAAAAATCATAGGACTCTGGAAGGCCATGGAACAACACATTTGCTATAACAGAGTAGTGTATTCGTTGATGGGTTTGGTCCAGGTGTTATTTTAAAGCTGAATGGCTTGAGGAGTTTAAACTTTCTGCTCATCACTTAACCTTCGGGGTATGTTTCAGAGCCTATAGGAACTGCCCTGGAGGAATCCATGTATATTTCTTAAGCAAATACTCTGAGATACTCTCAAGAAGCAGGGAGGTTCCTGTGGCCCAACTACCATTTATCAAACCACTCCAGGAGTATTGGAGATAACATAAGTGTTTGAATTTTATAAACTTAAATAGAAAATTATTTCTTTAGGGCGTTATTATCAAACATCCATTTACAAATATTTAATATTCTTAGCAAAAGATCCAGTGATAAGGTCTGTAGAGGATACTAAAAGTTTGCAAAGATCTTGCCTTCTTATTTATCCCTGCTTAAAAGAAAAAAGTGAGACTCTATTCTGGGTACAGTCTGGTTTTGCAAAGCTTTAAATCTTCAGAGGAATATGTAGAAAAAAAGATCTGAGAACCCTATATGGAATTTGTTTTCAGTAAACCAGACAAAACTAGGAAGAACTAGATTGAGCTCCTTTGCTATGTAGCACGAAAAAGAATTATTCTGTGGGACAGACCAAAGACACTTTGGGTGTATTTTTTCTCTAGGGCACTTAACTTTATTTATGGTCTCTGTTTCTTGTCACTTCTCAGATTATCTGGGAACTTTCAAGGCATTTGCTGGCTGGTTAGTTTCTATTAATCAATGTAAGCATCGTTGCATCCTAAGCCTGGATTTTGCTGTCCTGGTAGATAAAGAGGTTATCATCATGTTATTCTCACATCTAACCTTTAGAAGTTAAAAAAATTAAAATTCCACTTCTGAGGATTTTCGCAGATCTCTTATTCCAGTTTGAGGTATGGAGGCGAGTGCTCAACTTGATACTCTTAGGATTAAGAGCAGGTTTGGGACCCTTAGGGTTTTTATTTCTTAAATGTCTAACCCATTTCTGGGATATTTCCATAATATTCTTAACTAGCACAATATCCTCTACCCCAGAGGCTAAGAAGAAAACCAATGACTATTTCTTGCATTTGCAAGCCTTTGGGGCAAAGAGTCTTGTACTGTGGGTCTCTCAGAGCAGAGGGAGGCACAGATATTTTCAAGTACTGGTTGTATTCCATTTGATTAAAAGGTAAATACCTAGCATTTTTAAGAGATAAGTAAGTTGGAACTTAAAACACTTAAAAACAACCTATTGCAAGCTGCCCAGTATCTGATGACTCACAAGCCTTTCCAGGTGACCAGGGTTTGACTGAATGCCTGCCTTGGCTGGGGATTCCAGGTGGCTGCTTGAACCTCTTGAGATGGTCTCTGACTAAGGACTGTGCCATTTGGAGGACATCTTGTCATGTGATCCACTTGCTTCCTAGAATATGAGTGACGCCTCTCAGAGAGGGGCGAGGAGGCTGGCACTGAGGGACTTCGAGGAGATTGCACACTGGCAAATCTGCTTTGCCAAGGACCCTTCCGGCCTCCAGGCTGTGCCACCCCACTCTGATCAAGCCTCTGAATCACAATGCAAGTGATTTTGAAAAAGCACAACCCTGACCTTGTCACTACCCTGATGAAAACCCAGATGTCACCTTGTCACTGCAAGGTTACAACACTTTGGTGACCTCCTGCCACCCCCACTCCTTTCAGGAGGAAGCCCAGATTCCTGTGTGTGCCCTGCAAAGCCCTGGAGGTCTGGCCCTGCTGCCCTCCAGCCTCAGCTTTGCTACGCCTCCGCACTGGGAGCTGCAGACCTGGGAAAATGTTTTCTCCCAGCCCTCTCCACTCTGCTGACCCCTCTGCCTGGCACCTTCACCTCCCTCTCTTTTTCTCAGCCTCTAGCTCAGATATCAACTTCCCCAGGGGATCTCCCTAACACTCCCCTCCCCGAAATCTGAGCCACAGAGCCTCCATCTGCTCCCTCCTCTGGACTCTGGAACAGATCCATCCTCAGCATTGTGTCCTTGGGACCCCAGCATGCGCCTGGCACATTATGGATGTCCAGTAAATATTTGTTGAATTAATTTAAGTATAGTTTACAATTTTTTCCCTAGGTGGGGCTATGGGGCAGAAAAAAATGGTGAAGAGCCATTTGTTTTGCTTCCTCGTAATTTTTTTTTTAAAGTTGTGTCATTTGAGAATGTGTGTGTGTGTGTGTGTGTGTCTGTGTGTGTCTGCGTCTTAGTATCCTTCAGTATCTGCCATTTTGCAAAGGGCCTCTCTTGATCTATGGCTATCAGGACTGAATATCAGATAACCAAGAGCCTAGGGAGTGGTTTACTTGGATTTGGAGAGGTGAAACTGATGCATGGAGCCATTCCTTCATGATCTGAACTATACTTGTTTATAAATAATGAATAGTGATGAAGTATTTCCTCCTAGCTTTGTTTTGTTTTGTTTTCCTTAAGACATCTTGCCTTGGGAAAGTGGGAGGAGAACTTGGAAAACTGTCCCTTGAAACATCCATTAACTGAAAAATGGGGAAAATATATGTCTCATGGAAATGCAGCTTAGCTATCATACATATGGAATGCATTTTATTCGAGTCAAAAAGTTTCTGAAGAAAAGAATCCCATAAATATACAAACTGCTTTATTTTGTTATTCAACTCAATTCGAAAATGCTACAGGGAATTTAATATGAGAAACGTTGGCTTTTGAAGACCACACCTAAAATTTTATTATTGTTGGCATATTTATTGAAGCATGTAGCATACATGATTGATTTATTTCCATGCTGTTTTGCTGAGCTCATGTTTATGTCTTGATTTTGATTCAAGGCTGAGTTGTGTCTTCGGAATCTTATTTGAAAGGTTTTTTACAATATGAGAATAGGTCCATTTTGATTTTTGTTTCTACAAGTAGCAGAACTGCTCTTGGAACTTCCTTTTCATGGAAAAAGTGTTAAATTAGATAGTGCTGATTAGGAGATTTTCTGGGAGACTTCTCAGAAGTGTCTTCCAGATGCATTCTCCTCACAGGCTCAGACCTTCATAGCAGGACTAGCTGGGTCAGGGTTGAGAATGCACATCACTTTTTGATATGGCGTGCTACTTATCCCAAACAGAAAAACAGATCTTGTAGGATCTCAGTTTGGGTTGAGAATCATAGGCTTGTCTGAAATGTGCGTGCAGCTTATGCTTTCTCCTGTTTCTTTGACAACACTGAAGTAAAATACATTTAAAGAGAAGATAAGACCCTGGCCAGTTGAGTGGAAAATAATAAAATAAGTATCTTACCACTAAACCCAGATTTCTTTTCACCAGCTCTGAGCCACCTCTGACATGATCAAGAGTCTTTGGGGAGATGCCCTGGACTTGCATCAAGGGAAGAAAATATTCCAGCAAAGTTCGATTATGAGAATTTCTCTTATTGAAAGAGGCCCTTTGTGGAAATGAGGAGGGAAGAACGAGGGGGACTTGGAGCTTGCCTGACAGACTGGAGAGGACTGCCCCTCTCTTAGAAAACAATCCACCTGGGCTCCAGTATCCTGAGACCACTGCAATCCCAGCTCTTCTTGTTGTAGATCCTCAAGGGTGGATCCTAAGTGCTGCATCTTCTGTTGAGTAATAAATGAAGTGTTGACTTGCCTTTAGGGGCCAAGTTAGAAAAAAATTCATACTAAATAAGAGAGTTGTTCACCCTGTGAAACCCTCAATAAGGAGGTAAGGAGGGGTGGGAAGGGAGGTACACCAGAGGGAAGACCAGATGGATACTCATCTCCCAGTTCACATTTACTCAGGCACTTGGTCATCAAAAGAGAATTGCCTTTACTATTTAAATTGTTACTCTTCCTTTCCTTCCCTAACCCACCCAGCTTCACCCACACCCCTTTCATGCTTGCCAATAATTAAATGTGTATGTGATGTTATCCTGTTATAAACCAACTAAGAGACTTCATGATGGTAGGGAGCCTGTCAGTTTCAATCATTCCTGTATTGCTGGTGCCTACAGTGTCTGCTGTTTTCTGTAAATGTTTGTTAAATGAAGTAAATTATTTAGGAAGAGAGGACAGGAGAAAAAGAAAACAATAGTAGATGTTCCAAGAGGTATGAAATGGGTGATATCAATTTTGAACCACAGCAGTAACTCCATCAGGTGAAACTGATCAAGGGCAGCTTCCTGAAGAGTTTGGGATTTGAAATGGCCTCTGACAATGGAGTTCGATTAAATAGGAAGATGGCATCTAAAAGATACAAACACTGAATAAGTGGAGGTAGGAAATTATAAGCTGTGATCCCAGAATTCCGGGTAGACCACTTAGCTGAGAAGGTTAGTAGGACAAAAATAGAAAATGTACATAATTAATCCAAAAGTTGGACTAATCTGAGTTAGTAATGTAAGTGAAATTTTATATTTCTGGAATTTAAAATTTTATATTTCTGCCTTTTCCCCCATCCATCCTCTCTGATTTCTCAATTTCCCAGTAGGCTTCTCTTTCCGGAACTTCCCTTGGATTGGAAATCTATTGATTAAATGTCCCTGAGTAGGATCTGAGGAGGTTCTCAGGTGTCACAATTCCTGAAATTGGGGTTCTCAGTGACTAATGTGGACAAGTCCACAATCTCCATGAAATGTGATACAAATGGGTAAAATAAAAATGCTTCAAAATATATGGTGCAAAACCAAGGTGAATGTGATTTCTATACATTTTTTTCAAATATGTATTTATGGGGAAAAAGGAAGTTTTTTAAGAAGGGAAATATACTGAATGATGGTTGTGGATTTGGGTAGATAGAATAATTCATATACTGAAGATGGCTTAGTTATCTAAAAAGTGTTAACCAGTGGGGAATGCAGACAAGTTCCAAACATTTCTCAGCGCTCTAATGATAGAGCAAATACAATAATCAGCAGCACATTTCCTGCATTACTATGCAAATCATGCTACCACTAAATTAATAGTTGTCATTTGTTGTGTTTCCTGGCTTCTCTTATCCCTTTCATTTTGGTATCAGAGATTAAGAAAAAAGGCATACTTCTATTATCAGTCAACTTTCGACTACATGTATTTTTCACTCTTTTTGGCCAAGCTCTAGTTCACTGACACAGACTTAATGGAAAGAAATGATAGTACTATTAAAAAATAATTATGGACTTAAAATAGCAGGCACATTTTTAACCACCATGGTTATAACAGAGATGGGTTATGATTAGAACTTTAAGCATAACTGTGAATTATCTTCCTTCTGCTGTTGGGAGCACAGGGGGAGGGGTAAACATTGATTCTGAATGACATTTTTCCTTTTAGAAATTATTTGGATAGAGACATCATCTAGAGATAATTTTGCTGCGGCATGCTCCAATAAGCCAGTTTAATGGTGTATCAGTGATTCCCAAGGTGGGTGGAGAGGGTGAGCTGTGTATCAGCATCAGCAGTTGCATCTTCAATGTATGCCCTTCCTCTGGAGATTCTGACATGTAACTTAAGGGAGACCATTCTTCTTACTCCGTGCCACTATGAACAACTTCCATTTATGAGTAACAGAATGTTCTTTAGCTATATGCGGATAAAGAAGGGTTGAGAACCACTGGTCTGAATGCATTTTATCACTACAAGAATTAGGCCACTGTTGCTTAACTCTCATGTATTATAGGATAAGGTTAGCTACCAATTCCTGAATTACATGCTAGGTCTTTGCTACGTGTTTACATACATTATGTCCAATCTAAATATTATTCTCACTTAGAGGTGAAGAAGTGAAGGCTTGGTATATGGATTGTCCAATAAAATGGATTGTCCAAGACTACCTGCTAGGTGGCATTGCAGGGATTTACATCCTAGCTTTTCTGGCTAAATTAACAAAGCCCCTATTGATTCAAATAACTGGGGCATGACCCTGTAAAGAACGTCTGTTTTTACCTGTCACCATCTCTTTCTGTCTTAGGGTAGCAGCACCCTGACTTTCTTTTAGGGATCATTCCTTGCTCACTCTTAGTTCACATGGCTCTAGTACAGTCAATTCCCCCACTGACTCCTGGGATGGGCACTTTCCCTGGCATAGCCAATCAATCAGCACATCCTGTAACTCCAGCCCCAGTGATTGGTCCAGGGATGGGCACATGACCCAAGCAGGGAAACCAGAACCGATTCTAGGATTTAGGCTGAAATTTGAGGAAGAATCTACCAGGATTGCTAAGACAGAGCACAAGCCTGGAGCTGCTTGAAGGTTCTGCCTGAATGTAGCCAACACTTTTTTATGAATCAGGCTTCTCCAGAGAAACCAAACCAATAGGCTGCATATACATATACACACACATACATACACAAGAGTCATGTGCTGCATAACGACATTTCAGTCAGTAATAGCCCATAAGATTATAATCCATAGTTTTACCATATCTATATATGTTTAGATACACAAATGCTTACCATTGTGTTACAGCTGCCTACAGTGTTCAGTACACTAACATGCTGTACAGGTTTGCAGGCTAGGAGCAAAAGGCTTTACTATACAGCCTATGCATATAGTGGGTTATACCATCTAGGTTTGCATAAGTATGCTCTATGATGTTCACACAACACTGAAGGCTGAGAAGTGCCGAGATCTGCAGTTGGTAAGCTGAAGACCCAGGACAGCCAATGGTATAAGTTGCAGATCGAAAGGCAGGCAGTCTCAAGACCCAAGAAGAATGGATGTTTTGGTTCCAGTCTGAAGATTGGAAAAGACATGTCTTCGATCAAATCGGTCAGGCAGATGGAGTTTCCTCTTACTGAAGGGTCATCTTTTTGTTCAGGTCTTCAAGGAATTAGATAAGGCCCATTTTCATGAGAAAGGGAAATTTGCTCTACTCAGTCTACCAATGCAAATGTTAATCTCATCCAAAAACACCTTCACAGACATACCCAGAATAATGTTTGACCAAATATCTGGGCACCCCAAGACCTAGTCAAGTTGACACATAAAATGAACCATTACAGCCTCGAAGAGCAGAGATGACTGATATAAGACTGTTGATTCACGTCCTTGGTGCCTCCAGATCTGGCCATGTCTCATTCTCTACCTCTTGTATTTTCAGTTACACGAGCCAATAAGCCCCCAGCTTTCTGCCCCCTTTTTCAGGGAAGCAGGGAAGTGTTCTTACTCATGCGAATGCCTTGCCACCCAGTATCTTCAAATCTTCACACAGACTTAATGAAATTGCTGTAAGTGGGAGAGCTGAGCACATGCCTCCTGCACTCAAATGCATTGACAACATGTGACGGTGCAATTGCTGAAGACTATGTGGCATGTTCCTGCTGAGGCTGGGACTGATGGCATGGCCCCCAAGGCAAACACCTTGTTTATGGGCTTCTCACACAACAGCACTAATGTGTATTGTGAAAGTGAAATGTTTTTGATAGATTTGCAATCTTTCAGTAATTTTAAATTTCTACATAGGTCTTATTTTTTAAATTGTTGTTTATTTTGATTTTTAGCAATTTCAAATAAAAGTACGTGATGAAGCAAAGTAGCCCTGCGATCTTGTGCACACCATTTAAAAGTTAGCTTGGTTTTTCTGCTGAGCTGTTTGGAATAAATTCTCAACAGCAAAAGTTAGGTCTTGAATGCTTCCTTATTTCCAGGGTCTTTTTTCTGGCTATTTCTACGTTCATGAATCTATCTACAATCCTTTCACATGTACTCTTCTGTGATATAGAGATGAGACTAAAAAAGCATAAATTCTAATTACTTCCCAAAGTGCTTTGTGCTCTTTTAGATATGGCCATGAGTGCTCGTTCTGGATTCATGCAAAAATGCTTATTGCTTAAAAAAAAAAAATAGGGAGCGGGGATATTTCCCAGGCAATTAATGCAGAAGCTGATCTCACAGTACAACAATACACGTGGTTTCTGGCCAAAGGCCTCTCTTTGTGCTACACAAAGCTGAGACTGCGTTACTGCTTGTTCAGTAAGAACCGTGCTTGCTTAAACCAGTGTGTCCCTGTCACACCTGCCCTGCTGTTTATGCCTCTTTCGAACACAGAAACAATTTATCATTCATAAAATGGGACAGTTGATATTTTCTTGGTCTACTTCTTAGGGCAATTTTGAGAATAAACTAAAGTAAGGGGTATGACAAAGTACATTAAAATACTCCCAGCCTGGCGCGGAGGTTCACGCCTGTAATCCCGGCACTTTGGGAGCCCGAGGTGGGCGGATCACGAGGTCAGGAGATCGAGACCATCCTGGCTAACACGGTGAAACCCCATCTCTACTAAAAATACAAAAAATTAGCCGGGCGTGGTGGCACGTACCTGTAATCTCAGCTACTCAGGAAGTTGAAGCAGGAGAATCGCTTAAACCCAGGAGGTGGAGGTTGCAGTGAGCCAAGATTGTGCCACTGCACTCCAGCCTAGGTGACAAGAGCAAGACTCTGTCCAAAAAAAAAAAAAACTCCCAAAAGTAGTTGCTACATATTATTCTTTGTAACATGGGATTGGGGGAGTTCTAATGGGCCTGAGTGATGAGTAGCTTTTTAAACTAAAACCATTTTAGGAAGTTGATAATCTGAAGTCTTCTAAAGGTGCTAGTGGAGGTCAGGGGTTGCCAGTCTTCCCCTGTCCCAGTGTAGGTCGCAATCACAATCCATGGGGAACACAGATTCCAAAAAACTCTGCACTGCAAATTTTCTGGGAAGTAGAGCCTTCCATGAATGTGTTGCCAAAGCTAGGAGAGTACATGAACAATGGCGGCTCCCTCTGACCTGGGGTATCTAGGATAGAAAAGGATGGAGAGGGTAATGGACTCCCCAACTCTACCTCCTTCTCCCTCAGAATAGCAGATGGGAAGACAAATGAGTGAAAACAGGTCATTAGCGGCCAGCCTGAAATCTGCTATAATTTTTTGTCTTTTAAACTTTAATATCCTAGCTACTTAAAGTCTCACTAGCAAAAATTACTTGAACTGCAACTCACAAATGAATCTGACCCACCAGTGGGTCATGATGCTATGGATGAGAATTGTTGGTATAGGGTGATAAGTAGAGCTATTTGGAAAGAAAGATTTTAGACATGGTCCACCACGTCTAAAAAACACCTGGGAAACTACTTCTTTAAAAGAGCAAAGTATCCCTGGAATTTCAGAGTGAACTTCCATTTCTTTCCAGAAGACAGGCATAATATTAGTATTGGAGATAATATACGGGATCACATAGCCTGCAGTTTCTCAATATATGTGAAAGCTAGTCCTCCTTTCTGGTGCTATGCACCGTCCCGGGGTGTTGTGGGGCAGGTGCAGATGAATTGGACATAATATGTGCTCTCCTGGAGCTCCCCACTCACGAGGAAGGCATACACATGCCTAAGCAATTCCACTGTGGCTGAATGTGGATAAAACCTATATGGAAGAGGCAGAGGAAGTTCTATGGGGGTGGAATTAGCAGGGTAGGGTAGTATGTGTTTGCACTGAGCCAAGGGATAATGTGCTTTGGAGCCCCCCCTAAAAATAGGGCCTGCCATTTTACCTTAACACATTTTTACTGTGCAGAAAAAATCTTTTTTTCTTAAATTTTTGTTTGTTTTATTTTGTTTTGTTTTGTTTTTTGTAAATCAGGTTAGTCTGATGGGAACACAAAACCATTGCTTTGTGCCTTCTAAGGGAGCACAAAGAAAATTACAAGGGTCTAAAATGCGGTGATTACAAAGAAGTTGAGACATGAGCTTCTATCAAATGCATGTGTTCCCTGGCTAGGTATAATCTGTTTCAGCCTTTATTATACAAATAAACACTACCAGGCGGTGGCCAGCTAGGCAGAAGAGGCTTGCTAGTAGAAGCGGTGGGAGGGCTGCTAAGAGCACTCAGCTCTTTTCTTCCTTTAACAATTTTTGCCCTAAAGAAAAAAACTAAATGCTTTCCTTCCTTATGACTGTAACAATGAAGTGAGTGACTGAAGGCCCCACCTCCTGGGTGCTGCCTTCCCACTGGAGGGTGGCATCATCTTACCTCTATTGTCTGGCTGGGCTTGGCCTGTGACCTGGGAGCCCAAGAGCTGGCCTGGAGCTCCAGCTAGTTGAGCAGCTGCTTCATGTGCAGGCTGAGTTCAGACTGAATCCAGCCTTTTGTCTTTCTCTGAAACTGCACAGTGTAGCCTCCAAGGCTGGAGAAGACCTTACTCCATCCAAGCCTTGCCCAGAGGAAAAAGCTGGAACAATGGCTTGCTTGGAACAATGATCTGTGGAGTGGTTGCCAGTGCCTGGTCTGGAGGTAATGATAGTCATGACCGTGCGAGCCCTTCACTCAGGAGCTACATGATTAATGCGCCAATGCGAACACAATTGGACAGTCTCGGTTCTGAAACTGGGTCAGGGCAGGGCAGTCCCAAAGGTAGACAGCCATTGTTATGATATAGAGGCAAATAAAAGCTCAGGCTTTTTAACAGCTCCACGCCCTTCTTGGTGAAACACTACAAGAAAGGGGCTGGCGTTTGAGCTCTGAGTCTGATGGCAATATGCTAGTTGCTTTCTATAAGTTATTTGATCTGGACGCATAACAGTGTACAAAGTGGGAATATTATTTTAATTTTGCAGATGAAATGGACACTCAGAAATTAGGGAAGCTGCTTGAGACATTTGCATGAATAAGCCCAGTGGAAGAACCAGGCCCCAAATCCAGTCATGGCAGACTAACACCATTCTCTATGCTTCCTTCTACCATGACTTTCTGTGAGGGCAGAGACCAGGTCTGTTTCTATTTTTTCTTCCATGCTCAGCGCAATATCAGTTCTCCATATTTGTGGATGACCAACGAGCTATGCTTGTGGGCATGATCTTGTGCCAAGCATAGTACAAACAGAGTACGAAATCCTATGGAGTGGAGATGCTACAATCCAGTAGATGGGCTGTCCACAAACATGCGTTGATTTTCTGCTGTCGGCAGGTACTACGTTGGGAGCCACAATGCAAGATAGTCAGGGTCCCTCATTGCACAACCCAGGAGGCACTGCTCACAATGGAAGTGGGCGGAATGCAGCTGGGAGAAGAGGAGTCCTCAGGTGCAGGTCTCTGAACTCCCTACTCTGTGAAAGTCAGAGCATTGCTGCATTAAGCAATTTTCTGTTTCAACTCCTGGTAAGATATCTTTTGAAGAGTAGATGCTGTGATTTAAAATACAATCAGCTTTCTTTTTTGTTGTTTTTTTTTGTTTGTTTTTTTGAGATGGAGTCTCGCTCTGTTGCCAGGCTGGAGTGCAGTGGCACGATCTTGATTCACCGCAACCTCCAACTCCCTGGTTCAAGCAATTCTCCTGCCACAGCCTCCTGAGTAGCTGGGATTACAGGAATGCACCACCATGCCTGGCTAATTTTTGTATTTTTAGTAGAAACAGGGTTTTACCATGTTTGCCAGGATGGTCTCTATCTCCTGACCTTGCGATCCGCCCACCTCGGCCTCCCAAAGTGTTGGGATTACAGGTATGAGCCACCACGCCTGGCCAGCCTTCTTGTTTTTTAATGCTACTGGTTTCTTTTTTTTGGATGCGATTTAGATTTCTTGTTTCTTAGAAGCTGAGGTCCAGGTGATTTGCAGTGACCCATTCAAGATCAAGATCACCCAGTGGTTTCTGGTAGATCTAGAACTACCCCCAGATCATGGGGCAAAGGTCCAGGGTCTCCTGCATTCCATTTTTTCCTTCCAAACACTGAATTGCAAGGTCTTCTCTTGGCAAGGCATGGTTACTGAAAGACCCTTTTGAAGCATCACGATGTTTGGTCTGTCTCGTGAGAAAACCCAAGCTCGCTTGACAACAGTGGCAGTTTGCCAGTCCATTGAGGACTTACTCTATGCCAGGACTGTTTAAGGTGACTTCCAAGCCTTATCTCATTCAGTCCCGGCAGAAACCCTATGGGAAAAGCAATATTCTTATCACCATTTTGCAAAAGAGGAAAATGAATGCTCAGTCACTTGCCCATAGTTGACCCAACTGAGACCCTGGGCAGTGAGACACTGGATCTCCCTAAGAGCTGTTTCTCCCTAAACATTGCACTAAATGCAACAATCATGCTGCCATCTTTTCTGTATACTTTGTGTTTCTTCGGGGTACAGTATATATTTTTTAATCTAATGAGGCATGCTTGAAAAAGGATAGGCCTAGAGATCCTGTTTATTATTTAGGCAACAGTTTCAGTGATGACTTTCATATGAACCTTATCAGTGTCAAACCAGAGTTTACTAACACTTTGCTAACTTATAAACAGGCTCCCACACACTACTTTTATGCTTATACAAAGCAATACATGTAAACATTTCAAAACTTTTCTGGTGGGCAATTAATTTCGTTCCTTTGGGAAAATATTCGATTGATGATAATGATGCAATGCATACTTTGGAGATAAATAATATCAAAATGATAAATAATATTAAATTGGTGTATTTTAGGAATTTGTGGGTGCTTAGAAATTGACATTAAATTTTTGTTGACTTAGAGATCCATTTCTCAGCGTGTTCCAAGGAGGGTTCTCAAGAATTTGAGATGGAAGAAGGGGGACCAGGCATGAGGCTTTTTGGATTATTTTGAAATTCTGTGTCTTCAGGAGAACTAAAGACTTTTTTCCAAATGTTCTTTGTTTGTTTCTAGAGTACTGTGACACACTTTCAAGAACCCTCTCTGCAGTTACTTCTAGATTTCTTTTTTGGAGTTTCTGTTTTCTTTTTCTTTTTTCCTCTCTATCTCTTTTATGTGCAGAAAAGATAGACTGGTAGAGGGATATGGGGAGTACATTTATCATGGCTTTATGACCCCAGTGCTTCCAAAAAAATAAGCATTCCCCTCTGAGCATCCTCCCTGGGTCTGCTGTCTGTCTGTGAAATCTTCAAAGATGCCTCTTCCAGGCATTATGACATTTTTTTTTCAGCTACATTAAG
This sequence comes from Pongo abelii, assembly GCF_028885655.2. NCBI lineage: Eukaryota > Metazoa > Chordata > Mammalia > Primates > Hominidae > Pongo > Pongo abelii. The sequence continues at coordinate 128,165,870 of NC_071993.2, read as the reverse complement.
ATAACACCATTCCTCAGTTGAATACCAGACAACATTTTTGGCTAAGTTCTTCAAGGAATACACTAACAAAATTCACATCTGTGACCACTGACTTCAATGGAGCATACTGATTATCAATATCTCCCTGGATTCATGAGAGGGACTCTGGGAAAGCCATTAAGACATTTACTAATTCTCCTTTTTTTCCCCTTCCTGGTACATAGTAGGGTGGCACTTCTCTCCCCGCTTTGAAGTTAAGCGGGATCATGTGACTTGATTTGGCCCTTGAAATGTGCATGGCAGAGCCAAGAGCTAGAGCATAATTTACCACATTCTCTTTCCCTGTGCCATGGCAACCAGCAATATTTTAGAAGGTGAAGACTCCATTGGCTGGTGACGCCCTGATGATCTGTGATGGATATTCACCATGGTATAGGTACTAGATGAGTGGGAGTCTAGGTCTGGATGTCTTTCCATGGGGAATTTCCTGACTTGAAGAGAGTTGGCATCTGAGATTCCTTTCTAGTCTAAATTACCAATTACTATAAAATGTTAGTTGGAAGTTGACTCTGGGGTCTTGCTGCATGGTGCCTCCTTAGTATGTTTTCTGTCTTATATTCAAAGATCCAGGTACAGATTTTGTTGCTGCCTCTTATTAGCTAAGCAACCTTTATTAGCCAAACATGTAAACCCATGATTCTTGAACCCCAGTTCTGAAAATCTAAAAGGGAGGTGGCAATAAGCGCAACCTATTTCATGGCAGTTTTGTGAAATCTTCAAGTCAAAGCAAGATGGTGCTTGTGGAAGTGCAGTCTAGCCCACTAGATGTGGAAAGCAGTCACTACTGTGCCATCACTCCTAGCTACAAGGGTACACATATGCCTACCAAGTCTTGGTTGCTAGGATGAATGTTAGTGTAGATGGTGCCCACATTCTGTTTGGGTCAGAGTTTATAGTGCCTGACTGGATGGAAGAAACTTTTTCTGAACTTGGGGATTGGAGGCTCCATGTCTATTCTGAATGGTGCTACTTGTAGTTGAGCTCTCTTTTCCAAACACAAGTTATGCATCTTGGCTCACCCATTTGTAAAGCACCCCAAATCTCTCCCTTCTCTGGCTGAAGCTTTATAAAATGATGCCTTAAAATACACTGTAAGGGCAGAAGGGTTATACAAAGACTCCTGACAGTGGCACTGATCCTTTCTCCATCTGAGAGTGCTTAAGATCCCCTTCAGTCATTTGGTCCCATTATTTCCTGTCTGCGTGGTTTCCAATCCCAGGAATCAATCATTTTGGTGATTTCCAATCAGTGAGAGGCAAGGCAGAATTTACCAACTTCTGAGCTGTCTTTCTAGCGAAAGGTTCCATTTCTTGGACGAACCTCCACCAATTTCTATAAATTGATTTTTGCTATGGAGAAATAAAAAAGCTATATGCATACATAGCTATATGCATGCTATAATAAATAGATATATATGCTTGCAATATATATGTATTATAAATAAATATATATATATTGCTAAGTGGTACGATTCTATTTTCATAAACTTGGAATTGCACAGAGATCCCGAACAACTCAATTCTTCACATCTTTCTTTCTTCTCTCCTTCTCTCTCTCCCACCCACACTTCCTTTCCTGAGACATTTTGATCAGTTATCTGCTGATCCTGGCTTTCTTTGGATAAATAATCTACTGGACATCTTCCAAAGCAGCTCCTGAGAAGGGAATGGTGGTAACTCCCATAGATATAATGATCTTCTCTTCAAGACTCTTCCTTTGAACAAGCCCCCTTAGGACAGGTTGCCTTGCCATTCCAGAGTATGGTTAGAGCCTGGGCAGGGATGTCAGGCAGTAACTGAGTCATTCATAAGCCTGGCCACAGCACAAAAAGAGAAATCCTTTCTCTGCCCTGGACCCCCACCCCAGCCAAACAGTTACAGCTTATCTTTAAGAAGATTAGAGAACCTCTGGCTCAAGGCTGGCTTTCTTTCTATGCCAAAAGGCCTGGCAGATCAAAGTCAACATTACTTCACATAGCTGGTGGCTTATCTCCTGCTTGTCCTAAGACCACTGACCTCTCAATTAAGGCTTTAACAACAATTTCTCTTTGGAGAGGAAACCCTCATAGGCTGGAGGACAGTTTACACTACCAGACCTCTGGCTCTGACCCCACTGGCTGTGCAGTCTGTCATGACTGCTCACAACGCAATTAGGAGGTGGTTTTCAGTTCCCTTATAAAGAAAAAAATGTTATTTTTACTGAAAGTATCTCCAAGTGTCCTAAAGCATTCTATTTTTCATATCTAATGAGGTGACAGTGGAATTTGTGAGATGACTATAACTTTATCAAGCTTTAATGCTAACACTCCTCTCAAATCCAGAGCTCTGTGGCGCGTTGAAGGAGACATTGATCATCCGAAGCACTGTATGATTAATTGATGCATCTTTGCATATTCTTTTGCTTTCTCCAAGAGATCTGCTCCTCACCTCCTGTATTGTTTCAGCCTCACTGGAGTTTCATTCCAAACATGACCTGCTAGTTTGTGAGTTTTTAGTTGATTAAATTTAAATTAAATGCTAAAAAAAATTATTTTGTGCCCTGGCACTGAAAAACTCCCTGAAAGATGGGGACTTTTCAGACAGATATTCTAAACCTCAGTGAATTATGAATATACAATTTTTTTAAACTAGCAGATAAATTCCTTTTATTGAACGTCTGTACCAGTTACCCTGGAAGATACCATGGAAGAATATAGCATGTCTCTCCTCTTGAGAAGCTTACACTGTAATTAGAGAGATAGCAACACAAGAAGGGTGGTTGATTAAGTGTAAGACTATTGCAATAGATTAGAGCTCAGGGTCTGAGTCAGACAGATCTGGGTTTGAGTCTCAGCGTTGCTCATTATAATCTGTGCAGCCTTGGGAAAATTATTAAATGTTGTGAGCCTCAATTTCTTTGTCTATAAAATTTGGAAAAGCATCTTTAAACTATCTCACAGGGTTGTTGTAAGGATAAAATGACATAAAGCATGAAAGTATGTAGCCTAGTACATGGCATATGGTAAATAATAAGTGGTAACTGCTATTGTTTTACTATTATTTCCAGTAAATACTGGTAAATTCTGTAAAGTTGCTTATAAAAAATTTTACTGAGAGACTGGCAGATAGGAAGCCCTTTCTAGGGCACAGGCAGACAGGAACACCAGCTGAACATTGAGAGGACAACTGGTAAGCCCTCAGGAACCACTCATTGGCCATGGATTTTATACACATTTTCCTAGTCATTCATATCTTATCTGCCTGCACTACTTGCTCAGAATTACTGAGGGAGCCACAAAGTTAGTTTGCTGTATTTGTTACAGATGAGGGTCAGTTGTCATTTCCATCATAAAATCCATGCTTCATGGATCTAAAGTTTGGAATTTAAAATGACACGGGGCTTAAACTCTACTTAACGCTTTTGATTTAAAACCTACTCAGAGAACAAGAGTTCTTATGTCCACATGGCAGATAATACCACTGCTGCCTCTTTGGTATAAGTTACCTTTGAAAATGAATTCTATATCTGGCCTTGCACAGCCTTTTCAATGATAAATAGCTTTAAACAAAGAGTCATAAAAAATCAACACTTTTATAAAGCAAATAATCAACCACATTGGCTTTCTCTACGGGAGAATTAATGGTGCCTTGGGAAGGTTCCATTTTCATGCATTTTGATGATGACTTTTTAAAATGGCTACTTTAGAAAAGAATGCTTTAAGCAGAGGAAGGAGAAATATTTTTTACTATTTCCTTAGCCTCTAGAGGTATATATTTAACACATTTATATTTTATATGAAATTTTATTTTAAAGGTAAAAATGCATTATATGTTATATCAGTAAACATTTTTTCTTTTGGCTTATGAATCAAAGACATACTACAACTAAATGTGCATCTGTTAGCAGACTGATCCCAAAGCGTTTGACTTATAAATAACGAGATCAGTATTCCACAGGAAGTATCTGATAGCCCAGATCAGCAAGGAATTTTAATTTTTTTGTTAAAAGAAATAGCTGATTTCAATTTGGAAATCTGATTTCAACTTTGGAGATAAGAAAATGCTCAGAGAATTTCCCAAGGAAAGCTTGAGAAAGTTTGAAACACTTCCAGGAAATGCTCATGATCTAGTTGAAAATGTTAAAGCTCTGTAGTGTCTAGTGTCACCCTGTGACCCCTTATTTGTGGCATCCAGGTAAAGGGAACAGGATGGGGAAAGCTAACAGGGCTGCATCTTTATTTTCTTGTAAACACGGGTATCTCCCATAGGCTTTTAGTTTCTACTTTCCAGGGCCCAGTGAACATATCTTCTTACCTCGGGCTGCCTTCAGAATTAGACCAAGATTCTAAGAAAAGCTATCAAAAGGCTTAGGCAAGGCTGATAAGAGAGCTTAGTTTCATAATTCAGCTAGTGAATTGGCTTCCACTGACTCATGCTGGTAGCAAGGGGCTGAAACTGCTCATGGAGTCTTGTGGATTTCTACGGAGATATGAAAGCTAAGGCATTCCAGTTTATTTCTGGGGGTAGATTGAAAAATAATGACGATGATATTGAGCAACTCCCTGTAGACTCCAGAGGTGGAGTCTACTGCCCACGCCTAGAACCTGGTCTGGCTTTGTGGCTTGTTTTGACCAGCAGAATGCAGCATAAGTTATGTAAGTTCTGGAGCCTAGGCCTCAAGGGGCATGTAAGTTCTGCCTTTGTCCTCATGGAATGTTTCAGCTACCATGTAAGGAAACCTAGGCAAGCTTACTGAATCATGAGAGACCACATGGAGAGACAAACCAAGCCAGCAGCCAGCATGAAGGCCCCAGGCATGTGTGTGATGTCACCTTCGACCCGCCAGCCCTAGCTGAGCTACCAGCTGACTGCAGCTGCCTGCAACAGTGAGCTTGACAAGACCAGCAGAATTTCCTAGTCAACCCACAGAGTCATGAGAAATAATAAACTATGGTTTTAAATCAGGGGTCTATGGGCCAAATCTGATCTGGCACATGTTTTGTAAATAAAGTTTTATTGGAACACCACCACCACACTTATCCACTGACATATTGTCTATGGCTACTCTTGTGGTGCTGCAACAGAGTTGAGTAGTTGCCAAAGAGACCACATGGCCCACCAAGTCTAAAACATCACTCTTGCCCTTTACAAAAGTTTGTCTGCCCATGTTTTAAGCCACTAGGTTTTGGGGATGTTTTTGATATACAACAGTAAATAATATATAGAAGTTGGGTTATTAGTGATGGTCCTCCAGAGAAAAGAGAACCAATAGGATATATATTTATTTATGAAAAGATTTATTATATAGAATTCACTTATGTGATTATGGGGGCTCAGAATTCACAAGATCTGCAGTTGGCAGGCTGAAGACCCAGAAAAGCTGACGGTGTAGTTTCAGTCTGAGTCCAAAAAGCCTGAGAATCATGAGAGTCGATGGTAGAGATTCTAAGCCAAAAGCAGGCAGGTTTGAGATCCAGGAAGAGATGATGATTCAGTTTGAGTCCAAAGGCAGGTAAAGGCCAATGTTTCAGCTCAAGGCACTCAGGCAGAAGGAGTCAGGCAGGTGAGGTCAGCCCTTTTGCTCCATTCAGGCCTTAAAACTGATTGGAGGAGACCTCAGTTTGAAGGAGGCCCACCCACACTGAGAGAGCCATCTGCTTCACTCAGTCTACTATTTCAAATATCAATGTCATCCAGAAATGCCCTCACAGACACAGCCAGAATAATGTTTGCTCAAATATCTGGGGACCCCATAGCCCAGTCAGATTGACACATAAAATTAACCATTACATTTGGTATCTAAAAGTGAGGTGTTGCTTCACGGTCCCTTTCAGTATCTTCACTGCTACTGCTACCCAACTCTATCACATTCCTTCCTTGCCTGTGTGGTCCTGGCACCTTCACTTCTTGCTCAGAATGTCATCAGAGCCTCCCAGTGCTTCCCCTACTTCTGCGTCTGCTCTTTCTAATAGCAACATAGCATGGGGAGGGAGCCTGTGAAATGTGAGTCAGCTCATACCACTTCTCTCGAATACCACACTTCACATGGAAGGAGGCATCAGTTCATAGCTCTATTGACCCCAGTGGTGGACATCTTAGAACAGTGTAGTAGCTCTTAGTATTTCCCAGTGAATATTTGTTAATGGAATGAATAAATGAAAAAAATTGGAAACAAAGGGGCAAGACTGGTGACACCAGTCAAATAAAGTATGATGAGGAGTTCCATGTTACATGTACTTAGCACAATAATGTTGGACATTGTAAGGACGATTGGCAATGTAATGATAAATGAATTGTAAATATGAACATTTAAAACAACTGAAGAGGTAAGTATATAAATCATTAAAACAAAGATAATTAAAATTGTAAAAAAAAAAAAAGAGAGATAAAAGTGAGGTGTTACAGGAACAAAAACACAAAATTGGTGGCATTGGCTCTGAACTAGAATGTGCACAGAAGGTGGGATGGATGGCATGGGTGGGGGCTGGAAAAAGGTGAGGAAACTGCTATTGAAGGTGGAGAAAAGGCAGCTAGGTTATGAAGTGGTGGATGATAGTCCAAACTATCATTCATGGTAACTTGGAACACAGAAAATTACCTACTGAATTCATAGATATGGCTAAGGAAGTCTCTAGACAGAATATTGTAAGTGCCACTTAGCTTCTTCTAGCTGTATATGATATGTAGTGGGAGAGATGAGCTTTAGAGAGAGCTATTTAGTTTACAAGCAGAATTTAGAAAAAATATAAAAGATCCAGGACATGGTTGATTAGAAAATAAGATGCTCTCATTTCCAACACACACACTTCCCGCCCCTGCCAGTAGAAAATTTTCAAGTGAAACAAAGTCTGAGGTTAAAAATCCATCAAGTTTGTGGCTGTAAGATCCTTTATTAAGACCTCAGAAAACCTTAAGCTGGTGCCCAACAGACCCTCTGAGCCAAACAGGCTTTAAGAATCTTAACGGAGTATCCCACAGCAGATTCACACTCAGCTCAAAATAGAGAGAGATCTGCCTCAAAATAGAATAAGGAATATAATTTTGCAGGCATAGACTCAACCCCAATCAGAGTCAAGGGAAACATACAAAGTGTTAAAGATATTGCATTGTTAGGACTTGGAACCAATCCAAATGCCCATCAGTGATAGACTGGATAAAGAAAATGTGACACATATATACCATGGACAACTATGCAGCCGTAAAACCTAGATGACAGGTTGATAGGTGTAGCAAACCACCATGGCACATGTATACCTGTGTAACAAGCCTGCACATTCTGCACATGTATCCCAGAACTTAAAGTAAAATTAAAAATATGTATATTCAGGATCCCCCAAAAAAACACCGATATCGCATTGTTGAAATTACCCCCAACTTGGACAAAGACAGTTCAAAATGAAAAGAGTTTCTGGACCCTCCACTTTCTATAGGCAGAAGCAGGCAGAGAAAACAACTCAATTGCAAACATCTGCCATCTCTTATAGGAAAGGAAGGACAACTCGGGGCAGAGCCAAGATCCCAGAGAGTGGAGCCAAGAGCCAAGAACAATGGCTTCTGGAACCACTCCAAAGGAGTAGAAGTGGATCCTAATCAAGGAGCATTCCATACTCCTAGAGTTGGGAAATTGGCAATTGATGCCTGGCTGGATTTCAGAGTGTTGTGGACTGGTAACCGCCATGTGCCTCCCATTCCTCCTCTTTTTGAATGGAATTGTTTATGGCGATTATCCTGTCCCTGTTTCACCAAGTATGTTGCAAAGTAGGGGGCAGGTACCACGTCTCTTTAGTTTATAGGCCTCTGCTTCAAGGGGAGATGTGTCCATAGTGCTGCACCTGTAGAAAAGCAGCCAAGGCACCTTATCTGTATCTGCATTTAGAGGATCGAGATCCTTGACTTTGAGACCAAGACTGACACTATAATGGGATACAACTTTTGGGCAAGCAGTGAATGTATTTTGTATGTGAAAACAAAGAAAATAGTTTTTGCAGCCCTTTTTATTAGAATATGGAATCTATTTCATCATGCCTTTATGCCTAGACTGGCCTTATGATTTCCTTTGGTCAATAGAATGTGGCAGAGGTGACATTAAGGAGCTCCAGAGTTTGGGCATAATGAAGCCCTGATACTGTTGCCACCATGTAAGAAAACCCAAGCTACTGGATGTTGAGAGATCACATGAAGAGAGAGGCCTGGCCAAGTATCATGGTGCCAGACAGGTAGGTAAATTAGGTCATTTTAGACCCCCCAGACCCGGCTGAGGGGCCAGCTGAATGAGGCCACACAAATGAGCCTCAGTTGAGCCTTTCAGTTAAAACTAGAAAAACAACCACCCCATCAACCCACAGAGCCATGAGAAACAATACATGGTGGTTTTAAGCAACTATATTTTGGGTGGTTTTTTACACAGCAATAAATATCAATAAATAACTGATACACTTTCCAACTGATTATTTTTACGTTTCACATCCAAGTGAAGGAAATTCAGGAAGAAAAGCATGTTCTTGCCACCTATGGGAAAGGAATTATTGCATACAGATTATAATGTAACTCCTTTCTCTCTGTTAAAATCTACCATAGTCACAGGCACTATACCAATCTGAATGTAAATCCAGGATCATAAAAACCTATTTGGATCCAACAGCTGAACAGAAGAGTTCTAAACCCACAGATGATGTCATTTGTTTATTTTCATTAATTAATATACACTTGTATATTTATTATTTTTAAATGAACCCAGAGACCTTTCTCCCAAATCAGGGGTAAGAGTTTCCTTCCCAGAACCTACCTGGGGAAACCTGGAGAGACGTATTTAACTCAGAAAATATTGGTTAGCCATGCTAACTGAGAAAAAAACATTAGTCAGCTGTAACAACATTGTCACTGCAATGAAGGCAAAGAGGAATTTGAGGTCATTGTTTTAGAGTGCGGCTGACTGCAATACTTGCTACTAGAAAATTAAAATAGAGCTTGAAGCTTGAATAAAAGTCTCCATGAGTGAACAGAGCTTTCTTCTTTTCATTGAAAAAAAATTCATATAAGCGGTGATGAATTTCCTGGTCATTACATTTTAACAGAATGAGGACACATCGAAGCTATAGGAATGTTCAGCCAGCCGCTGGGGGTTTCATGTGTTTACTGGCTTCCTGCCCACAGCTGGAACTTAGGCAAGTCCTTTTGGTTTGTGCCTCTGTTTCTGTTTGTAAGAAGACACAACTTTTCCCCCAGGGCTTGGCCCATTTGAACTTGGATGTTCTTAGCATGGAAGAGCTTAACTGGTAACTCTAGGATTAAATGCCATTTCAAAGATTCCCTTGGCATTACTCATTCTTCCTTACTAGAGTTCAAGGTGCAACTCTGCCACTTGCTGTGAGACCTTGAGCAAGTTATATAACCTCTGAATCTCAGTGTGTTGTCGATGAAGAAAAATAATTCCTGTCCCCTTACCGGATGGATTGGAAGAATAGAGATAATATGGGTACAACCCCTTAAATGGTTCCTGGCATGTAATAGTACTTCTCTTATAGGGTTTTTATGAGAACTCAATAAGTTAATATTTGTAAAGCACTTAGAATACTGGCTTGTATATGGAAGAGTTTGTTAAATAAAATAAATAAAAATCTAGACTCTGTTGCAATCAATGGAGCCAGCCCTAAAGAGTTTGGCTTCAGTTGTGAAAATGAAGCACAGAGTCAAAAGCCTGATTACTTCAGACCAAGACCAGAAGTCAGAATACAAGTATTCCCAGGTATTCCATACAACTCATGCACATGGATGCCTGCTGTATGCACCAGCTGGGCACTCCAGGTTGCATCGGGGAGGATACTAGCAGTTAAGACGAAGGAGAGATTAACAAACTGCTATTTGGGTGGCCTAAGATGGCCTCTGTTGTGGTCATTGGTGTTGCTGGCAGCACCCATTCCCCTTTCTTCCACTTACTTTAGGGAGCTACCCAGTTCCAAGGGACGCAGTGTTGGCAGAACTGCCCATCAAGGTGTGTCATCCTTTATCTGACCAAGAGCGAGCATGTGACCCACCTGGATCAATCAGAAGCTCTCTCTCCCTGGGCTCAGAATCTCCAGCTAGTGGTGCTGAGACTCCTGGACACTGTGGTTCTGACGACTCTCTGAAGCTGTTTAAAACCTCAGGGGATGGGACCTGAAAATTTTCACCTTTATCAAGGGCCCTGATGATTCTTAAGCTATGAGTTGGAAGACTGGCTTCTGGTAGCCACTGATAAAGTCCACAACCAGCCTGAAGAATTACCAGAAAGTCACACCTTAAATCAACACTTTTTAAACTGCCAGCTGGTTAGTGAAATTGATCACTGGGTGGTATCCAGCACTTTTAAAAGGAAACAAGTAGAATAGAGTGGAATGGACTGCGGTAAAACGGGTGCAGATAATAAGGTTTCATGAAACATTCACTTTTAAAAATGAAATAAGTAGAATAGAGTGGAATGGACTGTGGCAAAATGGAGTACAGATAATCAGGTTCCATGAAACATTGTTTTGTTTTGTTTTGTTTTTTGAGATGGAATTTCACTGTCACCCAGGTGGTAGTGCAGTGCATTGGCTCCATCTCAGCTCACTGCAACCTCCACCTCCCAGGTTCAAGTGATTCTCCTGCCTCAGCCTCCTGAGTAGTTGGGACTATAGGCATGTACCACCACGCCCAGCTAATTTTTGTATTTTTAGTAGAGACAGGGTTTCACCATGTGATCCACCCATCTCGGCCTCCCAAAGTGCTGGGATTACAGGCATGAGCCACCGTGCCCAGCCCCATGAAACATTCTTAATCAGCCAGCTATATGAGTACATCTTGATTTGCAACGTAAAGTGTATTTATTAATGTATTTCTCATCTTGAGTCTTGACAAAAAAAAAAAAATAGTGTGGAGGCCATGCCCTGAATTATATTTCCCAAATTTGCTTTAGGATAAGAATCCCCTAGGGAGCTTGTTAGGAATATAGATTTCTAGGCCCTCCCTCTGACCATTCAGATTGGGTCTGTTTGGAGTGGAGTGAGATTGCTCCTTTCTCCTCTTTTTCTTTCTTTAAATAATAGGGTCCCCCTGGTGATTCTTACCATTATCAAGTGGTATGTGGGGGTAGGGTGGCTGCCCTAAAAGCAGCTAGATCTACTTCTTTTTTTCTTTTTCTTTCTTTTTTTTTTTTTTTTTTGAGACAGAGTCTCACTCTGTGGCCAGGCTGGACTGCAGTGGCGCGATCTTGGCTCACTGCAACCTCTGCCTCCCAGGTTCAAGCAATTCTCCTGCCTCAGCCTCCCGAGTAGCTGGGACTACAGGTGTGTGCCACCACGCCCGGCTAATTTTTGTATTTTTAGTAGAGATGGGGTTTCATCATGTTGGCAAGGATGGTCTCGATCTCTTGACCTTGTGATCTCCCTGCCTCAGCCTCCCAAAGTGCTGGGATTACAGGGGTGAGCCACCGCGCCCAGCCAGCTAGCTCTACTTGTGAGGGAAAAGGAACCCAACAAAGAAGGCTAAATGCTTGTTTAATTGGTAGTTGAAGTGGGAAAGCTGCAAAATCGAGATGCAGTAAAAACCAAGCCACAGAGGAGCGCAGAGATGGACAGCCTGTTAACCATGACTATGATCTGAGATGACAGATCATTTCTGTCCCTTTCCTAGAAAAAAGGTACTCATTCCATCTTTCAACTCATATCTCCTCAAACTACCAAAGTGCCCTTTACAACCTACCTGTCTCAATTCCTACAAGCTCTTTAAGTACAGCTATGGAAACTGAGGTTCGCCTGGCTGGTGGAGGCTGAGGTGGGAATTGAACTGCACCAGTTTCCTGCGGTCATCATTCTTCCTCCTCTGGGATGCTGGCTGTTCCAGCAGACTTGCTGTGCTTCGTCTCCTCAGCTAGCAGGCTGGGTGTCCTTTCTACCTTTTCCAGCCTCTATCATTCTCCACGGTGACAGAGAATACTCCAGTGTGCCACCCCTCAGATAGCGGGAGAGAAGGAAGCCCACCTCTGGTCTTGGTAACCTGCTAGGAGATGGGCCTGTGGCCTGGCATGAGAGAGGCTGCTGGGGAGAGACACAGTTTCTCATCTCTGTTCAAGCTTTTATCAAAACACTGGGGAGGAACCCAAGTCTACCAGGCCACGGTGCTTTGCCTTTGGGGCACAGCTGTTCCTCATCACCAGGCAGAACTAAGCCATGGTTTGGCACAACCCAGAAACCTCTGTCCAGTCTTCCTCTCCTTCAGGAAAAATCTTTGTCCCAACCCCACGGAGGCTTGAGTGGGAGGCAGGTGGCCTGGTCCTTGCTCTGCATCGTACCCAAAGGATCCATAAGCCCTTAGGGGGTAGGAGAGAGGGGAGGATTTAAGGAGTCCCCAGGCCCCCACCACATGCCCTGGCTCAGAGTTTGTCCCCTGGGACCTGACAGAAAGGATATTTGCTTCGCTGTGGAAATAGCCACAGACCAGAGCCACCAAGGAGAGGCCCCCTGGGTCAGGTGATGAATGTCTGCCTTAATCTTCAAAAGAAGATCAGGTCATGACATTAAGAGGGGTCAACGGACAGCACAAAATACATGGTCTTATGCCAATTTGAACTCAATTTAGAAAGTTATGCAAAGCACCATCTAAATAAACCATGCTTTTCCTCAAACGAATAGCTGTGTGTGTGGTGTGTGTGTGTGTGTGTATGTGTGTGTGGTGTGTATGTGCTGTGTGTGTGTGCATGTGTGTGTGTGCACACGTGTGTATGTATGTGCAGGGGTGTGTGTGCGCATGTGTGTATATGTGTATGTATAGGGGGTGTGTGTGTGTGCATACATGTATGTGTGTATGTGTGTGGTGTGCGGTGTGTATGTGTGTGCACACGTGTGTATGTGTGTGAACGTGCATATGTGCATGTGTGTATGTGTGTATGTATGTGTTTGTGCATGTGTATGTGTGTATATGTATGTGTGTATGTGTGTGCAAATTTGTATATATGCATGTGTGTGGTATGTGTGTATGTGTAGGTATGTGTGTGTGTATGTGTGTTTGTGTGTGTGTGTGTGTGTGTGTGTGCTCTGTGTGCAGGTGCGCAGTCTTTCTTCTGGTTGGCAGAAGTTGCTTTGTGTCCAGAAGGCATCACTAAGCTTTGGATGTCACCCACGTTCCCACAGCATCGTGCCTACTGTCATTGAGATGTAGAAAGAACCACTCAAGAGCTGAAGATGGGGGACATTAGGATCTTGGGGAGTGGGGCTCAACTGGACTCTGGTGTCCTCCAGCCCCAGCAACAGGGCTGGCCTCACCGCCGCTCACAGACCCTCGCCATAGTCGCCGGGCCTTGTCTGTATCACAGGAGCAGAGAACTCTTGGTTACGTGCCAAACCCAGGTCTCATCTTTCATTGTCTTTGGCCTTATTTATGGTTTCCTGTTACCTCTGTAGCCCCGGAAAATACCGAAGAAGAGTACAGGCGGCGAGTACGGGCGGCGAGTACGGGCAGCGTGGTTCTCATTTTCACTCAGCAGTTCGCATTTTCAGCGTCCACTGCTGATTATGCAAAAAGGGTTTTCACGCTAGGCAGGACCTGAGAAATCAGGTTGTTCAGCAGTTTTATTTAATTGATTTATGCATTTAACTATTTAATTACTTAATGCGTTTTTGGCCGCCAACCCCTTTGTTAAAACAAAATTTCATGCAGAGCTCTAAGATATAAAACAGATACAAGTGGATCAGGGATCCATCCGGAGTCCCTCCTTATGCCCTTGCCCCCCTAGGGGCAACCTCTAGGGAGACCCTTGAAGTGCCCCAGCTCATCCCAGCCCGGTTTGGAATGTGCCCAACTCATTCAAACCCCCTCCTGCACAGCAGGGCTGGCCTTGTTGATGTGGCAAGTTGGTAGAACAATTTGGTGCAAAAAATAAAACACAAGAAAGTAGTAGTAAAACTTGGAAATAGCTGCCGAGGTGGTGGGGGGTCATGGCAGGACCCAGAGGTTGGCCTGGGAAATGCGATCACCTGGGTGAGAGGGAAGCAGCCGTCCCAACTGCCAAGGAGCTCCATGTGCATGGCACATGAGCTCCTGGAACTCTCGGAGTGAGAGCGTGATGACAGCTCAGTACTGCATTTATCCCTAGGTGCTCTTATGAATGTGATGGGTTTTGATACTTTTATTTAACTGGAAGCAGTCAGTCTGGTGCACATGAAGCAAGAATGATGGTTCAGCTGTCAGCACCCCCAGGGCCACAGCTCCTTTTCCCACCAAGAGCTCTCCTGGCCTCCCCAAGGTGTGGGGGCAGAGTGCCAGCCTCACTCTCAGGGCCCACCTTGAGATGCTCTGGGAGTCATCTGAGAGTAACAACTCTTTGGAAAGGTTTTAGTCACCCCAAAAGGCCAGCTGGGAGAACGTGCTCTGGGCTGGGAGGCTGGGGGCAGAGAGGTGACAAACTGGGGTAGAACAGCTGTGTGCCCAGGGTCAGTTTCTTAACCTCTCTGGGTCTTAGTTTTCTCATTTGTAAAACGAAATTGGCAGCAATAGGGTCTACCTCTCAGGGTCAATGTGAGGAATAGATGAGGCAAATCCTATAAAGTGCTTAGGATAGTGGCCAGCCTGTGCATTGTAAGTCGCCAGTACTTGCCAGTGGCTGTTACTGTCCCTGTCCTGTAGGCATCATAACCCCAGACCTGGAGAGGCTCCTCCCCAACATCTCGCTAAAGGAAGCCACGTTGCACTAGCTGCACGGAGAGCATCTTCTGAAGACTTTCCACTAAGAAGCCTTGAATTCTTCCTAAGTGCCAGGCACTTTCTGCTGAACCTGCTGTCTGCATCTGTCATTGAATCTCACACAGTCTTGTGAGATGGGCACTGTTTTTGCCCTGTTGTTGATGAGAAACCCAAGTCTTGGGCAATTTTAGGAACTTGCCCAAGGCCACACAGCCAGTAAACGGGGGAGCCAGGACTAAAACCCCAGGATCTGATTCCTCTCTATTTTTGTTTGCTTGTTGTATTTGTTTTCTTTTGCTTCATTTTTTCGGATCCAGGACACAGGCACCAGTAGAGAACAGCGGATGCTGCTCAACATGAGATGCCAAAATGCAACATGGGGACAACCTGGCAGCCACAGAGGGTCATGCAATTCAGATGGGCAGAAGCCTGCATACACCCCCCAGGGGTACCAGGAACCACTCCAGTAGGCCTGAGTCCAGTGGCCGGAAGAAGGCCACAGCCACAATGGGCGGGGCTGGGGACTTCTTTTTTCAGTGCAATTTACCAAACTCTTCCTCCTGCAAATTCTGGCGTGGACACCCTGCTTCCTTGTGAACCAACAGCCCTCTTAACCTCTCTGCAATTTAGAATCATCCCCTACAAAATGGGAATGCTACTTCCTGGCATACGGTTTTATGCCATCCAGAATTTAATGAGATGCTGAATGTCTGCCGCATGTTTTTGTAATGTACATGTAGTATACGTTCTGTGTGCCATATAGCACTATAAGGACTGCAAATACAATGACAGGGGAAGGCTACATTCTTACCATCTTAGCTGAACAGAGTTTTTACTGTGTCGCCAGAGAAACTTGAGAAAAGATAGAAAACTCTAATTTTTTTAAATAGAAATAATGATTGTGCTGAATGCTGATTCATAATGACCCTTTGGACAGAAGAGAGAGAAGCTCAGAGAGATTAGGTGTTGTGCTGAGAGTCACTGGCTCTGCTTGTAAGTGATAGAGCTCAGATTTAGCCCAGATCTGCAGAGGAGCCCCCAGAAGACTCCACTATACCCCATGATCCCACGGGGCTCTGGATATTTACAAAAAGAAATAGCAAAGGTGATTGGATGGCTTGGTGCTTGTCCATCCATTTCACCCTTGGATTGCCTTGGCTTAGCAAGGTGCTTGGTGCACAGTAGCCATGAAGAGGATCCATTAAATGGTACTGAAGCATGAGACACCTCGGCCTGCCCATTGTTCTGTGCCCTCTGCCCTCCAACCAGGACTAACACACCCTGGAGTGGTTCCCCGAGGAGACAGTTGTCAGGTTCCTTCTGCTCACCTGAACTGCACACCCATCTTTAGCAGCCAAGATGATGGTGACCCGGGAATCCTCCTGCTTATAGCGGCAGTACCTTTGGAAAGTACTGCAGAAAGGCATCTCTCTCCCTGGCTCAGCCCTGTGGATGGGCTCATTTTCCAGCTCTCCCTGCCAGCGAGCTGACTCTATGGTTGATTAGGGTAATGAGGCTTATGCAGGCTTCCTCTGTCCCTCCCCATGTCCTTGGCTCTGAAAGTTAGCCCTCTGTCTATCAATACTGTCTGGCACCAGAAGAAAGCCCCTCTCCCTTCCTGTACCCAGCATCTGGTTGCCTGGAAACCAGGACAGAAGCCTGGAGCATCTTGGTTTTCTTTTTTATTTCCCTGCCAGGTCCCAAAAGCAAGCAGTATTTGTTTTAAGCAGAACCTTTGCACCACGGAGGCTTGACTTAACCTTGCCCAGAATGATTTCATCAACCTGCGTAAATGTGATGCGGAGAGACAAGGGACAGCCACTCCAGGCTCAGTATCATTTGGTTATCAGTGTGCAAAGTCGTAATTAACAGCAAAGGCTGAAGATGGATTGTTTCAGAGGGAGCCAGGACTAGAATCAACTTGTGTGTGCGTGAGTGTGCGTGGGTATGCATGTGTGTGTGCCCATGCACATGTGTTAAAATTGGCAGCTTTGTGAATTGAAGCTTGCTGTAGCCACATGCAGAAAGGATGAGAGATTTTTCTTTTTCCAAAAGAACAAAAGCCTGTCTTGAAAATAAATGTCCTTCTGACTTTACTTGACAAAAGCCACACAATTCAGGGTAAAAGTGCTAAGACTCCACTTGGCTTATTCCCTACTATGCCTCAACAGGAATGGCGATCATCTTCAGACAGACCCATAGGAGAAGCAAGGATTTTAACAGTCACAGATAGGGAGGGAACTCCTCACCCCCGCATGCATCCTTTGGCTTAACACTGAGAGGTTCAGCCAGATTTAGACCCAAACCGGGCACCTGTTGCCTCCAATGTGTCCTGGCTCATGCCACTTGCCTGCTGTATGTTTCCAGACTGAGAGGCATTACATTTGTGGTGCATGGATTGGATTTTCTCTCTTGTCAAGGTTCCCCAAATATAAAATCTTCTGAGAAGCTGTCAAATCAGGCCTTATAGAGAAAGCCACTTCCTAGGGTTTATGAGCTACACGTCCAGCCCTTCACTGCACCTTGGCACCATAAGTGATCCCCCATTGTAAGGATGAGAATAAAGAGGCACTGAGTGGCTGAGCATCTTGCCTGAGGCTGCACAGCTAGTGAGCAGTGGAGCTAAAAACCTTAATTACATAGCTTACTCAGAAATCATTCTAAAAAATACTTTATCTGACTTCCTGCACCTAAAGATCTTTCCAGGAGATACTGACTTTTAGAGCTAACAGTCTGTTGGAAAATTCTTATCACTCAGTGAATAGATTGCAATGGAGCTAATAATAGAGTGGTATGCAGCATATCTGAAAAGATCTGTTTGCTATGTCTTCTTGGTAGAGTTTTCTAAGAAGTACTTTGATGCACTTCTTATCAAGAAGTTGAAGTGCGGAATATTTTCTATATGGCCGAATCCTTGTTCCACATTCCATTACTTCCCTGGACCTCCTTTGCCTCTCTTTGTTCTTCTGGGAGTCTTGTGTGTTTAGTGGTATTTTCTTCAACAGTGGTTTTTCTCCTTGCCTGAAGGATACTTTAGAGAAAAAGCAACTTGAAGAGAAGGATTTGTATGTTTTCCTCTCATCAATGGAGGCAGAGTGGTTAAGCAGCAAGCAGCTAATATTCAGCCTTAGAACTCACACGCACACTGAGTACAAATCCTGGCTCTGCCACTTTCTTGCCTATATGACTTGGAGCATATTAATCACTCATATGAGCCTCAGTTTTGAATCTGTGAAATGGGGATGAAAATGGTCTGGAGTTACTGTACAGAATAAAAGAATCAACATGTAAAGTGATGAGCACAGTGCTAATGAATAAGGGCTTAGAAAGGTGCAGCCATTGTTAGGATTTTATTACCAACTTGGAGGTTCTAGGGTAGACTAAGGTTGTGGGATAGATCAAAACTGGGAATCAGAAATTCCCAAACCTGAGAGAGGTGCTTAGAAGAGGCTTTCCTAGTATAAAGATGATTTTTTTCACTAGTCTTTGTCCCAAGCACCCTAAGTTTAAAAAAATTAAATCTTTAAAATAGCACTAGCCTGTAGGGAAATATTGATATACCCACATTCTTAGTATAGGAAGACATTGTACACATAAAGTGATTCTTATTCTTTGCTTCAAGGCATGCTATTCTAGATTTCAGTGAAAGAATTGCAAGCTATGGACTTAACATAGAAATTTTGCCAGGACTTTTCTGCTGTCCTACGTGTTCAAGACAGCAAGTGAAGATGTGATTGTGTTAAGAACAGGGATGCCATAACTGCTAAGGGAGACATACTTCTACTGTGTACAAAACAAACCTTTAACGTCCTTGACCATCTTTTTCATCTCTGTAGCTTTGACCATTCCCTGTGTGACCATTCATTGGGCCCCAGTGTGTTTAAGTCAGGGTGTGAAGCATCAAGGGACACAACGTGTGTAAGAAACAGACCCTTTTTCCCAAGTGTTAGTTTCTGGGTCTCATCATCCATGTGTGCATCTCCGAGAATTCTTCTAAGCCTCATCATCTGGACGAGTTCTCCGCAATCCCCCAGCCTCACACAGCAAAGACTGGAGAAGAATTTACACCTATGTGCTTTTGGCCAGGACAGGATCCTAAGGCTATGAAAAAGAACAGTTTTTCTGCCCCTTGCCTCTCTCCTCCAGTGTCCCCAGTCACCTTGTGAGACCCCACTATACCTATTGTTCATAGCCTTGGTTCATCACTGGGCTCAGTAGAAAAATAACTTTCTTTCTTTAGAGATATAACTCTTACCTCTGTGCTTTCAAATTCTCCCCTTTCTCACCCCAAATCAGCTCAGCTCAGCAATTTGCTAAGTGGATAACTTAATGTGTTTCCTTTCTCAGGAAACTGATTTGCATTTTAATGCAAGCTTCCTGGCACCTTGAAGACCATTAGAGACACCTAAAGGATTGAGTCTAATGGTGTGAACCTTAGGTGCCAAGACCTAACATCTGGGTTCATAATTTCAAACATGTGGTCCATTTCAGATCATGCCATCCACCAGCTGACTGTGTGGTTCCTGCCAGCCTTTAGGGCAGCCACACACTCAGCATCTTCATTGTATCAACTTATTATTCTTCAAACTAAAAGCAGTTGTCCTCACTGCCGAGTGGGGGAAGGAACTTTGGATTAGCTGCTAATGGTAACAGCTGTGATTTTCCGAGTGTCATGTGCTGCCATGAGCATGTCATCATTTCGCCACCTGTTCCTCCTAGCAAACCTGTGTGTGGTGGCAGAGTTACTCCCATTTTACAGATGAGAACAATGAAAGCTCAGAAGGATTATATACCATGTCCAAAGTCACAAAACTAGAGGTGAAGCGAAATTCAAACTCAGTTTCCCAAGATTTTATCCATCACACTATATCCCCAACCTGGGCAGAAGGAGACTCTGAGATCTACTTCCAACGACTCAAAGTCATGACAATAAGTTACAACTAACAATATTTACTAAGCAGTTACTATGAACCAGGCAATAGGCTTTTCATGCATTTGATCTCCCCAAGAACCTAACATGGAAGGTCCTAACCTTATGCTCATTGTATGATGAAGAGACTGAGAACTACGTAACTTGCCCAAGCTCCAGAGCAATAGAGCTGGAGCTCAAGCCCAGCTGTGGTCTCAGCCACCGCTTTTTATTGCATTGCAATTGATTCACTATGTGACTTTTGGCAAGTCCCTTAACCCCTAGGAGGGGGAGGGGGATTTTCTCATCTGACAAATGAAGTTGTTGGCCTGGAAAATCGCTAAGGTGCCTCCCAGGGTTTCCACACGGACTGCCCCCCGTGATGAGATCAAAAAGTGGAGCCAGCCTGGCTGGCCTCCCATCTGTAGTCCCAGGGTTTATTTATCCTTGGCGTCTCTGGCGATGCAACAGCTCAACCATATGGGCTGCCCCACCCTGGGACAGGCTCAGTGACAGGCTGGGGAGCCAAGGTTCTGGTGTCTCTGAAGGAGGGAATTAGCCCTGGGCCACCGAGGCCTGGCTGTTTGGTCCTCTGCCTTGCTAGTCTGCTGGACGCCTGCAGTCCTTGGATGGACTCTGAGCAGGCACCCACAAGCAGCTGCTCTCACACAGACAGCCCTGTGGAGCAGAGCCCTTACTGGCTGCCTCTGCTGCTTTTATTGCTTCATTATCTCTCAAGTCAGAAAACGTGAGGGCTGCAGCTTTGGCTGCAATCTGTTAGCTCCCCAGCTCTCAGAGGCCCAGCTCCTGCTGAATCCAGCATATTATGCTGTTCCTTGCCTTTTTTTATCATCATCATTTTGCACATACCCTGAGCTCCCTGATTACAGATGCCCTTCTCTTCTTTGTCCCCAGTTTCACAGTAGCACTGCTCTGTTGCAGTGAGGTGGAATGTTAGAAAAGAGTTTATAAACTTGAATGTGCTGTGCTCAGATTCATTGCTTTGTTCTTTTTGTTGTTGATCCTCAGGAGGAGATGCCCTCCTGGGCACCCCAAAGCTGGAAGCTTGCAACTTTAATCTGCAGGCCCCTTTCAGTCATACTTAACAGATTGCTTTTAGGCATGTGTTATCTATCCCAGATCCCAAGTGAGAGGAAGTGGCCCTACTTTCTCAGTACTGTACATAGATAGAGCTGGTTTTTCTGTTGCAGCAAGTTCTGAGGGCATGATCATTTAGAGGATGATGAAGCTTGCCTATTTTCCTGGACTGGGTTAAAGGGCTACTTCTTTATTTCCAAATCTTCCAGCAATACCTGGAAAAACTACTGGAAATTTGTTTCAAAGACTTGTGATTGTACCAATCCTTCTATTCTTTAAAAAACTGAAGATACTGGAGAATTGTTCTTCTTTCTTTATGCAGAGGAGGCGTTCCATCTTGTAATGATATCGAAAGACAGACAAGAAAGCGATATCCTTTCAAGGGTATCTGGTCTGAAGAGGTACCTAAACTAGACATTATCTGGGCCCTATTTCTCTCTCAGGGGAAAGGTGGATCTCCTGCTCCCACAGGGTGTGTGGCTTACCCTCGAGAGGCGATAAGCAGCTGTGCCCAGGGCTCTTTCTGGACTATATCAAGTACAAGGGGCAAAGTATGTAAACAGCACATGTAATTGCAACTGCAGTTATTACCCCAAGTCAACCTGATCTTGCAGCAACCTGATCACTGGAGCCTTCCTTCACACAATCCAGAGACTCAGTCACCCCATGTCACCTCAGGCTGTGGGCCTAGGCTTGATGACGATGATGAGATTAACGCCATTTGCTTAGTTTAACGTAGGATTTGTGCTGGCTCATATTAGATCAGCACCACTTGATGGTTACAAGGCTTTTTTCCAATGATGATTCTTGGAAATCACTTGAAACGGCTGACTCCGAGGTTCTGTATGAGGCCGGACCTGAGAGGGCAGCGAGGAGAAGGAGGGAAGCAGGCAGCATCCTTCAAAGCAGCTGAACTAGCCTGCTCCCTGGGCAGGGTGTGAGGGGCCACGCCTAGACAGGACGGGGTGAATCAGCTTGCTGCTTCTCAAGCCTCAGAGGTCCTGGAGCAGGGCCAGCGAAAGGAATGAAAATGATGGAGAGGTTGTCAAGGTGTGGGGTGAGCACTGGCAGGCAAGACAGATCAGGTCTTTGCGTCTGGAATGATGAAGACCCAGGGAATGTGGATCTAAGCCCAGGAATGTGTGAAGGGGGCAGGTATGGCCCTGCTCAAATGCCAGAAAACTACCAGGAAGAAGGAGCAGCCTGTGAAACTGGAAAGAGTAAACTGTGAGATAGTTAACTCACATAGCTGCCTTCATGCCGGGCACGTGTCACGTCTGGGAAATACCCGAAAGAAAGGCCGAGGTCCTCAACGCTGAGAGCCCTGAGCCCAAGACAAGATGTGGTGAGTAGGATCCTACATAAGCAAAGAGGCTCATGAGCGACGGCTTCCTTCTTTCAGCATCTACGGAGCACTCCTCCCATCTAGGTGCTGTGATCAGTGCTGGGGAGAGACAGGTGAAAGGATTCAGTGCTGTGATCAGTGCTGGGGACACACAGGTGAAAGAATTCAGTCCGCACCATCAAAGAGCTGGCAGATAATCAAAAAACATTATTATCCTTGCTACTGTGGAGTTGTGTATAAGATAGTGGGGGTATAGGAGAATGAGCGTCTGAATGAATCCAGGGGAGAGAGAATCACAGGGGGTGTGGGAAAGTACCCGATTGAGATTTGCTAGATGGAGATTTGCCAGGTGAGTTTGGCTTATTCAATAAAACAACATCATTTGCATTTCGTCCTCTGGCCCTGCTCCAGGACCTTTGAGGCTTCCTTGAGGAACACCGAGCTGATTCACCCCCTCCCCTCTAGGCATGGCCCCTCACACCCTGTCCGGGGAGCAGGCTGGTTCAGCTGCTTTGAAGGATGCTACCCGCTTCTCTCCTTCTCCTCACCTCCCTCTCAGGTCCAGCCTCACACAGAACCTCAGATTTGGCCGTTTCAAGTGATTTCCAAGATGGCATCCCAAACTTATTCAATAATGGGAATAACTCATTTTTCTGTGTACTAAGTGCCAGGCACTGTGCTAGGCAGTATAACAAAGGATAGAATAGAATACTAATAGATAGTATAATAGGGGTGTAGTGTAGTGGATAGTATTAGATAGTACAATAGTGGTGTAGTGTAGCACAGTACAGCATCGTGTTGTGTCATATAGTATGCTATAGTATAATAGGAGGTTGGAGACAAGATTTGGGCCAGGACTTACCTGTTCTCAAAGCCTGACCCTTCACCACTATAGCACAAGCCTTTTCTACGTATAGCATTAGTCCCAAAGAGAGCAACAGGAGTTGAGCACGTGCTGGGGCATTAACAATGATTTAAGGACATCTGAGCATTTTTCCCAGGGTTTGGGGCTGGCATCCTAAACTACAGCTGCGTCCTCCAATGAACTGTCTTCACTGCCATGGGTAAGAAAACCCAGCAGGAGTGTCTAGGCCCTGGCTAGGCAGACCTCACATTCCAAGCTTTACGAAACCTCCCCAGGCAGCTGGGCTTGTGCAATCCCCTTCTTCACATGCAATCAGTGTTGCTGAAAGCAGCTGTCCAGGTCTCTTGTGGCTTAAATTCCACTTCTCTTTGCAGCGGGGTGAGCAATCTTCTCCTTTCTCATCCTTAACCCCAAGTAGTGAATGGTGGGGTGGAGTTGGAGGTGGGGAGGGGTCCACCTCCACGTCTTGTTTTCCTCCAATATCGAGACTTGGCCATTGAAACATTTTTGCTACTGGCTCCTCCAGGGATTTAGAAACTGGAGAAGATGAGGCTGTTAGAAAATGAAAAATGATGAGCAGAAGCAATTTTCCTCATGGGCTCTGGCCCCAAAAGGAGCATCAGTCTGTGCTTTGGATGCAGATCTTTGTTCTGTTCTTGATTTATTCCTGCAAATCTGCCCAAGTGCAGTTAAAGTTAATGAAAAAGAGGAGAGCAGAGAGCAGGGATCCACAGGGCTGAGACACTGACAGTGCGAGGCACTCAGGCTGGAGCTCCTGGGCAGCCTGGGCTGCAGGTCACGGTCTGCGTAGAACATGCCATTCTTATTGGGAAGACCATGTCTGTGCCAAGGCCCGTCACAAGGACCTGTCAGGTAAATAAAGCTGCACCTGCCCAGGCCTCAGGGAAAACTCTGTGACCTCTCTCTCACTGACTTTATCATGGGTCATTCAAAATGGGAAGAGGATTTTGGAAACTGTGTCCAAGGTTGAAGCGGGAGGAGCAGCAGACAGCGATGTTTGTGTCTGCTGGAGAGGCAATCATGCCTCTCCAGTTATGTCCATCTTTGAACAGATTTGGATTTTCCCTTGAAGCTGGGCTGGATCCTGACTTCCTCATATTGCCAGAGTTAGACAAATAATGAGTGTGATTAGAGAAGATTGGAAGATTAGAGCCTGCACACCTGGGCTCTGACTGCAGGCCCTTTGCATCTCTCACTTGATCCCATTACTGCATCTCGGCCCCCCAGCTGCCTTCACTTGGGCTCCCTCAAAGCCACCACCTGAATGCAGTAGCCAATGCAAGTACCCACGTGACTGTGTGGCTCAAAATCCTTCCGTGCTCCTCATGCCACAGGATGAAGTCTGAGATCTTGAATGTGGCCTCTGAGGCCCCATAAGATCAGGCCCTGCTTTGTGTCCTGATGCCGAGGCCCTCAACGCTGAGAGACCTGAACCCAAGACAAGGTATGGTAAGTAAGATCCTACATAAGCAAAGAAGCTCATGAGCGATGGCTTCCTTCTTCCAGCATCTACGGAGCGCTCCTCCCAGCTAGGTGTTGTGACAGTGCTGGGGACAGTTGAGGCCTCTCTGTCACCTCCCTCCCACCTGGTCCTCCCTCCAGCCTAGCCCAAATGTTGGAGCTTCCTGCCTCTTGCCTCTGGCCATGTCTCTGGCTTCAGCCCATGCCTCCCCCTATACCTGAAGTGCTTCTTATACCTCTGCTCCTGGCCAGCCCTTCTTCATCCCTGCATATCTGGCTCCCAATGACTCTTCCCCTAAGAAGCCCACTGAGTCTCTGCCCAGGCCCCTCCTCTGTTCCCACAGAGCTCCTTTGTCTGTGCCTCCATAACGTGCTGTGCACACCTTTATAACAACTCAGCACAGTGAATTCAAACATCCCTTGATTACCTGCCCAGAACTGGCCCTCAGCAAATGTTTATGAAAGGACTGAGGGAAGGAAGGGAGAGAAGGAAGGAGAGAAGAAGGGAGGAAGAGAAGGAGTAAAGGGGAGAGAGAAGGGAGAAAGGGAGAGAGGAACAGAGGCAGGAAGGAGAGGAAAAAGAGAGCGCCGTCTCTTCACTCTACCGTAACCTTATTTAAGACAGGGATTATTGCCATCTGTTTCTATATTCCCACAGTGGCCAGAGCAATCCTAATAAAACATGAGTCAAACCGTGTTGCTCAGAGTGAAGGGTCCTGGTGATGAGCTACAAGGCCCTGACTGAGCTGGGCTGGCCCTGGCCCTGGGATGTTTCTCCTCTGCAGCTCTGGCCTCACTGCTTCATCCTCGCTGGCCTCCTGCTGAGCAGAAGTTCTGCCTTCTCAGTGGAGACTATGCCACTCCCAAGGGTACACAAGTTGGCTCTTAAGGGCAAAAAGTATCTTACTTTTTAACATTTATAAAGCACAGATATACACACAGTAAATGAACAGATATACGATGTATCTATGGCTTTAAAATGTCATGAGGGGGCAATTAGTGAAAATAAAAATGTGTAAAAGAACTCCATAAGAGGGCAATAAGAAAAAGATTGAGAAATATTGCTTAGGCATGCCGGAAACCAATTGACCTCAGGGTCTTTGCACTCGCGGCGTCCTTGCTTAGATGTCTCTTTCTTCGAATCGTTGCCCGGGTCACTCTCTCACCTCCTTCACTCCCATTTACAAATAGCACTCTTGGCTGGGTGCGATGGCTCGTGCCTATAATTCCAGCACTTTGGGAGGCCAAGACGGGCGGATCACCTGAGGTCAGTAGTTCGAGACCAGCCTGGCCAACATGGCAAAACCCCATCTCTACTAAAAATACAAAAATTAGCCAGATGTCATGGTGCATGCCTGTAATCCCAGCTACTTTGGAAGCTGAGGCAGGAGAATCACTTGAACCTGGGAAGTGGAGGTTGCCGTGACCCAAGATCACACCACTGCACTCCAGCCTGGGAGACAGAGCAAGACTCCATCTCAAACCAAACAAAAAAAAACACCCAAATAGCATTCTTTGGCGAGGCCTTCCCTGGTCACTGTGTCTGAATAGCATCCTTTCAGATTTCTTGCTGCTATAGTCTCTACTTCATTTTCATTCTTAGCTCTAAACCATCTGGCATACTATATGCTTTATGTATTTTTCTTGTTTATTGTCTTCTTACTGTTTATTTTCTGGAAGGAAAACTTTGTTTTGTTCACTGCTATATCTTTAGTACCTAGAATAGGCTCCAGTGCAGAGCAGGTGCTCAATAAATACCTGTTAGATGAATGCTGAGGATGAAGCCAACACGTAAGAGGTTCTTAGTGTGCCAGGGACCAGAAAGCCCTGGACAGTGATCATCTCCCATTCTTGGCAGGAGCTTCAACTTTCTCCTCAGCCATGATGTGTGGAAATGCTAGGAGGCATCTCAGCTAACCAAAGATCGGGGAGAGGAAGGCAATCAGCGTGCCTGAAATCATAACCAGACTACACAGCCCTGGACAACTGAGAATTAACTGAATGTTTTCTGTAGGATGTGTGTGCTGTTCTAAATGCCCCGTGCCATGGGTCTGTTTTGGAAAAGGCAATAAGGGATCAGAGAGGGAAGGAGTTCTGGGGACCCTCCCAGCCCGAACTGTGCCCTCCTCTGCCATCCTATTCCCCAAAGCCCCAGCAAAAGCTGCAGAACCAGGGACTAGGACAATAGGCAGGTGACACCACCATCCTGATGACAGAGGCCACACTGGCCAGTGTCCCCAAGAAACATGTTGCTTTAAGCTTCATTTGCTTGTAGGCCAGTAGCTGTCACCAGGAGCTGCACATCTTTCTGTTCACGTTGAACACAGTACTTTCTGACTGGCCTGGAAAACTTCATGGGGAGAGTATTATCCAACTTTGTCATCACATTTTAGTGAGCAACAGTCCCCTAGGCAGACCCTTATTAGCTAATAAATTGTGAAACTCGATACCGGGTTCTTAATTGATTGAACGGCTACCTAATGACCATTCAGTAAAATTCTATAAATTCATTTGTACAGTATTATAAATTATTTATTATCCTCACAACCTAAAAAGTCAAGGTTCATTATTACGTTAGTCTTATAAAGGAAGGAAGCCACACTCTCCAAAGAAAATTTTGGCCTGAGGTTGTCCAGTCAAGGTATATGTGCCAACAACTTATTTAAAAATTACTTAGACTTTCTAAATCTTTATTTTGTTTCCTTTTCTTCTTTTGTAACAGATTTTTTTTTAACCCTAAATGAACTTTCTAAAACTGCTCTTAAATCTCACAGGCCCAGGTTTCTTTTCTTTTCTGTTTCTTTCTCTCCCTTTTCTTTTCTTTTTGGACTTTACCTTCTCTTCCCCTCCCTGTCTCTCCCATTCTTTCCTTCCTCCTTTCCTTTTGCCTCTTTGTTACATTTACTATTATTAATATAAAAATTAGGCTGGGCACAGTGGCTCACAACTGTAATCCCAGTGGTTTGAGAGGACGAGGCTGGAGGATCACTTGAGGCCAGGAGTTCAAGACCAGCCTTGGCAACATAGTGAGACCCTATTGCTAAAATTTTTTTTTTACAAAAATTAGCCCGGTGTAGTGGTGAGTCCCTATAATCCCAGCTACTCAGGAGATTGAAGCAAGAGGATCACTTGAGCCCAGGAAGTCAAAGCTGCAGTGAACCAAGACTACGCCATTGCATTCCAGCCTGGGTGACAGACTGAGACTCTGTCTCAAAATAAATAAATAAATTAAATTAAAATTTTATATTACAAGTTGATGGGTGTTCATCGTAAGAAATTTGAAAAATAATGTCAAAAATTTTATCACTTAGTGAAAAAACTATATATATTTTAAGAAACATTTTAGACTTCTCAGTCCCTCCCTCATTTGTTTTTCTTTTAATTTTTAAAAAATGAGACTGACATCAGACTGATTTTTTTATAACCTCTTTTTTCTTCCACTTAATATATTGTGGACATTTCCCCATATCTCCGAATATTTTTTCAAAACATATTTTGAATGGATGCTTAGTGTTCCCTTATAGCAATGAACTATAATTTATTAAACCAATTCTGCATCATTGAGCCTTAAGGCAATCCTCCCAGCTCTTTTTATTGCTATAAAGAATGCTTAAGGGACATTCTCAAACAAAATAAATCTTTGTGCAAACTCTGGCTTTTTCTCAGAACAAATTCCTAGAGGTGGGGTTGCTGGGTCAGAAGGTAAGAACGCTTCTCACTCGTCTTAAATTTGTCTGTTCATGGGAGTCAGATGTACCCCCCCCCCCACCAACCCCCACGTAGTCAAGAGAAGTTTTCCATGTCTCTTCTTAGCTTTCACATTTGCTACTAACCTTGGCCCTCAAGATCCCCTCTCCTACTTTCTTGGGGAAGCCATGCCAAGGAGCAGCTGTATATCTGTAAATCCACGTTCCTGCTCACTCTGACCTAGGGTTAGCAGGCTCCACAATCCACCAGAAAACCCTAGCAAGGCCAAGTCCTGGCTGGAGTTGTCATGGTGACAGACAAGGACAGCAACGCTTTATCCACATCCCACCCAAAATCTTCAGAATTCAGAAGACACTGGGGAAAATGCCTGCTTTATAAGCTGGGACAGTTTAATCCTATCCTAAGCAGTGGAGATCCTATATGGGCAAAGGTGACAGCCAGCAAAATTTCACATAGATCTTATAAAAATACCACTTCTATGTTTTCCTTTTCACTGCTTTGTCTTTCTTTTTTTTTTCTTCCCTCTCTTCTGCTTTCAATAAATACCAAATAATCTTAGATTTCCAAAAGTCAATCTAAGCATGCACGTAGGGGACTTACGACACAAGGGTATTAACAATGAGAATGCACACCAAATGCAAAAGACCCTTTGAGACAATCAGGGAAATCTGATAATGGGTTATGTACTGGAGGTTGGAGGATGCCCAAAACAAAAACAAACAAAATATACCCTACTCATTAAGGTATGATACTGGCTTTATGGTTATATGAGAATATGTCCATAATTTTCATGGATTATACCAAGGTATGTGCAGATGAAATGACATGATGCCTTGGATTTGCTTTCAAATAGTTTAACAAAGAAAAAGAGCAAAAAGATCAACGAGGCAGATGTGGCAGAATTTTAATAATATTGTACGCAGATGAGAGGTTCAAAAATGCTACTCTTCTGAGTGTGTTTAAAAGTTTTCGTAACAAAAAAATTTAATGAGAACAATGTCATGTTCTTTACGTACATACTTTCTAACAAAGCATTGAAATGGGCGTTATAGAAAAACATCAGCGCTCTTACATTTATTTCGTGACTTAACATTTTCTTCTGAGTTACATGTGGGGTTGCACCAGCATTGTTTCGGGGCTAAGGGTCCCTAAAGGGTTTAACTGAAGCCTGGTGCCCTGTGTTCCATTCCTGAAGCTACAGCGGAGACTCCCCCTCCCTCAATACCAGTCAGCAGGGACAAAGACCAAGGAGACCTCTGCCCCTCCCATTCAGGGTGGGGCCAGCTCTCTCTGTTGGGTCTCAGCCTTAGCATTCCTTACACCTTCTATAATTTAACGCTCAAAAATATATTATTCACACAGAGAAGACTTTTACTGCAGTTTATACACAAGGGCCTGCGAAAGTCAACCTTCTTCCTTCAGCCCTCCCTTGTTCTTGGTTGCTAGGCATTCTATTGCTTATGAGTACAATATTTACTTTTATTTATTTTATTTGCCCTTGTATTTGAAGAGGTTGGGCAGCACCCAGGATGCTGGGGTTGGGGATTTTCTAGGGGATAAAATGCTCTGTGAAGCAGTTTGTCTCTGTCTGCATCTTGGTGACAGATTATTCCCACACAAGGTCAAGACCCTGAGGTGGTGCTTAGGTCTCTGCTTGAAGCCGTAACTATGGGTTTCCCATAGGAAAGACAGGAGCAAGAGGCTTTAGAACACTGCACGGAAGAGCTGGCGGATCCACCACTCCTCAGTTATTCACACTGAGGGTTTGCTTTGCAAGATAGAGATTTGTAAAATAAATGCTCATACAAGACTCAAATGATAACACAGATGTAAAATGCAGAAGTCCTGCTTATTGCCCATCGCCAGCGCCCTCTAGTGGTAACTACCATGTACAGTTTGGCATGTCACAGTCCCTGCCCTTGTAGAGCTACAGGTCCTCAGCTGTTATTCTATGGACCTGTGGGTGGTGGGCAGTGCATATACAAGATAGAGAAGCCCTGATTCCTACCCTTAGGCATCAAAAAGATCTCTAAGAAGTCTCTAAGGAAAGTGCTAAGGGATTGGTTAGATGCAAAGTTATAGGTTATCATCCTAGCAGTTTAGGAAGGAAATGGTCAGTGAGAATAGAAGTCTTGGGAAACTCCAGGTAATATTTGAGAAATACTCTGAATGACCCAGGAGGTTTGCATGATGGAGAAGGAAAGCTTGCCTGCTCAGGGGAGGGGAAAGGAGAGCAGGACCACAATTGCCATGGTTATAGATGTGCAGAAGACCTGAGTCTTTAGGAATCTTCTGAATGCCAATGATACTAATCCACCTTGGCTCAGGCAAAAGGAGAATTTATTCATGTAATTGAAAAGTTCAAGGGATAAATTGAGTTCAGGCATGGCTTGATCCAGGAGCTCCTAGAATGTCAAACAATATCTTTATCCCTCAGCACCTTCATTCCCCTTCGTATTGACTTCATTCTTGGACCACATATGGCAGATCAAGATGTGGCCAGCAGCTCCAGGGTCCAACGCTCTTCAGGATAGAGGCTGTGGAAAAAAGAATACATCTCCTTCTGTCAGCTTATAAATAAGTCCCAGGATTTATTCTAGTAGGACAAACTTGGGTTATGTGCCAATCCCTGAAGCAATAACTGTCACCAGAGATTGGAATTATGTAAATTGGCCGGCTTGAGTCAGCTCAGAGAGAAGGGGAGTAGTTGTTATTCAAAGGAGCTTGGAGTTCTATTCCCAGAAGAGGATGCGCTGGTGTCCCAAGGCCGCCTGCAGAGCATGGCCTCATGGGGACTCTAAACATAACGTGATCTTGCATGCTCTACTTGTAAGAGCCTGTTCAGAAAGGAGCAAAAGCCCACAATAAAGAGGTTCAGTTGAGCAAAGGCTCTTCAACAAACCCGGAGGAGCCTATTGTGCTCCAAGAGTTCCAGGCCAGGACAGTGACTTAGGAGGGCCACACCTACTTCAGCCAGTGCTCCCAGAGCCTGCCGAGGAGAAGCTGGTTGCCTTGTGCACAAATCCAAGCCTGGGGCTTGAGATGACTCAATTGTTCATGCTCTGGAGATGATTAGTCATCCAGAGACATAAGATGTAGAAACCCAGAAAAGTGGTTATTAGAGTTTCTGCCTGGTGTGTGGGTGGGCTGGGAAGTGAAACTGGGGTCCTTGCCATTTGCCATGGCTGAAGCGGCCACAATCTGAGCAGTGGAGGACACAGAGAAAGAAGATGACATGCCTTGGAGGTCCCGAGACCCAAGGCCCAGCAAAGAGGCTGAGGTCCAGCAAAGAAGGAGGCAGCCCCTTCAGGGGCCACTATGGGGCACACCCAGGAGTAGTCTGGGGGCCAGAAGTCCTAGTCCTGGGTGGTCCTGTCAGCTGCCAGCCTCCCTCATGGGAACTCCTTTAGCCCAGCAGGGACACGGGAGGAGAAGCGGATCAGAGAGGCTCACCCTCACTGCAGCTTCAAACAAATCTCCTGAAACACTGAAGCATTTTCATTCCGTTTGTTTTTCTGTTCTTCCCCATGGGCCAATTCCTGTATTCCACTGGAATTGAACAATGTAGAAATAAGAAGATAATGGAGGGAGACTTGCAATTAGTGGGGATAAAGGAAGAAGAACTAAAGGACTTGGAAGATAACCAGTTGCAGGCTTGAGAGGTACCTGTTTCCTCATCAGGTAATAAAAGGAATGTGTTGATTTTAACTGACATGGAGAAGGAAACAGAGCAAGCAGCTCAGGACTTCACTGGGGAACCGGATGGGCGGGGGAGTTCACCTTTTGAGCAGTAATACTTTTCACTTTATTTAAACCACTTTTTAAACTTTTACTAGTTACTATAAGTAATATTTAAACCACTTTGGACAGAAATATTTCAAAGTGTTTTATATAGTGCTGCGCCTCCTGAAACTTGGGATATCATAGAATTTTTAGTCTTTGAGTTGTCACTGTGAGCATCAGATATGACAATACCTTCTTGAATGTACAAAACGAGACATTCAGACAGCTCTAAGCTGGAATTGAATGATATGGAAATAAAATAATGGAGGAGGACATAATTATGCCCTAAGCTGGGCATAATTTTTGTTTTTTAAAGAAACAGGGAACACTCATAAAGTAGGAATAGGAGGGAACTTCCTCAACCTGAGAAAGGGTGCTGTGGTCTGAATGTGTCCCCCCGAAATTCATATGTTGAAACCCTAACCTGCAAGGGGATGGTGTTAGAAGGTGGGCATTTGGGGGATGATTAGGCTGTGAGGGTGAAGCCCTCATGAATGGGATTAGTGCCCTTATAGAAGAGGCTCGAGAGATCTCCCTTACTCATTTCACCATGTGAGGACACAGAGAAAAGATCACCCAGAAAGTGGGCCCTCACCAGACACTGAATCTGCCGGCACCTTAATCTTGGACCTCCTAGCTTCCAGAATTGTGAAAAATACATGTCTATTGTTCATAAACCACTCAGTTTATTATATTTTGTTACAGCGGCCTGAATGAACTAAGACAAAGGGCATCTGTAATAAGCCCATAGCCAAAAAGAGGTGAAAGACTGAATGCTTTCCCCCTAAAAATCAGGTACAAGAAAAAAAATGTTCATTTTTGGCACTTCTAATCAATATTGCACTGGAGGTTTTAGCCAGGAGAATTAGCCAGGAAAAAGAAATAAAAAGCATCCTGACTAGAAATGAAGACACAAAACTACCTCCATTTGCAGATAACATAATATTGTAGACTGTATAATCTTGTAGAAAATCCTAAGGAATCCACTAAAATATATTAGAACTACTAAATAAGTTCAGCAAGGTTGCAGAACACAAGATAATTATATAAAATCAATTATATTTCTATACAACAGCAAAGAATGATCTGAAAATGAAATTAAAACAATTCCATTTACAATAGTATAAAAAAGAATAAAATGCTTAGGAATTGATTTAAACAAAGTACTATAAGATATATACACTGAAAACTATAAAACATTGTTGAAGAATTTCAAAAGATTAAATATAAAGAATTTATGAATTGGAAGACTTAATATTGTTAAGATGGCAATACTTCCCCAAATGGTCTATGAATTCAATATTCAATACAAGTTCTATCAAAACTCCAGCTGCCTTTGTATGTGTATGTGCATGTGTAAATTGACAAGTGATTCCAAAGTATTTATGGAAATACAAAGGACCCAGAATAGCCAAAACAATCTTGAAAAATAAAAAGAATAAAGTTGGAGGATTCATGCAAAGATTTCAAAAACTACTATAAAGCTACAGTAAGCAAGACTGTGTGGTACTGGCATAAAGATAGACATATAGATTAATGGAACAGAATTGTGAGTCCAATAATACACCCATATATCTGTAGTCAATTGATTTTCAAGAAAAGTGCCAAGACCATTCAATGGGGGAAAGAACAGTCTTTTCAACAAATTATACTGAAACAACTATATATTCACATGCAAACAAATGAAGTTGGATCCCTGCCCCACACAGTATACAAAAATTAATTTAAAATAGATCATAGACCTAAATATAGAACTAAAACAACAAATCTTTTAGAAGGAAATATGTGTAAATCTTGATGACTTTAGGTTAGGCAATGACTTCTTAGATATGAAACCTAAAGCACAAGGAACAAAAAATATCCAGATAATCAAATTTAATCAAAATTTAAAACGTTTGTGCTTCAAAGTATGCGATTAAGAAAGTAAAAAGACAACCTACCCAATGAGAGAAAATATTTGCCAATCATCTATCTGATAAGGAAATTATATCCAGAATATATAAAGAACTCTTACAACTCAACAACAAAAAGACAGACAAACCAATTTAAAAATAGGCAAAAGGTCTGAATAGACATTTCTCTGATGAAGATATTCGAATAAACGATTAACACATGAAAGGATATTCAACATCATTGGTCATTAAGGAAATGCAAGTCAAAACCACAATGAAATATCACTTCACACCCATTAGAATAGCTATAATCAAAAAGGCAGACAATAACAAGTATTGACAAAGATGTGGAGGAACTGGACCACTCATAGATTGCTGGTGGGAATGTAATAGGGTGTCATGATCTTGGAAAGTAGTCTGGCAATTCCTTTAAAAGTTAAATATAGACTTACTATATGATCCAGCAATTTTATGCCAGGTACAGTATGCCCACGATAGTTGAAAATATTTGTCCATATGAAAATTCATACATGTCAATATTATGTATAATAGCCCAAAAGTCTATCAGCTGATGAATGGATAAAGCATGGTATATCCATACAATGGAATAGTAGCCTTAACAAGGAATGAAGTACTGATACTGATAAACATGGATGAACCTTAAAAGCATTATGCTAACTGAAAGAAGCCAGACCCAAAGGCCACATATTGTATGATTCCATTTACATAAAATGTCTAGAATGGGTTAGTCTATAGAGACAGGAAGTAGATTAATGATCACCTAGGGATGAGGGCTGTGGTAACATGGGGAGTGACTACCAATGCACATGAGCTTTCTTTTTAGGGTGATGAAAATGTTCTGGAGTTAGATAATGAGGATGGTTGCAAAATTTTGTAAATATACTGAACACTACTGCATTGTATACTTTAAAGTATGTGAATTATAAGGTATGTGAAATAGATCTCAATCAAGCCATTGAAGAAAAAGGTGGAAAAAAATAACTGAGGAAGTTTAAAATTTGGGCCACCAAGAGATATGGAGGCCAGTCAGAATTTTTCTGTTGTTCCTTTTTTCTCGATACAAAATGATATTACACTACAAATGGTATTATACGCTGGGTGCAGTGCCTCATGCCTGTAATCCCAGCACTTTGGGAGTCTGAGGCGGGCAGATCACCTGAGGTCAGGAGTCCGAGACCCGTCTGGCCAACAGGATGAAACCCTGTCTCTATTAAAAATACAAAAATTAACTGGGCATGGTAGAGCGTGCCTGTAATCCCAACTACTCAGGAGGCTGAGGCAGGGGAATCACTTGAACTCGGGAGGTGGAGGTTGCAATGAGCCAAGATCATGCCACTGCACTCAAGCCTGGGCAACAGAGTGACTTTGTCTTGAAAAAAAAAAAACAAAAAAAAACACAGATATTATACATTCTCTAAATGTTGCTACACTAGCTTTAGCCCTCTAACTGATAAGTGTATGGTGATCAGTTTCTGAATGGATCATGAATTATTTTTTCACGTGTCTGACCAGCACTGAACACTTCCCTCTACCCTTTCAATGTTTGGTTGGTTACTTCAGGAGGCTCCCAGGGAGAACTGTTTCTTGCCTTTTTCAGCTTCTAGCAGCCACCTCTATTCCTTGGCACATGACTCCTTCCTCCATCTTCAAAGCCAGTAGAATAGCATCTTCCAATCTCCCACCATCTATCCCAGAATTCTGCCACCATACTGCCTTTTCTTCTTCTATAGTCATCTCTCTTCCCCCTCCTCATATTTATAAGTATTTTATAAGAATCCTTGTGATTACATTTAGAGCCCACCTAGATAATCCAAGATAATCTCCCCATCTCAAAATCCTTACCTTAATCACATCTGCAAAACCCCTTTTGTAATGTAAGATATTAATAACAACTACAAGTTGTTCCAGAGTATAACCCTGAAAATCTATGAGAGTCATTATTCAGGTACCCACAGAGGTGATGACATCCAGTTGTAAGACTAAACCCCACTGGAGCCCTGTGGAATGAGTGAGTCCCTCTCTGAACTTTAGTTGCAATACTACAACCAGCTGGCATTACCTCTGGACAAAAGTTTTCCTAGGAATTTTGCTTGCACTATTGTTCTGTTTGTCGCAATCACATGAAATTCATTTTTGTGTGGCAGGTGCACACAGACATTGCCTGGATCTTTTCGAAACCAGTGGTGGATGGCCAAGATTCATTTCCACTTATTTCCCATGCAAAAGGCAAAGTTGTCAGCTGTTTGGTGAATATTTCAGAGCTCTGGCCTAGAAGAATCTCCTGGAACCCTGGCTGCCTGGGTAAGCCACAGTTGCACTGCTTCTCCACCCAGTGACTCCAGCTGCTGTCCCTTGATCTCTGATGCTTACCCTGTGCTGATTTTCTCTTGCCTCACTCACTTTCTGCTGTCCACACATCTCGATGAGCTGGCTGTGCCTGCCTCTGTGAGGTCCCCACGTTCCTCAAGTTTGCACCTTTTATTGTGCTGTCAGGACAGGGAAGCAGCTCGTACCACTGTGGGGAAAGTAGAAACAGATAAGCCTTACTGAGGGCTCAGGGAAAGGGCCTCTCCTCTTCTCTCCTTGCATATTGTGAGTATACTTTGATATTTCTCTTTTGACACCTGAGATGTTTTGCAGACTTACTTCCACATTTTCTGTAACATCACGGATACACGAGGTTGCCAGATTGCTGGATTCTGAATAACTGAAGCATCCCAGCATCAATCATCCTCTAAGTGAACCCAATGCCCCGAGGCCTGCTTCTGTTTTCAGCTTGTTCTGGCTACAGAGGTAATAAGTCTCCTACGGCCTCATCATTAGCAAGATCATTCTGAGCCAGGAAAAGAGAGAGAAGAAGGGAATGGGAAGAGTTCTGTAGAATTTGATCCTCACTTTTCTTAAGCTCTTTGCTCTGAACAAAACTAAAGCAGATGTTTTGCCATCTTTGTCATCTGTTGTGGCTCCAGATGACACATCTCAGAGGTTCCTGTGACATTTTCATGTTTGCAGAGCTCCTGCCTCCCATTGCCTGTCAAGGTCCTTCCACAGCAACACCCCTGGGCAGCAGCACACACTTCTGCAACCACCATCCAAATTGGTGTGTCCAAGACTTCATGGTCGGAACTCATTGCTGCAAATTTCCAAACCGTTTCCACAGTAACTATCATCATAACAGCTGCCATCTCTGGAGTGCCCAGCATTGGGCTGAGGGTTAACCACTTATTGTCTCTTCTACATGTGAAAATAACCTTATGAAGAGGTTAGTAATATTCCTATTTTAAAGATCAAAAAACTGAGGCTCAGAGAGGTTACCTTGTCAAGAATCCTGGTTATTGAGTGGCAGAACTGGGATATGAATACACCTCTGTCTGGTTTCAAAGCTCATGCTCTAATATAAGCTGTATATTTGGGTGAGACTGCTTCTTGGGACCAAGGGTAATTCTGGAGAGGGGCTCAGCAGAGGCTACAGTATTTACCTCTTGCAGCAGTTAGGGGAAGCAGCTATTACATACTATTTCATGCCCAGCAGGTGTAATCCTGCCATTTGTATGTAAACATGGGGAGGTTTGCCATCCTAAATCTAGAACCCATGATTGCCTTCATTAGACTGCCTTTGCCAGCCCGGCATACCTACTCAGAAGACATATCTGAGCTGACAGTGAACTGAATTTTGATCAGGACTTTATTTATTATCTGGGTCTTATATTCACCCCCTCTAATGGAATGTTCATTCATGTTTCAGGTCCCCAGGTATCAATGTCAGCAACAATCCGTGTCCAACATCTTCAAAATGTTTGGGCATTTACCCTCCCCAGAGTCCAGTTACCCAAGGAAATGGCTGCAGGTCCCTTTGGATGAAGGCCTGGGAGATTAGCTTCTTCTTCAGTCGGTCTTGCCCTCAGCTTCCTGATGAGCCATCCTTGATTTATTTTAGTTGTAGAGGTTGAGCAATAACACTTTGTTGGCTGCCTGTTTTTCCCCTCGAATGCAAATTTCTTTTTACCATTTCCATAGCTCTCTGTGGGTTAGATCCCACTAGCTGTCACACCCACTTTGCTGCCCCTTATGATAATTACATTATGATGACTACAAACACCTTGCATTGAACAGTAAGTGCTACCTCTATCAGTCCCATTGTTACTAGGGAGCCCAGGCCTATATCATCTACCTTTGGATATCCTGTAATAGTCTTGACCTTCAGAGAAGAGCACCCGCTGAGCTTCTTCATGACACTTGCCCTCTCACCGGCGTATTCTTCTTGCTTTGGCAAATACAGCATTCTTCTAGGCCCTCTTGTAAAAAAAAAAACCTATCAGCTGTTCGGTTCTCTGGCCTTGTATGGTATATCCACTCTAGCTTGCCTATTTTCTGAGCCTTTCATCCCTTCCTTCCCCATCCTCCATGATCTGACATCTCCATTTGACTTGGCATCACATTTTCTAAGCATCCAACTCCTGGGGTCCTTACCAGGATGTTAAATGTTGCATCAAAGGAGAGTGCTTCCATAGCAATACATTTTCCCCATCCAGCTTTGCATTTCATCCCACTTTGTCCAGCACTCTCTCTATTCCCTCCTGCACATGTGCTTGTGGCACTTGCAGGACGTGTTGGCTGGGTCCCACAGCTCTCTGGGCTATAGTTCATTTCTTCCCTTAGCAGGTTTACACTTTTCTGGCTAGATTATGTTGTGGCTTGACCTTACTTATGGGTCTGGTGGCCAAGAGTAGATTTTTGAGGGGAGAAGGAGGGAGTTGTCATGCATTGTCTTGCAAAGCAGAACCTCATCATCCTCTTCACGCAAAAGTAGGCATTAGCCTTTAAGGAGAAGAGTAGGATACTATTCCAGGCCTAGAGAATTCCAGAGGATGCTGGGAACTTGAGAACTTGAGATGTTTTAATATATCAACCCAAATGTCCCCATCCCACTCTTTCCTAATCATAGAACTGACTTTGGCCTAGCCGACCTGCCAGGACTAAACTTCAATGTTGCTTTCAGCATTTCTACTCCTATAATTAAACCTGGGGCCTGCTTCTCAGCTGTATCTGCCCTGCAGTTGCAGAGGATAATAGTCTTTTCATAGGCTTCATATAAAAGCCAAGAGGTCCTCTGGTATGTATACCTTGCCTTATATTGGTGTTTAATCACTTAATCTTTTATTAAATTTATCCAATGAATTAACAGCTTCTAGCAACAACCATCTGATTCCATAGTTCATATAATTACTTTTTCCCCCAAAACTCTTAAACACCTGAGATCTCACATCTGCCAGAGCAGTTTCTTCCCAGGTATCATGTCCTAGTCCACCACCAGTGAAAATTTTAACAAGTGAATCATAACTGCAAGTGCCTTCCACCAGTGATTAGGTCTTCATTGCAGCAGCTAGCAGATGACAGCTCCAACATGCTGCTGGGACCAACGTTCATAGGTCAAGTCCCCCAGCAAACAGACTGTGTGCAGGAGGCTTCCTAGGAGTGGTCTCAGGACCAGCCCCTGTGAGGGGTGAGGGAAGCAGAAGTGGGCAGGGAGAATAAACTATGATCCAGTTGCAACAGCAGACTCAGCCAATCCTGTGGGGAGCTCTGGAACTGGACTCTTTCCAGTTGAGGCAAGAGGGCTGGAACCCTGTGCCCCTTCATCAATGAGTAATAGGATGCAGGCTGCCTCCAGGTAAGGGATGTATCTTTGGGTGAGACTGCTTCTTAGGACCAATGGTAATTCTGGAGAGGGGCTCAGCAAGAGGCTATGATATCTACGTCTTGCAGCAACTAGGGGAAGTAGTGCCCCCAACCTGATGGCACATCTGGGCAGCATGTCCCTTCACTTTTTCTCTCCAATGAGAGAGAAGAAAAGAGATTAAAAATAAAATAGCCCATTTGTTTTATATTTGAAATGATTGCTCTTGTGATTATAATTTGCAACGTTGATATAAAATGCACGTAATTAACCTTCTACCACGTCAGATATGAGGTTTGTTGTTGTTGTCGTTGTTGATGATGAGGATGTTGTTGTTGAGATGGAGTCTCGCTCTGTCACCCAGGCTGGAGTGCAGTGGCATGATCTCGGCTCACTGCAAGCTCTGCCTCCTGGGTTCACGCCATTCACCTGCCTCAGCCTCCCGAGTAGCTGGGAATACAGGCATCTACCACCGCGCCCGGCTAATTTTTTTTTTTTTTTTTTTGTATTTTTAGTAGAGATGGGGTTTCACCGTGTTAGCCAGGATGGTCTCAATCTCCTGACCTCGTGATCCACCCGCCTTGGCCTCCCAAAGTGCTGGGATTACAGGCATGAGCCACCGCGCCTGGCCCAGATACAAGGTTTTAATAGTATATTCACATTTACCTGCTTCTCCATCTTTGGTGCTATGATGCCATATATTTTACTTCTACACATGTTATAAACCCCATAAATCCCATAGCATATTGCTATTATTTGTGCCTTGAACAATTACCTTTTAAAGAAATTAAGCAATGATGAAAAACAGCCTTTCACAGTTACTCACATATTTGCCCTTTCGGGTGCTCTGCATTTCAGTATCAGTGGAGACACCTTGCTGATCTTGTCAGTACTTCAGGTAAGAAGCGGTTAAGCTGCGATTCCAGATGCCCTTGATTCCTCGTGAGGTAAACTCTGGGCTTCTGAATCCAAGCACCACGGGGCATGTTTTCCAGTTTCTCTTCCACTGCCACCTCCTCAACAAAATTTGGGACTGGGTGTGGTCTAGGCAGCCTGAATTACTGGGCTGAGTGCTTTGTTTGGGGCTCCTCCAGATGCCATCCACCCCGCCGGCTGGCACAGTCAGGCTCAGCTGAGTTCTCCCCATCCCTGCAGAGTCTCCTCGGCTCCAGCAGGACCCTCCTCCATCTTGTAATTCGGGGATCTGTCTCCCTCCCCCAGGTATGGAAGCTGCTCGCCATAAAGGGCTCACTTCTCTCTGGAGTTCAGGTCATCCAAGATTTCTTGCATCCCACCGCTCTTAACCAGCCTGGTAGAGAAGCACACTTTTTATTTTGTCCCAGTTTTTCTTGTGGTTCTCTCAAAAACAAAAGTCTTTCCCATTCTCTTACGTTCTAACCAGAAGCAGAGGTCCTCTGCCTGCTTGCCTGGCCTTTGCTCTCTTTCCTCCTGCATCAGTGGATTGCTGTGAGGAGCTGATGTGGATCATATTATATTATGACCCAGGAAGATCACAGGGCTCTGGTTTACCCAAAGCCAGTAGCTGGACTGCTTGATGGGTCACTCCCACTTGGAATGATCACTGCATCTCCCTTTATGTAAAGGAAACACTAGTGGAATCACCAGAGCACATACAGCATTGCGGGTGAGGACAGCTGGGTCTTACCCGTATGTGTTGCTGTCAAACCACTGCAAGGTCTAGAGCTCATCACAGACTCTTTAGACTTCCATGTTCTCATTTGCAAAGTGAGGAGTTCTGCCTTGCTACCTTAGGAAAGAGTTCAGCTGGAGAACTTTAAGATTCCAGTTCAGGTTTTGCATGAAAAAAATGAAAAGGGGCCGGGCACAGTGGCTCATGCTTGTAATCTCAGCACTTTGGGAGGCCAAGGCAGACGGATCACTTGAGGTCAGGAGTTTGAGACCAGCCTGGCCAACATGGTGAAACCCTGTCTCTACTAAAAATACAAAAATTAGCTGGGCATAGTGGTGCAAGCCTGTAGTCCCAGTTACTTGGGAGGCTGAGGCAGGAGAACCGCTTGAACCCAGGAGGCAGAGGTTGCAATGAGCTGAGATCATGTCACTGTTCTCCAGCCTGGATGACAGAGAAATACTCTGTCTCAAAAAAAGAAAAAAAAAAAAAAGAAAAAAGAAAAGGGCATTTGGTGATATCTGAATTCCGGTAACGTGAGCGGTTTCAGTCATGCTACGTCCCTCATTAACTTGTGATGAAAATGTACACACAAGGCAC
Organism: Pongo abelii; assembly: GCF_028885655.2. Lineage (NCBI taxonomy): Eukaryota > Metazoa > Chordata > Mammalia > Primates > Hominidae > Pongo > Pongo abelii. The sequence continues at coordinate 128,124,131 of NC_071993.2, read as the reverse complement.
TAATTCTTTATTTTCACAAAATAGGATGGTGGCTAATTTGATTTGAATGCTCCAGTCTGTGAGACCGCTTAGTGATTTTTAATCCAATTAGTGTTGGAGATACTTCTGATTCTAAGGGTATCCGGTTTCTGCTTATGGTATAAGTTCTATTTCCCAATGACTCATGTTTCAAGAAGGGAGAAGTTGGGGCCTCTAGTCAATAAAAGGGGTCTGTTTATGTGATTGCTTTGTTTTCTGTTATTAAACCCAAGTGGCAGAAATCATAGGTTTTGCTTTTAGTTCAGATTTCAATAAGCAGCAGAAAACCCACAGACAATTTTGACTTGAAAGTTTGCCATACAGATTAGCATCATTTCTCAACCGGGTCTCAAAACATCCGGCTTGAAGGTAAACAAAAGCTGCCACCATGACCACCATGCTGGGGAACATTCTGGAAGTCTCAGTCCAGAGGTCAGTGGTCAATAAGCAGTGGGCCAGTTCTTGATTCGATCTGAGTTGTACAGGCAGATAAACTTCAGGGCCTGATTCACCCCATCCTTACAGCTTTTCTCCTTCTGTTAGACTTCAAAGTCAGCCTGGACCACTCTCCAAATAAGTAATATTTTCACAGAGAAAATCATGCCCCAAATCAAATAGTCAGCTCTGTTTTAGTTGGCACTATGTCCATTTAATACTCTGAAACTTCTGAAAAGAAAATGTGTTTGTAGTAACATCGTGGTACAATTTTCACACTTAAATTTTTGTAATCAATAAAACTCTTCATCACTTTCAGGGTAATTTAGTAATAAGAAACTTTCTTCTGTCCTTGGCTGTTGTTGATAAAAGTTGCACAAAACCATCTTAGACATAACACAAGTTGTGCCCTATTGCCCCTGAGATAAATCAGCCTATGATCCAATTTTTATGTGACAGGAAAGTGAAAGGAAAACAGAGAAAAGTGAAAATGATCTATAGGAAAACACTTTGCAAGAGCCCATCTGTTTGAGGACATGTTTTTTTGAGCTGTGATCTGGCTCATATGATTGGGGAATAAAGTTTGTCATGAAGTGCAGTCTTGTTGAGCATTGTTCGGGGGGAATGTCGCTAAATACTTTTGGTGTTATTTCGCAAGATGGAATTTAATATCTGTGCTGCTTAGGCTCTCAGGTGACCAGGAAAAAATTAGGAAGATGAGTCTTTCATATTTCCAGCAAGAAAAAAATTCCTGGGATGTCTTTACTCACATTGCTCTCTATAATGAATCTGGCTATGTATGTTCAATCATGAAACATACAAGAACCAACCATAATACTATACAGAAATTAAAAACAAATACTGTCCCATCAGTGAAGAGTTGTTTAGGAGCATGGACAACATACCTCCGTTAAGAATGTGGAAAACAGGGTGACAGGGAGTGGCCTTGAAATAATTTTTATTTTGGAAGGCTCTAGGAAAATAAAAAGAATATTGAACATTGGATCTGGGCTCATGACAAGGAGGTGCTGACAAGATTATGTCTTCTTGGTGCTTCCAGGAAAGGGAGTTAATTGGATCTGTGGTTTTTAGATTTAGTTGGTGCTTCTGGCATGGCTGCTGGATGGAGCGGGTTCTTGGGTTCATTTTCTTGCTGGGTCCTATGCCCAGTTCCACAGTATGAGAGGAAAAGATTCTGCAGTTCATCAGTACCCAGTATGTTTTGACAGCCTGATGCAGTGAGACACACATTTATTTCAGCAACACAGAAAATGTAGATGCCACCAGGCACCAGGGGAAAGGTCCTTTGTGAAGACCCAGATTATCTATGCTATTATCTCAAGTCCAAAAGGCAAAGTGAGGAGGAGAGAAGACATGGTTAGAAAATGAAGAATACAGGCCGGGCACAGTGGCTCACGCCTGTAATCCCAGCACTTTGGGAGGCTGAGGTGGGCAGATTACCTGAGGTCAGGAGTTCAAGACCAATCTGGCCAACAGGGTGAAACCCTGTCTCTACTAAAAATACAAAAATTAGCCAGGTGTGGTGGCACACACCTATAATCCCAGCTACTTGGGAGGCTGAGGCAGGAGAATTGCTTGAGCCTGGGAAGTGGAAGTTGCAGTGAGCCGAGATCATGCCACTGCACTCCAGCCTGGCTGACAGAGCGAGACACTGTCTCAAAAAAAGAAAGAAAAAAAGAAGAATATAAACTCCAACCACGTAAGTCAGGTGACCTGGACTGGATCTTCATTTCCTTACTAATAAATGGATCATCTCATCAGCTACAACAGATCATCTCAAAAATTACAATCTCCCCCTTCTACAAATCTCCTAGTCTAGAAATTGATGAAAAAAAATTTTATTACAAAGTTAAAGTCCATGTTTATTAAATACCCTAATGTGCTAGCACGCCTGTATTTATAAATTGTAGACTTTAATTGCCCTTTATAGGGCTAATGCAAAATTCATTATTCCAAAAAAAAATTTATAATCCATTGAAAATATAAATGGCTAATGGGCATCCTGATTGCATCCAAATTCTTGGGTTAGTTGGAGAAATGAGAAAATTCTATTCGTATTGCTAGTTTACAATTTGCACCATTAGTACACTCTCTTCTAGGTGTGAGTGACTAACTTATCCAAACAGTTCAACCCTCTAAATTTCCAACACAAACCAAAGCAACCAAATATAAGAAAAGAAACAAACAAAAACAAGAAAGCAAAACAAGAGGGAAATAGAACTGAAATTCTTGCTTCTTACGTCATCCTTAAACAAGAGTATGCCTTCAGCTGTTTCCTTTAAAAAATCAGACATTCCTAGTGTTTTGCATTTGATCACTCCAGACACTGGGGAAGAATGAGAATGGGAAAAATGGTTTCCCTCCAACTTACCTCTTTCAAAGGAGATTCCAGCAGGGCACCTGGTGGAGTTTCAGCAAGAAGCTGGCTTTCCATGACTCTTTCCCCTTTTTTTCCCTCCCATATCCTTGGCTTTACTGCAGAAAATATAGAATATAGCATGATTTTTCTTTGAGGCAGCCATGAAGAAAATTTGGAGAAAATTATAAGACTTCAGATCTAATTCCAATGTAACCATTCAGGAGCCATGTGGCTTGGGGCAGAGATCTCTGGGACTCAGTTTCCCCACCTATGGAAGGAAAAATGGAACTACTTGAATGGTCCCCAAGGTTTCATCCAGCTCCAACATTTCTTGGCTCTGATTATCTATGAATTTTTTAGCAAGTTTCTCAGAGATTTATCTTGTTTGCAGAGCTAGAACCTTCTAGAAGGGTTTAAAATCCAGAGATACCAATTTCATATTATGTAAAGCTATAAGTTTGGAGTAGTCTTTGGTATATCTCTTCCCCTCATAAATAAAAATCTTTAGAGATAATTATGATTTGAAATAAATTGAGCTAGTTTAGAGTTAATTAAGAAAAAACATATTGGCACTAATTATTTGCTAATTCCAAGATGACTGAGGTTTTAAATATTTAACTTGTAAATATAGTGATTCAGACAAACATAACTTTATTAACAAGGAAGTTTAGGAGATTAAAATCCAGGAACACCATGCTGCAGTTGGGTCACGTTATACATTGTGCAACCTCGTGAACTCATATTCATTGTTTGGGACAAGAGATTCCAGTTAAGAATGCACAGCTTTGGATTGTGGTAGCCTGTTTCTTCAGATTGCCCTTCATTATTTTTCCTTCCTTTGCACTTTGAAAATTCTATACCTGTCTTTGGAGAAGCTTCCCCAAATATTAACAAGTCCCCTGGTACCGCTTTCAACAGGATTTGGAATATTGATAGAGATACTTTAGTTACCTGAGTACCATGAGACTCGCACATTAAGTACAACTGTGAGTCATCCTGTGCCAGTTATTCATGCCTCTCAGCTCCAGATTCACCCTTCATTGCCTGCCCTTGGAGAATGGAGAGAGCCCTTTAAATATGTTGCCCTTTCCAGCTGGTATAATACCAGGCTGTGTTAGTGGAAGGTGCTGGAGAGATGCTGCAGGAGGAAGGGGTTTTTCTTACTGGTTCTGGGAGCTCACTTGTCTCGTGCACCTGGCAGGGCTTCTTTAGCACCAGGTTTCTGGTGGCACCAAGGGCTTCAGCAGTGTCCAGCACCTGCAGTAATGGTGACTTTCCCAGCCCCAATCCCCTCAGAGTACATGGTCAGCAGTACCCAGTGGCCAGGAGCTTTGCCTTGTCTCCCCGCAGGGCAATCTCATAGTCTAGTGCCTTGTGTCATAGAGACATTGCTCTGTGAACAGCTTTCCCTGGCACTCTCAAGGGCAGGTTTCCAGCAGGTTCTTCTTGCACAGCACCGCAGCAGCCTCCCTGCCATCCAGTGAGCCATGGCCATGCCTTCTCCAACAAGGTCTGGAATTCAGCCCCGAGACTGAGGTGGCTGGGGCGGAGGCTCTACCTCAGGCTCTCTCCATAAGCCCTAGGTGTGGTAACTGCTCCTTACACCTGCCATTCCTATATTTCTTAGAGTTCTGTTTATCCAGTAGTAGCCCATCCCTCATGACCCTAATCTGATTTTATAGTTAATACATCTCTATGTTAAACTTTTCTTATTTAAATTACTGTGTGGTTTCTGTTTCCTGATTGGACCCTGACCGATAAACATCCCAAGGTGAAAATTGACTTGTATTTATGGGAAGATTGAAAGAGAGACATATTTTAAATCATAACAAGTATAGTTAAATTAATTGTTCATTTTTTAATGTTGGGTGGTTAGTTTTGGTGTAAGCTCTCTTCATCTTGTACTACTGTCAGTTAGTTTGCTAGGGCTGCCATAACAATAGACCACAGGCTGAAGGGCGGAAGTAAGGGGTGAGTAGGGGGACTTAAACAACAGAAATTTATTCTCTCATAGTTCTGGAAGCTAGAAGTCCAAGGTTAAGGTGTCAGGAGGTTGAGTGTCTCCTGAGGCCCCTTTCCTTGGTTTGCAGATGTCTGCCTTCTTGATGTGTCCTCACATGACCTTCTCTGTGTGCACACATCCCTGATTTCTTTCTGCGTATTCAAGTTTTCTTTTATAAGGACATCAGTCAGATTAAGGTCGACTGTTTCAGTCTCATTTTAACTTAATCACATCTTTAAGGTTCCTGTCCAAATACAGTCATATTCTAAAGTACTAGGGGATTAGAGCTTCAACACACAAATGTTGGAGGGACACAATTCAGCCCATATTATACTGTTTTTTTCTTTTCTAACTTCGGTATTAGATATCAATCATGTAGAAGTAACTCTGCAGTACTGAGAAGATTGTCAGACTTGGCCTTGGAAGACCTGATTTTGGGCCAAAGTTCCACTACTCACCAGCTGGGCAAGTGGTTGAATCTCTTGAATCTCTGTTTTCTCATCAGTTAAAGAGGCTTAAAGGGACATAACAAGGATTCAATGAGGTCATGCCAATGAAAGTGTTTTAGAACCTACAGAGGACTTTATAAAATGCGAGGCATTCCTTGGTAGGTGTATGAAATCACACATTTTCTAAAAACTCTCCCATTACATTTCATACTTGATACTTATTAAAAGGCATCGCCAACCTATTAAACAAGTGTTAAGTATAAATGATTTGTATAGCCAAAACCTCTTTGGTTTAATGACCATAGGAAAAATTTCTTTGGTCTCACAGTTGTCTCTGTACATTCCAGGTCATCTTAATCAAACCCAAATTTTGAATTAGTTATTGCATTATCCCTTGTTTTCTCATCTTTTGCAGAAGTAATAAGTAATACTTTTAAAGCCTCATGAACTTATTTAATAGACTTAGCCTTAGTTTTTGGAAAAGATAGAAACTACATGGTCTTTAGAATGACAGCCAGCAAAATTTTTGGCAATTACTATATTCACTATAACCTGGTGCTCATTTTACCAAATATCATGGCATCCCCCTCACCAAGTAATTCAGTACCTGCAGTCAGTCATCTTGCACAGCGAGAAACTGAGGCACCAAGTGTCATTGTCTTGTTCAGGTCCCAAAGAGAAGGAAAACTCATTTGTTGAGGAGTTTTATGTGCAAGGCACATTGCACAAATATGTAATTTAATCCTTACAACAGCCCTAGGAAGCAAGTATTATTATTAAACCCATCTTACAGATAAGGAAACTGAGCTTCATAGAGAGTGAACAATTTGTCCAGAGTCATGTGGCTGATAAGTAATAAATCAGAGATTAGAGCTCAGACCTGCCTGACTCTGCTCTATTACTGCAGGTCTTATCTCTTCCTTTGGTAGCCAGAAGTTATTTACAATGGTCTCAATTTAATAATACTGTTAATGGTATAATTGTCACTGGATTCAAAGCAATTAGAAATTTTATCTAATTGAGTTTGAATTATACAATTCTCTAGTGATTAGCTTCATAAGTGTTCTCAGGCTACATCACAAATATTAAAAGTTAAGTGCTGAATCAAAAAAAATTTTGCAAATATTCAATCATGTGCTATAATAGCACTAATTGGCCATTTGCCTCTTGTACATACATAATCATTATCTACAGTGATATTTGTTCTGTTGCCTTTCCAGTTTTCCCTCTGCCATCTGTGTATGTGTTAACTTCAGCTGTAGAGCAAGTTGTGTTCATATATTTACCTAGTAAAGGAAAAAGCACTTATGATAACTATTTGTTTTCCTTTTCAACTTTTACATCAGACTCAGCAGCTGAGAAATAGCATACTTTTGAAAAATTTAGTCTCTTTCAAGTTTGTGCTAGATCTTTAAAAGACTTGACATTTAACCCTCCATAGCTTTACTTTGAAATCTTGTTGGAACAATCTGGAAGAGTGATCTAATTTCAAAAGGAAAACAGGAAAAAAAAAAGTCAAGTCAAACTTTACTGAAATTGCAGAGACAAGTCATGAGGCTCAAAGAGAAACTGAATGAGACTGTCGTTGCTTTAATAATGAGAGGAAGGAAATGATGTCAATTTAGTGGGACCATTCATGGGGAACCATTCTCCTTTGAGGTGTCTCTCTTGGAGTTCTTCCCTTACAGAGCTTTGCAGTTCAGTTATTTCAACATCAACTTGACTCCCTGATAGATAGGTTCCTTAAGATCAGGAATTGTTTAACTCAACCGTATCTCCTATTTGTTATCTTGTCTCAGTTGCCTTAATATGGGTAATCACTACCTCTAACTGGACTATTACAGTGGCTTCTAGAGGAGCTTCCTGCCTCCAGTCTCTTCAGCATGACCTCTTGTCTGCACTGCAATATGATCCAGTCCTAAAACTGCCCCAGCTGATGCCAGATTTCTCCCCATATACCATCTGAACTCCATCACTGACACTGAAGGCCTTACAAAATTTGGCCCAAACCAAATACTTTGTTAACCATGTTTCCCACCATTTCTACTCTTTTCCTGGTGCTGCCCCCTGCAACATGAGAAGTAAACAAACAAGAGGATGTGATACTGAGGAACATCCAATGGCCTGATGGGAACTTCTTTGGGCTGAGTGCTCAGAGGGGACCTCTTTGAGGAGGTAGCGTTTGTATTGAGATGTTTGGGAGCTAACAACATGCAGAAGTGGGTAAAGAACATAAATAGGCAGATGGAAGCTCAAATGCAGAGGCCATGTGAGAAGACAGAGTCTGGTCTTTTTATATGGACATGATGGAGACCAGTGTTCCTGGAGTATATTAAGAATAGGAGCTGCAGATTAGGCAGGAGGCAGGTTCTGGAGGAGCTTTTTAGCCTTAAGGAAAGGACAATGGTGAGCCCTTGAAAGTGGGACAGTGAGATGACACAATCCACATTTAGAAAAGAACATCTTGGCTGCTGGGCAGATTGAAACAGAGGGGACTCCAGTTCCAAACAACTATTTTCCTGAGTCACCTTCCTGAACATGATCAGTGTATACATGAGGGATTATTTCTTGTTAGTAAATTGTGAGGAGGATCATGATATCTTTCTTTGGGTCTGCATTTTGAAATTTCCATGGAGTAGGCAGGTGTCAAGGTACTTCTTCGAAACGATGTTGTAGTTTTGCTAACATTTTACTTAATAAAGTCATAAAGCCATTTCTAGCACTTGCAATCCAGAATTAAACATGCAGTAAGTACCTACTGTGGACCAGACATGGTGCTTGGAGGATACAGAGACAAAGAAAGGTGATTCTTATCCTAGAGAGTCTTAGAGTATAGTAGGTTAGCATTGTTCCCAGAGGTCCATGTTAAAATTTCTGTTGATACCTCATCTTAAGACTCTTAATGAACCATGTATTTTAGCACTTTATAACATTATGACATTGTATTATTTATATCAGCTTATAATATACTATGACCACCAGGTGATATTTTCACAGCACAGTCACATATTTTTCTATATTTTCCAATCCAGTCTATGCAGTTGGTTTTTACTTTCTCATACCTGGCCTCAGTGACTCATTCTTCTTGGTTTTGGTGACATTTCTAAGGATATTCACAAAATTGAATCTTAGCTGAAAACAGCCTAGGATCACTTTAGAGAAGTCTTTCCCCACGTAACAAAAAATGCTGTTGATTAAGTAGTTCCAGGAGTGGGGTTGACTGTAGTGTCTCCTTGGTAGTATGATAGGTTTCTCCTCAGTCTTTGTAGAAACTATCGTTAGAAAGTGATCAACTTGAGTCTATTTCTTTAAAGTGGGACTGTAGTTGGGTTTGAGAACAGACTCGAGATTCGCAAGGACTTTGGAAATTCTGAGGTATGTGCCCCACAGTTAAAAAACCATACCTTAGATGAATCTTAAATTCAGCTGATTAAAGAAAAATAAATAAAATTATACCTCAGACAAGTAGCCTATTTTTAAGGAGAACACTTAGCCTTCTATTCACAACCACATTTGTTGCATTTGGCTCTAGTAGGAAAAATTAAAATCTTGTGTTTGTCAGCAATGAGGCCAGGATGCCTATACCCCAAGTTTAAATATCCAGGAATCATCCAGTGGTTTGCTTTTATTGTTCATAAAGTCAGCAGAGACAAACCACCTGAGTAGTTCCAGATGTTGAATCAACAAGGCCCTACTTCACAGACCTACATGTAAAAAGTACATTTATAGGCCCAAGAAAAGGCTGGGAGGACTGTGCTGTTTAAGAATAGACAGACGCTTTCATTCTTAAAACAGATTAAATGTGGGATGTCTAGCCTTGCAGATGGCAGCGGTAGGTGACATTTACCTTTCTTTGGTCACTCGAGGCTTCATGTTGTAATCCACTCTGCTGTGCTCTGTTTGTTAAGGAGAAAGCCCAGCAATTGATGGGTCAACTCCAGAGGACAGGGCTGTTTTAAGATAGCAAGGCTCTCTAAAATTTTAACAAGATTACTTGAGGGTAACACGGCAAAGGAAAATATCTCCATATTGGCTCAAATGCTGGAGAATATAGAGACATAAATGTGGCTTACAGTTATTAAAGTCTTTTCCATTTCACTGATATTTTGGCATTGAAGCTACCATCATTCCAGGCACCTTGCTTTGTGAGTTGGCTACCGAGGGTAACATTACATAGAGGTAAGAAACGTAGCTCGCATGCGCCTGGGGCCAGGAGGTTAGAATTTGATGCCATAAATCTTAAAACCACTGAAGGTATCTTAAATTTAGGTTTATCTGGCACAGCCAAAAAGTGAAAGTTCTGATATCCAGCGTTCCTACATGGCTATAATACATAACCTTACAGAGTGGCAAAGAATTTTTATGGCCACTGGCAAGAATCCAAACAAAGATTCAACTATCTCCCCACAAGATATTTCAGCGGAGTGACCTAAGTTAGTCAAGTAAGATTCTGGCTCATAAATCTGAGGTTGGAATAATAACATTATTCTATGTCCTAAATATTACATTACAATTAGCAGAAGATGGAAGCATGTATATTATTTGTACACAGTGTTACTCCATTGTCAATCGATGAGTTATCATGATGATCAGATAATCTCATGTACTGTGCAGTAGCTAAAATCTAATGTTTCTTGAGAGGTGATTATGCATCAAGCATGGTGGTGAGTGAGCTTTAAACATTATCTTGTTTAAGCCTCCCAAGTCACATTTTGAAGTAGGTGCTCTTGACAAATGGGGAACCTAAGGAATAGAGCAATTTTAAGCAATTGCCCAGGGTAACAATGTGATGGAGTTCTCATTCAGGCCAGCCCCATGTTCTCAACCCACACACTGTATTCCACACTCAAGGCCTCTGTCAACAATGATAGCAATTAAAAAAAAAATCTTGAGCATTTAGAAATATTAAAGACATTTAAAGAATCTATCAAGAATAATGGAAGGCATCTCACATAGCCACCCTCCAAGGTTAAGAAATAAATATTGCCAGCACAGTTAAATCCATCATTCATACCTTCCTCAGTCGCCTTCCCTGCCCTCCCGCTCTTCCAGAGGTAACTCTTAACCTGAACTGGATTCTTATCATTCTCATGCATTGCTTTCTACTTTCACTACATCAATGTATATCCTTACGCTATACATATAGTATGGTTTTATATGTTTGTGTGAATGATATATCATACCTTATGTGTTCTTTTACAACTTTTTTTGCCCAATATTGTATGTGATAGTTAATTTTATGTGTCAACTTGACTGGATGAAGGATGCCCAGACAACTGGTTAAACATTATTTGTGAATGTGTCTGTGAGGATGTTTCCAGATGAGATGAGCATTTACATTGGGGGACTCAGTAAAACAGACTGCCCTCCCCAGAGCGGGTGGTCATCATCTAATCTGTTGAGAGCCTGGATAGAACAAAAGAGGGAGGAAGGAGAAATTTGCTCCTCCTTTTTTCCCCTGCCTCACTGCTTAAGCTAGGACATCTCATCTCATCTTCTGCTCTAGGAGTGGGGTTTACACCATCAGCTCCCCCAGTTCTCAGGCCTTCAGATTCAGACTGATACTATACCACTGTTTTTTTTTTTTCCCCCTGGGTCTCCAGCTTGCAGATGGTAGATGTATTAGTCTGTTCTCATGCTGCTGATGAAGACATACCCAAGACTGGGTAATTTATAAAGAAAAAGGGGTTTACTAGACTCACGGTTCCACCTGGCTGGGGAGGCCTCACAATCATGGCAGAAGGCAAAAGGCACGTCTTACATGGTGGCAGGCAAGAAAGAATGAGATCCAAGTGAAAGGGGAAAACCCCTTATAAAACCATCAGATCTCATGAGACTTATTCACTACTATGAGAACAGTATTGGGGAAACCACCCCCACGATTCAATTATCTCCCACTGGGTCTCACCTACAGCACGTGGGAATTATGGTAGCTACAATTCAAGATGAGATTCGGGTGAGGACACAGCCAAACTTATCAGTGGTTCGTGGGACTTCTCAGCCTCCGTAATTGTGTGAGTCAACTTCTCATAATACATTTTATACACACACACACACACACACACAGACACACACATACACACACATACAATATGATATACATATATAATACATGTATATTATATGTATGTGTGTATATGCTATGTAATATATATGTATGTAATGCATATGTGTATTATGTAGGTATGTAATTATACATGTATATATTATATAATTATGTAATTATATATTACATAGCATATATAATACAATATATGTATTAATAATAAAGAGAACAATGTTATATACATATGTGTAATATTACATACATATATAATATACATGTATGTAATATTACATGCATATATTATGTGCATATATGTAATATTACATATATTATATACATGTATGTAATAATACATGCATATATATTATATACATATATGTAATATCACATCCATATATTATATACATATATAACATATTGGTTCTCTTTCCTTGTTTCCATGGAGAAATCTGATTAATACATTGTATTATTTGTATTTGTGGGATTTCTTCATGTTGATGTGTGTGGCTGTAGCTCTATTTACTTTCACTATATGAGGACACCCTATTTTTTTCATTTCTCCTTTTATAAAAGACACCTTCCAATGAAGCAGGTCAGTGACCGTCACACCACCTTCTGTGTTTACCAGGATTGATACCAATGTCACTGTTTTATTGATGGAGAAACTCAAGCTTAGTTCAGTGCCTTTTCCAAGGCTTCATAGCCAGAAAGTGGCAGGACCAACCCTTGAACTCAGTTCTCCATGGTCTGAGGCTTTCTCTTCCACTGAATGCCGACCTTCTCGGATGGTGCTCTAAAAGCCCACGCTAAAGCCCCTCTGCTAGGGCTTTTTCTGGCTGTCTTTGAGTGTATTTTTCTTTCTGAGGTTAGAACAACATAGGAATCCCACTTGGGGCCCAGGTCCCCACGATGCCTCCCCTCCTATGCTCTTGAAGGATGCTGAAGGTAGAAGCAGCATGTATCTTATCCCGATCATTACACCTGAAGGTCTTAATAGCTGTGCGGCAGTAAAGACAACACCTTCCCACCTTCCCTCATGTGGGTCTGGGGCAGGGCACTCCATTTGTATTTGTAAAAGATTCCCTTAAAAAAAATCCAAAAACCATATATATAGTTTATATATATATATATATATATATATAGTTTATATATATATAGTTTATATATATATAGTTTTTTTGTATATATATAAACATATATATATAGTTTTTTTGTGTATATATATATAGTTTTTGTATGTATATGTATATATATACACATACACATATGGCTAGGACATCTCATTTATCTTCTGCTCTTGGCACTATAATACAATAGTACTAGTCTGAATCTGAAGGCCTGAAAAACAGGGGCACCGACTGTGTAAACCCCAGTAAACACACACACACACATATATATATATATATTGGCAGGGAAGTTCTGCAGAGTGATTCCAGGAGGCTGTAGTGTCGGGGTGAGGGGTGTAGGGGTGAAGGTTGGGAAATTTGTTACATTTGGTCCTAATGTTCAATACTTGAGCCTTTGGAGGACATGTAAACCGATCAAAACAACAACAACAATAAGAAGGCACTGACAGCCAGAAAATATCATGGGAGTCTTTGTTTTGAAGAGGGTAGAGACTGATTAATAAAACTAGAAGCCAATTATTTCCACTGGTCACTTTCTTTTCTCACAACGGGTAGCACCTTGGCAATAAGGATCATTTAGAAGCAGAAAGATCATCATTGTTTTGTTTTTCACGGTAAGCATTTCTACAGGAATAAAGTTGAATATTTTGGGAGAAATAAAATTTAAAATGTTTTATTATTTAAAACTTGAGCAAAGTGGTAAAGTCCAAATCAGATTGTAGTTTAATAGTATCATACCAATATCAGTTTTCTGGTTTTGATATTATACTATAGTTATGTAAGATGCTGTCACTGGGGGAAAGCAGGGTGAAGGTACTGTCTGCTATGTTAGAAACTATATGTTTAGTTTAACATCATTTCAAAGTAAAAAAGAAAAGTTTTTTATTTTTCTCTTTAAAAAGAGAAAACTTGAGCAGCCCTGTTTAGATTTTGGGCCAGGCAAGCCTCATCAATAAGGCATTTTATAGCAACGTGCTTAGGATAAATGGAGAGTCAGAATTTTGAAACAATGTTTAGCAGCCAGTAAATTGACTGGAAGACAAGGTTAGTGTTTGCATAGCACCTTAAAAAGTTTACAGTCACCCAGCCTGTTAGAACATATGCTGTCCCAACCCCTCCTCCCAAATGTACTGTACCTTAGGGTTTCTGAAGCATGGTACTGTGGACATTTTGGAATGAGCGATTGTTTGTTGAGGGGGGCTGTCCTGTGTACGGAAGGATACATACATATATATTGGCATCATGACTTCTACCCTCTAGATGCCAACAGTACCCTGCTTCTCCCAGTTGTAACAACCAAAAAATATCTCTAGGCATTGCCAAGCGTCCCCTGGGGGGCAAAATTGTCCCAGTTGAGAATCTCTGCTATACTCACAAAACAAATCTTTTATCTGCACTTTTAAAAGAAAATGAAGGCCGGGCATGATGGCTCACACTTTGGGAGCCATCATCCCAGCACTTTGGGAGGCCGAGGTGGGTGGATCAAGAGGTCAGGAGTTTGAGACCAGCCTGACCAACATGGTGAAACCCTGTCTCTACTAAAAGTACAAAAATTAGCGGGCATGGTGGCACATGCCTATAATCCCAGCTATTCAGGAGGCTGAGGCGGGAGAATCGCTTGAACCCGGGAAGCCGAGGTTGCAGTGAGCAGTGAGTTGAGATTGCACCACTGCACTCCAGCCTGGGTGACAGACAGACTCTGTCTCAAAAAAAAAAGAAAGGAAAAGAAAATGAAAACTTGGTGATTTTATAGGAGATTACAATGACACCACCCTCCCACCCATCCTTCTGTTGGCCTTAAAGCACAAACTCCTTGAGTAGAGATTCTGAATATTTTGTTTTGTTTTGTTTTCCGAGACGTAGTCTTGCTCTGTCACCCAGGCTGGAGTGCAGTGGCACGATCTCGGCTCACTGCAACCTCTGCCTCCCGAGTTCAAGCAATTCTCCTGCCTCAGCCTCCCAAGTAGCTGGGATTATAGGCACCCGTCACCATGCCCAGCTAATTTTGGTATTTTTAGTAGAGATGGGGTTTCACCATGTTGGCCAGGCTGGTCTTGAACTCCTGACCTTGTGATCCGCCCACCTCGGCCTCCCAAAGTGCTGGGATTATAGGCATGAGCCACCGCACCCGGCAGAGATTCTGAATTTTTTTAAATATACAATCTCACTCATTCTTTAGTGTCATGAACATGTATGGTGATATTCAGATAGAAATATTTTCTGTTCTTAAAAAACTGTCTGAAACAGATATGTCAGGAGAAATGTACATAAGCTCCCAAAAGAACAGAGTGTGTACAATGTTGGCCTTATTGAGTATCATGTAGACTCGTAATTTCACACGTGAAGGTAACTTGTTACATTAAAACCTTCACAGGCTTTAGTTTATTTAAGCCTCTGGGGCTAACACAGCACATTTCTAAATATTATGGGTTTTGTAAAGGTGCATGGCGAACAAGCAGCCTGCCGGTGCACTGGAAAAGTGATAAAAATCTGCGCAGAGCTTAATCACAGCTTTCTCGGGAGTGTATATTTATGTGGTGATGTCAGCATGGTATCCTATAACTGGCTGAAGGTCATGTTCTGTGTTCATCTGCACGGGATTTAGAAACTCTCAAACAGACTTGCTGGAGAAAAATGGCCAGCTGAGTTGGAGCATGGCGGCCCCTTCCCAGTTTGTGTTCTCCTCGAGCAAAGGAACTGAACAAAGAAATCCATCTTTAAATGAATTCAAAACCACAGAGGCTCCATCTTTTGCCACATGAATTATTTGAGTTATTGAGGCTGGCTCCAGTGTCAAGCCGTGTATGTTGCCTTAATGTATTTATTTAACCCAGGACTGCCGCGGAGAAGGCAGACCCACCTCAGCACGTGAAGGTCTACGACAAAGGGAACATTGAGACCAGATCCTGTGTAACAAACACATCAGGAACTCTGGACGGGGAAAGATGTTGCAAGCCCAGCACAATGCTGGGCTTTATTTCCCTTGTGGAGTCAGGCTGTAGTCAGCCAAACTGTAAACTGCTGTTGACTGAGCCGACCCAGCCGGATGGCCGACCTGGAGGGAGAGGGGGCTCCAACCCGGCTGCTCAGAGCCCTGATGGTGGTGCGGACACCAAGTCTGGGGCTGTCAGCAGCTTTGTATTTCCTGTCAGGGCTCAGTATTGGCTGCAGGCAGGGAGGTGGAGTTTGCACCGAAAGAATCTAGAAGCCCATTATCATCGCACTGTGTTCCATAAACCCACATAGCAATCTGGCCCACTCGGCCAGGTCCTGGACTCAGGCAAACCTCGCTCTATATCTGGAAGGGGAGCACTAAGGTCCCCGAATATTGCTGGCATGTACCACGTTCTGTGGTTATGGTGACTTTAAATGACACACTCACCAGGCCAGTCACAGATTAGGGTAATTCCCGTGGAAGGTATTGGGTTTGTTTTTTCTTGGTTGGTAGATTTGGCAATTGGGATGCAGTTCAGTGCCTTTGGGTGAACGTAGGAGCCCAGCTCCCATGAGAGATAGCTTTGTCTTTCCATCAAATCCACCTGAGATGCCACCCATGAAATCCATCTATTGACAGGGACACAATTCAAACTAATGTCAGCAAAAAATAATTACCACACATTTATTAATATATGCCAGGCACTGTTCTAAGTCCTTCCCGATATCAATATATTCAATCTTCACAACAGCTCTGAGAGGTAGGATTATCATTATCTCCATCTTATAGATGAAAAAACTGAGGCGCAAAGAAATGAGGCAACTTGCCTCCAAGCCACACAGTTCTTCAGTCGCAGCTGGAATTTGTACCCAGGTAGACTGGCTGCAGCATTCACTCTTGAGTACCGCCTGATATAGCAAACAGGAAAATGTACTAGCTCAGGGGCTGGTTTGGGTACTGGAGTGACCTGCAGATACACTGGAAGAGCTTCAGGGACTTTATAGCACCTGGCTCTTTCTTTCTGCATGTGTCTGATCCACCCCTTTCCTCTTCTTTTTGAATACCCATTCCCTCCTGCAGCAAGTAGTGAAAAACATGGCTCCCTGAAGCCTCAGTTGGGCAACCCAACTGAGGAAGTGAACTTCCTCCCCACTTTCTAAGCCTAGATCACTGTACCCTGTGATGAGTTGTGGCACTCACACTTCCTTTACCTACAGCCTTTTCCATGTGATTTTGCAATCCTCTCACAAATTCACCTCTCCACCTTTTCATTCTGAGTGTGGCTATGTGATTCCTCTGGTCCATCAGACATTAATAGATGTGACACAAACTGAGGTTGAAAAAGGCATCTTCATACCTCTGCTTCTACTCCCGGAGCTGTGCCATACCATGACAACATGCCAGGCCAGCATACTAAAGGCTGAGGGACCTGTGGGACAGGACCAAGATACCCAAAGGCCCCTGCAATGGCCAGACGGCCCCTGGATTGGGAGAGAACCCAGCCAAGAATAGAACTGTGAGGCCAAGCTCAGACAGAATGATCTACCTGTAGACGCATGAGCTAAAGGAATGCCCTTAAGCCTCTGCATTTTAGTGTGGTTTGTTGTACAGCAGCATTCAAGGTGGAAGGAACAGGACATGGTCATTGATACCCCTACCAGGACTATGAAGAGTCAGAGAGTTGGTCCTCAGAGGAAAAGGGGAGCTCTTACCAGACAAAGGGCCCTAGGAAAACATTCTAGACAGACAGTGTCAGAGCTTTGTTCTCCAAAATCCCTACTTTTTCTTTCATTTTAGGAATCTTGTTGAGATACTATCTGGAGTCCCTTCTGCAATAAACCTTATGAATTTCCCTTAGATTTAAAAGCCAAAAATCTTTTGATTTTCTTTTCTTTAACAATGTACATTTTAAAATTGATTACATTTTCCTTTTTGCTTTGACCTCTAAGAAGCTTAAGGCCAAAACAGTGGATCAAAATTAGCAGATTTTTGGACCTGAAGATATGCATTTTGTTTCGCTAAACTTCCCTCTTACTTCATTTTACCATTTTGCCTCTACTTTCTGTTGTCTTGATTTTAAAAATGTTGTTTATCTCTCATTGTTTTGTGTGTTTATTATCTCAAGTTCACTTTGAGATCAGCAGTGATATAAAAATGTAACTAATAACACTGTTATTTTTAACTTCCAGTGAACAGTAGTTCAGATAAACTCAAAATTTATGATCGCAGTACCTTTGACATGACAGGAATTATGGTTTCTTAACATTAAACTGGACTATTAAGAAGTAAATAAGATCTCATAATAAGATAAAGGAACATGCAAATTGCAATGAGATTAGCATAGATCAAAAAAATTTGGTAAGTCAGTTGTCTTGACCATAGGAGAAAATTTCTGTCATGCATTGCTATAGGAGTGCAAATTAGCACAACTGCTGTGTAGAGCAATTGGGCTATGTCATTTACGTTAAATGCATCTATTTATCTTAAAATGCATATATCCTTTGGCCAGCACTTCTGGGAATGTATTCAATTTTATTTATTATAATAATATATTTGAAATTCAAATTTTAAAAGTGAAATAAATGTATTTACATTTTGCATCTGGGAATGTATCTCACAGCTGTTATAGAGTGCAAAATGATATATGGATAAGGAAATTTACTGTGACTTTGTTAGTAATAAAACAAACATTTGGAAACAACCTAAATGTACCTTAATGAAGGACTGAATAAGATGGTACAATCCGTATAATAGTCATTTAAAAATGAGAACAATATCTATGTCATAACATGAAAAAGTCTTTAGGGCATAGCATTAAATGAACAAAGCAAAGTGTAGAACATTGTGCGAAACGTACCACCTTGTGTGGGGGGCAGTGTGTGCAGACACGCATAGAAGTACACATATTTATTCTTGTGTGCCTACAGAAGATCTCTGGAATAATATTCAAGAAATCTGGTAATAGCTGTGCATTCTAAGGATGAAAGCTGGGTGCCTAGGGCCAGAAGTGGGAGACTTATTTTTAATTTTATATCCTTTTGTAAGTTTTTAAAACTTTGTACCATATTTGTGTGTAATCCGGTTTTAAAAAATTTTTTTAATTAAATTAGTTCTTACTGTTTTATTGCATAAGGAATTACTACAATTGCTTCTTAGTGTGAGGAAAGAAAATAAATCTAGCTCCTCTAGCAATTTTCTATATTAAGGCAGTTGTGTCATTTATTGAATGACAGCTCAATGATCTGAAAAAAATAATTAATATGCATGTCCCCAAAAGAATGGCTGTGGCTGATGGAACATAGCTTTATATATAACACTCATCATTACATTAGACACCATATCAATCCAATACAGCCAACACTTACGGAGGGCCTCTCATCAGCCAGGTCTTTTGTTGGGAGCTGGAAACAAACACAAAAATCATACAACTCTCTCTGTCCTTAAGGTAGTCACATAGGTGACTAATATACTGTGATGAATTCTAGTGTCCTTGAAGGCAGGAGCTGTTGGACTCATTTTCGTATCTCTAGCATCTAGCAAATGGTAAATACTTCCAGAAAATTTGTGGAATGAATGAATGAATAAATGAATAGGGGCTGCATTGACTAGGCTGAAGGAGACAAACTCTAGAGAGGGAGGCAACTCGGAAGTAGCAAGTTGGGTCATGAAGAGTCGCCCAAGTCCACAGCTTCGTTACCCAGCACCAAGACTATTGCAGTTAAGTGTCCATCAAAGGGTTAATCTTTATTGACATAATGAACTATATTTAGTGAGTTGGCAGGTGGATGACTTCATGGTTTTCTGGAAAAAGCATGAGCTTTGGGGCCAGAAAGACCGTTGTTAGGAACCAAAATCTGCCATTTATCAGCTAAATGACCATGGTAATCTTTCTGAGCCTTAGCCTTCTCATTTATAAATTGGAAATAATCATACCTAACTTCTAGGTTCATTGTGAGTGTTGGGAATCATTTCTTTATTGAAGAACTTTGCTTTAGTGAAGAATTTGTATGTGCCCAACACCATGCTAGCCACTGAGTAATGAACAAAATTGAACCCTGTGGTTAGCACCTAGGAGGTATTCATGCATGGAACCCCTTAAGATTACTAATTTTGTTTGGTGTGTGATTGGACAACGCTTCTTCCTTCCAATCAGGGAGAATTAAGAAAGAATGACTGGACACTTCCATTAGGGTGGCATGAATGGAAGGGGGCTTCACAAAGAAGATGAAGATGAGTAGAGGGATAAATCCATGTCTGGACCAATAAGTTCAGAATTACTCAGACAGATTGTGACTCTCAAAGGATTCAACAGGGCTTCTTGGCAGAAATCTCATGCTCCTGGCATAAGTTGTGTGTTTTTTTATTTTCCAGAGATAGTAAGCGGCACCAAAGGACAAATCAGGAAAAGCACAACCAGGAGTAAATGATCATCTTCACCAGACACACACAGCTTCCTGACCCAAAGCTCTCCCTTCCTTCACCTGGCTGAGGAGGGAAGGGCTTTCTTCACTCAACACTGATCCAGGGAGGCTTCGAGTGCCAACAGGACAAGCCACTTGCTGACTTTTGCATGGGGGTGAGAGTAGCCAGAATAAGAAGGGATGTGGGGACATTGTTAGAGGAAAAGAGTTAAACAGGCAGAAGTTCTGGAGGGGAGAAAGTGTAGAGAGGTGTTGGGGAGGGGGGTTCCCTACCAGCAGAGGGAAGGCCTCTGAGATGACATCTTGAAGGCTGGTTGATGATACCTTTCTCTGTGCTATAAATGGAGATAAGACAGACCAAACACCCAACCAGTAGTGTAGGTTTGGATGAATGACTGTCGTCATTAAATAACAATCTGTTTGAGACTTCTGTGTGAAGGCCTGCATGTGTGTGCATGTGCTTTGGGAAGTGTGAAACAGACAGTCATAACATGCAGGGGAAGAGTGTCCACATCCATAGAGACATCTTCAGAGAGGCTACAGCTATGAGGAGACACATGCACAGATGCCTCCCAGTGCTGAGATGCTCCCATGGACCAAAGGTGTGGGACTTATCACAGGGGTAACACTATCATAAACCAGCATCGTGCCCTGGCCCCCACAGCCCCTGCAATACATCTCGTATCTCCTGTCTCACTCCTCCACCTTTGTGCAGGTTGCTCCTTCTGTCTTAAACGTTTTGCTAACCCCATCGTGTCCTTCAAAGCTCAGATTGGGGTTTCTTCCTACAGGAAGCCATCTTTGGTCATCACTTCCTTCCCTACCCCCAGGCCTATCCCCCAGTGTCCTGAGCATAGCTGACCACGTGGCCTTCAAGTTATCTATTTCTTTCCTCTTCTGCTAGACTGTGGACTTGAGTACAGGTATAGTAGTCCCTCTATCTGTGGTTTTGCTTTCCATGGTTTCAGTTACCTGCAGACAACCACGGTCTGAAAATACTAAGTGGAAAATTCCAGAAATAATTCATAAGCTTTAAAGTGCATGCTGTTCTGACTCGGCTCACTGCAACCTCCACCTCCTGGGTTCAAGTGATTCTCCTGTCTCAGCATCCCAAGTAGCTGCGATTACAGGCACCGGCCACCATGCCTGGCTAATTTTTGTGTTTTCAGAAGAGATGGGGTTTCACCATGTTGGCCAGGCTGGTCTCAAACTCCTGATCTCTGGTGATCCACCCGCCTCAGCCTCCCAAAGTGCTGGGATTACAGGCATGAGCCACCACGCCCAGACCTGTCACTTATCATGTAGGCTTTTTATCATCTCACAAGAGCAGTAGGTACACTACAATATGATACTCTGAGAGGGAGAGAGACTACATTCACAGACCATTTATTAAAGTGTACTTACAATTATTCTTATTAGTTATTGTTGCCAGTTTCTTACTTTGCCTAATTTATAAATTAAGCTATCATGAGTATGAATGTGGAGGAAGAATGTGGTGTATATATAAGATTCGGTGCTGTCTGTGATTTCAGGCATCCACCGGGGGTCTTGGCATGTATTCCTGAGGATGAGGGGGATGACTGTAATGGATCTTATATCTTCAACTCCTCACCCTACAGCAGCATTTGGCATAGAGTAGGGACTCAAAAAATGGTTGATTAAATGAATGAACTAGCTATTGAATGAATTTAGAAAACTCCATTACAGTGGGAATGTTGACAATTTTAACTTAGGTTTTCTTTCTTTTTCTTTTTTTTTTTCAAGTTTAAAATGTTCCAGTGAGGTGACAGAGTAGCATCTATGCTTAACCTCTAGCAGGGTGTAAATGAGGGCACAAAGGGATCCCTCCGGCTTCTCTGAGGAGCTCAGGGGTGTGAGAATGTGCCTATCATCTAAAGCAAGGACAGAGCCAAAAGGAGTCCACGGAGTAATTGGTGGCTTTCTGAATTGTTCCCTAGAGGTGATATTTTCATATGCCAGTTTCAAATTCTGGTATATCCTCTTTGGAATGCTTCTTGAAAAGCTTTCGTTCAATAAAAGAGAGGTTACCCCACTTAGAAACACAGGACTTCACTGACAGGAAGCGTTTTGTTCTTTTCTTCTCCACATTTAAAGAATAGAAAATTCAACTCCATTCGTCTTGAAGATTTAAAAACAGATGTGGCTCTTATGGCTCATCCACAGCCGCTGAGCAAGAGCCAGCTTCTTAGTGGTTCACAAGGAGCAGCTTGTCTATCGGGAACCTACCCCTAGCCCCTCCTAGGGCAGGAGCCCAATCAGTTTTCCCTCCATGAGGTCATCACTTTACAATGGGGTTTAAAGCTATTTGTTTTTTTAAACAGCTGGTTCAAACCTTGCACTTGCATCAAAATGTAAAATTGCAAAGCAAGTACTAGCATTTCACATCTGATAAGTGCAAACAATGGGGTCAGGCCACAGGCTCAGACATGGATTTGACTTGCCCTGGTCATCACCACTGCTGAACTGAGGGGCCAGACAAAGATGGGGCAGAGAAGCTCTGATGGAGATTGGGGGATTTGTTCTTGGAGTGGTTTTGCCCAGACCTCAAGAAAAGGATTCCCATGGATGGGTCTGGAAGGCTGCTGTAGAGTGATTATGCATCGAGAAGGCTGGATTCCTTCTGATGACCAGTCACCTCAAGGATTAGGCTTGTAATACCGCTGAGGCTGCTTAATTTAGGAATAACAGATAAAAATAAAACCAGGCTAAATTTTTTCAAGGTCAGGTTGACAAAAATACATTTTAGTCAGCTATTGATGATGAGGAGAAGAAACAAAGTATTTGGCATTGTCAGGCTTAGTTTCCAAACTCCAGTTCTATCACATAGAACTGTATGAACTGGGTAAATTATCTAACAAGACATAGCCTTAGTTTCCTCCCACTTAAAACGGTGACTATGAGACCTACCTTGGAGAGTTATTGTGAGGAGTCAAGATAATGTCCACAATGCACAGCAAGGATGGGGCATAGATAGTGATATTAGTAATAGTAATGCAGTATTTTGCTTTGAAAAACAGTCTCTTTTCAGGTAACCCAGCAACCCACTCCAAGTGTAGAAAAGAGAGAAAAGAGGCAGAGGCAAGATAAAGATGCTGACAGGGCCGAGGTAATGAAATTCCATTTTATTAAAGAAATGACAAGGTGCAGATGGCCTGGTCTAGTGCCTTCTTCTGTATGGGTTCCTGCCAGGATTATATACTTTTTCATGTGTTGGCTAAGGTGGGGCTAAAGGTCTGTCCATATTCATAGCCCAAGAAAACTGGATCATTTCACTGTCAGATGGAAGGACAGCCTACTCAGAAGGGAGGTTTATTTGATCTGTACTCCCCGAAGCTTCAACTTCCCAAGGGAATTCAATTCCATTCCCTTCCTCCCAGAGCATGGAGCTTGGTCTGCACAATCAGTCTATCTTTTGGCACCTGAGAGATGCCTGAGCGGCAGGTGTATCTGTTTAGTATCCAACCTGTTTTTATTGCCAATCCCAATGACACAAGTGAGTTCAACTGGCCATGACTTTAGAGGAGTCAGAGGTTGTCATTGTTCCAAGAATACAGTTTCACAACAGCCATAAAATGAGGACTCTGTTTAGCCCAAGGATAATGAAATGGGCTGAGGATCTCCAGCTGTGAAACTAAAAACGATAAACTTTCCCGCAAATTGGCAAGAGTATTGTTATACCCATCTTTTGTCTTTGGGGAGGTCATAAAAGACATCACTGCACTTCAGTTACACAGAAATGAAGATCTCCCATCCCCTGACCCCTGCCTCAGGGATGCCTTCTCTGTGCCTCCCAATACTCACACTAATAGTCTCAGAAAATTTAAAAAGGGCATTTTATAAAATCCTTTTGATGTGAAATGCTGAAAGCACAAACTGAAAGATGTTAACAATAAGCCTGTGGCCCCAGTGTCCTGAGGACCAGTCATTTGCTGCCTGGTCCGGTCTTGGTTCAGCACAAACCAATACAGCCAACTCTACTGTGGGCGTGAAAACAAAGACCCCTAAAACTACTTCAGGAGTGACATGGATGTTACAGAGATTCACCCAAAACGGCTGACAGAGTTGTGGAGACACCTCCCTTCAGAGACAAAGAGCATCTTTTGTTTATTGCCACCCAGTAGTTCCCATTAGGGAATCACTCCTTTACTTAATGTCAGTCCACGTGGTTCTGGGGAAGCAGATTTCATCCTTGATTCTGAAGGTTGAGGGATCCAGGCTTAAACCAATCAACATGTTGCATTTTCTCTGGCCACTTTGATTGGTTGAGACATGAGCATGTGACTCAACTAGAACCAATGAGATGAGATGAAATTTTCACAGGGGGAATTCTGGCAAACTCTCACAGCCTATGAAGCGGGAAGGATGTGAGTGAGGCCTGGGCTACTGCAGGGGGAAACCCAGATAGTGAGCTGAGAGACAGAGGGAATGGGGCATGAGGCTCACCGTTGGAGCCCTGCCCGAAGCCGAGCCTCGGACCAGCCCTCTAGTGCTTTTGGCTGTGCAAGTCAATGACTTCTCTTTTCTGTTCCAGTCACTTTGGGTAGGAAATGTTGCTATTTAAACTCCTTTATTGCCCCATTGTGTCTTCTTTTGCTTCTCTGTCGCTTCCTCTTTTACTATTTGTAGTTTTTTTATTAGTTTTTTTCTCATTCTAAAAACAATCCGTACTTAGTTTAGAAAATTTCATAAAGACAAAAAAGAAAGCAATGTGATTTTCCCAAGATCAAGCAGCTCTCAGGTGGCTGATGCCAGAGGCAGTGCTCCTGACCCTACAAGCTACTTTTAGCTTCTCACAGACCTTTGCAGCATTCTGATGTAAAGCTTTCAGTCTTTTCCCCCTGTGGTGTTTGTTGTTGTTGTTGTTGTTTGGTTTTTGTTTGTTTGTTTTGGGGTTTTTTGTTTGTTTTTTAGATGGAGTCTTGCTCTGTTGAGCAGGCTGGAGTGAGTGGCACAATCTCGGCTCACTGCAACGTCTGCCTCCTGGGTTCAAGCAATTCTCCTGCCTCGGCCTCCCGAGTAGCTGGGACTATAGGCGCCCGCCACCACGCCCGGCTAATTTTTGTATTTTTAGTAGAGACGGGGTTTCACTACGTTGGCCAGGCTGGTCTCAAACTCCTGCCCGCCTTGGCCTCCCAAACTGTTGAGATTACAGGCGTGAGGCATGTGCCCGGCCCCTTTGAGTATTTTTTATGAACATACATTATTATTTAAATAATAATAGGCCGGGCACGGTGGCTCACGCCTGTAATCCCAGCACTTTGGGAGGCCGAGGCGGGCAGATCACGAGGTCAGGAGATCGAAACCATCCTGGCTAACATGGTGAAACCCCGTCTCTACTAAAAGTACAAAAAATTAGCCAGACGTGGTGGCAGGCGCCCGTAGTCCCAGCTACTCGAGAGGCTGAGGCAGGAGAATGGCGTGAACCTGGGAGGCGGAGCTTGCAGTGAGCCGAGATCGCGCCACTGCACTCCAGCCTGGGCGACAGAGGGAGACTACATCTCAAAAATAAATAAATAAATAAAATAAAATAAAATAAAAATAATAAAGCTCTCAGATGATATTACAAATACACTTTGTATTCTTTTTTGAAACGTAGTAATATATCATTGACATTTCCCCCAAGTCAATTAAATATTTTGCAGGAACATGATTTTTAATGGTTGCATAATATTTTAGTTGAATTAAATATATCATAGTTTATGTAAACATGCTCATATTGTTGGAACTTTCTATTTTTTTCTATTTAAAAAAGACAGATGGAGCACAAGGGATTTTTAGGACACTATTCTGAATAATGCTGTCATGGTCTGGACATGTCACAGATTTGGGAAAACCCATAGAATGTACAACATAAAGAGAGGGTCCTAATGTAAACTATGGACTTCAGTTACTAATAATGTATTAAGATTGGGTCGTCAATCGTAACAAATATACCATACTAATACAAGATGTTAGTAATAAGGCAAATGTTGGGGAGAGAGGAGCTTATGGGAACACTTTATTTTCTGCTCAATTTTTCCATAAACCTAAAGCTTTTCCAAAAATGTCTACTCATTAAAAACAAATAACAGAGTAAACAAAAAACAACGTAAATGTAATTTTTAAACCAATTCTGATTATTTGCTTAGAATGAATGTCTACAGGTGGAATTATTGAAGCAGAGGTAAAGATATTTTAGACGCATTGCCATAAGTTCTTTTCAGGAAAAAATGTATCACTTTACATTCTCACCACCACTGTATGAGAGTGTCTTGCTCGTTGTATTTTTGCCAACACTGAAAATTATTGAGTTTTTAAATCTTTGCAAATTTAATAGGAAAAACATAATACCTAATTCCAATTTGCCTGTCTTTGATTATTAACTATTAAAATTAAACAGTGTGACACAGGTTAATGGTAAAGAATGAATAGTTTATAAAGATAATTAAGTTATTGAAAAGGGGAGCATCACAAACAAGTGGGACGGGGGAGAGTAATTTTTCAGAACAAAGGAAGACAAAATGAGATCCACATCCCATGCCTTCTCCTAGTGTACTCGAATGTGAGTGTGCATTCTAATCACCCAGAGAGCTTCTGAAAACACAGACTGCTAGTGCCGGTCCCAGTTTTTAATTCACAGGAGTGGGGTAGGGCCCAAGATTTTGCGTTTCTAAGGAGGTGATGCTGATGCTTGCTGGTCCAGGAACCACACTTTGAGAACCATTCCCTTGTACAATAAACTAGATCAATGAAAGGGGCAAGTGAGAAAAAGAAGCAAATTCTAACCTCTCTCAGTCCTTGACAGATGCCATATATGCATATTACATATGTTACATTATCACATTAGAGAATGTATGTTCTTTTCAAGTACTTATGAAACAATTACAGACCTTAACTGTGTACTCAGCATAAAATCCATATCACTCCATAAAGGCAACCTCAACATAGCTTAAAATGTAGGAAGAGGAAAGATCATGTTTTCTGACCAAAATGCAATAAAGCTAGAAATAAATAAGTAGAAACAAGCAAACAGTAACTTCCCAACCATTTGGGAAATATACCAGTCTCTTTAAAATACCTATTTTGCCAAAACAACAATAACAAGACTACTGTACACTAAAATGTATATGTCGAAGCTAAACTTGTCCTTAGGCAAAAACTTACATCGGTAAGTTCTGTCATTACTCAACAAAGAGTGAAATAGAATAAACACAAAACTCAATAACGTAGGAAAAGATTATCTAACCTAAAGCAGAAGGAAAGAATAAATATGAAATGTGAAATTGAGTTTAAACTGGAAAACCCAAAAGCAATAGAATTATTTAATTAATTCAAGAGATTTAAAAAAATAAGAAAACAAATCATAACCTACCTTAGTCAAAAAAGGGAAAAAGGTGGGATAATACAAATACCCAAAACTAGTCAGAAGAAAAGATAGATAACCACAGATGCAGGGAAAAGTTTTTAAAGTATTAAAGAAAACTTTGTAAAACTGTGCAAATAAATTTTAAAACTTGGGTGACATAGATAATTATTTTAGAAAAATAAGTTCTTTATATGAAGTAGAAATAGGAAACCTAAAATAGGCTATAAGATGATTGTGAAGAATCTTACCCTAAAAGCGGCCAGGCCCGTATAGTCCACACAGATCAAACCATCAACGAATAGGTAATACAGGAATTATTTAAATTATTTCAGAACTCAGAGAAAAAAGAGCTACTCCTTTATGCTTTTCTTGTTTTTATAAAGCCAGCAAAGCATTATAACAAAATCTATCAAAATTATGCTAAAAAGAAAACTACAGCCATTTCATTTATAAACCCTAAACAAAATATTAGCAAATAGAACCCAGCACTGTCAGTGATCATTGTCATCACGGATACATAACGTCTGTCCAAGCCAGTACAATAAACCAAAATAAGTGGTGTAAATATTGGAAATGAGCAAGCAAAATTGTCATTATTTGCAGATAAAATGATTATATGCCAGAGAAAATCCAAGACAATAAACTGAGAAAGCTATTAGAAACTATATGAAAGAGTGGTAATATGACTCTAGTTCCAAAATAAATGTACAAAGAAACAATAACTTTCTTTCATAGTAACAATAACCAGTAAGAAAATATAGTGAATAAAAATTCTACTCATAATAACAATTTATATATAGTAACCATAAGACATGTGCTATATAGAGAAGACAACAAAATTCTATTCATGGGCAGAAAAAGAGATTTGAGAAAATGGAGAGCTGTACCTTTTAGATATGCTCTCTTTACGAAGTGCGGGAAAATTATTGTTAGTTTTTGAACTACAGTTCTTTTATATTCTTCTATAGTCTAAAGGGAAGATAAGCTCTTTTTTTGGAGCCTGAACTGGTTTTGTTTAGCCAAACAAATGATGAGCTGGTTAAGTATTGGAAAGATAAGTCCTCAAGCCTTGGAAACTATAATGGACTAATTAAGATAGTGAGATTTGACTGGAGTTGAAAAACAGGGAGGAGAAGGGACGAGATCAAAGTTAGGGGCCCAGCTGGGGCTTAAAGAGAGAGAGGGGACCTTCCTTTTGTAATAAGACGAGTAGAAGGAGTTTTAAGAGTACACTTCCAATATTCAGTTTATAGTCATTTGTTGTGCTGTGTTGTTACGTAACCCATTTCCATAGCCTCCAAACCTTCGATGATAATTATAACAGCTCATATTTATTGAGCACCTACTTGCCAGACACTGCACTGAGCACTTTAACACTTTAACTTTCTACATTTAATTATCACAAAAATCCTATTTTCCTACCTTACAGATGAGGAATTAAGGCAGAGCGACATTAAGTAACTTGATCAAGTGCATAGCTTACAAGTGTGAAGTCGAGCTGTTGACCCAGACATTCCGACTCCGGGGCTCAGATTTGTAACACTACCCTGATGTTGCCTATCTCCCATGCACATGGCCTTGAGTTAGTGCCAGTGAAAAGATCAGATGGTTTCCAGTGGAGTGTTGTGGACTGGAGAAAGGACAGATGTGCAGGGGTCAGAGCCAGACTGGAGATCAAGAATTCCATGGAAGCAGGAATATGGAACTGACTCCGGGGAAAATAAACACCAACCCCCTTGACTGCCATGACACCCCAGAGAGCCTGGAAAGCATGCTGAGACTTCTATCAGGTGTGACTTGGGATGTTGAGACAATTTTATTACATCTTAAAGTAAATGATTACTTCAACTGACTAGATAACTTAGATCCATCCCAGTAGTTGAAATATGGCTTTTAATGCATTAAAATGCTAATGCTCCCTAAATGAATCGAAAAGTAATGCAGGCATACCCAAAGTCAAGTGAGATTTTTTTTGATTTGGCCAAACTTCAAAATTTTATTTAATGGAAAAAATTATACCAAGAAATAATTTTAAAAGACTTAAGAAGAACTTAACCTATGAAATAATAAAACCTATTATAAAGCTGTACGAATTAACAGTGTGTGTATTTCAAATCAGAAAATTAGTCAATAGCTAATGTTTGAACAAAAAAGCTAAACATTTGAAAAGAAATCTAGATTCCTATATACATCTAACATCAAGTGGAATTTTAAATGAACCAAAGATGTAAATATTTTAAAAACCCACAAAAGTACTAGAAGAAAATATGGGTGAATAATCTTGGTGTGGCAAAGACCTTCCCAAGTTTTCCATAAACTCCACCTTGCCCTAACCACCAAAAAGGTGGAGGCTTAAATAGTTTAAACTTCAGAACTGGAGGAGAAGGCTGACTAAGCACTTGCAACTATCCCCAGTTCCACCCGAAATCTCATGAAATGTAGGAAAAAATATTTTAATAATAAAACTATAACTGGTATGAATAACAATGAGAAAAAGTGTCATCAGAGGACAATAATTTTTTTTTAACTCCTGAAAGAATCGAAATGGATCAGATCAACACAGGGAAAAGAAGGAAAAACCTTGCAGAAAACCCATGCCTCAGACATACACAGGAGGAACATCTATGGAAGGGGAAAGATTGGAAGACGCTGGGAGCCCAGAGGTCACAGATGTGAGAAGGGAAAGGGGAGCCCCAGCTACTGCATATGTGTGGTTAATTGAGGACTTAGTTTCAAGTATTTACATTCAGACAAAAGCAGTGAGTGGACAAGAGGTCCAGAGAAGCAGGGCAGTGTCCAGATGGCTGTGGAACCTTCCCAAAGGAGAGGGAGCGACTTCTCAGTAAAGATGGCAGATCAAATACCCACAGTTTCTTACTCTCCCTCCAAAACCCCTCTAAATGAACTGTAAAGAGATTTAATTTTTCTTAACACATAAACCCACAGGGACAAACAGACTGGGGAAAGGGCAACTGTAACAAAATTCTGGATTCTGGAAACAGATGGACCAGTGGCAACTGACCCAAGAAAACTGACTCCTAAAGACGAAATGGGAAAAGGCAGGAAACAACCTGACTTACAGGGAAAAATGTGCCAAGCTTGGCAGTGTCAGGTACCTCTGGAAGGAGGGATGAAGGCAGCACAAAACACTGAGTATTTAAGAAGTGATTAGTTTCCTAGAGCCACTGCCACCATCGCTACTGCCATAGCAGAAATCTTGAGCTCTAGCTAGGATGGAATGTGGGGGAACACCAGAGAGAGTTGAGGGTTGGAGTGGCATTCCAGGAAGTTAAATACACATTTAACTAAATGAATGAAAAATTGGAATCAGTCTCTAGAACTCTGGCGGGCAGAACTATTACCTCCAGGCAGAAGATGGAAGATCCTTCTCTAGAAAGTGTGAGTGGCCCAAGAGAAAAGACCTGAGCACCTTGCAAGAAACCTGTCACTTTCAAACCTCATTCCCAGGCTCAGAGCTTCCAATCAACATCTTTTTCCTATTCCCAGAATAGTGCTCTATCTCTCCACTGCCCTCCTCCCCCACAGCTCCCGGATGCCCCATCAGCTCCCTCCTTTGGAGTCATGGACACTGGCCCAAGGGAACTGGCTTTTGGGCCCCGAGAGCCTCCCTGCTCCCCTCCTCACACCCACTTCCAGCTTGGCAGCAGGCAGCTGTGGGATTTACAGC
Organism: Pongo abelii; assembly: GCF_028885655.2. Taxonomy (NCBI): domain Eukaryota; kingdom Metazoa; phylum Chordata; class Mammalia; order Primates; family Hominidae; genus Pongo; species Pongo abelii. The sequence continues at coordinate 128,093,264 of NC_071993.2, read as the reverse complement.
TGTCTTTCCAGCCTTGGCCTCTGCCCTTGAAGGTTGGGGGTGAGCCTGGCCCTGCTGCAGGCCAGCGCTGCTCCATGGGGAGCTCCCGCTGCCTCCCACATTGCTGCTGAGCCACTTCCTAAAAACTCACAGAAGCTGAGGAGCTGTCAAGTCCTCCAGGAAAGGCTGTGGCAGGTGGTATCTGGGCAGGCAGGGTGTCATGGTAGCTGTACACACATGCTTTTGGAGTCATGGATCCAAATCTCAGCATTGCCCTTTCAAGTCTCAGAACCTTGGACAAGTCACTTAGCATCTCAGAGCCTCCGTTTCCCAGCTGTGAAACTGGGAAAATACTAGCACTGTCTCCCTGGGCTGATGATTGTGGAATGACATGATATTTGTCTGCAGCCCAGTGACTGGCCTATGTCAAGGCACTATAAATGTCTTCTTAAAATGATCAAAACCAAAATCTTAAGGCACACAATTAGACCAAAGCCACTGTTTAAATGGTATTGTGTGTATGTGACTGTGGTTTTCAGTTGCTTTTCTCCAGTGACTAATGATCTCAGGGCCTTCCAGGGCCTTCTACTGAGTTTATGGGCTCTTTGTATATCTTCTTTTGAGCAGAGTCTGTTCACGCCATTGCTCAATTTTTTTTTCGAATTACTTACATTTCTCTTCATTAAGCATCTATATCTCAAGTAGAATGTCATTGAGTAATGGTGGAATATATAAAATAAATAAAGTTGCTCAGTCTCCATACTACTGGGTTTCTGGACATCCAGAAAGTGTTATGAAAAAAGCAGAAGCCGTGGCAAGAACACATTATTCCATTTTTTAATTAGATTATTTGTCTTTTTATTACTGACTTGTAAGAATTATTTATGTATTCTGGATCTAAATCCTTTCCCAGATATATTTATTGTGAATATTTTCTTCTAGTGTGTATTTGCATTTTACTTATTAGTGATGTTTTTCAAGGAGCTGAAGTTTTTTATTTTGAGGAAATTGATTTATTAACTTATTATGGTTTATGATTTTGGTGTCCTATTTAAGAAGTTTTTCCAAGATCAAAAAGATTTCCTTCTATGATTATAGCAGTTTTATTATATAATTTTAGATTTTATTATTACATCGATGATCCACTTAAAGTTAGTTTTTGCGTATGTGGGCAAGTAAAGGCTGAGGTTCATTTTGTTTTTCTGTATGGATAGTTATTCCAGCATCTTTTTTTTGCATAGACTATGCTTTCCCCCTTTGAATTACCTTGGCATTTTGTCAAAAATTAATTGACCATGTATGTGTGGCTCAATTTCTGTATTAACTTTTTCTTTTTTTTTTTTAATGTCTATCTTTCATGGAGTTTTTTTTTTATTGTACTTTAGGTTTTAGGGTACATGTGCACAATGGCACAATGTGCAGGTTAGTTACATATGTATACATGTGCCATGCTGGTGTGCTGCACCCATTAACTCGTCATTTAGCATTAGGTATATCTCCTAATGCTATCCCTCCCCCCTCCCCTCACCCCACAACAGTTCCCAGAGTGTGATGTTCCCCTTCCTGTGTCCATGTGTTCTCATTGTTCAATTCCCATCTATGAGTGAGAACGTGCGGTGTTTGGTTTTTTGTCCTTGCGATAGTTTACTGAGAATGATGATTTCCAATTTCATCCATGTCCCTACAAAGGACATGAACTCATCATTTTTTATGGCTGCATAGTAGTCCATGGTGTATATGTGCCACATTTTCTTAATCCAGTCTATCATTGTTGGACATTTGGGTTGGTTCCAAGTCTTTGCTATTGTGAATAGTGCTGCAATAAACATACGTGTGCATGTGTCTTTATAGCAGCATGATTTATAGTCCTTTGGGTATATACCCAGTGATGGAATGGCTGGGTCAAATGGTATTTCTAGTTCTAGATCCCTGAGGAATCGCCACACTGACTTCCACAATGGTTGAACTAGTTTACAGTCCCACCAACAATGTAAAAGTGTTCCTATTTCTCCACATCCTCTCCAGCACCTGTTGTTTCCTGACTTTTTAATGATTGCCATTCTAACTGGTGTGAGATGGTATCTCATTGTGGTTTTGATTTGCATTTCTCTGTTGGCCAGTGATGATGAGCATTTTTTCATGTGTCTTTTGGCTGCATAAATGTCTTCTTTTGAGAAGTGTCTGTTCATATCCTTTGCCCACTTTTTGATGGGGTTGTTTTTTTCTTGTAAATTTGTTTGAGTTCATTGTAGATTATTGATATTAGCCCTTTGTCAGATGAGTAGGTTGCGAAAATTTTCTCCCATTTTGTAGGTTGCCTGTTCACTCTGATGGTAGTTTCTTTTGCTGTGCAGAAGCTCTTTAGTTTAATGAGATCCCATTTGTCAATTTTGGCTTTTGTTGCCATTGCTTTTGGAGTTTTAGACATGAAGTCCTTGCCCATGCCTATGTCCTGAATGGTAATGTCTAGGTTTTCTTCTAGGGTTTTTGTGGTTTTAGGTCTAACATGTAAGTCTTTAATCCATCTTGAATTAATTTTTGTATAAGGTGTAAGGAAGGGATCCAGTTTCAGCTTTCTACACATGGCTAGCCAGTTTTCCCAGCACCATTTATTAAATAGGGAATCCTTTCCCCATTGCTTGTTTTTCTCAGGTTTGTCAAAGATCAGATAGTTGTAGATATACGGCGTTATTTCTGAGGGCTCTGTTCTGTTCCATTGATCTATATCTCTGTTTTGGTACCAGTACCATGCTGTTTTGGTTACTGTAGACTTGTAGTACAGTTTGAAATCAGGTAGCGTGATGCCTCCAGCTTTGTTCTTTTGGCTTAGGATTGACTTGGCAATGCGGGCTCTTTTTTGGTTCCATATGAACTTTAAAGTAGTTTTTTCCAATTCTGTGAAGAAAGTCATTGGTAGCTTGATGGGGATGGCATTGAATCTATAAATTACCTTGGGCAGTATGGCCATTTTCATGATATTGATTCTTCCTACCCATGAGCATGGAATGTTCTTCCATTTGTTTGTATCCTCTTTTATTTCCTTGAGCAGTGGTTTGTAGTTCTCCTTGAAGAGGTCCTTCACATCCCTTGTAAGTTGGATTCCTAAGTATGTTATTCTCTTTGAAGCAATTGTGAATGGGAGTTCACTCATGATTTGGCTCTCTGTTTGTTGTTGGTGTCTAAGAATGCTTGTGATTTTTGTACATTGATTTTGTATCCTGGGATTTTGCTGAAGTTGCTTATCAGCTTAAGGAGATTTTGGGCTGAGACAATGGGGTTTTCTAGATATACAATCATGTCATCTGCAAACAGGGACAATTTGACTTCCTCTTTTCCTAATTGAATACCCTTTATTTCCTTCTCCTGCCTAATTGCCCTGGCCAGAACTTCCAACACTATGTTGAATAGGAGTGGTGAGAGAGGGCATCCCTGTCTTATGCCAGTTTTCAAAGGGAATGCTTCCAGTTTTTGCCCATTCAGTATGATATTGGCTGTGGGTTTGTCATAGATAGCTCTTATTATTTTGAGATACGTCCCATCAATACCTAATTTATTGAGAGTTTTTAGCATGAAGCGTTGTTGAATTTTGTCAAAGGCCTTTTCTGCATCTATTGAAATAATCATGTGGTTTTTGTCTTTGGTTCTGTTTATATGCTGGATTACATTTGTTGATTTGTGTATATTGAACCAGCCTTGCATCCCAGGGATGAAGCCCACTCGATCATGGTGGATAAGCTTTTTGATGTGCTGCTGCATTCGGTTTGCCAGTATTTTATTGAGGATTTTTGCATCAATGTTCATCAAGGATATTGGTCTAAAATTCTCTTTTTTGGTTGTGTCTCTGCTCGGCTTTGGTATCAGGATGATGCTGGCCTCATAAAATGAGTTAGGGAGGATTCCCTCTTTTTCTATTGATTGGAATAGTTTCAGAAGGAATGGTACCAGTTCCTCCTTGTACCTCTGGTAGAATTCGGCTGTGAATCCATCTGGTCCTGGACTCGTTTTGGTTGGTAAGCTATTGATTATTGCCACAATTTCAGCTCCTGTTATTGGTCTATTCAGAGATTCAACTTCTTCCTGGTTTAGTCTTGGGAGAGTGTATGTGTTGAGGAATTTATCCATTTCTTCTAGATTTTCTAGTTTATTTGCATAGAGGTGTTTGCAGTATTCTCTGATGGTAGTTTGTATTTCTGTGGGATCGGTGGTGATATCCCCTTTATCATTTTTTATTGGGTCTATTTGATTCTTCTCTCTTTTTTTCTTTATTAATCTTGCTAGCGGTCTATCAATTTTGTTGATCCTTTCAAAAAACCAGCTCCTGGATTCATTAATTTTTTGAAGGGTTTTTTTGATCTCTATTTCCTTCAGTTCTGCTCTGATTTTAGTTATTTCTTGCCTTTTGCTAGCTTTTGAATGTGTTTGCTCTTGCTTTTCTAGTTCTTTTAATTGTGATGTTAGGGTGTCAATTTTGGATCTTTCCTGCTTTCTCTTGTGGGCATTTAGTGCTATAAATTTCCCTCTACACACTGCTTTGAATGTGTCCCAGAGATTCTGGTATGTTGTGTCTTTGTTCTCGTTGGTTTCAAAGAACATCTTTATTTCTGCCTTCATTTCGTTATGTACCCAGTAGTCATTCAGGAGCAGGTTGTTCAGTTTCCATGTAGTTGAGCGGTTTTGAGTGAGTTTCTTAATCCTGAGTTCTAGTTTGATTGCACTGTGGTCTGAGAGACAGTTTGTTATAATTTCTGTTCTTTTACATTTGCTGAGGAGAGCTTTACTTCCAACTATGTGGTCAATTTTGGAATAGGTGTGGTGTGGTGCTGAAAAAAATGTATATTCTGTTGATTTGGGGTGGAGAGTTCTGTAGATGTCTATTAGGTCTGCTTGGTGCAGAGCTGAGTTCAATTCCTGGGTATCCTTGTTAACTTTCTGTCTCGTTGATCTGTCTAATGTTGACAGTGGGGTGTTAAAGTCTCCCATTATTATTGTGTGGGAGTCTAAGTCTCTTTGTAGGTCACTCAGGACTTGCTTTATGAATCTGGGTGCTCCTGTATTGGGTGCATATATATTTAGGATAGTTAGCTCTTCTTGTTGAATTGATCCCTTTACCATTATGTAATGGCCTTCTTTGTCTCTTCTGATCTTTGTTGGTTTGAAGTCTGTTTTATCAGAGACTAGGATTGCAACCCCTGCCTTTTTTTCGTTTTCCATTTGCTTGGTAGATCTTCCTCCATCCTTTTATTTTGAGCCTATGTGTGTCTCTGCATGTGAGATGGGTTTCCTGAATACAGCACACTGATGGGTCTTGACTCTTTATCCAATTTGCCAGTCTGTGTCTTTTAATTGGAGTATTTAGTCCATTTACATTTAAAGTTAATATTGTTATGTGTGAATCTGATCCTGTCATTATGATGTTAGCTGGTTATTTTGCTCGTTAGTTGATGCAGTCTGTTCCTAGTCTCGATGGTCTTTACATTTTGGCATGATTTTGCAGCGACTGGTACCGGTTGTGCCTTTCCATGTTTAGCGCTTCCTTCAGGAGCTCTTTTAGGGCAGGCCTGGTGGTGACAAAATCTCTCAGCATTTGCTTGTCTGTAAAGTATTTTATTTCTCCTTCACTTATGAAGCTTAGTTTGGCTGGATATGAAATTCTGGGTTGAAAATTCTTTTCTTTAAGAATGTTGAATATTGGCCTCCACTCTCTTCTGGCTTGTAGGGTTTCTGCCAAGAGATCCGCTGTTAGTCTGATGGGCTTCCCTTTGTGGGTAACCTGACCTTTCTCTCTGGCTGCCCTTAACATTTTTTCCTTCATTTCAACTTTGGTGAATCTGACAATTATGTGTCTTGGAGATGCTCTTCTCGAGGAGTATCTTGGGGCATTCTCTGTATTTCCTGAATCTGAATGTTGGCCTGCCTTGCTAGATTGGGGAAGTTCTCCTGGATAATATCCTGCAGAGTGCTTTCCAACTTGGTTCCATTCTCCCAGTCACTTTCAGGTACACCAATCAGATGTAGATTTGGTCTTTTCACATAGTCCCATATTTCTTGGAGGCTTTGTTTGTTTCTTTTTATTCTTTTTTCTCTAAACTTCCCTTCTCGCTTCATTTCATTCATTTCATCTTCCATCACTGATACCCTTTCTTCCAGTTGATCACATCGGCTCCTGAGGCTTCTGCATTCTTCACGTAGTTCTCAAGCCTTGGCTTTCAGTTCCATCAGCTCCTTTAAGCACTTCTCTGTATTGGTTATTCTAGTTATCCATTCGTCTAAATTTTTTTCAAAGTTTTCAACTTCTTTGCCTTTGGTTTGAATTTCCTCCTGTAGCTCGGAGTAGTTTGATCGTCTGAAGCCTTCTTCTCTCAACTCGTCAAAGTCATTCTCCGTCCAGCTTTGTTCCGTTGCTGGTGAGGAACTGTGTTCCTTTGTGGGAGGAGAGGCACTCTGCTTTTTAGAGTTTCCAGTTTTTCTGCTCTGTTTTTTCCCCATCTTTGTGGTTTTATCTACTTTTGGTCTTTGATGATGGTGATGTACAGATGGGTTTTTGGTGTGGATGTCCTTTCTGTTTGTTAGTTTTCCTTCTAACAGACAAGACCCTCAGCTGCAGGTCTGTTGGAGTTTGCTAGACGTCCACTCCAGACCCTGTTTGCCTGGGTATCAGCAGCGGTGTCTGCAGAACCACGGACTTTTGTGATCCGCGAATGCTGCTGTCTAATCGTTCCTCTGGAAGTTTTGTCTCAGAGGAGTACCCGGCCGTGTGAGGTGTCAGTCTGCCCCTACTGGGGAGTGCCTCCCAGTTAGGCTGCTCGGGGGTCGGGGGTCAGGGGTCAGGGACCCACTTGAGGAGGCAGTCTGCCCGTTCTCAGATCTCCAGCTGCATGCTGGGAGAATGACTGCTCTCCTCAAAGCTGTCAGACAGGGACATTGAAGTCTGCAGAGGCTACTGCTGTCTTTTTGTTTGTCTGTGCCCTGCCCCTAGAGGTGGAGCCTACAGAAGCAGGCAGGCCTCCTTGAGCTGTGGTGGGCTCCACCCAGTTCGAGCTTCCTGGCTGCTTTGTTTACCTAAGTGAGCCTGGGCAATGGCGGGCACCCCTCCCCCAGCCTCGCTGCCGCCTTGCAGTTTGATCTCAGACTGCTGTGCTAGCAATCAGCGAGACTCTGTGGGTGTAGGACCCTCTGAGCCAGGTGTGGGATATAATCTCCTGGTGCGCCGTTTCCTAAGCCCATCGGAAAAGCACAGTATTTGGGTGGGAGTGGCCCAATTTTCCAGGTGCCGTCTGTCACCCCTTTCCTTGACCAGGAAAGGGAACTCCCTGATCCCTTGCGCTTCCTGAGTGGGGCAATGCCTCGCCCTGCTTTGGCTGGCGCATGGTGCGCTGCACCCACTGTCCTGCACCCACTGTCTGGCACTCCCTAGTGAGATGAACCCGGTACCTCAGATGGAAATGCAGAAATCACCCATCCTCTGCGTCGCTCATGCTGGGAGCTGTAGACCGGAGCTGTTCCTATTCGGCCATCCTGGCTCCTCCCTGTATTAACTTTTTCATTTGTCAGTGTGTCTAACTAATACCACACTGTCTTAATTGCTGTGGCTTTATAGGAAGTTTTGAAATCAGGCTGTGTAGTCCTTCCAATTTGTTGCTCCATTTCAAAGTTATATTTTCCAATCAACTTTTTTTTTTTTTTTGAGACAAAGTTTTGCTCTTGTTGCCCAGGCTGGAGTGCAATGGCACAATCTCAGCTCACCACAACCTCCGCCTCCCAGGTTCAAGCGATTCTCCTTCCTCAGCCTCCCAAGTAGCTGGGATTATAGGTGCATTCCACCACACCCGGCTAATTTTTGTATTTTTAGTAGAGACAGGGCTTTGCCGTGTTGGCCAGGCTGGTCTCAAACTCCCGACCTCAGGTTATCCACCCACCTTTGCCTCCCAAAGCCAATCAACTTTTTAATGCCCCACTCTTAGTTATGAAAGGAAAACCAGGATCACCAGACATATAAGGAAAACCTGCAATGAAAAAGAAGTTGATCTCAAGAAGTAGAGAGTAAAATGGTGGTTGTCAAAGGCTGGGGAAGGGAGGTAAGGGAGAATAAGGATGGGGAGAGGTTAGTCAACAGGTACAAAGTTACAGTCAGATAGCAGGAATAAGTTCTGGTGTTCTACTGCAGTAGGGTGACTATGGTTAACAATATTGTACTGTATATTTCACAATAGCTAGAAGAGAGGATTTCGAATGTTCTCATCACAAAGAAATGATAAATCTATGAGGTGATGGATATGCTAAATATCCTGATTTGATTTTTACACAAGGTATACATATATCAAAACATCACACTATATACTGCAAATATGTACAATTGTTATGTGCCAGTTTTCAAGTCAAAATAAAAAACAACAAAACAAATGAGAGGAAATAGAAAAAATTCAGGTAGAAGACTTCAAAAGTAACATTAATATCCCCAGAGATATGAGAAGATATTGAATCCATGAATGAAAAAAGGAAAAAATTTAAAAAGAATGTTCAGAGAATTAAAAGAGCTCTTGAATATTTACATGCACACACACACACACACACACACACGCATACAAATACACACACAAGGTTTCTGAAACCCAATAGAAAGGTTGGAAAATAAACTTGAGGAAATCTTCCAGAATGTAGAGCAAAAGGCAGGAATATAGAAAGTAGAACAGAGATTAGAAAATTAAAGACTGGTTCAAACAATTCATCATCCAAGTTTCAAAAATAGAAAATAAAAGCAAAGAAATTAAATATAAAATAATTCAAGGACATTCCTTATAATAAAGAATATAAATTTCTACATTGTCATGATTTCACAAGCCTCCAACACAGTGGTTTAAAATAAGCCCAGACTGATTATTGTGAAATATCAGAATACAAAAGAAAGATTCTCCAAGCTTTCAGAAGGGCGAGGAGAATGTTCCTGATAAAGGATCAGGAATCAGAATGGCTTCAGTCTTCCAAATAGCAACATTGGAAACAAGAAGGCAATGTAGCAACATCTTTAAAATCTTGAAGAAAAACTATGTGCATCCTAAAATCCCATATTCAACCAAAATATCAAACAGATGTGATAATAGAATAAAGAGACGTTTGAGATCTCTGAAATTCCCCAACTATTGACTTGCCATGCATCCTTTCTCAGATACTTACTGGAAGATGTGCTTCACTAAAATGGAGAAGTAAACCAAAAAAAGAGGAATTTATGGGATACAGACAGTGGAATCCAACACAAGAAAGCAGCAAAGGGGATTTTGAGATACAGTTGGAGGGAGGTCCCAGTATGGCAACTGTGTACCAGGACTGAAAGGCAGCCAGTCCAGATTGGTATAGGTCAGGAGCTCTAGAGGAAATTTCTTCAAGATGAAACAGGTAAAATACCTGATGCATCCATTCATATTGAGGAGATCTTTAGAGGGTAGGAAGTCTGGGGTCTAAATAATGATAACTTCTTAGAAAAGCAAACAGAGTATAAAAGAAAAAATTAACAGTAGTGGAAACAAAAGCTACAAAAGATAACAGCAATCATAGTGTACTACTGTTTATGGCTCAGTTGTGCATGGTATTTACATGGTCATAATAATGACAGCACCATATATTTAGCTAAGTAAAATGTAATAAAACCACATTTCAAACAGTGGGGAACAGAGAGGATGTGAGTATGTTTGTTGTGTGTGTTGTGTTGTGTGTAAATTATAGGACTATAGGTAGGGTGGGTTGAAAGAGAGATTAAGCCCTCATATTTTATAGTGTGAATTCTATAGGTACTGTAATGCCTGAAATTGTGGAGAAAATCAAGAAGTATCAATATAAGCAAGTTATGTAGAGATAAGGTGATAAATGCCAAAAGAATCATCTTAAAATAGTTGCCTCCTACTGGTCAAGAAGTCAAACGGTGGGACACTGGGCACTGCTCTTTTTGTGACGTGGCTTCTAGTCTTATTTGAGTCTTCAGACTATTATATAGATGTAATTTTGACAAAAGTTTAAATTCAAAAAGGAGAACAGAGAACTTGTAAATTGAGATGAAAAGCTACTGGCAGCACATGTCCCTCAATACAATTTGCTCTTCAGTTGACCTGGCCTCCATCACCAGAGGCATGATGCAGTTCGCAGAAAGAGCATGGAGAGACAGGGGCCCAGTGGATCACAGATACAAAACTTAAATTGCAACCAAGGAACCCATTGAAGAAAACCAATACCATGAAAGAGAAAACACAAACTCAATAACAAAAAAGCTAAAAACTAAATAAATTGAGCTAATAGAACAAACGGAAGAAAACTTTTAAAAAATATGTAATATTCAGAGGAGTAAGAGAGGATATTACATCTCTAAAACAAGAACACACTACAGAATAAAACAATTGGAGCTCTTGGGAGTTAAACTATGATGATCATAATTAAAAGGTTTAACTGACATTTTAATCTTAAATAGCAAGCTGGAGGATCAAATGGAAGGACTTTTTTTCAGAACACAGTTCAAAAGGACAAAGAGACAGAAGGCATGAGAAAGGAAAGAGTCTTTGAGGATAGATTCTTAGATCTCCAAAGGAGGTCTACTCTTTCTAATAAGAGACCCACAAAAGAGAAGACAAACTGAAAGGAGGAAATATTTTATATTTCCCAGAGCTACAGAGAGACATTGGTCTTCAGACTGAAAGGGCCCACTGATTTCTACTCATGCTATGGTTTCTCTAAAGATTTACAAGGCACCTTAAACTCTTTGAAAGAATTGGCCCTATACCTACCCTATTTCTCCATATGTTTAAGTTGTAATTACTAAAATCTTTTATGAGTTCTCTTGTACATCTTCTGTCTCCTGGCCATCCTACTGTCCTCTCTTGTCTTGCTTCCTGACTTCATGTGTAGAACTCTGAATTGCTGTGATTTGCCCCTTTGGCTTTGCCTTTCCAGTTACCACTGCAGATTGAACAGCTGCAATTTCATGTCTTTGCATTTTAGTCTGTGCAAGGCACACCGATATGAGTTTGAGGAGAGACACATGACCAACAGGATGCTCTATCTAACTGTGTGCCTTTGCACTGGATTGTTCTTCTCAGATCTTAGAGTATCCATTACATGGATCATTTCTGCCAGTCTCTGATGTGCCTCACAGGAAATTATCATTGCCATCTCATGACTGTTGATTTGGCACATAGCAGGTAGGAGTTCATGTGAGTACATATGTACACACGCATCTCTGAAAAACAAGATGATGTGAGCTGCATCTGCACAGTATACTCATTTCCAAATTCAAACCATGTATTCAACTTCTTGCAGGATAGATTTGCTCTATGGGTTCAATACAGGTCCCGGAAGTGTTTCTTTTTTGTTTGTTTGTTTGTTTGTATTTTTTGGCCACCATCACATTTTAAAAGGGTTTTAATTGGTTGTGGAAAACCAAGGCCAATTGCCTGTAAGATAATAGTAATGACTATTCCCTTTGATAGGGTATATGCTTATCCTAACTGTCATACACCAACAGAAGTGGGAGCAAAGCAGTTCCAACTACATTTTCTTTACTGAGAATAGTAGCAAACTACCCCACACTCATCTACTCAAGATATTTATTAAGCATCTGCTATGTGTTAAGCACAATGCTTATCAAAAGAGATGCAAAAATGGATATTTGAGCAGGAAGGAACTTAAGAGATCACCTTCATCTATTTCCTGATACAGAAATCAAGGCTCAGAGCTGTCAAAAGCCTTACCAATGGTCAAATATCAAATTATGTCAATGCTAGAACGGAAAGCCAGTGCCCTTAACATACTCAAATGTTGTTAAATGTGGTTTATTTATTTGCACTTATTCTAATCTTGTCTTTAGAAAGCACAGTGGGAAAAAAGGGTGAGCTGATATTACAAAGAAAATGTAAAAAGTAAAAGTAAAATGATGGGGGCAATTTTTTAATAAATAGTACTTTGTATGACCTCAGTTCCTTGTAAAATGTCTTGTGGAGATTACTATTCTACTGCTGAAAAAGATATTCTATGTACATAGAGACTTGAGTATTTATTTCTTTCAAATTACAACTTTTTTAAAGGACAGGTGAAACTTTACAAACATCAAGGAACTCAATTTTCTAGGAAGAATTTGAATTCTTTATGGCCCCTTCTCACCACTTGGAAATAGAATACTCCTTCCAGTCCGAGGCTCCCTGGCTCAAGACACCTAGGGCCTCTGCCATGTGTCAAGTCCTTGATTCCTGAGCTCTCTCTTGAGTTACAGAAAATGAAGGAGTTTGTGGAGGTGGCAGCCACTTAAGGATCTAGGAGGTAAGGCTTCAGATTGTTGTGGTAGAGCCCAGTCTACTAATTGGGTATTTGTGTTACAAAGGATAAAGAATTAATGTTAGTTTTTCTTATTCCTTTAACCATAACCTTTTCTTGCAGCCAGGCCACTTTGCTCCTGTCCTTTAGAAATACCTTGTAAATCCTCACCTCCACCCCCAATCTTATTTCCCTGCTTCCCTTATTTCAGCCTCACTGGGTATTCATAGTTTCCTAAAGCCACCATGCACACTCATACCTTTCAACCATTATGCATATTTATCCTTGCTAGTCTTCTTTGTTTGGTATGGTGTCCCCTGACCCTCTACCTACAGGGAGACTTGATCTTTCCTCACTCTGTGCTTCCACAATGCAAGCTTCCTTCCAGATTACTTATAACACAGCATTCTGGAGTCTGCTGGTCTGTAACTATGCTGATCTATAACTATAGACCAGAGTAGGAGCTTCTTGAAGCCAGGGACTATTTTATCAATTCTTTTGAATCTTCAGTACTGGCATATATGATGTCTCATTTTTAAATAAATAAGTATTATTAGCAAGAAGTGAAAATATAGTCTAGAAGTTGTTCATAGGAATTTCCAGTTAACTTGTTTTCCAGTTGACTTCTTTTCTGAAAAGTTTTCTGATTTCTAGGGGTCAATCCTTAAATTTAAGAGATATTTCTTACCCCAAATCATTGTCAATTTTCACAATTTCACTAATTTCCCATCATCAGAGCAAAAAGAGGAATTTACAGTTTTACTACCTAGCATCTGCCTCTCACTGGATTTTTTTTTTGTTATGGCCTTTTAATTTTTATTCAACAACATTACTCAAGTAGTAGTAGGCAGAACATTGGAGAATATAAAACTAGCTTGAGAGAATGTTCAATTATGTTTTCATCTTGATTCTATGTCACATATGAATGTTTTTTAATATTGCTACTGGTCTCTGATTTAGGATTTCTGGTGGAATTCTAATGCATTCACTTTTTAAAAATACTGGTATATAGAATCACACAGTTTAAGACTTAGTGGGATATTTGAGTTTATCTAGTTCACAATCTTTATTTTGAAAGGAAACTGAGACAGAATGAGGTTAAGATTTGTCCAAAGTTATCTAGATAGTTAAATAACTAAATATAGAATCTGAACTTTACAAATCACTATCCAGTTTCCTCCCTTTGGTTTTGGCCTTCTCTAGCTATTCTTTAATCAATGACATTTATTTTTAAGACTAGGGTAGGTCCACAGCAAAACTGGGCAGAAAGTATGGAAGTTCCTATATATTCACTTCCCCCACACATGCATAACCTTCTCAGTATCAACATCCATACCACAGTGGTATATTTATACCATCAGTGAACCTACATTGACATGCCATTATCATCCAAAGTACATAGTTTATATTAGGGTTCACACTTGGTGTTGTACATTCTATGGGTTTTGACAAATGAATGACATGTATCCACCACTGTAGTGTCACACAGATTAGTTTAACTGACCTAAAAACCTCTGTGCTCTGCCTATTCATCTTCCCTAACCACTGGCAACCACTCATCTTTTCACTGTCTCAATAGGTTTATTGGTTCTGTAATATCATATGGTTGGAATCATAGAGTATGTAGCCTTTCAGATGGGCTTCTTTCATTAGTAATATGCAATAATTATTACTTTGCATTATTCATTAAGTTTTCTCCACGTCTTTACAGGGCTTGTTAGCTCATTCCTTTTTAGTGCAAAATAATATTTCATTGTCTAGATGTACCACAGTTTACCCATTCACTTACTGAGGGACATTTTGGTTTTGACAGTTACGAATAAAGCTGCCATAAATATCCATGTGCAGGTTTTTGTGTGGGCATATGTTTTAAATTTACTTGGGAAAATACAAAGGAGTACAATCACGGATTGTATGGATGTATGGTAAGAGTATTTTTAGTTTTCTTAGCAATTGCCAAGCTATCTTCCAAAATGGCTATACCATTTATACATTCCCACCAACAATGCATGAGAGTTCCTGTTGCTCGGCATCCTCATCACATTTGTTGATGTCAATGTTCCGGATTTTGGCCATTCTAATCAATATGTAGTGGTATATCATTGTTGGTTTAATTTGCAATTCCCTGATGACATATGATGCTGAACAGCTTTTCAGAAGTTTATTTCCCATCGGAGTATCTTGTTTGGTGAGGTGTCTGTTCAGGTCTTTTGCCTATCATTTAATTGGTTTGTTCATTTTCTTCTTGGTAAGTTTTAGTAGTTCTTTGAATATTTTGGATATTATGCCTTTAACACATGTATCCTTTGCAAATATTTTCACCCTGTAGCTTGTCTTCTCATTCCCTTGACATTGTCTTTCACTGAAGTTTTTAATTTTAGCGAAGTCCAGCTTACCATTTATTTCTTTCAAGGACTGTGCCTTTGGTGTTGTATCTAAAATGTTGGTCTTCTAGATTTTCATCTATGTTATCTTTTAGGAGTTTCATAGTTTTGTTTTTAAATTTAGGCCTGTATTTATTTTGAGTTAATTTTTATAAGGGTGTAAGGTCTGTGTCTAGATTCATTATTTTTACATGTGGATATCCAATTGTTCCATCATGATTTGTTGAAAATTCTATCTTTGATCCATTGGTTTTCCTTTGCTGTTGGTCAAGTGTATTTATATGGGCCTATTTCTGGATCATTTTTTTCTGTTTCACTGATTGTTTTGACTGTATTTATGTGGCTCTATTTCTGGATCTTTTTTTTATGTTTCATTGATTGGTTTACCTATTCTTTCACCAATAACACCCTGCCTTGACTACTACAGTTTTACAAAAAGTCTTGAAGCCACGTAGTGTCAAAGCCACCTTTGTTCTCTTTCAATATTAAGTTAGCTATTCCGGGTCTTTTGCCTCTTCAAATAAACTTTAGAACCAGTTTGTCAATATCCACAAAATAACTAGCTGCAATTTCAATTAGTATTGTGTTGAATCCACAGATAAAACTGGGAAGAACCAACATATCGAAAATATTGAGACTTCCTTTTCTTGAACTGAACATCTTGCATTTATTTAGTTCTTTGATATCTTTCATCAGAGTTTTGTGGTTTTCTTAATGTAGATCTTATACATATTTTGTTATATTTATACCTAAGTACTTTGCGGGATTGCTAATGTAAACAGTAATGTGTTTTTAATTTCAACTTCTACTTGTTCATTGCTGCTATATAGAAAAGTAATTGACTTTTGTACATTATATTTGTACCCTGCAATCTTGCTATAACTACTTATTAGTTCCAGGAGTTCTTTTGTCCATTTTTTAAATTTTCTGCATAGATGATGATGTCATCTGCAAACAAAAATAGTTTTCTTTCTTCTTCCCTAATCTTTATACCTATTTCTTTTTCTTATCTTGTTGCATTAGCTAGAATTTCCAGTATGATGTTGAAAAGCAGGGGAGAGGAAATATCCTTTTCTTGTTCCTGATCTTAGAGGAAAGTTTCTTGTTAGTGTTATTTATTAAGTTAAGGAAGGTTCTCTCCTTCCTAGTTTGCTGAGTTTTGTTTGTTTGTTTGTTTTGTTTTGAGAAGGAGTCTCGTCTCACTCTGTCACCCAGGCTGGAGTGCAGTGGCGCAATCTCAACTCACTGCAAGCTCCACCTCCCGGGTTCACACCATTCTCCTGCCTCAGCCTCCTGAGTAGCTGGGACTACAGGCACCTGCCACCACGCCCAGCTAATTTTTTTGTATTTTTAGTAGAGACACGGTTTCACTGTGTTAGCCAGGATGGTCTCTATCTCCTGACCTCATGATCTGCCCGCCTCAGCCTCCCAAAGTGCTGGGATTACAGGTGTGAGCCACCACGCCTGGCCATGCTGAGTTTTTATTATAAATGGGTGTCATGTTTTGTCAAATGCTTTTTCTGTATCTGTTGATATGATTGTGTGATTTTTTTCTTCTTCAGGATGTTCTGTGGTGAATTATGTTAATTGATTTTCAAATGTTGAACCAGCCTTGCATCTCTGGAATAAATCCCACTTGGTCATGGTGTATAATTCTTCTTATAAATATTTGGATTTGATTTTCTAATATTTTGTTAAAGGTTTTGCATCTGTGTTTTAGAGAGATACTGGTATGCAGTTTCCTTTACTTGTAACATCTTTGTCTGGTTTTGGTATTAAGGTAATGCTGGGCTCACAGAATGAGTTAGGAAGTATTCCCTCTGCTTCCATCCTCTGAAAAATATTGTAGAGAATTAGTATAATTTCTTTCTTAAGTGTTTGGTAAAATTTACCAGTAACCCATCTGGGCCTGGTGCTTTATGTTTTAAAATGTTATTAATTATTGATTTAATTTATGTAACAGTAGGTCTAATTAGATTGTCTATTTTTCTTATGTGAATTTTGTCAGATTGTGTCTTTCAAGGAATGCTGTGGTTTAGATTTTTGTCCCCTCGTACTGTTGTATTGAAATTTGATCTCCAGTATTGGAGGTAGGGCCTCATGGGAGGTGTTTGGATCATGGAATTAGGTCCTACATAGATAGATTAACGCCTTCCTTCAGGGGTGAGTGAGTTCTCCCTCTATTATTTCCTGTGAGAGGTAGTTGTTAAAAAGAGCTTGGCAACTTTCCCCTCTCTCTTGCTTCCTCTTTCGTCATGTGATCTCTGCATATGATCAATCTTGAACTTTCCAGCCATCAGAATGATGAGCCAAATAAATCTTTTCTTTTTTTTTTTTTAAACAAATTACCAGTCTCTAGTATTCTGCTATAGCAACACAAAATAGACTGAGACAAAGGAATTACTTCATTTTACATAGGTTATCAAATTTGTGGATATAAAATTATTCATAATATTCCTTTATTATCCTATTAATATCTATGAGATCTAAGGTGATGTCCTCTCTTTAATTTCTTTTGTATTTTATTATTATTTTTAAATTTTTATTTTATTTAAAGTTCCAGGATACATGTGAAGAATGTGCAGGTTTGTTACATAGGTAATGGTTTTTATTAGTATTATTTTTTTAGAGACAGGGTCTCACTCTGTTGCCAAGGCTGGAGTTCAATGGCATGATCATAGCTTACTGAAACCTGGAACTCCTGGGCTCAAGTGATCCTCCTGCCTCAGCCTCCCAAGTAGCTGGAACTACAGGCATGTGCCAGCATGCCCAGCTTAATTTCTAATATGATTAATTTCTATCTTCTTTATTTTATTCTTAGTTAGCTTAGCTAGAAATTTATTGATTTTATTGATCTTTTCAAAGAATGAGCTTTGGGTTTTGTTGACTTTCTCTGTTGATTTATTGCTTTCAATTTCATTGATTTCCGCTCTAGTTTTTAGTATTTCTTTTCTTCTGCTTACTTTGGATTTAATTTGTTCTTCTTTATTTCATTTCCTAAGATGGAAGGTTAAATTTTTATTAATCTCAGATTTTTCTTCTTTTCTGATATATACATTTAATGGCATTAATTTTCCTCTAAATGCTGCTTGTGCTACATCCCACAAGTTTTGGTAAGTTGTACTTTCTTTTTACTTACTGCAAAATGTTTTTTTTTAATTTCTCATGCCATTTCTTCTTTGATCCATATGTTATTTGAAAGTCTTGCTTCATCTCCAAGTATTTTGGGATTTTTTTAACTTTCTGTTATTGACTTGTAGTTCAATTCCACTGTGGACTGAAAGCAGAGATTGTATGATTTTTATTGCTTTACATATGTTAAGATGGGTTTTATGGCCCCAGAATGTGGTCTAGCTCAGTGAAGATCCCACGTGAGCTTGAGAAAATATATAATTTGCTGGTTTTAGATGAAGTAGTCTATAGCTTTCCATTATATCCAGTGTTTTGATGGTGGTATTATGTTTAGCTATGTCGTTACTGATTTTCTGCCTGCTGTATCTGTCCCTTTCTGATAGAGGAGTGTAAAAGTATCCAACTATAGTAATGAATTCATCTATTTCTCTTTGTAGTTCAGTCATTTTTTGCCTCATGGAGTTTGACACTCTGTTTTTGTTAGGTACATATACATTAAAGATTGTTATGTCTTCCTGGAATATTGATCTTTTATCCCTATGTAATGCTCCTGTTTTTCCTTTTTGATTACTTTTCTTGTTCTAAACTTGGCTCTGTCTGAAATTAATAAGCTGTTCTTACTTTCTTTTGATTAGTGTTAACATGGTATATCTTTTTCCATTCCTTTACTTTTAATATATATGTGTCTTCATAGCTAAAGTGGGTTTCTTGTAGACATCATATAGTTGAGTTTTGTTTTGGATTCACTCTGACAACCTCTGTCTTTTAATTGCTGTATTAGACACTGATATTTGAAATGATTATTGATATAGTTGAATTATCATCTACCATCTTTATTACTGTTTTCTATTTAGTGCCCTTTTTCTTCACTCCTTTTTTTGTCTTCTACACTTTTTTTCTGCCTTTTGTAATTTTAACTGAACATTCCATATGATCCCATTTTCTTTCTTTTCTTAGTATGTCAATTATACTTCTTTTTTTTGTGTGTGGTTGCCCTAGAGTTTGCCCTATCCATTAACAGCTAATCCAGGTCGACTTTCGAATAACACTATACCACTTCATAGGTAGTGTAAGTATCTCATAATAACAAAATATTCCTAATTCTTGCTTTCCATCTCTTGTATCATTGCTGTCATTCTTCTCACTTATACATAAGCATACATAGGAATATATATATTATATAATGTAAGCATACATAGGAATATATATATTATATAATGTAAGCATACATTGTCGAGTAGATTGGTGATATTATTTTGAATAAACTGTTATCTATTAGATCAATTAAGAATTAGAGGCCTAGGTGGGAGGATCACCTGAGGTCAGGAGTTGGAGACCAGCCTGACCAATATGCAGAAACCCCATCTCTACTAAAAATACAAAATTAGCCAGGCATGGTGGCACATGCCTGTAATCCCAGCTACTTGGGAAGCTGAGGCAGGAGAATCACTTGAACCCGAGAGGCAGAGGTTGTGGTGAGCTGAGATTGCACCATTGCACTCCAGCCTGAGTAACAAGAGCAAAACTCCATCTCAAAAAAAAAAAAAAGTATTAGAAAAACAAAAGTTTTCATTTTAGCGTCACTTAATTATTTTCTGATGCCCTTCCTTTATTCAGATCCCTGTTTCTGACTTATATCATTTCCCTTCTCTCTGAAGAATTCCTTTTAACATTTCCTGCAAGGCAGGTCTACTGGCAACAAATTCCCTCAATTTTTGTTTATCTGAGAAAGTCCTTATTTCTCCTTTACTATTGAAGAATAATTTTGCAGGATGTAGAATTCTTAGTTGGTGAGTTTTTTCTTTCAACACTTTCAGTTACAATTAGATTTTCCTATCCTTGCATTTGTTCACAGAGAAGTTTCTGCTTGTGGGTTTTTGCTCTGATAAGTTGTGGTTCTCTATATCCACCTGCCTGTCTCTCCAATTTGGGGGACAGCTTTTTGCCCTTACTTTTCTGACAGATCTAAGATTCATTGACTTTTCAAGTTGTTTAGCTTTTTTACATGTTAGTATCAGGTGGTTTATTCCAATCTCCTTACATGTTAGACTAGAAACCAGAAACTTGAATTGCATTTTCAGAGTAATAACTTTATTTAATTTAACCTTAATTACAATGGATTAAACATGTGTAAATAGAAGAATACATGGAGTCTCTTATTTATCCTATGAGAAAAAGTGGTCATAATAGTTCTCTTATTGTTACTGGGATCTGATTTTCTTTGCCATTTGGGCTACTAAGAACTTGTAAAGTAACAGAACTAAATATTGCTTCACTGAACTAGCTGGTTCAGTGAAGTACGTCAGGTTGTATAATCTATTTGTGCTATGCACAAAATCAGGCAACAATGAGGATATAATTTAGAATACAGCAAACCTCAGACCAAAGTTATTAAGATGAAGAGAGGCTATTCAGACTTTCCTCCCCACGACCATTCCTTTGCCCACCCAAGATAGTCCTATAATTGCCACCTCAGTGCAGGGCTGGTATGAAGAAAAGCACAGAAGACCTATGGTGACAGAGATGCTCCAGAAACCTAGCAGGTGGGTGCAGGGAGCTGTTGAGAGAAGAAATTGTTGCTGTAGACTGAATTTGGATCCCTGTCCCAGTTTTGAGGAGGCCTGGTAGTTTGGAATTCCTTTTTAATTACTTTTTCGGCCACAAGACTATGGCTTCTTGAATGCAATGCTGCCCTGACATCTAACTATGTGGGTTCTGGGATTTAGAAGGCTTGCAGAAACAACTCTGCTCTATAGCTGGGTTGGCTTGCAGGGCTTATCTGCCTCAACATGCCTACTGTATGCTGTGCTAACATTTTCTTAAAGGAAGATAATTACTACAAGAATAAAAAAGAAAGTAGAAAATGACATGTAATCTATAAAATAGTTTCTGAGGAGAAATATATTCTTGCCTGGCACAAATAAAAGGATTTTTATATTGTTATTACTAGAAGAGAGTCAAGGCTACTTTTCAAAACTGTGAAAACCTCAAAGTTTTGCCTGGAGAAATTTCCTTTTGCAGGAGGATTTTGAAAACTTTGACTTTGATCTACTTTGTTTGATCCATGGGAAGTAATATTGGTAATATCTCAGGGTTCAGCAGAGTAACCCCATTAACTTGCCATGATCATGAAATGATTACTTCTGCTTAACAGAGGCATATTAAAAATAAGACAGAGCCTCAAGTAGCCCCATATAATGGACACATAACCATTCTCAATAAACCAAATAATCTGGCTTGTCTTCAGAAGTTCAAGCTGATAATAGTATGAGATGAGTCTTATACCATGCTTGGCAGGACTCTGGTGAGGGGTGCAGGCTCTAGGCCACCTCTACCACCTATTCCTCAACTGTACTTGCTCATTGCAGAATCTGTTTTATATCTTAGGTTAACATATAAGATGTCATTTCAACAAAGGATTCTGTGCACCCCCTGACCCCCCTGCAAGTGTTTGAAAGCCATGGAGTATTCATAGCTACAAATGGGCTTTGTTTTCAAACAATGTATAAGTCAGTTACTTGGAACTCAGAACACACTTATACTCCAGTACAAATAATATTTAAGATTATAGGTAGGATCCTAAACTGGTCCACAGATGCCTGATTTGTAACCCAGTGTGTCCTGGAAAAGCAGGACAGCTACTGGAACTTCTACAGCAGGTGGGTATTTTAGAAGCAGGAGGTTCAGTATTGCTCTAATAAAGGTCCGAAAATATTAGTAATAACAAGGAATATTACTTATTGAACACACTGTTTGTGCCAATCTCTCTTCTGTGTGGTTTATGAGTGCCATCTCATGTAGGATTAATTAAAGTTGACCCTACAGAACTGTGTGTCAGGCACTCTGCAGATTTTCTCGTTTAGACTTCTTAACAACCTATTTTAC
The DNA here is from genome assembly GCF_028885655.2 of Pongo abelii. Taxonomy (NCBI): domain Eukaryota; kingdom Metazoa; phylum Chordata; class Mammalia; order Primates; family Hominidae; genus Pongo; species Pongo abelii. The sequence continues at coordinate 128,071,596 of NC_071993.2, read as the reverse complement.
AAACAGAAAAACTAAGTCAGAGAAAATGATTAACTTGCTTTAATTTGTTCACATTTTGATCAGATTTTCTGATATCTGGCAGAGTGATTTCTTTCAAGTCATTGGTCCCATCTGGTCCTGATACCTACAGAAGTGCACTTGTGGCCACAGTGGGAGAGGTGATAGGCCAGAGGGTGTGACAAACTGGGCAGCAAGTCAGCAGGACCAGGGGAGAGAACAAGTTTGTAACCTGAGTCTCCACTCATCACCTGTGGGACTCCAGCACATTGTGTTAACTCTCTCAGCCCTGTTGTCCTCATCTGTTTACAGGCATAGTCATAGGATCCACTTCATGGTGTTTCAGTAAGGATTAAGTGGGAACCCATTAAATGTCTGAGCAAAGTGTCAGGTGCCCAGTAGCTATAACTCATATCTGTTCCATGTACCCCTGAGTCACTGAACTAAAAGCCAAATGTCTTACTTCTGACTACCATGGACTCCTGACCCACATAAGACTTCAGGTATTTCTGGCAATGTCTAGGAAGACCCAATTATATAATCAAATATTACAATGAGAGAATCTTGTGGTACCCAGGATAATAAAAATGGTAGGTAGCAGACATCTCACCTCAGATTCAGCTCCATGATAGTATTATTAGCCCTGTACACCTTGAACCTTCTCAGTCTTTTCTAGAAAGGTCTAGAAACTTCTGAAAGAAGTGAGCTGGACCTTGAAGCAAACAATACAGGAGAGGGACAGCCCCTCAGGCTTTCCCAGGGAAAAGTCTGAAAGAAGATGGCAGATGCAGAGGCCCAGGAATGGTGTCTGGGTCACAGTGCCAGTACTCCAGAATTCCCAGCCAGTGTACTTCAGAGCCAGGGACAAAGGCTGGCCACGAAGGGCCTGCAGCCAGGATGCTTCAGATTTGCTCTTGGCCATGGGGCTTCCCCATTATTTACCTATATTTTCCTTTATTTAACTGTTGTGAGTTTTAAATATTTTAAAAGTGGAGGAGAGGGAAGGCTTACCTTTAAAATGAAAACTGGTTTGTGAACCCGTGAAGGAAAATGTTAGAAATGGATAGAGACCTACCTTGGCAGAGAAGTAGCTCCTCAACATAATTGGGTGGAATTCTCTAAACACCTCAGGCTACAGGAGAGTAAACAGGGCAGAAGGGCTAAGGACAACCCAGTTTTTGAAAAAAGAAAGTATATGTACATATGAACATAAGTTTATCGTAAATTGAACTGACATAAAGAATTACAGGCCAGATGCCGTGGCTCACACCTGTAATCCTAGCACTCTGGGAGGCCAAGGCGGGTGGATCACTTGAGGCCAGGAGTTTGAGACCAGCCTTACCATCATGGCGAAACCCTGTCTCTACTAAAAATACGAAAATTAGCTGGGCAGGAGAATCACTTGAACCTGGGAGGTGGAGGTTGCAGTGAGCCAAGATCATGCCACTGCACTCCAGCCTGGGTGAAAGAGCCAGACTCTGTTTCAAAAAAAAAAAAAAAAAAAAAAGAATTGCAGCACAGAATTTATAAACAATAAAAATATCCAATAATCTTAATTGAAAATTCTATATACCTATGTAAAGTCATTATCTTCAGTGTGACTTCCTATTTCATGGAAAATGTATGGTTTTTATAATTTGCAACTCCATACTGTGACAAAATCAGACTATGAATAAATGCCTGATGACTATTTCAATGAGCAAAATCAGTCACATCATTGAAAAATCCCAATGAATGTACAACTAATGAATGTTGGTTGGTTGGTATTTTCATGAGACAAAAATGAAATAGTGAAGATATATGTTGAAACTTCACTCAATGATGTGAGCAAATTCTTTGCTGAATCTGATAATAGTTGTCTAATGCTAGAAAACTGCTATAAAGGACACACTTTTAAGTTTAATTATATAATTTAATTATATTATCCGATTTTTCTCAGTCACTTTGTTAAATTGAGACAATAAACAAAACAACTTACACCAATTCCTGTGGTATAAATTCTCCCATCATGGCCATTTGAAACTATTAAGTTCATGTCACTGAATGCAGAATTGGGAAGAGATGTGCAGTACCACTCTTATATATACCGCTGTACATATACCATTGTTAAATACTATACAGATACAACAGATGTAAATTTCCTCCAGAACGTAAATAATAGGAGTAAAATACTTAGGAAGTAATGAGTTTTGAGTATTTATGACCTTTGACTTTAATATAATATAGTATGATTTATTTAATTGCATGTCTAACTTAATTTTTAATATGGCTTTGTTTAGCCAGCTCACAGAATCCTTGAAAGCTTAGCAATCAGTGACAAGGAAGTGGACCATGTTCCTGCTTGCTCAGGCTGTGGATCTGGGGTAGCCTCCTTACCCCCACTGTGGAGACCTTGGTGCATTTCACCAGGAGCTCCCCCACCACCCCTATCAGGGCTAGTGCTTGTGCTCACCATTGGAGTATCCAAGTGGTAGGCTTGGCAGTCCAGCTCCACTCAGCTTTATTCCCCTCTCCCTGCATCTGGGGCTGAGTAGGGAATTCAGGCCACTTTACATTCCACAGATCAGCCCATTGCCTGAGGCAACAGAGAGACTTTCCTAGTAAACAAAATCAAGCATATACCATCTGCTTCTCTTGAAGCCAGCTCTTACCCACAAAATCTTACCACATACAGAAGCTGCTGACACGTGTGCACTGGAGAACAGGTGTACTTCCTGAGACCTCTGCCATCCTGGCTCTGCAGGAGGCTGTGAGCCTGCTCACATGACCAGTACATTACTACTACAACCAGAATATCAGAAAGCCACCACACAATGGCTATCTATAACCAAGAAACTCATACAGAGTCATGGCCACTGAAAGCACCCAGAACCAAAGCCAAACAACCCTACACAACATCAAGGGGGGAAAAATCCTATCCAAATGAAAGTAAATTAAAAAATAATAAAAAGAGATAGTTTATTCAGATGAGAAGGGCAGAGGAACAATTGTGAAAGTATGAAAAAACTGTTACAACACCCACAAAGGACCACACTGAGTCTTTAACAATGGATCCTAACCAAAATGAAATATTTGAAATACCAAGTAAATAATTTAAAATATTGATTTTAAAGAAGCTCAGTGAGATCCAAGAGAAAGTTGAAAACAATATAAAGAAATCAGAAAAACAATTCAGAATATAAATGAAAAATTAACAAAAGTCATAGATATTTTAAAAGACAAAAACAAATAGAACTTCTGGAAATGAAAAATTCATTGAAGAAACTATAAAATACTGTTGAAAGCTTTAATAATAGACTAGACCAAGCAGAAGAAAGAATCTCCAAGCTTGAAAACAAGTCTTTTGAATTAACCCAGTCAGACAAAAATAAAGAAAAAGTTTTTAAAAATGAACAAAGCCTTCAAGAAGTATGGGATTATGTAAAACGTCCAAACCTACAAGTCATAGGTATACTTGAGTCAGAAGAAAAAAACGTTGGAAAAACCTATCTGAGGAAATAACTGAGGAACATTTGCCTAGTCTTGTTAGAGATTTAGTATCCTGATACAAGAGGCTCAGAAAACTCCAAGAAAATACATTTTAAGATATACTTCACCAAGACATATAGTCATCACACTATCTGAAGTCAACGTAAGGGAAAAATTCTAAAGTCACCAAGAGAAAAGTGTCTAATCACCTATAAAGGAAACTCCATGACACAGCAGATTTCTCAGCAGAAACCTTACAAACAAGAAGAAATTGGGGTTCAATTTTCAGACTTAAAGAAAAAACTCTCAACCGTGAATTTTGTATTCTGCTAAATTAAGCTTCATAAATGAAGAAGAAATAAAGTATCTCCCAGACAAGCAAACACTAAGAGAATTTGTTATCACTAGACCAGTTCTTCAAGAAATGCTCAAGGAAGTTCTAAACATGTAAACAAAGGTTGATACTTAACATTATAAAAACACACAAAAGTATAAAAATCACAGGTCTTATAAAACAGTTACACAAATGAGACTACAAAGCAGTTAGGTGATAACATTATGACAAGAGCAAAACCTCATACATCAATATTAACTTTGATTGTGAATGGATTAAATGCACTTAAAATATATAGATTGTTGGAATTGATTTAAAAATTGATCTAAACATATTCTGCTTACAAGAAACCCACCTAACTGGTAAAGGCCTATAGACTCAAAGTAAAGGGGTAGAAAAAGATATTCCATGCAAACAGAAACCAAAATCAATCAGGAGAAGCTATACTTACGTCAGATAAAATAAACCTTAAATCAACAACAGTAAGAAAAAAAAAAAAGACAGTCATTATATAATGATAAAAGAATGTATTCACCAGGAAGTTATAACAATCATAGATATATGTGCACCCAACACCAATGCAGCCAGATTCATAAAACAAATACTATTAAATATTAAACCTAAGAAAAGAGATAGACAGAAATACAATAATAGTGGGGCACTTCAACACCCCACTGACAACACTAGACAGATCATTGAGATAGAAATTCAACAAAGAAACACTGGACTTAATTAGGCATCTAGACCAAATAGACCTAGCAGACATTTACAGAATATTCTACCCAACGACTGCAGAATATACAGTGCATAGAACTGTGTAGATAAAGCATATATTAGGCCACAAAACAGGTCTCAATAAATTTTAAAAAATTGAAATCATATCAAGTATCTTCTCAGACCACAGTGGAATAAAACTAGAAATCAATTCCCAGAAAATCTATGAAAACAATAATAATACACGGAAATTAAACAACCTGCTCCTGAATGATCTTTGGGTTAACAATGAAATTAAGATGAAAATTTAAAAATTTTTGAAACAAATGGAAATGGAGACATGACATATCAAAACCTCTGGGATACAACAAAGGCAGTGCTTAGGAGAAAGTTTATTGCAGTAAATGCCTACAGAACAAAAATAAAAAGAACACAAATTAACAGCCTAATGTCACACCACAAGGAACCAAAAGAAAACAAGAACAAACCAAACACAATGCTAGCAGAAGGAAAGGAATAACAAAGAGAAGAAATAAATGAAATTGAGACAAAAAATACAAAGGATCAATGAAACAAAAAGTTGGTTATTTGAAAAAATAAACAAAATTGATAGACCACTAGCTAGACTAATCAGGAAGACAGAAGATTCAAATAAGCACAATCAGAGATGAAAAAGGAGACATTACAACTGATACCACAGAAATACAAAACAGCCTCAGGGACTGTTATGAACATCTCTATCTTCACAAACTGGAAAACTAGGGGAAATGGATAAACATCTACAAACATGCAACCTCACAAGAACGAATCACGAAGAAATAGAAAGCAAATAACAGGCCAATAACAAGTAGTGAGATTGAATCAGTAACAATAATAATAATAATAAAATCCCTCAACCAAAAAAAAAAAAAAAAAAAGGCCCAGGGCCAGATGGATTCACAGCTGAATTCTACCCTGTATACAAAGAACTGGTACCAATGCTACTGAAACTGTCCCAGAAAAATCAAGGAGGAGGGAATTATCTTTAACTCACTCTGTGAAGCCAGTATCACCATGATACCTAAATGAGGCAAAGACACAACAAGAAAAAGAAAACTACAGACCAATATCCCTGATTAACACAAATCCTCAAAAATCCTCAAAAAAAAAAAAAAAAAACACTAACAAACTGAATCCAACAGCACATCAAAAAGATAATAAGCCACAATCAAGTGGGTTTTATTTCAGGGATGCAAGAATGGTTCAACATACACAAATCAATAAATGTGATTCATCACATAAACAGAATAAGAGGAAAAACCATATGATCCTCTCAAAAGATATGGAAAAAGCATTTGATGAAATTCTGCATCCCTTCATCATAAAAACTCAACAAAGTAGGCATCAAAGAAATATAACTTAAAATAACGAAAGCCATATACAACAAACCCATAGCCAACATCATACACACACACCACAAAATACTATGCAGCTATAAAAAGAATGAAATCATGTCTTTTGCAGCAGTGTGGATGGAACTGGAGTCCATTATCTTACGTGAAATAACTAAGAAACACAAAGTGAAATACTACATGTTCTCACCTGTAAGTGGGAGCTAAACTGTGTACACATGGACATAGAAAGTGGAATAATAGACACTGGAAACTCAGAAAGGTGGGAGGTGGTGGGGAATGAGAAACTACCCAATAGCTACAATGTACACTATTTGGGTGATGGTTACACTAATAGCCCACACTTCGTTCACTACACACTATCTCCACGTAACAAAACTGCACTTGTACTTTCAAACTCTATCAAAATAATCTTCACAAAAAAGAAAAAATTTTAGCAATCAGCTGCCTAGGCCACTACAAGGAGGCTTCAGCAGACACTGGCTGAAGGCAGCTGGGAGAGGCAGCAGGAGGCCTGAGTGAAAAGTGCAGGGCCTGGCCATTATTGCTGGAGGGAAACCCCTGGTAATGCAGCAGAGTAGAAGCAGAGAGAAAGCAAAGCTTGACCATGGGTAATCGCCTGTTGAAAGCCGTTTTGAGCAGGGGCAAGAAACACAAAAACAAGCACCTTTTTGCTCTGGGATAGTTGTAATGTGACGAGAGGAAGGTGGCTCCCCTAGCTTCAAGAACTGGCTAGCTCCTCATTGCTCAGCTCCCAGCCTACAGGGTGTGTCCTCAGGAAGGTTTGCTGTGACTACCTGGCCTCATACTTCTTCCTTTCCGTATCACTCATCCCATTTGTAATTATTTCTTCAACACCCACTTTCTTTCCCCAGTAGATTGTAAGACATTCAAGGGCAGGGACTGCCTAGTTTCCTGCCTTATCCTTGGGGCCTGGCACAGAGCTTGGCACTTAGGAGGTGCTCAATAGATTACTTATGGCAACAAACTAATTCCAGCCTTGTAATGATTCCAGGCATTGCCTTCCTCGATCTTATCTCAGCTTTGGCTTCCTGTTTGGATTCAGGTTGCTGATAACAGGTGAAGGTGAGCTGCATGGCCTTATCAACTGGGCAAATTTAGTGGAGTCACCTTTCAGATTAAAGAAACAGTGGGAGAGGAAGTTTGAGCATGAGGTCACAGAGGGAACCTCTTGGGCTACTTTCCATGATCTCAAAGCAGTTTTGTTATTTCATTTTCTCATTCATTCACTCGTTCTTCATTCATCTAGCAGGTATGTTTTGAAAGGTGACTCTGTGCCCAGCCCTGTATAAAAGCATCTGGTACCTGGTACCTTCTGAGTCATCAGTGGGGCAAGGTAGGTTGTGAAAGCTTCTGGAATCAGGCAGATGTAGCTTCAAATTCCAGGTCTTTACTGACAGTCCATGAAAACTTGGGTATGTCTCTTAACCTCCTTGAACTTTTGCTTCCCTCTTTTGTGAAACGGGCAAATAAGGTGTCTGTTGCAAGGCTGTTGTAGGACCCAAAGGTGATGAGATATCAAAAGTAACCAGCTCCTAGCCAGAGCTCCATGTATGTTAATTCCCAGCATCCTCCCACCCCCAACATCCCTTCCCACCGCCACCACATCTCTAAGTATATTTTCCACCTCCTTTTTCACTTAAAAAGTTTGCATTCATTCTGCACTGGTTTCATTCAAAACTTCTCCAAGTGCAATGCCCAGACCACCAGCATCAGAATTCCCTGGGGAGCCTGTTAAGATGCAAATTCCTGGGCCCTGATATAGTTCCCAAGAATCAGAACCTCTGGGGTTAGAGTTCAGCAGACATGATTGCAGACATGTTCCCAAGGCAAAGACATCACACTTGGTGCTTCCAGTCTCTGAGAAGCCCCCCGGCAGCAATGATTGGTGCCAGAGACCTAAATCTGGCTTGAAGACAACCAGACTTGAGAGAGTATCTAGAAACATGTGTGCAGTTAGCAAGGAGAACAGAAGGGAGGGAGGATATATGTGAATGATGTTGGCAGTAATGAGTGGGGGTGAGATGGGAATGAAGATGTCAGCTAGCAATGTCCTGGCTGGGCAAAAGCTAGGAGATGCCACCTGAGACTGATGGGGGAAATCTGCCCCACCCTGTAGATGGCTCGAGGTGCTGGCTGCTCCAGGAGTCACAGGGAGGTTCAGGACCTCCACCAATCCCTACAGGTAGCCTCCTGACACTGAAATTCTCCAGGTCAGTCCTGGTTTCAAATATTTTGTCCCCTTATTAGATTTTGTGTCCTGATGACATTAATAGCTGCTAGCATTGCAGAGAGCTTCCTGTCAAATGCTTGGAAAAGAGAAGCGGTGTTAGGGTCAAAATTGTACTCAAATCCTGCCTCTGTCCCTGGTAAGGAGGATGGCATTGGGAAAGGCATGTGACTTCTTGGAGCATCTGCTTGTTCATCTGTAAAGTGGGGATAACAGAGTCTGCCTTTCAGGATGGTGGTGAGGGATCAATGACATAGATGATGTGTTTAAAGCCCAGAATGAAAAGGCACAGAATACACACTCATTCCCTTTTCCCCACCCATTGTCCCAGAACAGGAGCCCAGGAGGGAGCCTGCTCCTTACCCGAGTGGAGGTTCACAGTCTCCACTGACTCAGGCAGCTCTGGCAGCCAAACAGTTCTGAAGCCACCCACTGCGGTGATTCTTTTGTCTGTGAGTTGCACTTTGATTGACAGGCCTTTGCTCAACACAGAAGGTTTGCATTTTCCATGGAATGGGAAGAAGAGACAGGAAGTAGGGAGGCTTGGGAGGCGAATGATCTAGAGCTGATGGCCAGGAGGCAAGCCCAGAAATGTTCAAGCAGGGAGTCAGAAAACTCGAGTTGGAAGTGCAAGTTGCCAGTGAAGGACAAGGGGAACTTGCTTAAGACCAGCTCCTTGGCATTTCTCTTGGAACAAACTAAACCTTTAGTCATTGCAAGCTATAAAAAGGGTTGTGTGGATGGGAAGGACCCTAGTGGGTTAAGCAATGATATGTGAGTCCATGTAATTCCACACTCAGAGGAGGGTCTGCTGCTCAGAGTGGGGGCACATTACAGATTCCAGAAAGGGGCCAGCCTGAAGGCTGTGGGCTCTTCTCTAAGTGGATTCAGTGGCTCTATGGGCAACACTCCTGGTTGTCCCCGTCTCTGAACTCACTCCCCTTTCATCCCCTTTCCCTGCCTTGATCATCATCTTTGACACCAACAGCAGCAGAAGGCAGTGCAGGGGGAGTACAGGAGCTCTCCCCCATTCTACTGGGCTTCCTAGAGGTGCTGGTGGGAACCGAAAGCTAACAAGGTTCAGCTTTCTGTGGGTCTTGCAGGGACTTTCTGTGGCCTCCAGTGGCAGGGAGGTGTGTGCTCTGCTGGCAGTGAACGCAAAGCCACTGGAGGGGAGACTGACTGGGCCCCCAAAGGCACCAAGGGTATTTGGCCAGCGTCCTTCTCCTCTATGCTTCTGCTTTGGGTGATCAGAATCTGGGCCAAATTGGAACTCCAGAGTGGCAGAGTGAAACTCTATGGTGAAAATCTGTTTCTCCAATTTGTTTTAGAATTGCAGTAGCTTCAAGCCCACGTTCCTTATCATGACCACTCCATGTCTCCATCCCTACAGCCCCACTCCCTCCTGGATGATGGCACTACTCAGCTAATGAATGGACATGTGCTGTGACTTCCAGCTGTATCTCCTGTCTGCATGAACTGGCTCTTCTGTGTTGGCTTTAGGGTCTGGAAGATTCTCCTATCTCCTCTCTGGTGGGCCATGCCCCACGTTCCAAGGCCCCTCCCTGTTTCAGCTAACCCGCGGCAGTGGCCTCCAAACTTGTCTCCTGGTCTCCAGTCTCTCCCCTGCTCTGCTGCCAGGTTACACTTTGCACGACATAACTGCCCGTGCCTAGAAATTGCTGTTGCCTTCTCCCCCACCACCCCAGCCCAAACGTCAAATGCTTTCAGCAACGCACGTCTAGGCCTTTGTCTGAAGCCCTTTTGTCCTCTTTGCCCCCTAGTGGCATGTCAAGTATACCATAGAGAATAGGTATACCAGGCCCCTTCCTTCCAGAAGCTTCTATTCTAGAGAACAAAGGAGCAAATTGATAGGTAATTACAAATGGTAATTAGCACCATGGAAGAAACAGATAGCACTGGTCATAGAGAAACCTGGGGCGGGGAGGCTTCTATGAGGAGGCAGCATTCAGTAGTGACTCAAAGGGTAAGGAAGCCATAGCCCTCTCAATCTTGGAGCCTCACAACTCCCGGACCTCCTGTTGGCCTCCTGTGCCAGCAGCACGCTTTCTGTCACTCAGAATCATGTCTGTGGTGGAAGCAAATTGGCCAAGGCCTGGGATGTGAAACCCCTGCGGCCTTAACCAGCTGTTCTCCCGCTCCACGATCGTGGGACCCAGAGGGAGTTGTGCAGGGGGTCCCTCCCAGGGGCTTCATCCTAAGACGCTTGGGTGGTCCCTAAGAACCGAGGCTTCCTTTCTTCTCTCTGATGTGGAATCTGCCCTCGTTTTCTTGACCTTCAGGTTCCAGTCGAGAAGGCCAGTGTCTACTAACCACAAAAAATCACAGGAAAGAGGAAAAGAGCATCTCCTCCAGTGTGAAAGCATAAACAGAGGAGTTGCCTCATGGAGGGAAGCAGTTCTAATCACTCCAGTGCTCCAGAAAACACTTCATGCCCCGCAAGGCAGCCCCCGGGTTCCCCTTGCCATTTCAGCCATGTTTCCTCCCTCTACCCCCTGGAGTCCAACCGAATGGCAGCTCCAGCCACAGTGCATTCAGTACCAATCTGGCTTCTGGCAAGTTGTTCCTAGGCACTCCACAGACCAGCTGAGCCCCCAGCTACATCACTCAGATAAGAAGGTACCATCGGGCCACCCTCAGTGCCCCTCTGCTCTGCATCGCTGCAGGGCTGACCATCAGGGATCCCCCACCCAAGGGAAACCCACTGCCAGGGACTTTCTCTGTGCTGGGTGCACAGACTCCCTCTGCAGGGCCTGCCCAGGAGTGGGTGTTTCCCCTCCTCCCCTCCCTGGGTCCTTTGGGACCTGCACCACTTGCTCCTCCCGCAGGCCCAGGTAGCATCTCTTCTGGTCTGTTTAATGTCTCTCACCTTCCTGGGTCCCCAAGTCAAGCTGTAAAGGTGGCCACTTGTGATTCAGGAGATGGCCCATTTTGTGCACTCTTTGCTTCTGGAACTTGATTGGTAGCTTTAGGCTAATAGCACATTCTTTTTTAAGAAGACATTTATTGTGCCTTGACATAGGCACTAGGCTGAGGGCAAATATCATGTAATTCCACAATCATCAGGCCAAAGGGAAAGCACTAGTATTTTCCCATTTTTATAGCTGGGAAACAGTGGCTCTGAGTGGCTGAGTGACTTGTCCAAGGTTCTGGGACTTGGAAGGGCAATGCTGAAATTTGGATCCAAGACTCCAAAAGCACGTGTGTACAGCCACCATGCCACCCTGCCTGCCCAGGTACCACCTGCCTCAGCCTTTCCTGGAGGACTTGGCAGCTCCTCAGCCTCTGTGGGTTTTAGGAAGTGGCTCAGCAGCAAAGTGGGAGGCAGCAGGAACTCCCCATGGAGCAGCGCTGGCCAGCAGCAGGGCCAGGCTCATCCCCCACCTTCAAGGGCAGAGGCCAAGGCTGAAAAGACATCTGTAAATTCCACAGCTGCCTGCTGCCAAGCTGGGAGTTGGTGTGTGGAGGGGGCCAGGGAGGCTCTCGGGGCACAGAGGCCGGTTCCCCTGGGCCAGTGTCCACGACTCCAAAGCAGGGAGCTGATGGGAGATCTGGGAGCTGTGGTCAGTGGTTGGGGGAGGAGGGCAGTGGGGAGTTAGATCATTGTTCTGGGAAAGTTCCAAGAGCCTTAGTCGGCCACTTCACAGGAGACCCGGGTCCTCCTAGGCACCAACCTGAGGTTGCATAGCCGGGGCAGGACTCACCCCCAAGACCTGGCCTTTAAATGGGAGCTTTTATTCACTGTGCCCTGGGGCCTTCAGAATGCCAGCCAGGGCATTGGCACAGTGGCTGTGGGAACTTTAGAATACCACCAAGAATAATAATAGTTACCATTTATTTAACACTTTCTGTGTGCCAGGCACTTGCTGAATGCTCTGCACGTATGCATCACTTGACATAGTCACCATAAGAACCCTGGAGGCTGATGCCATGATTATCTACATCTCACGGTGGAAGAAGCACAGCTGGGAAGGGGCAGAGCCTGCGCTGGACCCCAGGCTTGGGATGAAGCATGAGGCTTCAATGGCTGTGCTGGAGACGTTGTCATTGATATTTGCTCAACAAGCTTTAATGGAGAGTGTTCTGGGGACAGCACAGAGGGTAGAAAGAGAGTATAAATCTCTCCCTCTCTCTTCACATACACACACACGCACACACACAGACACACACACACACACACACAGTCTGGTCATGCCAAGGAGCCAGATGAACACACTGCTACACAGAGCAGCATACACCAGGGGCCACACCAGTGGGTGGTACAGAGAAATTTGTGTTGAGTTTGGAGGTGAGAAGGTGCAGGGAAGAAGGATCTCCTCAAGGTGGTGTTGCATCCATCCCCTCTGCTGACAATGCCCTCAAGTCCCTCTGCTTGGCCAACTCCCCGCTCTGCTCAGGTCTCTCCTCCTTCAAGAAACCTTCCCTGATTGCCTCCCTACTCTCCAGGCTGTTTATCAGGCTGTGTCCCATTGTTTGGGCTCTTAGTGCCTTGAATCATCTGTATAAGTCCCTAACTTCTCCCTTGGAATGTGAGGTCTGGGGGTGCTGGCACTGAGTCTTCCTTATCTCAGGGTCCCCATTGCCCAGCATTGGACCAGGAAGACCACAGTGTCAGGGGGCCAGCAGGGGTTGTGGAACTGCACAGACAGGAAGGGGTCAGCAGAGCCAAAGGAAAGGGAGAAGGTCAGGCTTGTGGGTGGTGACAGGTGCCTGTCTGCTTGGAGGTTTGCTTTTAAACAGGTTTGCTTGGAGCTGAGGGTCCCTACAGGAGCAAGGTGGCAGGTGGCTCTGGAGAGTTGGCTTGTCCCCATCCCAGTCCTCACAGCTATGAATGTTGCGTTTGCAGGAACTCTGGGGAGAGTGCCGCGGCTTCTCCCACATTTCTTCAAATAAAATCTGGGCCCAAATGCCCCTAGGCAGCTCTTCTCTGCAGAATTGCCCTGTGTGTTTGTTTTGCCACCGTGGGCTGAGCTGACTGCAAGGGCTCAGAACACAGCCCAGGCAGACACTGAGTGTGCAAGGGCAGGGCATGTTTGTGTATGGTTAGGGGACAAACACAACCTGATATCATGGTCAGAGCTGAGCTGTTGGCTTTAATTCTGCATTTCTTGCTCCTGAGGATTTGAAAAACAAAGCACACTCTGGACGGGCTCACTTGGGGAAAAGGCAGGAGCTCTGGTCTTATCCTGAAGCAGCACAGTCTGCTCAGAGGAGAGTTATGGACTCTTCCAATGCTGGTGAGTTCTGGAGTTTGTGCTATCCTCCAAGCCTGGGAGGTGGCAGTGTTGTGGTCCTTAGCTTCTTAGTTCAGCTAGGTCTGAGGTCTTGTCTTAAAACCAGGAAGAATTAGGTGTGCGGACACCAGAGATTAAGTGGAGTAGAATTTATTAAGCAAAATGAAAGCTTTGAGCAAAGAAGGGATGGGGGGTGGGGGTGGCTCCCCTACCTGAAGGTGGGAAAGTCCCCACCACGTGGCTAGGTCTGGGGCCTTTTATGGACTCAGAATGGAGACTGCATGCTGCTTGGTTTGTGAGTATGCAGAAAAGGTTAAAGTGAAGACACCACTCAAAGTTGGGTATGGCAGTGTAGAAAACCAGTTAGGAAAGAGCAGCTATACATAAAATAGGTGAAGGGTGGGGATCAATGAGAGGAAAGCATGCCAAACAGGAAGACAAGTTCTCAATCTGGTCTGAGGGGTTGACTTGTAGCTTGGCTTTCAGGCTTTAAACTGTCTTTGGCTTGGAGGTTGGGATTCACCGGGGACCTGCACCTGTCGGCCTAGGTGTTTGGCTGCCTCCTGCCACTTTCATGTCCCCACTCTGAAGAGGTATATCTCACTGCCATTAGAATAGGGATGAAGACCAATCTTAACTGCTTCCTGCTGACAGGGGGCGATGTTTTGGGAAAACAGCAGTCAGATCTCCCTCAGAGGCTTATCTAAAGGAACTTGGTGAATGGGAGCCATTATCCAAGGCTCCAATTGCATGACCTTTTGGAGTCTGACAGCCTGAAGTCAAGAAGAGGCAAACCAGGTTAATAGAAGACATGTATCAAAATGAAACAAGGGGGTAAGGACAGCTTAAAAATCCTGAGGTTGCTGGAATGCCCAGATAACTGGTGGCTATAGTTATGCTTGCTAAGAGTTGGGTGCATGGGGCTTGGCTTTGGTTAGCTCCACTGGTCTTATTTTCCCAAACAAAGGAACCTCCAAGTAATAGGCACCCTATTTACTCCTATCACCTGGCAGGATTTGCAGGATAATTGCTCAGAATTAGAACGTTGATCCAGATTTTTACATTACCCATCCCTTCTGTTTCTTCTAAGCTGCAGCCAGAGACCACTGGTTAGTTTGCAGGAATAAGCAGTGTTAGGCTAAAATATAAGCAAAAACTTAAAAACAATTGAGATTAGAATTCAATGACAAGTACGTGATAAGTTTTGAAACATAACTTTTTTCTCTCCAGTCCACATTTTTGTCAAAACAAATCATGATAGGACTGAGTTGTTTTCAAAATAAACTTTAGTCTTGGCTTGATCATTTGCATAAAGTGCAACAAGAATAATTATCCTTCATGTAGGCTTTTTAAATTGGCTTTGATGGAACTCCATTCCACAAGGAATCTCAGATAAGACCTTTTAAAGCCGAGCCTAGCCATGGGTTTGTACCCTCAAATACCTATGAGTTGGATAAATCCTTCTCTTCTTCAGGTCCCAAGACAACATGGGGCTCTGGGCCTGTTAGAAAATGACATTGTTTACTCATCACAGCTTAGGAACCCTGTATAGGAACTGTTTTGACAAGGTATGAGGCCAGTTTTCCCAAGGGTATTTTATTGGCTCTGCAAGTCAAGCTCAATTCCTTAAAGGGAAGCACACACTTCCAGTCAAAGCCTTGGTAAAACAACCTGTTTCTCCAATTGCATCCTGTTGCAAAAGAAAATGGATTCTTATTGTATTGATCCAAATAACTATATTCCCATAACTTAAGAATACTCACAGTTTCCAAATCTAGAGAAACCAAGCAGAGAGAAAAAAATATGCTCCAAATTTCGTTTACAAGAGTATACCTTACTCATGTTAGAAGCTGTAGATAGCTCAAAAAAGTTTCCTTGGCTCTGAAAAAATAAAAGTCAGCAATGTTTTAAGCAAAAAGTTTAAAAAATTACTTCAATTTTCTGATACTTCAGTCTCTTCAGTTAACTCTTATTCTGCTTGATATTCATAAGCATTTCAGCTCTTCATGAGTCCTGTATGTTTCCCTCTATTCCAATGTCACAATCTACAAAGCTATCAGAAACCTGCATTTGAGAGCACCTGTCAAAGTCCTATAGCTTTTGAAAAGGATCAAAGCATGACAACAATTGTCTGTGAATGACAAAATGTCCAGGGTAGTTACAGTCAAAACATGATTGACAAAGAAATTTGGTTATCTCTATGGTTTACAACAGCTTACCATAATAACCTTAATTATGATTAATAGCATATACTCAGACATTAGATTTTTAGAAATTCCATACAATTTTGGAACATATATTAACATTATTCACTAAAATATAGCCTGAAGAAGGTTAAACATTATTTTTATTTTGGCAATCCCACGTGACTAAACATGTCAAATAATCTTGTTTACCTCTCCTTCAGATGCTCCAGGGGCCCTCTGTAGCATCCAAAAGTTAGAGGTCAGGAAAGACAACCTTGAAACTCAAGTTTGATTTTGGGAAGACTGTTAAATATGTTAGAGGTTCAAAGCACTTGATATTGTGAAGTAGAATTCCAGATTACCATAAGTCATTTTATTTAGTCAAATTGATGACTCAATAATTTTTTAAAAGACAAAAACCTTTCATTATTGTTTACTATTTTTCTTAAAGAGCAAGTCAGTGCCTTAATAAAACCTTGTTGTGCTTTTATTTCAATGCTCAATTTATGGAAAATCCATACGATACCTTTTTGAGGTTAGTCAATATGTTCACACACAGAGTTTCTTTTTGCAAGATTTCCACCATTTGCTTAAACCTTCAGCGTTATCTAATTCAAAACAATCCTTTAACCCTCTAAACTAGGCAAAACTTTACACTCCCATATCTTCTTATAATCTTTTACTCAAAACACATTTTACTTTCCTTGCACATTTTGCATGTAAATCTCTTTTCAGTAGTTTCAATTGCATGTTATAATGGCAACTCTTAGCAATTTTAAATTTTAATTTAAAACCTGGCGAGTTATTTTAATTATGTACTCAGCACACATAAAGTCTGACTCTTTCCAGCATAGTTAAGGGCGTGGTTAATTTCATATGTCCCCAGGCCTTACCAAATTGTAAAACAGGCAAGTCAAACAGTTCTCAAAAGCCAAAGAAGAGGTTACAAGTTTAAAATACTTAGCAAACCTAGTATCTGATCCGCATAATTTAGGCCACATATTTACATTTTGAAGACATTTGTATTTTACCAATTATCTTTAAAACTGTTTTTATTTCTCAAAGATTAAAGTCTCATGAACTAAAAGGCATTACAGCTTTTATTTTTCCTTCAAACAATATTTGATCTAAGCACTTAATTTTATTTAAGCCAATTTACTAGAGCTCTTTTTAATATAACCATCACACACATAACACATACATGGTTACACAGATGGACAGAAGAAGATCCAGTAGTTGTAAGATTTTTCATTTGCCAATCTCCTAATTGGATTACTGGCCTCAGGGTGGAGCCCTTCAAGAAACAGGGCTAGGAAAACATGCAGTTTCTAGGGCCTAATAACAAACATAGCTGAAAGACAAAACCGGTTTTAAGAGGGATCTATCTGCTTTTAATTCCTGGGGTTCCAGAAGGAAAACAAAGGTTTTTTTCCCCAAAAAATGGGGTCTGTGGCAGCTTCTCCGTTTTTGCAAAGGAGTCCCATGCTCACAGAAGTTATCTTAGGGCCTCTCATGCATGTACTGAGAGTGGCAAGACAAAATGGAGAAAAATAATTCAGTCGACTGAGAAAAACAATCTTTTCCAAGAAAAACAAAATCCATGAAGAGAAAAACACAAACGCCTTTTCAATATACCTATAGCTCGGATAGCCACTTTTAATTAAGCTGACTTTTAACGATAGTGTTCTTTAAGAAAATCCTTTTAAATTCTTTGTTACCAGACTTTAGCCACCCCAAGTGGCCAATATTTCTAGCCTTTGAACTTTACCAAAAGTAACTTCACAGGTGAGACCAAGAAGCCTCAACTAAGGTTATGACTTAACTATGAATGTACAAGGTATTTTTTATAAGGTAGTAAGTAGTTTTTACAAAATCTAGAATCTTTAAAGTAGCTCAGAGAAACCTCCGCCTCCCAGGTTTAAGCAATTCTCCTGCCTCCGCCTCCCGAGTAGCTGGGACTACAGGTGTGCATGACCACGCCTGGCTATTTTTTTATATTTTAGGCTGGTCTTGAACTCCTGACCTCATGATCTGCCTGCCTTGACCTCCCAAAGTGCTGGGATTACAGGTGTGAGTCACCATGCCTGGCCAAGAAAAGAAGATTTAAGAAAGGAAGCTAGAAGTTGTTCATCGAAGGGAAGAGAATCAATAAATGGTAAAAGTCACAGATATTAAGCAGAAAGTACTCATTCCCTAAAGCCAGGATTGAACCCTGGCCACCACTGTAAAATGGTGGAGACCAAAAGAAAGGACTGCCACGTGGTTACAGGGTCAGGTTTCCAAGGACATAAGACAAGATGGAGACCTGCAGCACAGTTTGTTACTGACCAGTTTGCGGGGCTGGCTTGAACAGTGGGCTCATGGGGTACTAGGCCATGCTCTATCCTCAGGTATTCCTCCTTATGACAGAACCATGCAGAAAGACACACAGAGTACACCAGATTGGCTGCAGCTTAAGATTAGCCTCACAAATCCTTTTTTCCATGCATCAAAACCTTACAGAGGATATAAACAGTGATTTTCTCATTCATTCAACTGGTTTGCATAGGGAGAAGGAGACCAGAAGTCTGACTGGTAAGAAATCTTTACCCTTTTGCTGGCATTTCAGGCTTCTGAGTTGCCTTCACCCAAGCTCAATTTTAAGCCAAGCAGTTTAAGGGTTGGGGAAATTAACTCTTCCCAGTTTGGGGGACACATCCAAGGGGAATGTCCTATGTTAGGTACAGGGACACAATTATCCATCCCCAAAGAGAGGACAGAGGAGGAAAAAGCAGAAAGAAGGCATTTTTTTTTTTTCCAAAAGAATCACAGTGATTCAGGAGGCATTTTAGAGAAGTACAGACTGAAGAAAATTGTTTACCCATCTCGAAAGAGGGGAAGAAAGTGTCCCTAGTTCCTTTCTCTTCCCAGTGAATACTCAGGGTATGTGAGGGAGAGAAAGAAGAGGCATCTCCGTTTCTTTTTTGGGTCCTTACATCCCTGAGTCCTAGTGACCTTGGCAGGGTGCTGCCCATGGGTGCCAATAAGGCTTTCACCCATGTTAACAGGGGGTGCCTAGGGGATGGGAATTATCTGCATTTGCCCACACGCTGCCTGTCCCCCATGCTATCAGTAACCTTTGGGTTCCCCAGACCTCATTTATGGCATGGATACTAGCATGACCTCTATTCTTGAAATAAGGGGGACCTAATCAGCGGAATTAGTCACGCTCACCTGTGCTGTGCTCCTTGACTTCCATTGTCATCTGCCTCTGGATCCCTCAGATCCCGTTTGCCTTACTAGGGCTTCAATCTGAAGCTTGGAATTGAGTCTGAGACAAAAAGCTGCCTCAGGAGGGTTCATGGACTCATCAAGTCCCAGGTGGTCCTCACCAGACTGCAGCCAGCAGCCAACAGCCAACAGGGTCACTCCTCTGCTGCTTCCTTATATAAGTCAAATGCTAAAGTAAAGCTGTAGAGCTGGGTCATCCTCAAACAAGGGAGAGAAAAGGGAGTTCTGTGATTTTTGGTCCTGGCCTAGTAAAATGCCTTTCAAAAGGAAAAAGAAAAAAAAAAAAAAAAAACCTCGCATAGAAAAACTTCCTGTATTTGCAGGGCTGTGTTAACTACTGACATGTTGGAGAAAAGAAAAAAAAAAACAGCTTAAGTGCCGGGCAGGGAAGGTGCCTGGGGGGAAAAACCTCTTGCTCTATGCAAATGGGTTCCTCCAATGGGGACAGATTCTTAATTGCTGGACCCTCCTTCTGGTTCAGACTGAGCCATGGGAGGAAAGATTCAATGGGTGTGTGGTGGGAGGCGGCGGTGGGCAGAAAATGCTGACCAGCTGGCTGTGCAGGGCCCCGGCACCTGAGATTTTCCTGGGTCCCAGGCAGCAGACATGGCTCACTCCTGCCCTGCGTGGCTGTTGGACGCAGCACAGGCATGCGGTGGACACAGCCACATGCCCCAGCCAGGAGGGGAGGGGGGAGCGGGTAGCTGCGGTGCACCCATTTATCCACTGTGTGTGCTTGTGGCTGTTGGGATGGGGGTAGGGGATGTGCCTCTAAGAACAGATGAAAATCACATTGTTCTGAATTGCGTATCTGATGGCTAGGCCAAATGCTCATTCTACCGGGTAATGTTTCTGCAGTTTGCAACAACACACTTAATGCTGTAAAAGAAGAGATAAGAGCCACTTCAAACCATGAAAGAAGAAAAGAAAAATACCATAGAAAAGTCTGGGGGTCTTGGCTGATGCCATAATGGGCGGTCAGGGATGAAGCCAAGTCTAGGGGCCTCCTGGCAATTAAATACTCAGCCAGATGCCTTCAGTTGTCCCAGGGCCTTATTCTGGTTCCACGTGATGGCTAGACCTCCATGAAGAGAAACAAAGCCAACATCTCTTTGACCTGAAAGAGAGAGAGAGGTGGCAGGGTTGCATCCTGTCCTCTGTAACTGCGTCATTCATTCTTAATTGGCTCACCAGAGGTTTGGTGCTTCATCTGCCTTCAGAAAAAAGTCTGAGGATGAGAAGGCTCAGAAACAAAGGTGAAAGAGGGTTTGGGACCACATTTACTCACCCTCCAGATATCCCCATATGAGCCACCAAAATGTTGCAGTCTTTCTGCTCCTCAGCTCAGCAAGGCCTGAGTTTTTGTCTCACAACCAGGAAGAATTAGGTGTACAGCTACTGGAGAGTGAGTGGAATGAATTGATTAAGCAAAAGGAAAGCTGTCAGCAAAGAGTGGACCCAGGGGTAGTTCCCCTATCCGAAGGCAGGAAAGGCCCCCCATGTGATTGGGTCTGGGGCCTTTTATGGACTCAGAATGGGAAGTGCATGCTGATTGGTTTGTGAGTAGGCAAAAAAGGTCAAAGTGAAGACACCACTCAAAGGTGGGCATGGCAGTGTAGAAAACCAATTAGGAAAGGGTAGGTCTATGTAAAATAGGTGAAGGGTGGGGATCAATCAGAGGAAAGTGCAACAAATGGGAAGACAAGTTTGCAATCTGGTCCGAGGATTTGACTTGTAGCTTTAGGCTTTAAACTGTCTTCGGCTTGAAGGTGGGGTTTCACCAGTGACCTGCCCCTGTCTGCCTAGGCATTTGGCTGCCTTCTGCTGCTCTCAGCAGCAACCATGTGGGGATAGAGAGAGAGCCTTCCTTCTGTATGTGCAGGTCCCTGAGTGCAGAGACAGTGATGACTCCACACAGGCAAGGGCAGGAGATGCTGGCCTGGAAGTATCTGCAGAAGGCTCTCTCCTTGGCATCAGGGGGTGCAGAGACGTTGGCTGAACCAAGAGGTCGCTGAAGTTCTTTCTATATTCCAGACATCTGAGGGTTCATCACCAAGAGAGGGGGTCTTGTGAGCAGTGCTGATCTGGGAAGAAGGAAATACGGGCAGAGACAGAGAGGTCAGGATGACAGCAGGAGCCCAGGGGACTGAGGAAAAAAAAAAAAATCACATTATTTAGGAGAAGGCAGAGGAGCTGAAGAGATAGGTTTGGAGCTGACAACTTGGGCTGAATGCTTCAAGAAAGAGGACTGTTCATGTAATTCAGAGTCAAATACTTAGAGAGGACAGTGGACCAGCACGAAGGTAGCAGGCTCCCTGAGACAGGTGTTCCTGCCTGGATTTAGAGCTTGTGGCTAAATGAATGTGGTAGGCAAAACAAGGCCCCCAAAGATAGCCACATGCTAATTCCTCGAACCTGTGATCACGTAACCCTGTGTGGCAAAGGGGATTTGGCATATGTGGTTCAATGAAGGACCTTGAGATGGGGAGATTATCCTAAAGTATCCAGATGGGCCCAATCTAATCACATGAATTGTTTAAATCAGAGAACCTTTCCCAACTGTGGTCAGAGGGAGATGTGATCACACACACAAAAAAGTCAGAGAGATGCTGGCTTTGAAGACAGAGGAAGGGGCCACAGGGAATGGAGCGTGGGCAGCCTCTAGAAGCTGAAAAAAAATCATGAGGAAATGGATTTTTCCCTAGAGCCTTCAGAAAGGGGTGCAGCCTGTGACACTTTGACTTTAGTCCAGTCAGACCTGGTTAAAACTCTGACCTACAGCACTGCAAGGAGTTGGTGGGGTTGGTTTTTTGTTGTTGTTGTTTGTTTTTTTCGTTTTTGAGACAGAGTCTCGCTCTGACACCCAGGCTGGAGTGCAGTGGTGCGATCTTGGCTCACTGCAACCTCTGCTTCCTGGGTTCAAGCAATTCTCCTGCCTCAGCCTCCTGAGCAGCTGGGATTACAGGCATGTG
Organism: Pongo abelii; assembly: GCF_028885655.2. NCBI lineage: Eukaryota > Metazoa > Chordata > Mammalia > Primates > Hominidae > Pongo > Pongo abelii. The sequence continues at coordinate 128,049,758 of NC_071993.2, read as the reverse complement.
CCACCATGCCCAGCTAATTTTTTAGATACCCAGCTAACTTTAATAGATACCGGGTTTCACCATGTTGGCCAGGCTGTCCTTGAACTCCTGACCTCAAATGATTTGCCCACCTTGGCCTCCCAAAGTGCTGAGATTACAGGTGTGAGCCATTGTGCCTGGCCTGTGTTGTTTTTAAGTCACCACCTTTGTAGTGATTCATAACAGCAGCAACAGGAAACTCTTCTCTCCACCCACACCCTGCCCTGGCCACCAGTTCCGCCTCCCCAGTGTCTCTGTCCCCACTGCTTCTACCCAGACCAGCTCCTCCCTTCCTCTTTTCTGAACCACTGGCACACCTCCAGCTGGGCCACCTGCTTAAGCACTGCTCCCCTTTAGTCCACTCTGCTAGGTGCTTGAGTTATCTTCCAAAAACGCAACTTAGATGAGGACAATTTCTACTGAATACTGGTTTTAGTTTCTGTTACTTAAGGAGGTGTGTCCAGATGCCCCAACTTGGCATTCAAGCCACAGCTTCATTCTTGGTCTTCTCTGCCGCTCTCCTTCTTGCCAAGTGCCAGGCAAACATGTCTCCACACCAGTTATCTGTGTCCTCCCTTTCCTTCACCACCTCTCCAGCGTTTCCCATGTTGCCTGGATTGCCTTTCATCCTCCCTAGTCTAGGCATGCTCAAGGGATATTGCTGCTCTTAAGTCACCCCTGCTGGGTAATAAGATCTAAAATTACCCTCTGTAAGACTGCTCACGGCATCAAGTGGCATTTTCTGGGGTGAGAAGACCTCATTCTATCTTGTTTGCTGATTGATTTACCATCTGGCCTCCCCAAGTCCATGCTAACTCCTCGGGACAGGAATGGGTCTTGCTTTTCTACATATTTCCTTGAGAAATGCCAGTGGAGAGTGTGCCTTAGTCTGTTCCAGCTGCTGTAACAAATTGTGATAGACTGGGTGGCTTAAAAAACAGAAATGTATTTATCACATACTGAAGGCTAGAAGTCTGTGATCAGGGTGCCAGCATGGTCAGGTTCTGGTGAGGGCCCTCTTCCTGGTTTGCAGATGGCTGTTTTCTTGGAGTGTTCTCACATGGGGGAGAGCAGAGACAGGAAGCTCTTGTATCTCTCTCTCTCTTTTTTTTTTTTGACCAGGTCTCACTCAGTCACCCATGCTGGAGTGCAGTGGTGCGATCTCAGCTCAATGCAACCTCTGCCTCCTGGGTTCAAGTGATTCTCATGCCTCAGCCTCCCGAGTAGCTGGGACTACAAGCATGCACCACTGCATCCAACTAATTTTTGTATTTTTACTAGAGACAGGGTTTCACCATGTTGGCCAGGCTGGTCTCGAACTCCTGACCTCAAGTGATCCACCTGTCTCAGCCTCCTAAAGTGCTGGGAATACAGGCATGAGCCACTGTGCCTAGCCTCTTGTATCTCTTCTAAGAGCACTAATCCCATTCATGAGGGCTTCACCTTCATGGCCTAATTCACCTCCTAAAGACTTCACCTCAGCCGGGTGCAGTAGCTCATGCCCGTAATCCCAGCACTTTGGGGGGCCGAAGTGGGTAGATCACGATGTCAGGAGTTCAAGACCAGTCTGGCCAAGATGGCGAAACCCCATCTCAACTAAAAATACAAAAATTAGCCAGGCCACGCTACTTGGGAAGCTGAGGCAGGAGAATCGCTTGAAACCAGAAGGCAGAGGTTGCAGTGAGCCGAGATCATGCCACTGTGCTCCAGCCTAGGCAACAATAGCGAAACTCCATCTCAAAAAAAAAAAAAAGACTTCACCTCTTAACACCATCACATCAGGGGTTAGGATCTCAACATAAATTTGAGGGGAACAAACATTCATTCAGTAGGTAACAGAGGGTGAGCTTAAGTAGCTCATGGAAAGAGGCAGAGCGGTGGAGACATCTAAGACCTTTGGAAAATAATCCTAATGGCTACTTTCTACTGCACTTGACAGTTTTCTAATCATGTACAAATCTATGAGCACATTTGCGTCTCTCAAGCTGGTTTTACCAAGAATCTTTAAATCCAACTGCTGACATTTACTAAGCACTTGGACTTTAAAACAAACCCCAGGAGGCAGGGAAAATGCCAAAAGTTTCCCTACAGCTCACTAAAGGGAAGCAAAAATAAATTAGAAAAAAAAATTAAAAAGGAAGTTGTCATTCAAAGTTGTCATTCTCACAAATGTCAGCTGGTGGAACTGCTACACGCAAATTATACTGTTAACTCCTCACCGTCAGCCTCCGAGACCATGATCATTCTCCCTCCTGAAACAATGAAAGCATGGCTTTGAGAAGAGGCGTACCACCTGAGGTTCTGTGGCCAGGACATGGCAGACTGGGACTAGAGCTGGACATTTTACCCCAAGGTGATGGATCCCATCCTGAGCCTTATAGACTTGAGGAATTTTCTCTATCTTCCTCACACAGAAGCCGCTTGCTCACTTGTGTTCCATCTTGTGTGCTTGAGCTGACATGTGCATACACCACCTGTTATGGGCTGAAGTGTGTCCCTGCCCCAAATTTAAATGTTGAAGTCCTCACTCTCAGCACCTTAGAACGTAACCATGTTTGAAGAAAAAATCTTCTGAGAGGTAATTAAGCTAAAATGAAGTCTTCAGGGTGGGCCTTAATCCAATGTGACTGGTGTGCTTATAAGAAGAGGAAATTTGGACCCATGGAAAGACAACAGAAGCATGCACAGACAGAGGGACCCCGTGTGAAGACACTGCGAAAAGGTGGCCATCTGCAAGCCAGGGGGAGAAGCCTTGAGAGAAACTAGCCCTGCCAATGCCTTGATTTTGGACTTCTAGCCTCTATAACTGTGAGAAAATAAATCTCTGTTGTTTAAGCCACTCTATCTGTGGTACTTTCTTATGACAGCTTGGTATAGTTTGGATTTGTATCCCTGCCCAAATCTCATGTTGAATTAGAGGAGCGGCCAAGGGGGAGGTGATTGGATCATGGGGGCGGGTTTTTCTCATGCTGTTCTCATGATAGTGAATAAGTCTCAAGAGATTTGATGGTTTTATAAAGGGGAGTTCCCCTGCACATGCCTTTTGCCTGCCACCATGTAAGACATGACTTTGCTCCTCATTCACCTTCCACCATGATTGTGAGGCCTCCCCAGCCATGTGGAACTGTGAGTCAATTACACCTTTTTCCTTTATAATACCCAGTCTCAGGTATGTCTTTATGAGCACTGTGAGAACAGACTAATACAGAAACATAGAAACTGGGGGCTGGGGAGTTGCTGCCTGGGGTACCCGTCAATTGGTGGTCCCATGATGCAGGGGCTGTGTCAGGCCTGCTGGGCACACAGTGGTGCTCAGAGGTCATTGGCGGGTGCAGAGCTGAACAGGATGACTGGCTTGGACTCATGGACTTGGGCAGAAAAGGAGCTTGCAGCCCACAGGAATGGGTGGTTTTGCACAAAGGACACTTGTTAACAGCCCTCAGCCTCAGCCCAGCATGGCTCAGCCTGGTGATGTCACACAGGGTGCCACCATGGCCACAGAGCAGCAGAGCAGGGTTGGATTTCATTAGCTGTGACCCACGTGACCAGAGCTGCCCTCTGTCCCTCAGACACAAGTATTTTAAAAGGAAAGTGCTATTATTAATCAGGTGTGGTGAGGCCAACAGATCAGGAGATGGCTGCCATTGAAAAGAAACTGTGCTACACTCACAGATCCCAGGAGATGGGGCAGGACACACTATGGGGCAGGGGATATGGGAAGTGGGGGTGGGCACTGGGGGAAGCACCAGGGCCTGGCAGGAGGGGTAGGGGTAGGGGGAAATGGGCAGGAACCTTTATTGTGGTTTCCAAGGGAGAAAACAGGTTAAGTCAGGCCCAGGAAGCGGAGGGCTGGCTGGTGTGCATCATTCCAGTGGGCTCTGGGGTGTAGGGCTGTCCCTAGTTGTCTGGTTCCTGGCCCTGAAGTAGCTAGGGCAGGAGAACAGTGGCCCAGAGTGTGAGAGCCCCATAGAGGAGGGGGTTGTGGGTGTGGGGTTGGGATTGGTTGGTTTGCTCGTGTGAGTTCTTGTGGAAAACTGGAAACTGGTTTGCTGTTTGGGGGAACTGGCTAACCCTGAGAGGGACTCAACCAGCCAAACCAGTAATACTCATTGTTCATCAAAAAAGATGCTTCATCTCTTTGAGCTTCAGATGCCTCATCGTTAAAACTAGGGAAATAATGCTGACAGCTGACTTCTCAAAAAGAACCTCAGGAAAGTATACTAGAAGGTAGGGTGTCCACTACCTGCACAGTCTCAGAAGGTAGGAGTAGAAAGAAGGGTATTGACAGGGCTTTCTCTTCTGAGCTGTGTGATTTTAAGGCAGCTCTTGAAAGACTGGACCTTTTGATCAGTGCGCACCGTGAGGCTAGGGTCTTAGAGTGAGTAATGATTAGCAAGCTTTTGTTCTTGATAAGAAAACAGGGCAGCAGCTTTGTTTTCCAGCAGGAAGTATTTCCTAGAGCAAGCAACTAAATTATTTTTCCTAGTCTCAGTATTGTTTAGCACAGAAACAGGGAAGTATGCTAGTTTCAATAATAATAATAATAATAATAATAATAATAATAATAATAATATTTACCTCATAGGATTATTAGGAAAGTCAAGTGAAATTATGTAGGAAATATGCTTAGCAGAGTCTCTGCTTAATAAACGTAGCTATTAATTAGGGTGAGGCAGAAGATAACCAGAGCAGAATGTGATGAAGCCATTTGGGTAGGGTGATCCATTATCCTGGTTTAGCTGAGACTGGAGGTGTTTTGGGATGGGGAATTTCAGTGCTAAAACCAGGAAAATCCCAGGCAAATGATGTCAAGTTGGTTAATCTTGGTTCAAGACAGGAAAACCCAATTGTTGCACATAAATTTTTTGGAATGTAACTTGGACTTTTTCTTTTAAGCATCAGAAATGTCTAATAATGTTTGTGAGTCCCAGAATAGAACATATGGTCCTTAGGAGGTAGGGAGTAAGGTTTCCCAAGTAGCAGAGGCACTATCCTGCGGCAGGTATTTGCTAGAATCCTGCGTTGGGGCCTTTGCTGAGGGTGTTGAGATACCCCTTTGGAAGCATCTCGAAGGCTGCATTGGAAATAAATAAGCCCCGGGAGGATCACACTGCAGGTGGAAACTGAGACCCTAAGCCAGCCAGAATCACCTTGGTATGACAAGCAGAGCTCTGCCTCTTTCTCTCATTTCTCTCTTCTGTTCAAAGAAAAAACTGAACTGGAATGAAGAAGCATCCAAAACTGGGGTTAAAAACTAGACATTTTGGGTTCAAAGTGAGGCTTTTTCTGTTCCTCTTTTTGCACATATGGAGCCCAACACTGCTTAGTAAACTGCTTCTTGCCAAATGCTTGGACAGCACCAGCCCATTTTGTTCTCACCAGTGCCCTGCAAGGAGTGTACTATTACCTTCACATTACACACCAGGAAATTAAGGTTGGGAGAGGTTAAGGGACTTGCAAAAGGTCATGGAGCTATGAAGGGATGGGGAGCTGGGATTCAAATTTGGGTTTGTAAGGAGAGAAGAGACGTCTTTCTTCTCAGCCTAGTAAGTGTGGGAGATCAACCGCAGGGTGATCGGATCTCCAAGATGAATGAGTCAACAGGACTTTCAAAGCACTATCTGAAGGTAAACAAGTCAGTATCATCTCTCCTTAGGGTCTGAGTTACTTTTGCTCTCTTGAGGGAGAAACTGAAATCTACACCGAATCGAGTGAATTGAGCCCAAAGCAGGGGCTCAAGTTTCTCTCAGGCTTCCTTTGCTTACAACCCCCAGGGGATCCTGGCTGGGTGCTATTTCCAGGAGGGTCTCTCCCTTAGCAGGGAAAGGAGAGCAGGATTTGCAGAAGCTCCAGTTGGAGACAGAGCCCTGAGGGCGGGGGTTGGTGGATAGGGGTAGGCACTTGGCTTAAGCCAGATCTGAACTGTTTCCTTCTATCCTGCTCCTGGGGCAGGAGGCCCCCTGCAAGGCCCTAACTATACTGATCTTATCTCCTCCTGCGGAATTTTCCCACAGGGAGGCAGAAAAGGTCAGCAGTGTGTCCTGAGAGCCCTAAGGCAGGCCCACCCACTTCTACCACAGGAGTGCTTTGGGAGAGGTACTGGAGGACACACCTGTATGCCCAACGGGTACTTTTAAGACATACCAGGGAGCTACAACTGGGGGATGCCACTGTGGTGCCGGCCTGCAAGGGAGCCCCCAGGAGACTCTATTAAGCTCCCATTTGACAAGTTTTAAAACTGGCCCAACCCAGGCATGTGCACAGGATCAGAAGCCCCATCTCTCTAAATTACTAGTTTGAAATGCCACATCTTCACGACTCACGCACCGCACCGTCCTCACTACTCCACGGTATCTGTGTTCCACCAGGGCTGTGTTTGATTTTTTTAAATGAACTCGATTTGTTTTATTGTTTTATAATTTGAACATGTAGAGATGGAGGTAAATAGAAAACCAGCATCTGTGTATTACACATAGAAAGTCACCATAAAAATAAACACAATGAATACTCTTCAGCAATGGGAATGAAAAATCTACAACTACATACCACTGAACACAAAGGGAAATCACCAACAACAGGTTGAGGGAGAGAAGCTGAGCCCAGGTGAGTCCATTTAAATGACTGATGGAAAACTAAACGCAGGCAAAATTATCTTCTGTTGGGAGTTAGGAGAGTGGCTGCCCTTCTGGAAGGAGGGATAGAGAGTGGAAAGGGATGGGGGAGGGGCTTCCCGGAGCCCAGAAAAGTTCTGTTTTGTTAATTCAAAATTAGCAAATTCTGTTTCTCCATCTGGGTGCTGGTTTCACAGGTTGTTCAGTTTGTGATGATTCACTCCGTTTTACATCCAGTTAACATCACGGATGGTGCTAAACTTCAATATAAAAAAAAATTAAAAGTTAAGTAGAAGGCAGTTAACACACTACGGTGCGTATTAAATTCTGGCCAGAAACCAGGGTCAGTTTAGGGACTGAGGTTTGCTCCCCTCTTTTAAGAAAAGGTTGAACAAGTGCTCAGCAGGGGTCAAAGCCTGTGCTGGCCACGTTTTCTGCTCCTCCTCCTCCTCCTCAGGTTTGGAGGGGCATTGGAAAGGAAATGACTTTCTCACTGTGCAATGCCAGGCTTTGTTCAAGCATTTGGGAGAACAATGAGGAGGCAGCTTATTCCCAGCTCCAGGTAAATGATTAAAATGTGATAAGGGTGGGGAGCTGGGGCAGACAGAGGGGTGGGAGGTGGGCACCTGAAGGTGGGGGCGTCAGCATATGTCAGAGTCTGGGGATGCCTCAGTGTTGGGGTTGAGCGGGGTGGGGAGGGGCGCTCCAAAGAGCCTGGGGATGCCCATGTCACAGCCCTGGCAGAAGAAGGAAGCACTGCGGAGGCCCCACATTCGCAGGGGACCACAGGCCAGGTGCGCGTGGATTTGCGTGGTTTACTCGGATCTCAGGTCGGGCCTAGAAAGTAAACTAATGCTTTCACCTTCCCAGGGCAAGGGGAGCCCGTGGAAAGCACTCAGTTCCCCAGTTGGTGCCTCCTCGGTGACCACTCCCTCCTTTCTAACGGTCCCACCCTGAGCTTCAGCAGAAACCCCTTTCTGCAAGGATGGCCCCGGAGCCCCAAGGCCATAGCAACCCACGACAGCCCTGAACCCGTCCGACCCCCATAGGGCCCCTCAGCCCCCAAGGGCTGAGCCAGGGCCTCCCGGCGACCCTCTGCACCCCCCTCAGGCGGGCCTCCTCTGGGCGGGTTTAGTATTAAGCGTTAATGATTAAATGGGGGTTCTCCATTAACCCCGCAGCGGGCCTTTGTCTCTGGACTGCCTAGGCCTCCTCCTTTGAAATGCCACATAAAAATGATAGATGTCCTTCTCTCCCTCCCGGGATCAGCGGGCCCTGTTTCCCTTTAAAGTTGAAGTGGGCAACACAAGGGCGAGCCTTGTTTAAACACAGAAGCGCGAGGCCGACCCAAGGCTGCGCAGGAACGGCCGGGCGGGGCGGGCAGGCAGAGATAAGCGCGCGGCGGCAGCAGGGACGCGGGGAGCGGCTCGCGGTAGGGACGTGTGGGACCGCGCCGGCTGCACCCGGGTGCGGGGCCGCGCGCTTAGGGCCCGAGAAGATTCGGAGACCGGTAAGACCCGTCTCTTTGCCGAGGTTCGCGTCGATGGCGAATAATGACATCGACGCCGAGAGTGCTGAACCTGTCCACGCGGCGGAAGGAGTTGCAATGAGAAGTGAACGAGAAAGGGTGTGGGCGTGGCTTGTGCGTTAGGCGAGCTGCTCACCTGCACTGCTCAACGCGCGGTCCAGGCGCCGGCAGCATCAGCACCTCCTGGCAGGCTGCTGCAAAGGCGGGTCTCAGGCGGCTGCATCAGGGCTGCACGTTAATTCGGTCCCTAGGCAACTTGTGTGCGCAGTAGTTTGAGAAGCCTGGTCTACATAACCAGTGGCTCTAGTAACAATATGAATAATACTGGCTAATATGTATTGAGTGCCTAGCGTGAGTCCAGCACTGTTTTAAGCACCTTATAAAACTGTCCTATTTAGTCCTTATGACGTGCCAGCTGCACCATTTGCTGACGAGAAGGTTGAGGTCCGCAGAGGTTTGGTGCTTTGTCAGAGATTACACAGCTGATGATCAGAAGCCCAGGCTACAATAGGCTCGCATACGAGCACGCGTGGAGAAGCCCCTTCTAGGTTAGCCCTGGTGTGTGTGTCACTTCAAGTTGGAGATTGTCCTTTGAAATAATCAGGGGCCAAATCTTGTCTGCTTAACGTGCACCCAGCTGAGATGGATCAGTAGGAAGCTCACTTGGCTCAAGAAGACGCACTCCTCCTGCCTCCCACCTTAGTCTGCTGGAGATAAACATGTGGCATGTCTCCCCTCCACCGTGCAGTGTTTAGAAAGGAACACCAGTGCTGGATGGAACCCACCCCCACTGCACACATACCCTCAGATCTGCTGTGGCCCCATGAAAGGGTTAACTTAGGGCTCCCTCACTACATAAATCTGTGTTTATCTGCTGCAAAGTAAGCTATTTAGGTTTCTGATTTACAATCCTTGGTTTTCATAAAAGTCAGTCATTCCCAGTAAAAGAATGTGGGTTAGATTTATAGGATCTGCATTAGTCTTTAAAGCCCAAAGCCGGTCTATGACTCACCCTCTGTAATGTTCTTGCTCTAGTCCGGAGATATTCATGTGTAAAGAGAAAGAGTCGGATCTCTGCCCTGAAAAATAAGACTTTTGGGGGGAACTAATTATAATGGCGTCAATTGTACTACGCTTGTAAATTTGCCGTCAGCGGGCCCCCCGGAGCCTGTTTTCCAGGGGTTTTATTCCTCAGTAAAATGTGCTCTGGTTTGCAGCTTGGCATATAAGACCTCCACTGGTATGAGCCAATGTTTTTTCCTACCAAATTATTAGAAATAAACAGCCCACCAGTGGAAAGGCAGAAAAATTATAAGCAAGGAAAATAAATCTTGGAATGTTTGCATTTGGCGATTTTAATAAAGTCAGTCACTTAGCCCAGCAGCCCAACTGGCTAAATGGAGCTGGCCTGGTATTTTTATTTTAATTTGAGTTTGTGTTTTGCCAGTGTGAAATGGGGTCAAGGCAAGACACCATGGAAAAAGGCTTTGATGTCTCCTTGAAAAATATTTTGCACTGTGACTTCATGATATTTAGTGTCCTCTCCCCTTCCCCACCCCCAGCCTCCAGCTTGATGAGCTGAACGTCTAACCCATGACCATCACACGTAATAAAATATTGCCGTCATCAACAATCCTCTTTCCAACTCCCTCCCCTTCCCCAGTGAAGTCAGAATTCAGGCCAGAATCTTACAATATGAAATACAAATGCTGATCAAGATAACATAATATTATTAAAGGGGACGGAGGAGACCGGCCTTTTAAACTTTCTCCAAAGTAAAGCCAAGGTGAGAGGCCCAAGTGCGAGAGGAGAGAAGGGAAGGAAGGTTGTATGGATTGGGCTGATGGCCAGTCCAAACAGAACTGGTTTAGGAGGTGAAGATTTAGCAGTGGGCAAATGGAGAGCAATGGATTGGGAAGGATGGCAGAGAGCAATGATCCCAGAATAAAAGGCAGTTCTCCCTCACCAAATGTATGAGAGAGAAAGATGTGATTATATTTGCAAGAGTCTTAATTCAGTCTTAACAAGGGTAATGTGAAAGACTTTGACATTTTCGCTCTTGGTTGGGGGTCAGGAAATGTTTACTGCAGACCTACAAGGTATAACTCAAGGCCCTAGGACACATAGACTAACGTGACTTACCTTAACTTTTTCCCAGACCAATGAGAAAGCAGATGAGCAGACAGAGGATTTTAGTACAAGTACGCAGTGCACGCAGAATGCTTCAAATCTACCATGTGTAACCCATTTATATTTCAATGTAAACAGTGAAATCCTGTTGGGCCTTTTTATTTTATTTTATTTTATTTTGAGATGGAGTCTTGCTCTGTCACCAGGCTGGAGTGCAGTTGCACGATCTCAGCTCACTGCAACCTCCGCCTCCTTGGTTCAAGCAATTCTCCTGCTTCAGCCTCCCGAGTAGCTGGGACTACAGGGGTGCACCACCACGCCCAGCTAATTTTTGTATTTTTAGTAGAGACAGGGTTTCACCATGTTGGCCAGGATGGTCTCAATCTCTTGACCTCGTGATCCACCCACCTCGGCCTCCCAAAGTGCTGGGATTACAGGCGTGAGCCACTGTTCCCGGCCCTGTTGGGCTTTTTACTCACCTCCTCCTTCACCTCAGTGCAGAGCATTGTGGTAGGTAGGCCCTTTGGGAGCCCTCAAAGATGAAAAACATGTGCCTGCCCCGACTGAGTTCAGTGGGACAAGGAAGATACATGCAAGACACCATGTAGAAAATGATAAGGGCAATGCACAGAGAAATTATGTGTGAGTCTGGAGACCAGGGAAGGCCTCAGGAAAGAGGTCGTATTTCTATGGCTCTCAAAGGCTCAGTAGGAGTTTGACATGTAAAGGTGAGGAGCAAGAATAACCCAGAGAAAGAAGGTTGAATAACAATGTTTAGAAGTAGGAGGGTGCTGGCTTCTTTGGTAAGAGGCAGGAGGACCTCTTTGTGGGTGCTTCATGGACATATGAGGAGTCTAGAGGCCAGATAAGGGAATCTAGGCCAGGTGTGGGTATGCTCGCACCCTTGCTGAGGAATCTAGACTTGATCTTGAGGGTACTGGGGGCTTTCCCTGAACTACTGAGTCTGGGGTTTGTACCTTATTTGTGGTCCCAGAGGATACTCACTTCCTCACTCTCTATTGCAGACCTTTTCACCCTATAGTACAAGGGCATATTTACCTTACCTATTGGATCGTGAGCCCCCTGAGAGTCTTGCTCACTCTTTTAATACCAGTCTCTAACACCATGCCCAGCACAAAATAGATATGCAAGTAACTTCTGATACAGAATGAGGGAAATGGAGTTTTCAACATTTCTATGATAATGGATTGAAGGCTTATAGCAGAGGACAGGTAGCTTGGAGCCAGGCTTCAAAGAACTTGGACATTGGGTCCAACGGTAGACTGGAATAGGGAGAGCCAGGAAGCAGAGATTCACTGGCTTTGGCAGGCAATACAGGTTGGGTATATGGTGTCAGATGCCTCACTTCCAATTTGCTAGGAAATATGAAGGCGGAGTGTGACAGTCCCTGTTAAATGCTGAGCACAGTGCAGCTGTGAGGCTGTGGTCCCAGGAAACGGAAGGGATGTGGATGCCAGAGACTAGGAGGTTCAGAGCCAGGGTGAGGGGAAGTGGCAGTGCCGGCATCACAGATAGGGAGGCCAGGGTGCTGAGTAGTTTGGAGATGATGGTGACAAGAGGAGCACAGTGAATGAAGGAAGGAAAGAAGAGTTCAATTTGGAATATGCTGCCTTGGAGGTGTGCTATGACTCCCAGCAGAGGGTTTGTAGCTGGCAGGTAGAAATATTTAGCACAGAAACGTCTAACAGTGAGTTCCAAAAGAGACAAGGCAAAGAGAAAAGCCAAGGACAGAGCCCGGGAGGTTGACTGTTTTTAGGAGGTGGAGCATCAGACACTAAATCTGAAATTTCCTTTTTTATCATCTCCATCTTCTCTGTCTGTTTTAGTTGAAATCACTTGGGCTCACAATGGGTCAGCCAATTTTCCTCTGACCTTGTTTTCTTCTTAAAGCCCCATAAATCAGGGGCCTCTCTAGGCATGTGAAGGGCAACCTCCGCCCCCTCCAGCATACTGAGAAATAACCCAGCTGGCAGAAACCCTGAACTTTGTGTTATGTTGTGATAAGCACTCCTGGACAATGGTCAGCCCTCCCCTCCATAGGCTCCATGCATCGGCTTTTTGCAATGACACCCATTGTCTGCTGTGAGAGGGTCTAAAAGCAAGTGTTTTCTGCTCGTAAGTTGAGCTGGCTGGGAGGATCCATGGGTGATGGAATGGAACATTCATGTACAAGTTTTTATTTCAACACCTGTTTTCAATTATTTGGGATATATACCTAGGAGCGGAATTGCCAGATCACATGGTAATTCTACAATTTAATTTACTGAGGAACTGCCAAACTGTTTTCCACAGCAGCCACACCATTCTACCTTCCCACCCACAGTGTATGAAGGTTCCACTCTCTCCACATCCTCACCAACCCACTTGTCGTTTTGTTTTGATTATGGCCATCCTAGAATGTGTGACGTGGTATCTCATTGTGTTTGGATTTGCATCTCCCTAATGACTAATGATGGGAATATCTTTTCATGTGCTTGTTGGCCATGTGTCTGTCTTCTTTGGAGAAATGCCTATCCAAGGTCTTTGCTCATTTGTTAATTGGATTGTCTGTCTTTTTTGTTGATTGGTAAGAGTTCTTATATTCTAGATACTAGACCCTTGTCAGATCTGTCATTCTGTGGGTTGTCTTTTTCACTTTCTTGCTAGTGTTCTTTTATGAAAAAGTTTTTAATTTTGATGGAATTCATTGTATCTATTTTTTCTTTTGTTGACTGGGGTTTTTTGTGTCATATCTAAGAATCCATTGTTAAACCTGAGGTCATGAATACTTACTGTTATGTTGTATTCTAAGTATTTTATAGTTTTAGCTGTTACATTTATGCCAAATGGGAACTTTTACAGAGATGTGTACAGGGTTAAAGGAAACCAACAAGGAATGTTGCATTACCTTGGAGCTAGCCAGGCAGGGAAGCTGCTACCATCCCTAGGCCTGAGGGGCAAGAAGTGGAAATAGAACAAGTGGAGCTGGAGCTGTGTGGAAAGGGTTGGCCACCAGGAGTGTGTTCTTTGATAGAGGGATGCATTCAATCCTCAGGCAGAGAATCAGGGACTCCTTTGTTCTCTGATCTTCGCTGGTGCCCCCCAGTTGGCTAAATCCTACCAGAAGCAAGAGGGAAAGAGAGCTGGTAAATGCATTTCATACAGCAGTCTCTTAGGGCACCAAACAGCAGGAAGGAAGTAAGGAGAATGGATCTAGAGATGCGGTCAGCTCAATAATGGCTGCAAAGATGTGCAAGTCCTAATCTTCAAAATCTGTGAACATGCTACACTATAGAAAAGGGCACTTTGCAGATACAGACTTTGCAGATGGGGAAATTATCCTGTATTATCCAAGTGAGGCCAGAATAATCACAAGACTCCTTATAGAGGGGACCTGAGGGTCATTGTAAGAGAGTGAGAGATTTGAAGATGCTTACCTACTGGTTTTGATGATGGAGGAAGAGGCCACAAGCCAAAGAATGCAGGAAGCCTCTAGATGCTGGAAAAGACAAGGGAATGAATTCTTCCCTAGAGCCTACAGAAGAAATGTGGCCTTGACGACACCTTGATTTTGGCCCATGAGACCTATTTTGGATTAATGACCTGTAGAACTGACAGGTAATAAATTTGTGTTGCTTTAAGCCCCTAGGTTAGTGGTCATTTGTTATAGCAGTCATAGGAAACTTACACAGGAGGGTTTAGTGGAGGTTCACCTCTGCCTGGGGAGACCTGAGGTTACTGGTATGGGAAGAACTCCAGGTTACCACGCATTTACTTTTGCTGGGGAGACCAACTTTCATCCCAGCCCCTTGTTTCTGTAGCTGGGGAGATGCCACAGCTGCCCTTGGTGATTGCATCTCACAGGTTCAATCAGAGAATCAGAATCACTCTGAGTGATAGAGAATCAGGCATTTCTCATAGGAATTGGGCTATACACAGTACAGAAAGCTGGTGGAAAAATCTATGCAAGGTGGTTGCCTCTGGTGTTAAGACTGAAGTTGTTATAGGTCAGCTGGACCCAGCAGAGAGGAATAAAAAGTTGGATGTGAATAGATGGGAACATGGATAAGCTGGAATCCATGAGGACTAACTGGAACCCAAGCTTGTCTCCCATGTACCTTTAATAACACAGATGATCTGCTGAAGAAACTGTGCCCTTTGCCACGGAAATGCACACACACCTGGCCCAGGACTTACAGAAGTTGAAGGAGGAGATCCAGTGGGAGCTGACAGAGCTGCAGGGGCACCTGCTGCTTCATGTCAACAAAGTGAGACAGCAGAGCAGCAGCAGCAGCATGCACGAGCTGCCATGGTGCACTGTGCCAACCTTCAGAGCATGAAGTGGCTACTGAGCCACCTGTGTCTTCTAGAGTTCCCACTAATGTCTCCCCTGGCCAATCCTAACCCAGAGCCTTACGGGAAAGGGAATTCTGGTTATCATGGCTCCAGCCTGTCTAGGTTGACATGTTTCAAATATCAAAATGGTGTGGAAGGTTAACCTTCATTAAGTGCCTACTGTGTGTCAGGTACTCCAACTTCATTGCCTCATTTAGTTTAATCACCTTGTCAATTACTCCAATTTATAGGCAAGGAAACTGAAGCTCAGAGGTGTTAAATGCCTTCCTAAATTAGGTACTCCAAAGAAGATATACAAAAGGCCAATCATTATAGGAGATGCTCAACATTATTATTTATTAGGGAAATGCAAATCAAAATCACAGTGAAATGCCTCTTTGCACTCAATAGGGTGGCTATAATTAAAAGAAAAAAGAAAATAAATGTGTTGGCAATGATGTGGAGATATTGCAGCCTTTATAGACTGCTGGTAACAATGTAAAATTGTGCTGTCACTTTGGAAAACAATCTGGCAGTCCCTCAAAATGTTATATGTAAAGTTACCATATGACCTAGCAATTCCATGCCTAGCTCACACAAGAGAAATGAAAGCATGCCTCCATGCCAAAAGCTTGTACACAAATGTTCATAGCAACCTTATTTCCAATAGCCCCAAACTGGAAACAGCTCAAATGCCCATCAGTAGATGAATAGATAAATAAAAGCTGGCATATCCATGCAGTAGAAGATTACTCAGCCACAAAAAGGAATCAGTACTGATTCATGGTACAACATGGATGAACTTTGAAAACATTATGCTAAATGGAAGAAGCCAGATACAAATAACCACATTTTGTAGGATTCCACTGATATGAAATGTCTAGGATAGGCAAATCCATAGAGACAGAAATAAGACTAATGGTTGCTTAGGGCTGGGAGCCTAAGGGTAAATGGGGAGTGACTGCTAATAGACACAGGGTTTCTTTTGGGGGTGATAAAAGTGTTCTACAATAGATTGTAGTGATCGTTGCACACCTCTGTGAATGTACTAGAAACCACTGATGTGTGCATGAGTGAATTTCATGGTATGTGTAGTCTATCTTAATAAAGCTGTTTTTAAAAATCATGACACTAGCAAAGAGCGAAGCACAGAACCCAGCAAGGGTTTCTCTGACTCGAAAGCCAATATCCTCCCTCAGTACAGCAGACCCTCAACTTCCTTGGGCCAAAAATCACCTGGGGAGCTTGCTTAATATGCAGATTTCCTGGCTTACTTCCACAGTCTAATTCAGTAGGGATGGATAGGGTTCAGGGAATTTATCTGCTTACCAAGGTCCCCAGGGGAGTTGAGAACAGGTGGTCTGAGACCACACCCAGGCACACACTGTCGCCACTCTGCAGAGGACTTCTGCATCTCAGAGCCAAAAATGGCATCTGGGAAGTCAATGAGACTGGAGAAAGTAGAGATTTTGGAGGCCGATTTTTCTATACAGGATGATTTTATTTTTCAGAGGAGGATGGAGAGAAAGGAAGAATCGAGAGAGAGAGAGAGAGAAGGGAAGGCCATGAACTGTGAGTTGTATTGGACAGAGGTATGGGGGAGGCCAGGCTAGAGACCCGTTTGAGGGAAGGTGCATTGAAGATAAGAGGAATGTAAAAGGTTTGTGGAAACCACTCAGAGAAAGCAAATTGTTCACTAGCCGAGTTCATCGCCTGCCTGGGGTTTCCAGGATGACTTGCTTCATAGTCAAGTGTAATCCTTGAGAGAAAGAGAATTTCAGTGAACTTGAGGTAACATCAGTTCTCTGGGGCTTTTTTTTGACGAACTAATCTGAACAAGCTTGGAAAGCACCCAGCGTTGGAGGTTAAATTTCAATCTTTTTGTGCTGTTACATCTTTGTTCCCTTTACCTTCTCCTTGAAATGGAAATGATTGATGCTTAAGTAACTCCAGCTATTGAGTAATGTTTATTCAGACTGCAGGGGAACAAGATAGGGCTTAAAAGTAAGGTGGAAATTTTTCCTTTGAAAGGTACAAGTTGAGCCTTTGAGAGTCAAGTGTATTCCCAACTGCACAGTATAATAAAGATAAAGGAGCCAGCAGGCAAAAGGGCTCCCACAGATGATCAATGTACAGTAGTTAAGTGGAGCTCAAATAGTCTCATGAAGCCACCTGAGCTAAAGCCCTGGGTTATAAATATTGACTGGATCTTGGATTGTTTTGAGAACATCTTACGTCTTTCTGCAAGCCCTTTCAACCCAGGACCTGGAGGGCTTTGTAAATAAGCTTCTAAGGCTCTGAAGAAGTAGACAAATCATGTTCCCATATCCCAAGTTCTCTCTGGATAACGCCAGCCAAACCCTCAGAGGTAAGTGGGGACTGGCGAGGAAAAGTAGACACTCCCCCACCCCACTGGTGATGACGGTCTCTGGAGGGGCCCCAAGGTGCTACCCATCCACTCTCTTGTATGTGGGAGAGTTGTCCTATCGGCTCAAGTTGGTCATGTGATAGTGGCCAATAGGGCTCCAACCAATCCAAAACACATGCAAAGCTAAAATCATCCAAGAGAAAAACAGAGAAGAGTAATTCTATTTCGCTAGGATACTCTAACAATTGAGTTGGTGATCTTTGAAACTATAGATTGAAGATGGGAGTGAGGGCCTGAGAGTCTTCTGTGAAGCAAGAAGAAGTTATGATTTTCTGGGTGCTTTGCAGTGGGTCCATTGACAAGTGTTGGTGGAGCACTGTAAGGAAATGACCCTTCCTTCTCTTGTAGGGGGAAGAATGGGGAATGGAAGGAAGAACTGAGAGTCTTCATAAATGCCCCCCTCCCCCACTCACCAGTGCCTTGGTCCCTGGGTCTGCGGGGGAAGAAAATGGCATTCTATATGGAGAGGACCACCAACCCATTGCCATCCATTTGCACTACACCATGACCAGTGAGGGCTCAGGCCCAGCATGAAAGGGAAGGGAGAACGGAGGAAATTGTCCAGAGCTTCCACATGGGACTCCAGGGCCGGTTCCCCTAGACAGGGCTGAGCAGGTGGGAAGGACACAAGACCCAGAGTTGGCCTGTGCTTGTGGCTACTTCAGTGTACTTAATATGATCTCCAGAACACTTCCATCTTTTATGTGTTTATATTTTTATTCCCTACGTCTTTAATTTTTTTTTTTTTTTTTGAGATAGGGTCTCGCTCTGTTGTCCAGGCTGGAATGCAGTGGCGTGATCTTGGCTCACTGCAACCTCCACCTCTTGGGTTCAAATGATTCTCCTGCCTCAGCCTCCCAAGTAGCTGGGATTATAGGCATGCACCACCAGGCCCGGCTAATTTTTGTATTTTTAGTAGAGATGGGGTTTTGCCGTGTTGGCCAGGCTGGTCTTGAAACTCTGACCTCAGATGGTCCACCCGCCTCGGCTTCCCAAAGTGCTAGGATTACAGGCATGAGCCATTGCACCTGGCCTCTTTTAAAATTTTTAATAAAATGATCTTTGAAAACTCCTAACCATTTCCTTTGAGCAAAGCAACAAGAGACCTTTCCCCTTGCTGGAGCATGCGGCATCAACAGAAGAGAAGAGAGATTTAGGAGGAGAACAAAGCAAGATAACACTGACAAGGCTGAGAAGAAGGGCTGGCATGGCAATGCTCCTCCACCTGAGCCAGCAGCCCCTCGGACTCATCCCTCTGCGTCCCTCTGAGGTTGTTGGGTTTTTTTCAATATTAAGATATGATTCACATGCCGCACGTTCCATACTTTTAAAGTATATGATTTAAAAAAAACCACAGTGTACAATTCAGTGGTTTTTAGTATATTTACAAAGTTGTGCAATCATCACCACTATTTAACCACAAAATAGTTTCATTACCTCAGAAAGAAAGCTCATACCCATTAGCCACCAACCCTCCCGCTCCCACTCAACTCCTCCATACTCTGCAGCCTCCCAGTAAATTAGATAACCACAGATCTACTTTCTATCCCCCTGGGCTTACCTATTCTGGGCATTTAATGTAAATAGGATCATACAGTGTTTGGCCACTTGTGATTGTCTTCTTTCCTCTAGCATAATCTTTTCAAGGTTCATCTATGTTGTGGCATAAATCAGTACTTTATTCCTTTTTATGGCTAAATAATATTCCTTTATATTGTTTTTACTTTGGGGCTATTAGAAGTAATGCTGCTATGAACATCTTTGTACATTTCTGTGCTTTTTTTTTTCCAGGGATTTTCACCCCCTCCCTCAAAGCACCCAAGTTTAGGGCATATAAGATGCTAAAAAAGTACACTTGAAAAGATGTAATCTGATCAAGTAGCTAAGGGAAAGGGGAGGACACCTAAATTTATTGAGTACATATTGTGAGCTAGGTGACATACCTCCACATTGTGTGATAACTGTCCCCTTTACAAATAAGAAGACTTTTAGAAACAAAAAGAGAGATAAAAAAGTTTGCCCAAGAATATATAACTGTCATACTAAAAATTTGGGGCAACTTCCCTGGCACCATATACCATCTGCAGATAATTCATTAAGGACAGAAGTCAAGTGTCGAATAATAGTCTAGATCTCCAGAATCGCTGATTCTGAAGCCAGAAGAAGCTTTTATCTATTGGTATAAAAATCTGAAGCCAAAGATGTGAAGTGACTTTCTCAAAATCACACAGGTTGCAAGTGGTAGAGCCAGGGCTGTGAGTCACCACTGGGGAGGAAGGTAAGCTGGATATGCCCTGAGCTATCCAGTAATGACTTCCGTATTTGTCAGAATTTGCTAAGTTATGCTGCAATAACGAAAACCTCCAAATCTTATTGGCTTACAGCAACAACAGCTTTAATCTCATGCATACTGAGAGCTGCAAGGTAAACATGGTGGTTCCACATCTTAATGTCTTCTCATTCTGGGACACATGCCGGAAAAGTATGTTATAGTTTGGATATTGTATTCTCTTGGGAAAGGGAAAAGAACAAGAGGCAGAGCAAAGCCATGGAACTGCTCTAAGAGCTGCGCAGACATGGCTTCTGTTATATTCACATTCACATTCCATTGGCCAAAGCAAGTCACATGGCCAAGCCTGGCAGTGGGGCAGGAAGCAGCCCCTGCAGTCACAGGCCAATGAATGGTACGTGTAATCTTCCTACAGGGAAGTGAGTAGATGGGAACACTAAAGCAATCAGCCACAGCTTCTACAAGGCAAAGGAGTAGTTGCTGGTCATCTGTAAGGCTTCGACTGCTGGCAAACATTCATTCGTTTAACACATTTTTATTAAACATTCACATACGCTCTACGAGGTGCTGGAGTGCAAAAGCAAGTATATATTCTGTCCTCATGGAGTTTACCGTTGGAAGGGAAAGGCTGAGATTAATGACAGAGGTACATAAACAATGGTAGAATCCTGACAAATGCCATGGAGAAGAGGTGCGTGGTGATTATTTGTGTGTAAAGGTGCATAGACCTAGTCGATGAGATCAGAGTTGTCCAGAACCATGGGCACCAACCCAGAGAAAATGGCTTCCTGGGCCCATGGCGATGCACACCCAACCTGATGGCAGTAATTTTGTATCAGTAACTGGGTGCCCACGAACCTGTCCAACAAAAGTGTGTGGAAATAACCACCTTCACAGGAGGGGAGGGCAACAACTAGGTGGAGGATAACAAGCATATAGTTTCACCTTTGCTCTCTAAAACCTAGGTCTCTGGCTACATGTCAGTTTTGTCATCTGCCAAATGGGTATAATAACGCACAGCTGACTCACGTGGCTGTTGTCAGGGCATGGAGATGGAGTCATGGCTCCCCCAAAGATGTCTATATCCTAATCCCCAGAACATGTGAATGTGACCTTCCATGGCAAAAGGGACTTTGTAGATATGACTAAGGGAAGGATCCTCAGATGGGAAGATTATCCTGGTGGGCATGATGTAAACACAAGGGTCCTTGGAAGACAGAGACAGGAGGGTCAGAGGAGATGTGAGACAGAGTAGAGGTCAGAGCGATTTAAGGAAGGCGATCACCAGCAGAGGAACACAACAGCCTCTAGAAGACAGAGAAGTGAAGGAACCCGATTCTCCCCAAGAGGCTCCAGGAGGAATGCAACCTGCCGACACCTTGATTTTAGTGCCCCAGAACTATAAGGCAATTAAGTCTGTTGTCTCAAGCCATGACTTTTACAGTAATTTGTTACATCAGCAATAGAAAACTAATACACAAGATAAAATAAGATCATTGGTGTACACGTTCTCTGAAAAATGAAAAGCGCATCTTGGTGGAGATTGTAAATGTCCATAGCAAGTGTTCAGAGGCTAGCAGAGACAGGGGTAGCTGCTGCAGAATTGACTCCACAGCCCTGCAGACAGATTTGTCACACTCGCTGTCCCTATCCATGCTTTGGTAAAATTCCCAAGGAGTTGAAGCTAGAAATCACCCCTTCTGCACCCACTGAGGCCTGTATGCCTGCCTGGTAGAGGGGAAGACCAACCCAGGAGCAGAAACAAAGGGCCCACCCGCTCTCCTCCAGCCTGGAGCCTTTGGCCTCAGCCGATGATTCTTCACCCTGACATCACATTAAAATCACCAGGAGAGCTTTAAAAATCATTCAGTCACTGGGCCCCAACCCCAGTGGTTCAGATTTACTGTGTCTATGGTGTGGCCCAGTCATCAGCATTTTTTAAACGCTCTCCTAGGAGCATCCAATGTGCAACCAGAGCTGGGAGCGGCTGGCCAAGAGGGCCCACCACGCAGGTCTATGGGAGAGTCGTCCCTCCTCACAGCCTTGCTGGTGTCCAATTTCTTCCAGCCCCTGCAGCCTGGCTGGCGTCAGCCTTGCCCACTAAGCCAGCTCCTCCCAGACAGGCAGACTCAACCATAAATTTTAATTCAAACTATTCCTTTTTATTATTTTCAAATGCTCAAGGCCCTAAACATGATGAGAAAGTTGATCTCACTCTGTGACCCGCAGATCGGCAAGGTAGAGAGCTTCTCTGCAAGTTCCCTTTAGGGTACATCATATCTCAGCAGCCCTGAGGTCTGACCCGCATGTCTCCTACACACACACACAGACACTCACACACTATTAGACTGGTTATTCTTTACATCTGTGGATACTGCTCTATCCAGGAGTAAGGCCAGTGACTTCATTCTGCTGAACTCTTTGTGTGGCAGCTCCTTCTCTGGGGCCAAATGGAAAGAAAATCCGGATAATCATGGATAATGTAAGTGCTGACAGGTACGGGTGCGTGACTCCACCTGTACAGGCCTCCTCCTCTATGAAACACATGTAACTTGTTGCAGCATGAATTACTGCTGCTCGGCGGCATCAGCTCACCTGCATTCCTGGGTTGTTTTGCTTCTTGATGGTGTGTCTGATGCCCGTGTGCCCGAGACTGACTGAGCCCTTTCTGGCTGGCCTCCCACCTAGAATATCAAAAAACTGAAGCTGAAGCCTTGCTTAGAACCTGGAGGGAATTTCTGGTTTTGCTCCTGCACTGTCCTCTGTGGCCTGAGCCTGGGAGTGGAAGGGTCCATCCTTCAGGTCACATTGCTCCAGGGAGTGGCCCCTTTTGGTCCAGGAATCCTCAGGAAGTCACACGTGGCTCTGGAGAGCTAGGGAAATCTGATGCAGTGGGTCTGGGTGGGGCCTGAGACTCTGCATTTCTCACAAGCTCCCAGGTGATGCTGATGATGTTGTTGTCCCCAGGCCACACTGTGAGGAGCAAGGCCTGGGGTTTCCAACTGGCCCTGGATCTAGATCCAAACCCATCTCTGGCCTTCATGAAAATACTGCTGGTTTTTAGACAGAAAAGCTATAAAGAAAGCCAGGGGTACATTGGAAGGGTGAAACAGCGGTGTGACCCCGTCATGGCTGTGACTGATGCATAGCGATGGTGTTGCTAAAAAGCAGTCAGTGGATGAGGCCTCTGTTTTCCTTCCTGTCCCTTCCATTTTCTACTCTGCAGCCCAGAAACAAATGTCTCCCAGTTGGGCTTCTTCAGTAGCTCCCATAGACTAGGAGGTGCTCTCCCAATTGCTCAGGGCAGCATGAGGGGTCTCTCCCTTGAATTACAATCCACTTCTCCAGCCTGGGTCCTGCCCAGCACCTCAGTCCCTCCCCACTAAGTCTGCACCGTCTTTCAGGCCTGGCCCCAGGGACACCCTTGCCATCATTGGAGACGTGGCTCGGTGGTGGCCTGCTCTGTGAGGCCTCCCTACCTTCAGCTAGAATTAATCCTTCATTCTCCAGGCCTCTGCACACTCGGTGCCTTCCCCTGCTCTGAGGAATTTTGTACTGCCAAAATTATCTGCCTGCCAGCCTCTGAGCACCTCAAAAATAGTACCTGCCAGGCACATGGTAGGCATTCAGTCAATGCCTGTTTAAGATACAAATGTGGAAAGCGTCTTGTCTCTCTCGCTTCACCATGTGCACAGAAGCCATGGTTTCCTAACAATGTAACCAAAATGCAGCACAGTTCAGAGCCCAGGGAAGCAGACAGGGCACTTCTCAGTAAAGGAGAGCAAGCAGAACAGAGAATTCTTGATCCAGGATAGGAGGAGATAGATGGAGTTCTCATTCTCTCCCTCGAATGCTCCCGCTTAATCAGCCTTCCCAAAGAAGGAAAGCCAAAATCTGTGGCACCGGCCTCTCTGTGCATGGACCACATGGCTTCCTCGCCAGGTTCTGACCATGAACCTAGCAGGTGAGTGCAGTTTTGAGGGTGGGAGTGCTGAGGATCTCTTTGACAGAGAAGTTTTTTCCTGGAGCCATGTGGCTGGCCCCGGACTGGGGCTGTGGTCCCTGAAAGGCCTTGGTGCTTTTGTGACTGAACAGATTCATGTTCCTTCCATCTTAGGCAGGTTTCTTTTGGGAGGGGTAGGTCTATGTGAAGAGGTTTACAGGCCTCAGGCACTTGCTTTTGGGGGAATGACTCCCTATTACATGAAACAGATTAAAATACATCCCTGGCTAACATTAGAACAGTTTTATGTAATGATTGAAGTAGAGTGACCTCGACTTTCAGAGGTAATACTATGTTTTGGAGACATTCACTTTAACATTATTGCAGTTTTGTTTTTTCACTTCCTGTCTCTGAGGAAGGCTTAAACCCTTCTGTAGGGTCTTGGGTTCGATAAGCCTAGGCAGACCCCCCTGGCAGCCAGGTGGTGTGAGGGTGGATCCGGCTTGGGAGCAGGCAGCCCTGCTATTTCCTCCCTTTGTCTTCTTTGGACAGGTGTTATTGCCCAGCTAATGACCTTTCTTTTTGCCCTCAAGATTCTTCCTCTAAGCTTCCTCCTGTCCAGGAGAGAGACAGAGAGTTTCCTCTAGGATAGAGTCACACACTGCAAGCTGGAAACTCATTGACAGCCCAAGCCTTAAGCAACCAGGGAATCATGAGGACCGAGAAATCAGCTTATAGGTTTGCGCTTTTCCTTGAGAGGAACCCTCAAGGTACAATTGTAGTTTCTTCCTTTTAATGTTGCACAAGCCCAAAACCCTTTCTAGGGCTGTGGCTGTGCTTAGAGGGAAGCTCCTGCTGCCCAGGGTGACTTCTGCCCAGGGGCCATCCCAGCCCTTACCTCTCCCAATCCCCTCTCTCCCCCAGCTGGTATCAGACAGCGCCCTTTAACTCCAGGTGCCTTCAATGCCCGGTCCCTGCCCTGTCAGACGCCCCTGGAAACACACCTGCAGCCCACAGCCTTCTGACCTGGGCTGGGCCAAGCAGGTGCAAGTGGCTACAGCCGCCGCCACTCCACATTCCATGGTGTACCTCACCTCCGGGCCGGTCCAGACAAGCACCAACCCCCAGCCAGCTCCGGATGCACATACAGAGGCAGCGAGAGCTGCTCAGGACTCTCTGTCACCTCAACTGGGCCTAATTGCAGCCTAGATGTGAGTGTCAGGAGGAACCGAGGAGAGCGTGTTAACAAGCCAAGAGGCTCCTGCTCTGAATTCTTTGGCAGGCAGGACTGAGCTGAGCGCTGAGCGGAGTGTGAGGCGAGCAATGGAGACAGTGCAGGGATGGGAGCTAATTAAGCTGTAAGCCATCCCTAGAGCCCCGGTTCATTTGTAATTATGCTCTCTGATCTCAGAATCGCCTCGGGCTCTCGGGAGAACTGGGCAGAAAAGGGGGAGCAGGTGATTGAAAAGTTGATCGGGGCTTTTAGAATGGATTTTCATGAAACTGACATTTACACCACTCTTAGAGAATTTGGCTGCTTGAAAACAACCATAAACCATGGCTAATTCTGCCATGTGATCCCAGGAGCTCCAATGGGCCGGCCCCAGCGGGTAATGCCTTGTTCTGTGTAGGTCAGGAGACCCCTTGTGTGGTGTGATTTTTGGAAGGTCCCCCTGCTCCTGCCCACAGCAGTGCCTCCCAGCTAAGCTCATTGATGCTGAAATTGAGTAGCCC
The DNA here is from genome assembly GCF_028885655.2 of Pongo abelii. Taxonomy (NCBI): domain Eukaryota; kingdom Metazoa; phylum Chordata; class Mammalia; order Primates; family Hominidae; genus Pongo; species Pongo abelii. The sequence goes on along the minus strand of NC_071993.2, from coordinate 128,024,741 downwards.
ATTTTGTCCTCTGATTGTGCTTCAACATCACAAAATCCAAACACTGGGTTTTGCCATGACAGACACACGCCTCTGCAGGCAGGAGTATGATCCAGTCTCCAGGATGGGACCTCATTGTTGTTTGCCCAACCTGCATTTTTTTAAGTCGACAAATCAAAACATGACCTAATTTTTCAAACTGATTTTCCAAATGGGTAACCCAACGGCCAGAAAGGATGAGTGACTTAGTCAAGGTCATGTAGGCAGATGTGGCAGACTGGCACCTGCATCCAAGTCCTCTGGCCTCAAATCTAGTAGACTCTGCAGTTTTTAAGTAATGGAGTAAAACGAAAAAGCTGGAAAGTCGGGGATTCGTCAAATATCACACTAGAGAGACTGGTACTAGGGAAGGTGCCATGTGGAAAGGGTGGGGTCCCAAACGCGGTCCCCATTATCACCTTTGGTCATTTTTTTGATTTGTTGACTGTTAGAAAAATACAAGTTGGGGATAGAGCAATGCTCCAAAGGATAAATTACAAGCAGAAACTCTCACGCTGATGGGCTGACATCTGTTAAGCTCATCTTCGTGCAGTAATGGGCCCTGCTGACAATTGAGTCGTTTCTGGGCAGAGTACCTTCTCTCCCAGAAACCCCGTTCCCCAGACAGTCCCACATAACTGGATAGCGGCAGCTCGTCTTTGCTCAGGCTTTGAAGAAAACCAGATAATACAAGGCTCAACCCAGTTTAGGCAGGGGCTATTTCTTTTGAAAACAGAGAAGGAGACAGACAAAATTCCTGCCTGAATCTGTTAGTCCTGTCCCTGTGGCCAAGCCCCAGGAATTCTGCCCTGGCTGGAAAGACTCAGACCTCAGCACTTTTCTGAGCAGTGGGGACTTGGGCCAGAGTCTCCACCTCTGATTCCGGTTCCCAGAATGGCAGCAAGATGTGTCGGGGGGAGCTGGCCTTCGAGGGCCTTCCAAATCTGAGAAATGAGGCTAGGGAATCTTGAGGTTTTTTTCTATTTTTATTATAAATAGTGAAATATAAATGATTGTTTCATAGAATTTTAATAAAAATTCAAGAGTTAAGGAACTTAGCCCTGTGCCTGGCAGAGAGTAAGAACCTTAAAAATCTTCATTGTGAAACAATACATTTCTAATTATAGAGGCAGTTCTTTCACTATAAACCAATTTAGAAAACACGGACAAGTACAAAGAACAAAACCAAATTATTCTATAATCCCAACTCCCAGACATGGTACCTTAGTAATATATATAATTTCAGAAGTTTTTCTACTCAGAAATTGAATATATCTGGATTATAAACTAAATATATCTGTTTTAGACATCATAAAATATATTAATCACAAAAATGGGACTATGATGTGTGTATTGTTTGACTGTATTTTCATTTTACATTTCATAAATTTTTCATGTTAAAAAAATTCATCAATGCATTTTCAAGATTGCATAGTGTTTCATTAAATTATAAATGAACATCCTTGCACACAATCATTCACTCATTTGCCTGATAATTTTCTCCAGATAAGTTTCCAAATTTGAACTCCCAGCATCAAAGATTTTAGGTGCACACAACCCAACTCCCCTCCCAAACAAGTGTACGGGGTTCCATCGTGAGCTCTTCTCTGACACCAAAAATACATATAATTGATCCTCATTGTTCATAAATTCCATGTTGGCAAATTCTTCTACTTGATAAAATTAATTTGTAACCCCCAAATCGAGACTTGCAGCATGTTCACGGTCATTCACAGACAAGCGCAGAGTGATGAACACATATGTGCATGTTCAGCTCTCACACTATGAGCAAGTGTCCTTTCATGCTCTGTTTAGCGCAACATTTTTCTCATTTTTGTGCTTTTTTCTTGATGATTTCGCTGTTTAAAATGGCCCCTAGGCACGGTGCTGAAGTGCCGTCTGGTGTTCCTAAGCGCAAGAAGGGTCTTTCCTGCCTTATAGAGAGAGTTTATGTGTTAGATAAGCTTGTTCATGCATAAGTTGTAGTGCCATGGGCACTGAGTTCAATATCAGTGAGTCAACAGTATACATAAATAAGGGGTCTTTAAACAGAAACACACATAAAACACGGTTATGCATTGATCTGTTGACAAAAACAGTAAGATCAGAGGCTCACAGGAGCCAAACCTTGTATTTCCCCTGGGGTCAGGACGTGCTAATTCGGTGTTCAGAGTGCCTGTATTGAACATAACCACCACAGATGATGAGAATGACTGTATGTATCTTAGGTGTATGAATCTTTCAGACTGCAGAGGTCTTGCCTATGGATTACAGACCTCCTCTATTTGTGGACATCCTTTCCCAAAAGCTTTCCAGAAAGTCTCTTCGGCAAATAGAATTCAAATTTTATCTTTTAACTCGTAATGCCTGGTACATAGTAAGCGCATAAATACAGTGTGTGTTGAATGAGTGGGAAAATAAATGTTAGAGGTTGTTATACACTTTGGATCCCAGTTCAGCATAATGAATTTCTCGGTTTCTTCTTTCATTAGCCCTGCCTTTGGCTGGGTTCCTCCTAGACATCTCTGAGGCATAAGCACCCAGCTCACATGTCCCCTCCCAGAGAAGCAAACTTCTGATGACTCCCTTGACCTTCACCACCCACTTAATCTAAAGGCCATTGATAGCATTGAGAAAAGCAGTGACGTGGCATGGATAATCACATTTCTCATATCAAAAAGTAGAAAACAAGGATGTTATCTGATTTATAAATGTATTTATGTGGAAGAAGAAGAAGATTTGCAGAAGAATAACATTTTGTGAAATTATGCAAAGTGAAAGTTATACAAAGTTCAAGTTTCAGTGTTCATAAATAATTTTGTTGGAACGTGGCCACACCCACTTATTAGCAATCATCTGTGTCTGATTTGGTGACACTACAGTAGGGCTGAGTGGTCCCTACAGAGACCAGACAGCCCCAAAAAGCCTGAAACACTTGTTCTCTGGTCCTTTACAGAAAAAGTTTGCTACTCCTTGGTCTGGAGATATGAGAAGATATTTGGTCACAATATACTTTTAAGTGTGTACATATGTGTGCGTGTGCAGTAATGTGTACCTGTACACCAATGTGTACAAAAATTCTTTTGCTTAGAATAGTGGCTCTGAAACTATGTGGTCTCAGAGCCCCCTTTTGAATTCTGAAGATTGCAGAGAACCCAAAAGAGCTTTTTTAAAATGGGGATTCTGTTTGTTGCTATTTGCCATATTTAGAAATTAAAACTATGAACATTTAAAATATTTACTTGAGGTTGAGCACAGTGGCTCACGCCTGTAATCCCAATACTTTGGGAGGCCGAGGCGGGCGGATCACCTGAGGTCAGGAGTTCGAGACCAGCCCGACCAACATGGAGAAACCCCGTGTCTACTAAAAATGCAAAATTAGCCAGGCATGGTGGTGCGTGCCTGTAATCCCAGCTACTTGGGAGGCTGAGGCAGGAGAATTGCTTGAACCCAGGAGGTGGAGGTTGCGGTGAGCCGAGGTGGTGCCATTGCACTCCAGCCTGGGCAACAAGAGCAAAACTCCGTCTCAAAAAAAACAAAAACAAAAAAAATTGATAGATCGTTGGATGAGGGTCTAAAAAATAAAATATTAATTTATTTACAATAACATAATAAACCTGTTATATATTAATATAAATAATGCATTTTGGTGAAAAACAACTATATTTTTCAAAACAAAAATATCAGCTGAGAAGAGTGGGGTTGATTTATATATTTGCAAATTTCCTTAAAGTCTGGGTGAACAGAAGACAGGTGGATGTTCACTCTGTTGTGACGTTACATACACACAGCCACTGGAGAACTCTGCTGTACAACTAATGAGAGAATGAGGGTGAAAAAGACAAATAACATCTTAGTAATAATATGAAAATAGTTTTGACCTAGTAAACCCTCTGGAAGTTTCTTGGAGAACCCTAGAGGTTCCAGAGCCACACTTTGAGAACCACTGGTTTAGAAACACAGGATCCAAAACATTCACAGGGCTGGGGATGGTGGCTCATGCCTGTAATCCCAGCACTTTGGGAGGCCGAGGCAGGCGAATCACCTGAGGTCAGGAGTTCAAGACCAGCCTGGCCAACATGGTGAGACCCTGTCTCTACTAAAAATGCAAAAATTAGCTGGGCGTGGTGGCAGGCACCTGTAATCCCAGCTACTTGGGAAGCTGAGACAGGAGAATCACTTGAACCTGGGAGGTGGAGGTTGCAGTGAGCCGAGATCATGCCACTGCATTCCAGCCTGGGCGACAAGAGTGAAACTCTGTCTCAAAAAATAAATAAAAATAAAACATTCATAGGGTGAAGCCTCTAAGAGATAGCTGACTAGCCTGGGGCAAAGATGGCCTCTCCTGCCTCTGCTTCCAGGAAGATAACCAGAGAGTCAGAGATGGAAGAGGTTAGAACACCACAAGCCATTCCCTCATTTGTCATGCAAACCTAGGGTGGGGCCAGTGGCTCCCCTGCAGTCTTGGCAACCAAAGGCTTTGGGGACAAGGTTAGGGAGTCGCAGTTTTTCCCAGATCCAAGGCTTTCTCCAAGTCTCATTTGTCTTCTACTCCCTCTTCTTCCCTCCACCCTTGCCCTTGAGCTCGGGAAGGGAAGCTACCATTGACATGTCACCTTATATGTCCTTGAGAAGAATCAGAGCAGTTCTCATTGGCATTGCACGTGGCCACATCTGTCTGAAACCCTCCCACTAGCTGGAGGAGCACGTCCCCTGGACCAACTGCTCCCCCAGGGCTCCCCTTGCAGCCACAGTGCACCAATGCGCTTGGCATCATTCAGGTACAGTTATGTTCTCTCCCAGGGAACCTAAGATTGAGTCTAACTATTCCTATGCCAGTTTTAGCCCTTTTTATGTTTTAATTGTTGTAGCTACTCTGTTAAAGCAGAAGGGCAGTCTGTTTACCCATCCTCAGCATGAAAATAAGCCAAAAAATTGCTCTGAGCACGGTGATGAGGCCTATGATGTGCTTGAAGCATGACTAGCTCCATCCAATATGGCAGACTTCTGATAAGAGTTAATAGTTTATGTTCATTGTCTGCTCACTGAGTACCAGGCACTGTTTCAAACAGACTACAAATTATATACTCTGATACCTGCTTTCCTGCTTTTCTTTAATTAAAGAACCCATGGTTTTAAGCTAGGCATGTGGCTTCCCAGTATAGAGACCACATTTACAAGCCTACAAGCCTCTCTCATTTAGGGGCAGCCATGGGACCAAGTTCCAGTCAATGAGATGTACAGAATGAGCCCTTTGCCTTGTATTTCTCTCTTATTCCTTCGTGCTAGCTGGAGTGAAGATCTGATGGCTGGAACTCCAGTTGCCATCTTAGATCATTAAGTGGAAGCGACTTGTTGAAGATGGTGGAGCAGCAACAACTTAGAAGGAGCCTGGGTCTCTGACACCGTGGACTACATACCATTGCCTAGCTTTGGTCTTTCTTTGGGGGTAAGATAAATAAATCTTTCTTTTTTTAAGCTACCGTATTATAGACTGAATGATTATGTCTCCTAAAATTCATATGTTAAAACCCTAAACCCCAACATGATGGTATTTGGAGGTGAGCTTTTGGAAGGTCATTAGGTTTGGATAAGGTCATAGACCTTGGATAAGGTCATAAACCCCATCATGGGATTACTGTCCTCATAAGAAGAGGAAGAAAAACTAGAGTACTCTCTTTCCACCATGTGAGAAGTTTGCAAGCCAGGAAGAGGGTCCTCACCAGGAACTAAATCTGCTGGGAACTTGATCTTGTACTTCCCAGCCTCCAGAACTGTGAGAAATAAATATCGGTTGTTTAAACCACCCAGTCTATGATATTTTGTTATAGAAGCTCATGGTGACTCAGATACATTGTTATTTGAGATATGCTATTACAACAGCCAAACATGATCCTAATGCAGAGTTACTGCTTTTAATCACCGTAACAATAATATGACATCAATATTTTTCAAATGAGGAAACTGAGGCACATAGAGATTATATAACTAACCCAAGGTCATACATCTGAAGAGGGGTGCAACCAAGATTCTAACTCAGGCAGAGTTTAAAGAATATACTTTTTTTTTTGAACAGAGTCTCATTCCATCACCCAGGCTGAAGTGCAGTAGCATGATCCTGGCTCACTGCAACCTCTGCCTCCTGGGTTCAAGGAATTCTCATGTCTCAGCCTCCCAAGTAGCTGGGATGACAGGCATAAACCACCAAGCCTGGCTAATTTTTGTATTTTTTAGTAGAGACGGAGTTTCACCATGTTGACCAGGCTGGTCTCGAACTCCTGATCTCAAGTGATCTGCTCACCTTGGCCTCCCAAGGTGCTGGGATTATAGGCATGAGCCACCGCACCTGGCAGAAATGCACTTTTAACAACTGTATTTCACTGCCTAATATTTTAGTATATAACTGACCTTCCTTTGGGGGCTGATTTTCTGGCCTCTGACTTAGTTTATGAAAATCTCCTATTATTTGATATCAGCTTCTAGTGTAGAGCCATTGGGTTGCCAGCTACAAAATGCGTGGATTAAAAACTCCCATTTATTATATTCTCAACTCATCTGAACTTTATAGCTACGTGGACGGACACACACACACACACACACACACACACACACACAAGTGATGTTTACATATTCTCAGAATACCAAATGTTCACCTAGCTCATCAGACACTGGCTTTTAGACTGTCTACACATGGTCATAATCCTGAACCCACAAATATATCCCATAATAACAATAATGTCAAATATCAAATATTTATTGTGTCCAAAGGAAATGTCCTTTATCGGCCATTGAGAGTCTCATTTTAAGTTTTCCTAAAACAAAAGTTAGGTGGAATTTTTCCCACTAGCCAAGTAGCTTCTCACACCTGGACCAGCTGAGTGGTGTGCTTTGTAGATAGGACCACTCAGCTAGCCTCTCATGAGACCCTTGCCAACTCCTGCTCCTGCTCTTTAGTTGTGGACCATGTGTATTAGTCAGGCTAGCTGAGGCTATGCTGCAAGGACTACTTACCCCTAAAACTTCAGTGTCTTAATGTAACCCAGTATAGGTTGGCCAGGGGCTGTGGGATATTCAAGGGAGCTAGTGCTCTACATAGCCACTTAAAGAGCCAGACTAATGGTGATTCCTGCATCTTGTGTCTACATTCTTGGGAACATATGATCTCTATGATTACCATGGAAGAAGAGAACCCTTGGATATCCCAACCCAACCTGGAATCATGCATCAACCTGGAAGTTTCTTGGAGAACCCTAGAGGTTCCATGTATCATTTTCTTTCTCAGCTCATTGGCCAGAACTGGTCACACAGCCCCACTTATCTGCAAGAAGGCTGGCAAATATGCTCGGGAATGGGGATATGGTATTTGGTGAGCAGGAAATATCTCCACCATCCCATTTAACCATCAATAAGTCTACAATCATGAGTCTTACTAAAAGATTGTTTTAGTTTTGGGGACACGGAGGGGAAATTGTGAGCTTTAATTAATGAGAAAGTACAGATGCATAAGGACTTTTATGTGCATCTCTATCCTAGTGGTAGAATAGGTTGGGACCTTGGTAAATATTTGATGGTTGGTGCATAATTGGTCAAGTGGGGTCTAAGAACTAAAAGAGGATGCTTAGTGGCTTGAGCAGAAATAAGCCAGTTAAGGTTTATTTGGGTCTGCCTTAAGGCCATGAAGAACCCTGGAGTAACATCCATGGTTCCCACCCCTCCCCTCTATGAGCTCTGTCAACAAGGATGGCAGGAAATAGATTTATGAAGTTTAGAAAGCGATAAACTAAAAAGTGTGTATCAAGAGAAATGTACATTTGTATTCATACCCTGAGTCCTCCAGTTTAAACACATTAGAATTTCTGTAAGTGGTTTTGATGAGAAAGGGTCACCTTCTCTTTTGATAGTTGGCCAAGTCCAACTAATGCCTAAGGACCTAGTTGAACCAGGGGCTGGCTTAGCTATATCAATCAGTCACTCCGATATTTACTTTGTCTCTATCATGCGCCTGATACAATGCAAAATATTTTGATGGTTACCAAAGAAAAGCACAATGTGGCAATGAGACAGGTTTCATAGTAAAACATGGCACTTTTGTAATATGTAGTCCAGAACACCTTGTTTTTCACAGTAGTCCCCTTAGAAGGCTGTGCATTTATTTCTGAGATGTAGCTGAGAAGGGCTCCTCCATCCTCTTGGAAATGTCTTCGGGCCCCTGGTCAGGTCTCAGCTGGCTGTTACCATTGTAATATTTCCTATTCCGGATCCATTGTCATCCTGCAGAGTTATCTGCATTGTTTGCTGGAGTCGGCTTTCAATATCTTTTGTCTGTTCTCACAAATAAAATATATGCCCAACAGTGGAAAGGTAGCCACACCCACCAAATAGCTAGAAAAATGTCCAGTAGCCTTGAAAGGCAAATCCCAAAATATATTTTTAAACTCTCTGGCAGATTGTATTTTCCAAAACAATACTTCTCATCCTACATGCTTTTTGAGAAACTTACCATTCACCCATTGAGAGGCGGAGTGTAATTCCTCTCCCCTTAAAACAGGATGGGCTTCTGACTCACATGTACCCAATAGAATGCAGTGGAAGTAATGTTGTCAGACTTCAGTAGCCAGATCATAAAGCAATTCAGCTCTGCCATGGCAACAGAAAACTAACTGGAGCCCTGAGAATCACTCTGACTGTTCTGACTGCCATGTTGTGAGGAAGCCCAAGCTATCCTACATGCAGAAACCATGTGACAACAAAGGGTGAGAGACTCCCAGTCAACCCCCAGCTGCTCACCCTCCCCCTCTCCCAGATCCAGCCACACTGTCTGACTATAACGGCATAAGAGACACAGGACCATTTAATCAAGCCCCTCTCAATTTCCTGTCCCACAGAAACTGGGAGAGACACTAAAATGTTGTTTTAAGCATAGCCATTGGTATGTTGGTAGATTTTTCTCCATGAAAAAAAAAAAAAAAAAAAAAACCACCCTGATTGGTAGTGTTCGGCTATTTCTGTGGTGTAAAACTCCTACAATGGCCAATCTTAAGCTACTAATGTGATAAACAAGAGTTGGGAAGAGATGCACACAATTGGTTCTCACAAGTAGTATGCACGGACTCCTGCACACCCCTGTATACAGCACTAGAGTAAATCTTTAAAAGGGACAGCTCTGAAGGCCAATTGTGCTCGTGAGCATGTTTTAAAGTTCTTTTTCCAGTTTATGCGACAGAGTCCAGAGCCAGGAAGCATTGGGATTGCTGGAGTCTATCTGTGCCTATCTTTGGCCAAGACACAGAATCATGGTAGACAGAGCACGGAAACATCTACCCAACCCTAAGCGACCCCTAATTTGATAGTATCTTCCACAATACACAAAAACGTAGGGGAGCAAGACCCACACCTGCGGAGAGGTAGATACACAGATGGCTGTGGGCAAGAGAGGCCACAGCTCCTTGAGGGTTTTGAAAACTCTCCTTCCCTGAATGGGCTGCTCTGAGGGATTGGATGAGTGCAGAACAAACATTCAAGAAGCTCATGGGGTACCAGGCCCACTTTGTGAGAACGCAGCCGTGTCTCCTGTTAAGCATGTTTTCACCACTGCCTGGGAAAAACATCTGCCCCCACCAGCTGCCAACAGGGTCTGTGTGGGGAGATCAGACAGAGATGGTCAGGCTATTTTCAATATCTTGTTTTCTATCATAAATTTATATATTTTATTGTGGAAAAAATGAGCACATAAAAAGAGATAATTAAAATTATACACAATTCTCACTAACCCCACTGAAAACTTTTGGATTTTTTCTTTTAGTGTTTTGCTATATTCAATAGGTACCTTTTGACATCCAAAGTCTTGCACTTAGCATGACATCATGATCATGCTCCCACATCCTTAAATATTTAAAAAGTTAATGGCTGCGTATTATTCTAGCATTTGGATGATAGCCATTCTTGTTACTGGTTATATAGCTTATTTCTCAAAATGTTTAACTAATCCCCAAAGTGGACATCCCTGAAAATAAGTCTTTGTACTTTTATCTGATTGTAGAGCATTTGTAGAAATAGGAAAAAATTACAAAAGGATATTTGTACTTTTTAGGCCCTCAATCAATTACAGAAAGTTTCTGTCGGTGGATAGTCACACCTGCAATGTGTAACGGTGCATGTCGTATAGGAATTTGATGGGCAAAATGAATTTTTATTTTGTTTTTGATATTTGAATGTCTTGTTTATTGAATATTTGTATTTTTATTTTTTACTTGTGTTCTTTGTCCAATTTAACAGTATTAGGATAGCACTTTTCTCATTGTTTTGCAATAAACTTTCACATAAAAATAAGATTCTTTCTGATATTTATCCAAACATCTTCCAGTGTTACTGATATCTAGAAGTTTTAATGTTTCTGTCGTCAAACTCAATAATCTTTTACTTTTTAACCTATTCCTAAGCTTTTATATCAACAAAGTCCTGCTCTCAAGATCTGAAGTTTACCTGTCTTTTATTTTTATGTTATTTTTGCATATAACTGTTAAATGCATGTGGAATTTATTTTGGATAGGGATTACCTTTAATTTTTTCCATATGATTGGTCTTGACATCATTTATTGACTAATCCCCCTTTCCTCACAGATCTTTACCACGTACTAATTTTTTTGTCTATATTACCTCTATTAAGGCCTGTGTTTGAGACATTCTGTTACATTGATTCATCTGTTCACAGTCTAATTTGGCTATTGAAGCTTTAAAATACCATCCCCCCACCCTTTTCTCCCCATTGTGATAGAATACTTTTAATATACTTCTTTCTCAAAATATTCTGGGCTGAATTGTGCTACCAAAAATGTCTTAAAAGGCACAGTCCAGGCTACTGCAGACCTGGTGTGTATATAACTCTTGTTGACCTGAACAGCCAACATTGTCTCCCTCTATGAGGTCAAGTTTACAGCTGTCTTCCAAAAAACTGATCTTTTGATTTTTCCCGGCTCACAGTGGCCTTTTGGTTTGGAATGGAGAAGCAAGGGCAGAGTGAAGGAACAGCTTGGGCCTTGCTGGGCCACGTTGACAGGAAATTAACATGTGTGGTCACCCTCTTTTTATTAAGAGAATCATGTGCTATTGGCCAGAAAGCAATAACTTGCACTTAGCTCTCTTCACTGCGCCCTGGCAGAGGGGCACCCATAAATGAGACTGGTAGCTGTCCATTAAGGAACACTCAGCAAAGGGTAATAAAGTCTCTATTTGCAACCTTATCACCAAATTATCTTGGGTATGCTGCTATCATATGGTGGAATTCCACCATACCACCTGTGATATCCTTCCAGCCTGGACATCCTTGCAGCTCCATGGTAGGGCCACTGGTTAGAGGCAGCCCTATCCAGATCTTGCAATGAAATCCTCAAAGTGTCTGCCTCTGTTCCCTGAAACCAGCATTTGTCAGAACTCTTCAACAGCGCTGAATTTAGACATCTTTTTGTTTTCCTGAGCCTTCTTGCTTTGTGAATGATCCTTTCAAGATCCCAGGGATAAAAGTGTCCCCAAAGCATGAAACAGATAAAAAGCAATCGCTTTTATACGGGAAGAAGAAAGTTGAGTTTTCTTCCCTTCCTCTCATTAGTTTAACTTCTGACTGATTTAGACATTTGTTACACTTTCCCTGGAAATGTAAAAGTTTAATTTGGAATGCAGTCACGGAGCAAAAATTCTGCTGAGTATATAATGCAAAAATATGGTTGCTAATGAGTGGCACTGATTTAACAGGAAATAAGGAAGAAAAATACAAATTTTGGAAGAAAATAAGCAATTTTATAATGTTTCCACTTGTTCCAAATCCAACTTCATTGCTTCAAGGGGTAGCTTGGAAATTTTTCTCAAGAAAGCACAGTAAATATTCCTGAAGGTGATCTATTTTCTGGCCTGGAAGAAATGGGTAGAAATGACAAATTTCCTACAACAACCTCTGAGAAATTTGTGTTGTTGACACCTCTGATGTTAAATTCTTCTTTCCACTAGCCATATATATATATATATGTGTGTGTGTGTGTGTGTGTGTGTATGTATATATATATAGTGAAGAACAAAGAAGAGGGCAGCAAATTCCTGCTTTTTTTTTAATTAAAAAGAAAATCCTTTAAGTCCTTGTGGCTGCATTGTTTGTGTGTGAATGTGTGTGTGTGTTTTAAAGACATTTTGAGATAGTTTAGGGAGATATCACAAAAAAATCTTCTTCCATTAGAAATTCGGATTTTACACCGTTAATTGGCATTTTCAAAACACCAAGCGCCCAGTTTGAAGTCTACAAATAAAACACAAACCCAGATGTTGCAGTTTACACTTGCATGCATTTAACACTTCATAAGTAGTTCATTAAACTGATAACACTTTAAACAGTAACACTGGCTCTTTCAGACTCCCTCGGCTTGTAATTGTCCTGAGGCAGCGAATGAACCCTTCCTAGGCTGGGAACCACAGGAATTTACATTCTTGACGTGTGTCTCTTAATTATCGACACTCCGGGGTCCCTGGCTGACTCAGGGAGGGCCAGCTCGCGTCTGCACGCCCCAGTGACCGCGCACAGGGACAGGCCGGAGGGCCGGTGGGCCAGGGACACCGAGCAGGGACACAGCCTTGGGACGCACGCAGGGCAGACGTCAGACACGGAACGGAGCGAGCTGAAGCCTCCCCACGTCCCCAAAGCACCGCGGCTGGGTTTCCGCTGAGCCTTTTGGGTTTACTAAGCAGCTTCTTTCCGACCAGAACAGTTTTCCAGCAGTGCCTCTCCCCATGTTTAACGGCCTTGGAATGAATGTTCACCTCCCTTCTGCCTTTTCTTCCAAGGGTGGCATTCCCGGCTGCCCAAGTTCTCTCTAGAAAATGGGTAGACCTTGGCTCGGCGTGGGTCCCATCTCCAGGGAATAAGCTCTAGGCCCTGGGGTGACCGTAGTATTGGACAGGCAGCGGAGGCCCTGGGTGCCCTCCTGTCCACTCACAGGACAGGCGCAGAACAATGGAAGGGAAGGGTTGCCAGCGGTGTGCCAGGCACCGTGCGCAGCTCCGCAGGCGTTTCGTTCAGTTCCACCACACGCAGATGCCGCAAGTACAGGGCGGACTTCGTCCCTGCTGCGGAGATGAGCCCAGGTCGCCTTGCCCGAGTCCACGCGGCTGCAGACGATGCGTCCCGCGGTGCCGACTAGGCGCGGAGCACTGTGCTTAGGATCCCTGTGCTGCCCCATCTCCGTCAATCCTACCAACTGGTCGGGACCTTTATCATCCCCATTTTGCAAAAGAGAGAGTGATGGCAAGAAAGGAAGGAGGAATTGGGACTCAAGTCCGCCTGGCTGCCTTCCGACAGCGGGCTTGGCCTCTGAACTACGGCCCCCTCTGCAGACGCAGGGTGTGCATGGCGAGTTAGAGGGTCTCAAAGCCTGGGCCCAGAGATTTCACCCCAGGGGATGGAGAACCCGCTCTGTTCGCCCCTCCAGCCGGATCCGGACCCGGGGCGCCCTGCGCTCCCATGCCTCCCGCCCTAGGCATGATCCCCAGCCCCACGCAACTGATGCGGAACGGATGGGTGACTGAGCGGCTGCTGATTGATTAACCTAGCTGGGCTGCAGCGAGGCCCGAGGCGGCCCGCAAGCTTCCTTCCCAGGCAGAGAGCCCCGCGGTCCCAACGGAGCCGGGAACCGTAGCCCGAACCCCTGCTCCGAGCCTGGAGTCCGGAGCCCGAGCCGAGAGCGCGAGCGGGAGCCGGACGTGCAGGGGCTCCGCGGCCGGGTGCACAGCGCCATCGCGTGGCCAGCTCGGGGCCGCGGCTCCGTCCCTGTAGAGGCGGCGATGGGCGGGACCACTGCGTCCCTTTAGGATCATCCCCTCATCTCCAGCTCTGGGGTCCGGAGGCCCGTGTGGCTGGAAGCAACAAAGGCAATGGGCCGGTGGAGTCTTGCTTAGCGGGGACGCCTTGGTCAGCTCTGAACTGTTCGTACTGTTCTTAGTGGAGGTAGCAAGACCCCCGTCTCTCCTGGTGGGCAGTGGGGATGTCGCAGAGACAGAAGCTCAGGTGGGGAAGGGTCGTGGAACCTTCTGCGCTTTCCAGAATACATGGGTCCATGGACATGGGCACGGCCACGTTAAGGCTCATGTTCATTTGTTCAGTTCACTTATTAAATTCATTTGTTCAGTGGTTCCTTCATTAATTCAGTCAACATTATTGTCTTGAGCATCTACTGTGTGCCAGAACCCAAGGTCGGGGCTAAGGATAAAAAAGAGAACGCGGGCGGCTGAGGCAGGAGAATCGCTTGAACCCGGGAGGCGGAGGTCGCAGTGAGCCGAGATCACCACTGCACTCCAGCCTGGGCGACAAAGTGAGAATCTCCATCTCAAAAATAGAAAAGAAAAAAAGAAAAAGAAAAAGAAAAGAAAGAAAGAAAGAGAAAGAAGAAAGAAAGAAAGAAGCAAGCAAGCAAGGAAGGAAGAAAGAAAGGAAAGAAAGAAAGAGAAAGAAAGAAAGAAAGAAAGAAAGAAAGAAAGAAAGAAAGAAAGAAAGAAAGAAAGAAAAGATAATGGAAAAGATGGCTTACAGTCTTTCTTGCCAGTCTCATGAGGCCAGAATATTTGAAAAAAGCATAAATTAAGATACACAGGATTATGAAACAAACCGATTATACTGTCATGCAGTTATCAAAATATTGTTAAGTGGTGCTATACTCGTACATCTTCTTTGTTGATAGAGGATGTAACAGGATCTACAGACCAATCTATTAACTACAGTCATTTCAAAATAGTGATGAGCCCAGCTGATATTTTGAGATAACTGCATCAACTACGATGTGATAGAAAAACAGCTGTGATTTCTGTTGGAGACAAAGTCACAGACACTGCTAATACACTGTGGCTTGTTGCCTATTTTCATAATTGAGTAAATTGTTAAATCTCAGTTAGACATTAGTGAAAATAATGATATAAATATTTCCCTGTCCAAGTTCATGGACCCCCCTCCTCCAGATTTTATTCACAGACTCCTCGGTTAAAAAGCCAGGTTGGTGAGCAGAAATAAACAGGGTGGGTGTGGACAGTGATGAGCACTTGGAGGAAATCAACAGGGAGAGAGACTAACGATAAAATCGGAAGGGAGGCCCTGTGTGGGATGCGATGGTCGGGAAATGCCTGGATGAGACCACAGTTCACTGTAAAAGCCCCATACAAAGGTCGGAAACGGCTACCAGGGACTCTGACTTAGCCTGTAAATCTGCACAGTCTTCTTGAACATTTAGATCTGGTGTTCAGGCCTTTTGACCACAAGGCCTCCCAATCTGGAAAGTCCAGGTCAGCCTCGTGGACGTGCAGAGATTTCATCCCAGGGCACTGAAAGTGAAATCTCTGCCTGGGCCCTGAAGGCACTTGATTTTGCAACTTTACCACCTAAACTTTCCTGGGTCACTCTTGGGGCAACTCATCCAGGGCAAGGGTAGTTTGCATGGCAAATGGAACTTTCCAACGTTTTACTTGAAGAAGATGGTTGGCATCGGTGTCCTATTTAGAAACCAGGCTCCTTCCAGCCTGGGGATCCCCTGAGCCTTCCAGATCTTTATCCACCTTTCATTCAAGCTGTGATTCCCCAGGGCCCCTTCTAAGCCAGCAGCTGTGTGACATCTCTGTTCTCATCCTCCCATTCCCAGGCAGCAGCATGTTGGGGGTGGTTAGGGAGTGTAGTGCTGGGTGACAGGCAGCCTTTGTAACTGCGTATGAACCAGTGTGGCAAGCTTGCAGGATGATGTCAGAGCTGGCACCGGCAAAGAACAACTTTGTTGACAAGAAGATTAATTAGACAAATGTAGTGCCCATCAGTTATTGCCACCGCCTCCTCGGGGGTCAGCTCTAGTCAGGCCTTTGCTAGAGATTTTTTTTTTTTCATCTTTTTAGAGAAAGTTTAATCTCCTAACAAGGCAGCCAAGAAACAGTTCACGGCGTGCCAGAAGAGCAAGTGCATACAAGCATGTTCTGAAGTGAGGGTGCCTGCACACCGCCAGGCTGCAGGGCTGGGGCTGGCCCAGCCTTGGAGCCAACTGGGCCTCTTCCTTCTACCTGTACAGACCCAGCCCCAGGAAGCGTGTTGAGCCCTGAATCCTTCCTCACAAGAGAAGACACCCATTTGTGAGCTCTCTTGGCCCCTCTTCCTCTCTTACTTTCCTGGGAGAGCTGCCCCTTTCATGGAGGGGCGGGCAGACAGCCATGCAGGGTCTTCAGAGTTTGGAGGCTTCCGCCACCTACACCTTCCCTCTTTATCCAAAAGGCACCTGCCCCATTGTCCCATTGTAGGAAGAGGCAATGAATGAATTGTTGAGTGGTAGTGGCCTTATTCATCATTCATCAAATACTCAGTAGGTTTATGGGTATATTATATCCTAGCAACACTGCAGTAAAGGAATGATTCCCACATATCAGGCCCTGGCCTGGGGAAGGGGTTATATTCTAGAGGGGGAGGCATAGCAATGAATAAAATAAATACTCCAAGAAGCTCATCTGCACCTGTGGTAAAGGCCAAGAAGGAGCTAGGAGAGGGGATGTGGTGTTGAGGGCCAGGAGATGGCAGCCATTTTGGAAAAGGTGCCCCTGAAGAGGTGCAATTAGAATTGAAACTTGAGGAGGGAGAGAATCTGTGGGGAAGAGCTGACTTCCTGTTGGCTGCAGGGGACAGGAATCTGACAGTGCCAAGGGAGGGGATGTTCTGTGGATATCTGTTGACTGCATGAATAAAACAAAATGTTTCCAAGCTGTGCTTCTCACACTTTAGTGTTGTGTTAGAATCCTTGGGAAGGAGGGTCTTGTTAAAACATAGATGTCCAGCTCCACTGATTCAGAAGGGCTGGTGCAGGGCCCAGAGAGCTGCATTTTAACAGCCCTCCCTCGAGGCAGCCCTCGAAGTCCCTCCCGGAGCCCCATCTCCAGGCAGGCACTCAGTCCTGGATTGCAGCCCTGTCTTTCTGTCAGGCCTACCTGAGGTTTCAGAAAGGCCTCACAGTCAGGCTCCCAGGGGCCCAAAGCCAGTGTGGCTTCAGTGGGACCAACCTGACAGCTCCTTATAACTCCAAGGCCTCCACCTCCCACTGGCCAGCAAGAAGCCCTGGTGGGCAGGGGCGGGGCCTGCTCTGTCTCATCAGGCCATGCCCTATCTAGGGCGAGGGGTCCCTGGGGCTGGGGATGGGCTTCCCCTGGATCCTGTACCCTGCCTTTTAGAGTCACGGATACCTGGAACCCTGAGCCAACCTCCAGGTTTGTGTGGGCCTCTCTCCCTGGGTCCATCATTCTTCCATGGGTAATGGCTCAGCTGGAACTGGGTGGGGGCGTGGATATGTGGGGCTAGTGGGTATACACACCTGTACACACACACACACACGTGTGTGCACTAAAAAGCCAAGCGGGGTGAGGTGTGAAGGGGGGAGGCTGCAGCCTGGCTCTCTGTGCTGCCTTTTTCCGAAAGTCAACTCCTCAGAATTCTAAATTCAAACCTTGCCTTCATGATGATGAAGATGTATTTACCAAGGTAGAAAAATTATGTGTTTTATCTTCTAACAACTGATTGGATTGGTAACCTTTTTTTTTTTTTTTTTTTTTTTGAGATGGAGCCTTACTCTATCACCCAAGCTGGAGTGCAATGGCGTGATCTTGGCTCACTGCAATCTCCACCTCCTGGGTTCAAGCGATTCTCCTGCCTCGGCCTCCCAAATAGCAGGGATTACAGGTGCACGGCACCATGCCCAGCTAATTTTTTTGTATTTTAATAGAGACGGGTTTCACTGTGTTGCGCAGGCTAGTCTCAAACTCCTGAACTCAGGCAGTCCACCCACCTCGGCCTCCCAAAGTGCTAGGATTACAGGCATGAGCCACTACGCCCCGCCCCAGATTGATAACTTTTTAATAATTGACACATGGTATGGGACCTTTGCTTTTATTCTCATCTTGGGCCCCCAGAATGTTAGAATGATTGGAGAGAATTGCAGGGAAGGTACCAGAACCAAGGAATTTTCCCCGTGGATGAGGAGTATGATTCCAAGAACGGAGACTGTGAATTCCCAGTGTTGCCTGCCACCTATCTTTTCATCTTCACCACCCAGGCTTAACCTCCAGGCCAGAGATCGTCCAGGTCTGGTTGGGCAAACCACCCTCAGCATCTGTTTAGCAAGTGGACTCCAGGACCACACCCAAACCTGACGAATGGTGTCCCTGGAGGTGGGGCTTGGGAGGCAGAATTTTCTGCCCCCTCCCGGTGACTTAGAGGTACCAGGAAATGTGAAATCCACGGTGGGGGAGAGGTGTGGGCCCTTCATTCTGATGGATCCACACTTGGAAACGAGGAGGGGGTTCTGAGCTTGAAGACCAGCTGGAGAGGTGCAGTCTGGGATTTATCTGCTGTCTCTGAATAGATGTTTGGGGACTCCAGGGTCACACATTTACAGGGAACTCCCTTTTCCAGCTCCATGTAGAGGGGGCTCTAAATGCAAGGGGCCCTACTTGGGAAACCTCTCATGTCCTTCCCACATCCATGAGTCCCTGGGGTTCCTCCTGCCCCCCAGCACCACGGAAGAAAGCTACCTTCATGTCCACTCGCCAATTCTCTTCTAGGAGGGAATGTAAAACTCACCTTGGGACGGAGCGGAAAGGCCCATGCGTGTTCCTGAACCTACCACCAGCAGGAGGCCACGGGTTCTTCCTCCCCTTTCTGGGCTGCAGTTTTCCTGGATGTAGAGGGGCTTTCAAGATGATACAAGTATCCAACTTCAAGAAATACATTTCAGTGTAAGGCATCACTTCACTTTTCTTAGTCATTGGAGAGCAAAGGGATGAGGAAATGTCTTTCTTCTTTGGCTAATGGTTTCGGAGTGCTGAGCGACAGTTGAGAGAACTCATTTCAGCAGTGGGAGAAGCCGCCTGCCGGGACGCCATTTCCTGATCTCTGCTGCCCTCTGCTGCCCGGCGCCGGAGGAGACATGCCGATGCGACGCACGGGCCACAGCATCACAGAGCCGCGTCCTAAGACGTTGTTTACCAACAAGGAATCCGAGGCTCAGAATGGGCAGGACTTCCTCCAGGCCACACAGCAGGTCACCAGCGCTCCTGCCTCCCTAGCAGTCAGGGCAGAGTCCTCTGGCTCACGGAGTCTCCAAGCGTGGTCGCCAGACCAGCAGCATCAACCTCACCTGAGAACTTGTCTTTTGGGGTCCCACGTCAGACCTCCTGAATAATAAACTATGTGGGTGAGGATCAGCGCTCGGCATCCTAGTAAACTCTCCAAGTAACCTGAGAACCTTTGCTATCTCTTTGGAAATAGAAATCCAGAAGAGAAACAGATTTTCTTATCATATTGTCCATCTTTAAAACTGAAATAAGACATGGAAAAATGCAGGAGTCTGACTATTCGTTTTCGTGTTTAAAAAGGTCAGTGCTGTGTGAACATTCAGATTTCCACAGCTCACAGGTATCTTTTTTTTCTTTTTTCTTTTATTTATTTATTTATTTATTTATTTATTTATTTATTTATTTGAGACGGAGTCTTGCTCTGTCGCCCAGGCTGGAGTGCAGTGGTGCAATCTTGACTCACTGCAACCTCCGCCTCCCGGGTTCACTCCATTCTCCTGCCTCAGCGTCCCGAGTAGCTGGGACTACAGGCGCCCGCCACCACGCCCGGCTAATTTTTTGTATTTTTGGTAGAGACAGGGTTTCACTATGTTAGCCAGGATGGTCTCGATCTCCTGACCTCGTGATCTGCCCTCCTCGGCCTCCCAAAGTGCTGGGATTACAGGCGTGAGCCACCGCGCCCGGCTGCTCACAGGTATCTTAATCCGAACTTTGCAGCGGAGACTTCTCAGGGACAAATACTTAGAAAGTCTCTGTGGTCAGGTGATGTCTATGGAACTCCAGTGAGTGGTAACATGCCTCTGCTCTTGAGTAGGATTTCTGCATTTCGGGGACGCGCATCTGATGGCAGACATAATCAAGGGCAGGGATTTCAACTTCGGAGACAGTCCTGTTTTGCATTCATCCATTCATTTGTTCATTTAGCAACTGTTGATCAAGCATTAACTATGAATTATGAAGACTATGCTAGCAATTAGGGTAGATGATCCCTTGTTGAAATTACAGCCCCGGGAAGACAGAGCAGGCCAGAAATTGCACATAAAATGGATTAGCTCAAATTAATTAGTCACAATCATTAATGAGTGAAGACTATGAAGAAGACATTCTGGGTGCTCCCATAGGCAGGAGGGCACAGGGAGATGGAGGATTATGAAATGGTGATGACTCATCTTATGAAGGAGGCAGTCCCAGGTGCTATGGGAGAGAGAAGGATGCCTCAAGCTTCACCTTCTCAGGTGTGTGGTGCAGATGGAGCTTAGAGGAAACACTTCACAGAGGCTGGGGATTTGTGGGCAGAGTCTTTTTACAATGAGAATTAAGCAAAATTTTTATTTTTGTATTGTGGAATAATTGCTATTGTTACCATTTTTGAAAAATTGATTCAGTCGGGGCACTGTGACTCATACCTGTAATCCCAACACTTTGAGATCTGAGGCGGGAGAAGTGCTTGAGGCCAGGAGTTTGAGACTGGCCTGGGCAATATTGCAAGACCTCTGTCTCTACAAATAAATAAATACAATAAAAATAAAAATGTATTTAAAATCTGGAAAATATAGATAATACAGAGAAGGTGAACATTTGAAACCATCTATAATCCCACCATGCACACTTAACCACTGACAAGTTTGTGAAAGAGTCTTCTGGATTTTTTAATATTAATCCTTGTACTCTTGTATTATATTGGATTATACTGTGCTATGTTATATATGCCATCATACTGTTTTGTAGTTTGCTTTTTAAATTACAATGTAGCAGGGGCATTCTTACGTGTTTATCGAGAACCTCCTCTGTGTGAGGCGTACGGAGTGTTCAGTGCTGGTTGTACCCTGTAAACAAAGCCCATCAGGATGCTGTCCTTCGGGATTTACTGGGTGTAATAAATGGAAAAGGGAAAACAGAAAGAACAAGGTACAGTAAGGAATAATGGCAGCAACCCCATTTGAACAGAAGGGTTAAGGGAAGCCTCTCTGAGAAATGAAGGATGTAGAAAAGTTACCCCGAGTGCCAGGAAGGGGAAGCCGACTGATGCAGGGACAGCATATCCAAAGTCCAGAGACGGGGCAGGGCCAGGCTTATCCCAAGGCGCTGATAGAAGGTGGGTGTGGCCAGAGCAGGGCGGGAGGGAGGCACTGTTTGACAAGGGTGTGACAAGCTCAGGGCCCAGGTTGAGGCTGGTGTCCTCCTGTGGGACTTCCGGGTAGACAAGCGCCTGGTTACAGAGCATACAGGGCCTTGATGGTGCACAGCTTGGGGAGGGAATTCCCATGCTCATCTCATTACAATGGAAATGGCTTATGGGGCTTTAAACTGCCTGATGGCATGATTCAGGCTTTTAGTTCTCACCCAATACCAGGTGCAAATGATTTGGAAAGGAGCAAAGAGGGACATCTAGAAGCCTGTTAGGAGGCTTTAAGGAAGTCCAGGGCAGACGTGACGGTTCCAAAAACAAAATTTACATGTGCCTCAATGTTTTTAACGCCTAGGATTCCACTGTATGGATGCACTAGGATTGCTTTAAGCAACACTGGGGTGTTTCAAATTGCTACAAGTACATCTTTGCAGCTGAATTTTTGTGCCCATTCATGTTTGCCGGGCAAAATGTCTACAAGTGGAGTTTCATAGCCACTTTAAAGACTTTATTTATCTCACCAAATGATGCTATGAAAAAACTGTATCAAATTGCACCCCCAGTAGGCAAGTGTCAAGGGCTTCCCTCACTGCTCAGGCCTCCTCTGGAAGAATGAGGAGTTCCTGGACCACCCAAGAAGCAGAGGGGCATCTGAGCAGCAGAAGCTGCTACCTGGGATGAATGGGGCCCAGGGTGGGGTGGGGCTGGGAGGCTGAGCCCTGGGAAGTGTCTGGTGGGAGGGAGTGCCAGGCCAAGATGGGGGCATCATTCTGAAGATGGGAGGGAGGCTTCAAAGGGCTGGGGCAGCAGATGGGGCAAGCTCTCATCTGTGATCAAGAGACACCCCCTGCCCATGCTGGAAGTGTGGAGGATGACTTCCAGGCACCTGGATTGGCTGGGTGATGGGTGGAGTCATTAATTAGTCAGGGAAAGGGACAAGCAGGGAAGGGGGAGCTATAAAGGGATGTGCATCCAGAGCCCACGTTATTCTCATCCCCTCGGGGATGGTCCTCGGCCCCCAAGTACACCCTGCACCACGTATGATTACTGGGAGGGACTTCTCTTCCTGAAAATACGGCTACTTTAAGAAGACAGTGGCAGCGTTCTAGGGCTTCCTGTGTGTGGGGAAAAAAAAAAAAAAAAAACCCATGACAGAATGCAGAGATACTGATGGCCCAACAGCTAGGAGGGCATGCTATTGGAATCTGACAGCTCGGGGCAGGAGGAAGGGAGGGGGGCAGTGAGTCTCTGCTCAGACGGAGCTTTACAGGGGAGGCGCAGAGACAGGGTGGGGGCACGTGGGGCAAGCCAGAGTGGGCTGGAGCCTGGAAAGGGAGCACAGGGGCAGAACTGAGGCAGTCATGGCCCACTTGCCTCTCTGAAGGGGCTGATGTCAGTAACAAGGGCAAAGGTCTCCTTTCCACAGCTGGAGCCAATAAGCATGGGAAGCCACATTCCAGCCCTGTGTCCTGGACCAGGCGTGGCCCCAGACCTCAACCTCTGGGGGTGATACGGCCCTTTGCAAAAGTTCTGGTGACACTGAGGCAGGAGGGCCTCCCTGTGGACAGTGGGTCCCATGGCAGGACCTGCGTGAAGCAGTGTGGGAGTGTTTCCTGGGAGAGCAGAGGAGGGGCCGAGGCTGGACACACACCAAGGTCTGGGGGTAAGGGACCTGAGAAAACTAACACCCATGTGTGCACCGCACTCCACAGTTTGCTAGCTGCTCACAGAATTTTCTATCTCACCAGCACCAGCATCACCATCTTGTTAAAAGTAGAAAAAATGGAGGTCAAATAAGAAAGTGTCCAATCCCGCCAGGAAGTGACAAAGGACGCCACTCCAGGTATTTTGTTGCTGGATTTCATGCCCTTTCTCCTGTCCTGTGACAGGTCCAGAAAGTGGGCTCAGATGTGTGTGGACATCTTGCTTGGAAATCGTCCTTTCTAAGCTATTGGGGACTTTGGCAAACGGGGTGGCCATCAGGGGCTTAGTCCCATCTTGGTCACCATCCCTCCGCTAGGAGGACAGGGGAGTGAGGAGCAAAATGAACTCAGCTCTGGCTGCATATTAAGATCACTTGGGCTGCTGTACAAACCTCAGATGCTCAGGCCCCAGCTTTCAGAACTCCACCTGAATAAGGTGGTGTGGTTATACTACTTTAAACAAAATTTGCACACACAACTCAGGTGTGAGGCAGAAATATCTGGGCCACTACTCCAGAAGCCCAGGTGTGTCCAGGATGGGCCCTAAGTAGTACAGCAAGACCAAGATGCCCTAAAGTGTTGCAGATATGCTAGTTTTCTTGGTGTCTTAAGATAGTGAATAAAAGATGCACCACAGGCTGGGCATGGTGGCTCACGCCTGTAATCCCAGCACTTTGGGAGGCCTAGAGGGGCGGATCACGAGGTCAGGAGATCGAGACCATCCTGGCTAACACGGTGAAACCCCGTCTCTACTAAAAATACAAAAAATTAGCTGGGTGTGGTGGTGGGCACCTGCAGTCCCAGCTACTCGGGTGGCTGAGGCAGGAGAATGGCGTGAACCCAGGAGGCGGGGCTTGCAGTGAGCTGAGATCGCACCACTGCACTCCAGCCTGGGTGACAGAGCAAGACTCCATCTCACAAAAAAAAAAAAAAAAGAAAGATGCACCACAATGCCTATGCTTATTTTTATTATTATCAAAATCACAAACTGTCAACACAAGGGCTGATGTTGGCCCAGAGATATATTTTGTTTGACTTACACTGGATTTTCTTTTAGGCAAGCCAAAAATTGGCTATTTCACCTAGTTATTTGAATTTCTGGCTTCTTTTGAAAGATCAAGGGATCTGACACTGTGGGTCCCAATTTTTCTGTGCCAAGAGTCAGCTGGAGCTGAATGGCTGCTCCTGATCTTTGAGATCCTGCAGCCCTGGAACCCCCTCACACAGGGTGGGCATAAGTGCTACACCTTGACCATCCCCTCACACTCTGGTTGCTCCACCCCTACCAGCACTTGACTTTCCGACTTGCTCTAGAGCCCGTGGATCACAGTCATCCATAAAAGAAAGAAGTTTGGTTTCATCTCAACCTAGCCTGTACTCCAATCCAGCTGCACAAATCAAGGAGCCCATTGGCTCTGTTTGTGGGACACCAGAAATGTGTAAACATTTCATTCAACCCCACAAACCAGCCGAACGACACCAGCCAAGTAGCCAAAAAGACAGCAGCACTGTGTGTTTTTATTTTCTTAAATGTTATAACCACAAACACATCCAGAAAAAAAATAGCCCTTGACCTCAACATTACTGGTCATCTCCACACTTCCTGTTATGCACTGTGTTTTGTCCTTTTGCTCGTTAGTGGAAGATAAACATCGTGAAAACCTGTGGAAGATTTGACAGAGGCTTGCTTTCCTTTGGTGACCTGGGGAGAGCATACCTTACTTGGCCATTATAGCAGGGTACGGTGCAGCCTGTAGACCACATAGATAGGGCTACAGGGCCTCTGGAATCTTACCTCCATCTTCGAGAAGTGGCCAAAATGTTTTTTCCTGGGTTTACAAGT
The DNA here is from genome assembly GCF_028885655.2 of Pongo abelii. Classification (NCBI taxonomy): domain Eukaryota; kingdom Metazoa; phylum Chordata; class Mammalia; order Primates; family Hominidae; genus Pongo; species Pongo abelii. The sequence continues at coordinate 127,999,930 of NC_071993.2, read as the reverse complement.
GGTGACTGAGAAGCTGAGAATCTAAGTGGAGCTTTTAGTAGATACAAGGAGCTTGGAGGGCTCTGCAAGGCTACACTCTAAGAATTGCACCAGAAATAGGCCAAACCTCACAAAGGTCAATGCCTAGCTCTGAATCATCTCAGGTCCTGTTGGATTTAAGTAAGCTGGGGTTTCTAATGTTTAGCTGCCTGCAAAAAGCAAAAGTAAATCCTCTCTGGAGGAAGACAACATCATCCAAATTCTCAAATTAAATATAATTTTTAAAATGTTAATATTTTAAAATATAGGCCTGGTGCGGTGGCTTATACCTATAATTCTAGCACTTTGGGAGGCCCAGGTGGGCAGATCATGAGGTCAGGAGTTTGAGGCCAGCCTGTCCAGCATGGTGAAACCCTGTCTCTATTAAAAAATATATATAAAAATTAGCCAGGCATGGTGTCACACACCTGTAGTCCCAGCTACTTGGGAGGTTGAGGCAGGAGAATTGCTTGAACCTGGGAGGCAGAGGTTGCAGTGACCCAAGATTGCACCATTGCACTCCAGCCTGGGCAACAGAGTGAGACTCTACCTCTCTCTATAGATAGATAGACAGATATAGATAGATAGATAGATAGATAGATAGATAGATAGATAGATAGATGATAGAGAGATGATAGATAGATAGTATCTGACAATCAAAAATGATCAGGCATACCCAAAGGAATGTCACTAAAACTGACAATTGACATTTCTATAGAAATAGCAGAAGCTAGAAGACAATGGAATAGCTCCAAAGTGTTGAAAGAAAATAATTCCCAACCCAGACTAGCCAGTGAAAACAGCCGTAAAGCATGGGGGTGAGAGATTATTGTTTAAACTGGGTGATGCACCCATATATATATATATATTACATTATATTCTCTACTTCTGTATGCTTGAGATTTTCCATAAAGGAAATGAAAGCCAAATTAAGCAAAATGAAGACAACTAAGTGCGAGAATTTATTAACAGTACTAAAGAAAATACAGAAAAGCGTTCTTCAGGCAGAAGGGCACTAAGCTTCCAAATGGCAGCTGAGAGATGCAGGAAGGTCTGAGGAGAGATAATGTGGGCAAGCCTAAAGGGGTATTCACCAAATAGAATCATAATTATTATGTCTTCAGGGAGTTTTGGATGCATAAAGAATTAAAATACACAATAACAATTGCACCTAAACCAGAAGAGGGATAAACAAAACTAGAATGTTCTAAGGTCCTTTTCACTTGTCTGGAAAGTGGAAGTACAAATTTACATTAGACTTTAGTAATAAGTCAAGGACAAATGATGTAATCCAACAGATAATCACTAAGTGGATAGAAAAGAATCTATAAGCAACAAGATAATAGAGTGGAAAATGGAATAATAAAAAAAATACTAATCCAAAAGAAGACAGAAGGGAAAAGGAACATCAAACAGGTGAGAAAAATTGAAAGTAAATAATAAGATGATAGATTTAAACGGAACCACATTAGTAATACCATTGTATGTAAATTGTCTGATCTCCAATTGGAAGACAGAGCAAATAAAAAACCAAGAACCCAATTACTTGGTACTTAGAAGGGACACATTGTTAAGGATAGAGAAGGCTGAACATAAAACAATATAAGCACATGGGAAAAGAAAAATAGTGTGGTTGTGCTAATATCAAACAAAGTAGACATGAAGGCAAGGAGCAAAGCCTGTAAATATGGGTGACTTACAGACCTGATGGGCTTATCCTCACCCTCCAGTAAAAACATGGCCGGTGGGCTGGGCGCAGCGGCTCACACCTGTAATCCCAGAACTTTGGGAGGCTGAGGCGGGCAGATCACCCTAGGCCAGGAGTTTGAGACCAGCCTGGCCAACATGGTGAAACCCCATCGCTACTAAAAATATAAAAATTAGCCTGGCGTGGTGGCGTGCACCTGTAATCTCAGCTACCCAGGAGGCTGAGGCAGGAGAATCACTGGAACCCCGGAGGGAGAGGCTGCAGTGAGCTGAGATCATGCCACTGCACTCCAGCCTGGGTGACACAGCAAGACTCCATCTCAAAACAAACAAACAACAACAAAACAAACAACAACAACAACAACAAAACATGGCCAGTGAATGTCCAGGACCCTGATTTGTCAAATCACGAAGCAGGTGCATGGAGACCTGGAAGTGTCCAACATTGCAGAAAATGCTGGAGACGGTGTGGTGGGCAAGACCTGTCCATGACTTACCATCCAGGTCATCACAGACAGGCCAATGAGTGGTACATTATCGTGATGGTAAATGTTAGGTGTCAAATGAATTGGACTGAGGGAGGCCTCAATGGCTGTGAAGCATTGTTTCTGGGTGTCTATGTGGGGGTTTACATGAGATTGTGGTATGACTCAGTGGACTGAGGGAGGAAGATCTGCCTTCCATGTGGGGCCACCATGCAATCAGCTGGGGCCTGGCTGGGACAAAGCAGGCAGAGGGAGGGGGGTACCCAGCTGGCTCTCGTTCTTCTCTCTCTTTCTCTTCTAGAGTGGGATGCCATTTTCTCCTCTTGCTCTTGGACGTCACTCTAGATCGTTCAGCCTTTGCTGGGCTTGCACTAGCAGCCTTCCAGGGCTCTCAGGCCTTCAGCCTCAGACTGGGGCTGCACTATCAGCTTCCCTTGCTCTGAGGCTTTTGGGCTTAGACTGAGCTGTGCTAACAGCTTCTCTGGTTTTCCAGCTTGCAGGCTATGGTGAGACTTCACCTTGTGATCATGTGAGCCAATTCCCCAGAATAAATCCCCTTTCATTCATATATACATGCTATTGGTTCTGTCCCCCTGGAGAACTCTGGCTAATACAATTATTATGTAGAGGAGCAGATCTTGTGGTAAGCTCAGGGGTGTGGGGCTCAGAGGTGGGCTCCTGATCCAGATAAAGGGAGGCATTGGGGGGTGGGCACAAAGCCTCAAGGATGTGTCCTTGTTTGTCAGACAGATGAGCCAGGCAGCTGGTGTTTCAGACAGCAAGAGCAATGCTGTGAAGGTGCTGTGGGTTCAGAACCACATGGGTTTCAGGCCCATTTTGAGGGGTGCAGATGGTAGACACTGAGCAGGACAGGTTGCCTGGCTCTGGATTTTGTGGGGAGCTTTTATGCCATTCAAAAGTGGACTCTGGCCGTGGGGGCTCGAGACCTAGTGAAAAGTTCTGGACCAGGAAGCTGCATAGTTACATGGATTTATGGGAAAAACTGGAGGGGCAGAGTGGCTTCTTAAAACGTGGAAGAGAAGCAAGAGAGGGATTTCTTCATTGCTGAAGTTCATAAAAGCACTGTCAGGCAGAGGCAGGCAGAACACAGAGGAAAACCTATGATTAACAGGCTTGAGAATCCCCAAATACTACATCCTTTACTTGGAGGGGTACAATTTGTATTTGGCATATTAAAGGCTCTGAGAAGTTCTGCAGTAAGAAAGCCATTCAATTATATTTATGTTGGCAGTTCCCAGACATATTTGATCATGATGCTTTAAAAATGTTTATTAATATTTTGCAGGGCATTACAGTTCCAAGGAGCACAGATTGGAATATATTGGCAAAAGGGATTCTGGGCTCCAGAAAATTAGAACGCTAAAGCCAAAGAGATTCCCTGACTCTGGAACCTTCCCCAAGCCACCATCATGGGTCCAATGTCTTTGACAAGCTGGACGTTCCCCAGGCTATGAGTTTGGGACTTGGTGTTCATAGTTCCCTCTGATCAGCAGGAGACAACAGAAAGAAATGCCACCAAGCCTGGGAGGGCTGCTGAACATGGTGACGAAAGCCGAAGGTATTGAGCCTATGGTGTAAATCTGGCTGCAAATGGAATTTCTAAGTCCAAAGGTGCAACTGAAGGACATCCTTTTCTTTTTAGAAAGTGGGTCCTTACCTCACAAGGACTCCAAGTAAAACAAACACAAGCCAAAGGCCCCCTCCTAGCCACCCTCAGCCAGAAAGAAGGACAGGAGGGTACAGTTAGAATTCTTACTCTTTTGGGCAAAAAGCAGGTGGATCATCTCTACAACTTGAAGAGGACCCGGAAGAATTCTGGGTCCTCCTTTTTGTTCATTGGAGGTGGTTAGCTTCCTAGAGCTGCCATAACAAATGACCACCAACTTGCTAGCTTAAAACAGCAGAAATCTGTTCTCTCGCAGTTGTGGAGACCAGGTGTCTGAAATCAGGGTTGGCAGGACCATGCTCTCTCTGCAGGTTCTGGGGGAGGACACTCCTTGCTTCTTCTTAGCCTCTGGAGGTGACTGGCAAACCTTGGGGTATCTTGGCCTATGGCAGCACAACTCCAATCTCTGTCTCACATTATCAAATGTCCTTCTTCCCTCTGTGTGAGTCTCTGTGTCCTCTCCTCTTCTTATGAAGATGGCAGTCATTGCATTTCATCTCAAGATCTTTAACTAACTACATCTGCAGAGACCCTATTTTCATGTAAGGTCACATTCTGAGGTTCCAGATGGAGGTGAATTTGGGAGAGATACTATTCACTCCATTACAGGAGAGTCAGATGTTCCAGAGTCCTGGTTGTCAGCTCAGGTGGATGCTCATGTCTGTGGCTCAGGGTGTGGGAAGATGGCTGTGGGAAGGTCCATCAGAGGCCGGGCCTGAGGCTCACCAAGCATCGCGATGACTTTATGAAAAGCCACTAGCCTCCCAGTTCTCAAACACAGCATTTCCATTCATACTCCCACTAATGTATATGAGTTAAGCTGCCTCAACCGCTGATGGCTTAAAGCCTACTGACTCTAATGAACATAAGGGTCAGTCTGATGACCGAAGGCCAAAAGTGCCATTTGCTTGACAGGCCCAGGCTACAAAGGGAGGTTTTCCCAAGAGTATATTCCATGTCATTGGTTCTCCAAGGCACAAGTGCCTCCTTGTGTCTTCGGATGGGAGCTGGGTCTTCACGAACTTTCAGATGAGCCTTTGCCCTCATTCTGGCAGCTGGACAGTGAGCTCAGGCCACTCTGTGTTAGTTGGGACTTGCTTCTCCACTTAACATTCTAATGACCTCAAGTGGTTTCACGTGGTCTAATTCACGCCCAGCAAGACTCTCAGCCAGCCTCGCTAGGAGTGGCCAACAGCTAAGTTGGTCAGGATAGGAAAGGAAAATGGGAAGGAGGAGATTAGAGTAGGGGTGGGCTGGGAAGAAAATGTAAGGAAACAGAGCAACCTCTCTGGAGCTTTCTTAAAGTCTCATCCCCCTGCAAGTGCAGGCAACATCTTGACTGTTTATGGTATCTTAACAGTCACGATGCTTCCGCCTGCAAGCAGTGTTACAGCTTTATTTAAACCTCATTGGAGGTTTATTTAGTTTATTTATTGAATCTGATCCCACCAGGATTCCTGAGTAGATCAAACAGTAGAAGGTGGCCCTGAGCATGACAATCTCTGAGACCAGGGTTGGAATAAGTAGTGGCCACTGTGACCCTGTCCTCATGAAGAATGACCCTAGTGCCACTGTCAGGAGCGAGCACTGTCATTTGCTGGCCTTGTAATTAAAAACAGAGCCACCCCCAAGGTAGCAGGAAAAGAATCCTGGTTCTAAAGCCCAGACGCTGTAGACTGATGTTTTGGTTTTCAGCCAACAGGTTCCGTTTCATTTCCCCTAAAGCATCTGCTATTTGTTCAAGAGAAAAATAAGGACAGAAGAAGCAGCAATGGCTTTCTTTGGTAGTTTTTGTATGAAAGGAAAGCACCCCGAACCAAAATGGTATAACTTGGTCCAGTTTTGCAAATAGATTTACTTGGAATGTCCAAAGTCCACGGTGCAAAAAAGTTTAAAAATGTTTTGAAAACTGCATTCTTTCCAACAGAGCATGGCTAAGAAGACAATCCTTTAATTCTGGGCCCTGCTGGATTCTGGGCCTTCCTGTCTCGTTTGCTGACCAAACTCAGCTTCCTCCTCCTGCAGGAAGAGAGCACTTGGGATTCTAGCATCATTGGGGATCAGATCCTTCTAAATTCTCCCTCCTCTGGAAAGCTGGTTAGAGTGGAAGTGGCTCAGACCAGGATGTCAGGCAGGGCTTTGTCTTGCATCCCAAATTTGTCACTTAATTGCAGCACAACCAACTGTCCCAGTTTGCCAAGGACTGTCCTAGTTGAAAGTCTGGTGTCCTAGGAAACTCCTCCTTTTGGAGCAATCTGGAATGGTTGGTCACCCTGGTTTTCTCAACCTCTCTGAGCCTAGTTCACTCCTCTGTGAAGTGGGGTGATCGTGGCTACCCTGAAGCTCTGAGGATCAGATGGTGCATGGTTTGGCAAGGGTGACTCAATGGAAGCTTCACTCCCTGAGAGTCTGAGGTTGGGTGGGGGGGAGGGTGCCCAGCAGGACACCCACTCATGGTGCTGTCCCATCTGGGTCACTTGGATGTTTTCCATCTGTGATGTACTTTGACCTGGCCCAATATCCTTTCCATCCCCCTGTCCCTCACCTACTCTCTAGCTGCTCCCAGTGGGGCACCTGTGTACATCCCCAGGAGAGAGACAGGCAGGGCACTGCCAGGAAACTGGGTCTGTGGACTGGGGGATGAAGCATCTCTGGGGACTAGGAGTGCCTCCAGATGTCTTCAGGGCCATCTCCAGCAAGAGGCAACAGGTTCCTGGTCCCAGGGTCCTGGGGAATTCCACCTGGGACACTGCTTCTTTACCAGGTCCCAAGACTTGAAAGCAGATGGTGAGTGAAGTTAAGAGACGCCCCTTCATTATTGGCAGCCACATAGGTTCCTGCAGAAGGAGAAGAGGGTGATGAGCTACACAACCATTCACGTCCAAAGTCTCAGTGAATGAGCCTCAGTGAATCAGAAAATGAGGCCAGGAGGCCATAATCTAAAGGGAGGATAGTTTGGATTGAGGACCTGAGCTTTCAGCACAAGAACTTACCACAGTGGATGGGCAGAGTAGCTCCCAGTGTCCTGGTCGTTCCCTGGCCTTTTCCTCCTAGTGCCATCCATGGCTGTGCCTTTGGGACATGGCTGCCTGGTATAAGTCCAAAGGGCTGATGTCCAGGCTGGGTGCACAGACCTGTATGTGCTTGATGGAGAATCTAGAAAAGACTGCGCTGCTGAATGTCCCAAGTCATCACTATTTAGAAAAGAATAGCATCAAACCTTTGCATAGCACCATGCACCGCACACTGATGTGAGTGTTATCACTCAGCAACCCTATGGGATAAGTACAGTGTATGATCCCCCATTTTGCAGGTGAGTAAACTGAGGCACAGAGGAATGTGGCATGTTGCCTACTTGTACATAGCTCATAAGTGGTGGAGCTGGGGTTCTAATCCGGGAGGTCTAATTCAGAATCCAGAGTTTCAATGCCTACATTAGACAACCAGTCTGATGTGGGGGATCTCTGGAGTCATCTTACTGTTATCTAAAACACATTCTGGTGATGGAAGTTAAGAGTAACACAAGGGACAGCCTGGGAACTAGTGAGCAGCCCATCATGGGAGGTGTGTAAGCAGAGACAGGATGCCACTTGGAAGGGACCATGGCAAAGCTGAGTCCTCTTACCCTGGGAATCCTAAGAAACAAAAAAGAAGGAAAGTTGTGGTTGCATGAATTATTCAGAAGCTTTTAAAGGCTCAGAAATCTCATTAGTGTGTTTCTGTTCTCAGGGTTGCTTTCGTTTTGGTTTGGTTTGATTTGGCTTAAGTGTTTTTGTTGTTTTCTTCCTCATGAAACTTCTAGGCTTGGAAAAAATTGTTTGATGGTCTCTCAGCTTCGTATATAGAAAAGATCTAGTTTCTCTCTGGGAAAAGACATTAAATCCTTTTGCGTCAGCCAAGGTCAGATCAGTTAAAAGGGAGCCCTGAGGCTGTGCTCTGGAAAGAAACCATCTGTCTCCATGGTTGAGGTACCAGCCTCCTATAAGGCTTAGACCCCTGGGTCATCCCTGGTACTGCAGTGCTGCGCCTTCCAGAAATCCTGTTGAGAGAATGGCCTTCCAGAAATCCTGTTGAGAAAGCTGCTCTGTTGCCTGCTTAGAAGGCTGTCTAGGCAGGGTGCGGTGGCTCACCACCTGTAATCCCAGCACTTTGGGAGGCCGAGGCGGGTGGATCACGAGGTCAGGAGATCGAGACCATCCTGGTTAACATGGTGAAAACCTGTCTGTACTAAAAATACAAAAAATTAGCCGAGCGTGGTGGCGGGCACCTGTAGTCCCAGCTACTTGGGAGGCTGAGGTAGGAGAATGGCATGAACCCGGGAGGCGGAGCTTGCAGTGAGTGAAGATTGTGCCACTGTACTCCAGCCTGGGCGACAGAACAAGACTCCATCTCAAAAAAAAAAAAAAAAAAAGAAAGAAAGAAGAAAGAAAGGCTTTCTGTAGCACACCCAGCAAATTCCTGTGCCTCTCGAGCAACTGTGCCCACTCCTAATCCAGCATGGATTCCATGGGGCATTCACAGCATGGACGGGAGGGAGGGAGGGAGGGAGGGAAGGAGAGAGGGAGAGAGGGAGGAGGGAGGGAGGGAGGGAAAGCAAAGAGGGGAGAAGGAAATTCCTCAGCAAATGAGTTTAGCTAGTATTGGCTGAAACACATTTAAGCGGGTGTCTTTATGGCAGGACTTCTCAGAGCCTTTGAAGTGCCAGTGTGCACTGGGAATCTCTGAAGGGAGACATCCAAATGCCCCGTTTTCCCAACTCATTTGGTTCCTATCCCATTTGTTTTTTCTCAGGAATATCTTGTGGGACTAGTGTTTCCCGGCATTTCCTTTTGAAATGCTGAGAAAATAATATGTTAACCTTAAACTGTCACCTCTGGATGCTGATCTTCCCTCTACACAGATACTCACTCCTACAAACACTGAGCCCTTATCGTGAGCCTACCAGGGGCTGAATAGCGATCTAGGGAGATCTCGGAAGGGAGCTGTTTCTCCCATTGGTTTACTGAGCTCCATTCGGCCAAGAGGTAGGGCTTTTACAGCACAAATAGTGACAGGCAACATTTTTCTGCCAAGCTGTGTTCTAAGAGCTTTATGACTGCAAGAGGGAAGCACTGTCATTAAGCCAATTTTGCAGATGGGGAAACTGAGGCATGGCAAATGGCAGAGCTAGGAATCTCCTCTGGGGGTCTGGCTCCAGGGCCTAGCTCTTCACTGCCTGGGGAGCCACAGCTCAGGCACTCAACAGGGCTGCCGAGGGGACACGCGTGGGCAGAGTGAGCAGACCAGGTAGTGGGTGAAGGACTCAGTTCACCCCTCTATTCTATACCCCATCCCAACCACACATACATTCTAGAAACAGAAATACCAGCTTTTCAAGACAGAGATTGCTGCTCGGTTTCATACCTGTCTACAGATTTGAGAAAAGAAAACACAAAACAATGACACATCATTTTTCTTCCCTGAAAGTACTTTTTTCTGTATTCATCGCTTCAATAAATGTTGTCAGACTAACTAAACACTGCAGTTATTAAGTTTTCTGAGAATTGCACTTAAATCAAACACCGTGTGCATTTGCTTTTGGAAATGGAATCTGATGAGAAGAGGGGAGAGGAGTAGTCTTGTTATATGTGCCGGGAAAAAAAAAAAAAACTTTTTTGAAATGTAATTAGCCTACACCTGTTGGTCACCTTTCTAGAACACTGCAGTCAGGGCACTTGTCATGGCAGTCAGGTGGGAAGGCCTCTGGTGCCTGGGGGGTGAGGACTTAGGCTGGTGCTGGTGCTGGCTGGTCTCACCTGTTTCCGCTGAGCCCTCCAGAGGCCCCAGCTCTCAGCAGCCAGGTGCAGACAGACCCTTCCTGGTCCAGACCGGTGTGACCCTATCAGTGACCCTTTTGGGGACGTAAGTGTGTGGCTGCTCACGTCATCATGTGGGCTGAGGCTGTTTCAATCTTGATTCAACATTCAGCCCCCTCTCTGGCTTTTCCCCCAAACCAAATCACATTAAGCATATGGTGGATTTCATAATTTCACTAAGGCTTTGTAAAGTCCCGAGGAGAGGCCTATGTCACAGTCTATGGCATTCCTGAGAAAGGTCCCCATTACCTGTGCATCTCCTTCCAAGGCAGCTCAATGTCATCACAGCAACGTGCTGATTGCCGACAGAGCAGGGCAAGCACCAAGCTCTGACAACACCCTGGAGGCTGTGAGCAGCTCCTCTCCAGTCTCCCACCCCAGCAGGCTGAGACGGTTCTAAACAAGCCCTGCAATCTGGAAACGGTGCTGCAGAACCACTTCCCTGCTGTAGCTGCTGCAGGACCCCAGGGAGCTCCCAGGACTCCCCTCAGTTCCGATCTTTTCTTTCCCCTCCCTGAGTTTCCCTCTGCCTGCCATGGCTTTGCCACCTTCTTGAGCTCCTGGGGCTCTTCGAACCACACTGAGGCTGGTTCCTCTGCAGAAGGGACCCTGGCTGGAGCCCCTTGCTGAGCTCACACCGGGCCCTCAAGTGGCTTGCGCCCTCCCGCCTGCTCACCTCTGCCCCACTGTCCATACTGCCTGCAGGGGTCTCCTCTCCTGCTGCCAGCCTCTGGCCGGCCCCCTACCCGCAGGGCTGCTCCCTGGCCCCCTTCACTTACCTACATCTCCTCCCACCTCCCCAGAACTGCTGCCCTCCCCACTCAGTTTCCATCCAAGCCCCGACTCTGGCATTCCCAATGACCCCAGCTGGCTGCTCTCCACTGCAACCCTGTGCCCCCCGACAAGGGTGGCGAGTCCCTGGAAGAAGGTGGTGGCTCAATAAGTACTTGGAGCTTGGTGGTTCCCATGGATGGGATGGAGCTGTGGGTCCGGGGGTGCAGGGATCAGGGGCATAAGGCAGCAAAAGGACTGGAGAGACTTTGATTCTCAGGCAAGAGGAGACCTGCAGAGGGTGAGATTCTCAGAGGAGGAACTGCCAGAAGCCTAAGAGCCTTTTTCCAGAGCTGCCTCCAGGAGAGAAGGTGACCTACCTGGCTCTGGATCAAGTCCTTTCTGCTCAAAACAAGCTTTCTGCACTTGTAGGGTGGGTGATTTTAGAGATTTGGAGAGTCAATCTTTGCTTCTTTCCTTTTTTCTCTCTCTCCTTCCCAGTCCCACCCACTCTAATCCCAGCTCCTGTTTGTCTAAGCCCCTCAAGCAAGACTCTCTTTAGTGAGTGAAAGCTGACAATGTGAGTCTCAGCCTCCTTCCCAGGAGCAACTAAGCTGACAGATCCTTGATCCTGACAAGCCCTCGCAGCTCCCTTCTCTGACTCTCAGCCACCCCTGGAGGGAGACCCTGTTATCGCCATTTTACAAGTGAGGCTCAGGTGATAACTTGTCCAAGGCCAGGCAGCCGGATTGCCGGGAAGCAGGTGTTCCCAGCCCCGCTGCTTTCACCCTGTTCCGCATCTCTGGTCCTTGTGTTTAGAACCATTCTTGAGTGGGTTTGCCAAAGGCAAAAAGCAAAACCAAGGCTTGGCTGATAGTTACTGAGGCCCTCTGAAATGTGCATTGGCAATTCCAGAAACACAAGCTCAGATCAGATCCTTAGCATTTAAATGAACTTATGTCAGGTTTGCTACAATATGATCTGCTGGAACAGCAGCTTTCTAACTCCTTAACGGGATGAGGTATATGTTCCTTGGCCTATTCTAGGCAAAGATCAGCAACTTCAAACAAGGAGCTGTTCTTCAAATAAATACACATTTTTGAAGAACACTGGGAAGTAAAAACCTAGAGGACTGAACTGTGTTGTTGGGCAGATAGTTCTTAAGAAAATGATCTGCGTCATGTCTCCCCAAATCAGCCTTAAGAAATCTCTTGTATCTTAGGATTCCCTCCCTTCCTTCCATAACATACCTGTGCAAACATAATGGTTTGCCAATTTCCTCCTTGAATTGTCTCCATTGGATTATATTGCAGACTTGTCCATTTTTTCACTTCTAATTATTGTTCTACTTCCTGGCCCAGCTCTGTGGGATTATTTGAAGCCCCAGTTATTGGACCCTGTAGCAGTCCCTGACCTGAGATGCACTTCCCAAGCAGGAGGTACGTGGGTCCCTGCATCCCATGGATTCTCTTCCACGACAGTAGTGCATGCCACTTATTTGGGACATAAATATTTTTTCATCTTCTAGCCTGTCTGAAGAATTTGGGCTTAAAAATGATGGTAGAATGCAAAAGATTGGAATAAAGTGAAGATCTCATAGCAGAACGTGTTCAGAAGTATCTGGAGTAAAATGGAGATTTGCTTAAAAATATCTGATAATGAAACGGCACTTGGAGTTAAACTTTTCAATCATCTGTTGTTGCCTTTGACCTCAGATTTATCAACAATAATGTGTCTGGAATTGGTGGGTTCTTGGTCTCACTGACTTCAAGAATGAAGCTGCGGATCCTCGCAGTGAGTGTTACAGCTCTTAAGTTGGCACGTCTGCAGTTTGTTCCTTCTGATGTTTGGATGTGTTCAGAGTTTCTTTCTTCTGGTGGATTTGTGGTCTCGCTGGCTCAGGAGTGAAGCTGCAGAACTTCGCGGTGAGTGCTACAGCTCATAAAAGCAGCGTAGACCCAAAGAGTGAGCAGTAGCAAGATTTACTGCAAAGAGCGAAAGGACAAAGCTTCCACAGTGTGGAAGGGGACCAGAGCGGGTTGCCACTGCTGGCTCAGGCAGCCTGCTTTTACTCTGTTATCTGGCCCCACCCACATCCTGCTGATTGGTAGAGCCGAGTGGTCTGTTTTGACAGGGCACTGATTGGTGCCTTTACAATCCCTCAGCTAGACACAAAGGTTCTTCACGACCCCACTAGATTAACTAGATACAGAGGGTGGACACAAAGGTTCTCCAAGGCCCCACCAGAGTAGCTAGATACAGAGTGCCAATTGGTGCATTCACAAACCCTGAGCTAGACACAGGATGCTGATTGGTGTGTTTACAAAACTTGAGCTAGATACAGAGTGCCAATTGGTGTATTTACAATCCCTGGGCTAGACGTAAAGGCTCTCCACGTCCCCACCAGACTCAGGAGCCCAGCTGGCTTCACCCAGTGGATCCCGCACCTGAGCTGCAGGTGGAGCTGCCTGCCAGTCCCGCGCCCTGCGCCCGCACTCCTCAGCCCTTGGGTGGTCGATGGGACTGGGCGCCGTGGAGCAGGAGGCGGTGCTCATTGCGGAGGCTCCGGCCGCACAGGAGCCCATGGAGGAGGTGGGAGACTCAGGCATGGCGGGCTGCAGGTCCCGAGCCCTGCCCGGCGGGAAGGCAGCTAAGGCCCTGTGAGAAATCGAGCGCAGCGCTGGTGGGCTGGCACTGCTGGGGGACCCAGTACACCCTCTGCAGCCGCTGGCCCGGGTGCTAAGCCCCTCATTGCCTGGGGCCGGCAGGGCCGGCAGGCTGCTCCAAGTGCGGGGCCCGCCAAGCCCACGCCCACCCGGAACTCCAGCTGGCCCGCAAGCGCCGCGCGCAGCCGCGGTTCCCGCTCTGGCCTCTCCCTCCACACCTCCCTGCAAGCTGAGGGAGCAGGCTCCGGCCTTGGCCAGCCCAGAAAGGAGCTCCCACAGTGCAGCGGTGGGCTGAAGGGCTCCTCAAGTGCCGCCAAAGTGGGAGCCCAGGCAGAGGAGGCGCCGAGAGCCAGCGAGGGCTCTGAGGACTGTTAGCACGCTGTCACCTCTCAATAAGACTAAGGTCAGCCTGGCGGATAAACCTTGGAGTCTCCTGGGCCCATTCCCGTGGCAACTTGGGCCTATGAAGAAGCCAGATGGGACGGAGCTTATAACAACAACCTTCTAAGGAGGTAGGTTCTAATGCACCTAGCTGTAGAAAAATTACAAAGGACCTCATACCAGTCTGTAAACAATACGGCAGTTGGACAGCTGAGATTTCATCACCAGGAAGCATTTCGACCCTAGAGAAGGAGTTATTGAACTATTTTTCTGTAAAGGCCCAGAGAGTAAATATTTTAGGCTTTTCAGGCTACTTGATTCCCTTCTAGCTTTTCAACCCTATCATTGAAAACAGCCAGACAATGAACAGGTGGGCACGGTTTTGTTGCAGTAACACCATATTTCTAGAAAGAGGCAGGGATTCGGGCTGCCTGCTGTGGTTTGCTGACCCTAAACCTGCAACATCATTGACCAGGAACAGGAACAGAAGAGGCCGCAGCGTGTGTAGCTTTTCTCTCTCTGCTTTCACGTCGGCTGCCTTGCTTCAAGTGGTGGCTCACGCCTGTAATCCCAGCACTTTGGGAAGCCAAGGTGGACAGATCACGAGGTCAAGAGATCGAGATCATCCTGGCCAACATGGTGAAACCCTGTCTCTACTGAAAATACAAAAAAAATTAGCTGGGCATGGTGGCATGCGCTTGTAGTCCCAGCTACTTGGGAGGCTGAGGCAGGAGAATCGCTTGAACCCGGGAGGCAGAGGTTGCAGTGAGCCAAATAGCACCACCGCACTCCAGCCTGGCGACAGAGCGAGAGTCTGTCTAAAAACAAAAATAAAACAAAAAAATACCCTAACTACAAAGAGAAAATTGATCCCTCTGGTTACATTTTGTTTTTGTTTTGGTTTTTGAGACGGAGTCTCGCTCTGTGCCAGGCTGGACTGCAGTGGTACAATCTTGGCTCACTGCAACCTCTGCCTCCTGGGTTCAAGCGATTCTCCTGCCTCAGCCTCCCGAGTAGCTGGGACTACAGGCATGTGCCACCACACCCAGCTAATTTTTTCTATTTTCAACAGAGACAGGGTTTCACTATGTTGGCCAGGATGGTCTCGATCTCTTGACCTCGTGATCTGCCTTCCTCGGCCTCCCAGAGTCTGGTTACATTTTTAAGGCAGTGACTACTGAGGATTGTCTTTTTATCTGTTCTTTAATTCTCAACGATTTGTTCAAATCCTGTCTTTCTGAAGCAGCCCATCAGAGCCTCTTTTCTTGAGACGAAGTTTTGCTCTTGTTGCCCAGGCTGGAGTGCAGTGGTGCGATCTCAGCTCACTGCAACCTCCTTTTCCCAGGTTCAAGCAATTCTGCCTCAGCTCACTGCAACCTCCTTTTCCCAGGTTCAAGCAGTTCTCTTGCCTCAGCCTCCCAAGCAGCTGGGAATACAGGTGCCCACCACCATACCCGGCTAATTTGAGCATCTTTCTTTCTTTTTTTTTTTTTTTTTTTTAAGAGACGGAGTCTCGCTGTCGCCCAGGCTGGAGTGCAGTGGTGCCATCTCAGCTCACCTCAACCTCTGCCTCCCGGGTTCAAGCAATTCTCCTGCCTCAGCCTCCCAAGTAGCTGGGACTACAGGTGCACACCACCACACTCAGCTATTTTTTTTTTTTTTGTATTTTAGTAGAGATGGGGTTTCACCATGTTGCCGAGGCTGGTCTCAAACGAACTCCTGAGCTCTGGCAAGCTGCCCTCCTCGGCCTGCCAAAGTACTAGTATTACAGGTGTGAGCCACCGTGCCCAGCAATTTGAGCATCTTTAATTGTCCTTGGCTTTGCTCACTTTAAATATGGAAGATGGGAAAGCTGAAAATCATGCCAGGTCGCCTTGTGGAACCCAGAATGTCTTTCTTTCTCTTATACTTAGGACATATTTTATCTTAAGTCGTATTTCTCAATGTTCTTGAAAAAAATAAGGTGGGGGTGGTTTTTATTTGGCATTTTTAGGCATGACGCCAAACACCAAAGAGAAAGGCCTGAAATTGCCCACAGGGACTCCTGTGAGAGCCTCAGTCGCTCACCATCTCTCAGCGGGAGAAAAGTGGGGCTTTCCCGGGTTATTTTGAATGCGTGCTGCGTGCTGACCAAACAGACATGGAAGGAAAGAAAACATGCAGGACCCTTGCAGAAAAGGCAAGGCGAGGTGGTGGCTGTCTGCCCTTCTGATTTCCTCTTAGGCCTGACATCTCATTGGATTCCAGCAGTTTTCAGAAGTGCCTTCCAAAAGCCCAGCTCCTCCTTCTTTTAAAGCGGCAGCAACATGTCATTGATTAAAACTGCCATTACGTTTTAATTAAAAGGGTTCGTTCATTCACAAGTCATTTTGAGTCAGTCAAAATAATCTCACACAGGGTCCCAGAGAAACAGCCCCATTGCCTGGAACATTCTCCCTTGGGTGCCTTCCCTGCGTGGCCCTCTTTTATTTCAGCAGCACAGTTACAAGTTTGTGCCTGAATGCTTTACTTCAATCACATCCTGTTGCTGAGAATGGAATATCCTGGGTAGTCACAGAGCTCAGGATTCACTGAAACCTAACACCATCCTGAGGCAAGAGGAAGCCTCAGGAAACAAATAGATGAGAGAGAAATTGTTTTCTTATTTCATTGTGTCTACATGTTGAGACTTTCTGATCAGGTACCTGTGTGAGAGTGACATGAGGCTTGTATGAATCTGCTCTGTTATCTCTTGAAAGAACAAAATGTCCTGCTACTACATCCAAAGCAATGATTAAACCTAGAGCAAGACCGTGATGGGGCAGCCAGCCACGTTTGGCAGAACATTTCATTAGCAACAGAGCAGGAAAAAGGTACCAGTGAGCAGTAGGAAATGGCTCTGAGACCAGCCAAGAGGAAGCACCTACCACCCACCACCTGGCCTTCTTCCTGAAGAAGCCCCACCTCCAGAGTGGCTTCTCCACCCCCACCCAGGCTTTGTGGCAAAGGGAAGGGCCCAGGCCTTGCCCAGCAGCCTCTGTGGGGGCTGGCACTGGGGCCAGGGTCTGCTGCCCTGAAGTAATTCTCAGTCTTATTCCCAATTTCAGCTGCTTGTTTTAGCTCGTGAAGCCACCTCATTAGTGTGTTGACAACACATATTCTTAATGATCTTTCATGAAAAGATATTCAGAAAGGCTAAATGTGAAAAAAGATTCACACTTATTCAGCTCTTGATTTCTAATGCTTCATGGAGGTGATTATGGCAGTTTTCAGCAATGTGGCTGTGAATATCACCAGACAGAGATCACCTGTTGTTTGGAAGGGGATTTTCAGTTGTGTCTTGACACAGGCTTGGGCTCTGTGTCCCCGTGGGAGTCCTAACTGCTACACTAGCCAGCTGGACTGACACAAACCCAGGCTCTGGGCCTTGTCTGCTCACTGTGTTCACACCGAGCTGCCGTGCCTGTCCCTGCTTCGCTCTCACCATCAGGCAATGCCTTAGTACCTATTTGTTGGCCTTAATTCAAAGCATTTTCATTTTTCAGAATGCACGACTCTGGTATAAAGTTTCTTCTTTCTCTCTGCTTCATAAGTTTGGTAATTCACATGTTGAAGCCTTGTCATCCAGTGTGATGGTATTTGAGGGTTCAGCCTTTTGGAGGTAATTAGGCTGAGGTTGACCCCGTGATGGGATTAGGGCCCATGTAAGGGGAAGACAGAGAGCGAGGCTTGCTTCACGTGCATACACAGAGGAAAGGCCACATGAGTACGCGGCAAGAAGGCAGCGTTCTCCAAGCCAGGAAGTTCCTCACCAGGAGCAAATCTGCTGGCATCTTGGTCTCAGACCTCCAGCCTCTAGAACTATGAGAGATAAATGTCTGTTGTTTAAGCTACTCAGTCTGTGTATTTGGTTATAGCAGCCAAAGCTAAGACAATGGTTGAATAAAGAAATCTGGACAAATAATAAGTAAAGAAAGCTGTGCTTGCCCGTGGTCTTTAGAAAATCTACTGCAGTGTGTCTAGGCAAAGAAAGGGCAGGAAACATGAGCCAGGTACAGGACCAATAATGGATCCTGAATTTCTTCTAGAACTGAGAGGTGAAGCCAGCTGGACTTCCTGGGTCGAGTGGGTACTTGGAGAACTTTTCTGTCTAGCTAAAGGATTGTAAATGCACCAATCAGTGTTCTGTGTCTAGCTAAAGCATTGTAAATGCACCAATCAGCACTCCGTAACAACACACCAATCAGTGCTCTGTGTCTAGCTAAAGGAGTCTAAATGCACCAATCAGCACTCCGTAAAAACACACCAATCAGTGCTCTGTGTCTAGGTAAAGGATTGTAAATGCACCAATCAATCAGCACTCTGTAAAAACGCACCAATCAGTGCTCTGTGTCTAGCTAAAGGATTGTAAACACACCAACCAGCACTCTGTAAAACGGACCCATCAGCACTCTGTAAAATGGACCAATCAGCAGGCTGTGGGCTGGGACAAATAAGGGAATAAAAGCTGGCCATCCCAGCCAGCAGCAACAACCTGCTTGGGTCCCCTTCCATGCTGTGAAAGCTGTGTTGTTTTGCTCTTCATAATAAATCTTGCTGCTGCTCACTCTTTGGGTCCCTGCCACGTTTAAGAGCTGTAACACTCATCGCGAAGGTCTGCGGCTTCATTCTTGAAGTCAGCGAGACCAAGAACCCCCCAGAAGGAACCAACTCTGGACACAGAACTGCTCGCCAAAGCACCGAGTTAGGGACAAATATTCCTGGGACAGGCCTTCCTTTCCATGCAGCTCAGTTCCTTGGCAGCAGGTGTCAGACTGGTTGGTCTAAGGGTAGAAAGAGGCTATGCTTCTCTTTAAAAATTGTACCTCTTGGTGGGTATGATGTGTCACCCAGCAGGCTCAGGAGGGAAAAGACGGAAGTGCTCACCCCTTATCTCCAAGAGCTGTGCACTAAGCCACATTCCCACTCAGGAACTCAGAGGTAGACTTGCCCCGGGTGTGGGTGTCCTTCCTGCCCTGTGCCGCACCCATGGGATTCCCACATACAGGTTTCTCTGGCTACAGCAGAAGCAGCCAGGCTTTAGAGGCTGGGCAACCAGATGACTCCTAAGGAGCCAGCTCATCACGTGGCCTCATGCACAGCAATGCAGAGAACACAAAGGCCTGGAGGGAATTTTTAATTTATTTATCATGTTTGTAAGTTACAGACATTTACGTTTTCAGCAATAACTTATAATAGTTACATCTCATACTTCAACTATTAGACCAGAGAGAACATTAAAGTACAAAGACTTCAAAAATGAGGTTACTGTGATGTATCATAAAAGGAGTTAAAATTCAAAATATCAAAGACCTCACCTATCGGACTAAACATAAATCTTAAAACCTCCTATGAGCCTCTGAGCCTAAAATTACAAAACTCAGCGACTGCTTAAACCAAGGAATTAACAGTTCTGTGTTTTCAAGGTAAGAAAACAAAAAATGCTTTGGTAAGCTATCTTTAATACTAGTTTAAATGTTTCTGTCTTGTTTGTATCTTGAAAGACTGTATATAAGTACAGGCACAGCATATATTTGAGACAACATCTCACAACTTTCATTTACTATAGGTTTCTCAATCATCTTTACATTTAATCAATGAGAAAAGTGATTCAGTCTCTTGAATTTTAAGTTAAAAAAATTACAAAGTATTTCCAGGGATTCTTAAAGCTCTCTCCAAAAGTATAAAATATTATGTACTTTCAAAATCTTAAGCATTCACATTCTTTCTGAGACCAACACAGGATACAAACTTACTCTCCACCTAGATGCTCATGTGCTTTTGGGCACACATAGGCTTAGAACAGTGGTCAAACAGCTCACAGGACCCTGTACTCCTCTTCATCCTGGGCTGTGATGGTGACCACAGCCAGACCAGCCCCCTCCCATCTGCCTTCCAGGTCAGATTCCCTGGCTTTTCTTAAGCTGTCACTCTTCGATGGGTTCTTCCTTGGGGGACTCAAGTTCATTCAATAAGTCTTTGCCAGCTGCTCCAGCTTTTGAAGCAAAGAGAACTGCTCCCTGCTTAAAACCGAGGTTCTTCAAACTCCGGGCATAATCTGCATATATAGCAGTGATGAGTCTCTGTAAACCATAGTTAAGGAAAAGAAGAGTAAAAAGGGCTGTGATGAGACTCTCCACAGGCTCCCAGAAGCAAGAAAGGTGAGTCGCATCTGCTCTGCTGGCTGCTCAGAAGGGACCTGGCGTCCACAGCAGGCAGCACAGGATGAACACAGGAGACTTTTTGCGGGCAGAGGGTGATTCCCGGCCACAGGAGGCCATGTCTCAGTCTATACCATCATTACCTTTCGCACCAGCTGAGTCCAAAGCTTCTCCTTCCAGAAGACCCAACCAACATCCTCCCAGATTCTCCCATAACCTACACTCAACTAAAGATTGGAAGATGAATGATAGGAGAGGAGAAACTTAACCTGCATATCCTCATTCCATTTGAAAGTCTGAGAGGCTGGCAGTTTGGGGGCAGATATTTATTTCTGAATGTTCCCTATATCTGGATGTTGGGTTTTTAGAAAGCCCTGTCCTATCAGGTTTTTTTTATTTATTTATTTTTTAAACAGCCTATTGGGTACTCTGTGCTGATGCTTTGATCCTCAAAATGGATACACTGAACCAGTCACCTTCCCAATGACTAGGTACATGATCTTGAGTAGGCTCAGGCTTTAGTTTAATTTTAAAAAACTTTCAGTGTAGGGCTGGGTGGCTCATGCCTGTAATCTCAGCACTTTGGGAGGCCAAGGTGAGAGGATCGCTTGAGCTAGGAGTTCAAGACCAGCCTGGGCAACATAGTGAGACCTGGGTCACTACCAAAAAAAAAAAAAAAAGCCAAAAAAGCCAGGCACAATGGTGTGGACCTATGGTCCCAGCTACTGGGGAGGATGAGGAGGGACGACTGCTTGAGCCCAGGAAGTCAAGGCTGTAGTGAGCCATGATCGTGCCACTCACTCCAGTCTGGGCAGAAGAGTGAGACCTTACCTCAAAAAAAGGAAAAAAAAAAATTTTAGTTTAGTTTTAGTTTAATTTTCTGTAAAAAAAAAAAAAATATATATATATATATATAAACACACACAGAGAAAGAGGGAGAAAGAGAGGGAGAAGCAAGTACCTGCCATGTAGAAATGAGAGCAAATGTAAGAATTTGAAGCAAAGTGCAGTGAGCAGCAGCAGGACCACGCAAGCACTGGCCCAAGTTCATTCTTTTCTGGTCCTGGGAGTTGCATTCTCAAGTTCATTCTTTTCAAAGAAACCAATGTTGCTCAAGTGACATTTAGAAGAAATAAAATGTTCTGGCTGATGGGTGGGTCATAGTGGCTGGCCTGAGCAACACCCCTCGTTAAGTGCTGTAGTTTGTCCCATATCATATTGTCACTAGAGGTGATCGTGGGAGTCTTTTTTAGTTATTCCAGTATATTTTTTCTAGATAAATATATAAAATTTATTCCATGGAATGCCTGGTCTTGAAAAAGTGCTATTTGAAAGTACCAGGTCCTTCTACCTGTTTCCCAAATCATTCCTTCATCTTCTTTTTAAGTTCAAACAAGACTTGGGGGCCCTGTCCTCTATAGTCCTTCCTGCCTCCCTCCATCCTAGTCAAAGCTGACACCCATGGTGCAGCCACCTTCTTATCTGATTCTTTGTCCTCTAATTTCCCCCTCTTTCCTGACTTTGGTGAATCAGAAAATCAGAACATGGATCTTTCACAATATAATATAGTTCCTGTCCAGGCAGCACAACTAAGGGAAATTCCAAAACCCATGCATGTCACTTTCTTCCTCATCACTATAAACAACTTTGCAAAGGATATCTGTGTCCTCAGTGACTTCAAATGCTCCATACTTGAGGCAAGCTTCCACAAATAAGGCTGCTCTATCAAAGTATCTCATGCTGCTCAACAGAACAAAACAAGAGTTATGCTTTGTGATTTCCGTCACTGGTGGGCAGCAGCATCGAAGGGTATAAAGACATTTACACATTTTCCCTGGGAACCTGTGTACCGCATTAAGATACAAGCACTTTCCTAAGCCCTGGTTTATTAAAAAAAGGAGGGAAGAATACATCTCCAAACCCAAGCTTTTTAAAATTAATACTTTAAAAAATTGTGAAATAGTTTAAATACACAAAAATCTACAGAGATATGACAAGTGCCCATGTACCCCTGTCCAGAGTTGACAAGTAATCTTTTGTCATATTTCCATAATCTACCTCCCTTAGTTTTGAGTAAATGAAATGCTCCACAATTAGTGATGGTTGTTCCTCTTCCAGATTTTCAGACGGGATGTCTCCACCTCACCATGCCTTCTGTCACCTCTCCTCCTGCTCTCTGGGCCTCCTCTCAGTTGCTCTAGTCAGAGCTGAATGGACCCCAATTCTCTGAAGACTTTTAAATTCCTTTTTACTAGGTGCCTGTTAGGTCTGATCAGCATATTAGTAGGAAACTATCATAGCTCCTAGACCAAATGAAGACGTAATGAACATGGACAGCTCCATTCTCCTTTGGGTTTTCTGACAAACCTGAAATGTATACTTCTCCTTTCACTTTACACATCGAGTACCATCACCTGCTAGAACCGTGAGAGAACATGAAGTGACTGCTCACGGGCAGGCCTGAGCAGCCCATGTGAACTCTCGGTTTACCTGTGAAGTGTCTCTGCCACGCTGAAAAAGCAGCCCAGAGAGAGGAGGACCAGGAGAGCCTTTGATTTCTGATTGACTTGTGGAGAACAAAGGTGGTCAACCCACCGCTTTAAAACATCGGCACACTCCTCAGGATTCAAACGGACCTGAGAAAGACACCTGTGTTAACAACAAAAACATCCTGCGCTCTATAAAGAAAAAATAATAATTCAGTTAAAGTGAGATCTGTTTCTATGAAATACAGGCTAGGCTCTGCTTGACTACCACACTGCCCTGAAGCTGCTGCATACTCTGAATAATAACAGTCTGTGCCTACAGGACCCAGGGCCTGGCTCTACCTCTAGACTGTAGTTTTGGCTCAGACTCCGGGAGGAAGAGGAGGCAGCTGCTTTTACTTAATTGCTACCAATGCAAGATCCATTTTTAAATAAGTAATGCAATTTACGCTCATAAAGAATAGGAAAAGGATGACGGTTCCAAGATAGTATTTGCAAAGCAGCTTTGCAGGCCAAAAAATGTTTCTAAGTCATAAGTCCAAAGTTCAGGACTGAGCTTTCTATCCCAAATGTTGAGGGCACCTATTGAAACTTGGAACCACCTACTTTCGCCAGCCATGCAGCCCGATTCCACTCGCCGTATGTCTGCAGGTAGCGGCAGGCGTCTGCAGCCTTGTCTATCAGGCAGAGCAACTGAACGCCCTCTGAAAGACAGAAGCGCATCCCCTCAAGTGACATTGCAGCTCCTTCTTTGAGAAGTCATTAAAAAGTTAAATCCCCATTTGACCTTATCTAGTCTTGCCCATTTTATACCTACTGAAGACATTCTTGATTTAAATTTTGAAACATAATATTAAGAGTTTTACTGTTATTACTCAAGTAACCAGGGTAGGAAGCACAATACAGTCTAGAGAATAAGTAGGGAGAGCATAGTTCTCTCACAGGTTTTATTGTTCTGGTTTGCCTAGGATTGTTGGATTTATGCCTATTATCTTGGCAATTATTAACAGTGCCCCCTTTCACTCTGAAAAGTGTAAACAATTAATTCTGGTTTAGACAATTATATTCATCTGATTTATAGGTAGCAATAATTTTTCTATTTTTCTTCAGCACATGTAAAAAAGAAAGAAATGTCCCTACTAATCAAATACTTGGCTGGGAACAAGTTCTCATTTTTCAGAGAGATGACAAACGTATCAAGTGTGCCTTACCTGCCAATTTGCCATTGGCAATCATATTCGTTGCCACCAACTTAATGGTGCTCTGAGAGGGGCCTGACGAGGTGACAGTAGTGACTAAACAGGCTTTCAGTGAATCACAGTAATAATGCTGGTTATCTGCACTTGTTTCCAACAGCAACTGCACAGCTCTGTCTGTCTAGTAAGAGAAATGGTTTTTCTAATTATGAGAACATTTTCCTCCAACATAACTTTTCAAAATTCATAATGTAGAAAACTAAAGGAAAACACTCATTTTCAAAAAATGCAATTGAATATTTTGTTTACAAATACAAACATTAAACAGAGGTGCTACACTACTCTTTTGAGACAAGCATAAAGCCAGAGGGTGGTGTATCTAGGTGCTCGAGTAATTGCCTATTTTAGCTTTGCACCAGTCAATTCAGACCCAAAAACAAAACAAAACAAATAGCTGGGCTCCACTGGGCATTATGGAAGTCTAAGTTACAAGCTGGTTAACCATATGTTTTTTCTCATGAGGTTTATTGGTATTATTTTGAAAGAAAGCCTAAACTGTCTACAGGGAAGGAGGTACATTCAAGGGGAAAATATTATGAGATATATACATACAGATATATTGCTCTGAAATACGAATTAACTAGCAATTTAATGAAGCATGTAAAGTTATAAAAACTGACATACTTGACCCAAGAGTAGTAGCTGGTCTGTACATTTCCTTGTATGATCATAAGTTGACCGTTTCACTTCCTGTAGATTAACCCTTTCTAGCTGAAATTTCTAGAATTGGAAAAAAAAGAAAAATTAAGCCTGGGTTATAAGAGTTTGGAATTATTTAAATTTTACTGTACTTAAGATCATTTTAATAAACTACTTTGACTTTTCAGGTTACTAGATAATCAACTTTACAGCACTCCAAACATTTAATAAGAATTTAAACAGAAAAAATGTTGATAGATATTATCACTTGGATGCATACCTGCCTGCCTACAGAAACTGACACTTAAGTAGAGCTGGATAAAAACCTATGTGCACTGAAGGATTCTGCAGGAGGTTAAATAAATTATCATGCGAACAGCAGATTCAAATCAAGTGTATAAAGTATTTGTTATTTATAGAAAATTAATGACAATTAAAATGAAGCTAAGTTAAAAATGTAAGACAAACAAGACCGTTTAATAATAAAATTTTAATGTTTAGTAAAAAACTCAGTAATTGTCTATGAGCTTTTCAAATCTTGAATCAGGCTTTTTTTAATGCAAATGTACCAAGGGCGTCTTTCTTTTCTTTTTTTTTTTTTTTTTTGGAGACAGAGTCTTGCTCTGTTACCCAGGCTGGAATGCAGTGGCACAATCTCAGCTCACTGCAACCTCCGCCTCCCGGGTTCAAGTGATTCTCCTGCCTCAGCCTCCTGAGTAGCTGGGACTACAGGCATGCGCCACCACATCCAGCTAATTTTCAAGGGCTTATTTCTATTACTGAACAGTAACTTAGTTTGAAAGTTTCCCAAGTTTAAGATATTGACAAAGATATAAGTAATCAAGATGACAGCGCTAAAGGTTTTGCTGTGTGAAGCAGACTACCTGAAAGTAGGCATTTTCGCAGAGCACATCATAGCATATATCCAGTGGGTTGCTCAGTTTGTCTCGAGGAGCAGCTTCTTTAGGAGCTGTTGTGCTGGCTGACTTTTCCTGGGATAAGCTGTGCAGGTAGTGGGCAGCGACAGTCCAGAAGTGCAGCTCAGATTCATCACCATAGAGCCTGGCAAGGATGAAGCAAAGTTTCGACTGCACTCACAGCACACCTGGCCTGGATGGCTTCCTAGAGTAGACTGAAGGACTGGAAGGGAGGGTTGTCACGTATCCACTGGGATACTGGCATGGGGCCTGGCAGGGTGAAAGGGGTAGGCAGCAAGTTCTCCAGCCCTGCTACTGGGCCTCCAACAATACAGGGGCCTGACTGCACAGGACCCCTTCAGACCCCAACATCTTTCCATTTGTGTTAAGAACAATTATTTACCTGGTTTGCCATTAGCACACCTTTCAATGTGGGCCACTGATTCACATTAGGAAGAAGTTCCTCTGGGATAACTGGCTAGATAAGGTATGAAAGTAATGTGCTATTTATTCTGTGGGGAGAGGAGTCCTTTTTATAAGTGACAAACTCTACTGTAAGTCAGGATATAGAGGTTATCGCTTCTAAATATAATTTATTGGTATATTTAAATATATCTGTATCTGATATTTTAAAACATATTTTAAAAAGCTGTAGGAGGGAGTGCTTTCCAGAGAGGAGGCCTAGATCTCACATTTAAAATGCAATTTGATTTTTTCCCTATTTGTTATTACTACTGTCAAAATTATTTTAAGTTAAATCTAAAGGATGAACTGATACATTTTTTCTAAAATCTAAGTGTTTGTAACTAAAAACCCTTAAAAGAAATGAGTTAATTTGAAATCCTGTCTCTTATACAGGATTATATATCAAACAATATATATATATATTATATATCAAACAATATTACCTTGAAACAAGCAGGCACCTCTGCAAGAGAGTGAATTCTGGATCAAGCAACAGTTTCTTTATGTCACTGTGGAAGGAATCCGGACAAAAGTAAGACAAAAGTTTTCAATCAAACAATAAAGCATGGGGGTTGATCAATATACTCTTGAAATGAAAACTTCCAGTCAAATAACATGTTTAGAATTTACACAAGACAAGGTACTTTACCATGACCCTGAAATTATAAAAGTTGAAGGAGGCTGAGAGTGTTCTCAAGGCTTGGAGAAGCAGCAGCTTTCAGCCACCACAGGGAGCTGCAGTGCTCTCATTTCTGGTTTATAGGCTTACAACAGTTTTTGAAAGTATCAGCTGCCTAACTACTGGAACAAGAATGCCATTGTTGACAAAATCATCAAGAACAGTAAATACTTTAAAGAAGACATTCGTAATTTATTCTGAAACTATTCCAAAAATAAAGTATCTAAGGAAGAATGGCTAGTGCTTTTATAAATTCATATTTCTAAAATAGTAAAATACTGAATATTCACAAATCAGGCAGGAAGATATTCTTTAAATCTATAGTTTCCCATTTAAACATAAATGGTAATCTTTGCATAGAAAAACTATTTTGAATTTTCCATCAATAAAATATCATGTTTAATTTGTTAAATACTATAATTATATGCAACAGATTCTAGATTGCAAAAATGTGTTATGCTTTCCCCAAGAACTCCTTGTAGACCCGTATTTTTTCCTTTCTTATTCCCAGTACATTCTGTTAAATGCCCTTGGCTCTAGGGAGCACATTAATTTCTTAGCCAGACTTGTACACACCAGCACCTGACACAGAGAACTCATTTTAGAAGCGGGAAGCAGACCCAGAACCACCCTGCGATTCATCTCCCACTGTGAGGCTTCATGGAGGTTTGTAGTAGAGGCAGGCTGAGCTACAAGGACGTTCACACTACTGATCTAGTCCTGCCTTGATGTGAGACCAGAGCAGCTGGTGCTCGTGAACTTGGTGAAGACAGATGCTCTGTCACTGTAACTACTGAATAAGTACTTTTTCTGCAAAACACAGACTCTAAAGGGAAGCAAACCTCTAAACAGAATGGTCTCTTCTTGGGCCACTAATATTTTCTAAAACAAAACTTATTTTAATTTTGAAAAGTTGAATTATATTTTTCCTTCTCATATTCCTATCTTCTAATAAAACATGGAGTGCTTACTTAGACAATGAATTCAACTGTTCTTGGAGGAGATTCTTTATTTCTTCATTTTCTGGATAGTCACTGTAAAGAAAAGATTTTGAATGAGTTATCTCTTCACTTAAAACCATGTATTTCTTCACCTGAAAAAAGTTGTGTAAATACAGAGATAACCTTCTCTGTAGTTCTTGGTTAAAAACCTGGTTATAGACCAAAATAACAAAAATCTACTCAGGACCCCACCAATCAACTTTAATATCTGCTTTTATCTTATTGAGTCAAAAACAAGAAAATCAGTAAAGAAAGTCTCCTTGGCTTTCAAGAAACCAGGAAATTTATTAGCAGGGTTTAAAATCTATCAGGTTTAGATTCCTTTTAATGAAGAACTTAGCAATGTTACTAAAGGAATCTGCTCATTCACTGAGCTCTGCAGAATGAATATTCTGAGGAGACAGTGCTTAGAGAACAGACACTTCCTGGCATTATTTTTAAATCCCCCATCCGTGCTGCACATGGCAGGAGTTCATTAATATTTGTGAATTTAATTAATAATCACTAATTGTTTCTGTGAATTTTTTTTGCAATGAGGCAAATATTGAGCTTTATAAGACACAGTATACCCCTGAAACTAATGATGCTGCTTTTAAAAAGAATGTGCCTAGCTCCAAATTCTCCTGCCTTCCATTGCCCTCTTCACACGCATCCTTTTCATCATCAGGACACATCCATGTTCAGACCATAAGACAAGCACACAGCCACCTGAGAGCAATACACGCCCTCACAGCTCCTCACTGACCCACACTTCCACAAAGGCCCGAGAACACAGAGGCAGCCTGGCAATTCTGTAGTGTCTCTGCCTTCTCTCAGCTTTAAAGGCTCCATTCCCTTTAAATGCTGGAGTACAGGCCATGGCTGACTTTCATGGGTGTCTTTCAACCCCAAGTAAATTATGAAAGAAAAAGAAAAATGAAAAAACTTACACATAAGAAATGTCCAAAGAATACTGTCCATTCCAAGGCTGGTGTAATAAGAAGGCTTTCAAGGCAAGAGAAGCCCTTGGAACAAGGAGATAGGGGCACCACACAGGCTCTAGACAACAAAGAAAGGTTTTTAAAACTAAAATGAAGTTTTATACTACAATGAAGCTTCAGCTATAAACCATTTACAGAGCAGTCAGCAGAGAGCAACAGGTAAATCTGGAACAACTGAGAGTATATTCAATGTAGTCACTGCTTAGGAAACACAAGCCAAGAGCAGAGAGAGTCTCTGCATTCATATCTGATTAACATATTCTTCTTTTCCCCCTTTTTTTATTTTTTATTTTTTTTGAGACAAAGCCTCACTCTGTCACCTAGGCTGCAGTGCAGTGGTATGATCTCGGCTCACTGCAACCTCCGCCTCCCGGGTTCAAGCGATTCTCCTGCCTCAGCCTCCCAAGTAACTGGGATTACAAGCACCTGCCACCATGCCTGGCTAATTTTTGCATTTTTAGTAGAGATGGGGTTTCACCATGTTGGCCAGGTTGGTCTCGAACTCCTGACCTCAGGTGATCTGCCCACCTTGGCCTCCCAAAGTGCTGGGATTATAGGCATGAGCCACCACGCCCGGCCTTCTTTTCCCCTTTTAAATTTAAGTATCCTGTGTGGTATACAACTCTGGTACTACTTGAATAAAGGATTCAATGCAATGATTCAACAAATAGCAACAAAGTTCATTATTTTTAAATATTAAAAATAAATATATTTACCTGTATGTACCTTTTGTACTTTTGTTTTTCCGAGACTATTCAACTAACATGGCCTATCAACCATGAGTATGTCACTGAAGGGATCACGCCACCTGTGATCACTAGCATTCCCAGGTCTCACTTATAAAGGTAGCTCTTGAACACAGGGGTTATCTTCTTAGACTCTAGGCCCTAGCATCCCCCACATCCAGCAGCTGGCTTACTTAGAACACTAACAAGCAAGATTTGCCTAGTTGTCAACATGTTTCAGTGCAAAGAAGCAGAAGACCTAAAGGCTGCAATGCCCAGCAGCTCTGCTCTGACCACCCTACACTCTATCGGACTCGACCTTAGCTCCAATTTTCTAGGGGTGCCCTGGCTTTTACAACTTGGCCTTACTGCCAACTCCCCTCCAGAATCCTGAAGAGGCTTTATCCATGGATCCCTTGAATAGATACAATTATGTAAAATGACACAAACTTATAAATGGTGTTGGCTTATTTAAGTGACTGTATTTGTCTGTTTTCATGCTGCTGTAAAGAACTACCTGAGACAGGGTAATTTATAAAGAAAAGAGGTTTAATTGACTCACAGTTCCGTATGGCTGCGGAGGCAAACTTACAATCATGGCAGAAGGTGAAGGGGAAGCAAGGCACGTCTTACATGGCAGCAGGAGAGAGCGAGCGAGGGGGCAAGTGCCACACTTTTAAGCCATCAGATCTCCTAAGAACTCACTATCATGAGAACAGTAAGGGGGAAATCTGCCCCCATGATCCAATCACCCCCTACCAGCTGCCTCCCCTGACCTGTGGGGATTACAATTTGACATGAGATTTGGGTGGAGACACAGAGCCAAATTGTATCAGTGATCCACATGAACTTTGGACTGTGCAGTTATCCAGTATGATATCCAATATGATAGTCACTTAACATATGGCTAGTATAATGAAGGAAATGAATGTTTGTCTAATTTAAACTTAAAAAGTGATTATTGATTCAGTCATTGGATAACTTTTAAATATGTTTGAAACAACTTGACTATATGACTACTTTTTCAACTGAAAATTTTATAAAATCTAAATAGAGCTTGACTGTTTCTGCTGAAAATTTATCCTATAAATTTTGAGGGCAATTCAAGTTATTTTACAATAAATGTAAAATACTCACTGAATTTTGAAGAATGAATAATTTAAAAAAAGTAACATGTCTCACTAGTAACTTTTAATACTGATTATATGTTGAAATAAAACTTTGGATATATTGGCTTAAATAAAATTTTAATTAAAATCAATTTCATCTCTTTTTACTTTTTAAAATGTGGATACTAGAATTTAAACTTACCTATGTGGCTCACATTATGTTTCTATTGGAAAGCTCTGCTTTAGAAAACTATTCTATGTAGTTAAATAAAAATTAAATTATACATAAAATATTTTATGTGGATTTTTCAGTTTAAAAGCCAGAAAGTGATTGGAAATATTTTTAATACATTTTTTTACACCCAAGAATTTTAATATTGATTCAGTAAAATCACTTAAAATGCAGTTCAAATTCCAAAGTCCCTTGTTATTCCGCACATGTCCTGACAGCTGTAGTTTTAAAAATCTGGGGTCCAGTCAAGGCTGGTACACTGCATTGTCATGTCTCTTTAGTCTACTCCAATCTAGAATGGTCCTCTTCCTTTTTGGTTTTGGCCTTACATGACCTTTTCATTTTTGAAGAGTCCTGGTCAGCTGTTGTGGAGAATGCCCTACGTTCTAACTTGTCTGTTTTCTGATTATCAGATTTGGGTTAAACATTTTTGGCAGAGTCTGAACAAAGGATGCTGTGTACTTTTCACTGCATTGCACCAGAAGGAACATGTTAGCTGTCTGGTTACAGGAAACACTAAATCTGATCATCTAGATAAGGGGTATTCGCCAGAGCTCTTTCTTACCAGGGCACCTTCTCCCCTGTATAATTAATTAGTAAGTAACATGTGGGGGAAATATTGTCAGATTGAATTTCCTATTCTCAAACATCCTTTTACTCAGTGATTTGACATCCACAAGTGATCCTTGCTTGAATTCATTATTGTATCAGGGCTGCAAAGTGGTGATTTTCTAATCTTATTCTTTCCGCGTTTGTCAGCTGGCATTCTTCTGTCCACCTGAGCTTTTGCTTCTTGCCCACTTCCTCTTTCCTTACTGTGAGTATTACTATGGAGTGAGGGTTTCTTTAGTATTCTGCACTTACATCAATACCACCATTAGTTTTCATGATGCTCAGACTACCCCCAATTTGACAGGAGAAGCCTCTTATGTCAGGTCCTCCTTGGTTTTTCAATTCCTTACTTGAATTCTGGCACCATAAGATGCCCCAGACCCATCTTGCACCTTTTGTGCCTCTGTCCTGAAATAAACTTTTTGTCCAAAGAGCTCTGGCTCCTTTTAGCCTGGAAATGGAACTTGCAAAGTAAAATCTGGGTGCCATGTGTGCTCACTGCCATTGAGTGTCATTGCAAGAAAACTCTCTGTGAGCAGAGCCAGGGAATATACATGTTCAAGAAGTCATGATTTTTTACCAACCCAAATCCATCCCTGGAATGTTTCTTCCCACCACCGCCACTTCCCATCTGTATCTCCCTTTCTATCAGCACAGATCTTGGTTCCCAAAAACGGCAATTTGGTTACTAATGTGTTCCAGACTACAACAGGCACAAAACAGCTTCAGAATTACTAGTGCCACTGTCAACTACCCCAGTAAAGTTCAACATTCCTTAGCAATTCTGTCCTTAGAATATAAACCCTAAAGGTGTGCAGTGAATGGGAAGTTCTGTGTTTTAGTTATTTGAACTGTTTTTTTTGTGTGTGTGTGTGGTTATGTTACCAATATTGTTGTTATACAGTTTGGTTCAATTGTGTCTTGCATTCAATTTTGGGTTTGCTTTTTCTTTCACTCTTGTTTTCACTGTATATTTTGAATATATAAAATATATAAATGGTTCAAAACTTGAAACTGTATAACAAAGATAGAGAAGTTTCACTGCTATCCCCATACTCTCCGTTTTTCCATCTACGTCTTCTAACTATTCTCATTGGTTTCTGGATTATTCTGTGTATGTGTGGTGTGTGTTTTAGTAAGCAAACATGTGTGCATGAACCTATGTATAAAACCCACCTTTGTACACAAGCAGGCTATACGTGCTCTTTTACATTTGCATTTTTCACTTACACATATCCTGGATATCACTCTACATCAGGTCATAGAGCTATTCCTCACTATTTTACAGCTGCATAGATTATTCCATTCTGCAGATGTCCCCAAATTTATTCAACCAATCTCCTATGGCTAAGCAGTTCGGCTTTTTTCAAAATTTTGCTATGAATAACTTTGTGTGCATTTTGGTCACAGTGTATGAATGTACATCTTAAGATAAATTCTTAGCACTGGGATTGCTGGGTAAAAAGGTAAATGTGCATGCAGCTCTGTTAGATATTGCCAAATTCCTTCCTATAGGGATCTTACTGTGAGCAACGGATGAGAGTGCTTGTTTACTCATAGTCTTGCCAACAGAGTATATTTTCAAGCTTTTGAATCTGATAGGTAAGAAACAATTTTAATTTGTTTTTTTCTCTTTTTAAAAATTTACTTTTTAAAATTATTTTTCTTCTTTTATCCTTACCAGTAGGAGGTCAAATATTTTTCTTATTATAAATAAAGTTGAGTATCATTTCATATGTTGAAGCATCATTTGTTTATCTGATTTTCCCCTCTGTAGACAGTCTGTGACTTGTGAATTACTTTCCCCCGGGTAATCATTTGTATTTGGCTTTGCTTATTGAACACTTTCTTTTATTCTTATTAAAGCTTTTCTTTTGCTTTGAATTTTTTTTTTTTAAATTTCCACTGAGTCATCTTTTCTTTTACATCTGGGCTATAAAGGAAGGATTGTATCTTGGAAAAATGAGGCTTATCTAACTACCTACAGAAGCACTGAACACTTAGCACTGAAAGGGATGCAGGTGGCTAGCTTACTTAACTTTCTTTCTATTCATCCTTCATAGACGACAATCTATATGATTCTCAAGTCAGCCCCATCCGTATTTTAGATAGTATATGTATATGTTTTAGGTAGATTCATGTAGATAGTTGTTGGTATTATATCACAGTATGTTTGGAAATGGTAAATGTCATGGAAAAAATTAACTATACATAATAATCTTGGAATGGTTCAGGGAAAGTTCTCATGCTGTGTGGTAATTTCTTAATCAATGAACAAATGAAAAGATACAAGAGAATCCACGTAGAAGGCAGCATCGAGTGTTTACATCATGCAAGCAAGACAACATTTACTAAGTCTGAATAAAAGGAGGGAAATATCTTATTTTTAAAAACAAATATATGTTATTTCTCCAAAAACAAAATATTGTTGACAGCATCCGAATGAGCATAAACAAACTGAAAGTGACCCTTACTACTTCCCTCCCTCAAATGAATTGAAATCTTTCTTCTGAAGGGTAAAGATCAGCCATGAAAAAGTAATAGGTGATCATCTCACAGCTGGAGAAACTCACCTGCAAGAGCTCATTCACCTCTGAAAATTACACAATTAGAATACAAAAGCAGTTAGCATCACTGCTGTTTGTCATGGATTCTGCTCCATCTGGGCTAAAGTTATGTGAGGTGTGAATCATAACACCCAGGTTTTTAGCTACCTACATGACAGGAATGCACAAAATCAGTAACCAAACAGCCAAGAAGAAAAGCAGTAGAAAAAAGTTACTCCTCCACCACTTGGAAGTGGCAAAATTAAGGTGAGCTGGAAGTCTGGGAAGGAAAGGACCATATTTTGTTATTTTGTTCAGTGTGATTCAATGAGCAGGGAAAAAGAGAGCTAAGGAACACTACTGGCGTTTGGGGCAGGACAATTCTTCATTGCGCCAGATTGTTCCAGGTTGTTTAGCATCCCTGGACCTCCCCACATCTGCAGGTCATTGTGAGACATTTCTGAATGCCCCAAGATTACCGAAAATGACTGTGGAAAGCTGTGGCAGATGAAGAGGAAAGGTTTGTGCATAAATCTGATTTCAGAAAGCTTCCTTCTATATATGCTTACTTAGGAAAAATATGCTTAGCAGTGGCCTTTAACACTGGGGAGGGGAAAACTGGCTAGCCATATGTAGAAAGCTGAAACTGGATCCCTTCCTTACACCTTATACAAAAATTAATTCGAGATGGATTAAAGACTTACATGTTAGACCTAAAACCATAAAAACCCTAGAAGAAAACCTAGGCAATACCATTTAGGACATAGGCATGGGCAAGGACTTCATGTCTAAACCACCAAAAGCAATGGCAACAAAAGCCAAAATTGACAAATGGGATCTCATTAAACTACAGAGCTTCTGCACAGCAAAAGAAACTACCATCAGAGTGAACAGGCAACCTACAGTATGGGAGAAAATTTTTGCAACCTACTCATCTGACAAAGGGCTAATATCCAGAATCTACAAAGAACTCCAACAAATTTACAAGAAAAAAACAACCCCATCAAAAAGTGGGCAAAGGATATGAACAGACACTTCTCAAAAGAAGACATTTATGCAGCCAAAAAACACATGAAAAAATGCTCATCATCACTGGTCATCAGAGAAACGCAAATCAAAAGCACAATGAGATACCATCTCACACCAGTTAGAATGGCAGTCATTAAAAAGTCAGGAAACAACAGGTGCTGGAGAGGATGTGGAGAAACAGGAACACTTTTACACTGTTGGTGGGACTGTAAACTAGTTCAACCATTGTGGAAGTCAGTGTGGCGATTCCTCAGGGATCTAGAACTAGAAATACCATTTGACCCAGCCATCCCATTATATACCCAAAGGATTATAAATCATGCTGCTATAAAGACACATGCACACGTATGTTTATTGTGGCACTATTCACAGTAGCAAAGACTTGGAACCAACCCAATGTCCAACAATGATAGACTGGATTAAGGAAATGTGGCACATATACACCATGGAATACTATGCAGCCATAAAAAATGATGAGTTCATGTCCTTTGCAGGGACATGGATGAAGCTGGAAACCATCATTCTCAGCAAACTATCGCAAGGACAAAAAACCAAACACCGCATTTTTTCACTCATAGGTGGGAATTGAACGATGAGAACACATGGACACAGGCAGGGGAACATCACACACCGGGGACTGTTGTGGGGTGGGGGGAGGGGGGAGGGATAGCAATAGGAGATATACCTAATGCTAAATGACGAGTTAATGGGTGCAGCACACCAACATGGCCCATGTATACATATGTAACAAACCTGCACATTGTGCACATGTACCCTAGAACTTAAAGTATAATAA
This sequence comes from Pongo abelii, assembly GCF_028885655.2. Classification (NCBI taxonomy): domain Eukaryota; kingdom Metazoa; phylum Chordata; class Mammalia; order Primates; family Hominidae; genus Pongo; species Pongo abelii. Next base: position 127,964,709 of record NC_071993.2, on the reverse strand, counting down.
TAATAAAATTAAAAAAAAAAATTGGGGAGGAAATTAGGTTGAACAGTCCCTGATATCAAGTCAATACTATTTAAAGGGTGTGGAAACTGCATGATACCAGAATGCTATTAAACAAGTCTCATATTCTTGCATTCCTTTTAAATGCTGCTAAAAAGACTACTAAGATTTATTTTGATGGCACTTTGTGTCCCTGACAAATTAGGCAGCTGATAAGAAAGGTTCTCCAACTCAAAAACAGGAATTCTAATCTTCTAATTTGTCTGACTGCCCCCTCTTTATTGGAGGAAGAAGTGGCCTATCTAAGCTGCTCTAAAAAAATGTACAGATGTGAATCAATATTTTATGTTCTCTACTTGTTATCAAGGAGAATTGAAGAAAACACAGGAAATACCAATGTTAGGACCTATTTTATTTTTATCCCATGTCAGTAAGCCCCAGATATACTTCTAATTCCTCAGAATAGAAATATACCACATCAAACTTTTTTCCTCAAGACCAAATCGGCCATGAATCTGGAGGTGAACACACAGATGTCTTTTTCCTCACTCCACATTTACACTACCACAGTTTTCATTCTTTAACATTTATTAAGGGTTGTTCTGAGTTTGAAGTTCAATTTGTGGAATGAATACACAATTGCATTGACCTTTCCCAATTGCTATTTAGATTTTTTTCTCTTTCTGGCTGAGGCTGTAACATTAGAGATTGAAAAGAATATAAAAAAAAAAAAATCAGAAAAATTTTAAAAGAAACATGTGATCTAAAATCTGGCCACAGGCCAGATGTTCAAGTATGGTATTGAACATGGGTTAACAGGATGGACTCCATTTCTGTGGTCAGTTTAATTTAAGAATAAGCTACACCGTGACTTTGGAGCTTTTTAGATTCAAATTTTATATAAAAAGTGAAGGAAAAGCTCTTCAAACATTTAGATAGCAGTTCCACACTTCTTTATCTAGAATTAGTAACCAATTTTTTCAAAAACCACCCTTGAAGTTCCTTCAATTTCCTCAATACCTTTAGGTTTAAAATGAATACCAATGCTTGCCCTTTCCTAGGAGGCCATCCTGGTGCTTCTCCAGAGCTGGCAAATGACTCAAGGACAGACATGGGAATGTAGGTCTTGAATTCTGGCTTCACCTGATGGCAGTCAGTTACACAGTAAGAAGTGGTGGTGCCCAAATGCAGTGGGCAGGGGTGGGCAGTGACAAAAACCAAAGCATACCTAACGTAAGTTAAACGCAGCCCCGCTAACATGAGCAGCAACTCGGTAGTGCCTCAAGCATGAACACAAAGTGAAAAACCAGGTTTTTAAAACCTTACTGTGTCTGAAGTGCCAAATATTGACTCTGCGAAGGTTCAGAAAAGTCTCATGAAATTTTCTACTGTCAGCCTGGAGTGTGCACCAAAGTTTTGCTGGGAGAATACTCAGGCAAAAAGTTCCCTCCTGTGCTCCAAGTAGGATCAAGTATCTTCCAAGGATGAACACTGTATTGCATCAGCCAAAAGCTGCCTTTTAAACTGATAAATGGATGCATTCAAAATTGTCCCATTCTTTTTTTTTAGAAGTCACATATGGGGTATATTCTACTAAAATGTTTCTTATTCTGGTAAAAAGCAATGTCAAAACAACCATACAAAACAGAGCAAGATACTGCAATCTCCTAATTTGCTTGACTGGTCATTTTACTAGTCACAGACTGGCATCAAAATTCATAATACTAAGAACACTTTCTAAAGTGACTTTTCAATGATATATGGTTTCAAAAGACATAAGGCCATTATTAAAAAGCCAGCAGCCTTATCTCTAGATTTATGTCCTCTGATGAGTTCGCCTAAATTCTGAGTAAGCCATTTTTATAAAAGTAAACACCTTTTATCTTGTTAACAAACCAAAGAAAAGAGTCAAAAAAGGGGCACTTAAAAAACCTGAGTTGAGAATGATTGACATCTATAGTTACAAAGATTGCAGCATCTCAGCAGTAAAAACACTCAAGCTTCAAGTTAATATATTTTCTTAAACTCAGATTCTAAGAAAATAAGACTGAAATGAAACAGAAACAGCAGCTCTCTCCCCAAAATACAGGAGCTTGTGGCAAAGTAAAGACAGGTTTCATTAGGATTCCATACCCCTATCATTAGGATTCCATACCGGTTAACTCTTGTTCATCCATTCTGAAGCACGCAGACTTCATAGACATCTCTAGGACTCTGATGCACCCATCATCTGAGGCCAAGATCACTTTATCTGACGTACACCAGTCCACATCCAATATACGAAAGGTCACATTTCTGCCACTTCTTAAACTGCTCACCATCTGAACCTTCAAGAGTGAATTTGGGCATCACTTCCAGACAGAAAAGGAAGATCTTTATTATTCCAGATTAAATGGTCAAGGAAGACAGTCTGTGGCAAAGGCCCAGTTCAAGTTTAGAACTGAACAGCCTCTGGCAATCTATCTTCCACAAACAGGCAGCATTTTAAAGGTCTCAAAGACAGTGATAACATTAAAAAATAAATAAATCGGCTGGGCGCGGTGGCTCACGCCTATAATCCCAGGACTTTAGGAGGCCGAGGCAGGCAGATCACCTCAGGTCAGGAGTTTGAGACCAGCCTGCCCAACATGGTGGAACCCCGTCTCTACTAAAAATATACAACATTAGCCGGGCATGGTGGCACATGCCTATAATCCCAGCTACTAGGGAGGCTGAGGCAGGAGAGTCACTTGAACCCAGGAGGTGGAGGTTGCAGTAAGTCAAGATCGCGCCATTGCACTCCAGCCTGGGCGACAAGAGTGAAACTCCATATCAAAATAAAAAATACAAATAAAATAAATAAATCTTGAGTTGTTACCTTTAGAACACAAATATCGTAAAGTAAAATAATTTGTTATGGGAAACTTGACAAACTCATTAAATACTTTTCATTTCTAAATCAGAAGTTTTTTAACAAAACACAGTTCATATGGCTAACAATTTATTTACGTTTTATCCTCATGGAGAGGGCCTACCTCTTTAGTATCCCACACTTCAGCTCCATCATTGTACATTGCTATTAATTTTTGATTTCCTTTACCAGGAGCAAAACGAATCTTCCTCACCCAACTTCGGTGTGTAGGTATTCCTCTGAAGACAAAGAAACAAAAACATCAATACAACGTAGAGTGAGATCTGGTCACCAGAAGCTATGTCTAACATCTCTATTTCCATTTCTAACAGGTCTGATGATGGGAGAACCCTTTACTTGCTGGGACTGGGGGCCACATCTGACAGAAAGGGCCTGCCCTTTAAGGTCAGCTAAGACTTCTGCAGGGGCCACTTGCAGATAACTATCTCCTAAGAATGCTTGGCTCGAGGCCCATCCTCCCAAGTTTAGGTGAAGGGACCCAAGGGTCCAAGCTACACCTCCACAAGTTTACTGATCCTGCTTGCCAAGTCACAAGCCTCTAATGGAACCATATCAAGATGTCATTTTTTGGCCGGGCACGCTGGCTCACGCCCGTAATCCCAGCACTTTGGGAAGCCAAGGCGGGCGGATCACAAGGTCAGGAGATCGAGACCATCCTGGCTAACATGGTGAAACCCCGTCTCTACTAAAAGAATACAAAAAAATTAGCCGGGCGTGGTGGCAGGCGCCTGTAGTCCCAGCTACTCGGGTGGCTGAGGCAGGAGAATGGTGTGAACCCAGGAGTCGGAGCTTGCAGTGAGCCGAGATCGCACCACTGCACTCCAGCCTGGGCGACAGAGCAAGACTCCATCTCAAAAAAAAAAAAAAAAAAAAGATGTCTTTTTTTGTTTTTAAATGAAATAACAAGATTTCATTCTTGGCTTATACCTGGATACTCTGCCTTTCAAGTCCCAGAAATTTAAATTTCCATCCACATCTCCAAGCACTAATGTATCACCTTTCCAAGCGATGCAGGTAATACTACCCATACTTCCCTAGAAAACAACAGCAACAAACACATATAGATATCACTATGCTGTATAAGACATCATAATAAAGAAATATTTTAATAAAACTTAATTTAAAGGGCTGTGCTTTAGTATGCTTTTAGTCATCAAATCCTAAAACAGACTTCAGACACTAACAAAGAGCCACATTGCCTATCAATTTCAACTATGAAGAAATAGGCGATTTCAACTTGATAGACATTAAGTAGTTACTGGAACTAGATTTAAAGAGAGGGGATGTCTTTTGAGGAACAAATAACTCAAAAAAAAAAAAAAAAAAAAAAAGAGGAAATTAAAGTAAGAAAAACAGAGAAGTAAAGGGAAGGTTTTCCAGAGAGCCAACTCAAACTTATCTCTCACTGCAAAAGGATAACTAAATCCATTCCAAGGGAAACTTAAAGCTCTTTTATAACTAATTGTGTGGTGATTTTTCTATTGAAAAAAGGATCCAGAGCTTCACTGACACCTTTTGGAACATTGTGGAATCATGAAAGTGAAGAGATGCTGTTTACTAAAGGCATATGCAGTTTAAATTCACAGAAAGCTTTGCACAGAAGTTACATATAGAAGCACAATATAAGAATGAAATGCTGCTGTAATCAATCTAACTTGGAGGAAGAAAGGAACTTGCAGTTCTAACAGATGCTCAGAGGCGGTATCATGGAGGGCTCAGCAGCCTGGGCTCTGCAGTCACACTGCCTGGGCTTGAATCCCAGCTTGAAACTGGTATGTGATTCGAGGCATGTTTACTTAACCTTTCTGTCTTGGATTTATTGTCAATAAAGTAGGGTAAGTTCGTGAAACTTGAGTTGTTGCTAGTATTAATAAATTTATAAAGGCAAAGGCCTTAAAGCAATGCCTGCCATGCAGTAAATAGTCAATACATGTTAGCTATTAAATAATATTACTGCTCAATTACTTCTCTATTTATTAAAAGAAATCTTATTTTTGCATTTATTGTACAACATAAAAATTCAAATGGTATCCATGGTAAAAAGTAAGAAAACTCTAGTGGTTTGAATAATTGACCATTAGTAGACCAGCATACACACTGAATACCGTATAAACTCTGGTACTAGTCAAGAAACAAAACAAAAACTGGATTTAAAAATCACTATTATAATAAAGTCCATTAATAAAAAAACTTATATTAAAGAAATGAAATTCTGTATAATATGAAGCAACACTTTAAGATATCTACTTTCCTAACCATATAATAGAATGTTTAATTAAGAAGTTGCCTTTGAAGAGACTTCTGAAACTAGGTCATAATAGACTCTGCAACTTCCTTCTTGCTTTCTCAGATCACTTACTCTAGGGGAGGCCAGTTGTCATGTCGTGAGGACACTCAAGCAGCCTTATGGAAAGATCGACATGAAGAAGAACTAAGGTCCCTCATCAACAGCCAGCATTAATGTGCAATAGCCTGTGAGTCAGCCATCTTGGAAACAGATCCTTCTGTCCCGTTACACTTCAAAAGACTGTAGCCACAGTCAACATCTAGATTGTAACTTTATGAGACCCCAAAGCCACCTATAAAATTATGGGGGTTGGCATTCTACTAGAGCATTCCATTTTTAGATGGCAATTTAAAATAAATATACCTATTTTAAAAAATCCCCTCATGCCTTCAATTAACCATTATAATAGCCTGCATTAGTTAACATAAACATTTTCATGATCCATCTATTAAAAACTATCTATGAGATGCATGCTGACATAAATGATTAATGGCAAAACTTTAGTTACAGATTCCACAAGGCCATAAGGATATATGTAAGTTAGTAAATGTTAATAATACTATTACACTTACAACCTGATTACTATTATCCAAAAATAATACTAGATTGTAAGTCAAATCCTTCAGGGTAATGCCTGAAATGGAAAGAAGACAGATACTGAAGTCAGACAGGCCTGAGTTTAAAACACTGCTGTGCCACATAAGTAAGCTGGGTAACTTTGGGAAAGTTACTTATTCTCCCACAGTTTTGTTATAGGTAAAATGGAGATAACTCCTCATGGATTATTACGGGGATAAAAATGAGTAGCACACAGTAAACATTTAATCAAAATAGTTACAGCGTTATTCGCTAGCAGTATGGAACAAGTTTAATCGATAATATCTCCTTAAATAAAGTTTATTTACATTAGGCTTTTCTGAAGTTTCCAACTTAACTATGCCTTCACTGGATACGGAACCAACAAAACAAAATCTTCTTGATGAAGATTTAATCAAGGTTGTACTCACATCTGGTGGAATCCGAGCGCTATCTTTTACTGAGTTTCCTTCAACAGTGAGATGATAAACTTGGCCATCATTATCGGTAAATACAAAATGTTCCCGGGCAGAGATGTTCTGACTAAGTTCAGATTTACTTTCTGCCTCCTGCAGCAAGCTTTGGGATAGTGAAACATAAGATAAAGATTTTTTTTTTCCCCCTGGAGTGATACCCATAATTAATTAACTTGCCCAAAGTACAGATGCATTAAGAGGAGGTCCAAAACTATTTTTTTAAAAGTCTGAAACTAATATTTGCCCAGCTAATTATGGGTAGACATGAATCACTCCTAAACAGCCATAACATCAGAGGAAGTTTACCCTGCACAGAGAGAAATGGTGATCTAAACTTAATACAAGAAAAATAAAATTCATAGAGGTTTTTGCTACAGAACTGTGCTCAACAGAAGGGAGGCTGTACAGTGACCCAACATTATCTCTGAAGCTTTTTATCTGTAAGATTGGTATGGATGGGGATGATAACACAAATTTAGGATTCCCAACACATTTTCTTTGGTGTGCATAAATGATAATATGATCTATCTGTATGTCTACACTATGTTCATTTGAATTTCAGAAGCTGAAGTGTATGGAGTAGAAGGGCACTCAGAATGATCACATTTACCAATAGATGCTAATGGGTGACTATTACTGCATATGTTATTAGTTACAATAAACAGTATAGTACAGTCATAAAAATGATAAAATTAACTTTTTAGTAATCTGGGTATGTACTGAAAGATGAAACTAAGTATGTTCAAAAGCAGAGTCCAACTTGCTACCATAGACACCTTCCGATGACACTTGTCAACTTCCCAGACATGACACTAATGGCACAAATGACAGTGTCAAGAAACACTGTACTGTACCTGATCACAGATGATTCAACAATACTCAGCTCTGTGTCTGAGACTACGGTCTGGCGGGCCATGGCCTCTCGAGTAGCAAGTTGCTTCTTTCTCAGGCTCTTCAAGTTGTGAGATGGTGACCACTCCTGTAAAGCAAAGGCAGACAAACCTAGAAGTGCTAGGTTTCCTTCTGTCAAAGAATCGTCCAGAAGAGCTGGGCACACACACCACTGCCCAGTATCATTTATTATTACTACACATGAATCCACATTTGTTCTTTAGATTTTACCTAGAGAAAGGCTGAATGAATTTTAATTGGAGCTTTTATGGCAAACTTCCAAAAGGTCTGACCTTTTGATGTTTTTATGAAATATTTACAAAATGAAAATAATGAATTCAATGACAGTATTGCCTATTCCTCGTCTCCTCCCCCATCTCTTACGTGCACAGGATAAGACAATCACAGTTCTCCAACCAGGGTCCTTTATCATCCATAGATTCCTCCAAAATCACTTGTTTTATTTATATCCTTTTAAATTCCACCTACTGTAAAGCCTGGTAGTCCAATATCCTTGCATATGTATAAGTTCTTAACATGTAGTTATTTCACGTGTATTTCTAATTTACATAAATAGTATTGTGTTTATATATGTGTGTGTGTGTGTGTGTGTGTATATATATATATATATACTTCATCCTGTTTCTTACTCTTTCCACTGTATTTAAGTCCTCTTCCTCCTGTTTCTGCATGCTACCTAACACTCCATGGGTGCATCAGCCAATTGTTAATCTGTCTCCTCTCTCAGTAAAAACATGCAGATGGTCTCCAAACTCATATCATAACAAAACACACCAGTCAATATCCTTGCAAAAGTTCATTTACAACCAAGAGCTCAGCGGACACAGAAGATGTCTGTGTTTGCCCAAGTGCTGCCAGTGTGCTTTACAGAATGGCTCCATTGGTCTACATTCCTACCAGCAATGCACAAGGATTCCCATACCCTATGTTCCACCCGTACTTAACACTATATGGCTGTCCAGTTTTTGTTAGTCTAAAAGGTAGATCCATATCATGGTTTGAACATCTCTGAAAACTGATGAGTTTGAACATTCCTTTATATGGCTTGTTGGCCTTTTAGGTTTCTCTGCCTCTCATTAGCTCTTCACAGACTTTGTTCATTTTCTCACTAGGGTTCCCGCTTTTTTTCATTGTTGACTTGCAGGAGTTTCTAGTTAAATTTAGACACTGAAAAATTTGTTTTCCCAAAATGTCTTCTGTATTTAACTTTGACATCTTCATCAAACAAAAAGCATTAATCTTGATTAATTAAATGCATTGTTTCTTTTTTTTTCTTTTTGCCTTTTGGTTTGAGCTTCTGATGTCTCCTCCCACCTCTAGGTCACAGCAATATTTTGTATTTTGTTATATTCAATTTTATAGCTTTACATTTTTACATTTAGGTCTTTAGTCCTGTGACACTCACTTCTGTATACGGTATTAAGTAGAGATCAAGTATTTTTCTCCATAAAGTGAGACAGTTTTCCCAACACCGTCTACTACACAGTCTATCCATCCTCTTTGATTTGTGCTACTTTACTGTATATTAAGTCCCCAAATATTCATGGGTCTGTTCCTGAGCTCTTTATTATGTTGACTCACTTTCTATTCTTGTGCCAATACAATACTGATTTTATTTCCATGGTTTTGTAAGATGTACTAATATCAGGTAGGAAGGGCCAACCCCACCCACACCTCCCACATTTACTCGTCTTTATTCAAGGATGACTTAGCTATTTAGGATCTTTATTCTTTCATAAATATTTTAGAATATGTTTACCATATTCCTCAAAATATCCAAATGAAACTTGAATTGGAATTGCATTAATATGATATTAGGTTGATTCATCCAAGAAAATAAGAATTATCTCCATTTATTTAGATCATCTTCTCTGAACACACATTTTTAACAAAAAAAGTGACATTAGCAGTAATGATTTTGATTCAAGCTCAAGCAAAACATTCACCACATATATATATACCTAAATAAGCTATTTAATTCTTAAACTGTAACTTACCAAAGCAGTTATTGTAGGGAAGTTTTTGGACATCTCTCTAAGAAGGGTACAAGTCCTAACATCCCATAGCTCCAGGGGTTTATCTCTGAATACGACTGCCAAATACTGCCTAAAATAAACAAAATTACTAAATAAGCCCCTTTTTGCAAAAATTTCACCGTGAATTAGACCAAATAAAAAGTTCAGTAAATTGAAACTCAGCTGACGCATTCTAAATATAGACAATTTAAACTACCATTTAGCACCACGATTAACAGTCATAAGAAGGTAAAGCTCTAAGATGACCTGTGAGAGAACGTAGTCTCACACAATTAGGCAAGGAGTCCAACTCGGAAGAAAGAGTGGCATAGAGTCAAACCCTGATGCCACAACTTATGTTAACCCTCCTGAGGCTCAATTTCTCACATATGACAGGAGAATCTCATCATGTACCTCAATTAATTGATATACAGATTATGGTAAACATTCAATGAAAAAGTATGTAAAGTTTCTATCATCCTACTACAGTTGGTATTCAACAAATGCCACTTTATTCACTTTCTGTTAAGCCTGAAAGAAGTACTGAATGACATCAACGAGTGCAATTCAACAAATATAATTTGAGCACTGATTACTCAATAAGCATTATGAGGAACTAAAATATTATCAGCAAATGATGGCTGACACAGAGGAAATGTGACAGAGTAGGAAGATCCCTGTACTCCCTGTATCAAAGGACTGAGATTCTTCCACTCAGGACCATATGTGACCCCAACAGAAAGTAGAAATTTACAGAAAGATACCTGGCAAAACACCCAAATAGTTTGAAGTTAAAAAATATACCTCTGAATAACACCCCATGGAAATTTTTAAAGATTATAATGTGAATTAAAATGAAAACATAACCATAACAAAAATGACAGGATACAGGAAAAGTGGTGCTCATATAGCATTAACTGTTTACATTACATTTTACAGAATCAACTTAATTCAATCATCTAAGTTTCTATTTTAGAAAACTATGTAAAAAAAGAAGAGCGTATTTAAAAAGTAAGCAGAAGAACAAAAGATAAGCATGACAGTCAATGAAATTGAAAATGGAAAAATCATAGAGAAGAATCAAATGAACCAAAAGTAGTTTCTTGGAAAAGATCAATAAATAAAATTGGTTGATATAATTTACTGATATTAGGAGTGGGAGAGATAATCACTGATCATACAGCCATGATGAACAAGCTTATTTCAATAAATTAATAAACTCAGCAACTTCAACAAAATGGACAGATTACTTGAAAGACACCAATTACCAAAGCTCAAAAAAAGAGAATCTAAATAGTCCTATATTTATGGAAAAAAACTGAATTTGTACTTAAAAACTTTTCCACAAAGAAAATTTTAGGTTCAGATGGTTTCCTAATGAATTTTTCCTATTTAGTAAGAAATAATATCAATTCTACACAAACTCATTCAAAAAAAAGGAGAGAGAATACTTTACAACACGTTCTGCAAGGTCAGTATTACCCTGATACCAAAACAAAGGATATTACATAAAAACGAGACCAATATCCTTCATGAACATAGATATAAAAACTCTTAATAATATATCATAAAACTCTTAATAATATATCAATAAATAAAATCCAGCAATATGTCAAAACAGTAATACATCACGACCAACTAGAGTTTATTCCGGGAATGTCATGTTGGCTTAACATCTGAAAATCAATCGATGTGATTCACCATATTAGTGAACTTCAAAACAAAAAGAAAAACAAAATAACACACACACCATATGATGATATCAATGAACACAGAAAAATCATTTGATAAATTCAACACCTACTCATGATACCAAGGCTCAGCAAACTAGGAATAAAACTTTTTCAACTTGATAAAGGGAATATACAAAAAATCTACAGCTAGTATCATACTTAATGTTGAAAGACTGAATGCTTTCTCCATAAGGTCCAGGATCAGAGCAAAGATGTCAGCTCATAGCTGACATCTAAGTTCTAATCAACACTATACAGGAGGTCCTAATTAGTGCAAGCAAAAAGAAGGCCTATAGATTGAAAAGATGTAAAGGTGTCTTTACTGGCAAACGAGACTGTCTCTATAGAAAATCCTAAAGAATTAACAAAAGCACCTATACTAGAAGTAATAACTAAGCTTAGCATGGTCACAAGGCACAAGGTCAATATCAGAAAATTAACTGTATTTTAATATACAAATAATAATTGAAATTTTAAAATGTCATTTATAAAAGCATCAAAGAAAACACAAAATATAATTAACAAATAATATGTAAGACTTATACACTGAAAACTACAAAATATTGCTGAAATGTTAAAAGACCTAAATAAGTGGAGAGACATGCCATGTTCATGAATTAGAAAACTTAAGATACCAATTCTTCCCTTCACTGATCGATGGGTTCAATGCAATCCCAATCAAAATCTCAGGAAGATTTTTTGGTAAAACTGATAGTCTGATTCTAAAATTTATATGGAAGTGCAAAGATCTTAGAAAAGCCAAAACAAGTTTGAAAATTACTTTAGAAAGCTTACTCTTTCTTTGTAATTTTGATTGATTTTCCTTCAGTTTCTATTTTTAATAATACTGCTTTACATGTTATTTTCCCCTGAAACAAAAAAACTCAATTTCTGGAAGCAAAATGAGTTTAAATTATACATAAAGAAAATGAGTTCTTTCACTCAGTAACTCCATGCTTAGATAGAAGTACATAAGAACTTTATCCGGAAGTAAATAACGATTCATGCAAAAGTTACCTCATCTTTTTAGAAGTGGAGAATTAAAAGTGATAGCAACTTAATTTTGTAATCAAAATATTTTCTTTGGGCTGCATATCACCATTTGCTATCACTAAAAAGATTCTATATGCATTCCAACACATTCCCATTTTCTTAAAGATTAAAAAAATCCACGAGATTTCATTGTGATAACACCATAGATTTTTTTTTAGGTTGACACTTACTTCAAATGAGATACTTTAATCATTTCGATGGGAGATTCATCATTGCCTCTTTCACCACGAAAAGCAATGCTCCTACCTTTAATTGCAAATATTTAAAAAAGTGAGAACAGGGCATAAAACATGTATGAAAAACAAGAAGCCACGTCAATGTAATTTGATCAGTCCTACCCTTCCTACCCTCTGTTCTCCTATTCATTCTTCCATTTGCTTCTAATCTGTTTCTGTTTTTTTGGGTTTTTTTTGAGATGGTCTCACTTTGTTACCCAGGCTGGAGTACAGTGGCGCAATCTTGGCTCACTGCAACCTCCGCCTCACAGGTTCAAGTGATTTTCTTGCCTTAGCATCCCGAGTAGCTGGGATTACAGGCACTCGCCACCACGCCAGCTCATTTTTGTACTTTTAGTAGAGATGGGGTTTCACCATGTTGGCCAGGCTGGTCTCGATCTAACCTCTAGTGATCCATCTGCCTCGGCCTCCCAAAGCACTGGGATTACAGGTGTAAGCCACGGTGCCCAGTTGCTTCTAAGCTGTTTCTAATAATATAAGTTCAAAGAATATTCTCAAAAGTGTTACAAACTAATGATCAATAATGTATCACATATTCAGATATTTATTTTGTAAAAAGCCATTTTCATTTGTCACAGTTTCTTGAATTCTATAATTCAATTTTAGAAATTTAAAAAAAATGTTAAGTTTTAAGATATTTATGGTACAGCAATTGTCTGGTGCGAAAACTACTTATTTAAAGTAATATTTAATACAAACATTCCCATGTTTCCAAATACTAACTAGTGGGGGAAAAACTCTTGAAACATTTATTTAAGATCTTCTTGTCCCATGTGCAAAATACTAGTTAAATATTTTGAACATGTTCCTCTCAAAACATCTTTATCAACTGGAAACTAGGGAACAACTACCGTGTTCATGTATGCTGTGAAAGAATGAGTTACCCACAAAGGAAGCTACATGATTTTCTGTGAATAAAAAAAGTATAAATTCTACCTTGTATGTTTTAGTATCTTGTGTTAGATTTTTATCTACATTAAACAAAAGAGAGAATATACTCAATTCAAGGACAACTGAAGGCCTAAATGCCTTCCTACTCTTTGTTGAGATTCCATCATGTAGAATCTCACTATACTCACTATTATTATACCCCAAACAGCCCAAGTCCTGTCCTGACTGCACTAGTCTGCTGCCCTCCTCAGAAGCCCAGGCTATAAAAGTCTACCATCCATGAACTCAAATACCCACTTAAGGAAATCTGTAACTGTTACTGTAGATGTTTGTTCCTTAAAAATACATCTGTGCAAAGCAGATTTTAAGTTATCTAACAGTCCTGAACTTGAGCTGACCAAAACAAATAAAACAGGGTTTTTTTTGTTTTTTTTTTAAGTCAATGATACTAGACAACAGCATTTTATCCGTGGGATCACTAGAGAGAGGGCCAGTACCACTCTGTTGGCAAATTAGGAACTTGGGGATGAGAGTCAATGGACAGGTCACTTCCAATGAGTCTAGAGCAGCAACACTGGACTAAAGATGGGGATGATTCTTTGAAGTTCAGTAACATACCCTGAGAAGAACAACTGGATCTTTGAGAGCTTGAAAATACATATGGAGAACATAAAAAAGCAACCATGTACTTCATTTATTTACAACTTACTTGATTTACAACCATTTATTTGATTTAATTCATTTTACACATACATACACATGCTCTCATTGGTTAAGATCATCCACATATGATACATGTTGCTATACCATTTTAAAGAAACTCATCACAATTTTATTTTTTAAAAAACCTCTTTGAAACTACTGCATACACCAGAAAATAATTTGAAACTCTTTCCTTATTATATTTTCAAATTCTTCATTTTGAAATTCACTGGGTTTAGGCTTTTAACAATTCTGAAAAAGTTACCTTATTGGGATGTTTCCTACTGTAGAATCTTCAAAATCCCAAATTAAGTTTCTCTATTCATTCAGCCAGAGACTATTACAAGTTTTAAATTTGAGCATTTAAAAACAATCCTTAACCTATAAATTTTCTAAGTGTTTCCTATAAAAGCCAAAAATTTCAGCACAGACTCTAATAAAGTCCATTGACAGAGTTATTTTTAAATCGATCTTTTAAAGTTGGTTATATATAACAATGCACTTAAAAGTAGAACTGGTATCCTATTTTTTAATGAATCTGTCTGTTCAGACTAATGGTCCTCCATTTTACCATGTATTTGTGTCAACAACATTTCCATGTAAACAACAATGAGGCCTTTCTAGGGCAATTATTAGAGAATAAAAGAATAAATATATAAGCATGAAATATAAGAAAAAATTCCAAGGTGAAAGAAGTACTTTCAAACATGTTTTATAAATAGCAACATGTTTATTCAATATGACAAACCTATTTGGATCTTTAAAAACAAACCTGTTGGAAGATCAACCAGTTGAAGTTCATTTCTCACTAATCCCATATTGTTTGGTGTTGAGGTAGCAAAAGAAAGAAAACTAGTCAAACTTGTCCATTCAATACCCCTATAATAGAAAATGACATAAAGGTTAAACTAATTCTCTTTTTTATTTGAAAGGTTCATTTATTTGAAAAATAAGTTTTCCAAAGACCTAAATTTTATTACACAAATTAATTAAAAAGTAAGCATGACCTTTTATCTTAACATGACCATTTATTTGAGACTGTATTACCATACCTAACACATACAAAATCATTTCTAACCAAAACTTTATCTACAAATGTAATGACAAGATAGTTTAGTTATCAGGATTCACATCAGTATTAGTATGACTATTAAAATCTGGCGAGGGAGAGAGTCATATGACAGTAGTTTCAGCCTACCAGACAAAGACACAAACTAATGACCTAAGAAAATCTACATGTACCTCTCTATTTTGTTTACTTCTAAGTATCTTCCATTGCATTATAAGCTTCAAAGGCTTTCTCTGTTTATAAGCATAGAGAAGATACTCAACAGATATTCGTAAAGCATCACAAGTTAAAATATCATGGTTTTAAAAACACACACACTTTGTGCTATCTGCTGTCATGAGTCCCCGGCACAGTATACACAACCTTCAAGTGCTTTAGATTATGATTTTTTAAAAACACACTTAATAAAAGGTAGAAAAACAACTTTCTCAAAGTTAACCTTATTTGGACATGAAAATCTAAAATGTTTTGAGTTTACTGCTAATAAATTCAGACATTTTTATAATACATCGTGAAAGTTTTGTTTTGTTTTGTGTTTTTTGAGACAGGGTCTCACTGTCACCCAAGCTGGAGTGCGGTGACACAATCTCAACTTACTGCAACCTCTGCCTCCCAGGTTCAAGAGATCCTCCCACCTCAGACTCCCAAATAGCTGAGCCTACAGGTGTGTGCTACCACGCCCGGCTAATTTTTGTATTTCTGTGAAATTTTCTTAATGGCTTTTGATTATAATACTAAAATTGCATTAACTGAAACACAAAGCAGGATTTTAGCGTTCTCTTGGGCAGTATCTCTGAATATAAAATACAAATTATTTTCAAAATGGCAATGAAGAGGAAAAATTCATATAAAAATGGAGTATCTTTGTATGAACATTCACGACATTTATCTGATGAGTAGTATATCCCTCAGTTAGTATCCCAAGTAACACTTATAATCAATTTCAATGTTACTCAACCATAAATATTATCTTAGCATGTATAAGTATTTAGTGACATCTATAACCTGACTAATCCAGGATAATAAACCTTACTTAAAATTAATACCTCTCTGATTAATTAGCTATTAAAACTTTCTGTGTTTGAAAAGAAATGACAACATGTTTCATTTTTCAGAAGCATGTGTGAAATTCTTAGCACAAATCTTGGCTCAGCCAACATTTTAATTTTACTGCCAACATGATTTCTACTAACCTATATGCATATTTCAGCAGGAGATGCAGCATATGCACTGTAAGTATAAGTGGAGAGTTCAGGCTCTGAGGCTTCAAAGACCTAGAGTGAATTCCATCTAGCTCCTTCACAGATTACTCTGTAATTTTCAGTTTCTTACTCTGTAGACTGGAAATACAATACCTGCCCCATACGATTGTAGTGGGGATTCAATGAAATGATACATGTAAAGTATTAATAGTTAACATAATCCCTAGAATAAGTAGTGATTAAATGGAGAGTTTCTATTGGTTAGTGTTGACCATAAAAGGAAACACCAGACACACAAGGCAGGGTGAAAGGAAATGTCGAGAGAAGAGAAGACGGGAAAGAGAGAGAGAGAAGATTCAGCAGTGTAAGCAGAGACTACTAGAAGTGCCAGAATGGCAAGATACAGACACTGCAACAGAAGAGAATAGATGAGTAACAGCCTGAAAGAATCCAAACAGATACCTGTGTCACTGCACCTCAAAAGCCCAAAGCTTTTAAAGACATTATTATTCTTTAATAATATTCCATGTAAATGTATTTGGGGAGATGCTGTACATGAACAGCGTAAGGTGGCAATTAACAGTCACCTGGGCTGCACCAAACAATGCACTTGAAACAATAAGACAATGCAAACTTTTCAGAGATTTCCATCACAATCAGAAGCTGTGATACTTAAAAGGTTAACCTGGCCTGGTGCGGTGGCTCACGCCTGTAATCCCAGCACTTTGGGAGGCAGAGGCAGGTAGATCATCTGAGGTCAGGAGTTCAAGACCGGCCTGACCAATATGGTGAAATCTTGTCTCTACTAAAAAATACAAAAATTAGCTGGGCGTGGTGGCATACACCTGTAATCCCAGCTACCTGGGAGGATGAGGCAGGAGAATTGCTTGAACCCGGGAGACAGAGGTTGCAGTGAGCTAAGATGGCGCCATTCCACTCTAGCCTAGGTGACAAGAGCGAAACTCCATCTCAAAAAAAAAAAAAGAAAGAAAAAAAAGGTTAACTCTTCTCCATTAAGAAAATGCATGTACTCAGGATAACGTGTCTGCTAAGGGTTCATTGAGAATTTTTATACACAAGACCTACAATTATTTAATGTACGAAAAACAGAAAATGACCTTTCTTATGCTTTCACTGAAAGATCATAAAAAAAATACCGGAAACTGGCCAGGGGCAGTGGCTCACGCCTGTAATCCCAGCACTTTGGGAGGCTGAAGTGGGTGGATCACTTGAGGTAAGGAGTTCAACACCAGCCTGGCCAACGTGGTGAAACCCCATCTCTACTAAAAATACAAAATTTAGCTGGGCATGATGGCATGTGCCTGTAGTCCTAGCTATTCAAGAGGCTGAGGCATAAGAATCACTTGAAACCGGGAGACGGAGATCATAGTGAGCTGAGATCGCACCATTGCACTCTAGCCTGGGTGACAGAGTAAGACTGTCTCAAAAAACAAACAAAAAAGTGGAAATTCATATTTTATATGTGTAACTCTACAATCTATCATTGACAGGACACAAAAGGAAAATAGCCTTGCGTTCAGCAAAATAATGCTATGGACAGCACAGATATGCATTTTGGAACAGAAAGCAAGAAGCACTTTTCTGTCAATTTAGCCTTCCCTCGGACAGCTCTGCATACACAGAACTCATAAGCACATCATGTCCTAAAAATTAAAGAATAAATGCTATGCAGTGTTCTGATGATGTTTAAACAAAGAATAAATAAGACAAATTAACAATTAAAATGACTTTATTTGAATTTGTCATAAGCAGTCCTACTGATGGATTGTTACAGAAATGAAAAATACACAGCCATAAAAAAGAATGAGTTCATGTCCTTTGCAGGGACATGGATGAAACTGGAAGCCATCATTCTCAGCAAACTAACACAGGAACAGAAAACCAAACACTGCATGTTCTCACTCGTAAGTGGGAGTTGAACAATGAGAACACATAGACACAGAGAGAGGAACATCACACACTGGGGTCTGTCAGGGGTTGAGGGGCAAGGGGAGGGAGAGCATTAGGAGAAATACCTAATGCATGTGGGGCTTAAAACCTAGATGACGGGTTGACAGGTGCAGCAAACCACCAAGGCACATGTATATCTATGTAACAAACCTGCACATTCTGCACATGTATCCCAGAACTTAACGTAAAATTAAAGAAAAAACAGAAAGAGGAAATGTGGTACATACACACCATGGAATACTATGCAGTCATAAAAAGGGACATCATGTCCTTTGCAAGGATATGGATAGAGCTGGAAGCCATCATCCTCAGCAAACTAACAGGAACAGAAAAACCAAACACTGTATGTTCTCACTCATAAGTGGGAGTTGAACAATGAGAACACAAGGACACAGGGAGGGGAACAACACACACCAGGGCCTGTTGGCGGGGGCATGTGAGGGGAGGGAGAGCATCAGGACAAATAGTTAATGCATGTGGAGCTTAAAACCTAGGTGACGGGTTGACAGGTGCAGCAAACCACCAAGGCACATGTATACCTATGTAACAAATGCACACATTCTGCACACGCATCCTGGAACTTAAAGTAAAAAAAATTTTAAAATAATAAAAAATAATAATTTTGAGCAAAATAAATAAATAAATAAAATAAACCTGAACAAGGCAACGTAAGGACATCCAGTGAGAAAACAGCCCAGCCCTTAGGAGAAATAAATGAGGTGCAACAATATTAGTTGGTACAAAAATAGCTGTGTTTTTTGCCATTAAAAAAACAAAACAAAACAAAACAAAAAAACTGCAAAAACCGCAATTACTTTGGCACCAACCTAATAAAAGAGAAAACATTCTCTACTGCTTATGTTCTTTACACAGCAAACAATTAGTTATCATCCTTGATTAACACAGCCATTTAGCTGGACATGAATATTATTCAAACTTTTCAAATAATCACCACTGCAGATATCACTACAGAGCACTCAATGTAGAAAAGTCTATGAGAATTTTTTTTCTGATATGATGTTTGTGATGTCACCATCACAATGACATACTTACTTGACTTCACATGAGTGGATGCTTAACTCCTTGTGTAGCAGACCACTGGTGAGATGGTACACCAGGACAGAACCGTTACTTGTACCTTTCAAAATGACATCATGGAAGAGCATTAATTCAGTGGGAGTTCCAGCACTTTGCAAGAAAAGTCTTTTCTCAAGACTTTAATCACTTAACAACATTTATCTTTTATGAAAGAAACCCAAACTATGTGTTTAAACAAACACACAAAAAAGAATGAATTTCTCTGGTCCACTTCCTTATTAAAAAAAATGGGCCTAACCTCATGTGCTCAAAAACCTTGCCTAATTCCAGGAATAGATTTTTCACAGAAAGACCTTAAAACTTACATTAACACACATACAATTTGAAGAAACACTTTCCTAAGCTTTTATACACATGGGAATTTATAATTTTTGAGACTCAGAAGGTTTATTATAGCTGGTCCTCAAATAAGCAATCTAGCAGAGCTCACTAACCAGGGTTATCCATTTTTCTTTACAAAGTTTTCTTTTTGTTTTGTCTCTTGTATTAAATAAATCCTGACAAGAGAGTAAAGTATGATGGTTAACTGTGGTTTCTGCAATTAAAGAAACCTGGGCTCAAGCCCTGGCTCTTCCTTATACTCTTGGATGAATTATTTGCCCATACTAAATCTGTGTTTTCATCTCTTTAAAATGGGAAGAGTAGAAAATCTAGTTGTTGGAGACTAAATGGGAAAACATAAAGCACTTAGCACAGTAATTGGCACAAAGTAAGCACTTGGTTAACTATTAGTATCCTGTCATCACTATAATTAATAGTTTACAGGTATTATTCTAAAGCTTTCATGGTCTCAGGTAGCATGTCTAAAGTTTTCATGGTCTCAGGTAGCATGTCTAAAGTTTTCATGGTTTCAGGTAGCATGTCTAAAGCTTTCATGGTCTCAGGTAGCATGTCTAAAGTTTAAATGTAAACGACACGGACATACATGAGAAAGTAAAGCTTCAGTCTCTATAGTGTTTTTTATAAGTTAAGCAAGAAAAGTGAACAGTCTATATGGACAATCACTTTTGCACTGCACATGATTTAAAGATTAATGAATTCATACAAAGCAACAGAGTGGAAGTAAAAATGCTGGGCAAATTCCAATATTATTTGCTGAATAAAACTCCAGAAATCTTTTGCAAAACTATTCTAGAAAAACACATTGTACAGTTGTTTACATTTATCATCTATTTCATAATAATACCTTTTGGCACTGAGAAAATAAATTACTAAAATTTTTCAATTAACAGAACTTCATAATAATCAAATGATTTCTGCAATCTGAAAGTTTTAACGATGCTGAACCTATGATCTAATGCACTAGGGGCACCACAAGGAGAATTAATTCCATAGATGAACTCTTATTTATCTTTCTTAGTGACACCTCTAGACAAACCTTTAGGTACTTATTTTATATTTTTACTTTGTTATACTAAATTCAGTAAATGATATTCACTACATACCAATACAGCTTATTCTACAATGGAAATCTCAGACCTTGCCATTGCTCTTATTATATAGCTATCCCAAGAAGTAGTTTTCCCCAAGAAATTGACAAAATCCAAATTGACAAATCAGGAACACTGACATAATACATACATGCACATATGAAGCACACTGATGAATCCTAATTAAAATCTATGAGTGGTGAAATATTAATCAACAGTTTCTAAAGCAAAAATTAAACATTTATCTGCATTATATAAATCGGGACACATATATAGACAATTGAATCATAAAAATCAAATCGCTTTCAAAAGATAGGCACAGAAAAAAACAGGAGAAGGGTACTAGCAAACAGTTATACCCAAACGAGTCTTTAACACTGAGAAGTCAGCCACAGAATAATATGGCCACAGAATAAATATGGTGAGGTTTTCACCACAAATCACATGTTAATAGACTGGGGGAGAAAGCCAGAAGAGAGCCGATAGCATCTTAAGAAGAAATGTTGAGTTTCAAACAAATACACTGTTTTTCAGAAGTTTTGGAGAAATGTATTTTAATAATGTGTACTTAATAGCAAACTAAATTTTGTTTTTTTCTCTATGCTGTAAAGAAAATTAGGTTCATCACATTACTATGAAATCAATGTGACAGCAAGTTGGAACCCAGATAAATTTTTCTACCTATAACATACAAATACACAATTTCACACCAAAAGGCAAATCTTAATTTATAAGGACCACAGCCACTTTAAATAATATTTAATATATAACTCTTAGCAAAAGAAGAACGCTGCTATTATTAAACTATTAACCCTGACTATATATTTAGTCAATAAAGACCCAATGAAAACTGACATGACATAAAGACTGGGATGGTCCAATTACAGACAAGGAGCCTGGGATTCAGCACTGCAGGGATGAGCCTGATATTTCCGAGATGAATGGACAGCGTCAGAGACTCGACTGTCCAGTCTCAGGTGGATGAAGACTTAGCATTCCAATTCAATATAAGATGGTTGGAATAAAAGGACAGAAAATTTTTTTTTTTAAGTTCCAGGATGAGTATTTACAGTTTCACTTAGCCTCTATCTCCTTTTAAAGCATCCTCAAAAAGAATAAAGGATTTTCTAGAAACTAGAAAACCTAAACATCTTATAAAGTGAGTTAAAAAAAAGACCAGGTCAAATACTCACCAACAGCCAGCAGTGGCTGATACATCTTGATGTTTTTTGTGGTCAACGGTGGACACATACGAATAGCAAACTGTGGTGCGGGCAGTCCCGAAAGCAGTCCTGTCAGCAGGAACTTGAGGTGCACTTCCCGCAGAATTGAACCTCTGGGATGTTCTTCCCCAGCAATTGCACTTTGCCCTGATTTGTAATAAAAATAACAAATATATTAACTACAGTGTATGCTGATCTTAAAAAGCTAAAGAAAATTTTTAGTAGAAATGCTCTTCAGGTCTAAAAGTATAATGTAGTTAATGTAGTACTTTAGCGGCTGTAGTTATTAGGGACACAATGACTCTCTACTTGGCTATAGGACTTAAATTGCATCGACTAACACCTCAAAGGATAGATTACTCCCGAGTCCTGCTATCCAGAATACAGGGACCTATGTCTTCTAAAAAACACTGTTTCAGTCAATGTTCCTGGTATCAAAGCACTATACAGGCTTCAGAACAAAGCAAGAGAACTCGTATTAGAGAACAGTTTCTGCAGAGTGAACTACCGTACCGCATTCTCATTTTACTGCCTTTTGAAAGGGTTACGATGTACTCTGTAAAGTACATACAAAATTGGTATTCATGAAAAACAGGTTTAAATAACTTATTCATAATTTCTAATAAGAAACCTTAACGTGTCAGTGTAATTACAAAATGTTTTATAAGTAAATATAAAATAAATACAAATATATATTCATAAATCATGTGTATAATATATAAGCCATCACTGTCAATAGTTAAGACTTCAATGGCATTATTTTCACATACACTATTCATACTTAGGTTAGCAAGTCTCAAACTAAAAAGATGACTCCAATAAAAATCATTCTAACAAAATCTAAACAGTACAACGAAATCAAGACTGTTCATTAAAAAGGTATACAAATTTCCTCCCTATAAACCACTATAGAATATTGGGATTAACTTGCCAAAAATAGAAAGAATATGCATGAGTATATACATACATGTCTACACACACATAAACACAAACATGTATACAGTGTGAAAGGAAAAATGTAAATAATTACTAACAGTGGGTGATGAATACAACCTTTGAAGCTGTAAAGTTGTTTTAATAATGTTATTTTAAAATCCACAAAATATATAGAAAAAATAGCATTTTAATCCTATTAAAATGATCCCTTAGGATTAGCCACATACTCAATACCAATTTCTCTGCATAACTTTGGTTAAAAAAAGATGGAGGCTGGGTGTGGTGGCTCACGCCTGTAATCCCAGTACTTTGGGAGGCCGAGGCGGCCGGATCACGAGGTCAGAAGATCGAGACCATCCTGGCCAACATGGTGAAACCCTGTCTCTACTAAAAATACAAAAATTAGCTGGGTGTGGTGGCACACGCCTGTAATCCCAGCTATTTGTGAGGCTGAGGCAGGAGAATCGCTTGAACCCAGGAGGCGGAGGTTGCAGTGAGCCGAGATTGCATCACTGCACTCCAGCCTGGTGACAGAGCAAGACTCCGTCTCAAAAAAATAAAATAAAATAAAATAAAAAGTAAAAAAATAAAAAAAGATGAAATATGAAGGAATGGGAAGCTTAACAGGTAAGTGCCACACATACATATGTTGGCTTTGAGTTGACTCCCAGGGAATGCCACATTTTTCTTCAAGTATTTTTCATAAGAGGCAATTCACAATGTAGGGCAGATTAGGCCTTAATAAGTATCAGCATTTATCCAGTGAATATAAATCAGCCTCTGTATTTACCCAAATTACTTTCAATTTTCACTAAGAACACAGTGAATTTCAAATTAAAAGTTTAATTAAAAGTTTAAATTATAATGTTTTCAAGTATGAAGCTTTATTAACACTTTAAAATCAACTACATTGTCAAGAACTGCTATACAATCTGTATCCATTTGTCTCTTAAAAACTGTAATTTACATCACTTAGATACCTAAACAGCATAAAATTTCAAACTCCTATGTGCTCCATATAACTGATTAGTACTATTCTTGTGTATGTTTATAATTATTTTCACTTTAAGTTTTCATATTAAGAGTAGACAAGGTGAATTAACTCAAAAAATTGTGTTACTGATAAAACAAATTTTGCAAAACATGTGTCCAGGCTTCCTCATATGGATTTATGTCTGGTAGAATAGATAGCAGACAGAAAGAATTTTAAACATAATAGTAAGTATCACTGAACAAAAGGATTTCATAACTGGCAGAAATCATGAAAAACCTGAGGCCTAGAGATGGATGACAGTCTTGCCCAAGATGACAGTGGAGCTGTCAGGACTGGAGGCCATTGCTAAGGAGCAGGCTCTGGAGCCAGGATTACCTGGGTCACACTTGGGCTCTTCCATTGTGTGACTGTGTGACTGTGTGGTAATCTCTCTGGGCCTCAGTTCTCATATATATCAAATGGAGATACATTGCAAAGTTGTACCAAGGTAATATGTAGAATATTTAGCACAGCACTTAACACAGTATTAAGTACCCAATAAATGTGATCTGATTAATGTAATTAATAATGTAACGCTTTTTTTTTTTTTTTTTTTTTTGAGATTGAGTCTCGCTCTGTTGCCCAGGCTGGAGTGCAGCGGTGCAATCTCGGCTCACTGCAACCTCCTCCACCTCCAGGTTCAAGCGATTCTCCTGCCTCAGCCCCCCGAGTAGCTGGGACCACAGGCACATGCCACCACACCTGACTAATTCTTATATTTTTAGTAGAGACAGGGTTTCACTATGTTGGCCAGGTTGGTCTCGAACTCCTGACCTCAGGTGATCCTCCTGCCTCGGCCTCCAAAAGTGCTGGGATTACGGGCGTGAGCCACTGCGCCTGGCCAATGCTCTTTCTAGTACATCACTTATTTAGCGTTTCAACAACAACAAAAAAACCCTCCTAAATAATACCGTTTTCAATTACATTATGGTAGAATAAATAATAAAACAGAAAATCCTTTATAAACCATAGCCACAATTGTAAAAGAATTAGATGTCCAAATTGCTTGGCATATTTACAAAGTCTTACAATTTCAAGTAGCATAAAATTTGAAATCACAAATTCTCATTCTTCCTTTAATATATACTGGCCTCATAATTAAATAACTTTGAACAATTTATCTCCAAAAATGATTTTTTGAAAGAATCCCCAACATAAAAATAATTCGTGTCAAAAAGTTAAAATAATCTTTTCTAATACTGCTCAGTTACTTTATTCCTTCAGTAAATATTTACCACAAAACAGGAATGCACAAGGTACTGTGCTGAGTGCTGGGAAAGACAAAATAGAATAAAACACTGCACCACCCTTGTGATGCTTACAATTGATGAGACGAAACAGAAGAAAAAACCCAGGATTACAATACAGCTGATAACTGTTAGGAAAACAAAAGAAGAGCATTTAAATTAGACTTGGGAGATTAAAGAAAACAACATCTGAGTTGAATTTTGAATTAGGAGTAGCAGAGAGAAAAGAAGCATGTACTTCATTCCAAGCTGAGGAACCAGCAAACAGCAAGGCCCTGAGTTGGCATGGCATAGCTCAGTATCGGCTCTAGGTCCAAAATCCAGATGCCTAATGTCATTACTTTCATTTACATCAGTCTCTCACGAATGAACATTTTCTATTTCTAACAACTATAATGCAAACCTATGCTACTTCAGGCACTTTTCTACCTAAGTATTTTAAACCCCTCTGATTTATTTAGGAAAGAATAATTCCATGTTCTAGTTTTCTCAAGTATTAACTTTTTTGACTTTAAAATAATTACAAGTGAGTGATTCTATTAATTTTGCCCTTCAGAAAGAATACTTAACATGGAGTTAGAGGGGAAAAAAGCTTACCAATCATGTTATCTAAGGAAAGGTCTGGGAGTTTATTCTGTAGCACTCCTACAGGAATTCCACAGAAAGACACTGGTGAATATAAAGGTGACACACCAGAACTACTGCAAAGACATAATAATTAGAAGGTTTTACATATTTAAAATCTGCATTACGTATTAGGAATTCATATTATTAAGTCCAGATCATGGCATTCTATCTGTTTTTATATTATTCATTCATCTTACCCATAGGTGAAATAGCTCTAGCAGATTTACATAATTCGCTAATAATCTAAAGCCTTAATTATTACCTTAAAAATATTTTTATAGAAAACCAGCCCTCCTATTTTTCTGATTATGGAAATTTTTTATAAAAGGAAACAGGAAACAAAAAACAAAACCATCATCCTGCTGATTCATTTACCTGTTCCGTGAATTTCGATTACAAACTGCAGACTTGAGTTCCCATATCATGACCCTGCCATCACTCACTACGAGGGCAGCTGCATTCTCATTGACAGGACAGCACACCATACTGAAGGGACGGACGGTTTTTGTCACCCTGATTGCATCACACTGGCTTCGTAAATCATAGGTAAGCTCCTGAACTGGATCTGGATCTTCACATAAAATTGTTTTAAATATCAGAAAGCAGCCATATCAATACCACTACTGTTTGTTTCAATTTAAATAAAACCTCAACTAAATTTGGGCATCACTCCTTCATGAATGCAATGTCAAGCATGGCTTCACTTTTTACAATTACTACTAAATTTTTTCCAAATATAAAGATAATTTACTTAGTGACTGCACTAAGTTTAATATCCAAAATAACAACTATAATCAAGATATCTTGTTTTTCAATATTTTAAAATAAAGACAATGCTTTGAAAAAGGATCAACAGTGATATATAATTAATGAATAAATTGCCATAATTTGTAATAGTCTATAAGCCTGAAAATAACTGTACTTTCCAAAAGATGTGAAAATCACTTTGTTCTTTACACAGTATATAATTTCACAAAAACATTATTTCCATTCTCCAAGATAAGACTGACTTGACAACTGAGACTTAATAACTTCTGTCACTTTACAATGGAAGTTCTTACAGCCAACAAGTCAAGGGGGTATAATAATAAAGGCACACAAGGTTGGACTTGTACTGAAAAAAAAATTCCAAAAGATAATATCTACTTGGCTCATGGATATGATCAAGAAACACAAAATTTTACTCTCTTTGATGTATACAGGAGGTGCACTGTTTTAACATCAAGAGATTAATCTTGGGCTTATACTTTTTATGCCTCTTATTATAACCATATTTTAAACTTTCTCAAAGCAAGGAGTATCATTAACTATATACCTTGGCTGGTATTTGCCACATCAAGCTTTATAAAATAATTTTGAAGAAAAATATTATTGTGACACAGAAACTCACCTGGTTCCTCATTTGAAGTGGTAAAAATGTTATTATAAGATCTTCGAACACGTAAAGTTATACAACCATTTTCATGTAGACAAAATAAACCATCACGCTGAAAGCAGGGTATTACCTTTAAATAGATTATATATTTATTTTTAAAAACACAATAGATTAATAAAGTATATAGTGTGAAACTCAAACTCATATTTAGATAATATGGGCAAAAGAAAAAAGAAACAAAAATAGACAAATCTCTAAACTTTAAAACTAAATGTACATTTAAAATATCCATTTATAAACCTAAAATAATTTGTCTTTACCCATGTAACTTAAATAGTTCAATAAATATCTCAGGATCAGTCACAATTTCTAGGGTAAATCAAACCAATCAAAAGTGCAGACAAAAAAATCAATCTAAAATAGTGTTGCTAGTCTTTCAATAAATCGAAAAGAGAAAGTGGAGAACTGAAGACAAGACTTATGCAAGATTATGGCCTTCTTTTAATATAACATTCTTAATAATTTTGGGGAACATAATTTATGAATTGTAGATACCTGTAAAAATGGAACTCCTGTGCGTTCTATTGCAATCACACCCACCGTCTGATTCACCTCAAGGTCAAGGATTAAAATCTCTCGAGGATAGAGCAACAACATGTGATTCCTTTTTGAAGGCAGGTATGCCAACTGAAGGCAATCATTGAGAGTTATGAATTCAGCACTGAAAAAAGTAAACATTTACTTGGGTCAAAGACTTCATTTATATCAGAGCTAATAAAAGATTTAATTTTGTACTTTACACATAAAAATTGACAATAAAAATGTACAACTATTCCCTGAAATGACCAACATGGGTTGGCATCCAAAACTTAGATCTCTACTATGTGCCAAAATCCAAATGATAATAATATTGTATAGGATGGGTAGAAATGTCAGTGTTTCTAAGTTTTTGAAATATTAAGTAAAGTAGTAGAATATTAAGTTATTAATATTATACAAGACATGGTAAATGATGACATAATAATAGCTGGCATGCATAAGACAATTTTATTTTACTTTTACTTTTTCATTAAAAGTACTAGACAAACTGTTAAAATCAAGACTCAGGATGAAAACATCAACATTTAGGGTAATTAGGGCCCCTGGACCAGGAGTTACTGGACTATCTGTATGGCTTTGGGCAAGTAACTTCCCCTTGGCTGCCTTCATTCACTTTTAAGCTGTCTTAAATCTTTTTTGAAACAAAGTTTCACTTATATTGCAGCATTTTCTTGTGTGTAAATAAAACAGGTCAAACTGTAAGGATTTTAAGAGATTGTTAGGGTCTGAAAAATCATTTTAATAATTTGTGATTGTTGCATACATTCAATCACCTTTTCTATATTAAATATATTTCAATAGGAATAGACATACAATTATGTACTATTTTCATTTTACATTTCATTTTACATACATAATTTTATTAAAAGTCTTTGAAATTTAAAATAAAGTTAGTTTATAAGACTAGAAAGAGGAATTTTTATTGCATTAAAATCCTGACTGCCATGTCCTAGTTGGGTGAGCTTGAGTAACTTTATTTAAATTGGTGTGGGACTCAGTTTTCCTTATTTGTAAAACGGGAATATTACTACTGCCAGAATTGTAGTAAGAGTCCATGAATTAATAGATGTGAAAGCACCCAGAGCAGTTCTACTTGAAGAAATAATGTATTTCCCCAATACTCAAGATATACATATAATTCATATGAGAGAAAACTTAAGAAATATAAAACATAACTTATAAAACTATTCAGACTGCCAAATAATTTCTTGTTTATGAGAGGGAATACATAAAAAATAGAAAGTTCTCTTAAGATACTTAAGAAGTAATCTTAAGTCATTTTGGCACAGGGTGAGAGATAAATTAACTAGTGAACTTAACCAGCCCATGGCTTAATATATAAAAGTGATACTTACACACAAGTGCAAAATGTATTTGTAGAGCAATTTATATTTTTACCACATATTTTTCAAGTAGTTACTCACCAAGCCTAGAGAGAGTAATCTTGGCATATTAAAAATAAAGGCTATCTGAAAATGCCAAAACAAACAAAAAAGCCTGCCAAAGCAATAATATACAGATTATAGCTATAGGAAAAAGAAAGAAACCTATTTCGAATACATCAAATTACTTAAACTTTTATTCAGTTGTAATTTCTTAATAACAGCCGACATCTTCTAAATAAATCACTAAGTATCAACGACATTATATGCTTTACTTACATTATTGGATCTATTGATCTTTAAAACAACCCTATGAAATACTTTAAAGCGTTATTTTAGAGACTGGGAGACAGAAATTTGAGTAAGATTAAAGAAGTTTCTCAAAGTCACATAGCTACAGCTTCCCCCGGAGCCTTGGCTCTTAACCAGGATGGGAGACATCTTCACCTGCATAAGAAAAACACTCCGATTTTACTGCTTAATGAGAATGCACAGCACCTAAGTCAGGAAAATGTATTTAAAATGAGTATCCAGCTTTTGTGCACAAATTTTTAATGCATTCAATGGCCTGAACTTTAGGATCATTGCGATTTTCACAAGTAAAAATCAGAATTCAAAAATTTTAATCTATAAAAGTCAGTGGGGAAGTTTAGCACAGCTAGTGGAAACAAAGGCAATGTTAAATGCTGAATCTCCTCTTAGGGCAGGGGACAAAATAAATATTTTTTTCCTCTAATAAATTCAAAATTAGAAATGAGAAAAAGTGAGATGAAGAAAAACATCAGTCTTTGTACATCTCGAAAAATGATGTTTTCATACAGGATAAGTAGATGAATGTTAATTTTACACTTGTAACTTACCTAGGTTTCTCTTGAGTGATTAAAATTTTTACTTTATTTAGAGCTTTCTTGGCACCTGTGGCTGTGGCCAGCTTGTTATGAGCTGGGCTAGAGTGTGGGCTGGATATGTAAACTTTTTTCCCAGGGCCTGAGGGAGGCTTGGATGGGGAGAAGTCTGAGATGAAAACAATACCCTCGCTGGTGAGCACTATATTGAGAAAAGCAAAACTCCGATTAAAGTTTAATCAAGTTTAGCATACAGTTTTATTCCAATACAATTTTGAGAGCAATATAGTGATAATTTTAATAATATATAACTAGCAATGTTATGCAGTCATAATATAATGGGAATGTTCTCCAAGTTGAAGAGAAACAGGTGGTCCATTACAATTCATCAGAGGCCTCCAAGCTTGGCATTCTAAATTATGTCTTATATTAAAAAGATAACATAAGGTTATTGGCAGAAAGAACAAGTGTTTGTTCTTCTAAATAAATTCAGTGCACGGACTTTCATTAAAAATCTTTCCTTATTATCCCAGCACTTTGGGAGGCAGAGGCAGGCGGATCATGAAGTCAGGAGTTCGAGACCAGCCTGATCAACATGGTGAAACCCCTCTCTACCAAAAATACAAAAATTAGCCAGGCGTGGTGGCACACACCTGTAATCCCAGCAACTCCGGAGAGTGAGGCAGGAGAATCGCTTGAACTGGGAGGCGGAGGTTGCAGTGAGCCGAGATAGCGCCACTGCACTCTAGCCTGGGTGACAGAGCGAGATTCCATCTCAAAAATAAATAAATAAAACAAAAAACAAAAAAACAAAAAAACTTTAACATATCCCATAACTTAAAAAACAAAAAAAATACTTAAGAGGCTCTGCATATCACAATTAGCTAAGTTCAAATATTTGATGATACCAAATTTTTATCCTGAGCTACTCAGTCTAAATATATTTCCTTTTTCTTCTCAAGCATCAGCTCGAACCTTAAGATGATTAAAGAATATTCTTTTCCCTTAATATTTAGAAAAAAGTGGTGGGCCCACAGTGACTTACTAAGTGTACATGAAACAAAAATAGTCAAGGAGGGAGCACCATATTTAGCAATACAAATTATGCCTTTTCATGACTGAAAAAATAATCTCCCTCAACAATGGGCCTAATACTGGAAGACATGAGCAGAAAAACTTTACTACCCTGGGTCCCAGCCCTTAGCAAGGCTGCTCTAAACACAGGGAAAAAGGATGCATTCAAGAGTTGTGACAACCCTAGCACATTCAATATGAGTAAATCAAAGATGTTAAGTCAACTGACACTCTGAAACGCACAATGCTTTCATCAACCAAATTAGAGAGATGTAAAGAGCTGATGCAATCAAGTTAGCTGAAAGCCTTGTTGCCTTTTCAGGTTCCAGAACTCATCCTTCAAGGTCCCCTTTGCTTCCTTCTTTTGTGATGCCTTCCTTCCCTGACTCTGCCAACTGGGCCAGCCTCCTAGGTGTTTCCCCAGCACTGCACCTATGCGAGTAAGTAAACTGGTAACCAAGTGAGTGCATGTATGCCCCCGTCCATACACAAACATTTATATACGTAAAAGCCTAAGCACACTGTAGTGTATTTACACAGCCACATTTCCCATGTTATTATAATTTCAACTTTGTCTGCCTTTCTCTTCCTCCTTTAACACGTGCAGACACATACACGCCCCTCAATAAAAGTTGATGCGTAAAAGAATTTTGAGTCATTCAAATCCAGGAAAAACATTCCTTACCATAGCTAATTCCCTTACCTCCTTCACATTTCTGATCATTATCAAAGTGAAGCCTACTTTGACCACTTTATCTACACAACTTGCATGCCCTCATCCCCCATTCTTCTGCATCCCCTTTATCCTGCCTTTATATCACCTGTCACCTCTTACTACACTAGAATTTATTAATTCATTGTGTTCATAGTTTATGATATGACTTCTTCTCACTAGAATGCAAACTCTGTGAAGGCTCCTGCCATTTGGGTTCCGAGACATCTTGGTTCCCAGAAGAGTAGCAATAGCTCAAGAAATATCTGTTGGATGATTAAATAGTTTCTAAACAATTTAGCCACAAAAATATCTAAAGCACATCTCATTTTTAGATCATTAGCTCTGGAAAACATTAAAAGCATATTAGCAAAAACTACCTCTGCAAGAAAAAATTTGCTTAGGCTTATTTCTTCTTTACATGCATCTGTTTATGGCACTCAAAACGAATGGCGTGAATTAGGACAATTTATTAAAAAGCAAGAACTTAACTTGGCCACAGACTGAATGAAACCCTTGATTCAAGTTATTTAAACGTTCTTAGAAAAACTAATTAAGTCTGGAGTGTCAAAGTAACTCTCCATCCCTGGCTAGTCTAATACTATTCACAAATTCAACACAGTGAAGGTGTAGCTTGCTGATTTAAATTTTTAATTATCATATTTGCAAATGATATGAACTTATGATTGAGTATGTGTATTAGGAGCTGCAGATATATGGACTAGACATGCTTCTCCACTTCACTCAGTCATTTTAACATTATAGACGTATAACGTGTGTGTGTATATCTCATGCACATAGCATTACTATATTATAAATATCTCACTTAACTCATTTTCCACAAGCAACTGTTACTCACAAGTTAAATGTGAGGGATCAAAAGGGTCAAAAGAAAAAGAAAGAATGTTGTCTGCATAGCTCTTCTTCCATAGTTTGGTGCCAGTGTCGGCATTCCAGAGCACAATGTAATTTGGTGGGTGAATAGCAAGCAGTAAATCGCGGGAAGCATCTTGATTCCACAACCACTGAACATCTGGAAAGACCCGATAAAGAAAGGCAAAATTCAGAAACCACACTCTCCAAAATCCTTGGCTAACTTGTCCTTGATATTTAGTTTTTAAAATATAATCTTTAAAAACTTAACCACTAGCCCCAAATGTGACGTGTGTGTGTGTGTATCAATATTCCAGAGGAAAAACTAATTTTATATAAAAATAAGTTGTCTGGTTAAACTCTCAAGGTCAAAATTTTGAAGTAATCTGAAATATTACTTCAAAGAAAATAAAAGGCAATTTGACCTAATAATTACTTAAAACTAAAAATCAATATGAAACTCTCCTAGCCACAACCAAGATGTCAGACTTTCCTAATGTTTCTGTGGAATTACTTAATGGAACTTTACAGTTTTTCAAAAAATAAACAGAATACGTAAAGATCTAGTTCAGTACCTAGTACACAGTAAGTATTTAATAAATATTTTTTAAATAGTCATTTAAAAAATTCATTCAGTCAAGAGAGCCACTAGAGGACTTAAGTCTAAAGAATACTGTACTGGGCCGGGCGCAGTGGTTCACACCCGTAATCCCAGCACTTTAGGAGGCCAAGGCAGGCGGATCACGAAGTCAGGAGATCGAGACCATCCTGGCTAACATGGTGAAAGCCCGTCTCTACTAAAAATACAAAAAATTAGCTGGGCGTGGTGGTGTGCGACTGTGGTCCCAGCTACTCCGGAGGCTGAGGCAGGAGAATGGCATGAACCCAAGAGGCAGAGCTTGCAGTGAGCCGAGATCGCGCCACTGTACTCCAGCCTGGGCGACAGAGCGAGACTCCTTCTCAAAAAAAAAAAAAAAAAAAGAATACTGTACTGGTTTTAGGTCAGTAACATGAAATGAGCAAACAAGCAATCTACATGAAAATGAGAATAAAATTTTGTTCATCTCTGATAATGAACAAGTTAATGTAGAGTAAGCACTGATGGCTAGTTCCTAACAGCAGTGGCCAATTTTCCTTATATTGTAGCTTAGATACAAGATTGTAACACTTAATTTTTCTTATCATGCTTGAATGAGGCTGATATTGCAATTAATGAGTTTTACCAAAGCACAAATCAGTTGAGATTTGAAGAAATAAGCCTAGAAGTGTATTAATAAGGAAAGAAAGCCAGATTTAGATCAGTAGAACAGGCAAAACACAATCAAGAGCTAACTTGGAATTGATAAAATTACATGAATGGGGGGAAAACCCCCAAAACCAAAAAACCACTCCAAGAGTAAGTGTATCAATATACACACTTAGCTGAGCAGACTTTCCTCACCCTGGATAGGCTTGGCATGCTCTTGGATCTCACACTGAGCTACTCCTGCTGCTACATCCCAGACGATGATCTTCCCATTGACATCAGCAGAAACTAAGCGCAAGCAATATGGTGAGCCAATGTTATGGTGATAGTTTTCCCTGGCCCATTTAACCTAGTATCAAGAAGAAATCAGATCAAGTAAATACTTGCACTGGATGAAACGGAACATAATTTTCACAAAACATCAACCAGAACCCATACTACATTTATATTACATAAATATTTAGCAAGAATAAACAGAAAACTGGTTTTCATTTTGAAGGCAGCATTTTTGTTACTTTGGTATATATTTTTAACTGCAGTTAAAAAATTGTTTTTTTTAACACATCACAATGCTCCTGTGATGAAAAATGATATGATGAAAAATGATTCATAGCCTTAATATTTTGGGAAATTTAGGTTAAAACCCCAGGATGCCTTGAAAATCAGTTTTCCTAAAATCTAATGTATGACAAAATACCTAAAATAATATTTAGCAGAATGTTTTTCTGTATTCTAGTCTCCTAACTAAAAGAAGACAACTTAGAAACACAAAAACCTTACAGAGGGAAAGTTAGGAGAAGGCAAAGGCAAACAAAAAACTCTAGCTTTCTCCCTCTTTCACAAAACATTAAGTTTTTCTCTAAAAACAAAATGCTTCATGCCTCTAGCAACATGATTAACAATAGAATTTTTAAAATAAAAAACACAAGAACTTCAGGGCAAATCTGATTAAATTCTTGAACAATGAATACTGACAGAGTAAGGGAAAAATTTCATAGTCCTCACTAGGAGTCAGGCCTTCCTTGGTCACTACCACCCCTCTCTTCTCAGTATACTGCTTATTTTCTTCAAAGCATTTATTACTACACAATTTGTACTTATTTTATTTACATTCTTTTTGCCTATTCATGAGTCCAGCAACTGTAAGTTCCATAGGGCAGACCATATAGGCTTTGTTTGCATTTCTATTCTCAGACTTAGTAGTGTCCAAAGCTCTGTTTAATAAGTAGATTTAAATACCACAAATCTATAAATACATATAAATGTATATATCTATATATGTGTACAGATATAAATACACTCATATATAATGCTAAGGTAGGAAGGTAAGCCAACCAATTGCAGTAGTATTCATGAAAAAGATGGAAACAACGTTTTCTGAAAATGAGCGTGAATAGGCCTTAAGGTTTTCCAGTAACAGATCTTTTGCTCAGGCAAAAATTTTTAAATGAAGTGTGTATGTGTATATATGCATATGTATGTGTGTATGCATATTTGTATGTGTATATGTTTGAATCTGTATAAGTTCATAGGTATAGAATGTGTATGACTAGAATATGTATAGTGTATATATGTGTACACAGTCAATTCTAGTTATTTATAGATTCTGTATTTGTCAATTTACCTACTCACTAAAATTTGCAATCTCAAAATCAATACTTGCAGTGCTTTTGTGGACAAGTGCAGAATGGTGAAAACCATGTGTGTTCCCAGCTAAAGTCAAACAAGAATTCTTGCTTTAGCTTTTACAATTGCAAAACAAGTGTTCATCTCATGATTTATTTAGTACCACATTTTTCACATTTTTGTTCTTTTTGCTGGTGATTTCACTGTTTAAATAGGTCCCCAAGTATAGTGCTTCTACTGTTTCTAAGTATGAGAAGTTGTGATGTGTCTTACAAAAAATACATATATATATATGTGTGATAATCTTTGTTCAGGCATGTGTTGTTGGCTATGAGTTCAATGTTAATGGATCAACTGACATATTAATATGTCTTTAAACGGAAACGCATATAAAGCAAGGTTATGTATTAATCAGTTGATGAAAATGTTGTGACCAGAGCCTCACAAGAACCTAACCCCTAGGAGCAAACAAAGTTTCAGTATTCACTAATTCAGTGTATACAACAACTTTACAGAATACAGCTACCATGAATAACAAGAATTGACTGTCTCTATGTGTATATATATGTTTGTATATGTGTATATATTTGTATATGTATATGTTGAATTCCATTTAGGTAAACTCCAAGCCATGTATATATATATATTTTTTTAATAATCAAACTATTGAAAACCAAGGTTAAGGAAATCTTGAAGATAATCGGAGGAAAAAAGATATAATGCAGAGAAACAAAAACAAAAATTTTTCATCAGAAACTATGTAAGCTTGAAGATAGTAGAGGGATTTTTTCTTTTTTTGGAGACAGAGTCTCACTCTGTTGCCCAGGCTGGAGTGCACTGGCACTATCTCGGCTCACTGCAACCTCCACCTCCCAGGTTCAAGCTGTTCTCCTGCCTCAGCCTCCCAAGTAGCTGGGATTACAGGTGTGCACCACCACGCCTGGCTAATTTTTGTATTTTTAGTAGAGATGAGGTTTTGCCTTGTTGGCCAGGCTAGTCTCAAACTCCTGACCCCAGGTGATCCATCCATCTCAGTCTCCCAGAGTGCTGGGATTACAGGTGTGAGCCACCGCGCCTGGCCAATGGAATGATATTTATAAAGTACTACTAGAAAAAAAAATTATAAACCCAGAATTCTACATCCTTTGAAAACTATCTTTCAAAAACAAAGGTGAAATACTTTCTCAGAGAAATAAAAGCTAAGAGAATCAACCAATATTAGACAGGCACTTCAAGAACTTACAGTAAATTCTTCAGTTGATGGGAATATATACCAGACTGAAACTTGGACCTACATAAAGAAATAAAAGCTCCAGAAATGCCAAGGGGCAGTGTAGGGGAAAGGAAACAGAGAGGGAAAGAGAAGGTAAATATATTTTTCCCAAAACACCCTATACCTTATATCAGACTTGATGAAAGACTGAATACCTTCCCCCTAAGCTCAGGAACAGGACAAGAGTATCCTCTCACTACTCTCCCATTCATTGTAGTAGAGGTCCTAGCCAATGCAACATGGCAAGAAAAACAGAAGACACACAGATTATCAATGAAAACATTAAACTGCAGTCACTTGCAGTGACATGACTGTCTACTTTAAAAAAATTTACCCAAAATTACTATTAAATAGATCTAGTAAGTGAAGTTAGCTAGATTACAGGATATGGTCAATAAACAAAAATTAATAGTATTTTTCCCTATTTCACGTATATAAAAATTAACTCAAAATGGATTAAAAGCTAAAGCTCTAAAATTCTAAGAAAAAAACAAAGGTATATATCTTCTTGATTTTGGAGAAAGCAATGGTTTCTTGGATATGACACAAAAAGTACAAGCAACAACAATACAAAATAATAAATTGGACTACATCACAATGAAAAGGTTTTGTTCTTCAAAAGACAGCACCAAGAAAGTAAAAAGACAAGCCACAAATTGAGAGAAAATATTTGCAAATCATGTATCAATCCAAAAATATGACATGAAAAATTCTAGAAATAAACAATTCATAAATTATGCGCTTTTCTGAATAGCATGATGAAATCTCCCACTGTCCTGTTCCATCCTGCCTCAATCATAAATCATCCCTCTGTCCAGAACATCCATGCTGTATACACCACCTGCCCTCAGTAGCCATACTGATTATCAGATCAACTGTTGTGATATCTCAGTGCTATGTTCAAGTAACCCTTATTTTACTTTATAATGCCCCCAAAGTGCAAGAGTAGTAATGCTGATGTATTAATTGTTCTCCTTTACTATTATTAGTTATTGTTGTTAATCTCTTATTATGCCTAATTTATAAACTTCATCATAGGTAAGTATGTATGAGACAAAACAGTATATACAGGGTTCGGTTTATAAACTTTATCATAAGTAAGTATGTATGAGAAAAAGCCTTGGCCTTTTCAACCCTATATATAATATATATAGGGTTCGGTACTATCCAGGGTTTCAGGCATCCACTGGGGTCTTGGAACATTTCCCTTCTGGGTAAGGGAGTACTACTGTATACAAAGAAATCTTATGACTCAATTATAAAAAGATAAATAATACAATTTTAAAATGGGCAAAGGACCTGCATAGACATTTCTCCAAAGAAGATATACAAATGGCCAATAAGCACATGAAAAGATACTCCACACCTTTAGCCATCAGGGAAATGCAAACCAAAGCCACAATGAGAATCAATTCATACCCATTAGCATGGTTATAATCAAAAGAACAGAGAATAGCAAGCGTTGGTGAGGATTTGGACAAATTAGACTCCTCATACACTACTAATCGGAATGTTAATTTGGAAAACAGTCCAGCAGTTCCTCAAAAAGTTAAACAGAGTTACCATATGAGTCAATAATTCCACCCCTAGAAATATACTCAAGGGAAATGAAAACACAGGTTCACACAAAACTTGCACATGAATGTGCAAAGCAGCATTATTCGTAACAGGCAAAAAGTACAAAATATCCAAATATCCATCAATAAAATAAATGTGATACATCCTTACAGTGGAATATGATTCATCAGTAACAGAGTATTGATATATGCTACAACACAGATGAACCATGAAGACATCATGCTAAGTGAAAGAAGTCATGCACAGAAGACCACAAATTATATGATTCAATTTACATAAAATGCCCAGAATGGGCCAGTCTACAGACACAGAAAGTAGGTCAGTGGTTGCCAAAGGATGAGGGAAATCGGGGAAATGGAGTATGACTGCTAGTGGATATAGGGTTTCTTTTTGAGGTAAAAAAGTTCATTGTAGTTGTGGCTGCATTAACTGTGAATATACTAAAAACCATGGAATTGTGCATTTTAAGTGAGTAAATTTTATGGTATGAGTATCTCAATAAAGCTATTATTTAAAAAAGAAAAAGAAAAAGAAAAAGACTCCAAATCTCTATCTCTAATCCTGACCTCTCTCCTAAAGCCCAGATCACTATAATGCAATATATTACAGGCATCTCAGATTTTGCATGTTGAAAACTTAAAAATTCACTGACTTCACAGATGCTTACCTCTGATAACTGGAAACACTGTCATTCAATTATACCAAAAGAAACGCTGGAGTCACTCTATTCTCTTACTCTCCTTTATACTGATCACTATAAAGGCTATCAGGTTTACCTCTTTGCAGCTCTTAAACATGACTTCTCCATGCCCCAGCTTTATTTTAGGCCCTTAAAATTTCCCACCAAAATTACTGCAAAAATCTCCTAAATGATCTTACTGCCTCCAGTCTTGCATTTCTCCAGCAGATCCTCCACTGCTGCCAGAGTTTTTCTAAGACGCAAATATGGTCACATCAATCTCCTACTCAAAAATCCAAACTCCTGCTGGGCACGGTGGCTCACACCTGTAATCCTAGCACTTTGGGAGGCCAAGGCGGGTGGATCATGAGGTCAGGAGATCGAGACCATCCTGGCTAACATGGTGAAACCCCGTCTCTACTAAAAATACAAAAAATTAGCTGGGCGTGGTGGTGGGCGCCTGTAGTCCCAGCTACTCGGGAGGCTGAGGCAGGAGAATGGCATGAACCCAGGAGGTGGAGCTTGCAGTGAGCCGAGATCGTGCCACTGCACTCCAGCCTGGGCGACAGAGGAGACTCTCTAAAAGAAAAAAAAAAAAAAAATCCAAACTCCTTTGTAATCTTACAAAACTTTCAGGACAGACAGCTGAATCTCTCTGGCTGCCTCTTATTTCATCACTCCTACAGTGTCCCATCTTTAGCCATCTTTATGGCACGCTACTTACTTCTGTGTATATTCTTGCTTTTCCCTGCAATGCTCCTTGTCAGTTTTTTACTTGGCTAACTACTGTCTACTAGTCTTGAAACTGAAAAGACTTCTGTGACTCTCCTCACAACCAGGCAATATGCAGCTCCTCTGTTTTCTCACAGCGTGTTAAGCAAGTCTCACTTACCACACTATCACGCTGTGAGTCTTCCTTACAAGATGGAGAATTATCTGAGGGTTTTCATCTCCATATCCACAGCACAAGCTAAGTGCTCAAAACTAAGGAATGACTGAGTGGTCTTGTAAATGGTAGAACTTTCATCTGCCTTAAAATGATCTAACAACTAGCATTTAATAACTCACCCTGTATTGACATTGTCATATATATGAAAATTCTAGGCTACCCCAAATAGGTTGTTATATTTAAAAGCTATTCAACACTTACACGTAAGACTTAATGAGAGCTTAGTGACACACAGTATTAAACTTTAGACTAGACAACATGTTAGGGTCAAAGTGGGATTTTACTTACCTTGACAACATCAGCTTTATGCTTTTCTAAAACTTGAAGAGTTTGGGCAGTAATGGAATCAATCACTACCACAAGTGAATGACATCCATAAGCAATTAAACCTTGCCAGCCCCTAGCAAAACAGTAATGTTAAATTTTAAGTACAGAACAAAGCAGGACAACTTCTTTCTTGCCAAGCCTAAATAAATAAGTCTAATTCATATGTACCACCATCAATAAAATCATTTAAACCCAAAGGCCAGTATTTATCATTATCCCATTTAAATAAAAGATCTGGCTAAGCTTAAAATGCTTGTTGAAATTCACTTTTCATTCGGATAAAAAAAGTTCTAAAAGATATGAAAATAGAGACCCGAGGACATAAAAAGGAACTTCTGCCCTCTGATTGTTTTTGTTTCGCTTATCCGATTTCTAATCCTTAGTATCCACAATGTGCCTGGGGATACTGCGACTAATCCCAGTCCTTCCAACTAAATAAAATAACAAACACTGCACAAGACGTTTCAGTTCTCCTAACAACATCCCACAGCCACAGAATTTTGCTTTACATTTGTCTAATGAGTAGTTTTCAGAGCTGCAGTGGTAATTTATAGTGAAAGGATAGGGTAATAAAGACGACCTGTTGAAGACAGGAATGTTCTGCACAGGAGGAGCCCGAAAAGAGAAGGTGAAAAGGACGGGTGAGAGAACAGGCGCCTAACACAGGGTCTGGCACATTGTTGAAGGACAACAGGAATACAAGACAACGAAAAAGAAAAGACAGGATGGGAAAGAGAAGGTGCACAGGGAATTAATGGTGGAGAGAGAGAAGCCTGGAAGCTGGAGGAGAGGTAAAGAGAGGGGAATGGAACGGCAAAAGGGCGAGGTGCAGACAAGACAGCAGAGAAATACGCGAGAAAGAGGGGAAATGTATTTGCATGGGGGAATTTCTCACACGGGGCTATTATCACTTTTGTAACAACAAAAATCCACGAACTGAAAGCAATCTCATTCCGTGAGGGCGGCTCCCTGCCTTGGCGAGGCCAAACTAACAAGGGGGTGAAACCTCTTGTTCTTCCCCCTTCCCCTCACACATTCCTGGCCAATCCTGGCGACCTGGAAGCCCGGCGCCCTCACCAGTCCACCGCCGCCTTGTTGTGGGCGTTGAGGGCCCCCGTGAGGGTGCGCGCCGACACCTTGAAGTTCACTGTGTAGGGCAACATCCCGGCGGCCAGCCCAGGCCCTCGGCGCTGACCCGCAACCAGGAAGCGGCGGACACTGTGCTTCCGTTCCAAACAGAGTCCGGGTGGCCCCCTGGGCGCCGCTGTCAGGTTCCGCTGGGTTCAAGTTCTACAGGCTCCGGGTTCCACCGCTCCCGGATTCCATCTCCCCCAGGTTCCGTTGCCTTCAGTTTCCTAGGATCCCAGGTTCCGCACCCTCCAGAGTGCCACCGCTTAGGCGGTTGTGCTAATCCGCGTCAGCTGGGGCTGTATTTGGAAGAAGAGGCGCTGCCTCCAGTCAAGTCTGTTTTTTTCAGGTCGGAACTGTAGGCCTTTGCGCACTGCTGGAAATCGTGAAAAGCAAGAGAGAAGAGTCCCAGTTATTCTTTCTGCCTTTGATAAGTGAATTTAGAGCAACTACTAGTGCCAGTAGGCATGGGGAATCTACCGATGAAGAAGACACAGTCTCCGCTCTCGTGGAGTTTACAGAGAATAATGAATGAGATTAATTAAGAAATGAATGAGATTAATATGAATGAAATTGCCAGACTGAATGAAGTGAATGGCCCGAATATAAACAATTTCCAAATACAGATAACACTGCATATCTAGTGTTGGCAATACTCCCTTCGCGCTTGAGGAAGAAGCACTATGTCTGGGGCCAAGGGTGACCCTTTGTTTGTTGTTGGGGTACCTTTCATTTCGCACTTTCTCCTCTGCTCCTCTCCAGGTCAGGCCCAATCCTTCCCTCCTTTGTGTTCAGTGTTGGGTTTATACACTTTAACTATAGCACTTAATGCAATGATTTCTTTTCAGCAATGATATTTGCAGATGTTTGTTTCTCTCCCCAATACATTGTTAGCTCCTTGATCAACAAAAGGGACAACATATTGGTGATTTTTCATCACAGGTTTTTGTGTCTAGCTTACCATTCTTGTAAAACAGCTTTCTCAAAGGTCACCTCATATCCTCTTAGTTGTTCAAACCAATGATCATGTTTTGGCTTTTAGTTGATCATGTTTTGCTGCGGCTTCCCTCCCTTTCCCTTGTTGGCTTGCCTTTCCTTACCCCACACCCTAACCTACTGATGCTTTGGGGGCCACCAGATGTGCCCAAAACCACAGATCTAAATTTATCACTCTCTTATTAAAAATCTTTGATGCCTCCTGTGAGAGGATTGCTAATTGGCTCCCCAAATTCATTCTCTCCTTTTTTTCTTAGGGATAGAACTTCAGTTTATATCTAGGCACCTTGTCCCTCCATTAAATGAGTACATTCCCCCAACTCCCTTTACAACTAGACCCAGCCATGAGACTACATTTCTGGCCAATAAATGAAAATGGAAGTGTTGCACAGTGACCTCTGAGAAGTCACTTTGCTGTTCTGAGCAATTTCAATAGTTATACCTTACATTATTATTATCTTCAGATATATCTGTCTCAAAGGGGAGGCCAACACATTTTTAAGTAATCATAATATAGGAAAAATTATATATACCCTAGTAGACTTAGAGTTCCTCTCATAAAGGAACAAAATCCTAGTCTTCCTTTTGCCCCAATGTCTGGCACCTTTCCTGGCATACAGTTGGTCTTCAACAAATGATTGATGGTGCAGGAGTTCCAAGCGCCCACTAAGCATAAGGTCAAACAGGCACAAGGTGACAATCAGGCATCAGCGCAGTAGCTCACAGATGGGGGCAGGCAGCAGGTAACCAGCCCTCCCATCCCCCGGTAAGAAAAAGCCTCTGGGAGAAAGAGAGATTAATTAGTTTAAATCTGTAAGCTACCTTGAAGATAATGGATGTTGGATATTTAGGGCAAGGACAGGCTGGGTTTGGGACAATAATGTATCTCCCATGATACAAGAGTGTGTAATTAAGTATGTTAATGGATTTTATGGCCTTCTCTGAAGCATCTGTCTTGGCCAGAGTGGAAGACAGAATATTGGACACACTGGACAATTGATCTCTTTAATAGGACAGAACTTATGCTCCTCTTTTATGCCTCAAAAGCTAGCATTTCGCCCCATGCCTGATGACATAAACTCCAAAGCCTGGTAATGCGCACGCACTCAGGGCATCCTGCCACTGCTAAATCATTTGCATCCCTAAACTAGGACAACTTTTTTACCCTTTTCTTTTGAAGTCAGTAGAGATAAATGCATGCGAACTTCTGATTCCTATTTTGATTTGGTGGTGGAAACACAAGAAATGGAAGAAGACAGAAATAATATGTAACAGAATAAATGACTTACTTCATAAGTAAACTTTCCAAGTTCACGTAAGTGATGAAGTCAGTAGCTTCCTTTTAAGCACTTGCAAAGTGAATACTGTGATAAACCCTTTACCTGCATCATCTCATTTCATCTGCACGAAGTCACAAAGACTATATTATCACAAATATTTTCACAAGTTCACAGAGTCGCCCAAGTTTATACAGACAATAAAAGGCAGAGCCAGCATTGGAACCCAGGGGAGTCTGATTCTGAAATGCATGCCTTTAACCACATTGCCTTCCATGTCATATACTCCACAGCCCAGTTAGAAGAAACTCCAGCTGCCTGGGAAGCGTGAGATTTGAAAAAACAACAGCTTTACTAAGACATAATTCACGTACCATACAATTCATCCATCTAATATGTATAATTTGCTGTGTTTTGGTATATTCACAGAGTTTAGCAACCATCACCATAATCAATTTCAGGACATTTTATCACTTCTAAAAGAAACCCTGTACCCATTAGCAGTTGCTCACCATTTCCCCCA
This sequence comes from Pongo abelii, assembly GCF_028885655.2. NCBI lineage: Eukaryota > Metazoa > Chordata > Mammalia > Primates > Hominidae > Pongo > Pongo abelii. The sequence continues at coordinate 127,920,621 of NC_071993.2, read as the reverse complement.
CTTGCCATCCCTCAACTCTAGCAACTGCTCATCTACTTTCTGTCCATATACATTTGCCTGTTCTGGACAGTTCATATGAAGGGAACCATAAAGCATGTAGTATTTTATGCCTGGCTTATTTCGCTTACCATAGCATTTTCAAGATTTGTCCATGTTGTATCGTCTATCAGTACTTTATTCCTTTTCACTGCTGAGTAATATTTCATTATATGGATATACCATCTTTTATTTATTCAGTCATCAGCTGATAGGCATTTGGTTTGTTTCTGCTTTCTAACTATTTCAAATATGTTGCTATGGACTTTCCTGTACATATTTTTTGTGTGAATATATGTTTCAATTCTTTTGGGTATATACCTAGTAGTACAATTGCTGGCTCATACAAAAACTCTATATTTAACTTTTTCAGGAAACTGCCAGACTGTTTTCCAGAGACTGCACCATATTGCATTTCTGTTAGCAGTGTGTTAAGTATTCCAGTCTCTCCAAATCCTGGCCAACACTCATTATTATCTGTCTTCTTTATAATAGCCATCCTAGTGGGTGTGAAGTAGTTCTCGTTGTAGTTTTGATATGCATTCTTCTGATGGCTAATGATGCTGAGCATCTTTTCAAGTGCTTATTGGCCATTTATATCTTCTTTGAGTAAATATTCAGATCCTTTGCTTATTTTTATATTGAGGTATCTGTCTTTTCACTATTGAGTTATGAGAGTTCTTCATATATTCTAGAAACAGTCTCTTTTTTTTTTCTTTTTTTTTAAGACAAGTTCTCACTGTCACCCAGGCTGGAGTGTAGTGGTGTGATCATAGCTCACTGTAGCCTCACACTCCTGGGCTCAAAGGATCCTTCTGCCTCAGCATCCTGAGTAGCTGGGATTACAGGCAGGAGCCACAGTGCCTCTTTGAGTCTCTTGTCAGATACATAATTTGCCAAAATGTTCTCACATTCTGTAGGTGGCAGCATGGACTTTGAGCCACTTAGCTGAGTAACACATTCCCAATGAGGCAAAGGGCTGTGGTCAAGGTCTTATTTCCAAAACCAAGCACTGGCCTGGATGTGGTCTGATTGTGGTCTGATTGTGGAAAGCAAAGGGAAAACAACTCTGACAATGAGAATTGTGTATCTCAGCACAAGGTGCATTACTCCCAGGAAAAATTGGATGAGTCAAAGGGAAAATCTTCTTTTTTATATGTTTCATTATTTGTGTAGCTTTTATTTGCATTTCTGTTTTATGTGAAATGGCAAGATAATGAGCAACTTTAGGCACACTGGTGACAGTCCTACACGGTATCTTCTAGCATCTTCTAGCACCATGGGCTTCTGTGTGCACAAGTCCATAAAATCCATGCATTCTGTGTGTTTCTTTAAAGGCTTTCCAATGCCCTTCTATTGCTAATGCCAGATATCATTTGTTGAGCATTTAACCATGTGCTAGGAGATGAGCTAAGGACTTTCTATGTGAGCTAAGCCTGTTTCACTTTTTAACCCCTCACACTGGATTTTCTTCTGGCCCTGGAGAGTCATGGAAGGTTAGCATTAGTAACAGGAGAGCGTTTGTTGGGACTTTGGGCAGATTACTTGACCTCATTAAGCCTCCTTTTCTCCTTCTGTTATTTGTGGGGAGGAGAGTAACTATTCCTGGATGATGAAAAACACTAAATTAGATAACATATTAAAAGAGCTCAAAACAGCACCTAGCTTCCTACGTACCTTATTATTTGCTGACAGTGCTGGAGCATGAATCTAGCCTCCTGTTTTCTTTCTTTCTTTTTTGAAACAGGGTCTCACTCTGTCACCCAGGCTGGAGTGCATTGGCATGGTCTTGGCTCACTACAACCTCTGCCTCCTGGGTTCAAGTGATTCTCGTGTCTCAGTCTCCTGAGTAGCTGGGATTACAGGCATGAGCCACGAAGCCTATTTTTTTGTATTTTTGGTAGAGACAGGTTTCACCATGTTGGCCAGGCCGGTCTTAATCTCCTGGCGTCAAGTGATCAGCCCGCCTCGGCCTCTCAAAGTGCTAGAATTACAGGTGTGAGCCACTCTGCCCGGCTGAGGCCTCCTATTTTCAATAACAACACTAACCCATCTAAGCTATACCATCTTGAATTTGAAGACAGATATTTATATTTTCTCTTTAAGGAGCAGCTTGCAGGAGAAGAAATAATAAGGATTTGGGTAAAGATAGAGTTGAATTTGCTGCGTGAGTCACCAGGACACCACAACTGCAGCCCGTTTTCTCTTTTTTAAAAAGTTGCTGTATTCTTCTTTATGTTTCCAAAGAGTAGGATGAGATTGTCCTGAGGCACTTTCAGTATAGGTGAGGGCTCTATGAACCCCCGCTTTGGCTGTTGCTGGTACCCAGGCCTCTCAATTCAGTCTGTCCACACTCACGGCTGTTTTAGGGCGACTTCGTTTTTCTGTTTTTTCTGAGACGGAGTCTCGCTCTGTCGCCCAGGCTGGAGTGTGGTGGCGCGAACTCGGCACACTGCAAGCTCCGCCTCTCGGGTTCACACCATTCTCCTGCCTCAGCCTCCCGAGTAGCTGGGACTACAGGCGCCTGCCACCACGCCCAGCTAATTTTTTGTATTTTTAGTAGAGACGGGGTTTCACCATGTTAGTTAGGATGGTCTCGATCTCCTGACCTCGTGATCTGCCCGCCTCGGCCTCCCAAAGTGCTGGGATTACAGGTGTGAGCCACCGTGCCTGAGGGCAGACTTTGATTTACAGGCTGGTCTTACTCTAAGTAGAAATGCAAGTATGACACACAGAGATTCAAAAAACCAGTGGTAAATAGTTTTAGAGTAGCTCTAGAACTAAAACAAGGGCTTTAAGGAGTCATAACAGTGAACGCATCAGGCAGCATTTGGAAAATTACTGCTGAGATTGACCTAGAGGAGGGGTTAACTCCACTCTTTTTAAAGGATCAGGCTGTCTTCACACTCTGTGAAAGACTCGGCTGTTTGAGCTGCCAGGCGTGCCCCACCCAGTGCTCTCCAAGAGCTGTGGGCCGGGACGGCCACTCTGCAAGTCACAGAAGCTTACTTAGGCAGATGCTGCTCAGGGCTTGCCTCTGGTGACTGCAGGAGTTAGGTTTTAAAGGAGAAGGGCTACAACTTGTGTACCTTTCAGTATGATGTCGCCTCCAGTCTCCTCCTGGTTTGACCTGCACTGAGCCTCCCTTTTCAGTCCTGGTCTCAACTCAGAACCCTTTCCTGGTGCTTGGCTGCGCCACCTCCCACCAACTTTAGCATCAAAATGTGCCAAGACCTTTACTGCGTTTGTTAGAGTATTTGCCTTAGAACATTGGTACTTTAAATCAGCTAATCCTGTATTATTTAACCAAAAGCATTTGAATTTCCAGCGAACCTTATTTTGTCAACCTTATTTTGGGTATCACCAATCCCATTTTCTAAATGAAGGAACTCAGCCTTAGAAAGATTAAGTGACTTACGATCACATAGCTAGCTGAGGACAGAAACGAACCTTGACCAGGTTTTCTCACTTCCAAGCCAGGGCTCTGTCCAGGATATAGAGCTGCTTCGTGTGAGATTTAGGAGTGTTTGTGAAGTTCTCATGGGGGTTGAATAGGGACCAGGAGTGCATAGTTTGCACAGCAAGACATTTTAAAGAAACATCACCCGGTAACATGGAAGACAAAGTCACCAGCACAGTGGGTGACCGGCTGAGCAGGGAGAGCACTAAACTGACAGCTCAGATCCGGCATCGACTTATCTTTTCTCCTTGAACACGTTCCACTCACTCCTTACTTCTTTGTGGATAATCGTCAGTCCTATGTATTATTTGACTACCCTCGTTATTAATCTCTTTTTATGTCTCTACATATTATGGGTGATAATCACAGTACAATGGATTAGTCACTGCACTTTATGACATGGTGATTAAGGTTTATTAGACTGAAGCATGTTTCTGAGAAGAGCAGTCGTGATGAAATGCATTTATCCTGAGCAGGCTGTGTGGGGGATATGCTCTTCTAACACCCTTGGCACAAGGAGAGGCAGCTGGGTATTGCTGGAAACAGTGAGGGCTTTGCAGTTTTAGGCAGATAGATAGACAGGAGTCCTACCCTGTCCCTGCCACCTCCTAGCTCTGTAACTTTAGGGAAGTTTAGAGGATAAAAATAATACATAATGGTACTTCATAATCATTGAATGAAATCATAAAGGTAAGGTACCAAGATTAAGTCACTAATTGATACATTGTATTTAATATAATGTAGAGGGAGAAACACCAGGTGAGGAGCTAGGTGGTTTGGGCGCCAGACCCAGGGGTCCATCACTTGCTGTGTGCTCTTAGAAAAGCAACCTTGCCTTGCTGAGCCTCAGTTTCCTCACCTGAACAATGGAGCTAATAGTAACCCACCTGGGAAAGTTGTGATGATTAAATGAGGTCATGTATGTAACAGAGGCAGGGGGCAGGTGCTCAGTCAGTGCTTTTACTGTGGTCATGAGGACAGAGCCCAGCCCTGAACTCCAGGTCATTTTGCTAAACCTCTGTCCTGCTCTCTGTATAAGGCCTGAGCGCCGCTCCCTCAGCCATGAGTGGATCCCAGCATGTCTCATCCCTGGGACTACACAGATTCTGTCAATGTGTGTTTTTCCAGTGATTGACTGTTTTTAAAGAAAAAATGAGCTACAGGACTTTCTTATTTGATTTCTTCATCAGAATTTTGTTAGTTCAAATACACAATGTCTGAACATTGTGCTCATGGAAGAGCATTTCATACATTACATTAAACTAACAAGGTTGTATCTGGTGTGTGATCATGATTTCTGGAGGAAAAAATAATTCTATTGATTTCTCATTCTTAATGAGCTGAGCCTTGGTGGAAATAGTTTGTGCGATGCTTTAACAAGTTTAAGGATTTCATAATTTTAGCTGGTCTTTCTCAGAATCCTCCAGTTGTTGCAATTAAAAATAAATGCCAGTTTACCACTGTTTCTTTGGATCTCTCAGTATCATACTTGTGCTTCTACTCAGGATAACATTAAGTTGTAAATCAGAGTCTTCTCTGTAACAGCCTTGAGTGTTGATGTGGTTTGGGTGTTTGTCTCCAAATCTCTTGTTGAAACGTGATCCTCAGTGTTGGGGAGAGGCCAGGTGGAAAGTGTTTGAATCATGGGGGTGGATCCTTTGTGAACAGCTTGGTGCTCTCCTAGTGGTCATGAGTTCTTCTATTAGTTCAGGGGAGAGCTGCTTGTTTAAAAATCCTGCCACCTCCTCCCTTTTGTCTCTTACTCCCCCTCTTGCCATGTGACACGCTGCTCTCCTTCACCTTCTGCCGTGATTGTAAGCTTCCTGAGGCTCTCACCAAAAGCCAAGCAGACATTGGTGCCATGCTTGTACATGGCACTGCAGAACTGCGAGCCAAAATACACCTCTTTTTAAATTACCCAGTCTCAGGTATTCCTTTGTGGCAACACAAATGGACTGATACAAGTGTGGACAGACTGAACTGAGAGGCCTGGATGCCAGCATTGGACAGAGCAAGGGCTCATGGCATCCTAACCTATAATGGAAGTGCCTCAGGACAATCTCATCCTACTCTTTTGAAACATAAACAATAATATAACTTTTTTTAAAAAAAGAGAAAAATGCATCCATAATCTTCATTTCCTAATGTGATTATTTTTATATTTACACATTTCCCCCTAGTTCTTCTCCAAATGATGTATTTTACATATTTACATAATATGCACATATCTTAATTTTTTCTTTGAACAGTCTATCATAATCATATTTATAATCTTTATGTAATCATCATAATTACCATTTGAATGATTTTATCATATTTGTTAGAGTGCATATACAATACTCATTTAGCTCTTCCACTATGACCTAACATTTAAGTTACTTCCAATTTTATAATAATAAAGTTACAGTAAACATCTGTATACTTCTGGTTGGTTTAATTATTTCCTCAAGATAATTCTCAGAAGTAAGTAGAACTATTTTTTTACTTTTAAAAATGTCTGTATTTAAGAATAAATAAATACTTGTTGAAAATACAGGTCTCAGAAACGCATAAACACAAAAATTAATTATATTATCACTAGCAAGAATGTCTTCTTTTGACCGTCTTCCTTTAAAATGTATTTATGTATTATTTTTATGAAATTGAGTTCATTATATAAAGTACTATTTTTACTCTTCTCTTTCCATTCAATAATTGGATGTAAGCATTTGCAATATTTTCCTAATTTATCATGTCTTTTATTTTCTGAATTTTTTGAGATACAGAAATTTAACATTTTTAATGGAACTAAATACACTGACCTTTCATTTAGTGTGTCCTTCATTGCCTGAATGCCAGACTGTCCTTTGACAATATAGTGTTCTATATTTGCAATAACATGTCTGACTATAGGGCAAAATAAATTAAAAAATAAACTTTATCTGAAGTTTCAGGTGTTTCCAAACCTGGAGCCAGATTTGGAAGGTGCTGAAGGCATTATCCCTCTTTCCCCCTCACCCTGCTCCACTCTCTGGCCTGCAGGGAGCCCGGGCTTCCCAGCCTTACCTTGCCTTCACTGGTCCCTGGATACCATGACATAGCTCAGCAGGTGGGAGGCTGGGTGCAGGTGGCTGGAGACAGTGACCAGATCCATATATCTTTCTCAAGATAAACATAGCCGGGTGGTTGCAGAACAAGCCAATTACTGAGAATTTGGCTCCTACCTTTGAAGGATGGTCTTTTGAGGAGGACCTGTAATACCCAGGGGTTTCCAGTCAAATTAATTAGATAAGTCATACCTGGCTTTGCTTTGTGCCAAGTTCCTCACGTTTTTTTTTCATTTGCATGGATAGTTTCAATAGAAAGTAGAGAAGGAAAACAGAAATTAACCCTCCTCATGGCAGAATGTAGTGGTTATAAAAATTAATTCCCTGTAGGAATCAGGCTTAAATTTCACTTACATTTTTAAAAGGGAAAATCTACTAGAATTCTTGCATAATTGTAGAAAGGGACATCCTATAAAACTTGGTGAGCTGAATAACAATGCCACTTATTGAGAAGCAGCACAGTAAGTAGAATTTTGTGATTATATATTATATGCAGTACTTAATATAGATCTTATATAAGTACATAGATATATATATTTTACATGAGAGGACTTCAAAAAGCTTATGGAAAATGGAATTAAAAGATAAAAAATATAAACCGATTTCTCAACATAAGCTCCATCAAGTTCAAGACACTTTGGTAAGTGATGATGCTAGCCATTCAGCCTATCTGTAAGGAACTAAGGGCCCGGGAAATTTAACCATGTCAATGCAATCTTTTAAAATTATTAACCCAAGAAAAATGGGTGCACTTTAAAGATTTTTTTAAGTTTAGGAAACAGAAAAGAAGTCAGGAGAAGCCAAATCAGGACTGTAAAGTGGATGCCTAATGATTTTCCATCAAAACTCTTGCAAAACTGTGGTTGTTCGATGAGGCTTGAAGGAGCAAGAGTGTTGTCACGGTGGAAAAGGACCCTCTGGTGAAGCCTTCCCACGTGTTTTTATACTAAAGTTTTGGCTAACTTTCTCAAAATAAGCAGATGTTATCATTCTTTGGGCCTCCAGAAAGTCAGCAAGCAAAATGCCTTCAGCATTCCAAAAAACCATTGCCATGACCTTTGTTCTTGACCGGTCTGCCTTTGCTTTGACTGAACTACTTCCACCTCTTGGGAGTTATTACTTTGGTTATGCTTTGTCTTCAGGATTGTACTGGTAAAACCATGTTTCATCTTCTGTGATAATTCTTCACAGACATGCTTCAGGATCTTAATCCCACTTGTTTAAAATTCCCATTGAAAGCACTGTTCTTGTCTGTAGCTGATCTGGGTCCAATGGTTTTGGCACCCATCGAGAGGAAAGTTTGCTCAACTTTAATTTTTTAGTCAGAATTGTGGAAGCTGAACCAGTTGAGGTGGCTGTGGTGCTGGGTATTGTTCTTGCTGTGAATCATCAGTCCTCCTCAATTAGGGCACACACGAGGTGAATGTTTTCCTAGCAAATTGATGTGGATGGTCTGGGGCTATGGGTTTCATCTTCAACATCACCTCATCCCTTCCTAAAATGAATTATCTATTTGTAAACTGCTGATTCTTTGGAGGTATTTTTCCTGCAAACTTTTCGTAAAGCATCAATGATCTCACCATTCTTCCACCCCAGTTTCGCCATAAATACGATGTTCGCTTTTTCTTCAATTTTAGCAGAATTCACATTGCTCTGACAGGGGCTCTTTTCAAACTGATGTCTTATCCTTCTTAGTGACAAACCAAATCCTGTTCAGACATGTTATATAACAAGTCAGTACAAGTTTATTTTGGTGCAAAAAAATGAAATCCATGTATAGTTTTTTCATAATGCATATTTTTCATGAACTTTTGAAGACCCCTTGTATATGTGTGTGCATAGGTATGTGTGTGGAGATATATATATATAAAATCACAAATACAAAAAATATATACTTATATTATATACACATATATATACACATACAGTGTTTTAGTTCCTACCGTAACTTGCCACCGATATGGTAAAATGACAGTGAGCTTCAAATATTCTCATTTGGAGCCTTGTTTTTCCTAGCTGAGCACCCTCTGGGGGTTCTGAGTACTGTGAGTTACTACTGAGAGCCAGGGCATAACAGGCCAACAGAACAGCCATTCTCAAAGACGTTTATGGTGTCTGTGATTGAGGAATCCATTGGTTCTCTGCTGCGGTTAGCCCATAAGAACAGTCTTTACATGGTAATGTGTTCATATTAGAGTTATATTGGTATTACAGAATTTGCATTCGGGTCCATTAACCTACAAAAAGAGATAGTAGGTGCCTTAATATGATGTAGGTAGTAGGTGATTCAAAGAAGTGGTAGTAATGCAACATCAATTTCTAAACAGTGGGGAAATTGTCCACCCTGAACAGTACCTATTCTTCTAAAACACAGAGCTAGGTGTAGTAAAATTTTCTTTCATCCCTAAAAGTCACAAGGGCTCCCAATGGCCTCCTGGGAAACGGTGCTCTACCCCTACCCCATCCATCTTCATTCAAGTTTGCACATATTCATGGAGCATCTGTTAAGTCTAGCACTGCAGGCCCAACTGTAGTACATGTACCAATCAACAGTTGGCGGGGATATGGCAGTGCAGTCAGCACATGTTGAGACAGGCTTCAGGGGGCTCCCATTCAACCAGGACAATGCCACTTTTCTCCCATTGCTGGGTCCCTGTTGATACTGCTTCCTTTGCCTGGAACATCCTTTTGTCTTTCTTTGACTTACTTTTCCTCCATGAAAACCCAGAGGTCTTTCTAGAATCTCCAGATTTTGAGGCTTAATACCATTAGTTTTAATCCTGTCATATTCTTTCTTTTAAAAAAATACATTTTCTTTATTTTTCTGACTTTAGTATGTATTCATGAATGAAATATTGGTAAATTTTCAAAAATGTATCATGGGGTAGGATGCAGTGGCTCACGCCTGTAATCCCAACACTTTGGGAGGCTGAGGTGGGAGGATTGCTTGAGCTCAGTAGTTTGAGACGAGCCTAGGCAACATAGCAAGACTTAATCTCTACTAAAAATAAAAAAAAAAAAAACATTGCCAGGCGTGGTGGTAAGCACCTAGAGTCCCAGCTACTCAGGAGGCTGAGGCGGGAGGATCACTTCAACTCAGGAGTTCGAGGACTGCAGTGAGCTATGATCGTGCCACTGCACTCCAGCCTGTGTGACAAAGGGAGACCCTATCTCAAAAAAAAAAAAAAAAAAACAAAGAAAGTACCATTGAAATATTAGTAACAACAAAAATTTATAGAAGAAAAAAACTATTAATCTTATCTAAAGGTAGCTATTCTATTTCTATCATTTTAAATGTATCTTTTCATCTGCCTGTTCCCTTCTTTAGACCTCTTGGGGACACATGTTCATGTCTTATTTATCTTGTACCGCCCGCCCCCCGACCCCGGCTCTGTGACTGTCTCACATAGTAGGCACTCTATACATGTTTGTTGAACTGAACCAGATAAATTAACTTAAATGCTTTTATTGCTACAAAAAAAAGAGAAAAAAATGACCATATTAATAATTTTAGGAGGATGTTAGAAAAGAAACATAAATTTCTCCTGCCAAGTAGAGGGATATAATGAAGGCAAAAGAAGTTGAGTATAAAAAGAAAGTATAGGTAATAAATCAAATCACTCTGTTGAAAACTGCTACAATAAATGGATTACCCTTTGGTAAATCTTTTTAAAAAACAATAAAATAAATGGACATTATTAGAAATATGAAGATGTTACAGCAATGAAAAAAAAATTTTTTTAAGTACCATGCATACTTGTATATTATAAATTTGAAAGTCTAAATAAAATGAGTGATTTTTCCAACAAATAGAAATTGCTATCACAATAATTTTTTTAAAAATATATGAAAAAAACAATAACTAAACAGGAGTGAATAAAAGGAATACACCTGCCCTCCTCCTCACTGCCACTGTTCACTTGGTTTACTTTACAGGTGCATTCTTTTACTGTCAAGAAACTGATTAGGGCCAGGTGCGGTGGCTCACGCCTGTAATCTCAGCATTTTGGGAGGCCAAAGTGGGTGGATCACTTGAGGTCAGAAGTTCGAGGCCAGCCTGGCCAACATGGCAAAACCCTGTCTCTACTAACAATACAAAAATTAGCTGGGCACAGTGGTACACACCTATAATCCCAGCTAATTGGGAGGCTGAGGCAGGAGAATCGCTTGAAGCCAGGAAGCAGAGGTTGCAGTGAGCCAACATTGTACCACTGCACTCCAGCCTGGGTGACAAAGCAAGATTCTGTCTTAAAAAAAAAAAAAAGAAAAGAAAAGAAAAGAAAAGAAAAGAAAAAAAACTATTAAATACCATCATCTAGAAAGCAGTGAAAAACCTCCGGCCAAAAGAGAGTGTATTTATTAATGTTTTGAGTTACAAACAACATAAACTACTCTGGTTAATATAACCAGAAAAAAATATTCATTGTAAGAGGGTTTAGAAACCAGTACACTCAATGGGAACTAGGTTTGAGCAGGAATGAAAAGGAGATGAGGCATGACCAATCGAAACTGCACTGGGAATATGCTCAAGACCCCACTGCTCCCACCTTGACACTCACTGCTGCTGGCCTTGCCGCCCCTGAACATCCTGCTCCTCCCTCCTGCAAGACTCACCCCTACATCACTGGACTCTTTAATCCACAACAGCCAACACACACACACACACACACACACACACACACACACACACACACACACGCCTCTGACTGCCTCACTCCTTCGAGTTCAAAGTCCCAGACAGAAGCATCTGCTTGGCTGTGCTAGGTCATGAGCTTGACATTCTCACAACATAGAAAATATGTCTGGATTCTCCGTGTGAAAAATGAGACATATCTACCATGGTCTGTTCATTTGGGGGCTCATATATGCTTCTTCCTGTATTTATGCTTCTAAATATCACTCCCGCCTAGCAGTTTTATTACCTCTCATGACTCAAGATGCAGTAGTCTGCTCTCCTAGGACAGCCTCACCGAAACCCCACTAGTTATTGGATTGAGTCCTATGAAATTGTCATTTTTATAGGTCAGAAAATGGTTGAATATCATCATTTTCATATGGTTCAACCTAACAGTACACCTTGCTCCAATTTATTTAATCTAGCAAAATGCAGGGTTGTGGATGGGACATTGGGGCTCCTTAGCCCAGTGCCTCCTAGGGACACTTTTTTCACAATGAAGGAAGTTTCTAGAACAGAAGGGATGCTGTGTGGGCTACCATGATGTATCCAGTAAGTCATGGAGGATGGTGCTGGCAAAAACGTCATGGGCAGAAGCAACACATCTAAGTCCAGGTAAGAGGGCCTATTCCAGTAAGGGAGAAGCTCTGCCGAAGCTTCCATGGTGAAAAGCACCTGGTGTGATCAAGCTACTGCCAGATTATTACACCATATTGGGGTTTTAGGTTTGGTTGTCGCTGCCATCAAATTGTACAGTCCCGTGGCACTGCCAAGGCGATCTTAAGAGAGAAGTCCATGTTGTGGAGCCCACGCACAGCCTCTGCTTCATGAGCAAGCTCTGGGCTGGCCAAGGAAGAGGGCTGACCGACATCTGCACAGTGGCTACCTTTTGAGGGGAAATCTCATGAGTCACAAATATTCTCAAAGTCTGAGTCCAGGCACAGAGATCTATCCACGTATCTCTCCCCCGAGCCTCCTTGTGATACCATTTCAATATCCATTAACAGAATGAGTAAACTACATTTTCTCCTGTACACTAGCAAGAAACAGCCTTCAACACAGAACAAGGGAGCCCCAGATGAAAGTGGAATTGGACTTTTATTAACTAGCACATGCTATGTCTCCTTCTCTCATTCTTCTGCCTAATTCTCCTATCAGTCTTTCAGAACTTGCCTGAAGAAACATTTCCTCCAGGAAGTTTTCTTTGATGCCTGTTGTAGGTTGTGTTTCTCTGAAGCAGGTGCTTAGATGGGGTTTGGTATGCCAAGTACGAAAAGGCTGGTCTCCCACCGTGCCCCCACAACAGCACCGAGTTTATTTCCGGGCAGCCAGTGAACAGGGCTGAAAACTTGCCCCGGGCTATAAGCCTCCCAGCTGAGACAGCAAGCCCGCTCACAGTTCCTCAGCTGTCCCATGGAGCCTGCAGCAGCATTCCACCTCCCTCAAAGCATTTGTGGATTCTCTCACCTTTCCTGGTATGTTCCTGCGGTAGTTCTTGGAGCAAAAGTTCACGATGTGAGTCTCCACATGCTGCTCTGTCTGTCTCACTGAGAGCTGCAAGTTAGTCCTGTCTCCTGTCTGCCATTTTTATCCCCTCAGTTGACTTTTATCTATAGGCTTTGAGAACATTAAGGACACACTTGCTCAAAGAGGTCTCCCATCATTTGGAAGTCAAGCCCCCTCACCTGCAATTTTCTCTCCATAACTCATCACTACCGGCACTTTAGTGTAAGTTTATCTCTTCATCATGTACCTCTTCGCTGAGTGTCTCCCCACTTCAATTATAAGAGAATCTGTCTCTTGTATTCACAGATATTCTCCAGGGACTAGGTCAGTGATAGGCACATTATAGGTGTTCAACAAATATTTGTTAAATGGATGAATAAATGAAATTCTAAGCTCCTTGCAAACAGAAACCTGTCTCAGGCATCTTTGTATCTCTAATCTCCAGTAGGCAACCATGATTTTGTTGAATTCATTATATGAGCATTTGTCTCTACTGTTATGTTACCCTTGAAATTCAGCTTCTGTTGCAACAAGCTCTTACCTCAGGGAAAAACAGGGAGTTCCTAAGTGGTACTGTCCATATATACATTTTTTTCAAATATTCATGTAATTTTTTTTGTTTTTAAGATGGAGTCTTACTCTGTCTCCTAGGCTGGAGGCAGTGGCATAATCTAGGCTCACTGCAGGCTCTGCCTCCTGGGTTCAAGCGATTCTCCTACCTCAGCCTCCCGAGTAGCTGGGATTACAAGTGCACACCACCATGCCCAGCTAATTTTGGTATTTTTATTAGAGACAGGTTTCACCATGTTGGCCAGGCTAGTCTCAAACTCCTGACCTCAAGTGATCTGCCCTCCTCAGCCTCCCAAAGTGCTGGGATAAAGGCATGAGCCACCGTGCCTGACTATATTCATGTAATTTTATTAAACTATGAGGAGACCTCATAGCTGATTTTAAGTACTATGAGTCAGTGTTGAACACGGAATCCTATTCCTGAGTCTGGCCTGCATGTAGTGTGACGATCTGCATCCTTTGTATGTTGTGTGGTTTCATGGTCCACTGTGGAGCTCCGAGTACAGAGTTCTTCAGTATAGCTCTTAAAATCTATCGTTTGAATAACACTTTATTGAGATATAATTCACATATAAAATTTTTGAAGTGATTGAATATACTTACAATATGAGGAGCAGACAATGTAGGTGTCCTGCCCATACCTCCTATCCGACACCTTTACCATTTTTGTTGGCGATGGCTCCTGATAAAGGCTTTCCACTCCCAGCTGCTAGAACCCTGTGGTGCTTAACCAATGACTGAGGTTTACAGGGTGAGGTGGAGTATAACTATTCCAGCTCCCTTCTCTGCTGACTGGAACAACACTGTCCTCCACTGTTTCCAGAGCTTCTCTGTGGAACCAAGCCATAGGTTCACCTCCATGGGACTTCGCTAATATTGCAGCCTGACTTGGCTTCCTTCCCTTTCCAGTCCCACTTTCCATTTCCTAACTGTTTTTCCAGGAACACTTTCTAGTTAATCACTGTCATGAAAGACCCTTGTCTCTGGGCATGCTTGTGGGGAATCCAACCTAATACAACACATGGCTCATGGCCATTGTTTCTCTGTGTGATCCAAAGAAAACTTGCATCCCAATCTCACGCCGGATTTGTTCAATACGGATTCCTGAGTCTCATCCAAACCCAGTGAGTCAGAATCTCTAGGATTGGGGCACAGAGATCTGCATTTTGAACAAAGCTGATCCCCCATCCCAAGATTATTCTGCACCCTGGAGTGTGAGAACTGTGGTTCTGGTCAGTACACTTGATGTCAAGATGTTGCAAATGCCCTTGTCTAGATGAAGACTTTACCATACTACATTAAGGGTCTGCAAGAGAAAACCCAGCAAGGATTCTCAGAACAACCTGAGCAATTTTCCTATCCTGTCTCTCCTGATGAAGGCTCCTACTGCTTCTTATGAGGTGAGGAATATGGAGATGGGAGTTGAAGAATTGTATTGCAAAGTGTATTTGTGTAGAAGCTGCAATCTAAATAGGTAAGTAGGCTATTCAGACTTTAAGCTAGTTAGTATGATTGGATGCCTGTCTAGCCATGTATTTCCCATCTCTTGTCTAATAGAAACCAGACTTGATTCTGCTATCTACCCTTTCCCAAATAATCCACATATCTCCCTTGGCTCCCTAGAGCCTGACTGATGGTCCTGGTGGGTCCAAGGGGTGTTCCTCCTTCTTTATCAGGGATTGGTTCAGGAATTGGCAGGTGATATGCAGCACGTTGATGAGATATGAGAAGCATTTTGCTGGAAATTTCTGGAAACATACTTATTTGCCTCCCTGAAAGTTTTCCATAAGAAACTCACCCTTTCTCCTATTGGACATGAACAAGGGAGTAGACCTGGTTGCTGCTAGAAGCCACTGTATGACCAAGAGGATGCTTTAGGATGCAGTTGAGCCTGGATAGCAGAGGAGAGTCCTGGAAAGAACCTCGGTCTTGATTATATCATGAGCCTGATTCTGCCAATTAAACCAAAGCCAACCCTATTTTTTGATGTCCTCTTTGTTAAGCAATGGATCCCCATATTGTTTAATCAATTTGAGTTGGTTTTGTGTTACTGCAGCTTAAAGCATCCACATTGACATACTTTGACACTGAAAACAATACACCCTTCAAAAGTTGAACTGTGGTGTAAAATATTGGTATAAGCAGTGTCTGAGGCATTCTTTAATAAGAGCCAGTGAGCAGTCCACACTCCTTGTCAGTGGATGGCATCAGATGCAAAAGGCACAGATATCTGCCTCCTATCAGAATGCATCGGGCTCCTCTGAAAGCAGGAAGCATCCAGCTCCTGTGAAGTCAGAAGGCATTGCTGTGTTCCTGCAGCCTCAGAGCTCGGCAGGCCCTGTTTTTGACCAGCATTGCAGCCGCCCAGCTATAGTCTGGACACTCAGCCTTGAGTTGCTCCACTGCTTTTCTTAGGACCTCACTCTGTTCTTGATTTCTCCATTGCTATCCCAACAGGCAGGGCAGGGCAGCAGTCACTGACTTGAGTAGTGCTTTTATTTATACTCATGATTAATTTGTGGAGGCCCAGGGGGAAGACAGCAAGTGAAAAGCTGTTGCCTAGGAAATAAGATTCTTTTCGGAACTTTCTGAGAAACATTGAGTTTTTGATGTTTCACACAAAAAAACAGAGCTTCATGTAAGAGCTGAACCACCACGGAAACCCTCCTGTGTCAGGCTAGAATGCAGGACTTCAGAGCCTAAAGTCTTTGTTGACTTTTTACTCTGCCTAAATGTTTTAAAACGGGCTTGAGAGAAAATTTGCACTCTCCTCTGAAAGTTAGATCCATTCTTTATAAACTCCACACTGACAGAAAATTCCTAACAGCAGCAGATTCAGGGGGACCCCAGCCAGCTCTGACTCTCCATCCTCCCTGGCTGGTGTTGGCTTACTCTGCAGCATGTTCCTCTTTTTTGGGCCCTCACAGAGAGGATATCTGTGGGACCTGGAGAGGATAGGATTATATACCATGGAGGAACTCCCTGTTTTCCCTTGCGATAAAAGCTTGTTGCAACAGAAGCTGAATTTCAAGGGTAGCATAACAGTAGGTTTAATAAAATATTAAAAACCATGCCATCTCAGATGAATATAGGGATGCTTAGATCAAATAAAAAGATGCTCCAAATCAGAATTTTTGGTTGCAGGGGACAGAAAACCAACTCAAAGTAGCTTTAACAAAAAGAGAATTCATTGGCTCACAGAATCCAAGAAAGGAAAACTTCAGAAAGGAGAGGGGTACAGGTGAGACAATCAGAACTACGGAGTCAAGTACAGACTAGACTCTCCCTGCATCTCTCCTTTCTGCTTCTCTCTCGGTGTTGGCTTTTTTCTCTCTTGCTGCAGACTATTTTTCACCAGATGGCTGGCAAGGTGACTGTCAGCAGGTTTTGAGCTATATCTCATTGCTTCCTATAGCTGTTTCACAATTCCAGAACAACTCATGAAGAAGAACTCACTCATTTGGATCAGATACTTGGAAGAACCCTGTTTGGCCAGGGAAAGCCAGAGATCTCATATAGCCATGTGGATGGGGAAGTGTTTCTGGAAGAAGGAAAAGGTTCACAAACAATCCCTGAAAGGCTCACTCTACAGAGCCTTGACTATGTAGGAGAATCAGTCAGCAAACATCACAGCTAGAATTCACTGTGAGGATCACCTTGTGCAGGTAACCAGGAATCAGACTGATCAAGGGAATATCAATGGCCACACAACACATTAGAGGGAGAGGAGAGACTAGTACCAAGGTTTCTTGGAGTTGTATTTTTTGTTTTTCTCTATATATACTAGAAATACAGTAAAAAAAATTGAGTGTGTTTGTCCTCAAAAGAAATGTACTTCTCAATTTCTTATGAATCCCATGACATACAGAAATCTGTAGACTGTGGTGGCTTGTTATTGTTATTGCTGTTGAAAGAGGAATTGAGAATCTCTACCTTCTTCTATGTTAGAAAGGAGGAGGGGTGGGGGACACTCCCATAAGCCAGGCGCTGTGCTCAGGGCTTCACATTTGTCATCCCATTTAATTCTCACAGCACACCATGAGCAGGCATCCGCATTTTACAGATAAGGTAACCTGCCTAACATCTCCTAGTGAGTAATGCTGGGGCTTGCTGGCAGGCAGCAGGTTAGGGATCCTCTCCATGGACCCCCCCATGTGTTTGGGGTGGGGGTGGAGGCAGTTGGCTGAGAATTTGCTCAGTTCTGATGGACTCTGCCATCCCTGCTATAGACTCCTAATGAATCTCTGAGGGATGTTTATTATTAAGAGTTGCCTGTCCTCTATTCTCCCTGTCCCAGCAGGAAAGACAGCAGCCCTGGGAAGAGATAGATACCTGAGTCCAGGTAACTGGAAGCCACCTTCAGTCTAGGGTCTAGAATCGGCCTGAGGAGACCCTTACCACACCCACCACATTGCCTGGGCCTTGAGCTCAGCAGCACCAATACAAACCATTGTTTGGAATGTTATCTATATCTTCTCTCTTAACAAGGAGTAGGCCAAACCTTTTTTTTTCTTCTTCTTCAAAATTCAGATATTTGACTTTCAAATATCTTTCATAAACATATCATAATGAAAGTGGTGGGTTATCCAGATGGGGCCTTTTTGCAGTTTTCCCAATTAGATTACAATATGTATTTATTCCCTTAATAGTCTACAAAGAGGCTAAATTCTTTCATAATGTCACTTTGTGACAAAGCTGACAATGCTAATGAAGTAACTCTTCTCCCTATTGCCCCCTCCCCCAGAGCAGTCATATCTTATCATTGAATCTCAGAAACTCTTCACACAAAATCACTTGAAGTGCTTTGGGGGACTGTATTGTAAGGATGAATTTGTGCCACGAGTGTGAAATTCAATTTATATATTTTCACCTGGTTGTCCAAGTATAAGAAGGCTTTTCCAGCATTTAATGGAGCTGTTTATCTGTAAATATAAGCACTAATGCAATGTGACTTGCACGGATCTGGAAGCTGCCTTTTTTTCTCTGGCATGAGTACCCAGTAAACAAATAAAAGGGCTCTGGAATCGGGCAGAATTGCAAATGGCCTCTTTTCTCATGGAGAGGGTGAATCTCCAAGGAACCATAGAAATGAGCCAGACTGTACAATCTCATTGTCAAGGCACTTTGATTCCTAATCGAGAACATTCTCTTCTGAATTCTGATTCAGTGCTTCTGAATTCTGGTAATAGAAGCCCTTTAAGATCAAGAATGTCTGGAATTTAGATGTAGACGAAAGCCTGGCCACGATGATAGCTCTATCCCAGTAATCCTATAGAAATTACTGCTGCTGCTGTTATTATTGCATCAATTTCTTACGTAGAAATTTGCAAACTGTTTTAGAATTATTTCGTGCAAAAAAACAAGTGCTGACTATTGTTAAAGAGGGTTCAAAAAGTGCTGACAACTAAAGAAAGACTCTGATGAGGAAGTAAATAACTGAAATAATAACCAAGGCTAATTATAGAAATCTGAGAAGAGATGATGTTGCATATAATAATGACGGTAGTAGCTAACACTACACAGTGTATGCTGTGTACTAAGTGGTTTATATCACTGAACTTATTTAAGTGTTAACCACCTGAAGAGGCAGGTATTACTGTGATTCTCATTTTATAGATGATGAAACTGAGGTTCAAAAAAATCAAGTAACTTGCACAAGGTTATACAGTTAGAAAGTGACAGGGCCACATTCAAACCTAAACCTGTCTGACTCTAAATCTTGAGCTCATCACCACCAGCTCATTCTTTCAAATGCTAAAGGTAAGCGTTTTTCACTCCCTGATTTTGGGTGCTATTTCAGGTACCATCACTGTCCGAGGTAGAATCGACTCAGGTTTGTACACTGAATCCTACTTGTACAAAGCACTAAAATGGTGGTTCTCATACAGGGATGGTTTTGCCTCCTAAAGACATTTGACAATGTCTGGAAATGTATTTGGTTGTCACAAATTGGGAGAGAGTGGGGAGGTGTTGCTGGCATCTAGCAAGTGGAGGCCAGGGATGCTGCTAAACATCTTACAATGCACAGGACTCCCACCCCCGCCCCCTCCCCCACAACCACCGAAGAATTATCCAGCTCCAACATCAATAGTGCTGAGGTTAGAACCCCTGTATTTCATAAATTACCACTTGGATTCTAAGTAAAAACAGAGCAATCATACTCTTTTGCCCCCTCTTGATGTAGTGTGGCATTTGCCAAGGAAGCAAATTACAGTCTTGGAACCAGCCACAGATGCTGACTCTAAAATGAATGGCTTCTCAAAGATCCCACTGGGTGGGTGGACCAGATATTTTATTCTACAAACCAGGACACTGTGAACGGAGACATGAATTATAATTACTCCATGACAACAGGCATAAACCTGGAAGAATGCTCTCCCCCTAACCTGAGTTTCACTGGTGAAAGCATGTTAATTGCAGAAGCCAGTGTGGCAGAAAAGATCAAATGCTGCAGCACGTGTCTTGGCAATGTCTTCAAACTCTCCCAACTTAAAGGTGCATTTTCCCACCAAGAACTCAAAACCAGATTAGATTTCCAAAGGCCCTTCCGAGTCCCTCTGCTCTCCACAAGGGTGACACTTAGCGCCATCTGTTGGTGTTGTGCAGAGCTGAAAAGCTTTTGCTCCGCAGCCAGTTTCGCTGCTATTTTTGAAAGTTCATCATTTGAACGTTGGCAAGTCAAGAATCTTCTATAGTTCAATTTGTCTTGGCCAACACCCTGCCAGAGAAGTCATGTGTCATGGTTGTTTTGGATAGTAAAGCAAGCAGGCAAATCTGGAATCTGAGTCTCTAGGTGCATTACTGAGCCCAGTTATTCTTTCTGTCAAAAGAAGAGGCAAGTGGTGTCACGTGTTAAATACACCCCCATGGGTATAACTAGATTTCAAGAAAAACTTGAAAATTTTTTTTACTACAACCATATCTAACAACCATAATTGGGTAGTTAGGTGACTGAGGTGTGTGTCAACTGTACTCCACCCCTTCTTCCACTCAAGAGGGCATATCCAAATGGAAATGAGTAGAAGTAATTTTATTATAAGGATGCCCTTGGATACTCTCTACTTTATTATAAAGAGATTTATTCACAGACTTTAATTAGTGATAGCAATTGCCTGTGACCTGCCTCATAATCTACCATGACTCACCAGTATATTGGACACCATGCTTGGGAATGGGGGTCCCCTCCACAGTGCTCTGTCTCTGGGGAAATAAACACAAACAGCAAGAAGTAAAATAGAGCACTCCCTGTACTTCAGGTCTTCTAATTGTTTTTCTTGTTTTGAATTCAAAGTCCAATTTCCTGGTTAAAGCTCATGAGTTTTAGGAAGATAACAGTAGATACATTGGGCAGTAGGGAGGTCTGAAGTGGCCGTGTGCAAATCAATCATGGAAAGATGGACTGGTGGATAGGACACACACATGAAGGATAAAGAGGCCACAACAGGGTGAAGTTTTTTGATAAGGAGTGGGCTAGGCTGGGCGTGGTGACTCACGTCTGTAATCCCAGCACTTTGGGAAGCCAAGGCAGGTGGATCACCTGAGGTCAGGAGTTCGAGACCAGCCTGATCAACATGGAGAAACCCCGTTTCTACTAAAAATACAAAATTAGCCAGGTGTGGTGGTGCATACATGTAATCCTAGCTACTCAGGAGGCTGAGGCAGGAGAATTGCTTGAACTTGGGAGGCAGAGGTTGCAGTGAGCCGAGCTCACACCATTGCACTCTAGCCTGGGCAACAAGAACGAAACTCTGTCTCAAAAAAAAAAAAAAAAAAGAAAAGAAAAGAAAAAAAAAAGGAAAAGAAAAGAAAAGGAGTGGGCTCCCACTCCCATCTCCCATCTAGAGGACAGGATACTGATAAAGTAAAAGGTTAGGTTGAGAGGTTGATGCAGGGCTTTATCAACGATCTGTCTGATTCTACAACTAGCAGAGGGAAATAAGCATGCTGTGTTTCTTTCCTTTAGAGAGATGGTGGCAGCTGTAGGCAGAGAGTGGCCCACTGACAACCAGAAGAGGAAGACGAATGATCCTGGCTCCTCGGAGAATTTCTAATGGAGTTTTCTCCTCTACTGCATTCCATTTTTCCTTGCCACAGATCCTGAGTTCCCGTTCTTGCTGGCTGAAATACATTCTTTTCTGTTGACAGACACAAATTTGACAGTGCGGTGAGCTGTGGGCTATAATTCAACCTGATAGGCACCCAGGCTTCTAAATGAAAGCCAGGAATTGCTGGGGCAGGAGAGCAAACCATGGAGCTGAGGGGGCCTCCTGGAGTTCTAGAGGGTCCCAGAGGCCTCTGCAGGGCTGGACTGTACATTGTCTATCTTCCTCTTGTCTCCCATCCATTTGGGCTTCTCTGTTTTCTTTTCATTCCATTCCCATTCCTGCTTTACTTCTCCCCAACCATTCACACCACAGAAGGCTTCTCTGTCTCCTTTTTATCCCACTCCCATCTCTGCCTAACCTCCTGCCACCATTCACAGCACAGCTATAGCACTTTGGGAATCTCCTCAATTGACTTCTGATTGGGGTTGGGGAAGATGTGTCTCTCTCCGTAGCAACTGCTGCTCAGCTAAGGCAAGGAAGCTTGGACAAGAAATGAGCCTGGAGACATCAGCCTGTTGGACCTCAGCTTGCAGAGTTAAAAGCGCATCTTGTCTGAATCAATGAATGGGTAGTGGGTATGAGTCTTACCCTACATCTGTGCACATGAAAAATGTCAGAGTGTTTTTATTTTTCTAAATCAACTTTAATCTGTTCTGAGCTCCCACCAACCAGACTCACTGGAAACTTCGTCTTGGTCATAAGCTAGGGGTTTTCCTTCTCTGCTTCTGAGTTGTATGCAAGCCTAGAAAATATGGCAGAGTTGGCCGGGCGTGGTGGCTCACACCTGTAATCCCAGCACTCTGGGAGGCCAGGGCGGCTGGATCACAAGGTCAGGAGATCGAGACCATCCTGGCTAACACGGTGAAACCCCATCTCTACTAAAAAATACAAAAAATTAGCCAGGCGTGGTGGCGGGTGCCTGTAGTCCCAGCTACTAGGGAGGCTGAGGCAGGAGAATGGCGTGAACCTGGGAGGCGGAGCTTGCAGTGAGCCAAGATCAGGCCACTGCACTCCAGCCTGGGTGACAGAGAGAGACTCTGTCTCAAAAAAAAAAAAAAAAAAAAAAAAAAAAAGAAAAGAAAAGAAAGAAAAGAAAATATGGCAGATATGGCAGAGTCCAGGACACTTACAGAAGGCTCCTCTAGCCTATGGCTCATATTCTTTATTTAAGAAGTACAGCTCAGTGCCCTGAGGGCGGGTAGCGGCAGGGACTCCTTGGCAGGCTTCATGTGGGGTCTTTTCTGGGCCTAGGAGGCTCACTCCTGACTCATTTCATAGGAAGTCCTACCAAGGCCCCATCCACAGCCCCAATCCCAGTGTGCTTCCTGGGAATGGGACATGGGTCTCTACTATCCATGCAAGGCCTCTTGAAGACTGGGAAAGCTTTAAGTGACCTCGTTCCCTCTCTGTGGTTTCAGCATCACCTTACTCTTCAAATTTTACCCGAACCCTTCCCATATCTGTGACCTTCCAGCATAATTGTTGTGTGAGTCCAGATTTTTGCTAAAGACCAAGCTGTCAGCAAAGTTAGTTCCTTCTGAAGGCTGTGAGGGAGAATCTGCCCATGCTTGTCCCCCAGCCTCTGGTGGTCTGCCAGCAATCGCTGGTGCTCCTTAGCTGGTGCTACATAACCCTGACCTCCGCCTTCATCTTCATGTAGCCTTCTCCCCATGTGCTTGTCTGCATCCAAATCTCACCTTTTTATAAGGACACCAGTCATCTTGGATGAGGGGCCCACCCTACTCTAGTATGACCTCATCTTAACAAATTACATCTGCAATGACCCTATTTCCAAATAAAGTCTTAGGTATTGGGAGTTGGGACTTCAGCATATGAATTTCGAGGTGGGGGTGAACACAGAATTGAATCTGCCACAGTGATCAGTTTTCCCCAATTTGTCTGAGACTGTCTTGGTTTTAAAGCTGAAAGTCCCATGTCCCTGGAAACTTCCTCAGTCCCAAGCAGACCAGGACACCTTAGTTGGAGACAATGCCAAAACAGTAACCCAAAAATGTCTAATTCTTGGTGACTTTCTGCTGTATAGGTTTCTCAGGAACTTCAAAGGAAAGGCTGGCCAGGGACACATAAATTTGGGTGTTCCTGGGTTCTTAGATGAATGTCACTTTTTAAACTTCTGACACCCTGCAGATGTTCACTAAGCATTGATGGAAATGGAGAGAAGTTTCAAAGAGAAGAGAGCTCAGATTTGGGCTATGGGACAAATGTGGAGGGAGGAAGAAGGAAATGAAAGGTGGAGTGTGGACAGAGTGGTGACTCTTGGAAAGGAAGACCTGAGGGAGGTAAGGTGAGGTGTCTACCTGAGATATCAGAGTGCAGAGGGGATGGCCTGTGGGGCACTTGTACCTGAGGCCCCCTTCTCCATGGGTGGCAAATCCTCACCTATCGAGTGAACCATCATGCCCCGGAAGTGGTTCCAATCTCTCTGCCATAACTACTGCCAAAACTAAAAAACTACTATGTTTTTTAGTTGCTACCACTTCAAAAGAGCGAAGAGTCATTTCAACTCTTTAATTCTCCCATAAATTAAAGATAATGACCATAGTGCGTTTGGAAAACTATATTTAGGCCGGGTGCAGTGGTTCATGTCTGTAGTCCCAGCACTTTGGGAGGCTGAAGTGGGAGGATCACTTGAGCCTAGAAGTTCAAGACCAGCCTGGTCAATATAGCAAGACCCTTCATCTACAAAAAAATAAAAAATTAGCTGGGCTTGGTGGCATGTGCCTGTGGTCCCAGCTACTCAGGAGGCTGAGGTGGGAAGATTGCTTGAGCCCAGGAGGTAAAGGCTGCCGTGAGCTGTGATCATGCCACTGCACTCCAGCCTGGGAAACAGAGCAAGACTCTGTCTCTAAAAAAAGAAAAGAAAAGTTATGTTTAAATCATGCTTAAAACACACATATATTGCAGTTTTGGTACAAGTCTGCAACCAGGACTGATTAATTATGGTCTGAACTTTGAGTAGGAAACCTATTTTAGAAGTACAAAACCTTATCATAAGAGAATGGTCCCACCACACCCACTGTGTTTGACTATTGCTGCTGTTTAAAAGTTAGGTTTTAGAAAGCTTATGTAGATGGCTCCCAAGGGGTCCCTGTGTGATATGACATGATCTGGAAACAATTCCCTCAAAGCAAGTTTTCTGATTACTGATCCAGCTAATAGAATAATCAAAATAAACTCTTTCACAAAAGTCACTACCATTTGTGAGCAGGGGAATAATTTCAGAAAAAGGTATGATTTTGACAAATTACAGCAGCTGCTCTTATTAAATAAACATTCTCTTTTCATAAGGCCAAAGATGTATCAGAGCTCAGATGAGACACAGTTGATTAAAAAGCATATTGTTTGCAGTCTGTTGGTAATACTATTTCTCAAGCAACAATTGGATATAGAGTAAGATTTATAGGAACTCCAAATACTTGAACTAGAATAGATTTTCTCTCCATTACCCAGAAATTTGTGCTCCTTTCCATATTGTTAGCAGCCCAATCCTAAAAGACAGTTTTCCTAGTTTTAATTAAAACATCAGAAAAGTTGGTGTATGGCAACGAAGATACCTATTCTATAGAAGGAAAAATGGAGATGCTTAGTCCCTTGTAGAAATGTGATTAGGGAGCTGGACAGAAGCAGAGTCATCTCTGACCTCAGCTTCAGAGTTCTAGGGAGTCCAGCCCCACCCTCCTATCAGTGCTTCAAGAGGTATCTGACTTGATATTTTCTGTGGGTCCTGGACGTTCACCCCTGCAGCCAAGGGCTTTCATCTTCAGGAGTGTTCAACCTGTGCCATCTGTTCTCCTTGATGAGTGATTATTAGCAAATATTTGGCTTTGCACTCCTTAGTTTTGAAATCATTACAGTGTTCGCTCTTTCCTAATGAGTAACCACCACCTGCGGTTGGAAGGCAACCCAAAGGATCTGGCTGGGTTTTTTCACCGCTCCATGTTCTGTTTCATGCAATGAAGCAGAAACACCTTCATCCTGTAAAGAGCTCTCCACTTGACACACTCATCTGTCTTTCATTTTCACTTGTGTCTCCTCCATACAGGGAGAGAGTCACAGGGAATCAACTGAGAGAGGCAGGAAGCGAGGTGGCCAAAAGCTGCATGGTGAGAAGAAGCACATTAGGCTTGGAGGGCGCTGGCTGCTCTTTGGTTCTGCTGCATTGAATGAAAGCCACTCAAGGAGTGAGCTTTTATCTATCTATCTCTCTACTTATTTGTATTGAAATATAATTCACATACCGTAAAAGTCACCCCTTCAAAATGTACAATTTAGTGTGTTTTTAGTATTTTCACAGAGTTGTGCAACCATCACTGTTTAATTCTGGAACATGTTCACAGCCCCCTGAAGAAACCCTCTATCTCTTAGCAGTCACTCCTCATTTTCCCCCAGCTTCCCTCCAGCCCCAGTCCCTGGCAATCACTAACCTACTGTCTGTCTCTACGGATTTGGGCATTTTCTCTTAAAGCTCCACTCATGGGGTCCATTGCCATCTGTTTATGAATAGCCAAGAAAGAGGGAGAAATTACAGCCCAGGGAAAAGGAGGGAAAATCAATCTCTTGACACTCCCCGTTGCCTTCTGTGAAGTGACAATGCCCCAGTCTCTCTTCTATAACTGTACTTCATGTCTTCCTTTTATATCCAATGTGCAGCCCTGCTTGAGTAATCTGTTCATGGCCCCGGAACTCTTCCCCTTCCCCACCCACTCTTATGGCTTTAGCTCTCCTGGTAGGGGCCACACCACTCCTGGGCCCGCACCCTCCTTTGGAGCTTTGGTTATATCAGATACAGTGCTTGGTGCTCAAATTAGTTTCCTGTTGCTGCTGGAACAAATGACACAAACTTCATGGTTTAAAATAGCACAAATGTATTATCTTATAGTTCTGGAGGTCCGAAGTCTGAAATGGTGCATCCGGGCTGAACCCAAGGTGCTGGCAGGGCTGCGCTCCCTCCGGAGGCTCCAGGGGAGAACTGTGGCCTTTCCAGCTGCTAGAGCCACATTCCTTGGATTCTCTGGCTCTGTCCCCTTTCAAAGCCGGCAAAGTAGCATCTTCAAACCTCTCTTGGCTTGTTGTCGTATTGTCTTCCTTGACTCTGACACCTTCTGAGTCCCCCTTTATCATATCTGCAAAGTAAGTGCCCTTTGCCATGTAAGGTAACATATTCACAGGTTCCAGGTATTACAACATGGACATTTGTTGGGGGCGGGGGGCATTATTTAGTCTACTACGGTATTCAAAATACTATGTTCATTGAGAGGAAGAAAGGGAGGGAGGGAGAAAGAAAGAGAAAAGAAAGAAATAAAGAGAAAGAAAGAAAGAAGAAAGAGAGAGAGAAGGAAGGAAGGAAGGAAAGAAGGAAGGAAGGAAGAAAGGAAGGAAGGGAGCCAGGTGCTGTGGCTCACGCCTGTAATCCCTGCACTTTGCAAGGCCGAGGCAGGCAGATCACTTGTGGTCAGTAGTTCAAGACCACCCTGGCCAACATAGTGAAACCCCATCTCTACTAAAAATACAAAAATTAGCTGGGCGTGGTGGTACACACTCATAATCCCAGCTATGCGGGAGGCTGAGGAAGGAGAATCGCTTGAAACCAGGAGGCAGAGGTTGCAATGAGCTGAGATCGCGCCTCTGCACTCCAGCCTGGATGACAGGGTGAGAAAGGGAAGGGATGGGAGGAAGGGGAGGAGGGAGGGAAGAAGGAAAGAGGAAGAAAAAGTATATCGTTATGCTTCCAAGATCTCTGTTCTGCTGACTGTTCTGATGGACAAGGAGAGAGGACTCTGGGAAAGACAGGCTGTTTGGAAGTGCCCTCAGTCCTACGGAGTGAAGATGCTAGGGATGTGGAAGTATGGCATCTCTATGCTTCTTTTGACCACCTCATCTCTCCTTTCACCTGCTTCCAGCTTTGGCCAGGCTTAGGGTGCAGGACATGAGGCAGAGAGAGAATGCTGGACAATGGTAGTAAGTCGCACACACCTAGGGGCCCCATGGAGCTGTGAACCACTGCCCCAGCAGGACAACTCTGTTCTCCCTGCTGTTTAACTACAACTGGAAGGGCAGGAAAAGAAAGAGATTGGAAGAGAATTAATAAAAACAGTGCATAGTAAGGCTTTCTTCTCTGCTTGCTCAATAGTCCCTAAAGTAAGAATATCTAAAATGTGAAGGTTGTGTATGGTCCAACAGTAGAAACCACCCCAAACATTTGACAATGTAGCACATTATTTTCATGTGAGTTTCTGCAGATGCAGCAATCATGACTAATGCGTAAGTGAATAAATAAGCTAAAAGGTTGCCCCCACATCAAAGCTTGAAGTCAGATTTGGGCTTACATATATGTAGCTATATTTAAATAGCTTTTTGTTATTTTTACAAATTATTTTAAAAATTACTGTTTAAAGCAAAAATAATAATATATTGTGTGGTTTATAACATAGGTGGAAGTATAACATATGATTACAATAGCTTGAAGGCTGGAAGGTAAGAAGTAGTATTAGGTTTGAAGATAGGCTGGGATGAGTTTAATATGTCACTCAACAGACAGACTCCATTTCATTTTGTTCTGGAGAAGATGATACTTTTCATACAAAAATATGTTACTTAACATGGATTGAGTTTATTATTGTTGTATTAAAATGAATCAATATTTTACAATATCGGCTTTAATTTATAACATGATAAACATTGATAGATATATAATCCACAAGAACAAAAGCTCTTTGTAATCTTCAATCTTAAGACTGTAAAGAAGTGCTGACACCAACAAGTGTGAGAACTGCATGCCCTTGAAAAGAATTTGTCAGGAACACATATACACTGTTGGTGTGAGTGTAAATTAGTTCAACCATAGTGGAAAACCATGTGGCAATTCCTCAAAGACCTAATGTCAGCAATAACATTTGACCCAGCAATCCCATTACTGGGTACATACCCCAAAGAATGTAAATTGTTCTATCATAAAGACACATGCATGTGTATGTTCATTGCAGCATTATTCATAATAATAAAGTCATGAAATCAACCTAAATGCCCATCAATGACAGAATGGATAAAGGAAATGTGGTACATATACATCATGGAATACTATGAAGCCATAAAAAACGAGATCATGTCCTTTGCAGGAACATAGATGGAGCTGGAGGCCATTATCCTTAGCAAACTAACATAGGAACAGAAAACCAAACACTGCATGTTCTCACTTACAAGTGGGAGCTAAATGATGAGAACTCATGTACACATAGAGGGGAACAACACACACTGGGACTTGTTGGAGGGTAGAGGATGGGAGGAGGGAGAGGATGAGGAAAAACATGAGTACCAGGCTTAATACCTGGGTGACAAAATAATCTGTACAATAAACCCCCATGACACAACTTTACCTATGTAACAAAACTGCACTTGTACCCCTGAGCTTAAAATAAAAGTTAAACGAAGAAAAAAGAAAATAACATGTCATCCACTGTTCATTAAGATCCAGGCATTGACTCCAGAGTTTATTCTCTAAGGACACTACTGCTCTGCGTTTCAAATGTAAAAGAAAAAAAAATTTTTTTTTTTTTCAAAATTCAACATCCATTCATTAAAAAAATAGCAATCTAAAAATAGGAAAGAACAGCATTACCTGATGAAGAGTCTCTGCTAAAATGTACAGAAATATCATACCTGAAGAGTGCAACATTGCATATATTCCCTCTGAAGTTAGGAATAAAATTTTCCTTACTTTCATCACTGCTTCTATTCAACATTGAAAAAAAAAAGATTTTAAATCAGTGCAGTAAAATAAGAAAAATAAATAAAATGTATAAGACTTAAAAAGACAGAAACAAAATTGCTGTTATTTTATTTTGCTGTTATTACAGACAAAATTTTGTTGACACAAAAATTTCAAGTGGAGCTACAGAAAAGCTACTGAGAAATAGGACAATTCTAATGGTGACTGGATAGATCAATATAAAAATGAATACTGTTCTTATTTCCTAGGAACTATTAATTAGAAAATGTAATTTAAAAAAACACTAAACTTGATATTTGTAACAGACATTTGCAGATACAACAAAATTTAAAAAAAAAAAAAACTTTACGGAAAGATTTAGAAAGATATATAAATACCAGTTCATTGGCAGGAAGATTTAATATTATAAAGAAGACATATCACTTCTGCACTTCCATTGTTAGTCTAATAAAAGTCCTAAGAAGACTTTTTTCAGAATTGGACAAGCCAATCCTAAAGCCATATATAAGAGTAAAGAGTGAAAAAATTCCCAGACAAATTTAAAGGAAGTGGCCATATGTGGTAAGGGAGAAAGCTGGGATGGGGAACAAACTTTTTCTTATTAGATAGCAAAGCTTACTGTATTAGTTCATTTTCACACTGGTATAAAGACTGCCAGAGACTGGGTGATTTATAAAGGAAAAAGATTTAATTAACTCACAGTTCAGCATGTCTGAGGAAGCCTCAGGAAACTTACAATCATGGCAGAAGGTGAAGGGGAAGCAAGGCACCTTCTTCACAAGACAGCAGGAAGGAGAACGAATGCAGGAGGAACTACCAAACACTTATAAAACCATCAGATTTCATGAGAACTCACTGAATATCATGACAACAGCTTGGGAGAAACTGCCCCCATGAGCCAATTACCTCCATCTTGTCTCTCCCTTGACACGTGGGGAATATAGGGATTATAATTCAAGATGAGATTTGGGTGGGGACACATAGCCTAACCATATCACTTACCATGGAGCTGTAGAGAATAAATCAGTGATGGGGATTATAATTCAAGATGAGATTTGGGTGGGGACACATAGCCTAACCATATCACTTACCATGGAGCTGTAGAGAATAAATCAGTGCAGCATTGTCCTGGGATGTCAGGCAGCCTGGACAGTGAGCCACATATAGATGCAAGCTTGGTATATGACAGAGGCAGCTTTAAAATTAGCAGAAGGTAATAGACCAAACAAGTAATTCTAGCACATTTTCAGAAGAAGATAACATTTGATCATTATCTGCCATCATATTAAAAATAATTCTATAATGTAAAAATATGAATGTCAAAAACAAAACTATAGAACTATTAGAAGAAAACATGCGCAAATATCTTTATGAGAACAGAATGGGAACTGATTTGAAGAAAACTTTTTCATGATAGGAAAAGTACAAGTCACAAATAAAAAGTGTGATAAAGTTTTCTAATTAAAAGTATAAATTCACTTGCCAAGAAGCAGGAAAAAACATGCAAAGATAAGAACAGATTTTACAATCCATGTAATTAACAAAATATCAGTAACCAGAATGTATAAAGAATCCCTATTTAAAAGACAAACTCAATAGAAAGATGGGGAAAATAATATAAATAAGAAATTCCCTGAGGGGGAATCCTTCATGATCCATCAAGATGAAAATATTCTCAACCTCTCACACAAATAAGCACATTTCAAAATGAAACAGCAGTGAGATACACACACATCACTTACGTCAGCTTAGGACAGTTAATAAGCATGTTCATACCTAGTGTTGGCGAGGATGTATAGGAATGGGCATGCTGTACCATCACTGGAGATGCTAATTGGTCCAAGTGGCCACTTCAGAGAGTGACATGGCATCTCTCAGCACATTCTCCTTTAGAGAAACCCACATTTGCACAAAAGGAACGTATCCATGGGTGTCAGTGCAGCTCTGTTATTTCATAGCATGTAAATGGAAACTACCCATCAGTAGAGAAATAGATAAATAATCTGAGGTCTCTGAATACAGTGGAGGCTGGGAGTAGATCAATATGGTACCAAAGTAAGTACATTTCCAAAACATAAAAACAAACAGCAAAAGAAATGAACAGTATTATACCATTTATCTAAATTTAAAAAACACACAATAGTATATATACTATTGTAGTATCAGGGCCAAGGGAAAATTCTCCTTTACCTTCTAAAGGTTCACTGAAAATCACTGACAAGAGGGAGATTAATAAAAGAATAGACATACACGTTTATTTAGTGTATACACGGGAGCCTTCAGAACAAAGACTCAAAGCTACAGGGGAAATTGTCCATTTTTATGCTTAAGTTCAACAACCATGTAGAAATATGATTGGACAGAAAAGGTATCATCTAATGCTAATAGCCGACTGAGTGGGGAAACCCCGCAAGGCCCGTCTGTCTAGATTCTTCTTGGCCTCTCTGAGCACGCACTCCTTCCTTCTGGGTATGGGGCAGAACCCTCTCTCAAATGGGGCTCTTAAGACCTACATTCAAATAAGGTAGGTCAGATAATTTCTTCCTGGTTCGTTTTTACACAGAAAGGTAGAGGAAAAGTTAAAGTAACATTAAGTTTTATGGCTGGCTTTGGGAAGAGGGGTTCTGGTTTCTATGACCTGCCTTGGGGAAGAGAGATTCTAATTTCTCTGCCTAGCCTCAGGGAGAAGAGGAGAGCAGGAGAAGGTGGAGAAAAACTTTTGCTTCTGAAGCTGCTTCTGAGGCCTGCATTTCAGGGTATTGTTTTCTGAGTCCTAGCAGTAGAAACGGTAAAAACACATTCATCACAATAATTCCCATTAGCCTTATAGGGGATACTATTGAGGAAAGGTAAGAAGAAAGGAAATGAGAAATGGGTTGGGGATTTAGCTGTATTTGCAATGTTTTATTTCCAAAAGTTGTGAGCCAAACATATATGACAAATGTTAGCTGTTTGCTTTTGGTGAAAGACATTATTTTTTGTACTTCCTCTCTATGTTGTAAACATTTTCATAATTAATCAAATCTTTTTTTAAAGATTATGTAAATGGCAAAAAGTTTTTACCTATAGAATAATCTGCCTCCCCCAAAGTTATCTGTGCCCTAATCCCCAAAACCTATCAATATATATTTCTTTTCATGGCAAAAGAGACTTTGCAGATGTCATTGAATTAAGGATCTTGAGATGAGGAGACTTTCCTGGATTATCTGAGTAGGCTCAACATAATTACAAGGAATTACAGGAATACAGGCAGCCTCTAGGAGCTGGAAAAGGCAAGGAAACAGTCTCCTCCAGAGCCTCCAGGATAAAATAAAGCCAGATGAGACCCTGATTTTAGCCTCATTTGACCCATATCAAACTCTGATCTCCAGAACTGTAAGAAAATAAATTTGGGTTATTTTAAGCTATCAAAGTCATGGTAATTTGTTAGAGCAGTCAGAGAAAATTAATATATTAGCTCATCCTAATTTCTGTTTTTAAAATTAAAATGAGGTCTGTAATCTGTCAGGTCTCTTAGTTCGTTTGTGCTGCTATAACAACATTCCAAGGAGTGAGTAATTTATAAACAATAGAAATGTATTTCTCACCGTTCTGGAAGCTGGGAAGTCCAAGATGACGGCATCTGCATTCCGCATCTGGCAAGGGCCTTTGCTGCATCCTTACATGTCTGAAGGCAGAAAGGCAAAAAGGACCTAGCTGGTTCCCTGGGGCTCTTTTATAAGGTACTGGTCTCATTCATGAGGGATGACTTCGTTGCCTTCTAAAGGCCCCATCTCTTAATACTCACACATTGGGTCTTAGATTCCAACATATGAATTTTAGGGTGACATACATTTGAACCATAATACCATAATACCTTAGAACCAAATGTTCTAAGGTTTATTCACTCAACAAGTACTTATTGAACATGAGTGCTGCTATGCCCCAGACACTCTGCTGTGGACTTACTTAAGATAGAAAAGTGAGATAAATTTGACAAAAATTCCTGCTCTTACGGGGAAAGAGTGGATGGAGACAAAAAATAAGAAAAAAATAAAGTTAGAACATAAATAGAATATTAGTACAGTGGTGAATGCTACAGAGACAAGAAATAGAACAGGTGTGGGGCTTGGGAGTATGGAGGATGTGCTTGGGTGAGAAGTGATTGCAATTTTCAGAAGGGTGCCCCAGTAGTCCTCGTCAGGAAGGCGACACATGAGCCAACTCTTGGAAGAAATGAGGGGAATCTCGTCATATGGATGTGCAAAGGAAGAGTGTTCTAGCAGAGGGAACAGTCACTGCAAAGCCCTAGGCTCAAGTATGCTCAGTGTATTTGTGGGACACAAAGAGGCCAATGGGGTTGGCACAGAGAGAGCAAAAGGGAGGGTTACAAGAGCTACCTCAGAGAGGAAGGAGAGAGGTGGGTTGTCAAGATGTTCCCCAAGTTAGTGGCTGCGTTTGATGTAAATATAATCCTAAAAAGCCACCGTGAGTCTAAGGGCAAGCAAGCAGCAAGTGCTCAAAGGATGCTGAAGCCAGGGCTTCCCTCCCTTCTTTCCTTCTTCCTCTCCTGCTTAGCGTGGTGTTGGGTCCAGGAACAAAATAATCTAGAATACAAAGAGTGTGATAGGTGAGGTGTTGGGAAGGGCTGCAGGGTGGGCTGCTGGCGGCCTTCCAGCTGGGGAAGTCAGGGAGGCTTCCTGGAGGGATGGCGGCTGAGCTGGCTAGGATCCAAATGTGAGGATTGGGGTAGGGCCTCCTGGGGAAAAGCAGCATCAAAAGCAGCCTTGGAAAGAGGAAAGCAGGGGACCCAGGGCCCTAATTCAGGGAGGGAGTTGTGCATAAGAGCAGATGTGACAGCCAACAGAGGGAATGGGAGGGAAACTGGCAGGAGGAGGGTCTGAACTTATACTCTTTGCAGAGCCTCAGCTGGCTTTTGAGTTTGTATGGAGTGTAGGAAGTGAGCAAATCAATGTATGCTTTGAGAAAATTAATTTGGAATAAGTTCCTCCTGAATTTCATTGTGTTTGATATGAAAATTTAGCCTTGGGCCAGCATTGCATGGAATTTTTAAAGTGTATCACTTTACAAATCAGGAGCCCTCTGCTCCTGACACCCTTATATAGAGAGTTCTACTTAATTTTACAGAAGGGTACAGTTTTACCTGCTCTTGTTCCATGCAACTCAGAAAAATAAATTATTTAATCAACGATATGCTTTACGGCATTACGTTTGCCTTTTATATTTAAAAAATTTTTTGTCCTTCTATTTTCATGCCTTTAGTTATTCAATACAGCCTTCGTTTTACTAAAATCATGTTCCTGTCCTCTAGAAACTGAAAAACTTGTCTAATGCCATAAAACCATAAGGGAAGAGTGTTCTCTGCCCCAGATTTTGGCCTATATGCCTCTTTTTTCTGTTTAGTCTTAATTGAAAGATTGTTTTATACATTGTTCTTTTTCCCCATATCTATTTTTGTTCTTTCTAGTCTCATTTCAGAACTCACTCAACCATTTCTACTTCTCAAAGAGATGCTATTCTGTTGATAACAGAGAAATCTCCAGGTGCACTGCCATTATCTAATTCTGGGATATTATTAAGAGCATTTAATTCAAACAATCATGTTTTATTAGAAAAGAATGACTAAGTCTTGGATTGAATTGACTGGGGCATAACTATTTTAGGGTTTGTTATTCGAATTTAGAATTATCAGGCAATTTCTATGGCTGTTTGAGGTGTCTGTTTTTACTTGTAATAACGATTCTTCTAATAAAACCTTCTGTAGGATACTGTTTTCTTCTTATTAAGGGGCTGATATGCTTTATTTAATATAATCATCTTAATGCCTCAGGAATTTTTCTATTACTTTCATTATAAGATTGGGGAAACCCACGCATGGGACTTAAATGACTTACCCAAGCAGGCGACACCTTCACTTGAACCTTCGTTTGTATTCAGGGTTTTTTTTTTTTTTTTTTTTTTTTTGAGATGGAGTCTCACTCTGTCACACAGGCTGGAGTGCAGTGGTGCAATCTCAGCTCACTGCAGCCTGGATTCCAGCAATTCTCCTGCCTCAGCCTCCTGGGTAGCTGGGATTACAGGTACGCGCCACCACGCTGGGTAATTTTTGTATTTTTAGAAAAGACAAGGTTTCACCATGTTAGCCAGGCTGGTCTCGAACTCCTGACCTCAGGTGATCTGCTTGCCTTGGCCTCCCAAAGTGCTAGGATTACAGGTGTAAGCCACTGTGCCGAGCCTGTCTTCAGGTTTATAAGTCAATTCTCCTTCTGTAGTTATGTTAACGCTAAGCCCATGTGTTACAACATCTTATCCCTGAATTTGTGAATCCCAGAAAAACTGGCTGTTGCGGAACAATTTCTACAGAAAAAGAGGGCTAGAAATGTTTTCATTGGATACTGATAACTCTGCTTCAGTGTGACCTTTAACTAAATTATAACCATTGTAATTCATTTTAATAGAGTTGATGTGATGGTGGGCACCAATGTCAATCTATTATTATGAATCATTTTCTGTATCATGAAATCAATACCTTTTATCTCATTACTATTTGTATTCTTTTGGTATTGTTATAGATAAGGGTTCCTCAGCCTCCGCTCTATTGACATTTTGAGCCAGATAATTCTTTCTGTGGGGAGCTGTCCTGAGCACTGTAAATGTTTAGGAGAAGCTGTGGCCTCTACTCAATAGATGCCAGTAGCAACTCTCACCCCAGTTGTGACAACCAAAAAGTCTCTAGGTGTTGCCAAATATCCCCTGGGGGACAAAGTCGTCCTTTGTTGCAAATCACTGCTGTTGATGATATAGGAATTAAAATATTTTATTCTTTTAAGCTATTGAATTCTCTAACCTAAACATGCATTATTAATTACTTAAGCACACTTACCCATTGATCCTCCTATCATCAATAAGAATCTGTTGAGAACATCTTCCAGTACAGAGAGGAACCAACATCTGGTTAATTCAAACACAACCCCTGGGATCAGGTAATTAAACATGTTCTTAACTAGCTGTCTTACCAAAATCAATACAAACTGCAGTTTCATCCATCTTAACTACAGAGCATGTGTTTTTCTAGTAATGTTCCTTGTCGAGCTTTTAGAGCTGGGAATTGAGAAAACAAGACAGAATCGGCATCTTTGGTTGCATAATAAATGTGTTTGACACACATCAACCTGAGTACTCCGCAAATTTGATAACCATTTCACCAATTTTTGTGTTAGATCATTTTAAATGAAGCAACCGTTTATGATGGGGTAGGGGGAAAGGAGGTAAGGGTCTAGGGAAAGAGACATACATGAGAAAGGGAGGACAAAGAATTCTGGAGGATGCCTACATGAGGCAAGTATTTCTGGATTCCAGGTTGATAGACAAGAATCAATAGGCTGTGGTTGTTAAATATACAGTCCATAGACTAGACCCTCCAGTTCACATCTCAGTCCTTCTACTTATTAACGATGAACTTGAGCAAGACATTTACATTTTCCCTGCCTCACATCTTATGGTGTTGTTATCAGGATTAGTGAGTTGAAAGAAATAAGGCACTTAGAAGAGGAGCCAACAGATAGTTGCTAAATGTTACTTGTTATTCTTAAAACAATATAGATAGCTTTGCATATAGAACTACCCATTGACACAGAGCTGGAGAGAGGCAGTGTGTGGTCTGGTGGCTTGGGTTTGGAGCTGAGCCCTGCCATTCATTGCTGGGTGACGTCTGGACCTTGGTTTTGTCGGCATAAGTTGGTTGTAAAGATTAAATGAGAAAAGGTAGGTAAAGCCCCTGGTGAGGGGTCCGGTACAAAAAGCAATAAATGCCAGTTTCTTTCCCCAGGCTTGAAGACTGATACCTAATTCTGGCTTGTTATAAGACCCAGGAAGATTACTTAAAATCTCAGATCCTCAGTTTTCACATCCATGGACTTACCAGATCCATCTTTCCATCTGTCCATTCAATAAATTTCATTCAATCATCACTAAGTTGGCCCAGACTAAGTCCTGGAAATCTTTAAAACCCTCATTTAAAAAATATGGAGAATTTCAAATGTCTGAAAAAACAGATTATGCATAACCAACCCCCATTTACCCACCACTCAATTCGAGCAAGCCACCTTTCAGCTTTAGACTTCAGAAGGCCCTTGAGTTAGGATGGCATGGAGGGTGGAATAAAAATACCAGGGAGTTTCTGTTAACTCCAAGTTTAATACGAGTTACCAGTATAATGTGGCTATAGCCCAGACTAATAACTCCCCTTAGCCTACATTAAAACAAGCATCACATTTAGAATAAAGGCAATGATGCTGTTCTCTTACAAGCTGCTCGGGCCTGTCCTGGAGTTTTCCATTCTGTTTCTACATCACATTCAAGAGGCCCCTACATCAGTAAGAAAAGGTCAAGAGGAGAAACAGCAGGATCGTTACACAGCTGGAAGCCATGAGTACTGATTATCATTGTCACTTATTAAGCTCCTGCTGTTTGCAAGCTGTATGGCAAGTGCTTTCTATAAATTATTGAATTCTCATAAACACAAAAAAGTAGATGTTATTGCTTTCACACCATCTTACGGATGAGACAGAGTATAAGATGAAACTGGGGAAAAGAAAATTTGAATTCATCTCGTTCACCCAGTAGGTCACTGAGCAGAGACTTGAACCCTAGCAGTCTGGTTCCAGGACCCACATCCTGAGCCCTACACCCCAGCCCCAGGAGGCTTAACCTAGAGAAGAGAAATTGAGCTCCACAATCTTTCTTCAGATTCCTTGGAGGGCTGTCTTGTGGAAGCCATCTTTGATGGACTTTGTGTGGCTCCAAAGGGCAGATGCAGGTTCTAGGTGTAGCAGTAACAGGCAGTGGGTTTCGTTTCAACACAAAGTGCTTTTTATTCCTTAGTGCTATTCAGCACACATGTGGCTTGGGAGGCAGTGAGTTCCCTGTCACTGGAGATGTGCAAACAGTGTGGTAGTGTGGGAAGCAGGAAGAGAACAATCAGGCAGGTCTGATTTGCAACCTGATTCTGTCACTTACTAGCTTGGCGGCTTGGACATAATACTACTACTCTGAACCTCAGTTTCCTATCTGTAAAATGAAAATACTTAACTTAAAAGGTTGTTTTGAGAATTAGAGATGCTATTTACAGAGGTCCTGGCTCATGATAAATACCTGATAAATAGCAGCCTTGTTTCAAATTTCTGCATAAACCCATGCATCTGCTGGGGTGCTGGGCTGCTTCCCCTCTAGGTTCTGTGCATCTCTCCATCCTGACTGACACCCAGGAGTCTTGGCTTTTTAGGATTGACTCCAAAATGGCTTTATCCATCACTGTAAAGTGAACATTTTGCAATAGTCATTAGATGAATATTCTTATTAACTTTTCTCTGAAATCATCCTTTACTGTGTCATGAACTGAGAAAAAGAAGGAGCAAAAAGAATAATGGTTAAGGGCTCCATCTGCTGCGTCTTGGTTTACAGCAACAAAGGCCGTGCACTACCCAACCTTGGGAGTATCTATTTTTAAGCAAGCTAAATTTGCTTACATTATGCAGGCTTTCATGGAAATGCGGACTTGAATGTCTGAAGTATGAATGTTGAAGTATCTGGGAGCTGTGCTACACTGGCTAGGCTTCCCCAGGCACTTGATGCTGGGTGGAGGAGTGTGCAGAACTCTAGGAGAGGAGCAAGCATCATCTGTAACAGTACAGTGTTGGCCAACCCAGCTCTTACTTCGTCGTTCATCAAAATGTTCGCTGTTTCAAACTATTTGAGTCCCAAAGAGAATACGTCATCAGCATTGCCCTCTAGCATGCTACAGCAGGTCACAGGCCAGTGGGTTTCCATATTTTTAAGGCTGTAGAGCCCTTTTCTTCCGTAGAGCTCTTTTCTTCCATGGATTGTCCCAAACACTGGTAGGTAAGACAGGTGAAAGGATACCCTTTGGGTTGAAGTTGGGGTGGGGAACTGGAGGTTGCAGTCTGTTGGCCCCCTGACCACCCTCAACAGCTCCTCCTAGTGGTCTGGAG
The DNA here is from genome assembly GCF_028885655.2 of Pongo abelii. Classification (NCBI taxonomy): domain Eukaryota; kingdom Metazoa; phylum Chordata; class Mammalia; order Primates; family Hominidae; genus Pongo; species Pongo abelii. Next base: position 127,881,426 of record NC_071993.2, on the reverse strand, counting down.
GCACCACCTTGAACCTCTAGGGCCCGTGGAATCCAGATTGACAACCAGTTGGACACAGCCATTTCAAATCCCTTTCTTGTTTTAAGAGGCAAGAAGCCTCTTAAAAGGCAAGAAGTCAAAGAATGACTGCCACCTTTTACACACAGCAGGTTTGCAAGCCCTTCTAGCACCTACAGATGGTAAGAAATTGGAGGGACTTCCCTGCTGACTTGGTCGTCAGAGCCAGCTGAGTATAACAGTCCCTGTTTTGAACCCAGTCTTTTAATGTTGTTTAATAAAACAGAATAATTTTACTTTGTTTTGCTAAGCTTTTTACTGAATTGCCACTATTTTCAAAATGGATGTTAGTGGAGGAGGTGGTAATACAATCGCTACCAGTATTTATTGAAGGAAAATAAGGAAATAATTGTTCACTCGACATTGCCATGATTTTAACGGTTTGGGGAAAGGCCACCAGAAACAGTTTTGAGTGCGAATAATGATGCTGCCATGCCTAGGAAGCTGGAGGAAGCTCTTATGGACACTTGACTGATCCTGCTTAGACCTCAAAGCATCTAGACCAGGGCCTGGCATAGAGTAGGTGCTCAATATGCATTGACTGGATGAGAATGAACCCAGGGTACCAGACACATTATAGCTTCATGGCGCTGTCCTGCACATTGCAAAAATGTAACTCCAGTTTGTGCCTCTTAGGATTTCACTGATCAGTTATGTCCCCCCTTCTTCTGGCAGAAAAGGAAGAGGCAATATAAGATAGGACACATTTATATTTTTAATTTTCTTTTAGTAAAACAGCTTCTTTTAAGCAAAGACAGTTTGGTGGTAGCAATTGGCACAAGTAGATGCTGAAACCAATTAGTGAGATGACATGAAGTAAGATAGAAAAAATGTAGATTTAATTGAAGAAAGTTGCAATATAAAATCAAGCTGCCAGCCTTTAAAATTGTAATTAATTTTAGGGGAAGAAAAAGCTCATCGAATCGCTCTCACTGCTTTCTCACTCAAGTGTTTGCGCAACCGACTGTCTCATTTAACTCTTCCTTCCCGCAAGTTGCTCTTCCAGACAGCTTCTGATCCATGAGAAATCCTCCTCTCTGGGAGACGGTTTTATGACTCAGTGGATTCACAGAAGTTCTTTCCTCTGGAGATGTTTTTAGTGATCTCCAAAGGATGCTACATCATAAATTCTGACAGAAGACATGAAATATGACAGTGGACATGATCAGGCTGGTAACTAGCATCCCAGGTCTATCTGGGGTCATAAACAATGGCGCTGTTGGAAATGATGAAAAAGGAAACTATCGGCTAATGAGATCAAACATCCAGTCAAGGCAGGCATTAACCCACCTGCTTACGAGGTAGTTTGCACTTTCTAGATTCCCACGAAACAATGAAGGAAGCAGACAGAGGGAGAAAGTATTCAAGCAGAGTCTAAAAATTCCTCCCACAGTAGCCAAATCTCTTCTAACTCAGCCTCAACTATATCCCACCATTATAAATCCATACTGTAGTTGATTTCTCCAGGTATCTTTTTGTATTTTTATTTTTTGAGACAGAATCTTGCTCTGTGGCCCAGGCTAGAGTGCAGTGGCACGATCTTGGCTCACTGCAACCTCTACCTCCCAGGTTCAAATGATTCTCCTGCCTCAGCCTCCCAAGTAGCTGGGATTACAGGTGCCTGCCACTGTGCCTGGCTAATTTTTGTATTTTTAGTAGAGACCGGGTTTCACCATGTTGGCCAGGCTGGTCTTGAACTCCTGACCTCATGATCCACCCACCTTAGCCTCCCAAAGTGCTGGGATTACAGGCATGAACCACCATGCTCGGCTCCAGATATCTTTTTAGAAAGACTCTGATCTGAGAAGGCACCTCTGTATGCTAGTGTGAGTTAATTGATCAGATACATTTCCTCATTGGCAATAGAGATAGAGGCAAAGGGGAGCTTTGAGTAACAGGACCTCGATCGAACCTTTGTGTGCCCACCTTGTGATTGTCTTCCAGCGTGTGCTGACTTGTATGACAAATAATGAGACAATGGGAAAGCTACTCTTGAAGGCTCTGTTCTCTTTGCATGGGCAAATAAAGCAGAAACCTAATTCACAGGCTCCTTTCTCATGATCACTATTTGCACAACACTCTGCATAGTGAGGGATGTTATGTCCTTTAATCCTGACTACAAAAGGCAAAGAACCTGTATTGTAAGGAAACAAGGGAGCCGGAGCATAAAGAATGTTCACTTCCGGCAGTAAGTGGGTCTTAAGATTGTGTTTAATTCTGCTTGAAAGTATTGTGGGCATATAATTTTCATTTCTGAAATGTTATCCTCATTTCTCACCAATCTTTAATGCACAGAGGCTAATGATTTTAAATTTCATTGTTCTTGCCCTTGAGCTTGTCAGTGAAATAATAACCTACCATGAAACTTGTCCATGTTCTGCTGCCTGAAGAATCCTTTAGCAAAGTACATCCTAATACTCTAATTGATCGATAGTTTAAATTTTTGCTTTAATACATAGGCATATTTAACTCAGCAAGGAAACAAGAAGGATAGGTAATTGGATGTCTTTTTCTTTTTTAATGTGAACTTTCTTTCTGCCAGGAGCACACACAACCAGGAAATTCTGAAGGTGAGCAATGAATGAGCCAGGGCTTGTTTTTTATAAATGTTTATAAAATCTATAGTGATATCACCTCTTTCAATCTGATTTTGGTAATTTGTATTTTCTTTGTTTTCTCAATCAGTGTGGATAGGTATTGTGTCAACATGCTAAAGCAAAAACTACCTTTCTCAGAATTCCCTTCTCTGTTTGGTTCTGAGTCAGGGTTGTCCCCAAGAGAAATTTACATGAGATGTGCAAGACAGTGTGAAAGGAAAATATCTTGGGGCCCCCAAATCACTAAGTTGAAGGGAAAAGTCAAGCTGGGAACTGCTTAGGGCAATCCTGCCTCCCTCTATTCAGTCACCCCTCTGCTCACTGAGATAAATATGTATCTGATTGCCTCCTTTGGAGAGGCTAATCAGAAACTCAAAAAAATGCAACCATTTCTTTCCTATCGACCTATGGCCTAGAAACCCCCTCTCCACTTGGACTTGTCCCACCTTTCAAGACAGAACCAATGTTCATCTTACATATGTTGATTGATGTCTCATGTCTCCCTAAAATGTATAAAACCAAGCTTTGCTCTGACCACCATGGGCACATGTTGTCAGGACCTCCTGAGGCTGTGTCACGGGCATGTGTCCTCAACCTTGGCAAAATAAACTTTCAAAATTAACTGAGACCTGTTTCAGATATTCGGGGTTCACAGCAGAATAAAGTGGCAGCCAGTAGATGTATGGGAAGGTGTGGCTGAGCTCTTGCACACTGCTGGTTCTTTGGTGGTTCATCATACATGTGTGGGCAAGAGCCAGGCCTACAGCTCCCCTCATTTCTGGGCTTCTGCCTGCAGCTTTTCTCAACCCTGGTTGAGCCACCTATGCAGCTGCACAACAAGAGCACCAGCAGCTCACTTGAGACGTTGAAGCTGGACGCTCAGAGGCAATGAAAGACCCATGCAGGTTCCAGCTTGTGCCCCTGAATCCCAGTAGGTCCTCCTAGGCTCCAGTTTATCCTGGGTTTCTCCCCCTTCTAGTCCAGGTTTTGTTCCTGACTGATGGCTCTGTAGGCTTTGGACACCAAAGCACTTGTTTCACATAGACTGTTTAACCAGTTACCCCTGTCAACGAAGGAGTCAAACTCTGTAAAATATTTAAGGAGGTTTATTCTGAGCCAAATATGAGTGACCAAGGCTTGTGACACAGCCCCAGGAGGTCCTGAAAACATGTCCCCAAAGTGGTTGTTTTACAGTTTGATTTTAGACATTTTAGAGGGACAGAAGTTACAGACAGACATCAATCAATACATATAAGGTGTTCATTAGTTTGGAAAGGCAGGCAACTCAAAGTGGGAGGGCTTTCGGGTCATAGGTGGATTCAAAGATTTTGTGATTGGCAATTGGTTATCTGAAGACCTGGAATCAATAGAAAGGAGTGTTTGGGTTAAGATAAAGGGTTGTGGAAAACAGGGTTCTTATTATGTAGATGAAGTCTCATCGGTGGCCACCCTTAGAGGCAACAGATGGCAAATGTTTTCTATTCAGACCCTTAAAAGGTGCTAGACTCTCAGCCAACCTCTTCAGGATCAGAAAAAGACCTGGAAAGAACAGGGGATTCTCTACAGAATGTAAATTTCCCCCACAAGAGACAGCTTTGCAAGACCATTTCAAAATACATCAAATAAGTATATTTTGGGACAAAAGACTGATTTCTTTAAGGGCCTGCTACTTGTCATGCAATACTATACTAGAGTCAGGTTGGAATTTGGTATCTTACTGCTACAAACAGTTTGTTCTCTCAGTCTTAGAATCTCTGTTTTAATGTTAATGCTGATCAGTTGTGCCTGAATTCCACAGGGAAGAGGTTACAATGAGGCATGTCTGACCCCCACTCCTTTCCATCCTTGCATTAAATAGTTTTTCAGGTTTCTCTGGAATGCCCTTGGCCAAAAGGAACATCCATCAGTTGGCTGAGAGGCTTAGAATTTTATTTCTGGTTTACAGCGCAATTGCACGAGGTCAGATTCCTACCATATTCTATATCACTCATATTGGCTCAGATTCTCTGATCAACCCTCAAGTGAAGTCTTGTTGTGGGGTTATCAATGTTATCATTTTATTCACAAAAGTAACTATTGTCCTTGCTAATTTTCTCTATTATTTATCTGTTTTCTACTTCTTTGATTTCTGCTGATCTTTCTTTCTTCCCTTAAACTTATTTTCAGTTTAGTTCACCCATGTTTTCCTAGTTTCATAATGTGAAAACATATTTTAAAAGAAGAAATATTCAAGTCAATGTTTTCAGATTTAAATTTGTAACTGCCCGATGGGTTCTTCTTGTACAAACAAAACCAATTCACGGAAACTCAAGTCATTGCCATAAAAAAAGAGTTTAATTAATATGAGACTAGCCACGCCAGGTAAGAGATGAAGTTATTACTGAAATCAATCTCACTGAAGGCTTGGAGGTTAGGGGTTTTTCAAAGACAGTTTGGTGGGCAGGGGGCTAGGGTATAGGTGCTGCTAATTGGTTGGGGATGCAATGATAGTGGTATGAAATATGGTCCTCATGAGCTGAGTCGGCTTCTAGGTGGGGCCACAGAACTGGTTGAGTCACAGGTCCAAATGGGGCCATCCGGTTGTTAGAAGTGCAAAACCCTGAAAAGACACTTCAAAAAGCCTAACTTTGGGTACTACAATGGTAATGTTATCTGCAAGAGTTAATTGGGGAAGTTGCAAATCTTCTGACCTCCGGGAAAATGGCTGTAATTGTTTACCTACTTTACATTTTAACAGAATTCCAGCCCCTCTCATTCTCCTAACCTGATGATCTTTCATTAATTTTACAAGTTCAGTTTAGTTTTGGGGAAGGGCTATTGTTATTTAAAATATAAACCAAATTTCTCCCAAAGTTAGCTTGGCCCATGCCCAGGAATTAGCAAAAACAGCTAGCCTGTGAGGTTAGAAGTGAGATGGAATCAGCCACGTCAGATTTTTCTTTCTATCATAATTTTGCAAAGGTGGTTTCGAAGCTATACATCTCTCTTAAGTCAGTGCTTTAGCAGAATCTCTGAATTTTTGATATGTGTTTTAAAATCATTTTTCTATATAAACTATTTTCTTAATGCTTATAATTTCCTCTTTGACCTGTGCATATTTTACAAGGGTGTAGTTTAATTTTTAAGCCCTTGGAGACTTCCTAGATACTTTATTGTTATTGATTTCTAATTTAATTTTATGGTTCTAAATCAGCTTTTAAAGATTTCAATATTTTGAAATTTATTGAGACATTTTAGAACCTAGCATATAGCCTCTCGGTGAATGTTCTGTGTGTTCTTAAAAAGTGAATGTGTACTCTACCACTGTTCAGGAAATGCCAATTGGGTCAAGTTTCTTGATAGTCAAATCTTCTATATTGTGTTCTTAAAAAGTGAATGTGTACTCTACCACTGTTCAGGAAATGCCAATTGGGTCAAGTTTCTTGATAGTCAAATCTTCTATATTGTGTTCTTAAAAAGTGAATGTGTACTCTACCACTGTTCAGGAAATGCCAATTGGGTCAAGTTTCTTGATAGTCAAATCTTCTATATCCTTACCCATCTTTTTGTCCTATTTTTTCTGTCAATTATTGAACAAGAGGTGTTAAAATCTCCAATTACTTCTATTTCTCTCTTTAACACTGTCACTTTTTTCTTTGTGGATTTTGAATTTCTGTATACATTTTGTATATTTTGAAGGTCACACACGTCTTTTGTTGTCATGTATTCTGATGAATTGACCCTTTTGTCATTATTAAATGTGCTTTATCTCTATTCATAGTCCTTGCCTTGAAATTTATTTTGACTGGTATTAATATAGCCACACCACATCGTGTTTATTAAGCTCACATTTTGCATGGTATATCTTTTTCTATCCTTTTCCTTTCAGTCTGTATCTTTATATTTAAAGTGCATTTGTCTTAGACGTCCTTTTTTTTGGCCACAGGATAAGAGGAAAACCATAAAAATTACCAGATGCCCTATGATGAAAGAAAAGATTTCTAAATGGTGTTGTATCTGGATAACTATAAACCACATATTAGCTTCCATGACTTTAGGCAAGTGATTGATTAACAATATAATTTTCCTGTAATTTGTCAGTTGCTCAGCTCACACAGATCCTTTTGACAACTGTTTCTTAAACAAGAAAAACAGGAGACTGTCAGAGACAGTTTAGGTTGCTGGTGTTACATCTTGCAATAAAAACATCATTTGAATGAAATGAGATCATAAGAGTTTGCTGCTAACTCTGAACAAACACCATCATCTTGCAGCATAGCAGTGGATCTGGCAATGGCAGTTTGATGACTCTAATCAAAGCACTTATCATATGAATTGAAGTGAAAAGAAAGAGAAAGGAGAACAAAGAAATTATTTTACTCTAAACAACAGGTGCCTTGAAATTAAACCATTTTTAGTGGTTAAATGACCTTATATTCACTCTCTTCGTATCTATCCATCGCCAACTCATATATTCTAATCTTTCAAATTGCTAGACTGAATTAAAAATAATTGTTTTCTATACAGGGTCAGGAAAATATGAAAATATAGCCATATTATAATGATTGTAATCCATATTTATCATTATCTATATTTTACACCTAAGATTTACACTTGTTTTGCACAGGAATATTTGGACCAATTTCAAATCTAGAAATGTTTTTGAAAGACTTATTTCTTACTTTTATGCTAAAGTCTCATAAACAATATTTAAAAGCAGCTAGCAAATATGTGCTGAGTGAGACCAGGAACACTTTGTAATATTCTTGCTGAAAGTGCAAAACCTGATTCTGATCCTGAGGGAATTCCAAATAAACTATACTAAAGAACATTCTACACAATAATGGGTTGCCTTCTTTAAAAATATCAGAGTCAAGCAGCACACCAAGCTGAGGAACTGTTCTAGATTAAAGGAGATTAAGGAGATGTGACAACTAAATGTAATGCATTATCCTGGACTGGACTCTGAACCAAGAGGGGAAAGTAGCTGAAAAGGACATTATTGAGACAATTGATGAAATCTGAATACGGACTATCATTGGGAAATGGTATTATATCACTGTTAAAATTCCTAATTTTGGTCATTGGATTGTGACTAAATAAGAGAATGTCTTTGTTCTTAGGAAGCACACACACATCAGTACTTGGAGTATATGGACCTGATGTCTGCAACTTACTCCCAAATGGTTTGAGGGGAAAAATCCTCTTTTTCTCTCTCTTTATTCCTAGCCTATAGATAGATGGTGAATCTGGACCACATACATGTGAGTTCCTTGTACTATTCTTACAATTTTTCTCTAAATTTGAAATCCTATCAAAATACAGTTACCAAAACAAACAGACTGCTAACAAATTGTCTTTCCCATTAACCTATATGTCTATTAGAGATTAGGAAATCCTTCATTTGCTTTAGCAAAAAGCATCACAACACAGACTTTTGAGCCAAAGACTGATTTGAATTAAGACTCCCTGTGTGAACATGGATAAGTTACTTAACTTCTCTGACCTTCAGTTTTCTCCTTTATAACACAGGGATAATGAGTCCTATCAAAAAGTTGAAAGGATTAAATAAAATTATATACATAAATAGTTTCATTTGGTGTTGTACACATAGTAAAACCTAATAAATGTAGCTCCTGTTGTTTAAATTGATTAAGGGGTATCCAATAGTATCTAGTACTGTGCTACCCAATAGAAACAGAATGTAAGTCACACATGCAATTTAAAATGTAAATTTTAAAATTTACAAAGCAAAAAGAAGCAAGTGAAATTAAATGATTAGTTTTATTTCATCTAATATAGCAAAAATATATTTCAAAATGTAATCATTATAAAACTTACTGAGATATTTTACATTTTTTTATTTACTAAACACTCAAGACGCAGTGTGTATATTATAGCACCTCTCAATGTGTTCTAGTCACATTTCAGTTAACAGCCACATGTGAGTGGCTGCCATACTGGACTGTACAGGTGTAGACATTAAGAATCGGACTTTTTCCAATTTCAACACTTGTCATTTTATATTCCTATGAACTACTGTCATAGGATTGTGAACTATTATACAATATTCTTTATTTAATGTCAATCTATCATTTCCCTTATTATATATTTTCCAAAGAAGCTCCAAGAGGGTTGTATTTCAGCTATGACCAAACACTTCATCAATCCACATTCGTCCATTGGTAGGGTAGTCAGGGACTTGCAGTGAGTAGAAGGGCTTTTTACGTGACCCCACATGATGAGGAAGCATTAGAGTAACCAAAGGCTAGTTGCCCAGGAATGCTCTGGCTTTACTGCCTAATTCAAAGGGTTACTGGTGCTTGTAATCCCAGGACTTTGGGAGGCCGAGGTGGGGGATCACCTGAAGTCAGGAGTTCAAGACCAGCCTGGCCAACACGGTGAAACCCCGTCTCTAATAAAAAATACAAAAAATTAGCTGGGCATGGTGGTGAGTGCCTGTAATCCTAGCTACCTGGGAGGCTGAGGCAGGAGAATCACTTGAACCTGGGAGGTGGAGGTTGCAGTGAGCTGAGATCATGCCATTGCACTCCAGCCTGGGCAACAAGAGCGAAATTCCGTCTCAAAAAAAAAAAAAGTGACTGGTATTTTGGAACAAGATCGGGGAGGGAAACACACATTGGGCACGATGCTAGGTGCCTTATTGCTGGAAAGTGACCCCCTCTGAGAGTCTCCAGCTGCTTCCCAGAGGTCCCCAGGGAGCTGCTTTCTCATGCATGTTCAGGAAGCCGAGTTCCAGCCCAGTGGTGTCCTGGAACTGGTTGTACCAACCCCATGGTGTATATTTCTCCCAAGTCTGTGTTCAGCGTCACCTAGTTTGTAGCCTGAAATTGACCACAATGGGAGTATTTACACCATGGAAATGAACAAATGCTGCTAAACAGGGCTTTTCCCCTGCCCAGAGGACTGGCTTATTCACACACCACTTGTTCCAGCCTCTATTTTGCTCCCACACTAAACACTTTCTGCTGCCCATAACTGCTCTGGGGCCTTGGCTCTGCTGTCTCAGCTGCTTCCATGAAGGGCAGCCTCGCTGGCATTGCACAGACCCAGCAGAGGAGAGGGACCTGCTCTCCCCGCACCTCCTCCACTCTTTCATCTGCCTACCACAAAACAACCTCGGTTGTAACGTTAGCCAATAAAATGGTGGTGTGAAGATCCAGAGTTTTTCCTAATAAAGGTTTCAGAGTGGCCCAAGATCTAAGTTTGAAACACAAGCAACTCAAATATCCATCAATTAATGAATGAGTAAATCAATTGTGGTCTATCCACACAAGGGAATATTATTTATTCATAAAAAGGAATGAAGTACTCATACATGCTCCAATGTGGATGAACCTCAAGTATATTAAGCTAAGTGAAACACGCCGGACACCAAAGGCCACATATCCTAGGATTCCATTAGTATGAAATGTCCAGAATAGGCAAACCCTTCGAGACAGAAAGTAGATTAGTGATTGCCAAGGCCTGGAGAGATTAGGAGATGGGAAGTGAGTGTTAATGGCTTTGGGGTTTCTTTCTGGGTTGATGAAAATGTTCTGAAATCAGATGATGGTGATGGTTGCACAACCTTGTGAATGTGCTAAAACCCACTGAATTGTACACTTAAAAATCATGAATTTTATGGAATGTGAATTATACCTCAATAAAAAAATAACAAATAGCAAAATTAGTGAGCTGTGGGCAGTTCAACTCCCTTTGGAGCTTATGGGGAGGTGGCTTTTCAGCAGTGTGCCATCTGTCTCCAAGGATGCCTGGAGCAAGGGGGTGCAGCTTCCTCTGCTTTGTGGAGAGGATAAGGAGGGCCTCGCTTGGCTTCCTGCTGCTCCCCTGATTAGAAGCCCTTCTAAGGGGATCAAGGCTGTGACTGGCTATGAGAAAACTAATGCTCCATTTCCCACGCAGTCCCTGGGCTGCTGAACTCCTCCCCACCACTTGAGGAGGAGCTATGCTGGGAAGAGATGAGCTGATGCCCAGCTCAGTGTGTGTGGGGGAGGGGGTGAGCTGATGTCCAGCCCAGTGTGTGTGTTGTGTGGGGGAGGGGAATGAGCTGATGTCCAGCCCAGTGTGTGTGTGTGGGGAGTGGGGTGAGCTGATGTCCAGCCCAGTGTGTGTGTTGTGGGAAGGGGGTAAGCTGATGTCCAGCCCAGTGTGTGGTGGGAGGGGGATGAGCTGATGTCCAGCTGAGTGTGTGTGGGGGCAGGGGGATGAGCTGATGTCCAGCCCAGTGTGTGTGGAGGGAGGGGATGAGCTGATGTCCAGCCCAGTGTGTTAGGGAGGGGGGTGAGCTGATGTCCAGCCCAGTGTGTGTGGGGGTGGGTATGAGCTGATGCACAGCCCAGTGTGTGGGGGAGGGGGATGAGCTGATGTCCAGCCCAGTGTGTGTGTGGGGAGGGGGATGAGCTGATGTCCAGACCAGTGTGTGTGGGGTGGGGGATGAGCTGATGTCCAGCCCAGTGTGTGTGGGAGGGAGATGAGCTGATGTCCAGCCCAGTGTGTGTGTGGGGAGGGGGATGAGCTGATGTCCAGACCAGTGTTGGGGGGAGGTAGGTAAACTGATGTTCGGCCCAGTATAGGGGGCAGGGGCTGCCCCATTGAAGCGCTAGTTTCTGAGAGATGGGCATGACTGGTCACTGCTGACTTGCAGGAGACCCCACTCCAACATCAGAGGAGAGTGGGTGTGCGGCCACCAGCAGCTGGGCGAAGATGAGGCCAAGTCGCATAGGAAGGACCCAGGCCTGGGAGAGCAGCTAGAAACTGAGACTCTAGTGGGGCCTAGAAAATAAGCTAAAGCACCAGAGATGCTTCCCAGGAGAGAGCGGCCACAGCAGGGCAGTCACCAGAGAGATGTCTGTTCTCCAGCCCCTCACCCAGCTCTCCTCCCCAAGGGCCAGGAGGAGGGGCCCGTGCATAAAGAGGAAATCTGTGGCTCCTCCCCTCCTCCCAGACCTGGCTGGACTTGGGGCAGTTTTCACTTAAGTCTGAGCCTGACCTTCAAAAATGGGCAGGACCACATCTTATTACCCAGATGAAGTGAACTTCAAGGAAAGTGTCTGACATTTAGGAGGTCTCTACAAAGCCAGGAAGGAGGGGTCTATGAGGCACAGCAGGAATAGTCATCGGGGAAAATTGTTTCCTGTTGTCCCTCACAGTTACACTCCTCAGATAAACCAGGCAAGAGACATCACTGAAGAATTTGAGAAAAGAAAGGGAATTAGAGCAACCCAGCCTGCCTCTCCAGGGAATTCCCTGGTGCCCCGGCCACCTGGAAGTTCCTGGATATGTGCAAGAGACCTTGGGTTGATGGAGAGGGTGAAGGTGGTGGTTTTCATTTCCTTCTTTTCATCCCCATCAAAGGTTGCTCTTCTGAGTCTTCAATTTCCAGACCAACCTCCCTTAAGGTGACTGACAGTGGGAACCTCAACCTCACCTACAGGGATGTGGACTGATCCCATGGTCTCAGTGAGAGACCCAGGCAATATTTCTACATGAAGCATGTTGGATTTCTGAATTATCCAGCCTCAAATGACACTGGGATGGGACAGTGTTAACCCAGGTGAGGTGAGACTAAGCAAAGTTCAGTCCAACTTCTTTTCAGGCTGTTCCCATAAAGCTTTAAAGACCTTATTCTTTATTCTCTCCGATGTCACCTTGTTTCAGTAGACACTGTCATGCCCATTTTACAGATAAGAAAACTGAGGCTCTGAGAAGTTGAGGGACTTGGTCAAGGCCACATGTCAGTGAGTGCCAGAAGTTTCTGCTACTCCTACAAAATCAGAAGTTCCCCAAATCCAAACCATCTCGACCTACCCCTGTGACCCCTCAAAAGAAGCTGGTCTTCCCCATCCTCCTGTCTCCGCAGTGCCATTTGCCTTTCAGTCTCCTAAAAAGAAGCACTTACTCTCCTCCCCAAATTGCAGAGGGAAGCTTCAAATACACTTCTAATCATTATCAGTACCCAGCAGTATACGTAAGTTATATTTAATAGCATTAACCTAATTTATAAAGACTTTTTGGAAGTCAGGAACATATCCATAAAGACTAATTCCATTCTAATAGATTTTGAAGAAAACACCACTAAATAGAAGACAATACTTCAAAAGCAGTTTAGACAATGCAGAAAAATAAATGTCTCCCAGATGAAGCGGGGGTGGGAATGGGAGAGAACAAGATTAGAAGTGTTTGCTGTGCATAATTCTTGGTAATACACATTGCAACTATCTCATAAAACATACCTCAGAGCAAAATAGCCATATCAACACAGCTGTGTCAAAATGCCCTGCTTTGGATCAGGGATTCTTCAGAAAGTGGAGGGTGAGAGGGCCCAAGAGGATTGAGTTGGGACAGAAAGGGAGGTGATGCTCTGGGCTTGTTCTAATTGAGTGCTAGCTCGTCCTGAGCCTGGGGCTACTGGCTGGGCACATGGCTAGTGGGTCAGAACAACGTAGCTATCTTTCTTCCATGTTGTTCATAGTACTGAGTGCGGGGCACGTAGCAGGTTCACAGTAAATGCTAATCACTTGATTGGATTTTAGTCATCCAATAGGTAGGCAGAAGGATGTTTATGTCAATTACAACAGCAACTAAAATCTCTACCCTCGAATTCCTGGTCTAAGCTAAGATCAATAAGAGTATTAATAGCCAGTAATAAGCACAGAGAGTATATAAACATGAACATGATGGGTTAGGGATACATTAGATTTAATTTTATTTAATTATATATGCTTATGGGATATGTAATTCATTTCTTTAGAGGGAGGGAAGGAGAGGAGGAAGGAGAATATGAATTGTTAGGGGTGGCCTGTCTTGCAAATTCCCCAGAACATTTTTCAGCAAGGAGGAGCTGGGCAGAAGCACTGCAAAGCAGCGGGAGTGGGGATATAAGGGGGTGACAGTCTTGTCTCTACTCTGAAGAAGGTCTCAAACCATCTCATCAGCTCCAAGGAAGATACAACTACCAGCCCTGAGGGTGGGAAAGATTAGGCCCTGATTCCATCCCCTCAGGGCTGAAAGCAGGTCCAGCACACAGAGGTGGTACCCAAGGCCAAACATAATCAATGATGGATGCCTTCACTCCCCAGAGTGGGAGTCCTGAGTGCAGGAACCAAGTGCTGCTCATTAATCTATCTTCACACCTTGCACAGAGCCTGACACAAGAGCCCATGAGCATTTGTTGAACGAATAGGCGAGTGAGTGAATGAATGAACTGTTTCTTCGATTTATGTCTATGGCTGGAAGAAATTCCCCTTTTTACTTTTGAAATACTACTCTTTCTGTTTCTTTGAATCATTTCCTCTGTTTTGTGACAATGCAATGCACCACTTCCCTCGCATCCTATATTCCAACTCAGCTTGGAACCCTTGTGCTGTGCACAAATACAGAAACATTTTAAGAAACGCACCAACCCTAGGCCAACCTAAGTTCACCCATCGTAGTATGGCTGGAATGTATCTGAAAGGGGACCGATGTTCATTTATGTGCACACAATGTAATATATCAAAGTTTGTTTATCCTCAAGAGTTCCTGGCTAAACTCTGTCTTTCAAGATATTCTCAGCCACAGAAATTTCCTCTTCACATGTGAGGGAGCTTGCTCTCTGCATCACAAGACACCATTAACCCCAAGCAAGAGTTTTGAAGCCCTGCCCTAACAAGCTTTAAGGATTTAACAACCTTATAGTCAGGGCATAGACAGCATTTCTGAAGTACAGCCAGTAAGGACTAGCAGGTCTGCATCACTCTAATATGCAGAGAAAGCCAGTGATGAAGCCAACCAGAGCGTGTGCTGTGGCTGAACAATGAACTTTGGGGCCAGAAGCCCAGGAACAGGCCAGCCTCAGCCCTACTGAACAGCATAACAAGAGGAATAAGACTTGAATTTTTCCAGCCCTCTCTTTCTATTGCTATATAATAATTGTACACATTTATGGGGTACATGTGATATTGTAAAACATGCATACAATGTGTAATGATGAGTTCAGGGTAATCGTGAGATCCATCACGTCAAACATGTATCATTTTTGTGTGTGTTGGGAACATTCCAAATCTTCTCTTCTAGGTATTTTGAAATATACGATAAACTATTGTTAACCATAGTTGCCCTATTGTGCTGTTGAACACTAGCACTTAATCCTTCTATCTAATGGTATTTTTGTACCCATTGGAGAGTGATGATAGGAGCCACCAGTTTATTCACTATGAAGGCAACATAAAGGGTCTGCTGGCCAGATTTTACTTGTTAAATCCGTTAGCCTCATCTCCCGGAACACTGACCACATGCCAGAAGCTGTTCTAAATGCTTTGCATGGATGAACACACTAGCTCATTTAATCCTCAGGATCCCATGGGCTCATTCCCATCATCATTCTCATGTTACCAAGGAAGACAACTGAGACCCAGAGCAGTCTATGACTTGTAGGTAGCAAGGCCAGAAGGGGAACAGTCGGTGGGATGGCAAGGTCATAGCGCCTCTCATCATCGTGCTGGCAGTGTTGTCTTTCAGTTATGGCTTTCGGGCATGAGATTTCACCTATCTGATATTCATTACTTCTGCTAAGTGGGGTATAATTGCGTAGTAATATCCACTTCATTAGGTTGTGCTGAAGATGAAAATTAATAGCATCTAGTGATGTGTTTGGCCCATAGTATCTGTTTGATAAATGGAATAATTTTCATTATACTTAAGGTTGGAAATGGGAAAACATGAATCCAACTTATATTAATTTCCTTTGTATAGAAATCCAGGTTGGGCTAACTAATAACAGAAATCTGCCCATGTTGATTTAACTTTAAGAAATAATTTTTATAATGTAAATGTCACAGGGCTACTTCCTGTGATGCATAGTTCCTGGGACAGCTTTGGGTTCCAGTAACTATTAATTCAGTGTATTAATACATCTATCCCACAGGCGTGGAAGGTTGGTACTAAACTTGGTAGTCAGGTCTGTTTGTTTGCTTTACATTGAAAAAAAAAATTACATTTCCTTTTCCTTCCTCCATCCCCGCAAGAGAATCTTCCATTCATTGATTATCTAACCTGTCCCAGGCCAGCTCTGCATTCATAGCATTTCACGTGGTCCCATCCCAGCTTTGCAAGGAGGGAGCCTGAGTTTCCATGAAGTTCTGCCACCTACTTAAGGTCCCACAGCCATAACAATAGTGTGGAGGCCCGGCTCCCTCTAGCTCCCCAACCTGTGCTCACTCAAATGCACTTCTTGCAGCAGGACAGCCTTAGAAATCTTCAGGCTTCAAAAAATTGCAAAGACTTTAGCATTAAAACCATTTTTTTGGATGAGAGATTAGGAAAATTAAGAATCACCCATTTTTGAGGGGAACACCACACATGGGACCTGTTGCGGGGTGTGGGGGGGATGGGGAGGGAGCCTAGATGATGGGTTAATAGGTGCAGCAAACCACCATGGCACACATATACCTATGTAACAAACCTGCACATTCTGCACATGTATCCCAGAACTTAAAGTAAAATAAGATAAAATAAAATAAAAAGAATTACCCATTTTCTTATCCCCTAATAGTAAATGGGATGAACACTAACACTCTCTTCACTGACCAACCTCATCATTAACAACTTTCATTGGCCAGGTGTGGTGGCTCATGCCTGTAATCCCAGCACTTTGGGAAGCTGAGGTGGGCAGATCATGAAGTCAGGAGATCGAGACCATCCTGGCCAACATGGTGAAACCCCGTCTCTACTAAAATACAAAAAATTAGCCAGATGTGGTGGTGCACGCCTCTAGTCCCAGCTACTTGGGAGGCTGAGGCAAGGGAATCACTTAAACCTGGGAGGTGGAGATTACAGTGAGCTGAGATCACACCACGGCACTCCAGCCTGGCGGCAGAGAGAGACTTTTTCAAAAAAAGAAAAAAAAAACTTTCATCACCTCATCATAATTTCACCATGTGGAGTTGGGGAAACCACCTTCTACATACAAATCCTCCATTACTATGGTTTGTTTTTGTCTTGATGTTTACCAATTTTCTTCTCTGAATTATTATGAAGTAAATTACAGACAACATATCATCCCTAAAATTTCAGTATGTACCTCCAAAAAATAAGGACATTTTTCTATCCAATGCCACCGTGATCACACCTGAATGAATATCATCGAATTGTCCATATATTTGAGTTTCCCCAGTTGCCCCAGAAGTGTCCTTTATAGCTGCCAAAATTGTCTTTGAAATTCTTACCCATGGCTGAAATAGCTGATCATGTCTGTAAAACGGCACTTGAAGGCATGTCCCCATGCAGGGCATCAGAGGAGTCTTGGGTGACTCTAATATAAATTCATTGCCAAAACACAACAAAACAAAACCATGTATGTGACACTTCTATAATCAGGCAGTAGCTTTCGCAGATAGGAGGTACAAGTCAAATTTAATATTGAGGTCTGGGTGGCAGGTTTTCCCCTGGGTTTTTTTTTGTTTGTTTGTTTTTAACCTATCTCAGCTGGTGCTAACATGCCTAACTCCTCTTACTGCTGGAGACATATCTTATCTTCCCCTTGGGTGGATGTCCTAGGTCACAGTGAAGTGGCAGCTAGGAATGTGGACAGCCCTCACCCCAGCTGAGTTTGAGGGTCTCCCAGTTTTGAATCTCACCGCTTTAGGTTGAAGGCAGAGATGTTGCAGGAACCTCTCTTCTTCTTCCAGTAGGATGACCAACCACTCTCATTTGCCTGGGACTTTCAGTTTTAAAATCAGAATAAGTTGGTCACTCTACTCCCCCAGGGTGTTCTGCTTGCTCATCATGGCAAAGCTCTGCTCTTATTTGAGCTGACATGTCCATTAACCCACAGTATTTACTCAGCTCCTACTATGTACCTAGGAGATAACTAGGGGGGCTACAAAAGAAGGGGGATAGGAACTGATATTGATGACCTACTGTGTGGCTCTCACTTCACAGAACCAACCAATTCACTCCCCAGGTGTGATCACCATGAGGGCTAAGTTTCTCTCCAGCGCTCTGTCTGTATGCTAGAACCACCTGGGCAGCTCCTCCAGGAGTTTCTAATTCAATCAGTCTGGGGTGGGGGGGCCTAAGCACTCTTATTTTTAAAAAGTGCTTCTAAGTGATTCTGGATAACCCTTTTCCTGCATCTCAGACTGTAAGTTTCTCAGTGCAAACCTCTATGTGACTGATCCTAGTTGGCATGTGAGAGAAAACTGATTTGTTCATCTGACACTAACGGTGGGTCCCTCCATATACAGCAAGAGTGACAGCAGCTTTGCCCTTGAGGGACATGCTCACCCACTCGGGCCCTGGCAGTCTGGGTTTAGAGGCTGGCTGTTTACAGGCTGTTCAACCTCCTATGCTCTACTGGGGAAGAGGGGAGACCCTGGTCATCCAGATCCTTGTCCAGGTAACCTCAGGTGATCTCCTATGGTCATAGTCAGATGAACCAGCTTATCACCCCACACTGACCTCTATGAAGCAACCTCCTCCTAACAAATGAAAGCCACAGAAGGTGACCTCCTAGAATATGTCACATAATACTGACATCCATTTATTGAATAAAAGTTGGTAAGACACGTCAAATGCACATGAGAACATAAGGTCAGTTTATACCAAGTACCAAATGAAGAGTTTCATCAATAAGCAATGTAGGAGTGAAGGAGCCCTTTGGATGGTGTATTAGTAGGTTTTCATGCTGTCCGAGACTGGGCAATTTACAAAAGAAAGGGGTTTAATGGACCTACAGTTCCACATGGCTGGGGAGGCCTCATAATCATGGTGGACAGCAAGAAGAACAAGTCACATCTTAGGTGGATGGTGGCAGGCAAAGAGAGAGCTTGTACAGGGAAACTCCCATTTTTAAAACCATCAGATCTCGTGAGACTTACTATCATGAGAACAGCATGGAAAAGACCTACTCCCATGATTCAATTACATCCCACTATGTTCTTCACACAACACATGGGAATTGTGGGAGTTACAATTCAAGATGAGATTTCGGTGGGGACACAGCAAAACCATATCAGATAGGGTAGGGCCAGAAGGCTTCCTGCAGGAGGTGGATAAACTCTGGAAGGTGGGCAAGATAGAAGAGCAGAGAGAAAGCAGACCCTGCCCAGAAGAGAATGTGGTCCCCTATCATCATAGTCACTTGTTTGGAGGAAAAAATAAGGGTATCACTTCATTTTCAAATGCTTGCATTGTAAGGCCACTGACATCACCAGTGAATATAGCTTAGAGATTAAAACCGTAAGCTCCAGAGACAAGCTACCTGGGTCCAAGTTGGACTTCCTGGTTGCGTAACTATGGGCAAGATAGAATCCTTTTTCTGTAAAGCTGGATTAACAATGATATCAGCCTAATATGATTGCAATGATGATGACCAGATAACACACATAGAATGTGCAGTACAGAGCCTGGCACATCATAAGCATCCAATAAATGCTGGTGATGATTGTTGCTATCATTATTAATTGAAGACTTGGTCAGTTACTATAATCACATGGGTCAGACATCTCTCAAAATTTTAAGAAAAGTTCTTGGTGAAATCGTTACTCACAGACGATGGCTCTCCACTACTGGAATGGGGGCAAAGCTGACATTAAACCTCCAAGGCTTGCCGTGTTTTGAGAATCATCAGCATAACGCTACATCTATCTGTGCCCAATGGATAAGTAAGTTGATGTCTTACTTTGCTAGGGTAGCCATGAAGTGCCACAGACTGGGTGACTTAAACCACAAAAATTAACTTTCTCATCACTCTGGAGGCTAGAAGTCCAAGATCAAGGTGTTGGCAGGGTTGGTTTCCTCCGAGGCCCCTCTCCGTGGCTTGTAGATGGCCACGTTTTTGCTGTGTCCTCACATGGTTGTTGCCCTGTGTACGCAAATCTTTCATACCTCCTTTTGTGTCCAAATTTCATCTTCGCATAAGGACACAAGTCTGAGTGGATCAGAGCTCACCCTAAAGGCCTCATTTTAACTTAATTGCCTCTTTAAAGACCCTATCACCAAATACAGTTACATTTCAAGGTCCTGGGCATTAGGGCTTCCACATATGAATTCTTGGGGGACACAGTTTGACCCATAACAGCTGGGTTCTGCTTTCCACTCTACTTCTGTTGATACATAGGAGAGGGAAGTTCCCATGGCTGCTGTTGTCTGCATAGGGAGGAAACCTGGAGTGTTTCAAGTGTACATAGCACATGGTTCCTGTGCTAGCTCAGCTTGGTGAAGCTGCCTGAAGCAGTTATAGGAGGTGCAAACCATCCACAGTTCTCAGCATAAACAAAACACTTCCAAAGTGCTTCTGAGAAGTGAAAATGAGATTTTAAATTAAATCATTTGTCCAACACAACTGCTAATATGTGCGGCCAATATTTCTCACTAATGGATGGGTTAGAAAATAAATGTATAGCCAATCTCTCATAATGAAATATGTATACTCTTTATAATTGCTAATGATTTAGAGTAGATCGCTCTCTCGCTTAGTAAATGGAGTTTTCACATCTTTTGTCTTAAGTAAAATGCAGTCATGTTGATGGTGTTTAATCAAAAGGAAAGACAGAATAAGGTGGCTGTTTCTAAAGGTTTTAAGTGCTCATGTGTGTTTTGTGACATGCTTTCTCAACTTTTATATTGAGGACAACCTAGAAAGTTTTATGACAAATAATTGGCTTGTGGTGCTGAAATGCAGAAGGAACAGGAATTCCTAGTCAAACTATTGAGTTACAAAAGGTTTGGTCTCATAGGCTCCTTTAAAGTTGTTTTATTGTATTTTTCTAAGTAAGCACTTGGATCTTCAAAATGTTTCATTTACATGGGTCTTTTCTGTAAGGCAGCACACAAGAGAAAATTAAATTTATTTGAAAATTCTCTCTGCACTAACAGCCTGGAGTATCCTCTTTACCGTCCCCAACACACACACACACACAGGCACACTCATGCAGGTACACACAGGCACACACACACAGGCACATACACACACAGGCACACACACTCATGCACACAGCCCTCCCCTTAAAAGTAGTTCAAGCCTAGAAAGTTCAGTTTGATTCCAGGGTTATTTCTAAAATTCTCACATGTTCTTCCGCAAGCTTGGAAAGCTGCCGTGACAAAGACTAAGGTAGTACATATTAGGCCTTCAGGTGTCTTGTTTTACTTATTAAAAGTATTCACAATTGATTTTTAAATTCTTGAATCAAATTTCCCTTGCTGGGAAGGTCTATGACTTGAGTTTTAAGTGTCTTCTTAGCCAGAATCCAATTCTATAGTCTATGGCCAACCATGAAGGGTGGTATCAGGAAAAAAAGCTTTGTGATGTAGGCTTAATTTACATGGCTTTATTGACTTAGAAGCTATAGATTAGCCCTTAAAGCATAATTCTTGCCAGTGATGGGATGCCATAAGGAATCACTGTGTTCAGAAGAATAGTGATGTTCCCTTTCATTTATATGATGCAAATCATTTATGCTGTAATACCACGGAATACGCACACATACTCTCTAACTACACTCACACACCCTATAACACACATACACACACACACTCTAAGTAAAGTGTTGTTGGGATATTAATTAGGAATGTCCCTGTTTTATTGGGCAAGTGTAATGCCAGTCTGCTGTATACCATAGAAACAGGAGGGCAGAGCCAGCAGCAGTGTGAGCTTGGCCCTGGACCCACTCCACTGCTAGACAGATGCTCTCATGCTGCATCATTGCAAGTCACCACTGAGTCGCCCTGGCTTCCATGAACTTGCTGACCTTTAATTGGTCTGCAACTGCCCTTTCAAATCACCTGAAAAATAATGGAGCCTATTAATTAGCCACCTTCCTAAAAGCAACATGTCAGGGGAAAGACACTGTGAGGATGAGTGGAGCAAGGTGGGGCTTCCCAGGGCCAGTTCAGAGGACATGGGATAGCACCATGGTCTAAAGCCCAGATCCTGGACTCCAACAGACACACATTTGTGTCCTGGTTCTGTTACTTATCAGCTTCAAGGGAATAAGTAACTTGCCAATGCTACACAGAAAGTAAATTCCTGGCCAGGAACAGTGGCTCATGCCTGGAATCCCAGTACTTTGGGAGGCCGAGGTGGGTGGATCACTTCAGGTCAGGAGTTCGAAACCAGCCTGGCCAACATGGCGAAACCCCCTCTCTACTAAAAATACAAAAAAATTAGCTGGGCATGGTGGTGGGCGCCTGTAATCCCAGCTACTCTGGAGGCTGAGGCAGGATAATTGCTTGAACTTGAGACGCGGAGGTTGAAGTGAGCTAAGATCACGCCACTGCACTCCAGCCTGGGCAACAGAGCGAGACTCTGTCTTAAAAAAAAAAGGAAATTCTTATTGCATAGGGTCATGAGGATTAAATGGCGACAAGCACATGAGCCTGGTGTCTGGCACATCCCATCATATTTGCTGTTATGGTTATTACTGCAATGCTTACATGGGCACAGCTCTGGGGAAACTTAGCCATGGTTTGATATTAGTGACATCAATAGACAAGTTAGTGATATCAACTGGTTGTCACCAACTCGACCATCTCTTGCTACATTTCCACTTCATTTCGTGCTGTGTCAGTACACTTGAGCACAAAGAATTGGAGAAACTGGAATTTATTGAAGGCTTGTGAGCCATTCCAAGCTTTTCAGAAAACTTGAGATTGCCAATGTTTATAAACAAAGCATCCGGCTCTGCTGCCGATAGTTTGAAGAGCTTCACTTCTTAGTGAAAGTAGCCAGTCTGTGATTTACCTGCATGGGACTTGCTTGCTGATCTCTGCAGGCATAAGCATCTTTGCCCAGGCGGCATCTACTGCTTGCCATCTGAAGGTGGGACTGGAACTTTGGATCCTTCACAGTTGGATCAACTCTAGATTTGGGGGCTTCACTCTCTAGAGACAGTCTCCTGGTGAGGGGAAGCTATTTTCCGTCTACAGTGAGGGGTGAATATAACAGAGAAATAAGTTCCTTCTCTACTGCACAGATGTCAAGGGTGAATCACGAGAGGAGGATGAAGAGAGCTGGGGACATTTGAGCAGCAGGGTGCCTCAGCTGGCAACTCAGCAGTTCCTTAGTAGCCCAATCCTTCGTGGAACCCTTGCCAGTGTTTCCACAGTGCCCTACGGAGCATCATTCATCAAGGCAGAGGCTGTAGAATTGCTTCTCCCTGCTGCAGGGGCTCCCTGAAACTTCCGCCATCTCTCTGCAGCCCTGTGGATGGCAATTGCCAATGGCATTTCTCTCAGCCACCATCTCTTAGGATTCAGACAATTGGACAACTCAGCCTTAGCCTGTAAAGGTCACCTCTGGGACTAGAGGGGCTGCAGCTCACAGCCCGTGGTTCCTGCTGGGGTCAGGGGGCAGCTAGTGTGCCCTGCGGCTCCTCCAGGGCATATGATGGCTGCCTAGGCCACTTCAGTGTCACCAACCCACCTGTGCCTGCCCCTCCTTCCTGGTCTGCCCTTTTTAGTCCCTTTCCCTGAGGCTCATAAGGGAATTTGATTTCAGGGCCTCATGTCTCTCGTCAGGACATGTGGGAGCAGTGCATTCAAAGGCATTGAGAAAAGGCCAACTTTCTGTCATTTTTTTCTGGCAGTACACTTGGGTGTGCCAGAGATCACACCAGGACAAAAGCAAGAGGTAGGCAGGCTCAGAGCCAGAGTGGAACAGTGAGAGAGGCAGTCGGAGGGATGTTTTCAACTGCAAGGAGTAGAGTACCCAAAAGCAGACTAAAAGCAGTTTAAGCAATAAGGGCTATTTTTCCTTCCAAATAATAAGTTCAGAATCAGTTGATTATTGGGGTTCGTTCAGTAACTCAGTTATGTCTGGATACCAGGTTGCTGCCTCTGCTATTTTCTGAGTTTTCCAAAATTCCAAAAGCAAGATGGGGTGGAGCTCTAGCCCATGTCCCTCCAGGAGGAAAATCTTTCCAAGAAGATCCCCCTAAGGTATTTCCACCAATGTCTCTGAATAAAACTAGGTGCCATGGCTCCCAGTGGCTCAAGAGCAACCGAAAAGTGAGTTTCTAACCTTTTGAGCTTCTGTTTGTCATTGATCCAGGTTCCACCAGCAGGGGAGTATAGGCGGAGACAGCTGCTGGAGAGGCAACAAGCAGTGATGGCGACAGATGCTATCATTTATGAAGATCTGAGTGCTAGCACTGCATTTTTACTGTAGAATTTTACAAATACATATTTTGTTTTTCCTATCCCCACAATAAGACAATATGTATTAAATTATGCTGCATAGTCTCGCATGTGCGTCTATAAAAATCCAGTCTCGAAAGTGGGTTACTGGCCGGGCACAGTGGCTCACACCTGTAATCCCAGCACTTTGGGAGGCTGAGGCAGGTGGATCACTTGAGGTCAGGGGTTCGTGACCAGCCTGGCCAACATGGTAAAACCCCATCTCTACTAAAAATACAAAAATTAGTTGGGCATGGTGGTGCGCACCTGTAATCCCAGCTACTCGGGAGGCTGAGGCAGAAGAATCGCTTCAACCTGGGAGGCGGAGGTTGCAGTGAGCCAAGATTGTACCACTTCACTCCAGCCTGGGTGACAAAGCGAGACTCATCAAAAAATTAAAATTAAAAAAGTGGGTTATTTATGCATATAAGAAATAGCTTCATTTTCAAGAAGCAACAAGACAACAGCACAAATAGCTGGTGGTAGAATAGACATGCCTTTATCCCTTTATGGAACTGGAGGATTAGGACCTGGGATCTGCTATTAATTTAATGCTTTAGCAAATTAGTAATCATAATGATGAGAAACTGTAGCCTTTCTTCCCAATTCCTTTCATCAACAGGCAAGGAGGGCACAGTGAGATGGAGATGTATTGCTATCACATGTACCAAGAAACTTTGAAAGGAAAGGTGGATATGTATAAAATATTTCCAACATCTTATAAACTATACCACAGAATTAAAGATAACTCAGGTTATCCAAGGAAGGAGAAAGGAACTTGCCACACGCCCATGCTAACAATGAAGTGACTGAAACTCAGAGGTGCTAAATACTTAACATCAAACCTAGAAAGTTACGTCTGTCTGGCACCAAATATTGGATTTTTATCACTGTGTCACCCAGCAAAAATCCAACATTTTAAATACTCATATAGATTTTTCTTAAAATTCTTCCTTTCCAATGTGTAGTTAGTACTCTATTTTATTTAAATTATACTTTAAAATTAGACCCAGTAGCGTTTGCATTCATGAATTTCTTTTAATTTTATATTTTGCATATGAGATGTAGCTTGATTTTAAGGAGCATGCAAATTTCAAATGCACTGCTGTGCATATCCACCACATTCTTGTCTACGTAATGGCTTATCGGGCTGGGCAGTCAACTCAGGCAATGGCAGCTGCCCTGGGTCAGGTGAGCACTCAGGTTGTGTATGCTGCGAATGGCGGTGAAGCTTATGCACTACAAAAGGGATGGACCCAAAGGGCACTAACTCGTCTGAGACTCGCCAGTTTTCACTGGGTAAACCAGGTGTAAATGTGATGTATAACACCCATCCTCTCATGGCCAAAGTCACAGTGTCGTAGCCCTTGTATTATATTAGTCAAAGATCTCCGAAATGCAAAATGTCTATCATTCTTGTATTATTTGCTCTTGTATTAGTGAAAAATTTCTGAGACACAAAACATCTGTCATTCTTGTATTTATTATTTCTGAGGCAAGATGCATATAATTGTTAACAAAAGATGTGTTTTTCCTACGGAAAAATAATCTACTGTGAAGCTGAAAAATTTTTGAATGGGGTGACATCTATTGCATGTAAGTGAAATTTTCACACAATAGAGTTGTTAGAAGAAAGGTCCTTATGCAGCATCTATTTGAATCCTCTTGCTCTGAAGATAAAGAAACTGAAGTAGTAAAAGGTGAAACAATTAACCTAAGAGCATACATAAAGCTACGCATTAAATTGTGCTTAGTATTGTTATAACACGATTGTTATTTTTAAGGTATTATAGCATTATTGTAGAGAATTTTCAACACGGAAGAAAAATAAGCTCTCCTCGAATTCCTCCACTCTTATTTTGGAATATTTTTCTTTCAATTATTTTTTCTACTTTAGTGTCAGATTTTCTAAGACTCCCATTTCCTATGATATATTCTTATTCAGATACCAAGCTCATTAAATGAAAGGATATTTGAAATAGCTACTAAAAAGTTCTACGAATGAAATAATTTTGATTGGAAAAGTGTTGGTTTTCCAAGGTTCTCTACCTGGTGTAGATAGTCTTTTGAACATGCTTTCCCATTGTTAATTGAACATAGCTGGGTATTAGCACATCACCAGAGCTTTAAAACCAAAACTCCAGTAGATCACGTATTTTATGGCTGTTTCCACACTGGACCTCACTAAACTGACCAGATATTCGGTCAACATGTAGACTCAATCCAGGCCACTGAGTCAGGAGGCTGTACTCATGATGATTAGAATCTGCATTGTTCTTTCTGGAGCATATCTGCATCCATTCTGTTCTTTATTCCTCTCATTGACATTCTAGAAAGGGACTGTTGTGACCCTTTTCCAGGTGATAGACCTGACACTCAGGGAACAGGAGTTTAACCATTGTAAATGTCTGGAAACCACACCTTCTGACTTCAAGGCATGAGCTTTACAATGTGACTGCCTCTACATTGAACCTGAAATTCATATTATTGGAATCCTTTAACCAGAGACGAGGCAAGGGAACACTAGGAAGTTTCCTGAATTAAATATGAGGCTAGACTCGATTATCTCTAATATGACTTCATCCTTTGAAAGCCTGTAATTCTACATTGTTGCCCCTTCACATTAGCCCTGGTGCTTGGATGGTAGATGAGCACAGAGTGGCCACGAAACAAAATATCCTGCCCATAAAGCTAAGACCCAGTGGGCCAGTTTCAGAAGAGTATCACATTTGAAGAACTGCAACCCATGAAGGGGATTTAATTTTGTTTAGGTCTTTCTCAAAAATTCATGGGGGATCCAAGAGCAGAATCTACACCAAATCTTTATAACTTCTCTTGTTCTGTTCTCTGCCACCCCCAATTAGTCAGATTTCTCACTCCTATGCCATGAATATACTCTTTCTCTCACCCAGATGGTCCTGTCCCTGCCACCTTAGTGTCTTGTTTTCCTATCATGACCAATTTGACCAGTTTCATCCTCCCACTCCCCATGAAGCTGCCTGGGAAATACATTCTTCTCTCCCATCTCTTTTCTCATCAGGCTTTGCATAAGTTTTTGCCCTTTCTGCCCTCAGAAATAAGGAAAAGAGGGGGAAGTACAGAAAAAGCAAAGCTGGCAATTCTGAAATTGTTATATGCAGGCAGTGGATAAAGTCTGAACTCTTTACACATTAAAAATATTGTGTCTTCTCATACAGAGGAAGTTATTGTCCCAAAGTTGTGTGTCATGCCTGAAGTGTCTGGGATCCCTGAGTACCTGTGGTGCCCAAGAGCTATGAATCTGCTATCATCAACACAGAGGGTACCTTCTGAATGGGCTATCTCTGCAGTGATGCTGCAAATGGAAGGTAATGGGGGAGAGAAATCCATCTGGATGAAATGGAAGCTGCTTTGTACCCTTAGGCTGGCATATGCAGCCCAACTTATGGTTAGCACTGGTGAGATTTTGATGTGTGGAGGACAACCCATGTGCAGTGCAGCTGCATCTGTACCCACAGGGTGGAGGATGCAATCTAACTTCTCAGCTACTGTAGCCATGTGAATGGGCTCTGAAAATTTTCATTAACTGATGCATTAAGGTAATGGAAAGATAATGATACACACAGGACAACTGCTTTCATTATAATGTAGGAATTAAATCGGAACATCTTTTCTTCCACTCCCCTCTGTGTAGTTCAGAAAAGACTCTTAGGGGTTTTAAGCTCTCTCTCAGGTGGAA
The DNA here is from genome assembly GCF_028885655.2 of Pongo abelii. Taxonomy (NCBI): domain Eukaryota; kingdom Metazoa; phylum Chordata; class Mammalia; order Primates; family Hominidae; genus Pongo; species Pongo abelii. The sequence continues at coordinate 127,853,898 of NC_071993.2, read as the reverse complement.
GAATATTTAAATAAATTATATAACTTTAGTTCATTATCTCCTGATGCTTAGAGCTTTATACTTGTGATGAGATGGGTTTGTTTTCCGTTTTTTCTCCCTTTCCCCCTACCTCCATCACTCCAGGCAGAGCTCCTGGGAATGTTTGGCAAGGTTAATAAAAAGATGGAAAAAAAAATCTTTGGTAGGGTGGCATAAAAGCATATGAGTTAAAGCTGGCAAATTTAGCTAGAGGAGGGGCTATTTGTCCTCTTAAAGCTCAAGTCTGAAAAATCCAAAGGAAGTGAGGCTTTCTTCAGCTAAGTGCCTGCCACTTCGTCTCCAGAACTGAGCCTACAGTGATGCTCAGAACCTGAAGATGGCACACACACTTCTGGGATGCAGCCAGGAGCCCTAGGGTGAAAAAAGAGTGCCAATAATCATAGTGGTCAGGTCAGGGAAGGAGACTGGAAAGAAAGGGAATGCCCAAGTGTGTGCCCAGGTTGGAGTCTCTATGGAAGGATCAGGAAACTAGAACACATTTGCACTATCCTTTGGACTCTATAATGTAAGGCCTCTTTTCATATGATGCACCATACCTAGTGCCCCAAATGGCATTACAACTAAATATAATGCATTTACAAGTGCTCAGTTGCAGAAGCCTGTACTACATCAAAATGTTAAACTAGAAGTACAATTGTTTCCCTTAAAAGCATCAGGGGGCCGGGAGCAGTGGCTCACGCCTGTAATCGCAGCACTTTGGGAGGTTGAGGTGGGTGGATCATGAGGTCAGGAGTTCAAGACCAGCCTGGCCAACAGGTTGAAATCCCGTCTCACCTAAAAATACAAAAATTAGCTAGGCGTGGTGGTGTATGCCTGTAGTCCCAGCTACTAGGGAGGCTGAGGCAGGAAAATTGCTTGAATCCAGGAGGCAGAGGTTGCAGTGAGCTGAGATAGTGCCACTGCACTCCAGCCTGGGTGACAGAGCGAGATTCTATCTCAAAAAAAAAAAAAAAAAGGGGGGCAGTTGGATTAATATTTTAGAAGTCAGTGTTGGTGGTGGTCACACCACCTGTGACACACATACCTGTGATGGGGAGGCAACTGTGAGCGCTCTCAAATGGCTGTGCCATTCTGTGAATGAGAGAAGGACAGGAGAGGGGTTAGGCAGGAGTCTCAGGCTGCACTGCAGTTCCAAGCAAGTTTTAGGAAGACCAAGAGGGAGACCTCGAGCCAAAGTCTTGCATAAGAGGGGTCTTGCATCTTGGAGGAATGGCTGTCACCAAAAAAATGCAGTCCTAAGGGAGGCCCGGCAGTTTCCCCACCTACACGTAAATCTGAAGAAATTTGCACCGAAGAATGACAGTTTCACCTCTAACTCCCCCATCAGAGATTCAGGCGGAACTAAATTTGGTGGTTGGACTCTACACTGCTGTGCTTGGAATAAACTCAGCAGTTTTGCTGATTTTCTTTCTTTGATGAACATTTAAAAAGAAGATCCCAACTGAGTTGCTTCCTTTTTTCTTTCTGATAATAGGCTTGAACAGTGGGAAGGAAAAGGCTGCAGATGCCTGAGTGGAGAACTAATTGAAAGTAGCCACTGAAACTAATGATACTAATGGGGATGGAATACAAAACTTAGAATTCTAAGGAGTTTGGCCAAACTTTTGAAATGAGTAGTGCACACCTGCTGCATCTGCTTTCTTCCACCCACCCACTTCCCCGCTCCTTGTAGTCTGTCTTTGATCTCTGTCCCTCTGCTGAAATTAGTCCCTGGGAGGTCACCGAAGCCATCCTGCACACTGTGTTCACCAGCCTTTCCTTGTCCATCCTGGGTCTCCGCCTCTCTGCCAGGTGCCACTGCAGATGGTCACCTCCCTCCCTTCCACTGCTGTCTCCATGGATGTGATTTTCTGTTTGTTTGCTACTCTTCATAGCTCCTTTCTGTCTCCACTCACTTCTGATATTTCCCTTATTGCCAAATAGATTCTCCATACTCTGCCCTCAGCCTTGAGTGCTTAACAAGTGGTAGCTATTACGATTATTCTTTAAAATTCAAAAGCTTAGATTTTCTTAAAACCAGTCCTAGTACATCCTAGTACATGGGATAAGTACCTGGCCACACCTGGTTGGGGCTGTGAGTAGGTACAGCCCCTTCAGAGCATGACGTCTCCATTTTGCCATGGATCCTACCACCTGCTTTACTCACTTGTGTGGCTGCCTGGTCCGTTGAGCCATGGAATTTCTAACCACAGCCTTATAATCATTTTCTATTTGTTTCTCTCTCTCTCTCTCTCTCTGTCTGTCTGTCTGTCTCTCTGATGCCTCATCTCCCCTTGATACCCATAAACATCCTTCTCTGACCTGAGCATATCTTTCTACAGGAGAGAAGGTAGGGGCTGGCAGCTCCTCTCTGCAGGTTCCTTCCAGTTCTGTGCCTTTGTCCTAAAGGCATCATCAGCAGTCTCTTAATTTTTGATTAGGGGTGTCAGAGGTGTTTAAACCAGAGCGACTCCATCTTGAGTGAGGGCTAGGAAAATGAGGCTGGGACTTGCTGGGCCGCCTTCTCAGAAACTGAGGTATTTCTAGCCTCTAGATGTTTACAGTTAAGAGAATAGATTGACAATGTTTGCTAAACAGACCCAGACTTGGAAGTGTCCTGATATCCCAATATCTTGAGAACAAACGCATTTCTAGTTTTGCTTTAAAGATAGTATTGATTCTTGCGAAATACAGTAATTAAGAAAATTAGTCCTTTATCACAAACCCTTATAACACAGCACATCTCCCCATGATTTTTTTTTTTTTTTTTAATTGAGACGAAGTCTCGCTCTGTCACCCAGGCTGGAGTGCAGGGGCACCATCTCAGCTCACTGCAGCCTCCACCTCCTGGGTTCAAGCAATTCTCCTGCCTCAGCTTCCCGAGTAGCTGGGACTATAGATGCATACCACCATATCTGGCTAATTTTTTGTATTTTTAGTAGAGACAAGGTTTCACCATGATGGCCAGGATGGTCTTGATCTTCTGACCTCGTGATCTACCCACCCCGGCCTCCCAAAGTGTTGGGATTACAGGCGTGAGCCACTGTGCCTGGCCCAATCTTTTTTATCCTGTATATAAACAAGCATTATACGTAGGGTGGACACATTCCCCCTCTTACTTTCGGGAATGCCCTGCTTTGTCTATCGAGTAGCTGTCCTTTCACCACTTTACTTTCTTAATAAACTTGCTTTTGCTTTGCACTGTGGACTATCGGGGGACCTGCCCAGATAATCACGTAGGTTCTTTTCTATTTTCCTAAGCATCGGCTGGCTTGAGAAATAAAGGGACAGAGTACAAGAGAGAAATGTTAAAGCTGGGCGTCCGGGGGAGACATCACACATTGGTAGCATCCAAGATGCCCCACAAGCCACAAAAACCAGTAAGTTTTTACTAGGGAGTTTCAAAAGGGGAGGGAGTATACGAATAGGTGTGGGTGACAGACATCAACTACTTAACAGGGTGATAGAATATCACAAGGCAAGTGGAGGCAGGGCGAGACCACAGGACCGAGGCGAAATTAAAATTGCTAATGAAGTTTTGGGCACCACTGTCATTGATAACATCTTATCAGGAGACAGGGTTTTGAGATCAACTGGTCTGACCAAAATTTATTAGTTGGGAATTTCCTCTTCCTAATAAGCCTGGGAGCGCTATGGGAGACTGGAATTTATTTCACCCCTGCAGTCTCAGCCATAAGAGACAGGTACGCTCCAGGGGGGCCAGTTCAGAGACCTACCCCTAGGTGCGCATTCTTTTTCTCAGGGACGTTCCATGCTGAGAAAAAGAATTCAGCAATATTTCTCCCATTTGCTTTTGAAAGAAGAGAAATATGGCTCTGTTCTGCCCGGCTCACTGGCGGTCAGAGTTTAAGGTTATCTCTCTTATTCCCTGAACAATTGCTGTTATCCTGTTCTTTTTTCAGGGTGCCCACATTTCATATTGCTCAAACACACATACTGTACAATTTTTGTAGTTAACGCAATTATTACAGGGTCCTGGAATGATATACATCCTCCTCAACTGACAGGATTAAGAGATTAAAGTAAAGACAGGCATAGGAAATCACAAGGATATTGACCGGGGAAATGATAAGTATCCATGAAATCTTTACAATTTATGTTTAGAGATTGCAGTAAAGACAGGCATAAGAAATTACAAAAATATTAATTTGGGGAACTAATAAATGTCCATAAAGTCTTCACAATCCACGTTCTTCTGCCATGGTTTCAGCCGGTCTCTCTGTTTGGGGTCCCTGACTTCCCGCAACAGTGGACTCTCCCTAAATTCTTATGCAAGATCCAAGAACCCTCTCTTGGGGTCTGGATTGGGACCCCTTTCCTGTAACAGGGGCAGACTTTCCTTTTTTCTCTTCTGATGTTTTATAGCTCAATGTTAGAATTGCTGTCCCAGCTGTGAAGGACACTGAGCATTAACTAATGCAGGGAATCCCATCCCTCACACACAAAGATGAAAAGAAGTATCAAGGAAGAAGAGGAGGAAGAGGTTCTGGAGCTAATGCAGGAGATCAAATTCAAATGAGAGTTTACGATTCAGTGCACAGATTCTGGATGGAAGAACCCAGGCTCCTGCTAAAGCTGTAATTCCTCCTCGAACTTCCAGAGAGCCAGTCTCTGGGAGCCAATGCCAGCCACAGAAAGCATCATGCAATGAGGGAACACAGGGCTTCTGTGTATTGCACAGGTTTTGCACTCTTAGGTGGATGGTTCATCTGCATTTAGGTGCATTCAGCTCCAAACTCTCTGGGATGATTGAAAGAGTTAGCTGATGTGCTGCTGGATTCGGTTTGCCAGTATTTTATTGAGGATTTTCACACTGATGTTCATCAGGGATATTGGTCTAAAATTCTCTTTTTTTGTTGTGTCTCTGCCAGGCTTTGGTATCAGGATGATGCTGGCCTCATAAAATGAGTTAGGGAGGATTCCTTCTTTTTCTATTGGTTGGAATAGTCTCAGAAGGAATGGTACCAGCTCATCTTTGTACCTCTGATAGAATTCAGCTGTGAATATGTAAGTGACGAGTTAATGGGTGCAGCAAACAAACATGGCACATGTACACTATGTACAAACCTGCACATTGTGGACATGTACCCTAGTACTTAAAGTATAATTTAAAAAAAAGAAGAAAAAAGAAAGCTAGCTGAGTCAGACTAGAGTTTTCATTCTAGTCCCACCACTTCCTAGTTTTGTGATCTTGGGACATCCTTCAACTTTTCCAACTCATTATTTCTTTAGTGACAAGTGGGGATAATCCCAACTCCCAGGGCTCTTAGGAATGCAATTTGACGTGATAATAGGAAGATCTAGCACAGTACTACAAACATAGTGTTACTGGCAGCAAATCCATACGGGTCTGCAGCAACCTCAGTTCTTCCCTCTTCAGAAGAAAGAATTCAACTGAAGGGGCATGAGGCAGAGTGAGAGAACGAGGGAAGTTTTAGAACAGGAGTGAAAGTTTATTAAAAAGCTTTACAGCAGTAATGAAAGGAAGGAAAATACACTTGCAAGAGGGCCAAGCAGCCAACTTGAGAGATCAAGTGTCCGGTTTGACCTTTGACTCAGGGTTTTATAATATTGGCATGCTTCTTGGAGCTTGCCTCTCTTCTCCCGATTTTTCCCTTGATGTGGGATATCTGCATGCACAGTGGCCAGCTAGCACTTGGGAGGGGCTGCTACAACCGTTTCCTGGAGTTGTATGATGCTCAATTGAGGCATTCCTCCCTCACCAGTCGAATGCTCTGAGAAGGTCATATACCAGTTAAACTTTGCCATTTTGCCTCTTAGTGTACATGCTTGAGCCCACTCACCCAACTCCTGAGATCTTATCGGGAAACTGCTGATCACCAGTTTCAGGTTTTTTTCTGTCTATTGGGAGACTGCCTTTCCCTAGTGCTGGCTGTAACCAATTATTATTTTAGAGAAACAGTGTAACAACCGCCTGACCATATTACCTGATGGTCGCCTGACATTCCTGATGCAGTGGGAGGGAACCCTATCCTGCCCTTTTCATGCATAACTAGCTACCTACTATAACAATAGGAGGCAAACAACAGCCAGGATCATCCTGTACAGCTGCATAGGCTGTGCACTGTGCAATGCCAAGGGTGTCATTCACATAGTCTCTCCATAATCATATGCAGTAGCCCCACCTGCAAATGTCGGTTCCCTTCATCTCCTTTCCCCAATGAGAGTAGTGAAAAGATTAGAGAGAACAGCAAGGGGCACTTGATAACTACACAACTGACACAGATGTATTAACATAAAGTGACCAACTTCTGCTTCCTCTACTTGACAAAAAGGGACCCCTCAACATGTAATGAACGCTAATGTACTAGGCACTCTAGGCCCTCAGTAGACATTTCTGTCTCATTTCTGTAGAGCACAGTTCTTTATAGCCTGTGGTCCAGTGGTCTTCGCCCCTGAGTGAAAGTAAAAAGCTGTTTCCATCCAAGAGCATATTACTGGCCTCAAGCCACCTCTTCTTAAACTCTTAGCCCGTGCCTTTTCCCCACATCTCACACCAAGCCCAGCATCACTGTAAAATCAAACTAAAATCTGGTCTGAGAAAGCCTCTGTACTCTCATACTTGAGTTCTTATGGAGGAACTGTAACCTAACATAGTAGGCAGGCAAACCGAAAACTAACGCAGGAGTATGCTTCTGTAAGCTAGCCGAGTCTCAGCCAATCCCAGCAGTCATGCTTGAGCCACTCACAGGCAGCCAACTGTTCAAACCATGTGCAAAGGAGGCTAACGCAGAGCTGTAACCAATCCAGCTGTTTCTGGACCTCACTTTTGTTTTCCGCACGCTACTTTTTTTTTTTCCTCTGTCCATAAATTTGCTCTGACAATGTGGCAAGTGCTAGAATCTCTCTGAATCTGCTGTGATTCTGATGGCTGCCTGATTAATGAATCTTTTTCTTTTTCTTGCTCAATTAAACTGTTATATTTAATTTGTTTAAAGTTTTTCTTTTAACACTGTGTATCTGGTCCATCAGTCCTCAGGGGACAGTCCTTTGGTATTTAGTGATAAGAGAGTTTTAGGGGTCATGAGGGTAGCCCCAGCTATGGAATCTCAGCATCAGGGCGGCCTTCAGAACTCAGCACTGCCTCACCTGTCCACCCCTCTCATGAGCCTCACCCTCTGCACTTTGCTCACATCTCCCCCTAAAGCTTTCCTTGTGGCAGGAGATGCTTGACGTCAAGACCTTCTTTCTGGACATCAGTCAGATGTGTGAAAACTGAAAATAGATTAATATATTTTAGAAGAAGACTTCTGATCTCCAAGAGACAAATTATGAAAATTCTAACTAGCCCTGTCTTTAAGGCATAGAAAAATTATGTTGTCAATATATTGCCTGTTTTGTACATATTCTTCAAAATCAAAGATTGTTAACGTGCTATTGCTTTTCATCTTTGTCTCAATTGCAATGCATTAATAAGATGAGTAATTCTTACCATTAATATCAGACCTTCAGTTTTCATTTTTACTGATTTTTATATAACAATTTTAAAGTGCAATAAACTGCATAAGTACACACTGATGTTGAAAGACAGCACCCGAATCCAACTGGTAGCTGGCAGGTAGTGCCACCATCCAATTACCCAAAATGTTTCCTAGCCAGCTGATGTACAAGAGTCCCAATTGGGGTTTGAATGTCAAATATCTAAAAGATAAGGGCTGAGCACACTGATAACTAAATATCAAACTGGAAAAACAACAGGGTCAACTGCTCTCTTGAACTCCAAGTACATTAGATGGGATGAGCCGCAGACACTAAGGGCCTTGTTGGGGGAAAGCAAGCAACTGCTTTGGTCTATTCCATGCATCTATCTTCTCTGGGTTGACACTGCAGAAATCTATAAGGCTGAGATCCTGTGGTCAAGGTAGGACCAGTACTCTGGGCCTGGCCCCGTTGGGTTTCGTCATCCATTTCTAGACAACTCTGCAGGGCAAGGCTGTTTTCTGCCAGGTACCATTACTGGAGGGCTCTAGACTTCGAGAAATGTGTAATTAAGAAGCTCATCCTACCCCTCATAATCATCTTACCCCTTCCTTGCTGCTCTCACCCCCAAAGATTCCTGCTGAGGGGTTAGTAGGTCACTCAGAAGACAATGGAGAGCCACAGACAGGGTTTAAGGCAGGGAACCACAAGCCTAGATTTGCATTTTGAAAAGATAATTCAGGGAACATCATACATCTACGCGGTTCTTGGGGGGAAATGCTAGAGCTGAGAATGGATTCCATATTAGATCAGAATGATGTTTCCTCTCATCCTGCCAAGAATTGAACTTTGTCTCTCCATGCATCAAACTCTAAGATAGGATGCCCCAGTGGTGGACACACACAGCATATTTGCTGTTGTTGAATTAGACACTTAGAGGATTGAATCGGTAACATCATTTTCCCTTTTTACCAACTCATTTTCATTGACGTTACCTTGTACTCTATTCCTCCCCAACACATGTAGCTCTGTCCACCTTAATTTTCCCCAAGATGTCCTGACCAAGTGGCAACAAAAGGGATCAACAGTAGTGCTTGAATTATTTCCTCTCACAAAAGTCTGCACCTGCAGTCACTTTCAATCTCTCTTGGGTGAGAGAGAGTAGAAGGTAGTAGAGCGGAGTGGGAAGAACTCTGAACATGAAGTCCAAATACCTGAGTTTTCCCCTGTTCTGTCCCATCTTTTCATGTGACCTGGGGCCATGCCTCCATTTGCTTACCTGTAAAGGAGGACCAGGTCACCTTGCACATCCTGTAGCACGGAGTCTATGGTTCTGCAGTTGGTTCACTGTGCTACTTGGAGGGATATGGCAGGAACAAGAATGATAATCCTTGCTTTCATGCTGAGCTGGCTTCTTCTGAATTGATTTGACTTGGTTATTCAAATGAGTTTCAGCTGCCTCTGCAAGAAAACAAGCATCTTCCCGAAATGTGTTGGCCCTTCTCCAGAAGTTATGCAAATGGCAGAGATGCTGGTTTATTAGAAGCAAAGAAAGAGGCTCTCTTCCCTGAGCAGCCTTCAATGGTGGGAATCCCCAGTGCCTCTGCTAGCTGGACATTCTGCTACTGTAAAGGAGCCCATGAATGCGGAGAACTAGGTCACAGGGTTTGAACCCAGGTAAAAATACTCACTCTGGCACATCAGGGGTGACTTGGGGTAGGCAGGAAGCTTTGCCCTCACTGAGCTCTAGCAAGGAAGGGTGGGGCCCAAACCATGGCTCTACTTAGCCTCCTACCTGGTAATTTATCAAGCAGCAGATGATGCAATATTATACAGCTATTAAAAATAATAAAGATATGTGCACCTATTTATATAGAAAAATCTTCACAATATGCCAGGAAATAAAAAGTGAACTGTAAAAACAGAACATACAATAAAATCCCATTTTGATTATACACTGTCTATATAAGATATATAAAATAGCTAATATTTATTGAAGACTTACCAAATATCAGCCATTGATTTAAGACTTTACACATACTATCTCATTTGATCATCCCAAAATGCTGTACAGAAGGTACAATTTAAAATCCCAATTATACAGATAAGAAAATGGAATCAAACGAAGTTCAAGTGAATTTTCAAGATCAGAGTCAATAAGTGATAAAACTAGGCTATAAATCCAGTCACTCTGACTCTGGCCCCTAGGCTTTTAGTATCTGGCTGTACTATACAGGCCTCTGGAAAGTTTAGAGCAAAGTATTGATATTGGTTATTTCTTGAAATGGGTCATTTTCTTCTTTTAGCTTATCTGTAATACAAATATTATGAAGATAATATGTATATATTTATGCAGTAGATATCTTACATTGGGAAAAAAACAATCTCAATTAGAAAAAACACAATTAAAAAGGTAATTAGAAAGAACACAATAGGAAAAAGGACTTCTGTAAATCTTTATTTCTGTCTGTTGAGTTCTTGAATGTATTTCACAGGCCAGTTTGCAGTACTATTTGTCTGCCTGTAATCTTTTTAAATACTCCAAGGTCTAATTGTCTAGTTGCTTAATAAAACTGATTCCCTTTGAGGTTCCCTAACAAGCTTAATAATGCCTTTCAAAAAGAGCTGAGTAACCAGTTAAATGGAATTACATAGGCATGACTATTTGCTGCTTAAGTCAACTGTGATATTCTCAGACTTCATAATTGGTTATGCATTTGCTAACTGCGGCAAATGAACATCTCATACTCCCTAGTTTGTAGGTATAAAAGAAAATCATTTAAAACTTTACTTTCTGATATGTATTTTACAGTAAGATGTTGGAAAAATATACATTTCAAATGCTGAACACACTTCTATAAAAGGTCATGCTGACCATTGGAAAATTAGCTGGTATATATAACTTCATCATTTTAGCAGTTCAATTAATCTCAGTTTCACAGCACAGAGTGGGGTGGAGAGGAGGAAAATCAATATGATGCCTAGGGCACAGTCTCTGAATTTGAAGCAGCATGGACTTCCTCCAGATCAGAGGTAGATGCCTAGTGAATGCATCAGTGCTATGACTCCCTAGAACGTTATCATTTGGGGAGTTTCTGTTCAGCCCTCCAGATCTCCAGGGCCATTAACCAACAGCTGTTTGCCTGTGTTCAGGCCTATGGCTTAGATCTAAGGGTAACAGTGTCATCCTTGGGCATGTACAGTCGAAGATGGAGAGTTTTTATTCCTTGGTGGTTCTGGCTCATTTATCTTTAGAGTTTATTGCCAGTGATAAAGAACCTTATATATCCTTAAACATGAAAACATGAGATTCTCAATATTAATGCTCTCTGGCACAGCAATTGCCTTATTAATGCTGGTGGAGATCTGGTTTCCCCAAGGCAGAAGATGGCCCAATAATGATACAGTCATCCCCAATATTCATGGGCGATTGGTTTCAGGACCCCCCACCGCCAGACACCAAAATCCATGGATGCTCAAGTCTCTGATACAAAGTGGCATAGTATTTGGATAGAATCTACACACTTCCTTCTGTATACTTTAAATCATCTCTAGATTACTTACAATATATAAATACTATGTAAATAGTTGTTATACTGGGTTTTCTTATTTGTATTTTTGTTGTATTGCTACTTTTATTTTTTTCTAATATTTTTGACCTGTAGTTGGTTGAATCCACATGTGCGGGACCCAGGGATATGGGTGTGGGCTATAGTTACAATCATAGCTTCATTGTAGCAGGCATCACAGCCTACCTCACATTAGCCATTAGCCGGGTGTACATATGGGCCACAGCTTTGATAACAGTCACAGAGCAATAGTAATGAATTCCTGCTGTGGCCACATACTCATAAGCTCTTGACATGCACTATTTCACTAAATCCATCCCTATCATCCTAGGAGGCAGATCCTCTTATCCCCATTTACCCATGAGGAAATAGAGGCTTTGAGAGGCAAAGTCACTTGCTCAACGTTATAAAAGCTGCTGTAGAGGGGCAGTGCTGAGGCTTATAGCCATGCCTGCCTAACCCCCAAACCCCTGTGGGTTGAATCTCTGTGCCATGTTATCTCAACACAGCACAATTTTCAATGTGGAAGATACGCAGATAGGGAGTCCTGCATCCTGGCTGATGAGGGGGTGGGGGAAGGAGCACCTCCTCATCAATTGAGGACCTCATCAATTGAGGTCCTCATCAATTGAGGTCCTCATCAATTGAGGTCCTCATCAATTGAGGTCCTCATCAATTGAGGTCCTCATCAATTGAGGACCTCAATCAGAGCAGCAAACCGGGGAAGTTTATTTCTAGTGCATCGCACACCACTCCCACCACCCAGTACAGTGCTGGGGAGAAGCCACGTGCAGACTGTCACCCATGACTTTGAAAGGCCCAGCTGCCATCTGTAGAAGAGGAACTCCAAGCAAAACGACAACTGTCTTTCCAATTCTACCACAGATGCCATTTCACTCTTGCAAAAAACTGTGTTTATTTTCAGAGATACCTTTGAAACTTCAAATAGACAATGACCCTTGCTCAGTCAACCTGCGGCTGCCTCTTCGTCTCCTAATGGTGAATTCCAAAAGCAGCCGACAACCCCAGGTCTGGTTAGAGGAGAATGAGACCAGTGCGGGAGCTCAGCCAGGCTGAAAGGATAAAGTGATTGGAACTAAAAGGGCTAAAGACCGGCCAGGGGGAGGAGGGACTCCAGAGAGAAGGGAGAAGCTAGGGAACATCAGGATGAACCCCAAGCCTGCTGATGCCCCTTCTATGCTCAAATCCTCTCTCCTCAAACACAAGCTTCCAGTTGCACAGCTAGTCCCCAGCTCTACCAGTGCTGGGCCCTGCCCCTTCAAGTCCAGACTGTACAAGGCCCAGGATTCAGGTCAAGTTAGCTCTGACTCTGATAGTGCCCCATCCCTCATGTCCCTTGAACATCAGTTGCTCTGGCACTCACCATTAGATCTGATTATCCAAGACTGTGGATTCAATTCCTCTTGATGCCCCCTTGCTGCAATTCATTTGATGTGACTCTCCAGACATTTTATTCTAACTTGCTATGAGCAAGGCTTTGTGCTGCATCCTGCAAAGAATCAAAGGAGTTGAATCTTGGCTCTGCTACTGGAGAGCCCCGAGCAAGTTCCCTAACAACTCCCCTCCTTTTCTGTAAAATGAGTATACTATACCCACCCTGCTGGCTCTTGGGATGTCATCATCATTAAATATATTAAGGCACCAAGCTCAGCTTGGAGGTAGCTGGGACTTTGCTAGGTGGTATGAGATGGAGGCAAATGGCCCCAGTTAAAAGCTCACCTGCAACTAAGGCACAGCTGCAGGAGCGTGGGGTGTATGTCTGGAGAACGTGCAACAGCAGGCAGTAGTGTGTGGGCAGAGGTTGGAGGAAATGTGACAGAATAGGATAAAAAGGTAAATGTGGGGCAATGGCTCCACCATGGTGCCCTGGTGACTTACACCTATCCAGACAAGCTACCTCTTGAATGGCTTGGCACAATGCCTGTGCTCCTCCAAGGACATGAGGCTTGTAGGAGCTGCTGTGAAGCAATCTCCCACTCTTCTCCCTCCCTCCTTGGGAGGTTGTCATGAATCAGTTTCTCAAGGTCTCCAGGGTGCAGACAAGGTTTGGCGCTTTCTGCCCTGTTTCCCCCACTCCAAAAGTAGAGCTGTAGGACATGAAACTGTTCAGCCAAAATCTGCAAGTGTCCCAGCTCATGGTGTAGTCATCTGATCCCTTCCATTTCAGTGTTGCTCAGTTTGGTGTTTGGGAAAGATCATGGGGAACTGGCCCCCCCTTTTTCACTGTCTATATAAAAATAATAACTGTCTCAATCTATAAGTGGTTCACTGTCTATTACCAGCTGAATTAGCCAGGCTTTGGCCTTGGCTTTGTTTTGTCTCATGTGCATGTGCTTGGCAACATGTAGACGTCAAATTGTAGAGGTGGAATATTAGGGTGAGAATGTATTTCTGAGGTTTTTGAGCTATATCATCCTTTTGGATTTCTGACCTTTTGCCTTCTATTTTCACAGCTAACCCTAGGATGACTGGCTTCTGACACTTGAGCCATCCCATCATCTGTCATGGGTTGACCCATCCATCCCCTCAATGAGCTGACCTTGAGGACCACTGACAGAGGAGCAGTCAATAGAAATTAATTGTTAAATACCCAGAAAATCTCAAATGGTATTTAATATGCAGTTCATCAAAAGCAAAACTTCCTTAAATTTTCATCTAGAAAAGTTATTTATAAGGGATGAATGTATAAATATGTTGTATGCAAATATTATATTCAAGGGCAAGACCATGTAAACAGTTTAAGAATCCAACGACAGGGAATTGGATAAAGACATCAGAGTGCACTTGTTAAAACACAGATATCAAGAATGATGATGTTGAACAACAGTTTAGCAATATAATTGTCTAGAACCAGAGGGAGTCTGAGATTTTACCCAACTTGTAAGTTAACAACTCTGCCATAGCTTCATGAAAGAAGACACAAGACCCCTGGATCAGGAACAAAGGTCTCTAATACTCACAGCAGTATCAGGAACCAGAATTTCAGGATCTTTTTTTCCTGCCAGTTTCTCAAGTCCTAATTACCACAGAGTTACAGGAAAGGGCCAGGTAACACTAGCACTGCCATCAGTGGCTGTATTACAGAACAGGAACTCCAAGCTTAGGAAACCCAAATCTTTTATAGTTAACAATAAATACATCTGCCATTGTTCTGAAGGGAGACGCTACACCAGTCTTCCACACCTGTTCACTATATAAGTATCTGTGAAAAGATAGACAGGAAAATAGGTGGAGAATGCCTCTGCTCACAAGATGTGCAGAAACGTGAGAGGCTCATGGAGAACTGTTTCCCTACGATGACAAAATGCTGACAATATATTGTTATGTAAAATAAAGCAGGCATTTTTCACCTCATTTTCATGAAATACAGGTGTGTTTATATAGATATTTAGAAAAGTATGAAAGGACATTCATCCAGATAGCAATAGAAGAGTTTATTATTTTTGCTAGTTGTAAGTTCAAACTTTTCTAGTAAAAATAGATTACTTGTGAAATTATTTTTAATTATTACTTTTTTTTTTTAAATGGAGTCTTGCTCTGTTGCCCAGGCTCGAGTGCAGTGGCATGATCTCAGCTCACCGCAACATCCACCTCCTGGGTTCAAGCAATTCTCCTGCCTCAGCCTCCTGAGTAGCTGGGATTACAGGTGCATGCCACCATGCCCAGCTAATTTTTGTATTTTTAGTAGAGACAGGATTTCACCATGTTGGTCAGGCTAGTCTCGAACTCCTGACCTCATGATCTGTCCACTTCGGCCTCCCAAAGTGCTAGAATTACAGGCGTGAGCCACTGCACCCCTCCTGAATGCCAATTTAATAACTGAGGAAGCCCTTAAAATACCCCGCTGACTTCCACATGGGTGTGTAAAATAGAATCTGCTCACATCTTAGAGGAGATAGGTACATGCTTAATGTTCTTAGGAGAGACCTGCCTTTTGACACGGAAGCTGTGGCATTGTTGACAAGAGCATACCTCCTTAAACCATGCAAACCACGTTCACATCAGAGCTGCCTACGAATGATTATTTTCCATGATGCTATGCTCCCTCCTGCCTGCCTCAGTGGCAAGTGTGACTCAGCAAGTGTATCCAGGGCATCCCTCACTCTTACTTATTTTTGCCAAATGCAGTGGAAGTGTATAGACTCTTTTTCATATTTATGTTGGCTGCAGAGCATAAATCTGAATAGGTTCTCCAAAGTAAGCTTTTTCTGCATGCATTTGCTCCCAATGATGATAAGTGTTATGAATTGCTTTATAGTAATCATTATGCTTTTCCATATTTTTTATGGTTAGTCTGTGCTAATAAACTTGGTTTAACGATTTGGGTTCTGTCTCTCTCTCTCTCTTCTCTCCTCTTCTCTCTCTCTCTCTCACACACATGCACACACACACACACACACACACACTATACAACACACAGTTTCTTGTCTTTAAACAGGGATAGTGATTACCTTATAGATTGTGATTAGGATGAGATAAACTATAAGTAAAGCCCTGTGGTATGTGTGGGACAAAACTAACGCAATTTCAAATTTTCTGCAACGAGTAAACAGTATTTTATAATTGACAAAACTAAAAACGAATTTTAAACTTAAAATTTCATATTACACAATTGACAATTCAATTAACTTTCCAATATTAGTGTCTCTGCGTATATACGTGTATACAGACATATGTAACTTATTTAACTTAAAAGTATATTTTCTAATAGCTATTTAAGAGCCATCAAACTTTCCAAAAAAAGAGATATCTTTCAAAAATTTCAAAAATAAGTGTTTCAACTTAATGATAGTTACTTGTATAAATTGATCATTTAACCAGCTAATTATTAAATCTATTATAGACAGGATGAAGCAGCATTAGGAGAGGGTGTTTATCAGTTGCCTGGGGCTGTCTCATAGCTTAGTTGAAATTCTTTTGGTTGCAAATATCACAAACCCACTTCAAATTAGCTTAAGCTCAGGCAAAATTTGCTGGAAGGATCCTGAGGCAGAAGCTCTGAAAGTCAAAGAAAAAGCCAAATAACCCAGCGATCAGGAAAAAGGAAGAATGAAGTAGGAACCTCTAGGGCCCAAGGTTGTGGATTTTTCTTCTAGAGACTTGACATCCACATTACTCAGCAATATTTTCCCATTTGCTTTTTCTCTTGACTTTAATTCTGGAGAGAGAAGAAATGAGTGGTCCAGCTTGGGTCAGGTGTCCACATGTCCACACTTGTTGTAAACACCTATGGCTGAGAGGTCAGGGTCACCTTACAGAAGTATGGCTGCTGGGACCCACACCCATGCGTGTGCATGTGTTGTGTATATGCATTTCTGTGTGTGTGGCAGGGAATGCAAAGGTGGAGGGGGTGACACTCAGGGATCTGTGGCTGGACTGGCATCCCTAAAGTTCTTCTCCACATGTTTTTTCTTCAGAGGGATAGAAATTTCCATTCCTCTTACATTTTTATAACATTGTTAGATCACTTCCTCACTCTGGATTTTGGTGCTCTAACCAGAAGTTCATAGGCAATACCTAAATGCTCTTTGAGCTTCCGCAGTGCACATTAATACTTCACCCGGCAACTTGGAGAGTCCACCTCAGTAGAAAATTCAGCTGGTTTCACTTGGAAACACCCACTGCCCTTAGTAATGGAGCTGCCAAGAATGAATCATGCTCAAATTTTTCCTTTTAGCAGAATAATGCTGCCCTCTGACACCAACTGAATAGGCTTTTATTTTTTGGGGAAGTAAATTTTCTTCCTCCATGCAGTTTCATTAATATTCGTGAACTGAGCCACCATGCTTGCCTGCATGCCTGTGCCAGGCCCTCTTGCGGCAGCCCACTCCCCTTAATTCACTAATCATCTGCACCCAAGGGGCTGGAGGAAGATGGAACTTAGCCCTGGCTGGGGGCAGGGACCTGGTTGTGAACCCTTGGCCTAATGGAGACTTGATCAAGCAGTATCAACTGTCAGGACTTTTATTTCCTGATCTGTAAACTGGGATCAGAATCCCCATTTTTTTTTTTGCCCCATGATGGAGTCTCGCTCTGTCACCCAGGCTGGAGCACAGTGGCGCGAACTCAGCTCACTGCAAGCTCTGCCGCCCAGGTTCACGCCATTCTCCTGCCTCAGCCTCTCGAGTAGCTGGGACTACAGGCGCCAGCCACTACGCTGGCTAATTTCTTTTTGCATTTTCAGTAGAGACGGGGTTTCACCGTGTTAGCCAGGGTGGTCTCGATCTCCTGACCTTGTGATCTGCCTGTCTCGGCCTCCCAAAGTGCTGGGATTACAGGCATGAGCCACCGTGCTTGGCCCAGAATCCCCATTTTATCCAAAGAGCTTAAAGAAGGCAGTGGGGATAATAAGTGTGAATGTAGTTTGGATGCTGTAAAGTTCTTTGTAAATGTTAAGTATATTCTCCATTAAAAAATCTACCAACCTCATTCTCTTGGGTGTGTTAAATCACATGCATTCATGTTTCCAGTCAACCAGAGACCCTACTTTTTCCAAACCATGTGGCAGAGGAATAAAATCTGTAATTATTTTGTTTGAGCTACTTTTCATTTTAGAAACTGTGAAATCAGAGAAAATAAATACTCTGTGATATTCACACATACTTCTATGAGAGTAATTAGGAGAATCTTTGGCAAAGTTACATATAAAATATTCCCAGGAGATTCATTTTCTACTAACCCATTCGATAAAAATGAAAAACACTCCTCCCAACTCTACTCCCACCTAATTCCCTCAAGACCCCATACCCTTGTAGTTTTATCAGGGTTACTTATATTTTGTTGCAAATATAATTATTACCTTGTTACCCAGGCCCTTAAGACATAAGAGTTTTATGCACGTAGGGTCACCACACATGATTCTGCATTATTCATAAGAGGTAAATAATTTGTTCTCCTGCAAAAATAGCCCTGTATCTATAAAATATCCTTCCCATCCTGAAGATAATTTATGCCTCCTGACCCTCAAAGAAAATGAGAATTTCTGGCCACGGGCTTGGGGTGCATCCATTAGTGGCTCACCCATGTGTTCACAACTGCATCATCTAACAGCACATCTGACTGACCACACAAATTTGCTTAGTAAGCCGTGTTGGCTGGCAGCTGAAATTCAAAGACAGGATTATCAATAGCATCAACAGCTACAGAGGGCTCAAGGAAAAGAATTATAAAGGTCATTTGTTCAGAGAGAAGGTGGCCACTGGTGACTTTGGAGAGGTCACTCTAACAATGGCAGAATGGCAGAATGAAGAAGTCAGAAGGCAAGTATGTAAGGCAGGTTTTGATGCTGAGAAAATAGGAACATAGGTAGTTATTTGCTTGACAAGTAAACTAGCAATGAAAGGAAGTGGAGGGATAGAACTACGCCTCAAAAGAGGCAATTCATTTATTTTCTTAGTTGTATAGCCAAAACATGTTCATGTTTGAAGGCCAAGGGGAAGGAGCTAATGAAGTCTA
The DNA here is from genome assembly GCF_028885655.2 of Pongo abelii. NCBI lineage: Eukaryota > Metazoa > Chordata > Mammalia > Primates > Hominidae > Pongo > Pongo abelii. The sequence continues at coordinate 127,835,374 of NC_071993.2, read as the reverse complement.
CTGGTTATAAGCTGTGCAACCTTTGACAAATTACTTGATTTCTCTAAACCTTAAAAGCATCTCTTGTAAAACAGGGGTAATAATACTATATATTTCATTGGGATATTGTGACCTTTAAGTGAGGTAATTTATGAAATAATTAGCTTCACATAGTGCTAAGTACCCATTAAGTGATCAATAGATAAAATACTGATTTACAAAGAGAAATAGGAGGAGGAAAAGTAAGAAAGAGGCATCCAAGGCAGCAACAGAAGAGAGAAGACGAGGAGGAGATGGCAATGAAGGAGCTAGAAAGGAACCCCTGCAGCTGTAGGGAGAAAGGATGGTTGAATGTGCAGAGAAAAATTTTCCATCGTAAAGAGGAGGATAAGATAAAGCTTCTGGTGGACATTTCCAAATTTCTCAACAAAGGACACAGTTTTATTGAGACAATAGCAGGAAGGGGGTGGTTAGAAGACAAGGAAAAGAGCCCAGGATTGCCATTGTGAAATACACATTAAGACTTCACAGAGGTGAACATGGAGATTATAGAGTAACCACAAAAGCCCATTTGAAATAAAAAGAGAAGTCCAGGGCCAGGCACCCAGGGGCAGAGCAGCAGGTTAGGACAGAGCAGAAGCTCAAGGGAGAGAAGACAACTGAGAAGAGGTGAGGGCAGGCTGTCTTCCTTTTGTGTGTTTTTCCTTCCCTTTCTTTCCTTCTCTCTGATTTCCTTTCCTTTTCTCCTTCTCTCTTTTCCTTTCTGACTTCTTCTTTAAGAAGTAATACATAGTAGAAAGAGTGGTTAATCATTCCTTCTTCAGTGTTTTCCACCTTCTCATGAGACTCAAAGAATTGATGTCTGTTCTGTAGGCTCTTGTAAAACATATTGAGTTTGTCTGAAGAAGGAGCTGTATAGATGAAAATAATAGCACTAATGAATGCTGAAAGTCTCACGGTATTAACATGATTATATGTAGCCTGAAAATGGATTTCAAAGCCAGAGAAGCTTAGGTATCAGAAAGAAAAATGTAAATGTAATTGGAAATCTATCCTAGCCTTGTATCTGCCTGTACTATTTACTCTGTTTTGGGGCTTTCTTTGTGATTAAGCTATTAAAATGCAATCAATCTCCCTTTTTAGGCCAGCCAAAACAATGTAATTTTTTTTCAAGCAAAGTATAACTATAAAAAGTTAAAATACAGAACATGATATTACATATCATCTAAAATATCTTTGAATAAATTTACCAGTTTATTGAAGCAGTGTTTAGTGAGAACCTACTATGGGCTAGGCATTGTGCATTTAATGGGGCTATAGGCCTCATGGTTCCCATAATCATCAATACTCACAATCTTTAGAAGAAATTTCAATTCTGGACAACATGGAAAATTAACATAAGCCATTGCCTCCCTTCCTCAAATCCAGCTTAGAAGATCTTAGGGAAAGAAACAGAAGACTTGTGGATGGATCCCAGCACTTAACACCAAAACCACGAAAAACCCATGGGAAGATGAAAGATAGTTGAATTCCTGTGTGATAGGAAGATGATAGCCTATATCAGGAGAAGCCCAGGGCCATAGATGGGAGACATGCTTGGAAGTGCTGGCTGAGTGTACCTTTTATCTCTCTTACCCTGACCTCAGTGGGCTATTGATCTCCTATTGCTTCAGTGGCAAAGCACCTCCCCAAATCAGAATGTATCAGAGCAGTTAGCCAACATAGGGGCAGAGCTGGAGACCCTCTGGAGTGAGATTAAGTGTGGGGAAGCTGGCCAGCCCCTGAAAATTTCCTCCTTACCTCTCCAACCCCAAAGCAGAGAGGAGCAGTTAGAAGAGAGAAGTTCCCAGAGCTATCTGAGGGTGAGGTCTCAGGAGGTACAAGGTAGGGAGAGGTAGGAGAAAGCAAACTGCAAGTGGTTGATTCCTGATAGAAACATCAGAGGCTGTGCAGCTTAAAGCATTCTGCCCACCCCTAAACTCACAGTCTAAGATTTTGATTCTCCTTCAGGTATACATGTCATGTATACTCTCCATGTCAACTGAAATTCCCAAGGGACATGTGAGGTTTAGGGGTGGGGATTTAGGAGTTGTTTAATAAGACTTCTCTGGAGCACATACACCCTGAAAGGCAGTATATCAAGAAATATCTACTAGAGACACTTAAAATAAGCCTAGTAAATATCTTTTAAAAGGGAAGGAGTGATATTTGAACACGAAGTAAGAACAAGTAGTTACAGATAAGAAACAATGGGAGATCCTGGGCATGAAAAATATAAGTATAGAAATGAAAAACTCAGTAGATGAGTTGAAAAACTGAATGGATACTTCCAAAGACTAAACTAGTAACCTGGAATTTCAAGTTGAGGAATTCTCCCAGAGAGTACCAGGAAAGGTTAATGAGATGAAAAGAATAAAATTAACATTGAGAGACATGGAAGACAGAAAAGTATCAGCATTGATTCAATGCATGTTCCAGGAAGAAATAGAACAGTAATGCTTTATGCAAGAAGACAGTGAAATAATATTTTTTCAATGCTGAACATATACATTTTTGAACCTAGAACTTTGTAACCAGTTAAGTTTTTATTTAAATATGATTGTGAGATAAAGATATTTTCAGGTTCACAGTGCCTAAAAATTGTTTCCTACTTCAAGAACATATTTGAAAGAAATACTCTAGCAAAGAGAAGAGATTAATTCAGGAGAAAAAAATGAGGTATAGGAAGTATGGGTGAGTAGATAAGTTTTATTGTTGCTTAGATGTGCAACGACCTCCTATACTTCCTTCTTACGAAAAACAAAGCATAGCCATGACAATACAAAGTAAACATTCTCAGTATAAATTTAGTTATTATAAAAATTACAAATTAATGTTATAACTTAATGGGAATTTTATAAGGAGAAACCATTAAATGAACAGAAATAAGAAGTTAACTGTTCAAGAAGAACACGCAATTTATTCAGTGGGAGACAAGAAAGAGGGAAAAGGAACTGCTTAAGTGCTGTTGGATTTTAAAAAATGAGATTTAAAAATATGTTGCTCCCAGGAGATATATATAACAAAAAATACAGAAAAATTGAAATATAGACTGTACAGATATTAACAACAAACTCTTGTATAACAATGTTCACATTAGACAAAATTGAATTAAAAGGGGAAAACATCACATGAGTTAAAAAGGAAAGTTATACATTGTGAAAGGAGCTAGGAGAGATTATAATTGTGAATCAAAATGCACCTTAAAATATGCAACCGAATAAAGCAACAAAGAGCATGTATAGATCAGCAACTAGAGCTGGAGATTATAAGACAACATTTTTAATAAGTGACAGATCATGCAAAAAATATAAACAAAGAGATAAATCTGAATTAATTTGATAAATAATCTTGACTGTGTATAAAAAGCTATATTCTTAGCATTCTTGGAAAAATAACAAATAGTATCATGTAATAAACACAAAAGAAGCCTTAGTAAGTTCCAAAGAATCAAAAACCAATATTATATTTTCTTATAATGCAACAAAATTAGAAATGAATAACTTGTATAACTAAAAAATTTGTCCTATGTTGAGGGGAGGGGTGAGATAAGCATTCATTGGTTAAGGAAGAAATCATCAGGCAAATTGCATTCACTTAAAGGTGAGTGATAACGAAGGTGCCACATTTTAAATTTGGGAGATGCAGCTAACACGATATTTAGAGGGAAATTTAAACCTTTCATTACATATAACAGAGAGCAACAACAAAAAGATTACTACAAAAAAGTTTAGCATTCAACTCTAAAGGGTAGAAAAAAGCAGCAAAGTCAACACAAAGAAACAAGAAGGAATGTAACAATAAGGATAAGGACAGAAATTAATGAGAACAGAAAGAAGCAATTTAGGTAATTAATAAAGTTGGTTATTTGAAGACTAATAAGACAAATTTCTGGCTATATTAATCAAGGAAAAAGGGGAGAAGATGCAAAGTAAGCATCCAACAGAATTTGAAGGTGAAAATACCTACCAATATAACTGCAATAAGTAAGGTTTGAACAAAAATACAACACTCAAAATATAAAATAAATAAACACCAGTCCATATTGATATAAATAAGTGGAGGAGAATAGACAAATCTCCCATGCAGAAGAATTTCAAATAATTTATGTAGATACTCTGTCCTCAAGGTGGAATACTTGTCACTTCCAAAAAGTACACACTATGGAAAGGGGGATAAAAAACATCACTTCACGGTAGAGACACCTGGGCAACCCACCCTCAGTTAGTGATCAAGGTCAACCTCAACAGTGATGAGTGATGTTGGTATTGTGTACACTTTATGTGATGTGATGAAAATGGCACTTTATCTTTGCATTTGTGAGATGCAGCTTTCTCCAAACACATAATTTCTGTCTAATGATGAGAAAAACATCAGACAGATCCAATTGAGTGATATTCTATAAATACTTAACAAGTAGGTAGAATCACTTGAATCCGTGAGGTGGAGGTTGCAGTGAGCCGAGATCACACCATTGCACTCCAACCTGAGCAACAGGGTGAGATTCTGTCTCAGAAACAAACAAACAAACAAACAACAACAACAAAAAACCCAAAAAACTGTCTAAGTCATCCAAAACAAGGCAAGTTTGAGAACCTGTCCCTGCTAAGAGCCTAAGAAGACATAACTAGACGTATTATGGGATCATGGGATCCTAGAACAGAAAAAAATGTATTAGATGAAAACCTAGAAAGTCAGAATAAACTGTAGACTCTAAAATAATGTATTAACATTGGTTCATTAATGCAGCAAATATACCATACTAATGGAAGATTTACTAGTAGGGGAAACTGGGAATGGGCTTTATGGGAGCTCTCTGTACTATCTTTGTAACTTTTTGTAATTTCAAAACTGTCCTAAAATAAATATTTGATTTCAGAAAAATGCTATGAACAAAAGCAGTGATAAGTTTGAAAAATCTAGAAGGCATGGGCCGGGCACGGTGGCTCGCACCTGTAATCCCAGAACTTTGGGAGGCTGAGGTGGGCGGATCATGAGGTCAGGAGATCCAGACCACGGTGAAACCCCGTCTCTACTAAAAATACAAAAAATTAGCCGGGCGTGGTGGCAGGTGCCTGTAGTCCCAGCTACTCAGGAGGCTGAGGCAGGAGAATGGCATGAACCCGGGAGGCTGAGCTTGCAGTGAGCCGAAATCACGCCACTGCACTCCAGGCTGGGTGACAGAGCGAGACTCCATCTCAAAAAAAAAAAAAAAGAAAAGAAAATCTAGAAGGCATGGACACATTTCTGAAAACAGAAAAAAAAAAAAAAATCCAACAAAGATAAAAGTTTGGTGCCTGGTGAGGGTTCCGTCTCTGCTTCCGAGATGGCACCGTGGAGGCTGTGTCCTCACATGGTAGAAGGTCAAAGGCAAAAAGGGACCAAATGCTGTGTCTGGCCTCTTTTATAAGAGCCTAAATCTCATTCACAAAGGAAGAGCCCTCATGACCTAGTCACCTCCTAAAGGCCTCTCCTCTTAATACTTTGCATTAGAGATTATGTTTCAACATGAATTTTGAAGGGGCATAAATGTTTCCATCATAGCAGAGGTATAACGATCAGAAGGTGTGCAGGTGTTAAGGGGATAATAAATAACACCATCTTTGTGCCACATCAAGTCAGAAAAAAATAGAAAAAGACATGTGAGTAAGGCAGATGGAAATAAAACATTACCTTATAACTGATGAAGCTGATATTGAAGAATGGGCTTGGATCAGGCAGTCTAGTGGATTTGCAGACATTTTACCTCTGAATTTTAGAGATTTACCCTGCTGCTGGCACAGACAGACAATTAGGCTGACCTCACCGCATAGCTGACAGTATGAAGGAGTTCTTGGGCAGATGAGCTCCCAAATGGGATACACAGAAACGACTGAGCTACATATGCCTAGTTTCTTCTGAACTCATCAGTTAAATCATTTTTACAAAATGAAGAGTAAATAAGGATATAGAATTAGACCAGAAGTGAGGAAAACTTTAAAGGTCACTAATTTTTGACTTTAAAAAAAAAAATAGATGCTGGCAAGGTTGTGGAGAAAAAGGAACACTTACACACTAATGGTGAGAGTGTAAATTAGTTCAACCATTGTGAAAGACAATGTGGAAATTCTTCAAAGACCTAAAGTCAGAAATACCATTTGACCCAGTAATCCTATTACTGGGGATATACCTAAAGGAATGTAAATCATTCTATTATAAAGACACATGCATGTGTATGTTCATTGCAGCACTACTCACAATAGCAAAGACATGGAATCAACCTAAAAGTCCACCAATGATAGACTGGATAAAGAAAAAGATACGGTGTACATATATACCATGGAATTCTATGCAGTCATAAAAAAGAATGAGGTCATGTCCTTTGCAGGAGTTTGGATGTAGCTGGAGGCCATTATCCTTAGCAAAACAACACAGGACCAGAAAACCAAATACCACATGTTTTTACTTATAAGTGGGAGCTAAATGACGAGAACATATGGACACATAGAGGTAAACAACACACGCTGGTGCCTTTCAATGGGTGGAGGCTGGGAGGAGGGAGAAAAATCAGGAAAAATAACTGTGTACTCAGCTTAATACCCAAGTGATGAAATAATCTGCACAACAGACCCCGAGGACACAACTTTACCTATGTAACAAACCTGCATCTGTACCCCTGAACTTAAAATAAAAGTTAGAAGAAAATAAAAAACAAAAGTCATTATTTATAGATGACTTGCTCATCCACAAAGCTTATTCACATTTGAGTCCTATCCAAATCAATAAACTGGTAATTAATAAGAGTTTAGTAAAGTTTCCAATTAAAAGATATCAACATACATAAATCAATAACATTTGTTTAAATAGTCATCAATTAGAAAATATAATATAAGACATCACCTATAATAGCTCCAATACTGAAGTATCCAGTAATTAATAAATAATATACAAGGTCCTTCATGAGAAAAATACCAGAACTCTATTAAGGTATATTAAAGGAGAGCTAAATAAGTGGGGCTATATACTGTGATCATGAATTGGATAACCTATCAAAAGTATCAATTCTTTCCGAGTTAATCTGTGAATTCAGTACAATTCCAAGCAAAATCCTAGTGGTCATTTGATAGAACTTGACAAACTGATGCCAACATTTAAATTGAGGAATAAAACCTCATAAATGGACAAGATCATTTTGAAACAGAAAAACAAAGTGGAAGAAATTACCTTACCAACTATCACACATATTGCAATGCTACAGTAATAAAGAATGTATACTAAAGCACAGTAATAGACAACAGAATAGCCTTGAGAGAAATCCATGAATCCATGCAGACTTACTATGTAATGAAAACGATCCCACGCATGTATGGGGAATGAATGGATTATGTAGCTAATGATGTTGAGAAATCTGGTTCATTATATGGAGATTTGTGTGTATGTGTGTATATATGTATGTACATATAAAAATATATATTTTTATGTACATATAAAAATATATTTTTATATACATAAAAATATATATTTTATATACATTATACATATATACACACTATACATCTATATGTATATATAAAACTATATAAAATATAAAACTATATCATATATAAATATATACAAATATAAAAATAAATTACAAATGGATGAAAACATAAGTATAAAAGGTAAGTGTTTAAAGCTGACAAGAGAAAAGGTAAGAAGTATTTTTGCACCCTTGTTCTGAAGCAAGACCATGAAACAAGGCTGTAATGAGAATGATGGACTGCACATCAAAATGAAAGACTTCTGCTCAAGGGACATCACAGCAAAGCTAAGACGTGGTGAGAGATAACATGTTTTCAATGCCTAAAATGCTTAAGAGGTTACAATTGAGAACATACTAGATATTCATGCAATTCAGCAAATAAAAGGCCATATGACAGAACTTGAAGCAGCAATCAGAAGTAATGAACTATATTTACATAACTGCAAGACTAAATCTCAACAACACATTGTGGAATGAAAAAAAGCAAGAAACAAAATTTATAGCACCATATATTTATGTAAATTGCAGCATATAAAAATCTATCCGATATGCTTTTTAATAATATACATACACATAGAGATTGAGTAGATTGAGGACCTATTCACGAAAGGAGTGGGACTGTGTGGTTTAAAGGAGTCAACTCAGAGAAAATGTTATAAGAAAGGCTCTGCATCACTTGACGATGATCATATGCTACAAACTAAGAAGCATGTTGAATTCTTTCATGTGGATTTATTATGGTTGAAGGAAGAAAGAGGAAGTGAGGAGGCAGGGGAGAAAGGGGAAGAGTGTAACAGAGAAAGGGTCAATCGGAAAAAGAGAAGCAGAGATGTCCTAAGTGGTTTTCATTGCCCACTTCCTAATGCCTCCTGGCTGTAGTTCTCTTTTGGTCTTATTGGCACATAGGGAGAGTAGGTTCAGAAGGATAGCGTGTATTTTGACAAGAGGAAAGGGGTTGTATGATCTGTTTTCATACAGCTATATAGAACTTCCTAAGAGTGAATGATTTATAAAGGAAAGAGGTTTAATCGACTCACAGTTCAGCATGCCTGGGAAAGGCTCCGGGGAATTTACAGTCATGGCAGAAGGCAAATGGGAAGCAAGGTGCTTTCTTCACAAGGTGGCAGGAAGAAGTGCTGAGCAGAGTTAGGGAAGAGCCCCTCATAAAGCCATCAGATCTCGTGAGAACTCACTATCACGAGAACAGCGTGGGAGAAACTGCCTCCATGATTCAATTACCTCCACCTGGTCTCTCCCATGATATGTGGGGATTATGGGGACTACAATTCAAGATGAGATTCAGGTGGGGGCACAAAGCCTAACCACATCAGGGGTTATAAGAATAAGCTGGGAGGAGGGTGTTGCCTTACTCATCTCTGAAATAAAAAGTGTATTCTGAAATACATATAGGAAGTGTAATTACTTAGATTATATCCCTTTGGATCAAATAAGCCCCCTCTGGGACTGAAATCTATCTTCAATTTAAAGTCTTGTTTCCAATGGCTCCCAAAGAAAATCTAACTATTCTATACTCAACTCACACTTAAGGGGTTGTTGAGGGCAAAATATAAAGGCATTATTGGGATATGGCTTCCACTACTTTTTTTTCCTCCCCTGAGCATTAGATTTCAGATTACTGTCAAAAGACAAAAAAATACAACTTTAAAGATCTTAATTGGCTTTTATTCATGATTCAAGAATTGGGCAGCCCTCAGAACTAGAGCACGTTCAAAAAACTCCAGCCAGCAAAGTGATTAGGCAGTATTTACTGACAGAAAATGGAAGTGAGATATAGAGACAGCTTAATTGGTTACAGCTCGGCATCTTGCCTTATTTGAAACAGCTGGCTGCCTGCAATTGACTGACTGAAGCTCAGCTGCTGTAACCAACTAAAGCCCAGCTGTTTACCCAAGTGCACTCCTAAGTTAGTTTCATTTAGCATGAGTGACTCCATATTGGTTTGGTCTGTTGGGCCCAGTGCAGCAGCCTAGTCCAAATCAATAGGCTCCTACAAATGTTATTGTTTAACATTTTAAAGGAAATGGAATAATATTTAAATAAAATGTTTCCACTACTTATTTTTCTCTTCTGGATGTTAGATTTTGGATTACAAACCAATCTCAGGGAAGTTTCCATGCCTGTGGTGTTTGAGACTGGATCACTGAATAAGTGGATGATTTGTTAAGCAGAATGGTATAACTTCCACTCTTCACTGTCATTTCCTTCCATCTCTCCAGTCGCCTGCCATTTTCTCTAAATGGCTTTATTTGCAGCATTTCATCCGAATTAAATTCATTGGTCTTCCTCTAATTAGCCAAAAGTATCTCATTATTAGCCCATGATTAATTATCTGATTACCTGCAGTATCAATCAACAAGTCATCTCTTCTGATTTAATTTGTAAGCTCACAGCACTGAGACGTCATGAGTTCCTTTCCTGTCAGACATTTATTAAGGGGAGAGGATTTATTGCCCTCCCAGCGGATACTTCTTTCATTGTTATCAGCTTCTCATTACAGTTGGTTAAACCTCCATTGTGATACTTCCTCTAGTCTGGACTTAAACTTCAAAAGCTGTTTTGTACTCTGGGAGGACTCAGTAGTATCATGAGCTTCCAAACAATAACTTTCAGAATCACACAGAAAAGCTCTTACTAGAACATATTGGGAAAAGGCAGTGGGAGGCTTTGAATCTCGTTTATGCCTTTGGTTAACAGAATTTAATAACTGATATTTCAAAGGGCCATAATTAAGTCTTGAATTAATGTTTCTTTACAAAAATAACTTGGCCTGATTTCTTGAGACCTACAACATTTTTTTTTTTTCGTGTGGGGCAGTAATTGGATGGGATTGAGTCTTAGAGGACAAGATTTTTAACAAAATATGTTTCTTGATTTTGGTAAAGTTTCCTCATCTCAAGTGTACAAGAACTCCATCTATTCAAATGTTTTTGAGCTCCTGTTATTGTCAAGGCTTATGCTAGGTATTGGGGACACTGAGGTGAAGGTGAGACAATTAGTAGATAAGTACTGCTTGGTTTGTAAGGCTGAAAAAAGTAATGAGATGAAAACTCTTCTAACATGTAAGACCTTTGGTTCTGATGATGTTTTGTAAAAAGGGTCAAAAGAAAGCTATTCCTTCTCTTGGAAAAATTCCCTGAATATACTAATGCTGAATTTCTTAGGATATGTTCTTTTTTTTTTTTTTGCTTATGTTACCCTATTACAACTAGAGAACACCAACAGATGTTTAATTCAGACCCTGAATAGCACATATTGTTTAAAACCTCTGTTTTTCAGCAGATGTATATGGAGCAAATCAATTGAGCGCAAAAGAGAAACTATGGTATTATTTTAGGCATTCAATTTTCTATTGATCTTCTTGTTACAAATATACTTCTGTATGTACAACTTTAGAAGGAAAAGCATTTATATGTTATTAAATTGCCCTTCTGCCTTTCCAGGTTGGCTGAGTGATACTTTGACTAACAAATAATATGTGATGTTCTTCCATCCTCGGAGAGGGAAACAGTTAAAATCTAAAAGCAAGAGACAAAATGCCACGTTTCATGTATGAGGCAAGCTCCAAGGACTTGCATGAGCTCCCTGTTTGAGGCAAGCTCCAAGGACTTGCAGGAACTCCCTGTTTGCAGCCAGTGCGAGTTATCTTGGGATCCTGCAGTTAGAATTGTAGGATGCCTTTATATGTCCCCAAACTTCTAATGGTGGGACTATGATTAGGTATGTCCAATTTGCAAAAGAATTTGGCATTTCTATTCAATTTGAGGATATGCAGACCTTACCTATTGACTCAGGACCTCTATCTCCGGACAAATACCTCACAGAAACTTATACATAAATATACCAACATAATGATTCCAGCAGCAAAATGCAAACAACTTGAATGTCCATCAACCCGTAGAGGACAGAATGGATAAGCGGTCATATTTACATAGTGTAACAGTACAGCAATCAGAAGAGTACACTACAATTATACACATCTACATGAATGAATTTCACAAAGATGATGTCAAGTGGAAGACACGTCAAAAAATGATAATGGTAGGATTCCATTCATATCAAGTTCTAAAACAAATTAGCAAATTTGTTCAGAGATGCATGGGAAGGTGTTAAAATTATAAAGAAGGCCAATAAAATGGTTACCATGAGAATCAACATATTGGATATGACTAGGAAATAGCACACAAATGTTGAGGGGATGGCAGGCAATATTGTTTTGCAGAGGGCATTGCAGAAAATATTATCTCAAGTGTAGTTGCAAAGGCATTTTATTTGTGACGAGTGAACTGTGCATATGTTTCTAGGAACTGTTCTGCATGTCTATTACATTTCAAATAAAAAAAAAATTGTCTCCCTTTCTTGGAAATATGATCCAGTGCTTTTGACTCAAGCCTGTCAGGAACACTCTAGACAGGCTTCCGTCTACTCTAGATGCTTGGGGCTCATTCACACTGTCACTCTGGATCTGCTCCTGCATTTCTCCATACTCCAGACAGTAGAAGCAATTAGCTGATGATGCCCTCCCTGCAGAGCACAGTCTTTCCCAGCGTCAGCCCCTGCCAGCTGTATCTACACAATCTGCATCTCTTTGGGGGATCACTGTGTAAGCACAGACTGCAGCCCACTGACAGCTTCCAGGGGGTTGCTGACAACAGCTACAGCAGGGCTCAGAGCTGCACTTCTGGGTCAACACGAGTTGGAAACAGTGGCAAGATTCTCATTTAACTGTGGACTCTGATTTCAAACCTTTGGTGGGTAGACACTGGGTAGGGAGTATTAGGGTTTGATTGAAAGAGAAGAGAGACTACACTAGGGGAGGAAGCTGCTGATGCCAGAGGAGACGCACTTCCTCTGATGAAGCCTTTTCTGCATATATATGATCCTTGTATTACCAAATACTCCAGGGTGAGGAAACACATAGGAACGGACATGTTGGTGTGGTTAAATGAATTTATTCATTCATTCAATGGCTGACTAACTTCTGGGGCTCAGATAAGACAGGCCCTACAGTGAAGAAATTTTAAAACACAGATCATACTTTTGGGAAGCTCAAAGACAAAATACAAGACAGGTATGTAGGCAACTGCAGGTACATCTTCTGATGTGTATAATGGGAGATAAAAGCATAGGTGCACAGAGGAGGGGTGTACGTAACATAAGGCAGGGGAGGGGGGAAGGGGCATAGCTACTTGGTTGGTATTCACTGAAGTCACTGTGACCAAACCTAAACTCACCATCTTCTTCCCCAAACCCTTTCCTCCCCCTGTATCTCCAATCCAGAGTAATGACTTCCCATCTTTCCCCAGGAAAACTGAGGAGAGGGAAAAACCCAAACAGAAAGAAATGGGGAGTCATATTTAGGTCTCGTCTCTCATTGACCACCTCTTTTATTCATTGCTAGTTCTGGGTTCTTCAAGGACTGCCACTCAATGGCACTCTTCCAGACCACAGGTCTGAGAAAATTGAGAAAGAAACAAAAAATAGGAGACGACATCAAAATGTCACATTTTCTCCCTAGAGAGGCTCAGTAGAAGACAAGGCTTTAGATCTGTGAACCAAGAAGTCTTGCAAATACTGAGCCTCAAAATTTGTTAGGGTCATCCATGCAATCACAGCAGCACGACAGGGCATCCCACGTGGATTGGCTGTCCAGATAAGATTTAGGGCATGAAGAAACGGAGTACTTGTATTCTTGTAGACAGGCTTGCTCCCAAGGGAAAAGGGCTAAGCTGAGCTGAACTGAGCATGCCCAGTTATTCTTTCCAAATTCACCAGTTCAATGTCACTCCACCTCCCTCAAGAAGGAAGAGAATGCAAATAGTATAAGAGTCCAGGTGTGTGTTTAAGAAAAAATCCTTCTTTATGGAAACCCAGAGTGTACAAAAGCCTAGTCCTATTTGGTAAATAGCTCATGATTTTGTCTGCTCATCTCCAAACCCATTGCTATAACTATCGTCTTTGTCCAGACCTTCTCCAGTTAATTGCCTAAATTGCTCCTTCCTACCCAAGTTGACTCCCGAATCTATGTCCCAGGCTGAATAACCTTTGTATAAACCAACACAGTCTCATATTTTTCACCTTAAAATACTTCCTTGGCTCACCTTTGTTTCCATGATCAAGCTCCGAGTCATTTGCTTAAGACATAAGATCTTTAATCAACTATATTTTGCCAACCTGTCTTGATTTATTCTTTGGATACTTTGTCATGTTTACCTTATTCCAGCTAGTTCAAATTACTGGCAGTTCCTTTAACAAACCAATATCTTTTATACCTTCCTCACTCCTCCATCCTTTTGCCTGAAATGTCCTCTTTTCTTTCTCTGCCTGGGCAACTCTTACTTGGTCTTCAAAACAGTCCCACTCCCACCGTCTTTCTATCCAGAAACCCCCCACCCATCTGACTTAAACATCCCTTTTCTCTGCTCTACAGCATCTCATGTATGCCTCTGTCATAGTAGATGCCCCACTGTCTTCCATTTTTTGCTTGTTATCTCCTAGAAAACTGAATTCCTTGAGGGCAATGACACTTATTTCTTGTCTAACCAGTGCTGAGTCCTAAGTCTGACACACAGTGGATGCGCAGAAAATGTGTGTTGAACAGATGAATGATCAGACAATCTCTACAGGTCATTCTTGTTTTGATATTCCATGATTTAATGGACCTAAGGCATCACAGTAAAAGGAATAGAAGCAGCTGGGGAAAACATAAAAATTGACATCTGGACACGCCTTCATAGTTTACAGAGCCTTTTTATTTACTCCTCTGCCTGTTCCCACTGGGCATTCCTGACCTTGACTCTGGAGCCTAAGCATTGCTGACAAAGCCACCAATAGACTGAGTTCTCTTATTTTCTGGTGAGAGCGCCTTCCATGCATGAGGGCAACTAGCAGGACAGGTGGGGCAAGGTGGTTTTGTGAATGTTATCTACACTGCACATAATACAACAGCAGGAGAAAGAACCTTGCCCAAGACACTCTCCCTAGACAGTCTTAGGGTGGCCCTTTTGTTGACTGTAAAATACCCTTTCCCATGTGATCTCAGCCAAGGACCTTTCCTCAAATCTCTCCCAATTTTCATTCATTTTTTTCTCAACATGGAGCTCTCACACCGCGTGGGGGATGCTGGGACCCTGATTACTATGTACCTCATTTTGTGTGTGTGTGTGTGTGTGTGTGTCTCAGAATGACATTAGAAGGGGATCACCATAACTGGGGTAACCAGGAGTGGTAGCTGAGAAGTCCAGTTTTAGCAGAACCTTCTGATCCTCTTGGTTGGCTTCCACCATCTTGTGCCCACCCCCCAGCCTCTGCCTCCTTATCATGTCTGTGTCTCCCAATGTCATGGTGGATGTGACACACTCCTTTACACATCTTATTTCTACCAGTGGAAGATAAAGTACAAAATGCTCTCAATACATCTACCTCTAGAAGATCTCTTACAAAATGTGTTATATACACTTAATTCTTAACATATAAATTCCCATAATTTACTACAACAAATACTCTTCTCACCAATATTATGTATAATTCTTGTATATACTATCTTATCTAATTTTCTTAAAAATCCAACTTTGTTGGTCTAACTATTCTCCTCATTTATAAATTTTAAAAGCTCAGGCTCTGAGAGAGTAATGGATTTATTTAAAGACTCCATGCTGATAAGGGATCAAAATAAAATGAAAACAGCAACAACCCAAACAACTATGTATTGAATACCTTCTATGGGCCAGGCATTCTTCTAGGTACTTGAGATATGAACAAAACAGATAGTGCATCTTATTGATGAGAGAAGAACTTATTGTATCAAAATATTAAAATTTATAGATTAAGAACTAAGTATATATATTGCTTTTGGTAAGAGATTTTATAGATCCCATTCTAGAGAGGGCGATAGACAACACAGAGAAAGAAATTGCAGAGAGATTTTGAAGATAATAAGTAGAATGTGATACGAGGTCAGAATATGGAAGGTAGAGGCAGAGAATTACTTTAATTAGGGTGGTCAGGGAGCTCTCATTGAGAATTGGAGCAAAACGTTAGGTATCTGAAGGACGGGTGTTCTAGACCAGTGGTCCCCAACCTTTTTGGCACCAGGGACTGGTTTCATGGAAGACAACTTTTCCATGGACCGGGGTTGACGGAGGGCATGGTTTTGGGATGATTCAAGTGCATTATATTTACTGTGCACTTTATTTCTATTATTACATTGTAATATATAATGAAGTAATTATACAAGTCGCTATAATGCAGAATCAGTGGGAGCTCTGAGCTTGTTTTCTTGCAACTAGAGGGTCCCATCTGGGGGTGATGGGAGACGGTGACAGATTACCAGGCATTAGAGTCTCATAAGGAGCATGCAACCTAGATCTCTTGCATGTGCAGTTCACATTAGGGTGCTACTCCTATGAGAATTTAATGCTGCCACTAATCTGACGGGAGGCAGAGTTCAGGTGGTAATGCGAGTGATAGGGAGTGGCTGGAAATATAGACGAAGCTTCCCTCGCTCTCTTGTTGCTCACCTCCTGGTGCAGCCAGGTTCCTAATAGGCCACAGACTGGTACTGGTCCATGGTCTGGGGGTTGGGGACCCCTGTTCTAGGTAGGGGGGCCAGTGTGGAGGGAGGAGACCCAGGGGCTGGTGCAGGGTGTGTGGAGAAAGAGTTGCAGGAGGTGCTGTTGCAGAGGTAAGATGGGGGTGATAGTCACACGAAGACTTATACCCAGGCCTTCTGACTCCAAGTCCGGAATTATTTTTACTGTGTAGCCCAGAAGAAACCATAAGGAATGCTATGCAGCAAGAAATAGTTATTAGAGCTAAAAATAGACTAAGTCAAAGGTATACCCTGGACCATCTATTCATCAACATGAGAAAGTTGTGATGCTATTTCAAATGTCATGATTTTCACACCCCATCAGGTTAAAGTGATCCGTGCACTGTGGACAACACACAAATTGCTCTGGGTAACTTTTCATGAGCATAACCTGGACTCAGCATGTATATTCCCCTGTAGTGAAAAATCAGGTTCAATCTTAAGAGAAACGTCGGAAATATTTTGAAATTTCGCCATCAGTCGTTTGAATAGTGTTACTGGGACCTTTGGTTTCTACCCCGTGCATTACTGCTCTGAACCAATTCCTCTCTACTGCAGAAGACAGAGGGAACCATAGTTTAATGAGAGCCCCAAATTTTGATATCAGTGACCCTCCTTTGAGTCTCACTGCCCTTAGGGAAAGGGTCTGAAGGTACAGAACTTGCTTTGTGATAATGATAACAAGTTGGGAGGAAGACTCTAGCTCAAAATGACAGGATGATGTGCATGTTTACTGGAGAGAAATGCCTTTATGCACAGCCCCTGAAGGGAGGGACAGACAGGCAGGCTCACTCAGGAGCTGATACCTGGTGTGATCACTGCCTCTGTGCTGATTCCCCCTGCTGCCTGAGCAGGCTGGGTCCTGCCACTGCACAGCACGTCTTTAAACAAACATTTGCACACAGCGCCATTGCCCTCAGAATTGACTTGGAAATTCATGAGAGTCCTAAGTGCCAATTGTGGCACACAAACTCCAAGCTGCTTTGTTGGAAAGGGAAGTTCATAGAACAAGGTAAAAACAGAATGGGGATAATTTGTAAAGTTCTTTCTCATCTACAGAAAACTTACAACCTTCACAATGATGTAAAAGTGTAATTTTTTCTTTGGGGGACATGGGCTTTGAACATGGGTTTGAATCCTGGCTCTTCCTTTATTAGCTTGTGACCTTGGACACATTTCTAACTTCTCTGTGGGTCTATTTCCTCATCGTTACCTTGTAGGACTTTTGTGAAAATTAAATGGGATAAAGTTCACAATATGCCTAGCCAGGCGTTTGGCACAGAGAAGGTGATCAACGGCCATTATTACTATAGGCCCTTAAAAATCAGTTATATTAAAATGAATAATTTGAATAATTTCTTGGCCCATAAGTGCTAACTATAAAAATGGTAATTTTTCCCCTTAAGCTTTCTGTTTCTACCTGCCAAAATCTAGACCAGAGAATCAGGAAGAGGTAGTGGCTATGAGGTAAAGTAAGTGTCTTATATTATGTTGAAATTCTAATATAAACCATGTGCCCTTACTTTCCCACAAAAGGGCAAACTTCTCATATATAGTCCAACAGGAGAATTTAGTAGCTGGCAACAAGAGGCACATTCCACTCCTGAACAAGATGGTTTGTCTTTACAAACATGCTCTGATTTCCAAATTGGGGCAGAAGGAGCAAGACATGATAGCAGCTTTCAATTTTAAATAATACTTCTTTCTCTAAAAAATTTTTTTGTAAAGTTGGGTCTGTGTTTCCCAGGTTGGTCTCAAATTCTCAGCATCAAGCAATCCTCCTATCTCAGCCTCCCAAAGTTCTGGGATTACAGGCATGAGCCACCATGTATGGCCTTAAATAATATTTCTTAGCTAACAGGAAATTTTTTAGTATATATAAAAGTTCCTAGGAATCATAAAAAAAGGACAAAACACCGAATTTAAAAATGGGCCAAAGACTTTAACAAGTATCTCACAAAAGAAGATATCAGATGGCTGAAAAGCATATAAACATGCTCAATAGCATTACTTAATAGGAAAAATAAATTAAAATCTCAACCAGATAGAGCTACACACCCACCAGAATGGTTAAACTTACGAAGACAATATCAGATGCTGACAAGGATGTGGAGAAACTGGAACATTTGCACACATTGCTGACGGGACTGTAATTTGGTCTGATCACTGTAGAAAATTGTTTGATGTTTGACACTAAAGCTAAACATTACTTATTACTCAGCTATCCCATTCCTAAGTATAGGCCTACGAGAAGTGAATGTATATGATGACAAACATCGGTGTATGGAATCATGCACATGCTAAAAGTCATTGAGTTGTACACTTAAGAAAGCACGGTGGCTCACATCTGTAATCCTAGCACTTTGGGAGGCTGAGGCGGGTGGATCACTTGAGGTCAGGAATTTGAAACCAGCCTGGCCAACAAACCCTGTCTCTACTAAAAATACAAAAAGTTAGCCAGGCGTGGTGGGAGGTGCCTGTAATCCCAGCTACTTGGGAGGCTAAGGCAGGAGATTTGCTTGAACCCAGCGGGCAGAGGTTGCAGTGAGCCAAGATTGCACCACTGCACTCCAGCCTGGGCTACAGAGCGAGACTCCATCTCAAAACAAACAAACAAACAAACAAACAAAACAAACAAAAAGAATGATATAACTTACTTCATGCAGGTTATACCCTGCCTGATTAAAATAAAAAGAGGTGAAGGGATGTCTTTCCTCATGGAAAGACATGGAATGACATGGAAAATGTTCAGGCAGAGTATGGGTAACTATCAGGAATGGTTCACAGAAGACTTCGCATTAGGATGAAAAGATCCACATTGGGCTTCTCACCTTGGTAAAATCTGTAGAGATCATTTAGATTAGAAATGTGCTTCCATGCTGGGCAGTTTGTAATACAGAACTCTAGAGAGAGGAAAACGGAGTCAGAGATTTCTGTCTTGTAATGGTCTAAAACAGGATTTTTTAACCAGGCACTAGATTTTAAATCTGTTTTCACACTCATTGCTTTTACCTCAGTGGAAAGTGCTTATATGAGGGGACCCCTTTGGTACCTGTCATGATCTCACGAGTCCTGCCTACAGGGATGTTATTTCTGCATCCCAGGTGATACCGTCCGACCTCTCCAAATGAGGAGCAGGACAGTATGGTGGTTATGAGCAGGGTGGGTTGTGATCTTGACTTGAACAGAAGCATAGTTGTTAAGAGGGCAGGCTGACATCGACTCCCTGGGATGAAATCCTTTTTGTCCTAGAACAAGTTACTCAACCCTTCTAAGTTTTATATGCCAAATGGGAATAGTGGATTACATGAAATAATATACACCAGGGCCAGGCATACAGTAAGTACCTAGGGGCAACATCACTCCCCCAGGGGATAAAAATTGTTTCTTGAGGGAGAAAATCTTAGAGATTATAATAGTTTGTGGCCCTCTAAAAGGCCACAGCACATGGAGAGCTCTATGGTATATCTGTGGTATCACAAGGAGGGGTGTTTAGATAAACAATGTCTTAAAAGACTCCATAAGGAGGTGATAATGGAATAGGGGCTGGTCAACACTGGATTGGAGCCTCCTGACTAAGGTGTAGCTTCATTCTCTGTCTGCCTCAGAGCCCTCATCCTGCTCCCATTCCTCCTTCAGGCAAGGCTATAGGCAGCTTGATGGCTAATGAGTTTGCTGGGTCAGTCTCCAGGTTTTACATCTCTCTTTGTCTCTTATTTCATGAACCAATGACCCATGAGCCACTAGAAAATGCACTTACTTCAAACCTGATGAATTGTAGCTTTTCTAGGATTTATTTCTAGTCCTTCCCCCACATCCTTCACTTTATCTTGTATTAAGTGCTTTAGCTTGTACCTTTTCAATTTGTTTTTTCCCCTCTCCAGAACCTTCTGTTTGATTGTTCTTAAAACTGGCCTTAACAACAAAACAAATGGAGAGAGGCCCCCAGACCAGAGCTCTGTGAAGTCTAGGAGGTTCTTCAACTCTTACTTCTCCAGGATGCTACAGGAATCAGCAAGAGAAGATCAAGTGAATTTAGAAATACAAGCTTTTCCCAAAGCATGGCCCCTGGGAAGACCACCTTGAGTCAGAAAAATGGAAATCAAACAATACCTGGAAGTTCTGAAGGGTAGAGATCTTACTGGACAAAACCCTCTGCCCTTTCTTAGGTAGGAAAACATAGGTTTTGTACGGAGTTACAAACCTGCTACCCACCAGAGCACTCAGGACTGTGGCTCGCAATTTACATGCTGGCTTGCAGCTTCATTGCCCTGTGTATTGCCTTCTGTAATGTATTTTTCCTGGTTACCTAATAACTCACATTTATCTAAACACCATAGCATCTCTGAGGCTCTGACTCATCCCCTTATTTGGAAGATGCTAGCTATCTCCCCATGCTGGTATTTTAAAATCCAGCATTAATTACAGTAATTCCTTCTACTTATCCATACAGGCACATGCAGAAAGAAATGAAAAGTTATTTGTTTCTTTTCTCCTTCATAAAGAGCCTAAAGAAATGTTTTAATTAACTACAAAGTTAGCCAAGATTGGATTTTATTTTTTTGATTTTGTAGATGGCCTCAGTGCAAAAATATCTGGCCACTGAGAATAGGGAATAAATAAAACTAAATGTGGCATGCCTAAATATTCAGAGTGGGAGAGTTCTCCTCATTGTGTGTGTGAGTCAAAAACCCAAAAAAGGTGGAGGAAGTGGCAGAACTAGAACCATCATCCATTAGCTCTTAGTCTCAAAGATTCAAGTGGCAGGGCAACTGCTAAATTCTGGAATGATGCAGTGAGTTCTTTGTAGGCCATATATGAAGTGTGTGGAGAAATACTCATTTCTGCAGAAAGTAATAGCTACCATCAACTTAGCACCAACAATGTGCTAGGCTCATGGCCAGGCACTTTGTATGAACTATCCCACTGAATTGCAACCACATTGCATGGGGGATAGGTTATGTTCTGATCTCTGCTTCTCAGGTGAGGAAACTGAGGCTGAGAGAGGTTAAGGACGGCCCCACGGGCAGCAGAGGTGGGATGGGTCTTAACCACAAAGCTATCAAGCCTCACGGAGCTAGACTGCATTTAATAGTTGATGATCCAAGGACAGGGCTGATGGACATGACAGTAGTGTGTTCTCCCTCTCTGGCCTTGCACAAACTTTATCCTGTCCCTCTGCTTTGGCAGAGGGAGAATGGCACAACCTTGCTGAATAGATGCCCACATCACTGGTGGTTTTTAGCCCAAGTAGTGCTTCAGTACAATTTGAGATACTTTTGATTTTCTTCTTATTCCCTTCCTTTCCGTCTCCAGGCCCCTGATGGTGTGCCACTCCACTCCTCCTGAGCAGATCCTTTTCTCATTAAGAAAACAGAGCTAGCCGGGCATGGTGGCTCACACCTGTAATCTCAGCACTTTGGGAGGCTGAGGCTGAGGCTGGTGGATCATTTGAGGTCAGGAGTTCAAGACCAGTATGGCCAACATGGCGAAACCCTGTCTCTACTAAAAATACAAAAAAAAATTATCTGGGCATGATGATGGGCACCTGTACTCCCAGCTTCTCAGGAGGCTGAGACAGGAGAATCACGACCTGGGAGGTAGAGGTTACAGTGAGCTGAGATTGCACCACTGCACTCCAGCCTGGGCAACAGGGTGAGACTCCAAAAAAAAAAGAAAGAAGGAAAGAAAGAAAGAAGGAAGGAAGGAAAAGAAAGAAAGAAAGAAAAAGAAAGGAAAGAAAGAAAGAAAGAAAGAAAGAAAGAAAGAAAGAAAGAAAGAAAGAAAGAAAGAAAGAAAAAAGAAAGAAAAAGAAAGGAGGGAGGGAGGGAGGAGCTGATCAGGCAGGGGCTCAGGGGCTCTCCCTCCTGGCTGCTCCACACCTGCCTTGTGCCGGGTGTCAGGATGCAGTGGTGCCAGACTGGCCTGCACACTGCCTGTAGCCGTGTCCCATTTCCCACGGGTCATGTCGCTGCATCCCCCAGCCCTCCCATCACCAACTCTGTGTCCGATTCAGGCCATGTCTGTGTCTTGGCTGGGTCACCGTCACACCCATCATCCAGGTGTCCTGCCTCTGGCCTCACATTGCTCGACATCAAGCTACCTTTTTGCATCTCAGCCCTGACCCATCACTTTACTGCTGACATTCCAGTGTCCCCTAAATGCCAAACCTCAAACATTTTAGCTGTGACAACGACAAGTGTCACAATCTGGCCAAGCCACCTTTTCTGTCCCTTTGCCCACACCTGTCCTTTTGCCCACCCCTGTCCTTTTGCTCTGTTCTGTGCTCTCCTCTATTTGGTATGTTCTGGCTCCTCCCCTGAGACCCAGTTTAAATTGTCTTTAGCAAATA
The DNA here is from genome assembly GCF_028885655.2 of Pongo abelii. NCBI lineage: Eukaryota > Metazoa > Chordata > Mammalia > Primates > Hominidae > Pongo > Pongo abelii. Next base: position 127,812,895 of record NC_071993.2, on the reverse strand, counting down.
GAGAGTATCTTATTTTATAGAAGAGGATGAGATGGAAACTAGCTTTACACAGACAAAAGGATTTCAAAAAAGCTTCAGACTTACATTACCAAAAATGGTGAATTATTTCCCTGAAGGAAGAAACATAGTGGATACTTACTGTGAAATAATCAGTACTCAGAATATTGCAAGTGTCTCTGAGTACTGGAGCGACTTTAATAATCTGAAAATGCTCCTTCTGAGCACTAGATGGCACATCTAAAATACCAGGCAAATGGCACACCTCCTTAATTCAAAGCAGGTATTATTACTACAATTATTACCACAGTTTATTTATAATGGTTGTAGTATTTGTCCACACACCACTTACTATAATGCAAACACTACTCACGGATATGAATATTCAGAGGATGAATTTTGTTATGCAATCAGATGTCAGGTATCCTCAGGCATCTGCAGTGGTCCCAAAACGCTTTGGGATCAGTTTCATGGAAAATAATTTTTCCATGGATGATGGGGAATGCTTTTGGTATGAAACTGTTCCACCTCAGATCATCAGGCATTAGATTATCATAAGGAGCGTGCAACCTAGATCCCTAGCATGTGCAGTTCACAATAGGGATCCTGCTCTTAGGAGAATCTAATGCTGCTGCTGATTGACAGGAGGCGGAGCTCAGGCAGTAATGCTCTCTGGCCTACTGCTGACCTTCTGCTCTGTGGCCAGGTTCCTAGCAGGCCATGGACTGGTATGGGTCCTTGGCCTGGTGTTGGGGACCCCTGATCTATAGGATCAATATTAAGCTCTGAGCCCAAAGTACATCCACCCTTTCCACTGAACCCATCCCAATACCTTTGGTCCTGAAAGATACTCTTTTCTAGTTCACATAAACAAATAGCTCTCAACCTGCAAATGCCGAGTTTAACCCACTTTTCTAACTAGGCCCAAACAAGCAACTTGGAACCAAAAATGTCTCTGTTTCCTACCACTTAGGGGCAAATGACTGATTTTGACATTCCTTGGGTCTCTTCTCTGACCCTGTTCTCCTCCCGCCTCTGTCCTAATTAGTACCTCAAGGCCTTTGCTTTTAGGGAAGCCAATAAACACTCAAACTGGTGCATGCAAAATTATTTTTACTGCATGTTGAAGAGTAATTATGGAACAATACGCACATGATGTTCCCACACAGAAATCTTTTAAAGCGATAATGAGACTATTTCTTTGTAGGTGGAGATGTATATTTGACTCACTTCCATGAATTCTGGTCTAATCGTATTGTATTTCCTTCATTTTGTTTTAGTGCTTGGAAGAGCTCCATCGAAATTCACTCTTATTTTCAGCCTCAGCACTGAGCTGCATTACATAAACATGAGTTGCTTCTTTATGACCATTTGAGAAGAGTAAAGAATCTCATTTCCTTTTTTAAGGCAAACACGGTCCATTGTAGAAACTTCATACATTAAATAAGCCAGGTTTACAAACATCTACCCAAAGACACCCAATAGAGAAGCCCTATGCATATAGCAGATTATTGAAGGACATTCTCAGCCAAGTCATCAAGTTTCTTCAGTCATTTCAGGCCTGAAATTCACAGTGAAGTCCATCCATCACCACCAAGTCTTGCCATCTGCCCTTGGAGGGTCACAAAGGAGATCCATGTATTTAGCTGCTAATAACTTATTTTTTTCTTTAAGATTCAATTTAGATGTCACTTCTTCCAGGAAGTCTTCTATGAATTTCCTTCCCAGATCAATCACCTAGCACTACGCTTAACGCAATGGATTATAATGATGTGTTTATGAGGCTGCTTAACCTACTAAGGGCAAGGATTGTGCATTATTCATTCTATTACCCATCATAATGCCTGGCACATAGAAAAAAGAAAAGTGAATGAATGGATGAATGAATCAGTCAAGTATGAATCAAAGCATGAATGTAAACTGTACCTTTCCTGGGAGAGAGAGAGAAAGGGTCTCCATTTTTATGAGTTAGGACATTTCCCAACCTTGTTGTATTGGTCAGGGTTCTCTAAGGGGACAGAACAGAACTAATAGGATATCTATCTATCTATCTATCTATCTATCTATCTATCTATCTATCTATCTGAAGGAGAGTAGTAGTATATTATATATATATATATATGAAGGGTAGTAATAGAATATACACACACACACACACACACACACACACATATAAAGGGGAGTTTATTAGGAGAGTTGACTCACATGATCACAAGGTGAGATCCCACAATAGGCCATCTGCAAGCTGAGGAGCAAGGAATCCAGACTGAGTCTCAAAACCTCAAACATAGGGAAGCTGATGGTGCAGCCTTCAGTCTGGCTGAAAGCCCGAGAGCCCCTAGCAAATCACTGGTGTAAGTCCAAGAATCCAAAAGCTAAAGAACTTAAGAGTATCCAACATGGGAGGAAGACGAAGGGCAGAAGACACAGCAAATCTCTCTCATTCCACTTTCTTCTGCTTGCTTTATTTTAGCCACGCTGGCAGCTGATTAGATGGTGCCCACCCAGATTGAGGGTGGGTCTGCCTCTCCCAGTCCACTGACTCAAATGTTAATCTCCTTTGTCAGCACCCTCACAGACACACCCAGGGACAATACTTTGCATCTTTCAATCCAATCAAGTTGACATTCAATATTAACCATCGGGCTTGTTTTCAAGGCTGATTTGTGTACTTGTAGGTTAAAAAAGCTGTTGGATTCCACATGTATTACAAGCAATAACCAAGTGATTTGGTCATTTTAATCAACAACTGTATAAAACAAGTAAAAAATAATTTTGTAAAATCTCAAACATTAATAAATGGCATATTTTATGGCAGTTTGATTTACAAAATTCTCTCAAATATGATATTTCTTTGCTTCTCTGAACAACCATCTTGAATGGGTTAGATTGGAAATCGTTTGATAAATGAAATAATAGAAACTCGGAGAAGTCAACTGACTTGACTTAGTGAAGGCTGATTCAGGACAAGATTTTCTGATTCCAAACCCACTGTCCATCGTATAACACCATCAAGCTCATTCCCCTCACCTCTATATCATAAACCTGCTGGCTGTTTGACTAGTTTGGCCAGTGGATTGGATTATTTAATCAGTTAATGTGTTAGTCACAGACAAAGAAACCTGTTCCTCTCCAAGCTCTGCCATTTACTAGCTGTTTGACATCTGACTTTGAATGAGTCATGGAAATATTGTCCAAGCTTTCAGTTTCCTGAAGTTGGGGTTAAAGAATAAAGTCAATGAAAGAAAATATACTTTTTAACTCTCAGTTGGTTAGAGTTCAGCATCCTCCTCCTTATCATTATTATAACAACAATAACTACCCTTTCTTCTGTTCCGATTGCATACCTATACTGTTCTTAGTACCGGACATTAAGAACTCATTGACTCCCATAACACCTAAAGTAGGTACTCTCCTTATTCTCATTTTACAGATGCAGAAACTGAGGCATAACAAAGTTAAGTAACTCAATATGGTTAAACATCTAGTCAGTAGATGGGGAAGGATTCAAATTCAGGTAGTTTTGCTTCAGAGTCTGTGCATTATTACATAGAAAGCACCTAGCCCAGTGCTTGGCACAGCAAAGCTCAGTAAACATAGTTTTTATTGTTATTATTGCTAAATGCAAATCCTACCAGTTTATTGGGGGAGGGCCTATACCATTCTCATACTCAATGCAAAGGAGGCATCAAATTCATCTATCTGGAAAGATGAGAACTGTGGGGATCTCCTGGTGGCTGAGCCCTCATCCACGTATGTCCAAGCCAGCAGCCAAAGTGTACACTTAATGTAATAATTCCTGCCACCATGTACAAAGCCTTGAAAGCAATTAGTTCATACTCAGCTATTATTAAGAAGTTATTTTTGTAATAAAAATACGTCTTCCTTTAATTTCTACATAAATGCAAGGGTGCCAACACAAGTATAGTTTATTTAAAGATGTTCTTGCAGGAATTTAATTTGTCCTTTTGAAGAAGCTACAGAGAAAAGGTACAGAGATGAGCAAGACAATTTGAAGTGTTCTGAGCTACAGATAAAGAAAGGGTAGCTTCTTTCTCACTGGAACTCAGTATCAAACTCTCCTCTCAGCTTGATCAAGGACAGAGTACATAAATCTTTGGTGACCAGTGGCCCTTGGAGGTAATATCCCAGCTACTGGTTTGTATGAGTTAGAGTTATCATAGAGTAAATCCCAGCACACAATAGAACGGGTTACTTTTTATTTATTTATTTATTTATTATTATTATACTTTAGGTTTTAGGGTACATGTGCGCAATGTGCAGGTTAGTTACATATGTATACATGTGCCATGCTGGTGCGCTGCACCCACTAACTCGTCATCTAGCATTAGGTATATCTCCCAATGCTATCCCTTGCCCCTCCCCCCACCCCACAACAGTCCCCAGAGTGTGATGTTCCCCTTCCTGTGTCCATGTGTTCTCATTGTTCAATTCCCACCTATGAGTGAGAATATGTGGTGTTTGGTTTTTTGTTACTTTGAAACAGTAAAACAGGGACTGCAAACACAGTGCATGCCAGGGTTTTAGAGTGCTTTCGAGTGGGGCTTGTTAAAACTACTGGGTAAAAAACAAATACCCAAGCACAATATTTTTAGAAGCAACAAAGTATAGAAGAAAGAACATTGTACTTGGCACAAAACCTAAGCCTGAGCCCAGCTCTTCCTTATAGATTGTATCCCATAGACAAGTCACTAACTGGCTTGATCCTCAGTTTCTTCTAGAAAATGGAAATAACATAAACGATTTCCTACAGTTCCTATTCATTTTGAAAAATCTTGAAACAAAGAACATGAAAGCACTTGGAAAACTATAAAATTTGAACTGCAAGACATTTTAAATTCATTCTTAATAACAAAAAAAGAGAGCTACCTAATATGAAATGTCAAAATACATGGAAGAATCAGTACATTAGCAATTATATGAATCGTGCTGTCCTTTAGGCAGGTATAATCTAATTCTCATTATATTTATTGTACCAAATTATTTGAAATTACATTCAAGTTATGCCATGTAAATTATAGTCAGTGATGAATATGTTGAGCAGAAAATTATGTGATTTAATATTTATCATGTAACAGATCTAAATTGGCAAATACCTTAAGGGAGTGATTTAGGCTATTATTAAATAATGATGAAAAATCATTTACTCCCAATGTAGTTCTAGAATAAAAAGACAAACTTCTGAGGTGGTGGGGGAATACAGAAGTTTCATAATGGCTTTGGATTAAGGCCTCGTCACTATTGACTGACTTGGATGAAAACTGCTGGCTGCTTAAAGGTCAAGTATTATTATTCACCAACTTTTATAGTCATTTGTAATATGGGATGATATGCAGAATCAGGATCTCCTTGGATTCTCTTCTGAATACCTAAGGAGTCAGAATTTATCAAGAGCAGGCACGTACAGTATATTATTGATTCCTTCTTATGCACTTGCAGAGTTTTTGTAGAAGATCAGCTGCACCCTAGCTGAAATACACATGGATTCTGAAAATAAACATACATATGGGAAAACATAATCCACTGCGGATGAAAGATTTATCAGCCTGCCTCTTGTGACCCACATGGCAGCAAAATTAATGGCTGTTTGGAAGCTATAAATTTAGAAAAACCCTTTGTAGATGGGAACTCATGTTTACCCATGCTGTATGTTAAGTAGCCTATGAAACAGCTGAACCATTGAGAAGCACCCTTCCTGAACTCTAATTTGTACACAGTGGCCCTATTTACTTGGAAAGCCTCTTTATTTTCTAAGGAACAGAGCATCCAGTGCAAAAACTCTAATAAACAAACAAACAAAAAATAATACTAAGGCCCTACAGGATAAACCAAATTCCACAAGCCAGTTTCTGAGAAAAGTTATGAGGAAAGGGATTTGTATGCTGTGTTGTGGAACTGAAAAGACAGTTTTGTCAAACTTGTCTCCCTTTTCAAATAAATTTAATGTAATGGATTTTTTTAATCTTAGGTAAATAATAAGAATCTTAGGTACTATTACAGGAACGATTTTGGAAAAGACCAGTGAGAGCATTTTTTAGATTTGCCCCTCTGCAATAGGGCAAGAGGGTGACAATAGTTAATCTCAGAGGTTCTTCCCCTCTCTGACATCCTATGATCTTATGATTTCCTAATATTTATGTCTACCTGTCAGATATACAGCCTCCTAAACCGATGGGATTTAGGACAAGGATCACAAACTTAAATATCTTAGTGGGCCAGGAATGAATACTCTATCAAATGGCAATTGTGGGGAATAAGGGAATGCGTGTCTCTTCTAAAAAGGGTGTTCAGGATTGAATTGTGTCAATTCAAATTTATATGTTGAAGTTCTGATTCCCAATACCTAAGAATGTGGCTTTATTTGAAAATAGGGTTGTTGCACCCCATCAAAAAGTGGGCAAAGGATATGAATAGACACGTCTCAAAAGAAGACATTTATGCAGCCAAAAAACACATGAAAAAATGCTCATCACCACTGGTCATCAGAGAAATGCAAATCAAAACCACAATGAGATACCATCTCACACCAGTTAGAATGGCGATCATTAAAAAGTCAGGAAACAACAGGTGCTGGAGAGGATGTGGAGAAATAGGAACACTTTTACACTGTTGGTGGGACTGTAAACTAGTTCAACCCTTGTGGAAGTCAGTGTGGCGATTCCTCAGGGATCTAGAACTAGGAATACCATTTGACTCAGCCATCCCATTACTGGGTATATACCCAAAGGATTATAAATCATGCTGCTATAAAGACACATGCACACGTATGTTTATTGCGGCACTATTCACAATAGCAAAGACTTGCAACCAACCCAAATGTCCAACAATGATAGACTGGATTAAGAAAATGTGGCACATATACACCGTGGAATACTATGCAGCCATAAAAAATGAAGAGTTCATGTCCTTTGTAGGAACACGGATGAAACTGGAAACCATCATTCTCAGCAAACTATCACAAGGACAAAAAACCAAACACCGCATGTTCTCACTCATAGGTGGGAACTGAACAATGAGAACACATGGACACAGGAAGGGGAACATCACACTCTGGGGACTGTTGTGGGGTGGGGGGAGCGGGGAGGGATAGCATTAGGAGATATACCTAATGCTAAATGACGAGTTAATGGGTGCAGCACACCAACATGGCACATGTATACATATGTAACAAAACTGCACATTGTGCACATGTACCCTAAAACTTAAAGTATAATAATAATAAAAAATAATAATAAAAAATAAAAAATAAATAAAAAATAAAAATAAAATAGGGTTGTTGCAAATGTAATTACTTATGATGAGGTCATGGTAGAGGAGGGTGGACTCCTTAGCCAATATGACTCGTGTCCTTATAAAAGGGGGAAATGTAGGCCAGGCAAGGTGGTTCACGCCTCTAATTCCCGCGCTTTGGGAGGTCGAAGCAGGCAGATCACTTGAAGTCAGGAGTTCGAGACCAGCCTGGCCAACATGGGGAAACCCCGTCTCTACTAAGAATACAAAAATTAGCCAGGCATGGTGGCACACGCCTATAATCCCACCTACTCAGGAGGTTGAGGCAGAAGAATCGCTTGAACCCATGAGGTGGAGGGTGCAGTGAGCTGAGACTGCACCAATGCACTCCAGCCCGGACGACAGAGTGAGACTCCATCTCAAAAATAAAAAAATAAAATAAAATAAAAGGGGGAAATGTGGACACAGGCATGCACACAGGGATAATGCCAGGTGAACCATGAATGCAAAGGTTAACGGGATGCAACTACAAGCCAAGGAACTCCAAGGATTGCCAGGAAACCATCAGAAGCTAGGAGAGAGGCATAGACCAGATTTTCCCTCACAGCCAGCGGAAGGAACCAGCCCTGCCAACATGTTGATCTGGGACTTCTAGCCTCCAGAGCTGAGATGATACATTTCTGTTATTTAAACCACCCAGTCTGTGGTACTTTGCTATGGCAGCCCTAAGACCCAATACAGATGACAACATTTACTAAGCTTCAACCCAGTATTGCTATGTGAGATATGCTGGTGCACCTCTGCCCATGTTCTAAGAGAAGTCAGAAATGTAGATTTTGTTCCATATAAAACATCCCAATTTTAAAATGCTGGCAAAAAAACACAGGAAGACTTAACACAATGTAAAGGCAAAATATATCTGACCCACAAGTTACCCTGCTTTAAGGATTGCTGAATACACCCCAAATTATCTTGACATTCTTATCCATGTCTGCTTTGGGTTAAGGCCCAGGAAGGCTTACAATACAGTGTTCATGGGTTATTTGGTGTGCTAACATATGAAATCAACATCACTTTTTTTCTTTAGCCCAAGTTAGTTGGTTAGATTCATTTATTCATTTTCATACTTTTGAGCATGTAAATCCTATTTTCAAAATTAATCTCCTGAAACTCAAAAACTAAAGTGGAGTTTTTTGGCACATGTTTATGTATTAAAATAACATAATTAGTGTACAATATTTAATGTATAATGTATAATGCATAACGTTATTTATTATAAGGGTGATCAATGGAACAAAAAAGATCATTTGATTAATAGAAATATCTGAAATTAGGATTTGTACAAGCCTATCAGAATTTTTATAATTTCTATTCAATTTTTTCTATATTGTGCTTTAGTTTCCTGTTTTGGAAAATCTTTGATATATACAGATTATGTAGTTGTGAAAGACAACAAAAGTTCTAATAAAACTTTACTTATAAGCAATGATGTTTCAATTTAATTAAATTTTCAGATGCCATGAGATATTCTTATAGGCCATACAAGAACAGGTGATGGGCTGAATTTGTCCCATGGCCTGTAATTCTAGGATATACATTAAAAGAATTGTTTAAAGGTGTGTAATATGCAAGCTAAAAAGGGGGAAGATGGAATAATAAAAATTCCCAATTAATCTAAAAGAAAGTGAGAAAGGAGAGAAAAGAGAACATAAAACAGACAGGACAAATAGCACTGAATAAGATGGTAGGGTTAAACCTAAATATATTTTATATAAATGGGTAAATGACCCGATTAAAAGAAAAACACTGTCAGAACAGGAAAGGAGAAAAGCTCAGTAATGGGTGAGCAAAGGAAATATAAAAATGTGTGAACAAATAAAATATAAGTTGATGAAAAGAATGAAAATAAAAGATATGCGATTCAAACAATATAAACAGAAAACTATATTCATATCAGATAAGGCAAACTTTAAGACCAAAAAGCATTACAAAAAAAGACATTTTGTAATATTATGCTTCAATTCATCAGGAAGCTATAACTATTCACAATTTGCATATACCTAATAGCACAGTCTCATAAAATATAATGAAAACTTGACAGAGCCGCAAAGAACAAGACAAGCCCACTGTTACAAGGGAGAAATTAATATAACTGTTGATAACAAATAGAACAAGCAGATCAAAATTCAGTAAGAATTTAGAATATTTCAATAACGTCTTTGGAAAACAAGATTAATATGCACACATAGAACATTGTATTGAAGAACCATGGAATTCATATTTGTTTTCAAGCACACACAAAACGTTTACCAAAATTGACAATAAGTTGTATCATAAAGCAAATATCTAACAATTTCAAATGATTGCAATCATTGAGTATGTTCTCTGAGTATAATACAATTTAATACAATTAAGCTATAAAACTATCAATTAATTATAAAATACATAACTATAAAATCCGCATACATTAGAAAATTAAAAAATGTAATTCTAAATAGCCCATGGGTCACAGAAGAAATCACAATAAAAATTATAAAGTATTTTGAATGGTATGAAAATTAAACATGCATATAAAATGTGTAGGATACAGCTAATGGTATGCTTAGAGATTTCATAGCCCTTAATACAGACATGAAAAAAATAAAGTTTTAAAATCAAGAGTTTAAACATCCATTTCAGCAAGTTATTTTTTGAAACCAAACAATTAAAACTAAAGAAGCATTACATAGAAATATTATAGATACTATATGTATATACTCATGGGTTACATACATGTAGATATTTCCCTGCTCTGTTAGCTAAGAGAGTCTAGAAGAAATGATACCTCAGTAGCAACAAGCATGTTGTATTAGTCCGTTCTCACGTTGCTAATAAAAACACACCAAGACTGGGTAATTTATAAAGGAAAGAGGTTTAATTGACTCACAGTTCCACATGGCTGGGGAGGCCTCACAATCATGGTGGAAGGTGAGTAGGAGCAAGTTACATCTTACAGGGCAGAAGGCAAGAAAGAGCTTGTGCAGGAGACCTCCCCTTTATCAAACCACCAGATCTTGTGAGACTTATTCACTATCACAAGAACAGCATGGGAAAAACTGGCCCCATGATTCAGTTACCTCCCACCAGATCCCTCCCATGACACATGGGGATTATCACAATTCAAGGTGAGATTTGGGTGAGGATACCGAGCCAAACCATATCACATACCTAACTCCCAGATCTTGGATTCTTTTTTTTTTTTTTTTTTGAGATGAAATCTCACTCTGTCACCCAGGCTGGAGTGCAGTGGCGCAATCTCGGCTCACTGCAAGCTTTGCCTCCCCGGTTCACGCCATTCTCCTGCCTCAGCCTCCCGAGTAGCTGGGACTACAGGTGGCTGCCACCATGCCCGGCTAATTTTTTGTATTTTTAGTAGAGACGGGGTTTCACCGTGTTAGCCAGGATGGTCTCGATCTCCTGACCTTGTCATCTGCCAGCCTTGGCCTCCCAAAGTGCTGAGATTACAGGCATGAGCCACCGCTCCTGGCCAGATCTTGGACTCTAAAACTATTCTTCAATTAAAGGAACCAGGGCTCCATGGAGAAATGCTGATGGTAGGACTGAGGCAGTAAATAGATGAGATGAGCCTGGAACATCTCTTATCATGCCAAAATGTAGGGAAAAGCCCAAAAACAAACAAAACACCCCACAATTATGGGGTACGTCAAAGGGACACAGAAGCCAACTGAAAGAGCTCTCAATGGCTAAAGCTAAGAATTTTAGCAAAACTAGCTAAATAAATAAGACAGTATTAGATTATGGCCCAAAGTATTACCTAAAGCAAATATTCACAAGTCTATACTGACACAAATAAATGGTTGAATTAATAAATAATTGAGGGAGAAGAGAGAAATTTCCCATGAAGAACTCCAAGTAATTTATGTGGTTGCTCCACCTTTGAGAAATAAAACTGCTCAGTCCTCAATTGTGGGCTGAATCTAGTGATTTCCTTTCAAAGCACAGAACATGGAAAGGGAGGGAGAAAAAGAGTAACCTAAGTAACCTAACTGTTGAGGAACCCGATAAACATTTCTCAGCCAGGCAAACCACATCAACATCTACAGTGAGAAGTCATGTTGATAGATTGAACCCTAATGGCACTTCATCTCTGTAGTCTTCATTTACACAGAACTTCCAGAGCACCTCAGGAAGACAGGGCGCAGAGACTTGTGCTTTTCAATGCCTCAGATTGGAAGTGACACCTGCCATTTCCTGTGAGAGTCCATTAGCCGAAACTAGTTCCAAGGTCCCAAACTAACTACACAGGAAGCAGGAAGCACCAAGAAGCTATGGAGAATCGGGTTTTGGAAGCAATAGTGAATTTTGTGTGATCATTTTGTAAAACCGGCATATTTGAGCCTAATACAAGAAGCTTAAATAGTTAGGGCTTCTGATCTCTCTTGAGCACAGCATTACATCAGCCTGATAGATTTCTTTAATCCACTGGGCTGCAAAATATTTGCCTTTTCTTCACTTCATAATCTCCTGGCAGTGATGTATGTCTTGCCACCAAGTAATGGTGGCCTGCAGGGATACGCTACTAATGATGTCATTTAGAGCTCAAATTTGTATTCAGATTCTTACATATCTAGGCTCTGGTATTTTTTGGAGAGATCCTGATAATTTTGAAATAGGATTTATTTTCTCTAAAACAAAACTCCAGTTTTAAAACTGACTGGTCTGCCCTAAAATAAATAATGTATAATGTCAATCAGCAGATAGCAAGCACCACTATCATATTTCTTAACTTAAAAATGTTCGAGAGCCACAGATAGCTGAATTTTTGGCTGACTGATTGGCTTTCTTGCCTCTCTCCCTTCCTCCCTCCCTCCCTCCCTCACTTCATTCTTTCCTTCCAGAATAATTCAGTCCAAAAGGGAATGAGGTTGGGAACCCACATAAGAAAAAGACCCCTGGAAATAACTACTATTTTACTAATTTCCAGTGGGGCGGGGTGGGGGTGGGGGACCGTGTGACAAACGTGAGCTGAGCAAAGGTGGGAGTTCCTTGGAGGGAGGGAGGTTGTCCAAGGCCAAAAACCCCAGCCCTGTCCTCACCGGCTGCATGGCCATGGATGAGAAACTTTGTCTGAGTTTCAGCTTCCCTGCCAAAATGAGTGACTGGCCTAGAGCAGCAGTGGTCACACTATGGTGGCCCCTTGGGAGCCATGGAGGGTGTGAGAGGCAAGACGAGGACTATTCCCACCCTTCAACCCTGTCCCAATTTTCTCTATTGTAATGGGCCCCTCCTCTCTCGAAATACCTGCAAACTCTCAGGGACTTGTGCCTCATAGGCAAAGAGGTGATACTGTCCTCTGTTCTGTGATTCTGACAGGCCTCAACATATGAATTTTTTTGTCTGAAGGTTCCTGTGCTAAAAAATAAATTACATTAAATTAAATTGGAAAACCTACATTTTAAAAACTAGCTGGCATGGTCATTTTATCTCTGAGGCTTTTGCTCTGACATTCCACTAAAATATGTGTAGACACTTTGTGGACAATGTTGGGATGTAAATAAGAAAAATAGAAGCTTCTCACACACTAAGCATACTGGGAAAATCATAGAGAACTTCACTATAGATCCACATTAATAGTGGATATGGTTATGTAACACACCCATATCTATGCATCACCATAAGCAAAGGAGCCAGAAGAAAGCAAATCAACTTAGCTGAAGGCTTTGGCTGGAAGAAGGAAAATCAAATGCACCATTCAGGACACCATAGACACTTCCGGCCTCCTAAGGCCATCACATACACACATAGGCAAAGACACACACACACACACACACACTCATGCACACACCACCACACAGAGAACAGTTAAACAGCAGCAGAACTTATTGATATGACTCTAGGTGAAAGATTCAGACCAAAACTGCTGTTAGAGTTCAGGGTATTACTGGTCAGAAAACTCCAGTCAATCCCAATGTTACAGCTGTTAGAACTGAAAGAAAAGACTCAAGATTTTCTTTAAGGTATTATTACTGCTGAGGTCTGGGATGCCTTGGGACTTGCCCACAGCCACACAGTTTCTATTGTAATTGGTGGATGTGGGAACACAGAACAGGTGTCCTGCCTTCCAGCTCCATGCTCTCTTGACTTTGCCACCGCTAACCTCAGGGGGCTCTTGAAGTAGGATCAAAGGCTCATTTCAGGAACCCAGGGGGAGAAAGATTGCACTGACTTAACTAACTCAAAATCATTAGGCAAACAATGACCCATGCACAAGTTTCCCTTTATTTCTCTTGCTGTGAAAAAAAAAAAAATCCAGATCTGTATAAGGAGAAACTTTACTTGAAGGATTACAGCAAAGGGCATAACAGGAGGATCAGGGGCCCATTGCAATAGAGAAAATGCTCTGACCATGACATCTACAAGCATCTCCAAGGTCAGCCAGTAAAGGGCTTTCCTTTCCTAGGGAGGAGTAAGCAAATCTGGAAAGAGCCAGGTGTGGGAAGGGGGATGTGAGGCTGACATAATTGGTCAGTGGATCACGGAATGTCTTACCCAGAAGTCAGTCTATTCCTTGGGAGAGTCCATTAGTAGGGAGATGTGTGGGGGCTCAGGCTAAGAGGAGGTCAAAATCCAGGGATCTGGGGCAAGGAGAGAATCTTCATCAAAGTTTGGTTAGCAAGGATTTTGTTTGGATTGATCACAGACAGTTCAGCTAATCATTTATGAGGCCAAAGAATGAAAATCTGAAGGGTGTCTGCCTGGCTTTGCCGTGGGTGAACAAGGGGGTCATCCATGATTTTTGCCTAAGTCATATGGGGAAGGATGGTTCCCTGCAGTAGGCCAGTTCCAGAGCATAAGGGAATTGGGCAGGGGGAGTAGCATTCTTAATTGTCACCATTTTCCAGGATAACAAGCTCAGTTGAAGTTCAACATTGCCAGAGTAAAATGAGAACTTCAGTGTTATCATTTCGATAATCAACCCCTCATTTCCCTACCCCACAACCTTCTCTGTGAAAAGTGCTTTATTTTAAGAAGGGAAATTAATTTTGTAAGATTTCTTGGATTGAACCAAGTCTAAAAATTGGCTAGGTGACTGCAATATCCCTTCTGATAATTGAGATGGGATACTGATTTTGAAATATTGAGACTCAAGCTACGCTGTCCACTACTTCTTTCAAACGACTACTTAAAGTCCATGTTTTCATGCTACCTCCTTTCTGACTTACAGATAAAAGACTCTAAACTGTGATGAAGCTAGAGGCAGAATTGCCTATGTTCTGCCACACAGAGGGCCATTTCTGTGGGATCTTAGCAGATATCACCTAGATACCGCAGATGCCTTCCTCCTTCTCAGATATTTCTTTTACTTATTAAAGGTTTAAGCCTCCAATATCACAAATCACATGAGCCCTAATACCTCCTCTCTCTCAATTTCTGCAAACTCTCAGGGACTTTTGCCTCATAGACATTTGTTCCTCTCTACAACAATCTGGTCTCAAAACTCTGTGCTTTCAAGCTTTCCATGTGACTCACTAGCAAAAGGTGTGTGTCAGTCTAGTAATTTTTAGGAAGATTGAAGGGTACAGCAGAGATCACACAGCCGTCTCCCCACCTGCTGTTTCTCACCCAGGGAAAACAGTTTGGCTCACACTCAGATTTATCTTTATTTCTTACTTTTCACCCATAAGCACTTTAAATTGTTTTCCAAACAATCTCTGGCCATACCAGCTTTACTGGGAGTTATGTTAAGCAAAGCCAACTAATTGTATACCTTTCCACATGGACAACTAAATCTTTGCTACTCGGTATGGTCCAGACCAGAGCACCGGCATCCTGAGAACTTGTAGAAGTGCAGATTCTCAGCTACCTCCCAGAGCTACTGAATCCCCAGATGATCACATGCACATTCAAATTTGAGACCCCTTGAGTGTAATGTAGTTTGGATCAATTCCTTTCACCTTGGAGTTAATTGGTATGGTGGATTGAATAATATCCCCTCAACCATCCAAATTCATGGAACTTCGAATTATGATCTTATTTTGAAAAAGGGTCTTTGCAGATATAATTAAAATAAGGATCTCAAAATGAGATCATCTTAGATTTCGGGTGGGCCTTAAACCCAATGCCTGGCATCCTTATAAGAGATGGGAGAGGAATATTTGCAATACAGAGGGACAGAGAAGAGGACCATATGAAGATAAAGGCAGAGATTAGAGAGGTACATTTGTAAAGGAAAGAACGCCAAAGATTGCTGACAGCCTCCAGACGTTAGGAGAGAGGTACGGAATGGATTCCACCTCCAAATGGAACCAAGGTTACCAATACATTGATTTGGGACTTCTGGCCTCCAGAACTATGACAGAATATATTTCTGTTGTCTTAAACCAGTTTGTGGTCATTTGTTACAATAGTCACAGGAAGCCAATATACCTGATGACACCTGGGTTTAGGTGTCAGTCTGGGTTTTGTTTCCAGTGGGTCATACCACTCCTTTATTTTCCTCATCAATCCTGAGCCGGTGAAGGCTTTGAAGTTTCTTGTAAATGTGGTCAGACTGTGGTCTCGTGCTCCCTGCCTAACTTTGACCATGACTAGCCTTTTCTCTCTTAGAACCTCCTTCACTTTCTGACACTTTCACTTTCTCTGCTTTCTCCTTAGCTCTAAGGTTCCATCTTTCTCTTCTGCTTCTGCATTCTCCATCCTGAGCTCTCACTTGTCCTGCCTGTGTGGGTCTATTAGAATCTCCTCCTGGGCTGCATTCTTTTCTACCTTAGCTACTCTGGGTTTTGTTGTTGTTCTAGAGAACTTCATTAACTTTCTTTTTTTGAGAAAAATGTCTATTAATCCTCCATAAAATCATATGAATTAGGCTGGAAAATATCAGATTTCAGCAATCCCCTAAGTGCATTCTGCTTACTCTCATCTCCCACATTTGGATTAGGGAGAGGGAATTCTTTCTCTCTGATACTTTCTGCCTCTTTAAGTATCTCTAGACTGCAGGCAGAACCCACCTCCTCTACCACACACAGAGACTAAATCAAAGCCTTCCTTCTGAGATGAGCAATAGTTCATTCATTGGAATTATTTACTTCCCTATGTAAACCAAAAAGTGTCTGAGACAGATCTTAATCAATTTAGAAGTTTATTTTGCCAAGGTTATGGATCACAATCTGTAACACAGCCTTAGCCTCAGGAGGTCCTGAGAACATGTGCCAAAGGCAATTGTGTTATAGCTTTATTTTATACATTTTAGAGAAACCTAAGACATCAACCAATACAAATGAGGTGGGACAACTCAAAGCGAGGGTTGTGGGGAGGTTACAGGTCATAGGTGGATTCAAAGATTTTCTGATTGGCAATTGGTCAAAAGAGTTATTATCTAAAGACCTAGAATCAATAGAAAGAAGTGTCTGGGTTAAAATAAGGAGTTGTGAAAACCAGGGTTCTTATTATGTAGATGAAGTCTCAAAGGTGGCCATGCCCAGAGGCAATAGATAGCAAGTGTTTCCTATTCAGACCCTTAAAAAGTGCTAGGCTCTCAGCCAATCTCCTCAGGATTAGAAAAGGGCCTGGTAAGGAAAGGGGATTCTCTACAGAATGTAAATTTCCCCCACAAGAAACAGCTTGGCAGGGCCATTTCAAAATATGTCAAAGAAATATATTTTGGAGTAAAATACTTTGGTTTCTTTCAAGGTCTTGCTATCATGTGATGCCATACTGGAGTCAGGTTGGAATTTGGTATCTTATTGTTACAAAGAGTCTGTTCTGTCAGTCTTAGGACCTGCGTTTTAATGTTAATGCTGGTCAGTTGTGTGTCTGAACGCCAAGGGAAGAGAGTAATTGAGGTATGTCTAACCACTCCTCTTCCTGGCATGATCTGAACTAGTTTTCCAGGTTTAGTTGGGTCCTCTGGCTAAAAGGGGGGTCCATTCAGTTGGTTGTGGGACTTGGAATTTTATTTTTGGTTTATATCTATCATAGGGGTCACATTCAGAGTGAAATGAACTAAAAACCATTCTTTGCTCATTTGTACTCTTTTGTTGAAAGACTTTCTTGTTACGAAGACAATATGTTGTCTAGTCATAAGAATTACAGACAGTGCAAATTCCCTTTCAAGTTTAAGCAATTAAATATATATTCATTCTAATGCATTGTGCTTAAAAATGCTGTTTGCTTTGGAATTTGCTGAAGAGTTCCAACTCAGTCATCTTGCTTCACCAAGAGCTTTCATTTGATCTTGAAGAATTGATTCTCTTAGCAGTAAGAAATGTTCTTCTTTATGTCTGCCAATGCTGTTTTTTTAAAGTCTATTTTATATGATATTAATATAGCCACACCAGCTTTCTAATGCTTAGCGTTTGCCTAACATATTTTCAAACTTAGAAGTAATTGAAATATGTTTCTTGTCATCAACATGTAATTTATTTTTTTAAATCCACTTGATGATCTCTGCTTTTTAACTAGAATGCTTAGCCATTTGCATTTAATATAATTTTTGATATGGCTGTCTTTAAGTCTTCTATCTTGGTATTTGTTTTAATATTTATATAATTTGTTTGTAGATGGAATTTAAAACATATTCACTTTCATTAAACATCACGGTAAACTTCACATTAATTATCAGGCCTTGAACAACCATAAAATCCCAGAGTTATAAGGATCCTTAAAGGCCTTCTAGTGTTACTCCAGTTGGGAGAAGTGTCTTACAGAGACATATTAAAATCTACAATTGAAATAAGTCATTATCTGACCAGCCGTTATCAGAAATCACGACACTTCACTCAATCCTTCTTTAGACACTTCCTAGAGACTTGAAGTTTTCCATATATAACACGTTATCTCATGGCTTTTCACTATGTACCTAGTATGGATAAGAGACAACTATTTTCTCTACAGGCTTTCATCCCTTTCCCCAGACATTTCCTATTATTAAAACCAGACCAAACCACACCACACTAAACCAAACCAAACCACACCACACTAAACCAAACCAAACCAAGCCAAACCAAACCAAACCAAACCAAACCAAACAAAACAAAACAAAAAACCCTCAATGCATTCTGCATCTTCTACGTGCAGACACTATGATGGAGCAAACGGGAGGAGGCTCAAGTGTGTTAAGGCCCTGACCCAGGCCTTTGGAAATCCCAGCCTAAAGAAGCTTTGAACTTTTATCTCTTGTATCAGGCACTTGATAAAATCAGAGCTGACTTCCTTCCCGGAGTTGAGTTTACTTTTTTTCTTTTCTTTTTAAACATGCAAGGAGAAGGAAGTTCCGTGGCACTAGGAAACCTAGAGAACTGGCGAAGGCTTATTCTGCTGTTCTTTGTTTTTTAAATAAACACTATATAATTGAACTTCTAGAGACAGCTGCAAAGGTTCCAGCCCTTTGCTAGTGAGGTCAATTTTTTTACATGGCCCAGAAGAATTGGGCTGATTCACCTTTTTAGAGAATGGACAAAGGGTTATGGTGCTCCTGGCCAGCATGACGTAAAGACAACTTCATTACTTCATTGAAGGCAGTTAAAAGAAAGGTTCTGCTCTGTTTTTCCTGGCAAACAACTGGCTCGATTTAGGGGCAAAGATTTCTCATAGAAACGTCACAAGTCTTTTGTAGAATAATGAGAAATTTATACTTCAGAGAAAGGTATTCACAGGTCCTGGCGAGACTTACTTAAGATCTAGACAATGGTCACAATTTACTATTTCAATTTGTCTCTCACAGAAGGGAAAACTCACCAATCTTGTGATGAGTGTTAAGAGGCCTATCAAGGGGATTGACTGCAGGTCTCCTGGACCACCTGTGATTCACCTTGTTTTAACAAAAATGGGAGCTCCCAACCTCATTCACTCATTTCTGATGCTAAATTCCCATTATCTTTTTCACTGACATTGGCTTTCAGACTCTAGGAATAGTTGGAAGAGTACAAAGACCTTACAGCTCAGAGGGCAAAAGCCAAAGTTATAAGAATAAATAAGTCCTTTCCATCTTGACAGGTGATTACGGTTTCAGACCAACCATCTGATTCTGTGTGGTGATTGCACAGACCTTTTTCTACATAAGGGAACATTTCACTGAGGGCTGCTGGGTGCAGTACTTTGAATGTCTGAGCTCTTAACAATGGGATCTGTCTGCACATCACTTTGCACATCACTCTTGCAACAATAACAGCCTATTCTTTGCTTTCTGTTGGTGGACATTCGTTATTTCACTCTCTATTACTGTTGGATTTGGATTGCCATTCCTTCCCCTTTTTGCAAGTTCAGATTTCCAATTTCTTAAGGACTAAATATCTGAACTAATGAATTCTAAATTGCCTAGAGTGTTTTACCGTGGAATCATAAGTGGAGTTTTACTTCTCCAGGGACTTTTAAGAGCTGGGACCTTTAAGATCATGTAGATGTAAGCTCTGTAAGTGCAGAGAGAGGGTCTAACTTGTTTACGCATCCTTCATAACCTCCTTTGTATAAGGTCGATGCTCACAACAGGTTTTCTGAATCAAATCGTCCAACACTCTCCACTTTATAAATGAAGATACTGAGGCTCAGGAGATGGAAAAACATTATTTATCAAATGAGTGATTGAAGATCACATTCAACATTCTCCTTTGTAAAACTCACTATTATTTCAAGACTTAGCTGAGATTCCACAGCTGCTGAGGCATCTCTACAGTACTTCATGCCTACAACTTCCCCCTTTGATGAACTTTGCAGCTTCTCCTAGAAGAAATATTTTTAGCCCTAAAATGCAGAACTTGCTACGCTGACTGTAACTTCTTTCTTTCGAAATAGTCTCCTCTTCTTCCTGCGAATGCATCAGATACTCTATTAAAAGGGAATATCCACTCTCTGCCCCCATTTTGGCTTTTGACATCTCACCACCTTCCACTTTGTGCCACATGCCAATGATTGTTCCGCCAGCTCAGGGAATGCTGTGCCCTCTGGCTCAGAGGGCCTTCTTGGCCACAATAAGCTCCCTGTGCACATCTATTCCTCTGAAGCTGGCATCTCTCGTAGGTAATGTTGGTGCCTCCTCACTCCCTGCTGGCTGGCTGGCTTGTCACACCTGTCAGCTGAAGGGCTCTTATTGATCTTCATGTTTGTTTTTCCCCACAACATTGTTCTTGGCTCTTACTCTGTCACAGCACTGTGAACCAGGCTGCTCTCAGGTGAGGTTTGATCCTCCTGTGCTCTGCTTCTTTGTGAGGCCAGTGATTGGAATAAAAAGCTTCATGTTTTAAGATAGGGTTTCTTCATCTTGGCACTATTGACATGTCGGACTGGATAACTCAATGTTGTGGGGTGTCCTTTGCAATGTAGGTTGTTTAGCAGCATCCCTAGCCTCCGCCCACTCCATGCCAGTAGCACCCCCACCCCCAAGCTGTGGCCATGAAAGATGTCTCCAGATCTTGCTGTGTCCCCCGTGGACAAATTTGTTCCTAGTTGAAAACCGCTGCTATATGCGGACACAGTCACTTGCTTATGAAACCCAAAGACGGAGGCCAGTGCTCTGTGATTTTTCTACCTGTGTGGGCGTGACTTGGAATTAACCACTGCAGTCACGTGAGAGTGAAGTTCTGTGTTCAGGAAACAAACACACAAATATAAACTGCCTTTGCAGAAACGCCAGTGTGCTTTCTTGAAAAACATAAAAACCTTTTGTTTGTTTCTTAGTATACACAGAAGCACATTGAAGAAGAAGGCATGGCTCTGTGGCTAAGATGCCTTCACATTTTAATGGTGTTTTAGAGTTTAATAAAGTATTCTGCATGTATTAGCTCATTTAGGTCCTCAAGGTACTAAGTGGACTGTTATTAGTATTATTATTGTTGCTTTGTTAAAATCACCCTCTGGAAACTGATTTCAGAAAGTTTAAAAAATTTCTGTACTGGATTTATTTTCTTGCTAGACACATTAAGGACATATACATTTTTTCCTTTGGTCATAAACTGCAAAATAGAGACAATTTTATGAAAAAAGTCAAATAGGTTCTATCTGATTGTTTCTCACTCTCTCTCCTTTATCCTACCCCAAATGGAAATATTAATTCAATTGCCTCTAATAGGCGAAAAAAAATCCCCTTAGTGGTATATGACCAGGAAGGGGCTTTTGCTATTTCAGAAGTTGCTTGGTAGGCATTCTGCATCACTAATGCCTCTGGGTAATCAGTTTGCAAAACAGCAAGTGTCCCCAGCCAGCCCATCATTGCCAGCACTCCCTTCTCATTTTCCTAGGTTTCTTGACCTTTACAAGCTCATCACTGAATGTCTGTTTTAATGTGTTCTCTTCCCCACTGCTTTGTCCTGCCTTCATCAGACTAAGTGATAGGTTTGATTTGAGGCTTCTCACCCATGAGAGGATGTTTATCACAAACATCACTAAAATGATCTTATCTTTGGCTCAGTAGAGTGATCTGCTACCAACAGCCCATAATATTAAGATGATGGCTAAGCCCTTCCCAGGCAGCTGTGTGCCACCATTCCCTCTGATTGTACAAGGAGTGCTTTGGTGAAAATGACTTGATCTGTAATATGAGTTGGTGTAGCCACAAGCAGAATCATAATGGGCTCTAGCAGGCCCAAAGCTATATTAGAAAAAAAGTTGTTTTAAATTTGCCATGTGATTTTCAATGGGCATAGGTTGAGCACCTGAAATTTGGAACTTAACAAATCAAGTTCCAAGAAAAGATGCTAAATGTATGATGGGATGTATGAAGAATGTGAGAGCCTGGAATTTGCCCAAGATGGGGGCCCTTGTTCTGAACACACGAAGACACCTGAACGCTTTACCTATATAGCCAGACCTAGTGTGACTGCAGTAAAAATGTGGTCTGGTGACGCTCAGTTTATTCTCACAGATTCTAGCTGCTCCAAGGAGTCCTGTCAAAAACTGGTGGGGCAGAAGATCATATCTGGACCATCTCATACATAGAACTGTAGACACCATGCTTACTTACCCAGGGTGAACTCATAGTGATGTGTAAAGTGGAGCCCATGATATAACTATTAGAACTTCATTGGAAAATGTGCAGAAATTCTCAACCTTAAACATTCCAGAAGTAATTGTTAAATTCCCAGCTGACTGAAGAATCCATTATGAATCCACTTCTTTCTTTTTAACAACTGAATTTGCTGAAACCAGCTGCCCTACTGTGGAGTTAATTTTCATTTCCGTTTTTGCATTCTTAACAAAGACCTTAAAGCTACAATGATTCCTAGACTCTAACCCATGATTATACAGTGGGCAACCATATCACACACTGTGCAGATTTCTGCTTGAAAATGACTCATTGGGCATGGGACAGGGTTTAAAGTAAAAGGAATCAATGCTGACAGATCACAGACATGCTAAACTATAAACACAAACTACAAGTGAGCTGCTGCCCTCTTTGCACTTTTCTCCAAGATAAAGGCTGCTGAGGCCCTGACATTTCTGGGTGAAATATTTCCCATCAGAACTTCCCACGGGCCATGATGTCTGTGGTCAGAAGCCAGGGTGCAGCACAGCAGCACAACATTCAACTGAAACACAGAGAATCTTGCAAATTGGGAATGCACTCCCTGAGTGATGGATGTCAACCACAATCTTCTCTTACATTTACAAAGCCTGGTTCAGTTTGCAGAGAGCACTCTGAAATGCTCCATCATTTGAAGTGTAATCTGGGCAGCTGAATTTGATGGAGCTGCAGGCAAATGAGTGGACGTCCAAAGAGAAGGACTGCGTGGGCTTTGTCTCCTGAGGGGGCATTGCAGATAGCTAAGGCATCTGGAAGGTGGATGGATTCCACTCATTCGTAGCTCCTGCTCCAAGGCACAGCATAAGAAAGATTTGCCTATGATTTCCAGTGCTCATTTTGTTTTTAGCAGAAAAAAGGCTGTTTGCTGGGCTGGAGCTGGTGCTTCCCTGCATAGCTTTTTGAGATCACCAGGTGAAGTGGAGGAGCAGCTGTGTAGCAGGCTTCCTGCTGCAAGCCCTGAGCAACCTCACTGCCCAGGTGGCAAAGGCTAGCCACAGGCTGATTTTAAACATGCATGAAGCCAAATGCTGGCTGCCACACATTTATTTTTTACAATTCAGCTGACTCAGAGCATAAGTCCTCACCACTGGGGGAGACAGAGTCTACTTCCCACTCACACCCCACCTGGCTTTGTGCACAGGGAAAACCTCACTGCACAGTCTCAGGGGTGCAGAGATATTTTCCAAAGTAGGCAGAAATCATCTACGCAAGTGCCCAGAGCCTTGGTGGGCCCACAGGACATAGGTCCGTTGGTGATAGCCATTCTGCTAGCCAGGCCCAGCCTCCTGCATCTTTTCCTAAAAAGACTGTGTGGGGGGGCACAGAAGAAAGAGACTGAGTATTGTAAGGCTATTTTCTCTTTGATCCCTAATATATCTGTCTAGCTGTTCTCATTTGTTCTGTTTGCTCACACAACTAAAGCAAGTTCACTATGGAAAAGTTAAAAACACACACACACAGAGATACATCAAAAAGGAAGATGAATCTGTTCTCCTATTACTTATAGAAAATGAGTGGTTTTCCTTCCTGTCATTTCTGTCTGCATATATTTATAGATATCAGAAATGCCCTCATGGTCCATATACTCATCTGACCTGCTCTTTACAGTTTATAAATCTTGAACATCTTCCCATGTTATTAGCTTTAATGACTGTCTGCTATTATATGGAACATAATGCACACAGCTGGAGAATATTTGAAAATAGTAATATAGATTTCTTCTCCCTTATTTACCCTTTCTTTACTCCCACCCCTGACCCCAACCCTTTTAAGCAGATGATAAGCTCTGTGTTTCTTGACCCAGTAAGGGTCTATGGCCAGAGAGAAAAAAGCTGCCAACAAAACATTTTCTGTCCTGGTTGTTGTTTCTAGAGGTCCAAGACCATTGAAGGGGTTAGGTGGGACAACTCTGAGGGTGACCCCAGGTGGAAGGAAGCCTTGAAGGGTGAAGGCAGAAAGGGATTGATATTAAGAGGTCTTTCAGTCAGGTGCAGCGGCTCACACCTGTAATCACACCGCTTTGGGAGGCCAAGGTAGGAGGATCACTTGACCCCAGGAATTTGAGACCAGTCTAGGCAACACAGTGAGACCCTGTCTCTACAGATAATTTAAAAATTAGCCAGGCATGGTGGGGTGTGCCTTTAGTCTTAGCTACTTGGGAGGCTGAGGGGGGAGGATCATTTAACCCCAGGAGGTTTTGAGGCTGCAGTGAGCCGTGATCACATCACTGCACTCTAGTCTAGGTGACAGAGCAAGGCCTTGTCTATGAAAAAGAAAGAAAGAGAGAAACCTCTGAGTCCTGTAAAAGCAGGGCCCATGGGGGCAGCTGGAGCTGAGGGGAATGGTCTGAAGGTGTCCAGATATACAGGATCCAAGGACAGGGCTCCCAGCTTCAACAAAGAGACCCTTATCCCACAGTGGCCCAGGGTCAGTAGAGAGCCCTACAACTGGAGGGGGCCACTGTAAAAAGAAAAATATACTGACTACTCCTCCTACCTTATTCCCCTTCCCCCCGTCCATGGCATTGAAGACAGTCCCAGAGCCTGGTCAGGACCTGGAGGCAGAGTGGGTTGAGTCTTCAAAATAACCAAGATCACCTTTCCCACCAGCCTAGAAGTTTGTAGGACATGAATCCTGAATTAGTTCAAGTCAGAGTCAGTGAAGGAAATGAGAGTTCTCATGGGACCGGGCTTGTGAATGAACAGTCAATGAACTTGTATTGAGCCCATCTCATAGTGTTCAATATAAAAAGTAGTTTCAATTTTTCCACCATTTGGTCATCTTAGCCTTAACTTTTATTTTGTCATATGATTAAATTCTTTTTTCTTTTTTTTTTTTTTTTGAGATGAAGTCTTGCTTTGTCTTCCAGGCTGGAGTGCAGCAGCACGATCTTGACTCACTACAACCTCCATCTCCCAGGTTCAATCCATTCTCCTGCCTCAGCCTCCTGAGTAGCTGGGATTACAAGCATTCACTACAAAGCCTGGCTAATCTTTTTTTTTTTTTTTTTTTTTTGTGTGTGTTTTTAGTTGAGATGGGGTTTCACCATGTTGGCCAGGCTGTTCTCGAACTCCTGACCTCAAATGATCTGCCCGCCTTGGCCTCCCAAAGTGCTGGGATTACAGGTGTGAGCCACTGCACCCAGCCTGATCAATTTCATTATACAATTTCACTTACCATTTTATCTTTCTAACTTTTTTGCCTAACTTAAAAAAATTATATATGTGCATCTAATTTTATATGATCTATCTCTCCCTATATAATTTTTATACTATCTATCTATCTATTTTAAAATATAGACAGGGTCTCACTCTATTCCCCAGGCTGGTCTCAAACTCCTGGCCTCAAGCAGTTCTCCTGCCTTGGCCTCCTGAAGTGCTGGGACTACAGGCATGAGCCACTGTGACTGGCCAACTTTATATGTTTACTCTTAACATTTCATATTTGCATCCAGCCTTTGAACACAGCAAGTGGAAAGTACAAGCACCAGTAGCTATAGTGAGGTGGACGTAAGAGTGGGTCTTGTCCTCCCTCCAGCTGATCCCGCAGGGACCATGCCAGCCTCCTGGAATAGACCCATGTTCTTTTCAGGAAGAGACAGAGAGGAAAAGCCACCTAGGTGTAAGCAAAGCACAAACCAGAGTTCCCCCTCCAAGTATTCAACAGGTCCAGCCCTCCTCACAAGCACCTGAGCTGCTGGAGCAGTGGGGCTTCCTCCCATTCCAGGCTATCTGACTCTTTTATGAGGAAACGTGTGGCCCAAGATACCCTTGGTATTATTCCTGTCTATCTCCTGTGCTCAGCTTGGCAGAGCAAAAGGGTGGCTGCTCACTGGAAGTTGGTTTTCAGAAGTCTCAGGCAGGAACAAGACCTCGTCTTGTGGGGTAGTCTCAAAAGCCACCTGTTATGGAGACCTGATCTGGTGGGGGCAGAAGTCAGACTGCTGTGTGCTGAGGAGCAGGCAGAGGCTGAAGAAGTAAAGATTCCTCTTTGGGGAGGTGAAAGAGACAGATTGGAATGTAACTACAGCAGACATAGTTCAAGAGATTTATTTGGGGCCGGGCATGGTAGGTTATGCCTGTAATCCCAGCACTTTGGGAGGCCAAGGCGGGTGGGATCACCTGAGGTCAGGAGTTTGAGACCAGCCTGGCCAACATAGCAAAACCCCGTCTCTACTAAAAATACAAAAATTAGCCAGGTGTGGTGGTGCACCCTTGTAATCCCAGCTACTCGGGAGGCTGAGGCAGGAGAATTGTTTGAACCTGGGAGGCGGAGGCTGCAGTGAGCTGAGATCGCACCACTGCACTCTAGCCTGGGCGACAGAGTGAGACTCTGTCTCACACACACACAAAAAAGACAGATTTATTTGGAACAAGAGAGTAATATATTTCTAGGCAGAGAGGAAGCAACGTAAAAAGACAGAAAGTTTGAAACTATGAGCTCAAGGGAGGGTCTGGAGAAATAAGGTGCTTGAGATGGGTGGAAATGAATCTAGGGACTCATTTTTCAGATTCACTCTTGTCTTCATTATTCTAGATGCTGCTGTCTTCTTGTGTCACTTTCTCTTATTTATCACTTATTAAGAACATCATAATAAAGCAGGCAAAATAAAATTTTTGAGTCACAACAGAGTAAGAACCTACCCACCCACCCTGTACATTAGTAAGTACAATAGTACTGCAGCAGTGGAAGCTCGGCAGAAGGGCAGAGAGAAATCTGAGGTGCAGAAAGCCAGAGGCGGCGCTGAAAAGCAAAGACTTCGAATGCTCAGCAACCTCAAAAGCAGCAAAGGAATCTCTGAAAAGTTCCAACATCTGGCAGCTTCATAGGAAACCATAAAGAGGATCCCTAGAATCTCCCAAGCATTAGAACCTCCGTCCTGGAGGAAGAGAAAGTCCTGATTGTTCCCTCCAAACATTTGAAACCAGTTGTGAACTGAATCAAATTAAAGTTGCCGCCTAGCCTGGACCCAGATCAACTGTGGATTAGTCTGACTTAGCATCCAACAAAGGGCCTGACAGAGATAGAAGCTCTTCTCTGTGGGTGAATATTCTTTACTTCATTCTCTACTGTTCTTCTACAAAAACGTTCAGCACACAATAAAAAGTTATGAGAAACACACACACACAAAAGAAAATATGACACGTGGTCAGCAGAGGAACAGAGTAAACACAGAGATGACCTAGATGTTGGGATTCTCAGGAAAAGACTTTAAAATAACTGGCCAGGCACAGTGGCTCATGCCTGTAATCCCAGCACTTTGGGAGGCTGAGGCAGGCAGATCACTTCAGGCCAGGAGTCCGAGACCAGCCTGGCTAACGTGGTGAAACCCCATCTCTACTAAAAATACAAAAATTAGCCAGGCATGGTGGTGGACACCTGTGGTCCCCGCTACTGGGCGGGGCTAAGGCATAAGAATCGCTTGAGCCTGGGAGGCGGATGTTGCAATTAGCGGAGATTGCGCCACTGCACTCCAGCCTGGGTGACAGAGTGAGACTCCATCTCAGAAAAAAATAATTAATTAATTAATAAAATAAAATAAAATAACAATGACAAATATGTAAACCTCCATCAGTTCACAGAGGTGTTTACCTTTTCCTCTGAATATGAACAGAGAGATGAAAACTATTTTAGAAATGGAAATACTAGAAAGGAAAAAACATACTTTTTTGTTGTTGTTGTTGGTTTTTTTGTTTGTTTTTGTTTTTGTTTTTGTTTGAGACGGAGTCTAGCTCTGTCGCCCAGGCTGGAGTGCAGTGGCGGGATCTCGGCTCATTGCAAGCTCCGCCTCCCAGGTTCATGCTATTCTCCTGCCTCGGCCTCCCGAGTAGCTGGGACTACAGGCGCCCGCCACCACGCCCGGCTAATTTTTTGTATTTTTAGTAGAGACGGGGTTTCACCGTGTTAGCCAGGATGGGCTCGAGGAAAAAACATACTCTTATCAGAAATGACAAATTCAGTCAATAGGTTTGACAGTAGTGAGCACATTGGAGGATTAGTGAAACTCAAGATAGGTCCATAGAAATGGTCTAAAATGAAACACAAAGAGAAAAGGAAAGGAAAAATAAAACACCAGAAAGGGAGCATCCAGTGTCTGTGGAATAATATTAAATAGTCCAACAGAGATCTCATGGTAGGATCAGAAAGAGAGAGAAAGAATAGGCCAGAAAATTTTGCAGATAGATAGATAGATAGATAGATAGACAGACAGACGGACAGACGGATGGATGATAGATAGATAAATAGACAATTGATAATTTTCCAAAATTGATGGAAGGTATGAACCAATTAATTAAAAAACCTGCACATCGTGCACATGTACCCTAAAACTTAAAGTATAATAATAAACAAAAAGCTTACCAACTCAAGAAAGATAAATAAATACAAAGCAAACTACATCTAGGCACATTATGATCAAACTTCTAAAAAGTAAGATAAAAAGAAAGTTAAAAGCAGCTAGAAAAAAACAGAAGGAGCATTACATGCAGGGGAACAGCAATACAAATGGGAGCTGTGTTGTTTCTGCTTTTTCATTAGAAACAGTAGAGGTCAGAACACAGAATCAGGTCTTTAAAGTTCTGGTTTTAAGAAGCAAAGGAAAACAAAACAACAAAGCAAAATTGTCCATATATAAGGATAAGAATTCTTATCCAGCAAAACTATTTGTCAAAAATGATGATGAAATAAAGATATTTTCAAACAAATAAAGACTGAGAGGTCTCCAACAAACCTAAACTACAAGAATTTCTTCAGCTTCATAGGAAATGATACACATAGAAGCTCCTGTCAGCACACAGAAATGAAGAGAGCTTCAGAGAGCATAAATATCTGATATTTATTTTTAAAACTTTTTAAAATTTTCAAGATACATACCCAGATATACATATTTATTTTTAAAAAAAGACCATCAATTGTTTAAAGCAAAATAATAACAATGTATTGTGGCAGTGATAGCATGTGGAAATAAAGTGTATGACAAAGAGGGACACATAATACAAGAAGGAATAAGTGAAATGATATCCTTATAAAGTCTTACATTGTGAATTCGTATATTATCATTTGAAGATAGACTGTAATAAGTTAGAGATGCACATTGAAAAAAACATACAAAGAGGTATAGCTAATAAGTCAATATACGACATAAAGTGAAATAATAAAAATACTTGATTAATCCAAAAGAAAGCAGAAAAAAAAAAAAGATAAGAATAGCTTGGCCCACTAGAATGTCTTGGGAAAAAGCTAAGGCTGTCAAGACCAAGGAAGCAACTGTCACACACATTCCTGGTGGAAATACAAAATGGTATGTGTGCTTTGTATAACGACTTGGATGTTTCTTAATATGGTTCAATATGTATCTATGTTATTACTCAAAACTTTCCTCTTGGGTATTTACTCGAGAGAAATGAATACATTTGAACACAGTGAGACTTGTACAAATACATTCATAATAGTCAAAGTCGAGAAATAAATCAAATGTCCATTAATAGGAGAATCAATAAACAAATTGTTTCATATCCCCGACAATTGGAGACAACTCAGCAACAACAACAACAATACAAATGAACTGCTGACACATACAACCACAACATGGGTTAATCTCAAACGTGTTGCAGGAAAGAATTCAGACAATAAAAGAGTGCATATTATATGAAGTTCAAGAACAGTCAAAACTAATCAATAAAAGTACAAATCAGAAATTTGTTATCTTTGGGAGAAAATTAACTGGCAAGAGGCACGATAGAATTCTCTAGGATGATAGAAATGTCCTATATCTTTTTTAGATTGTGGTTACACAGATTTATGTAATTGTCAAAACTCATTGAACTGATGTACTTAGAGTTGGTACATTTTATTGTATTTGTATTTCAGTGTAAAAAATAATAATAAACCTACCTTTCCCCGGAACTATAATACTGTTAATAGGAAGTTCTATTGACAAAGATGTTTGCAGAATTTTAAAGCAGTCAGAATTAAAGCTTTGAAAGCAGTAGTGGTAAAATGTCGTTATTTCTCAAGTCGGATTCTGAAAATACATTTAGGAACTTGAAAATCACCATTAATACTGTCCTTGTTGGTGCACGTTGGATGGAATCTCTCAGTGCATGCATCAGGCTGAATCAATGTATAGTTTGCATTTTGTGATCAATAATACTGATTATAATGATGGCTAGCATTATTTCCCATTTTATGAGCATTGTCTCATTTCATCCTTACTAGGGCCTCCTAAAGTGATGGAATTTTTCTTCCCATTTTCTCAATAAGGAGCCTGAAGCTCAGCGTGGCTGTATTATTTGCCTGGGGAAAATAGCAGATATAAAATTCAAATCC
The DNA here is from genome assembly GCF_028885655.2 of Pongo abelii. Taxonomy (NCBI): domain Eukaryota; kingdom Metazoa; phylum Chordata; class Mammalia; order Primates; family Hominidae; genus Pongo; species Pongo abelii. The sequence continues at coordinate 127,782,306 of NC_071993.2, read as the reverse complement.
AGCCCTGCCTGTGTCCACAGCTGAGTCCTTAATCACTATGGAGCACTGAAATAAAAAGTATTTGAAATTTTATTTTAAATGTAACTGAGTTAGGGAGGGATATATGATATTTAAAGAAACCAAATGAGTAGTATTTTGGGTAAAATGAGACAACTTTGTAATGTGATGAATCAGATTATCTGTTGCATAAATTAATATTTTCAATTCCATTTCTCATGATGGAACATGCCTATGCAGCCATGGCTGGGAGGGAGAAATAGCATCTATCCTTGCCCAGGGACCCTTCCTTAATCAGGCTGAGTAGCAAATACTCAAGAGAGGCAGGTCTCCCCTTTCAAGAAACTTGACTAGAAAATATACTCAATAACTCTGGCTTATGTCCCATCAGTTAGAACTGGGGCATGTGGCAGGCGAAGTAGGGAAATGTCACTTTTGGGGAGCATATTGTTACTCCCAATTAAATCAGCGTGGTGACTGAGGCAGAAGGATACTGAGTGGCTAGCTAGAAACCCCTGCCAGAGAGAAAGAGAGAAGCAGAATGGATGAAAGATGGAAGTCTGGGTTTAGTAAAAAGCACAGGGCCAAGGTGTGAAGCAGGGAAGTCTTGGTGACAAGGCAGGAAGAACTCCTCTGCCATCTCAACTGGACACCAGTGCTGGAACGGAGGGTCTCGGATGGTTCTTTCTGCCCTCGCATTACTCAGCTCAAGAAGTAGAGGCCTAGGGAAGGGAGTTCAAGTGGCCACGTTTGGATGAAGAGGCTGCACTGAGGTTAGAGAAATGGTGCCTTCATGGTCCCATCAAAGTAGGTCGTACAGGTGTGGAGAGAGCAGCCTTCCTATCCCCAAAACTCCATGCCACTGTTAGGAAAGGAGAATGATGCCAAGTAGCCACAAATCACAAGTATTCACAGCTGTCATGCTGGTGCATGAGTTGGAGTATTTGTGCTTGAGCCCTGACTATTGCATGAGTGAGTGTGTTGGGGTTGGGGAGACAGGCTATATCCTCTCTTTTTAGGAGGGTGACAGAGTAGTAGCCCCACCCTCTGGTGCTGCTGTAAATGTGGATTGAATCAAATCAAATCAAATTGAATTAACTTGAGGATTATTGGTTTCAAAAAGGGATAAGCAAATATACTATAGTATTTATCAAAGTGTGGCCAATGGACAAATTGCATCCAATTTGGTAATTCCAGAATTACCTGGAAAGCTTGTTTTAAAAAAGTCATTTATTTATTTATCCATTGAGCAAATAACATATTGATTCCTTCTACATGATAGGCATAGTTTAAGGAGCTAAGAGGAAAAGAGTAACCAAGGCAGACATCATTGCTAACCTCTTGGAACTTTCAGTGTCATGAGGAAAACAGTCAAAACTTAAAATTCTAATGAAGTAAAATAGTCACACATTGTGATGTTGCTATGAAAGAAGCAAATCGGTTGCTAAGAAAGAGATCAACAGTGAGGGGCTTATGGGGAAGATACCCTTTAAATGGAGTATCCAGCAAACACCTTCCCGATGAGACATTTAAATGCCTGAGCTTTATCCCAGATCCACAGAATTAAGCCATGCCAATTAGTAGAAGGAGATCACTTCCTTTCCTAAACAGTCATATAAGTTAAATAATTCTCTTGGAAGAAACAAAAGAAATATTTGCTATTGAAAGGATTCCAATCTCATAAGATATAACACTTGAAAAATTGGGGGAATCTTTTCATTGGGAGATTACACTGCATTTGAATCTTCTAGAGTTTGCTTCCACCTGATTCTTGTCTCTTTCCTGGGAACATGAAAACGATATGCCCAAGCCAAGTGACTGCTTCCAGCCAATGGGCTGTGATGAGAAGTTGCAGGTGTCTTCTCTGGCTTGAGGCACCTAAGACTGTGAGATCTCCAGCACCTTATTTGTCCTTCCTCAGAGACCCTAGAAGCCATTTTCAGCTGGCAATGTCACAAGGTGGTAGAGCCTCTGTCAACCTGAGTCTCTGAGAAACTCAGGGGAGTCTTTATACTTCCTACCAGCCCACACTTGGCAGGTATGAGTGAGAAATGAAATTGGCTTAAGCCACTGATATCATTTGTTACAGCAACATACCTGAGCATTGTCCTGACTAATAAGAGTATGAACTGTGCCTCCTTGCCCAGAACCCACTGGTTATAGAAAACAAAATAAAACAAAAACCAAACCAATCAATCAAACAAAAACCACCTAGAGAGCTACTGAGATATACACTATATTGTGTTCATAACAATCGCTAAACCTTATCGATCATTAAATATATGCCTGACTCTGTGTTAAATAATTTGCCTGTGTAGCGGATTAATTTAATTAGCCAGACTTGGTTAAAAACAAGCCAAAAGCAACTTTATTCTTTAGTCTACTTACTACCTCTGAGTACTGTGGTAGGATTCATTTCTTCCCACTTTGTGGATGGCATTGTAGCCTGGGAAGGACCCACAGCTTTTCTGATCACCAACAGGTAATAAAAAGTTGAACTTCTTCCAATATAAATATTCCAGAACCTCATTCAATTTAAAATGTCCTCCAATTCTGGCTTAGGCTGCCCTAGACTTAGAAAGTGGGTAGAAGACGTGTGAGTTTGGCTTCTTCACAATTTTAGTTTACATACGAGTATGTAGTTACATTCCTGACTAAAATATCATCTAAATGCCCTCTGGGCTTAAATATTTGAGAAGTGTCATCACTTGAGAAAGACAGATGATATTCAGTTTGTATTCAATATCTTTAAGCAGTAATCACAAAAAGTCAAATTTTATTTTATTATAGTCACAACTTGCAGGGGTCAGAGAAATATTGACTGCCAACTACTTTCCTGAGTTTAATTTTGTTACTTTTACGAAACAATTCGCCAACTATATGACAACTATGAAATGGAGATTTTATATTGTTCCCCCAACTAATTTTATTTTACTATTTATGTAAAATTTTTCTATTCATGATTCTGTGTGTAATTCAAAAGGTCTCAAAAACTGAATCAACCTATACTATTTTCTGTCCTTATTATTTTAAGAAACAAGAGTATATGCTTGACTTATGTTTCATTTTGTTAATTTTTTTGTCATGAAAATGCCAGATAATTAGAAGGAGGGCACATTTAACATTAAGATTCAGTAAACTCATTTTCATGAGAAAGTTTATAATAGAAAGAAGAAATAGAATAAAAGATTTCTCTGAGACGATGAATCATCTGATGCTAACTCCTTCCCCTGGTTGGTTTACTATTGCAGTTGTCAGCCTAGATGCCATGGTCAGAAGGATCTTTTTGTAATTTAAACATATCCTCTGTTCTTGGAACTGAGATAACCAATTTTACACCTTCTATTTCACAAGCAAAGTGGAAGAGGCTCCTGATGGAAATGAAATGAATGTTTAGTCTAGGCAAATATATAATTGCTCTGTTAGAAACACCTCCATCCAGAAAGATAAATTAATGTAACACATTTTGGCAGCATTTGCTTGAATAAAATACATTTTGAAGTAGGAATTGAATAGGATATAAGCTCTGAAATTAAAATGCAGAGATATATGTGTATCAAAATTTCTTCTTCATCCTGCTAAAGCAGATAATTGCTGCACAGATATGACCAGAGAACCTTTACCCTCAGAAGGTGATGCCAGTAAAAATATTCAGCACTTTGGCGCTGGGCACAGTGGCTCATGCCTGTAATCCCAGCACTTTGGGAGGCCGAGGCAGGCTGATCACTTGAGGTCAGGAGTTCAAGACCAGCCTGGCTAACATGGTGAAACCCTGTCTCTACTAAAAAAGAAAAAAAACATTAGCCAGGCATGGTGGCAAGTGTCTGTAATCCCAGCTACTCAGGAAGCTGAGGCAGGAGAATCATTTGAACCATGGAGGCAAAGGTTGCAGTGAGCCAAGATCATACCATTGCACTACAGCCTGGGTGACAAAGCAAGACTCTGTCTTAAAAAAAAAATTGGCTCTGTGGGAATGACATCAGCATGATGGCAGAACGGGCAGTATCGGGCTCCACTCTTCTCCTCCACAGAAAGTTCAACTAGCAACTATCCACAGATGAGAATATCCTTTTGAAAACTTCAACAAACCTCTTCCACTTTTCTTATGAAATAGAAGATATAAAACTGGTTATCTCAGTTCTGAGAACAGAGGACATGTTTAAATTACATAAAGATCCTTCTGACCAAGGCATCTAGATAGACAACTGCAATAGCAAACCAACAACAGGAAGGAGTTAGCATCAGATCATTCATCCTCTTAGAGTAAATTTTATTCTGTTTTCTCTTCCTTTTGAAAACCTCAACCTCAATCTGGAAAAAAGCCTGAGACATCCACGTCATAGGCAGAATTGAGCAAGTTCAAATTAGAAGGGTGAGTTCACTGTGACCATGCCACTCCTGCCCTCTCCCTAAAGTCAGCACAGTGCCAGATGGAGAGAATTTCCCTGGGCTCACAATTTCTACAAGGGGAAAGGAGAACCAGAGGCAGTCATCTAGCTTCCCTAGAATTCTGAGGCACTTCCCAGGAAGCCCACTCTCCTCTCACCTCATGGGAAACACTAGGGAAAGCATGGCTTGATTACTCAGGGGTCAGGTAGAAACAATGAAAGTGACCAGCACATGGATCTTGGTGGTACCTCTGTGTTTCTGCCAGATGTAGCACTTGATAAAAGGTATCAGCCCACCTCACAGTGTACCCCATAGAGCTGAGCTACTTGCCTTCAGAAGCATGGTGGGAAGCACAATCCTGCTTGAGCCCCTACTCTGCTAGTTTTCCCACTCAGCCTCATAACCCACCCCCGTGACCCCATTCAGGTAGGGAGAGTCCCAAATTCATGGATTTCAGAGAAGCAAAGGGCCTAGAATGGCTTGACCTGGAAAGATAAACAGTGGCTCAACACAGCCAAAAACCTGGCTCAACAACCTGACGCAGATAGGGAAATTCCTACTTCCATGCATTTTTAAGAAATGCAGAGGCCAGTCATGCTTGATCCAGGAGGTCAAACAGCTACTCAACTCAGTCAAAAGCCCACCCCACAGCTCCACATAGACAAAGACACAATCCTCAACTGCATATCTCTAAGAAACATAACCCCAGGTTCTGCCTGTCCAGAGAAGTGATCCTTTCTAAGCTTGAAGCCCAACCTGCAGCCCTGTCCAACTGAAGATCCCAAATACTGGAATTGCTGAGCCAGGAAATACATCTAGTGAAAGGCCTGGCTAGAGGCCATCACAGTACCCAGCCAGCAGCTCTGCCTGATAGTAGAGCCAGTGGGTGGTCTCACTGGTCATTGGATCCCAGCCAGTAGCCCCATTCGACATCAGAGCAAAGGCAGTGGCCCAGCCATCTAGAGAACCCACAACAAGTTCTGCCTGCCTGGGGTCATCATCAGCAGGCCCTTCCAATAATCACAGGCTAGACTAAGTAGGGAAGCTCTATCCTGGCCAAAGGACATCTGTAAATGTCAGAAGAGGGGCCTGTTTCCTCAAACGCACAGACAATAACACAAGGGCACAAGGATTACAAAGAATCAGAGAATCATGCCACCTCCAAAAGAAACTTAAAAAGCTGCAATAATGGATGCTTCCCCAAATAAAGATCTATGAATTGACTGACAAAGAATTCAGAATAATATTCACAAAGAAGTTCAGTAAACTACAAGAATATACAGAAAGAAGAGTTAGTGAGATTTGGAAAATAATATGCAAAAGAGTGGGAAGATTCACAAAGAAATAGGAACAATAAAAAAGAACCAGGTAGAAATCCTGGAGATAAGGAAAACAATGACTGAACTGAAAAATTTAATAGAAAACTTCTACAGTAGACTCAATCTAGCAGAAGAAAGAATTTGCGAGCAGGGAAACAGAACATTTGAAATTATCCAGTCAGAGGAGGAAACAGACAAAAGAATGAGTAAAGCCTATGGAAATTATGGGACACCATCAAGAAACCAAACCTGTGTGTAATAGGAGTTTCAGAAAGAGAAGAAAGAGGAAAATTGCCAGAAAGCCTATTTACAGAAATAATGGATGCAAATTTCCATAATTGAGGGATAGATGCCAATGCCCAGAAATGAGAAGCAGAAGTCTCCAATCAAATTCAACCAAAAGACAAGTGTACCAAGACATACAATAAAAATAAAAAATAAAAAAATCAAAGCCAGGGCTGGGTGCCATGGCTTATGACTATAATCCTATTACTTTGAGAGGCCAAAGCAGGACGAATATTTGAGCCCAGGAATTCAAGACCAGACTGAGCAACATAGAGTGAGACTCTATCTCTACAAAAAATAAAAATAAAAATATTACCTGGGCATGGTGGCACACATCTGTAGTCTCAGCTATTTGGGAGGCTGAGGTGGGAGGATTGCTTGAGCCCAGGAGGTTGAGGCTGCAGTGAGCCATGATCACACCACTGCATGCCTTGTCTCAAAAAAAAAGAAAAATAAAACTCAAAGAAAAAAATGTGATAAGTTCTGAAAGCAGCAACAGAGAAGAAGCATATCATATACAAAAGAGTATCAATGTGACTATCAGCAAATTTCTTAGCAGAAACCTTACAGGCCAGGAGAGAATGGAATAATATTTTCAAAGTGCTGAAGACAAAATAAAAAAGCAAAACTTCAAACCAAGAATACTTTATCCATCAAAGCTGTTCTTCAGAAATGAAGGAGAAAGAAAGATTTTTCCCAGACAAGCAAAATCTGAGTAAGTTCATCACCACAAGATGTGTCTTGCAAGAAATGTTAAAGGGAGTTCTTCAAGCTGAAAGAAAAGCATACTAATGAATAATACAAAAAACATTTAAAAGTATAAAACTCACTGGTACCTATAATTATATGGTCAAATTTAGAATACTCTAACAATAAAGTAATTTAAACAATGATGTTTAAATTACTTATACCTTTAGTATGAAGGTTAAAAGATAAAACTATTTTTAAAACTAAAATGATTTGTTAAGTGGTATACAGTGTAAAGAGATGGAAATTGTGGCAGTAAAAGATCAAAATGTGGTGTGTGGGGTTAAACGTAGACTTTTTTATGGTACTCAAAGTTAATTTCATATCAGCTTACAATAACCTGTTATATCTATATGAGGGTTTTTGTAAGCCTCATTATAACCCCAAAACAAAAACCTACAATAGATACACTAAAAGTAACAGGTAAGAAATCAAAACATAATACTACAGAAAATCACTTAATCACAGAGGAAGATAGTAAGAAAGGAAGAAAGAAAAGATTTACAAGACAACTAGAAAGCAATGAACAAAATGATACTAGTAAGTCCTTACTATCAATAATTACTTTGAATATAAATGGATTAAATTCTCCAAATAAAAGACATAAAGTGGCTAATGGATAAACGAACAAGACCAAATACATGCTGCCTCCAGGAGACTTAATTCACCCGTCAGAACATACAGACTGAAAGTGAAGAGATGGAAAAAGATATTCTACGCAAATGAAAACCAAAAAAGAGCAGAAGTAGCTATATTTACATCAGAAAAAATAGAATTCAAATTAAAAACTGTAAAAAGAGACAAAGAAGTTCATCACATAATAATAAAAGGAGTCATTTCAGCAAGAGAATATACTAATTGTAAATATATGTCTATCCAACATCAGAGGACCTAAATACAAATGCTTCTCAACTTACAATGGAGTTACAATAAAACCATCATACACTGGAAATACTGTAAGCTGAAAGTGTGTTTTTTACTTACAATACTTTCCATCATTAGTCAAGGAGTGTACTGAATGTGAATCACTTTCACACCATCATAATGTCAAAAAATTGTTAAGTCATATCATCGTAGATCAGGAACAGTCTATATATAAAGCAAATACTAACAGATTTGAAAGGATAGGCTGATTGAAATATAACAATAGCAGTAGACATCAACACCCCACTTGCAGCAATGGATTGATCATCCAGACAGAAAATTAACAAAAAAAAAAATTGGATTTAAACTGCACTCTAGACACAATGGACTTAACAGATATTTATAGAACGTTCTATTCAACAGCTGCAGAATATACATTTTTCCCAACTCCACATGGAACATTATCCAGCATAGATTATATGTTAGGCCACAAAACAAGTCTTAACAAATTTAAGAAGATTGAAATCATATCATTTATTTTTTTCTGTCTACAATAGTATAAAACTAGAAATTAATAACAGGGGAGAACTTTAGAAATGTTACAAATACAGGGAAATTAAACAATATGCTCTTGAGCAGCCAATGGGACAATGAAGAAATTAAAAGGGAAATTTAAAAATGTCTTCAAACAAATGAAAATGGAAACACAACATACCAAAACCTGTAAGATACAGTAAAAGCCGTTCTAGGAGGGAAGCTTATAGCAATAAATGCCGATATCAATAATAAAAAGAGATCTCAAATAAACAACCTAACATTGTACTTCAAAAAGCTAGAAAAAACTAAACCCAAAATTAGGAGAAAAAGTGAAAAAATGAAGATATAATCAGATATAAATAAAACAGATGAAAAACTACACAAAAGATCAATGAAATGAAGAATTTGTTATTTGCAAATATAAAATTGGCAAATTTTAGTCTAAATAACTAAGAAAAAAGAGAGAAGTCTCAAATAAATAAAATCAGAGATAAAAAGGAAACATTACAACTAATACCATAGCAATTCAAAGGATAATAAGAGACTATTACGAACAATTATATACCAACAAACTGGATAACCTAGGAGTGGATAAACTTTTGGACCCACGCAACCTCCCAGGATTGAATCATGAAGAAATGGAAAGTCTGAATAGGCTAACAATGCATAATGAGACTGAATCAGTGATAAAAAGTCTTCAATCAAAGAAAGGCCCAGGACCTGATAGAATTCAGAATTCACTGCTGAAGTCTACAAAACATTTCAAGTAAAACTAATACAATTCTTCTTACACTATTTCAAAAGATTAAACATGAATGAACACTTTCAAACTCATTCTATGAGGCCAGCATTATCTCGATACTAAAACCTAACAAGGACACAATAATACAAGAAAACTATTGGCCAATATCCCTGATGAACATAGATGCAAACATTTTCAACAAAATACAGTCATGCATCCCTTAACAACAAGGACATATTCTAAGAAATATGTAGTTCGATGATTTCATTGTCATGTAAACATCATAGAGTGTACTTAAACACACCTAGATGGTATGTATAACTCACTACATATTTAGGCTACATGATATAGTCTATTGCACCTAGGTGACAAATATGCAAAGAATGTTACTGTCATAAACACTGTAGGTAACTGTAACACACTGGCATGTATTTGTGTATCTAAACATAAAAAAGTACAGTAAAAATATAGTATTATAATCTTATGGGATCACTGTCATATTTGTAGTCTATCATGGACTGGAACATTATTATGCAATGCATGACTCTACAAGCAAACCAAATCCCAAAGCACATTAAAAAGATCATTTTCCATGACCAAATAGGATTCATCCAATGGATGCAAAGATATTTCAACATATGCAAATCAATAAATATGATACACCACATTAAATGAAGAACAAAAACCATATGATTATTTCAATAGATGCAGAAAGAGCATTTGGCAAAACTCAACATCCTTCATGATAAAAACTCTAATCAAATTAGATATAGAAAGAATGTACCTCAATACAATAAAGATCATAAATGGCAACCCCACAGCCAATATCATACTGAATGGAGACAAGCTATAAGCTTTTCCTCTAAGATCTAGAACAAAACAAGAATGTCCACTTTTATCACTTCTATTTAACATAGTACTGGAAGTCTTAGCCAGAGCAAGAGAAATGCCTTTTATTTCTTTCTCTTAGGTATGAGAGATGGAAAGGCATGAGAGACTGGAAAGGATGAAGTTAATTTTCCATGTTTGCAGATGACATAATCTTATATATAGAAAACCGTAAAGACTCCACTGAAAACCTACTAGCACTAATGAACAAATTTAGTAAAGTTACAGGATACAAAATTAACATACAAATTCAGTAGCATTTCTATACACTAACAGCATACAATCTAAAAAAGAAATCAAAAAAGCAATTTTATTTATAATAGCTACCAAAAAATACTTAGGAATAAGTTTATCCAACGAGGTGAAAGATCTCTACACCGAAAACTATTAAACATTGAAGAAAGAAAGTGAAGAAGACAAATAAATGGAAAGAGGTGTCAAGTTTGCAGATTAGGTAAGTCAACATTGTTAAAATATCCATGTTGCTCCCCAAAGCCTCCAGATTCAATGCAATTCCTATTAAAATACCAATAACTTTCTTCACAGAAATAGAAAAAATAATCCAAAACTTTGTGTAGAACCTCAAAATGTCCTGAAAAGTCAAAGTCAAAGAAATTTTGAAAGAACAAAACTGTAGGCATCAAACTACTTGACTTCAAAATATACTACAAAGCTATAGTAATCCAAATAGCATGGTAGTGGCATTTAAACAGACAAATAGACCAATGGACTTGAATAGAAGACCCAGAAATAAACCCATGCATCTACAGCCAACTGATTTTTGACAAAGGTGCCAAGAACACACAACAGAGAAAGGAAAGTTTTTGATAAATTGTAATGGAAATATTGGATATCCACATGTAGAAGAATGAAATCAGACCCTTATATTTTACTCTATTAAAAATTCAACTCAAAATGAATTAAAGAGTTAAATGTAAGACCCTAAACTATGAAACTTCTAGAAGAAAACAGGGAAAAATCTCCATGACATAGGTCTGGGCAAAGACTTTTTGGATAAGACCTCGAAAGCACAGGCAACAAAACCAAAAATAGACAAATGGGGATACAACAAACTAAAAAGCTTCTGCGCAGAAAAGGATACAATCAACAAGAGTGAAGAGATAATCCACAGAATGGAAGAAGGTATTTGCAAATTATTCTCTGGACAAGAAGCTAATACCTGAAATGTACAAAGAACTTAAACTACTCAATAACAAGAAAACAAAACTGGATGCCCATCAACAGTAGATTAGATAAAGAAAATGTGGTACATATACACCACGGAATACCATACAGCCATATAAAGAATAAAATCATGTTCTTTGCAGCACCATAGATGCAGCTGGTGGCCATTATTTCAAGTGAATCAATGCAGAAACAGAAAATCAAATATCACATGTTCTTACTTACAAGTGGGAGCTGAACAATGGGTACACATGGACATAAAAATTGAAACAATAAACACTGGGGACTCCAAAAGGGTGGGGAAAGAGTTGGAAAACTACCTGCTAGGCTCTGCATTCACTAACTCCCAAACTCCAGCATTATGCAGTATATTTATGTAACAAATCTGTACACGTACCCTCAAATCTAATTTTTTTTTAATGAGCAAAGGACTTGAGTAGACATTTCTCAAAAGAATAGACAACAGATACACACAAAAAAAATGCTCAACATCATTTATCATCAGAGAATTGCAAATTAAAACCATAATAAGATTTTACATAACATCTATTAGATTGGCTATTATCAAAAAGATGAAAGATAACAAGTGTTGAGAATGTGAAGAAAAGGAGACACTTACACATTGTTGGTTTATTATAAATTCAGGCCAGGCACGGTGGCTCATGCCTGTAATCCTAGCATTTTGGGAGGCCGAGGTGGGCGGATCATGAGGTGAAGAGATCAAGACCATCCTGGCTAACACGGTGAAACCCCGTCTCTACTAAAAATACAAAAAATTAGCGGGGCATGGTGGCGAGCGCCTGTAGTCCCAGGTACTTGGGAGGCCAAGGCAGGAGAATGGAGTGAACCCAGGAGGCGGAGCTTGCAGTGAGCCGAGATCACGCCACTGCGCTCCAGCCTGGGTGACAGAGCGAGACTCTGTCTCTAAATACATAAATAAATAAATAAATAAATAAATAAATTCATAGGCGATTTTGGAAAATAGTATGGGGAGTTCTTAAAATACTAAAAATAGAATTACCATGTGATCCAGCAATCACTCTCCTGGGTGTATATCCAAAGGAATTGAAATCATTCTGCATAAGAGATGTCTGCACTCCAATGCATTGTTAACAATAGCCAAGATTCATCCATTTTTGATCTATTCATCTGTTGATGGACACTTAGGAAACAAACGATGAACGGATTTAAAAATCTGGTATATAAAAACAATGGAATACTACTCAGTCACAAAAATGAATAAAATCTTATAACTTGCTAAAACATGAATGAACCTAGAGGACATTATGTTAAGTGACATAAAGGCACAGAGAGACAAATACCACATGATCTCACTTAAACATGGAATCTAAAAAAGTTGATCTTGTAGAAAGAGAGTAGAATGGTGCTTACCAGAGGATGGATATGGAGGTGGAGGGAGAGAAGGAAGATGTTAGTTACAAAGTTACAGTTGGATGGGAGGAAGAATTCTAGTGTTCTATTGCACAGTAAAGGGACTGCAGTTAATGATAACGTAGTGTATAATTCAAAACAGCTAGAAAATAGGACTTTGAAGGTTCTTGCCACAAAGCAATGATAAATGTTTGAGGGGACAAATACGTTAATTACCCAGATTGATCATTACAAAACGTACACATGTATTGAAACATCACATTGTACCCACATAAATATGTACAATTGTTATTTATGAATTAAAATTTAAATAAAACTTAAGAAAAAAGAAAAACTCAACACTTCACATTGGTATTCTGTGGCCAACTCCTTCTAAAAGAGAAGAAAAATCCACATTATATCTTAGACTTACCTACAAGAGGATCGTTCCAGGTAATCATTTTATTGTTATATCTTTTGGGCTTTAGTTATCATTTTTAACTACTTTTTCCCCTGTGGAAGGGAATTCCTTAACTAAAAGTTCTAATGAACTAAAGTTTTAATAGAACTAAAATACAACTGTTTTCATTTAAGATTATTTTGTTTGATGAAACTAAAAGTTTAAAAGTTTTAATGAAAATAATAACTGAAAGACAATTGGCGGGATATTTCTCAAAGGCAGGGGGAACCCACCGACAGTACGTACATCTTTTGGCAAAGTTTGAATGGCCTCATGCCCTCATATAAACTCAGTGAAAATGAAAGTGATAATTTTTTGATTGTCATCATTGTATTTCCAGTAGAGTAAAATGAGTTGCTGGATTTGTGCTTGTGTAATTAAAGAGATATAAGCCAGCTGACAAGTATTAAAGCTGAATGTAGCAATCTTAGCTTTGTTAAATTTTGTTTTGATATTCACTGCTGAAAATAATTGACTTTTAAAAATACTACATCAAAGTTGAATGAACACATCCATCAGTATTTCCAACAGGCATGCTGTTGATAGCTTTCCTTCTGGGAAGATCTTGCCCCTGAGCTCCAGAAGGGACACTATCTCCTGTGACAAATCAAGCCAGAATGTAACACCACACTGTGTCTCACAGCCTTGGCAGCCTAAGCACGAACATCACGTGGGGAAAGGTGTGCAGCATGCCCAAGGGACCCAGGATTAGCAGACAATCTGCAAAGGGGCACGGAGGCAGGCTGAGGACAGGGATTCAGATGTATGCCTCATGACAGAAACTCCCCCTGGCCATTGTGTTCCTGCTAGTGACCTCTAACCTAGGTTAAGGGAGAGACTTACCCCTGCCCCCAACCCTATGAGTCGACATTTCCTGCTCCCCTCCCCTCCCTAAAGCCTGTGGTCCAGAGCACATACCTTGTGCTCAGAGACCTGGGCTGTGCTCAGAGACCTGGGCTCTGCTCAGGCTCTGCAATCCCAGCACTTTGGGAGGCAGAGGCGGGCGGATCATGAGGTCTACAGCTGTTGCATCCCCAGCAGGTGATGTCAGGTCTCTTGGACCTTCTTTCCTAACTTGTATCACAGAAAGAATGATGCCAATATCTACTGCTTAGGGTCATGATGAAAATCAAGGAGGAGGTGTGCTTAATATGCACATCATCAGCACCGGGCCTGGCATAGACTATGTGAGGAGTGGTAATTACTAACTGTTGGTTTAGCTATAGGTGCTTTAAATATTTATTGACCTCCAGGCCAGGCGCAGTGGCTCACATCCGTAATCCCAGCACTTTGGGAGGCCGAGGCGGGCGGATCACGAGATCAGGAGATCAAGACCATCCTGGCTAACACGGTGAAACCCCATCTCTACTAAAAATACAAAAAAAAAAAAAAAAAAAAAGAAAATTAGCTGGCGTGGTGGCGGGTGTCTGCAGTCCCAGCTACTCAGGAGGCTGAGGCAGGAGAATGGCGTGAACCCGGGAGGCGGATCTTGCAGTGAGCCCAGATGGCGCCACTGTACCCCAGCCTGGGCAACAGAGTAAGATTCCATCTCAAAAAAAAAAAAAAAAAAAAAGATTGACCTACTATGTGGTGGGGCTAGGGGACACAGATGAACCAGACAATGCTATCCCCTCAGGGAGACCATAGTTCGTGAGTGGGAGCCATGTCTAATACAAATCCTCTCACTATTTGGGAGCAACATCAGACACCATTTCAGGGCATGCATATCATTTCCTCCCTCAGTCCTCCACCCACCCTCTGTGTCCCACCCAGGATGTCACAGCTACTTGTCTGTCTCTAAAAATGCAATTTGCACTTTCAGAGAGAAAATCTTGTATCCATAGGCTTTCTCCCCTCTCAGAGTTCTATGGGAATTATGATAAGTAGCTATAGGAATTACATACAGTGGGAGAGGGACAAATTAGCAGGGATCCACTTCAATAAGTGCCTGACCAATGCTTGTTGATTGGATTTAACAAATAACTCTCACAGAGGAAGTTTTGCTTCTGACTAACAGCATTTATCCCATGCCAAAAATCATCAGGAACCAGTGACACAGTCAGCAATCAAACAGCAAGTAAATGTCCAGCCTCAACCAGTGCCCTTGCCACACGTGCTAAAGGCACAAAAGAATGCTTTCTGAGCGTGCCTCCAGCTGAATGCAAGTCGACAGTAACCTTTGGAATTTTGCTGCCTGCTGACAAAACTTTTAAATTAATCCTGGCTCTGGAAAGTGGAAGTCCTCAGAGTCCTAATTACTTCATGCTACAAAAATATAAGCGCCCACAGAACAAGAAATGAGCAAAGAGGCAGTTTGGCAGTGAGAAGGACATGGGTGTGGAGGTGAATATAAGTAAGTAGCTAATATCATCTCACCAGTGGGAGCCCAGTACGTTTGGAAGCTGGAACACCCACATGCTCAATCTCTTCTTGGGATACAGGGGCAGATGTGCACACCAGAATGACGGAAGCTCCCTTTAGCCTTTGAGAGGCGCTTGGTGTCCAGGAGACAGTATGTGGTTTTCTCTCCTGATCTTTATCCTCAGTGACTCCACCAAGAGCCATCTCACTGCACTGACAAGAGTCATCAAGGGCTCTCAGCAAGCCTGCTGGGAGTCAGCTGCCCCATCCTGCATGCTGAGATTTGCCTGATTACAATATCTTTCATTTTTTTTAAAGGAAGTGTATCCAGTATATTAGCATCCTAGAGAGAAAATGAGCATATTAAGGGCTATTTTTAAAGTCCAGTAAAAAGAAGCCTCTTAACATAGTGTTTTTCAATTTATTTGAGCATAGAACCCCATTTAAGTGTGTATAAACATCCATTAACACATCACCTCTAGAACATACTTTGTGGAAAAATCCTGGCCTAGATGATCTGTAGCCTTCAGGGCTTCCATGATGCTCTGCCTAGAACAGTTCCCAGCCAGGTGAGGGAACTGTCCATGGCCCCATCATGCGTGAGTTTGAGCTTGCTATTGGTCACCATTACACTCACCTGTCTAACTCATCCATCACCTACTTCTGAAGGTTCATCTTGAGCATCACTCACCATAGCCTGGCCTAGCATAGAATCCTCTACAATCTAGAATTCTAGTCCTAAAGTGGTCCTTAGCACCTGTTTGATATAAATGTGTAATTGTATAGATGAGCAAACATCCAGAAAAGGGAAGTAAATTGGTGGCTAAGACAGAAATGAAACTTGGGTTTCCTGACTTTCATTCAAGTGTTACTCTGACGATTCTATTCTTTCACTTGTTATCTGTCTCTTGTCTACCTTGTTTGGAGACTAGTAGTCCTGGTTACACAGATAAACTGACATCACCAGATTAAGTCTTACGTGCACCTTGTCATTTCTCCTCCAAAGCCAGCTCCATTTCAATTCCAGTCCCAGATTCTACTTCCCAGTAAACAGCACCATGATTTTTCCCATTACACATATTTAGAACATAAGAGGTCTCTGGGACCCCTCTCATCCCTAATCTCCACTTAATCACTTCTTCATTGGAAAATATATATTGAGTGCCCCTTATGCAGTGGGCCTGGGCCAGGTACTGGGAATGCAATGGTCAGTAGAAATGATTCAGTTCCTGCTGTCACGGAGCTTGCAGCCTGACAGACAACAGAGACCTTCCCTGTCCTTCAGCTCTGCACCTGCAGCTCATCACCAAGTCCTGCTGTGCCTCCTGTGAAACCCATTTCTCTTATACACCTGAGTCCTCCTCTCATCACTGGGAAGGGCCCTTGTCACATCAAGTCTATAGTGGTGGTAGTGGTGGAAGGAAATTCTTTTTTTTTTTTTTTTTTTTTTTGAGACAGAGGAGTCTCACTCTGTCACCCAGGCTGGAGTGCAGTGGCACGATCTTGGCTCACTGCAACCTCTACCTCCTGGATTCAAGTGATTCTCCTGCCTCAGCCTCCTGAGTAGCTGGGATTACAAGCATATGCCACCACGCGTGGCTAATTTTTGTATTTTTAGTAGAGACAGGGTTTCACCATGTTGGCCAGTCTGGTCTTGAACTCCTGACCTCAAGTGGTCTGCCTGCCTCAGCCTCCCAAAGTACTGGGATTACAGACGTGAGCCACCATGTCCAGCCAATGGAAGAGAATTCTAACTGGTCATTCTGCCCTGTCCTGTGAAAACAGCATCAAAGTTGTCAGGAGACCAAATTCATGTACCATGTGATTAGTCAATGAGTTACCTCTACTGCTTAGGAAGAGCATCAACAATGACACACTCATTCCAATGCATCATTTTTGTGTGTCTGCAATGCAGTGTACTAAGTCTGTGCTTAAAAATCATGTTTTTAAAAGTTGTCATTCTTGTCTCACTTGTAAGACCTTTGCAAATGTGTTCAATAATTGGTCATTTTTTTTCTTTTTCTTATAGATCTCTGGTTGAGAAATTACTTAGAAATTAGTTAGCTTCCACTTCTGGGCAGTCCAATATTTGACGGTAAAGCTATCTCAGTATCTCTCACATTCTTTGCAACAGCGGGCATGGCACTGACTCTGAATAGATGCTCAAATACTCACCCTCTGGCTGATGTGCTTTGTTAAGACATTGACACTGATGTGATAAGATGTAAAAATACTCAAAAGCCAAAATATACAATAGGGAGGTTGAATTTCAAGCAGAAGAAATGACACTTGCAAAAGTCTTACAAGTGAGACAAGAATGACAACTTCAACAAAGAAAAGAGTGACAACTTTTAAAAACATGATTTTAAAGCACAGACTTGGTACACTGCATTGCAGACACACAAAAATGATGCATTGGAATGAGTGTGTCATTGTTGATGCTGTTCCTAAGCAGTAGAGGTAACTCATTGACTGATAACATGTTACGTGAATTTGGTCTCCTGACAACTTTGATGCTGTCTCCACAGGAGATGGTAGAATTATTTCCAGTGTCCTTCTTTTACTTTGGGAGAAACATACAGCTAAGGTAGAAAAGTGGAAGTAAATGTTGCTCTGATCTAAGAAGATGTGGAAGGAAACTCACCAATCTAAGAGGTTTAAATCTTGGGCTCTAAAGCTTCTCCTGTTCATAGAAGTTGTGTGACATTCAGCAAAACCCCTGGCCTGCTGGTTGTGGGTTAGTAGACTAGAAATTATAGCATTTTCTTTCCCCACCTCAGGAAGCTTTTTTTTTTTTTTTTTTTTTTTTTGGAGACAGAGTCTTGCTCTGTTGCCCAAGCTGGAGTGTAGTGGCGTGATCTCGGTTCGCTGCAACCTCCGCCTCCTGGGTTCAAGCAATTCTCCTGCCTCAGCCTCCGGAGTAGCTAGGATTACAGGCACCCACCACCATGCCCAGCTAATTTTTGTATTTTTAGTAGAGATGGGCTTTCACTATGTTAGCCAGGCTGGTCTCGAACTCCTGACCTCAGGTGATCTGCCCAACTCGGCTTCCCAAAGTACTGGGATTATAGGCGTGAGCCACCATGCCCAGCCAAGAAGCTATTTTTGACATATTTATATATTAATTCATGCACCCTTTTGTTCAATAAGTGTATATTAAGCACCAACTCTGTACCTGGCACTGTAATTGCCCAAGAGGCTCTTCCTGCCTGCCACACAGAAAAAACTGATTCACTGTATTGTAGTAGAGAGTTGTATTAACACGAGGTGGGCCATACAGGAGACAAGAGTTATTGCATGTTGGAAAGTCACTCTGGCCGCAATGAGAAAATGGATGGAGTTGGGGAAGGAGGTCACAACTGTAAGAACAGTTGGAGAGAAACGGGCCTGGCCTAGGAAAGGAGGGGAAGAGCCAGGGGTGGAGCTAGAGGTATAAGGAAGTAGGTAGCAACAGACTTGTTTATGGAATCAGTTCATAGAATAAGCATGGCAATATTTTGGAAACTATAAGCCATGAATTTTATTGCGCTCTTAACATAAAGATGGTTCAAGCATACACTCTTCCCTCTGCTCTTGTCAGGACAGATATCAGCATTTTTATGAATCCTACCTAGAAAAATAACACAAATAATAATAACATAATAATAGGTGTTTAGTAAAAGCTCAGCAATATGCTATTAAAAGGGTCATTTTATTCCTAAAGTCTTCTAATATTGAGCTTTAATTTCTCTTATTTTTAGATGTAGCTTGCTATTAATTAAGTCTCTAAGTACATAAGGTTTGTATTGAGAGGGTGAAAATGACAAGGATGGACACACCACTGCATGTAAAATATGAGTAGAACAGAATTTAAAATTCTGTATTAAGCCTTTCCCAAAGGAAATAAATAATGAGGAAAACCAGCCCTTATCTGTATGCAGGTTAGACTGTTCTGGGAAAACCCAGGCTATTTACTAAAGTTTGTAATGGTGGAAAGAAAATATTTTGATGGGTGGGCAGGGAAGAGGTAGAGGATATTCTAGGCCAAGACAACAAGTGAAGGTGTCTCTCCACCCTACTTAAAATGGAAGTTGAAAAGTAAGGTTGTGCTTAGCTGCTGAGTTTTACTGTAGTTTAAGGTGATGTATAAAGGAGCACTGGGAGTTAAGGCCAGAAGGAAGTGTGGAGTCATGCTGAGAAGCGCCCTAATGGCTGGACCTGGCACCCAGACACATTCCCTCCCATTCTGACTTGACTGTAGCTTCTGAACTCTCTGAGAGATTAATGTCTGAAGGTCTGAGCAGAGCTGGGAGCCAATCCATTTCCACTGCAGAACATCATGCACCTTAGGGCAGAATCAACATCCAAAGGAGGTGTTACAAACATCGCCGGAGACCCTCCCACTCCTGCTGTGGTGTCCACAGGGAGCTCTGCAGGATTACTCCTTTGAACCCATTAGGAAATCAGCCAGAGTGTCTGCAGACTCGATCCATTTCCAGATCCATTGAGGTTAAAAATGGGAGAGGATAATTGCCAGATGAAGTATACTCCCACGTGGCATCAACAAGTCTCTCTCTTTCAGTCTTGGGGGTCGTGTGCCCTCTCGTATTCTGAAATGTCTTATCTTTGGTTGGAGAGAGGGCTGCTCATGGTTTCTGTTTTGATATCTGAGGAAATCGATCTTTAGAGCAAAACTATTTTGGAGAACCCTGCGTTATTCATCAGACAAAATGCCAAGCCAGCTCCAGGATTTGGGGCAGGGGAGGCTGCGCATCTGTGGAGCTAGGATGCAGGTTGCTTTTCCCTCTGGAGGCTCCTCCCAGACCTCTGCACCCTCTTGCACTCTGATTCCTCCCACACATCGGATGTGCCTTCTTCATGGGCTCTAGAGACCCCTTCAAAGGCGGCTAGAAGAAACACAGGAGCAGGTACCAGCACATAACAGGCCTTTCCCTGCAAATGGGATTCTGCAAAATCCTTTACTTCCCTTAAAAGAGTTTTTAAAACATTTCTTTGTAATGGTCACTACAATACAAGGCCCACTAGGCATGTGTATGCCTCCTTCTGGACCTTCCTGGGCTGGGCTCAGATGAGGAATGTGTGTGCTTGTGTGAGAGAGAGAGAGAGAGACAGAGTCAGGAAGTGGGGTGGGGGGCGGGGGTTATCTAATAAAATGAGCCAAGCAAGTTTTGTGCGTAGCTTGAGCTTCTGTCCTCCTCACAAATAGCAGACAAACTTCCTCCCAGCTGCCCTTTGTGGGTAATGCTTGTTTTGTGTCTGCCTTGGGGCCTGAATCAAACAGAGTTTGTTTATGCAGGATGTACAAGGTGTCAAACCCAAACCTTGGTTGTGAGGAAGACGGCCTTCCTGACTGGGCCAGCTATCTCCAATGACTTGAGTAATTGTCCACAGGCTGAGCAGGGCAGACACTTCTGAAGATATATATGGTCCAGACTTTTGTAAGATTCATTAATGTCTCTTGGCAACTGGCAGGGTAAAGTATAGAAAAATACATCTGAGCAAGATGATGGTGAAAGATCACCCTGTTTGCTGTGTTCACTGAGTCATCAGCTGAGGGATAAATTCCCTCCAACCCAAGCAATAAAACTCCCTTTCTTTATTTTGATTCTGTTATACAAGGTTTTTAAAACATATGTCTAAGATGAAAACTAGTTGAATTGCTTTCCCTAGCCAATCATTCATTCAATGGACAATCGTTGTGTGCCTACTATGTGTCAGGCCATGCACTGTGTGGGGGATACCAGGTGAGTAGACAAGACAGGACAGGCCTTGTCTGTAGAACACCAGCCCTATATAGCTCTCTGTTTTAGGAAAAGTTAGGAAACACAGTTAAGACCCAACAATTTTTTTAAGCTATAAAATGGTAAGAAGAAAAATCATTCTGAAAGCCCAAAGGAAATGCACCACTCTGATTCACTCCAGATATCAAAACACCTTTTTAGAAATTTATCAGACATATTCAATGATTTATAAAATTACTTGGCCTTTTGAAACAGAAATAGAATGCCGCAGGGATGGATAAGCGCAGGAGGCAAGGGAATCGGATAAACTAAGAAGGAAATGGAAGGGTCTAATTAAAACCTGAACTGGAGGCAAGAAGGAACAAAATTTACATAAAAACTAAATCAAGGATATTCAGGAAGAAAGTGAGTTGCTCTTCCAGAAAGCATAGGAAAAGGCAAAGACACCAAAATAATAAAAGAAAAGATACAAGATGCAGAAGATAACGGATAAGACTGAACTAAAGTGTTACAGGTTTTCCAAAGGAAGAAAAAAACCTAAAACTAAAATAATAAAGACATAAAAAGAAACAAACTTTCCTGAGGTGCAAGACAATATATACTTTTATATACAGAAGATTTGCCATGTAACAGGTAATGTTAATAAAAATAGACTCATGTCTAAAAATATCCTGGCCATTTATTGAATTGCAAGAACAAATGTAAAATTATACAAGTGTTCAAAACAAGAAAACAAATCAAATTAGAAATAAAAGCAAAAAGAAAAATAGATTATCTATAAAGGATTAAAAACTGGTATGATTTTTTCCCTCTATAATGCTAAAGACTAAAACACAAAGAAGTAACAACTAAGGAGATATGAGGACAAAAGATTGGTTCCCAGGGATTTTCCAAGGCCAAGTTGCTGGTTATGTGAAAAACTAAAAGAAAGACATTACCACAAAGACAAGAACTCAGAAAAAAATATATCTTTACTTATTTGGTGAAAAAAGAACATTTGAAGATGTACATCAATTTTAAGCATGATAAGAATAAAAGCTAAGTACTTAAAATGGGAAAATCCTGGTATAAATGTGTCTGTAGTAAATCCTAAAATTAGCTTAAAAGTTAAATTCAAAAGAAAATCTGATTACAAAAATAAAATTTTCAAATATATTTACTGAAAAGAAAGATAAGTCAATAATTTTATAATGGAATCTATGTACACAATCACAACTTATATTAACAGAGGACAAGAATAGAAAGAAGGAAGAAGTATAGCAAAAAGGAAACGAAAGGCAGTGCTTCATTTTTGCCTTTGATCATTACAGGACCATAACTTAAAAAAAGTCTGAAAAAACTTGATGGTAGCTACAAATACAATTAAAGTCAGGATGTATACGTGTCAGATGATTACAGCTGAGAAAGGAAAATAAGCATGCTCATTCTCTCTTCCAGTACCCTATTTTATTTTTCTGAATATATTTATTATTGCCTACCTTCCTCCATTCGAATGTGAGCTCCTTTAGAAGAGTGATTTTGTTTTATCTACTGCTCATCCACCATACATACAGAAGCAAAGAATATATATGCATTTGTTTAAGTTCCTTTTTTTTTTTTTTTTTTGAGACAGAGTCTCACTCTGCCACCTAGGCTGAAGTGCAGTGGCGCAATCTTGGCTCATTGCAACTTCTGCCTTTCGAGTTCCAGCGATTCTACTGCCTCAGCCTACCAGGTAGCTGGGATTGCAGGCACGTGCCACCAGGTCCAGCTAATTTTTGTATTTTTGGTAGAGATGGGGTTTCACCATGTTGGCCAGGCTGGTCTCGAACTCCTCACCTCAGGTGATCCTCCCACCTCGGCCTCCCAAAGTGCTAGGATTATAGGCATCAGCCACTGCATCTGGCCTAAGTTACATATTTTTATGGAGGCAAATGTATCACTTTTCCCTTATTTCTTTCATTGCTTTAATAGTCTTTTTAAACTCTAAGAACAATTAGTCTTTAAGGTTCTATTCCAGTATTTTCATGATTTCAGTTTTAAGATCTAATTCATTATTCCATGTAGAATTTATTCTGCTGATACAGTATGAGGTTAGGCTTTCCCAGAACTATTTGTTCAATAATCACTCCCCCACTGATTTGTGATTTTTTAAAAATTTTACTGGCTTTAACTCTTAACCTTGATGTGATACATTTTTTTTTTTAATCACTCAATACATTGTATATCTTAGGATCTTTTCCTTGCCTGTCTTTTCTATTTCCTTACTCTGTTGGCTTATTTTTGCATCAAGCCACACTGTCACTACTTTTACATATTTAAAATATATGCCACTGTTAGAAATAACAATAACTAATCTGTTTCACTTTTATTTATAATATTAAATAAAACATAGCCATGTTTATTTGTATAGAAACAGATGAAGGAATCTAAACAACTAATGATAGAGAGAAATGATTAATAAAAATGCAGTATAGTTATGCAATGGATTATAGGTTGAGCATACCAAATCTGAAAATTCAAAATTTTGAAATGCTTAAAAATCCGAAACTTTTTGAGCACTGACGTAATGCTCCAAAGGCCATTTCGGATTTTTCGATTAGGGATGTTGACCCAGTAAATATAATGCAAATATTCCAAAAAACAAAACAAAAAAATTCCAAAATCTCAAATACCTCTGTTCATAAGCATTTCAGATAAGGGATATCCGACCCATACTATGCATCAAACAAGTCAAAGCTGATGGCCATAGTTTCATTAACATCCGTGCACATGAACATACTTAAAATGGACATCATTTCCCTGGTTTGGAAATAGTCTTGTCCTAAGAACAATGCTTTCATAATCCACACTGGCAGCCACCATGAGACAGCCCTATGATACATTAAAAATGTTATTTCTTAAAAATGTTTAATGCCTTAGAAAAATGTCCATGACTTAATGATAAGTAAAAAATCAAAACAGAAAACCGAAAATGCAAACTGAGTCCAGTTTTGTTTTAAAATCTCTGCATATTTTAAAGGCTAAATACAAAAAGAGAACAAAATTCTGAAAGGCTTATAATGTAATGCAAATAATTTTTCTTTTTACTTTTCTATAGTTTTAAAAATTTCCTCCATATATTATACTTTCATATTAATAACTGTTAAACTGCCATATCAAAATAAAACACCACAGGGAGAAGAGGTCAAGGTGCTTATTTTGAGACATACAACAAACTAGGCCACAGCCTGAGAGCCACAAAACGGCTCAGGATGCTCCACGTGGCCAGTGCTAGCCTCACTCTGGGTTAACCCCAGACAAACGTCATTGGTCTCTGATGATCGAGAATGCCTGAATCCTCTGACCTGTGCACACTCTTTCTTGCCAGGGTCTCAGCCATGCTCACGCTGTGGACTTTGCCCCACACATAGAAGAATGTGCTATGTGGAATGGCCCTGTTAGTGACCCCATGAATAGATTTGAAGGGAAATATTTTGCTGATGTTTTCACTTCACTGCCAACCCTACTGCTGTCATGAAGTGAAGCCACGGTTTCCCCATGAAGACCTGACCATGTATGTTCTATTACACAGCATTTAAATCCATAAATCTCACCACACACAGGAGAGAGTTGGGAAGGAGGAGGGTATTTCGATTCTCAGGGTCTTTCCCAATTGTTTTCTGTGATTTCGGAAAAGAGCTAGGTAAATAATTCCAAATTCATTCTCTTTTCCTTCCTGACTGCTGTTTACCCTGTTCTTTTACTTCATGGACTATTGTTTGGGTTTATTTATTTTTATTTATTTTTATATATATTTTTTTGAGACAGAGTTTTGCTCTTTTTGCCCAGACGGGAGTGCAATGGCACAATCTCAGCTCACAGCAGCCTCCGCCTCCCTGGTTCAAGTGATTCTCCTGCCTCAGCCTCCCGAGTAGCTGGGATTACAGGCATGCGCCACCACATCCAACGATTTTTTGTATTTTTAGTAGAGATGGGGGTTTCACCATGTTGACCAGGCTGGTCTCGAACTCTTGACCTCAGGTAATCCACCCACCTCGGCCTCCCAAAGTGCTGGGATTATAGGTGTGAGCCACCATGCCCAGCCTGGTGTTTTTTGTTTTTTTTTTTTAATTGAGATTTGGTTGTCAGTTTCCATTGTTTTTACAGAGACTATAAATCCACATTCGTGATGTAGACTATGGGCTACTTGCTCCTTGGATAAATGAGAACAGGCCGTCTGGGAATCTTCCCTTCTCTATGGAAGTGGACAAAGCAAGGCATTGGTAATGTGTAAGAACTAGGTGATCCAGCACAGCTGTAGAACACCAAGAAATATGTCCATGAATGTGGTTCTATCTGACTCTTACAAAGGCCCTCTGGGACATCATCTCCATTTTGAAGGCAAAGAAACCAAGCTCAAATTTGCTTGCAGTTATAGGACGGGTAAAGGACAGGGCCAGGGCTGCAGGTCTTCCCAATCCCCTTTCCACTATTAAATTATATTTTTGGCAACAAGTAGCTATTTCTGGGTTAAATTTATTTATAAGGGGCCACTTTATAAATCCTAGAATGAATGTTCACTCAAGATTGATACATATTTTCAAGGCCCTGGTATCAGAGTTGGCTATGGAGAAGTTATAAATGCTTCTCATCAGAGTCCAGGCTGAAAGAAAGAAAATTCCAAATTGGCAGAGTTTTAAATGAATATGAATCTAAATTTTGAGTTTGTTCCAGGGTTGCTGGAACATTGCTATAGCAAATATGCAATGTAATCATGGATAGATTTCATCTACAGAATTGTATAGATCATAAAGAGGCTATTAAGGATCAAAACCTAAACCAAATAGGAACATAGACACATTTAATTCATTATTAAAATAAGAATTCTAAAAAGAAGGGATTCAAACAGATACTTGGCATATCCTATGGGCAGATGGTGATGGGGAGATGATGTTGGTAGTGAGATTCTTCTTAAAGGCAATTAACACTAAATGACCTCATCAGTAGACTTGCAGTAGGCTATCTTAAGCAGTGTAACTTAATATTTCACATTTTCTACCAATCCTGATGTATACATGTACATACAAATTATACATTTGCAGTCCTTATGAATTATATTCATAATTACTCATTAATAGCAAATATGCTGAGGAATCAAACAGCACTTAATTTTATACTGTATCATGTCTGTTCAGGTTTATTTAACATCAAACAAATCAAAGCTAATGGCTATAGCTAAATTAATATCCATACACATGAACATATTTAAAATGAACACCATCTCCCTGGTTTGGAAATGGCCCTGCTCATGGAATATTCCTCTCACAATCCACCTGGTTGTCATGGCAAGAACATCTTGTGAGGCAGTAACCTAGTCTGTTTTCTGTTGCTATAACAGAATACCATGAACTGAGTAATCTAT
This sequence comes from Pongo abelii, assembly GCF_028885655.2. Lineage (NCBI taxonomy): Eukaryota > Metazoa > Chordata > Mammalia > Primates > Hominidae > Pongo > Pongo abelii. The sequence continues at coordinate 127,756,037 of NC_071993.2, read as the reverse complement.
AAAGAATAGAGGTTTATTTAGCTCATGGTTCTGGAGGCTGGACAGTCCAAGACTGAGCAGCTGCATCTGTGGAGGAACTTCTTGCTCATTATCCCATGGTGGAAGGGTGGAAGGGTGGGAAGGCAAGTGAGCACATGCAAAAGAGAGGGACATTAGGGGTCAGACTTGCTTCAGAACAACCCACTCTCGTGATGACTAACTCACTCTCACAATAATGACACCTTGCATTAGGCCTCCCAAAGCTGTTGCATTGCAGATTGTTTCCAACACATTAACTTTTAGGGGACACATTCGAACCATAGCAGGCAGAGACAGCACAGCTTGAATATCAGGTCACTAAATGACAAGCCTGAGTCATGCCCCTCAGTCCTTCTTTCTCATTGGTAGAATGGGGAGAAATATAGCTGTCTTATATATTTCACTGTTTATGTGACAAAGGCTGTATGGGGTCAGGGACTATGCCTATGTATTTGCTACTGTGTACCCACCACATCATAGTGTTCAGTAAACATCTTTCAATAATTACACAAGACAATGTTCAGAAAGGCTCTTGATACATAGTAAAGCATGATTCAATAATAAGAGCTAGTCTGACTATAATAGCTATGATTTATGCAAATAGGCCAGGAATTAGGTTAAAGGATTTACACATATCATCTCATTTGACACTCACGACAATCCTCTAGTCTGGGTATTAAGTTATTTTCCATATTTTACAGATGAGGTGACTGACATTGCCTGAGGTCACAGAGCTGGCCAGTGGCAGAGCTGGCCAGTGGCAGAGCTGGAACTTGAGCCCAGAAGTGTGCATCTCCTGTGCCTATGCACTTATGCCCTTCTCCTCTTTGCTCTGAGCTTTTCAGAGTTTTAAAAAATATTTATATCTTGCATTTTCCAAAATAACTGGCTGCTCTTTATCAATTTATTTATTCATTAACTCAAGTAAATTGGTTGTCTTGCATACGGACAGAGCAATATGCTAGGCACTATGGGAAAGCAAAGACTCATAATAGACAATCCTTCCCCAAGAAACTTAGAGTCTATGTGGAGAGACAAAAAATCCACACGGAGATAAGGAGTTAAATAATAATTTAGTGGTTAATAACTATGAGTAATGGTGGAAATCATAGGCCCATCATAATTGCCTCCTCTAATATAGACAGGTGTCATGAAATCTAGAGAAGGGCATGGTCACTCAAGCTGGAGCACTGAGAAAAGTTCCTAGAAAGAATATGGATGCAAGCTAGCCCTTACTCTTTTTTTGAAATTTAATTTAATTTAAGTTCCAGGATACATGTGCAGGACATGCAGATTTGTCACATACATAAATGTGTGCCATGGTGGTTTGCTGGACCTATCAACCCACCACCTAGGTATTAAGCCCCACATGCATTAGCTTTTTATCCTGATGCTTTCTCCCAATATCCCCGTGACATGCCCCACTATGTGTTGTTCCCCTCCTTGTGTCCATGTTTTCTCATTGTTTGGCTCCCACTTGTAAGTGAGAACATGCAGTGTTCGGTTTTCCGTTCCTGTGTTAGTTTGCTGAGGATGATGGCTTCCAGCTCCATCCATGTCCCTGCAAAGGACATAATCTCGTTCTTTTTTATGGCTGCATAGTATTTCATGGTGTATATGTACCACATTTTCTTTATTCAGTCTATTATTGATGGACATTTGAGTTGATTCCATGTTTTTGCTATTGTGAATAGTGCTGCAATGAACATATGTGTGCATGTATGTTTATAATAGAACGATTTCTATTCCTCTGGGCATATATACTCAGCAATGGGATTGCTAGGTCAAACGGCATTTCTGGTTCTAGGTCTTTGAGGAATCACCACACTATCCTCCACAATGGTTGAACTAATTACATTCCCAACAACAATATGAAAGTGTTCCTATTTCTCCACAGCCTCACCAGCATCTGTTGTTTCTTGACTTTTTAACAATTGTCATTCTGATGGGCATGACATGGTATCTCATTGTGGTTTTGGTTTGCATTTCCCTAATGAGCGGTGATGTTGAGCTTTTTTTCATGTCTGTTGGCTGCATAAATGTCTTCTTTTGAGAAGTGCCTGTTCATGTCCTTTGCCCACTTTTTAATGAGTTTTTTTTCTTGTAAATTTAAGTTCCTTGTAGATACTGGATATTAGACTTTTGTCAGATAGATAGATTGCAAAAATTTTATCTCATTCTGTAGGTTGTCTGTTCACTCTGATGATAGTTCCTTTTGCTGTGCAGAAGCTCTTTTTTATTTAATTAGATCTCATTTGTCAACTTTTCTTTTGTTGCAATTGCTTTTGATGTTTTTGTCATAAAATCTTTGCCCATGCCTATGTCCTAAATGGTATTGCCTAGATTTTCTTCTAGGGTTTTTATAGTTTTGGGTTTTATGTTTAAGTCTTTAATCTATCTTTAATTTTTGTATAAGGTGTAAGAAAGGGGTCCAGTTTCAATTTTCTGCATACAGCTAGCCAGTTTTCCCAGCACCACTTATTAAATAGAGAATCCTTTCCCTATTGCTTGTGTTTCTTAGGTTTGTCAAAGATCAGATGGTTGTAGATGTGTAGTCTTATTTCTGAGATATCTATTCTGTTCCATTGGTCTATGTGTCTGTTTTTGTACCAGTAGCATGCTGTTTTGGTTACCATAGCCTTGTGGTATAGTTTGAAGTCGGGTAGTGTGATGCCTCTAGCTTTGTTCTTTTTGCTTAAGATTGTCTTGACTATACAGGCTCTTTTTTGGTTCCACATGAATTTTGAAATAGTTTTTTCTAATTCTGTGAAGAATGTCAATGGTAGTTTAATGGAAATAGCATTGAATCTATAAATAACTTTGGGACTTTGGGTAGTATGGACATTTTCATGATATTGATTCTTGCTATCCATGAGCATAGAATGTTTTTCTATTTATTGGTATCTTCTCTTATTTCCTTCTGCCATGGTTTGTAGTTCTCCTTGAAGATATCCTTCACTTGTTAGCTGTATTTCTAGGTATTATTCTCTTTGCAGCAACTGTGAATGGGAGTTCATTCATGATGTGGCTCTCTGCTTGTCTATTGCTGGTGTATAGGAATGCTTGTGATTTTTGCATTAATTTTGTATCCTGAGACTTTGCTGAAGCTGCTTATCAGCTTAAGGAGTTTTGGGGCTGAGACGATGGGGTTTTCCAAATATAAAATTATGTCACCTGCAAACAGAGACAATTTGACTTCCTCTCTTCCTATTTGAATACTCTTTATTTCTTTCTCTTGCCTGATTGCCCTGGCCAGAACTTCCAATACTATGTTGAATAGGAGTCATGAGAGAGGGCATCCTTGTCTTGTGCCAGTTTTCAAGGGGAATGCTTGTAGTTTATTGAGCGTTTTTAACATGAAGGGGTGTTGAATTTTATCAAAGGTCTTTACTGCGTCTATTGAGATAATCATGTGGTTTTTGTCTTTAGTTCTGTTTATGTGATGAATTACATTTATTGATTTGGATATGTTGAACCAGGCTTGCATCCTGGGGATGAAGCTGACTTGATCATCGTGGATAAGCTTTTTGATATGTTGCTGGTTTTGGTTTGCCAGTATTTTATTGAGAATTTTTGCATCAAAGTTCATCAGGGATATTGGTCTGAAGTTTTCTCTTTTTGTGGTATCTCTGCCAGGTTTTGGTATCAGGATAATGCTGGCCTCATAAAATGAGCTAGGGAGAAGTTCCTTCTTTTTAACTGTTTGAAATAGTTTCGGAAGAAATGGCACCAGCTCCTCTTTGTACCTCTGGTAGAATTTGGCTATAAACCTGTCTGGTCCTGGGCTTTTTTGTTGTTGTTGTTGGTAGGCTATTTATTACTTCCTCAATTTCAGAACTTGTTATTGGTCTATTTGGGGATTCAGGGTCTTCCTGGTTCAGTCTTGGGAGGGTGTATGTGTCCAGGAATTTATACATTTTTTCTAGATTTTCTAGTTTATTTGCATAGAGGTGTTTATAGTATTCTCTGATGGTTGTTTGTATTTCTGTGATGTCAGTGGTAATATCCCCATTATCATTTTTTATTGTGCCTATTTGATTCTTTCATCTTTTTTTATTTGTTAGTCTAGTTAGTGGTCTACTTTATTAATATTTTCAAGAAACCAGCTCCTGGATTCATTTATTTTTTGAAGGGTTTTTTGAGTCTCTACCTCCTTCAGTTCCACACTGATCTTGGTTATTTCTTGTCTTCTGTTAGCTTTGGGGTTTGTTTGCTCTTGGTTCTCTAGTTCTTTTAGTTGTGATGTTAAGGTGTTGATTTTAGATCTTTCTAGCTTTTTGATATGGGCATTTAGTGCTATAAATTTCTCTCTTAACACTGCTTTAGTTGCATCCCAGAGATTCTGGTCTGCTGTTTCTTTGTTCTCATTGCTTTCAAAGAACTTCTTGATTTCTGTCTTAAATTCATTATTTACCCATAAGTCATTCAGTAGCAGGTTGTTCAATTTCCATGTAGTTGTGTGGTTTTCAGTCAGTTTCTTAATCTTGAGTTCTAATTTGATTGTGCTGTGGTCTGAGAGATACTTATTGTTATTTCAGTTGTACTGCATTTACTGAGGAGTGTTTTACTTCCAATTATGTGATCAGTTTTAGAGTAAGTGCCATGTGGTGCTGAGAAGAATGTATATTCTGTTGCTTGTGAGTGGAGAATTCTGTAGATATCCATCAGTTCCACTTGATCTGGAGCTGAGTTCAAGTCTTGAATATCCTTGTTAATTTTCTGTCTCAATGATCTGTCTAATATTGACACCGGAGCATTAGTTTTCCACTATTATTTTGTGGGTGTCTAGGTCTCTTTGTAGGTTCTAAGAACTTGTTTTATGAGTATGGGTACTACTGTATTGGAGTATATGTTTAGGATAGTTAGCTCTTCTTGTTGAATTGATCCCTTTACCATTTTATAATGCCCTTCTTTGTCTTTTTTTGATCTTTGTTGGCTTAGAGTCTGTTTTGTCAGAAACTAGGATTGCATCTCTGCTTTTTTTCTGCTTTCCATTTGTTCGGTAAATTTTCCTCCATCTCTTTATTGTGAGCCTATGCATGTCTTTGCACATGAGATAGATCTCTTGAATATAGCACGCTGATGGGTTTTGACTCTGTATTGAGCTTGCCATTCTGTGTCTTTTAATTGGGCCATTTAGTCCATTTACATTTAAGGTCAATATTGTTATGTGTGAATTTGATCCTGGCATTATTATGCTATCTGGTTATTTTGCAGATTTGTTGATGTAGCTGTTTCATAGTGTCATTGGTCTTTGTACTTCATTGTGTTTTTGCAGTGGCTGGTAATGGTTTTTCCTTTCCATATTTAGTGCTTCCTTCAGGAGCTCTTGAAAAGCAGGCCTGGTGGTGACAAATTCCCTCAGCATTTGCCTGTTGAAAAGGATTTTACTTCTCCTTCACTTATGAAGCTTAGTTTGGCTGGATATGAAATTCTGGGTTGGAAACTCTTTTCTTTATGAATGTTGAATATTGACCCCCAGTCTTTTCTGGCTTGTAGGGTTTCTGTTGAGAGATCTGCTGTTAGTCTGATGGACTTTGTTTTGTAGGTGATCCGGCCTTTCTTGCTGACTGGCCGCCCTTAACATTTTTTCCTTCTTTTTGACCTTGGAGAATCTGATGATTATGTGTCTTGGGGTTGATCTTCTCATGGAGTATCTTACTGGGGTTCTCTGGATTTCCTGAATTTGAATGTGGGCCTGTCTTGTTAGGTTGGGGAAGTTCTCCTGGATGACATCCTGAAGTATGTTTTCCAGCTTGGTTTCATTCTCCCCATCTCTTTTGGTTACTCCAATCAGTCATAAGTTCAGTCTTTTTACATAATCCCATAGTTCTTGGAGGTTTTGTTCATTCCTTTTCATTATTTTTTCTCTAACCTTGTCTGCCTGTCTTATTTCAGCAAAATAAACTTCAAGCTCTGAAATTCTTTACTCTGCTTGGTCTATTTGGTTATTGATAATTGTGATTGCATGTAAAGTTCTTGGGTTGTGTTTTTCAGCTCCATCAGATAATTTATGTTTCTCTCTAAACTGGTTATACTGGTAAACAGCTCCTGTATTGCTCTATAGTGGTTCTCAGCTTCTTTGCATTGGGTTAGAACATGCTTCTGTAGCTCAGTGAAGTTCATTGTTACCCACCTTCTGAAGCCTACTTCTGTCAATTCATTCATCTCAGCCTCCACCCAGTTTTGTGTCCTTGCTGGAGAGGTGTTACAACTATCTAGAGGAGAAGAGGCACTCTGGCTTTTTGAGTTTTCAGTGTTTTTGTTGTTGATTCTTTCTCATCTTCATGAGTTTATGTAGCTTCGATCTTTGAGGCTGCTGACCTTTGAATGGGATTTTTGTGGGGACTTTTTTGTTGATGCTGTTGTTGTTGCTTTCTGTTTGTTTGTTTTTCTTTTAACAGTCAGGCCCTTCTTCCACAGGGCTTCTGCAGTTGGCTGTGGGTCCATTCCAGACCCTACTTTCCTGAGTCCCTCCTGCACCTGGAAGTGTCACCAGTAGAGGCTAAAGAACAGCAAAGATCACTGCTTGCTCCTTCCTCTGGGATCTCTGTCCCAGAGGGGCACCAACCTGATGCCAGCAGGAATGCTCCTGTATAAGGTGTCTGGCAACCCCTACTGGGGGGTCTCACCCACTCAGGAGGCATGGGATCCAGGACCCACTTAATGGAGCACTCTGGCTGCCTCTTGGTGGAGGGAGTGTGTTGTACTAGAGGGAATCCCACTCATCCAGACTGCCCAGATTCCTCAGAGCCCGCAGGAGGAAAAACTAAGTCTGCTGATCTATAGAGACTGATTCTACCCCTCCCTCCAGGGGCTCAGTCCCAGGGAGATCAAAGTTCTGTCCCTAAATCCCTGGCTGGAGTTGCTGAAATTCCTGCAGGGAGGCCCCACCCAGTGAGGAGGGATTGGTCAGGCTCTGGCCTAAAGAGGCAGTTTGGCCACCATCTGCCACAGCCACTGTGCTGTGCTGTGGGGAATTCCTCCTGGGTCCAAACCATCCAATCTCCCTGGCACCAGCAGGGAAAAAATGGCAGACTGCAGTTGCAGTGATGGCTGCTGCCCCTCCCCCTGGGAGCTTGGTTGTGTTAGGCAGCAGGCAACCTCAGTGATGGAGGTTGACCCTCCATCACTGGGTAAGAACTGGGTAGTCTTAGGCAGTCTCCAGCCAAGTGGCTGCTGACAATCTGCATAGGTCTGTGCTTGGGACCCAAGGCCCTGGTGGCATGGGCTCATGGGGGGTTCTCCTGACCCACGGGTTGCACAGATCTGTGGGAAAAGCATGGTTTCCCAGGCAGGGTAGCACAATCACACACTGCCTCCCTTGGCTGGGGGATGGGAGCTCCTCTTGCTCCCCGTGGCTCCCAGGTGGGCCGTCACCACCCTGATTTTCCTTGCTTTTCTCGGGTTGCACCAACTGCCTAGTTAGTCTAAATGAGAGAACCTGGATACTTCAGTTGCTGGTTCAGGATTCACTCACTATTTTCACTCTTCTCAGTGGGCACCTCTGACCACAGCTGTTTCTAGTCAGCCATTCTTGGCCCCTCCCCCGGCTGTTACTCTTTAGTCAAGGCATAAACTTGCTTTTGAATGTGGGAGTCAAAAGGGTGCCATGCTGTGCTGTAGAGGCAGAAATCAGGGATGCTACTGGTATGATTTGGACCAGCTCTTAACTCCTCATCTTTCATCTATAGAACAGAGATAGCAATCATACCTCTCTCTTGAATTGTGATGGAGATTAAATGAGATGTCCAACATGCAAACTGATGAGCTCCATACCAGCTGTAGAAACCACTTAATAAATGGTAGTGATGCTGATTCATCTTACTTTTCAACACTTAGAGACAGAAGAAAGATTGTTTATGTGCTAAGTCAAATTCTCAAATTCTTCAATGGAAAAATTTTAAATTTTTGAGAAACATAAAAGGGAAAGTCCTCTGTAGCTTCTGCTTTTTTCCTAAAAAGAAGTTATATCCATTAAACCAACAGAACAAATAAGAAAGTTAGAATTTCAAATGCTGACTTCAACTGTTTCCAAGCCTGAGAGTAAAATTTTAAGTGCTTTTTTATATGTCATTTAAATATCATTTGTTTTAGAAGACAAATAGACATTTTTTATAAATCAAAGCTTTGCTCTTGGCACAGTATTTTCTGTTAGCATTTTCTGTAATAATCAAAATGACTTAATAAAACAAAATAGAGAAGCCATATTTAGAAAAAAAGTAACAGATTTTTAAGAGGCTATGTTAATGACAAATTAGGAGATACTCAGCAGAGAGATCTAGAATTCATGGCGTAAGAAGTAGTTTATAAGTCCACGCATCTAGTATTAAAGAAAGGTATCTTGGCCAGGCACGGTGGCTCACACCTGTAATCCCAGCACTTTGGGACACCAACGTGGGCAGATCACAAGGTCTGGAGTTCGAGACCAGCCTGGCCAATATGGTGAAACCCCATCTCTACTAAAAATACAAAAAAATTAGCCAGGTGTGGTGGCGCATGCCTGTAATCCCAGCTACTCGGGAGACTGAGGCAGGAGAATTGCTTGAACCTGGGAGGCAGAGGTTGCAGTGAGCTGAGATCGCACCACTGCACTCCAGTCTGGGTGACAGAGCAAGACTCTGTCTAAAAAAAAAAAAAAAAAAAAAAAGATATCTTTAGGGCACCACAATCATCTTCCATTATTGATAGGCTGCCATGTAGAAAAGGGAGAAAACTCGTTCTGCCTTGTCCCAAGGAGCAGAAATTAGACCAATTTGTTTCCGTTTTAAGAAACCAGATTGGGCTTATTTTTAAAATAAAAGGAGAAAAGGAAAAAAAAAAAAGCGAAATTACCTCTTTGGAGTGTCTAACAGTTCTAGACAAACTGATGGCTGCCATGATAGACAATGAAACGCCCTTGCAGAGCCTGGTAAACCAGGGGCTGAGGACACTGCACTACTCTGCTCACTAGAGTCCCATCCCATCTACCCTGCCCTGTCTATCCATTCTCCACACCACAGCCAGACTGATCTTTCAAAGTGGAAATCAGTTGATATATATGCATGTAAAACGTTTTAATCCAGTGGCTCTCAAGCCATTGATCACACAGCTAGGGAGTAGCCAAATCCTGACTGAGACCCAGGTGGGTCTGACTCCCAGAGGCTGAGCTCATAAACCCTTTGGCAGTTTGGGTTATAGATGGAGCGGGAGAGGCTAGAGAACTGCAGGTACTGTCTCATAGAGGGTATGGCAGAACTGAATTAGAACTGAAGATTCACAAACAGCATTTTTCAAAAATATTATGCCATGTTAAACTATGCAGAAATTACATCCATGCTACTCATTCATTGATTAATTCACTCATTCATTCATTTATCCATCCATCTTTAGATTGGAATCACCTGAGCATCTTTTAAAATCCTGATACCCAGGCAGCTCCCACACCCATTAAAATCAGAATCTCTGGGGGCAGGGCCCAGGACTCAGGATTTTTAAAGCTTGCTAGGTGACACCAATGTGCACCTAGGTTGAGAATAATGCTTTAATCCAAAGACCCAGATTCTTACATGGTTACGAGACCCTCATAGAATAACCCCCACCTGCCTTCCAGACTCCTCTCCCATCCCACTCCTCCCTATCTCTCTCCTTGCATTCAAGCTTTCTTTACATTTCTCAATTACTGCTAGCCCTCTCATCACAGGGCACTGGCACACATGGTTCCACCTGCAAGGAACATCCTTCCCTGTCCACCTGACCAGGCCACCTTTCAGCTACTTCCCACTCTTTAGATCTTTCTCAGTCCTCCTGGTCTAGATTGAATTCCTCCCCACTTTCCTCGCATGTACTTAAAGCTCAGAAAAACTTGACATGAGAGCACAATTCATGGTTACTTATATAAACCTTATTTGTGTAATTACTGGGTCAACAATTAAATCCTCCATTAGATTACTGTTCATACTGAGTCTCTAGCACTAGCACAGTGCCTGTCATATGGTAGATTAGATGGATAGATGAATAAATGAATGAATAAATGAGCAGTGTAGATGTAATTTCTGCATAGTTTAACATGACATAATTGTTTTCTGTGATCTGGGAAAAACAGCCAGTCTAATAACCTCAAATTCATTCCTTTTTCCTTCCTGACTGCTGTTTACCCTGTTCTTTTACTTCATGGGCTATTGTTTGGGTTTTTGTCTTGTTTTTTTCAATTAGGCATTTGGTTGCCAGTTTCCATTGTCTTTGCAGAGGCTATAAATTCACATTTGTGATGTAGGCTATGGGCTACCTACTCCATGGATAAATGAGGGCAGGCCATCTGGGAATCTTCCCTTCTCTGTGGAAGTGGACAAAGCAAGGCACTGATAATGTGTAAGAATGAGGTGATCTGGCACAGCTGTAGAAGACCAAGAAATATGTCCATGAATGTGACTTTACCTGACCTTCACAAGGGCCCTTGTCTCCATTTTGAAGGTAAAAAAAAAACAAAAAAAAACAAGCTTAGAGAGTTTCAAATTTGCTTGCAGATACAGGACTGCAAAAAGCCAAAGGACTTTTGAATCCCCTTTTCACTATTAAATTATAATTTTGGCAGCAAGTAGCTCTCTCTAGGTTAAATTTATTTATAAGGGGCCACCTTATAAATCCTAGAATAAAGATTGATCCACATTTTCAAGGCTCTGGTATCTGAGTTGGCTATGGAGAAGTTATAGATGCTGCTCATCAGGGTCCAGGCAGAAAGAAAGAAAATTCCAAATTGTCAGAGTTTGAAATGAATATGAATCTAAATTTTGAGTTTGTTCCAGGGTTGCTGGAACATTGCTATAGCAAATATCCAATGTAATCATGGGTAGATTTCATCTACAGAATTGTTTTGATCCTAAAGAGGCTATTAAAGACCAAAACCCAAACAAAATAGGAACACAGACACATGTACTTTTTATTGAAAAATGCTATAGTCAGGCATCTTCAGTTCTAATTCAATTCTACCATATCCCCTCTGGAGCAGTTCCTGCAGCCTGTCCCCCTCCATCTATAATCCAAACTTCCAAAGAGTTTCTGAGCTCAGCCTCCAGGAGTCAGACCCACCTCAGTCTCAGTCAGGAGCTGGCTACTTCCTACTGTGTGATCCTAGGCCAGCTGCTTCCCTTTTCTGAAATTATTTCCTCATATGTAGAATGAAGAGACCAATGTTTATTTCCTAGTTATTTTAAGATTCAACGGAATCCCCGAGTACAGTGTTTAGCACACACTAGGTGTAAATAGTAATAATAATGCTGAGATAACTATTAATTCTACACTCTTCTCTTAATCAGAATTTTTCAAAGGCTCTCCCCTCTCAAGCTGGATTAAACCTTAACTCCGACTCAGCTCCAGACCTGCTCAGCCATTGCCTTTACTGGTCTCCACCTTACAGTGACAATGGAGAATACAGAGCCAGCGGGTTATATGCGGCTCCACATCTCCAAACCTTTGCCAAGCCTGACCCTTCTGTTTGGAGCAACTTCCCACTAGCTGTCTGCCTGTTCCCCTCCCCCTCCAAAAAAATCCCTCATTCTTCACACTTCAACTCAAAGTCCAATTTCTCTGTGAAGCCTGCTCTTGTTCCTCAGAGAAAGGATCCTTCTCCTACATTCTTTCTGAGCTAAGGCATGAGTCACCACTGACTACTCATCACTCTGCACTGTCCTTGTTCACCATCTGTCTGTCTATTCCCTAGACTGCAAGATACCTGTGGCCACAAACCATCTCTGTCTATCTTTATATTCACAGATGCTAGTGGAATCTTAGCACTCCAGGCCATTGTGTCCCTATATCAGGGATCAAAAAACAAAAGTGTGGGTGTTTCTGAAGAAAGTCACTTTTCTCTCAGATTTTGTTTATGATCCTTTCTGGAATGGGCGCCCAGGGCCTTTAGGTGCTATTAAGAAGTCACTGGCACCAAATGGAGCTTTGGAACCTGCAGCCTGGGTGTGCTCTGACTCAGGCTACAGCTAGGGAAAGAGAGCTGCAACTCAGAAGAGTTCTTGCCTCCTGATGGACAAATGTAAATCTCTCTCTGTCCTGGAAAAAACAGCATAAAGCCTGTGCCCGCCTGGTGCACGGTCAACAGAGCATGTCTAATCGTCACTAGTGAACCACTACCGAGAGCCAAGGCCAATCCCAGGGGAATAATTCTACTTTTCCCCTGACATCACTTGTAAAACATCTCCCTTTGCAAATAATCGAACAGAATGAAGCTTCCCAGTTTTAGAGCCATGTCTTCCAAAAGGTACTTTGAGAACAGCAATTTTTAGACTTTTAACATATTGCTCAGATGAAGGTTGCAGAAAACCTGCCCCAGAATTTACAAATAAGAAAGAAATGGCTTTCCTGGATGAGTCCCTAAGCTTGTGGGGAATGCATTTCCACTGTGCTTACCTCCTCACAGGCTGAGAGATGGCTGTGCTCTAAGAACTCAAAAACTCAAATAAACACACACAGATTCATGTTTTTTTTTTTTTCTTGTTGCTGCTATTGTTGAGTGGCTCTAAAAGGATAATTTCTGCATATTAAATTTACACAGAGAGTTCAGCAGTGTTACCATCAAGATTTGTTAAGGTTTGGTAATGGAACCAGCTTACAGTTGAAGATATGCCTGCTCTAAAGTAATAATCGTGATCTCCATATATTGCATTATCAGAGCTGAGAGGACCTATCAGACTGTCATAATTTGAAAAATAGTCCAAACATGCATTTGCATTTCCTCTGGTACTTACTGTCCAGGGAAAGAAGTTGAGGGGCCCTGTCTGTATAGATGAATTCAGTCTAAAATTATGGCCACTCCTAGCACTTTCTAGAGCCTTTGCTCTTTTCATCCCCATACAGGTTTGAGCCTTTGACAAACTGGAGAAAGTGGATCTGTTTGGGGTAGTGCAGAGGGTTTCAAACTAGAGCTTGCCTCAGCATCACTGGGAGGGTTTGCTAAAATACAAATTGTTGGGCCCCAGAGTTTCTGATTCAGTAGACAAAGTGGAGTGTGAGAATTTACATTTTTAGCAAGTTCTCAGGTAAGGAAAATACATTTTTTTACAGTCGTCCCAGTGGATTTTGAAGCTGCTGGTCCAATGCTTCAAGAACTACCATGTGGCTAGTGCTTCTTAACCAGGACTGTGCATTAGAATCTTTGGGGGATATTTTAAGACACAGTAAACCTGAGTGCCTCCCCTAGTGTCTGTTTTAACTGGGACTAAATAAGACAGTGTACCCTGTCCTGACATCAGCTAAACCAGCCTCTCCAAACTAATTTCTATCAACACCTTAAAAAAAGCAAAACAGATACAGAAAAATATATAAAACAAATATGTAATTCAATGAATTTTTCTTTTTTCTTCCTTATGATTTTCTTTTCTTTTTAAAATTTTACTTAAGCTCTGAGATACATGTGCAGAATGTGCAGATTTGTTATATAGATATACATGTGCCATGTAACAGGTACACATGTGCCATGGTGGTTTGCTACACCTATCAATCCATCAGCTAGATTTTAAACCGCACATGCATTAGTTATTTGTCCTAATGCTCTCCCTCCCCTTGCCTCCCACTTCCTGACAGGCCCCAGTGTGTGATATTCCCCTCCATGTATCCATGTATTCTCATTGTTCAACTCCTACTTTTGAGTGAGAACATGCGGTATTTAGTTTTCTGTTCCTGTGACAGTTTGCTGAGAATGACAGCTTCCAGCTTCATCCATGTCCCTGCAAAGGACATGGACTCATTCTTTTTTATGGCTGCATAGTATTCCACAGTGTGTATGTGCCACATTTTCTTTATCCGGTCTATCATTAATGGGCATTTGGGTTGGCTCCAAGTCTTTGCTATTGTAAATAGTGCTGCAGTAAACATAGGTGTGCATGTGTCTTTATAGTAGAATGACTTATAATCCTCTGGGCATATACCCAGTAATGGGATTGCTGGGTCTAGAATCAGTGCATTTTTCTATGGTGAGTATCCTGTAACCACCAAGTCAAGAAATCAAACTTGGTCAGCCATCCCGGAGCTCCTCCTTGAGCCCCTTCCCAATTATACCTCCTTCCATTCTGACTTTTATAGTAGTCACTTCCTTGGGTTTCTTTTTAGATTTTTCACCCCAGTGTGTATCCCTAGACACTAGTTTCATCCTGCCATTTAAAAAATTATTTGTCGTTTAAATGTCTTTTAATATCCAAGATTACCCCCATCCCTTTCTTTTCCTTACATTTGTGTGTTGAAAAACACAGGCCACGTAACCTATAGTTTCCAGCAGCCTAAATCTTGTTGACTGAATACCCGTTGTGCAGTGCCATTTGTCCCTCTTTCCTATATATTTCATTCAAACCGCAGCGGGATCCAAAGGCTTGATCAGACTCAAGTTTGATCCCATTGATAAGACTAAAGGTATGTTGTGTTCTGTCATCGGGAGGCAAACAATATCTAGTTGTCTCTTTTTGTGATGTTAGTAGCTATTAATTCATAATGCCTAGATCGGTTGAGGGGGGATTTTTAAATGGTGTTTTTCTAATTTCATCTTTTTTTTTCTTTTAATTGGAGTGTTTTTATACAGAGTTGCTTTCCCTCACCTACTATTTGGTTACCCAGTAGTATAGTTCTTACAGAAAAGAAAAGCACCATTCTTTCCCTTTATTTTTCAATCTACAAGATAATGAAAATCTGTGAAGTGAACCAATTAGTTTTTTTAACTATTATTATAAATTTATGAACTCTAAATATTTAATGAGTTTTAATCTGTTACAATTATTATCCTCATTGGAGTAATAACTGTACTATCTCTGGCAAGTGGGAACCCACTCAAGTTGACTTTTGATATGATACTAGTGGTCTTCGATAACTTTCTTGCCATCTGCTGTGTCAATAAGTTCCAGGATATTGCCCTTTTTCTGCCCCAGACCTGGGATCAGCCATGATTTCTTTTGATAGAAAATGGTATTTTAAAACTATCAGCAGGTAGGACATTGTTTCTAGGCTTTTAAGTGCAAACAGCTGGGATATATGTATGTGCATATTTCTATGTTCCTGTTTATATGTATGTATTTGAGTTTTATTAATACAAATATCATGAGTTAATAAGATATTTTTAATTTAAAAATGCAGGGATAGAGGGTCCTTTTGTATATCACATCTGTATCTCTTCTTTTCCACCCTGAGAATCCTGATGAAATTCTCAAAACCAAGGGATGACTTATTTGCTTCATTTTACAATATATGCCTAATAGCTTCAGAATAACAATGATAATACAAATATTACAACTGTAATATGTTTATTAAAATTATTAAATAATTTCTTACATATGCTCTCTTTATTCCTTCCCTTTAAAAATAGTTGTATCATACATACATTGCCATAGCATATATATATATATATATACACACACACACAAACACTTTATATATGTACAGATGTTACAGATAGCTATACACACTATACTCTCTCTTTTTTTAACTTTATGTAGTTTTATAGTTCCACAAACTACTATATACTTACTGCTCACCACCAGTCTTAGGTAAATGATTGGAAGTAAAATTTAAAAATGTATTTTTAAAATGAAGACTAAAATTATTAAGAAATACAAAACTGAGTGATTTTAAAAACCAAAAACAGACAAGGAGAGAAATCAAGGGAATTCAAGTGAAGGTAACAAATATTGAAGATGGGCAGAGAATATCCAATATGCAGATACCAATATGTTGGTCTGAAGTTCACATTCTACTTTATATTTTTCAGGAAGAATCACATAAACGGAATTCTTTCTTGTTGATAATACATTGCACCTTTCATACTTTGAAGTCAATTTTGCTGGATATAACACCTGGCTCACATTTTCTTTGAGTATATTGTCCATTTTCTTCTGACATAAAGCATTGCTGTCAAAAGTATGATAATCACTTCATTTTCTTTCTCTAAATTACTTATTCATTTTTCTCTCTAAATCACTTATTCATTTTGTGTAGATGCCCAAAGTTTTATTTTTTTCTTAAAAGTCTAGTCATTTCATTATCATATACTTTGACACTGATCATTCTGTGTTGATATTATCACGTAGGTGGGGTTTTACAAAACTATGTAGCTTCAGATATTTAATTCAGTAAATGTTTTCCAAATTTTTTTTGCTATTTGTTTTGCTCTCTTGTTTTCTTTTCTTTTCTAAGAAGCCTGTTCTCTGCATATTGGATATTCTTTGCCCATCTTCAATATCTGCAACCTTCACTTGAATTCTCTTGATTTCTTTCTTTGTTTCTTTTTGGTTTTAAAAACCACTCAGTTTTGTATTCCTTAACCTATTTATGCTGGAGGTTGCAAATTTTTTGTGTGAAAAATCAGAACTTGGCGATGAACTTGAGCAGTAGGATATAAATAACTACTACAAACAGTGTTCCAATAAGAACTCTAGCCATCAATGGGTTAAAACGTTTAGTCTTCATTTTTAAAGTATATTTCAAAATTGTACTTCTAATTCTTTATGGAGTTTGGTGTATCCACTCTGAGTTTTTGTGATTTTAATTTATATTGTTTCTTCATGTTAGGTATCATTTTTCAAATGTCTTTTTGTTCATTTTGAAAGTAGGTTAGTTTTCTGGGCTTGGTTTTTCAGCATGCTTTCACTGTCATATGGATATTATTCATCTCTTTATTCTCATTTTTTTCTTATTATAACTCTGACCTGAAATTAGATTTGCTGCTTATTTTTATATGAGTTTATTTTATCCTGAAGGAGGCAATGTTCAGAATAACTTTTCTAGCTCCTCAGAGTTTCCTCTTCTGGGCTTTTGTTGATGCTGTTCTTGTTGTTTTCAAGTGTGCAAAAATATGATAGCTCACTTTCTAAATTTTTCCCGGTGTTGTTTCCTACCTTACTTTAGCTGGGAATGATTCCATTCTGAGATATTTGTCCTTGGTATGAATTTCTGTCCCAGAAAGGAGCCCTGGCCAGTCAGTTTCAAATTCAAATTTACGTGGACTGCCTCATCCCCTTTCAGAACTGGGTAAGGAATTCTTCCACTCACTTACTCTTGGTTTTATTTATTGTTCAAAAATTAGTAAGATTGTTTTGCTGTGAATATCTTCTGGGTATTTGGGGTCCTCATTCATGGCTTCTAATGCCCCATTACTTCCCTCCACTTCTTTCCACATAGAGGTTCCCCGGCTGTTGGAGGTTTGTCCCCACCTATTTGTATCTTGGATTTTGTGAGGGATACCTAATCATTTAATGTTTTTGTAAATATTGACTATGAGTTTCTCAATTACTGTTGAGTTTCTTTTATCTATTTTTATGTGGGAATTCAGGGAGGTTCAATGACTATCACACAATGCTGCTGCCATCCGATAGTACAACCACCTTCATTCTTGTATTCCAAAATACCTCTTCACCATTTGCCAAGGGAGGATGAGATTACAGAATTCATAGTTTCACGATGAATTTGCTTGGGTGCAACAGCAGAGGGAAGAAAAGTATCCCTATGTTCTAAAGCACCTCTGCCCAAGGGAACAATCTATGATAGTGGAAACGTACATCCGCACTGTCCAATGCATGCAGTTATTGCGTACTTGAATGTGGCTAATGCAAAAAGAAAATAAATTTTAAATGCAATTACATTTAATTTAAATCTAAATTTAAATAGACACCATGAGAAGTGGCTACTATGTTAGACAGTGCAGTTCTAAGGAACTCTGAGTGCTTTTACACATAACCTTTTTCCACTGGGCTGACCTGTGCTCACAGCAGAGATACAGATCAAGAATAATGTTCTACTCTCAAGGAGCTTACCATCTTTAGCGTGAATTTATTGAGGGAAATTAAGTCCCTTCATTTCACAGACTGAGAAATAGCTTCTGTTCCTGCCACTGAGAAATAGCTTCTGTTCCTGTTATAGCCCAATGGGGCTATAAGCCAACTTGAGTCAAATATTCCTCAGCTTTTAGCGATACTCAGACATAACTGTACAGAACTGCCTATGGTCAAGATTTTTGGAGGCATTGCCTGGGACATGATTAAATAAATGCAAGCTGTCCTTTCTCCCAAACTTGAAAATGTCTTTGTTTTCAATATTTCCAAATAGTTTTCTCTTCCATAAGCAATGTAAGGGCAAGTATTATGTCTGTTTTGCTCACTGTACATAGTAGATATTCAAAAAAAAAATTGACCTAATGAATTAGCACACGAGTCAGCAAACTGACCCATGGGCCAAATCTGACTTGCTGTCTGTTTTTCGTGTGGTTCCTGAGCAAAACATAGTTGTTATATTTTTATATGGTTGATTAAAAAAGCAAAATAATACTAATGACATGTACAAGTTATTTGAAATTCAAATGTCAATGTCCATAAGTAAAGTTTTTTTGGAACACAGCCATCCTCACTTAGTATTATATATCTGCTTTCACACTACACAGGTAGAGAAGAGACTTACAACAGAGACCATATAATTTGTAAAACCTAAAATATTTACTATCTGGCCCTTTACAGAAAAAGTCTGCAGACTCCCGAATTAGTCAATAAATGCTCATTATTTTCCCAGGAGAAACTTGATTGTGTTTCACATTTTAGAAGAAATTGAACATTTTAAGAAGCTTCCTTCTAGCTGTAGCCAGAGAAAATTACATTCCACACCCAAATATACACAGCTGGGGATCAGAAAGAAAGCAAGAGCCTTAATGGAGTTATTAAAGTTGCAGCACAACAAATAAAATTCTCCACAGAAATTTTTTTAAGCTCATGCAACTTGAGGGAAACAGAATTTAAAACCCTGTTTACTATTTGATTTCACAAAAATGTCTGGCATGAAAGCAATTACCCATTCTAAGTGCTTCAGCAGAGAAAATATTCACTTACTCCTCTCAGATTTGGGGGAGGGGAAGGCGGACATCAGCCAGTAGTATCATAAGTCTTTAAGGAATCGGAACAAGCATCTTTTTAACATGTTAGGACTTAATGAGAGCTGAACATCAGCCCGGAAGAAATGAATTGGGGAGCAGTTTCATCTTTTGCAAATCTTGATTACCATCTGGAGTCTTTCTTGCAGGGGGGATATAAACATCATTCTTCTAAAGAGCAGGCAAGATCTTAATTTTATGTTTGACCCTTACACAGCTTTTCCCCAGGAGCAAAATTTAATGTGTCCTGTTTCAATATTGATAGCATACTGATGAATATTCCTCATAATGTAAAATGAGGGGAGACGCCTGAACACATCTCAAATAATTGTGGTCTCTCTTCAGAGAGAGAACAAACTGTGTTATAGCCAATATCAAGCTGTGTCCCTAAAATGATGCTAAAATTTTAAAAGCGATATCAGTAAAGATAATGGCAAACAATTAAATAGAGCCATTTACAACACAAATCAAGATGGAAAGGAAAGCTTTGGAATTTCATATTATTTTGAAAAAATTATAATATAGTGAGGACACTATAATCTAATATTTTGAATTGGCTAAACACCCAGAGACTGTGCTAGGAATTGCTGAAGATGGTAGTCACTTAGAATTTACATCTCCTGCAGATTAATGTCAGAGTCTTAGAAAGCAGCTTTGGGTATTTCTTTTCTTTTTGTTTACTTTGAACCTTGGGAAAAGACTATCATGTGATTTGCAAAATCTTTCTAGGAGAATTATGGTCCTTAGAAAATCAGCGCGTAAGGCAGAGAAGCAAGAACTAGAGAAGCCAGTTGAAGCTACATGTAATAAATTTGCAGTGAATGATTATCATAGCCAGATGAAGAGAGACATTTGGCTTATTAGGATGTAACAGATCTATAAAGGAATCATCAGAAAACTATGAGAGGTACCCTGGCATGATGCTTCAAGACTGTGCTTTGGAGCAAGATGGATTTGGATAGAATTGTTCTGCCTCTAACCAGTTGTATCATCTTGGGCAAGTAACTTAACCTCATCCATGATATTTGGATAATGATAGCATCTGTCTCTTAGGGTTGCAGGAGAATTGAAAAAAATAATGCTCATAGATACTTAGCACCAGGCCTGTCACTCAATAAACATTTATGGTAACCAGGATGATGCCAGTGGTACACATTGCTGTCACAGAATAGTGCTGAATGCAAGTCAGTAGGTGAGCTAGTCTTATTTGAAAAGTGGAGCTAGGATCCATTGCTCTTTTTCTCCACATAGTAGACAGGTTTGGAGTGTCCACTATGTGCTCTTCCCCTTTCTTCGAGGACATGAAAAGGTGGTCCCTGTGGTCATATTTGTGCCACATCTCCCTGCTCCTCCTGGCTACTCCATGAGACTAGTGAGAGACCCCAAGCTCACACTAGGCCAACCTGATCCTCTTTTTAGGAAAAATTTGTCTCATGACTGGATGCTATATTGTCTCAAGCCATCTCACAACACTTATCAGTAAGTTCCAAATAAAATTAAGTTAGACTTCTAACTTTAACAACAAATACTTGCAGTAGAATATTCTTAGGGATCACAAAGAGATTGCAACATTAAATCAGTGATAAAGGGTCCTAAATATAGAAAGCCAATAAAATCAGTGTTGTCATCGACATTCGGGTGGTACAAAAGATAAGACAATAGGGCTAGGGGGAGCAGAGAAGGTACAACGCAAGGGATTGTCAAGACTAAACTGTCAGCTACAAAGAAAAGGTGAGGGCTGATAATTCTGCAGAGAAGTGTTTTAATTTCCCTGATTGCTGAGAACCTTTGCTTATCTTCATGAGGTATCTGGGAATGGCTCTTGGCAATATTCAATGTCTTCACTTTTCCTGCAAATATCACCAAGGGACATTCACTTAATGTTTTCTTTTTCTTTTAATCTGTTTGGCCACAACTAAGGAATTATTTTAAATATTTGAGGAAATAAGAAAAGGAATTTTCATTTTGACCAAGGAATAACCAACTATGAAGATTAAGTAGAAACATAAAACCAGTAAACTAAAGAGTGTGCTTTCTGCTATATTTTGTTTTTATTTTTGTTTTTTCTCTTTCTTAGTTGTAGAAACTCATATTGGAGCAAAGGAAGACCCAGGGTGCCAAGCAATCTGGTTCCTCGTCTCAGACTCAAAAAGCAAAGCCATCCCACCCTGCTCCCTCTCATAAGTAGCCAAGGCCCTACACCAGGGAGATGCTGAGCCACTTTGCAAGACAGCAGTGTGGGCCTGGAGGCATCTGGCAGGATGAGCCGTATCTGCATCCCTTTTCTCTTTCCCTGAGATAGGACTCAAGTTTTATATTCCTCACTCCCTTCAGCACTGTCTTGGGGCCAGCGATCTTGTTATGTAACCACAACAAATGACACAAAAGCAAGATTTCACCTTGATCTTTGTGCAAGCTAAAGAAAAAGGCTCTGAACATTTCACTTGTAGAGGAACTCATTCCTTGGGAAAGGTTGGCACAAGTGGAATGTGACGGATAGGATTGGGGCTGGGAAAGATTAGTCATTTATTAAACACCCATAAATTCACTGAGCTGAAAATGGCCCAGTTCAGAGAAATATTCAGGCATATCTATATCCAAACAGAGATTATTAGCCTATAGAAGAGGCAGAGAGTAGCCAAATGTCAAATTATTACTCAAGTGACTGTCAGATTCACACAAAAACTAGATCCACTGGAAAGGTATGTATTGGGCTTTGGGAATTGTATAATAATCAGTATTCTAGAGAAAAGGCACTCACGTAGTTGAGATTTTGCTTCCCACTTATACAAACTCATAATACTTGTAGTATTAAATATTAGTCATGTTTGTCAGTTATTAGAATGCAAATTAAATCATAATGAAATACCATGACATGCTATTAGAATGGCTAAAATTAAATAGACTGACCATACCAATTAGTGAAAAGGATGTAGAAAAACTGGAACACTCATCCACTGCCTGTGGGGGTGCAAAACAGTAAAAAGCACCTTGAAAAACAATTTCTTAAAAAGTTAAACATACATATATAATGTAATCCAGCCATTGTACTCCTAGGCATTTACCCAAGAAAAATGGAAGAATATATTTATATAAAGATTTGCACATGGATATTCATAGAAGCTTTAATTAAAATAGCCAAAAACTAAAGACAACCTACATGTCCATCAAGGTGAAGGAACAAAAATCTGTAGTATACCCATACAATGAAATACTACTCAGCAATAAAAAGGAATGAATTTTTGATATATTCAACAACATTGGTGAAGCTCAAAATAACTATGATGAGTGAAAGAAGCCAGACAACAAGAGGGCATATTCCCTGATTCTATTTACAGAAAATCCTTAAAAATGCAAACTAGTCTATAGTGACCAAAAGTGGATCAGTGGTTACCTGAGAATGGAGAAGTGGAGACAAGAGGAAGCCTTTGGAGGTGATGGATATGTTCACTATCTTAATTGTGGTGATGGTGTCACAAGTGTATCTTCCTGTCAAATTTCATCACAATGAGCACCTTAAATATGTGCAATTTATTGTATGTCAGTTATGTCTCAATGAGGCTGTTTATTAAAAATTATTTAGCGTCTCTCTCTCTCTCTCAGAAATATAAGGTCTTTAGAGACTGGGGTAATCTTGTTCACTGAAAGATGTGCAGCATCTCATCTAGTGCCTGGCACACAGTAGGCATGCAATAATTATTAGCTGAATGAATTAATAGATGAACTAGTCCCTAGTCAGGTAAGGTTTTGATCTTTATTACTTCTCATATGGTCAAATCAAAGTTAATGGCCCTAATAATTTTTAAAGAATCCAGTTGGTTATTCTCAGTTGGGCATTAAAAGATGGGCAACCTTCCAACTCATAACGAATGTCTTACAGGTTTGAAATCAGGGATCCTGATTTGTAAATAATGATTATTTCTGTTTCTAAGTATAACATGTTTATCACAGAAAAATTGAGAATACAGACTAATAAAGGAGCATTTTTTGAATTGATAAGTCCTTGTTTATTTTTGGAAAATATCTTCTCTATAACAAACAGGGGAAATCCTGATATAAACAATTTACTTGTCCACAAATCTGACTTTATGCTGCTGGTTTCATCATTGTCCCCAGGCATCCAGGGCCCTTGGTTGTCTCACACAGCATAGGACACCTCAGCAGGAGTTGTGCTTATCTGACACCCTCATCATATGGCACTTACCTTTCTTGTTTAGACTAGAGAGAACCAAGGTACTGAAGAACCTGATAAGAGGAGAAGACTCTTGTTTTCTTTTACCTTTTCTAAACTTTTATAGAACAAAAACTATTCTTTCATGTGAGTTTGCACACTTAAGAAGAGCATCTGGTGATTGGGTCAATTAGAACTCATGCTGAGAATCCAAGGAAGTCTGGTCACAGAGCACAGCTCCCTAGTGTCTTACAGGAAATCAGAAGCAGGTAACCCTTTCTAGAGCTTAGAGAGGATGGTAGCCTTTGATAAGTCAACGGGTAACACCACCATGCATGGAATATTTATACTTTAGGTTTTCCTCTCATCTCAATAAACAGCTATTTATTGAACACCTTCTGTTTACAAGAGCTTTGCTAGATGCTGTAGGGATCTATGAGCAGAATATTTATCTGTTCTCAAAGAGTTGACCATTGAGTAAGAGACAAAGTCAGTGAAAGGTACCATTTGCAATCGGATAATAGAATAGAGATATCAATGAAGAGAGTCAGAATTACCCAAATTGCTTTTAAAAATCCACAGATGCCCAGACTCCACTCTAGACCTACTGGATCCAATTCTGATAAAAGTCACCAATAGACTCAGTGGGGGAAAATAATGAGGTAAAAAAAAATCTAACACAAATTCAATATCTCTAGATATTTGACTCTATAAAGATTTTAAAATAATTTTAATTGTAGTAAAATAGACATAACATATAATGTACCATTTTAACCATTTCTGAGTATACAGTTCAGTGGTATTAAGTATATTCACATTATTGTGCTATCATCACCACTATCTACGCATATAACTCTTTGCATCTTGCTAAATTGCACCCATTAAACAACTCTCCTTCTCTTCTCCCCCCAGCTCCCGGCACTCCCATTCTACTTTATGTCCCTATGAATTTGACTACTCTAAATACTCATGTAAGTTGGATCCCAAAACTTTAAGTGCCACATTTATTGTGACTATAATTTTTAAAGAGTCCTTTAAAAAGCAGGACAATACCCATTTCCCTGGGGGAGACCACGAACATACAGCTACAGGATGAATACAGAAAATGACAATCCTGATTATGATACCACCGAGTTCTTGGAGCTGAGAAAGAGATTTCTAGAAACCTAGATTTTAAAAATGCTTTATCTCAGGCCCTTAGATAGAAGCAAAGATGATGAACTCTGGAAAACTCAGACAAGTGGCTCAAGTAATTATGAAAACAACTTTTCTCAAAGAATGAATGTGAGAAGTTTGAATACAAATATCCTTCAAAACAGGAGTTTTAATCTCTATGCTATATTCCCAAAACCTAAATAGAGTGAGAAAATGCATCTTTAATTTTTCTTTTATATTAGATTAAGTCAGAAGGCACGATTTCACTCTTGACTTTGATAATTACAGAAATTGTAGTTTCAATATTCTTTAAAATACCTAAAATCAGGTTTATAACTTTCATTTGCCCTAGAAAATGAAGGCAAACAAACCACCATGATATTCATGTTGGAAATGAGAAAACCAAGGTCGTAGCAAGGAAGTAAAACCAAACAGAATCTCTCCCCATCCAAAAATAACCCCAAAACCTAGAATAAAAGATGACAAAATTATGACCAAACACACAAAAAATACTTCAGTAATCATAAATTTGAAAATAAAAAATATAAACGATGGGAAAGCTAGCTTGGGCCCACATGCCTAACACCTCCTCTGCTGCACCCTCCTTTGCAATTGAGATAACCAGTGACAGCAGAACCTGGGGGTTCCAGGTAGGCTCGAGGCATAGGAAATGCAGAAAGTAGGAAGTTCTCAGAGGCCTCCTTGCTGCTGGTGAGTCTGCCTGAACAGCCCTGAGATTGCACAAATTCCAGACAGTGCAAGGCAATCCCCTTCATGAAGAGAAAATTTCTTCTAGCAAGCACCTCATAAATTCTGGAGATAGTAAACAAAGTTGTGTTAAAAAATTAATAATCTTGTAATGTACTATTTGGAAATGTAGGAACAGAGTGTGCAGTCAACTCAGCCAGAAGTGTTTGAATTAGCCTCAGAGACAGAGGCTTGTCTGTAAATATGAAATCAAATGGAGAATTGCAGGTGAGTGTTAGCAAGTGTGTTTTTTCCAGGGGCAGTCTCCACAACTGTGATCAACTCTGGTGTGGCACAGCCCTGCTATCAACAATATGTACTTTATATTCAGATTTCCTAGATTACAAGCAGTACAAGTTTCGTGGGGTCAAAAGCTCATATAATCTTTGAGATTCCTTCAAGAAAAAAAAGAACAAAAAATGTGATTATAAAGCTTATGAAAAAAGGAGTTACGGTAAATTTCAAATTTTATAAATTTGACAAATATTGCAGTCAAGATCTCCATAAAATAGTATGATAATTTTATTAATCACTGGCTGGTTTCTGTATTTTTTCTATAATTTTTTTGGCTACTTACTCTCTGATTTCCTTTTGTAACATTTTTGGATGAAGTAAAATAGGAAGCTAATTGAGCCTTTGCTCTAACATGATTGACTAACATTTGTTTTATATTTGCTGATAATTTAGAAACATTTATGTTCACAACTTGTCATTGGTAATGCCATGCAATTTTTAAGATTGTTGTTAAATTTAGGAAAATTCCATCATATTCTTTTTGTATTTGAGATGTAACTTTTGGAAGAATTCTCCACAGATCGACCTCATAGCTTCATACAGGTAAAGCTTCATTTCTTCTTTTCTTTATTCCTGGTGTAAAATACCAGACATAACCTGTCCTGATTTGAGGTAAGTCGGCACAGCTAGTGGTAGGAATGTTCCTGGAAGGCATGCTTACATCTCGAGAACAAACAATAACCCGATACAGAAGTGGTTGCAAATCATGAACAAATCTTCCACTAACTAAACCAAATGCTACCCAATTCATCATCCCCTTAGTTAGACCCCAGACATACCAACAGCCACTGCAAAGTCAAACCAGTAAGAAAGAGTGAAGCAGATGGAGGGGAAGCTGGAGTGGAAAGAGACAGTAATCTTAACTGATTGCAGACAAGATACTTTACTGGTGCAAATTTTACAAAAATGTATGACCACATTAACATGTTTCAGAGTTTGGGAAGTAGTATAAGCAAGGGACCCTGAAGCTGAAGCTTCACTAGTTTCATGGTGAATTCACTTTCGCCTACATTCAAACCCTGCCTCTGCCTCTCTGCCTCTCACTAGGGACTCAGGCAAGTTGCTTTCTCACTTCGTCATCTTATCTGTAAAACGGGGAGGAAATACCTTCCTAGAAAAAGGCTTATTGTGAAGACTAAGTGTGATAGCATGCATGAAGGGTTAACATGAGGTGCTGTAACAAACAAACTCCAACATTTTAATGTCCAAAGAGCGAAAGTTTACGGCTCACACATCATCCCGATGTGGGAGTGTGTGGTCAGCAGGTGGCATTGCTCCAGGTGACAATGAGGTTCCCAGTCTCTTTCTGAGCTATGATCCTGCCATTCCTTAGGAGCTAGGGAGTCTGTACTTAAACCTTGTAAGGAGAAAGAAACAGTGGGCCAGGAACACTCACTTAAAACCCTAGTCCTGGAAGTGGCACATAAGACCCAGCTCATTGTATTGACGAGACTGAGCTCATGAGCACACCTGCATGTAAGAAAGGTTGGGAAATGCATTCCAGGTCAGCTGCCTCCCAGAATGGAGAGAAGAGTGTGCATTTTTGATGACAGCTAGTTGTCTTTGCCACAGTGCTTAGCCCAAGGCCAGGCAGGCAGGAGCAGATCAGGTGGCAATCAAAAAGATCAAGGGGACCCATGGACCCCAAAAAGCCATCCATCTAAGCTGGCGGTAGCACACTCAAATGCCTTTAAGGACCAATCAGTTTGCATAAATGAATGAGGCAGGCCAAGAGAAAGGAGAACAGCTCTGTAAGTGTGAGGACAGGCAGCAAGTGACACCAAGGAGACCACAGGGTGGGGCTAGGCCACCTGGAGACTGTAGACCTCATCTACAGATGACCAGTGATACTTCGGTCTGGGAAATTGTAGCCCTGTGGAAATAGTGGTTCATTTGGCCAGAGCATCTGAATTTTCAAGAGAAGCTGGAAATTTGGATTTTTAGGTAAATTTTTTCAATCAATAAATAGAGTCAGTTATCTATTGCATGGTTAAACAAACACACAAGTAATGCCCCAAACACTCATACCATTACTCATGATTCTGTGGGTGAGGAACTTGAGCAAGTGTGATAGGGCTGAACTGTGTCATGTGGTATTGCCTGGAGGATGACCTGAGGTGGCCTCCTGCACGGGACTGAGGACTAGCTGGGCACCAGAAATCAATCTTGGCACCACTATTTACTATGCATTGTTTTACAATGACTAACTCTATTTTACTTGACTTCTACTTTGTTGTACAGCGTAGAAAATTAACCTGATGTGAAACTTCGAAGGTTTTGTGTCTCTAAAGAACATGCCACTGACAATCTGACATTACCTTCCTAGTCTTCTCCCTTCCTAGACTCTCGTCTTCCAGATCAGGGGTGGCCTGTGGGAGCCAAATCCTCTGGCTGCCTGTTTTTGTGAATAATGTTTAACTGGAACACAGCCACACCCACCTGTTTGCATATTGTCTGTGGCTGCTTTCTCTACAAGGGAGAGGTGAGTGGTCATGACAAAGGTGGTATAATCTGCAAAGTCTAAAACGTTCACTATCCGGCCCTTTACAGAAAAAGCTTACCAGTCCCTGATCTTTCAATTACAATTGGAATTACCAATCATTGAGCAGGGACTCTGTGCCTGCCTTAATATCCATGATCTCATTTTATTTTCACAACACTGCAAGGTACATATGTTGCTCCTACTTTGTAGAGGAAGAAACTGAGGTTCAAGGAGAGCCGGTGACTCGCCCGAGGTTCCACAGGCAGTGAGTAGAGAATATGGAACTCCAAATCTGATGATCCCTCTAGCAGGCCACACTGCCACTGGAGTGGACCACATTGCACTGGCTGTAGTTGAGAGGGGTGGGAAGAAGAAAAGGTATCCTGATGTCAGTGGTGCCCCCTGTGTAGACACCTCTGGGTAGAGGATCTCTGTGGCTGGAAAGGAATATTGGAAATAATGGAATATTATTTCCATTAATGGAATATAATAATAATGAAAAAGAGCCAATACTGGAAAGGGCCTTGCTGGGTAGGAGTGGCCTCTCCTAAAGCTTGCCTGCCTCCCTATCAGCAGGCTGGATCACCCTGAACAAATGGCTTTATTTAAAGTGAGGTTTCAAACGGTGTCCAGGCAGGAATCTAGTATTCAAGTGTAAAGAGTTTGATTTTCAGCGCTTCTTGATGATTTCAGTCTTTAAGCATTTGTGTTGGTTGTAGAAGGTTATACTTTGTGAAAAGTAAAAGTAATTTATTTCTTTTTTAAGCCTAGGCACCTCTGCCTTTCCTAAAAGGAAAAAAAAGCCCCACAGAAAGAAGCCACACTGGGGTGACAAGATGTGGTCACGCCACAGCTCTTAAAGGAGGACTTCCAGCACCTGCCCCAGAGAGAAAGTCATGCTGCCCCTAAGCCAGCAGGGGTCAATGGGAGTGCCTCAGATGTCCAGCTCCTTTACTGCCCAGGGAATCCCACCTGCCAAGGGGCTGACTCACCTCCCTTCCTCTTCCTCCCTCCAAACTTCTGTGGCCAGTTTAGAGATCTGAGGGACCACAGTCAACTGAAGGGTGTGCAGCTTCTCTCCTCATCACCAGGCATTCCTTCACCGTAATCACATCTGTTTTTATGGGCAGTCATTGAGAAGAACAGTAAACCATTAGCTGCAGGCAGGTGGACAGGCCCAAATCCTCTTGCAAAAGCTTGCTCTGGAGCCCATCTTAAACCATATCTCTGCCTTGGGTGGGCTCAGGGAGAACAGCCCAGAAGGGCTTTTTCTGGGGCATAGGGGAAGTGAAGGAGGTTTCTTTTGTTTTGAGTTTGGGACCAACGTTTGGGGCACTATCTGTATCACTATCTGTACCACATCTGGTCTGGTTGTCAGTGGCATGTTCTTCAGAGACACAAAATCTTTGAAGTTTCACATCAGGTTAATTTTCTATGCTGTATAACAAAATAGAAGTCGAGTAAAATACAGGTAGTCATTGTAAAACAATGCATCATAAATAGTGGTGCCAAGATTGATTTCAGGTGCCCAGGATCACTAAACTCCCCAGGGGCTTTAGCAGATACAGGAAGGAATGGGAATGAGACCTTGCCTGGGTGGCGAGATTTCTCTCATAGTGAAGGTATCAGAGCCCCATTCAGGACCTTTCCCATGTTCAATACCCTGCTATTCTTGGGCACAAAACGGAGGACTTATTCTTTTTTTTTTTTTTTTTTTGAGATGGAGTCTCACTCTGTCACCCAGGCTGGAGTGCAATGGTGCAATCTTGGCTTACTGCAACCTCCGCCTCCTGGGTTCAAGCCATTCTCCTGCCTCAGCCTCCTGAGTAGTTGGGATTACAGGTGCCTGCCACCACGCCTGGCTAATTTTTGCATTTTTAGTAGAGACGTGGTTTCACCATGTTGGTCAGGCTGGTCTTGAACTGCTGACCTCAAGTCATGCTCCTGCCTCGGCCTCCCAAAGTGCTGGGATTACAGGCATGAGCTGCCATGCCCGGCTGAGGACTTGTTATTGTTTTCTTCCTTTGCCTTCCTCCCCAAAGCATGTCCCCACTGAGCTAGAGCACTCAGACAGGCCTGAGTAGAGAAAGACATTCCAGCCCCATCTCTTCTTTGTCTGTCTCTTTTTTTTGAAGGACTAGCACAGAGACTGCTGGAGCTTTCCTGCATGCTGTGTGATAAACCCACATGCTAGCCTAGGAGAGAAATACGTCTCTGTGAGGATGTCAGGAAAGCAGCTTACACAAACTCAGCCTAGTGTCTTGCTAGCCAGTTTTAAACAGCACATGTGCCTAAAAATGTCTTGTTGGGATCCAGAAGCAGATAAAAAGGCATTGATGAAATTTAAGAAATCTGAGGCTGAAGTTCTTTTTATCTCGTGCTGCTGTTTAGGGAACTCAGTTTTACAAAGTAAGCCTTCATATAGAGTACTGTCGACTTCCCTACTATCATTTATAACCTGCATCTAGTTTTGTAATGTTACCCTCCTTCCCATTCCCTCCCACCACCGTTCCACTCTTGCATCTCTGGCTCTTTGTCACTATTTGTTCACAATAATGACACCTAAGGTAATAAAAGAATGTTCCTGCAGTCTTTCTTCTGGGCAGACTGGTGAAGTGTAAAGGGCTCTGGATGAGTGTCAGAAATCTGAATTCAGAGCCCTGCAACCTTGAGCAATTCATTTAACCTCTCTGGGATTCAACTAACTTGTGTCAATAAAGCAGTGGATTATCTCTAAAATCACTTGCAGCCCCCACCCCCCCCACTCCCCCCCACACACACCAAATTAAGTAGGAGAATGAGAAATGTCTTCAAACAATGATAGGTAAAACCAAAATCAAATAATATGAAGAACTGAATGAAGCATTCAGACACCAGGGATCACAAAGGAGGAAATATTTGTCCACTATGGCATTCTATGAGCTGTGCGAATCTGATATTGATGGTCTCCAAGGGCAAGTTCACACTACCACTCACCACCAGTACAATTAAACCAATTTAGGAATATACAAAGCTACTAGGTAAGTCTAAATTTGGTGGAGAACAAGAAGTGAGGTGCTACATGCCCTCCACCCCAGAGAATGAATCAGATCCTGCTGTGAATGAATCCATTAATATTACTTTTTATGGGGGCAGAGGGAAGAGCCTTGCTCCTAAGATATTACAACTGTGCCTTGTTTCCTGATGAAGGCATGCATGGAAAGCTAATTAGTTCAGATCTATTCTCTAGGACTTCATGCTTGGCTTCTTTTTGCCTCAGCTACTTTTCTAAGAGATTGAGATGAGGCTGTTGTATCTGCAGATCTATGGAGAAGAACAGCACTAATCCATATGGACCATTAGAACAGCAAGACACCAGCTGTTTCCACTGATCAATGGTGGGTTGCAAATATGTCTATCAAGTTTACACAGCGACTGAACATTACACTTGAAGAATCAAATAAATATCATAATAGATATCAAAGAACTTTGCAATCTCAAAATGGCGTAAAGATGTTGGTCATTATTTGGAGCTATACAGTTAAAACCCCTCACTTTACAGACAAAGAAACTGAAACCCAGGGAAGGGAGTGATGTGCCTGAAGTCACCAGCAGGAGAGTGGCAAGAGCCACCCTGGGGGTTAGGGCTCAGGAGAGTGGCCAGAAAAACAGACCAAGCTCTGACTAGGAGAGTACAATTTGCCTTTTTATCACCTTAAACATTTTGACTTAGAAGAATCTTAAAATGCTTTATTTGTGGCCCTGAGT
Source organism: Pongo abelii (assembly GCF_028885655.2). Lineage (NCBI taxonomy): Eukaryota > Metazoa > Chordata > Mammalia > Primates > Hominidae > Pongo > Pongo abelii. The sequence goes on along the minus strand of NC_071993.2, from coordinate 127,724,540 downwards.
GTGCTTGGAAGCTACAATTAAACTCTAAAAATTGAAACAAGCTAGAAAAGTAAAAATCCCTGATTGGCCAGAAATCATATGGAATGAGGAGTTTGGCCTAATTGAGGCCAAACTCAACGGATGATTTTTATCTTATGATTAAAAGCTTTCATTTTCGAGTGTCTGTTTTATGCCAGGGACTAGAGCAGGCATTTTACATGCATGGTCTTCATGTAATTTTCACACTAACCTTCAGGGTGGCCATGGGCTAGGAACTCCTAGCCCATTTCTTCTTTCATGTTAATTTATTTAAATTTGTTTCTCTTACATATAAGCAAAGATTACAAACTATATATCCTATTGTTACCCCGTGGGATGGCTAGCATTTCCATCTCACAGGAAGACAAAAACCACATACTCATAGCCACCCAGTGCAGATCTAGGCTTTGCACCCTGGCCAATAGGACCATAGCTCCCCCGCCTTGCAACACACACCCTCACACTTCCTCCGGGCTCTCCATTGGGAGGACGGCCTCCTGACATGGGTCCAAGGTACTGTCAACCACAATGGCCTCTTCCATGGGCAAAGAGAGGGACATCCAACCTAAGCCAAGCCACCAGCTCTGTCCTGACTTTGGGGCAAAACCCCACAAGGAGGACAGCAGGTGGGGCTGAGTCATTCTGATGAACAGACCCTCAAAAGACCGCCCCTGGATTCCTACTCCCAGACCCTTGAGCTATGCCCTTTGTCCCTCTGAAGGCTGTCTGTTCCACTGTCCTTCAATGCCCTCCTTCCAGTGTATAGAAGTATAGAAGCTCCTAACCCATTCCTTCTTTTGCGTTATTTAATTTTTTTTTTAACTTAGAAGCAAATAATCCAAATTATGCATCATATCGTTACACAGGAATCCATTGTTTCATTTTTAACTATCAACCATTAAAAATAATTTCTAAAACCTTTAGCATCAGCATATCGGCTTCATTACATACAATACTCTGAATATGTCAATATATTACTTAATGAGAAAATCTGGGGTGCCTCAAAGTGAATACAGAAGGCAGAGTAAATTGGCCTGCATCTTTACTGAGCCCAAGACACAAAGTGGAAGATACTTTGGGGGAAAGAGCATGTGATTCTTTTTCTTTTCTGCTAAATCCCTAACAAGAAACTTTGTGTTTTGCCACATGCTTTAAAATGTACAAATCCTTAATCAGGTATAGTAAGATACGCAGACATGGAAATGACAATTGTGAAAAAAGTTTTTATTCTCACGGATCCCTAGAAACAGGGGCATCCCGTACCATCCAGGGAGGCACCAGGGTGGGTCTGGAGGCAGAAGAACAAAATGGTATAAGCATGGCCTTTATTGTGGTTTCCATGGAAAAGCAAGGTGGGGTAAATAACTCAGGTTTGTCTAATTTGAATAATGTTGGCAGGCTCAGGGATATAGGGGTGGTCTCTAGTTATCCAGTACCGGGCTCTTGGGTGATTCAGGGCCGTGGGAATATCAGCTTTGTGTGTGAGTTAGATAAAGGAGCTGGTTGGGGGTTTGAGCTCTAGATTGGTTGATTTTCATATCAAAGATGTGCTCACAGGCAAGTCATTTGTTATCTCGAGGAATTAGCTAACCCTGGGAGGGGCAGTCCCTCCTCAGGTCTGCAAGGCCCCAAGATGTTAAAGCAACACAAAATACAGAAAATAAAAAATACGATTCTATACCTCAGCCTGTGAAATCTCCTTGGTAACCTAAGCAGTCCTGCTATCACTCCCTAGGCGGGCCTTCCCCCAGTCCCCAGGGCTCCCCCTACTGTCCTCTTGCTTTTCTCTAGCTGGTGCCAAGAATGAGCTGCTGCCTTCCATCCACAAGGTCTCCATTGTTTTTACTTCTCACCATCCTCATTAATCTGCAACTCAGGAACCTGTTGAGGGTGGGGGAAGCACACAGTTTATGCAAGGCTATTTTTGTGTTAGGGAAGGGAGTTAGAGTATCAAACAAGAGGGCAGTTAGAGGATCCTGCAGTCTCCTGCACCATCCCTGGTGTCACTGGATTGTATGTGGTGCTTGGTCCTGCTATGCCCAGCAGGCTGAACCTATTCCATGCATGGCTGAACCTATTCACTCACTGGTCTTTCTACTCCTTTCCAGGCAGGACTTTGCCGGCTGAGTTATCTCAGGTCTGCATAGCATTTGAGATTTTCCTAGACATGTGTGCACATTCTCTTTCACATATTCCTCCAGGTGGGCTGGAATGTAATTCTTGAATTTAAAAAGAAGAACGGGTTCTTTATTCTACAGGATTCCTTTGGTGGGTTTGACCACTTAACAGTACCTATAGCTGCTCCACACCCCTCCCCTTCATGAGGGACATCCAGATGAGCTCCACATGCCACAGACATTTGGTGAGCACCTGTGCTCTGTGCTATGTACTGTACTGAGTACTGAGGACATAGAGTTTGATAAAAAAAGTATCTGTCCTCAAGAACTCCAACACCAGGAGGGAAGCCAAGAAAGTAATCATTGTATTACTGTGGGCCACGTACCATATGAGAGATGTGAGGGGAAGAACTGACACACAGACTGCAGAGAGGGAAACTCTGGAAGCGCCCAAGAATCCCTTCTCTTCTGCTACACGGTGTGCCCAATGATCCTGGTAAGGGTTGGCCAACTAAGGGGAGAGTTGCAATCCATCACTGATTCCTCACATTGTTATGAGTTCATGCAAAATTCATACAAGGACCTCAGCTCACTGCCATTATTGTTGATCAGCCAATGCATATGTATCAGTCACATCAACACACTCATTCCCCCTCCAACACGAACTATGTAATGAGAGGCCTCATTTAGCCGATGGGAACATGAGCTTGGCTTTCATCATGAAGCATCCACAGGCATTCTAAAGAAATCACTGGACCCCATGGGGAATTAATGTGAGAACACCACTAACTGATTTATTTTTCCAACTGGTTCCCTTAAATGCACGAGGATAACATCGACTGCTTGCCCTTCAGTGATTTTATTTTCCAGCCCCTTTGAGGAGGCGTGCATGGAGACATCAGTCATGCAGATTCCTTGGTTAATTCACAATCTAAGGCTGGAACTGCCTCAAAATAAGTGGGCTGGCAGCTGCCTCTGAAACTACATGGTCTCTGCCTAAAAGTACATTGGACAACAAGTCAGGGCCCCAGAGAGGTCCCGGGCAGGCAACAGTTTAGATTGCCCTTGATTCCTCTTCTCTGTTTTAAAGTTCAGAATCATTCTGGCTTGCATCATGCTTCTGCTTTCTTTTCCCACACCCTAAAGAAAGAAGATTCTTTGCTTGCTCTCTCACTCTTGCAGTTTTCTTCCTCCAGTCCTCTTAGTCCATTTTCTGCTGCTTAAAAACAGAATGCCTCAAACTGGGCAATTTATAAAGAAAAATAATTTATTTCATACTGTTATGGAGGCTGAGAAGTCAAAGGTCAAGGGGCTGCACGAGGCAAGAAGCTTCTTGCTGGTGGGGTCTGCCTGTAGAGTCCTGAATTGGTGCAGGGTATCACAGAATGAAGGGGCTGAGCCTGCTAGCTCTGATCTCTCTTCCCTTTCTTATAAAACCAACAGTCCCTTTTCCATAATAACACATTAATCCATTAACCCATTGATCCATGAATCCACAAATGGACTAATCCATTCATGAGGGCAAAATCTTCATGACCCAATCACCTCTTAAAGGCCCCATCTCTCAATACTGTCACATTGAGGATTAAACATCCACATGAGTTTTGGAGGGGACAGATACTTGAATCGTAGCAAGACTTCTGTAAAATTGCCTGTCTATGGTCAGCTTCCCACAGCAAAATACAAGCTCCACAAGAGATTCATCTGCTTTGCAGGATCCCCAGCACCTTTGGAAGTGGCTAGCACACAATAGATATTTGCTAAATAACATGTGAATGAATAAATGAATGAATCTTCTTCACTCTTCAACTTCAGCTTGTCTCCATGGGGATAACTAGTTGCAAATCTTTTCCAAAATAAAATTCCCCCATCTCCAGTTGCCTGTTTTCATTTTCCTCTGCTGCCTGCTTACACAAAATGCTCGCAACAGAAGTCTTCTTTCTCTCTAAACCAGCATCCCCACTGGACCTTCCTATTTTTACCAGCAACACCATCACTCCTCCAATGGCTCCCATGCAAAACCTCTTCCTTCTGCCAACCATAGCTTGCTATAGAGCCTGCTTAGTTGTTCATTGCAACGTTTCCAGCCACCTTCCTTTAAAAAAAAAACAAAAAACCAATGCCAATCCTATGGTCTAATTCAGAATCTCATTCCCTTGGACTTACCTGTTACATCAGCCTCATAACTGGTCTCATTGTTTTTCTAATTTATTGAACACTTCTCCAAATTAGCATTTCCAAAATTGTATGTTCATCTGCCTCTTCTCTAACCAAATCAAAAATCATCAACCACTCCCTACTGCCTACTGGTCTTTATCTTGGCATCCAGGGTCTCCCAGGTTTACCCCCTAATCATTTTATATAGTTTCACCTTGAATAATTCAAAGATAAGGACTTTACCTCTATCTAGCCTTCTTCTTGAATGTGGCTTACATCCTCCCCCATCAGGACTTAGGTTCTCTCCTACCCCCTGCCCCAGGAGTCTCTCTTCTCAACTCTGTCTAGTAAAATCTCGCCCAGCCTTCAAGCCCAGCCCAGATCACACCTCCTCCATGAAGCCTTCCCTGACCAGTTGAGCCCATAGCTCTCCCTGCCCCCCATCTGAATTCCTATAGCTTGTGTTGCTTATACCTCTCACTTGATCATAGCCTGAAGTCCTTAGTAATTTTTTCATGTGTTTTAGTCTTATCTCCTCAGCCAGCTGGTAAATTTCTTTTGAACAGGGCTCATGGCTCATGTTTTCTTATATTCCCTACAGCAGTTCAGCTTCCTGTTCCCCAACCCAGGCCTTGCAGAGAGGAAGAACTCAGTGGATATCGGTTGATTCTGAAGTAAGATAAGACGGAAATAAATGAACATCATGACAGGAATCACACTATGCATATTAGGGAATGGTATTTCCTTGGGGTATTTTTAAAGCATTCTCCCTCAATAAAATTGGATATTTTGAATGGTACCAATGTCACATATTAGGTGTGAAATACATTAGCTCACCTTAGGACTTACTTCACTGTTACTAACATACAGAAGAAAGAAAATTAGAGAACCTATTAAATTCTAGTAATGAAAGTAGGCCATCTGGAAATCAATCTTAACTTTTCATATTTAATGCACTTCATTTCAGCAATAACTCCATGGATTTGGCAATAAAAGGCTCACAGAGTAACTCTTTTGCAGTATTTGTTTTCAAATCAACACAAAGGCATTATTTACTCTGTTCTTATTCAAACAGGCTAAAATGCATTCACTTTGGATTTCAGGAAAAGTCCAATGTGACTCCGGACTTGAAAGCCCAGATTTGGCCCTTACCCACTCCCTCCCTCATCACCTTCGCCTCTTTCCAAGCCTGTCCCGAAGGCTGGCTCATCTGCTGAGGTCTGGGGAATATTCTGACAAATACAGTTTCCTGGATCTAGTCACAGACCTACGGCTCATGATCTCTCAGACTGAGGCCCGGGACTATGTTAAAAAGGCTCCCCTGGTGATTCTGATGAGGAATCAGCTTAAGGAACCCCTTTAGGCGTGAAGAGGCCAAGTGGCCTCTAAGACCCACGGAGTGGCCAAAGAGTCTCTGTTGACCTCAGCTCACAAGCACAGTCTCATTTTCGACTACTCCACTCTCTAAGCATACACTCGTGCTCACACACACACACATACACATGCTTGCAGATAGTGCCTTTTCACACTTGCACAGCTGCTCTACCTGCCTGGGTGTGCCCCTCCCCACCTTACCAGTTCACCCAGTCCTCCTACAAAACCTCCAGACTGCCCTGAGGTTGATCTGAGCCCTTGCTCCCTGCATCACCACTGCCTGTGTGGCTCTCTAGTTGGACATCTTCCCTTCTTTCCTTTACTGCGTTCAATGAACATCAGTGCAGCACCCCTTGTGTGCCAGGCTCTGGGACTGTGGGCACTCGGCACATGGAGCTGCACTGGCAAAGTCCCTGAGTCCCTGAGTTCAAGGAGCTTAGAATCTAACTGGAGAAACCAACCAGAAAACCCAAGATGAGCTTTATACTTTCAGTGTCCCTCACATGGGGCAGGCACAAGAAAATAGCATGTAAGTCAGACTCTGGAAGCAGAGCTTCCTGAAAGCCGGCTCTTCAGCTGAGGTTCTGTTCTGTATTGTATTGTAGGTTTGGGTTGTTTGCATGGAGGCAAACACACAGTGTAAAGAGCCAAACTGTTCAAGATTTGTTGTAGAAAGCCTGTGATCCCTGTTTTTCTACCATTTCTTGTTCATCTGGGCAAGCCACGTTGACTCCCTTCTGCTGAGTGTTTTCATTTTCATCTTCATGTCTTTATATAGCAGATTTGAATTAACCTCTTTTTTTTTTTCAGTTTAAGGAATTTCTGAGGTGGAGTTTTGCTCTTGTTGCCCAGGCTGGAGTGCAATGGCACGATCTCGGCTTACCACAACCTCCGCCTCCTGGGTTCAAGCGATTCTCCTGCTTCAGCCTCCTGAGTAGCTGGGATTACAGGCATACACCACCACACCCAGCTAATTTTGTATTTTTTGTAGAGACGGGGTTTCTCCATGTTGGTCAGGCTGGTCTCAAACTCCCGACCTCAGGTGATCTGCCCTATTTCGGCCTCTCAAAGTGCTGGGATTACAGGTGTGAGCCACCGCGCCCAGCCAGTTTAAACCATTTTTAATTGACTTTACACTAGGGAAGACAGGACTTTAGTCCCTGCCCATGTGCGTCCTTCTATTTCCCATTCTCCCAGTAGAGCCGTATTGTTATTTTAATTGGATCAATATTCAGGGTTTACAATATTATGACATCATAACATAACTAAGTTGTTTATTCCCTGGAGTTGCTTTTTAAAAATTTGCATAGTGCACTATGTTCTTATTACTAATCTAAGATCAAACTCATAAACAATTGTCTGAATATCCTCACAAAAAGTTTAGATGCATTTGGTACTCTTTCAAGTTCATCTTCCTAAGGAAGCTCTTTCCCAGATCCTTCAGCTGTGCTCCAGGCTGGACCAGCAGCCCTGTGCACCCAGTACCCAGCTGTCGCCCTGGCATCTCCTTTTACCATCATTATCATGAATCCCCTCACCTCTCTCCTGCAGTGGATACTTCTTCTTATATCCATGATTTATGGCCCCATTTTGGTAGAGCACATTCTCTGATATTTTCCCAGAAAGGGTGTCTGGAATGTAAACTTTGAGACTTTGCATGTTTGGATATGTCTTTGTTTTAACCTGACACTTGATAGTTCAGCAGGTGTTTTAATTTGGGTTTCCTCCAAAGCAGATCCCAAGACAAGGAAGTTAGGGTAATTATTGTATTTAGGAGGTGATCCTGGGAGCATCAAGAGGAGAATGAGGAATTGAGACAGGGACAGGAAGGAACAGGTTACCATTGTGAGCAACTGGGCCTCAGTCTTGCTGGGGAACTCTGGGAGACTGCATAGAGCACACCTCAGAGATGCCTCACCTGAAGGGCAAGAGAGCCCATCCTCAGTTGAAGACTGCGGCTACTCCTGCTCCTGGGGCATTCACTTTCCTTCAGAGTGTCCCAAGAAAGTCCTCAGCCCAGTTACAGATGCTTGTCCTGGAAGCCATCAAATCATCGTGCAGAGATTCAGGGAGTGCTGGGAATACAGGTGGACACTGACAACATCTGTTATGGAGACCATTTCCCTCTGGGATTTTTTTTTTTTTTTGAGGCGGAGTCTCATTCTGTCACCCAGGCTGGAGTGCAGTGGCGCAGTCTCGGCTCACTGCAACCTCCGCCTCCCAAGTTCCAGCGATTCTCCCGCCTCAGCCTCCGGAGTAGCTGGGATTACAGGTGCGTGCCCCACGCCTGGCTAATTTTTTGTATTTTTAGTAGAGATGGGGTTTCACCATGTTGGCCATCCCTCTGGGATTTTTAAAGGTTCTTCCATTACTTTCTAACTTTAAGTGATGCTTTAGAGAGGCTAGAGCCCTTCTGGTTCCTGACCCTTCACATATGAACAGGCTTTACTCTCTGGAAGTTGTAAGATCTTTTTGTTCCTACTTTTCTGAAATGTTTACAATTATGTACAGTAGTGAGTGTCTATTTTCGTCCATGGTGCTGAGCACTCAGTGGGCCCCTTCAGGTTCTGCTACATTTTCTTGAATAATTTCATAAAAAGATTGTTGCTTCTTGTTTTCTTCCTTTTCCCTTCCTAGACCTGTTATTGAGATGTTGCACCTCTAGGTTGGTCCTTGGGGTCTTATCCCTTCTTCCTTATTTTTGTTTGTCTTTTTACACTCTCCTTTCTGAGGTCTTCTTCTTCCAAGTTTATAGTACATTTTATTTTTCTTATGTTTTAAATATCTAATGGTTTTGTTGTTGCACTGTTATTGTTGACAGAATATTCCTTCTAATGACATCTTGTTCTTATTTCACTGTTACAATGTCTTCTTTTGTATCTCTGAGGATACCTAGTACAGATTTTCTGAAATTTCCTTTTCCCTTCATAGCTTGTTTCTTCAAAGTTTGTTTTGTTTGTAATTCTATCTTCCATGTTAGAGGATTTCCTCAGCTGCCTGGCCATCCCTAGTTGTCTGTTTATATTTAAAAGTGGGGGACTGGAGCCTCTGAGCATGTGTGTGGAGCTGGTTGATTGCAGACTTCAAAGCTGTGAACTGGTGGGAACTTTTATTTGTAGAATCTCTGATGAACAGATATTTAGGTCTCTCCTCATTTTCTGCTTTGTTATGAGGATTGCGGGGAGGCAGGTTCCTAATCACCAGCATTATGGGGTCAACTTGGGGAAGAGGGCTGGACGCTTGGCATTCAGCATTCAGTGCTTATTTTTTGTATTTTGGGTATGGCACTCCTGTGCCCAACCATTCGTGAAATCCTGTTTTATCCTCTCCAGAGGGAGGGAAAACTAGTCTTCCAGAAGGAAGAGGAGAAACCTGGGAACCAATCACTTCTGATGCCACTTTTTCCTCGTTCTTATTTTAGTTCCTTCCCTTAACGTCCACTTACAGATATACCATTGAAGTAATTCCAGGTCCTTTAGGGTATTCTGGAAAGCAAGTTGGCTTCAGTCTTTCCATTGCAGGTTTGGGATCCAGATTAGTGTTTTTACCCTTGTCTATCTGCTTCCCAGCTTCCAAATTTTTATTGCTATTTTCATCTCTCTCATCCTCCCTGTCCTTGAGGGTTTATATTTTCAAAATATCCCTTTTCTGTCATTTTAGTGTTGTTTCAAGAGGGAATAGTCATAGATGCATGTCAAAAACTCACTATATTTACCCAGAAGCTTAATCTGAATTACAGTATAAGAGGAATGAGTCTCATTTTTATTCCAAATTCCTCTGTCAGGGGCTCAATAATGTTCCTAAAATAATAATACAATGCTTGTTTATAGAGGAAATGAAGAAACAAATGAATAAATGAGGCATGGCTCAGCTGCTTCCTTGTGTCATGGATCCTAGGGCTCCTTAGAGGCCCTTCAATGAGGCTGATGAGAGCTCCAGAGAGCAGGGACCATCTCTTCCCCTTGTTCTTCACACCTCCTCTGGACAATGACTTGTTATGTGTTGGTTGTGTGAACGTGAGTGTCTTCACCTTGGTGTTGTCATTATTTATTGAAAGATCTGTTAAATGGCACAAATGTCTTTGAAATATTCACTTAAAAAAGAAAAAAAAATGAATTATTCCCTAACATGAGGAGACCAAGCATTTTCTGGTGTAAACATCCCTCTCTTGCCCTGAGTCAGGGCAAGTACCAGCTAAGGTCATGGGGTCAGTCAACAAGTGGTTCTCAGGGATACCAAAGTTGCTACCTATCCCCAGACCCCTCTTCCTTGATTTGCCACAGTGCCTCGATGTGCCTCATGAAAACCACTTCTCCATTGTTGCATGCCTAGAAGGTACCTGTGAGCAATCAAAGATTCCATCTCTTCTGGGATGACCCATTAAGAAACTGGCCTCCACCAACAGAGCAACACAACCACTATTGTACCAATTATCTCAATACCTATGGACACGTGTGTCTCAGGCTAGCTCAGTGTTCTCAAAAATCTGGTTCCTAGATCAGCAGCATCAGTATCACCTGGGGAGTTGTTAGAAATGCAAATGATCAGACCTGACTCCCTGTCAATTGAATCAAAAACTCTGGAGTCCAAGAGTTTGTGTTTGAACAAATCCTCCAGGTAATTCAGATGTACACTTAGTGAGAATCACTGGTCTGCAGCATTAGTCTCTGCAAGGCAAGGACCACATTTTATTTCTTTGTGTCCTTCAATAGGTCTAGCACTATAGGTGTTCATATGTTTGCACAATTAAATTGTATGAGTAAGATTAACATATTAAGTATTAATCAAATGGAACCCTGAAAGGGTGAGTCATAAAACCCAGGTGACTATTGATGTAAGCAAAGCAGGGAAGTAAGAATTGAGGCACATTCTTCAGAAAGAGGGTATTGAGAGGTATGGATTGGGGGGCAGGAAATGACAAGGGGAGTGGAGGATGGCAATGGCAAGAACAAAGTTAGCCTGTTAACAGTTTCACCTGAGATGTCCCAGAACATCTGTAAGATTTTGGTTTGACCTTGTTAATAAAGTATGACACAGATGGAGAGAAGAGAAAAAAAAAACAAAACTATGCACCACGCATTTCCTATTTTCTCCTTTCTATTTTAGGAAGAAAGGAAATAGACTCATCTGTGCTATAACAAGTACATAAAGATAAAGCAGCCGTGCACTCACCTGGGCTCCCTGACAACTGCTGTCTGTGGAGTTGACCCCATTTCTTGCCAGGTTGCAGGTTGATCATGGTGGCCTCTGGACCCAGCTTTTTATACAGTCTACATCCAGTGGCTGATGAGTGCTCTGATCCATCACCATCTGTCTTTAATGTCCTTCAGCTGTCTGTGGACATTTATTATCGATGGCCCTGGGCAGGCAGCAGGTTGAGCTACAGAGAAACAAGTAGAGGATATGGCAAAGGACCTACAAAGGGGTTCAGGCTTGTAAAGAGTATGATCAAATATCAGAGCTGATTATTCACCTGCTGTAGTCATCAGAGAAGTGTTTGCAACTCAGTTCCTTCATGGTTTATTTCAATTCTCATTTGGACATCACATCTGAAAGCTGGGAACAAACAACCCATTGGTCCTTTACTGTACCCATTAAGTATACAAAGAAACAGGAATCAGTATTTCAAAGCTAATAATGATAATTATAATCCTAGCTGAAATTCAGGTGAACAGCTACTAAGCACCAACCACAGGTGTTTTACATCCCTTTCCTCACTTCACCTTCACAAAATGACAAGATTGTCTTCAGTTGAAGACCCTTGCCAAGGTCACAGGTGTAGAAAGTGGAAAAAAATAGATTGGATTTAATGATGGAATCACAACAGTCATTTCCCGAGCATGTGCTATCTGGGGAAAATCATAGGGTGGTGGTTAAAGAGCCTGAGCTCTGAAGGGTTCAAATTCTAGGTCTCTTAGCCACTCTATGCCTTGGTTTTCTTGTGAGTGAAGTACATATCTTATATGGAAATTGCTAGGATTAAGTGAGTTATATCAAAAGCACATAGAAAGTACTCAGTAAATAGCAGCTATTGTTATGTGCAGTGAGATCTTGAATTCACTATCTTCTTAATCTCCACAATAACTTTATGATGCAGGTAATTTATTATCCCCATTTTTCTGATAAGGAAGCTGAGGTCTAACTAGGGAGCAAGGCTAAATGTCAAGACCACGTAGCTGGGAGGAGCGAGAGCCAAGCCCCAGCTCCTAATGAAGCTTTTTCCATCTCACATCACCAACCTCCCTCATAAAGAACCTTATGCACAATCAAATGCAAACAAAGATACTTTCAGAAAGTTCATTATTGTGTTAGTTCAGGTCCTCCGAGGAGCGGGTATCAACACAGGATGGATGTGGAAGAGATTTATTGCGGGGGAAATGGGAGGCGGCGGCGGGAAGCTGGAGGAGCCTAGCAGAGCTGAGGGATCAGATGCAGGTCTGGTTTGAGTGGAGGATGCAGGGAAGGACCGAGGCAGGCTGGGGAGAGTCTTAGAGGGCAGAGTCCTTCTAAGACATTGGCAAAGCTCAGGGGGTGCCCTCGAGCCCAAGTCTGTTTTCGGAGGATTCTTGTTTCTCCCGAATGAACTTTCCTTAGAATTCCTACCAAGCCCAGTCATTGGCCGTGAGCAGCGTGTGGAGCGTGATGCTAATGGAGGGATGGGCCTCAGCTGAGACCGGCACCAGCTATGCTTCTAGAAGCTGGGGATCTGAGAGGAGCACTGTCAAGGCCGTCATAATTACCAACTGGAATACCTGGCAAAATATTCTGTGGGAAGACATTCAACTCTAAGGAATATTTTGGTGTCATGTTTTATAAATCAAGAGGTTAGTTCTTTAGTAAAAGAAAAGGCTACTTTTTATTTTTATTTTTATTTTTGTGTGTACGTGTGTGTGACAGAGTTTCAAAAAAACTCCTCTGTCTCCCAGGCTGGAGTGCAATGGCGTGATCTTGGCTCACTGCAACCTCCGCCTCCTGGGTTCAAGCGATTCTCCTGCCTCAGGCTCCAGAGTAGCTGGGATTACAGGCGCATGCCACCACGTCTGGCTAATTTTTTGTATTTTTAGTAGAGACAGGGTTTCACTATGTTGATCAGGCTGGTCTTGAACTCCTGACCTCAGATGATCCGCCCGCCTCGGCCTCCCAGAGTGCTGGGATTACGGGCCTGAGCCACCGTGCCTGGCAGAGAAAAGACTACTTTTTACACAACAAAGACCTCTTCCTCCAGGTTGGCCTCCTAAGAAATGCAGGCCAAGGCAGGTGCCTCTGAGTTGCTGGAATCTGGCTGGCCTCCGGCCCGGTCCTGCGGTTGCTCATTTCTGCCTGTACTAGTCTCGCCTCCTTCTCTGACTTCAGTAACCCCTGTTCTCCTCCTTCTTTGAAATTCTTTGGTGCTTTCTGACTATTCCAAGGTTGTTTTAAGCTTCTAAGAAAAATGTCCTGATTCCCAAGGTGACCTAAAGATCTACAGGAGTTTTCTGGATTCCTTGAGGGGGTTCCCTGGGAAAGTTAAATATCAGGTGTTTTGTGATGTTACTGAATATTTTATTTTCAGATGTGTGGGAGTGCATCATTTCTAAATCCATTCCTTCCCTTCAAATCACAACTTCCTCCTCACCCTCAGGCAGTGCAACTGTTCTGAAGTACAGTCCAGGAATGAGAAGTGGAGTCAAATGAATACTGTGGGTGGGGAGATGATTCCATTTGTTCTACCCTAAGGTGGCTAAAGAACATACAACAGAAGTATAAATTGTACTACAAAGCCAGAGTATCTAATCTGACCCGTGCTTATTACCTTAATTTTTACTTAGAAATTATTATTTTGGGTGGACTTTAACCTGGATCATGGCTGCAAAACGGTATAAATTGTGCTTTGTTATCATTCATCACTCATGTCATTACAACTTTTCTTCTTGATTTGGTTCAGTTCTTTATGTTCTTTTAATGCAAGTTTTCATGACTTCATGGGAGAAACAAGTTCCTGTGCTCAGTCAGTTATTGGATACACACACTGAATTTCTTCTTGCTGACCTCTAAACACTGCAACAGGTCTCCTCATCGACACTGTAGGTTACTTAGCATAATGACTAGCATATGGTAAGTGTTTTAATAATCCTTTGTTGGACTGAAACAATATTCCTCTTCCAGGGACGGAGGCCCATGGTTTTCGGTGAGTCACCAAGCCTTGTCCTCATGGAGGTCAACCCTTTCCTGGACAGAGAGGCCAATAACCCAGCAGTTTCAGTTAAGATAATTAAGTGCAACCAGAGAAGTATCCTCTGGGTGCTAACTCAAATGTGTCCCCTGTGAATGGATGCTGGGAGGTGGGAGACTTCACAGAGGCTTTCAAGAGTAAGCTACCCTGTGCTAAACACAAACAGGCAGGAGAAGGGATTGTCCCTGTGTGTTTGGCCTGCCTCTGTTAAGCTTGTGAAGATACCAAGCTCACCCCCTGCTTCGTTCTTTCCTGTTCTCCCTTTTCCAAAGGGCCCTTCCACCCATCCACTGAGCCAGTCCCAACCATCCTGCAAAACCCAATTCTTGTCCACTTTGTTATTTATAACAGTAATAAAATAGTAAGTTTCTATGTGTTAGCCACTATACTCAGTGTCCTCCATGCACAATCTCATTTCAGCCTAATAGCAGGATCGTTATTTTACCCCTTTTGCGGATGATAAAACGGACGCTCGGATTGATTCAGTAACTTTCCCAAGGTCATGCAGCTGGTCAGTTATGGAACCTGGCCTTGAACCAAAGGCTGTCTCACAGGTGCCCCTCAGCCCATCCATCCCATCCTCTGTCCAGGAAGAACTTCTCCCACACTCCTGCTCTCACGAATTCTTATTCTGTCTGAACAATTATGGTTCTCACAGTCTGTGTGCAACAATACGAATTTTACATTTGCTTGTGGTTTTTGCTGCTGCTTAAAATTTCATATCCCTAGTGGAGCAGCAAACTCTCGCACACTGCTAGTGGGATATAAATTGTTATGACCACTTCTATAAACACTTTGGCAGCATCCATATACCTTATGACTCAGCAATTCAACCCATAGGTATTAATCTAAGGGGGAAAAAAAAAAACGTTTGCCTACACAATGCCTGGTAAAAGGCTATTCATAGTTTATTCATGATAACCCTAAGCTGGAAACAACCCAAATGCCTGTCAACAAGCAAATACAGTACTATACCAATAATGAGCACAAATAAACTACAACCACATACAGCAATATGAGTGAACCCCACAAACATGCTGAGGAAAAAAAGCCAGACAGAAAATAGTACCAATGTATAATTCTATTTTCATATGAGCAAAACGCCAAAAGTAATCTATGCTAATTAATATAGGGATAATGGCTAGCTTTGGAAGAAGGTAGAGACTTCAAGGGAATATGAGGGAGAATTCAAAGAAGCTGGTGTTATGTTCCTTGATTTTGGAACTTGTTGCAAGAGTGTTTTCAGTTTGAAAGTTATATAAGCTGCACACTTAGGATATGTGTATGTAAAGTATAGGTTACAGATACATATCCTATGTGTATGTATGTAAATTATAGGTTAATAAAAAGTTAAAGCAAAATCAAAGGAAATTTTATATCCTTTTCTGGAAAATAACTGGCTTAATGACTGAGACCATAGGTTATACCTTTCTATCCCTCTTTTTCTTTTTTGAATGTATAAGTTGGAGGTCTCCCAAACCTATCAATGATCAACTCTTTCTATATTTGAAATCATTTGTTTTTCACAAAAATGAATGAATGAATTATTTCTACAATTTTGTAGAAATAATTGCTTATTTTTAAGTTGGGTGTGCGTATGTTGACAAAAATAGTCAAAGCCTGTAAAATATTTTAAGATATTTATTCTAAGCCAAATATGACTGACCAATGGCCTGTGACACAGTCCCAGGAGATCCTGAAAACATGTGCCCAAGGTGATTAAGCTACAGCTCAGTTTTATATATTTTAGGGAGACATAAGACATCAATCAATACCCAGAAGATGTACATTGCTTTGATCCAGAAAGGCAGAACAACTGAAAGTGGGGGCTTCCAGGTCATAGGTGGATTCAAAGATTTTCTGATTGGTAGTTGTTTGAAATAATTATTATATAAAGACCTATAATTAATATAAAGGAGTGTCTGGGTTAAGATAAGGGGTTTTGGGCCAGGTATGGTGGCTCATGCCTGTAATCCCAGCACGTTGGATGGCTGAAGCAGGTGGATCGCTCGAGCTCAGTAGTTCAAGACCAGCCTAGACAACATAGCAAAACCCACATTTACAAAAAATACAAAAATTAGCTGGGCATGGTGGTGTGCGCCTGTAGTTCCAGCTACTTAGGAGGCTGAGTAGGGAGGATGGCTTGAGCCCAGGAGGTGGAGGTTGCAGTGAGCAGAGATTGTGCCACTGCATTCCAGCCTGGACAGTAGAACCAGAGTTTGTCAAAAAAAAAAAAAAAAAAAAAAAATTAGGGGTTTCAGAGACTAAGGTTTTATCATATAGATGGAGCCTTCAAGTAGCAGGCTTCAGAGCTCTTTTCAGACCTAAAAAGGGGCCAGAGTCTTAGTTAATTCCCTCTTGGATCAGGGAAATGACCTGGAAAGAAATGGGGATTCTCTACAGAATGTAGATTTTCCCCCACAAGAGTCATCTTTGCAGGGCCATTTCAAAATATGTCAAAGAATATAATTTGGGGTAAAATAGTTTGATTTATTTTCAGGGCCTGCTATCTGTGATGTAATGCTATACTAGAGTCAGGCTGGAATTTGGTATCTTATTGCTAAAAAAAGGCTGTTTTGTTAGTCTTAAGATCTCTGTTTTACTGTTAATACTGGTCAACTGTGCCTGAATTCCAAAGGGAGGAAGGTATAATGAAGAATGTTCAACCCCCACTTCTCATCATGGCCTGAACTAGCTTTTCAGGTTAACTTCAGAATGCCCTGGGCCAAGGAGAGGGTCCATCAGTTGGTTGAAGGGCTTAGAATTTTATTTTTGGTTTATACATATATTAAAAGTTGGTTTTTTCTTCCTATAAAATTATGGAGCCAACTCAATTCCATTTGTGATTCTATCGGATTCTGACTGTCCTGAGTGTTATGCCTCAGGGATCTCTACTCTCATTAGTGTCCATTCAGGTTAGTAAAGTTCCCTCCCATTGCTACAATAGAATCTTAGTTCTAATTACAAGGCTTATTTAGAACTATAATTACTTTTAATATCTCAAATCCTTTGGAGATACAAAATTATTTGTTGTCAGCTGAACTCTAAGACGCTAATATATATATAATTATCCTTATGTCATAAGAATATTTCAATGAAGCTCCAATTCCCTTAAAAAATCTATATGCAGATGTCCCCATGGATAAAAAAACCTATTGACTCCCTTCATTTTTGATATCATGTGTTTTTTTCTAGCACTTCCATTTAACTCTATCTTTTTTCATCTCTCTGCTGAAATTCTCCATCTGTTCATGCATGATATCTACCTTTTCTATTATTCTTTTAACTTATTAATCATAATTCTTATGGTCTCTATCTCAAAGTCTCAACATCTGAGTCATCCCTGAGTCTGTTTCTGTTGATCGCCTTTGTCTCTTTACAATTTTTTCCCTTGCTTTTTTGTATATCTCATAATTTGTGACTGTATAGGACAGCAGAGATGAAGGTAAATAGTATTTATTTTATAAATGATCCCAATATCTTCTTCTGTGAGAGCATTAGCGTCAGAGTTTGAGGTTATCTAGTCAGTAGTTGAGGTGGGTATGGGTTTTATTGTTGCCACTGTTACCTTCAATAGACTACAGGTTTCAAATTCCTCTAGAGGTGGGAATCGTGTTATCTTGTGCTTAGTGTGAGGGCCAAGGTGCTAGAATCTTTCCCAGGTTTCCTGCTTGCCCCTCAGCTTTCTGTTGTAGAGGGGAAGAGAATTTTTCCTCCCTCTCTGAAGGGTCAAGTCTGTTGAAATGAACTATCAATAGACAGATTAACAGGAGACAAGGCATACAAATTCATTAATATGCACGTATGCATGGGAGCCATACAAAATATGAGATTCAAGGACAGGCCAGATGGCTGAAGCTTAAATACTGTAATCTTCATAGGGGGAGGAAGATGGGGGAATGTAGGCAATTTTGAGGGGTAGTGAATTATTTTTAGGGAAAACCAACGAGCCCAAAGAATAGACAATGGCCTGGGACAAAGTTCCTCTGAGCTCTGGGGAAGGTGGCAACACGTATTGGGAAATTGAGGAGTGGAACTTCCCTGTGAACAAAGGTTGTCTTATTATGCAGATAACATCTTCCAGGTAATGTCTCAGAGCTGCCCTCAGAAGAATAGAAGAAAAGTCTGCCTGGATGTGGTGATGACTTTTAGTCTTTTCTATTCTCTAGTAGCTCATCTTTCCTGGTGATTTGATGAGATTTCTGGGGGGGAGTTTTAAGACAATTGAATTTCTTTTGGAAGAATTTTTCTCATTCAGATGAGGAAACTTCTAGAGAATGCCCCTTACTGTGCTTGGGGTTTCGGGGTGGAGGGAAGAAACAGGAGAAGGTTAGAAGGTCTTTGGTTCTGAGGCAGCTTCTAAGACCTTCCAATTCCCTTTAATTAAAAAGTACTCAGCATGCCAAAGAATCATACTTTAGGGTATCATTCTCTGAGCCCCAACACGGCCAGCCTGGCATACCCAGGCCACAGAGGGTCCTCTGTCCATGTTCTTAGCTCCCCTATCCCAGTAGCAGATGACTCTGGCCTATTATTCAGTGCTGGGCCTATTTTGGGGTACAGGGGCAAGGGAAGAGAGGTGGTTCTCAGTTCTTTTGGTTTAGCCTTAGTCTTAGGCAGGCACCATGTGCCTGGGCCTGGGGGTGAGGCTTTCTCAGCATTCTCATCCCTCCTCCCCATGGCAGCCAAACACTGCTTTGGATCTGAGCTTGGACTTGGGCCAGAGTTTCCTGCCTCTCCCTGGCAGTAAGATATCCTGGGCCCAGCACAGCTTCCTGCCCTTTCACTGGGGGTTGGAGATTTTGCTTTGACCCTCCCTAGCACACCAGTCTTTTGCCTGTGCCTTTGGGGAAAGAGAGTCTGCTGCCTCTCCCCCGACAGTTCAAGGCTTCTCTCCTAGGAGGGAAGGGTTGGGGAGAGGATTGTGTTTATTCTCCCTACAGCTACAGAGAGCTCCCCAAAACCTACCCCAAGGGGAGCTCACTCCAGGCTCCTGCCCTACATCTTTCTCTCAGTAACTGGTGGAGCCATGTGGAGAAGAGCATGTGTCTCTGAGCTTCCTTTGTGTCTGGGCCCCCAGTTATTCCAAACTGACATTCTAGCCCACACGTGGCTTTGTCAACCTAAAATAATCAAAAGGGTCATAATCTAGTTCAAAGAGAGTTTACACAAGCACAAAGTTTAAAGACAGCCAGCTACAAAGCAGAGATTCCAAAGAATGGAAGTCAGTGTTCCAAAATGTAGAAGTTTGGGATCATTTATATAGACAAAGTTTAGGAAAGCTTAACAGAATTTCAACATCTTTCTATGTAAGGCTTAATGCATAGTTATGATCTAATCAGTCAAGGTGATTTTTTTCTTTAAGAAAAGGTATATTTGACATTCCACACCAAAGATCTAACAGTCCTGGGGTCTTTTGCCCCATCTGATCTGAGTTGGGTAAGGACAAAAAAAGCAGGCAGTGAATCTTTAACAAAGATAGATGATTAGGAGGTGAGGGGTCTGTTCTCTGGTTTCTCCTAGTCATTTACAGAACAAGAACAATGAGGAAGAGAGATAGTCCATAATCTAAGAAGCAGAATAGCAAACATGCTATGTGACTCAGTCTCCAGAGCTTAACTTCCCCCTTGGCATAATAAATTTAGAGAGTCCTCAAATTGTATTTTCTTTTATAGCCTTTAATAGTTTTAACATCTTTTAGCTGATTTCATTTTACACATCTGTATGGCAGCCACCTCTCTCTCCCATGTTCTGTGTAAGGTGAATGTTTTTATGTCTCGTCACCCCTTAACAGAGCCTGTCCCTCTTTGGAATTTGGTTTGTTTGATTGCCTGGATTTCAGCCCTCTGATGGGCTCAAGAAAACTTACAATTGCTGTAGATTTTTCTGCCTTTTTCTCATTGTTATGTGTAGGTTTCCACATCCTAAACGAAAACTGATTCTTAATTTTCTTTCAAGTTGAGACCAACAGGGACAAAACTAGTGTGCAGTTAACCTGCTTTCCATTTTACAATTGGAATTTCTATTTAATATATATTTCTGTTTATGTAAATATGTAATTTCAATAATAAAACACCAAATACTGCCATTCTTTAGTATCTTCTGAAGGTCAATAACTTTTTCATCACTGTTTAAAGCTAAAGACATAATAAAGATTTTAAATAACATTTTACCTAGTACTTTTGTGTAGAATAAACATTCAAATTGTAGATTCAGTTGTAGATTAATTTATAGTTGAGTTCACTGCATGAAAATTTAAATTTTTCTTTGTAATTTGAACCTGCAATTTAGCAAGGGATTTCTATAAGCTTGGAAAGGTACAACAAAGAACTGAAGGAACCACCCTTAGGGGCTATAAGCTTCAGGCTTTTTCTTTATTTCTCAAATGAGAATTCAGTGTCCTTGCCAAAGGTGGAGCTACTGCAGTAAGTAGACATGTAGTTCAAACAGGCATAAAAAGAGACAGATTCAAAACCATTATTCAGAAATATCTGTTAAAGTTGCTCCCAATTTAAACTTTTCCTCCTACTTCTTCCCACTTAAGTTTTTATTTTTGTTTGTGCAATGTCTAATTATTATCATGGCTAGTATTTTCATCCAGGGTTTTTAAACCTCGGCACTGTTGATATTTAGGGTTGGAAAATTATTTATTTTTAGGTGGGGCTGCGCTGTGCATTATAGAATGTTTAGCAGCAGCATCTAACCACTAGGTGCCATTAGCACCCCTGCCACCCCATTCCTTCATTTTGACAACCAAAAATGTCTTCAGAGTTTGCCAAATGTCCCCTGGAGAAAGGGGATAAAATCACCCCTGCTTGAGAACCACTGTTCTGAATATAGACTATGACTATTGTCTACTTGTTTTTTGCAATTGTATATCCTCCCGATACTTGGAAAACAAGGCTGATGTATATGTGACATGGTTTGGCTGTGTCCCCATCCAAAGCCCATCTTGAATTGTAGTTCCTATAATCCCCACGTGTCGTGGAAGGGACCTGGTGGGAGGTAATTTAATCATGGGGGTGGTTACTTTCATGCTGCTTTCATGATAGTGAGTGAGTTCTCATGAGATCTGATGGTTTTATAAGGGGCATTTTCCCCTTTGCTCTGCACTTATCCTTGCTGCCACCATGCGAAGAAGGACATGTTTGCTTCCCCTTCTGCCATGATTGTAGGTTTCCTGAGGCCTCCCCAGCATGCTGAACTGTGAGTAAATTAAACCTCTTTCCTTTATAAGTTATCCAGTCTCGGGTATGTCTTTATTAGCAGCTTGAGAACAGATTCATACAGTATGGTTGTTCAGATTATTCACTACACAAGGGTACCTGGCCAAAAGTGTAAGGAGAGGCTGAATCTAGCCATTGCTCTGCTCACCAAGCCATGGCCCTGGAATACACTCTGTCTTGGAGGAAGAGGCTTCAAATTAAAACTTGCGTAAATGTGCTTTGTGGACTAGCACCTATTAGCAAAGTGTAAAATGTGATAAAATGTCTAGAATATCTGAAATTCATCTAGCCTGATTCCTTCTGTTTTACAGATTGGAAAATGGAAGTCCAAGGAACTCTGGAAAGGTAACTCTGAGGGGTTCAACATCTAATTTAGACAGAAAACTTGGGATGGAAAGGGATAATTTAGTACACTTCAAGGAGAGCTTGACCACTAAACAGGGAACACATTCTAAGTCACGTTTGGGAGAGGGGCTCTTCTGTGAGTCGGGGAAGGAAGTTCAGCCCAGTGTATAGGCAGGTACAAAACAAAGGTGAGATAAACCCCTCGTATGGAAGAGAAACTGAGCATGAGGAACAGAATGCCCTCGGCCACATAGCGGTTGTCCCTGAAGAACCTGCTGATGCCCACAACTAGGCTGGGATAGCCACAGGCAGTGTCTAATTCACCTTTATAGTCTCTGAGCTTGTGCTCAAAGCAGAAGCAAAGAAAAATCCAATCCTGGGCAAAACATTGTTGACTGTGGAAAGCAGAGACAGGCAGAAACAGGCAGTCCTCCTTATGGAAAGGGTAGGCTGTTCAGTGGAGAGAGCATTGCAAGAAGCTACTGCTTCAGTCCCTGTGACCGTCAGAGAATTTGCCTCTTTATAAGAAAGCATGGCTAATACGACACCTGCCCTCTTCCCAATGAGCCACACAGCAAAGGAGAGTGCAAGTTGTGTTTTGCCATTGTCTGTGCTGCTGTGTCTGGCTGTACCCACTGACCCCTGGACTCACCAGCAGGAACACATCCCTTCCCAGGACAAGCAGGGCTGTGGGGCTCTGAGCCCACTGACATCCTGGCACCTCAGCACACAGACATCTATCCCAAATGCACGCTGTTCTCCTTGCTCCTACAGGTTGACTTTGCCTTGGCCAAGGGCTCAGCCCTCTCACAGCCCCCTGCAAGAATCCTGATCAAGCAGGATGGGTTTAACAGAAGCTGTATCAAATGGCACACAAGCTCAGAAACCGCCATCAACATGTTGTTCCTCCCCACAGATCTAGGCTGGAACCCCGTGGTAATTCTCCTTCTTGCCTCCTGCCCAGGGAACCTCAAGTTTCATTGGTTCCTGTTTCTCTTGTTCCTCGAGGGTGATATTAAAATATTTAGGAAGCAACTACAGAGCACCAACTAGTCTAACAGGTGCCCTCCAGAACATATGATCAGGGTCACTAAGGACCCCTACTGGGTCAGAGGTCCAGCAACTAGTGGCTGAATGATATGCAGGCAGTGAGTTCTGGGGACTGTTTACTGGCATCCCACCAATACAGGAGTATTCAGTGTTCTAACCCTGGTAGGGTCTTACCAATGGATATCAGTCCCAAATCTTTCTCTCCTTCTTGGGAGTACAGTTTGGCTCCTGCAAACTCAGACTCCTGTAGCCTTCAGGAGTAGAGCTGCCCTCCTCAGGAGATGATGAAGGGTCTAGAGATAACCCTATAACAATATCCCCTTGCAATTTTCCTTCCCACAGAACATAGCCATGACACCTTTAAGGGAACAGCTTCACTATGCAGCCCAGGCTGCTGAGTCCCTCTCTGTTCTGCCACCAAACTTAGACATTTCTGTAGGGCCTGACTTCATAGCAATCTATAAGGCACTGACTCCAGCTATAGTTAAACTGGAAGAATCAATCCAGCAGCAGCACGCAGCTGGGGAGGGATATATTTCCTACAACATCCCCAGTGGGCCACAACCCTCCTCTGGCTGCCATGGCATGTGGCAGAGAGCATTCTGTCAGCAGCACAGACAGCCAGGGTATACTCTGGCTGTGACTTCCATGCAGGGATTTGGAAATTAGTCATTGGAGCTGCAGTAACAGTGGCATGGAAAAATACAGATACACCTTGGAATGACTGCAGATCCAGTTCCAGACAGCTGCAATAAAGCAAATATTGCAATAAAGCAAGTCACACATTTTTTTTTGGTTTCCTAGTGTATATTAAAATTATGTTTACACTATAGTCTATTAAGTGTGCAATAGTATTGTATCTGAAGAAAACAATCTGCATACCTTAATTTAAAAATATTTTATTGTTAAAAGATGCTAACAATCATCTGAGCCTTCAGTGAGTCATAATCTTTTTGCAGGTGGATGATCTTGCCTTAATGTTGATGGCTGCTGACTGATGAGGGTTCTGGTTGCTGAAAGTTTGGGTGGCCCTGTCAATTTCTTAAAATAATACAACAGTGAAGTTTGCTATATCAATTGATTCCTCTTTTCATGAAAGATTTCTCTGTAGATGCAATGCTGTTTGATAGCATTTTACCTATAGTATTAGAAATTCTATTAGAAATTGGAGTCAGTCCTCTCAAACCGTGCCACTGCTTTATTAACTAAGTAGATGTATTACTCTAAATCCTTTGTTCTTATTTCAACAGTCCATAGCCTCTTCACTAGGAGTAGATGGCATTTCAAGAAACCATGTTCTTTGCTCCTCCATAAGAAGCAACTCCGTACCCCATTAAAGTTTTCTCATGAGATTCCAACAATTCAGTCACATCTTCAGGCCCCACTTCTAATTCTGGTTCTCTTGCTATTTCTACCATATCTGCAGTGACTTCCTCCACTGAAGCCTTGGGCCCCTCAAAGTCATCCATGAGTGTTGGAAACAACTTTTCCCAAACTCCTGTTCATGTTGATATTTTTACCTCCTTGCATGAATCATGAATCTTCTTAATGGCACCTACAATGGTGAATCATTTCCAGAGGCTTTCAATTTACTTTGCCCAGATCTAACAGAATAATCACTATCCACTGAAAGCTACAGCCTTACAAAATGTTTTTCTTAAATAATAGGACTTGAAAATAAAAATAACTCTTTGATCCACAGGCTATAGAATGGATGCTGTGTTAACAGGCATGAAAACATTAATCTCCTTGTACATCTCCATCAGAGTTGATTTCTCATGCTGATTTTTCTTTACATGGTGTAGTGAGATAAACGCTCCTTTCTTCAAGGGACATGTCTATCTGGATCCAATGAATGTGGCCTTATTTGGGGGAAGGGTCTTTCAAGAGTGATTAAGTTAAGGATTTGGAGTTAAGATTATCTCAGATTAGGATGAGTCCTAAATCCAATGACAAGTATACTAGTCCAGTTTCATGCTGCTGATAAACACATACCTGAGACTGGGTAATTTATAAAGAAAAAGAGGTTTAATGGACTCACAGTTCCATGTGACTGGGGAGGCCTCAGAATCATGGCAGAAGCTGAAAGGTACATCTTACATGGTGGCAGGCAGGAGAGAAAGCCAAGTGAAAGGGGAAATCCCTTATGAAACCATCAGATCAGAGACTTATTCACCACCACGAGAACAGTATGGGGAAACCATACTCAATACAGAAGAGAATTGGAGAAAAAAAAAAACAGAAGAGAGGATGATGTGAAGACAGAGCTAGAAGTTTGTGTGATGAGTGGACAAGGCAAGGAATACCAACGATTGCCAGCAGCCACCAGAAGCTAGGAGAGGGTCATAGAACAGATTTTCCTTTAGAACCAGTCCTACTGACACCTTGACTTTGGACTTCTGGCCTCCAAGACTTTGAGACAATAAGTTCCTATTATTTTAAGTTGCCCAGTTTGTGGAAATTTGTTATGGCAGCCAAAGAAAATGAATACACAGGCTAACTGGTGACGTGGTTTGGGGAGTGGCATTGAATGCTGGCTTTGACATCAGAGTAACCTGGATTTGGATTTGAATTGTACCTCTGCCATCTTCTACTTGTACACCCTAGACAGGTGAGTTTTCAATGTTCTGTTCTGTACAATGGGGATAGTAATAATATCTATTTTGTGAGGTTATGAAAACAAAATGAGAGATGCTTGCAGAGCATGTGGCACATAGTGGGTATTAATGAAGTTCAGGTTATTAGCAGGAGCTGCTATCAGAAGTTGGTTGAACACTGAGGTTAATGACTAGTTACAGGGGGATAAGAAGTGACACAAGCTCCTTTAGAAGGAGGCATTCCAGAGGGACACAGTGGCTCCTCTTCTGAGAAATAGGGACCGAAGACATTTGGAAGAAAAACTGAAGAGTCTATTGGCTGTATTTAGAAGAGGAGATGGGAGGAGAAGAGAGAGAAAGAGTAGGCTGAGGAAGACATCATAGGGGAGGACAAGCTTTAAAAAAACAAAACAAGTATTGCTATTTTGGAAGATGAATGGAGGGCTGTTGCTCTGTGTTTCAGAGAAGGATGAAAATGAGGAAACTATTATTTTAGGGGATAGAAGGAGAAAGGCTATAATTATAAAGGGGGTGTACATATCACTTCCTGCTGGGTGATCAAACAAACAGGCTCTGGGGAGGAAGTGGAAAGGAGAGGCCCAGGGAAGGATGAATTTTCTAGGCAGGATGCCTCTAGCTATCAAAATGGGTACCTGCCCATCTCCTGGGGCTGGCAATAACAACAGGTCACAGAGAAATTTCTAGGTAATAGTTCAGCATGAAGAAAACAGCACAGCCTTAAGGCACATTCAGCAGAAACTTAAAACTATGAAAAAAGGGTACAAAATGTATTTCTCAGTTCTCATCAATACTGAGCTAGTCCTTGAGGTGTGATTTTGACAGTTGAGAGGGTAGAGTGTGCTCTAGAGGAAAAAAAGACAGCTTGGGCAAAGATAGTCAGTTCATCAAGGGGGTTTGGGAGGAGGCGATGGGTGCAGGTTTGTGCAAGGCAGAGGTAGAAGACACAGGGGAGAAGCTGGGCATTGATTACTCCTGAGCAAGAGAGTGCAGTGAGCAGCACTCAGGAAGGGCATGTGGGAAGCTCTGCATAGAATGAACAGTATAGGGAGGATACAGGCAGCAAAGAGGCCATTTAGGAAGCACAAAACCCAGATTAGAGGCAGGGGTCAAGGGAAGGCAGGAGAGGATAAGGATGGATACAGTGACCCTATGGAAGTAGAACTGACAAATGAAGTAAGGGGTTAAACTTGGGCTGCCATGTGAAGGGGCTAGGGCTGGGAGTGAGAGACAAGCAAGAGCCTAAACAGGTCCCAGGTTTCAACCAGAGAGGCCTGGGGTTTGCGCTGTCACAGAAACAAGGAGCTCCTGGGAGGAAGGGGAGCAGAGAATGGAAGGAGCTCTTTAGTTCAGTTTGGACATCCTTGATGATCTCTAAATGTCCTTCTATCACTAGAATTCAGAATTTATTAGGTTGGTACAAAAGTAATTGCTGTTTCAGACCATGAATTTTAAACCATTGTAACTAGGCTCAAACACATTTTTATTAATCAAAATAGAAACCATTACAATCAACACATTTTTGCCAATGAGAAATAAACTTGTTTATTCCTGTAGTGTAAAAAATCTTGCTTTGGGATTTGACAGACTCTTGGAAAGCATTTTCTGCATCCTGCTGATCGTGAAGCATTTTCCCTGGAAAAAAGTTGTAGAGATGCTTGAAGAAGTGATATTTGGTTGGCGAGAGGTCAGGTGAATATGGCAGATGAGGAGAAACTTTATAGCCCAATTCGTTCAACTTTTGAAGTGTTGGTTGTGCTATGTGTGCTTGGGCATTGCCATGGAGAATTGGGCCCTTTCTGTTGACCAATGCTGGATGCAGACATTGCAGTTTTCAGTGTATCTCATGGATTTGCTGAACATACTTCTCAGATGTAATGGTTCTGCTGGGATCCAGAAAGCTGTAGTGGATCAGACCAGCAACAGACCACCAAATAGTGACTGTGACCTTTTTTTGGGTACAAGTTTGGCTGTGGGAAGTGCTTTGGAGCTTTTTCTCAGTCCAGCCATTGAGCTGGTCATTGCCAGTTGTCATTTAAAATCCACTTTTTGTCACACGTAACAATTCAATTGAGAAACGGTTTGTTATTGTGTAGAATAAGAGAAGACGACGCTTCAAAACAATGATTTTTTTTTTTAATTTTTGCTCAGCTCATGAGGCACTCACTTATGGAACTTTTTCACCTTTGCAATTTGTTTCAAATGCCAAATGACCGTAGAAGGGTCAACGTTGACTTCTTCGGCAACTTCTTATGTAGTTGTAAGGAGGATCAGCTTCGATGATTGCTCTCAATTGGTCATTGTCAACTTCTGATGGCAAGCTACTGTGCGCCTCATCTTCAAGGCTCTTGTCTCCTTGGCAAAACTTCTTGAACAACCACTAGCATTCATTAGCAGTTTCTGAGCCAAATGCATTGCTGTTGTTCCAAGTTGTCTCTGCTGCTTTACAACCCATTTTGAACTCAAATAAGAAAATTGCTTGAATTTGCTTTTTGTCTAACATCATTTCCATAGTTTAAAACAAACAGCAAGTAATAAGTCATTAGCAAAAAAAAAAAAATAGAGAAATGCCCATTAAAATGATGTATAACTTAACCATATTGATTTAAGAATGTATTCCAATATCAAACAGCAAATTCCAACAATGGGAAAATCACAATTACTTTTGCACTCACTTTAATACATCAGCTACTTTCTTGTTATTTAGAATGTGGCCCTGGACCCAGCAGCATCAGCATCACCTGGGAGCTTGTAAGAAATACAGATTCCCAGGCCCTCCCCTACCCTCCAGCTACTGATTCAGAATCTGCATTTTAATGACATTCCCCGGGGTATCTGTGTGCACATGAAATTTAGAGAAGCACAGATGTAATCTGTTCTTTCTTTCCTTCCTTCTTTGGTGTTTTTTTCAAAGAAAGAGAAAACACCTCTTTCCCCGCTGCTTTAAGTACAGGTGGCAATTAGTCACATATACTTCACAGCAACATTATGCATTGTGGATTTGTGATGTTACCCTGAGCCTTCTTCAGTTGGTCAGCATTCATCTGCTAAGTTCTCTATTCCCCCCTTGCAGGTAAGAGGAAAACTGTGCTATCACCTTTCCTTTCTCACCTGACAAGGGTGACTCCATCCAAAGGAGTAAAGGAGTATCTCCTAGAGATGCTAAGTCTTTTTTTTTTCCACTAATAAGATTAACCACATTGTTTGCTGCTTTGGAGTCTTTTAAGAAATTCTCTCTCTCTCTCTCTCTCTCTCTCACACACACACACACACACACACACATACACACACACACAGTTTTCTTTTTTCATTCCAACATAAATATTAATCCCAACCTATTGATGTCCATATAGTACTTTGGAATTATGACTCAAAAGAACTTGGAAGATAAGAAAAACACTTTTGTTCTGGTTATTGGAATATCCTTTAAAACACACTAAGTGTAAACCCAAGACTATGGACTACCCATCATGAGCTAAAGCCAGCCATCAAATGTGTTTTATTTAGCCCCTACAGTGTTTCCTTAAAAAGTTTAAGAGTCAATACCTAAGAATTGAGAGTATTTAAAAGCCAGATTACTGGCATCTCTTGAAAACTCAGAAGCTCTGGTGATGCTGGGTGCACATTTCAGTGTGGCCTCAGGGAGTTTGAGGCAAGGGGCTGCTGATGCTTTAGAATATTCATCACTCATTGTCACAGCCCACCTTACCTACCACTGTACTCATTTACATGACCTGCTTGGGCCTTGTAAGCCAGACACAGCAAAGTAGATAGCACCAATGGGCAATACAATATGTTCCTGACCTCTCTCCCTGCAGGCCCTAGTGCTGAAATGCATCTTGGAACTGCTCTGTTGAATAGCACTTGGGGGACATTCCACTCCCTCTCTCCCTGTACACAGCCAGACCCTGTGTATTGTATGTTCTCCATTCCTGTTGTTCCCCTTCAGTCAATCTTGTATCAATAACCTTATTTTTACAAATGAAGAAACTGAAGTTTTCTGGATATTCAGGAATAGTACATAAGACTACTGTCAGATGAGCCTGTCTTTGAATCTCAATGCTACCATCTCCTAGCTCTGTGATCTCAGATGGGCTTCTAAACCATATGAGATACTATTTCCTTTAAAAGGAGGATGTTAAATGTACCTACCTCATGGAGTTGTCATAAGAATTAAATGAGTTAATACATATAAGGTGCATACC
Organism: Pongo abelii; assembly: GCF_028885655.2. NCBI lineage: Eukaryota > Metazoa > Chordata > Mammalia > Primates > Hominidae > Pongo > Pongo abelii. The sequence continues at coordinate 127,695,221 of NC_071993.2, read as the reverse complement.
ATCAATAAGTACTCAATAAATGTAGCTATTGTTATAGCTCAGAGAAATTAAATGGCTTGTCCAAGGTCATGCAATTATTAAATGAGGGAGCTGATATTTAAACTCTAGACTGCCCATACTCTTTAACTTATGTTCTTTCTACTAAGTCACACTGTTTTTAACCCTATATTAGAAAGTAGAAGGCATTACTCCAACAGGAAAAAAATACTTACAAGGCACCTAGTATGTGCAAGGCCTTATAGACACAGATGAACCTTTAAAAATTATTTAAATTCTTACTAATAAGTTAGTATATTATCCTTATTATTACATTTCTTCTACTTATTTTTGCCTCTTTGTTCTCTATCTTAAGTTGAAAACAAATAATTGATTTTATATCTTTCTTCTTTTCAAATACAAATATTTAAAACTATAAATTTCTCTCTAAATATTGCTTTAGCTTTCTACTAAAAATTTTGATATGATGTGTTTTTATTTTCATTCATTTTAAAGTGTTTCTATTTTTCTTATGATTTCTTCTGTGACTCATGGGTTATGTAGAGATGTGTTTCTAAATTTGCAAATATTTGAAAAATGTTTAGATATGTTTTGTTAGTAATTTCTAAGTTAATTATATTTTGGTCAGAGAACATACTCTATGATTTTGATTCTTTCAGACTTATTAAGACTTCTTTTATGGCCCAGCATATAGTCTGTCTTGGCAAATGTCCCATGTGCACTTGAAAAGGATGTGTATTATGCTATTGTTGGGTTGAGTATTTTATAAATGTCAATTGAGTCAGTTGATTGACAGTGTTATTCCAATCTCCTTTATCCAATATTCATACCTAATTTTGTTTTTGATCAATTTGTTCTATAAATTATTTAAAGAGGAGTGTTAAAATCTCCAGTTATAGCTGTGGCTCTGTTTCTCCATTCAGTTCTATCACCTTTGCTTAATGTGTTTTAAACTTGTTGTTAGGTGCATACATATTTAAGATTGGCATGTCTTTCTAGTGAATTAACTCATTCATCATTGGTCTATTTAACATGACCACTTCGGTTTTCTCATGATTAATATTTACATATATATTTTACAGACCTTATTATTAACCTATCTGCCTTTATATTTAGGGTGAATTTCTTAAAGACAGCATATAGTCGAGTTTTATATTTTTATCCACTCTGACAATCTCTGCCTTTTAGTTGGAATATTTAGGCCATTTACATTTAATGTAATTATTGACATGGTTGGGTTTAAATATACCATCTTGTTTTTCTTTTTTGTCCTTTTTTCTACCCACTTTTGGATTGAGTATTTTTAGCATTTCATTTTACCTCCTCTATTAGTTTATTATCTTTATCCCTTTTCTAAGGTGATTGCTCTAAGATGTATAATATATGTCTTTAACTCATCACAGGATACCCAACATTACACTACTTCAAATATAACCTAAGAACTGTGCATTCTTACACCCCAATTCCATTATTGTTGTTTTATCATTTCTCCTATGTCATAAAGCCACAATACATAATATATGTTTATACACAATATATAATATATATCTATACACAAAGCAACTTAAAATGGGCCATATATTTAAATGCAAAAGCAAAAACCAAAACTTCTAAGGAAAAACAAGTTATAATAAAGAGTATGTTAGAAAAGACAATTTTTTTGACAAAACACAAAAAACACTAACCATAAAAGACAAAAAAAATGAAAAGCTGCACTTTATCAAAATCAAAAACTTCTGTTTTTTAAAGGAAACTGTTAAGAAAATGAAAGTTAAATGACAGACTGGGATAGAGTATTTGCAATACCTATTTATGAAATAGGACATGTAACCAAAATATATAGAGAACTCCTACAACTCAATAATAAGAAAAGAAACAACACAACTAAAAATTGGTAAAATATTGAAAACACCTACACACAGAAGAATGGCCAGTAGACACATGAGAATACAGTCATCGGGGAAGTACAAATTAACAACACAATGATATACCAATACCTACCCACTAGGAGAACTAAAATTTAAAAAGACTGTCAAGATAAAGTGTTACTGAGGATGTGCAGCAACTTGAATTCTCATACATTGCTAGTAGGAATGTGAAATGGTACAGTTTGCAAACTGTTTGGAAGTTTTTTCCTTTTTATAATGCCAACCCTATACTTATGCTATGACCAACAATTCTACTCTATTTTCCAAAGAGAAATAAAAACATACTTCAACAAAAATCTCAAAAACAAACATTCATAGTAGCTTCATTTATAGTAGCCAAAACCTAGAAACTTCTCAATGTCCACAAACAGGCGAAGGAGAACTGTTTGTTCATACAATGGAATACATTCAACCATAAAAAGTAACAGCAATAACATAACTGATAATATACACAACAACCAAGATCATCCTAGTAGACATGTTGAGCAAAAGAAGTCACACATAAAAGAATGTATGCCATTAATTGCATTTATATGAAATTCTAGAACCAGCAAAACTTCTGATGGTGATAGAAATTGGATCATTGGTTGGCTGTGGGATACAAATTAACTCTGAAGGAGTGCATGTGACTTTCTGAAGAGATAAAAATGTTCTATATTGGAGTAGCAGTTAGACAGCTGTATATATTTGTCAAGACTCATCAAATTGTACACTTAAAATCTGTGCATTTCATTGGTATAAATTATACTTCAATAAAGTTGATTTAACAAATTCTCCTCCCATTAGGACAGCCTAGAGCAAGAATATAACTGCCAAAGAAAAGACAGATGCAAATGAGTCATGCTGAAAAAGCAGACAGCCCCAGCAGCCTAAGCCAGCCCCTTCCAGCAAGCAGCTAGCATCCTGCAGGGCATATTAGAACAGGGCAACATCTTTCAAAGAAATAAAGTGACTGAAAACTCATGGTGTTAGAGGATATACTTTGAGCAATAGAGTAAGTGCAAAGGCAACATCCCAACCCTCAGTCACAAGGGCCCTGAGAAACAAAGTGGATATTTCACAGAGGCAGTGTGGATGGCTGATGATGGATTAGGGGCATACAGGTGTCTCCATTGTTCTGGGGAAAAAGAAGAGTCCAGCAAGACCAAACTATTCCTTTAGCTAACAGAAGTTGAGAATTTTGTTGTTGTTGTTGTTGTTAGCGGTGGTGGTGGTGTGTGACATGTGTGTGAATGTGTGCATGCGCATTTTAACCAACTTCTTAGGATGGAAAATCTGGAGTCAGAAATTAGAATCACACAGAGCCTTCATAGCCAGTTAACCTGCGTCTAGTCTTCCTTCAAGAGTTCAGGTTCAGACCTTCTCCTGTTATCCCTATGATGTCTTCAGTCAAGAGCAAACATGTAGATACAGCATTTGGGTGGACCCTATGAGGCTTATTAAATCAAAATTCTGAAAGTCAGAATTGCTAAAATCAAATTAACTGCTACAAATGTTATCTTCGTAAGGTTTCTTTCTGGGTGGAATACAAAATATTAAGCAAAATTCTGGGATCTTTTCTGTTTCTTCTGTGGTTTCAAACTCAGGACAGTTATATTTATGAACCACATTAGCTGAGTACCAGACCTTGTGAAAATACAGGCATTATCCCCACAAACAGGGAAAAGCTTTGGCAAGCTTTCTTAATGTGAAGATGCTATAACGTTCTTCAATCAGCCTTGAGAATTGCAAATACAACCTAGAGATGGAACCAGGATTTACCTTCTTCAGAAAGATCAAAGGAATCCAGTATTTGCAGCTGCAACTGCAAACAACTAATAGTCATCATACAATTCCATTTGACTGTAATTAATATTTATTACTTTTACTGCTTTGTGACTTTTCCTCAGGCTTGTTTTAATCCTTTCAGCAAACTTCCCTTTATTCTCCTCCATCAAACAATTTTCAAGTTCCTGCCCCAGCTTACATAAGAGAGAATGCCACTTCAGTGGCCCACCCACTTAAGAATAAGCTTCAAGAACAAAATACATGCTGGCAAGAAACCATACATCCAAGTAAGCATCCTGGCACACATGATACAACAAGCCTATAGGGGAGATAGGCTGGAGCTGAGCTTGAAGGCTAAAAAAGCAGATGGAGAAGTCAAGTAGGATCTTCCTGATTGGGGGACTGGGGAAGGAGTTAGCTAAGAAAAGCAATGGAGCTAGGGTTGAGGGTGTTCTCTAGCCATAGACAATTGCTTGCTTGGCATAATTTGACAAGTCTCATCTAACACCAGTCACTCCCATTGTCCTTCCCTGCTGCACAAAGATATCATTATTCATGTGCATCATGTCTAGGCTAAGGATCCAGGATCTTGGGAGGAAAATACACAGTCCATATTCATTTACTAGATCAAGATTAGCAACTGTTATCATCCCTCAAAAAAAGGAGGAGGGAGAGGGTCAGGGAAAATAACTAATGGGTACTAGGCTTAATACCTGGGGGATGAAACAACCTGTACAACAAACCTCCACGACACAAGTTTACCTATATAACAAACCTGCACGTGTAGCCTGAACTTAATAAAAGTTTAAAATAAAAAAGAACAAAAGACTGCTTCAAAACAACAAATAAACAAAAGTAAGTCTCGGTCAAGGGTGAGTCATTATTGATAATGGGAAAGGGAAGAAGTGTTTAAGCCCGGCTTAGAGGATTATCAGTGTGAGAGTCCTAGACAGGGAAAGCCAGGCCATGCCCAGACTACACGTCTCTATTATTCTTCCCCATGGTGAACTTATTTATATGAATATCTTGCCACTGAGTTATAATCTCCTCTACAACCCCAACCTCCAGGTCCTGTTTCTATTCAACTATGTAATGTTTGATGAATTGTTGGCAGCAGAAACAGTGCAACACGTGTATGCAAAGACTAGGAAACAAAGAACTTCCATTTCTGGCCATGACAGAGTAGCTGGAAGCTGATATATTTTCCCATCATAAATTACTAGAAAACTAAATAGAATATATAAAACTGCTTTCAGGCATTGGACAACAGGTAGCATAAGAACATAGTCCCTGAGAGAAGATAAATAACAAGGTGAGCCCCACAACCACCCCAGATTTCTGCCTGGAGGCACCTTCCAGACCTCAGTGCCCAGAGCGATGCCAAGGAGAACACAGCAGTCTTTGTGAATGGACAAGACAGAGATCATAGTTTAGAGAGACTGAGGCAGCTTTGCAAGGTAGAATACTGGAGACGAAAAAACTATACAAAGAAAAAGCTCCCGAAATCTGCATGGGTGTCTCTATGGGTCTCTGGCTGAAAACTGAGCTGTGTATTTTCAGAGTAAAACTCCATAGAATTGGTCAAAGAACTGCTACCTGTAAGCTGTGAGCTGAACAATTCCCAGAGCTCACGCAGGGTTGCAAGATAGTTTAGTTCCAACCAGCCAGAGTAGAGAGACCTGGTTAAAATCCCATAGCATTTAGTGGAGACTTCATGAGGGCCATGCCATTGTACTAGCCCTACAGACTACTTTAGGACCACTCTAATAAAGCTTAAAAACAAACCTCAAAAACAAAACAAAACAAAAACAATTTGATGCTCAAATAACAACTTTCTGCCAGAGCAAAGTTAACTCTCTTTAAAGGATGACAACACAATCCAAATACTCAACAAAGTAAAATTTACAGTGTTCAGCACCCAGTTAAAAATTACTGTACAGGTCAAGAAACAAGAAATGATAGTCTATACAACCGGGAGAAAAATTAGGCTATAGAAACAGAAACTCAAAACCAAAATCCTTAGGTGTATTTTTGTCTCTTTTTCAAATTCCTCTTCTCAATTAGCAATTGATTTTATCCCTGTCAAACTCTCTGAATATGGAGTCACTCATGTTTATTTCTCACTTAATGTGCTTAACAGCTAATTAACAAGATGTTTACAGAAAGTCCTTAGAGACCAGTAGACAATCTCTGCCTTGGAAAAGCCAAAGGCTGGGCTTGCTTGGATGAGAGGAGAAAAGCTTCTCACCCATGACACATGAAAATAACTAATACTTGATGAATTCCTCCCAGGGACTTGATGTGCCCATCTCCTTTCCAGCCTGTATGAATTTTTTGAAAGTGTCTCCCATCCTCACTTCCCCAACCCATACCTATAGTGATTTCAAAGTAAAAGAGTGAGAAAACCAAATAGCAAATATTGACAAGCTCCCAGAAGAAAGTAAAGAAATGCAAAATTGAGACTCTTACTTGGACATTCCTTGGTTTTCTCTGGTATGCTTGGGGAGTTATGCCAAATTATTTCCTTGGCTTTAATAAGCACATTAAAAAGTGACCCAACATTCTATAACTATGATTTTATAAATAGCTACCTAGCACAACCTGAAGAAAGTGGCAGTCACCATGTTATAGAATATATTGCCCCAAGAACAGGTGGAAGAAGAAAATGTTTTCCATCAGAACTTTTTTTTTTTTTTTTGAGACAGAGTCTCACTCTGTCACCCAGGCTGGAGTGCAGTGGCGCGATCTCAGCTCACTGCAAGCTCCGCCTCCCGGGTTCACGCCATTCTCCTGTCTCAGCCTCCCAAGTGGCTGGGACTACAGGTGCCCGCCACCGTGTCCGGCTAATTTTTTGTATTTTTAGTAGAGACGGGGTTTCACCTTGTTAACCAGGATGGTCTAGATCTCCTGACCTCGTGATCCGCCCGCCTTGGCCTCCCAAAGTGCTGGGATTACAGGCATGAGCCACCGCGCCTGGCCTCCATCAGAACTTTTAAACAGTAGCTTAGACTTTGCTTAGCTTCATAATAAATGTGATCAATGCAAATGTAAGCTTTTATTTTAAATGTAATCATCTCTGCCCCCACACACAAGGCTCTTTACATGGAGAGTTAGGTGCCAAAGCAACTCTAACCATAAGAAGGACGCTTGCTCATTCTCAGAATATGCTGAAGCTCATTGAATTGCAGAACTATACAATAGCTCCAAATGTTATTATGCTGTATGTCCTGGAGTTTAACTGGCTTCTGCAGTGCCTCTTACTGATGTCATTGTGTGGGTGGCAGTGTTCTGGCCAACAATGACCATGGGATTGAACATCTTGTATAATCATCTTACTAGGTTCTGAGAGTTATCCAGAACTGACAGCACAGGGCTGCTTACAGATGCTAATTAGAAGGGCAGCTCAAGTTATTTCCTAGATAATGAGGGGAAGTGTTTGTGATTTAACTTCTACCTGCTATTGTTCCCTGTGGAGTTTTTGGAGGGAAGTAATTGCCTCATTGCTGCAAAGTGTTAACTTGGTTTGTGCTTTCTTGTTGCTGCCATAGATTTTTCCTCCTCTGAACTCTGCATGAGTCTAAGGGTTATTTCTTCCCAATGGCTTGAGATTCTTCCAGGTATTCTATTAAGATGACTGCTTAATTTCCAAGAGTCGAATGTGAAATATAGAATCTCAGTAGTTAGTCTAACATTTTCCTCAATGTTTAAATTCCCTTGTCAACATACCCTATATGTGTTTGGTCTCTGCTGGGAAGTCTCCAGACAAGCAACTCACTACTCACTGGCAAGCCCATTTCTCTATTAAGAAAGTTCTTAAAACTGAACCAAAGTCTCTTTCTTACTCATTAGTTCTAATCCTTCCTCTGCCATGCAAGAAATAAGCCTACTCAGTTTTGCATATGATAGCTCTTGATGTATTATACTCTGCTCAAACCCAGCAGCCACTCCCAATCACCTGTCAAACCTGTCAAACACCAAGTGTCCTTTTCTCTAGCCAATGATGTTGCAATAGAATTCTGACTCTCTGGGTTTCTTTTTCTCTTTTGCTCTCATTATTTCTCTGATTAAGAGAAATTTTCCTTCATTCTTCCTTCCTCTCATTTTCTTCTTTCCTTCCTCCCCCCTCCCTTTCCCTATCTCTCTCTTCCTGTTACAAAACATATACAATTTAAAAACATTGTTCAGAAACACCATCACACGCCTCCACAAGTCTCTGCAGTCTCTTTGGTAGTACTAGACCCATATCTGCTCCTCATAAGCATTGCTTTCTTGCTCCATAAAAAGAAAATCTCAGGTCCTATTTGTCTTTGAAATCATGGTAAAAAGTTATCTTTGGGGTCTTATTTTTTCCAGAATGCCAATACTGGTCTACTGAAGCTAGACCTCATCTTTCCAGTTCATGACACAACTGCTTTCTTCTGAGCACAAAATGGAGCTGAGAGTCAAGACAATTACTTGGTTACATTCAGATGACAAACTTTTTGGTCTTAGCAGCTGATAGAAGAAAAAATATTTTATTAACATAAAACTTGCTGACGGGTATCCAAAGCCTCCACATCATCACACACAGCGCAGACATGGCCTTTGAGTGCACACCAAGCTTAGTAACCTCCTTGCTCACTAAAGTGTGGTGCTTCTTTTTTCATAAACATAAGCTGGGATCTTAGAAATTCCCCATCTGCCCACAGGAGAATATGTTATTTGAGAGAGGAGGCAGTTGCTACAACTCTTCATGGAAAACCGACATTGTAATTGCAAAAATAATTTGCAAATGGTATTTCATGTGTTTCATTTTGTGATACTGATGGTTTATTAACCTACTTTCTTCTTATTTCTAGGGGAAAACACAAAGATCTCATTTTTCCCTCAGATCACATCAAAGTTAGGATGGATTTAAATGTACATTTATTTATTTATATACAGATATTCAGATAAGTTGGACAGCCACATCCCTACATTTTCTAAAATGACATAATGGGCATCAATAACAGGGTAAAATTGTGGCTCTGAGCCATCAGACAGAAACTGACGTTGCAGCCCAGCTGTGTGTACACAAACACTCAGGCTGATGAAGGAAGGCCACGGAATTCAAACCAGCACATCTTGCTGCTTTGCATTCAGCCTGCATCACCCGGGACAGAAAAACAGTGTGCTAATGAGAGAAAAAGTTGAATAACATAGAGTTCCTCTTTACAGGTTCCTAACATTATCTGGACAAACTGAGTGTTAGAGCTGGCCCGAGGGCTGATGGTGAGCAAGGGAACCGTCCAGGAGCAAATGAAACTGTCATGAAGGAAATGCCAGGCTCAGATACACCCCACTCAGGAGGAAGGAAACCAGTGAGAAGGGAGGAAGCGGGCCCCACCTCTGTTTCAGGACTTGGACTCATGGTTACTGTCCCTTGCTAAGAGCAATGTCCATTCTGTTCAGTCGCGTGGGATGCAAACTCTAACCAAACCTTGATGAAGAGGAAAAGAGAATACATTGGCTCGAGTACCTGAAAAGCCCAGGGCAGGGCTGGTTTCAGGCTTGGCTGGGTTCAGAACCCAAGTGATTTCAGGAGTTCACTCCCTCCATGTTTTGCCTTTGATTCCTCTGCCTGGGATCCACCCAGAAGCACCTTCTGCAGTAAGATTGCTGCAGCTGTCCAGGTTCCCCATTCCACCCTCACAGCAACTCTAGCCAAAAGAGAGTTTCTCTTTTTCAATGGTTTCCATTGAAACCATAGAACTGAGTCTCAGTAGCTCTGATTGGTCAGCTGTGGGCCACATGTTCATCCCTTAACCAATCACTATGGTCAGAGAGATGTGATATTCTCATTGGCCAGGCAGGGTCACATGCTCATCCCTGAAGCTGAGGTGGGGTCAGCCCTACGTTGATCACTTGAACAGGGGAAGACTGAATCTTTCTCAAAGAACAGTTGAATTCTATCAAGGGGCCAGGAGTGTAGGACAGCAAACAAAAACAGGTAACCATCTCAGGTTAAAAAACTGCCTGAAGGGAGGGGTCACGGTTTACAGATGGCAAGGAACTCCTAGATACAATGCTAAATAGTGGCTTCAGTAGTCATCATCCCACATGTATCTATGCAGCCTAACAGATTCTGTAATGGATTAGGGCTCTGCTCTTACCAGCCATCATTCTGACCATGCTCATTGTTGAGGACTATGGCTCCCAAGTTGGTCTTGCCATGTGATTTTAAAACCATGAAATTATTGAGGACAATCAGAATGAATTTGTCTTCATCATCAGCCAGTCAGATGTTTTGAGAACTAATAATGCTTAAAATCTATAGTGATCGCCTTTAATTATTATTTATTTATTTATTTATTTATTTATTTTTATTATTATTATTATACTTTAGGTTTTATGGTACATGTGTGCAATGTGCAGGTAAGTTACATATGTATACATGTGCCATGCTGGTGCGCTGCACCCACTAACTGGTCATCTAGCATTAGGTATATCTCCCAATGCTATCCCTCCCCCCTCCCCCCACCCCACAACAGTCCCCGAAGTGTGATGATCCCCTTCCTGTGTCCATGTGTTCTCATTGTTCAATTCCCACCTATGAGTGAGAATATGCGGTGTTTGGTTTTTTGTTCTTGTGATAGTTTACTGAGAATGATGATTTCCAATTTCATCCATGTCCCTACAAAGGACATGAACTCATCATTTTTTATGGCTGCATAGTATTCCATGGTGTATATGTGCCACATTTTCTTAATCCAGTCTATCATTGTTGGACATCTGGGTTGGTTCCAAGTCTTTGCTATTGTGAATAATGCTGCAATAAACATATGTGTGCATGTGTCTTTATAGCAGCATGATTTATAGTCCTTTGGGTATATACCCAGTAATGGGATGGCTGGGTCAAATGGAATTTCTAGTTCTAGATCCCTGAGGAATCGCCACACTGACTTCCACAAGGGTTGAACTAGTTTACAGTCCCACCAACAGTGTAAAAGTGTTCCTATTTCTCCACATCCTCTCCAGCACCTGTTGTTTCCTGACTTTTTAATGATTGCCATTCTAACTGGTGTGAGATGGTATCTCATTGTGGTTTTGATTTGCATTTCTCTGATGGCCAGTGATGGTGAGCATTTTTTCATGTGTTTTTTGGCTGCATAAATGTCTTCTTTTGAGAAGTGTCTGTTCATGTCCTTTGCCCACTTTTTGATGGGGTTGTTGTTTTTTTCTTGTACATTTGTTGGAGTTCATTGTAGATTCTGGATATTAGCCCTTTGTCAGATGAGTAGGTTGCGAAAATTTTCTCCCATTTTGTAGGTTGCCTGTTCACTCTGATGGTAGTTTCTTTTGCTGTGCAGAAGCTCTTGAGTTTAATTAGATCCCATTTGTCAATTTTGGCTTTTGTTGCCATTGCTTTTGGTGTTTTAGACATGAAGTCCTTGCCCATGCCTATGTCCTGAATGGTAATGCCTAGGTTTTCTTCTAGGGTTTTTATGGTTTTAGGTCTAACATTTAAGTCTTTAATCCATCTTGAATTGATTTTTGTGTAAGGTGTAAGGAAGGGATCCAGTTTCAGCTTTCTACATATGGCTAGCCAGTTTTCCCAGCACCATTTATTAAATAGGGAATCCTTTCCCCATTTCTTGTTTTTCTCAGGTTTGTCAAAGATCAGATAGTTGTAGATATGTGGCATTATTTCTGACAGCTCTGTTCTGTTCCATTGATCTATATCTCTGTTTTGGTACCAGTACCATGCTGTTTGGGTTACTGTAGCCTTGTAGTATAGTTTGAAGTCAGGTAGTGTGATGCCTCCAGCTGTGTTCTTTTGGCTTAGGATTGACTTGGCGATGCGGGCTCTTTTTTGGTTCCATATGAACTTTAAAGTAGTTTTTTCCAATTCTGTGAAGAAAGTCATTGGTAGCTTGATGGGGATGGCATTAAATCTGTAAATTACCTTGGGAAGGATGGCCATTTTCACGATATTGATTCTTCCTACCCATGAGCATGGAATGTTCTTCCATTTGTTTGTATCCTCTTTTATTTCCTTGAGCAGTGGTTTGTAGTTCTCCTTGAAGAGGTCCTTCACATCCCTTCTAATCCTTCACATCCCTTCTAAGTTGGATTCCTAGGTATTTTATTCTCTTTGAAGCAATTGTGAATGGGAGTTCACTCATGATTTGGCTCTCTGTTTGTCTGTTATTGATGTATAAGAATGCTTGTGATTTTTGTACATTGATTTTGTATCCTGAGACTTTGCTGAAGTTGCTTATCAGCTTAAGGAGATTTTGGGCTGAGACGATGGGGTATTCTAGATATACAGTCATGTCATCTGCAAACAGGGACAATTTGACTTCCTCTTTTCCTAATTGAATACCCTTTATTTCCTTCTCCTGCCTAATTGCCCTGGCCAGAACTTCCAACACTATGTTGAATAGAAGTGGTGAGAGAGGGCATCCCTGTCTTGTGCCAGTTTTCAAAGAGAATGCTTCCAGTTTTTGCCCATTCAGTATGATATTGGCTGTGGGTTTGTCATAGATAGCTCTTATTATTTTGAGATACGTCCCATCAATACCTAATTTATTGAGAGTTTTTAGCATGAAGGGTTGTTGAATTTTGTCAAAGGCCTTTTCTGCATCTATTGGGATAATCATGTGGTTTTTGTCTTTGGTTCTGTTTATATGCTGGATTACATTTATTGATTTGCGTATGTTGAACCAGCCTTGCATCCCAGGGATGAAGCCCACTTGATCATGGTGGATAAGCTTTTTGATGTGCTGCTGGATTCTGTTTGCCAGTATTTTATTGAGGATATTTGCATCAATGTTCATCAAGGATATTGGTCTAAAATTCTCTTTTTTTGTTGTGTCTCTGCCAGGCTTTGGTATTAGGATGATGCTGGCCTCATAAAATGAGTTAGGGAGGATTCCCTCTTTTTCTATTGATTGGAATAGTTTCAGAAGGAATGGTACCAGCTCCTCCTTGTACCTCTGGTGGAATTCGGCTGTGAACCCATCTGGTCCTGGACTTTTTTTGGTTGGTAAGCTATTGATTATTGCCACAATTTCAGCTCCTGTTATTGGTCTATTCAGAGATTCAACTTCTTCCTGGTTTAGTCTTGGGAGGGTGTATGTGTTGAGGAATTTATCCATTTCTTCTAGATTTTCTAGTTTATTTGCGTGGAGGTGTTTGTAGTATTCTCTGATGGTAGTTTGTATTTCTGTGGGATTGGTGGTGATATCCCCTTTATCATTTTTTATTGCATCTATTTGATTCTTCTCTCTTTTTTTCTTTATTAATCTTGCTAGCGGTCTATCAATTTTGTTGATCCTTTCAAAATACCAGCTCCTGGATTCATTAATTTTTTGAAGGGTTTTTTGTGTCTCTATTTCCTTCAGTTCTGCTCTGATTTTAGTTATTTCTTGCCTTCTGCTAGCTTTTGAATGTGTTTGCTCTTGCTTTTCTATTTCTTTTAATTGTGATGTTAGGGTGTCAATTTTGGATCTTTCCTGTTTTCTCTTGCGGGCATTTAGTGCTATAAATTTCCCTCTACACACTGCTTTGAATGCATCCCAGAGATTCTGGTATGTTGTGTCTTGGTTCTCGTTGGTTTCAAAGAACATCTTTATTTCTGCCTTCATTTCGTTATGTACCCAGTAGTCATTCAGGAGCAGGTTGTTCAGTTTCCATGTAGTTGAGCGGTTTTGAGTGAGATTCTTAATCCTGAGTTCTAGCTTGATTGCACTGTGATCTGAGAGATAGTTTGTTATAATTTCTGTTCTTTTACATTTATTGAGGAGAGCTTTACTTCCAAGTATGTGGTCAATTTTGGAATAGGTGTGGTGTGGTGCTGAAAAAAATGTATAGTCTGTTGATTTGGGGTGGAGAGTTCTGTAGATGTCTATTAGGTCCGCTTGGTGCAGAGCTGAGTTCAATTCCTGGGTATCCTTGTTGACTTTCTGTCTCGTTGATCTGTCTAATGTTGACAGTGGGGTGTTAAAATCTCCCATTATTAATGTGTGGGAGTCTAAGTCTCTTTGTAGGTCACTCAGGACTTGCTTTATGAATCTGGGTGCTCCTGTATTGGGTGCATATATATTTAGGATAGTTAGCTCTTCTTGTTGAATTAATCCCTTTACCATTATGTAATGGCCTTCTTTGTCTCTTTTGATCTTTGTTGGTTTAAAGTCTGTTTTATCAGAGACTAGGATTGCAATCCTTGCCTTTTTTTGTTTTCCATTTGCTTGGTAGATCTTCCTCCATCCTTTTATTTTGAGCCTATGTGTGTCTCTGCACGTGAGATGGGTTTCCTGAATACAGCACACTGATGGGTCTTGAGTCTTTATCCAATTTGCCAGTCTGTGTCTTTTAACTGGAGCATTTAGTCCATTTACATTTAAAGTTAATATTGTTATGTGTGAATCTGATCCTGTCATTATGATGTTAGCTGGTTATTTTGCTCGTTAGTTGATGCAGTGTCTTCCTAGTCTCGATGGTCTTTACATTTTGGCATGATTTTGCAGTGGCTGGTACCGGTTGTGCCTTTCCATGTTTAGCGCTTCCTTCAGGAGCTCTTTTAGGGCAGGCCTGGTGGTGACAAAATCTCTCAGCATTTGCTTGCTGTAAAGTATTTTATTTCTCCTTTGCTTATGAAGCTTAGTTTGGCAGGATATGAAATTCTGGGTTGAAAATTCTTTTCTTTAAGAATGTTGAATATTGGCCCCCACTCTCTTCTGGCTTGTAGGGTTTCTGCCGAGAGATCCGCTGTTAGTCTGATGGGCTTCCCTTTGATGGTAACCCGACCTTTCTCTCTGGCTGCCCTTAACATTTTTTCCTTCATTTCAACTTTGGTGAATCTGACAATTATGTGTCTTGGAGTTGCTCTTCTCGAGGAGTATCTTTGTGGCGTTCTCTGTATTTCCTGAATCTGAATGTTGGCCTGCCTTGCTAGATTGGGGAAGTTCTCCTAGATAATATCCTGCAGAGTGTTTTCCAACTTGTTTCCATTCTCCCCGTCACTTTCAGGTACACCAATCAGACGTAGATTTGGTCTTTTCACATAGTCCCACATTTCTTGGAGGCTTTGCTCGTTTCTTTTTATTCTTTTTTCTCTAAACTTCCCTTCTCGCTTCATTTCATTCATTTCATCTTCCAGGGCTGATACCCTTTCTTCCATTTGATCGCATCGGCTCCTGAGGCTTCTGCATTCTTCCCGTAGTTCTCGAGCCTTGGTTTTCAGCTCCATCAGCTCCTTTAAGCAATTCTCTGTATTGGTTATTCTAGTTATACATTCTTCTAAATTTTTTTCAAAGTTTTCAACCTCTTTGCCTTTGGTTTGAATATCCTCCCGTAGCTCGGAGTAATTTGATCGTCTGAAGCCTTCTTCTCTCAGCTCGTCAAAGTCATTCTCCGTCCAGCTTTGTTCCGTTGCTGGTGAGGAACTGCTTTCCTTTGGAGGAGGAGAGGTACTCTGCTTTTTAGAGTTTCCAGTTTTTCTGCTCTGTTTTTTCCCCATCTTTGTGGTTTTATCTACTTTTGGTCTTTGATGATGGTGATGTACAGATGGGTTTTTGGTGTGGATGTCCTTTCTGTTAGTTTTCCTTCTAACAGACAGGACCCTCAGCTGCAGGTCTGTTGGAGTACCTGGCCGGCCGTGTGAGGTGTCAGTCTGCCCCTGCCGGGGGGTGCCTCCCAGTTAGGCTGCTCGGGGGTCAGAGGTCAGGGACCCACTTGAGGAGGCAGTCTGCCCGTTCTCAGATCTCCAGCTCTGTGCTGGGAGAACCACTGCTCTCCTCAAAGCTGTCAGACAGGGACATTTAAGTCTGCAGAGGTTACTGCTGTCTTTTTGTTTGTCTGTGCCCTGCCCCCAGAGGTGGAGCCTACAGAGGCAGGCAGGCCTCCTTGAGCTGTGGTGGGCTCCACCCAGTTCAAGCTTCCCGGCTGCTTTGTTTACTTAAGCTAGCCTGGGCAATGGTGGGCACCCCTCCCCTAGCCTCGCTGCCGACTTGCTGTTTGATCTCAGACTGCTGTGCTAGCAATCAGCGAGACTCCGTGGGCGTAGGACCCTCTGAGCCAGGTGCGGGCTATAATCTCCTGGGGCACCGTTTCCTAAGCCCATCGGAAAAGCACAGTATTCGGGTGGGAGTGGCCCGATTCTCCAGGTGCCGTCTGTCACCCCTGGAAAGGGAACTCCCTGACCCCTTGCGCTTCCCGAGTGAGGCAATGCCTCACCCCTGCTTTGGCTGGCGCACGGTGCACTCACCCACTGACCTGCGCCCACTGTCTGGCACTCCCTAGTGAGACAAACACGGTACCTCAGATGGAAATGCAGAAATCACCCGTCTTCTGCGTCGCTCACGCTGGGAGCTGTAGACCGGAGCTGTTCCTATTCGGCCATCTTGGCTCCTCCTCCCAGTGATCGCCTTTAATTATTCTTTCAGCCTGTAAGTTTTCATGTTTTCTTGCTGACTTTTAATAATGAAACCTGCTGACTTTTAGTAGTGAAACCACTGTTCTGACTCATTATTTATATCAGGTGTGCTTCCAATGTGAACTTACAAAGTGGTAGACATTTCTTGGTTATTTTATGTTTTGTTAAAAGTATCAGGGATCATTATGTCTAAGTTTGTTAATTATGTTGATACTTCTCCCAAGTGTTCCATTACTCTAAATGTCAGACAACTGGGAGAAGTTGTTCTGAAAGTTATAGAGAGCAGACAAGAGCCTTTTAACTGATGTATTCATTTCTTTAAGAGGCCATGAACTGGCAGTGTCTTCTCTCTGGAATCTCTGTTAGTCATTCCTACTGACTCACAGCAATTCCCTCTCTGAGCAGAAGTTCCCATGAGAGAAGACCCCACTAGATGGTGACGTCAACTGATGGAAGAATTTTGGATGATGTTTACAAAGCAAGGAGGTCTTCTGACTCTCACCAGCAGGCCAGTGTCAAGTGGAAGAGGCCAGGCCTGGCTGTTGGCCCTAGGCTTGGCTGGAATTGGCAAAGGTGCCATTTTAACTTCCACACCCTGCTCATGACTACCCACTCTACTCCTAACCAAGCTATTTATACCACAAATGCTTGACTACAGATATGGGGGCATAAGTGAATGAGAGAGAGAAAGAGAATGGGAAGCATTTTCCCACTTGTGCCATTACAACTGGTCAGGTCCCCAAGCATTCACTTGCTGTCTTCTATGAGTCTGACAGCCACTCTGTGAGTTAGGTAGGGCAGGTATTGATGCCATTTTACAGACGAGGCTTGTCCAGGATCACACAGCCATCTTGGATCCACTACCCAGTAGAGCTTGTGGAATCCATCTCAAAGGGATTAAAAGGATTGAAAATCTGCCCTGCAGATACTGATCAGTCAAGACTTTCTGCATGTTCAGGACAGCTACTGTTCTTTCCGCTCACTATTTCAAATAGCTCAGTCTCAAACTCTAGGCTGATTTGAAGCCCTAGCCTCTTCTCTCTCCCAAAGAGTCAAAAGATATAGTAGCCAGAGAGCCATTGAACATGCTCCTCCAACAGCAGCCTGGAGTTCATGCAAGTGAAAGGCTTTGTGAAGACATCACCCACCCTCTAGCAGATTATTTTATAAGTCAGATAAGCCAACTTTTTTGTTTCAATGTCTTCACTTTTTTCTTCTCTTGTTTATTTGTCCAGTTAGTCACTCTCTCGGAGGTCAATTGCATTCCCTACTGGGGCCACCAGTGTCCCAAAGGAAGAAGAGTTTGTGAACTGTGCTAATAATGCTACAGTATACCTAACCCAAACCCTGCCCTATGTGCTCTTTGCCATATGACTCAGATCATTGGTTGGTCTTCTGTGAGCCCTAGATCTTTCTTTTTAAAGTGTTAAGCCACTGTATTATCAGTCCAATTTCTAATCATGGCTTTTACCCATTGTTAGTCAAAAGTAGAGAAGAGTATGAGGCCTTATGAGAAACCCGTGTCCATGGTGTTTAGAGAAGTATAGAACTCCAGAAGTCATCCAGTTCAAAGCTTTATGGTGGGTAATCACTAATAATTTCCTTCTCCAAGATTAGTCAGTAAGTAATAGTGAAAATAAGAGCCAGTTTCTCAGGTACTTGTCAGGGGCCAAGCACTTTTTCTAGATATTTTAAATGAATTGATTCATTTCATTTTCATAGTAACTTCCTCATTATCACCATGTTACAGATGAACAAACTGAAGGTAAGAGAATCTAGGTAACTCACCCAAGGCCACATAGTACAGCTGGGATGTAAATCTGTGGGTATGAACCTGTGTTTGAGCTATGATTTGAATAATTCTGGAGCTATTACTCTCACCCACTCAGCTATACTTTTTCAACCAAAAGAAGAGATTAAGCTTATGTATGTGTGTGTGTGTGTGTGTGTGTGTGTGTGTGTGTGTAAAAGCATGTATAATAGGCCCTCCCTGCCTCCTTGCCCAGCTGAGGGCCTGGGGGAGGGAGAGACCCAGAGCACAGGACAGCAAAGCTTCTCATTCTTTTTGATTCTCTTTCTGCAGCAAAGATAGAACCTGAATTAATATCTCAATAAATGATCCTTCCCTCCATGGACCAGCCAATGAGCATTCAGCACTATTCACCCATCTTTTAGCTGGTGTAGGGAACAAGGAGATATGAGTGTGAAGATAATTGTAAAAATTTCAAAGGTCTTTGTTTCTTACTGAAATGACAAAGCTTGAGAGGTTCCTCCCTCCAGTCTCAGGATAATGAGACAGCATTTGCACACTTAAAGAGATTTTTCTCTCTTCTGAATGCTATTTTGTTCCACAAAAAAGCTTTGCTCTCAGTGTAGGGGAGGCTGATGAAGTTTTATTGTAGCCAAACAGGCAGCCTGATAAATATGACAGGACGACAGAGAGAGACAACAGAGCGACAGACACACAGAGGGGCAGAGAGGTGCTGGTAGAAGAATGAGCAGAGAAGTCAGAAACACACTGTGATGTATGGAGACAGAGAAAAGACACTCCAAGGACATAGAGACCAAGGCGAAACCGCAAAAGAGAACACAGCCAGAGTTAGAACGCACCAGTGCCCAGCTGTACATTAAATATGCTATCATTCCCCAAACTTAACTCATTTCAAATTAAAGTAATAGTTATACTACTTAGGCCCCTTGGGAAAAAAAAATTAATTGAGTGGGCTATCATATTGCAAACCTGCTTCCAGGTATCTGGCCACTCAAAAAAGTAATATATTTACTATCTGTTGCTCACCCTCCATCCCCAAACACTCCTCTGCATGCATTTGGTCTCTCAGAACCTGTCTGGTGTTGGTTTAAAAGCAGCCATGGCCTCTTTTTTTCTGGCCATTCTGGCAAATGTCTCTTAGTTTGCAAGTGTGTTTTAATCAATGGGCCTACAGCTCCAAGTGTGCAACTGACAGCTTCTTGAAAGATCTTTGTAAATCACATTGGAATAAATAATATCATATGAGAATAGATTGGGGTGTCTGCATTATAAATGAGTATGATAGCCAATGCTTAGGTTAAAAAAAATAAAGAAGGTTTTTGTTTAGTTTGTTGGTTTGCTTTGTTTACTGGAAATAATGTCATTCAAGGTATCTGGGTTTGGTTGATTTGTTGTTGTTTTTGCTTCTCTCCCCACAGCCCAAATGAGATAGCTTTGAACTTCCTGAAACACTTTTAGAAGAACAAGATTTCTGTATCCTATAAGAAGGAAAAGACAGTAGAATTTGTTTCCAGATTTTATCTAATATAAGAAGGCCCTCAGGGAACTGTGGCATAATTAGAATGATGTGGCCCCAGGTATCAAGAGTTCTCTCTTTTAGCCGTCAACTTGTGTAAGGAACCTAAACTTGGAGAGCCAACCTTATAGGGATAATGGCAACAACAAAATAACATGATGTACCCATTCATTAATGTGGGAATATTAATATATTGAGGGCCCCCTCTGGGGACAGGGCAGAGGGGATCCCTGCTCCCATGAAGCCTGCACTCTAGAGAGGGCAGAAAGGAAAAAAATATATATGTATTAGTACAGTAGGGCTGCCGTAACCAAGTGCCAAAAACTAGGTGGCTTAAACAACAGAAAAGTACTGTCTCGCCATTCTGGAGCTGGAAGTTCAAGATCAAGGTGTCAGCAGGGTTGGTTCCTTCTGAGGGCTATGAGGAGAATGAATCTGTCCCAGGCCTCACTCCTTGGCTTGTAGACAGCTGTCTTCACATCGCCATCCTTCTGTGCAGATCTGTGTCTAAACCTCCTCTTCTGAATAATGACGCTAGTCATGTTGGGTGAGGGCCTGCCCTAATGACCTCATGTTCACTTGATTACCTCTGTAAAGGCCTTGTCTCCAAATAAGGTCACACTCTGAGGTACTGAAGGTTAGGACTTCAACATACAAATTTTGGGGACAGGGACAATTCGACCCATAAGAATATATGAATAATATAACTGTGACATGAAGGAACTTAGGAAAATACGATAAAAACTAATTGTGTGTGTTGGGGGAGGGGGGAGCCAGCACAGTGACGGTAGGGCTCAGGAGGTGGCATTGAGGCTGAGGCCTGAAGGAGGAGAAAGAACGAGGCGAGGGAGAGCTATCCAGGCAGAGGCACAGGAGCATGGTCGGAAACTGCTTGGCTGGTTTTGAAACCATCCCCCAAAAAACTTTATAAAATGGATTAAAGGGAAAAAGTAAATTTCAACTTAGGCTAGCAACACAATCAGCAGAAATCACTAAGCCAGCTTGCCCTTTGGCCCACTTCCTTGTAGCAGGTCGCTGCTCACAACCCCAGGATAAGGTAGCCCTCCTCACAAGGCTCTTTGTTCTATGGATAAAATCTAAGCGTTTCTCCTTTAGATTCTGCAAACTAACAAACTATCCAACCCCCTCCTCTGAAGGGCCCACTAAGCAGCTGACTCCTGGAAGACACAGCTTCCACATCCTGATAATTTCACTCCTTTACCGGACCAGTCGATGACCCCATGTTTTCCAGCCCCTCATCCTCCACAATCCCCTTAAAAACTCTTGCCCAGAACTCCTCAGCAAACAGATTTGAAGCTGGGAATTCTTCCTGTTTTCTTGTCCAGCGGCCTTGCAATTATTGAACTCTTTCTCTGCTGCAAACCCTGCTGTCTGAGTATTGGCCTGTTGCTGCACAGTGGGCTGGTGAACCTGGCAGTTTTGCAACAGTTTGATGTGCAAAAGAGAGAGAGCCCAGATGAAAATATACAGTGATGTGGGTGGATGAATCTTAAATGAGAAAAAAATCCAAACCCAACGACAACATCTTGTATGATTGTATTTATATGACATCCTAGAAAAGGCAAAAATCAGACAGCAGAAAGCAGACCTAGGGCTGCCTGGGGCCAGGGATGAAGAGCAAAGGAGCAAAAGCAGCTTTGAGGATGAGGGAAGTGCCTTCTATCTTGGTGGTTACACAGTTACATATTAGTCAGCATTCTTTAGAGGGACAGAAACTGAGGGGCAAGGAAAACCAATCCAAGTCCCAAAACTGAAGAACTTGGAATCTGATGTTCGAGGGCAGGAGGCACCCAGCACAGGAGAAAGATGCAGGCTGGGAGCCTAGGCCAGTCTCACCTTTTCATGTTTTTCTGCCTGCTTTATATTTGCTGGCAGCTATGCTGCCCACCCAGATTAAGGGTGGGTCTGCCTTTCCCAGCCCACTGACTCAAATGTTAATCTCCTTTGGCAACACCCTCACAGACACACCCAGGATCAATACTTTGCATCCTTCAATCCAATCAAGTTGGACACTCAGTATTAACCATCACATACATCATCCTAGAAAAGGCAAAAATCAGACAGCAGAAAACAGATCTGTGGCTGCCTGGGTCCAGGGATGGACAGCAAAGGGAAAAAAGGCAGACTTGAGGATGAGGGGACTGCCTTCTGTCTTGGTGGTTACATAGTTATGTACAAGAATCACAATTCAAACACCGTACACTTAAAATAAGTGAAAATTGTTCTGTGAAAACAGTGCCTTAATAAAAAAGGAACACACACATACACACTTGGGCTGCAGTGGAAAGTGGATTGGGGGAAGTGAATGTGGCACTGATGGGTGGGAGGCATCCCAGTAGCTCAGGTGAGCAGGGGTGACAACAGGGGTGGACTACGGTGGCCACAGTGAGCTGGGAGGGGTGGTTAGGTGTGGAGTCCACTTTGAAGGTAGGAGCCAGAGGGGTTGCTGATGGATTAGAAAAACAGAATCAAGAAAAGGACCAATCAAGGCAGGTCCCTAGGGTTGAGGTTTAAGCAGGTGAGTTGATAGTGGTCCCAGAATGCACAACACACTGTGAAATACCAACCAAACATAAAGAAATGTCATCATTTCCCGAGATCCCTCTTTCCAGGATAGAGCATACCCCAAGAACAGCCTGGTAAAACTGTCTCTTCTGCATTGTGTCCAGCAGGCAGAACAGAGGGCAGAAGCTCCCACACCAGGTGAGCCTGAGATCCACGTGGGTGAGTGCTCATTACAGAGTCCCAGTTCTGATCCCCAGAGTCTAATTCAGTAGCTCTGGGGTGGTATCTGGGACTCGATAATCCCATGAATGAGGACACCACGGCACCTGTGCGCAAGCAACCTGAGAACTCAACTTTGAGAACACAGCCTCTGGGAGAAGGGGAATAACACGCCTCTGCCGCCCACCACACACAGCCCACAGTTGGCCCTGGGTCAGACACAGGTTATGTCTTAACCTTGTATAGAGAAAAAACCTTAGACAAATTCAATTTAACAGAGTTTAACTGAGCAAAGAATGATTTGCGAATCGGGCAGCCCCAAGAATCACAGCAGATGCACAGACGCTCCAACGCAGCCACGTGGTGGCAGAAGACTTACGGACAAAAATACGAAAATGACGTCCAGAAAAGGGAAGTGGGGTACAGAAACAGCCGATTAGTTACAGCTCTCGGTGTTTGCCTTATTTGAACGTGGTTTGAACAGTTGGCTGCCTGTGATTGGCTGAACTCTGTGATTGGCAAAAGAGCGGGTGATAGTCTGCTCACGCATTCAGTTAGGTTACAGTTCACTATGCATGGAGAAACCTTTAGGCTGAACTTAAAATATGTACGGAGGCAGCTTTAGGCTAAATGTAATTTAACAACCTGAAGCCACTGGGTGGGGATGTTTTGGATCCTGATGCCACTTGGCAGCGGCCTAGTTTGTTGAGTCACTTCCCCCAACTAGCAGCTCAGGTCACTGCTGAGGACACAGGCTCACCTATCCATCAAGAGATGGGCTCCCACCCAAGGGGGCCACCAGGGGGTGGTCCTGAGCTGAGGCTGCAGCCAAGCCCTCCCAGTCCATCCTATACATCAGGCTCCCAGAAAATCCCACTCTAGGCTGGGAGTGTGCGGAAGTTGGAAATGGGGTTGGGGAGTCCAGGCTGGCAGGGTGGTCAGGAGAGTGAAGTGGACCCCTCAGGGTGCCCCGAGGCAGGATCTCAGCCTCTTCCTTGGGGGACTGCTGAGATGGCAGTTGTGCTGGGGTTGGGAGGGAGTGCCACCTCTGTGAGCACCAGCACAGAGCAGGGAGAGGAGGGAGCTGGCTGCACAGCAGGCGCACAGAGGAAACACATGCGGCAAGTCCCGAACTGCAGAAACTCTCATCATTCAGAGTCCCTAAGTCCTTCCATCCTCTCTGTTTCCTGAAATTCAGGGGCTCTGGGCAGAGGAAGCAGAAGCAAGCAGGGCTTCAGTCACCATCTCTGAGTGCCCTCCTGAGCCTTCACCTATGGCAGCTGCCTCCCCCTTTTCCCAGAGCCAGCCTCGCCTTGGGCTGGCCTCAGGCTTCTGCAGCATCCTAGGGCTTCCCTCTGCCCCCATGGATCCCACATTCACTGGCCACCTGTGCACCTCGATGTCCACTAGGGCCCAGCACCTATGTTCCCACCTCCTCACAGGGTGGTGACCTGGAGGCTGGGAGACCCACCGACAGGGCGCTCAGCTGCAGCCTAGAAAGCTCTCAGCTGGCTCTCCTGACCCCCAGCTTAGATCTTCAGCTTGGGCTGCTGCTCTCCCAGCTCCCACTTCTCCCCAAATCTCCATCCCCCTTGTGACTTTCCAGGTTCAAGCTTCCCATTTACGTTCCCAGTTCCATTCTGCCAGCACATGCCTGTCCTTAGAACATGTTTCTGGAACAATAATCTAGTAATGAGATTCCAACAGACTACAAAACGTGAAGGAGACACAAGGAAGGAACAAGGCTCTTTTCTGTTTCTTAATGTTCATTTATTCAACAAATACTAATTGAGCCTCTATTGTGTGCCAGGTTCCATTCTAATGCTGGAGACACAGACAACTCAAAACAGATGTCCCCCACTCAAGGGGCACATGGCATACAGGGAATAGATGCCTCATTACATCTGTTTAAGAAACAACATAGCCACTGCAGAGATTCACGGCAGGCTGAACACGTGTTTATCTCCACTCCTCTTGCATCCACTAAAATGATAGTAAAGTCGTAGACCACCCATAAGGACAAAGGAAATTGAAGACGGTAGAGGAGAGATTGATTTCAGCAATGTTTTGAAGATAAAAATGTAGATGGACAACAACTTCAACCACCTTTCTCTGCTCTGACAAGGGCCTGCATGGGGAACACGCAGGTTTGGGCTGCAGAATTCCATCTGGAAAGGCTTGGAAACTGACCACCCCAGGCAGGAAGAACAACCAAATTCACTGCAGGCCAGAACTGTGTGTGGTATTAAATGTGCAGGCTCTGCAGAGAGATTGCAGGATTCAAATCCCGGTCGTCTGCTCACTGGCTGTGTGATATAGGTCAAGGTTCTAAACCTCTCTGTGCCTCTTTGTCCTCATCTGTACACAAGGGGCAGCAAAAGTGCCTTTCTCACAGTGCTGTTCTAAGTGCGCCTGAGAACCCGCCACAAGCACTCAGTGCAGCCCCGGACACAGAGTGAGCACTCAGTAAGGGGCAGCTATTAGCATTGCTATTTCTTCTCTCTTAGCTCAGAGGGTCTCCCAGAGCAGCCAGTCCTCACATCGTGTCCCCAGAATGGAAGAACAGGTAGAACCTAATGCCATCACCACACAGTATCGTTGGGAAGTTGTATGACATCCCTTTGTTTGAGTTAATAAAGCCCCTTCCCTCCTTTAGATTAAAAAAAGAAAGAAATGGAATGAACAGCGCACTGCCTGGCTTCTCCTCCACATCTCTGAGGCGGGACACTTCCCCACAGACCCGCAAATCACTCAGCCTCATGTGACCATCGTGCCAGGAGGGGCATGAGGTGGCACCAGTCCAGCCTCTACATGTCACTGCACAAAGTTGACTCCACAGAGGGGAGTGACACCCACAAGGCCACACGCTGGTGACTTTTGGGGATGGGAATGCAGAGCCCTGAGGCCTCACCTGCTGTCTCTCTATCCCTCGACGTTGCTTCCTATGTGAAACTGGCCACAATTCAAGGAGACAGGCAGAGCAAAGGGGGTTTTATAATACGTGAGCCTCAGGCCCTCTTTTGTCCCAAACCACACTTGTGTCTCCCACTCCTCCCCCTCCCCCTGTTGTCACATGGCTCCTTGTCATGTGGCACCAGGCTCTCCAGAACCCCAGTGTCAGAAGGTGTCCCTCTGAGCATCGAAGATTTTCCACCACGATGGGGCAGCCGGATTCTCAATGGCCAGAGGTGCAGGGACAGCAGTCAGGCTTGTCCTGAGGAGCAGTGACAAGGCAGATGGCACCACCTTGTGAGAGAGGAGAGCAGCAAGATGCCCCGGTCACAGCGGCATGCAGGTGGCCCCAGCCAGATGGCTTTTCCCAAGTCCAGATTTTCAGGCTGATCTGGACACTCAAGATCCCCAGCTTCTATGCTGAGGAGTCCTGGCCTGCTCTTGAGCTGGTGAGACCCCAGTTCCCCTGAGAGCCTGCTTCCCAGCCGCTCTCTGGTTTAGGGCCCACAGTTGACCTCTCTGGGAGTCTGTTTGGCAACTCAGAGGATGCTCTGAGCACCTGGGGGAAGAAAGTTCTTGCTGGCCTCACCCTTGGGACTCTCCAGGCCATCTGTGCTTTCTCTGCTCCTCCTGGAACCTGAGGGGTTCTGAGAGTCCCAGGAGCTCAGCCTGTCCTCCTGACATTGACACAGGAGACAGCAAAGCTACAACACAGATATACCACAATACGAGCTTCCGCAGAGCCAAAGAAGCAATGGCTCTGCTATTACATAGGCCTCGATGCTGTTGTCTTGCTCTCACAAGCTGTGTGACCTTGGGGAGGTGGCTTGCCTTCTCTGATCCCCAGTTCATCTGTAAAGTGGTGGAAATTGGATGAATGACCCCATTGCACAGAATATCCAGTGCTACTCAAAATCCTGGCACTGAGTTCTTAGGAAGAAGCCTCTGGACAAGGAAGGCCAGGGAGTGTAGAATTCATCTATCAAAGATTTTAAACAAAATGGTCAGCATGTGAGAGAGGCTCAAGACACGACTCTTCTGGGAAATGCATTCATGTAGAACAGCCCATGCCTCACAACACAGTGACAGATCACACTGACTAATCACAAGAGCTAACATTTATTGAGCACTTACTGTGTACCAAGCCCTGTACTAAGCACTTTTTATACATGCTTTCTTCATTTAATCCTCACAAAGAAACCCATCTTACACATGAGGACACTGAATCTTTGAAAGGTTTGTAATTTGCTCAAGAAAGTATCTGAGCTGGATTTGATCCCAAGCATGGCTGAGTTTGCTCTTGTCCATTATGAGGGTGGAAAGTCACTCTATTTTGATGATATTCATCAGATCAACCCCAAAAGGCAGCCCCTGCTTTGCCTTGGGGGTTCACCCTCAAGTTATCAGCAGTGAGTGTGACTTCAAAGATCATTCTTTTCTGTTTGTTTTTAGAGACAGGGTCCCTCTCTGTCACCTAGGGCTCAAGCGTGGTGAGACACGATCATAGCTCACTGCAGCCTCAAGCTTCTGATCTCAAGTGATCCTCACAGGTAGCTGGGATTACAGGTGTGCACCACCATGCTCAGCTATTTTTTAAAAATTTTTTGTAGAGATGGGGTCTCACTGTGTTGTCCAGGCTGGTCTTGAACTCCTGGCCTCAAGTGATCCTCGTGCTTCCACCTCCTAAAGTGCCAGGATTACAAGTGTGAGCCACTGTGCCAGGAAGGGATCTTTCTAGAGCTCCAGGGTGTAGATATGGGACTGACTGGGAGTCCAGGATAACCAGCTGAAGATTGGAATGTTCTACAAAGTCTGCTTCAGTCAATGGCAAGTCCAAGTGAAACACAGTTTATATGACCCAGGGAGAGCTATATAAACTACCCACCTTTAGACAATCTCTAGTATGTGTGTGTCTGTATGTGTGTACACACGTTTGCACATGCGTGCAAGGAGGTATCTGACTCTTCTTTTTAAGGAAGGCTGGGTCCATCATTTCCTAAAACTCCCCTTTCACTGAAGCTCTCTTTGCATACACACTATCCTTGCTGGCTCCTGGAATACAGGTATGAGCACTTTTTGTGCAGTTGGTTTCCATGTGAATGAAAACATTCTGCAATCCCTAAGAGGCTCACAAGCCTTTGGGTCTTTTCATGGGTTTTTCTAATTTCACACTTTTCTCCAATAATTCAAGTATCCATCAGCTTAGCTCACCCCCTTCCTTGGATAGCTGCAGGTTCTCCCTGCCTCTCTCCTGCTCCCCTTCTTTCAGGAGGCCTCCTAAGGAGTGAGCCCTGGTGTATGGGGGCTTCTCACTCCTTAGCACCCCTAAAGCTGCTTGTCCTGCCCTGGCTTTGGCTCAGATGGGCCTTTTTCTCCCAAACAGCTGGTGCCTGGAGCAACATCTGACTTAGGTTGAATACCCCTCAGACATATTAATTTTTCTAAAAATCAACATAGTGAATTTTGCTGTATTATTAATTCAACCTTCTTATAGGGGGAATCTGGCTCCCTAAGAGGATAAATTGTATCATTACCTACTGGTGGCAGCAGCAATTAGAGGGATTATAATTCAATTAGGGTTTTAATACCTGATTACCATAACAGTGTTGCCAGTGAAATTCTCCTGCTTATATCAGAATTGCTGTTTACTCTTCAGAGATGCTATAGACAGAGTGTTTATGTCTCCTGCCAAATTCATATGTCAAAATCCTAACTTCTAATGTTATGGTATTAAAAGGTGGGGGCCTTTGGGAGGGAATTAGGTCATAAGGGTAGGACTCTAATTAATGGGATTAGTATTCTTATACGAGGGACCCCAAAGAGTTCCCTTGCCCCTGCCACCAAGTGAGGACATGGTAAAAAGACAGGGGTCTATGAACCCTGAAGCACACCCTCAGCAGACACTAAAGTGCTTTGATTTTGGACTTCCCAGCCTCCAGAACTGTAAGAAATAAGTTTTTGTTGTTTATAAGCCACCAGTCTATGATATTCTGTTGTAGTAGCCTGAACAGACTAAGAGAAGAGAGTTTTAGTGCCAGGTGCTTACTTTATTCGTGTCTCAGATACCCCAGGAGCTCTGCAATAATCACAACTATCATGGTCTGATATCTTATGTTGTCACAAAGGTAAGTGCTGTTTTGATCATTACTTTTAATGGCAAAACCACAATTACTTTTGCACCAACCTAATACATTCTAAATCACTAAACCATTGTGAAAGTTCCTATAAGGTTGGTGTTATTCCTGTTTTGCAGATGCAGACACTGAGGCTCATGGGTGTGAAGCAGTTTGCTCAAGGTTAAGTGGCAGAGATGTTGGCAAGGCTGCCTGGCCCCATTCTAAGTGGTTCTTTCCTCCATGCTATCCTTGAAGAGCACCCTGTATGTGGATGAAAGCAGGTGTTTAGCATCACAGTGTATGATGTCCCCAGGGCATTTGTGACTGTGTTCTATGTCAGTCTGGGGATCTTTCCAGGGCAAAAAAAGAAGAGACACCACACAGCAAGAAGAGACGCCACCCATCACACAGCATATTTTGTGTTAAGATATTACTCTCATTATCTGTCACTGAGAGCATTATTATTCCTGACCATTTACAGAATCCACTGGCAAGTAGTAATGGCAGCACCACTGCAAGCACTGGGATGAAAAGATGTCATCAAAGAGTAAAAAGGGGCGCTGGGTGCAGTGGCTCATGCTTGTAATCCCAGCACTTTGGGAGGCCGAGGCGGGCGGATCACAAGGTCAGGAGATTGAGATCATCCTGGCTAACACGGTGAAAGCCCGTCTCTACAAAAAATACAAAAAAATTAGTCGGGTATGGTGGTGGGCACCTGTAGTCCCAGCTACTCGGTAGGTTGAGGCAGGAGAATGGGGTGAACCCGGGAGGTGGAGCTTGCAGTGAGCCGAGATCGCACCACTGCACTCCAGCCTGGGCGACAGAGTGAGACTCTGTCTCAAAAAAAAAAAGAATAAAAAGGGTCATGTTTCACAGTCAAACAGTTTCTTCACGGCAGTACTTTTCAGAGCCTTTAATATGCTATTTTACATTTGGATCTGTAAGAGGAGAATTTAGAATCTATTAATCACATCTGTATTGTATTGTATTTTCACAAAGCTGGACCAGTTCTGTGAAATTCCCTTTGAGAAACACTGGTGTGAGGCCATCTCTTCTTTTCCTCTGCCTTCACACAAACAAAAACTGCTTCTAGATTTCTAGTTCTTCATTTCCTCTACTCCCAGACAGCAGCAATGGTGCAAATTACATTAAAGTATTTATCCTAATTGAGACTGAACTCCTTTGGCCTAGGATGGTTACAGCCAGGGGCTATCAAAGCCATTTTCTAATATATTAACAGTTCTTCTTGACCAAAGCAGGTACACATGTCCCCAAGCACATGGTGTGCTGAGAAGAGATAGGACATGCCCATCAAAGTTCTAAAGGCATAAACACAAACACACGTGCAAGGGAAAAAATACTCCCCGAAGAAGCACACATCTTTAAAATTCATGGTAAATTTTACGCTGAAATTGGCATTTTACTTTTTAAAACTTAGGAAAATGGTTTTGCTTTGTTGTTGTTGTTATTGTTGTTGTTTTGCTTTTATTTGTTTTGAACTGGGGACAGAGAGCAAGATCCAAGCACTGTGTCAGGCTTCCCTGGAAATGCTACTGTAGCTAGATGTTTCGTGTGTGTGTGCTAGAGTTTGGAATCACTAAATGCTAAAGGCTTGGGGAACATGCCAGTTTAGATTAACTACCTGCCAGGCATTCTCTGAAATTTCCACCTGGGGTTTGCATCATAGATGAACCAACCTTTGGAAAGCTCGGTTTTGACAGGTGGGAGTGGAATTTTGAAGCCCGGTGTCATCAATGCAGTGCTCTGTACACCTCCTGGAAATAACTCTTCCACGTCTGGACAGCTGGGACAGTTGAAATTAAAGTTCTTCTTTAGAAGATGTTTCAGTTGTAAGAAACAGAAAGCAGCTTTAGTTGGGGGAAAAAAATGCATGCATTGGGTGGCTCACAGTACTGAAAGAAGAGCTGAGCAACCATTTCAGGCAGGCAGGAAATGGGGCACCCTGGGGTATCTGGAAGTAGGGGCTTATGTTTTTCTTTTCTAAGAGGCTGCCATTAAGGTGGCTCAGCTCTGTTCCAGTTCCTAGGAGTGAGACTGAGATTGGCTCACCTAGGCTGAGGGTCTCCCTTTTGACCAGTAGGTTTGAGTGGGGAGGGAGAAGGGAAGTTTGCCAGTCATCATTTCTGGAACCCTAGGCCGGTGTGTGAGGATTTTTTCTAAGGAAGGAAGAGCCTTCCCAAGTGGGGTCAACTCCAGATGTGAAAAGGAAGCAGATAACTATGGATGTGACCCATTTGTTCTGAACCAGAAAGAATGGGACATATCTTCAGTGATAAGTAATGGGAGGTGAGAAAACAGTAAGTTTAAGGAAAAGAACAGTATCTTCAAAATGGTAAAGCTGAGGGGAATGTGCCAGAACCTTCAGGGAGATGGAGTATGCCCAGACAACAAGGACCACGGCTTTAGCTAGAAAAGCTCTTTAGGAGAAGGGCAATTCAATAGGGCTAAATAGATTGACAAAAGAGCCAGCTCTTCTGCTCAAATTCTAACCCACTAAGAAGACATGTGAGCCCTAAAGGAGACTGCAAACAGCCTGCTCTACATTTTTATGTGACTGATGTGCCATTTTTGTGTTTTAATTAAACAAGTTTGGTGCTGTCACAGATGCTGTTAACCCAACAGCCATTCTTTAACCCTTTTCCCAAGCAGGTAGAATCTTTCTCCTGCAAAAAGACTGAAAATGCTGGATATTCACTCTTCCAAGCCCCCATGACTTCTGGGGGTGGCCATCTTACATCATTCTAGCCAATGCAAGTAAAGGAAATATTTCTCAGGGGTGCTGGGAAACATTTTCTTCCCTGATAAACAGACCCACAAGTAGAGTTATCTTGTCACATGACTGGGCTCCTTTCTTTCTGCGTTAGAGCATGATGGAATGAGGATGTGATTCTTGGGGATGCTGCAGCCACCTTGTGATCATGAGAGAGAACCACTGGCATACTGAAGATGGTGAAGCAAGAGGATGGGAAAGCCTGGGGGCTTTGAGACCACCAACCTCTCAATTTCTTATTATTTTTAATCTTAACAAACCCCTACTGATTAAGCTTCTTTCACTGGGGTGTATTGTTGGTTGCATTCTAATGTATCTCAATGGAAACAGTTGCCCAAGGTAAAATCAAACAATCTCATATAAAATGAAGATTCTTGACTTCTCTTGGGGGAATATGTGTTTTGGCCGGGCGCGGTGGCTCACACCTGTAATCCTGGCACTTTGGGAGGCCGAGGCAGGCAGATCAGGAGGTCAGGAGATCAAGACCATCCTGGCTAACACAGTGAAACCCCATCTCTACTAAAAAATACAAAAAAATTAGCCGAGCATGGCGGCAGGTGCCTGTAGTCCCAGCTACTCAGGAGGCTGAGGCAGGAGAATGGCGTGAACCTGGGAGGCAGAGCTTACAGTGAGCCGGGATCGTGCCACTGCACTCCAGCCTGGGCGACAGAGCAAGACTCCATCTAAAAAAAAAAAAAAAAAAATTCAAAAGATCTGACAACACTGGGCCTGCCTTTCTATCCAGCAAATAACAACCTGGAGCTAAAGAGGGTCAGCACCACTTCCCTGGGGTGTGTGCTTTTAGTCCACAGTCTCCACTATTCCTTTTTTTTTTTTTTTTTTTTTTTCCTTTTATTATTATTATTATTATTATTATTATTATACTTTAGGTTTTATGGTACATGTGCGCAATGTGCAGGTAAGTTACATATGTATACATGTGCCATGCTGGTGCGCTGCACCCACTAACTGGTCATCTAGCATTAGGTATATCTCCCAGTGCTATCCCTCCCCCCTCCCCCCACCCCACAACAGTCCCCAGAGTGTGATGTTCCCCTTCCTGTGTCCATGTGTTCTCATTGTTCAATTCCCACCTATGAGTGAGAATATGCGGTGTTTGGTTTTTTGTTCTTGCGATAGTTTACTGAGAATGATGATTTCCAATTTCATCCATGTCCCTACAAAGGACGTGAACTCATCATTTTTTATGGCTGCATAGTATTCCATGGTGTATATGTGCCACATTTTCTTAATCCAGTCTATCATTGTTGGACATTTGGGTTGGTTCCAAGTCTTTGCTATTGTGAATAATGCGGCAATAAACATATGTGTGCATGTGTCTTTATAGCAGCATGATTTATAGTCCTTTGGGTATATACCCAGTAATGGGATGGCTGGGTCGAATGGAATTTCTAGTTCTAGATCCCTGAGGAATCGCCACACTGACTTCCACAAGGGTTGAACTAGTTTACAGTCCCACCAACAGTGTAAAAGTGTTCCTATTTCTCCACATCCTCTCCAGCACCTGTTGTTTCCTGACTTTTTAATGATTGCCATTCTAACTGGTGTGAGATGGTATCTCATTGTGGTTTTGATTTGCATTTCTCTGATGGCCAGTGATGGTGAGCATTTTTTCATGTGTTTTTTGGCTGCATAAATGTCTTCTTTTGAGAAGTGTCTGTTCATGTCCTTCGCCCACTTTTTGATGGGGTTGTTTGTTTTTTTCTTGTAAATTTGTTGGAGTTCATTGTAGATTCTGGATATTAGCCCTTTGTCAGATGAGTAGGTTGCGAAAATTTTCTCCCATTTTGTAGGTTGCCTGTTCACTCTGATGGTAGTTTCTTTTGCTGTGCAGAAGCTCTTGAGTTTAATTAGATCCCATTTGTCAATTTTGGCTTTTGTTGCCATTGCTTTTGGTGTTTTAGACATGAAGTCCTTGCCCATGCCTATGTCCTGAATGGTAATGCCTAGGTTTTCTTCTAGGGTTTTTATGGTTTTAGGTCTAACATTTAAGTCTTTAATCCATCTTGAATTGATTTTTGTATAAGGTGTAAGGAAGGGATCCAGTTTCAGCTTTCTACATATGGCTAGCCAGTTTTCCCAGCACCATTTATTAAATAGGGAATCCTTTCCCCATTTCTTGTTTTTGTCAGGTTTGTCAAAAATCAGATACTTGTAGATATGTGGCATTATTTCTGACGGCTCTGTTCTGTTCCATTGATCTATATCTCTGTTTTGGTACCAGTACCATGCTGTTTTGGT
The DNA here is from genome assembly GCF_028885655.2 of Pongo abelii. Classification (NCBI taxonomy): domain Eukaryota; kingdom Metazoa; phylum Chordata; class Mammalia; order Primates; family Hominidae; genus Pongo; species Pongo abelii. The sequence goes on along the minus strand of NC_071993.2, from coordinate 127,661,979 downwards.
TACTGTAGCCTTGTAGTATAGTTTGAAGTCAGGTAGTGTGATGCCTCCAGCTTTGTTCTTTTGGCTTAGGATTGACTTGGCGATGCGGGCTCTTTTTTGGTTCCATATGAACTTTAAAGTAGTTTTTTCCAATTCTGTGAAGAAAGTCATTGGTAGCTTGATGGGGATGGCATTGAATCTGTAAATTACCTTGGGAAGGATGGCCATTTTCATGATATTGATTCTTCCTACCCATGAGCATGGAATGTTCTTCCATTTGTTTGTATCCTCTTTTATTTCCTTGAGCAGTGGTTTGTAGTTCTCCTTGAAGAGGTCTTTCACATCCCTTGTAAGTTGGATTCCTAGGTATTTTATTCTCTTTGAAGCAATTGTGAATGGGAGTTCACTCATGATTTGGCTCTCTGTTTGTCTGTTATTGATGTATAAGAATGCTTGTGATTTTTGCACATTGATTTTGTATCCTGAGACTTTGCTGAAGTTGCTTATCAGCTTAAGGAGATTTTGGGCTGAGACAATGGGGTTTTCTAGATATACTATCATGTCATCTGCAAACAGGGACAATTTGACTTCCTCTTTTCCTAATTGAATACCCTTGATTTCCTTCTCCTGCCTAATTGCCCTGGCCAGAACTTCCAACACTATGTTGAATAGAAGTGGTGAGAGAGGGCATCCCTGTCTTGTGCCAGTTTTCAAAGGGAATGCTTCCAATTTTTGCCCATTCAGTATGATATTGGCTGTGGGTTTGTCATAAATAGCTCTTATTATTTTGAGATACGTCCCATCAATTCCTAATTTATTGAGAGTTTTTAGCATGAAGGGTTGTTGAATTTTGTCAAAGGCCTTTTCTGCATCTATTGAGATAATCATGTGGTTTTTGTCTTTGGTTCTGTTTATATGCTGGATTACATTTATTGATTTGCGTATATTGAACCAGCCTTGCATCCCAGGGATGAAGCCCACTTGATCATGGTGGATAAGCTTTTTGATGTGCTGCTGGATTCGGTTTGCCAGTATTTTATTGAGGATTTTTGCATCAATGTTCATCAAGGATATTGGTCTAAAATTCTCTTTTTTTGTTGTGTCTCTGCCAGGCTTTGGTATCAGGATGATGCTGGCCTCATCAAATGAGTTAGGGAGGATTCCCTCTTTTTCTATTGATTGGAATAGTTTCAGAAGGAATGGTACCAGCTCCTCCTTGTACCTCTGGTAGAATTCGGCTGTGAATCCATCTGGACCTGGACTTTTTTTGGTTGGTAAGCTATTGATTATTGCCACAATTTCAGCTCCTGTTATTGGTCTATTCAGAGATTCAACTTCTTCCTGGTTTAGTCTTGGGAGGGTGTATGTGTTGAGGAATTTATCCATTTCTTCTAGATTTTCTAGTTTATTTGCATAGAGGTGTTTGTAATATTCTCTGATGGTAGTTTGTATTTCTGTGGGATCGGTGGTGATATCCCCTTTATCATTTTTTATTGCATCTATTTGATTCTTCTCTCTTTTTTTCTTTATTAATCTTGCTAGCGGTCTATCAATTTTGTTGATCCTTTCAAAAAACCAGCTCCTGGATTCATTTATTTTTTGAAGGGTTTTTTGTGTCTCTATTTCCTTCAGTTCTGCTCTGATTTTAGTTATTTCTTGCCTTCTGCTAGCTTTTGAATGTGTTTGCTCTTGCTTTTCTAGTTCTTTTAATTGTGATGTTAGGGTGTCAATTTTGGATCTTTCCTGCTTTCTCTTGTGGGCATTTAGTGCTATAAATTTCCCTCTACACACTGCTTTGAATGCATCCCAGAGATTCTGGTATGTTGTGTCTTGGTTCTCGTTGGTTTCAAAGAACATCTTTATTTCTGCCTTCATTTCGTTATGTACCCAGTAGTCATTCAGGAGCAGGTTGTTCAGTTTCCATGTAGTTGAGCGGTTTTGAGTGAGATTCTTAATCCTGAGTTCTAGCTTGATTGCACTGTGATCTGAGAGACAGTTTGTTACAATTTCTGTTCTTTTACATTTATTGAGGAGAGCTTTACTTCCAAGTATATGGTCAATTTTGGAATAGGTGTGGTGTGGTGCTGAAAAAAATGTATATTCTGTTGATTTGGGGTGGAGAGTTCTGTAGATGTCTATTAGGTCCGCTTGGTGCAGAGCTGAGTTCAATTCCTGGGTATCCTTGTTGACTTTCTGTCTCGTTGATCTGTCTAATGTTGATAGTGGGGTGTTAAAGTCTCCCATTATTAATGTGTGGGAGTCTAAGTCTCTTTGTAGGTCACTCAGGACTTGCTTTATGAATCTGGGTGCTCCTGTATTGGGTGCATATATATTTAGGATAGTTAGCTCTTCTTGTTGAATTAATCCCTTTACCATTATGTAATGGCCTTCTTTGTCTCTTTTGATCTTTGTTGGTTTAAAGTCTGTTTTATCAGAGACTAGGATTGCAACCCCTGCCTTTTTTTGTTTTCCATTTGCTTGGTAGATCTTCCTCCATCCTTTTATTTTGGGCCTATGTGTGTCTCTGCACGTGAGATGGGTTTCCTGAATACAGCACACTGATGGGTCTTGAGTCTTTATCCAGTTTGCCAGTCTGTGTCTTTTAATTGGAGCATTTAGTCCATTTACATTTAAAGTTAATATTATGTGTGAATTTGATCCTGTCATTATGATGTTAGCTGGATATTTTGCTCGTTAGTTGATGCAGTCTCTTCCTAGTCTCGATGTTCTTTACATTTCGGTATGATTTTGCAGTGGCTGGTACCGGTTGTGCCTTTCCATGTTTAGCGCTTCCTTCAGGAGCTCTTTTAGGGCAGGCCTGGTGGTGACAAAATCTCTCAGCATTTGCTTGTCTGTAAAGTATTTTATTTCTCCTTCACTTATGAAGCTTAGTTTGGCAGGATATGAAATTCTGGGTTGAAAATTCTTTTCTTTAAGAATGTTGAATATTGGCCCCCACTCTCTTCTGGCTTGTAGGGTTTCTGCCGAGAGATCCGCTGTTAGTCTGATGGGCTTCCCTTTGATGGTAACCCGACCTTTCTCTCTGGCTGCCCTTAACAGTTTTTCCTTCATTTCAACTTTGGTGAATCTGACAATTATGTGTCTTGGAGTTGCTCTTCTCGAGGAGTATCTTTGTGGCGTTCTCTGTATTTCCTGAATCTGAATGTTGGCCTGCCTTGCTAGATTGGGGAAGTTCTCCTGGATAATATCCTGCAGAGTGTTTTCCAACTTGGTTCCATTCTCCCCGTCACTTTCAGGTACACCAATCAGACGTAGATTTGGTCTTTTCACATAGTCCCACATTTCTTGGAGGCTTTGCTCGTTTCTTTTTATTCTTTTTTCTCTAAACTTCCCTTCTCGCTTCATTTCATTCATTTCATCTTCCAGGGCTGATATCCTTTCTTCCATTTGATCGCATCGGCTCCTGAGGCTTCTGCATTCTTCCTGTAGTTCTCGAGCCTTGGTTTTCAGCTCCATCAGCTCCTTTAAGCACTTCTCTGTATTGGTTATTCTAGCTATACATTCTTCTAAATTTTTTTCAAAGTTTTCAACTTCTTTGCCTTTGGTTTGAATATCCTCCCGTAGCTCGGAGTAATTTGATCGTCTGAAGCCTTCTTCTCTCAGCTCGTCAAAGTCATTCTCCGTCCAGCTTTGTTCCGTTGCTGGTGAGGAACTGCGTTCCTTTGGAGGAGGAGAGGTACTCTGGTTTTTAGAGTTTCCAGTTTTTCTGCTCTGTTTTTTCCCCATCTTTGTGGTTTTATCTAGTTTTGGTCTTTGATGATGGTGATGTACAGATGGGTTTTTGGTGTGGATGTCCTTTCTGTTAGTTTTCCTTCTAACAGACAGAACCCTCAGCTGCAGGTCTGTTGGAGTACCTGGCCAGCCGTGTGAGGTGTCAGTCTGCCCCTGCTGGGGGGTGCCTCCCAGTTAGGCTGCTCGGGGGTCAGGGGTCAGGGACCCACTTGAGGAGGCAGTCTGCCCGTTCTCAGATCTCCAGCTGCGTGCTGGGAGAACCACTGCTCTCCTCACAGCTGTCAGACAGGGACATTTAAGTCTGCAGAGGTTACTGCTGTCTTTTTGTTTGTCTGTGCCCTGCCCCCAGAGGTGGAGCCTACAGAGGCAGGCAGGCCTGCTTGAGCTGTGGTGGGCTCCACCCAGTTCAAGCTTCCAGGCTGCTTTGTTTACCTAAGCGAGCCTGGGCAATGGCGGGCGCCCCTCCCCCAGCCTCGCTGCTGACTTGCTGTTTGATCTCAGACTGCTGTGCTAGCAATCAGCGAGACTCCGTGGGCGTAGGACCCTCTGAGCCAGGTGCGGGCTATACTCTCCTGGGGCACCGTTTCCTAAGCCCGTCGGAAAAGCACAGTATTCGGGTGGGAGTGGCCCGATTTTCCAGGTGCCGTCTGTCACCCCTGGAAGGGGAACTCCCTGACCCCTTGTGCTTCCCGAGTGAGGGAATGCCTCGCCCCTGCTTCGGCTGGCGCACGGTGCGCTCACCCACTGACCTGCACCCACTGTCTGGCACTCCCTAGCGAGATGAACACGGTACCTCAGATGGAAATGCAGAAAGCACCCGTCTTCTTAGTCGCTCGCGCTGGGAGCTGTAGACCGGAGCTGTTCCTATTCGGCCATCTTGGCTCCTCCCCCTCCACTATTCCTTAATGACCCCACTTGCCTCATTCACTGTATTCTCTTCCCAGTACCTCAAGGTATCTGAGCTTGTGGCTGCCGATCTCTAACATGGACTCTGAGTAAGTTTACTCAATGAAGGAAGAAATTCTGGCAGCCCACAGCTCCCAGGGTGGGCTCGGACTCTTCACACTGTGTGTAACCTGCTTTGCCAAAGAGACTGAATTAGGAACCCCACATCCAAAAAAAAATCAAGGGTTGAGGAATAAATGTTCTCATTATGGCCATTTAATTGGTAAACTGTGATGTTATATTTACTTCACATGAATAGAGCATGGAATTAAAACATAAGGATCTGTAAAAATGCCTGCCTTTTGTGAACTGGCTTACACTGTTCATTATGGCTCCTGACGATGCTACCATCAGCTTCATGTTATTACATCATTTGTAATTTTCATTATATTTTAATCAAAGCTTTTACATGGCCAGTCTTAGGATTTTCCGTGTAATTATCAGCATTAATAATACTCTGTTATTACTTTGCAGAGTACTTCCTGGCCATTTATCTTTAAATAAAATTATTTAAATTTACACTTGATGGTCCAGAATTTTAAGTCTTTATTAACTGAAGTACAACCCTTTTCCTTTCTTCTTGCTGAGATAAACTAGAATCAAATAAGAATGTTGGCCACATCAGGATGGGTTTTTTTTTTAACAGTAGCAAAGGATTTTTTTCCTACATTTCTATTTTGGGCTTTATTTTTGAAAATTATAGAGTTTTTAGTTAAATTAGAGTATTGTTTAATTTTCTAATTTTAAATGAATTTTAGCTCAGAATTTAAAATTATGTCTTTTCAACTGCTATGATTTATCTCTTAAAATATCTCACATTCATCTTCAAAGTTGCTTGCCAATGTAACTGCTATAATTTTAAAAAAATCAATGGCTTGACTTTGGATGAAAGTCAATTCAAGCCTCCCCCTCTCCCACTCCATCCATGGGACAATCACATGACTGTACCAAAGCCAGTTTGGAAGGACCAGGGCTGGAGAGGGCTGCACTGGGGCTCGTAGAGCATAGTCAGTGGTACATGCACTCCAAGCTTAAGCCCATGGAGCTTAACAGAAATGGCTGATCAAAGATATTCTGATGCTTCTAACTTGCACACGCAGCTCCGGGCTGATAAGCTGACCATTTAGGCAGCCACCCGAGTCTCTCAAAATGCAGTCTGTTATGCTAACTGCCCCAAAGCAACACTCTTGGCCAGGTGCAGTGGCTCACGCTTATAATCCCAGCACTTTAGGAGGCCGAGGCGGGCAGATCACTTGAGGCTAGGAGTCCGAGACCAGCCTGGCCAACGTGGTGAAACCCCGTGTCTACTAAAAATACAAAAATCAGCCAGGCGTGGTGGTGGGCACCTGTAGTCCTAGCTACTTGGGAGGCTGAGGCACGAGAATAGCTTGAACCCAGAGGCAGAGGTTGCAGTGAGCCAAGATCACGCCACTGCACCCCAGTCTGGGCGACACAGCGAGACTCCATCTCAAAAAAAAAAAAACAAGTGACACTCTGGATAGCAAAGATGCATCACCTCGTAGCACCCAGGCCCAGGAATCTGAAGAACCACATGGTACATCCAGTCGGAACTGGATGAAGCGGATGCTCCTTGCCTTGAAAAAACAGGCTGGCCAAGGAGCAGTGTGCTCTATACTCAGACTGAAAGAGGTTCATATTGACTGGCTGTATTCAACAATGCAAAGAGCTGAGCGAGAAACACAGCACATTCCTGATTCTGTTCTTGTACCTTCTACCAGACTCCTATCATGCTGAAATATTGCCTGCTAGATAGGAACAGGAACACACCACCACTTGGAGAATCCTTAGAGCAGAGCTCTGCAAAACTCAGATTCTAAAGGGGAAAAACTCTCAGCCTGAATTGCTTCTTATCTCCAATGGCCACTCAGCCACTCCCTTGAGATGAGCCCCAGGCATGCGGTTTCTGATCTGTGAGATCAGTCACACCACTTCTTGCAGAAGAGCCAAGTAAAGCCCCCGTGCCCCAAAAATTCACTGTATGAGGCAGAGCTAGAGAAGTGGCTCCATAAACTTAGACTGGAAGATGGGAAGGATATTGTGCCCATGAACCCTCAGGCAACTGCTGTGACCTCATCCCCCACACATGCACTCATGCATCTTCATGCTCATCGTGTTTGGTGGAAGTCTGTGCATGAAGTTATTAATTTTATTTGCTTCCAGATTCAATGATTCAAAAGCCCTGGAAATGCTCAAGCTGTCACTCCAAATTTCAAATCTATTTTAGAGACGTGGGCTATGAGAAGCTGATGGCTCAGAAAGGTTCTGAGCCTTTGCTTCCAAGCTCAGCACTTGGAATGACCTACAGACAGAGATGGCTTTGGGTCTCTGAGAAACCTGCGGCATCTGCAAATGACTTTTTGCACTGGGCGGCCAACACCAAGTCTTCCCCGTGGGAGGTTTTATTATGTTTTACAACCATGAAAACAGGAAGGTGGCTGTTACAGCAAACATTTCGGATAGACGAATCGGCCAAGCTCCCCAAACCCCACCTTCACGCCTCTTCCACACGTCTCTCAGAGATTGTTCCTGGTGTCCTTTGCTTGCAAATTCAAGGATGTTGGAAGTAGACATTTAAAGTAGCAGGAACACCATCAGTGAAACAGAAGCAGAAGTATGATGACTTTGAGAAACAACTGATGAAAAATACACTACAGAAAACCATTTCTATTGTGTTATGATGTCAGGGTGGCAGATGTGCCCAGGGCTTAGTGTCCATCCTCCCTGGACACTGGTCATACGGGGCCTTCGGTGATCCCCTCCAGAGGCAAGCTGGGTGCGCTGTCGGCTGTGGGCCTCTCCTCTTTCTTCAGTGAGGCTGGGACTCGCAGACTAACGTAGGGTTTATGGCAAGCTGTGTTGGCCAGAGGAGGATAGTGCTGTCTGTAGCAAATGTATGCAAAAATGAGGCCGATGACTCCACCCACAAAGGAATCTAGGCAGGAAACAGTAGAGCAGGAAAAATGGGTTACCATTTGTTCAAATGTGGCCAGTTATATTTTCCAGAAAGCACTTTTCCTTCCTGTTCTAGGACCTGGTTTGCTTACAGGACCCCCTGAAAGACTAAAGGAAAGAAACCACAGTGGTGGCCTCTGCAAACTGCCAGCATTTCTGGTACTGAAATATTAAAAAATTAGTACTTGATTCTTTCTTCCCTGTTTTTTGTTTTGTTTTGTGTTGTTGTTGTTGTTTTTGACGGAATCTTGCTCTGTTGCCCAGGCTGGAGTGCAGTGGCGCAATCTCGCCTCACTGCAGCCTCCGCCTCCCTGGTTCAAGTGATTCTCCTGCCTCAGCCTCCCAAGTAGCTAGGATTACAGGCACACGCCACCACTCTCAGCTAATTTTTGTATTTTTAGTAGAGGCAGGGTTTCACCATGTTGGCCAGGCTGGTCTCGAATTCCTGACCTCAAGTGATCTGCACACCTTGGCCTCCCAAAGTGTTGGGATTACAGGCGTGAGCCTCCACACCCAGCCCTTCCCTGTATTTCTTTAACTCACACCTGAGCATTGCATAAACTCAGATTTGTATTTCTGATTTTTGAAATCAATTCTAAATTCTGGAAGAAGAATTCAAGTCATCTCTGTAGGATCTAAATATCTTGGGAGCTGTAATTTTTTTTTTCTTTAGTAAGTTCCCACCAGAGTCCTGCAGTATTGCTGGTGTGCTGCAGAAAAGCAGCGGGTGCCAGGGTCTCTGCCTCATGGTAAGTGGTTTCCCAGGGATGAAATGAACCTTCTGAGTCACAGACAAATTGAATAAAACATTTTAAGATATGCCTGTGTTGGCAAACTCAGCAGACCTCTGGCGGGAAGGACTCAATTCTCTAACAGCTACAGATCTTACCAGCTGGGAGGCAAGAGGGGAGCAGGTCAGGCAGGGGGGTGCATCTGCAGGGAATACCAGCCCTCCGCCCCAGGGCAGCCCCTTGCCAAAGAGAACATTCAGGTAGTTCTCAATAGAGACCTCATAAAAGCAGCTCGCATAAACAACTCTCGCTTAGTATCTGTGTGTGTGTTCACTTTAACTGTCTATGGGTTATTTTTGCTGAAAAGATTCTAGTCCAGTGGAAAATCTCCCCTAACAAAAAAATTTGGAACTCTTGTTGAACCGTACAGACTTCCCATAGGCCGGCAGGATCAGCCCCATTTTCCCCAAAAGAATTGGGCTTGAACCCTGGAGTCCTGATCCTGCAGTCGCACTGGTCCGTGGTGCTGTGTCCACACCCTGGCGGGTTCATTCCAGGCTTGATAACCACATGACTGTCTGAGGTCCCAGCCTTCAGGATGCAGCAGGCCCACGGGCGGAAGGGTGTGTCCATCTGCATTCAGGTAGGGGGCAATGGTTTTCCTGAAGGATCAGTGCTCAGGGTGGCAAGTTTCCCAGCGCTTCCCAGTAAGCAACACACTATATAAAGACTTCGGTTTAAGTCACAAACTAATGTCCCTGCATCTCCTGTAGGTGACATTTTGAGTGGTTGTCAAAGAAATGTATCTTTCAAGAAAACAAGCTGCTCAGTGCTTAGAAACATGCATTGCATCTATCAGTCTTTTTGTGATCCTGTTATAGGTATCCTGGTTCTATCTAGATCTAATGGGATAATTTCTGAGGACAGGGACAATATTTTCATATTTCAGTATCTTTCATAGAATTGCTTCTACTTTCAGTTTCTATGAAGCTAATAGTAAAACATGAAAAGTTCTATAATGAATAGCTTTATCTTCTTTAAAACAAATTTAGTAATTTCATGCATGTAATTTTATTAATCCACAATAGCAAAGCAGGAAAAGAAGTATAAATAAAAGAAAAGCTCTTTTATTTTAGACATGTCTGTGATGGCAGCATAAGCTTTCAGTGCATGTAGACCAGGGGCCCAGTACGCTGCTCTGGAACTGGACTTGGGACACAGCAGCTGGTGATGTTCTCTCAAGAGCAAATAGGTGCAGCCATTCTCCTGCTTGGCTGACTCCTTCCCACTGCTGTAATAGAACAGCCAAGCCCCTGTGTCATTCAAGGCTGCATCCCTGGCCCTGCCAACCATCCCAGCCATTTCCCCTTCACTCATCCTACCGAAGCCATGGTCTTCCCTTTAGTTCCTCAAATACATGTGCTGCTTCTCCTCTTGGGGCTCCACATGTGCTGTTCCGATCCTGGATTCCCAGGAATCCCTTCTCCTCATGCTTTCCCCTAATCAATTTCTATTCATATTTCAGGGATCAATGTCATTTCTATTCATATTTCAGAGCTCAATATCATTTCTATTCATATTTCAGAGCTCAATATCACTGTGCGACATAGCTTCATCTGACCTCCAGACTAGACCAAGTCTCCCAGTTACACATGTTAATAGCCCCTCCCCACTCCCTGTGCAATTAGAGTGGCGAACAATGACAAATTGTGCGATTGTTTAATGTTTAATGCTGGACTCAAAACTCTATTAGGGTTGGCTGTTGATTCCTTCAACACCTTGGCCGATACCTCGCTCATAGCATAATTATGTTTGTTGAGGGAAATGGATACATAGTAACTCAGGGTTAGATTGGGTTGCCGTCCTGTGTGTTTTTGGGTATGCCCCTTTCCCATTCTGGTCCTCCTGATGACCTCATCAGTAACATATTAGCATGGAACCACAAATACAAGGTGGCTAAGAGGCCTTGTTATATAATTGTTCCGGGAATTTGATCCTGAGTCAGCCTACTGAGGCCACACATTGAGATTATTTGGAGACTCTACCAAGGTGCATTTAGAAAATAGGTCATATCCCCTAGCACTTTGTGAGACCAAGGAGGGCGAATTGCCTGAGCTCAGGAGTTTGAGACCAGCCTGGACAACACGGTGAAACCCTGTCTCTACTAAAACCACAAAAAAAAAAAAAAAAAAAAATAGCCAGGCGTGTTGGCATGTGCCTTAATCTCAGCTACTCTGGAGTCTGAAGCAGGAGAATTGCTTGAACCCGGGAGGTGGAGGTTGCAGTGAGCCAAGATCGTACCACTGCGCTCCAGCCCAGGCAACAGAGCCAGTCTCCATCTCTTTAAAAAAAAAAAAAGAAAAGAAAAGAAAAGAGAAAAAAGTAGGTCATATCCTCTCTTTGGTTCAGATAAAATATCAGTTAGAAACAAAAGTCATTCTAACTAGTCAAAGGGAGAGACCAAATAATTGTCACTGCTTTCTCCCCATATGAGTTCAAACTTCAACAACTGATGAACACAGTGTGACTGGGCAGTAGCTGTCTGGGAGAAAGGCAAGGAATACATACTCATGTCTGCTCAGACTTGGTGAGCAGCCATTAGGGTAGGGGGCGGATTGGAGGACAGCACGGAAAGCAAGAGGTATTCCCAAGAATGAAGAGGAAAATGAGGCAGCAGATCCATTCCCAAGAGAAGAACTGTTGGCCATTTGGAGGCTCCTGGGGCTGCGGTAAGGTAACCACCACTTATCCTCACCCCCGATCCAAGAATCTTCCACGATGAGAAATCCTAAGGCTAAGACATTGCAGCCCCTACCAGGGTGAGTTGCTTTGCCTCTCTGAGTTTCCTTATCTCTCAAATGTGGATCTCAGTATTCACTTCATTAAGTTGTGATGATAATTTAATAATATATTACTTCTAATGATTATTTTATGGAGCATGCCAAAATAGGACATAAAAATAGTATCCATCTTTGTTATCCTTTTGCCATTCCTCTCACATTCCACTCCAGAGCTGCCGGAGGCTTTCTCATTCTGCCCCATCCTTCTCCTCACACAGCAACTCAGCGGCTTACAGATCTCACCTCTCTGGCATGGCTACATGTTCATAGCATTGTAAATAAACTTCTAAGGAACTTAAAAACACATTTGTCACCCAAGAAATTGTAAAGCAATATGTACCATGAATTCTGGAGCAGGGCCAAAGGGTGTATTAACATGATTAAATGAAGTTGCTTAAATGAAGAATCTCTTCACTAGCTTATGGCCACCAGCCTATAAAATGTGTCAGGCCTTTTTCTAGTTCAAGGTCTTAGAGTTGCACAATTGTTTTGTTTTTCCTCTAACCCCAGGAAACAGTCCCAGGAGGTATTTCTATTAGCATCTAAAACGATCCACAACATCTGCAGTTGAGCCATTGACTAAACAGACCAAAGAGCAAAACCTACAAATAACACCATTCAACATTCTATTTTCTGAAGCAGCATTTCATTAGGTGGATCATTGACCAAAAGACATCAAACCATTCCAAGAATGTTTCCCAGATTTACTGACATAGCAGCATGCATGGAAATGACAATTCCTGCCAATTCTGTTTCCCATTTAATGGAATGAGTGAAAAGTTATATCACAGGTGCTATGGGAGTTATGAGAAGTAACAAGGGCAATGAAAGGTCTATCCAAGCTGCTTCTCAGCAAAGTCATTTTGGGGCTGTGTTTATTACAAAGGTGGCGAACAAGATCCAAACAATAACTTACTTTATGAAGGAGCTTGTCATCAATTGCCTCAAGTGGGCTATTGCTATTTTGATAAAATCGCATTCGTATCCTCTTGATAGACAGGCAAGCAGGGGACAAGAAAGCCCTTATTGGGGGAAAAACACTTGGGATTAACTTCGCCCCAAATCAACTAGAAGTCTCAAAAGGGAAATAAATGGATCTCAGTGTCTTTGGAATACAAAATACTTCTGTCTCCTTATGTAGCACTGATGCCATTCATTCATACACATGCACTGCATTTGTATCAGGGGTCAGGCATGATGGCCAAGCCTAGGACACAGGCTGAATGAATGGGACAAGTCTCTGCTGTCCCAGAGTTTCCAGCAAAGGTGCAAGACAGACACTAAACAATGACAGCCGTATCAGCAATTTGCAGCTATGATAAGCACCATGAAGGAAATGTGTGAGGGTCTGTGAGCTCGCCCAGCACAGAGACCTGGGCTATTCTGGAGCAGAGGTTTTGCTGTGGACATGACCCTCAGGCTAAGACCTGAAGGATGAGCAAGAGTTAACCGGGAGAAGTTGAGGAGTAGAGGAAAGGAGGGCGCTGGTGGTTTTCCAGGCAGAGAGAAGAGTATGTGTGAAGGTGCTGATGACAAAGGAGGCTTGGTAAATCTGAGAAACTGAAGATAGACCCATCTTTTAAGAGAGGGGTAGTGTCTTTGTAAGACTACAGGACACGAGTTGACCAGTCATCTGGTGTAGGCTGGAGCAGAATGTTTTCCATGTCCCTTTGTGGCTCTGTGGAGCCCTCAACATGGACTAGGGGCCCTGCTCTCTCTCTGGCCTGCCATCTATGCACTCTGTGGCCTCACACCTACCACCAGTGGGATTTCCTGTTTCTGAATCTATCTCCCCGACTACATGTCATTACCTAGGACTCTGGGATGTTTCATTCCTATTTATTTCCCAAAGCTCAGCTGACTTTTATTCAGTAAATGGGGAACTGACATGAGCTGAACAACATCTACAAGAGGCACTAAAGAATCAGAAAATGTGGCATATATACACCATGGAATACTATGCAGCCATAAAAAATGATGAGTTCATGTCCTTTGTAGGGACATGGATGAAATTGGAAATCATCATTCTCAGTAAACTATCGCAAGGACAAAAAACCAAACACCGCATGTTCTCACTCACAGATGGGAATTGAACAATGAGAACACATGGACATAGGAATGGGAAAATCACACTCTGGGGACTGTTGTAGGGTGGGGGGAGGGGGGAGGGATAGCATTAGGAGATATACCTAATGCTAAATGACGAGTTAATGGGTGCAGCACACCAGCATGGCACATGTATACATATGTAACTAACCTGCACATTGTGCACATGTACCCTAAAACTTAAAGTATAATAATAATAATTAAAAAAAAAAGTTGGAAAGAAAAAAAAAAATCAACATCACCAGCCACAAAGGGCCACACATTTTATGGTTCTATTTATATGCAATGTGCAGAATAGGCAAACCCATAGAGATAAAAAGTAGATCAGTGGTTGCCAGGGCCTGAGGCACAGAGGACTGAGAAGTGATTGCTGAGCGATAAGGGTTTCTTTGGGGTGATAAAAATGTTCTAGAATTAGATAGTGGTAATGGTTGCACAACTCTGGATATATAAAAATGTTTCTATACTTTAAAAGGGAGAATTTAATAGTTGAGAATTATAAAGAAAGCTGTTCTTTAAAAAGAGAGGAGAGAATTGACACCAGATGAGCCAGATAAGCTCCAATCGTAGTGGAAAGAGTGACTTTCAATCAGGCAGCCTGGATTTGAATCTTTACCTATAACATTGGCAAAACCCTGCCCCCTTGTCACGAGGTCAAAGGACAGGAAGGACCTTATGAGTTCTGCCATACTGAGGTGCCAGGCTGCCCTCATCTGTTGTGGCACAAACAAGCAGAAAGGCTTCTGAAGATGTGCTGTCAGGTCCTCCAGAAGATCATCCCTTCTGTCACCATGGCAGCCTCCAATATCACTAAGCTGGCTTGACTTGGGACCTTGTATGCCTTGGGCTCCATGACCCAAGGTACTAGGGCAAAAGTCAACTCTGGCAAACTCAACAGCTACATGTGATTTTTTTGTTGTTGTTCTTTTTATTCTTTCCAGTGATTCTACTACTCATGAAGCTTCATGTTTCTGTGACTTTGAGTTTCTATAAAAGAGCTTATCTAGCAGGAAGGATGCACAATAGACCTGGTACAGTATAAGCTGAGAGGACAGCAGCTGTGTCCATCTTACTCAGTTCTGAGCCCAGTGGAGAACACGCCTGGTACACAGACACAATGATAAGAAGAAAGGAGAGAAGGAAGGAAGGAAGGGAGGAAGGGAGGAAGGGAGGGAATATTTACAGTGTAACCTTTTGTTTATTTTTAAAAGGAAAGAACTTGTAGAGAATAAGTTAATAGTAAAACCAGCCCAAAGAAAAAATGATACTAGTAAGAAAGGAACATGATTTAGGCAAAATCATTTATTTATTCAGCACATATGTATTGAAGACTGTTATAAATTTAATTGTGTCCTTTTGAAAGATATGCTGAAGTCCTAGTCCCTAGGACCTCAGAATGTGACCTTATTTGGAAATAGGGTTTTACAGGAGTAATCAAGTTAAAATATAAGATAATCAGCATGGGCCCTAATGCAATATGACTGGTGTCCTTATAAAGAGGGGAAATTTGGACACAGAGACAGACACCCGAAGAGGGAAGCTGATGTGAGGACACACAGAGAAAACACCATGAGAAGAGAGAGGCAGAGATTGGAATTATACTGCCATCAGCAAAGGCACATCTGGGGCTACTAGAAGCTGGAAGAGGCAGAGAAGGATCCTCCCCTTACTGATTTCAGAGAGAGGGTGGCTTTGCCAACACTTTGATTTCAGACTTCCAGCCTCCAGAACGGTGAGACAATATCTTTCTGTTGTTCTAAGCCACCCAGTTTTTGGTACTTTGCTATGGCAGCCTTAGGACCCTGATACAAGTACCTACTATGTGCCATGCCAACAACAGAGACCTAAATCCCTGCTCACATGGATATTATATTCTAGTGCAGAGGCCAGCAAACTAAGTGAACACGTTCCTTTACATATTGTCTATAGCCACTTCTGTGCACTACAGCCAAACTGAATAGTTGCAACAAAGATCTCATGGCCACATACAGCCTAAGATATTGATATCTGACCCTTTACAAAGTTTGCCAACCCCTCTTCTAGTGGTTAGAGACAGATAATAATCAATACATAATAAATGACTTCATTTGTCAGAAGGTGGTAAATGCGCAAGGGGAGAGGGACACGGCACATGGGGAATGGGCTGCAATTCAAGTGGAGTGGGCATCACAAGACTGAGAAGGTGACACTTGAGCCCAGTTTAGGAGGGAGAGGAGAACAAGCCATGTCCACATCTGAAGAAGAGCATTCCAGGCACAAGGGGGAGCCTGTGGAAAGGCTCTGAGGTGGGATGGGATGGGCCTGTTCAAGGAGCAGCAAGAAGCTCAAGCGATGCAATCATGTGAACGAGGAGGACAAGTAGCTTGAACATAGCATCAAAGAGGTACGGAGGGAGCAGATCTTATGGACCATGGCAGGACACAGGCTGTGATGCTGAGTGAAATGAGAATCACTGGAGGATTTTTGCAAGAGTGACATGTGCTAACGCAGGCTCTAAAGGCACATTCCAAATGCAGTTAAGGGCCAAAGAAGGAAGGAGGGAGCCAGGCTGAGAGGCTTCTGCAACGATTCAGGCAACAAGTGATGATCACTAGACCAGAGTGGGAAGGAAAAGTTGGAGTCTATAAATATGCTGAGCAGGAGGAACCACAGAACACCAAAGAAAGCTGAGAAGAGACAGGTTCCCTTGAGTAAAACAAAGGAAGGATGCCAGTGAGACTTGGGAGCAATCATCGTCCATCTTCCCTGGGAATTACGTCATGGGGAAACACCAGGGCTATCCTGGAGGCAGGAAGAGGGCAGAAGTCCTGACTGAGAATGCCTCTCTTGAGGCATAGCAAGCAGGCTATGCAGTGGACTTTGACCGGAGGGAGGAGTGAGCCAGGGGCTGAGGCTTCTTACGCTCTCCTAGGCACCAACACAGAGGCGGGTGGACTTAGAAGGGCAGTCAAGGCTCAGAGGTTCCCAGACAGAGGCGGGGGTTGGCAGCCGATGGTAAATGTGACTGTGGGCCCTGCCACATAGAGCAGCCGACTGTGGAGGGAAAATGAGGTGAGATCAATTCACTTGGGCTGAGGATATTAGAGGGAGAATCTCAGTGTTTTTGTTCTACCCAGGGCTGGCAGGTTTTTGGCAGGAACAATCATATTGTTCCAAGGGATCCTTTTCAAGTCACTTCATTTAGAAAAATCTACAGATTGCTTCTGACAGCACAAGGGAGGCCTGGTTAACAGTGTGTGTCCCTCAGCCGTTTGTGTGTGTGTGTGTGTGTGTGTGTATAAGAGACAGAGGCAGACAGAGAGATGGAGACAGAGACAGAGGGGAGGGAAGGGGAAGGTGTTACTCAGCGTAAGGCTTGCGTGACATAGCTGGATTTCCACCCCTCCCTAACTCTGTTTATCTTTAAGAAATGAGACCTCTGTGGTAAAAAGTTCCCTTTGTAACTGGACTACCTGAAACTGGTTAAAACCAAGATAGCTGACAGAACAACTTCAAGAAGACCTCAGGCTTCATTATAATCTAATTTCCATGCTAAATGACACTCTCACTAGCACCATGACAGTTGACAATTGCCATGACAATAATTGGAAGAAGCCTAAAAGGAAGGCAGCACTCTGGTTCCCAGGAGTTCACCATCCATTTCCAGAAAAAGAGCCGATTATTCCTCCCCTAGATTTTACTACCTGACCTCTTCATTAGAGAAACCCTATATTTTAATCCCTTCACCACTCACTAGCTGAGAAGTTCATCTGAGAGCTGTGTTCCCACTTCTCCATTCTTTCTTTCTTTTTTTTTTTTTGAGAGAGAGTCTCACTCTGTCACCCAGGCTGGAGTGCAGTGGCATGATCTCGGCTCGCTGCAAGCTCTGCCTCCCAGGTTCACGCCATTCTCCTGCCTCAGCCTCCCGAGTAGCTGGGACTACAGGTGCCCATTACCAAGTCTGGCTAATTTTTTTGTATTTTTTTTTTTTTAGTAGAGACGGGGTTTCACCATGTTAGCCAGGATGGTCTCGATCTCCTGACCTCGTTATCTGCCCGCCTCAGCCTCCCAAAGTGCTGGGATTACAGGCGTGAGCCACCGCACCTGGCCCTCACTTCTCCATTCTTTGGCCATGGAATAAAGCTTACTCTGCCTGATGCTCACTTTTGATTTCATGTAATGGCTCTGTCACACTGAACAGGGAAGGATCTCATCCTTTGGGGCTACTGGGTTTATCAGTAACAAAAGGAAGGAGAACTCAAGAGAGTCCTGTGAGTTGTAGAATGCCATCAGGCTTTGAAGCAAGGGTTTCTCCAAAGGGATAGCTTCTGCCTGGGCTTCTTGAGGCCAGAAGTATTTTGTGGCACATGAAATAGTCCAGCACAATATCCAACCACCAAAACACCTACATTTGCAGGGTCAGTAATCTCCTGAAGCTTGGTAACTACATTTAGTTCATTTCAAATCACAGACCCTTCACAGCCCAGTCTGGGAAAGCAGGCGAAGGCAATAATGGCCATCTTGAAAACTTCAGCCCAGTTAGACAACTGCGTCTGTGACTGACCGAGACGCTTTCCAACCTTAGTCTGGGTGGGAACAAATGACTGTTTCATTCTTTGAGACCTATTTCCCTAGATTACATCCAGAGGGGGATGTTCTTTCTTATAATGAAACACCACACAGGCATCCAGGGCTGCTTAAAATGACCTATGATTGGAGAAACAAGTGTTTAAAATGTTACCTCCAAATCTAAAGTCACATGGGGAGAGCCTGGTTTCAGGTACAGGGACTTGAGGGGACAGGGGAGCTCATTATTAAGCCCAGTGATGCAGCAAACACCACATTCCTGCCACTAGTAGTTGTAACCCTCCATTGACAAGAAATCGTAATCACATAAGAGTGTGAATAGAGGCAGGAGCCGGTTTAATGACACGCTCTGCTCTTTGTCTGCATTTATTTTCTCTAGTATGGGGATTCCACAAGTTTGAACGCTGTTAAACACATTGTTAATCACAACGACGAGCCTGTTTGAGAGGGCACTGGGCTTTGTAGTTAGCATCATCTGTGAAACTCTCCAGCTTCCAGTTGACCTGCAAGCCAGAATGTCACAAGGACACAGGGCACATCAGCCACACAGAGATTTAGTATTGATCCAGCTGGTTTTGTGTCTGGGGAAGTTCTGCTAAATGTCTCGTGTCTCCTTCCCTATGCCATGGCCTGTGCCTCTGTATTTTCCTCACTTAATAAAACAATAGATTTGTATATTTGGAGTGGGCTGGGGAGGCAGAAAAGACCAGGGAGTGTCAATAGCAGAAAATAACCATGATAATGGAGAGAGAGAGTCATTGGAGATTATAGACTATTTATTGGATATGAATGTGTAATCGAGTAATTGGATGTATTTCCACATTAGGCACAGTTGCTTAAATCAAAATTGAAATGGAGTCATAAAATCTCACAACATGAATACTGTTAACTAAAGTCTATAATGAGGGGGACTTGAGTTTTGCTGATGCTAATGGGGCTCCATGTGAATTCTCACCATGATGGATGGCCCCCGCCCACAGTCACTGGGCAGCTCAGTTCACCAAAGGAAAACAAGTTATTTATCTTAATTAGGCATCCTGCCTCAAACATCCACCTACACTGCAGTTGAAGACCTCACTCTGCATCTCTCCTCCCAGCGGGAAACCTTTGAGGTCTCCTTGATTTCTCCCTTAATAATTGAGTGTTGAATGAACAAAACTTCCCACTCCCAGAACATTGCTGCTTCTTAACATGTAACAGGGAAAAGAAATATGGAGCTGGGGTATGATGTAGAACAGGGGCTCTCAACCTGGGCAGTATTGACATTTGGGGCTGGATAACTCCTTGTTAGTGGGCGAGGGGTCTTGTGATTGTAGGACATTTAGCAGCATCCCTAGTCTCTAACCCTCCACCCATTGGATGGCAGTAGCACCTACCCCTCAAAGTTGTGACAACCAAGAAGATGTCTACCGACATTGCTAAATGTCCCCTGAGAGACTGAAAACAACTGGTGTGGACAGTGGCAGATAGCCTCATGAAGGGGAACTCAGGTAAAATGAGCCTGACTCAGAGCCTTTTAGAGCATCCAAGGGGAGTTGTGTCCCTCTCCTGGCTGACTCCAAGGGTATAAGTTGAACAGATAATGGCAGAGCTGAACTGGTCCTTGGGCTATATCTATAACCCTTACCAAGAGATGCACATTCAGTTTGGGCTGCAGAAGTCTACCATGACGCAGTTTTTGATTGATTCCCAAATATGGTTCTAACCATCACTGAACATAAATTCTCTTGCTTTGCTTTCCCAACAGCCCACACAGGATGAATATTCTCCCTTGACCGCTCATAGTTCCTTTCTGTGCCTGTTGGATAGTATGGTTTCAAAGTCCCAGTTGCCAACAGGCCTTGGGTACACCAGCTGCAGCATAAATTCACCATTCCCTAAAGACAAGAGCTGTGATTCCACATTCCTTTACTCTGGCCATGTTACACTACCACAGCTAGGAAATGAGGAACAAAACACGGTAGGGCCAGAGAGTGCTGAAGACAGGCCAGCCTCACATCCTAGGTTGTCAGTACTATGCAAAGGCTCTTACTGACTCCAAGATAAAGGAAAAATTGATCAATTCTGAAACCCCCAATCATTTCCCAAATCCAAAGTGGTTGAATAAAAGTGAAAACCTGGCATTCATAGCTTACAAATAAATCATGTTCCAAAAAGAAGTCTGCCTCCAAGTCAGTTGTTTGGGAAACAAAACGCATCCTTCCTTAGAAAAAATGTACTAAGCAACAATGATACCACTTTGCATGTGTGTAGTAAATTTCCATTTACAAAGAACATTTGGTCCCATTATTTCATTCAATCTATGAAAAACTCTGTGAAATATTAGGGATTGTTCCCGTGCTCAAAGAAGAAACTGGCTCACAAGGGATGAATGAGAAGCAGTCCATAAAAGGCCATTTGGCCCGTAATATTCTTCATGGGGAAATGCCCCAACCCACATAGGTGGGAAACAATTCTGTGGGAACATATTCCCAGTTCTAATGGGGGGCTGTGCCTTTGTTTCTGTTGGCCCAGTGACTCTGTCCATCCTTCCGTCTCATGATGTGGCTTCTTCTCATCCAGAATTTCATCCAAGTCGTTGATAAAAACAGAACAAGGGCCGGTTCAGACCTGTGACCCTCTTCTGACCTCCCCCATCAGGAGGGCCTCAGACTTGATGCTTGCTGCATCCACCTGTCCAAACCATGTCAGCATCTCTGTCCCTATACCCTTCATCCTCCAGCCCAAAGCTCCTGCTGGGGTCACAGGACACCCGGAGCATGAGCTCCAGGAGGATACAGGGTAGCGATGAGACCAGGAAGGAACAGGAGAAGCTGTGTAGTGCTGGAAGGAGCACAAGGTCTCCAGAGAAGATAAGGAAGGAGGGGCTCTCAGCTAGGAGTTCCCCTCAACCCTGTCCCCATCCATTGCCTCATTACCACTGCAACAAACCCCCAGAAAAGGTAGGAAGAGGGCAGTCCTGCAAGGCAGCTGGCTGCAAAGACAGAGAGAGGAAGGAGGTGAACAATGCGCAGCAACAGTGGGAAAACAAGAAAGGGAGAGGAGGTTTGGGTCACAGACCTATCATGGAAGCCCATTCACCCAAAGAAGCTGGATTCAGGCACACTTTCTTTGCTTTGTTTGGTTAAAATGGACACATATGGTGGAGCTCTTTACCAGTGTTTCTTAGACTTCATCAGCAATGACACGCTTGCTTATGATCCAGGAAGATTCTAGGCCACTGCTCCAGATGCACCCCTAGAGAGTCCAATTTCTAGCTTAGGGCAGCCTGATCAAGGTGATCCAAGGATTGCCCTTGGGAAACCCTGCCCTAGACCCCACGCTTCCCAGAGGCCACGTCTCCTGTGGACATCACCTCCGTCTCAGCTCTCTGTGTGCTCTGGCAGGTGGTGGTTGTCTTTCAGACAGACTGTGAGCTGCAGTTTGTCTGCAGAAGGACATGGCATGGTTTAGTTATATTTCAGGAACAAGACCCTCCCTTGTTTTGTGTTATTTTGGTTTTCAACAAATATCCCAGGACTGATATATGTATATATATAGGCAAACCTCACCCCAGGCTTGCAGCTGCTGCTTGGAGCATTACTGGAATGAATCCCTGGCTGGATATACCTTTCGGAAGAGCATCCATGGTGACAAATACGTCCTTGTAGGCTGGATTTGATAAGCAAAGGAAGCCAAAAACCACTTGGCACCAACTCTGAGGACTGAGGCAAATGATCCAGCAGGAAAATCACATTTGGGTCTCAGGCCAAGGGTGACTCTAAACCAAAGGGCCTGATATTCTGGCAGGACTCAAGCAGTCTCCTGGAGCATGAAGGAGGAAGAAGAGCTCCAATTCTGTCCACAGGAAGGCCAGATCTCACTTGAACCAGCATATTTGCTTCAAAATTGTATCCACTCTGTCATTTCAGCCTCCTCTGGTTTTGGACAATGGGCACTTAGCTCCCCACAATTGGTGCATTTCTACACCCATCCCTGGAGGAGAGGGGCAACCACAATGAGGACTAGTCAGGCCCTGGGCAGGGACTCACCTTGCCAGTGATGCTTGTAGTCGCACATGCGGGACAGGGCAATCATCATGGCGCAGTACAAGGGCAGGATGGCAGCACAGAGCCGCCAGCTCTTTCCCCGCCCACTCTCGGTGAAGCAGTGCAGCTTGCCCGCCAAGTAGAACGTCGTGAAGCCAAGGCCCGAAAAGGCAACTGCCAAACAGAAACAGCAGGTGTTACTCTAGCAGGTGGTGAGTGGCAGGGACTTAGGGCGTGCTGGGCATTCCGTCTGCCATCTTGCACACCCCCAAGGCCAAGGCCATGTTGGCACCAGGCACTATCTAGGCAATCTGTGCTCCTGCTAGAACCACACTGCTATGAAACTTTCAACCATAAGAATAATCTTCCACGGTTACATGTGATCAAAACCTAATTTATTTCATTCATTCATTCAACAGTTATTTCAGGAGTCTCTACTCTGTGCTAGACAGGCACTGCACTAGATGTGGGGAATAAAAAGATGCATCAGATACTATCTCTGGAGTCAGCTCATGGTCTAGTTGAAGGACATACCATGCTAAGAGATAATTTTAATATAATGTGATACATTCTATAAGAAACAAGTACATACAGAGCAAAGGACTGTGAGAACTGCTTAGATCTGAAGGGTATGGGAAAGTAAAGGGGCTAGGATCAGCCCCAGGTTTTTGGCTTGGGAGACCGAGTGTACAATGGTGATATTCAGTAAGATGGGACCAGCAAATGCTACAGAAGAGTGAATTTGATGGAGAAGTCAGTGATGACAAATACCTTATTTTCTGTCCGAAATAAGGGTTATTGTTTTTTCTGAATTGCAAAGACAACTCATGGCTGTGCTAAATCCATTGTCGAAAGTGTGGAGGTCTGAGTGTAGCATATATAAGCCCTAAGCTTTACATCCAAGCAGGTATAAAACATAGTTGGGAGCTCAGTGAGATTTAAGGTGGGAAGGGCTTAGAACAATAGTCCTCAACCCTGGCTATACAGAGTCACCTCTAATACCTGGGAAGCTTTAAAAAATACCGATAGGCGGGTTCCATTGCCAGCCATTCTGTTTGTAGTGATCTGGAGGGAGCTGAGAGAAAGAGAGAGAGAGAGAGTGTGTGTGAGAGTGTGTGTGTGTGTGTGTGTGTGTGTGTGTACTCCCCAGATGATTCTAATGGTTGCCACAACTAAGCTTAGAGGCTTTTACTGAAGGCAGGTGTTACAGCTCCCCAGCCCTCTGGACATCAGTCTAATCCAAACTTTCTTCTTGATTAGAAAGTACTTCTGAGGGGGCAGAGCTTCTAGGTAACCAGCCTACACAGTGACTTGGCAAAACGAGTATTATAAATACTCTCAATGCCAATACACCAGCAACTTTAAGAGACTGCCCAAAGCCCTGAGCCACAGTCTGGGCATCATGCAGGCATTTGTGACAAATGCAGATCCTCAGGTCCAACCCATACTTACTGAGTTAGAATCTGCATTTCACAACATCCACCAGCGATCTGTGCACACACTGCACTTAGAGAAGCCTTGGCCTAAAATACATTCATTGTCTTTATAAGAGACCTTGGAAAATCCATCTCAAGAAAATAATATAAAATATAAGGGAAATCTAGAAGATTTTCTGCTCAAAGTTATTGATAAATATTGAAAAACTGAAAATGATCAGTACAGAAGAATAGATAAGCAAGCTGTGACATTTCCATGTAATGGACTATGATGCAACCATGAAAACCACATGATTATGTAACAATATAGACAATATTTAGGATGCATGCTAAGTGAAACAAGTAGGACCCTAAATTCTAAGTTCAAGATAATCATTACTGTAGTACCAAACAGCGAACAACCTGCAGCTTTTCCAAATTATCTCTGATAAGAATGTGACTTCTTAAAAGCAATCTCGGTTACAAACACAAGATTATACCAAAGTAGAACTTTTTTCAGCAACCAAATTAAACAAAGTTACAGTGGTTTAAAAAAAATTTTAATGGAATATTAAATCAGGTTTATCCTAGGTATAAAGATGCCGCAAAAGAAAGTAAATCTAAATGTGAGTGGTGTGTGCATTGAAACACTTCTGCATAATGATTAGCATCCTCCCCCTCCTCACAGTGTGTAAAATGCTTGTTTTCTTTGAGAAGAGAGTAGCAAGTCCTATGGCTAGAGTCAGAAAACATGTCTTGGACAGCCTTCCTGGTTTTTTGTTGTTGTTTTTTCTCCTCCCAGTGGAACTTGAACCTGAGCCTTGATGATTTAGAGTCTTAGGATTTCAGAGTTAGGTCTGATGATTAACATCAGAGCCGTGCCAATATATATTAAGTATTCTGCTTAAAGTAAAAATATGTGAGAAGAAACTGCATGGCCCAGCCCTGCTCTAGATACTGTGGTGGGAGGTTATTAAGTGGTTTATATGATGTTCCAAAGTGGCCCTATTTGGCCACCATCCTAGCCAAGCACAACAACTTCTTAAATTCTATCCTCATCCACTTTGCTCTGTTCCTTCTATTCATTTACATTCTTCCTTGAGGTATTCCAGTGGGAGAGGAGGCTGGAGAGTTGGCTCCCATTGGTATTGACCCCATCTGAGCTCTTTCAGGAGGAGTAATGAACTTTATTCAAATCAGGTGGCTTAGCAAGTTTATCCACCTAATTACACTAAATGCGGGAAAACACAAAAAAACAACTGCCCTGGGGCTTTGTATGGTTTTGGATGAAAGTCTCCAAGATCTGAATCAGAGGAGAGGCAGCCTTGGGTGTTGCCAGACTGGCATCTCTTAGGGAAACAAACAAACAAATCAATGAACATAGGGAAGCTGTTGAGCAGGAATTTTTATGTGTCCCCATAAAAAATGACTTGGAGACTTTAAGACATATGAGTCATCAGCTCAAGCAACCAATACTGCCTACAGCACCTCTGGGCACATCCAGGGCATGGAGAAGGGAATGGGCCGTGGAAACCCTCCACTGTCGGGCAAATGGTTTGAGGTGAGATCCTCAGCCTCCGCCTGATTTCTCTGTCTCAGGAACTGGAATTTGGCCAGCATTGGCACCCCAGGCTCTAACTCATTCTTTGGAGGGTAGGTAAAATGTATTCTCTCCCACACGGTGGGAGCCAGGACCACCACTGTGACACCTCCAAAATGTTGAAGCCTCTGCCTCTTTGAAGAAGAGGAGGAATTCCAAGCCATCTTTATAGGCTATGTGCAAGAACCTAGATCCTATGGGCACGCAGCAGCAGCCAGTCTTCCTGGACACATGCTACTGGGTCTTTGAATATTTTTTTTAAACTTCACTGTGTGCCCTTACTTTCCTAAGTTACACTATGAGGCTCCAATTTCATGCTAAACTTTATGCTTGTCACTTTCTTACTGATATTTATACTGTTATTGAACTAACATGATATCCTTTGACAAAGGACTTTTGAAGCATTCCCTCTGGCCCAAGGGCATGTCTGAGCTATGGGAAGCCTTGGTTCTCTGCACTCTTGTTTTTCCAGTAACTACTTGAGGAAGAATGAGACTCTACCAACCCATACTGAATTAGTATGATTTCATATTTTTCTGCCACCTCTTCCTGGCAGCTAAGGGGTTGGGGATCAAGATGCAATCTCTCCCATGAGCCATCTCCCACCTAACTCTGAAATCCTAGGACTCTAAATCATCAAGGCTCAGGTTCAAGTTCAACTGGGAGGAGAAAAAACAACAACAAAAAACCAGGAAGGCTGTCCAAGACATGTTTTCTGATTCTAGTCATAGGACATCCTACTCTCTTCTCAAAGAAAACAAGCATTTTACACACTGTGAGGAGGGGGAGGGTGCTATATAACATTTTTTTCTAGCAGGGGGAGGGTGCTATATAACATTTTTTTCTAGCATGGAACAAGTTAAATGACCTGCATTCCAAGGGAGTGTCTGTCCCCCACCCTACCCCCATCCTCCCTTTAAGCATAATCCTAGCTTTCTGCTTGATTAAGAACTAAAACTGAGACAACAGCATTCAAAGACTTAGGGCATTAAACATTTTTAAACATGGGGATTATAAGACAGGACAAATGTACTCATATGCTGCTAACATTACCAACAACAGAAATATGAGTAGTAAACTCCCGAGCCAGTGGGATGAGAGGATATTTAGAGTCTACTTGTCCTGGACAAACTTGTTCATTTGCTCTCCAGAGTTGGAGACACACAGACCACACACACACACCTTTACTACTGATGGGAACGAAGTAGGCATAGTGACCTGTGGGAAGAGCATATGCCCCTTGCTTTCAAAGCCTTGTAGTAGGTTTTCTTTATTTGTAGCAGCTGATTGTTAATATTTATGTGTTGATCTGTCTGTGAATAGGAAAGACGGTCTAAACTAGGAAGAAGATGAAAGATAATGGCTTTTCATCCTGTTTCTAACACTTGTGATGCTCACTGGCTGTTATGAATGAGGGTAGATAGGCAAAGCATTACAATAAAAGGAGCAGACATAGGCAGTAACACCAGGTCCATCCCATGAACAGGGCTAACTGCCTGCCTGGTGACACTGAAAAGGAAACACTGATTCTTCTCTCCAGCAACCCAGATGAGTTCAAAACTCTCCCTTTGCAAAGAAAGGTCTAGTCATTGCGCTAGCTTAGGTGCAATGTTGTAGTTTTCCCTTCATCCCCAGTTGACTCTTAAACCAAGGGGAAAATCTTTGGACCCTACTGATTGCAAGAAACACAAAACTGGCACCAAAAAAGAAAAATCTTTAAAAAACAAATGAGATAAGAATCAGGAAGACAGATCCTGCTTTTTATGTTTTTTTTTTTTACTTTTGCTAATTATAATACATTTCTCCACATAAGCTGATAATTTCTGGCACTGAGGACACAATTGTGCTCTGATGAGTCAATCTACACAAACTTTCCATTTTGGGATGTTCAGAGAGTTGGTATCATCTTCTCTGAGGGAGAAAGGCAATGTTGGGTAGTTTAAGAAACCTTAGTGTGGAAGGGTGTTTTGCAGAGGATGTAAGTGCATCTCCACAAGACCATTTGAAACAAAGGATGTGGGAAACAAGCCTGCCTGGTCAGTGCCTGCCCACCCTCATCAGCAAGAGGAAAGTATGTCAAGCAGAGCAGGCAGAGGAGCGTTCCATCAGAAGAACAGCCAGGTGATCAGAGGTTGAGTACCTCCCATGGGCCAGGCACTGTGCTGGAAGCTTTTCATTACGTTGCCTCATTTCATCCCCAGAACAACACAATGATGTAGTCATTAGGCCATTCTACGAATGAGAAATGGAGGCTCAGAAAGTACAAATCATTTACATAGGTGCGGTGCAGCTCTTTAGAAACTATGAGTTCTCTTTAAATAGAGCAAAACCACAGATGTTCTTAGGGTTATTGCAGTTACAACAATGCTAACTACCTATTTGTTTTCGTAACCCCAATTAGGGACATGCCCATCAGGGTCACTGTTGAGGCTCTAGGACCAAACACACTGCCTGACAATAGGAGGCACCCAATATGTAATGCCCAAATGAATATATAAATGGTAGAGACCATGTATTCATTTTACAAATATACCTGGACCCTATTAAGTATTCTGGCAAGAGGCCAAGGTCCTTGGGGACAGAAAGACATGAAAGGTCATGTCCTTTATCCCCTGTTTCTAGGCAGGGTGATACCTGAGCTACTCGAGCCATGTGAGATTTTCATCTCATGATGGAAAGGGTTATAGAGTCTTATTTGAAAATGAGCAATGGGGAAAAGGAAAAGGAACTCCAAAACTCCTAATTAGTCTGAAAGCAAATGTCAGAGGCAGGAAATGCAAACAGAAAAAGCAGACTATAAACACCTTTTCTTACCTCATGTTGCATTTTCAAAGAGGATTTTGTTCTGAGAAAAAGAATCAACTCAGGCTCAATGCACAAGAAGTGCAGAGGAAGAACAGTGGTGGGAAGAAAAACGATAGCGGGAGGAAGGTGGCCGTCCTTTTGTCAACTGGCTGGAGGCACTGATCCTGGGAATGGGCAGTTACAAGGAGGGAAAGTAGCAGCAGAGGAGGATTAAGATTTGTTTTTTTTTTTTTTTTTTTTGAGATGGAGTCTCACTCTTTACCCCAGGCTGCAATGCAGTGGTGTGATCTCAGTTCACTACAACCTCTGCCTCCCGGATTCAAGCGATTCTCCTGCCTCAGCCTCCCGAGTAGCTGGGATTGCGGGTGCCCATCACCATGCCCAGCTAGTTTTTGTAGTTTTGGTAGAGTTGGGGTTTCACCATGTTGGCTAGGCTGGTCTTGAACTCCTGACCTCAAGTGATCCGCCCACCTTGGCCTCCCAAAGTGCTAGGATTACAGTCGTGAGCCACCGCACCTGGTTGGGGATTAAGGATTTTTGAATGACAGAAGCTGCTTTGGCTCCACTGTCCACCCCACACTCCTTGATGAAAAATCATAAATGTTACTCCTTGCACTGGAGAAAACTACTGACAGTCACAAGGATGGGAAGTGGGTTTGCATATCTGAGCATCCTAATCTACAGAAGGTCTAAATCCCCAGGATAACTTTTCCTTTGATTATATGCCACAATGATCTGAAACATTAATATAAAAATAAGCCTCCAAAAGAAAGAAATTGCCTTTTTCCATAATGACATTAGAGGAGCTGATAAGAGCATGAGCAGGATTGAAATAAAGATGATATTTTAATGAAAAATGATTTTTAGTTTACCTTCAAAGGACTTAACAGAGCATAAATTTGATGATGATATTTGAATAGTAATGCACATTTAAGAAACCACCAACAAGGAGTAGTCATTGATTTGCCAGTGTGCTCATCTGATCATCCTCTAATTGGGGTGCATGGACTTTAGGAGAAGCCCTTAGGTTGTAATGATTGTTACTGCCTTGCTCTCCTCTAAAAGAGTAGCCTCAACTCCTCCTGCCTTTTACGAGATGTTATACAACCTGTCTCAGGGTTTGCTAGAGAAAAAGAACCCTTCTAACCTGCTGCTGGCAGCCTTGCATGAGGGTCTCAGCCAGCACAGGAAGGGAATATAAATGGCCTTTGCATTAAGAAGATCTGCCACCTCTGAAATGTTTGGCTCAAATGCTGGCCAATAGGGACAGTCTGTGATGGGTGCTGGCCACATGGCCCAATCAGATATTAAATATTGTATGAGTGGAAAAAGGGAAGCAGATTGACTTCAAGCTACTGTCCCGAGCTAAGCCAGGTCCTTATTTTTGTAACTCAAGAAGATTGTAGCACAACCGTATGAGAAGTCCCAAGTGATTGTATCAATGATGAGGTGGCTTTCCAAGATTTCCTCATGTCCTAGTTTTTCTTGCAATAAATTCCCTATCATGAAAGACCATTCTATGCTCATCTCACACACCACAAAGGAAGCTGACCATAAATAGAACTAGTAGCCTCATTATTTGAAATAAGCAAAGTCTATCTTTCCATTACTTACGCCATCTGAATTTAGAAAGATATATTTTATGTTTATATGAGAACTGTGAATTTTTTAAAGTCAGGAAGGCCATTTTAAATCTGGGAAAGCAAATAAGTTGCATTTTTCATCTCTTGTAACTTTTGCAGACACTGCTAACTGGATCAATGAACTCTTTAACAAAAAAACAAACAAACAAACAGCAACAACAACAAGAAAACCCAGCTTTGGGCTCCAGATCTCCCTCAAGATAGTGTCCAAGCAGTGACTTGCCCCAGACAACAAATTGAGATCCACTTGCTGACTTCTTTGAAATAATTTAATCCAAGATGGCATTGAAACAAAAATAGAACTCTTCTAGGTATTAAGACTTGGGTTCCAAATCAGTGTGGTGTCCCCCTCAACAATCTCATCTATTCACTCAACAGGCATAACAACATCTGCTTCAGCCAACTCTCCAAAGACTTGATATGTGTGAAAGGACTTTGTAAACAGAAATTCAACATACAAATAAAAGGTGTTATTATTAGTAAAGCTGAGGAAACAAATATCTGGAAATATTGAATACAGAATCTGGTCTTACACCCAGACATATCTACTTCTTAGCCAAAGTTTAGTTCCCCTTTTCAAATACAAGAATACCTAATAATTCCCAAACCTAGGACTTCTATTTCTAGCAGTGTAGCAGACTATATATTTTGTTTGAAATAATTAAATGTTAGACAAAATATTAAAACAATCTTTTAAACATGCCACTATGTTGACACAGAGAAAAATTAATAAAAACAAGGTTCCCAAAAATGAAGGGAGAGAAAAAACCTAGGGTGCAAGGACACAGGAAAACCAGAGATCCACACTTGGCCCCGAGTGTGTCTGTGGGGAACTGCAGACCTTGAGCTTCCACTTTGATGTCTCCCTGGGGCATAAGGATGAAGAAACACAATCTCAGGACTGCCTGTGGTGAAAAACATCACAGAAGATCCCTGAGTAAATTTTGCACCCCAAAGACTAAACAATCTGCTTAAGTAGGAAAAGGCCAGGTGCCGTGGCTCACGCCTGTAATCTCAGCACTTTGGGAGGCTGGGGCAGGTGGATCACCTGAGGTCAGGAGTTCGAGACCAGCCTGGCCAACATGGTGAAACCCCATCTCTACCAAAAATACAAAAATTAGCCGGGCGTGGTGGCAAGCATCTGTAATCCTGGCTACTCAGGAGGCTGAGGTGGGATAGTTGCTTGAACCCGGGAGGTGGAGGTGGAGGTTACAGTGGGCTGAGACTGCGCCATCGCACTCCAGCCTGGGTGACAGGGTGAGACTCCATCTGAAAAAAAAATAAAAAAGAATAAGTAGGAAAAGAAGTCTGCCCTTCAGAAGGAAACAGCAAGGACACCTGCCTGTCTCCATCTTTGTGCTATGTGGAGAGATTTTAGAACTACAAGCCAACTCTCATAGGTTTTTGCTATCCAATTCATGCTTCTCATATGGTCTCCAAAAAACCCTAAGTGGGGATTTAATTTTGAGTGGTCCTGGGGTAGTTAGTGCTGTCAGGCAATTGGCAAAATATCTCTCTAGAGGAATTCAACTTCAACCCGGACATCAAAGTATTTCCCAAAAATAAACTTCTAGGAAAAATTAAAAGCCCAGAGTAAGAAAACTGAAACACAAAGATTTAGGACATCATAAATGAGAACCTATAAGAAAAACTGGCTAATAACAAGTTTAGATAGTATAGTTACAAGGCATGAATATAAAATAACTATTTGCAATATGCTCGAAGAAATTTGAGAGAAGCTTAAAACTAAGGACAGAGAACAAGCATTATAAAAGAATAATAAAATAGATTTTTAAAAAGACCAAATAGAATTTCTATAAATGAAAAATATAGTAATTAAACTTTAAAACTCAATAGATGGATTAAATAGCATGTAAAACAAACCTAAGTAGAGAATTAGCAAATTGAAAGATAGATTCAAATTTTATCCAGAATTTAGTTAAAAATTTAAAAAGACATAGGAAAAATAATGAAGGAAAGATTAAATGACATGGATGATATGGTGAGAAGGTCTTAACAAATATCTAAGTGAAATTCTAAATTAGAGGAGGAAGTAATAGACAAAATGGAGATGAAGAAATATTCAAATAGATAATGGCAGAGGATATCTCAGGATATTGAAAGACACAAACTTGAGATTTATAAAGCCCAGTGAATCCCAAACAAGATACATAAAAGGAACTCCACACCCAGACACAGTATTAATAAAACTTTACAACACAAAAAAGAAGCAAGTTGTTAAAGACATGCAGAAAGGAAGAAAAGAATACCTACAAAGGAGCAGCAGTTTAAGACTCACAGATTACTTCAAAAGATCCAAAAAATCAAAGCTAGAAACCAGTGAAATAATATCATCAAAGTTCAGAAAGAAAGAGTAACTGTCAAACTAGAATTCCATATTGAATAAGACCATCTTCCAAGAATGAAGTCAAAGACAATTTAGGAAATTCAAAAACACAGAGCATATAGCACGTGCGTGCACGCACGCACACACACACACACACACACACACACACACCACACAAATAAATCAAAGGAAATGTAAGGGATATGTTTTAGGCAGAAAGTGGTTAAGGCTGTACATGAGAGAATGCTAAGCGAAGATACTGGCATATCTGTGGGTTAAAGTATGCAGAGGTTGGTGGTTTGTTGGGAGGAAGGAGAAAGAATCAAGCTAGAATTAAAATACCAGATAACACTATCAAATAGGTTAGAACATATTATCGATCAGAGTTAAAGCATTTAATGTTCTTACATTGCTCAGAAGGAAGAAAAGGTATTAACTTGAGATTTCGTTAACTATGTGTGTTAAACTAGAGGTTTGATAGAACTTTCAAACTAAAAGAGGAAAATAATGAATTCAGACATAAAAACAGTATAAGAAAGGACAAAGAAGTATATAAAGAATATACGAATAAGGCTTTAAATATGTGAGTAATTACAAGAAATAGAATCGAAATTTGCTCATTTAAAAATTTTTTAAATACATACATAAAATATAGGGCACACACAAAAAAGAATGAAAAATGAGACAAATATTAATGAATACAATTCTGTACCAATATTAATGTTTGATGGTCTTTATGGTAAGAAGCAATATTAGAGATAAAGATGATCATGACTTACACAGGTAGTAGAAGGTATAATAGGAAGTATTACAATTCTAAACTGTTTACACATCACTCCAAATATATGAATCAAAAATTGATGAAATTACAAATACCCTAGAACTACAACATTTGCCATAATAGTGGAAAATTTTAATTCACATCTTTGCTATTGACAAATTAAGAATAAACAGAAAACAGAAATATTAGATAGGACATAACAGACATATAACAACTTTGTGTCCAACAATTTTAAAATTCACATTCTTTTAAGGTCATATAGAATATTTATAAAAACTGACCTTATGCTAATTCTCAAAGCTAATCAAAGATCTAAGGACTGGTTATCTGTATAGATCTCTATCTGACCATAATGCAATTGAATTATAAACTATTTTGAAGCTATAACAAGAAAAATATCTTATGTTTGGGATTTGTTTTTAAAGCTCTACTAAACAACTATGGGTCACAGAAGAAAACAATGAAAATTAGAAATATCCAGAATTAAAATTAATGAAAATAATATGTATTAAAACTTATAGAATATAACTAATGCAACATTTAAAGGAAAATTTATAGCTAAATTGTTTTTGTTAGAAAAACAAGATTAGCATTATTGAGCTGCATTTAAATTAACAATAAGTTTAAAAAGAACAGCAGAATACATTCAAAATTGAAAGAGAAAAATAAAAAAGAAAATAATGAAAAGCAAAATAAACATACAGTAAAGAGGCTCAAAGCAAAAATATCAGTTCTTTGAAAAGACCAGTGAAATAAATTGAAATGACTAAATTCTAAAAACAAATAAAAATTACTAAAATATCTCAAGACAAAAATGTTTTAAAATTCAAGAGTTTCATAACTCTAGGTAAACTGATTCTATATTTTGAAATCTAGGACCACATTTTCATGGGCATATTTTCCAGACATCCGTCCAAAAAATAAATCAACTCACACAGACTCTTTACAAAGAATTTAAAATGAGGGGATATTTATTTTATGAAGCTTGTTAACTATGATATTCAAGTCCTATATATTTTCCAATTTATGTTTGATCTATCATTCACTGAAATGTATCTTTACATCTTTTTTGTTTGTTTGTTTGTTTGGTTTTGTTTCTGAGATGGGGTTTCGCTCTTGTTGCCCAGGCTGGAGTGCAGTGGCGCGATCTCAGCACACCGTGACCTCCGCCTCCTGGCTTCAAGTGATTCTCCTGACTCAGCCTCTCAAGTAGCTGGGATTATAGGCACCTGCCAACATGCCTGGCTAATTTTTGTATTTTTAGTAGAAGTGGGGTTTCTCCAGTTGGCCAGGCTGGTCTAAAACTCCTGACCTCAGGTGATCAACCCACCTTGGCTTCCCAAAGTGTTAGGATTACAGGCCTGAGTCACCATGCCCAGCCTGAAATGTATATTTATATCTTAAACAATTTTCATGGATTTTGTAGGTCTCATATTTCTATTTTGTACATCTGTCTTATTTTGGTAACAGTGATTCCAAAGCCATACAAGTATGGTACAAGAAATGAGAATTACCAACCAATATTACTCAAAACATATTTACAAAAGTCTTAAACAGAATATTATCAACCAAATCTAACATTGAGTAAAAGGGGAATACATCTTAGCCAAGGTAGGTTAATTCCAGGAATTAAAGCAGGTTTAAAATTTTTTAAATTGATTACTATAAATGACCACATTAACACATCAAAGGGAAAGTATCACTTTTTTTGATGTACAAAATTCAAAGTTCATTCTTAGCAAACTAGAAATGGAAGGAAGCTGATAAAGAATATCTAGCAAAAAACTCCTACTTATTGGTCAGACGTTTAAAGCATTCCCTTAAGATCAGTAACAAGACACAAATGTTTTCTATCCCCACTTCTAGAACATTGCACAAGAAGTCCTAGCTAGAGAAGACAAGAGTACTCAATAAAAGGGTTAGGGACTAGAAACGAAAAAAATGAAAGTGTACTTATTTGCAGGTGGTATGATTTTCTATGTAGAAAACTCAAAATAATTTATGGAAAAGTAATTAGAATTACTAGGAGAGTTTTTCAAAATTTCTGCATTAATAAAATTAATATACCAAAGTCACCAGCATTTCTGGACACCAGAAAATAATTAGCTAGGAAATGTAATTTAAAAAATAAAATTTATAATAGCAATAAGAATATAAAATACCTAAGAATTAGTCTAATAAATGATGTGCAAATCCTTTAAAGAGAGAAGGATAAAACCACTAAAAGACATTAAGACCTAAATAAACAGACAAATATACCATATGCTTAGAAAGGAAGATATCATTTCTCCCCAAATTGAACCCTAGATTTACTAAAATCCCAATCAGAATCTCAGTAAGGGTTTTCATGGAACTTGACAAGCTGGGTCTCAAGGCTGAGAATAGCTAAGACACTTCTGAAGAAAAGCAATGGGAGAGATGTGGTAGACAAGTCTCTGCTTCTGGTTATGCAAGGATTACACTCCCTTGCACCCTTGAAATCAAGTGTGTTCATGGGAGTAGCTCTGCCAATGAAATGTAAATATAACTGACATGTGTCACTTCTGGGAGAAAGCATTACAAGTTGATAAGTGATTCTCTGTGCTCTCTTCTCTCGTGTGGAAGAACATATTGAGATAGTAACACAGCCTCTGTTTGCCTGGGACCCTGAGTGACCACAACTGTATGCGTAGCATGAGCAAGAAACAAGCCCTTTGAGTTTTAAGCCACTGAGATTTGTACCCAAGGACAGCCCAACCTATCCTAACCTATCCATGGAGATTTGTCTTATTTAAACCTTATCAAGACATATTATAAAGGTATAATGATTAGGACACTGCAGCATTGGTATAGGAATAAGCAAACAGACCCATGAATCAGAATTTTAAAAGCCAAGAAAAAGACCCATGCTTACATGAACATGAAATATGGCAGGGGTCATGATATGTTGTAGGTCAGTGAATATCAATAAACAGTGCTGGTATCCACATGGAAAAAAAATTGGACTGCTACTATACCCAGAAATCAATTCTGGATTATAAAATTAAAGGAGAAAGCAAAACTATAGGACCGTTAGAAGATAATACAGTCTTGGGATTGAAAGACATGTGTTTAAAAAGATATAAAAAATACTAATCACAAAGCAAAGGACTGATAAAACTGACTTTAACGTTGAGAACTTGGTTCACCCAAATACATAACAAGTCCTAGATTGGATACTTGTTTGACCAAAGCGCTAAAGGACTGCTGGTCAACTGGGAAAATTTGAAGATGGTTTACCTATTTGGTGAGAGGAAATCTACTCAAATGAAAACCTGGAGGTTGGTGACTGAAAATTTGTTTTGATTACATATACAGTTGACCCTTGAATAATGTGGGGGATAGGGGCACCAACACCCCATGCAGTTGAAAATCTGAGTATAACTTTCGACTCCCCCCAAAATTTTACTACTAGCCTACTGTTGACCAGAAGGCTTGCTGATAACATAAATGGTCAATTAACCCATGTTTTATACAGGTTGCTGCAAAAGTAATACCACTATTTTGTTTGTTTTTGTTTTTTTGAGACAGAGTCTCACTCTGCCACCCAGGTTGGAGTGCAGTGGTGCGATCTCGGCTCACTGCAACCTCTGCCTCATGGGTTCAAACGATTCTCCTGCCTCAGCCTCCTGAGTAGCTGGGATTACAGGTGCACACCACGACACCCAGCTAATTTTTGTATTTTTAGTAGAGATGGGGTTTCACTATGTTGGCCAGGCTGGTTTCAAACTCCTGACTTCAGGTGATGTGCCTGCCTCGGCCTCCCAAAGTGCTGGGATTACAGGCGTGAGCCACTGTGCCCAGTCTGCCGTTACTTTTAATGTCAAAAACCACAACTTATTTTGCACTAACCTAATATTTCAGAAAATGTATAAGGTTTTCACATCTGCTGGTGCAGCTGCAGTGACAGCTTCACAAATGATTTTTTTCTTTCTTTCATTTCTTTTTTTTTTTTTTTTTTTTTTTTTTACAATTGTCCTTAGGCTCGATTCATTCATCTTGAAATGGTGGGCAACCACAGTTACAGACCTGAATCTATAGTACATACACAGTACAATTCAACTTTTCCTTGTAATGTCATGACTTTTCTCCGCTTCTTGGGAGCACTTCCAGCATCACTAGTGACACTTCATAAGTCCCATGGTGTTATTAAGGTTTACAACATTGCACCAAACACAATGGGAAATATGCGAGAACTGTGAGAAATCATTTTCACTGTGGCCCGTCGCCAATTTCGTGGAGACATGAACTGCCCACGTGAAGGTGATCAGCACCACGCGGTGTTTTAGGTAGATATTCAAAACACTTGAGCTCACCACAATAGCAATGGGAGGTGGCTATAAAATTACCACAGAAGTGCAGCGCGTTCTACAGTTAATCTTATGCAGTTGTGATTTAATACTGCAGCTTCGAGTTTATTGACTGCGAATGATGCCACGTACCACCTATGTTTGTATGTGTAAGGTCTGATAAATTTTAACTTTTCATAATAGATTTGTTTATATTTTATGATAGTAAATGATATATGTAGATGTAGTATCTACATATATTTTATGCATTCATGACATAGCTTTTTAAATTTTTCTTTTTTAGATTTCTAGGCTTTGTGATTCCTCTATGAGTTTTTTCAAATTTTCACAAATCCCCCAAAATTTTCAATATATTCATTGAAAAAAAAATCCACATATAAGTGCACCCTCACAGTTCAAACCTGTGTTGTTCAAGGGTCAACTGTGCATATATACACATACATGTATGAAATTCAGAATATGAAATCCTGCATAAGATGCTAATTCTGGTGACTTCAGGGCAGTAGGAATGTAAAGTTCTTTTTAAAAAAGTTTGCTTCTCTGTATATTTTAACTTTCTACAATGTGTATGTACTCTTTCTTTAATAAGGATTATAAAATAAATGAATTAATAAATCCACAAAAGAAAAATAAATAATCAAACATCTCCCTTTTTTGTGGAAGGCAAAAAAAAAAATGAAAATGAAAAGACAAGCAAGGAAAGGGAGATATTTGCCACAAGTATGACCAACAAAGAACTAATATCCATAATATTTTTAAAGCCCTAATAATTAATGAGAAAAAAGTGACAACCTAATTGAAAAAAATGGGCAAAAGGCATGAACAGGTATGTTATATAAGAGAATAGCTAAGATCCATTAAACTAATGAATGATCTAGCTCAGTAGTCATCAGGAAAATACATATCACAACTACCAGGAGCTACCAATACATCTTTCAGACAAGCAAAAACTAAATTCTGACCATGTTAAGTGCCGACAAGACTGTGGGGCAATGGGAATTTTCATAACTTGCTGGTGAGAGTGTAAAAACAGTTTGTCATTAGTTATTAAAGCTGAAGATAAACAAATGACCCAAAAATTTTACTGCAAGGAATTTATCCGAGAGTTATATTTGGAAGAAGTACAAAAAGAATTCATGCTGACACTTTATAATAGGTCCATACTAGAGATGACTCAAATGTCCATGAGCATTAGAATGATTTTTTTAAAATTGAGGTATAGTCATGGCTTAGAATGGCAGATAAAAATGAAAGTGAATAAACTCAGCCTGGGTGTGGTGGCTCACACCTATAATCCCAGCACTTTGGGAGGCCAAGGTGGGCGGATCGCTTTAAGGTGAGGAGTTAGAGACCAGCCTGGCCAACATGGTGCAACCTCGTCTTTACTAAAAATACAAACATTAGCCAGGCGTGGTGGTGGGCACCTGTAATCCCAGCTACTCAGGAGGCTCAGGCAGGAGAATAGCTTGAACCCGGGAGGTGGAGGTTGCAGGTCACAGTGACCTGAGATTGTACCACTGCACTCCAGTCTGAGTGACAGAGCAAAATTCCGTTTCAAAAAAAAAAAAAAGAAAGTAAGAAAAGAAAATGAATAAATTCCTGCTACATACATCAATAAATAGAAGAATCTCAAAAAACAATAATGAGCAAAAGTAGCAAATCACAAAACATATGCTGTGTGACTCCCTTTATGTAAAGTTCAAAAACAGGAAAAACTAAGAAATAATTTGCTTAGGAATGTATACATGTGTATGTGTGTGCACATAAAACTATGTAGAAAAGCAAAGAAATAATTCTGAAAATCTCAAGATAACGGCCACAGTAAGAGAGAGAAGGATCAGCCACCAGGAGGGTAATGTACGATTTCTAAGGGTATAGTTAAATTCAACCTCTTAAACCAAGTGCTGGGTACATGAAGGTCTGTTTTTTTATTATTACTTAATATTTATTAATATTATTATTTAATAGTAAATATAATATTTAAGCCAATGATTATTTTTCTATATGATTTTGTACGTACATTTCACTGTTAACCAATTATCCCTGTTAAACAACTGTGGTATGACAAGAAAATTATATAGTGCAGAGCAAATGCAGAAAGAGCTAGTGACCACACTGTTTGCTCTATAACAGGAGTTACGCAGCCATTCATTTGGTCATCAGGCAAGTCAGACCATTTTAAAAAGGAACAAATTCAACTCCTTCAGCCCTTTTTTCATTGTCAAAGCTTAATTGTAAAATTCCATAATCACAGGGCATACGTTACGCATGCCAGGGCTATGCATGTCGACTGCAGCAACACACTAATGACCATAAAGTATTGGATTTGGTTTTTGGAGATGCTAACTATTATAATTAGGGAGGCTTTACATAGCATTCTTTGTAACAACTGTGATTCAGCTAACCAGAAAAACAGAAGCCGTGCTCCTCAAGAAAAAAACAACAAAGGAAACCTACCCAAACATCACCTCATTATTCAAGTGCAATGAACTCCAACTAATACTTAATTACAAGAGGCATTTGGAGGCTCAGAGTAGAATAAGACATGGCATTCTCCGGAGGCACTTGATTGATTTCTCAGATTACAAAATTCAAGCCACTGAGAATTCTGAAAACATCGATTTAGCAAGAGAGGGCCCAGGGAGCATTCAAGGCTTGTAATGGGAATAAATTCAGAATAAATGAAACTGGCCGGGTTACCTGTTACAGATCTTACACCAGAACATATTTCAAGCTTCATTGTTATTTTATTTTTCTAATGCAGCTATTTCTTAAGGGTGAAAAGACAGATTTCATTCCTTTCTTTCCTGTTCATTACAACACACACCTGAGACTGGCCATTTGTCATGATGGTCAGCATGATTCCCACAGGCTCAGAAAAATGCTAAGCCAGGACTTGGATTATTTATTTTCCTTGAGAATTATTAGCAATGAAACATGCCCCACAAACATTAAAATGAAATAAAATACTTTTGTTGCAAAGTTTTTGAGGAGGAAAACAGCCACATGAATCATCAGTTGGAGATCTCTTGACTGACTACAACATCTTAACCTAAGTATTAGGTTGGTGTAAAAGTAATTGTGGTTTTTGCATTAAAAATTGCAAAATCTGCAATAACTTTTGCACCAACCTAAATATAAGATAGGTAGATGTGGATGCAAAGTAACATCTAGTGCCGAGGTTTGAATCTTAGCTTCACTACTTGCTGTGTGACCTCAAGCAAGATACTTAACTCTGCTTCTCACCTGCAAATGGGATCAATACGAATAACCATCTCATAGGGTTTTCCTAAGGATTAAGTAAAACAGCCCTTGTAGAACATTTGGTGCATGCCTAGCACCCAGTAAGTGCTCAATAAATGCTAGCTGTATTTTGGAACTATAGTTAGCAGAAAGCCTCTATGCTTAGTTTACTACACTCAACAGGAGACTGGACTTTTTTTCTGCATTTCTTCTATCATGAATGGCAAACTTAAATTTTATACTCTTGTCCACACCATTTGGCCTACTGCCCAAGAAATCTGAACACTCCCTGCATTCACAAACAGACATGTGGGCCAGAAATAGTTTAAGTTAAACATAACTCTTCCACTCCCGCTGTGATTTCTAACATGACAAAGGAGAACAAACATCAGAAAACTCAAGAACAATGTCAGCCACCTGTCAGCTTTAAAAGAGACAAAAAATATAGGACTAGAAGAATTACCCCCCAGGGCACTAAGAGACTCTCCCCAGTGTGATCAAAAGTTACTTCCAGGAGTCTTTGCAACACGTGAACAACAGGAAAGCTACCAGAAGCCTGACAACAGGAAAATATCCTGATTTGTTAAAATACACATACATATACATTTAAAGAAAAACTTGGAATTCCAGAAGGTAAAGACCAAAGCTTTTGATACAGGTCTCTGGCAATAGTCACAGAATGGAGTGTGTGATCTAACAGGCCTTACCACTTTAGCTAAGACAGAAAGCAGAGGGGGGCAATCCTGCAAGTCACAAGCCACCAGTCTGAGAAAACAAGAGATAAAGGGAGTGAGCACACCTACAATTTGGTCCTCAGTATACAGAGCCAGTTACTGTCTTGGAAGGATCCCTCCTTACCAGACTGGAATTTCTTAAGAACAGATGCTGTCTTTTTCACCTTGTGATCCTCATAACTTAATTTTGTGCCTGGCACCCAGGAGGCAATCAGTAAATATCTATTGGGTGAATGAATGAGATGCAAAGAAACCTGCTGAAGGTCATGGCTGACAAGTGATAGATACAAGACTTGAAATTACATTCATTCATGCATTCGTTCATTCAAATAGGCAGGCACTACGCCAGGCAGACCCATGCTCTTTCTGTCTCTGCACCCAGTGTGTGTTGATACAGTAAGGTGTTTGCCAAGGCCACAGTTTAGAAGCATAACAGGCTGAGCAGCAGAGAGCTATTTTGGAGTTTCAGTAGCTGACCAAACAACTAAACTAAAAAGTATGGATGCTGACCTGTTCAGAGACCCCGGTCTCATTTCTGTTCAGTTTTTCCAGATGAGTTGGGTGAAAGATTGAAAACTGTGGTACCAAAGAAAGTCCTTTTTATCTGAACAGTCTGACATGGCCCAGGCACAATGCAAGGAAAATACAAACTGTGATTTAAACACTAGAAAAAAGCCAGTTGGGGACAGCCTACCATTTGTAAGCTTGTACATTATTCAGACCAACCATAGAACACGATTTTTTTTCAGTCTAGTTTTGGGAGTAAAAGTTCTACCATGGAGCCAGATTTTTCATTTTCTTTTCTAGAGGTAAAAATAAGTATTTTGGCATGTAGGTTCTGCTTGGTTTTAGTATTTTTAGTTTATTCTCTTTTACCTGTATTTTCCCCACTCTCTTCCAACCCCACTGCCGACATTTGCCACTTGCTTTAATCTGACAGCCACTGGGAGATTATCAGCATTCCCAAAATTTCTCAAAGGTGGGTTTGGGGCAGGCAAGGCAGACATATGCTACCTGTCCAAAGTGGCAGACAGAGCCAGCTGCCTTGGGTGTACAGGTGGGAAGGTGCTGGACGTATGCAGGGTGATAGGGTTTGGATTTGTGTTCCCACCCAAATCTCATGTCAAACTGTAATCCCCAATGTTGGAGGAGGGGCCTGGTGGGAGGTGATTTGGTCACGGGGGCAGATTTCCCCCTTGCCGTTCTCATGATAGTGAGTTCCCATGAGGTCTGGTTGTTTAAAAGTGGGTAGCACCTCCACCTTCACTCTCTTCCTCCTACTCCAGCCACGTAAGACATGCCTGCTTCCCCTTCACCTTCTGCCATGATTGTAAGTTTCCTCAGACCTCCCCAGTCATGCTCCCTGTACAGCCTGCAGAACTGTGAGCTAATTAGATCTCTTTTCTTTATAAAGTACCCAGTCTCAGGTAGTTCTTTACTGCAGTTTGAGAATGAACTAAGACAGAAAATTGGTACCAGATAAGTGGGGCATCGCTATAAAGATACCTGAAAATGTGGAAGTGCCTTTGGAACTGGGTAACAGGCAGAGGTTGGAACAGTTTGGAGGGCTCAGCCAAAGACAGGAAGATGACGGAAAGTTTGGAACTTCCTAGAGACTTCTTAAATTGTTGTGACCAAAATGCTGATAGTTATATGGATAATAAAGTCCAGGCTGAGGTGGTCTCAGACGGACATG
Source organism: Pongo abelii (assembly GCF_028885655.2). Classification (NCBI taxonomy): domain Eukaryota; kingdom Metazoa; phylum Chordata; class Mammalia; order Primates; family Hominidae; genus Pongo; species Pongo abelii. The sequence continues at coordinate 127,619,466 of NC_071993.2, read as the reverse complement.
AGGAACTTTTTGAAAATTAGAATAAAGGTCACTCTTGCTATGCTTTAGCAAAGAGACTGGCAGACTTGTGCCCCTGCTCTAGGGATCTGTGGAACTTTGAACTTGAGAGTGATCATTTACAGTATCTGGCAGAAGAAATTTCTAAGCAGCAAAACATTCGAGGGGTAACCTGGCTGCTGCTAATAGCATATGGTCATATGCAAGAGCAAAGAGATAATCTGAAACCGAAACTTATATTTAAAAGGAAAGCAGAACATAAAAATTTAGAAAGTTGGCAGCCTGACTATGTGGTAGGAAACAAAAAACAAAAACTTTTCTGCAGAGGAATTCAAACCAGCCACAGTATTTGCATACTGGGAGCTGAATGTTAATAGCCAAGACAATGGGGAAAATGCCTCAAAGGCATTTTAGAGACCTTCATGGCAGCTCCTACCATCAAGGTCTAGATCCCTTGGAGAGAAGAATAGTTTCTCGTGGGCCAGGCCCAGGGCCCCACTGCCCTGAGTAACCTGGGGACATGGCACTCAGCCTCATGGCCACTCCAGCTCCAGCCATGGCTTAAAGTGGCCAAGGTATAGCTCAGGCTGTTCCTTGAGAGGGTGCAAGCTATAGGCCTTGGCAGCTTCCACGTGGTGTTAAGTCTGTGGGTATGCAGAGGCCAAGAGTTGAGGCTTGGAAGCCTCCTGCCTCTTTCTCAAGATATGTACTTTGTCATCAAATTGGTGTGATTTGCATTGTGCTATTTGTTGTTTTAATCCATTGGGACTGCTATAACAAATACCATACACTGGGTACTTTATAAACAACAAAAATTTATTTCTCCCAGTTCTGGAGGCTTGGAAGTCCATGATTAAGGCAGATTTGATGTCTAGTGAAGCCTGTTTCCTGGTTCAAAGGTGGTACATTCTTGCAGTGTCATCACATGGTGGAAGGGGCAAGAGAGCTTTCTGGAGCTTCTTTTAGGAGGGCACTAATCCCATTCATAAGGACCCTATGACCTTATGACCTATCATTAGGCCCTATGACCTAATCACGTCTCAAATGCCCCAGCCCCTAAAACCATGACATTGGTGATTACTTTTCAACATATGAATTTTGGGGAACACATTCAGATCATGACAACTGTCATACTACAATGACCAATAACCAGTGGTAACTGAGAAAGAATAAGAGGCTCCCACCAGGATTTGGCAGGAATAGGTGTTTGAAAGCATTTCTTAGAAGTGGTCAATTCATTACTACATATTTTCTTTCATATCATGCTGATTTTGGCTTCCCCATGCAATCTCATAACTACAAAAAATCAGAAGAATCAGATAATAGTAACTCGAATGTTGAGAACTCTAATGTCCATGCCCCTCTCAAGCACAGCAGAAGTGCTACCTATGGTGTGTCAGTCAGCAGCAGAGTCTCAGCTTTCTTGGATCCTCCAAAGGCCTTTTTCTGCATCAATTCCATCAACTCCAGTCTTGTCACTCAGTTCTTTGAAGAGTTCTGTAAATCAGCATAGTCCATATGCCTGTCTCTCATCACTGATACAAGTCTATAGCTTGCAAGAAATGAGGCTCAGTGGTGAAAGTTAGTTTGTGTTCTGTAGGGCCAAAGTAGGTCATAGATTCAGTAAAGTTCAGTTACAACAAAAAACAAAAAAAGCAGCAGCCAAGCCGCTTGTCAAGACAGTCAAAATGGTCCTTCTCACCCACCAGCCAGATTGCTTTCCTGGGAATGAGCACAAAAGTATGTGCATGTGAAACACAGGAAATATGCACATCGAATTCAAATAAAGTTCTGGAGACTTCCCAAGACATTATTTTTTGATGGCCAATGGTAATAGAATGAGAATGGATAATGTCAAAAAGAATTAGAATCAAATCAGATTCCAACTTTTCCCATTGGAGGGATGATGATATACCACCCTGATTTTGGCTTCAATGTTTCATCTGTTAGATAAAGAAGTTGTGATTCAGTGAAAGGTCATCTAACTATAGGCAGCCAAATACCTGAGTTTAGAGAAAGATGCCTTATTCTCTCTGGTAATACAAGTTTTTTTCAATGAATAAGAATCTGGCCTGCCAGGATTTAGAGAAATGTGTGGACTTCACAAAACATAACATAACACACACACACACACACACACACACGCACACACGCCCCACCACCACCACCAACGCAATCACCATCATTATCACCACCTGGGGCAACAGAATTGAGCATTTTATAATGAAGCTACTAATTCAACAAATATTTACTCAGTTCCTGCTACAAGCCTGGCCAGGTATTATTCTCAGTTCTAGCGGGCAAATAAGACACACTTGGGTTTTGGCCTTACGGAATTTAGAGAGAAATAATTACAAATTGTAAAAAAAAGTTGAGAAAGCAACAAATAGGCTTATGAAAAACAGAATGGTTGATGAGAGCAGGGGAGACTCCATTTTGTCTAAACCTGAAAGATGAGAAGGAGCAACTTATGCAAAGAGCATTAGAAGGACTGTCCAAGGTGCATACGTCTTAAGTCCCCCAAACCATAGACACTCATGTAAGCAAGACCTCAATAAACATAGAGAATATTTCCATCACCTCAGAATAATCTGTTACAGCTCTTGCCAGCCAGTTCTCTCCCTTGCCAATGACCTCCCCACTCAGGACAACTACTCTAATTTCTATACCTTTTGATTGTTCTTGGACTGCATACACACAGAATATTATCATTTATACTCTTTTCTGTCTGACTTCCTTTTCTCAACACAATGTTTTTGAGATTCATCCATGTTTCAGTATTTGTTAGTAGTCTGTTCCTTTTAATTGCTATCCATTCTCCTACTGATTAACTTTGGATTGTTTCTAGTTTGGGATCATTAGGAATAAAACTGCTATTAATATTTTGTACAAGTCCTTTTATGAATGTATGTTTTTATTTCTCTTGGGCAAATACCTAGAAATGAACCTGCTAGGTAGTAGGATAAGTATATGATTACTTTATAAGAAACTGACAACCAATTCACAAAGTGGCTGTAACAATTTATACATCACCAGCAATATTTGAGAATTAAACTTAAATCCATACCCATCAACATTTTGGCATTGCTGATCTTTTTGAATTTAGCTATTCTAATTGTTGTGAAGTGATTTTAGTTTGTATTTCCCTAATGAGGAATAATGGAGCACCTTTTCACGTGCTTACTGATCATACATACAGTTCCCTTTATGCAGTCTCTGTTCAAGTCTTTTGCCTACATTTGTATTGGGCTTTTTTTATTGCTGATCTGTACATACTCTTTATATATTGTGGATATGAATGTATAAGTCCTTTTGAGACATATGAATTGTAAATATTTTCTTTCAGTCTGTGACTTGCCATTTTATTTCTACAATGTCTTTTGAAAAGCAGACATTTTTAATTTTGCTTAAGTTCAATTTATCTTTTATTTTCTATTGTTGGTGCTGTTGTGTTTCTCCTAAAGAAATCTTTGTCTATCCCAAAGTACCAAAGATATTCTTCTATATTATCTTCTATATGATTTATAGACAAACTTTTTAGTATATGATTTATTTTGAATTAAGTTTTATATATAGTATGAGGTAAGGGTCAAGCTTACTTTTTTCCCATACTTTTATTCAGAATTTCTAATATCATTGATTTTAATCTTTCCATTTGCCACTAGATTACCTTGACACCTTTTTCAAAAGTAAACTGGCTATATGTGTGGGTCAATTTCTTGACTCTATTCTGTTTTATTGATCTATTTATCTGTCCTTAACCACATTGGCTTGATCACTATAGCTTTATAAGAACTCTTGAAATTGGGTACTGTCAGTACTTCAAATGTATCCCCCTTTCTGAAAATTGTTTGGCTATCCTAGGTCCTTTGGATTTTCATATAAATTTTATAATCAGCTTTCCAAGTTCTACATAAAAAAATCTAAATAGGATTATGTTGAATCTATACTTAAATTTAGGGATAATCAATATCTTAACAATATTAGATCACTCAACTCATGAATATGGTATACTTCTACACTAATTTAAGTCTTATTTAGCTTTTTAGCAATGTTTTGTAGTTTGAAAAATATAGGTTTCACGGTTTTTGTTTATTAATTCCTAAGTACCTATAAATGGTACTTTAAAAGTCTCTATTTTCTAATTGCATCTTGACATTGTATAAATATTCAATTGATTTTCTATATTGACCTTGTATCCTATGATCTTGCAAAATTCACTTATTCTAATATATTTTGTAGATCTTAGGACTTTATAAATAAATAATCATGCTATCTGCAAATAAAACTAATTTTACTTCTTCCTTGCCTTTTATTTTATTTTATTGTCTAATTGTACTCACTAGGACCACCACTAAAATTTTGAATAGAAACAGTAGAAATAGACATCTCTTTATGATGTCTGCAATCAAACAGGAAAAGCAACCAATCTTTCACCACTAAGTATGAAGTTAGCAGTAAGCTTTTCATAGATGCCCTTTATCAGACTGGGAAGTTTCTTTCTTTTTTTTTTTTTTTTTTTTAGTGAACAATTTTTATTGAAACCCTCAAAGATTAAAGAGGACAAAATGGTGAGTTTGGGTACCATAACAGAAAATCTCACCTAACTGTACTGTCATTCAAAGGAATGAACAAACCCAAACATGACAAAATTCAAATTCTCATGTAATTGCTACAAGTGAACATAAATGAACTAATCATTTTATCATAATCTTCCTTTAATCATATGAAAAAGAGAATTTATGTGGCATAACAAAAGATATGCAAAACTTAATGAAAACACAATTCTCTTAAATTTCTTAAACTTATATATATGTATTTATTATTATACTTTAAGTTCTAGGGTAAAGGATGCAGAATGCACTTGAAATGATTAAATGACTTAAGCTGATTCTTTTTTTTTTTAATTGCAAACTGTTTTAACATCAGCTTAACCCCCATGCACGGTATTCAAAAAGAACACAGCTTTTGAATTAGAAAGATCACTTAAATTAAAAAGAGAAATTAAGTACTAAAATTAGGAAAAGGCTGGATTTCTTTTGAAAGGAATCTTCAAGTACCAATATGTATACAGAAATACTAGTTTTAGTTACAGTTTCCTCCTTACTGTTAAATATACAAACTATAATACCTTTCAAAATAAAATACCCACATAAGATGGCTTTAATAAGAAATATTCAAGCCAGAACTTGGAAAAACATTAAGCAAGAAATTTACTGAGCTGATAATGTCTTAATTTGTGATCATTTGCACATTTGATGATGTGTCTCCTCTTGTAGACCCAAGGCTCTCTCCCTTTTGGTCCCCACAGTTAAGAGACATTCAGTTGGTTGTGCTTGAGACAACCTGTAATAATTTCATTTAGAGGAAAAATATTTTGCAATATAATGATAGACCAAGAAGGAAGAGAAGGTGGGTACTCCGGAGAAAACTTTTATGAGAAAAACACAAAATTATCACTTGAAAATAAAAAGATTTTTTTTTTCCAAAGGAATGCAGCACCCATTTCACTTAAGATTAGAAATCCAGGTTAAAGGCACTGGGATGTACTCCTCACCATGAATAGACTCTCAATTACATTTATTCACATGTCTGAGTCTTTTGCAATCAGCCTGCTTGCTGAGTGCTTCCATGACACTCTTACATAAAAACCTAACGTAAATTAAACATGTTTGAAACCGTTTATAATGTAACTAGTTTTATAAAAATATCCAGAGTTGCTAATAAAGCACCAAGAAAAAGAGAACCTCAGGGGGAGGACTCAGATCCTTCCTACAAGGTCACCCTTTTATAATATTCTCTAATAGGACCCCCCAGAATGACAACAGTCATCTTTGACATGTCCTACCTACATAATCTTAGGGATGTAGAACATTGCTTTGGTGACTATACCCAAATGCCACTTTTCATTATAAATAGTTAAGATACATGTTACAAGATTTCATGGCTTACTCTTAAAAAGGTAAAATAGGTGCAATTTTCCTTTAAGAAAGTCTTTATTTTATAATATACCATTAATATTTTGATGTTCCCTTCAGTAAACACTGATATAACTACACTGGGACTACCAAAGAACTGTGTAGTAGCTATGGTTATCTACAAATACTTTATTTTTTCACTTGAATACAGTATTTGCACATTTAAAAAATTGTACAAAACAAAATTATATAAATGAAAGCCTCAAAGAAATATCCATCACCAGGTTTTTGAGCTGAAGTGACCAAAGACCATAGTAAATGAAAACATTTCTAAACATGATGTAAACATAAATGAAGTAACGCAAAACATCAAGGTATTCAAATCTACTGTATTGCTATTTTCACCCTTAATGTATCTTTCTACATAGCTTTCTCCTTTTGGAACGGTAATACATGGGGCAGTACATTATTTTCATAACCTTATGCCATCAAATCAATTAATACAGATGCTTGACACATTTAATTATACAAAATCAATTCGCTTCAAGATACAAAATTAATGTTGATATGTAATTAATGAAAAAATAAGATGTTAAAAAGGTAACTATAAGGATATCCAGATATATGCTGTATTCCCACTTATATAGATCTGATCAATAAAACATCAACACATTCACTTAGATACTGATTTAATCCATGGATCAAGGCCATATTTTCAAAGCATTTTAAGATGCCAGGACACTGCAAAAGCTGAAGAAAAGAGCTGAGGAACAATATATGCTTGTTAAACAACAACTATGTTTATTTAGCTAGTGAATACCTAGAGTAATACATTTTTACTTCATGATAGCAATCAGGCTCACAAACACCAGACTGGGAAGTTTCTTTCTATTTCTAGTTTAATGACAGATTTTTTGTCATGAATAAGTGTTGCTTTTTCTATATCTATTGAGATGATTATATGATTTTTCTTCTTTATTTTGTTAATGTGCTTACTTGCAATGGCTGATTTTCAACTTTTAAATCAACTGCATTTTTGGAATAAGTTCTAATTCTTTTTTATGTATTGTTGGACTTATCTTGGTAATTGAGAATTCTGTATCTACATTTATGAGGAATATTGGCCTATAATTTTCTGCTCTGCAATATCTTTATCAGATTTTGTTATCAGGATTATCCTATTACCTTATCTGCATAGCCTTACAGACGCAGTTGCGAAATGTTCCCTGTTCTTCTGGCTTTTTTGAAAGTTTTAGGTAAGGTTAACATTTGTTCTTCCTTAAATGTATGATTAAAGACACCAGTGAAACCATCTGGGCCTGGAACTTTCTTTCTGAAAAGGTTTTAAATTAAAAATAAGATTTCTCCTTCATCTAGTATCCATTTTGGTTAGTAGTGGTTTACAAGGAAATTAATCATTTTACTTAGTTTTTAAATTTGTTGGCATGAAACTGCTCACAAAATTATTGTTTTAAAAGTATTTAGGATTTTTAGAAATATTTAATAGCTTTTCTTTCTTTCCTGATATTGCTAATTTGTGTGGGTTCTCTATTTTCCCTGGATCAGTCTTGTTAGGAGTTTATTGATTTCATTAATATTAAATAATAATAATAAGAGCAAGTTCAGTACCAGTTTCTCCCTCATGTGTAGAATCAGAAGTACTTTATCTAAAAATTTTGGAATTTTGAGAAAATATTTACAAACTATGCATCTGACAAAGGTCTAATATCTATAATCCATAAGGAACTTAAATGAATTTACAAGCAAAAACCAAACAACCCTATCAAAAATTGGGCAAAGGACATGAACAGACACTTTTCAAAAGAAGACATTCATGTTGCCAAAAAGCATATGAAAAAATGCTCAGCATCACTAATGATTAGAGAAATACAAATCAAAGCCACCAAGAGATACCATTTCATAACAGTCAGAATGGCTACTATTAAAAAGTAAAAAAATAACGGACGTTGGTGAGGTTGTGGAAATGGAATGCTTATACACTGCTAGTGGGAATATAAATTAGTTCAGCCACTGTGGAAAGCAGTTTGGCAATTTCTCAAAGAACTTAAAACAGAATTACTATTTGACCCAGCAATCCCATTATTGGATATATACCCACAGGAATATAAATTATTCTACCATAAAGATATATGCATGTGTATGTTCACAGCAGCACTATTCACAACAGCAAAGTCATTAAATTAACCTAAATGTTCATCCGTGGTAGACCGGATAAAGAAAATGTGATATATACACAGTATGGAATACTACGCAGCCATGAAAAAGAATGAGACCACGTCCTTTGCAGCAACATTGATGGAGCTGGAGACCTTTATCCTAAGCAAACTAATGCAGAAACAGAAAACCACATACCACATGTTCTCACTTATAAGTGAGAGCCAAACACTGAGTACACATGAACACGAAGACAGGAATGACAAAAACTGAGGCCTACTTGAGGGCGAAGGGTGGAAGGAGGGTGAGGATCAAAAAACCACCTGTTGAGTACTATGCTTATTACCTGGGTGACCAAATAATTTGTACACCAAAACTCCACAACACACAATTTGCCTATATAGCAAACCTACACATATACCCCTAAATCTAAAAGTTAAAAAAAAGTTTGGCAATTTTAAACAATTGCCATCTACATTAATTCCCCAAATCTAACACCAATCATCATGGTCCACATGTATTCATTATTCTTAAGAAATTCAATAGCATGTGACTAAAACAAGTCAGCATATTTGGAAAGTTTCATGATATAACCCTCATAATAATATTATGAACTATTATTATATCCACTTCAAAAATAGAAAATCAAAGCTTAGAGAAATTAAGCAATTATCAAAGTCACAAAAGCTATTTTGGATTCAACTCATGTCTCTCTGTTCCAGTGCCCAGGAACTTCCCACTGTTCCAATGCCTATGAACTAAACCATGATGTTTTCATGAACAAACAATTGAAGGTCCTATCACCAACACTGGAGCAGTCAACCTTTGGAAAGGTATGGTGCCTCATGAAACTGCGATAAACACAGATGGAAAAAGAGAATCTATGATAAGAAAGGATGTCTCTCAGTTTTTCACATGGGTCAAGAAGTTTCACATTGTACTGAATAAAATACTACTGTTGATGGAAACAACGGAAAGCAACACTTTGATGAATGCAGCTCTAGAGGTAGCTCTTTCTTGACTTATTAATAATCAATCATTCTCCTACTGGGTTTCTCCTCCAAAATATCAATTTTTTAAACACATACACAATTTTCAACATCCACTTCAAAAATGTGAATAATGAGGATGGGAAGTATCGCTTGCAAGCTTATAATACGCTGTGTTGATCAAATCATGCCATTTTTTTAAATTAAATAACAAGTTCTCATAGGGGTATGATTTGCCCTCTAATTTCTAGAGATTTCTTCTTAATCAAGAAATATTAGGGTTTAACTAACCATTTATTTCAGGACTTGTTCTTATTGAATGCCTTATTTTAGAAAATGAAGAAAAATAACTTTCATTTCCATTATCTATGTTCATCATTCTTAAAGATTAAAAAAAAAAGACAACTATTTCGGGAACATCTATTTTTTAAAAAAGAACGTGCTACCTAGAGTCCCTGAACTCTAGTAAAACATTGAACATACATGTTAGACCTACACCTTGTGAACATCTATTATTCATTTCACCTGTGAATCAATAAACATAACAAATTATCCAGTGCTAAAAACAATCATAGAACTGTGCTTTTAATTCTTCTTTACATTCAGGTTTACAGTGGGAAACACTCTCTCATGTATTCTCTAGCATTATCCTAACAACCACTTTGCAAGGGAGACAAGATAGACAATATGGAGAAGCAAATGTGGATCTTGATAATCAAAGGTTTCTAGGAAGTTTGGAAACATGAATCCAGACCTGACAGATAGGTAGGCAGGATGTGGATGTATTTTCTCAACATCTACTGTGCCAGGCAGGGTAGGCTATAGGGAAGAGCCAGGAGGGCACTGTGTTGGGGGAAGGAGCAGGAGCCACAGACCAGGGCAGGGACTGTGAGGACTTGGGACTGACTGGTTTGAAGAGTACATGCTGGAGGAGAGAGAATGTGCTCTTCTCAAATGGGTAGGAGAGAAAATGCAAACTGGTTCAAGCATTCTTTGGGAAAATCTCCAGGTTAGAATTCCCCAGCGAGTTATTAAAGGAATTGATGAGTGATCCTGAGTGATGCAGATCCCTAGGTTTTCAAGGCTGGTGCCACAGAGAAGAGATGAGGACTTCTGGTGCTACTGTGTGAGAGAACTGAACAGGAAGGCTGTATAGCAGGTTGGGGGACAGGAGAGGTGTAGAATGCAGGTCCATTTTCCATTCTCAGGAAGGAGTTTGTGTGAGTTACGGTTCTCTAGAGGGACAGGACTAATAGGATAGATGTATATATGAAAGGGATTTTACTAAGGAGTACTGACTCACATGAACCCAAGGTGATGTCCCACAATAGGCCATCTGCAAGCTGAGGAGCAAGAAAGCCAGTCCAAGTCCCAAAACCTCAAAAATAGGGAAGCTGACAGTGCAGCCTTCAGTCTGTGGCTGTAGGCCCGAGAGCCCCTGGCAAACCATTGGTTAAGTCCAAGATTCCAAAAGCTGAAGAATTTGGAGTCCAATGTTCAAGGGCAGGAAGCATCCAGCACCGGAGAAAGATAAAGGCTGGAAGACTCAACAAGTCAAATCCTTCCACGTTCATCTGCCTGCTTTATTCTAGCCGCACTGGCAGCTGATTAGATGGTGCCTACCCAGATTGAGGGTGGGTCTGCCTCTCCCAGTCCACTGACTCAAATGTGAATCTCCTTGGGCAACACCCTCACAGACAAACCCAGGAACAATACTTTGCATCCTTCAACCCAATCAAGTTGACACTCAATATTAACCATTACAGATTTAAATAAAAAACTGGAAGGCAGCCAAACCCCTATCCAACCTTCCTTTAAGCTGCATTGCCACTTCTGCATTGCAGAGTGAGACGAGACAACATTCAGGACCCCACTTCTGCTGAGCATGGGTTACCAGCAGAAGAGGATAAGTGAGGTCTCTGAACCTCCCTTCCAGGGCAGAAGCATCACCCTAGCTTCCCAAATGCTGGAGGGACACAAAGAGGAGAAAGAGCCAAAGCCCTTTTCTGGGCCTGCTATGAGAAGGTAAAAGCGAGCAGAGGCCAGAAGAACTACCAGGGCAATGAAAGGAAAGAATGTCTATGAGTTAAGGCAGAATATCATACTCGTCCCTTGGCTTTGTGTGGCCAAATCTCTGGCCCTGAAAAGCACAATGATGTAGTAGAAAGACAAAGATTGGTAATAAACAAAAATCATTCTTATCCTATTAAATTGCTTTCATAAATAAAGAGGAAGCCTTGGGCCTCCACCCAGGACTTAGTTTCCTGAAGGACCAGGAAAGGGTAAGAACAAATGGATTGGAATTGGGCAATTGCAGGTGCTGGCTAAGTGGCTGGCTCTCCAGTTTGCCTCCTTGTGTCTGCCACAGTGTCATGCAGGCAAGCTGGCAGCCCTAAAAAGATCCTCACCTTCGAGACCTACAGATGGTCCCAGAACTCTGATCAGCAATGCCTTCTCAAAGCAGAAGTGACGCCATCAACCAAGCACATGTCACTCCTCAGCCAAAAGCAAACACTCAGGGAGAATCCCTGGCCCTGACAATGACCCTTCTCTTCTTCTGGCATAGACTTCCCTAGCAAATGTCTGAGTTCAGACAGCCTGGGCATCATCCTATTGCCTGGTTGACACTCTGGTCCCCTGGCTCTGCTCAGATGGGCTACACAAAGCCTCAAACCAACGGGCCCTCCTGCCAGTCTGATTCAAAAGTCTCCCTAGGTTTTCTGGTTTCTGTCTATGTGGAAGTTCAACCATTCAGCCTGTGCTGTTCACCAAACCTGTAACACGTCCAAAGTGTTCAGCTGGGCCAAAAGAGATGGGGAGATGAGCAGGCAGGCCTGCCTTCCGGGGGCTTGTAGTCTAGAAGGGAGGACAGGCTCACACTCCAACCTCCACTGGCTGGAGGTGGAAGAGGGAAGAGTGAGGCCCGGGGAGCAGGAGAGTCCGTGTATGGGAGGGGAAGTTTCCTAGAAGGCGGGGATGTGAGCTGGGCCTTGAATGAGAGCCTTGACCAGGGCTCTGCTGCGGGGCAGGAAGGGTAGTGAGGGGCTTAGCAGCAGGAATGGGCAACTTGCTTTTGGGAGGATCGAGAGAATGTGGAAACTCGGTTACTACATCTTCATTTTACTTTGACTCTAGTCTCCCAGGCAGAGAAGATGACACACACCCCCCCAGGGGCTCTGTCAAAATCTCAGGGAGTCCACTACAAAAAAAATTAAAGCAGAAAATAACAAGTATTGGCAAGGACATTGGATATGTACTGTTCGTGGAAATGTAAAATGATGCAGCTGCTGTGGAAAGCAGTACAGTGGTTCCACAAAACATTAAAAACAGAATTACCATATGATCCAGCAATTCCACCTCTGGGTTTATACCCAGAAAGAATGGAAATCAGAGGCTTAAAGAGATATCAGTACCCCCATGTCTGTAGCAGCATTATTCGCAATAGCTAAAACGTGAGAGCAACCCAAGTGTACACTGCTGGATTAATAGACAAACAAAATGTCATGTACACATAAAATGGAATAATATTCAGTCTTAAAAAGGGAGGAAATTCTGAGATATGCTACAACATGGATGAACCTTGAGGATGCATATGCTAAGTGAAAGAGAACAGTCACAACAAGACGAATACGGTATGATTCCATTTATATGAGGGACCTAGAGTAACTGAAATCACAGGCGGAAAACAGAGTGGTGGTTGCCAGGGGCTTGGCAAAGGGGAAGGGGGAGTCAGTGTTTAACAGGTACAGAGTTTTAGTTTTGCAAGATGAAAGGAGTTCTGTGGATAGATGGTGTTGATGGCTGCACAGCACTGTGAATGTACTTAACGTCACTACACACTTAAAAATGGCTAAGATGGTAAATTTTATGTTATGTATATTTCACAACACCCAAAAAATCCACACCTTCAGAAATGTTCTCTCATCTGTCCCTCATGGACAAGGCTGCAGAGATTAGTCAGGGCCAAATGACAAGCTGAGTGTGGTTTTCTTATTGCATTGAGCATCTGCCCATCTCGACTTGATGCCAGAGGCTAGTAATGCTTACACCCTCACCTGAGCACCAAGGGCTTCACAAGCTCCAGCTCTTCCCACCATAGGAGCTATCGCGGGCAACAGGCCAACCATAACAGCAGGGAACCCTGAGACAAGCAGCTGCAAGGTGCCTGGGCTCTGCCCTTCCTCTGCCTCTACCATCCACAGGCAACATCCCCCGCTAAACAATGCCAGCTGGAGAAGGAAGGACTGAAAAGGTACCTGTGCTAAAGACACTGACTCTAGTCCCCTGGGTGCCCCTGGGACCCCCAGTTCTATCCCCTGTGATGTTACTCACTTAGCTGTGGCAGGCAGGTCTCAAGTGTTGGCAGAGCCTGGTGACCCTTCCCTACTGCTCATCTCTACCAAGGTGGCCCAGTCCTGCCACAGCTAAGTGAGTAACCACCGTCCTGGGGATGGGTGTCAGGCTACACACATTACCATGTTCTTCATAATCTCCTTCTACATGTACATGGTCCCTATGACACATTTCTTGGAGCAGCGTCTCTCAAGAATAAAGGACACGAACTGCCTCTGGGAGAAGCAAACCTCATCCCACTACATGTTGCAAATGCACAGAATAATTTTGGAAGATGAAGCCATCTTTTGCCCACAATCAGGGGTCTAACTGATCCAGATGCCCACAATGAAGCATCATCGACAGTCACTCTGCAGTGGGTTTAGAGATTGTTACTGCATGAAAAAAGCTTTTACCACTTAATTACTCAGCAGCGCTTGCGGAATTGAGAATGTAGGCTGAGTGCAAGAAAAGAACTGAACATACTTTTACAAAGTCACTTTTTTGCTGAGGTTTACACATGTGGGGCAAAGTCTTCTAACAGCACCTTTTCTGGGGGAGGCAGTCAGCTCCTCTGCAATGAGCATGCATGGTCAAGCCTGTGCAATTCCAAATCCCATCTCTCATAAACATTTTGGAGGAGACCCAGGAAACAGTGGTCCCCAGGTTGCCTCTAACTTTTTAGGACAACTATCCTAGTTGTACCTAGAGGCTTCCTTTTTGTCTCTAACAATTGCTTCCATAAATTATATGATTCACTATTAATTCTGTTCTTCCACTTTAGCCACCATCCAATAAACAATACAATGAAGAAAACAGCAGGTAACGACCTGTCCCCACTGTTTAAAGTCAGGCTATGACTCTGGTCATTTGCATCTGAGCCCATGCTGGCTGACCTCACCCTGGGTGTTCCTGCCTCGATGACCTCTGTCGGTATGGGTGCAACCACTAACCAATGTTCTGGAAATGAACCTCCAGCAGGCTTCCTCACCTCCAAGCTGGAGGCTGGCAGGCAAGAGCGCCTTGCTGTGCTCATTACATGTGGCCACCTCCAGAGGCCTAACTCAAGGGAGGGCTCTTTGAAGTACACACTGATGTTCAAGAATGACTTAATGAATCATGAGGTCAGGAGTTTGAGACCAGCCTGGCCAACATGGTGAAATCCCATCTCTACTAAAAACACAAAAAATTAGCTGGGCATGGTGGCGGTCGCCTGTAATCTCTCAGCTACTCGGGAGGCTGAGGCAGGAGAATCGCTTGAATCTGGGAGACAGAGATTGCAGTGAGCTGAGACAGTGCCACTGCATTCCAACCCTGGGCGACAGTGCGAGACTCCATCTCAAAAAAAAAAAAAAGAAAAGAAAAAGAATGGCTTAAATGGCACTTCATGCTTCTTAAATGCACAGCAGGCCATAACCAGAGAAACAGTCAATTTTTTATTTTTGCTTTGAACAACTGCAAGACACGGAGTTTCCGAAGCATGTGGATCTGTACTCAGAAACAAATTAATACCATAAGTCGAGACATGAGAACCACTCCAAAAGGAACGTGTTGACTAAATATATGTCCCCCCTAACAGCAAAACACATGCCATGGAGGACATCATTAAGAATGCAACAATCGAACAAGTACCTTTCAGTAGGGAAAGAAACTGGACTGAAGGATTTGTAGCTTCCTCTAGTATTGCATTAGACAAAAGTGCATTCCAGTAGGTACCTGTCAGGACAGTCTCTGGCTCTCCCATCATCTGGGGACAGAGACCAGTTTCTGACTTTTCCAGAATCACAGTTCAATAGGGAATGGCACTACATTATCCCATTTAATTTTCCCTCACACCCTGAAAGGTAAGGACTGAAACTCCCATTCTACAAATCAATAAACTGAGGCAAAAAGTGAAGCAATTTGCCCAATATTGCATCATTACTAAGTCATGGAGCCAGGTCAAACTCAGGTCTGTCTGAGTCTGAAAATAATTCTCCTCTCATCAATATGGAAACATACTTAAATACGAAGTAACGCAATTTATTTATGTAGAATAATGATTATAAAAGCAAATATATCATTTTTGGCCCCAGGTGAGGTCCTAAAAAGTCATTCTTTTGACACGCAACAATATCTGGTTATGAATATACAGAAAAAGAATTTAAAAATGAATAGTCATGGTATTTAGACCAGAAACTCTAAAGTTAAAATGCTCTACATTGTCTGGTCCTTCTCCACCACAGGTTAACTCACCTCCCTCTCCTGCACATGTGCCATGATGACAGGCAAGTGCACTGGAGGGTGTTCCGCTCAGAAACGCTCTCAATTCTCGTGGCCTGTTCTCACCTCATTCTTCCTTCAGAAGTAATTGTCCCAGATTTCTCTATGCTAGAGACACCATTATTATGCATTATATAGTTTTCATACTAGTGCAGAAAAGGATTGTAATTAAATGGCCATTTCTGTAATTATTTGTTTAATGTCCATTGCTGTCCATCAGGGCTGCCAAGAATAGTTGTTCAGGGTGTGCACTGCCCAAGGGTGCCCAGCAGAAGAGCGAGGCCTCTTCTCTTCTCACTTTGCCCTGTACCTTGGGTTGCACCTGCCAGGAGGATGCAATGCCTTTTCCTAATTGGCATAAGGCATCGTATGGGCTCACAGCGGTCCTGCCTTGTAAGCTCTGCTAGGGTGGGGATTGTGTCTATTTCCTCCTGCACCAAACATTAACCTAGTAGGTATCCAGTAAATATGTATGGAACAAATTATTAAGTGACTAAATAAATGAGAATGAATACTTTTCAAAGAGTTTACAGAGTATTGAGAGTTTTACCAAAGATATCGTGACAAAGGCCAAATTGTGAAGCATGGCAACATCATGTCACTTGTTCTAGCAGTTAAAACCTTAGCCACAGGAGGACACAAGCCCCAGGTTCACAGGACAGGCCCTGGGGAGAGCTGGGCAGCTGTGCATTTGGCTCCCTTGCTCTCTCCAGAGTCAGCAAATGTAGTCATTTTTCTTCTTTTTTGGAAGAAAATAGTTTTGATAGAAAATAATTAGAATCTTATTTATAAAGTATGGGAAATAATCCCCAGGACACAATATTTGAAGATTTGACCAAAAGACCATATTAGTAAAGGGTAAAAATTGAGCCTTTTTTTTTTTTACAAGCTTACTAATCACCTTGAGATCTGTGGAGAGAGGCTCAGCTGGTGGCACTCAAAAATACCAAGTGTTTTGCCCTAGCATCTGTTATTAGGTAGGCGCAAAAGTAATTATGGTTTTTGCAATTACTTTTGCACCACCTAATAGTAAATAAATGTATATAAGGAAAGGAAAGGTCCTTCCTCCCTCACTCCTCGCAAAACTATACAGAGTTCCTCATGACCCAGAAAACTGAGGGAGAGCCCATGAAAGAGAACAACTTGTGGCCTGAAATGGAATCCATTCATTGGTAGAAATAAGCAGAAAGAGGCTCTCAAATAACTTTTACCTTCTGAAAATGTCTGCTTATTAAAATAAATAAATAAATAAAAGACTTGAGGTATGTCCAAGCTCTGGAGTAAAACTGATCATTTATCTCTGCCCCGCCCCAAGTCCCCAGTTCTCCAGGTCCACCTCAAGCTTCCAGGTAGAAAGGGCCCTAACTCACAGGTGTTCATGTTAGTCTTTCAAATCCTTAGCTCTGCTGGGAAGGCAGAGAGGGAATCCAGCAGTTACAAGGGGCCCACTGTGAGCCGGGCACAGTGCAATGAATTCACACCTCTTATCCCTTCCAATTATCACCAGGCCTTCTTTGACAGGCATTTTCAAGCCTCTTATAAAGCTGACTAGACCGAGGTTGAAAGAGATCACAGAGTTTCCTAACTCCAAGTGACCTGACCTGTGACCATATCCTGACCCCTTCTGCCTCTAACAGCAGTGGCTCTAGGGGATGGGTTGAGCATCTGTTCCCTGCACATCCAGTTCCCCACAAGCACAGGCAGCGTGGGTTCTGGCAGCCAGCAGAAGCCCTCAGAGAGGAAGGTCCAGCTGCCACTAGTTGGAAATCAGACAGGTGTGCAGGGACAGAGTAAGGGCTGAAGGAATTAGTATGTATGGGCTTCTGACAGCACGTGGGAAATACGGGAGAAGGGCAAGTGCCAAGGCCAAGGAAGGAAAGAGAAGTAACATCTCCTGTGGAGTCTGCTGGCAAGAGCTGAGCTCTGAAATCAAGGGTTTGGGTTCTGATGTCAGATGATCTGGGTATAAATGCCAGCTCCGTGACATGCTGGCTGTTGACATTGAGACAAATTATTGCCTTCTCTCAGTTTCCTCAACTGGACAATAGGGCTAGTAATAGTAAAGACCTCAGAGATTTTGAGGATTAAATAAAATAAAGCCTTTAAGGCCCTTAACACAAAACCTGACACATTTCACATACTTAATAAATGATAACCATTTGCATTATCATGAAAAGGACAGGGTGGCTAGAATGTAATGTATAAGGAGGAGGGGAGAAGGACATGAGGTTGAAGAGACAGCAGGAGCCAGATCCTGGAAGGGCCTGAAAACCATGTGAAAGGGCCTGGGTTTTCTCTCAGGTGCACTGGAAGACACTGCAGAGCTCAAGCTGAGGAGTGACCTGACATGATCATTCTAGAATGTCATTCTCCAAAAACATGAAACGCCTTTTCTACGTCTATGTCTCCAGCACTAAATCTGCTGCTGGCATAGAGGGAAGGTGCTATTTAGCACTAATTAGCAGACTCCGAAGGCTGATGAAAGGAAAGAAGCGTTGGTCTGTATCATCCAAAGATGGCACAGACTTGGCTATAGAATGATCTGTTTCATTTTCCTTTGGCAGACTTAACTCCCTAATTATGATGGTTCTGGCTAACATTCAAATGAGTTTGCATTTTCCAAGGAGATGTCAAGAGAGGCAGCCCCAGCCTCACCGGGAGGCATAAGGAAGCAAGACTGGAAGGAAATGTTTGCTGTGGAGGCCCCCATGGGAATGACTTATCCAGACTTACGAGTTCTATCCAAAAGGGAAAAGAAAATATTCTGGTTCTAAGGAAATGCATACTAGATATGAATCTGAACACACACACACACATACACACACACACACACAAAGAAAGGGCCTGGTGGTACTGAACCCAAAACAGAAGGTTTCTGTGGCAGGGCCCTGGCTGAGGATGGACACCCAGCTCAGGATTGGGACAATTTCCAGAAAAATGGAATGTGGAACAGTGCTCACTCATGGTATTTAGATCTTTAATTGTTTTCAGCTTTATTGAGCTATAATTGACAAATAATAATTGTATATATTCAAAGCATACGATGTGATATTTTGATATACGTATTTATTGTGAAAAGATTGCCATGAGCAAGCTGATGTACATATCCATCACCTCACATAGTTACCTTTGGGGGAGGGGTGAGAATGCTTAAGATCTATGCGCTTTGCAAATTTCAAGTATACAATACATTACTAATTATACTCGCTTCCTGTACATTAGGTTTTCAGAATTTATTCATCTTATAAGTTTGTACACTTTGACCAACATCTCCCCATTTTCCCCAACCCCACAGCTCCTGGTAATCAACTTTCTAATCTCTGCTTTGATGAGTTCAACTTTTTTAGATTTCACATCTATGTATGTAAGATCATGCAGTAGTTGTCTTTCTATGTCTGGCTTATTTTGCTTAGCATAATGTCCTCTAGGTTCATCCATGTTGTTACAAATAGTAGAATTTCCTTTTCTTTTTTTGAAGCTGAATAATATTTAATTGTATATCTATATCTATCACATTTTCCTTATTCATTCATCCATTGACAGGGTGTTTCCATATCTTGGCTATTGTGAATAATGCTGCAATGAATTTGGTGGTACAGATAACTCTTTGACATATAGATTTCATTTCCTTTGGATATGGACTCAGAAGTGAGATTTCTAGATCATATGGTAGTACATTTTTAATTCTTTAGGAAGCTCTATGCTCTTTTTCATAAGGGCCATACCAATTTACATTCCCACCAACAGTGTACAAGGGTTCTCTTTTCTCCACAACTTTGTCAGCATTTATTGTCTCGTCTATTTGATAATAGCCATCCTAACAGATGTGTGATGACACCTCATTATAGTTCTGAATGGCATTTCCCTCGTAATTAGTGCTGTTAATATATCTGTTGGATGATTTGTAGCTTTCTTTAGGACAATGTCTATTCAGGTCTTTTGCTCGCTTTTTAATTAGGTTATTTGTCTGTTTGCTATTTAGTTGTATGAGTTCTTCATATGTTTTTGAGGTTAACCTCTTATTTGATATATGGTTTGCAAGTATTGTCTCCCATTTCAAGGTTGTCTTTTCATTTTGTTTATTGTTTCCTTTACTGTGCAAAAACATTAGCTTTTTTGTAATCCTACTTGTTTATTTTTGCTTTTTTTTTTTTTTTTTTTTGCCTGTGCTGTAGGCATCATATGCTAAAAAACCATTGCCAAGAAGACCAAAGTTGAGGATCTTATTTCCCTATGTTTTCTTCTAGGTGTTCAAAGGTTTCAGGTTTTATGTTTAAATCCTTAATTCATTTTGAATTGATTTTTGTGTATGATATAAGATAAGGATGCAATTTCATTTGTTTTTGCATGTGGATATACAATTTTCCCAATACCATTTATTGAACAGAGTACCTTTTCCCTCTGGTGTGTTGTTGGAGTCTTTGTCAAAAATTAGTTGACCCTATATGCATCAGTTTACTTCTGGGCTTTCTATTCTATTCCATTGGTCTGTTTTTATGCCAGTATTATACTGTTTTTATTATTACAGTTTTATAATATAATTTGAAATCAGGAAGTGTTATGCCTCTAGCTTTCTTCTTCTTGCTCAAGATTGATTTACCTATCTAGGGTCTTCTGCCTTTTCATGCAAAACTTAGGATTTTTTTTCTATTTCTGTGAAAAATGCCACTGGAATTTTGATAGAGATTGCATTGAACCTCAAGATTGCTTTGGATAATATAAACATTTTGACAATATTGATTCTTCACAAGCATGAACTATCTTTCCATTTATTTGTGTCTTTAATTTCTTTCATCAGTATTTTATAGATGTCCATTTCCCAAAAGAGGTCCATTACAAAGGACACATGGTAATTTTGAATTTCTATTTCTGAAATGTCTTGAATGATCTCTAAACTCAAATTTGGAAGACTGTTATAAGTCAATAATTTGAAACAGTAATAAAAGAAAACCACACAAAATAGCTGCTATCCAATCCCTTTATAATTTTAGTCCACTCTATCACCAAGTGTTAAGAACAAGAACTCTGTTATTAAAAGGTTTCACAATTGATGATCCCAGGGGCTTTGCATCCACATGAAGTCACATCAGGAAACAGGAAGAGACAAAATAAAAAACGAGGACATTTAATATTGGAAAAAAGGCTCAAAATATCAAGAAGACATGATAATCATAAATATGAATGTGCCTATAAACAGAGTTCCAAAATATGTGAAGCAAAACTTCACAGAACTAAAAGGAGAAACAGAAAAATCCACAATCATAGTTGAAGACTATCAAACTCTACTCTCAGTAACCGATAGAATAAGACACATACACAAAAAGCAAGGACCAAAAATCTCTGAACAACATCATCTTAAGTAATTGACACATGGAATGCAACACCCAACAGATGCAGAATAAATTTTCAGGTGTGCATAGAACATCCACCAAGATAAACTATACATTGAGCAATAAAACAAATCTCAATAAATGTCAAGAGAGTAAAATTTCATATGTTTTCTATTCACAATAAAACTAAATTAAAAATTTATAACATTAAGATAAGTAGAGAAGCCTTAAATATTTGGAAGGTAAACAATCAACTCCCCAATAGCCCACAGATAAAGGAAATCACAAGGGAATGTAGAAAATACTTGAACATAATAATAATACCACCACCAAAGGCCTCATATTGTGGGGAAAATAGACTTCACTAAAATAATCCAGCCACTCATTGCAAATGACAATAATAAGCTTTAGAATGCAAGGTGAATAGTACTGAGAATTGCTCTATTACCTAAATTAATTGGTCTCCAACAACAACAAAAAAATGAGACATGCAAAGAAATAGGAAAGTCCAAAATAGGAAAGTCCGATCATACACCGGGAGAAAAAGGAGGCAACGGAAACTGCCTGTGAGGGCCACCAGATGCCAGATTTAACAAAGACTTCAAAGTAGCCATTATAATTCTATTCAGAGAACTAAAGGAAAGCATGCCTCAGGAAGAGATGGAAGGGATGATGACAATGTCTCATCAAATTAAGAATATCAATAAAGACACAAATTATAAAAGAGAACCAAATTCTGGAATTGAAAAGTACAATAACTGAAGGGAAAAATTTACTAGAGGGCCTTAGCAGTAGATTGGAAACAAAGAATTAAGAATCAGCAAATTTAAGATAGTTTGATAGCGATTTTCCAATCCAATAAACAGAAGGAAAAATGAAGAGAAATAAAAAGTCTTACAGAAATATAGGACACATTTAAGCATAGCAATGTAGATGTAATCGAAGTACCTGAAGAAGTAATAAGAGAGGAGGGGGAGCAGAAAAAAAGATATGCAAAGAAATAATGGCAGAAAATATCCTAAATTTGATGATAAACATTAATGTGTACCTCCAAGGAGCTCAATGAACTCCAAGTAGATAAACACAAAAAGATCCACATACAGATAAGTCATAATAAAAATGAGGAATGCCAAAGAAGGAAAATATATTTAAAGCAACAAGAGGAAAAATGATTTGTCACGTACAAGGGAACCCTAATAAGATGAACAGCTCACTTCCCAACAGAAACAACTCCAGAAGAAAATAGAACAATATACTCAAGGAAAAAAAAAGTCAATCAAGACAAAATCATTGTTCAAATATGTAGGCAAAATAAAGATGTTCCCAGAGAAACAAAAACTAAAAGTGAGAGAATTCATCGCTAGCAGACCCACCTCACAAAAAATACTAAAGTCTTTAGACCACAAACAAGTGATCCCAGATAGTAATCTGAAATCATACACAAAAAACAAAGAACACCAATAAAGTTAATTATGTAATTATAAAAGACAGTATAAATGCATCTTTCTTCTCCTTTCTTAGCTGATTTAAAAGGCAGTAATAAAGAACGATACATATGTAATTGCATTGTTGTTCCTACAACATATGGAAAGATAATATATTTGCTAATAGCAGCACAAAAGAAGTGGGTGGGAGCAAAGCCGGACTGGACTAAGGAAATGAAACCAGATGGTAACTTGAATCCACAGGAACAAATGAAAAGAACCAAATATGGTAAGAAGGTAAATATAACAAATTCTAGGAATACATATTTGCTCTCCTTTTTTCCCTCAGCTTCTTTAAAAGACATAAAGTTATATAAATAATAATTGTAACAACATATTATTGGGTTTGTAATGTACAAAGATACAATATGTACAGTAATAACAGCATGAAAATAGGGAGGAGGCAAGAGAGCTATATAGGAAAAATGTGATCTTGGATTAGGAATTGTTTCTTAGATATTATGACAAAAGCACAGATAACAAAGGGGAAAAATAGATAAATTTGACTACATCAAAATTTAAAGCTTTTTGCTGTAAACAATACTATCATGAGAGTAAAAATACAACCCACAGAATGGGAGAAGATATTTGCAAATCATATATTTGAGAATGGTCTTGTATCTACAATATGTAAAACTGCACTTAAACTTCAATGATAAAAAGACACATAACCAGATTTAAAAATGGGCAAAGGATTTGCATAGAAAATTTTGCAGATAAGATATACAAATGGCCAATCAGCACATGAAAAGGTATTCAACCTCATTAGTCATTAGGGAAACATAAATCAAAATCATAATCAGATGCCATTTCACACCAATTAGCATGGCTATAATAAAAAAGATGGAATATAACAAATGATGGCAAGGATGTGGAAATATTAGATGTCGGTCTTTTGGTCAGAATATAAAATGGGCAGTTGTAACAGAGCAGGTTGGCAGTTCCTCAAATTTATACCCAGAGTTACCATATGCCCATCAATTCCATTCTTAGTTATTACCTTCAGTGGCAAAAACCGCAATTACTTTTGCACCTACCTAATATGTACCCAAAAGAAAACATATATCCACACAAAAACTTGTATACAATTTTTATAGCAGCACTATTCATAATATCCAAAAGCTGGAAACAACCCAAATGTCCATCAAATGACTTAGATTCATGGATAAATAAAATGTGATCTATATCCACATAATAAAAGATTACTGAGCAATAAAAAATAAAGTACTAATACATGGTACATCATAAATCTTGACAACATTATGCCAAGTGAAAGAAATCAGTCACAAATGACTATATATTGTATTATTTCATTTATATGAGATGTCCAGAATAGGCAAATTATAGAGACAGTAAGTAAATCAATGTTTGTTTAGGTCTGGGGATAGAGAAGGGTGGGGAGAGGTGGAGGGAGAGAGCTAATGGATTCAGGTTTTATTTTATGAGAGACAAAAATGTTGTGAAATTAGATTGTGGTGATTGCGCAAGTGCCGTGAATATACAATAGATAATATACTAAAAACATACACCATAAACCATTTTAAATGGGTGAATTGAATCATATGTGAAATTTATTTCAAATGAATTTATTTAAATAAAGATCTTGTCTGATGTCAAGATCTAATATAATGCTATACTTATCAATATAGTGTGGTTCCATATGTTTATTGCAGCACTATTCACAATAGCAAAGACTTGGAACCAACCCAAATGCCCATCAATGATAGAATGGATAAACAAAATGTGGTACATATACAACATGGAATACTATGCAGCCATAAAAAAAGGATGAGTTCATGTCCTTTGCAGGGACATGGATGAAGCTGGAAACCATCATTCTTAGTAAACTAACACAGGAACAGAAAACCAAACACCGCATGTTCTCACTCATAAGTGGGAGTTGAATAATGAGAACACATGGACACAGGGAGGGGAACATCACACACCAGGGCCTGTTGGGGGTGTAGGGGTTAGGGGAGGGATAGCATTAGGAGAAATACCTAATGTAGACGATGGGTTGATGGGTGCAGCAAACCACCATGGCACGTGTATACCTATGTAACAAACCTGCATGCTCTGCACATGTATCCCAGAACTTAAAAGTATAATATATATATATACGTATATAGTGTGTGTACACATATATATGTAGTGTGTGTACATATATATATATGTAGTGTGGTTCTTGAATAAGGATAGAAACACAGATTAATGAATAGTATGCAGAGTACAGAAGTAGATCCAAACTTATACAGTCTACTAATTTTTGCAAAGGCACCAAAGTAATTTGATAGTGAAAGGAAAGTCATCTCAACAAATGGTGCTGAATACATGAATACTGATATGAAAAAATATGAACTTCAAACTCTTACCTCATACTATAAACAAAAATTAGAGAAAAGCCTAAATATAAAAGCCATAATGTTTTAAAGAAAACATATGAAGACAGATTTGTAACTTGAGGGCAGGAAAAGGTTTCTTAGGACACAGAGTGCAATAGCCATAAAAGAAGAAAGTAGTAAATTAGATTTAATCAAAATTTAAAAACGCTGCTCATCAAAAGACATCATTAAGAAAATAACAGGCTGCCAGGCATGGTGGCTCATGCCTGTAATCCCAGCACTTTGGGAGGCTGAGGCTGTCGGATCACGAGGTCAAGAAATCGAGACTATCCTGGCCAACATGGTGAATCCCTGTCTCTACTAAAAATACAAAAATTAGCTGGGCGTGGTGGCACGTGCCTGTAGTCCCAGCTACTTGGGAGGCTGAGGCAGAAGAATCACTTGAACTCAGGAGGTGGAGGTTGCAGTGAGCCGGAGGTTGCAGTGAGCCGAGATGGTGCCACTGCACTTCAGCCTGGTGACAGAGCAAGACTCCGTCTCAAAAAAAAAGAAAAAAAGAAAATGACAGGCATACATTTCTTCTTCTTTCTTTCTTCTATTCTTTCTTCTATTGATAGAAGAAAATAGGCATGAAAATTTATCTGACAGAAGGCTTGCAAACAGAATATGGAGAAACTCCACCAATTAATATAGTAAGATAAGTGAACAGCCTGTATACAGATGACAAGGTGCACAGCATCATTAGTCATCAGGGAAATGCAAATTACAACTACAGAGATACCACTATGCACCCACCAAAATGACTAAAATTGAAAAGAGTGATGACACCAAATGTCGGTGAAGATATGGACTACTGGAATTTTCATAGATTGCCCATGGGAATGCCAACTGACACAAGCATTTAGTAAAAAGGCTGGATGGTTTCTTCCAATGTTAAGCACAGACCTCACTTTTAACCAAGCAATGCCACTCATAGATACTTAGCCAAGATAAGTGACAACATATGTCCACTAAATAATTGCACACAAATGTTCAGGGCAGCTTTATTCACAACTAAACAAACTAGAACAACCGAAATGTTTAGCGAAGATAAGACGGATAAAGAACGTGTGTGATACTCATTATAGTGAAATACTTTTCAAAAATAAAAAAGAATACGTTACCGATACTCAACATATATGGATTTCAAGACATATTGACCCAAAGCTGTCAGACATAAAAGAGCATATACTATATGATTCCATTTCTATGAAGTTCTAAAATAGGCAAAACTAATCTAAAGTTTAAAAAAGACAAAAAATAAATAAAAACCCTGAACAGTGGCTGCCTCATGGGGATGAAGATTGACTGGAAATGGACATAAGAGAGATTTCAGTGTTATGGAAATATTCTGTATTGTGATAGGAATATGGGTTATACAGTGTGTCCGTTTGTAAAAACTCAATGGTTATGATTTATGCATTTTGATGCTAATTTCACCTTAAAATGCTAAAATAACTTTTAAGAATCATCATCATTGAATGTGGTGAGAAATGGGTAGAGAAGGACAGGATACAAGAAGGGCAGAATGCTGTACGGAGGGGATGAGGATTCACTAGACATTGCTGTCTTTCATATGCCTGAAATGTTGTATAATAAAAAGTTGAAAGAAAGAGGCATTGGATTTTTGTTTGTTTGTTTGTTTGTTTGAGACAGGTCTTGCTCTGTTGCCCAGGCTGGAGTGCAGAGGTGCAATCATAGCTCACTTGAGCCTCAAACTCACAGGTTCATGTGATCTTCCCACCTCCTAATAGCTAGGATTACAGGAGTGTGCCACAATCCCTGGCTTCTTTTTAAAACATTTTTTTGTTTCTTTTATTATTTTTGTTTTTTTCTTTTTTACAAACCCTTGTGTTGACAGCTTTCAATAGATCTCAGCGAAGGAGCTGCTCTGCTGCATACCAAAAAAGTATTTTCTAGAGACATGGTCTTACTATGTTGCCTAGGCTGGTCTCGAACTCCTGGCCTAAAGTGGTCCTCCTACCTCAGCCTCCCATAGCACTTAGATTACAGACATGAGCCACTATTTCTGGCTTTGCACTGAGTTTTAATTATAACCTTTAATCTGACTCTGATCTTTTTTTTCACAGAAATCAAATAGTGAGCTATTTCTTTGAGAAAGAGTATTTTGAATTAATTAAACAGTACCCATTGCTAAAAATATTCTACTTATTCAGACCAGGAACCCGGAGAGTGGACGAATTTAACACAGTGATCAATTTCTTCCATATATTTGCCTAATTACCCTAGAATGGGCTTCCTCAGCCTGGACACTATTCACATTTGAGGCCAGATAATTATTTGTCACGGGGCTATCCTGTGCCCTGCAGGATATTCAGCAGCATCCTTGACCTCTGTGCTCGAGATGCCAGTAGCACCCCCTGTTACACATGCATGCACACACACACACGCACACTTGTGGCAACCAAAAATGTCTCCAGACATTGCTAAATGTCCCCTGGGGGGTGCAAAATTGCCCAGTGGAGAACCACTGCCCTAGAACATGCATTCTCATATGCCCCCTGAGGAGATGAAAATTGATTCCTGGGGAGATCTTAAAATCTTAGATATTACAATTATTTAGGGAAAAAAGTCATTAGGAAACAAAAAAAACCAAAAAAACAAAAAAAATGAGGAGCTCTTGCCTAGTATGCTGATGTCCCTTAATATGACTGTGAACCTAGATGCTTGTATTTTTAAGACATAAACAGATATACAATATATCTGTGGCATTAATATTTTATGGTGGGGAATTATTTTTAAAAAAATCTAAAAAGGCTCCATGGGGAGGAGGGAGTGATAAAAAACAAAGCAAAACAAAACAAAACAAAAAAACAAGTTGAGAAACATTGCCCTCCAAAGAGGTCTGATTCAGCTTTAAACAACCATTCCCTCCAGGGGTTTGGCATGCCCAAAGCAAGCCTCCCAGGATCTAGGGGGAGTCTTCCTTTATTCCCAGAACCTCCACAATTGTCTTGGAAGCTTGAGATGTAGGGTTATAAAAATTCAGGGAAAAAACCATGAGGGGATCTTGTCAAGTTCGCTGATATCCCTTGACATATCAGTGAACATGGGAGCTTTCATTTTTAAGTTATAAGAGAAACCACACAAGTTGAGGTGACCTCAGACACATGGCCACCAATGTGTCCTGTTGGAACAAATGACCTAAGCAGCCCATGCCATTTTATACAATTCTTAAAAGAAAGGAGAGTGGCGGCTGGGTGCAGTGGCTCACGCCTGTAATCCCAGCACTTTAGGAGGCCAAGGAGGGCGGACCACGAGGTCAGGAGATGGAGACCATCCTGGCTAACACAGTGAAACCCCATCTCTACTAAAAATACAAAAAATTAGCTGGACGTGGTGGCGGGCGCCTGTAGTCCCAGCTACTCGGGAGGCTGAGGCAGGAGAATGGTGTGAACCCGGGAGGCAGAGGTTGCAGTGAGCCGAGACTGCGCCGCTGCACTCCAGGCTGGGCAACAGAGCGAGACTCCGTCTCAAAAAAAAAAAAAAAAAAAAAAAGGAAAGAGAGTGGCATTTTTTCAAATTTCCCATGTAGCAGCAAAACCCCTTGACAGCAATTTCACTCCATTAAATGATGCAAAACAAACAAATCTTGCAATTTCCTCTACTTTCCTGTTTCCTCTTTCTTTATGCAAAGGACTGCCCAACCACTCTAAGAACCAGCTGGTTTATAATATTGAATATTCATGCTCGATGGCATTAAACCTGGCATAGATGCATGCTATCATGTGATAATTTCTCAATTCATAGTTAAAACCTACTTAGATTCCTTCAGCAAAAGCAAACTCCCAGACACGCAGCCAGTAAAAGACCCTATAGTCTGTATGCTCCACCTTCAAGGACTCTGCCATCAATAGTAATAACACTGAGGCAAAGCAAGAGCTCTCTAAAAAATGATTCCTCTACAACGAATGCATTAGACCATCATGACGGTATTTGTGACTTTAAAATGATGCAGGAAGAAAGGAAGAACAGTGTGATCAGTAACCTTGTGTGTCAACTTGGCTAGACTATGGTTGCCAGTTGTTTAGTCAAACACACACCAGCCTAGATGTTACTGTAAAGGTATTTTTAGCAGTGAGGAACGTTTGCAATCAATTGACTTTAAGTAAGAAATTATGGAGGGTATTATTTATTACCCTTTATATAAGGTGAGGGGCCTCATCCAATCAGTTCAAGGCCTTAAGAGTAAAGATTGAGGTTTCCCAGATAAGAAGGAATTTTACCTCAAGACTGCAGTGTAGAAATCCTATCTGAGTTCCCGCCTGCTGGTCTGCGTATCTGGGGGGTCAACAATGTAACATCAGTTCTTACCTGAATTTCCAGCCTGCCACCCTGCCCTATAGATTTCAGACTTGCCAGCCACCACAATTTCATGAACCAATTCCCTAAAATAAATCAATCGATTGATAGATTGCTAACATAGATAGATGACTGATGATTGATTGACAGATAGGTAGACAGACAAATAGACAGATAGGTAGACAGGTAGACAGACATCCTACTGGTTTTGTTTCTCCAGAGAGCCCTCACTAATACAAACAAGAACACACACTCCATCTAGGAGCACCTGAACACCACACCACTCTATGAAGATGGGAAGCAGGTGGCAAAGTAGATACCGACTTGCAGAGCTGAAGACAGCTCAGTCTACACACCTGCAGAGGGTGGTGCTGATGAGAGGCAGCCCATTCACCAGGCAGGGCCCTGCAAAGCTTTGAAACTAGAGGCACCAGGTACTGCAGAAAGCAGGGGGTGAACTATGGGGCCGGAAACAGGCAAATAGGTGGAAAGTGCCGATAAAGAGAAGCTAAACTCTCCAGGTTTCCACCCCTCCTTCAAAGCCAGGAAACCATCCCCTTTCCAACTTTTGAGGAAGACAGAAGTTTTAACTATCTGAGGCTCTGGTTTTGGAAAAACAGATGAGTAGAGGGCATGGCTGAACAAACAGATGGAAAATAGGGAGATGATGTGAAAGACTAAGAACTGACCTGTGAGTGCCTATGCCCTTCTGCACAGCTTCCAGAATGCCAGGTTCACATACACCAGGCAGGAGTAAGAAGAGCCTCCTCTAGGGAATCAAACAGCCTCAAAGTAAATGCCAGACGCTAACACTGGAGGTCAACCAATGAAAACCCAGCTCACTCCAGCCACCCTCAGTGAAGCCCAATTAACAAGCCCTGCCCAATTAGCTTTATGATTCAACCTTAAATAACAACATACAGCAAAGGTACCAGATATTTAAGGAAAGCTAGATTCAAAAACACACAAATAAAGGGAAGGTAGGGTACAGATGAAACCTGCAAACAAAGCGGGGTAAGAGATGATGTACCCATGAAAAGACAAAAAAAGGATGTTGATGATTTTTCTAATCAGAGTTCAAGAAAGAGCTCTTGGAAATTGAAAATAGAAAAATCATAATAAAAATTCTACAGAAGCTTTAGTAGATACAAATTTTAAAGTCTCCCTGACAGATTAACAACAAAAAAAAGAGAGATAGACAGTAGGAAAGAAGAGATAATACAAAGATAAGATCAGTCCAGGAGACTCAACATCTGCCTAATACAGTTCCAGGAAGAAGAAACGGGGAATACAAAGGTGAGGCACATGAAGTTCCAGATTAAAAAGACCTACAGAGTTAGCAGAACGATAAATACCAAAAACAAATCCCAGTAAGGTACATCATTGTGGACTTTAGATGGTGAGACACAGAGAAAGGACCATAAAAGTTTCCAAAGAAAGAAAGAAAAACAAAGCAAAGGAATGCGGTCAGACTTCTCAAGCACAGTGTGAACTGGAATCCTGCATGGAAATGATTTTCCTCCTAGAATTCTACATGCAGCTAAAGAATAGTAAACATCTCAAAACATGTAACTTGTATGTACTCATTTATGGGAAACTACAAGATAAAGGGCTTTTCCTCCCTGGTGGCTTTCCCTGTCCCCTGATTGGAATTCTCAGCTCCCCACTCCCAGAGTGTGGTGTTCAACCACTTAGTGTTTGCCTTTATCCTGGAGGAAAACGTGGGCCATGTCTGATCACCCTTCTACTCTCCCCAAGGGCTCATCCTGGTACATACCTAACGGAAAGAACTCAAGAAGCATCTGTTGAATCTTCATCAGCCAGGCATACCTTTTAGGCTTTCTCTGTCATTTAAAAAATGTATTCCACAAGCGACAACTGCCCCTTTTTATACTGTAATAGAGTTTTAAAATGTTTAAAATTGAAACATTCATGTGCACAATTTGAGTGCACTGGTCTTCCTTTAGTAAAGCTTCTTAATACTATCTGTTTGGAGCATGGGCGACTGCAAGGTTAGTAAATTTTCTCTGTAAAAGGCCAGATAATAAATATTTTCAGTTTTGTGGGCCATGTTTCTCTTCTGCAACTCCTCAACATGGCCATTGTAAAGTGAAAGAGGCCATAGACAACATGGAAATGAACAGGCATCTCTGTGTTCCCGTAAGACTCTACCTACAAAAGCTAGCAGCCACTGGACTTGGTCCGCATGCTGTCATTCGCTGACACCTGGACGAGAGTACTGCTTTATTTATTCCCACCATTTTCACAGGAAAGAAGTTTCTTAATACCTCGACTTAGCATTAATAATTTGTTTTTTCTATTTTTCTCTCTTATATCTATCCTTTCTCTGGAAGTTGAATCAGTACTCAATAAAAAATCGGGATTATGCTCTGAGAGACAAATTCTCTTTTCAGAATATCCCTGCTTTAAGCACTATGGGAAGGTACACTGCCTTTCTCCACTTTAAAGCCTAAGCTTCTTTTAGGTTGGATGAAAATCACTTGCTCCTTGAAATTGTGGTCTCCGCTTTTCCAATCAAGGGTGGCTTAGGCTGCCTTACAGAGCAAGCCCCATAAAAACGCTGCCATGGGGAACTGCTGTTTGCTGAGAGTCTGACACAAAAGCCCTTCAGACAAGCGTTGTTTGGCTGCTTATGGTAGATTAAGAACAAGATCCTTTGTTTCCAAAAGAAATCAATGTTTGTTCTTAAGTTCAAAGAAAACCAACTGTTCTAAGGACGATATGAGGACATGGACTCCATTCCAGCTGCCAATTATCTGCAAACACAGCAGAAGCAAAATCCATGTCTACCTAGCATGGAGAATTAGTCTTAGGAGATCCCTCAGTCCAGAACTCCCTTGCCCAGTCACTCAAGTCCAGCCTATGAAATTGACTTTTTAAGGAAAAAAAAGAGTGTTTATATCAAAATGGGAGTCCACTTAGGTCACCCCTCTGAGGAGCAGTCACATCAACTACTAGGCTTCTTATTAGCTACTAAGAAATCCAGAAAACAGCACCGGTGGTTTTTCTAAGTGGATATGGCACTCCCTTCAAGCCAATCACTACCCTGTCATTTAAAAAAAAGGAGAAAATAAATGAAAATACCATCGTCAAAGCCTACAGACTGGGTAGAATTCCATGTCTGCCAGGTAGTAAAAATGTGTAACATTTTAAGTAGCATCATAAGCAAAGGATATAATTGCCTCTGCCAAAAAGCTTGTCTAGCACAGATCAGATGTCAGCCACCCATTTGACAAGGCAGCCAAAAGCCAGCCATGTCAGAAAATGCTTCCTGGTGGTTGGAGGGGAGGGTGTGCATCTAAAATCAACATTTTTGTGGGGTCCAGCTTCTAATCTTTGAGGTCCAGTAGGCTGACAGCTTGAGATATTCACATGACAGCTATTTTGTTCCCAAGTTCAAATGCAACAGTAGACAGTAAATTGTGCTACAGTCCCCTACCAACCATTCTAGAAGCCAGTATTAAGGTTTTCCTTAGAGTTTCACTTCTTAGGTGCTTTTAATTTCTGAAGCCCCTTAAGATTCAGCACCAAGTCTTTGGGAGGACAGAAAGTGACAGGAGGGAGAAGGGAGGAATGAAAGAAGGAAGAGAAGGAAAGGAGAAGAGAACAAAGGGAGAAAAAATCTAAGAGAACTTGAGTGACGCTACCAGGAGACAGATGGAGAGCAGATGGGAGCTGATCCCACGTGAATACTATTCCAGGTACCTCTAAACAATGCCAGCATGGGACTCCCTAGAAACAAGGAGACAATAACTCAATACAGCAGGAATTCCTCCAGCTGGTAACTACAAGGCCTCCAAAACAGGAGCTCACTTAAAATGGGACTGCATAGAGGAAAAAAATATATTTAGGGAGGAAGCAACTCTAAATGGGTATTCTGCATTAAGTCACAGGTATGGCTAGAGCCTACAAGAACTTTGAGCTTTTTTTTTTTTTCTTGAGATGGAGTCTCACTCTGTTGCCAGGCTAGAGTGCACTGGCACAATCTTAGGTCACTGTAACCTCTGACCCCCTGGTTCAAGCTGTTTTCCTGCCTCAGCCTCCTGAGTAGCTGGGATTACAGGCATGCGCCACCAAGCCCAGTTAATTTTTTTGTGTGTGTTTTTAGTAGAGATGGGGTTTCACCATGTTGGCCAGGATGGTCTTCATCTCCTGACCTCGTGATCCGCCTGCCTTGGGCTCCCAAAGTGCTGGGATTACAGGCGTGAGCCACTGCACCTGGCTGATCCTTTCTTTTATAAGGACACCTACCACTGGGCTTAGGGCTCACCCTAAATCCAGAATGATCTCATCTCGAGATCTGAACTTAATTGCATCTGCCAAGATCCTTTTACTTTTCCTTTTTCTTTTTTGGCATGTAAAACAGGTTCATTCTTTCAAATAAAAATATACATAGCGAAAGGATTATGACAGTCAAACAAGTTACCATATCCATCTCATCACATGGTTACTTTATTTTTTTGTGATGACAGCACCTGAAATCTACTCTCTTAGCAAATTTCTAGTCTACAATGTCATATTATTATCAACCAAGACCCTTTTTCCAAATAAGGTCACACTCACACATTCCAGGGGCTGGGACTTAAACGTATCTGTTTGGAGGCAACTACTCAACTCACCACAGTTTCCAACAAACTAGAGAAGAAAATTCATTATTTACTTAAATAAACATGGACTGTAAATGTTTTGTTGTATTTGATTATTGAAAGTCCCAAGACAGCAGGAATTCCTCCAGCTGGTACCTACAGCTATTCCTGTCAGAGCTGGTGTCCTTAGACAAGTTACCAAGCCTGCCTGATCCTCAGTGCCCTTATGTGTAAGACTGGGACAATCCCCCACCTGCTAGGTTGTTGTGCAAGTTGACACTGATTCATTTAGAGTGTCTGCCCCCAGCTAATGTCTCGTTGACAGGCCCTAGTCTTCAACGGCTCTGAGCAACATGTTCAACAGCCACTCCCCAGGAAACAGCGTTCAGTTATTTCCTGATTCAGCCATTAGTAGGATGTGTCTCGGGTATTTAGAGAAAAAAGAAACTAAAATAGCAGGCTTGCTAAAGGTAAATAATAATCAGACTCGTGGGAGAATTCAGGACTTGGCATCATGAGAAGAGCCTGTTGTATTCAAGATGGTCACCTGTGACCATAGTTCTCCAGTTATCCCAGGAATCATCAACTTAAATACACCATCTGTCACTACCTGGGCACTCCCCAGGACACAAGCTGCATCTTATTTATCTTTGCATCCCCCATGCCTGGCACAGTGTCTGGCACCTGAGTCATGCAATATGAACTGACGGATGGATGATGGCACAAGCCAGAATGCTCAGGGAACTTCAGCTCTGATAATCAATAATCACATAGACAACTACTGTTTATTGAAAGTCACAATACTAAGTGCTTTACATATACTGCATGAATTACATAAGATAATTTATGTTATCATTTTGGCATAGCTGCTGCTCCAGAAATGTGACTGATCATCACCACTTATTTTAATCTTCATTCCAACCAATAATGGAGGCATTCTTCTTCCCATGTTACACAGCAGGAACTGAGGCACAGGGAGGTGAAGTCACAGAGCTAATACCTGGCAGAGCCACGGTTTGTTAGACTTCAAAGACCTGTCTCTTTTTCAGCTACATTGCACAGCTTCTGATTCACAGTATTAAGTCTTTGTTTTAAGGTGTTCACACATCTATAGTCAGACTATAAACTGGAGGCATGGGGGGACGTATATGTATATGCATGTATATATGTATGTATATGTATATATGTATACATATGTGCTATATGTGTACACACACACGCAACACCTGAATTGAAGAAATAAACTAGAGAGAACAATGACCTAAACAATGGAGGGTCCCAGGGAGCATGGAGCATTCCTTTGTCCTGAGTCGTACCGTGCAGGGGTAAAGTATCACATGTTACACTCTGCCAAGCTCATGAAAGCAACACATGCAATGTTCTATAAGCTCCAGAGCCTCATCCAGGGCTTATTACTTCCTGTTGAATAATCTTGTTTCTAAGCCAAACGCCGTAAAGTGAAGAAAAATGGACTGCGCTTAACATTCCTGTACCAGTGCTTTTCTCTGCACCTAAATTCCCAAAGACAGTGAGCAGGAAACATGACTGGGGGCATTAAGAGAATCCCAGCCATGAACTTACAGGAGGAATGGATGCTGGGGAAGCTTTTGCGGCCCTCGGACACCAGATCGGGGTCACCTGTGCAATGCATTTCCGAGTTCATCACTCCATCTGGAAAGCAGCGGTAAAAGAAATCGGGGCGAGGTCTACAAAAGACACCATGGACATTTTCAATATAAAATGCTGCCATCACAAATGACCCCAAGCTGACCCCCCCAACTCCCCACTGCCCCCAGCTCCTTCCTCAGCCCCCTTGGCCGTCAACACTGGAGCTCCCCACAGAATACTCTAGACACAGCCATTTGGGGAAAAGCTCAGGCTTTAGTGTCAGAAAAATCTGAGTTGGCACTCCCACGTACCACTTACTCACTTTATGACCTTGGGAAGGTCACTTGGTCTCCCCCAGCTTCAGTTTCCACATCTGTAGAAGGGGGAAATCAATACTGACCCAAAGCTGAGGTCCTGAGGATAAAGTGATATGACTTACAGGAGGCACCTAAGCAGTGTCCTCTGGCCCAAGTTCCTTGTTTGACAGGTGTGAAAAGGAAGGCTTCATGCCACCTGTGGACTAAAAGTTACTTCCTGTCTTGATCTACCACTCTATTGTTGGATATTGGTATGGATTGCTCAAATGCCAATCCATAGGTCTCATCCTGAAGAGAACGATAAATAAGTAATCCTATTTATCTACTGCTCTACTGCTTGATCTATTTCAGAGGTTGCCTCTGAGATCCAAGACTCCAGGCTCCTCGTGTCCATACATCCTGAATTTGGGCAGCCGCTTGCCCTTCCTGAAATGGCAGGCCTCACCTGGCCTCACTGAGAGACCTTGAATACTCAGCTCCATGATGCAAAAGACAGTGCCCCAGGTTGGCCTCTCTGGTCTAGGACATGGGAAAGAGACTTCTAAAGGGACATAGGGGTGGCCTTGGGCCTGAAGTCGAGCCTCTTGCAGCAATCACAGCTGTAGGAAGTCCTGAGTGCTTACTAGGCTTCAGACACAGTGCTAAGCTCCACACACCCACTGTGCCATATAATCCTTAGGAGAACCCTGAGGCAGAGCCTGGAGCTGTCTGTATTTTACAGGTACAAAAATGAAGGCTCTTCATTGCTCAAGGTCACACACATCCGGTAAGTCACAAGGACAAGCTCTGAACACCAGCGCCTGGATCTTCGTGCTGACACACTTCACCCCACGCTTTACTGCCTCACTCGAATGAGGGTCCTCACACAGGTGGGTGATGGCCTATCACCTCACATTCATACTCAACTAATCTTCGCTGAGCACCTACCACGGGTGAAGCTTAGCTAATGTTGGAAACACAGCGCCTGCTTTCTGAGCACTCCAGGTCACAGTCCTGATCACTGGTCCTTCAGCTCTGCAACTCAGGTAGGGCCTAAGCAGTCTACCAGAACAGCTGGGGTACTGTCTCTCCAGTACTCAGCCAGTGTTTCTCCAAGTATGGATGTCCACCTAATGCACCAGAACCTCAGAGGGGCGAGGCCTGAGAGTGAGCACTGGTCAGGGCACACAAAGTTAAGGGAACACAGCAGCAACAGGCGCTGTACTGCCTGATTTTTATCTATCTCCTGCCCCCTCAGTCCCTGGCCTGCATCCAGTAGATAAAATAAATACTAACGTTCTGAGAGGGGATCTAGTGTGTCCCAGGCCAACAGCCAGCTAGAGTTAGTTAGGTCTTGAATTCAGATGTTTTGACTGCTCATGTCTGTAGAGACCAGCTCTTCACCAGAGCAGTCAGAAGAGAAGGAAAGATAAATGGAAAACAGAAATCATTTCTCAGGGGCAGTAAGAGAAATGTGCCATAAGCCAAGGCTCAAATGCCAATCCATATGTCTCATCCTGAAGAGAATGATAGGTAAGTAATCCTACTTATTTATTAGAGGCCAAAACTGACAAGTGAGTGGGTGTCCTGGAAGGCCCTGGGCTGGCAGGGGAAGGATCTGAAAACACCAGCAGTGAGGTTTGTCCCAAAAGAAAGTATGGTCAGTGGCCCTTCCTTGCTAGTGATCTGCTTGTCCCACAAGAAAGTATGGTCAGTGGCCCTTCCTTGCTAGTGATCTGCTTGTCCCACAAGAAAGTATGGTCAGTGGCCCTACCTTGCTAGTGATCTGCTTGTCTCACAAGAAAGTATGGTCAGTGGTCACTTCCTTGCTAGTGATCTGCTTTCTAAAATAGTGAGTTCATAATTCAAAGGAAAGATCTGTGCTAAGGATGGAAAGCTCAGAAGGACAACGATTTAAGGGAGACCAGATGAGCTCAAATCTGTCCCATCCAGTGTCCTCTGGCCCAGCTTCCTATATAGATGACCCTGACAGTCTAAGTCACCATTTCATTCTTCTTGGAACTTACCTTCCCACTATTAATTTAATAGTGTTTGTGCAGACTCCATTCAAAGCAAGAGCCAAGGACACCGCTACAAAACAAAACCAACAGACAGAAAAATAGCAAGCTGGCTCTCAAATCAAAATCATCATCATCATTATCATCATCATCACTGTTACATTATAATACTATTTAATGACAAGAGAAATATGAACGAATACTTTGAAAACAGAGATACGTTTGGGTTGCTACAGCAAAATATAATTAAGCCAGGACTTTGGAGAATGACTCATAAAATTCTAGGCCCCTGTGACATGAAATTTATCTCTCCTCCTTGACTGAAATTTTCACAATCACAGAGGAGCTCATCTATCATTTTCTCGCCTGATATGAACAGATTTAATACCACAGCATGTAGAATTTCTTTTACTGGTAGCAAGAAACATAACTTTTTTTATTTCCTCCTGGCAACCTTCTCAGACATAATTCTAATCGGAGCAGCTGCTGGAATCCTACTGCAGAAAAGGACATTCCCACTTGGCAATTATCTCATTATTGACCCATCACCGGCCGACAGCTGTCCATTTGTTATCAAACAAATCACTGTTTCTGTGAAGGTGCAGAGTCCAAAAGCCTCACTGGGTTTGGAGGTCTGCCCAGGCGGTGCTTTTTGCCATCTAAAACAGCAAGAACTTCTGGGATACATTATTTGACTATACAGAGCACAGGAACTTTCTCCAAACAGTTTGGGAAGACTTTGCCAGATGCAGCACAGATTGTCCCGAAGGCGGCAGGTAATATGAGTCACAGAGCTTTCACTGCAAAAATGTTGCACTTCTCTCCTGTGGTTTATCGAGAGTGCGTAAAAGGCAAAGTCATCACCATCAATGTGATAGAAGGTCAAATGCCTCACCGAAGAAATACAAACCTATTGATGCCCCATTCCACTGCTTTGTTGAATAATAAAGCATGTGAGCTACCATTTCCCTTTGGCAAATATTAACTGTTCAATACTAGCTGAGATCTATATAAGAATATAGCAGTGAATGGGGGCATTTTTGGGAAGAAGCTGCCTAGGGCAACTCACGGCCCATTGAGAGAGACAAATGTGTTGTTCTATGAGCAGAAAGTACTCCGGAACGGCCAACATGGTCACTAAGAGTACAAGCCACAGAGATGGGAACACAACCCAACCTGCTTTTAACAAGTTATCTGAAGCAGAGAGAATGGGAGGGACACATTCAAATGAACATCTTTGTCAAGGGGAAACAAATCACCTAAGTGTGAGATGGGGGCAACTGGCCATATCTGAGCATAGCAGAAAGGAGGGACAGGCCACAGACTTGGAGGGCAGAGCGTGAATCAGCTGCACAGCACTGCCATTAAAACACTGAGCATGCAATGGGGGTGCAGAAATTGGAACTGAATATGAGGGAACTTGGAAAGATCCACTGATTGCATTCTGAACACATAGATCCTTCCTTCCTTAAATGCCAGCTTCCCTTCTCTCTGGCAAGCTCAGAGCACTGTGGAGAGGCCTGTCTCCAAGAGGGGAGAGCAAATTCTCTGGGATATCTTTGCCATATTCTCTCCACAAACCCTGATAATTAACAGGTTGTGAGATTGCCGCAAAATTATTGTGGTCTTTTCTCTGTTAGGGCTGGCCTGCCACGCTCACTGCTGTGTTTTCCCAGTGGGACTGGACTCATTCTCATCCTGGTCCTAGCATGGCGTCTCTGGGAACAAGCATCCCTAGCCAATTCCCTATCGCCCCACGTAAATCTTGGTGAACTTCATACACAGCCACGGGGATCACTTCCCCAGCCTCTGAGCCTGGTGGGCTTATCGCAGCACAGAGCAGTTCTTTAAAAAGTCTGAAATAGCTGAGCTGGAAAATGTATGGATATGATATAACCATCTACAGTTGGCAACTTTCCTGTCTAATCCAAACACATGAAGGAAACAGAAAGGTAGGAAGCTGGTGATGATATTTAACATGGAGGTCATTTCAGCATTCTAGAAGGAACCCAAACTGCTTAATATTTTTATTGGAATAGCACAACCCTCCGGGGATCAATGCAGGAGCCCCTCATTGATACCAGAGAGAAGGCTGTGCTGGGATCAGACCCATGAAAGGCTGGACAAACAGGAAAATAAATGGCCCCCATCAGGAATACTTGTTCATTAACAATAACCCAGTGGGTGTGATTCATAAGGGCTGTTCTCTTTTTACAGCATCCCACAGCAGTGTGGGTTTGAGAGAAGAGTCAAAAAGACAAACCATACTGTGTCTGATAAAAAATTTCAAAGCAACATGTCCCATGAGTCGGCTTGTAAGCAGCCTGTACTCAGGACGCTACTGGTTATAAGCATTCCAGGGGATTAGAGGGCTTTTGTTGTTACTTTTGTTGTTGTAGGAAATTCAGCACTATCGTGCTTTTATAACAGGGTTCTCTATTATACAGACCTGACTGTTCTGCAGCCTGAATTCCTAAAAGCCCAGTGCTGCATGGGGCAAACCTCACTCCTCTCATCCAATGCCAGATGCACAAACATGGCCACTGTTTACCTGGAGATGAGGGCAGCACTTGGGATCCAGGTTTGGAAGCCTGGGTTAAAGTCTGCTGAAGACATCTGAGTAAAGAAGCATGCTGAGAACTAAACCTCCTGGTCGATAGAGTCCTGAATTCCAGACAACACTGGAAAATCTACAGCCAGTTTTCTGTCTTTGGCTTTTAAAGATCACCCACTCCCACCCCCTACTTCCAAGACTTCCTAAAAGTAGTGATTGAAAAAAAAACCTCTACACACAATGGGAGGCTGTTCATCATTTTTATAGGGCAGGCTCTCATTTATTTAGGCAAACAGAACATCCAATAATTCCACCTTCTCTGTTAACATATAGGAGACAGAGTATGACGTTCAATTTTGAAATGTCATCCTAAGGGAGATTTAGCTGAGAATGAAAAGTCTGGAGAAGGCAACTGTGAGCTACTTACTGCTGTGATGGCAGCCCCACTCCAAAAGCCAGCCGTCAGTGAGAATCATAACCATGAAAGACAGTTCTCACCCACAGTCACTTATCTTGAGACTCCATGCCAGGGGAGCCACTAGAATAAAGAATGAACTAAAGGGATTTCCAAATGAACTGAGGGGGCTCCCAACAGCACTTTTTGGAGACTATGGTGATATCCATCCAAACACTGCCTGGCCACTCAAGCCATGTGTGGAGGGACACCTACCTGCATCCTTGGAGAGTGTGACCTTTTTCCGCCTCAGCTGAGGAGACTGAAACCTGTCACCAAAAGTCCAAGCCACACAAGGGCAGCCTGTGGTACACACCTGACCTGAGGGAGGGCATCCACAGGCTGGCCAGGGACTCATGGCTTTTGTGTCCAGGCTGGAGAAATGAGCTAAGCCAGAGACTCTGTCTAGGAAGTCTGGACCAAGAAACACAGTGAAGCTTGGTGGGTAGGCATCGAAGTTGAACAGGCAGACAGATTTGTGGCAGAAATCACCACCACCAAGCCTCACATAAACCAGACATGGGGCAGCAGAAACAAAGTTGAGGCAGAGGAATTAGGCTGGGAGTGTGAGGAGAAGAGGCAAGGCACATTGCAGTGGTCATGAGCCAAGAGGGAGGTCTCCCCTCCTGATGGCCCAGCTCCCCATTCCAGTCCCTGTGAGGTGCCTCTGAACTTTCCCCCCTTTTTATTGGATGTCTGTGAGATTGCTTATCAGAGCCCTGTAATTAAACCCCTAATTTATTTGAGCTAATTTGAGAGGGATTCTGTTCCTTTCAAGTAGATAAGGCCTAACAGGAGCCTGGCTATATAGGAAGCGTTCTCTGTGCTGCTTTAGGGCAGGAGCTGCTGCTTGTCCCACACTCCCTAGATGCAGCTCTCACACTCACTCCCTTACCATGGAAAAGGGAGGACCATATTTTGCTACATTTTCATTTCCCCAAAGCCCAATAATTAACAAACAAACATACCCTTAAGTGAAGGCTCTCATTTTCCAGACTTACTATCCCATTGAATGGTAAGTCCATATAACACACCAAAAACAAAATTTGGGCTGAGGATTTGGGTAACTTTTAGGTGACGTGTCAAAAAAAGAAAAAAATCAACCTGATTTGGTTTTTCTCATGGTCAAAAAGCTGAAAACCTGGCTACAGTTTAGTTTATTTTGTTTGCTAAACAAGCCAAGTCATTTTGGCTATCTCTTATTGCTGTCATTTACTCAGGATTTGATTAACATGAAGACCAGAAAAACATATTTAATCCTGAAATGTCAAACTCTTGTCCCATGCAGACATGGCTCGGCTTGGGAAGAATTTATAACAATGATGTTATAATCAATGACAAAGATCATAGCACTCTTCATGTAATAATGAACACTTAACTACCAAAATGTCTTCAAATCTAAGATGAGTTATAGAGCTTGTTTGTAATATCTATTTTATTTTACACCCACATTTGCCTATTATTGCCTCTAGCCAACAGCATTTGGTCGAGGAGTCTGTGGTTGATTTCTGAATTGCCCATAATGTGGGTCTATTAGCCAAAAATGTGAGAGTGGACAGTCGGAGGCAACAAAGTTTTAGATTTACTTTGCCTTACTGCCAAGAGCTACCCGGAGTCTGCGCCTGAGCAGCACAGCTCTCTGGTGTGTATGGGGTGTTACGAGCATTCAGCACAACGGACAGCCACAGTGGGCGGTCTCTGAATATCCTTCATTTAGGACCGCACATTGGCTCTTCTTTGGGCTTAAAGTTTATCTTTATCTTATCTTGTTCCTCCCCAGCTTAATTTGACCAAAAGAAAAAATCAGTTGGGTGTAACTGAGATTTCTTAAATGTGATCATCTAATTAAGGTCAGCCCCATTCCCTAAAGCAGGAACTGTGAATACTCTACCTAAGAAGGCTTCCTTAATTTCAGTCTTGTCTGTTCGCCGGATAATTTTCACCACACAAATAACAGCCAGGGGTGTGAGGAAAGAAATTGCCTGGAAGAAATAACAAACAATCCCTTATGAGGACATCAGTTTGCTATCAGAAGGGCTGACTGATAATTAGTTCCCGTTAGCTTCATTTAGACTCCCTGGTTGAATAATCTTACTGAACTCCTGACCTCAAACAAAAAAAAAGGATGATGTATGTCTGTGTTTAGAGACTACACAGACTTTAAAAATGGAAGATCTGATTGTAGGTTATAATTGATTTGTAATTGCTGAGAGCCATGTTTAAAGCAGTGACTTTTTAAATGGAAAAGAATAGTCTATAATTACGATGAATCATGTCTGCCAGTAATTCCCCTCATGCTCTCCTCTGTGGAAGGGTGAGGAACCCTTGGCCTCCCACTCCTATCTCTCTGGAAACATGAGTGCATTTGAGACTCACTTAGAGTCAATCAATTCATTCCCTTTTGGTGTTCTTTTGTTGAATATTTATCTCTTCTGCAAAGCAGAGTTTAGTCCGTTTGTATAAAGACTCTCCTCTTCCCTTCCTCTACCCCCTTTCCTCCACATAGATGCTCAACTCAGACTTAATGAGTTAAACTGGTGGGATTCAGATGCAACCAACACTCATTACAAAACCTCCTGTGAGGTAGAAACCATGCTAGGAACCGTCAAGTCCAGGAGCCTCTTACATCCTCATGATAACTCTGTGACTGCCTCCTCCAGGCTTGAGGACTAGGTGATGTGCCTGGGAACATACAACTGGACAGGGGTGAGGCCAGGATTTGGGGACAAGGTTTCCATTCCCATATTGAGTCTTTATTCCAGCTTTCCGTAATTAGTAAATTGTTTTTAAACCTTCCACCAACCATATAAAAGGCATTTATGTTACTTCCTCATGACTATAACATCTCAGGATAACAATATCAGAAGAGACTGAACATCTCACAAATCCAGAATTGGCCTAGCAGTCAGTGGTGGGAGGGCTGAGGTGTAACTGTTGACCAATAGTGTTCATAATTCTGGAAATCTCTCTCTCTCTGCTCTAGTAAGACATCACTTTTTGGAGATGGGCTTCCTGATGGGACTAAGGCATGGATGGAAGATGCTCTTCTTTTTTAAATGTATTTTTTATTTTTTTAGATGGAGTCTCACTCTGTCACCAGGCTGAAGCGCAGTGGCGTGATCTCCGCTTACTGCAACCTCCACCTCTCGGGTTCAAGCAATTCTCCTGCCTCAGCCTCCTGAGTAGCTGGGACTACAGGTGCACACCACCACGCCCAGCTAATTTTTCTATTTTTAGCAGAGATGGGGGTCTCACCATGTTGGCCAAGAACTCTTCTTTTATGAAAACAGAATTCAACCAAATGAATGCAGGCTTAGATGCTCCACACCCTTACTACAACCAGACTGCTAGAGCTCAAATTATCTCAAGGACTCCTCTTTGGGAACTGTCTTCAGAGGTCATTTGTATGAGACATGAAAAAAGCCCTCTCCTTACCTGCCACCATTTCTTTCTGACCAGAAGTGGTAGTAACCAGTTTGATGATTCAGCTGTGGCCCTGAATGATTTGGACTGTTTAAAAGTCAAATAAGCAAGTCTTGCCACCATGGAGGGTATTCAGGTGCTAAAGGGCAGATGCACTAGAGGAGATTCAGAACTGCTACAGAGAAAGCAGAGGATTCCCCTGCGGACTATTCAGAAGGGCAACACTCCTGAGTTAAGAGGTCCAGTAAGTCTGTGCCATAAGTTATTGGGCAGCTCTCACACCTAAATAACTACACGGCTTGTTAAAGTACTGATTTCCTCAAACATGCTTATACAGCTGGTCTGGAAATGTACTTTTTTTTTTTTTTTTTTTTTTTTTTGAGACGGAGTATCACTCTGTCGCCCAGATTGGAGTGCAGTGGTGCGATCTCGGCTCACTGCAAGCTCCGCCTCCTGGGTTCACGCCATTCTCCTGCCTCAGCCTCCCAAATAGCTGGGACTACAGGCGCCCGCCACCATGCCCGGCTAATTTTTTGTACTTTTTTAGTAGAGACGGGGTTTCACCGTGTTAGCCAGGATGGTCTCTATCTCCTGACCTCTTGATCTGCCACCTCGGCCTCCCAAAGTGCTGGGATTACAGGCATGAGTCACCACACCCGGCCCGGAAATGTACATTTTTAACA
Organism: Pongo abelii; assembly: GCF_028885655.2. NCBI lineage: Eukaryota > Metazoa > Chordata > Mammalia > Primates > Hominidae > Pongo > Pongo abelii. The sequence goes on along the minus strand of NC_071993.2, from coordinate 127,574,632 downwards.
GTATCTCAAATGGTACTGATGCTGATGATTGAGAATTATGCCTTAGACTTTTGACTCATGCATTTAGTGCTTAAAGAACAAGAATTGAAGCACCACTTACTAAAGTCCAATGTTATGGTCAAGGCCAAAGAAGTCCTTGTTTCTCCAAATCCAAACATGAAGACTACCAGCTTACCGTTCTGTTTTCTGTCCCTTTAAGCACTGCATACAGACCAGGCAATGTGCTCCCAAATAGGAGAAAGCAACTCACTAAATAGTGAATGACCCAGTAATGACTCTACCAAGTCAGCGTTTATATAGGAGAACAACATGGTTTTGAAGGAAACATTTCAAGACAATCCCAGCTGGTATAATCTAAGGTTAGGCAACAATGAAACCCCAGAAAAAAATATGAGTTGGGATGACTTTCCCAATGAGGCTTCCAAAGGAAATTCCAGAGCAGAAAATCACTGCCTACATAGGAGATGTGGGTGCCAGGTGGGAGGCGCTCAGGATCAAGGCCAGGTGTGCAGGTTGAAGAATTCATTAGAGCTGCCCAATGACTCCAAGCTCGTGGCCTGATGGCCCAGCGGTCTCCTTTAGAACTGCTCCCTGCCTCAACTTGCCTCTTCCTAATTGGACCCTCACCCCCACTTCCCCAACAAGGCTGGACTTAATTTAACTTATGCTGCAAATTTCCTAGGTAGATGCATATTGGTATCTTTTCTAGGACCACTATCAACTGCTCTTGAGCCAATGCTAAGCACCTAGGAGGGCCCAAGGCTCCCCACATCAAGGGCTTCCCAGGCAAGGGAATGCAGCCTTCAAAGTGCCATGGTTCCCACTCCAGAGTTGCTGCAGCAGAGGTGTCTGTGTGATTGCAAGATGTGGCTTGTTTCCTCCTCTCATCCTAAAAGCAATGGGCCCTGGTGTCTCATTCTTCTCCTGGAAATGTATCTGCCATATCCTTGGGCAGCACAGTCCATGAATCACGATGGATAGAGACATAGTTACATGTATCATTCACCCCCTTATACACAAACATTTTGTAATGAAAGTTGGAATTAAGAGGTGAACTTCAGAAGCCAACACATTAGGAAAACAACTTCCTCCTGGGGCAAAACATCTCTGAACTGGGTAAAGGAGGAATGAAGAGAGTAAGCACCCCACCACCACACTTTCACTCAGCAAAGCAGATTGAATCGAAACCAGTGCATAAGCATTCCACTCTTCGGACAAAAGCCATTGGTAGCTGCGGTTCTGCTGCCCGGGCCAGGGGAGCAGATGAAGATGGACAGAGGGATGTAAAGTGGGGATGCTCCCTTGTACCTCCACACATGGGCAGAGGTGGAGGAAAAACATGAGCAAGCAAAATCTCCCTTGGTATTGTTTTCTCTTCTGTTAATGTTTCCATGGCTAATTTTAAAAGAATCAAATCCCAGGAAATCCTAGGATGAGCCCAGGGTAGGAAGATGGAGAGTGGTCAGAGCTTATTAAATGAGACCTGACAGAAAACAAAGAATTCCAGCCAAACACTGCTGCAGGATTCAGAGAACATATTGAACCCTTCTTGGACTTGAGTTCTGCTCACTTGTTATGAGTATGGGGCTGCTGAATGTACATACCTAGGTTAGAATAACAAAAGCTAACATGTACTGAGAACTTACTAAGGACTATGGTCTATTCTAGGCACCCCATGGAAATTAACTTTCACTTCTCACAGCAATCCTACGTGGAAAAGGCTTCTTACTTAATGCATAGGAAAATAAAGCACAGAGAGGTTCAGCAACCTGCCGGAAGTCACACAACTAATCAAATGGTAAAATGAGGATTTGCACCCAGACCATCTAAATTAGGCTCTGCACTTTTGACCACAATGTTAGAGCAGTTCCTACCCTAGAAAGTAAACATTAAATAAAACATAGTGCATGCTTTTTTTCCAAGTTAAAAAAGAAAGGCAAGGAGGCTTGTTTCCAGGTCAGAGATAAGTCATAGAAATTTCAATGACAGCTGTCATATCTTAAGCACCTACTATGTGTTAAGGACTTTCCTCACACTTTCCAATCTTCTAACTACTCTGTTATGGAAAATATTATTCCCATTGTACAAATAACGAAACTAAAACTCAGAGAGATGAGTGAACACACAAATGTACACAGCTAGTGGGAACAGGACTCCCAGACTGGGTTGCCATGCTCCTAGGTTGGAGTCCTGAATCTCGGTGATTCCCTTAGCCCAAAAGCTTTAGTTTACAGATGGGGAAACTGAGGCTGGCAGAAATTACATATTGAACACCATCTTTAAAGTTACTAATTGTACTGCACAGTGCCCACATAAAGAGATAGCGTACGTATCATTAAGCAGGATCTGGAATGTGGCTAGTTTTGTATGGATTCCACAGGCTGGGAAGCCAGAGCTCTGTACAAAAAAAAAATGTGCGGAATGGACTCAGATTGAGGAGAGGTGAGTTCAGCTCTAGCTCCTGACACTCATCCATTCTTTGTCCTTGAGCAAGTCTTTGATTCTCAGTTTCCTTATCTATAAATGGGTATGATGGTAACAATATCCATGGCAAATATTATCGGCAGGATTTCAATTTACTAATAGTTATGGAATGCTGATTAGGTGCCACACACTAAGTGAAGTGCCAAAGGTCTGTCACCCCCATTTGATGCTCTCTAGAGCTTGATGGGACATGTTCTTAAAGACACCTTTCACAGATAAAGAAAGTAAGGTGCTAAGAGGGGAGGTGATCTTCCAAATTTGCATAGCTAGTGAGTGGCAAAGCCGGGAGTTGACCCCTGGTAGGCCACTGTGGAGCCCACACCAACTGCCCACCAACAGGATCCAACAGAGAGCTAGCATCCGGCAAATGCTGGTTGTTGACTAGTATTTCATTATTTTCTGGAAAAGACTGTTAAAAGGGTATCAGGATCTTGTCACCAGACACATAGGATTGACGCATTTTCAGTTCAAGCCCACCTGCACCCTTAGATCTAAGTAGTGTGCACCTTTGAGCAGCAGGAGGAGGTTGGGGAGAGAAGAGGGAGCCTAATTCTCCCAGGCACCCTGACCATACCCTACATTACAAACTAAGTTATGGAGCATCCATCCATGAATCAACACAGGAAGGGGCGCCAATCTCTGGCCAGTGCTGCACCCAGAAAGTGAGTCATCCCCACCTGCTGATGTAAGGCACCATGCACCACACTGCCAGGACGCTTCTGGGAAACCACCAAATGTGAAGCAGTGTGTTTCATGGGGGAGGGCATGAGGATGCCAAGGACTTCTAACAACCAGAAGGGATCGAAGCCAGAGCAGCCTCGATGCGAGGGTGTTATCCAGAGAGGAGCTTGTCACTGGGGTTCATTCACATCAGACAAAACAAAACAATGGGCCCAAAGTGCCTTCATTTCTGGCTTTTGACAGAAAGGTGTGCTGCAGGGTGATTATAAAGACAACTTTAAGACACTCAGACACTTGGAAAAGGCCCTGCTCTGGGTAAACAATCACATCCCATCACAGATAAAAGAGCTGTCTAAGACTCTTAAAAACAGCCTAAAAATTAAACTGTCTATCATGATCCAGCCTTGTCTCTTTTTCTTCCTTCTTCCTCCCCAAAATGACTTTATTTCTGCCTTCCTTAGAAGCATCTGATCCCAGAATAGAAAACCCTGGTATCAAATCAACACAGTATCTATCAGTAATAGTCTATGAGAATAAATCTTCTGGACATATCACGGTCGAAGCAAAAAGAGAAAAGGGCAAAGAATAGGCCTTGGGTGGATTTCTTTTGAAAGCCAAGGAAAAAATTTGCAAAACCTGTCATTCCTGAAACTTCTTACTGAGTCTTACCTATTCCTCAAGGCTTTTTAGTGATGCTGAACTGTTCACCTTGTGTTCATGTCTGTGCCCCTCCCTAGACTAGAAACCATATCTTATTCATCTTTCCTCACGGCAAGTGTTTCATAACCATCCACTGAATTAGCTTGTAATTAACCAATCCAAAGCTACCCCCAGTCTAGCTCTATCCCTGCCCCCTTCTTAGCCCTTACGCATAGATACTCCAAACAAACTCCTGTTGACAGGACCCACACAGGCTCAATCTCCGTTTCTCTGCCTTTACACACCTCTCCACCTAACCAATCACCAAGGAAGCATCACAGCAGAGTGCCTCCAAGTGAGAGTTTGCACTCACAGCCAGTGCTCAGATCCTGGTTCAGCCACTGACGGTTGTATAATCTCAGACAAGTTGTATAATTTCCTCAGTTTTGTTTTCTCCACTGACATGAGATTAACAAAAGTGCTGACCTCAAAGGATTCTGAAGATTAACTGAGATGTTCTTTACAAAGCGATAAGCACAGCCCCTGAATTCAAGAAATGTTTACTGTTGTAGATGATGATGATGATGATGAAGAACTTCCCTAGAAGTTTACCTGAGCCTCTTCTCTGGCCCTCTTCAGATTCCATTTTGTATTAGAGTACCATCTTAATGTACCAGGGATCCTGGAAGGTCCCTGAGGGTACATCCCAAGTCTCATTGGACTTCTCATCCCCTATAGCCCCTATGGTTTTCTTCACCCACAGCAGGCTCCCTGAAAATGTCCCCTGAATGTACAAAGACACAACTACTATAGACAACAAAAAGTGTACCAAAAAGCAACAACTAATACCGATTAAGTTGTCCTACACAAAAAGTCGGTTTTAAAAAATATTCTGATAAACCCCTCACACTCAGCCAGAAACCGGTACCTCTTTTGAATGAGGAAGTAGCCTTCCATAAAGGCTTTGGGCATATCCCAGAAATGTTAAGCAAGACTTTTGAGTGCATCTGGAAAGAATTCTCAGCCAGTCTCTCTGGTCAACAGGAACACTAGGTTGTCAAGGGAAACAAGCTCTTGGAATCAAACAGTTCCAACTACACCCAACTTTCAGGGTGACAGACATCACCTGAGCTAATGGTGTCACAGACAGCGAAAGTGCAAGTTAGGAGGCTTCCAGTGACATTATTACCATTTACTCTGCACTTAATCCCCTAGCCACTATTCTGTTAATTTTCTTGTTACATTTGCCCAATTGGCTCCTCTAACTTGCGACTCTAGAAGCATTAATTATCCAATAAAAAAAAATCCAAGTCAATGCCAGTTGCCTTCAAAAAACACCTTGGTAAGAAAATTAGAAAGTTCATCTTTAGGTTAAAACATTCCAACCAAAATTAAAGGAGACCCCAGGATTTTTTTTTTATGTAGTAAATAAAAAAATGTGAGCTTTCAAAGAAAATCAAGCCATTTTATACATCAGTGAAAATGGATGTTCTATTACCAATTCTTCTACTAACATCTGAAGGTTTTAAAAGACCAAAATAATATAATGCCTTATATTAAATTCTTAAAACCCAGGAGAACAAATCTTTTTTATGGGGTGACAAAATATTTTTCATCTTTGTGTTACAGGTATTATAAATGTATCTACTGCTTTCCTTGTGTTATTATGGAATTGTACTAAATCGTGTGACCAAATGAATGAAATTCATCAACTGCTATTAATGAAATAAAAGGTTGAACTTATTTCATTAGGAGAATAGAGGGTATGAATCAGTATGTGTAGCTGAATATCCTTCTGTTCTCTGAGAATCCTAGCACTGAATAAGCCCTCTACTGACTAATTTCTACCACCGCCAGCATGCAAATTGCTCCATCGTATTTACGTCTGTAGCCAGAATATTTGTGGCATTTGTATCTAGACTTCAAAACAATCTATTGTTCATAAATCTAGGACATAGCCACAGATTTCTCACAACATCCCATATGAACATTCATCTCCAAATTGTGTTTTTACAACACATGAAATGTAAAATGTTATGAAAAATAGGAGTAACTGATAAATAGAAGGCTCTCCCTATTAAAGCCATTGAGTAAACTCATTACACACACACTACTTCCTTTATTTCTAGGATTTATAGAATATTTGAATTACAGCAGAAATGAAAAAAGCCTGATTTTAATAGTCATGTGTTAGTAATTCCCTACTCACAACTACCCTAATTTGTCAATTTCCCTAAGATTTATAAAAATCCAGTTTACTTTCCAGTAGAAAAGTAATCATTAAGAAGCAATTAAAATAATACTTTAATGCTCACTGGCATTATGGGCATTTCCAAGAGTTTGCAAAAACACAGATCTTTCCAATCATCACTAATTAACAAAATTTCCTTTGTAAAATCAGAGGGATTTCTTTCAAAATACAAAAATGTTCCCTGTGTGTCTATGAAGTTTCTGGAGCAGTTCCCAGAGAGGCACGAGACACCTTGGCAGGTCAACAGGAATAACCTTCAAACTGCTGGGAGGCTGCCCATCCAAAAGTGACATTATCGTTCCATAACAAAGAGGAGCTTAAATATTTCCTCTGTTCTAGAAAGGTGTGATGGTAATCCTCCAATTCTCCAGGGCTTCATTAGCATCAGCAAGGAGTTCCAGACACTCTGCCCCCAACCCTCAGGGCAGCCTCTTGGCTGAGAGCTGAGCTCCAAGAGCTGGCTGCTAGAACCTGGTGCTGTGCTCACTAGCTGTGTGACATTGGGCAAGTTCCCTCATCTCTCTTGGAATGCAGTTTTGCATCTGTGAAATGTGGACAATAATGACATCTTCCTCACTGGGATGCTGGGTGGAATTAAATTAGACCACCATTTCTTAAGCTCTCCACAAAAAGCCTGGCATATAGGCAGTGAAATGTAAAAGGTTACAACTGCCATGTGGCAACTGCCATGTGGCATTTGGGGTAGGAGAGGTAAAATTTATCTCAATATATTCACCAGCTCTATGGGTGCTTGCCCATTTATTCTAGAAGAAGAGAGACACAAGACACTCTCAAGAGGTTGAAGCACAGGGTAGTCTTATTAGTGGCCAACAACTGACCAGCTAAAACCAGAAAAGAGGCTTAAACAGAGCTATCTGGGTACCTTCATTTGGCAGAATCAAGGCTTATCCTAAAAAGAGAGGGGAGAGAAAATTCTCATCACTGGCTTCTAGTCTACCTTTACTGTAACTCAGCATAGCCCAGACAAGCAAGTCCTTTCTCATTCCACAATATTGGGCAATGACTTGTAGAAAGTAGAAAAGTTCCTCTTCAAAGCTCGTCTTAGTTTAAAAATAAGATAGGCACTAGGAATAATAGCTTCTTACTCTAAAGCCTCCTATCAACAGTTAGTTCTTACACTTTAGCCCAGTTAGTTGCTTTGGCTTACTCAGGCATGTCTAGACAGGCCGAGGCAAATCTTAGCTTATAGCTTATGCCCCTTCCTTATTTGGAAATGTTATTGCTTCTTTAAATCTTTCATAAGAAACTTCCTCTTTTCCTTTGTTCTCCCTTTACCTATTTAAGAAAGTTTTCAGCTGTTAGCCAATCGGGTATTAGTTTAGACTGTGAGGTCCGGCTCCAGTCAATGGAGACGGGACACAGTAGCAGGGACAAGCTGCATAAGGGATAAAAATTGCCTCCCTCCTTTGTTCAAGCATGTTCTCGCCATTGTTCCATCTGCGACGAGCACCCTTTCTGCAGAAAGTAAAAATTGCCTTGCTGAGAGAATTAAATTTATGTTTGGGTGCTATTTCTTTGTGATACCAGGGAATGAGCATTTCTAACAGACTACTTCTCACATGACCAAGCAGCTCTTATCATGACATGGAACTGGATTTTAATTTGATGGGCTGCTCACCTTCTCTTTCTCTCAGGCCACCCACTGTCTTCAGGGTTAGAAAAACAAAGATGAAAACCCATTTGGTTCATCTTTGAGAGAGCAGTCAAATAAGGAATGAAATCATGGTACTTACAAACATGAGGCGGGTAGGTATGTTATCTGATTGCACCAAAGGATTTTTATACAGCCAGATCTCTTCTGGCTGGATGACTCTCTGGAATGGATCCAAAAACTCTGTAAAACTGAAACATAAAAAGAAAAGTACATGAAGGTTGAGCATTCTGTTGTTGCGGGAAGTTCCCAAGGAGGCCCCCCTTCTATGCAACCTCAGGGTGGGAATCCAGCCTGCTGGGGAAGGGGAAAGAGACAGGCCCTGCTGTCAGTTCTCAGCTGGTTCAAAGGCTTGGGAAGGACTGAAAGAATCACTGAGACTTTGCAGACTCTTCCATCACCACCTGCCAGCAAGGACCAATTCCATGCATAAGGGAGTAGCTTTGTGTGTACAAAGACTCCAAGGACTTGGGGTTCCAAAGTAAACTGGAAACTGAAGTCAGAATAGGGCAAGGCCAGGGCAGCAGCATGGTCTCTTGAAAACAAAATAGGTTTGAGGTGGAACATAAGGGAGGGAGTAACTGGCACAGCTGCCCGTGTGCTGTCTTCATTGGTTGAGCAATGAAAAGCAGTCACTGCCAAGAGAAAAACCGGGGGGAAGAAAGGGGCAGAGATGCAGGGGTCTGCTTTTTCAGATCTCAGCCATCGGGCCACCTCCCAGCTCTCCAGCCAATCTTTACCTGAGGAACTAAGTTCATCACCACTTCAGATGCAGTTGGAGAGGGCAAAAGAAGCCAAGTCATTTGGGGCTGTGAGCGCCAGGCTAGAGGACTTTGATTTTGAGCCAAGGAGAGGTTTGGCAGAGGAGCATGGAATGGGAATTCCAATTCAAAATGGCAGCCCTGGCCATGGTGAGGATGGGACTCAGAGGAGAGAAGAGAAGGCAAGGTGGGAGGTGCTGGGGTTGCAGCAGCTGTCCCTGCAAGAGAGACTAGCAGATTGGAGAGGAAATGGATGGCATGGAGAACCTGTGGGCAGGAGTGGCTGAAGCTGATTCCTAGGCTTCTGGTTTGGGCTTCTGGGAAAAGGAGTTCCATGATCCAAGATGAGGAGCGCAGAGGAGTGGGAGAGGAGGAGGAAGCTGAGCTTCTCCTAGGAAACCCTCTAAGGTGGCCAGCAGTCTTGGTTTGTCCATAACTTTTCCAGTTTTAGCACCGAAAGTCCTATACCCCAGGAAACCCCTCAATCTTGAGCAAACCAGGACTGTTGGTCACCCTAAAGCCGTCCCAGTCTCCAGACAGAATCAGGAGTCCCACAGCCCTGGTTTCTATACCAGATTCGGGACATTATATGAGCATGTTCTGTTTGCAGCTTTAGCTCCCCTGTGAGGGTGTGAGGGCAGGAGCCACTCCAGGGCTGTCACTCTAGAGTGTCACTCTGGAGGGCAGGAGCCACTCCAGAGCCCAGTAGGACTGCTGGGCCACTGTAGGCACTCAGAGACCACAGAAGTTAACACCTATTTGGGACTTTGAACAGGTGACACTGAAACTATTCTCACTTTGATCAGCCTGACTCTCAATTCTATTGCATATCTAAGAGACCTAAAATCCATCCATCTGCGGTGTCTCTCTCCCTGTCTCTCCCTCCCTCCTTCCCTTCCCCCTTCTCTCCCTGCCTCCTCTAACTGCGAGGTTTTAAGTCCTGAAAGTCTGTGTATTTATGTAATTTCAAAAAGCAGTGGTACCCATGACTGTTCTGCTCAGCACTGGGCCCCCAGCGCCTCTGCCTAGCACACAGGCATTGCTTGTAGCTATTTGCCAGATGACTGAACGGACTCCTGCAATGCCATCGTCACAGAACCCAGTCAGCCCTTCACCAACCCTAAATCTGGAGCACTTCTATTGCAGAATCCCTATTGCATCCCCTCACTGGGGTGCAAGTCACGTCTGCTATCAGCCCTCCAAAATTCCTCTAAAGCAGCATGGAGGAGCACCCTCTCTGGGCATTAGCTCTCTGCCCTGCTCTCTGCCCCAGCTGCTCTCTGCCCCAGCTCTCTGCCCCTCTGCTCTCTGCCCCAGCTTGCCAACTGAGCTGCTCCATGCTGTGGAGCAAGCTGCTTCCCCTCCCAGGGCCTCTGCAATGGGGGAACTAAATCAGAGACTTCAATTTGAGAAGGGTCAGAACCTTCTAGAAAACACCCTACCACAGACCTAAGACTCCAAGTGAACAGAGTCTGGTAATGTGAATTTTAAAACAGTCCCCTAGGTGGCCCTGATGGGCCAGGAGTCCCCAGCATTGAACTAAATGATACCTAAGGGTCCCAAACCCTTGGATCCAAGGACAGGACATCCTGTAATTTAACTCTTCTCATTAACAACTTTTCCACCCACTGCAGGACAGGCTCTAGAGTCATAGCCAGCAGCGTTCAAATCCCAGCTCTGGCTATGTGGCACATGATGAGTCATTTAACATTTTCTGAGCCTCAGTTTCTTCACCTCTAAAATAGACACACCTTACAGAGTTGGAATGAAAGTTAAACAATGAAATACATATGTAGGGCCTGACAGAAGAGAAACAAAAACTAGAATTGTATTACTATTATCATTTTAATCTAGCCTAAAGCTGCATATTTTTACTAGACAGTTTTTGGGCTTTGTTTGATTTTGTGACAACCTACTCCCTGCTCCCAAGTGTTTTTAAGACATGAAATGAAATGAAATGAAATAAATTTTGCTTGAAGGGTGTTTTTAAGAATATGTAGTGTATCTCTGATAACTAAAGCTTCAGCATACTCCAGTTTCTGTAGCTACATAACAAATTACTTCAAAACATTTTATTTTGCTCATGAATTTGTGGATCAGGAAATTGAGAGAGGCTCATCGCCCAGGCAGTTCCCACTTAGAATCTCTCATGTGGGCACAGTCAATGGCTGTCCACTGACCAGGCTGTTGGCTGGAACCCTGGTAGGAGCTGGAACCCCTGCTGTTGTTTTTCTTATAACAGGACACAGTCTCTCCCCTCTTACCTCAACTTCCTATTCTGGGGGTGGGGGGAATCAGTGATACTGGAGATGACTAGTTGCTGTGTTATGGATTTGAGTTGCATTTGGCTATAAAACAATCTTGTTGTGAAAAGTGTGGGGGAGAGAACCTCTTCCCACACACACATTGAGACAGATCCCAACTGGTCAATGATCTTGTTTGTAAGAAAGAGATTCTGTTGGTTGAGTGCCTAAAGAAAAAGGTGGATGGCCTTCGGATTATACCAGCTTAGATAGCATTGCTAACCAACTGTTGCAAGCTCTGAAAATAAAGGATCTGGAACCCACTCCTACCCGCCCCCCCCCCCCCACCCACAGAAAAACCCTTCCTGTCCAGCACTGTGGGCTCAGGGTGATCAGAATTATTCATAACTACTGGCTTCCCCCACAGCAGGTATCCCAGAACAAGGCAGAAGCTCAGTGGCTTTTTCCAACCTAGTCTCAGAAGTTGTGTAGTGTCATCTCCAGTTAGAAGTGAGTCCTAAGGTCAGTCTGGATTCCAGGGAGGGGAAATGACTCCACCCATTGACTGGGGTGTGGCAAGTTCTTACTATAGAAAAGCAGGTGGATGAGGGATATGGCTGCAGCCAACTGTGAAATATATTCTGCCACCCACAGGGTGCGATTGACACTGTGACGGCCACACCCCCCACTCTGTGAGACCCCAGAACCTTGACTCCTATTTCTTCTCACACAACCGGCCACAGGGCAATGGGACCAGGTACACCACAGAGCACCTTCCTTCCTCGTCTTGTTTGTCTTTCAGGTTTTATTATCCTCATGGCAATTTTTCTAAAGCCTGGTACACCCAGGCTTTTGCACAATCCCTCACTCTACCCTGAGTAGCTGCAGCCAGAACACATCTATCAAGCAAATTATATCCTCTGGGAGCAGCAGTACTAAGAAAGATCGATGTCCCTTCTCCAGCCATGCTCCAGCCACTGGCGTCTGTCTCAAAGAACGCAGACAGTGGAGCTAATATGCAGAAGACCAAGGTCTTAATAAAGCTTAAGGATCTTAACAGGGACAGAGGTGGGCACATAGTGGAATGGAAAGTCCTGGAGACGTTAAAGGTGTTCCCAAGAGAGGACATGCCCAGGCCTGGAAACATCCTTCCACAAGCTCTTTGGAAGTGCTTTGGAATCCAAGAAATGGGAACCCTGCTTCTAGGGAAGGTGTGAAGGTGTGGTCTCCAGCAGTGTGTTAGGTCGGCAGTTCCCAAACTTTAATGTGTCCAAGGATCACTTGGGAGTCTTGTGACTGCAGACACAGAGACAGCAGGTTCAGAAAAGACCTTAGAGCTAGCATTTCCAGCAAGATTCCCAGGGGGGCCATGCTGCCGATCTGTAGATCAAACCTTGAGTCACAAGGGGCCAGGGCAGCAGCATCATGTGGGATCTTGTTAAAAATGCAGAATCTCCAGCCCCACCCCAGACCTAGTGGATCAGAGTCTGCATTTAACATGATCCCCAGGGGATCTTCTCCATGACTGTGGTAGAAGGTGGGTCACATCCATGTATTACATTGGTGCAAAAGTAATTGCGGTCGTTGCCATTTAAAAAAAAAAAAAAAAGCATAGCAAAAACCCCAATTACCTTTGCACCAACCCAATACAATCTGAATCTAAACTCACCTCACAAAGCCATTAAAGTCATCTCAAGCACCACTTGTGTCATGGGGGGAGAAAAAAATATAGAAAACAAAGTGAAAAGGCACAGCAACCTGAAGCCATTCAGCGTAGAGGACTATAGCCCGGCCAGCCTTAGCAGCTCGCAAGTGTCAGTATATTCCTGGCCAGCATAATGATGGACGTCCTTGAGTTTTTCAAGAAAAGGCTAAAGAAATTGCAGCAACTCTTTTACCACTAGAAGGTGGGTAAAACCATTTGGTTTACTTTTATTTCCAGTAAAAACAGAACAGCTAAAAACATCTTAATGTCCAGAAGGCTCAGACAGATCCAAGGATGCAGAATGCCTTTGGGGATGAGGGTCAGGCCTGTTGTTCTCACTGTGAAGGCCTTTCGCCATCACTGCAAAGCCTTCGTTAAGAATAGAAGAGCTTCTGGGAGGCCAAGGCGGGTGGATCACACGAGGCAAGGAGTTTGAGACCAGCCTGGCCAACATGGCGAAACCTCTTCTGTACTAAAAACAAAAAATTACCTGGGTGTAGTGGTGCGTGCCTGCAATCCCAGCTACTTGGAAGACTGAGGCATGAGAATTGCTTGAACCCAGGAGGTGGAGGTTGCAGTGAGCTGAGATCATGCCACTGCACTCCAGCCTGGGTGACAGAGTGAGACTCCATCTCAAAAACAAACAAACAAAAAGAATAGAAAAGCTGGTGTGTCTATGTACATAACTCAGGGCCCTCTGTACTCAAATCATGTGGATAATCACACTAGTTATCCATTGCATCTCATAATTTGTTTAAGAGTAGAGTAAGACTCCTAAAACTTCATCAGATTTGATGACCAAAAATAAACAGCCCTACATGAGTAGGAGGCACGGAACTCTAACAGATTACAAGGTATCATTTATGAATCATTTCAAAGGAAAAATGCTATTTAATGAGACTGCATAGGTGTGAATGCAATATTTTCTTCATTGTTATCAATAAACTCTAATTCAGCAGCAGTGCCAGTCTCACCTCAAAATCATGGACTTCCCCCATTACAAGCATTCATGAATTGTTAACTACTGTCAACATCATTTCACTTAATAGGGATTCAAACTAAAAATAAAATGTCTGGACTGTGTAGGTCAAATGTTACTACATTGAAAAGCAAAGTTACTACTAAAGTAAACATATTATTTTCTTTAATGATAATTTTAACTGCCCAAAGTCAGATAAATTGTTGTTGGATTTTAATCCAAGACATACTTCTATTTCTTTGCTGTTTAAATTAGACAGTGATCTTTTTTTTTTTTCTTTTTTGAGAGAGAGCCTTGCTCTGTCGCCGAGGCTGGCGTGCAGTGGTGTGATCTCTGCTCACTGCAAGCTCCGCCTCCCAGGTTCACGCCATTCTCCTGCCTCAGCCTCCCGAGTAGCTGAGACCACAGGTGCCCGCCACCATGCCCGGCTAATATTTTGTATTTTTAATAGAGACGGGGTTTCACCGTGTTAGCCAGGATGGTCTCGATCTCCTGACCTCGTGATCCACCCGCCTCGGCCTTCCAAAGTGCTGGGATTACAGGCGTGAGCCACCGCGCCCGGCCGCATAGTTATCTTAATCTATTTGTATCTTAATTTCTCCTGGGCAAAGTGGGGGCAGTTTTATATATTTTCTCCTTAATTTTCTCCTGATATAGTTTGAAGACCTTAAAACACATTCACTCAGCACCATAAGACAGGGCAAGAAAAAAAATTCATGAAGAAAATTCAAAGATGTAATTGTAACTTTATGACAAGCAATTTTCTCTTCAGTTTGTTCATGTGTGGTTCACACGTTTAAATCTTCCTTAGATAAAGCTTATAATTACATATACACACACAAAATGCACAGACACACCAACACACATAAACACACACTTGTGTGCGCACACACATACACACTATGAAATTAAGTGAGTGGAAGGGAAGCAAAAGGATGCAATTATTTAAGATGCAGGGATAATCCACTGAAATTAACCAAAATGGAAAAGAGGTAAAGGAGGATCTGATACTGACTAAGAATGAAAAGCAGGAAAACTAAAGTCAGAGTGATCTGAAAGCAAAATGTAACAGAAAACCACACACCCTTCCCCTTTAGGCAAACCGTGGCTGCCAGTGGCACTTTCATTGCTAAATCACAAAAGCACCACCGACTACCTTTTTTGGTCACCTGAATCTTCACCTACAAGCAGCAGATGCAATTCCAGAGGCACATGTGGCATCACAGGGGGCTCTCCAGGCCTTTAACCAGCTTGGCATCAAATTAGAATATGGTCCTACCCCTAGGAGGATCCCCAGACTAGGGCTAGGTGGGGCAGCATCTAGACTCATGACAGATAAAAACTACACTCACATATGCTCACCTGCACACACACACGCACACTCACATATTCTCTCTTTCTCTCTCTCTCCCTCCCTCTTCCTTTCTCTCTCTCTCTCTCTCTCTCACTCCCATGCTCTTGTTGGTTAATTCTGTTTCCATAGCTCAACATGACTTAAAGATCTCAGGATATGTGTCTTGTTATATAGAAAGGACACAGGAGGGGACAGAGAGTGGACTATCATCTTTGCCAAATTTTTCTTCATTCAACAAATATTTAGAGTGCCCATGATGTGCCAGGTACTGTCCTATAACACTGGTGAATACAAATATGGTCCCAACTCTTATGGAGATTACAGATTGTATAATCTGGGTCACAACAGATTGTGGAATTGGGTGTTGAGGTTTTTGCTTGTATGCATCAGAACACATGAGCTTGCCACTGCACTCTGCTTTAAGAAGATGTCTAGATTGGAGTGCCCCAGTAGTTGGTCTCATGAAATAGCCTCCCACCCAGAGCCACCTGTCAGGACCCTGGTCCTCTAGGGATGTTCCAAGGTATGTATCTATCACAGTCCACATGCCAAATGTGGCAACAGGTGCAGCCCAAAGTTGGGAATCCAAAGGAATGGCTGATATTGACATCACACCAGCAGAAACAGCAAGTCCATGACAAGGGACAGTGATGCCACCGTCCCCCTGGGCCTCTTCTAATTCAAAGTCAAGTGCCCAAAGCCCCAGAGGATCCCTATAAGCTTCTAAAAGATTTCTTGGATTTGCCAACGCCCTTAGGCCATGTGCCTGGATGACAGGCCTTTTTCAAGATAGGTTAAGACTCCAGGGGGCTTTAAAGTCAAGTACTAGGATGACAGACTTCACCATCCTTTTTCCCAACTATAAATAACACAGGATTATACTGAAATATAAACCCAATCAGATAATTAGACTTAGTCCAAATCCCTGCATTGGTGTTTGCTGGCAGGGTGGCTTGAAAAAAGTCACTTGACCTCTCTGAGGCTACATGTCTTCCTCCTGTCCCCCAGGATGCTGCCATACCTTCCAAGGCCATTGCGAATATTCTGTTCAGTAATAAGTTAGGGTCCAGCATAGCACCTGGGGCACGGAAGGCCTCCATAAATGGTGGCTGTTTATCTTACAAATATGAATATGCTGGGTCTGAGAAGGCTGCCCCACCTTCTTCAAGCCCCACCTGAGGGTAGTGAGGTTGTGTGTTGGGAAAAGGGAGCAGATAGAAGAATGGCAACAAAACTCTGCATCATTTGGTCATTCTATGAGCAAACAATGGCCCAGAAAGTCACTTTCAACCCTTGAGATCTGAAGAAAAAAATAATTACACTTGAAGACACATGATAAACAAAAAACGTTTTCCAGGTGAGAGCCAAAAGGAAAGCATGTTTCCTCATTGCACTATTGAGTTTTCCTCCCTAGTCAGCCTCTCTCGGGCAACGGGGAAAAGCCCTTATAAACAGGCATCCGATGTGGTCAGCAGAAAATGCAGGCCACTCCACTCTAGGCAGGAAGGCCTATCAGATTACTCATTAGTCCTGGGAACAAGGGGTGGGTGTGGTTATAGGGAGAACATGTTGATGGATTATCTCTGTAAGCCTGTGGGCCAGCAAACTGCCCTCAGACAGGTCTTTACTCTGAATTGGAGTAGTTGGCTATCTCCCAAAACAGTCAACAATTAGAATAATAATCATAGTTAGTTATGATATTGCAGACATCTTATGCCAAGCCCTTCACTTGCTGCTTTCCAACAGGACTTCATCCTCATAAGAACCCTATGAGGCAGGAATTACCATTATTCCTATTTTAGAAACGAGTGCACTGAAGCTACAAGATGTCAGATGTCTTGCCTAAGTCTATACAGCACAGGGTGCACTATTCCTCCGTACATGCACTGGACTTTTAAGGAAGTCAAGCAACACAGCCATGCGCAATACACACATACAACACACACATACATGCTTTCCCCACCAGCTCAGTGGCATCTGCAATTATTTTAATAAGACACAGAGTTTTCCCCAATTAGAGATATAGAGATATGACCTTACTCAGGAAATGCAACATGTAGATCTCCAGTCTCACTCAGTGTGGACGATTGAGATCAGATTTTTGCAGAGCAAAGTTTGATGTTTGTTGGAAAGAGGGGAAAGAATGCACAGGGAAGGAGGTGGAAAAAGAAATGAAGACCCCAAGAAGTTGCTCCCACCAACTGTCTTGTACCTATCATCCAAAGAGGGGTTTCCTTTGCAGCAGCTGATTTAATCAAATAATCCAACCCTCGCCTGGATAAGGAAGAATGGCATGCAGACATCAGCCCAGGACCGGACCAGGAACAGCTCCCAGAATTACCACCCCCCTTGGGGATGGTTCTTCTTGCTCTGTGATAAGCCTCCGAACAGATGCAAAGACTGAGGCTTAGCAAGCATAAATGCCCACCCAAGGCAGAGCCAGGATTCATGTCCTCATGCCCTCACTCTAAATCTCATGCCCTTTTCAACTGTGGGGGCACAGATTCTGCGGGCAGCTCTCCTGGGTTGGATTCTGATTCTTTCCTTACTAGCCACATGACCTTAGGCAAGGTGCTTGACCTCTCAGGCCTCAGTTGCCTCATCTCTGAAGTGACGCTGATAATAGTGCCTACCTCAGAGGGTTGTTGTAAGGATTAAATGAATTAATTCATATGAAGTGCTTATGAGGATGAGTACACATAGTGAATGAATAATAAGGGTGTTAAATTTGAGCAGTGTAAAGTCTAAAATTGAGGCCCAATGTTATGTCTTGTTTTGACATCTGAAACCAAAATGGATTCAAATGTCCTAACCACAAGTTCCCCTCCCTACTCTGCTTTCACAAATAAGGTCCTGTAGCCAAACATTTCTTATTGATGTGACCAGGCACAGTTTCTGCTTATCTCTGAATAGTGAGTCTCAGCTTCCTGCTAGCTCGTGGAATTATTCAATAAGTCAATTACATCCTCCTGCCACTACCAGGGACCACCCCACCCTCCTGATACACTACAAAGCCTGCCTCCCATAGTCCCTGGATGTTCACTCTGTTCCTTGTGTCCCTGCATGGCATGCAGTGTACTCCTCCCCTGGGCTGTGAGTATATGTGAGGAATAAGCTGCCGTTGATCTCATCTGCCGTGTTGAGTGTCATGTATGACCGTCCTCCTAACCCTAGGGCAGGAATCCCTCCCTCGACAAAAAGGTGTATAAGAGACAATGAAAACATGTACTCTACTGCTGTACCCTCCTAAACACACTGGGGCGGGATGGGTGGGGATTGGTGAGTGGACAGTGTGGAAATGTGTGGCCCAAGCCTGGAGATGTCATCCATCTATCCACCTCCCACGGCATGGAAAGCAGCGGGACTGGCAGAGAGAGGGCCAGAACAGGCCGTGCGGGTGAAGCAAAGCTCCCAATGCAAAGCCTCTGCCTGCTCATGCCGACTCTTCTTCAGCTTTTAGAAAAATGACCCTAACTTGCATTCTTTACCTGTGGCCCCTGACACTGGAGCCACAGACCCTTTCTCCTGTGCCCTCAACACAAGGAGACAGGACGGCCATGGCATCCCACTGAGCATTCTTCCCAAACATGCATGCTCTGGATCTCATCAAACCCTTAGACCCAACAGGGGAAGAGGAACAAGTCAAACACCCTCAATGAACAATTAGGTGAACCCATGAATAAAGTTAGAATAAAGCTAAATGTTCCAGATTACAAGAGCCTGAAGAGACAAAACAATCAAAAATGAAACATATGTGCTCTGACTAGATCTTGGGTCAAAACAAACCAAAAGCTATTAAAAAGAAATACTGGGGATGGTTGGGGAAACTGTGGGATTAGAGAATGAGTTAGATTTTAGGTGATAGTAAGGAAGTATACTAATTTTCTTCAGTGCAGTAATGACATGGATATGTAGAAGAATACCTTCTTTGTAGGAGAAGCAGCCGAAACATTTAGGGGGGTTTAGGAGCCTCAGGTATCAGTAAGTTACGTTCAGGTAGTTCAGAAAAATGCACATATAAACAATAAATAGAGATATCCAACCAATATGATTACATGTTAACAATTGCTATATCTAGGCAGAGTATATAGGGGATCATTCTACTCTTTCAACCTTTCGAAATATTTGGAATTTTTCCAGGATAAAATGTTGGCACAGAAAAGTCCAGAAGCAGGACCTCAAAAGTGGAGAAATAGCAAGGAAGATAGTGTTGCTCTGAAAGTACAACGGCTGGCAGCCAGAGCTGTGGAGTTGAAAACCGAGCATCCTGCCCTTGCCTCTTACTCATAGTGTGATTTGGGCAAGGCATATGTCCTCTCTGAGCCCTCTTCTGTAAATGGAGATAACGGCCACTATCTCAGCAGCTGTGGGGAGGAATAAACAGTGAGGTAATGCAGAATAGACGTAAAGAGCCAGGCTGTTCTATGCTTCCCTTCCTGCAGGAGTTGTCTTCAGCAGCAACAGGATATTCAAAACCACTTCTGCTTCATAATAAAAATAGCAAAACACATTCAAACATGCCTGCTATGGGGCATGGTGTAAACGTAAGCATATTTGGCAGCAACACAATGTGCAGAAACAACATGCATCACCCCAGAAATCCAAATGTTTAGTGCAACTATTTTCAAACATTTCTACAGAGGGTGCCTTTCCTTTGGGAGTAAACAACAGAAGACTGAAAATGTTTTCATTGTCTGAACACAAACAGAAAATCCTGGTCTACGTAAACCTGGGTGCAGCAGCTGACAGAGCAGGATCCAGTCGAGGCCTCATAACCTGGGTCAAGCAGTTAAGTTGCCCGGCTCATCTATAAAATGGGCAGAGCACTCTGCTAGAAGATTTGAGATAATTGTCAAGATCTCACAAGAGGCACTCAACAACTGGCATTAATAGTAGTACTAATTACCAAAGAATTCTAAATGAAAAACAAATTATTTCCAAAAACATGTATACCAAATATGTGTGGACCTTATTTGGATCCTGATTCAAAGAAATTATTATTAATTTCATCAGGTATTACAACAGTAATGGGAGATCACTTGGGTTTTTTTGTTTGCTTGTATGTTTGTTGTTGGGTTTTGTTGTTGTTGTTCTTATAGATTAAAATTCCATATCAAAGTATTTACAGACATGATGCCATATCTAGGATCTGCTTTAAAAGACTTCACCAAAAAGGGGAGAGAGGGAAGCAGATGAAATAAAAGTGCTGATAATTGGTGGAGGGTATTTAAAAATTTTCACATCAAAAAGTTCTATAAAACAACTTTGCCTTTGAGATGCCACAAAATCAGGTGTTTTATCAACTAAAGCAACAGCTTATTATTGGGAAATATTTAGCTTCGTCTAGATTTCAGTGAAGACAATGAGAAGAGTAATGAGAAAAATTAGAAAGGAAAAGGAAGGGCAGGATAAGAAATAGCAGAAACAGAAGGAAAGAGAAACTGGAAAGAGGTTGAGTCAATCACAAAATGAGTCACCTTCAAAACGCTCAGGTTAAAGGTGCTGGTGCCCTGGAGCCTGGGGCACTGAGGAGCCCTCTCCCTGGCTCGGATGTGGCCCCGAATGCCTCCAAAAGCAGCTGCTTAATAACTTTGAGTGATGAGGTACTGGTGAAAGTGAACATCACAGTGGCAGGTGACTTGGGGCAGAACCAGGCCAGTAAGCTTGTGACCCAGGGAAACCTGCAGAATTCACCTCCTACTGGTTTCCTGGGCAACCCACAGCCCAGATCCACCTTAGCACAAGCCAGGTCCCCTCACCCAGCAGGGCCAGCAGCCCAGAGACCTCCAGAACTCAGCTCCTCTCTTGGCCAAATAAATTTCGCAATGGGAAGTGATGTTTGATGCATGGACCACTTGGCTGTACCTGAGCCGCAGGCAAATGAAGACACACTGAAAGACATAGACATACCTAGCAAAGAAGGGACAAGGGGAAAGTGTATATTTCCTTGCTATGAGATCTCAGTCTCCAACTAATCTTTAACTCTAAAATATCTAGTAAAGTGTTCTTTCCAAGATTAAATAGGAGTGTTTAGGAATTTAGCCAGAGCCTAAAGCTATGTATGCCCTGCACCAGGACACAGCAAGACTCTAGGACATAACCCTGAGCAGAGATAGGGGCTCGAGGACAGGAAAGAATGCTACTCATCACTCAGGGGAAAACACAGAGAAAAACAGAACTTAGTTTGAAGGTGGTTTTGAGCTGCCATTTTCATTAAAACATAATATACAGAGAGCACATTTTCCTAAATAGGGGCCTGTGAGGTGTCTTTGAGATTTTCCATCCTGGCAATGTGGTCTGAATTCCCCTGGCTCCAGTGAGTAGCAGCACAGGTGGCATCAGGCCTTTCTGCTGCTCCCTCGAGATCTCACCCGAGTCCTTGGCAGAAATCAGCACAATCCTGACCTGACACCCCTGACCATTTCTCTGACCTACTGTTCCCCCATGGAGGAACAAGGCTGTGTTCTATAATGGTCTGGCAGGTGAGAGGAATCAGATGTGTAAGATGAAACAGCCACAAATACAGCCCATGATTAGAGGAGAGGCTGAGGGCAGGCATCCAGGACAGGGCTGCAAACATGTGAGCATTCAACGAGGCTCTGGAATGCAGCTTCCCACAGTATGTCCACCTGCTCGGTGGCTGAGCTCTGGAGAACTCAGGAGCTTCCTTCCACCCTCAGGAATGGCAGGGGCCGTGTTTTTCAAGCAGATAAGGAGCCCTCATTTTTGCGCCGAAAGTTTTTGCTCATGGAGGATATCAATAGGTGTTTTCATGGCCACCTGTACTGGAAACTCTGAACTTCTCAATTCAAACACAAAGGGAGGCATCTCACCCACGTGGCCTACAGAACTGGTGTAGACTTTGGACAGCTGGAGACATCCCCAAGGTGGTGTCTCTGTCCCCACCAGCAGCCATCACCTGAGTCAAGGACCAGGAATGGCTGCCTGTTTGATACAACTGGACTTTATGATTGAGGTTGAGCCGCTCACTTTAAGTCTCCCTAAGAAGAGGAGAGGGAATAACCAGCTCATCATCATCATTACTACTGCAAAGATTCAGTGGCCTCAGGCAGAATGGAGGGGTCACAGCAGAACACCAGCTCCACAAGGGTAGCAGGCATTCTTGTCTGCTTGTGATCTGAGCTGTATCCCCAGTACTTAGAATAGTGCCTGGCATGCAGTAGGTGCTCAATAAATATTTGTTGAATCAATGAATGAACAAACAAATCCATGTCAGCTGTTCCAATAAAGACCCAAGCCTCTGCCACATGGAATCTTTAATTGGAAGCTGGCAGCTGGCAACCTGAACTAATTGCAGCCTGCTGCATATTTGGTTTGAGCTGCTCCATGTTAAAAAAAATTTTTTTAAATGTAACTCATGGCCAATATTTTAAAAACAGGAGCTCTTACACTAACATCTGAATTTCTGGCTTCTGATAAAGCATTTGATCTGGCAACCTTGAGTCTGCATCTCCCCATGGCAGCACTCAGTCCAAAAATCTAAGAAGCAGCTGCCCACTTTGGACAAGGCAAATGCCCACCCCAAGGTCTTCCCCATCCAGACTGCCACACCCATGTGTTTGTGGCCCACTCCTACCCCCATTGCGCAGTGTGACACTGTGCTCACACCACCTCTCATGGCTGCTCAAACTGGCTGCTAGCTGGTCTGGGGAGTGGTGGCTATTTAACAGTCACCAGGGCCCCTCGGTCCCACTCTCTGAAGCGTGCTCCCCTGTGAACAAATGCATGTCTATTCTCAGGGAGCCTGGCCTTTGCTGGGTACTCATTCGCCAAGTGGTTCATTAAGACGAACTGGTCCACAGCATTTGTGTGGTCAATGTGTACCTGTGCACCACCACTATCACCACCAATTCTCCAATGAAAGATCAACTT
The DNA here is from genome assembly GCF_028885655.2 of Pongo abelii. Taxonomy (NCBI): domain Eukaryota; kingdom Metazoa; phylum Chordata; class Mammalia; order Primates; family Hominidae; genus Pongo; species Pongo abelii. The sequence continues at coordinate 127,551,970 of NC_071993.2, read as the reverse complement.
GCAGACCTTGCGTTCTTCATCATCTATTCCAACTGATGGAGCTATATCAGCCCTGCTGCGCTCACTGAAAATTGGATTTGATACATCACAGCTGCCTGAACTGCTCCTTATTCATGCAGTAAATGAGACGTCATCTTCAGAGGCACCTGGAGGGACAAAAGGAAGTAGGGAGGGAGGGAAGGATCAGCTGATCAATTTACTGAGTGCTTTTTACCTGCCAAGAAGCTGCTAGACACTTCTTATCTCAAACCTTACAAGTGAAAAGTAGGCATTGTTATCTCCATTTTCCAGAGAAGGAAGCTGAGTCTTAAAGAGGTTTCTTGCCCTGCCCAAAGTCATTCAGCTAACAAGCATCAAAACTGGAACTTAAACTTCTAACCATAATCCTGGGCTATTTCCATTATGACTGTTTTTGAAAACGTGGGGCAAGAGCACACTGAGGTGGGGGTGGGACAACGGGTGGGCTGAAGACAACCGCTTGACTCGGTATGTGGTGGGAGGACCCAGAGCCTGCCCAAGTAGTGTGGGATACAAGCTAGAGCCAGTTAGCAGCATGTTGGACTAGAGATCAAAAGAGCTAACTAGCAGTGACTCGACCACTGATTACTTTACAACTGTAGGAGCCTCTTGCCCTTCAATGTTGCTACCTCTTTGTTAGTAAAATGGAAATTCATCCACCTACTCTTCTTTCATAAATTTGCAGTATGGCAAGATAGTTAAATGAAAAGCACGAATTCTGAAATATGCTTCCTAGGGTTTGACCTTGGCCAATCACTTTACTTCTGTGTGCCTCAGTTCCCTCATCTGTAAAAGGCTTATTATAAATGCAATGACTGGCACATAGTAAGCAGGTTTAATAAATGTTAGCTTTCAGTCATCATTCATTCATTCACTCAGTCATTCATTCAGCACGTATTGACATTCCACCCACATGGTAGAACTGTTTTAAGGCTTCAAATAAGATAATAAATGTGAAAATGCTTTATAAAGCACTCAAGGGGGGCTGGCATTGACTCTGGGCTCCTGGCACTGCCCTTCTGTTCTGTGATCACTCTCCCTGCTCATTCTTTTCCCCAAGCTCTTCTTCCCTCCATCCAGGCACTTCCTGAATAATGTCACCCCAAAAGGCCATCTTGGGACATGGTCCTTCTCCAGTGGGGACCACATCTGCTCCCAGGGAGCCCCTGACTTCTGGAGCCTTTTCTTATCACAGTCTCCATCCCTTAGTTCCCCTGCCCTCTCCTGTCTTGGATTTCCAGGTGCCTCTGGATTGAGAGCTTTGGGTTTCCTGCTGGCATGGGAAACAGTCAAGGACCAGGTAAGAAGCAGCCACCAACTCTGGAAGCCAGGACATTCACATTCTATTCTTGGCTTAGCTGCTAAAGCAATCGGAGTAAATCATTTACAGTTCTTTCTCTATCTGTTCCTCATTTTTCTCATTAAGGAACTGGACTGGATGACTTTAGAGTTTTTTTCTGTCCAAATGCTATGAATCTCCCCTCCCAAACAATGGAGAAACCAAAAGTTTCAGCACCCCTTCTATATTCCAGGTGCTGAATTATACACTTAACATACATTATTTCATTCACACTTACCATGACCCTATAAGGTTATCTTGTCTATTAAAAAACTGATTTAAAGGTCAAGTAATATTGATAAAAGGAAGCTAATAGTAAGCTGAGAAATAAATCAAATGTTGCTTCTCTGACTTAAATGATTTCCCAAAGTCCTTTAACTTGTAATTTTGTAAGTGGCATAAACATGTCTTAAAATGAATCAGTTCTCTGTGCAATTGACAATGTTACCAATCAGAATGATCCCACTTTAAAATACCAAAGGTTCACCTAAATCACTACACACCACATCAGCAGAAGAGTTGCCTTCCCACCTGGATGTGTAATAGCTTTGTTTAAAAGCGTAACAATAAAACTCCCTGTTCTCACCAAAATTCAAAAATCCAAAGCAGAAGAGTTACTCTCACCATTCTCAATCTGTTGGCAGATCTGCTAGACTTATAAGGGAGACTTCTCTGGAACCTGCAGTTGTGATGGTAAGGTCTTAATTGGCTTTTGAGATTTTGCACAGCACAGCAAGTGTGGATAACAAGTTTGAGAAAGACTGTAATCAAGTTAGTTTAGTTTATCCACTATCATCTGCCCCATCTTCCTCCTTGTTATCTCATTCTGCAATTACTTGCATGGAAAATGTTTCTGTAATGGAGACAGTGAAGGAGAAGGCAGCAGACCCTTTCTGAATCCCATAATAAGCAAGGGCTCATATCTGTCCATACATCTGGGATCCCTGCAGGAGGCAGCCCGGGTGGGCTGACCTTAAGGCGGGCAAGATAGGTAAGAGGTAAAAGCCCAGGGAGCCTCTGCTCCAAGGCTAACAAGCTCATCACACCATGCATCACTTGGAAGCTCACTGTTACCAGTCCCCAAGAGAGGACTTGTGCCTGTCTGGTCAAGGAGTGGACACCACTGACCAATGTCACATACATTCCAGAGGAAGCCAGTAAGCAACAGCAAAAATGTCTGTTGATATTCCTCACTGGCTCTGACACCTGAAACCACACTCTCCTCCCTATATCAGTAGTAATTTATAACAATAATATAATGTATAACAGCTGGCATTTATGTGTCACACGCAGTTCTGAGCACTTTAAATGTATTCCATGTCTTTTCAACCTCACAACCACTATGAATGATGTACTAGTATTAAGCCCATTTCACAGCCGGTCAAACTGAGGCTTTCAGGGACCACACAGTATTAGTGCAGCCAAATTTCAGAGCCACACCTGAGTGACTCCAGAGCCCATGTTCATACTAGCTAATTGGTATTGCCTCATCTAGGGGATGGTGGACATGGAGGCGGAGGCAGGGTGAGTCCATGTCTCCCATCAAAAGCAGATCTTTCAAAGGAGCATTTGAGGAGGAAAAAAAAAAAAATTTAAATGAAATGGGAGGAAAGCCTCTCACAGATGGAGGTTTATGGGCTGCCCCAATTTAAGACTGTTGGCAACACTCGTAAGATCGATGGTGGGCGTGACAAATACACAGAAGCAGGCCGTGGCCTCAACCCGGACACCAAGTGTCACATTGCATGACTGTGAGGTTGGCATCTGTGTTTCTAAACCACGGTTTCTCCATCTATAAGATGAGAGGGCTGCTTGGCTGGTTTTCAAGCAGCATCCTTTACAGAGTTTTAGGGTTTGGGAGCTTCTAATTTGAGACCAGAGCAGAGCAAGAATATCGTGCAGCAGTTGGTGTCCCCCCACCCCCGCCCACCTCCAGCTGCTTACTAGGCTCCATCATTGAGCTTTTAAAAATGTCACTGTCCCTGCCTCACCCTAGGCCAACTAATACAAATCTCGGGGCAGCCAGGGTGGGGCAGGCCTACTGTGCAGTCACCTTACAAGGAGAGATGGGCAAGCAGCAACTCAGGAGGTGAACGGCTCACATCGCTGTATTCTTTTTGCTTTTCTTGTTCTTTTCTTTTATTTCAATTTTCTTTTTGATTTTTGTCTTTACCTCATTTATTTCCCTGCTGAATGAATCAATAATGGTACTTTTGTAAAAATATGGCAGGAAATTCACAGTATCCAGCATCAAAAACCATGTGCATGTTTTGAGTTCCACTTATGAACCCTTCTACTTAACAGGAATTCCCCTTCTGAAGGAGGTGCTATTTGGTGTGAGCTAAGCCAGCAGGCAGTGTTCTCCCTGTACCACTTGCCCTCACTTTAGGCTGGCCTGGGCTGGAAGTAGGTCTGTAGGCCTTGGAGGCCACTCCTAGTGGGCCACATCAAGACTAGGGTTTGGGTATGGAAAAGAGAGACAAAGGGGTCCCCTCCAGTCCTAATGCAGAGGCTCAGCTCCTGAGCAGGTGAAAAGAGTTTAGCAAATGTTTGTTGAGCTTAAAGCCTGTGCCAGGCACTTGGACCCAGAGTGAATAAGGCACAGTCCCTGCCTTCAGGGAGCTCTAGGGGGAAGGCACAGGTTTAGAAACAGATGGTATAAGTTTCTTATTGCAGCTGTAACAAATGACTACAAACATAGTGGCTTTAAATAACACAAGTTCTGGAAGTCAAAAGTCTGATGCAGATCCCCCTGGGCTAAAGGCAAAGTGCTAGCAAGGCTGCATTCCTTTCTGGAAGCTCTAGAATAGAATCTACTTCCTTGCCTTTTCCAGTATCTAGAGGCTGCCCTCATTCCTTGCTTTGTGGTCCCTTCATCTTCAAAGCTAGCAATGGCAGGTTGAGTCCTGTACACATTGCATCTCTCTGACCCCTCTTCTGCCTCTTCTTTTCTACTTTTAAGGACTCATGTGATTACACTGGGCCCACCAGCTAATCCAGAATAATCTCTCCATCTCAAGGTCATCTGAATAGAACCTTAATTACATCTGTAACCTTAATTCCCTTGGCTGTGTAAGGTTATATGTTCACAGGCTCCAGGAATGAGGATGTGGACATCCCTGGGGGAACATTATTCTTCCATTTTTATGGTTTGAATGTGTCCCCCAACGTTCACGTGTTGGTCCCCAATGCAACAGTATTAAGAGGTGATCCCCAATGCAACAAACTTGATCCCTAATGCAACATATTAAGACATGGGAACTTTAAGAGGTAATTAGGCCATGAGAGCTTTGCCCCCTTGGATGAATTAATGCCATTATTGCAGGAATGGGTTCCTTATAAAAGCAAAAATTCACCCCCCTTTTGCCCTCTCTCACCTTCTCTTGCCCTCTCACCTTCTGCCATAGGATGATGCAGCAGGAAGGCCCTCATCAGATGCTGGCACCTCGATCTTGGACTTCCTAATCTCCAGAAACATGCACCAATAAATTTCTGTTTATTATGAATTATCCAATTTCAGGTATTCTGTTATAGCAGCGTAAAACAGACTAAGACAGCCATACACTGACCATTTATGGTGATTGACTGTTTGCAATGATATACTGTTAGGTAAAAGGGAAGAATATAGCAGATCCTGTGCTCTCCCTTTTGTTAATGTTGTTATTGTTTATATAACATGCACATACGCATAGAAAAAAAGAGACAAAAAGAAAATCCCCAAAATGTTAACAGTGGTAACATCTGCTCACTTACTAGCACATCACATTTGAAATTTCCTGTAGCATTTATACAGATACTTGCTCATTGCTGGTCATCTCTGCCATCCTGGAAGCTCCATGACTGCAGAGCCCTCATTTGTCTCCCTCTCCCTCTGTCTTAGTCCATTTTGTGTTGCTATAGAGAAATACCTGAGACTGGGTAATTTATAAAGATAAAAGGTTTATTTTGCTCAGAATTCTAATGGCTGGAAAGTTTAAGATTGGGCATCTGCATCTGCTGAGGGCCTCAGGCTGCTTAACTCATGGCAGAAGGCCCAGGGGAGCTCCACGTGCAGAGATCACAAGGCCAGAAAAAAAGTAAGAGGCTCTTTTTAACAACTAGCTGTCATGGGAATTAATAGAGTGAGAACTCACCCCATCCCCAAGGACGGCACTGATCTACTCTTAAGGGATCCAATCCCTTGATCCAAACACCTTCCATTAGGCTCCACCTCCAACATCGGTGATCAAATTTCAACATGAAGTTTGGAGGAGTCAAATATTCAAATCATAGAATCTTCTATTCCAGGGCCCCATCACTGCAGGGATTCAAGGCCCATGGTGGTGACCACAGTGGAATGCCCAAAGACTCAGTGTATGCCTGGGACATTCTAAGTGCTTTACACTCATTAACTTCATTAATTCACTCAGTCCTCACAAGAGCCCTAAGAGAATGTATTAATCAGGGTTCTCTAGAGGGACAGAACTAATAGGATAGACGTATATATGAATGGGGAGTTTATTCAGAAGAATTGACTCACACCATCACAAGGTAAAGTCCCATGATAGGCCATCTGCAAGTTGAGGAGCAAGGAAGCCAGTGGTAGATCAGCCAGAGTCTCAAAACCTCAAAAGTAGGGAAGCCGAGAGGCAGCCTTCAGTCTGTGGCCAAATGTCTGAGAGCCCCTGGCAAACCACTGGTGTAAGTCCCAGAGGCCAAAATCTGAAGAACTTGCAGTCTGATGTTCGAGGGCAGGCAGCATTCAGCATGGGAGAAAGATGAAGGCTGAAAGACTCATCAAGTCAAGTCCTTCCACTTTCTTCTGTCTGCTTTATTCTAGCCACACTAGCAGCTGATCAGATGATGCCCACCCAGATTGAGGGTGGGTCTGCCCCTCCCTCCCAGTCCACTGACTCAAATGCTAATCTTCTTTGGCAACACCCTCACAGACACACCCAGGAACAATACTTTGCATCCTTCAATCCAATCAAGTTGACACTCAGTATTAACCATCACAGGGGGCAATGTTACCACGTTCCACAATTTGCCGTTTAGCAAACAACTCCAGCCCATCTGTCTCAAAGGCACCCTCAGAGCCCTCAAAACAGTAATTTGGCCCTCTCACCTGCCTCTCCTAATAGAAGCCAGTACCAAACCCATGCCCTGTTTCCAAATAATAATTCCCAATGTATTCTAATTCTGACCTACATAAAGACTCTTCTCAGAGACCTTACAGATGAGAATGAAATCTGCAGAAACCCACGCCATATCACTTGGCAGGGATACTACACAGAGTGGGGCGAGGGAGCAGGGCTAAGTCCCTCAGGCTGGATGGAGCATGGAAGACAAGAGAGTGATTTGGGTGAGAGAGTGATTTGGGTGAGAAGAGAGGGAGTGGGGGTCTACACCAGCCCAGCACAAAGGAAGATGCAAGGACTCTGGAGCCACGTGAATCAGGGTTAGAATCATGGCACTGCCACTTGGAGGTGGAATCCTGGGCATATCACTTGCCCATCCTGAGTCTTAGTTGGGACCATGGTCTCTGCCTTCAAGGGTTGAACAGTGAGGACTTCAGGACATGCACAAGCCAGCTGGACACAAGCCGTGGAATCTACTTTCCAATCAATCAATGTTGCTATTGTCCTCATTACTCTCACTCTATGCCAGCCACACTGGCCTCCTTGAACTTGCCAAGCATGCTTCAATGTCAGGAATTTTGATTTGCTGTTCCCTCTACCTGGAATGCTCTTCCCCAGACACTTGCATGGCTTGCTCATTTACTTCAGGTCTCTGATTAAATAGCATCTTATCAGCCAGATTTACTATGACATTTCTATACAACATAGCAACACCTACCCAAACTTGCCATTCCTGTCCTTCACACCCTTAATTTTTTTGTCGTTCATCACCATCCAACACACAATATTTCCCTTTGCATACTTATTTATAGTCTTCCTCACCAGATTAGAAATGTAAGCTCCAAGAGAGCAAGAACTTTATCTGTTTTGTTCACTGCTCTATAACTAGAGTCTAGAATTCTGCCTGGTGTCTAACAGGTGTTCAAAGAAATTTTTTGAGTGAATCAATGATCCCTCTCTATAATTTTAAAGAGAAGAAAACTCACATACTCTTATTGGAAAGCCAAGCATAGGCAGGATGACCAAGGGTAGGGAAGCCAGCATACTGGCAGGGCAGCCTGAGGCCAGGAAAGTTTGACAATTTGATTCTTTTTCCTCTGCTCTGATATCTCACTACTAGGCAGGGAAAGCTTTGTCAGTTATCTACACTGTGTGGAAACTGTAAGTCAACTGTTTTTTGTGGAAATGTTCAGCTTATCTGGACAACAGATTTCTAACCACCTTGACCACAAGCTGCACAGCTGAGAACCTCAAAGCAGATGGGAATTACGACCATCTTTTTTCAGTTGGGCTCCTGTGTCAAGTGCTTTACAGAACTGGAGACTAATTCTACATTTTACAGCTGAGGTTCAGAGAGGTTAAGTGGTTGAACTGTAGTCACACAGCCAGTAAGTGGCAACAGGAACCCAAGTCCATGGCTGTCTTTCAATCTGTGAGGTTCTCCAGTCACTCCACACTGCCTCAGGTTCCACCAGAGACCAATGTCTGTGTGTTAACCATGCAGACAAGGTTGGCTGTTTGCTGTCTCTGGGGTGGCAGGAGCTTTTCAGAGTGGGACATACACTGAGGCAGTCAAGGGTCAGCTGCTGACCCACAAACATCAACAGAGGAGCCAGGAGAGGACTCCATGAGACAGACATCAAGTCTGCAGCTACTAACAAAAAAAAAAAAAAAAGTCTACATGCATCAGACACTGAAGTGTTACTGTATTAATCTGTTTTCATGCTGCTGATAAAGACATACCCAAGGCTGGGCAATTTACAAAGGAAAGAGGTTTAATGGGCCTACAGTTCCATGTGGCTGGGGAGACCTCACAATCATGGCAGGAGGCAAGGAAGAGCAGGTCGTGTCTTACATGGATGGCAGCAGGCAAAGAGAGGGCTTGTGCAGGGAAACTCTCCCTTATAGGATGATCAGATCTCATGAGACTTATTCACTATCATGAGAAGAGCATGAGAAAGACCACTCCCATGATTTAATTACCTCCCACCAGGTCCCTCCCACAACACATGGGAATTCAAGGTAAGATTTGGGTGGCGACACAGCCAAACCATATCATTCAGCCCAAACCATATCATTCAGCCCCTGTCCCCTCCCAAATCTCATGTCCTCACATTTCACAACCAATCATGCCTTCCCAACAGTCCCTGAAAGTCTTGACTCATTTCAGCATTAACTCAAAAGTCCACAGTCCAGCGTCTCATATGAGACAAGGCAAGTCCCTTCCACCTATGAGCCTGTAAAATCAAAAGTAAGTTAGTTACTTCCTGGATACAATGGGGGTATAGGTGTTGGGTAAATACAGCCATTCCAAATGGGAGGAATTGGCCAAAACAAAGGGGCTAAGGCCCCAGACAAGTCTGAAATCCAGCAGGGCAGTCAACTCTTGAAGCTCCAAAATGATCTCCTTTGACTCCATGTCTCACATCCAGGTAACGCTGATGCGAGAGGTGGATTCTCATGGTCTTGGGCAGCTCCACCCCTGTGGCTTTGCAGGGTACAGCCTCCCTCTGGGCTGCTTGCATGGGCTGGGATTGAGTATCTGTGGCTTTTCCAGGTGCATGGTGCAAGCTGTCAGTGGATCTACCATTCTGGGGTCTGGAGGAATGTGGCTCTCTTCTCACAGCTCCACTAGGTGGTGCCCCAGTAGGGACTCTGTGTGGGGGCTCTGACCCCACATTTCCCTTCCATACTGCCCAAGCAGAGGTTCTCCATGAGGGCCCCACCCCAGCAGCAAACTTCTGCCTGGACATCCAGGTGTTTCCATACAACCTCTGAAATTTAGGCAGAGCTTCCCAAACCCCAATTCTTAACTTCTGTGCACTGGCAGGCTCAACATCACGTGAAAGCTGCCAAGCCTTGGGGATTGCGCCCTCTGAAGTCATGGTCCAAGCTCTATGTTGGCCCCTCTCAGCCATGGCTAGAGCAGCTGGAATACAGGGCACCAAGTCCCTAGGCTGCATACAGCACAGGGACCCTGGGCCTGGCCCACGAAACGACTTTTTCCTCCTAGGCTTCTGGGCCTCTGATGGGAGGGCCTACCATGAAGACCTCTAACATGCCCTGGGGACATTTTCCCTATTGTCTTGGGGATTAACATTTGGCTTCTCATTACTTATGCAAATTTCTGCAGCCAGCTTGAATTTCTCCTCAGAAAATGGTTTTTTTCTTTTCTTTCTTTCTTTTTTTTTTTTTTTTTTTTTTTTTTGAGATGGAGTCTTGCTCTGTTGCCCAGGCTGGAGTGCAGTGGTGCAATCTCGGCTCATGGCAAGCTCCGCCTCCCGGGTTCACACCACTCTCCTGCCTCAGCCTCCCAAGTAGCTGGGACTACAGGCACCCGCCACCACGCCTGGCTAATTTTTTTTTTTTTTTGTATTTTTAGTAGAGACAGGATTTCACCCTGTTTGCCAGGATGGTCTCAATCTCCTGACCTCGTGATCCACCTGCCTTGGCCTCCCAAAGTGCTGGGATTACAGGTGTGAGCCACTGCGCCTGGCAACAGGATTTTTCTTTTCAATTGCATTTTCAGGCTGCAAATTTTCCAAACTTTCATGCTCTGCTTCCCTTATAAAACTGAATGCCTTTAACAGCACCCAAGTCACCTCTTGAATGTTTTGCTGCTTAGGAATTTCTTCCACCATGTACTCTAAATCATCTCCTTCAAGTTCTAAGTTCCACAAATCTCTAGGGCAGGGGCAAAATGCCTCCAGTCTCTTTGCTAAAACATAACAAGAGTCATCTTTGCTCCAGTTCCCAACAAGTTTCTCATCTCCATCTGAGACCACCTCAGCCTGAATTTTATTGTCAATATCATTATCAGCAGTTTGGTCAAAACCATACAACAAGCCTCTAGGGAGTTCCAAACTTTCCCACATTTTCCTGTCTTCTTCTGAGCCCTCCAAACTGTTCCAACCTCTGCCTGTTACCCAGTTCCAAAGTCGCTTCCACATTTTCGGGTGTCATTTCAGCAGCACCCCACTCTGCTGGGACCAATTTACTGTATTAGTCCATTTTCACACTGCTGACAAAGACATACCCAAGAAAAATTTACAAAAGAAAGAAGTTTTATGGGCTTACAGTTTCACGTGGCTGGGAAGGCCTCACAATCATGGTGGAAGGCAAGGAGAAGCAAGTCATGTCTTACATGGATGGTAGCAGGCAAAGAGAGAGCTTGTGTGGGAAACTCCCCCTTATAGAACCATCAGATCTTGTGAGACTTATTCACTATCATGAGAAGAGCAGAAGAAAGACCTGCCCCCATGATTCAATTACCTCCCACTGGGTCTCTCCCACAACACATGGGAATTCAAGATGAGATATGGGTGGGGACACAGCCAAACCGTATCAGTTGCTAAATGGCAGCACAGTAGAATCTCAGCATCAGATGCCCTCAGAGTGGGATCAAGCTTCAGTTATCAGCTCCTTACTGGCCATGAAACTTTGATCATGGTCTTTGTTTCCTTGTCTGTTCCACTGAGGTCACAGAGCACCAGACACCTTTCAGGGAGGCTGTAAGGACCCAGTTGTATAAAGCACCTGATGCCCAGGGAACTTCCAGGAAGAGTTAGCTGTTGATATTGTGGTTGCCATTATCATTATCTTTCAACTCTTCCACTTCCAATTTAAAAATCCCCTCCACAATTCAACATTTGCAGTGAATGGACGACTCCTACTAAGCAAGCAATACATAGATGGCTGGAGCTACAATGGTTTTAAACCCTTTCCATTCTAGGAATTGAGTTATCCCTTCTCCCTGATGTCCCCTGGGCTACCCTGAAGCCCCTCAAAATAGTCCACACCCTCCATCCTTGACAACCTGCACATGGTACAGTCCTCACCACATCCTTGTGTATTCTGGTTAGGCATCTGCAGTTCCACCATGTGCTTTCCATAGCCCAAGGGCTAGAAAGCTGCCACTCCTGGATGGCCTACAGGGGCACAAGATCCAACAGTGTGGGGCCTAGACTCCACCCCACGCTCCAGGAATGTATGCCACCAACCAAAGTGTCCACTGGGATCTGTCTGTGCCAGTCACTGTATCACAGCTCAGGGTGGAGCATCTCACAGGCAGACACAGGCCCTGCCCACCAGGAGTCCTTAATCCAAAGGGAAGATGTACAATCAGACAGACACTGGCCACATGGTTTGGTGAGCACCCTAATGGGGAAGAAGGGGTACTGTTAGAATGCTTGGAAGAAGAGCATAACTTACTCTGCCTTGAGACTTAGGGAAAGCTCCTCAGATAAAGTAGAGCCCAACTTAGGCCTGAAAATCAAATGGGTTGGGTGAGGGAGCAGAGGACAGTGGGGAAAGTGTTGTAGCAAGAAAGGAAAGACAAGTGGGCAGGAGCAGTGTTGGGGGCAGATTAGCACCCTTTAGGTCTGGATGCCCTACTGCCATTAATAGTATAGAAGGAACAATTACTTTTAAAAATCAACATTTAGGAAACCCAGGACCTTACTAATTCCACAAACTGCCTTCAAGCCAGTCCTCTCCCGTCATTGGTGGCTGCTGCCAGCTCTGCTGAAGTGAGCTGCCGACTGCATGTGTAATCCTGTTAGGATTTACCTTGTTAGTTTCAGATGCATCCTCTCTGTCGAGATTTTTATGAATCCTGATTCTATTATTCGATATATTAGCTCTCCATCTCAGTCTTCTGTCATTCGCAAATTTGATAAGGCTGGCTTCTATGTCTTTATCCAAGTTGCTGATCAAAACCTTGGACAGAGGAGGTCAGATTCAGGGTCCTGAGGCATGGCCGTGGACAGCCTCCCCAGCCTGCACCAGATGCACATCCACAGCCAATAATCCTTGGATACACTCCTTGTTCAACCTCTAACTATTGGATTAGTCAGAAGATGTTCTGCTATTGTACTCAAGGGGGCAACACACTCAGTAACAAGAATGGTAAAACCACATGCACCAGGTACTCAACTATTAAAACTGTCCCTCTCTAAGAACCAGCCAGTAATCAAAAAGGTCTAGGCATGCAGAATCCTCCAGCACCTAAACCCTGCAGCTGTCCAGACACTCACGCTAAAACTAAATATTAAATAAGAGTGATCTTATTTTATATACAATTTTAACAAGGTGACTATCTCCTTTCAAGGCCTTATCAGATTATCAGCTGCAAATCAGAAACAGAAACTAACTTGCTTTAGACAGCATACCATCCATAGCCTTTCAGTAATAGAGAAAACATTTTAAACTATAAGAGACAAACCAAAATGATTACAACCTCCAGTTATTTCATGGAAAAGGACCTCATACCTCATCAGAACAAGAAGGAATTACATGACTACCTGAGGGCCTTCTGTCACCATTTCATCTCCAGCCATCGGTTAAATTACATTTGGCAGCATTTGTTTTAGAATGAAGGCAACAATTTTTATTAAAAAATGCATGATAATATGAGTGTCATTAATGGTGTGGGTAAACATTAATTCATTCAGCAAACACCTCCTGCACACCATGGTGAGCCGGATCCTGGGGAATGGTGGGAATGCAGTGCAGGACAGCAATGACCCCAACAGGCAAGGTCCCTGCATCCACAGAACATACAGCCTGCTGAGCAGAGGCAGATGATAAACAGGGACACCAATAAATAATGGACAGCATCATTTCAGATTGCAGTAAATGCCATAAGAAAAACAAAAACAGAGGAATGTGATAATGTGACAGAGAAGGGTGTGGAACATGGGACAGATGCTCAGTGATAGTTTTTCTAGCAAGGAACATTTGAGCAGGTCCCATGAGGATACCAGCCAGATCAGGCACTACTGGGAGGAATGTAAATCGGAAAATTATTTCTGGAGGACGATTTGGCAAAACTGGTGGCAGTAGGGGGGATGGGAAGGTTTTTTTGTTTTGTTTTGTTTTGTTTTGAGACGGAGTCTCGCTCTGTCGCCCAGGCTGGAGGGCAGTGGCACAGTCTCGGCTCACTGCAAGCTCTACCTCCCAGGTTCACACCATTCTTCTGCCTCAGCCTCCCAAGTAGCTGGGACTACAGGCTCCCACCGCCATGCCCGGCTAATTTTTTGTAGTTTTAGTAGAGATGGTGTTTCACCATGTTAGCCAGGATGGTCTCGATCTCCTGACCTCATGATCTGCCCACCTTGGCCTCCCAAAGTGCTGGGATTACAGGCGTGAGCCACTGCGCCCAGCCAGTTTTTTGACTCAGGATTTCCTTATCCAGGAATTAAGCCTAAGAACATACAGAGGTGTGCACAGCAATGAATGTTCCAGGTTGTTCATCATGGTGTTAACTACATCAACTAAAAACTGGGTGTCCAACACCAGCAGGCTGACTGTATTAAATTATTTGTTTTCATTTAATGGACTGTGTTGCAGCTTTTTAAAAAACAAGTCAAGAAAGAATATTTGGCATAGGAAAATGCTGAAGGCATAAAACCAAGGGAAAAAGGCAGGCTACAAAATGTTATTCCAGATGAGACATACCTCTTGTGTAAAGAAAGTATTATGTATTATCATGGGAGCAGGCGTAAGACTAAAAGACCACACACAAGAATGTTAACTGTGGTTTTCTCTGGGTAGTAGGATCATAAATAATCTTATTTTCTATCCATTTTCTCCGTGTATCATATAAATTTCCTACATCAAGCCTATGTTTGTTTCATAATTTTACCAAATAGTTGACTTAAAATAAAAAGAAAGAATTCCAGCAAAGATAAGTTGTTTAAAAGCTGTGGTTTTGGAAGAGGTGAGCTTCAGCTATGAGGGTAAAGCAGGCACCCTGAACACCTCCCTTCCTGGAAGATGTGCCAAGTATCTGGGCCTGGAAGCTGCACCTGGGGAAACGGGCCAGACTCCACCAAGGACCCCTCACGAGAAGGTGGGACAGTCAGCTCTAGGCACGGGTCATGATGAGAAATGAAAATGTGGAAAACCTTGGTATGTGTCCTGACATTTAACCAAATGAGCACAAATCCACACAAGCCCACTGTCACCTTTGCTGTCTCCCTCCTTGGTCCGACCCTGCACAGCCTCTAAGTGGCAAAGTGCAATGCGGGAGGGCCAGGGGTCACCCATTCCAGGGATGTGGTGGAGTGGCAGACCCAAAGGACATCTCTACGAAACTCCTGACCCCTTCCTTGTTGTGTGTCTTCCTGGAGAAGAAATTTGTCCTTCCTGAGTGACTCATGCCCTCCTCAACTTGTCCTCTGAGATTCTCTGCATGTCAGCAGGACAAGCCATGGCCCCTGTCTGCTATACTCAGGCCCAGGAGATTACCATGGGGAAAGCCCGTTCCTCCAGTAGGCAGAAGTGTGATCTGAAATCCCCTCACTGCAGTCAATTCCTGCACTTGGTATTTCCTGAGCATCTACTATGTGCCAGGCATATATCAGGGGTGACAGAGAGAAGGTGAACACAATAGCCAAGGCCCCTCCTTCCAAGGGGCTCACTGTAGAGAGGGGCAAATGCTTTCCTAGCTCAAGGCCACGCCAGGAAATGACATCCAGACTTCTTTCTCTCTGACACTGATTCCTATATAGAACCTGACTCTGTTCAATGTGGCATCAGACCCAGCTCAGTCCAGACCAAGAGCTGCTTTCTGATTTCCCATCAGAGGCAAGAGTTTGTGATTTCCAGCTCAGCGAGCAGAAAAATGGTCGGAGGGCGGGGGGGTGATTTTCAAAGCATCTTGCTCAGAAACAAACAAAAAAAAACTGACGATGGGAACACTTCTTTCTGGAGCACAACCTTCACAAAGTTCTTTTCTTATGCTTTTTTTTTTTAACTTGAAATAATCACATTTAATCCAAAAATTATTCGACATACCTTTAGATTCTCTGAGAAGGAAAAAGAAAAGCCTCAGGCAGTAATTCCAAATGCTGACATAGCAGTAGAGAAGTTTTTTTTTTTTTTCTAACTGTTCTGGATTAATTCAAAGCAGGCAGCTCACATTCTTGAGAGGAAAATAAAGACCATGATTCACTCTTTCGGAATGAAGTACACAGATAATTAATCAAGCTTCGTCCGAGCCTCTTGATGTTTTTTACATTGGTTATTCTAAGGCAGACACTGTTTTCCAACAAGTCTGCTGACATCCAGAGAGAGGTTGGATTTAAGAAAGAAGCCAAGACTATGGTGAACTAAGATAATTCTTATAAACAAGTGGCTCTCACAGGGAAGACAAGGTCAGGGCGACAAGAAGACCATTGGGAGAGGGCACAGAAAAACACAGTGCTCTAAAGACAGGGGCAAGAAGAAGTAAGGAAAGCTTTAGCCAAGCACCTATGAAGGCAATGTAAGGGCTTACATTTGTGGTGTTCTCCCTGCATGCCAGGTACTACTCTGCTAGCATTTGTGCCCTTTGAACCCCATCCAGTAGGCACTATTTCTACCCATCCTCTTTAGATTAGTAAACTGAGGGAGGAGAGGTTAGAGTAACCCAAGGAGAGGTAGAGGCAGCATTTAGTCCCACACGTTCTGGCTCCTGATCCTGGGATCATCACCACTAGACTGGATTGCATCTGAGTGTGGGTTTGTTATGACCCACAGTGGGCGGGCCAGTATGTGGGAAGCTGGGGACAAAGTATCACCCCACCCAACTGCAGCAACAGAGCAATGGGAACAAGGAAGTTAAAAGTCAGCCTAGACTCTAATTCCATCTGTGTCACCTGTTGGCAAATGAGGGGCAAATGACTTCCTTCCCCGAGCATCAGTTTCCCTATTTATAAAGTGAGAAAAATGACAGCATCTATATCATGGTGGTGTTGTAAGGTTTAGATGAGAAAATTGCACATAAAGCATAAAAACGTTACCTGGCACAGAGTAAGCACTCGACAACAACAACAACAAAAAAAGAGAAGAAGCAGCAGTTATAACTTATGGAAAAGAGTCCAAAGAGTTGGCCCTGGGGCTGGAGAGCTGGAGGCAAGGCCTACACAGGGGGGCACAGCTGGCCCCAGGCAAAACGTGTCCCTGATGTCCTCCACTCCCTTTTTGCTCTTAGCTCTGAGAGCCACCATTCTTCCCACCCAAGTCTCAGCTCCACTGCAGCCCAGATCTCCAAGGGCCCTGCTGTCCATGTGGACAGTGGTGATACAGGCACATGCCATTATTCGTCTCCATGTTCCCTGGGCCTGGCACAGTGCCTGGCACAGTATGACCCAATCAATGCATGTCCGAGGCTGCAGGAGTGGAGGAATGGAAGTGATTTCAGACATTATCTTAAGTGAGAGTAGTGGACACTGTGCCCCCCACCCATGTCATGCCAGGACAAGAACCTGGAACAAAGAAGGTGAGTGTTACCATCTGCAGATATTTTTCCCAAAGTGCAGCTATTCCCAGTGTGACATGTGGTGCCCTCTGGGTTTTCAAGCTGGTCTTCACAGAAAAAACACCTCCAGGAACACCCACCCCTGAGCTTCAGGTTCCATCCCTTTTCCTGATACTTAGAACAAAATCCACAGGAAACCTCAGGCCAGGGAGACCACTGTGGGAGAATACACCGCCCAAAGGCCGGGCTTGCTCATCATCTCGTGTTGTTCTGTGGACCTGTGAACATGTCTGTCTCATGCATCCCACAGAATTATAATAAATACACAGAAGGGAACTGCCAGGACTTCTTTTAGAGCACGAGTTTGTTGTAATAAAGAGCAGCTCTCCCAAGTAGCTGCCCCACAAAGCCTACCTAGAAACATAGCTGCGTTCATATAACCCCCAATGAATGGGAAAAGGACAAGGCCAAATGTGCAGAACCCACTCATTATTAGGAAGGGAGGAAGCCCCATGCTAACACAAGCCTGTGGGGCCAAAAGTCAAGACACTGAGGCGCTGGGCCCAGCTCTGCCACTGAGCAACAAGGAGGCTCTGAGTAAGGCCCTTGGTTGAGAGGGAAAAAAGAAAAATCTTCTTAAAAAAAAAAAAAAAAAGAAGGGAATGGATTTAATAATCCCTAAGGATTCTCCCAGGGAGCTGCTGGGTATAACATCATTCACGCTGGGGGCCACCTGGTGAATGTCAAAGCCCCACTTGCTCGGGAATTGTCAATCCCCTTTGTATCCACGATTTCACTGAGGTCATTAGGGTCATTTAATTATAAGAAAGCCTCACTACCAGCCTCTTTCTTCCCCCTCCCCAACCAAATCTGGTGTAAATTGTTTCAACACATAAAATACTCAACTTAAAATTTTCACTCAAAACACTGTCATCTTATTTATTAACAATGTGACACTGGGTGAACTCTTTAACCTCTCTAAGCTTTGAATTTCTCATCCAAAAAAATGAAAGGGTTATAAAATTCCTACCTTATAGAGTTGTTTGAATAGTCAAGGAGTAAACTGCCTTAACTATGCCACTGCCTGGCATATAGAAAATGCTCAATAAATATTAGTTATTACTATCATTGTTCTCATCATTATCATATCATCATCTCTAAAGCCAAACAACCCCAGTTTGCTTTTAATGAACAATAAGATTTTTTTGTGTCAGGAGAAATAAAAGCAAAGCATCAATGTTTCACATGGGTTTTTATAAGTAAAGCATTAATATTTAAAAGTCTAATTTAATATGTTCTCATTATATGACTGAAGATTTTTTATTGGTCCACAAGAATGAATGAAAACATAATATATCCAGGAACCAAGTATTTCTATAATCAAAAAATAAATAAAAATAAATGTGGGACTTCTATATAACTGTCATCGGTATTATGTACATTAATTCAGGGCTGATATTTCAAACAACACATCACAGAAAAGTAAATTCTGAGCTGAATTTTGTAAAACAGGTAGATTTTAGATAGACAAAGTGAGGCCATTTGAAGGATAACTCAGAGAACCATAAAAATAGTCATGGTAAAAGTAAAAATGGATAAATGATAAATTTTTTTTAAATATAAATTTGTATCTAAAAAATGTAAACCTGTGTCAAAGAAAAACTTTTAGATCTCTTTAAAGAAACATCTAGGTCAAGATGGCTGATTGAACTCACATCTTTTGTCTCTCTACCCTCTTGAAACACTACTGAAAAGAATAAAAACATAAACATAAATCCATATACAGGTTGAAGAGCTTCAAAGGGTACCAATCAGCAAAGCAGAAGAGAAAAAAATAATTATGAAAAAGATAAACCAGATAGAAATAAAATAATACATAATACAACACAGAAGAAACCTCCATGTAAAGGAGGTTAGCCTCTATATTAGTTTGTTCTCACATTGCTATAAAAAACTATATAAGACTGGGTAATTTATAAAGAAAAGAGGTTTAACTAGCTCATGGTTCCACTGTACAGGGAGCATGGCTGGGGAGGCCCCTGGAAACTTACAATCATGGCAGAAGGGCAAAGGGGAAGCGAGCACATCTTCACCTGGCAGCAGGGGAAAGAGAGAGTGAAGGGGGGAAGTGCCACTCACTTTCAAACAACCAGATCTCATGAGAACTGTATCACAAGAATAACGAGGGGGAAGTCTCACCCCATGATTCAGTTACCTCCAACCATGCCCCTCCTTCAATATGTGGGGATTACAATTCAACATGAGATTTGGGTGGGGATGCAGAGCCAAACCATATCAGCCTCAGAAGGGGAACCCAAGTTCTGTGTATAAATTTCCTTCAAATTACTTGGCTAACTCAGAGATTGCAACGTGCAGAAAAAGACTCCAAGAACCCCAGTGGAAAGTAACAGTCACAGCCTAAAAAGCCAAGCAGAGATTTCAGCACCTAGCCAGTGCTAGGAGATACAGTCTGGGGTTGAAATTTATCCAAGTTAGGCTTTCTACTGAAACCTCAGAAGGGTAAAACCATAGGAGTAAAAACCGTGTCCCAGATTAAGGGATACAATCTAGGGAAAAAAAACAAGACAGATTTGCCCAACAATAGCCTAGAATTAAAGTTCTGAAGACCAAAATGACCCAAAAGTAAATTAACTGCATGCCAAAAGAAAATTCAATACTCTTAGGGAAAAATAACAATCCAGAATCTCTACGATGTATGTTTCACAATGTCCAATATATAATAGTTACTAGACATGCAAAGGAAGAGAGATAATGTGACCCACAATCAACAGAGAAAGTCAAAGGTATAGATCGATCTTGACGTGGGAATTGGTGGAAAGGGATTTTCCATTATAAATATGTTAAAAGATGATAGGGAAAGATGAACACAATGGATAACAGACAGAAAACTTCAACAGAGAAACTAAATCTCTAAAAAACAACCAAATGAAAATTCTAGATCTGATCTCATGAATATCTGAAATAAAACATTTATTGCATGAACAAACCAGCAGAATAGACACAGTAGATTCAGTAGAATAAAGAATTAGTGAATTTGAAGACATGTCAATAGAAATTATCTTAAACTGAGCCACAGAGAGGGAAAATACTTTAAAAATAGAATAGAGCATCCAAGATCTGTAGAACATTATCAAACTGTCTAATATATATGTATATGTACCTGAAGAACCAAAAGTACAGGAGTAACAGAATTGGGTAGAAGAAATATTGGATAAAATAAAGCCTTAGGACTATTTAATTGATGAAAGACATCAAACCATATCTCCAATAATCTCAATGAAAAGAAATGCGAAAAATACAAATGAGACCAACCTAGACACATCACAATCAAATTGCTGAAAGTAAAACATAAACAGAAAGTTTTAAAAACAATCAAGAGCAAAAACGCATTACATTCATAAAAGCAACAATAACAGTAGAAGCTGACTTATCATCAGAAACAATGGAATCCACAAGATAATGCAAAGACATATTTAAAGTGTTGAATGACGACTGTCAACCGAAAATTCTACATCCAACCAAAAAAACTTTCAAAAATAAAGGCAAAATAAAGATATTAATAATTTCAAGAAAACAAAAGCCAGGAGAATTTATTTCCAGCAATCTGCATTATAAGTAATGCTAAAGGAAGTTATTCAGGCTAAAGGGATATAATCCCAAAGGGAAAAACCAAATCTAACAGAACTGATAAAGAACACTGAGAATGATAAATATGTTGGTAAATTTTTTAAAATCTTAATTTCTGTGAAAGTATATTGATTGCTTAAATTAAAAATAATGTAAATGTTTTATGAGATTTATATATAGAAGTAAAATCTATAACAATATACCAAAGACATGAGAGGAGAAATTAAAGTATGCTGTCATACGATTTTTACATTGCACATGAAATGGTATAATAAATGACATAGGGAAGATGATGGTAATAAGTAAAAAGTGCATATTATAATTGTGAAATAAACTACTAAATTTTTTAAAGAGATATAGCTAACAATTCAATATAGGAGGTAAAATGGAATACAAACAAGTATCTAGCTAATCTAAAAGAAGACAGAAAAAGAGAGACAAAGAACACATGCAACAAATAGTAAAAGGTGGTAGATTTAAATTCAACCATATTAATAATTGTATTAACTGTAAATGGCTTAACCACTCCAATTAAATGGCAGAGATTGGCCAGACACATAAAGTTAAAAGATAAAACTAAATGCTATTTATGAGAGCCATATGTTAAAAGTAAAGATACAGATAAGTTGAAAGTAAAAGGATGGAAAAAGATAACCTGTGCAGACTTTAATCTCAATAAATATAATGTGGTAATATATTTATGTTAAAGTAGACCGTAAGATAATAATACTAATACAAAGACAAATAGAAATTTTATAATAATAAAAGCTCAAGCATCATAAGGAGATAAAATTTAAGAATACTAACTAGAAATATAGACATAGAAATTATGACATCCAATTACTAAAGTAAAAAAGGAGGGTAGCAAAGAACACTTGAGCCAGTCAGCTAAAGAAAGGAACAAAATGGATAAAACATAAAAATAAAGCACCATAAAAAGAAAACACATAATAAGTTGGTTTTAATAACACAAAATATTAGTTATTTCCAAAAAACAATGTGAAGGGTTTAATTATTCTTATTTGACAGAGATAGCATACCTTCAAATTAAAAAGACCAAATTAAAAGAATAAGAATATAGAAAATTTTAATAGCGTGGCTAACTTCTTTTAATATATTTAGAACTTTACACTCACCAAACAGAAACTATTCATTATGTTCAAGCTATGTAAATTTACAGCCAAAAAAATGACTATGTATCTGGCCACACAGAAAATCATAACCAGTTACAAAACATAGAAATCATACAAGCCACAGCCTCTGGTCTCAATACAATAAAACTATTTTAGCACTACCATTATCTGTCTTAAATGCTAGGAAACTAAAGCACAGAGACATGAAGCAACCTACCCAAATTATAGCCAGTAAGTAGCAGATTTGTGTTTAGGTATCCTGGCACTAGAGCCTGAAGCCTTAACCACTGTACTCTACTCCTTCCCAGTGGGTGGAGTGGGGTGAGTGTGGGGGGGGCAAATTTTTCCTACAGATATCTAAAAATACTATAAAATTACAATAATTAAAATGTTAATTGAGACAATACCAGGCAAATAGATATTCAGAATAGAATTCAGTTGCAATTCCATAAGATGCAAGAAAATAATGGACTATTCCATAACCGACAAACCATTTGAGTGGGACAAGTAACAGATAAAGAACCAAAACATTAGCAAATTAAAATTAAAGAACAAAAGTGTAAAATACTAGATAATACAGAAGAATATTTATGTTTTAGATGGGAAAGGACTTTCTAAATAGGACTGAAACTGAAACCACAAGGAAAGACTCATAGATTTAACTACATAAAATTAAAACTTATATACAATAATAGAAATTATAAAGAAACTTAAAAATCAACCATAGACATGGAAAAATATTTGCAATATATGAAAGAGAAGATTAGTATTTATAAGGCATAAAGCACACCTATACATCAGTAAGAATAATTCAGAGACCCAACAGAAACATAAAGACAGATATTTCACTGGAGAAATACAAATTGCCAATACGCTTGTGAAAAGATGCTCAGCACTAAACAGAGAGAAATGCAAAGTGAAGCAAATGTTACATTCCAGGCAATGGCAGAAATACAAAACATCCAACATTGGCAAGGATGCATAATGATGGACACCTTCACACAACTGTGGTGAAATGTAAATATGTGTAGCTCTTTGGGTGGACAATTTGGCAGTATTCATCTGAATTTAAAATGTACGTGGTCTTGACCCAGAAAATTCATTTGTAAGAGTTTATCATGCAGCAATACTTGAACAGGTGCACTACAATGTACACAACAATTGCAATATTGTTTCTCATAGCAAAAAATGAAAACACCCTAAGATTCCGTGAATAGGTTAATAAAATGGAACACCACACAGCCAGTAAAAAACAATGAAGCATGTGTTTATATATATAATATCTTAAAGAGATAATGAGTTTAAAAATTAAGCTATAAATAAAATGTGTTTCCAGTAGTTTTGTTAATTATATACAAATGTGTATAAAAAGTGAAGAGAATGGAATAGGCAGAGAAAGTTGAAGTGGTTCCAGGAGCCTTATACTTTTTGTATTGCTTTAATTTTCACAAGTATTTTATAATCCTGAAAGAAATTTAAGTGAGGAGAAATATATTCATTTCCATCACATTCATTTTGGTGCAATTCTTCCTAGTATTTGCCCAAATCAGACATACTTCAAATAGTTGCGGCCGGGCGCGGTGGCTCACGCCTGTAATCCCAGCACTTTGGGAGGCCGAGGTGGGCGGATCACGAGGTCAGGAGATCCAGACCATCCTGGCTAACACGGTGAAACCCCATCTCTACTAAAAATACAAAAAAATTAGCCGGGTGTGGTGGCGGGTGTCTGTAGTCCCAGCTACTTGGGAGGCTGAGGCAGGAGAATGGCGTGAACCTGGGAGGTGGAGCTTGCAGTGAGCTGAGATGGTGCCACTGCACTCCAGCCTGGGTGACAGAGCGAAACTCTGTCTCAAAAAAAAAAAAAAAAAGTTGCAGTTCTGAGGTATATTTTTGTATAGTGCTTTTCCTTAACTATTACATCATAAAATTTCACCACGTTTCTTCATGATTTTCAAAATGATTCTTTCAATAACTAGATAATATTCTGTGTTCACAATCTACCAAATCATCTTCAAATGCTGACCATTTGAGTTTGAATAATTTTTATTTGACAAATATATTTACTTTGTTTTGTATGGAACACAGCAAAAAAATCTTCATATGTGAGGATTTTGGTATCTCTTCCATTAGTGCCTCCATGTATTTTTTACCAAGAATTCTAACTCAAAGGGCAGGAATAATTTTATGGCTGTTTATGCACTGCAATATTGCTCTTCAAAACAGTTGTACCTATTTACTATTCCACCTGAGCATCTGATCACATTTGAAAACACAAACTTATACATTCTGGATAGTAATCTTTACTCTCTGATTTTTCTTAAATATTTAAGTTGATATAAAATGTAGAAAGGTTGATATTTTGACACATTGTCACTTTAAATATTTCTAAAGCAATCACAAAAAAATCATTCAGTGCCCTATCCTGGAATATTTCATTGGCCTCTCCTTTGTTCTGTAACAGAAAACATCTATATTGATTTTTTTGATTGTGTATGAAAATAATAAATGCTTACTATAAAATAATTTAGACATAAACATTTAAAAAGCAAATATTACATAATCCCATCAGCACAAAATAACCACCGTTAAAACTGTATTATGGGGGAGGAGCCAAGATGGCCGAATAGGAACAGCTCCGGTCTACAGCTCCCAGCGCGAGCGACGCAGAAGACGGGTGATTTCTGCATTTCCATCTGAGGTACCGTGTTCATCTCACTAGGGAGTGCCAGACAGTGGGCGCAGGTCAGTGGGTGAGCGCACCGTGCGCCAGCCGAAGCAGGGGCGAGGCATTGCCTCACTCGGGAAGCGCAAGGGGTCAGGGAGTTCCCCTTCCAGGGGTGACAGACGGCACCTGGAAAATCGGGCCACTCCCACCCGAATACTGTGCTTTTCCGATGGGCTTAGGAAACGGTGCCCCAGGAGAGTATAGCCCGCACCTGGCTCAGAGGGTCCTACGCCCACGGAGTCTCGCTGATTGCTAGCACAGCAGTCTGAGATCAAACAGCAAGTCGGCAGCGAGGCTGGGGGAGGGGCGCCCGCCATTGCCCAGGCTCGCTTAGGTAAACAAAGCAGCCTGGAAGCTTGAACTGGGTGGAGCCCACCACAGCTCAAGGAGGCCTGCCTGCCTCTGTAGGCTCCACCTCTGTGGGCAGGGCACAGACAAACAAAAAGACAGCAGTAACCTCTGCAGACTTAAATGTCCCTGTCTGACAGCTGTGAGGAGAGCAGTGGTTCTCCCAGCACGCAGCTGGAGATCTGAGAACCGGCTGACTGCCTCCTCAAGTGGGTTCCTGACCCCTGACCCCCGAGCAGCCTAACTGGGAGGCATCCCCCAGCAGGGGCAGACTGACACCTCACACGGCCGGCCAGGTACTCCAACAGACCTGCAGCTGAGGGTTCTGTCTGTTAGAAGGAAAACTAACAGAAAGGACATCCACACCAAAAACCCATCTGTATATCACCATCATCAAAGACCAAAAGTAGATAAAACCACAAAGATGGGGAAAAAACAGAGCAGAAAAACTGGAAACTCTAGAAACCAGAGTACCTCTCCTCCTCCAAAGGAACGCAGTTCCTCACCAGCAACGGAACAAAGCTGGACGGAGAATGACTTTGACGAGCTGAGAGAAGAAGGCTTCAGACGATCAAATTACTCCGAGCTACGGGAGGATATTCAAACCAAAGGCAAAGAAGTTGAAAACTTTGAAAAAAATTTAGAAGAATGTATAACTAGAATAACCAATACAGAGAAGTGCTTAAAGGAGCTGATGGAGCTGAAAACCAAGGCTCGAGAACTACGTGAAGAATGCAGAAGCCTCAGGAGCCGATGCGATCAAATGGAAGAAAGGGTATCAGCCCTGGAAGATGAAATGAATGAAATGAAGCGAGAAGGGAAGTTTAGAGAAAAAAGAATAAAAAGAAACGAGCAAAGCCTCCAAGAAATGTGGGACTATGTGAAGAGACCAAATCTACGTCTGATTGGTGTACCTGAAAGTGACGGGGAGAATGGAAACAAGTTGGAAAACACTCTGCAGGATATTATCCAGGAGAACTTCCCCAATCTAGCAAGGCAGGCCAACATTCAGATTCAGGAAATACAGAGAACGCCACAAAGATACTCCTCGAGAAGAGCAACTCCAAGACACATAATTGTCAGATTCACCAAAGTTGAAATGAAGGAAAAACTGTTAAGGGCAGCCAGAGAGAAAGGTCGGGTTACCATCAAAGGGAAGCCCATCAGACTAACAGCGGATCTCTCGGCAGAAACCCTACAAGCCAGAAGAGAGTGGGGGCCAATATTCAACATTCTTAAAGAAAAGAATTTTCAACCCAGAATTTCATATCCTGCCAAACTAAGCTTCATAAGTGAAGGAGAAATAAAATACTTTACAGACAAGCAAATGCTGACAGATTTTGTCACCACCAGGCCTGCCCTAAAAGAGCTCCTGAAGGAAGCGCTAAACATGGAAAGGCACAACCGGTACCAGCCACTGCAAAATCATACCGAAATGTAAAGACCATCGAGACTAGGAAGAGACTGCATCAACTAACGAGAAAAATATCCAGCTAACATCATAATGACAGGATCAGATTCACACATAACAATATTAACTTTAAATGTAAATGGACTAAATGCTCCAATTAAAAGACACAGACTGGCAAATTGGATAAAGACTCAAGACCCATCAGTGTGCTGTATTCAGGAAACCCATCTCACGTGCAGAGACACACATAGGCTCAAAATAAAAGGATGGAGGAAGATCTACCAAGCAAATGGAAAACAAAAAAAGGCAGGGGTTGCAATCCTAGTCTCTGATAAAACAGACTTTAAACCAACAAAGATCAAAAGAGACAAAGAAGGCCATTACATAATGGTAAAGGGATTAATTCAACAAGAAGAGCTAACTATCCTAAATATATATGCACCCAATACAGGAGCACCCAGATTCATAAAGCAAGTCCTGAGAGACCTACAAAGAGACTTAGACTCCCACACATTAATAATGGGAGACTTTAACACCCCACTGTCAACATTAGACAGATCAACGAGACAGAAAGTCAACAAGGATACCCAGGAATTGAACTCAGCTCTGCACCAAGCAGACCTAATAGACATCTACAGAACTCTCCACCCCAAATCAACAGAATATACATTTTTTTCAGCACCACACCACACCTATTCCAAAATTGACCATATACTTGGAAGTAAAGATCTCCTCAATAAATGTAAAAGAACAGAAATTGTAACAAACTGTCTCTCAGATCACAGTGCAATCAAGCTAGAACTCAGGATTAAGAATCTCACTCAAAACCGCTCAACTACGTGGAAACTGAACAACCTGCTCCTGAATGACTACTGGGTACATAACGAAATGAAGGCAGAAATAAAGATGTTCTTTGAAACCAACGAGAACAAAGACACAACATACCAGAATCTCTGGGATGCATTCAAAGCAGTGTGTAGAGGGAAATTTATAGCACTAAATGCCCACAAGAGAAAGCAGGAAAGATCCAAAATTGACACCCTAACATCACAATTAAAAGAACTAGAAAAGCAAGAGCAAACACATTCAAAAGCTAGCAGAAGGCAAGAAATAACTAAAATCAGAGCAGAACTGAAGGAAATAGAGACACAAAAAACCCTTCAAAAAATAAATGAATCCAGGAGCTGGTTTTTTGAAAGGATCAACAAAATTGATAGACCGCTAGCAAGACTAATAAAGAAAAAAAGAGAGAAGAATCAAATAGATGCAATAAAAAATGATAAAGGGGATATCACCACCGATCCCACAGAAATACAAACTACCATCAGAGAATATTACAAACACCTCTATGCAAATAAACTAGAAAATCTAGAAGAAATGGATAAATTCCTCAACACATACACCCTCCCAAGACTAAACCAGGAAGAAGTTGAATCTCTGAATAGACCAATAACAGGAGCTGAAATTGTGGCAATAATCAATAGCTTACCAACCAAAAAAAGTCCAGGACCAGATGGGTTCACAGCCGAATTCTACCAGAGGTACAAGGAGGAGCTGGTACCATTCCTTCTGAAACTATTCCAATCAATAGAAAAAGAGGGAATCCTCCCTAACTCATTTTATGAGGCCAGCATCATCCTGATACCAAAGCCTGGCAGAGACACAACAAAAAAAGAGAATTTTAGACCAATATCCTTGATGAACATTGATGCAAAAATCCTCAATAAGATACTGGCAAACAGAATCCAGCAGCACATCAAAAAGCTTATCCACCATGATCAAGTGGGCTTCATCCCTGGGATGCAAGGCTGGTTCAATATACGCAAATCAATAAATGTAATCCAGCATATAAACAGAACCAAAGACAAAAACCACATGATTATCTCAATAGATGCAGAAAAGGCCTTTGACAAAATTCAACAACCCTTCATGCTAAAAACTCTCAATAAATTAGGAATTGATGGGACGTATCTCAAAATAATAAGAGCTATTTATGACAAACCCACAGCCAATATCATACTGAATGGGCAAAAACTGGAAGCATTCCCTTTGAAAACTGGCACAAGACAGGGATGCCCTCTCTCGCCACTTCTATTCAACATAGTGTTGGAAGTTCTGGCCAGGGCAATTAGGCAGGAGAAGGAAATCAAGGGTATTCAATTAGGAAAAGAGGAAGTCAAATTGTCCTTGTTTGCAGATGACATGATAGTATATCTAGACAACCCCATTGTCTCAGCCCAAAATCTCCTTAAGCTGATAAGCAACTTCAGCAAAGTCTCAGGATACAAAATCAATGTGCAAAAATCACAAGCATTCTTATACATCAATAACAGACAAACAGAGAGCCAAATCATGAGTGAACTCCCATTCACAATTGCTTCAAAGAGAATAAAATACCTAGGAATCCAACTTACAAGGGATGTGAAAGACCTCTTCAAGGAGAACTACAAACCACTGCTCAAGGAAATAAAAGAGGACACAAACAAATGGAAGAGCATTCCATGCTCATGGGTAGGAAGAATCAATATCATGAAAATGGCCATCCTTCCCAAGGTAATTTACAGATTCAATGCCATCCCCATCAAGCTACCAATGACTTTCTTCACAGAATTGGAAAAAACTACTTTAAAGTTCATATGGAACCAAAAAAGAGCCCGCATCACCAAGTCAATCCTAAGCCAAAAGAACAAAGCTGGAGGCATCACACTACCTGACTTCAAACTATACTACAAGGCTACAGTAACCAAAACAGCATGGTACTGGTACCAAAACAGAGATATAGATCAATGGAACAGAACAGAGCCGTCAGAAATAATGCCACATATCTACAAGTATCTGATCTTTGACAAACCTGACAAAAACAAGAAATGGGGAAAGGATTCCCTATTTAATAAATGGTGCTGGGAAAACTGGCTAGCCATATGTAGAAAGCTGAAACTGGATCCCTTCCTTACACCTTATACAAAAATCAATTCAAGATGGATTAAAGACTTAAATGTTAGACCTAAAACCATAAAAACTCTAGAAGAAAACCTAGGCATTACCATTCAGGACATAGGCATGGGCAAGGACTTCATGTCTAAAACACCAAAAGCAATGGCAACAAAAGCCAAAATTGACAAATGGGATCTAATTAAACTAAAGAGCTTCTGCACAGCAAAGGAAACTACCATCAGAGTGAACAGGCAACCTACAAAATGGGAGAAAATTTTCGCAACCTACTCATCTGACAAAGGGCTAATATCCAGAATCTACAACGAACTCCAACAAATTTACAAGAAAAAAACAAACAACCCCATCAAAAAGTGGGCGAAGGACATGAACAGACACTTCTCAAAAGAAGACATTTATGCAGCCAAAAAACACATGAAAAAATGCTCACCATCACTGGCCATCAGAGAAATGCAAATCAAAACCACAATGAGATACCATCTCACACCAGTTAGAATGGCAATCATTAAAAAGTCAGGAAACAACAGGTGCTGGAGAGGATGTGGAGAAATAGGAACACTTTTACACTGTTGGTGGGACTGTAAACTAGTTCAACCCTTGTGGAAGTCAGTGTGGCGATTCCTCAGGGATCTAGAACTAGAAATTCCATTCGACCCAGCCATCCCATTACTGGGTATATACCCAAAGGACTATAAATCATGCTGCTATAAAGACACATGCACACGTATGTTTATTGCCGCATTATTCACAATAGCAAAGACTTGGAACCAACCCAAATGTCCAGCAATGATAGACTGGATTAAGAAAATGTGGCACATATACACCATGGAATACTATGCAGCCATAAAAAATGATGAGTTCACGTCCTTTGTAGGGACATGGATGAAACTGGAAATCATCATTCTCAGTAAACTATCGCAAGAACAAAAAACCAAACACCGCATATTCTCACTCATAGGTGGGAATTGAACAATGAGAACACATGGACACAGGAAGGGGAACATCACACTTTGGGGACTGTTGTGGGGTGGGGGGAGGGGGGAGGGATAGCATTGGGAGATATACCTAATGCTAGATGACAAGTTGGTGGGTGCAGCGCGCCAGCATGGCACATGTATACATATGTAACTTACCTGCACATTGCGCACATGTACCATAAAACCTAAAGTATAATAATGATAATAATAATAATAATAATAAAAGAAAAAAAAAAAAAAAAAAAAAAAAAAAAACTGTATTATGTATCTTTATAGAGATATAGGCACAATTGATTTTATTACATTACCACATTAAAACAGCATCATGCACACTTTTCTAAGCCGCTTTTATCACTTAACAATTGTTATAGATGTCTTCTCAAGTTAACAAATAACTACCTACTATATAACTAATTTTAATAGCCGCACTGCACATTCTTTCATTGTAGCACATAAAAAGCTTCTACTAATGTATATTCACTGTTATTTTGTTGTTTTCAGATGCATATCTTGCATTGCTATAGAAATCACAGATTTACATTCTATAATAAAGACACGTACACACTATGTTCATTGCAGCACTATTCACAATAGCAAAGACATGGAATCGACCTAAATGCCCACCAATGGTAGACGGGATAAAGAAAATGTGGTACATACACACCATGAACTACTATGCAGCCACAAAAAAGAATGAGATCATGTCCTTTGCAGGAACATGGGTGGGGCTGGAGGTCATTATCCTTAGCAAGCTAATGCAGGAAAAGAAAACCAAGTACCACATGTTCTCACTTGTAAGTGGAAAGATAAGAACACATGAACACATAGAGGGGAACAACAGACACTGAGGCCTACTGGAGGGTGGTGGATGGGTGGGAGGAGGAAAAGGATCAGGAAAAGTAACTAATAGGTACTAGTCTTGATACCTGAGTGACAAAATAATCTGTACAACAAACCCCCATACTATGAGTTTACCTCTGTAACAAATCTGCATATGTACCCCTGAACTTAAAATAAAAGTTAACATAAAAAAATCACAAATTTAAAGTGTGTCAGTTTTTGAACTTTTTAGTTTTCTGCTCATATCTGTTGCCTATTTTTCTGTTGATGAGCTCTTCTCTTTTCTTTTTAATTGGTAAGAAGAGCTCTCTGAATGAGGGAGCATTAACCCTTAACTCTGTAAATGAGGACAGTGCTACCTCCTGAGAGGTGTCATAATTAAAGCCTACAATTGTGACAAGTGCCTAGTACAAAGGTGGCACATAGTAGGCATTAAAGTGTTCTTTCTTAGTAGCTAGTAGGTGTCTCCTTCTCCACCTCCCTGCCTTCCTATAACCAAGGTGGTGATAGATGTCAATTAAAATATACCTACACAGGCCGGGCGCTGTGGCTCACACCTGTAATCCCAGCACTTTGGGAGGCCGAGATGGGTGGATCACGAGGTCAGAGGATTGAGATCATCCTGGCTAACATGGTGAAACCCCATCTCTACTTAAAAAAAAAAAATTACAAAAAAATTAGCAGGGCATCGTGGCAGGTGCCTGTAGTCCCAGCTACTCGGGCGGCTGAGGCAGGAGAATGGCGTGAACCCGGGAAGCAGAGCTTGCAGCGAGCCGAGATCGTGCCACTGCACTCCAGCCTGGGCGACAGAGCAAGACTCCATCTCAAAACAAACAAACAAACAAACAAAAAAAAAAAAAAACTACACATATTTACATACTGGCAATTTGTTTTTCTTGGATTATGATTCAGATGTCTCCTAGGAAATTTCTAAATCCTAGTTGAAGGCTCAGCTCTCTCCTGCATTTTTGAGAGCTACACTATTTTATTGTCATTTTTATTACACTGTGATGTCAGGCATCTTTTAATTGACCTGTATCTCCACCTCAGTTCCAGGAAGGAGGGAGGTGGAGGAAGGAAAAGAGACTGGCTTTAGCACCTAACACATGCCATCTTTGTGCAAGGTACCTGGCACATCTTATGTCACCTCATCTTTACAACCTCCCTAGGAGGTGAGATAGTGTACCCATTTAACAGGTGAGGAGGCTCAGGCACATCTCTATAATCAGCAGAGTCAGGGTGTCACTTCTTCACCATGATTTGAGTGTTTTGACCTATAAAACCGGGAATTTCATTCAGTTCAACCTAAAAATAACATACACAAAGAAATGTGCACTATTCATAATTATACAGCTGCCCAGAAAACTCCCCAGTCTGCCAAGCCCTCTTCCACCACCCTGACTTCTAACATTACTTGAACTCTATAGAAATGGAGCCATAAAGCGTGTGCTCTTTCATGTGACTTTTTTCGTTGAATATGTTTTTGAGATTTATCTCTGCTGTTGTGGGTAGCAGCAGTTTGTTCATTCTCTTGTACTCCAATTTATTTATTCATTTTACCCATGGATATATGGGATATTTATCATTTTTGGCTATTAAGTGCAATGCTGCTATTGGTTTTTGGTGAACCTATTTGTAATTTCTTGTACATATATACGTAGGGGTGGAACTGCTGGGTTTTTCATCAGAAGTGGGCCATGCTGCCCATCTGCCTGCAGAATGGAACCCATTTGCCAGGCCCTGTCACTTGCCAGGCCCATTGCATGCTTTCTACAAGGTAGCTGCTCAGCAGATGGCGATTACAGCATCATACAGGCTAAATATTGCTTTTAGAGGTATAGCTGGACAGAGAGGCCAAATCCTTCCTTAAGAACTTCTGATGAAGAACCCAGCAGTTCCACCCGTATGTATATACCTACAAGAAATTATAAAATGTTCACCAAAAACCAATAGCAGCATTGCACTTAATAGCCAAAAATGATAAATATCCCATATATCCGTGGGTAAAATGAATAAATAAATTGGAGCACATAAGAATGAACAAACTGCTGCTACCCACAACAAAAGAGATAAATCTCAAAAACACGTTCAACTAAAAAGTCACACAAAAGAACACACATTTTATGGTTCCATTTCTATAGAGTTCAAATGATGTTAGAAGTCAGGGTGGTGGAAGGGGGCTTGGTAGATCGGGTAGTTTTCTGGACAGCTGTACAATTATGAATAGTGCATATTTCTTTGTGTATGTTATTTTAGGTTGAACTGAATGAAATTCTTGGTTTTATAGGTCAAAACACTCAAATATCAGCAATTTCATATGGTTCAAACTAATACTTCAATATGTTTTTAAAAACCCTCTGGTAAAGAAGAAAGAAATATCTAGCATTGATTGGCAGACCGCTACCTTTCTAGAAACCAACCTAAATGCTCCTGCCTCCTCTAGCCCTGTTTTTCTGCCACTTTGTCTTTAGTGGAGACAGAATAACAACTAGTTCCTACTTTCTGTGGGATAATGTTTCACGTTCACATATTGAAAGACTGTGATGAAGCTGCCCCTGGGTTCTGCAGCCCCAGTTCCTCTCAGCCTCCTCTCACTCGTCCCAGGCATCCCAAACCTTGCTCTTAACATCTGCGCAGCTTCTGGTGGAATGACAAGGGCCCACTGGCAGGCAGCAGTCTTGTCTGAAGAAGCTTCCTCGCTGTAAAAACAGTGTTTCTAATTCATCCACATAGAATAGCAAGATAATATTTTTTAAAGAAGCACTATTACCAAGATAATGTTTCTATTTACAAATGCTATCATTGAAAAATAGAGGTAGTGAGCTTTTATGGGCCTTGCGTGTGTCACAAAAGGCATAATCTTTACAACTAATTGAGATACCTTTATCCACAAGTTATGCAACCATATGCTTCTTTTGCAGTGCCGGGAGCATTTATCTCCCTGTGGGAAAACATCATCCATTCTCAGAATTCTGGGTACAGCCAACTCATTTTACAGTGGCAAGTAATATTTCAAACAGAAGGATTCCCCATTTATCAGACAACAAGGCAGACGGCTTCCCAGGGAGGGGAGAAGAAACACTTGGGCACCTTTGCACAGCATGCACAGATGGGCTGAGAGGGTGCCTGACGAAAAGCACTCCCTGGACGTGGCTTCTAACTGAGCCCTGTGTGCAAAGTTAACAATGGGGACATAGCATTTTCTTTATGTTATGTTATCTAAGAACACAATATAGCATTTTCCAGTATGTTATCTAATGCAGCTATGCTGATAGCACTTTAATTCGATGTCCTGGAACCACTGTTGTAAAGGGCCAGCAATTTAAGCCACTGCTGAGAAACTGCAAGGCTGAGACCAGCCCACCCCATCAGACAGCAAGCTCTGGGGTTCCGACTCATTGGACAAACTCATGGCAAGGTACATCCCTCACTTTTGAGGCCTAAAAGGAATCATTAGAAATACACTTCCAGGAGTTTATTCTTGTCTAGAAATCCTGTGGTAAATCATTTGTAGTAAGAACATCACCTATGGTGTTTCTCTTTAGTGTATATTATGGATTCATTTCAACAAAAGGATAATAATAATAACATCACCATTTGCTGAGCACCTACAATGAGCTGGATACTGTCCCATTTAATACTCACAATACTTCAATAAAATATGCTTAATATGGTTCAAACTTATACTTCAATAAAATATGTTTTTAACATATTCTTACATTCATGAATATGATAGACATTCCCATTGAACAGAAGGAGGAACAATGACTGAAGATGGATAAATATTTTCTCCCAAAGCTCACACAGCAGGTAAGTTGCAAACCAGGATTTGGTTAGGCACAATGGTTCACACCTATAATCCCAGCACTCTGGGAGGCTGAAGCGGGAGGATCTCGTGAGCCCAGGAGTTCAAGACCAGCATAGGCAACACAGACGCCATCTCTTCAAAAAATAAAATAGCTGGCTGCGATGGCACACCTGTAGTCCCAGCTACTCGAGAGGCTGAGGTGGGAGGATTGCTTGAGCCTGGGAGGTTGAGGCTGCAGTAAGTGGTGATCATGCCACTGCACTCCAGCCTGGGCAGCAGAGCAAGACTCTATCTATATATACAAAAAAAAGAATCCTCTGGGGCCTGTAAGAGCAGGGCCCAAGGAGATGGCTGGAGCTGAGGGGAATAGCTATGGTTGCGCCACTGCACTCCAGCCTGGGCAACAGAGAGAGACTCTGTCTTCAAAATAAAACAAAACAAAATAGGATTTAAGCCCTGGTAACCTGACGCCAAAGGCCACTGTCGTAACCACTGTACTGTGCTGCCATTCTTAGACACTACATGTATGTAATAGGGATTAACAAGGGTGGCGAGAAGTTACTAATTTTTGTTATATGTACCACAGGCACTTAAAGTACCTTATCTAATAAAATCCAATGAAGTAAGTATTACCTCCATTTCCTTCATGAAGAAACTGAGGTTCAGAGATTGAAAGCAACTTGTTAATTAGTGGCAGAGCTAAAACCCAAACACAGACCTGCCTGGCTCCAAAGCCCAAGGTCTTTTGTTATAGCTCTTTGCTTCAAACAACTCATTTGAAACTTGTTTCTAGGCTGGGCGCGGTGGCTCACGTCTGTAATCCCAGCACTTTGGGAGGCCAAGGTGGGCGGATCACGAGGTCAGGAGATTGAGACCATCCTGGCTAACACTGTGAAACCACATCTCTACTAAAAATACAAAAAATTAGCCAGGCGTGGTGGCGGGCACCTGTAGTCCCAGCTACTGGGAGGCTGAGGCAGGAGAATGGCATGAACCTGGGAGGCGGAGCTTGCAGTGAGCCGAGATCGCACCATTGCACTCCAGCCTGGGTGACAGAGCGAGACTCCGTCTCAAAAAAAAAAAAAAAAAAAAAAAAACAAGAAACTCGTTTCTAGAGAGCAAGCAGAATGATTCTGAATGTATTCATTAGATAGAAAGGACTGATTGTACAGTAGCCAATCAACCCCAAAACTTCCATTAACACAAAAAGTCTCCCTCCCTCTCACAAAGGCCACTCTAGTGACAGGATTCTCCAGGGCCACCGCCTGCTGCCTCCACCCTGCGGTGCTGCCATCCATTCACTAGACTGCACATAAGTATTTCCCAAAGGCAGTGGATGGAAGGAACCCCTGTTCAAAATGCAGATTCTGAGGGCCTCGATCTCTATTTTAATTCAGTTAGCCTGACCTGGGCCCCGCGTAATCCTGACGCAGGTGCTCAGCAGACTGTCCGCCCCTTAAGTAGCTTTGCTTTGGACTGATGCAGAATGCTCAGGTCTGTAAAAATGATCCTGGGAAATTGAGTCAGGAGGCACCGACCATGCTTGTGCCAAGGCTAGGCTGGGAGCAGGGGAAAGCAAAGAAGTTAAAGATGCAGATGGCTGACCACAACACAGTGCAGACAGTACTTGTCCTGGGGAGCTGTGAAGCAGGGCTGTGGCCACGAAGCAGTGTGCAGTTACACATCACAGTCTGCAGGGCCTGTGTGTCCAGCCAAATGGTTCCTTTCCACCCCTGGGCAAACATCTGAGCATGGTACGGTTTTGTTTCAAACCTCCAGGCCCCCCCAGTTTTGCCTCTGTGGGAATGACCCCTGCCCTGCAGGGCCCTGAGGCCACTTGCATTCTCCTTCCAGGCTCCCTTCCTGCCACTCCCACACCCACCCACCCCAAAACCCACACTGAGGTCACACTTGGTGACCTCATCCCCACCCAAAATACGCCTCCACACCTCCAGGCCTTTGCCCTGCAGGAATGTCCTTGGGCCTAGGACCTGTACACCTGGCATTCGGTGCTCAGCCCTGGGCAGCCTTCCCTGGCACATGCATCCTCCTTCTCAGTAAAACCTAGCACCTTGCTCCAACTGTCCCCAGCATGGAGTCTTACACTGGGCTCTTAGAGGTAATAAAGATGAATCTGTTTTTGTCAATATTTCAAAAATCTACCTGACATCCACTGCCCTCAAGCAAGTTACCTGGACCAGGTAAAGCACCAAGTTTCCCTATGTCTTGCTGGAATTACACCAATCAAAGCGTACCAATGAAGGGAAAAGAAATGACTATCACAAATGCTTGCACCTAGCAGGTGCCAAATATCCATCAAGTGGATGAACAATGAAAGAGAAATGTTTGGAGGCAAAACTTTCAAAACCAGTAATTGCATTGGAGACAATAAGAAATGGTGGCCCACTATGTGCTTTCCCTACTGGACTGTGAGCTACTGGGGGCCACCTGGCCTTCTCTCCTCTCATCCTCCATGCCTGGCAAAGGCCTCTTGCATCCTAAGAGCTCAAAGAAGGATGCTGGATCATCTAAGGGCAGGTAAACACCATTACCTGTGCACCCTGGCATCCTAAGCAGCTCCTAGGGGGACCCTGCAGACAGAGAGCCACCAGAAATGATAGGGAGGGATGGGGAGAAGGGCAGATGGAAGGAAGGAAAGAGGAAGATAAGACCCCAAGGAACTCAAGCCTATAAGTGAAACAGACAGACCATCTTTCCCCAAGTCCAGCACATGAGATCGTCATCATCTTTCTAGGGTCCTTTCTGCAGTGTTGTAAATACAGAGTGCTTGAACTAACAAATGTCCTGGGAGATGACAGCCAAAAATGGTGGAAGAAAGCAGTGTATTCCTAGTTTCTTACTACTACGATTGATGTTCTCACCAGCAATTTACTCACCACATCGTACTCTTAAAATCTATGCTATGATTAAATCCCATCTTTTAGGAAGTGTGAACCACCAATGCCATCTCTCTACCTTTGAGATGTCATCCTAGCATGTGATTGTAGAGCTAGAGTGACAGCTTCCCACACATCACTCCAGGCAACGTGCACTTGCTCTTCTGGAGATAAGGAGTCATGGAAGGAATTGCTCACAGGCTGTGGTCAGTTTAGCACCAGTCTGGAAGCATGGAGCTGGATGTCTTCTGTCTCAGAGGCTGACCACTCAGGGACATGGGGTCAACTGCCTGTTTGAATCAGGGTTATACCTCCTGCTAGCTGAGTGACTTCAGGCAACTTACTCAACCTTTTCAAACCTTGGTTTCTTTGTTTGTAAAGTGGGAATAGTGAACAGAATCCAGTGAGATGAGGCTTAAAAGAGAAGTCACATGGGATACCTTTTGCATGCAGTAAGCCCTGGACTGACCAAAACTGGCTGCTATTTTTTATGAAGCAAAGTGATTGAGAGTCCAGACCTTGCAGATGGAGCATCTAGATTTAGGTCTCAGAGCTGTCCTTGTTAGCCCTGTTACTTGGGAAGTTCCTTAATTTTACTGTGCTTCAGTTTCTTCATCTATGACAAAGAAATATCAATATACCCCCTTCATCAGGCTAAATGGCATATGGGATAGTCTTCATTGGTGCCTGACACACAGTAAGATCTCAGTAAATGATTGCTATTGTACTGGTGATAGTGGTCAAAGTGAGTAGCATGCTCCTAGTAGTGCACCATTGGTCTGCTGGGTGTTAACCAGCCATCTCACTTCTGCACTATGTGCTTGCTAAGTAAGGTCTGTTGCTAGCCTTGGCATTTGCAGATATACTCAAAAGAATCTCTTCTGGAGTCTTGGGTAGCAGCAGGACAGAAGAAGCCCAAAAGTGCTTCTCCTTCTTGCTCTGCCCACAATCCATGAGTAAGAGCAACAGGACCTCAAGGCCCACACACTTCATGGTACTGAATGCAGCCTCAAAGCTTCACATGTTACTTTTATTTTTCCTAAACACTGGGTTCCTGTAACCAATTTATCTTCTGTTATGTTAAACTTTATATGCCAGTCTTGATTTGCATTACTCTACTAATTTCCTTCCCAGCAATTTGAAGTCCTTAGGCAGGACTGAGCATCTATGGGTTGGTTGCGGGGGCGGGGGTGCCTGGAGAGCATCCTCTCAGAATTCTGAATGCACAAAACCTCAGCACTGTGCCTAGTTTAGAAACAGAAAAAGGGATCTTTAAGAGACAGTAAGGAAAAGCTTGCATCCCTACTACCCGTGGGCCCAAAATGCATTTTCTTAGCTCTAACTTGGAATCTTTGAGGAGCATATGGGCTACGGGCAGCAGCATCCCTGCTCTCATGCAGAGCAAATGTAGTCAGAGAACAGGCACATCTACAGGTGATGTTTCTCCAGGGGCATAAGTTTGCAAAGAAGCAAGATACCCCCTCTCCCCCCAGATAATTCTTTCATCCTGAGCAATAGCGTAGAAATACCAAGCAAAACTAGCTGATGAGTTACACTAGCTGAATTGGACACTGGCTGCAGCAGGGAAATCGGATTCAGCCTGCCCGGGGCACTTTCTAAACCCCTGTGCTGCTAAGACCACCATCTTCGTGAGCAGAGGTAGGTACAACCCAATATTGCCATCATTTCCAGTACTGGCAAAAAGAATAATTAAACTTCCCCCAGAAGTCAGCCTCTGTCAAGGTGCCAGACGCTTATCTGAGAAAACAAAGGGTCATCTGTTTCTGCATGCTCCCAGCCATCTTCCCAGAAGTCGGTACATGCCTGATATTAACAGCATCTGAACATCCAAGATCTGCCCCCTAGGGAGGCTCGCATCAATACCAAAGCTGGTTTTTGCAGGTGAAAGAGCCACAAGTTGGACACACTGTTAACAATTTGATAAGAAACCTGGGAGTCATCCAAAAATGCTATGAATGTCCATGTGTGACAACAGATCCCCTATTAAGTAACACAAGAGGGAACTTCAGAGAACAGAACATAAACTGCCTGTCCAGCTTTTACATAACACCCTTAGAAAAAGCAAGACGCGCATAAGCAATAATTACCAAGTTTTCAAATTTACTGCATAGACCATTGTATATTTGTAAACACCTCATAAATATTTGGGGGGATATTGGAAGGCACACCTGAAAACTATAAATATTTTTACATATTGTTGGACCCTTTTTTATCTGAGCACCCCCAGCAGCAGTCAAACCAGATAGTGAGATAGTGTAAGAGCCTATCTCACTTTATCTCAGCATTCTTCCTACATTCACCCAACAAATGTTAAATTCTACTGTGCACCGAAAACTAGTTTATCATTTCTATCACATAATAATTTAATGAGGTTTTAGCCTATCTGCCAATTAGAAACTGTCCCCATCTGATCACACAGCAATCACTAGTTTTAATGTACATTCCAAAGGTAGAAAATAGAGTAAGAGAAGGGAAAAGTGTTTTGTTTTTCCAAATGCATCAAAATCCAACTGAAGTTCTCGTTCCTTCTTCCCAGTGAATAACACCAGTGTTCGGGCAGAAGGCGGGAGAGGGGGGCTTGCTTGCATCTGGGGGAGCTCATGGCCTTTTCTGATGGTGTGAATAAATACCCTGGATGAATTTAATCCCTGGTAGAGAAAAACATGCAAGAAAGGGCATTTCTTTCCATGTGTATACCCTGGGCTGCCCAGAACAGAAGTCATCTTTGACACAGCACACCTGCCATGGATGACTCCAGATTGAGGCAGAAATTCAAAGAGGGCCTCCTGTTTGGCTCGGAAGGGCTTTTCCAGAAACAAAAACAAAAACAAACAAATAAATAAACGCATGGCAAATCCAAAAAGTTCACGTAACTTTAATACTTAGAATGTAGCAGAAAACATCCACGGGCAGAGAGGGGGAGAGAATTTGGCTCACTGATGGAGGGACCAGTGCAGGTGTGGGTGCCTAGGTAACAGCAGCTCACGGGAGGCTGTGGGGTGGCTCTGAGCTGGTGTTCTGGGCTCAGATCTGAAAGAGAGATGCGACAGCTCCCTGCAGCTTGGGCCCTAGAGGTCAATGAGCGGTGGGTCCCTGGGCGCACGGAGGAGGCTCAGACATCTCTGAAAGAACCTGCGCCACCACCCCTTCCTCTTTTCGGGATCGCTGTTCCCAGTGCCAGCCGCTCAAAGCCACTCTGGACATTTCACGGCTACCCCTGGAGGGCCTCCGCCCCCAAAGCGGACATGGACTGGGCACAGAGCTCCAGGGTGTGTGTATCCCACCCCGGGCTGCAGCCCCTTGATTTCTCAAGCCTTCGCAGCAACAGTTTCTCAGTAGGAGAAGCGCCGCAAACGCCCGCT
Source organism: Pongo abelii (assembly GCF_028885655.2). Classification (NCBI taxonomy): domain Eukaryota; kingdom Metazoa; phylum Chordata; class Mammalia; order Primates; family Hominidae; genus Pongo; species Pongo abelii. The sequence continues at coordinate 127,511,131 of NC_071993.2, read as the reverse complement.
GGGAAAACGCTCCGCAGGACCGCGGGCGCTAAAGCCGGGGACACCGAAGTAGTTTGGCCCTGGGCACAGCGGGGAGGAATCGGAGACGGGGCCAGGGGCAAAGACTTCCAACGTGGGCCTCAAAGATCACACAGAAGGAGAAACTTCCCGAGGGCACGGGCCAGGGTGCGCGTCCCTGTTTAGAGGTGCAGCCCTGGGTCCCCCGGGCAGGTGGTGCGGGGCTGGCGACAGGCGCGGGCCCGGTGAGACCCGGGAGCAGGTCTCAGCCCTGGCGCGCGGGGGTCGCTCTGCGCCTAGGGTCCCAGGAAGGAGAGAGGAAGGGTTTCTCTCGATCCCGTAGGACACGTTGCGGGCACTTGGCGGGGAAGGGACCTCGAACCCAGGCCCCAGTGGGAAGCGGCGGCGCAAACTAAGTTAGGGCACAAAGAGGCTTGGTCGGTGGGTCCCCCGCGTCAGTGCGCCCTGCCCGCGGTGCGCCACTACTTACACGAAGACTCCGAAGAGCAGGGCTCGCACCCCGATCTCAATGGCCAGCTCCCTCATGGTGCGGCCGGAGCAGCTCCCGCGGCGACAGCTGGTGCTCTCCGCGGCTCCCGCAGCTCGGCCGGCGCCGGCTCGCCAGACCCTGGGAGGCGAGGGAGGCGCGCTCCAGGCCGCGGGCGGGGGCGGAAGCGGGCGCCGGGCGGGGGCAGGCGCCGGGGAGGGCTCAGCCTAAACCTCGCTCCTCGGGCTCCGGGGCTCCGGGAAGCCGCGCCGGCCGCTCGCGATGCTGCGGACCCCGCGTCCTAGTGCTGAGCCGGGGCCGCCTCAGCGACTCCCGGCTCCCTCTCCCCAGGAGCCGCCTCCGCGTCCTGGGCCCGCGCCGGGCACCCGCGGCCCGGGGAGGGGAAGCCCGGGGAAGCCCCACCGCCGCCACCGCCTCCCTGCGCGCTCCCCGCCTCCCCCGCCAGTGGGCGGCCCCTGGGCTCCGCGCCCGGGCAGCGCGCTCGCTGGGGCTCTGCCCGCGGCCCCTCTGCAGCTCCTGGTCCTGCCTCCGACTCCCGCTGTCCGGGCTCTCGCTCCCTGGCACACGCACGCACGTGGGCATGTAGTGGACGATCGCTCTGGGGATTCTCCAGGGCTCAGGGCAGCCCTGGCCAGCCTCGGTCCCTGCCGAGGAGCGCTCCCTTCCTCCCGTGTTCGGCCCTCCCTACACGGTTCGAACCTGAAATTCTTTCTTTTTTCTAGGAAGTTCCCCAGAGATCACTCGCGGGCTTCGCTTTGCTCTCAGGAGATGCCAGCCAGGGTCCCGGGCTCCGGCACAGAGAGAGGGCAAAGGCAAGCCTGGCTCCCCGCCATGCCACCAGCGCCAGGTGGCCCCTGGGGACCGAATCCTCTCTCCCCCACCACCTGTCCTCCGCCCCCAGCAGCTTGGGGCTGCTGAGCTGTGGAATATGAAAAAGCTTTTGCCACTGTCCCTGGCCGGCGTGTGGGAGGTCAGGGTCGCTCGTCGCTGACACAGCATTCAATCAGCCGTCAGCCAGGCAGCAGGTAGAACCCGGAGCCTCATCCTCAGGTTCAGAGCCAAAAGCCCAACCCTGGCAGCCTAGGGGTCACGACCTCCAGCTGGAGCCCAGCAGGAGCTTGGATTTGCTTTCCCCAAACCTGTCAGGATTTTATCTAGTTTTCTTAGAATTTTGACTTCTTGGCTTCACTAATTTAAACCAAGCAGACATTTAAAATGCAAAACACACAGTGATTATAACCATTAGGTTGTTCCTGGGGAGCCCAGGCCTCTCTTGGATTTTAGGAGAGACCCCTCTGTGTGGGCAGAGGACACGGATTAGAAGGTGGTTCCTGGGACTGAGGAGCTACGGCTCAGTCCTGGATAAAAGGGGGAGCAGGTGGAAAGAACTTAGAAGAAGGCCCTTGGCATCAGCAAAGGGCAAACATACCCTACCTCCAAAGGAAACAAGTGCAGATCAGAGATACCTGAACCCAGACATCTCAGGGTCTAGGGAGAGAGAGGCAGAGGGAGTAGGAACAACCCAGGCTCTGTGTGGGAGGGACTCCAGCCCTGAGGCACCACAGGCAGGAGCTGTATCTGCTTTCCTCATCACTCTATGCCCAGTGCCTGGCACACTGTGGATACCTGGTTGGTACTTAGTAAATGAATAAATATTTATTCATACATATATATATATGGCTATATATGAGATATATTCATTCATATATATTCTATATGGCTATATATATGATATATATACACATATATATCATCAGGGACATGGGGTGTCAGGTGCAGGTAGGGTAGAAAGGTCATGGAGGTATGCTTCTGTCTCCTCTGTGTCTTGGGCCCAGCAACTACCTTGGACATAACAACTCCCATGGGTTGGCAAAGTGGTGTAGGAGAGCCCATAGGCAGCCCAGTGAACGCTGATGATCTGGGTCTGAGATTGTCAGGTGGCCATATTCCAGCAGGGCATACTGACAATAGCCCCTGACATTGGGGCACCACTTACCTATAAGCATCTGCTGAGTTTGAGCACAGCCTATGCAAAGTTGTGTGCTGGGTGAGACGATTCATAATCTATCTCTGCCTTCAAGAAGATGGGGAGCTGATAGACCACAAGGAGACATCAGGGAAGTATGCAAAGCACTATTAATAAGTCACAAACACATGCTTCAGAAATCTGGATCGCTCAGAGGTCAGAAGTTGGAACCACATCATCAGTCTGAGATAGCCTGAGGACACAGCCTCATGGAAAGGAGCTGGCTTTTGGACCAGACGCGATGGCTTATGCCTGTAATCCCAGCACTTTGGGAGGCCGAGGCAGGAGGATCATGAAGGTCAAGAGATCGAGACCATCCTGGCCAACAGCGTGAAATCCCATCTCTACTCAGAATACAAAAATTAGCTGGGCACAGTGGCACATGCCTGTAGTCCTGGCTACTCAGGAGAATGAGGCAGGAAAATGGCATGAACCCGGGAGGCGGAGCTTGTAGTGAGCCGAGATCGTGCCACTGCACTGCAGCCTGGGCGACAAAGCGAGACTCCATCTGAAAAAAAAAAAAAAGAAAAAGAAAAAAGAAAAGAAAAGAAAAAAAAAGGAGCTGGCTTTTGTAAGGCAAAGAAAAGAAAATAAGGGGGAGAAATTCTTGGTAGGGGCAAGAAAGTAGGTGCAAGGGAGCAGAAGTTGGAAGTGGTTTGGGAGGGCATAATGAGTTGACCTGTCTGACAGAGCAGAGACACCACCCAAGGTTAGGTTGGTGGAGGAGACCTAGTCGTGACAATCCTGCCCACCAGGTTCTGTTACTAGGGTCACAGAGAGAATCTTAAGTTTATCACTTCGTATTTGTATAGAGATACCCGGAGAGGGAGTCAAAAGGGGCATGTAACTTCACTTCATGGTCATTAAGAGACTCTGAAACACATAGATCTAAAGAACTACCCAATCAAACCCCCCATTTTGCTGGAATTTATTCTTCATTATCTCTTCCAAGTGGTCATCCAGTGCAGGGTGCAAATCCTGCCACTGAAAAGGCATTCACCCTTGAGGGAGCATGTACCCTCTTCAGATGGCTCTTTCAAAAGCATTTCCTTACAGGGAATTGCTACACACCACCTTGCAACTTACATCATTGCATTAGTCCTGTCCCACCAGCTACTCAGAATTATCACAGTCAATGCTTCTATGGTGGCAGACAACAGATGGCTCAACCTAAACTTATTTAAGAAAAGACAATTGAAAAGTCCAATGGAAGATCAGCCTTCACACATGACTGAATTCTGAGTGCAAGCAATGTCATCAGTACCTGGTTCTTTCCAACTCTCTGCTCTGTCAGCACTGCATTGACTTCAGTCTCAGGCTCCTGGTAGTTTCAAGATGGCTGCAAGCATTCCAGCTTTACACCCTCTCAAGTTCAAGTCTGACTAGAAAGACCTCTGCCTAGTTCCCAGAACTCCCAGCAAAAGTGTCATAGAATGTCATGCATTCTATGCATGCCAACCTGAACCAATCACTGCAGTCAGGGAACCATGATGGATTGATTGTCTCAAGCCTGGTCACATGCTTCATCCCTACCCAAAGCTTCCGAGTCTGGGGAGAGGCAACCCTACATATACAGGGCTGATGCTTTGGAGCAGGGAGAATGTTTGATGGGAAGGTAAACAACCAGGGGCCATCCTGTTCCATGCTGCATGGTGGGGTCATCCCCAACCATGCAGATTAAAGACAACCAGTGTGCCGCCCTACATTCTTGTCCAACCCCACAATCATTAACCAGTAAAAGGGAGTTATTCTGGGTGCTCCATGATAAGGCTGCCCAATTTCTACAACTGTCAATACAGACTTGCAATTTGTTGTAAGTTTGTGTTCTCTGAAGGTGGCTTTAAACAAAACTATGATGTCATCCTGGATGCTTGTCTTCAGCTGCCCAGTCTCTTCTTCCTCCAGTCCCTTTGGCAACCCTGTCATCTCCTCTAATGATCCCTTTTTCCATTTACCAAAGCCTGTTGTCAAGGGAAAGCTCTAGCCTTATTCATTATATAAACCTGGATCAGGATGTCTCTGGGGGCTCTCTCACACAGAAGGATCTATAATTTAATCCAGATCCTTCTTGAAGGACAGATAGGCTCTGATACCTCTGAAAAGTACTGCAGATGGCATCTTCAGTGCCCCAAATCACAAAAAGCAGGAAGCAACACCCACCCCCTTACCCCCCACCACCCGCCACCCCGCCCCACCACCCGCCACCCACCACATTCCTTCCATGTGTTTGGAGGTAGCTGGCTCTAGCAGCTGTTCAGCTATGAGCATATGCCAAGCAGGTAGAGCCCTCCTGAAGTGTCATGTTGCCGCACCAACAGACAAATGAGCGTACAGGGAGTCAAGAAGCAGAGCCAGGTTAGATAACGTGATCCAGCCAGAGCACCCAGGTGCCAGGCTTGGCAGCCCCTGCTGGATCTTTTTAAGATCCCCATGGAATGTGATGAGTCCTCTGGTGATGGAACCATGGGTCAGAGCTTCAGCAGCCTCAGAAATGCTTTGTCATAAGAAAGAGAATAAACATGTCAACCCCCCTACCAAGACATGATGAACACCATAGCAGTAAAGTGCGAGACTGATCTTTGAAAAATCACTTCAGTATCTTGACACTTATTGAGTGTAGCTTTCTCCAATGCTTTTGTGGCTGCACACATTTTCAAAGTGCCACTTTGGGGAAATCTCCCATTTCCCCATATTTCATATTGAGCTTCATATTTCATATTCCCTAGTATTTCATATTGAGCTTATGGGCATGCCAAGAAAATAAATTCCATCCCTCTGTAGTTATGCTTGTGTTATTAGAGTTTTTTTTAAGCCCCCAAACAGTATTGTCCAGCATGCTGACCCCAGATTGACCAGACTTTTGACCGTTTCCAAAACCCAGCCACCTCAGAGAGAACACAAACTTGTAACAATTTCTTATCATCTCATTTTCAGAAATTATACTCTGTATCTGAGTGCTACCTACCCAATTGCTCTAAGAGCTGTCCTGGTAACAGGCAGCCAGCACAGCAACCCTTATCCACAGAGATGTACATTTCCAAACTTTCCTCTGTAGCTGCCTGGCATGAACTTGATGATGTAGCTGCGATCCAAGAGGGATTTCAGAAGGTTACCAACTTCAACCTGGTCCATGAATATCTTCCATAATGGTCTCAATAAATATCTGCTTGACACCTCCAGGGATGTAGAAATCACTCATCACTCATTCCATTTCCAGGGAGAGTAGAAACAGATTTTTGAGTAGAAACAGATGTTTGAGTAGAAACAGGTTTGCCTCTAGCCTACATCGATGGGCCTAAATTGTTCTTTGGGGGCTACACAGAATAAATGTAATGTCTATTCTTCTACAATATAGCCCTTTAATTATCCTACAACTACAAAAGAAGATAGGGATAGATATGTAGAGCGAGAGGGAGGAAGACATAGTCTTCTCTTTCCCAATCTAAATATTCCTTCATTTCACCTTCTTTCAAGCAGCAATATTTATAAGACCTCTGAGAATAGAGCACTAGACCTGATGCGGAACTCCATTAGGCCAAATTCCACATAATAAAAAGTAATTTTCTGGCCAGGCATGGTGGCTCATGCCTTTAATCCCAGCACTTTGGGAGGCTGAAGCAGGCAGATCACTGGAGGTCAGGAGTTCGAGACCAGCCTGGTCAACGTGGTGAAACCCTGTCTCTACTAATAACTCAAAAATTAGCCAGATGTGGTGGTGGGTGCCTGTAGTCCCAGCTACTCGGGAGGCTGAGGCAAGAGAATTGCTTGAACCAGAGGAGAAGGTTGCAGTGAGCTGAGATTCGCGCCACTGCACTCCAGCCTGGATGAGAGAGTAAAACTGTGTCTCAAAAACTAATAATAATAATAAAATAAAAGGTAATTTTCCTACCTCCAGGGAAGAAGTAAAGCACAGTAAAAGTAAATTAACCATTTCATGTCTTTTGTTTTGTAATAGTTTAAATGTATATTAAAGCATAAAATATTAAGTCTCCAAATTCCAGAATTACTATCTTTAAAGTTGGTTATAGGAATTATTGGCTGTCCATTCAAATTTAGATATTTGACAGCAAAGGTAAACATTTGCACTTACTTTTTTTGTTGCTAATAATGCCTTTAACATAGTCATTTTCTTTTTTTACTTTTTTATGATACTTTAAGTTCTAAGGTACATGTGCACAACGTGCATGTTTGTTACATATGTATACACGTGCCATGTTGGTGTGCTGCACCCATTAACTCGTCATTTACATTAGGTATATCTCCTAATGCTATCCCTCCCCCTCCCCCCACCCCACAACAGGCCCCAGTGTGTGATGTTCCCCTCACTGTGTTCAAGTGTTCTCATTGTTCAATTCCCACCTATGAGTGAGAACATGCGGTGTTTGGTTTTTTGTCCTTGCGATAGTTTGCTGAGAATGATGGTTTCCAGCTTCATCCATGTCCCTACAAAGGACATGAACTCATCATTTTTTATGGCTGCCTAGTATTCCATGGTGTATATGTGCCACATTTTCTTAATCCAGTCTATCATTGATGGACATTTGGGTTGGTTCCAAGTCTTTGCTATTGTGAGTAGTGCCACAATAAACACACATGTGCATGTGTCTTTATTGCAGCATGATTTATATTCCTTTGGGTATATACCCAGTAATAGGATGGCTGGGTCAAATGGTATTTCTAGTTCTAGATCCCTGAGGAATAGCCACACTGTCTTCCACAAGGGTTGAACTAGTTTACAGTCCCATCAACAGTGTAAAATTGTTCCTATTTCTCCACATCCTCTCCAACACCTGTTGTTTCCTGACTTTTTAATGATCACCATTCTAACTGGTGTGAGATGATATCTCATTGTAGTTTTGATTTGCATTTCTCTGATGGACAGTGATGATGAGCATTTTTTCATCTGTCTGTTGGCTGCATAAATGTCCTCTTTTGAGAAGTGTCTGTTCATATCCTTCACCCACTTTTTGATGGGGTTGTTTTTTTCTTGTAAATTTGTTTGGGTTTTTTGTAGATTCTGGATATTAGACCTTCATCAGATGAGTAGATTGCAAAAATTTTCTCCCATTCTGTAGGTTGCCTGTTCACTCTGGTGGTAGTTTCTTTTGCTGTGCAGAAGCTCTTTAGTTTCATTAGATCCCATTGATCAATTTTGGCTTTTGTTTCTATTGCTTTTGGTGTTTTAGACATGAAGTCCTTGCCCATGCCTTTGTCCTGAATGGTATTGCCTAGGTTTTCTTCTAGGGTTTTTATGGTTTTAGGTCTAACTTTTAAGTCTTTAATCCATCTTGAAGGAATTTTTTTATAAGGTGTAAGGAAGGGATCCAGTTTCAGCTTTCTGTATATGGCTAGCCAGGTTTCCCAGCACCATTTGTTAAATAGGGAATCCTTTCCCCATTTCTTGTTTTTGTCAGGTTTATCAAAGGTCAGATAGTTGTAGATGTGTGGTATTATTTCTGAGGGCTCTGTTCTATTCCATTGGTCTATATCTCTGTTTTGGTACCAGTACCATGCTGTTTTGGTTACTGTAGCCTTGTAGTACAGTTTGAAGTCAGGTAGCGTGATGCCTCCAGCTTTGTTCTTTTGGCTTAGGATTGACTTGGCAACGTGGGCTCTTTTTCGGTTCCATATGAACTTTAAAGTAGTTTTATCCAATCCTGTGAAGAAAGTCATTGGTAGCTTGATGGGGATGGCATTGAATCTGTAAATTACCTTGGGCAGTATGGCCATTTTCATGATATTGATTCTTCCTATCCATGAGCATGGAATGTTCTTCCATTTGTTTGCATCCTCTTTTATTTCGTTGAGCAGTGGTTTGTAGTTCTCCTTGAAGAGGTCCTTCACATCCCTTGTAAGTTGGATTCCTAGGTATTTTATTCCCTTTGAGGCAATCACTCATGATTTGGCTGTTTGTCTGTTATTGGTGTATAAGAATGCTTGTGATTTTTGCACATTGATTTTGTATCCTGAGACTTTGCTGAAGTTGCTTACAGCTTAAGGAGATTTAGGGCTGAGACGATGGGGTTTTCTAGATATACAATCATGTCATCTGCAAACAGGGACAATTTGACTTCCTCTTTTCCTAATTGAATACCCTTTATTTCTTTTTCCTGCCTGATTGCCCTGGCCAGAACTTCCATTACTATGTTGAATAGGAGTGGTGACAGAGGGCATCCCTGTCTTGTTCCAGTTTTCAAAGGGAATGCTTCCAGTTTTTGCCCATTCAGTATGATATTGGCTGTGAGTTTGTCATAAACAGCTCTTATTATTTTGAGATATGTCCCCTCAATACCTAATTTATTGAGAGTTTTTAGCATGAAGGGCTGTTGAATTTTGTCAAAGGCCTTTTGTGCATCTATTGAGATAATCATGTGGTTTTTGTCTTTGGTTCTGTTTATATGCTGGATTACATTTATTGATTTGCATATGTTGAACCACCCTTGCATCCCAGGGATGAAGCCCACTTGATCATGGTGGATAAGCTTTTTGATGTGCTGCTGGATTCAGTTTGCCAGTATTTTATTGAGGATTTTTGCATCGATGTTCATCAGGGATATTGGCCTAAAATTCTCTTTTTTTGTTGTGTCTCTGCCAGACTTTGGTATCAGGATGATGCTGGCCTCATAAAATGAGTTAGGGAAGATTCCCTCTTTTTCTATTGATTGGAATAGTTTCAGAAGGAATGGTACCAGCTCCTCCTTCTACCTCTGGTAGAATTCGGCTGTGAATCCGTCTGGTCCTGGACTTTTTTTTGGTTGGTAAGCTATTAATTATTGTCTCAATTTCAGAGCGTGTTATTGGTCTATTCAGAGATTCAACTTCTTCCTGGTTTAGTCTTGGGAGGGTGTATGTGTCGAGGAATTTATTCATTTCTTCTAGATTTTCTAGTTTATTTGCATAGAGGTGTTTATAGTATACTCTGATGGCAGTTTGTATTTCTGTGGGATCAGTGGTGATATCCCTTTTATCACTTTTATTGCGTCTATTTGATTCTTTTCTCTTTTCTTCTTTATTAGTCTTGCTAGTGGTCTATCAATTTGTTGATCTTTTCAAAAAACCAGCTCCTGGATTCATTGATTTTTTTGAAGGGTTTTTTGTGTCTCTATCTCCTTCAGTTCTGATTTGATCTTAGTTATTTCTTGCCTTCTGCTAGCTTTTGAATGTGTTCACTCTTGCTTCTCTAGCTCTTTTAATTGTGATGTTAGGGTGTCAATTTTAGATCTTTCCTGCTTTCTCTTGTGGGCATTTAGTGCTATAAATTTCCCTCTACACACTGCTTTAAATGTGTCCCAGAGATTCTGGTATGTTGTGTCTTTGTTCTCATTGGTTTCAAAGGACATCTTTATTTCTGCCTTCATTTCGTTATGTACCCAGTAGTCATTCAGGAGCAGGTTGTTCAGTTTCCATGTAGTTGAACGGTTTTGAGTGTGTTTCTTAATCCTGAGTTCTAGTTTGATTGCACTGTGGTCTAAGAGACAGTTTGTTATAATTTCTATTCTTTTACATTTGTTGAGAAGTGCTTTACTTCCAACTATGTGGTCAGTTTTGGAATAGGTGCGGTGTGGTGCTGAGAACAATGTATATTCTGTTGATTTGGGGTGGAGAGTTCTGTAGATGTCTGTTAGGTCCGCTTGGTGCAGAGCTGAATTCAATTCCTGGATATCCTTGTTAACTTTCTGTCTCGTTGATCTGTCTAATGTTGACAGTGGGGTGTTAAAGTCTCCCATTATTATTGTGTGAGAGTCTAAGTCTCTTTGTAGGTCACTCAGGACTTGCTTTATGAATCTGGGTGCTCCTGTATTGGGTGCATATATATTTAGGATAGTTAGCTCTTCTTGTTGAATTGATCCCTTTACCATTACGTAATGGCCTTCTTTGTCTCTTTTGATCTTTGTTGGTTTAAAGTCTGTTTTATCAGAGACTAGGATTGCAACTCCTGCCTTTTTTTGTTTTCCATTTGCTTGGTAGATCTTCCTCCACCCCTTTATTTTGAGCCTATGTGTGTCTCTGCACATGAGATGGGTTTCCTGAATACAGCACACTGATGGGTCTTGACTCTTTATCCAATTTGCCAGTCTGTGTCCTTTAATTGGAGCATTTAGCCCATTTACATTTAAGGTAATATTGTTATGTGTGAATTTGATCCTGTCATTATGATGTTAGCTGGTTATTTTGCTCATTAGTTGATGCAGTTTCTTCCTAGCATTTATGGTCTTTACAATTTGGCATGTTTTTGCAGTGGCTGGCACCGGTTGTTCCTTTCCATGTTTAGTGCTTCCTTCAGGAGCTCTTGTAGGGCAGGCCTGGTGGTGACAAAATCTCTCAGCATTTGCTTGTCTGTAAAGTATTTTATTTCTCCTTCACTTATGAAGCTTAGTTTGGCTGGATATGAAATTCTGGGTTGAAAATACTTTTCTTTAAGAATGTTGAATATTGGCCCCCACTCTCTTCTGGCTTGTAGAGTTTCTGCTGAGAGATCAGCTATTAGTCTGATGGGCTTCCCTTTGTGGGTAACCCGACCTTTCTCTCTGGCTGCCCTTAACATTTTTTCCTTCATTTCAACTTTGGTGAATCTGACAACTGTGTGTCTTGGAGTTGCTCTTCTCGAGGAGTATCTTTGTGGCATTCTCTGTGTTTGCTGAATTTGAATGTTGGCCTGCCTTGCTAGATTGGGGAAGTTCTCCTGGATAATATCCTGCAGAGTGTTTTCCAACTTGGTTCCATTCTCCCCGCCACTTTCAGGTACACCAATCAGATGTAGATTTGGTCTTTTCACATAGTCCCATATTTCTTGGAGGAGTTGTTCATTTCTTTTTATTCTTTTTTCTCTAAACTTCTCTTCTTGCTTCATTTCATTCATTTGATCTTCAATCACTGATACCCTTTCTTCCAGTTGATCAAATTGGCTACTGAACCTCGTGCATTCGTCACGTAGTTCTCGTGCCATGGTTTTCAGCTCCATCAGGTCCTTTAAGGACTTCTCTGCATTGGTTATTCTAGTTAGCCATTCGTCTAATCTTTTTTCAAGGTTTTTAACTTATTTGTGATGGGTTCGAACTTCCTCCTTTAGCTCAGAGAAGTTTGGTCATCTGAAGCCTTCTTCTCTCAACTCGTCAAAGTCATTCTCCATCCAGCTTTGTTCTGTTGCTGGTGAGGAGCTGCATTCCTTTGGAGGAGGAGAGGCACTCGGATTTTTAGAATTTTCAGTTTTTCTGTTCTGTCTTTTCCCCATCTTTGTGGTTTTATCTACCTTTAGTCTTTGATGATGGTGATTTACAGATGGGGTTTTGGTGTGGATGTCCTTTCTGTTTGTTAGTTTTCCTTCTAACAGTCAGGACCCTCAGCTGCAGGTCTGTTGGAGTTTGCTGGAAGTCCACTCCAGATCCTGTTTGCCTGGGTATCAGCAGTAGAGGCTGCAGAACAGCGAATATTGGTGAACAGCAAATGTTGCTGTCTGATCTTTCCTCTGGAGGTTTCATCTCAGAGGGGTACCTGGCCGTGTGAGGTATCAGTCTGCCCCTACTGGGGGGTGCCTCCCAGATAGGCTACTCAGGGGTCAGGAACCCACTTGAGGAGGCAGTCTGTCCATTCTAGATCTCAAACTCCGTGCTGGGAGAACCACTACTCTCTTCAAAGCTGTCAGACAGGGACATTTAAGTCTGCAGAGGTTTCTGCTGCCTTTTGTTCAGCTATGCCCTGCCTGCAGAGGTGGAGTCTGCAAAGGCAAGCAGGCCTCCTTGAGCTGCTGTGGGCTCCACCCAGTTCGAGCTTCCTGGCTGCTTTGTTTACTTACTAAAGCCTCAGCAATGGTGGGTGCCCCTCCCCCAGCCTCGCTGCTGCCTTGCAGTTCGATCTCAGACTGCTGTGCTAGTAATGAGCGAGGCTCCGTGTGCGTGGGACCCTCCGAGCCAGGCGCGGGATATAATCTCCTGGTGTGCTGTTTGCTAAGACCATTGGAAAAGCTCAGTATTAGGGTGGGAGTGACCCGATTTTCCAGGTGCCGTCTGTCACAACTTTGCTTGGCTATGAAAGGGAATTCCCTGACCCCTTGTGCTTCCCGGGTGAGGCAATGCCTTGCCTTGCCGTGGCTCACGCTCAGTGCGCTGCACCCACTGTCCTGCACCCACTGTCCAACAAGCCCCAGTGAGATGAACCTGGTACCTCAGTTGGAAATGCAGAAATCACCCGTCTTCTGCGTCGCTTATGCTGGGAGCTGTAGAATGGAGCTGTTCCTATTCGGCCATCTTGGAACCGCCCCCATTTCATTTCTTTAGAGTAGGTGTCATTCTATCAAAGGAGAACATGTATGAATTAATAACATCTTCAGGAAAAACATGGTACTTCATTTCTTTTTTCTTTTCTTTTTGAGATGGAGTCTCACTGTCACCCAGGCTAGAGTGCAGTGGCATGATCTCGGCTCACTGCAAGGTCCGCCTCCCAGGTTCACGCCTTTCTCCTGCCTCAGCTTCCCGAGTAGCTGGAACTACAGGCACCTGCCACCACGCCAGCTAATTTTTTGTATTTTTAGTAGAGATGGGGTTTCACCGTGTTAGCCAGGATGGTCTCGATCTCCTAATCTCATGATCCGCCTGCCTTGGCCTCCCAAAGTGCTGGGATTACAGGCATGAGCCACCGCTCCTGGCTGGTACTTCATTTCTTAGAAAAGTTTAAGTGAGGAACTATATGTATTATTTTCAAATTCATCATGTGAAAAGTCAGAGTATCATTTCCCTAACTTCATCCAGAAAGAATCATGTGGGAGCCTCCAACAGGATTCTCATTGCCATAGATCAGCAGTCCCTAACCTTTTTGGCACCAGGGACTGGTTTCGTAGAAGACAATTTTTCCATGGACTGGAGTGGTGGGGATGGTTTCAGGGTGATTCAGGTGTATTACATTTATTGTCCACTTTGTTTCTATTATTATTATATTGCAATATATAATGACATAATTATACAACTCACCATAATGTAGAATCAGTGGGATCCCTGAGCCTGTTTTCCAGCAACTAGACAGTCTCATCTGGGGGTGATGGGAGACAGTGACAGATCACCAGGCAGTAGATTCTCATAAGGAGCATGCAACCTAGATTCCTCACATGTGCAGTTCACAATGGAGTTTGTGCTCCTGTGAGAATCTAATGCCACCACTGATCTGATAGGAGGTGGAGCTCAGGCAGTAATGCCAGTGATAGGGAGTGGCTGTAAATACAGATAAAGCTTCACTCGCTGGCTCACTCCCCACACACCACTCATCACTCACCTCCTGCTGTACAGCCCAGTTTCTAAGGGGTTGTGGCCTGGGGGTTGAGGACCCCTCCCATAGATGCTGTGGCAGTAACTAGAATCTAGGAATATTAGGGCACGAACAACATAAAAAGTAAAGACATCTTTGTACTTCATGTACAGCTAGTTCTGTTCCTTCATTTGTTGGAAGTCCAGAGCCTTGCCAAGATGCCCCATGGAGGGAGGGACAGGATCTGGGGCAGAACCGGAACCCAGATTCCCTCTCTTGCACTCCTGTGCTCTTTTATGGCACCAGCTGCATCTTGGGTTACATCTGGTTTTGATTTTTGACATTGTGGTTTTGATTTACATTTCCTTGATGGATGATGAGGTTGAGCATGTTTTCTTTTTATTTTTTTATTTTTATTTTACTTTAAGTTCCGGGATACATGTGCAGAACATGCAGGTTTGTTACATAGGTATACATGTGTCATGGTGGTTTGCTGCACTTATCAACCTATCACCTAGGTTTTAAGCCCCACATGCATTAGCTATTTGTCCTGATGCTCTCCCTCCCCTTGCTCCCCAACCCCCACAGACCCGCATGTGTGGTTCCCCTCCCTGTGTCCATGTGCCCTGTTGAGCATCTTTTCATGTGTGTTTTGGCCATTCTCATTTTCAGAAAGTACCTATGCATATATTTGGCCTATTTTAAAAATTGGATTGTTGCTTTTTATTATTGATTTTAAAGAATGTACAATATATTCTGAACAGTAGTCCTTTGTTAGTTACACATATTATGAATTTCTTCTCTTCATCTGTGGCTTAACTTTTCATTTTCCTCCCAGTACCTTTCAACAAGAATATGTTTTTAATTTTGATGAGGCCCAATTCATCAATTTCCTCTTTTATGTTTGTACCTTTTGTGTCCTAAGAAATCTTTCCCTACTCCACATTTGTAGATTTTCTCCTATGTTTTCTTCTAAAAGCTTTACGATATTAGCTTTCGTATTTAAGTCTGTGTTATATCTCAAATTAATTTTGCATGTGGCATGCAATAGAGATGAAATTTTTTTTTTCATAAGGATATTCAGGTTTTGCAGTATTGTTAGTTGAAAAGATTGTCTTTTCATATTGAATTGCCTTGACACATTGGCAAAAACTGATCATTTGTGCGGGTCCACTCAATTCTTTTTATTTTTTCCACTCATCTCTGTTGGGTCCTGATCTGTGATAGCCAACACCAAGGGACTTGCACAAAATATTTATAGCACTTTATTAATAATAATCAAGTATTAGAAACAACTCAAATACTCATTAACATGAGAATGAAAAATAGTGGCATATTCATACAATGAAATACTACTCAATAGTATAAAGAGTTACTGATATATGCAAAAAACATGAATAAATCTCAAAAGCATTGTTTTAAGCAAAAAACCACACATAAAAGAAGTTCTACCCTATAGTTTCATTTATATGAGGTCCTAGAACAGGCAAAACTGAGCTATGGTGAGAGAAAGCAAGATGGCAGTTACTTCTGGATGGAGACAAGAAAGGGGCATGGGGAACTTTGGAGGTGTTAGAAATATTCTGTACCTACTGAAGATGTAGGTGACATAGATGCATATATTTGTCAACATCCATCTAACTCTATACTTAAAATTTGTGATTTTATTGTGTGTAAATTTTACCTCATTTTTTTAAAAAGAGGAAGAACAAAGGGAAAACAAAGTAAGTCACAGGATATGGAGGTAAATTCTCAGTGGAATCCCTCAAGAAAACCACGCCAGCTTCTCAATTTGTCCAAGCATTCTATTTGCCATGAGATCAGATTTCTCCACAAATAATGCTATGTTTGTCTCACAGAGACCCCAACTAAAAGATTGCTTCCAGGAAATATTTGGAAGCTACTCAAATGCTCCTTGCAAGGAGACACTCAGGTAATAGTGTAAATTATTTCCCCAGAAACATACACACTCTGAAAGAAAGGCTTACCCTCAAAAGGGTGAGTCAAAATATAGCATTATGTTTCTTGCTGCAACTGGTTAGAGGGATCAAGAAACATAAGACAATCTATGTTGTCTTTCCCACTGCATGCATGCTAAATGCTGAAGGTATGCAGGAGCTTCGCATCTTTGAGTTGGAGAGAACCAGTATACCATCCACCCAACATCTCTTCAAACCAGAGTCCCTTCTCCAGCATTCCCACTGAACAGGAATCTGGCCACTGACCTGATCCCACTTGTGAGCTCAATACTTCCCAGCCCATTCTTCTGGAATGACTCTTCATTTGCTTTCAAGTTCTTAGCCATTATTAACTAGCAATTTTCTTCCTAGTATCTTTCACCTGTCAGTCACTTTCTTACCTTCAGAAGAAGGAAAGGACAGCTCCACACAGCTCTCTACCTGCACTCTTCTTAGAGTCAAGGGGGGCCAGGCTGTTCATCTGATCCATCCTTTTTCAACACCACTTCTTGCCTTATGAGTGCTGCAGAAATATCCACCAATGAAAAGAAAAATATCCTCATTTATGAAACAGGAACCTCCAGGTCTTAACTACTATCCTTGGAATGAAGTCAGCTGCAAAGCCAAGGAATAACTGGGCAGTGAAAAAGGACCTTTTAACCTCAAAATATCAACCTTTACTAAGGCTTTTCTTTCACCATGATAGCTTCATTCGTATAAGGAATCAAGGGGCTTCCCTCTTCAAAGACCCCTTTTAATGTGTGGAATTTCCCAAGTAAAATCATATATTCATCTGTTTTTTAACAACATCTTATTTTTCATGTTAATTTGCTGTTCATAACACACTTCCATGTGTTGCCTCATTTGACCCTCAACCGGGAGCTCATACAGAAGAGAAAGTATTATTGTTGTTATTATTATTATTATTACTACTGCTACTTCCACCTATCTTTTTGGGAGATAAATCTCAAGCAGTTACATGGCTCACCCAGACCACCAAGATGGGCAGTTTCAGAGCAGGAACTAAAGGACAAGTCTTCCCATAGCAGGTTGTGTGCTCTTCCCATATGCTAAGGCACCTGGCCCTCACTATTCAAGTGGAGATTGCTTGCTGTGACAGCAGAAATAGAATGCAGGACCAGCGCCTGGGAAAGGCAAGAAGAGTGCATGGGCTTTTGTGTTAGGGGTAAGGAGAAGGGGCTCATGACAGGAGGGAAGGGAGGACCAGGCCCACCTTCACTTGCACAAGTTTTGCCAAGCATATCTGTCCTCTGAGAAACTTGCATACACTAGATGTACAGAATGTGATTGTAGCCACAACTACTTCACCAAGTCTTCCAGGCTGGCAGGTGAATCAATTGATTCCTCTAGTACCAACTGATAAAAACCCAACTCAAATTGCCCTGGACAGCAATGTCCAGAGGGGCCCAAACAATGTTACAAAGCCTCGGTGCTTTTGCCAATGTCACTCAATACTCCTCTGTTGTCTCCATACTCAAGATTTTGTCTCCTTTTGCAGCAAGTAGCTCCAACTTAAAGCCTCTCAGAGAAAAAAAAAAAAAAGAAATAAGAATGTATATATACATATATTCATACACACACACACATTTTTTTCCAATAACTTCTTCAAAAAAATCCCTAGATTTTTCCTAATTAGACCAGCTTGGGTCCTGTGGCTATCGCAGCTGGAGTTTGCAGTGCAATTATGCTGATTGGATTAACTCTGAGTCAGAGATGCATCCCTCAAACCAAGAGAATTAAGAGTGAAGAAGGGGTAGATCTTTAACGTCATGTGCTGTTACCAGAAGGGTAAAGGGATGTTTGGAAGACAAGTTTCAGCTACCCACCACATGACTCTCCCTAGAAGATAATCACCATTACAACAGGACCTTTGTCATGTTCACTGCTATGTCCCCTAGAAAAATACCCAGCACAGAGTAAGAATTCAGTAAATGTTAATATTTGTTGTATGAACAAATAAATGAATGAGCTGCAAGCACTGAGAGAATCTGCTAAATAGGGCATTATGTAATTTTGTTTTGCTCCTCTCTTCCCTTGTCCACACAAGGAAGAGTTGGGTCCCCAGTACCTCCAGCGGCTATCCTAGGTCATGTCATGTTAAACTCACCTGTCTGAAAGTCTGTTTGCCAGTTGAACTTAAAGCAGACAGTCCATATTATTTTCCATCATGGTGCAGGTAACATTGATGAATTTCACAAGTTAATATATATATGAAGACTGCATCTTAGAGCCCAACTTCTAAAAAAAGTCATTTTTACTCTTTATTCCCCTTCAAAGATACTAAAAGTCTGCTGCTGGGGAGCAACATTCTTAGAGCAGTGACGGATGGATATACATATATGTTGACGCAGTGATCCCAGACAGCACTGCCAATGACCAATAGCACAGGCCACCTGGATTTCCAAAGGTTTTGCCCTGTGGATGTAGAGTCTTTGCAGACCTAGAACATAAAGCTGCCTCCCTCCTGGGAATAAAGCTTGCCTTAGCTGACCTGATACTAATCAATTTCTCCAAATATGACTCTCAAAGCTATGGGGTTCATGAATCATGATGTATGTATAATGCTGGGATTTTAGGGGCTACATGAAGCCCCAAGAAATTGCTTGTAAAGTTTGGGGTATTTGTTTATATTTCTCATAAGTCCATAGTTTTTCATGTTATTCTCAGAAAGCTTCATAGGGAAAAAAAAGTCAAGAATCTCTGCTTTTATAATTATCACATCATATTACCTATGACCCCCTTAAAATTTGATCAGCAGCAATTCCAGGACTGCCCCAGCTGCATTAGATGGCACTTTTTAAAACAGTTCCAATTGAATAACAGAGATTTCCTACCATGATCAGACTTGGAATCAGGTCCAGCCAGGTATCTGACCCTGTCTATGAAAATATTTGACCTAGCAAGGGCCTTGGAACATGATGAAAGAGGAAGGACGTGGCCTGGAGCAGGGCAGCGGGCCCATCCAGGGTGCCCCTGAAGTCTGGCATTTCAAAATACTGTCTGTAATGAAGGCTGTCTTTGCAAAAAAAAAAAAAAAAAAAAAAAATGACTCATCTCCCCAGGATAAATATCCTCAAGGCTTTTCTTGTGGCATCCGCATTTACTTGCCTCATCTCCTCTATTAGGACCCTAGGGACATTTATGCGAGATTCCGAAGACTGGGTGAGCATAAGAATGACCAGTCCAGACAAACAGATGGCATTTGATGACCAGCTGCCAGTGACCCCTTTCTTGAGGTTTCTTGATTCAAGGATAGTGGACACGTATTACTCCTCCAGTGAGCTTAGCATCCATTTGCCCTTCTTATGCTAATAGTTTCTAATTTTCTTCTGGGGACCACTGCAGTGTAAGACCTAAAATTAAGGTCCGGTGTTGTTTTGCCTTGACATCTGGTGAAACTGGGAGGGGCTTGAATGGCGTAACTACAAGTTTCCCTCTCAACTCTGCTTTCATGGATAAGGTCCCCTAGCCAAATGGCCCTCCTTACAAATGGGACAAGAAGCAGTTTCTACTTATCCCAAGTGTCAGGTTTCCGTTGCTGACCAGCCTGAGAGTTACTCAAAAGGCCAATCACGTCCTCCCCCAAGAAACCCACGCCCTTGATACTACAAAGCCTGCCTCTCACAGACCCTAATTGTTCACTGTTCTCAAGTGTAGCCTCCGTGTCACCCTGCATAGTACGCAGCGTCTTCCTCCCCCAGGCAATAAACTGGTGTTCATTTCACGTGTCCGGTATCAGGACTCATGTGCCAGCCATTCCATAACCTTGGGACAGACAGCCCTCCCTTGCCAATGAGGTGAATAGGAGGTGACTAAGACAGCTACCCTCCATGACTATCAGATCCGATGCTTCTGGTGAAGCTGACCTCATTTCTGGCTTCAGGGATGTGTATCTGCCTTGGGCCTAGCCAATTAAAGTGGACATTCAACCAGCCACAGTGATTGGTTCAGGCATGGACACATGACCCACTTAGAGCCAATGAGATGCAAGACAATTCCTCCTACTGCTAAGAAAGGCCCTCTTTCTTCTCCTTTGGACTTAGACCCTAGAGGATGTGGGACCACAGCAGGAATCTTGTCACCACGTAGATCCTGAGAATTAAGTTAATATGGAGGAGAGCAGACGTAAGACTTGGAGAGATTAGGCTCTATTGACACCATATGGGGCCCCGAGGCAAGCTGTGCATAAAGCCACTAATACT
The DNA here is from genome assembly GCF_028885655.2 of Pongo abelii. Classification (NCBI taxonomy): domain Eukaryota; kingdom Metazoa; phylum Chordata; class Mammalia; order Primates; family Hominidae; genus Pongo; species Pongo abelii. Next base: position 127,491,184 of record NC_071993.2, on the reverse strand, counting down.
TGGACTTACAGTTATATGAGCCACTGCATTCCTGATTTTGTGTAAGACGGGTTGATCTGGGTGTGTTTTTTTTTTTTCTGTCATTGAGACCTGAATGAATCATTAAAATGTATTGTATCAACCACAGAGTACTTGCCAAATATCTACCATGTGGCAAGCACCATTGAGGGATATGTGGGGGACACGGGAGGTATAGAGGCTACAAGGGCTTAGTTAGGAAAGCAAGATCAGTATCCACAAAGCAAGAAGCTCATGACTAAGTGCCACCTTAAAGGGCACAGATACTGGCAAGAGGAAGGAGAGAGTGGCGGCTTTGGAGATGTTCTTCGTCGGCTGAAGAATAAAATTCCATTCTGGAGTGACTCACTCTCTCCTTTGCCCTCTAGTGATCCATGTGCATGATGAGGTATTGCCAGCAGAGAAAAGAAGGAAAGAGGGATGTCAGGACAAAGCTGACCCCTTCCCATCTTACCTGAAGTTCATCTCCTTATTCAATTCACAGGTCTGTTTCAGAACTTTCCAGGATGCAAGATGTTCTGACACTTGAGTAATAAGTGATATTCACAAGACGTTTTCCCCTTTTCCATGCAAAGGGTGCTAATGAGAACAGGTGCCATAGCTCTTCTCCTCCCAACCTTTGTCAAAGTCGTAAGGTAACAGTCCTCCCCCTTTCAAGTTTCATAACATCATTACGTCTAATGTTATGCTTTGGTCTAATGTTATGTTTTTCCTTGTGTAGATTAAAGACCAACAATGTCTTTAATCTACACAAGGAAAAAGCCAAAATGGAGATGTGGTAACTCAGACCATGCCAACAACCTGGAAGTTTTGCTTTGGTTGTGTCTGTTGAGTTGAAGCAGAAGTTTAATAAATAGGCCAAGGTCACAGTTGGCCCATCAGGAAGGACAGCCAGCTATCGCTTTAATCACCAACAGCTGTCTCCAAAGCAGGACCCTCCCCCGATCCCATCCCCTGAAACCAGGTTAGGGAGGGAGGATGTTGAGTGGATCAGCCATTGGTCATTGACTGAAACACAGGGTAGGGGCACATCCCACAGGGGATGGGTCTTCACTAGCATTGGAAATAGAATTCAAATCATGTAGATCTGTTTTTTCCTGATTTTCTTCATTTTAAAATATGTTAAATTTACAGAATAGCACAGTGAACATCCATACCTAGATGCACCAAGTATTAACACTTTTGCCACATTCTCCTCTTTCTTCTTTCTCTCTCTCTCTCACTATATATATATATATATATATGTATATACACACACACACATACACACACCTGTGTGTGTATGTGTGTGTATCTAGGTCCATATATATTTCTTTCCTGAATCATTTGAAAATATATCGACAACATTATGACATTTTAACCCCCAAAACTTCAGCATGAATCTCCTAAGGATTTTTTCCTACATAACAATACCACTATTAAACCTAAGAAAAATCAACAATAATCCCATAACATTATCCAATATCCAGTCTATATTTAAAAGTCTCCAAAATACATTTTATTATTAATAAAAAATTTGACTCAGCCTATGTCATTTAGTTACTATGTCTCTTTGGCCTCTTAATTCCACCTCCCATTTTATTTCATGATGTTGAAATCTTGAAGAACTCAGGCCACTTGTCTTGGGGAATGCCAAGATTGTCAGAACCACGTTCTGGATTTATCTGATTGTTTCCTCCTGGTGGCATTTAGCTTGTTCCTTTACCTCCACCCCTGGGCAATCCCATTGAGCTGGGAGTTTAGTCCACAGACTTGGTTGGATTCAGGTTAAGCATCCTAGGCAATAAAACTTCATGGGACATCTGAGCACCTTATGTTGCATCATATCAGGTGCTCATAATGCCAGGCTGGTCCAACAGCTTCCCACCCACCCCCAGTTGTCCCCCATCTCCATGACAGCCACATACAACACCCAGAGGTCTTGCAGCCAGGAGTCTGCCTAATCTGGGTTCCAACCCCACTCTGCCACCACAGGACCTTGGACACATGACTCAATCTCTCTGAGCCTCAGTTTCTCTACTTAGCATCTCTTAGCTAGTACTGTACTTTTGGTCTTAGTTTCAAATCCAGACCCTGAGGAGTCTCCTTTGTTCCAGGGAATCCACTGGAAACATCAGAGAGAAATCCAGCTGTTCCCTATTTGACTCTAAAGCAAGTAAATTAAAAAAAAAAAAAAAACCCAACTAGTTGCATATCTGTCCATAAAAGTCAGTTCCTGCCCATCAGGTTATTTTTGTACTGGCTTCTTTCTTTCTTTCTTTTCTTTCTTTCTTTTCCTTTCTTTCTTTCCTTCCTTCCTTCCTTCCTTCATTCCTTCCTTCCTTCCTTCCTTTCAGAGTCTTGCTCTGTCGCCCAGGCTGGAGTGCAGTGGCACCATCTCGGCTCGCTGCAACCTCCACCTCCGGGGTTCAAGAGATTCTCCTGCCTCAGCCTCCCAAGTAGTTGGGATTACAGGTGCACACCACCATGCCCAGCTAATTTTTGTATTTTTAGCAGAGATGGGGTTTCACCATGTTGACAGGCTGGTCTCGAACTCCTGACCTCAGGTGATCCACCCGCCTTGGCCTCCCAAAGTGCTGGGATTACAGGCATGAGCCACTGCACCCAGCCTTTTGTGGTCTTTACTGTAAACACAATTCCAAAAAAATTACTGGTAAAGAGAACAATTTGGGGACGTTGAACTTCTGTCGGAAATAGATACTGCATATTCTGCTCCTTGAATGACTTGTTTTAAACATAGGGAACATGATTGTACACAATTCATCCTTTCTTTATTGAATCCTATCAGCATCATGTAGACAAAAAGACACCCTGTTCCCAGAGGGGAAAGTCTCTCATTTTCAGTGTTTCCTCATGTGTGCCATTAACAACAGTTAATAAATTTGTGTAGTGGAGCAGGAAGCGTGCACATTTTGCAATTAGACCCATCAGAAATGAGGTCTTGATGTAGCCTTTGGAGTCTGACAGATCTGGTTCGAAGCCCAGCTCTGCCACTCCATCACTGGGTGACCTCAGGCAAGTGACCTAATCTCTCCATATTCCAGTTTCTATAAAATGGTGATAAAAATTACACCTGCCTCGCAGAGTTTTGGGGCATGCAATGCAAGATGAAGTGTGTAAGCACTGAGCACAGGGCATGGCACGTGGCCTGTGCTCAGGAAACAGAGCAGCAGGTATTATTTTGGGGATGATTTTATTGCCAGGAGCAGAGTGGATAGGCAGAAAGGTTCATTCCACTAAGCCACCTTGGTGCTTCTCAGCCAGTATCTTCTGCAGTTTGGCTTTGCCTCTGTGTCCATCTGTCTCCTCTGGAGCTGTTCGACTGAAGGAGGAAGGAAGGGCCTGTCATTTCTGCAGGCTGCATGCTAGAATGAGAGGGTTTTAAACCTGGTTCAAGGGCCTCTAGTCAAGCAGGTGGTGTTGTGAAATATATTTTAACCACTTCAAAAACTGTAATAAAAAAGAACATATGCTTCCTTGGGCGGCATACTAAATCTTAACAGATTTAGAGCTTGCCAGTGCATGAACTGGTGCAGCCACATAGACTCATTTTTGTGCAAACTTTGGGGGGAAAAAACCCCGCCTTCCATCTCTATGTAAGTCTGACCTTCATATAAAGGCACTGGTAAGTGGGAGTGCTGCACGCCGCACTGGTGATTTTAAAATTTCTGGCCTCTGCACATCTCCTTGCATCAAATGCACAAGTGAGCGCAGCATTCACTTCCCAGTGTTTGCCCTTGTTACCGTGAAACAGTCAGTTGTACAGTGACAGGTGAATGTACAGACATTCATGCCATGCAAACTGTGTAGCTGTCCCACTAGGTTAACATTGGATGCTGGAGGCAGGTTGTGCTTCTCTCCAAAGGTTCTACCACTTCTTGCTTAAGAGTTGAAGAGTGGAAACTGTTATTAGATTCTGTTAATGGTCCAATTCTGAAAACAATGACTACCCATCTCTCATGCTTCTAGAACATTTTTACTGAAGAATATATACTGTGATTGCAGAGCAAGATCTCAAATATGTATTGTTAGTATCTGTAACTATCTGTGTGAAAATGGAATTTTTTTCTCTTCCATACAATCCAAATCACATACAGAAGGGAATGGGAAGGAAGAGTGAGAGGAAAATAAGGTAGCATGTAGCAGGCATAATAATGTCTTAGCTTGGGTTCCTCTAGATGCCATTACTTAGCAAGGGCACAAGTGCTTGGAGCTTATTTGGGCAGTGATCCAGGGAGCCCAGAGGGCGAGTGAGGAAATGACACACGGAAGGGAGAAAAGGCAATACAAGGTGCATCGCAAGCAGGTGATCCCTGTGGGCAGATAAGACTTAGTCCTGCTGGGGAAACACAGCAGTGTCTCAGAATCATCCCCCAGCCCCAGCCCCACCTGGAGCCAAGGTTTTCATTCACCAACTTCTGTCGGTTTGTAGAGAGCCACTTCTGGGGAGCCAAGAAGATAGCTCCTGGCACATATAGCCTTCCCTGAACTCCAGCCAAGCAGAGGACAACAGCCAGAGAAAGCCCTTAACAAAAAGTTACAGGTGCTTGCAGCTGGCAGCTGAGACTGGCATAGAAGAGGTGGTGAATACTGAGGGGTAGGGGTAGAGCAGGATGGTATGGGCAAGGCATGAATATTATCTGTCACTCCCCTCTCTCCCGTCTCCTCCACTTTTAGTGACAGCTAGCAGTTCTGTGTGCCAGGCGCCTTATCTATGTTACCTCACATGATCCTCGCACCAATCCGTGAAAAAGGTGCTATTTCTATTCCCATTTTGCAGATGAGGAAACTGAGGCTTGGAGAGGTTAAATAACTAGCCCCTGATGCCATCTTATAAACTATAGCTTCAGCATCAAACCTGGAGCCATCTGACCTCAGAATCCTTGCTGTTTTATCACTCTACCTTCAGTTTTATTTGTTCTCCTGTATAATGCTAACTAATTGGTTATTCCATCTTTCTCTCCCATGGCAGATTGAAACAAAAAATGCCAGACAGACATGCGGCAGCTCTGTCTCAGCATGCAGGGACGACAGGGGCAATCTCACTGCAATGCTGCACGGCCTAATGATGAGTAGGCAATGCAAGTGATCATGCAAAGGTTAAGTAGTGTTCAACACCTCCTCTTTTAAAAGGAACAGAAGGATATGATGTGGTTTCTGAAAGAGTTCCCACAAGAATCATAAGAGATGTCCAGGTTTGCGCTTCTGAAGAGTCTATTTCAATGATCTGGGTTATCCATTTCTTGGCAGCGCTGGGCAAATGAAGTGTTACCTTCCTCATTACAGAAGCTCTAAGCCAGCTAGATTGGTTTCAGAACTAGAGAGCAGACGTGGCTGAAGGGCCTGCAGAGGGGATCCTTGTGGTGCATTGGCAAAGTCCCACTCCAGGAGGAGGGCTGAGGCCCGTGCTGCAGGTGTCTCCAGCCCCACAGTTCCTAGAATTGCTGTGGGGGGAGGGAAGGCTGGTTTTAGGGAGAGGCTGCAAGACCAGATTAAATTAAGGGGGGAAGTAGCATGAACAGAACACACCTCCTTTTATCTTCAAAGCCCTTTTCAAAAATTGAATTCAGAAACAGCCTAGCCTCCTGGGAGGCACTCCATTGGAGGGCTTCTGCAGGCCAGTTTTAAAGAGAGGAGTGAGGTTCAGACACCTGCAGGGGTCAGAACCAGAGGGAAAAAATGTCTCCTCTGAAGCAGATGCTCTGCTCTGACTACCCGCCACTCTTTCAGAGAGTTCTACAACTTTGCAAGCCCACCCTTCAAAGGGAGCAGATCAACAATGTTTCCTTTTAGACACAGCCTTGAAAATGGAATGTATACAATACTACCGTTCTCATCTGACTTCTTGTTCCTACAGATTAAGCGGCATGGGGCGGGGGTGGAATTTCTATGAATTGCTCAATAACAAGCCCTGCCTCTATGGTGCAGGTCATCACTACCTAGTGACTCTCATATCCATGGCATTATAAATCTGTCAAATGATCCGCCTGCACCCTATGCCTCTTACTTGAACATCAAACAGGATTCACCAGGAGGTCTCTTCCACTCCACCTTTGTTTAGCCAACCCTGAGATTACTCACTGGAAACAAAGCAATTGCAACACACAGGGAGAAACATTTAATGCAAAATCCTGAAGCTGACAATAATATTCCCTTCTCCAATCCCATCAACATCAACAGAATCATCCTCTTCTGCAGTTTCAAGTCATCTAATGGAATTTTTAGGTCTCAACCAACTGAAATTTGAAAAAAAAAAATCACCTTACAGGATGCGTTAAACTTCTACTTGTGGGAGTCCATGTAAGGACTTCTAAGTAAGGACTTCTAAATCGATGAACTACATGAGAAAATTCCAGAAACGTTAAGAGCTTAGCCAAAGATTCTGGGAGTTTAACCATTCGCTCAGCCCGTCTCCTGCTGAGTGTCACTCAAGCAACCCAACAGCCACTTGCCAGTTCTAGAATATCAGAACAGACTGGGAAGGGGGAGGTGAGAAAGAAGATTTATATATATATACATACACACATACAATGAAATATCAATCAACCTTAAAAAGGAAGGAAATCCTGACATATGCAGCAACGTGGGCGAACTTTGAAGACATTATGGTAAGTGAAAGAAGCCAAATCACAAAAGGATAAGTATTGCATGATTCCATATATATGAGGTACCTAGACTAGTCAAATTCACAGACACAGAGAGTAGAATGATGGCTATCAGGGGACAGGAGATGGGAGAATGAGGAGTTAGTGTTTAATGGGTCTGGAGTTTCAGATTGGGAGATGGATGGTGGAAAGTTACACACTATGGATGTGATTACTCCCATAAAACTGTACATTTAGAAATTGTTAAAATGATAAATGTTATTTTATATATATCACCACAATACAAAAAAATCCCTACTGGAGGGATTTCCCATCTTGATGTCTTTACAACGACCAAGGGCCTAAGCACAGCAATGATCCACAGCAACCCTCACAGCTCACATTGTTGACTATTGTAATCATACCCTGCTTTCCCGCTTGCATTTTTCACCTCCTTGTTTTCTCTGGCTGACGAAGCGTTATTTCTTGGCAGCTGACTATTCTGTGTCAGAAGCCCCATGGAGCAGACATTCCACTGGATGTAAGAAGTTGGGAGAACAAAATTTTTTTAAAAGACCAGTTTATAATAGCATAATACTCTAGGCTTCCTATTTCAAAAAGTCTGGCAAAGAAACTCATATTGAGTTCTTTTTTTAATATAGAAAACTAAAAGCTCTGATTCATTTTAGCCAAAGATTTTAGGCACATATAATACTATGCTCATAACCTAAGAACAGTTTATATAATTTTTCATAATGTGCAAAGAATGAAAAAGGTCAAACAGGGAAAGTGACTTAATGTCTTTGAAGCTCTCTGTACATTATACATTCATCCTTCTTTGCAACACCATCACTCATCTCGATCTGGCAGCATTTTTCACTTTCTTCCTGTCAAAAGAGACTGTTGCTGCAGCAAAGAGTTACACAGATGATCCTAAAGCAGTAAAAACAAAGGAACATTCTCCTTTAAAAAGAAACGGAAGCAGGATTCCCGAAAGTGTATCCCGTGAACTATCAGCATCAGAATCACTAATGTGCTTATTAAAAATGCAGATGTCCTGCTGAATCAGAATCTCTGGGAATGCGGGCCTGGATCTGCTTTTTATTAAATAAGGTCCCCAGTAACTACGGGAAGGCCTGACTGAGGCAAGCTCATGGAGAAAACTAAGTTCATTTTTGAGTCTTGAATCAAAGGCTGGCTAGTGAGGAGCAGAGACATGGGGCTCAGTGCCTGTCTGACTCCATAGCCCCCCGTCCCCACCATGGATGCTGCATCCCTTCTTCCTCATGACCCCAATATCCTCATTTCCAATATCCTTCCTGTATCCTTAGACTCAGCATTGGTTGGCTTTGAAGGGGAGAGCGGATCACTGTTCCCCTAAGGACTCTGAGTGGATGAAGACAATCTGGTCATGGTCATGAAGACAACTGGCCATTGGATGATGGCCAATCTGGTGCTGGAACCTCAGTGGTACTCTCTGATGGGTCTCACCACTGTGGGGGTTGCCCTGCCTGAAGCCATCAAGGTCCATCCCTCACTCAACCAGAGCCCCTGCCCCAGATGCCCTGGGTAGCCAAACTAGTGTCTGTTAGCAGATCTTGGTCTTAAGTAACTTTTAACCATTGCTTGTGGCTGCCTGGAGGGCTGTGGCCAGTGACTTCTGACAGCTGAGTGAGAAACTTGCCTTCATGGATTTGCAATGTCTGAATGGGCTGGGGTGTGGCAAGGACACCCTCAGGTTGCCAGAACACCATCTCTGCTCTTTCATTGCTTTTAAGACAGTATTTTTCAAACTTCAGTGAATTATTTATTTGTATAAAAATACATGTACTTGTATTTATTTACAAGTACTTACATAGCACTTTCTATATTCCAGACAATCTTCTAAGGGTTTTATAAATATTAACTCTTTTAATCTTTATAACAATATTGAAGCAGAGGTTGTTTTTATCTTCATTTTTTAAGCGAGGCAACTGAAACACAGAGAGGTTGAGAACTTTGCCCACAGTTGCACAGCTAGTAAATGGCAGACCCAAGGCAGTCTGTCTTCCTAATTTGTGTCAAGCTGTTTATATGGGGTATATATAAGTTAATGGCAAAATAAAGCACATCGATAAAAACAAACAATGTATTAAATTCTGGTTACTGTTGCCTATCCTGAGGCTTACTTTCTGTTTGTTGAAGGGGAGATTAAAGAGTGTTTTTAGAGGCATTAAAGGAAATAGCACAAAACTGATGCCTTCTCATTGACATAATTGGAACTGAAAGAGAACTGCAAAGTGAGTAACTTTCTTATTTTGTGGGTCAATGTTATTTAACACCACAACAGAGCACAATTTATGGTACCTGTTAGGGAGACAATGTGCTGATAAATTATCGCTTTTGTGCCATAAGTGTCAGAGGGCAGTTTGTTTTCTCATAGTTTCAACCTCTTCTTGATAACCGTGTGTGCTGATGCTTTGTTGGAAAGATCTTATCTTTTTTGCACAAACTGTCTTAGCCCTAGTCACATGATTAGAAAATCCCTATAAGTTGGGTCCAAATTAACCAAGCCTTTACGGTTGAATATTTCCAATCAACACACAATCAGCAGTTAATAGGGGTCTAGGATGGTGGTTCTTAACTTGACGTCTCTGGACCAGTAGGATGGGCATCACCCAAGAACTCTTTGGAAATCCATATTCTCTGAGCCACCCTAGGCCTACTAAATTAGAAACTGTGAAATAGGGCCCAGCAATCTGTGTTTGAATAAAGACCTTCAAGTTCAAAAAATCTGGTATTTAAAAAATAGACAAACCTAGTACACAACCATAGTAAAAATTTCATGTAAATTTCTTGTCATGAATTAGATTTTTAAGAGGTTATATGGAATCAAATCCTGACTCTACAATTTACTGCTTATGTGACCTTCGGCAAGTCATTTAACCGCTGTAAATCTCAGTTTCCTTTTCTACAAAATAGGAATGATAAGACCTGATATATAGGGTGTTACCCAGTAAATTAATAATGCATGCAAAAGCTGAACAGTGCATAGAATATGACAAACGCTCACTGGTATCATTACTGTTACCATCGTTATTGGTGCAATAGCACTTGACGAAAAGTATTTTAAAAGGAAAAGGAAGCCAAGCATGGTGGCTCATGCCTGTAATCACAGCACTTTGGAAGGCCAAGGCAGGTGGATCACTGGAGGTCAGGAGTTCAAGACCAGCCTGGCCAACATGGTGAAACTCCATCTCTACTAAAAAAAAAAATACAAAAATTAGCTGGGCCTGGTGAGTCACACTGGTAATCCCAGCTACTTGGGAGGCTGAGGCAGGAGAATCACTTGAACTCAGGAGGTGGAGGTTGCAGTGAGCCGAGGTCACACCACTGCTCTCCAGCCTGGGTGACAGAGCAAGACTCTGTCTCAAAAAAATAAAAATAAAAAAGGAAAAAGATTGTCAGTGAGTCACAGATGAGAATTCTAAGACAGGAGAGGTATTCCAGCTCAGCAGCTCAGAGGGTAACCAGGAAAGGATTGTAGACTGAATCCATCTTGTTCAAAATATGTGACTGCCTACTCAAACTCTTCCTCCCACTAGCCTACTACTAACTAGAAACATCTACATTCCTCTCTCTGAAGATCCCTAGAATGCAGAAACTATCCTTTCACTAGGTATTTCCAGCCAGATTCTTCTCAACTAAGGAAAGATTGGAAGAGAAAGAGTTGGGGAGGGAAATGGGGTGGCAAGGAGAACAGGCAGGATAGGGGCAGGGAAGAGTAAGAAGGGTGGACCACTCCTAGGCAGATCTCAGCTCTTCTTCCACCCCACCCCCTCTCCAAGGCCCCTCACCTCTTGCAGCCCCCCATGCCCTGCCTTTAAAATGTGTAACTCTCATTTCCTTAATGTTCCCCCATGCAGGCTGGAATTTTGTAATCCAAGCTTTACTAAAATCAAAGGAGAGGAAAAAGAAAAAAGAAAAAGAAGCGTGAAGAAATAAAAGAAACAAACAAAATCCAGAAAACAAGTGGTGCACTCTGAGGACTGGGGTTTGATCCTACAATAGTAGCACAACAAGGACCTGCTAATTGATTTTCTCCATTAAAATGGAATCAGAGGGCTGTCCAAATAGAAATGCCATCATCCCAGGGGAGCCCAAGTTGATAGGCAGATTTTTTTCTCTCTCTCACCTGAAATTCTACCCCCAGATCACATCTCTTTAATCTTACTTCTACTTGCTCTTTTGGGCTAAGTAAACCCAAGGCAGGTAAGATCAGGACACCTGGCACAGAGGTGACTTGAGAAGAAGTGAAAGATGAGAAAGAGTCCATCTGATAGAAGATGAGACAAAAATGAACAACAACTGAGTACCTAATATGTGCCAGGAATCTTAATTAATCCACATAACAAGTCAACAAGGCATTAATAAAAATAGCTATTGTTATTGAGTACTCACTATGTGCCAAGCATTGTCCTCAGCACTTCACGTGGCTTCATGAATTTAACCCTTACCACGACTTCATGAACTACATATTATTATGATGCCCCTTTTTCAGATGAGGAATTTGAGGCATGAAGAAATTAAGAATCAGGTCCTAAGTCATACAGAAGTAAATAGCAGAGCCTGGAGTTGAACCCAGGCACTCTGACTTGAAAATCCACCCTTTTAAGCAATGTCCTTGTAGGAAGAAAGACCAACAATACTACAAAGGTACAGAGGCCTGAGGATGAACAGATATCCAGAAAGAGTCAGGAAGTAGTCAGGAAAGTTCCTCAAATGTTGAGAAAATGTTATGGTTTCAGGTTCAGGAGATTATTTGCATGAGATAAAGAGAGGATGGAGCTGCCCTGAGGCTTGAGGCAGGTGCAGAAAAAGAAAACTCAATTACAATGGAGGAAAAAAAAGAATTGAGACCTGAAGAAGATGAGCTGCTATAGCAAGAGCTACATCAGGAGTCTTGGTTGTAAGGAAGAGAAGCCAGATCTAACTACCTTAAGTAGACAAGCAGTTCTTTGGATGGATTTCATAACATTGACAGAAAAGACAAAGAACCAGACTTAAAAAGCAAAAGCAGGCAAAAACAAGTGAGATCCAAGCAGCAGAAATTGCACCATGGTCACACCCAAAAAACGGTTCAGTTAGGACACTATCCCTGCGCACTTAACTGTGACCTGTCCCTGATTCTGCTACCATGGCTGTGAGTGACTGCTCAGTATACCCTCATTGGTATGCCACACCCCCAGGTGGGGCATCAGATTGAGCCAGGGTCCAGGTGCCATTGAGCTTCTAGAATCTCTGGCAGAATCTTTCTGCCATCAAGAGTCACACAACACAAGATTAATTATCCTATCCCTTCTCCTCCAGAACCCAGAGCATCCATGGCAGCTTGAACAAAGATGCTCCTGTGCCAGTTTAGCTGAGATCCTGATGACCAGCTAGCCTGCATGCCATAGTACACAAACAGCTGGAAAGGTGCCCAAGAGAGAAGGGAACCAACATGCCTTCCATCTCATTAGATATTTTAGTTTTAAAGACTTTTTCCTTGGGAGTCGTCATCAGCCTTGTGACAAATTCTCCTTCACTCAGAAGGACTCCAAAACCTTGAGGTCCAATGTCATCCAGATGACAAGGTTCTTATTATAAGTGATGGATGAGCAGTGGTCGATGAGGATGACCAAATGCTCCTGGAGTCAGCAGGCTGGAAACACCTCTGCCTCATGACCCCTGTGAGCACATTGCTCTTTGAGTGACTGATACGCAGAGGAACTGTAATAGGGGAAGGTTCTGGAGAGTGGGGGAGATTCATGCCTGTCTGCTGATCTCATATCCACAGAAGGAGTCACCGAGACTGTGGGATTTTCTTTTTCATCTGAGCGAGGGTTGGACCTGCATCCAAATTTCGTTGTCTACACTTGTGATGACCTGAAGATCACGGTGTAAACACTATAGCAGTGATCCACTTTGCCAAGCTCCCAAAGCTGTCCTATGTTGCAGGTTCATCTTTTTGCTTATTTCCAATTTGTCACTGGAAGGTCAGACAATTAGTCACTAAGCAGGATGCTATGAACTTACTGAGTGATTAAAGAATCTGGCAGCTGAAACCAAGGCAGAATGTGCATATTACGGAGAGAGCACAATTAGCACTGTGACTAAGAACCAAGCGGCTGACTGAGGGCGACAACAAAGGGAAACTTTTAATGAGGAAATTTAATTTCCAAGGAAAAACCTCTAGAAAATTATAAACTCAATAATTTGATTTAATCATCTGCATTTGAATAGCTCTGCATGAGCAACACATTTAAACATTTATAAAATTAAGATGCTAAAATTAATGTTTAGCTATTATAGAAGTGCTCATAATTGTCCAATGATCGTGCATAATTAAATAGCAATCTTGAACTTTGCAGGATGGGGCCCCATTCAATGAAACTGTCAAGAGTCAACCTGTAAGATTTATTGGATGCAAAGTCTATGAGCTGTGAGCCCTCTTGTGGCCACAAAGCACAGTGCAGTCTAGGCCCTCCCTCTACCCTTGAGTCCTGGAGGAGTTTAGGGGGCCAAGAATCTAAGCATGAGGACAGGACCCCTGATTCTAAGAAAACTTCTGGGCAGTAAGCACACCCTCTCCTTCTGGATGCCAACAGAGATGCCAGGACAGAGCCCAAATCTTTCCAAGCCTCCAAGGAGGTGTTATCCAAGAACAACTCCTCCCATTTATATAGCTTCAAGTTGCTTTGATGTACAGTAGTAGCCTTTGATCTGTAAGAAAAGCACTGTTGTCCCCATCTAAAGATGTTGAAACTGAGGCTCCAGAAGATGATGTGGCTTGCCCAAGGTCTTTCGTCCTTCAATCTGATTTTAAATGCTGCCTCCCAAAAGAGGCCTTCCCTGACCATCCTGTATAAAGTTATGCCAGCACCCACCCACCCACCCAACCACACTAGGTCCTGTCAAGCACTGGAACCTCTTTCTCCTATTCGCTTGCTGACCACATGTTAGCTACACATCTCCCACACTAGAACAGAAACTCTGGTGGGTCCAGATCTGTCTCACTCACCCGTGTGCCCCGACCAAGGTGCTCAGGGCTTAGCTGGGTGTGAGTGCCTAGACTTCCTGCTTGGGTTGACCACAGGCCCCTCACACTCTGTGTCCAAAGCTCAACTCTTGAGCTGTCTTGTCCCACAGACACATTCCTCCTCCTGTCATTCATCATCTCAGTTTGGAGGCACCATTTCCTACCTAGTCACATAAGCCAGAAATCAGAGTGTCTCTTGACTCCTCTGCATTTGAAGAGCTGGCCCCGCATGTCCCATCCACAACTAGCAGACACCACCTTCTGCAAATCCTACATTCCAGTCGCTTGACTGTGCCCACCGCTTTCCATTCCCAGCCACACTTTCTTTACAGAGGTCATGATCATGACTCATTTGCATTACAGCAAAAGCCTGCCAGCTGTCCTCCCCAGTTCCAGGCTATAGCCAGAGGGTACTTCCAGAAAGACAAAGCTCCCTTCCCTCTGTCACTTGGAACCCTCTAGGAGCTCCTACAAGCTCCCTAGTGCTTTTAGGAGAAAGTCCAAAATAGCAAGCATGCCCAACACGGCCTGCATGATCCGGCCCCTGCTGCTCCTCCACCCTCCCCTCCTACACCCCATTCCACACTAACCCCTTTCATGGACATCATCTTACTGAATTCTCAGAATAACCATGCAAGGGAGACATTACCATTCACATTTTATAAAATGAAGCAAGTTTGGAGAGGCAAAAGCAACTTGCCTGGGGTCCTGAAGCCTCCTGGTTTAAAACCCATTGCTTTTTGTACCTCCACCTGCTGTTCCCTACTGTCATCCTTGGCATTGGTAATGTTTGTTGAGCACCTCCTGTGTATAAGACACCATGCAAGACAGACTCCAGGACACCCTTTCTCTCTCTCCATCAGAAATGCACTAAGCAAGTTATAAAAAACACTCTTGTTCACACACAGTTAGCAAGATACTAACTGGAGACCATCTGACTCCAGCTCCTTTAATTCCAACATCTAGAACTGTGGCCCATCACAGGTACCAATAAATAATTGTTAAGTGAATGATTGTCTATGCCCTTTCCTCCACTCCCTGCCACCTTTAAGGAAGAACAGTTGTCTATAGTGTTATTAGAGCAGTCCATCTTATAAAAGGTAATGCCTAAGAAAACATGAGCCTCACTGATATTCGTCTCTGCTTCCTCATGGTCCTATGAGTCTAGAAAACTTTTTTGTTTAGCCCCTTCACGAAGATGATAATTCTACCATCATACATGCCTCCCATTCCATTGACACATCCTGTGATGATGCTGATAAATAGCTGTTGTAAAGATGCTGGAAGACACCAGCCACATGTGGACTGTGTCCTGAGATTTGCAATATGTCAGGGACTTCAGATATGACCTGTATTGGGGTTAGAGTATAGATCCAAGTTCTTGCAAAGCCCTACTAAGGCAATGGCTGCAGGGAGGCAGAGGCAGTCCCAAGTGAGAAACGTGTTCCAGGCAGCTGCTCACGACACGAGAGTTGTCCATGTACACTAGTTGCCATGGCAACCTTACCATCAAATTTGGAAAGTCTCATGAACAAGACAACCCTAGTGTTAGAGATTTCATGAGAAACACAGACAGATCCAGCCCCAGGGGATGGGTTTTCTTTTGAGGACTTCTCTATAAAGCCAGCCACAGGGTAGAAAGACTGTAAAGGCTGATAAGTATGAACAGGAAAGCAATGAAAGCCTCTTGAATTTTCAGCCCACTAACTCAGGCTTTGCAAATATCAAAAACAGGTTGTTTTTTAATCTTTGCCCTGGCATGCAATTGTTTCAAAAACTATTTTTTGAGTATAGTAATAAAGAAAGGAATATATTTTTATAAGATAGGATTTTCTTATAAATTGAAACATAGAAATCTCTATATATTATATACTTGTTCCATAAAACTACCTAGAAAACTAAAGTGGCTCTGAAGATTGGTTGTTCCAACGCACTGTAATTAGATGCTGTGATTAGATGTTGATGTTGTGATTAGAACATCAACATTGACTAGTAGGAAAAACCAGGGATGTTGACCTAGGATCTTATGCTACTAGTAAGCTATTTGTCTCATTTGAGGCTGGTCATGATAATAAATAAGACAGTACATGATTGAAAACAGTTTGGAAAAGCTAAAATGCTAATCCAATATTAATAATGTTTGTTTAATCTCATCTCACCAGCCTTGGGGCCTTGTTTCTGCTCACTTGGACCTTACTTCCTTTTTTCTGTGGGTATTCAATATTCCTATTCTGTTGTCTTTGGCCATCACATGGAACCTGAGGTCAGGCTGTGAGGACGTTGTGAAGTGAGTGTGTTTATGGGCATGTGGCCACTTATCTTTGTGCATGGGTGGACACACAACATTGAGTGGAAACCTCCGGCCATCCTGACGTGACAAGCAAAAGCCTGGTGATTGGACTCTGACTGTTCTAAGCTTGGTTCAGGGCAAATGACTTCACTACTAAATTTGGTGGTTGGAATGTCCATTGTCACCTTTTCTGGGCACATGGTCCATAAGGATCCCTTCTTTTATTGGATGACAGCCCTGACCTGCCCTGCCCTGCCCACCGCTGTCCCACCCCATTCCATAAGCACGACCAAGGCAGCCTCCAGCATGTGTGTTGTAGGCTTCAGCTCTTGGGCTACATGAGGATCCTGTTTTGCTTTTGTTGAGACTTAATATATAAACCCCAACATAATTTGAGAAGAAAAAGAAAACACATTTTTATGAAATCTAGTACACAGCAATACCTGTGGTTCTTCACAAAGCTACACTTTATTATTTAAAATGCATAACTAGGACAGGCGCAGTTGCTCACCCCTGTAATCCCAGCACTTTGGGAGGCCGAGACGGGCAGATCACTTGAGGTCAGGAGTTCAAGACCAGCCTGGCCAACATGATAAAACCCCATCTCTACTAAAAATATAAAAATTAGCCTTACCTTAGGTGCCACATGTGATTTGAGGAGTCTTCAATACCACTGGACCAAAATGTCCACTCATCTCTATGCCTACCAGCTTATACTCCAGAAGACTAGAGTGAATGAAAATAGATGCTACCTGAGAGCAGAAGAAAGCCTTTAACCATTCAGATCATCCCTTCCTTTCCCCGCTCATTCTTTTATCTACTTCTCAATCATTTATTCTAAGAACTTGCTGAGCACCTACACAGTGCTATGCCCTGTACTAAGCACCGAGGGACCATGGTGAAGAGGACCCAGACCTGATCTCTCCCCTTTCTCCCCATTCTCCCTTCACACGGGCTTTGCTCTTACCCCAGGACAATTGCACTTGCTGTTTCCTTGGCTAAAATGTTCTTCTCACAACTCTTCAGCAAGCTCACACCTCCCCTATCCTTCTGGCATCAGCTCACAGGTCACCTTTACAGAGAAGTCTTCCCTGGCTACACTATAAAGGAGTCTCCATACTCTGCATTTCTTTTTCTTTTTTTTTTTCTTTTCTCTTTTTTTTTTTTTTCATTTTTTTTGAGACAGAGTTTCACTCTTGTTGCCCAGGCTAGAGTGCAATTGCACGATCTCAGCTCACCACAACCTCCGCCTCCTGGGTTTAAGCGATTCTCCTGCCTCAGCCTCCCGAGTAACTGGGATTACAGGCATGCACCACCACGCCCAGCTAATTTTGTATTTTTAGTAGAGATGGGGTTTCTTCGTGTTGGTCAGGCTGGTCTCAAACTCCTGACCTCAGGTGATTGGCCCGCCTCGGCCTCCCAAAGTGCTGGGATTACAGGTGTGAGCCACCGCACTCAGCCGCATTTATTTTTCTTACAGCTGGTATAATTTTTTTTTGAAGTTCTTGGTTTATATTATTCCTCCAGATCCTCTGCACCTGGCACACAATAAGGCATCATAGAATTTTTTTAGCACTTACTGTATGTCAGTTGCTCTTTTGAGTGATTTTTGTGCGTGCTCCAATTTAATAATCACCATAAGCCTATAAGGAAAATACTAACAGAGACAGAGAGAAGCAATATAACTTGCAGTTAATAAGGGGTGAAGCTAGATTTTGAACCAAGGAAGTTTCTTTTAGTGTCCCACCTCCCAACCTCTACATTACACCAGCACTCAATTTGTCAGTCAATGTTTTGAAGGAATGAATGAAAAAACAAATATGAGAATGAATGAATGAGTGAAACTAAAAGTCTAGGGTAGAAGAGAAATGTTAAATAATTATTCAATCCCTACATAACTACAAATAAATGTAGGCTGCACTGCAGCCTACAGAGATGAAACCTAGTTCAAGGGATCAGAAAAGACCTGCCCAGAAAGTGACAATCTATTTAAGTGACAATGTAGAGGGTGCGTGACACTTAGTGGGAGAAGAGGGTCATTCATCACATGGTTTATTGGTGACATTCAAAGCATGGAAGACAGATTGAACACCAGAATCAGACCTCACATTGAAAAGAATATCTCCCGGTGATGATGTGGAGAAACAGGCAGAAATACATGGAGAATCCATGCTTTCTATAAGCACCTTGAAAAATCTAAAAGATATTCACTTTCAGGACCGGGTGCGGTGGCTAATGCCTGTAATCCCAGCACTTTGGGAGGCCAAGGCGGCTGGATCCTTGACGTCAGGAGTTCAAGACCAGCCTGATCAACATGGTAAAACCCCATCTCTACTAAAAATGTAAAAATTAGCCAGGTGTGGCGGTGGGCACCTGTAATCCCAGCTACTCTGGAGGCTGAGGCAGGAGAATCACTTGAACCTGGGAGGCAGAAGTTGCAGTGAGGCAAGATCATGCTGTTGCACTCCAGCCTGGGCGACAGAGCCAGACTCCATCTCAAAAAATAAAAATAAATAAAATAAAATAAAATAAATCCACTTTCTAACCCAGCAATTTCACTTTTAACTGTCTATCCCATCAATATACTTGCACTTCTGTAAGTAAATATCTGCATTAAAAAGTTAACTATTGAAATAGCCCAAAATTGAATGAAAAACAAATATTAATAAGGAAATTGATTTGGGCATTAATTAGGAATTAATTAATTTGGAAATTAATTATGCATTTTGGTACCACCATATTGTGTAAACTGTTCTGCAACAATTTAAAAAATTTTGATCCAGACATTATACAATGACATGTTAAGATCTACAAGACATAGCGCTAAGTAGAAAAAGTCAGATAGCATTTTAGTATGGAATGAATTATGTCGTATCTATACTTTTAAAGGAAAAGAAACTAGACCTGTAAGTGTGTGCACACAACACACACACACACACACACACAGATGTAAATGCATGTTCTGAAATATTTGGGATGTTTTGTAAGAACATTTAGCAAATTCTTATCTGTGATTTCCCAGGAAGAAAAGAAGGAGAAAACTGACTGACTTTTAAAATAATTCTGAAATGTTTTAATTTTTACAATGAAACTGTAGTCACATATTGCTGTGATTTTTAAAAAACATCAAAAATCTCATATCGAAAGAAAAAGGTAAAAGAGCACTGCAATATCACTTCACATGGAGGTCCCCCTGGTTGGGTTATTTTCTTGCTATTGCATTGTTTGAATTCTTTATATTTTTTGGATTTTAACCCCTTATCAGATATATGATTTACAAATATTTTCTCCCAATCTGTGGGTTGTCTCTTCACTCTATGTATTGTTTCTCCTGCTGTGCAAAGCTTTTTAGTTTGGTGCAATCCTATTTATTTATTGCTGCTTTTGTTGCCTGTGCTTTTGGATTCATGTCCAAGAAACCTTTGCTGAACCAATGTTGTGGAACTTTCTCCCTATGTTTTCTTCTAGTATATTTACAGTTTCAAGTTACATTAAAGTCTTTGATCTATTTTGAGTTAATTTTTGTGTATGATGTGAGATAGGGGTCCAATTTCATTCATCTGCTTGTGGCTATTCGGTCATTCTAGCATCATTTATTGAAGACACTGTCCTTTCTTCAATGTATGTTCTTGGCGCCTTTGTCAAAAATCAATTGACTTTAAATGCATAGGTTTATTTCTAGAATCTCTATCCTGTTGCATTGGTCAATGTGTCTGTTTTTATGCTGGTACCATGCTGTTTAGATTACTATAAAATTGTTGTAGATTTTGAAATCAGGTAGCCACCAGTTTCGTTCTTTTTGGTCCAGATTGCTTTGGCTTTTCAAGGTCTTTCAGTTAGACAGGTGCAATAAACTTTAGCGATCTGTTGGACAGAATGGTGACTATATAATAAATAATGCAAGGTAAATTTCAAAATTACTGAAAGAGTAGATTTTAAATGTTTTACCACAAAAAAGGTAAGTAGGTGAGTTAATGAATTTGCTAATTAGCTTGCTTTAACCATTCCACAACATAAATATACATGTCAAAACATCATATTATATCCTATACGTATATACCATTATTATTTCTCAATTAAAGGTAAAAGTAAATAAAAGAAAGAGGTTCCCCTGGGAGCTATCCCATAAGGTTTCACAGGAGGCCCCTCTCAGCTAAAAACCCTGCTGGGCACATGGCTTGATCCAGGCCATCTTAGCATTTCTAGCTTGCCCTGATTGCATCCTCATTCACCCGGCCAGGCCAGTTGTTTGTGGATTCTGACTCCTGACTTATTCGTGGCTGAGCACGTAAGCACCATCCAAGGTTTAGGACGTCTGTTATGTGTGCCCTCCACTATTTGGCTTTGAGCCTGCTTTGGGTCAATGCATGTCTTTTCCTTTCCTTGTCGACTATTCCTTACCCTCCCCAGGAAGTAAAAGAAAATGTGTTGCTCAATCCTTAGTCTCAGAGCTCACGAGAAAAGAAACTCGGCATTTCTATAAATAAGGGGAAATTCATAGCATTACCCGGTGATAAGGGGAAGAGTAAGCTCCATTTGAATTTTTTCTTCTCTGCTGTGGATAATGAATCACCCATGTGGTTTTTGGTTTTCTTTCCAAGATTCTGAAATAGATTAGCTCAACATAGGGGAAGGCTAAATCGTTTTTGATTGGTTGAATTTTAGTCACATCAATACAATAATGTCTTGATTAACTGAAGTGCTTGGGCACTTCAGCTGTGACTGGGTTCTCAACAGATTCACATTTTCCTGGGTGGCCTGGCCTCTATCTCATTCTTGTCCTCCTTGCCAGTCTCATCAACAACTGTGACCTGTCCAGGCACCGTGTGCCCAGCACACACTGACTGCAGGAGAGAGGAAGAGAGCACAGAATGTGGGCTTGAGAAGGGAAGCATTTCCCATTTCAATTCAGTAAGCATTTTGAGCCGCTAAGAAGAGTTATCCC
Source organism: Pongo abelii (assembly GCF_028885655.2). Taxonomy (NCBI): domain Eukaryota; kingdom Metazoa; phylum Chordata; class Mammalia; order Primates; family Hominidae; genus Pongo; species Pongo abelii. Next base: position 127,470,287 of record NC_071993.2, on the reverse strand, counting down.
CTGTATGAAGGCCTGGATGATGAAGGCCAATAAGAGATAGACCACAAGGTCTTCTTGGAGCTTCTCATCCAGTTTAAGAGACTGCCACATGCACACATAATGTCAGTCTCATCTGGTGACTGATAAAAATAGTGCCATAGGCCAGGCGCGGTGGCTCACACCTGTAATCCCAGCTCTTTGGGAGGCCGAGGCAGGTGCATCACGAGGTCAGAAGTTTGAGACCAGCCTGGCCAGCTTGGTAAAACGCCATCTCTACTAAAAATACAAAAATGAGCCAGGCATGGTGGCACACGCCTATAATCCCATGTACTCAGGAGGCTGAGGCAGGAGAATCACTTGAACCTGGGAGATGGAGGCTGCAGTAAGCAGAGAACGTGCCACCACACTCCAGCCTGGGCAACAGAGTGAGACTCCATCTCAAAAAAAAAAAAAAATTGTGCCATAAACAGAGACTTATGAGTTCAAAAATTAGGGGTCTTTTGCTTAGCCAGAAGAGTCTAGGAAGGATTTCTGGAGAGACAGTTGGATGACAAGTAGGAGTATTTCAGCAAAGAAAGATGAGAAAGGCATTCCAAGAAATGATAAAGGCATGAGTGAGTGCATGAAGATTCGAGACAAGCAGATTGGCATTGCTCAAGCATGAAGGATGATTGATGTGGGCACTGGGAGGAGATGACACAGGAGAGGCAGATAGGGCCCAGGCAATGGGGGTCCTCAAACACCAACTTAGACAATTTCCACTGCATCAGAACATGCCAAAACTGGCATTTCAGTGTTGACTCTTCAAAGCAGTGACTCTTATACAGAAATTTCAACACTCCTGTAGTGAGCCCATGGTGTATTAAATAGGTTGAGGGAAAGGTATGTTAAATACTGGTTAAAACTTGATCTTAACTCTCGTTGCCATTCTTTTCTAAAATAAAATGGTCCATTTTTAGAAAGTTCTAGATAATGAACACCAGGATGATTGCTTTTCAGGGAGGTGAATGCAGAGCTTGGCTGATGGTGCAAGTCCTGGGATGTGCCCTGAAGAGTTTCCAACTATGCTGCTGAATTGTCTATTGAAATGGAATGTGTTTGTGCAGAGGTGATCGGCTTCTCTCCTCAAATTAGAGAACAGCCAGATGTTCCATGATATTGGGATTTTGCAGTACAGCCTGGGTATTGGCATCACAGTGCTCCGATGGAGACGGAAATGATAGATGACCTCCTAATTTATTGTAGTAACTCCAAGTGCCTATAGCATTTGAGAACCAAATGATTCAGCATGGTACTCTATTCAAACAGGCATTTTTTTCTTTTTTTTTTTATTAAGCAAATGAAGATAATTTAATATTAGGCCAGCCAGAAAACTTCTTAGGTTTACTTAAGAGTAGATTTTCTTTTTTAAAATTTTACTTGAAGTTTTGTGATACATGTGCAGAATGTGCAGGTTTGTTACATAGGTATACATGTACCATGGTAGGTTCGGTGTGCTGTGTTCATCATGATTACCTCAGCCTTCTATTCCAGCTCTCTTAACTTGTTTTTAGCCAAGTCTATTCTCTTTCTTACAACTTCATTAATTTTTTTAAAGTTCTGTTTCTTTCTTATCTAAGACCTGATATCTATTAATATTTTAATCTCTTCTTTAAGCTCTTGCTTTATTGAATTTAAGTTCTTCCATACAGCAAAGCACTTGTTGGAATTACCTTTCACCCATTTCTCTGACTTCTTTGCCTGTGATGTCCTTCCCTTCATGATCTCTTCTCTAATGTTTTTACACAGTTTCATGGTACTCACTATGATTAAGATCTTCCATTTCAATACAATGCAAGTGAATCATCCACAAATTTTTTTTCTCATCTTTCTTGAAATTTGCTTATTTTCCTCTTAGAGCTTCTCTTCCTTTGTACTTTCATTAAAAGCACTGCTCTTGGGCTCCTGCTTCTTCTTCTTTTTTTTTTTTTTTTTTTTTTTTTTTTAGACAGAGTCTTGCTCTGTCATCAGGCTGGAATGCTGTGGCACAATCTTGGCTCTCTGCAACCTCCGACTCCCTGGTTCAAGCAATTCTCCTGACTCAGCCTTTTGAGTAGCTGGGATTACAGGCACGTGCCACCACACCCAGCTAATTTTTTTTATTTTTAGTAGAGACGAGTTTCACCATGTTGGCCAGGATGGTCTTGATCTCCTGACCTCATGATCCGCCCGCCTCGGCCTCCCAAAGTGCTGGAATTACAAGTGTGGGCCACCGTGCTCAGCCAGGCTCCTGCTTCTAAAGTGGTAGCTACTGCATGCCATGGGGAGGGCCATCTGCCTTCAGGGTACATTTTCTAATTCAGAATGGAGCCCTTGGCTTCCAATGGAGACAACCAACCCCAGTGTCCGCTTTCCACATTACTCCTGCCTTGTCCCAGGACCCATTTCCACTTCAATCTTAGGACTGGGGCTGGGTGGGGGGTGGGAATTAGACACAAATGTTGAGGTTGGCCATGGCATTAGTCCACTGGGCAAGAGGGACTCCATCTTTCCTCTCCCTGAAGGTCTCTGCCATTTTGGCCCTGAGGATTTCTCTTCTGGGCTCCCACATTGAGAACTGAGGGAAGTTGTTCTTCCTTCATCTTTCTGGAGCTCCTGGTGCTCTGGCTCCTGCGGTCACCTTACCCACGCTCCCTGTCCAGGAGAGTAACCTGAAGCATAATAGCAGTTGGCTAAGGCAGCGTCTGCCCTGTGTGGACACCTGGTTTCTTCATCCCTCCTTCTGAGTGTCAGCTGGGCTTGGTTTTAGCAGTGGCCACTGTGGCAGTCAGCCCCTCTCAGTTTCTGCCTCTAGGAACTAATGGCAGAGGTCTCTCCAAATAACCCCCACTGTTCTCTGCTGACTGCCTGACCTCACACAAGCTTTCGCTTGTGGGATGAGAGACACTCAAATTCTCAGCTTACTTCCCAAGCAGAGAGGAGAGACATGATTATTCACAAAGATGCCAGAGCAAATTGCTTAAAATATAAATCAGTTCATGTCATTTTCTTGCCTAAAACCCTTCAACAGCCTCTCTCATTGCATTTTCAATAAAATCCTAAGACCTCACCGTGGCCCACAGCCCTCCATGGTAGAGCCTCTTCTCTCTTCCCCCATCAACTGTGCCTCTTGATGGGGATCAGGATATGCCACCCTCCAAATACGTCACTTTGGTATGAGGCTCATTATGAGCTGAAGGCATCCAAGAATCAACAGAGGCAAGAATTCTCTTGCCTCCTATTTGCTGCCCAAAAGCAGGATACAAATTTCCCTTTGTGAGGGTGTCCCCTTCACCCTACCAGGAACAGGAGAATAATTTTTATCACCAGAGATAGAGTCGGCACCAAGAAAAGTTGCCATGAACAAACCTTACTAAAATAGCCCTTCTCTTCCATTACTTTCTCCCATATATTTTCTAGTCACTTTTCCACAACTTACTGTGCCTTGAAACCCAACCCCACCTTACTTTGCTAAAATGGTATAATATATATGCTGCTGAGTTGAATTGCTTCTTTGAGTTTCACTTCCTTTCTGTAAACTCCTATCCAAATAAAATATTAATAAAATTTATATTACTTTTCTCCTGTTAATCTGTCTTTTTCCCATTAAATTTGCAAGCCCTGGCCACCGAACTTAAGACAATAGAGAAAAAGTTTTTCCTCTTCTACAGTCATTTTCTTTTTGTTTGTTTGTTTGTTTTGAGACAGAGTTTTACTCTTGTCGCCCAGGCTGGAGTGCAATGGGGCGATCTTGGCTCTCTGCAACCTCCACCTCCCGGGTTCAAGCGATTCTCCTGCCTCAGCCTCCCGAGTAGCTGGGATTACAGGCGTGCACCACCACACCCAGCTAATGTTTGTATTTTTAGTAGAGATAGGATTTCACCAGGTTAGCCAGGCCAGTCTCAAACTCCTGACCTCAGGTGGTCCACCCACCTTGGCCTCCCAAAGTGCTGGGATTACATGTGTGAGCCATCGCGCCCAGCCCACCCCTTGACACTCTTTCCTCCTTCCCCCAGCAACCCAGCCACACCTGCCTTCCTCAATTCTTGAAATGCACTGACCTCTTCTCAGCTCTTCCACAAGCCCTTGCCTCCCCTAGAAATGCTCCCCCACAACTTCCCATCTCATCTCCACGTTTCAGCTTAAATGCAATAAGAAGTTCTCGTCTACTAATCTCCCTCACAGCACAGGTTATTTCATAGGCACTTCTGAAGGCGTGTGCTTGTGCTCAGCTATTGTCTCATTAGAATGCAGGCCTCAAAAGGCAAGGACCAGGTCTGATATGCTGACCACCAGATCATCCCAGCACCCAGCACAGCATCCATACACAGTAGGGGCTCAGAAACATTTGTTTATGAATGAATGCCTTGCCCTAAATAAATGATTAGGGTCAGGACAGGCACCATATCCACTCCCCAGTGTTTCTCTGGATAACTCTTCCAGTTCCCCATGGACTAAAGACCCAGACTTCCAAGACTAAGCCTGCAGTTTCACAGACTCAAAGCTTTTTCACCAGTCTGTAAGCCAGGAGATATTTCTCCCAAGAAAAGGGGAAGAGGGCAATCTTCTCCCTCCTTCTTGATATAGCCCAGCCCCAGGGCCCAGGGTTTGTCCATACAATCCCCCAAGACAACATTCACCTCATTGGGATGGCCGGGGTAAAATGTTTTAGAGAACCTGAACATCACCTAAAGCGCTTCCTTGTGTAACTTTCCTGAGAAACTCAGAAACAAATGTTACAACATTTTTAAGAGATTTGGCATTTGGTGCCACATGAGGATACACAAAATGAATTAATTATTTAGCTATTTTCTGTAAAGCAGCTCCATAATACCTTTGAGGGCTTTGTGTTTAATTCTACTAAAGGATTACCATCAACCTAATTTCTCCCTTTCATATTTTACTAGCTTTTAAGTCTATAGCAGCATAAAAGATGAAAGGATGCATTCGATTGTTTTAAAATGCTAATTTCACCAAGCCTTTGGTGGCTGTTCAAGGTGATTTCTCCTTTAATGAGGAAACGACTTAGTGAATCTGACTCCCCATGTAAACTGCTGGGTGTTCTGTTCACAGCCTCACTAATTTGGGCATTAATTTGATCAAGAGTAGTTTACACTGCAAACCTACAAAACCTGCATTTCCTTCACTATTGGCAACAACAAGGAACCAGCTCCATGTATATAAATGAAGCGTTTGCTCTTTTTTGGAAGGCGGAGTGGTAATAATCATAAAGTGATGGAAACCACACACTAGTAGCAATTCCACATGTGCAGAAGCTATGGGGAAGTAGAAGTTCACAGCAGTGGCTAAAATAGGCAGAACGTATTGCTTCCATGACAGCTGAACTCCAGGACAGGGAGCAATGAATGGCCACTGCAACTGGGAGATGCAATCATGTGGCCTCCAGAATGGTGGCGGAACCCAAATGTCCTCCCAGTTCTCTTATGAGGCCCAGCTCTACCCCTGATCTCTGTCTTCCTAATTTGGGGAGTATACTTACATCTCACTGTTGGGGTAATCTAAATGGATCCTGGCAAGCAACAGTCTCAAGGCAGTGCCACTGGTCCTATAAGGGGACCAGGAGGCAGGCATGTCTGGCTCAATGCAAACATACCAATGCTAGAGAGAAAAACAAGTCAAATGCAGGCACAGCTGAGGGAAGGACCACAGTGTGTAGACAAATGAAAGAATATATCTATGGTCATGTTGGAGAACAGTCTTCATCACACGCTTAACTATGTGAGCAGCAATGTGCCTGGCACATGATAGCCAGGGCCAGACATATGAGCACACGGACTGTGCAAAGCCACAGCCTCAGGTCCAGCTGGGAGTACAGTAGTGACCAACACAGAGTCCCTGCCCTCAGGGAGCTAATGCCCTAATGGGGGTCACAGGTAAAAAACAAGTAAACAAATAGCTCAGTCCTGCTTGGCATTTTCAAGAGGAAAGACTCATGTGAATGGAGGTTGGGTGAGAAGGAGAGGGTATGAAACGTACCCAGAAAGGGGGAAGGGGCGGCGGTGAGTTGCTTGGATTTTATTCCACATTTGGTAGGAAATTATCCAAAGATTTTAAGCAGAGGAATCACATGATTTGATTTCTGCATTTCAAATATCAAGCTTACTCTGGTTGTTCTGTATAATTAGACTACCTTGGGGTGAAAGTGGAAGCAGACGGAAAGAAAGTGAGAGGCTATCACAATATTGCAGGTGGGAAGTGAAGGTAGCTTGGAGTGGGTGCTGGTGAAGGTGTCAAGAACAAGATGAGTTTGGAGTGCAGTTTGAAGACTGGGAAGACCCTGAGCAAAGATTTGGGTGATATAGTCCCAAGAAATTGGTGTGGGCATGAGAAAGTAAAGCAAGGAAGGGAAGAAAGTCAATAGAAGATATATTAACCTCTGGACAACTGGGCCTCCAGATACCTGGGAACTCTCAGAATCAGCACTGCTCTGATGACGGGTAAATCAGCACTTGCCCCAGAGAGGGCAAGGACACTGATATGTCTGTCCACTAACTCTCATCCCTTGTTGACTGAAGGTTGTTCCCAGTTATAATTTCTGGGCCATTCCAGATCAACTTCAATCCCCAGCCAGAGAACACCCTTGGACAGAGAACCAGGAAGCTGTTGGCATGTAAGAGAACTGTTCCTGGTGGCCTCCAGGGTGGGCCGAGGGACCTCCCACAGCACCTTTTACTCTCAGATTCTCATGTCTTCTGGAAAGGCTGGGGCTGGTGCCCAGGGGGAGTGGCTGGCTTAGAGAGTAACAGTCACAGTTCCATCGTGACCAACGGGAGGCTGACAGAAGGGCACAGAGGAATCCTATTGGTAGATTCAGGAAGATGGAGCCATTCCGTCTATTTTATCAGTGAAATAAGAAATGGGGGGTCATCTGTTAAAGAAGGTGAGCAGGTGAAATTGCTGGAGATTTGTTGAAAGTGAAGGTGTGAGATGTCATCAAGAAGCATGGAAAGTGAATTTACCAAGAAAACACAGCATAGGTGGGAGGAGGGCCAAGTGCTCATTTTGAGGTCAGAAACAGCCATCCCAGTTGTGGATCTTTGTCCAGACACTTTCAGGTGTGTGGGTGTCAGTCCACAGGTGACCTGGGACATTGACAGGTGTGTGTGAAGAAGTGGGGAGGAGCACCAGAGAGTTGAGGTTCATGCTTCAGCATCCAGGGGAATCCAGGTTTTGTGGGGCCTGAAACTTAAACACTTTTGGGTGCCGTCTTTAAGAAAAAGTTTACAAAATCACAAATATAAAATTAAAAACAAAAGCAAATATTTGTTTAGAAAGATAAAATGGATCATAACAAATCACAAATTTTGAAACCCAACACATCCCAGAAACATCACTTAATCCATGAAAATAACTTTTACTAAAGAACACAACTTTTTGTTATATTAATTTCCTTTCTTTTTCACCTATTTATGTGCCAACAATTTTGTGATATTTTCTATACAGAGAACAGAAAGATAACTCAGGCTTTCTTTTAACAAGATTGATTGATATTTGTTTGTTCTTACTGATGGTTGGGGCGAATAAAGCATGTGACTTCACACAGATACTCTTATTGTTTGTAATACTCCTACAGGTTTTATGCTACAAATACAGACATTTTGATAAATTCTACTGCACATGATGCCCATAAAAATACATATTGTGTTTGTAATTGTAAATGTTGCATCATTGAAGATATTCTTTCTGGCAAGGCATCTATGAGAAATTTCCAGACTCAGTTCTGGATCTATAGAGTTCAAGCTCAATTCTCCCCCACTACTCATATACTTCCTGTGCTGAGCACTGTAGGACATGATCAGATCACGATATAACCTCTGGCCCTGGCCTCTCATGTCATAATGATGGGTAAATCAGCACAATAGTCAGGACGCATATTCCTGGAAGCCATTTCTACATGAAGACAGCTAGCAATAGTGTATCCATACCTAGATGTTATCCCTGTAAACCCAAACTAGATGCATGCCCCACTCAACTTCCCCTTAGCCATATCCCAAAACTGCCTGTGGCTACACCAGCCCTGCCCACCATCCCACCCACCAAAAGGGATGTGCAACAGAGGGGAAATTTGAGGAGGAAGAGACAAGTGATTGTAACTCCCTGTGGTTTAATATCTCACAATTGCAAATTTTACAATTAGCATGAGACCTGTGAACACATTGTTAGAGCCTCTCTTAGGTCCTTGGAAGTGGCCCCTGCATGTGGAGACCTCAAAGCCTAAATACCATTAGCTACACACTCAAACTTCTCTGTAAGGCATAATCGTAGTGGTGGGTCAATCATCTCCAAGCTAGTCAAGAACTATGCACATAAGGGGTATTAGGCAGTGTGATACTGTGTCTTAAGTATCAGCTTGACTAGGCTAAAAGGATGCCTAGAGAGCTGGTAAAACATTATTTCCGGACATGTCTGGGAGAACGTTTCTGGAAGAGATTAGCATTTAAATTGGTAGACTGAGTAAAGAAGATCATGTTCACCAACATGGGTGGGCATCATCTAATCTGTTGAGGTCCCAAACTGAACAAAAAAAAATGAAGGAAGAGCAATTTTTTTCTTCTTGAGCTGGGACATCCATCTTCTCCTGACCTCAGACATTGGAGCTCCTGGTTGAGGAGTTCCCTTTGGATTCCAGAACTCATGCCAGCAGTGTCCACCCCTGGCTCTCAGGACTTTGGACTCAGACTGAATTATACTCCCAGGTTTCCTGGTTCTCCAGCTTGCAGATGACATATTGAGGGACTCTGGGGCCTCCATAATCATGACAGCCAATCCCCATAATAAATAAATCTCCTCATATATATACACACACACACACACACACACACACATATATCCTATTTGTTCTGTTTCTCTGGAAAGCCCCTATTAATATGGGCAGTAAAAATAGAGCAAAGTAAATGAATGGAATGTGTGGCTCATGGTGAAAAGAGTTGAAGTGGGTGGAAATGGAGTTAATGTCCTGGGAATACAGATGTTGTGGGCCACAGGCTGAGAAGCTTGGATTTGAGACTTTGGATTCAGTAAAGGTTCAACAGAAACAAGAACAAGAGTGTGACCATGGGAGTCATGGGCCTTAAACAGCCTGGAAGTGGTGATCACTGGACACAAGCAGGCCAGGGAACTTAAGAGGCACTGAATGGATTCTAGAGAGGCATTGTCCAGTATACCAGCAATGAGCCATATGTGGCTACTGTACTCAAATTTAAAATGGCTACAATTAAATGTGGCTGGTGGCTGCTGTATTGGACAGAACAGATAGAGAATATTTCCATCGTTGCAGAACATTCAGTTGGAAAGTGCTGCTCTAGAAGATATTGGAATTATCTAAGAATTATGACCAAAGTGTTTAGGTATAAGAAGACAATAAGCCAGGTTAACTGAATTCAAATCCTGGCTCCACCAATGGCTAACAAAGTATCACCTTAGACATATTGCTTAGCCTGTCTTTGTCTCATTTTCCTTGCCTCTGGAATGTGGGGTAATAACAGTACTTACCTTAGAAGGTTGCTGTGAAGATAAGTTAATATACAGAAAGCACTTAGAAAAGTGCCTGGCAGGTAGGAAACACTATTCAAGTGTTAGCTAAGGTGATTATATGTTAAAACTAGAAATGAATGAAGGAGAATAAAAGGGAGAGAGAATCAGAGCAAGAGGATTATTGTCGCAATAAGGGGCAGCAGATGGCATAGCTTGATGGTGGGGCTTGCAAGAAGCTGGGATATTTACAGGGCACAGGCAATGGAAGAGAGGAAGACACCAAACTCATTTGAGGCTCCACAAAACATAGTATGAAAAATATGAAAAACAACCCACTCTTAGGAAGTCTGTAGGGAAGCTGAATACTCAGGGTGCAGCTTCATATCTGCAGATGTAAGAATGTGAGAAAAGCCTTCAGAGAAGAGATTGTGCTGCATCGCGTTTTGATGATGGTGGCCCCTGTATCCCAAATGGTCAGGTGGAAAAGCCAGAAAGCAGGGCAGGTGGGGAACTGGGTCAAACTACAGCCAGACCAGCATAAGAGTCAGGGTGGCAATGGTTTACCTGGAGGCCAGCACTTCTGGAGGTGCCCAAGGCATTCAGGCTTGGAATCCATGACAGGATGCAAAAGGCCTGATGTCCCCCAGGGGAACGTCAGCACTCATCATACTCACAGCCTCCTCCTCATTTTACATGGGTGTTTACAGTGGTATGTCAGGCAGTGTGTTAGGGGTCTTCAGAGAAACAGAATCAATAGAGTATATATGAGTATATGAGATCTATTATGGAGGCTGGCTCATGTGATTATGGAGGCTCAGAAGTCCTTCATTCTGCCTTCTGCAAGCTGGAGAACAAGGAAAGCCAGTGGTGTAATTCAGTCCACATCTGAAAGCCTGAAAACCAGGAAAACAGAACCGAGGGCAGGAGAAAATGGGTGTCCCAGCTCAAGAAGAGAGAGAGAGAGAATCTGCTCTTCCTCTATCTGTTTGTTCTATTCTGGTTCTCAGTGGATATTAGATGATGCCCACCCACATTAGTGAGGGCAGATCATCTTTACTCAGTCTACTGAGTCAAATGCTAATCTCTTCCAGAAACACCCACACAAACACTCACTACCAGAAGTAATGTTTTACCAGCTATGTGGGCATCTCTTAGCCCAGTCAAGTTGACACATAAAATTAACCATCACAGGCAGTGACAGACAGAGAGTGGCGCTCCAGGTGAGTTAATATTTGAAAATCAGGTGATTCTTTTGTTTTAGTCTACTTACTCACCAACATACCCCTGCATTTATCCCTCCCTCAGTCATCTCTCTACCTATTTTTCTACTCACCCACAAACTCATCCACCCACCTGTGCCTCCAACTGTCCACCCTTCCACCTTTCCACCTGTCAGTCCACTCATCCACTTGCTACCCACTCATATATCCATTCCTTTGAGTCCCTATTAAGCACTTCATAAGTATAAGACGTGAAATTCAGTGTTTCATTTAGATGACCTTTTCATTTCCAATCATATATCTCAATTTCTCTTTAAAATGATGGATTTTATGCATGTAAACCCCTTGTCTTATTTATAATTTTATCTTCAAGGCTGCTGCAATTCAAGCCATTTTTCTCTCCATAGAGGCCCCTTCTCCTCCACGCTATTTGCATTACTTGTGCATGGCTAATTAACTTCTTTAATCACAAGAAGCCTCCTTCCAACACTGTCAGTGTTAGGAAAGAACACATCATAAGAATTGTGGTGTTGTTTCCTTAAACATAATAAGGAAACAATAGCTTAGGGTTTATAATTTTACTAACAGTAGAGACATTTGCCCAGAGAGACATGGATAAATAAAATCCAGTTCAGTAGCTAACAGAAAAAATAAATAAATAAATAAATGTATAAGCAGAAGAAAGGATTATGGAAAATATGCGCTAAGCCTTCTTGTGCTGTCTCCAGAATAGTGTTTTGAGGAAGGATAGTAACAATAGCTGACATTTATGGAAGTCTTACCGAGTGCTGAGTTCTGTGTATGAATTATCTTATTTAATTATCACTGCATTAAAAGATAAATTTAGCTATTACCCCACTTTGTAGATAGGGAAATTAAGGCATTGCTCCATCTTGCAGCCAAGCATAGGCGGTAAAGCTGGGATTACAGCGAGGCAGGCTGACTTGAGCCCAGGCTCTCCCCCTGACCCTCCCCCTTTGTATGGAGGGGAAACGCTGAGAGTTGAGGCATCATAATAGGGTGTAAAGTAGAAATAGCAAGGCCTAAGAGCCAAAGGCCCCACATGCTAGTCTCAGTCCTGCTGCTGCCTAATTTGTGACCTTGGGTAAGTTACTTTACCCCTGTGGCCCTTGTAAAATGAGAAGGCTGGACTACATGATCTCTTATATCTGTCAGCCCCAAAGCCTGAAATAGCTACATTACCATATTGCTATCTCTGGAATCCATCTGTGGTGTTAAGCCAAAGTTGCCACAAAGTTACCCAAGCAATCAGAATTACCCAGAGCAAGGATCATAGGTGGAAATATCAACACATCAACAATGAAACACAGTCCAGGCAATTCTGTGCCTGATGAGAATGCCAGAGAAGATCCCAGCAATCAGAAACTGTGGCACAGAAGCACCTTGATGCCATCCCCTGGAGGACCTGCAAACCACACAGCATTTTTTTTTTTTTTTTTACAGAATCTCGCTCTGTTGCCCAGGCTGGAGTACAGTGGCATGATTTCGGCTCACTGCAACCTCCACCTCCTTGGTTCAAGCAATTCTCCTGCCTCTGCCTCCCTAGTAGTTGGGATTACAGACACCCACCACCACACCAGGCTAATTTTTATATTTTTAGTAGAGATGTGGTTTTACCATGTTGGCCAGGCTGGTCTCGAACTCCTGACCTCAAGTGATAAGCCTGCTTTGACCTCCCAAAGTGCTGAGATTACAGGCATGAGCCATTGTGCCCAGCTTCCCACCGCGTTCTTTACAAGTAATAACTTACAAGGAGGCACATAAGGAGGATCCAGCACAAAGATGATTGACTTTCTGATTCCTCCATTCAACACTTATGTGCTGTGTACCTACTACATGCCCTGGAAGCAACCAAGTGCTGGAGATGCAAGGTGAATAGAAAACAGAGACAGGAGACAGCCAAACACCCAACTTAGAGAACTATGACTCACCCTGTATTAGAAGTATGCCCAAATGTTTTGAGGGCACAATCAAGAACTATTAATCCATGCTCTTTTTCATACCATTGGCTTCCTTCAGTTCCTTAAACTTCTTGAGCTTTTTCCTTCTGCTTTCCCAGGGTCTGAAATGCTCTTCCCCTTGCCCTAGGGATGAATGCCTCCTATTCATCTTCCAAGGATCAGATTACAAGTCTCCTCCTCCAAGAGGTCCCCTTTGATCTAGAATTCCTCCATCATTCTCCAGCTTAGCATCTGATTAGCCTTATGTTACCTATTACTGTTTTAAATCATTTGTATTTATATATTTACTTATTCCTTTACACCCTCAGGAGGGCAGGCATTACATCTGCTATGTTATCCATGGTATCCCCAGTGCCCCAGTTACTGCCTATGTGTAATTTCAAATGTTTTCTGAATAAATAGATGTCTGGGGAGGACAGGGAAGTCTTCATAGGGAAAACATCTAAAGAAGAGCAGGATTCCTCAGTATACAGAGTGAGGACAGGGGTTTTTAGGAGATCAGCATGTGCAAAGGCACTGGGGTAAGATCAAGAAGGCTGATCCCAGAAAACTGCCTGATGGGGACTAAGGGACTTGTTCCCCTCTTTTGCCTGAGAGCCTATCCCTGAAAGTGTCAGCCCTTCCATCTTTCTTCATTGGGAAAATGTTGAGTCAGAGCAAACAAAATTGCTCAGTTTAAAATAAAACAAGGCTAAGAAAACCAAGGAAATAATGCAAATACAGCTTATCAGATGCATAGGTGGGGAAAAAAGCCTCACAGTTGTTGAAATTGTACATGAAAATGAAGCATGATTTGTTTCCAGATTGTTCTACAGAAAGCATACACTATGTTTGCCTTGGTGTAATTTACTAAAAGGACTGGCAGACAGTTATTAACACATTAGTTTAATTTATACTTGCTAATAGGCCCATTGTGTCATTCTCATCACCCATGAGATCAACTCTGGATAGCACAGTTCTGTCAAAAAAAAGCTAGGCAAGGCCTGTCTGCCTTCTCATCAACCCCAGGTACTAAGTGCCTTCTTCTCATCTCATCCTTCATTCATAAGGATGGGAGGATGCACATGAGGCTTCCTCTGAGTTGCAGAGCATCATAGAAATTTGGTTTGTGGCATCTTCCAGCCCCTACTCAAATGCAGATGCCAAGTCTCATCCCTTCGTGTTACCCATTTGCATAGAAAGTGCACTCTGGGGCTTCTAGTTTTGAGAGCGGAAATTAACCAGTGATACAGAAAGGATGCCACGTTATATTTAGATTGATTCCAAACATGCTTATGTCAGGGCTGGTGCCACAGTGCATACACCAACAGAATTAATGATGATTAGATGCCCTCCTTGTCAGGTAGAATTGGAGAAGTGGTCATTACTTGAGTTTATGATTCCTCAAACAAAACAAATGAGCACATCCTTCCTAAGAAAAAGCCCCCCGCCCATCTAAGCATTAGCCACTTCCTGGAGTTTCAGTGGATGCCAGTTCCATTTCTAAAGGAAGCATCTTACAGAACAAAGGCTGGAGACTACAGCAGAACCTTGCTAGAACTAACTTTATGGTGAGATTGTTCGGGGAAGCTACAGCATCATATCCCACAGATTTACTGTGTTATAAAACACAGCCAAAATTATGCTTTGAAATACTTATTGAATGAGTATAACGAAGGTTTCTGTATGTCTTAGTCAGTTTGGGCTGCTATGACAAAACTCCACAGACCGTGTGGCTTAAACCACAAACATTTGTTTCCCACAGTTCTGGAGGCTGGATAGTTCAAGGTCAAGGTACCAACAGATTACTATGTGGTGTGGGCTCTCTTTCTGGTTTGCAGATGGCCACCTTCTTGCTATGTTCTCACATGGCACAGAGAGAAAGAGAGAGAGAGAGAGCATAAGAGCAAGAGCACACTCTTGTCTCTTTTCCTCTCTTATAAGGGCACTATCCTATGATGGTAGCTTCACCCTCATAATTTCATCTATAGACCTAATTACTTCCCAAAGGCCCCGCCTCCAAATACTGTCACATTGAGGATTAGGGCTTCAACATATGAATTTGGAAACTGGTACAAACATTCAGCCCAGAGCAATAAGTAATAAAATGTTTTTGCCTCCCTTATCAAACCCAGCTTTGAAGTCTACAGTTGAAAAACTTGATTTTTATCCCCACCTAATAACACTTTAATTTTTAAAATTGTCAGTGCTCCTCCAAAGGGAAGTTACACTTTTGAATCAATTAGAAACTTCTTAGTAATCAGGTATTTAAACAATGCCCTATCCTGTGATTTAAAGTAGTGTCTGTCTAACCTGTCTGGGGGACACCTGACAGTGCAAAATGCTCAGACAGCTCCTGGGGACAGCCTGTTCTACCGTTTTTCTACACAAATAACAACCATGTTCCTGGAATTTCCAGCAAAATGAGGTAGGAGGTATTCCTATTGCATTTTGATGTATTTAAACAGCTCCATAAATCAAACAGCTTGTGCTGAGGAATTTCTTGTTTTTCACCAAGAGAACAGTTAGGGGACTTTAGGACCCAGCTCCATTGTCACAGGTTAGATAAAATGATGACTGTATCTCACAATGACTCTAATGCAAACAGCTCCACTGAGTCTCTTCAAAGTTCAAAACACATCTAGGAGCATGGAATCGTTCCTCCAGGAAGCCACTTTGCTGGCATCTGTGATATGCAGGCATAAAATATACAGCAGACAATTATTCAAAGACAGAACTATTCTCTTTCCCTCTCCCTCTCCCTCTCCCTCTCTCTTTCTCTCTCTCTCTCTCTCTCTCTCTCTCTGGCAAGTAACTCAGTAAATGTATGGTGCCATTTTATCTATTATTAAAATGACTATATAAAATGAAGGAGAATAATTCAGTAATTTGGCCTATAAAAATGAAATGGACTGGGTCGTCCATGAACGGGAGCCTGGTTCCCAGCATTCTGGAATGCTCTTCTCATTCCAGAATGTAACTTCATTATTTAACCTGCCTTGTCCTGCCTTATTTATCATGTCCCCCTCCTGCTGGGCTTCTTTCCCACCCTGGGTTCAGGACCACTCTGCAAAGACTTGCCTGCAAATGCAAGAAAATGTGTTCAAGGGAACTTCCATTATGGCCCTCCTCCCACATTATCATTATTTTAATAAAAGCAATGCAAGCACAGGGAGGAAAAAAGAAAATCACAAACTGTACAGAGAAAGGGTTAAAGTGAGAAAGGACCATTCTCTCTCCCCTTCCACTCTGAGTCCTTTGCAAAGATAACCATTATCAATATTTCTTGCACACCTTTTCAGTAAAATATTAATGTGTGTAACTGCATACATTTGCATATGCTTTTAACATATTCAGTTAGGGTTATGTTTTATATATGCGTATACTATTCTTGATTTTTCTTTTAACATGTGTTGAAAATCATTTCACATCACATACATCTCTTTTTAAATTTATATTTCATTTTACTTTTTATTGTGGTAAAATATATATAAAACATTTTAATTCTTTTTAAGTGTATAATTAGGTGGCATTAGGTACTTTCACAATGTTATATAGTCATCACCACTATCTATTTCCAGAACTGTCTCATCATACCAAACAGAAACTCTGTACCCATTAATCCATTTATGCTGGAGGTTGCAATTTTTGGAATTACAGACGTGTGAAAAATCCTACTGCAATGACCTTGAGCAGTAGGATATAAATAACTCCTACAGGCTTAGCATTCCAATAATGGAACACTAGGCATAAATGGGCAATAACCCCCCATTTTCCCCTCCCACTAGTCCCTGGGAACTTCTTTCTACTTTCTGTCTCTACAGATTTGCCTATTTCAGGTACTTCATATAAGCAGAATCAAATATGTGTCCTTTGGTGCCTGGCTTATCTCACTTAGCATAATGTTTTCAAGGTTCATCCATGTCACAGCATGCTCAGAATTCCATTCTTTTTTAAGGCTGAATTATATTTCATTGTATGGATATGGCACATTTTTTTCATGCATTTATCTGTTGATGAACACCAACTTTTGGTGACTGTGAATAATGCTATTACCGTACAAGTATCTGTTGAGTCCCTGCATTTTATTATATTAGATGTAAAGCTAGGAGTGGAATTGCTAGATCATATGGGAGTTCTATGTTTAACTTTTTAACTGCCAAATCATTTTCCACAGCCACTGCACCATTTTACATTCCCACCAGCAATGCACAAGGGTTCTAATTTCTCCATATTGTCCCCAGTGCTCATTATTTTCTTTTTGAAATAATTAGTCATCCTAGTGGGTATGAAGTTTCATCTCACTGTGGTTTTGATATGTATTTCTCTAATGACTAATGGTGTTAAACATCTTTTCATGTGCTTATTCGCCATTTGTTTATCTTCTTTGGAGAAATATCTCAAGTTCTTTGCCCATTTTTGAATTAGATTGTTCTCTTTGTTTTTTAGTTTTATCTATTTATTTTTTAAATAAACTTTTTAAATTGAAGCACTACATATATAAAGTGCCAAAATCATCAGTATAGAACTTCATGAATTTTCAAAGTGAATACATTCAAATAATCACCATCTTTTTCAAGAGATAAAATATTACTCAGCACCCCAGATGGCTCCCTCATGCCCCATCCTAGTCATTAGTTACCCTCAACAAAGGTCCCCCTCACTCCAGCTTCTATCTAGCTTCTATCACTATCATTTAGTTTCTCCTGCTTTTGAGCTTTAGACACTTGGAATCATAAGATATAATATGTCCTACAGGTTGAGTATATTTTATCCAAAATACTTGGAACTAGAAATGTTATAATTTTTTTTCAGATTTTGGAACATTTGCAGTATACTTACTGGTTGAGCATCCCAAATCCAAAAATCCAAAATCCAAAATGCTTCAATAAGCATTTCCTTTGAGTACCATGTTGGTCCTCAAGTTTTGGATTTGGAGCATTTCACATTCCAGATTTTCAGATTTGGAATACTCAAACTGTATTATATTATATTTTTTATGTCCAACTTCTTTTACTCAACATTGTATTTGTGAAATTCATCTATGTTGTTAGTTTACTCATTTTAATTGGGGTATGATATTCCAATAGCATGTTTATTCTGCAGTTTATTGATCCAATCTATGATGTTTGGATATTTGGATTGTTTCCAGTTTGGGCTAATATAAATACTCTATAGCAGTTAGGAACATTTTTATGATGTCTTTTGGTGATCAGATATATGCATATCTGTGGTGTTTACACATAGCAGTGGATCTGCTGGGTTATATGCTATGCATTTTTTTTTCCAAAGTGGTTGTACTGATTTGTACTCCAACCAGTAATATAATTATCTTAGAATAAATATCCCAATTAATTTTAGTAATCCATTGTATAGATGTGCATAATTAAACTCTCTATTCTCCTACTAAAAATGTTTAGCTTGTTTGCAGTTTTTAAATTTTTATATTTTTGCTATTATAAACAGTGCTGCAATGAGTATCCTTACACATATAAATTAGCAAAGTTTTGCAAATATAAACATAGGGTAAATTCCTAGCAGGGTAACTCCTTTGCCTACATGTCTATGCATTAAACATTTTGACAGACATGACCAAATTACCCTCCTATGTGGTTACAAACATTTCTACTCCCACTGACATTAGGAGGTTGACTGCCAAATACCACCTCCCTACCCTGTCCCAACAACAGTTAATTTAATTGTTTCCAACTTGATGGGTGAACAATGGCATTACTTTGTTGCTCTGATTTGCATTTTTTAATTATGGAGTGAGTTTCTTACTTTCATTTTTAACCTGTCACTGCAGTCAGTGACAAGAGGAGGCAGCCACTTAACCCAAAGATAGGAGAAGAAGCTTCCTTCTCACCACATCAACATCCTCTCCATGCAAGACAAATGGTAAATCCAACTCAAATTTGTTTGTCAGGCTCTAAAGTTCTCAAAAGCATCTGGAGTATATCATAACATTGCCTTTTCCATTACAATTATTGGTGGCATCCCAGCTGTGAAGTGGGCCTCGGTGGGCAGTACAGCTGTCTCATGACTGGCTGCTCCTTCCTGCCCAATCATTCTCCTAAGAGCAACTCCGTTTTGTCTGTTGAGGCAACAGGAGATCACGGCTTCACCAGCAGCAGCAGCATGGCTTATCAGGACTTGCCTGGACTGACAAACGTCCTCACAGCTTCCTTTGACCAAGAAAGTTTGAGTGTTGAATTCTCCCTATGGTTGGAGAGTACCATCTCTGCAAAAACTCTAAATGTGAGTCCCATGCTAGCTGATTTCCAAGAAATATTGAAAGCTGCTGTGCTTGCTTCCTATGGCTGCTATAACAAATTACCAAAAACTAGGTGGCCTCAAAAACCAAAATGAATTATCTCATAGTTCTGGAGGCCAGAAGCCTGAAAACAAGGTGTCAGCAGAGCTATATTCTCTGGAAGGCTTCAGGGGAGAATCTGTTCCTAACCTCTCTCCTGGCTTCTGGTGTCAAGGCAAGCCTGGGCATTCCTTGGCTTGCAGCTGCATAGCTCCCATCTCTGCCTCCATTATCATCACATTGCATTATCCCTGTGTGCACCTGTGTCCACATTTCTCTCTTTTTCTAAAGACACCGGTCATACTGGATTAGAGCCCACCCCGAAGACTTCATTTTAGCTTGAATACATCTTCAAAGAATTTATTTCCAAAGAAGGTCACATTCACAGGTACCGGGGGTTAGGACTTCACCATATATTTTCAGAGAGACACAGTTCAACCCATAACAGCTGCCTAAATCTGGAAACTTGCCTCTAAACTCTCACCTTCCCAACCCATTCTTCACCTTAACACCAAGTGACCTGAGTCATTTTTCTAAATTATGGGAACCGTCCTGCCACACCCTTCCTAGGATATATGTCACAGCTCTGGCCATTTGCAGAATCAAATCCAAACTCCTTAGCATGGAGGCCCTCCAGTACCCATCCCTTTCTCATTTCTGCCTCTTCTTCACTACTTCCCCAACATATGCCTTGCATTCCAGCACCCCCTGGCTATTTACCCTTCTCCCAACATACCCTGCTTTTTGACTTTTATTTCTAAACCTGGAATGTTATTCCCTCATGCACTCTACCTCCTGAACTCTTTATTCATCCCTCAAGCCATCCCCAAAGCAAATGCCACCTCTTCCAAAAAGCCTGCCCCAATCCTGCTTTGGGGTGGGAAGGTTAATTCATCTTCCTCTATAATCCAGACCCCACTCCTTGTATTACTTCCTTCTCCCTATAGCTAGGCCTTGGTGTGCCCATCTTCCCTGCCAGGGCATCTCTTCAAGCTAGGAACTGTGGCCTGTATAAGTGAATGCCAGCACATGGTAGGTGCTATTGAAGTTTCTGGAAGAGAGACATGGATGATTTAAGGACAGTGGTGTGAGCTTCTAACTGGTTGCAGCAGAGTAGAGTCAGCACTCCTCATGTCAGGTGCTCATGAAAATGAATAGGGACCACTTCAAGCCAACTCCCTTCCCCCTTCTCTAGTGAGGAAACAAAGCCCCTGATACCTACTCTTGGCATAATAACAACACAGCACTGAGTCATTCTCCCCACTCTGAGGACAGGGCCATGTCCTATTTGTCTTTATACTTCAAGGGCCTAGCACAGCACAATAGGTCAATAGGTCTCTGGTGAGTTTGATAAATTAATTCCTTGACCACTGAACCAGAACTAGGCACAGTGCTTGCTGGTAGTCAGAATTGGAACCAAGCTTAGGTAGAGTTGCCAATTTTAAACACCTAGCACAGTGGCCCTCCAACAGTAGGGGCTGTCGGTATTGTCATTTATTACTGAAAGGAGAGTGAACTTGACTCTTAGATTTGGTCTCGATGAAACTGCATTTCTTTTAGAGGTTGAATTGAGTTTCCTGACAAGTACCAAAAATGCAACAATTTAGTGGTATTGAGGAGAAACCTGAAAGCTTGTTCCCAGAGGTGCTGGTGGCACAAAGTTCAGAAGCAGGTTCTTCCTTTGTGTGGAGTGGCCACAGGACACATACAGACAAGGCCCAGAGAGTGCTGTGAAGAAGGATTCAGGGTTCTTCATGCCCTACCTCCAACCCATCTCCCCTGCCCACCAGCTCTTTCGCAGTGTTTCTTATCTCAGCAAATGACCCCACTGTCCATCCTGGCATCAAGTTAGGAGCTTAAGTGTCATCCTCTACCCTGAACCTCTCCACTACCTTTCTAAATCTAAAACTACATCTTGTCAATGTCATCTTTTGAATTGCTTCCAAAGATCCAATTATTCCCACTACCATCTCCATCCCATTTCCCCCATCTCTCCCGGGTTCCCTGCTGCTCTCCCATTTCCATTCCTGCCCCATCTACACCATAGCCAGAGAGGTCCTTGCAAAATGGAAATCAATTGCATTTAAAACACAGATTCACAAACATTCGTTCTTAAAGGACTCACTCTTGAAACCCTGTAAGAGTTTCCACTTGGTATGGGAATAAGTGTAACAGGAATTCCTGGCAATGCCTACCAGACCCTGCATAGCCTGTACAATACTCCCTGCCCTCTCAGACCCACCTTGACTTGTTCACCCCTCACTCACTGCCACACTGGCCTTTGCTCAGTTCCTGGTACATGGGTGCCCCTTCTCACCTCAGGGCCTTTGAACTTGCTGATCCATCTTTCTGGAATGTTCTTCTCTCATCTTGAACCAAGTAATCCAACGTCAGCCTTCAGATTCCCTTCAAGCACCACTTCCCTGGAAAGCCTTCCTTATCCCTTCTGCTTAAATCTGATCTCCCATTGCACACTCTCTGATACTGTATGCCTCTCCTTTTTTCCACTTTAGTGTTCACTGTACAATTATTTGATGCATATTTCTCCCTTACTATGCTGTAGGCCCCATAGGGAAGGCACTGTGTTTTCTCCTCATCATCACATTCTCCTGACCTAATCAGTACCTGGCATGTACTAGGTGCACAGTAAACACTCGTTGAATGGATACGTGATGAATGATGAATGAATGAACATGTGCATGCCTTTGTAGTTGCCTATGTGCCCACTTGATTGAAATTCCGGTATCTTGCACTACACAGCAGGGTGGGAGAGATGATTTGTTTTTTGGACACGTGTAAAGGAAGTGCCACTGATCACCCAGCTTGTCATAAAATAATCTCAGTAAGGCAACTGCTGCAGCTACCAGGACAGTGAGTGAGCAAACAGTGTGGGCCTCCCCATGGTTGGCACTAGTTGAAAATGTTCCCCAAGTACCTTATATAAAACTGTTCAGGGAGGTTATTTATGCTGATTTATCCATTGGAACATTAGAGGATGTTTGCCAAGAATAATGATTTCCATTGCAACACAAGTAGTGCTTCTTCTGAGAAAATTACCCAGCAGATTTGGCTGCCTCTCTAGGCACCTGTTTGAAGGTAGAGAAACGATGTCAACAAAATAGAAACGAACCCCGTTTATCCTTCATTTGCTATGCCAAATGGGCAGGCAGCCTTTCAACTAAAGCCCGATCAAACAATTCAGATAGATATAAAATGAAGAGGTGTAGCAGCAATAATGGTGAGAACGATGCTGAGCATGCTGGGTGCTGTTTATTGAGCTCTCTCTGCACGCCAGGCACAGCGCAGGACACCCTCTAGGTATGCTCTTGTTTAATTCTCTCAAACACTCTCCAGATGTGAGTCCCTTTGACTGAGGAATGAGTGGCTCAGAGAGGTTCAGCGTATCAGCCAAAGTCCACAGCAGGAAATTGTGTAGCCCAGAGCTCCAGACCTCGGTATGTGTGACTCCAGCAGAGTCAGTCATTGTGGATTATACACCAGGTAAATCACCTCCCTGTTGCTTCCACTTCCCCACCCTCTGCCCCAGTCAGTTCTGCTACAGCAAAACTGGGGGACTGAGCTCACATCTGAATGTCAACTGTGTGACCCAGAAATCTGGATAATCCTCACAGCCCTGTGGTGTACAGTATTATCATCCCATTTTACAGATGGGCAAACTGAGGCCTGGGGAGGTTAGTACGTGCCTACAGTTCGTCATTAGTAAGTGCCTTTCCAGCTGTTTGGACTCAAGACTCTGGCTTGGGAGCTCCTGCCTTATTTGACTCCCCTTCCCCTATATAACGTGCCCCTCTTCTGTCATAGCCAGTATCACTCTCACCCTCAAGTGGCAACACCTAAGAGAAAAGGATTAGAGAATTGAGACCCAGGCTGGTGGAGAACTCCCTGCCTAGTTTTTTTAACCCAAGTCTGGTTTCTTTGCATTTCTGGCAGGTGCTGATTGCAACAATTACTCTTCTCTCTTTACAGAGATGCTAAAAATACATGAAGTCAGAGGTCACTTAGCAAAATAAAGACACTCTATTGAAATCATAGGTCTGATTTAAATTAATGTTCTGTAGTCTATCCGTCCATTTTGGGAGAATCAGAAACCACAAAAGGATTCTATCACCAAATCTGCTCTTCCTTTCCCCAGAGCAGGCTTGTCAGAAGACTGGCAAAGTCAGCTGAAGCTGCCAATGCTGAAACTCTGAAAATGACCCCCCAATTTCTAAAACACTCCCCCTCCGTTGGAAGTTCTAGAAAGATATCAGGTTTCATTGGAGACCCCTGTCAGTCCCCAGCTACTTCAGGGCCTGAGGGTGTCTTGGAATGATGGCTCTTTGAACAGGTTAAATTACATCTGCTGAGAAAGGAAAGCAGACAAAATACAACTGAGAAACTCCATCAGTGTTTCCTTGACAAAAGGTCTCTTCCATTATGACTTCAATTGTTCTCTCAGCCTTTCTGATTAAAATAGAATTACCTTCACATTGGTCCACAGGAGACAGGACTCTGGAATGGAAACTAATCTTTCTACATAGAAACAAAAAGTACAGAATTTTAAATGACACAATCTAAAGTTAGACATGTGGGATTTGGGCAGGACCTACTCTGACCACTGTACCCCAAAACCTTGCCTGGGTGGTTAAGGAGAGGGTACATGAGTATCTATGGCCACAAACTCCCTGAGTGCAAGAATCTTGGTCTAGAACAGAGGCCGCCATTTAATAAACACTTGAAACATATTTATTAAATGATCAAATATCAAAAGTAGAGACAACCCAAATATCAACCAAAAGGGAATAGCTAAATTAATGAAGGCATACCAAGACTACAGCTCAGAGATTAATGATAAAGCAAGAGCCAACATGTTAGCTGTCGATGGTATATGGCTAAGGGCAAAGGGAACACCTTACGTTGTCACACTTTTTTGCCAGACTGAAAAGAACAAAAGCTATGGACAAGTGTGTGTGTGTGTGTCTGTCTGTCTGTCTGTCTGTCTGTGTGTCTCAGGTTCTGGAAGAATACACACCAAACTGCTAGCAGTGTCATGTCGCAGGAGCTGGACTAGAGAAGAGGATTTAGGGAATGGAAGACTACCACTATTTATGCTCTTCCGCTGGGTTTCAATTTCTAATGATCAATGTGTATTGATTCTGTAATAAAAAAAGAGAAGTAAATTAATAATACAAAAAATAAAATTGGTTTCCTGTTGACTTATAAATTGAGATATTGGCTATACAGGCTTCCAAGTTTCCAGTTCTCTGAGATTGTGGCATTCATTCATTGGCATTGATCTGTCTCTCTGGAACTCCTGGGGCTCCAGTTTTGAATACGCAGTCAGTGATTCTTGGCCAAATGACAAGGGAGATGGTGGGCAGGGATGGTATTGGAAGTTTATAAAATACAAGGCTGAGCCCTAGCCAATCAATTTGCATGAAGCATCAGAAATTAAAATATCTGCTGAAAATAACTGGAAAAATCATGTGAGTTGTATGTCATGGGAACTTTGAGACAAAGCTCTGGAGTGGGAGCCACCACCGCCAACAGTTCTATAGTGAACACAGTATAACCACTGAGCAGGGGCTCATGATAATAAACACAAGCGCTTATTCAAATGGAAGGTCCCAGGCACCAAACTGTGGCTGAGGCTAAGAAGGACATCAGAGGCAATAATTTGTTGCTGATATAGTTTGGTTCTGTCCCCACCCAAATCTCATCTTGAATTGTAGCTCCCATAATTCCCATGTGTCATGGGAGGGACCGAGTGGGAGGTAATTGAATCATAGGGGACAGGCCTTTCCCATGCTGTTCTCATGATAGTGAATAAGTCTCATGAGATCTGATGGTTTTATAAAGGGGAGTTCCCTTGTACCTGCTCTCTTGTCTGCCACCATGTAAGGTTTCTCTTTGCTCTTCCTTTGCCTTCTGCCATGATTGTGAGACCTCTCCAGCCATGTGGAACTGTGAGTTAAACCTCTTTCTTTTATAAATTATCCAGTCTCAGGTATGTCTTTATTAGCAGCATGAGAACAGACTAATACAGTGGCTCTGCAGGCTACCCTACATCTCTTCCTTTCTTGTCTCTTTTTATCTCTTCTAAACCCTCCAGAGGGCCTTTCTTCTTTCCCCTAGTCCCTTAGGGTTATCGCTTTGAGCTTCTCACAGTTACCTCCCCTAACTCTACTTCTTGGGGTTCTTCTTTCCATCCCAAGCTAAGCTCTGGAAGTAAATGCAAATCCCCAACTTCCTGGCTGTTTAAAATAAGCACTTCAGGCATTCTCTTTGTTTATTTGAAAAGGTGTATTGCCAATTATGAGGGACAGATATGTGATTACAAAAATACGCTAGTGGAGAATTTATCAAACAATTAAGCAGTGGCTCCAACTTTAGGACTCAGAATCACCCTAGAAGCTTGTAAAAGTCCCTGTCCCTAAAGACTCCTAAGGTTGATACATGTAGAGATAAAAGTTTTCATGTACATTTAAAATTTTTTCACATGTACTTTAATGAAATCACTGGAAGGTTTTCTAAATTCACCCAAGGCCGGGCATGGTGGCTCACCCCTGTAATCCCAGCACTTTTGGAGGCCGAGGAGGCGGATTACCTGAAGTCAGGAGCTCGAGACCAGTCTGGCTAACCATGGCGAAACCCCATCTCTACCAAAAAAAAAATTACAGTAATTAGCTGGGTGTGGTGGCAGGCACCTGTAATCCCAGCTACTTGGGAGGCTGAGTCACAGAGAATTGCTTGAACCTGGGAGGCGGAGGTTGCAGTGAGCTGAGATCATGTGACACTGCACTCCAGTCTGGGCTACAGAGTGAAATTCTGTCTCAAAAAAATAATAATAATAATAAAATAGAAAAATAAAAACAAATTCACCCAAGTGGAAAACTAAACACAAGACTGACAGTCCAATCAATCTCATTCCCGAATAACATGAGGAACTGAAGAGAGCAGGAAAAAAAAGGGAGGCCTCAAAGAAAATTTTAAAAATCTGCACATTTTTATGCCTAAAATCAAGTTAAAATGTTTTAGAAAAGACTCCAGAAAATATTTAAATTAAGTATTAACTGTAAATCCATTTGTTTATATTGGAGATATGGATCATTAGCTGCTGCTTAGAAATCCAGTAATTCAATCTTTAATATTTAGAAATTAAAGAGAAAAAGAGACAATATAGTCTCCTGTCATTACATAAAACTGAAACACCAAAGACATTAACACAAAGACCAAATGGTAGCCAAATGGAAAAAGCTATTGACAGCAGAGAGAAGAACCTTACATGAAACTAGTACAGTAGCTTCTGAGGTCACAGTTGGAGGAGGTTCCCTCAGGCCCTTCCTGTCCACCTTCCCTACAAGCATCTGCTGTAGTTCAGAGCAGAGTTGGCCAGGAAGGGGACGCACAAAAGGGCTGCAGCCCCTAAACCAGGCTTGGGGCAGACAATGCAAGACGGGAGGGGTTGGTCCAGGGACCATGGTCTCCCATCTGGCCACCTTCTGGAACACTTAGGACTTAATAAAACACCGGCTGGGAGGGTGCCCAAAAGTTTCTGGTGGCCTCTTTCCCTGCCCAAACTACTAAAGTTTCTTCAATTTGCAAGGGATAGACCAACTTTAGCTAGATGGGGGTGTGAAAATTCTTGAAAGGATACTAGAGTATCTCATGGAGAGGATAGGAACCAGGGAGTTGCACAGCTAAGGAGTCTAAGGCCTTCTCTCTAAATGTCTCCCCTTAATGTAACCTGGCTCCTGTGACACTGCAGGGCACTCCTAACACTAATTGTCCTGAGTTAGCACAGACTCCACAGGCTAAGGGCTCAGTTCCTGGCAAGACTGCCCTTACTCCAGATGCCAGCCACAAGGTTGGAGGTCCCAGGCCACCTGAGATTCTTACCAATTAGCTGCATATTCAGAAGCTTCCCGGGACCACCACAGATTTAAAATTTCACTAGACTAACTCACAGGACCTTGGAAAGCACTATACCTACAATGGAAGTTTTATTATAAAGGATACAAATCAGGACCAGCGAAATGAAGAGACACATACAGTGAGGTCTGGGAGGGTCTCAAATGCAGAGCTGTTCCCCGTCCCATGGAATCATGGCCCATGCCCGTCTTGGCACATTGATGGGTTCACCAATCAGAAAGTTCATCAGAGCCCCAGTATCTAGAGTTTTTATTGAGACGTCGTTCTGTAGGGATGATTGATGGAATCATTGGCCACATAACTAAACCCAATCTTCAGCCCTCCTCTTCTCCTCAAAGGTGGGACTGATGGCTCAAAGCCCTAAGCCCCTAATCACATGGTTGGTGTTTCAGACATGACCAGCCCCCACCCTGAGTCGTCTTCACATAAATTCGGATGTGGTCTAAGGGCACACCACGAATAACAGACACTCTTACACTCAGGATATTCCTAGGGTTTAGAAGCTCCCTCTCAGAAGCCAGGGACAAAGATCTGACAAATACTTTATTGTATATCTCTCCATGCCCTGCTTCTGATTCTCCATTTGTTTTCTTCAGGAAACAAATCTAATTGGCCTATCTTGGGTCCAGAATCCACTCTTGGTTTAATAAACCATAGAACCAAGGAGCCAAAATCAAGCTCCTAGGCCAAACCCCTGTAAGGGATATACATGTTGGAGAGGAGGGACAGGCAGATCCCCTCTCCGCATAAGTGTCTACAAGGACCTGATCAGTAGCATTAAGTCAATAGTCCAGCAGCCAGGAAGAGGAGACCTGGATTCTAGTCTCAGTTATTTCCTTGGGAAAAGAAAGGCAGTTTATGTATTACTAATGAAAGATCGAATGTATCCTGGAACACTGTCAGAGTTGAAACAAGCATTATAAAATCTGTCAGAAATGAGACAGAGATGCCTGTGGAAGGTGGAACTTTGTGTGAGATGATGTATTTCATGAAAATGACAAAATTTTCTCCAAGTAATTGAACACTTCTTCAATCTTACCATAGAAATAGCACGAATGTGCTGATTATATGAAGTTCAGAGACTATATTAGGTCCTCTACTTCATAAACTGATGTAGGAAAATTTCTATTTAGGAAACACCTGTCACGCCAAAGACTTTAAATTTAAAAATATCCAACAGTGAAAAGGAAAACAATTGGATATGTTTGAAATATTGAAATAAATGGTGTGTTATTTCATCAAAACGAGAAAGCTGAAAATACGATATGGCACTGTCCTGCCTGAATACACACAGGCAAATTAATGTGATACAAGAATGGAGAAATCTCACCAAATTGCTAATATCCAAAGACAGAACATTCTTTATGTTTTGACCCAGGTTAATAATTTATCCCACAGAAACTGCTATGCATGGTCAGTTTATAAAGTGAGTTGAAAAGGAAGCTTTTAGAAACAACAGGACAAAACACACTTGGATTCTCAAGATCTAGTTTATGTTTATGCCACATTCCCTTTTCCAACCTGTCAAGTCTAACTGAAAAGACTGATGCCCATAAACTACCCCAGGGAGCCTGTCCTCTGCCTGTGCACTGGCCCATCCAGCATTGACTTAAACTTTCAGTCATAATACAGGAGGAGCAAGTCCTGTTTCTAGTTTGGCTCCAGAGAGCATGACACAGTTGGGAGGATTTATCTCCAAACAGATACAGTCATAACCCCCTTCTCCTAATTTTGCAGACAGGCTGGCTGTAAGCTCTGCACACACATGAAGTAAAATGCATGCAGGGGAAGCATGAAGCCACTGCAGAAGCCAGCAGGTTTCAGTGCTGCACTTTGACCATGCTGTCTAATCAAAAGGATCATTTATCTCAGTGACGGGTGATCCACAGGCCACAGACCTGAGGGACACAGGAGTAATTTCAAAGCATTCATGAATACATATGGCAACAGACACTGTCATTTTGATCTGCATTTCCATAAAAACAAAATAATGCTAGATTTATGCCTGTAGGTGCTATTAAGATTAAATAAAAATACTTTTTTAAAACCCTACTTTTTAATCTTTTTCAGAATTTCAACCTTTATTTTAGATTTAGGGGGTATATGTGCAGGTTTGTCACATGGGTATATTGGTATACTGGGTGATGCTGAGGTTTGGGATAGAAATGAATCCATCACTCAGGTAGTAAGCATAGTACCCAATAGTTAGTTTTTCAACCCTTCCCCTTTCCCCACTCCTCCTTCTAGTAGTTTCCAGTGTTTATTGCTGCCATCTTTATGTCCATGAGTACCCAATGTTTAGCTCCCACTTATAAACGAGAACATGTGGTATTTGGTTTTCTGTTTTTACATCACCTTGCATAGGATAATGGCCTCCAGCTGCATTCATGTTGCTGCAAACGATATAATGTCATTCTTTTTATGGCTGTGTAGTATTCCATGGTGCATATGTACCATAGTTTCTTTATCCAGTCCACCACTGAGGAATCTAGGTTGATTCCAAGTCTTTGCGATTGTGAACAGTGGTGCAATGAACATATGAGTGCATGTGTTTTTTTGGTAGCGTATTTACTTTCCTTTGGGTAATGAGATTTCAGGGACCCAGTAATGAGATTGCCAGGTTCAATGGTAGTTCTGTTTTAAGGTCTTTGAGAAATCTTTAAACTGCTTTCCACAGTGGATGAACGAACTTACATTTCCACCGACAGTGTATGAATGTACCCTTTTCACCTCAGCCTTGACAGCATCTGTTGATTTTCGACTTTCTTATAATAGCCATCTGGCTGGTGTGAAATGGTATCTCATTGTGGTTTTGATTTGCTTTTCTCTGATGATTAGTGATGATGAGAATTTTTTCATATATTTGTTGGCTCCTTGTATGTCTTTTTTGTGAAGTGTCTGTTCATGTCTTTTACCTATTTTTTAGTGGGATTATTTGGTTTTTGTTTGTTGAATTAAGTTCCTTATAGATTCTGGAGATTAGACCTTTGTCTAATGTATAGCTTGCAAATATTTTCTCCCATTCTGTAGGTTATCTGTTTACTCTGTTAACAGTTTCTTTTGCTGCGCAGAGGCTCTTTAGTTTAATTAGGTCCCACTTGTGAATTTTCATTTTTGTTGCAACTGATTTTGAGGACTTAGTCATAAATTATTTCACAAGGCAGATGTCCAGAATGGTGTTTTCTAGGTTTTCTTCTAGGATTCCTATAGTTTGAAGTCTTACATTTAAATTTTTAATCCATCTTGAGTTAATTTTTTATATGGTAAAAGGAAGGAGTTCAGTTTTATTCTTATGCATATAGCTAGCCAGGTATCCCAGCACTGTTTATTGAATAGGGAGTCTTTTCCTCATTGCTTATTTTTGTCAACTTTGTCAAAGATCAGATGGCTGTAGGTGTGTGGCTTTATTTCTGGGTTCTCTGTCCTGTTCTCTTGGTCTATGTGTCTGTTTTTAGACAAGTACCACGCTGTTTTGGTTTCTGTAGCCTTATAGTACACACACACACACACACACACACACACTACTTTAAAAGTTTTCTACGAATTATCCATATCATTTTTTATTATATCCATTCTCAATTAACAGGTACTAAAAGTATAACTAACATAAAGTGAAGATCTGTTGATGTTTTTGCCATCAAAATTGGGGTATTCCTCAGTCCCCTCCAAGTTGAGGGTTGCTTTTTCTAGTTCATGTTTGCATACCCAGCAAGGTGGCTTTACTCAAAACCTAAGTACTGGATCAACAAGCAAAGAATCGCACACCTAGTGAGCCATGTTGGAAAGGGCCTGGAGAGCCCTGCTTCATGCTTACTGGGTCGGCTGTTAGCAAATGTACTTAGAAAAGTCCCCTACAGACTCAAACCAAACCGTTTTAAACAGGAATGGTTTTTAAAACAGCAATAAGGACCCTTTTGTGAAGCCTATTTTTCCAAGCAAAATGTTCACAGTTGTTCAACAGAAATGATGCAATGGTTAATCATTCATTTGTTCAGGAAACATGTATGGGAGAATTCCCTGAATGTATTTTATTATAGAAATAGGAGAGATAAGAAGTAAACTCTGTCCTCAAGGATTCCCACCTGGTAGGAAAGTGGACAAATACAGATGGTGAGACTCCACAGCATGTCCCATGTACATGTGTCATTTGAAGATATCCAAGTGAGAAGGTGGAAAATCTCAATAGGAGAAGTGCAGTTGATGAGTCTCAGTAAACCAGATGGAGAAATATTTGTGGCTGCTGTAGATCAGGGAAGACTTCCTGGCAAAAGCAACATTGGCCCTGGTCATTAAAGATCATCTCATATTGCTACTGAGGGAGGAGAGCATCAGATCTTAGGCAAAGTGCAGCATTGAGACTTGGGATCTATGCACACCTCATGGGGCATGAATTTATTGAAGCCAAAAGACAGGTACCAATGTTAATGGTTTCTTTGTTTTTTTTCCTTAGTCACTGTGGGCCATCCCATGTCTACCCAAAAGATGACATGGGAACCAACACTAGATCAACATGTCACCAAAGGCTCCCCAGGCCTGGTGCACCAGCCTGTGGCTACAGTGAGTGTCATATGCATCAGCCCAGGTGTCCCTGGTTCTTTTCCCATGTGCCCTGTAGCCCTGTGAAAAAATGCATGTGTATGTTCACACATATGCACACATTCCCACACAGCTTCTATAGATGTGGCTGCCAGCTTCCTCACAATATCCATTCATCTCATGCACATTCACACACATACCTCCAAAGAGTCACCAGGGAGCCCTTGCATTGGATCAGGACACTTCCTGCCTGCTCTTCCATCCTGCTAGTGCAGGCCATTGTTCACAGTGGCAATGCTAACATTGGAGTCAAAGGGGCAGTTCTTTCATTCTCCCAGTGCTGCCAGTCTTTGTAGTGCTGCAGCTTCTCCTACTCTGCAGCTATGTGGTGCCCCTCCATAGGTGGGGGCATCCTCTCTTCCTCACGTGTGGTCATGGCTCCTACTCAAAGCCATGCCATGGTGTCCCTCCTCACCTCACTCCCTCTCCAGAGGACTCAGACACAGTCCTTGGGGTCAGAGCAGGACCACCAATGTCTGAGACTCACCCCATCCCAATCTTGTTTCCTCCCTACAAAACCTCGCTGCTCAGCTGAACACATGCAGCCCAAGGCCTCCTGGAAGCAGGTTGTCAGAAGGTGAATGAGGTGGGCGGGTGGAGGAAGCGTAGACTTGAGAGAAAGGAGTAGGGGACACCTCACCTCCCCTTCTCAGTCCAGGTTGGTCACTCTGGTCCTGAGCGATTCTCATGAACAGGTTTGGGGGGCGGTGGCTGAGCACTGATATTGATCAGCCTGTCTGTAGATGAAGCTAGCATGCATCTGAGGCCAATGAGCAGTCTAGGGGTTCCTTACTGCCAGGAGGAAGTCAGCATATTTGATCACTTCAAGCCCTCTGAAAAAAGAAAAAATATCACAAATACCAAGGATTTTTTTAAACCAACTAGCCATTATGTCAAGCTATTAAATTTGGGCTCAGATCTAGCAGAGTGTGAATCCCAGTAACTCCCATCTTTAGATGTTTTTGAACCAGGCAGAGGGAGTGAGGGATCTGAAATTGACCCAGGGTGCTAGCCTGAAGTTGTCCCAGCATGTCTTTACCTAGGTTAAATTCACAATGAAGAAATTGGAAACACAGACTCATCTCAACAGATCTCAGCTGGGGGAACAGTGTCAACACGACTGGCATGATAAAGACTGAACTAATCTGAGACCCAGCTTCGGTGGACCCTCAGGGAAAAGCCCATTCTCACCGCTGTTCATATGCTAGTGAGCGACTCATCTGTCTTCCCAGGACACTCCGCACAGTCATTCCCACACAGCTTCTGCCAATTTCCTTATAGCATCCATCCATCTCAAGGAGGGCAGAAGGGAGCTTCCTGACACACTCTATTAGGGACCCCAGGCAGACATTCCTCATCATTTACATTTCACAGATTCCTAGTCATCTTTAAAACAGAAGAGGAAAAAAATAGCCCCATCTGGCTATTTTGAATGTTTATATTTTTAAATAATATTGTACAAGACATGGTATTTCAAAATAGCATCCAGAAGTCAATATTTTTAAATCTTATAAACTCATTATTCAAATTTTTAAAAATATGCTCACAAAGCATTACTTTGTTCTGGGTGGCACAAAGAGCCATTAGAAGTGGATCTTATTCTTTTAACCTTCCTGTAAGTACATTTCTATTACTGCTCAAATCTGTGTTAATATCATAATGACTCTATACTGCCAGCTAATGTAATGCATTATGAAGTATGAAGAATTGAGTAATTTTCAGGTTATGGGACTCAAATCTATTTTTAATGGGCACCTAAACTCATATTTATATAATATTACTTTTCAATAAATCACAGAAATGACCCAGAAGTTTTTAAGTACGTATTTGAAAACTCCTAACAGCTCCAGAAACCCCAATAAATCTTATCATACAAATTAATATATAATGATTCATTTGACTTACACAAGAAAAATGTATTTTAAATGCCAGTGAACAAAAAAAATACATCTATGTATGTCACCTTTGAGTTCATTTGTCAAGAGGAGAAAAGGGGAAAAATGATGTGTCATGTTACTGAAAAGCATGTTGACTCAATTCCATTTTTCATAAATCAGATATTTTATACTAAAAAGGAGACTGCTTTGAGGAGAAAATATGAGTTTATTATCCAGATAATTTAAATTGAATTAATAGTATTTGAAATATTTAGATTATTAGATCCAATCTGAGGTAGAATGATTTGAATTAGTTATACAGCATGGTGCATCAATTGTCTTTTTAGTATTTTTGTCACTTTCTGTTCTAGAATTTGTTCTTACTCTCAGCAAGACCAATTGCTGCTATAAAATTTTGGTGTTTTCCGAACTATCTATCCAAAAAGATGTCGATTGCTTTTCCCCCACGTAAAGCAAGAAACTAATTTCGCTGACTGGAAACTAGAAATTGCCCTGTAACGAATTGCAACTCGTTAGTTGCAAATGGGCTTTTTCGGTGGCATAGACTCAACTTCCCAACCTCTGGGGTTGTTTCAGAACCATTTGGCCAGAAAGCTAGCAAGGCAAGCCCTCCTCACCCCACATTCACCCAGGAGCAGGATCTCAGCTTTGTGTCTGGATAGTTTTTGTTGACTTCTCCGGACCTGCCTTTTCCCTTCCACCACTGTAAGCTGCATCAGCTGGACGTCCACTTAGTTCCACCTCAAGAGGCACTGCCAGGAAGCAGAGAAAGGGAGGAAAGTGAAGCTGGGATGCTGTGTTAGTCCATTTTCATGCTGCTAATAAAGACAGAAATTTACAAAAGAAAGAAGTTTAATTGGACTTGCTGTCGAGGCCTCATAATCATGGTGGAAGGCAAGGAGGAGCAAGTCACATCTCACATGGATGGCAGCAGGCAAAGAGAGAGCTTGTACAGGGCAACTCCCATATATTAAAACTATCAGGTCTCCTGAGACCCATTCACTATTACAAGAATAGCATGGGAAAGACCCACTCCCATAATTCAATCATCTCCCACCAGGTGCCTCCCATAACACATGGGAATTCAAGATGAGATTTGGGTGGGGATACAGCCAAACCATATCAGATGCCTGTGTCCCTTGGCCCTTTGTGGTCTCTGCGGTTTGGCTGGCTTCCTCTACCTAGGGCCATGTCCTGGTGGGAGCTCCTCTCCTCCAGCTTTAGCTCCTCCCCTCCAGCTTTAGCTCCTCCCTCTGCATTCCTGTAAATACTCCCTCCTCTTGCCCCTCAAACTGAGGGCTGGTAGGAGCAACTCTAGGGTCCTGCAACATCCCTTGTTGTTTTCTCCTAATCCGGCCCACACCTTTATAAATAGTCTCTTTATTAAACGCTGCCCAGTGACTCTGTGTAAACCTCCCTGGTTCCTGCTGGGCCCTGGCCATTGCACTCCACCAACTATTTCCTTTGTTGTATGTGACCCCCCAGCAAATCTCTTAGGAATTATGTTTCCTTTTTTTTTTTTTTTTTTGAGAGGGAGTCTCACACTGTCACCTGGGCTAGAGAGCAGTGGCGCTATCTTTGCTCACTGCAACCTCTGCCTCCTGGTTCAAGTGATTCTCCTGCCTCAGCCTCCCAAGTAGCTGGGATTACAGGCACCCACCACCATGCCCGGCTAAATTTTTTGTATTTTTAATAGAGATAGGGCTTCACTATGTTGGCCAGGCTGGTCTTGAACTCCTGACCTCATGATCTGCCCACCTCTACCTCCCAAAGTGCCAGGATTACAGGTGTGAGCCACCGCGCCTGGCCATGTTTCCTCTTCTCCAAAAGTGAGAGGAAATGAGGATGCAGATGCCAGAAGGCAGGCAGGTGCCCCAAGCAGACAGTTATCAAGGCCTAGGTGAAAAGGACAAAAATCAAGCCAGTGGCATGAGGAGAGGCGAGCAATGGAGGAAAGGAGGGAAAATCCCAGTGAGGGGAGGGGAAGAAATGCCACAACCCGTAGAAAGCTGGTGGAATTCTTGAGTCTATGACTTCTGGAGTGAGTTATGAATTACGTAAGTCAGTCCTGGTTTCTGCATCATTAAGAAAATGTAAAAAAGAAGGAAAAGGAAAAAGAAAGGGGGAAAGGATCCTCAAATTTGCTCCTATCAAGACAGAAAAGAAAAATGAG
This sequence comes from Pongo abelii, assembly GCF_028885655.2. Classification (NCBI taxonomy): domain Eukaryota; kingdom Metazoa; phylum Chordata; class Mammalia; order Primates; family Hominidae; genus Pongo; species Pongo abelii. The sequence continues at coordinate 127,434,702 of NC_071993.2, read as the reverse complement.
AAAAACTATGTGTGCTTTGGGAGAACTCAACTGACAATGACCTCCAATCACGTCAATTCCTTTCAGGGGGTGTACTGGGTTGAACAGCATCCCCCCAAAATTTATGTACACCCCGAACCTCAGAATGTGACCTTATTTGCAAATACAATCTTTGCAAATGTAAATAGTAATAGGACAACGTCATTTGGAGTAGGCCGGGCCCGACTCCAAATCCAAGGGACTGTACTCTTCTAAGAAGAGAAAACACAGACACACACAGAGGGAAGACAGCCATCTGAAGACAGGCAGAAACTGGAGGGATGCCGCCACAAGCAAACGGACCCCAAGGCTTGCCAGCCACCCCTGGAAACTCGGAAGGGGCAAGAAAGGATCCTCCCCTGGAGCCTTCTGAGGGAGCACAGCCCTGCTACCAAAACCTTGAATGGGAATTCTAGGCACCAGGACTGTGTGGGAATACATCTCTGCTGTTTTAAGCCCACTGCCCCCACAGTTTGTGGCACTTTGTTCCGGCAGCCACAGGAAAGGAACACGGGGCGAGTGTTCTCATGTGACTTGCTGCTGTCTCAGGACATGGAGTCGTCATCCCTGCTGCTCTGTTAATGCATCAGCCACTTCTGCATGTGCCTGAGATTGGTAACTGTTCTACTTTGACAATGTGTCTTCTCCCCAAGGATCTCCCGGGGCCTGTGTTCCCATAACAGCCCCTGTCCCATCTCTTCCTTCCCTCTCAGTCTCTCCTACCTCCCTCCTTTCCACCCAAGACCCTTTCTCCACTTCCTGGGACAAGACAAACATGTGGTCACAAGAGTCCTGTAAGAGAGAAACCGCCATGCTCAGGTGGTGCCCAGATGGCCTCTCAGGCCACACAGCAAGCAGCTGTGTTAAGCGTCAACCTATGTCACCAGTGTCACCCCTTTCCCCAACACATTAGCCAAGCAAAGAGCTGGGAGACTTTGAGATGATTTATATTTTTCTCCTGAATTGTCACCTTTCCGCATTGATGGTAGCAGGTTCTGTGTTGAATATTCAGGCCAGGAATATGCCAGAGCAGAATTCAACCAGCCTGCAAGACTTCTTGACTTTTGTTCTCCAAAATCCCAGCCCACAGAGTTGAGCGCAGCTTGAGGAAGAGGCAGAGGGGCTCTGAGAAGCCAGATAATGCAGTGTCTTCCCACAGAAAAAGAAGAGAGGCTGGGTGTGGTGGCACATGCCTGCAACCCCAGCACTTTGAGAGGCCAAGGAGGGAGGATCTCTTCAGGCTAGGAGTTCGAGACCATCCTGCACAACATGGCAAGACCTCATCTCTACCAAAAAAAAAAAAAAATTAGCCAGGCTTGGTGGTGCACCCTGTAGTCCTAGCCACTCAGGAGGCTGAGGCTGGAGGATAACTTGAGCCCAGGAGTTTGAGGCTGCAGTGAGCTTTAATCGCATCAGTGCACTCCAGCCTGAGTAACAGAGCATGAGACCCTGAAGAAAGAAAAGAGAGAAAGAAAGAGAGAGAGGAGCAGAAGGGGAAGGGAAGAGAAGGGAAGGGATTTCCCTGAGAGCAGCAGGAATATGGCTCCCAACAAAGAGATAGCCACCCAGGAAGGACCCAGAAGGATATCTCAGAGACGTCAAGAGTCCTAGCCTCCCCAAACTCCCACACCCCAAGCATAGCGCAGAAAACCATTTTGGCCTGAACCTTGTCAGCTTGGGAACAGACAGGGCTAGAGACCATTTCCTCTGTCTTCTGATCTGGGTTACTACACTGGAAGTGGGAGAATCAAAAAATGACTAAAATTGGATTTTTCCCGGTCTGGAGCTTAAAATTGATTTAAATTTTAAAAAATAAAATTCTATTTCTTACACACCTGAGTTTATGGCCTAAGCATCACTCAAGACTCCCTTTTCATTTCAATGAGGACTGAGATGATTGAAGAACAGGTAAAATTTATAATAAAGGAAGCCAGCATTTCTTTTCTAGGTATATAATCAATGGAAATGCAAGTATATGTTCAACAGAAGATATATACTAGAAGGTTCCCAGGAGCACTGCCCATAACTGGCCAAAAGTGTCCAGGGACAGTAGAATGGATAAGCTGTGGAACATGTATGCAATGACACAGTGTCCAGCAATGAGAATGAGCAATTTACAACGACACACAGCATGGTTGAGCCTCACAAACAGAATGCTAGGTGAAAGCAGCCACGTGACTCCATTCATATGAACTGTAAAAACAGGCCAATGAATCAATGCTGTTAGAAGTCAGAAGAGGGGCTGTCCACGGGGAAGGGTAGTGATTACAAGGGAATACAAAGCGGCTTCTAGGATGCTGGTTAGAGTTTAGGAAAATTCCAAGCTGAGCTCTTATGATTTATGTACTTTTCTGTGCTGTATGTGTATTATTCATCAACATAAAAAAAAGTTAAAGATAAGGAGAGATTTTTAGACATAGCAAGCAAAAAAAGATGGAGTTGGAGGCAAAAAAGATACCCAAGGAAGGACAGATGGAGGCAGACAGGGGCAGGCAGGGACCAGTGTTAATATATGTTCTGCTGTCTCTCAGAGCATTTGATATGGGGCCATCATTGGGATACTAAACATTGGCATGGGGTGGAGGATGAGAGCAAGGGATGAGATATTTGAAACTATTTGTATGGAAAAGCCTGGCACATAGCAGGAAACCCACTAATGTTTCTCCCAGCCTTCCCTTTCTTATCACTGCTGACTACGAACATTGGTGCTAAAAGTTCTGAATTTTATAATGAGCAGAGCTGTTCGATCTTATAAATACCTGGTGCACGAGAACGAGAAAAAGAACTTCTACAGCCAGAGACAACTATTTGCATTGGTTGGTTCCCGACAGTGTTAAAATATATAGCTTGCAGTGTTTCTTGGTGGGGAAATGCTGCTCACTCATATGTCACAGCAATTTAATGACTGTTAAAAATTGCTATTTTTGGGGAAAACATAATATTGTTGGAATCATGTAGGGGCATATAAAAATGTGCTCAAAATAATTCCATTTTGGAAAGCTAGGCTGTTACATGCCCTTCCTCTCACTCCTGATGAATTAATCTGCATCCCACCCAACCCTGTACGTGGCACAAATGATCTTCAAACTTCTTAACTGACACTCACCATGGGTTTTTCCAGTGGCCTGAGAAATACTATTTCAGCAGGGGACTCGCAAGCCCCATGGAGGACAGGACCTATAAATTATTAGTTGCTGGCATTAATATACACCAAAAGAGCATATATTTAGATGTGACCCTTATTACTTATCAAGCATTTTTCTACTTGATTTATTATTCTTCCTTACAAGAATGCATGTTCACAATCTGCATTACCAGTCCTCTAATGATGCCATGTCATCCCCAAATGTCACCTCATTATTTCTGACACTCACAGAACCCACAACAGTAAAAGCCAATTATAGACTAGAGAAATCCCAGGAGACTTTGCCTGCTACAACAGCTAATATACTTCAACATCATTAGGCTGGGAGATGATGGCCCCACACAATGGGTGTCTGTGCATATCTGTCCTGGGCAGCAGGCCCCTCTGTGCATGGGATTGAAGAGATCTAACTTGGTATAGCTGGCTGGTTAAAACTATTCTGAATGTCCGAGCAAAAAGCTATGGGATTCATTAGCAGCTCAAAGACTGAAGGGCCCTGAGTGTTTTATTCCAGCAGACACAGGAATGGATTTTAGATGATGGTTCACTGACTGAGTCACCTTGGCTGGGCAGGGACATTTCCTAGAATGCCTTCTATGTATGTGGATCTGATGTAAAGTTGGCCAGAGGAGAAATCTGCCCAAGATCTGAAAGGGAGAAGTGGAGCAGCAGCTGTTATTTTCAGAAAGTTATCGTGGTCAGGTAAGGTGAAAAGAGAGGCTGAACTATTGGCCAGGAGGTTCCAGTTTGTCCTCCCATATTGCATCCAGTTCTTCTTCCCAAATGCCATCCTGTTGACCAGAAGCATGGTCAGGCTCACCTGAGACAGAGGAACAGCTGTCCACAGACCCTGCCCCCAGCCCCTGGGGCATGGCCCCTCTTTAACACCAAGACCTGCCTGGAAGCTTCCCAGCCTTACTGCAGGCTCTGCCTTCTCTGACCCTCCAACTCTTCTTTCCAGATTCTTCTTCCAGTGTGAAGCACACATGTGGTCTTGAAGGGGTCTTGATGGACCCCTGGTCAGTAAGCTCAATGGAGGTGATATGGTTTGGCTGTGTCCCCATCCAAATCTTACTTTGAATTGTAGCTCTCATAATCCCCATGTGTCATGGGAGGGAACTGGTGGGAGGTAACTGAATCATGAGGATGGGCTTTTCCCGTGCTGTTCTCATGATAGTGAACAAGTCTCATGAGATCTGATGGTTTTATAAAGGGCAGTTCCCCTGCACACGCTCTCTTGCCTGCTGCCATGTAAGACATGCCTTTGATCCTACTTCACCTTCTACCATGATTGTGAGGCCTCCAAGCCATGTGGAACTATGAGTCCATTAAGCCTCTTTTTCTTTATAAATTACCCAGAATTGGGTATTTCTTCATAGCAGTATGAAAATGGACTAATACAGGAGGCAACAAGAAGGAATCCATCCCTTCAACAGATATTTATTGACAACCTTGGTGGGCCAATCTTTGACCTTGGGAGATAGAAGGGAAAACAGCTAGCACCCTGTCCTCAGGAGCTTGCACATCTAGCAAGGGAATATAAACGGTCATTTACTGGGAGTTTACAATATATCAGGCACTGGGATAAGTGCTTTATGTAAACAGTTTCATATCCTTGCAAGCATAATTTTATGATGTAGGTACTATTATTACCTCCATTTACATACAAGGCACATTTAAATGACTCCAGCTCAGGAAACTCTTAATCCTGATCAATTCTACTACAAAATCCAAAAAAAAAGTCCTTACTAAAGGACAGTGGACCTGCGGGCAAGGCCGGCTGCTAGCCAGGGACACAGTCTGACCTAAGGCAGCCCAGGTGCATATGGGTTGGTTTTCTTTTAATGCATAGAGAGATTAAGCCACAAATCAAGCTCACAATGTATTATTGGATGTTTTCTTTGTTAATAGATCAATGAGTGTTAGTACCAGCACAGAAAACAATTGCAGGAATACCCAACTCAATGGTGGTTTTCTCTGAGATGAGAGAGAAAGACAGTGATTCCAAACAATTCTCACGTTCCAAGTCAGACATTTCATAGTATGTGAATTTTTAACAGTGAGGATATATGCTTTTGTAATCAGAAAAATAAAATGAAGCTGCTAATAAGGCCAGGAGCTTGTGTTGTAATACTGATTCAATTAGAAGACATTGTCACAGCAAGCACCATTTGCGCACAGGTAGCTGACTTGCCCAGACCATTCCATCCTCATACTCTGCCCCCTCTCTCTCTTCATATACGTTCAGAGAACAGAGCTGAGTTTACTGATTGTTCTGTGATAATGAAGTCCAAGTACACCCGTAATTGATCTTGCCTTATACTTATTTCACAATTCAAATCAAGGCCAAACCATTAATCATCCTGGCAGAGCCCAGAAAAAATTGCATACATCAATATTTTGAATGTTATCACCTGCTGTTCAAGAAGTATTGAACAAAAAAAACTTGACGGTGATTTCATTACAATTTTAAAATATCATTTATAATGTTTTTGTGGTTCTGTCACAAAACAATCAGTAAGTATATATTATTCAAACTGTGTTACTAATGAAAAGGACAGATTTGAGTTAGCCAATATTCTTCTCAGACAGATTTTACCTTCTTATGTCAAAGAAATTAATGCAAAACTGAACTGAAACTTTACAAAAAGACAAGTTTTCCTCATTGACAGCATCAATAAAAACCAGAAGTCTAACTCTAACTATACAGCTAGGCCCCAGGAGAATTCATCTTTTTTAAGTCAATAAGGGATTCCAATTTTTAGGGACTTCTAGTTTCATTGTATAGTTTGGAATGCCAACAAAATAAAAATAGATTTCAATCATAATTTCACGTGTTGGTGAGTGAAAGTGTTCAAAGGGCACAAAGTTGTGGGTAAAGAGCCATATTCGTGTCTTCCAGCCTCAGGACATTTGCACCCCTTTCCTTGGCTCTCTGTCTTCCAACTGTCTAACCCCTTCAACTCCCCACCTTATTCATCCTGCTCACCTTCAACCAGCCCCCAGCTCTGGGGAATGTTAGTTTCACATAGTCTGTGTATGCAGAAATTCCCCCTGTTGTTGAGAGCTCCCTGTAGCCAGGGACTGACTCTATTGCCTTCGGCCCCAGCACCTATTCCAGAGCACACATTCAATACCTGTTAGTAACAAACAAAAGGTGTTTGACCCAAATTGAATTTCCAGCTTTGCCACTACCAGCTGCTTCATGCTGAACAAGTCATCAGCTTCGCTGAACTATTGTTTTCTCCTCTGTAACATGGAGTGAAAAAACAACCAGTGCATTGCATGATCCAGAATTGCAGAAAGATCCAAGGCTACAGGGATGAGAAAGGGATTTGAAAGGCATAAACTAATACATGTATTATGGGGCTATTCAGGGCTCAATTCAGAGCAAGTCAATTCAATCTAAAGGGAAGAAAGATATGTTTTCCAGTTTTAATTCTTTCTAATTTATTCAAGTCCAAATAAAGAATCCATTTACATTTATTCTTACAACTCTTCTATAAGTGAATTTAAAATCTTAATAGACAATCTGTAAGTTCTTGACTGCCTTATCATCCAATTTTTTTCCCAGTTGGCCTCTTGGTGTGTATATATAAGTATACATATAAAATAATTCTATACAATAACATTACATATATAGCATTTTATTGGAAAACTAGGAATACATGAAAAGAAAGTCAAATTATGTTTTCTTCAACAAGAATATTCTTTTTCAAATTGATGTTATCTGGTCTATTTTCTTGCTCAGAAGTTGTCTTAGGAAATTATCTTAATATCCTCTCCAGAGTTTTTAACAGATCTACTTTGAGCTAATTTTCTAGAACATTTCCACTTCATTTTCCAATTTTCTCCTCTTCTTACTACTTTCAACCAAAGAGCAACAAACACACATTTTATGGACTTAATTATCCCTAAAGTTAAAATTAATCTGAGCACTTTTCCAATGCCGGGGCCAAAATTCCAAAAGCAATGATGAGTAAGCAGATGGCTTGCTCATGGGTAAACATGAATGAAAATTATGCAGCTTACTTTATACACCTTCTCTGGGCAAAATAACTTCAGGTTCTTTACCACATTATTGAAGTTATCAATTAATCCAGCTTGAGGGTTTGGCAAAGAAATACCAACTACAGAGAGAGGACAGGGAGGGAAAGGATGAAATGAGAAAGAACTGTGTTGTTAGCAGAGGAGCTGCTATCAGCCATGAGGCAGGATCTCAGCTAGGACTTCCTGCCACCTCTAATGGGAATGACTTCCACTGAATGTATTCCAAATCCTTCCTCCTGATGTCTGATAATAACTGAGAGTACACAAGGTGGCATTCAGTATAAGAACTGGGGACGGGCACGGCGGCTCACACCTGTAATCCCAGCACTTTGGGAGGCTGAGGTGCGCGGATCACGAAGTCAGGAGATCAAGACCATCCTTGCTAACACGGTGAAACCCCGTCTCTACTAAAAATACAAAAAATTAGCCGGGCGTGGTGGCGGGTGCCTGTAGTCCCAGCTACTCGGGAGGCTGAGGCAGGAGAATGGCGTGAACCCGGGAGATGGAGCTTGCAGTGAGCCGAGATCGTGCCACTGCACTCCAGCCTGGGCGACAGAGCGAGACGCCGTCTCAAAAAAAAGAACTGGAAGCCCAGGAGAGTGCATAAAGAGTGAGAGGTCCCTCTACAGACCTTGATTTCTATCTTGGACTTGGTCATTGCACCACTTTGGACACAGCACTACATGCCTTTTGGTGAATGGCCATAACAAATGCAACTTCCAATGTGAGAGCTGTAAGTTCAATGGGAATAATAGTGAGCGTACTCATTAGGACCTGTTGGTACATAAAAATAGTGTGTGGGACAAGAGTTCAACAAAGTGATACATACTCTATTTTCTTTATTTGCAAATGCCAGACACCAAAGTATTTGCAAATTCAGCTATCTTGTTCCTCCTTTCTCTGTGAAATAAATGAATCACTAGTTACAACCCTAAATTATAAATAGCACAGAATCAACTAATCTGCTAATTATCCTTAGAAGTTAACAGGTTGTCAATTTTTAGACTCACCATTTAACAACAGCTATTTACATACTCAGTCCTTTACAATTTCCATAACACTTAAGAAATTTCCAGGCATATAGGAAAAAAATTACATAAAATTTGCATTTTAGCTGTTAAAATTTATGGTATAATTCCAAGCTTTCTAGACAATATTCTTTAAAACTGATCATTTACTAGGGTAAGAAAAAAATGTCAGGCTTAGAGCCAGGGTACCTGGATTTCCAGACCTAGCTCTGTGCCTTACTGAGCCTCCATGCCTCCCTGACGTAAAATCTGAAGTTTATTAGATCTAGAGTATAAAGAATCTTCACTCTAAAAAATCCAAACTCAGCTGCTTCTGTATTGTATTGAAGATTGTGAAGCTGCGTCCAAGGCTGGTGAAAAAAGTACAGAGATCAATTAGCAAAGTCTGAAATCAACAAAAAAGGTAGAATGTGCAGAAGTACTGCCTGGAAATAATCGCTGAGAACTCCCCAAGATCTAAAATTCATGCAGAATATGAGCTGTGCCATGTACTTTAATGCCTTTATCTCATCTGCTCCAGAAACCCAGTTTAGGTACAATCCTTTATGGAGCAAAGAGATTGGGGTAGGAGGGAAGATGCTCATCTTCAGAAGAAACACTGTGTTGTCTCTAGTCACAGGGAGTTCTGAGAGAGAAAACCCAGAGACGTGGCTGACAGTGAGAAAGAGGACAAGGAAGAAGGAGAAGGAGGCAGGGAGAGGAAGAAAGGTTCTTGTAAGGGATCTGAATAGATCATCTCAAAATCTGCCACTTTAGCACAAGGATTATTTTGAGCCGAAGACACTCAAGAAACAGCAGATGCCATCAAAGCTCTCTGCCCTCCCCCACATTTCCACATTTGCCTAAAAGCAGGCTTAGACTCTGAATCACCAGGGATGACTCTAGACACTTATCGGCCCAGAGATAGCACCAGGAATCTACATAACAAATCTTATTAAACTTTATCTTCCATTAGTTTTCCCCCATATATTTACTTGTCCATGGTTTGCTGCCCTTGGAAGCCTAAACTCATTTTCCTTTGTCTTGTCATGTCTCTATAAGTTTATTGTTCTTTGCTAAGATGTGATCTAAGCCCCATGTTTTAGCCACCCCTTTGATTTTACTCATGACTGAGTTTCTCCCGTGGGTATGCACAATGCACATGTTAATAAGCTTTGTTTGTTTTTCTCTTGTTAATCCATCTTTGTCAGTTTCATTTCCAGAGCCTGAGCCAGAGAACCTTGGAGGGTAGAGGGAAAACATTTTTTCCTCCTCTAACCCCTCAAAAGACAAGCCATCCTGTTCAGTTCAAGGGCTCTGTTCCCTTCATCAACAGCTGTGCTCCTACCCCACACCTGGGCCCAGCTGTTTCTTGTTAAGGCAGCTGAGCACAGGGTTGCAAATGTCCTACATTTCAGACAACCTGGGCTTTAAAAAGATACAGTAAAATGCTACACATAGTGACAAGCACAAAGCAAGAATGTGGCAAATCCTCTTGTTGGTCCCCAGTAGAACTCCAGAAAGATGTGCGCATCTCCTGAGCTGGAATGATGGGGAAGGAGGCATGGCCAGTCCTGGAGGTTGACTAAGCTTCTTCTACCTCAATACTCCAAAGGTGATCCACTTAAGGTAGCATGGATACCACTTAGGAGCTTTTTAAAAATACAAAACCTGGGGCTCCACCCCAGACGTACTGAATCCGGATCTTTGGGGGTGAAGCTCAGAAGTGTTATTTGGTGATTTAACAAGCCCCCCGGGGATTCTGATCCACCCTCAAGTCTGAGGTGCTGTGCTCTAATTAACACCAGGCTTTCTGGATCCTCCCCATTGATCTGATTGGAAGATCCCACAATACAGTAGAGTCCAAACCTTTAATCTCCCTACAGCTACAAAGTCAACACCACACTGTGTTTACTCAGTCCTACCGTGTTGCCACATTTGTTTGTACAAATTCTTTCTTCTCTGACCTTCCTTATTCTTGATTTTGCAATTGCCTGGCTGTGCATGCAGTGAAGCAACTTTTTGGTGAGCCAGACATCTCTCAGTGCCCACAAAGTCACCTCTTGCTTTTTTTCACACTCTGAAATAGCCACAGAATAGCACTATGGAAACTCCAGGACAAGGTTCTCAAACTTGAGTGCATACAAGGAACAACTGGGGGGCGTGTTTGAAAATGTAGATTCCTGGGCCCCATCCCCAGAGAATGTGATTCAGTTTATGTGAGTCTAGGAATCTGCACTTTAAACTGATTCCTCAGATACCTGGAGAGCAGGTGGTACAGGGGACCACACTGACAAAAACCCATCACTAGGTAATTCATCATGCGGAAATGCTAGAAGCAACATGTCCCCATCCTCCCTGAAATGAGCTGATGGCTCTTTCTGATTTGCGTTTGATGATATCCATCAAACAAGTTAATGCTAACCATGAATTAATGACTTTTAAGCAATTCGTGTAGGTGGCTATCCATGTAATCAATCTTAATTCAAAAACACTGCTGAGTGCCCACACAAGGGTAATAATGTGCCTGATCTCTCACATAAATCTCTCAAATGGAAATTAAGCAGGTAGATGTAACACGCTGGTGCGCATTCTTCAGCCTTCTGAGGGGTAGCATTAGGTTAACAGGATTGAAACAGAAAAATCAATTAGACAATCAGGAGAGCTCTTGTCCTGCCATATTCAGAGCCATGCCTGACTTTAGAGCCAGTGCAGGGACCCAGGGTCAAAAACCCTTCCCTCTATGAGTCAGGTGTGCCATGAACCCAGAGAGTCTTGGAAGGCCAAAGTCACTTGGAAAAGGAGGGTATGGAATCAGAAGCATGCCATTCACAAGCCTCAGGCAAAGCATTCACACCCTGCTTCAAATATTAGAAGCACCTGTTACTTTGGAAGACAGAACCCAGGCAATACAGAGGTCACTGGTTGTCTATCTAAGGCACTTGCTTTTGGGCAATGTCCTTCCTCTCCTGCCAGGTGGTCACACTGTCTTGCCTGCTCCTTAGTGATGAGATAACCCAGAAGTCCCTTCCCTGTCCACAGGGATTGGTCACAAGGACAGCCATGTGGCCAGAGCAGAACCAGAGTCCTCCTGTGACTTGTTATAGTGGATGCTTGGGATTGGGAGCAATGAGGACCATGTAAGCTGGGAGCTGCCACTTAATAAAAGAACCAGCCTAAGAATAGAGGAGGAAGCAGAGCTGGGAACCCAGATTGATCCCTGAATTTCTTTATTACATAAGCCAATTAGTTCATTTTTAGCTCAAGCAAGTTTTAGTTGAGTCTAACTAAAACTTGCTTGCTGGTTTGAGTTTTCCTGACTAAAACAATCACATCATTGTAGTGTTTGAACATTCTTGGTTCTGCCAGACCTGGAGTCTACATTGCACGGTTCACACAAATCACAAAGTTACCAAGCCGGCCCCAAAGAGCACGTGCCGGTGTGACTGCTGGGGCTGCAGAATTGGATCTCAATGTAGTTTGCTGTGCTTCAGTTGCTTTCCAAACACAGCCCACCTACAACGTCATGTGATTTACATGTTTGTATGTGGTACTTTCAAAGGAGGTAGGAAATGGAGCAGGGAACTTGACTTCAAAAGACTGAGCACATAGGTCCCTGAAAGAGAGAGGGAATCTGACCAAGGGAGGACCTTTCAGCATCTAGCCACTAAAGGCATCACTGTGAGTGACAGGATGTGTGTGGTATGACCACAGAACACTCTCTGTGTCCCCAAGCTCTGGAGGCAGAGCACCTGTATGCAGCTTTTGCAGCCCCCAGCAGGGCTCACAGGGTACTTGAGGGTAATTCTTAGATAATAGTTTGGTTTATGGCAAATGAGTGAAGCTGGAGTGTGACTAAACTGGCTTTGGGAGCTTTGCACTTCTTGCCTCATTTATCAGGACTGATAGTTTACAGACAGCACACTGGCTGCTTCTGAGGGCAGGAGGGATGAGCTGAGATGGCTGACCCAGGCCCAAATGTAAACCAGGGTTTTGGTGATGTTGGCTGGTTGCACAGTGAATGGGGCTCATTTGACCACCCGGGGCTCCAGGTACCGAGGCTGAGATTTGTAAAGCACATTAGCAGGGACAGAGTCTCCACTGTCCTCAGATTTATGAACTAAAACCTGCAACAGAAATGCAGACCCATCTTTCATGCACGGAATGCTTTCCACACCGATGTTCCCCCTGCTTTCCCTTATGCGAACCCATTTGCTTTCTAGACAACTTGTTTCCTCTCCTCATCCTGCAGCAATGACACTGCCTCGGAGCAGCCTTCTCCCTCCACTATTTGAATCACTCCTCAAATGTTGCTGTACCTCCATTTCAGCATTTACTTTATATTTCCTTGCACTCACATAATTAGTTGTTTAATTATGTCTCTCCCAATAGGTTGACAGCTCTTACACAGCAGGAGCCTCATTTTAGTTACCTTTGTATCTATTTCAGCCTCTTCTCCCAGAGTCTAGCATAATGCTTACACAGTAGATACATAACAAATGCATATTACATTGAAATACATTAAATGGCATGTTAAATAAATATGGGAGTTACACACAAGTTGCAGAATTTGGGCTTTTAGGTGCTGAACAGTCTTAAACTAGACAGCTCTCAACAAGTGGTGAAAGGAGTTTCCACAAAGAAGAGACCTCACAGGACACAAGGGGAATAAAATAAGCACATGCCCTCCCCAACACAGGCGCTGGGTTTCCAGCACAACTCTTGCAGCTGCAAAGAGAGCCATGTAGAGATGCAGATGAGCGAGTTTTCTGCTTACTGCAGTGGTCCCCTCCATCCACAACCTCACTTTCCACAGTTTCAGTTATCTGTAGCCAACTACAGTTCAAAATATTATATGGAAAATTCCAGAAATAATTCATAAGTTTTACAGTCATGCCATTCTGAGTAGTGTGATGACATCTTGCTCCTTCCCACCCAGGATGTGAATCATCCCTTTGTCCGGCGTCTCCACACTGTCTACTCACCCGTTACTCCCTTAGCAGTTGTCTCAGTTATCAGGTTAATAGATCACAAGAAGAAAAAAGGTGAGGACAGTACAATAAGGTATTTTGAAAGAGAGAGAGAGACCACATTCACATAACTTTTATTACAATATATTGTTATAATTGTTCTATTTTATTATCATTGTAAATCTTTTACTGTGCCTAATTTATAAATTAAGCTTTATCACAGGTATGTATGTATTGGATAAAACATAAAAATTTGGTACTACCTGAAGTTTCAGGCATCCTGTAGGGGTCTTGGAACTTATTCCCCACAGAGAAGAGGGGCTACTGTTTTTCTTGCCCACATTCATCTCCCAGGTGAGAATAGGAGGCTGACTTCTAGATAATTACATGAATTAAAATCATTCAATTCGGCTCTGTGAAATTGGATGTAAAGAGGGAAAATGGCTGGGCACGGTGGCTCACATCTGTAATCCCAGCAGTTTGGGAGGCCAAGGCAGGAGGATTGCTTGAGCCCAGGAGTTCGAGATCAGCATGGGCAAGATGGTGAGACCCCCATCTCTACAAAAAAATTTTTTTTAACTAGCCAGATATGATGGCACATGCCTATAGTCCAAGCTACTCAGGAGGCTGAGGCTGGAGGATTGCTTGAGCCCAGGAATTCGAGGCAGCAGTTGGGCCGTGATTGTGCCATTGTACTCCTCTCGCCTGGGCGACAAAGCAAGACCCCATCTCTAAAAAATAAATAACAATTTTTAAAAGAAAGAAAAAAGCTGAAATGGAATTATTAATTGTAAATATCTTAGGAAAATTACCCTCAAATAATGCCTTTCAGCCCAGCCTGAGAGAGATTTGCTGGATGGTAAAACCACAAGGGCTTTACTGATTCATGAATGGCAGCAATTCTGAAATTCGACTGGGCAACTGATTCACCTGAAGAGCTTGCTCAAATGCAGATATTCTGATTCAGGAGTATGGATGGGCCAAGTAACCTGCATTTTAGCAAGCACCCAGTGGTTCTGATGCATAGCTGCAGGGTGACCCTGTTTCTCTCTTGGGTCTTCATTGTCAAGGGTGCAGCTCTGTGGCACAGCTATTGCTGCACTTAGTGGTCTGAAGTACACAGGAGAAGTAGGTGGGGAGTCACTCATCTTCTTGTTCAAAGTATATGAACATCTGATCGGGTAGAAATGTAAACGTGAGGCTGTCCTCCTACCCTTTGGAGGTGGAGAGGGTGGAGCATCAGCCAATCCTGACTACTCCCAGGGACACCATGATGGTTAGTTCTGTGTGTCAACATGGATGGGTGGCTGTGTCCAGTTATTCAAATACTAGCCTAGGTGTTGTTGGGGAGGTATTCTGTGTGTGTGTGTGTGTGTGTGTATGTGTATGTGTGTGTGTGTGTGTGTGTGTGTGTGTACATACACATACATACATCCCCTACTACTTCTGTTCCCTGGAGAGCCTTGACTGATAAAGGCATTTTATCCTTTCCCAAGCCAAATGTTTAATGATGAAGTCTCCAGGCTTCAGGAAGCAGAAAATAAAAATGTAAATATGTCCCTAGAATGGATAGCCTAAGAGAGGTCCAGGATTGGGCAGAGGCATTCTCCACTTCAAAAGGAAGAAGAAGTTGGGGAGAGGAAGCTCCACATTTGCCTCCAAGGAATACTCTTGGCTGACTTAAGACTATGAGTCTCAGTTGCTTCTCAGCCTACTGGACCAGCTGCCAACCTGGCCCTCCCTTCAGCCTCTCCAAGGCTCAGGCCTGGAATGACTTTCTAAGTCCCCAGCCCTCCAGGGACTGCCACTGTTTGCAATAGGGATGTACCCATCTCTCCTTGTGGCTCCACAGACATCAATCTCACTATCATGGATCACAGGTGCACGGTAGAGCTGTGCCTTGTTGAGATTTTGCAATCAAGGTTCCTTCTATTTTAGAATAACCCTGGAGGTCCAGGTCAGGTACTAATTTGTGATTCGATTGAGGTCCAAATGTGAACCAGGAGCTGGAGAAAAATGTGGAGCAGTGAGGTGTTGTTCTTTATCCATTGTCATATAAAAGGTTAACTGACATTGAAGTGATTTGTTTTAAAGTGGTTTCTTTTCAAATTTAGGTAAGCTCATCATTTATGTTCCTCCAGAAATTTTGAGATGTCATCAGCAGGGAACAAGACACACAGATGCCTGCTCTCTCCAAGGGATTGTATTCTGGTGGGGGGACACAGGCTGTAGACAAATGAACAGAAGCCTGCCTGTCCATGTGTTCAGGCTGCTATAACGCAATACCTTAGCCTGGGAGGCTTTTAAACAACAGAATCATATTCCGTTTTCTTTTCTTTTCTTTTTTTTTGCAAGTAACACTTTCGATTTTTAATTTTTTATAGATTCAGGGGCACAAGTGTTATTTTGTTACTATTGCGAAGTGGTAAAGTCTGGGCTTTTAGTGTAGCCATCACCCAAATAGTATACACTGTATCCATTAAGTAATTTATCATCCCTCACCCCGTCCCCAACTCCCACCCTTCCAAGTCTTCAATATCTATTATTCCACTCTCTAGGTCCTTATGTGCCCATGATTTAGCTCCCACTTATAAGTGAGAACATGTATTATTTAACTTTCTGAGTTATTCACTTAAAATAATGATCTCCAGTTCTATCCATGTTGCTGGAAAAAACATGATTTCATTCTTTTTTATGACTGAGTAGTATTCCATTATAAGTAAAGAAAATCCCATTTTCTTTTTTTCTATTTCCTTTTCTTTTTTTATATGTTATTTAAATCCATTCCCTCAGTTACCCTTTGTGTTACAAACAATCCAATTACACTCTTTTACTTATTTAAAAATGTACAATTAAGTTATTATTGACTATAGTCACTCTGTTGTGGTATCAAATAGTAGGTCTTCACAGAAATTCATATCTCACAGTTCTGGAGACTAGGAAGTCCAAAATCAAGGTACTGGCAGATGGGTGTCTGACAAAGACCCATTCCTCATAGATGATGCCTTCTTGCTGTATCCTTATCTGGTAGAAGGAACAAGGCAGCTCTCTGAGCTCCCTTTCATCAGGGCACTAATCTCATTCACAAGGGCTCCAGCCTCAGGACCTAATCACCTCCCAAAGGCCCCGCTTCCTAACGCTGTGACCTTGGTGATTAGATTTCAACATTTGAATTTCAGAGGAAAATAAACGTTCAGATCATAGCAGTGTCTCATGTTGAAAGCTGCAGAAGGAAAATAAAATAGGCTGGGTGATCAGAGAGTGACTGGGGGTGGGGAGGATGCATTAAACTTGAGGAACATCTTCTCTGAAAAAGTGACATTTAAGGAGCCAGCCACACAAAAATTCAGACAGAGAAAGTATAAAATTTAGGGCCAGGAGAGGTGGCTCACACCTGTAATCCCAGCACTTTGGGAGGCTGAGACAGCACTTTGGGAGGCTGTAATCCCAGCACTTTGGGAGGCTGAGCACTTTGGGAGGCTGGATCACCTGAGGTCAGGAGTTCGAGACCAGCCTGACCAATATGGTAAAACCCCGTCTCTACTAAAAATACAAAAATTAGTCAGGCGTGGTGGCAGGCGCCTGTAGTCCCAGCTACTCTGGAGGCTGAGACAGGAGAATCGCTTGAACCCAGGAGGCAGAGGTTGCAGTGAGCTGAGATTGTGCCACTGCATTCCAGCCTGAGTGACAGAACCAGACTCTGTCTCAAAAACAAAAAAACAATTAGGACAAGTAGGCAGAGGCCAGCTCATGGCAAACCTTGTGAGCCAGAGTTTGTTTTGATAATTTCATAAATATGATAATTTCACAATATGGTGAAATTCCTCAAGCCAACCCTCCAGGCACACTGATTGTTTCTAATGCCCAACATTTTCTCAAGAGGCAATGTGTCCAGGTTAAAAACAGACAAACAAACCTGTATCTCCCAGCATCACCTAAAGATAGGAGTAGCCACATTTTGGTCTATGAACAACCAAGTTCTGGTCTATGACACATGAGCAGAGAAAAGTTGTTGGATAGGTGACAAGAGTTGTAGATTCTGGGAAATTTTCCTAGAAGGAGGAGAGGGATTGGAAGAGGACAATTCCATTGACATATGCCTTTTGTCCTTCGTATCCCTTCTCCCTGCCTGGAACTTAGGTGTGATAGCTGTCACTCCAGCAGCAGGTTTGTGGCCAAGAAGCGACCTAAAGATTCAAAGCTGTATACTAAGAATGACAGAACAGAAAGGTAGATGAGCCTGGGATTACTTTATGGAGTCCCAATTTTATACTTTGTTTCCCACCTATAGACTTCTCCTTAGATGAGAAAAGTAAACTCCTGTTTTTCTTAAGATACCATTTTTTAAACCTGCACGTTGTGCACATGTACCCTAGAACTTAAAGTATAATAAAAATAAATAAATAAAATAAAAAGATACCATTTTTTAAGTCTACACTATATAGAGCTAAACTTAGTATCTTGTATCCCCCTACTTTGTTTGCAAGGTTGGCTCTGTCCCTGGATCACAGCTGGAAGTGGACTGAGCCATCTCAGAAGCTTGTGACTGGCTCTGATGCCCATTCCTGCCACTCCTGCTCATGGATTGGCAGGTGCTGCCTTTCCCTACTCATTCCCCTGACAACTGTGGGCACAGCGTTGGGTGCATTGGTTGATCTCCTTTGGATACTGTGGTCGGAGCACTTACACAGGGGCCCACTGGCCTTTCAGGAGGGTTGATGTCTCGGGTTTCTAAGTGGGGCTCCAGCTAAGGAAACCACGATGGTCTCCTTAGACAGTAAACCAGGCAACTGCATCTGCACCCAGGATGCCTCCTACACAGGCTTCACCTGTGTCAGACTCAATTCCAAAAACACAAGGATGAGCAAATGGAAGGCAGAAATCACATGGGAGAAAAATGCAGAATGGGTTTTGTTTTTTTTTTAAATTAACACGATTTCTTACTCTCGGGGGAGTTAATTAAAATGTAACTGTTTCCATCTGGTTTAAGTTTTCAGCCATGCTCGAGAGTAAGTTACTGTTAGAATGATCAGACATGCAACATAACCACAGTAGGAGAATTCAAGGAGGAGGTAGTTTTAGGACTTGGGAGGAGGCTCTCTGTGATCATCAGATTTTCTGAGGGTAAATGTGATTGGACTTTGATTTACAATTTCTAATCTCCCCAGCTCACTACAGCAAATGGCAAGCCCTTAGCATCAGCTGAACCGTGAAGAGAAGATTCAGTAACTGAGAGGAGAAAACACTTTTAATCCCCAAACAAAAATACATCCACATCCTCAGGTTAAAGTTAAGAGATTTTTGAAAACATCTGGTGAGAAGATGCTGTTGCCAAGTTGAAAAATATACTAAGTTGGAAAGCCTTTAGGAAATCAGCTGCATGTTTTGAGATTGTTTTGCAAAACCACCAAGACCAGGAAAGTCTTTTTTAAAATTTTTTTTTGGCAGGAAAGTCTTTTTAAATTTTACTTTAAGTTCTGGGATACATGTGCAGAACATGCAGGTTTGTTACAAAGGTATACATGTGCCATTGTGGTTTGCTGCACCTGTCAACCCATCATCTACGTTTTAAGCCCCACATGCATTAGGTATTTCTCCTAATGCTCTCCCTCCCCTAGACTTCCATCCCCCAACAGGCCCCAGTGTGTGATGTTCCCCTCCCTGTGTCCATGTGTTGTCATTGTTCAACTCCCACTTATGAGTGAAAATGTCCTGTGTTTGGTTTTCTGTTCCTGTGTTAGTTTGCTGAGAATGATGGTTTCCAGCTTCATCCATGTCCCTGCAAAGGACATGAACTCATTCTTTTTAACGACTGCATAGTATTCCATGGTATATATGTGCTGCATTTTCTTTATCCAGTCTATCATTGATGGGCATTTGGGTTGGTCTTAATTGTATATGCTCTGGACTCAATTGTAAACCTCAAAATTCATATGTTGAAGCCCTTACCTCCCAATGTGACTTTGTGGAAACTGAGCCTTTACAAAAGTAACTCAGGTTAAATGAAGTCATAAAGTTAGGGCCCTGATATGATATGATGAGTGTCCTCATAAGAATAAACAAAACAGAGAGAGCTTGTTCTCTCTCTCCTACTGTCAGGACATAGCAAGAAGACCCTGTCTGCAATCCACGAAGAGGGCCTTCACCAGAACCAACCATGCTGGCACCTCTGTCTCAAACTTCCAGCCCCTAGAACTATGAGAAAATAAATTTTGGTTGTTTAAGCCACCCAGCCTATGGTATTCTGCGATGGCAGCCTGAGCTAAGATGATACAATGAAGTGTGTCCCTCAATCTGCTGTATGAAAATGAAGAGCTCAGGGGTAGTTGTTGGAGCAGTTCAGTGCTTGGGCTATGGAGTCAGATGGCTTTTTAGCTGTGTGGCTATACGGAGGGCACATCGCCTTTCTAAAGCTCAACATCTTAATCTGTAAAATGGGGACAATAATAGTAGCTATGAAGAATAAATGTGGAGATACAGCCCTGGCAGGGAATGTTTGTTGGTTTTTCTTTTGGGAGGGGTCTTTTTCGGTGCTCTTCGTCTGTTTGAAAGTTGGTGGGATGCAGGGACATCCGACTATAGAGGTCAAGGCCCAGATGCTCTTCACTTGGTCCTGCTGTCCCTAACGTGGCTTACTGGTGACTTAAGCTCAGCAACTAGGATGCCCCAGCCTGCACTTGTGACCTGGGAGTGACAGAGGCAGAAAAGGAGGGACAGTGTAGAGGGGCTGCATCCCAGGTCCAGGGGCACCACCTGTACCCTAGGGCGCGGGGTTTCTAACCAGGCTGGAACCATGGGTGACCCTCAGTTCTGGCTGCCTGGCTTCCCTTGCACTGGACCATTACCCAAGTGTAGTTTTCCAGCCTTCCCCTGGGGCTTCCTAATCTTTTGCCACAAACTCCTTTTCTGCTTAAATTAACCCGAGTTGGTATTCTGGGTCTTTTGTGGTCCCATATAAATTTTAGAATTCTTTTCTCTATTTCCATGAAGAATGTCAGTCATATTTCTATAGGGATTACGTTAAATCTGTAGATTGCATGGGGTAATATGAACATTTTAAAAATAGTGACTCTTTCAATCCATGATTGTGCTCAATCAAGAACCCCGTCTGGTGTGGTGCTCAAGAAGTGTCGGGCTGATATCGTAGGGACTTTAGGTAGTTAAATGACATTCCGTTTTTTCACTTTTTAGAGTTAGAAACTAATTGAGGAATAAGACCCACATGACCAACAGAGATCAAAGTGGCAGCTCCACTTCACTTTCTTACTATAAATTCTGGACATGGCTTTCATGCGCAGCCACAACAAGGCACCTAGCACTTTAGAAATGAACTTGGCTGCCCAGGCGCAAGCTGAACTGAGCAATCGCTGGCTTTCTCCACAGTGTGAGGCCTCTTAGCACCCTGGAGAGGGCAAGGTAGGCAGAACACACCCATCCTGCAGGAAGGCTGATCCCAAGAAATGTCTGGCCATCCCCTCAACTCACCAGCCAGAGGACCCCTCCCCATCCTCTGGGGAAAAGGGGGGTTTGGGGGTGATGGGGACAAATTGCACCCTTACTTTTGTTCCAGGATACTGAAGTTGCTTGCCTGAAAGTCAGTGGCCAGGTAAACTGTAGATCCTCAATAACAGCAATTAGCTCATTCATCTAACAAATCATCCAGGTTTTAGATTACTTCTGGTAATATTTTTTTCTTTTCTATTAGTAATGGTAGAAAATGTAAAACTGTACATCAGACCAAAGAATTCAAAACTGCTCGCAAACTTCAAAATCCTCGTCCTACTATCTATTTTCACTTAAAGAAAACTGATAATACAAAAATTAGCCTGGTGTGGTGGCACACACCTGTAGTCCCATCTACTGGGGAGGCTGAGGTGGGAGAATCACTTGAACCCGGAAGAAAAAATGCTGGGCACGTTGGCTCACACCTATAATCCCAGAACTTTGGGAGGCAGAGGCAGATAGATCACTTGAGCTCAGGAGTTTGAGACCAGCCTGGCCAACATGGTGAAACCCTGTCTCTACTAAAAATACAAAAAAAGTAGCCAAGTGTCATGCATGGCTCATGCCTGTAGTCCCAGCTACTCATGAGGCTGAGGCAGGAGAATCGCTTGAACCTGGGAGGCAGAAGTTGCAGTAAGCCGAGATTGTGCCACTGCACTCCAGCCAGCGCAATAGAGTGAGACTCTGTCTCAAAATAAATAAATAAATAAGTAAATAAATAAATAAATAAATAAATAAAAGAAAGAAGAAATAAATAAAGAAAGAAAACTGATAGCATCATATTCCTCTTAAACATTGTGCATCCAAAGTCTAAGAGCTACCTATCAATAAATTGCATTACCATGTTGAGTCTGCCCTGTGTCTCTATATAAGAACATAAATCTCAGGCCGGGCGCGGTGGCTCACGCCTATAATCTCAGCACTTTGGGAGGCCGAGGCGGGCGGATCATGAGGTCAGGAGCTTGAGACCATCCTGGCTAACACGGTGAAACCCCGTCTCTACTAAAAATACAAAAAATTAGCCAGGTGTGCTGGCGGGCGCCTGTAGTCCCAGCTACTCAGGAGGCTGAGGCAGGAGAATAGCATGAACCTGGGAGGCGGAGCTTGCAGTGAGCCGAGATTGCGTCACTGCACTCCAGCCTGGGCGACAGAGCGAGACGCCGTCTCAAAAAAAAAAAGAACATAAACCTCAAGGAAAGAAATCCCAGCTTCAGATCTCTGAAGAATAAGTATGGTACGGAATATCACTCCATTATCGCAGCTGCTTTCCCTCAGTGAAAACTTTCATCAGAATTCCACCACATTTTAATATCTGTGTTTAAATGAATATGAAATAATTTAAATATAAATCAAGTGAGGTCATTGAAAGTTCAGACTCAAATCAGGCAACGTACAAGGAAGGCTGGAACTGTCTAGTATATGAAGGTTATCTGAGACTGTCAGTCAAGGCTCTCCAGAGAAATAGGGCCAGTAGGATAGATATAAATAGACATACACATGTATACACATACAAATGCATATAATAATTAAAGAGATTTATTTATTTTAAGGAATTGGCTCATTTGATTGTGGGGCCTGGCAAGTCTGAAATTGACATGGTCAGTAGGATAGAAGCTCAGACAGGAACTGATGCTGCAGTCTTGAGACAGAATTTCCCCTCTAGGAAATCTCAGTTTTTGCTCTTAAGGCAATCCCCTTATTTGAAGCCAATTGCTTATAGATGCTAACTACATCTACAAAATACCTTCACAACAACACTTAAACTACTGTTTTGGTTAAATAATCAGGTACCATGTCCTAGGCAAGTTGACACATAAACTGACCCTCACAGAGACGTAGCAGGTTCCTGGGATTCTTTTTAAGGATTTCTTCCATGCCATAATCCAGCTAAGTGAATTATTTTTCAAACTACAGGGATTATAAAAAATAATTTGATTAATCACATTCCTCCGCTGCATTCATTTTGCCAAATATACTTGTAAATTTACATATGTAGATATACATATATACATCTATGCATATATATATACATATATCTATATGACTCAGGCATCCATTTGTGCACACACACACACAAACACACATATATATCTAGTCTGATACAACATCACTTTCAAATGCACTCCACATGCATCCAAATGGATTCTAAAAACCCTTTTCCTGCTCATTTGCACTCCAAACTAGCTGTACTTTATGTGAACATTTTAAATTACTTTTTCTATAGATGATGCTGTTGGGTTCATTACATCTCCCTTTTCTTGTCACAATGGTGATATTCAACTTGGATTTTCATTATAAGCCATTTTCTGGTTATTGTTTAGATCCTGGAAACTAATCTGCTCTCTGCCTGTCCCTCAAACATCAATGGTTTTGCCATATTGAAATGCAAAAAGAGAAACAAAATATGCTATTTCATATGTAAGCTGTGACTATAGTGCAATAGGAAGTTTGTTGTCAATTAACCTTTCATTTAATTACTTTGGCAAATGTGATTTTTAAAAAAACTACACAAGAAAATCAGTTCCTGCCTCTCAACAATGAACATGGGTCAGACCACTATTATGCAGCACTGCTAAGAGATAAAGCATAGTGGGTCTTAATTTCTAGTATTTCCAGAGAGCTTATTTTTGAATGAAAAATAACAAAAAACCCAAGCAGTGGAATTCCTTACTCAACCAATGCCCATCTATTTATTTCTTCCAGACAGTATGATGACCATTCTGTTAGCTAATACCCTGGTTAAGCTATAATTCAGAGTGATTTAATTAGCTTTAATAATAGCGTCCACGCTTAGTCCTTCTGAAGATTCATTGTAACATGAGGGCATAAATTGGCAAATGTCTACAATAGGGAATGCCTGGTTATAACTCTCACCTCTGGACTCTCATAAATCCAAAACAGCAGTATCAGTCTCTTCCATCTTCGGTTTTCAATGGATTTTTCTCTCTCAACCTTCCAGGTGACAAATGACACCTTCTTTGGTCTATCTAACACTCAACCTACTGATATTGTTGCAGAAACAAACTTCCCTGGTTTATCCAAAGCATATTTCTCTGCTTTGAACTGATATTTATGTAGGCCCTTTTCATATGAATAAAAAGTTTGCTAGAACAGACATAATCTAAATCCATGTTTACCTGTGATTTGCCTTGAAGAAAGCCAAATGGTTTGTCTGCCTCAGCTCAAGAATGAACTTTCAACTCCTTTTGCTTGGGAAGAAAATGTTCCAGATCATTGGATCATTTTTGTTTGTTTTTTAATAATTTGGAGTTATTTTTATTCAATGATTTCTACTTAATCTGGAAAATAATGAAAGCTTTTGTAATGAGACAATATTTAGAAAGATTAACCAGTTCATATATTTGTCAATGGTTTTAAGAAAACAGTTGGAAGGTGAATTTAAAAATAGAATGACTCCACAGATGCTTGCAATCCTCTCCAGCGTTTCTTGCTGCCTGAATTTTGGGGAAAACAAAAAGCCATTTTAACTGGGGTGAGATGATACCTCATTGTAGTTTTGATTTGCATTTCTCTGATGATCAATGATATTGAGCACCTTTTCATATATCTGTTTGTCATTTGTATGTCTTCTTTTGAGAAGTGCTTATACAGATCTTTTGCCCATTTTTAAATTGGATTATTAGATTTTTCATATAGAGTTTGAGCTCCTTATGTACTCTGGTTATTAATCCCTTGTCAGATGGGTAGTTTGAAAATATTTTCTCTCATTCTGTAGGTTGTCTTTTCACTTTGTTGACTGCTTCCTTTGCTGTGCAGAAGCTTTTTAACTTGATGAGATCCCATTTGTCCATTTTTGCTTTGGTTGCCTAGGCTTGTGGGTTATTACTCAAGAAATCTTTGCCCATTCCAATGTCCTGGAGAGTTTCCCCAATATTTTCTCTTAGTAGCTTCATAGTTTGAGGTCTTAGTCTTTAGTCTTTACTCTATTTTGATTTGATTTTTGTATACGGAAAGAGATAGAGTTCTAGTTTATTCTTTTGTAGATGGATATTCAGTTTTCCCAGCATCATTTATTGAAGAGACTGTCTTTTCCCCAGTGTAGCTTCTTGGCACCTTTGTCAAAAATGAGTTCACTGTAGATGTATGGATTTATCACTGGGCTCTCTATTCTATTCCATTGGTCTATGTGTTTGTTTTATTGCCCATACCATGCCGTTTTGGTTACTATAGCTCTGTGGTGTAATTTAAAGTCAGGTAATGTAATTCCTCCAGTTTTGTACTTTTTGCATTTGGATAACTTTGGCTATTCTGGGTCTTTTGTGGTTCCACATAAATTTTAGAATTCTTTTCCTTATTTCCGTGAAGAATGTCATTCATGTTTTGACAGGGATTACATTAAATCTGTAGATTGCTTTGGGTAGTATGGACATTTTAACAATATTGATTCTTCCAATCCATGAACGTGGAATCTTTTTCCATTTTATGTTACCTTCAATTTCTTGCAATGTTTTATAGTTTTCATTGTAGAGATCTTTTACTTCTTTGCTTAAGTTAATTCCTAGGTATTTTATTTTATTTGTAGCTATTGTGAATGGGGTTGCTTTCTTGATTTCTGTTTCAGATTGTTCACTGTTGGCATATAGAAATGTTACTGATTTTTGTATGTTGATTTTGTATCCTGCAACTTTATTGAATTTGTTTATCGGTTCTAATAGTCTTTTGGTGGAGCCTTTAGGTTTTTCCAAATACAAGATCATATTATCTGCAAATAAGAATAATTTGACTTCTTCATTTCCAATCCAGATGCTCTTCATTATTTCTCTTGTATGATTGCTCTAGCTAAGGCTTCCAGTACTATGTTGAATAACAGTGGTAAATGTGGGCATCCTTGTCATGTTCCCAATCTTAGAAGAAAGACTGCCAGTTTTTCCTCATTCAGTATGATAGTAGCTGTGGGTCTATTGTATATGGCTTTTATTATACTGAGGTATGTTCATTCTATACCTAGTTTTTTTTTTAGAGTTTTCATCATGAAGGCATGTTGAGCCTTACCAAATGTTTTTTCAGCATCAACTGAAATGATCATATAGTTTTTGTCCTTCATTCTGTTGATATGAAGTATCACATTAATTGATTTGCATATGTTGAACCATCCTTTCATCCCTAGGATAAATCCCATTTGGTCATGAAGAACAATCTTTTTAATATGTTGCTGAATTCAATTTGCTAAGCATTTTGTTGAGGATTTTTGCATCAGTATTCATCAGGCATATTGGCCTGTAGTTTTCTTTTTCTGATGTGCCTGTGTCTGGTTTTGGTATCAGGATGATACTGGCCTCATGACATGAGTTTGGAAGTATTCCCCTCTCCTGCATTTTTTGGAATAGTTTGAGTAGGATTGGTACTAGTTCTTCTTTAAAAGTTTGGTATGGGCCAAGGGCAGTGGCTCATGCCTGTAATCCCAGCACTTTGGGAGGCCAAGGAGGGCAGATCACCAGAGGTCAGGAGTTCAAGATCAGCTGTCCAACATGGTGAAAACCCATCTCTACTAAAAATACAAAAAACAAAAAAATTACTACTCCTGCCTCAGCCTCTCAAGTAGCTGGGTTTACAGGTGTGTGCCGGGCATGGTGGTGTGCACCTGTGTAATCCCAGCTACTTAGGAGGCTGAGGCAGGAGAATCATTTGAACCTGGGAGACGGAAGTTGCAGTGAGCCAAGATGGCGCCACTGCACTCCATCCTGGGTGACAGAGTGAGACCCCATCTCAAAAAAAAAAAAAAAAGTTTGGTAGAATTCAGCAGTGAAGCTATCAGGTTCTGGGCTTTTCTTTGCTGAGAGACATTTTATTACGACCTTGATCTCATTACCTGTCATTGGTCTTTTCAGGTTTTGAATTTTTTCATGGTTCAGTCTTGGTAAGTTGTATGTGTCTAGGAATTTATACATTTCTTCTAGATTTCCAAATTTATTGGCATATAGTTGCTCATAGTTGCCACTAATAATCCTTTGAATTTCTGTGGTATCAGTTGTAATGTCTCCTTTTTCATCTCTGATTTTGTTTATTTGAGTCTTCTGTCTCTGTTTTTCTTAATTAGTCTGGCTAATGGTTTATCAATTTTGTTTATCTTTTCAGAAAAAAGCAACATTTTGTTTTGTTGATCTTTTGTTTTCTTCATTTCAAATTCATTTATTTCTGCTGTAATCTTTATTATTTATTTTCTTCCATTAATTTTGGATTTGGTTTGCTTTTGCTTTTTTAGTAGTTTAAGATGCATCCTTAGGTTGTTTAGTTGAAGTTTTTTCTTCTTTTTTGATGTAGGCACTTATAGTTGCAAACTTCCCTTTTAGTAAGTACTCCCTTTGCTGTATCCCACAGATTTTGGTATGTTACGTTTCCATTATCATTTGTTTCAAGAAACTTTTCCATTTCCTTCTTAATTTCTTCATTGACCCACTGGTCATTCAGATTCATATTGTTTAATTTCCACGTGTTTGTATAGTTTCCAAAATTCTTCTTGCTATCGATTTCTACTTTTATTCTATTATGGTCAGAGAAGATACTTGATATTACTCCAACATTTTTTAATGTTTCAAGACTTGCTTTTTGACCCAACATATGGTCTATCCTTGAGAATGATCCATGTGCAGAGGAAAATAATGTGTATTCTTCAGCCATTGGATGTAATGTTCTGTAAATATCTGTTAGGTCCATTTGGCCTATAGTGCAGATTAAGTCTGATGTTTCTTTGTTGATTTCTGTATGAAAGATCTGTCCAATGCTGAAAGTGGAATGTTGAAGACTCCAGCTATTACTGTATTAGGGCCTATCTCTCTCTTTAGCTCTAATAATATTTGCTTTACATATTTGAGTGCTCCAGTGTTGGATGCATATATATGTAAAATTGTTATTTCCTCTTGCTGAATTGGCCCCATCATCATCATATAGTGATCTTCTTTGTTTCTTCTTATAATTTTTGTCTTTAAATTTATTTTGTCTAATATAGGTATAGCTAGCTCTTCCTGCTCTTTTTTAGTTTCCATTGGCATGGAATATCTTTTTCCATCCCCCTTTTTCACTCTATGTGTGTCTTCATAGGAGAAATGTGTCTCTTGTTGGCAAGATTATTGGGTCTTGTTTTTTTTTTTTTTTAATCCATTCAGCCACTCTATGTCTTTTGATTGGAGAGTTTAGTCCATTTACATTCAATGTTATTATTGATAAATAAGGACTTACTCCTGCCATTGTTATTGGTGTTCTGGTTGTTTTATGGTTTTTCTCTTTCTTAATTCCTTCCTTCCTGTCTTCCTTTTTGTGAATATAATTTTCTCTGGTGGTATTATTTAATTTCGTGCTTTTCGTTTTTGTATCCATTATATGTTTCTAGATTTGAGGTTACCATGAAACTTGCAAATACTATCTTATAACCCATTATTTTAAGCTGATAACAACTTAATACTGTTTACATAAACAAATAAGAAAAAAAAAACTAATAGAAACTCTACACCTTAACTTCATCCCCCTACTTTTCAACTTTTTGTTGTTTCTATTTACATCTTATTGTATTGTCTATGTCCTGCAAATTTGTAGTTATTATTTTTTATTGGTTCACCATTTAGTCTTTCTACTTAAAATAGTAGTTTTACACATCACAGGTACATTGCTATAATATACTGTGTTTTTCTGTGTACAATTACTATTACCAGTGAATTTTATACCTTCAGTTGATTTCTTATTGCTCATTAACATCCTTTTCCTTTCTGACTGAAGTACTCCCTTTGGCATTTATTTTAGGACAGGTCTGGTGTTTATGAAATCCCTCAAATTTTGTTTGTCTGGGAAAATCTTTATTTCTTTGTGTTTGAAGGATATTTTTGCCAGATATACAATTCTAGGGAAAAAGTTTTTTTCCTTCAGCATTTTAAACATGTCATACCACTCTCTCCTGGCCTGTAAGGTTTCCACTGGAAAGTCTGCTGCCAGACATACTGGAGTGTCATTATATGTTATTTGTTTCTCTTGCTACTTTTGGAATCATTTTTTATCCTTGACCTTTGGGAGTTTAATTCTTAAATGCCTTGAGGTAGTCTTCTTTGGGTTAAATCTGCTGGGTGTTCTATAACTTTCTTGTACTTCAATATTGGTATCTTTCTCTAGGTTTGAGACTTTCTCTCTTATTATCTCTCTGAATAAACTTTCTACTCCTATCTCTTTCTCTACCCTCTTTTTAAGGCCAATAACTCTTAGATTACCCCTTTCCAGGCTATTTTCCAATCCTGTAGGCATGCTTCATTTTTGTATTCTTTTTTCTTCTGTCTCCTCCATGTGTTTTCAAATACCCTGTCTTTTCAAGCTCACTAATTCTTTCTTCTGCTTGATCAATTCTGCTATTGAAAGACTGGTGCATTCTTCAGTATGTCAACTGCATTTTTCAACCCCAGAATTTCTTTTTAATATTTCAATCTCTTTGTCAAATTTATCTGATAGAATACTGAATTCCTTCTCTGTGTCTAGCTTAAATTTCTTTAAGTTTCCTCAAAACGGCTATTTTGAATTCTCTGTCTGAAAGGCCACATATCTCGGTTTCTCCAGGATTGGTCCCTGGTGACTTACTTACTTTGTTTGGTGAGGTCATGTTTTCTTGGATGATCTTAATGCTTGTGGATGTTCATCTGTGTCTGAGCATTGAAGAGGTGGGTATTTATTATAGTCTTTGTAATCTGGGATTGTTTGTACCCATCCTTCTTGAGAAGACTTTCTAGGTATTCAAAAGGACTTAGCTATAGTGATCCAAGCCATATCTGCATTTGAGGACACCCTAAGCCTAGTAATGATGTGGGATTTGCAGACTCATAGAGGTACCACTTTGATGGTCTTAGATAAGATCTGGCAGGCAGAGATTCTTATTCTATTCCCTTACTTTCTCCCAAATAAATGGAGTCTCTCTCTCTCTCTCTCTCTCTCTCTCTCTCTCTCTCTCTGTTCTCAGCTGCCTGGAGTTAGGTGTAGAGTGACACAAGCACCCCTGTGGCCACCATCCTGGGACTGCACTTGGTCAGACCTGAAGCCAGCACAGCACTGAGTCTCACCCAAGAGCAACCACTTCCTGGCTACTACTGAGGTTTGCTCAAGGCCCTGGGGCTCCACAGTCAGCAGGTGGTAAAGCCAGCCAGGTTTATGTCCTTCCCTTCAGAATGCCAAGTTCTCCCAGGCCCCAGACAGATCTAGAGATGTCAACTGGAAGCTGGGACTGGAGTCAAAAACCTTAGAAGTCTACCTGGTGTTCTATTTTACTGCATCTGAGTTGGCACTCAAACATGAAGTGCTGTCCTTCCCGCTCTTCTCTCCCTATTCCACAGGCAGAAGAGCTTCACCTCATGGCCGCCACCACCACAGGCCCGTGAGTACTGGCACATTACCACTACTATGCTGTTAAGGCGCAAGTGCTTTTCAGTCAGCTTGAAGTGAATGCTGCCCGGCCTGGGACTCAGACTTCAGAGCAGTGGGAGGGCTCCCAAGGGCATTTTAGTCAGCAGGTGATGGGTCCTGCCAGGACTGGGTCCTTCTTTTCACGGAAGCAGTTCCCTTCTGTCTCAGGGTGTGTCTAGAAATGTCATCCAGGAGCTAGGGCCTGGAATGGAGGCCTCACGACTCTGACCAGTGTCCTATCCTACTGTGGCTGAGCTAGTATTCAAGATGCAAGACAAAAGTCCTCTTTACTCTTCCTCTCTCCTCAAGCAGAAAGAAAGAGTCTTTTCTTGGGGTGTGGGGAAGCTGTACAGCAGAGGGTTGGGGGAGGAATGGCCCAAGCACTCTCTTAGCTGCCACAGCTGGTCTCTCAGTAGGTCTTGTGCTCCTCAAGTCCACTAACTCTGAGCCCAGTTTAGCACTAGGACTCACCTAGGAATTGCAGTCCTTGTGGCCTAGGCTGCCTTTCAGGCTTATTTAGGACACCAAAGAACTTTAGCCCATGGTGGTGAGGCTTGCTGGAACTCAAGTTTTGACTCCTGGAATGGGCAAGTCTCCTGTGGTTAGGGCTGGTTTAAATACTCCCTCCAGGGGTGGGTGTCAGCTAAGTTCAGCCCAGTTTTGCCTGCTGCTATATCAGGGCAGCACTGAGTTTAATGTAATGTTTCACAATTGCTGCAGTCTCCCTTTCCCAAGCAGGCAGATTCTCTCTCTGCACCATGCAGCCACTGCCAGGGGATGGAGGCGGGGTGGCATCAGTGATTCACAACTGTCTTTCCCACTCTTCAGTGCCTCTTTCAGTGATTCAAAGTTAAAACCAGGTACTGTGAGTGCCCATCTGATTTTTGGTTCTTGTGAAGGCGTTTTTTTTTTTTGTCTTGTTTTGTTTTGCACAGATAGTTGTTAATTGATGTCTTTGCAAGAAGACAATCGGTAGATACTTCTACACAGCCACCTTGTTCTGCCCCTCCTTCTCAGATAACTAAAGTTTTACCAGACACTCAAAAGACAACATAACTTCCAAATATATATATATATTTTTTTTACCAACTGTTGACATTTTCTCAGGTTGGTCAGAGATTGCCTTTAAAACCTGTCTTTTATTTCACTTTAGTAGTTAATGAGCTGCCCACCCTCCTGGAAACCTTCTAAAGGCATAAAAGTTCTTCAGAATATAGATCACCTGTGCAAATGACCTACATTTTCTAGAATAATCTCCTCTTTAATACACAGAGACAAAGCACAGATTCTGTTGTTAAGCACTATTTCCAGTAACAAACTACTAATTCTCAACTGTTGAATTAATAGGTAAGGCTCAATGCAAATATCAGGGTTCCCAACGATTTTCCCTAAAAGAGCCCAGAAAAAAAAAAAAAAGGCTAGGATGAGGGATGAGGAAGGAGCTCATACAATGTTGAGTAAATGGGACTGGCCTTCCTCTGGGGGTATGTATAGGGTTTTTTAAAGTCAGTCCATCTCCTCCTCGAAAGAATGAGAAAAATTCAAGGAAAAGTATAGCAAGCATCCTAAGAAAGGAAGGAAGAAAGGGAGGAAGCGGAGAAGAGAAAGGTGCAGAATCATCTTTTGCATGCTCACTGGAGAAAATCCAATTTGCTTTCTCCAATTTTGAAAATAAAATCAAGAAAAACGTTAAGAAAGGGGAAAACATTTTTTAATAAAAAGAAATAAACAGCGAAGAGCCCATGCCTGCCTCAGGACAAACAGCAGCTTCTCCAAGTCTCAAGTTTCAAGCACCCCAGCATCAAGCTGGAGCCTTGATTTCTGTCTCCATAAGTTAAGAAGAGAGGAGCACAAATAAAAAGATGAAGATTAAAAGATACAAGTAACTAAGAGAGCTGCTCCACAAGAATTGGATCAAATGAAAGGAAATCTGAAGGTTTCAGGATACGAATTCAAAGTTTCTATTTAAAATAAGCTAATATTGGGACTAAACGCTGATTTCTAATACACTTACTGATATATTTTAAAGGAGCGTCAAAAAGTAGTAAAAGTGGCTATTTGGTAATGACAAACAGGGAAGGAAGAGGAAAGAGTTGCTTGGTTGAATTAAATTTTAAAAATTTAAATTCTATAAATAATCAACCCAGTTTACCTAGATTAGTATGGATTCATCCACTCTATTCACAATCTGAATAATGCCCACCTTGCCATGCTTAGCTTTAATCCATATCCTTTATTGTTCCTCTGTCCTTGGATTCATGAATTTATGTCACCAGTGGAAAGGACTTGCCTTGCTTAAGAGCCAGTTTGTATTTATTATTGACCTACATACTATGCACTGCCTAGTTACAATTACGTATCAGAGACATCTTCCAGAATCAGAAAATTAGAATCAGGCAAGTCAACCACCATCACAAGTAATACAAATACAGTCATGCATCGCTTACCTACTTACCCCATAGGATACAATTGCAGAAATTCATCATTAGGTGATTTCATTGGTTTACAAACATCATAGAGTGTATTTACACAAACCTAGACGGCACAGCCTCCTGCAACTAGGCTATAAGGCAGGGCCTATTGCTCCTAGGCTACAAGCCTGAATGGCACATGACTGTACTGAATACTGTAGGCAGTTGTAACACAATGCTAAGTATTTATGTATCTAAACATAGAAAATGTACAGTAAAAATACAGAATTATAATCTCATGGGACCACTGTAGAATATGCGGTTCATTGTTGAATAAAACGTTGTTGTTGCGGCTCATGACTGCACGGTTATTGATCACTAACCGAGCTGTGAGCTTTCTGTTGGTCAAAGCAGAACAGGAAACATGATGGGAACATAATTCCCATTTGATTGTCAGATTGAAAAAGGAAACACACTTATCATCCCAGATTCCTCACTCTTCCTTATTCTTCATTACAAATCAATTAAGCAAAGTCTGACAATTTCACATCCCACTTTCCAACCCTCTTTGCCAACCCCACCCCCACACTTCCAGCTTGGTGTAAGCACAGCCCACTTTCACTTTTGGCAACCCACTAACCAGGCCTCCTGCTTCCTGTCTCAGCACCTTCCAATTTCTCTCTCATGCTAGCCAATCTGATCGTCTGAACACATTATTCCCCAACAGAAATCCTCCAGGGGCTCTTCAGCATCCATATTAATCTTGTAGCTTGGAGATACACCTCTCCAATAGGTACTAAGAGTTATGCCAAGAGCTATAGGAAGCTGCAGAATAAACAGCAGGTTTTACTCAAAGATTTGAGTGGAAAAACATTTTTATCAATGTCTATATAACATAGAGTCATTTGCAAATGTTATATAAAACTTGAAGTTGAAACCCAAGACTTTAAAATATTGTCATGTCTGAATGGCCATTTTGGACTCAACTCTCAGAATGTATTTATTATTCTGTGCTGTAAAGGTATTTCAGACAAAACACTGAAGAAGGTGTGGACATGACAAAAGATTCCCTTTCTTTACGCCCTTTGACATAGTCAACTCGTTTATGAAAATTTGTCCTATGGAAAGAACAGTCATATGCCGAAGATATATGCAAAAAGCAATTCACCACAGCATTATTTGTGAAAGGAAAAAGTGGTATTTGAATGACCACTGTTCATTTTGGCTCATAAATATAGCAGAATACTTTGTATCATTTTATAAGATGTGGCAGAAATATTAATATATTATTGACATAAAAATATGTTTGGGATATATTGTTAAGTGAAAAGGAAATTTAGAAAATAGTATTTGATTGCTCACACACAGAAGAATAAGGATTGAGGCATTGCAGGGAGCCAAAGGCCCATGGGACATGACCAACTCAGCATTCCACTGAGGCTATATGACCAAACAGCAAACTGTTCATCATGAATACAGAATGTGGGCAAACTCACAACTGTGCCTGCCCCAGAAGGTTTGCTGAGGGCAATTGCTTCCTGGTGCCAAGCTCCCTGAGGTTATCTACTGGGACATCTAGAGAATGCAGTCTGGCAAGCCTACTCTTGACCAAGCAGCTGACCCCTTCTTTCACCCCCCTTCTCACTATCTCTTTTGCCTAATAAATGTGGAGGGCTGTGTAAAGCTCAGGGCCCTTGTCCACTAGAGGCAAGGTGCCCCTGACCCCTTCTTCCAAATATACTCTTTTGTCTCTTGTCTTTTATTCCTGCGTTCGCCCCCTTTGTTCAGTCCCCCTAGGTCTGTGTGGGTTGCATAGTGGCACTCCGAACAGTGACAGAATCGGGTGCTCAACAAGGCATGAGGTTGATCATCTTTGGGTAGGAGGGATGATTGTTAATATTTTGATTCTTTTTGCTTGTTGATATGTTCTATAATAAACAGCTATTGCTTTTACAATAGAAATAAATAATGGGATTTCTTTCTGCGGAGAGGGAGGTGGAGCAGGAAAGAAAATCGATCTTTTTGCACATGATACACATCATGAATGAGCTACCCACTGCCTACCTTTCCTCAGCTTCATTTCCTGCTACACCCACCTTGGGCCTTTAGCCCCCAAGAATACTGCAACACCTGCAGCTTCTTGAGTAAGAGATGCTTTCTCACCTCTGTGTTTACCAACACTTTTCTTCTTGCCTGACCGGTCCCTTAGCTTCTTACTTGACAAACAACATTTCTAATGATAACTTGGCTTCCCACTGAACTGTCACCTGGGGAGAGAAACTTCTGGGCCATAGGATTCAATTGTTTGACTCCTCTTCACAT
The DNA here is from genome assembly GCF_028885655.2 of Pongo abelii. Taxonomy (NCBI): domain Eukaryota; kingdom Metazoa; phylum Chordata; class Mammalia; order Primates; family Hominidae; genus Pongo; species Pongo abelii. Next base: position 127,399,886 of record NC_071993.2, on the reverse strand, counting down.
GAATACTCTTGAATCTAAATTAATAAAGGCTGCTGCTTTTATAAACCAGCCTGTGGGTGCTTGGGCAATGTGAGTCACCCTTGCCAGACAGTGCCACCGAAGAAGTCTCAACATATTCGGGATTTTGGGTTCACACGGCAGACATCTGGGTTCTCAGTCATGATGAAAGCAAGGAGTGTCTTTCTGTAAGCCTTCTTGAAACAGCCAAGTAGTTAGCCTTCATCCTCAAGTAACAAACTGCCATCATTTTTTAGCCAGGCTAGAGGTCCCAGTTTTCCACTGTCATCGAAAAGCTCTATAACTTAATTATTTGAGTAGCCAGAGAGCATCACTCCAATGTGCCAATAAAGATGTCATCAAACTACAGATCAATAAGAGAATGTCCAAATACAAGTCTGTGTACTTTCATTTCTGAACATACAGTTTTGAGCACAGAGTGTATGAGTGAGTGCTAGGCTGTGTGTGTGTGTGTGTGTGTGCGCGGCAGATTAATAAAGAAAACACAGTTTATGCCTACACTGTGGCTTATTCAACCTGAACTTTTGGCCTCTCCGATGGAGAACCACATTTCTTAGGCAATTTTTTATTCTCCAAGCTGCCTCCAATTGCAAATATAAATGGGGAAAGAATACCACATGAGCAGACTTTGAGCAAGAATCCTGGTAATTCTTAGCTTTAGGGAACTGGTAGAAAATGATCCAACTGACCCCACCTATCCTGGTCAGAAATATTACTTCTAAAGCTTGATCACTCTAATACATGATGCTAGAGGTAAAGGCAGATACAAATCGCCTGCTGTAATTATCTTCAAACGGACAAGCACCCAGCCCTCGGGCAGCTGCTGCATCTTGCTTTATGAAGCAGTGAAATGCCTGAGGATTTTCCCTTGCATTTAGAATGCATTGTTAATACAGCTTTAGAAAGGAAGCCTGTGTCAGCACAGTTTACACTTCTGACCACTTTGGTAAAGAGAGAAATGACAACCACACAAGGACGTTTCTCAAGCAAAAGAGATCCAAAGGCATAAGACAAATCTTGGGGATAAGGTTCTTCTCTTTGCCACTTATCAGGATAGATTTGAAGCCTCTGCCCCAAAACAGCTTCTGCCAAGTGCAACAGTGTACCCAAGCTTACAGCCTAAGTCACGTATTTTCAGTCCCACCTGAGTGAGCAAAAGCAATGAATGGTGATTATCATGGAGATGTGTTTATAGTGCAGCCTCGTTGTCTACACTGCATCTGCCTCCAGAAGAATGTGTATTAGAAAATCTTCGAGCTCACTTGTAATCATGGAAATGCAAATGAACACCCAGAGATATCATTTTTCACCTACTAGTAGAGATTTTTTAAATGCCATACCCAGTGTTGACAACAGTGTGGAGAAAATGCTCAGATGTTTTGCTGGAGGAGGTGTAAAGTGGTGCTGCTTTCTGGAACACAGCGTGCATTATAAATCTTAACATTTTGTATATGAATGCGGTTGGCATTTGTTTTCCAGCTGAGAAAACAGAAAACCTGATTCCTAATGACTTGGTCAATAGGAAAACTTATCATCTGACAATACAAGCGTGGCTGTAGAAAGCTTCAGGGCTCATCAATTCGAAAACTCAGCATTATCAAAGGCTTCTGTCTGCTCTGCCAGCCTTAGCTTGTTGGCTCACTCCGCTTGGTCACAAGATCACTGCTTCTGGAAGCACGTTTTCACACACAAACATCAGAAAGCAGAAAACAAGCAAACACAACCCTGCCTCTTCCTTGGATCTCTTTAAGACCTAGGAAATCTTCTTCAGGAGCCTGCTTGAAATCTGCTCCCTCTACCATTTCATTGGCCTGAACCAGCAGTTCTCAGTATGCAGTGCTTGGACCAGCAGCTGCAACATCACCTGGGAACTTGTTAGAAATGCAAATTCTTCCAGCCTGGCCAAAATGGCAAAACCCCATCTCTACTAAAAATACAAAAATTAGCTGGGCATGGTGGCGGACACCTGTAATCCCAGCTACTCAGGAGGCTGAGGCAGGAGAATTGCTTGAACCCAGGAGGCGGAGGTTGCAGTGAACCGAGATTGCACCACTGCACTCCAGCCTGGGGGACAGGGTGAGACTCCATCTCAAAAAGAAAAAAAAAAAAGAAATGCAAATTCTTGGCCCACCCTGGACCCACTGAGTCAGAAAGTGGGGCTGATTCTGATGCTCAAGTTTGAGAATCACTGACCTAAGCCAACTACATGACAAGGGTAATGGAATTGCCACAACTGGCTTTAGACTAATCATGATTTTTTCCACTGGATTGGGATGGCATCCCTATCTCTGGGCACAAGGCTCTTGTCTTTCTATGCTGCATTCTACTTGCCTACTTGCAGGATAGCCATAACACATTGCCTTCTGTAGCAGTTAAAATTTTGTCATCTGTGGGGACAGAAATCTAATTCGAAATGTTTTTAACAATAAAAGGATCTATTGACTCAAATAATAACATGTAAGACAGTAAGATGTTTAAGGGTTCCTGCAGATGTTTACCTCTCACTCTAAAGCATAGGTAAATGCCCTCTTCTTGTATATTTGTGTATGTGTGTGTGTAGTGTCTTCATAGGTAGTGAAGGGGTGAGACCCTATATTGGTTTTCAAATATGTCCACATATTCTTTGATCCTCTTCTTTTCAGAATGTACAGCCTGATTCTCCTCTCCTTTAATGTGAGCTGTACTTAAGGACTCACTTCTAACAAATAGGAGGAGGAAGAAATAATGGGGTATGGCTTTTGAGACTCCATCATAAAAGATACAGTGACTTCCTCCTTGCTTCTCTCTCTAGGATCACTTATTCTGGAGGAAGCCCCCTGCCATGTTGTGATTACTCAAGCAACCCTAGGGTGAGGTCTGTTTGCTGAGGAACTGAGGCCTCCTGCCCACAGCCAAATGAGTGCACCACCTTGGAAGCAGATTGTCCGGCCCCAGTCAAGCCTTCAGCTGGCTGCAGCCTAGGACTCGTGAGAGACCCTGAGCCAGAACCACCCACCTAAGCTACTCAAGAATTCCTGACCTACAGAAACTAGGAACTAATGTTCAATTTTTTAAGGCAACAAGTTTTGGCATGGTTTGTAATGCAGTAATAGATATCTAATGGACATCCCTAGTAGAACTGTCTGCTTGGCTCCCAGGGATACACAGATTTCAGTTTTACTTTACAACCTTCTCTTCTTCCCAAAACAGAAATGATTCCTCAATAGGGGTATATTCAGGGTAACTTAATCCACACTTTCTTTTACTCTTAGGCCCTGTTACTGGTCCATTGGGTAGCAAACCACTTCCTTTCCTACCCTGATTATTTTTCTTTTTTTGTTGTTTGTTTGTTTTTGAGACAAAGTCTCGCTCTGTTGCCCAGGCTGGAGTGCAGTGGCACCATCTCGGCTCCCTGCAACCTCCACCTTCCGGATTCAAGCGATTCTCATGCCTCAGCCTCCTGTGTAGCTGGGACTGCAGGTGTTTGCCACCACACTCAGCTAATTTGTTTATTTTTAGTAGACACAAGGTCTCACCATGTTGCCCAGGCTGATTATTTTTCTTTTAGTCACCCTGGCATTTGTTCCTGTATCTAATTTCTGAAGCTCTTTGCTACTTTGTTATTCTGCATTCTAACAGGGATTTACAGGAAGAAATTCCACCTCATCCTACAGCAGTGACTCCAGTAGTGAACTTTCTGCCATGAATCAAGGGTGAGGTAAAAGTTACAGGAAGACTTGATTCTATAGTGAGATTGTTAGTAAATTTCAAATCCCATCTCAGAAGAAAGGTGGGGATACCTGTGGAAACATCAGCATTTTCTGGACATTTAAAGCAAATACAACATCTTTCCTGCAGGCAACTCCATTTCTCTGACTTAGCTGTGCTTCTTTGTTCTGCCTGGAGTAGAGGTGGCCAAAGACTCTGGGCCTATGTCACTAGAAAATGCCCCTAGAAACTTCCAGGTGGATGCATGCTCAGCAAGGTCAGGGATACAATGGGGAGAGGAAGCCAGCCCATCCGATGCTTACACACTGCACAGGAGCCTGTAAACTCCGAGAACCATGTCTGGAGTGCTCAGGCTGAAACTCGGAACCTAAGTCAGTGTCTCCCATAGGATAATGAGAGAACCACCTGGAGATGCTTGATAAAAATACAGCTTCCTCCACCCATCAATGCTCTACTGACAATCTTCAAGGTTAAACCTCTGCATAGTTATGAAGACTCTGGGCAATTCTAATGTATCCGAACTTTTGAGAATTACAGCTACTTTTTAATTGAAATCTGATTTACATTCAATAAAGTGTAGAGATCATTAGTCTTCTATTCAATAATTTTTGACGATATAATCGTCAAAAACGATTCTGACGATAAATCAAAAACCGACCTGTGGAACCACCACCCAAGACAAGATATAGAACATTTCCATCACCCCAGAAAATTATCTCTTGACTTTTTCAACTCCTAGCCCCAGAAGCCATGACTTCAGAGTTTTTACCATTATAGAGAAGTTTGCTCAGAACTGTTGCTTTTTGAAACATCAAAGCTAACAATGTAAAAAGAAGTCAGTTATTTCAGAACTCTAAGTAAGCCATTTCAGTTTGACAGGAGGAAGCGATTTCAGTAGTCCATTTGAGGAGACTGTTCCATTTTTCTGGGAAAACCAGCCAAATGGGCTCTTCTGCGATACAAACACACAGCCTTCTGAATTGGTGATGTGATTGGAGATGATTCTGAGGAGCTGGCACTGCCTTGAGTGGGAGAATGTTAAAGCTTTCTGTGTCACAGGCAGGGCTACAGATCTTAAGTGTTGTAAAAAGAAACATGTGTCAAGGGCAGTAGAGGAGGTGCCATGGCATTTGTCCCCACAGAGCCCTTTGGACAGGGTGCAGACCAGGGTGACGGGGCGAGGGCCAAAAGTAAATGGGATTGTTTCCATGAGAGACCTTGAACCCAGCACCCCAGAAAGGGTGACTTTTATGAATGGTGATTTTCCCCCATCCTGCTTTCTAACTAAGGTATGCACATATACATAAGGAAGTTTTTTATATTTCTATCTTCATTTTCTGCCTGGCCATATCATTGAATGAATTGTTTTATTAGTTCCATTCCAATTAATTCACTGGGATTTTCTAGATACATATCTTCTGAAAATAAGGACACTTTTATTTTTTTCTTTTCAATTATTATAGGATTTTGTTTTGTTTTGTTTTCAGTTTTCTGCCTTATCGTTTTCGTCATTATGTAGTTAAAGTTTTTTAGAGTGAAGATATTGGTGTTGAACTTTTGACCAGCCTAAAAAGGATAGAGTTGGGTCTAGAACAACTATAAGTCAGTGTAAACAGCAAAGAGGCCATGTCAGTAGCTTAGATGTGCTGTAATAATGGCTGGTGGTCATTTTAAATCAACCCAAAGATCCCTTATAACTTACTTATTTTAAAAGAGGAAAAAAGAAGGAAATTTAGCATGTGTCTCAGTTCATGACAGATTTTTGACTAAAGATTCAAGACACATTAGCAAATAGCTTTATTTTCTACTGTATATCCAGTGTGATCCTTAATATACCAGCAAGCAAAACATGTTTAATGGTTCATACTTGATTCTGATTATTCTAATTTGCAAAGCAACCTTTTTTTCCCTTTGGGATATCAGATGCATGGAAAGAGAGCGAGTTGATTAATTTAACCACCTCAAGTCAGTTCATGGCACACAAGCATCAAGAGTTCACAAACAGCCCCATTTTCATCTTTACTATTTTGAAATGTTACATACTGCCCTCCCCTTCACTCAGTCCCTAATCCCATTATCATTCCACTATATGTGCACACGCCAATGAATTTAACATGTAGCTGCCCTGTACGGCTTTATTTACATAGAGAGGCATCCTTAACAATACTTTATTCACATGGGTTATTTTTTCTTCACAAACAGGACTGTACTATTTGACTCTTGATTTTTTTCATTCAGTATTACTTACTTGAGATTTATCAGTGTTAGGATATATAGAGTATTGAAGTTAGTAAGAACACCTGGTGACCTACCACCTGTTAGATTGCCAGTATCAGATAATCCCCAAGGTGTCCCACCTGTCCCCAACATCCTTCCCCACAATAGGTAACCAGTATCCCAAACTCTTACTGTCTTACCTTTCCTTACTTTATTTATTCTTTGCCTTTATCATATATGTCATATACTCACAAATAACATATCATTTAGTTGTGCATGCTTTTAAACTTTACATAAATGGAATTATACATATTCTTCTACAACATAATGCATGTGAGATTCATTCCAGTAGATGCTTGTAGCTGTTGTGTATTCATTTTCATAACTATGCACCATTATTTATCCATTCCCCATCCTCAGACATTTGGGTTGTTTCCAGGTTTTTGTTATTACAAACAAAGCTGGCATGAATGTTCTTAAGCATATGTGCAGGAGCATCCTGATGTCACAAAGGGGAATTGCTGAGTCTCAAGCACACACATCTTCAACTTCACTAGATGATGCTAAATTACTGTCCAAAGAGCTTGCAGCAATTTGCACTCCCACCAGCAGAGGGCAGGTTTTCCAGTAGCTTCAACCTTCTGCAAGACTTGGTATCATCAGACTTAAATTTGTGCCAGTGTTGTACCTGCAAAATGTGGCTTTAATTCGAACTTCCTTGACAACCAATGTACTTGCCCATGTTTTTGTACGTGTATTGAATATTTGGCAAAGTGACTATTCAAGTCTTTTGTCTTTTTTTTCTGTTGAGGCTTTTTGTCCTTTGCTTAGTGAATAAATGATTTTTTAACTGCTGTGTGACATTCTATTTTAGGCGTTTACCACATTTATCAATTCTTGTCATTGGCCATTTGGTTTATTTCCAGCCCTTTGTTATTACAAACAATGCTGTGATAAATATGCTTGTACAAGTCTCTGTGCATATAAGAAATTTTCTTTGAAGTGAAACTGCTGGGTCTTAGAGGATGTGCATATTCAGTTTCCCCTGAAGGCTGACAAATTGCTCTCCAAAATAGCAGCACCAATTTACCATCCTAGAAATTGATGAAGTTTTCCATTCATTCCCCCACACATTTGCCAGCACTTGATAGCATCCACAAAGCAATGTTAGATATACACTGTCTCATTTAGTCTGTAAATAACCCTGGAAGGGAGAAAATTAAAAAGAATCAACATTTTTTCTAGCACTCTACAATTTGCAAAGTACTTTCATTTGCATGCTCTACTTCATTTTGTGCTCAAATCCTGCCATTCACTCTCTTGCAAGTTACATTCAATCAAAACCGAATGCTCATTACCCTTGATCACTATACATTGTGTATATCAAAACATCACTATGTACCCCATAAATATGCACACTTATGTGTCAATTTGAAATGTTAACAGAAAAATGAAACAAAATAGCCAGGGGGTAGTATGCACTTGTAGTGCCAGCTACTGTAGAGGCTGAGGCAGGAGGATTGCTTGAGCTAAGGAGTTCAAGTCCTGCCTGGGCAACAAAGAACTGGATGAGGCCAGAGATTATTCTCTGATGTTAGGGTCCTCAAGAGGAATGACCTGGCTCTGTCATCCCCTCCCAGGAGATTCTGCCTCCTCCCAAACCTCCGAAAGTAGAGAATTCCTCAAACATAGAAAAGAGTTTAGCCAAAGATGATGACAAGTTGTCTAGCACATAGGTTGTAAATAACAGGTCAGTTAAGGAAAGTGCTTCTGTCTTTTCCCTTAGATACAACTTTTCCCCTTCTTATTTTCCTCAGCCAATGTCTGGTGCGGGGTTTGGGATAAAGGTTGAGCCACAATATTATAATCACTCAACAATTCCTATCAACGGAGGCTCCCTTCCTAAGCTGCTTATTTTTCCAGAGCTTTGTGACAGTGTTCCTTATGTTGGCAATGTGTCATCTTAATGATCTCATTCTAACAGTAATGAGTTATGACTTGATTCCCCGGCAAGGCAGATGGCATCCCTTTTCAATCCCAAGTGAATCGGTGGTGTTGTAATGAATACCAACTTCATCAATAACATTAGAAAATATAAAATGGTATTCTCTAGTCACTGTCATCTCTTCCCGTAATCTTTACATTTCCATCATTTTGACTCACATTTTCTAGATTTAACTTCCTTTTCACTTATACAATGTTCACGCATGTCTGCCTGAATTATAACTTTCAGATTCCTACATTACTAACAATTGTTGAGGCCTGTGTTGGGCCTTACTCACATAACAAACCTATCATTTATAACTCAGGCAATCTGGGCTCAGAAACGTAAAGCAATTTGGTCAAGGTCACATGGATGGAGCCAGTATTTTAACCCTGGGCTTTGAACTTAAAATTTAGTGCTTTTTCTTTTCTTTTCTCTTTTTTTCTTCCGAGACAGAGTCTCACTCTGTCACTAGGCTTGAGTGCAGTAGTACGATCTCTGCTCACTGCAACCTCTGCCTCATGAGTTCAAGCAATTCTCCTGCCTCAGCCTCCCGAGTAGCTGGGATTACAGGTGCACACCACCACATCCAGCTATTTTTTGTATTTTTAGTAGAGACAGGATTTCACTGTGTTGGCCAGGCTAGTCTCGAACTCCTGACCTCGTGATTCACTCGCCTTGGCCTCCCAAAGTGGTGGGACTACAGGCATGAGCCACCATGCCCGGCAATCTAGTGCTTTTTCTACTATGCTACACCATGTCTTTGCTGTAGCATTTTGCTATTGTTGTTTTTTAAATTTCAGATACAGAATTTTTGATTCTTTATTCAACCTTCTTTATAAGCTCATTGAAATTAGGAGAGTATTACTTCAAATATTTGAATTCCTACAAATGAAAGATCAAGCCAGCATTTCATGGGTCATCTTATTACAGTTCTCTGAGATGCAGAATGGAAGCTGTCGAACTCGGCCAGCTTTCATTCTCTGAAAGACATCATGGTTAAGGGTGGAGAGATCTCCACCAACCAGCTACTTCCAATGACATTTTCATTACCTTTCCTTGTGAGATAGAATCAATATCAATAAATCTGAGTCTTTGAATTTCTAGCTACACAGCTTTATAGATTTACACTTTTGAACATCTTAGGAATCTGTTAGGAATGGGTGAGAATACCCCCACAGTTTCAGATTTCAAATTTCAATCTTCTGAGAGGAATTTGGTTTTCAGAGCACTATTGCAAACCAAAATAATTGTGACTCAGATTTTGCCATGCCTACAAAACTTCAGACTATTTTATAAGAACATGACGTATTATTTACAAGAATAAACAGTCTGGGAACAGGCATACCTCGATGGCATAAAATTGTTATAATAAGTGTGTTATAATAAGTGTTAAATTAACTCTTCCAGGCCCCAGTGACTTTATAATTGCCGTTCCCTCTACCTGAAAAGCTGCCCAATTCTTCTCCTTCCTCACCCTCCATCTGGAAAACTCCCAGCCCAGAAGTAGCCTCCTCATGGTTGAAACCTTTCAGACATTTATACTACCCCCTTAGGATAGTCACTTTCTGCTTTCTGCTCTGTGCACTGATACATTCATTCATTCAGGCATTTATTCATGCAGGCATTCATTCACTAAGCAAATATTCACTGAGGGCCTTCCATATACCAGGTAACACTCTAGGTCCTAGATATATTCATAAACTGACAGGTAAAAATCCCTGCCATGTGGAGGTTACATTTCGACTGGAGAGAACAGCCAACAAACAACACATAAGTGAAATATACTACAGGTATACCTCAGTGATATTTTGGGTTCAGTTCAGACTACTGCAATACAGCAAATGTTGCAATAAAATAAGTCATAATTTTTTTGGTTTCCCAGTGCATGTAGAAATTATGTTTATACCGGCCAGGTGTGGTGGCTCACACCTGTAATCCCAGCACTTTGGGAGGCCGAGGCGGGCGGATCACGAGGTCAGGAGATCAGGACCATCCTGGCTAACACGGTGAAACTCCGTCTCTACTAAAAATACAAAAAATTAGCCAGGTGTGGTGGTGGGCGCCTCGGGAGGCTGAGGCAGGTGAATGGTGTGAACCCAGGAAGCAGAGCTTGCAGTGAGCCGAGATCGCGCCACTGCACTCCAGCCTGGGCGACACAGTGAGACTCCATCTCAAAAAAAAAAAAAAAAAAAAAAAAAGAGAGAGAAAAAAAAGAAAGAAATTATGTTTATACCATCCTGTAGTCTATTAAGTACACAATTATGTCTAAAAAGAATGCACACACCTTAATTAAAATACTTTATTACTAAAAGGTGCTAACAATGATCTGATCCTTCAGCAAGTTATAATCTTCTTACTAGTGGAGGGTCTTGCCTAAATGTTGATGGCTGCTGAGTGATCAGAATAGTGGTTGCTTAAGTTTGGGGTGGCTGTGGCAATTTCTTAAAATAAGACAACAATGAAGTCTACCACATTGGTTAAGTCTTCCTTTTATGAAAGATATTTCTGTAACATGTGATACTGTTTGATCACATTTGACCCACAGTATAACTTTTTTCAAAATTAGAAGTCAATCCTTTCAAAACCTGCTGCTTTAGCAACTAAGTTGGTGGATTATTCTAAATCCCTTTGTTGTAATTTCAAAAATGTTCACAGTATCTTCACCAGCAGTAGATTCCATCTCAAGAAACTACTTTTCCTTGCTCAACCATAAAAAGCAACTCCTCATTCATTCAAGTTTTATTATGAGATTGCAGCAATTCAGTTGCATATTTAGGCTCCACATCTAATTCTAGTTCTCTTGCTATTTCCACAACACCTACAATGACTTCCTCCACTGAGGCCTTGGACCCCTCCAAGTCATCCAGGAGGGTTGGAATCAACTTCTTCCAAATTCTTGGTAATGTTGATATTTTGACCTCCTCCCATGAATCACAAATGTTGTTCATCGCATCTAGAATAGCGATCCCTTCCAAAAGGTTTTCAACTGACCTTCCAGATCCATCAGGGGAATCACTATCTATGGCATCTATAGCCTTGAAAATGTATTTTGCAAATAATAAGACTTGAAAGTCAAAATGAATCATTGATCCATGGGCTGCATAGTGGATGCTGTAATCGCAGGCAAGAAAACAACATGTATCTCCTGGTCTACGTCCATCAGAGCTCTTGCATGACTGGGTACATTGTCAATAAGCAGTAATTTTTTAAAGGAATCTTTTTTTCTGAGCAAAAGGTCTCAACAGTAGGCTTAAGATTTTCAGCAAATCCTGCTGTAAACAGGTATGCTGTCATCCAGGCTTTGTTTTTCCATTTATAGAACATGGACAGAGTAGATTTAGCATCATTCATAAAGGCCCTAGGATTTTCAAAATGGAAAATGAGCATTGGCTTCAACTTAAACTCACCAGATGTATTGGCCTCTAATAAGAGAGCTAGCCCATCCTTTTTAGCTTTGAAGCCAGGCATCGACTTCTGCTCTCTAGCTATGACAGTTCTAGATGGCATCTCCTTTCAACAGAAGGGTATTTTGTCTACCTCAAAAATCTGTTGGATGTAGCCACCTCCATCAGTAATCTTAGCTAAATCTTCTGGATAACTTGCTGCAGCTTCTACATCAGCACTTGCTGCTTCACCTTGCTCTATTATGTTATAGAGAAAGCTTCTTTCCTAAAACTTCATGAACCAGCCTCTGCTAGCTTCCAAGTTTTCTTCTGCAGCTTCTTTACCTCTCTTAGCTTTCATAGAATTGAAGAGAGTTAGGGCCTTGCTCTAGATTAGAATTTGGCTTAAAAGAATGTTGTGGCTGGTTTGATCTTCTCTCCAAACCACTCAAACTTTCTCCATATCAGCAATAAGGCTGTTTTGCTTTCTCATCATTTATGTGTTCACTGGAGGAGCACTTTTTAAATTTCCTTCAAGAATTTTTCCTTTGCATTTATAACTTGGCTAACTGGTACAAGAGGCCTAGTTTTTGACCTACATCAGCTTTCAACATGCCTTCCTCACTAAGCTTAATAATTTCTACCTTTTGATTTAAAGTGAGAGAGGTGGGACTCTTCCTTTCACTTGAACACTCAGAGGACATTGTAGGGTTATTAATTGGCCTCATTTCAACACTGTTGTGTCTCATGGAATAGGGAGAAGAGAGGTGGAGGAACAGCTGGTCTATGGAACAGTTAGAACTCACACAACATGTATCAATTAAGTTTGCCATCTATGAACACGGTTTGTTTTCAACTGCAATAGTAACAAACATCACCAATGGCGGATCACTGTAACAAATATAATAATTGAAAGAAATAATAATAATGAAGTTTGAAAGACGGTGAGAATTACCAAAATGTGACACAGAGACACAAAGCAAACACGTTAGTACACAGAGTACAAGGGTGGGAAGGCAGCTTCCCATTTAAAATAGGGGGTCAGTTACCAAAGGCTGGGAAGGAAGGAGGAAAGGGAGAATGAGGGGGAAAAGGGAGAATATAAATATATTTACTGCCACTGAACTGTACACTTAAAAATGGTACAGATGGTAAATTACATATATATATATCCTACTTCAATAAAAAATAAGTTTAAAAAGTAAAATAGGGGGTCAGGTAGACCTCACAGAGTAGGTGACATCTGTACACAAAGTTGAAAGAGGGAGTTACCCATTTGTAGAGGACAAATATTCCTGGCTGAGGACAGATACAGGTTGAGCCTCCCAAATCTGAAAACCCCAAATCTGAGGTCCCCCCAAATCCAAAGCTTTTTGAGTAACAACATGATGCTCAAAGGAAATTCTCATTAGACTATTTTGGATTTTGGGTTTGGAATGCTCAACTGGTAAGTATAATGCAAATATTCCCCCCAAAAAATCCCAAATCCCAAACACCTCTGGTCCCAAGCATTTCAGATAGGCTTAAGACAGGAGACAGGTTTGGCTGGAGCAGAGTGTGTGAGCAGTACATGGCATTTGGAAGAGACTTCAAGGAGCAGGCATGTGGAGCCTGGTTGGACATTCTAAAGTGAATTGAGAGACAACAGTGGATTTTGAGCAGAGGTGGTCAGTTCACCACCTTGGTTAGAAGCCAACAGGACAGATTATGAAATATGAGAGAGAAAGAGAGGAGTAAAGGGTGACTCCACTAAGACAGCCCTTATGGCACTGGGTCATAAATGTCTGTGTGTCTTTCTCCCTTATTGGACTGAGTCCCAGTGAAGGCAGACGCTGTGTTCAAATGTTTAATGTCTAGTCCAGGGCAGAACACACAGGCAAGAAATGTGTTGGGTCTGATGGTCCAAATGAGCATCTCTGCCATAAGACTAACCAATGAACAGCAAAGCTGAGACACGCCTTTAGACACTGCTTGGGAAAGCAAGTCACAGGTAGGGAGGAAATCTCCACCCAACCCTGCTAGCCTCTCCTCACCCAGATGGGTGTTCACTCGACATGGCAAACACTGTGTTCCTTCATGCAATGGATGTCAGAAGTACTGGCTACTAATAACCTCTTTATTGAAGGATGTGGGGGCAGATGGGGCTCCTTAGATTTGTTGATATACAGGGGAACAGATTGGTCTTTTTCAGAGTGTTATAACCAGGATTCCTTAGAGTCAAGGGATTTCTCAATGCCTAGTTTCAATCTAGCAGGCTGGCTGCTTAGGGCCTTATGAGAACTTGAGATGGCTTTAATCCTGGGTGGGGGCAGCACCAAGAAGCCCACTGGACTGTTCGGAGGTGCCCCTCTCTAGCAGACTCCATGCTCCCGAAAGCAGAGGTGTCAGAAGAATTATAGCTCCTTCCAGATACTGAGCATTTCCTCTGATCCTGCCTGTTCTGTCGGTTCTGCTAATGATCTCTTTACTGCCTATGAGGGCAAAGCAAATATGCCACTGGGAATGGCATCAGTACGAGTTTCTTTAAAGCCTGTTTTTCAGAGACCAGACCTACAGCTGGTAAAGCCTGGAGTGAATAAGGGCACAGGCTCTAGATGACCATAAAGCACAGGACTGGGTTACCCAATAGCAAAGTAAATACATACCCAGGGCACCAGCAAAGAAAGGAGAGAAAGAAGAAACTCAAAAACCCAGTAAGAGGCCACTTAATTTCAGCATGTATGTAAGTTTTGTGTCATTGCGAAAATAAATCGCTGTATGGTTTAAGTCAGTCTCATGCTGAATTCCACGTGCTGGGTGGTGTAGTAAGCTTGTTGCTGTGAGAGGTCTCTAACCCAGCCCCATCCGCAAACCTGGAGGCTTCTTAAAGCTGCATTATGGGCATAAGAAACAAAACCCCCTCATCTGATCTAAAAGTCAAGCTCTTCTATGTAATAAACTCTATAATGTTTCCAAAGACCAGGGAGTGTTTGGGGTTTATCAACCCCAAACTGGATTTGTGGTCAGTTACAAAAGCAGTTTTGCTGGACTCTCAGCAGCATCTCCATAGACCAGCTGCCATCACAGGTGCCAAGCTGTGTGTGACGCAAGCCTCCTCCCCCATAAGGCACACAAAGGGTCTGTCCACAGTGGACAGAACAACCACTGGCCCTGGAGGGGAAGGTATTTTCACCCTGATGTGAACAACCACCAAGTATTATTTCTATCTTTCCTGTGCTCCTTGGCACTTGTGATATAATGTTTATTTATGCTCTTTGAAATAGGGATGGAAAATATGTAGCATTGCACCCTCTTCCTACCCAACTCGTCCATGATAGATGTTTTCTTTGATCACAGTGGTTTTTTTTCCACTAACCTAGATGAAGTCTCAGAATTTTCTCCACACAGCACTCCAGGCAGCCATGACCAACCAGCCAACCAAACACCAGTGGCGTATGATAAGAAGCCTGCCTTTCATCCTGATATATGCTGGATGGTCAGCTTTTTGAAGGGCAGGAAACACATCTTCTGCATCTTTGTATCAAAGGTAGTACCGGCTCCCATCTTGGACACAAACAGCAATCCAGGCTCATTTTGTATTCCAGAAATTTAACACAGAACCAAGTCAATGTGGTCCACTACCACCAGAAGCTTAGATTCACTCAACAAACACTTATGAAGCCATCTTTGATGAAACAATGGTGTGATTATAGCATTGATCAAAAGAAATTATGTGTGGGCCACTTCAAAAGGCCAAAGAGATGGCTCCAGAAATTAGATTAAATGCAAGGTGCTATTTTAAACAAATAGCAATTAATGTCACCAATTAATAGCAATTTATGTCACCAGTTCCTTGAAGAATGGCCTCCCAGAAGCACTACTGTCATCTTCTTGAACATCCTGGCATTATGTGATAAAATGGCTTTGAGATGGCATACATCATTACTAAGACATTCTTTTCACATTTATTTTCCTCATTACCATTGTTAAGAAACTGAATGGAAAAGGCTTCTATGACTGAGATAATGACTTCTGAGTCCTTTACACCAGCTGTTAAAAGCTACCCAAACTGACCTTCCGATTTGTTTTCATTTCTTCTTTAACCAACCCAAAGAAGAGTCAGGTTGGAGTTTTTGAAAGTACCTTAAAACTTATGTGAGCCTCATTAATAACAGGGCTGAGCAGCATGTCTGGGTTGGCGTCTGTTACTCCCATCAGGGCAAAAGCTGTAGCTCTCCTAACACCCAATTACCCTGGCTAATGAGGCTCATTAATCATTCCTTGTAGCTTTGGAGAATCCCAGGGGAGGGTCTGTTGACCTTTGGAGCAGACAGCACAGTCGTGGTCATATTTTATGTGTCAAACCTCTAACAAAGTTAAGTGCAGTTAGTTAAGTGCAGTCATGTTTACTAACAGTATGCTAATGGTTTTACTGCCCCTCCACATTTTTAAAGTCAGGCAATGACTACTTGGGACAAATAGCCTGAACTGTGCTTTGGATCCTTCTAGATAAGCTCAGGTGTTTATACTTCTTTAGCATGGATGTGAAGATCAAGTTTGTTAACATACATGAGAATGCTCTGCATGGCAAATGGCGCATAGCAAATTGTGATCAAACAGTGACCAAACAGTTGTCCCTTCATGCAGCAGGTCCCATGATGTTCCAGCCACCACCTGGGCCAACTCCAGCTCACACTGGCTGCTCAGAGATACTTGGGATCCCAGTCTCTTCTTCTCTGAATGAGACCTTCTGGGATTTCCATCAGCTAATCTCTGGGAAATCTGTGGCTTGGTCAGATTAAGGGAATAAGTTTAAGGATTAAATAAATATCCATACATCTGTGACCTTGGACATATTATTTCACCTCTCCAAGTGTTGGTGTCCTCATCTACAAAATGAATATAACTAAATACTGGCAGACTCACAACATGCTGGTGGGATGCATGTAGTGACTTCAGCAAGGTGTCTTGAATGAAATAAGATCTCAATAAATGGTGCCCCTTATTATGTTGAATATTGTTCCTAATCAACTTGGACACACTTAAAAGACAAATGAAATCTGCTTGGCCCATTAATGAACAAATTATTTTTGTCCCCGTGAGATAAGGTAAGTTCTTTGCTTGAGTGGATGGAACTGAGTAGATGGGGACAAAGCGACTCATCTCTTTCTTCAGGTAGGGAGAGGATTAGCTGAGACACAGAGAGCAGCAACTCCTCATAGTATGTTTTTTGGGGATTTTGAGGGTTTTATTTTTTCTTTTTGCAGACGAGAATCTCTCTGGAACTTAAGAAACAGACAAAAAACAAACAAACAAACAAACAAAAACTCATGCTGTCCCTGCACAAGAAACAGAAGAGAATTTCTTTCTTTTCTAAAACAAAAAAGGAGGGGATAAGTATTTTGATCAATATTACCCAGGCAATAAGTGACCATGCCAGATTGTCTGAGATTCTCGTTCAGAATGTTCACTCCTCTACACCAGATGCTTCTCACTGTGAGGCTTTGAAGTAGTTCAGAGAAATCTCAAAAGAGGACAGTTTCAGGAAGTGCCAACAACTGCAAAGTTAAGGGCTCTTCAAAATGGGTGTCAAAGTTAGTAACAATGGCCAACCTTACTGAGCACTCACTGTGTGCCAAGTCCTTTACCATGGCTCATCTCACAAAATTTCAACAATTCACAAAGTTGATGGCAGCAATATCCTCACTTGACCTGTGATGAAACAGAGCCCGAGGAAGGTAAAGCACATTTAGACAGGTAAGTTTTTTTTAATCTTCTACAAACTATTCCAGAGAGTAGAAAAGAGGGAAGGCCTCATTTTATGAGACTTTTGAATCAAAACCAGGCAACAAAATAAACCGTAATTTAATCTCATTTATGAACACAGATATAAAAATGTTAAATATTAATATAAAGAAATTGAATTTGGCTCACGCCTGTAATCTCAGCACTTTGGGAAGCTGAGGAAGGTGGATCACTTGAGGTCAGGAGTTCAAGACCAGCCTGGCCAACATGGTGAAACCCCATCTCTACTAAAAATACAAAAAAAAAAATTAGCTGGGCACAGTAGTGTGCACCTGTAATCCCAGCTACTTGGGAGGCTGAGGCAGGAGAGTTGCTTGAACCTGGGAGGCAGAGGTTGCAGTAAGCAGAGATCACACCACTGCACTCCAGCATGGGTAACAAAGCTAGACTCTGTCAAAAAAAAAATTGAGAGAAAGAAAGAAAGAAAAGAAAAGAAAAGAAGGAAGGAAGGAAGAGAGAGAGAGAGAGAAAGAAAGGAAGGAAAAGAAGAAAGAAAGAAACTGAAT
Organism: Pongo abelii; assembly: GCF_028885655.2. Lineage (NCBI taxonomy): Eukaryota > Metazoa > Chordata > Mammalia > Primates > Hominidae > Pongo > Pongo abelii. Next base: position 127,382,283 of record NC_071993.2, on the reverse strand, counting down.
TTGGCTCTATCGCATACACACACACACACACACACTTAATTAAAATATTAGGCCCTTCAGGTTGCACTGAGATGGGTTAGAAAAACATTAGGGCCAACTAGAATTTATCCTAGGAGTGCAAAAATGGGTCAACATTAGAATATCTTTAAATATAATCTACTACAATAACAGATGAAAGGAGAAAATGATAGTCTTATCTCAGTTATAGTGGGCTGCATGTTGGCCCCCCAAAAAATATATATCCTCATCTTAATCCCTCAAACTGTGAATGTTAACGTATTTGGAGAAAGTATCATTGTGCATATAATTAAGGATCTTGAGATGAGGAAATCATCCTGGATTATCTAGATAGGCCTGAATTTCAGTGACAGGTGTCCTTATAAGAGGCACACATGGAAGACAGAGGAGAAGGTGTTGTGAAGACAGATTCTGTGACTGGAGGGACCCGGCTACAGGCCAGGGAGCACCAAGCATTGCCTGCAGCCCCCAGAACCTAGAAGAGCAGCATGGAATGGATTCTTGCTCAGAGCCTCCACAAGGAACCAGTCCTGCTGACACCTGGATTTTAGACTTGGTCTCCAGGAATGTGAGAGAATAAATTTCTGTTATTTTAAGTTATCCAGTTTGTGGCAATTTGTTCCAGCAGCCACAAGAGACTATGAATAAAGAAAAACCATTCAAGAAAATTCAGTCTTCATTCATAGAAAATAACTCAGTAAGCCAGGAATGGAAAAGAAATGCAATTTAGAGATGAGGGGAGGATATCTGCAATGCATACATCCAACAAGGGATTTAATATTTAAAATGTGGAAAGAATTGCAAATCAAGAAAAAAAATATGAAAAACTTTCATGGAAAAATGTGCATTATAAATGAACAGGCAAGTCAGAGAAGAGGAAACCTACTTGGTCACACTCGTAATCAAGGAAATGCAAATTAAAATACAAATGAGGTTCTATTTCACACTCATCAAGTTGACTAAAAGTTTATGATGAAAATATCAAGTTGTCAAACGTGCAGAAAAATGAACTCAGCAGGCCTGATTGCTCAAATCTTGTGCATCCTCAGCGGGGCCTGCTGTGTGACAGCCCTTGGCTGACTCCTGGTAACTGAGCTATTTCCTGTGCTACTAACAGATAGGGCATTTTAAATACTTAGAGCCTTTAACCATGTAGTACCAGCTTGTCTAGACAATTTGTGCAAATTCTGGGGTTTGTGGCGGACATTCGCTTTCCTTCTGCAGGTCTGGAGTTTCAATAACTATAGCTAGTCACAAAGGCTGTATGACCAGACTCCATTTAAAACTCTAGACCTTTAGGCTTAAACAAGCTTCTCTGGATAGAAAACTCATAGTACGGCTGGGCACGATGGCTCACGCCTGTAATCCCAGCACTTTGGGAGGCCAAGGCAGGCGAATCACAAGAACAAGAGATCGACACCATCCTGGCCAACGTGGTGAAACCTCGTCTCTACTAAAAATACAAAAATTAGCCAGGCACAGTGGTGGGTGCCTGTAATCTCAGCTACTCAAGAGGCTGAGGGAGGAGACTCACTTGAACCCAGGAGGTGGAGGTTGCAGTGAGCCGAGATCACGCCATTGCACTCCATGAGCTACAAGAGCAAAACTCTGTCTAAAAAAAAAAAAAAAAGAAAGAAAGAAAAAAGAAAAGAAAAGAAAACTCATAGCACTTGTTGCAGTGAGTTGCTGGAGGAATAAGCATGTTCTGTACCACTCCATTGTGAAGGGATTCTGTAAGCTAGTCTCCCAAGTCTTGGCCCATCACGACTTTTTCCTTTATTGATCTTGATTTGTATCCTTTTGTTGGAATAAATCCTAGCTGTGGTAATAACACTTACAGAGTCTTGTGAGTCCTTCTAGGAAATTGCTGAACTGAGGAGTAATCTTGGGGACCACCAAAACAGTAAGAATGCAGAGAAACAAGACTGTCACACACAGCTGGTATGCCAGTCATTTCGGAGGGCAATGTGACAAGATTGGGGAAGTTCAAGATGCACATTCACTAAATCCCAACACTTCCTTTTCTACTTTTCTAATCTAGAAAAACTCTCCCTCAAGCCTATGCACAAAAATGCTTGCTACATCGTTTCTCACTGAGCGTAATTTTAAAATCTATGGATAGAATTATAGAAAAATAAGCTGTCACATATTTGTCTAATAGAAAATGGCAAAGCATTTCAAATGACTAAGAGCAATGCTGAATGGTTAATCCTCGAAAATGGTATGTAAAAGAAGGAAGCTGCAAAATATGTACAGTAGGATACCATTTATGCAAAGTTTAAAAACATGTAGAACTAATTCTTTAAGACATAAGAGTACAACAAACCAACTTTATGGTAGAAGCTACTCCACAGAAAGAAGGAGAGGAATGGGCTGGGGAAGTGGGAGGCATGCAAGAGGGGGGTTCACACAGATCTGCAGTGTTTTCTTTCCTACCTCCCAAAAAAGAGCCACAGCAAATATGAAAAAATGTTAACACTTATTAAAGCTAGAAGGTAAGTTTGTTATGTTGTTTTGCATATTTGAAGCATTCCACAGTTTTTTTAAAAAACATAAAAATGAAGAGTCAAGTAATTGACTTAAGGCCACAAGTTAATATCAAACTGAGATTTGAGCTCCGGCTCCCAAGCCTGGCTACAAACTGCACCAAGTGTCCCCTCATTTCTGCAGTCTGTTCATTAAAACCCAGGCAAATTACCCTAATCACATTTCTACTATGCTCAAGCAGGCTTCTGAATTACATTTCAGCAAAATGCTGATTTTACTTTAAAACTTTGGTTGCTATTTACAACAACTACATTCTGAGTTCTCACAAACTCTTCATATGACAGGTCCCACATTAATGACAAAGGTCCTATAGATAGACTTCAGGAGGCAGTTAAAAATTCTAGAGAAGGCAAAGCTACTAAATCTCAAGTTATGGGACAGCTTGTTCATTCAAAATATTGAATAAAATAAAATTAAAATCAATAGGAAGGTCTGAAGGCATACAACTTGGTCAGCTGAACATAAATTACAAGTTCTTAATTGAATAATGTGTATGAGCTGATGGGTTCATCTCATCTTTTGAAAAACATAAATGGCTTTCAGTTTGTCATCATATGACTGAAACCAATACCTTTGGTATTAAAAGATGAAAAGCCTGAGAATAAGGATAAAAACCAAACACTTAAGTTCTCGAAAAGAAGTAAGCAGGAGATGTGAGTCATACATGCTGTGCTGTCTTATAATTTTAACTAAAATCGGTGGGAGCTGGCTAGTTTTAATTAATATTTTAGAGTTTTCCTTAATTAAAACTTGCCAGAAAATACAAGGAGTTGTTTTTACATTCTTGTTAACATACTTGCTATTCAATTTCACAAATGTTTCATCACAACTACTTCTAAGGGAAGCATTGTTCTAGGATCTGTAGAAGTAAGAAATCCCTTTAGTATAACAATAATCAAAACCACTACTGCTATCACTACTCTAATGGATGCCTTTCATGTGCCAGCAACTCTGCTAGAATATTTGCATCATTAGGAGGAAAATGAAATATGTGTGTGTGTGGAAGCAGAGACTGAAGAAAACATAAGGAATTAAGAATCTTACTAAGACAAAAGAGCAGAAATGGAGAAATGTGTTCATAGAAGAGAATTGCAACATTTGAGATATTAAAAGCAGAGATGGTCTTAATGGTTATAAGTTTGCTAGAGTATATGAATTGTCTTTTGCTGCTGTAACAAACGTAGTGGCTTAAGCAACACAAATTTATCATCTTACAGGTCTGCAGATCAGAAGCCCAACACCGGTCCTACAGGGCTAAAATCAAGGAATGTAAGGCTGTGTTCGTTCTGGAGCCTCTTGGGGAGAATCTGTTTCTTTGCCTTTTCCAGCTCCTAGAGCCCCTCCACCTTCCTCATGGCCCCTTCTTCCATCCTCATAGTCAGCAACAGTGGGTCAAATCCTCCTCACATCCCATCACTCTGAACTTCTTTGCTGTCTCCCTCTGCCACTTTTAAAGATGCTTGTGATTATATTGGGTACACCCAGATAATCCAGGATGATTTCCCTATTTTAAAATCATTGATTTTGATTCCATCTGCTACTTTAATTTCCGTTTGTTATGTCATGTGATATGTTTATAGGTTTCAGGGATCAGGACATGGATATCTTGGGTGGAGGCATTATTTTTAATATTTTACAGAAGTTACTAGAAAATCCCAATCCAAACTAGCTGAAGCAAACAAGGCTTTTTACTGGAAAGATGTCATAATAACACAACACCTTAAAGGCAGCCCAGCCTCGGGAACAGAGTCAATCCAGAAATCCCTCTTTCCTATCATATGACTGAAACCAATACCTCTGGTATTAAAAGATGAAAAGTCCGAGAAGAAGAATAAAAATCAAACACTTAAGTTCTCAAAAAGCAGTAAGCAGGAGATTTGAGTCATACATGCTGTGCTGTCTTATAATTTTAACTAAAATTGGTGGGAGGTGACTAGTTTTAATCAATATTTTAGAGTTTTCCTTAATTAAAACTTGCCAGAAAATACAAGAAGTTGTTTTTACCTTCTTGTTAACATACTTGCTATTCAATTTCACAAATGAGTCTCTCATCTCTACTTGGCTACACATCAGCAGGTGATGTCTTCTACTGAAGACTGGCTTCTTTCACTCTCAGTCCACATATCAGAAGAATATGACTGCTAGACATTCTTTGAATTTTACATCTTACATTCCAGGCACCGAGAAAAGAAGCTTGCTTTCCCTCCACTCTCTTCCAGTTCCAATATACCAAAGAAGACATTACTTGGCCCATCTTGAGCCAAGGTCCTACATCGTCTTGGATGGAGGTTGAGCCAAGGTCCTACATCGTCTTGGATGGAGGTTGAGCCAAGGTCCTACATCGTCTTGGATGGAGGTTGAGCCAAGGTCCTACATCGTCTTGGATGGAGGTTGAGCCAAGGTCCTACATCGTCTTGGATGGAGGTTGAGCCAAGGTCCTACATCGTCTTGGATGGAGGTTGAGCCAAGGTCCTACATCGTCTTGGATGGAGGTTGAGCCAAGGTCCTACATCGTCTTGGATGGAGGTTGAGCCAAGGTCCTACATCGTCTTGGATGGAGGTTGAGCCAAGGTCCTACATCGTCTTGGATGGAGGTTGAGCCAAGGTCCTACATCGTCTTGGATGGAGGCTCAAAAGGCGGCCACCTGGGACCATGGAAACAGGGTAGGGGTGAGATAAACAGTTTCTCAAAGAAAAAGATGAAGGAGTGATAATGAGTAAACAAACCAATAGAGATCTATGATAGTCACTACATGGAGTAGACATCTTCCTGGTGATTGAGGACCACAGATCAGAGAGAGATAGAGGAATACACGGATTTCAACATAATGGGGTGTGCGTGATCATCATGGCTTGCACAAAAAGCTGTGAGGACTCAGGGTTTCCTTCCAGCAGCAGAGCTCAGTGAGGCTAAAATGCAAGGTGAGGCAAAGGAAGGAGCCTGAGATGAAGCTGGACAGAAAGGGTGGGAAAGAGATTGTGGCCCAGTCTTCCACAACAAGCTAAGGTGTTTCTTTTAAAACAAGTACCTGGCAATAGATGCACCTTGTGTTTTAGAAAGATCATCCCAGGGATTAAAGTGTGGGTTGACAGCTGCTAAGCAAGGCAAGACTCTGTCCAATGGCACAAGTTAGGAAGCTGCTACCACAGTTAAAAGAGTAGCCCAGAATTAGGCCAAAGCATCTGGATGGAGATGGGAAAGGATTGAGGCACATTCAGAATGGAATTTCAGAAGACAAAGGAGAGCAGAGTTGGTTAAGGAGAAGGGGAAAATAAGCCTAAGTGGTCCCAGGTGGTGACTTCAGCAGGATTTGGAAGCCTGGCTCGAGAGCAAGGACATCCTGCTAATTGGGAAGGAATTAAATCTAAACTGATTTTTGTGACATTTACTCCTTTCCATGAGTGTGTTCGTAAATGTTTAACTACTGGCTAGGGGGAGGGACCAGGGTTGGAGGAACCTTCATCCGTAGAATTTACCACTTTCTATGGTATGAACAATCCTACTGTGGCCAATTTCAAACTATTAATGCAAAGTCACTAAATCCAGACTCAGGAAGCCACCCAGCAGAAGCCAGCTCCAGCACTAAACCTACAGATTAAGTGTGTGCTAAACTTACAGATTAACAGCATCTCAAAGCAGAACAATTTTTCTTTGTACAGATCAAAACGGAGTTTCTTTTGTCTTCCCTTTTCTACATAGACATAGTAACCGTCTGATCTCTCTTCCTTTCCCCCAAAAAGGTATCAAAAAATTTTTTGTCACTAAGTAACTCCCTTCCTGCTCAAGCCTCGTATAAAAGTTTCCTGACTATTTGCCTTTTGGAGCAAATCAAAAACAAAAAAACCACCACCACCAACAACAAAAAAAATCAAGATTCTACCTACTCTGTCTTGGCAGCTGTCCTTGAAACTGATTTTTCTTTTCCTGCAGTTTCCTCGATATGAGCTGGACTCTGGTTTTGTGGATACAGTAAGAGTTTGAGAACGTGCCTTCAACTGAACACCCTGAAATTCCTAGTCCATCCTGGACACACAGGAGCTGAGGTAACCACCAAACCCCAGCTCTCTTCTGTTCTCCAGTGTATGATCCTGGCTACCAAAGAGCTCCTGGCTTTTCATTCTTCATGATGATGATCCTTTACAATCGTCGTGTCCCAGTCCATGGAGGACCAGGTCTCTAGAGCCAGGCTTCTCTGGTGGACTTTATGGGGCCTGTTGCCTACAGACCTCTCCTGTCCAATCTTGTCCAGTTCTCCTCAGCACCTGAGCATCTGACCACCACACAAAGGTGACAAAGGCGACAATAGGATTTGCAAATGCTTGGCTGAATATTGACAAGAGCAGCTAGTCAATGAGTGGATAGTGACTACAGCAGATACAATGGGAGGCAGTGTAGCACAGTGGATAATAACAATGGACTCAGAAGCCAGACCACCTGGTTTCAATTCAGCTACTCCACTTACTGGCTCTGTGACTTTTGGCCCAGTTATTTAACTACCCTGTGCCTCTGATCATAATCTGCAATGGGAATTTCCCAAGATGTTAAGGCATTTGTGTCTGCCACAAGATGGAAGCTTCCTAAAACTGACCAGGGAGGCAGTCAATAACAACGAGTGCAGTGCCCAAACATCTCCGAAAAACAAAAGCAAACAACTCTCCAAACACCTAAATGGCAGCTGAAGTGTTTTCTCTACTTTCATAAAAAATAATCAAATGTCAGCCTTGTAAATATTTATGATTCCAAGCAGACAGTTCATATTTGAACATCAATTGTTTAAAGACGATTTGAGTGGTTTTTGACAGAAATCTTGTATCCTACACATACCCTGTACACAATACTTAGAAAACATGCCTTTATAATGTTTTCCAAGATAAGGTCAGAAAGGCAACTAAATGTGATTACGTGAGCCCATCCAGAGCGTCATTTATTCTGGTCGTTGCATTTGCAAAGGTTAAAAGCAAAGGAATTTTATTGGCAGGAGGCCACTCTGACTCTTCTCATTTATAATTAAATATTATTTGAGTCGTAGCGTTTCTGATCCTCAGATGAATTTCCTCATAGACCACAACAAGAAAATCAGAGAAAGAACAAAGAAGTCATCACAACTATGTTTGTTCCAATTGTTCCAGTAGGGCATGGGAGTGTGCTGCAGTTTAGAGTCTTCTGCTAGTAACTGTTTGTGACTTTAAACAAATCATGTGATTCTCAGTTTCCCCCATACTAAGAAAAATAAGTTAAATCTTCTATCAATAATAAGCATTATTAAGGTACCATTAATCACTCATTTAAAAATGAAATATTTCTGAAATTCTAATGTGCCTTTTGGTTCCAAAACACAGTGGTTCTGTGAAGTTAATAGCAAGGATCTAAGAATCACAGGAAAAACAGGGATATTGTACTCAAGTACTCAAGAATAAGCCCCCAAAGCTCTCTGAAATCATGAGTTTCAAGTGTTTCATCCCAACAATGCTCTGCCCAGAGTGTAACTGTCTGGATATTAATTAAACTTCAGGTTTTGCCCATTTTTTTCTACTCCGCTAGAAAAAGCAAGAGAAAAGGAAGACATAGGGAAAGGCCCTAAAAACAATTCAGTAAGCCTGTTTGAGAATCAGCCTGACTATAAATTGGTCGAAGCTCAAATAATCACTTACCGAGATTTCTTTGGTGTGATTGGTCAATTAGAAGAGCAAGTTATTCACTTATAATCATGCTTAATCGATGTGGAATTATCAGAGGATAAAGGTTCCAGGAAAGTGAATTTTCTAGAAAAGTGATACACAAAAGCTTTTGTTTTTAAACATAGAGGATAGAAAACATTCTAAAATATAGTACCTGCTTCCCCGGATGCTTATACTGATAATAATGAGCTCAACTAACCTTTTTTGGATATTCAGGTTCAGCATCATTGAACATCTCTGATTGCACAAAATTTGCCAATTAATAGCAGGACTCACAGGCACTGTTGTAACCGTTCCCACCAACTCACCCACTCCTTTGCTGGTGAAGCCCATCTGCCATTGTCCAGACTGATATGGCCAGGCACCAGCTTCCTCAGCCTGCCTTGCAGCTAGAGCCTGAATGCATGACTCAAACTTGACCAATGGAACATTCTGGGGAACTTGTGGAAAAGTTGAGGGTGAAGGGAGTTTGTTTTGTTTTGAGTCTAAATAAAAAGAGATGAGAAAGAGATAACTTCTTTTCTGGACATAGCTATGTCTACCTGATCAGGAGCCATGATAATACCCCAAGGATAGCAGACACCTGAGTCCTTGAAAGCACCTCTAAGCTGCTGAATTATTCCCAGATAGAACCCCCTTTCCCACCTGGCCTTTCTTGAATTTCTGGGTAAGTGAGAAAATGAGTGTCTTCCTGTGAAGTCATTGTGGTCGAGAGATTCTTTTCTTGCAGCTAAAAGTACTTAGCTTATAAACAAAGTCTCTGGGAAAACCCAAATTGGGTTCAGAGTCTGTTTGTGGAATAGTTGGCCTGGTGACCCTTCTGAGGGTGTAACTACATGAGTTGATATTCAAGAAGGCCTTTAAATGGGCTGCAAAGGAGAAAAGAGCTTATTTGAGGATGCATGCTCTAAGTTCCCTGGTCACAAAGGCAATGGACAGAAGGGAGAGACAGATAATGATGTGGTTTGGTGTCCAAGTGACCAGGGTAGCATAAAGTGCGTCCTTGAATAGCTTGGGCTTTGAGCTATGGCTGAATTCCAGCTCAGCAGCGTACATACCAGAGATTCCCTAAATTCCCTGTGCCTCCTCTTGAGGGCAGGATAATAATAGCACCCTCCTCAGAAGGCTGTTGGCAGGGTTGACATTCCTATTCAACTGGGTCTATATCATTGTAGGATGCATCCCAATTTTACAGATGTTAAAATGTAGGAGGTAGGGGAGAGTGTCTGGATTGATGAAATGAGGTGCATTTATGTACATAAAGGACTCAGAATGGTGCCTGGCACATAAGCAAGGGCCATGAAATGTTTGCTGTGTTTACTGGAGCTAGAGGAAAGGCCTTTGGGGACCCAGCAGGGTGCAGACCCTCAAGGACAGGTGATTTGGGCAGCTTCGAGAGGGAGCACCCTGGCACAGGGCCTGAGATCTCACTGAGAGCACCACACACTTCATGGGAGAGGCTCCCATGGAAACCAAAAAGGCTTAGGGCCAGGTGGGGATGGATGGAGACCATGAGCCAGATGAGGACAAGAGCAAGGGATCGGAGTCCCTGCTCTTCATGTAGCTTCATTTGCGCTCATAGGTGGAGGAGACCTGGGATAGTCCCTTCACAAGAGCCAGGTTTGCATGAGCTATTGAAGGGCTCACTTTCTTTGCCCCTACACTAAATGTCCCCAGATCACTCTACACATTTGAGCTCTGATGTTGCCATGTGTCACCATTCTTGGATTCCTCCCTCACTGGCCAATCTGCTCACTGCCAACAGCACCCCTTCTTCTTCTAATTGCTTTATTTCAATATCCCACAGTCTAGATCAGATAGCCAAATATCATCAACTTACGGATAGTCACTTCATCCCTCCATCCAGTCACTCAGCAGAGACTTTTGAGCACCCAGTAAGTGCCAGACACTGTGCAGGCACCAAGGACACCATGGGACCAGGAGAGACCAGTCCTGCTCTAATGGGACTGACATTTTAGTGGGCTGCAGAGATAGACACACCTCATTAAAATAAATGAACAAGACAATTCAGGCAATTATAATGTCGTGCAGAAAGGCATCTGTGTGTGGGACAAGAGGAACAGTGTGGGGAACTGGCAGACAGGAAAAACATTCTAGATCAGGAGACCAGGGATGGTGTCTCTCAGGAAGGTGACATTTGGGATGGGATCTGGACAAAAGAAGAAGGCTGCCCTGCAAGGTCATGCAGCGCTTCATGGGCAGAGGCCATGGCAAGTCCCATAACTGGAGACAGGAGGAAACTCCAGGCATTTGATGGAGGGGAAGGAGACCACTGTGGCTGGCTGCAATGGACACCAGGAAGGGCCACATAAGGACTTGGTGTTATTCTGAGATCACCCAGAGGCCACTGGAAGGGGATTTGTGGTGGTGGTTCGAGTTTGGTTTTCCCTAGAAAGAAACACTATGATTTGCATTTCCAATAGATGACACTGGCTGTGGGGTAGAGAGTGACCACAGGGGGCAGGAGAGGATGAAGTGAGGCCCATCTGGAGGCCTGGAGTCACCAAGAAGGAGAAGATGGTGGTCAGGATAGGGTGATCACACTGGAGCTAGTGAGAAGTGTGAGGATTCCAGATACATTTTGGAGGCGTGAGGCTTGTGGTGGGTTGTGTCATATACCCTAGAAATACACGTCCAAGCACTAACCCGTAGTACCTGTGGATAAGATCTTACTTAGAAATGGGGTCCTTGCAGGTGTAATCAGGTAAAGATGAGTTCGTACTGCATTGGGGTGATACCTAAAGCCAATGACTGATGTCCTTGCAAGCAGAGAGAGATGTGAAGACGCGGACACACACAGGGAAAAAGATCAGAGTGATGCCTCTGCAAGACAAGGAATGCCATGAATTGCAGGCAGCCCCCACGAGCTGGAAGAGGAAAGGAGGAGTCCTCCCCTACAGCCCTCAGAGGAGCATGGCCCTGCTGACACCTTGACTTCAGGCTTCTAGTTTCTAGAACTTTGTGAGAATTCATTTCTATTGTTTTAAGCCACCCAGTTTGTGGTAATTTGTTCCAGCAGCCCTAGGAAAGAATCCAAGGCTGTAAGAGAGGACAGCATGTAAAAAGAATGGCAAGGAGCTGTGTAGACCTAGAGTGAAAGGGACACGTATTTTATTGATGGAATGAGTTTTCTATGGAGGAGGCTGTAAATCACATGCTCATCTGTGGATATCCATCAAATTCTTTGGAGTGCTGATGATTCAAATGGAAATTATTAACTTTGGGGATACTGACTGTGTAGCCAAGTTCATTGCACATGGCGGAGGAAGTCTCACATGACACTCCCACCCCCTTTCCCCCTTCATCATCACTCTGCTCACTACCATCCTAATAAATTTATGCCACTGGAAATAGTGCTAGTAAATCCATCCTGGACAGTGACCTGCAGAGCCTTATTTGAGCTTTGAAAAAATTTCCTTCTTTTGCATCAAGAGATCCATAGACACAGTTAATGAGCAAACTACAAATCAGAGCTTTGGGAACCATTGAAGTGAGCTCTTCAAAGAACTGTGAGACAAATCCAATCTGTTAGAATTCCACAGGGTAGAATTTTTGGAGAGCCATCCAAAGTGCACCCTACTCATTAGTACCTGCTTTCTAGGTGTCTTTCTGCTCAGCCAATGTAAACTCCTTGAAAACAGGGATCCTGTTTGTTTTAAATTTGTTTTCTTTTAAGTCCAGTACATTCATTTAGTCGATAAGTACTTATAGAGAAGACTCTGCTAAGCCCTGTTACCAATAAAAATTTGGCATATTTCTACCAAAAATATAATGCATTCAACAAATATTTATTAAAGATAAATATCTTTATATTTAATATTTAATAAGTTTATTAAATATTTAATACTTAATAAATATTAATTTTAATATTAAATAAATATTAATTTTATTGAATATTTAATAATAGGCCACAATGGACACCAGGAGAGGCCACATTAAGGACTTGGTGTTACTCTGAGATCACCCAGAAGCCACTGGAAGGTGATTCATGGTAGTTGTCTTGGTTTGGTTTTTGGTTTATTCATTTAATAATAAATAATATTTAAATAAATATTAAATGTATTCAATATTTAATAAATTTATTAAAGATAAATATTTGTTGAATACATTATATTTTTGGTAGAAATAAAGTAATATACACAGATGATGGAAGGAAAGGAGGGAAGAAAGGCAGGAGGGAACAAGGGAAGAATACAGGAAGGAAGGGACTTGCCCATATGTTAAAAAAAAAAAGGAGAAAGAAAAAAATAGTAGAAAAGGCTTCTGGGAAAGACTATAGGGTCTCCATACCCAAAGAAGACCAAGATGAAAGTAGACAATTGAGAAATTCAGCTCTAAGATATATTGGACAGGCCCAGGGATCTCAAAGTCCCATCTATCCAGCTCTAGGCTGTGCTGTATCATAGAGGAAGAACAAAAAGGTCAATTAAGAACATAGTCCTCAGAGACAGGCTTGAGTTTAGACAAACTTGGGGCCAGACAGCCATGTATTAATTGTAGCCTCTTACTGTTCTTCACAGCACCCTGTCCTTTTCCTCCTGAACACTTATTCCCCTTTGGAATCATGTGTTTTTATTGTTGTTTGTATATTATCTGTCTACATTAGGGGGGTACAGACTCCATACTTCATGGCTAAGTGTTCACGGTGGTAGACCCAGCACTATACTAGGAACATGCAGTCAGCCAATATATATTTGTGGAATACATAAATTATTGTAAGTTATATAATCTCCCTAAGCCTGAATTTCCTCATTAGTAAAATAGTAATTATAACTGTGTTTACTTCCCAGGGCTGATATGATGATCAAGTGAGATAAAGTATTTCAAATGCTTTACTCATCAGAGATGTTCAGCAGATGATGGCTACCAGGTTATAACTAATATCACTATCATTGACATTACTATGAGTTTTGTATTAGTCTGTTCTCATGCTGCTAATAAAGACATACCTGAGACTAGGTAATTTATAAAGGAAAGAGGTTTATTCGACTCACAGTTCCACATGGCTGGGGAGGCCTCACAATCATGCAGGAAGGCAAAGGAGGAGCTAAGTCACATCTTGCATGGCAGCAGGCAAGAGAGAGTGTATGCAGCAGAACTCCCCTTTATAAAACCATCAGATCTTGTGAGACTTATTCACTGTTATGAGAATAGCACGGGAAAGACCTGCCCTCATGATACAATGACCTCCCACCAGGTCACCATATCAGTCATAAAAGCTAATATTTTTCTTCGAGTGTTAAAGTTGCTTGGTTTTCTTTAACGACGACACTTTAAAAGGTAAACCACTCCAGGGACATTTGGAAAAACAGTTAATAAGATGTGAGGCCGATCAAATTAAAATGAAGGCATAGAGATGAAAATTGGGTAAGGGGAAAAAGGGAATGGGAGTGCTAACCAGGTGCCAGAAGGAAGAGGTGACCAATATAACATCTTCCCTTGGATACTCCACTTTCTTTGGCAGCATCTCCTAAGGAGCAATGTAAAACAGCAGTGGCTATACTTTGTCATGGAAACCAAGTTAGGCTCTTCCTGCAAGCCTCAGGTGGGCCTTGTTCCTTTATCCTGGAATTAACACAAAAATATCAAAATCCTTTTCTGAATCATGCAGTTTTCTGCCTATAGGTTGTATTTTCATTATTTGTCAAGCACATATTTTCTTATTAGTTTTTGTCAGATTTTAACTTAGAACTGCTCAACAGTTCGAGTGACGTTTAACGGAAGAAATTGTTTAGTCCACAGTTTACAATGTCACAATAAGCTACACCCAGATCCTGGTCATCATTCACACTCCCCAGTAGCTTATTTATTTCTTGTCAAACTATTTGAACTGCAGCGCAGACTGAAAACATTTGATATAGCAAATCACTTGGGTGGAGCCTAGTTTATTAATATTCTTTGAAACAAGTCCATGGCCAGATTCCACTACGAGATTGAGATCTTGGGTCTCTAAATGATTTCCTCATTGTAGACTCTTCCACCACTTGTCTTTTGACTCCAGAGCCATCCGAGGCATCACTCTGTGACCCACTGAGGTAAAATTTGTTCTTGTCTTATCTCTTTAGTCCAGGGATAAAGTTTCTGAAAAGGGCCAGATAGTAAGTATGTTAAGCTTGTGAGCTATATGGTCCTTGTGACAACTACTCAACTTTCCTATTGTCATGTAAAAGTAGCCATAGACAATATGTAAATCAATGGGCATGGCTGTTTTCCAATAAAACTTTATTGACAAAACAGGCAATTAAAACAGGATTTAGACTGAGGACCATAGTTTGCCAATCCCTGCTTTAGTCACATCTTGTCCTAGATTTAGAGAGCCAGAAAGCCAATGGACTCTTTTGTCCCAAGAACTAAAAGGAAACCCATTCTAAAGGTAAAGAAGACAACTCACTCATTTGCCACCAGATAAAGTACAATTATCCAAAATATCATCCCACAACTTAGAGTTTTTACTGTTTTGTTGTTTTAATCAATCCTTCTCAATACCAATTCCATGGAAGCACAAAATAGACAGCAGAACCTCTTTTCCAAATGCCTCTCTTACACAGAAACCTAACTGACAAAGCCAAGATAAGAGAGAAAGGGATTCTCCAGATGGTCTACATCTTTGCTGGTTTAGATAAATTCTTGAGTATTTGGGGATGCCCTGTGGCACCCCTGCAGAGCCCAGAGGTCTCACAGGTCTAGTTTAACAAGTACTGGTAAAAGGTTCAGAGGAGGAGACTTGGAGTTGTGAGTCCTGAACGCTAGACGAGGCTGTGTGCGGTTTCTTTGGAAACTGCAAAGATGAGAGGAGATAAGAGGCCAAGCCCCAGAGAGACATGGAAGGTAATTTGGCCCTGACATGCCAGTTCCTAGTTTGAGTTCCTATAGATACCCACATAGCCTTCTGTGGCCTGTGTCCAGTTTTCTTCCAATAAATTTCATTTTGTGTTTTGCTTAAGTTAGTTTGGCTGTATTTCTGTTCTCTATGACCAAACAATAACTAACAAATTAGCAGCTGAATTGGATTTAATGACGTTTCAATCCTGTTTAGCTTATGCTGAGAGAGACAGCAAACGGGCCAAATGAGTTTTGGGACACAATTTTATCTTCAATACTTAAATTCATAAAATATTTTTAGTATTTCATAAGGCAAAGTTTCAACATACGAACAAAAAAGGATTTTAGCTCTTACACATTTTCCTGTAGCTATTTACAGCTTAAATTTCACCTCTGGAATAAAGGTGAATCAGAATATTCAGTGCAAAGTTAAGCTAGTAATTCAAAATCAGGGGAGCTGTGATTCATGAGATAAGATTAAAATAATTGATGCTACAAGCAAGTAAATAAAGATTAAAGGTGTAGAGATAAGTGAGTCTGACTATCTAAAAAGGGTAAATAACTGAATAATGAGGTTTTAGGGATGGCAATGAGGTATATTAGACAGGAAGAGGGCAGTAAGGCACAGAAAAATGCCCTGAACATACCTCATTCCATTAGAAGGTAAAGAATTATCTTTCTCCAAGAATTTGCAGAAGTATCTTCAAAATTGACTGTGGGATTTCTGAGGTTGACTCAGATAAGCAGATACAAGATGTGTTTTGGAGCACTTGTTCTCAGTTGCTAACAAATGCTGATGTTAGAACTGACCTTCTGGGACTTGGGTCTCCCTTAAAGCCTATGCTGGCACCTGACATTGCCCTGCTTCCAACACGTGGCACACACATGGAAACACAGCCTTGTGCACCCAGGATGGTGGTACCAAACCTAAGTAGAGGAGCCCTGTTATACAGAATTTACCACTAGTGCCTATGTGTAGCCCTTCAGAGAGAGGAGGACTAGATAACTCTCCCACTTGGCTTCAAGAGCAAAAAACAGCGGAGCATGAGGCAGTGGAAATGAAATTGATTGGGATTCAGGGGTCTGAGATCTGGATTTAGCTCTGTTAGTTATTACCTACAGGGCCTGGTAGATCATTTTGGCTTTCAATTTCCTCACCAAGGGCCTAGGACTAGACCAGCGGTCGGAAAACTGGGGCCCAAGGGCTAAACCCAGTTGCCACCTGTTTTTGTGAATAAAGTTTTACTGGAACACAGCCACATCCAGATATTTATGTATTGTGTATAACTGCTTTTACACTACAACACAAAGTTGAATAGTTGCAATAGTCAGTACAGCCTGAAAGCCCTAAAGTAATTACTATCTGGCTGTTTCCACATAACAATGGCTAAGCTCTCTATTAAATGCTTTCTATGACATCTTCTAAGTTCTCTGATTCATCCCCATGCTGCTATGCACTGAGAAAATTACTCCAATGTGTGTATAAGTATGTGTCTGCACACATATAAGAGAAGAATCCACCTTTCTCATCCATAATAACTATTTGTAGACAATGGACTGGTCGTAGCCTCAGACACTTCCCACAGGAGTGCTTAATCAACCAAGAAAAGGGAGATTCCTGGAGAACAGAGCAAAGTTTCTAGTCTCTGATGAGCATGGGGAGAGAATGAATCCACGTCTTTCCTCCAGTAACACACAGTCTTTCCGGTGATCCCTAACAGGTTCTCTTTTACTGCAGTATCGAAAACTTTGGCCCATGGTCACCACATCCCTACACAAACTCAAAACTGACACCAAACTGTAAACAATCTCTCTCATTGCTCTGCTCTGTAATAGATTTCGCCAATCTTGCATTTATAGGATGATTTCAACTCCAGCCACTGATAAATTGGAGATTTCTATTTTCTTCCCAGCTAACGCAATTTATAAAGAACAGTCTACAACAGGAAGGGTAGCCAATACTCATTCAACTTTGCCAAGTGCTTAAGAAGATTGCTTCTTATTAGAACTATCCATGTACATAGTTAGGGGATACTTTCCTGCAGGAAAACCCAAATCCTGAGGAAGAAAGAAACAGCAGCAGGTCCCCCCTGCAACTACCGTTTCTGGTGGTCATGAAATCCTGGGTTGATGGTCTCTGCCAGCTGGCACTTTTCTGATACAGGTCATTTGTTATTTTGACAGGAGGCCTGGAAAGGAATTGAATGATAGCTAATATCCATGTGATAGAAGCCATACTCATATCAAACGTAAGTGACTGCAATTATGAAGCTGTTGGAAAAATTCATCAATCTCTAAAATCTTCCATCTGTCATGAAATAGGCCTCATTTGGGTATTTAACAAAATTACAAAGACAGGCTCTGATTCTGCTGCCCACATTTCCCTTGTGGCATCCTCCTTCCCCTCATCTCTGTAGCCAGCAACTTGACTTAGTTACCATTAGTGCAAAGTAGAACTCTCTGCCCAGTGTCTATACATCCATCCCAGGGAAAAGCCCAGTGGTCCTATCTGGGCCCTGTGCCCATCCTTCATCTCTCATTCTTTGCATGAGGAAAGCAATTCCTAATTGCCAGCCTGGGTCACATACCATTCCCTCTGGCAGGGCTGGGGATAAGGGATTCTGGCTCACCCTAACAGGGCTGTAAGGGATAGGACAGGGTCCCTAAAAAACGAGAAAGACCTTTCAAACAGACAGAGCTGTAACCATCATGAGCTGTCATGCAGCCTTCAAACATGTGTTTCCAAAAGCATCAACAGAGATGGGAAGGGGAGTTAATATTCCAATATAGAAAATGGGGGAGCCAATTTGTCACACTAGCATCAAAAGACACCACATAGGTGATAAGAGTTTCATCTCACTGTTTTACCCAAGTTCTCTATTCTTCCTCCTTTTTCCTGCCACCTTGTTCACCCACTTCTCCATAATAAAATTAGTTACCCAGTAACTGTATTGTACCCAAGTGCTTGAGAAATAACAGGTCATTTTTCCTGAATTTAGGCAGTAAGAAAGGTCACTTTTTGCTGTTGATCAACATTCGCTTTGGAAAGGGTTTTCATGTAAATAGGTTTATATTTCCCTTGAGATCTCCTTATGGGATTATCAGTAAGAATCTTGGGAGATGGTCTGCCAGTCATTCTGAAGCCTAAAGGAATTCGAAGTGCAGGCATAATTTTGGCCCCAGCCTTCCACCCTGAGAGGAAGCCAGCACACAGCCATAGGTGCTAACTCTCACCATTCCCACTGTCATTTCTCATCACAGAAAGAGTATTTTTAGAACTAGAACTGCTCTCCCAGGGCTCAGAGGTTTCTAATAGCCTTTCTATGACACAAACTTGTTAATATTCTCTGATCTTTGTTCCTTGAACAAGCATTCCCATACTAAGTTTAAAGAGATTCCATTTAAGCTTAACTCCTTCAAAGTGGTAATGGTACATTTTCTCAAGACTGATTTTATTTGACTGTGCCTTGTGCTTTTTTATTCTCTACTTTACTTTATTATCCTAAATATATTATTTTAGCATTAGGCATACCAGTAACTTGGAGGAAATACAACGTTCAAATGTAAAGATCCCAGTTGCATTTAGATTTTGTGGTTTAGAAGAAAAAATTTCTCATTCCAAAATGACTTGAAAACTCAAAAGCTCTGTGATAAACACATGTGGAGATTTGCTTTCTAGAATTCTAAAATATTCTCTGCTATTCACAAAGTTTCCAAGTGCACATGAATAAAACATCGTGATTTCACATAGGAACTATGCTCAAATGTTGTCCAAACAAGAACAGTCATTTGGAAGTCCTTAAGGTTATCTAAGTCCACAGATTTCAAGCCTCAGACTCTGCAGGACCTTTCAGGGTGTCTCTGATGAGTCCCACACTCCCCAGTTCTCAGGGTGTTTGGCATCTAGTGTTTGGAAGGCATTATGGGAAACAACAATTTTTGCCTTAACACAGCCTTCAATTTGTATTGGCAGGGACACACAAAATGCTACAGATTTATAACACATTATAGTCATCCTTTGGTATTCATGGGGATTGGTTCCAGCCCGAACCTCCCGCCCCCAATCCACCGCAAATAACAAAGTCCTCAGATGCTCAAGTCCCTTATATAAAAAATGGTGTAATATTTGCATATGATATACACACATCCTTTTGTATACTTCAGATCATCTCTAGGTTACTTATAATACCTAATACATTCTTAAATGCTATGTATATAGTTGTTATACTTTATTGTTTAGGGAATAATGACAAGAAAAAAGTCTGTATATGTTCAGTGTCGATGCAAGCATCTTTTTCTGTCTTCGTATCTGTCAATCTTTGGTTGACTGAATCCATGGATTCAGAACCCATGGATATGGAAGGCCAATGGCACTTTACATCATGTTTCTATTGTACAAACTTGGACCTTTGCATTTTATTTCAGGACACTTTCTATACCCAGACTTCAGAGTTTCTCAAATTCATGCCTTTTCCAGGTCCTCATTGCCTCATGTTATGGCTTTGCATGAGCCTCCCTCTCTCCAATCTCTTTTCTCCTCTGCTGAACACTACTAGAGTTGCCTTCTGGACAGCCAGAACTGATCACCATTCCCCTGGTTTAATGTTTCTGCATTGCCTAAACAATGGGATTTAAACTTTGCAGTCTGAAACTTATACTTCTGGCCAATATGGAATAAGAGGGTTTATCCTCCCACCTAAGTCAACCAAATATGAATATAATGTAGGAAATAAAGGTTTTCAAAGAATGGGCAATGAAGAACAGTGATCTCTGAGAGACAAGAAACAAACAGGATAAGTCCTGCAATTGGTCCAGTTTACTGCCTTAAGTGAGTTTCCAGGCTACAATACCAGTTGTAGATACTAGACAGAGCCTGGCAGACTACCTGAATTGAGCAGACAGAGCTGGGAGTCCAGAGAAACCAAGGCAGCCAGAGTTCACTGGGATGAGTACTGAGAGGAAAGAGCTCCACAGAGAGAGAACTCTAGAGATTTTTAGAGTGGTCACTTCATATATGCAGCTGAATACTGGTCAGCAAATGTGTTTGCAGAAACTTCCTGAGGCTAGGGGAAGTACCACCTGAGAAGATAAAAGGTAATAGTGAGTAATGTTTATATAGAACTGAGGATATATCTGTCTCTCCCAGTCAGACCACAAAACCCCAAGAATCATGGAACACTGGCAAAGCACACAAAATGACTTACTAAGGTAGTACGAAATAATTAGCCCTAGACTGAGCATGGTTCTGCTCTCACCTAAAAATATTTCAAGAGTAAGATCCAAAAGAATCAAACTGTTTCCAAGTTACATAACTCTGTCATGGTACAAAGCTCAATAAAATTTATAGAAGCCAGGCATGGTGGCATGTGCCTATAATCTCAGGTACTCAGGAGGCCAAGGTGCGAAGATTGCTTGAGCCCATGAGTTTGAGGCCAGGCTGGGCAACATGGCAAGACTCCATCTCTAAAAAAAATCACATTGTCAGAGATTAAAAAGTTTATGGAAAGGCTTAATAGCATATTAAGTGTAACAAAAAATATTAATGAACTCAAAAATATCATAGGAGAAAACATCCAAAATGAAACACAAAGAGAACAGAATCTTGAAAATTAACAGAGCATCAGTGAACCGTGGGAAGAATTCAGATGGCTTAACAAATGTGTAACTGGAGATCACAAAAGAGAGGAGAGAGAAGGGGAAACATAAAAAGTATTTGAAGAAGTAATGGCTAACGTTTTTCAAATTTGATGGAAACTGTAACCCACAGGTCCAAAAATCTAAACAAATTTCAAGCACAAAGAAAATGAAGAAAACTACACCAATATATATCATAATCCAATTGCTCAAAACCAGTGAGAAAGATAAAATTTTAAAAGCAGCCAAAGGAAAAAAAAAGGTGTTTTAAATATAGAGGATCAAAACTAAAAATTACAGATTTCTTGCTTAAAAAAATTCACCTAAATAGACAGTAGGGGAACATCTCTAAGGTACTAAAAAAATGTCAACTGGCAAAAAAAAAATCTTTCAAAAGCAGAGGTGAAATATTTTTTTAAAGACATACAAAAGTAGAAAAAAAATTCATAATCAGCAAAGCCGTACTACAAGAAATGTTATAGGAAGTCCTTCAGGAAGAAAGAAAATTATACCAGTTGGAAATATAAATCTATACAAAAGGATGAAGAGCACCAAAAAAGTAACATCCTGGGTATAGAGAGTTTTTTTCTTATTGTTTAAATTTCTTAAGAGATTATTGATGGTCAAAACAAAAATAATAATGTACCATGGGGTTTATAACATATGTAAAACTAAAATATATGACAGTAACACAAAGATTAGAAAAGGAGAAGTGGAAATGAACTACTGCCAAGCTTCTACACTATATGTAAAGTGACATAATATCACTTGAATATACATTATGATAAGTTAAAATGTATACCATAAACCTTAAAGCAAACACCAAGAAAACAAAATAAAGAATTACGGATCATAAGGAACAGAGAAAATAAAATAGTAAAAGGTATTCAATTAATCCAAAAGAAGGCAAGAAAAGAAGAATAAAAGGAACAGTGAAGAATTGGAGCAAATAGAAAAAGGACTGCAAAATGACAAATTTAAATGCAATCATATGAATAATTACATTAAATGTAAATAACCTAAATGCTCAAATCAAAAGGTACAGGTTATTACACTGGAGTTTTAAAAAGTAAGACCCAACTATATGCTGTGTATAAGAAACATGCTTTAAATATTCAGATACCAAAAGGTTAAAAGTAAAAAGATGGAAAAAGATATATCATGCTGACACTAGGCAAAAGCTGGAGTGGCATTACTACTAAGTAACAAGTAGAACAAAAACAAAATAGATGTTAAAGCAGAAAAATATTATCAGAGGTAAAGAAAGTCATTTTGTAATGATCAAGGTATCAATTCAACAAGAAGATATAACAACCTTAAATATGTATGCCCTAATAACAGAGATCCAAAATACAGGAAACAAAAACCAATAGAACTGCAAGGTGAAATTACACGTCTACAATTACAGTCAGAGATTTTAATACACCCCTCTCAACAACTGATTAAACAAGTAGACAAAAAGTCAATAAGGGTATAGAAGGTCTGAACAACATTATCAGCCAACTTAACCTTATTGACATTTATAGAACACTCAACCCAACAATGACAGAATACACATTCTTCTCAAATACACATGGAGCATTTTCTAACATCCTCAGTCACAAAACAAGTCTCAGTAAATTTAAAAGGATTCAAGTCATTAAGAGCATATCTCTAACAGGACTTGAATGAAATTAGTTATCAAAAACAGAATACTATCTGGAAAATCCCCAATATTTGCCAACTCTGCAGCCTGGCTTTTGACCTCTTCATGCTACAGCCTCCATTTGTGTTTATAACATGACTTCCAACTGCTATAATAATACTGCAAATTTTCATGGTACTTACCATGTGCTAAATTTAGTGTTCATCACGACCTTATAAAGTAGATAATCTGATCTTACTTCTATTTTAAAGGTAAAGAAACTGAGCCACAGAACACTAAAGGAATTTGCCTGAGGTCACAAAGCTAGGGAGTGCCAGGGCTGAGATTTTCATTGAGGCAGTCTGGGCGCACAGTCTATGTTCTTAGGTAAAACCCTCCTGCCTCTCAATCCCATGTCTGACCACCATCCATTTCAAAGACAATGTCATTTCCCTTTAAATGTTTGCTCAGACTGCTTCCTCTTTAAATTGTGGATGTCCTGCCTTCTCCTGGTGGTCTCCTGGGCACTTCTTGACTTCTCTATTGGAGCATCTCTCAATACTCAGCTCAAAAGGCACCCTAATTTCATTCAACAAGAGTTATCTGCTCCCCGTAGGGATGAGACAATTACTCTTCTGAACTCCTGAAACACTCTGTAACAATGGCTAACATTTTTTGGCATTTTCTACAATAAAATAAGAGAGTTAGATCCACAATAGAAACAGAGTTTATCAGAAGAGAACTGTAGGAGGGGCAGGCTATGGCTTCTCTGAGACAAGAATTAAAATAGGGAGAATTAAAAACCAGCACTACTTTCTTAATCTTCTTTCCCACCAGGTGAAGCTATTCCCCTAGTCTAATCTGTGGTTACTTCCTGGGCAGCTGCACATAGGAAGTCCATGGCTGGACTAGCCACTGCCTCAGAAGTAGGTTCACTTCCCGTCTTGCTCTTTCTAGTGTTTGGCTGCTCAACCCAGGTTGGGATGGCCTTGTTCCTGGATTCCTTCTTGTCTACCAGGACACTTGATGCTCTACTCAGTCTGACCCCTCCTACCCGCTCTTGTGTGGCTCTTACCATGTCAAAGTCATTGCTGTGGATCTTATGTCAAAGTGACCTTTTCAAAAGTGAAAATCTCATCACATCATTTCTGCTTCATATCCTCTAATAGGAGGGTATTAAAGGCTTGGCCTACAGGGCTCTGCATGGTCTGACCCTGCCAGCCTCTGGGCTCCATCTCACCAGCCCTCTGAAACCCAGAAACACAGCCTCCCTCTCCACCCCCACCTCCAAATCCCTTCTCCTAGTTACTTCCTACTCTCCCGTTGAATTTCAGTTCAATCCTCTCTTCCTTACGGAAACCACCCTTGACCTCCTCAATGAGTCAATTCCCCCATTATAATTTCCAACAGCTTTATGTGTTTATCTTTTCACAACCCTTGTTGCAATGACAGTATTGCATTCACTGTGTGGTTTTTTGGTGAGTATTGATCTGTACCACTAAACTGTACGGTCCTCAGGGCAGATATCCTATTTTTGCTTCCCACCACCTAGCTCACAGTTGGCTCTCCACAGGCATTCATTCAATGATCAACTGAATGCGTCCAGTCACCCAGGTGTAAAATGAATGATATAAACCATGAAATAACACTATCAGCTCTCTCATCTTTCCCTAGACACATTTTTCTCTCTCTCTCTCTCAACAAGCTTCCTGCCTGCGTCTGAGGAATTGAAGGCTTGAGGGTGTATCTTCCAGTCCTGGTTCTCAGAGACGCCCAGACCCTAATGCATTAAGAACACAATTTCTTTTAACATTTGTTCTTTGCCTCCACATTAAATTAATCAAAAACCCATAGTGTGGTGTCTGCCACTTTTCCTTCAATGCATTTTCACTATAATGTTCTGTCTTTACAGCTAAGTGGATTTACAAAGCACATCCTCCCCAGAGCTCAAGATTTATGTACATGAAATTGCACTGATGGAATTACTGATGAGTGACAGAGCACAATTGAATCAAAGTGGTCATTCCAAATGAAGGTAAATACATTTAGGATTTGGGAAAAGCTGATGCTAGCTTGATTTATCCCTCTCTTACCTTGAAGACAATGACGGAAACTTTGATTTATTTAATTATGTCATTGTCAAGAAATAGTAGAACTCACTATAAGTCTTGAGTTAAATAGATTTCAGGTAAACAATCTCTGCTCTGCATTGACCCTAAAATCAGACTCTGCAGAGGCTATGACCTTCCAATCCCACACCCTGATCCCTGAATTCAGGTTCTTGTGAATTCATCTAGTTCCAATAGCTTTCTGGATTTGGGGTTGGGTTTAAATTAGCTTCCCTCTATTGACACTTTTTTTTCCTGTTTAAAAAAGGAAAAAGGACCGAATTACGTGTTTCTTAAGAATCTCTTATTTTGCTATAACAACATTTATATACTCTACTCCATAGGAGGGAAGGAAGCAGGATAGGGTGAAATAGTGATTTTCTAAACAGAAGAGGCAACAGAATTGCTTTGCATGGCCTGACCTCCCTACAACCTACAACCTCTGATCTGATGTTGGGGTCCTGAAAAGGGAAAGGACAGATACAAGTTTATCATGCTCTTTGCTACTTCTGGAGATGTCTCAAAGAGCCAAAAGTCCCACAAAACTCCATCCAAAATCATCAGCTCCTGGCTAACCACCTACTGGAATGAGAGTTCTCACGTGTCCCAGAAGCCTGCCTTATCATTGCATGGCAGCAGCCTTGTATATCACAAGTCCCAGAGTCAAACTCATTCGACATCTCAAGGTTCCTTTTTTATACTTATGGCTTTTACATTCAACTCATTTGATTCTCAAAATACAGTGAATAAAGCAGGGCAGATATTATGATCCCCATCTTAAAGTTATGGGAACTAAGGCCCCGTAATAGACATCTGGTCTTTCTGCTTGCCCAGCCTCCCGTCCCCTCCCCTAATACTGATGTCTCCTTTTCCCTTAGGAAAGTTCTCCTCCCACATCCATTTGATTTTAGTAACGCTGTTAATCATAAGACTCAGCTGCTGCTGCTGCCTCCTGTACCATCACCCCTGCCACCACCACATCCCTAAGCTAAAAGAGAGGATCGTGACTAAGAAAAACCAATCAGACTCTGTCTCCCAGAAATTTGAACCAAGCAGAGAATGCTGAGGCAGAAAGCAGTTGGAACCAAGAAACAGCCCACAGTATCTACTGCTGAGAGCCCTGGAGTAGCCTGCCTGATTGCTCAAATCCCCCATTTTTCCATAATATTCCTGTTCTCCTAAAAAATCATTTTCTTGCTTTAGTTAATCCATTAGTTTCTGTTGCTTGTGTAAACCAAAAAGTATCTGAGACAGGTTTTAATCCATTTTGAAGTTTATTTTGCCAAAGTTATGGACCATGACCTGTGACACAGCCTCAGGATATCCTGAGAATATGTGCCCAAGGTGGTTGGGTTACAGCTTGGTTTTATAGGTTCTAGGGAGATGTAAGACATCAGTCAATACATGTGAGGCATACATTGGTTTGGCCTGGAAAGCCAGACAACTCGAAGCAGGGGTCCTACAGGTCATAGGTAGATTCAAAGATTTTCTGATTGGCAATAGGTTGAAAAAGTTATTATCTAAATACTTGGAATCAATAGCAAGGAGTGTCTGGGTTAAGCTAAGGGGTTATGAAAACCAAGATTCTTATTACACAGATGAAGCCTCCTAGGTGGCCACACCGAGAGGCAGTAGATGACAAATGTTTCCTGTTCAGACCCTTAAAAGGTGCTAGATTCTCAGCCAAACTCTTCAGGATCAGAAAAAGACCTGGAAAGGCCATAAGATTCTCTATAGAAAAAGAACTTCCCCCACAAGAGACAGCTTTGCAGGGCCATTTCAAAATATATCAAAGGAATATAGTTTGGGGTAAAATACTTTGGTTTCTTTCAGGACCCTGCTATCTTTGGCCAGAACTCCAAGGGGAAGGTATAATGAGGCATATCTGACCCCCTCCCATTCCTGTCATGGTTTGAACTAGTTTTTCAGGTTTAGTTGGATCCCCTTGACCGAGAAGAGGGTCCATACAGTCAGTTGCGGGACTTAGAATTTTGGTTTTTGGTTTACACATGTAACCAAAGGACCCAGCAACAGGTTTGTGATTTGCCCAAGCTCTTAATTTTACATCTAGGTCTCTTGACTGAATCTAGTGTTCTCTGTGGTATGCCCATGGAGTAGGATATAATGTTACTGGTGAAGGGTGTCCAGGTTCTTGGCATCTTGAACAAAGAATTGGGCAAAATGCACAAACGAAGCAAGAAAAGAGTGAAGCTACAAAAGCAGAGATTTATTGAAAATGAAGTACACTCCACAGGGTGGGAATGGGCCCGAGCATGGAGGCTCAAGAGCCCTGTTACAGAATATTCTGGGGTTCAAATACCATCTAGAGGTTTCCAATGGTTACTTGGTGTACGCCTTATGTAAATGAAGGGGGTGAAGTAAAGTTACAAAGTTATTTACTTGGTGTATGCCCTATGTAAATGGAGGGATATTTTCTGTCATAGCTGAAGTGGTTCCATTTGATTTAGTTCTAGGAAGTCAGCATCAATCAGCCTTATGTTCCCTGCTGCGAGACCCTATCCTCCTGCCTCAGTAATATTAATCTCTTACCCAGCACAGTGAAGGAGATAGTAGAAACAATACAATAAATACAAAACTCACTCATTATCTGGAGCAGTGATTCTTAATTAGGGGTAATTTTTCCTCGAGAGACATGTGACAATGTCTGGAAACATTTTTGGTTATGACAACTGGTTGGGGAGGGGGTACATTATTGGCATCTAATGGTTAGAAGCCAGAAATGTTGCTAAATCCAACAATGCACAGGACAGATATCTCCCCTCAACAAAGAATTATTTGTCCTAAAATATCAATAGTACCAAGGTTTAGACACCTAGAAAATGGGATTGTCTACCATATTATTCAGGATAACAGGCAGTGGTCCAAATAATAAACATTTTTCAATGTTCTCCAAATTCTCAATGGCTTGACACCTAAAGATTTGCAATTTGCTTCTGCAAAGTCTTTCATGGACTGCTGATTCTTTTTTCTGTAGTGGCTCAGCAATCCAGACTATTCTATCATATGACATTGCCATCTCAGCACATGGCTTCCAGGTGGCTAAGGCAGGGTATAGAAGAGATGGAGGACTACCTACCAGCTTTTAAGTGCTCCAGCACTGAAGAAACACCGATCACTTCCACTTATGACCTAACTGCCAGGAGGCTGGGAAGCATGTGATGGAGTAAGGGCAATGCAATGGATGTTGAAGAATAAATGATTCTGACACACCATCCATATAATCCAGCACTGCTATATTTTATTAAGGTACAGAAATCTACCCACACAATGCATTACTAAGCTACACATTTAATTATCTGCATATATTCTATGTAGTACATTACTAAGTTATCTCCTGGAACCCCAGGTTTTATTTTTAACCTGAAAGCATTATTTTGCCGTAGCAGCTCCTACTGAAGCCAATAAATCTTATTTCTAAATAAGTGTTATTAAGGCCTGCTTTGCTTTGTGGTGATTGGACTATGATCTGTGATGGTCAGCCCACAGCCAGGCTAAATTCTGTTGACTCAAGGAGCATTCCTTCTAAGAAGGACAGAGTCACGTAAATGAAATTATGTCCATTGCTTGCAACCAAAGTACAGATGCAGAACATTTGTAAGTGAGGCCAACATATTTTCATTACAAATAATTAGTTGGACTCTATTTATACAGAGATGATGTATTTCAGTTAAGAGTCTTTAAATATTCACGAGGTAGAGTTTCTCAATCATTTTGGTCAGTGTTTTTTAACTACGGTGCAGAGCCATTCCAGCCGCCTTTTCCAAACATAAAACATCCCTCCAAATTTCTAATTCAACAGAGGTATACTTATCAAGATTATTGTGGTTGCAAATAAAGGATCTGATTCTGGCTAACTTGAGAAACAAAAGGGGGAGAGTTTCTAGAAGCACAGTAGGGAGCTTATGGATGCAAAGATGGGACTGAGCAGCCAGGGCTTGGGAAGGACAGAACCTGAGGCAACTCCAGGAAAGGCAGCAGCCAAGGTTTAGCCAAGGTTCAGGAACCTCTACTAAGTTCTAAGAGTTTCAGGGTAACTCAGCTTCATCACCCTCATCTATTTGTGAATCTCCATGTAATTTCACATCTCCCAGGAGTTGCAGGATTGGCCAGGCTGAGAAGGGTATCTCTGCCCTGCATCAATCAGCTATGGGAGTGTGTCCTTCCTTAAGCTGTGTAACACTGGGAACGTTACTTGACCTCTTTATGCCTCTGTTTAATTACCTGTGAAAGGGAGATGATCATAGTACCTGCCTCTGGAGGAATTGTTGTGACCGGGTCTTTAAGTTCCAGTTGGTGTTTAATACTGTTTGGACCTAGAGCATGTGTAATTTGGAAACTCCCTCCAGGCACTTCTAATGAGTAAATATTCTGAGCACTTACAATGGGCCAAGTGCTACATAAAGCCTTTTAACTGCTGATATAGCTTAGATGTGTGTCCCTGCCCAAATCTCATATTGAAATGTAATACCCAGTGTGGGAGGTGGGGCATGTTGGGAGGTGGATGGACCATGGGGACGGAGTTCTCATGAATGGTCTAGCACCTTCCCCTTTGGTAGTGTCCTCATGATAGTGAGTGAATTGTCGAGAGATCTGGTCATTTAAAAGTGTGTAGTACCTTCCCCCTCACTCTCTCTTGCTTCTGCTTTTGTCATGAGACATGCCTGTTCTTGCTTCACCTTCCCCATGATTGTAAGTTTCCTGAGGCCTCCCAGAAGCTGAGCAGATGCTGCTATGCGTTCTGTACAACCTGCAGAACTGTGAGTCAATTAAACCTCTTTTCTTTACAAATTACCCAGTCTCAGGTATTTCTTTATAGCAATGCAGTAATGGACTAATACACCTGCATTATCTAATTCAATCCTCAAAAGAGATGTACAGGCAGGTACCGACAATGCCTGATACCTTGCCTGGTGCTCTATGACAGGTGCTCCATAAATCTCAAATGAATCGATGAATGGACTAATGAATAAATAAATGATGATGCCACTGCCAACCACTTCAGCCAAGAATGCAGGTGGTGATGTGCAGAGGTGGTGGCTCCCCCACCCCTTAGACCCATGCTCTATTGGAGACCCCGGACCCTGTAAATGTCCAGAGCCTGATGCTCAGGGGAATGGAGCTTGCTCCTGTCATGAGGCCACCATTCTAGTTGGTGCTTCTTGCAGGGACCAATAGCCCTTCTCTTTCTAACATTTGTCTCAGATATGTATGAAAGTTTAGGACTGTACTTTTTCTTCAATTCCATGCAGAGTTTATGTGTATGGCAAGGGCTACAGCCATGACCCTTCATACTTCTTGGGAAGTCTGTGTAACTTTGGGCAAATTATCATCTTTCCCTGAGGCTTAGTTTTACAATCTGTGAAAGAGGGATAAAGATGATAAGCACCTCAGCTGTCGTCACGTGAGCAAGTGCATGGAAAAACATCATAATTCTTGAAATATAGTAGAGGTTCAATCAATACTGGCTAACATAATAATAGTATTTAATAATCAATACCACAGATGATGATACCACAGCTGGCAAAGGAAATGGATGGAAGTGAACTCCTCCCAAAGCAATAGCTTATTTTTGAAGTATTTTTCTGTTTTCTTGATATGTTCTTTTGTTAAGATTTTCCTCATCCATAAAACATGAATTCTGGAATCAGACAGCCTGGGTTTAAATTCAGATTTACTACTTACTAGGTGTATGACCGTAGGCAAGTTTATTAACCTCTCTGGATTTCAGTTTTCTCATCTGTAAAATGCTGTCATGTTACTATTTAATCCATAGAGCTGTTGTGAGGATTAAAGGGAAGAGTATTTGGTAAGTAGAACGGTAGCTATACATGAGAAGTACTATTTAAGTTTGTTAAATGAATGAAACAGAAGGCAGTGGGGGAGTTTCTGGTCAGTTTGTATATTCAGTTGGTTGGTTTCCAGACATTACTTGTTGGTAAGAATGTCATTTAGACTAAGCTTACCCCATTGTATTTCTGGGCTCACCATTTGATCATTTTTCAAATTTAGATTATAGAAAACAACTACACCGATGCTATGTTCATCATCTGGGTCTATTCAGCTTGATGAAAAGTAACATCATGAGATCTTTTACGAATCAAAATATATTGAAATGCTTTGATCATTGGGAACTACTGGAGTCCAGCCGTCTCCTGGCCTCAGTACAAAGAAGTGACACCTACTTCTGGCTGGCTTTGAGACTGTGAAAGTCTTAGGGCACAGATGACAAAAAGGCATTGGGAGCCAGCAGATGGTACCTGCTAAACAGGCCCTTCGAGATGAGCAACAGCTGGAGAAGGCAGGCGAATGGCCCCAGAGCAAGTTGTTTTGCACATGAATTGTTGCATTTATGATCAAGTTTCCCTGAGGCTTACCAGAGGGAAGACTTCATAAAGCTGTCTCTATAGAAGATGCTGTAGAGAGGAAAAATGTCTAGTGAATACTTTCACCTTCTTTTGACTTTCCACCCTCAAGGGGAAGGATCAGGAGGGCTCCTAGAACCCCCTCCCTAGAGGACCCAGGAAAGCCCAACCAGCCAAGGAGGAGAGGAGTTTCCTTTGCACCTTTTCCATTCTGTGCCATGGTCATTGCTAGACTTGAGTTTCAGCCACAGCCCTGACTTTGCTTCCAATAGCTGGATATTAAACTGTTTTCAGTTAAGCCTTCTAACCAGAAGGAATCAGGTTGGCTTCACGGTTTTCCAAGATTTCTGAAACAATTCTCCGTTCAATCCACAACCTACTGAAACCAATTTCCTTTGCCAAAACTTAACTGACCAGGTTTCATTTCATCTTCTGGGTACCTATTAATCAGAATTAAGAGTTTTCCTTTTCCTAATAGACGGAATAGATGGTAGACTCAGCAAAATACTAGTGATGTTCTTTTCAAAGTTTCATTTTATTTGTTCATTTAAATTGCAAAGTCACCTGCTGCAGCTTAATGCTGAATAATTTTATCTTGTTTCTTGAAAGGTTTAGTTTAGAAAAACTGACAAATAATAAAGCTACCACAGTCCACCCCTGGTCAACTTGGCATCTAAACACACCTCTGTTAGCCGTACTTAACTTCCAAATAAAAAAGACAGCAAAATCATTCTTCCACCTCACATGTATACCTGAAAACACACTTTCCAAAAGATACAGAGACCCTTTATCCATCTTTGGGTCACATTTGTTCCTCATCTAGCTGAGTCAGACTCCCCTTGTGAATATCTAAAACTTAAATACTGAGATATAAGATTAACTACTATTAGCCCAGGTGCAGTAGTTCATGTCTGTAATCCCGGCACTGTGCGAGGCTGAGGTGGGTGGATTGCTTGAGCCCAGGAGTTCAAGACCAGCCTGGGCAACATGGCAAAACCCCATCTCTACAAAAGAAAAACAAAAAACAAAAAAAAAACACCACTGTAATTCCCAGTGTTGGAGGGTGGGGCCTGGTGGGAGGTGATTGGATTATGGGGGCAGAGTTCTCATGAATGGTTTAGCACCATCTTCTCGGTGCTGTTCTCATGATAGTGAGTGTGTTATCATGAGCAGGTGAAAAAGTCTACAAAGGCTGTTGACTTTGCATCTGGTGATAAATTTGACGTCACTATGGGGTGGCAGGAATGAAGTCAGGAAGAAAAGCTGGACATGAAGACAGGGAGAAATCAAGGATAAGACATAAACTGCAGACACTCTCTAGATCACACAGGGACAAACTGGAACCCACAACATGAACTGGAATGTGTGTCTGCCACTCACCACAGTAACCTGATGATATAGTCACTAGCAAAAGGAGATGGCATCCCTTGCCATGGAGTTGCACAAGTACCTGCCCCAGGACCTGGAGAAGTTGGTGGAGGAGCTCTGGTGGGAGCTACAGGAGGTGTGGGCTCATCTGCTGCCCTGTGCCAATAAAGTGAGCCAGTAACAAGGTGAGAGGCCATCGGATGCCCTCTACACTGACCTGCAGTGCACAATGGCCACCACTTTATCTCGGCTTCTAAATCATATGCAAATTCCTCTCATGACCCACTCTAACCCAGAACCAGACATGGCAAGGAATTCTAAGAAACATTCCCACCTCAGCTGATGGGATATAAAGCCAACACGAGGATGGAAATCATTTATTAGATTGCCGGAAATCTCCGGGAACAACTTTTCAGGAACAAGTTTCCTATTCAATGGCACTTTTTTTCCTACACACATATTAATATGTTTTATCATTATGATCATCATCATAGCTAATATTTATTGCATATTTACTATGTGACAGATATTAGCCATCTACTTTGCATCCATTCTTTGCGTCAATTTTCACAATCACCCTATGAAATACCTCCTATTATTTCATTTTACAGATGAGGATATTAAAGCTTGGAAAGAGTTTAAATAGATTTCCAAGAATGCACAGAGAGTAAGAGGCTGCATAGGCATCTAAACAGAGTAAGTCTGATTTCAGAGTCCTTTCTCTTAACTGCTAAGCTATAATATTCCTAACTTCAAACAAGATCCAAATGTTGATAAAGATCTTAATCATTCAAAAATAAGAAGCATAGACTCTATAAATTTGGTTTCAAAGAAAAAGGAACGTGTTAAGAATTGTTTGCAATCATAAAAAGTCTAAATTTACACATCACTTATACTTAATTTAGGGCCAGAAAATTCCCAGAAAAGTACAAGATTTCAATACTAGTTTAAAAAAGGCATTAGGCATAAAATAATTTCTATTCAGGTCAGATAGGATATGAGAGCAATACTAATGTAAATCAGATGGGCTGTTTTCAAAACAAGGTCAGAGCAATGTTCATTCACACATTTTTTTACTTGCTCCTTGAGCTAACATTTAGGAACATTGATGGTGTCTGTGGGGCATAAAAGAGACTAAAGCTCTACCAAGGACATTGAGGTTCTTAAGGGAGACAAAGCATCTTGAAAGGAGTCATGGCATTTCCCTTAACTAGAAACCAGAACACAGGCAGACCAAGTGTCTAAGAGAAAGAAAGATCAAGTAGTGAATCAGAGTTTAGAGAAGGAAGAGAAATGTCTAAATTTGATTTCCCTTCACTTTTGGTGTTCATAGACATCCAGGTCTATGGGTTATACGGTTTGATCTGTGTCCCCACCAAATTTCATGTTTAATTGTAATTCCCAGTGTTGGAGGGTGGGGCCTGGTGGGAGGTGATTGGATCTTGGGGGCAGAGTTCTCACAAATGGTTTAGCACCATCCTCTTGGTGCTGTTCTCATGATAGTGAGTGTGTTATCATGAGATTTGGTTATTTAAAAGCATGTAGCATCTCTCCTCCCTTCCTCCTGCTCCAGCCGTGTGAGGTGTTCATGCCCCCTTTGCTTTCTACCATGATTGTAAGTTTCCCGAGGCCTCCCTAGAAGCTTAGCAGATAGCAGAATCATGCTTCCTGTACAGCCTACAAAACTGTGAGCAAACCTCTTTTCTTTATAAATTGTCCAGTCTCAAGTATTTCTTTATAGCAGTACAAGAAAAGACTAATACAACAAGGGATCTCAAAATAATTTTGATTTAGGCCAAAGAGCCATAAATTCTGGGGAAAAACAATGACCGGGAGAGTCATGAGCTCTAGATTCCATTTTCCTGTTTCTCCCACTAATTCACTGGGTGGTCTTAGGAAAGCTACCTCCATTCCTCTCTAGTTCTCAATTTTATTATCTGAAAAGTTGGGGGAAGGACTTCTGAGATCAACAGATTTCTTTTCTGGTTTCAACAATCTGGCATTTTATGACTCTAAACTTTTTCCTGTAAAGAGGAACCATCCTAATCCCTCGCTCAGGAAGACACACTCTTGATGCTGACGATGCTGCCACTGCTGTGTTCTGGCTTTTATTCTATGGTGTTTTTGTTCAGTGTCAGTGATGGGTTCACCTAGATCCATCGTTACTCTGCCATTTTTCTTTAAGGTCACCAGATGGCTCAAATCACAACAGACCAAGAGAAGATGGGCCACACTTAGAGTAAGCCCCTGACCCTGGCCCTGGGAAAAGAGCATTATATTCAATGCAAGCCAGTAGCCCCCAAGCCATGAACGATTGGACCCTTCGTACATTAGGGAGACAGATTCATTGTGCAGAGAGAGGCATTGCTGGTCAAGTGTTCTTAAGACTAGTGCAAACTTCATGGACTGAATAAAAATGAGAGGAAACATGATATTTGACAACCGTTTTTAGGACTGAGCTAAAAGCAGATTAGCTGAAGTTAATCTGGGTAGAAGAGCAAATAGCTTGAAATACACATTACAAAAATAGTCATTTGTGTGTGTTCTGGAGGTACATTTTAAGAGGGGAAAGCATTCAGGTCCAGGTTCCATGACTCCCATGTTAAGTCCTGGTCATGAGATCATGCATGTTACATGCATTATTTCATCAAGCTCATGACAGGTGCTAATCCTCACATGAAGCTTATGACAGGTGCTGTTTCTGTCTCAGAAGAGGAAACAGCCTTAGGTAGAAGAGTGCTTGTCCAAGGTTAAATGGCAAAAGAAAGAGGTGGGACTTGAATCCAGGTCTAACTCCAGACCATTCTGTCCTTGTATAAGTGATTTGGGCTCTGCCTATAGAGCACCAACGCATCTGGATGAAAAGTTGAAACTTGCATGCTTATGCCACGTACACATTGACCTAGGTCAGGTCAAAGGGCATGTGGAGATCTCTGTTGTGTATGTGAAACATGGATGAAGAGGCACACTCAGCATTTCATTGAATAGACACCACTTGACAGGCACTGTGCTAGGAATTGGAAATACAGAAACGCAAACAACAAACAACAATGAGGCCACTGCTACCACACACCAGAAAGATGTGTGAAAATTGTAGGATGACCCAGGGGACAGTGTAATTATGCTAGGGTGGATTGCTGACATCTCAGAGAAAGCACTCTTTGAAATGAACCTCAAAGCACAGTAAGCACTCCCTAGTGGAGGGAGAAGTAAGGCGAGAGGGGAAATGTATTTAAGACAAAACCTCAGGAAATAAAGGTAGATATGAGAGCATCAGAGCTGACTTTCCCTGTGTCCTAAGACTCTCTAAAGCTGCTCCCCTTGGCTTGCATTAGGAATGCTCTGGCTCTCTTTAATAAGCAAGACTGACACCCAGTCCACGGCTTTGCAGTGTGATTGGAATTAGCAATACTAAGGTGAGGCACCTGTGGCCTTGCTGGGCTGTGAAATAAATCAAGCATGGACAACAACTTCTCTATCACCCTACTGCGAGTCAAAAAACACTTGGTCCCAGAACATGTGGGCAGTCATAATTTATTCTGAAAGCTGAGAAGAAAGGGTTCAGTGAGCATTTAACATTTAATAGGAATTATATCACAGCCACTAAATATTTGGGGCCTAGAAAAAGCTTTCTGTTCCAGATATGGCTGCTCAAAAGAATAAAATAAAATGGAATAATAAAGAAAGCTCTAAATGAATCAGTGGGGAATTGAGGAAGTCATTACCAGAACTAAAGAATCCTGCTTGATTGTTCTTCCTGGCCTGGCTCTCGTGGAATTTAAATAAAGCCTTATAGAGATAGTTTTAAAAATCTAGAATTATGCTTAAAGGTAATAAACTACAACTTTTAAAAAAGCTATGGAAAGAAAACTAAAATTGGCTTCAATGCATCATTTATAGCGTAGACCATTACCTTTTTGTGGCAGTTTATCAAGTAGTAGTCTTCTACATAATTCTCCACCCTCTTCTCCTTTCTCCTTGTTTTCTATACTCATTCCTAACCACATCCCCAAATCATTTGCAAATTTTCCAAGCACCTTCCTAGTCTATCCATTGAATCCCCTTTGGGACTCTTTTCGGGTTTTGCCTCTTTCTTCAAACTCTTATGCAAGAAAGAATAATGTTTAGTCATGGCCAACGCAACTAAAAAGCTTGAAAACCTGACACTCAGCAAACTCATCATTATGACTTTCTGTTTACTTCACCTCTCAGATCATCATTGTGCCTATTCCTTATTTTCATAATCATTCTGTTCCCAAAAATAGTGTCCAATTTTTTAAAAATAAATCAGATCTTAATAGGAGGGGATTTTCTACTTAGGGAAAACCTTTAGTGAACTACCTTATAAAGCAAATCAAATGTTCTATAAATATTTGCATCTGGCCTGGCGCGGTGGCTCACGTCTATAATCCCAGCACTTTGGGAGGCCGAGGCGGGTGGATCACGAGGTCAGCAGATCGAGACCATCCTGGCTAACATGGTGAAACCCCGTCTCTACTAAAAATACAAAAAAAATTAGCCGGGCACGGTGGCGGGTGCCTGTAGTCCCAGCTACTCGGGAGGCTGAGGCAGGAGAATGACCTGAACCCAGGAGGTGGAGCCTGCAGTGAGCCGAGATAGCACCACTGCACTCCAGCCTGGGCGACAGAGCGAGACTCTGCCTCAAAAAAAAAAAAAAAAAAAATTTGCATCCTCACAAATCCACTTATAAATCATACTTTAAGTGTATTAAAAAATCAGGATAAACATGGCACATGTATACATATGTAACAAACCTGCACATTGTGCACATGTACCCTAGAACTTAAAGAATAATAATTAAAAAAGAAAAGAAATTTAAAAAAACATATTAAGATACTACTAATAGGAAACCTCATTAACATGGTGTTGTTAGACATATTTTCCTTTTTCCTACCCATTCTTTCTAACTTTTATTCATTGATATATTATCTGTGTGTTTTAAAAAATGTAACAATTTAAAAAATCAAATACAGAGTGTCGTTTATAAAACAAACAAAAAAAAAAAACAAAAAATCAGGATACCACCCCCTCTAAATGCTTAAAGCATTTGACATTTTGCATGGGCATGTCATACATATTTGTTGATGATTATCACTAATATTAAGCCTTAGAAAGAGTTTCATTGCATCAAAGTCACTGTTCCCTTAGAGACATGGCAAAACAATGTCAGCTTTCAAAACGTGGTAAGAAACGGAAAGTGCAGGCAGGAGATCACGAACTTGGAGGGGTTTCCTTGCTCACTGACATCAATTCGTAACAGAATAATTTTTAAGGCACTTCTGAAAATTAAGCCAATTAAAATTTTACCTACCTTGGAGATGATTTTGGGAGGGTAGTTTCAGTTTCAAGTGAAGTTCAATTTCCTAAAGTATGCTCGCTAAAAAAGTCTAGAGAAAAAAGGAACACACCTGAACTTAAATGAGTTGGATTAACAGGAAAGCTGTG
Organism: Pongo abelii; assembly: GCF_028885655.2. Classification (NCBI taxonomy): domain Eukaryota; kingdom Metazoa; phylum Chordata; class Mammalia; order Primates; family Hominidae; genus Pongo; species Pongo abelii. Next base: position 127,344,613 of record NC_071993.2, on the reverse strand, counting down.
GCAGTGGTGGAAAAAAAAATAGTCTATGTGGTCATTATTACTCAAATAAGAAGCTTTTTTTTTTTTGAGACAGAGACTCACTCTGTTGCCCAGGCTGGAATGCAGTGGCATGATCTTGGATCACTGCAACCCCTCCCGCCCGGGTTCAAGCAATTCTCCTGCCTCAGCCTCCCGAGTAGCTGGGACTACAGGCACCAACCACCATACTTGGCTAACTTTTGAATTTTCAGTAGAGACGAGGTTTCACCATGTTGGCCAGACTGGTCTCAAACTCCTGACCTCAGGTGATCCACCCACCTCGGCCTCCCAAAGTGCTGGGATTACAGGCATGAGCACCCGGCCTCAAGTAAGAAACATTAAAAAGTAACCAGATATATTGCCCAGAAATTCTTTCTGCATATCGCAGAGAAAACTGGACTAGCACAGTTAAGAATCACATACAGCTTATCTATTTCTTTTGTTGTTTTTTGTTTTCAGTTTGCCTCCGTTTCTCCTTTCCCACCCTCTTGGGAGACAAATGCCTTGTGTCTGTACCTAGAATCTCCCATAAGTAGTCATCTTGGCAAAACATTTGTGGTATTAAAATACCTGGTGAGACTACCTCACCTGGCCCTCCTTCCCAATAGCTCACTGAAGCTTCTCCTTGCACAGCTGCCCCCAAAAATTCTGCCTAGAGCAGCGTCACCTGACATGGGCTCCCTGGACCAGCAGCAACATCAGCTGGGAGCTTGGGGGAAATGCGAATTCTCAAGCCCCACCTTGACCCACTGAGTCAGAATCAGGGGCCCAGAGCACTGTTTAAACAAGCTCTCCATGTGGTTCTTATACACATTGAAGTTTGAGGACTGCTGACTTAGAAAAAACATCAGAAAGGGAATTCCAGCAATGGTGGAGACAAGAGGTGCCAGGTGATCTCCAGGACCCCTTTCAACAGAGAGATTCTAGCCCAAAGCACTTTGCCCACTAACTGTAAGTACTGAAGTACGTGATGCAAAAGGAAACAACTAGAAAATGATCTAAAGTCTTATTGAATAAGTTCCCTGAACTTTGGACATGAGGATTCAAAATTAATGACTCAAAGTTTTCGAAAATGAACAGTACATCTCAATTCTCTGGGTCTCTGGAGAGAGGCTAATTGGGGCCCATAAATTGAATTACTTAGCGAGTTGATTAATGTTCTGAGAATGGGATGGGGGGCCAAAATGGATGCATTCTGCTGATTTCTAGAATGAGGACTTAGTTAAAATCAATGGCTTCACCCCACTGTAAACAAGCTGGATCAATCCAGGCTGTGGGCAGTCACTTCAATGTACAAGAAGAAAATCAGCCTGCAGGCAGCAGGATTTCAGAGAAATTTTGTATTTGTCAGAAAACTATTTGTCACCTTCAGGAATATAAGAGTATGGAAGGAAAAATCAAACAGTAATTTCGGCCAAGAATAGATTTTCCTGTATGTGGGAAAGGGGACGCCCAGGCCCTGGTCATGCGGAGTTAAGTCAATTATTCTCTTGGGCTAAATTGCTGTCACCCTCCACTTCATAAACTGAATATTTGCTGTGCCTTTTCCACAATCTGCGTAAATGATGGTGTGGCTCTCTGGGAATAGACAGCTAGGCTGCACTGCTGACTCGGGGCCGGCACAAGGAAGTCCTCACTGTTCAGCAGCGAGCTCTTGGCATTGCAGATTACCCAAGTGGTTCGCACAGGCCCAGATCTGCATCCCACACTGCCACACCCAATTACCACCACCTGGAGCTACCTCCTAAACAAGAGAGGCTCACACCTTCAGCAGGTACCCAGTGAGAGAGGGCCACACCTGCAGCACATACCCAGTGAGAGACGGTCACACCTGCAGCAGGTACCCAGAGAGAGAGGGTCACCCCTACAGCAGGTATCCCATGAGAGAGGGCCACACCTGCAGCAGGTACCCAGTGAGAGAAAGTCACACCTGCAGCAGGTACCCAGTGAGAGAAGATCACACCTGCAGCAGGTATTTCATGAGAGAGGGCCACACCTGCAGCAGGTAGCCAGTGAGAGGGCCACACCTATAAGAGGTACCTAATGAGGCCCACATCTTTAGTAGGTCCTGCTCTCCCATCTTTCCCATAAAGGCCCAGAACTTCCATTCTCAGTTTCTCTGCAGTCCTACCTCACCCCTCCAACCTCAGGGCCCTCTTCAGGTTAACCATGCTTCCCTGCTTCCCCAGGCTTCAGCCACTCCTGCTACAACTCGGAGAGAATTCTGCCAGGTAAAGAAGCTGACATACATTCAAAAAGTGAAAAATGTGGGCACCCAGCACAGTTAGACTGAGCAGAGAGGAAACAGGACACAGAGCCAAAAGAGAGGCCTACGTCACTATGGTAGGCAAATAACAACCTCCCCGCCAAAAAAAAAAAAAAAAGACAAAAAAGATGTTCACATCCTAATCTCAGAACCTGCAATACATCATTTTATCTGGCAAAAGGGAATGAAGGTTGCAGGTGCAACTAAGGTTGTGGATCAGCTGACCTTGAGAAGGCATGAGCATCCAAAATTACCCAGATGGGCTCAATCTAATCACAAGTCCTTAAAAATGGAAGAAGAGGCAGAAAACAGATCAATGTGAAATGCACCCTACCCACTCTTGCTGGCTTTGAAGCAGGAAGGAGGTAGGCCGAGAGAGAGAGAGAGAGGTGGCTTCTAGAAGCTGGAAAAGGCAAGGAAATAGGTTCTCCCCTAGAGCTTCCAGAAAGAAACCAGCCCTGCTAACAAATTATTTTAGCCTAGCACAACCTGTATGGGACTTCTGGTCTAAAGAGCCATAAGATACTAAATGTGTTTCGTTTTTAGCCACTCTGCCTGTTGCCACTTGTTACAGCAGTGATAGGAAACTCAGGCAGTCAGAGGAGCCTTTGGTGGGCTGGCAAGACCTGCTCTGGCCGGTGTCCCAGCATGGGACAGGCACAGCCACCACCTAGCTGGATGGGAAAAGTGGAAAGAAAGCAAGAAGAAAAAAAGATGCTTCATTTTGAACCATTAATTTATCCCTGAAATTTCACAAACACTTAACTGATGGAAATTCAAAAAAAAAAGGTCTTCACTTTGATCTTAAAACCAATTTGAGTTGAAGCTTTTAGAAAATGAAGCTGTTTACCACTGAAAACAATCTTGACAAAACAACCTCAAATAATGTCACAAAAACACACTACAGAGCTAGTGAGATTGTTTTTAGCACATCTATAAAGGGAAAATAGAACCTAGCGTCTAGTATTCTGTAAACTCCGCTGGCATATTAGGAACATCTTGACTTCAATAATTATATGCCATAACAGTATCTAAAACATACAGTATCCTAATTTTGCATAGTCTTGGGGTTTTTGTTTGTTTTGATTTTTAGAATTGTTTGAATTCACACTTGGGTGCCTTCCTGCGTGGTGGAAGTAAAAGACACTCAAAAAAGAGCAGATGTTGTACTAGAAGATATAACATACAAGGATGATTTTTAGTGGGCTCTACTGGAAGAATCTCAAGGCTTCTCTGTCCCCCTCCACGCTGCCTGCCCAGTGGAGAGGACCCTTTGTTAGGTGGAGTATTTGGCCTACAGGGCAAGGCCAGTGCCATGCTCACTGGTGAGAGCTGCGGGTGAGAGGTCTCTTCTCTCACCCCTCTAAGATGAACGGCTTTGGTTTACTCTGTCCACACAGCGGCCAGGCCATGTCGGCCCTGGGTGTGGGGACGAAACAGGGCTTTCTCTTGCTATTTCGTGCTCTCTGGTGACAAGTCCCCGTGGACTGCTGGGAGTGTTGAGCCACTTAGATTTAGGAAACAGAGGTCCTCTATGTCCTCAAACCCATTTTACCAGGGAGGCCTGCCCCGGGTCTCAGATCCAAAGGCCCAGTAGCAGGAAGCGCTCAGCGACTGTGCTCCAGCACCCTCTGAAGAGCAAGTGAAGGTCTTCAGGGGGCTATGGCTGCACTCCACTGGGTCCTGAGGCCACAGCCAACTCACCCCTCAAATGTAATATCTAAAGAAGAGGGAAAGAGATGGGGAGAAAAGAGAAGAAAAGGAGGAGAAGCAATTATTTCTGACTAGTGGTCCGTTGCCTGCCAGCCAAGGGGACTCTTGAGCAGTGTCCAAACCACCTGCAGAACCATTCAAAGGAGGTCCCGCCAAGACGTGCACATGTAGGGAAGCATGCGTGGGTACTGCTTGCTAGCACCTTCTCCTTTAGAGCCATTTCCATGGAGCTTTTGAAACACATTGATGATCCCGATTCCACTGACTCTTGCAGACACAAAGTTCAGCACAGCAGGATGGGCAACGCATAGAACCCATGCATTTTCTTTGAAGAAAATGTGTTCTTCTGAGCACTGAGAAACAAGAAGCTTTTCTTTTTCCTTTTTTGTACATACAACTAGATATTTTGTCTGGGGTGAGGTAATAGCTTGTCAGCCCAGCCTGTGATTTTGAATATGAATCAGTTGGAAAAACTACAGCTTTCAAAAAGTAAACCTGGATTTAAACAGATAATAGTATAACTAACATACTTTGAGGTTGTACAATGTAACTTACACGTGTGTCACATCTATCAGATGATGCATATTTAAGTGCAAGTTTAATTCTTCAAAGCTTCTAGAAGGGAAATGGTATGGAAGTGAGGAGGGGACAGTAGGGACATTTTATAATTCATCAGACTAAGTACAACAGCTTAGATATGTGTGTTTAAAAGCTGCTCCTTCCTATGCCTAAAATTCTTGTCTCAGGCTAGAGAGTTCACCTTAAGGCTTAACCACAATTCTTTCAAATGTGGAGGCTTTTGCCCCCAGAGAAGATATAACCAAGGTAATTCAATCAGAACAGAAATAATCCACGTCTCACCAAGCCCATGGCAGGCTTCTGCTGCATGTTAACAGATGCAGGCATTTATTATCATTGAAGACTTGTCTTTTAATTTGACATTTAATATAGCTCCTTGTCTCTGAGGCCTTCGAGATGTACATACGTTTTTGTTTCGCTCTAAGTTAACATTCTGCCTTTCTTCAGAGATCATCATTCTTAATCTCCTTTAAACACTTCCTCAAAATTAACAGCTGTCCTTAGCCTGTCTGCCTAAAGTCTATTCTTGATAACGATCGCAGATTGCAGTGAGTTTGACCTTCAATACTCAATGATTTCCGTCTTAGGCTTGCAATCCTCGGGGCCAGGAACCTCATCTTTTTATACATTCTGCAAAACATCTTGTGAAATTATAGCCCTCAATAAATCACATACCGTAGCAGGGGCGATCTCTTTCTATTTCCACCCTGGGGACTGTGGCCATCTATATTTTATGGAGATCTCTGTTAACCAGGTCCATTAATTTTGCAGGAAGCATCCTAAGTGCAGATCTGCTCCTGTATCACATGAGTTGCCAACTGGCCTTTTCCACAGAGGCACCACAGGGACCCCATTTATAACAACATCCTTAAGCAAGGACTGTGATTGTTGTTGTTTTCATTCAGGAGCTTTAAGGTGCTTTGTGGATCACTTTCTATGCAGGAGCAACATTGACCTGGGCTATGCTGAGCACAGGGCCCCTACAGCTGTGGAGTCTGGGAAACAGAACACGCCTAGATGAGCTTCACTTTGTGGGCAGCATGGGCTAAGCCCACCCAAGTGAACACCTTTACTTCAGCCAGGAGTTCACCTGGACAGACACCATGACAGCTGGTTGGTAGTGGGGACAGGAGGTAGGGATGGCATCGGTCCCAGCAGGGGGTCCTGAACCTAGAGTTCAGTCCCTCAGGGATAGATGAATTGGCTCCAGGTGTGGGGGTGGGGTCCTCCTACTCTTGATTCACTTTTCCAGATCCTGAGCATCTAGGTAAACTCACCTGAAACTGATCTCAGCCTCCAAGCAAGACAGCCACTGCTCAGGAGCCAGGCAGCCTGCAGTGTCTCCCTGAGCACCCATCTTCCATCTGTTGTATGAAGGTGCCAATGCCCCTCTCATGGGACAGTTGTGAAGATTTAATGATAACACATGTACAGTGCACAGCACATGAAGCACTCAATACATATAAGGTCCTGATATTTATCATTTTTATTGCTGCTGGGCCAGATCTGACTCCTGCTCTGCAAGTCTTCAAAGGCCCACTTAAATTGACCTGGTCAGTTCTGAGCATTCATATTCCTCTGAAAGACAAATGGCTGGGCCCAGCCAAAAAACTCTCTAATTCTGGGAGCTGAGATGTCAGCTATTCCACAATGCCTCCTTTGGACTGTGATATGGACTAAATGTTTGTGTGCCCCCAAGCTTAGATGTTAAAACCCTAATCCCCAATGGGATGGCATTTGGAGGTGGGCGTTTAGGAGGTAGTAGGCTCAGAGGGGGTCATTACGGTAGAACCCTCATAATGGGATTAGTGCCCTTATAAGGAGAGATAACAGAGATTGTGAGCCCACCTCTCATGCAGGGGCACCAAACAAAGGCCATATGAGGACACAGTGGGATGACGTAAGCCAGGAAGAAGGCCCACACCAGAACGCGGCCATGCTGGCACTTTCATCTTGCACTTCCAGCTTCCAGGATGGCAATAATACAAATTTGTTTGTTTGGTTTTCTTTTTCTTTTTTTTTTTTTTTGTAATTAAATACTTTTACTTTTTAACTTTTAGGTTCAGGGGTACATATGCAGGTTTGTTATATAGGTAAATTGTGTTTCATGGGTTTGGTTTACAGATTATCTTGTCACCCAGGTAACAAGCATAGTACCCACAGGCCATTTTTAAATTCTCTCCCTCCCCACATCCTCCACTCTCAAGTAGGCCCTGTTGTCTGTTGTTTTCTTTGTGTTCATGTGTTCTCCATGTGTTCTCCACTTATAAATGAGAACATGCAATATTTGGTTCTCTGTTCCTGCATTAGTTTGCTTAGAATAATGGCCTCCAATTCTATCCATGTTGCTGCAAAGGATGTGGTATCATTCTTTTTTATGGCTGCATAGTATTCCATGGTGTATATGTGCATTTCCTTTATCCAGTCTATCACTGATGCACATTTAGCTTGATTCCTTACCTTTGTTTTTGTGAATAGTGCTGCGATGAACACAGTCATACATGTGACTTTACGATAGAATGATTTCTATTCCTTTGGGTATATACCCAGTAATAAGATTGCTGGGTTGAATGGTAATTCTGTTTTAAGTTCTTTGAAAAAATCACTACACTGCTTTCCACAATGGTTGAATTAATTTACACTCCCATCAACAGTGTATAAGTGTTCCCTTTTCTCCACAACCTTGTCAGCATCTTTTTTTTTTTTTTTTGAGATGGAGTCTTGCTCTGTCACCCAGGCTAGAGTGCAGTGGCATGATCTCAGCTCACTGCAGCCTTCACCTCCTGGGTTCAAGCAATTCTCCTCCCTCAGCCTCCCTAGTAGCTGGGATTACAGGCGCATGCCACCGTGCCTGGCTGATTTTTGTATTTTTGGTAGAGACAGGGTTTTGCTATGTTGGCCAGGCTGGCCTCAAACCCTTGACCTCAGGTGATCCGCCCACCTTGACCTCTCAAAGTGCTTGGGATTTCAGGCGTGGGCGAACACAGCCAGCCCGACTTTTTAATAATAGCCATTTTGACTGTTGTGAGATGGTATCTCATTGTGGTTTTGATTTCTCTTCCTCTAATGGTTAGTGTTGTTGAGCATATTTTCATAGGCTTATTGACCATATGTATGTCTTCTTTTGAAAAGTGTTTATGTCCTTTGCCCACTTTTTAGTGAGGTTGTTTTTTGCATGTAATTTAAGTTCCGTATAGATTCTGGATATTAGCCCTTCATTGGTCGCATAGTTTGCAAATATTTTCTCCCATTCTGTAGGTAAGGTTGCCTGTTTAATCTGCTGATAGTTTCTTTTGCTGTGCAGAAGCTCCTTAGTTTAATTAGATCCCATTTGTCAATCTTCCGTTTAGCTGCAATTCCCTTTGGCATCTTCGTCGTGAAATTTTTGCCAGGACCTATGTCCAGAATGGTATTTCCTAGATTATCTTCCAGGGTGTTTATAGTTTAGGTTTCACATGTAAGTCTTTAATCCATCTTAAGGTGATTTTTGCAGATGATGTAAGGAACGGGTCCAGTTTTAATCTTCTGCATATGGATAGCCAGTTATCCCAGCACCATAAATAAAAGTGGTAGAGTCTTTTCCTCATTACTTGTTTTTTTGTCAACTGTGTTGAAGATCAGATGGTTGTAGATGTGCGGCATTTTTTTCTGGACTCTCTGTTCTGTTCCATTCATCTGTTTTTGTACCAGTACCGTGCTATTTTGGTTACTGTGGCCTTAAAGTATAGTTTGAAGTCAGGTAATGTGATACTGACAGATTTGGTTCTTTTTGCTTAGGATGGCTTTGGCTATTCTGGCTCTTCTTTGGTTTCATATGAATTTTAGAATTAGCTTTTTCTAATTCTATGAAGAATGTCATTGGTAGTTTGATAAGACTAGCATTGAATCTGTACATTGCTTTGGGCAATATGGCCATTTTAATAACATTGATTCTTCCTATCCATGAATGTGGAATGTTTTTCCATTTGTTTGTGTTGCCTCTAAACTCTTTCAGCAGTGTTTTGTCGCTCTCCTTGTAGAGATCTTTCACCTCCCTTGTTAGCTGTATTCCTGGGTATTTTATTTTTTTTGTGGCTATTATGAATAGGAGTGTGTTCTTGACTTAGCTCTCAGCTTGGACATTGGTGGTGTATAGAAATGCTACCGATGTTTGTATCCTGAAACTTTGAAGTTGTCTATCAGATCTAGGACTTTTGAGCAGAGATTATGGGGTATTCTAGGTATGGAATCATATCATCTGCAAACAGAGATAGTTTGACTTCCTCTCTTCCAATTTGAATGACTTTTATTTCTTTCTCTTGCCTGAAATTCCTGTTTAGCTGCCCAGCCTATGGTATTTTGTTGTGGCAGTCTGAGGAGACTAATATAGTACCAGTACTTCTTCCTCTTGGCACCTTGCAGCCCTGTGGCAACAGCTGCAAACTAAGTTTTACAGTCCTCTAGAGACCAGTATTTCCTCTTTTTTTTTTTTTTGCATCCAACTTCTTAATTTTTTAACTGACATAATAATGGCATATTTATGGGGTACGCAGTGATGTTTTGATACATATACTAATCTGATCACCAATCAGTATAAGTAAAACATATCCATCATCTCAAACATCATTTCTTTCTTTGTGTTGCAAACATTCGATATTCTTGTTCTAGCTATTTGAAACTACATAATATGTTACCTACATATATTCATCCTACAGAGGTATGGAACACTAAAACTTATCCCTCTTATCTAGCTGTAATTTTGTATCCTTAACAAATCTCTCCCTATCCCTCTCTTCCTTTTTACCATTCAATTTTCTATAATAGCAAAGTAATCCTGACCTGAGCCCCCTCCCACAAAGCTACAACAAGTGTTCCCAAAGATACTTGGGAAATGCATCCATATCCCATGGCTCCACCTTGACCTGCTCCTCCAGCTTCCCACCTGTCATACCTGGTCACCTCTTACCTGCTCTGCCACTTTACTCCAGCTCTCTGCAATCTACCCAGTCTCTAGTTGCAAAAATTTTACTCAAACTGCAAATGCAGACCTGTTGCCAAAGTTTAAGGAGCACATAATAGAAGTCAATGCATAAGTTGGAAAAAAATCAGGTATCACAACCCCGTGGACCAAATAATTTCACCGGGGATCCTCAATGACCCTCTTTCCCTTATCCCCAGTGCAGCAGTCAGGTCTCTCGAGTCAATTCATAAGCCCCATAAAAATAAAAAAAAATTAAAAACCACCTCTATGATCATTTCCTTACTCCCTGAGGCCAAATCTATTTGAGATAAAATCTCTGCAGAGTCACTGTACTCTCAATGGAGTCACCATCCTTAGGCAGGGGATGCCTCATTACCCATTCCAAACTCAGACTGCAGTTTTATCTTTTGCACAGCCAAATGCATCAAATAATAATTTCCCCCAAGGTGAGGAGCTTTGAGCCCTGAAGACAACTCAAGCTTCCATCTCTGGCAACACAAAGAATGTGAAAGTCTTGACTACCTTTTCTTTAAAGGTTACAAAAGATAGGAACAGCTCCAGTCTACAGCTCCCAGTGTGAGCGACGCAGAAGACAGGTGATTTCTGCATTTCCATCTGAGGTACCGTGTTCATCTCACTAGGGAGTGCCAGACAGTGGGCGCAGGTCAGTGGGTGAGTGCGCCGTGCGCCAGCCGAAGCAGGGGCGAGGCATTGCCTCACTCAGGAAGCGCAAGGGGTCAGGGAATTCCCTTTCCAGGGGTGACAGACGGCACCTGGAAAATCGGGCCACTCCCACCCGAATACTGTGCTTTTCCGACGGGCTTAGGAAACGGTGCCCCAGGAGATTATAGCCCGCACCTGGCTCAGAGGGTCCTATGCCCACGGAGTCTCGCTGATTGCTAGCGCAGCAGTCTGAGATCAAACAGCAAGTCGGCAGCGAGGCTGGGGGAGAGGCGCCCGCCATTGCCCAGGCTCGCTTAGGTAAACAAAGCAGCCTGGAAGCTTGAACTGGGTGGAGCCCACCACAGCTCAAGGAGGCCTGCATGCCTCTGTAGGCTCCACATCTGGGGGCAGGGCACAGACAAACAAAAAGACAGCAGTAACCTCTGCAGACTTAAATGTCCCTGTCTGACAGCTTTGAGGAGAGCAGTGGTTCTCCCAGCACGCAGCTGGAGATCTGAGAACGGGCTGACTGCCTCCTCAAGTGGGTCCCTGACCCCTGACCCCCGAGCAGCCTAACTGGGAGGCACCCCCCAGCAGGGGCAGACTGACACCTCACACGGCCGGCCAGGTACTCCAACAGACCTGCAGCTGAAGGTCCTGTCTGTTAGAAGGAAAACTAACAGAAAGGACATCCACACCAAAAACCCATCTGTACAGCACCATCATCAAAGACCAAAAGTAGATAAAACCACAAAGATGGGGAAAAAACAGAGCAGAAAAACTGGAAACTCTAAAAAGCAGAGTACCTCTCCTCCTCCAAAGGAACACAGTTCCTCACCAGCAACGGAACAAAGCTGGACGGAGAATGACTTTGACGAGCTGAGAGAAGAAGGCTTCAGACGATCAAATTACTCCGAGCTATGGGAGGATATTCAAACCAAAGGCAAAGAAGTTGAAAACTTTGAAAAAAATTTAGAAGAATGTATAACTAGAATAACCAATACAGAGAATTGCTTAAAGGAGCTGATGGAGCTGAAAACCAAGGCTCGAGAACTACGTGAAGAATGCAGAAGCCTCAGGAGCTGATGCGATCAAATGGAAGAAAGGGTATCAGCCCTGGAAGATGAAATGAATGAAATGAAGCGAGAAGGGAAGTTTAGAGAAAAAAGAATAAAAAGAAACAAGCAAAGCCTCCAAGAAATGTGGGACTATGTGAAAAGACCAAATCTACGTCTGATTGGTGTACCTGAAAGTGACGGGGAGAATGGAAACAAGTTGGAAAACAGTCTGCAGGATATTATCCAGGAGAACTTCCCCAATCTAGCAAGGCAGGCCAACATTCAGATTCAGGAAATACAGAGAACGCCACAAAGATACTCCTCGAGAAGAGCAACTCCAAGACACATAATTGTCAGATTCACCAAAGTTGAAATGAAGGAAAAAATGTTAAGGGCAGCCAGAGAGAAAGGTCGGGTTACCATGAAAGGGAAGCCCATCAGACTAACAGCGGATCTCTCGGCAGAAACCCTACAAGCCAGAAGAGAGTGGGGGCCAATATTCAACATTCTTAAAGAAAAGAATTTTCAACCCAGAATTTCATATCCAGCCAAACTAAGCTTCATAAGTGAAGGAGAAATAAAATACTTTACAGACAAGCAAATGCTGAGAGATTTTGTCACCACCAGGCCTGCCCTAAAAGAGCTCCTGAAGGAAGCTCTTTGGGAGGCTGAGGTGGGAGAATCACTTGAACCCAGGAGGTGGAGATTGCAGTGAGCCAAGGTCGCGCCACTGCACTCCAGCCTGGGCAACAAGTGCAAAACTCCATCTCAAAAAAACAAGAGAGAGAGAGAGATTCAGTCTGTGTATGTCAAGATTCTCTAGGTAAACAGAACCAATAGGCTATACATCAATATAGAAGAGGACATTTATTAATTACGGGAATTGGCTCTCATGGTTATAAATGCTGAGAAGTCCTACCGTCTGCAAGCTGGAACTAAGAAAGCTGGTGGTATAATTCCATCTAAGCCGAAGGCCTGAGAACCAAGGGATCTGATGGTGTAACTCCCAGACTGAGAACAAAGGCCTGAAAAACACACGGGGGTTGCGGAGGAATCTGGGGTAAAGTCTGAAGGCCGAGAACTAGGAGTGCCAACATCTGAGGACAGAAGATAGGTATTGCAGCTCAAGAAGAGAGAGAGTTCACCCTTTCTCTGCCTTTTTGTTCTATCTGGGCCCCCAACCAACTGGATGATGCCTACCCATGTTGCTGAAGGCAGATCTCCTTTACCCGGTCTACTGATTCCAATGCTGATCTCTTCCAGAAACGCCCTCACAGACACACCCAGAAATAATAGTTTGCCAGCTATCTAGATGTTCTTAAACCATTCAAGTTAACACAAAATTAACCATCACAGTCTGCAAAAATGTATACTTCACATGGAACTCAAGGCCTACAAGGGGAGAGGCAGAAATGTAAACAATGTACGCCACGGAGTGTTCTGGAACAGGGCCCAGCTCATAGCAGGTGCTCAGTAAATAATCGCTGCAAATGGAGGAATGAATGAATAAATGGGTGTTACAGTAGGTATGGAATACAAAACCCAGTTGGTCACCAAGAAAGGGAATGATTCATAGTGGAAACGGAAGTTGGGTTAAATCATAGAAGACAGGTAGGATGTACTTGGTGGTTAGTATTTGGAAGAAGTTCTGATCATAAATGTCTTATTGGAAAACACTTTTACATTACACAAAGCATAAAGAAGAAAATTAAAATCACCAACAATTTAGGGAGATATATGAAATTCAGTATATGAGGAAGATGTGGCTTAGCAGGGATAGAAATAAAGTCAATAAGGAAACTGGCCTGCTGGGCCAGACTAGTGGATGAAGAGATGGCATGGGGTTTGTTCCTGGGAAGAATGGAAATTGCTTTCCATTACCATGGTGCCTCAAGTCAAAGATACATCATTGAGACTTGAAAAATACTGAAGACCTCACACTGGTTTGTCAGAAGGATGGAGCAATAGGGGTATTTCAGGATGATTGGTACTGCCCAACTCTAGTCCTGGGAGGCTGGAGAGTTTGTGTTTGAGCTAGGATGTCCCCCCACTATTACCCACGACATGATCAAAAGCCCCTGCCAAGTCATCAGGGACTTGCTACCAAAGGTGGAGGCAGTGGGCATGTGGAAAGAAAGATGCTTGTTCATCTGACTCACTTCTACACATCCACCTATGCATAGGTAGATCCGCTCCTATGTGTGTCTTCAACAAAGTGCAAGGAAAACACTTGAAAAGGGTGTTGCACCAACTGGGGTAGGGGGCAGTTAAATAGAAGCAGTGTTCTGTCCCCTAATTAATAGAGAGGATGGTTAAGCCTCTTGATTGATGACACACAATCCTCCATCAGCTCTCCTCCAGCGAGCACAGATGCGTAACAGTTTCAGAATCCAAAAGGCAAAAGTATTTTCATCCTGGACATGGAAAACAGCAGAGCAAGCCAGAATTTTCACTTACATGGTCTGCTGGATGAAATGACACCTTATCAGTTTTCAGTTTTATGTTCCTTCTAGATCCACACACCAGAGACCAGCACTGCTTCAGGTGGATTGCTGATTTCCCCTGTAAAAGTCTGCCATTTCGATACCCCTTCTTTGATAATAGTCCAGATACCAGAGCAGTGAAGCGGAGAGGTTCAGATGGCTAAGCTCTATTGCAGGCTTCCAAGAAAAGAGCTTCACTGATCACACCATTATTTCCCATTAGCCTAAGAATGGTGCCCATTTTTCCCTTAGAGAGCTTTATATAGACAGGTAGCTGCTTCCAAAGGCCCATAAAATGAAGAGGAATTCAAAGATACGTTTCCTGTCTTCAGCTAACACTCAACTGCCTGCTTCTCTGAATTATTCATTATTGAAATTATGCCATCAGCAAGACCAAACCATCTTTCTTAAGGAAAATGTACCCATAGAAGTTTTAGAAAGTAGAACATGGATGAGGGCCCCCAATTCTGCTTTTCTCCTAATTATTTTTCCTTAAAATCCAAATATCACCATGATTAATGCTACAGAAAAGCAAAATCGGATTGAGTATGTATAGTCACTGATAGATACTTTTAACGCTCAAGGGTCAAAATTTGTTATTAAATGTTAACTACTTCTTCCCAGCTTCAAGAGAATTTTCAGCTATGTCATATTTTAATCTTCTTCAGGGGAATGCCATCACCTAAAATACGTGCACAGAATTTTTTAAATGTCAGAAAGGTCTTATTCTTGTGTTTCCAGACAGGGTCATCACGAATTCTCACTGGGATTCTGAGGTTGCTCTTGCTGGTTCTCTCTGCCCTCTCTCCATTATGCCCAGGCAGGGCATACATATGTGCCCTTGTGCATACACACAAGCACACATGCATATATACACACATGCACACACACACAAGCACACATGCATATATACACACATATACACACAAGCACACACATATATACACACAAGCACACATGATATACACACATGCATACACACAAGCACACATGCATATATACACACATGCATACATGCATATATACACACATGCATACACACAAGCACACATGCATATATACACATCTGTATACACACAAGCACACATGCATATATACACACATGCATACACACAAGCACACATGCATATATACACATGTATACACACAAGCACACACACATATATACACACATGCATGCACACAAGCACACATGCATATATACACACATGCATACACACAAGCACACATGCATATATACACACACACAAGCACACATGCATATATACACACATGCATACACACACAATCATGCATATATACACACATGCATACACACACAATCACACATTCACATATCACACATGCATACACACATAAGCACACATGCATATATATACACATGCATACACACACAAGCACACATGCATATATATACACATGCATACACACAAGCACACATGCATATATATACACATGCATACACACAAGCACACATGCATATATATTCACATGCATACACACACAAGCATACATGCATATATACACATGCATACACACACAAGCACACATGCATATATACACACATGCATACACACACAGTTGAATTTATTTGGGCCTTCACCTTTTCTGTCTTCAACTTGGATTAGAATCATGAGGTTAGGAAAAGTACAAAAGATAAAATCTATCCTATTCCAATTTCTCCCACATTGCAAAGACCTGGACTTACAGAACAGGCTGTCCTTGTAAAAATCAATGAGATTAAGGCATGGAAAATAAGGTTACACAAGCTCCATAACTCGCCAGCTGTGGGACCTCAGGCAATTGCTTAACCTCTCTGTGCCTCAGTTTCCTTGTCTATAAAAAGTGGATAATAATAGTCTCTCTCATAGAGTTGTTAGAATTAAATTTATGAATACAGGAAAAGTATTTTTAACAGAGGAAGGAGTATAATAGATGGGTGGATAGACAGATGATACAGAGATAGGGGTTTTTTCTAATAGCTGAGAGAGTAGCACTCTTCAGCAATCAATCAGCCACTGAACAGATACTGATTTAGTACTGAGAACGAGGCAAGCTCTAGGCTTGTTGCTATGGATATGATCATAAACAGTCAAGCTTGGTTCTTATTCTCACAGGGCCCTCAGCCTAGTCATCCCAGAGAGCGCAAAGTCTCCTTGTAACTGACACGGTCAAATCATTGCCATCTTGATGTGGACTAAGAAGTCTCCATATGTGCCACTGGCTCAATTATCTGTGAAAAATAACACAAGAGAGCCAATTGACAGGGGTATTACAAAATTCTGCTGATTGATCTTAAAAATACTCTGACTGAAGGCATTATATTATAGAATAATTTGTAAACAACAATACAAAGACAGCCCCATCAGTCATAAAAACAATAAAGGTTTACCCCCTCCTCTATAGCAGTTTGGTATTAGGATCAAAATCTGATTACAACATACCCAAGATAAATATTATTCAATGATGTTACCATCATTCCTACAACTCCAGCACAATGTCAAAGCACCATCCTGAGCACTGCAATTTCTAAAACTTTTGTAAAAGTACAGGCAGCCTTCATGAGGACTCAGTAAGTCAGGCTTAAAACTAATAGGCATCTCTCTGTATTAAATGCTTTCACAAATCCACAAACCCATTCTTATAGGATGTTGCTTTTGGAACAAGGCAGGATTAGTGCAATGGGGGAATCGTGGTCCCCAGCCTAGTCTCTAGAAGCTGGCCTTATTTTCAACTGACTGGAATTAACCACAGAGAGATGCTTGTTTATAACTTATGTTCCTGAAATCTTAGAGACAGATGCAGCAATGCAGAGATTCCAAAGGGAATGGTTCCTGCTTGGTGTAAGAATAATGTCATATTTTCTGCAAACAAGGCTTCAGGGCACATTTGCATTCTTGTTGCTGAGCAGAAGTGAGGAGGCTCAATTTCAGAATGTGGCAAGATCACTTAAAGTGAGAAACCAACCTTTTCATTTGCGTCTGACACACTGAACTAGTCTCCCATTGAGCCAAAAGCACATTTCATAAGAACTATCCCTTCATTTTCCAAACATGTGCTAATAATAATAAAAAGGACTGATGATTGAGTAGTTACTATGATGCACACAATTTATACATGTTAGTGCATCTGATCCTCACCACAACCCTGTTGGAAAGGCATTATTATCCCCATTTTGTAGGCAGAATATAATATTAATTCATCAGTCTGAGCCTCTATAATGAAGAAATAGACTTACAGAAAAAAGTAGTGTCTGAGGTGCAGGATTGGGTTTGAACCCAGGCATGTCCACCTCTAATGCCCATGTTCTAGAGCACTGCACCAGTGGTAAATGATGGTTTCTTTGGCATCATTTCTGTGAACCTTTTTACTGAGGTACAAGACATACAACAAACCACACATACTTAAAAAGTTCATTTTCGTAAGCTTTGTATACCCCATGAAACCAACAACGCAATCGAGATAATTTATCTATCCCACATGGCAAAAGGTTCCTTGTATCCCTTTATAATCCCTCCCTCTATTCTGCTCCATCTGCCATCCCCTACTCACTCACACTCCCTCAAACCACTAATCTGCTTTCTGTTACTATAGATTAGTTTTCGTTTTCTAGAAATTTATATGAAGAGACTCATACTTCTATGGATTGAATGTTTGTGCGTCCCCACTCCCAAATTCATATGTTGAAATCCTAACCTCCAAGTTGATGGTATTAGGAGGTAGAGCCTTTGAGAGTCAACAAGGTCATGAAGGCAGAGACCTAATTAATGGGATTAGTACCCATTATACAAGAGACCCCCGAGAGCTAACTCATCCCTTCCATTCTGTGAGGTTACAGTGAGAAGCCAGCAGTCTGCAATCTGGAATGGGGCCCTCACAAGAGCCCTACGATGCTGGCACCCTGATCCGGGACTTCTAGCCTTCAGAACTGTAAGAAATTTCTGCTATTTATAAAGTACCCAGTTTATGTTATTTTGTTAAGGCAGCAGAAACAAAGACACAGTATCATGTTAAATTTTTTGTCGAGCTTCTATCACTCAGCCTAATTATTTTGAGATTCATTCACGTTGTTTCATATATCAATAGTTCATTACTTGTGTTGGTGACTCTTATTCCATTCTATGAATATATCATAATTATTCACTTATCTGTTGATTGTCATTGATTGTTTCTGGCTTTTGGCTGTTACAAATAAAGTTGCTATAAATATTTGTGTACAAGCCTTTGTATGAACAGAAGTTTTCATTTCCCTTGGGTAAATTCCTGGATCACAAGTATGTGATTAACTTTAAAGGAGTTACTAAACTATTTTCCAAAGTAGTTGTACCATTTCACATTCTTGACAACAGTGTATCAGAGTTCCAGTTGCTCTACATCCTTGCCAACATTTGATAAGATCAATTAAAAAAAAAGAACTTTGGATATTAGCATCTCATTGTAGTTTTAATTTGCATTTAACTGAGTGATAATAATGTTAAGAGTCTATTCTTATGCCTATTTGTCATTCATATATTTTCTTCGGTGAAATATGTATTCAAATCTTTTGCCCAATTTTTGTCAGATATTTTTGTTGTTGTTATTGAGTTTTCTTCATTTTAATAACATATCCTGGACATATATCTTTTATCAGATGTATTTATTTGCAAATATTTTCTCAGTCAGTAGCTTGTATGTTCACTCTCTTGAATATCTACCAAAGAGCAGATGGTCTTAATTTTGACAAAGTCTAATTTATCTTTTTTAATGAACTGTGCTTCTGGTATCATTTCTAAGAAATTCTTGCCCTATCCAAGGTCACAAATATTTTCTCCTATATATTCTTATAGAAGTTTTATAATTTAAAATTTAAACTTTTACATTTAGACCTATGATACACATTGAGTTAATTTTATACAGGTATAAGATAGGAATAAAAATTAATTTTTAAAATAGGAATATACAATTATTTCAATAGCATTTGTTGAAAAAGAATGTCTTTCCTACACTTAAGTGCCTTTATACCTTTGTCAAAAATAAATTAACTACATGTACTGGACTCTGTTGCATTGACTACTTGTCCATTTTGATGCCAATATCATACTGTCTTAATTACTATGGCTTTAATATAAGTCTTGAACTCAGGTAGTATAAGTCCTCCAACTATTTTCTTTAATATAATAAAGCTGTTTTAATTATAGTAGATATCTTGCATCTCTGAATGAATTTGAGGCCCACACATTAGTTCTAGGAAAAAAAGCCTACTGACATTTTAATTGGGATTGTATTGAATCAAGTTATCAAGGTCTATCAAAAAAAATGCCTAGTGGAGTTTTAATTGCGATTGCATTAACTCTAGGTCACTTGGGGAATAACTGACATCTGAATAATATTGGTTCTTCTCAAAATTATTATGTGAACACAGTAAAATTTCCATTTATCTATGCCTTTTATAATTTCTCTCAGCATGGTTTTTATTGTACGGATCTTATACATTTTTGTCAGATTTATCCTGAAGTATTTCACATTTGTATGCTATTGAAAATGGCATGGTTTTCCTTTAAATTTCTGTTTGTTGCCAGTTTATAGTACTACAATTTATTTCTGTATGTTGATCTTGTATCCTGCAATCTTGCCAGCCTCACTTATTAGTTCTAAAAATATGTTTGCAGATTCCATCAATTTTTCTACATAAATACGTCATGAGTGAATAAAGATAATTTTACCTCTTTCATTCCAGTCTCGATGCCCTTTTTTTTGGCAGGGGTAAGAGAGAGAACGTGTGCCTTATCAACTGGCCAGTTGAATAGAAGTGGTAAAAAGCAGGCATTCTTGTTTTGTTTCTCATCTGAGGAATACTGCATTTGATATTTCATGATTAAATATGATGTTGGCTATGGGTTTTTGGTAAATGACTTTTATCAACTTGAAGAAGGTCTCTTCTGTTCCTAATTTGCTGAAAGTTTCTAACAGTAATGAATGTTGAATTTTTTTCCAATGCTTTTTCTGCATCTATTGAGCTCTTAGGGCTTTTTCTTCTTTAGTCTGTTAATATGGTAAATTACATCAATTTGTTCCCAAATGTAAAATCAACCTTGCGTCTCCAAACCAAACCTTACTTGGTCATGCTGTACTATCCTAATTATATATTGTTGAATTCAAATTGCTAACATTTTGTTGAGAATTTTTGCGTCTATTTTCATAAGACACATTAGTCTGTAAGTATTTTGGAAATTACAGAGTTGGAAAGTATTTTGTCCTGTTTAATTTTCTGGAAGTGTTTGTATAGCTGTGACATTATTTCTTCCTTAAATGTTTAGGAGAATTCACCAGCGAAGCCATTTGGCCTGGGTTTGCTTTGTGGGAAGGCTTTTAACTATAAATTCAAATCATTAGATAGATATAGAGCTATTCAAATTCAGTTTCTTTCTGAGTGAGATTTGAGAATTTTGATCATTCAAGAAATTTTCCCATTTCACTTAAATCAGCAAATTTATTGGCTTAAAGTCGTTCAAATATTTCCATGTTATCCTTTTAGTATCTGTAGAATTAGAAATAATGTCACCTCTCTAATTTTCTGAATATTGATCATTTTTACCTCCTATGTTTTATTCCTGACCAGTCTGACTAGAGGTTTAGCAATTTTATTAATCTTCTTAAAGAATGAAATTTTTGTTATATTGTTTTTCTTAATTTTTCCTATTTAATTGAGTTCTGTTCTGATCCTTATTATTTCACATCATAAACTTACTTTGGGTTTAATTTGCTGCTATTTTTCTAGTTTCTTAAGTTGGAAATGTATAGCATTTAGTTGAAATCTTTCTTCTTTTTACTATAGGCTATTTAGTGTTATAGATGTTCCTCCAAATACTGTTTTAGCTGCATCCCGTTGATACTGATATGTTGCATTTATATTTTTATTCAATTTAAAGTATAAATTTCCTTTTTGATACATGAGTTTTTTAGATGGGGTTTATTTAGTTTCCAGATACTTGTGGACTTTCCTTATATCTTTCTATTATTGTTTCTAACATAATTCCATTACAATCAGAAGCCATATTTTATGAGTCCTTTAAAATTTATTCAGACTTACGTTATGACCTAGAATTTAGTCTATTTTAGTAAATGTTCTGTATACCCTTGACAAGAATGTGTATTCTACTTTTGTCCGATTACGTATTCTATAGATGTCAATTAAGTCCAGTTGGCTGATAGTGTTGTTCAAGTAATTCATATTCCAGTTGATTTTCTGTCTACTTATTCTACTGGTTATTAATAGAATGGTTTTTAAATCTGTGATTGCAATTGTGTAAATATCTGTTTCTCCTTGTAATTATTTCAGTTGTTGCTTCAAATATTTTGAAACTCTGTTATTAATTGCATAATTACTTAGGATTGTTATGTTCTCTCAATTTTCATTATGAAATGGTCTTTTTTATCCCTGGTAATATTCTTTGCTATAAAATCTAATTTATGTGATATAATATTACCACTTTAACTTTCTTTTGATTAACATTATATATCTTCTCATTCTTTTACTAACATATATTTGTATTTAAAGTGAGTTTCTATATAGCTTGATCTTCCATTTTTATCCAATATGACATTCTCTGCCTTTTGATTAGTGTTTAGACTAATAACATGTAATGTGACTATTGATATTGCTTAGTTTAAATCTATTATCTTGCCATTTATTTTCTGTCACATCTGTTCTTTGCTCCTTTTTTCCTGCCTTCTTTTGGACTAATAGAGTATTTTTATGGCTCCAATTTTTCTGCTTTGTTGGCTTTTTAGCTCTAATCCTTTCGACATCATTTTAGAGATTGCTCCAGGACACATGGTATGCATGTTTTACTCATCACAGTCTGTGTTCAAATGATATTATACGCTTTGCATATAGCATAAGAATCTTATAATAGTACATTTCTATTTCCTCTTTTATGACATTTGTACTATTATCATATTTATGACATTTGTATTATTATTGTCACATATTTTAATTCTACATGTTAGAATCCCACAATGTAATTATTATTTTTTGCTTTAAACAATGTATTGTTTAGAAACAATAATAGATAACAGGAAAGCCCACAAGTATCTTCTAAAGAGACTTGAATAATTATTTTTTCAAAGTATTTTATACCTATCTATGCAGTTACTTTTGCGGGGGGCTCTTCATTCCTTTGTGTAGATCCAGATTTCCCTCTGCTGTCATTTTCCTTCTTCCCATAGGACTTTCTGCAGCATTTCTGATAGTAGAGCTCTGAAGATGATGAATTCTTTCAACTTTCTTATGTCAACAAAAGCCTTTATTTCACCTCCATTTTTGAAGAATGGTTTCAGTAGGTGTAGAATTCTCAGTTGATAGTTTTTCTTTTAGCATTTTTCACAGTGTTCCACTCTCATCTGATTTGTATTATTTCCAACAAGAACTCCACTGTAATACTCATCTTTGTCCTCCTGTATGTAATAAATATATTAAAGGTACTCCTGCACAGGAATAATTTTAAAATGCAAGTTAAAACTAGAAATTATTGTTCTCCTATTGCATTTGCAAAGATTTAAACTATTGGCAACATTTAGCTGTAAGGATATCCACACTATCTGCCACTATCTTGGGGAGTATTGGTACAATTTGGGAGATGGTAGTTGGATATAATCTACTAAAATTTAAAACATCTAAGCCTTTTCCGTTTTTCTACTATGATTTTTCCCTAGAGATATTCAACAGCTGTGCAAGTATAAAAGAATGCTCATTGCCACATCGTCTAAAGTCAAAGCTTCAAGATAATGCAAATGATTATAAATAGAAGAGTTTTAAAATATGAGTTCACATATTAATAAACTATAAGCCACCCAAAAAAATGGACAATATTGATACATTAGCATAGCAAGATGTATTAATAAAGACACTTTTGAATATAACCGGCAAGAAATATAATTCAAACTAGGTTAGGAGGAAAAAAAAAGAAAAGCTACTGGCTCCTCCAAATCAAGGAAGTAGAATGTGACTGATCAACCAAACTGTGAGAAAAGAACAGCTCAATCCAGGGGCTAAGACGCTACTGGGACTCACTTTGCCAGTACCCACTTTGTGTTTCTGCCATTGGCTTTATGTTGGCTTCCTCCCTATTGAGAGTACCTAAGCCAAATATCCTCATATCATCTTCAAAGGGAAATGTATTCCTCATTTCAGTTTCTAATATGCCAGGGAAAGATGTTGACTCACACAGCTTGAACCAGTCAACTCTTTCTGCGGGGAGGTTATATAAAAACATAAGGAGTCGCCTAGCACGATGTAAGTTAGGGAGCATGCAAGGGAGCTTCAGGGAGAAGGGAGGTGGTCTAGGCTCATAGACTGTGTATATCTGCTGCAAAAGTATCAAGGATATGGTGACTGAAAAAAAAATAGTTGCGAAACAATATAATTGAATTTTCCCTGCACAAAGTGCAAAACATGCTATCACAGAGACAGAAAGGGGAAAATACTGGAAAGCTCTATACCAAACTATATAAAAGATTATCTTTGAGGTCTAAGACTATGAAGAATTCACATCTTCTCTATTAAACATTTCTCCAGGGTTTCAACTTCTACAATGTAAGTAGAAAAAATTTATATATTTCAAAATAAATGAAACTTCACAGAAATCCAAAATCTTCCAATCAGGTTCTGAGTATAAATTTTTTATGCTTGCAATGAAACGTGATTGAACATGTTTAATTTTTAGTATTCTAAGAGAAACATGGAAATATTTTCTTTAATTTTTTTTTTGAGTCTGATGTTCTTAAATTTACCAGATTGACAACTCAATGCACTGCCCTCCTTTTACACAAAATATTTAAAAGCATAGCTATTGGTCAAACAGCCTCTGGAAAATTTAAATAAAAAATGCACCTCTCCTAATCCGAATGCCTCCACAACACTTTATAGATGAGAAGAATGATATGCGCCTCCCCATCTCTTATGGTCACCCCACCTATAGTGGTGTGACTACAGTCAAAATAAAAGTAGGACATTTTCAGCAGAACCAAATGTGTAACATAGTGATCCTCCCTGACGTCCCGCTAACCACATGGTGTGAGAGCAGCGAACACAACCTCCAGCACAGCCGTGTCCACACGGTGCACCCCATCCCTTCCCTACATGTTCTATCATGGCAAAGAGGTCCCAGAATTTTTAATTTACATTTTTAATTAATTTTTAAGCTTAATTTTAATTTTAAATTATACCAAGCAGAGGGAAGCTGGTACAGTTTTTTAGGCCATTCAACTGAATATGTGATTCACAGTCTCCAAGGTTTCTAGGTTTTACTCTTTCATTTTTATTCATTCTTCAGATGTTCCTAGCCCTCACCCACCCCACCAGAGTCCACTAAAGAGCCTGATGCTAGTGGCTACAGGGCATTGAGGAAAGGGGGAACATTTTCCTTCATCTTCATGTTTCCACATAGAGGGACGTCAGTTAGAGTAACACTCCTGGCCTCTCTCTGCCCCTTACTTTTTTCTCCCCATGGGAGGAGGAGAGATTTCTCTGACTGGTGGAGTTGGGATACTTATACCTCATGGCTCCATCTCTTTGCTATCCCTTGGCATCTGCCTTCCTGCAGAATGGAAGCGCTTTGGTCTCCCATGGGCAAAGCCATAAGCTTAGCAGTAGCGGCTCTGCCCATTGAGAGTCTGCTCACAGTTTTCTAGAATAGCCTGCACTGGGTCGTTAAGACTGCTCCAGGGATTTAGTATAGGAAGCATCTGAGCCACCTTTTCCAAATGATCTAGGAGTAAGAAAGCCGACATTTTCCTCTCCATCTGCCTGACTTCTCTGTTTCAAACTGACTCAGAATGCAAGTGGGTAATTTATTACCCAGAAATCCCCCTTCTAGAATTTACCTTGAGAAACCACCTCTACAAATAAGAAACAGCATATGCAGAAGTTATTCATTGCTATGTTGTTTGTTAGAAACAGCCCAAATGGCCAACTGTAGATGAGTCATGTGCTTGTGGTATGTCCACACACCAGAGTAATGTGTAGCCATTTACAGAAAGAATGAGAACACTTTCTATAGAGTGATATGGAATAACTTCCAGGATGTATTGTTAATTTTCAAAATCAAAGTTCCAAAGAATTATTTAGCATGCTACTTCTTGCATGAGAATAAAAGGGAAGAATAGACCCATATTTACGTCATTTATCATAAACATAAAGATTACCTAGAATCTAATAAAAAGTTATCTATGGGAAGGGTAGAAATGGAGGTAGAAAGAAAAAAGATGGCAAAGAGACTTCTCTGAATACATCTTTTGTGTAGTTTTGACTTGAAACGTGCAGCTGTTTTTCATTTTCAAAATTAATATTAAACGACATAGAAAATCCTAAAATGTAATGTAAAAAGAAACAAATTAATAGAATTGTATATCAACTTGATATCAGTGCCACACAGAGAACAAAAAATAATTCACGTAATGTTTTAGCACAACCATCTGATTACATACACTTCATGGGATACATTTTAAGAGCCAAAAGAACTGCCAAAAAATCTTGAACTTTGTTCAGTAGGTTTGTTATTGGTAGTGATATTAGTGTTATAATCCTGAAACCGCTTGGATGTATTTAAAGATAGAAAAAATTCATAAATGTATTGATTTAAAGAGTTATCAAAAAGGAGAAGGGAGATGCAAATATAGAACACGAGAGAGTGAGGAAGAACTGGATGAGATTTTTAATTAGAGGGAAATACACCTTTTTTTCCCAGCTCTGTCTACTGAAACAGCCTAGAATCCATTTTAAATTTCTTGGGTTCAATAATGGTGTTGTAGCCATATAGGAAAGTGTTCTTGTTCTCAAGAGACACATATTAAAAATATTTTTCAAACTGGGAACGGGAAAAGGGATAATACTTATTGTCTCCCTAAAACTCCAACAGAAGAGGTTTTTTCCTAACCAGATAGTACCAATTTATTTTAAACTAGCCAAAACTACTGTCAACTTCTAGCCCATTGAAATATTTTTGTCAACATTCCTAATTAGCATCCTATCTCATTACTCTAATTATTTGAGTTCTCTCTTCTTTCCCCTGCTCCTGTGGGGCAGGGAATATATCTTCTCTCTTGGACTCTGCATGACCTCTAACATCTTGGCTTCCTGGCTCAAAGACACTCAAATTCTTACTGAATGAAAAAGTGATTAATGAAATTTGTATATTTTCTTAAGTAATTTGCCAGCACTAACTATGCCACCTAACCATGGAACCCCTACAATTCAGGCATCATAACCACCTCTCTTTCATGAGGACCTAAGATCAAGATTAATTGATCCATTCAAAAATATTCACAAAATACAAATTATGTACCACATACTATGCTGGGATCCTGAGGAAAGAAGGGCAAGTATACAATCTTTATACTCACAGGGCTCTATATAGTGGGAGAGACAAATAGTCATTACAACACGAAATAATATATGCCACAATAAAAATAAGTACAGGTGCTAAGAGCCACATAACTCATAGCCGAAAGAGGCTGGTTCAGTTGCTGAAGGAATTATAGTTACAGTGACCATCATCTGCCAAGTGCTATAAGGACCATAGGACAGATCCTGTCTAACAAAAGCTGTCCTGAAATATCTAAGACTATATGATTATACGCTTCCTGTGGCTAGACCATATCTGGCTAGAACTAAGACATTAAAAACAAGGTGACATGAAGCTTTACTTGTTACCCAAAACATTCCATTCCTTCTCACTCCTGATTTGCAAGGGAGTCTCAGTCAAGCGTTTTCAATGCAGATGTGGAAATTAATGAGTTTCCCCAGTGATGCTGCATAGAAGGGCTGTGGTGAAACGGTCCTTGTAGCACAGAACAGGCTCCATTTATCGTCTTCTCTGTACTATCAAAATAATTGCACTGTGCACAGGCATGTTATTAACAACTGGGCACCACCACAGAAAACATGCTAGAAAACACCTGCATTGGCAAAGCAAAGATGAGCTGACCCGGTTATTTCTTCCATCTCTAATTCTGGATGGGATATTAAGAGTAACTGAAAAGAACACATTGGCAAGAAATGGGTGATAGTTCTGCTGGGGTTGCGGGGGGAGCTACCCACAGAGCTCGATTGGACAAAACTCTGAAGAATCATCTAATTACACTTTTACACACCCCTTCCCTCTCCCATGAAAAACGCCAGGGGTGAAAACATGTCATCTAGAGCCTTTCTCCTGTCAACAATTTCCCCCACGTGTCAATGTGAAATTTTTAAAATTCCAGTCTAGAGCTCTTTGAGGGATAATGATGGGAATGAGACCCTGCCAAGCATACAGGATGGGATGTGGTGCACTATGACTAGAACAGATGGCTGGAACAGAAGCCACTTACTCAATGTGACAGCCCAAGATTAAACTGCTCCCTTTAAGTCTTCAGCAGTTTTGTGGCCCAATTCTTATTAACTTCCCCAGAAACACAAAGAGGCTTGGGTCTACATAAGCTTCATCAAGGCGCTTTTCAAGTAATGTATCGACTTGGCCAAAAGTCGAACCGGAAGGTGACAGAGAGTCATCTATTCTGTCCATTCCCAAACCTAATAGCACAAAAGAATAACTCTAGAGCTTTGAAATATCACTATAAGATATTTCAAACACACAGAAATGTAATGCATTAAAACAGCCAAGTGCCCAGCACAGATCATTTATGAATTTTGTCATTTTTCTGTGTTTTCTCTGGATTTTTCTACATAAAAACCTATTACAGATACATTTCAAGTATGCTTGGTATCTCTCTTCTGTCTCATTCCTTATTTTTCTGCAAGGACAACCATTATCTTAAAGATATGTTCCATTTTTATATTTTTATTTTTTTAGTATATATATGCAAGATTGTGTATTATTTTGTATACTTTAAAATGTAAACATACCTCATCTTATTGATCTTTACTTTATTATGCTTTGCAGGTATTATATTTTTTTATAAATTGAAGGCTTGTGGCCATCCTTCATTAAGAAAATCTATTCACATCGTTTTTCCAACAGCATGTACTCACTGTGTGTCTCTGTGTCACATTTTGATCATTCTTGCACTATCTCAAACTTTTTCATTACTCTTATATCTGCGATGATGATCTGTAATCAGTGACCTCTGATGTTACTATTGTAAATGTTTTGGGGCACCACGAACCAGACCTATGAAGGACAACAAACATAATCAACAAATGTCTGTGTTCTTACTGTTCCACTGACCAGCCGTTCCCCTGTCTGTCTCCCTCTCCTTGAGCCTCCCTATTCCCTGAGACACAAGAATATTGAAATGAGGCCAGTTAATAACCCTACAATGGCCTTTTAAGTGTTCAAGTGAAAAGAATAGTCACAACTCTCTCACTTTAAATCAAAGACTAGAAATGATTAAGTTTAGTGAGGAAGACATACTAAAAGCAAAGACAGGCCAAAAACCAGGCCTCTTGCACCAAACAGCCAAGTTGTAGAGGTGAAGAAAAAGTCCTTGAGGAAATTAAAAGTGCTGCTCCAGTAAATACATGAATGATAAGAAAGCAAAACGTTATTGCTTATGTGAAGAAAGTTTTAGTGATTTGTTTGGACAGAAAATCAAACCAGCCACAACATTCTCTTAAGCCAAAGCCTAACCCAGCAGAAGACCCTAATTCTTGTTAACTTCTACGAAGCGTGAGAGAGGTAAAAAAAAAAAATCTGCAGAAAAAAAGTTGGATGCTAGCAGAGGTTGATTTAAGAGGTTTAAGGAAAGAAATTGTCTCCATAATATAAAAGTGTAAAGTAAACTAGCAAGTGCTGATGTCAAAGCAGCAAAAATTATCCAGAAGATCTAGCTAACAAACTTGATGAAAGTGGCTATACCAAACAACAGATTTTCAACGGAGTAATAGCCTTCTGTTGGAAGAAGCTGCCACCTAGGACTTTCATAGGTACAGAGAAGATGTTAGTGTCTGAATTCAAAGCTTTGAATAATAGGCTGACTCTCCTGTTAGGGGATAATGCAGCTAGTGACATTAATTTGAAGGCACTGTTCATTTGCCATTTCAAAAATTGTAGGGTTCCTAATGATGCTAAATCTACTCTGCCTGTGCTCTATAAATAGGATAGTAAAGCCTGGGTGATAGCACATCTGGTTACAACAAGGTTAATTGAAGATGTTAGACCCACTGTTGAGACCTACTGGTCAGCAAACAAGATTCCTTTCAAAATATCGCTGCTCATTGACAATGTACCTGGAGACCCAAGAACTCTGATGGACATGGACAAGGAGATGAATGTTGTTTTGATGCCTGCTAACACCATATCTATCCTGCATCCCATGGATCAAGGAGAATTTTCAATTTTCAAGTCTTATTATTTAAAAAAATATATTTCATAAGGCTATAACTGACATAGATAATGATTCCTCTTATGGTTCTGAGCAAAATACATTCATAACTTTCTGGAAATGATTCACCATTCTAGATGTCATTAAGGACATTCATGATTGATGAGAGGAAGCCAAAATGTCAACATTAACATGAATTTGGAAGAAGTTGATTTCAACCCTCCTGGGTAATTTGGAGGAGTTCAAGACTTAAATGAAGTAATTGCAAATGTGGTAAAAATAGCTCATGGGTTAGAAGTATCAATATTGTTAAAATGGCCATACTGTCTAAAGCTATCTGCAGATTCGACACTATGCCTGTCAAGCTCTGAATATCATTTTCCACAGAACTAGAAAACACTATTCTAAAATTCATATGGGCTCACAAAAGAGCCCAAATAACCTAGGTAATTCCAAGCAAAAACAACAAAGCCAGCGGCATCACATTATCTGACTTCAAACTGTACTATAGGGTAACAGTAACCTAAAGAGCATGGTACTGGCACAAAAACAGAACACAGACCAACGAAACAGAATGGAGAGCCCATAAATAAAGCTGCATATCTACAGCCATGTGATCTTTGACAAAGTTGACAAAAATAAGCAATGGGGAAAGAACTCCCTATTCAATAAATGTTGCTGCTATAACTGGCTAGCCATATGCAGAAGATTGAAACTGGAACCCTATCTTTCACTATATATAAAAATCAACTCAAGATGTGTTAGAGATTTAAATATAAGACCTCAAACCATAAGAATCCTAGAAGAAAACCTAGGAAACACCATTCTGGACACTTGCTTTGGAAAAGAATTTATGAATAAGTCTTCAAAAGCAATTGAAAAAAAAGTGACAAGTGAGACCTAATTAAACTAAGGAACTTCTGCATAGCAAAATAAACTATCGACAGAATAAATAGGCAACCTACAGATTGGGAGAAAATATTTATAAACTATATATCCAATAAAGGCCTAATATCCAGAATCTATAAGGAACTTAATTCAACAAGCAAAAAACAAATAACCCATTAAAAATTGGCAAAATACATGAACAGACACCTCTCAAAAGAAGACATACAAACAGCCAACAAACATATAAATAAATGCCAGCATCCCTAATGATCAGAGAAATGTAAATCAAAACCACAATGAGATACCATCTCCCACCAGTCAGAATGGCTATTATTAAAAAGAAAAAAACAGATGCTGGCAAGGCTCCAGACTGTTGGTAGGAAAGTAAATTACATTGTTGATGGGAGTATAAATTAGTTCAACCACTGTGGAAGACTGTGGCAATTCCTCAAGGTTCTAGAACCAGAAATACCATTTGACCCAGCAATCCCATCACTGGGTATATACCCAAAGGATTAAAAATCATTCTACTATAAAGATGCAGGCACACGTATGTTTATTGCAGCACTATTTACAATAGCAAAGACCTGGAACCAACCCAAATGCTCATCAATGATAGACTGGATAAAGAAAATGTGGCACATATACACCATGGAATACTATGCAGCCATAAAAAATAATGAGTTCTTTTTTTATGGAACAATGAGAACACGTGGACACAGGGAAGGGAACATCACCCACCAGGGCATATTGGGGGTGGGGTAAAAGGGGAGAGAGAGCATTAGGACAAATACCTAATGCATGCAGGGCTTAAAGCCTAGATGATGAGTGCATAGGGGCAGCAAACCACCGTGGCACATGTATACCTACGTGACAAACCTGCACATTTAGCTTGTGTATCCCAGAACTTAAAGTAAAATAAAAAAAAAATTTTAAATCTCCTCTCATATACAGAGCCAGTTTCTCTACAGAAACCTAATACACAAACATCAGTTTTCCCCACCAAATGCTTCTTGCATACTACTATTTCCTTCTGTATTGTGCTTTACCACGAGGTAAATATCTTTTTTGTTTTTTTTTTTTTTTAGACTGAGTGTCATTCTGTAGCCCAGGCTGGAATACAGTGGCACGATCTCGGCTCACTGCAACCTCCGCCTCCAGGGTTCAAGCAATTCTCTGCCTCAGCCTCCCAAGTAGCTGGGATTACAGGCACCCACCACCACGCCCGGCTAATTTTTGTATTTTTAGTAGAGAAGGGGTTTCACCATCGTGGCCAAGCTGGTCTTGAACTCTTGACCTCGTGATCCACCAGCCTCTGCCTCCCAAAGTGCTGGGATTACAGGCGTGGGCCACTGCGCCCAGCCTCCATGAGGTAAATATCTTTCAGACATTTCTTTTAGCAGGGTCTGTGAGTAGCAAACCCTCCCAGTCTTCATATACTGTTAGATGTCTTTATTCACCATCCTCTCTCCTGACTGGTAATTTGAGTGTAAAATTCTAGGTGAACTCTTATTTTCCCTCAGCGTTATACATTCATTATTCCATTATCTTCTGGCACCTATTATTTCTGATAAGAGCCTTGTTATTAGTTGATTGTCATTCCCCATACATAATCAATATTTTATCCTTGGCAGCTTTTTTGATTTCTGCTTTGACATTCATGTGCTGCCATTTCACTATGTTGCTGTCTGGGTATACACATTCTTCATTTTTTCTACCGGAGCCTCAGTATGCCTTTCAATCTCTGCTTCACGTCCCTTGGCTTTTTTTTTTCATATTTTCTTTCTCCTTATCTCTCTATGCTACATCCTGAATAATTTCCTGACATCTTTCCCCTACTTAAATAATTCTCTTTTCAGCTGTGTCTAATCTACATTTAGACTCATTATTTGAGGGATATTCTCTTATAATGGCCATATTTTATTTTCTATGATTTCTATGTAGTTTCTTTTCGAATATTCCTATTTATGTATCATATTATCCTGTTTTTGTCTTGTGGTTTCTAGCCCAACTTTTTCTCTTTTTGGAAATTTTATTGCTATTATTTCTAATTCTTTTTTTTTTTTTTTTTTTTGAGACAGAATCTTGTTCAGTCACCCACGCTGGAGGGCAGTGGCACGATCTTGGCTCACTGCAACCTCTGCCTCCCAGGTTCAAGGGATTCTCCTGTCTCAGCCTCCTGAGTAGCTGAGATTACAGGCACACACCAGCATGCTCAGCTAATTTTTGTATTTTTAGTAGAGATGGGGTTTCACCGTGTTGGCCAGGCTGATCTCGAACTCCTGACCTCAGGTAATCTGCCCACCTCAACCTCCCAAAGTACTGAGATTACAGGCATGAGCCACCACGTCTGGCCTATTATCTCTAATTCTTGTGATGTAAATCCACCAGTGTGATAATCCTCATGGTGTTTTTCTATTCTCATGTGAGCTTTTTATTTTTTAAATGGGTAGTTTAGTGATTCCATTTTTCATGGGAGTACTAATTAATGTCTGAGAAGTGTCAAATTTCTCAGACTCTTCTTTTTTCCCATCTACCATCCTGAATAGAGGCCCAGCTTTCTTACTGCGCCCTAGACAGGTGAATAGAATTTCTCATATGCTTTTCAAGGCTCCCTGCATTATGAAGACTGCTGTTTTTCATGGACCGAAGACTTCGCCTCCTGTCCTTCAGTATGCATTAGAATCTGGTCAGGGACTTTTTAAAAATTGGTTCCTGGGCCCCACTCTAGACCTTCTGAAGCAGAAATCTGAGCATAGGGTCCAGGAATGCACATTTATCAAGCTCTCTGGGTCCAGCCATCCTAGTATTGGCAGAGCCAGGATGAGAATCCATATTTCCTGAAAGAATGTTAGTGGTAGAAGATACTGGGGAGCAGTTTAACTTAGCACATTCATGAAACGTATTCTCTCACTCCACAGAAGAGCAAAATATTGTTCAATGTCCTCCTGTCAGAAGTAATAAGCACAGACTACATGCTGTTCCTTTCCTGAATAATGTTCTTTCATACAAAGGCATTTCCACTTAACTTACAAATCTGTAATTTAACTGACCCATTTTGTCCACTTTTCACAGAATAATTCTAAAATCCTCAAAATTATCACCAAAAAAGGCCATGTGACATAAAAAAGAGGTTTTTTTTAAATCCTTCATGGCAAAATTAACTAGCTTTAACCTCTACTTTTATTTAGATAATCAGACTTTATCCACAGCTTTAATTATTGTTTTATTTTATACAATAAGTTTTACCTCTGTGGCTTCATGTAAATATCAGAATAAAACTTGAGACTAAAAAAATAGATTTATTTGATGTGTAGTGAGACAAACCAAGCAACCTTTTCTAACTAGTAAATACATTTTCTCATGCTATGAGCACTGCTAACCTAATGGTTCAATTTCATTTTGAAAGAAAAGTGTTATTACATTATGCAACATAATGTTTTGAGCAGCATTTAAAGCCAATAATATTCTGCACATAATCTTCCTCAATTTTCTCCCTTTCCACTACCCGACTTTGGCCTCAGCTGTATCAGAATAACCTGTATTTCCCTGAACATGTCTCTCTATTTAAGGCTTTTGAGCCTTTCTACTCAGTGACTCTGGCTAGAGTGCTTTCTTTCCCACACTGTCTCATCCCATCCCTATCACCACGACTACCTCCACATACACATGGACACGTCATAATCCAGCACCTCCCTACCCATCCTTCAAAACTCCCTACAAAGATGTACAAATATACGTCTCTCATAGCAATGTTCATACTCTACTACAATAATTGATTCACTTACAGTAGAGCATAAACTCCTTGAGGATAAGGACCATGTTTTATTTAACCTCCATGTGTTATATGAAAAGTTAAATGTCTGAGACAACATGGCCAAGACGTGCTGGGTACTGAGGGTATGAAGGTGAGGACCCAGGCCTCTTGCCCAATGGCACTGAGAGTCTAGTGGCAGAAAAAGACAAGTGAATGACCAAATAAGTAAGTATATAAATACACACTGTGAAAAGCCTACAGGCAAATAGAGCAGGATGTACAACAAAGGGATCTGGTTTATTTGGAAGGTTCTAGAGGGCTTCCCTCAGGAAGAAATATATGAGCTGAAGGAAGAGTTGAGAGAAATCAGGCAAAAGGATAAACAAGAGCATTCAATGGAAGCAGTAACCAACCCAAAGTTCTCAAGATAGGAAGGAGCATTTAAGGGGAAGAACAGGGGCCAGTGTTGCTAGAGTCCTAGGGCAAGGAGCAGAGTGCCACAGATGAGGCTAAAGAACAGCAAAGGTAGGTCTAGCAGGAGATTTTAGGCAAAGGTAGGTCTAGGAAGAGGTTTTAACACACTCCACCCCCTGTGGCGTGTTGACATGTATCCAGCCCTTACCATGGTGCCTGGGAAATAGGGCTCAATAAATATTTGCAAAAGAATTTATAACCCATGAACAAACACAAAATCAACCTTGAGTTTGAGGCCACACAAGACTGAATTATAATCTTAAGAAAAATCACCTCTTAAAAACAAACACTGAAACATATTCATATACTCATTCAACAAATATTTGTCAGTTCTCTGCTTTCGATGAGGTATTGCAGGGCATTAGAGTTTTCAGAGACCAGTCAACAGCATAGAAACATTTTCTGAAATCCAACAATTCTTCTCATTTCATTTCACTTTTTTTTCAGTTAAATTCAAGAAAAATGAAACTTCATGGTTTTGCTAATAAAAATATACTGTAATCCCATTTTTTCCAAACTATTTTTGTCTATTATTCTTTCTGTACATAAGGAAAGAACTTGAATAATATTAATCAAATATTAATAAAAGTTGTTTATTTGGGGTGGTAAGATTTTTTATTTATTTCTTACCTCTCATCTTTGTGTTTTTCTGTCTTGTCTGATTTTCAAAATACAATGAGTTCATATAAATTTTACAAAAACAAAAATGTTTAAACTACTGAAGTAAAAGGGATTCAATTTCATCATATCTAATGTAGCCATAAAAATTTATGTCCCTCCCGGGAAGGGTGTGAAGAAAATGAAGAAAGGTGGGCTAATGGGTACAACCATATAGTTGGATAGAAGGAATAAATTCTAATGTTTGACAGCAAAGTAGGGTGACTACAGTTAACAACAATGTATTATATATTTCAGAACAGCTAGAAAAGCGGACTTGAAATGTACCTAATACTTAGAAAGTATTAACCTTCAGGTAATGGATACCCTAAATATGCTGACTTGTTCATTACACCTTCTATACATATAACAAAATTCCACATGTACTCCATAAATACGTATGAACATCATGTATAAAAGATAAATTAAATTTTTAAATTTATATCTCTCATAGAAATTGAAGAAGAAATTTTAGTCCAGACAGGTTAAATGACAAAGTCCCAGAGTTAGACAAAACAGCTAAGATAGTCTTGATAAGAAATTTTTCCCATTCCTTAAAAAAAGAGAGAGAGAGAGATCTAAAAATCTGCTATTGGAAGGCTGAACCTACTCCTCCCTGTCGTTCCCACAATTCCCAATTACCATGGCAAGTAGCTGGCACAGACTCAACAGCCTTGTGGCAGTTGCCACATTCGTAGGCTCTTTCTGCATAGAGAATGTGATGTGACAGATACTGAATCTGAAACAGTGACAGTTATATCCTTGTGCAGCCCGCCACGCCCCAGCCAACCCCCCTTCCCGCCCCCTTCCCCTCTTCCCGCACCCCCCACCCCGTGCCCCCTTGGGCTCCCGCACAGCCGGAGCCTCCCTGATGGGCGCCGCCGCCTGTTCCGCGTGCCCAGTCCCATTGACCGCCCAAGGGCGGAGGAGTGCGGGTGCGGCGGGACTGGCAGGCAGGATTTACTAGGCAAAGCCAGCTGGGCTCCTAACTGGGTGAGAACTTAGAGAACTTTTATGTCTAGCTGGAGGATTGTATATACACCAATCAGCACTCTGTCCAGCTCATGGTTTGTAAACACACCAATCAGCACTCTGTGTCTAGCGCAAGGTTGGTAAACGCACCAGTCAACACCCTGTGTCTAGCTCAAGGTTTGTAAACACACCTGTGCTCTCTGTCTAGTTAATCTAGTGGGGACTTGGAGAACTTTTACCTCTAGCTAGAGGATTGTAAATACACCAATCAGCACTGTGTCTACCTCAGGGATTGTAAACGCACCAATCAGCACCCTGTCAAAACGGACCAATCAGCTCTCTGTAAAATGGACCAATGAGCAGGATGTGGGTAGGGTCACATAAGGAAATAAAAGCAGGCTGCCTGAGCCAGCTGCGGCAACTCACTTGGGTCCATTTCCACACTGTGGAAGTTTTGTTCTTTCACTCTTTGCAATAAATCTTGCTGCTGTTTGCTCTTTGGGTCCGCACTGCCTTTATGAGCTGTAACACTCACTGCTAAGGTCTGCAGCTTCACTCCTGAAGCCAGCGAGACCACAAACCCACCAGAAGGAAGAAACTCCAAATACATCTGAACATCAGAAGGAACAAACTCCAGATACACCATCTTTAAGAACTGTAACACCGCGAGGATGCGCAGCTTCATTCTTAAAGTCAGTGAGACCAAGAACCCACCAATTCTGGACACACTTGCCTGACTCCAGAATGTTACTACCCAAGTGTGGGGATGAACAATCAACCTCTGACTAATGTCCTATTGCAGCTCTCTTCTTTACCAAAGAATTAAGGGATGTGTCTTTGAAGAAGGGTTAGAAAAAAAGAGACCAGGAGCCTCATATCATGTGCCTCTCACATTTTCTTCCACGGGTTCTATCACGCTGCAGATAAAATAAAATCCCTATATTCATATTTCCATTCTATTTCTACTGTAATCTTTCAGAAACAGTTACTGTTTTCCTATGACATCAGCAATGTGCTATAATAAAATTATTTTTATTTATTCAACAAATACATGTTATGTGCCAGAACCGTTTCAGAAAGTGCAAAGAAAAAAAGAGCATTATATCTGCTCTCAAAAAGCTAGTCAGGAATCAGAATTTTTCCTATTAAAAAGTCATTAAATATTATTTATTACTACAATATTGATTACATATTAGAAAATTCTAGAAGGAAATTTTAGATGCTATTCCAACTATCATCTTAAAGATAACTTGGCCAGGCACGGTGGTTTATGCCTGTGATCTCAGCACTTTGGGAGGCCAAGGCAGGTGAATCACTTAAGGTCAGGAGTTCAAGACCAGCCTGGCCAACGTGGTGAAACCCCATTTCTACCAAAAAAAAAAACACAAAAAAATTAGCCAGGCATGGTGGGGTGCACTTGTAGTCCCAGCTACTCAGGAGGCTGAGGCAGGAGAATCACTTGAACCAGGGAGGCAGAGGCTGCAGTGAGCCAAGATCACGTCACTGCACTCCAGCCTGGGTTACAGAGCAAGACTGTGTCTCAAAAAAACAAACAAACAAAAAAGATAACTTACATGCAAATAAAGGCCTAGACTAGGAGTTTGGCCTAAAAGAAAAAAAGAGGAGAGAAAAGATTAGGGTGAGAAAGCTTACCAAGAGAACTATAAATAAACTGTGTGATTGATACATATCTCAGATATTCATTCTGAGACTATCTTTCTGACAAGCACTTTTATCACTGGACAAATGGAAAAGTCGTTCTAGGTTGAAATATACTTTTGGAGTCACTATTTATGGTGTGTGGAGAGCACATTTTCCAGCAGAAATTGTTCTTCCTTGAGTTTCTCTTTCTTATGTCTTTCAGGAATTTAAGAAACCATTCTGCTTAGCCATAAGTGAAATCAAATTACCTCAGGCTGCAGGTGGTAAGACATGAACTCACTGGAGCTCAGGAGGTATAATGTTTGGTAGCTATTGCTATCCACCTAGAGATGATTGTCAACTCTCCCAAAAGAGATAAAAGGAAAATAAATATAAAATAGGTCATGGAGAATCTTTTAGACCAAATGTGTCCACCTAGGCCTAAATCACATACTGGAAATGGGTCCATGAAAAGTTTGGGGATGGCCAGGCACCCAAAATTCAGCCTTTTCTACATCTAGTAGAGATTTTTGATGACTTTACCTGTAGAGACCTATTGATACAAGTTGTGTGTCTCCCTGCTTTACAAATGTCTCCACTATGTCTTTTTTTTTTTTTTTAATTATACTTTAGGTTTTATGGTACATGTGCGCAATGTGCAGGTAAGTTACATATGTATACATGTGCCATGCTGGTGCGCTGCACCCACTAACTCGTCATCTAGCATTAGGTATATCTCCCAATGCTATCCCTCCCCCCTCCCCCCACCTCCCAACAGTCCCCGAAGTGTGATGTTCCCCTTCCTGTGTCCATGTGTTCTCATTGCTCAATTCCCACCTATAAGTGAGAATATGCGGTGTTTGGTTTTTTGTTCTTGTGATAGTTTACTGAGATGATGATTTCCAGTTTCATCCATGTCCCTACAAAGGACATGAACTCATCATTTTTTATGGCTGCATAGTATTCCATGGTGTATATGTGCCACATTTTCTTAATCCAGTCTATCATTGTTGGACATTTGGGTTGGTTCCAAGTCTTTGCTATTGTGAATAATGCCGCAATAAACATACGTGTGCATGTGTCTTTATAGCAGCATGATTTATAGTCCTTTGGGTATATACCCAGTAATGGGATGGCTGGGTCGAATGGAATTTCTAGTTCTAGATCCCTGAGGAATCGCCACACTGACTTCCACAAGGGTTGAACTAGTTTACAGTCCCACCAACAGTGTAAAAGTGTTCCTATTTCTCCACATCCTCTCCAGCACCTGTTGTTTCCTGACTTTTTAATGATTGCCATTCTAACTGGCGTGAGATGGTATCTCATTGTGGTTTTGATTTGCATTTCTCTGATGGCCAGTGATGGTGAGCATTTTTTCATGTGTTTTTTGGCTGCATAAATGTCTTCTTTTGAGAAGTGTCTGTTCATATCCTTCACCCACTTTTTGATGGGGTTGTTTGTTTTTTTCTTGTAAATTTGTTGGAGTTCATTGTAGATTCTGGATATTAGCCCTTTGTCAGATGAGTAGGTTGCGAAAATTTTCTCCCATTTTGTAGGTTGCCTGTTCACTCTGATGGTAGTTTCTTTTGCTGTGCAGAAGCTCTTTAGTTTAATTAGATCCCATTTGTCAATTTTGGCTTTTGTTGCCATTGCTTTTGGTGTTTTAGACATGAAGTCCTTGCCCATGCCTATGTCCTGAATGGTAATGCCTAGGTTTTCTTCTAGGGTTTTTATGGTTTTAGGTCTAACATTTAAGTCTTTAATCCATCTTGAATTGATTTTTGTATAAGGTGTAAGGAAGGGATCCAGTTTCAACTTTCTACATATGGCTAGCCAGTTTTCCCAGCACCATTTATTAAATAGGGAATCCTTTCCCCATTGCTTGTTTTTCTCAGCTTTGTCAAAGATCAGATAGTTGTAGATATGTGGCATTATTTCTGACGGCTCTGTTCTGTTCCATTGATCTATATCTCTGTTTTGGTACCAGTACCATGCTGTTTGGGTTACTGTAGCCTTGTAGTATAGTTTGAAGTCGGGTAGTGTGATGCCTCCAGCTTTGTTCTTTTGGCTTAGGATTGACTTGGCGATGCGGGCTCTTTTTTGGTTCCATATGAACTTTAAAGTAGTTTTTTCCAATTCTGTGAAGAAAGTCATTGGTAGCTTGATGGGGATGGCATTGAATCTGTAAATTACCTTGGGAAGGATGGCCATTTTCACGATATTGATTCTTCCTACCCATGAGCATGGAATGTTCTTCCATTTGTTTGTATCCTCTTTTATTTCCTTGAGCAGTGGTTTGTAGTTCTCCTTGAAGAGGTCCTTCATATCTCTTGTAAGTTGGATTCCTAGGTATTTTATTCTCTTTGAAGCAATTGTGAATGGGAGTTCACTCATGATTTGGCTCTCTGTTTGTCTGTCATTGATGTATAAGAATGCTTGTGATTTTTGTACATTGATTTTGTATCCTGAGACTTTGCTGAAGTTGCTTATCAGCTTAAGGAGATTTTGGGCTGAGACAATGGGGTTTTCTAGATATACAATCATGTCATCTGCAAACAGGGACAATGTGACTTCCTCTTTTCCTAATTGAATACCCTTTATTTCCTTCTCCTGCCTAATTGCCCTGGCCAGAACTTCCAACACTATGTTGAATAGAAGTGGTGAGAGAGGGCATCCCTGTCTTGTGCCAGTTTTCAAAGGGAATGCTTCCAGTTTTTGCCCATTCAGTATGATATTGGCTGTGGGTTTGTCATAGATAGCTCTTATGATTTTGAGATACGTCCCATCAATACCTAATTTATTGAGAGTTTTTAGCATGAAGGGTTGTTGAATTTTGTCAAAGGCCTTTTCTGCATCTATTGAGATAATCATGTGGTTTTTGTCTTTGGTTCTGTTTATATGCTGGATTACATTTATTGATTTGCATATATTGAACCAGCCTTGCATCCGAGGGATGAAGCCCACTTGATCATGGTGGATAAGCTTTTTGATGTGCTGCTGGATTCTGTTTGCCAGTATTTTATTGAGGATTTTTGCATCAATGTTCATCAAGGATATTGGTCTAAAATTCTCTTTTTTTGTTGTGTCTCTGCCAGGCTTTGGTATCAGGATGATGCTGGCCTCATAAAATGAGTTCGGGAGGATTCCCTCTTTTTCTATTGATTGGAATAATTTCAGAAGGAATGGTACCAGCTCCTCCTTGTACCTCTGGTAGAATTCGGCTGTGAACCCATCTGGTCCTGGACTTTTTTTGGTTGGTAAGCTATTGATTATTGCCACAATTTCAGCTCCTGTTATTGGTCTATTCAGAGATTCAACTTCTTCCTGGTTTACTCTTGGGAGGGTGTATGTGTTGAGGAATTTATCCATTTCTTCTAGATTTTCTAGTTTATTTGCGTAGAGGTGTTTGTAATATTCTCTGATCGTAGTTTGTATTTCTGTGGGATCAGTGGTGATATCCCCTTTATCATTTTTTATTGCATCTATTTGATTCTTCTCTCTTTTTTTCTTTATTAATCTTGCTAGCGGTCTATCAATTTTGTTGATCCTTTCAAAAAACCAGCTCCTGGATTCATTAATTTTTTGAAGGGTTTTTTGTGTCTCTATTTCCTTCAGTTCTGCTCTGATTTTAGTTATTTCTTGCCTTCTGCTAGCTTTTGAATGTGTTTGCTCTTGCTTTTCTAGTTCTTTTAATTGTGATGTTAGGGTGTCAATTTTGGATCTTTCCTCCTTTCTCTTGTGGGCATTTAGTGCTATAAATTTCCCTCTACACACTGCTTTGAATGCATCCCAGAGATTCTGGGTTGTGTCTTGGTTCTCATTGGTTTCAAAGAACATCTTTATTTCTGCCTTCATTTCATTATGTACCCAGTAGTCATTCAGGAGCAGGTTGTTCAGTTTCCATGTAATTGAGCGGTTTTGACTGAGATTCTTAATCCTGAGTTCTAGCTTGATTGCACTGTGATCTGAGAGATACTTTGTTATAATTTCTGTTCTTTTACATTTATTGAGGAGAGCTTTACTTCCAAGTATGTGGTCAATTTTGGAATAGGTGTGGTGTGGTGCTGAAAAAAATGTATATTCTGTTGATTTGGGGTGGAGAGTTCTGTAGATGTCTATTAGGTCCGCTTGGTGCAGAGCTGAGTTCAATTCCTGGGTATCCTTGTTGACTTTCTGTCTCGTTGATCTGTCTAATGTTGACAGTGGGGTGTTAAAGTCTCCCATTATTAATGTGTGGGAGTCTAAGTCTCTTTGTAGGTCACTCAGGACTTGCTTTATGAATCTGGGTGCTCCTGTATTGGGTGCATATATATTTAGGATAGTTAGCTCTTCTTGTTGAATTAATCCCTTTACCATTATGTAATGGCCTTCTTTGTCTCTTTTGATGTTTGTTGGTTTAAAGTCTGTTTTATCAGAGACTAGGATTGCAACCCCTGCCTTTTTTTGTTTTCCATTTGCTTGGTAGATCTTCCTCCATCCTTTTACTTTGAGCCTATGTGTGTCTCTGCATGTGAGATGGGTCTCCTGAATACAGCACATTGATGGGTCTTGAGTCTTTATCCAATTTGCCAGTCTGTGTCTTTTAATTGGAGCATTTAGTCCATTTACATTTAAAGTTAATATTGTTATGTGTGAATTTGATCCTGTCATTATGATGTTAGCTGGTTATTTTGCTCGTTAGTTGATGCAGTGTCTTCCTAGTCTCGATGGTCTTTACATTTTGGCATGATTTTGCAGTGGCTGGTACCGGTTGTGGCTTTCCATGTTTAGAGCTTCCTTCAGGAGCTCTTTTAGGGCAGGCCCGGTGGTAACAAAATCTCTCAGCATTTGCTTGTCTGTAAAGTATTTTATTTCTCCTTCACTTATGAAGCTTAGTTTGGCTGGATATGAAATTCTGGGTTGAAAATTCTTTTCTTTAAGAATGTTGAATATTGGCCCCCACTCTCTTCTGGCTTGTAGGGTTTCTGCCGAGAGATCTGCTGTTAGTCTGAATGGCTTCCCTTTCATGGTAACCCGACCTTTCTCTCTGGCTGCCCTTAACATTTTTTCCTTCATTTCAGCTTTGGTGAATCTGACAATTATGTGTCTTGGAGTTGCTCTTCTCGAGGAGTATCTTTGTGGCGTTCTCTGTATTTCCTGAATCTGAATGTTGGCCTGCCTTGCTAGATTGGGGAAGTTCTCCTGGATAATATCCTGCAGAGTGTTTTCCAACTTGTTTCCATTCTCCCCTTCACTTTCAGGTACACCAATCAGACGTAGATTTGGTCTTTTCACATAGTCCCACATTTCTTGGAGGCTTTGCCCGTTTCTTTTTATTCTTTTTTCTCTAAACTTCCCTTCTCGCTTCATTTCATTCATTTCATCTTCCAGGGCTGACACCCTTTCTTCCATTTGATCGCATCGGCTCCTGAGGCTTCTGCATTCTTCACGTAGTTCTCGAGCCTTGGTTTTCAGCTCCATCAGCTCCTTTAAGCACTTCTCTGTATTGGTTATTCTAGTTATACAATCTTCTAAATTTTTTGCAAAGTTTTCAACTTCTTTGCCTTTGGTTTGAATATCCTCCCGTAGCTCGGAGTAATTTGATCGTCTGAAGCCTTCTTCTCTCAGCTCGTCAAAGTCATTCTCCGTCCAGCTTTGTTCCGTTGCTGGTGAGGAACTGCGTTCCTTTGGAGGAGGAGAGGTACTCTGCTTTTTAGAGTTTCCAGTTTTTCTGCTCTGTTTTTTCCCCATCTTTGTGGTTTTATCTACTTTTGGTCTTTGATGATGGTGCTGTACAGATGGGTTTTTGGTGTGGATGTCCTTTCTGTTAGTTTTCCTTCTAACAGACAGGACCTTCAGCTGCAGGTCTGTTGGAGTACCTGGCCGGCCATGTGAGGTGTCAGTCTGCCCCTGCTGGAGGGTGCCTCCCAGTTAGGCTGCTCAGGGGTCAGGGGTCAGGGACCCACTTGAGGAGGCAGTCTGCCCGTTCTCAGATCTCCAGCTGCGTGCTGGGAGAACCACTGCTCTCCTCAAAGCTGTCAGACAGGGACATTTAAGTCTGCAGAGGTTACTGCTGTCTTTTTGTTTGTCTGTGCCCTGCCCCCAGATGTGGAGCCTACAGAGGCAGGCAGGCCTCCTTGAGCTGTGGTGGGCTCCACCCAGTTCAAGCTTCCCGGCTGCTTTGTTTACCTAAGCGAGCCTGGGCAATGGCGGGCACCCCTCCCCCAGCCTGGCTGCCGACTTGCTGTTTGATCTCAGACTGCTGTGCTAGCAAACAGCGAGACTCCGTGGGTGTAGGACCCTCTGAGCCAGGTGCGGGCTATAATATCCTGGGGCACCGTTTCCTAAGCCTGTCAGAAAAGCACAGTATTTGGGTGGGAGTGGCCCGATTTTCCAGGTGCCATCTGTCACCCCTGGAAAGGGAACTCCCTGACCCCTTGTGCTTCCCGAGTGAGGC
The DNA here is from genome assembly GCF_028885655.2 of Pongo abelii. Taxonomy (NCBI): domain Eukaryota; kingdom Metazoa; phylum Chordata; class Mammalia; order Primates; family Hominidae; genus Pongo; species Pongo abelii. The sequence continues at coordinate 127,300,748 of NC_071993.2, read as the reverse complement.
AATGCCTCGCCCCTGCTTCGGCTGGTGCACGGTGCACTCACCCACTGACCTGCACCCACTGTCTGGTACTCCCTAGTGAGATGAACATGGTACCTCAGATGGAAATGCAGAAATCACCTGTCTTCTGCGTCACTCACGCTGGGAGCTGTAGACCAGAGCTGTTCCTATTCGGCCATCTTGGCTCCTCCCCTCCAGTATGTCTTATGAAATCCACCAAAGTGTCTTTTTGCAGAAAAACAAATCAATGCCCAGAGTAGAATTGGAGACCCATAACAGATTTTTAAAATTTGAATGCCACAAAATTATTCTTTGAAACCTTCACAAAAAAAGAATTCACTCATGTAAAACTTGTTTCAAGCCACTCTTTCTCAACACTCTTATTTTATTAGGAGAGTTAGAATTTATTAAGACAGGAAAATCAGCTTTCCACAAACATACCCTGAGGATTTGAGAGGATAACCATTCTAAAGTCCCTGTTCATGTTTATTCATATTTTATGGTAATTTCTTAAAGTGAATATTCAATACAATAAGAAAATATTCTTTACCATGTCAAAACTATAATCCCCAGTGGTGTCACAGAGAGTCAACTTCTCCTGATGAAAATTTAAACACAATATAGTTTCTCTTTCAGACACAGTAAATAACAGTTATTATTCCATGTCACTGTTTAACTTCTCCCCCTTTAGAAAAACCCAAATAATAATAAATCTTTCAGTTAAAAAATATTTGGCTAGGCATGGTAGCTCACACCTGTAATATCCTACCACTTTGGGCAGCTGAGGTGGGAGGATTGCTTGTGCTCAGGAGTTCAAGACCATCCTGAACAACAGAGCAAAACCCTGTCTCTACAGCAACAACAACAAAAAATGTAATTCGCCAGACATGGTGGTACACTCCTATAGTCCCAGCTCGCTTAAGTCCATCAGGTCGAGGCTGCAGTGAGCTGTGAATATACCACGACACTGCAGCCTAGGTGACAGAACGAGACCCTGTCTCAATAAATAAATATTTCACTGATTTTGGGGATTTGATTTTGGATATATGAAGTATTTTAGCTAGGTACTCCAAGCAGAGTAGGCATCTTCCCTTTGCAAGGACCTCTCTAATGAAAGGCCCTGAGGTCAGCAACTCTTCAGAGCTGGAGCGTCACAGGGCGCTGCTGGCTCCCCTACAAACAGATGTCAGGAACATAAGTAACTCCAGAAAGCACATGCTACAGCACCAACAGTCTTCAGTCTCATGCTTAGAAATCCAGTCTTCCCTCCTCCAAATCCCTGCTCTTCTCTGTAGTTTCAATTATCTTTCTCTCTTGGGTTCTGGAATTCTCAGGAAAATAGGACATTTAAACTTTTTCTTGAATGCCATTATAAGAAGTTGCATTTCTATTTCCTACCCTCTCTTCAAAGACTTAAAGGAAAAAATGGAGCTTTAGACTCATTTCCTAAAAGCACATTTAAGGATTTGACCTTGGAAACACTCAAGTGGAAGGGAATGCATCTGATGTTATCCAAATCAGGCATTTAGAACACCTCTTCCTAATAGTCCAATGGTGGGGGTGAGGGAGGCAGGAGGAAACCGGATCAGTTACATACAGGGAAAGGGAGGGTTTACATAGGGGAGACATTTAATCACTGGAGGAAAAAATTAGGGACTCTGAACAAGTATACCCTTCCGCCATGGGAAGAATCTGATTTAAAACCATGCATGCAGTCATTCATCCATTCATTCACTAAACGCTTCTTGACATCTACACTAGGAGTGTCGATATACTGGGCCCCAAAGGCATGACACAGACCTGCCTTCAAAGAACCATAGTCTGGGAGGGGGAGCCAGACTAGTAAACAGATTACAATATAATGTCATATGTGCCCAAGAGCTGACAGCAGCAGCTCAGAATTAGGAATGACTATTGCCACATGAGAAGAAGGTGATTTATGAACTGGAATTTGGAAAAGGAAAAAAGTTCATTAGGTGAAGAAGTAAAGGAATAGAGTGTCCATGGGGTTAAAGGAGCAGTGCCTGCAAGGACACCAGGGCCTGGAATAGGTAGTGCCTGGACAGGATGACCAGTAGCCCTTCAGGAAGAGGAATGTGGGCTTTGAAGTCCATCCTACCACCAATTCTGGCTTATGACCTGGGAGGACATTGGGCAAGTCACCAGACTCAGTGGTCCACAACTCTACCTGCATGTTAGCCTCAGCCCAGGAAATTAAGAAATAAAAGTCAATGTTTGAGTCCCACTCCAATTATTTCAGAATCTCTAGGTGTGGGGTCCAGGCATCAGTGTCTTAAAAGCATCCCAAGTGATTCTAATGTGGCATAATCCCAAGGGATTATTGTAAAGAGGGCTAATTAAAGAACCCAGTTCCATGGGTTGTCAAAAGGATTACATGAAATAATAAATACAGAGTTCCTAAGAAGTATTAATAAAGATGATGTTGGATTCTGTGGGAGGGATCAGAATGGAAATGAGACAAAGATAGCCCAGAGCCTACCATCACCACTGCATTTTCCTGTTCCCTCCCTGCATGCCAGGCACGGTTCTAAGCTCTTCACTTGTGTGAACTCAGGCAGTCTGGCTCCATTGACCAGGCTCTTTAGCCACATCTCTATACCATGAGAGGATGACAGTCCTTGACTCAGATATTAAAGCTATATGGCTTACTTTGTGGGAGTTGGTGACTCACGTTATCAGGGAGTGATGTGATCAGAATTGTGTTATATAAAGTCATCTTGACTTTAGTGTTGACAGTAAGTTTGACAGGGAAGACATGGAGGTAGAGAAATTATTCTACTCCACAGACATAAGCCAGAAACTGAATTGGTCTACAGAAGGAGAAAATCAGATCTTGAAAATCCAGAGCCTGAAAAGAAAAAAGAGAAATAGGCTGACAGATTTTCTCATCCTATCTGCAGGACTTACTAAAGTCTTACTAAACACACAAATGTATTCTGACATACAAACATGTTCTGTTTCTACACCGACCATTTCTTCTTGTGCAACTCCAAGTCTCAACATTAATACCATTTGAAACATTTTTAATCATGTCTCAAGAAAAGTCTATGAATAACATGCTCAGAATGCTTCCATCATCTTTCAAAAATCTCTTCTATTCAAAGGGTTTTTTTCATGCTCTTGTATTACCATCATCTGTTGAGTGGTTTGATTTAAATTAGTTCCTCCACAGCAGAGTTTCATTAATTGGCAATTCACAGTTAAATTGTATTTTTCCATTAGTAATATATTAATAATGTGCTGGAATGAAGAATATGTTAAGCCTCAGAGCCAGGGGAAGATGATTAAACTTGTGCTTGGTTTTTGGAGGTGGGAAAATAAGGCTAGCAGAGGCTGAGAAGCTACTCTGTCCCAATCACTTTGCTTCTGCTGCTTTCATTTACTTTAATGCTGACAATGACCCTCTGAGATGAGAACAAGTGTGTTTTCTGTCCAAGAGCACCCAGCTGGAAAACCATGGTAGCCCAGAAGCTGTACCTTCACCATCTCATGGTGTCTCCATTCTGTTCCATGACACCTTTTGGAGGCACAAGGTCTTTTCCGCAAAGTTGCTTGCTTAGTTGGTCAAGTTTATTTTTCAAAAACCCATCATCAAATATTTTAGTATTATTGGGGGCCTCAAGTATTCTATCTGGGTATTTATCACTAGTATAAATTTTCTTAAAACAGGAATAACTATTCAGCATTAACTCCTGCGTTAGTCTATTTCTGCATTGTTATAAAGGAATACCTGAGGCTGGGTAATTTCTTTTAAACAAAAAAAGAGGTGAGGAATCTGTGAGGGGGCTCCCCTTGACATTGCCATCGTAGAGTCCCTTTGCGGGAGTTTCGCCCCTGCAGCAAGCTTTTTTCTGGGCACCCAGGCTCCCAGACTTCTTCTATCCTTTGAAATCTAGGCAGAAGCTGCCAAATCTCCTTTGCTTTTGCACTCTGTGCGCTTGCAGGCTTAACGCCACATGGAAGCCACCAGGGTTTATGGCTTGCACCATCCAGAGCAGCCCAAGCAGTATCTGGGTCCCTTTGACCTGAGGCTGGAGACAGAGCTGCTGGAATGTGGGAAGCAGGGTCCCAAAGATGCACAGGTCAGTGGAGCCCTGGGCCTGGCCCCCAAAACCATTCTTTCTGCCTAGACCTTGGCCTGTGATGGGAGGGGCTGCCTCAGAGACTTCGGAAACACCTTCAAAGACTTTTGCATGTCATGTATGCTAGCACTTAGCTCCCTTTTAGTCGTGCAATTCTCTCTAGCAAGTAGAACACAGCCCACTTGTGTTCCTCAGCTGAAAATGCTCTTTCCTTTACCACATGGCCAGGCTTCAAATTTTCCAAACTTTTACTCTATGGTTCCCTTTTAAATATAAGTTCCAACCTCAAGTCATTCCTTTGCTCCCATATCTGATCATAGGTTGTTAGAAGCAGCCATGCCACATCTTGACTGCTTTGCTGCTTAGAAATTTCTTCCACCAAATGCCCTAGGTCATCACTCCCAAGTTCAACCTTCTACAGAGTCCTAGGACATGGACACATTGAAGCTGTTTGCTAGGGCATAATAAGGGTGACCCTTACTCTACTTCCCAATAAATTCCTCATTTCCATATGAACCCTCCTCAGCCTGGCCTTCATTGTACATATTTCTATCAGCATTAAATGGTCACAACCATTTAACCAGTCTCTAAGAAGTTCCAAACTTTCCCTTCCTGTCTTCTTCTGAGCACTCCAAACTCTTCCAACCTCTGCCCATTACCCAGTTCCAAAGCCATTTCCACATCCTCAGGTATCTTTGTAACAATGCCCCACTCCTTGGTACCAATTTTCTGTGTTATTCTGTTTTTTGTTTGTTTGTTTTTTTGTTTTTTTGTTTGTTTTGCATTGCTATAAAAGAATATCTGAGGCTGGATAATTTATAAAGAAAAGAGGTTTAATTGACTCATGGTTCTGCAGGCTATACCAAAAGCATGGCACAGGCATCTGCTCAGCTTCCGGTGAGGACTCAGGAAGTTTCCAATCATGGTGGAAGATGAAGGGGAGACAGCATGTCACACGGAAAGAGCAAGCAAGAGAGAGCAGGGAGGTATCAGGCTCTTTTGAACAACCAGATCTCATGTGAACTCAGGTAAGAACTCACTGATTACCATGAGGAGGTCACCAAGCTAATTCATGAGGGATCCACCCCTATGACCCAAACAACTCCCAGGAGGCCCCACCTTCAATATAAGCGATTAATTACATTTCAACATAAGATTTGCAGTGGACAAACATTCAAACCGTATCAACTCCCCTCTGTTGTCAGAATCCAAATATATATTCTATACTACAAAGTAGGTGCCATCTTTCCCATTTTACAGATGATGACTGAGCTGGTTCCCCTCTAGAGCGGTTATCATTACAGAAAGAATAAACTACTCAAATACCAATTATTTGTATGCATTGCTAGTATTTCAAAATTATTATTTAACTCCAGAAAATAAATGTGGTGACTCAGTACTTTCTAGTTGTTAAATTTAGTCTCCTATGTACTAGATGAAATATTGTGATTTGTAATAAGAAATATATTTTTTTCTTTATCCGCAGTTCCTGGCACAGAGATCCCTAAAACTCTTGTAATTTCCTGAGCAACAGCGTGCTAGGAGAATCTTTTGTTCTAATAATATTTGGTCTTTGATACTTCTCCCTCACACAGAGCTCGTAAATCCTTTTGAATTTCCTGAGTAATAGGAACATCTTTTGTTCTAATGAGGTGACTCCGGATAGGAGCTGATCCCCAGAAAAACCAGGCCATGATTAGAAACTTAGAACTTTCATCCCTATTGCCCATGTCCAGGAAGGGGATAGGGGCTGGAGACTGAGTTAATAATCGATCATGCCTACACAACAAAGCCTCCATAAAATCCCTGAACTGAAAGTTTCAGAGAGTTTCTGGGTAGCTGAACACATGGAGGTGCTAGGAGGCTGGCACCCCCAGAGAGGGCATGGAAGCTCTACAGCCTCACCATACCTCGCCTTGTGCATCTCTTCCATATGGCTGTTCTGAATTACATCGTTTTGTAATAAGTGAACAATTAATAAATGTAAATAAAGGGTCTCCCTGAATTCCATTCTAACAAATAATTAAACCCAATGAGGAGTCAGGTCTGATACCCTCTGTCAGTCAGAAGCACGGGTGACAACCTGGAACCTGGTATTTGCAACTGGCATCTGAAGTGGAGGGCAGCCTTTTGGGATTGAGCCCTTAAGGGGTTATCTGATGCTATCTGTAGGTAGATAGTGGGAGAATTCAATTAAATTATAGAAAAGTTTGCTGGTGTTGAATAAATTGTCAGTGTGAGGACACTCCCACACATTTTGGTGGCCAGAGTATTAAGTGCTGAGTGTAAATACAGAGGAGAAAGTAGTTTGGTTTTTTCCATTACACTAGGTAAAATGCTAATCTATTCCTAGGAAGAAAAATGGCTATCCTAGGGCAAGTATCTTGTACTTAGAACTACTATTACTTCTAGGTATGAATGTTCTTAGAAATGTACTAAATATTAAATGTGGCATTTTTGTAGGTCAAAAATAACAAATATTGGCAATTTCATATTATTTTATCTAACACATTATCATATTAGTATGGCACCATTCAGAATGTTCAGTAATCCAGACTGACTTCTCTTTCACTCTTCCAGCGATCCAGGTGGAACAAGCTGGATCCTGGCAATAGCATTTGAGACCCTGAGCGCAGGGGTCAGGAGTGCCATTCTAGAGTAAGAATATAAGAGAGGCAGGGTCAGCCTCAGTTACCCAGTTTTGGCCTCTGGGCTGATTAGACCTCATGTGTCTTTGTACTCCCAAGGGCAAATGCCTCTTTCCTTGGCTCTTGGCAAACAGCTCCAGTATTTGCCGCCTTGATGTTGACCCATACCTCTCACTGCCTGATCCATGGCCTCCCAAGCCCTTGGGTGGCTGTACATCTTTCTCACAGGAGGTTCCCATCAATGTTGGTAACATTGCCGCTACAAGTTGGGTAGCTAAATGTTTACAAATAGATAGGGTAATAATAATTCTGAAATAGAATTTTTATCCCTATACCAAGCCTCCTTGTCAACCAGCAAGAGAAATATTTTTAACTCCGAAGCCACAATGTTCTACACAATGATTAAGTATGAAAAGAGACATGAAAATGTTTTGTAAAGAATAAAGCACTCTACAAGTGCTAGTGGCTATTTATATTATGTCCATGACAACAAAACAGAAAGAATTTGAACCTTGATTTCTAAACTGTGTTTCATAGTCAGAGTCCGGAGAAAAAATAGAATCTAGATTTATGTCAGTGGGATACACTGGGGTACAGGAATACCTCTCATGGAATTACCGTATAGCCACTAGAAGGATTAGGTGGATCAACCAGCATGTAGCAATAGCCAAGGCATGCATACATATGCACATGTAAAATGTATCATATATATCAACATAAATAGATATATTTTATATGTGTGCATACGTCTCTGAGATATAAGAAGGTCTCAGAGCCTAAATAGTAAACACTTGAAAATGGTTCCCTATGGGGAGAGAAAGAGAAATGAGACGTGGAAGAGGAAATTTTAATGTATTTCTTCAACAAATAATTTGCAAAAGGGAGAAATTAGGGATCAAAATTGATAAGCAAAATATCAACTTACTGCAACATGTGGGCCTTATTAGACCCTGATTTAAGCAAAGTTTTTTAAGAAGTATGAGATAATGGGGCATCCTCACACTGGACATCTGCTGATAAGGAATTACTGTTAATTTGGGGAGATATGATATTGGCATTGGGTTTTGCTCTTTAAAGCCCTTATCTTTCAGAGGTGACACTGAAATAGTACAGATAAAATGGTATTTGCTTCCAAACTATTCCAGTGGCAGGTATAGATAAAACAAGATAACCCAATAATTACTGAAACCACATATTGGGCTCATTACATTATTTTCTCTACCTTTGTGTATGTTTGAACTTTTCTATAAAAAGTGTTATAGAAAGCTTTTTCCCTGGGTTTGCCATATCCCTAGTTGTATGATTTAGGGTAAGCTATTTAACCTCTATAATGCTCAGTCTTCTCTTCTGAGAAATAGTGATTATATGGTCTGGCCCAGAGTAAACTCTCAAGAAGCTCTGACCTTCATTTCTCCATTGGTCATGCCCTTATCAAAGGGTAGTAGCTATTTTATAGCACTGGTCATCTTTCTTTGGAAATGCAGAAGGAACTTCAAACCAAATATATCTGAAATTGAATCCATCAAGTTGGTTGAATGAATTAATGAGTGAATGAAAGTGATCCACATCATCATTCTAGTCTATCCTCCAATGTTCCCTTTTTCATAGCTGGTTTTTCATGACAGCTGTTTGGAATACTCTAACTCCCTGACTTCAGTTGCTCATAGTTTAGATTTTATATAAAGTCATCATGAACTGAATTTTCTCTAGTTTTACATCCTCATTTCAATTAGCAACCACAAGGATCTCTACAACTACTGATACTGATCATGGGAGCTTTGCAAAATGCATGCTTCTCACCATAATTTGCTTTTGTCTAACTGAGAAGAGTTCTACTTTCTAGACCCTTGGTCTTTGGCAAGAAGTGAACTTCCAAATTATACATTTCCCAGCAAGACAAAAGTCATAGACTTAACAATGCCTTTAGTGTTATTTGATCAATCATACCCATGACCTATGCTTTTACCCTTAATTATTTCATGCCACCTTCATAAGATCCAAATAAGTGTGTTGACCACATCTTAGACTTTCCTCAGGAAGGTTAACATTCAGGGACCATATTATGACCAAAAAAAAAAAAAAAAAAACAGGGATGAGACAACATCCCAAGAGACTGTTTTCTATGCAGCATCTGAAATCTGAGCAATGTGTAATGAGAGCCTTGTAAGCATATTGTCTGAGAATGTGGTCTCCTGATGAATTTCATACTAGTAATAATTCCTCTATCACTGTTCAGTAATGAGCACCTTTCCATGTCTTCAGGAATAAATAATGTGCTTCTCATGTGCACAATTGTGAAAAATTGCTTCAGATCCATTATCTCCTTGGCCAGTAAGTATATTTATTTCCAGATAGATAGATACAAACATTGAGATTTTCCTGCACCATTAACTCACCAAGGAGCATATGGGCTATGTATTTCCATATTGACCTTTTGTTCTCTTTCTATGGTATGTGTATAAAACAGCCCATATCTCGCATTTACTCAGCACTCAGCTTCTCCTAGGTGAGGTTTTCATGGCTAAGTAAAGCATAAGAATTATAAAATCATCATACCTGAAAACTAGAAAGCACACTAGAAATGTAGTCCACTTCTGTTTGCATGTGAAAAAATGGGGCACAGAGAGCTTCTGTGCCTTGCCCAAATCAGTACAGCTGGTCAGTGGTAAAACCAGGGCAAAAATGTCAAACTCGAGGATTCCTAGTTCAAGGCTCTTTGCCCCAAACAATGCAAGTCTGATGCCCTTGGACTTCAACCTATTGAAAACAAATTATTCCCTGGTAACCAGAGAGCAGAGTCTCTTTTATTATTATTATTATTATGTGAGACAGTCTCACTGTGTCGCCCTGTTGCCAGGCTGGAGTGCAGTGGTGCAATCTCGGCTCACTGCAACCTCCACCTCCCAGGTTCAAGTGATTCGAGCAGAGACTCTTTTTTTCCCAGACTATTCAGGTGTCAGATAATTATTTATGAGACTACATTAAGAACACAGTTTTCAAAAGCCTATCCCAAAGTTCCATTTGCACATAAGGAACACCTCACTGTGGAGATAGACATACCCTCCCCATCCTCAACCAGTCCCACCCCACTATAACCAGAGGCTCTATCTTACCCCTACTGATCTCTTTCAAAAATCTTGTATGAAATCCTGAAGATAGCAGGCAAGAAAGTCCCCAAGAGAGATCGAAACCAGAAGATTGTACTCACATGCCAATGAACACTTATTCTAAAATTGTAAATATAAGAAAGATTTGAACACTTGATTTCTTCACGTGTTTATGATTTCTCCTTCAAGATGGATATAAGATGCTTCTTCGTTGGTTCCTTTGCCTATTCCCTTGATTAAAATCAACCTCTTTGATATTATCTGCAACCAGTAAAAGTGATCAGTTGATGATGAGAAATCAATACATTTAAAATTAAACAGAATAGCTTCCTTTCTACCTGCTCTCTGCAAAACCTATCCTCAGTTCTGTTGTCAATGGGACATCCATCCACCAGATGTCCATACTTGAAACTTCAATGTTGCCTTCCACCTCTCCCTCACCTCCCTCTCATCCAATCTGTCCCCATGCCACACTGATGCCTCCTAAGAAATGTCTTTTGATTCCTGTAATAGAGATGTGTTGGTTGTGACCTCACCCTCCCCACCCCTTGATGCACTGAGACCCAGGTCAAACTTCACTTTGAGTCCACTTCTTGTGCCATGACCCTTGGTACTTTGGTTCTATTTAGGGACTGACTGGTTGTAAGGAGCAAAAACTATCTCAAGGGAGCATAGATAAAGAGGATATGCATGGAGGGGACATTAGGCAGACTCACCAGCATCCAAGGATGGGAAGTAAAGGACAGCTGAGCCTTTACACAGGAACTCAAACCAGCAGTAGAGATACAAGGCTTCTGGCTCCTACACAGTTGCCTGAATTCTCATCTCTCTCTCTCTCCCTCTCCCTTTTGCCCCCTCTCTTCCATTCATCTGCTTCTCCCCACAGATTGTCTTGCCAGCAAGGCTCTTCCTGTCTGCCATATTCCACCCACCCACAGGTTTTACTCTTCCTGCAGTACCCATTCTAGCTCCCACTTTAGCAGGCCAATGTCCAGGACCACCCCCACTACGTGTCCAGTTATTCATTCACATTTCCAGAGAATCTCATTTTCTCAAGCCACCCACATTGCTTCTTCCTTGGTCAGGTGCGCCCTTGGTCCAGTCAACAGTCACTGAGTAGGGTCCTAAGACAAGCCCGGCTGCCTATGTCTAGCTTTCAATAGGGGCTGTGGGTGCCCTGTCCATATGCCCTCCCAATTACGCTTCCTGTGTACACAAATGCAATGGTGTCCTTCTGCACAGCTCGGGAGTGCTGAAACTCTCTCCCGAGGCTGTCTCTGGCTGCTTCATGAGCATGTCAGATGTGCTGGGGAATTAAACATTTTCCCAACCAATGCCCTTGACCAATGACTGATGGCAGTTGATATATAACCCTGTCTAGATCTCTGTTGAGATAGCAATGTAGAGTGTTCTTCACTCTGCCCCAGAATTGCCCAGCAGAGTTAAGTCTCAGCTGCCCAGAACATTAACCTGTTTGATCCCTGTCTTAGTCCATTTGTGCTGCTGTAACCGAACATGTGATGCTGGGTAATTTATAAGGACCAAAAATTTATTTTTCACAGTTCTAAAGGCTGGGAAGTTCAAAATCAAAGCACCAAAGTCCAAGATCAAAGCACCGGCATCTGGTGAAGGCCTTCTAGCTGCATCCTCACATAGTAGAAGGCAGAAGGGCAAGAAAGAAAACCAACTCTCTCAGCCAAGCCTCTTTATAAGGGCACCTAACCATCATGGCACCTCCTAAAGGTTCTATGTCTTAATACTTCCACATTGGCAACACCTGAATTCTGGAGAGGCCATTCAAACCACAACAATAACACACACTCTACTGACCACTTTTTGTGGTCTCTCTCCTTATAGGGTTCCCAGGATCATGTTACAAAATACACTACCTGCACTTCCATCCTTGTCTCAAGATATGCTTCTGAGGAACCCTAAATGAGGCAGTAGGGCATATTCCCTCAGAAAGGAGTGCTTGCAAATTTGGGAGGCCAAGGCAGGCAAATCATTTGAGGCCAGGAGTTTGAGACAAACCTGGCCAACATGGCAAAACCCTGTCTCTACTAAAAATACAAAAATTAGCAGGGTCTGGTGGAATGCACCTGTAATCCCAACTACGCGGGAGGCTAAGGTGGGAGAATTGCTTGAACCCAGGAGGCAGAGGTTGCAGTGAGCCGAGATCACACCATTGCACTCCAGCCTGGGCGACAGAACGAGAGTCCATCTCAAAAAATAGAAAAGAAAAGAAAAGAGAAAGAGAGCACGAGCAAGCTAGCGAAAAGAAAAGAAAAGAAAAAAAGAAAGGAGTGCTGGAGTGCTTGCGGGGCAGAATGACATCTCGAGGACTCCATTATGACAGCACTCTATTTTACCTCACATTCCCTTTAGTTGTTTGCACACCTGTCTCCCCAAATAGAATGTAAGCTCCTGAAGGGAAGTTGTTGTCTCTTCTTCATCTTCTAAACAGGGTTCCCAGGACAGAGCCTTGCATACAGCAGGCCCTCAACTGTTTGTTGACCAGGAAATTGGATTGAATCTGCCAAGCAAGGCATTCCCCAGAAGACATTTCCATAGTGAACTATACTATATACCTAGACAGTCCCTGAACCAGGCTACACTATCATAAGATTCTCCTATGAATCAGCTACCTTTCCAAACACTGATTACATGCTTCATTTGCAAGTAACATCTAGGCATGATTGTGCAGTATGAGATATTGCAGAATACTGCAATCTGTTACATCTTGTAAACTTTTAATAGAAAACAAGCCTAAAAGCATAATTCCACTGTAATTGCATCAAGAAAACTATGACTTTTGCATGACTCCTGAAACTTCCTCAATGGCCTGGTTATGAAACAGGCACCTTTGCAATATTTGCACTTATTCTCATAAACTCGATTAGATTGATAATTATCTTTTCACTTCCCAGCTTAAAATACCCTATTGCAAAATTTCCCAAAGGTTCAGAGATCAGATGAATGCCTCCTGTCATCCATGTGCTACTAAGCAATGAAATTGGCATGATAATTAAATGCCCAGTATTCTAAAGTATATGTGTAAAAAACTGGATGCTTGTTGTAAATAAAAATAGGCCGACGGCTGGAAAGAAAAGTCCAGATGGGCTCACATCACAGTTTTAATTATTTTAATTCATTGGTATATGTTGAATAAATCACTAAATTAAAATAAACCTACCCTGAGTAGGTTTACTTAATCTCCACATGGACATATATAAGACTATTGGAATGGCAATATAAAAAGGGAAACCTACTGGCACATATATCCTGGACTCTTTGGAGGAATTGGACTTATGGGATTTTTTAAGTATGTAAAAGGAATGAGAGGCAATATCGCATACATAAGACTTTGGAGCCAAGTTTCAATCCAGCTCCACCTTTAGCAACCTCAGCTTCTCATCTGCAAAATGAAGATTTTAAATAGTACTCAAGTCAACAGCATTATTGTGAGGACCAGGAACAAGTTATTGTGAAGACTGGGAACACAGAGTTATTGTGAAGACTAGGAACAAGATAATGGCATGTCAAGCCTCTGGCACATAGTAAGTGCGCAGAAATTATTAACAGAAGGAACGGAAAGCTCTGTTCAATAAGAGAGGAGAAGGAAAGTATTCAGCTAGCTCTTCTGATTTATTTTTTAATCTTTACTGCCTCTATATTTAGTGTTTCTGAGGATCTCATTAATGCCCCCCAGGAACTTTAAGCCCAAGCATCTACTAAAGTTGACCATAGTCATACAGTATGGCAGAAAATTTATTCCCAGGTATTTACCCACCAGAAATGTGTACAGATGTTCACCAAAAGACAACCGCAAGAATGTTCACAGTAACATTTTTTGTAATATCCCCAAACTGGAAGCTACCTAAAGACTAGAATGGATAGTACCTAGCCATCACCAATAGAATAAAGAAAAGAACTGCTATGGGTGCTCCATCAATAGTAGAATGCATACATTGTGGTATGCTCACCAAAGGATTACTATCCGGCTGTGAAAATGAGCAAACCACAGTGACAATACAAATGAATCTCATAAACATAACATTGACAAGAGAAGCCAGACAAGAAAGAGGGCATAGTGCATGGTTCTATTTACACAGTATACAAAGATGGGTGAAACTGTTCTAAGCTACACTGTTAAGTCAGGAGACACGTTACAATGGGAGACTAGAGACTAGAGGGAACTAGGGTCTCTGGGATGAGGATAATGTTTTCTTATTTGAGCTGGCTGCTCAAGAAAGGGTGAGTCTCTTCTAGAAAACCCAAGCAGTACATTTAGAATTTGTGCACTTACCCGTAGGTATAGGACTCTTCACTAAAAAATTCCCCAAGTGAATGAGTTGGGCCCTGAGACTCAGGAATTATACCTTCTCAAAACTAGGCTGACTCTTGTACAGATCTAGTAGTGCTGGTGGATGGCATGATGCTAGAGACCTGGGTGAACCTAGTAGGCTCTCTACCCACGGCTGGTCCTCATTATTCACCTCTCCACAGCTGAAATCCATGCAATGGCACAAATATGCAGCCAGCTGTGGCTAAGACATTGGCCTCTCAGCCAAGACCAGAGCACTTAGAGACTCTCTCTTAGCCAAGCTCTACAGCCTCTCATTTCTCCAATGTCCCCCAGATGTGTGGCCTGAAATATAACACAGAGGTTGTTCCAAATCATTATATCAGGGAACACAGTGACCTACCAAGCACCAGGCATATGGAGAATGTATCATTCTATTCAGAAAAAAAAAAGATGAATGGAAACAAACAGCAATGTGGCTTTCAGTACAGAAACCCTAAATTCAGCATCTTCTGGAACAACAGTAGAGTTGGCCCTTGAATTGCATGGGTCCACTTCTACATGGATTTTCTTCCGCCTCTGCCACCTTTGAGACAAGAAGACCAATCCCTCCTCTTCTTCCTCCTCAGCCTACTGACATGAAGACAGTGACGATGAAGACCTTTATGATGATCCACTTCCACTTAATGAATAGCAAATATATTTTCTCTTCCCACTGATTTTCTTAAAAGTATTTTATTTTCTCCAGATTAAGTTATTGTAGGAGTACAGTATACAATACATATAACATACTAAATATATGTTATTCAACTGTTTATGTTATCAGTAAGTTTTCCAGGCAGCAGTCAACAGTAGGCTATTGGGGGGGTCAAAAGTTTTATGGAGATTTTCCACTGCAAGAGGAGTCAGTGTCCCAACCCCTGTGTTGTTCAAGAGTCCCCTGTGTATATACACACATAGACATATAGTTATAATTTTTATATATGTGCTTACATGTAGTTATATATTTTTCATATATGACTATATATAGTTTTAAATAAATGTTGATTTTCCATATATGCCCTTGATATGAAATTGTTTCTGGCCTCAGGAAAGCAGTCTTAAAAGTTCTCCAATGAGTTAGAAAAGTCATTTTTGGCCACAGGCAATTTTAAGTACAGATTTTAAATACAGCTTCCTAATATACTTAATACTTTTGTACAGCAGTCATTTTTTCAGTGATTACATTTATTTAAATGGTCACACAGACTTTCGTGAAAAATATGTTGAATTCTGTCATTTTTCTCCTCCAGACACGGTGATGGCGCCATAATTCTCCCAGGAGTGGGTGCAAATTCTTTGCTATCCCCAAGTTGCCAGTGTTCAGTCTCCATTCACTGAGTTTAACGTGAGGGGCCAAGCTCCCTGATGGGTGAAAATCTCTTCAAATCTCAGGCACAGGGGCCTGGGAGGAACCTTAGGGCCATCTCCTTCAATCTCCCCTCCGTTAGCATCTACCTCATGAGGTCACTTTGTGGATGACAGGACAGCCATGGAGTCAAGCCCTGACCACCCTCTGGTCCCATTTGCAGGTGTCACCCATTAGCCTTCAGGACTTCCAGCCACAGACCCCGTCCTGCTGCCTTCAGGCCTTTCTTCTCCACACTAGCATCCCACATGTCCATTGTCCTTTCCTAAAACAGCCATTCACCATCCTGTTTATGCCCCTCTGCATGAGCTCCAAATTCTCTCTATCCCTCTCAGGATGTGGGGCCCCAAAAAGAAGAAATAATTCAAGTTGAAGTGCCAGCCAGAGGAGAATAGAGTAGAACTGTCACCTCCATTGCAGTACTACCCTCTATTTATGCAAACTGCAGTGGCCCGATAATGGCTCCCAAAGATGTGTCCATGTCCTGATCCCCAGAACCTGTGTTAACATATTTGGAAGAAGAGTCTTTGCAGCTTTGCAGGCGTGATTAAGTTAAGGAACTGATTATTTGGGGGGTGGAGAGATGATGCTGGATTATTTGGGTGGGCCCTAAATGCCATCACAAGTATCCTTATAAGGGAGAGGCAGAGGGGGTTAGACACAAAGAAGAGGGGGAATGATGTGAAGACAGAGGCAGAGATTGCAGTGATGCGGCCACAAGCCAAGGAACACCTGGAGCCACCAGAAGCTGGAAGGATTCTCCTCTAGAGTCTTAGGAGGTAACCAATACCTTGACTTAAGCCCAGTGACACTGATTTTAGACTTCTGGCCTCCCAAACCATGAGAGAATGGTTTTGTTGTTTTAAACCCCATTTGTGATACTTTTTTTACAGCAGCAATAAGGAAAGTAATATTTAACCCAAGACTTCATTCGTTTTCTTGTTTTTTTTTCTCTCCATGATGCTGACTTACTAAATCTAATCAATTCTTTCCTTCTACAAAAAAGCCAATAATGAAGTGGCACAGCTGAGAGGAAAATGTGCTATTTTTTTTTATTCCTATGCACAGAATATGGAAAGAAGGGCCTTAGTAGAAGTTGGAGACTGATTGGTTGTGTGACCTTGGATAAGTCAGCCTATCTTTGAGTCACTTTCCCCATTTGTAAATGAAGAAATAGCCTCTATAGTCTTCCCAGATCATTCTGTAAGTCTGCATAGCTTTTTACTCAGTTATCAATTAATTTCACAGTCTCCAGCTGAGCACTGACTTCATGTCACCTCCTTAAGGATCACCTCCCCTGGGAAGTCTTCTCTGATTCACCTCCATTCTCTATGCTCCAATAGATCTTGTGTGTATCTATATTGCAACATGTATTGCACTGTGCTCTAATGATTTGTGTCCAAGACCATCTTCCTCACTAGACAAGAGTTTCTTGAGGGCAAGAGCCTCATATTATTCATCTCTCTCCAGTGCTTAGCTCATCAATAAATGGACAAATGAAGAAATTAATGAGTTGCTATGAGGTAATGACTTTCTCATTGTACACAATTGACCGATGCAAATGTCTGAAAACCAGGGTTCTGGAGCCCAAATCTCTGCTGCAGCTATTGATCAAATAGTCCTGGCATCCATACTACATTTTATAAGTGATGTATGTGTTTTCGTCAATGTGATCTGACTTGTTTTACCTATTTCATAAGGTTAAGTTATAATTCAAAAGCCAACTTTACTACTTGTATGCTTGAATTTTATAATTATGACTAATATATCCATACTTGAAAAATCAAATATCTACTGGAGATGTCTTGTCCTTGGTCACTGAAGTTTTAGAAAGACTTTCCTCTTTTTTTTGAGATGGAGTCTTGCTCTGTCACCCAGACTAGAGTGCAGTGGTGCGATCTCAGCTCACTACAACCTCTGCCTCCCGGGTTCAAGTGATTCTCCTGCCTCAGCCTCCCAAGTAGCTGGGACTACAGGCGCCCGCCACCACACCTGGCTAATTTTTTATTTTTTGTAGAGATGGGGTTTCACCATATTGGCCAGGCTGGTCTCGAACTCCTGACCTTGTGATCTGCCCTCCTCGGCCTCCCAAAGTGCTGGGATTACAGGCATGAGCCACTGGGCCTGTCCTAGAAAGACTTTCCTAAACATTTTTCATATATGTTCATAATTCCAAACTACAGATATAAAATTCAATGGCAATAGATGAAAAGCTGCATATGCAGGAATCTGAACTAGAGCCTGGCATTTTTCTATTCCCTCTGCTGGTTTTGGTTTCTTCCTCTGGAGACGTTGAAGGGCTCACCACTGAAGCAGATGTTCCAGCTGCCACAGAGAGCCAAGGAGACTTGGCTTGGTCCAGTAAACAAATGCAACCTGCCAAGATTTTGACTGGAGCCCCCTGGTTTTGACTGAATTTCAACATGATCTATGAACCTTTATAAAGTCAGCTGTCAGCATCATAGTTGGAACTGAACACAAAAGCCATTTATAACAGAAATTAGGGAACCTGATTTGGATTTACAAAATAAACACCCAAATCTAGACTTCTCTATGAAACTCTACATGCATCTAATACAATTTAATCTAGAATTTGTCTGGTGCTATGTTATTACTCAAAATTACTGATACAGGAGGGGGGCAGGGAAGTGCTGGGTAGAGAAGGGTGGGGTCCCTGGTGAGGGCTCCACCCTCAGGGCTGTGCCCACGGACATAAGTGAAACAGGCACTCCTGTTTTCACGCCCAAATGTTGCATTTTCCAAGACCACTCTGGCCTGCCATACATCCCCCATCCTGTGCCCATATAAACCCAAGACCTTAGTGGGCACAGACACAAGCAGCTGAACATCGAGAGGAGCACAGGAACAGACCA
Organism: Pongo abelii; assembly: GCF_028885655.2. Lineage (NCBI taxonomy): Eukaryota > Metazoa > Chordata > Mammalia > Primates > Hominidae > Pongo > Pongo abelii. The sequence continues at coordinate 127,282,309 of NC_071993.2, read as the reverse complement.
GCAGACCGGCAGACCAGTAACGGTGGAACGACGTGTCAGAAAAAGAAGAAGAGGGATGTCTACACACCACGGGGAGTTTGGCTAGGGGTTGTCAGAGAAGAGTCCAGCCGCTAGGCGGCCTGACTCCAAGGGAAGACCACCTTCCCACTCCATCCCCACCTTCCACCTCCCCATCCATCTCGCTGAGAGCCACCTCCACCACTCAGTAAAACTTTGCACTCATCCTTCAAGCCCAGTTTGATCTGATCTTTCCAGTACAGTGGGCAAGAGCTAAGGATACAGAAAGCTGTCACACTGGCCCTCTGCCCTTGCAATCAGGCAGAGGGTCTATTGAGCTGATTAACACAAGCTGTCTGCAGATGGCAAAGCTGGAAGGGCACACTGTACCACACGCCCACTTGGGCTTCAGGAGTCACAGACACCCACCCCTAGACGCTGCTGTGGGGCTGGAGCCCAAAAGCGCTGCCCACGGCCTCTGCTCTTGCCCATGTGCATGCTCCCCCTGGGAGTTTGAGCAGCAGGGTGACGTGACCAAAGGGAATAAGGGAACACAAGTGCCTGCCTGTCCCTTTAGGAAGGTGAAAATCAACATGGTTAGTCAGACTAACAGTAGATTCAAGAACCTGATAGAGATGGGATTTACCCCAGGACTTCTCTCTTCTGAAACAATGACCAAGCAGGCTTTTAAATGGGATGCATTCACAGGCAGTGGGAACCCAGGTGCCTCTCCTCCTATCTGCAGTAATATTGCTGGAGATGCTAGGCCTTGGAATTTGCTTCTCATATTTATTCATAAATTAGGATTTTCATATTTACAAATGGAAACCTTCTAGACATAAAATTTCCTTAAGTAAGTGAGTTATTAAATACAAATGTAAAGCCCTCTAGATGTAATTTTTCTAATGCTGTTTTAGGAATCTAAGGTCCCTGATGACATAAGCCAAAATTCCCAATTTGTTTCACCTCATAGCTTTAAATGTTTTCCAGAATTATCAACCCCTCATTTTAAAAAACAAAAAACAAAAAAACTGTATCTATACCAGTGACTCACATTTTGCCTTTTAGAGCCCAGGTATTCTGTGACTCAGACTAAAATGTTTTCAATGTTGGCTAACTTTTCTTAAGTCACATAAGGGAAAATAGAAACAGAGGCAATTTTCCCAATTACACATTTTCTTCTGTTTTCTTCCAAAAATTTCAGCGAGTGCTATTGCTTGAAGGATAGCAGATAAAATTATTGAATTACTAATAAGCAACTACCGGGGAATATAGACTTCATTTCAATCAAATGGTTAGTTCAGTATGGTGTAAAGAAAGTTCTAATTCAATCTAATTTGTATGGCACAACTAAAATGAGTGAGGCCTATAGAAGACTTTTTTTTTAAGTTTCAAAATTGTTTCTGCAAATCATTGCTGAAACCTTGGTGAAACTTGTTGGGAAAATAGGACAGCTGTAGGAAAATGTATTGGTGGAATGCTGCATATTGGATGAACAGTCTTTCTCCTCTGGGAGTGAGGAGACAGTGGTAGACTGCAGTTGAATATAGCAGTGTGGACAAAACCAGGAAAAGATAGGAGCTGAGAAGAAGAGGTGATGAGAGGACTTTCCAGCCAGATTGGAGAGAAAGGATAAATCACTTAAGAAAAAGGGAAAACAATGCCTGTGTGGAAAAATGGGAAGCAGAACTTTTAACTGGAGTAGAGGACTTACTTAGAAACTAGAGATTGGAAACAGAAAATGAAGGACCTTGTATGCCAAGCTAAAGCGTCTGAATGGTTTCCTTTAGGCAATTGGAAGACAGTGGAACTTACTGAGAAGCGGAATGACATGACTTAGAAAGATTAATGTCCCTGCATTGTGCAAAGTGCAGGTAGGTGAATTACAAGATGGGCAACCAGTGTAAGTCTACTGAAATAGATCAGGTACAAGCCAGGTTGGCGAGGGAGGGAATAAAGGAGTTATATGTGAGAGATGCTGAAAACAGAATGTCCTGGCTTAGAGGCTAATTGGATGGGGGGACAGAGAAAGCAGACTCTATATTTTTAAGCCCATATGACTAGGGTCATTAATCAAAATAATACAAATTCAAGTGGAGGAAGTATGATGATTGCAGATTTTAGATGTGTTCAATGGAAGGTAAAATATCCAAGAAAAATGTTCAACAATTAAATAGTCACATTTATTCAGAACTCACCACTGAGACAACAACATTCTAAGTCATGTATATATGCATATTAACTCATGAAATTGTCATGGAAGCTCCATGAGACAGATATATTATTCCCCTTTTACAGATGGAAGAACTGAGGCCTGCATCGTATAGGGAGTGAGTGGCAGAATCAAGACATGAACCCAGACCACGGTTCTGCATTCCACTTTCAAGTGTCTAAGAAGAGGCTGGTGACATGGGTCTGAGGCCTAAGAAAATAATCAGAGTTTGAGACAGAAATTTTGGAGTAATAATGGCAGCCTGAGAGGGGATAAACTGAGAGCTAAGGGCAGAATTCAGGAACGCATCTTTGGCCCAGAGCTCCAAACTTTGGCCCTGCCCAGAGCTCCAACCACCACCTCCAGACATTCAAGGCAAACCAACAGGCTAAAGAGAAGGAACCAAGATAAATGGGAACAGCAAAGATCAGCCACGGACAGAAGAGCACCTGAAAAGAAATTCGAATTTACATCCTCAGAGAGATCTGAGTGCCTACTGCATTCATAAAATAAGACAAGGATGCTATGAGAAAAAAGCCAGCAGAGAACGAGAAGCCTAAACATATCAGAAATCACAATATCAGTGGGTTAAAGTCCCATATGAAAAGACAGGCACTCCAGGTATGACACCACAAAATCTAACTTTCTACTGTTTATAAGACAGTACACAAGTTCTTAAATGACAGAAAGATTGAAACACTGTAATTATAAACACACTCATCTGGAAAACTAACAAAAAATAGGAATGGTCATATTAATATCATACAAAATATAATTCAGAGCAAAAGCGTTAAGTCAAAGCATGATATGTTATATGGCTAAAGGTATAACCCACCTACAAATGTAATTATTAAGAATCTTTATGCCTCTGGGAAAAACATTGCCAATTTCCTACTCCATATCTATTCCCCTTATCTACCTTGGAAATCAAACCCCAATTTTGTTCAGGGTAGTCTTATGCCCAGCTATTAAAATCCATTTCCTGAGCTCCATGTGGCTGAAGTGGTCATGTTTGGGGCAGTGACATTTAAATGGAAGTTACTAGATGAGATTAGCATGCGTGATTTTTATCCCTCACCCTTTCCCTTCTTCCTGTATGTGATGATGTGATACAGTGGGTGGAGCTCTGACAACCATCTCATGTTCATGAGGATGACAGTCACATCCTAAGGCTGGTGGGGTAGAAAGCTAGAAGGAACCTAGGTCCCTGGTGGCTTTGTGGAGCTACCATACCAGGCCTGGCAGCTAGCTTTAGACTTCTATTATGTAAAGAAAAAATAAACCCCTACCCTACTTAAGTATCTGCTTTTTAGGTCTCTGTAACCTAAAGCCAAATGCTGTTTTTAACTCATAAAGCACATAACTACTTAGCTTTGAAATATGTAAAGCAAAATCTGTTAGAGGAAAAAAATAAAAATAAAGTAAAATTGACACATCAACAATCAATGTGGGAGATTTTAGTACAGCTGTCTCTAAAATCAACTGATATTAAACATTACAATTAAAAGACAGAGATTGGCCGGGCATGGTGGCTCACACCTGTAATCCCAGCACTTTAGGAAGCTGAGGTGGGCAGATCACAAAGTCAGAAGGTCGAGACCATCCTGGCCAACATGGTGAAACCCTGTCTCTACTAAAAATACAAAAATTAGCTGGGCATGGTGGCACATGCCTGTAATCCCAGCCACTCAGGAGGCTAAGGCAGGAGAATCGCTTGAACCAGGGAGTTGGAGGTTGCAGTGAGCCGAGATTGTGCCACTGCACTGCAGCCTGGTGACACAGCAAGACTTTGTCTCAAAAAAAAAAAAAAAAAAAAAAAGGGGAGATTATCAGACTGGACTTAAAAGAGCACCAATTTTATGCTGTTAAAGATGGAATTTAAAGTTTTAAAATGCAGACAGGTAGAAAATAAGATGGATATGCCCTGCAAACACTAGCATAAGAATCAACCAAAGTAGGCAAGAGAAATACTACCGAGAAATGAGAATCATTCTATAATGATAAGGTGGTCAGCTCATCAACACATAATTCTAAATGTGACACATCTAATAGAGCTTCAAAATGCATGCAGCAAAAATTGACAGAACTAAAGGGAGAAATAGGCAAGTCCACAACAATGGAGATTTTGCCATTCTTTTCTCAGAAACTAATGGAAAAAGTAGACGGAAAATCAGTAAGGATATAGAAGACTCGAATAGCACTGGCTAGCAATACTACCTCACTGACATTTATAGACCATCCACCCAACAGCTGCCGAATGCACACTCATTTCAAGTGGACATGGAACAGTCATCAAGATAGACTTTATCCTAGGCCAAAATCAATTGACAAAGCAAACAAAAATGAGAGACGAATTCTGAGGACTTAACATAATCACAAAGTTAGAGCAAACAGATCTCTATGGAAAATATCCCAATAACAAGCTCAAAACATTCTTCTTAAACCAGAAAAACCAGTACCAAAAAACCAACCATGTACCTGGCTGTGGTAGGCAGCCTCCAACATGACCCCTAGTGACCCCTGCCTCCTGGGAATCACACCCTGTGTAATCCCCTCCCACTGAGTATGGGCTGGACCTAACAATTCCCTTCTAATGACCTGATGGTGTGAGACTCAAAAGACTAGGTCACAAAAGGATGTGTGGTGTCACTCTCACTGATGGCTCCTTCTAGAAGCCAGCTACCATATGGTGGAGGCCAGGTGGTGAGCAACTGAGGTACCCGCTAACAGCCATATGAGTGAATTATCGTGGAAGCTGCCCTCCAGCTCAGGCTAATCTTCCCATGCTTGAGTCCTGCTGATAGCTTGTTGAGGTATCATGAGAGATCTTGAACCAGAACCACCAACTAAACTGTTTCTAGATTCTTCACCCTCGGAAACTGTTTTGTTGTCTTAAACTACTAAGTTTTGGGGTAATATTTTACAATAATAGATAACTAAGCCATTTTTTAAAACTCAGTACATTTCCCCAACTGAAATTTATACAATCTACTTTGCCTGACTACAAAGCAACACAATTAGATATTAATGATCAAATAGTAACAGAAAGAAAATATTTCTTAGTATTTTTAAACCCTTTTAAAGAGGCAATCAAAACTGAAATTACCAACTACCGTATTTATAAATGAATAAAATTGAAACACTCCATATCAAAACCTATGGGATGCAGCCACATACATTAAGGAAAGTTTTTAGCTTAAAAGTCTTGCCTTTATTAGAAATAAAGGTTGAATGTAAATGAACTAAGCACCTAAGACACTAGATAAAAAGAACCACAAAATAAACTTCCATAAAAGTGAAAAGAAGTTGGCAATAAGATTAAAATATTAATTACGGCCAGGCACGGTGGCTCACACCTGTGATCCCAACGCTTTGGGAGGCCAAGGCGGGTGGATCATCTGAGGTCAGGAGTTCGAGACCAGCCTGGGAAACATAGTGAAACCCCATCTCTACTAAAAATACAAAAATTGCCAGGTATGGTGGCACATGCCTGTAGTCCCAGCTACTTGGGAGGCTGAGGCAGGAAATCACTTGAACTCAGGAGGCAGAGGTTGCAGTGAGCTGAGATAGTGCCACTGCACTCCAGCCTGGGTGACAGAGCGAGACTCTGTCTCAATAAATAAAAAAATACATAAAATATTAATTATATGTTTTAAGTAACAGACCTAATAACAAAACATGTTCTTTGAGAAATCCAATGAAAGAACTTTTGGGGCCGGGTGTGGTGGCTCATGCCTGTAATCCCAGCACTTTGGGAGGCTGAGGAGGGCAGATGACCTGAGGTCGGGAGTTTGAGACCAGCCTGACCAACATGGAGAAACCCCATCTCTACTAAAAATACAAAATTAGCTGAGCATGGTGGTGCATGCCTGTAATCCCAGCTACTCAGGAAGGCTGAGGCAGGAGAATCGCTTGAACCTGGGAGGCGGAGGTTGCGGTGAGCTGAGATCGCACCATTGTACTCCAGCCTGGGCAACAAGAGCAAAACTCCATCTCAAAAAAAAAAAAAACTTTTGGGATTTCTAACTTCTAACTGGTAAGAAGAGAGAGAAAGAGAAGGTGTACATAAACATTAGGAATGCAAAAAAGATTATAACTCTGGATAAAGAAATTCAAGTTCTTAATTTTATTTTATAATTATTTTCCACAATTATACAGTATTTTAAAAACTTGAATTTAAAACTGGAAAATCTAATTGAAATGATACTTTTCCAATTCTGCCCAGTAGAACTTTCAGTAAGAATGGAAATATTCTGTATCTGCATTGTTCAATATGTTAGGCACTAACCACATACAACCACTGAGCAATTGACATACAGCTAATAATACTGAGGAATTGAATTTTTAATTTTATTTGATTTTAACTAAGTTTCAATAACCACATATTGCTGATGAAAACTATAATAGACTAGTCAGTACTCAAGAAACAATACAAAGATTGAGTTAAGAAAAGGTAGAAAATTTACTCCAAAACCTTTGTAAGAATTTGAAAGAGCAAAAATATACTCTATTATATGTGTGTGTGTGTGTGTGTGAATATGTTTATGGCCTTAGATGTTTTTATCAGTTCTACCGAATCTTCATAAACAATGTAAACAATGTTTATATAATAAATTCTCAAAGTACAGGAAAATGTCAAAACTTCCCATTTATTTCTTCAAAGCTAGCTCTGATACCAAGTTCCAACAAAAAAGTACACACACACACACACACACACACACACACACAGATATGCTGCAGTAACACACAATCCCAACATCTCAGTGACCAGGAGTCAGCAAACCTGTTTGGCCTATGGACCAAATTGGGCCTTTTACCTGCTTTTGTAGGGCCTACAAGCTAAAAATAATTTTTACCTTTTTAACAGTTGGAAATTAGCTTTTGCTCCAGATGTGATAATGTTTCTTAATGAATTCAACCTAAAATTACAAGGCAAAACAACAGTTATAGGTGAAACATATACAAAAACTAATTTATTTATTATTACACCCCTACGAAACTGTTCATATTTGGAAACTAAAGCACAGAGAGATAGAGTAACACGCCTAAAGTCACACAGAAAGTTTTTGGGAGGGCCAGGACTGGAACCCAAAGAGCGTGCACTCCTAAATACTATGTTCTGGGTTATGCCACATAATCATTAAAAAATCAGTCTCCCTAGACAACAATAAAAATTTGAACAAAGAGCTGTGGATGCACGTAGGAGTGGGGGCTTAAGGGAATGAGAAAATCTTCTTACAGGAAAAGATGCACTGTCATGGAAGATGAGGAATGCATTTTATATCACTATTTTACAGATACTACATAGATATCTCCCTTCTAGACTGTGTGCTCGTAGGAGAGGGGCACTGTCTAATTTATCCACCTTCCAAGCAATGAATGTGTTCAACTGAAAGCACATGCTGGCCGGGTACAATGGCTCATGCCTGTAATCCCAGCACTTTGGGAGGCTGAGGTGGGAGGATTACTCGAGGCCAGGAGTTCAAGGCCAGCCTGGGCAACATAGTGAGACCCCCCTCTTTATAAAACATTTAAAAATTAGCCAGGCATGGTAGTGCATATCTGTAGTCCTAGCTACTCAGGAGGCTGAGGCTACAGTGAGCCTTTATTGCGCTACTGCATTCCAGCCTGGGTGACAAAGTGAGACCCTGCCTCAAAAAAAATAAAAGCATATGTTAATAATTGGAATCAGCATTTGATAATGCTTATCTGTGTGAAAAGACATTTTTAAATTCAAATACATAAAATCTCATTACAAGCTACCATTAACACATAAACACTACAATTGATTTGATCATAGGGAACTCTAACTTCAAACTCCAGTTAAGTGAACTGCTGTCCCCTGCCAAAAAATAAAATATTCATTCTTCTTATTAGTAGATCCATATTATAAAAAAATTATCCTCTATTATAGTATTTTGGATTTCATCAAAAATAATTGGAAATTTCATTTCTCTGTTATGATCTAAGTACCTATGTAATATCTTTGATTTCACTGCTTGGTCTGAAAAGTCTAAAATATTTATTACCTGGTCCCTTACAGATAAACTTTGCCAACCCTTCATTTAAACAATGATAGATTATTTCTTGCTCATGCTACATGCCCATTGCTGGTTGGCAAGAGTCTGTTTATCATAGTCACTCAAGGGCCCAGGCTGGCCTTGAAGGTTGCTGGTCACTGAGTCAAAGGGAGGAAAAGACAGCCCCGGATATCTTGTAGTGGCAATAAAATGGTTGGCCCAGAAAAGTGACATTATTTCCACATCTAACTCATTGGCCAAAACTATTAACATGGCTCCATCCAGCCCAAGGGATCCAAGAAATATAATCCCACCACATGTTCCAAAGGCTGAGTGCCACGCTAATGACAAACCTGCAGTGGGTTAAATGGTGGCTCCAAAATGACATGTCCATGCCCTAATCCCCTAAACCTGTCAGTGTGACCTTATTTGGAAAAAGAATCGTTTGTTACAGCAGCACTTGGAAACTAATACATCACCCTGGAGGACTAGCTCAAAAACTGATACAGATGAAACCATTTTAAATTAAGTTCTGGCAAATCAAATCCAAAAGTATATTGCAATAACACTTCAATATGGCTAAAAGGGGCTTATTACAGAAATAAAGAAATGGTTCAACATTAAGTTGATGTTGAACTGATGTAGTTCAACACATTAACAAGTAAAACAAAAACAAGATCTCAATAAATAATAAGATATATTTAAAAAAATATTATTTGGCATATTCCCAATGAAATTTTTAACAAACGTGGAATAAGAGAAAGGATTTTTCACTTTATAAAAATTATCTAAAAAAAACTAACGTCATACTTAATGAAAAACATTAGAGATGATCTAACTAAATCAGGAATAAGGCAAAGATGCCCACTATCAGCCCTGCTATTCAAAATTGCACTGGAGATCTTTGCCAACGCAACAAGAATAGGAAAAGAAAAGATGATATAAATATTGGGGAAAGAGAAACAAGATGTAATTTTAAAACAATATATTTATCAACATAGAAAATCCAATGGAATCAACACTGGAACGAAAGGAGACTTCAGTTGGGTAGCCGTACCCAAGAGAAACAAATTCACTACAAAAGTAATTAGAACATGTCATGGGAAAAGATTGCATTCGCAGCAGCAACCCAAATTGTCAAATACCTAAGAATAAATTTATCAAAAAATTCATAAAACAAATATGGAGAAAACCAGAAATTTTTTCTATAAAAGAGAATTACAATGATCCCAAATAAAAAGCTGTAACACTGTTAAGATTTAGTTCTTCACAAATTTACCTATAAAGTCAATGCAATTTCAATCCAAATCTCAAGAATATCTTATTAATTCTGGCAAGCTAATGCTAAAACTCATGTAGAATATGCCCACAAATTTCCAACAAAATAGTTTGTAAAACAATGAAGGGCAGTTAATGAATTAATGAGTTATCTTTGTAAGAAGAGGAAAAGAGACCAGAGCTAGCACGCTCAGCACACTCAGCCCCTCGCCATATGATGCCCCACACCATCTCAGGACTCCAAGAACTCTCCACCAACAAGAAGGCCCTCACCAGATGTGCCCCCTTAACCTTGGACTTTCCAGCCTCCAGAACTGTAAGAAATAAATTATTTTTCTTTTTAAATTACCCAGTTTCTGATATTCTGTTATAAGCAAAAGAAAACAGACGAATATACCACCTAAGAAAAAAAATCCAGGTGGATTATTAAAACAGTGGCAGAAATTATAGACTGAAGCTTTTAAGGTCTTGACACAGTAAAGAAACACACAAAATCCAGAAAAGACAACACTAACCAAGATAGATTTAAGACCTACAGATTTAAATCGACAGACCACACAGTTTAAAATTTGATAACAAAAGATCCTATCAGCAATATTAAAATATTAGGAAAAGATGAAGAAAAATAACTGCAAATAATTTAAAGTTAAAACACATGAACGTAATATATAAAATTTATAATACATAAAGCATTCCTCTAAACCAAGAAAAACACGAACTATAGAAAAATGAGCAGAGAATATATAAAGAAAAGTCACAGAGAAAGAAATAGAATTCAAATAAACTTTTAAAATAATGTCATACTTCAGTTGTAATAAAATAAATGCATATTAAAACTACAAGAGAACTATTTTTATCACCCAAATTGGCAACTTTTTGTCAGTGATGCCATCAGAAAGGATGGTCAGATGGTCATACTCTTACATTACATTTAGAAGGACAAGTTGGCAAAAATGTTGTATTCTTTCACCCAGTAATTTGACCTCTAAAAATCCATTTTATTACCTTTTAAATCCCTAAAATGATTTATATTAAAATAATTTTCATCAAAATATTACTTAGTAAAATAGTTAACACAAATAATAACAACCATCAAAAATTTTAAAACATGAGGAAATGTTCATAACAAAATGAAAAAGCATGATATCAAATTGTATAATAGTCGCCATAGGAAGAGAACAGTAGTAGCAACTATTAACATTTGTTGAATACTACTATGGGCCAAAAACTATTCTAAGCCCTTTCCGTGTATTAAGTTATTTAATTTACACAATCCCATTATGAAGATACTTTAGTGCCCATTTTAAAGATAAACCGATGCAATTAAGGTTTGAGTGGATTTATCTATGCTGGAGGGCAACTTTCACCTATATGAAGTAATTAGGCAGTAGCTGCATTGTAACTGCAGAGATTCGATGTGCTCTGAGCTCATTCAGTGAAGGTTTTCAGGTGATGAGGCCTCTTGTCTGGTGACCTGGGGAGCTACAGGTAGAAATTCCACTGCTCACCCTGGACTGCTGGGTGAAAGGAGAGTGAGAGACACCAAAACCATGTCCAGGCTGAAGATGCCTCACCTTCCGGAGTAGGTTGGCATAACCTACTATCTGAGTTCTCACCTCCTAAAAATAACACCAACCTGCCATGATTTCACAACCAGGCTGACCTGGTGAGGCAAAGCCCCTACCACTTTTCTGTCCCCCTCCCCGATTTCCCAACCGGAGTCTCAAGGACCCCCAACACTCAGTTTTGCTTTCACCTGCCCAAATCACTCAAGAAGGAAGCATGGGATTTCAAAACTTTATTATCACTCAATGAATTATCAGCAGGAGATTAAAAAAAGAATGGCTCTGGAGCAGACAGTGCACAAAGCAAGAAAATAATTCGCCAAGGGTAAGTTTTGAAGCCTCAGTAGGGGAATATTTAAGAAGGACTTGCCAGCCTCCACCCCCTTAAGCCAACTTGGTAGATGCTGATACAGCTGATCCTGGTGGCAAACAGCTCAATTAGCAATCAGCTCTATCTTTTCACCTCATGAAAAGGCAACCTGATTTCCCCGCAAGTGTAATATATTAGATAATTTAAAACGCTCTGAAAGTCCCCGTGGAATAATTAAAGAGTATGAGACTAGAAATGTGAAAATGTCGTGATAGATGGCAGCGAACCAGCCCTGTAAAACACAGCTGCAGGAAAGGCGCGGAAGTAATTAATGAAAACTTCAGACATTTTAAAACTTCCCAGCAACGCAGGTCAAAGGCTGACACCATCTTTGGACTTTTCTGTAAGGAGGCAATTTAAAGCTCATAATAGAGTGTCATTAAAACACCATGTGTTCTGTGGCTCCTACCAATGTATGACTTGGCAGTTGGACACTGTGACATCTGAGACACCCTAGACAGTCCAACTCAGGTGCCAACCTGGGAGACAAACGGCCAAAGAAGACTGAGCTTATTAACTACAGCTACAAAGCAGCTTTAATTTAGAAAGTAAAAATGGCACTTAATATTAAAGCCCAAGATGCTCTAGCAGGGGAGCATTAATGAGGCTGGTGAAGAGATGAACTGAATGCTGATGGAGTGGAATCGCTGGTCCTGGTGCTGTGGGACTTTACACCATGCTAGAGACCGGTCTTTTGCTACTCAGGGGAAGCAAGGATGGATCCCACCTTTCTTACCTGGATGGAGACACTGGCTTAATACGCAATTCCACTTCGGTGACCTTAACTTGCTGGATGGTGCACCCATGGTTTGCCCGGTAGTGTTCCAAGAAATGAGGACGCAGAGATGAACGAAACAAAAGTGCTCTCAACCTTCTCGGGGCCTTCCACTTACAGCAAATGTTTTCTGTAGAAGACCAGAGAATAAATAATTGAGGCTTTGCAAGCCATATGGTCATAACTACTCAACTCTGCTATGGTAGCATGGAAGTACAATCAACAGTACATAAATGACTAGGCGTGACTATGTTCTAATAAAACTTTGTTTATCAAAGCAGGTGGTGGCTGAATTTGACCCACAGACAGTAGTTTGCTGACCCCAAGTCTAGAAAGCCACTAAACACAAACACAGTTAATAACTACAATTACAGGAGCCTGCTCTGTGTCAAGTACTGTTCTAAATGCTTTATAGATGTTTACTCACTTCATCCTCACTAAAACCCTCTGAGCTAGTAGTAGTATGCCCACTTTACAGATGAAAAAACTAAAGCACAGAAAGGTTAATAACTTAGCCAAGGTCACACAAGCAGCAAATAGGATGTGCTAGATTTTGAACCCAGCAGATCCAGAGTCTGCGTATGTGAGTATTGCACCAGCTCTCCCATGCTGTACTGCCTCTCAAAAAGTAGATATAGCAAATTGTGGCTGATGCTAGGAAGAAAAAGAAGATGGCCTGAGAGAGAATAGCAGGTGGACCTACTTTAGATGGACTAATCCGAGATAGCTGAGCTTGAGCAGGAGACCGTACCATCAGGAAACTAGTAGTGGAAAGAGAATAACATTCCAGGCTGGATCCATTTTCTATTGCTGCGGTGCAAATTACCATAACCTTAGCAGCTCAAAACAACATAAATATGTTATCTTGTAGTTCTACAGGTCAGACTCCCGGGAAGCTCTCTTGGTTTTTCTGTTCTAGGTCTTACAAGGCCAAAATCAAAGTGCCAACTGGCCAGCCTCTCATCTGAAGCCTGTGGGAAGAATCAGCTACCAAGCTTATTCAGAATTGTGCCAGGTGCGGTGGCTCATGCCTGTAATCCCAGCATTTTGGGAGGCTAAAGCAGGCAGATCACATGAGTGCAGGAGTTCGAGACCAGCCTGGGCAACATGGCAAAACCCCATCTCTACAAAAAAGTATAAAAATTAGCTGAGTGTAGTGGTGCATGCCTGTGGTACCAGCTACTCTGGAGGCTGAGGTGGGCGGATCGCCTGAGCCTGGGGGGTCGAGGCTGCAGTGAGCTGAGATTGTGCCTCTGCACTTCAGCCCAGACAGGAAGGGGAAAGGGAAAGGGAAGGGGAAGGGGGGAAGGATTGCTTGTGGCCGCAGATCTGAGTCTGGTTTCCTCACTGGTTGGGAGGGACTCTCCACTCCGGAGGCTGCCTGTACCCCTCACCAGGTGTCCCCTCTATCTCGAACCAGCTATCGTGCCTGACTCCTTCTCATGCTCCTAATCTCATTGACTTCCTTCTACTCTGCCTCCAGCTGGAGAAACTTCTCTGCTATTAAGGGTTCATGTGATTAACTGGACCCATCTGGATAAGAGAGGCTTCTCTAGGTTAAAGTCTGTAGCATTAATGACATCTGCAAAGTCCCTTCTGCTCTGCCACATTAGATGTCAGAGGTTATGGGGATTAGGCCATGGACATTCCTGGGGGCCCTGAGGAAACCACATGTGCAAAGGCCTTGGCATAGAATGGAAATAAGTCCAGTGTGGCTAGATGGGAGAGCAAGGAAACAGCCAGGCAGGTCCAAGCTAGAGAGGTGGCAAGGGCCAGCTGCTCCAAGGAGGCCTTGCAGGCTGTGACACAAAGTGCGTTTTTGTCGTAAGTGCTATGGGAAGCTGTGAAAAGCTGGTACACAGGAGAAATATTATCCGATTCACATTTTTTAATGTTTAGCTGCTGAAGAGATAATAGATGGGGCTTGGTGGGGGCCAATTAAGTGGGTCACTGTAGTGGTCCAGATGCAAGGTGGTGGTGGCCTGAGATGATGGTAGCAGTGGAGCTGGAGGGAAAGAGGAGATTTGAAATGCAGTTGTGGAGGAGACTTGTTTGTAGATGAGATGCAGGTGGTGAAGAAAGGAAAGGTGTTAAGAGTAAGAAGGAAAGACTTTTGGGAGAGCAGATGTGGGGCTGAAGATTAAGAATTCAGCCTTGGACATGCACTGCCAAGATGGCTATTCAATATCCAGGCAATACTATAAAGTAGGCAGATACAGTCATCCCTTAGTATCTGCTGGGGATTTGTTCCAGGACACCCCGCGGACACCAAAATCCACAGATGCTCAAGTCCTTTAAACCAAATGGCATAGTATTTACATATAAACTACATACGTCCTCCCATTTACTTTAAATCATCTCTAGATTACTTATAATACCTAATACAATGTCAGTGCTATGTAAATTGTTGTTGTACTGTATTGTTTAGGAAATAATGACAAGAAAAAGACTGTACATGTTCAGTACAGACATAAACATCCTTTTTTAAAAAAATATTTTCAATCCTTGGTTGGTTGCAACCGCTGATGCTGAACCGATGGACATGGAGGGTCGATTGTATATTATTTGGGAGGCAAGTAGGTGCCACAGGTTATGCTCATGCCAAAAAAAAATTTCAGCCAATTCTTGTCACTGACTTCATTTGTTTGGATTAAGGTTTTCAGGCTCCACAAGGATGCTACTGAGTGGCCAGCAAAGTGTTGCACACTCACACAACACGACTGCTCAGTTGACTGGATCTGCAAGTGCTCTCATTAGGAGGTTGTAAGCCTGGATGGAAGAGGGAGACACAGGAAGGGGCAGGGGCATTGTTGATGATGAAAGACAAGCCTAGGGCAGGTCCTGGGAGGTGGGGCCTGAGCACGGAGGCGTCTCAGGAGGACACCGTCAATTAGGACCTGCATGAAAGATCTGAACCAAATCACCTTTGCTAAACCCAAATCCCTGACTGCAGAAACAAAGTCCTCAATTAAAAAGAAGCACAGAGATTTCTGTGAGGTGATTGTCAGCCAACAGAGGGACAGAATACTGGCTTAGACAGAATCCATATCCACCTTTTGGCATGCCCAAAAGGTACACGCCCAGGTTCCCTGCAGGATGCCTCAGGCCTGATCAAAGAAGTCAGCGTGACTTGGCACAGGCCTCAGCATGCAGAACTGTCCAGGTGGGCAGCAAAGCTTTTATTACAGTTCCTAAGAATTATTTGCTCTGGATCTCTTCTCCACCTGAAGATTTCTATGTGCCATTTCTTGCAAAAGTTTCCTTCCTTTTGGCCTGGTGCAAACTCAAGGGCCAAAACTGCCTGGCTTTGTATTCCAGCTGTACCTTTTACTAGAAAACCTCAGGAAGGTCAGATTTATCTGTTCCTCAGATGTCTCATCTATAAAACGGAGATGCTAACACTAGTACAGGCATTCCTCATTTTGTTGTGCTTCACTTTATTATACCTCACAGATGTTGCTTTTTTTTTTACAAATTGAAGATTTGAGGCTACCCTGTGCCAAGCAATTCTATCAGTGCCATTTTTTTCAAACAGCATGTGCTCACTTCATGTCTCTGTGTCACATTTTGGTGCTTCTCACAATATTTCAAACTTTTTTTTATTATTATATCTGCTAGTGTGATCAGTGGTCTTTGATGTTACTATTGTAATTGTTTCAGAGTATCACAAACCACAGCATAGCAAGATAGTGCATAAAGGTCAACTCTGTGAGCTTTAATTCAAGAAGGAAAATGGGAATCCACCAGAACCATGACGGACACCCCAAATCCCAGGAAGGAGAACTCATCAACAGTCCCTGTGATGGCATCCAGCTGATAAAAGTAGGTGAAGCCCCAGTACATGAGAGAAGCAAAGAACCTCCCTCTGTGACTCACCTTTCCACTGGGTGTTCGAGCAGCTGGGGCTGAGGGAGAGCACTTTGTTTCTCACAAGCCCTGGAGCTAACTTGGAGAGAGGCTTGGAGATACTGTGAAAGACAGACACCAGGAAAAGCTGCAATCATTTTCCCAGACCTGGGACTGAGAGGAGGATACCCTTTTAAATCCAGACACATATAAAGTCAACCATTCTTTGGTGACCCAGCAGTGTGGCCATGCAGGCATTTTACTCTAGGGCCAGGGATTGGAGTACTTGCTCTGGAGGGGGGTAAGGGCCTCTACAGCCAGAACTGTAGAAAGCTCCTCGGAAGTAGGTACCAGAATTGTGCTGTCCCCCATCACAGGCCTGGGGCAATTGGAGAGCTGCTACAGCTGCAGGTTTTCCTGGGTGACAAGACTTGCAGCCTTGGCGACCTAGAAACAATCTGCATGTGCCAGGGTGTCCCAGCCTGCTGCTCTCCTGAGATTGTGGTACAGTGGGACCCTCTCTGCTCCACCCCCTGCCCCCCGGCATAAATCCAGGTATTCAGAGCACCCGCTCACCAGGACCAGAATCCTGACATGCCCCACCCTTCATGGACACAGATCATGGTGCAATGGGGCCCTTTCCAGTCCACACCCAGGCAGATCACCAGAGTCATTCAGAGCACCTGTTCACCTAGAATAGCAGCCTAAGCTGCCCCACCCTTTCTGTGCAGAGATCCTGGTGCAGGGTGGCCCTCTCTGCTCCACATCTGGGAAGATCTCCAGGCATCTGGAGCACCCACTTTCCTGGATTAGGAGTTTAGGCCACCACACATTCCCATCCAGAGAACCTGGGGCCAAGAATGTTTCCTAGCTCCAGGCCTAGACACACCTCTGGTCACTTGGTGGCCACCCAACTGGATTCTCCCTCGGTGCTGGTGCTTGTGCCTGTCATTAGTGGACTTGTAAGCAGACCTGCTAAGTCCAGCTCCACCTATCTTGCACTCCCCTCCCGCAACCCTGGGGGATAAGCAGGGAGCTCAGACCTCTTGTGTACTCCACACATCAGGCCATTGCCTGAAGCAACAGAGAGCTTTTCCCAGTAAGCAAATATCAAATATACACTCAGCTATGTTGGCCACAGCTGCCTCTTACCTATAAGCACAATCTACCGACTTGTAGGTAGAACTACACAGCCTAATAAAAACTCTGTCAACAGAAATGCATAGGAATATAGAAACAAACCAGAAAGATCCTACCCAGCATTTTCTACTGTAACAACCCCTAGGGAGGAAGGCAAAGAGTAAGGGAAAAACCTCAATGATAATATAAGGAAAGAAAGAGAAACAAAAAAAATTTCTATCCAAAAGAATATAATTATAAAAATATAAAGTGCAAGTGTCTCTGGATGAAAGGGAACCAGCACAATAATTCTGGCACCATGAATAATCTGAATATAGTGACAACACAAAGTATCACGCTACCTCTCCAACAGTGATCCCTAACTAAAATGGAAATGCAAAAATGACAGATGAAGAATTCAAAGCATGGATTGCAAGGAAGCTCAACAAGATGCAAGACAAAGTTGACACAAAGAAACTTCTAAAGCAATCCAGGAAATGAAGGAAGAAATAAACACCTTAAAAAGAAATCAATCAGAGCTTCTGCAATTGAAAAACTCACTTAAGGAATTTCAAAATACAATTAAAAGCAGTATCAATACACTGGACCAAGCAGAAGAAAGAATTTCAGAACCTGAAGACCAGTCTTTCAAACTAACCTAGTCAAATAAAAATAAAGAAAAGGGAACTTCAAAAAAATGAACAAAGTCTTTGAGAAATATGGGATTATGTAAATCAACCAAACCTACAAATTATTGGCATTCCTGAGAGAGACAAAGGAAAAGAAAACAACCTGGAAAACATATTTGAGGGACTAATTCATGAAAATTTCCCTAATCTTGCTAGAGAGGTAGACATCCAATACAAAAAATCCAGAGAACACCTGAGAGATACTATACAAAATGAGTACCGCCAAAGCATATAGTCAGTCACCAGACTTTCCAAGGTCAACAATAAACAAAAAATTTTAAAGGCACCTAGAGAAAAAGGTCAGGTCGTGTACAAAGGGAATGCATCTGGTTAACAGAAGACTTCTCAGCAGAAACCTTACAAGCCAGGAGAGATTGGGAGCCTATTTTCAGCATTCTAAAAGAAAAGAAATTCCAACCAAGAGTTTCATATACTGCCAAATTAAACTTCATAAGTGAAGGAGAAATAAAATGTTTTCTAGATAAGCAAACACTAAGGAAATTAGTTACCACAAGATCAGCCTTACAAGAGATCCTTAAGGGGGCTCTAAAAATGAAAAAAACAGAACAATATTACTACCACAAAAACATACTTAAGTACATAGCCCACAGACTTTATAGAGGAGCCACATGATAGAAACTATAAAGCAACCAGCAAACAATGTCACAATAGGATCAAAGCCTCACATATAAATATTAATGTAAATTAGTATTGGATGTAATGAATGTAAATAGTCTATATGTTCCACATAAAAGGAACAGAGGGGTTAAGTTGGATTTTTTTAAAAAGACCCATCCATCTACTGTCTTCAAAAGACTCATCATGTAAAAACACCCATAGGCTCAAAGTAAAGGGTTGTAGAAAAATCTACCATGCAAATGGAAAAAAACAAAAAAAAAAAGCAAGGGTCTTATATATTCTTATATCAGATAAAATAAACTTTAAACCAACAACAGTAAAAAAAGTAAAAAACAGTTTTAAAAAAAAGGACAAAGAAGGGTATTACTTAACAATAAAGGGTTCAATTCGATAAGACTTAACTGTACTAAATGTATACACACCCAACATTGGAGCACCCAGATTCATAAAATAAGTGTGTCTACACCTACAAAATGACTTACACAGCCACACAATAATAGTGGGGAACTTCAACACCCCACTAATAGTATTAGATCATCAAGGCAGGAAACTAACAGAAATTCTGGACTTAAATTCAACATTTGACCAATTGGACCTGATAGACATCTGTAGACTACTTCACCCATCAACCACGGAACACACATTCTTCTCACCTTCATGTACAACACACTCCAAGATCGACCCCATTGTTTGGCCATAAAGCAAGTTTCAATAAATTTAAAAAAAATCAAGTCATACCATACTCTTGGACAACAATGGAACAAAAATAGAAATCAATATCAAGAAGATCTCTCAAAACCACACAGTTATATGGAAATTACAAACTATCTCCTGAATGACTTTTGGGTAAGCAATGAAATTAGAGGAGAAATCAAAAATTATTTAATATAAATTAAAACAGAAAAAACATACTAAAAATCTTTGGGATGCAACAAAAGCAGTGTTCAGAGGAAAGTTTATAGTGCTAAACACCTACCTCAAAAAGTTAGAAAGATTGAAAATTAATTATCTAACATCACAGTATAGGAACTAGAAAAACAGGAACAAACTAACCCCAAAGCAGGCAGAAGAGAAAAAAAATAACTAAAATTAGAGCTGAACTGAATGACACTGAGATCCAAAAATCCATACAAATAATCAACTAAACCAAAAGTTGGTTTTTTGAAATGATGAACAAGATTAATAGGCCCTTGTATTAGTTCATTCTCATGCTGCTAATAAAGACATACCCAAGACTGGGTAATTTATAAAGGAAAAAGGTTTAATTGACTCACAGTTTAGCATGGCTGAGGAGGCCTCAGGAAACTTACAATCATGGTGGAAAGGGAAGCAAGTATGTCCTTCTTCACAGGGCGGCAGGATTGAGAAGTGCCCAGCAAAAGGAGGAAACCTCCTTATAAAACCGTCAGTCTCATAAGACTTATTTGCTGTCACAAGAACAGCATAAGGGTAACTGCGCCCATGATTAAATTACCTCCCACCAGGAATCTCCCACAACACATGGGGATTATGTGAGCTACAAGTCAAGGTAAGATTTGGATAGGGACACAGCCAAACCATATCAGCCCTAGCTAGATTAACAAAGAAAAAAGACAAGATGCCAATAAGCACAACCAGAAATGACAACAGTGATATTACAACCAATCCCACAGAAATACAAAAGGTCCTCAGAGACGATTATGAACACCTCTATGCACACAAACTAGAAAATCTAGAGGAAATAGATAAATTCTTAGAAATACAAAATCTCCCAAGATTGAATCAGGAAGAAATTGCAACCCTGAACAGACTGATATTGAGTTTTGAAATTGAATCTACAATTTAAGAAAATCTACCAACCAAAAAAAAGCCCTAGACAAGATGTATTCATAGCCAAATTCTACCAGATGTGCAAAGAAAAGCTGGTACCAAATCCTACTGAAACTATTCCATAACCTCGAAGAGGAGGGAGTCCTCCCTAACTCATTCTATGAAGCCAGCATAATCCTGATGCCAAAACCTGGCAAAGACATAATGAAAAAAGAAAATTACAGGCCAATATCCCTGATAAACATAGATGCAAAAATCCTCAACAAAATACAAGTAGACAGCATCCAACAGTACATCAAAAAGTTAATTCACTATGGTCAAAGAGGCTTCATTCCTGAGATGCAATGTTGGTTCACCATATTCAAATCAATAAATGTGATTCACCACATGAACAGAATTAAAACTATTATTAATTATTGTTTACTAAAAGATATGCTCATCTCAATAGACAGAAAAAGCTTTTGACAAAATCCAACATTCCCTCATGAAAAAACCTTCAAGAAACTAGGCATTGAAGAAACATACCACAAAACAGTAAGAACAAACCCATAGCCAACATCATACTGAATGGGCAAAAAGTGGAAGCATTCCCCTTGAGAACAAAAACAAGACAAGGATGCCTACTCTCGCCACTCCTCTTCAACACAGTACTGGAATTCCTCACCAGGGCAATCAGGCAAAAGAAAGAAATAAAAGCATCCAAATAGGAAAAGAAGAAGTCATGCTATCTCTCTTCACTGACGATATGATTCCGTACCTAGAAAACCCTAAAGACTCCACCAAATGGCTCCCAGAACCGATAAACAACTTCAGTAAAGTTTCAGGATACAAAAATCAATGTACAAAAATCAGTAACAACTCTATACACCAATAACATTCAAACTGAGAGCCAAATAAAGAATGTAATCCCATTTATAATAGTTACCAAAAAAATACCTGGGAATACATCTAACCAGGAGATAAAAGATTTCTGCAAAGAGAACCATAAGACACTGATAAAAAGAAAGCATAGACGACCAGGCATGGTGGCTCATGACTATAATCCTAGCATTTTGGAAGGCCAAGGTGGATGGATCACTTAAGGCGAGGAATTCTAGACCAGCCTGGCCAACATGACAAAAACCTGTCTCTAGCAAAAAATACAAAAATTAGCTGGGTGCAGTGGTGCACAACCATAGTCCCAGCTACAAGGGACACTGAGGCAGCAGAAACATTTGAACCCCGGAGGCAGACATTGCAGTGAGCCAAAATTGTGCCACTGCACTCCAGCCTGGGCAATAGAGTGAGATTCTATCAAAAAAAGAAAAGAAAAGAAAAAAAAAGGACAGGACAGGACAGGACAGGAAAGGAAAGGAAAGGAAGGAAAGGAAAGGGCAGAGCAGACAATACCAACAAATTGAAAAAAATTCCATGCTTATGATAGGAAGAATCAATATCATTAAAATGGCCGTATTGCCCAAAGCAATCTATAGAGTCAATGTTATTCCTATCAAACTACCAATATTATTTTTCACAGAACTAAAAAAAAAAAGTTATTCTAAAATTTACATGGAACTAAAAACAAACCAGAATAGCCAAAGCAATCCTAAGTAAAAAGAACAAAGCTGGAGGCACCACATTACCCAATTTCAAACTATACTATAAGGCTACAGCAACCAAAATGGAAAGGTACTGGCACAAAAAAAGGCACATAGACCAATGGAACAGAATAGAGAACCCCAAAATAAACCACAAACCTACAGCCATCTAATATTTGACAAAGTGGACAAAAATAAGCAAGTGGGGAAAAGACTATTCAGTAAATGGTGCTGCGATAGTTGGCTATCCACATACAGAAGAATGAAACTGGAAACCTACCTTTCACCATATATAAAAATTAACTCAGGATTAAAGATTTAATGTAAGACTTAAAACTGTAAGAATCCTGGAAGAAAACCCAGGAAACACTATTCTGGACATTGGCCTTGAGAAAGAACTTATGACTAAGTCCTCAAAAGCAATTGCGACAATAGCAAAAATTGACAAGTGGGACCTAATCAAACTAAAGAACTTCTGTAGAGAAAAAGAAACTATCAAGAGTAACAGACAATCTATAGAATGGGAGAAAATATTTGCAAACTATACATCTGACAAAGGTCTAACATCCAGAATCTATATGGAACTTAATTTAACAAGCAAAAACCAAATAACCCCATTAAAAAATGGGCAGAAGATATGAACAGGCACTTCTCAAGACACAGAAGTGGCCAATGAACATATAACAAAATGCCCCACATCACTAATCATCAGAGAAAAGCAAATCAAAACCACAATGAGATGCCATTTCATACCAGTCAGATGGCCATTATTAAAAAGTCAAAAAACAACAGATGCTGGCAAGGCTGCAGAGAAAAGGGAAGGCTTATACACTGTTGATGGGAATGTAAATTAGTTCAGCCACTGTGGAACGCAACTTGGAGACTTCTCAAATAACTTAAAACAGTATTACCATTCAACCTAGCAATTCCATTACTGAGTATATATCCAAAAGAAAATAAATCATTATACCAAAAAGGCACATCCACTTATATGTTCATTCCAGCACTATTCACAATAGCAAAGACATGGAATTAACCTAAATGCCCTTCAACAATGAACTGAATAAAGAAAATATGATATATATACACCATGGAATACTACACATCCATAAAAAAGAATGGCATCATGTTCTTTGCAGCAATATGGATGCAACTGGAGGCCATTATCCTAAGAAAATTAACATGGGAACAGAAAACCAAATACCACATGCTCTGACTTATAAGTGGATGCTAAACAATGAGTACTTATGGACATAAAAATGACAATAATAGAAACTGGGGACTACTAGAGGGGATAAGGAAGGAGCAGGGCAAAGATTGAGAAACTACTGGGTCCTATGCTCAGTACCCGGATGACAGGATCAGTCGTGCCCCAAACCTCAGCATCATACAATATATGCAGGTAAGAAATCTGCACATGTTCCCTCTGGATGTAAAATAAAAGTTGAAATTATCTTTACAAAAAAAAAAATAAAGGAGATATAAAATCCAGAAATCTGTTGAGCATGTAATCTATGTTTACAAATTCTATTTTTATGATGGCACTGACAGCTATCTGAGAGGGTTTTCTTGAAAACGATTAAATCAATTTAGAGATAAAGACCTAGGCTGGGCACAGTGGCTCATGCCTATAATCTCAGCACTTTGGAAGGCCAAGGCAGGTGGATCCCTCAAGCCCAGGAATTCAAGATCAGCATGGGCAACATGGCGAAACCCTGTCTCTACTTAAAACACAAAAAGTTGGCAAGACATGGTAGCATGCACCTATAGTCCCAGCTACTTAGGGGACTGAGATGGGAAGATTACAGGAGCCCAGAAAGTCAAGGCTGCAGTGAGCCATGATCATGCCACTGCACTCCAGGCTGGATGATAAGTGTGAGAACCCCATCTCCAAAACAAAAAAGAGAAAAGAAATAGCCCAAAAATGTTGTATATGTTCTGACTGACCCACAAACCATTCATTCCCGCATCTCGCTCCCCTTCCCTGGGCCTACCTATTCCCTGAGACACAACAGTATTGAAATTAGGTCAATAAATAACCCTCCAATGACCTCTAAGTGTTCAAATGAAAGGAAGGGTCACACATCTCTCGCTTTAAATCAAAAGCTAGAAATGTCCCCACTCCAAACAATCATTGTGAGGCTAGCACTTAAAGATGGTTGACTGGAGGCACCAGGCACTGACTTCCTCCACAAAGAAAAACAGAAACAGTGAGTAGATCATCACACTTTGAATAGAGCATCTAAAAGAACACTGGAATTCAGCAGAGAAGTGATAGGAAATACCTGAGGCACACAAGGAGAGAAAAGTGAGGCAGCTGGCTCAGCTGGGATTGGCTGGGAGCCCAGAGATTTTCCCCAATGTGGGGAAATGATGAATGAGAGATCCCCACTGGTCCATATTCCCACAGCCAACTCTTACAACCTTTGCGACAGGAGAGCCCCTCGATCCTCACAGGCCAGCCCTGAGACTAGCATAGGAAACTACCTGGAGTCTACGTGACGGCATTGCTCCAGAGAGGGAGCTCACCGTAGGTCTCACATAACTCCGAAGAATGAAGCAGCTGCAGCATGATGTCATTTTGAGAGCTCACCTCCCACCAGACTGTATTCTGCCCTCGGGCCCAATAGCCTCTGCATCTCCACTGATATACCCCCATGTTCACCCAGAGAGCTACAGGACCCAGCAGTGCAGCTGGGTCTGGCATGCTAGCTCATACAATGTCCTATGCCTTGGGGAAAGAGTGGTGCAGTGTACCAGGGAGGCTGCCATGACGACAAAGGCAGTCAAAGCAAGTGTTCTCCAGAGCCTGAGAACTACCAGCCTACAGGCCACTACCACTAACAGCAACCCTGCTCCCTCAGCAGCAGTGCTCCCATGCACTTGCATGTGCCCTGAGTACAGGCTTTTCCCACCTGCTGCTGCTGCTGCCACCACTACCCAAGCATTCCGCCCAGAGGCCTGGGGATTGCCCATCCCTACCCACCACAGCCTGTGCCAATATATGCAATCAGATGGACCTAAGGACAGGCCTTCTCTGCCTACCACCACCTCTCCCACAGCTGAAGCATGCCACCTGGGGATCACCTCATCTCATTCCATCATCCCCCTGGGCACACACATAACATTATCAGGTCTGACAAAAGACTCAGCCCATCTGCGACTGGCTCCTGAGCATGCTGTCTGGGGGCCTAGGGATCACCATAGCCTAGGCCCATGGGCACCAGTGGGGGACCTGAGGACAGGCCTGTCCCACCCATCCACCTCCCCCATTGCTTGAGCATATCATCTGGGGACTGGGGATAGCCTCACCCATCATTCACCTTGGATGTGTGCACACACAATCAGGGGGCCTAACAATGAACCCAGAACTCCTGCTGTCTGCATACAAACATGCCATCCAGAGGCCTGGGGATCATCCTGCCCTGCCCACTACAGCCCAACCTGAACACACCACTGAGGGGCCTGAGGACAGATCCATCCTGCCTACCATCACCCCTCCCAGTGCTCAAGCACACCACTCAAGCATCTAGAGATCACCTAACCCCATTTGTCATGCTGGGCATGTGCATACACCATCAGGAGGCCTGACAGGTCCAAAATGCCTGTTGTCATTGCCCAAGCATATTAATTAGAGGCCTAGGGATTGACCCACCCTGCACATCATGGCTTGTGCCTATATGCACCATCAGGGGGCCTGAGGATAGGCCCACATCACCTAATGCCACCCTCCCCCAGTGTCCAAGTGCATCATCCGGGGCCCTGGAGATTACCCTGCCTCATCCACCACTGATGGCACCTGTGTACTCCTCCTGCAGGCTTACCAAGATTGAACCAGAAAGAAATGGAAAACCTGAATGTCATAAAAATTCTCCCAACAAAGTAAAGTCCAGGAACAGATGACTTTACTGCCAAGTTCCACCAAACTTATAAAGAAGAACTAACATTAATTCTTCTCAAATTATTCCAGAAAATGGAAGAGTAGGGAATATTCTCTACCCATTCTCTAACCCCAACATTACCCTGATACCAAAACCAGACAAGGACAAAACAAAAAAAGAAAACTACAGACCAACAACTCTGATGAACACAGATGCAAATATCCTCAACAAAATGCTAGCAAGCCAAATTCAGCAAGACTTTAAAAAGATAATACATCATGATCAAGTGAGACTTACTCCAGGCATGAAAGAACGGTTCAACATATGCAAATCAATAAACAGGATACATTACATCAACAGAACGAAGGATGAAAACCATGTGATCATCTCAATAGATGCACAAAAAGCATTTCATAAAATTCAACATTCATTCATGGTGAAAACTTGCAACCGATTAGGAACAGAAGGAACATACCTCAACATAATAAAGGTAATATATGAAAAACCCACAGCTGACATAATACTGAATGGGGAAAAGCTGAAAGCCTTTCCTCTAAGAATTAGAATAAGATAAGGATGCCCATTTTTACCACTCCTATTCGACATAGTACTGGATGTCCCAGCCAGAGTAATTAGGCAACAGAAAGAAAGAAATAGAAAACAAATTAGAAAAGAAATCAAATTTTCCCTCTTTGCAGATGACATGATCTTATATTTAAAAAAAACCTGGAAACTCCATTAAAAAAAATAAAAATAAACATACAAAAGTCAGCTGCCCTTCTCTTTTTTCCTTTTTTTTTTTTTTTTTTTTTTGAGATGGTTCTTGCCCTGTCACCCAGGCTGGAGTGCAATGGCATGATCTCAGCTCACTACAAACTCCGCCTCTCAGGTTCAAATGATTCTCCTGCCTCGGCCTCCCAAGTAGCTGGGATTACAGGCACCCACCACCACACCCAGCTAATTTTTGTATTTTTAGTAATGACGGGGTTTCACCATATTGGCCAGGCTGGTCTCGAACTCCTGACCTAGTGATCTGCCCGCCTCGGCCTCCCAAAGTGCTGGGATTACAGGCATGAGCCACCATGCCCGGCCAGTTGCATTTCTATATACAAACAATGAACTAACACAAGAACAGAAAACAAAACACCGCATGTTCTCACTCATAAGTGGGAGTTCAACAATGAGAACACATGGACACAGGGAGAGGAACACCACACACTGGGGCCTGTTGGGGGATGGCGGGCAGGGGGAGGGATAGAATTAGGAGAAATACCTAATGTAGATGACAGGTTGATGGGTGCAGCAAACCACCATGGCATATGTATACCTATGATACAAACCTGCACATTCTGCACATGTACCGCAGAACTTAAAGTATAAAAAATATACATAGAATACAAGCTTAAAAGAAAAAGAAACAAACAAAAGGTAATCCCATTTACAATAGCATAAAAACAAATAAAACACCTAGGACTAAATTTAACCAGGGAGGTGAAAGACCTCTAAATGGAAAACTACAAAGCACAGCCAACTGATTTTCAACAAAGATGCCAAGAACATACACTGAGGAAAGAACACCCCCTTCAATGAGTGGTACTGGGAAAACTGGATATCTATATGCGGAGAATGAAACTAGACCTCTGTGTCTCATCATATGTAAAAATTAACCCAAAATGGATAAAAGACTTAAAAGTAAAAACCTAAGTTATAAAGCTACTTGAAGAAAACATAAGGGAAACACCCTGGTCTAGGCAAAAATTTTATGGCTGAGACCTCAAAAGCACAGGCAATAAAAATAATAGACAAATGGGACTATATTAAATGAAAATGCTTCTCCACAGCAAAGTAAACAATCAACAGAGAGAAGAGACAATCTGTTGAATGACAGAAAATATTTGCAAACTATTCATCCAACAAGAGACCAATATTCAGAATATATTTTTAAAAACTCAAACAATTCTACAGCATAAAAAAACCCCATTTAAAAAGTGGGCAAAGGATCTGAATAGACATTTATTAAAAAAGATATACAAACAGCCAACAGATATGAAAAAAATCACTAATCAGGGAAATGTAAATTAAAACCACAATAAAATATCATCTTACCCCAGTTGGAAATAGCTATTATCAAAAAGGCAAAAAAAAAAAAAAAAACAGATGCTGATGTGGGTGCAGAAAAAAGGGAACTCTTATATAACTGTTGATGGAAATGTAAATTAGCACATCCATTATTGAAAACAGCATAGAGATTTATTAAAAAAAAAACTACAGATAGAACTACCATGTGATCCAATGATACCATGACAATTTATCCAAAGGAAAGGAAATCGGTATATCAAAGACTCCCACGTGTTTTGCGGCACTATTCACAATAGCAAAGATATGGAATCAACCTAAGTGTCCATCCACAGATGAATGAATAAAGAGAATGTGGTATATATATGCAATGGAATATTATTCAGCTATTAAAGGAAATGAAATCCAGTCATTTACAAAAACATGATGAAACTGGAGGCCATTATGTTACGTGAAATAAGCCAGGGACAGAAAGACAAACACTGTGTGTTCTCATTCATATGTGGAAACTAAAAAAGTTGATCTCATGGAAGCAAAGAGTAGAATGATAGTTCACAGAGGCTGGGAAGAATGTACGGGTGGTTAAAGAGAGGTAGATTAATAGGTACAAACATTAAAATAAGAAATATAGAAGAAATAAGTCCTAATGTTTGATAGCACATTAGGGTGACAACAATGTTGTTAGTTAACAACAATGCGTTGGGTGTTTCAAAATAGCTAGAAGAAAGTATTTGAAATGTTCCTAACACAAAGAAATGACAAATGCTTGAGGTGATGGATATCCTAAGTAAACTGACTTGATCATTACACATTCTGTGCATGTATCAAAATATCACATGTACCCCATAAGTATGTACAAACATTATGTATCAAAAAATAAATACAAAAGCTAGAAATAATTAAGCTTAGTGAGGAAAGCATGTCAAAACACCAGATAAGCTGATAGCTAGGCCTGGACTGCCCCCAAATTGCTAATTGAAGCTGTGAATCCAAATGAAAAGTTCTTGCAGGAAATGAAAAGTGCCACTCCAGTGAACTCACAAATGATAAGAAAGCAAAGCAGCCTTATTGTTGATATGAAGAAAGTTTTAGTGGTCTGGATAGATCAAACCAGCCACCACATTCTCTTAAGCCAAAGCCTAATCTAGAGGAAGGCCCTGACTTTAATTCTATGAAGGCTGAAAGAGGTAAGGAAACAGCAGAAGAAAATCTGGAAGCCAGCAGAGGTTGGTTGAAGAGGTTTAAGGAAAAAAGCCCTCTCTATAACATAAAAGTGCAAGCTGAAGCGGCAGGTACTGATACAGAAGCTTCAATAAGTTACTGAGAAGATCTAGCTAAGATCATTGATAAAGGTGGCTACACTAAACAACAGATTTTAATTGTAGATGAAACAACCTTGGTGTGGTTTGGCTGTGTCCCCACCCAAATCTTACCTTTAACTGGTAGTTCCCATAATCCCCACATGTCATGGGAGAAACCCAGTGGAAGGTAATTGAATCATGGGGGTGGTTACCCCCATGATGTTCTCGTGATAGTGAGTGAGTTCTCACGAGATCTGATGGTTTTATAAGGGGCTTTTCCCCCTTTTGCTCTGCACTTCTCCTTGCTGCTGCCACATGAAGAAGGATGTGTTTGCTTCCCCTTCTGTTATGATTGTAAGTTTCCTGAGGCCTCCCCAGCATGCTAAACTGTGAGTCAATTAAACCTTTTTCCTTTATAAATTAACCAGTCTTGGGTATGTCTTTATTGGCAGCATGAGAATGGACTAATACAAACCTTCTGTTGGAAGGGGATGCCATCTAGGACTTTCACAACTAGAGAGAAGGCAATCCCTGTCTTCAAAGCTTCGAAGAACATGCTGATTCTCTTGTTGGGGGCTAATGCAGCTCATAACTTTAAGTTGAAGCCAATGCTCATTTGCCATTCTGAAAATCCTAGGGCTCTTAAGAATCATGCTAAATCTACTCTGCCTGTGCTCTATAAATGGAATAACAAAGCCTAGATGAGAGCATGTCTCTTACAGCATGGTTTACTGACTATGTGAAGCTCACTGCTAAGACCTACTGCTCAGTAAAAAAATTTTTCAAAATACTACTGCTCATTGACAGTGCACCTAGTCACCCAAGAGCTCTGATGGACATGTAGAAGGAGACGAAAGCCATTTTCATGCCTCCTAACACAACATTCATTCTACATCCCATGGATCAAGAAGAAATTTCAATTTCCAAATCTTATTATTAAAGAAATACATTTCATAAGGCTATAGATAGCATAGACAGTTATTCTTCTGACGGTTCTGGGGAAAATACATTAAAAACCTTCTGGAAAGGGTTCACCATTCTAGATGTCATAAGAACATGCATGATTCATGGGAGGAGGTCAAAATATCAACATTAACATCAGTTTGGAAGAAGTTGATTCCAACTTTCATGGATGACTTGAAGGGGTTGAAGACTTCACTGGGGGAAGTAACTGCAGATGTGGTGGAATTAGCAAAGAGAACTAGAATTAGAAGTGGAGCTTGAAGATGTGACTGAATCGCTGTAATTTCATAATAAAACTTTAACAGCTGAGCAGTTGCTTCTTATGGATAAGCAAGGAGGGTGGTTGTTTGAGATGCCATCTACTCCTGATGAAGTTGCTGTGAATATTGTTGAAATGACAACAAAAAATTTAGAATTTTACATCAATTTAGTTGATAAAGCAGCAGCAGGATTTGAAAAAATTGACTCCAGTTTTTTTTTTAAAAAAAGTTCGCTGTGGGTAAAATGGTACCAAACAGCATTGCGTGCTATAGAGAAACTGTTCATGAAAGAAAGAGTCAATCAATGTGGCAGACTTAAAGAAATTTAAAGAAATTGCCTCAGCGACTCCAGTCTTCAGCAACCACCACCCTTATCACTTAGCAGCCATCAACATCAAAGCAAGACACTCCACCAGCAGAAAGATTACTACTCACTGAAGGCTCAGGTGATTGTTAGCATTTTTAGCAATAAAGTATTTTTAATAAACATACGTATATGTATACATAATGCTATTACATGCTTAACAGACTACAGTATAATATAAACATAACTTTTATATTCACTGAGAAACAAACAAAGAAAAACCATGCGTGGTTTGCTTAGTTGCAATATTCACTTCACTGTGGTGGTCTGGAGCTGAACCTGAAATATCTCCACGGTATGCCTGTACCGGGGAGTTTCACTTCCTGGATGGCAGTGTGAGTTCTACAGACCTATTCCCCGGTGAAACAAGCATACCTGGTAAAACTATTAAAAAAACAAACAACCATTTAAAGTCTCCGAAAACTGTCCTAAGGGCATATAGCAAATGAAGAAGCATTTATTCAAGGAAATCTACTAAAACTCAGTAAGAACTGCAAGAGTCTGTGACTTGAACCACAACCCACCCTCTGTCTCCCATCCAGCTCAGCTCCCATCCCTCTCATCCACCCTGGGCAGCTGTGGCCAAGAAGATGGGGGTCCCTCTTCTCTCAGGTCCTAAACCAAGAGTGTAACTCACCAGGAGAAGCAGGCTGCCATCTCCAATTGAAGAGGTTAAATTCCTGGTGAGTGCAGTCAAGAAATCAGGGGCTCCCTTCTTCCATCCAACCTCCTTTCATAGCACAGAGCTCTACCCCCATGCTCATCAGGCCAAGAATACTGAGGCCTCAATTGCCCTTGCCCCGGCTCAGTCAGAAGGCAGAGGTTTCACACCAATAGAGGCAAACCGAGAAGACCAGAGACTAGTGCCTCACCCACTGCCTTGAGTGGTGGCTCAGGGATTTTGCCCAGGGTGAGAAGCAGACCCCCAAAGGAACTGACTTAATTTGAAAGGGAGAGAAAGTTCAGGCCTAAGGGCACTATCAGAAACAATGGAGATCTTGGTGCCAAAAAAATAAAAGGAGGCTGGTAGCTCTTCTCAATTAATAGCAATCAGCTAAACCATAGGCCAGCTAGTTCACCACGGAGAACCAGGGAAAGAGACAGCTAAGAAGAGCCCTACTGGAATCAGAAGAAGCCTCAAACACTGACCTCAAAAACTACCTCTTGGATTAAACCACAGAGTAATCTATGCCCCAGGGCATTGTTGAAATAATATAGCAATCAGCTGGCAATTAGTGGAGCCTAATATCTGGGTGTGATACCAAATGAGACAGACAGTTTCTTTTTTTTTTTTCTTTTTCTTTTTTTGGAGACAGAGTCTCTGTCACCCAGGCTGGAGTGCAGTGGCACGATCTCGGCTCACGAGGCAGACAGTTTTACAGAGATCAGAGAAGGAGATAAAGAGAGCCCTGTAAAAACAACCTTATCTCAGGGAGATTGTAGATGTGGCCTTTACTCTGGGCCTCAATCATTTTGGTTTTCCTCTATGAATAAAGGAGGTCAATATTTAAAGTGAGTACTGCAGGGACTAAGGACAATTCTAAATTACCGCATTTGGGGAATTATGCTCAAATTAGATAACGTTTGGCAAAGCACTTTACAAACTGTAAAGTATGCCGTGTATATTGAGTAGCATTATTACTTAACAGGGTAACCAATAGAAGGTAGAAATTAAGAACATAAATTCTAGTGTCGGGCATGTGGTTCAACACCCTTCCTAACATTGAAGGTTACCTAACTTCCCTAAGACTCAGTAATCTTATCTGTGAAATAGATCATGTATCTTCCAGGGAAAGTATTTGTAAAGTCCTAAGACATTGCCTGGTACAAAGAATACTGAGGCCTCAATTGGCCTTGCCCCGGCTCAGTCAGTAGCAAAACATACGGACGGTAGTGCTAATATCCAACCGTGTCCCAAACCCAAATCTGAAAACAGAAAATTGATACTAATTCATCAATTTGTTGGAAGTAAATAAGATCTATGGAAATAGACACCTGCCACTTTTTAAAAATTCAGTCATCGGTCTGTTAAATGTTACTGGTACATTTGCATATTTCCAATATTCCCAAAAAGTTTCACTTTGTAAAGGTAGTTCTAGGGTGCATCCGAAGGGTATTTGCTGATGGCGCACAGTGATGTACATTGTAGTGCTTTTGATTGACATTAGAAAGACTTCCAACAGCTTCTCAAAGGTACTAAATGATTATTCTTTTGTCCTTCAACTTCTCTTTAATACAGATCAGGTGGACATTATTTAGCTGGAGCCGTGTTGCTTCTGGCAGAAACACTGGGTGACCTTTTTGCGTTTATACCTTAGGTTGGTCCCTGCCTGGCCACTTTGTTCTCTAGATGAAAAGGTGACTCAATTTCCATAGAAGAAATGGTTTGATGGTTTCAGCCTATGCAAGAGGAAAGCAACGTAACTTACTCTTTTTTAAGCAAGCTGCCGTAGGAGTTTTCTTTGCAGACTGTAAAATAGAATTAATGTCTGAGTGTTGGCCTTTACTAGATATTTTGTAGATAATAAATCATCCCCGAACACCCATATTTAGTGAGATATACCACATTCTGTGTATGCATTAATTCTTTACCTACTGAATTCTTAACTTTACCTACTGAAAATATCCCCAGTAAAATAATGCTTCATTCTTTTTTACATCCCCAAGTACAAATGACTCTTTTTGCTGCATGTTGGCTGGTGGAGTGGATCTGACTTTCGTTATGAAACAGTTTCTTCAGTTCTTGTTGTTAAGTAGCTTTTCCCAAGAAATATATGAAGTTTACTAGACTATAGAGTACATTTATTCCCTCATGGTTTACATTTTTTAAGCATGCATATCACCGGCCTTTGTTCTTTTAGCTAAAAGTGAGGTCTCTGGGCCATTGCTCTGGCCGAAGTCTGCCATCAGGCACCTCCCCAACCCCACCTCCATGCTCACACTCAGGCCTCCATCATCTCTCACCCCCACCTCCATGCTCACACTCAGGCCTCCATCATGTCACCCTCACCTCCATGCTCACACTCAGGCCTCCATCATCTCTCACCTGGACTGATGCTGCAGCCTCCTCACTGATCCGCCTGCCTTCAGCCTCAGGCCTCTATAAGCTGAAAGAAGCTTCGGGGGTAGGGCAAAAGGTGAGTGCAAAGTGTTACTCATTCCCAGTAAGTTCAAAACAAGTGAGATTCTGCAAACAATAGAGAAAGGATGACTAGAGACATGTTCAATATTCCTTCCTCCTCGTGAACCTTTATAGTGAACAATCGTCAACAAGCAACCTTTCATTCTGACAAAGTGGGCACCAGCAAGAGGTTAGGTTTCTTTTTAGTTTACATTTTGTGAAATGCATTTAGGACTGACATAAAGTAATGCTATCTTTCTTTACTGAGAAACTGACAGTGAACTGTACTTTTATGCCTACAGGCTAAAAGTGCTCTATTCCCACATCTGAGCCCTACTTGACAATGCTTCAAAAGCAAGTAGCTGCAGGCCAGGATGTCTATAAGGACCTACTGTTAAGCTATTAATATCCTTCAACCTTGAAAAGCCACCTGAAGCACCACACAGGAGTGAATTTGTATTGTCTCCACCAGGAGTGGGAGGGGAAATGGCAGCTACAGTGAACATACTACTCTCTTCCAGCCCTGTCAGGTTCTAACCTCCGGTGTGCTGGACTTAGCTTGTACCAGCTTGAGAGAGGTGACTTAAATTTTCAGGAAGTTTGTGAGCCAGTTGTTAAACAAAGCCATTATTAAAAACTAAGTTACATAAATTTACAATGAAATAAATTGAAATAAATTATAGAAAAAAGATAATAATTATTGGAAACTCATCACTTTCTAATTATTTTATTTCCCTTTGTAATTGTCTATACTCAAGTTTACTTGCATCTGCTATTATCTCACTGGAGAAAATACCATTAATATATGATGGTGCACTACCAAGCATCTCTTCCCAAGTGCACTACCAAGCATCTCTTCCCAACTTCATCTTCAGTACTATCATGCTGGCAGCTTGACATCAGCCATACTGGGAGTGGCTACACCATAAAAATCAGAAGATAACACAAATCACAGGCCCCCATCCCCCTTCAGCAGAATAGGTTGTTAACATTTCTGAGCACACCTGTGGGTCTAACCCATCCTCAATGGTCAGGATTCCATAGAGTAGTCAAATAGCTTCCTCTGTCTCTTCTACCATAGGAGATATAACTCCTGGAAAGAGTGACTGGTCCAGGAAAGATCATATGATCCAAACAGGGCTAATCAGAGATCTTTGGAAAGGGGATAAATATGGATGCTGCTAGAGGAAAGCTCCTTCTCTCTTTGAGATCATAAGCTGAAAGGTTCATGTTACCCTGGAGTTGTGGAGATCTTCATGTAAAGGAAGCATGTCAGAAACCAACAAAGAAGAAACTAGAGAAAAGAAAGGGAACATTTGTGATGTCATTTGAGCACCTAGATCCACCTATACCTGAAACTGGAACCAATTCCTGGAATTTTCAGATATTTAAGAGAAAAAAAAACTTTTGGGGCTTAAGAAAGTATAAGTCATGTTTCCAACTCTTGTAACTGAGAAAGTTCTGACCTATCTACCTTTCTTGGTAGGATTCAAGTAGACCCTTGGGCTCTAATTTAGGTTGTGTACTTTTCAAAGAGTAAAAAATGTTCAGCCAGCTGCCAGGAAGGAATAGGAAGAAGCAGCAGAGAGCAAGGCCAGCCTCCTGCCAACTGAGTACACCCTAACAGTACAACTGTTGGCCAAAGTGCTCTGAAGATGCCTTAACGGAACCTCCATTCCCAATACCCAGGCATAGAAAGCACAAAAAGTCAAACACGCCCTAATCACTAAGACCTCTGGATCCTAACCTCACCCCAAGAGGTTAAGGTTCCATAGGTCCAGGATGGGGCAAATGAATTAGTATTTCTATCAGGTTTCAGGCGATGCTGATGCAGCTGGTCCAGGGGCCACACTTTGAGAACTATAATTTGTACATGGGAAACACAGATGTAGAAGACAAAAGCTTCAAGAGCAGGAAAGAGGGGGACACTCCCCAGACCCTATTCTTCCTCCCCTGGGAATGGTTCAATACACAGAGTGGGCCCCCAGGGGTCGTATTTGTGCCACTTGACTCTGCCTCTTGCTCAGCACTAATCGAAGTCGAGCCAACTTAATGGTTTTTCCCAAGAATTTGAAACTTAGAAAGGAGAGAGACAGAGAGACTGGATGCCATCGTAGCTGACTCTCAAAGGTGGCAACCTAGGAAGTTGATCCAGAAGGCCCGCTGCAGAGGCATCTATGTGTGTTAAGAATAGAAGCTCTAAAGTCAGCCTGCCTGGGTTCTAACCTCTCTGCCCCAAGTAGCTCAATGGCAAAATGGGGATGATAAAAATGATAATGACTTCATGGGGTTGCTGTGAAAAGTAGATCAGATGACATTTTTGGCCCCGAGCCTGGCATGTGGAAGTGTTCAGTAAATGTTAGCTGCTATTACTGTAATTGTTGTCCTTGTTCCATCCTGGAGCTGACCTGGCTCCAGCTCCTCCCTCAATTCCATGAGCTTTCACAGTAGCCTTCCAGTATATTCCCTTCTCGTAAGTTACCTGGAGTCAGTTCCTATGGTTTTCAATCAAAGGAACTTAAGTAAAACACAATTATGTAGAAAAGCTGCAGACACGGCTACACTGCTACGGCATCATGCACCACCAGGTACAAACCAGCCAGGAAATCACTTCATCCTAGTTCATGTAGCCTGCTCTTCATCCAACAAGCATTGTTTGAGTAGCTCTTAGATGACAGGCATTGCACCAGACCTAAAGGGGAAAACATAATCCCTGCACTGAACAAGTTTCCAGCCTGGGAAGAAATCCAGACTTGCACACAGTGAAATGAAGTGCAAGGTGAGAATCAGAGTTAACCACTAGGAAGACAGCTAACAAAAGTACAATATTGCTGCCTCCCCTGTGGGCAACTGGAGCTTAATCCTGCAGGGCAGGCTTGGGGAGCCAGTATAACACTCACACATCAGAGGTCCCCCGCCAAGCAATGGAGCCAGGGCCTGGCTGCACAAATGCTCCTCTGTGGCTGGGTGAGGGTGGCTCCCAAGGGGCATTCATTTCCCCACATTCTTTGCCTACTGTAGGGGAGGCAGAGTGCTCTCCAGGGGCAAGAGAAGGTGCCAAGGCCAAGAACCCAGGCCCTGGCAATTAGAAGTCAGGCCTTGGGCACTAGAGTGGCAAGCCCCAGGGACACGGGCAGGGCACCAGCAGCACCTGCCACCTCACAGGGTTGAGCAAGAGGAAGGAAAAAGCAGAAGCAGCACTTCAGAGAGGTAAAAGTCACTATCCCTGGGGGTAGAACTGAGAGGCTCCAGGGAAGACTGCTCATTTTCCTGACCTTGCTATTGGAGTTTTAAAAATTATGTGCCTTGATTTGTAAAAGTTATTTTATAAAGAAATAAAAACAGCCCATTATTTCTGCCAGCCTCCACTGTTGGGTGACTCAGCAGTTCTGGAGTGGGATACAGACACTACTAGTGGTTGCCACGTACTTGGTAGGAGCAAACGATGAGGATTTATTAATAATAACAGTAGTTGAGTACTTATTTTAATGTGAGTCGGGAAAAAACATAAGTGGCACATAAAATCTTTCATTGTGTGGTATTGCTTGGGATGACATTAAATTTTTAATTAAGTAAATAATAGCTCAGGTAGTTTGGAAATACAACAAAAATTGTAGAGGTGGTGCTCAGGTGACTACAGCCTAAGAGAACATTGCCTGGGCTAATAAGCCTGCCAGAACTATCACTTTCAAGTATGGCAAGTTAAACGGAACTTGAAGGAAATAGGCATTTTAACCTCAAATGGGAGTGGGCATTTAATTGAGGGCAGAAGGAATATCTGGCCTTTTCCAGTTGGCTTGGACACCCCACCGCCACTTTTGACACAACTCTCCACCCTCTTACTTGACC
This sequence comes from Pongo abelii, assembly GCF_028885655.2. Taxonomy (NCBI): domain Eukaryota; kingdom Metazoa; phylum Chordata; class Mammalia; order Primates; family Hominidae; genus Pongo; species Pongo abelii. The sequence goes on along the minus strand of NC_071993.2, from coordinate 127,244,598 downwards.
GCTAAAACTCCAAACAACTATACCAGTAAGATAGACAGAGAAGGGGCATTGCACAGGAAGAGGTGGCTGTTTGAAGGAGGGGTCCACCTTTCTGCAATCTGGTTGTCTCTCTCAAGTCTCGTTTTCCCTCATCACCTGAGAGAGGGTGATATCATGGAATGAAGGGAGCACGGACTTAAAGACCAGGCAGAGGTGGATTCAAATTGGTACCAGAGCTTCCTGGAGGCCTGGGCAGGTCACTGTCCTCTGAGACTGAGTTTCCTCATCAGCAAAAATGGCATATACTTGATATGATGTGATGAGAATGGTACTTTATCTCTGTGTCTTTCTCCCAAAAACCCATCACCCAAGTCTAATCATGAGGAAGATGTCAAACAATGTCTCCAATTAAGGGATAATCTACAGATACTTGACCAGTACTCCTCAAAGCTGTCAAGGTCATCAATGACAAGGAAAGTACAAGAAACCATCATAGCTGAGAGGCACCTAAAGAGACATGTCAGCCAAATGGAATGTGGGATCCTGAATAGGATCCTGGAACAGAAAATAAGACATTAGGCTAAAAACTAAAGAAGTTTTGAATACAGTGTGGACTTTGGTCAATAATAATATGTCAATATTGATCTATTCTTTGTAAAAATATACCATACTCATGTAAGATGTTAACTAGAGGGCCATCTGGCTATGGGGTAGATGGCAACTCTCTGTACTATCTTTGCAATTTTTCTACAAACCTAAAATTGTCTAAATTTAAAAGTCTGTGTAAAAAAATGGAGACACACTCTCCTCCTTCCCAGGATTGTTAGAGGGCTCAACACGATGCTATATGGAAAGTAAGTGACATGCAGAGGCTCCCAATAAATGACAGGCTTCTTTTACCTTTTGAAAGTAAAATCAAATTACAAGATATCACTATATACATCATTCCACACCCCAGTGCCCAAACCAGCTGACAATCTCATTCAGTGGCACTCCAGGGCAGCTCTCAGACACAGATCAGAGAGTCCCATGAAGACCTAAGGCCAGTGAGATTCCAAACCACAGCCACACACTATTGACAGGAAGGATGAGCTTCTCATTCTTTTAAATGCAATGGAGAGCTTGATTAGAGGCGAGTCCATGCTCTGAGAAGGGCTGCCAAGCTGTGACACTTCCGTCCCTGCCTGTGCGGGGCCTGTTAGGACAGGCCAGCTGATATGAAATGAAATGTGTCTTCACACAGATTCGCCACCAAGCAGGGAGAAAGTAGAGAGAAGCCCTTCCTGTCACCCCGCTTCCCATGATATCAAGGTTAAATGAATGCTTCTGAACGACAGAAAGTGTGCCCAGGGTCCCCAAGCAAAAAGCATTGATTACAGGCTCTAGGACTCTCTATTGAGTTTTTCAGTCTGAATTGAGCTCAGAGCCACTTTGGAGAAAGAAAGAAATTATCAGCTGATTACATAAATGGACTTCTTAGGATCGCCTTGGAAATGTGTATTGTCAGTATAGAGTCTTTGGTTGCTTTTTAGAAAGGCTTTTTCCCAAGGACATTTAGATCTGTCTTCCTCGTTGCTTTTACAAAGTGATATCTGCCTTTTCTTTCGTGGGTTGAAAACCATAGGCACCTCCAAATGGCACATTTGTTCCCCACACCTTGCCCGCTTTCTTGTGCTGAAACAGATTGGGGTTGCCAGACTAGTCTCAGGCATGGGTCTGGCACTTGCCAACTGTGTGACACCGGGGACACGGGAGAGGGAAGGCAACAGGGAGATGGAGAAAGCGGGGTCTGGGGAGCTCTGTAGATCAGGCCCCTCATTCAGTGGGGGCTGTGCTGTGGTTAGAATGCTGAGACTCTGCCATCTCCAGGTGTCCTGGTGATCTGAGAACAGCATGGGGCTCCAGACCTTTTTCTCAAACCATGGCGAAGACTCTTCAGCTCCTCTACTGGCCTGGCAGACGGTGAACGGGCCAAGGCAACAGCGAGATACTTCCTCTGCCAGCCTGCGGTGTGGCTCCAAGCAGTCTGCACTTCAATGAACATCTCCTGGCAGGAAAGACTTCCCTCACTAGCCTGTAATTAAAGCAACACAGAGACGATAAACCACAAAAGGTTTGATTGATATAGCTAGAGACTTTCCACTTTAAAGGTCTTTATTTTAAAAAGGATACCATAAATATAGAAAGCAAGCCACAGCTGAAGATATTTGCAACTTACTTCACTGACAAAGGATCAATATCTATTACATACCACATATAAGGATAAAGGATTCTTTATCCTTACAAATCAATAAGAAAAGAGGACAGCCCAGAAGAGAAAGACTGAACTGCCAAAAAAAATATGAAATGATGCCCAATCCCACTAATAATGAGGGATCTGCAAATGGCATCCAAGGGGTATGGGATGGTTGGGAATATGGGCTGGCTGGGCCCCGGAGATAGTAACAACAACAACAATGATAATAGTAGACTGGGCAAGAGAAAGCCCCTCACATGGTTATAAATAACCTCAGAGAATGAACCAAAGGCTGGAGTAGGGACATGAGGTCCTGTCCTGCTCCTCTCCAGAAATACTCTTCTTTCTCTCTCTCTCTCTTTTGTTTTTTTTTTTTTTGAGGTTTCTTTCTTACAAAAAAGAACAAAATCTGAAGCAACCATGATAAAAATATAATATTTGAGAAAGTTGTGAGACGGATATATGAATGTTATTGTTTGAACTGCATGCTTGCTTGAAATATTTCACAATTTTTATAAAGTGAATAAATGGTGAAAACGAGTGAAACTGTGACATTAAAAATAAGGACAGAGTTGGAACGGGACTCCAAGATGAGGAAGCAATTCCGTGGGTCACAGGCCTGGAGGATGGCAGTACAGGTGTCACCTCCCCATCCCAGTGCCCAGTGCCCACTCACCACAGTTATTCCCTCAGATGTTCACGACCATGGGAGGGGCCTTTCTCCTGCCCGGAGTTCCCAGCCCACATTCCAACCACTATACTGACTTTGATGACAGGCCATAAAGACTGAGGCTTAGATTTTTGGTATTAAGAAAGTGTGTAGCTTTCAAATTAGCCAAGCTCTGATGTTAATAAGAATATTCATTATTCATTGTAAATGTAGATACTGGGAAATGCCATGGGCTGAGTTCTTATCATCTGTTACAGGCTGTGTTTTGGTAACAGGACTTTCATTTAAATATCCCAAGTTTTGTCTTTTTCTTCAATTCTGATATATACATATATGTATATATGTGTGTATATATATAAATATATGTATGTGTATATATATATGTGTATATATACATATATATATAAATTCACTGTGAAAGAAAATCAGTACAGGTTGGGGCAAAGATAATGATATGACTTTCTGAAATGTCAAGGATTAGTGCTTTTGTATTCTGCGAGATATCTGATCACAGCAACTTGTGCCTCTTTGTGATAACAATTAAGTCAAAGTTGCAAGAACCTATAATTTTAGGCTTGAAGTTGACTCAGATGGGTGAAATTATTTATTTTTCCCTTGCTCTTTCTGTGGGCTCACATAATGAATTAAATGCAGGGCTCTCTTTCTTGATTATTGCTTTAGAAAGAAATTTCAGAAAGAAATGATAGCATACTTTATTATAGGATTTTTATGTATTGCTAATGTCTAGAAAACTCAGCAGATTGATTCTCTCTACATAAGGTGAAATTGATTGAGTGAATTAGATATCTATTTTTAAAAAAGCCCATCAATTGTGACCTGAAAACTTTATAGAAGAGGGCACACAAGGACCCAATGGGAAAAGTGTAAATCTACCACCAGATATGTCAGATTCCACCCAGAGAATTGTCTAAGATTGATCTAAGAACCGTGCTATCCAATAGGTAACTTCTAAATACTAAGTAGTATAAATTACCTATGGGAGATGGAAGACATGTGAAAAGCAACTAAAAATATACTCTGAGGTTTATAAGGAAGGTCCAAATTAAAGAAGTTAAATTATAGGCATTTAAAAGCCAGGCATAAATAAAGTTTCAGGTGCAATTTCCAAGGAGTCTCATAAGATAATGACATCAGTAGTCACAGGACAAGTTCTGAACATCAGGCAACTGTGTAGTTGAAGAACATTGGACTCAACATCAAGAGATGCTGATTCCAGTAGCTTCTCCATGTAGATGAGAGATCTCCACAATGTGTGTTTGCCCAGCATGCCTTTCTCATCCTTTCTCCTTGAAAGGAGCTCCTTCCATGGGGTTCAAGTGAGGCGAACCTTTGAGGCTATCTATGTTTGGCCCTCCAAACCCAATCACCACCCTTCCTTACCCTGCTCTGATGCCTGGAACCCACAGTCTGGCCTGTGTTCACAGCTCCTTGGCATTCTGGTTTCCAGCTAGGATTGTCCAATGGGAGTCACCAGTAGGAGAACAAAAGACAGGAGGAAGGTGAGGTTTAGGGTTTATTTCCCACCTCCTTCTCTTCCACTGCCGAAGGCCACAGCTCCTGTCAGGAAGCCTCCTAGGTTCCAGTAACTGCCCCCTCCTTGCTCCGGCAGGCCTAGGGAGGTAAGAGCAGCCAGGGTACTGTATTATCCCTTATTGGTGTTTCTAAATCCTTTCCTATGTCTTGGCAAATAATCTATTTATGATGCTTAAGTTACCCACATTGAGTATGCCGTCCACTTCCCACTGGGAGCCGGCTAACGGCCCTCCCTTGTCACCAGCTCCACCAGTGGGTAGAGCCTGGAGGTTCTAGACTTATATCATTCAGACAGCTGGTGCTCCTGGTAAACGAAGAGCACCTCTTTCTTGATTGTGGTAAGCAAGATGGAAACAGGTTTAGATTTGCATTTGGAAAGAAAACATTGGCAGTAAAACAATATTAGGAAGAAGGCAAAACTGGAGGCAGGGAGACCAGTTGTTGGGTTGTTTTTATTGTTGTCTTATGCCTACTATATGCCAAGTACTGTGTTAAGTCCTAATAATGTAAACTTGCACAAAAAAACAGTGGTGTCTGCAGCCTAGAGAACTTGTTGAATTTGAAGTATTATGATTACCTTGACCTGGACTTAACCTCATTTGGGACACTGACACCATTTGCAAACTCATCCCAGATTTAAATGTCCTATGCAGAAGTTTCTGGATTATTTTTCTAAAGCCATATTTAAATAGACCAGAATACTCCAACTCTGGAGGTGCAATTCATCTGGCAATTTCCGTCATTACAGGAAAAGAGCATTGTCAAATCCTCACAACAGCTGGAGGAGGAAAGTTCTGTTGTTTTCCCAATTTTACAAAAGTGGAAACTAAGGCCCAAGATCACATAACCAAAAAAAATGATAGGACTTCGATTGAAAACCAGGTAATCCTGATTTCTATAACTTTGATCTTGACCTCTGCTCTCTACTGCTTCTCTAATCATTTTTGGAATAATCACAAAAAATCGCCAAGGAATGGTTTTATAGGAAAAATGGGAAATCCCCATAACATTCAGACCGCAGAAAACATTATCAAAATTAACAGTCAGGAACATTTTCAATATTAACATATCAAGCCAAGATGTTATTCATGCCATTTTAGGGATATTATTGCATGCGTCTCAACAGAGGGTTCTTAGTATGGAGCCCTAGCACGGCCTAGTGAGAATCTAATCTATTTTTTATTGTATCCAGAATATCACATTGACAGCTGGAGGCTCTCCAGTTCAATTGAGTATTAGCACTGAGCATTCAGTCAGTGCTTCATTATCATTAGTTATGACTGAGACACAACACACTTGTTAATGGAGTGCATAGTGTTCTCTTCATCATCTGCATTTGCCATCAAACCACGGTATTGTGAAGCACAGCACATTCAGGTTTCAGTAAGACGTGTGTGTTTAGCACTGATTAAAGCAGCCTATTCTGCACCTGCTTCTCATCAGACAGGGTGGGCACTCAGGGGCTCCTCTCTGAAAATCGAGGGATGGTGTTTGCTATGTTAAAACTTACACTTGGCTTGGAGTGTCTCACTCCGCTCAGATGTTCAGGGGTTGTGAGTTAAGACATAAGTCCTGGAGACAGAGAAGGAAACAGATCCAATTAGAGGAGAGAAAGATGTTTCAGATATTTGCCTTGCAAATGGTGAAAGTACAACTGCTTGCCATTTCCATTGGCTGGGTGGGAATTTGGGGTGCCTTGAAGGCACAAAACCATGGAACCAGAAAATATGAAAAATCGAGTGTTTGGGCTAAGTTGGTAGGTCAACAGTTGATAAGTAGCCATAATGGGCATGCATGCACGCGCACACACACACACACACACACACACTTGATAATCAAAGATCTCCCTGGAGGAGTAAGCCAGAATCCAAGAGGGAGTTGGCTCCCACCCAAGGCAGTGGGTCTGAAATAGAAGAGCCACAGGAGATCAGAATGGGTACAAGGGGTCAGTTTAAATCTCCCACAGCCTATGGGGCTACTGCCAGGTATTCAGAGAACAAATATGAGCCACCAGCACCAAGGAGGCTGACTCTTCTAAGGGAACCCAGCCTAGTCTAAAAGCTTCTTTTATTGCTTGCAGTTGACTGACCTCGATGTGCAGGCAAATAAGCCTGCCAAGGGGAGGAATACAGGAGATTCAAAGTCCGGCCTTTCGCTGGGTTACTTTGCAGTTCCTGCCTCTTTCTCATGTTATTCTTTCCCCACTCTTCCTCAGCACCAGATCAGATCGCCCACATTGGCTGCCTACAATGACCTAATCAACTGGATAACTATTCAGCACTTCATTTCTCTATACGCCAAGTGCACACAGTCTAGAACCAACTTTGAACCTGAGATTGAAGAAAGTTCTCATTGTGAGCCATCCGAAATAACTAGCAAGAGTTTGCCAATTACCACGTCATGGAAATTTAACACTAACAGAAGTTGACTGTGGGTTATAAAAGAAAAAAAAAAATCCTTTACAAAATAAATTAGTGAAATCAAAACATTACTTTAGACCATCAAAATTACGCAAATTCTGCCTGTCTTCACATTTTTTAGTCAATTTATTGCCAATGCGGTGTGTATATTCAATATTCTAAGGATTTCTATGGGAATAACTTCATTTTAAGATAAACAAGTTTAGTCACTGACATCTAAATGTAGCCACTGGAATAAAAATGAAATGGGTCCAGCCTCTTACAGTATCCAGAATTTTCCATATGTCTATTCTATTGTAGCTGCCAAAGTCACCATTCCTTGTCAACCTCTAATTGGACACCAGGCCTAAAAGCCTTCAAGGATGGGGAGAGTCCTTTTGAGCTCTCAAATCCAGAACTTCAACCTACTCCAGGCTTAGTTATAAACCTATTATTCTCTAACTATGAAAACTGTACCATCTTCAGGCATCCCAGGGACCTTGAGACCTCATAAAATGAGAGCTCTCCAGAGGTCAAGTGCCACATGAATGTGCTGACACAGAGATGGATTTTCTCTATCTCTGAAATGATAACTGAAGAAATGATGAAAATTACTGATTTTATAGATGCAAATATTAGGAATCTTTAAAAAAAACATGTATACCTAATGCGGAGGGAGAGAACTTTTAACTAAACAATTGCATTTAGTTTTACTATAAAAGGTAGGGAAAATATGATCCGTGTATAGTGAAATCAGTAGAAAATTCCAATACACATTAAGCCCTAGATTGTATTGAGATTATCTTTCAAATAAGATTTCCATTGCTGGAGTACCTGCTAAGAGATGCATTAGAGGAATTTATAAAAAAAAATTAGTCAATTGCAAGGTGACAATAATTCTCTGAGCTAATGCAAAGCCACAGATGTAATTCCAAGCTTAACACAGTATGAAATCCTAAACACTATGAAACAAAATGCTTGTTTCCTGTGCACTTTTTCAGGATGTGTTTGTTTGTCTCCGACTTTCCTTTCAGCTCCAACATCTAACACTTCAGCCACAGGCCCCCAACATCCATGATAATCACTGGGAAAACATAAGACTGGGGCCAGCAAAATTCACAACCATCTTCAATTTTCTAGTGCAGTAAGTCCTACCCAAAGAATGTATAGGTCTCCAAGGGTCTTTGCTGGGAGTGAAGAAAATAAGGATGGTGAGAGTCCCTTTAAGCTCTGAAATCCAAAGCTTCAGATTACTCCAGGCTTAGTTGTAAACCTATTTTCCTACAACTATGAAAATTGTACTATCTTCAGGCATCTCAGGCACCTGGAGACCTTATAAAATGAGAGCTCTCCAAAGGTCAAATGCAGTATAAATCTCCTTTAGCTTGCAGCAGTCGCTCTGAAATTTGTTATTATAAATAATCCATGGAAGACCTGCCCCGAATGCTCAAGTGACATTTCTTCATGATTTGAATGTCTTTGCCATGGTAATTCAAGGGAGTTTTCAATGTAGTCACACAAAATGTTCAAACCAGAAACATGAAAATCAAGTCTGGCAGCTATAGAAGGCCAAAAGAAAAAAAAAAAAAGCATGCATTTAGAGAAGGTTCATCAACCTGTTCCTCATGGAATTGTAAAATCCAGTTAGAAAGGACTTTCCAAAATTCTGGATGAAGTCTTGCATCAGTGGCTTGGAAAAGAGCCCCAGGACTTGTTACATTTCAAGAAAGCATCTCTGGCCCTGTTAATAACTGCTGCTTCTCTTTAACATTTGGCTTATGTGAGCATCCAAAATTCTGTTTTCTCTTCTTTTCATATTGCAACCTATGCTCAAATCACTGCTGAGTGTACTCTATGGTCCTGCTGTAGTTTTTAAAATACTCATTAGCACTCTAATGAAGAGATCCTATTGGGTCTCTTCTCTGTGCTGAGAGATATCATATGTTTGGGTATTTTAGGAATGGCAATCTTATTTCAATTTTGATTGGCATAAATATATTTTTGACTGATGCAGCTCCAAGTTTTAGTCTGTCATTCGCCTGAAGGTTTGTCAGCTCCTCTTCCAAACGCAACTGATCAGCACTTCTCACTTTAGGATTCTGTAATTAGTTAGGATACACCTCAGTAATTTTAAGCACCTGCCCTACCTCCTAGCATAGAAAAACTCATAAACCACTCAAGAGCTCTAAACAGTCCTGCATTCACTGTGCCGCCTACTTCATTGTGAGGATAAACAGCCTCTCTCCACTCCATTTAACTCAAATCAGTGACACATCTCAAGGTTTACCACTCCAGGTATTCTTATTCCCCATTTCACGTGCACAGCTTGCTTAATAGCAAGCTAAGCTATCCATTTAAAGGCCTTAAGTAACTTATTTACCTTCACCCTTTTGGGGAATTAATTCAGTATTTTTTACTTAGGAGCCAATTACATCCCAAGAAACTGATTTTTTCTCTTTGAATGAGGTAAGTATCTCTCTTGGGTTCTGATTGAATTCATACTATTATCAATGGAATACCAGGAAAGGTTAGGACAGGATGCTTTAAAGATATGAAGAACATCCAGAAGAAAGTAATGAAAATAAACAAAAGGATGCAAAAACAAGACTTGCAAAAAGATAAACGAACTGAGACCAAAAGGCTGAGAAAAGTTTCCTATGCTGCCTCTCTCACAAATGCACAAATGTCAAATTCTTATAAACATTTATTTACATAAGTTAGTGTCCATTAGTAGTCTTTCTGCCCCAGGTCCATAACACTATTGTCTTTGATCTCAAAGATGTGTTGAATTCTCCTGAGCTTATAGAAGTCTCTCAATTATTTTAGAGATTTTAGGGTAATGTGATTATTATCCTCAAGGGGTCCAAAATGTAGGGGTTATCTTATATATGACTAAATAAAAATAAAGTCCTAACAATGAACTATGAATAGTGAGTGAGGACCCCAAGGACAACTGAGAAAAAGTGTCGTTCTTTAAGTTCCAAAACTAATCACTAAAATATACACAGTAACCAATCAATGTGTGCTGGATTTCAACTCTATACAAGGTACGACAGATGTTTACCATGAGTTGTTATGTTTCACCTGAAAAGATTATCAAAACATTCTCCATATTGATGCTGCCCTTTTGAAGCAGTAATGAACACAATGCATATAGCATACAGTTCATACTCAATAAATATATTTTAAATAGATAAGGTGATACATGGGTGGCATGCATCTTCTTGGTAGCTGATTGTGTTAGAATTGCCGCAATGCAAATTTTAGAGTAAGAAACATATAGTTCTGATTAAATAACAAAATTACATACAGTTAAACACTTTGTTCAGAAGCAACTACAGTATTTACCCTTTTTCTCAGCATTTTATTTTTTAGGGTCATCTGCAGAAACTAATTTGACCAAAGTCAACTGAAACCTAATGTATGAACTCCCAGTTAGATATGGCAAAGGAAAAGCATTTTGTAATTTACTCCTTAACTTGAAACCCACAGAAAAATTATTTTTAAAAAAGAACAAAACAGAGATTTTACAAAGTCTCCATTGTCAGTGAAGCAAAGTAATGGTCATAATCCCAAAATGCAAAATTAGAAGAACAGCTAAAAAAAACTGTAAAACACAGGCCAGGGTGAAGCAGGACTCTGAAAGTTAATACATCACATCTCTGATCCAGACCTGGATACAGGTCTCCCCACAAGTGTTCTTGAAAGACTGACCTATTAGACATCAAGACAGGAGGGAGGGGTCTGGCAAGCCTTGTAAGAACAAAAGTATAACATTCCAATAGCTTCTCAGTGAGTCAGTGCAGAATGGCAAGGGAAGGGAGCTGAAGGAGGAACCATGTGACGTGCCACTTGATCATGTTCCGGCCTTCTGGCCACGGGTTCGTGAAGGGCTGGGGAAGGCAAAAGGGACTTTAGGGACTTCTTTCCGTATCATGACTCAAAAGGCCTGTGGCCTGGGGGGCTCCACCATGAGTAAACTCCCCACTCAGTGCCAAAACTAGAGGACAAACATGACCCTTGGACGGAAAATCTAACGGAATGTGGTGTCCATATAAGAAAACAGTCTTAAAATAAGTTGTGAATAGCCCTAGCTCACTGTCCCCTCCATACCTTACTATTCTTCAGCACACATATGGCAAAGAAAGGGATGTTCACATTTAAAAATGAGTGGTAACCAGTAAGAAATCTACAGAGAACGACAAAAAGTAAGAAGGGTGAAGAGTTACAGAGTGAAAGGAGAATGCAAGAGCTGACAAAGGGAATTCACCTGGAAAACAGAAGTGTTTAGACAAATCATTCTACATAAATTCAGACAGCTTAATTATTCTGAAAAGAGCTCAATAAGACACACACAAAAAAAAACAAAGAAGATATAGACAACAGGAGAAAAGAAAGTGCAAGCTGGCAGTGAAAGTCAGAAAAGAAATGAAAAAGATCTTCACAGAGACCTATTAGAAGCCACAAAAAGAAGATTAAGTGTGACTGAGAATATAGAGATATAGAGATCTTTTCAGAATTCCATTTTTTAAAGAGAAACAAAAAGATAAATGCTATTAGAGAGAAAAGGATAAAAATGACAAAGATTCAAACATGCATCAACCAATAAAGCTACCCACTCCTGCCAAAAAAAAGAGCAAGAAGATTTGAATGGAAAAAAATTACTAAAAATACTACAGATTTAAAATAACAGTATTTTCTTTTCTTTTTTTTTTTTTTTTTTTCTTTTGAGATGGAGTCTGCTCTGTCACCCAGGCTAGAATACAGTGGCACGATCTCGGGTCACTGCAACCTCCGCCTCCTGGTTTCAAGCGATTCTCCTGCCTCAGCCTCCCAGGCAGCTGGGACTACAGACACATGCCACCACGCCCAGCTAATTTTTGTATTTTTAGTAGAGATGGGGTTTCACCATCTTGGCCAGGCTGGTCTCAAACTCCTGACCTCGCGATCCATCCGCCTCAGCCGCCCAAAGTGCTGAGATTACAGGCGTGAGCCACTGCGCCCGGCCAACACTAATATTTTTAAATCCTAAAAGTTTTTTAAAGATTTTAATTTGAAAGTCCAATGGCCAACAGATGTTCTTCAGAACGAAAAGAAATGAATGTCAATGTGCAGAAGAAATGAAGCACAGCAGCAAACATAAAGATGTAAGCAATTGTGATGTTAGGGTGTCAATTTTGGATCTTTCCTGCTTTCTCCTGTGGGCATTTAGTGCTATAAATTTCCCTCTACACACTGCTTTGAATGTGTCCCAGAGATTCTGCTATGTTGTGTCTTTGTTCTCGTTGGTTTCAAAGAACATCTTTATTTCTGCCTTCATTTCGTTATGTACCCAGTAGTCATTCAGGAGCAGGTTGACAAGTTAATGGGTGCAGCACACCAGCATGGCACATGTATACATATGTAACTAACCCACACATTGTGCACATGTACCCTAAAACTTAAAGTACAATAATAATAAAATAAATAAATAAATAAATAAATAAAGATGTAAGCAAACATAAGAGACTGTATTTTCTTCTCTTGATTTTTTTTCTTCTCATGCCCAAGTGATTTACCTGGGAGAGGCAAGTCTGTAATGTACCCTGAGCATTCCTGCTTGCCCTGGCTAAGTATGTCAAACTACAAAAGTCTTAAAAGGATAGTTAAAAGCAAAAATAACATTGTAAGTTGTGAGTTATAATTATGAAGGTATAAAATATATGACAACAGTAACACAAAGAGAAGGGTATGGGTAAGTGGAATTAAACTGTTTGCTAGGTGGAAAGGGTAAAGTAGGAAGTGGAAAATGTCATGGGTAAAATGTGAAAATGGAAGTGTGAGGTGGAACTTTATTTACTCTAAGACTTTGATAGATTAAGGATGCATATTAATGGCCTCAGAGCAACACTAGAGAAATAATAATAAAAGATGTAGCTAAGGAGTCAATAAAGGAAATAAAATAGAATGCTAAATAATATTTGATTAATCCAAAACAAAAAAGCAGGAAAGGAGTAACTGAGGAACATAAAACAGAAAGGACAAATAATAAACAAATAGCAACATGACAAACTTTAATATTGTTGGTTGTTATTAATTTAAGGATAAAGGCATAAGTTTATAGTATAAAGATGGAAGGCCAGGTGCAGTGGTTCACGCCTGTAATCCCAGCACTTTGGGAGGCCGAGGCTGGCAGATCACCTGAGGTCAGGAGTTCAAGACCAGCCTGGCCAACATGGTGAAACTTTGTCTCTACCAAAAATTTAAAAATTACCTGGGCGTGGTGGTGCACGCCTGTAGTCCCAACTACTCGGAGACTGAGGCAGGAGAATTGCTTGAACCCAGGAGGCAGAGGTTGCAGTGACCTGAGATTGCACCACTGCACTCCAGCCTGGGCAACAAGAATGAAACTCTGTCTCAAAAATTGATAAATAAATAAATAAAGATGGAAAAAAATACCATGCAAACAATAATCATAAAAAAAGCTGAGGTGTCTGTATTATCGTCAAACAGTACAAATATCAAGAAGTAAAATATTACCATAGATAAAAAGGGATATTTCATGATGATAAAATACTTATTGTATAATGAAGACCTAACAATTTGAAATACATATGCACCAAATAACAGAGTATCAAATACGTAAAGCAAAAATTGACAGAACTAAGGAGAGAAAAGACAAATCCACTTTCACAGTTGGAGGTTTTGCTTTCTGCTTCCCAGTAATCAATAGAACAAATAAACAAAACATTGATTAAGAATAAAGAAAATCTGAACAACACTATAAACCAACTTGACTAAATTAGTAGTTTTGGAACACAGAAATCAACAACTTCAAAACACGCGTGTTTTACAAGTGCACACAAAATCACCAAGATAGGTTATATGCTCAGTCATGAAATGAGTTCAATAAGTTTCAAAAGATTAAAACCTTACAGAGTAAGTTTGCCGTGCATAATAAAATTAAATTAGAAATTAAAAATAATATATCTAGGAAAAAACCCAGACAGTTGGAAATAAAATAACATACTTATATATGATCCATGGATCAAAGAAGTCACAAGGAAATTAGAAAATGTTTCAACTGAATAATAATGAAAACACAACATACCAAAATATGTGGGATACAGTTAAAGCTAGCTCAGGGAGAAAGTTATTATTTTAAATGTCTACAATAGAAAAAGAAAAAAGATTTAAAATCATGGACCAAAGTTTCCCCTTATGAAGCTAGATGAAAAAGAACTAACTGGATATCAACTAAGATATAAAGGTAAAAAGAGAAATCAATGAAATAGAAAATAGACTAAATAAATATGGAAATTTAACAAAGTCGAAAGTTGGTGGGAAAAACATCAACAAAATTGATAAACCCCTTGGCAAGACTAATACATAAAAAAATTGAGAAAGCACAAATTACTAATAATAGGAATATAAATATATCCAACAGATATTTAAAGAATAATAAGGGAATAATATGAAGAATTTATTGCCAGTATGACAACTTAGATAAATTCCTTGAATGACATTAATTACCAAGGTGGAATCAAGAAGAAAGAGAAAATCAGAATAACTCAGAGAAATTGAATCTGCAAATCAAAAACCTTCTCACAAAGAAAACCTCATGTGTCATGTAGTGGTTATCACGTTCACCTCACACAAAGAAAACCTCATGCCCAAGTGATTTCCCTGGAAGAGGCAAGTCTGTCATGTACCCTGAGCATTCCTGCATATTCTGGCTTGAGTATGCCAAACTACAAGGCCCAACCATCCCCTAATACTGAGCAGTTTATATAGCCAGTCATATGGGCAGTTAAGTGGGTCAAAGCAACCACTAGTAACTACCATGGGCCTACTTACTCCTTAGGGTAGGGAGATGCTGAGTTCTTGGCCCTGGGTTTCTCAGCTACAGCACGAACTATTGTAGGCATATTCACCATCTGGTCCCATCACAACACCCTGTGGGACTTGCAGCAGGAACTGCTCCTGCTGTTTGCATTGCTGTGAGTAATAAACTGCGTTACTCTAATCCATTAGGTCTCATCGCCCACTTTCAGTATCTATGAAGTTTTGGCAGGTTTACGTCTTGCCATTGAGGTAGAGGTTCTCCTCTGACATGAGCCAACTTAACTAAAGAAATAATGTCATCACTACACAAATTCAGAAAATAGAGGTAGCGAACATGCTTTCCAATTTATTTTATGAAGCCAACATAAAACAAATACCAAAACCTGACACTTTAGAAGAAAAAAAACTACAGACAAAATCTTTCATGAACAAAAATGCAAAAGCCCTCAACAAAATGTTTTTAAAAAACAAATTTAGTAATAAATAAAAGTGACAATATATCATAACAAGGTGAAGCTTATCCCAGCAATGCAACATTGAGTCAATATTTGAAAATCAATCAAGGTAGTTTACAATATTTACATAATAAAGGCAAAAATTGTATGATCATTTCAATACATACAGCAAAGAAATTAGACAAAATGAAACAACCATTCATGATAAAAATTCTCAGCATGCTATTAATATAACTTTCTCAATTTGATAAAGAGCAGCTACTAAAACCTACAGCTAACATCGTACTTAGTGGTGAAATAATGTTTTTCTCCTAAGAACAAAGTAAGGATGTTTGCTCTCACCACTTCTATTCAACTATTGCACTGAAAGTTCTAGCCATGCAATGAGACAAGAAAAAAATAAAAGGCAAGAGGATTGGGAAGGGAGAAGTAAATCCTTATTTGTGGACAACCTAATTATCTATATAGAAAAATACCAAAGAATATATTTAAAATATCATAAAGTTAATAATCTAAAAATGTTCCAGAATATGATTTATATACAAAAAATCTTGTATATTTATATATATAAGAAAAAACTATTGGAATTTTTTAAGAAGTATCACTTGCACCAGCATCAAAATATATGAGGTGCTTAGGAAGAAATTCAATGAAAGATATATATAACCTGTACACCAAAACACCAAAAACATTGCTGAGAGAAATTAAATAAGGCATATATAAATGGAGAAATATACCATTTTCATGGATTTAATATCTCAATTTTATTAATATGTCAATTATCTCAAATTGGTCTACAGAGTCAACATAATCCCAGTCAAAATCCCAGCATATACTTTTGTACCAATTAACAAGCTACTTCAAATGTATATGAAGACACCAAAAATAGCCAGAACACTTTAGAAAGAACAAAGTTGGATGATTTACACTACCTGATTTCAAAACTTATTATGAAGCTACAGTAATAAAAATATTGTAGTTTTAGTGTAAGATATACACACAGAGTAATGTAACAGAATGCAGTACCCAAAAACAGACCTGTGTATACACATAACTGACTTTTGATAAAGGCACCAAGGTAGTTCAAGAGAAAATAGAATTTTTTCAACAAATGTTACTGGGAAACTTGACACCCATATGGAAAAAAATGAATTTTAACCCATACCTTATACCATACACATAAAGTAATTTGAAATGGATCCCAGGCCTAACAGTAAAAGCTAAACAAAGATGCTTCTGGAAGAAAATATAGGAGAAACGTTCACAATCTTGTTGTTATCAACCAATCCTTAGAACACAAAAAGCACTAACTAAAAAGAAAAAAAAATTAATAAACTGGACTTCATCAACATTAATAGTGTATGTTCTTCAAAGACGCTATTAAGAAAATGAAAAGCAAGCAATACCAGGAGGAAGTATTTGCAAATAACGATACAATATCATCTTTTAATTTTAAAATGTAAATATTATTGATAACATATTTATATAATCATAATTATTGCGTAATATACCCAATATAAATATATATTTATGTAGTATTTGTTTATATTACCTAATGTATAATTATTATTTTATTTTTATTATTTATTAAATGTTATTTATTATAAAGATATGGCAAATAGTTTGGCATATATTATATATTATAAAATAGATATGTTATTTATTCTGATATAATACAGAACAATTAGTTTTGTCCAAGTTAGTGTTTTAAATTAACTGTGTCCAATAATTAAGATAAATGAATGTAAAAATGCAAATGTTTGTGCCATATGCATAAATACAAGCCTCTAAAAATGCACAATTGTCTTACATTCCTTCAGTGTTAGTAAATATGTTGTCTTGTCAGAGATTTACATTGCCTCAGAATTTAAATTTTTAGCATCATTAAAAGTACACTCAAATAATTATTCACATGTAGTTGATGTGAATATTTGGAAAAAGCATTGAGGTAAAATACTTCTGTTGCATACGAACTATACACAATTAAACTACAACTACTGCACAAAAACATCATTCCTTAATGACATCACTTAAAGCACTGGGCATCAGCTCAATGGAGCAAATTGTGTTTAACAATAAAATAATAATGTTTGCCATCCTAGACTTGCCAAACATTTATGATTTTAAATGCATTTCACACATCTTAAATAATAATCATTATCCCTATTTTCCACACGTTAACTTTCATTCCATGTTGAGTGTTTAAAATTCATACTCTCTGCCTCTAACCTCTGTACTTCTCTTTGACATCAAGTCCAGGAGCCAAGAAAAATATGTTTTGGGTACTCTACCAGATACTAGGACTAGAAAGGGAGGCTCTAAATACATCTGTGCTTCCTCCACCAAAATAATACTTTCCTTTAAACATTTTAACTCAAGAATTTCATTTTTTAATGGCTGTAGAAAGTCTGCTGTTAGCATATCCAATGCTGATAGCTCCACTACTGGGCAGGACAGTCCACCAGCCCTAAGTACCCAGATGCTGGGACTGAGGAATCAGTGGAAGGAGCAGGGGCTTGAGATCCCTGGATCCCAGGTTACTCAGTGACTTTGGACATACTTCTTACCTCTCTAAGCCTCAGTCTGCTAGTCTGGGATCTTTTACCTTGCAGGGCTACATTAGGAGGGATAAGTGCAATAAACAGGGCAAGTTTCATATGTCTTTGAAACAGTCCCCAAGTAAATGTTAGTTCTCACCCTCCAGCTCCCTGCCTTCAAGGGTTACAACCAGGGGAAAAAGAGAGAGTGTTGTGACGACTGGCAAACCATATGGAAGGAAAGAATTCAATGTAAATCCCTACATTTCACCAAAACACTTTCATGGAGATTAATAACTTAAAGGTTGAAAGTGAAACCATCAAAAGTAATTAGAAAAAAATCAAGGTTGCAGTTGTCTAATTCTAGAATTAGAAAGTCTTTTCTTCAAGCTCAACAGGAAAGATAAAACTAAAGAAAATGTTAATACGATTGACCCTGTTAAAAAATAAATATTTCTATAAGCAAAAATAAAAATCCTCAAACTTAAAACATGAAAGGCAAACTGGGAAAAATATTTGCACTCTATGGCAAAGAACTAATATCTTTAGTATATAAAAAGTTTTTTAAAATCAGTGATTAAAAAGCAGGCACTCTTTATGGAAAAAACAAGCAAAAGACAGGAAAGGTAATTCATTCAACATTCAATAAATGTTTGAGCTCCTTCTATATGTCAAAACCACTCTTCTTGGAATAGGAGATAGAGAAGAAACAGAACAGACGAAAATCTCAGCCTGCATGGAATTGGTTTTTCAGTAAATACAGTATTAAAACAACTGGGGGGTAGAAATAAAAAAAACTTAGTCAAGAAAATACAAATTAAAAAAACAATGAGTTCCCATTTCCCTCGGCAACGATTTAAAAGATTAAGTAGAGGGCAGATTAGCAATATGCTTTAGAAGTTTTAAAGACTATTTATTTATTTCTCAGAAATTACTCTCTTAAGAATTTGTCCTAAGGAAGTCTGTAAGGATGCAGTTAAAAGATATATATTGCAGCCTTATTTTTAATCATGAAAAACTGAAAATAACCCAAACATCCATTAATAAGACGTGGATTCAATAAATTACAAAACATCTATACAATAAAACACAACAGAGCTCTTTAAAAAATCATAGTATTCACGAAATATGTCCACAACACATTGGTAAATAAAAAGAACAAGTTTCAAAACTGCATATATTGGATGACACCATGTTTTTGTTAAAATAGATAGGTAAACATAGATATCTGAATGCATCAAAAAAGAATCTTGGACGACCATACATTAAAGTATTATCAGAAGCTATTTCTGGGTAGAGAGTCCATGGGTTCTTTTTTAAACATATATTCCCATAGTTTCTAAATTATTTGCAATTAACTTTTTTAAATTTTACTTTAAATTCTGGGATACATGTGTAGAACGTGCAGGTTTGTTACATAGGTATACATGTGCCATGGTGGTTTACTGCACCTATCAAAGATTTAAATGTAAAACTCAAAACCATAGAAACATTATTTTTATAATCAGAAAAATTCTAAAGCTATTTGCACTGGGATTTTTTTTAAAGCTTGCAGTCTAACGAAACAGAAGAGACAGCAACAGAAAAAGATGAACAATGCCCAGTAACATACACATTCCTGGAAGAATTACGCTCAGAGCTGTCAACAGTCCACTATTTAATTTGAAACACCAATACCCAGAAGCACCACATCTCTTCATGCAGGCAAGAAACATCTTTGCCGTAACCAATTCATGTGAAATGCCAGTCTCAGTGACCAGGAAAACCAGACTTTGGGGACAACATGAAAGTCTGTGCTCTAAACAAGATTTTCAATCGGAATAAAAAGACACCCAAGGGACACAGCCAGGCAAGTTAAGTGAATATATGACAGCTGGAAAACAGCCCTGTACACCAAGCCATGAAATATTTACCACATTGGACCATAAGGGCCAAGTAATTGAAATTAGAACTGTTCTTTATCCAGAGCAATCAATTTTTAATAGATGAAATCCAGTTCTAAATCCCATTTATGGAAATCCGTTACAACTAAATCACAAATCTCACAGTGTTCCATGGAGCTTCTGTGCCCCTGGTCCCTTTAACCAGGAAGCAATGAAATTAATTATTTTTGTTTCAAATTCATTTAACTTTCTGTCACCAGCAGTAACATTTATATCACACCAGGGGTTCTGGGGGTTATCAATGTTTCTTCCAAGTCTCCACATTTCAATTTTGTATCAAAATAAAGGCCTTTTATCTCCAAAACCATGCATTTCATATTCATAACTGAGGCCTTTTTAAAAAAAAAAAAGCTCTTCTGACTCACCTCATTAGCAGTGCAAAATTCACTCATCAAATACATATCATTAGCCAGTGAACTATTGTCATTTTTGAAAAGCATATATGTATATTCAAAGGGTTTAATTCAAAGGTAATTTTTTTTTCACTTTTCCAAAAGGTGCTGCTTTGCTTGGAAACAAAACCTGATAGGTTGCTAGAAAGGAGAATTATCCGACAGCAACAACATAAATTTTTAAAGGTAGGAAGGATTCAACAGGGACCATTTCAAACCCATTTCTGTCCATTTTACACTTTGTGGTCTTTTCCGTGCATTCCACAGTGTGCTTGGCTATGGAGAGAAGCAGGCTCAGCTGCAAGCGACACCTAAGTTAAAATTAGAAGGAATTTAGGGTTTCCCCTTTTTCCAAATGCAAATGGAGAATATATTCTATCAGACAGACCAGGATAAATCAAGCTGAGACCTGAGCAGTGCCTGTATTCCTCGGCAGCTCTCACCTCAAGCTTCATAAACTCTGAGCCAACTATCGGAGGCAGATTGGAGCTGAAGACGTGATTCTTCGTCCACACTGTGCTATGTGTCCAAAGGTGTGACCTTGTTCTGTGGGCCTCCATTTCCCCATGTGTAAAATTAGGAAATTGGACCCAGAGGCAAGCTGGGATTTTTCTACCCCTTCACATCCATCCTACAGATTACGGGAAGTCTAAAGTTATGGGCAGCCTAAGAGCTCTGCAAATTTCCACAGTGGTGGGAATTGGGGGATTAAATTCTCAGGGTCACCTCTGGCTCTGAGCTTCTGCACCCAGTAAACTCAGACAGGGACTTCTAAAAGCACCTCAGTGGTTCTGCCAGTTGGCTGAGATTAAGAACCACTGAGAGAAGCACTGTGGGCCCTCCCAACCCTGGCAGTGTGGCTTCACCCATGCTTGATTTATTGAAATTATTACCCAACGAGAACTGGAAAAAAAAAAAAATGGTCACTATGACCCAGGTTGAACACAATACTCTTGAGAGAAGAGGAGACAACAAGAAAAAGGTCTCCAGCCAGCATCAAATACAGAAATAAAAGTGGCCCAGATCCATGTCACACATGGCGGAAGTGCTGGGACTGGTCTCCCCAAGTGGTCTGCAGGGCATGACAAAGAAAAGAATCCTGTAAATGCCCAGGTGGCTGCCATGACCAAACCTCTAGTTCAAACCATCCCAGCAGTTCTTCTTCACCTGAAGTGGCTCCAGTTTGCAACTAGTGGTCAGTTCAGCTCTTCTGCCCAATACCACACCCTCAGCCTGCACAAGCCTTGCCCTCTAGAGAACCCCAATGTTACATATAATTATTACATAGTATATAATATATAAAATAAACTGTAATATATAAAATATATTTATATATATAAATTTATATATAAATATATTTATATAAATTTATATATATAAATATAAAACAAAATAAACTGTAATATATAAAATAAACTGTAATTATTGTGTATCATTATATTTTTAAATCATGTATATTTTTAAAATATACATGTAATTTTATATAACTCATAATTATACATAATTTATAATAATTTTATAAGATAAAATAAGTAACTATACAGGTAACATTGTAAGTATCATATAATAAATTATAATATGTATATTAATATATCTCAGCTATAAAATAGATATATAGACAAAATATATGTAAATACACATATATAGCTATCTTCCCTCAAAACACACTCCGCTATTGGTTGGCAACACGGAAACCATGGTGTTGCCCAGTATTTCTCCATCAGCAATACCCAAGGCAACAAATATCAAAGTTTAATCATTACAGGTTCAATAACATGTGGATCAATCCCACCCAGAGATTCAAACCTCCAAGATAAATATTCCAGACATTAGGACAAACAGCACCTATTCTATGTTAATTCTGACTGATCAGTTTACTGGCTTTCTATTTATTAACTAAATATCAATATAAGATAATACAAAAACATATAGACTTACTTGAAAACTGTAAGAGCTCATACTTACCATAAATCCTGCCCTTAGGTCAAAACAACCTTGATGCTACTGTACTTCAATTTTCTTATACATCCCTTCTGAGTCACTCCTGCCCTGAGTATGCGGGATAATATGGCACGGAGATCCACCGTCTCGTCTTGTCTCACCACCGTCTGAGACTCAGACATGGCTTCTGTTCGTAAGTCCCTCTTCAATGTTTCTTTCTGAGCAACTGCATCTTTCAATCTCTTTCTTGGGCCTCTCAGTTTCCTCTGACTCTTGGGAGTAGGTTTGCATAAACCTGCCCACCAAAAAACACATACATGCACAGAGCTTGCCTGTATTTAAAAGCAGAATGTCATCACAAAAACAGAAGTGGATTGTCCTGCAAAACCCCCTCCCTTCATGACAGTGATTCTCCACCCTGTATGTGTGAAACTCTCCTGTGGGCCTTGAACAAGTGCCAGGGCTCAGGCTCTGCCCCCTGAGACTGATTCAGATGGTCTGGCTGGAGGCCCAGCATGGGTAATTTTTAAGAGCATCCAGGGGATTCTAAAATGTTGCCTGACTTGAGAACCACTGATTTAAGATGGTCCCTAAAGGATCCTAAATGTTCATTTTTAAAGAAACTTAAGGGAAATTTAAGCAAATTTCACCACCTTCCTTGGTTTCCAAAAACCCAATCATATCTGTAGCATGAGGTATCTAAAATAATCCAGAGGCACCTGCCGTTTGCTCAGCTGGTACTGTCTCCTCATCATACACCCACTGCCTCTCTCACTGCCTAACTCCGGCTCACCCTTCAGGTCTCAAGCATCCTCTCACTTCTTATGCAAAGCATTTCCTGACCCTCTGGGCTGAGCTGGGGTCCAGGTCTGACCCTCCACACCCACCCCAGAATCTGCTTCCATTTTCCTTTCCACACTGGGCTGCACTTGGTTCATGATGTCTCTCCCACTGGACTGTAAGTTCCCCAAGGACAGGGACTCAGTCGGCCTCGCTCACCATCATCACACAGCACCTTCCTGGATGCAGCAGACATAGCAGATGTTCCCTAAATACTTGATACATTAATTTTGACTTTTAAACTCGCCTCCATAAGAGAAACTGATCACATCATTGTCTATAAAATACAGCATGAACAGCCTACTAGAAAACTCAAAGCAGACACAGCTCTGCCAAGGAGATTGCAGGGAAAATAATGTTAAGGTCTTGAAAGCAATGACTAGATACTTCGCCCAGGGAGATAAATCTATGTATCTTTAAAAGGTGGGACCATTAAGAGAGTAAAAAGACAACCCAGAGATTGAAGAAAATATTTGCAAAATACATATCTTAAAGAACTGGTATCCAAAATAGAAAAATAATTCTTACAACTTAATGATAAGGGAAAAAACAGTTTTTAAAATAGGCAAATAATCTAAACAGATACCTCACCAAAGAAAATATTCAGATGGTAAATAAGCATACGAAAAGATGCTCCACATCATATGTCATCAGAGAAATGCAAATTAAAACAAGGTACCACTACAGGTCTCTCAGAATGACCCAAATCCAGAACACTGACAATGCCAAATGGTGGCGAGGGTGCGGAGCAACAGGAATGCTCATTCATTGCTGGTGGGAATGCAAAATGGTACAGCCACTTTGGAAGACAGTTTAGCAGTTTCTTACAAAACTAAACATGCTCTTCTCATATGATCCAGCAGTTGTGCTCCTTGGTATTTACTCAAATGATTTGAAAACTTATGTCCACACACAAACCTACACACAAATGTTTATAGCAGGTTTATTCATAATTGCCAAAAATTAGATCAAGTAAGATGTCCTTCAGTGGATGAATGGATGAACTGTGGTACATTCAGAAAATGGAATATTATTCAGTGATAAAAAGCCACGAAAAGACATAGAGAAACCCTAAATGCATATTTCTAAATCAAAGAAGCTAGTCTGAAAGGTAGTCTGTGTAATTCCAACTATATGACATTCTGGAAAAGACAAAACTATGGAAACAGTAAAAAGATCAGGGGTTGCCAGGGAGATGAAAAGGTGGAGCACAGGGGATTTTTAGTTTCACTGTTGCATATGATACTCTAATGGTGAACACTTGTCATTATATATTTACTAAAACCCATTGAACTGTACAAAACAAATAATAAGCCCTAATGTAAACTGTAGTCTTTAGTTAATAATAGTGTATCATTGTTGGTTCATCAATTGTAACAAATGTAGCATGCTAATTCAAGTAGATAGTAACAGGGGAAACTGGGGATGTAATATGGGAACTCTCCATATCCTTTACTCAATTCTTCTGCAAAGCTAAAACTACTTTTAAAAATAAAGTCCATTAATTTATTTTTTTAAGTGGGACCAGAGCATTTTAGTCTCCAAAGACCCTCACCCATAGAGCTAGACTCTTCCAGGTATACAATATACACAGCTGTGACTAGATTATGGTGTTGGAGAAACTTATTAGAAGACCAGGTTGAAGGGCTTTATGTTTGGGTGTCCTCTTACATCAGTATCTAAACCCTCCTGGGAGGGGTCCATCTGGAGTTGGATGGGACTGAATCCCATGGGTTAGCAGGATAGAGAATGATATGGTTACTAATGCTAGGGTAAGAAGCACCAAGAAAACCACAGTAAGATGCATGGAAGACCTGTAGTCACAGTGACAACAAATGCAAACCCTTTATTCCTCAACATATTTTGGTCTTACTAATCCACACAAGCCTTATTTTGATTATTGACAATATGATTATTCATTTTTCTATTACTCAGAGAAAGAACTTTCTGGACCCCCAAAATAACAGTATGGGAGTATGGGCCCTGGAGACAGAGAAACTTGAGCCCACATCCAGTAACTCTGCCATCTCCTGGCTGTGTGGCCATGTATGATTTGCCTACCTAACTAATCTATAAGAATGATTGATTATGATGCCTCCATCAGAGCGGGGGAATTGAAATATACATGTAAAGAACTGAGTACAGCCACAGCTTGGAAGCAATAGCCTAATAAATTGTAGCTATTATATTTATTATTCCAAATCCTATTCTTATTCCATAATGTCGTGAGGCCTCTCTTGCAGCTGACAGATGGTCATGATTAATGCTGGGAAAAAATCAAAGAGAATACGTTCTCTGATGCTGTCACTCCTATCCCATGATGAATGAATGACATACGATGTTAACCCTTCAGCCCTATCACTTCCAAGGTACCCCAAACTGTACTTCTCAAATTCTGTCACTTTGAAACATTTACCTGGCATATCTACACCAAATTTCTCTTTCCACGTATACCTAGTAATAGCCAACTCAACCATTTGAATAAAATAAACGAATTTGTATAATGTATAAAGTACATCAACAAAAATCATTACAGTAACTTCATCAAACATTATGAGAAGGGTGTGCCCTGGTTAGAATTACAGGGCACGGAAAGGTTTTTTTGTTTGTTTGCTTGTTTGTTTTATTTTTTTCTTTGAGATGGAGTCTCGCTCTGTTGTCCAGGCTGGAGTTCAGTGGTGTGATCTCAGCTCCCAGCAACCTTCATCTCCCAGGGTTAAGTGATTCTCCTGCTTCAGCCTCCCAAGTAGCTGGAATTACAGGTGCACACCACCACGCTCAGTTAATTTTTGTATTTTTAGTAGAGACAGGGTTTTACCATGTTGGCCAGACTGGTCTCGAACTCCTGACCTCAAGTGATCTGCCCATCTCAGCCTCCCAAAGTGCTGGGATTACAAGCATGAGCCACCAAGCATGGCAGAGCAGAGAAAGTTCGTTCTCAACTTTTTTTGTCTTTCAGGGCCCTCCCCACCCTCACCAGAGTTATAACCACAGCTAGATCCTCTGGCAAGATAGTTGATGAGTGGTTAAGATGCTGGGCTTCCTGAGGATATTAGGGCATTCTTAAGAACTTAAGGACTGAATATAGACTGTCTGGCTATTGCTTGGGAGAAGTCAGCAAATTCTTTTTGATACTCTTTCATTACCACCAACATGATTGATCATCTGTCTAAAGTCAACCTGAGATATTTTACCAAAATGACTTCAAAAAGGACCAACATGGCTGGGTGCGGTGGCTCACGCCTGTAATCCCAGCACTTTGGGAGGCCGAGGCAGGCAGATCACGAGGGCAGGAGATCGAGACCATCTTGGCTAACATGGTGAAACCCCGTCTCTACTAAAAATACAAAAAATTAGCCGGGCGTGGTGGTGGGCACCTGTAGTCCCAGCTACTCGGGAGGCTGAGGCAGGAAAATGGCGTGAACCTGAGAGGCAAAGCTTGCAGTGAGCCAAGATAGTGCCACTGCAGTCCAGCCTGGGCAAAAGAGCAAGACTCCATCTCAAAAAAAAAAAAAAAAAAAGGACAACATGACTACATTCACAGAAATTGCATTCCAGAATCATAACGTTGAAAACATTCCCAAGATGTTGTCTAATTCATTCTCAGCGTTTGACCAAGATTTCTCCTAACCTCTCTGGCCACATGGCTGACTCCAAGAAGGTCTGTGGATAGATAATTAAGCCCACAGGTGTTTTGGGTCTATCTGTGGACCACAAAAGCAATTAGAAGAGTGGAGGAAGCATGCTCAACTTCATTATCGCTGGGGCTGAGCCAGAAAGAGGGTCGCCATGCAAAATATTAATGAAAAGCAGTTCCAGATTGGGAAAATGCAAATAATGTTTCAGCTGCTGATTTTTTTTTTTTTTTTTTTTTTTTTTTTGTCAATGGCCCAGCAAAGCTGAGTGAAATAGCAAAGCCCCCTCTGCCACTTCAAAGTGGCTCAATTTGCCAGGCTAACCAATTGGAACTTAGAGCCATGTTTTATTGTCCCCTGCCTAGCCCATTAATGGTAGCAGGAGAACAATAATTCAAAATAATTACAGAAGTGAAAGGTAGTAATTAGCAGTCCAAATTAGCTATTAAATAATTCAGAAACTTCAAAGTGAGAAGATGACCTTTTCACTTCTTACGTGGCAGTGACAAATTGGGTTCTGATTTGAGAGGAAAAATAAAGCACTCTAGCACATTATGGATTTTCTCCACCTTCCAGTGGGAACTGGGCCATGTTCATTAGAGACGTGGTAGAAAGCATGAAGTTCAGGATGTTCTTTAGTGGCTTTCTCACCTGCCTGCCTGGAAAGGTTGCCTTCCTCTCCAGCCCATCCTTGGTGCCTTCTCTCCTAGTTGTGAGAAAGAAAAATGGGGAATTCCTACTACATACTCTTTTATTTAATTAACTGCTGTTATCATAACACAAGTTTATTAGATCATTTCTCATTCTAATTAAAAATGATTGGCTGAGTACATCCACGTGGTGGGTGCTTCTTAATTCCTAGAACAAATAATTTCACTTCATAATAAACATGTCATTGCAGTCTTCTCTCAGATATTTTCCCTCTGAAAATTTTGCCAGCTTATTCTTGCCATTTCACCTGCTGAGCAAAGTTACATAGAGATTGCACTATGAAGCATTAACCATACCACTCACCTCTATTGATATATTAACCCAGAGCCATGCTACAAACACCTTCAATTGCCCCTTCGCTTGGAAAAGGCACCCCTGGCTCTAGAACCGCATGTTCTTTATATAATGATGCTCTCATTAGTCACCTTGATCTTTCCACAATTGCAAGCCAGGATGTTTCTTTGTAAGTCAAGGTCTGAACAGATTTTTGTACTTTATTTTAAGGCTCAAGATCTTGACATGAGAAAACACAGGGCCATAGGACTGACTTGAAGAGAGAGGTGATTATCTCTTAAACACAAAGAGGGAGCACAGTCCCTCAGGGCTTCCCTTGGCTAGGGGAGGGAGTTTCCTGATCCCTTGCACTTCCCAGGTGGGGTGACACCCCACCCTGCTTCTGCTCATCCTCTGTGGGCTGTACCCACTGTCTAACCAGTCCCAATGAGATGAACCAAGTACCTCAATTGGAAATGCAGAAATCACCAGACTTCTGCATTGGTCTCACTGGGAGCTACAGACCGGAGCTGTTCCTATTTGGCCATCTTGCCCAGGAATACTCAGTCTGTTTTTTTGTGTGTGTTTTGTTTTGTTTTCACAAGAATCAAAGACTAGTAGTGCCAGAGCCAGGGTTGCAGGAGGCTCAGACAAAAGAAAGCTCCAACTGACTCCAAAGACAGCAGAGTTCATTGGAGGGAGAATTTGAGGCAGAGAGGCTAATGCATACATTTACTGTGATTCTTCTCTTTCAAAATTTCTGGGCTTCCTGCTCTGTTTGCTTTCAAAAATCATCATGGATCTGAGAATGACACATTTTCAAATGCTGGTCACATGCTCAGTAGACATCTGATGAACTTTCAGAAATGCTCAATTGAGGGACTTGGTTCTTCCCAATAAACACTTAGAAACTAAGACTCTCTCTCAGGGATGAGTACCTGCAGGGACTTTGACCTTCTGCCTCACTTCTTGGATGCATCTGCCCAGGGCCTGGTTCTGATCATCTAACTTTCCTATATGATTTTTATGTTTTTGCTTTGTGATCTGTGTTGATGGCCTATTCGAATATACAGGTGATTCTCACTATTCACAGTAGTTATATTTTATAAAGTCACCTTGAACACTTAATTAGCAATACTTAACCATTGTTTCTAGGGGAAATACACGGTTAGATGCCCATGAGCCTCTGGTCACAAGCTTTTCATCAACCAATTAATATGTAACTTGTAAACGTGTGTTTTTGCATAAAGGCACCTTACTTAATAGATGTTGTTGATTCATTAACATTGAACTCATGGCAAACAGCACTGTAAGTCATGCCTGAATGGAGCTTCTATAATACATGTATTTTCTCTGTAATATATATCACAACCTTCTTACCCTTAGAAACAACAGATGGTGCTTCAGTGGTGTGTCATTTTAAACAGTGAAATCACCAGCAAAAAGCACAACAATGCAAAAAAAAGTGGCATTAAATAAACCATTAAAAGGACACTTGTTTATAGTATGAGAGCTGAAACAAGAAGGCAGAACATAGTCTTGTTCCATTTCAGCTGGGAACATGCATGTTGGGTGACTCAATTGTTTTGCTGCTCTGTGCATGTCTGTGAATGCTCATGAAAGTGCCTGCATACTGATTTCTGGGGTTACAAATATGTTTTAAATTTTTAAAAGCAAATTTGTTAATATGAAATTTGCAAACAGTGAGTGTTGCCTTTGTGTCTCTGGCTTGGGGATGGGGCAGGGGATGGTGTGACCCCTGAAAGGACAGCAAGTGAAGCAGGAAGAGCACTGGATTCAGAGCCTGGTGGGGAACAGGGAGTGTAGACTTCTCTGCCCCCGATCAGCTGTGTGATGATGGGCAAAAGCCATCTCTATTCTAGGCCTTTTCTCCTCATTTCTAAAGAAGGAGGCAGCCCTTCTTAAATTACATCTGAGATTCTTTTTGCCTCCACTAAAGTGGAAATGAAAGAAAAAATGTTAAGGGAAGCTAGAGAGAAAGGTCAGGTCACCCACAAAGGGAAGCCCATTAGACTAACAGCAGATCTCTCTGCAGAAACCCTACAAGCCAGAAGAGAGTGGAGGCCAATATTCAACATTCTTAAAGAAAAGAATTTTCAACCCAGAATTTCATATCCAGCCAAACTAAGCTTCATAAATGAAGGAGAAATAAAATCCTTTACAGACAAGCAAATGCTGAGGGATTTTGTCACCACCAGCCTTGCCTTACAAGAGCTCCTGAAGGAAGCACCAAATATAGAAAGGAAAAACTGCTACCAGCCACTGCAAAAACAAACCAAAATGTAAAGATCATTGACACTATGAAGAAACTGCATCAACTAATGGGCAAAATAACCAGCTAGCATCACAATGACAGGATCAAATTCACACATAACAATATCAACCTTAAATGTAAACAAGCTAAATGCCCCAATTAAAAGGCACAGACTGGCAAATTGGATAAAGAGTCAAGACTCATCAGTGTGCTGTATTCAGGAGACCCATCTCACGTGCAAAAAACACATAGGCTCAAAATAAAGGGATGGAGAAAGATTTACCAAGCAAATGGAAAGCAAAAAAAAGCATGGGTTGCAATCCTAGTCTCTGATAAAATAGGCTTTAAACCAACGAAGATCAAAAAAGACAAAGAAGATCATTACATAATGGTAGAGGGATCAATGCAACAAGAAGAGCTAACTATCCTAAATATATATGCACCCAATACAGCAGCACCAAGATTCATAAAGCAAGTTCTTAGAGACCTACAGAGAGACTTAGGCTCCCACACAATAATAGTGGGAGACTTTAACACCCCACTATCAATGTTAGACAGATCAACGAGACAGAAAATTAACAATATTCACGACTTGAACTCAGCTCTAACCCAAGCAGACCTAATAGACATCTACGGAGTTCTCCACCCTAAATCAACAGAATATATATTCTTCTCAGCACCACATAGCACTTATTCTAAAATTGACCACATAATTGGAAGTAAAACACTCCTCAGCAAATGCAAGAGAACAGAAATCATAACACTCTCTCAGACCACAGTGCAATCAAATTAGAATTCAGGATTAAGAATTTCACTCAATGGGAGGCCGAGGCAGGTGGATCATGAGGTCAGGAGTTCAAGACCAGTCTGGCCAACATAGTGAAACCCCATCTCTACTAAAAATGCAAAAAATTATCTGGGTGTGGTGGTGGGCACCTGTAGTCCCAGCTACTCGGGAGGCTGAGGCAGGAGAATTGCTTGAACCCAGGAGGTGAAGGTTGCTGTGAGCTGAGATCATGCCACTGCACTCCAGCCTGGGTGACAGCATGAGACTCTGTCTCAAAAAAAAAAAAAAAGAAAAAAAAAGGAACTCATTCAAAACCACACAACTACATGGACACTGAAAAACCTGCTTCTGAATGACTACCGGGTAAATAACAAAATTAAGGCAGAAATAAATAAGTTCTTTGAAATGAATGAGAAAAAGACACAACATACCAGAATCTCTGGAACACAGCTAAAGCGGTGTTTAGAGGGAAATTTATAGCACTAAATGCCCACAGGAGAAAGCGGGAAAGCTCTAAAATCAACACCCTAACATCACAATTAAAAGAACTAGAGAAGCAAGAGCAAACAAATTCAAAAGCTAGCAGAAGACAAGAAATAACTAAGATCAGAGCAGAGCTGAAGGAGATAGAGACATGAAAAACCCTTCAAAAAATCAATGAATCCAGGAGCTGATTTTTTGAAAAGATTAATAAAATAGATACACCACTAGCCAGACTAATAAAGAAGAAAAGAGAGAAGAATCAAATAGACACAATAAAAAATTATAAAGGGGAGATAACAAATGACCCCACAGAAATACAAACTACTATCAAAGAATACTATAAACACCTCTATGCAAAAAAAAAAAAAAACAGAACTAGAAAATCTAGAAGAAATGCATAAATTCCTGGACACATACACCCTCCCAAGACTAAACCAAGAAGAAGTCGAATCCCTAAATAGACCAATAAAAAGTTCTGAAGTTGAAGCAGTAATTAATAGCCTACCAAACAAAAAAAGCCCAGGACCAGAAGGATTCACAGCCAAATTCTACCAGAGGTACAAAGAGGAGCTGGTACCATTCCTCCTGAAACTATTCCAAACAATAGAAAAAGATGGACTCCTCTTTAACTCATTTGCTGAGGCCAGCATCATCCTGATACCAAAACCTGGCAGAGACACAACAAAAAAAAGAAAATTTCAGGCCAATATCCCTGATGAACAATGATGCGAAAATCCTCAATAAAATACTGGCAAACTGAATCCAGCAGCACATTAAAAAGCTTATCCACCATAATCAAGTCAGCTTCATCCCTGGGATGCAAGGTTGGTTCAACATATGCAAACTGATAAACATAATGCTTCACATAAACAGAACCAATGACAAAACCACAAGATTATCTCAATAGATGCAGAAAAGGCCTTCGATAAAATTCAATACCCCTTCATGCTGAAAACACTCAATAAACTAGGTATTAATGGAACATATCTCAAAATAATAAGAGCTATTTATGACAAACCCACAGCCAATATCATACTGAATGGGCAAAAGCTAGAAGCATTCCCTTTGAAAATCGGCACAAGACAAGGATGCCCTCTCTCACTACTCCTATTCAACATAGTATTGGAAGTTCTGGCCAGGTAAATCAGGCAAAAGAAAGAAATAAAGCATATTCAAATAGGAAGAAAAGAAGTCAAATTATCTTTGTTTGCAGATGACATAATTTTATATTTAGAAAACCCTATTGTCTCAGTCCAAAAACTCCTTAAGCTGATAAGCAACTTCAGCAAAGTCTCAGGATACAAAATCAATATACAAAACTCACAAGCATTCCTATACACCAATAATAGACAAACAGAGAGCCAAATCATGAGCAAACTCCCATTCACAATTGCTACAAAAAGAATAAAATAGCTAGGAATGCAACTTACAAGGGATGTGAAGGATCTCTTCAAGAAGAACTACAAACCACTTCTCAAGGAAATAACAGAGGAAACAAACAAATGGAAAAACATTCCATGCTCATGGGTAGGAAGAACCAATATCATGAAAATGGCCACACTGCTCAAAGTAATTTATAGATTCAATGCCATCCCCATCAAGCTACCACTGACTTTCTTCACAGAATTAGAAAAAACTACTTTAAATTTCATGTGGAACCAAAAAGAGAGCCCGTATACCCAAGACAATCCTAAGCAAAAAGAACAAAGCTGGAGGCATCATACTACCTGACTTGAAACTATACTACAAGGCTACAGTAACCAAAATAGCATGGCACTGGTACCAAAACAGAGATATAGACCAATGGAACAGAACAGAGCCCTCAGAAATAACACCACACATCTACAACCATCTGATCTTTGACAAACCTGACAAAAACAAGCCATGGGGAAAGGATTCCCTATTGAATAAATGCTGATGGGAAAACTGGCTAGCCGTGTGCAGAAAACTGAAACTGGACCCCTTCCTTACACTTTATACAAAAATTAACTCAAGATGAATTAAAGATTTAAATGTAAGACCTAAAACCATAAAAACCTTAGAAGAAAACCTAGGCAATACCATTCAGGACATAGGCATGGGCAAAAACTTCATGACTAACACACCAAAAGCAATGGCAACAAATGCCAAAATTGACAAATGGGATCTAATTAAACTAAAGAGCTCCTGCACAGCAAAAGAAACTATCATCAGAGTGAACAGGCAAACTACAGAATGGGAGAAAATTTTTGCAATCTACCCATCTGACAAAGGTCTAATATCCAGAATCTACAAGGAACTTAAACAAATTTACAAGAAAAAAAAAAACCCATCAGAAAGTGGGCAAAAGATATGAAGAGACACTTCTCAAAAGAAGACATTTATGCTGCCAACAAACATATGAAAAAAAGTTCATCATCACTGGTCATTAGAGAAATGCAAATCAAAACCACAATTGAGATACCATCTCACGCCAGTTAGAATGACGATCATTAAAAAGTCAAGAAACAACAGATGCTGGAGGGGATTTGGAGAAATAGGAATGCTTTTACACTGTTGGTGGGAGTATAAATTAGTTCAATCATTATGGAAGACAGTGTGGCAATTACTCAAGGATCTAGAACTAGAAATACCATTTGACCTAGCAATCCCATTACTGGGTATATACCCAAAGGATTATAAATCATTCTACTATAAAGACACATGTACACGTATGTTTATTGCAGCACTCTTCACAATAGCAAAGACTTGGAACCAACCCAAATGCCCATCAATTTTAGACTGGATAAAGAAAATGTGGCACATGTACACCATGGAATGCTATGCAGCCATAAAGAAGAATGAGTTTATGTCCTTTGCAGAGACATGGATGAAGCTGGAAACCATAATTCTCAGCAAACTAACACAGGAACAGAAAACTAAACACTGCATGTTTTCTTTCATAAGTGGGAGCTGAACAATGAGGACACATGGGCACAGGGAGGGGAACATCACACACTGGGGCCTGTCAGGGGGTGGGGGCAAGAGGAGGGATGGCATTAGGAGAAATACCTAATGTAGATGATGGGTTGATGGGTATAGCAAACCACCATGGCACATGTATACCTATGTAACAATCCTGCATGTTCTGCACATGTACCCCAGAACTTAAAGTATAAAAAAATATGCGTTCCAAAAACAACCAAAAGCAAAAACAAAAAACAACTAGACGGAGAAGCCCACTCCCTGGGAAGTCACAGTAAAAAGTGCAATTGTGAAAATACGTATTGATGCTCTGCACTGAAGTACATGCTTCCAAAAAGAAAATGTAAGTACACACTGTTGTGCTGAACCCCTGTTAAACCTCAATAGGGAAGCCACCGGGTTCAAGAGGCTGAAGAAGAGACCCAGAGCCAGCAAACAAGACATGGGGTTTTATTAGGAGCTACATACAGTGGAGAGAGTCCAGTAGCTGTCCTGGACAACATATCCACCTTGCATACACTCCAGTGGCAGCAGGCTAGACAGGAAAACCTGCAACTACTTGTGAACATCATGCAGTTTCTATAGCATATAGCATTTTCACTTAACACTCTCCCTTTAATGACCTCCATCTGACAACCTTCATTTATCCGAAAACTCAGGGCCTCAATCCCCCATACAGCCTGTGTTCCACCGGATGGGCCAGGGGCTCAGATGTTTAACATAGACAAGGAATGGGACTCTGGGTTGGCCACGCCTGGATTCCCTATCTCAGAACACATTCAGGTGTGTCTGCCCTACACCATCATTCTAAGGGTATGCTTCAGTTATTGCTGTCAGGTGCATTACCCTACACACATATGTTTTTGTGTATTTGAAGGACGATACACCAACTCTTAGCGGTGGTTTTATATGGAGGATGGAATTCTAGGGGCTTTCACATTTGACATTCTTTCTCCAATGTTTGGATTCTTCATGAAAAATCCTTATTAATTCTGTAAGCAGGGGGAAAAAGACATATATTTCATAAATACACTCCCACTTTCAGGGCTCTGGCAGACATACTCAGTACAGAACAGTCTGCACCTCTTGTTGTGTATTTAGTAAACATGTGATACCAATGAACTATTTGAAAAACATTGGCCAGGCAAGGTGGCTCACACTTGTAATCCTACCGCTTTGGGAGGCCAAGGCAGGTGGATCACTTGAGATCAGGAGTTCAAAACCAGCCCGACCAACATGGTGAAACACTATCTCTACTAAAAATACAAAAATTATCCAGGCGTGCTGGTTGGCGCCTGCAATCCCAGCTACTGGTGAGGCTGAGACATGAGAAAGTGAGAATCACTTGAACCTGGGGGGTGGAGGTTGCAGTGAGCCAAGATAGTGCCACAGCATCCCAGCCTGGGCGACAGGGCAAGACTCTCGTCTCAAAAAAAAAAAAATTAAATTAAAAAATAAATGAAATAAAAAATATCATTAAGTCTTGTAAAGTGATGCCTGTACAGAAGCCAACAGCCTCTAGGCTACATGATTTTTGTTTCTGCTTGACAGTATTCTCCTGTGGCAGATTTTGTAAAAATTGAGTTCAAACATGTAAATAAGTGAATTCCAAACAACTTATACAGCTTTCTGTGCACTCTGTCACCCTTTAAAACCCTCCATGGGCAGAACTTCAGCTCTACCAGCATCCATTCACCCTGGAAAACTCAACAGTGGTCATCAGCTGTGCTTCCAGCCAACACAGGTGGCACCTAAGTGAGGCCTGGGGCTTCAGGAGCAGGTGGCAAATGCATGCTTTTCCAAGAAACCAATGCATTGCACTCACTGGGATGGCTATTATAAAAACAAGACAAACAGAAACTAACAAATGTTGTGAGGATGTGGGGAAGTTAGAACCCTATGTATCTCTGGTGGGAATATAAAGTGGTGCCACCGGACAGGCACAATGGCTCACGCCTGTAATCCCAGCACTTTGGGAGGCCAAGGGGGCAGATCACTTGAGGTCAGGAGTTCAAGACCAGCCTGGTCAACATGGTGAAACCCCATGCCTACGAAAAATACAACATTAGCCAGGCATGGTGGCACATACCTGTAAACCCAGCTACTTCTGAGGCTGAGGCAGGAGAATCACTTGAATCCGGGAGGTGGAGGTTGCAGTGAGCCAAGATCATGCCATTGCACTCCGGCCTGGGCAACAAGAGCGAAACTCCATCTCATAAGTAAATTAATTAATTAATTAATTAAAATAAAATGGTGCTGCCATTGTTGACAACAATATAGCAGCTCCTCAAAAAATTAAAAATAGAATTATCATATGATCCAACAATTCCACTTCTGGATATGCATCTGAAAGAATTGGAAGCAAAGTCTCAAAGATATATTTGTATACCCATTTTCATAGCAGCATTATTCACAATCGCTAACAGGTAGAAGCAATCCAAACATCTCTTGGATAAATGGATAGACCAAATATTGTCTATATGGTCAATGGAATATTATTCAGCCTTAAAATGAAAGGAAATCTGGACACCTGCTACAACATGGATGAAACCAGAGGACATTCTGCTATGTGAAATAATTCAGTCACAAAAAGACAAATACCAAATGATTCCACTTATATGAGGTACCTAGAGTAGTCAGATTCATAAAGTAGAATGAATCTACTGTGGGGAGAGGGGATTGGAAAGATGTATAATGAGTATACAGTTTCAGTTTTGCAGGATGAGAAGAGTTTTGAAAATGGATGGTGGTGATGGTTGCACAACGATGCAAATATACTTAACACTACTGAATTGTACACTTGGAAATGGTTAAGATAGTAAATTCTGTTGTGTGTATTTTATCAAAGAAATTGCTTAAAAGAAACCAACACAAACTCTATAGCGGTTTGAACTAATGCAAGGGAGAGAAGCAAGAAAAGATTTCAAGTGTATATTTCATAAATTGAGCCACATATTCTCCATGGGAATTTCATAACTATTTGTGTCAAGCGAAGAGCTAACATTTATTCAGCATTTACTGTGTGACAGGCACTGAACTGAATTGTTCATGTGCCACACTTGATGTCATCCTTGCCATAATCTAGCAGATGGAAAACTGGATACTTTGGTGTCCATTTTACAGATGGTGAGACTGAGTCTTTGAGAGGTTACTCAACTGCCCAAAGGCTGCCCAAAGTCACCTAGCTAGGGAATGGTAGAAGCAGTCCCAAATCTAGGGGGTCTGTCTGACTCCAGAGCCCAGCACACAATCACTGCACCACTTCCTCAGCCAGCAGGGGTCTTGGTTCCTGCCCAAAAGTGTTTCCCCGAGTTTGCAGCACTATCAACTCCTAAGTGAAAGGTAGGTGCCCTGTGGTTTCTGGGTGTACCTCTTGCTGATTTCTGACTCACAAAAGCAAGATATATATACATATATATATAATATGTATAAAATATATAATTTTATATATTTCATATGTATAAATATATATAATTATATATATATACACACATATGTGTATATATTTTTTTGACACAGAGTCTCACTATGTTACCAAGGCTGGACTTGAACTCCTGGGCTGAAGTGATCCTCCTGCCTCAGCCTCCAAAGTAGCTGGACTGCAGGCGTGAGTCACCATGCCTGGCTATCTGCATCTCTGGATAATGAGGCCAACCTGGAGTTCAATCCCAGTGCAGTTGTTAGGAGTCAGGCTAGGGATGACCTATGGGGATGGGATGGGGGTAGTAACTGCTACGGGCATTCAAGGGCTCTTGGGAGAATAAAGACCTAATTCTCAATCTTCATGCTGGTTACACACGTGTGTTCACCTTACGACAATTCTTCAAGCTGTACACTTAGGATATGTGTGTATAGTGCACTTCAATAAAAAGGTTTTTCCAAAATTCCCAACATGAATGCTGAACTTGAAACAACAGCCATGGTGGATCAACTGACGGGAAGCCCAGAAGGACTGAAAAACAAAGCAGTACATAGGCTTTGGGGAGATTCGATCATTTCTGTATTTTCAAATAATAGGTATAGATGCTTCCAAGCTGTGGAGCTGAACACGTCATGCTCAAGTGCATGTTCTCAACCCGGCATGCATTGGAATCACCTGGGAGCTTTAAAAAAAAAAAAAAAAAAAAAAAACCTGGTGCCAAAACCCCATCCCTGAAGCCTCTGGGGCTATTGGCCTGTGAGCAGCCTGGGTGTCAGTATTTTCAGATGCTTCCTGTGTTCTAAGCAGCATCCAAAGCTGAAAGCCACAGCGCCAGGAGCAGGTCAAGTTCTTCCCATCCTCTCTCCTCCCTTCACACCCTATGTGATTACGGATGAGAAAAACAAGGCTGTGCCAGGCTATCTTTTTCCAAGACCTTATCGCTAAGAAGTGGCCAAGATGGGTTAGTGGCTCAGGTCTGTCTATCTCCAAAAACAGCTACAAACCCAATATTTATCTACAAGTTGCTCAAATGCACAGCTTTTCTTATCACTGATTTGCAGACTTTACATGTGGTTTTCCCCCAGCTCCCTGCTCTTCCCTGCCAGCTGCTTCCTATCATATCGCCTCTCTGCTACAACCTTGTCTCCTGGGCGGCTTCTCCTGGACGGTTTCTCTTAGTCCCCCTCCCCCACACATTCCCACCCAAGTCATCATATCCATCACAGTTGAAAATGGTCTAGTAATTTGTTTCTTTTCTTTTTTGTGGGAGCAGGGGGTGTTTTGGGGGTTTTCTTGTCTGGTTTCTCTGTTAAATGGTAATCTCCAGGATGGCAGGTCATGCATCTGTTTTTTGTTTGTTTTTTGTTGTTTTCTTTGAGACAGAGTCTCCCTCTGTCACCCAGGCTGGAGTGCACTGGCGCGATCTTGGCTCACTGCAAGCTCCACCTCCATGGGTCAAGCAATTCTCATGCCGCGGTCTCCTGAGTGCCTGGGATTACAGGCATCCACCACCACACCCAGCTAATTTTTGTATGTTGTCCAGGCTGGTCTCGAACTCAGGTGTGAGCCACCGCACCCGGCCTGCATCTGTCTTATTCCCTAATGAATTCCCAACATTTAGCACAGTGCCTGACATTTCAAAAGGACTCAGCAAGAACAAAAAACCAAACACCGCATATTCTCATTCATAGGTGGGAATTGAACAATGAGAACACATGGACACAGGAAGGGGAACATCACACTCTGGGGACTGTTGTGGGGTGGGGGGAGGGATAGCATTAGGAGATATACCTAATGCTAGATGACGAGTTAGTGGGTGCAGCACACCAGCATGGCTCATGTATACATATGTAACTAACCCACACATTGCGCACATGTACCCTAAAACCTAAAGTATAATAATAATAAATAAATAAATTTTAAAAAAAAAGGACTCAGTAAACTCGCCGTTGAATAATACATAAATAAGCCACTCAATTAATAGAAATTGTTGTCATCGTAAGTGTGTTTACTCTAGGCAGCAGCCCTGGGGACCCTGTGGGATGGGGGCACCCCACCTCTGGCAGACTGTACCCATCAACCCTGACACTTTGCAATCTAAACCCAAGAGGCCATAATCCCTGACCCTGGAGACTTCTGATTCCAAAACGACTGTGTCAACATGAAACCTTATGTTCAGAAGTTTACCATATTCCCCAGCCAAAACACTGCACTGACTTCTACAGCCTGTAATGTCAAATCAGCACTCTTGGCTTTTTCATACAATTGACCTTGGCTTTCAATCTCCCATTGGCTTAAGTCTGTTACTGAAGCAAGAGATTCCATCTGTGAGACCCAGAGCATAAGTATTCCATGGGATAGTATCCCAAACACATGCCAGAATTGTGGTCATTTCTATTTAAACTATTTTAATATCTTTGATGCTTTCATTTCTGCCACTTTGC
The DNA here is from genome assembly GCF_028885655.2 of Pongo abelii. NCBI lineage: Eukaryota > Metazoa > Chordata > Mammalia > Primates > Hominidae > Pongo > Pongo abelii. The sequence continues at coordinate 127,204,856 of NC_071993.2, read as the reverse complement.
TGAGGGGTGTCTGTCTTCAGATCCAGTACAGAGCCAAGTAATCTCTGAATTTACAGAGGGTTTATACCCCAGCCTGGGCAACATAATGGAACCCCATCTCAACAACAACAACAAAAAAGCAAAAAAAAAAAAAAAAAAAACTCCTTCATGTTATGGCAGCTAGAGGCAATTCTTGAATGGTTAACTGTGTTTTCACTGCATATGCCAAGTTTGTATCTATGTTGAGGTTTCTTCTCTATAAATGAGCTTTATAGGGTAGTCCAAATCCCCCTTTGTTCTTGGCCAAAGATTCAGGATAGTCTTGTGCCCCCTGGCGGCCCATTGAAATGAGTGCAGACCTCCATATGAACACCCCAGAGAGGCCAGGGTCATCCATGGGGAATACAGAGTTAAAACCAAAAGTCAGCGGGACGCGGTGGCTCACGCCTGTAATCCCAGCACTTTGGGAGGCAGAGGCGGGCAGATCACGAGGTCAGGTGATCAAGACCATCCTGGCTAATACAGTGAAACTCTGTGTCTACTAAAAAAATACAAAAAATTAGCCAGGCGTGGTGGTGGGCGCCTGTAGTCCCAGCTACTGGGGAGGCTGAGGCAGGAGAATGGCGTGAACCCAGGAAGCGGAGGTTGCAGTGAACTGAGACCGTGCCACTGCACTCCAGCCTGGGCGACAGAATGAGACACCGTCTCAAAAAAGAAAAAGAAAAGAAAGAAAGAAAATCAAAAGTCAAAGATGAAAGCCTACAGGGGAGGAAGAATCATATCACATGTAGCAAATCAGAGCTCCAGCTATCATTTGTTCCCAGATGACCTTGTTTTATCTATCCCTTGTGACTCCCAGACACAGGCTGTAGAGAAGACAGATAGATGTTGTTCGTGCTTGACCCTGCATCTCCCTGGCCCACCTGAGCTCACCTGTAGCTGCGGGACCTTCCAGCATGCAGACAGCTCACCACTGCAAGCACCCACAGGAGCTGGCTCCAGTGCAAGCAGGCACAACCCAGAAGAGTCAACAGCCTAATGTCACTAGCACTCCTCCCTAGAACAGCCCTCAACCAAAGGAAGGTAGAATTGGAGGACAAATGGCCCAGCCTCCCCATTCTCTGCCGGCAGGTTCTTTCAGAGGTTCTGCAGAGAGTTCCTGGGCCTGAGCCCTGTTGCACAGGATGCCCACTCATTAACACACTCTGTGGGCTCATCTCCCTTCCCTGTCTCATCTTCCCTACTTCCTCACTAGTGACTCCTGATATTAACTCCCAAATAAACCAACCTGCACTCAAATGCTTGTCCCAGGGTAGGCTTTTGGAAGAACCCCAATTAGAACAGTTTGTAATTTCAGCTGTACAATCAATAAGGGAAGGCAGGGAGAAGCAGGGCCTCGCTCGAGATGGATTTGTTTCCTTTGGAGTTTCCACAAAGACCTGGGGAGTACCTAAGTGCCTGGGGATCACCCCTGGTGTAACTCAGAGCTCCAGAGGACACTACCACACAGAATTAACCACAGGAGAGGGTTAACCCTGATGCAGGTGCAGAGAGACCAGTGGTGCCAGAGAGACTCCAGAGGGGGCACGCCTCAAACACCCATGGCGTCTGTATTCTTGGGCATTTAATCTGCACCCAGCAGGCAATGGCACAAGATTTAACTGTTCGCATGTCCAATCGGACAGCAACAAAACCTGACTGCAGAAAAGCAACCAGACATTGTGGAGGCTCAGCCTTCTGAGTAGAAGGCTGTGACAGCCATGAACAGCCTCACTAGGGCCATGATGCTGTCCCCTTCACTCTGAGAAGGCCACATCTGCATGCAAACTCACGAGACCTCCTCACAGAGGAATTCTTTGTCCTCCTAAGAACATCCACATTAACCAGGAAACAAAACCATACCCCAGAGTCGTTAGGGTCCTAGTTTAGCCTCGAGTAGAAAATCCCCCCCCCCCCGCTCAGGGCATAATCAGGTGTCCCACAGACTGTATCTGTTCCACAAACATGGTTTGTTTTGTAGGGGTTTTTTTTTTGGTGTTTGGGCTTTTTGTTTTGTTTTGTTTGTTTGTTTGGCTGACAGATTGTTATAAAATGAGATTTCTCATGAAAATAGGAATTTTCTGTTTCTTTTGAAAAATCAAAAGATCTGACCACCCTGGACCCACACTTCCACCTGGCAGGCATTGGCCAGGACCAAACAGTGGCTGCTCCTCTAAAGCTTCCAGGTACCCGCTGGTTTGCCTCAGTCCCTATCACCCCTCCCTAGGGACACACACCAACCACTTTCCTCGGTGTTATCTGCCTGGCTCCTGTTGAAATATCAGTTTGAAAGCTGCATGTTAATCTTTGATATGTATCACATTTAAATGTGCATGCTATTTCATTCATGCCATTTGGAAATAGATTAAATTATACTTTTCTTTTTTTATTATTATTATACTTTAAGTTTTAGGGTACATGTGCACAATGTGCAGGTTAGTTACATATGTATACATGTGCCATGCTGGTGTGCTGCACCCATTAACTCGCCATTTAGCATTAGGTATATCTCCTAATGCTATCCCTCCCCGCTTCCCCCACCCCACAACAGTCCCCAGAGTGTGATGTTCCCCTTCCTGTGTCCATGTGTTCTCATTGTTCAAACACTTGCTTAACCCTTGGAATTTTTTTAAAACCCTGCACATTATTATCTTTAGTGCCATTTTTAGTTCCATGGTTCTATAATTAAGATATAACCTTCATCATGCACTATTGCTATTGGATTATATATATATGTAATATAATTCTATATATATACTATATATAGGATTATATATATAAATAATCCAATAGCAATAGCTATTAATCTCATATTATAAATTATCTCATAACTCATTTTATATATAGATATATAAAATATTTCTCAGTAAGAGCTGGGCTTCTCTTTAAGACACAGACCAGGATCTATCTTGCCCTATATCATAAAACAAAAGGACACAGAATTTCACAAAGTCTCTTACTTAGGGAGATAGATAAGAAAAATATAGAAAGAAAATGCTATGGTATGCTACTCTGCAGAAAGAAGCAACAAATTACATGTGCATTCAGCACCAGAAAAGACTGTAACATAAATAAATAAACAGCATTGAAGAAAAAAGTAAAATGTAAGAACCACAACAGGATTTATGGCACCATACCATTCAGGTAAATGAAAATGCATATAAAACAAACAATATTAAATATTTCAAAGGATACATATAAATGTAAGGACATATATAAATCCATTGCAGTCAGTGCCTATAGAGGAGGGAAGAGAGTGGACATGAAAAGGAAAAATAAAACAAAGCATGCAGGCCTTGCCCAAACTGACAATGACAAAGTCCTACAACAGTGACAATAAAATAATATAACTCAAAGCTGCACCTGGGGTCCAGAAAGAGAGGGAGAAAAAAACCAAACCGGCAATCAGGAATTTCCATCCCTGCAACACCCTAGCAGGAGAAAAAAATAACAAGGAAGGGGTTTGCTTCTGCTATGTTTCATTCATATGTGTAAATGAAAGTCATTGCAAAGGGACTAAATGTCAAGAACTATGCAGTACCTGAGCCTCTGGAAGGGCCCAGATGTATTAGCTTTAGGTCACAGAACTGAAGAAACGATTGGGTATGAATCCCCCAAATTGTAGACACAGACAACCATGCCCGCCCCTTGTTCCCCACATCACCGCTTGGCCATCATTTTTGGCCATACGTCTAGTACTATGATTTACCTTCTCTTTTTTTTCAAGCTATCACCTTTTAAACTGAAATACCTACTTTAGCCAAGCCCTACATGCATGCATGAAGTCATGGTTTTTTGTGCTAGTTTTATTTTCTTGTTAAACATTGAAACAAAAATAAACTATTAAAATTTTAAAATGCCGTTTATGCCTATCCCAAATTGTCTCATCTATTTGTTAAGGCAATGCTAACTATTCAAATAAATACACTCTTGTGCTCACGGCAGGTAGAAGAGCACAGAGGAGAAACGTAAGCTATATTATGGCCTGTTACATACATCTATTTCTCAATAACATCGGGGCATTTTTAAGGCTGTTAGAGTAGCTCTTTTGTCTTCATAACTCTCACAGTGCCTACAAGTGAGGCTAAGTAAGTATTCATGGGAAGGCTGACAGAGCAGTCCCGGGAGTATATGCCCTTTCATCTACACTCCAGTAACCGCACAGAAGATGTTGTTCCAACCTGTCTTCTGCTGCTATAAAAGCCAATTCAGTGGGAAACAAGAGGAACCATGAACATCCAGAGAGCTGCAAGTAAGGCCAGACTCTGCCTCATGGGGAACATGTGTCTTAAGCCAAAGCAAAATTAAGAAACATTTTTACAGACACTCTCTAAAAATACATAGGGATAATGCTAATGATTTTCTGCTAGGCGGGAAAAGAAGTCCAGAAAACTTTTAAATGCTCCCATTTGGCAACACGGAAGAGCAGAAACAAGCAGATTTAAAATATAAAAGACAACTTCAAAAACCAAGAAGCTGTATTTTACAGAGTTAAAACTCAGAGTAGAAACAGAAGGGAGAGGGAAAAGCCATTTTCTTGTTAAGTCACTGGGTCTGGGAGAAGATGAAGTATTACACAAGAACATTTCAAATGGTGTCCTGGGAAGAGGCTGGTACAAATAATTCATGAAATAAAAAATGAGGAGGGAGAAAAGGAAAGGAATGCCCAAAAGCAAACACTGTGTCTGCAGAGCTGTCTGGACGCATTGAAGGAGTCAGTAATTATTGACGGGTCAGCAATCGTATGAAGATAAATAGCTGAGGATAAAAGCCTTGCAAGCACATCAATGTTTGTAATAGCAACATATGTTGTCAGATCATTTTCTAACACAGACATGAAATAGGAATAAGAAACATATCCATTCCATCAATGATTAGTTTGGGCTTTCTGCACTAGGCACGTGGAAAATTGTATTCGGTTTTTTTTTCCTGCTGCAACAAATCACCATAAATGTAATGACTTACAACAATGCAGATGTATTATACTACGGTCCTATTAAAAAGTCTGACACAGGTCTCCCAGGGCTAAGATAGGTGTCCCAGAGCTAAGATCAAATTGCCAGCAAGTTGCATTCCTGTCTGGAGGATGCAAGGGAGATGCCATTTCCTTGCTTTTTCCTGCTTATAGAGGCTGTCTGCATTCCTTGGCTCACAGCCCCTTCCTCCCTCTTCAAAACCAGCAACAGCAAAGTCATTCTCAGTCTGCCATCTCTCTGGTGTTTTTCTGCTTCCCTCTTCCATATTGAAAGACCCTGTGATTACACAGGGCTCGCCCATACAACCCAGGATAACCTCCCTATTTTAAGATCCACTGATTAGCAGCATTAATTTCATCTGCAACCTTAATTCCTCTTTGCCATGTATGCTAGCATATTCAAAGGTTCAGAAATTAGGACATGGATCTCTTTGTGGGTGTGGAGGAAAGATGATTCTGACAATCACAAGGATTAAATTGAATGAACCATAAATCTTGCTCTCATGGTTCTTACAGTCAAGTAAACAAAATATGATTCATTACACAATAATAATAGCCACTGATAGTAACTGAGTGCTTACTAATTGTCAGGCTCTGTTCTGAGCATTTTATATATTAATTCAGGGGTTGGCAGCTACTACCCATCACCCATGCTTGTGAATAAAGTTTTATTGGAACACAGCCATGCTCATTTGCTAGGTATTGTCTATGGCTGCTTTTATGTTACAACAGCAGAGCTGAGTAGTTGTGACGGAGATCATATGGTCCATAAGCCTAAAATATTCACTATCTGGCCTTTACGGGAAAATAAGTTTGCCAAACTCATGTATTAGCTCATTTAACAATGCTCTGAGGTTGGTATGCTTACAATCTTGGTTTTACATATCAGAAACCTGAAGCACAGAGAGGTAAAGCGACCTGCCTCAGATTACACAGCTCAGAAACAACAGAACCAGAATTTGAATGACTCTTAATAGCACCTCTCCAAAACAACCATAAACTAAAGCCCCACGGATACATACCAACGCAGAGGCAAAAAGGAAGACAGAATACACAGAATTTGGAAGAAGTTAATGAAATGATCATTTGTCAGCCTCCATCTGTATGCTACGCACTGTCAGAAATTCTGTGAACACCATCTCATTAGAATCCTACATAGGTAGTATTACCCTTATATTAGAAGTGAGGAAACTGAGGCTTAAAGTCCCACAGCTGGTCATGGCAGAGGCGGGATTCAGACCCGGGTCTGTCTGATTCCAGAATGTGCACCACCTTCCCCACGTGAGCAAGATGGCACTTCCAGCAGGGATATCAAGGAAGACTTCCTGGCTGGTTATGTTTGAGTTGGGCCTTGAAGAATAGATGGGATCTTGAGACACAGAGCTGGGAATGGAGAATGGGGTATTCTATGGAAATGGACAGCAGGAAACAAATCTTGGAGGTGAAAAAAAAAAGCACTCAGTATGATTGGTGAATGGTAAGGGAGCTGGTTTGGACAGTTAGAGTTGAGAATTTGAATGAGAAGCCATGGAAGGTTGGATTGAAGAGATGAGAAAGCCTAATTAATAGGATCTAGAATACCAGGCTCACTGATTTTGTTCTGCAAGAGATGAAGATGTTCAAATTGGAGTATACTTGTCAACTTCTGGGGAAAGAGATCTAAGGTGATGGTAGAAGAAATGGAAGGAGAAGAAAATGGGAACTTTGCTGAAGAAGAATCACTGAGTGGCCAAATGAAGAAAAAGGCAAGGAAAACAATGGTCGGAGAGGGGTCTTGAAGACAGCGGCTGACTGAGTAGGGAGCTGGTTATGCCATGGATAGAAATAAGGCAAAGGGGAAAAAAGCCAGTTATGGCAAGTAGGTGACAGATACATAGTTATTTTTGGTTTAGTTCTGCTGTGTGCAAGATCCCAGCATTGCCCCTGGGTAGATATATCCAGTACAGAGCTGGAAATGCAGGGAGAGTTCAAGGGATGTCCCTGGGAGAGGTCCGCATGTGGAGGTGATGGTTTAAACTATGGAACTGGATGACATGTCTGGGACAACACTGATTCTCTGTGATCTTTGCAAAGGTACACAGATTCTGTGGGTCCTTGCCAGCATTGTCTTTGAGCTCAGGAGTGGAGAACATGGCCTCATGTATTTATAACATTTTACACAAAGGCCACATCGCTTACCCAGTAAGGTCCCCAGTAAAGTCTGTGTGGATTTGTGAGAATGAAATCAAGGGTTCCTCCTTTTCGGTGCTCTTTTCTCTATATCCTGTTGTAATGCTCTCCCTTGGCTCCAGCCCTTGCTCTTGGAAGCAAAGTTCAGTCTTTATAATCGGCTGATGCAAGTCTAGAACCAAATACATTGTATATAGAATGGGGTGGCTTGCCTTTTTCTACACCAGACTTTTTCCTTTCTGTTTATTATAAAGGTTGCCCTGCTTAGATAGAGTGATTATTCTATGGATGAATTATAGATATTTTGTTTAAGTTATTAATGATGTATTCAGCATGTTTCACTTGTATCAATGTGCATTTAAATATGTCATCTCAGCCTGTCCTTGTGAGACTTATTTCAATTTCACAAATGAAAATAAATCGAAGCCTACAGCCTTTGCATAACTCCCTGATGTCACCTAGTGTTCTGTTTTTTCCCCAGCATCATCATTTTCAAATCAGCTCCCAAGGATCAGTGAGGCAGACTGAGCATGTGAATCTTGTTGGAATAATTGGGTTTCTATGATAACTGGAGACCATAATAGGCCATGCACTAGTTTTCCAATAGGGGGTTTTTTAACAAACAAAACCATAAAATTCTAAGGGAAAGGTATCAGTCTGGCATTGATCATCTTGCAAACTATTCTCAGTGGTCTTGAATTTAACAAGAATAAAAGTTTTACCCTCAAATGCAAGCTTTTGTATTTTATTCCTTTGGGTTCTTTTAGAAAATGTCCTTCATTTACACAAGTAATTAATAAGAACATATGTTCCCAAAATTCCCACGTGAACTACTGATCAGAAACAGCTAACCAGCATAATCACACGACAACGCCATCAAAACACACTGATTAGAAAAAGTACTTCAAAGGGAGAACATAAGTTTCAAAGGAAATGTTGTCATATTCAAGAAAAAGGAAAGATTTATGAATTTAAGCTCCAGCACTGAACAGATAGTTTGTTAAATGAAATTATTTTGATCTATTTTGATCAAAAGTGAAATTATTTTCCTCTATTTTGTCGATGAATCCCTGACCCTCTAGGAATCTAGGACTATCACTTTAGAATGAAATATAGTCATCCATCCAACAACATATATTGAAAACCTAATATCCTCCAGGCATCGTTCTTTAATTACTCATTCAATGAATATTTATTGAGGGTTTATTATTTTCCAGACATTGTGCTTGGCCCTGGCAATAGAGTGCTGCTCTCATGGGGGTGAGGCAAATACTTGAATAGGATAAATTTATATATTGATACATATTGCGAATAAATAAGACATGGTGATGGAACAGCCAGCGAGAGGTGAAATGTAAGGAAAAGTGAGTATCAGAGGAGAGAAGCCAGGAACAAAAAAGCAAGTTCAAGGCTCCAAGATGGGAACAAGATGGGAGCATTTATAAGAAGGCCAGAGTGCCCAGAGTGTAGGGAGAATAGGATGAGGTCTGAGAGGGGCCCTGGTAAGAAGTTCAGATCTGATTCCAAGTTAGGTGGCAGCCAGGAAAAGATTCTAAGCAGAGGAGCCCACAAGCCCCTTTACTTGGGATTCATGAGGGACTGTGCAAAGGTGCCTTGTACTTGAAAATAGGTAAGAGGAGCCTATCTAGAAATGGAGAAGTGAGGTCATCCCAACCCTCACTTGGGATGGAAATGAGGTAGTGGGAGTGGAAATGAGGTATCAGGAAAGGGCTGGCAGAAAACAGGAGAGTGGCTGCCACTTCAGGATGGAGGAGAATGAGGAACAGACCTCAATTCAAATCGATTATCAGAGGTGTCTCTGCAGGAGATGAAAGGCAAGGATGGAAGGCAACACAGAAGGCAAGGCTTACCCAGGCATTCGGAGAAGCCTGAAAGGGGAGGGCAACTTGGAAGGAGGAACCACCTCTCCATGGGCAGCCACTCTGGGTGCCATTTTGCTCCCTTTTGATGATAACCCGATTGGGTCAGTTCTGATCCAAATGTCTTGAATTCTAACCTCTTCAGTTCTAAACCTCCACAACTCCCCCCGCCCGCCATGCCCCTGCTGCATGTTCAGGGTCCTTGTTAGTGGGGTTAGAATAGGAAGAAGAATTATTGCAGAGAGAAGTACAAAGATGCCTAAGTCACCCCTGCTCCTTGACCATCAAAACATTTTCCCCAGAATAATGGGAAGAATGACTAGTAGAAAGCCATTTGCTCTTCATTTAAGATCATAAAGAAATATGTCTTCATACCTGTACGAGTACTGTCCTGGACGGGGCATGGTAGCTCATGCCCATAATCCCTACATTTTGGGAGGCTGAGGAGAGGAGATTGCTTGAGGTCAGGAGTTCAAGACCAGCCTGGGCAACATAGCAAGACTCCATCTCTACAAAAAAACTTAAAAATTTGCCGAGCATTGTGGCACGCACCTGTAGCCCCAACTACTTGTGAGGCTGAGGTGGAAAGATCACTTGAGCCCAAAAGTTGAAGGCTGCAGTGAACTATGACTGCCACTGCACTCCAGTCTGGGCAATGGGGCAAGGCCCTGTCTCAAAAATAAATAAATAAACTGTCCTAATAAAAATACTATGATTAGTTCATAGACACAGTAGTCCTGGACCCTCCATTCCCATGAATGCCTAGCAGACATGCAATAGCAGAAAGAAGGCAAGCTATGCATTTGGACAGGCTTGGATTTGAACATTGAGCTTGAAAGTTGTTTGATCTTGGGCAAATTACTCCACCTGCCTGAGCTTTGATTTCTTCTCCTGTAAGATGAGGATAATAATAACATCTGCTCTCTGGTTGTTGTGGGGATTGGATGAGTGACATGTGGCAACACTCAGCATGTGCCAGATAGAGTGTGGCTACTTGGTAAAAGTTTGCTTCCCTTTTTCCCAGGCAGGATCACTGGCAGATGTTTGATGTTAACATGTCCTTTTCTGCTTTCTGCAGACATTTTGAGCCAGGCAAAAGTGAAGAGACACATCCTGCTACTGCTACTCAAAACAAGGCTGGAAAATAATTAACTCAAAGAGGGAAGCATGCCCAGGAGAGTGCCTGGCGTGGAGGGACCTCCAAAAAGGGTCTTTGTTGTTGCTGCTGGTGCTGGTGCAGAAAGGCCAGCATAAGAACAAGAATTCAGATGACAGCAAGTTCTTCTTACTCTGAGAATGCCCTAAAGGTTGATCCACCAATCAAGTAGCTTACATCCAAGACATAATTAGCACTTTCTTCATGGGGTCACGCCATTCCCAATAATGCTGTAGGTCCACTTCAGATGATACTTCCTTTCCAATTCCCTCACTTCCTGGAACCCTTGAGAAACCTTACAGCCCCTAATTGAAGAGTTTGAGGCAAATTTGTGTAATCAGATCCTGACATACCCTGATAAGAAGTAACACCACCACAGGGGAGAGGAGGAGGTCACCAAGGCTCCTCTTCATCACAAAACTGGGCTAAACTTGCTTCTTCTGTAGGACTCCAGCAGCCACATGCCAGACCACATTGGCCCTAGATGTGAGACTTAATAATTCTGTTTTTAATACTATGCAATGGGGCTAATTAATCTAAAGAAACATCTACCAGCCCCTGCATTTTCCCAGTGTGGGTCTTGGCCAGGTAGGAGCCATTAGGCCCTTGCTGTGCTCTTCACTATTATTTGTCAATGTTGAATTAAATCAGAAAAGCAGTTTGGGCAGAGTCTCCTTTAAATAAAAGCATCAAGTTAATAATAAACAATGGAGAAAAGAAAGTGCTGGCAGAGAGTGCAAACTTGTTCTTCTCCAAAATGAATGTTGGAAAGCATATGAATTTTAAAATCCAAGTGAAATTAGTGTCTTGCACAATGAAACACAAAGTCATTCCTCACAGACAAATCAAGTAAATGACAGGATTGTATTTTCTTGCAAAATAAGTGAAGTGCCCATTTTATCACATTTGGGCTATTTCTTCAAAAAATATTCATTCACGTCAGAATCTCTGAAGCCATTATAGAATAGACTACACTATAAGCATAGTAGAGATGAGATTACAAATGTAACCTGGGCCAGGCACAGTGTCTCACACCTATAATCCCAACACTTTGAGAGGCCAAGGCAGGAGGATAGCTTGAGCCCAGGAGTTTGAGGCTGCAGTGAGCTACAATTGCACCACTGCATTCTAGCCTGGGTGACAGAGTGAGAACCCATCTACAAAAATTTTAAAAATAAAAACAAAAATATATGTATCCTGGGGTTATATGCTATGATTTTATTTGCATATTAATCCTGAGGGGAGGGGTTAGGTACCCCAGGCTATTCTATCCCTGGGACCTATTTGCTGGGGAAGAGGGACAGTGAAGAAATGGGTAATCTGTAATCTGAAGCTTTGTTGAGTCTTCTGGAAAGCTGATTTCAGGAACTACGAGGGGGTTATGATGGTTCTACCTCAGAATAGTCCTCAGATCACTTATAGATTGCAAGCATTCCACTACAGGGTACCCCTGCTATTTTTGTCTCTAGGACCACTGCCTCCTTCTTATGATCTAAAGTACCTCCTTTCTGTGTGGATCCCACTCTGATACAGCCCCTCCAACCCACCCTCAGCACAAGGGTGAACACAGACTTTAGGTGGGGCAATTGGATTTTTCTAAGACTTCCCTGGGACTGCTGTTGGTGTTATCAGGAAAGATTGTGTCTTTTGGGAATTTTCTAAGCTAACAGGGCCTGAGTCCGGGGTTGTAGGTAGTCATCTCATTCAACATGTGGAAGAGCTCATCCAAGGTGCAGAAGAATAAATTCTGGTGGCATTATTGAAGCCTCTGGAGCCAAGCAGACTTGAAGGCAGATGCACTCCCAGACTCACAAGCTATGAGAGCTAATGTACTCAAGTAACTTGACTTTTGTTTCTTACAACCAAAAAATGTGAAATTGACTATTGTAGCGCAGGCTGGACCCTGAAAGAGCTGTTTCAGATGAAACACAGAGTGATACTTCCTGGTACAATTCAAGAGGCCCTTGAAGATCTAGCTGGGTCTAGCTGGGTCTGTGTTCAACACCAAGCTAATGCTAATGGATTTCAGTGGGGAACTGCTTGGATCTGTCCCCTGGACCTAGTGCTGAAAAAGCAACTATTAGGAAGCCTGCAGCTGAGCTCCAGAATAAGAAAGGGGAGGCCCTAAGGGAGTGGAAACTGGGGAGCCGCCCTGGACCCCACAAGAAGCCCGGCAATTATCTCTGTGGTTTCAGGAGAATGAAGAACCAAGCCAATCCATTGATCAGATCCCAGGGGCAGGTAGGGGTGTCTTGTAAGTGAGGTGGAGCCCAGCAGCAAAAGACCCTGGCAGTAAGCAGAAGCTGCTAGGTAGCATCAGTCTACAAGCAGGAACCTCAGCATCTCCAGAAACTGGAATTGGGAGTTTTTGTCCCTGAGAGGGAAGATCAAAAGAGTAGGACCTCAATCTTAGAGGAAATGGGATTTTGAAGTGAGAGTCCCTGGGTTCAAGTTCCTGCTCTCACATTTATAAGCTACTTAACCTTAAGTATTCAATCTGTCTCAATTCTCTCACCTGCAAATTGAGGATGTTAGTAATAATGATTATAATCAAGATATACGCCTGAATTATTTTTCACTGCTACTACTAAAGTTCTATACTTTCTGAATTATGGTGTAGTCATCTGTTTAGATGTCTGTCTCCCAAACTCGACTCCTTAAGAGAAGAGATTGTTGTACTTATATCCTTACTCCTCCTCCTTAACACAGTGCCTGAAACTCAAAATTAGATGGATAATAAGTTAATGAAATTAGGCACTGCATATAAAAGCACTTTATATCCTGTTGCACACAACACTACTGTAAAGAACTACAAGGCATGAAACAAAGTCAAAGACCTAAACATAATGAGGCAAGACAAGAACCAAGTTACTGGACCTGAATATACCAGCAGGAGTCACACAGGGGAAGACAAGCGTCCTCAACCCTGAGCAGGATGACCTGATGCTGAACCTCCAAGAAAGAGGAATCAAAGCCTTCCTGAATAGGAACCATATTGATCCCATGCTTTAAAGGGGACCTTATGTAAATGGCTCTAACTGGAATTATATCAGGGTTATAGAATGTGAACAGGCATCCCATTATTAATAAATAACCATTATTGCTGGATGGCCATTGAAAGGTAACAGCTATTGGGTATACCTAGAACAGATTATAGTCTAGACATCTCTACTATCCCAGCATTTGTCATCATTAAAGGATATGGGGGATCATTTTCCACTGGAAAATGTGGAATTGTTTATACTTTTCATATACTCATTACACAGGAGAATGAATCAGCATCTTCCTCCAAGAATCCAGAAGGCATTGAGCTGAAGATCTGTAGATGGACACTTGAATCAAACACAGAGACAAAGAGTACCATGATCTTAGGGTCTCAGCCAGAGAAAGAGGATTGTAACATTTGGAAACCATTCAACAGTTTTAGGCAACAGTCTTGCCTAAGACCTAGGCTGCAATTTTGAGTTTTACATGAACTTAAACAAAATTGGCTGCTATTGCTATTTCTCTTCATCCTGTTCTTATATTCATAAGGCACATCCGGGATCAAAATGTTAGGCTTCTTTAATACAAAGAATGTGTTCCTTCCTTGTTCTCTTACAGAGCTTGATTCACTTTCTAAAGAACATCCTGAGATCACATCCAATTGACCCATGAAATTTTAGTAATTAAGTTTTACGTTAACTCATAAGCACAGCCTAGGTCTTAGGCAAGACCGTTGGGTGGTTTCCATGTGTTACAATCAAAATTATATGCTTCCAAAAGTTAAAATTTACTGTGCTTCATAAAATGTCCAGGAATTTTATGTTGTCTTTCATCTTGTTTTCTAAAATTACCTGTAACAAAGTTATATCTATCCAAAATATTGAGCTTAGTAAACAGCTTTTCATATCTTAATTGACTTTATCACAATTTTTCCTCTAGTTCTATTGTATAGTAAAAGTGCATAATCCTTAAACTCTAATAGGATTGCATTGGATGCGCTAAACAGTATCAAATCTCAAACAAAAATGGCCACCCTTGGTATTTTTCTACTTCCTATTCATAAATGGTATATTCATAAGGCACATCTGGGGACAAAATGTTATGGCTTCTTTAATATAAAGAATGTGTTCCTTGCTTCTTCTCTTATAGACCTTGATTTTGCTTTCTAAAGAATATCCTGAGATTACATTCAATTGATCATTTTAGTAATTAATGTCTTATTTGTTCAGATTTATAAAGTGCTATTGCCTTTGGCCAAAGGCAATGACAAGAGTTATAAGGCAAAGATAGTAAATAAAACCCACAAAATTAGAACTACAAAAATAGAAGAATATTGAGTTTCTGTGTGTAAAAAGAGGCCAAATTCCAAAGTTAATTGCAAGAAATAACTGGGTAAGAAAGAGGAGATAAAATATGTATAAGAAAAAATATGATGTAAACAATGAAATGTAAGGGAAATAATAGAATAAATCCAAAATTTTTAAGTGAAAGAGTTAATTATTACATCTCTTTAAAAAAAAAAAAAAAAACTGGTGTATTTGTTTTTTCCAGAAAAAAGATTGATATACTCCAAATGCTACAAGACTTCTTATAAGTAGCTATTTTCTTTAGTTTTTTTTTTTTTTTTTTTTTTTTGAGACAGAGTCTCGCTCTGTCTCCCAGGCTGGAGTGCAGTGGCGGGATCTCGGCTCACTGCAAGCTCTGCCTCCCGGGTTCAGGCCATTCTCCTGCCTCAGCCTCCTGAGTAGCTGGGACTACAGGCACCCGCCACCACGCCCGGCTAATTTTTTGTATTTTTAGTAGAGACGGGGTTTCACCGTGTTAGCCAGGATGGTCTCGATCTCCTGACCTCGTCATCCGCCCTTCTCGGCCTCCCAAAGTGCTGGGATTACAGGCGTGAGCCAGCGCGCCCGGCCTGTTTTGTTTTTTGTAATATGAGGAGAAACATCAATCCCTACTCAGCCTATTTTGAAAGACTTGTAAAAATCGCAAAATACGCCCCTCTCCCTCTCCCTCTCCCTCTCCCTCTCCCTCTCCCTCTCCCTCTCCCTCTCCCTCTCCCTCTCCCTCTCCCTCTCCCTCTCCCTCTCCCTCTCCCTCTCCCTCTCCCTCTCCCTCTCCCTCTCCCTCTCCCTCTCCCTCTCCCTCTCCCTCTCCCTCTCCCTCTCCCTCTCCCTCTCCCTCTCCCTCTCCCTCTCCCTCTCCCTCTCCCTCTCCCTCTCCCTCTCCCTCTCCCTCTCCCTCTCCCTCTCCCCTCTTTTTTCAGTCTCCCTCTCCTTCTTTTTTCGGTCTCCCTCTGTTGCCGAAGCTGGACTGTACTGCCGGGATCTCGGCTTGCTGCAACCTCCCTGCCTCGGGCTCCTGTGACTCTCCTGCCTTGGCCTGCCGAGTGCCTGGGATTGCAGGCGCGCGCCGCCACGCCTGAATGGTTTTTGTATTTTTGGTGGAGACGGGGTTTCGCCGTGTTGACCGGGCTGGTCTCCAGCTCCTGGCCTCGAGTGATCTGCCTGCCGCGGCCTCCCGAGGTGCTGGGATTGCAGACGGAGTCTCGCTAACTCAATGCTCAATGGTGCTCAGGCTGGAGTGCAGTGGTGTGATCTCGGCTCTCTGCAACCTCCACCTACCAGCCTCCTGCCTTGGCCTCTTAAAGTGCTAAGATTACAGCCTCTGCCCCACCGCCACCCCGTCTAGGAAGTGAGGAGCGTCTCTGCCTGGCCGCCCATCGTCTGGGATGTGAGGAGCCCCTCTGCCCGGCCGCCCTATCTGGGAGGTGAGGAGCGCCTCTGCCCGGCTGCCACCCCGTCTGGGAGGAAGTGAGGAGCGCCTCTGCCCGGCTGCCCCGTCTGGGAGATGAGGAGCACCTCTGCCCGGCCGCCCCGTCTGGGAGGAAGTGAGGAGCGCCTCTGCCCTGTTGCCCTATCTGGGAAGTGAGGAGCGCCTCTGCCTGGCCGCCACCCCGTCTGGGAAGTGAGGAGCGCCTCTGCCCGGCTGCCACCCCATATGGGAAGTGAGGAGCGCCTCTGCCCAGCCGCCCCTTCTGGGAGGTGAGGAGCGCCTCTGCCCAGCCGCCCCGTCTGGGAGGTGAGGAGTGCCTCTGCCCGGCCGCCCCGTCTGGGAGGTGAGGAGCGCCTCTGCCTGGCCGCCACCCCGTCTGGGAGGAAGTGAGGAGCACCTCTGCCCAGCTGCCCCATCTGGGAAGTGAGGAGCGCCTCTGCCCGGCTGCCACCCCCTATGGGAAGTGAGGAGCGCCTCTGCCCGGCCGCCCACTCTGGGAAGTGAGGAGCGCCTCTGCCCGGCCGCCCACTCTGGGAAGTGAGGAGCGCCTCTGCCCGGCCGCCCACTCTGGGAGGTGAGGAGTGCCTCTGCCCGGCCGCCCCGTCTGGGAGGTGAGGAGCGCCTCTGCCTGGCCGCCACCCCGTCTGGGAGGAAGTGAGGAGCGCCTCTGCCTGGCCGCCACCCCGTCTGGGAGGAAGTGAGGAGCACCTCTGCCCAGCTGCCCCATCTGGGAAGTGAGGAGCGCCTCTGCCCGGCTGCCACCCCCTATGGGAAGTGAGGAGCGCCTCTGCCCGGCCGCCCACTCTGGGAAGTGAGGAGCGCCTCTGCCCGGCCGCCCACTCTGGGAAGTGAGGAGCGCCTCTGCCCGGCCGCCCACTCTGGGAGGTGAGGAGTGCCTCTGCCCGGCCACCCCGTCTGGGAGGTGAGGAGCGCCTCTGCCTGGCCACTCCGTCTGGGAAGGGAGGAGCGCCTCTGCCCGGCCACCCCGTCTGGGAGGTGAGGAGCGCCTCTGCCCGGCTGCCACCCCGTCTGGGAGGAAGTGAGGAGCACCTCTGCCCGGCTGCCCCATCTGGGAAGTGAGGAGCGCCTCTGCCCGGCCGCCACCCCATATGGGAAGTGAGGAGCGCCTCTGCCTGACCACTCCGTCTGGGAGGTGAGGAGCGCCTCTGCCCGGCCGCCCCGTCTGGGAGGTGAGGAGTGCCTCTGCCCGGCCGTCACCCCGTCTGGGAGGAAGTGAGGAGCACCTCTGCCCGGCTGCCCCGTCTGGGAGATGAGGAGCACCTCTGCCCGGCCGCCCCGTCTGGGAGATGAGGAGCACCTCTGCCCGGCCGCCCCGTCTGGGAGGTGAGGAGTGCCTCTGCCCGGCTGCCACCCCGTCTGGGAGGAAGTGAGGAGCACCTCTGCCCGGCCGCCCCCTCTGGGAAGTGAGGAGCGCCTCTGCCTGGCCACCACCCCGTCTGGGAGGAAGTGAGGAGCGCCTCTGCCTGGCTGCCCCATCTGGGAAGGGAGGAGCACCTCTGCCCGGCCGCCACACCGTCTGGGAAGTGAGGAGCGCCTCTGCCTGGCTGCCCCATCTGGGAAGGGAGGAGCACCTCTGCCCGGCCGCCACACCGTCTGGGAAGTGAGGAGCGCCTCTGCCTGGCTGCCCCATCTGGGAAGGGAGGAGCACCTCTGCCCAGCCGCCACACCGTCTGGGAAGTGAGGAGCGCCTCTGCCTGGTCGCCCCGTCTAGGAGGTGAGGAGCGCCTCTGCCCGGCCGCCCTGTCTGGAAGGTGAGGAGCGCCTCTGCCTGGCCGCCACCCCATCTGGGAGGAAGTGAGGAGCGTCTCTGCCCGGCCGCCCCGTCTGGGAAGTGAGGAGCGCCTCTGCCCGGCCGCCCCCTCTGGGAAGTGAGGAGCGCCTCTGCTCGGCCGCCCCCTCTGGGAAGTGAGGAGCGCCTCTGCTCGGCCGCCCCGTCGGGGAAGGGAGGAGCGCCTCTGCCCGGCCGCCCCGTCTGGGAGGTGAGGAGCGCCTCTGCCCGGCTGCCACCCAGTCTGGGAGGAACTGAGGAGCGCCTCTGCCCGGGCGGCCCCGTCTGGGAAGCGAGGAGCGCCTCTGCCCGGGCGGCCCCGTCGGGGAAGTGAGGAGCGCCTCTGCCCGGCCGCCCCGTCTGGGAGGAGAGGAGCGCCTCTGCCCGGGCGGCCCCGTCTGGGAAGCGAGGGGCGCCTCTGCCCAGCCGCCCTGTCTGGGAGGTGAGGAGCGCCTCTGCCCGGCTGCCCTGTCTGGGAGGTGTACCCAACAGCTCCGAAGAGACAGCGACCATCGGGAGCCGGCCATGAGGACGATGGCGGTTTTGTTGAAGAGAAGGGGAGGAAGTGTGGGGAAAGGAAGGAGAGATCAGATTGTTGCTGTGTCTGTGTAGAAAGGGGTGGGCATAGGAGACTCCATTTTGTTCTGACTAGGAGAAATTCTTCTGCCTTGGGATGCTGTTGATCTATGTATGGCCTTTCCCCCAGCCCCCTGCTCTCTGAAACATGTGCTGTGTCAACTCAGGGTTAAATGGATTAAGGGTGGTGCAAGATGTGCTTTGTTAAACAGATGCTTGAAGGCAGCATGCTCTTTAAGAGTCATCACCACTCCCTAATCTCAAGTACTCAGGGGCACAAACACTGCAGAAGGCCGCAGGGTCCTCTGCCTAGGAAAACCAGAGACCTTTGTTCATGTGTTTATCTCCTGACCTTCTCTCCACTATTATCCTATGACCCTGCCATATCCCCCTCTCCGAGAAACACCCAAGAATTATCAATAAATACTTCAGAAATTAAAAAAATAAATAAATAAAATAAAATAAAATTAAATTAAAAAAAAAAAAAAAATCGCAAAATACACAGGAAGGGCGGGGCCAAGGTGGCCGACGAGAAGCAGCAACTATAGAGGCTCCCATCAGAAAAAACCATAATAAGCATGCGACCAAGGTATCCAGGTTCTCCCAACAAAATTGACTAGAAGGCTGGCGTGACCCAGGGAGAGAAGGAAGAGCAGTGTTAGAGCCACATGGGGAAGGGGAACCTCCCCCCCAGCCAAGGGAGGCAGTGAGTGAGTGCGCTACCCAGCCGGGGAATCTATACTTTTTCCATGGAACCGTGCAACCCGCGGATCGGAAGATCCCACTCACAAACCCATGCCACTGGGGCCTAGCGTCCCAACCCTGGAACACGCAGATTCTTACAGCCTCTCAGCTGGAATCCGCTTAAGCCTACCAAACTCCCCCAGGGAGGGGCGGCCAGCACCCGCTGCAGCTGCCTGCTGTCTAAGCCTTTTGAGCTCCTCGGAGGAGGGGTGGCAGCCAGCACTGAGACTCGCAACTGCCTAACACTCTAAGCTCCCTGCGCGGGGGAAGGGCGGCACCTATTTCTGTAGCTCTGGGCTGCATTTTTCCCCTGCTGGAGCCAGGGAGGCTGGACAGCTTGGTCCCAAGACTTGCCCCCCCAGCCCAACACACCAGCTGTGGCAGTCTGCGGCCAGAGTGCCTCTTCAGGCCCAACCCTGACTCATCCTTCCTCAGTGGATGGCTTCCCTGCAGGAGCTCCAACAACTCCAGCCAGAGGCTCAAGAACAAAATTTGGATCACCCTAGGCCCAAGCTCCTAGCGGGAGGGGTGGCCGCAGTCTCCGCAGACCAGCAGACTTTGCCTCTCCTCCTGGTAGTTCTGAGGAATCCAGGCAGCCCAGATGAGTAGATTTCCCCCCAGCAAAACACACCCTCTCCACCAAGGGACAAAGTGCTTCGTTAAACAGGTCTTGCTCCCAGTGCCACCCAACTGGGTGAGACCCTCCAACAGGGGTTGTCAGACACCCTATACAGGAATGATCCTACTGGCATCAGGTTGGTGCCCCTTGAGGTCAGAAGTCCCACAAGCAGGAGCAAGCACCCATCTTTGCTGCTCTCTAGCCTCCTTGAGTGACATCTCCAGGCACAGGAGCAAATCAGATGAATAGGGCCTGAAGTGAACCCGCTGCAAACTGCAGCAGCCCTACAGAAGAGGGACCTGACTATTGAAAGAAAAAAAAAAAAAAAGCAACAACAACAGCATCAACAACAACAACAAAAAAGACCCCCAACAAAAACCCCATCCAAGGGTCAGTAGCCTCAAACACCAAAACTCAACAAACTCATGAAGATGAGAAAGAATCAACAAAAAAATGCTGAAAACCCAAAAGGCCAGAGTGCCTCTTCTCCTCCAAATGATCACAACTTCTCTCCATTAAGGGCACAGAACTGGATGGAGGATCAGATGGGCAAATTGACAGAAGTAGTCTTCAGGAGATGGGCAATAAAAAACTACGATGAGCTAAAGGAGCATGTTCTAACCCAATGCAAAGAAGCTTAGAACCTTGATAAAGGGTTAGAGGAATTGTTAACTAGAATAACCCATTTAGAGAGGAACATAAATGACCTGATGGTGCTGAAAAACACAGCACAAGAACTTCGTGAAGCATACACAAGTATCAACAGATGAATCAACCAAGCGGAAGAAAGGATATCGGAGTTTGAAGACCACCTTACTGAAATAAGACATGCAGACATGAATAGAGAAAAAAGGATGAAAAGGAATGGACAAAGCCTCCAAGAAATATGGGGCTTCATAAAAAGATTGAACCTACAATTGATTGGAGTACCAAAGGAGACAGGAGAATGGAGACAAGCTGGAAAACACACTGCAGGATATTATTCAGGAGAACTTCCCCAACCTAGCAAGACAGGCCAACATGCAAATTCAGGAAATACAGAAAACACCATTAAAATACTCCACAAGAAGATCGACCCCAAGACACATAATCATCAGATTCTCCAAAGTTGAAATGAAGGAAAAAATGTTAAGGGCAGCCAGAGAGAAAGGCCAGGTCACCTACAAAGGGAAGCCCATCAGACTAACAATGGACCTCTCAGCAGAAATTCTACAAGCGAGAAGAGATTGGGGGCCAATATCCAACATTCTTAAAGAAAAGAATTTTCAACTCAGAATTTCATATCCAGCCAAACTAAGCTTCACAAGCGAAGGAGAAATAAAATCCTTTCCAGACAAGTAAATGCTGAGGGATTTCGTTACCACCAGGCCTGCCCTGCAAGAGCTCCTGAAAGAAGCACTAAATATGGAAAGGAAAAACCTGTACCAGCCACTGCAAAACCACACCAAAATATAAAGACCAATGACACTATGAAGAAACTGCATCAACTAGTGTGCAAAATAACCAAATAGCAGCATGATGACAGGATCAAATTCACACATAACAATACTAACCTTAAATGTAAATGGGCTAAATGCCCCAATTAAAAGACACAGACTGGCAAACTGGATAAGGAGTCAAGACCCATTGGTGTGCTGTATTCAGGAAACCTATCTTACGTGAAAAGACACACACGTGCTCAAAATAAAAGGATGGAGGAAAATTTACCAAGCAAATGGAAAGCAAAAAAAAAGCAGGGGTTGCAATCCTAGTCTCTGAGAAAATGGACTTTAAACCAACAAAGATCAAAAAAGACAAAGAAGGGCATTACTACATAATGGTAAAGGGAACAATTCAACAAGAAGAGCTAACTTCTAAATATATATGCACCCAATACAGGAGCTCCCAGGTTCATAAAACAAGTTCTTAGAGACCTACAAACAGACCTATACTCCCACACAATAATAGTGGGAGACTTTAACACCCCACTGTCAGTATTAGACAAATCAATGAGACAGAAAATTAACAGGAATATTCAGGACTTGAACTCAGCTCTGGATCAAGCAGACCTAGAAGATGTCTACAGAACTCTCTACCCCAAATCAACAGAATATACATTCTTCTCAGTGCCACATGGCAGTTATTCTAAAATCAACGAAATAATTGGAAGTAAAACACTCCTTAGCAAATGTTAAAGAATTGAAATCATAACAAACAGTCTCTCAGATCATAGTGCAATCAAATTAGAACTCAGGATTTAAAAACTCACTCAAAACCACACAATCTCATAGTAATTGAACAACCTGCTCCTGAATGACTCCTGGGTAAATAATGAAATTAAGGCAGAAATCAAGAAGTTCTTTGAAACCAGTGACAACAAAGAGACAACGTACCAGAACCTCTGGGACACAGCTAAAGCAGCTCTGTCAGCTGAGAGGGCCTGGAAGCAATTACACTCCAGCAGCAATGAGCATACCTAGCTCCTGAACCTTTGTTTCTAAAACAATTCTCCAATAAAAGGATCCAGGGATCCTTGGATAAATGGCTGATGGTAGGAAATATACAAGAAGAGCTTGGAGCATCTTGAGTATAATAAAGTAAGGGAGTGCTAATAAAAAAATTTTTTTAATAAACCACAATGATAAGGTTATGTCAAAGGGACACAGAAGCCAAGTAAAGGAGCTCCCAATGGGCCAGAACTGGAACAACATCAGCAACATAAATAAAGTATTGGATCATAATCAAAGGCTAAAATAAATATCCATGAGTCCATACTGACATAAATAAATAAATGGGAGCAAAGAGGCAAATCTCCCTGCAGAATTCTACATAATTGACATAGATACACTCCCCTCAAGCGGTGAATCATAACTCCCTTCTCCTTAAGTTTGAACTGCTTATAGCAACTTCCTTCCAAACAGTATAGTATGGAAAGAGAAGAAGAAAGTAACTTTACAATGAAGACCTCAAACACTACCTCCGCCAAGTAACCAATGTTAACATCAACAGTGATGTCATGTGATAGTTTGTACCTTGGATATGATGTGCTGAAAATGGCACTTCATGTCTGTGATTGTCCTCCCCACCTCAAAAAAAAGAACTCAATAACCCCAGATAGGTGATGAGGAAAACATCAGACAAATCTCAATTGGGGGATATTCTACAAAATAGCTGACCAGTACTCTTCAAAATTGCCAAGGTCAATTAAAAAAAACAACAAGAGTCTGAGAATCTGCCATAGCCAAGCAGAATCTGTGGAGTCAGAACAAGTAAATGGAATGTGGATGCCATCCTGGAACAGAAAAAGATATTAGTAAAAACTAAGGATATCTATAGGTTGGAGCAAAAGTAATTGCAATTTTTTGCATTACTTTTAATGGCAAAAACTGCAATTACTTTTGCATCAACCTAATAATAAAGTATAGATGTTAGCTAATAACAGTGTATCAGTATTGGTTCATTAATTGTAAAGAACATATCGTACCACTGTAAGATGTAAATAATAGAGGAAACAGGGTGTCGAGCATGTGGAAACTCTCCATAGCTCTTCACAATATTTCTGTGAATCTAAAAATTCTAAAATAAAAAAATGTATTTTAAAAATGAAAGTAGCCTGGGCACAAGCCCGTGTCTGTAATCCTAGCACTTTGGGAGGCCGAGGCAGGTGGATCACCTGAGGTCAGGAGCTCAAGACCAGCCTGACCAACATGGCGAAACCCCATCTCTACAGAAAATACAAAAATTAGCTGGGTGTGGGGGCAGGCACCTGTAGTCCCAGCTACTCGGGAGGCTGAGGCAGGAGAATTGCTTGAACCTGGGAGGTGGAGGTTGCGGTCAGCCAAGATTTGGCCACTTCACTCCAGCCTGGGCAACAGATTGAGAATTTGTCTCAAAAAAAAAAAAAAAAAAACAAACAAACAAACAAAAAAATTAAAGTAAAAATGTAAAAAAAATACAATTACGTTCTAGAGGCTCCTTCTAACAATTTTAGAGAGTTTGTCCTTCCTATAACAGTATGCTTTTATTTATATAAGCTTTATGGGTAACTATGATTATTTCCAGATTTCCAGAGGTTTCTTTCCTATTTCATTCCCAGCTCTCTTTCCCTACTGTGCATTTGTTTTAATTACTTATCTGACTCTACACAAACCCCAGGTTCTCCTTAGCAAATTTCAAGCTACATTGATAATGATATTCTTTCTCTTTTTTAAAAAGTCATTTTTAATTTTGTTTTCCAATCCTAGTTTTGGTTCCTACATCACTCAGTACCAGAGACAAAACAGATCATCTTATTTGCTTGCCCTTCACTCTCAGACTCAATGTCTAGCATGCGAGTAATTGTCTTTTTGCTGCATTGTCTTTTCTGTGCTCTTAATATTGTAAAGAATGCCATTTTCCATCACTCTCCAGTCACTGGGCTTATACTTGCAGAATTACCAATGATTCCTTCCTTTCCCTCATCTCAGGCAATTGCCAAACCGTGTCGACATCTCCTTTTCATTGTTTCCTGAATCAGAGCCTTTCTTTCCATTTTAATGCCAACACTCTGTCACAAACTTGGCTTACATCACAGTATCCCTCTCCTCACAGCTGGCCCAGAACCATTCAGTGCAGTTCATAGGCCATCTTGACCAGAATCACTGGGGAGAAGGTTAAATGTGAAGACTCCCTGGCTCCTACCAGACCCATTGAATCTGAATCTCTGGGGACTTGCTTGTTTTTTTAGAGGTGAGGTCTCACTATGTTGCCCAGGCTAAACATGAACTCATGGGCTCAAGTGATCCTCCCACCTCCGCCTCCCAAGGAGCTGGGACTACAGGCGTGAGTCACTGCACCCGGCTTGGAAATCCACATTTTAAATGAACCACTCCCCAGATAAATATACTCTTTGCTAAAGCTTGAGAGTTAGCTTGATCCTGGTGGTTTTAATTTCTGGCTCCTGATTTCAATCACCTAAGAAGTTTCTGGAAATACTGATGACCATGCCTCTTCTCCAGAGATTTTGGTTTAATAGTCTGGAGTGGATCCCAAGTACCAGTTTTAATTCCATGAGTTATTCTAATGTGTGGTCAAGAAGAGAACCACTGGAGCTGATGGCTCTTTAGATGGCTCCTGAGGCTTCATCCAGTTCTCAGATTCTGTCTTAACTTTCCTGAACATTTGTTTAGTAGGAACCTGTTTCACCAGAATAACATTTATATACTTGTATTTGTATCTGTTGCCACATAACAAATTTCCCCAAAACTTAGAATCTTAAAGCAACATGCATTTATCATCTCATAGGTTCTGTGGGTAAGGAACCTGGGCTTAGCTGGCTGATGGCCTCAGGGTCTCTCATGATGTAACTACGATGCTGGCCAGAAATGAAGCCATCTCAAGGCTCAAGGGAGAGAGATTCAATATTGATTCATTAATTGCATTGCATTCCATGATCACTCACATCGCTATTGGTGGGTCTCAGAAGGGCCACTTCTGTGCTCACTCAGCTTTGGACAGACCAAGGTCTTCATTGGCTGTTGGCAGGAGATCACAGTTCCTTGCAACGTGGGCCCCTCCAGAAGGCTTTTCGTAACACAGCTGCTTGCTCCCCTAGTGGGAGGACTTGAAGACAGAGAGAACATTACAATCTTTGTGTTTTTGTTTGTTTGAGACAGGGTCTCACTCTATCATCCAGGCTGAAGTGCAGTGGCACAATCATGGCTCACTTCAGCCTTGACCTCCCAGGTTCAAGCAATCCTCCTGCCTCAGCCTCCAAAGTAGCTTGGATGACAGGCGTGCACCACCACACCTCACTAATTTTTTGTTTTGTTTTGTGGAGAGGGAGATCTCACTATGTTACCCAGGCTGGTCTCAAACTCCTAATCTTAAGCTATCCTCCCACCTTAGCCTCCCAAAGTGCTGGGATTACAGGCATGAGCCACCACACCCAGCCTATCACAGTCTTTATATAACCTCATCTCAGAAGTAACATTCATCACTTTTACCATATTTTATTCATTAGAAGTGAGTCTAGATCCAGCTCACACACTAAGGCAGGATACCAGAAGGCAGAGACCATCAGGAGCCATAGAAGAGGCTGCCTAATGCAATATCTCCTATTGATTAGACAGCACTAACTGCTATATAGCAAATCTCAGTCCCTTGAAATAGTCTATTTCTTACTTACCTAAGTTAAAAATGGGTGTTGCTGGTCAGTAGGTAACTATCCCCCAACTCATAATTCAGAAACTGGGGGTGCCACAGAGGTGCCACCACTCAGATCCCCCACAAGAGGAAACCTGCCGTGAGGAGTGTGCTGGGCTAACAGCCTTTATTTGCTGCACC
Organism: Pongo abelii; assembly: GCF_028885655.2. NCBI lineage: Eukaryota > Metazoa > Chordata > Mammalia > Primates > Hominidae > Pongo > Pongo abelii. Next base: position 127,178,867 of record NC_071993.2, on the reverse strand, counting down.
TCTGGAATCTACCACAGCTTTCACACCAAGTCCACACTACCCCAGGAGGCTCCCAGCCCATCACTGAGCCCAGCAGAGTTTCTGGAACCAGACTCTTGTGCCCGGCACATGATCTTTGCCCAAGGGCTTTCTTCATTGAGATTTTTCTCAGAGCTGCACTGTAGTCAGAGGCTCTTCCTACCAAACCCACCTTCCTTCCCTCTTCCCTTCTTCAGGAAACCAGGAAACCAAGAACCATTGTCTGAGGGTTCCCCTTGCATCCCCCTACCCACTCTCCCCTTTCCCCTTCCCAAGAACTTCCCTCAATAAATCTCCTGCACTTCTAACTCTGTCTTGGCATCTGCCTCCTGGAGGACCTGAACTGACACAGAGGTATTAGGATTGGCTCAAGAAAGAACCATTATATGGGGTTTGAGGACTGGTTCATTCCACTAGGACATTTTCCCAGGTTACCACTGATGGTATCTTCAGAAATTCGGCTGCCACATTATACCCAGGATTATCTGTGCCCCACATCCCTCTTGGGTTTGTGTCTTCCTTGCCGAATGGGGTGCTAAACTAGAAGATAAGACTTCTTGCCCAATCTCCTTCCAGAACCCTCTCTTTCACAGGTGTCAGACCTGCAACCCCATCTGAAGGCTCTCCATGCCTGTTCATCCTCCCCTTCCCTTAGATCCTTCAGAGGCATTTCCCCCATAAATCCCCTGAGCTTCTAACTCCTTCTTGGCATATGCTTCCCAAAGGAGCGAAACTGGCACAAGACCTTGGCTTCTTTCATCTTATGGGTCTACCATATGCTGGATTTTTGTCTTCTAAGGTCGCTGTGTTCACCTTCATCAAACCAAGAAAGGAGAGTGAGCATGAAGGTTCCTGAGCATGAGATTTTTACAGGCCAAGCCTGAGAGTGATACACTTACTTGCACTCATACCCCAGCCGCTCCCCAGATACTGGATGTATCCAGGCATGCCTTGTCTTATTACACTTCACTCAATGGTGGTTTTTACACATTGAAGGTTTGTGGCAATCCTATGTTGAGGAACTTTATCCACACCGTTTTTCCAACAGTACCTGCTCACTTCGTGTCTCTGAGTCTGCATTTTTAAGCAATAAAGTATTTTTTGATTAGTGTATGCACATTGTTTTTTAGACACAATGTTATTGCACACTTTGCTAATATGGAACATTGGTTCTCTCATGGCCCTGATGCTTGCAAATATCTACAGGTATCTTTATTCATAGACTTTTCGTTCCTGTTTTTGTCTTTTTTTATTTCAAGGGTCAGTTTTTATATCTAGAGATCCAGAAGTTTATTTTAACTTCTAGCTTATTTATTTTCTAAGATAGACTGCCATGTGCAGGAGATCTTTTGAGTTGGCAATTTTCCGTTCCAATTTATTTACTTATGACCAAATCCTCTATATCAAGTCTAAACCTTACATTTACAAAAAGAGAGGACAAGGTTCTCTTTACTTGGGCTCCTAGATCTAGCTTGAATACTGCCTGAAAGCTTCCTGGAGCCTGTGTTTTAAGTCTCCTCTTGATTCTTTATTTTCTTTGCCATTTTAAATCTTTCTCCCATATCCTCTATGGGAAAGATTTCTGCAGTGGCCTAAAGTAATACACTGCCTGTTTTTGTGTGTTTGTTTTCTTTCTTTATATCTTCAAAAAACAAAACAAAACAAAAAAACAGGATACATGTGCTGAACGTGCAGGTTTGTTATATAGGTATACGTGTGCCGTGGTGGTTTGCTACACCTACTGACCCGTCCCCTAAGTTTCCTCTCCTTACCCCCAACCCCAAAAAGGCCCCAGTGTCTGTTGCTCCCTATCTGTGTCCATGTGTTCTCAATGTTCAACCTTCACTTATGGGTGAAAACATGCAGTGTTTGGATTTCTGTTCCTGTGTTAGTTTGCTGAGGATGATGGCTTCCAGCTTCATCCATATCCCTGCAAAGGACATGATCTCATTCCTTTTTATGGCTGCATAGTATTCCATTGTGTATATGTACCACATTTTCTTTATCCAGTCTATCATTGACGGGCATTTTGGTTGGTCCATTTCTTTGCTATTGTAAATAGTGCTGCAATAAATATACACGTGTATGTATCTTTATAGCAGAATGATTTATAGTCCTTCGGGCATATGCCCAGTAATGGGATTGCTGAGTCAAATGGTATTTCTGGTTCTAGATCCTTGAGAAACCGCCATATTCTCTTCCACAATGGTGGAACTAATTTCCATTCCCACCAAGAGTCTAAAAGCATTCCTATTTCTCCACAGCCTCGCCAGCATCTATTGTTTCCTGAATTTTGAATAATCACCATTCTGACTGGCATGAGATGGTATATCAATGTGGTTTTGATTTGCATTTCTCTGATGATCAGTGATGTTGAGCTTTTTTCGTATGTTTGTTGACTACGTAAATGTCTTCTTTGAAAAGTGTCTGTTTATATCCTTTGCCCACTTTTTGATGAGGTTGTTTGTTTTTTACTTGTAAATACGTTTAAGTTCCTTGTAAATTATGGATATTGGACCTTTGTCAGATGGGTAGATTGCAAAAATTTTCTCCCATTCTGTAGTTTGCCTGTTCAATCTGATGAGTTTCTTTTGCTGTGCAGGAGCTCTTTAGTTTAATTAGATCCCATTTGTCAATTTTGGCTTTTGTTGCCATTGCTTTTGGTGTTTTAGTCATGAAGTCTTTGCCCATGCCTATGTCCCGAATGGTATTGCCTAGGCTTTCTTCTAGGGTTTTTATGATTTTAGGTTTTACATTTAAGTCTTTAATCCATCTTGAGTTAATTTTTAATGCACTGCATGTTTTGCTTATCCTCTCAAGGAGATCATTAAATTATACAGAGCTGGGTTATTTACATTCTCTCTTCGTCTTTCCCATCCTGGGTTTTTAACCATGTTCCCCATCTGAGGGGGCTGTCATTCCAATAAACTAGTTGGTACAAATTTGAACATCCAGAACAACAAGTATCTAATACAATGTCAAACTCTACAGTAAATTTCTGTCTTTCTCTGAGGCTTAAAAAGCTTTAATTAGGCCAGGCGTGGTAGCTCTTGCCTGTAATCCCAGCACTTTTGGAGGTCAAGACGGGAGGATGACTTGAGGCCAGGAATTCAAGACCAGCCTGGGCAACATAGTGAGACCTGTCTCTACAGAAAAAAAAGGAAAAATTTTTAATTATAGCTGCACTCTGCTTAACTCTGCTCTAGACAATGATTTAAATTCAGTTTTCATATATCAGTCTTTTGCTCAAGCAATTTTATAAAGTGATGGTTCTTTTCTTGAGAAAACTCTGAAGACAGAATAATCCATTTTGGAGGTCAGGGGAAGGAACAGAAGAAAGAGAAGGAATGTAAAGTGGATGGGTACAATGTATACCACTTGGGTGAGGGGTGCACTAAAATCTCAGACATCACCACTACACAGTCCATCCATGTAACCAAAACTCACTTATACCCCAAAAGCTATTGAAATAAATATATATATGTGTGTGTGTGTATGTATATATACATATATATATAATTTACATAAGCATAAAATAAAAATAAAGTGGATGGGGAAGATAATTCAGAGAGAAGGAGGTACAGAGCAGGTGAGTTCGGATGGTGTGAATACTAGTGAATTAGAACTTTTTGGAAAGAAAATAACCTTGAAGTCAGCATTTGGTTTTGCTGGCCCCTTGGCTTATCAATTTTAAAGAAGTTAACCATTGAAGTTTTGAATGTTATTATTTCCTAATTTTTCTGGAGTTCTTCTTAAATGTATTCATTTTGACATATCAGAAGTTTCCCACAATGGACATTGTTATTCTAAATCAAAAATATGTTTATCATTTACCAAGTTAAGGTTACAGTGCAACTTCTTATAGAAAACAGTTATTCTTGAGGAGAGTGAAATTTTGACATAGACAAATGAGAAAAGACCTAAGAAGGGATCATACAGATAACTGTTGACTCCAGAAGATGAACTCAACAAAAACAATCTCCAACGGTCTTGACAGAGTGTCTTTATGGAGATTTCAAAGGGGATCCAATACAGAGTTTGATCCATCACCTTTACATTAATTGGCCAACAGTCTAACAGACCTCCAACCATTAGTCTTTGAAGTTGTTTTGGAATGAATGAGAGGCTTATTCAGCCTGCACCTACATTATTCTCTCAAGAGCACCTCCTTATGTGTTCAACAGACAAGAAGGATAGGCAGGTAAATGGCAAAAAAATTTACCAGATAGTGCAACCACAAACCAAAGCCTCTAATGATTTTATATATATACTTAAGTCTGACTTTTTAAAACAAATTATGTGTCCATAAACTAAAAGGTTTAATTACTTTATATGTTATTATAGGTTTAATGACCTTAAATATATCCTAAGACACAAATCAGAATATCAAAATAAATTCAACAACCAAAGTTTACTAAAATAAGTCAGAGATTGATTGGTTACAAAGGGTAACAAAATAAACTCATCAATAAGAGCTCATGGAAATAAGTTAAAGCTCAAATCTTTGTTGAGACAGACATACCTGGCAGCAACACAAAAGAAGGACAAATAAAATGGGGGCACAGGTGGTCTAATAAACATGTCTGTTAGCCCAAAGAACCCATAGAATGCTACCAAGCAAGGGTCTTCAAATGATTTTTAATCTGTGAATTCCACCAAAATCATTGTCAATGAATGAGACCATCACTCAGAAGCTGAAACTAAAATATTGAATTTATTACCTACTTAAGTAAGGGAGAGCCATGCTGGTCATACGAGACTTAAGTGAGCAAAGAGATCGTTGAGACCAACCCCTTTGAGCAGATTTGCTACAGTGTTTGGGAGATTTGCTACAGTTTGCGAGAAGGGGCAAGAGTGGGAAAATGTCAGCCTCAGAAGTGCCTTTCGTGCTGGTTGCAGACACTGGAGCAGATTGGCATCAGCTTAGAAGTGTGCTCACTGGAGTAAGTCCATCACCAATTAACTGACTTTCAAAGCATAAGGTTGGCACTGATTGGTTGGCTTTTGGAGATACGCTCAATGAAGCAAGTTCTCATTGACTGATTTAAAGCCACTTCTGGTTTTTACTGCTTACCATGGCTATAAAATTGGCAGTATTTTCTTGAGAGTGTGGGGACTTTTCCTTCTCGGTCTCTGCCACAACCTCTTGATTTAGACTCACGAAGAATTAAAGGGAAATAGCATTGCCAACTCCAGGTAGATCACGCCCATCTCATCCCTGTGCCTCTGTGACTAGCCACTGTTTACCAAGAAAATGATATAGACTTGGCTGGACTTGCTTTCCACAGAACGATGCTGCTTGCTTTATTGCTTCCTGCACTCTCCAGGTGACTGTGGATTGACTAATACATCCTTTCTGCTTTTTGCTATGGTCTCAGGAACAACTGATGATAAAATAGGTAGTTTTCGTTTTCCTTTTTTAAAGGAAAAGTTTCTAACTTTTTGGTCCTCTTAAACTTCAGCTGCTCTTCTTGGCTTCTTCTTAGTTGTGGTCTGTGCCTCTGCATTTGGGGGCCAAATGAATGAATATATAAGTCAACAAATTCTGTTGATGTGAATATGCCCAACTTTTCAAAACTTGGACTTGCTGGATGGGAGACAGCAAACTTTTCTAACAAGCCAAAGAAAATTGTGTGTGTTAGATCTAAATTATCTTGGAACATAAATTAGAAACTTTTATTAGCCGGGCGTGGTGGCTCACGCCTGTAATCCCAGCACTTTGGGAAGCCGAGGCGGGCAGATCACGAGGTCAGGAGATCAAGACCATCCTGGCTAACACGGTGAAACCCCGTCTCTACTAAAAATACAAAAAATTAGCCAGGTGTGGTGGCAGGCACCTGTAGTCCCAGCTACTCGGGAGGCTGAGGCAGGAGAATGGCGTGAACCCAGGAGGCAGAGGTTGCATTGAGCCGAGATCACACCACTGCACTCCAGCCTGGGTGACAGAGCGAGACTCCATCTCAAAAAATAAATAAATAAAAATTAAATTAGAAACTTTTATTAATCTTAAAGTAAAAACAACATTTGAAACATATCTATATCTAAGCTACTAAACATATGCCAAACGTGTAATCTCTGTACATCTTTCTTATTTATTATAACTTACCTTCATTTATAAGGAATTGATGGCTCATTTCTTTTCACATAAAATACATCATAAATGCACCAGTTCTTTAACTGACACTTTGCAAACAGTCACATAGTCATCCTAGTTTGTCAAACCAACTCTTAAACGAACAAGTTTATTATTACATGCAAGTTCATCCTCTACTTCATTAATGACTAATATGTAAAAAAATGTTTTCCACTTTATTTTACTTTTAGATAAATTAGAGGGCAAGATGGTAAACCATTGTCCTGGTTTTTACAAAAGAAAATCATGACTTTGCAATAATTAAATTCACTGAGCATAACAAAGATTAATTAATTGGCACCGTTAAGTGAAGACTATGTTTTACTACATTAAATTCCAAACTTACTGATGGTAATATTCCAGGCCTGTGATTCTAATGTCTTCTTCGCCTAAAGGCGAAGTTTTATAACATGTCAGCCCCATGCTGATCAGTCAGATTTTCCTTCCAGAATTCACAAAGACGGGTTACATTTCACTGTGCACGTCATCTTTGCATGTACCATTCCTGAAAGGACCTGTTTAGTATTCATCCTAAAGCAAATATGATGAAAAGTATGAAATAAACACACACCCCGAAATGCAAAACCTTTTTAAGAGACCAAACTAATCTTAGTATTTTAGTAATTGCCATATTGAAACAATTTCCCCAAGAAGTTGACAACTGCGTTCAGAAGGATGCAAAGAAACAAAGTATCTCAAAAAATAAGCTCTCCAAATATACAAGAATATATATTCTTGTATATTCTAGTACAAAAAAAAACAAGATTAAAATAATTTTGCCAAGCATTCCCAGACTTGTGAGTATCATAAAATGTCTTTTATTGTTGCTTGCTATTTCATCTCCCAAATCACTCCTCTCTTCTCATTTTGCCTCATCAACACACTCCCCCAGAATGTCGGGGCAGCCATTTGCTTAGAAAGCATTCAGCTCTGGCGGGTTTCCACTGGGCGGCCACTGGCATCCTCCCTATGGTGGGAGCGAACAGGAAAGGCAAGTCTCCAAACACTTTCTTTCCCTACTGCCTGCCTTCCTGGGCTGCCACTCCACAAGAATACCCTATATCCCATGCAATAAAAAGAATTTCTCATGGGCTTCATGAAAACTGGAACTGACAGGAATCTCAGAAGTGCTCTAGAAATGGCTTGGGATGGCAGTTGGGGAGATGGAAGGAGTGGTTTACAGAGAGGAAGGAGACAGAGACCAAGACAGAGAAAGCCAGACAGCACAAGAAAAGAAAAAGTTCTGCTCATTAAAATCAGACCAAAAACATTTTTTGCCATCTAAATTATAGAGTGGTATTTTATTGGGAAAGGGGAAGGGGTGTTTATATTTTTCCACTGAAACTTGTTTACTTAATGTCCGTATTATTCATGAAAACCATAATCACAACATGCTTTTAAGAGACAGCTGAGCTGAGTCATCAGCTACCAAGCATCAAACAGTTCTTCCTCCCTCTTTCAACACCCAACATTCACCAACAGCATGGCATGTTTCTTTTTGTTTGTTTGCTTTGTTTAGAGACAGAGAGGCAGAGGACCTCACACATTAACAGTCTAAGACTGGCCCTGACTTTCATAAACCCTGAGAGACTGGTCAAAAGTGTCCCTGTATGTCCAGATCTTTGTCACTGTGTCCGACCCTCCCAACTGCACACCCACTCCTTTTAAGACCCATCCGTTTGCCCCAGGGCATGGTAAATAGTCTTCCTCAAGCATTCCCTCTCCTCCCCTCACTGTAGTAATCCCAAAACCATCACTGAAGATTTGTTCTTGGTTCCAGACTTTCAAGAAAGGATGAGGGGCAAGGAGGGACAGGGAGAAGGAGGCAGTGAATGAGTGCAGCAATAGGCTGAGCCTGAGGTTAGAGCCTGGAGCAGAATCATCTACCTTCGCGCTGCTTTTGTGGTCAAGAAACTGGCTGGGGTGGCAGCCATAAAAAATAATGAGTTCATGTCCTTTGTAGGGACATGGATGAAGCTGGAAACCATCATTCTCAGCAAGCTGTCGCAAGGACAAAAAACCAAACACCGCTTGTTCTCACTTATAGGTGGGAATTGAACAATGAGAACACATGGACACAGGAAGGGGAACATCACACACCGGGGCCTGTTGTGGGGTGGGGGGAGGGGGGAGGGATAGCAATAGGAGATATATCTAATGCTAAATGACGAGTTAATGGGTGGAGCACACCAACATGGCACATGTATACATATGTAACAAACCTGCACATTGTGCACATGTACCCTAGAACTTAAAGTATAACTAAAAAAAAAAACAAAAGAAACTGGCTGGGGTAATGGGAACTCAGAGGGCTAACAGGGGGCCTTAATGCCTGAAAAATGGGAGTGCTAGACCCTCACAGATCATCTCTCAGTCCCCCTCTAGCACTGAAATTTCAACATTCTAGTTAGTCTCAGATAAACAGTGAATAATTTTTTGGTATAAGTATATCCTATGCAATACTTGGGACATACTTATTCTAAAAAAATCATTCATTGTTTATCTGAATTTTTAACTGGGTGTCCTGCATTTTTATCAGGCAACTCTCTGACTTAGTAGATAATTCATAAATTGTTGTTCACATAGCCACCACTTACTCAGCACTAATTACGACCAGGGCCTGGGATTGATAAGAATCATTTGATGCTAACAGTCTTATGAGAGAAGTAAAGACAGAGGCTCCTTGGAGTGAGGTGGTAAGAGCAGGACACAAGTCCTGGCCCAGGTGTCTGCATGCCATTTACATGCAATCATTTAGCAATTGTTGCAATATTGACAATGCATCAAATATCTTTGGAACACTGTGCATGGAGCACTATTTGCCTTTAGGGAGGAAAACTGAGAATCAGAGGTGAGAGAGATAATTATTCTTCACAGCTTATCTTTCATCTCTATTGTTTGGATCTTTTTATTTTAGCAACACATGTAACCTAAGCAACTTTTTAAATTGAAATAAAACTAAATCCCAAGTAAAGATTGGTGTAATTTACAATTTTGGTAAATAGACTTTTATCAACATTAGTGCTTTATCAGTAAGAGTGGCAACAACACTATTATAAACATGTTTATGATGTTTCTTTTTGTTGGGGGTAGTGTCTCTCCTCACAGCATTGTCCCCGGTTACTTACAGACCGGCTCTATTCACAATAGCAAAGATTTGGAACCAACCCAAATGTCCATCAGTGATAGACTGGATTAAGAAAATGTGGCACATATACACCATGGAATACTATGCAGCCATAAAAAAGGATGAGTTCATGTCCTTTGTAGGGACATGGATGAAGCTAGAAACCATCATTCTCAGCAAACTATCGCAAGGACAGAAAACCAAACACCATATATTCTCACTCATAGGTGGGAACTGAACAATGAGAACACATGGACACAGGAAGGGGAACATCACACACTGGGGCCTGGCGTGGGGTGGGGGGAGGGGAGAGGGATAGCATTAGGAGATATAGCTAATGTAAATGACGAGTTAATGGGTGCAGCACACCAACATGGCACATGTATACATATGTAACAAACCTGCACATTGTGCACATGTACCCTAGAACTTAAAGTATAATAGAAAAAAACAGAAAAAAGAAAAAAAAAACAGAGTCTTGCTATATGGGCAAACTACATATCTCAGGGGTTTGGTGTACACATTGTTTTGTCACCCAGGTACTAAGCATAGTACCGGAGAGGTAGTTTTTTATCATCTCCCTTCTCCCACCCTCCACCCTCAAGTAATCCCGTGTCTGTCGTTCCCCTCTTTGTGTCCATGTGTTCTCATGGTTTAGCTCTTATTTATAAGTGAGAACGTGCGCTATTTGTTTTACATGCAGTTTCCCTAAATAACAAACCTGCACATGTACACCTGAACCTGAAATAAAAGTTAAAAATGAATACATAAACACTGTCTCACTTTTCTGTGCAAGAACCCTTCCCAGTTAATTAAGGAGAAAATTCCCCCATGCCTCAGATGCTGGGTTTTCTGTGAGCTCCACTGCCTGTGTTTCTCCCGGAGGCAGTGAGCAGCTTTTACTTGGATGAATAACTTATCCTAGGGAGCATTCTGTTCCCCAGACTGCCTGGGAGGCAAAGCAGAAAGCCTCCTCACAAGTCCTGGACCCATTGGGAAGAACCTTTGATCTGACCCTACTGACTCCAGGGAGTCTCATTAGTGGTTCCAACTCTATGTCAGATGTCCTGTTCCCCCCAGTCCTAAAGGCTGAGACACAAAGACTAAGACTCAATGGATTCAGCTCTAAATTTTTAAGGATGAAAAGACATTTTCATGAAAATCCTATGGTAGCAAAGTTATTTTCTCCTAAGTGGACTTCAACCCATGGTTCCTCATTCTCTCAGATACACAAATCTGCACACAGAGAAGAAATTACGGTTTTTTTAAAAAAAACTCCCTGCTTGGGACCTATTCCTCACAATTTTTGCAAATTCTCACTATCATTCTCAAAAACCAGATTGCCAGCACTGCAAGAGAAGGTAGGTCAAGGAAAACAAGCATTCTTGGAGGCATTCAGCTATTATGTGATTTGAAGCAGTCCATGATAGGTGTGCATACACAGCACACAACTAGCAGTTCCTGTCCCTGCACGAGTTCCTCCTCCAGCACCAGGAAGCCTCCAGGCACTTGCAAAGGCCGGCCTCAGATGAGGCACCATAAGCAAGCTCCTTCCATTATTAACTTGTAAAAATTGAATGCAATCGATAAAAAGGTGAATAGTCAGTGACTGCAAAAGCATCAAATGGCAAAATGACAGTGAGCTTCTCATGTATATTATTTATAGCTCAGAGTACAGAGGATGCAAGAAAGAGAAAGGAAGGTTAGCACTTTCTGTAGGAACAACTGGACAACTGAAATTGTGCAAAAAAGCAGAGAAATATGGACCAGAGTGCCCTGCATTAGCATCCAGGCTCATCTTATGATGTCAGTGGTACCATTTGGGAAACAAGAGACATGGCGCCAGCCTGAAATAATCGAAGAGATCAGAATCCAGTTATAAAAAGATTATTCAAGGGAAAAACTGTGAATAGCCATTTGAGAGACAGACTCCAGAGAAATGGGATCAGTGTTCCAAAGTTTAAAGTTAAGTTCTTGCTTATACAGGCAAAAAACAAAGAAATCTGACAGGGTAACATTTTTCTATACAACGCTAGTTTATGAGTGACAGCAATTTAATTACTTACAGTCTGTTTTCCTTTCTGTACAACTTGTTTTCATCTCCTTTCCAATTTATTTTTTAAAATAATCCCAACTTTTATTTGAGATTCAGTGGGTATGTGCAGATTTGTTACCTGAGTATATTGTGTGACACTGAGGTTTGGAGTATGAACATTCCCATCACCCAGGTAGTGAGCATAATACCCAACAGTTTTTCAGCTCTTACCCCTCTTCCTCTCTCCCCCTCCAGTAGTCTCCAGTGTCTGTTGTTCCTATCTTTATGTCCATGTGTACCCAATGTTTAGCTCTCACTTATAAATGAGAACATGCCATATTTTCTTTCCTATTCTTGCATTAATTTGCTTAGGATAATGGCCTCCAACGGCATCCATGTTGCTGCAAAGGACATGATTTCATTCTTGTTATTGCTGTGTAGTATTCCATGGTGTATATCTACCACATTATCTAGTCCACCACTGATGGGCATCTAGGTTGATGCCATGTCTTTGCTCTTCTGAATAGTGCTGTGATGAAGAGTATATTTAACATTCCATCTTCAGACAATGTGATAGCCCTAAAGTCTTTGCATAAGAAAGGCAAGGGGAAGGTAATCTAAAATGAAGATCAATAGCAAAGAAGGAAAGGGTCTTTCCTGTCACTCTTTAGTCATTTACAACATTTTACAAAACAACGCAGTTAGGGAAGAAGGCTAATCTATAATCAGAGAAACAAAGGTTACAGCTGCCTACATTACAGCTGCCTGTCACATGACTCAGGCCCCATAATCACATTCCTTTAAGGTTCAAAATACTTTAGAGTTCCAACAGCTTAGTTTTATAATTACTTATTTTCACACTGGTTTCTTGCTTGCTCTGCTCCCACTTCCCTGGGAAGTACTGGGATTATGCAGTAGAAAGGAACCTGTGTTCATATGTAAAATTGTGACCCTCCTATGTTCTCCATCTTCCCCACCCTGCCGTGTGGTTTTCGTAGCTGTCAGGCCTCTGAGCCCAAGCTAAACCATCACATCCCCTGTGACCTGCACATATACATCCAGATGGCCTGAAGCAATTGAAGATCCACAAAAGAAGTGAAAGAAGCCTTAATGGGACTGCCTTTAGGGAGGAGAATTGAGAATCATCCCTAATGATGACATTCCACCATTGTGATTTGTTCCTGTCCCATCCTAACTGATACATATATTCTCCCCTCTGCCCTTAAGAAGGTACTTTGTAATATTCTCCCCTGCTCTTAAGAATGTACTTTCTATGCCTATCCCAAACCTATAAGAACTAATGATAATCCCACCACCCTTTGCTGACTCTCTTTTCGGCCTCAGTCCACCTGCACCCAGGTGAAATAAACAGCCTTGTTGCTCACACAAATCCTGTTTGGTGGTCTCTTCACACGGATGTGTGTGAAAATAGCTCTTACCATCACCCAATATGTTACCAGTTCCATTGTTCCCTGCATGTCTTTCCCAGCATGCTGTAAGCTCCAGAAGAGCAGAAGCTTTCTTGTATTCGCAGGAAAATCTCCAACTCCTAGAACAGCATCTGACACATAGTATAGGGCACCAGCAAATATGTGCTGAACTACTGGATTTATCCTTTTATTGGGTGAGCACTCAACAGGCACCTGGGGATTTTGCTGAGTGATGTGTATACAAATGATGAACTGGATAAACAGAATGTGGTCTATCCATACAATGGAATATTCCTTGGCCATAAAACGAATGAAGTGCTGATACATGTTACCACATGGATGAGCCTTGAAAACATTATGCTAAGTGAAAGAAGTGAACATAAAAGGCCACACATTGTATGATTCCATTTCAGTGAATTTTCCAGAATAAGCAAACCCATAAAAATGGAAAACAGGTAAGTGGTTGCCAGGGGCTGGGCGATTTGGGGGTTGGGGAGAGAGAGGGGATGGGAAGTAAGAGTTAAAGATAATAAAGTTTTGGGGGGGGTGCTGACAAAAATGTCCTAAAATTGATTATGGTAATGTTTGCACACCTCTGTGAATACACTAAGAATCATTAAATTACATATTTTAAAATGGGTGAATTATAAAGTTTGAAAATTACATCTCAATAAAGCTATTATAAAAATAAATCTGACCTCATCATCACAGCAACATCATCATTCTGCCTTCTTTATGCCTCACTTCCCAACAAATTGTCTTTTCCAGGAAAAATAACTAATAGAAATGCTAATAACACATTTCTTCAATTATGCTTCTTTTTTCTAAATAAATCCTCATAAAGCATCAGACAACCACAAATGGGGCCCATTGTCTCAGGTGAGTCATTTTCAACATCCTTCTCTTCATCTGCAGGGCGGGAGCTGGACTAACTTCTCAAAGAGAAGGATGATATATTAGTACCTGACTACTGCAGAAGAAAATACGGAATATAAGTCAAGTCTTATCACTCTTAGGAATCAAGATTTCCCTGGTCAGGGAAAGAGTTATCATTTTTGGCAGCAGAAATTTTGATTTGATTTCCAACCCACTTGGAGACCAACTGATAAAATGTTGTTAACTGTCACATTGCCAGCTGTTTTCAAAAGAAGTAAAATAAAACCAACACATCTGTTATTTTAAAAGCAGGCAGAGTGATTCTTAAGTTTAAACCTCTGCTAGATTTTGACATTCTCTGAGTTCTTCCATTCCCCCATAACATTTATAAATGTCTAGCTGAGTTCCGAACAATCCAGAATCATGGCTTCGCTTCATCCCCTTTTTTCTTTTTCTTAATCCCTGACCCTCAATCTACAGACATGAACCACCCTCATCTGTCCTTGAGAGGACAAGGCCCTGGCAGTGTTGCAAGCACTCTGCACTTTCAAAGAGTATCTTTGGGTCAAAAAGCAAAGAGCAGCACGTTCTTCTCTGATGAAACCATAGCTTCTGGCTGTCCTCTCGTAGCCCAAAGTGGTTGAACAATGGAGATACAGATTTCTGCAACAAGACCATTCAGCCTTACTAACTTGCAGAAAGTCATTGTCTTTAGTACTAAGGGGGAAAAAAAAAACTATTTTATGTGGTTTTCCTCCATTTTTGAAGGGAAAAAAATAGCTTATTTTTTTCTCCATAGACGTTGAGAGAGGAATCAAAAAAGTTGAAAAATTTGGGGAAAGCACCAGCTCCAAAACATTCCCATTGCTCAGCACTCAGCAGTGAGTCCATCAAACGATGGACTCACACCTAGGCTGTGGGATAGCAGACGGTATGATCGTGTGTCTCCTCTGGTGTGAGCATCCCTGAGAGCCAATCATGGCTCAGTTCTGTGCTGGAAACGGGAGATACCATGTGCTTACCGCCAGCCCTGTTCCCGTATGTTCATGAACATGCTAAACTATGGTTTATGATATAGCATTAGAGCAGAGCTTCTCAACCTCAGCACTCTTGACACTCTGGGCCAGAGAGATCCCTGGAGTGGGGGGCTTCCTGTGCACTGTAGGGGGTTCAGGAGCAGCCCTGGCCTCTGCACACTGAATACCAATAGTAGCTCCTGAGTTGTGACAACCAAAAATGTCTCTATCCCTGGGGTGGCGGTGGAAATCACACTGCATAAGAGCCATAATCAGAGTAAATGTAAAGTTCTAGAGGGGTTGAGAATAGTTCAATTCAAGGGGTAGAAGCAACTCCCTGGGACCTTACTCACAGGCTCACAGAGCACACAGAATGAGACGCAAATAAAAGTTGCTTCTGGCCAATTCTAAGAGAAACAGCAAAGAGAAGATGAGGGTTGTACTGAAAAGCCACAGGAACAGAAAGGAATTTGAACAAGCTACTCAGGGCAACTAGGTAGGGCAGGCGAGGTCATACTGTCAACAGCATTAAGTGATGCCTACTCTGTTGTCTGGCATGGGCTTAGCTACCCCTCGGTGAGAGTCGGGAGCCAGGAATGCAGGGATTGCTCCCGTGGGTGGGAGATTGGGTTGGGAAATGTAAAGCTCTCTTTTCTTACCAAGTTTGTTTAACATGGCACTTCCCACCCCACCCCAACCAAATCCTCATGCTACTTCAGGTTGGGAGGAGCCAAGTTCCAGATGTAGCGAATCTCTGCGTGTGTGGACAAAGAGATACGTTCAGAGGTGAGCCCAGAGTGGGTAAAGTGGACTAGGGAGAACTTCGGAGGATGTTCATGTCCAGGAGCAGCTCCACTCCCTGTAAGGTCGGTGTCCAGAGCCTCACAGCAACTAAGACCAACCCAGCTCTCAGAAGAAGGAATGTCAAAATGTCATGTTCAATTTTACATTCGATGCATGGAATCTTTTCTTCACAACCGAAATGAAATGTGAAATGTGAAGGAGGTGAGTCCATGCATTAATCTTCAGCTCACAAAGGAAATACTACATAAGAAGCAAGGTAAGTGCCTGCTCTCCTCCCAGAATGCCTCCCAGGGCTGCTGAACAAACGTTTGCTGCGCAAAGCCTAGCATTGGATTAAAGGGGTGGTTTAATTCATTCCTAGGAACAGGCAAGAGATCTACAGCTCTGATCTCCAGGATAGTGAAATGAGGTGGTGAATGATAAGGGCATAATTTAGCCAGCTCAGTGAATAAATAATCATTGCAAATGAAGCAGTAGCACCAGGTAATTAAATTAATCTGTCTCATAGACATGATTCCCTGACTCTCCACTGACAAAGTTGCCTTTCTAGATTTGACTTTTACTGTTGGGCCTTCTTTGGATGCTGAAAGAAGTTCTTAGTTTCCTATTCTCAGAGGGTTCCCCTGGAAAGGGCATGAAGAATAATAGATAAACATTCCATTCTTCACCCCGTGCTGCCAGCCCCATCAGGTCCAAAGGGTGGGATGTAGACACCATCACAGTTTCATGTTTTTATACCTTCCCTTTGATGCTTTCAATTTTCTTCTCTGCATTTCTGAGCTAAAATTGTAACAGGTTTAAAGTTGGGAAAGGAATGGAGGAAAGAGGGACCAGGTATGAAGGCTACTTTCATAAATTAGAGCTTTAATATTAATATACAGACCATGTTCATAAAACCTCAAAACCTACGTTGTATAGAGATCAGGACAAAATTAGAATAAGGAAAAAAAAAAGTCTGTTTAAGTAATTTTCTTTTTTTTCTTTTTTTTTTTTAAGACTACAGACTCAAGAAGGACATAATTGGATTTTTTTTGCCATGGCCTGGAAAGAAAGGTAACTCAGTTAACCACAAAACAGGCCTCTCTGAAAAAGCCATTGCCGTGGACTGCCAGACAGACAATGACAAGACACAAATACCTTCCGGTGTGCGAGCCACAGGACATGTGAGCCTCCTCGCTGATGCTCCTCTTATATCAAAGATCACTTTCACAAGATGAGCCACTCAATATCTTTTATCAAACCAATGATCACCTGCAAGCTATGGTATATTTTTGCAGCTGTGTAGAGCTATGTGGCATGAGAATGTGGGACTTATAAATTGCTGATCCAATAAATAGACATTATGGGCAACAGTGTCTTATCAGCTAGCATGTACTAAGGTTTCAGGAACAGTTGTTCCGACCTTACTATCCAACGAGGAGTAACTGATCCACTTCTCAGAGGTATATAACCTAATTTGGACATCACGGAATGCCTGAAAGATAATTCTTCAGTGCATTAAACAGTCCCCTGGATCTATTAAAGTGAGCTTATTCATAAAATATTATATTGCCTGTTTTTGTCATTGCTGTATGCCAGCCAGATTTTTTAATGACATTGTGAAAATAAAAGGCATTTTTAAAGGGAAAGATTAAAAATACTTCCCCAAAGAGCATTTTCAACCCTCTCCATCACCTCCTCAATTCAGCTTCTCCCTCTACCACCCTCCTAAAACTGCTCTCCAAGGTTAGCACCCTGAAACCTCCCAAACTTTAGTCCAGAACCCCCTCTCCACCACCACTCACCCTCCTGAGCCCCTCAGCACATTTGAGAATCCCCCTCCCCTCCCTCGCCCTCCTCTCCTCTGCCACCACCCAACTCCCACTTATGGACATGGTCCTCCCCTCCAGCTTTCAAGACGTTGCTTGTCACTGGCTGGCTTTCCACCTCTTTGCACTCCTTCACTCCTTCATGCTATTAATTTGTTTCCCCTGCCTGCTTTCTAAAGGAAGATGCTCCCACCATGGCTTTGACCATGATCTTGCACCATTCTCTCTCTGGATTCTCTCTCCATTCACTCCCTACTTTGCACACACAGCCTCAACTCTTTCCTAAAACCCCGATGACAGTTGTCCCCAAAGGCCCCAAGCCCTTAAACTGGATCTGTGCAGGCCCAGCTCATCATCTTTCCTCCAGATGACACCTCCAGACTTGCCGATCTCTGCTCCCCCATCATCCCAGGCATCCAGTCACAAAACCCAACAGCCCACTTAGGTTTAGCTTCTCCCCTGAGGCCCCTTTTCCAGGACTTTTGTCACAGCTGTTCACTCCTCGCTATTCCCATTGCCATGGCCCTGGTTCAGGCTATTGTGAGCCCTAGCCTGGTCTACTTTTCCTTAGCTGGTCTTCCTGCCATTCTCACTGAGCCATCCCTGAGAGGCTGCATTTAAGATGAGAAGGCCAGCCAAGCAGTTAAGCCAGGAGGGCTGCCTGTGGTATACGGGCTTACTCAGAGCTGCAAAACACCTCTCCTGCCAAGGAACAAAGCTACCCAGATTCCAAGTAGACATGATGAGCACTAGACCTACTATATGTAAATATACTCCTCTATTAAGTTTATGTTAAATACTGGGGAAACAAACATTAAACATATTTCTTGGCAGGACACAGTGGCTCACACCTCTAATCTCAGCACTTTGGGAGACCAAAGTGGAAGGGTCACTTGAGGCCAAATTTCGAGACCAACCAGGGCAACATGGTGAGACCCTGTGTGGATTTAAAATTCATCTGATTTCAGTTCTCCAAGGAAACCTCCCGATTCCAGGATCATTGACTGTAAATAAAACAAAACAAGTAAACACACACAGATTATATATATGGTGTTAGGTATCACATCCTGAATATTCATCATGAAGCCAGAACTATGCCAAGTGCTATGGGGTGTACATTAAAAATATTCCCTTCATCTCCGAGAATTCTGAGGGGAAAAAAAAAAGAAAAAAATATATATATTCCCCACCACACGGCCTGTGACCTTACCTGCCGAAAGACTTCAGGACACTGTCTCTGCCCCCTAAGAACGGTAAAGTCTAATTTGAGTAGAATCATGAAGACTATAACAATTCTCAAATAAAAAATGTCTGGAAGGTAAAATTATTTAAAGAAGAAAAAAAGTTTTATTTGGAAAAATTCATTCTTAGAGAAAAAAAAATCACAAGGATAAATAAAATAAATAAAAGCCTGGTTTATTTTTCTCTTCCGTAACTCAGGGATCCTACCCCTGGTTTGTGATGCTCTAGAACATTTTAAACAATACACAGGGGTGTCATCCCTAGCCGCACAAAATGTAGCTTCAGTTCATTTCAAGGTTTAAAATGAGTAGATCACCTAAGGATAAGCTCAGGAGACAGAAGAACAAAACACAGCCACAAAATCAAACCAACGAATGATGTCAGCACTGAAAATACTGGAAACCTGCTATTTTTTTTTTAATGATAAATGGCACTTCTGCAATGAGACCTGGGCTGGCGGGCAGTTTTCCTAACTCCATCAAAACCACCATCTAGGGAAGGAACCCTTCACCAATGGTTAGTTATGGGATAGTCAAAGGCAGGTCATACGCCGTCCAAAGAAAGAGCTGAGCGCTGATTGACTGTGTTGAGATGGAAGTACTCATTGTGTTTGGAAAAGCAGGCGTTCGTAATCTTCCATGTCTCTCATACATTTAGAAATCCAAATATATCTGCACATTTATTTTTAGACTTACCGTTTTACACTTAAAAGCCTCTTAATTAACCTATCAATCACAGACTTTAAACTGTTCATATGTCTGCAATGCGTGCACTGGTTTTCTTCCAAATGCTAACCTGCCTCCAGCCCCTGGGTTCTTGAGAATCTCTGGGAAGCCAGTCATGAGCCAGGACGATAAGGGTCCTGGCTCCCCAAGGCCTTTGCCTGAACGCCATTTGGCACACACTGGCTTGCAGTTTGGGTCTCAAAGCTACGCAAACTACAAACCCCATTTCTCTTCCCTTAGGATCACATTCCAACTCCAAAAGGCAGATTAATTGAACACAGAATTGCAAATTGCTTTGGCTTTTCCTACTTTGAATTTGTTTCCTGTGATCTTATGTATAGAATGTGGAAACCAAGGATAATGCCCGTTACAACCATAACTGCAATGCTTGGGACCAAAGAGATTCAAAGAATGTCTGTCTTAACAAAACTTTGCTTTAAAATATGCAAGCACACATGCGTGTACATGGGTGCACACACGTGGACACACACACACTTTAATGCTTTGGGTGCAGGTAGAAGAGAAACCAGGCAGTTTGCAAGTCAACCAGTTTTCATTTCCACCCACCATGCACACATTTCCATTGAATGACAAGGGACAAGAACGGGGCTCTCTCTTTCATACTTATCTAGCTGCTTTTATCTTGGAACTTAAAAGCAACTTAATCACATTAATTAGGCTTCACAGCAGTGCTGCAATGTCTTTTGAATTTTCTGAAACCAGAACAAATGGAAGTTGTACCCCAAGATCATCCTTGGGGTCCTCCAAGCAAACTAATTTTATCTAAAACTTAGACTAAATTAGAAAATTATTTCAAAAGGATCACATATTCCCAAACAATGGAAAAGACATAAAAAGAAGCAAAAGAGAAGTATAGCAAAAGAGACAAAAATAAAAGTTGCCCTTAGAAGTCATATCTCCAAATTTGAGGTGTTTTTGTTTCATAATATTGCTTCCTTTTTTGGAGTATACTTTAAAACAGTTATCTGAATTCCTAGGTGATAGGTTCCTTTCAGGCTAACAGCAGGAGTTCTGCTTGTGAATTCAATACACAACCAGGGCCACATCTGCTTTTATGTTTTAAGCATGAAAGTATTTTAACAACTACTCTGACTACATTATCAACTTAGCAATGGAGAGAAATGCTGCGAGATTCAAAGACTTCCAAAGTGAATACGAGCCCATCTTATTGCCTTAAAAATCATGAAGAGCTTGTTTCATCATTTCAGTTCTTCGCGTTTTATACCCTGGTTCTCAGGCACTGGGCAATGCCCATAGCAAGAATGAATACTTGGGAAATTAATTCATAAGACATCTTTTTCTTGGTATGAAAAGTTATCTTTTCTTCTAATGACATGACACACTAACTCTTGGCTCCAAGCATGCTTTATTTGCAACATCTTTAAGACCCATTTATGCCTAGTGTTCCATTATTGGAATGCTAAGCGTGTGGGAGTTATTTATATCCTACTGCTCAAGGTCATCGCCAAGGTCTGATCGCAAAAATTCAAAAAATTGCAACCTCTGGCATAAATGGGAGTGGTATGACTTTGCTGCCCAAAATGTAATTGTAAACCTGAAAGGGGATCCCCAAATGCCCACTAGTAGCTATTAAGAACCATCTCAGAGCCTTCACCCAGAGCCTCTGTTCTGCCTTCCCAGCAGGCTCTAGTCAGTTCATCTGCCAGTCCTTGCTTAGATCCAAGCCGGGCATTTTATTTATGTGCATCTCAAATCACACTTGCCAGGGAAATGCAAAGGGGAAAACCCCTTCCTGCTCTCACCCTCCCTTCCTGGAACTTGGCCCACTTAGAATTTTGCTTCCTGATCCTTCCAATAAGCTAAAACCCCAGAAGCACTTAACAAAAGGGACCAGAGGCATTTGGTTGGAACATGTATATCATGCATAAAATCTAACTGTTCCTTCTCATAGTCCCCATATTGCTAACATTGCCCAAGTAAAAATGCAAATTGCCACATAGTTTAATCTGTGCAGGATTTTTACCTTTGTGCAATTAAAAGAGAATAAATTTTAAAGTTTTTATTCTTCCCCTCTGCCTCCACCAAAAGAAGTAAAAACATTAAAGCCACTAAGAGACTTCAAGTTCACACTGAATTCCTCTGAGCTAGATTTAGGAGATCATGAGCAATCACATTTCTTTTTCAGAGAATTCAGGCAGGATCAAATTAGGTTGTCTGGTTTTCATAGCCCCCACAGGTCACAGTTCTGTTTAGTATTAACAGACCCAGAACTCATTATGATAGCAAGTTCAGTCTATTTCCAAAATATTATTCCCCTAAGGTGTAAATACTGGCCAAGCAAGCTGACCATCACGTTAGCTAAGCAAGGTCAGTTGCCCACCCTACCTCCCCGACCTAGAATGTTCCTTTTAAGAAAACTTGGCGGGGTTCAGTGGCTCATGCCTGCAATCCCGGCACTTTGGGAGGCTGAGACAGGCAGGTCACCTGAGGTCAGCAGTTCAAGACCAGCCTGGCCAACATGGTGAAACCCCATCTCTACCAAAAATACAAAAATTAGCTGGGCATGGTGCTGGGCATCTGTAATCCCAGCTACTCAGGAGGCTGAGGCAGGAGAATTGCTTGAACCCAGGAGACAGCAGTTGCAGTGAGCCAAGATCGCACCACCGCACTCCAGCCTGGGCACCACAGACTCCGTCTCAAACAAACAAACAAAAAAAATTAGCTGCTGCATGTGCCAGATGGATATGTACTAGGTAGATACCACTTGAATTGGGCATACTGACACATCTCCTGAATTTGTAGATTTTTTTTTTTTAATGGAGTCTCGCTCTGTTGCCCAGGCTGGAGTCAAGCGGTGTGATCTTAGCTCACTGCAACCTCCACCTCCCAGGCTCAAGCAATTGTCCTGACTCAGCCTCCCAAGTAGCTGGGATTACAAGTACCTGCCATCATGCCCTGCTAAATTTTTTTGTATTTTTAGTAGACACAGGGTTTCACCATGTTGACCAGGCTGGTTTCAAACTCCTGACCTCAAATGATCAGCCCACCTGGGCCTCCCAAAGTGCTAGGATTACAGGCGTGAGCCACTGCACCTGGCCCTGAATTTGTAGATTAACCCCAATAATAAAGTAAAAATGGCCCCTAATAATTAAGTACTCACCATGTGTAGTTTATAGATATTCTCTCATTTTTTCTTCACAACAATCCTACAAGATTGATACTCTTGTTAGCCCTATTTCAGACAAGGAGACTAAGGCTCAGAGAGGTTAAATAAGTTGCCAGTGGTTTCACAGCAAGTAATAAGGGCAAAACCATGATTCAAACCCAGACCTCTTCCACCCCAAGACCCTGCAGTAGGCTTCTCCTCTGCCCACAGGGGTCCCCTGACTCTCCTCACACTTCCTTCACGGCCTCATCACCTCCTCGGCCTCCGAGTTCTGGAACGTCTGCTTAGCTTTTCCTGGAAGTAGCCTAGGCTCTTCCCAACTGTGACCCAGGCTCTGTGGCTCCGCTAGACTATTGTGCATCCCATCCTGGCCTAGGACCCAGAATGTTCTATGCCGTCTGCCTTGCGGGTTACAGTCCCACACATCCACCAAGATTCTGGATGCTCCATCAAAACTTACGTGAAATCCTTCGCGACATCCTGCAAAGAGTACGGTAGGTTTATCCCCATTTTACTAGCAACTGAAGATCAAAAGGTTTAGTGCCTTCCATGGGTCATGCAACTTATTTAGTGGCAATTCCTGGATTGGACCCCAGTAGTTGGACTTGAAAAGCCTTGTTTTTCCCATTATTCCATAGTACACAGTACAGAGAATAAATCAACAGCCAATTAAACAACCAAGTATGGGTTGTTGATTTATTCTCTCCACTACAACGTTTTCCATTTGTAGTAATTTCTAGTACAAAAGAGAAGGAAATTTTTCAAAAATTATTTCCTCAGTTGTGGTAGCGAACATCCCCACAATTCTCCTGGCTTCTCACAACAGTAGTTTTGTTCTCACCGCTGCCAAGTCCACCGTGGACTTCCACACTGTGGGTTCGTCCAGGCCACTCTCCAAGGAAACTGCCCTTCATATGGTGGCTCAGTGCTGCACCCCCACATCACCCTGCTCTTCCACGGGTGCCACGTCAGGAGAAGAGCTAGAAGAGATTGGAGAGGTGCATTTGAGAGCTACATGAGTGATTTGAGAGGTAACAAGGCCATTCGCTAAAAACTGGCACTTTCGGGACCCAAATCCAGGTTTATCTACCTCTAAAATCTGAGTTCTTCTCAAGAGAGATGTACCTATTTTATATACCATGACAATTCTACATAAACAAGAGGCACTTACTGAGCACTGGCTGGCGCCAGTGCTATGCTTGACAGGCCTTGCTGCCTTGTCTGGGGGTTGGCTGGCTGACAGCTGTTCTCGGCTGGCCTCTGTTGGGATGACTTGGATGACGTGACTCTGCTCCACATGCCTCTCCTCCTCCAGGAGGCTAGCCTGGCATTTTTCATAGCAACAGCAGAGGCACCAGGGCAGGCCCACCCAAAACAAGTCATATGGTTGAGCCCAGAGTCAGGGGCAAGAGGAATGGAGAGTACTGCAATGTAATATTCCAAAGGGAGTAGAATTAGTCCAGGGACGTGCAAAACTTTTCTGTGAAAGGCCATTTGGTATTTCTGACTTTGTGGACTATACTATTTCTGCCTCAATTACCCAAACTCTGTGACTGAAGCATGAAAGCAGCCATAGATAATAACTAAGCTGATGAGTGTGTTCCAATAAAACTTTATTTAGAAAAACAAGCAGCAGGCCCGATTTTTCTCTCAGGGCCATAGTTTGCCAACCCCTGAATTAAGACTGTCATTGCACCTTCCACAGAGGACTCTTCTCCTATTTCTGGAACCATCTGGTTGGATGTTCTTGATGATGTCGCCTTTCTTCTTGTCTGACCTTAATGTTTTAATTTACAATGTAAGGACGGTCAAGTAATTTTTTTAGAAGTATAAAATTCTTGTATTCACAGTCCAAATTATATTATCATGTAAACCAAATTATATATTCCAGGGCGTAGTGTGAGAGATTATTCTCAGCCTGTTAATAGAATATTGTGTTTGTCCTTAGTATTATTGCTCATCTGCACAGGCTGAAATCCTACCACTTTTATTTGAACAGGATTTGTCATGCAAAAGACACTGATTACTAGCAATATAATCTTAGCTCCATCAGAGTCAAATAGATTTCTCCATCCATCCAAGCAGGAAGTCAGCCAGATACATGGAATGAAAAACAAACTGACACTTTCAATGACAAATGGGTAGTAAAGCTTTATTGATTAAGAGAATAAAAAATGAAATACTACGGAATAAACACTGGGTGATATCAATAAAGGTTAAAAAGAAACATACCATTAACTGATCTATGAAGATAAGCTATAGTTGAGGGACGCTATAAAACAGGAAGCAGATATCCACAGGGAACACGGTATTTAACTGAAGGTTATTCTGTTTATCATCATCTCTTTTATTAGCACCTCAATAGCATGTAATTCAGTGGACTGCAATTTCACAGGAGGATATTTTTGCTTTTTTCTTCTCCATTAATCTTCCCTGCCAGGCTGTTGCCAGAATTACAAATAAGAATATTTATGTTAATAGCTACTGCAAAGAGAAAATGCATGTGAAATAACTCTGCAACTATCCATAAAACCAGGGCAACATGCAGGGGTTTGCAGACATCAAGGGGTCAATTTTTGCCCCCAGGGGACATTTGGTGATGTTTGGAGATATTTTTGATTGTCATAAATGGGGAGTGCTATTGGCATTTAGTGGGTAAAGGCCAGCGATGATGTGAAGCATCCTACAATGCACAGGAAGGGTGCACACAGCAAGAAATTACATGGGCTAAAGTCTCAACACCTTCCAGGCTGAGAAACCTGCTTTTCATAGATAAAAAATCATAAGCTCACATTGACAGCAGGTTTTCAATCACTGGAAACTCCAAATCATGATCATGTATCACACAAAAGGGACATGTATTTTAGACCATCCCGAGGGACTTGATTTTGTAGCCTAGCAACATTTCAAGGCAGGTATGTGGTGTCAAATGATTCTGCAGGAAGTGCCAGAGGAAAGCACCATTCCAAAAAACAGGACACAATTCCAAAACCTGGCCTAGAAATGGTAAATGGCCCCAAATATTGAGCAACTCATTTGGACTAATACATTGATTTTTAAGTATATTAATAAAATGCCTTTACCATGTGAATCAAAAATCATTTTTTTAAAACCTATATTGTGGATAGTTTCTAAACCAAACCACAACACACGTGGCAAGAATCATCTCATTTGAATTGTGTCTTGACAATCACATGTAACATCAGCTTTTACTGTAACTTGTCATGATGTATCTCCAACAGGATGTAATTTATCAGCAGGTCAAAGAGCTGGAAAATTAATATCTGTTTAGCTAAATAGATCACACCTGTTAGCAAACTTATCCCAATAATTTGGCATCATGGTTTATGATATACACAGACCAAGGTCATTTATCACTTGGATTATTTATAGAACTCACAGTCTTGTTTTCTGAATGTGTGTGTGCCTGCACATGTGCACACATTTATGTGAACTCTTTGAAACGCTTTTACATAATATGTTTAAAAAAATAAGTGAAGGAAGTGCTAAATCACCTCTGCAACTTTCTTTGAATTCTGTTTCTCTGTTGCTTTGTTCTTCCACCTAAACAGCAATTGGTGTCATTTCCACTTCAATTCATTCCTAAACTGCCTCCGGTGATAGGTTTTTGCAAAAGCACAGGAGAGTTCCAGGGCCTGAGAAAAATTCCCACAAATAAACCTTAGCCCTTCATTAACTGCAAAAGACCTCTCCAGTCCTCCTTTGGGGGCTCCCCTGAGCAAAAGTGTGCATAGGAGTAGTGACAAGCAAAATTTGCAGAGTCAGGTCAACCCAGGTTCAAAACCCACATTGACCAAATCCTGCCTGTGACCTCGGGCAAGTAGCATAACCTCCCTGATCCTCAGCCCCATACATGGAAAGTGGAGATAAAATTACCCACCTCCAATTTGCACACCCATGTTCATAGCATCATTATTCACAATAGCTAAAACTTGGAAGCAACCCAAATGTCCATCAACAGCTGAATGGATAAACAAAATGTAGTATACACATATGATATGGTTTGGCTGTGTCCCCACCCAAATCTCATCTTGAATTGTAGCTCCCATAATTCCCATGCATTGTGGGAGGGACCCAGCAGGAGATAATTGAATCAGGGAGGTGGTTTCCCCCATACTGTTCTCATGGTAGTGAATAAGTCTCACAAAATCTGATGGTTTTATAAGGGGAAACCCCTTTCACTTGGTTCTCATTCTCTCTTTGCTGGCTGCCATGTAAGACGTGCCTTTGCTCCACCTTTGCCATTCACCATAATTGTGAGGCCTCCCCAGCCACGTGGAACTGTGAGTCCATTAAGCTTCTTTCTTTTATAAATTACCCAGTCTTGGGTATGTCTTTATCAGCCATGTGAAAATGGGCTAATACAACATACAATGGAATATTATTCAGCCTTAAAAAGAAAGAAAATCCTGATACATTCTACAACATGGATGATGCTTGAGGACATGCTAAGTGAAATAAGCCTGTCAGAAAAAGACAAATACTACAGGAGTCCGCTTATACGAAGTACCTAAAGTAGTCAAATTCATTGAAAGAGAAAGTAGGGTGGTGGTTACCAGGGATAGGGAGGGAAGGGAATGGGGAGTTTTGTTTAATGGGTCTAAGGTTTCATATTTGCAAGATGAAAAACTTTGGCAGATCTGTTGCATGACAACGTGAATATACTTAAAATATGACTGAACTATACACCTAAAAATAGTTAAAATGGTAAATTTTATGGTAAGTGGTTTTTACTACAATTTAAAAACTTTTTAACATACCTGCTAAAACTGTTGTGAGAATGAAATGAGGTTACGCTTATAAAGTACTGAGCACAGAGTTCAGCACACAGCCCTCTGTTAATGTCAAGAATCATTATTAGCTAAATAGCCTGCTAACTATTCCATCAAGTCCATTTTGAGCATGCATTTTGGGCCTAACCCTGTGCTAGGGTGAAGGACAGTACACATGAGAAAGACACATTATCCCATCAGGTCGCCCACAAGGACACCGAGGAAACAAACCTGGCCCAGGTGAAAGAGCAGGAGAACAAGGCAGAGATGCTAAGTTCCATGGCCCAGACCAATGACACTGGGTATCAGAAATGAGGAAAATCAGGTAGAAATTTTAAGGATGCATTGGGAAGCTCCTGGCCCACCACCTGGCCCAGAACAAGTGCACAAGAGCGTTGGCCATCGTTATTATCACTGTCATCTTCTATAAATGGGATGGGATGAGTGCCTCCTTCATCACCAGGATTAACGGTTCTTCCCACCCACCCCCACGCCTACCTCTTATTTAAGGACAAGGGCTCCTGGTCTTGGTCTTTTGCAGGAAACTTTTCTCTTCACTGTTGCCTGTTTGCCCCGAGCCTTTTTCATTATCCTTTGTTTTCTTTCTCTGAGTTGCTTGTCCTCTCTCTTTCTTAGCTGTCGGCTCAGTTTGGGAGATTTTTGATTTATTATTGGCCACACAGGCAAACCTATTCCTTTCCTTGCTAAATTTTATAACTTTACAAGTGTTGCCAACAGGGGTGACCACAAAAACTATAAACCATCTCCATGAAGTCTTTTCAATCCATTCAGATTGCTGTGGATTATATAACATCTAAAAACACACACACACACACACATTGGCTTTTGTACTTTAACTTTACTTGTTTTTGTTTGATTTGGCTCTTATTAACAAAAATATTTCCCACTAAAGAAATGAAGCTGCCAGCACATAGTTCTCTAGGCATTAGGGCTCCCTCATCAAATTCAGGAAATGGCAACCATCACCCAAGTAATTTGACTGGCACTAAAAATGCTTTGTCACATCATCAACCTTACCCACTGCCAAAGAGTGAATGCTGGGTCAGCCTGGGTCACAACTTTGGCCTGGGAATTCTGGATGTGTAAAATGTGAGAGTTTGAAACAAACATAAAGATGACCCTATTAAATCCCACACTTAATATAAGGGAAACTGAGGCTTATGAAGAGGAAGGTACCTAACAATGACTGTACCCTTTTATTACTATGTCTTTCTGCTCACTATTGACCAATCCAGCACTGCCCAGTGGTACCTGGGGGGAAAAGTCAACTTTTGTCCTTCTATAGCTTCCAAATTTCCAGAGCTTGCCCCTGAGAAACCAATCTCTTCTTCTCAGCCAGCCCTTCACTGCAACTTGAATTGATGGCTCTATAAAAATAAAATCCATTTGGGAAATGTCTGCCTTTTTCTTCTGACATAACTGGGGCATAAGATACTGGAGAGTTCGAGCTACGAAGGTTTTCTCATTCCCTAAACCCAGACTCACCAAGACTTCTACCACCTCAACCCCACCCAACACCTCAAATATCACTCTGGGCCCAAATTTCATGTAGTGTTAATTCTAGCAAGCATCTTGTGATCTTTTTCTTGCAACTGACAAGAGGGTGAGTACTGTAACTGATTACAGCTCTTTGGGGTCATCATGTGCTGAACCCAGTTTATGCACCTCCCCAGGCCTTCCCACCTCCCTCTCTGCCCATCCACTTCCTCCTTTCTTGCTTCCTAGAGCCATCCTAGAAGGGCTCATGCCAGTCTCTTAGTTGCAGAGCC
Organism: Pongo abelii; assembly: GCF_028885655.2. Classification (NCBI taxonomy): domain Eukaryota; kingdom Metazoa; phylum Chordata; class Mammalia; order Primates; family Hominidae; genus Pongo; species Pongo abelii. The sequence goes on along the minus strand of NC_071993.2, from coordinate 127,149,922 downwards.
CTGGCTTCTGCCACCACCACCTTTGCTAGCACCAGTTAAGGTGTCCTACATGTGGCATCAACTGGCAAAGTCCACCCAGCTGCACACTGGCCAGACAGGACCCATGGCAGCCTAGTCTTCCCCAGCAGCTCCCTGGAGGGAGCAGGAAACAACCCAGATGTGCTAACAGCCTACAGCATGAACTTTGGCTGATGAAGCCAACAGACAGGAAAGAGCAAGCTGGTGAGACTCTCACCCTCCCTCCCCACTTTGGATGGAATCCCCAGTGGGATTCCTCACCTCTGGTCCAGCAACTGACCCACATGCTGTTTTCTTACCAACTCTGGTGCACTCTGTAACCCACAACCTTGTCTTTCCTTTCCTTGCTTCCTCCCATATTTGCTCTTTGGGTTCTCACCCTCAATAAAGCTTGAGTACAGAGCAGGACAAGCTTTCTCTGTAAATGGTCAGATGCTAAATATTTCCAGCTTTGCAGGCTAGACAGTCACTGCTGCAACTACTAAACTCTACCATTGCCCGCACCAAAGCAGCCATTGACAATGTGTAAGCAAGTGGGCATGGCTGTGTTCCAATAAAACTTTATTTATGAGCATAGATATTTGAATTTCATAAAATAGTCACATGTCACACAATATGGGCATATCTCAGAAATACTGCATGCTCAGTGCTAGACTACCACAATAAAGCAAATATCACAGTAAAGTGAGCCACACAAATTTTTTGGTTTCCCCATGCAAATAAACATTATGTTTACACTATACTGTAGTCTATTTAGTGTGCAATCACATTACATCTAAATATATATGTGTGTGTGTGTGTGTGCGTGTGTACATACATACCTTAATTTTAAAATGTTTTATTGCTAAAAAATGTTAACAATCACCTGAGCCTTCAGTGAATTATAATCTTTTTGTTGCTGGAGGATCTTGCCTTGATGTTGATGGCTGCTGACTGACCAGGATGATGGTTGCTGAAGGTTGTGGTGACTATGGCAATTTCTTAAAATAAGACAACACTGAAGTCTGACACAACAATTGACTCTTCCTTTCATGAAAGATTTCTCCATAGGATGTGATGCTGATTGACAGCATTTTACCAACAGTAGAACTTCTTTGAAAATTGGAGTCAATCCTCTCAAATTTTGCCACTGCTTTATCAACTAACTTAATGTAATATCCTAAATTCTTTGTTGCCATTTCAACAACATTCCCAGCATCTTCACCAGGAGCAGATTCCATCTCAAGAAACCACTTTCTTTGCTCATCCGTAAGGGGCAACTCCTCACCAGGCGCAGTGGTTCACACCTGTAATCCCAGCACTTTGGGAGGCCAAGGTGGGTGGATCACTTGAGATTGGGAGTTTGAGACCAGCCTGGCCAACATGGTGAAACCCCATCTCTACTAAAAATACAAAAATTAGCCGGGCATGGTGGCCTGTAATCCCAGCTACCTGGGAGGCTGATGCAAGAGAATTGCTTGAACCCAGGAGGCAGAGGTTGCAATGAGCCAAGATCGTGCCACTGCCCTCCAACCTGAGCGACAGAGCAAGACTCCATCTCAAAAAAAGGAGGCAACTCTTCATCCATTTAAGTTTTTTCATGAGATTGCAGAAATTCAGCCACATCCTCAGGCTCCATTTTTAATTCTAGTTCTTTTGCTGTTTTCATCATATCTGCGGTTACTTCCCCCAACAAAATCTTGAACCCCTCTCAAAATCATCCATGAGGATTGGAACCAACTTTTCCATACTCCTGTTAATGTTAATATTTTGACCTTCTCTCATAAATCATAAATGTTCTTAATGGTATGTAGAATGGTGAATTCTTTCCAGAGGGTTTTCAATTGACTTTGCCCAGATCCATCAGAGGAATCAATATCTGTGGCAGCTATAGCCTTACAAAATGTATTTCTTAAATAATAAGACTTAAAAGTCAAAATTACTTCTTGATCCAAGGGCTGCAGAATGAATGTTATTTTAGGAGGCATGGAAAGAACATTAATCTCCTGTACACCTCCATCAGAGCTCGTAGGTGACCAGATGTATTGTCAATGAGTAGTAATATTTTGAAAAGAATAACTTTTCTGAGTAGTAGTTCTCAAAAGTGGGCTTAAAATGTTCAGTAAACCATGCTGTAAACAGATACACTGTTATCCAGGCTTTGTTGTTGCATTTATATAGAATGGGGAGAGTCCATTTAGCACCATTCTTAAGGGCCCCAGGATTTTTAGAGTGGAAAATGAGCATTGGCTCCAATTTAAAGTCATCAGCTGCATTAACCCCTAACAAGAGAGTCAGCCTATTTTTTGAAGCTTTGAAACTTTTTGACTTCTTTCTAGCAATGAAAATTCTAGATGACATCTTCTTCCAATAGAAGGCTGGTTCATCTACACTGAAAATCTGTTGGTCAGTGTAGCCACCTTCTCGATGATCTTAGCTAGCTCATCTAGTTAACTTGCTGCAGCTTCTACACCAGCACTTGCTGCTTCACTTTGTACTTTTATGTTATAGATATGGTTTCTTTCTTTAACCTCATAAACCAACCTCTGCTTGCTTCCAGCTTTTCTTCTGAAGTTTCTTTCTAAGTATCTTAGCCTTCTCAGAATTAAGGAGAATTAGGGCCTTGCTCTGGATTAGGCTTTGGCTTAAAGGAATGTTATGACTGGTTTGATATTCTGTCCAGACTACTAAAACTTTCTCCATATCAGCAATAGATTGTTTTGCTTTCTTATCATTTGTGTGATTTAAAGTGAGAGGTGAGACTCTTCCTTTCACTTGAAAAGAGAGAGGTTATTGCAGGGTTATTAATTGCTCTAATTTCAATATTGTTATGTCTCAAGGAATAAGAAGGCCTGAGTGGGGAACACACACAACATTGATTAAGCTCATCATCTTCTATGGACAGGGTCCATGGCACCCTAAAACAATTAAAATTATAATAACGACAAAGATCACTGATCACACTGTGATAGATATAATAATACTGGAAAAGTTTGGAATATTTTAAGAACCACGAAAATGGGAAACAGAGACACAAAAAGAGCACATGCTGCTGGAAAAATGGCACTGATGGACTTGCTCAATGCAGAGTTACCACAAACCTTCGATTTGTAAAAGATACAGTATCTGCAAAGAGCAATAAAGTGAAGTACAATTAAACAAGATATGCCTGTATTAGTCTTCTTATAATATTTTGTCAACCATTTAAAAATGGAAAAACCACAGCCAGGAGTGGTGGCTCACGCCTGTAATCCCAACATTTGAGGAGGCCGAGGTGGGCAGATCACCTGTCAGGAGTTTGAGACCAACCTGGCCAATATGGCAAAACCCCATCTCTACTAAAAATACAAAAATTACCTGGGCATGGTGGAGCGCACCTGTAGTCCTAGCTACTTGGGAGGCTGAGGCAGGTGAATTGTTTTAACACAATTCACAATTAAGATGGAAGTTGCAGTGAGCCAAGATTGTGCCACTGCTCTCCAGCCTGGGCAACAGAGAGAGACTCTGTCTCAAAAAAAGACAAAAAAGGAAAAAACCATTATTTGTTCATAGGCAGTACAAAACAGGCAGTGGGCTAGATTTGACCCCTAGGCCATAGTTTGCCAAACCCTGATTTTTTTTTTTTTTTTTTTTGTGAGACAGAGTCTTGCTCTGTCACCCAGGCTGGAGTGCAGTGGCATGATCTCGCCTCACTGCAACCTCTGTCTCCTGGGTTCACACCATTCTCCTGCCTCAGCCTCCCGAGTAGCTGGGCCTACAGGTGCCCGCCACTGCGCCTGGCTAATTTTTTGTATTTTTAGTAGAGACAGGGTTTCACCATATTAGCCAGGATGGTCTCAATCTCCTGACCTCGTGATCCACCCGCCTCAGCCTCCCAAAGTGCTGAGATTACAGGTGTGAGCCACCGCACCTGGCCGCCAAACCCTGATTTAAATCACTGAGTTGTGGGGTTTCTTAGCTCACAGCCTGTGCAAAAATAGGTGACAAAGGCCAAAGTGTGCCAGCCCCAGCTTTAGCACACAAACTTTGTTTACAGCCTGTTTTTTACAAATCCCAGACTAAGACACAACACAGTCATAATCATTAGGTAAATTTTTAAAATAGTAATAAATTTTTTAAAGCTTTCTCAATAATTCTCTGCACTGAATTAGAGCCTGAGTTGCTGGCAGGTCATATCAAGAAAGCCAAATTCCTCGCCTCCTTCCTGTAGCCATCCTAATCAGTGAAGCTCAGGGATGCAGAGACTGGTCCCCACAGCTCCTGCTGTGTCAAAGCCATCTTCTGTTCTCATTTATCTTTCCCTGGGTGTAATTCTTTACTCCCCTTTAAGGTCAAGAAACATAGATTAAATTCCTTTGTATCCTCCACTAGTTCTTCCTACACAATGAATATTTATTATTCAATAAACATATGTTGATTCTCTATGAGAGCAGGAGCAAGAGGACAGCTTTCACGATGGAGCTGAATTTCCTTTCTCAGAGCTGCTTAAGGAGGGAATAGGTTGCCTCGGAGAGATGTGAATTTCTCATGTATTAGGTACTCAAGAAGGTCTATAAGATCACAAGGCGAGGATGCTAAAGATTAAGAATTCACACCTCAGGTGAAGGGTAAGACTTCATTTTGGCCCCCAGAGTCAGTGACTCCCCAGGTTAGACAAACGCTGAAAAGTCAGCTCTCAGAGATGCAAGAGAAGGAAGGTAAGAGCATTGTTAGAACTCCTAACATATGCCAGACACTGAACTGAGTGCTTCATACATTAATTATAATAACAACCAAGATGTATTGATCCTACAATATGTGCCAAGTACCGTGTAATACTCTTTTACAATCTACTCCAAGGACACACAGCTGAAAAACAAAACAAGAACAAAACCCCAGTCCAGTTGACCTCAAAGGCCATGAGTTACCCTTTTTACGCCTTTCTCCTTGAGTGGGAGGTGAGGTCACACCTTGAGGTCCTTCTACATCTTGATGGGACCATATTGTCCAACCACTATAAGTGACATTAATGATTATGTATTTTTTTTACTAAATTGAGATCTATTGTGGTGTTTCTGCTCTTGAAAAAGAACATTTTAAAGAATCAAACTACTCCTTAACTTAAAAAAAAAAAAAAAAAAGTAGAGAATCGCAGTTGTTACGGAACATGGACTCACCCCGGGGAGCTGGGAATAGCTCATAACAAACTGCATCATAGCACACTACTAATTAAGAATGCTCAAATGGCAGCTAGTGCCTCAGAGGGCCGCCACAGGCTAGAACCATGCCGTTCCATTAAGCCTGGAAATAAGCACTTTGTCATTAACCTGACATATAATTTATGTGGGTATAAATGTGTCTCCTCCCTTCCCAAAATGGGCAAGAGCCAACGCAGTATCCCAGCTGTGAACCCCAGCTCCTCCACAGAGAAATACAATTCTCCTAATGATCTAACTTTTGTTTTGACCGAGAGCCCATTTTAAAATATTGCCTCTCTCCAGACCTCCTGCCAACAACAGTGAGCTGATGTGCTGCTTAGGAGAGCCTGAGAGCAGCACTATTATTTCTGCAGACATTCAGCCTGATGCATGTTAATCAGCTTCATTAACCCAATGGACATGAACAAGGCCTTATGGTTTGCCCACCTGGAGAAGCAGCCAGGTTCAGGGACACAAAAACAGGCCAAGTCTACCCCCATGGGCATTTGACTTCCTGAGACCCTGGGACCCTTGCTGCATTCACAGGTTCACAGTGTCTTCACCATTTGAACATTATTTATGTTGCTGTTGTCTTGAAGCAACCTAGGATGCAAGTCGTAGGAGCCTCTCTCAGCATTCCAGGTCTGCAGCAAGACTGCACTGAAGGAGGCATAATGAGGGAGCTTCTCCCTCTGCATTAGCTCAAGTCGCTGCAGTGACCCAAGCAAAGCTGTGGCAGCCCATCCATCTTTCACCTCTGCAGAAGCAAGCATCTGCTCCCCTCCCCAGGGCTATGCCAGGCTCAGCTCTCATCCTGCAACTGCTTCCATTCACACCACTCTCCAGGCCTCCAGTCAAAAACTCCCTGGAGAAAGGGTTCCATCTGTCAGTTGGCCATCTTCCAACCAGGAGTACCCTATTGACCAGAGTTTTCCAGCCCGGTCACTTGAGAGGCCACCACTGACCTACATACTGGTTCTTTCTTCTTCTTTTGGTTTCAAACCACACTCCCATTTCCCCCCTCCCCTCCACCACCGTAGGCAACCTCTCCAAAGTGCTCAATGTGCACCTTCTTGTTTGCACTCTTACAAAATAAATGCATGATTATGTGTGCATTTTCATAAATGTACATTATGTGCATGTTGTTGATCTCATTCTGTTTCCTTAAATTCTGTTTTTTCTCTTCCAGGGTCAAGCCCTACCCTCCTTTTATGTGATAAAAGTTATGGATAATGTAATAAGTTATGGATATGCTTACCAGAAAAGTACATGAAGGGAAACAGTAAATTTTGCACACAATTTTAGGGTGTTCACCTGTGCTAAAAGCCATCCGTGGACCCCTGAGGGTCAGGGAGCCAGGGTTGAACCTTTGTCAGAGATACTGGCCTTTGACCAGGGCTTGAAGGTCTAGTCTGATCAGCAGTAGCCAGGGAAATAGGGTCACAAGATAGAAAAAGGACACCTGTGCACAGAGAACTTTCTGTAGCCCATCTTCTCCAGGGGGGTTGGCCATGGTAGCCACTCTGAGTCCAGTGAACTTCCTTTCAGTCTGTTCCTCCAACAAAGGAATGTAATATTATAATAACTCACATGTTATTCCCATTCTGAATGCCCTTTCAGCTCATCCCCTTACTTATACCCATCACCTCCTTCAAAATTCAGAGTCCTCCCAGAGGGAATTCTTCTGTATTAATCTGTTTTCATGCTGCTGATAAAGACATATCCAAGACCAGGTAATTTATAAAGAAAAAGAGGTTTAATGGACTCACATTTCCACATGGCTGGGGAGGCCTCACAATTATGGCAGAAAGCAAAAGGCACATCTTACATGGCAGCAGACAAGACAGAATGAGAGCCAAGCAGAAGGGGAAATCCCTTATAAAACCATCAGGTCACGTGAGACTTATTCACTACCATAATAACAGTATGGGTGAAACTGCCCCCATGATTAAATTATCTCCTACTGGGTCCCTCCCACAACACATGGGAATTATGGGAGCTACAACTCAAAATGAGATTTGGGTGGGGACACAGCCAAACTATATCATCTTCTCATCTTTACAAACCATTTTAATCACACTTGCCTGACATATAATTTTGAATTTGTTATCATGATGTTTAGAAAGAATTCCAAACAGTTTTTTTCAGTTATGGTTTACCCCTACCACCAGGCTGTAAACCCACTGAAAAAAGGAGCCAGTCTGCTATACATATGAAGAGGTAGAGAATGGTGTTCATCTGAATTCCAGAGTGCAGAGGGATGAGAACTGATTCTCATGAGAAAGATGAGGAGAGCTAGACCCCATTTTCAGAAGGCTATGGTCAGTGGTTTTGTATCAAGACCTTAGTACAAAACAAACCACCACAGAGCTCAGTGGCTTCAAATCATCTTTGTTATCATCTCTCATGGTTCCGTCCATTGCCTGGACCTAGCTGGGCTGATGTCACATGAGGCCTCTTAGAGTGTTGCAGTCGGATGTTGGCTGAGAGTGGAGTCTGTTGAGGATCCAACGGGATGATGTTCAAGATTACTTCTTCATTTGGCAAAGCTGAGGGCTACATGGGCACCTCTCTCTCTCTTCACACAGCCAGCCTGGGCTTCTTCAGAGCATTGTGGCATCAGGGTAGTCAGGTTTCTTACCTGATAGCTGGTATCTAAGTTTCCTAGGGCTGCCGTAACAGATTATCACAAACTGGGTGGCTTAAAGCAAGAGAAAATAGGCCAGGCATGGTGGCTTATGCCTGTAATCCCAGAACTTTGGGAGGCCAAAGTGGGAGAATCACCTCAGCCCAGGGGTTCGAGACTAACCTGGGCAACACAGTGGGACTTGTCTCTATAAAATATTTTTAAAAAATTAGTAGTCCCAGCTACTTGGAAGGGGTGGGAGGATGATTTGAGCCCAGGAGTTTGAAGCTGCAGTGAGCCGTGATGGCACCACTGCACTCCAGCCTGGACGACAAATTGAGATCCTAGCCCAAAAAAAACAAAAAAACCCACACACACATACAGAGACATGCACAGACACAAACACACACAGACACACACAGACACACACACACACACACACACACACACAAGAGAAATGTATTCTCTCACAGTTCATAAAAGCGGAAGCTGAAATCAAGGTATCAGAGTTGATTCCTCTGGTGGCTGCGACCTGAAGTGAAGCCGCTCTCCCCATGTGACTAGTGCATCCAATCTTTTTTTTTTTTTTAGCTAATATGTACTGAACTAATGGACTATACATTTGATATACAATACCTCATGTAATCACAACAGCTCTATTAGATTGCTACTAATGAAAATAAAATGAGGTGGATAGAATACTCCCAGCTCAAAAAGTTGTCCTTCAGTAAAATATTGAGAGGGGTCTACACATTGTCTGGATTTTTTAAACTGTAAAGATGAAATAAGACAAGAATATAGTTAGAGTTTGAACAAATAGAATCAAGGGCTTGAAGAGAATGAACTACACAAGTTTGAATTTCTTGGTAGGTTGCTTAAACAACTACGAATGTCTATATTCTTGTCCCTACAAGCTGAGTATAATGGAAGTCCCTCCATGTGTTAACGAAACAGCTCTAAGTAAAAAAGTGAAACATTAGTTAAATGTGGAGTGAGATATTCTTCATACCCACTAGGATGGCTAAAATCAAAAAGACACACATTAAGTGTTGGTGAGGCTTTGGAGAAATTGGAACCCTTACACATTACTGGTGAGACTGTAAAATGGTAGAGCCACTTTGAAAAACGGTCTGGCAATTCTTCAAAAGATTTAACCATATAGTTACCATATGATCAGAAATTCTACTCTTAGGTATCTACCCAAGAGAAATGAAAACACTTGTATATGAAGGTTCGTAACAATATTGTTCATAATAGTCAAAAGGTGGAAATAACCCAAATATCCACCAACTCATTAATGGATTAAAAAAAGGTGGCATGTCCATACAATGGAATATTATTCTATCATAAAAAAGAATTCAGTACTGATACATGATGCAACATGGATGAACCTTACAAACACTATACCAAGTTAAAAAGTCAGTCGTGGTGAAACCCCATCTCTACTAAAAGTACAAAAAAAAAATTGGCCGGGCATGGTGGCGGGCGCCTGCAGTCCCAGCTACTCGGGAAGCTGAGACAGGAGAATGGCATAAACCCGGGAGGTGAAGGTTGCAGTGAGCTGAGATGGCACCACTGCACTCCAGCCTGGGTGACAGAGCAAGACTCCATCTCCAAAAAAAAAAAAAAAAAGTCACAAAGGACCATATATGATATAATCCCATTCATATGAAAGGTCCAAAATAAGGGAATTCATAAAGACAGAAGTAGATCCGTGGTGTCTAGGGCCTGAGGGGAGGGAAAACAGGGAGTGATTGCTAATGGGTATAGGGATTCTGTTTTAGGGGTGATGAAAATGTTCTGAAATTAGATCATGGTGACAGTTGTACAATTCTGTACAACTAAATTGTTTTTTATTAAACAAAATTCAGAAAAAATTTTTTCAGCTTCAGAATTTGTTAATGGCTCAATATATTTGGTATGCACAAACATCTTCCTGCAAAAACATATTCATCGATTATAGCACTGCCACACATATTTGTGCTCTACAACCAAAAATTCTGATGAAGTCTATATCACATGACTCCCATCGAAAAAAACCATTGCAATTTATTGTGGTATGTTTATAATTGTACATGTTGCATTAATGAATATTCTTGACAGGAAAGAACATCTATTTTGGGCAAGTGACAAGAAATGATTCCACTGCTTCTAACTTTACACGTCTGATGAATGGACGCGTTTTCCATAGACTAGCATCTGGCTCTCTCTATGTCAAATCTTATTTCTTCTCCAGGGCCACATAATCTCTGTTGTCACACCTGCAGGCCTGACTCAGGGAGACTCACAGAGTGGATGGCAGGAATGTCCTAGAAGCTTCTCTTGTGCCAAGGTGACTAGAAATATCTATACACAGAAAGAACCACAAATCGCAGAAAGAACCACAATCCACAGCAATACCTCCCACTAATTATCCCATTCAACTCCCTTTATCTGGATTCCAAAATGCACTCAACCTCCAGCAGCACCTGACACAAGGAGAAGTGTATGGCAACGCAGAAGCTAGAGTGGAAAGAAGCAGAAGTCATAACCACTCACAACCCAAATCCTACTATTGTAAATTTTACAAAAAACATGAGCACATCGCTGGAGTCTTGGGAGGGATTGAAGCTTCATTCATTTCACAGTGACTCTGCCTTTGTCTGAAAAGCAGTTTGGGAGGTGATATGGTCTGGCTCTGTGTCCCAAAGCAAATCTCACATCGAAATATAATCCCCACCATGTCAGGGAAGGGACCTGGTGGGAGGTGATTGGATCATGGGGGTGGATTTCCCCCATGCTGTTCTCGTGATCATGACTTCTCACGAGATCTAATGGTTTAAAAGTGTGCCACTTGCCCCCTTTCTCTCTCTCTCCTGCTCTGCCATGGGAAGATGGTGCTTGCTTCCCTTCACCTTCCACCATGATTGTAAGTTTCCTGAGGCCTCCCAGTCATGCTTCCTGTTGCCTCCCAGTCATGCTTCCTGTTAAGCATGTGGAACTGTGAGTCAATTAAACCTCTTTTCTTCATAAATTACCCAGTCTCAGGTAGTTCTTCATAGCAGTGTGAGAACAGACTAATACAGGAGGTGTTTGTGCAACAAAGAATAAGCTCATGAAAGGGAGAATTTGCACTGTCCATAAAAGGGTTAAATTGAGCCTGTGTGCTCAGAACTTGTAGGTAATACACATACTCTACCTACTTTTCCACTGAAACAATTGCTCCCAGGACCAGTAAACCAAGTATTTATGAATCAACATTGTCTCACCTGCTCTACCTATCAGCATAATTACCTGAACATAATTTGGGACTGGGAAATGGTAGATCTCTTTCTTAGGGCTTCCCCTTGTGACTTAGTCTGGGACTGCGAGCTGCTATTTGTGCTATTCTTCCAGCCCTTTGCGATTGCCCAGAATGGGTGGTGGGAGCAGAAATGGGAATCAATGGTAGGTGCCCATTTTACAGATGCGAGACTAATTCTTGGGCCCACAGAATCGAATGGTAGCCACAACCTTGTATTGGTGGGTGAGTTTCTCTACCCACCTTCGAATCATTACCTTGCCAAATCTGTCCCAACAAGCCTGTACCTTTTCCTTCCTAACCCTCCTGTGCCTGTCCTACACTGCTGCTGATAACGATGATAACAATGATGACGATCCTCACAACTACCTGAGAAGTAGGCATCACTGTCCCATTCTTAAAATGAGAAAACAGGAGCGCTGAGCAGGTAGATGGCATGCCAACAGCAACTTAGCCAGAGATGGAATTCTAACTCAAGTCTACCAATCCATGTCTCGGGTTCTTTGTACCTCACAACCCTACCTCTTACTAAGGCATCTCCACCAGACTAGATCAGCTAGTGGAAGTATCTAGGGTCCAGGATGCAATCAAAGAGAGAGGAGCCAGGTGCAGTGGCTCATGCTGGCTCATCCCAGCACTTTAGGAGGCCAAGGTGGGTGGATCACTTCAGGTCAGGAGTTTGAGACCAGCCTGACCAATGTGGGGAAACCCCGTCGCCACCAAAAATACAAAAATTAGCCAGGTGTGGTGGAGCGCACCTGTAATCCCAGTTACTAGGGAGGCTGAGGCAGAGAATCGCTTGAACCTGGGAGGCAGAGGCTGCAGTAAGCTGAGATCGTGCCAATGCACTCCAGTCAGGGCAACAGAATGAGACTCCATCTTAAAAAAAAAAAAAAGAAAAGAGAGGAATGGACCTCCTTGTAGTCATGAACTCAGCCTCAGAGCTGGCCATTGAATTTGCAAGGACCAGTATAAAAATGAAATGCAGAGCACTTTGTTCAAAAAAACAGGCAAAAAGTGTCATTAAAGATGCTAAAATATGAAACATTTTCTTTTTTCCTGCAATTTCTCTTGCTTGCCCTACGTGTCATGGTGTTATTATATTTGCTATTAAAAGTAAGGGCAAAAACCACAATTACTTTTGCACCAATGTCAGTAATATTTACTGTCATTCTAAGTTTAAAAAAAGAAATAAAATAGAAAATTATTACTGTTAATTGTACCACTCTTCTGTATATTGCACAATACCAATTTTAAATGCAAATATAAGAACATTTAACAAACATGTGGAATCACCAAAATCACACAATTTGCACTTCGTACCTCACACAAACATGAGTATTTTGCTCTTACCTAAGCAGCGGGAATGCTGCACACAACCAACTCCCTTCTCTTCCAAAAACGCATTTACCAATCAGGTTTCTGATGTGTGGGGAGGAAGAACTGTGGCTTGCCCTCTCCTTTCCTTCCTCCCGTGTCATCATTTTCAGCATAGTGGTTAGCTAACACGGGGAAGTGACACAAGTAAGAAGGGATCTGATAGGGTGCAATGGGTATTCAGGTTTCTCAGAACACCATCGCCTTCTTTCCGCATTCAAAACAAGTTCTGATTCAAATGGAAAGTGTAGCTTCTTGGCACTGTGGGTTCCCTGCTTCCTAAGTGGTAAATGTAACACACTCATATCATACCTACCTTGTGCTTGCTTTGCGTCTCACTGAGCTCCCACAGGAGGCTGCGGGAATTCTAGGTTCATGGGACATCGTGAACACACATGCAAATGGAGAACGGCAGGTGCGGCAGGCATTGTGCGTGCCTCCTTTACTCACGCAGATGCTCCACTGCCCTATCCGACGTCACCAACAAAGCCCAGATTCAAAGATAAAATTATTACAAATTTCAAGATGGTAACGGCAGAGCATCAAACCAAGTTTACAGCCCTTCGAGACCACAGCCCTATGTAACTGCATGAAACCAGCCCTGCTGGACTCAGCTCTGAGGAGGAAAAGTAAAGGATATCTTCCATATTGCTCAGAGTCATACCCCAGGGCCTGTTTCACAGTAAACATTCACTGAATGAATGAATGAATGAGAAGGTAAGGACCATCTTGACCAGTCCTCTCCCTTTCCAGGATGAGCCCCCACTAGCCAGGGTGAGCAGGAAGCCAACAGCTGTCACCAAGCCTGGCACATAAAACAATTTTACAAATAAAGGTGCTTTCATACATAATAACAATTATTACTGCCTGCTGTTCTAATTACCCTGCAGCTCTTTAGCCCAGTTCAGCCCTGGGGCTATGCTGGTCATTGCTGCTCCCTCTACACACACAAACACACATGCACACATTGCACACACACGGTCACACACACATTCCCAGCTGACCCAGCAAGGCCATCCCCAAAAAGCTGCCTCGTTCCCCCATCCCACTGCTGCTACCTCCACTTCCTCTGAAAATGCCGTTTTGCTACTGTGACACTTACTGTTCTGCCACCAGCCTCCAGCCAGGCTTGGTCTCTGCTCCATGGCTGCTGGTTCTGCTCTGCTTCTGCTCCTGAGGAAGGAGGCTCTCCCCACAAGTGGCAACTGGATGGCCAGCCCTGGAAGATTGTGAGTCCTGTAGGTCCCAAAGAGCCGCGCTTGCTTTTACATGTCCACAGGTCTCTCTGCAGAGAATTTATGACAAGCTCCCAGGGCTTAGACTGGAAAACAAGAGGTAAGAAACAATACATTAAAAAAAAAAATTTTTTTTAAAAAGTTTGCCGAAGTCTTCCTTCCCCATCCTGACCCTCTTTTGCCACATGTCCCAATTTTTTCCTCCTCAGAATGAGTTTTCTGCCTTCCTGGAATACTCTCCCCAGAGACAGAGGATAGCTTTTATCTTCTCTTTGAGCTCAACTTCACTCCTCGTACCTAAACTTACCAATACCAGCCAATGCTATGCTGGCGAAAATGTGGTGGAACCAACACTGTCACGCTGCCAAGAGAAGTGGAAATAAGCTCAGTCATTTTGGAAAACAATTTAACAACAGTCATTAGAGACCCTTCTAAATTTCTCCTCTAGGAATTTCTCCTAAGGAAATAATCTTAAATGCACAAAAGCTGTGGATATACAGATGTTATTAAGAATAGCAAGGCAGGCAGGTACAGTGACTTGCACGTGTGATCCCGCCTACTCAGGAGACTGAGGTGGGAGGATCTGAGGCCGGGAGTTTGAGACCAGCCTGGGCAACATAGCGAGATCCTGTCTCTAAAAAACAAACCAAACAAATAATAGCAAGGCAAAGAAAATAATCTGAATGTCCAGTATTGGCAAATAATAAAATAGATTGGCATATCTAATGAAATGCTTAAATGCCACTTAAAATGATTATAAAAATGATGTAATAATATGGGGAAAATTAAAATACTTATGATCATATAGTTATAAAAGAATAAGATGATGTAAAATTGTGTGCATGTCTTAAAACCAAATTTGTTTTGAATCCTATGCATAAAGAAAAAAAAAGACTAGAAGGAAATGTACCAAAATGCTAAAAATGATTGTATTGTGTTGGGATAGTTTATGTAAATGTTTCTTATCTCATATAAGTTTTATAATGAAAATAAGGCTGCCTAATGATCCTGTCTGTTCCCTTTCTCAGATAACAGAATTAATGGTCCTAAATATTATCAAAGCAGCTGGTTCTTTAGACAGGTTCTGTGGTATAGACATGTAAACTGCCACTACAGTTTTCTTTTTGATGCTCTTTTAGCATACCATCTCTTTACACATAGCAATATACAGGAAAAAAAAAATCAATCCAGTGAAATACTGTATTTTCACTTTGGAAACCATGCTCCTTTGCTTCCATGACCAGAACCTCCATTCAGTATAAAGTCAGTGATTTCCACGCCATATGCTGTGTGCTCTCCCAGAGCTGAAAATCAGAATGACAAGAGAAACACAAAGCTGCCACGAATTGTCAAAGGTGCATGTTATCGTAACAACAATCTGGCAGCAGCAGGCAGAGCTTATTCCTACAGTAGCAGCTGTTGGATAGGAACTGTTGAGAGAAAGAAAGGAGAAGATGCAAATGCACTTAACAGTCACTAATCAGCAACTTGTACTTTGAGTATTCCTAAAGAAGGTGTTTATATTTGAGGTGGTGGTCCTGGCACGTTTTAAACATCTAAACATCACTGTAGAGAGAGAATTCCATTTAGATCCAGTTCATGTTGAACTTTACTCCAGGGGCTTCCTAGCAGAATAGCTCTTGTGATTTGAAAGTGAGAGCCACATGTAGGAAGCGGACTCCACAAGCCCTTAGTAGCATTCTGACATCAACACGTGTAAGACCAGAAACTGAGCTAAACCTTGGCTGTTGAGCACAGTAAGAAAAACCGTGGCTTTGGAATTGGAAAGACTTGGGTTTAAATCCAGACTCAGCCACTTACTGGCTGTGTCTCCTTGGCAAGATGCTTAACCTTCTCCAGCCTCAGTTGTCTCATCAGTGAAATGGGAATAATAATTCCTGTTTTACAGGATTCTTAGGAGGATCAGAAATGACCTATGTAAATGTGAGTTAGCATACGACCCAGCAATTCCACTCCTGGGTATCTGCTCAAGGGAAATGAAAACACATGTCCACACATAAACTTGTACATGAATGTTCCAGTGGTATTATTCATAATAGCAAAAAAGTAGAAACACTGAAATGTCAACTGATGAATGAATAAGCAAAATGTGGCAAACCCAAAAATGGAATATTATCCAGCAATAAAAAAATAATGAAGTACAGATACATACTGCAACATGGATGAATCTTGAAAATATCACACTAAATAAATGAAGTCAGACACAAAAAGCCACATAATACATGATTCCATTTATATGAAATTGTCCAGAACAGGCAATTCTACAGAGACAGAAAGTAGATTGTGGTGGCTGAGAAGGATGAGGGGTAGGGAACGTAGCTAATGGATATAGGGTTTCTTTTTGAGATGATGGAAATACACTAAAATTGACCATGGTGATGGTTGCACATAACTGAATATACTAAAAACCACTGAATCATAATACTCTAAATGGATAAAATGTATATGTGAATTATATCTCAACAAAGCTGTTATTTCAAAAAAGAAATGATATGTGTAAAATGCCTCACGTAGTTCCAGGTGTTCAATAAATCATGGTTACTCGTACATCTGCCATTCATTTATGATTGGACCTCACTTCTCTCCCTTCTAGAAAGTACACAACTTCTTTTGGGCAGTGTGTTTCCTGCTTAAAATGTAATACTAGAAGCAAAATTACAATCCCTAAAAAAGACTTTTGAGCTTACCATTCCTTTTTACAAATGGGAAAATTGAGGCCCAGAAGACTGATATTTCCTACTCAGAAAACTGCAAATAAGGGCCAGTTAGAAGAGAATACAGGGAAGGAAGGTGGATCAATCAAGCAGAACATGCCCAGCAAAGCCAGACAAGAGCAACAGCAGTGAAGCTCCATAAACATGGTGCCCCACAGGTTCAAGGCTGTTCCTGGAGGAAGGCTGCAGGTGGGGAAAGGCAGGATGAATAATAGGAAGAACATTAAACAGGGTTAGCTCATAAAGCATCCTAGGAATAAGGCTTGCTGAAGTTGGGCAGAAGCTCTTTTTATTGGAGTTTTATCCTAGAAGTAAAACTGGAATACAAGGCCAAGTTGGGAACTTTTGGCAGTCTATATAAATAACATTTTTATCTGCTTTGTTGGAGTTTTTGGTTGTTGTTTTTTGGTATGGTGGGGATTGTTTTGTGTTTTGTTTTAGTTTAGTTTTGTTTTTTTGTTTTTTGCAGAAAAGTATGAATATGGCTCTTCAGACTTCCAAATTTGGAGAGTTTGGGGGAAATAATCTATGGTCAAATATGAGTTTTAGAAGAGAAAAAAATAAATTTTTCCTTTGCCCATCTTAGATTCATTGGTTGGGGCTGTGTACATTATTAGCAAGCTAAAAGGCCACGTTTCCCAGCCTCTCTTGCAGCTAGCTGTGATAATGTGACCATGTTCTAAGTAATGATACATAAATGGGAGACTTCCCAGCAGGTGCCTTAAAAGGAAGTGCATGCTTTTCTTTTTCCACCCCTGTTGCCTGGAACTCAGATGTGAAGACCAGAGCTCAGGCAGCTGTCATAAACACAAGGGTGAGGGCCACACCCTACGATTGGCAGAAGGAGACCTGGGAGAAGCCTGGGTCCCTGGCAACTTCACAGAAGTGCCATACCAATCCTTAATTTCCTACCTCCAGACTTTGTTATGTGAGAGAAAAGTAAGCTTTAGTCATGCCTTAATCTTGTTAGACTATATCCTAATTTTTTTTTTTTTTTTTTTTTTTTTTTTTGGTTTTTAAAGTGTTACTTGTCTCGAGAAATTTTTTAATTTGCAGACAAAAATATCTGAAAGTTTACCTTCCAAGACAACTTATCTCATGGAAATTACACTCAGTCATGGAGACAAATAAAAGGGGGGTCTTAGGGAGACAAGCTGGACCTGAAGAATAATTCTGGGAACTCCACAAAAGCTCACTGCTCTGGTTTACCCTGTTCTAAGTCACAGTAAATTGAATTAACTTTTGTAAATGTCAAACGTTAGTGTTACCCAACCAGCAATAGTGTGTACTAACACACTACTAATGTATGTCTTAGGACATTTCTATTTGCACAATATGCAGCAAACATAGGACAAGAAAGCTCCTTCTACTGAATCACTGCACAAGCTAGAACTACATAAAATATGAGTCTGCTTTCAGAGATTCACATCTGAGACGGGTCCCTTCGTCTTACAGTCAGCTGGGCATAAGTGGACGGTTGAGGAATGTAGACTCTCATTGAAGATAAATGAAGCCAGCTGCTGACAGGCACAGGACCATAAAGAATTAAACACAATCCTGATTTCAATCCCAGAGGCTTTCCAGTGCCTGGGTTCGCACAACACTGGCCAGCCCTGTTCAGTCTCAAATGCATAACCACAGCCCAGGAGGGAGACAGCCCAGACAGGGAAACATGAGTTCTCCCTGAGCTGTCTTCCAGTCTGGACAGAATAATCGGCCAAGCCTTCCCCTTGTTTTGGAGACATGTAGCGCTTATTCGCTACCTTAATGAAGTCCTACCGTGACATCTCCAGAAATGTATGTAGGAGAGGAAAACACATGCCTCCCTCTACCCTTCTAGGGCCTTTGGCTAGTCTAGGAATGAAACTGACAGAAGATGGATTAACAGGAGAAAAGTCATATTAACATGTACACATGCAATGGAGTCCCACAAACATTTGAGATTCAGGGAAGTGGCCAGATGATTAAGGCTTATACAGCATCCTAAGCTACAGAAAGGGGTAGGAGGGGCAACACAAGTTGATCTAGTTTGGATGTTTGTCGCCTCCAAATCTCATACTGAAATGTGATCCTGTGTTGGAGGTGGGGCCTGGTGGGAGGTGGGGTCATGAGGCAGATCCCTCATGAATGGCTTGGTGTTCTCCCCATGGTAATGAGTGAGTTCTCACTCTATTCGTTGTTTAAAGGAGCCTGGCACCTCCTCCTCTCTCTCTCTCTCTTGCTCCTTCTCTCACCATGTGACATGTCTGCTCCCCCATGGCCTTCTGCCATGAGTAAAAGCTTCCTGAGGCCTCCCCAGAAGCTGAGCAGATGCTGGCACCATGCTTGTACAGCCTGTAAAACCGTGACCCCAATAAACCTCTTTTCTTTATAAATTACCCAGCCTCCAGTATTTCTTTATAGCAATGCAAAACAGACTAATACAGAGGATGAGAGAAGGAAATGTATGGTGAATAGAAGTTGTTTTGTTATGCAGATGAAAGTCTTTCAGATAATAAAAGCTGTCAGAGCAGCTCTAATGACAAACGAAAATTCCCTTTAGAGAGGTCCATTGTTTTTACAAAAGGGCAACTTTTCAGATCTACTCCTGGGTCTGCAGTTTCTCAAAATAACCAGCTGAAACTAATCAATATGCTAAAGAGGGATATTTGGGTGGCATATTCTGAGCTCCTATTGTCACATTTTGGGGTGGTGTGTCCTGAGCCCCAATATGTGCTTGGAGAGCCTCGTCTTCCACTTTATGTCTAATAGTTTTTTAGCCACATTGAATGAGCCTGTTGCAGGTGCCCTGTGGGGAGGGAGGGGGTGAACATTTGCAGCAGATACCACTGACCCCACCTGGATCCCCTCGGATCCCCCTCCTGGTGCTGTGTTCCCATGCTCCAGCCCCCACTGACAGCTCATAACTACAAGCCACTCAGAGCAGAGCATCACCCTTGGGCTCCAGGGACCACCTCCCTATGAGGAGAGTGGAAATATCTGGACATTGGTATCCCTTGGGGTGGCTGGTAGTCTCTGGCTGACCAGTGCCAGGGCTAGGCTCGCTTTCCTCCAGAGGACAAACTCTGAGGTGCAACTCACACTCCAGAGCTCCCCTCTGGCTCAGGCTGCAGCTGGGTCTTCACCAGTCAGACCCCTGCTTGGCCCCTTTCTCTTCCCATCTTTGCCTCTACAACTCCCTTTTCCTAGGAGCACATCCTTTATGAATCCCACTCCCTTCTCCCTTCCTCCTTCATAAATCACTCACACCTGAACCCTTGACTCAGGGCCAGCTTCTGAGGGACACCCTCATAAGGCAGAGTGCTTGCGAAGAAAGGCATGCCCATAGAAACAACCAGAATGATCACCAAACATGATTCTGGGGTCTACTGGGGAAAGCTGTACTCTCCTGACATTGTATTAGTTGATGTTTTCTGCCACAGTTAAGAACTTGGGAAACAGAATCAGACACAGACTTAATTAAATGAGGCTCAGAGCTGTCCCAGCTTCAGTAAACATGGACACCTGGATCTCACACACATACCCGTCTCAACTCTGCACACGCAGGAGGGAGAGGGAGCTTTGCTGGAAAAAGAGGGCAAATACTCTTTTAAACTGCAGCTGCTCCAGGCTGAAATTTGAAAGGCTGCTCAGCCTCCACCCAAGACTGAGTCTGAAAATCCACCATTAGGATTAATTCCTTGGGGTTGGGGTAGAAGGGATTGTATCTCCAGACCTCTTAAGAGTTAAAAAAAAAAAAAAAAGAAAAGAAAAGAAAAGAAAGAAAGATAAGAAAAACTCTAGCCTTATCAGATATTAATATCTTTTTGATAATTGACTTTATGAGGAGGCTGATATGAAGCTTCCCATGGCAATTATAGCTATAGGATGTAGAAATATTTCCAAAGAAAGATGTTCTGGGAAGGGGGCAGTCAGAGGCAGGAGAGTGAGCAGTAGAGAGAGAAGAGAGAAGCAGATAGGAATTTACAAACAGGAGCTGGGGCTCTAACTAGTGGGATTTGATGGCGAGATGTCTCACAGGAAGTTCTCCACTCCCAGACAGGGGGCCCCGGGCTTCCTGCCTCAGAAGTGTAGCAGCAGGCATCCTGGGAAGGTGAAGAGCTTCCCCAAGGATGACCCTTCCAAGCCAGTCCACCTCACAGCTCCCCTGGGATACAAAGCTGGCATGACCCACATCCTGTGCAAAGTCGCAGAAGCTGCTGCCACACACTACTGTGTGGTCTGAAACGGTACCTAGTAGTATTAACCACTTAGTGTAATAATAATGGCCACCATGTATTGAGCAATTAGTACTCAATTAAATCCAAGCACTGTGATAGGTAAACACTTTACAAGAATCTTCTTGTTTAAACCCCATAATAACCCCATGGGGTTGGTACCATGATTATTCCCATTTTACCAATTAAGAGGCACATGGGTTAAATAAAAGCTAATAAGTGTTGGAGGCAGGATTCGAAACCAGGATATCTGACTCCAAACCAGCCACCATGCTTCTCCTAATGCATCCTCCCTGTTCTGCAGATGTGGAAACTAAGGTGGAGCATAGGCAAGTGGGCTGTATCGAAAGGTTAGTGACTGAAAAGCAGGACCCAGAATCGGGGTGCCCGCTCCCAGCCTAGTGGTCCACAGCAACTTCTTCACCCAAGGGACCAAGTCAGAGGCCTTCAGGGAGAACTTCAGCTCTGCAGCATGGATCCCCACCCCTTCCAGTCCAGACCCTGCCAACCCTCCAGCCTCACCTCCAGTCTCACCAGGGCATGCCCTGCCTGCTAAGCCTGCTCTCCTGTGCCACCATGTCCCAAAATGCCATGCTCACACCTTCCCTCCCTTTGCACAAGTTGTCCCCATAGAAGTGACTCCCAGGGAATACCTTTTCCCCTACCCGTCTGATTAATTCTACTCATCCTTCAAGGTTTCTTACAGCACCTCCCCGGTACAATTCCCTGAGCTTTTCCTAATATCCAGCCCACCCACCCACACTCCTCCCTGCCCACCCTGCTCATTCCCCCAGCTGCATGCACACGTCCTCCACATGAAAGCATCTTTACCCCAGTGCACATCTGCCTCTACCTCCCTCTGCAAGCTTCAAGAGAGACTCCCACGTGTTGCTCAACTGTGTCTCCAGGAACATAGGGCAGGGCTGGCACTTAGACATGCTCCACAGAGAGGGAACAAACAAGCAAACAGCCACTGAGATCACAGTCAGAAATAACTGGTTATTTCTTACCACAAAAAGTAAGTATGTGAGGAAATGCAGATGTTAATTAGCTTGATTTAGTCATTCTACAATGTATGCATATTTGAAAACAGCATGTGTGCACAATAAATATGTACAAATTTTGTCAATAAAGAAAAATTGGTTGTGGAGTGTATTTTGTACCACCCCCCAAATGTTTTTTATCTCTAAGTTAAAAGTTCAGCCAAAAGTTGAACAATAATTCTTTTGTTGCTTTCCATAAGAAACAAAAGAATCTCAGGGAAATGCAAATCAAAATTACAATGAGATACCACTTCACACCTGTTAGGATGGCTATTATCAAAAAAACAAAAGGTGAATGTTGGCAAGAAGGTCAAGAAATGGAACCCTTCTGCACTGTTGGTGGGAATGAAAAATAGTATAGTCGCTATGGAAAACAGTATGGAGGTTCCTCAAAAAATTAAAAATAGAACTACAATATGATCTAGCAATCCCACTTCTAGATACATTTCCAAAAGAAATGAGATCAGGATCTCAAAGAGATATCTGCCCTTTTGTGTCTATTGCATCATTCACAATCGCCAAGATATGGAAACCACCTAAGCATCCATCAACAGATGAATGGATAAAGAAAACATAATGTGTGTGTGCAAAGAATATTATCCAGCCTTAAAAAAGAAGAAAATCCTGCCATTTGGAACAACAAGGATGGACATGGAGGACATTATGCCAAGTGAAATAAGCCAGGCATAGAAGGATAAATACTACATAGGCAATTCCACTTATATGATGTGTCTAAAATAGTCAAACTCATAGCACCAGAGAATACAAGAGATTGCTAGGGGCTGTGGGTGATGGGAATTGGGGACTTGTTCAATGGCTATAAAGTTTTGGTTATGTTAGATGAATAAGCTCTAGAGGTCTGTTGTACAACTCAGTGTCTATAGTTAACAACACAGCATTATGCACTTCAAAGTTTAAGAGGGTAGATCTTATATTAAGTGCTCCTAATACAGTAAAAAAAAAAAAAAAGGGAAGAGGAACACAAGGAAACCTTGAGAGGTGATGAATATGTCTATTACCTTGACTGTGCTGATGGTACTGGTATTGGCATATGTCCAAACTCATCAAACTGTGCTTTATTCACATTAAATATGTGCTTTATATATTAATTATACATAATAAAGCTATAACTACAAAAAAGAGAAAAAGAATTGCCTAAAAGTGAATGATTTTATATATATACTCTTGCCCACAGACTGCGTGGCCATTTGCTGAACACATAGCATGCAATTCCGCTCAGTTACCACGTACTGGATTCCCCACAGCTTGTCTGATCTTCTGCCTCTCGAGGGCTGGAGGGACACAGGAGATCAAGGGACAGGACAGCCACCCATCCACTCTTACTTCTCACCCCCCTCTCTGTTAAGTGGTGCCAAATCCCTCCTCATGACCTCAAGAGCAAAGAGGACACAGTCTTTCCAGGGCAGCCCATTCTATCATAACAGAGCTAAGACCATTAAATCACACCCACAAGAGAAAAAAATCCTGTGTTCAACCATAATCTGCCTCCATGTAATTCTTCCCCAATACTCTTGGATCACCCCTAGGTCCACTCAGATCCAGTGTAATCCCTTTTCCAGAAAAGAGCCCTTCAGAATCCTCCCAAGTCCCATCAGAATCCTGAGATTCAATATCTCCAGCTCTTCCAACCACTCCTCCCTGGACAGGGCTTTGCATCCCCCACCACCCTGACTACCCTTCTTGGCACCTGTCATGGTTTGTCAACAACTCACCAGTGTCACCAACTCTGCTGCTGTTGATGCTGCCCAGGACTCTATTACCTCTTTTGGCAGCTACAGCCCAGTCTTTTCTCACTGAGTTTATGGTCAACCAACTCCTCCCAGTCTTTTCCATTCATGTCACTGCTAAGCCATATCCCTTTCATTCTAAATGGGGCAGCTGGGCTTATGGATTGTGATGGTTAATATTAGGTGTCAACTTGATTGGACTGAGGATGCCTATATAGCTGATAAAGTATTATTTCTGGGTGTGTCTGTAAGGGTGTTGCCAGAGGAGATTAACACTTGAGTCGGTGGACTGGCAGAAGAAGACCAACCCTCAATCTGGGTAGGCACCATCCAATCAGCTGCCAGCATGGCTAGAACAAAGCAGGCAGAAGAAGGTGGAAACTGGCTTGCTGAGTCTTCTAGCTTTCATCTTTTTCCTGTGCTGGATGCTTCCTTGAACATCAGACTCCAAGTTCTTCGACCTTTGGACTCTTGGACTTACACCAGTGGTTTGCCGAGGGCCCTCGGGCCTTCAACCACAGACTGAAGGTTGCACTATTGGCTTCCCTACTTTTGAGGCTTTAGGACTCAAACTGAGCCACTACTGGCTTCCTTACTCCTCAGCTTGTAGATTGTCTTTCGTGGGACTTAATCTTGTGATTGTTGAGTCAATTATCCTTAATAAACTCCCTTTCACATACATACATCCTATTCGTTCTGTCCTTCTGGAAACCCTAATACATGGACCTTAAATAGATCCAGGTAAATTTCACTTTGCTATGTCATTGTGGCAGAGACTGCCAGCTGGTGCTCTAGATCCATTTCCTCTTCTTCCCAGACACACAGCAAGAATCCACTTCCCAGCCTCCCTTGCAGGTGACTTAGCCTTAGCCAACACAATGTGAACTGAAGTCAAGGTATTTAAGAAGCAAGTGTGACTTCAGCATACCACATAGTTGCTGATAAATGTTTTTCTTTATAGAAGAACTCTAATAAATGAGGATGGAATGATAGAATTAGAATATCGCCACTTCACAAACCCCTAATGAAATAATGAATGTACACTGTGATCATCAATAGTCAAAACATACACCATCTATGAACTAAACTTATCCAAAAAAAATCACCTGTATCTCAACAAGACTCTAAATTTAATTATTGGTTCAGAGGAACATGTTTACATCATGGAGATGCAACCAGCAAAATCCAAACTGGGAGGCTCTACAGAACAAGTGACCCAATAATATATAGGTTAAAAGGACAAATGCGGGGAGGGAGGGAGATGTATAGATTAAGAGAGATTTAATCCCCCACCATCCAACAACTGCATATGTGTACCTATCAACCAATGCAATGTGAACATCCTTGTTTGAATCATGATTCAAATAAAGTGTTGACAGGGGGAGAGAGAGAGAGAATCTGAATCAGGGAAATTTGAACATTGATAAGGTGTTTGATATTAGGAAACTACTGTCAGTATCTTAGGAGTGATAATGGTGTCATAGCCATGCTTACAAAAAATAGAGTCCTTTTCTTTCAGACATCCAAACTTACCTATAAAAATGATATGATGGCTGGGATTGGCTTCAAAATAATCCAGTAGGGTAGGAAAAGGAGGAATAGAAATGAAACAAAGGTGGTCCTAAATAGATTGTTGCTGAATCTGAATGATATGGATTTGGAGTGAACTTTAGACCTCTGTTCTTTTACACATTTCAAATATTCCATAGCAAAAGATAAAGTTTGTTTTAAAAGAAAGTGAATGTCCCTCCTCCATGCTTCCTCTTAAGAATGCACACATCGAGGTGGATGCAAATGAGGTGTTTGGGGATGGGAGGCCCACAGGATGGAAGGAGCCAGGTCCTCATGGGAAGTCATCAGCCAGCCATGAACAGTACCTCAGGCTGTTATGTGAACAAGCACTAAAGTTCCATTGTATAGGAGCCATTATAACATTTTGGGTCTATTTGTTTCCACTGTCTTGTCTACACATAAAATACATCAATAAATAATTTGGTCTTGGCCCACAACTTTTACTATGCACTCTTCAAAATTATGCTTTCATCCAAATTGTTTTCTCTCCTTGGCTTTGTGTGCATTTTTGCATTTGAGCTTTGACAGGAAAATGCCAAG
This sequence comes from Pongo abelii, assembly GCF_028885655.2. Taxonomy (NCBI): domain Eukaryota; kingdom Metazoa; phylum Chordata; class Mammalia; order Primates; family Hominidae; genus Pongo; species Pongo abelii. The sequence continues at coordinate 127,124,375 of NC_071993.2, read as the reverse complement.
GACAGCATATTTGAATGTTGGACAATGTCCTATGGCCACCATTAAAACCCTATACAGGGAGACCAAGTCAATTAATCAACATCCTTTGAGTAGCGATTCTGTTGTGAATCTATCTAATTATATCAACCCTTGCTTATAGTACTCTGTTCTGTATAGAGATTATTATGTCCCTGTCAGATACTTTGTTAAACTCTAACTAGGTAATTGACAGTTGGGTCTAACAACTATGTTAGAAAAAAGGAAATAAGATCAGATTTAGAGCTGGGTGAGGTGGCTCACACCTGTAATCCCAGCACTTTGGGAGGCCAAGGTGGGTGGATCACCTGAGGTCAGGAGTTCAAGACTAGCCTGGCCAACATGGTGAAACCCCATCTCTACTAAAAATGCAAAAAAAAAAATTAGCCAGGCACAGTGGCACATGCCTGTAATTCCAGCTACTCTGGAGGCTGAGGCAGGAGAATCACTTGAACCCAGGAGGCAGAGGTTGCACTGAGTCGAGGTCGTGCCATTGCACTCCAGCCTGGGTGACAAGAGTGAAACTCCATCTCAAAAAAAAAAAAAAAAGATCAGATTTGATTTATTCTTACTAAACCCACATTAACTCTATTGATCACTTCCAGTTCTGAGTGGTCACAAGTAATTCCCTTAATAATTTCTTCTAGAATCTTGACTGGCTTCTGTTGTCAAGCTCACCAGTCTATAATTTGGGGGAGGGGGAAGCCATCTTTCCCTTTTCAAAAATCAAAACTATCGTTGTAGGTCTCCAAACTTCCAATACCACTCCCTTCTGTCCTCCACAATTCCTCAAATCCACCCACAGTGGTTGGGTTGAACCCACTTGGAGAATCCACTTGGCAAATATTTCCTTTGCCTCAAGATACTTGAAGTCATTTAGAGGAGCTCAGGCACTCAGTGCCAATTCACTTTTTATTAGTATGTATTCGACCACTCTTGTTGAGAGTCTCTTCTCTGAAAGAAAAGAGAAGCAAGATAAGAATAGAGTCATTCTACTTTCTCCGTGTCAGTTACATTCATCAGATTCATCTTCCAGAACAGTTAGCTGTTTCCTCTGGAAAGAAACGGTGGATTCTCAATGCGTGAGTCCTTCTAGCTCCCTTCTGTGCCCAGCTCACCTCCAACTTCTCAGAGATAAGAGACACGCCAATTGCACACTCTTTAGCACTAATCAGGGCTGCAGCCCCACGTCCACATCTGGCCTCCAACCCCATGACCTGGATGAGCAATGGACCAACTTCACAGCAATGCATGAACTTTTAACCTTCAGTGCCAGGTCAAGGCTAGCTGGCAGCATGGGCTGCCGTTGTATTTCAATCCCCAGGCCCTACTAACCCAGCAGCATTAGATCAAAGAGAGTAGAGGAAGAATGAACAGGAGAATCCCTCACAAAGGAGAAAAGCGATTTGTCAGAATCCATTTTACATGAAATTTCTTTACTCCTTCATAAAAATCTCTTCCTTCTGGAATGATGGTATTGTGTGCACTCCCGAGGGTTCCCTTTTAGTTCCAGCTGACATCAGGTTAACCACAGAGCAGAGATAATCCTTGAGGCCCTCTAGACAGGAGTGCATGACTGACACGCGCTTGACCCCAAGCCATCCTTGTCATTCTCGCTCTGCCGAGTGCTAGAAAGACCTCTGGCCGTCCTTGGCATTTTTGTTTCAAATCCCAAATCATTCTCATCCTTGGCCTTTTTAACACTATCTTTCCAGATCTATGCCATACTCAATCGTGTGCCTTTCCTGTCCTCCTTTAGAGATGACCATTCATCCAAATCCTATACCAGCAAAGAGCAGCCGTCTCGGGGCTGCCATTTCCTCCCTCCCTAAACTGACTTGAGGTTTCCAAGTTGGGCTACATTGCCCAAAACTTCCCCATGTGATAAATCTCTTCCCTGTGTTCTGACTATGGAATTATGTCTTTGTTTTCCTAAAACGTATGAAGTCTCCTCCTTCAGGTCTACGGTGTGCACGTTATGCCCTGCCTTTCTCCGGTATCAGTGGGATGGAGGTGGTGACCAAATAGACAAAACTAGTCAGAGATTATTTTAAATTTAGCAAGAGCTGGGTGATTTTAGGAATTATATAGAAAAAATGCAACATTCCATTAAGGTCAACATCATTAGAATCACATAGTAAAGACATTTCTATGTTTTAAGAGCCAATGAAGTACAAAATCCAATCAGGCAATCAAATTGCATGGGAGTGTATGTAGACAGGAGAATGAGAAGATGCATAACTTGAATCCAGGGACACAGGCTAGGAGACAACACCCCTCTTGAAGATGTGGAGTCTTTGATTAAGGATTCCTATAAACACAGCATTCTGTAGCCCTGGCATGTGTCCAGTAGGGTGAAGATGAAGGTGAGGATGAAGGTCTGGTCACTGTGCTGGCTCAACCAAGCCAAGAAGGCAGCTTCCAACACCGTGCAGGGCGGCAAATTAGTTTCTTTACCGAGTACACATCTTCTAATCTTAGGAATACTTAGAATTAAGTACGCAATTACTGGAACTTGCTAGACTTAAAGCAGTGAAATACCTAAATTGATCTTAAAAGGTTGAAGAAGAACTCTTTTTTTCTGTATACAAAATCTACCCTGAAGGCACCAAAAGACACATCTTTTTCCCAAGGTTGCCACTAACTTCACTTCACTATTTAATTTCTCCTCCGCAGGTGTGGCTCCCTGCTCTCAGGGAGGACAGACAACCTCCAGCCAGACAAGGGAAGGACCTGCCAGACTTTCTGCTTCTAGCTGAGCCTCCCACAGGCAGCCATGTGGTTAAGCCCTGAGTTACACCCAATGTACCTGTGGGCCATTTGGGGAATTTGCATCCATTTGTCCCATGTGGCCACACAGAATCCTGTCCTGAAAACACTTGGACTCCTCAAACCTTTAATCCTCACTCCATGGTCCTCAATGGCTTTTCCCACCAGCCCTGCAGATTCTCAAGAAGGATTATATTTTATTGAGTTAACACTAGCCACAGCTTCATTCTGAACAGGCTTATTTTCTTTAAATAAGAGCTAGCTCCCCCTTAGAGCCATGGTTTCTAACATTACCGAATAAGATGCTATTGTTCACTCATGATCGCGTGGAATGAGATCATTCAGATAATTCAATAAAAAATAAGACTGGAGGGGAGAAGCAACTTTCCTCTGCCTCAGGTTCTGTGGCTGGGCCTGAGAATCCAGCTGAAATAAGACAGACTAACAGAGAAAAGCACACAAATTATATATGATATTTTTAGAAGTACATAGGAGCCTTACAGGAGAGATGAAGACCGTAAGAAGTGGTTCGGACCGAGCGTCTAAATGTCTTTTTAACAAAAGAATGATTAATTTGAAAAGATGTGTCAATACAAAGGAAAAGGGTTTCAAGCTTCTAGGGGTGGTAAGTTGTGAGAAAGTGACTAGGAAATGTATGGGAGCAAGTAGTGGGAGACAAGGGCTATGTTAGTAGGTGTGTTTGTACAGGTTCACCTCATTATCGACTCCTACTCTCTGGTGATGAGAATGTTCTTCTCTTCCAGGTATATAGATGGCCCCTTTCTCATGGGAAGTTTTACGACCTGCTTTTAGGTAGAAGTGGAGGTCAGAGCACCCTCCCTATGTCTGCTATTTCTTAAGTGCCTTCAACTCAAAATAATCAATTACCAAAGTGACATATTTTGAGGTTGCATGTTCTGAACCCCTTCAAGACATGGATGAAATGTACTCACTTGTGTGGAACGTCAGTCCACAAGTCATCCCTGAAATCTGACTCTCTAGGTCTGAAATCTGACTCAGCTACTTCCTAGCTGTGTGACTTTGCTCTTGGATCCTCAGTTTCCCAATCTATAAAATGTGTCCAAAAATAATACCTAAATGCCACCTAAAGCTATTATAGGAATGAAATTCTATGACCCATATAAGCACTTAGCCCATAAGAAGTGTTCAATAAATGCAATAATCGCTGCAGATTCAGGGGCATTTGGAGCCTATCCACCAGCTCCCAGGAGGTACAAATCCACACTTCACTGGAACAGTCCGCTTCAGTCTTAATATTAATGACTTACCTGGCTTTGCCTCTTCCATTATTTCCTGCATTCAACTAAACCTAGTTTTGACCTAAAAGAAACCAAGATCTGAAGCAAGGAAATGGAACTTTGAGAGAAAACATAGCAAAGTCAACAACAAGCTCTTGGAAAATAAGTCTTCTGAACTTGTCATTTGCACTCTTTCTAAGTACCTTGTAAACTCCTGGAAAGTGAAGACTTGCAACTTTTTAATCAAAATTCAATTAGCAACTTGCACACAATAAGCACTCAGTGATTAGGAGTATAAATGAAAAAAAGTAATAAGTTTCCAGTCAGTAGGTACCAGGAAAACCAATTCGTCATTCATTCTTACCCATTAAAGCCAACTTCACCAAGCTCTTGCCTGAGAGACACCCAGCAATGATTTCTCAGAGCTTGGACTGTAGAGCCCCTTCCTCTCTTAGTCACTTACTCCCAGTATCCCACTCCCCTACCTGTATTTGGTTTCCATGTCCTCTGAGAGATCCTCATTGTGTGAAATAAAGAATTCCTTGTTAACAAGAATGATCTGGAAAACACTGGAATGTGAGTTCCTTCTCTGTAGGAACATGCCAACAGTATGTATATTTTTGGTCGTTATCTTCCCTCTCTCTGATATCAGGATGTAGCCTGTGGGCCTCATGACAGGTATTGTTCCTACAAGCCCAAATTGTAATCTTTTCCTGACAATCTCATAGTTTATATCACATGAGCTCCAGGCTTAGTCAATAATTTTTAAAGTTGCTCTCCTGGGGGGAGGAGCCAAGATGGCCGAATAGGAACAGCTCCGGTCTACAGCTCCCAGCGCGAGCGACGCAGAAGACGGGTGATTTCTGCATTTCCATCTGAGGTACCGTGTTCATCTCACTAGGGAGTGCCAGACAGTGGGCGCAGGTCAGTGGGTGAGCGCACCGTGTGCCAGCCGAAGCAGGGGCGAGGCATTGCCTCACTCGGGAAGCGCAAGGGGTCAGGGAGTTCCCCTTCCAGGGGTGACAGACGGCACCTGGAAAATCGGGCCACTCCCACCCGAATACTGTGCTTTTCCGACGGGCTTAGGAAACGGTGCCCCAGGAGAGTATAGCCCGCACCTGGCTCAGAGGGTCCTACGCCCACGGAGTCTCGCTGATTGCTAGCACAGCAGTCTGAGATCAAACAGCAAGTCGGCAGCGAGGCTGGGGGAGGGGCGCCCGCCATTGCCCAGGCTCCCTTAGGTAAACAAAGCAGCCCGGAAGCTTGAACTGGGTGGAGCCCACCACAGCTCAAGGAGGCCTGCCTGCCTCTGTAGGCTCCACCTCTGGGGGCAGGACACAGACAAACAAAAAGACAGCAGTAACCTCTGCAGACTTAAATGTCCCTGTCTGACAGCTGTGAGGAGAGCAGTGGTTCTCCCAGCACGCAGCTGGAGATCTGAGAACGGGCTGACTGCCTCCTCAAGTGGGTCCCTGACCCCTGACCCCCGAGCAGCCTAACTGGGAGGCACCCCCCAGCAGGGGCAGACTGACACCTCACACGGCCGGACAGGTACTCCAACAGACCTGCAGCTGAGGGTTCTGTCTGTTAGAAGGAAAACTAACAGAAAGGACATCCACACCAAAAACCCATCTGTACATCACCATCATCAAAGACCAAAAGTAGATAAAACCACAAAGATGGGGAAAAAACAGAGCAGAAAAACTGGAAACTCTAAAAACCAGAGTACCTCTCCTCCTCCAAAGGAACGCAGTTCCTCACCAGCAACGGAACAAAGCTGGACGGAGAATGACTTTGACGAGCTGAGAGAAGAAGGCTTCAGACGATCAAATTACTCCGAGCTACGGGAGGATATTCAAACCAAAGGCAAAGAAGTTGAAAACTTTGAAAAAAATTTAGAAGAATGTATAACTAGAATAACCAATACAGAGAAGTGCTTAAAGGAGCTGATGGAGCTGAAAACCAAGGCTCGAGAACTACGTGAAGAATGCAGAAGCCTCAGGAGCCGATGCGATCAAATGGAAGAAAGGGTATCAGCCCTGGAAGATGAAATGAATGAAATGAAGCGAGAAGGGAAGTTTAGAGAAAAAAGAATAAAAAGAAACGAGCAAAGCCTCCAAGAAATGTGGGACTATGTGAAAAGACCAAATCTACGTCTGATTGGTGTACCTGAAAGTGACGGGGAGAATGGAACCAAGTTGGAAAACACTCTGCAGGATATTATCCAGGAGAACTTCCCCAATCTAGCAAGGCAGGCCAACATTCAGATTCAGGAAATACAGAGAACGCCACAAAGATACTCCTCGAGAAGAGCAACTCCAAGACACATAATTGTCAGATTCACCAAAGTTGAAATGAAGGAAAAAATGTTAAGGGCAGCCAGAGAGAAAGGTCGGGTTACCATCAAAGGGAAGCCCATCAGACTAACAGCGGATCTCTTGGCAGAAACCCTACAAGCCAGAAGAGAGTGGGGACCAATATTCAACATTCTTAAAGAAAAGAATTTTCAACCCAGAATTTCATATCCTGCCAAACTAAGCTTCATAAGTGAAGGAGAAATAAAATACTTTACAGACAAGCAAATGCTGAGAGATTTTGTCACCACCAGGCCTGCCCTAAAAGAGCTCCTGAAGGAAGCGCTAAACATGGAAAGGCACAACCGGTACCAGCCACTGCAAAATCATACCGAAATGTAAAGAACATCGAGACTAGGAAGAGACTGCATCAACTAACGAGAAAAATATCCAGCTAACATCATAATGACAGGATCAAATTCACACATAACAATATTAACTTTAAATGTAAATGGACTAAATGCTCCAATTAAAAGACACAGACTGGCAAACTGGATAAAGACTCAAGACCCATCAGTGTGCTGTATTCAGGAAACCCATCTCACGTGCAGAGACACACATAGGCTCAAAATAAAAGGATGGAGGAAGATCTACCAAGCAAATGGAAAACAAAAAAAGGCAGGGGTTGCAATCCTAGTCTCTGATAAAACAGACTTTAAACCAACAAAGATCAAAAGAGACAAAGAAGGCCATTACATAATGGTAAAGGGATTAATTCAACAAGAAGAGCTAACTATCCTAAATATATATGCACCCAATACAGGAGCACCCAGATTCATAAAGCAAGTCCTGAGTGACCTACAAAGAGACTTAGACTCCCACACATTAATAATGGGAGACTTTAACACCCCACTATCAACATTAGACAGATCAACGAGACAGAAAGTCAACAAGGATACCCAGGAATTGAACTCAGCTCTGCACCAAGCAGACCTAATAGACATCTACAGAACTCTCCACCCCAAATCAACAGAATATACATTTTTTTCAGCACCACACCACACCTATTCCAAAATTGACCATATACTTGGAAGTAAAGCTCTCCTCAATAAATGTAAAAGAACAGAAATTGTAACAAACTGTCTCTCAGATCACAGTGCAATCAAGCTAGAACTCAGGATTAAGAATCTCACTCAAAACCGCTCAACTACGTGGAAACTGAACAACCTACTCCTGAATGACTACTGGGTACATAACGAAATGAAGGCAGAAATAAAGATGTTCTTTGAAACCAACGAGAACCAAGACACAACATACCAGAATCTCTGGGATGCATTCAAAGCAGTGTGTAGAGGGAAATTTATAGCACTAAATGCCCACAAGAGAAAGCAGGAAAGATCCAAAATTGACACCCTAACATCACAATTAAAAGAACTAGAAAAGCAAGAGCAAACACATTCAAAAGCTAGCAGAAGGCAAGAAATAACTAAAATCAGAGCAGAACTGAAGGAAATAGAGACACAAAAAACCCTTCAAAAAATAAATGAATCCAGGAGCTGGTTTTTTGAAAGGATCAACAAAATTGATAGACCGCTAGCAAGATTAATAAAGAAAAAAAGAGAGAAGAATCAAATAGATGCAATAAAAAATGATAAAGGGGATATCACCACCGATCCCACAGAAATACAAACTACCATCAGAGAATATTACAAACACCTCTATGCAAATAAACTAGAAAATCTAGAAGAAATGGATAAATTCCTCAACACATACACCCTCCCAAGACTAAACCAGGAAGAAGTTGAATCTCTGAATAGACCAATAACAGGAGCTGAAATTGGGGCAATAATCAATAGCTTACCAACCAAAAAAAGTCCAGGTCCAGATGGATTCACAGCCGAATTCTACCAGAGGTACAAGGAGGAGCTGGTACCATTCCTTCTGAAACTATTCCAATCAATAGAAAAAGAGGGAATCCTCCCTAACTCATTTTATGAGGCCAGCATCATCCTGATACCAAAGCCTGGCAGAGACACAACAAAAAAAGAGAATTTTAGACCAATATCCTTGATGAACATTGATGCAAAAATCCTCAATAAAATACTGGCAAATCGAATCCAGCAGCACATCAAAAAGCTTATCCACCATGATCAAGTGGGCTTCATCCCTGGGATGCAAGGCTGGTTCAATATACGCAAATCAATAAATGTAATCCAGCATATAAACAGAACGAAAGACAAAAACCACATGATTATCTCAATAGATGCAGAAAAGGCCTTTGACAAAATTCAACAACCCTTCATGCTAAAAACTCTCAATAAATTAGGAATTGATGGGACGTATCTCAAAATAATAAGAGCTATTTATGACAAACCCACAGCCAATATCATACTGAATGGGCAAAAACTGGAAGCATTCCCTTTGAAAACTGGCACAAGACAGGGATGCCCTCTCTCACCACTTCTATTCAACATAGTGTTGGAAGTTCTGGCCAGGGCAATTAGGCAGGAGAAGGAAATCAAGGGTATTCAATTAGGAAAAGAGGAAGTCAAATTGTCCCTGTTTGCAGATGACATGATAGTATATCTAGAAAACCCCATTGTCTCAGCCCAAAATCTCCTTAAGCTGATAAGCAACTTCAGCAAAGTCTCAGGATACAAAATCAATGTGCAAAAATCACAAGCATTCTTATACATCAATAACAGACAAACAGAGAGCCAAATCATGAGTGAACTCCCATTCACAATTGCTTCAAAGAGAATAAAATACCTAGGAATCCAACTTACAAGGGATGTGAAAGACCTCTTCAAGGAGAACTACAAACCACTGCTCAAGGAAATAAAAGAGGATACAAACAAATGGAAGAACATTCCATGCTCATGGGTAGGAAGAATCAATATCATGAAAATGGCCATCCTTCCCAAGGTAATTTACAGATTCAATGCCATCCCCATCAAACTACCAATGACTTTCTTCACAGAATTGGAAAAAACTACTTTAAAGTTCATATGGAACCAAAAAAGAGCCCGCATCGCCAAGTCAATCCTAAGCCAAAAGAACAAAGCTGGAGGCATCACACTACCTGACTTCAAACTATACTACAAGGCTACAGTAACCAAAACAGCATGGTACTGGTACCAAAACAGAGATATAGATCAATGGAACAGAACAGAGCCGTCAGAAATAATGCCACATATCTACAAGTATCTGATCTTTGACAAACCTGACAAAAATAAGAAATGGGGAAAGGATTCCCTATTTAATAAATGGTGCTGGGAAAACTGGCTAGCCATATGTAGAAAGCTGAAACTGGATCCCTTCCTTACACCTTATACAAAAATCAATTCAAGATGGATTAAAGACTTAAATGTTAGACCTAAAACCATAAAAACCCTAGAAGAAAACCTAGGCATTACCATTCAGGACATAGGCATGGGCAAGGACTTCATGTCTAAAACACCAAAAGCAATGGCAACAAAAGCCAAAATTGACAAATGGGATCTAATTAAACTCAAGAGCTTCTGCACAGCAAAAGAAACTACCATCAGAGTGAACAGGCAACCTACAAAATGGGAGAAAATTTTCGCAACCTACTCATCTGACAAAGGGCTAATATCCAGAATCTACAATGAACTCCAACAAATTTACAAGAAAAAAACAAACAACCCCCTCAAAAAGTGGGCAAAGGACATGAACAGACACTTCTCAAAAGAAGACATTGATGCAGCCAAAAAACACATGAAAAAATGCTCACCATCACTGGCTATCAGAGAAATGCAAATCAAAACCACAATGAGATACCATCTCACACCAGTTAGAATGGCAATCATTAAAAAGTCAGGAAACAACAGGTGCTGGAGAGGATGTGGAGAAATAGGAACACTTTTACACTGTTGGTGGGACTGTAAACTAGTTCAACCCTTGTGGAAGTCAGTGTGGCGATTCCTCAGGGATCTAGAACTAGAAATTCCATTCGACCCAGCCATCCCATTACTGGGTATATACCCAAAGGACTATAAATCATGCTGCTATAAAGACACATGCACACGTATGTTTATTGCCGCATTATTCACAATAGCAAAGACTTGGAACCAACCCAAATGTCCAACAATGATAGACTGGATTAAGAAAATGTGGCACATATACACCATGGAATACTATGCAGCCATAAAAAATGATGAGTTCACGTCCTTTGTAGGGACATGGATGAAATTGGAAATCATCATTCTCAGTAAACTATCGCAAGAACAAAAAACCAAACACCACATATTCTCACTCATAGGTGGGAATTGAACAATGAGAACACATGGACACAGGAAGGGGAACATCACACTCTGGGGACTGTTGTGGGGTGGGGGGAGGGGGGAGGGATAGCATTGGGAGATATACCTAATGCTAGATGACGAGTTGGTGGGTGCAGCGCACCAGCATGGCACATGTATACATATGTAACTTACCTGCACATTGTGCACATGTACCATAAAACCTAAAGTATAATAATAATAATAATAAAAGAAAAAAAAAATAAAAAAAAAAAATAATAAAAAAATAAAAAAAAAAAAAAATAAAGTTGCTCTCCTACGAAGAAGCCTTTTCTCCAAACATGCCTGGAGGAAGAAAATCCAAGATCCTTTACAGTTTACGCCTATAAATATACTATTAGAAAAAGCTCAAGTGCCCAAATCCCAGAGATCTGTGGAGGATGTTAAAAAATTTGGCTGCCTCAATAAAGGTCTGCTATATTTTTAAAAACTCAAGGGCACTGTGTGGTTTAATCTGGCTTCTTTTTATTTATTTATTTATTTATTTATTTATTTTTGAGATGGAGTCTTGCTCTGTCACCCAGACTAGAGTGCAATGGCACAATCTCGTGTCACTGCAACCTCTGCCTCCCAGGTTCAAGCAATTCTCCTGCCTCAGCCTCCCAAGTAGCTGGGATTACAGGTGGCGCCACCACACCCGGCTGATTTTTGTAGTTTTAGTAGAGACGGGGTTTCAGCATGTTGGTCAGGCTGGTCTTGAACTCCTGATCTTGTGATCCGCCTGCCTTGGCCTCCCAAAGTGCTGGGATTACAGGCGTGAGCCACCGCGCTCGGCCTAATCTGGCTTCTTAAATAGCAAAGTTACTTTCTGATACATAGGGAATCAGCAGCAAGCTAAAAGAAGTTAAATTCAGTAGCAAATGGTGTAGCAAATTATTTCAAGAACAGTAAATAAGAACAGGGAATGTCAAGGTTCCCCCAAACATTCAGAGTTGAACATGAAATCACCACCCACCTAAAAGATGGGACAGATATTTGAATATTAACTTTGTGAGAGACTGTATTCCAGGGCCAGGACGAGGAGTGCATTTGAAGTCTGTGTTTACTTAAAAAATATCTGGCCAGGCAAAGTGGCTCATGTTTGTAATCCCAGCACTTTGGGAGACTGAGGTGGGTGGATCACTTGAGGTCAGGAGTTCGAGACCAAAATGGCGAAACTCCGTCTCTACTAAAAATACAAAAATTAGCCAGGCATGGTGGCGGGCGCCTGTAATCCCAGCTACTTGGGAGGCTGAGGCAGGAGAATCACTTGAACCTGGGAGGCAGAGTTTGCCGTGAGCCAAGATTGTGCCACTGCACTCCAGCCTGGGTGACAGGGTGAGACTCTGTCTCAAAAAAAAAAAAAAAAGAAAAAAGAAGAAGAAAAAGAAAAACATCTGCTATAGAGCAAATGAGTTTAACACCTCTAAGGAGTAAAGATATCAGAAGAGGAAAGATCAGCTTCTAATTTAACAAATATCTATAGAGTTCCTTATTGGGGTATGCCAGGCACCAATCCCAGATGGTGGTAAATAAGAGAGATGCACTCCTTAGCTGCATGAAGCTTAAAGTCTAGTGAAAAAGTACTTGTCATTCCAACAAAAAAATCAAACCCCACACTCCTACATGATGAGCAGGGTTCTTGGTTCTATATTGAAAAGGAAGAAGCTGCACAGCCTGGAACACACAGAAAGAATAGCAGAGAAAGAGATCAGGGGGCCCCAAGTGCCCTCGATGGGCATACAGTGACATAGTCTGTGCACTTGAGTGGCCTGGAAATAGACAGTAAACTCTCTAACAGCATGAAACATCCAGCTCTCGCCCCTTTCTTCAATTCTGTGCTCAGCCAACAACATCCTTGTCGTAACTTGGCTTTCAAGATATGGCAGAGGCTTTTAGTTACCTTCCTGATACTGATTACTGATTTTCCCCTTCTTTCTGTCAAAGAAGATAAACTTCTTCTCTCCCCTCTTATATGCTTTACATGGAGGGCTGTGAATTAAACAAACAAAAGGCAGATTTAAAAGGAGATGAGGTACACATTTTTTGTTAATATTTACATGCATGAGAGTTCACAGAAAAGAAGTGAAACTCAAAGAAGCAGATAGAACTGGGGCTTATATGCCATTTTAACAAGGAAAAAGGGATTGAGTGGGTTTTTTAAGCAAGACAGAGGTTGTTTTTTAACTTTTATTTTAGGTTCAGTGGTACATGAAAATTTAGGTTTCAGCACTTGTGTCATGAGGGTTTTTTCTACAGATTATTTCGTCCCCCAGGTACTAAGCCTAGTACCCAGTGGCTATTTGTTTCAGATCCTCTCCTTCCTCCCATCCTCCACCCTTAAGGAGGTTCCAGTGTCTGTTGATCCCCTCTTTGTGCCCATGAGTTCTCATCATTTAGCTCCCACTTATAAGGGAGAACATGCGGTATTTGTTTTCTGTTCCAGCATTAGTTTGCTAAGAATAATGGCCTCCAGCTCCATAAATGTTCCTGCAAAGGACATGATCTCATTTTTTATGACCGTGAAAATGGTATTCCATGGCATATATATTACCACATTTTCTTTATCCAGTCTATCATTGATGAGCATTTATGTTGATTCCATATCTTCACTATTGTGAATAACGCTGCAATGAACACACATGTGCAGGTATTTATGGTAGAACGATTTCTATTCCTTTGGGTATATACCCAGTAATGGGATTACTGGGTTGAATGGTAGTTCTGTTTTGAGCTCTTTGAGAAATCGCCACATTGTGGAACTGCTTTCCACAATGGTTGAACTAATTTATACTCCCACCCACGGTGTATAAGCATTCCCTTTTCTCCACAAACTTACCAGCATCTGTCATTTTTTGACTTTTTAATAATAGCCATTCTGGCTGGTGTGAGATGATATCTCATTGTGGTTTTGATTTTCATTTCTCTAATGATCAGTGATATTGAGCTTTTTTTTTCATTTATTTGTTGGCTGCATGTATGTCTTCTTTGAAAAGTGTCTGTTCATGTCCTTTCCCCACTTTTTAATGGTGTTGTTTGTTTTTTGCTTAATCTAAGATCCTTATAGATGCTGGATATTAGACCTATTTCAGATGCATCGTTTGTAAATATTTTCTCCCATTCTGTAGGTTGTCTATTTACTCTGTTGATAATTTCTTTCGCCGTGCAGAAGAAGCTCTTTAGTTTAATTAGATCCCACTTGTCAATTTTTGCTTTTGTTGCAATTGCTTTTGGCATTTTCATCATGAAATCTTTGCTATTCCTATGTCCAGAATGGTATTGCATCAGTCGTCTTCCAGGGCTTTTATAGTTTTAAGTTTTACATTTAAGTCTTTAATCCATCTTGAGTTGATTTTTGTATATGGTGTAAGAAAGGGGTCCAATTTCAATCTTCTGCATATGGCTAGCCAGTTCTCCCGACACCACTTAATGAATAGGGAACACTTTCCCATTGCTTGTTTTTGTCACCTTTGTCAAAGATCAGAGGATTGTAGGTGTGCAGCTTTATTTCTGGCTCTCTATTCTGTTCCGTTGGACTATATGTCCATTTTTGCACCAGTACCATTCCATTTTGTTTACTGGAGCAGTGCAGTGTAGTTTAAGTCAGTTAATGTGATGTCACCAGCTTTGTTCTTTTTGCTTAGGATTGCCTTGGCTATTTGGGCTTGCTTTTAGTATCATATGAACTTTAAAATAGCTTTTTCGGCTCAGCATGGTGGCTCCTGCCTATAATCTCAGCACTTTGGGAGGCCAAGGCCAGTGGATGACTTGATGCCAGGAGTTCAGGACTAGCCTGGTCAACGTGATGGAACCCTATATCTACTAAAAATATAAAAATTAGCTGGGCATGGTGGCACATGCCTGTAGTGCCAGCCACTCGGGAAGCTGAGGCACAAGAATCGCTTGAACCTAGGAGGCGGAGGTTGCAGTGAGCCGAGATCACACCACTGCACTTCAGCCTGGGTGACAGAACACCAAAAAATAAGTAAATAAATAAATACATAATAAAATAGCTTTTTCTAGTCCTGTGAAGAATGTCACTAATGGTTTGATAGAAATAGCACTGAATCTATAAATTGCTTTGAGCAGTATGGCCATTTTAATGATAATGATTCTTATCCATGAGCATGGAATGTTTTTCCATTTGTTTGTGTCATTTTTTATTTCTTTGAGCAGTGTTTTGTAATTCTCATTGTAGAGATCTTTCATTTCTCTGGTTAGCTGTATTCCTAAGCATTTTGGTTTTTTTGTGGCAAGTGTGAATGGGATTGTGTTCCTGATTTGACTCTTGGCTTGGCTATTGTTGGTGTAGAGGAATGCTAGTGATTTTTATACATTGATTTCGTATCCTGAAACTTAGTTGTTTTTTCAGCTGAAGGAGCCTTTGGGCCAGGACTATGGGGTTTTCTAGATATAGAATCATGTCATCTGCAAACAGTGATAGTTTCACTTCCTCTCTTCCTATTTGGGGTTGGGTTGTAAGGGACAATAAATTGTGGGGAAGGAACTAGGAGAGTTACAGGAAAACTAATAGCCATTAGTTTTTATTAGTAAGGTCTGTTTGTGCAAACTCATCTCAGTATCCACTCTCTGCCTTCGGTGATGAGTTACTACTCCTGGTTCAGAAGAGGCACTTCTCATAGGGAAATTCATCCCCTGCTTTTAGGCAGATAAGAAGAGGACAGAGAATTCTTCCTGCACCTGTTTATTCTCAATTGAAAGAAAATTGAAAAAAAGAATATTGAAAAAAGCTTGTAGGTCTTTTTTGAAATGGCATATTTTGGGGTGGCATATTCTTATCTCCTTCATTTTTTAATAGAACATCTAGCTGAATATATGGCCACCTACAATAAAGACTATATTTCCCACATGCCCTTGCAGCCAGGCTTATCCATGTGACTTAGTTCTGGCCAATAGGATGTGAGAAGTGTTACGGGCAACTTCTGTGTCAAGATCCTAGAAGAAATGCATCAGCCTTTTTCTCCTTCTCCCTTCTCACTGGCTGGAAAGCAGACATGGTAGGGGGCATTCTTGGATCACATGGGTGAGGCCACACCCTAGGGATGATGAAAACATAAATAGAAGAAAATTGGGTCCCTAAGGTCTTTCTGAGCTTGAACTTTTATATGCAAATAACCAAATTTCTATGGTATTTGGGCTACCATGACACTTGGATCTTGGATCTGTCTCATTCAGTTGAACTTATCCCCTGACTAATACACTGTGTAAATTTCCCCTTACAGGGGATGCAAGTCAGAAGACATGCATGTTCAGCCCTCTGGTAGTCCAATTTCACATGGCAAATTAATACACTAGCAGTTGTCCAGAAAGCAGGAGTCAGCCTTCTGCAGTCTGCCAGCAGGGATAACAGCAGATTCCCAAGTCTGGCCTCCTGGAAAGGCTCTTAGAGGTCAGCCCCCAAGCCTATAACAATAAAAACAGCTCAGATGGCACAGAGGATGTTGAACCTCACCACAGCACAAACATTAGGGGTGCAGCCAGCAATCCCTCAAGAGTCTGAATAACCAGACCTGCAATCTCATCATTACCACAGATTTTCGTGGTCAACTGCCCTTATCTTTTTTACTATCCATGGCTAACCTGACTAGAATTCTCACAGAAAGTGTAGTGTTATGCTAATCCATTGTTAAAAGAAACACTTTAGAAAAAATAAATTTAACAGGCTGGGTGTGGTGGCTCACATCTGCAATCCAAGTGTGGGAGGATTGCTTAAGCCCAGGAGTTCAAGATCAGCCTAGACAACATAGTGAGACCCTGTGACTACAGAAAAAAAAAAAAAATCTTAAAATTAAGCCAGGCATGGTGGTGTGCACCTGTAGTCCCAGTCACTCAGAGGTCTGAGCCCAGGAAGCCAAAGCTGCAGTGAGCCATGATTGTGCCACTGTACTACAGCCTGAGTGACAGTGCAAGACTCTATCTCAGTCAATAAATCAATCAATTTAACAGCGTTCCTTTGAGCATTAAAGGATTCGTGAATTGGGCATCACACAAAACCAAAAGAGGTCCAAAGAGCTCTGCTCCACAGCATGACCAGCAAGCTTTTATAGGCTGACCACAGAAGCTAAGTAGAGAAATTACTTGATTGGCTACAGCTTGGCATTTGCCTTATTTGGGTATAATCCAGTGGAGAGTCCCGAGTTAGAGGTTGGTTGGTGATTTCTGATTGGTTAAGCTCAAGTTTTGTTTTATGATTTCCATTTAAATGGATTTTGGTTTGTGCTCCAGGTACAGAGACAACCTTGTGTTAATGGCCTCCTTCTTATTTTCTTTAACACCATGATGACCAAATTGTTGCAATTTGTTGGAACTTTCTTGATGTTAGCACCAAACACCTTGCATCCTGGAAACTCCTTAGTCCTAAGCAAACAGGGATGGTTGGTCCCCCTGCATGATGCATCCTGGTACATGGACAAACAGCTGCATCCACATCCTACCCAGATTCCCATAACCCTCTGTGTGTGGTCTTTATATTTCACTCATCCCATTGTCAGAAGACATTGTGAATGTCCCCGTGAGCTCCTCCATAGCACCTGCTATAGTGCCTGGCACAACCCAGAGATAACTAAGAGCTCCTTTAGCTGGATTATATTCTAGTGGGCATGTGAGCATTTTGCTCTCTTAAACTATTGGAAAGTCATCCTTCGTAAAAGAGAAAAATGACATTACAGAATAGGGAGGGAAAGGAGTGATACATTTAATGAAATGCATTTGAAAGTTGGGAAATGATGAGAAGTATATCTCAAGTGCCGCTCTGGAAATGCAATAAAGACAGCAGCATTCCAAACCCTCCCATTTTACAAAGCCAGAAAAATTCTTTTGATTACTGACAGCTCCTGCTATAAAACTGGGAACAAGATCATAAAGAAAGTTATGATGAGGCATCCTTCAAAAGTCAAAGACACAAAGGCTGAATAATGAGAATGGGCCATTTCTAATTAACTAAATGGCTCTGGACTGCCCTCCAGGAGTTGAGGCATAAATCAAGTGGTGACTGTTGTCCATGAATTTTGTCCTTATTTCTGCCCCTGCCACACTGAGCTGCTGTGAGCTGCTGCTTTCTGTCTATCTGTCTGTTATTTCCCCCGAGACCAGGAGTTCCTGGAGGGCAGGGATATCTGGCACAGTGCTGAGCACATGACTGGCATTCAATGATACCTGTGGATGTCACCAAAGTTCCCTGGTCCCCAGATAATAGCTTTTCTGGACAGTGCAGGGTAAAAAGTGAGGACTCACCCAGATTGCCTCTGAGTGCTTCCGTTTCCTGATCCATAAAATAGCACCTAACCCACAATGTTTTATGCGGACTAAAGAAGTCACATGCAGAGACTCTGGAATCCTGCCTGGCATAGAGTGGGTGTCATAAAGTAGTGCTACTTTGATTACTTCCACAATATGACACTATCTATTCATTGTGAAACTTTGAACAGCCTGGATGTTGATTTACTCCAATGCTAAGTGAAAAGAGTAAGTTACATAAGAGTGTGTGTGGAATGATGCCATTTATGTAAGAAAAAAATGTGTGAGCAGCTGAAGGCACCTGGACCAGGCCCCCAGAAAGGAAAGGGTGGAGGGAAGAGGAGGAAAAGGGTAAAAGCAAGAAAGGAAAGCAAACAGAACAGTCACACTTTGTTCTCCTCACTCCTGAATTGTTTAAATCTTCTGCACTATGAATGTAATCATGTCTCATTCACGGACTTAAAAAAATTAGGCAAAAAAATTACACAAATGGATCCCCTGAAATCATACTGACCAGTGCCGCCCTACTGAAAGCTCCTGACCATTCAACCAACATCCCCAGGCTGAATGTTGCATGCTGGGCCTCACCCTCACCCAGAGCCCCTCATCACAAGCAGGGCTGACACTAGGGGGCTAAATAGTTCTTGGCTGTGGGGCTGTCCTATGCACTGTAAGTCATCCAGCAGCATCCGGGCCTCCACAACACTACATGACAGTGGTACTCCTTGGAGTAGTCCAAGCTGTGACAACCAAAAATGTCTCCAGACATTGCCAAATGCCAAATGATTTTGCTCCAGGGGGGGCGAAATCACCCTGGATGGGAACTAATGTTGACCCATTTTGTGAAAATGAACAAGTGATTGCCACCTATTTTTAGGGCGTGCCACCTATGTGCCCCTCACTTCTAAGCAAAGCCCAGCATCAGCATGGCAGGAGCAGGCATCGAGAGTGCTAAGCTAGATCATCAGCTAGATCTGCTGCTTCTTCCTTTCTTGGAGAGATAGGATCTCATTATGTTGCCCAAACTGGATTCAAATTCCTGGGCTCGACAGGCACTCACCGGTACCCTGAATACACTGATCTTGTCTGCTTTTTTTTTCTTTTTTTCTTTTTGAGACAGCGTCTCACTCTGTGGTCCTGGCTGGAGTGCAATGGCACCACTCATAGCACACTGTAGCCTCAAACTTTTGGGCTCAAGCAATTCTCCCACCTCAACCTCCCAAGTAGCTGGGATCACAGGTGCACACCGTCTGCTTATTCTTCACTATTGTAGACGGAACAACCTGAGGACCACTATCCACTTCCTCTTAGTAAACACTGTGTCTCCCCCAAGACTGTAAAAACCATTCCACAACATTTGGTTTGCAAAACAACCCTTCCCCACACCTGCTCCTGCTGCTTCTCTCAGTCTCACAAGAAAATGTCATCTCTTTCCCTGGGGTCCTGGGCCATGATGATGACAGTTTACATTTATATTGTGTGTTCTGCCAGGAGAGGATGTGAAGAGCTAAACTACACAGGGGACTTTTGAGAAACTATTGGAAACCAGAGGCACTGAAGGATCACAGCTCTGGGAGTGGTTTGGGCAGCTGAAGGGGTTAAAACAAAGGGCCAAAGTTTCTATCATTTGAGAAGCTAAAGCATTCCTTCTCCCCCAACCCCAACTCTCCTCCTCTCCCTTCCCCTTCTCTCCCCTCCTTCCCTCTGCCTTTCCTCTTCCTCACTAAGGAGAATTGGCTTACGTTAGGGAATCTGGGCAGGAACCCCTAAGAACTTCCAGATGCAGGATCTCCAACCTGAGATTTGGCCCCTGCAGAGGAGAGACTAGCCTGTCGATGGAAGTGGCACTGGGCTTAGTGGTAGAAACCTTGGTCTGCTTTCCTTCTGCTGAATATGACTTTGGCAAAGCTCTTATCCTCCCTGGACCTCAGTTTCTTCATTTATGGACTAGAGATAATAATCTACCTGCTTTATTGGCCTCGTGGGATTAATCTAAGAGGTCAGTGAGATAATGTTTGTGTTGAGCTTTATAAATGGTACAGAACTATGCCAGTTGCTCTGGTCCTAAGACTCATCCCCTCCAATAGCTGTAGGCCTAACAATCCCCAAGAGATGAAAATAAGAAGGGGGTGGTGAGTGAGAGGTGATTTGTCAGGAGACACCTGAAGAGATTTGAGTACTGGCCATGTAGCATGTCCCATGGAATAGGAGCTGGGATTTCATGAAGATTGATAAACTCCAGCGTTAAAGCATATTTCCAGGATGTCTCCCAATCTGTCTCCCTCCAGATGCAGCACAGTAGCTATTCACATGGGAATGGGAAGGAAAGGGAGGGTGGGAAACTTTTCAGGACACAGAACCTAACAGCCACTTCACCCTCTGTCTTAAGGGGCCTGGAGGCTTTGTGTCCTCCTTTGACATTCCAAAGGGATTGTAACAGACTCCTTAAATTGCCGTCAAAGCTCAGAAATTATAAATCTATAACCCAGATGGGGGAAGTATATGTCAGTCACCTTTTCCCCCTATACAGCCTTATTGCCCAGGTGTTATTGTTGAATTCAAGGCGTGGAGGCAAGATTCTCCAACACAGGTAATCTAACCAGATACGCTGCCTGAGGAGGCGCAGAGAAGGCTGGCATACCCTGCTGGGCCATCAGAGGCTGCCCTGCTCTGGCAGAGGATGGGAAAACGGCTCATGCTGCCAGAAGGAAAGTGTTTGTAGATCTGCTGGCTGAGTAGCTTCAAAGAGACAGAACCTTGCCTTTTGCAGATGAGAAATGGAGACTCTGTGATATGACCCCCAGATATTAGATTAAGAACAACTCTCACTACTATTGCCATCTACTGAGATCTCTGATGTGCCAGGCAACTAGCTAAATGCTCTTCCTATCTTTTTTCACCTAATCTGCCCTACACAAGCAAGCAGATGAGGACCAGTAGCAAAGGGACTTGCCCAAAATGACACCATCTGTGAGTAGCAGAGCCAGGATTCAAACACAGATCTGTCTAATCCCAAAGCTTTAACCTTAACCACAACACACACTGCCTTCAAGCTGCCCAGCAGTGTTTCCTTCCAACAGTTCGTTCTAGAGTGTACATTAATCAATGTTGCATAGTAATAAAGTCACAAAGTGGTTCACAGTGGCTCACAGTGCAGTCAAGGTTAATTTCCCTGACCCAAATCCCCTGTCCTGGCCCTCTTCTAAACTCTATTTAAGAAGTAAAGGGGATTTTGGGGGAGCAGACAAAATAACCAGTGAACTTTTGGGACTATCTTCAATGTAGCAGACCAAATAAATAATTAACTCAAAAGTTAAATTCCTTTTTCTGTTTAAAATCTAAGCATGTTATAAGGAAAGCCAAAAGTGGGATCTTTGAAAAGCTGAATGAAAAGGACTAACTCCTTCAAAACAATTCAAAAAATGGGGGAAAAAAGAAAGCAGGAAAGTAAGAAAAATTAGAAATGAGACTACAAATATGAGAGCAATTAAAATAGTTCATGAAAATAACTGGTTATGCCAATAAATTTGAATACCAAGATGAAATTGATGGCTGTTAGTAAAATGAATTGCCAAAACAGACTCAGGAAGAGATAGAACTGAACAATCATGATAGAATTCTTGGGGAAAATATGTCAAACATCTACCACTACAGTAGGAACCAGGCCCAAATACTTTTGTCCATAAATTCTATCTGTCCTTAAAAGAATAGTTAATTCCTATGCTATTCAAATCATAACAGAAAATGAAAGAAGATGAAAATTTTTTTCCAAATTATTTTGAGTAGATATAACTTTGATTCAAAATATAATTTTTAAGTTAAAAAAATTTATAGTCTTGCATTATTAATAATATAGATGAAAAATGTTACTTAATATATTAACAAAATGAATTTGAAAGTATATTTTTGGTTTTGGTTTTGGTTTTTTAATATATTTTTTGGTTGTCCATTCCTGAGTTACTTCATGTAGAATAATGGCCTCCAGCTCCATCCAAGTTGCTGCAAAAGACATTATTTTTTCTTTTTTATGGCTGAGTAGTATTCCATGGTGTGTGTATATATATACATATATTCATGCCACATTTTTTTAGCCACTTATTGGTCAATGGGCACTTAGGTTGGTTCCATATCTTTGCAATTGTGAATTGTGCTGCAATAAATAAATAACATGTTAAGTATGCAGGTGTTTTTTGATATAATGATTTATTTTCCTTTGGGTAGAATGGGTAGAATGGATCTAAGGGTTGATCTACTTTTAGTTCTTTAAGAAACCTCCATACTGTTTTCCATAGAAGCTGTACTAATTTACATTCCCACCAGCAGTGTATAAGCTTTCCCTTGAAAGCATATTTTTGAAGCACAGTAAGCAAGTTGGGTTTATTATAGGGATTTCAGGATGGGTTAAAATTATTAAATGGTTTAACATCAGGAAATCTATTAGTGCAATTCATTGTATCAGTAGGTTCAAGATGAAAAATCCATACACTTATTTTAATAGATGTCAGAAAAGCATCATGTAAAAATTCTGAGTAAAATTATAATTTAAAAAAATTCTAAATTTGATAGGGTAGTCAACATATATCAATAGCAAACAGCATATTAAATAAAAGTATGATACTGAAGTTAAAACAGGAAAGGATGCCTGCTATTACCACTACTTTTCAACATTGTTCTTGAGGTTCTGAAATTATTATTTATAGATTTTATTCCCAGGAAATCCATGCACCTCAACTAAAAACCTATTAGAACCAAAAACATTCAGTAACACAACTGTTTAAAGCTAAATATATACAGGCCAGACGCAGTGGCTCACGCCTGTAATCCCAGCACTTTGGGAGACTGAGGTGGGTGGATCATGAGGTCAGGAGATTGAGACCATCCTGGCTAACATGGCAAAACCTTATCTCTATTAAAAAAATACAAAAAAATTAGCTAGGCATTGTGGCAGGCTCCTGTAGTTCCAGCTACTCAGGAGGCTGAGGCAGGAGAATGGCTTGAACCCAGGAGGTGGAACTTGCAGTGAGCCGAGATCGTGCCACTGCACTCCAGCCTGGGCGACAGAGCAAGACTCCGTCTCAAAAAAAAAAAAAAAAGCTAAAGCTAAATATATTCAAATCAAAGTTTTCATTTATATCAGCAACATGAAATTATAAAACATAGTGGGATAGTAGATCCACCTCAAAATATTTTTTAAATGTTTAATGCCAAACATTAAAATTAATAAAACAGACTTATTATTTAATAATCAAGAGGATGATACGAATAATTTACTTTATGTTTTCTTGATTCTTTTAATACTACCCAGAATCAGTGAACTTTGTGGCCATAAAAGGCCTGAGAAATTATTCAGTCTCCCTCCCTGTTCACTATAAAGGAAACTACGTTTGAACAACGTCACTCTGCTCATAAATCCTGTGAGAAGCTGGATAAAAACTAGAATCCAAATCCAGCCCATCCCCTTCCTCCTCCACTTTACTACTTTCATTAAAGGATTTTATTTGCTAAAAAAAAGAAATGTATTTAAAATGCCCTCTGATTTAAGAAAAATAATTTGCAAATGCCGTGGAGATTAAAACAATCTGTGATTGTTTTCTTATGTACTTTAAATTGTCTTTGTGAAACAAAGGTCTGCAGGGTAGAACAAATGTAAAGTGCTCTTCCATCACACCAAACTCTGGGCAATTAGTGCTTTTCAATAGTCATTATGCCATTTCTAAAACAATAAAACCTAGTGACCATGATGCCTGGTAGCAGATTGCAGTGCATCTCATCTGTAAACTCCCCAAAGTGTCAGTTTAAATCTGTGCATGATATTGCAATTATAATGAAAAATGTTCTGAATTTAAAGCTATCTACCTTCAACCATCTGGAGACGTTCCTTTATTAAATGTGCTCCTAGCATTGGTGGAGTCTCATGATAATTCATTTTTGAAAGAAAAGAAATTCATCCCTGGTTCACAAGCCTGTTCAGACAGCCTTGCAGTCTTGCATTTAATAATAGCCTGAGAAACAGAGAACAAAAGCTGCTGTATCTCTGCTGAGACAATTCGAAGACAGAGACTAGAGAGATAAAGACTATCCTGGTCTCAGACTCGGTTAAGATTTAAAAGCAACTTACAAGTCAATTCAAGAAAGACTGACAAATCCAGGAAGACATTAGCTATAATACAAACATGAGATTACTATCAAGCTGTAATAACAAAATCCAAACATTTTCTCACCATCACCTTTGGGAAAGAGAAAGAAAGAAAGAAGGAAAGAAGGAAGGAAGGAAGGAAGGAAGGAAGGAAGGAGGGAAGGAAGGGAAGAAAGAAAGAAGGAAGGAAGGAAAGAAAAGAAAGAAAGAAAGAGAAAGGAAGGAAGGAAAAAAGAAAGAAAAGAGAGAGAAAGGGGGAGGGACGGAGGGAAGGGAAGGGAAAGAAGGAAGGAAAAGAAAGGAAAGGAAAGGAAAGGAAAAGAAAGGAAGAAAGAAAGGAGGGAGGGAGGGAGGGAGGAAGGAAGGAAGGAAAGAAAGAAAGAAAGAAAAGAAAGAAAGAAAGAAAGAAAGAAAGAAAGAAAGAAAGAAAGAAAGAAAGAAAGAAAGAAAGAAAGAAAGAAAGGAGGGAGGGAAGATGGATGGATGTTAGCATAAAAAGAGAAAGCAGTGCAGTTCCTGAAAGTTTAAATCCCAATCTTCCTGCTCAGCATATTTTTCCAAAAGAATAAAATACATATTCGGGGAAGATGTAAAAGAGGCCATAATATAGTCCATAGCATTTTCTTTAATGTAGGCCATTCCATTTTCTTTTAGGAAAGTTGCTTCTCCTTTTCTATATGTAACTGTTCAGAAGGTAAGGTCTTTAAGCATATGTGTTGGGCATCTGTTCACATAGCCTCCTTTTCCTCACCTTCATTGTAAGGGGATCCCATATTTTCATCTTTTTATTGGTATTATACTTTAAGTTCTGGGGTACATGTGCAGAACGTGCAGGTTTGTTACATAGGTATACACGTGCCATGGTGGTTTGCTGCACCCATCAACCCGTCACCTACATTAGGTATTTCTCCTAATGCTATCCCTCCCCTAGCCCCCCACCCCCCAACAGGCCCTGGTGTGTGATGTTCCCCTCCCTGTGTCCATGTTTTCTCATTGCTCAGCTCCCACTTATGATTGGGAACATGCAGTGTTTGGTTTTCTGCTCTTGTGATAGTTTGCTCAGAATGATAGTTTCCAGCTTCATCCATGTCCCTGCAAAGGACATGAACTCATCCCTTTTTTATGGCTGCATAGTATTCCATGGTGTATATGTGCCACATTTTCTTTATCCAGTCTATTATTGATGGACATTTGGGTTGGTTCCAAGACTTTGCTATTGTGAATAGCACCGCAATAAACACACGTGTGCATGTGTCTTGATAGTAGAATGGGGAATCCCACATTTTCTATGAGGAACTGCACTTTCTAAATTCTGAGCCATATGGCTTAGGAAACACAAACACACACACACACACACACACACACTTAGCTATATGGCTAGACCATCAGCGTGGCTTAGGAAACACAAACACACACACACACACACACTTAGCTATATGGCTAGACCATCAGCGTGGCTTAGGAAACACAAACACACACACACACACACTTAGCTACATAGGTAGACCATCAGCACAGGCTGAAGTGAGACACAGCTGATGTTCTCTCCAGGCAGTCACTGCCCCTTGAGAAAACTGAGCACTTTCTCCAGGGAGACCCTGAGTCAGAGGAGGCCTCCCTGTCCAGATGGAAGCTTTCTAAGCCAGAGCAGAGTCAAGATATCTTCCCTCCACTCATGGGCAGTCACCAGCATCAGATCGGTTTCCACTGCCCCTGCCACCTGCTGCCAATTCTGGAAGAACTGGTTTCAGGGAAAGAAGCAGATACACAGTCATGTGTCGCAAAATGATGTTTCAGTCAATGAAGGACCGCATATACAAGGGTGATCCCGTAAGATTATAATGGAGGCCGGGCGTGGTGGCTCACGCCTGTAATCCCAGCACTTCGGGAGGCCAAGGCGGGCAGATCACAAGGTCAGGAGATCAAGACCATCCTGGCTAACACAGTGAAACCCTGTCTCTACTAAAAATACAAAAAATTAGCCGGGTGTGGTGGTGGGACCCTGTAGTCCTAGCTACTTGGGAGGCTGAGGCAGGAGAATGGCATGAACCCGGGAGGCGGAGCTTGCAGTGAGCTGAGATTGCGCCACTGCACTCCAGCCTGGGCGACAGAGCAAGACTCTGTCTCAAAAAAAAAAAAAAAAAAAAAGATTATAATAGAGCTGAAAAAGTCCTATTGCTCAGTGACATTGTAGCTGCTGTCATGCCACAGCATAACACGTTACTCACATGCTTGTGTTACTTTACATGCTGGTGTAAACAAACCTGTGCTGACAGTTGTATAAAAGTATAGCATATACAATTGTGTATAGCACATAATATTTGATAATGATAAATGACAATGTTACTGGTTTATCAACTTACTATACTATTATTATTTTAGAGTGTACTTCCTTCTACTTAAACATTTAAAAAATAGTTAAAAGTAGCCCGGATGCAGGCTCATGCCTGTAATCCCAGTACTTTGGGAGGCCGAGGCAGGCGGATCACGAGGTCAGGAGTTCAAGACCAGCCTGACCAACATGGTGAAACCCCGTCTCTACGAAAAATACAAAAATTAGCCGGGCGTGGTGGCGCATGCATGTAGTCCCAGCTACTCAGGAGGCTGAGGCAGGAGAATCGCTTGAACCTGGGAGGCAAATGTTGCAGTGAGCCGAGATAGTGCCACTGCACTCCAGCTTTGGTGACAGAGCAAGACTCCATCTCAAACAAAGAAAGAAAGAAAGAAAAAATAGTTAAATGTAAAACTGCCTCAAGCAGGTCCTTCGGGAGGAATTCCGGAAGGCGGCATTATTGTCACAGGAGATGACAGCTCCATACCTGTTATTGCCCCTGAAGACCTTCCAGTGGGACAGGCTGCGGAGGTGGAAGACAGTGATACTGATGATCCTGACCTTGTGTAGGCCTAGGCTAACATATGTATTTGCGACTTAGTTTTTAACAAAAAAGTTTAAAAGGTAAAAAATTTTAAAATGTAGAAAAAACTTTATAAAACAAGGATATAAAGAAAGAAAATATTTTTGTACACCTGTACAATGTGTTTGTGTTTTAAGCTAAGTGTTATTACAAAAGAGTCAAAAGTTTTAAAAAATTAAAAAGTTTAAAAAGTGAAAAAGCTTGACAGTAAGCTAAGGTTAATGTGTTATTGAAGGAAGCGAAATTTTTTTCTATAAATTTAGTGTAGCCTAGGCATAGAGTGTTAATAAAGTCTACAGTAGTGCACAGTAATGTCCTAGGCCTTCCCATTCACTCACCACTCACTCACTGATTTGCCCAGAGCAACAGTCGGTCCTGCAAACTCCATTTATGTAAGTGCCCTTGACAGGTATATCATTTTGTATCTTTTTTTTTTTCTTTTTTTCAGACAGAGTCTAGCTCTATTGCCAGGCTAGCGTGCAGTGGCACCATCTCAGCTTACTGCAACCTCCTCCTCCTAGGTTCAAGAGATTCTCCTGCCTCAACTTCCTGAGTAGCTAGGATTACACGCCACCGAGCCCAGCTAATTTTCTGTATATTTAGTAGAAATGGGGTTTCACCATGTTGGCCAGGATGGTCTCAGTCTCCTGACCTCATGATCCGCCCACCTCGGCCTCCCAAAGTGCTGGGATTATAGGCGTGAGCCACTGTGCCCGGCCTATTTTGTATCTTTTATGCCATGTGTTTACTGTATCTTTTCTATGTTTCCATATATTTATATACATAAATTATTACCATTGTGTTACAATTGCCTACAGTACTCCGTAGAGTATCATCCTGTATAGGTTTGTAACCTAGGAGCAACAGGACTTACCATATAGCCTAGGGGGATCAGCCGTCTAGTTTTATGTAAATACACTCTGTGATACTCACACAATGACAAAATCACCTAATGATGAATTTTTCAGAACGTATCTCTATCATTAAGCAACACACAACTGAACTTCAAGAACATATTAAGCCCCTCCCCCTCACACTATAGGTCTCTGGAGTCACAAGTTGGCCTGGGAGAAGAGTTTAAGCCAATTATAGATTACAGTTATAGCCTGGATAGAATTAAGTCAAAAGTAATTAAAATGTTAAAGAATTTGCTCAAGATTTTATTAAGGGACAGGAAAGAGGAAATTGACAAAGTGTGGCTATAGGCAATGACTGCAAGAAATAAAAACTATTCCTGGTTTATATCCCCCTGAGTTTGACAGGTTACAGATTATTTTTAACAACAAAATCGTAATAGCACAGGAAAACAAGAAAGGCCATCAAAAGGCTATAAAGTGTTTTTAAATCCTGGGAAGATACCAGATGGAGTTATGTTAGTATAAAAATCGGAACTGAGAACATGCTAGCCCAGAAGACCTGAGATGACTGAGGCTAACCCCCAAGGGCCCCAGAGAACTCCGTAGTCTCTACAGAGAAACACCAGGTGCAGGGGCTGGCCAGGCAGCCATGATCAGAGAGATTTATGGAAGAACTGCATTCCGAATCAGTGACAGTGCTAATGGGGGTTTCCTGGAGCTGTTGAGGGAGGGTGGAGATTGATTTCAAAGAAGCATGAGGGAAATTTTGAAAGTGATGGAGTATTCTATATCTTAATTGGGATGGTGGTTAAACAGCAGATAGACTGGACACCAAAAATCAATGCACCACTGCGCTCCAGCCTTTTTACATTTTATTATATGTAAATTATACCTTAGTAAAGTTGATTTTTCAAAAGAGATTTCAGCTACACATTAACCAGCTGAAAGGTATGGGTCGTGTTTGGATCCTAATTCAAACAGTTTAGGGAAACAAGAGAACTTAAAGAATAAATTGGAAAATATGAACATAATCTGGATAGTCTATGATTTAGGTATTATTGCTGATTTAGAGGTGGGTATGATGAAGGTATTGTGGTACATTTAAAAGGAGCATCCTTATCTCTTAGAGATTTACACTAAAATGTTTACAAATGAAAGTATACAATGTCTAGGGTTTGATTCAAAATAATTCAGGGGGGTGGATATAATGAAAGGCACTACAAAGGAAACAAAATTGGCCACGAGTTAATTATTGGGTGGTGGATACATGAGGCTCATTATACTCTTCCCATTACTTTTTTGTATATTTGGAATTTTCCACATTAAAAACTTAGAAATAATTACAGGCTGATATGGTTTGGATCTGTGTCCCCACCAAATCTCATGCTGAATTGTAATCCCCAATGTTGGAGGCGGCATCTGGTGGGAAGCGATTGGATCGTGGCGGTGGATTTCCCATGAACAGTTCAGCATCATCCCCCTTGGTACTGTCCTTGCAAAAGTGAGTTCTTGTGAGATCTGGTTGTTTAAAAAGTGTGTAGTACCTCTCCTCTCTTTCTCTTCCTCCTGCTCCAGCCATGCAAAATGCCAGCTCCCCCTTAGCCTTCCGCTATGATTATAAGTTTCCTGAGACTTTCCCAGAAGCTGAGCAGATGCCAGCACCATGCTTCCTGTACAGCTTGCAGGATCATGAGCCAATTAAACCTCCTTTCTTTATAAATTACCCAGTCTCAGGTATTTCTTTTTAGCATTGCAAGAATGGACTTATACATATGCATATATGAAAAAGACCAAAAGACACTTCAATAACATATTAAATTGGTCATGGTTTTTAGAATTAGGGTTATTGATGATTTCCAATTTTTTCTCCATAATTTTTATCAAAACTTTTTTAGGAACATAACATTTTAGGGTTTTTTTTTTTTTTACTGTTTCAATTTTACCCATCCTTTAAGAATAACTCAAGTCTTCTCTCCTCCAAGACCCTCCCCTGGTCCCTCCAATAAAGATTGTCTTCCTTCAACAGCACATGAGAAACCACTTCCTCTTCTTAGCACTTGGCACATGATATCTTTGGTAATTTATTATCGCATATGTTTATTGTTGCAGTCTGGGGGGTCCCTAAGACCACTCTTGGGTTTAATTTTTTGCTAGGACTCAAATAACTCAAAAAAATCCTTACACTTGTGATTCCAGTTTATCAAAGTGAAAGGATACAGATTAAAATCATCAAAGAAAGAAGATGCACGAGGTAGAGTCCAACGGAGACCAGGCATGAGCTTCCAGGTGTGCTCTCCCAGGACAGTCACGAAGACAATGCTTACTCCCCCCCAGCTGAGTCTTAGTATCTGAGGATTTTACCGCAGCTCAGTCGTGAAGACATGGTTGGCTAGCTGTGTGGCTGGCCTTAGGCTCCAGCCCCTCCAGAAGTCAAAGCCATACTATGTAGCCCAAGGCCACCACCACAAATCATGCTGTGCTTTGGTCTGAATGCTTGTTCCCTCAAAATGCATATGTTGAAACTTAATCCCCAACGTGATAGTATTAAGAGGCAGGGCCTTTAGGAAGTGATTAGTTCTCCACCCTCATGAATGGGATTAGTTCCCTCATAAAAGAGGCTTGAGGGAGCCTTTCCACCCCTTCTGCCATGGAAGAACACAGCAGCAAGGTGCTGTTTATGAAGCAGAGAGTCCTCACCAGACAGTGGATCTGCTGATGCCTTGATCTTAAACCTCTAGAATGTGAGCAACAAATTCTGTTCTTTATAAGTTACCCAGTCTAAGACATTTTGTTGTAGCAGTGATAGCAGCAGCAGGCCGTCCTGTGCAGCCACTGCCATCATGCTGGCTGCTGCAGGGAAGACACAGGGAGGAGGCAAACAGCCCCTCCCACCCCAAGCCCACCACTCTGAGGGCTGCCAGGATGGGGCCAGGCTGGGTCGTGCTATGGGCAAGGGGGAGCTCCAGACCACCCCTGAGGGCCAGGACCACAGAGGGAGCTCACGGCAACATCACCCCTGCCCCGATGCCGGCCCAGGTCCAGTGAGGGCCTGGAGCACCTGCCCCAGGCTGCAAGGGGGCGCAGCTGGGTGCTGTGCCCATAACAGCAGCCCGAACAGACTAAGACACACTGTTAGCACAGACTATCTGGTATGACTCAAGGCCTCCAGGTAAATAAGACTTTCTGGCCAAGCAGGATGTTCCACGGGTTTGGAGGTTACCTCCCAGGAGCTAGGCGAGGGCCAAATGTTTTGGGGTCAAGGTTAACCTTTCACTATACAAATGTCTTCTCATTTATGTTTTCAATCCCCTGAAATACCATAAATTTATCATTTATATTTTCAAGCAGAAATACCATAAATTTCGCTATATTTTCAGTTATTTGGCATGTGCTTTGCACAGAGAAGAGAAATGCTTTCTGTCGAGGCCCTTGCCCCATACACACTTGCTGAGAGAGGGCCGAATAAGTCTGTTGAAAGTAAATGAGGCAGTGGAATTAGGGTTTCCACCATCAGAGATGGACAAAATCTGAGAGAATGGGAAGAAAACAGTTCAGGGAACTGAGCGATAAGGAATTTTGGAAAAGAATTGAAAAGGCAGGTAGAACAATGTTTTTTGAAGTGAAGTCAACAGACCAGCAGCATCAGCTTGACCTGAGAACTTGTCAGAAATACAAATTCTGGGCCGGGCACGGTGGCTCACACCTGTAATCCCAGCACTTTGGGAGGCCGAAGCAGGCGGATCACGAGGTCAGGAGTTCAAGACCTGCCTAACCGTTAGGGTGAAACCCCGTCCCTACTAAAAAAAAAAAAAAAAATTAGTTGTGTGTGGTGGCACATGCCTGTAATCCCAGCTACTCAAGAGGCTAAGGCAGGAGAATCACTTGAACCCGGGAGGGGGAGGTTGCAGTGAGCAGAAATTGCACCACTGTACTCTAGCCTGGGCGACAGAGTGAGACTCCATCTCAAGAAAAAAGAAAGAAAGAAAGAGACAAAGAAAAAGAAATACAAATATACAAATTCTAGGCCAGGTGTTGTGGCTCACACCTGTAATTCCAGCACTTTGGGAGCCAAAAGCAGGAGGATCGCTTGAGCCTAGGAGTCCAAGACCAGCCTGGGCAACATAGGGAGACCCTATGTCTATAAAAAAACTTAAAAATTAGCCAGGTGTGGTATCACATTCTACAATTCCATTCAATTCATTTCTGAACTAACTACCCAGAGATAGTGTCAGACTCCACAGTTTCAAGGACTCAGTCCCACAGGACTGACCTTACTCCAGATGCCAGTCAGAAGTGTTGGGTCCCCAGGTTTCCAGGACTTCTGTCCAACTTGGCTATAAATCAGGGGTTCTCACAAACCCCTCATCAGCTTTGATAATTTGCTAGAACAGCTCTCAGACCTCAGAAGTCACAACTTGCTTGTAACAGTTCATTATCAAGAATACAATTTACGAAGAGCCAAAAGGAAGAGATGCATAGGGCAAGGTATGGGAAACAGATGCAGTTTCCATGCACTCTCTGGGCACACCACCCTCCCAGCACCTCCAAGTAGTCACCAACCCAGCTCCCCAAACCCCACTGTTTAGAGATTTTTATGGAAGTTTCATGGCACAGGCATGATTTATTGAACATTAGTGATTGAACTCAACCTGCAGCCCCCCTCCCCTCCCCAGAGGTCAGGAGAGTAGGACTGAAAGTTCCAGTCCTCTAATCATGCCTTGGTCTTTCTGGTGACCAGCCCCCATCCTGAAGCTGTGTAGGGGAACCCAGCCACCAGTCATGTCCTTAACATATCACTCTGGAGATTACCAGAGTTTTTTGGAGCTATGTGCCAGGAACCAGGGACAAAGACCAAATATATATGCCTTTATTTTATTTTATTTTATTTTTTTGAAACAGGATCTCTCTGTGTCACCTAGGCTAGAGTACAGTGATGCGATCTCAGCTCACCGCAATCTCCGCCTCCCAGGTTCAAGCGATTCTCATGCCGCAGGCTCCCAAATACCTGGGATTATAGGCGTGCACCCCCATGTCTGGCTATTTTTTGCATTTTTGGTAGAGGTGGGGGCTTACCATGTTGCCCAGGCTGGTCTCAAACCCCTGACCTCTAAGTAATCCTTTCACTTCAGCCTCCCAAGGTGCTGGGATTACAGGCATGCGCCAACACATCCAGCCAAATATGTATGTCCTATTATGCCACAGGAACCCACAGAAGAGCTGGTTGTATGTTTGGATACTTGGACACAATAGCCACTGGTATAAAGGGCAGTCTATGAAGATCACAGCTCCAAAGCCTTCACTTCACTCAGCTATTCGGGGCCCACATAGGTAGTAAAGTGGCTGACCAGTGACATTACACTCTCATGAAAGGTCAGGTTGTAGAGACTTGTTAACAAGAACAGAGAATGCATGAAGTTCCTTTTGCTTCTAGAATGAACCATGTTGCCCCATAGCCCCAAGGAGCACCCCCCGCAGTTTCTCTCATAGGAACCAAAATGGGTTCAAGTCAAGGATCTAAGTGGTAAATCAACAGAACAATATTTATGAAAAATTAAAGTGCAATGTTTTATAAATGCTAACCCACTCTTTGGCCTGGATTTATGGCTTGCTCTAACAGCTCACTTTTCTCTCTCCTCAAGCTCAGGTTCTCATTCGTACCCAGTTTATTAGGAAAAAATAGATTGGAGCAGGGAAATTTCCATAACAATGATCCTCTCTCATGCTGAAGACACTCTTAATCAATGAACTGACAGCGTAATGGGCTGCTCATTAGATCCTTCAAGAATAATAAGTCTCAGGCAAGTGAAGGGGCTCTGCCTGAGCGTAAAATTGAGGAAACCACAGAGAAAGATATGAAAAAAGCCAAGAGGCTGCAGTAGATCTTCTTAAAAAGGAACTGTCTCAGTGATGTACTTGGCATTTTGCAAAAGATTATCATGGCTTTGTAAGCATAACAACTTTCACTTATGATTCTTTATAAAAAGAAAAATGAATAATGAATTTGGTGTTGTGATTAGACAGCCTAAAATACATACATTCAAATCATTGTAAGTGTTTTAAAGAAGCGGTATCAGTAACGTATTGCTGAGTAAACAAATCATCACAAAACTCAGTAGCTTAAAACAACAATCAGTTGTTCTTTCTCGTGCACCTGGAGGTAGGGGGTGACTAGTCTAGTCTAGGCTCAGCAGGGATGGCTCTGCTCCATGTGTCACTCATCTTCCCTGGACCAGTGGACCAACTGAGGCATAGTCTCCTTGTGGTGATGGCCAGGCACAAGAAATCAGGTGGAAACCCACAAAGTCACTTAGCCTAGGTTTGGACTTGACACCATCACTTCTGCCTCATTCTGTTGGCCAAAGCAATGCACATAGATTAAACCCAAAGTCAAGGGGCAAAGTCATGGATGGAATGCATGGTACAGGGAAGGGTAAACTAGGGGCCAATAATGCAATCTACGACAGGGAGAAATGCATTTTTCCCATAAGGCATATGAACTGAAATTCTCTATAGTTGAACACAGTTCCTTGATTTTTTTTTCAATAATAAAACTATTTCTTTAAAAGTGACAGAATGTATTTGCTCTAAACTGCTTTTTCGGCCTCATCTCCATAAATGCACTGGCTTGCTCAAACCCTCCTCTGGAACACAACTAGCCAACAGATATACCCTATAATTCTACTTTTTTTTTTCCTTTGCTTAGAGCAGTGATTCTCAAAGTGTGGTCCCTGGACAAACAGCACAGCATCACATAATAATTCACTAGAAATGCAAAATCTAAGTCTTCATCCAAGACTTACTAAATCAGAGTAGTCTGTGTTTTGATAAGCACTTCAGGTGATTCTAATGAAGGTTTAAATATGAAAATCACCATCTTCCCCCACAGAGGACATTTGACTCTGTTGCTATTATTAAGCCCAGTGCAGATACCCCCTGAAGAATGCTTTATGTCACCACTTCCCCCAGCCAAGACTATCTCCCCACTTTTAAACTCTCCTGGTACTTATTATATAGTCAGTAAATTATTAGTTACTTTTTCATATTACCATATCTTATCTTCCCAGCCCAACTATAGATACAACTATAGATACTATAGCCCAACTATAGATACTGGTCAACAGGCCATTTACCATGGAATTTAGAATCAGAGGGACTTGGTTCTAGTCCCAGTTATGCCCCTTACTAAGTACATGGTCTTGGGCAGGTGACCTAACCTCTCTGAGCCTCAGTTTCCTCATACAGATATGAAATTGGTAAAACTCACTCACTCCACAGTGTTTATGCAAAAATAGCAGTAAGCTAATACAAGCACTTTCAGCATGGCATCAAGAAGGCTGGGGCCAGTATTGGAGACCAGAACATGCCACCCCAAAATATGCCACTTTGATATAAGGATTATTTTGAGCCAAAGGCAACTGAGAATCAACAGATGAAGGAAGACTTCTCTTACCTCTCATTTTCTGCCTTAAAGCAGGACATAAATTTATAAAGATGTCCCTCCTTCCCTCTCTACCAGGAAGGGCAAAGGTTGATCACCAAAGACAACTTTAGACCCTTATCAGCTTGGAGATGACATCAGAGGAATCTACCCAACAAACTTTACTAACCAGCCTTTATCTATCATTCATTTCTCATTTATTTTCCTTCCCACAACTTTCAGCTCATAAAGACTCAAGATCCTTTTTCTTTTTTTTTTTAATTTCCATTTTTATTTTTGGTTCAAAGGGTACACGTGCGAGTTTGTCACATGGGTAAATTGTGTGTCACTAGAGTTTGGTGCATAAATGGTTTTGACACCAAGTAGTAGGTGTAGTACCCAATAGGTCATTTTTTGACCCTCACCCTCCACCCACCCTCCACCCTCAAGTAGGCCTTGGTGTCTATTTTTCTCCTCTTTCTGTCTGTGTGTACTCAATGTTTAGCTCCCACTTCTAAGTGAGAACATACATTGTTCAGTTTTCTGTTCCTGTATTGATTTGCTTAGGATAACGGCCACCAGCTGTGTCTGTGTTATTGCAAAAGACATGATTTCATTCTTTTTATGGCTGTGTAGTATTTCCTGGAAAATGTGTATCAAGGTCCTTTCCCCTTGTCTTGTCGCTTCTCCCAAAATGTGTTGTTTTTGTTGAAGACGCTGTATAGGCCAGAGTTGTAAGGCACCTCTTTGAGATTTACTCATTTTTCCCTGGTATCTCCCATGAATACATGAGACATACATGTTAATAAACTTCTACTTTTCTCTTGTTAACCTGTTTTTTGTTATAAGGGTCTGTTACAGGTAAGAGGAAGGTTTTGGGGAAATTATTTCTTCCTCTCTTATACCAGTATTTGGGCTTCTTCACCTCTCCTATAGCATCTTAGCCAGTGCAGATGAATGCATTAAACTGCTGGTTAAACATTTGTTCTGTTTTAAATATAAGTGGGATTTTATTCTCTGGACTCTTGCTCTCTCCCCTGAGAAGTCCAGAGTTTTCCTATGCCATGCAATATTCATTCCCACTATCTTCTTTGGTCACAAGAGTGGAGTTCTGAAGGATTGCTGAGGCCTCAGGACCTAACAGCCAGCAAACTTGCTCCAGTGCCCACATGCTGCTCTGAGAACCATGAAGCAGAGACATTTATGAGATCTAAAACCCTTTGTGTAGCTTGTCTCCTGGCCCTGGGCCTGCTTTCAACTGGGTTTACAAGAGGCAACGAGACATTCAGCTGTTTGATCAGTGCCATATGAGGACAGTGATTTTCAACACAGCATGAACCAAGTGGTAAATTATCCCAGCTAAAATAATCCCCATCAAAGAGAGATGCTGGACTTGAGCTTTCAGAGTTGACTCTCAGGTCATTGATGTGTTAGTT
Organism: Pongo abelii; assembly: GCF_028885655.2. Classification (NCBI taxonomy): domain Eukaryota; kingdom Metazoa; phylum Chordata; class Mammalia; order Primates; family Hominidae; genus Pongo; species Pongo abelii. The sequence goes on along the minus strand of NC_071993.2, from coordinate 127,087,719 downwards.
ATTGTCATCCAGGACCTTTGGCTAATTCGACTTTTTTGTGAATGCCTTAGAGGTTCAAGTTGAAGAGATGGCGACTCAGGAGACAAAGAGAATTAAAATGCTCTTAATTACAAAGAATTTGAATGTGTTTCACCTAGGAATTTAGAAATGTGAACTCTGGTTAAAATCATCCCAGAGCAAAGATTTGTGAATTTAAGCATAATTACTTTCATTTCATTCTAAGAAATGCTAATTATGAAGCTAGTTTTGTAAAGAAATCATTATGTATTGGGGAAAAGTTCAATCACTACACATTTAGAGATAGAGGATTCATTTACTGGCAGATAATACAGGTGCCATAACTGAGCTTCTGTGGAACAACATAGTTCCACTTTTTAAAAAAGACATTACAGTAGCCCTATTGAAATATTTACACTATTCTGAAGGATGTCCATCACATGGAAGTGGAAGTACCAGAATTTCATTTTTTCAAGGGACATAGATTGGAAGTGGCAATGTCAAACTTTACCTGGGCCTTGGACTCAGAAAAAGCCACTGTAAGCAGCAAGAGTTGAGAAATCCCCACTGCTCTTCCAGACCCATCTCCATCCTTCCAAAATGACTCCCTTGTTTATAAAATCCCAAATTTTCTCCCTTTTCTTTGGGATATTCCCTCATTAATGAATGATATCCCAATTGCAATAGCCCAAATCAATTCATTTCAATTGCCCAGGGAATTCTGTCCTAGACAGAAGGAAAAAACATGTCTCTCTACTTTTTCTCTCCCAACTAAAAATGCAATTAGTACATGGTTAAGTCTATATCTACCTATCACTAGGTATAAAGTTAAAAGTTACATCCCGTGCATCTTCTCAATGTTGTACCTCCTTCATCTAACTTCAAACCAACATATTTAGAATCACTTTCTAGCCAGATATTTGGCTTAGGTACAGCTGTGGGTACTGCCAGTTAGAAAGCTCAGCTCTTGGTTTTTCTACAACCAGAGCACTACCTTGTTTTATTAGACTAAACCTCGTTTTATTAGATGAGAGTCCTTCTAGTTAATGCCCCACCTCTGGTCTGGATGCCCACTACCTGCTGGCTGACCTCCTCTTGCACATGGAGCCTGCTGGCGGGTGCTCCCTGGTGAAGTGTAGGCTGAAATCCCTGCCTACCCATCTGACCTTCCCCTGCTAGACCCTGCTGATGCCTGTCTAGTGTAAGAGACAGAGTACCTGGATTAATTAAGGGGATGATTTCATTCAAGCTACTGCTATGTTGGGGCCCGGAAAGCAATACCCTAAAGTATGGCACTTTGGCATGCTGAGTACTTTGAGCTATAGGAGATTGGAACACCCCAGAAGCAGCTTCAGAACAAGGTCTCTCGGACCTTCTTCCCTCTGTCTCTCTCCCCTCTTTCCCCCACTCTCCCACAGGGAGGGTCTCTCTCTGAAGTTCCCTTATCCACCTAAAGATAGGCTTTCCAGAAAGGATACAACTATCATAAGCTCCCTCCCCAAGAATCTCAAAAACCAGGGAAGATTAACTGTATCACAAGAGAAGAGACTGAATGCCTAGACAGGCTTTATCACAGGCTATCACCTATTCTTTTAAGTCAGAGATAATTTTTGTTTCCTGAGAGACTTTTTATCTGCATAGCAAGATGACCTTTGTTTGTCGTGCATTTCCTCCCCTCACCTTCCCATACCTTGTGTCACTACCACCCCCAGAAGCCCCAGGCCTCTTTTCCTTTCTGTAGCTCAGATGCTCTATAAACTTCAATCATTTGACCCTTTTTTGAGTCTCACATTTTGTGGGACTCCCATGCGTATGCACATAATTAAAGTGGTTTTTCTCCTGTTAATCTGTCTACTGTCAATCTATTGCACAGACTCAACTATGGAAACTTCACAGGGTACAGAGGAAGTTTTCCCTCCCCTACAGCTACAAAGAAGATGTTGATTAATGAGGAACACCCTGAAGAAAAGGAAGTTGTCCTGGGGTTTTCTAGAGGCAAGTAGCTTAGGTGTGGTGGCCCACACCTATAATCCCAGCACTTTGGGAGGCCAAAGTGGGTGGATCACTTGAAGTCAGAAGTTCGAGACTAGCCTGGCCAACATGGCAAAACCCCATCTCTACTCAAAATTCAAAAATTAGCTGGGCGTGGTGGCAGGCACCTCTAATCCCAGCTACTTGGGAGGTTGAGGCAGGAGAATCACTTGAACCTGGAAGGGGGAGGTTGCAGTGAGCCAAGATGGTGCTATTGTGCTCCAACCTGGGCAACAGAGTGAGATGCCATCTCAAAAAAATAAAATAAATTTAAAAATTTTTTTAAATAGAGACAATTAGGCAAGGAAGTCATCCTCAATTCTCATGGGGGTCATAAGGAAGAGTGGAGGTGGCTCTCATCTTGGGATTTGTTGGAATATTCAAGAGCAGAGTGGTCATCTACAGTTAGCCCTTTCTCAGAACACAGAAGGGTGGGAAATTTCCTAATCAGCTCTGCATTTTGGGAGCACAAGGCTAAGGAAAAATGTAACATTGTCACTAGTATCTGAGTTCCCACCATCTCACCAGAAACTCAGCTCTGATAAGCCCCTTGCAGGCTGCCATGTGCCAAAACAAAACACTTATTTTAAAAACAATAATTGCCAACTTTCATACAATAATGCTTTGTTTTCTTAGGGCATTTGGAGTTCGGCTAATTGATCACCCCCCAGGAAGAGATTTTCAGCAAACTGGCTTTCAGAAAGCTGAGCCACTTCCTCACAACATTCTGTAAGATCAGACAGACACAGGCATTTTTGTGCATCTCCTAAAGCAAATGCTGAAGCCCCTGAGGGCTGTGAGGGTCAAGAGAGAGCATTCCTCTTGGCCCTCTGAGGGTTCACTGAGAAATCAACTCACAAAAGGTGGGTTAATGGGAGGAAAGGCATACAGATTTATTTAACATGTATACACAGGAAACTCATAGAGTCATTACCACCTTCAACGTAGTTCAGAAGCTTATATTCCATCCTAGAAAAGCAGGTTATGGGAGAAGAGAAGAAAAATTCTGTTTGAAACCAGCCCAATTTTCCAACAAGCTGTATGCCTATAGAACTGAAGTTTGAGAAACTTGCATTTGTACAATGAAACACCCTTGCTGCCTGTTGACCAACTCCTCTTCCTTACCCCTCCCTAATTCCTATTTTCCAGCATGCACATCATTAAAATAAGATGCTAGACCCCTCATTCAACCACCTGCTGCCTGTTTATCACCTCCTCTTCCTTGCCCCTCCTGTTTTCCTTCTCAACTAGATAAACCCTTAACTTAGTAAGGGACAACCTGGATTTGCAGTTTGGCTTCCATTTCTCTGGCTGACATCATCCATAAAATAATGAACCTTCTTCCCTGGCAATACTCATTGTCTCAGTGATTGGCTTTCTATGCAGTGGGCAACGGGACCTAGAGAGAACCCCTGGTGTTCAGGAACATGTTGAGAGACAATAAAGGATTACTGGGGAGAATGAATGGACCCAGGTGCAGAGATTAACATGTCATCCAAATTAAAGCATTCTTTTGATGTAAATCTATCATTTGTTCGTCAAGCAAAATCACGTTTCAGTAGTTTCCAGCTCTGCAAATCTCAAATCCATCAGCTGTATTCAAACTGTACAGGCAGAAAGGAGACAAAGATAACAGCCAAGGAATTTGTTTATGCCCCTGGGTTTTTCCCTGGCTCCCAAAGTACTAGAAATACAAGCATAAGCCATGACACCCGGCCTTGATTTTAGAGTTCTGACCTCCAGAATTGTGAGTCAATGTACTTCTGTTGTTCTAAGAGCTGGTCGGTGGTTCTTTGTTACAGCAGCCCTAGAAAACCAATGCACTTGTAGAAAACCTAAATTACTGCAAAAAGAATCTGCCCCAGCACAGTCATACGCTGCCTGAGATCCTATTCCACTCAAAGGGAGAGAATAAAAATATGAAATAAAAATTGCCACCAGCCTTTAATAACCACCCCAGAAAGCAGGACTTCCCACCCTCATAAATTACAGATCACAGTGTGCCCTGATGCTGCCTTTTCAGAAGCCAGTGTGACAGTATCCCCAAAGAAATACACAAACCCTTTGACGCAGAAATTTCGCTCATAGGACTTGATCCTCACACATACTTGCGATTAAATGCACAAAGATCCACACAAGAAGATATTCAATGCAGCAGTTGTTGATAATCACCAAAGCATGGGAGACAAAACCTAACCTATAACTGCCTCAGTAGTTATAGGTTATATAGTTATAGGTTATATACCACCCACACAGAATAACCTGCAGTGGCTAGGCCTTCCCAGACCAATCTCAATACTAATGTGGAAAACTCTCTAGGCCTAATTGTTAGGAAAAAAAAGCAAATTGTGGATCAACAGATGTAGTATGTAACAATTCATGTGTTTAAAAAAACAGGGGCCAGGCACAGTGGCTCAAGCCTGTAATCCCAAAGTAAGGCCAAGGCAGGCAGATCACGAGTTCAGGAGTTCAAGACCAGCCTGGCCAAGATGGTGAAACCCTGTCTCTACTGAAAATGCAAAAATTAGCCGGGCATGGTGGCATGTGCCTGTAATCCCAGCTACTCGGGAGGCTGAAGCAGGAGAATTGCTTGAACCCGGGAGGCAGAGGTTGCAGTGAGCTGAGACTGTGTCATTACACTCCCACCTGGGCAACAGAGCAAGACTCCATCTCAAAAAAACAAAAACAAAAACAAAAAAACAGTAACGAGAGGTTCTGGATGTTGAGGAATGAGAGGGAAAGTAGATGTGACTATAAATGGGTAGCAGAAAGATTATTATAATTATCTTAGTCCATTTGGGCTGCTGTAACAAACATATTGTAAGTTAGGTAGCTTATAAACAAACGGACAAAACAAAATTTATTTCTCATAGCTCAGGTGGCTGGGAAGTCCAAGATCAAGGCACAGACAGATTCAGTGTCTAGTGGTGGCCCTTTTCCTCACAGATGGTGCCTTCTCGCTGGGTCCTCACAGGGTGGAAGGGCAAACAGGCTCCCTGGGATCTCTTCTTTATGAGGACACTAATCCATCTCATAAAGGCTCCACTTCCCAAAGGCCCTACTTCTTCATATTATCACATTGGGGATTAGGTTCCAATGTGTGAATTTGGGGACAGCACAAACATCCAGGCCGTAGCAGTGGTGATGGGACAATACTCTATACCTTGATCACCATGGTGATTACATGAGTCTACACATGTGATCAAATGGCAGAGAAATACACACACATTGTACCAATGTCCATTGCTGGTTTTGATATTGGGGGAAACAGCGTGGAGGGTTCAGGGGACCTCACAGCACTATCCTTGCAACTTCCTGTTAACCTATAATTACTTCAAAATAAAAAGGTTTTTGTAAGTAAAAACAAATATAAAAAAAAATTACATAGAACATTAAAAAAAACTCTGTATGTGTGTATATATATGGATACGAGTGTCTATGGATGCACAGGAAACTGTTTGAAAGCATAGTCACCCATCATTGCCAGTCCTTTTCCCTGGGAAGGGAGTGGAATTTGTGGAGAGAGTAAGACACTGTACTCTAGAACTCTATCAACCTTAGTATTGACAGAATATTTTACAACAAAGCATGTACTTTATAACAATGTTACTTTAAACAAAAAATAGGTCTTTCGAAGAGCAATCTGTTTGTCCACCTCTGAGGGATGGCACTACTAACCACCTTTGTTTTCTATCCTAGAATTTAAAAATAAAGTAAGCTAAGAAGAGGGAGAAAAGTACCTAAAATCAAAGAACATTGCTTCACACACCAGCTCTTCTGGGTAAGTGAATGATGGGGCTTTTATCTGCCACCTGGAGAAGAGATTCAACACAGTAGAGAAGGGGCTGGAATCAAAAATACCCACCCAGCCCATCAGCAGCCCACCAGCCTCTCCCTCGCATTTGCGATTGCTAACTGCCCCCTGCAGAAGCTTCCCTTTGTATCACAGCAGTCCCCCTCATCTGTGGGGAATATGTCCCAAAACCCCCAGCAGATGCCTGAACCTGCAGATTGTACTGATCCCTATACATACTATGTTCTTTCCTATACATATATACCTATGACAAAGTCTAACTTACCAGTTAGGCACAGCAGGGGATTAAAAACAGTAATAATAAAATAGAACTATAACAATACATTGTAATAAAAGTTATGTAAATGTGGTCTCTCTCTCTCTTTCTCTTAAAATATTTTAATATTTTTAGACTGCAGTTGACCATGGGTAACTAAAACCACTTTAAGTAAAGCTGTGGATAAGAGGGGACTACTCTATACTCACTGAGAAAGAGGTGTCTGCAGAACAAAACAAGAAAGCACAGCACTTGCTTTTGTCTACTTTGGAGAAACTATTTATAAGGACTCCTGAAACCACTTGCACATGTGGAAGAGTAGGGGTCCAGTTGTAAGAGAAAAATATTAAGACCTCTCCCCTCCCCCTTCCCTCCCCCTCCCCCTTCTTCTCCTTTTCCCTCCTCCTCCCTCTCCCTCCCTGTCCTTCTCCTTTTCCCTCTCCCAGCTCCTCCCACCATCTCTCTGTTGAGGCAGGGCAGGCAAGTGCTGCCCCCATGTAGAAAGTGTGCCACCAAGAAAGACCTGCATTGGAAGGGCTAGATGTATGCTGCATAAGCTGCATAGACCTTACAGGGAGTCTCTCTTCTCCTTCTTGCTTCCTTTGCACAGAATCACCATAGATATCACAGGAGCTTATGCAGTTGGAGGTAAAGGAAAAGAAAACCATTTAACAGCAGGCTGTCTCCTCTACACAAAAGATGCCTTGTTCAACAGGAGAATTCACCAGGGTTTGGGACAAGCCCTTACCGTCAAAGAGTGTGTTTTGGCCAGCCATGTGCTCCAGGCATGTGCTTTTCTTGGAAACCTCGTCAGGAGAGGGTGACAGTCGGCAAGGACTCACGTGCTGAAGTTCCAGCTCATACCATCACTCCACGTTCACCCTGCTGCTACCACCACTTTAACAGCCCTAGAAGGACAGAGACTCAGCTCTGGATGTGTGCAAGTTAAAAAAAGGGAATCAAACCCCCTTTAAAAGAGTCTAGAATGCCAACTTTGGGTAATCATGACTCGATGCTTTATCATTTATTTCATCACTACCTCGACCATTGGGATTTGCAAGAATTTCCCTTTAACAAAGTAGATCTTTTCTAGTAGGTTCTGCCCTCCCACCCTTTTCCTTTTTATTTTTTTTACTCAGTCCCTGATAACTTCATATCTCTTGAGGAATGGCTGAAACCCCTCACAACAGCCCTGACTTCTGAACCAAAAGTCAGCATTCCCTGGACACACAGGATCCTGTCACACACAAGGAGGGGTCAAAGGAGACCAGTGGCCATGCCAGATAATGACTAGCAGAAGAACTATCAACTCTTCCAAAGTCAAAATTAGTATTTTTTATAGACAATGTATTAGTACGTTTTATGCTACTGATAAAGACATACCTGAGACTGGGCAATTTACAAACGAAAGAGGTTTAATGGAGAACTCACAGTTCCACATGGCTGGGGAAGCCTCACAATCATGGTGGAAGGCAAGAAGGAGCACGTCACATCTTACATGGATGGCGGCAGGCAAAGAGAGGGCTTGTGTAGGGAAACTCCCATTTTTTAGAACCATCAGATCTCATGAGACTTATTCACTATCACGAGAACAGCACAAGAAAGACCCGCCCCCATGATTCAATTACCTCCTATCAGGTCCCTCCCACAACATGTGGGAATTCAAGATGAGATTTGGGTGGCGACACAGCCAAACCATACCAGAGGGCCTGCAACTATTTTTTATAATCATCAAAGTCATTTATTGAGCACCAACTGGATATATGGCCACTTCGAACAATAAGATGTGACCCTTGCCCTTATGATGTTTTCAAAATTGAGATCAAATCCACATACCATAAAAGTCACTATGTTGTTTCCAACTTTAAACCAAACTTTTATACTAACCAATCTGGACAGTGAATTTACTCATTGAATTCCCTAAGGGTATACTTGGGAACCAAGTTATTTTGGAAACTCTACAAAGAAGGTATAATGCTTAAAGTTCAAGGCTGTCTTGTGGCCTCCCAAGGCCTCCTCCAATGGGCCCTTCCCCCTATCCCCCAAGCCTCATCTCACACCCTCTCCCATTCCTCCCTGGGCTCTGACCACACAGGCCTGCCCTCAGTTCCTTCAACACTAAGCCTTGCCTGCTTGTCACTGCCTCTTCTTAGAAGGCTCCTTTCCTAGCTCTGCAAGACCAGAGTCTTATGCAGGTCCCAGCTTCTGTGTCCCCACCTAGGACACCTCACTTCATGTAAGGACTTTCCTCTCTCTCATCATCCCATCTCCCTCCCTCCACTGAACAAAACTTGTAATTATCTTTTTATTTTATTTTATTTTATTTTATTTTTGAGATGGAGTCACTCCGTTGAACAGGCTGGAGTGCAGTGGTGCAGTCTCGGCTCACTGCAACCTCTGCCTCCCAGGTTCAAGCAATTCTCCTGCCTCAGCCTCCCAAGTAGCTGGGACTACAGGCATGTGCCACCATGCCCAGCTAATTTTTTTTTTTTTTTTTTGGCTTTTTAGTGGAGACAGGTTTCACTGTGTTAGCCAGGATGGTCTCGATCTCCTGACCTCATGATCCGCCTGCCTCAGCCTCCCAAAGTGCTGGGATTACAGGTGTGAGCCACCATGCCCAGCCATAATTATCTTTTTATTTGTTCACTAATTTACATCTTCACTGCCCAGCCATAATTATCTTTTTATTTGTTCACTCATTTACATCTTCACTCTCCATCCTTCTCCCATAAGAAAGGAAGCTTCACAAAGGCAAGGAGTTTGTCTCTACTGTTAACACGGAGTAAAATGTGGGACACTCATGCTCACCATAAATAAACCTGCTTTCAATATTTTCCTAAGATTCACGTAAAACTTTAGGGCTTTAATCACCCACTTATCTGTGTGTTAGAACAGATCTAGTATTGCTTTCCAAGGAAAGGGTTGGCCCTGCAGACAAGTACTTCTGTGAGCCCTGGGCAAGCAAGCCAGCCCTCAGTTCAGGCACAAATCCTGGCCAGATCCTGCCGTTGTCTTAAAAGGATGCCTACCGTTTCTCCAGCCCAGGGTGACTTAGTTGATGCTCTGTAGCTATTTGTCAGAGGACAGACATCAAACTCACTGCTACATATTTAGCAACTCCCACTTAGTTGCCATAAATAATATGATGAAGGGCTGCCTGGAGAATATGCCATATATTCTTTCCTTTAACTTTATTTATTTATGTATTTATGAGACAGAGGCTCACTCTGTCACTCAGGCTGGAGTACAGTGGTGGTATCATAGTTCAATGCAGCCTCCAACTCCTGGGCTCAAGTGATCCTCCCACCCCAGCCTCCTGTAGTCACTGAGACTACAGGCATGAGCCAACCCACCTGGATTCTTTCCTTTAATTTTTAATGGAACTTTTTTTGCATCAGCTAGACCCTTAGAGAGAAAAATTGAACCATTTTTTGTTCCCATATAAAAGTTTTTACTAAACTATACTTTTTCACTCTACCGTTGACCCACATTGAAAGATACTATGAGACACAACCCTGGGAAACTCATTATTCTATATGATTACATATTCTCTCTGAAGTTTTTGAGGGTATTATTTGCTACATCACACTGGGTCTCCTTTGAAGACCCACAAGAGAAATCTCTCAGCTCCCCTGTAACAAAAATAGCTGTGCTTTTCTGAACACTGGCTTGTTTTTAATCTTTTATGTGCCACGAATCTTATTTATGCCTGTGCTTTGGAGGCTAAGGAGCTCACAGCCACACTTTTAGAACCATATCATGCACACTTGATGTGCTAACCTTACCCTGGGCTTCACTGGATTTTTTATAAAGTTATTTTCCTTTGACCTCCATTTTTTACTCACCTGTTTTTATCTTGTTAAACTAAATCTATTATTGTCTCATAATCCTTTCTGGAATAAGGCAGGGAATCTATACAACCAGAGTTAAGATTTTGGCAGTTTGATGCCATGTTACATAAAAACAGTGATATGGGGGTATATTTGGACAGCCTGGCTTAAAATACAGACTGTGTAGGATTTCCAGGGTTTAGTTCTGAGGCTCCTAGGGTCAGCCCCAGGACTACTGAGATTTACACCAAGCAAGAAATCTATGGGGTAGTCTATTAGGAAAGTTGTCTTCCATGATGCCAGGGACAAAGAAAACACACAGTGGCTTCCAGTATGAGCATCTAGGCAAACTCATTAGGTTGGATGCTCCAAGTGGAAGGTGGTGATCTGTAACAGAGCTGTTATCTACATGGGCAACCCTCTTTTTAGTGTGTGCTCTGGGTGAGTTTCAACATTCTACTCCATGCATCCTCTCTGTTACCCCATCTCTCACTTCACTAACCCCCATAGCCCTTCTATTCACATCTGTTATCAACACAACCCCTCCTATGGTTTGAATGTATCCCCCAGAATTCATAACTTAATCCCCAATGTGACAGTGTTGGAAGGTAGGGCCTAATGGGAGGGTTGGGTCAAGAGGGCTTAGCCCTCATGAATAGGTCAATACCATTATGAAAAGGGCTTGCAGGAGTGGGTTCACTGTCTTGTGCTCTTTGTCCATCCACCTTCCGCCATGGGATGGTGCAGCTCTAAGGCTCTTACCAGTTGCTGGCCCCTTGATATTGGACTTCAGCTTGCAGAAGTGTGAGCCAATAAATTCCTGTTCTTTGTAAATTACCAAGTATGTAGTATTCTGTTATAGCACACAAAACAGACCAAGACACCCTTCAAAGCCCTCACCCTCTTCTCTGAGCATTTTCTTCTTGTTCCTCTGGAAATCAGATGGTCTGATAGGGAGGAAAAAATCTTTTTCCTGGGTCTCTGGCTGGAGCTCTGGAAACTAAACTGACAAAAGACAGATTAACAAGAAAATAACAGAGTGTATAACACATGCAACGTGCATACACAGATGAGAAACAGTGATAAGAAACTCAACGTGGTCGTTAGATCTTGGGGCTTGTTTAGCATCTTAACAAAGAACAAGACATTTTTAGAAGAGTGACAAGATAAAGAAAAAGACATGTAAGCTTTTAGGGGCAGCAGACCGTGGGAAGGTAAACATATGGGGGAAACTAATGGAAGATAAGGTTAATTTAGTAAGATTTGTTTGTGCAGCCCATCTTGGTGCTGATACTCCTTCTTCATGGCCATAAAACTTCCCTGGGAGAGGGATTTGTGGTGGCCTTATTTCTCAGGAGTATCTGCTTTTAATAAGACAAGGGAAGCTCTGGAAAACCTTCTTTCTGCGTTGGCTCTCATTTGCCTCCATCTCAAAATAATTCCCGTGCCAAAGCAGCATACTTTGGGGTGACATATTCTGATCCCCTGCAATCTCTAATCATATCTCTTCCCTAAAGCCAGGGCCACCATGTTGGAAAAGGTCAGGGGATGCCATTCACATAGGAGGCAATGCTGTGCAGTGAGCATTCGATGTGACCATTGGGAGGCAGCCTGGGCTGTGGTCCCTCAAGGGGTGCTGCTTTCCCTTCTGCACTTCACATCCCTCAAAGCCTGAAGGTGCAAGCTCTTGGAACAGAACATCCTCAGCATCAGTCTTCACTGTTCCATACAGTTTCTGTCTACCAACCTCCCGGTCGCTCCTCCCCATTCACTGATGACTGCAGCATTTGTCTCAATCCCTTTCTCCTCCCACTGCTGTTATTATTCTCCGTGATTTCAACATCCACTAGATGCCCCATCCCAAACTCTGGCCTTTCAGTCTTTTCCTTCAATCTTAGTTTCAATAATCTTTTCCTTCACTGCACCATAGCCTCACAACTGGAGTCATCAATAATGGTGCCTCCTCCAATCTCAAAGTGAAACATCCAAATCTTTGTCCATCCTTTCCTATCCTTCCACTCACCTACTGCTATGGTTGGAATGTTCGTTGACTCCAAAATTCATGTCGAAGTATAGTTGTCATTGTAGCTGTATTAAGAGGTGGGACCTTTATGGGGTGCTTAGGCCAAAAGAGCTCCACCTTCATGGGTGGGTTTGGTCCTGTTATAAAAGGGTGAGTTCAGCCTTCTGCCGTGGCTGATGTGGCAAGAAGGCCTCACCAGATGCTGGTCCCTTGATATTGACCTTCTCAACCTCCAGAACTGTGAGTCAATAAATTTCTGTTTATTATAAATAATAAACAGTCAGGTATTATATCAGCAAAAATAGACTAAGACACAAACTCTAGTACTTCCACTCTAGCAAAGGTTTTCTGATCCACTTGTCCAAACACTTTTTCACTATTCAGAACCCCAGTTGGGTTAAACTCCATTTAACCCAAACACATAGTGAAACTCTTCGGGAGATTCTTGCATGGCCAAGCTGACTGGACTCATTTCACATTTATATCAGATGTGCAAATGACACTGTCAGGCACTCCTCTTACACCTCCCCAAAACAAGCTCTTTCCCACTCTCTGGGATTACAAAAACTGAAATAATCCAGGCCATCAATGAACATCACCTGGGTTGTCCAGGTTGCTTCAGACTGTGGCCAGCCACCAGTGGGGTCCAGTCATAAGGATCACTCAGATCTCACAGGCTAGTGGGGGCCTCAGCCCCTTTTGCACTCCTGGGGCTGCCTGGGAGCCTCTCACATGCTCATGTACGGTCCTCTCAACATTGTACCTTTTGTCCTCCTCTCTTTGACATCTGCTACCAAAAAGTCACTTGAGGTGGCACCTCCCTGTGGCTGGCCACCAAGAGGATGCCTTTCAGGATCATGCTGCAGTGGAAATGAGTGTACTCTTTGCTCAGGACCCTTCCCTGTTCCCTGTGGAGCTGGTAGGACTATGATCACAGCACTCCAGCCACAAGTCTAAGCTGGACTTCTCTCGACCTGGGTTCAGCTGGTCATAGTATCCCATACTCCAGCACAATAGTTGGTCCAGGAGTGGGCACTGCCACAAGCCTGGTCACCTAGAGTTCTCAACAAATACTGGGAGATGAAAAGGCATCTTTCCACTGAGTGTTTCCCTGAATCTAGCGCACTGTCAGCCATTTTTCCTCCTAGGTGGAGCAAGCCTTTCTTCAGGAGGCCAATACTCAGAGAGGCAGAGAGCCCAAGTACCGTCACCTGAACCTATACATCCATCCAGGCCTGAAGATCGGTCCCTGGGCTGGACAGGTACAAGCATCAATTCTCCTTTGTGCTGGACCCAGTTTGGTTTGGGTTTCTTCCATTTCTCGGCACAACTAAGCACCATTAGTAGAGCTGGTTGTCCATGCCGAGACCTGATATTCTTGATTCTGCTCCCCTTGAGGAGCCAAGACTGCTTGAAGTCCCCCGGGGTCTTCACCACACCTGAGCTACACTGTGTTCCACGCAGGAGAAGGAACAGTGGCCCCCTCGCTGTGGTGCACATTGAGTGCAACTTAGACCCCAGAACCTCACTGGTTCCTACAGCTTCTGCTAGCAGCCACACTCTCTCCAGGACTCAGATCAAGTTCTTGAATCTGAAGTGAAAGTAAATGTGCAAGGCATGAGCCCTGTTGTCCTCCTCAATCCAGGCTCTTCATCAGCACCAATGCAAAAATCTCTCCTCCCTCCCCTTACAATCAATAGCCTTCTGCCCCTCCATTGTCACACGTGCTCAGACATGTCTGAACACCAAGTTAAACTCAGTCTGCAAACACACACACACACACACACACACACACGCACTTACTTCTATGCTTAAGGTAAAAAGAAAGAGCCAAAGGAAAGAATTGTAGAACGTTTTGCTCCAAAAGTCAAGAGGAAGGCGATCCATGCAAAGAAAATGAAGAGAATAATAAATATAATAACTGAAATGCCTTTTAAGAGATTCAAAAAGGACAATCTGTTTTCCCCTTCAAATGCCAGCCAAAAGGGGGGGAAAAAGTTTCCAGCCTCTACGTAGAAACATAGCCCAACTGTAATTTCATATGGCTGAATCCACTGCCTGATTGGTCTCTGCCTGGGACCGTTTTTGAGTAGCTGCCCTTTTCTCCATTGATAGGCCTACAGTGGGAATGACCATGTTCACACAGCGCAACCCTCAACTCCCACCATCCCCTTACCACAGACCAACACCCTCTAGCCCAGGAATTTGGAATGAAGACCAGAAGAGGCAGCTCAGCCCTACAGGAGGGCAAGGAGGACTATAGCTGCAAGAGCTGCTGGCTGCAATTTTCTAGATACTGCATCCTGGCTCTGGTTTATGCTGAGGCCCAACCATGGTCCTGATCTTGGGTTCTATCATGGACCCCAAAGAATTCTGTTTGCTGAAACTAGCTCAAATGGATTTTTGGTACTTGGCAGCCAAGGGTATTAATTAGAAGAGACATTCAATGAGGCAAAGATGATTATTAGAGGAACTTAATGAAAAGAGCAAAGTGATACCCTTCCCCACTAAAAAAAGTAAGGAGACCAAATCCATGTCTCCAAAGATGAACCTGCTGGAGGATGAGTGTCAGGCAAGGGACCATGGGCATATTATTCTCCCCTAGTGCTAGTGATATCAAGATGAAGAAAAGGAGCAGTTACTGTGAAAAAGAAAACTGGATTGACAGCTGTCTTGGGAACATGCAGAAAGAGGCCAATCTTTAAAATTGAAGCTAGGTAGGGAAGGAATGAATAACTGCATTACCATAAGCGAATAAGTGACATTTGACCTTCTGCCATGGTTCATGTGAACCCAATCAGCTGTACCGGCCCCAGAGGATGCCCTCCCTTACTTGGAGCTGAAATGCAGACTTCAAAATTTCACAGCTGATGACAGTATTCTCAGGAAGAGCCCATGAAGTGACAGATGGGAAGATGCTTTGCAAAGTGTAATCACTCCACCAGCACAAAAGAGAGAAATCATCATTTAATTTCTGTCCCACAATTATTATTTTGTTGAACATGTGGAAGGACAAGAGAGAGAGAGAAACTAATGAAAAATAAGCAATTTTCTAAAATTAAAACAAAAAAAATTAACAGGGCCCAGAAATCGGATTCCATCGTTTCTGTGAGTGAAGCCTTTCTATGACTTCCTGCCACCTACAGATCAAGTCCCAGACCTGGATATTGTGGCTACGCCACATTGCTCACTTCCCCTCTCCCAGCCCCAGTCCTGCCCTCTGGGCACCAGCAACATCAAAGGCTCATGGCTCTCCTACTCACCATGCTGGTCCTCATCTCTGTGCCTGGTGGCCAGCTTCTAGCACATCTCCTTCCTTGTTGACACAGATTTCATTTACTTTTTGAAAAATCACTTTGTTCTTACCACTTCATGTTCCTCTAACAATCATCTTTGCCTCATTGAATGTCTCTTCTAATTAATATTCTTCTGGCTGCAAGTAACAACAACCAGCTGAGCTGGCTTCAGCAGAGAGAATTCATTGGAATGATATTGCCTGCCCCCACATCACCTGGCTCATTCACCTGCTTAATTCCTACTTTTTTTTCTTTTTTTACTTTTTTTTTTTTTTTTTTTTTTTGAGATAGTGTCTCACTCTGTCGCC
Source organism: Pongo abelii (assembly GCF_028885655.2). Classification (NCBI taxonomy): domain Eukaryota; kingdom Metazoa; phylum Chordata; class Mammalia; order Primates; family Hominidae; genus Pongo; species Pongo abelii. Next base: position 127,072,164 of record NC_071993.2, on the reverse strand, counting down.
CTAGGTGGAGTGCAGTGGCGCGATCTGGGCTCACTGCAACCTCTGCCTCCTGGGTTCAAGTGATTCTCGTGCCTCAGCCACCAGAGTAGCTGGGATTACAGGCACACACCACCACGTCTGGCTAATTTTTTGTATTTTTAGTAGAGATGGGATTTCACCATGTTGGCCAGGCTGGTCTCGAACTCCTGGTCTCAAGTGATCCACCCACCTCGGCCTCCCAAAGTGCTGGGATTACAGGCATGAGCCACCTACTTCTTTCTTTAACCTTCAGCTCATGGATCTCCTACCCCAGCAAGACTTCAGGGCCCTGCTGGGTTAGATGCCCCACCTCTGCGCTTCCATAGTGTTCTGTACAACACTTTTTGCCATCTTCCTCACCAGTGAAACCAGGAGCTCCTCAAGGCCAGGAACTTGATTCCCCAGTGTCAGTTACTTGCATGGCTGGTTGGGAGAATTCAATAAATGTTGGACACATACACAAATTATCAAGAAGGTGAATTCTTGCTGGTGACCAATGTAATAGATATGCATCACTGTCACCTATACATATATTTTGTAATTGCCTGAGCAGTTATCCTTGTCCATGGAATCCTATTTCTCCAGAGTCTATTTCAATCTATTTCACCCACATTCTGCCTGCTTCAGACTGTCTGGTACCTCTCCCGCTCAGATTTTCCATTTGAACTTGAGATTGTTCCATTTATCACCATTATGTTGTTCTGGAACATAAGGCCACACTTATTATGGTGGACTTGATGTTACCTGGTGACAAAAACACTAATTAGGAATTACCTCATGTTTCAGATCTCAGGATGTTTTTTTCAAATGACCGAAGCTGAATGACTTGCTTGGTGTTTATTTAAATAACGATAATAAGCAGATAAGCAGGTCTTACTTATATGTAAGTGTTCAATATATGATCTCACTTCATCCTTACAATAGTCCTGAATAGTCATTATTGTTGCCATTTTATAGATAAGGAGATTGGTACTTAGAGAGATTAAGTAACTTGCTCAATATGCTACAGATAGTAAATGGTAGAGCCCAGAACCAAGCTGAGGATATCAGATTCTAAACCATCCATCATCCATATCAATGGGTGCAATTACACCCAAACACAAGCCAAATGAAGAAAAGGAGGGGGCTGAGAATGGGTGTGATGTGAACCCAAAAGGATGATAAGAAGCTTGACCAAAAACAAGTGACTATATTTCATTATGTTCCCAGCAACTATTTTATTGCTCTAAGAATGTGTGTTACTTTCTTTATTCTCTTATTGTCTGTCATAAAACTGGAAACTGGAACCTGAGGCTAGGAGTGATTGGAATGCATTAATCCTCACTTCTCAGCTGGAATTTGACATAAGACCATATATCTAAGACCACCTTAGGAATCTCTTGAAAGCAATAAGTTTGCAAACTAGATTACCAGCAGCAGCACAAACCACCTTGGGGTTTGTGAGGTCTGCACCTCTTCCCACCCCCTGCTATGAATGCTGCTCACCAGGACTCACACATTCTCTGAGACCAGAATGCAAACTATAAATCATCAAGACTTAGGAGGATAAGGAAGACTCCTTCAGGGTTTCCTCTGGATGCAATAGGCATAGGCACTGTTCTATGCAACCCCACCTGGGCTTCCTGATGGACATGTCCCTAAAAATTACAGCAATGCTCTAACAAATGTCCGATGAAAACTTCATTCAGATCAACTGACATAGATTTGGAAAAAACACATCTGAGTCCGAACATGCAGTCTGCTTCACTGCTTCTCATTTGGGGAACATTTCTCCGTTGGGCCAGAAACAGAAAAGTCTTAAAAGTGCTGAGTCTAGATATTTTTAATTAATGAAAAGAACATATCAAAATTTAATGGGGGGAAAATAGGTCAGCTTCCATTTTTTATCAAGAAAAAGGGCTCAGTGGTAAAGCCTTGGAACGCACTACAGACTGAACATGTGTTGCCATTAGAAGAATTGAGGCTGAGGCTTAAGGGTTTCCTCTGTTTTTGACTTTCTTTCTCCGTAAGTGACAGAAAATGGGATTTATTTGTAGAATTTCACTATGAATTGCTTGAGGAAAGTGGACTTGAAAAAAATCTATTGAAATAAATGTTTTGTGGAAGGTAAGCACACAAGTGAAAGGAAATGTTTAAGTTCTAACAAATGGCTGATGATTTATAAAAATGGTAACTGTGAAGCAAAGCAGGTGTATTAGTTTTTATATTGCTGTGAAGAAATACCCAAAACTGGATAATTTATTAAAAAAAAAAAAAAAGAGGTTTAATGGACTCACAGGTCCACATGGCTAGTGAGCCCTCACAATCATGGCAGAAGCTGAAGGAAGAGCAAAAATACTTCATATGTGGTATCAGGCAAGAGGGCATGTGCAGGGGAATTGCCCTTTATAAAACCATCAGATCTCATGTGACTTATTCACTACCACGAGAACAGCATGGGATAAACCCACCCCCATGATTCAATTGCCTCTTACCAGGTCCCTCCCATGACATGTGGGCATTATGGGAGCTATAATTCAAGATGAGATTTGTGTGGGGACACAGCCAAACCATATCAACCAGGTTGGAAATATTGCTCATTAGTGTATATTAAGACTTGTCTAATTCATCTTGCGAACAGAGGGAAATAAGGGAGCAATAAAGTAAAGCTGTTCCAGTGACTTGTGAATTAAAAGGAACTTGCTTCTCTTTCTGTCTCCTACAGATGAGACAGAACTGCCATTTTTCCTTTGCCACGTGCTGTGGAGTGACTCTTCCCAAAGAGAATGCTACCAACATATGAGTTGTCACATTACCCTCTTATGCCTGATTTCAAACAAGGCATTCAATAGTCACAAGGTAGAAACAGCCCAACTGTTCATCAACACATGAATGAAGAAACAAAATGTTATCAACATAACACACAATGGATATTGTTCAGCCATAAAAAAGAATTAAGTGCTTACATATACTACAATGTGGATGAACCTTGAAAATATTATGCTAAGTGAAATAACCCAGACACAGAAAGTCACATATTATATAATTTCATTTTTTTCTTTAATGGTCATTATTCTTTTATTTTTCCAGCTTTATTGAGGTACAGTTGACAAATAAAATTTTATATATCCAAGGTGTATAACATGATGATTTCATACATGTGATAAATTGTGTAATGATTGCCACAATCAAATTAACACAACCATCACCATTTTGTGTGTGTGTGCACATGTGTGTGGTGAAGACACTTAAGATTTACTCTTGACTAGGTGTGGTGGCTCACACCCATAATCCCAGCACTTTGGGAGGCTGAGGTGGGAGGATTGCTTGAGTCCAGAAGTTCAAGACCAGCCTGGGCAACATAGTAAGACTTTGTCTCTACTAAAAAAAAAAAAAAAATTAAAAAAGATCTACTCTTAGCAAATTTCAAATAAATCATACAGTATCATTAACTATAGCCACCATGCTGCATATTATATCCCCAAAACTTATTCATTTTATAACTGAAAGTTTGTACTTTTATCCAGCATCTCCCCATTTCCCCCAACCTCTCAGCCACTGGCAACCACCATTCTACTCTCTGCTTCTAGGAGTCCAGCTCTTTTATCCCACACATAAATGAGATCATACAGGATTTGTCTTTCCGTGTCTGGCTCATTTCACTTAGCATAATATCCCCTCCAGGTTCATCCCTGTTGTCACAAATGGCAGGATTTCCTTCTTTTTATGGCTGAAGAGTACTCCATTTTCTTTATCCATTCATCTGTCAGTGAGTTGTCTTTCTATCTTGGCTATTGTGAATAATGCTGCAATAAGCATGAAGATGCAGATATCTCTTCAAAATACTGATTTCATTTCCTTTGGATATATACTCAGAAGTGGATTGCTTGATTGTATGGTAGTTCTATTTTTAATTTTTTAAGGAATCTCCACACTGTTTCCCACAATGGCTATACCAACTTACATTCCCAGTGGATGAGGGTTCCAATTTCTCCACATCCTCACCAACACTTGTTATCTCTTGGGTTTTTTTTTTTTAATAATAACTGTCCTAACAGGTGTAATGTGATATCTCATTGTGGTTTTGATTTCTATTTCCCTGATGATTAGCAACATTAAGCACCTTTTCATATACCTGTTGGCCATTTGCATATCTTCTTTGGAAAAATGTCTATTCAGGTTCTTTGCACCCATTTTTTAATCAAGGTATTTGATTTTTTCATCAAGGTATTTGATTTTTTCCTATTGTGTTGTATGAGTTCCTTATATATTTTGGATATTAACCCCTTATAAGATATATGGTCTGCAAATATATTTGCATTCTGTAGGTTGTCTTTTCCTTTTTCTTAATTTTTTTTCTTTTCTCTTTTGATCTGCCACTTCAGGAGGTTGTCCTTTCATTCTGCAGGTTGTTTCCTTTGCTGTGCAGGAGATTTTTAGTTTGATGGAGTCCCATTTGCTTATTTTTCCTTTTGTTTCCTGTGCTTTTGATGTCATATCCAAAAAAATCATCACCAACGAATGTCAAGGAACTTTCTTCCTATGTTTTCTTCTAGACATTTTATGATTTTAAGTCTTATATTTATGTCTTTAATCCATTTTGAGTTAATTTTTGTATGGTGTAAGGTAAGAATCTAATTTCATTCTTTTTCACATGGATATTGTTTTCCCAGCACCATTTTTTAAAGAGATTATCCTTTCCCCACTGTGTGTTCCTAATGCCCTTATGAAAGATTTGTTGACTGTATATGTGGAGGTTTATTTCTGGGCTTATATAATTCCATTTATATTAAATATCAGAATAGGTGAATTCATAGAGACAGATTGATGGTTGCATGGAGCTAGGGAAAGAGGAGAATAGGGAGCAACTGCTTAATGGATACGGGGTTCCCTTTTGGGGTGAAGAAAATGTTTCAGAATTAGATAAAGGTGTGACTTCAACATTGTGAATGTATAAATGCCTCTGAGTTTTTCACTTTAAAATTGCTAATTTTATCTTATGTGAATTTCACCTCAATTTTTTAAATTCTATAAAACAAGGTATTTACCTTAATAAATGCTATATGGAAATTTTAACACCTGAGTAAGAGGATGGTATAATAAATGCTTATAGTAAAAACACATTTATGAGAGCAGGCCTGCTGCCCTCCACATCACTCAAAAGTGAAGCGTGGAATTCTTTGGATGGGTCATAATCTTCTGAAGAGATATAGATTTAATTACAGGACTATGGGTTTAGTTGAGTAGGAAACCTCCCAGCCACAATATTCTATCTACCATCTCCTATGTCCATTCTTATAAGAAAAAAAAATGCAAACGTCAACATCTCCCAAACTTCTTTCTTTAAAGCTGTGCCATGGTTATGTCTGCCTTTTGTTGAGTACGTTGGGTGTGGGAGAGCAAACTGTCCCACCCCAAGACGGCCCCTCAGGTTCACGGAAACACCATGCACCATAGCACTCACAAGCTCCTCTAGGACGTGAACCTCCATCCATACTCAGGATCCAGCCCCTGCACAGGGAAAGACCTGAGTTTTAAACAAATCAGGGAATCTGAGAACACTGGAAAGTTTACTTTTTGCTGGCTCAAGTCTTATTATATTTGCTCCATCTCCACAAAAAACCCTACTCTAAGGAAATGTACTGTACAAGAGAGATACGTTAATTATGAATCCCAGGCCGTGACTCTCAACTCTTCCCTCCCAGAAAGAAATACCCTAGAGTTAAAAACTACTTCAGTTCTAAAATAACTTATCAGGACTTTAAAATAACTCTGCTGCCTGCAACCAGAAATCGGCTAAAGCAGGTTCAAAGCTGAATGGGTGGAAGGGATAATGCAATTCCTAGTGCAATTCTTTCCACATGGGGCCATAGGAGGAGAGAACATCTGAACACACTGCTGGTCCTTAGACACACTCTTTTCAAGTTGAACATTTGCACAGGACAATGACTAGGAAAGAGACATATCTGAATGTACATAGAAAGTAACTCATAAGCAATGATGCAAAGTTGGAATCAGAAGCTGAATGCAAATCTGAAAGCTACACTTGTACAGCATCTTCACCCAGAAATTCCTCGATACTGCAGGGGGAAAAAGTCCAATTTGTCAGTGTTGACAAGAAAACATATTATTATTCTAAAGACTGCTTTTCCTTGGGATCTATTTCAGGAGATGCAGGCACAGAACACAATGTGATGCGTGCACTGGGAACTGTCCAAGGTCCCCAAATAAATCTCCTACTGTTATCTTCCTCGAGAGGAAGGAAAGAAACAAACCAAGGAAATAAATACTATTGCACCAAACTGGTAATTAGAGAATCAGTAAACAGAACAAGCCCTAAAGTTTGGATACCATCATATTTGTCTTCCTCTCTTCACTCTAGAATTTTTTGCACATCTTCAGATAGGGGGAAACTGATCAAAATGATAAGCTACTGACAGTCTACCTCCCCTTGCCTCAAGTCATAAACACAACATTCCTCTCTTTCAGAATCTCTATTCATATCAGAGAGCATAAGACAGACAGAGGTTTGCATTAACAAATTCTTTTTTTATCTTTTTTTTTCTTACTTCAGAGATCTTTGTTCTGATGCATTAAGAAATTCTTTTTTTTTTTTTTTAGACGGAGTCTTGTTCTGTCACCCAGTCTGGAGTGCAGTGGTGTGATTTCAGCTCACCGCAACTTCTGTCTCCCAAGTAGCTGGGATTACAGGTGCATGCCACCATGCCTGTCTAATTTTTTATATTCTTGGTAGAGACGGGGTTTCACCATGTTGGTCAGGCTGGTCTCGAACTCCCGACCTCAAGTGATCTGCCCACCTCAGCCTCCCAAAGTGATGGACCACCTGATTTGTGAACTCCCTGGAATTTTGCACAAAATGTGTGTTTACCTGCATCATCTAGAGAGAGGGGTAATAATTTCATCAAGCCCTCAGAGGGATCCTTAACCCAAACAAGCTGTAGGTTCATTATTTTAAAGGCTCCCAAGAGAGATAGAATGACTGAGCAGAACCTAGTTTTGGCTTGGCCCTTGGGTTGCCACCATCTTTACCATATTCAGAATCTGGTCTTCAGGAGCTATGGAAATATTTTCACTCTACTGGTTTATTCAAACAATTTTTGTTGTATCTATTATGTACAAGAATGGGGAGTGGAGCCAAAAGCCATTGTAAAATTTGAAACCAAGTCCCACAAAATTAGGCAAGCATCAATTAAGAGAACTCACAATGCTAAAGCAAATCAGGTACATTTTACAAAGACTTGCTCCAAATCAGCAATGACTTACGTTGACTTGGCTTACTTGAGACTTTAAATTTAACAGATATGCTCTTAAACCCTTCCACCTTCCTTCAGTTTAACCTATACCTGTAGACACAACATTGTGAGGTTGCAATTTAAATTCATATCCAAATCTGCAGATAGTCACAAAACTAAATCAAGTCATTAGCATATTGTGGTTTCCCAAGACTCTAGTCCTATATACAATTTTCTTAACAGCTGCTATTGATTTGTCTTGCATGATCCCAGGTGAGACCAGTTCTATTCTCTAGAATCTTCTCTGACAGGCTCTACAGTGTGTGTGTCATCCACACAAACTCAGACAGCAGAAGTCAGATCCACATGGGCACTTCATTTAAAAAAAAATCACCTCGCAGCATGGAGAATGCAGGTTCTGAACTTCAACAGGAAAGTCTCTTAAAGGTTTCTCCTCACTCCCACCCCTGCTGTATTTCTCTCCAATGTATTTCTGTTGTTTATTAAGAGGTTGTCCAGGCTTAGAGATGTTCGTGTTTACATCGAAAGAAAGCAGCAGAGCTGGATGGGAAGCGAGGCAGTGCTGCAGCTGCAGAACCCAGCCTCCCAACCACAGGCCATTCTGGGAAGGTGGCATCCCAGTTTAACGAGAAGAAAACAGAGACGCATATATGTCTATACAGTATTTGGTCACCCACAGGCCAGCATTCTTCCCATTCCTCCAAGAGCAAGGCAGTTACTTCTGACCTGTTAACCACAGCACTGAGTCAGACCTAAGGTAAAATGTCCAGATCAGCCCTGGGCAAGACAGTGAGGCTGGCCAGATTTGGCTCTTCTTCTTGCACTCCATCCAGCCTGTCCCCTTTCTACTTCTTCCCCCACCAACCTCCACCCCCAGCTAATCACCCACCAGCAGCCCACTCTGTGAGCATATCCTTCAGAGATCCTTGTTCTGATCCATAAGAAATTCTTAACCAGAGAGGGACCACCTGATTTGTGAACTCCATGCAATTGTGCACAAAATGTTATGTTTACCTGGTCCTGAAAACCATCCCAGTCCCCTGGTGTATCCCTGGCTTGGGATCCTATGGGACATGTTTTCTCTCACTTCCGGGTGAACAGAGATGTCCTGCACAACCAGCCTGTCTCCCTCTCTCTCTCCAAGCAAAATGTGTGTCTCTTGGCAGTGACATTTGAGGACCAAGCCTTCATACTGGCTTCCCAGCGGAACCCAGTGTAGGCTTGTCTTGGATGCTCCTGGAGCAGTGACAGATGCTGCCAGGTGGGGTGCTGGGCGCTGACTTCCACGCAGATGCCAGGGTGAATGCAAATTCCCTCCAGGCATTGCAGCCATTTGCTCCAATCTCGCTTCTGCCAGCATCTCCTCTGCCAGATTCAACACTGGTTTTTTTTTTTTTTTTTTTTTTTTGCTTCTTTTACTTTCTCTGCCCCAACCCCTGAGGGAGCTATTAATGAATGGACAACTGCCCAAAGATCAGCAGCCACAGGCCGGTGGAAGCCACGAAGCTGGAGAAGCTCCAAAGGGAACAGGCCCCGCTGGCGAAGGAGCCGTGACCTTGCCCGGCCAGCGTGCGGTGGGGTCACGCCCCAGCTGCACTGAACTATCATATCCGGAGCTGCGCTCTCGGCAGGAGCACGCATCTTAGCAGTACAGCTTCTCGACCAGAAATACAGGTCTAACAATCAACTGCAACCCACGACGGCCTCACACAAGAGCTGCAGCCCCAGCACCGAGCTCCTCGAGGGCCCTCTACGAAGCCAGCCGCATTCCTCCAGGGGGCTGTGTTCTCTCAGGGACACTGTGGGCGCTGGCGGGCTAGAGCGAGGAGCCAGGGTCACACTGCACCTTCCGAATTCTCTCCCTCTGCACTTTGGTCACTCCGGAGAGGTCCAGGCAGAGCCGCGAGCTGCGCACCGGGACCAGACGGGGATCCTAGTCCCTCCTGCGCCACCTGCGGGCCGCTCCATGCGCAGCGACCCAGGGTCAGCAAATAGAGTGGTGACAAGAGGCGCAGACGGCTCTTTTGCGCTTCTTGGGGGGCTGCGGAGAGTTGTAGGGAGGATTGAATGAGTCCAGTATTCAGCGTCAGTGTTCTCTATCAAAAAGGTTTGCTATTTCTATCCTATCCGGTTTCTTCTAACAACTCTTTTTTTCTCGTGTCCCTGGAATCACAAGACCTCACTGCATTTCACTACACAAAAGCACACAGCTAAAACTGAGGTATCCTGATGCAAGTCACTGATCCCAGAGAGAAAACAAGTGATTTACTCCCAGGAATTACACAAGGTCCGGATGGAATAGTGCTGTTTATCTGACCACCAACATTCTCAACCTCAGTTGTCATTTTCAGACAAAAATCAAAAACTATGTAAATATAAGGAACGTCTCCTTATGTGCCTCCTCAGCAGTGTTCATACTTTACAGAAAACTATCAAAGTTTCTATCTTTTCTGATATAAATGGAGAAACAGCAACAGAGAATTGAGAACAAGGGAAGTAACTACACTGTTTGGTAACATATGTTGAAGTCCTAGTGCCTGGGGCCTCAGAATGGGACCTTATTTGAAAATAGGGTCATTTTAAAGATGGAGTCTTGCTCTGTTGCACAGGCTGGAGTGCAGTGGCACAATCATAGCTCACTGCAGTCTTGAGCTCCTGGGCTCAAGCGATTCTTCCTGCCTCAGCCTCCTGAATAGCTGGGACCACAGGCAGCTCAATACAAATTTAGATGAGGTCATACTAAAGTAGCGTGGGCCCCTAATCCAATATGACTGGTGTCCACATCAAAGGGAAAAATCTGGACACAGGCGCACACACACAGTGATATGGTTTGGTTCTGTGTCCCCACCAAATCTCATGTCAAACTGCATTCCCCAATGTTGGAGGTGGGGCCTGGTGGGAGGTGACTGGAATGAGTGTGGTTCCTCATGAATGGTTTAACACCATACCCCTTGGTGCTGTTCTCATGATACTGAGTTCTCACCAGATCTGGTTGTCTAAAAGTATGTAGCCCCTGCCCACCCCCCGACCCACTCTCTCTTGCTCCTGCTCCAGCCACGTAAGACGAGCCTGCTTCCCCTTCACCTTCCACCATAATTGTAAGTTTCCTGAGGACTCCCCAGAAGTCGAGCAGATGCCAGCATCATACTTCCTGTGTGGCCTACAGAACTGTGAGCCAATTACACCTCTTTTATTTAATAAATTACTCAGTATCAGATATTTCTTTATAGCAATGCGAGAATGGACTAATACACAGGGAGAGTATCATGTGAGCATGAAAGCAGAGACCAGGGTCATGTGTCTACATGCGGAGGAACATCAGAGATGGTCAACAAACCACTAAAAGCCAGGAGAGAGCTCTGGAAGAGATTCTCCCTCACAGCTCTTCGAAGGAATCAATCCTCCCAACACTTGATCTCCAATTTCTACTCTCCAAAACTGGGAAATAATAAATTTCTGTTGCAGGAAGAAACCAAGGCAGTGGTAGAGGAAGAGAATGTGGCTGTGGCAGAGGAAGAAGGGGTCATAGGTCATAATGTCTCTCAAGATGACTCTTTCAAAGTGATATGGGATTTGGGATATTTTTTGTACAGGTTTTGTTTATGTCAGTTTTCAATCAACATAAATGTGGGACAAAAAAAGCTTCTGTTGCATGCTGTTTGTTACAGTGGCTCTAGCAAACTGATACATCTTCCACAACCAGAAAGTGTAGGGAAAATGATGCATTCTTCCTTCCACAACCAGAAAATGTAGGTTATGTGGAGAAGAGGCAACAGTGGGTGGTCTGTGGATATTCATGGATTTACTTCACAAAGATTTTTGGGTACCTGCCCTGGGTAGCTACTGTGCTTGGCTCCAGGGCTACAACAGAGAGTAAATCATGGTCCAGTCAGATAGGCTCTCAAGCCACAACACTGACTTCCCTACAGCCAGGACAAGTGCTTAGGGAGCATGAGGAGAGTAGCATAGGGACTGGAGGTATCTAGGAGGAATCTGCGTGTAACCAGGAACAGCTGTGTGTAACCAAGGAGAGCCAGAGGTGGCCAGGATAACAGATGCAACAGCAATCAGGGCTACAACAGTGAAAGAAGAGGCTTCTGGCAGCTCAAATGCCCACAACCAATGTTGCTGACACAAAAATATGAGGAGGAAACATCCTCTCTTAGCAACTGGCATGACATCTTATCTTGTTGAAAAGACATTTTGCTAAGAATTCAGAGTGGGAAAGTATGATGAGACCTCAAATGTTATGTTCTAGTAAAACTGTAGGTCACTAAACTGCTTCTAAGTGAGAGCAGGATCTGTTACCAGCATTGATTCATCTGGCTGAGCAAGTTAGGCTGAGCCCTGCACAGGGAAGCAAAGAGATCCCTAGTGGAAGGGCAAAAGGCAAGGGACTTTGGGGACAGAGAGAAATGCCTAATTGGGATTTTTAAGTCAGTTATTGAGGTGAAGGGTGGCTAAAGTCCTCCCTCTGTTTCTTCCAGGAATTTTCCAGTGACTGCCCCCATTATTCCTCAATGCTCAGGGAAGGGCCTTGGTGGGGACAGCCCAGTGAAAAGGACAGGTGGACGCTGACAGCTGATTAGCCCAGATGTTATGTTTTTTTAATAACCTTCTCACCATTACTCTAGTTGTGAGGCATGTGCACAAACAGAAACACCACCTGACTCCATGTAAAAACTATTCTCGGGAATAATGTTTTCCGAAAACAATGATATTTGCTACATTCTTTAACCTGTCTGTGAACAGGGAGGCTTATCTTTAGTTCTCACAAACACCATGTAAGGTGTGTAGCATCCTGCCTATTTTAAAGATAAGGAAGAGAGGCTCGGGGAGCCCAAGTAACTTGCCAAATCCTGCAGTGGCGTGTGGTGGGGACTGGATTCTCTCTCCCTCCACCCAGATGTCTTTCCATTCCAGAACGTGACTGCCTGGCCCCTTCATGCGCCTCAGTCAGTCCACCAAACTGGAAATCATAGACTCTGTGTGTGACTTGAAATGAACAGCCTAACAAATTTCAGGGGCGCTGAGAGTGTGGGGAGGAGTGGGAGTGGTTACAAGACTTTTTAGGATGAAAACACTTGTATTCATAGACTTTGTAGTCAAGTTCTCGCTATCCGATCACATCGCCGGAAGCAATGCTGGATTTGCCCTCTCTCACTTTTACACCTATATACAGAAAGATGACCTCCAAACAGTGCTGTGGTCACAATCACCCAAATCTCAATTCACAGGGTGGTAGTTTTACAACTGTAAGGAGCCCAGATTTTTCTGTAAGAGGCAGAAATCTGCTGAGTGCCCAGTTTTTTATGGTATATGGTTTTAATTCCCCCTAACTCAATTATGATTCTATACATGTTAAAAGCTACACTCAGTCTTCGGGTGGCTGAATTATTTTTTCTTAACATAATTCATGAATTATGGCTTATATACAATGAAATTCTATGTAACCTCTAAAAAGAGAAGTAGGTATATACATACATATGTAAAAGAGAAAATATGTCTATAGTATGTCAAATGAAACAAAGTAAAGAGGAGAATGGCATATATATGTGCCTATTTTTTATTCTAAAAAATAAAAGATTAGGCCGGGCCCAGTGGCTCATGCCTGTAATCCCAACACTTTGGACAGCCAAGGTGGGCGGATCCCCTGAGGTGAGGAGTTCGAGACCAGCCTGACCAACATGGCGAAACATTATCTCTACTAAAAATATAAAAATTAGCCAGGTGTGGTGGCTGGTGCCTGTAATCCCGGCTACTCAGGAAGTTGAGGCAGGAGAATTGCTTGAACCCGGGAGGCGGAGTTTGCAGTAAGCCGAGATTGCGCCACTACACTCCAGCCTAGGAGACAAGAAGGATACTCCATCTCAAAAATAAATAAATAAATAAAAGATAATTATATATAAAGAGATACAAGAAACGTTCACATAACCACACATGGTAAAAATTGGGAAAGCAGCCCAAAAAAACAGGAGAGTTTGGCATCTGCCTTCCACTGAGCATTAAGGGAGCATTCTGAGAAAATGCTGCTCAGCCAATGGACCAGCCAAACACACTGTCAGTCTTTGGCTCGCTTAGAGTTTCTATCGTGAACAAGTGTTGAATTTCATCAACTGTTTTTTTGGCCCATGTTGAGATGATCACCGACTTTTCTCCCTTAACCCATTAATATAATTTACCTCAATTGATGTTATAATGTTAAATCAAACCCAGCTTGTTCATGATTTACACAACTAATGGAGGCAGGATTTGGCTGGCTAATATTTTCGGTAGGATTTTTGTAATCATGTTTCTAAGTGACCTTCCTTTCCCATTCAGCCCTTGTCAGGTTATGGAATCAAAGTTATTCAACCTCAAAATATGACTTGAGAATTGTTCCTTCTTTTTCAATATTCTGGAATAGTTTGTATATAATTTGGATTATTTATTTCTGGAATGTCTGACAGAAATTGCCAGTAAAAGCCATCTGGAATATCCTTTGTGGAAAGACTTTTAACAAATGGTTCAATTTTCTTAGATTATAAGACTATTCAATATTCAATTTCTTCTTAAGTTAATTTCAGTAGGCTATATTTTTTGACAAGTTTGTCCATTTTATCTAAACTTAATGTTTGTTAGCTTAAAGTGGTTTATGTTATATTTTAGTGTCTGATTCCTAATATTTTCATTTCTAATATTATTTGTTTCTCTCTTCTTTTCTAGATCATTTTTACCAAAAGTTTGACATTTGTTTTAGTCTTTTCAAGAATCAAATTGGCTTTATTGATCCTCTCAACAGAAAATGTTTTCCTATTGTTATTCTAATGTTTTCCTATTGTTATTCTAATGTTTTCTATTTTGTTAATGTCTGTCCTTAACCTATTACTTTCTCATTTGACTTAGGTTTATTCTACTTTTTTTCTACTTAAGTCTGATGGTTGTTAGTTCATTAATTTTTTGCCTTTTTAACATATTAAATATTAATTTATTAAATATAATATGGGATATTTAATATTGATACTCAATATGCTATTAACTTATTAAATATAAAATGGGATATCCTATATTATATGCCATATATCTTTAACATGTTATATTAAATTATATTAAATATTTAACACTATCCATTTTCTTCTAAGAAATACTCCACAAGATTTAATATTTCACCAATATCTCATGCACTGCTGACCCCAAGGAGTTGTGGGGCAGCTTGCTGGGTACTGACGTCAGTTTCCATCAAAGGCCCCCCAAGCGCTGTGGCACAACCCACACTGCACCCTTCCCCCTTTGTTGCTCACTGGCTCCAAGTTTTGCTCAGGTATTGAGAGTCCTTGGCTTCTCAGGCTGTTTCCAGCCCCAAGGGGTTAATGCTGAGTACTGAGCCACTGTGGGAATCCAGTTCCCTCCCATGTGATTGGAACAAACCTTGCATGTGACTCAATCCGAGCCACTGGGATTGGAGGAAAGCCTGGCAGGGGTAGAGGCGGGAGAATTGGCAGAAAGGTTTTTGTTCCCAATGAAAAGAAACACAAAGGAGAAAACACTGCTCCCCTTTGCTAAATGTTGTCACATTCAGTGGCAGGAACTCCCAAAGCTATTTTGCAACTGTGAGGGGGAATGTTTCCCACACACCGAAAATGGCAGAGCTGAAAGCAAGAAAGCAACAAGAAATTGACGATGTGGAAGGCCTGCAACTGCATTTCTTGTTACATAAGATAAGAAGCTCCTTATTATTTAAGCTCCTTTTGCCAGGTCTCATTATTTGCAGCTAAAATTGTCCTGCAGGTGCCACAGGAAGACAGCCTCCTGCCTGCTGAATGGCACTGAGTGGCAGATTTACGGTGGCATTGCAATGTCATCTTAGAATGCTTACCATGAATAGGGCAACTGAAAAAGACACGTGTTCTTGCAGCATTGCTTATGTCATCTTAGAAAAAGCACATTATTCTACATCATTCTTTTGTTCTTAGGAACTCAGGAAAATGTCTCTTTTGTAAACGCATATTAAAATGATAGATGATCAGAATAAGCTTGTGAGAGGAAAAAAATAAATAAATGAAGTGAGGTCAGAGCTTGTGTCTGCCATCGTGAGGACCCAGAGCAGCCTCCTGAAAAGCCACATTACCAGCTGGGCATTCACACGGCCTGAGACACGGGATGTGTCCCTGTACATGTGTCACTACCTGCCAGGTACAGTACAGGCATGTTGGAATGGTCTTGGCTAAGCACTGACTTTTCTAGAAGATAACATTTCCATGTTAGGGTCCTTGCCCATATCTTCCAATGCTGTCTTCAGTTGGTATTATTCAGTGTCCTTGGGTTGCAGGTGACTGAAACATTATCTCAGAATAGTTTAAGAAGGCAAAAAGGAAAAGCACACATTTAACGGTTCATGTGGGCAAACCAAGGAAAGGGGTGTCTGGATGTAAGGACCTAAGCACCCCATCAGGATGTTGCCTCCTCTTCTCGGCTTTTCTCTGCACATCAGCTGCCTTCTCTCAGGCAGATTTCTCCACGGGGCTGGAACCACAATGGCCAGCATCCCGTGGCTGTCACGCAGACTCTCGGGTGGAGAGTCAAGCCTGCCCCCCACCAGCTCCAGTGGGAAACTCTCTCACTGCCCACTTTGGGTCACATGCTTATCACTGGACCAATCTCTATGAGAAAGAGGGTGTTGGGAGTTGAACCGTGTTCCCTCAAAAGATATATGCAAGTCCTAACTCTTGGTGCCTGTGAATGTAACCTTGTTTGGAAATAAGGTCTTTGCAGATGTAATCAAGTTCAGATGGGGTCGTATTGTATTAGGGTGAGCCCCAGTCCAATAACTGGTGTCCTTACAAGAAGCAAGAAGTTTGAACACAGGTTGGAGTGATACATCTACAAACCAAGAGATACTAGGGGTTGCCAGCAACTTCAGAAGCTGGGAGAGAGAAATGAAACAGATTCTAACTCAGAGCCTCCAGAAGGAACCAACCCTACCATCACCTTGCTTTAAGACTCCTACTTTCTACTACTGTGAGAGAATCCATTTCTGTTGTGGTAAGCAACCCGGTTTGTGGCATTTCATTACAGCAGTTGTAGGAAACTAAGACAGAGGGCAAGACACCTCATCTAGTATAAATGTGATGGCATAGGCTTTGTTTTAAACTGTTTCTTTTCAAAAACTTTTCTTATCTAGCACATTTATACTAGATAAGGTGACCCCTTGTGATGGTTAATTTTATATATCAACCTGACTGGACTAAGAGATGCCAAGATAGCTGATAAAACATTATTTCTAGGTGTGTCTGTCAGGGTGTTTCCAGAAGAGACCTTTGAATCAGTAGACTGAGTAAAGAAGACCACCGTCACCAATGTGGATGGCATCCTCCAATTCACCGAGGGCCCAAATACAACAAAAGGGCAGTCAAAAGATGAATTTTCTCTCTCTCTGCTTGAGCTGGGATGTCCAATTTCTTCTGTCCTTGGACGTCAGAGTTCCCAGTTCTTGGGCCTTTGGACTTGGACCAGGACTTACACCACCAGCTCCCCTGTCTCTCGGGCCTTTGGACTCAGACTGAATTACACCATGGAATCTCCTGCTTCTCCAGCTTGCAAATGGTAGAGCATGGAACTTCTTGGCCTCCATAATCACATGAACCAACTTCCAATAATACATATACATCTCGTAGTGGTTCTGTTTCTCTGGATTGCAGGTCGATCAGGTGCCCACTGCAGTGGGAAGGGAGGCGGGGTACTATGAATGGCAGCCCCTAATACATGGCTGGAGGAGAAAAACGAGCTGTACCCCAGAAAAGGGAGAGGCGCCTTGTTACTGGAAGTAGAGGGTAAAGAGTGCTGGTCAGGCAAGCACAGGAGCAACTGCGTCATATCATCCTGTCATCATCTGTGGCCAGATTTCTTAGAGATGGAGAAAGAGGAATATGGTTTTGGGTGGCAGGAAATGTTTATTCCTTCTTCTGAAGATAGTGCAGATTCCTTCATCCAAAGCTAGGAATCTACAAGCCACTGCAATTTGAACAGTTTTATTCTTCAAGGATTGAAGTAGCTTGATTTGGTTTGACAGTCAGGAAGTTCATAGATTCACTCTGTGGTGCAATTCTGCTGTAAGAAATGTTTTATTAATTACACCAAGATACATAACAACTTAAAGGTAAAGTTCCTGTGAAGCACATATTCTATTTCAGTTACCTATCAGAGTTGACCTTTTATCTCAGCAATAAAATTGAAATTGTGCATCAAATATGATAAAAATCTATTCCAATGAATTGAAATTAGTTATCATGAATGTGCTTTTAAACTATTTTTAATTGCTAACATACCGATATTAAATGGAGAGTTAGAAGATGAAAAAGTGTACTTATACAGAGTAATCTTCAAGCAGACACCATTAGATGGCCTTGTGCTTAAAGATTCTATTTCCAGGCAAGCCCCACTGCAGTTAGAATTCTAATGAACCACACAGACAGAATCCTTTAACAGCTTGGGCAGCCAGGAATCTTCTCCACAACCATATTCACTTTCAGTATGCACGCCTTGCACGTGGACAGCAAAGGTAAAGGAATTAGCCTCATGAATATGCATTCAAACCAGTCAGCCAAGAAAGAATCTACTGAGTCCTCATTCATCATAGCCAAAGTGCTGCTTTAGACACTCTATGTATATCAACTAAGTTAAATCTCACAATACGCTCATGGGTTGGGTACTATTATTATCCCCATTTGATAGACGCAAACTAAGAAACAGAGAGGTTATGGTACTTGCCCAGATCACACAGCCAAAACAGGAGCAGAGCACCAGGGTTCTAACTTAGACTGTCTGGTTCCAGAGTCTGTGATCTTAACCTGCCTGGGACACAAGGATCTGACAAAGATCCCTAAAGGGTCTTAAAATACCTCTGCCAAGATAAAACTTTTCTAAGTGAAGTTTTAGTCAACAGTACTTGATAGCAGAAAGTGAAATGGTAAGTAAAGAAAGCAGTTCTGTCCATCCACGCGGTGTTTGACAACAACCACTGTAGTCAGAAAGGTGGTAAAGGAAGTGAGGGGCTGCCCTGGAAGAACAGGCAGGATTAGGTTAAGGTGAGCAGAATCCAGGTGCTCATAACCCAGAGAGAGCCACAGTTTGTCTCTTTGCCATAGAATAGAGTCGTCTTGTTTCCTTTCACATAGCTTGGGCCGGAATCCACAGGTCACCAGGAAACGTGTGGCAAAACCACCCAGGTGAATAGGTGCAAACCCCTGTAAACTAGGGTGACCAACTCACCCTGGCCTTTCCAGACATTCCCTAGTTTTCACACTAAAGTGCCGAGTCCAGAGACCCTCTGAGTCCTGGGCAGACAGAATGCTTGGTCACCTTACTTGTAAAATTCTAATAGGAGAAGGAAAGCTTTTCGAAAAGAAACAGTTTAAAACAAAGCCTATGCCATGCACATTTCTACTAGATAAGGTGACCCCTTGTGATGGTTAATTTTATGTACCAACTTGACTGGACTAAGAGATGCCCAGATAGCTGATAAAACATTATTTCTAAGTTTGTCTGTCAAGGTGTTTCCAGAAGAGACCTTAGAATCAGTAAAGACCACCGTCACCAATGTGGATGGCATCCTCCAATCCATTGAGGGCCCAAATAGAACAAAAAGGCAGTCAAAAGATGAATTTTCTCTCTCTCTGCTTAAGCTGGGATGTCCAATTTCTTCTGCCCTTGGACGTCAGTGTTCCCGGTTCTTGGGCCTTTGGACTTGGACCAGGACTTACACCACCAGCTCCCCTGTCTCTCAGGCCTTTGGACTCATACTGAATTACACCACTGGATTGCCTGGTTCTCCAGCTTGCAGATGGCAGATTATGGGACTTCTTGGCCTCCATAATCACGTGAACCAATTCCTAGAATACATATATATCTCCTAGTGGTTCTGCTTCTCTGAAGAAACTGCCTAATACACCTCAAAAAGACTAAAACCATTGATACCACTGAACCTGAGCTTCTCTGGACACTGCCACATCGAGGCTGTGGGACCTTAGGAGAATCACCTCATCACTCCAGGCCTTAGGAAGATCACCTCATCGCTCTGGGCCCTAGTTTCCCCACCTGTAAAATTAAATTTCAGTGCTAATAACCAACCTATTATTCTTGAGTTAACATCAGTGTTAGAGGAGAGCTCCTGACCATACACACACACACACACACACATACACACACACACTATACAAAGTTTTCTTATTTAGGGGAAAAACTCATTCTGCACATTATTTTTCACTTGAGATATTCATTATTTGAGGTATACTCTAGCATAAATTTAGTACTTGGGGATTTTTTTAAAGATGATTTTTCTAGATTTTTAACATGTTTCCTAATTTTACTATAGCCAGTCTTAATTTCACAATTAAGGGTGGGGGTGGGGAGATGCCTTCAGAATAACTGATGTGATAAACATCACAAGATGCTCTTCATGAATGGTAGCTCTTATCTCCCAGACACGTACCTTGGGAAGGCTGAACAAGCTAGGTCAGGAGAGCAGCAACCACCAGGAGCTCTCTGCTCCAAATAACAAGGCCCCTGTTGATTGGGCTACCATGTTACCATTTGAAGACAAGGGTAGAATTTGTATAGTGGATTGATTATTAAAGAAATGTGGTTAGAACAATTCTAGTCAACAAAAATCCACTAAGCATACAGGACACAGAGAGCTGTGGCTCAGTAAATCTAACTGAAATATAAGCAACTTAATTTCAATAAGTATAAGAAAATGGTTTTGTTGGCCAGGCACAGAGGCTCATGCCTATAATCCCAGCACTTTGGGAGGCCGAGGTAGGTGGATTGCCTGATGTCAGGAGTTCAAGACCAGCCTGTCCAACATGGTGAAACCTCATCTCTACTAAAAGTATGAAAAAAAAAAAATAGCTGGGCGTGGTGGCATGCACTTGTAATCCCAGCAACTCGGGAGGCTGAGGCAGGAGGATCGCTTGAACCCAGGAGGTGGAAGTTGCAGTGAGCCGAGATCACACCACTGGCCTCCAGCCTGGGTGATAGAGCAACTCTGTCTCAAAAAAAAAAAAAAAAAAAAAAGGTTGTGAACTATTTTCCATGCTGATGTTGGGGAAGGGGACAGTCTAGGCGCAGATAATTTGCCAGGTAGTATATCATGTGACCCACTCACCTTTCCTCTGTGCCCAACTATGATTACCCTCTCACTCTTTGTTTCCAAAGGAATGCAGAGCCAATTTTTTAAATCATGTCTTTGTTTCCTGGAATAGAGGATATTAAGAGATTAAGACTGTGAACACTGATGCCCTTCTGACCTGACTGAGCCTTGTACTTCACTCCTGAGTTCAACCTACTTATATAGATGGCAGGTGACAAGTAAAGACAAAATTATGTTGTCTACCCACTGAGATGGGATGCATCTCAGGTAAGGGACTCATAGCCAAGGTCACACTGTCAATCAAAGACAGAAAAATTGGATCCTGAACTTCCAGTAAACAGAGCAACAAGTATTTTTACCTTTCATATCAGTAAGAGGGTTATCTCATCTTTAGCTGGTAAGAACTTGTTCTGCAGAGAGATTGCAATTTAACACCTAGCATGCCATCTCTAATGGGTAACATGCACAAACTTTCTGCCTTTTCCTATCTACAAGATCAGAGTAAGTGTCCAAGCTTTGGTTTATTTTATATATCCCTAAATACAGAGGTACCCCTGAGTTAGGGTGACACAGAGCATTCTAGAAGCAACCTTATAGAAAAACTTAATTGCAGGCTTAATCCCAAAATAGAAATTCTTTTCACTGCAAATTGTCAGTGTGATTTGGCATGCCCCAAAATACACACTTGGGTGCCATTGGTCATTCTTTCATTAGAGTTTTATTTCTGAGCTGCCTGAAGTTTTTTATTCTTTTATCTTCCTAAACTTCAGTCATTTAAAATAGTGTGGCAGTTATGAAACAATAAACATAGACATCAATGAAATAGCATACTGTCCAGAATTAGACACACATAAATGATCAGTTGGGTTTCAACAAAGGTGCCAGGGCAATGGATTAAAAAAAATCTTTTTAACAAATGGCCCTGGGGCAATTGGTCATCCACATGCAAAAAAAGAAAAGAACAACTCAAAATGCATTATAGACCTAAATATGAGGGCTAATACTATAAAATTTCTGGAATACACAGGAGAAAATCTTAATGACTTTGGGTTAGGCAAAGATTTCTTCAGTAAGACACAAAAAGCAGGAATTTTTCTTTTTGATAAGTTGGACTCCATCAAAAATATAAACATTTTACTCTTCAAAAAACCCTTTTTGCAAAAATATTTGCAAAACTTACATCTATCCAAAGCACATAAAAAATGCTTACAATTCAATAATAAGACAAATAGGCAAAATATTTGAACAGACATTTTGCCAAAGAAGACACGGATGGCAAATAAGCACATGAAAAAAATGCTCTGTATCATTAGTCATCAAGGAAATACAAATAAAAATCACAACGAAACACCAGTACACACCCACTAGAATGGCTAAAATTAAAAAGACTGAAAATAACAAGTGATGGCAAAGATGTAGAGGAAGGAAATCCTAGCCAGCACAATCAAGCAAGGGAAAGAAATAAAGGGCCTCCAAATTGGAAAGAGGAAGTCAAACTATCTATGTTTTCCAATGATATAATCATATAACTAGAAAACCCTAAAGCCTCCTCCAAAAGACTTCTAGATTTGATAAATGAATTCAGTAAAGTCTCAGGTTACAAAATCAACCTACACAAATCAGTAGCACTACTATACAATGACAACAATCAAGCTGAGACTCAAATCAAGAACTCAATCTCCTTTACTATAGCTGCAAAAAAATAAAATAAAATACCTAGGAATATACTTAACCAAGGAGGTGAAAGATCTATATAAGCAGAACTACAAAACACTGCTGAAAGAAATCACAGTGACACAAATGGAAATATATGTCATGCTTATGGACTGGAAGAATTAATATCATAAAAATAACCATACTTCCCAAAGCAATCTACAGATTCAATGCAATTTCTATCAAAACACCAACATCATTGTTCACAGAATTAGAAAAAGACAATTCTAAAATTCATATAGAACCAAAAAAAAGCCTAAATAGCCAAAGCAATCCTAAGCAAAAAGAACAAATCTGGAGGCATCACATTATCCAACTTAAATTATACTACAAGGTTATAGTAGCAAAAACAGCATGGTACTGGCACAAAAGTATACACATAGACCAATGGAACAGTACAGAAAACCCAGAAACAAAGCCAGATACTTACAACCAACTGATCTACAACAAAGTATACAAAAACATAAATTAGGGAAAGGACACCCTGTTCAGTAAATGGTGCTGGGGAAACTGGATAGCCATATGTAGAAGAATGAAACTAGATTCTTATCTCTAGCCACATAAAAAATCATCTCAAAATGGTTTAAAGACTTAAATCTAATACCTGAAATTATAAAAAATCCTCGAAGAAAACCTAGGAAAAACTCTTCCAGACATTGGCCTAGGCAAAGAATTTATGACTAAGACCCCAAAAGCAAATGCAACAAAAGCAAAAATAAATAAATGGGACCTGATTAAACTAAAAAGCTTCTGTACAGCAAAATAAATAATCAGCAGAGTAAACAGACAACCCACAGAATGGTAGAAAATATTTGCAAACTATGCATCCAACAATATTTTGACTAATATCCATAATCTACAAGGAACTCAACTCAGCAAGGAGAAAAACAAATAATCCCGTCAAAAAAAGGGGAAAGCGTTCTGCATTCCCTGAGCAAAGTGTCCAGCAAAGCCACAGAAACCATCCCTGCTATGGAACAAGAGTTGCCACAGCCCCAGGCTGACAGAGGGTCTGGAACGGAATCTGACAGTGATGAATCAGTACCAGAGCTTGAGGAACGGGATTCCACACAGACAACCACACAACAAGCCCAGCTGGCAGCAGCAGCTGAAATTAATGAAGAACCAGTCAGTGAAGCAAAACAGAGTCAGAGTGAAAAAGAAAGCACAGAAGGCTATGTCCAAACTGGGTCTTCGACAGGTTACAGGAGTTACTAGAGTCACTATCTGGAAATCTAAGAATATCCTCTTTGTCATCACAAAACCAGATGTCTACAAGAGCCCTGCTTTGGATACCTACATAGTTTTTGGGGGAACCAAAAATGAAAATTTTTCTCAGCAAGCACAGCTAGCAGCTGCTGAGAAATTCAAAGTTCAAGGTAAAGCTATCTCAAACATTTAAGAAACAACACAGACCCCAACTGTACAAGAGGAGTGAAGAGGAAGAAGTTGATAAAACAGGTGTGGAAGTTAAGGGCATAGAACTGGTCATGTCACAAGCAAACATGTCGAGAGCAAAGGCAGTCCAAGCCCTGAAGAACAACAGTAATTATGTTGTAAATGCTATTATGGAATTCACAAAGTAACCAACTGAAAACAACTTGTTTGGTGTTTCCGAGAAGTAACTGCAGCTTGATTTGAAATTTGTGCTGTTTCTAGAAGGGCAATAACAATCATTGCAGTATGGCTCTCTAGGAAGCCCTATCCCTAGGAAAAGGGAGAACACACCACATCAAGGGATCGCCCTGTGGGACAAAAGAATCTGAACAGCAGCACTTGAGTTCCAGACTTTTCCACTGAAATAGTCTACTCAAATGAGAAGGAATCAGAAAAGTAATTCTGGTGATGTGACAAAAACAAGGTTCTATAACACCCCCAAAAGACCACACTATCTCCCCAGTAATAGAACCAAACCAAGAAAAAAATCTCTGAATTGCCAGGTAAAGAATTCAGAAGGTTGATTATTAAGCTACTCAAGGAGACACCACAGAAAGGTGAAAACCAACTTAAAGAAATATAAAAAACAATACAGGATATGGATGTCCATGTCTCCAGAGAAACAGATCTCATAAAGGAAAAACAATCACAACTTCTGGAAATAAAAGACACACTTAAGAAATACTAAATGCACTGGAAAGTGTCAACAATAGACTAGAACAAGTAGAAGAAAGAACTTCAGAGCTCAAAGATGAGGCTTTCAAATTAACTCAATCAGACAAAGACAAAGAAAAAAAGAATTTTTGAAAATTAACAAAGACTCCAAGAAATTTGGGATTATATTAAATGACCAAACCTAAGAATAATTGGTGTTCCTGAGGAAGAGGAGAAATCTAAAAGTTGGAAAACATATTTGAGGCAATAATTGAAAAAAAAAAACAAAACAAAACTTCCCTGGCCTCACTAGAGATCTAGACATCCCACTATAAGAAACTCAAAAAAACACCTGGGAAATTCATCACAAAAAATCATCACCTAGGCACATAGTCATCAGGTTATCTAAAGTCAAGACGAAGAAAAGAATCAAAAGCTGTGAGGCAAAAGCATCAGGTAACCTATAAAGGAAAACCTATCAGATTAACAGCAGATTTCTCACCAGAAACCCTACAAGCCAGAAGGAATTGGGGTCCTATCTTTAGCCCCCTTGAACAAAATAACTGCCAGCCAATAACTTTGTATCCAGCAAAACTAAGCTTCATAAATAAAGGAGAGAAAAAGCCTTTCTCAGACAAACAAATGCTGAGAGAATTCACCACTACCAAGCCAGCATTCTAAGAAATGCTAAAAGGAGTTCTAAATCTTAAAACAAAACCTCGAAATACACCAGATAGAACCTCCTTAAAGCATAAATCTTACAGGCACTATAAAACAATAACACAATGAAAAAAAAGGTATTCAGGCAGCAACTAGCACCTCACATCTCAATACTAACATTGAATGTAAATGACCTAAATACCCCACTTAAAAGATATGAATGGCAGAATGGATAAAAATCCACCAACCAAGTATCTGCTGCCTTCAAGAGACTCACTTAACACATAAGGACTCACATAAATTTAAGGTAAAGGGTTGCAAAAAGATATTCCATGCAAATGGAAACCAAAAGCAAGAAGGAGTAGCTATTCTGATATCAGACAAAACAAACTTTAAAGCAAAAACAGTTTAAAAAGACAAAGAGGGGCCGGGCACGGTGGCTCACACCTGTAATCCCAGCACTTTGGGAGGCCAAGGTGGGTGGATCACAAGGTCAGGAGATCAAGACTATCCTGGCTAACACAGTGAAACCCCATCTCTACTAAAAATACAAAAAATTAGCCGGGCATGGTGGTGCGTGCCTGTAGTCCCAGCTACTCAGGAGGCTGAGGCAAGAGAGTGGCGTGAACCCAGGAGGCAGAGCTTGCAGTGAGCCGAGATCGCGCCACTGCACTCCAGCCTGGGTGACAGAGCGAGACTCCATCTCAAAAAAACAAACAAAAAAAAGACAAAGATGGACATTGTACAATGATAAAAAGGATCAGTCTAACAGAAAAATATCACAATCCTAAATATATATGCACCTAACACTGGAGCTCCCATATTTATAAAACAATTATTACTAGACCTAAGAAATGAGATAGATGGCAACACAATAATAGTGAGGGACTTCAATACTCCACTGACAGCACTAGACAGGTCATCAAGACAGAAAGTCAACAAAAACCAATGAATTTAAACTGTACCTTAGAACAAATGGACTTAACAGATATTTACAGAACATTCTACCCAACAACTGCAGAATGTACATTCTTTCTTCAGCACATGGAACATTCTCCAAAATAGACTATATGATAGACCAGAAAACAAGTCTCAGCAAATTTAAGAAAATCAAAATTATATAAAGTACCTTCTCAGACCAGTGGAATAAAACTGGAAATTAACTCCAAAAAGAACCCTCAAAACTATACAAATACATTGAAACGAAATAATCTGCTCCTGAACAATCTTTGGGTCAATAATGAAATCAAGATGGAAATTTAAAAATTATTTGAATTGAATAATAGTGACACAATTTATCAAAACCTCTGGGATACAGCAAAAGTGGTGCTAAGAAGAAAGTTCATAGCATTAAATGCCTACATCAAAAGTCTGAAAGAGCACAAATAGACAATATGATGTCACATCTCAAGGAACTAGAGAAACAAGAACAAATCAAACTCAAACCCAGCAGAAGAAAAGAAATAACAAAGAGCAGAACTAAATAAATTGAAAAAAAATACAAAAGATAATGGAAACAAAAAGCTGCTTCTTCAAAAAGATAAACAAAATTAATAGACAATTAGCGAGATTAACCAAGAAATAAAGAGAGAAGATCCAAATAAGCTTCATTAGAAACAAAACAGTAGGTATTACAACCTATATCACAGAAACACAAAAGATCATTTAAGGCTGCAGTGAACACTTTTCCATGCACAAACTAGAAAATCTAGAGGAGATGGGTAAATTCCTGAAAATATACAAACCTCCTAGATTAAATCAGAAAGTGAAAGAAACTCTGAACAGACCAATAACAAGTAGCAAATTGAAACAGTAATTTTAAAATTGCCAACAAAAAAAAGTCCAGCACCAAATTCTATCAGGCATTCGAAGAAGAACTGGTACCAATCTTGCCAAAACTATTCCAAAAGATACAGAAAGAGGGAATCCTCTGTAAGTCATTCTATGAAACCAGTATTACCCTAATACCAAAACCAGGACAAGACATAACAAAAAAAGAAAACTCCAGACCAATATCCCTGATGAACATAGCTGCAAAAATCCTCAACAAAATACCAGCTAGCCAAATTCAACATATCAAAAAGATAATCTACCATGAGCAAGTGGTTTTCATACCAGGGATGCAGGGATGGTTTAACATATGCAAGTCAATAAATGTTATATACCACATAAACAGAATTAGTCCGTATACCTTCATATGGACAAAGTTTAAAATATGTATAAAGTTGGGTTTTAATATAACTGAAGGCTGGCAAAATATCAAACAACTAAATTTAGTATTGCCTATGTCTGAGTGTTCTATTAATGGGCTAGTGGTGTTTGATATGTAACAAAGGTATACATCATTCATACATTATATTTATTTCATAAGTTTTATTTTTCCTGACTTCATTTTAGCAAAATTATATTTTTATAATCAGGATTTTCAGGCCATGCACAGTGGCTCATGCCAATTCCAGCACTTTGAGAGGCAGAGGCAGGAGGACTGCTCAAGCACAGGAGTTTGAGACCAGCCTGCGCAACATAGCAAAATCCCGTATCTATAAAAAAAAATTTTTTTTAATGAGCCAAGTGTGGTGGCATGTGCCTGTAGTCCCAGCTGCTCTGGAAGCTGAGACGGGAGGATTTCCTGAGCCCAGGAGATTGAGGCTGCAGTGAGCTGTGATCATACCTGGGCCACAGAGTAAGACCCTGTCTCAAAAATAACAATTTTCATATAATTTGTGTTAGATTGATAGCAATGCCCTAAACTATTAAATAATAAAATGTAATAATATTCAAAATATATAAAATTAGAATGAATTTTCATTAAAAATATAAATTATTTGATTTTAAAAATTAAAATTATTTTCATGCTTTCAAGATAGGTTGTTTTTCTAGAATATTCCAAAGTATATGTGTATGCAAAAATCCAAATTTTAATTAAGGAATATAAAATTTTTACATCAAGAGTTTTTAAAGCTGAAGTTGTATTTAATTTTTGGAAAATGTAATCAAAGCATATTAAATATATTTTATAGAAGTAAAACTATTCCTAATTTTAGTGTTCAATTTCCATCTAGCCCCCTATATAAAGAATATATAACACACTTCAGGCATATTACTTCTAGACAAATTTAAGAATAATATGCACTGTTTTAACATTGCAAATTATTCCTCAGCTACCATGTGTAGCTACTGCAAAACTGTGCTAATTTATGAGTACCTCTGGAACCAAGAATTGGAGCACAAAGAGAAAGAAGAAAATGAACGTTTGGCACTACTAAGAAACAATAATTCTTTATGCAAGAATTCATTGCAAGTTAATTAAAGATAAATTAATTACATTATTTTTTCTTTACCTCAGTGCTCTGCTGGTCAAATCATTCTTACCCTCCCAAGCAAGTCCAACCCAGGCAGCAGTACAACCCTCAAATTTGTGGCATTCAGTTACAGTTGCCTTTGTTTCAAGGACATAGGGCAAGAGTTTGTACAAGGGAGAATTTCCCTGGGACCTGAATGGTGTTAGTCACAAAAGCAGATGTCTAGGTACGTAAGCCTATGTTGAGCACCAGTTCTTAAGTGACAGAGCTGGCCATTTGGTCTTTGACGTGTGTGTGTGTGTGTGTGTGTGTGTGTGTGTGTGTGTGTGTTTATGACATATAAGACTCTCTAAAGCATAGAGCTCAAGTCTAAATGCACCAGTGCTTGTGGTAACTCTCTTACATTTTTTATCTGAATATATCCACTTTTTATTCAGATCAGTTAAATTAATCTTTAATTATACAACTAATTTGTAAATATATTCCTTTGTTCCAAAATTATTTACACGTTGAAGATAAGGCTAAAATCCAACTCATCTATCTACCCCACCCCACTGTTATAGGTTTGGCTGCAAGTCCATTACCAATCTCTCTAAATGCATTACATCATAATAATAGCCAACACTGGTACAATACCAGTATTCTAAGCATTTTACATCCCTCATCCTTCTAGCTTTTTATCTTTTTAAAATCCTCATAACAACCCCGTAAGACAGCTACTTTACATAAATATACTCATATATTTACTTCTCAAGGATCTATAGCACTGTGTGTGTTCAGCATAAAATATATCATACTTAAGGATTAGTCTTGAAACATATTTTGTTCTCTTAATATATCTTGGAGATCTACTCATGTTAGGACATTAAGATACTACTTTCCTTCTTAGTAGCAAGAGGTATATGTAAGCAAAATACACCCCTTGCTTTGGGAGGGAAACAAGTTTTCTAAAGACGTTCAGAATTTCCCCATTTACTGAGATTTCTAATTTCTTGATTTCTAATTATTTTCAGCTTCTGAGATCCACAGGCAATTAGCAATCAGGTGAAAGGTTAGCTGCACAGCTGGCCAACAAAAAGCCTCCCTCTGCAAAAACTCGAATTTGCTGTGCAACATATTTCTCCCACTAGAAACATGTCAGCTCTTGAAGTGAAAAAAGGACAAAAGCCCCACCAAGCTATTTCAGGATGACTTTGTAATAAACACATATGAAGGAGCAGGAATAGTCACATCCATACAATTATTCTTCACTGGAGAAGACCCACCTCTTCGGGACTAAATGACTAACGTACCAAGTTGATCTTAGCCCTCTCTTTCACCTTCCAGCAACCTGCACCCTGCCACCACCAGCGATGCTCTCTTGCATTCTGAATTAGCACAAGCAGCTGAATTCTCCTCCAAGCTATTCCTCTTCCCCACCACCTCGTAAACAGATCTGTTCCTACATGGAGCTTTCAACTGGGTGTTGGAAGAACGATCGTCTAAGTTACTTTTTCACATTAATAAGTGAGTGGCTGCTACTTCCTCTCTCAAAACTGCCCAAACAAGAGCTTGTTTTAATCTAAACAACTCTTTGGTGAATTGAGGCTCTTTGGGTGGATAATTTAGGGACAGGGAAACCACCCAAATACTTACTCCTCTTCATTATTGTCAGTAAGAAAGGCAAACTAGCTCATTAGTATTTATGATGCATCAAAGAAGATGAAACCAGAGATGCAGAGTAGAGCTAAACATAAATAAACAAAGTGGTCAGCATGAAACAACCGAGCTTGCTGGGACCATAAACCTTCAGGCAAGAGCTGAAAGGAGAAATGGGGCAAAATATGGGGAGAGGTAATGAGAACTGATATTTTTATCCTTTCTTCTTTGCAATAGCAAAGTAGAATTCAACTGCTTTAATAATCAGGAGTTTGGATTTTAGCATGCTAGAGGCTTTGTGTTTCTTCATGAAAAGAAGCGCCTGGGTAATTTTGCTAATACTTATTATTTGCCCCCAAAGTCTCACTGGGAGAGTTTTCAACCATCACCCTGCATCACTTAGGAAAATAATATTCCTGAAATCCTCATCTGTCTAGGTCTCATCTCTAGGGAAGTCTCCATGGTTTTAAGCATTCTTGCCCTTATGCATAAAACATATTTGTTACACTCACCCCCAGTGGCTGGAAAATACAGACCCAACACGATTCACCCAGCTGTACCTTTAATTAAGAGAAATGTGGTGTGTGCAGACTTTATGCGAATGTTGAATTCTGTCCACAAGACCCATCAGCCTGTGATGCCCTGCTCTTCTCACCTCTGACAGCCTCTGATATACATCCCTCCCCACACGCCTTCCCCCACAGCCTCTCATAACACCCCCCTCCATACATATCCCTACCATAGCCTCTGATGCCAAGTCCTGCCCCACAACCGCCCGCAGCCTCTGATGCCACACCCCTTCCCACACACCATTCCCACAGCTTCTGATGCCCCGCCCCTCCTCACACACACACTTCCCACACAGCCTCTGATGTTACCCACTTCTGCACACATCCCTCCCATAGCCTCTGATGCCAAGCTCCTCCCCACACCTCCCACAGCCTCTGATGCCACACCCCTCACTCTCACCACCCCCCGTCCCCACAGGCTCTATGAGGGTCAAAGCAGGTGGATTCCTTGAGCCCAGGAGTTCGAGACCAGCCTGGACATCATGGTGAAACCCCACCTCTGCAACAAATATAAAAAATTATCTGGGCATGGTGGTGTGCATCTGTGGTCCCAGCTACTCAGGAGGCTGAGGTGGAATGATCTCTTAAGCCTGGGAGGTGGAGGTGGCAGCGAGTCAAAATCACAGCACTACACTCCAGCCTGGGCGACAGAGCCAGACCCTGTCTCTCTCTCTCTCTCTCTCTCTCTCTCTCTCTCTATATATATATATATATATTTTTTTTTTTTTTAAAGTATATATTTATATATAATATATAAATATATAATATATAAATATATAATATATATTATATATAATATATATTATATATAATATATAAATATATAATATATAAATATATAATATATATTATATATAATATATAAATATATAATATATATTATATATAATATATATTATATAATAAATAAATATATAATATATATTATATATAATAAATATATAATATATATTATATATAATAAATATATAATATATATTATATATTATATATAAATATATAATATATAAATATATTTAATTATATTTAATATATATATTTATATATATATAAATAAATATATATATATATAATATATAATTATATATATATATAATATATAAATATATTATATATTATATAATATATAAATATATAATATATATTATATAATATATAAATATATAATATATATTATATTATATATAAATATATTATATATTATATTATATATAAATATATAATATACATTATATATAATATATAAATATATATCTATTATATAATATATAAATATATAATATCTATTATATAATATATAAATATATAATATATAAATATATAATATATATTATATATTTATATAATATATAAACAAATATATATATAATATATAGACATATAATATTTTTTATATATTATATATGTGTATATATGAGATACCCCACCTACCCAGAGATCACCCTGGACCTCTGGGTCCTCACAATTTCCCACAGTTGGATGCATCACTGGCTTTGGTCCTCCATGGCCCAGGCAAGCAGTGTGGGGTCTATGTTGGCATGCTCACTGACCCACACCAGGCTTGGCAGTGAGCGGGTGGGTACACACATTGTGCAAGAAGGCTGGGTCTTCCTGAAAAACTGACATTTCTCTGGTGGCCCAGCTGAGACCAGCTCTTCTCTTTCCTGGTACTTCTTTCTGGAGCT
This sequence comes from Pongo abelii, assembly GCF_028885655.2. Lineage (NCBI taxonomy): Eukaryota > Metazoa > Chordata > Mammalia > Primates > Hominidae > Pongo > Pongo abelii. The sequence continues at coordinate 127,040,109 of NC_071993.2, read as the reverse complement.
GCTATGGAAGCTCTGGCACAAGCTCCCTAGCTGCAGGCCCAGCCAATGCCCAATCTGGGCCCCTCCACTTTGCTGCATAGCACACAGGTAGCCCAAGGGTGGAGCTGCCCATCCAGCCTTGCTACCTCCATCTGCTGGCAAACTGTCAAAACAGGGAGCCAAGCTGCTTTCTAAACAGGGGAAGGACAACCTCTGCATGGACAGAACCCAACCTTGATTGAGAGGGAAGGAGACAGGGAATCCCCCAGCCCTGGGGTAGGGATGATATAGGCTGGCCAGCCAGAACAGTCTAACAGGTGAGCAAGGGGAAAAGCCTTAGAGTCAGGTGTATCTGTCCTCCAATCCCAGCTCTGCAACTCACCAGCTGTGGGGCCTTGAGCTTCTCTGAACCTCAATTTCCTCATTTGCAAAACAGGCATAAAAGTGTCAGTAGTTGATCCATAAGCCTATTGTAGAGATTGAGTGAATGAATGCATGTGAAACCTTTAGTGCTCCAGGAATGTTTGTCATAGTCATTATCCAATCAGAAGAAAGCCTGAGCAACTAGACCCACCAAACATAAATCAAAATAGATTTATAGGAGACCCTACATTCCAGGCCCAGGACAGGAAGCGGGCAAGGACATGGTCATGGAGTCTATGCTGCAGATAGAAAATGCAGGTGAGGGTTATTCCTGGGATCATGCAGAATCCAAAGGCAACCAGTACAAGGACAAGAGGAACTGCAACCCATGGGAGAGGTCATGACCACAGTACTTCTGGAAGGAGTTATTTATTTATGTTAATATAGTCCATTTTAAAGGCTGGTACTCCTCCTGTAAATGCCTTGGCCTATCCACAGGCACTTACCAGCCTCTGGCCTGGCTCCTGACAACTCCGTTCAAAGCAGCCCCTGCTTGGAAGATGAAAAGGAAATCTCCCACCTCATTCCCTGTATTCCTACTGGAGACATGTTGGGCCATTTTGTACTTAAAATAATAAAGGGCTGGGCATGGTGGCTCATGCCTATAATCCTAGCACTTTGGGAAGCTCAGATAGGTGGATTGCTTGAGCTTAGGAGTTCGCGACCCATCTGAGCAACATGGCGAATCCCCATCTCTACAAAAAAAAATACAAAAAAAGGGTGTTGTAGTGCATGCCTGTAGTCCCTTGAGCTATTCAGAAGGCTAAGGTGGGAGGATGGCTTGAACCTAGAAGGTGGGGGTTGCAGTGAGCTGAGATTACACCACTGCACTCCAGCCTGGGTGACCTTGTCTCAAAAAAAAATTAAGTTAAAATAAAAATAAAATAAAGAACCTACTATGATCTGAATGTTTGTATCCCACAAAATTCATATGTTGAAATCCTAACCCCCAAGGTGAAATCCTAACCACCAAGAGGTGGAGCCTTTGAGAGGTAATTAGGTCATGAGGGTTCTTTCCTCATAAATGGGAGTAATGTCCTTAGAAAAGAGGCCAGAGGCAGCTTATTCACCCCTCTGCCATGTGAGGACAGATAGAAGGTGATATCTATGAGGAATAGGCTCTCACCAGACACCAAATCTGCTGGTGCCTTGATCTTGGACTTCCCAGCCTCCAGAACTGTGAGCAACAAATTTCTGTTTTTTATAAATTGCCCAGTCTAAAGTATTTTTGTGATAGTAGCCCAAATGGACTAAGACAGACCCCTTCCTGAGATCTGTACTTGTGATATAGGATTGCTATGTATAAACAAATGGAAAAACATTCCATGCTCATGGATAGGAAGAATCAATATCATTAAAATGGCCATACTGCCCAAAGTAATTTATAGATTCAATGCTATTCCTATTAAACTACCAATGACATTCTTCACAGAACTAGAAAAAACTATTTTAACATTCATATGGAACCAAAAAAGGGCCCAAATATTCAAGGCAATCCTAAGCAAAAAGAACAAAGCTGGAAGCATCATGCTACACAACTTCAAACGATACTACAGGGCTACAGTAACCAAAACAGTATGGTACTGTACATGGTACAAAAACAAACACATAAAGTAATGGAACAGAATAGAGAACCCAGAAATAAAGCCACACACCTACAACCATCTGGTCTTCAACAAAGTCAACAATAACAGGCAATGGGGAAATAACTCCCTATTCAATAAATGGTGCTGAGATAACTGGCTAGCTGTATGCAGAAGATTGAAACCGGACCCCTTTCTCTCCTCATGTACAAAAATCAACTCAAGATGGATTAAAGACAAATATAAAACCTAAAACCATAAAAACCCTAGAAGAAAGCCTAGGAAATATCATTCTGGACATAGGCCCTGGCAAAGATTTCATGACAAAGACACCAAAAGCAATTGCAACAACAACAAAAATTGACAAGTGGGACCAAACTAAATCTTCTGCACAGCAAAAGAAACTATCAACAAAGTGAACAGACAACCTACAGAATGGGAGAAAATATTTGTAAACTATGCACTGACAGAGGCCTAATATCCAGAATCTATAACGAAATTAAATTAACAAGCAAAAAACAATCCCATTAAAAAATGGCCAAAGAGCCAGGTGCAGTGGCTCACACCTGTAATCCCAGCACTTTGGGAGGCTGAGGCAGAAAGATTGCTTGAGCCTAGGAGTTAAAGTCCAGCTTGGGCAACAAAGTAAGACCCTCTCTCTATAAAAAATCAAAAATTAGCTGGGCATGGTACTGCATACCTGCAGTCCCAGCTACACGGGAGGCTGAGACAGGAAGATCCCTTGAGCCCAGGAAGTCGAGGCTACAGTGAGCCATGTTCATGCCATTTTTTGAGATACTATCTCAAAAAATAAAAATAAAATAAAAAATAGGCAAAGGAGATGAACAGACACTTCTCAAAAGAAGACATACACACAGCCAACAAGCATATAAAAAATGGTTAACATCACTAATCATTAGAAAAACACAAATCAAAACAATGATCAGATACTGTCTCAACACCAGTCAGAATGGCTATTATTAAAAAGTCAAAAAATAACAGATGCTGGCAAAGTTACAGAGAAAAGAGATTGCTTATACACTGCTAGTGGAAATGTAAATTAGTTCAGCCACTGTAGAAAGCAGTTTGGAGATTTCTCAAAGAACTTAAAACAGAACTACCATTCAACCTAGCAATTCCATTACTGGGTATATACCCAAAGGAATATAAGGGAATATAAACTGTTCTACCATAAAGACACAGCACTATTCATAACAGCAAAGACATGGAATCAATCTAGATGCCCTTCAGTGGTGACCTGGATAAAGAAACCGAGCATTGACAGTGAGGAGACTCCAAATGCAGATCCTGAGATACCTCCAAGAGTCTGGGATTGGATTTTGAACAGCAACTCTAGAAGATTCTGATGTAAGTAACCCATGGATCATAATTTTTTAAGACATATTAAAACATTCCCTAAAAATATTTTTTAAAACACTTTATAACTAAGATGTATGTGGCTTTAGTAAATAGAGTCTTCCAAAGTGGAAATGATATCACTCTTATGTAATTATCCCTAGGATTCCATCCAGGGCCCCTGGGTGGAGAGGAGTGATCTCTTTGAGCCACCAAACTCTTAGTGGAGGCCTGTTATGTGCCAGAAACTGTACTGAAGGTGCAAAACCTTCCAGACACACAAAATAATAATAACTTGTATTTATTCAGTACCTCATGAGGTGACAGTTCATTGATGTGTTCTGATTTATTAATCTTAAGAACTTCACAAGCTAGGTACTATTCCCCCCACCTCCATTTCACACATAAGAAATATAAGACTCTGGCTGGGCATGGTGGCTCACACCTGTAATCCTGGCACTTTGGGAGGCCAAGGAAGGCAGATCACTTGAGGTCAGGAGTTCGAGACTTGAGGTCAGGAGACCAGCCTGGCCAACATGGTGAAACCCCATCTCTACTAAAAATACAAAATTAGCCAGGCATGGTGGTGCATGCCTGTAATCCCAGCTACTTGGGAGGCTGAGGCAGAAGAATTGCTTGAACCCAGGAGACAGAAGTTGCAGTGAGCAACAGAGTAAGACTCCATATCAAAAAACAAAACAAAACAAAAACCAGAAATATGAGACTCTAAGAGGTTAAATATATTTTCTGAGTTCGCACAGTAAATAGGTGGTAGAGCCAGGATTCAAGCACAGGCAGCTTGACTCCTGAGCCTACACTGTCATATGAAATGACACGCCCTACAAAAATGAAACCTAAAGTACAGCCAAGGATAAAAAGGGGAAACTAAGATCAACAAAGGTGGCAGGATGCCGTTCTCCTCCTCCAGAGGCTTACTGTTGTCCATGAAAGGAATTCAGTCAGGGACCCTGCTGAGTCATCTGCATTTGTTTCCTAGCTGGGCACTAATGCCAACTCACTGGGCAAACTGGGACAAATTGGTAAACATTTCTAGGACTCTATGAGAGAAGGAACAGGAGAGAGATGAGAACGCAACAATATTTTAAGTTCTTTCCAACTTTAAGAATCCTGTGATTCTACATACAGCCCTACCTAAATAGCTGCAATCAAAATATTCTCCAAGTGAGAATATATGACATTCTTAATTGCAGAAGACTCGATAAATTACGAGCCTTTTTAAGAATGAAAGTTCTTCTTTCAGGCAGTGCTAAAGAGAATGAAAACCAAAAACTCGTTTCCAAGAGCTTTAACCTCGAGTTCTTCTGAAAGATTTCCAAAAAAGTTCTCTTTCTGGACCTATGGCCAGTCTAAAGTCTTCCATATACAGTTAGGAATATTTGGCTTCAAGAATGCTGAGCTCATTTATATTACCTTTCAAAGGGACTTCCTTTGTGCCAAGTCATGGTGAAAACCGTGACAAGAAATGCCTTTCAAACCTTATGGGACTTAAATGTCTCTAAGAACATCTTCAACTTAAACCTAGCCTATTCAACAGCACAGACCTTAAAAAGCAGTATATATCATAGTAATTCATTACTGTGAAATAATGCCATTATTTGCTTCACAATGGGACTCACTAGTTTTTCTTTTAAATAGACTCTTTTGTAGCATCATAAATGGAATTTTGTGTATAAACAGTGGAGTCCTAAATAGGGAAGAGGAGTCAGGCTGGTGGGAGCAGGGGAAAGCAAAAAGAAAAAGCACATAAGCTATAAATAAGCCTTTCTTCATGGTCCAGGACACAATCTTCCTGTGTCTAGCTATCACCAGATCCTCAGCTGATACAAAAATGCAAGCTAGCTCAATGCAACCTTGGCGTTATCAGTAGTGCACAAACCCCTCTTCAGCACACAGCCTAGGCACCATTCTATAAAATTCCTAGCAAGCCTTTGTCTCCTTACAGTCAGCTCCTCATGTTGACTTGCCTGTTGCTTTCTTGCAACATATTTTTCTTTACTACCATCCCTTTTTAATGCATGGATGTATTTTCATACTTTTTCTAATAAATCTGCCTTTCTTTAACTACAACGGTCTTGGTAAATTCTTCTACCACCCACACCATTGGCCCAGAGAGTTGCCACTTACCCACGACATAAACCATTATCTTTACACAACCTTTCAGACATAAAATAATAATGGCTAATATTTATTCAGTAGTTACTGAGGTGATAGTTCCTTGATGTGTTTTGATGTATTAATCTTAAGGAGAACTTCACAAGCTAAGTACTGTTTTCCCCCATTTTACATGTAAGAAATAGAAGATTCAAATAGGTTAAATAAGTTTTCTGAGTTCACACAAAAAATAGGTGGTGGAGTCAGTGTTCAAGCACTGACAGTCTGACTCCTGAGCCTACACTATTATATAAAACAAGGTGCCCTGTAGAAATGAAACCTAAAGTACAGCAGAGGATAAAAGGGAAACTAGAATCAACAGCTGATTTGGCATCCTCTTCAGGATCGTCAAGATGTAAAATAATTTGGATTACCTATGTTGACATTTCAGGTCCACCTAATCCAAGTCTGATTGAAATTTTATAAAGTTAAGAAATAGTATCACCCCAACAGACTCAAATAGACTCCATTAATTCACAGTTTCCCATGTTTCAGTTATTTCTCCACCATCTGCATGATTTTTGCCATATTCTTGTATCACCTGAACTATTATTTACCTAATAATTTGATTTAAATAATCTACTTTATTTCAAAAGGAGTATATAAAATCTTTGAACTCACTGGTTTTGGGTGCTAGTTATATTTTTAAAACTATCTTTAAAATAAAGACATAGTCACTTAAATTTTAAAAACTATTCATGTATTCTCTAAGATTTTATTTATTATACTTGTAGCAATGTATACCACAGTTGGGACATGCTGAAATTGAAAACGTGTGGCTTCTAGAACTATGGTAGAATTAAGAGATGTCAGCCAGAAAGTCTTCATTGGAAGCCAATAGGAGTCTAGTCTAGTATGTATGAGAATGTCTTTACCAATAGAGACAAATGCAAGGAAAGTTCAACCCAACCATCTGTGACTTTTAAACCTCAATCAATTGCCATAAAGAACTATGAAGAAATAAATATAGTCACAAGAATAGTTTTTGTGACCTTCTAATATATGGTTTGTCCTCACATTAAATGTAATACAGCGTACCATTAAGAATTAGCTCTTGTTAAACTCTATCTTGTCTCAAAATTTACAATTGTTTCTAACTGTTGGATGTCTGAGTTGACTTTAGAAGGGCATCTTTGCATGCTCAATAGAGGGCAGAGTTTTAAGGTCTCCACTGGTATGGGAAATAAGTTACTGACACTTGAAGCCTCTGGATTCTGATGAAAAGAAACTCATCGAAGAAGCAGCTTTTATTATAGCATGTCACCCCAGTGACTAGAACAGAAAAAAGTGAAGGCAGCAACTATGGCTAAATTCCAGTAACTCATTTTCCTTATTCATAGTTCTTAGAGTCTTGAAAGTCAGTTAATCCCTTGAAAGAAATCAAAGATGGGCGAGGCGCAGTGGCTCACACCTGTAATCCCAACACTTTGGGAGGCCAAGGCAGGCTGATCACTTGAGGTCAGGAGTTTGAGACCAGGCTGGCCAACATGGTAAAACCCCGTCTCCACTAAAAACACACAAAAAATTAGTCAGGCGTGGTGGCTCTTGCCTGTAATCCCAGCTACTCAGGAGGCTGAGGCAGGAGAATTGCTTGAACCCGGGAGGTGGAGATTGCAGCGAGCCGAGATCGCGCCACTGCACTCCAGCCCGGGAGGCAGAGCAAAATTCCATTTCATAAAAAAAGAAAGAAAACAGTGATGCACCAGAAACTGGATGAATTACCAGTCCACGCTGACAGCCATGAGGCCACCATACATTTCCTATTGACCTTGTAGGTAGTTTTAGAAGGTACTAAGGAAACAGGAGAAAGATGAGTATTTTATAGGTGTGTGGGGGTGGGGGGAGTGTAGAGCGAACATCTGATCTTTTTCTCTGTCATCATCATCTTTCATTTCACAAAGAAGGAGCAGTAGGCTCTAATCCTGAAGAAAGGTACTCTACCACTTCTTAGTTTTATAATTTAAACTACCATTTTACTCTGTTCAAAGAGATAAATGATATCATAACACATAAATCAATTTAGGCTTGAATTCATGTTAGGAAAGTAAATATAACCACTGATATTTCCATAATAAATTTAATTTTCATTCAGCCTGTCTTTACAAGACTGCAGAATTCGTTCCTGAAACCAAAATCCCATTAGGATATGTTAAAAATATATCCAGAGGAATAGTCCTCTTTTTGTTTTAGGGGTTTTTAAGTCAGTCCATCAGTCCTGTTAGAAGGGAAACTGAAGGAGGTTTAATATATAAGAACTCATCTGATTGCCTCATAAATCACAAGATATAGGCAAAATAAGGACTTTGGGATTTCAGAGACAGATAAAAAACATCTACGAAAAGACAACGTAACCTGATGGGCCATTGGAATACTGCCCTTACCTACACTGCTGCAGACACCAAATATAGCCCACAGATGTGGGTTTTTTCCACCTGCATAGGGATTTTGGTTTTGTTTGTATACAAGGAGTCTTGTTCTGTCACACAGGCTGGAGTGCAGTGGCGCAATCTCGGCTCACTGCAACCTCTGCCTCCCATGTTCAAGCGATCCTCGTGCCTCCGCCGCCAGAGTAGCTGGGATTACAGGTGTACACCACTATGCCTGGCTATTTTTTGTATTTTTGGTAAAGACGGGGTTTCGCCATGTTGGTCAGGCTGGTCTCGAACTCCTGACCTCACGTGATCGTGATCGGCCTGCTCAGCCTCCCAATGTGCTGGGATTACAAGCATGAACCACCGTGTCCAGCCTGCATAGCGTTTTGAAAAATTAACTTAATTGCCTGTATTTAAAATCGGGAGATTTCACATTAAAATGTGGATTGCCAATCACACTGAAAACCCAATTTCTGGCAACACGATGCTCACCCTCCAGCATGTCAGCAATCAGTGGAACTGTCCCCGTAAGAACTCCACTGTTCCCACTCCACTAATTCTCTCACCATCCCAGTCCTATAAGTATTTGAAATTGAACCTCCTGATGGGCATCGAGGATTTATTAAAGGAAAGGGAGAGAGACAGAGAGAGAGAGAAAGACAGAGAAACAAGCCCAGCTGGTAACAGAAGTAGGAGCACCCTGGGAGGTCACATGTTCTTCTGTTAGTGGCCCAGCCAGGGTTAATACTCACCATCATTCCTCTTAGGAAGCAGGTAATGTTTGCAAACAAGGTGACAATGAAATTGCCTGACTCTTCCCTGCTTCCAGGCACCACTGTAACTTTTCAGACAAATTAGAAGCCACCTCAGAAGTGACCTCTCGGAGTTCCTGAGAGGCTGTTCAAGTCTGGAACACACGCGAACATGTAACTACCAATGTTGAGACGCAAGGCATGTCCCATCTATAATTTCTTGAAGTCAACTGAAATGCTGGTAGCAGTCTGCTAAGCAAGCCACAGCCAACACATGGGATATAGCTGTGACCAGGTGGGAATAACTGAGCATGGCGGCAGCAGTCGGGGAGGATACAGGGAACGTCTGACCTGCCTCCCTGGGGTCCTCTCTCCCAGGAAGGGAGTGGCCTCTTGCTCTCATCTCCTATCCTGGGAATCACCCCATAGTTACCATCAGGAACTATGCCTCGAAAGGGCACTTCTTGGGGAGTGAACCAGTGGCCTCAGCCTGTTTAATATTATGAGCTCATTAATTCACCAAAGCAGGCACCAGCACAGGGAATGAAAAGAAGATATCAGAAACCTATGGCCTGGTGGTTGTGAGAAAGGATAGTTAACTGAAAAAAAAAGCAATTTGCAGAAGGTACATATGTGAGGAAAATATCTGGAAGGATACACACCAAATGTCAACACTAACCCTCCCAGAGAATGACAGACTGTTCGTTTACACAGTCTTCTCTGCTTGAGTGTTCTAAAGCAAGCAGGGATTCCTTTCATAGTTATAAAAACTCTTAAAATAGAATATTATAAAGTAGTCAATATGAAATGTTCTTATAAAATACATATTAAACAGAGATATATTTCTGCATTAAAAAGCTTATTTCTGTGTAATAGAACTATGAGGTAATTATTTTCTTCTCTGTAATTGTATCCTCCAAATTTTCTACTTTTATAATCTGGGAAAAAATAATAAACAATGAAAAATTTTAAGATAAATCTTGTATCTTAAATCATCTCTCACCCTCATCCTCTCACTCCTATATTTAACTGAAACAGAAAGTTCCTATTTGCCTTCCCCACCCTGATTTCCATATCCCATTCCCTGCTACAGTATTTCCTCTCTCACTTCTCCCTGTCATGACAGCATCTGTTGACATGGCCAGTAAGTGACAACATGTCAAACAGAATCCCAGCATTAAGACATGTTCAAGAGTAATCCCTAAAGGAAGCTGGTTCCTAAATGTCACGTTTATCAAGCTCCCTTTGTGCCCCAATTGCCCACACCCACAATGTTCAGAAGAACTGAGACTCAAAGCAAAGGTCCTGGTGAAGATGACTGAAGAACATTTAGGTAGGCCAGGCGCGGTGTCTCACGCCTATAATCCCAACACTGAGGGAGGCCAAGGTGAGCAGATCACCTGAGGTCAGGAGTTTGAGACCAGCCTGACCAATATGGTGAAACCCTTTCTCTACTAAAAATACAAAAATTAGCCAGGCGTGATGGCAGACGCCTGTAGTCCCAGCTACTCAGGAGGCTGAGACAGGAGAATCGCTCGAACCCGGGAGGCAGAGGTTACAGTTAGCCGAGATCATACCACTGGATTCCAGCCTAGGTGACAGAGCAAGACTCTGTCTCAAAAAAAAAAAAAAAAAAAAAAAAAAAGAACATTTAGGTAAAGTGCAAAGACCCCAAAGAAGCCCTATTTTACAATATTTTCCAGTCTGGGCTGTGGGAACTTCAAATGTCTTTTTCTAGAGCATATTCTGGGTAAAGCGTGTGTGGCAAATTAGCTGAACTCTAGATAATGTGGCTGAATGAAGTGCTACCCTCACTCACGAAATCTCTTACTGGGGTGTAATCTCACTGGGGTGTAATCATTGTGTCAACTAGAATGGCCCATGGGGTGCCCAGGTATTTGGTTAAATGTTATTCTGGGTGTGTCTGTGAGGCTGTTTCTGGAAGAGATGAGCATTTGAATGGGTAGACTGAGGAAAGCAGATGGCTCTCCCCAGTGTGGGTGGGCAACAATCAATCCATTGAGGGCCTGAACAGAACAAAAGGCAGAGGAAGAGAGATTTTGCCTCTCTGCCTGCTTGAGCTGAGCCCTTCATCTTCTCCCAGCCTGAGCAAGGGCAGCTTCAACTTTGTCCCTTGCATCACAAAGGCCAGGAAATAACAACACAGAGATAAAGCAAGGGTTGTTGGAACTGAGTGGGCACTCACAGCCAGTCACAACCCTCTCAAAGACCCAGAAAGGCAAGAAAAAGAACCGAAGCTTCCCTACACCCATGCCTTCCCCACGCCTAGCATCCAGGAAGGGGAGAATGCAGAACAGTGGGCAAGAGTCTGGCATTTAGGGGCCATTTAGTTGTCTGTGGAGGACCACAGACACCACAGACAGTGCCACTGAGGACCCAGTGACATAACCAGGGCAGGAGGCCAAGGTAGGACCAAGACCACAGAAGAGCCAGGAAGGCTGCCTCAGTGGCATTTGTGAAAGCTCCACCCCAGCTCAGCAGCCACCCCGAGAGTGCCTGGCCTTCAAGATGAGTGTGATTGAAGTCACCGATTTTATTTCAAATGGAAGCGACCAGATTGCATTTTCCTGTATCACACAAATGAAGGCTAGAGATCAGAAATTAAATAATAGAAAACAAAGAAAATTATATTCCTTGTACACCCAAGTCTATAGAAATGTGTACCACTCTAGAGAGAATAGATGAGAAAGTGTCCTCCCCTTGCCACTGGAAATACCCAAGGGCCTGCCATAGGCGACAGCCCCTGAGGGGTGGGCACTGAGGGTCCCATCTTGCCTCTGCCTCATCAGTTGCAAAGTCACCCAAAGCAGCCAACAAGGTCTTGCTGGTGCCACCCCACAGTCTGGGGCACTTGGGACCTTATGACATGCCATTGCTGTCTGCCATTCAGTCTGCAGGGCCCTAATCTGTTTTCTGGCTCTCTTGGCACGCCATTGGTTTTTCCATCCCGCAGGCAGAACACAACCTGGCTGTGATTTGGAACGTGACAAGGTAACCACGACGAGTGTGAGTTAGGCCCAGGAGCAGCCACTGTCCTGGCAGGCGCAGACAGGACCAGATCTGAGTCACCGCCTTCCTCGTTCCAGCTGGGCAGGGCCCTGGCCCCATTCCTCGAGGTCCACCTCTTCAGCCTGCACTCTCTCAGTCCTCCAACTCCCTGCTTCTCCTTTCTAGCCCCTTCTCGACAAAACTCACAGAATTAACCCCAGGAGGCTTTTCCCAGCCTCCTGGGCAGCCAGCCTGCAGCACTCCTCCTGCTGTTTCTCATCTTCTTTAACCCCTTACTTCTGGGGCGGATCCACTGTGGGTCAGTGCTTCTGAGGCCTCCTGGATGTGCAGGGTGAATCTGGCCCCCTGCCACCATCTCCACGCTCACAATGACACAAAAGCCCGGGTGTTCCCTGGCTGGGAGGCGCCGTGGCAGGAGTTCTCCCATTCTCGCTGAGGAGGGAGGGGGGTATCTTTTCCCCAAAGGGTTGAGAAATGACCAGATGGGAAGAGCTCTGGAGGGGCTGCCGTGAGGTCCAAGGTCTTTGGGTGAGCACCTTCTTGGACTGTGGGAGGCAGGAGCAGGAGGCCCTGGGGAAGATATTCCAAGCTCAGCCTGGCTCCTGGCCCTGTTACTGGCATTTAAGCCAGAATAGGACTCCCAGGGAGGGTGTGCACTAAGTCCCCAAGGACAGGTGAGTGACCTTCTCTGAACCCCACTTTCCTTGACTGTCAGAAGGGACACAGGCACTTTCAAGGGCTTTGGTGAACCGCATAGGTGGCCCCAATAAACAGTAGCTGTTCCTATTTCATCTCCCCAGCACCAGCTGTAATTCTCCATATCTTTTTCACAGCATTCTTAAAAAGACAGCTAATGCAGCAGGGCGTTAAGGCTAAATACTTAGTATTTTACACATGCCTATCCCCCCACAAGACTGCGTTTAACAAAACTGCACATAATTATTTATTTCCCTTAAAATAACATAGGGGCCAGGTGTGGTGACTCATGCCTATAATCCCAGCACTTTGGGAGGCCAATTCAGGAAGACAGCTTTGAGGCAGGAGAATAGGATCTGAAGGCCCCTAGGGAACCTACAGCCGATCCGTGCGGAATTCCTAGAATGGAATCAAAAGGAAAACTCCACCTCTCCACGCCCAAGTAACAAAAGGATCAGAGGCTACTCCATTTGCAAACCCGCCCCCCCACCTTTTCTGCCTTTCAGATGAAAAATGAAAGTATCTTTGATTGGTTCCCTCCTGCAACCAGTCAGACTGGTTGTAGGCCAAGTCTTCATGTGTAACTTTGTAATTTCACTTCAGCCTCTGATTGGTCACCTTCCACAACCAATCAAACTGGTTGCAGGCCACTACTTCATTTAATAGGTGTTAACCAAGTAACAAATGGGAAACCTCTAGAGGGCATTTAAACCCCAGAAAACTCTGTAACCAGCACTCTTGTGCCACTTACACAAGTCCACTCCCACTCTGTGGAGTGTACTTTTGTTTCAATAAATCTGTGCTTTTGTTGCTTCATTCTCTCATTGCTTTGTGCTTTTTTTTTTTTTTTTTTTTTTTTTTTGCCCAATTCTTTGTTCAAAATGCCAAGAACCTGGAGGACTCATAGTCAAGACCCTCCACCAGTAACAGCTTGAGGCCAGGATTTCAAGACCAGCCCAGGCAACACAGCAAGACCCCATCTCTACAAAAAAAAAAAAAAAAAATTAGCTGGGTGTGGTGGCACATGCCTGTAGTCCCAGCTACTCAGGAGGGTCCTTTGAGCCCTGGAGTTCAAGGCTACAGTGAGCTACAATCACACTATTGTACTCCAGCCTAGGCAACAGAGTGAGACCATGTCTCAAAATAAATGAATAAATAAAAATAACATAGGAAATATGTTGTAGCAGGACAAGCCGCAGACAAGAACCCCTCAGACACCGAGTTGTGAAAAGAAAGGGCTTTATTCAGCTGGGAGCATCGGCGGACTCAGTCTCCAAAAACCAAGCTGCCCCAGTGAGCAATTCCTGCACCTTTTAAGGGCTTACAACTCTAAGGGGGTCTGCGTGAGAGGGTCGTGTGATCGACTGAGCAAGCAGTGAGTACGTGACTGGGGGCTGCATGCACCGGTAATCAGAACGGAACAGAACAGGACAGGGATTTTCACAATGCTTTTCCATGCAATGTCTGAAATCTATAGATAACACAAGCAGTTAGGTCAGGGGTTGATTTTTAACTATCAGGCCCAGGGTGCAGTGCTGGGCTGTCTGCCTGTGGATTCCATTTCTGCCTTTTAGTTTTTACTTCTTTGGAGGCAGAAATTGGGCATAAGACAATATGAGGGGTGGTCTCCTCCTTTAATGTAAAGAAATTCTTTTAGAGATTTACTTCAAAAGTTGTGTAATTTATTGACTGTGCTAGGTACCAGGAATTGTGCACATACTTTACAGACATAATCTTACAACTCTGAGAGTGAATATTATTTTACAAACGAGGACAAAGAGTCAGATACTATCACCTCTGTTTTACATGAGTAAAGTGAGATGCTAGGAAGTTAGGTCATTAATAATAACAACAGGTAATATTAAGTATTAACTATTCTGTTTACAAATATGACATAAAAATATAAATGTGTGTGTGTGCACACATGACTGCCAGGCACATACTAATCATTAAACATGTCTTAATGACTTAATACTATAAGGAGTTTTCACTTAATCCCCCCAACAACACTGTGAAGAAGGTATTTTTACTATCTACATTTTACACATGAGGAAATCAGGTCATAGAGAGGTTAAACAAATTGCCTTGGTCACATAGTTCCTAAGTGGTGGAAAAGAGATTTGAACTCAAGGAGGCCAGATCTCAACTACTTCAATATTCTGCTCAGTCTCACAGCTGGTAAGTGGTAGAGGTAGAATGTGAAACTGTGTCTGACTCCAAAGCCCACATTCTTGACTACCTTGATATTAATAATTTGTGAGGATCATAATTCATTTATTTAGAGAAAGCTTACACAGCCTGTTTGTTCTGGTGGGGACTGAGTCTACACTGACCCCCGGAGACTCTCTGGACTGTGTCTTATTCCTAAGCCTGTAGGTAGCAATGCTGTGATAGACAGCCAGACAAAATAAGCTAGACAGTTAGGATTCCATGAATAATAATATCCATGCCCTTCAGACTCTAGAGTAATGCTGCTCTCAAAATTCAGATGTCGTAGTTTCTAAAGCAATTCTAATTTGTTCTCCAAATGAATGTGAACTCTCCCTCCTCCAAACCCTCAGAGCATTTATTGGACTTTCTCATGGAATCTTCCATGTTCTGACTTACATTATGGTTACTGGAAGACTACTCTTCTCACCCCTTCTAGAACTAATGCCTTGAGAATTATATGGTTAAAAGATGAATTTGGGTGCTGTATAAGAGGCACCTCCAAATAACAATGGCTTAAACATGGTGGAAGTTTGTTTCTCGCTCACATAATGGTACAGCTGCAGAGTGTGGGGCTGGAGGGAGGCTCTGCTCCACAGTGTTACGCAGGGATCAAAGCATCTCCCATCTGTGGCTCTGCCATCTCTAGAGGACTGCCTTCAGCAGTCCACAATGGCTCAATGCATTATAAGGGGTAAAGGTGGAAAGGGAGGGCAAGCCCCTGCCTTTTAAAGACAGAACCAAGTTAAAAGTTCTGTTATTATAATACCAAAGAAAGGGAGAACAGACAATGAAAGGAAATTAGCCATCTCAAGCGGCCGTGCCTTAGCAAATACGTTCAGAATGATGTTATGTGCATGCAGCCGTTTCTTCATTCAACAAAGACGAATAAAATGCCACTATATTTCATATCCAATGCAAGGCATTTATAAACAACGGATGAATACATGAATGAGTCCCTTTTTTGGAAAAGCAATCTGGAGGTAAGGCCATGAAAATTTAATGAGGGCAAATAATTTAAAAGATGGACACAAGTAATTTCTTCCCATAGAAGGTTGTAGATACAAACATATATTTTAAGCTGAACTTTTTGTGGCTTGCTGAAAAATATGGAAAATCAACTATAAAGAAAGTAAACAAACACCCCTGATTTATCAGGCTATGCTGCCACCAGCAAAATATATTCCAGAGTCTCAGTCCTGAATTTTTTTACTTTGATGACTTTTTCTGTATTTTTTTCTGAAACATACTTTTATTTTTCCCTATACAAAACAAAACACACAAATTGTCACTTATTGCATTTAGACAAATATGTGGCTCCAAAATTGAATCCCTTCTGTGTCTTCTGTAAGATAAACACTCAGGGGATTTCATCTGGGAGAAGAGCCAAAAGTCCAATTCCAATTTATTATTATTTCTAAATAATACATAAACCACCACATAAAGTCTTTAATAATAATGTTGGTTGAGCTGCCACTGGAATGCATCACTGTTGTCAGACATAGACATCACCAACTTAGCTTTTCTCATTTCCCAAATTCCATTAAGATTTATCTCCATCTTCCCAGATGGTGCCATCACCCTCTCTCCATCTCCCCACCATAAACAAAGTCCAACAAATGTTTTGCACTTAGCATTTTAACTAAAATGCCAATAGTAATATGAATAGTAATACTAAAGCATAAAATTTTTAAATTCAAATGTTACAAGATGGTGAAAGTTTTGAATTGAAATCAAGTTGTATTTAATTAGAATAAGGTTTTCAGAACTTAGGCTTTAGGTTTCAAAGAGGCAGAGGTGAGTCTTGGGAATTTATATTTTCTTCCCCCATGCTGTTAACTTGTGATGTTTTTCTCTACATTCGTTGCTCCCGAGAAGCCTGACTTCACTTCTCCTTTCCCTCCTTGGCACACAGATCTGCTATATTTACACACTGCTATTTCCCAGAGAACAGCTGCTGTGCCCAGTCCAACAGCTTTCTTTCCTCCAACTGCACTGGGCTTAATAAAAAGGAATAATTCCTAGGCAGTAAGACTTCCCCATCTAGGGGAAACAAAGCATTGTCCCTCAGAAAGAATTTGCAATCCTCACTTTATGTAACTGAATTCAATACACATTTATTTAGCTATTGCAGAGAAAGTACTTGGCAGTAGGTCTGGCATATAGTTACTATTTGCTTAAAACTTACTATAATTAAGGCAAAATTGTAAGTCCACTGAGGAACACTGCAACTCACTGGTTTATTAAAAATACTCACAGATTGGCTGAGCACAGTGGCTCACGTCTGTAATCCCAGCACTTTGGCAGGCCAAGGCGGGCGGATGACGAGGTCAGGAGATCGAGACCATGGTGAAACCCCGTCTCCACTAAAAATACAAAAAAAAAAATTAGCTGGGCGTGGTGGCGGGTGCCTGTAGTCCCAGCTACTCAGGAGGCTGAGGCAGGAGAATGGCGTGAACCCAGGAGGTGGAGCTTGCAGTGAGCCAAGATCACGCCACTGCACTCCAGCCTGGGCAACAGAGCAAGACTCTGTCTCAAAAAAAAAAAAAAAAAAACAACTCATAGATCATTAACTATCCATTTATTCATTAGCATATATTTATGGAGCAAGTACCAAGTGCTAGACATCACATTCTGTTTCCAAAACAAACATAGCCCCTACTTTCACGGATCTTCCAAGGTGGTGGGGAAGGCAGACAACCAAACAATTGCACAAATGAATGTAAAACTAATTGCCAAATTGGAAAAGTGTTATAACTCTTATAAAGCCTGGGTCTCTGTGATTCAATTTCCTAGCAGGGTCACAGTCAAAGAAATACAATCTACCAAATAAAAATACTTTCAGTAGGGTTCAGATCTCTGTCAAGGTCATGAAAAACAAGGAAAGACTGAGAAACTGTCACAGACCAGGAGACTGGGGAGATGTGAAAACTAAATATAATGCAGCGCCCTGGATTGGAACAGGAAGAAGATATTAATAGAAAAACTGGTAAATCCAAATAAAATCTGGAGTTTGGTTAATGAACTATATGGTTTGGTTAATGAAACTAACCAATGTCAGTTTCTCTGTTTTGACAAATGTGACATGGTAATATAAGATGTTAACAACGGTGTAAATTGGGTAAGGGACATATGGAAATCCTCTCTACTATCTTTGCAATCTTTCTGTAAATCTAAAATTATTTCAAAATAAGAAATATTTTTTTTAATTTTTTTTTGAGATGGAGTTTCGCTCTTGTTGCCCAGGCTGGAGTGCAGTGACGTGATCTCAGCTGACTGCAACCTCCGCCTTCTGGGTTCAAGCGATTCTCCTGCCTCAGCCTCCCAAGTAGCTGAGATCACAGGTGCCCACCACTATGCCCAGCTAATTTTCTGTATTTTTAGTAGAGACGAGGTTTCACCTTGTTGGCCAGGCCGGTCTCGAACTCCTGACCTCAGGTGATCCACCTGCCTCGGCCTCCCAAAGTGCTGGGATTACAGGCATGAGCCACCGCGCCTGGCCTAGAAATATATATATATTTTTTTTTAAAAGCTCATATCTTTATTTGAGTTCTCAAAAACTCATAATAGTAAATAACTGTGGGCCATAGTAACACTTATAAAAGTCTCTGTTTGTGATTTATCTCTTAGGTTAGTTATCTATGGCTTCGTAACAAATTAACCCCAAACTTAGCAGTTTGAAACAACAAACATTTACTCTCTCAGTTAATATTACCCCACAGTTTCTGTTTATCATAAATCTGAGAATGGCTCAGCTTAAAGAATCTTCAAGGCTCAGCTGGTACTGGAGAATCCAACACAAAGCTCACTCATGTGGTGGTTGGCAGCCTCAGTTTCTTGCTGGTCATCAGCTGGAGGCTTCAGTTCTTCACCCTGTGGGCTTCTCGCATACAGCAGCCACAAGGCTGCTCACAGACATGGCTGCTGGCTTTCCCCAAAGTAAGTGATCCGACAGAGCAAGAAAACACGTACAAGACGGAAGCCCCAGTCCTTTTATCACCCAATCTCAGAAGTGACAAACCATCATTTCTGCCATACTCTACTCATTAGAGGCAAGACAGTATGTACAGCCTTACACACAAGGACAGAGAAATTAAGCTCTGCCTCTTTAAGGAAGCAAAATCAAAGAATTTGGGTTTTTTTGTTGTTGTTTTGGCTTTGTTTTTTGGGGTTTTGTTTTTTTTTTTCAGATGGAGTCTAGCTCTGTCACCCAGGCTGGGGTGCAGTGGCACGATCTCAGCTCACCGCAACCTCTGCCTCCCAAGTTCAAGCAATTCTCGTGCCTCAACCTCCTGAGTAGCTGGGATTACAGGCGCACACCACTACATCTGGCTAATTTTTTTGTATTTTTAGTAGAGACGGAGTTTTGCTATGTTGGCCAAGCTGGTCTCGAACTCCTGACCTCAGGTGATCTGCCAGTCTTAGCCTCCCAAAATGCTGGGATTATGGGCATGAGCCACTGCACCTGGCCAAATAATTTGTTTTTAAAACTACCACACCTCTACTCCCTCCAATACTCCCACCAAAATCACACACACACACACACACACACACAGAGACACACACACATACACACACACCCAAAGGTACAAAAACTAGCATAAAGTCACAAAGACAAGGAAATCAGAGAAGACATCAGCGACAAAAATTCTGAACTGACAAATCAGGAAACTGAATCACACTTAGAAGATACAAGGAAGCCTAATCGTGAGTTAACAGTGGGGAAGCCAGGAGGCCACATAACATGCACCTCAGAATCTCAGCACGTCACGCCAATCAGCAGCACCGGGTACTTCTGGGAATGGAGTGAAGGAGTAAGCTGAGAATTCTAGGAGTGGTTGGGAGTCTAAGAAGTAGTCTTACACTGGCTTCGGCAGCACATATACTAAAATGGGAACAATACAGAGAAGATTAGCATGGCCCCTATGCAACGATGACATGCAAATTTATGAAGCATTCTATATTTTTTTCCTCCAGTCAAAAGTCTGTTGAAATGCACAGACATGAAGCTTTGAGTGAAGCTCTTCCTGGGGACAATGCGGACCTCAATATCAAGAATGTGTCTGTCAAAGATATTTGTTGTGGCAATGTTGCTGGTGATGGCAAAAATGATCCACCAATGGATGCAGCCAGTTTCACTGCTCAGGTGATTATTCTGAGCCACCCAGGCCAAATCAGTGCAGGCTATGCCCCTATACTGGATTGTCACACAGCTCACGTTGCATGCAAGTTTGCTGAGCTGAAGGAAAAGATTGATCGTTGTTCTGGTAAGAAGCTGGAAGATGGCCCTAAATGCTTGAAGTCTGGTGATGCTGCCATTTTTGATACGGTTCCTGATGAGCCCATGTGTGTTGAGAGATTTTCAGATTGTCCTCCTCTGGGTCATTTTGCTGTTTGTGATATGAGACAGACAGTTGCTATGGGTGTCATCAAAGCAATGAACAAGAAGGCTGCTGGAGCTGACAAGGTCACCAAGTCTGCCCAAAAAGCTCAGAGGGCCAAATGAGTATTATCCCTAATACCTGCCACCCCAGTCCTAATCTGTGGTGGAAGAACGGTCTCAGAACTGTTTGTTTCAATTGGCCATTTAAGTTTAATAGTAAAAGAATGGTTAATGATAACAATGCACCATACATCCTTCAGAAAGAAAGGAGAATGTTTTGTGGACCACTGGTTTGTTTTTTTTTTCACATGTAGCAGTTTTAAGTTATTAGTTTTTAAAATCAGTACTTTTTAATGGAAACTTGACCAAAAAGTCTGTCACAGAATTTTGAGACCCATTAAAACAATGGCTTAATGAGGGAAAAAAAAACAAAAACAGAAAAACGTAGTTTTAGCATAAGTCCCTACTTCTTAGGTATACGCTGGACCTAGTGACTTCCTTCCAAAGGACATAGTATGAAAGGAGGAAACAAAAGAGTAACTTTACAGTGGAGAAATCTGACAAACACCATCTCAGCTAGGAGATCAAGGCCAACACGGACAGTCATAAGTTAACATCATCAATCATAATATGATGAAAATGGCATTTTAGGCTTGGCACAGTGGCTCACACATGTAATTCCAGTACTTTGGGAGGCCAAGGTTGGAGGATCACTTGAAGCCAGGAGTTCAAAACCAGCCTGGGACACATAGCAAGATCCCATCTTTAAAAAAAAATTTTTTTTAATTAGCCAGGTGTAGCGGCACACCTGTAGTCCTTGCTACTCAGGAGGCTGAGGTGGGGAAATTGCTTGATTTGAGCCCAGGAGTTCAAGGCTGTAGTGAGCCATTGCGCCACTGCATTTCAGCTTGGCAACAGAGTGAGACTCTGTCTCTTTAAAAAAAAAGTTGGGGGGTGTATTTTATCTCTGGGGACTTCCTCCCAGTAACCCATAACCTCAGTCTTATTGTGGAAAAAATATCAGATAAATTCCAGTATAATAGCAGGACATCCTACAAAATACTCTCCCAGTATTCCTCAAAACACTCAAGGTCATAGAAAACAAGGAAAGTCTTAGAGACTGTCATAGCCAAAAGGATCCTGTAGGCACATGACAGCTAAATGTAATGCAGTATCCCAGATGGGATCCTGGAATGGAAAAAGGACACTAGGAAAAAACTAAGAATGTAAAAATAAACTATCGACTTTAGCTAATAATAATGTATATGTATTTGTTCATTAATTATAACAAATGTGTCTCATCAATGTAAGATGCTAGTAATAGAATAAACTGACTTTGGGGTATATGGGAACACTCAAGTCTAAAGCCATTCTAAAAAGAAAAGGTATTTACAAAGAAGTAGGCTCTTCCCAACCACCAGATGCCTCTCTTCCACCCTGGCAGAAAATAGGAGGCTTAGTCACTGGACTGAGGAAAACAGGCCAAGGCACTAACCACAGTTGAGGGACAGGATACGCTTCTAGAAATGTCAGATTAGGTAAGATTTTACACATTGATGTTTAAATACCCAGCCCCACTCCCTGACTCTGAACCAGGGGAAACCCAGCCTTGTACATTCCAAGGAGATTTTAAAATTCTTCTCTGACCAATCCAAGAGAAAAGACTGAAAGGTACTGAAATAGTGAAAGCAGTTAGCCAGCTTGCTTTAGGCAGACAGTAAGAGAAGCGTTCCTCAGAGAAGCTGCGACCCGCCCCACAAGTGTTTATAACAGATGTTTTGTGCAGATAAAGGAACTTGCACTGGGGGCTTGCCGAAATATGCCTGCCGCGGACTAAGGGCACGCATGCGCACTGAGGGGATGGGGGGTGGAGCCACCAAAAACTTGTGCCTTATACAAGTAGGGAACCCAGCCCATCAGCTTGGATATATAAAAGCCCTTGAATTCAACTGTGAAGGGGCAATCGGGAACCTGCTTTCAGGACCCTGCTCTTTGTTGAGAACTTTCCTTTCACTTAATAAATTCTACTCCGTTCACTCTTCGATGTCCGTGTGCCTAATTTTTTCTGAGCATGAGACAAGAACCCAGATCTGGCCAACCTAAACAACAGAAAAATCCTACATCATTTGGAGAAGAGGACAAATTCCCCCAATGAAACAGCCCACTCTATGGTATGGCTTAAATTCAACAAGCCCAGTCCCACACATAGAGGGGGTTTTTAATGTCTCAATCTTAAAAATAACTGCCAGGTATTTGAGGAAAACTTTTAACAAAAAGAGAATAAAAATAACAAAAAGCAATTGGAAAGAAACAGACACTAAAAAGATGAAAAAGTCTTCAAAGCTAGATTTAATTTTTTCGGAGCAATAAGAGAATATATTATCCCAATGAAATAAGAATAGGATGCAATAAAATACAAACGTTAAGAGAGAAAATATAGGCCAGTCCTGGTGGCTCATGCCTGCAGTCCTAGCACTTTGGGAGGCCGAGGCCAGAGGATCACTTGAGCCCAGGAGCTAGAGACCAGCCTGGGCAATATAATGAGACCTTGTCTCTATGAGAAAAAAAAAAAAAAAATAGCCAGGCATACTGGTGCACGCCTGTGGTTCAAGCTACTCAGGAGGCTGAAGTGGGAGGATTGCTCGATCCCTGGAGGTCAAGGCTGCAGTGAACCCTAATTGCTCCACTGCACTCTAGCTGGGTGACAGAGTGAGATCCTGTCAAAAAAAGAAAAGCAAGAGAGAGAGAAAGAGCAAATAGGGCTCCTGGAAACTAAATTTTTAGAAGCCAAAATGACAAACTTAAACTACAAAAAGACAAAGGGATGAAAAATATTAGAAAAATAAGAATAGTAGACCAGTCCAGGGGTTCCAACACTCAAATAATAGAAGTGCCAGAGGGAGATTACAGAAAAATAAAAGAGAAGCAAATTCACTTATTCATATTTCAAGAACAGTTTTCAGAATTTAAAGAATAAGTCTGTACATTGAGGGGGCCAACTGACAGTGGATAAAAATAGATCCACATCTAATCATAAAATTATGAGACTTTGAAACACAGCAAACATGATTTAGCCAAGCAGTAATTCCACTCCTTTTGCAGTGACTGGCTTAGGATTGGGCATGCAGTGCAATTCTAACCAATGAGACACGAAGAGAAGTTTGCTTTGGCCTTTTGGAAAGATATCTTTATTTCTTTTTTCTTTTCTTTTTTTTTTAAGAGACAGGGTCTTACTCTGTTGCCCAGGCTGGAGCGCAGTGGTGCAATCTCTGCTCACTGCAACCTCCACTTCCCAGCCTCAAGTGATCCTCCCACCTCAGCATCCTGAGTAGCTGGAACTACAGGCGTGTACCACCATGCTCTGCTAATTTTTTGTAATTTTTGTAAACACAGGGTTTTGGCATGTTGCCCAGACTGGTCTTGAACTCCTGAGCTCAAATGATCCACCCACCTCAGTCTCCCAAAATGCTGGCATTACAGGCATGAGCCACCATGCCCAGCCTTTGGAAAAGTTTCTTAGTAACTCAAACAGACTCAGGAAGAGAGTCTTCCCTTTTTCTGTTTCTAAGCATCTGGAACTGCTCAGCCATCTTTGAACCACAAGAGCAGCTTAAGAGAACACACATTTTTAAGTGGAAGAGCTAGGTATTAAATCTATCTCCAAATCCCATGTTGTTAATTGAGCTCATAGTCCACACTGAAAGACTTACCAGGGAAAAGGGCCTGATGAATGAATTGTACCCGGGGGTCCAATTTTTCACAACAGTTTATACATCAAGGGCCTCCAATTAGCTCATGTCACTTTTCTGGAACCTCTGCAACTTGAATTTGAATATTCCTTAGTACTATTAGAAAGTAGCCCTAGATCATATAAATCCTTGAACATCAATAGCCTGGAAGTCATAGTAACAGCACTTATTAGTTTAATCTACAACTCATTTAAAATGTCATCTTCTAATAACCAGATGGCTGATTAAAGCACAGTACCACAGAGGCAAAGGTCATGAATTTGAATCTCCAGGTATATACTAGTTTACTTTAAGCACTTCTACTGTCATAATCTCCACCACTAACTTCAACCAATAATCTTTCAGTCATAAGAAGTCAGACTCTAAAATAAGAGGTGAGTTTTATTGTGTGACCAAAAAAAAATGAGGAGGTGGTTGAATTGGGGGTGGGGGGAATTGCTCTATTCCTGCCACAAAAAAAAAAAAAAAAGTAATCGTAACAGTGGTTAGAAGCAAAGAAAAGCTATTGTGTTTTCCGATTCAGGCAACAGTCCCACTGTATCCAACAGTATTAACTATCTACTATGGATTGACAACACCCAAATCAAACCTCTGGCCAGATACCTTTCCTAAGTTCCAAGCCACATAGCGACCAGTGAAATCATCCCTATAAACTTTATAAAATTAATCAGGGAAGAAGGGAGGGGGAGAAATGAAAATAAATCAAGCTTGCAGCACATTCAGCATTAATCATGAGGTCAGTTTGCTCCCTAACTACTTTCTTCACAGTTGTTTGCCACCCATTGCCCCAAAATCACTTAGACCCTAGATTACAGTTCCTTTTAACTGCTCTATAGATAACAACTTGAACTTGAACATTGTGAAATGTTGTTTTCCATTTGAGATATTCTTTCAGGTCCCGCATACTGATGAAACTACTGATGCCAGCTGGTCTGATGGACCCCAAAAGGAGCCAACTCACCAAAGAATGCAGTTTCCACATCTTGATGATTTCATCCCCCTTATCCTGCCCAATCAATGACCCCAATTTCCTAGCCCCTTGCTCTCCACAATCTCCCTAAAAACCCCAGCCCAGAACTCCTTGGAGAGATGAATTTGAGGATCCCTCTCATCTCCTCACTTGGCCTCCCTGCAATCATTAAACTCCTTCTCTGCTGCAAACTCTGCTGTTTCAGTTCATTGGTCAGTTACTGCACAGCTGGCATATGAACCTGGTGGTCCTGTAACAACTGCAACGTATATCTCCTTCTAAATGTCCTAAGGATATCTCAAACTCAACCTATTTAAAACACGTCTTAGATTATATGTTCTCCTTTCAATCTCAATGAATGACACCACCCTTCAACAAGTTGCCCAAGCCAAAACTTGGAAACCATTCTCAACTACTCTCTGTCTCTCAACAACAAGTCTGTTACCCTTCTTTCTCAACATTTCTTCACTCTGACTCCTCCTCTGTAACCCAATTTAGGCATCCTTTCCCATTCTATTTAAATAGACTTCTAACTAGTCATTTCCTTCTAGTATCTTCTCTCTCCAATGTCCATGGTCATTAGTTATATTAAAATGCAAAGCCAATGTGAGGAAGTGAAGGTAGGTGGAGAGGTAGGTATGGAGTCCATGACGCAGGCCATATGAGGTATGTGTGTTTCATCATCTGATTAGGGAACCTCTAAGCGTTTTACTCAGGGGAGTGACATGATCATAAACTTTCTTTTGCCACTTAGTGGATGTAGGTTCTCATTGGTACTTAAATTTGTGTTTTTCTTATTGAGGTTGAGCATCTTCTCATATACTAATTCATTTAGGCTTCCCCTCCTATAACTTTCCTATTATTCATATAATTCCCCTTTTCCCTTTTTCTTTTGTTTAAATGTGTTTCCTGTTTATTCCAATGCTGATTTTTAGGTATTTTTCTCTACATTCTGGAAACTAATTTTTCTCAGTCATAGATGTTGCAAATATATCTTACCAGCCATCACCTATTCACGTACTTTGGTAATGGTGCTCACCTTTCAACATCACCCCCCTCAAAAGTATTTTTAATATATTCAAATCTATTTTTTCCTTTATTATATATACTTTGAGGATCCTGTTTAAAAAGATCTCCCCTGCCCAAGATCACAAAGAATAATCTACTCTTTTTTCTATTAACATTGCACTTTTATCTTTAAATTTAGGTTTTTGTTTTTTGTTTGTTTGTTTTTGAGACAGGGTCTCACTCTGTCACCCAAGCTGGAGTGCCATGGCGCAATCTCGGCTCACTGCAACCTCCGGCTCCCATTTTGAAGCGATTCTCCCACCTCAGCCTCCCAAGTAGCTGGGACTACAGTTGCATGCCAATACGCTGGGCTAATTTTTGTATTTTTTGGTACAGATGAGATTTCACCATGTTTCCCAGGCTGGTCTCGAACTCCTGACCTCAAGTGATCTACCTGCCTTGGCCTCCCAAAGTGCTGGGATTACAGGTGTGAGCCACCGCTGGGCCTAAATTTAGGTCTGTAATCCACCAGGAGTTTACTTCTGGGTATGGTATGAGATGAGGATCCAACTTCATTTTGCTCCAGATAATGGAGCCCATTTTCCCAAGATTATTTACCAAATATTCTCCCTTTCCCTATCTCTATAAAGTACCACATTCCCAAATATAGAAGGTCTATTTCTGGATGCTTTTCTGTTCCATTGGGCCTGTTTTTATAATATATGCCTGTATTTATAATATATGTCAGTATCTGATAGTGTAAGTCTCATTTCTTTGGCCCCTTTTCCCAAAAATGTCTTAGTTATTCATGAAGTTTGATTCCTCCATCTAATTTGCAAAATCCATTTATTAAGTCCTCTAAAACACTCAGACTTTTAATTGGAATTACACTGAATTTATAGACTAATTATGTGAGAATCAACCAGTGTTATAATGTCATCCATCCATAGCTCTTTGTTTATTTACATTTTATTTTATATCCTTTAATAGAGTTTCTAATTTTTCTTTATAAAAGTCTTGAGACTTTTTTATTATGTTAATTCCTAGAAAATTTATAGGTCTATGGAGTTTGGAGTTTTTTGCTATTTTAATTTGTACCTTATTTTCTTTGTATTTTATGATGAGTTATTTCTAGAGTAGAAGGTACTATTATTAAAATTTATTTTGTACCTCCAAACCTGCTGAACTTTTAATTCTCTTTTTAGTTCTAATGGTTTAGTTACTCTGTTGGGTTTACTTTGAAAAGTCTTATTCTATCTAAAAATAATAATAATTTTGTCTCTTCAATTTTGTGTTAGTTGTGATTTAGGTTCAGCTATATATAACAGAGCCCCCAAATAACAGTAGCTTAAGAAGATAGAAATTCCTTTCTCTCTCATGTAAAAGTTAAGATGTAGGGAGTCCAGGCCTGGTATGAAAGTTCGACAGCAGCCTTGGGGTGCATCCTCATCCTCTTGCTCCCATGTGCTCCTGGCATCCCATCCATGCAGGACCCACAAAGGAAACACCTCAGAAATTTCACACACAGCTCCTCCTTCCAACTCACTAGCCAAAACCTAGCTTTAGGTCTTGAAAAATCATCTATTCACTATTTGTTTTACTTTACTATTTCATTGATTTCTGCTTTTACCATTACTTCTTTTCTTCTTTCAAATTTACTCTATCCTAGTTTCTTGAATTGAAAGCTGAGTTCATTTCTTTTCCACCTTCCCTGTTTCTAGTTTT
Source organism: Pongo abelii (assembly GCF_028885655.2). NCBI lineage: Eukaryota > Metazoa > Chordata > Mammalia > Primates > Hominidae > Pongo > Pongo abelii. The sequence goes on along the minus strand of NC_071993.2, from coordinate 127,012,703 downwards.
ATTCACCACTATAAATTCCCCTCTTGGTATAGTTTTAGTTGCGTCACACAAATATCACCATGTCCCACTTTGATTATCATTCTAATCCCAAGAATTTTGTAATTTCTCCTTGTGGTAGGGCAGCTCCTGACTTGGCTCCAATGATCCCTGCCTCCTGGTACTCCTGCCCTTGTGTAACGCCTCTCCTGGAGAGAGGGCTGGTCCTAGAGACTTGCTTCTAGAATATGACAAAGGTGATGAGATGTCAGTTCCCAGATTAGGTTATAAAAGACTATGACACTCCTTTTGCCAGCACACACTCTCTTAATCACTCTGATGGAGCAAGGGGCCATGCTGGGACATCCACAGAGCAAGGAACTATGGGCAGCCTCTGGCCCACAGCCAGTAAGGAGCTGAGGCCCTCAGTCCAACAGGCAGCAAGGTTCTAAATCCTGCCAACAACCACATGAGCGGGCTTGGAAAAACGTCCTTCTCCAGTTGAGCCTTAAGATGACTGCTTGGAAAAACGTCCTTCTCCAGTTGAGCCTTAAGATGACTGCAGGCTGGGTGCAGTGGCTCACACCTGTAATCCCAGCACTTTGGGAGGCTGAGGTGGGTGGATCACTTGGGCTCAGAAGTTCAAGACCAGCCTGGGCAACATGGCAAAACCCCATCTCTACAAATAATACAAAAATTAGCCAGGTATGGTGGCATGCACCTATGGTCCCAGCTACTTGGGAACCTGAGGTAGGAGGATGGCTTGAGCCCAGGAGACGGCGGTTGCAGTGAGCTGAGATCTCACCACTGCACTCCAGCCTGGGTGACAAAGCCAGACCCTGTTTCAAAGAAAAAAAAAAATTACTGCAGCCTCAGCTGCCATCTTGACCTGAGCCAGAGCACATAGCTAAACCACACCTGAATTCCTGATCCACTGAAGCTATGAGGTAATGTTTTGTTTTATGCTACTAAGTCTTGGGATAATTTGTTACATAGCAATAGATGATTAATATACTCCTATATCTTCTTTAACCCAGGAATTAATTTTCAGTGATATATTTTTAAATTTTTAGTCATATAGGATTTGTCATTAGTCTTTTGTATTAGTTCTCTCGCTGCTGGAACAAACTACCACAAGCTTAGTGGCTTTGAAACAACTCAAATTTATTATCTTACAGTTCTGGACACAGGTCTTACCAGGCTAAAGTCACGGTGTGGGCAGGGCTGTGTGTTCCTTTCTGGAGACGCTGAGGGAGAATTCGTTTCCTTGCTCATCCAGGCTGTTCCTTGCTGCACTTGGCCTGAGATCCCCGTTTCCTTACTGGCTGTTTTGTTACAGCCGTTGACCACTCCCAGTTTTCAGTGGCCACCCACAGCCCTTGGCTCACAGCACCCTCCCTCCATCATCAAAGCTGGCAACAGCAGGTCAGGACTTTCTCACATTCCACCTCTCTGACCATTCTTCCATAACCATGTCTCCCTCTGACTGCAGCTGGGAATGGTTGTCCCCTTTTTAAGGACTGATGGGATTCAAGTGGGCCCACCTGGATAAACCAGGCTACTCTCACCATCTCAAGGCCCTTAACCTTAATCACATCTGCAAAATCACTTTTGCCATGTAAAGTAATATAGTCATGGGTTCTGGGGATTTAAGTGTGGACATCTTTGCAGGGCCATTATTCTTGCTACCACATCTTCCGGTACTGATTTGTAATTTAATTATATTTCCACCACAGGATATAGTTCACATGAAGTCATTTCTTTCTAATTCACTGAGAATTCCTTTGTGACACAGATATAGTATACAAATAGTTTTGTGCCTCTGTTTGCTCAAAACAATCTATTTTTTTCTGAAATGTAAAGTTAAACTTCTCTCTGCTAATTTGAGATAAGTGATCACATTGTTAAACTCTTCCATATCCCTGGTCATTTTTTTCTGCTTAATTTATCAGCTTTTGAGTATGTGTCAAAATCTCCAACTATAATTCTTGATTTATCTATCATCTTAATTCTTTCTGTTGTTGTTGTTTTGTTTATTTATTTTTTTAGTAGATATGGGGTCTCGCTATGTTGCCCAGGCTGGTCTCAAACTCCTGGGCTCAGGTGATCCTCCTGCCTTAGCCTCCCAAAATGCTGGGATTATGGGTGTGAGCCATCACGCCCAGCCTCTCATCTTAATTCTACCATAAATTACTTGACATATTTCAGGGGTATGATATTAGAAGCAGGTGTCTGTAATTGTTGTATCTTCGTGGTCCATCATTCCTTTTATCAGCATGCAGCACCTTGTTCATCTTTGGTCAGGTTGTTTTGCTGCTGCTGTGTTTCATTTACTGTAAATTTGTTTTGTCTGATACTAAGATTACTCCCTGAGCTTTTTCTTATTCACACCTGCCTGCTGCATCTCTTTTTGTTAACTTATTTGCCATTTACATATATTCTTTTCTTGTAAGAGTGGCTTGGTAGATCATATGTTGCTGAGTTCCAGGATCCCCTCATTTAGCCCATCAGAGACTCTCTGAGTTTTGACAGTTACCTTTCTTTTACAGGGCTTCTGCTCCTCAGATGCCTTCTAATTGTTCCTCGGAGCTCTCCATTATTCCCTTAAGATTACCTATCCCTCGGGTAGTGATGCATTCTTGGTAGAGGAAAGAGCCTAGGGTTTATGCTTCTCCAGGTGAGCTGGGGGTGAGAAGGCAGAGGACCTCTACGAAGGCTTTCCGGGCTCAAGCAAATCTTGCCTGGGGACCCTGTGGAGTGAACAGTGGTAGAGGTTCTGGTCTAGTAGACGTGGGTACTCGATCAATCAGTGTGTTCATTTGCCTGCTTACTTAAGAGTTGCTGTAGATTGTAAGATTTTGAGCAAGCCAACTTCTGGGTCTAGTCATACAAGCCAAGGTTTGCAATTGCACTGGGGAGGGCCTCCCAGCTCCCACCTAGTTCACCCAGGGCAGTGTCAGAGGCAGGCAAGACCCCGAGTAAAACCCAGTCCAGTCCATTCTGGCCTTGATTTCCTCCCCTGCCCAACTCCAGACCCCCTGCCCTGGACCAAACGCTCTCCTTTCTCCAAAGCACTTAGGATCAGCTGCCAAGTGAGGCTTCGAGTGCATCACCCTCCCTGTCGCTTCTTGAGCATCTACAGGATTGAGACGGGAAGAATAAGTTGGCTTCCTTGACTAGAAGATAAATTCTGAATAGCCTGTAACAGAGATTTGTTTTTCTTGCAAGAAACTGTACAATTATTTATTGCCTATACATGCTAATTTCAATTTTGAGCGTCTCCTGTGGTCAGGCTGGTGGGAAAACACAAGCTCTTTATTTCCCATAGGTAATATATTCACATGGCTCAGAAATAAAAAATAAACAAAAGTGATACTGTAAGTCTCCCTCCTACCTGCATATAAAACTGCTGATATTGGTTCTTATGCATCTTTCCAGGGTTTCACCAAATATACACAAGCAAGGATAAAAATGTATTCTATATGCATATACACACACATTCTTATTTGCTCCCTTTTCCACAAAGGACAGCACACTGTACAATCTATTCAGCATTTTGCCTTTGTTATTTCACTTTAAATGTCTGGTAGACCTTTCTCAACAAATAAATTGAGGATTCTTCTTTACAGCTATACAGTATCCCCTGGTGTGGAGGACTATAATTTATCCAACCATCTCCCATTGATAGACAATGAGGTTATTTACAATCTTCTGCCATTACAAACAATGCTGCATTGAATAACATAGAGAGTTTAAACAACAGGGGGAAATGTAAAAGATAGCGGAGGCATTTCATTATGTGTTTCCCAGTAATTTTTTTTCCCTGCTGCTGTTTCTTCCTGCTGCATTTTTATTTACCTGGAAGCCCAGTGTTGATGCTTTATTGCATTTTGCGCCTTGTTCGGGTCATTTTAGCCATTGGAACTATACAATAAAATAGAAAAATGTACATTTGTGGAAGTCTTGAAAGTTAACAATAACAACTACAAATCTCACACTCATTCAGGGTCTTCTGCAGCCTTGAGCGCTCAGATAGCAGGCTGATAGGGACTGTGCAAGCTCAACACACAGTGACCATCAGATGCAGACACCTCCCTCCCGTCACAGCAGACTAAGAAGCACAGGGTGCCCTGGTCAGGCCACTCTTTCCAGAGCTGCTGACACCATGAAAGGTACACAGATTTTTTTCACAGTGATCTATAACTCTCAAAAACCCACTGGTGTTTATACCCAAAAGAATTGAAAGCAGAGACTCCATGAGATATTTGTACAACCATTTCTCTTTCTTTCTCCCCTCCTCACTCCTCCCCTCCCCTTCCCTCCTCACCCCTCCCCTCCTTAACAGAGTTAAAAAATAAACATTGGCAGCCCCTTGGTTGACATCAGTCTTTCTGTATAAGCAGCCATATGCAGAGCCTTCTCTGATCAAATCATTTTTCTCCATAATCCATTTCTCCACAATCAGAGAAGAGAGTTGTACAGAAAAGATCTCATCATGAGGATGATATTAGTGAAAGTACAAGTTCATATTAATCAGGCCCCTACTGAGCCAGGCACTAAGCTAAGCTCCTTACTTTATCTCATCGAATCCTTATTAAAGCTCTTCAAGGTCAACATTATCTGCATTTTACAGATGAGAAAACTAATGCTTAACAACGCCAAGAAAAACAGCTGAAAACTATTAGCACCAATGAGAGAAAGGAGTGGGGCAGATGGACACGCTACCAATGGGAACTCACCAATACTTTCCTAGGTATGAACAATAACCAACTTGAAATCGTTTTTTAAAAGTCCCACTCAAACAAAAACCAAAACCACAAAATATCGGGAAAAGGGCTATAAAAAAATCTAGTAGAGAAATGTAAATAAGAGAGGGATTAGGACAAGAGAGAGGAAAGAAATTCACCTTGTACCTGGTGTATCTCTGCATAGTTTGAATTTTTACAATTATTTTTGTAACAACAAAATCTTAATATAAATGTGAGGTTAAGAAAATTGTCCAGAGTCAATATCTGAAAACGAATTGGTCTAAATTCAAAGGCTATTCCTGGCTGGGTGTGGTGGTTCACGCCTGTAATCCCGGCACTTTGGGAGGCTGAGGCAGGCGGATCACTTGAGATCAGGAGTTTGAGACCAGCCTGGCCAATATGGTGAAACCCCATCTCTACTAAAAATACAAAAAATTAGCCGGCTGTTGTCCCAGCTACCCTGGAGGCTGAGGCGTGAGAATCGCTTGAACCTGGGAGGCAGAGGTTGCAGTGAGCCAAGATCGCACCACCGCACTCCAACCTGGGCAACAGAGCAAGACTGTCTCTAAATAAACAAACAAAGGCCATTCCTTTATGTTCTGCCATCCTAGAATTCACCCAAGAAGACTGCTGGCTGGTGCCACATGTCATCCTGAGAGGACACACACGTTAGAAGGACATTTTTGGATTACAAAGCCAGAAGGAAAAGACTTGGTTGGATGTCTCCTTCCGTAAAGAGACATTGTGGGCGTTTTCTGTTTGCTTTTGCATTTTGTTTTTGTTTCGCTTTGTTTGTTTTAGGACGGAGTCTCGCTCTGTTGCCCAGGCTGGAGTGCAGTGGTGCGATCTCGGCTCACTGCAACCTCTGCCTCCCAGGTTCAAGCGATTCTCCTGCTTCAGCCTCCCGAGTAGCTGGGACTACAGGCGCCGGCCAAGATGCCCGGCTAATTTTTTTGTATTTTTAGTAGAGACGGGGTTACACCGCGTTAGCCAGGATGGTCTCATCTCCCGACCTCGTGATCCGCCCGCCTCGGCCTCCCAAAGTGCTCGGATTACAGGCATGAGCCACCGCACCCGGCCGTGTGTGTGTTTGTTTTCTAAGGATCATCATCAAAATGAAAACACAAAATCCACATTCCCGTGGGGGCTCAGTGACCCATCCGCATGCAGCGTTCAGTCTCCTGTGAACAGATTCGCTATAGAAGACTCCCTGATTTAGAAGCTTTTCGAGCCAGGGTAACCGTGTGTACCTGGGGCAGGGGTGATGGGATTGTGCTTTAAGTGAATGGCGCCCCCTGGACCACAGCTCAATGCAGAGCTACTGCTCTGGGCTCAGTTTCCCGCCTGATTTCCCCTGCGCCTTTTTCCGTGTGGAGCCCCCAAGTACTGGCCCTTTGGCTTGGATTCAGTTTTCCCCCTGCCTAGGATCCTTCAGTGACACTGTGCACCTTCACCCCGCTCATGACTTCTGCTTCCCCTGGGCACTGAGCCTTGGAGCTCTGGACTTCCCCAGTGACAGGCCAGGCTCCAGGAACTCAGACGAGGGGCAGCGCTTCAGGCCTCCACATTCTTGAGGGCTCCAGGCAGTTTCCTGAGGGTGCTTCAGCAAAAAAAAACCATCACTTGCCTCCAGAGGGTCACATTCCCTTGGGAGACTCCCTCTCACTTTAGCCCTAGTATCCTTCCAAATCCTAGGCACTTTACAAGGCCCCATGGCAATGCATGCATGGCCCGGAACTCCCAGTCAATTGGCACTTGTGCTCTCTCTCTCACTCATTCTCTCCCTCCCTCCTTCCTTCATGCTATGCTATTCCCCACACCAAGATTTCTAGCCCACTAGGCATGCACATCTCTTATATCAATTAATTTTCTTTTTTTTGAGACGGAGTCTTGCTCTGTCACCCAGGCTGGAGTGAAGTGGCGTGATCTCGGCTCACTGCAACCTCCGCCTCCCGGGTTCAAGAGATTCTCCTGCCTCAGTCTCCCAAGCAACTGGGACTACAGGTGCGCGCCACCACACCTGGCAATTTTTTTTTTTTTTTTTTTTTTTTTTTTTGGTATTTTTAGCATAGACAGTGTTTTGCGATGTGGCCAGGCTGTTCTCAATCTCCTGATCTCAGGCGATCCGCCCATCTCGGCCTCCCAAAGTGCTAGGATTATAGGTGTGAGCTATTGCGCCCAGCCCATTTTTCATATAGCAAATTCCTCCGTGCAGTGGAGTTTCTCTAACAATATAATAACACGCGTTTGTAAAGCACTCTTGCATACCTTCATTTGGCCCTTTCAGGTGATCTGTCCAAATAAGCCATCTACACAATAACTTGGATAATAATACCTAGCATTCTTGAGCACTGATTGTGTTCCAGATAATGAGCTAATAAGCACCTTATTATCCTCAAACCGTCTTCAGATGTTATTATTATCCACGTTTCATAAATGAGGACACATGCTCAAGAGTTGGTAAGTAACTCTCCCAACATCACACAGCTAGTAGGTGATGCAGCCTGGATTCAAAGCCAGGTTTATAGACCTTGAAGTTCTTTCTGTTACACTGTAGCTCAGGTAAACATGTGACCATATTTACAAATGCCAATACATGGTGAAGGGGGAAATAGAAAAGCTATAAAAATCAATAGTGAATTCAGAAGCACATAAATCTGGACAAATGACCTTCCCCTCCTCTCTGGAACTGAGGAAGTCCCTGTATTACAATGATGAATGCCATTTACTCAGCATCTCCTTGGTGCCAGTCCTAAGGGCTTCATGTGTAATTTTTCTTACTAGATGTGTGATGGTAATCAAGTCTCCTGACTTCCCTTACTCCCAGTTTTGTCCTGTAGAATAAGATGACAATGTCTGCTCCTGTGGCTGTTATGAGAGGTGATGGAGATGAAGCATGAATGGCACTCGGGACTGGGAGGAGCAGCAATCATGACTGTCCTGAGGACTGTGATCGGGGTCAGAAAACATTCTATATGGACCTTCCTAGGAGGGAGGCAGCCTTCCCAGAAGCACCCCACCCCCACTAGCCAGCTGTCTCCCCAACAGCACCGGCCAGGACTGAGTACATGGCCATCCCTGGGCCATCACTGGTAAAGGGACAAATGCCATGCTTAGGCTAGTCACATGGGGTGGAAGAACACAGGCCAAACAGACAATATTCTTTTCAAAGAAATTCCTTTTATTAATTTAGAGACAGGGTCTCACTCTGTCACCTGTACTGGAGTGCAGTAGTGCCATCATGGCTCACTGCAGCTTGGACCTCCAGGGCTCAAGCCATCTCCACAACCTCAGCCTCCCAAGTAGCTGGGACTACAGGTGCGTGCCACCATGTCAGGCTAATTTTTTAAGTTTTTTTGTAGAGACAGGATCTTGCCATGTTGCCCAGACTGGTCCTGAACTCCTGGGCTCAAGCAATCCTCCCTCCTTGGCCTCCCAAAGTGCTGGGATTATAAGTGTGGGCCACTGCACCTAGCCCTTTTAATTTTTTTAACTTAAGACCCTCCAAAAATATTAAAAGGGATCTAATCCATAACCTCCAGCAGTATTTCTCAAATCCCCATTTCACACCACCCCGATTTCTCCAAAGCTTCTCAGAAGACCCCTCCTCCTAAGGCTCTTCCTCTACCACCAGCCCTTAGAGGCCCTTCCCACTATGATCTATATTGACTTGGCCTCTTCTAATGACAGCTTTTCTTCTTCCCTCTGTCTCCAGTCTGGTCTTTCTCTGCTCAACTAGGGGGTGGTCCTTGACTCCTCTCTCCCATCCCAAACCCAGTTGATCAGAAAATCCTCCAGCCTCTACCTTCAAACTAGGTCCAGAATCCAGCCACGCTTCACCCCTTCCCTTCTACCATAGAGGTACAGCCCACATCATCTCTCACTTGGGCTCCTGTAAGAGCCGCCTCTGTGGCCTCATGGCTCCTACCCTTGCCCTGTAGTTGAGGCTGGGACGTAGCACCCTGGTCAACTCTTCGAACAGAGGCATTCATTTCCCCAGCTTCCAGAAGTGTCACCTGCCAATGGCACTCAGTCAAGTCCCTTGAGGAACTTCCCTCTTAGGGAAGGGGCTGGGTTTAGGATAAGAGCTGCCTGGCTGAGCTCACACCCCCTTTCTGGGAGCGGCCCACATGCTATGACTAGTCAATGCAGGGGTATCAGATAGTCTAAGGCCCCTCGCCTCCATTCGAGACATCTCTGAAAGGCCATCCCATTGGGCCTCTGCTGCAACTGCCACACTTAGGCCTCTGCCCAATCCTGCCTCCCCCACTCCCCCACAGATGTTGATCCCAAGGGTGCACCCCAATAAACTTCCTGCATGTTTTCCTCTCTCTCAGAGTCTGTTTCTGGAGAAATCCAACCTGTGACACCCCTGCTGTCCTCTCTCCCCATGCAGCCAGAAGGATGCTATTGAAATACAAGGCCCATCATGTCACACCTCTGCCCAGGTTCTCCAGGGGCTCCTCATTTCTCTAAGGGTAAAAGTCAAGGCCCTAACAATGGCTCCAAGAGCCTGACCAGCCTGCCCTGATTTCTCTTTCCCTGGCTTTTTTCCTACAGCCTCCCCGGCCTCCTTGCCTCGCTACGCATGCTCCCACCTTCCAGCCTGGGTTCCCACTTCGGATTCTCTCTGCCCACTGCACTCTGGCTTCAGCCCGCTGCGTGGCTCATGCCCTCACTTCCCCCGGTCTCTGCTCAAATGTTACCTGTGCATGAGGTCAAGACCGACACCACTCCCAAATTACCAACCTTGGCCCAGTTTTTTTTTTTTTTTTCTAAATAGGATCTCACTCTGTCACCCAGGCTGGAGTTCAGTGGTGCAATCACAGCAGCCTTGAGCTCCTAGTCTCAGGCAATCCTCCCAACTCAGCCTCCCAAGTAGCTAGGACTACAGGCATGCACCACAAAACCTGGCTAATTTTTATATTTTTTGTAGAGATAGGTTCTCATTACGTTGCCCAGGCTGGTCTCAAATTACTGGGCTCAAGCGACCTGCCCAACTTGGCCTCCCAAAGTGCTGGGATTACAGGCACGAACCACGGCGCCCAGCCCCACTTTATTTTTTCCATAGCATCTGTCACATTCCAGCCTGCCATACATCTCCACATACCATTTATCCTGCACGTTGCTTATCTGCTGCCTCCCTTCCCACCAGAACTTAAGCTCATGACAGGGATCTCTGTTTTGTTCACTACCATAGCCCAAGTGCCAGGAACAGAGCCTGGCTCGTGGTAGGCTTAACCATGAATCTTTAGAATGGATGAGTGAATCCAAACCTGCATCACAGAACCCTAGACGCTCCTCAAACAACAACAGCAGAGCTTTCCATGTCAGTGTGGGAAATAGGAGCGAGTCTATGAATTCTCTCATAATCACTGTGTTCTGCGTTATCTACCTGGCAAGCAAAGATTGCCACCAATTTCAGTGCCCAAATTTACACTCACATTAAGATCGTATTTCTGCCCAGTGAAAAAAAAAAAGAATGATGCCCTTGGCCCAAAGTAAAGGCTTCTCCAGGTGGATGTGACAATTGCATGAGACCACGCATGGCGACAGCTTCATCTAGTGCCTGGCATACAGCGTGTGCTTTATGAAAGGCAGATGTGGCTGCTGCTTTTATTTCTTTCTCAATGCTCCTCAGTGCTGGCCCAACGAGAGACAATACATCAGACAGGTTGATGCCAATAGTAGTTGAGTTTAGTCTTTGATATTAGGTGAAATTTATTTTCCAACTTTCTGTAATGTAGTTATAATTACAACTTAAATTGTATACATATGTATTTACTTAAGGAGAAGTCAAATATCTAGTGTGTAGAATAAAAAATTTACATGAATATATGAAAAAAAATGTATTAACCAATAAGTAAAAGTAGTCAGGTTAATGTCCAGAGTTGAATCAGAAATAAAAGATTCAATGGGCACTGTGGCTCATGCCTGTAATTCCAGCACTTTGAGAGGCAGAGGCAGGAGGATCACTTGAGCTCAGGAGTTCAAAGACCAACCTGGGCAACATAGCAAGACCCCATCTGTATAAAAAAATATTTTTTAAATCAGCCAGGCATGGTGTCACACTCCTGTTGTCCCAGCTACTCAGGTGACTGAGGTAGGAAGATTGCTGGAGCGCAGGAGGTTGATGTTACAGTGAGTTATGACTGCACCACTGCACTCCAGCCTGGGCAACAGTGTGAGGAAAGGAAGGAAGGAAGGAAGGAAGGAAGGAAAGGAAGGAAGGAAGGAAAGGAAGGAAGGAAGGAAGGAAGGAAGGAAAGGAAGGAAGGAAGGAAGGAAGGAAGGAAGGAAGGAAGGAAGGAAGGAAGGAGGGAGGGAGGGAGGGAGGGAGGGAGGGAGGGAGGGAGGGAGGGAGGGAGGGAGGGAGGAAGGAAAGAAAGAAGGAAAGGAAGGAAGGAAGGAAGGAAGAAAGAAAGAGGAAGAAGGAAAGAAAAATAAAGAGAAAGAAAGAAGGAAGGAAGGGAAGGAAGGAAGGAAAGGAAGGAGAGGAAGGAAAGGAAGGAAGAAAAGAGAGAAAGAAAGAGAGGGAAAGAAAGAAAGAAAGAAGAAAGAAGAAAAGGAGGAAGGGAGGAAGGGAGGAAGGGAGGAAGGGTGGAGGGGGGAGGGAGGAAGGGGAAGGAAGGAAGGAGGGAGGGAGGGAAGGAAGGAGGGAGGGAGGGAGGGAAGGAAGGAAGGAAGCAGGGAGGGATGGAAGGAAGGAAGGAAGGAGGGAAGGAAGGAGGGGTGGGGGGAGGGAGGGAGGGAGGGAGAGAGGAAGAAATGATTCCATTAATGAAACTGTTATGAAAGAATTTTCTGATACAGAAGATGGTGCGTTTTATGCATCAATTTTTTTTAAAGGCAGAAACAGGAAATCAAAGTTAAATTGGGTCAGAAAAGTTAACTTTTACTATAAGGAGAAAATCCTTTAACCTATCCAGGTGTTTTATCAGGGTCTGCCTTCTCTAACTCTGGAAACTTTTCAAACTTCATGTTCACTTCTTCCTTTAAAGAGTGAAGTTCACCAACTCTTGCACCTACTTAAAAAGATTAATTTTTAAGTTCTCTGCTCTGATAAAAAATGTACACCATCTCCTCTCCTTTCATGTTCGGTTCCCACTGGACCAAACCAGGCATAAATAGTTTGAAGAAGCCTCAGCTATTATTAAGGGAGAAATATATGGTTCAAGAAATGGGTCAAGGAGACTTAAAAATAAGCCCATCTATTAATTGTTTTCTATATGTAAAACACATACACCCATGGGCTCATTTAAATCTCATAATAGCCCTAAAACGTAAGGAATGTTATAACCCTTCTTGTACACTTAGTACACTAAAGCTAGGACAAGGTAGCTAGTTCAAAATTACACAATGAGTAAGTGTTGGAACAAGAGCTTGATCAGACATAGGTAGTCTGTTTCCAGCCTGTACTCTTAACCACTGCCCTACACCACATCCAACTCCTCAGTGATATGACACAGTGAGAGAACTGTTGGGGCAGATGAGGCAGTGGCACTGTTTCTCCCCTAGAATTACAGACAAAGGTGCGCAGAGGACACTAGTTGTGCGTGCACAGCAACCTTACTAAGGGCCAAGGCTGGTGCTTGGGAAATGTTCCCCAAAAAAGAGATGTGACTGGGAAGAATTCTAAAGGCAAAGCTATAAAAGCCACTGTGGAAATTCACAGAAATGGTGTCTGCCCATTATGTGAAGGCCTGTTCAGTACAAGACATCTTTGTCAAGTAACGACTTAAGAAGTCATTTAAAGCCACCCAGCATTTTACCATGATGCGCCTCAGTGTGGGGTTTTCTTTGTATTTTTCTTGCCCAGCTTAGGGTAAACAGTACTTCCTGAAACCATGAGCCAGTTTTGGAAGATCCTTGTTAACGATCTCTTCAAATACTGCTCCTGCCCTAATCTCTGTCCTCCCTGCCTTCAAGGACTCCAGTTACACACGTGAAACCTTTCACCATATCCTGTGTGTCTCTCTTACTCTTTCCTGCGTTTTCAATCCTTTTCCTCTCTCTGCTCCAGTCCATTTCTTTTTGACCTACCTTCCAATTCACTATTCATCTCTTCAACTGTCTTATCTGTTGTGAAGCCCACTATTGAACCCTCAAAGTTCTGTTGTTCTATTTCTCAGTTCTAGAATTTCCATCCAGTTCCTTTTTTATCTCCAGTTCTTTACTAGAAGTCACTAAACTGGATCTAATGTCTTGATATTAATCAGTTACCTTAATGTCTGCGTCTAATACCTCTAATGTCTGGATCTACTGTAGATCTGTTTTTACTGTGTTTTCTTTTGGTTTTCAGTCATATAGATTAGACATTGTGTATGGCAAACTATAGAAGTAATTTGAAGCTCCGGGTGACATTATCTTCCTCCCAAAAGCATCTGTTTTGCTTCTGGAAGTCAGTTCAAAGAGGGGTAGATCACCCTAATAATATCAATGATTAAGCTGATTTAACTGTGGGCTTGTCTTTGTGAGGGTTTCTCTACTTCTGGTTCATCCCCTTCTGAAGAAATAGACCCAAGGTACATACCAGAGCTCTGTCTACTTGTTGTGCCCTAAATACAGCTTTTGTCTCCTCCATCCTATGAGTGCCAGAGGCTCTCCTCTCACCTTCTCAGCCTCTCATTTGCCACTTTCTGCTTTGGCAGTAACCTCGAAGGGAGAAGTGGCACCAAATGCCATACTTACTTGCTGTGCTTCCTTTCTCTCTGAGATGGTGGCCCCTCATGTCCTCACTTCCTTGGGAGGCTCTGCTACCTTCAAACAGATTTTTTACATACATTATATTTTCTAGTTGTTTTCAGTGGGAGGGCTGGTGTACAATAAGTTAGTCCACCATTACTGAAAGTGCAAATCCCCCTCACGGCATTAGTTGTTGAAAATGTAGCAAGCTGGGTACTAAAAATTAGATGGGAAAAAAACAAAGGCAACAAGGAAATAGTTACAATCTGGAAGACAAGATTTCTTGGCAAGACGAAACACGGGATGGACTACTCTGATCTATCTCTTCTCCTCTCATATACATAATCTGGATTTAAGAGCTTTAGGAAGGTAAATCAGAGGAGCTAAACAAGTTTGTGGGAAAATAATACCTATAGCTAATAATTAGATTTTCTGAAAGTAAAGGGGCATCTTCAAGGGCAAATTTCATTTTACAATAAAAGTAAATTAATAAAATGCCGCCGATACTGCAAGAATGATTTAAAATATTGCTAATACTAGCTATGTCGATCAAATCAAATACTAAAGTAAGACACAAGCATCTGAATGAAAACAAATAAATATAATACAAATCACATACATGGCATAAACTAGATAATTCCAAACTTTCTAAAATATTAGTCCTTTCCAGAAAAGTTATATATTCCATAACTATATGTGCAAGTCACATTTAAATAGCATCCACTGGTGAACCCAGGATTCAGACACAAACTACTGCCTTCTGGTAAACTCTCTCCTTCTAGTTGAATCAGACTTGAGAGCCCTGGGAAATGTATTAAATAGCCACTGTGTTCAATGGAATGCCTTCCAGAATTCACACTTTCCGTAACACACACACACACACACACACTCTCTCTCTCCCCGCCGCCCCCCCCTCCCCCCTTTGGGTTCTTTGGTAAAATTAATTTTTGGTTGAATAACAGAAAAGTCACTTTACTACCTAGCTAAGTAGCTGAGGTTTAACTCTAAATTTATCACAGAGTTTTGGTAGATGCCAACACTGCCATTCAGGGAACAAAATCTTGAGAGTGATGAGCCTTCCAAGAGGGTGAACGAAGACTCAGAGTCAAGTGAAGGAAATCTCATTTCCTTAGCAACTTCCCATTTCACTTGATCTCAGAGAAATCTTACCTGTGCAGTGTAAACTGAATTTGAAACCTAAGTCAGATATTCACAAAGCTTTCTCTGAAAACAGGTTCATCAAAAGGTGGATCTATCTACATATATTTCTATCCATACACACAGATATAGACAGACAGACACACACACACACACACGTAATTAGAAAACTGGACTGTATTAGTCCATTCTCACACTGCTAATAACGACATGCCCAGGACTGGGTAATTTATAAAGGAAAGAGGTTTAATTGACTCACAGTTCCACATGGCTGGGGAGGCCTCAGGAAACTTACAATCATGGCAGAAGGGGAAGCAAACACATCCTTCTTCACATGGCAGCAGCAAGGAGAGGTGCTGAGCAAAAGGGGGAAAAGCTCTTTATAAAACCATCAGATCTTGTGGAGAACTCACTCTCATGAGAACAGCATGAGGGTAACCACCCCCATTATTAAATTACGTCCCACCAGATCCCTCCCACAACACATGGGGATTATGGGAACTACAATTCAAGATGAGACTTGGGTGGGAGACTTGAATTGAGAACTACAATTCAAGATGAGACGTGGGATTATGGGAACTACAATTCAAGATGAGACTTAGCCAAACCATACCATGGACACAATCCAAAAATCAAATAATAGGGGGTTGGTTAAGTAAAAATGGATTTTTACTTAACTAGTATCTTCTTAATAGAAGATTTTTTTTAATAACATGAAAAAAATTCACATTCTAGTAGAGGAAAAAAGTTCCAAAGATTATAATGTGATCAAATTTTTATAAGGAAAAATGCAAAATGGTGTGGGTAGAATATATGTGATTTTTATTTTTTCATTTATGCTTTTTTGCATTTTCCTAATTTTCTAATCCAACACAGTGCCAAGAGCTATTTCCTATTCACTTATTTTAGGGTCTATCAGTTACCAATAATCTATGTCCATAGAGAAGCAAAACAATGTCACAGAAAAGGCCTTGACCCAGAGTAGGAAGATATAAGCCAAGTCCCAGCTTCACCGTTCACCCCTGAGTCACTCTGGACAAGTCTCATCAGTTCGGGGACTCTCAGCTCTCCCTTCTACGAAGATGGAGGTCATCTAAGTAGGTGAGGTGATGCATATGTTAATTAGCTTGATTTAGCCATCCCACAATGTATACATATTTCAAAACATCATGTCGTACAACATGTATACAATTTTTATTTGTCAATTTTAAAAATGAAAATAAAATGATGGAGATCATCATTCCTGTCCTGCCTTCTTTCCTCAATAAACATGAAGGTCAAATGAAGTAAAGTCCAAGAAAGCCATCTGCAAAGTGGAAGCACGATCCAAGAAAAGAAATAATTAGTAACTATTAAAAATGTTTCTTTTTTTTTTTTTTGAGACAGCATCTTGCCAGGCTGGAGTGCCCTGTGATCACAGCTCACTGCAGCCCTGAACTCCCAGGCTCAAGCAATCCTCCCACCTCAGCTCCCAAGTAGCTAGGACCCAGGCATGCACCACCATGCCCAGCTATTTTTTTGTTTTTTGGTAGAGACGGGGTCTCACTATGTTGCCCAGGTTGGTCTCAAACTCCTGAACTCAAGCGATCCACCCACCTTAACCTCCTAAAGTGCCAGGCATTACAGGCATGAGCTGCAGCACCCAGCCTAAAAATGCTTTTAAAGTTCTTGTAGATCTATGACTCAAGCTTCTAAAGTTAAAGGCTCTGTATTTTACATCAGATAATATAGCCACCCTTACCATGTACCTGCTCCCTCAAATGTGAATGTGGGACCTGCACGGAACACCAAATTGGGACTGCTGGACAGGTGAGGAGCACCAGCCAACAGAGAGAAAAAAACAAGATGTTTATAAAAACCACTGCAGTGTGGCCGGACACGGTGGCTTACGTCTGTAATCCCAGGACTTTGGGAGGCCAAGGCAGGCAGATAACGAAGTCAGGAGGTCGAGACCATCCTGGCTAACACGGTGAAACCCCATCTCTACTAAAAATACAAAAAGTTAGCCAGGCGTGGTGGCAGGCGCCTGTAGTCCCAGCTACTCAAGAGGCTGAGGCAGAATGGCGTGAACCCGAGAGGCGGAGCTTGCAGTGAGCCAAGATCCCACCACTGCACTCCAGCCTGGGAGACAGGCGAGACTCCATCTAAAAAAAAAAAAAATTGTAGAGATGAGGTCTCCCTATATTGCTAGTCTCTAACTTTTGGGCTCACACAATCCTCCCACCTCAGCCTCCCAAAGTGCTGGGATTACAAGCTTGAGCCACCGTGCCCAGCTGAGCCATTTTTTTTTTAGATAATCACATATTCCTCTCCCTTCCAAATCCACTAGAAACAGAATCTTCATCAACACACTCAGAGATTTTTTCCAAACTTTGGGAGAACATTCATAAATAAAACAAAATAAATAATGGATTTTTTTAGATTTTCATCTAATTTTTAAATTTTTGCTTTCTCTACACTGACCACAATCCTACCACTTAATCATTTTGTGATCTCGAGCAAGTCACTCAACTTTTAAAATCTGTTTCCTTACCTGTAAAATGTGCTTGTGCCATTCCTGTGCCACAAACGTCAATATGATGTATGAAGCTCTTAATCAGTTTTGGACTCGAGGTGGACATGAATGGACCTGGACACAGAAGACTGAGACCCTAGTTCTGGCTTTGTCACTATCTACAACCGTAATCACACCCCCTCCCTTCTCAGATTGGCTGGGACTGGTTGGCAGAGTCCTAAGTCTGCACTCCAGCCACGGTTCAAACTATACATGTCTGCACATCCACTGTTCTCCCAGAATGGACTGTTTACATACAAGTGACCACCCTGTTATTTCAGGCAGCATTCTGCCTCTGTCTGCTGTGCTGACTTTATACAGATGGTGCTGCCAAGCTGCCAATAACAGCGTTCATTTGAGTTGTTTTCCTAGTTACAGAAATAAACAGATTTGCACGGATGTGTCCACGGGATTTTACTGTCTGATAAGACACCTGTGACCAAGACTAGAAATTTGTGACATTTCAAGGCATCCTCCCTTCTTTCTTCCAGTTTCTTACCAAATTGACCATCCTATTTAGCCACACTGAACATTTGTTTCCAGGTTTCCGCTCTATAAACTTCCCATGATGAATAATCCAGCTTATATAAATTTTTGCCTTTTTTTTTTTTTTTTTTTTTGAGACGGAGTCTTGCTCTGTCACACAGGCCGGAGTGCAGTCACACGATCTCGGCTCACTGCAACCTCCACCTTCCAGGTTCAAGCGATTCTCCTGCCTCAGCCTCCCGAGCAGCTGGGATTACAGGCACTCACCACCATGCCCAGCTAATTTTTTTATTTTTAGTAGAGACGGGGGTTTCACCATGTTGGCCAGGCTGGTCTCAAACTCAAGTGATCCGCCCGCCTTGGCCTCCCAAAGTGGTGGGATTACAGGTGTGAGCCACGGTGTCCAGCCCTGTCCATTTTTTTTTAAAGACTCTATTTCTGAAGGTTCAATTATTGGATTAAAAGATACAGATCATTTTAAGGCTCTTGATACATATTACACCAAGTCATTTTCTAGAAAAGAAGCACCAATTGATATTGCCATGAGCAATGTATGAGCTTGTGGGCCCATCTCTTTTTATTTGCCAATATGAGCCGTTAAAAAGAAGACAACTTTTTAAATTTTAATTTATATTTTTGAGATAAGTAATGAGGCTGAACATCTTCTTTAACTGGTTTTTTTTTTCCTACTGAATTGTCCGTTTATGTCCTTTTCATGTTTTTAAGTTGCTAAAAGTTCACCATAAGAAAATCTGTACGGCAATTTCTTCCACAGCTAAATATATGGGAGACTTAACTGTCAACATAAAAATAAAAAGTGACCACTTTCAAGCTGGTTGGGATTTATACTATGCAAATTTAAACATCTATAAAATAAAAACTTTTTAAATGTTCATTTCTTTTTGGATCTTAGCAAATGGGAATTCAGTTCCAGTTGACTCCCCATGATCCTTCCTGCAATTCCAGAATGCTTTCCAGAACTTTCAGATATGCCACAGATTAGAATGTTGATGTTCTTCTCTCAGCACCAAAGAAAGTGGTGACAGATATGGCTCTAAAACCCAGCCACCAGACTGAATTTAATTCTTTACACATAAGCAGCACGTGTTCAACTACAGAGATGCCCAAGGATTCTGAAACCTTAATTTTAACATGTTTCTTCTGGAGAAGACTTAATTTTTTTCTTATTGAGTCTCAAAATCAATTCAAAACTCATTACATTTGACAACAGTTGAGGTTAACAGACTATCATTGTCACTTAACAAAATTATCCTGATTATATAAAGGGTAGAACTCCTTAGGACCCCAGCAATAAAAAGTGATGGCAGAGGGAGATAGTCATACACAGTCATCCAAGGTCACAGTCATGCTAGATTCGGATGTTGACAAAACTGATTTGGAAAATGGGCAAAAATGTAGAAGTATTTGGCTGGATTCTAAAATGTGTTAGAAAATGAAAAGTGGTATCAGAAAATGAATTTTTACAAAAGTTAGATGAAAGGTATCTGCATCAAATGAGACACAGCATCAAGAAAAAATCTCGGCCAGGCATGGTGGCTCACGCCTGTAATCCCAGCACTTTGGGAGGCCAAGGTGGGTGGATCACCTGACGTTAGGAGTTCAAGACCAGCCTGGCCAACATGGTGAAACCCCATCTCTACTAAAAATACAAAAAAGTAGCTGGGTATGGTGGCGCGAGCCTGTAGTCCCAGGTGCTCATGAGGCTGAGGCACGAGAATCACTTGAGCCCAGGAGGCAGAGGTTGCAGTGAGCCGAGATTACAACACTGCACTCTAGTGACAAAGTGAGACTCCACCCCTCTCCAAAAAAAAAAAGAAAAAATCTCGACCCTCCACTACAACTGTCTATTCCAAATCTGAGGCTCTGAAGAGAGGTGCCACCCTGACGCTGAATGAAATAAAATCTCTGTCTCTCTCTCACAGACTCACACGGAAGAAAACAAGATAGAAGTAGACTTCACGGTACTGCCAAAGTTCTAATGATAAGGAAAGAAAAGGGACACTTCAAACTAAGAATTTCTGGATACTATCCAGAAAAGTCTATCTAGTAAAAGCAATCAAGGGTATTATTTAAAGAAAATAAGTAAGTGTTCTGACACAAGATAATGATTTAAGGGGAAGGTTTAAATTTTTCCACAGGGAAAAGCTTTCCAATCGTTTTTTATTTCATTAAAAAAGAGCACTAAATCCAAAGTCCTTGAGCAAATGTGTATTTCCCACCCTAGCAAAACCACCTCACAAGATGTCTGCACGTTTTGGACAAGGGCCTCCCCTTGTGTCACTGGCTGCTTACTGGAATCTCCTCTCTCACGTAACAGGGCATGCCATGGGAACCGGGGAGCAGAGGGCAAAGCCGTCATTCACACCCTTTCCTCAGCTTATGGATGTTCACGTGGCACAGCTGTGCTGCAGTGTGCTCTGCAATTCCACCATTCCCACTTTGTCAGGGGAAGGGGCTGCAAGGTTGAGGACAGCATGGCAGAAGCGGGCTGCAGGTGCCAAGAAAGGGAGAGGAAGCACTCTAATAAGCTTGTTCTGGGAACTCTGGGTTTGCCTCCTCTTTAATGTCCTTTGAGACAAAAGAGTGGAATGAATAACCTAGCTTAGTTCACACAGAGGGAGCAAAGGCAAGTCCGGCTGGGAGAAAGGCTGGAGGAAGGCAGGGAAGGGCAGGGAATTCTGAACACAGGAAATCAGCTGCTCCCCTCCTATGGTTCAGGGGAGCCAGGAAGACTTTTAAGGATGAGCCAGAAGGGCAGAGGTTTCCAGACGGACTGCAGTCATGGGTCTTACGTGGGCATCAGCCCTAGCTAAAGGAAAACCAGAGAATGAAGGCAGGATGGAGGGGGACCAACCCAAGGAGAACAAGGCTGGAAGTGACCAATAAGAAACTCAGTGGACACACAACCTAGGTCAACACTTTCCACACTCGTTTTTGAAGACAAATAGATCATCTTGCATGTATTCCTCCCTTTTCGGTTCAAAGAGTAGTTATACAAACATCTGGATCCTGTTTATTATTAGTTTTTTTGAAAGACAGAGTCTCACTGTCTCAGGCTGGAGTGCAGTGGCGCGATCACAGCTCACTGCAGCCTTGACCTCCTTAGCTAGGACCAAGGCATGTGCCACCACACCCAGCTAATTTTGTTTTTTATTTTTTGTAGAGACAAGGTCTTGCTATGTTGCACATGTTGGTCTCGAACTCCTGGTCTCAAGTGATCCTCCCACCTCAGCCTCCCAAAGAGTTGGGATTACAGGCATGAGCCACCATGCCTGGCCTTTATCCTGTTTAGAACAATTTGGGGATCTTCATTAACACAAGGACCTTACTCCCACATTTAAAAAAAAATAATTAAAATGGGCTTTGACTGCCTAAATGTTTGCAAAAAGAGGCAGGCGATTTGTAAGTATTTGAAAATACATCTTTCTATAGTAGAGGTTTCCCTTTATTTTTATGTTTGAGGCACAAGCACACTTTCTTTATGCTGCCCTGCCATTAACTGTGTGGGTCTGGGCAAGATGAGTAGTTTCTATGAGCCTTGCTTCTCTCCTCTGTAAAACAAGGATGACAACTCCCTCAATCGCCTCTGTAAAGATTACACACAAGAGCTAAAGCTCGTGCAGTGCCTAAGACACGGTCAGCACCCAAAACGCATGAGTTCCCTCCCCAGCCTCTTCCAGGAGGTAACAGCCAGGGAACAAACTACAACAGCCTGCTTCACTTGAAGTTGCTCTACGGGTCAGAAGCACTCTTCAAAATAGTTTTACAACTCCTGACTAGTAAATATACCCTGAAAAGAGGAGCAGATTGGCCTCAAAAAAACAGCTGGGCACAGGTGTTGAGAGGCATAGGAGAGTAATGCATCTCAGCTGGTAGCAAGCACTTTCCAAACTGTGCTCCTTTCAACAAGAGTGAATGCTATTAAGCAGCTGCAAAAATAAAAGCACCACTAGAAATGCTTTCTTTAAAAATTGTTTAATGAAAATCACACTCAACACATTCATATAGCTCTCTCTGCATTTCGTGCTTAACAATTTAATTTCTTCAGTTGCCCAAGTTGTGATGTTCTTTCCCACCTCGCA
The DNA here is from genome assembly GCF_028885655.2 of Pongo abelii. Classification (NCBI taxonomy): domain Eukaryota; kingdom Metazoa; phylum Chordata; class Mammalia; order Primates; family Hominidae; genus Pongo; species Pongo abelii. The sequence goes on along the minus strand of NC_071993.2, from coordinate 126,990,993 downwards.
TCTTTCCACAGGTCTGGAATGTACTGTCCTTTTTCCGTCTTCACCTGGCCACATCTCTTTACCTGTCTTTTAGGTCCCTGACTGTATTAGTCCGTTTTCACACTGCTATCAAGGTACTACCTGAGACTGGGCAATTTATAAACAAAAGGGGTTCAAGTGACTCAGAGTTCTGCATGGTTGGGGAGACCTCAGGAAACTTACAATCATGATGAACCTCAGGAAACTTACAATTATGATGAAAGGCAAATGGGAAGCAGGCACCTTCTTCACAAGGTGGCAGGAGAGAGAGTGCAGGGAAAACTGCCACTTTTAAAACCATCAGATCTTGTGAGAACTCCCTCACTATCACAAGAACAGCATGGGGAAACAGCCCCCACGATCCAATCACCTCCCACCAGGTCCCTACCCTGACACATGGGGATTACAATTCAATGAGATTTGGGTGGGGACACAGAGCCAAACCATATCACTGACACCACCACTGAAGCTGGGAAAAGGGCACATGGGGATTCACTGTACCATTCTCCATACTTTTGAGTATTTGTGAAAATTCCACAGTAAGGTCTTTTAAAACCACTCTTTAATACAAGAAATGAAAGAAAAACATGGTGGGTTATCCCAACCACACCAATCCCACCTGTCCATGAACCTGAACTGCAGCACAACCACTAACAAATATGTAGCATTGCCCACTATCTCATGGATGTGTCCTCAATAACCCCTGGCCTGTTTTATGTGTCATCATACAATTTCATATATTGAAATATATGAAACTCATTTCACTTAATCTGAAGCTGAAAGAAGTATTAAAGAGCTGGAATTATTTCCCAAACTCCCACTAGTGTTAACAACATGACATTATTTTCAGTGTTCTGTGGGACCAATACATTTGGGAAATCTGCAAAAGTTGCTGTTTTATTTTTTATTCTTTTTTTTTTTTTTTTTTGAGACGGAGTCTCGCTCTGTCACTCAGGCTGGAGTGCAGTGGCGAGATCTCAGCTCACTGCAACCTCCACCTCCCGGGTTCAAGCAATTCTCCTGCCTCAGCCTCCTTTAGCTGGGACTACAGGCACGTGCCACCACGCCCAGCTAATTTTTTTTTTATTTTTAGTAGAGACGGGGTTAACCCCCTGAGAAGTATTACAGAAATGTCATGAAGACAGGTTAGCTGACAGCCCGTCCTGTGCACCGCACGGACAGTCAACAGCAGGAACACAATGTCAGCAGCCCAGCTCACAGAGGAACTGAATTCTGTCCACTCTCCTCTGAGGACCCAGCCCTGGAAAACCGACTCAAACTAAGCTGGAATGCCAACTTATTAAGTTACAATGAGAACTATAACTTGGAGGAAAACCAAAACACTCAGTGTCTGCAGTTCAAGTTTCCACCAGAAAGCTGCCTGGTAAACACTAAAGTACAGCATTAAGATAGTTAGATGCCTCAAGTCATAAAAACCTGAAACAATGGTACTATAACAATCATCCTAGGTTTCCTGGGATAATCTTCAGTACTCTTATCATGAGACCAAATGCTGTGAGTTACTATTTCAAATATATGATCATCCCTGCCAAGATAGCGGCATCTCCTCCTTTTCATGTTCAAGGTTCTGTATAGATCACATCTTTCCAATAAAATACTTACCTCAAAAATCACTCGAATCTGTGCAGTTTCCTTGTCTTATACTGTGGTTTTGAGAAAACATGCTTGTCTGGTTGGATTCAAGAAGCACGCGTGTCCAGCAGACTTGGAAAGCAGGTTCCTCTTGTCATACAGCATGTTAACATAGCAGACGAGGCCTGGGTGTCTTCATCAGTACTATGACGACTCTTTCACCTTTGATTTCAGATGCTGGTGCTTTTTAATTTTTGTGCCAAACTCTACACATGAAACACTTTTGGAATAACTAGAGACATGACTTTCTTTATCTGGGGAAAAGGAGGGCATTAAACCAGATTAGGGGCTGGGAGGGGAGGTTGTCAGGGGATGAGCTGCTCCTGAGGAAGAGGCAGAGGTCAAGCTTCACTCAGCAGCTGGACTCTCACCTAGTTTATAGACTGAAATCCTGCAAGGTGGTTACAACAGTGAACGATATGTTCATACATATAGACTCTGCCCTGAGGGGACCTACTGTTTTTTGGTTTTTAAGAGATTGAATAGTAATACATACATACATATGTGTGTGTGTATATATATATATATGTATGTATGAGTATATATATCCACAGGCAGAGTCACTCAAAAATTCTATTTTCTGTTTCCTCAAGTATTAAAATGAAAGGGCAAGACTGCTGCCACTCGGCTGCCATATGCTTCTTCTACGAACCCTGGTCCTTCTTTGCCCATTACTCAGAAGACAGGCTGAATGACACCAACAAAATCAGATGTAAGTTGAAAAATCAAACTGGATTTTATTGAAATATATATAAATAACCCTCATTTTTCTTTATTTCATCGGTATTGGGAAATTAAGTGAAAAGTAATTAAAAAGTAGTAGTCCTGAGAGAGAGAAATGAAGGCTGAAAAGGAATCAAGAAAACCATATTCCATCCCAGATCTGCCACTACCCAGTCTGGGAAAGGCATTTATTGTCCTGGCCTCAGCTGTAGAATGAGGTGGCTGAAATCTATGTTGTCTGGAGTCAATCACAGCTCTACAATTTTGCTGTTCTAATTCTACCATTAGGAGCCAATGATGACGTTACGTACTGACCATATAAGCAGGTACTCACAATGAAAAGGGAATAAACACTGAGTTCATGGGGACGCTTTTAAGGAAGACAAGAGAAATACAGGAGTTTGCTGCTTAAAAAATGCATTAATGTTACTGCTTTATTCACACTAATTAGAATATATACACAAAAAATGTGTATCATATATCACTTTCAAAAATTTCCATGTTCCATGAGAACTATGTAAACAATGCAAAATGCTTCCACTACGTAACAAAAGAAGAAAATCAGCATTCCCATGTAGTATTAGGAAAATATTTAGATAATTTGAATTTATAGTAAAACAAAGTGAAATATTACAAAGCAGTCTTGTCATGAAGTAGCCTTATATAGCCCAGAAGCAATACATTTCATACTTTCAAACACTTTGGTATAAGTGAAATTAATACAAAGCAAAAAGAAGAAAAAAAAACCTCTACTTTGGTTTTCACATTATTGGAACTTCAGCAACAAGGCAAGTGCACAGCTACCTTGGATGACAAAATGGAAAACCTCTCATCTGCTTGCTTCTCCTCCTGGAAATGGACGTGCTAGGAGAGCGCTTCATAGGACTTCTGGAAAATAAGGTGCATCTCACTTCCTTCCACAATCAGGCTCTCAGCAATCGTTTGAGGGATTTATAAAACCTCAGATTCAGTTGGGATATGAGTGATCTTGATTATTTCCTCTTAACAAATATAAATGACCTTGCATTAAGGCAGCTCAGAAGTACAATTCACATTTTAAGTAAAACATAAATCTCTTAAAAATCATATTACTATAGTTTCTCAACAAGTTCATACTTGAATAAAAAGAACATACTGCATTAAAAAAAAAGAAAAATCCAAGTTTAATAGCCCACTAACAATACTTTTTAAGAAACAGAAATAACCGTTTACATGCTACAAATATTTCTTCATTGATATCACACATAACTTTGACAACTACACAACTAAACCGATCTGTGGAATTTTTCATGGCATCATTTTTATAATTATGTTTTCTCACCTATACTGTCCAAATGTGGTACTGATTTTTTTCACTGTCTTAGTTCTGTGTACTGTCTTTTGAATCCCTATATCCAGGAATTGTGGCTGAGCAATTGTTAATGAATCACTCTTCTGTCATCCATCACAGGAGCAAAGTGGGAAAGTCCTCTGAGGATTTTCTCAGCAATGGAAGTTGTACTGGGACTTTCTGTGCAGACAAGAAAGTCTTAAAAAGAAAAAAAAAAAATCTCAGTGAACTTTACAAATTTACAGTCAAATACCATGCATCGTTGTCTTTTCTGAAGTAAAAGAATGGACAATCGGCCGGGCGTGGTGGCTCACGCCTGTAATCTCAGCACTTTGGGAGGCCGAGGCAGGCAGATCACAAGGTCAGGAGTTCGAGACCATCCTGGCTAACATGGTGAAACCCCATCTCTACTAAAAATACAAAAAATTGGCCGGGCATGGTGACGGGTGCCTGTAATCCCAGCTACTCTGGAGGCTGAGGCAGGAGAATGGTGTGAACACGGGAGGCAGAGCTTGCAGAGAGCCGAGATCGCGCCACTGCACTCCAGCCTTGAGGACAGAGTGAGACTCTATCTCAAAAAAAAAATGGACAATCCAGTGCTCAACTTTACTGACAAACACCGCAAACCGCCTCCAAAGAGCACAGCCTGTGAGCAAGTACTCAGGCCTTCCAAAGGGACAAGAATGCCCAGGAAACACTCAGTAAGATTAACCAGCATGATAATCTTCATAGCAAAGCCAGTACAGAGAGTAAAAGACACAATTTAAAGTTAGTTATGGCCAGGTGTTGTGGCTCACGCCTGTAATCCCAGCACTGTGGGAGGCCGAGGCGAGTGGATCATCTCAGTTTGGAAGTTCGAGACCAGCCCGGGCAACTTGGGGAAACCCTGTCTCTACCAAAAAATAAAAAAATTAGCCAGACGTGGTGGCGTACACCTGTGGTCCCAGCCTCTCGAGATGCTGAGTTAGCAGGATCACTTGAGCCTGGGCGTCAGAGGTTGCAGTGAGCCGAGATCACGCCACTGCACTCACACCAAGCTGGGTGACAGAGTGAGACCCCTTCTCAAAAAATTAAAGTATTTTATTTTACTTTTTCTTTGAGACAGAGTCTCGCCCTGTCGCCCAGGCAGGAGTGCAATGGCACGATCTCAGCTCACTGCACCCTCAGTCTCCCGGGTTCAAAAGATTCTCCTGCCTCAGCCTCCCAAGTAGCTGGGACTACAGGTCCGTGCTACCACGCCTGGCTAAATTTTGTATTTTTAGTAGAGACAAGGTTTCACTATTTGGCCAGGCTGGTCTCGAACTCCTGACCTTGTGATCCGCCTTGGCCTCCCAAAGTGCTGGGATAACACGCATGAACCACCGTGACTGGCTAAAATATTAATAAAAAATAAAGTTAGTTATCTGCCATGTTAATTTGAGGCTTTTTTATTTTTTATTTAATGTTTATTTTTGAGACAGGGTCTCACTCTATAATCCAGGCTGGAGTGCAGTGGTGTGATCACAGCTCACTGCAGCCTCAATCTCCTGAACTCCAGCAATCCTCGCACCTCAGCCTCCCAAGTTGCTGGGACTACAGGTGCACACCATCATGCCCTAGTGATTTTTTTTTTTTTTTTACTTTTAGTAGAGACAAGGTGTTGCTATGTTGCTAAGCTGGTCTCGAACTCCTGAGCTCAAGCGATCTGCCTGCCTCAGCCTCCAAAGTGCTAAGATTACAGGTGTAAGCCACCACACCTGGCCAATTTGAGGCTTTTCAAAGAACAATCCTAAAAAGGTCTAAAAGGACATAAACATAAAACAACCATTCAGCAAAACTGATCTAAGCTTGAATGAACCATGTACAGAATAACTGTTAACATTTTAAATGGATTATCTTACGATATTAGTATAGTATTAAAAACTTAAATTCTTGCCTAAATTTTACAGCCAAGTATAAGAAGAAATAAATAAAACAATACAGTGTTTTATTTATAAAACAAAACAATAAATAAATAAAACAATTACAGTGAATGAATCATATGTGAAATAGAAGGTTCTTACTGAATTTTTCATATAAGGTGATGGCAAAATCCTAGAATTACTATTCTTTTGGTTTTGTTTGTCTTGCTTTGTTTTGTTGTGGGAGAAAGCGTCAGGGGAACTTAAATTATTTCGAACTTCATTCGGAATAACTGCGAAGACTATGGTATACTGAGAACTTCTACTGCCAGATATTATGTAAAAAATTACAATTATTAAAACACCATATTTCACCAAATCTAAGACACCGTCGATTGTGACACTTCACTGTTATGTACCATAACAAGATGCCCAGAAAGGGAGTCTCAAAGGAGAAGCCTTCACAAAAAGTGGGGGTACCAAACATCTATAGTCTCAATGAGGGATAAAAGCAAGCAACTACATGCAGAAGGGATGGCAAAGAGGCCTGCGCACCTCTTCCTTGACAATGGAAAGAGGGAACAAAAACTCCAATATCTGAACTGGCAACCCCACCCCTGCAAATTTTGGGGGCTGAATTCACACTACCAGCATCATCCTAAAAAATCCCAAGTAGAGAAATTAGCTTAAGCAGAGGCAGGCTGGTAAAGCCCCTCCCCCAGTGACCAGCAGAAGAGAATGCACAGCTTCTCAGAAAGAACTCAACTTCTGGTAAGGCAACGGCTGACTTAAATTTTTTTTTTTTTTTTTTTTTTAAGAGACGAGGTTTCACTATGTTGCCCAGGCTGGTCTCAAACTCCTGGGCTCAAGTAATCCTCCCACAGTGCTGGGATTACAGGTATGAACCACTGCATCAGCCCCAACAGCTGATTTTAAGATGCATTACAAATTTAAAGATGTTAAAACATGGAAAATAAATGACTTGAAATCAATGAAGTATCACAGACAAATAAATCACTAGAAGAGATGAGAAAGCCTAGGAAACAAATATTAATTAAAATGTCAAACAACAGCAAAATATTTGGCATATGATAAAAACATCAAACCAATGACAAAAGGGTACATTATTCAATATATGGCACAGACAGAAACGATTATGTAAGAAAAAAGTTAAATTGTTCTCTACACCTCACTCTTCTAAATTACAAAGCCAAATGGGGAAAAAAGAACTAAAAGAAAATAAATGTAAATATCTAAAAAATAATCATAAAAGACTGGGCTATGTTTTTTGTTTTTTAATTTTTATTTTTTTTTAGACGGACTCTCGCTCTGTCATCCAGGTGGGAGTGCAGTGGCACAATCCAGGGTCACTGCAACCTCTGCCTCCTGGGTTCAAGCGATTCTCCTGCCTCAGCGTCCCAAGTAGCTGGGATTATAGGTGCCAGCCACCACACCCATCTAATTTTTGTATTTTTAATAGAGACGGGGTTTCTCCATGTTGGCCAGGATGGTCTCAACCTCCTGACCTCAGGTGATCCATCCACCTCGGCCTGCCAAAGTGCTGGGATTACAGGGGTGAGCCATCATGCCCGGTGTAGGGCTACGTATTTTTAAAACATGCTCCCCTCAAACCCCCGCCAAAAAAATCCAAAGTATAAGGAAAAATAAAAGGCTAATTTCAAACTGGGAAAAAATACTTACGATGACAAAGGTTAATATCCTTAAATATCATATTTATAAATCCATAAGAAAGAAAAGGACCCTGGCCGGGCACAGTGGCTCACGCCTGTAATCCCAGCACTTTGGGAGGCCAAGGCGGGTGGATCACGAGGTCAGGAGATCGAGACCACGGTGAAACCCCGTCTCTACTAAAAATACAAAAAATCAGCTGGGCACAGTGGCGGGCACCTGTAGTCCCAGCTACTCGGGAGGCTGAGGCAGGAGAATGGCGTGAACCCGGGAGGAGGAGCTTGCAGTAAGCCGAGATCACGCCACTGCACTACGGCCTGGGCAACAAAGCGAGACTCTGTCTTAAAAAAAAAAAAAATTTAATTTAATTTAAAAAAAGAAAGAAAAGGACCCTACCCCATACCTCCAAGAAAACACATAAAGGTCAAGAACAGGCAACTGACAAAAGAAATATAATCAGCCAGTTAAGATACACCCAAAGAGCTCAACTTCACTAATAATAGAAATATAAGTAAAAACGGTATTATAACTATTTCTGGCTATCAAATTAGCAAAAAAAATTTTTAAATCAGTAATACCCAGTATTTCCAAGAGTGCAAGAATACTGGCCTTTACATACTGATGGTAAATACGAAAACTGAGCAACTTTTCTGGAATGCAATTTAGCAAAATGTAGGGACCAAAAAGCTTTTCTTTTTTTTTTTGAGACGGAATCTCAGCTGTTGCCCAGGCTGGAGTGCAGTGGTGCAATCTCAGTTCACTGCAACCTCCACCTCCCAGGTTTTAAGCGATCCTCCTGCCTCGGCCTCCCAAGTAGGTGAGATCACACCCTGCTGATTTGTTTGTATTTTTAGTAGAGACGGGGTTTCACTATGTTGGCCAGGCTGGTCTCAAACTCCTGACCTCAAGTGATCCGCCTGCCTCGGCCTCTCAAGCTGGGATTACAGGCATGAGCCACCACACCCGGCCAAAAATCTTTTCAAAATGTGCAATATTCTCAGAAATCAGAACACTACACTTCTAAGAATGTATCCAAAGCAAACAGAGATGGGCAAAAAGTGTGTGAAACTACATATCAGAGTTATTTATAATGGAGAAAATTTGGAAAATCACCTAACACCCAACAATGGGGTAAAATAAAGTAATTTAATAAAAGAACTATAAAATGGAATGAAATGCAACTATTAAAATATCACGTATCACTGTAGTACTGTTCATACTAATAAAAGATTAGAATAACTTACATGCCCATCAGTAGGGACTGCTTAAACAGATTATGGTGCAATAGTCAATGGAATACATAAGAAGAACAAGGTCACTCTCATGTTCTGATCCAGATTCTTCTCTCCACCTAAAATGGTCTTCTTCCTCCAGATATCCACCTGGCTCACTTGCTCAAATGACACTTTACCCATGAAGGGGGTCCCTTGCCATCTTATATACATTAACAACTTGGACCCATCCCAAATGAATTCCTCTCCTCCTTGTCCAGCTGCTCAGTATTTACCATGTGGTTCATTTCAACTGTCCATGTGCTGTCTGCCTTCCATTAGAGGAAAACAGGTCCTTGAGGGCAGAGGCTTTGGTCCACTGCTGTGAAACCCAATACCTAGAATAGCACCTGGCACTTAAGTAAGGTGCTCAACAGATACTGGACAGATGGATGAATGGACGGATGGGCAGACAGATGGATGAATGGATGGATGGACAGATATGGGACAATCTCAAAGATACAAAGGTAATAACGGTGTGTCAATTTTGCTATCATTTGTCTTTTTTTTTTTGAGATAGAGTCTCACTCTGTCATCCAGGCCTGAGTGCAGTGGCGCAATCTCAGCTCACTGCAACCTCCACCTCCTGGGTTCAAGCGATTCTCCTGCCTCAGCCTCCTGAGTTGCTGGGATTACAGGCACCCACTACCATGCCCGGCTAATTTTTGTATTTTTTGTACAGACAGGGTTTCACCATGTTAGCCAGGCTAGTCTTCAACTCCTAACCTCAAGTAATCCACCTGCCTCGGCCTCCCAAAGTGCTGGGATTACAGGCGTGAGCCACTACGCCCAGCCTCTTTTGTCTTTTAAAAAAGAAAAACTTAAAAGTGTGTGTGATGTGTTAACAGATATCTGGAAGGATACACAAAACTTGGAACACTGGTTGCCTCTAGGCAGGGAGGCTGGGGATGAGTTATAGGAGAGCAATCTTTCACTTCTGGCCTTGCATTTCCCAACTACAGGCACCTGCCGCCACACCCGACTAATTTTTGTATTTGTAGTACAGACGGGGTTTCACTATGTTGGCCAGGCTGGTCTCGAACTCCTGACCTCAGGTGATCTGCCCGCCTTGGCCTCCCAAAGTGATGGGATTAGAGGCGTGAGACACCATGCCTGGCCTACACTTTAGTTTTCTTTTACTTTGTTACAAGTTTAATTTTGGAAATGGAGCCAAAAAACTTTCTCTAAGGAAGCCCTACTAAAAGTAGTTACCTCTCTAAAACGAAGAGGTAGAAGATGAGGCTGAAGGGAATGTTCATTTACCACTTACTATTAGAAAACCAAAAACGGCAGGAACTTCCTTTGATTTCAGTAATTTAGAGCTCAGCATTTTGTGTCTGATTCTTTCAAAGGCTTTAAAATTTCTAACTTTGTAAAAAACACATTACTTATTTTTAAAAGTAATGCATAATCTAGTGAGGAAAACCAGGTATCTGGTGTCTCAGGAGGACAGTTAGGAATACAGAGTGTGGCTGAGTTGCAGGTCAGCTGACCCATCACAGACTTAACCTCCTTCTCTATTCTTTCCCTCTATAAAGATTGGGAATGCTCAAAACATTACTTCTACAATCTTTCATACAGACTGGAGATATTGTACATTAGACACAGGCCTAGTTAATAGGTATGAGTAAATTTTTGGACAAGCTTCTGCTTCCCTAATTAAGAGCGACAGATGTGAGGAGTACTACCCTCTCCCCTCTTATTCATGTTGTGAATGTAGATATGGTATCTGCAACCATGGGGGTATCTTATAACTATGAGGCAGCAAGAGCCAACATTCAGGTGGGAAGATGCAAGCATTCTGGTCTGGTGGAGTCATTCAACAGAAGAACCCTTCTTGTTACGGAAGAAAAATAAACCTCTATTTATTTAACGTATCGTAAACTGGGTTCTGTGAACCTGCAGCCAAAGGAATTCCTAACTGATATTCTTGGGAATCTGTTTTAAAAAGAAACTAAAAATAAAAGAACTCAAATTCTATGTAAATTTAGAGAGAAGACTGTAATAAATCAGAAATGTAAATTACAAACCAATTATCTTCCTTAATGTCTCTATTGTAAATTTTTAAGAACGACGACAAAAACTCAGAGGAAACAGAAAAAAGCAAAATCAGTCAACATCAACTCCATACAACAGATTTGAGAATGCAAACATTCAGAATTTATACATTCAATAAGGATAAACTCACACAGTAAATAAAACTGAAGTTTGATCAATGCTGGGGCTGTTCTGGACTAATGTTCATTGTTCGATAAATTTCTTTAAGTAGTAACAGAGCAGTATCTTCAGATTCCCTATGAAAAGGAAAAGCATATTTACTTAAGAGACAATTAGTAGAAATTAACTTCTATGCACAATGGTTGAAAATGCAGGTTCTATTCTATTCAACTCTATCTAAGAAGGGCAAATGATAGCAATGTAATCTCAGTGTAATAAATAAAGCAGCGTAATCTCAGAGCTGTTCTTAAAAACTAGATGAATACTGATTAGCTCCAAAATAGCTGTGTTACAATTCTCCTTGGTGACAGGGATACAGGAAAGAATGGCATTTCAAAGTCCCTACCACTCCCACTGTGAAAGGCATTCCCACAAAAACAGTGTGCAAGAACCAAGGGTCTTTGGTCAACAGCAGATGACATACTGCCATCTTGTGGGACACTAAGGGGGAAAAATAACGATTCTGAATACATAGGAATTCAAATGAATATTCATAGCACATTGTATCAGTAAAAGAATCTCACTAAAACTAAAATTGCTGCATGTGCTAGTATCAAAAGCCCACTCAAATGTTACCAAATTTAAGAACACTTACCAATAGCATAAGTGACTCTGAAGAGCGAAAAGATATTCATTAAAACTCTCTATTGGTTTCTCTTGGAGAACGTAGTCAATTCGGCGGCCTCCATTTAACATTCCAACCTTTCCTAAGTAGTCCTCATCCTTGGAAAAATCTGGACTTTCAACAACCTTTTCTGCTAGAATTTAAACCATTTCAATATCAAAGTCAATCACTTAATCTTTATCCTTTGACTTTAGCTGACTTTCTGGGCTCAATGAGAATACTGCTTGACGCATGTAGCAACCTGAGGAGCTACCAGGCTCACTACCCGTTCCTCCAAAGAGCCAGGGGAAGAGGGGCTGGTTACCCGAGAGAGAGGAGAAAAGAGCCAACAAGCTGAGAGAAGTTGTGAAGATAAGGTGTGAGAAAGCATTGTAGAAAAAAAGGAAACAGGATTAGAATCTGAAAAAGTCAAAAACATCACGGCACAATGACCTTCACATTGCATGTCAAGTCTGTAACATAGTTAAACAACAGTTTCAGGAAGAAAACTTCTCAGAGTGAGTCTTTAAAATGCAAACACTAAAACAAATTGAGTTCTCAACTCGGATATTCCACACTGGCCTTAAGAATCTCAATATAATTTTTAATTTGCAGAGGAAAAAGTTCAGTAACTATCAGATAAAAACCCACCAAAAAAAGATGGCATGGGTTTTGAAGTAATGCTATTGACAGTACAGTTTATCTTAACAGATTTTCCTTTAAAGAGCTTCTGTAATTTAACCAAAAAGTCTAGAAAGGAAATGCATCATCAAATAACTTTTAAGTATTATGTTCATATAAAACATTTGTATTAGAAAATGCCTCAAATGTCAAATTTACCTTCAACTACTTGCTTTTCTTCTTCTTCTTTGATCTGATTGGCCACCTTCTCCAATTCTTCTTGCAACTGGGTTGAAGAGGTATGAGCACGGGCAAACTCATTTAATGTCTGCCAAGCACTTTTGAGAGAGCTAATAAAACCCTGCTTCAAATCAGATCCCATACGAGAGAGACTCTCTTTCAATTCTAAAGAGATTAAGATGACACAACAAGTTAGTCACTGGGTAAACTTCTGCCTCACAGAAATTATAAGTTAACACTCTTCTCAGGATAAGACTGTTTCTTCCTCTTTTCAATGTCAAATATATGGAGTGCCTCAGCCAAGAACCCTCAACATGTTAAAATGTCATGGAGAGTCTTATTGTTTTGTTTTTTTTTTTTAATGACTACACTTGATCCAGCCAAAATCTATAAATCTTCTCTCTCCAAATAAAATAAGTTCAAATACCATAAAAATGTAAGCACATTCGGCCAGGCGCAGTGGCTCACACCTATAATCCCAGCACTTTGGGAGGCCGAGGTGGGTGGATCACGAGGTCAGGAGATGGAGACCATCCTGGCTAACACGGTGAAACCCCGTCTCTATTAAAAATACAAAAAATTAGCCGGGCGTGGTGGCAGGCGCCTGTAGTCCCAGCTACTCGGGAGGCTGAGGCAGGAGAATGGTGTGAACCGGGGAGGCAGAGCTTGCAGTGAGCCAAGATCGTGCCACTGCACTCTAGCCTGGGCAACAGAGCAAGACTCCAACTCAAAAAAAAAAAAAAGGTAAGCACATTCTTATGCCTTTTTTTGTTTGTTTTTACTGTAAGTTTAAACATGGGGGCCAGACACAGTAGCTCATGCCAGTAATCCCAAAACTTTGGGAGGCCAAGATGCGAGAATCGTTTGAGGCCTGGAGTTCAAGACCAGCCTGGGCAACATAGTGAGACCCTGTCTCTATTTAAAATAAAAAATAAAAATAAAAAGAGGCCTACGAGATTTAAAAATCACTATTTTTTTAATCTGTAAACAAGAAGTGGTTTTGAGGATTCTTTTTTTTTTTTTTTTTGAGACGGAGTCTCGCGGAGACTGGAGTGCAGTAGCGCGATCTTGGCTCACTGCCACCTTCGCCTCCCGAGTTCAAGTGGAGAATTAAACATTCTGATAAAACCACAATTTAAACTCCAATTTAGAAATGAAGAAATCCCTGCTCCTTCACTTTTTGTACTGTTGTCTAATAATCACACGTGAATTCAAGGTCTCTGAGTTATCAAACACATGCCTTATTTTAACTTCAAAAGAGTTCGATATTTTTAAAAAGCATGTTAGCAAAACAAACAAAAAACACACTTTCACATAAGAGTACACAATCACTTTTCCTTCTCTTCTACCCCTCCCATCCCTTCCACCCAAACTTTTAAATGTAGCGTTAATATACACCATTAACAGGAAGAAGAGAAACCTAAATTCAACTTGGAATCACCAATCCATTATGCTTAATGAATTTTTTTTAACAGGAAAGTGTGTCTAGTTAGCAAGAAAATAACAGCTCACTTAGACAACATCAAGTTTATTTCTTGATGGTCTGGTCATTACTTTAAATACTGTTCTTCCTAATTCCAAAACTGGTAACCAAACTATCAAAATCTAATTACGCATCTTATTGCCTTATTACCAACTTCTCCCTATTTCTAATTATCTCGACAGTTAGAATGCCATCAAAGAGAAATAATTCATTTGTAACTTTGTTAAATCTCTTCCAAATTCTTAGTTTAAAAGTTCTGAACATAGTAGGCACTTAAATAATATTAATTCTCTCAGAGACGATTTACTGTCAAAATTTTCATAATTCATTACAGATTACAAATGACAGGAAAAAAAGTTTTTATAGTATTTGCTTTTTACCTAAATGAAGTCTTTTTCTGCCTTTGTGATGTGGAATGAGAACAGCTTTTAGGTCCAAATCTGGAACAATCATAGGTTCTAATCTATATGCCACTGGATCAAGCTATAAATAGAAGAATTTATGAATAAATAAAAGAAATTTATGAAAGCTGTTTTGAGTTATATGCCTTCGCTGGGTAAGAAAATGGATACATGGCAAATCAGAGATTTTTATTTTTCTCCACACCTTATTCAAATACTGACAATTATGAAAAGATTTTCTAGTTTGTGTGTAAGATTACTTTGCAAGCAAAGCAAAAGAATTATTTCCCTGAACAAAGGTTTTTGATAAATAGGTTTATTGGAAAGTGTCAGACTGTTTCTCTTAGAACAGAGAGCTGAACCTTATAAAATCAAGATAGGTATTAATTCCCAAGAAATAAGAATATGAGAATTTACTAGGATAAAGAGGACAGGTTCTTCATCTTCTTCAAAAAGAAAGTAAAAGGTCAGGCACAGTGGCTCACGCCTATAATCCTAGCAATTTGGGAGGCTGAGATGGAAGGATCACTTGAGGCCAGGAGTTTGAGACCAGCGTGGTCCACATAGTAAGACCCCATCTCTATAAAACACTAAAAAATGTTTAAAAAAGAAAAAAAGATTTTAAAAAAGAAAGTAAATTCAATTACTCACCGGATGATAAATATTGAAGAACCCTTTACAGGTAGGAAGGCTGTAATTCTCATCTATCCTATCAACTCCTCGAATAGTGAGAAACATAGCAATTGGAGATCCCAAGGCAAAGAATATCTCTGGTTCAAAATCTAATGAGTTGTAAGCAACAGAAACCTGGAAAGAATCAAATAACAATGAAAGATGATTGTTCCAATGTCACATAGTAGAAAATTCTTTTGAATTTTCAGGCCGGGCATGGTGGCTCATGCCTGTAATCCCAGCACTTTGGGAGGCCGAGGTGGGCGGATCACAAGATCAGGAGATCGAGACCATCCTGGCTAACACAGTGAAACCCTGTCTCTACTAAAAATATAAAACAATTAGCCAGGCATGGTGGCATGTGCCTGTAGTCCCAGCTACTCAGGAGGCTGAGGGAGAAGAATTGTTTGAACCCGGGAGGCGGAGGTTGCAGTGAGCCAAGATCACGCCACTGCACTCCAGCCTGGGTGACTGAGCAAGACTCCATCTCAAAAAAAAAAAAAAAAAAAGTACTAAAAAATTTCTCTTTAAAATCTTTATAGACTATTATATCCTCTGGCTATACTTTTACTTATTGTTTAGCACAGCATAATAGTATATAAGAATTACTATATTTATTATGGTTATAAATATGATTAAAACTTTAGACTTCTAAACTCAAACTGCCTGGGTCTGAATCATGGTTTCATTCACTGTGTGACCTTGAGCAAGTTTCTCAACCTCTCTCTCCTCCACCTCGGTTTCCTGATTTATAAAATGGGGATTATAACAATGCCAAGCTCACATGTGATTGAAAAATAAATAACCTAATCCACATAAAGTGCTTAGAACAGAGCTTGGCACAGCTTAAGCACTCAATGAGCATTACTTCTGTTATAATTATAACTATCAAACTCTCCAGTTAAGTTTCTTTCCGTCAGAAAAATGATTTGTCCTGAAAGAGCACATTTTGAGTAGCTTACATGTAGCCTCTCTCAAGAGAAAGCACTGTCATCTGTATAGCACTGCACAATTTGCAAAACTCTTTGTTTCTCAGTAGCAGGAAATGTGTCTTTTTATTTTAGTATCTTGGGAGTGAAGCACAATGAATGGCATAATCCAAGTGTTCAACAGAGGTCCAAAGAAAGTGGGAGGCAAGGCAAGAACCATTATGCCTATGGCAAAGCTCAAATATGTGACATGACTTACCCAAGAACACAGAGCCAGTGAGTGGAGTGCGGACTTAGATGTGGGACTTCTAATTCCAAATCCAATTCTCTTTCTACTACACTAAGCTGCCCCTTCTAACAAAGTCTAGACTTCACATTCCTAGGCTTGCCCTTATATTTGCAAATTCAACAGTTTTGTTCCAGCAAACAAAAACAAGAAAAAGAAAGTTAAAGAACAATTACAAACTGGAAGAAATATTTATAACATACATGACAAGGAGCTAATAACCTTAATGTGTAAATATTTTGTAAATGTCAGTAAAGGAAAAAAAAAACAAATAGAAAAACAGGTAAATTCAACACTTCACAAAAGAAAAATGTTTAAAAAACACATGAGAAAATAACCTCATTAGTGCTCAAAGAAATACAGTGTGATACCATTTTCCCTATGGGGTTATCAGAAACGTAAATGAAATACTAAAAAGAATGTAAGAAGTACTAACAAGAAAGAAAAAAAATGGTATGAAAATACACACAAAAAATTAATTCTTTAGAATAAAGTTGTCAAAGTGAAACTACTACATATTTTTAAAGGAAAATGATAATACCAGTACTGGCAATGGACAGAGGAAACAGGCAACCTTCTAAACTGCCAGTGAGGATACAGATTGATGTCTCTCCCGGGGAAGGGACTGTGTCCATCCTTTGGCCCAGCTATCCTATGTCTACCAACTTAACTGGAAGAAATAATAAAGAATGTGCACAGAAAACTGGCTTTAAAATGTTCATCACTAGACTACTTAAAAGAGTAAAAAGTAGAAACTGCCTACATGTTTAATATGATGGGTTGAATTGTGTCCCCACAAAACATTTATGTTGAAGTCCTAACCCCTAATACCTCATAATGTGACTTTATTTGGAAATAGGGTATTTAAAAAGGTAATCAAGTTGAAATGAGATCACTGTGGTGGGCCCTAATCTGACTGATACATAAAAAGGGGAAATTTGGACACACAGACAGACACTCACAGAGGGAAGATAATATTAAGAGATAAGGAGAATATGACATAAAAAAGAAGCCTGGAGAGATGCATCTATAAACCTAGAACTGCCAAAGATGGCCAGCAAATCCCTAGCAGCTCGGAAGAAACACGAAAGGATTCCCCTCCAAGTTTCAGAGAGAAAATGGTCCCGCCACCACCCTATCTCTTCTGCTCTGCAGAACTGTGTGGCAACAAATTTCTACTGTTCAAGGTCACCCAGGTTGTGGAACTTTGTTATGGCAGCCTTAAGAAACTAATATCTTCAATAATAAGGAAATAAGAATAAGTCATTATCTCTCCAAACAGTGAAATTAGTCATTACTGATTACAGCAGTCATTAAAAATGCAGTTGTAGGCCCGATACAGTAGCTCATGCCTGTAATCCTGGCACTTTGCGAAGCCAAGTCAGGAGGACTGCTTGAGGCCAGGAGTTCGAGGCTAACCTGAGCAACACAGCAAGACTGTCTCTACAAAAAATGAAAAAATTAGCCAGGTGTGGTGGTGCAGGGCTACACTCCCAGCTACCTGGGAGGCTGAGGTAGGAGGTATCCCTTAAACCCAAACCCTAAACCCTTGTTTTGAGGTTACAATGGGCTATGATCGCATCACTGCACTCCAGCCTGTGCAACAGAGCAAGACTCTGTCTCTAAAAAGGAAAAAAAGAAAAGAAAATGAAGTTGTAAAGGAATATTCACTTACATAAGAATATATTCCTCTAAAACTTCATTTTTAATACAAATCAAACATTCAATTTCATTTTGTACCTTCATGAACTCACTTATGGAAATGCATCTTTATATACCCAACTGTAAATATCCTGACAGTAACACTGTCTAAAAGGATTTTAATAATTCTAAAAGCCACTGTGATACAAGTATGTTAAAGTATATCATTATATGCAGCACTGGTCAATTTTTATAAGACTTTTTCCCCAAGGGAAGAATCATGAGTACTAGGAAACATAAGTTGAGTGAATACAGCCAAGTTGCTCTCACAGAAACTGAAGTATATTCTGAACATAATTTTTTAACTATGGCCACTTCTGTTGTTAGTGGCTATAAGAGACTGATGCTATAAAAGTATGAGCAGTGGGAAAACTGAAATAGAGACAATTTCAAAAGTCAGACAACACGTTCTGTATACATTTAATCCCTTATTTTGAGCACTGTTGAAGAAGAAAAAAATCTTCACTAAGAGAAAATGTTTTTTCCACATCACAAATAAATGTTAAATAAATATTTAAAGAACTAAAAGCCAACCCAAATGATAAAGATGTATGATTCCAACATGAACTATGTAGCCCCAGTCAATAAGTAAACTTACCTGTCCGGCGCCAACTTCAAAAGATTCATAATTCACACACACAGAAGACACGCAAGCACCAACTGGAAGTTTCCTCTTTGGCTCATTAGATTCTGAGGGGAGGGAAGCCATGTCTTTAGTCTTCTGGGCACTTTGCTCTTGTCCTTTTGTAGAAGTGGCAGCTGCTGCCTTCTTTTCTGACACTGCTTTTTTCTGTAAAATACCAAAATTTAATAACATAATCATGAGGAAAGGTTCAGCTCTCAGCTATCATTACAAAACACGCTATCTCAGTATTAAGGAATGATCAGCAACTTCTTAGGAATAGTAACAACATTGTGATTACTTTAAAAAATGCCTTTTTATTCCCTGCAGCTTTTGCTTCAGCTAATTAAAAAAAAATGTCCAGGCCAGGCACAGTGGCTCACCCCTGTAATCTCAGCATTTTGGGAGACCAAGGTGGAAGATAGTTTGAGGCCAGGAGTTCAAGACCAACCTGGGCAACATAGTGAGACCTCCATCTCTAGAAAAAATAAAAAATTAGCCAGGCCTGGTAGTGCATACCTCTGGTCCCAGCTACTCAGGAGGCTAAGGTGGGAGGATCACTTGAGCCTAGAAGCTCAAGGCTGCAGTGATCTGTGATCGTGCCACTGCACTCCACCCTGGGCAACAGAGAGAGACCTGTCTCAAAAAAATTTTTTAATTAAAAAAAATTTTTACATGTCCTTTTTAGAAATGCATACTATTTAGGGAACAAATGCCATCATGTCTATAGTTTAAAATTCTTAAGAAAAATAATTAAGAAGCAAAGAAAATATAGCCAGTTACAACTAAGCATAAGTATTGGCTCTCATTAGACAAATCTCAAAAATATTGAGTAAAAGAAACCAGGTACAAAAGAACACGTACTGTTCATTCTACTTATATGAATTTTTAAAATAAGCAAACTATTCCATATTGAAGGAAATCAGAAGAGTGGTTTTGTGGTGGGAGGAGTTAACTAGAAAGAAGCGTGACGGAGCTACCTGAGCTCTCTCATGAAACAAATAAACACAGAACATAGAAATGAACTCAGAAATGTTCAATTTCTTGTTTTAGGCAGTGACGGACGACACAAGTGCATACAATCGTGAAAACTCATCCTATTGCACACTTAAGATCTATGCATCTCAGCACAGTGGCTCAGGCCTGTAATCCCAGCACTTTGGGAGGCTGAGGTGGGAGGATCACTTGAGCTCAGGGGTTCAAGACCAACCTGAGCAACATGGCAAGACCCCATCTCTAAAAAAACAGAAAAATTAGCTGGGCATGGTGGTGCATGCCTGAAGTCCCAGCTACTTGGGAGGATGAGGTGGGAGGATTGCTTGAACCCAGGAGGCGGAGGCTGCAGTGAGCCATGCGTGCACCACTGTACTCCAGCCTGAGTGACAGAGTGAGATCCTGTCTCAAAAAATAATAATTTTTTAAAAGATCTATGCATTTCCATATATAAACAAAAGTTTCGGGGCATCTATATAAAAGGTGTTATCTCAGTTGGGCACAGTGGCTCACGCCTGTAATCCCAGCACTTTGGGAAGCCGAGGCGGGTGAATCATCTGAGGTCAGGAATTTGAGACCGGCCTGGCCAACATGGCAAAACCCCGTCTCTACTAAAAATACAAAAAAATTACCCGGGCATGGTGGCGCACGCCTGTAATCCCAGCTACTTGGGAGACTGAGGAAAGAGAACTGCTTGAACCTGGGAGGTGGAGGTTGCAGTGAGCCGAGATCCGCCACTGCATTCCAGCCTGAGTGACAGAGCAGGACTCCTTCTCAAAAAAAAAAAAAAAAGGTGTTATCTCTATAACAAAAGAAAAGCCATTCACACTGGTTTTCTAATTTGCCCTGAATACAGCAGCAACAATAACATCGGAGAAATTTAAACAGTTGGGTGGGAGGGGGACTTGTTTACTTCCCAATAGCACAAGTTAGGCTGTGAATGACTAAGTGTTAGTCTCAGTTTAAACAGCTAGTGATAGTGCCTAAACAACACAGCTGGCCAAAATGATCTTATTATTTAATTCCAAACACCAGGAAATCAGGAAAGTAAGTAACTGGTTAATTGAAAAGGCAATCTATAAAAAAGAAAACTCTTAGCCAGCTTGTAACTGTTTCCACCATTAATGTTTTAGAAGGCTTGGTTATCTCTGCCCTTTGGAGGCAATACAAAATTAAGCCTAAAATCCGAAATAAGGAACATTTTCAGGGTTCCTCACTTTAAATCTGCTTTCTCACTCAGAAGTACCTCCTGTTAAATTCATAAAACATTCTAAATTGCTGAGAGCTGTCTAAGGAGATCAGAAACTGTCCTGTTGCCAAGAGTTGCTTTGTTAAATTTGAAATACTTTTTAAACTGTGAACCAACAGTGTTTAAAAGTGAACCAACATAGGCTGGGCATGGTGGCTCACTCCTGTAATCCCAGCACTTTGGGAGGCCAATGCAGGTGGATCACCTGAGGTCAGGAGATTGAGACCAGCCTGACCAACATGGTGAAACCCCATCTCTACTGAAAATACAAAAATTAGCTGGGCGTGGTGGCAGACGCCTATAATCCCAGCTAGTTGGGAGGCTGAGGCAGGAGACTCGCTTGAACCTGGGAGGCAGAGGTTGCAGTGAGCCGAGATCGTGCCACTGCACTCCAGCCTGGGAGACAAAGCAAGACTCCCTTTCAAAAAAAAAAAAAAAAAAACTGAACCAACATATACACACTTGACTATCAATATCCCTAACACTAGAAAAAATTCCTTTTCAAATGAAAATTACTAAGATACTTTAAAAAGAAAAAAAAGCACAGTCACAAATATCACAAATATTTGATCTCCTTATTATAAAATAATCGCTAATTTTGGTCCCATTATTTCAGTTACAGTAAATCAACAGGACATACCATATTACTTTTGTATTGATCTAGTAGCACCTTGTTACTTGTAAGAAGTGTAAAGCAATCAATGGCAACTCAGCTGAGAAAGTTTCATGGGTCTTCCAAAGGCAATTACCTTTTCATTTAAAAAATAAGATCACTGTACAGATTTTTGCTCATTTCAAAACATTCTTATAATGCCATAATTTATATATCTAAGCAACTGCAGTCCATAAACCTGTCTCCTTCTAGAAATTCTTCAAGGACTATAGAATCCTTTTCTACTTTTTTCCCTTTCATTTCAGAATAAATTAAGAACATGGTGTAGGGCCTGAACACAAAGCTTCTCGTTTCTTGTTTTTGTTTTTTTTTTGCAGGCTTTTGCTTCACTGATGTATACATGGAGACAAGCATTTTTCTGTATGGAGCACGCAGCCTGTATACAGGAACAACACTGACACGCTTGTGTCCTAGTCTCAGTTTGACTACTGTGCTCATCAGAGACAAACGCCTGGAGATCTACTCACAGGGTTGTTGTGAGGCTCAGGTGAGATGAAAAGCTCTTTGTAAACTGGAATTATAGAACGATTCAACATACAAGAAAAATGACATGAAAGATACCTCTTAACTGCCAAAACTAATAACCTTTCTCAGCACTTAATCAAATACTGCTTGTCTATGTCTAAAATGTCTTTTGAGTTGCTCCCTTCCTCTACACCTCCTACCTTATACCCTATCATCTCTCTTTCAGTCACTGTACAATTACAATTACTACTATATAAGATTGCAGCCGCCTCCACTTCACACCTTTCCAACTTCATCTGTGCACTGTGACCAAGCAAACTCTCCACAATCCAAAAGTTAAAATTAAAATTTAGACTACACAGATGATTTGGTGCTACATCATAACTTGTGATAGAATAAGCAGGTCAGCATTTTGTAATGTTTAAAAACACCATGATTTTAATGGCCATAAGAATATGTTTTGAAAATCACTCCCTTACAAGAGAAAATCCAAGCCTCCACACCTGCCATTTGGGCCTTTGGAACCCTCTGCCCTTCCCAGTTTCCAGCTTCCCTGATGCTACAGGAAAACACATGCCAGATTGCAGAAGGCCATCTCCTCTGACCTTACCCCTCCTTCAAGCTCAAGCGCCATCACCTTGGAGAAGTCTTCTCTCACCAACCCCACGCCTGTCTCAACAAGCCAGAACTGCCACCTCTCATCTGCCTCAGGACAGCACACACAGCACGCTATTATGGGGCTGGTATGTTGTCATTTGAGCTCAACACGCTCCACCTAACTAGACAGCACACTCTTGGTTAATCTCCGGCTCCCAAGAATTGAACACAGTGCCTGACTCAAAAGAGGTAGCTGCTATTCAATAAAATGCTGAAAGACTCAATTCCTTAAGCTAACCATTAAAAAAAAAAATCAGTCCTATGACTTTATAGTCATTTCCCATATAAAGAAATGACGTAGGTTAAGTTCCAAATAGGTAGTAAAATAATAGAACCAGAGAAATTCAAAAGATGGAAGGACCATCAAAGAGCATGTTAATAACAATACAAATAAGACAGCCACCCTAAGTGTCATCTAATTTTTCTAATTAGAAAACCTCTGTAAAATTAATTTGATCAATAAATTAAAATTAATAAAACAAGTATATTTTTCCAGTTGTTCTAGTTTTAAATGCTTTTTAGCTGTTGCCTTGTTTTGTATTGTTAAAAATTTTTGCTATTTAGTGTTTAATGAGACTTTAGTGTGTATGTTTTTCCTCATCTCTTTAGATGATAAGGACTGGGAAGAAAGTGAGCTATTACTTGGTGCTAAGCTTTGCATGCATTATTTCATGCTTACTCCAACCCTATAAGGAAGGTATTATTACTTCCATTTTAGAAATGAAGAAAACAAAGGATCAGAAAAATTAAGAAAGTCACTCATGCTCACAAGGCTGAGGTGGGAGGATAGCTTGAGCCCAGGAATTTGAGACCAGCAGTGGGAAACACAGCAAGATCCCATCTCAAAATAAACAAACGAATAAAACCAAATAAAAATTGCTCATTAATATGCAGTTAATGAGTGGTTGAGCTGAGAATTTATTTGTCAGAACTTAACCAGTTTTTGCACCAGGAAAACCTTAAATATCCATTTTAAAACTGAAAGCCCTTCATCCTAGGAACTTAGTCCCAGGAAAACCAGGATGGTCACTTAGCCTAATGTGGACTTAAGCCCAACTCTGACTCCTAAGTCTGGGTTTCCATCAGCTCCATTACTGTGCCCTAGGTAGGGTGCAAACTAGCTTACCTAACCATAGCAGTATTAAAATTTTCTATAATATAAACGAGCTGGTCACACCATGAGTTTTAGTTTTTCTTGAGTCAGAGGTGAACTTTACCAGTTTGGCTGCTTTATGTTCTACAAAGTTAGCTATCTTCTTTCTGGGTCCAAGGGGTATCCCCATTTCCTTCAGGTCATCAACTGTACACATAAGCTTTAAAAGGAAACAGACAAGCACATTAATCAATCTAGTGATAGAAGAACTGAAATGAGAATATGAAAATTATAAAGAAACCACATCATCTAAAGCAATCTAAGAGCCACTCAACTTTTTAAAACTTAATTATTTTGTATTTAAATCATGCATTGGTTTAAGCTATAAAATCTTAGGCCTCCACACCTAAATCATTCTATTAATTAACAGAAAATACACATATGGTGTACAAAATTCCAAAGCTATAGTCAAGCATACGATGAAATATCTTCCTTCCACTGCTGTCCCAAACAGAATTCTCCTCTCAGCAGCAACTGTGGAAATTTGCTCTCTTTGAAGCGATGTCTTATGTATGCATAGCACCTACATGTTTTTCTCTGTGTGTGTGGTCTACTATGCACACAGTACTGAACTTTGCTCTCTTCATGTAAATGTACCTTAGAGACGGGTATCTCTGACACTGCATCATTCATTCAACAGCTGTAGGGTACTCCGTTATGTGGATGCACCATAAATGATTTCACTAGCACCCTACTCCTCAACACCAATGGTGTCTCTAATGTTTTGTTATATTGCAAACACTGCTGTGAGTATCCTTGTAGATAATTCTTGTGTGAATATTTCCCTATAGGAAATATTCCTGGCAATGAAATTGATGAAGCAAAGGGTAATTTTTACATTCTTAAAGATATTGCCAAACTGCCTTCCAAAGAGTTTGTACCAATTTACAGTCTGACCAACAATATATAACAATGCCTACTTCCCTTCATCCTGGCCACATAGCATATTATCAAACTTCTATTTTCTCAAACTGGTAAGTTAAAAAAAAATCCCATTGTACTTTCAATTTCCATTTCTCTTATGAGTTTTCATACGCCAATAAACCATTTGTTATTTCCTTTTCTGTAAATCATGTCTATATTCTTTGCCTGTTTACGTATCACACTGATGTGATGGTCTTTCTGTAACTGATTTGTAGAAGCTTTGAATATCAATGAAGTAAGCCCTCTGTCTATAATGTGTGTTGCAAATGTATCATTGGCCTTCAGATGTTGTTTATGGTGTCTACTGTTATACAGTTTTTTTCTTTGATCGCTTCTGGATTTTGCATCATACTCAGAAAGGCTTTTCAGATTATAAAAAAATATTCTTCTGTGTTTTCCAATTTTTTAAAACATTTCAGTCTTTGTCTACTCTGGAGTGTATTTTGATATGAAAGTGTTTATTCTTAATTTCCAATCTACACAAGAAAAACAATTTCAAACAAAATGAAGCAAACTATGATCAGTACCAGGGATTCCATATCAATCTTCTCCTTTTCAAAAGTGCTAAAATATTCAGAGAGGCTAAGTGCTTCCAGAGTTTCTTGCAAAGTTAGGACTTCTTCATTTTCAACATCAAGGTCACACGACTCATCCAAAGTCAGCTTTGGCTCTTCAGGCGTCTTTAAAAAAAAAAAGTATGAAAAACATTACAAGCTCAGAAAAACTCCCATATAATGACTCCTGATCTATGAAAACTCTGAAACAATTTTGCTTTACAGAGAAATCATAATTTTAGGCACAGTACTTTGCCATTCAAAGTTTGAATATTCTGGCCAGGCCCAGTGGCTCACGCCTGTAATCCCAGCACTTTGGGAGTCTGAGGCGGGTGCATCACCTGAGGTCAGGAGTTGAAGACCAGCCTGGCCAACATAATGAAACTCTGTCTCTACTAAAAACACAAAAATTAGTTCGGCTTGGTGGCAGGCACCTGTAATCCCAGCTACTCAGGAGGCTGAGGCAGGAGAATCGCTTGAACCCGAAAGGCGGAGGTTGCAGTGAGCCGAGATCACACCATTGCACTCTAACCTGGGTGACAAGAGTGAAACTCCGCCTCAAAAAAAAAAAAATTTGAATATTCTGAAAAGTATATAAATTTAATAAATCACTCAAGTCTCCATTTCCTATAATTTACATTTTTAAAAATCACAAACTTTCACATTTAAATTTATAACCCATAAGGAAGAGTGAGAAACTCAAATAATGAGCTATATGATTCCATTCCATTTCTAAACCTCAGTGTACTTTAATATGTAAAACCAGTTTCAGGGCTGGACACAGAAGCTATTATATTTGGGCCTATAACTGTACTCTGAATTTGGGGATTCTCTGAAGAGTTAATGATGCCAGCACTTTGGGAGGCCAAGGCAGGAGGATCGCTTGAGGCCAGGAGGGAACTCAAGACTAGCCCAAGCAACCAAGTGAGGCTTCGTTAAAACAAACAAACACACAAAAGTTTCAGGAAACAGTTCAGACTTTCAAAAATTGTTCAGCTCCATAGACTCTAAATCGAAATGTTAATTGGCCACGTACAGACGTACCTGCTTTTCCTGAAAATGTAGCTGCTTCACAACTCCATTAGCAACAGCAAGAGGTCCAGGGCACTTTGATAAATTCAAATCTTTTTGATTAGACAGGATGTCAAACAATATTAAAGAACCTACGAAAAAGAAACATTTTGCCTTATAATGTAGTAGGTACTTTTATAACACTAAATAAATTCTTTTTTCAATGTCTATAGTCAAAAGTCATACAGAAGTTACATGTTATTCAAGACCTGATAATTAATTATTTTATCAAACAGCAGAATAAATTAAAATACGTAGCATTCCCTAGGTAATACTAGAGGTGAATATAGAAAAGGCAGAATCTAAACTCAAAGCATTCATTTCTACCCTTTCTGAAATTTAAAATCTGTAATTCTTAATTTTGCACTAACAGTATCACCTACACTGAAAGCAGTTATGACTCAACAAAAATTGTATTTAAAATGTGAATATTTGACAGTTTTACCTAAACTGTGACCAGCAACAGAGACACCTCCTTTGAAGTCTGGGTTCCGACTCATAAAGAGTGCATGCAGACGGTTTATCTCCATTCCTACTTTTTCCACAATTGTCTGACAGTAGGTGGGGCTGTTATAAAATAAAATATCTAGCAAAGTTTCATTGGTAAAGTGACGAAATCGACCAATACTTGGCAAAGTGATTTTCTTAATATTCCTGTTTAAAAAGAAAAATACAGCACAGTCAGCATCTACCTTAAATTTACAGATTTTTCAAAGTTTAGATTTTTGACTCCTGAAAATACACTAAGAAAACCCCACAGACTAAATATGAGTTGTTTCTGTAGATAGTCATTATAAATAAATCAAGATAGGCCAGATGTGGTGGCTCACATCTGTAATCCCAGCACTTTGGGAGGCCGAAGTGGGTGGATCACTTGAGGTCAGGAGTTCAAGACCAACCAGGTCAACATGGCGAAACCCCGTCTTTACTAAAAATACACAAATTAGCCGAGTGTGGTGGTGTACACTTGTAATCCCAGCTACTCAGGAGGGTGAGGCAGGAGAAATGCTTGAAACTGAAAGGCAGAGGTTGCAGTGAGCCAAGACTGCACCACTGCACTCCAGTCTGTCGACAGAGCAAGATTCCATCTCAAAAAAAAATTTTTCATCAAAAGTTAGCCACAAGTCATGGCACGCACCTGTACACCCAGCTGCTTGGGAGGCTGAGGCATGAGAATCGCTTGAACCTAGGAGGTGGAGGTTGCAGTGAGCCGAGATTGTGCCACCACACTCCAGCCTGGGCGACAGAGCGAGACTCCACATCAAAAAAAAAATTTAAAATATAAATAAAGATAAACCAAAAAAATTTGTGCTGCCATATGTGGTGGCTCATGCCTGTAATCCTAGCACTTTGAGAGGCTAGGACAGGAGGACACTTGAGCCCAGGAGCTCAAGACCAGCTTGAGCAACACAGTGAGACCCCATCTCTACAGAAAATTTAAAAATTAGCCAGGCATGACGGCTTGCGCCTATAGTCCCAGCTACTTGGGAGACTGAGGTGGGAGGATCACTTGAGCCCAGCAGGCCAAGTCTACAGTCAGCCATGATCGTGCCAGTGCACTCCAGAGCCTGGGTGACAGTGAGATGCTGTCTCAAAAATAATTCAGTTTTTTTTTAAAGTTATTTGTGCCTATAACTATACTATGAATTTTGGGATTCTCTGAAGAGTTAGTTGCTATATAAGTCATAGGCAAAGATTTCTATTTTATTTTTAAAGAGGGAAGATTATTCTTCCATTTTTCTTCCAGTTAACTGCAAATCTGGACACCTGACAAAACTTGTGGGTCAAAAGGACTAAAGAGAATATCAAACAGAAAAAACAGGGCTACATGGAATGAAAAATCTTCGCTAATTTGAGAATGACCAAAATGAAGTTTAGGAATACACACAGAGAAAGAAAACACCCTTACAATAGGGCCTAACATAGACAAAACGCTGTTTGTAGAAATAGTTTTATTAAACTATGTACCCTGAAACATTACGGTGTTCACTAAAATCTAGACATGTGCCAGCATAACTATTACCTGTATTTATGATTCTCAATTGGGAGCATTCAAAATTGAGCAGAGTATTTTTAATTGTCACAGTGCCTGGTGAGCACTGCTAGTACTGAGTGGCCTTTACACTAAAGAAGTTAAGTGGTCTGCACTGCGACAGCAAAGAATTGTCCTGACAAGAGCATCTCCACTGAGAAACAATATTCTGAATCTGTGGTTCTCAGCCAGGGGTGATTTTTACCCTCCAGAGGACATCTGGCAATTTCTGGAGACATTTTTGGTGGGGTGGAAAGGCCATTAGGCATCCTACTATATAAAGGACAGCCCCCTGTCTAAACTGCTACAGATTAAAATTGTATTTTAAAACCAGCTAAAATTTCTTAATATTCTCTTAAATATTTACAAAAGGAATGCGCACACACACACACACAAAGTAGTGTGTAAACTTCACAGCCAATATTTAATCATATGTCAGAAGTATACAACTTTTAAAAACATATTAATTGAAGCTACAATAAACTATTTCATATTATGGTTTAAATTTTAAATTTAAATTTGACTAATTTGAAAAACAAGTTATCAAAATCCACAAACCTGTCCACACCTGTGGCGTCCCCACCCAAAGAACTATGCCAATGAACTGGAAGGAACTCCACTCTGCTTATTTTCCCGTCATCTAAAGATTTCTTGAAATGTGTCTGCAGCAATTTGAGAGAAACCACCCTAAAATCATCCACTTCAAAAGAAAAAAAAAAAAACAGAGAAAATAAATTAAATTATCCTAGCTTGATAGCTAGTCAGCAGTTACCTCAAATATGCCAGTATTTTTAATAACATAAAGATACATTTTTCAAAGAAAAAAATGAGGATAAGAGAATTAGTAAAATTTTTTAAAAAGAAAGGAATAAGTAACTTTTGGGAAGCTCTTTTAAACTTTCCATTATTGCAAAGGAATCGATGCTTGGGATGCATCAGTTTAACCACCACTGCTGGGAGGCAGTGTAGCACCTTGGGGAAAGCCTCTGGAATCACACTGCCGGCTCCAGGCTCCAGGCCCTACTGACTGTGATAAGGGAGAGTTTCACTTACTCCCACCCCTACCTACCTCTTCACCCCCAACCCCCACTGCCCCAGGCCTCAGTTCCTCATTAGTCACAGTAGTGGCGATAACAGTGACAGCGCCTATACCCCAAAGGTTTATTCGTGAGGGTCAAATGACAAGACATCTAAGATACTTGGCATATACCAAATATTCA
The DNA here is from genome assembly GCF_028885655.2 of Pongo abelii. NCBI lineage: Eukaryota > Metazoa > Chordata > Mammalia > Primates > Hominidae > Pongo > Pongo abelii. The sequence continues at coordinate 126,961,662 of NC_071993.2, read as the reverse complement.
ATAAATACGAACTATTACTATATGGACATAAAAATAAAACTTCAAAAATTTAAGTCAATCAGGCAGATTCATGTTTCCATTAAACAACTTCTCCCAACTCACTGACTATAAATCCATTCAATGCAGAGGTGCTCCTAGCGGCTGCAGGTGCTCAGGCAAAGGCTGTCAGCAAGGCTAAATTACTTCCAAGATCCCTTCTAATTCCTCACAGTCTGGGATTTTATGCGTCACATATGTCACAAGAGCAAATCAAGTACAACTTAGTATTTCCCACTGACCACTTAAATTTCCTCTTACCGCCCCCACAGCAAGTAGTACACAGCTGGGAACTATCCTAAAAATGAATACTCCAAAGCTCTTCTATTAGTTCTCAGATCATCCCATGAAATACAATATACCCAATACTTACCACACTCAATAATGCTCCTAAAGCGTAAGTCACACACAGGTCCGATGCCATGCACCACAAACACCAAATGGTCAACTTGAGGCATCTCCCCTATCAAAAAAAATTTTTAAACATACATAAAAGATGGGAATTTGTTTGGATTTTCCTAATGGCAATATTCTAGATATCCCTTTTGTCATCACAAACTTGCCAAATAAATTCATGACCCTTCAAAGAGAATAAGCCTCATTACCCCTATCAAATTAGAGCAACAATTTGTCCCTCTTGGCAAATAAAAGCGAACTAGAACAAGAGGTGGAGGCAGCAGGCTCTCTCTGTTCCCGGAAGCTAATAGCACATGATGAGCAGCAGGTTTGTATCTATGGAGGCTCCACAACCTTGTGATGCTTCAGAACTCCCCAGGACACTAAGCCTCAGTGGAGATTACTCAGATTTCATAGTGTGAGTATTTATTTTATAAGAAACATACATTTTATTGAAACATTTTACATACACTTCAAAAAACATGAAATGTATGTAACTGTAAAAATAAAATCCATTCTTAAATAATAGTACAGAAGAAACCAAAGCATATACACCAAAGCAGGCAATGGCAAACAATGGCCCACAGGCCAAATCCTATCCATATCCTACCTGTTTTTGTTTTGTTTTGTTTTGTTTTGTTTTGTTTTGTTTTTGAGACGGAGTTTCACTCTTGTTGCCAGGGCTAGAGTGCAATGGCGCCATCTCGGCTCACTGCAACCTCCGCCTCCCGGGTTCAAGCAATTCTCCTGCCTCAGCCTCCTGAGTAGCTAGGATTACAGGCACCCACCACCACACCCAGCTAATTTTTATATATTTTTTTTTAGTAGAGACAAGGTTTCACCAAGTTGGCCAGGCTGGTCTCGAACCCCTGACCTCAGGTGATCCACTTGCCTCAGCCTCCCAAAGTGCTGGGATTACAGGCGTGAGCCACCAGGCTCAGCCACCTGTTTTTATAAATAAAGTTTTTAATGAAGGTGAAACCATTCAAGGAAAAACATAAAAACAAAATAAAGTTTTATGGGCCAGGTGTGGTGGCTCATGCCTGTAATTCCAGAACTTTGGGAGGCCGAGGCACGTGGATCACTTGAGGTCAGGAATTCAAAACCAGCCTGGCCAACATGGCAAAACGCTGTCTCCACTAAAAATACAAAAATTAGCCAGGCGTGGTGGTGGGCGCCTGTAATCCCAGCTACTTGGGAGGCTGAGACACAAGAATTGCTTGAACCCAGTGGGTGGAGGTTGCAGTGAGCCCAGATCACGCCACTGCACTCTAGCCTGGGCAACAGAGTGAGACTCTGTTCAAAAAAAACAAAGTTTTATGGAACACGGATATGCCCATTTGTTTACATACAGTCTTCAGCTGATTTCACACAACAATGGCAAAGCTGAATAGTTTGTAACAGAGTCCAAATGGCCTGCAAAGCCTATCTGCTATCTGGCCCTTTACAGAAAAAGTCTGCAATCCCCACACCAGAGTAATACAAACCAGTGAGGTGTAAAACCACGAGCCTAAAAGTGTTGCCAAACCTTAGTTCCAACCAGCAAAGTGCTTCTACACAACAAAACATATTTTAGAATCTATACTATGTGGTATGTGTATTTTAACAGAATTCCAAATTTAAAGATAAAGATATCTGTATGTCTCACTCATATGTAGGAACTAAAGAAGTTTATCTCATGGAGGTAAGGGCAGAATGATGGCTACGAGAGCCTGGGAAGGGTCAGGGGAAGTGAAGATAAAAAGGGGTCAATTAATGGGTACAAACATACAGGTATGTTGAAGGAATAACTTCTACTGTTCGATAGCACAGTAGGGTGACAACAGTTAACAATAATTTATTGTATATTTCAAACTACCTAGGAGAGGCAGGGTGCAGGGGCTCACACCTATAATCCCAGCACTTTGGGAGGCTGAGGCAGGCGGATGACTTGAGGCCAGGAGTTTGAGACCAGCCTGGCCAACGTGGTGAAACCACATCTCTACTAAAAATACAAAAATTAGCCGGGCATGGTGGTGCACGCCTGTAATCCCAGCTACTCGGGAGGCTGAGGCAAGAGAATCACATGAACCTGGGAGGTGGAGGTTGTAATGAGCCGAGATCACGCCACTGTACTCCAGCCTGGCCAACAGAGTGAGACCCTGTCTGGAAAAAAAAAAAAAAAAGAAAAGAAAAAGAAAAATACCTAGAAGAAAAGATCTGAAATGTTCCCAACACAAAGAAATGATGAATGTTTGAGGTGATGGACATACTACTTACTTCAATTTCATCATTACACATTCTATGCATTTATCAAAATATCAGGTGTACCCCATTAATATGTATCAATTAAAAAATAAAGATACAAAAGTAATAAAATCAAAAAGAAAGATATGGCCAGGCACAGTGGCTCACGCCTGTAATTCCAGCACTCTGGGAGGCCGAGGCAGGCAAATAGCTTGAGCTCAGGAGTTCGAGAAAAGTCTGGGCAACATGGCAAAACTTCATCTCTACAAAAAATAGAAATATTAGCTGGGAGTGGTGGTGCAATGGCTGCTGTGGCAGGGAATTCTAATAACTGTTTATTTCTTCATCATTCTAAAGAATGATGCTAAAATGGAGAGGACTAAAACAGACCTCAGTTCTAAACAAACTATACACACCGTCGGGAATTTCATCAAGGTTATCATCAATTCCACGCTTTACAACCCTGGGCCTTGTCTGTCCATCTTGCGTGGTGCCCCATTCATCTGGCACTGAGGAGGGCTGGAACTGAACAATAACCTTCAAGATGCAACAGAATTATGACAAAGCTCATTAACAAATTCTTTTCCACTACAGGCTAAGTAGTTTAACACATAATAAGCTATACCTCAGAGTACGGAGAGTTTATAAATTATTAGTACTGTTCCCCCAAAACAAACTTTGAAGGAGTCTTGCTAGTGTTCATTAACCACCAAAATTAAGCAAATCGATACCTTTTCAATGCTTATGTTGAAAATTATACAATTAAATCAGAAGTATTACACCTTGATTTAAAAGCTAATAACACAGGCCAGGTATGGTGGCTCACACCTGTAATCCCAGCACTTTGGGAGGCTGAGGTGGGAGGATCACTTGAGCCCAGGAGTTCAACACAAGCCTGAGCAATATGGTGAGACCCCATCTCCACAAAAAACTTAAAAATTAGCCAGGCATAGTGGTGCATGCTTGTGGACCAGCTTCTCAGGAGGCCGAGGCAGAAGGATGCCTTGAGCCCAAGAGGTCGAGGCTGCAATGAGCTGTGTTTGTGCTACTGCACTCCAGCCTGCGCAACAGAGCAAAATCCTGTCTCAAAAAAAACAAAACAAAAATAAAAGCTAACATAAAACTCCACGTTTACACAAAAGAAATCAAGGACAAGCCCGGTGCAGTGGCTCATGCCTGTCATCCTAACACTTTGAGAGGCCAACGTGGGAGGACCGCTTGAGCTCAGGAGTTCCAGAGCAGCCTAGGCAACAAAGTTAGAGACCCTGTCTCTACAAAAAAAATAATAATAATAAAAACAAAAAAAGAAATCAAGGACAAGTAACCTGCAATTGAGGAGTCTTTGTCTTATAAAAACAAGTAAAGCAAAATCCTTTAAAAATAGTAAGATTTCCAATTAAACTACAATTTCAATTTCAGTGACAAAAACATAATGACAAAACCCTACCACTTTTTAGGATATCCATTCTGTTAAACCAACTGTATTAAATTCAGCCCTGTATCACACAGAAAATTTTCTTTAAAAAAAAAAAAGAATATATACTTGATGTAGTATGCAAAATGTTTATCTAAAAAAAAAAAGGTTAGCCAGGCGCGTTGGCTCACACCTGTAATATCAGCACTTTGGGAGGCCGAGGCAGGAGGAAGGCTCGAGCCCAAGAGTTCAAGACCAGCCTGGGCAAGATAGCAAGACTCCATCTCTGCAAAAAAATCTTAAAAACTGGCCAGGCAAGGTGGCACACACCTGTAGTCCTAGCTACTCGGGAGGCTGAGGCAGGAGGATCCCTTGAGCCCAGAGTTCGAGGATGCAGCAAGTTGTGATTGGCCACTGCACTACAGGCCTGAGTAAGAAAGTGAGACCTTATCTCTTAAAAAAACAACCAAAAAGATTAAGAGTGGTTACTACGGAGAGGAGAAATGAGGAAGGCAGAGATAGGGGGCTTTTATTTTTCATTTAATATCCTTTTAAACTGTTTACATTTTGTTGGCATATGAATGTTATTTTTATTTCAGTATCAATAAGGACTATAGAAGTAGTTGGATTATAAGTTTTTTATATAGTTTTCTATAAAAATAAATGAATAAATAAAAAACCTATGTTCTCAGAAACTACTGTGTGCTAAGCCCCATGCTAGATGCTTTTGCGTAAGTTACCTCACTTCATCTAAAATATGACCCTGGGAGATTATTGCAGGTGAGGAACTTGGAGCTCTGGGAAATTAAGGTTGGCAAATAATAGAATCAGAACACCAGCAATCAATATTTTTTTAAAAACAAGATAAACTCAGAGACGATAAAAAGAAAAAGAAAAAGGACACTTTTTACTTGAAAGGTTAGAGCAAACCACATCAAGGGCAGATAGGCATACTATAGCCCACAGAAAAATCTGGCCATCTGTTTTTATAAATAAAGATTCATTGAAAATATCATACCCATTGGTTTACACACTGTCTCTGGCTGCTTTCACACCACAGTAGCAGAGCTGGTGGCTGCAACAGGGAACATGTAACTTGCAAAGCCTTAAATATTTTGTCTCCGGCCCTTTATAGAAAAAGTTTGCCAACTTCTGATCAAGTGAAAAAAATTATCAAGCAACTTCTACATTGCATACTAAACTCCAGCTATCATGTTGCCATAAACAGAAGCTTCATAAGAAATACTTATTTTATTTATTTATTTAGACAGAGTCTTGCTCTGTCACCCAGGCTGGAGTGAGCGTGACCACAGCTCACTACAATCTCAAACTCTTGGGCTCAAGTGATCCTTCTATCTCAGCCTCCCGAGTAGCTACACAGGTGCACGCCACTATGCTCAGCTAATTTTTTTAATTTTTGTAGAGATAGAGTCTCTTTGTTGCCCAGGCTGGTCTCAAACTCCTAGCCTGAAGCAATCATCCCACTTTGGCTTCCCAAAGCGCTGGGATTACAGGTGTGAGCCACCATACTCAGCCTGAGAAAAATTTACTTTTTATTTTGAGATGAGGTCTTGCTCGGTCACCCAGGCTGGAGTGCAGTGGGGCGCAATCATGACTCACTGCAGCCTCAACCTCTCGGGCTCAAGTAATCCTCCCGCTTCAGCCTCTCGAGTAGCTGAGACTACAGGCACGTGCCACTATGCCCAGCTAATTTTTCTATTTTTTATAGAGACAGGGTTCTGCTGTCCCCCTGGCTCAAGCATTCCACCTGTCTCAGCCTCTCACAGGCGTGCACCTCGCCCTATGAAAAATTTGTGTTTTTGTTTCTATGATCAGCATGAATCACAGAAATAATATCTGTATTACCCACTATAATAATAAACTATTTTAAAAGCAATGCACTTGTTATAAAAACATTCCCACTGTAGAAGTTACTAAAAATGAACAATTTATCAAACATATACAGAAAAATATTAAAATGAACTTAATACCTTAAAATTTTAAACAGCAACATTACCTTTGGATTGTGCATAACAATTGTCTCTCCACTTGGAAACTCTAATCTTCGGTGCCACTGATTAGTGGTTACAGCTTTTTTATATTCAGCCTATAATGGGGGAAACAACATATATTCCAATATGACAAATTTATACCACATTGAGAGAAAGTATGGAGGAAAATGGTAACTATAATGGTGATAAAAATAACAGTAATAGCAGTTCTCATTTCCTGACTGGTTAACATATTTTTTTATCACCTAACACATACCATTGAAGTAATTACTCTCAATCACTCCTAAATAATAGGATCCCCATTATATAATGAAGAAAACCAAGTTTTAGATGGTCTGTTCATTTCCTAGGGCTGCGTTAACAAAGTACCACAAACAGAGTGACTTAGAAAAAAAATGCATCGTCCCATAGTTCTGGAGGCTCCAAGTAGAAAATTAGGTGCCAGGAAGGCCACCGTTCTCTGAAAGCTGTAAGGAAATCCTCCTTCCCTCTTCCTAGCTTCTGGTGGTGGCTGGCAATCTCTGGCTTTCTGGGCTTGCAGCATAACTCCAGCCTTTGCCTCCATCATCATATGGGATTCTTTCTGTGTGTGTGTCTTCACATGGCAAGTTATATTGGCTTTGGGGCCCATCCTATTCTAGTAAAACCTCACCTTAACTAATTACATCTGCAATGACCCTATTTCCAAATAAGGTCACATTCTGAGATACTGGGGATTAGTAATTCAACACATTTGGGGGATGGGGAGACACAATTCAACCCATAATAGACATTTTAAGTACTGTATACAGTTGCACAAGATGACACAACTGGGAAGCAGCAATGGGAGAACTGTAGTTCGTTGCCACCCAGGACTGACTTTTTCTCTTTTTCATGTGGGCTGCAGTAGTATCACCCAGGACTTTCTGACTCCAAAATCTTCACTGTCCAACCATCTGCTTACCCTTCCTCCAGATATAGTCTTTCTTTGGTTTCTGCAGGGCACTGGATCCAAGACCCCTCAAAGATACCAAAATCCCTGGTGTTCAAGTCCTTTATATAAAATAGCATTGTTTTTGCATAAAACCTACATACATCCTCCCGTATACTTTAAATTTTCTCTAGATTACTTATAATACCTAATAAAATGTAGATGTGATATCAATAAACTGTAATTTTTATTTTTCATTTTCTTGAGACAGAGTCTTGCTCTGTTGCCCAGGGTGGAGTACAGTGGTGCAATCTCTGCTCACTGCAACCTCCGCCTCCCAGGTTCAGGTGATTCTCCTGCCTCAGCCTCCCAAGTAACTGGCACTACAGGCAATGAGCCATCACATCTGGCTAATTTTTCTATTTTTAGTAGAGACAATGTTTCACCATATTGGCCACGCTGGTCTCGAACTCCTGACCTCAGATGATCCGCCCACCTCAGCCTCCCAAAGTGCTGGGATTACAGGTGTGAGCTACCGTGCCCAGCCTGTGTTATTTTTATTGCTGTTGTTTTCTAAATATTTTCAGAGTATTTGGTTGAATCCGCAGATGTGGAACCTGTGGATATGGAAGGTCGATTGTACTATTCTAGTTTCTATAAAGCACAAGTCTGAGGACCTCTTGAGGAGAGATTCAACACCAAGTAAGGGGGAGCCTCTGGCATATCCACAAGTCCTTTTTTTTGTTCATTTATTTTTTTAATTGACACGTAAAAATTGTTACAAAGTCTTTTTTTAAAACTAGTAACAGTATTTGACAATCATGTGAAAATAGAAGTATTTCCTTTTGTGTCTTAGACAATCATTGAGTAACAATTCCTCTTCATCAGTCTTCTGTATTTTTTTTTTTTTTTTTTTTTTTTTGAGATGGAGTCTCACTCTGTCACTCAGGTTGGAGTGCAATGGCACGATCTCAGCTCACCGCAACCTCCACCTCCCGGGTTCAAGCGATACTCCTGCTTCAGCCTCCTGAGTAGATGGGATTACAGGCATGCATAACCATACCCGGCTAATTTTGTATTTTTAGTAGAGACAGGGTTTTATCATGTTGGCCAGACTGGTCTCAAAAACCTGATCTCAAGCAATCAGCCCGCCTCGGCCTCCAAAGTGCTGGGATTAAAGGCGTGAGTCACGATGCCCAGCCTAGTCTTCTGTATTTCTGACCCTCCTCTTTGATTTAAAAAAAAAAACTTTAAATATAATTTATAATTTCTAAAAGCAAGGCCACAAACAACAATGATTAAAGAAAGAAAACTTTCACCATCTTAAAAATTATTTTCAGGCCACGTGCAGTGGCTCATGCATGTAATCCCAGCACTTTGGGAGGCCGAGGCGGGTGGATCACCTGAGGTCAGGAGTTCGAGACCATCCTGGCCAACGCGGTAAAACCCTGTCTCTACTAAAAATACAAAAATTAGCTGGGTGTGGTGGCAGGCACCTGTAATCCCAGCAACTCGGAAGGCTGAGGCAGGAGAATCGCTTGAACCCAGGAGGCGGAGGTTGCCGTGAGCTGAAATCGCGCCACTGCACTCCACCCTGAGGGACAGAATGAGATCCTGTTTAAAAAATAAATAAATAAATAATTTATTTTCACTTTTTCATATTCCCTTTCAATCCACAGCTTTATAGTAAGTATTATCTGGTAAAGAGTCCACATTTCATTGTCGAAATGGTCTTGGCTATGCTTGACATTTTGATCTTCCACAAAAAATTTAGAAGCAGCTTGCAAATTTTACCAAAAAAAAAAAAAAAAAACCCTAATGTGAATTTTGATTGGGATTGCCTAAAATTTATCAGATAATTTGGGAAGAACTGACATCTTTTATGATAGTGCCTACATGAACATAATGTTTAGCTCCGTTTTTTTTTTTTTTTTTCTGAGACAAGGTCTTGCTCTGTCACCCAGGCTAAAGTGCTGTGGCACGATCACAGTTCACTGCAGCCTCAAGATCCCAGGCTCGCTCAAGCAATCCTCCTGCCTCTGCCTCCTGAGTAGCTAAGACCACAGGCATGGGCCACCACGCCTGGCTAATTTTTTTGTGTATTTTTTGTAGAGACGGGGTTTTGCCATGTTGTCCAGACTGGTCTGGAACTCCTGAGCTGAAGCAACCCACCCACCTTGGCCTCCCAGAGTGCTGGGATTACAGGCAGGAGCCACCATGCCCAGCCTAGCTCCATTTCTTGAGGTCACCTTTTACATTCTTCAGTGTTCCATAAAGTTCACGGGTACTTTTCTTGGACTTTTTTCCTACATTGCCTGTAGTTTTATAAATACATAGTCTCTCTGTTATAAATACATAGTATCTTCTTTTTCTATTTTTAATTGGTTATTTCTATAGCACAGGAATGTTACTAATTTACGTATGTTAATTTTATATACACGGACTTGCAAAAAAACTCTTGAATTGGTGCTAATAATATTTCTAGAGGTTCTCCTTATTTTCCACGTAGACAATCATGTCTTCATCAAATTAAAGGTGTTCTCTGTCTCCAACCCTTCCGCTGTTTTGTCTTAGTGCTCTGGCAGGACAGGATCACCAACAGGATGCTGAGCAATACGTATCATCTTGTTCCCTTTCTATTATTGGCTTTCTCACTTCCTAACCTCCTCTACCTCTTCCCTGATCTGGTTTGAGTTTCCTAGAAGAAGCCGAACAAAAGCTAAGGTCTCCCTAGGTAGCCATGTGTTGCTGCAATGGTCGGTATGTGGATATCTAACCCACCTCAAAGTCTATGTCACCCATATAAAATCAAATACAGTTAAGAGAAAGTGTAGACTTTCAGACACTGCTTGGACTTGAAAATATATACTTCAGTTTCAGAATAGTAAAACTAAACATTTAATCTGGGGACATGAGAGCTTCGTAGGGGCCTACCAAAAAGGTACCAAAAATTACAATATATCTTTATTTGTTTATTTATATCTAAAATTAAGCTATAGATATCAGCATTCCTTTACACTTTTTTCTTCATATACACGCATATATATACATATATATATATACACAAACACACATATATGCACATATATAAATATACACTTTTTTTTTTCTGAGGGAGGGTCTCATTCCCATTGCCCAGGTTGGAGTGGAGTGGCATGATCTCAGCTCCCTGCAGCCTCGACTTCCCTGGCTCAGGTGATCCTTCCTCCTCAGCCTCCCGAGTAGCTGGGACTACTGGCGTGTGCCAACATGCCTGGCTAGTTTTTGTATTTTTAGTAGAGACATGGTTTTACCATGTAGGCCAGGCTGGTCTCAAAACTCCTGGCCTCAAGTGGTCTGCCCACCTCGGCCTCCCATAGTGCTGGGATTATAGGCACGAGCTACCACACCCAGCCAGAAGTTAACTAAAATGTTCTGTATCTCATTTCCCATCTATGCAACTGAATTCATTGAACGTATTTCAAATATCTAACATTCAACTCTTAAGTAGAATTAACACAAGCATTTAACAAAATTATATAAACAACATATAATTTCTTGAAGAAATTATAGATTTAAGATGGCTAATAAGGCTCATGACACTTCTTCCAATTCTATTTATTTATTTTCACAAATCAGAGGTTAATTTCAAGCCTTTTACTGAATACTAATTTGAAAATGTCCATACGCTTGGCATCTTCTATCAACAACAAATCCCAGCAGCCTAGGTTCTATTGAAGGCTTGACACAAGCACCTTATTAGATCTGTGATGTATCTCTGTAATCGTATTCTATCTTTAGACACAGATGCCACGATTAGCACCTCATGAGTGATGACACCACTTAAAAAGTAATCTTCTCTGTGAACAGCATCAAAACAAGCTGTCTTGTAAATAAAGTCAGCTCCACTGTGAATGATGTCACTCACCAATGTATATAGGACCTACATTTTTTAAAGAAACTCATAAAGAAATAAAAGCACCCGTACCTCTAGTTTTTCACTGAACTCCTCAGTATAGGGAATAAATCGACTATCTGTGTCCCCCTTGTAAAACCAAGTACAGCGTCTCACTTCGGCTGGCTCCTCTTCCCAGTAGGCAGCCTTCCTTATTCGGTCATAGAGGTAAACATCGTAGCGCCCTCCATCCGTGCCAAGAACCACGCTCTCCGGATCTGGCTGAACTAGAGAACAAAATTAACACTTTTCCTGACTGCTGCAAGGCATATTTTAAACTAATAAATAATCGGCTGGGCGCAGTGGCTCATGCCTGTAATCCCAGCACTCTGGGAGGCCGAGGCAGGTGGATCACTTGAGGTCAGGAGTTTGAGACCAGCCTGACCAATGGTGAAACACCCCTGTCTACTAAAAATACAAAAATTAGCCAGGCGTGGTGGCACACGGCTGTCATCCCAGCTACCCGGGAGGCTGAGGCAGGAGAATCGTTTGAACCCAGGAAGCAGAGGTTGCAGTGAGTCCAGATTGCGCCACTGCACTCCAGCCTGGGCAGCAGAGTGAGACTCTGTCTCAAGAAAATAAAAATAAAATAATAAATAATGAATATGGTGACTACTCAATCTTTAATGACAAAAAACTAGGCTCATTTTTATTTAAAAACAGAAGTTTAAGATTAATCTGTGCTGCTCAAAATTATGACTCTTAAGTAGAAAAGAAACAGCCAGGGCAAACTTTAAAAATATAATTCAAAGAACTGATGGATTTTTTTTTTTAATCAGAACAATAATATCTACATACAATAATATAATAATATATCAGGATAAACAAAGAAACACATTTCTATACTGCAGGACTTCTCAAAGCATTAATGCACTCCTGCACACCATCTTTCTCAAGACCTAGATATAGTCAGCAGCATTTCCAAAACTCATCTGACCTGGGAACGCTTTTTTCACAGAGCATCTCCAAGATCGAGAGTTCCACAGAATGCCCTTTATAAATGCCCCCATAACTACAAATGAATAAGGGAAACAGAAAAATTGAAACCTGGATCATAAGAACTGCTCAACTTCTCTGATTCAAAATACCTTTAAACTACGAAGTAAATTACTAAAACATTTCTTCAAATACCCTACCCAGGTAACTCAGGACTTATATTAATATCGTCATCTTAAGGTACAGAGTCTGGGGTCTATAGGGATTAAGGAATTTGACAGTCACAGAAAATAGATCATGGATATATATTCATTCCTTCTCTTCCTAACTCAGATATGAATGATGTATGACCAATGTTTACCTGAATTATAGATTTCTTCAAGATTCAAAGAGTCAAACACACTAAAAGGCATCCACAGTTGTTTGTATTCTACCTCCTTGCAGTAAAACCAGTGGGGCTGAAGAGGCTCATATTGGTTTTGAAGTAGAAAAGGAGGTGGCCCTTGAACAGAGGGAACCCCAGGTCTGGCAGGTACCTGCTGCTGTGCTGGTGACTGCACTGAAGGAGGAACCTGGAGGGGATGGCAAAGTTAAGACTGTCATGCTTGTCCAAAAGAATTCTGAATATGCTTCACACCCAAACTGATGTTAGTAGTAATTATTCTACATGTATATCTGGACAATTATTTAGTGTAATAACTAGACCCCAAAGCAATTTTAAGAAGAATTTTTAAACCTAACAAAACCCCAAATCAAGGATAAACGCTTGAGGTGAGGGATACCTATACCCCATTTATCCTGATGTGATGATTACACATTGCATGCCTGTATCAAAATATCTCATGTAACCCATAAACATATATACCTACTATGTATCCACAAAAATTAAAAATTTAAAAATTTAGAAAAAAATCAATTACAAGGTGAACTAGACCTTCTCACAGAACACAAAGCAAACTAACACCTTTATAGAAATCAATCTAGCAATACATCTCCCATGATTTATTTAACCTTTTTTGTGTGTGTGTGAGGCGGAGTTTCGCTCTTGTTGCCCAGGCTGGAGTGCAATGGCGCAATGTGCAACCTCCGTCTCCTGGGTTCAAGCAGTTCTCCTGCCTCAGCCTCCCGAGTAGCTGGGATTACAGGCCTGTGCCACCACACTCCAGCTAATTTTGTATTTTTAATAGAGACAAGGTTTCTCCCGGTTGGTCAGGCTGGTCGCCAACTCCCAACTTCAGGCGACCTGCCTCATCTCCCGGGTTCAAGCGATTCTCCTGCCTCAGCCTCCCGAGTAGCTGGGATTACAGGCATGCGCCACCACACCCGGCTAATTTTGTATCTTTAGTAGAGACAGGGTTTCTCCAGCTTGGTCAGGCTGGTTGCAAACTCCTGACCTCAGGTAACCTGCCCACACTGGCCTCTCAAAGTGTTGGGATTACAGGTGTGAGCCACCAAACCTGGCCTATTTAACCTTTAAAATGTGCCTATTCCTTGACCTACTCATTCCATTTCTAAGAATTTATCCTAAAGATAGAATTATAAAAACAAATAGCCCGGGCACAGTGGCTCACACCTGTAATCCTGCAACTTTGGGAGGCTGAGGTGGGTGGATCACCTGAGGTCAGGAGTTCGAGACAAGCCGGGCCAACATGGTGAAACCCTGTCTCCACTAAAAATACAAAAATTAGCTGGGTGTGGTGGCACGGGCCTGTAATCCCAGCTATTTGGGAGGCTGAGGCAGGAGAATCGCTTGAACCCAGGAGGCAAAGGTTGCAGTGAGCTGAGATTGCGCCACTGCACTCCAGCCTGAGTGACAGAGCGAGACTCTGTCTCAAACAATAAATAAAAAATAAAAATAAAAATAAAAATTTACCCACAAGGATGTACACCAAAAGGTTATTTAAAATAGGAAATCGGTGTGTACAACTGTCAAAATTCAGCTAATTGTACACTTTAAATAAATCTAATTGTACACTGTAAATGGATGCCTTTTACTGTATGTAAATTATATCTCAACAATGTTGATTATAAAATCGTAGTTAATAAATTAGGAATGTTTGCAAAAAATAAATAAAATAAAATAGGAAATCACTGGAAATAATCGAAATGTCTAACAGATACCTGATTAAATAATATTTCACTCAAATGCTAGATCCTCCAGAGCCATTAAAAACGTCTTATATCTTTCCTGCAGGAGATAGCTTAAAAAAAAATAAGTAAATAAACAAAAATAAAAGTTTTAGAGGATAGACACAATGGTTCACACCTATAATCCCATAACTTTGGGAGGCCAAGGAAGGAGGATCATTTGAGGCCAGGAGTTCAAGACCAACATGAGCAACACAGCAATATCCTGTTTCTACAAAAAAATCTAAAAATCAGCCGGACGTGGTGGGGCACAGTTGTAGTCCCAGCTACTCCCGAGGTTGAAGTGTAGTTCAAGGTTGCAGTGGGCTGTAATCACATCACTGCACTCCAGCCTGGGTGACAGAGCAAGACCCCCCCATCTCTTTAAAAAAAAAAAAAAAAAAAAGAAGAAGAAGAAAAAAAAATTTTTTAATGTTTTAGAAAAAATTTTAGTAACATTTAAAGTATGTTCACACACACATACAAAAAACTAGATTATAGAAACCATAAGTAGGTACTATATGATGGCTGCCCAAAAAAAGACGTATAACAAAATGAAAACAGTGGTTATCTACGGACATTTTTTATTAAATTGAGTATTCTGCATTTTACAAATTTTCTACAAAAATGATTTTAAAATCAGACTATACTTATTTTTAAATTTTTTAATTACACAACATTTCGGGCCAAGTGTGGTGGCTCACACCTGTAATCCCAGCACTTCGGTAGGCTGAGGCAGGAAGATCACTTGAGGCCCAGGAGTTTGAGACCACAGGTAACATATGATTGCGCCACTGCATTCCAGCCTGGACCACAGAGTGAGACCCAGTCTCAAAAATATATATAATTTAGCCCATAATCCCAGAACTTTGGGAGGTCAAGGCAGGAGGACTGCTTGAACCCAGGAGTTTGTGACCAGCCTGGGCAACATAGTGAGACCTCATTTCTACAAAAGATGGAAAAAAAAAATTAGCCAGGTATGGCAGCACGTGCCTGTGGTCCCAGCTACTGGTGAGGCTGAGGTAGGGGGATCACTTGAACCTGAGAACTCGAGGCTACAGTGAGCCATTATCATGCCACTGCACTCTAGCCTGAGTGACAGAGAAAGAGACCTAGTCCCAAAACAAAACCAAAAAAATACACACACACACACACACACACACACACATACATACATATATATAATTTCTAAAAAATCATTTTGAAGTGTTATATCAACACTCATTTTCCTGAGATCCATAGCTGCACTGTGGTTATACAGAAGAATGTCCTTATGCTTAGCCAATGTCCTTATGCTTAGCAAATGTACACCAGGAATTTAGGAGTAAAGAATCATAATGTATTTTACTGACCTTCAAATAGTCCCCCCAATATTGCACATACACAGAAAGAGAAAAAAACGATGAGGGGAAGGGAGGGAAGAGGGAGGGGCAGGAGGAGAAGTAGGAGGAAGGAGCAGGAGAAAGGATGGGGGAAAGGGGGAGGGCTCATATATACCAGGGTGTGCACATGCACAAATTAAAAAACAAATGGGATAAAATGTTAATGATAAGTAAACCTGGGTAAAGGATATTAGAGTGCTCTTTGTACTATTTTTATTTTTGCAACTTTTCTTCAAGTTTCAAATTATCATTTTTTAAATTCTTATCTAAAAACCTTTTTAAAAATTTAAGCAACAAACTACAATTAGTTGGTTAGAGTTAGCAAAAATACTAACTACATA
Source organism: Pongo abelii (assembly GCF_028885655.2). Classification (NCBI taxonomy): domain Eukaryota; kingdom Metazoa; phylum Chordata; class Mammalia; order Primates; family Hominidae; genus Pongo; species Pongo abelii. Next base: position 126,945,948 of record NC_071993.2, on the reverse strand, counting down.
TCACATGCTATGAATTTGGTTACTTTTCAGAATGCCAAAATCCAACATTGTCAAAAATTTGTGTATTGGTATGATTTAAATAAAACGATAAAACAGAGTCCATTCTCTAACAGAGTAGTTAGTTACATTCTGATCACAATACTGCTATCTCCACCACACTGAAATGGGTTCTTAATTCTTTTTAATCATTTCTCTTTTTGTTTAATTCCATTGATTTTTCTTTGGAAATCAAATGAACAATTAGTTGGGAAAAATGCATAAGGGAATTTCATAAAATTTACCCAACGCATACTTTATTCCACCAACTCCCCCTAGATACAGTTTGACTGATCTAGATCCAAACTCCATAAATATAAAGAAATTATTGAAGTAAACAATTTTAGTCCCTGTAATTGAGTGTTTTGATTGACTAGAATAATTGAAAGATGAGAAAATAGCAGTCTATTAAGACAATAACTGCTTCAATTCTCATATGTCTCTAGACAACACTTATTATTTTTACCTTACTCTAAAATCTGGAAATACTGACATGTAGCTAACTCATTAAAATCAATTATTACTTCAATAAATAGGTAATATACACTAAAATATGAGCCATCCAATAAGCTACCTTTAAGACAATGTTTACTTCATGTAGCTTACAAAGAATACCCCTCTGAAACTAATTTGTCACCATATTGATTATAAGATGTGAAATGTTTTTTAAAACATAGGTTCAGGTGAGAAAGAAGAAACAGAGTGAATAAGTAGGACACAAAATCATGTCTCCATACCGGTGGCAAAGATCCTGGAGGCATCTGGTACATCTGAACAGGGGGTCCACAAGGTGGAGGATGAGCAGGAGGGCCTGGTGTTTGGCACTGCTGCAGCTGGGGTGGTGCAATGTAAGGATTAGCCCTGCTGCTGCCAGGGGTATGGCGGTATGGATTGTATCCTGGTTGGGGAATTCCTTGGGGTGGGTTCCCAAAATGTGAAGGAGGGAGACTACTTGGCTGAGAAGGCAGATAAGAATTTATTCCCATCAGTGAGGAAGGTGGAGCACCAGGTTGAGCCTTCGAAATGGACGGTGAAAATGCATTCGAGACATCTTGGGATCCAGTTGTAAAAGGGAGAGCAGTCAGGGGCTTGGGGAATCCTGATTGTCCAACTGAGGTTGCTGCAGTTGTTAATGGTGACTGTCCAATATTCCCAAAAGGATCACTGCTGCTTGATACCTGAGAGAAGTAACTAAATGTCTCTGGGGCAGACGTGTGAATAGAAGTCTGACCAAGGAAGCTGTCCTCCTCACCAACATCTGTGGAATCCTCTGAAACGGAACAGGAGAGCATGTGGTTTAAAGGGTACTCTATCATTCCGCAGATACGATTCTATAAGGAAGGGCTAGCAATTATACTTCCTTATTTGTTCTTCAAACTTGCTATTTCTGCATTACAGAAAAAAAAGTTTTTTCTTTTTTTCTTTGAAAACTTGCTTCTTAGAAATGAAAAACTAGAAAACATGAATAAGAAAATATAAGAGGAAACAATTATAATTCATTCATAAGCCCATCTCCCAGAGACAATCACACTGTTAACACTGTTAACATTTTGCTACATACCCTTCCATACTTTTAAAATAAATACAAATAGCTATTTGTTATTTATTTTGTAAATATATATTTGTATATAAGTTTATAAAAATAAAAACGAAATCTATACTTACTATTTTTATTTATTTATTTTTTTGAGACAGGGTCTCACTCTGTTGCCCAGACTGGAGTGCAGTGGCGTGATCTCAGCTCACTGCAACCTCTGCCTCCCAGGTTCAAGCAATTCTCATGCCTCAGCCTCCCGAGTAGCTGGGATTACAGGCGCCCGCCACCATGCCCGGCTAATTTTTGTATTTTTTTTTTAGTAGAGATGAAGTTTCACCATGTTGACCAGGCTGGTCTTGAACTCCTGACCTCAAGTGATCTGCCTGCCTTGGCCTCCCAAAGTGCTGGGATTACAGGCATGATGAGCCCCCATGCCCAGCCTTACATATTATTTTTTATCTTTTTTTCTTGGTAAGAAATAATTCAATTGTTACTCGACTACCCAAATACGTATAATTTTATTTCTATAGTGATAAGGAGAGACTAAAGATAACTCTGTTGACAAGAAGGGGTGTGTCAGGAATCTTACCTACAAAGCACTTATTGTACAAAGGAACACTTGGTATTTGTATTCCCAAGGCAAAGTAGGTCAACCATTAATTGCCATTCCCTAAAATCATGCACTATCACAGACTTATCATTACAGAATACCAAATTGCTGAAAAGGTCACTTTCTAACCAAGGGAAGATCTCCCATCCCTTTGCCCAACTTGATGTTCACTGTGGGTATTAACAACTCCAAATAATTTAGCTTCTGTTCTACTACCAAGTTGTAAAATAAACGTATTTTCTCTGTATATCACCTCAAAAGTCCACCTTACTATTATTCCTTACTAAACTTTTATGTTCCCTAGCTTGTAGCTTTCATATTCCTCCTCCTAATCTTCCCTGCTCCACCTCATTCCCTCTTACCTCCTTGCTGGAGGCATGGAATCCATCAGAGTGCTAGACTCACTCACAGCACACATGCACACTTCGGTCCCTGTCCTTGGAGACCTGCCAAAAGGCAGCCTTCTTCCAAGCTCTGGGCTCCAAGCTTCTTGACCTCTGCTGAGACCAGGGCTTGAGCTTCTTGAGATCTCATAATTCAAAAATACTCCACCATTCAAAATACTCCTTTTGATAGTTTCTTTGTAACTAAAAATAAAATATCCCTTGCTGCACAAGGCCTTGTGTCTACTTGTATCATTCCACTTCTCTGATATATTTCCAGCTCCCACCCCTCTTTTCAGGTCAGTGACCCTCACTTGGACTTATCTGTATTTCTTAGTTCATTCCCAACAATTAAAAGCATGAAAAAAAAAAAACAACTCAGTGGTATCTTTCATCCTTTAGAAAAACTTGAGGTCAACCTGGTCCGAGAAACTTTTTTTCTGATTAGCATCAACTACAAATGAAATGCTCTCCACATACTGCTACCCTCACCTCAGGGGCACTTTCTCATTTCATCTGGACACATGTCATCTAAAGCCACAACTTTAACAGGCACTTGTATATTTGTGACACTCCCAACTCTATCGTAAGCCCAGACTATTCTCATGTGTTCCAGAACTTGTTTTCCAACTACTTCCTCAATGTTTTTGGCAGATTCAGCCACATATACCTCATGCTTAGTAAGCCTAAAACGGAGTTTATCTTAACTACCCACCTCCGTGCTCCCTTTTCCGTATTTCACTATCCCCACAGATGTTTGCCAACATTCATTCAGACATTCAAACCAGAAACCTCAAGTCTGAGACTCCTCCCTCTCTCTCAAACCCTTCATTTCATCATTCAAATATTTATTCAAGAAATATTTACTCAGGATGCATTCTGTGCCAGGTACAGAGCTCAGTCTTGGGTCTAAAACTAAACAAAAATGGGCCTCTGTTCTGACAGACAGAGCTGACACTCTGGTCTTCTGTGAGTCTCTCCAACTGTATACTCTACACATCTCGCACATCTACTCCCTGCTCCTCACACCCAACGTGGCTGACTCGGGCTAGACTGCCATAGCCACTGCCAGCCTCTCAGTATGCCTCCCAACTGAATCCTCTTGCTACAGTCAACCTTATTCCAGTGCAACCAGAGAAAACTCCAGTCTTTCTGAAACACACGTCTAATTTCACTGCCTTGTTGAAAATCCTTCAAAGGCTCCCCAACACCCCACAAGATGAACTACAAACTCCTCCTGAGTATGGCATATGTGGCCCACAGATCACTGAGGCCACTCCACTGCACACACTCTAGTCAAAGTAATCTACTGGGGGCAGAGGACACAGGGGAGAGGAGACAAAGGTGAAGGGACAGGAGAGAGGGATGAGCTCCATCCCTGTCCCATTCCACCAACCACTAACTCCTGCCAAATCTGCAGATTTTCTCACACCTTCAAACTTCACATATGCCTGTCTCTCCAGATTCCCTCACTTCTATGTATCCTTCAACACTCAGCTCAAGCATCACCTCCCCTAAGAGGCCCTTAAGGCCTAAGGGACATCCATTCCCCAGCTCAGCCAGCCTGACACCCATAGCATTCATAGCCATCTATCAATCCCTCTTTCTGTTCTAAACCTGTATCACAATTGCTTACACAGGTGGGTGTGTGTGTGTATACACACATACTGTGCAGTCATTGAGGGCAGGGCTGTCTGCTCTTCTGTGTCTCCCAGGTTCTGGAACAGTGCCTGGCAAATAGAAACTGCTCAATCCATGTCTGGTTTTTGTTTTTGAGATGGAGTCTCACTCTGCCGCCCAGGGTGGAGTGTGCAGTGACATGACCTCAGCTCACCGCAACCTCCCCCTCAAGCGACTCTCATGCCTCAGCCTCCCGAGTAGCTGGGATTACAGGCGCCCACCACCACATCCAACTAACTTTTGTATTTTTAGTTGAGATGGGGTTTTGCCATGTTGGCCAGGCTGGTCTTGAACTCCTGACCTCAGGTGATCCACTCGCCTCAGCCTCCCAAAGTGCTGGGATTACAAGCGTGAGCCACCGTGTCAGGTCTTCCATGTCTGCTGAATGTATGAAATTGCTTCCTGTGTCTCTCTTCCACTTACATGATTAACTGTTGCTTCCAAGGAGACAGGTTCTTCTTTTGTCTCTGGAAATTCTCTGAATGGGTTTCTGAGTTTAGAGATGAATTTTAGTTCTAAAAATTATTAATATTCACACACACACACACACACACACACACACACACACAGACTGTCTCCAAGAAACAAAAGCATTAAAGACAGGTGTAGCTATACTAGACTTAACAATGAAAACGTTTAGCATGAATTCACAGTGACACACACAAACCAAATACTACATAGCAAGGAAGACGGACATAAGCAAACAACTTTAATGGTGCAGAAGATAATTAGAAAACCCCAATTATAGCCTTATTTATTCCTGCTTCCTCCCACAGCATTCTGCTCCAACCATGCTGGTTCTTCACCAAAGACAGCAACACCCAAGCTTTCAACCACAGGTCAAAATGAGACATCATTTTGACTCCCACCCTTTCACTCATTCAACAAACATCTACTGAATAATTGGTCTACTAAATACCACACACCATTCTAGGCAGTGGGAATATAACTATGAATAAAACTAAGTTTTTGCTTTCATGGTCTTACATCCTAGTGCAATGGAATAAACAAATATGTGTACATGTCAGGTAGTGACAAGCATCAAGAAGAAACATAACACATGGGTAGGGGAACCTTCATGTACAGCTGTTGCCAGTGTGCCTGTCTTCACTTCTCCATGAAACTGTCTTTAGTCCTTCAAACAAGAATAAATTATTCACTGGAAACTCAGCATCCAAAGAGGATCTATGTACTAGGCCCTAAACAAGATCCTGGAAATAAAAAGGCAATTAGGTCATAGCTGCTGAAGAAGACTGCAGTCCAAATGGAGAGGCAGGTGTGTTTATTTCACAAACATTAAATCACACTGTCTGGCACGCAGTATACCTAGCGCTTTGCAAAAATTAAAGCATTTCTAATTACAATTCTGTGAGGTTACACATATACAGAAACTGAAGCACAGAGAGGTAAAGTAAAATGCCTACAGTCACACAGCAAGTTACTGGCAGGGCAAGGACTGGAATACAGACAGTCTCTGCCCTTAGACACCATGCTCTGGGCAATGCTACATAATCATCAAAAAGCAATCTCCCTGGACAATAATACAAATATGAAAAAAGAGCTAGGAGTGCACATAGGAGTGGGAGCCTAAGAGAACAAGAAAAAAGTTCTTGGAAAAAGTGATGTATTGTCTTGAAAGACGAAGAATGGGTCGGGCGCTCACACCTGCAATCCCAGCAGTTTGGGAAGTCAAGGCAGGCGGATAACTTGAGGTCAGGAGATTGAAACCATCCTGGCCAACATGGTGGAACCCCGTCTCTACTATAAATACAAAAATTAGCCAGGCATGGTGGCGCACGCCTGTAGTCCCAGCTACTTGGGAGGCTGAGGCAGGAGAATCACTTGAACCTGGAAGGTGGAGGCTGCAGTGAGCCGAGACCGCGCCACTGCATTTCAGCCTGGGCAACAGAGCAAGACTCTGTCTCAAAAAAAAAAAAAGATGAGAAATGCATTTTATACGTCTACTTCACAAATATTACAGGCTTCTCCTAGAAGAGGGGCACATTCCATCTTACAAGATATCTTACTGTAACCTAGAAGATATCCTACTGTATCACAACAGTCTCCTAGTAGGAGACAGTGTACCATATCCTAGGAGATGGGCACAGTCCATCCTAGGAGGTATCTTACCGTATCCTAGGAGTCTCCTAGTGGAAGATAGACTACTGCACCCTAGGAGAGGGCCACTGTTTATTTGCATTCCCTGCCAGTACCTGGCGTACCAACAACGGGTATTCAGCAAAGATTTGAGGAATGCCAGGGTACGAATGAATGTCCAGCACTCTGGACAACTCAGAACAGAGGGTTTCTGTGAAGAGCAAGTCTCATCACCTGCCACCTCCAAGATCCCAAAGCCCCCGACCCACTCAAACCTGGCCACTAACGATCCTGGCAAGCTATCCAGAGGGTAGCGTGAGGCAAAAGGAAAACCTCCCGGCTGACCCTTGTCATTGCACGTCCCCCGCCCGCCTCCCACCACACACGGGGCCGCCCTCCCCTTATTACCTCCGGGCAAGAGCAGGGAGGCCGGAGAAGCGGAGGCCTGGGTGACTGGGATGAAGGGCACATTGAAGCTGAACTCCGTGGCCGAGGAGGAGAAAAGTAAGTTAGTGCCCGAGGAGGAAGTGGAGGCGCCGCCGCTGCCACCGTTAGGTTTTCTCTCGGCCATGGCTGCGGCCCACCGTCTGATACACGTCTCCGGGTACCCGGTACCGCACCACTGACCGGAAACCGATCACTCTCGCGGCCAGCGCACTTCCGCACTTGCGCACAGGAGCCGAAACTACCGGTAGCTAGTCAGCCGCCCTCTCCCTTCCCCCAGCCGGCGCCGCCAGATATCAACATGGCGACACTGTCTTCACGCCCGTGTCTAGCACGTGACACCCTCGGAGGCGGAGGAGGGCTGGGGCGGAGGCTGGGCGGGAGGATGAGTACGTGGTCCCCGCAGGTTCTGGATGGACGTGCGAATTGACACGCAATTGACCCTGAAAGTCACAGGTTGTGGCGGGTATCTATGGGCTTCCTAAAAGTATCGTCAGGATGACTCTCCGACAAAGATTTTGGAGGAACAGCGGAATCCTGCTGGACGCTACCCGAAGGAGGAAGGGAGGAAGAGCGTTGTGCGGGAATGGAAATTCGCCTGCTAGGCGGAACCAAACACCCTCTCCAAAACCCACGTGTCTTTCTGGACGGAACTGAACATTGTGGTTGACCCAGAAATAGAAGTGGTAAAACATTTTTTAAGTGTTTAATCCACAGGGAGAAAAAAAATACTTCGTTTTATTTTTGTTGTTTTGTTTTTTGTTTTTTGTGTTTTTTTTGGTTGGTTTTGTTTTTTTGTTTTGAGACGAGTCTGCTCTGTTGCCCAGGCTGGAGTGCAGTGGTGCAATCTGGGCTCATTGCAATCTCCGCCTCCTGGGTTCAAGCGATTCTCCTGCCTCAGCCACCCGGGTAGCTGGGACTACAGGCGCCCGCCACCACGCCTGGCTAATTTTTTGTGTTTTTAGTAAAGATGGGGTTTCACCGGGTTGGCCAGGATGGTCTCAATCTCCTGACCTCATGATCCGCCTGCCTTGGCCTCCCAAAGTGCTGGGATTATAGGCATGAACCACCACGCCCGGCCAAAAAAAATATTTAAAAGAGAAATCAAACCGGACGCCATGGCGCAGGCCTGCAATCCTAGCAGTTTGTGAGGCAGAGCGGGAGGATAGCTTGAGCCCAGGAGGTTGAGACCAACCTGGCCAACATGGTGAAACGCCATCTCTACTAAAAATACAAAAATTAGCCAGGCTTGGTGGCATGGCACCTATATTCCCAGCTACTCAGGAGGCTGAGGCGGGAAGATTGCTTGAGGCTGGATTAACCCTGATCTTGCCACTCACTGTGCGGCAAGACCCTGTCTCCTTAAAAAAAAAAAGAAACCAGGGCATTGAAATTAGAGATCTGACATTTTAGATAGCTTTCTATATCTACAGTAAGCTGACTTACTTCAATCCAGGAGGTACTGTGGATAAGTTGGACATAATTGTCATCTTTCATAGTTAGAGATTTTGAAGGAAAATATAACTTAAGCAGTATTTCAGCTTCTTGGAGATTGGGAGAGGAGATCCCAAAAGAACGCTCAAAATAATGAAACTCTGCCAAGCTGTTTACACATATGTAGAACCTAAGTTTATTAATTGAATAATGATTTCGTGTGCTTACTGTCCAGAAAAATTTTTTAAGTGGGACACTTGTTAAAGCTGTAAATTAGATTTTATTTAATGAAAACTATTGCAGGAGGGAAGTGGGTCCAGCATGAACTGAACGCAACTTTGCTGAAACAAAAATTTGGAGGCTTTTTAGAGGCTGTGGTGTGCTAAGGGAAAGGTGCTGAGGAGTGTGAAGGGGTGGTTCATCCTGCAACTAGGCCGTCTGGGTGTGTTAATCCATGCTTATCCAGAGGAGACACATAATTTTTCTGTCTTCATGACAAGCAGTGGTGTAAGACAGCAAGTAGCCACAGGGACTGGGAATGAGAATGAGAACCACCTCCTTGAAGGCTTGCAATTCAAGAGAAAAACACCCAGGTCCTTGAGAAGACAGTTCTCAGTGGTCATGTGTCCAGAGTTGGTTCCTTCTGGTGGGTTCTTGGCCTCACTGACTTCAAGAATGAAGTCATGGACCTTTGTGGTGAGTGTTAACAGCTCTTCAAGGTGGCACAGACCCAAAGAGTGAGCAGCAGCAAGATTTACTGTGAAGAGCAAAAGAACAAAGCCTCCACAGCATGGAAGGGGACCCGAGTGGGTTGCCGCTACTGGCTCGGGGTGGCCAGCTTTTATTCCCTTATTTGTCCCCGCCCGCATCTTGCTGCTTGGTCCATTTTACAGAGCGCTGATTGGTCCATTTTATAGAGTGCTTATTGGTCCATTGTAAAGAGTGCTGATTGGTGCATTTACAATCTTTTAGCTAGACACAGAGTGTTGATTGGTGCATTTTTACAGAGTGCTGATTGGTGCATTTACAATCTTCTAGCTAGACGCAGAGCACTGATGGGTGTGTTTTTACAGAGTGCTGATTGGTGCATTTACAATCCTCCAGCTAGACACAGAGAACTGATTGGTGCATTTACAATCCTCTAGCTAGACAGAAAAGTTGTCCAAGTCCCTACTCAACCCAGGAAGTCCAGCTGGCTTCACCTCTCAATCCCCCCTCTAAAGAGGACACCCCAAGAGCTGTTGGGAATTGGGCGATGACCGCTCTAGCTACTTCCTGCTGGATAGGTTGAAGAAGGAGCCCTGCAGTTGTAGTGTCCTCCAGAGGGGAACTCTTTAGGCCAGTCAAAGGGCCCCCAGGTTGGTCCAGGGGTCCTCAGTAGAAGTTGTTAGTTGAGCTCATTGGGGTTCCATTTGTAAGACCATCTGTAGCTTGATGGGCTTGACCTTAGAGGAAACAAATTTGACAAGGAGATTAAAAATATAGGGCCTGAAGGTGAATAATAAGCAAGACAGCTGTCACGGGACCTAGAAAGGGGAAATGCCATATCGCCCAACTCCAGAGGTTGATATGAGTTTGAAAGGCGTCTGATTTCAGAAGCCTTTTCCTGTAAATGCCAGGTGGCATTTCATACTATCCCTGACTGGTTAGTGTAAAAGGAACACTCTTCCCCTAAGAAGGTGCAAAGTCCTCCTTTCTCAGCAGTGAAGAGGTCTAGGCGTCAGTGGTTTTGGAGGGTCACTGCTGCCAAAGAGTCTATTTGGAATTGTAGAATAAGGATAGATTTTGTTATTTCTTGCAAACTGTCTGCGAAATCCTTTGAGAGTGTGTGGTAGTAGGATAATATATGTTACACTGTTAACTTTTTGCAAACTTTACTTTTGTTGAAAACCTTGTAAGTTTGGGATTTCAATTATTCTTTGCATTAATAAGATCTTGTTCAGTCCATATTAACTTAGAATTGGTATAGATGGCTTCCTCCTTATTCTGTGAGTACTGTAAGGTTTGGCTGAGTATAGATAGCTGGAGCACGTTTGAACAGACCAATTATTAGGCAATTTTCCTAACTCTGCTTCTACAAGAATTTCCTTATCACTTACTGAATACTGATTGTGTCTTACTCCCTTAATCGCTGGGGAGGAACCATCTATCGTCCTGTCCTAAAGGGAGTTCCTCCTAGATCTGGTCGGACCTTTGGATGGTAATTAAGATTTAGATCCCCTGTTAGGAAACCTGCTGGGTTAAGGATTTTTGATAAGAAGCCTATGGGTTGTCAGTGGCCTCAGTGATTTTGGGCTATGCCCTTGTTTACACTGACAACCAGGTGGTGTTGGAGTGTTACAGGGTCACGGAGAAGACCTTCAATTATCAATTATAGGTTTTAAATTTACTCTGGCTTTTAAAGTAATAGGGTACACTGTTTTTTCTTTACTACTTCTCTCTCTTTCTCTCTTTCTTTCTCTTTGACTTTCTGTCTCTTTCTCTCTTTGACTCCTTTTTTGTCTCTGTCTCTTTCTCTCTCTCTCTCTAACTTTCTGTCTTTCTCTCTCTCTTTCCTTCTCTCTGCTGGTCTTTCCTTGCTTCTGCCAGCCACTTATGCTGCTGTTCTCCCCTCTCCTTCCCCTTTTTGATGGCTTCAGCAGTGTAAGACTGCCACCTCCTTGGGTTTTTGCACTGCATGCAACAACTCCATGATTTCCTTGTGGTATTTAGTGGGGGTTCCCTCAGAGGTTAGGAACTCCCTTTCTTTCCATATTGCAGCATGGGCATGTAGGATTAGATAAGCATAATTGCTATCTGTATACACATTTATTCTTTTTCCCTTTCTAAAGCTCAGGTAAGTGCCACTAGTTCTGCTAACTGTGTGCTGGTCCCTGGGGGAAGAGGCTTACTTTCAAGTATTGTTACATCGCTAACTATGGCATAACCTGCTCTTCGTATCCCATTCTCCACAAATGAACTTCCATCAGTATATAGGTTAAGGTCACGATTAGCTAAGGGGACTTCTGAGAGATCCTCTCGGGCGGCATAACTCTGGACTATAATTTGTTGGCAGTCACGCTTGATTGGTTCTCCATCCTCTGGGAGAAAAGTGGCAGGATTGAGGGCCACACATATGCGTATTTGAAGCACCATTCCCTCAAGGAGTAGCGCCTGGTATCTGAGCAGGCAGTTGTCTAATAGCCATTAACTTCCTTTGGCACCTAGTATGCCATTTACATCATGAGTAGTCCAGACAATTAGATCCTTTCCTTGTATTATTTTGATAGCCTCTGACACTAAGATGGCCACCACCACAACTACCCATAAACAGTGAGGCCAGCCTTTTGCCACTATATCAGTTTCCTTACTTAGGTATGCCACTGGTTGTGGGGTTGTCCCACGAGTCTTGAGTAAGGACTCCAAGAGCTATTCCTGCTCTCTCTGTGACGTATGAAGAGAGGTTTTGTCCTGTGGGAAGGCTTAAGGCTAGGGCCTGCTTTAAGGTTTTGAAGGCTGTTTCTGCCTCTGGTTCCCATTCTACTAGATGAGTATTTGCCCTCTGGGTCTCCTTGATTAGAGTATAGAGGGGTCTGGCCATCTCACTGCATCCAGGGATCCATAGTCAGCAAAGCCAGTGAGTCGAAGGATCCCCCACAACTGTTTAAATGTCTTAGGGTGAGGATAAGCCAGTATAGGCTGTATTCGTTCCTTGCTGAGGGCCCTGGTTCCTCTGGCTAAAATTAGGCCTAGATATTTGTCTTGTTATTGGCAGAACTGGGCCTTCGATTTAGACACCTTGTACCCTTGATTAGCTAGAAAGTTTAAGAGATCTAGGGTAGCCTGCTGGCATGAGGCTTCCAAACTGGTAGCCAAAAGTAAATCATCCACATACTGAAGGACTAGAATGCCTAGACTTAAGAAGTGGCCTAGATCTTGGGCAAGTGCCTGACCAAACAGATGAGGGCTATCCCTAAACCCTTGGGGCAAGACCATCCACGTAAGTTGGGATGTGTGGTCTATGGGATCCTCGAAGGCAAAGAGAAACTGGGAGTCAGAGTGCAGGGGAATACAGAAGAAGGTATCCTTGAGGCCAAGAACAGTGAACCATTCTGCTTCCTCTGGTATTTGAGAGAGCAGGGTAGAGGGGTTGGGTACAACTAGATATAGAGGAATTACTGCCTCACTGATGAGTCTAAGATCTAAGCACTTGTCTCCACTGACCGTTCGGTTTTTGTACTTCTAGAATTGGGGTGTTGCAGGGACTACTGCATTTTCTTGATAAGCCTTGAGCTTTTAAATGTCTAACAATATCCTGTAATCCTTTATGAGCTTTAGGCCTTAAGGGATATTGTCTTTGATAAGGAAAAGTGGTGGGGTATTTTAGCCTGATTTGGACTGGGCAGGCATTTTTTGCCCTTCCGAATTGTCTTTCCAATGCCCATATTTCAGGGTTGACTCCCTTCTCAAGCAGGGGGCAACAAATGGGTAAATTGTTCCCCATATTCATGTAGATAATAGCTCCAGCTTTGGCCAATATGTCCCTCCCTAATAAGGGTGTGGGACTTTCAGGCATAACAAGAAAGGCATGTTTAGAGCAAAGTCTCCCAGTTACAACTCAGGAGGTGGGAGAAATACCTGGTTACAGGCTGTCCCAGGACTCCTCGGATGGTAAAAGACCTTGAGCACACTGTCCAGGACAGGAGATTAACACTGAGAAAGCCACGCTAGTGTCCAGGAGGAAGTCAATTTCCCGGCCCTCAATGGTTAAACATACCCAGGGCTCAGTGAGGGTGATGACATGAGCTGGCGCTTGCCCCGGACACCCTCAGTCCTCTTGTTGGATCATCTGTTTGGGGGCTTCTGGCCCAGAGAACCTTTGTCCTCTGGGGCAGTCGCCTTCCAGTGATTGCCTCGGCATAGTGGACATGGGCGAGGGGGCAGCTTGTTTCTTGTTGGACAATCTTTTCTAAAGTATCCTTGCAAACCACACTGATAACAAGCCGTACCAGGTGATTGGCCTACTCCATTTTCTGTCCTCTCTGAACCACCAAGGTTTGTTTGTTTGAGGGCCATGACCAAGGCTGCGGCCTTTCTCTGATCTCGCTTTTCCTTTTTGGCCTGTTCCTCTTGGTCCCTAGTATAGAACACCAAGGTTGCCAGGTTTAATAATACCTCCAGATTTTGTTCAGGGACCAGGGCTCGGTTTTGGAGCTTTCTGCTGATATCTGTGGCTGATTGGGTAATAAACTTTTAGGATCAATTGACCCTTGAGTGAGTCGGGTGACACGGGAGTATATTTTCTTAAGGCCTCCCATAGCCACTCGAGGAAAGCAGAAGGATTTTCTTCCTTTCCCTGAATTATGGTGGACATCATTGAATAATTCATGGACTTTTTCCTAATTCTCCTTAGTCCTTCCAGAACACAGGTCAACAGATGTTTGTGACTTCAGTCCCTGTGATGTGAGTTGAGGTCCCAGTGGGGATCCATACTGGGGACAGCTTGCTGATCGGTAGGGAATTTGTCCCTTTCCAGGTATCTCCAAACTCTCAGGCTGCAGCTAAAGCTGCATTCTTTTCATTAAAGGCCAGGGTTTGATCTAACAATAGCATGACATCTCTCCAAGTGAGATTGAAGGTTTGCCCTAGACCCTGTAGGACATCTATATACCTATCAGGATTATCTGAAAACTTTCCCAGGTCTGCCTTGATCTGCTTTAAATCAGAGAGGGAGATGGGGACATGTACCCGGGTTGGGCCAAACTTCCCTCCCCCTACAGCTTGAAGGAGACATAACCAATAGTCCAGGGTGTTTTGTGGTCCCTTGGAGATTTCTTTGCTTGTTTCCTTCTGGGTGGGGGAGATTAGAGGAGGCTTATCATTAATAGGAAGGGGAGCTATAGGGAAGCTAGGATATGGGGGTAAGCTGAGAAGTCCTCCTGTGGAATGCAAATTGCAGGCTTTGCATAGTTGTGGATTCTCCTTCAATGAAAAGAAAGCTTGGACATAAGGTATTTCACTCCATTTGCCTTTCCTCTTACAGAAAAGGTCAAGCTGCAGGATAGTATTGTAATTTATACTTCCCTCAGGTGGCCATTTTTCCCCATCAGAGAGAGAATATTGGGGCCAGGCTGTAGTGCAGAAAAAAATGAGCTGCTTCTTTTTCAGGGTTTGCGGGTCAAATTGGTCCCAATGGCTTAGGATGCATTTCAAGGGTGAGGCTGTTGGTGCCTGAGTGTTTCCCATCTGAAAGAAAAAACTGCCCACAGTTTTGGTTTGTTTGTTTTCCCCCTCTTGCCCAAGAACCTGCAATGGTCCCTGGACACTGCTGATCAGAATAGTTGTGCTCACTGACACAGCAGAAACCCCTCTTGCCCAAGAACCCACAACGGTCCCTGGACCCTGCTGATCAGAATAGTTGCACTCACTGACGCAGCAGCAGAAACCCCAGTTTTCCTCTTAGACCACAAAGAGGACCAAGGAAGGTCGGATTTAGTGGCCCTTACCAACGCATTCTCGAAAATTAGAGTCCTAAGCATTCTCCTGTTAGTATTTGGAGAATACTACCCCTGTTCTATAAAGGTGTTATGCCCCAAAACTGAAGTGGAGGGCCATACCCTGAGGAAAGGAAGGGATCTCCAGGGTTGGAAGAGTGACTTTTGTCCTCACTTCTCATTATATGAATAGGAAGGATATCATTTCTGAGGCTCCCCATATCCTAGCTTCAGGAATAGCCTTTGTTAGGCCTGCTTGTTTGAGGAGGGATCGTAAAAGGATAGTTGTTCTCCTCACCTGATGGGGCTTTGGACAAAAATTATGTCTTTCTGATTGGTGAGCCCAGGTGCCTAAAGAAGGGAACAGAGTCCTGAAGTTTATACTAGAAATCATTCTTATAGGAGACACTAGAAAAGCACCAGAGACAGGGAGTGGTTTTTAGAAGCGGGACTAGCCTCGGAGAAGAGAGGCAAGAGGAAGTTTGTCTGACAGGCGTTAGGACCCAGGAGGTAAGGGTCAGGATAGACAGGATAGATGGGCAAGTCTCGCTTGGGTGACGTGACTTTGAGAGTTTCACTCATGGCTACAGGGTCAACCAACTTTTTGTTGGGACCCTGGAGCTGAGTGGCTTTCCTCTCTGTCAACCCTCGGCTCAGCCCAGAAGTACAGGAAAAGTGGAAGCTGGTTCCAGGCAAACCCACGCTCCCAACTCCAAAGAGTCAGGGGTTGTTAGAGAGCCCTTTCCCAGAAAGCCTGACACCCATTTCTTTAGTCCAGCAGCCATGCTAGTTTAACTGGCCAACAGGTGCCCAGTATTTAGCCCCCAAATTCTAAGGAAAAATAGGAAAGAATAGCAAGCAAAAGGGGTCCAGTGTTACTCACTGCTTGGCAATAGTCCCTTCGTGGTCACCAAGATTTGTCCGGAGTTGGTTCCTTCCGGTGGGTTCTTGGTCTCACTGACTTCAAGAATGAAGCTGCGGACCTTCGTGGTGTTACAGCTCTCAAAGGTGGCACGGACCCAAAGAGTGAGCAGCAGCAAGATTTATTGTGAAGAGCAAAACAACAAAGCTTCCACAGTATGAAAGGGGACCCGAGCGGGTTGCCACTGCTGGCTGGGGGTAGCCAGCTTTTATTCACTTATTTGTCCCTGCCCATGTCCTGCTGATTCCTCCATTTTACAGAGTGCTGATTGGTCCATTTTACAGAGCACTGATTGGTCCATTTTACAGAGTGCTGATTGGTGCATTTACAATCCTTTAGCTAGACACGGAGTGTTGATTGGTATATTTTTACACAGTGTTGATTGGTGCAGTAAAAGATTCACATCTTCAAGTAGCAGAGAAAGGGTTTATAATGCCAAGCTTTATAAAGTAACTGCTCCAAGGTATAGTAGGGGACAGTAAGCTACTTTAACAAAAAGACCCAAAAATGCAATGGCTCAAACATGATAAAAGCTCAGCCCTCACTCACATAAGAGTACATGTTGGTGACCAGCTTTCTGTCCTCAACATAGGGCTGCCAAGGCTGCTCTAGTTGTTGCCATCCAAGTTAGCAGGAAGGGTCAAAGCAGTTGAGGGACAAATATTTCATCTTAACAAGTGGGGCAGAAGTTGCATCCTTTCTGTTCACATTCCATTGATGAGAACTTCCACAAAAGGCATGTCTAGGTGCACAAAGAGCTGGTAAATACAGTCCCCACCTGGGTAACCACATTCTAACTACATATAACTGTGGATGAAGAAGATTTGGTGGGCAAATGACAATTGCCACCACAGTCTGCCCCTCTGGCTAGCAAATTCCCACCCTTCCCAGACATAGAACATATGTCTATGTCCCTTCCCAAGGTAGGCAACCACCTATATCCAACTTAAAAGTCCAGGATCTTTGAGTGTAGCTCAGCCCTTTTGACTGTGTCCAAATGTGGCTCTTTATAGTCTAGTGAACCATGGCTTTAAGATGCCCAATAGCCAATAGTGGAGCAAGAACAACATAACTTCCATCAAGCCCCTACTGGAAAAAAGGAGAAATGGAAAACACAGCAATCACTTTCATAGAAATGATTGAATCCTGATAGGCATGAGTTGGAAATCCTCCCTGCTCTGAGAGTGGAAAATTTTCATGGTTTGTCCAGCTGCCTCTGGTATGTTAATAACTCCCTGGCCCCCTGGAAATAACTCCTCGGTCTACAGTCCTCTGAGGCACTGGCTTTGCCCTCTAGGAGTACTATGGTTTAGGTGTTTGTCCCCTCCAAATCTCATGTTGAAATGTGATCCCCAATATTGGAGGTGGGGCCTGGTGGGAGGTGTTTGGGTCGGGGGCTCAGATCCCTCATGGATGTCTTGCACTTTGGTGCTGTCCTCACAAAAATGAGTTTTCATTCTATGCTCAGACAAGATCTGGTCATTTAAAAGAGTATGGCTGTAATCCCAGCATTTTGGGAGGCCGAGGCAGGCGGATCATGAGGTCAGGAGATCGCGACCATCCTGGCTAACACAGTGAAACCCCGTCTCTACTAAAAATACAAAAAAATTAGCTGGGCATAGTGGCGGGCGCCTGTAGTCCCAGCCACTTGGGAGGATGAGACAGGAGAATGGCATGAACCTGGGAGGTGGAGCTTGCAGTGAGCCGAGATCGCGCCACTGCACTCCAGCCTGGGCAACAGAGCAAGACTCTGTCTCAAAAAATAAAATAAAAGAGTATGGTACCTGCACCCCTCTCTCTCTTGCTCTTACTTTTGCAATGTGATGCACCTGCCCTCTCTTCACCTTCTGCCATGATTGTGAGCTTCCTTTTTTCTTCTTTTTCTTTTTTTTTTTTTTTTTTGAGACAGTCTCTGTCGCCCAGGCTGGAGTGCAGTGGCACCATCTCGGCTCACTGCAAGCTCTGCCTCCTGGATTCACGCCATTCTTCTGCCTCAGCCTCCCGAGTAGCTGGGACTACAGGTGCCCGCCACCATGCCCAGCTAATTTTTTTTTTTTGTATTTTTAGTAGAGACGGGGTTTCACCATGTTAGCCAGGATGGTCTGGATCTCCTGACCTTGTGATCCACCTGCCTCGGCCTCCCAAAGTGCTAGGATTACAGGCGTGAGCCACCTCACGATTGTGAGCTTCCTGAGGCCCTCAACAGAAGCAGATGCCAGCACCATGCTTCCTGTACAGCCTGCAGAACCATGAGCCAATTAAACCTCTTTTCTTCATAAATGACCCAACCTCAGGTATTTATAGCGACACAAAAAGCAGACTACAACAGGGAGATGTCTCCTTATCCATGATCTTCCTTGGCCATATCTAAAGTGGCATTAGGGATCAGGTGCAGTGGTTCATGCCTGTAATCCCAGTACTTTGGGAGGTCGAGGCAGGAGGATCACTTGAGCCCAGGCGTTCAAGACCAGCCTGGGCAACATGGCAAGACACTGTCTCTACTCAAATAAAATAAAGTAAGATAACCAGGCATGGTGGTGCATGCCTGTGGTCCCAGATACTCTGGAGACTGAAGCAGGAGGATCACTTGGGCCCAGGAGGTCAAAGCTGCTGTGAGCTGTGATTGCACCACTGCACTCCAGCCTGGATGACAGAGTGAGACCCTGTCTCAAAAAAAATTTTTTTAAGTGGCATCAGGGCCGGGCATGGTGGCTCCCACCTGTAATCCAACACTTTAGGAAGCCAAGGTGAGCAGATCATTTGAGGTTAGAAGTTCAAGACCAGCTTGGCAACATGGCGAAACCCCATCTCTACTAAAAATACAAAAATTAGCTAGGTGTGGTGGCGCATGCCTGTAGTCCCAGCTACTCATGGCTGAGGCAGGAGAATTGCTTGAACCCAGGAGACTGAGGTTGCAGTGAGCTGAGATCACACCACTGCCCTCCAGCCTGGGTGACAGAGCAAGACTCCATCTCAAAAAAAAAAAAAAGTGGCATCAGGAAGCATGTCTGTCTCTCTTTGGCAGTCCATTTCTTGCTGGTAAAAGTTTGAGGCCTAAGACTTGCTTTTGAGGCCTGTACAAGTTCCTAGCTTTTTTTCTTTTTTTCTTTCTTTTTTTCTGAAACAGGATCTTGCTCTGTCACCCAGGCTGCAGCACAGTGGCGTGATCACAGCTCACTGAAGCCTCAACCTCCCAGACTCAAGCAATCCTTTCACCTCCGCCTCCTGAGTAGCTGGACCACAGGCCTGTGCCATCATGCCTGGCTCATTTATTTTATTTTAATTTTTGTAGAGATGAGATCTCCCTATGTTGCGTAGGCTGGACAGTTGCTGGCTTTTTCAGGCCCTGCTCCTGGTATTTTATTTCCAGTCAGTTCCGAATTCTTTACTTCCTTATCTGATTTAAGCTCATTTTTCAGCCTAACTGGGGGTTAACTTGAAGTGATTTGAAATAGGCTCCAGTAGGAGAGGACTATCCTTGATTTGAACTTTGCTGTAAGGCTGGATTCTTCTGATTACCCAAGAAGTCTCAAAGGACCCTTGAAAATAGTTTTCAGCAAAAATTTTACCTCCTATGATTTGAATATTGAATTGATAGGCATTTCCAGTCCTGTAAAGTTCTAACATCTCTTGTGTTGTCCAATCTGGTAGCCTCTAGCCACCTGTGTCTAGTGAGCACTAGAAATATGACTATCTGAAGTGAGAAGTGCTATAAGTATAAAATACGTACAGAATTTCAAAGACTTCAGGAAACAAAGTAAAATATCTTATCAATAATATTTGTGTTGATTTTTTTTCAAATTGTATTATTTTTGACATGCTGGGTTAAATATGCTACTAAAACTAATTTATGGCTGGCCATGGTGGCTCACGCCTGTAATCCCAACACTTTGGGAGGCCAAGATGGGTGAATCACCCCGCCTCTACTAAAAATACAAAAATTAGCCAGGCGTGGTAGCACGTGCCTGTAATCCCAGCTACTCAGGAGGCTGAGGCAGGAGAATCGCTCGAACCCGGGAGGTGGAGGTTGCAGTGAGCTAAGATCACACCACTGCACTCCAGCCTGGGCAACGGAGTGAGACTCCATCTCAAAAAATAAAAAAATTAAAAATAATTTACCTATTTATTTTTACTTTTTAAAGTATGACTGCTGACAACTTTTAAATTACATACATGGCTTGCACAATATTTCTAAGTGAACTGCATATACAAACAGACAATGGTCAGATTATATTTAATTTTTATTTTTTTAGACAGGGTCTCAATCTGTCACCCAAGCTGAAGTGCAGTGGCACAATTATGGCTCACTGCAGCCTCAACCTCCTGGGTTCAAGTGATCCTCCCACCTCACCCCCAAGTAGCTGGGACTACAGGCACACACCAACTAATTTTTGTATTATTGTTAGAGACAGGGTTTCACCACATTGCCCAGGCTGGTCTCGAACTCCTGGGTTCAAGCAGTTCGCCCACCTTGGACTCCCAAAGTGCTGGGATTACAGGCATGAGCCACTGTGCCCAGCAGTCAGACTACAGTTAACAATAAAACCCTGACCCACAACCTCTGCAGCAATTAGACCAGAAACGTGTGACTCGGTCAGTGCGTGCCATCTTCCCTATTTTTTGCCTACCCCCCAAAAACAGAAACAGTTCAGGAATCCCCCCTACCTTTTTGTGTTCTAAGACAGGGTTAATTGCAAAGGACCACTTTGCTCTCGCATATTCCACATAAGACCTGCCCCCACCCTTCCACAATGATTCCTTTGTTTTTATAAAGCCCCAAATATTAACCCTCCTGTTTGAGATATTCAAGAATGAATGCTCTCCCGCTTGCAACAGCCTGAATCAAATCATCCCCTTATTTTTCTGGAGCATTCTGCTTTCATGTATCACCACCCACTATCTGACCACAAAATTAGAGCCACATTATTTTCTGTTTGTTATGATAGCACCTCACTTCTGATACCAATTTCTGAACTAATAAGAGCAAATGCTGGCAGCTGTATAAAGAGACCTCAGACTGCAATGTTCACATAAAAATCCAAGGTGTCTTTAAGCAGGTCATTCTAGTCATCACCCTCCTATGCATGAGGAAGGAGGAAAAAACATGCAGGGCCAAATATTTTTCCCTAAAAAATGGAAGTTGGGCTGGGCACAGTGGCTCACATCTGTAATCCCAGCACTTTGGGAGGCCATGGCAGGAGAATTGCTTGAGCCCAGGAGTTCGAGACCAGTCTAGGCAACATAAGATGCTGTCGCTATAAAAAAAAGAAATAGAAGTGGGAGTTCCAAACATCTCACTCACTCAGAGTTGAGTGTTAAGAACTTAATCACACAGCCTTATCTGGCTGCAAAGAAGTCTGGGAAATGTGGTTCCTTGCTGGGAAACCAACCTCAGCTACATCTCTATAGGTGAGAAATGCAGTTCTTCGCTGGGCAACCTATCTGTAACAATGGAAGAAGAGGAGAACAGATTTTTTTTTTGAGGCCTCAATAAAAAGAAGAAAGAGGAAAAAAAGATAATCTTTAAGGTAATGGTGGTAGAAGATCCTAGGAAGACAATTTTGGACCAGAAGTAAAAGGCAGCAAGTCCAGATCGGAATAGGTCAAAAGACTCTGGAAAAGAGGTCCAAGAAAATGAAGTAGTGTGTCTAAATATCTGATGTGTCTAAATATCTAGAGATGATATTTAGGCAGTTTAGAGAAAGTGGGCATTATTCATTCGGCAACTATTCATTGAGCATCTATTATAAATCAGGTACTATTCTAGGTGCTGGGAAACAAAACAGCATACAAATACCAAAATCATTGCTTCAGGGATCTTATAACTTAGTGGAAAATCTAGTTGGGATTGCATTTTTGATTAGTACACAGAAAACTAGCAAATGTTTACCCCATTTACCGCAACCTGGAGGCAACTACTTTCACCTCTTTCAGCTGGTTCTTTCAGTATTGCTATATTTCTAAATTAACATGATTCCATTGCTACTTGTGATTTTTCCTTTTTTCCTCCATTGCATTATCTGTTAATTTTTCAGATGAAAGATCAGGATTTTGCTCCTTTTTATCTTCTTGGTCATCATCACATATGTGAGTCCTTCACATCCCCCAGCCTCCCAATATGGTTAACTATAAAATTGGTTAGATCAATGTTCAAATTTTAACTTTATTGTGACTATGTAAACACTTTTAATAGCAAGTCATATACTAAATTGTAACTATTTTAGTTTTCCTGTACAAGTTTTTGTTTTTGTAGTCTTAAAGCTTACAAAATCTTTCCCCCACAATTTTCACCTTACTGTTATTTATCTTTCAAATTCTAGTGTAAGTGTCACATTTTCAGAGAAGCCCTGAAGCATCCTTTTCTCCTACCCTACAACTCTTCCCCATTCTCTTGTTTAGAACATTTTGTGCTGCCATAACATTGCCACAAACTGGGTAATTTATAAAGAAAATTTATTGGCTGGGTGCGGTGGCTCACGCCTCTAATCCCAGCACTTTGGCAGGCTGAGGCAGGCGGATCACCTGGGGTTAGGAGTTTGAGACCAGCCTAACCAACATGGAGAAACCCCGTCTCTACTGAAAACACAAAATTAGCCGGCCATGGTGGCACATGCCTGTAATCCCAGCTACTCAGGAGGCTGAGGCAGGAGAATCGCTTGAACCTGGGAGGCGGAGGTTGTGGTGAGCCGAGATTGCGCCATTGCACTCCAGCCTGGGCAACAAGAGCCAAACTCTGTCTCAAAAATATATATTATAATAATAAAATAAATAAATTTATTTCTCACAGTTCTGGAGGCTGGGAAGTTCAATATCAGGTGCTGGCATCTGACAAGGGCTTTCTTGCTGCATCATCATAAGGCAAAGGGAAAGAGGGTGAGAGAAGGTGAAAGAGCATAAGCAAGAGCACGCATGTGTGTGAGTGTGTGTGTCTGTGTGTGTGTGTACACGTGCCTGCACACACATGTGGAAGAAAGAGCCAAACTCACTTTTATAACCAACCCCAACCCACTCCTGCAATAGTGACATTAATCCCTTCATAAGGGCCCTGCCCCTTAAAGGTCCTACCTCTCAACACTGTTGCATTGGGGATTAAGTTTCCAACACCCAAACTCTGGGGGACACATTCGACCCCTAGCATTCCGTCACTAGAACATATACACAACTGTTTATTCCTCTTTGAATATTCACCTATTCTTGCCTAGCACCTCTTGTAATTATTTAGTAATAAGTCTTCTACTAGACTGTATGTTCCATGAGGGCAGAGATGGAATCTCTTTTTTCACCCCATATTTCCAGTGCTCTCTCAGTAATTTTTTTTGTTTTTGTTTTTTTGTTTGTTTTTGAGACGTAGTCTCACTCTGTCGTCCAGGCTGGAGTGCAGTGGCACGATCTCGGCTCAATGCAACCTCCGCCCCCGGGGTTCCAGCGATTCTCCCGCCTCAGCCTCCCAAGTAGCTGGGACTACCAGCGCATGCCACCACGCCCAGCTAATTTTTTGTATTTTTTTTTTAGTAGAGACGGGGTTTCACCGTGTTAGCCAGGATGGTCTCGATCTCCTGACCTCATGATCTGCCCGCCTCAGCCTCCTAAAGTGCTGGGATTACAGGCGTGAGCCACCGCGCCTGGCTGCTCTGTCAGTAATTTTTTATAGACAGAGTTACTTAATGTCCTCCATAAAAATATAGGCTCGCGGTCGGGGCAGAAGTGTGGTTACTGATAGTGAGAAAAAAGAAATCTTGCCATAGAAACAGACCTTCATGAACGCTCCCCTGGCCTTTGACATTTTCATAACTACTTATCATTATTATTGTGATTGTTATTATTTTTAGAAATGGAGTGTTCCTCTGTCTCCCAGGCTGGAGTGCAGTGGCGCGATCATAGTTCACTGTAACCTCGAACTCCTGGGCTCAAGTGATCCTCCCACCTCAGTCTCCCAAGTATGTGAGACTACAAGTGCACACCACTTCCCCCAGCTCCATAACTACTTAGTATCAAAACGTCTTGCCACAGAAAAATCCGAGGGTTAAATTATTCGCATTATAAAATAATTACATTTCAGAAGGATCACAGTGTCTCCTTAAGTAAATCCAAGCAATTTTTTTTTTATAAATCACTAAATACTCTACCAAGGAAGAAACCAAAAGAAGTTTTCACAGAGATGGGATTCACGACTTGCTACCCCAAAATATGGCACCTTGGCATATTAAGTATTTTAAGCTGAAGGAATTTGAGAAATAGCACGTGCAGGAAAGGCTCCCTGGCCTTCCCGTGAAGCAGATTATAAGACCCTGACATGATAGCTGCCCTCCCTCTTCCTGGAGGACAGGAGCATCCTATCTTACAGATGAAGGGACACAGAAAGGAATCTAACGCACAGGCCTTGCTAAATTTCCTCTAGTTTGCTGGACTTAGCTCACAACCTTTGTCCTATCACATTCTTCCATGAGTCTCTTCATCAAACCTAGCATAGAAACACTTGGTTTTAACTGCTTCTTTGGATCTTAATTTCCTTATGAAGGCTCCCATTTCTTGTAAAACGTATGTGAAATACACTGCATGCTTTTCTCTTGTTAATCTGTCTTTTGTTACAGGGGGTCCAACAGAATCTAGAAGCGTAGATGGAAAAGATATTTTTCCTGCCTTACACTAGCCACTGCTGAATTGGTATCAAACTGCAATTTAGATAAAGTAAATTTGAATTTACAATGATTTAAGAGCAGACATTTCCATATCATACATTTAATCTGCCTGTTACTGGCCATGAAGCGAAAATATGGGATTTCCCCATTTGATGCCAGGGTCTTGGCAACCCTGTCTCCTAAATGAATGAATGGAATGGTGGTAATGACCTGGATTTGAAACTCAAGTTTTCTCAACTTACCCAAACTCACAAGAACCAGATGTACAATTTAGTGTGCCAATTAATTACCTTACACTAAGAAATACAAACTATTCGTTTTTGCCCTGAAGTAAACCAGAATGTCACCCCAAAATATGCCACTTTGGCTTAAGGATTATTTTCATATTATTAATTTAATTATAGTATTATTATCTTGGTAATTGAAAAGTAGATCCAGACAGTCCCCAACTTAATGAGGGTTTGACAAGATTTATTGACTTTATGATGGTGTGAAAGCAACACCCATTCAGTAGAAACCATACTTCAATTACCCACACAGCCATTCTGTTTTTAAATTTCAGTACAGTATTCAATAAATTGCATGAGATATTCAACATTTTATTATAAAACGGGCTTTGTGTTAGATGCTTTTGCCCAACTGTAGGCTAATCTAAGTGTTCTGAGCATGTTTGTAGTAGCCTACTGATGTTTGATAGGTTCCGTGTATTAAACACATTTTCAACTAATGATATTTTCTTTTTCTGAGACGGAGTCTCGCTCTATCACTAGGCTGGAGTGCAGTGGCATGATCTCGACTCACTACAACCTCCGCCTCCCGGGTTCAAGTGATTCTCCTGCCTCAGCCTCCAGAGTAGCAGGGACTACAGGCACGCGCCACCACGCCCAGCTAATTTTTGTATTTTTAGTAGAGATGGAGTTTCACCATGTTGGCCAGGATGGTCTCCATTTCTTGAGCTCGTGATCCGCCCGCCTTGGCCTCCCAAAGTGTTGGGATTACAGGGGTGAGCCACCGCGCTGGGCCTCAACTAATGATATTTTCAATTTACAATGGGTTTATTGGGATGTAACTCCATCATAAGTAGCATAAGTAGAGGAGCATCTGTACAAAACAAGCTCCCTACCCTTCCACTATGTACCTAAAAGCAGGACATAAATTTTTAAAGGTGTCCCACCTCCTCTCTCTACCAGGGACAAAAGTTAATCACCAGAGACAACTTCAGACCCTTATCAGCCAGCGATGGCGCTAGAAGAACCTACATAACACACTGTACTCACTACCTGTAACTACCATTAGTTTCTCACATCTCTACCTTCCCACTCTGCTGTTTTTGGAAACCTCAAACTGCTTTCGTCATTTCTCCACAAAGTTACTGTTCTTTATTGTAAATGCTACGTAATCCCCCATTCTAATCCACCTCTTAGAGTTACTCTTCCTTGAGTTTTGCCCATATAATAGATGTACATGCTACTAAATTTTTCTTTTGCCAATCCGTGCTTTGTGATAAGGGCCACAGTGAAGAACTAGAAAGGTAGAAGGATTTTCCCCCATCCCTACAGCCCCAAGGAGGGCTTGAGACACGGGTTCCGTTCTTTTCCTTCAGCTCCTCACTTTGTAGATTCCGTTCAGGTCATTCCCCTTCCGTCACCATGCCCTTTTTTCATTCAGTAGATACATCTGATGGGCCTGGGGTTTCCAGGCCCAGGGAAAACACAGTTTCATTCTTTTTTTCTTTTTTATCGGACAGCCTCCTGAACCAGAGGAGGTTCAGAGCGACTCCCACAGTTTCACTCTTGAACTTGGGTATTTTCCAAATTGCCTCGGCAAAAGGCTGCTGTAGTCGGTCTTCGTAGCTTCCTTCTCCAGGGTATCCTAGCGGCGCGCAGCGCAGGCGCCTCGCACCGCTCCCTGACAGCGGCTGCCACCTTCCACACAGAGGCCGACCCGGTGTTCGCAGCCAGGGCGCAGGCCGGGCCCGGCGCGTTTAGAGCGCCCGCCCCTCGCTAAGGAACCGTCCCTGAGCCACAGGGCCTGATGCGACTGCAGAGGGAGCGTGGGGTCCTCCGAGGTTCCCCTTCTCTAAATGTGCACCTTCCTCAGGGAGCCCTTGTGCAGCTGAGGGAAAAGTCACCACTCAGGGTTTCGGGCCGGGGGCCCAAATAAAAGAGCTGCCATCAGCAAAAAAAGAAAAGGCACGAAGAGGAGGTGAGCGGATTCCCAAGGCGGTTTCGCCCACTAATTTTGCCCAGAGATGACCCTGAGGTCTCTGAGCTTATATTTTTCAGCTGTTGTGCAAAGACTCGCTTTGCCCTCTTATAAGCCTACTATGGGAGTTGCCGCTACACGCTGGCACAGGGGTACAAACGACAACGCGCCGCCCTTGGAACGCGTGGCGGGCCCCGCGCTGCGCAGCCTCCAGCAGCGCTGCGTGCCCTTCCTTTTGCCCGTCTCCAACATGGCGACACCGCCGCCGCCCCTCCTCCTCGTCGCGCAGAGCCGCGCCGCGCCGCGCGCTCCCGCTGCCCCTCCCCGCTTGAGCTCCACCCAGGTCGCCCGCAGCGCGGTCGGCGGCGGCTATTTCCCGCCATTGTGCGAAGTGAAGGCTAGGGGCCCGTACGCGCCCGCCTGACCGTCGCCAGCAGCTGCTTGGCGGCCCCACCGCAGCCCTCGCTCCCTGAGGCGCTGGAGGCCCGCGCCCCGCCGCTCGCTGTGCGTGGGAGGGCGCGAGCGAACGCGGGCGAGGAGCGGCCGAGCCGCTGAAGAGGAGCTGGGCGCCGGCCGCCCGGCCGCGCTCGGCCCGCGGATCGCCTCCGCCCGGTCCACGCCGGCCCCGGCCCCTGGCGAGATGCCGTGTGGGGAGGATTGGCTTAGCCACCCGCTGGGAATCGTGCAGGGATTCTTCGGTGAGTGGCGGCGCCGGGGGGCGGGCCGGGCGGGCAGCCGAGTTTGCCGGGCCCCGGGGCAGGGCCCCGCCGCGCGGCCCCCACGCGGTACCATTTCGAGGGCTCGCGCGGCCCGAGACGGGGCCCCGGGGCCTGCACCGGCCTCAGCTGGGACAGCCTCTCCCCCGGTCGCAGCAGGCAGGGGCAGGAGCCGGGCCGCAGGTACCTCCCACCTGCCCGAGTCGCAGCTCGGGAGCCGGCAAGGTGAAGTCGTGGGGCGCGGGCTGTGATTGACGGCCTCGCTCCCAGCCTGTGGCAGGGCCGGGGCCCCGGCCCCGGGCGCAGCAAACTCGGGGAGGTCCTCGAACCCTGGGGAGGGCCCGCAGAGCCGCGGGAAGGGAAAACCACTTTGCCTGTGGGAAGCCCATAGGATATTTCAAAACTTCCGGTGCGTCGGGGAGTGCTCGCTTGCACAGAAGTTGGTTCTAACTCCTGTGCTACCCTCATTCTCTCTTTCAGAGATAAGATTTAATGTTCATAGCTTAGTTTTCCTGTTGGGATGACTTTAGAACCCATCTAGTCTGGATCTGCTCCTGTGCCAGAGCCAGCAAGAAATATGGAGCTACTTGAGTTTGTACACAGAGCTGAGCATGCTGCAGGCGAGCTTAGTAAATTTTGGTTGCGATTGCTGTTGCTACTTTACTACGAAGGGTATACGAAGGAAAATTTATATTTGTTGTCGTTAACTGGGCATTTTGAGAACCGTTCCATTCCCCAGTGTCTTTTTGCAATGAGTGGTGGAGTCAGATCCAGCTAGAAATCATTGTAGATGGCAACACCTGACTTGTCTGGAGTTAACTTAGAGTTGTGGAGCGGCCTTAGCTCATTGAAAAAAACATCTTGGGGTACTAGGGAGAGAAGGCAGTAGGAAGCTAAATTATCCTCAGCAGCCAAAATCGACGGCAAACAATGTATGGTATTTCTTATAGGAGGGCCTCTAGTGCTCACTCAGGAAGTCCTTATTAATTTACCTGTAATTCTAATTAGTTAGTTACGTGGCTTCCCAGGCTATAACTAAAGGCATTATATTAGAAGAAAGCCTGGATAGACGTCCGAACTTAGCCAGTGAACACTGACAGCCTGATGAAGAAATTTAAAACTACCTTCATACTTAAAAAAAAAAAAAAAAAAAAAATTCACTATATAGCAGTCAAGAGTGCTTTGAGGAAGGGGCATGTGTTTTCCACTAAATCCTAGTAATTTATGTTCATAAGAGTTCTAGAACTGATAATGGGTGCTCAACATAATGGCCCCAAAATGTCAAGTGAAGATTCAATTGTAGCATTGGTTTAAGAGGGTGCAGATGCATAGATACTTTTTAGGAAAAATCCCTCGGAAGTAAAAAGGTTTGGTGCTTAAAGGGTTAAATTTCAGTTACTAATATTAGTTTATTTATTAGAAATACCCCATACTCTGATTTTGCTGGATAAATGAGATGATTTCATATTTGATAGAGATTTGAATGTATTTGTGTCAAATTTTGTCTTCTAAAGGTATGATCCTAAGGGACACATCTCATCATAGTACAGGAAGGATGTAACTTAGATATAAAATAATAGCTTTAGAGTATTTTATAAATTATGTGGATTGTTGTGGGAACCTGAGAAGTTTGTTGATGTGTTTCTCCCCAGAATGTCTTGTTCCCATGTACGTTGTGTCTTACAGAAAAGTCATAATGTGTTTGTAGAAGCTGTTGCTATATTTTCCTATCACTGTGATTGTATTGCATATCTTTATCATAACAGCATTACAAGTATGTTTGTGTGATAACTTACAGGCACTTTTTGGTTTAGTAGGAAATTGTTTTCCCCCCAGATAGGTAATGCATATGCATTGTACAAAAAGAAAAAAAGCAGTTCGGTAACATATAGCAGAAAAGGAAAGATCTTTGAAGATCCTTCATCTTCAAGATAACCATTGGTTCGTGGTTGTGTAGTTTATTTTCTCTGCATATATTTAGACAGTTTTTTAAACTGAAAAGTTAAGTTTTGTTGTGTATTTTATTTTGAAATATGCTTTTTTTTTGGGGGGGGGGGAGACAGTCTCGCACTGTCGCCCAGGCTGGAGTGCAGTAGCGCGATCTCTGCTCACTGCAACCTCCGCCTCCTGGGTTGAAGCGATTCTCCTGCTTCAGCCTCCGGAGTAGCTGGGACTATAGGCGCGCGGCACCATGCCCGGCTAATTTTTGTATTTTTGGTAGAGACGGGGTTTCACAATGTTGGCCAGGATGGTCTAGATCTCTTGACCTTGTGATCCGCCCACCTTGGCCTCTCAAAGTGCTGGGATTAGAGGCGGGAGCCACTGCGTCCGGCAGCCTGAATTTTTCCCTTTCTTACTGTCCTTGTCATATAGTGTTGTATAAACTTATTAACCCTGTCATATATTTTAAGTTAGGTGTCACAATAATCTAGAGTGTGCTGTCCAGGGCAGAAGCCATGTGTGGCTATTTAAATGTAAATTAATTAAAATTACACAAAATTAAAAATTCAGCTCCTCGGTGTTACCACATTTCAAGTGCTCAGTAGCTACATGTGGATAGGGGCTATTGTGTTAGCACAGATCTAGCATATTCCTAACATCAGGAAGTTCTACGTACAGCACTGATCTAGAGGACACCACTTTTTAGTATGTGATGCTAGTTTTTTTGGATAACCAGCTACTCACTGACTCAGGATCTGAATTTGGTCACTGTATCTTACCCATTCTAGGGGTTTTTTTGTTTTGTTTTTGGGATAGAGTTTCGTTCTTGTCACCCAGGCTGGAGTGCAACAGTGTGATCTCTCAGCTCACTGCAACCTCCGCCTCCCAGGTTCAAGCAGTTCTGCTTCAGCCTCCGGAGTAGCTGGGATTACAAGTGCCTGCCACCATGCCAAGCTAATTTTTTTTTTTTTTTTTTTTGAGACTGAGTCTTGCTCTGTCACCCAGGCTAGGGCACAGTGTTACAGTCTTGGCTCACTGCAGCCTCTGCCTCCTGGGTTCAAGCGATTCTCCTGCCTCAGCCCTCCGAGTAGCTGGGATTACAGGTGCATGCCACCATGCCCAGCTAATTTTTGTATTTTTAGTAAAGACAGGGTTTCACCATCTTGGCCAGGCTGGTCTTGAACTCCTGATCTAGTGATCCGCCCACCTTGGCCTCCCAAAGTGCTGGGATTATAGGTGTGAGCCACCGCGCCCAGCCGCTAATTTTTGTATTTTTAGTAGAGACAGGATTTCGCCATGTTAGCAAGGCTGGTCTCGAACAGGTGATTTGCCTGCCTTGGCCTCTCGAAGTGCTGGGATTATAGGCGTGAGCCACTGCGCCCGGCCCAGACCCTCATCTCCAATGCTACTGTCATAATTAAGGCCATCGTAGTCTCTTTCCTGGACGCTGGAACAGCCCTCTAACTGGTTTCTTGCCTCCAGTCTTGCTTCTCTTCCACCTGCCATACTGGAACCAAGTCCTTCAGTGACTTCTTGTTACCCTTACTATCTGATCCAGGCCTTTTAAAGTGGTTTATGAGGCCCTTGTTGGCTTCACCCTTGCCTTGCTCTGAGACATTATCACTGCCTGCCCCCTCCTCATACTCCATCCCGGCCTCACTGAACCTTTTTTCAGTTCTTTGATTTTGAACCTGCATCTAGGCCTTTTGCATCTGCTATTTGTTGTGCCTGATTCCCCCTCCCATCCCATGTCCACTTTTCTGGCTAAGTCTTACTTTTCCTTTAGGAACCTAAGTTAGGTACCAAAGTAGGGTACCCCTGCTCCATGTTACTGCAGGATCCTATTATATATGTCTTTGAAAAATAGTGTGTAAAGCGCATTGTTGAAATTCCTTGTTTTTGAAGTTCCTTTGCTGGATTTTGACCCCGCGAATTCAGGGCCCCTGTATCTGCATTATTCACCACTGTATCCTAATTTCTTAGAATTTGCTTTGTACATTGAAAGTGCTCAGTGGACACTTGTTGAACAAAAGCAGTGGAAAGACTGAGTAATCAGAAATGTTAATTGAAATGGCTAGTGAGATCACAAATCTCAAATTTTTTCTTTTCTTTTTTTTTGGAGTCAGAGTCTTGCTCTGTTGCCCAGGCTGGAGTGCAGTGGCGTGATCTCAGCTCACTGCAACCTCCGCTTTCTGGGTTCAAGCCTCTCATGCCTCAGCCTCTCGAGTAGCTGGGATAACAAGCGTGCACCACCATGCCCAGCTAATTTTTGTATTTTTAATAGAGACAGCGTTTTGCCATGTTGGCCAGGCTGGTCTTGAACTCCTGGCCTCAAGTGATCTGCCCCTACTTGGCCTCCCAGAGTGCTGAGATTTCAGGCGTGAGCTGTTGCACCCAGCCTCTTTAGCTGTTTTCCCTTCAATTATTGGTTAGACCAAGATCATTATTCTGGTTATATTTAAGGTTCTTTGATTGCATCTAACAGAACTAGACTAGCTCATGCAAAAAAGAGCAGGGTTGGATGAAGAGGGGCAGAGCAGACTATTTTATCACTAGCATTTTAGATAATTTAAAGCAATGATAAAATGAACTAAAAGTTAGTTGGTCTGCTTTTTATTATCACCATGAATCTAAACCGACAATCTATGCCCTTATTGTCTGTACCCAGCTTGGACCTCTTCTACCACTCTGTCGTTGGTAGGCCACTGAAAAAAGTTAATTTATATTAAGGCTATAAAACCCAAGAGCAGGAGAAGTGGTTGGGTATTCGAAGAGACTGAGTGGAATCAGGAGCTGGAAAGCTAGCAGGAATCCAAGCAACTCAGTATTTCTTCTCTTGGGCTACATTCATCTCTGCACACTTTCTCTTTGTCTACTCCATGTCTCCCAAATTTACTTGTTCTCAGTTCCAACCCACACTAGCTGGCATGTTTATTTTCAGGCATAGAAAATCTGATTGGCACAACATGGAGTCAGGAATCCATTCACTCAGGGATCAGTCATCTGTGGCCATGGCACAGAGTTAGGTAGGACAATCGTTGACTATTATCCACATCTCAACATTGGGGGCGTTCTGAGAGAAGAAGAATAGCTCCGGCAGCCATGGCAGATGGCATACGTAGGAGTTTTTAAGTTATAATAACTTACACATGGTTTTAAAAAAATCAACATGATGATATGAACTGAGTGAAAGTATGTGCCCCCTCCATTGAAGTAACCACTTTTTTTTTTTTTTTTTTTTTTTTTTGAGATGGAGTCTTGCTCTGTCGCCCAGGCTGGAGTGCAGTGGCGCGATTTCGGCTCACTGCAACCTCCCCCCTCCCAGGTTCAAGCGATTCTTCTGCCTCAGCCTCCTGAGTAGCTGGGACTACAGGCGCCTGCCACCACACCTGGCTAATTTTTGTATTTTTTGTAGAGACGGGGCTTCACCATGTTGGCCAGGATGGTCTCGACCTCCTCTGCTCTCGTGATCCACCACCCTCGGCCTCCCAAAGTGCTGGGATTACAGGCATGAGCCACCGCGCCCTGCCTGAAGTAACCACTTTTAACTGTTTTTGCTTTTAGAGATTTTGTTTTTTTGAGACAGAGTCTTGCTCTGTCGCCCAGGCTAGAGTGCAGTGGCGCCATCTTGGCTCACTGCAACCTCCACCTCCCAGGTTCAAGCAGTTCTACTGCCTCAGCCTCCCGAGTAGCTGGGACTACAGGCGCCCGCCACCACACTCAGTTAACTTTTTGTATTTTCGTAGAGATGGTGTTTCACCGTGTTGCTCAGGCTGGTCCCAAAATTTTTTTTTCTTTGAAGTAAAATTCACATAACAAAATTTAACATTTTAAAATATACAATTGAATGTTTTTTTACTGTATTCATAATGATGTTGTGCAACCATCACCACCACTATCTTTTTCTCTTTTTTTTTTTTTTTTCTTTTTTTTTTGAGACGGAGTCTCACTCTGTTGCCCAGGCTGGAGTGCAATGGTGCAATCTTGGCTCACTGCAACCTCTGCTTACTGGGTTCAAGCGATTCTCTCGCCTCAGCCTCCCAAGTAGCTGGGATTACAGGCACGCACCACCATTCCTGGCTAATTTTTGTATTTTTAGTAGAGATGGAGCTTTACCGTGTTGGTCAGGCTGCTCTTGAACTCCTGATCTCAGGTGATCCACACGCCTCGGCCTCCCAAAGTGTTGGGATTACAGGCATGAGCCACCACGCCCGGCCACCCCTATCATTTTCGTCACTCCAAAAAGAAACCCCATACCTTTAGTAGTCTCTCCCATTTCTTCTGTCTTCCATCTCTGGCAACAACTATATTTCTGCCCATGGATTTACCTATTCTGGATGTTTCGTGTAGATGGAATTATACAACATGTGGCCTTTGGGGTCTGGCTTCTTTTCATTTACCATGATATTTTCATGGTTCATCCGTGTCGTAGTACGAATCAGTACTGCATTCCTTTTTTTTTTTTTTTTTTTTAAGAGACAGAGCCTAGCTCTGTCGTCCAGGCTGGAATGCTGTGTGGCAAGATCATGGTTCACAGCAGCCTTGAACTTACAGTCTCAAGTGATCCTGCAGCCTCAGCTTCCTGAGTAGCTGGGACTACAGGCATGTATTACCTGTATTACCACACCCAGCTAATTTTTAAATCATTTTTGTAGATTTGGGGTCTCACTATGTTGCCCAGGCTACACTCAAACTCCTGGCCTCAAGTGACCCTCCTGCCTCGGCCTCCCAAAGTGCTGGGATTACAGATGTGAGCCACTGTACCCAGTCTGCATTCCTTTTTATGACTGAAAATAACATTCCATTGTATGTCTATACTGCATTTTGTTTATCCATATATTTGCTGATGGACACTTGGGTTATTTCCTGGCTGTTATAAATAGTGCTGCTATAAACATTCATGTACAAGTTTTTGTGTGAATGTAAGCTTTTTGGTTCTTTCCCAGATATGCCTAGGGATGGAGTTGCAAGGTCATATGATAATTTTATATTTAACTTTTTGAGGAATTGCCAAACTTTTCCACAGTGGCTGCACCATTTTACCTCCCAGGTTCAAGCAATTCTTTTGCCTCAGCCTCCCAAGTAGCTGGGATTATAGGTACCGCCACCAAGCCCAGCTAACTTTTGTATTTTTAGTAGAGATGAGGTTTCACCATGTTGGCCAGGCTGGTCTCAAACTACTGATCTCAGGTAATCTGCCTGCCTTGGCCTCCCTAAGTGCTGGGATTACAGGCGTGAGCCACCACGCCCGGCCTAAAATGTTTTTAAGAAAGGTTGTGTGAGAAGAGAACAAGAGGCACATTATATAATGTTAAAACAGTCAGTTCACCAAGAAGACCTAACTATATATACATCAAGCAACAGAGCTTCAAAATGTATGATGCAAAAACCAGCAGAAATAAAAGAAGAAATAGGCAAATCTGCAATTGTAGTTAGATATTTTACTACTCCTCTCTCAGTACTTGACAGAATAGTGGGTAGAAAATCAAAAAGAATACTGAACAACACAAAACTACACAACACTGTCAACCAAGTAGATCTAATTGACATTTGTCTACTAATGACAGCAGAATACACATTCTTTTCAAGTACACATGTAAATTCACCAAGATAAACCACATTCTGGGTCATAAACCAAATAGTGAACTTTATATTTAAGAAGAACACTTCTAAACAATCCATGGATTAAAAACTCTTAAAGGAAAGCTTTAAATATTGTGAACTAAACCAAAATGAAAACTCAACATACCAAAATTTGTGGGATACAGCCAAAGATGTGCTTAGATGCATTAACTGCCTTAATTAGAAGAAAAGGTCTCAAGTGAATAATTTGAGCTTCCACCTATGAAACTAGAAATGAAGAGCAAAATAAACCCAAATTAAACAGAAGAAAGAAATGATAGAGAACAAAAATCCATGAAATAGAAAACAGAAAAAGAAAAAAATCAGTGAAACTCAAAGCTCTTTAAAAAAAAAAAATCAATAAAATTGTAGACCTCTAGCCATACTGGCAAAGGAAAACAAATTACCAATATTAGAAAAGAAAAAAAGGAAGACAAATTGCCAATATTAGAAAAGAAAGAGGAGATACCACCGTAGACTGTACAGGCATGAAAAGGATAATACAAGCAGCTCTACAGATAGAAATTCATCAACTTAGATGAAATGGACCAGTTCCTCAAAAAACACTGTATTAGCTTTCTATTTCTCCTGTAACAAATTGCAAATGTAGTGACTTTAAAACAAAAGGTTTTTATTTACAGTCCTGGAGACAGAAGTCTGACATGGGTCTTACTGGGATAAAATCAAATTGTTGACAGGACTTGCATTCCATTGTGGAGGCTTTAGGAGAGAATCTGTTCCTTGTCTTTTCCTGCATCTAGAGTCTGCCCACATTTCTTGGCTTGTGGCCACCTTCCATTTTCAAAGACAACAAGTCGAGTTGTTCCTACATCTTACTCTAACTTCCTCTTTTGCCACATCCTTCCACATTTAAGGACCCTTGTGATTACATTGAACCCACCCAGATAGTTTTGTTTTTTTAAGTTCAACTGATTATTAACCTTAATTCCATCTGCTACCTTAATTCCTATGTAACATATATTTACTAGTTCTGGGGATTAGGACACGAATATCTTGGTTGGGTGGGAGGGGGTCATTATTCTGCTGATCACAGCCACAAACTATCCAAACTCACCCAAGCAGAATAATATTTCACCTTTTACGTCTGGCTTATCTCACTTAACATAATGTTTTCAAAGTTTATTCCTGTGTCTTCGTTCTTTTTTTTTTTTTTTTTTTTTTTGAGTCTGAGCCTCACTCTGTCTCCCAGGCTGGAGTGCAGTGGTGCGATCTCAGCTCACTGAAACCTCCGCCTCCTGGGTTCAAGCGATTCTCCTGTCTCACCCTCCTGAGTAGCTGGGATCACAGGCGTGTGCCACCACGCCCAGCTAATTTTTGTATTTTTAGTAGAGACGGGGGTTTGTCATGTTGGCCAGGCTGGTCTTGAAGTCCTGACCTCAGGTGATCCGCCCGCCTTGGCCTCCCAAAGTTCTGGAATTACAGGCGTGAGCCACTGCACCTGGCCCTTGCTGCTTTTTAATAAAGATACAAAAGCTAATTCAAATGGAAAAAGGATATTCTTTTCATCAAAGACATGAACAATTCAGCATTTACATGGAAAAATAAAATCCTCAACCTATACCTCATATTTCATATAAAATTAACTCAAAATGGATCATAGATCTAAGTATAAAACCTGAAACTATAAAACTTTTAGAAGAAAATAGATCTTTGTGACCTGGGGTTTGGCAATGAGTTCTTAAGACATGACACCAAAGGCACAGTGCATAAAACAAAAATTTGATAAATTGGGCTTCATCAAAATTAAAAACCTTTGTTCGGTAAAAAAAAATTCTATTAGGAGCATGAAAAGACAAGCTATACACTGGGAGAATATATTTGAAAATCTGGTATCAGAAAAAGAACTTGAATCCAGAATATATAAGAAAACACAGTGGTAATTTAAAAACTCAATTTTAAAAGGGGCAAAAGATTTAAGTAGGCTTAAATAGACATTTCACCAGCAAGTATACAAGGATAGCAAATATCCCCCTGAGAAGAGTTCAGCATTGTTAGCCATTAGGGAAGTGCAAATTTAAGCCATGATGTTGCATATTAGAACAGCTAAAATTTAAAAATACATAGTGATAGTACTAAGTACTGGCAAGGATGGGAACAGCTGGATCTCTTAGCAAAATGGTGCAGCCACTCTGGAAGACAGGTAGAATCTTATACATTTACCATGTACTCAACTGTGTCATATCTAGATACTCATTCTAGAGAAATGAAAACTCATGTTCACATGAAAACCTGTAGACACGTGTTTTATAGTTTTATTTATAGTTGTCAAACCTGAAGACAATCTAAATGTCCTTTAGCAAGCAAATACATAAACAAATTGGTTGTTATTCAGAGGAATAATAGGAATAAAAAGAAATGAAGTATTGATATACAAATGTGTTGGGGAGTCCCATAACCACCCATATGCTTGAAGATTTACTAGGACTTATATGATTCATTGTATAATTGTACTCCTCCTAAGATTTATTGCAGCAATATGGTAAGGATACATAGTTGGATCCTAAGGACACACATGGAGTCTGGAGGAATCCAGTGTCTTGATAATTTTTTCTTTTTGTGCGGTGGAGGGGGTGGTGTCGGGGGGGACGAAGTTTCACTCTTGTCGCCCAGGCTGGAGTGCAATGGGGCAATCTTGGCTCACTGCAACCTCCACCTCCCGGGTTCAAGCGATTCTCCTGCCTCAGCCTCCCAAGTAGCTGGGATTACAGGCACGCACCATCACGCCTAGCTAATTTTTGTATTTTTAGTAGAAAAGGGGTTTCACCATGTTGGCCAGACTTGTCTCAAACTCCTGACCTCAGGTGATCTGCCTGCCTCGGCCTCCCAAAGTGTTGGAATTACAGGTGTGAGCCACCGCACCCAGCCAAGAGAATTTTTTCATTTTAAGTGCAGAGGCAGGAGGATCGATCACTTGAGCCCAGGAGTTCAAGGCCAACCTGGACAACATAGGGAGACCTCCGTCTCTACAAAAAGATTTAAAAATTAGCCAGGCGTGGTGGCCCGTGCCTGTGGTCCCAGCTACTCAGGAGACTGAGGCCAGAGGATCACTTGAGCCCAGGAAATTAAGGTTGCAGTGAGCCAGGATCACACCACTGTACTCCATCCTGGGTGACAGAGCAACACAACACCCTGCCTGAAAAAAGAAAATTGCATTTATGTACATTCAAGTAACTTAGAAATAACTTGCTGCTCCCCAGTCACTGCTTGATGTAGCTTTACTATTTGTTATGTGGTATTCTCACGTTTTTTACACAATTGCAGGCAGAATAGTTGGTGTGGCAGTCATGGCTGTGTGATAGTCTTTTCTTTAAACATCCAGTTTGAATACAAGCAAAAATACCCACTTATCTTTTACCCAACTCATCTTTTATCCCTACTTCTTTTTCAGAACTGGCCCTTGTCCAGTTAAGTAAACGTGTTTGGAAGTCCTGCTCAAACATGGTGTTAGGATTTTATGGTCCTTTTCAACAGATGCAGCTCCATAACAAGTGTAGACTTCTTTATTTTTTACTCCAAATCTTCATAACACTTGTGTGATGAATATAAACAGTAGCAGGATTGGCCAGCTGTGTGGTTTGGTGGTTTTAGTTCACATAAATCTGTATTCCGTCAATAGCTCACTTTTTGGTCTTGCCCAGTTCCCGTAAGTGCCTTCTGTAGATGGCTTGTTAAATTGTAAGCAGTAAATAGTAACTACACAGTAGAGTAATTGGCTGTCACTTTGGGTGATCAAAATTAACATCACCAATGAAGGGAAGATGGACATCATGTCTTTTCAGACACCTGGAAGGACAAATATCACTTATACAGTAGTTTGACAACATTGTTTAAACAGCAGTTTGGTTATACTTGATTGGAATCTGATCATAAGGGAACCAACAGATCCAGATTGAGAAGCATTCAATTTTTAAAAAAGGACCTTATTCTTCTTAAATAGCAATGTCATGAAATATAAAGTTTGCTGAACTATTCCATATGAAAGGAGATTAAAGAGATCTGATAGCTAAATGCGAAAGTGATCCTAAGCTGGGTCCTGTAACTGAAGGGGAAAAAGTGCTATAGAGGGGATAGTATTGGGTCATATGATAAATTGGAATATAGATGGTAGATTAAATAAAAAGTATTGTGCCAATTTTGAATTTCCTGAGGTTGATAACAGTACTATGGTTAGTACTGTTCCTTAGGAGACACGCTGAAATATTTGGAGGCAAAAATACCTGATAGTGCAACTTAATCTTAAATGAGTCAGAAAAAATATAAGAGATGGAGCAAATGATAAGCAAATGGGGCAAGGATACAGGTGTTCTTTCTAACTTTTTTGACTCTGGAATTATTCCCAAATGAAGTTATAAACAAAAAAACTTAGGCTCTTTATTTCAGGATAGTTGTAAAGATAAACAAAAAAACTACATAAAAATGTATTGAAAGAACAGAGTGCTTTACAAGCAGTGCTTCATATGCTGTTGAATCTAGGTGGCCTTGTATCACATTCTGTAGGTGTCCCCAGCTACACACTGTGGGTGCCAGAGAGCCTGCAGAAGGTCAGCATCCTCCTGATTTGTAACTGCCCCTTCCCCTGCTCAGTACAGCTTCTTGAATGTGTCTTGTGTAGTACTTCAGACACACTGAAGTATAAAATGCACCCTATCTAAAAATTCATTCTATCATAGTAGCTAATTTTAGTTTGTTTTTTGCTGGCTGAACTATTGTGTGACTCACCTGATCATAGTCTCTTATTATATATTGCATGTACATTAGCTTTGAAAAG
This sequence comes from Pongo abelii, assembly GCF_028885655.2. Lineage (NCBI taxonomy): Eukaryota > Metazoa > Chordata > Mammalia > Primates > Hominidae > Pongo > Pongo abelii. The sequence goes on along the minus strand of NC_071993.2, from coordinate 126,906,420 downwards.
TATATTTCTCTTTCAGCCCAAAATGGAGTTAATCCTGACTGGGAGAAGAAAGTAATTGAATATTTTAAGGAAAAGCTGAAGGAAAATAATGCTCCTAAGTGGGTAAGCTTATTGCTATTTTCGAGGGAGTGGGTTGGACAGACTATACAGTTTCTCTTAGTAGAGTAACTAAGTAACCCACATGTAATTTAAAAACATGTAAATTAATGTACTTATGCTTCAAGTACATTTGTATTAAAAGATTTTGGTCTTTTGCTAATTAAGTTTAAGCATGTAAATACTTATACATTATGCCTCTAGGTGGCAGTAACTGACCGTGTTACTTCCTGAGACAAATCTTTAGTTACAAGAGTGTCAGTTACTTTTGTTTTATTACCTTCATTTTAAAAAAATTGGCATGTGCTAGTTTTAAGAGAAGAGCTCAACAAAGTAAATGCCTTTTTGATCATTGAAAAGTGTTCTGAATGAAAAGCATTTTTTAGCATTCTTTTACATTGTGGTCAAATGTTAGCTAAAACTTGAAAGAAATGGAAGAGAACTTGGGTTCCAGCAATTATATTGACCATTGAGATCATTTGGCTCCCTGATGAGGCATGGGTGTGTGTGTGTGTGTGTGTAACAGTTTGAGTCTGGATATAAAGTTTGTGTATATATGCTTTAATGTTGTATAGACAGGAAATTCAGTTGACTTACTTGATTATTTTCCTTTAAGGTACCATCACTGAATGAAGTTCCCCTTCATTATTTGAAACCTAATAGTTTTGTGAAATTTCGTTGCATGATTCAGGATATGTTTGACCCTGAGTTTTACATGGGAGTTTACGAAACGGTTAACCAAAACACAAAAGCACATGTAAGTATTGCTGTTTTCATGAAATTGTGGTATTAATTTTGTCCTTTTACTGTTTGTGGTAGTTTTGGTTCTGATATATTGATATAATTCTGTTTTTCTATGTTTGGGGTCATAGGTTCTTCATTTTGGAAAATATAGAGATGTAGCAGAGTGTGGGGTATGTATCTTTAATATATATAAAACATTTTTAGTAAGAATTTTTTCCTAAACAGAGAATTTATTTGTTTAGCTAATCTTAAATTTATTTATCTTGTGTATAAGTTACAAGAAATCATGTGAAATGTTTTCCTTATTTGGCTTTATTTAGGAGTTTGATGTGACTTTTTTTTAATCCTCTAAAGATCTTTTGAAGGGGAAATACTGTTAATGCCAAAATTAATTCCTCTTTCCAATACCTGTATATAATATATGTAAAACAAAGAACCCTAGTTTGCAAAATTAAATCCTTTTTAATTCCTTCAAAGACAAAGCCAATGGTAATCTCACTGTTTCTTTCATAGAAAACTGTCAGAATCAGCCTATAATACAGAAATTTAATGAAATATTCATTCCTAGGTAGCTCGGAGATGAGATTCAAAAGTCATATATTATTCCCTAGGAAAGGCATATTCTTTTTCAGATATACTTAGAAAACTCTAAGAAGTGGAAAGGACGCAAGAGACATCAAGTTTGAGCCTAATACATACAAGCAAGGATTTTTTTGTTTGCTTTTCTTTCTAGGCCCAAGGTACCTTTTTCCTAGAATGAGTCTTTTATTTATGACTCTTGAGCAACATATGTACCAACTCTCTGTTAGCCTTTGGTAGTGTCACACATGGACAGCCTCATCTATTTTATTGGCCCATTTCCAGATGCTGGGATTACTGAGTTATATTAATACATAGCTTTTTATGGTATACAGTAATGTAATATATTAGCCTAATGTGTTAGGGCTCCTTAAACAAGGGATACTGTAATCATTAATACAGTTGATCCATTAGGCTTGGCACAGTGTTTATTTTATGGAAACACTCTAAAAGAAAAACAGACCTGAAGTTCATCATGTGTAAGGTTACGCAAGTCTATCTTTCAAATGAATTCATTACTCTGAATAATTGTCAGAAGTTACATTTTTGTTTAATATAATCTTTGCAGTAACCTTCCAAATTAGGGCAATTTTTCTGTCCAGATCTGCCTACTGAACTAGAATATTTAATGAGCAACAACTTCTGTTGTGAATTAACGGACTGATATTAGGGTTTGATAAATCAGTTTCCTAAGATTTGGATAAGCCAAGAGTTAGACTCCAAGAATATAAAAAGGCCTAGATAACCTCATAAAAGTAAGGTTTTAGATCCACAAAGCAGAGAACTAGACCCAGATTTTAAGTCAGTCCACAGAGGTCCCATTTTTCTGGATTTGAGGGAGGAAGTGTTTGATGACAGTATTTGAAGTGATTTTATATCCATTTTCTTTTAAAAAGTGATAGTTTGGAATTAGTTACTTGTTAATTAACTGTAAAATATTTGCTGTGGTGTTATAATGTGAAAATGTGGTTGCTAATTTTAAAATAAATTTTGGGTTTTTTAAAATAAATTTTTAAAAACACTTTTTATGTATATCACAGCCTCAACAAGAACTTGATTTAAACTCTCCACGAAATACCACTTTGGAAAGACAGACTTTCTATTGTGTTCCGGTGCCTGGGGAATCTACGTGGGTAAAAGAAATATCCTTTGTCTGAACTTTCTTATTGTGTTGATGGTTTCTAAAAACTTAGCCTTTAATTATTCTTCCTTTGCAAAGCTTGGCTTTATTTTAATAAAATGTGTTTCATTTGTTCTAATTGAGAAAACCCATAAAACAGGCTAAGTATTTGTCACTGAGGAATGCTAAAATAACAGTACATTCCTATAGTGAAATACTGTTAAAATAATTGAGGTAATTTTTTTTTTTTTTTTGAGATAGGGACTCACTGTCACCCAGGCTGGAGTGCAGTGGCACAAACATGGCTCATTGCTGCTTCAGCCTGCTGGGCTCAAGCAATCCTCTTGCCTCAGCCTCCCAAGTAGCTGGGACCACAAGCGTGTGCCACCATCCCTGGTGAATTTTTTGATTTCTTATAGGAACAGGGTTCAGTTTGTTGCCCAAGCTGGTCTTGAACTCCTGGGCTCAAGTGATCCTCTCACCTCAGCCTACCAAAGTGCAGGAATTACAGACGTGAGCTACCATGCTCCGCCTAAGGCACATTTAAAGGTACTGAAAAAATATAATAATTAAAAAATAGTTTCAAATTAGAATTCATTCTAATTAAGGGAAAACAATGTGTTGGCTCTTTTGAGAGGGGATTGTAGAAACATTTCCTTTTTATTTACGATAGTAGTTTTTTAAGGCATGGCCCACCTACACTGAAATGCACAGATTTTAAGGTAATGCACAGTGATTTGGATAAATGCATACACCCATAGAATTTATATCCCAAAGTAAAGAACTTGTGCCTGAAAATTCCTTTCTGCCTTTTTCTAGTCACTACCTCCTCCCCTGCAAGCACAATCCTGAATTCTTGACTATGGCTTGGTCTTGCCTATTCTTGAATGACATCTAAATGGACTCATATAATATGTAGTCTTTGTGTCTGACATCTTGTGTTTAACATCATCCATTTGAGAGTCATCCATGTTGTGCGTATCAGTAGTTCTTCATTTCTTTCTTTTTTCTTTTGCTAAGTATTATTTGTTTATACAGTCTCCAATTGATGAGATTTAGGTTTACGGTTTTAAGCTGGGCATTTTCTTTGTGAGAACATTTTAAACTACCAATTCAGTTTTTTTGGTTTGTTTTTGTTTTTTTGAGATGGAGTCTCGCTCTGCTGCCAGTCTGAAGTGCAGTGGCGTGATCTTGGCTCACTGCAACCTCCATCTCCTGGGTTCAAGTGATTCTCCTGCCTCAGCCTCCCGAGTAGCTGGGACTACAGGCACACGCCACCACGCCTGCCACTTTTTGTATTTTTAGTAGAGACGAGGTTTCACCATGTTGGCCAGGATGGTCTCGATCTCTTGACTTCGTGATCTGCCTGCCTCGGCCTCCCAAAGTGCTGGGATTACAGGAGTGACTAATTCAGTATTTTAACAGATATTTTGAGTCAGTTGTGATAAATTGTATCTTTCAAGGACTGTTTTGAAGTCATTTAAACCCAGTTGTTGAATTTATTGACATAAAACTTGTCAGAGTATTTTCTTTTTAATGTCTGTGGGATATCTAGCATTGATCTCTTTCATTCCCAATAATATTAGTCTATTTTTAACTTCAATTTTCTGTTTTCTGCTTCATCCATTTCTGCTTTATTTCGTTCTTTTTGGTTTGGTTTTAATTGGTCTTTTTGTAGCCTTTTTTTTTTTTTAGATGGGGTCTTGCTGGCTCTGTCGCCCAGGCTGGAATGCAGTGGCACAGTCGGCTCACTGCAACCTCCACCTCCCAGGTTCAAGCAGTTCTGTGCCTCAGCCTCCCAAGTAGCTGGGATTGCAGGTGCCTGCCACCATGCCCAGCTAATTGTTTTGTATTTTTGATAGAGACGGGGTTTTACCATGTTGGCCAGGCTGGTCTTGAACTCCTGACCTTATGATCCACCTGCCTCAACCTCCCAAAGTGCTGGGATTACAGGGGTGAGCCACTGTGCCTGGCCCTTTTTCTAGCTTTTTAAAGTAGATGCTTAGATTATTGATTTCAAATTTTTCTTGTTTTCTGATGTTAGCAACTAAAGCTATAAATTTCTCCCCAATCACTGCTTTAGTTGCATCCCACAAGTTTTCATTTGTTAGGTTTTTACTGTCATTTAATTCAAAATATTTTCTAATTTCCCCTGTGATTTCTTCTTTGATCCTTCACCCTTGCAACAGTCTGCTTCTGTGTATTCTCATTCTTTGTGCTATTTTTGTCATAGATTTCACTTGTCCTTAGATTATACAGCTCACAACATACTATTTTTGTTTTTAACAGTCATTTGTCTTTTATATAAATTAAGAAGCAAGAAGAATTCATCTTTTATATTTGGCATCATTTCCTTTAGCGATATTATTATTATTTTTTTTTTTTTTTTTTTTTGAGTCAGAGTCCTGCTCTGTCGCCAGGCTGGAGTTGCAGTGGCGCAATTTCAGCTCACTGTAACCTCCGCTTCCCGAGTTCAAGTGATTCTCCTGCCTCAGCCTCCGGAGTAGCTGGGACTACAGGTGTGTGCCACCACGCCAATTTTTTTGTGTTTTTAGTCTAGACGGGGTTTCACCATGTTGGCCAGGATGGTCTTAATCTCCTGACCTCAGGTGATCCACCCACCTTAGCCTCCCAAAGTGCTGGGATTACAGGCATGAGCCACTGTGCCCGGCCAGCAATTTTTTTTTTTTTAATACAGATCTGTTGGTGACGAATTCTTTCAGTTTCTGTTCAATTGAAAATGTCTTTTATTTCACCTTCATTTTTGTTTTATTTATTTATTTATTTTTGAGACAGACTCTCTCCCTTTGTTGCCCAGGCTGGTCTTGAACTCCTGAGCTCAAGTGATCTACCCGCCTCAGCCTCCCAAAGCACTAGGATTCCAGATGTGAGCCACCACACCCGGCCTCACCTTAATTTTTGAAGAACATTTTCATTGGATGTAGAATTTTTATTTTTTATTTTAATATTTTATTTATTTTAAAAAAATAGACCAGGCACAGTGGTTCATGCCTATAATCCCAGCACTTTGGGAGGCAGAGGCAGGAGGATCACTTGAGGCCAGGAGTTTGAGACCAACCTGGCCAACATGGCAAAACTCTGTCTCTACAGAAACTAGCCGGGCGTGGTGGTGGGCACCTGTGGTTCCAGCTACTCCTTTGGCTTGAGACGGGAGGATCACCTGAACCCAGAAGGCTGAGGTTGCAGTGAGCTGAAATTGCACCACTGCACTCCAGCCTAGGCAACAGAACGAGACTGTCAAAAAAAAAAAAAAGAGTTGAGTTCTCACTGTGTTGCCCAGGCTACTCTCAACCTCCTGGGCTGAGTGATCCTCCCACCTGAGCCTCCCAAAGTGCTGGATTTACAGATGTTAGCCACTGCATCCACCTGGGATTTGTTAGGGGTGGTGTAGAACAGCCCTTGTTGAACAGTTGATCATCCTTATTCATGAGGTCTGCTATTTCTAGGTCTTACCCAAATGCCTGGAATGACTAGTAGGGTCCATTCTAGTATTATACTACTTCCAGAGTCTCCATTTAACTCTCTGCCAACTAGCAGCTGTTCTCTGCTAGGCCTCAGGGAATCTTGACTTGTATATCCACAGTTTAGTGTTTTGTCAGAGATCCAAATGGAAACTTCAGGGTCTTTTATCCATAACTACTTCCTTTCTAGTACTTCTCTGCAAATTCCAGTTGCTTCACTAGCCCTGAACCATGTGCTCTGTCTTCTCCACCCAGTAAGAGCAGGGCCTCTAGTGCTCTTTGTTGCAGTTTGGAGAATGTCTCCAGGAGAGAGCTGGGAGAATTTGGAGTTTACCTGCTGTGTTTCTCCTCATTCAAGGATCATAACCTTATGTTCCCTGTTGTCCAGTGACTGAAAACAGTTGCTTCACATATTTCGTCCAGTTACATTGTTGTTTACAGCAAGGATAGCAGCATAAGGCCGACACCCATTACTCTCATGACAGAACTGGAAGTCTCGCCTCCTTTTACAAATGCATTTCCATTTTAACTGAATTGCCAAACCAGTAATTTTTTATAAGTCATATAATTAGCAAAATATTTAGGATATTCCTCAGTTTATGGTAGTCTTTTCTTAACTTTTCGTTTAACGCCTATGTTAATGCAAACCAAGCTCGAGTCAGTCCCTCAACATCCTACACTCCTAGTCGCCACAAGAGGAGTTATGAAGATGATGACGATATGGACCTACAGCCCAATAAACAGAAAGACCAACATGCAGGTGCCAGACAAGCAGGTAGTGTGTGCCAACAGGTTTTCTCTAGACTTTGCTCTCTTACAGTAGATTGGTTTTCAGAGTGAATTGTTACGTAATATAGCTCTATATTTAGGAGCTGGCAATTTATCAGAGTTACAGACATGTTGAGAGTTTTTACAGTACTCTGATCAGACTGTGCTTCGCAAATGAGCAATTAGGCATCACTTTGTGACAAGTGGCTGCTCTAATGTATGTTTTTGGAGTCTCAAGTGACTATCTGGAAAGGTCTTTTCTATCTTCATATTTATTTTTAATACAGAAGCCTGGTACTTCACCCTAAAAATGAGTTATTTTTATCTGAAAACATGCTTTCTCATTTTCTTTTTAATTTTCTTGTTTGTTTGTGTTTTGAGACAGGGTTTCACTCCCATCACCGAGGCTGGAGTACAGTGGCATAATTGTGGCTTACTGTAGCCTTGACCTCCTGGGCTCAAGTGATCCCCTGTCACTTCAACCTGCCTAGTAGCTAGGGCTATAGGCGCATGCCACCATACGCAGCTAACTTTTTAAATTTTGTGTAGAGATGGGATCTCACTATGTTGCCCAGGCTGGTCTCAAACTCCTGGGCTCAGGTGATCCTTCTATATCAGCCTCCCAAAGCCACTGGCATAACAGGCATGAGCCACCACGCCCAACCAGTCTTAGCTTTTATAAGCAGTGGATTTGTTTGTTATGGTGGGTATATAAGTTTGTCTTTATATTTGTAATATATTCGAGTTTGTAATATATTCGAGTATGTGCTATCCACTTCAGCACCTTTAATCAGAAGGAAAAATTAAAAGGACAAGGAGGCAAAACAAATCAGTCTGGTCATTTACTATCTGCAAGATTGGGTAGAGAAGGCTTTATTTATTTTATTTATTGTTTGTTTATTATTTTATTTTATTTTTTTTTTTTTTGAGACAGAGTTTCACTCTTGTTGCCCTGGCTGGATTGCAGTGGCACGATTTTGGCTCACTGCAAGCTCCGCCTCTGGGGTTCAAGCAATTCTCCTGCCTCAGGCTCCTGAGTAGCTGGAATTACAGGCATGCGCCACCACGCCTGGCTAATTTTGTATTTTTAATAGAGACAGGGTTTCTCCATGTTGGTCAGGCTGGTCTCGAGCTCCCGACATCAGATGATCCGCCCGCCTCGGCCTCCCAAAGTGCTGGGATTACAGGTGTGAGCCACCGTGCCTGGCCAAGGCAAATTTAACAATCAGTGGTAAACAGGGATTTACTAATGAATTGTATTTACCCATACATTACTGTACTTTAGAAATTGATATTTCCAAATTTTCTTAATGCTAAGATATATTTTAATGTGTTTAAAATTGGAATGTTTTACTATAAATACATATAAATGTCATAGTATTCTCTTTCTCCACCGATCCCCAGAATATATTAAAATTAATGGTCTATCATCTAGCCTGGACAACATGGCGAAACCCCATCTCTACTAAAAATACAAAAATTAGCCAGGCATGGTGGCAGGCGCCTGTAATCCCAGCTGTCTGGGAGGCTAAGGCAGTAGAATCACTTGAACCCAGAGGGGCGGAGGTTGCAGTGAGCTGAGATTGTGCCATTGCACTCCAGCCAGAGTGACAGAGAGACTCCATCTCAAATAAATATCATAGTAACTTATATATTGTAATATATTCGAGTATGTATTCAAGTCCAAGAAATATGTTAATTCTCTTATCACTTAAGCAGTTGATGCTACTTTTTATTTCTTACCATTCTTGTTTGAATGTCTTAATGCTGGCTTTTTATGCATTTGAGTACTTATTTATATAAAGTAAAACTTGTTGGTGTTTAGTCAATGTTTTAGGCTATACATATTTTTAAACTTTTTATTTTGACACAGTATAGATTTACATGCAGTTGTAAGAAATAATAGAGAGAGGCTGGTCGCGGTGGCTCACACCTATAATCCCAGCCCTTTGGGAGGCCGAGGCAGGCACATCACTTGAGGTCAGGAGTTCCAGTCTGGCCAACATGGTGAAACCCTATCTCTACTAAAAATACAAAAATTAGCTGAGCATGGTGTTGCACGCCTGTAATCCCAGCTACTTAGGAGGCTGAGGCAGGAGAATTGCTTGAACCCGGGAGGTGAAGGTTGCAGTGAGCCCTGATCGCCACCATGCTCCAGCCTGGGTGACAGGGCGAGACTCTGTCTCAAAAAAATAATAATAATAATACAGAAAGATCTTGTATACCTTTTAGCCTCTACTTCCCCCGATGGTAACACCTTACGTAATTATAGTAGAATGTCATAACCAGAAAATGGACATTGATACAATCATTTTTTATCCTTTTTTTTTTTTTTTTTTTTGAGACGGAGTCTTGCTCCGTCGCCCAGACTGGAGTGCAGTGGCGCAATCTCGGCTCACTGCAAGCTCCGCCTCCCAGGTTCACGCCATTCTCCTGCCTCAGCCTCCCCAGTATCTGGGACTACAGGCACCCATCACCACGCCTGGAATTTTTTGTATTTTTAGTAGAGACGGGGTTTCACCGTGTTAGCCAGGATGGTCGCGATCTCCTGACCTCGTGATCCACCTGCCTCAGCCTCCCAAAGTGCTGGGATTATAGGCTTGAGCCACTGCGCCTGGCCTGTTCTTTGCAGTTTTATCACATAGGTAGAGTCATGTGGCCACCACCACAGTTAAGATCGGGAATATTTCATTACCCAGATCTCTCACGTTGCCCTTCTATGCCCATAACTACCACTCTCCTGCCTCTTCCGTCCGCACAAGTCTCTAGACCCTAGCAACCACTGGTCTCTTCTCCGTCTCTTAGAATTTTGTCATTTTAAGAATGGAATTATATATTACATAAACGTTGGGGATTGTCTTTTCTTCAGCACAATTCCCTTGAGATCCATCCCAATTGTTGCATGTATCAGTAGTTTGTCCCTTTTATTGCTGAGTGGTGTTTCGTGGTATGGCAGGCTATAATTTGATTCTCATGTTATCAGCCCTAAAGTGTAACTACTTCAGGAGTTGGGGTTATTCTTTTAATGACCTGTATATCCCTAACAACTGGGTTGATTCCTGGTACATACTGGATATTAATAAGTATTTGGTAAATTAATTTATTGCTGTATGGTTTTATTCTGCTTAATTAATAGAAAAAGTATGTTCTACCAAGGAGTTTTGCTGTCAGTAGACCATGTATTCCTTAAATCAAAGATGTCAGAGTAACCATATTGCAAATCAACTTTTGAAACTGGTTATACATGAGATTTGATGGGAGGAATTTGTTGATATCTTACAGTAAGGGGAAAAAAAAGTAAAATTTTTAGATCTTCATGTTTATCTTTGTCCTTTTACAGATCAAACAAAAGACTTTGTTAGTATGTGCTGTTTCCTTAAAAACTGTAACAACTTGAACTTTGCAAGCTCAGAAGCATCACGTATATCAAACTTGAAAGGCACTTATGGAATGTTCTTTTTCTCCAGGAGGCCTTAGAAATGACTAAGTGCAATGCTATCCTTTGAATTTAGGGAGTGTTGGTGGTCTTCAATGGTGTGGAGAGCCAAAACGTTTAGAAACTGAAGCTTCTACTGGGCAACAGCTGAACTCTCTGAACTTGTCTTCTCCTTTTGATTTGAATTTTCCATTGCCAGGAGAGAAGGGCCCTGCATGCCTTGTGAAGGTAATAAAACCTTTCATAGATCCAACACTGAAATGTTATGTGTCTTAGAAAGTAGCTTAGTGTCTGAGCATTTGCATATGTTTTCTTGTGCTGGGCTAGCTATAGCAAATCACTGCAAATTTAATAGCCTAAAGCAGCAAAAGTTTATCATCTTACAGGCTTTAGGTCAGAAATCCAACATGGTCTCACTGTGGTAAACTCGAGGTGCCAGCAGGGCTACATTCCTTTCTCGGAGCCCCTAAGGGAGAATTTCCTTGGCTTGTGGCTCCTTCTTCCATATTCATAGCCAGCAACATTGCATTTGTCTGACCATTTTTTTCATGTTGACATCTCATCTGACCACAACCAGGAAAGTTTCCCCAGTTTTAAGAATCTGTGTGATTACATGGGGCCCAGCCAGTTAATCGAGGATAATCCCCCCCATTTCAAGGTTATTAATTTAATCACACCTGCACGTTCCTTTTGCATGTAAGCTAACATATTCACAAGTTAAAAGAATCGAAGAACATCTCAAATGCAGAAGCAGAACAACTTTTGAATTGTGTCTGTTCCCTTCCTGTATCATTTCTAACATTATCTTCTTCATTTTTGTCTTCTTCCTTCTCTCAGCAAAACCTATTTCTCACTTATATTTAAAATAAAACAGAAGGAAAAAAACTTTTAATACTTTGTTCTTCCATCTTACTTATTCTAGTGTTTTGATCCTGATAATTGAGCAAGTGATAGAAGGTTCAGAAATGATTGTTAAGGATTTCTATCCTTATTCTTTGTGCATTTTGGGTTTTTTTGTGTTTGGGGGGTTTTTTTGTTTTGTTTTTTTGAGGCAGTCTCACGCTGGTGTGCAGTGGCATGGTCTCGGCTCACTGCAACTTCTACCTCCTGGGTTCGGGCAATTCTCGTGCCTCAGCCTCCTGAGTAGCTGCGATTACAGGCATGCATCACCACACCCAGCTAGTTCTTTATATTTTTCGTAGAGATGGGGTTTCACTATGTTGGCCAGGCTGGTCTCGAACTCCTGACCTAAGTGACCCACCCACCTCAGCCTCCCAAAGTTCTGGGATTCCAGGGGTGAGCCACTGCACCCAGATTCTCAGTGGTTTTAATTAAAATGACACTTAAATCATATGGCACAGGGACCAAAATTACCACTTTTTCCCCTGCCATGCTTCTACCAGGTCTGATCAATAAACGGCCTTGACTGTTACTCAGTCCATCATGACAGGCAATTTTGAAAGGTTTTTTTTTTTTTAATTGTGAAAAATCTTCTGGCCATTCCAAGTTTTGTGTTAATCCGATGTTGCAGTTTATGAATAAATGCAAAGTTAATCATCTTGTTTTTGTTTTTTCCTTTTCTTGGTGTGGTTTAATAGGTTTTGAGATAGTGCACGGTTCTAGTTTTAACTGTCAGCCTTTGGGAAAAGGCTTTTTTTAATTTTAGGAAAAGCCTTTTTTTTTTTTTTTTGTAGTACTGTGGTATATTGAAAACAGACATTAGTCTGGAAGTTAGGCATCCTGTGTTTTGGTTTTTCACTTATTTGCTAACTAGCAGAATGACTCTTGGTCTTAATTTATAAAAATTTATAAAATAAAGGACTTGCTTTAAGGTCTATTTCCTGATCTAAAATTCCAAGATATTGGTACTTTAAGACGAATATCTTAAGCTTTGTGTCTGTTCTAACAGTGTGATTTCATGTGGTCTCTTGTTAGGTTTATGAAGATTGGGATTGTTTCAAAGTAAATGACATTCTTGAGCTATATGGCATACTGTCTGTGGATCCTGTGCTGAGTATACTGAGTAATGATGAAAGGTGAGTCTGTGTGCTCTTTTTTTGATCTCCTTTGTTTTTATATAATTTCAAGTTTTCAGAGGTTGCAATGAGCCGAGATCGCATCACTGCACTCCAGCCTGGGCAACACAGTGAGACTCCAAAAAAAATTAAAATAAAAATACCGTTCTTGAAAAATGGAATAAATGCATTATTTCATGATATGTCTTAACAAGCCTGAAGTCTGTGTGATGTAACACTTTAGAATGAGAGGCCACTTTTGTTCTTTAAGGAGATGTACAGGTGGAAATATTCTTGGCTTTAACTCTAATTTTGTTTTCCAAGATGCATATTATTTTTGCATCTGTGCAATTGATGTCTCTCTAAATTGAAACTTTATCATCTCTCCACAGGGATGCCTCTGCACTGCTGGATCCGATGGAGTGCACAGACACAGCAGAAGAGCAGAGAGTACACAGTCCTCCTGCTTCATTAGTGCCGAGAATTCATGTGATCTTAGCCCAGAAGTTGCAACACATCAACCCATTATTGCCTGCCTGCCTTAACAAAGAGGAGAGCAAAACCTGTAAGTGTAAGTGTTACAGCCTAGTCAGCTGTCGACTGTTAGCCTCAGTGTGTGTCCAGAGCTGCCTGTAATGTGCTCATAGTGGAATTAAGAGTCAGGTCTTCATTCCTCACAATAAGTGTTTTCAGTAATCTCTCTCTCATTGCCCCATTTTTCTCTTATGTTAATTCTCTTCACTGAAATGAGGACAAAAGAGTATACAAGGCTGCGTGCAGTGGCTCACGGCTGTAATCTTAGCACTTTAGGAGGCCGAGGTGGGTGGATCACCTGAGGTCAGGAGTTCGAGACTAGCCTGGCCAATATGTGAAACCCTGTCTCTACTAAAAATACAAAATTAGCCAGGCGTGGTGGCATGTGCCTGTAATCCCAGCTACTCGGGAGGCTGAGGCAGGAGAATCACTTGAACCGGAGGCAGAGGTTGCGGTGAGCCGAGATGGCGCCATTGCACTCTAGGCTGGGCAAAAAGAGCAAAAGTTGGTCTCAAAAAAAAGGAGGATGCAAACTGCCTTATTTTTAAGATTAGCATCACTTACTGACGGATATGTTAAGCTTTACTTACTGTCTACTGAATTGTTGTGCTTTGCTCACGTAGTTATTTTTTACCTAAGACACTTGAGAGGAACTAGTGTGGGTGTCCTGACTCAGGTCTCCCTTTCTCCTTCAGTTGTTTCAAGTTTCATGTCCGAATTGTCTCCAGTCAGAGCAGAACTTCTTGGGTTCCTTACTCATGCCCTTCTGGGGGATAGTTTGGCTGCTGAATACCTTATATTGCATCTCATCTCCACAGTGTAAGTGCTGTATCCTGGTGGGAATTAGGGGAGTTTGGTGTGTGTGGAAGTGGAAGAGCAGGAAGATTGCTGGTGCAATTTGTGTGTTTTCCTTATTGGGCTTCATCACATGGTTTTTATCTGTTCAGGGTTAACAACTGTTATACCAAATCATAGACAAATTCCTTTTCTTACAGTTTCACATTTAGCATTTTGATTATGTCCCCTTACATTTTAGAGCCAAAATCAGATAAAGCAGTGGTCCCCAACCTTTTTGGCACCAAGGACCCATTTCATGGAAGACCATTTTTCCATGGACCGGAGTGGGGATGGTTTCAGGATGAAACTGTTCCACCTCCGAACATCAGGCATTAGTTAGATTCTCATAAGGGACACACAAATGCACAGTTGACAATAGGGTTCGCGCTCCTGTGAGAGTCTGATGCCACTGCTGATCTGACAGGAGGCGGAACTCAGGCGGTAATGCCCACTCATCCATGGCCTGGTCCATGGCCTGGGCGTTGGGGACCCATGAGATAAAGGACCTGGCTGATGAGTAAAATGAGCTGTTTTATCCCTTTTGCATTCTGAACACTCTGTTTATACATCCCAAGGCACCCACGTCATGTGCACGTTTAACGTGGACATTGACACTAGCACTGCATCCCTTGACTCTACTGTATTTCTTTGTTTTCTGATTTTAAAACTAGTGTGGGCCTTTGACAAGTTCCAAGAACATAAAGAGGAAAATGCACATCATCTGTAATTTCACCACTTAGAACTTCCGTTAACCTTTAGGTACACGTTCATTGGTTTTTGTTTACATATGTATACATCCCTGCATAGGTCTTAGTTACACTCTAAGTACAGATGCGTGTCTTGTTTTCAGCAGTTGATATATATTAAACATTTTCCCATCATAATGCTTCATGAACTTTGTAGTGGCTGCAAAGTATTTCACTATGCAGTTGTACCATACTGTAACCATTTCCCTAAATGGTAGGTTTTCCTAGCTTTTCTGTATTATAAAGTTGCAGGAAACATCTTTGTGCTGTAAATCTTATCTTTTCTCAAATCAGTCTGTGACAGTAGTACATAATGGTTGAGAGCACAGGCTCTGGAACCAGACTACCCGGATTCATATCCCAGCTCTGTCAGCTTCCGTTTAGATGAACATGTTGCTTATTATCATCTCTGTGCCTCGGATTTCTCATCTGTAAAGCAAAGACAACAGTACCTACCGCTGAATGGTTAGGGGTTAAATGAGGAAGCATTTACCTACTCAGAACGGTCTTTGGCACATGTCCAGCAGCACTTAAGTACAAATATTGGCTATTACTTTTATTGCTGTTATTCTGATAAAATAACTGGTCAGAATATTCTGGTTTATTTTTAATGACAATATTAAGCTAATTTTTTTATTCTTTGCTTTTTGATAGAAATCAGGAAGTCACTTCAGCATCTTATTGATTGATCTCTTTCTTTTCTAGATATACAAGAAGAGATGTCCTTCCACTAGGAAAATTTACAGTTAACTTGAGTGGTTGCCCACGGAATAGTACCTTCACGGAACACTTGTATCGAATTATTCAACATCTTGTTCCAGCAGTAAGATGAATATAAATATGTATTATAAACCTAAGCACACTTAAGAAATCCATCTAACTGTCTTTCATTCACTTCAAATATTTAACTTAGAGATTTTAATAGATCTTATTTAAGGGGAAACAAAGCCTGCCAAGTTACATAATGTAAAATGTACTTTCCCCTAAACGTTTCACTTTTTTTTTTCTTTTTGCCTAAGCACAAATTTCTGTAAGTCTAACAAAACAATTGCAGTAACTCCCTTAAAATTATACTCTGTTGATACCAATTTGTCCAATTTGGTATCCTTTTTGTACACTAAAGTCTTAAATCTAAATAAACTCTAAATTATAGGAGCATAATTCTTTTAGTTGGGGTAATAAAGTTCTTTATCTCCATTGCCTCAATTTTAATTCTGTTTGGAAAGTTGAGCTCACTTTATTTGCCAGGGTATCTGGAATGCAGTATTTGCGTGGTGGTAGGATCTTGGGAACAGGGGAATTGCTTCTGATTAGTTGTGTGACTGAAAATACTGATCACTTCTTTGGAAATTGAAGAAGGTGCACTAGATCCTTATTGAACCAAATGTATTGAGTGTCTCAGTGCTAACACTCGTCCAGGCCCTCAAGAAGCAGAAGTGGACCAGAATATACCAGT
The DNA here is from genome assembly GCF_028885655.2 of Pongo abelii. NCBI lineage: Eukaryota > Metazoa > Chordata > Mammalia > Primates > Hominidae > Pongo > Pongo abelii. Next base: position 126,890,607 of record NC_071993.2, on the reverse strand, counting down.
AGTTTTCAGTCTCCTTAGACTCACTTTACACTCTGAAAAATGTATTAGTACTCAAAGAGCTGTTTTTCATGTTATGATTATATTTATCATTAATTTACCAAACTAGAAGATAAAGTAAATACACCTATTAAAAATAAAAAATTACATATAAATATTTTTATAAAAACAACTTTTCCCAAGTCAAAAATGATTAGTGATAAAAGTGACATTGTTTTACATTCTTGCAAATCTCTTTAATGTCTGGATTAATAGGAGACAATGGATGCTTGTATCTGCTTCTGCCTTCAGTCTGTTGTAATCTCAGGTTTTGGTTGAAGTATATGAAGGAAAGCTGGCCTCACACAGATGGAAAAGTAGTTGGTAAAGGAAGTATGGTTTCAATAGCCTTTGCAGATAACTGGGTGGTGGTCTTTGATACTAGACCAAAACTGTCCACATGACATTTTCTTAAAGATAGTTAAGTGTGGAATCTGAAATCCTATTCGTAAACTTTCCATAGTCTGCTATGGTAAAATTCATTAGTCTCGCCCATTGAAAGGATCTTTTATCCATGCATGATTTTGACCTGATTGACCCCGTAAAAGGGTTTAAGCACTTCCCTGGGGGTTCTCAGGACCACATTTTGAGAATTATTGAAACAGATCCTTTGCCCTCACAGAGTTTAGGTAGAAGACCAACAAATAAATTAATACATGGTAGGTCATTTAAGCACCCCTAAGCTCCCCCTGTTTTCTTAGAATCAGCACCCCTAAGCTCCCCCTGTTCTTAGAATCACTGAGGTAATACACAAAACTACTGTAAATTTTCGCAATATGTCTTACCTCTTCCTTGACAGCCTTCCCCCACCATACCCTCTTCTCCATCCCTGCCACATTGTTTCAGGCCGGAGGGATGGAAGAATGGATTGGTGTACAAGGCAGAGCACAGAAGGTGTTGGGAATGGTGGCTCAAGAGCTGGAGGAGGAGCATAGATGGGTCGCTTACTCGTTACACTGAGTGAGAAGGTGCTCGTGTCCTGGAGGCACCTCCTGAGAGCTGCAGGTCCCCCCACAGCTCAGTGTGCTCTGCTCCTTGATTTTTCTCTGAAAAGTTTGTTCAAAAATGTCTATGATAAATGAATACAATTTTAACTCAAAGAATATAGAGGAAAATTAAGCTTTTCTCTCCCTGTCTTGAAGAGTAAAATTAACATTTTCTTTTTGTTAGCTAGCTTGTGTTAGGTGAAAGAGGTTAGGCTTTGGGGTATTTAATATTTGTATGTCAGTTATCTACCATTTGTTTCATTGCTTAAATTAAAATTGATTTTCAAGAACATTGAACAAGACATTTGAGAATAAAGTAGCTCATAAAATGGATGAAATTCAAATGTAAGATCTAGATACTATTTTTGCTTCCAGAGTTCAAGAAACCATATCACTACTCCCTTAGAAATTTATAAGATCACTTTTTCCATATGAAACACGATCTTTAATTCCAAGTACATATTTTCTTAAAACAGGGAAACTTAAATTCTTGTTCACTAAAAAATTTCTCTTTGCAGTCTTTTCGTCTACAGATGACTATAGAGAACATGAACCATTTGAAATTCATTCCCCACAAAGACTACACAGCCAATCGCTTGGTCAGTGGGCTCCTCCAGCTGCCCAGCAACACTTCCCTTGTAATCGATGAGACTCTCCTGGAACAGGGGCAGCTGGATACCCCAGGTACGTACATAGATGTTTCTCTTCCATTTCTGACTTCCTTCCCACTAAAGCCAGATCTAGGAATAACTTTTAAAAGAGTATCTATGGACAAATTCACATTTAACAAATAATGTAAGATAAAGGCTTGGCATATGAATTTGATTAAAGCATATGTTATAGACTAATTTTATACACCAACTGTGTTTTGCCATAGTATTCTGAAAGTAGTACAATGGAACAGATATTATATATCTTATATATAATCTTATATATTTAATATATAATATCTTATATATTTTATATATTATATATAATGGAGCAATAATATAAAGGGTAGTATTAATATAATGGAGCAGTAATATAAAGGGTAGTATTAGATGTTGAGGGTCGTAAGGGTTCTTTGGTGAAAAGTTTTGTTGTCAGCGAATGGTTGGAGCCGTCTGTATGGGCCTACAATGTTGGGTTCTTTGCGTAGTTGTATATAACCTAAAATTTTTTGTTCAGTGAGTGTAAGGAATGGTAGAGACAGGGTCTCACTATGTTGCCCAGCTGATCTTGAATTCCTGGGCTCAAGTGATCCTCCTGCCTTGGCCTCCCACAGCGCTGGGATTACAGGTGTGAGCCACTGCACCTGCCCCAAATAGCTTTTTTAAAAAGCTGAAATGGGAGGAAGCTTTACCTTTAGTCATCTAATACCTCAAAAGGAAAGTGTAGAAAAGATATAATAGAATTTTTTTTGTTTTGAGACGGAGTCTTGCTCTGTCGCCCAGGCTGGAGTGCAGTGGCCACTCTCGGCTCACTGCAAGCTCCAACTCCCAGGTTCATACCATTCTCCTGCCTCAGCCTCCCAAGTAGCTGGGACTACAGGTGCCCGCTACCACGCCTGCCTGATTATTTTTTAACCTCCCATTGTAAAGTTTGTAAATAGTTTTCAGAGAATGTCTGAAAAATAATAGATCAAATGGTTTGCGCTAACCTCAGTTGTGGAATATATTATAAAATCACAAGAAAGCAGATTGTTTACCAGTGCTCAAATGAAGACAATTAAGAATACACTGCTGGCGATCAGCTCAAGAGGTAAAGGTAGAAGAAAAAATGAGGTAGACTGGGCACGTTTAAGGCAAAGGGGAATATAAAATCTGTAAAATTCACTAGGCTGATCTATGTATGAAGTTAGTTTTAGTGTTTCCTGGGTTTAGCCCTGTAAATACACCACTTAGAAATAATCATACTTGGGAACTATTTTATGTCTAGGTGCATACCAGATGCTAGGTATTAGATTTGCGGGGGGGATCCCCTGCCCCCAGAAAGTTCTACCTTGACCAAGACTGCTGTAAGCCTACACACTTAGTGACGTTTAGCTTAGTAAATTGGACAGCGCCTCATACCCTTTATTAAAAGCAGTAGAAACTTCATGGCTCATCATCGGTGTCAGCAAAACTGGTTTGTTTAGATGATTAAAGTCAAATGACTGAAAGTGTTTTCCTGCCTTCGTAGGTGTTCATAATGTGACAGCCCTGAGCAACCTCATAACGTGGCAGAAGGTGGATTATGACTTCAGCTACCATCAGATGGAATTCCCCTGCAATATTAACGTTTTCATTACTTCGGAGGGGAGGTCACTCCTCCCGGTATGATGAGTCATTTTTAAATGGAGGGAGGTTGACATTGGAAAAATACCTACATTTTTGCTGTTTCTTGGTACCGCTTATTAATAAGTTACATTTGTTGTAAAAAAAAAAACTGTGACTGCTGATCATTAATGGAATTGAGTATTTTGCACTGCCATGGATGAAAACCTTACATCTACCAAGCTCAGATATCAGCAAATCACGAGACCAGCAAGGCTATTGGCAGCAGAAACACCCACATGTGAGCATAGCGAGATTGCCTGATTTTAACATCCAGACTTCGGTTCTTGCTACCTTTGACCCATTGTTTTCTGCTAATCTTATGTGAAAAATATTTTAGAGTTCGTTTTAAAATGTCTTTGGTCACTTGGTAGTTATTTTCATGCTTTACGGTGAAATGCTCTGGTATGTCTTCAGAGTGGCTGGTAAAGAGAGCTTTTAATTCTGTGGATGATGGGAAATGCTCCCAGTTGTCAAATGGTGTATAGTCTCTGTATAATAGTATTCACCTGCGATTGATGAGAAACCGCCTTTGACTAAGAATGAAATGGCTAAGGATATGTTTTCTGTGTGCAAGTGTTGATAGACCTTTTTAATTAGCTGCTTTTTAGAGGTTGGCTACATTTTTATGTGCTTACTGATACCATTGAGGAAACATAAGTAACCAAGAAAAAGCCTTCATAATTATTTCTGAGGTAGTTATAAAGCTATATTTCTGAGGTAGTTATAAATTAATATTAAAAATAGATGCTCACCGGGTGCGGTGGCTCACGCCTGTAATCCTAGCACTTTGGGAGGCCAAGGCAGGTGGATTGCGTGAGCCCAGGACTTTGAGGCCAGCCTGGACAACATGATGAAACTTGTCTCTACAAAAAATTCAAAAATTAGCCAGGCATGGTGGCATGCACCTGTGGTCCCACCACTAAGGAGGCTGAGGTGGGAGGATCACTTGAGCCTGGGAGGCAGATTGCAGTGAGCTGCGATCACACCACTGCACTCCAGCCTGGGCGACAGGACAAAACCCTTGTCTCACACACACAGAAAAAAAAACATTATTCCCTCCCCCTAAATAATAAATGGTATTTTCTAATTCCTGTAGGGGCTGACAGACTCTATGATGCATCTTTCTTTAAAAATGTAGATTAATTTAGGAACTCAGAAAATACAGTGTACTCCTTCTCTTTTCAGGCAGACTGCCAGATTCACTTACAGCCCCAGCTAATTCCACCAAACATGGAGGAGTACATGAACAGCCTTCTCTCAGCGGTGCTGCCTTCCGTGCTGAACAAATTCCGCATTTATCTAACCCTTTTGAGATTCTTGGAATACAGCATATCTGATGAAATAACCAAGGTATGTCTAGGTTAAAATAAAGGATTTCCCTGTGTTGAATTGCAGTATGCATCCAATTTACATTTACCATAATTACTGATAAGGTTATTTTGCTGTTTGTTTTCTGTCATGTCTTTTTTTATTCCTCTGTTACTCCATTATTTTTTTGTTTGAAATAGGTATTTTCCAGTGTCCCGTTTTAATCCCTTGAAGTTTCTTAAAGTTATTTTCTTAGTGGTTGCCCTGGGGGGATAAACTTAACATGTTAGTATAATCATCTATTAAGGATTAATGCCAGTTTGTTTAGTTATTTTTAATTAAAAAAAAATTTGTGTGGCTAATGCCAGTTTAATTATATTATACAAAGACTTTGCCCCTTTATAATTCTGTTCCTTCTCCTCTCCTTTGTGCTGCTGTCATACAATTACCTCTCAATACATTGTATGTCCATCAACACATTTAGAATTACTGCTTTTGCAGTTGTCTTTTAGAGAAAAAAGTTAGAAATGGAAAAGACTTCTGTACTATTTTTTCTATTTGCCTATGCAATCACTTTTACCAGCACCCTTTATTTCCTCATGTGGGGTGGGTTCATGTTACTGTCTAGTATCTTTTCATTTTAGCCTGAAGAACTGTCTTTAGTGTTTCTTGCATGGCAGGTCTACTTGTGCAAATTCTTTTTTTTTTTTTTTTTTTTTTGAGACAGGGTCTCGCTCTGTCACCCAGGCTAGAGTGCAGTGTTGTGACCATGGCTCACTGCAGCCTCAACCCCCCCAGGCTCAAGCAATCCTCCCACTTCAGCCTCCTGAGTAGTTGGGACCACAGGCATGTGCCACTGTGCCCAGCTAATTCTTTGGTTTTTTTTGGTGTGTGTGTGTGTGTGGTGTGTGTGGGTGTGGGTGTGGGTGTGGGTGGGTGTGTGGGTGTGTGGGTGTGTGTGTGTGGTGTGTGTGGGTGTGTGTGGGTGTGGGGGTGTGTGGGTGTGGGTGTGGGTGTGGGTGTGTGTGTTCTCTTTATGTTGCCCAGGCTAGTCTCGAACTCCTGAGTTCAAGTTATCCTCTCTCCTTAGCCTCCCAAAATTCTGGAATTAGAGGTGTGAGCTACCATGCCCAGCCCTCTTTTAAGTTTTTGTTTATCTGGGAATGTCTTAATTTCTCCTTAAGGCTAGTTTTGCTGGATGTAGAATTCTTGGTTTTATAGTCTTTGTCTCATCATTTCGAATATGTCCTCCCACCACTTTCTGGCCTCTGGTGGTTTCTACTGAGAAGCCAGCTAGTTTCTGATGAGGATCCTTTGTACTCGCTGTGTCATTTTTCTGTCACTGCTTTCAAGATTTTGTGGCTTTTGACAGTTTTGACTATGATGTGTCTATGTGTGGATCTCTGAGTTTATCCTACATGGAGTTTGTTGAGCTTCTTGGAGGTGCAGAATAATTCATATTTTGGGGAAGTTTTCAACAAATTTGGGAAGGTTTTTGCCATGTTTCTTTCTGCCTCATTTCTCTCTCCTCTCCTCTGACACTCCCACTGTGTATCTGATGATGCATTTAATGGTATCCCACAGGTCTTCAAGGCTCTGTTTATTTTCCCTCATTCTTCTTTTTTTGTTCTGTTTCTTAGACTAATCTCAGTGAACTTCTCTTCAAGTTTAGTGATTTTCTTCTGCCTGATCAAATCTGAGCACCTCTAGAGAATTTTGACTATATTTTTCAACTGCAGAATTTTTATTTCCTTCTAAAAAATTATTTCTTTTTATTGACACTCTCTATTTGGTGATTCTCATATTTTCCTGAAGTTCTTTTTATGTGGTTTCCTTTATTTCTTTGAATGTTTAAAATAGCCAGTTTAGAGTCTTTTTGTCTAATGTTTGAGTTTCCTCTGGGACAGTTTTCTGCTGACCCCCTTATCCCCAAAGTGTGAGCCATACCTTCTGGTTTCTTTGTACTTTTTTGTTGAAAACCAGACATTTTATTTGGTCAGTGGGGTCTCACTGTATCACCCAGGCTGCAATAGTAAGTAACACAGCCACAGCTCACTGCAGACTTAAACTCCTGGGCTCAAGTGATCCTCTTGCCTCAGTAGCTGGGACAATAGGTGTGTGCCACCATGCCCAACTAAAGTTTTGTTTTTATTTTTTTCTTTTCTTTTCTTTCTTTTTTTTTTTTTTTTTTTTGGTAGTGATGAGGTCTTGCTTTATTGCCTAGGCTGGTCAACTCCTGGCTTCAAGTAGTCCTCCCAATGTGTTGGGATTACAGGCGTAAGCCACCACACCTAGCCACAACCAGACATTTTAAATTATATAATATGGCAACTCTGCTTTGGAAGTTACTCTGGAAATTAAACCTCCCTAGGGTTTATTGTTGTTGCTGTTTGTTACTGTTGGTAGGTTGTTTAGTAACTTTTTTGACTAATTCTATAAAGTCTGTATCTTTGTCACATGTGGGCACTGAAGTCTCTGCTCTGTTAGTTTTGTGGTTAATGATTGGAAAGAAATTTCCTTAAATGCCGGGAAGTAGTCTCCCAGTCTAAGGGTGAATAATAATCATAAATAAAAATAAAAGTTGGGGCAAGCCTTCAATTCAACACTTAGCCATACATTTACAAGCCTGTCTTAGCCTTCATTTCCTGCTCGCACAGAGCCTACAGGTTATCCAGAGGTGGGAGTTAAGGTCTCTCAGCATGTCTGCAGCCTTCTGAGTTCCTAGGAGTTACATACTTGAGGTTTTAAGAGCCTTCTACAGACATGTCATTTCCCAGCTAGCTTTTCCGTTTAAGGGTTTGGGTTAGTCTGTTGTTTGCCGCAGCTGTTACCCAGTGTCTCAGGTAGCTAAGATGATTGGTAATTTCTTCTGATTGTTTTTGATAAATGCCCTGGGGAAAGAGGTGGGTCATAGTAGACAGGCTTCCCGTCAGGTTAAATAAAGACAACCTTGCAAATGGGTCCTTCCAGGGAGCCACCAGACAGGTGGTCAGATGACAGTTCTCCAGGAACGGCACTTGGAAGGAGCCCTAGCCCTGTTCTCTCTCCGGAGGCTGCCAGGCTGTTGGTTTTTGAAGCTATTAATTATCGCCTGGAGGGGAAGGGGTTGGAATTTAGGAGCAGGACATGTTAAAATGCTGCAAGTCTCAACATTCTTACCAATAATCACCTGGTTTTCTTGCATAAATGCTCTCTGGATTGCTGCAAGTGTGGTTTTATTTCTAGTTTTTAAAAAGCTGATTTTGATCAGTATTAACAGTAGAGACAGTTTTCTGCGGTCCCTTCTCTGCCATTTTCACTAACATCACTCTTCCTTTGTTGAAAAGCATTGTTTCCTATGCCGGTTGCTGATTTATATGTTTGCTTGACCTTAAATGAATCTGAGTTTCATTATTTTATTTTCATCAGCAGCATTATGTATGTATATGCTTTGGTACTTTCACCCATATTGCCTCCTTTGTCTAAGAGGCCGACATCCACCTTACTACATCAGTCAAGGAACCATGTTAATTTTCTCTTCCTTACAAAAATGCACATCATTTACATTTACTTTTGATAAAGGCAGTTGAAGATGACTTTGTGGAAATGCGGAAGAACGACCCTCAGAGCATCACTGCTGATGATCTTCACCAGCTGCTCGTGGTGGCTCGGTAAGTGGCGCGTGTCCGTTATTGCTTTTTCGGTAAGCTTGTGTATATGTCTTCTGAGTTATTCAGCAGTAACTGAGGCAGACTTCTAAAAACGGAAATGAACTTTTCCTTTTAAAAACGCTGTATGAAAGGGCTCATTGAGGGGGAATCGAGTTTGGCTGGTGATCCCTTCAGCGGAACAGGCATGCTGCTTGTTCTCTAAGCTTCACAGAGTGAGCCACCCTCCAATTCTGACTCAACGATTTCTTTGTAGAAGCCTAACTTGGCTGTTGACTTGTGTGTAACTACCAGATGGTCTTGTCTCCTAATGTGGTCTGTGTTTTCACAAAGTATTCCTAGGTCTTAACAAAATTTAAAACTTAATATCCCAGCTCTAGACTTAAATTTCTGTGTTTCAAACCAGGTGTCTGTCTCTCAGTGCTGGTCAGACAACGCTGTCAAGAGAACGATGGCTGAGAGCAAAGCAGCTAGAGTCTTTAAGAAGAACGAGGCTTCAGCAGCAAAAATGTGTGAATGGAAATGAACTTTAAAGATGTGATACCTATGAAGAGTAATGGGCAAATTGTAGCCACATAATTGTAAAATTCAGATATTCATTTATACCACATTGTTTTATAGGTAATTTCTATCACAAACCAGTGACATTTCCTGAAATCAAGCCTGGTAACATCTGATGTTTATATGATATTCAGTAAGGACTTTTACCTTACTGATTTCATGGAGCTTTTGAAGTTTGTTTTATAATTATATAAATTAGTAATGATGTAAAAAAAGTATTTGATATTAAAAGTTTAATATTGATAATGTTGCTGATTGTACCATTTCCTTAGCTTCAGCTGAGTCATAGGCCAGACTGTTGAAATGCTGAAATGAAGAAGGTTGTTGCAATTTCAAAGTCAGAGGAATCGTGCTTCGCATTTCTTATGTTTTCTAGTTCTTTGTTTTTCCAGTTCACAGTGGGTTGGGGTGCATTCAGTAGTCCATCTTTGGGGAACGGAGGCGTATTTGCCATTGATTCACATGACTACATGAAATTCTGTACTGTCATTTCCCAGATGTTTGGCCACAGAAACTTTTTCCCACTTAACATTTGTTAACAAACAGCCTGCAAAACTAAACTTGTACATGGCAGTGGTTCCCAGACTTTTGTATTTTATGGACCAGTAATATTTCCAAAAATCTGGGGGACTATAAGGTTGCCAATTTACCTTGCCAAGTAATCCAAATAAATCACTGTATTATCACCATTATTTTTTTCATAAAAGGACAATCTATCTCTGAATAGGAGTCCTTTAAACGGAATGAATGTGGCTTTTGGGGGCAAAAGAAACCAAGACACTACATTGTCTTTATTTTCTCCTATCCCAGTGCATTTGAGAACCATGCATAAGGGAATGCCATGCTACAAAGTTGTGCCCAAATATGAAAACAAAACAGTAAACTTAAAAAGCAATACCCCCTTTAGAAAGCTTTTATTTTTTTTAATGTCATTTAGTTGCTTTGATTCTATTGGAGTTTTGGCATTTTATATGGGATCATCAGTTGGTTCCAAGTATGTTAGATCAGCTACTCCAGTAACAGCCTCGTACAACTGCAGGTAGGTTTTCTCCAGACCAATTAGTTTTAATAGAGCAAACTAACAGACCGTAGTAGCATGGTTATGGCAACCAGAATCTTCAGAAAGGTTAGGACATTACTTTTTAAGCTGTCAGTGGTATCAAGTAACTTACCTAGTTGGAGACAGATAAAGGATCCCTTACATTTTTTCCTATAAGGCCTAAGTTGAAATTAACCAAGGAAACAGGGTCAGCCTTGAAAAATCAAGGAACTCATTGTACCTAATAACTGAAGTAAAAATTACTAGTTGTTCAACTTTTCCTAAACTCAAATCTATTTTTATAAACTAATGTAAATAATGTTTATATTAGAGTTGAACTGGTTTTCATTTTTATAATTGGTAGACTAGACCTTCCTTAAACTTTTAGAAATAAAATGAAGGCTTAAGTGGATTTGTGAGGATAAAATACATTTTAACTGTCCTAGAGCAAAGTAGATTAGTCACCATGTGTTTTTTGTGCCAACGTAAATTGTAATTTACCAAAGAAAATATATACATTGCTTGGTCTTGCAGAAAAGTTCCCTTGAAAGAACCTTTCCAATAAATAAAACGTCCCAAATTAGCAGTACCTTGGGCTGTTTTTCATGAGTAAGAAAGATTCACCATCCCATGTGATCTGTGTGGAAAAAGACAGACCATGTCCTCTTGGTGGAAGACATGAGAGAGCTGAACTGAAGTGGAGGCGGTGGTGCAAGAGGGACCTTCCTGCTCAAGGCCCGCCCAGGCAGTGGAATGGAGTGCAGTGCTTGGCTGCAGAAACCCTTTGTCCCTCACCTATATATACACGGACAGTCAAGTTTGTTGCTCTAATATAAAGCACAGCGTTAATCCTGTATGGCCAGGAAACTGAGTAGACTCCTGTGTAACCCTGTTTGGAACTTTGCCTTCTTAAAATGATTTTTCAAAGATCTCTTTTGAACTAATTTCTGTAGAGTTTAAACGTGTATTTTATCACCTAATGTTGGGTTGTATTTTCTCCCATGTTGGGAACCCTTAATATTTTCAGGACCCAGAAGAAAAGTTGGTAGAAGCAAGCATTCAGTTTTGAATGTTTGGATTTAAAGTATAGTTTCTGATCCATTTCACTTTTTAAATCATATTTCAAAGGAGTAAAATACTGGCAACAGCTAGACCAAGTGTTCAGTTACAGCAAATTTGCCGTTTACAAATTCTTTAATCTGTTATGCAAGGAATTCTCATACACATTTGTCACTTTAAATTACAATCGTACTTTATTTTAATAATCACAAGATTTAACACATAAAAAAAAGATACCACTAATAAATAACAAAAGTGGAATGCTTATCAAAGTTACGACATAATGTTCAGCTGAGAATCAGTCACTTCAACAGGGTAAAGCTCTAAAGATACCAGACGAACCAATACTTGCCGTACAACTTTCTTACTGTGGGGATTACAGGGGCAGCCCTGGTTCTGTGTGGTCAGTTATAGTCAGACAGATTCAGCACAACTGTTTCAGACTAAATTTTTTTTGAGACACGGTCTTGCTCTGTCCCCCAGGCTGGAGGTCAGTGGCACAATCACAGCTCACTGCAGCCTCAACCTCATGGGCTCAAGCAATCCTCCTGCATAGCTAGGAACACAGGCATGCACCACTATGCCCAGCTAATTTTTGTATTTTTTTGTAGAAACAGATGTTTCCCAGGCTGGTCTCAAACTCCTGGCCTCCCAAAGTGTTGGGATTATAGGTGTGAGCCACTGCACTAGGCCCAGACTAAATTTTGGAGTTGTGGATCGTCTACATAAGATGTCAAGGATGCCCCTCCTGGAATAAATTAAAACCTGACTGACTTCTAGAATTTCCAGTAGCTAATATGTGTGTTCTTACATTCCAGAAAACAGCAAAATGAAATCTAATAGGTGCTGGTATTCACCTCTGATGTATCAGGTTTACTGTGTGCCAAGTCTTAATGCTCCTAGGTTTACACTGTATAGGCAGCAGAGTATTTTTAATGTGTTCAAGTAGAATACGGGGAAAATTAGGATCAAATGAGAATTCATTTCTCTAGTGTCAATAACCCTCAACTCCTCAGGGAATAGTTAAGCCATCAAAACTAAAATAGCTTTATATTCAAATGCTTCAGTAACATGTTAAAGTCACTAAAAACTAAATGTGTAATTTACTTTGTAGAGGTAAGAACACAAAGGAATGAACTGACAAACAGAACAAATTATGAAAAACGCTAATCCCCTAAGCATCCGCATGTCCAGCCCTTGTGTCTACTTAAAGTAGTCTACCCACCCCACTCCAAAAAAAGGTTCAGGTTATATCCCAAAGTGACCTGTTGCTGAATTACTTTCAAATAAGCAAAGTGCTCTGTAGTGTATAAGCTACTCAGGTCTACACATTCTAGAATGATGCACTTCTGTAGTCCTGGCGGTAAAATTTGGAAATCTACTCAGGTTCAGACTCCATTTAAAACCCTTTCCAATGAACAGAATTTGTGATCCCTGGGTTCAGACAGTACAATTAAAATACCCCAAGAGGTGAAAACTTCGTATTTTTAAATAAAAGCCATGGAAGGATTCTTACGGCTAAAAGCTAAATCTGAATTATCCGTGTCTGGCATTGTATAAACATCTTTTTAAGTTCATTTTGCTGGACTTGATTATTGACTTCAGGTTCTGGAGGACTCTTCTGAACTTTTGCCACTGCAAAGTTTATCCCATGGGTTAATCCAGCTTGGGTAATACTAGCAACCTGGACCATGGAACTTCGAATCTTGGCAAAGGGAGAGACTGCTCTGCTGCTACTGCTCTCTGAAGGAGAAGGAGTTACGTGAAGCCCTGTCTCAAGTTCAGGCATGCTGGAAGCAGAGCTGGGGGTTTTTTGAGATGCAACTGAATGCGCTGGCTCAACTGACAAAAACTGTGGGCCCGTTGCAGAAAGAGAGACATCTAATTGCGATGGCCGAGAAGGTGTCTGTTCTGTTGATTCTGATTGGGTTTCTTCATTTGAAACTTGATTGGTCATTTGATTTCTTTCCTGACTAGCCTGCTGAGACACAGACCTGGTCTCTGATAGGTGGGTCACTTTGTTTTGTGCATCTTGCACAAATCTGTGGCAGTAAATATCCATAGGCTTGGCAAAGCCAGTCAGTATGTGTACGTTGCCAGCAGAAGGACTTTTCTTCAAAGGAGACTCCTGGCCTTTTCCAAGCCCACTCCCATGAGCAACAGTAATCTCTGAAGGAGCATGAATGCTACTATCTGTGCTGCTAAGAGACTGGGACCGACTGCCCAGTCGAGGCGCTGAAGCAATAATACCACAACTAGGAAGAACATAATCTATTGGCCCTACACTCTCTAATGAGTTAGCTAGCTGCCTGTCTTCATCAGACTTAGAATTTGTAAGGAATTCATCAGAGTGGTAGGAGTCATTATCTGAAGACAAGTCCCCATCAGACTCTGCCTGAACCTTATCCATCACTCCTGTGTTTTCCATAGTTTCAAGACTACTATCTGATTTCCAAAGATTTACTTTTAAGTTTGGTTTTAGAAAGTTAACTTTCATTTCAGGTTTGGTAAAGTTTCCTAGCTTTCGGAGGTTGCCAATATTTACATTGGATTTGGTCTGCTTCACTTTTTGATTTAGAGATGAAAATTTACTCATTAAAAAATTCTTTCCCTGGACCAAAGAACCTTGGTTTTGAGACCTGATACCAATGATGTCTTCGTGAGGTTTACTGCTCTTCCTACAAATTAGAAGAGAAAAAAGTTAATTCCCCATGGAATCCAATATGCCAGTTCCAGTTATTAACATAAGTGAAAACACTTATTCAAATTGGTCCCAACTTCTTGAAAACAGTGCATTGCTGACAACCCTCAGAGTTGACATTAAAATAGTGCTATCCAATAGAAATATATGAAATACATACGTAATTTTTCTAGCAGCCACATTAAAAAGCAGCAATGAAATTAATAGTATTTCATTTAACCCAATATATACAAAATATTTCAACATAAAAATATTAAAAGATGATTAATATTCCTTTTTGAACTAATTCAACATAGGCAAATGTGCAGTGTGTTCTATAATTACAGCACACCTGAATTCAGCCTAGTCACATTCTAAAAGGCTTCACAACCACATGTGGTGAGTGGCTACCATTGTGGGCAGTGTGGGTCTAGCACAGCCACCATCTGCACAATCAGCAAAGACATCTCTGACTATAAATGGGAATCTGCAGCACCGTAACTAAGGTTATCTATACACATCCCAGTGTGGCTCAAATTCAGATAGTGGGGGGAGACGGGTAAGACTTCCATTTTCTTATATGTCCTGTGGGTTACCTGAATTTATTTTAAAAAATTTGGGACATTTAACAATTACTCTTAGTGTCTTCTCTCCTTTGGTATCCCTCATGACAGCTATAAAAAAGAAAAGTTGATGCTATTTGCCACAAATGTCTCAGTATGTGCACTTGTACTGTTGGATCATGCAAGATCACTGATCATGAGCATACTGCAGAAAAATTATGGGTTAAAGTAATTCTTTAACAAAAGCCTGAACCATTTTCTTCTGGCCAAATGGCTCTCTTCACTAGCAGAATGTGGACCACAAAACCCGACAGATGCTCATTAGAAAGAAAAGCCACACTTTGTAAATATGAAATAATCTGTTGATAGGCATTCTTTTTCCAAATTCAAAAGCCTAGTGTTTAAAACATACTATTTTCTCCACAAAGTATTTAGAAAAAATTTTCAATGTTTCCTCTCATCAGTTTACTTAGGAGTTAAAAATGTATCACTTGTGGCCACACGAGTGGTGTCAAGGATGGCAAAATCCTTGTAGGGCCCTTGCTCTCAGACCGGTTCTCTTGGCAAAATACCACCTACTTGTGGAGACAGTCAGTGTTACTGTGTATCAAAATTTTTAAACACACCTAGAGGGATATCCTAAGAATATTTTAAATGCCATATCACTCAAGATAATGAAACTCTGGGTCTTCAGAGTTTTTCTTGAAACTGAGGATAAGCAATAACCTTTGTATGGCACTGTTAGGGACAAGTGAAATATCCACGTCTTTCAATACAGATTCACAACCTGAGGATGCTATTCTAAAGAAATTATCCTAAACATGAAAAAGTAATACATGACAAAGGTTATCTGTCATGACTTTTTTATAAAAGGAAAAAATGCTTAGCAACCAAAATTCTTGGCAATTGAGTTTAATAGCTGTGTGCCAGGTCTGAGTGCGTTATTCAGTTCATGCAATGCACTGACATGGATTTTCTCTCATCTTACAGATAACAAAACGGAAGTAAAGGAGTATGTTTTCCAAGGTTAAAGAGTAATTGATAGAACCAGGAGTCACAGAGTCCATGTTATGAACCCACATAATACATTTCCAAACTGATCACAGTAGACATCTATTTAAATGGTAGTTATGAATTCTACAGTAATGTGGAAAATGCATAAAATACAATCTTTAGCAATAAAAGGTTATTAACCTGTATAGGTTAAAAATGTGTACAAGAGGCTGGGTGCAGTGGCTTTACAGAAGAATTACAATTAACAAGTATAGAAGGAATGAAAATTAGAAAAATCACCATAGATCATGACAGGAATAATTACTATAGAAAAGATCCACAATGGTTATGAAAATAAATAGTCTCAAGTTTACACAGAAACAATATTTACATAGTCTCAAAGTAATTTCCCCTAAATATTTAGCAATTATAAAAAGGAAGACACAAAGTTTGCAGTGCAGAATCCTGGCAGATGCTACCCCAGCCAAGTAATCAAGCTTAACCTCAACAATACCACACAGGCCATCACGCCCTCCCTCCCCACAGCACGAGGCACTGAGAAGTGCACATCGCCTCTGCGGTGTCCTTCCTGACCATGCATAACCTCAGCTTCATCAGGAAAGAACACTGGACAAACCTACATGGAGGCATGTTCTATAAAACAGCTGACCAGTACTCTTAAAAAATGTCAAAGTTATTATAGAAAAGACAAGATTGAAGAAATAACATTAAACTATAGAGACAACTAAATGCAGTGTCAAATCCCAGACTGGATCCTGGAACAGAAGAAGGATGCTAGTGAACACCTAGTGAAATCTGTACTTTGGTTAATCTTACCGTGCCAAGGTTACTTTCTTAAGTTTTGATAAATGGTCTATGGTTATAAGTTGGTAATATAAAGGGAAGCCAAAGGAAGAGTATATGGAAACCCTCTAAATTACCTGTGCAACTCTTCTGTAAGTCTAAAACTTACCTGAAAATTGTATACATGAAGAATGTTGAAAGTATTTTGATCTGCAGAAATTTGATCCTTACCTCTCTAAATACTAACACCTTACCATAACGTGATCTCCTCCCCTTTCCCCCTGCAAATAATTTTAAAGAAATAAGACTTTGGATAAGAATGCCTTTATTCTTGAGAGAGGCAGTATGCTCACCTCTCAAGTTTCTTCTCAATTATGGGTACATCCGATCCCATGGCTTGCTTGGTGATCTGCAGCATCTCTGCAATGCACTGAAGGGTATCTGCAACCCAAATATAACTGCTTGCCAATTTCTCCATAAACATACTAAAAAAAATAGCAGTTCTAACCCATTTAGCACTAAATGAAATTTGTCATCATATAATTAAATACAAATTTATTTGCTTCGATTTATAGAAAACTGCCACCTGTTCACTAGTCTCCCCACTTAATTCACAATGTTCTAAAATTTTAAAAGAACAAAAGCAAAAGAATGAAATCGGGGAATTAGAAGTTTGTTCTAGTTCATGTTTGTTCAAGCACTGTGACAAATGCCGAGGCAACAGCCATGAATGAGACAGGTATGGTTCCTACCTGCTACAAATGGAAAGAACACGACATGTGAAGAGCCTTGACACCCATATGATCACTGATGAGGCCAAACTCCCTGAGTATCCCCGCTAAAGACTCCCTTGCCCCAAACTAAATAATACATTCAGATAATTTCCCTGGGTTGCTGGAAACACAGTTGCTATTTCAAGGTCTCACATTCCAAAGCTATTCCCTGGACCCTCTCTCATTCAGTTGGTTATGATATGAAATGTCCCCAATTCCATTTGGGCTTTTAAGAATAAATAGAAAGTTTTCACTGAATACTTTCATCTCTTCCTCTTTTTACCTTTTCCATCCTCTTCAGGATTGCGCATTACAGCTCGCAGTGTGTGGAAATAGCCACTCGCTTCTTTGTATCTGTAGTGCAGTCGCATGCAGGAGAACTTTGGCTTACCAAAAAGAGTGGGTTCAGGGCCTAAAATCCCAAATGAATATGTATAAAGTTAAATCTTTCACATAACATTTTCTTCTATTATCTTCAAAAGACTCAACACATTTTTCTTCGTAATATAAATGACAGCACACAAAATACAAACTGCTGGTGACCATTTGGTTTGATAAGGCCAGAAGAACTCTTTCAATTTCAATCATTTAAGCTTTCTTGATCCCTGGGGTAATCTTCACAAGGTAAATAATAAAAGGAACACAGTTATTATGATAAGACTATATCCATCACTAACTATAACGAATAGAAAGAAAGTTCTAAGAAGTAGACAGCTTGGAATATCCCTTTCTGGTTTCTAACAGATGTTATACTGGTCTCCAAATTCCACTGTAAGAAGAGCCGACATTTCTGCCTTAGGATTTCATACCTATTCCCTAGACCTCATCAAAATGCTACTAACAACAAATGGAAAATAATAGTGAAGAAAAGCATTTGTAGGTGAAACTTAAACCAGGTACTTGCTTAAATAATTTGACCCCCTCTTGGAAACAACAGCATTTGCTTTTTATGACTTGATTAGTATGTTAAAACTTACCTATTTCGATTTTTTCCAGGTTTTCTAGACTTAATCGTTGATACTGGTTTACTTTATCAACTTCATCATCATAACTAGATAAAGGGAAATGAAGTTAAAAGAGGACTTAAATCAAAAGCATATTTGGCTTGTCAGGGAAGGCATAATAGCTGCAAACTGTTACATACAGTTAACAAAATCTTCCACAGCACATACATTCTGGGGTAAAATGTTAAACATAAGAACTATGTTAAAAATTAAACAAGAATAACATATATATAGTTCAATAGCTAAGGGAAAATAAGTTTATAGATCTAACAGTTAAAAAAAGCAACTACGGCCGGGTGTGGTGGCTCACAACTGTAATCCCAGCACTTTGGGGGGCCGAGGCGGGTAGATCACGAGGTCAGGAGTTCAAGACCAGCCTGACCAACATAGAGAAACCCCGTCTTTACTAAAAATACAAAATTAGCTGGGCGTGGTGGCGGGCGCCTGTAATCCCAGCTACTCAGGAGGCTGAGGCAGGAGAATCACTTGAACCCAGGAGGAGAATCACTTGAACCCGAGAGGCGGAGGATGCAGTGCGCAGAGATCATGCCATTGCACTCCAGCCTGGGCAAAAAGAGCAAAACTCCGTCTCAAAAAAAAAAAAAAAAGTAACTACAAGGTTAAAATAATTTTTTATAAAAACTCATATAAAATGAAAACAAACCTAAAACCTAACCTACAAGGCAAACGCGCGCGCGCACACACACACACACACAGAGAGAGAGCAAGAGACAGAGGGGGAGAGAGATGGAGGGAGAGAGAGAGAAAGAGAAACAAACTATGTATTTGGGAACAATACAGCTGTTAAATCTGATATCCAAAATCAAGAATGAAAAATCCATATGATATATGCCAACAGGCATCTGGGCAAATGACTAAAAAACAATAGTTTACACAAAGCCAAAAATAAATTGAATATTTACTTAGTAAATACAAATTAGAACAATTCTGGTAAGGTGTGAGGAAACAAGTGCTTGTATTTTGCTACTAGCACTGTTCATTGAGAGTCTTTCTGGAGATCAATCTGACAACAAACCACAAAAGTCATAATTCATCATACCCTTATAACCAAAGAAGTGCGCAGGCGCATGCACACACACACACACACACACACACACACACACGTGTTATTGCATAAAGACAACCGCATCATTCGTAGTAACAAAAAATTGTAAGTAATTTAATACCTAACAGTGAGGAAAAACTTCACTATAGTAATGCAAACAATGATATGTGGTCATTAGTGATAAAAATGTATGGAATACATCAAAACCTGGGAAATATGTAGGAAATAACACCAAATGCCGAAAGAATACACTATAACATAAACATACTAATTTAACTGTAAAATCTTGCTTTCAAACCGATAAAGATAAAAGGAAGTTAGAATGACGCAGCAGTTATATAAGACAAAGGGGTTCAATGAAGTTTCATAAAATACATAACAAAACCATATTCTCACATTTTTTTGTTACGAATTCTAAAAAGAAAATTTACTCAAGTTTAAAAAACAAAATCAAAAGCTTTAAATCAATACGCAACTTACTAGGCCACGTAGTAGGCAGAGTTAGAAAGCAGTAACAGCACATCCACATCTCTGTGAGTAGCATCAATGAGGCTAAACAAATATGACACAGGAGATTAAGTATTTTCATTTTCATCTGCATTTTTTGCCAAGCATATTTCTACAGCAGAGCTACTTAGGACAAAAAATTGGCCAGGGGGAGGGAAAAAAAGGTAATCAATGAGTTCTACTGCAGTTAGATGTAATACAAACTATCCATTTGAACAGCCTTTAAAAAACAAGGAAAAGCAGATGTGGGAAGTGAGGGATGGAGAGTAAAGAAAGGCAGCCAAAGGAGGAAGGAGTCCCTCAGGAAATGGGATAATTTGAGGTGGGGGAGTGGTGGGATTGGAGGATGATAGAGAAGCAGTTAAGGGAAGAAGAAAGAAATACGTGAGAGTAAGAAGGGAGAAATCATCTAAACTATCTCACATTATCTAATCTTCAAAATAACACACTGTACATTCAGGATATCTTTACGTTCATGTGGAATGCATCTTTTGAAAGACTTTTACATGAATACAGTATTTATGAGCAAAAATGGAACAAGTCCAAGCTACTTTTGCATTTTTGTCATAGATTATTTGGCTTTCAATAAACAAACACTTCCTTATTCTATTTTGCCATATTTATACCCATTCTAAAATCAATGATGAAAATAAGAATTAGAATCCAGGTAGTGTTCATGAACCATGAAACCAAAACTACAGTAAAATGTACATCCTTGTAAAATTACCAATAAGAAAATTCTTAAAGTATAAAATCTACAAATAATTAATAACACAGGCAGAATCTGAATTAAGGTCAAACTTTTAGTCTAATATTAATCTAACAATAATAGCCTTTCCAGCAAAATACAGAGATGTTTCTGCATTCTTATGCTGGTCTCCAAATTCCACTGTAAGAAAGCCGACATTTCTCCCTTGGGATTTCATACCTATTCCCTAGACCTTATCAAAATGCTACTAATAACAAGCAGAAAATAATAGTGGAAAAAAAACGTGTATTAAATCTGCGTAAGAATGAGGTCATTGTTTAACAGGTACTGCAGCGAAGGATTTACCATAATCTTAAACTGCAGTTTTTTACATCAGAGACACCTCGTTGTAGCTTGAGTCTAACAGTCTTAAACAACAAATTCACCTCAATTTGCACGTACAATAATATATCAAAAAATACAGCAAATGACATAATGAGATGCCAGGACCGGGAACACACAGATCGATTCCAGGAGCCAAAATCTGAGCATTAACCAATTAACCAATGGGAAAAGGAGAACGATCCAGGCAGCTTCATAGAGAATACCACCAAATAACACTGTAAAATGTTAAGTTTTACGCATTGATACTTACGTGCACTCTGAAAACTGTTGCTTGAGCCAAGCCATAAAAATTACGTCACGACACATTTTAATATGAAATAAATTCTACTACTAATTACAGTGTTACTTTCATCCTAGCTCCTATTTTGGCATTAATATTTACATCAGCCAAACATGATCCCCAGTCAAAAACATTATGTCCTTAACAAAAAGCACTTGGCACGTAACAGGCAGTCGGAAAATGTCAACCCTCCCCCCACCCCCAATTTTACTGGTCTTAGCTGCAGTAAATATTTAATTCCCTCCCCACCCACCCTTCCCCCTTTTAAAAAAAAAAAAAAAAAAAAAAAAGCACGTTCAATACGAACAAGAAACAAGACTAAAAACCCTTTAGGTATTTCCCCACCCCCCACGTCTGCAGCTCTGAAGAAGCTGCTCTATTCGTTTTTGTCTTCCCGCCACTGGGGCAAGCCCTCCTTCCACACTATGAAGACGAAAATTGCCAGCACCACATGAAGCCCGACCACTGCGACAATGGTCGCATAAAAGCCGCTGTCTTCAGGGGACATCAACATCAGACTTTGGAAAAGAAGTAATTTGCAGGAAAAATATAACCCCACAGGAACTTTAACCATAAGCCCTGCAAAAAGGAGAAAAATCTTGAAAGTCATAGCCACAACGCCCTCAGACTTGGGCTCGGCTGCTGCGGCAGTGGCAGCCCGCTGCGCGGTAGGCGGCCTGTGAGAGCGCGGCATCGTCAGTCAGTCCGTCCGTCTGTCCGTCCGTCGATGCCTCGAGGCTCAAACAGCTGCCTGCACCCAACCTCGCGCCTGCAGCGAATGCGGCGAATGCGGCAACTGCGACGCGGCAGTGCCAAGTCACGCCCAGGGGACACGTCTAGCTTCCGGACGCCCACTTCCGGCCTCGGCTGGCGGCCAGTGCGCATGCGCGCTCCATCCTGCGCATCTTACGCCTACAAAGGAGAGCACAGACCCCGGCCCGGCGGGGGAGGGGCGCCAGGGTGGCCACTCCCGCGAGAGTTGGCTGGCGCCTCCGCCTTCGTCAGGGACAGTGCCTGCGGCTGGAGAGGGCGCTGGCGGGCCGGGCGAGGGTACCGCGCCGAACGTCTAGCCCCTAGGCCATTGCATGCCTAAGGGACAGTGGCTGCCGCGTGCCTGGCCACTCCATTACCACGGCTGGACCGGGCAGTCGACCTGAGCGCAAGGAAGCAAGTCGAAGCAAGTTGGCAACACCACTTGGCTTAGCGGAGAGGCGAGGCGGGCCCTGCAGGTCCGTGGTTTCCTCTCCAGTCTCAGAGCCTCTTTCCCGCTGTCGATAGAGTCGGGAGTTTCCTGCGATAACGGGCGGGAAAGGACAAGAAAGGCAGAGAGGTCGGCCCTGGCCACGATGGAGTCTGTCTAGGGTAGCCCGGACAGAGCTGCGCTCAGCCTTGCATGGGAGAAGGGCCGGGACAGGCACGGGCGTGCTGGACAGTTCCCGGTTTCAAGTTCTCTGTATCCGGCGCCCAATGCCCTAGGCCGCGACCCCGCAGCCAGGCCTACTTCCCTGCTGGGACCGCGCATTTCCAAACTGCTTGCCTGTTTTTCCACCAGATATTTAAACGCAGCTGGGACTGCAGTGAGGTCAGTGAGGTACTGGTCTCTGGTACAGATTTTAAAGGGTGTCATTAATTTTGTCAGCAAGACAATTGGTGCAATATTTTTTAAAATCAAAACTAATGCAAAAATATGATAAATATGATGGACAAAGCATCAAACATTTAAGATAGAATACATCCCTGTAGTTGCATAATCGTACCTCACTCACTTGACCCTAATCCCAACCCTGTTCCCAACAAAACTTCATTTACAAATCAACAACCCAATTAAAAAATGGGCAAAGCGTTTGAATACATGTTTTTCCAACTAAGACACAGAAATAGCCAACAAGTACAAAAAAAAAAAAATCCTTAACATCGTCTGTCATCAGGGAAATCCAAATCAAAACCACAATGAGATACCACTTCACACTAAGTAGGATGACTGCAATTAGAAAAAGAGGAAAATAAGTGTTGGCAAAGATTGGAGATATTGAAACCCTCCAAAACTGGAATGTACTGAAATACATTGCTGGTGGAAATGTAAAACGGTGTGGCCACTGTAAAAAACAGTTTGGCAGTTTCTCAAAAGTTAAACAGGATTATCAGATAATCTGGCCATTTCCACCCAAAAGAACTATTTAATAGAGACAGGTGTTCAAACGAAAACCTGTACACAAATGTTCATAGCAGCACTATTTACAATGGTTAAAATGTGGAAATAACCCAAATGCCCATCAACAGAAGAATGGATGAACAAAATGTGGTCTATAATGAAATACTATTCAGCTACAAAAAGGAATGAAGTTCTGACACATGCCACAACATGGATTAACCTGGAAAACATTATGCTAACTGAAAGCAGCCAGTCACAAAAGGCCACATATTATATTATTCCACTTGAATGAAATGTCTAGAATACGCAAATGCAGAGACGAAGTAGATTAGTGGTTGCTTAGGGATGGGAGTGTGGAGGGTAGGGAAGTGACAGCTAAAAAGTATGGAGCTTCTCTTTGTGGTGATGAAAATGTCCTAAAATTGACCATGGTGATGGCTACACAACTCTGAATATACTACAAACTATTGAATTATATACTTTAAATAGGTGAATTATATGGTATATGAATTATATGTCTCAATAAAACTGTTTAAACACACACACATATTCCAGGAGTGGACGGTTGAGGCACGCAGGCAGTGAGAGCAAGTCCCCAAGTCTGAGAGCTGAGCCTTCCGCTGCCTGGCTCTCCAGAGACCCACACCCCCACTGCCACTTCCAGGGCCACCTCTTGTCCTCCACCAGGGGCTTCTGTTCTGGGTCAACATCTCCAGCTGAGCTGATGGACTGTACAGAGGTTCTATAGCAAACTCAGCCCAAGAGCAGGTTTCCAAATCTCTCATCAAGAGAAAGGGAAACAGAGCACTGCTGGGAAAATCTTTAAGCCTTGCAGTAAGTAGAAGAAAAATATCGGTGGCAAATTCAAAGGAATCTCAGCAGTATTATTAGAAAGAATCACACCCACAAGACAAAGACGTGCCTGTACGAAGAGGAGTTGCTAAACAATTCTCTAATCTAGATGGAAATGCAATAGTTACTTTGAAAACTCAAACAGCACATGACACCCGCTGTCCACCGAGAGTAATCCATAATCCATGGGACAGGAAAATGTAGGAAGAAGGTAACAGTTCTCTATCTGAAAAAACATCACCTCTAGAAGAAAACACTTGAAAACCATTCTGAGAGCCAGCCCCTGCTCCACCTCCACCAGCTCCTGGTATGCCCCAGTCTAAACCCCTAAACCACCTGGCTCTCCAAAAGGGGCTCACAGTGGAGCCAGCCACAGGGAGATTAAGTGCCTTCCATTAAAAAAATACCAAGACTCCTGGTAGGCAGGCCTCATCCTGCTACGCAAGCCAACAAGGAAAACATGTGACCTGAGAAGCCGTTGGCTCCAAAGCATTGGCTTCACTAGCTCCTACATCCACCTCATGCTGTCCCCCAACCTTCAAAGGAACAAGTGTCTAGCAAAACATTAACCACGGGGACCACCAACAGCAAGGAAAATCTAGCAAGCAGCCAACACCTCAACCATCGTGAGATGCAATCAGTCTGGCATGGTGAGCTTTACAGGAGATCTTTCCGGAACAGAGTGGAGAGTCTCAAAATTTAGCAGCCATGCCTGTCTCCAAAGAGCAGACCACACACAAATTCCACAAGTCTGTGACCCTTGTGTCCTGTGTTCTACCTCCTCCTCTTGACAATTAATACATCATTCCCTCAGACACTCCTGCTGTCCTGGTTAGTGATGGAGCTCCCCTGCCCATCTCTGCCTTAGACCCAAGTCAGCTTCTCTGGACTGAAGAGAAGCTTCAGTCTGTCTGTCAACAGACAGAACTACTCTGAATCAGACACTGGTTTAGACATCAGAGAAGACAACATTTTCACAACCAACAATACATCAGGAAAGATAGCACCTCAGCTAACGATTCCTACATTGATGGGAAAATCTTCAGAATCTTTCAGTGTCCCAAAGGATGAAGATCAAAGGGAATCACTGGGCCAGTGACTCTGTCGGGTCTATTTTGGATACCAGTGACCACAAGGAAGAAGATAAGGATGGCAGTGGAGGCTCTGGCACGTAACACAGGTAAAGAATACTCTCACAATCATTCTTGGCAACTGACCATCTAAGAATCAGAGGAAAAAACACTGTGTAGCAACATCTGAGCAAGAGAGTCAGGGAATCTGACAACAAATTGGAAAGTAACTGGGAGACTTAGAGGCCCCCAATGGAAGCTATCCCAAAACAATAAAGAAGTAGAGGGCTTGGCACAGTGGTTCACACCTGTAATCCCAGCACTTTGGGAGGCCGAAGCGGGCGGATCACAAGGTCAGGAGATCGAGACCATCCTGGCTAACACAGTGAAACCCCATCTCTACTAAAAATACAAAAAATTAGCCGGGCCTGGTGTCAGGCGCCTGTAGTCCCAGCTACTCGGGAGGCTGAGGCAGAAGAATGGCGTGAACCCAGGAGGCGGAACTTGCAGTGAGCCAAGATCGCGCCACTGCACTCCAGCCTGGGCGACAAAGCAAGACTCTGTCCAAAACAAACAAACAAAAAAGAAGTAGTAGAAACAAGAAACAAACATACAACTAAAAGGCAAACTCAGCAGAAAGCTCAGCCTGAGACCCACAGTGGGGCAGCTGCAAGCCCTGGACCAGGTTAGCATCTAAAGACACAGCAGCAATAAGGATTAAACAAAATGAACTTAAAGGTTTCGTTGTCCATCTCATGCCATGTGAGCCTATCTGGGTCATCTTTAGGGGTAGCCCCATGTGCGGAAAACCTGATAACGTACTGAATGCATGTGTTTCAGCTTCACTTGTCGTGAAGGAAGAGTGGGCAGCTGCTTTTTGGGGAAGAACTCCTCAGCTGTACAGCCCAAAGGCAGCAATTAGCAACAGGAAGGATGCACTGGCCCTTGCTGTCTAACACTTGTCACTGATGGTAAGTTACGTGTGACTGATGGTAAGTTATTCTTCATTGGGAACTTTATTATTCATTTATTTATTTATTTTGAGATGGAGCCTCACTCTGTCGCCTAGGTTGGAGTGCAATGGTGTGATCTCGACTCACTGCAACCTCCGCCTGCCGGGTTCAAGCAATTCACCTGCCTAGGCCTCCCAAGCAGCTGAGACTACAGGCACGCACCACCATGCCCAGCTAATTTTATTTTTACTAGAGACGAGGTTTCTCCATGTTGGTCAGGCTGGTCTCGAACTCCTGACCTCGTGATCTGCCCGCCTCGGCCTCCCAAAGTGCTGGGATTACAGGCGTGAGCCACTGCGTCCGGCCCTAGGAACTTTAACTAAAGAAGATGAACAGAAGATACTCACTAGCTTCCTGCTATCGGAAAGTCAAATTCTATAGTGCTGGATTAAAGAAAAACAGGAAATGCATTTACTGGGCACTGGACAGAGGTGGGAGTCAAAAATCAGGAAAAAAAAGGGAAGCATTTCATCATGTTAATGAAGAAAAGAAAACTGAAGCACAATGTCATTTCTGAGGCAGATATTTGGTAGCTGAGAACTTAAAAGATTTGAGACTCTAATCACCCAATGGTGACTTTTTTTTAAGAGACAGGGTCTCATTACATTGTCCAGGCTGGTCTTGAACTGCTGGCCTCAGGTGACCCTCCAACCTCAGCGTCCCCAAGCACTGGGATTACAGGTGTGAGCTACTGTGCCCAGCCAGTGATTTAAAGACCTAATCCTAGAAGACTATTCTTGTTTCACCATAGTGTTTTTTTGGGGTTTTTTTTTGTTTTTGTTTTGTTTTGTTTTGGAGACAGGGTCTCACTCTGTCACCCAGGCTGGAGTTCAGTGCTGCAGTCCTGGCTCACTGCAGCCTCAAATGCCTGGGCTCAAGAGTTCCTCCTACCTCAGCCTCCCGAGTAGCTGGGATTATAGGTGTGCACCACAATACCAGGCTAATTTTAAAATTTTTTTGTAGAGATGAGGTCTCAAACTCCTGGACTCAAATGATTGTCTTGCCTTGGCCTCCCAAAGTGCTGGGGTTATAGGTGCAAGCCACCACACCATTATTCATTATTTTGATTAATACAATTGCCAGAAATAAGTATGTTTTTATGAATCTTTGGCAAGAGGCTTCTAATGACTCTTAAAGCATCCTTACCCAAACTTTGTTGCAATTTACATTTTTTAATACTCTTCACCCCAGGGTACCAATTTTCCATAAAAATTACAGAATTGGAAATCAAATCATCAAGTGTAATGTGACCCTACAAAATCGTAGCCAACACTAGAAATAAACCTTTTGGTTTTTCCCAATTTTGATTATCCCAAAGTATACACAAAAATACTTGACTGAAGAAAGATGATATTGACAATCATGATATTGATACCCTCTTAAAAATCTAAGTGCAGTTAAAACTCAAGGAAAATGCAGGTGTGCTGCCAGCAGTTATTTCTGAATGGGAAGTAAAAGTACTCTTTTTTTTTTTTTTTGGTGCTACATTAAGTTGGATTGCTGCCACTAAAAAAAAAAGTGAAGGACATGAATCAAAATAGCTTTACCAAATGGCTTAAACAGACACAAAAACCTTCTGCTAGGTTGTGTGTGAGGAAAATTCATCTCTTATTTTTAAAGTCCACATATCATATCCATACATAACAGTATTCACTATCAAAGTGAAAAAAATCCATGAGATTAATAGCATGGGATGTTTCCCTATGAATCCACAGTCAACGTTTTTTATTCCTTTTAATACATAAATACTATCTTTAATTGTACTTTCAAGCACATTTTATGCCCCTCTTACTAAAAACACACAAAACGTGTAAGATAAGATCGAACTAGAGTGCTTTATTCTTAAAGCTTGGGCTACAATTTCCCAAAATGTTTCTGATTTATAATATAAAAGATTATGATTTTAGATTTCAGCCTAAAGGCAAGCATTCAATCTAGTGGATAAATTTAGATCCCGCTATTCATTGATATTTTGAAGAATCACTTGAAACTGGTTTTTGTTAAAAAAAAAAAAAAAAAAAAAAAAATATTAGTTGACCTATTTATTTTATAAAAGGCCAGGACCACTTTATAACCAATAAAAATACCGAGCCTCACTACACCTCTTGTTGCACTCACTTATGTGCATTAATACAATAAACCTAGATTCTAGGGCAGGGAGTGGGGAACCCACAGCCAGCTGCAGGCTGTAGTTTGGCAATTTGAATTTTGTTTAATCAAATACTGCACTAAAATGTTTTTCTTCATTACCAAGTTTTTTGAACCCCCTTAATTTTGCACTCAAGGCAAGTGCCTCAGTCAGCTTGCCTCACTACCAGCTCATATAGGAAATAGCCACGCACCATGCATCCATGCCCACAGCTTTAGGGACAACTGCCAGTGTTAATCATGACAACTTCCCAACATCGGCTAAGCAAGCTGGTCACCTGGACACCACTCCAACTCACCTAGGGTCACAGTCAATGAGGGCCCAGCCCCCATGGAACTTCTCATCATCAGGCAGTAGTAACTTCATGTAACTTTGTAAGAGCTGGCTAATTAGTTCCTGGTGGCTTCTCTGATTTTCCTTATGCAAAGCTTCATGTTCTTTCTCCTTCGTAAATATGGAATAAAGATCTTCTGTCACTGGAATGCCTTGCATCAAATCTAGGGTGGAATTGTTAATATCTATCATCATTTTAGTTTACTAATATATTTTTAAAAAACAAAAGAGAGTGTAAGACCTAAAACTGTAAAGCTCTTGGAAGAAAACACAAGCATAAATCTTTGTAACCTTGGATTAGGCATGATTTTTAAGATATGATACTAAAATCATAAACAACAAAAGAAGATAAAACAGACAAACTGGACATCATAAAAATTAAAAACTGTGTTTCAAAGGGCACCATCACAAAAGTGAAAAGATAACCCCTAGAACAGGAGAAAATATTTACAATTCATCTATCTGGTAAGGGACTTGTATCTAGAATAAAGAACCCCTATAAATCAATAATAAAAAGTTAAGCCAATTGTAAAATGAGCAAAGATCTGAACAGACAAGCTAACTTCCTCTTGGTGGTGCATGCAGCGCAGCCTTAATAAATCATTATAATCCCATTCCCTATGGAGTTATTCTTCCCTATCTCATTGTTTCATGGGACAATGACACTCGAGGAGGCTTCAGCGAAAGAAGATCTGCCAACCACTGGCCCTACACAGGAAAGAGACAAGCACAGATTGCTACTGGCTTCTATCTCTCAACCTTGAAGATCTCTCAGCCAGCTTCAGGATCTGGATGCAGCTGATGCTACGGATGGCTGAACTGAGAGGACAGAACTAAGGTCCTCAATGATATAACTGAGTAGCTAGGTCAACCAATGGAAGCAAGATACCTTCTTTTTTCCTTGAATACCAACTGCTAAAATCCAGTTCTGTAGTCACAGCATGCACCCTCCATGTCTGGCAAATAAGTCAAACATCTTTACATCAGACTTCTCAAATTCCTAAGTGGCCTGTGTCTAGGCCCTACTAGTCTGATGTGTGCACTAAATAATCAGGTGAAGAAATAAGATTTCAAAAAGACCCTCAGGGACCACAGGTCAGCTATGTTACATTTGGTTCTAATCCAGAACACTCTGCATTTACTTTAATCCTATACAGTAACATCTTCATGAATATTAAATTTAAAAAATGTCAATGCATAAATTCTACTGGGCAATCTATCCTTCCATTTCCTCTTCCAAAAAAATGATGAGTTGGTTAGGGTAATCTCTAAATCTGGTACCCTAATATTCTGTTAAACCATGCTTATGGAAAAGGCTGGTATATTTGTCCACAGCAAGAACACAGAACAAATAACATACAGGCAAAATAATCTGGTTACATTGCTCAGCCTTGAGTAATGAGAAAACAAACGGAATATGAAGTTTTTAATTGTTGAGGTTTTAGGGCACCTTATTCCACACTCCAGGAGCTTCAAACCCTGCTTTCTATTACCTGAGTAATAAACTGACAAATATGCATGGAAAATAGATGGTTTCTTTTGTTGCTCCAGCCAAAAATATTTGTCAAATTCTAATCTTGTAAAAATTTGAATTTGATGTATTGGGTAAGATGCTCAATACTGAAACACTACTACAAAATATGAATTATGTTAATGAAGCTGGTTTCTGTAAAATATTAGTCACAGAAGACATAAATGTTGAGGAAAGAAAAGCTTTTCTGCTTCTTACCTATAACAGCTTGCCTATAAGCATCCTTAAATCGGTTGAGGTAATATCTGTTTGCTGAGTTCACTCCATCTTTCATAACTCCTGCTAACTTCCTTTCTCCTGTCCTTGTAAAGTCACCCTGTCAAACAAAAACTGATTTTGACATCTTATTTAAACACAAGAATGCCCCCAAAATAAATTGTGGGCTTTCAGTTCACGTCTGGAATTCTACAGGCTTTTATAATTTCCAAGGTCTGACTTTTAGAATTTTCAAATAGTATAGTTAAATTAAAATATCTACTAGTATTCCACCCTGATCTAAGCTTGTCAAATGCTATTTGTGGCATCAAGTCTTCACAGTTAGATGGTGCTTTAGGGTAAAGCCATTCTTGGCAATTTGTAGAATTTCTAGAATTTACAGGTCAAAACAAATTATATGACAAACACCAAAACAATAAAAATTATTTACATCTCAAACTGGTGTAATATTCAAAAACCAAGTTTCTGACGTGGGAAAATGTGGATAGTTCCCTAGAGTTTATCACAATGGGCTTTTAGCCTGGGTGTGTAGATGAGTAGCTCTACATAGGGAGGAAAAGCAGGAGTTTCCTTACCTTGCTGCACATCACCAGCACCTGTAGAACAACCCAGTGACAACTTAAACTGTTTTGTTTCCCTTGCGCTTTTCACAACAAAGATGTCAGAGCAAGTCCCTAGAGAAGTGGTGACTTAAACTTAAGGCAAGGAAGGTGTAGTCTCTTTTTCCTCATCCCAACCCCTCTATTTCTCTCCAAGGCAATCTCAGAAATCTCAGTCCAAAAACCAACAATTTAGGAAGAACATGCTGCCAATTAGGTCAGTCACAGGGAATATTAGTAGAGCAACAAGTCTCTATTACAGAAAAAAGGTATGAATACTCATCCCGAAGAAGTTTAAAATCAAGGGGAAAAAAAGAGAAGTACTTCTCTTTAATCACTAACTTGTACCAGGTTTTTTTTTTTTTTTTTTTTTTTTTTTTTTGAGACAGAGTCTTGCTCTGTCGCCCAGGCTGGAGTGCAATGTCACAATCTCAGCTGACTGCAACCTCCGCCTCCCGGGTTCAAGTGATTCTCACACCTCACACACCTCAGCCATCTGAGTAGCTGGGATTACAGGCGCACGCCACCATGCCCAGCTAGTTTTTATATTTTTGTAGAGACAGGGTTTCACCTTGTTGGCCAGGCTGGTCTTGAACTCCTGACCTCAGGTGATCCACCTGCCTCAGCCTCCTAAAGTGCTGGGATTACAGGGTTGAGCCACTGTACCTGGTCTTTACCAGGACTTCCAAAGTTTACCTTCCATAATTAATAAAAAGCTTTTGATATTTATCACTCAACGCAAAAGAAGGACTGATGCCTGTTAAGTCCTTAATGGTACAATCTGTGTAAGAAGTACCTTGAGATGAACTAGAACCTTGAAGAATGATTAACATAAACCTAATTTAAACAAATTCTAACACTTCCTACTGCCACAGAGGACGACGCCCTCAGACTGAGTAATTTATTTACTAGAGAATATATTTTATACTTAACTTAATATTCTGTGAGGACTAGCTCTATAGGATCTTCAAAGGACTTTACTTTTAACAATAACTAAAACATTTCTTCCGCATTTACGTGTGTCAGGGAATATTCTAAGCCCTTACATGCATTGACTCATATGATCCCATAACAGTCTTTTGAAATAGGTCTAGTGTAATTCCTGTGTGACAAATGAGAGTGTTTAAGTGACTTGCCCAAGGTCAGAGCTAGTTAACAGGCAGGGTTGGGATTCAAACTCAAAGATGAAGTATGACATTGGTGGCCAAAACCTGCCAGCAGACATGCTCTGTTTTGTCAGTTTTGAAAACCAACCATTTCATATAAAATTCTGGATTTCCAGAATCCCTTGAAAAACTGGAGGGTCTGGCAACATAGGCCCCTCCAGAGAGAGCACACACTCCTCCTCAGGTCCACACAGCCCCCTCTCCCTCTGATGTAATGTGTGGCCTGCTTGAGTCACATTACCTGGCCCTGCCTTAGCCAACCATTTCAGAAAAGAGTCAGCTACACACATCCCCAATCTGGAGCCCACACACATTTCTGTGGTTTTAAACCATAGTCTAATCTGTGTCCTACATAATGACCCACAGATGCTTCCTGCAAGTATTTACCTTCAGAGCAGCTGTCCCAGCATACTGTCTGCTAATGGAGTCACCATTATTGGCCCACATTATCTGGTAGATGCGATTACATTTCACAGGTAACGGCTGTTCCGGGGGCATCACACCTAATTTTTTCAGCTAAAATGAACACATTGGTGGATTAACTGTATATGGGCCAGGAAACCATAGCAAAAAATGTGTACTGCAGAAAAAGGAAACATATTCATATACAATTTAGGACCCTTAAATAAAAGAAACGGTCTTTTTAGACTCATTTTTAATAAAGTAGTGCTTGAAAGATGGCTTTATAAATTGCTACAAGTTGAATAAATATAATGAAATATTTATACTGTTTTGGTACAATTTTTAATGTGCCCGATCATACTATTATATTTTGTCTTTGTTTTAAATTTGCCTATGAAGTGAAACTGAATATCAAAAAAGCACACAGAAACAATACTAATAGTGGCAGAATAAATTAAGTGCCTAGTAAGTGTTAACTCTGTGCCAAGGCTAGGGTTCTAAGAGCTTTTTTACACAGTTTTTTCACATTCACTAGTCCTAACAACACTATGTAATCGATACTGTTATCACCTACATTTTACAAATTATGAGACTGAGGTTTGGAAAGGTTAAGTTCTTTGTACAGAGTCAAAACCTTGTATGTGGTAGAGCCAGGGCTTAAACTCAAACCTGGCTGCTTAAACACTGTACATAAGATAAACAGATTCATGTCCTCAAAGTACAGTCACAAGGTTATTTTATGTATTTTATTTTTTTATTTTTATTTTTATTTTGAAGATAGAGTCCTACTGTATCTCCCAAGCTAGAGTGCAGTGGCACGATCTGGGCTCACTACAACCTCCGCCTCCTGGGTTCAACTGATTTTCATGCCTCAGCCTCCCGAGTAGCGGGGATTACAGATGACTGCCACCACGCCCAGCTAGTAGGAACGGGGTTTTAGTAGACAGGGGGTTTTGCCATTTTGGCCAGGCTGGTCTCAAACTCCCGACCTCAGGTGATCCACCCGCCTCAGTCTCCCAAAGTGCTCGGATTATAGGCATGAGCCACTGCACCCAGCCTACACACCACATTTCTGCTTGGCCTGCTGGATCTGCCAATAGGAGGCACTCAAGGAAGCCCATGAGACAGAAGGAAGAAAAAGACACAGGCTCCTTCACCTGTGTTCCTCCCGTCAGCGGCTCCCTCCCCAACAGCCTGGGCAACAGAGCAAGAATGCATCTCAAAAAAAAAAAAGAAATGCAGTATCAAGACTCCCAGCCCCAAACACAGAAGGGTGGGCTTGGAGGTGAGAGGTAAAAGGTAAATGACCACACAATGCCACCCAATGGACTTTAAAATACTGGCCGTCACATTTTTGAAACGAGTGATTAAGAAAATCTCACTTTATTTAACTGCTTTTCAGTGCAGGTTGTGCTTTCCAGATTTTAATGCAACAAGGGGGTTTGTATGTTGTAAATGTTCTATAGAATATTTGACATTTGAAAAATATTTAGCTATTTGCTTACTCATGGAAAAAAAGCATTTTGAAATGAATATTTGCAATCCAACAGACTCCAAATTACCTGCTGTTCCATGACCACTCTCGCGATGGCAGCTTGGACCACGTTGGTGCGATCCAGGCAGTCCATACAATTAACACGAAAAATCCCTTCTTGCTTACATATTACCCCAGCTTCATCAACCCTTTTTAAAAATAATACAGAATTATTTTACAATATAAAATAACAGGGTTTTCAAAAGACACAATTCTTTAAAGTATATCAATAAAACAGCAGCACTGGCTGTAATTTGCTTGCTGTATCTTCATATGCTATGCATTACTGAGTCATTTATAGACATCATTGTTAATTTACACAATAACATAGCAAGGAAGATATTATCCTCATCTTAAGGAAAAAAAAAAACTGGGGTGCAGAGAGACTTGTCCCAAGTCCCCAAGTCCTATAACTACTAGGCAGAGCTGACATCATCCCAAGTTATGTTTTCCTACATGTAAAAAAACAGAAGGCACTTTAAAACACCGTTGTTCCTTTAAAGTAGAAATGCATCTAAACTCTCCAGAACAGACGAAGTTATTTTACCACCCAGTGAGGAGGCACACAGCATGGCTTGCTCATCTAATTTTTCTGGGCACCTGTGTAGTCTTAACATCTAATCAAATGTTCTCTTCTGTCCTTTAAGCCAATTTAAACCTCCTGTACTCAGAATCATTTTCCGTCTCTGATAATTTTGAAATGCCTCAAAACTGAGACAAAGTACCTCTAAGCCTTCCTTCCTGTGTTAGGAACAGTGAGAAAGAGGAGAAAGAGAAAATGTGGACCATGGGGCATGAGAAGGAATAAATTCATGTCCTTAAAGAACAGTCAGAGCATTTCACTTCATTTGGCCTGACCATTTCACACCTTCTCCCTGTTCAAAGCTAACACCACCTGCCTAAGGGTCAACAACATTCTCTTGAAAAGAATAGGAACTGGGAAGCAAAACGAACCAAAAAAAATACTGTCTCTGCATGCTGCTATCAGTTTAATGCTCAGTGGTACTATGATTTTACAGATCCCTGAGTTTATAAAAAGGAGTTCTTGTAAAATACCTACCAACACCACTTCATATCAAGAATAATGTCATAAATGGCATCTGTTAGTGTCTGAACATTCTCAAACTTCATTCCTCGGCTAAAATCCATGCCAAAAGAAAGAAAAAATCTTTAATTTAATCATAGATTTTTTTAAAACTTAAGATATGCTATTTAATGTAGCTTCGAAAAATTAAAAAGAATTGTTGCTGTATGTATATGAGGTTAATACTACTATACATTATATAGGCAATTAGGTAAATGTTTATAGCTAATATGCATTGTGAAATAAAGCATACTTAAAAACACATTAAAACACACTACAGACATCAGAAGCTTCTTTCCCCACCAAATTTCCAATACTTAGGTAAATTAACCTAAGTCAGAGCCAGGATTATGGCAAAAGAACCTTGCTGTCAGAATACACATGTTAAAGGCACCATCAAAATGATTCACTGGGCCGGGCACATTGGCTCATGCCTGTAATCCCAGCACTTTGGGAGGCCAAGGTGGGTGGATGACTTGAGGTCAGGAGTTTGAGACCAGCCTGGCCAACATGGTGAAACCCCATCTCTATCAAAAAATATAAAAGTTAGCCGAGCATAGTGGAGCGTGGCTGTAGTCCCAGCTACTCGGGAGGCTGAGGCACAAGAATCCCTTGAACCCAGGAAGTGGAGGTTGCAATGAGCCCAGATCACGCCACTGCACTCCACTTCAGCCTGGGTGACAGAGTGAGACCTGTCTTTAAGGAAAAAAAAAGATGCACTGATTGTTGTTGTTTTCCTCTAGTGAAGTTTACCCATCGAGAAAGAAGTATCACTACCAGATATGAAGAGGAGCCAGCAAGATACCTTTAAGGAAATTCTATTACTTCTGCTAGGCTCAGACCCAAGCAGAAAGGCAATGCCGTCAGTTCTTTAGCCAGTGTGTTCAAAGCAAAAAGGGCACTCTACGTCTCCAAGTCCTTTTGGAACAGAATGACTGTAAATATTTTGGAAACAATTAACTCAAAATTTTAGCCAAAATAATGCCCACATGAAAATTAAAACAAAGTAAATGAATGACAGATACCCTTTTTCTTTCTAACAATAAGAAGAAATTTTTATTCCCAGCAAAGAAGAGAAACTAAGGTCCCTGTGGCAGCATCTACCAAAAACACTGCAATTGATCAACATTATTCTCAGAAAGCCATCTTACCAGTGCTCATGGAAGTCAAACGAAACGTAAGTGAGGTGTGAGTTGTTGAAAAGCAACACTTGCTTCAGGTAAGCATCGCCAATAATCTTCTCTCTTCCTGCCTGGTCTACCAAGTTAATAATAACCTATAGGAGCAAAGAAACAGAAAACAGTTAGATGTTAGAATCACAATGTGGTTTAAAATTTAATTAGATGTTAGAATCACAATGTGGTTTTTAATAATTTGGAATTATGTGTTAGAAATACTTTATAGCCATACTTAGAAATTAATCCACTCAAACATCAATTTTTTCCTATAAAATTTTCATGTTACATAAAGTTTATAAGAATTGACATCAATGACATTAATAGCTTTTCTATACATTTGCAATAACCAATTAGAATGAAATAATGAAAACAAGGTCCTCTGTAACAGCAAATATTTTGGATATCTAGATTTAAAAAGAAATATAGAAAGCCTAAATACTGAACATGATAAAATGCTGCTGAAGTACATAAAAGCCTATGATAGAAAACGTGAATAAACAGAAACGTATACCATGTTACTAGGCAGCAAGATTCAATACTGTAAAGATTTCAAGTCTCCCCCAATTAATCTATACACTCAACCATCCCAATCAAAATTCAATCAGGATCTGTTAATGAACTTAACAACTCAAAAGTTCATCTGGAAGAGTAAATATGTGGAAAAAATTTGGAAACTAATAATAAAAAAGGGACTCACCCCATTGGAGAGCAAAACATACTCTAAATCTCTAGCAATTAAAACTATCACACTGTGTAGAAATAGATAAGTGACTCAACAGAACAGGAATGGTGGCCCAGAGGCAGACCTATGTAAACACTGAAGAATCTAAGCTATGCTCATGATACCACTGTGAGGCAAATATGGACTAGTCTATAAATGATACTGGAATGTCTATGTGTGGGGTAAGGAGAAACTTACATTAGCTCCCTACATCTCATTAATTATACACAAATTCCAGATGCATTAAGAATCTAAATAGTTTTTCTAGTGATAATAGAGCTAGAAAACTTAGAATAATGCTTCTGTAAATGTAGGTTGAAGCATGACTTTCTAAGCATAACTTTAAAAAATTTTAAGCCTGTGTACCAAATGACAGTATAAGCAAAGGCAAGAAAGCAAAGTGCTACCTAGGAGAATATACCTGCAACATAAAAACCAATAATGCATAAAGAGTCCTAAATCCTATATGGAAAAAAATGGTAAAGGATACAGAGAAAATCCACATGAAAAAATACACAAATAGCTAATAAACATGAGTCTACAATTTCTGAACCTACACTCAGTGAAGAGATGACAACTTTAATACTCAAAGAAATGCAATTTAAAACAGAAAATTAGTTTTCACCTATACCTAGGCAAACGTGAATACTAAACACAGACCGTACTGTGGGGAAATGGGCACTAGCTCCTACTGTTGCTTTAAAACAAATTTTTTTAAAAACCTGGTGTGATCTTTTCAGAAGCAACAGAGTGGTATCAAATTTAAATATACCTACTGTCTGATCCAGCAATTTCATTTCCATAAATTTATTCTATAAAACATACAAGTATCCCAAAATATATAAAATGCTTTCTGTTCCTAGTCCATGGAGTTTTTAAAAAAGAAAGATATTTTCTGGAGAGTTTTTGTAATAGCAAAATAACTAGTATATCCTAAAGGTCCACCAATAGAGAAATGGTTAAACAGCAGCCATGAGATCTTAAACGAAAACAGCTGCACAATAGTATATATGGCATAGTTTTGTTTTGACTCGAGTTTTTTATTGTGTATATGCATGTGTCAAGGTGGGTTTTTTGCTGCGGATGACAAATTTGAGTCAACTGACTCATACCTCAGAACAAGTCTGGAGGTAGGATAGTTCCAACATGGCTTAATAGTGATTCCCAATACCATTAAGGACACAGGTTCTTTCCATCCCTTTACTCTGCCATTCTTCCCATCTTTTTTATTCTGCCAGCATATCGGCTGATCCTGAGGCTGGTTCCTTCAGTCTTGAGAGAGCTGTAGCAGTTCCACATCAAACCCAGACACAGCAACCACAGGGGGACTATTGGTTCCTGTATCTCTTATTAGAGCAGAAAACCTGTTCCCAGAAGCCTCCCAGGAGACTTCTCCCACATCACGTTATCTCATTGGCTAAATCTCCAATGAACATACACAGGTCCATGCCTGAACCAATCACTGGTGACAGCAAATGGGGCCACCATGGCTGAGTCAGACCGACTGTGGGCCCAACACCCTGGAAAGTAATTACCCAGGAAAAGGTGGATAAATGAACACTGTTGGGGTACTGTTCGAAATCAGGAAGTATCTGCTCAATACACACACCTAGAAAATTGATGTGAATGTCAACAGGGAGCAGGGATGAGTGTGGGAAGCGGTTATTTCCTCTGCTTGCAAACCTTAGTATTGTTTTGTTTTATAATTGCGTGTTACATTTAAAATGTGGTTTATTAGTTATTGTATTTTTATTGTTTAATTTTATTTATTTACTTATTTATTTTGGAGACAGAGTCTCACTCCATCACCCAGGCTGGAGTGCAGTGGCACAATCATGGCTCACTGTAGCCTTCACCTGCTGGGCTCAAGTGATCCTCCCACTTCAGCCTTTTGTGTAGCTGGGACTACAGCCATGTGCCACCAGGCCTGGCTAATTTTTTAATTTTTTTGTAGAGACAGGCTCTATTCTTTATATCTACTTATAATTACACATATTGCTAATACATGAATTTATTCCCACTGAAAGAAATTCAAATGTAAAATAAGGTCAAATCCTTCCTGACCACAACCCAATCCTATGGCCCTCCCTGGAGGTAACTCCTGTTATCAGTTGGGTGTATCCCCATTCAGCCCACATAAATGCATTTCTGTACAAATATGCATGTCATATGTGTGTGGATAGAATAAATGGAAGAGAACCAACTGTATGTAAATGACCTAATTTTGTTTTGTGGGATTTTTTAAATGGCTAACATACCATATGCTGTTAAAGTTTTCTCTCCTTACTCCACAAGGTGATTTTAAGATCTTCCCAGGTTAGTACACGTGGATCTACCTCATTCTTTTCCATCATTTATATTCAATACTTTAGATGTGCCATGCCTGATTTTCCCACCTATTGTCCTCCTGATGAACAATTAGGTTGTTTCTATGCTGCAATGAGTGTTCTTGTACATGCCTCCTTGACTGAATATGTTTCTCTCAGACAGATTTAAAAAATTTTTTCTATTACAGTTCTAGTTGCTCCACGTCCTTGTCAAAACTTGGTATCCCTCCAAATTTTTTTTTTTTTTTTTTTGAGACAGAGTGTTGCTCTGTCTCCATCCAGGCAGGAGCACAGTGGTATGATCTTGGCTCACTGCAACCTCCGCCTCCTGGGCTCAAGTGATTCTCCCACTTCAGCCTCCTGAGTAGCTGGGACTACAGGTGCATCCCACCGTGCCCAGCTAATTTTTGTATTTTTAGTAGAGAAAGGATTTCTCCATGTTACCTAAGCTTTCCAACTTTTTTATGTTAGCCATTCTGGTGTGTTGAGTAGTGGCTTTAATTTGCATTTCCCTGACAGTTAATGAAGTGGAGCCCTTTTGCATACATCTACTGACTTTCTGGATATCCTCTTTTGTCCAGCTCTCTTTTGGGTTGTACATCCTTTTGAATAAATTTTTAGGTTTTTGGTTTTTTTTTTGAGACGGAATCTCACTCTGTCATCCAGGAGTGCAGTGGCACAATCTTCGCTTACTGCAACTTCTACCTCCTGGGTTCAAACAATTCTCCTGCCTCAGCCTCCCGAGAAGCTGGGATTACAGGCACAAGCCACCATGCCCGGTTAATTTTTTTCAGTAGAGACAGGGTTTCATCATGCTGGCCAGGGTGGTCTCAAACTCCTGACCTCGTGATCCACCCACCTTGGCCTCCCAAAGTGCTGGGATTACAGGCGTGAGCCACCACACCCAGCAGGCATTTTTAAATATACTCTAGATATGAGACCTTTGTCATACATACATTGAAAAATCTTAAATATCTTCTACCACTTTGTGAACTGCCTTTCCATTTTCTGGTGTCTTAACAAATAGAAGTTTTTTATTTTAATAAAGCCAAATGTATCAAGTTTTTTTCACTATGGTGTTTTCTAAAGTCCTATATAATTTTAATAAAATTTTAATAATATTTACAACAGTATTTTAATATTTATAATTTAGTAAAGTTTTAATAAAAACAAATTTAAAGTCTAATTTGTCATTTTTTTCATTAGAGTGTTTTTTAAAAATAAAAACTATTTCCTAGATGGGCATTACTAAACAACTAATAAAATATGTGATACATAATAATACATTGAAAACATGGGAAGACAATAGTTAGTGCTTTTTAAAGTCCTATTTAAGTCACCAGGTCAAAAAGATGTTCTATTTTTTCTTCTAAAAGTTTTATTGCTTAACCTTTCACATTTAGGTTCATAATCCATCTCAACTGATTTTTGTATAGGGTATATAGGATAGATATCAAAAATTAAAATTACTGGGTTAAGCAGTATGTTTAATTGATAATACCTTCAAAATGGCTGTACCAACTTATGCTCCTTCGACCAATGTGTGAGAGTTATTTCAAAACCTAAATACTCGCCCCTTTTAACTCTTATCATCAAACCTCATAATTTTTTCAATCTGAGGGTTTACTATTTCCCTGCTGAGACTTTGTGATTGCCCAAAATTTATATATTAATTTAGGAAGAACTGAAATCTATTTAATATTGAGACTTCCCTTCCAGGTATTTTCTCTCCACTTAAGTCAGGTTTTCTGTTGTGTTCTTCAGTAGTTTTTTTCTTTTTTTCCTCCATATACATGCTATCTTTTTGTTATTTTAGGCTGTTTCTTCCTATTTCATTTTTGTTGCTGAAAAAAAAATGCATTTACCTATTCATTACACATTCCACGGCATTACTCATTCACACTGGTCACTGCTAATGGATAACAGCATTACTATTATATATTCATCTTGTATCAAAATCATTGAACTTGTATCTCACCTACCAGTTTTCAGTTGATTTTGGTTTATACACTTGCATTCTTATATGTGAGTGAATATGAAGGTGAGCAGAGAAAAAAAGATACTGAAAAATACATAACAAGTTATCTCCAGGAGGTTGAACTGTAGGTGGTACTGAGACATGACTTTCATTCCTTGGTCTAGATGCTTCTTAGATTGTTATAATTAATTGATAGCAATCTAACCTCTTCACGCTATCCAAACACAGTCTAAAGTAGCTGACCCTGCCGGGCACAGTGGCACGTGCCTGTAGTCTCAGCTACTCGGGAGGCTGAGGAGAGAAAACTGCTTGAGCCCTGGGCAATATAGCAAGACAGTGTCTCTTTTAAAAAAAAAAAAAAAAAAAAAGTAGCTGACTCAATGATTATTCTTAAAGAATATTAAGAAAACTCTTAGCTTAAATGTGTTAAACTTCATGACAAATGCTTTAATTTTGAATAGTACAATTTTCATGAAATTTAAAGAAAAAGTTATTTCTAAAGATGAAGGAACATTTTACTACTGTAGATCAAAGCCCACCTGTTTTTTGTAAATGTTCAGTTGTTCTTCGAAATGGGCACAGAAATAGGCAACAGTTTCCTTTTCACCTACAAAGAAGTGATACAAAATCTTTTTTTCTTCCCATGTTTAAGACATATTAGTGTCTACTCCATCTTTATTCTTACTTTTAATTTATTGACAGACCAAATGAACTAAGATTGTCTAAAACCATCATTTAAAAATGAAATGCTAAGTCAAAGATCTGATTTTTTTCCAGTTACACTACACTAAAATATATCTGAAAGTGCAAACTATGACATTATGAGATTATTTATATATCCAGCCTACTTCTCAGAAAAACTTTCACGTAGTTTATAAGAGAATAAAAACCCCTCTAAAACAATATTTTAAAAACCAAAGCCTTACTGAATTCTCACAAAGAATACCAACTAAGTTGAGAGAGAAATACACTTTAACAATTTTTTTAAAATCAAGCTCATTCAGTAATCTAATTAGATTTAAATGACTTCGCTATTCCAAGACTAAAGTTAAAATACTGGAAGAAACAAAATACTCAAGATTTAAAAAAAAAAAAAAAAAAAAAAAAAAAAAAAAAACCTTTCACAGAAAAACATTTGAGTAAAGGCATCTTATTGATTTTTGGCAGATTCCATCTTAAGCTATTTCCTGCTTCTACGAATACTGGCTAGATTCGCTCCTTTCCAAAGTTAAACATTCAATAAAGTACTCTTCAAAGCAACAGCAATTTAAAATCTCTGAAGTAAGCTGTTTTGCTCTACCATTAGAGAAATTTTTTATTGTTAAATAAATGACTTAGTCAACTATTTTTACTCCTATGATTATTACATTACTATTACATTTTTCAAATACAAGTTATTGTTTTGAATGAAGTATCTGGCAAAGCAAATCCAAACTTAACGTAACCAATTTCTTAAAAACTATTCTCTCTGAAATCACCATTTGCAAACCAAATAATTGACCTGCTTACTTCTGTCCAGCCGCGGTCTTGGGTTATATCGATACCCAACCTGGCTCCAAAAGACAGGCACAGAGCCTCGTGTTTGAACAAATGACAGGGTATGATTATGAACATGAATCAACTGCTCAGTCTCCACATAATTGGCAACATTTCCATTTTTATCCACTCCTCTTCGTTTATAGCGCATTCCTGAAAGAAAATTAAAGCAGAAAACAGCAACTTTTTAAAAAATTTATTTAGTCTGACTAGATTATGCTTCCTAATCAAATGTATATCTTCCAGGATAGCCTGGGGGATTCAGTGTGCAACTGCCAAGCAGAACAGTATCAACTTACCCAAAATCATAACTGTATGCATCATTGTTTTTAACAAGTTGAAGCTCAGTTCCTCTGAACTGAAAAAGAAAGGTTTTCCCAAAGGCACTAGCACATAGGAAGGATTTATCACGGTGATACATGCTGTCAGTGGAGTGCCAGTATTCGGAAGCACATCTCAAGTGACTTTCTCTCTTCTATGTATGTACCTCCTTTTCCTTCTCATTTTGCTAACTCTCTCTTATTCACCCCTCTTCAAAAATGTGTCCCCAATTATATCACAGTATTTAGAGTCCCCAAGCACTTTGAAGCCAACTGTGTTTCCAAATCCATTATTGTCATTAGCATTTCAACACATCTGCAGCTTTTCCATTCTCGCCTGGATTTGATTTGCATGCTATTACA
This sequence comes from Pongo abelii, assembly GCF_028885655.2. Taxonomy (NCBI): domain Eukaryota; kingdom Metazoa; phylum Chordata; class Mammalia; order Primates; family Hominidae; genus Pongo; species Pongo abelii. The sequence goes on along the minus strand of NC_071993.2, from coordinate 126,847,387 downwards.
GCCCTCCACTCACCTGCTCTGTGCCTACTTCGGCGTGAAATGAGAGCCACTAGAAATCGTGGGTGAATATCATCTACACAGGTGGACTCCTGAGGGGGGGTCTCTGGGCTGCTTTTCTCATCATCAGATGATTCGGTATAATTAACCACAAGTTCTTCAATCTGTACAAAACCTTGGATCATGGGGATAATCCAAAAGTCCACATCTGGAGTCTGAAAACAAAATGAACATCATATTGTTTCTATTCTGTACAGCACTGCTACTTTCTTAAACCCAAACAGTAGTCAGCACATATTTCTCAGTTTATTAGAAGCAGAAACCTTCCATTATTCAACCATATTTTCTGCTTATTGAAGAACACCACGTAAGGAAGGGATAGAGGAGGTCTTTCCTTTTCTTTATGGTGAACACAGCCTAAGAGCCAGGCTGCCTGGGTACAAATCCAAGCTCACCATTTATTAACTCACTGAGGGGAGTCACCCTCGCCATCGCTGTCCTTCTCCAGGAAACAGTAACAACTACTTCAAGAAGTTGTGAAAATTAAATAGATAATACACGCAGTGTTTAGCACAGTGCCTGCCATATGGGAAGTATTTAACAAACGTTTATGATTATGATTCTCAACTCCCAACTGTATTAAGGCTTTAATAAAATACAACCAACTCTGATCACTTTATTATGAAACACATAGGTCAACTTTATTTTCTGGCTTAGAAAAAAAAAAATCTCAATTCCTGAAGCTAAAATCTAAGTAATAAATGAAACCAAAAAAAAACCCCATTTCATAAATGTCTTATTTTAAAATGTCATCCAACATAATTAGGAGAGTATTGATTAAAGATTTCTTCTTCTGGTCAGTTGCAGTGGATCAATGCCTGTAATCCCAGCACTTTAGGAGGCTGAGGTGGGCAATTCACTTGAGGCCAGGAGTCTGAGACCAGCCTGGCCAATATGGTGAAACCCCGTCTCTACTAAAAATACAAAAAATTAGCTGGGCGTGGTGGCGCAAGCTGTAATCCCAGCTACTTGGGAGGCTGAGACGGGAGAATCACTTGAACCCGGGAGGTGGAGTTGCAGTGAGCTGAGATCATGCCACTGCACTCCAGCCTGGGCGACAGAGAGAGACTCTGCGTCAAAAAAGCAAATAAATAAAATAAAGATTTCTTCTTCTGTCTCTTTCAGACTAAGAAGACAGATTTCTCAACTTATTGTCTGCAGAGACAGTAAAGGATAAAAATGCTCCAGAGAGTTCTTCTTTGTCCTACTTTCTCTCTTATCTCCGTAAGTGTACCCAGCCTTAATCTCAGCATCCACTTCAAATCCACCTCTTCTTCCATCACCAAACACTCCAGGTCCTATCTCAGTTTTGTTTTGTTTTGTTTTATGGAGCCTGCAGATAGGATCTTAGGAAGGTGGCTAAAATTGAAAATAGTGAGGTAAAGGATCTACCTGCATTCTTATCACCATTCCCATTATTTGTATTTCTGTTCTAGCAATAAATGCAAACTCTTGACAGGCATAGAGAAATTTATGTGGCCAAATGTCACCTTTGAATATGACAACTTCAAGTCGTCAGTTTTAAATGGTAATGTAAAAGTATTCTGACAAAAACTCGGCAAAACATGTTAGAGCTCGGTATTGTCAGCACACAGGACAAATGCTCATTACAGATGCCCCTGCTTTTCTCCTCTACCACTGGGTTTTGGTGGTCACAGTTTGATCAGCATTGCAAACAGAGGTAAGAATAATCTCAGGCCTCATTCTCCATAGAGGCAATTGATGGATATCTAGCGAAGACACCACTAGATATGTGAAAATCAATGATACTAACCACCACTAAGGGGGAGAAACCAAAAGGAAAAGGTGTGAAATTTCTGAAAGTTTAAAAGATAATATATGACTTTATTCACCTATTTGCCTGCTTTGTTTAGTGTCTAAAAGACAAGTGGCACATAACAGGCCTTCCATAAATATTTGTTGATTGAATGAATTGTCTTTAGACAGTCAATTTTCCAACATACATGACCAAGAAAAGGAAAAAAATAATCATCAAACCAAAGGAACTTCATGCAATAATCTCATCATATTCTGTATCTTCCCTCAATCAAATACTGGTAGTACAGCAATGGCCTCAGAGATTTGGCTATTCCAATTCCCAGATAGAAAACAGAGGTCCGGCGAAGGTAAAAAAAAACTGGTACCATTACAGGAAAACTGGGCTTGAACATTCCCAATGGGTAGAAAGAAAATACCTCTTTTGCAGGAACTCTACGAACATGAGTTCCACAGCCTTAACTTACCATTATCCTATGGGAATGTGCTAAAAAGACAGGCCTGTGATGAGGCAGTAGAATTGTAAACTGCCTTAAAATAATGCCTTGGTTTTCCTGGCTAAATGATTCCCATTCCACAGGGGAAAACATAGTGGTCTTTAAAAATGTATCTTAATATAATTAAAAAACATTTGCTTCACAATTATAACCAGATGTTTTAGAAACAAACAGACCAATTTCAGTAGGGTTAGGAAATTTTAGAAACAACTACTCACACCAATCTCAGTAAGATCTTGTATCATGTATTTATTCCAAAAAAATCGGTCATCAACCTAGAAAAGGTGCAGGAACAATAGTTCAGAAACACATTATTTCAGTTTTCCTACAAAAGCCAAAACAGGCCATCACTTCTTCCCAAGGGCAAACCCTGCTCTACGAGCTGTGAGTGGTACCTTCTGCCAGAGGGGCCGACCATCCCTCTCCCCAGTGCTCTGCCTCTGCACCGAATTGGTCAGGTCATAGGTCAAGCTATAATAAAAGGATTCTGAGTCCATGAACATCTTCAGCAACTCTTCAAGTAATCTCCTCTCCAATTTCTCCTTCTCTTTACTTTCCTTAACCTATAAGAAATTAATCTACTATTACTACAGAAATTAAATGTAAAGTAGTCTGGGGATAACACATAAATTCCTAAGAGAGAAGTGAAAATAATCCCAAGGGCATAAGGAGATGGTGCTTCAATACAACAAATGGTTTGAAAATAAATTTTCTGAGTGGAGAACTATCTGTCCATTTAAACCTAATCAAAGATGAATTCAAAGCCCATATCAATTAAACTCTTACTTTCTTTTTATTAGGAGCAGACACATTGGATTTAATATGCGTAAAGGTCTTCAGTAGAAACTTTGAGTCATCAGGAGATGGTATGATCTTCTCTGGTTTGTTAATACCAAAATGATGCTTCTTACAGAGCTAAATAGGAAGAGAAAGATGATTTGTTATTACTAATATCTGCTTGTTAAATGTTCGAGTGCAAAAGTGAATGCTACTGCTCAGGCATTCTGATTAACAGTAAACCTCAAGAGTTAGAAAAATTATCAAGTAGACAACTGATGGCAAACACAGCTATGAGTCCCATGATGAGAAAGCTACAGCAGAGGATAAAACACAAAGAATACAGGGCAGGATATACTTAGGATTTAGAGGTGGAAAAATCAGGTTAGGCTCATAATCGGTTCTCTTCTAACATAACTGAAGAGTGAAATGTTCTGGCTGAGGTTATTAATGCTTTGGAAATTAGTATCTAAGAATTTAAAAATTGCAAAATGCACATTTGCTATGCTTCAGGGTTATGACTTTACAGGTATCCATGCTAAATACTGATGCTAATTGAGTGTTTTGGTTGAGAAGATGGCTTAAGAGCCTGCTCTAGTGGGAGCCCTAAAAGATGGACATTTCAACCACTCCCTCTCCTCCTACGCTCACATGCACTAATGAAATCAGCTTAATAACATACGCTTTGGGTCCGGAGATTCGTTAAACTTGAAGAAGCAGTAATTAGGGGCTGCAGGAGAAGTGCCGCACAGCTGACAAGCGTAAGGAAGGGCGTGGCAGCGTGAATACGGCTGTGTTAAGACAAGGCACAGAAGGTTCTAAAGAAGGCTACCTGATTAAGGTTGAGGGATTTACATATAATTTCATGTAGCTCAGCAAACAAAGCAAATATTCTGAAATGTACACACAAATTCTGTTAACAATATGCAGACCAATTCCATTTTTTCAACAAACTAGTTTCATTGCTATACTAAGTAGGAGACTCTTAATAAGAACTAATAGTTATTAAAAGCTTATTATCATCAGTGTGTTACAAAATAACTATTAACAAGATAAAATGAGAAGAAAAGTGAGTTTAAGCTTTGATTAAGAGAGAGAGAGAGAGAATCCCTGTTTTATCAAATTTGGAAGTAGAAACTAATAACTGGACCAAATTTTCATGTGCAATGGAATCTCCAGATGATTTCAAGCCTTTTCAAAATTATGGCTATCAAAAACTGTCCACACGGGTTTCACGCCATGATTACAGCTTTAAGCTGCTCCTGCCCTACCATTAAAGACAAGGGAACTAAAGATGAGGGAGAAAAGCTTTATACTCCTACTACCAGAACAGCTCACTTTATTTCCTTTCAAATAAGCAAAACTAGCAAGAATTCCAGGTGACAGGGAAGGAGAGAAGACAGAACCAAGCGTATGGACATGGCACCCCTCTTTCCGTGATCGTTTCCGTCAGCACACAGGCCCATCCTCCTCCGCACACCCCTGCGTGACTCCTCTTCCTCAGCCACTGCTGTCCTCTTACTCACTCTGCACTCCTCAGTGCCTCCAGCTCCACGCCTCCCATTCTCTCCCCAACTCGCCCCCAACCCCCCACTCCCCCCACCCCACCCCCAATTTGGCTTTCACCCCTACCACTCTCCCAAGCTGCTGTCTCCAGCATGATCAATGACCTCCTCTTTGCTAAACCCAGCGCTCTTGGTTCTTAACCTCTCAGTAGCGTCTGAGTCCCTCCCTCATCCTACAACACACGGCTTCACCTGGCTCCCACTGGTCACTCCTCCTCTGCCGCTTTGAGCAGTTCCTTTCCAGCCTCCTGCTTGATGTCTAGGTGCCCCAAGCTTCGGTCCTTCATCCCCTTCTCATCTGCATTCACTCCCTCAGTGATTTCATCCAGACTCATGGATTCCAATACTGTCCATACGCCAACCCCACCTTCCTAAATGTTTATTTCCAGCCCAGCTCTCTCCCAAAACTCCAGCCTCACATATCCCAACATTTCCACTGGGATGTCTACCAGACATCTCAAACTCAACACGTCCAAAACCAGACGTTGAGGCAGGATCTTTGTCTTGTTGACTCCTACCTCCAGTGCCTTAGCAGACGCTGCCATTGGAGCTTTCACGACCATCACTGCCCTTCTCCCATGAACACATCGCACACACCCCACCCTCCTTGATACAGCATCACTGGGGCAGCAGAGCAGCAGTTTTAAAAAGATGCTTCCCTTTGGTCTCCGGCTACTACTTTGCTTGTGGCACTAGGCAACTGCTGGCTAGCAATTTTTATATAAAATGTTAGTGATTAGTCATATGAATAACTCTTTTAAAAACCTGAAAACATGCTTACTTGCTCAAAACCGAGCTACAGATTGTTACAATTTTAGTATTCAAAACAGGATACACAGACATAGCCATTCTTTTTTTTTTGAGACAGAGTTTTGCTCTTGTTGCCCAGGCTGGAGTGTAATGGCACAGTTTCGGCTCACCACAACCTCCGCCTCCTGGGTTCAAACAATTCTCCTGCCTCAGCCTCCCGAGTAGCTAGGATTACAGGCATGCACCACCATGCCTAGCTAATATTTTATTTTTAGTAGAGACGCGGTTTCTCCATGTTGGTCAGGCTGGTCTCGAACTCCCAACCTCACATGATCTGCCCACCTCGGCCTCCCAAAGTGCTGGGATGATAGGTGTGAGCCACGGCGCCCGGCCAACATAGTCATTCTTTAAGAGCACTCAAGCCAGCAAAAATTTCCCCCCAGGAATCTATCAAAGGTCTGCTATTTCAAGTAAATGTGCAACAGCACACCTAGTCTGCACCCAAGTTTTCCTCACTCAGAAAGACAGAGTCCATTGTTCTCTTCAAGGTTAGTTTCTGGGATTAGGACCTGGGCTCATCATTCACCCCTTTCCTTTGTCCTAACCTCTAATAGCCCCTTTCCTAGCACCTTGTGACATGTTTACACAAGTGAGAATCTTCTTTTAAATCCATTCCTCAAATATGGAATCCACTCGAGAGCCAGCAGGGTACAGCGTCCCAGCTACTGGAACTGTAAGGACTATAGTCTGATTGGGGCAGGTCAAGGAGTAAAGGCTCCGATGACACTGCTTAGGCCTCCTAACTCTCTCGGAATGAGAGAACACTCCCTGCTGTCTCTTCCTCTGGTCCCCATGACAACAATCTCTCGGGGTCCTTCCCCATCTCTGGCTGTTCCTTCTCAGTCTCCTTTGTGGGTGTATCTTTCTTCTCTAAAACTGATGGTATTCCCAGCGTTCTACCCTTAACTCTCTTCTCAGTCTTCATGCTCCATCTAAAAAATGTCACCCTCTTTCCTCGTTTTAACTACTACTACATGTGCTAACTCCACTCTTTTGCCCTAATCTCAAGACTGATACATGTGACGTCTCCCCCACACTGAGACACATTAGACCCTCAAACTCAGCATCTCTACAACTGAGCAACATCCGCTCCCCAAATATTGTTCCTTCTCTGGTATGCCCTATTTCAGGTGATGACTGCACCGCCCACTGGATCATTTAAGCAAGAAACCTTGGAATCATCTTTCATCATTCTCCTTCTCTAAGTCTCTCCTATCAACCCCAACCACTTCATGCCCATTGCTATGGTGTTGATTCAGATCCCTATCTTTTGCCCAGACCAGTACTTCTTCATGGAAGTGCTGCTGGCATGGCACACAGGAGATGTTCTATGCAGGATTATCCAACTCAGTGCAGACACTCTAACAGCTCCCGTCATGATCTAGGGAGTTCCACCTGAGCACCAGGCCTTAAGTGCTAAGCATGGCCCCAGGATCCCATCTCCCATGAAGCCCTGTTAGTCCTCTCTACTGTCTAGGGGCCAAATTCCCACCTGCTACTGTCTGCTTCTAGATGCAGACCCAGAAAGGCCTATGGCTTCAGTCTGATCTACTTTAAAAAATGCTATTCTCTAAGCTTGGCATTTCCTTCCTGCCTGCCTGCCTTCCTCCCTTCCTCCCTTCTTCCTCCCCTCCCCCTACCCCTTCCCTTTCCTTCCTTCTTTCCTTTCCTTCCTTCCTTCTTTCCTTCTTTGAGACAGAGTCTCGCTCTGTCGCCCAAGCTAGAGTACAATGGCGCAATCTCAGCTTGCTGCAACCTCCGCCTCCCAGATCCAAGCAGTTCTTCCACCTCAGCCTCCCGAGTAGCTGGAACTACAGGCACATGCCACCATGCCTGGCTAAGTTTTGTATTTTTAGTAGACAGGGTTTCACCATGTTGGCCAGGCTGGTCTTGAACTCCTGACCTCAAGTTATCTGCTCGCCTCAGCCTCCCAAAGTGTTGGGATTACAGGCATGAGCCACCACACCTGGTCTTTTCTATTTTTCTTTCTTTTACCTACCCTCATCCTGGGCTTGAAACAGAGTTAATATAAGCCCATCATCCCTTAACTTCCTTATGTACAATTCCAAAATCCAAAAAACTCTAAAACTTGTATCTTTTAAGTTAAAAACTCATTTAATGGCAAAGCATGCCCTGAACTGATAATGAAGATACTGATAATCATCACTTACCTCCCTTAGTATGAATATTCATACCATTCTTTAAGAAACATTAATGTGTTTTATTGTGGGGTAATGCTCCAGAACCACTTTAGAGGGTAGAAAATACAGGGAATAACCTTTTGAAAACCCCAAAAAATTTGAATTCTAAAACAAATATGGCCCCAAGAAGTTCAGATAAGGATTGTGGATCTGTATAACAAAGTTCAAACTCACGGAAACACCTTCACTGGAAGGCTTTCTCTGTCTCTTAAAAGTGATTTTTTCTAAATAAAAATTTAAAATTACTGGCCAGGTGCAGGGGCTCACACCTATAATCCCAGCACTTTGGGAGGTAAAGGCAGGCGGACTGCTTAAGCCCAGGTATTCAAGACCAGCATGGGTAATATAGTGAGACCCCATCTCTTCAAAAAATAGAAAAAAAAAAATTAGCTGGGGGTGGTGGCACATGCCTGTAATACCAGCCACTTGGGGGGCTGAAGGCAGGAGGATCGCGCAACTGCATTCCAGCCTGTGTGACACAGCGAGACCCTGTCTCAAACAAATAAATAAATGAGATTACTATAAATGCAAACATTTCCAATGAGCATGTTAAGACTCTTCCACACAGTTATCTTTAGAAAATAAAGTATAGAGCACTACCTTTCTGAAAAGATTAAATTCAGTCCTGACAAAAAACAGGGATAGAGAAAATTACTTCTTAGGATTCCTTCCCAGTCCTAAGGTATTTTGTTTACACAGAGCCCCAGGAATTACAATGCACAGCACTGGCAACAGGATCACCTTCCCTTTTCCAGAGGCCCAGCCAGTTCTGTGTGGTATGTGGTTAGGTCCTTATCACAACTCTGAAACATGCGATCTCAAAAAGAAAACACCACAGCCACAAGCTCCACAGCACTTCCCTAGTTTTTAAATTATGCTTGCAACTTACATCTTGTGACCGAGACTAAGGGTTGATGTTACTGCTGCCATTTAAGAAAAGGGATATAAATAATTTTATGTGAAAAGCTGGTATCTACATCCATCTGAAGCTAAAATTTTAAACAGATGTCTGATGGAAACTAAATACGGAAAATGATGCGGTTATCTATTAAGGCAATGAGATACGCAAATAAGATATGCAGACATGGAACGTAAGCCTATATAACTTTAAAGGGTATTTTTTTTCTAAAGAAGCAACATCTATGTCCTCATTGTTTAAACCATTACAGATTCTTCATACCCTTATATAGATTTTTAATTTTTCTTTTTTAGAGACAGGGTCTCACTTCACCGTCTAGGCTAGAGTGCTGTGGTACAATCACAGCTCACTGCAGCCTCAAACTCCAGGGCTCAAGCAATCCTCCTGCCTCAGTCTCCTGAGGACCTGTGACTACAGGTAGACACCAACACACCCAGCTAATTTTTAAATTTTTCATAGAGACAGAGTCTTGCTATGTGGCCCAGGCTGGTCTCAAACTCCTGGCCTTAAGCAATCCTCCCACCTCGGCACCCCCCCAAAGTGCTGAGATTACAGGCAAAGTCAGTCTCTCTCTCTCTCTCTCTCTCAGGCGGATCACAAGGTCAGAAGATCAAGACCATCTAACCAGGCTAACACAGTGAAACCCCATCTCTACTAAAAATACAAAAAATTAGTCGGGTGTGGTGGCACGCACCTGTAGTCCCAGCTACTCAGGAGGCTGAGGCAGGAGAATCGTTTGAACCCAGGAGGCGGAGGCTGCAGTGAGCCGAGATTGCGCCACTGCACTCCAGCCTGGGCGACAGAGCAAGGCTCTGTCTCAAAAAAAAAAAAAAAAAAAAAACCAGTCTGGCAGTTCCACAAAAGGTTAGAGTTACCATATGAACCAGCAATTCCATTGCTAGGTACACACCCAAGAGAGATAAAAACAAATATACCACCAAGAACTTGTATGCAAAACGGCTTATAATAGCATTATTCATAATAGCTAAAAGGTGGAAACAACTCAAATGTCCACTAACTGATGAACAAATAAATAAAATGTGACATACCCATACAAGAGATTATCTGGCAATAAAGAAGAATAAAGTACTGCTACACACTACAACTGGCATGAACCTTAAAAGCTATGCTAGGTGAAAGAAGTCCGTCACAAAAGGCCACGTGGTATATTATTCCGTTTCTATGAGATGTCCAGAACAGACAAATATTTATAGAGACAGAAAGGAGATTAGTGGTTGCATGGTGCTGGGGAGATGGAGTTTCGGAGGAAGTGAGGCATGGCTGCTAACGAAGATGGGGTTTTTTCGGGGGATGATGAAAGGTTCTAAAATTGATTGTGGTGATAACCACATGACTCTGAATACACTAAAAACCATTGACTTACATACTTTAAATGGGTGAACTCTATAGTATTTGAATTATGGTATGTGAATTATTTTTTTTAATTGGCAAACAAATAAGGCATATATTTGCGATAAAAAGACAACAGAGGCAGAAAACTAGAAGTTCTATTAACACCTGTCTCTGAAATAAGATTGCTTCTGCTCCAATTACAGAACACAGACTTAAGCTTTAGCAAATCTGGGAACAGTGACCACATTAAAGGATGCTGCTGGAATAAATGCAGATTATTCAAACTGATATACAGACATCCAAATCAGAAAGTCATACTAAGGAGAAATAAGTAGTGTTGTTTAACAAAGTCTTCCTATGTTCTTAAAAAAATAATAAGACTAGAGGGAAATATGTAAAGTGCAAAACAGAAAAACTATTCTGAAACATGTGAAAGTAACACTGGTCCTCCAAAGAGCCTAGGCACAAATGGAAACACCCACCAAAACTCAGTAGAATATTGATAACAATTATTTCCAAGTGGAGGAATTTTTTTTCTTCTCTTTTACAATTTACTGTATAACCAAAAAACAATTTAAAAAGGATGAAGCTTCTAAAAACTCTTTTAAATTGAGTTATATGGAAATTGAAATAGATACCAAGATTTAAATTAACACGTTAAAAGATAATAAAGTTGTGATTTTCAACATGTGGTTCTTTGCCCTTCCTGTTGTTCACTGTTGCAAAGTTCCTTCACCATAAAACAGGATTAAAAGGAAAGAAAAAATGGCAAAAGTGTAAATTTCTAAAATGTTAATCTCTTGAGAGAAAGGTGTACCAAACTATTCACTGAGACAGGACCTGGAAATACTTTCTCTGCAGTTACTTTTACTCTTAATTAGCAAGCGTCGTTACGTATATTCAACTCTTAACGTGAACCACCATCTTGCTGCCCCTGAGAAGTGCAGTAGTTTATACTGTACAGCCCAACAGCTGTAAAAATAATTATGTCAATGGAGGAAATCTCACTTTCCTTTTTATTTGAATATAATCTCTTACCCCTATCGAGAGAGAAAAAAGGGAAAGTATGAAGAATAAAGAAGTTCTTAAAGCTTTGATAATATTCACACTTTTGGCCTTAAAGGCTCCATATAAATGTTAGTTCCTAAAGCCATCTTGGTTTTTTCCCTTTTTATTGAATAGTCAGCTACTAGTCTCAAAAATGTTACAGATTGGTGGCCATGAAGGACATCAGAACACCTCCCTGAAAGGCCTAACAAAGGTCCCAACCTTTTCTGGATGATGCGTGACATTTAATTTCCTCAGAACTGGGAGTGCCAAATACGCAAATCATGACTGGCGGATGGACAAAGTGCTGGGCGGGCTGGTTCCCGGCTCTAAATCAAACTGCCAGAGACCCCAGTCTTAGTGCTCAAACCAGAATGCCAGGCCAAAGGGGTGCCCACCCTCAAGGGAAAGGTCTGTGATAACAAGCCATCCTGATCTTTCAGTGTGTCAGCAAAACCATCCAAAAGACACTGCCAGCAAATTTATTGGCTTAGGAAACTAATACAATTTTTGCTAGTCTGGCTGCTCTTCACCCCAAAAAAATGCAAACAAAAACTGCAAACATCTGCTTTTAATAGGCCTAATTGCCACCTAGGTTTTTTGTCTCTCGATCAGCAATAGTGAATAGTGTTCTAGCATAAGTACCAATAAAAGGAGAATTAAGAATTCCAAACTTTTTTCGATTCCTGTAACAAATAATTAATATCAGAGTCTGCTTAAATTCATTTTAATGTTTCTTAAAATTCAACTGTCAAACTTCCAGTGACATTTGAAGCATAAAAATAGTTTTATTTTTACTTATTCTTAAGGCAATTTAATCCTGTCCCCAAAGTTCCTCCCCAAGAACTCTACATGGAAAAACATGTGTTGAGTTGTGGGGCAGTGTGTGCTTTGCTGTTACCTGCTGTTCAGGTAACAGGGCGGCAGCTCAGCAGAATTATACAGGACCAGGCAGCCTGAGTCTAGATCCAGGCCCCACCTGTGCCAGCTGTGTGACTTAACCCTTGCCAGGCCTCCTTTATTTGTTTTTATTTTATTTTCTGAAATCCATTCACTCATTAATTTTTTTTTTCCACAAGACAAGGTCTGGCTATGTTGCCCAGGCTGGTCTCGAACCCCTCAGCTCAAGCGATCCTCCAGCCTCAGCCTGTCAAAGACAGAAGCCACCCACCTAGCCTCCTTTATTTGTAGTAATGTCTACCTCATAGGGTGGTCTTGGGGACTAAATATTATCATCTATGTAATACACAGGGCCCACCTGGCACATCACATAGTGAACAAAACAATCGGAGTGATGACAATTACTAGGCATCAAATTCCCATACTGAGAGCAAACAGGACATAAATGCTTTCATGGGTTACTTCTACTAGGAGGCAGCACCTTGTGGTAAAAAAACACTAGCCCTAGGCAATCTCATTATTTCATCCTTAAATCACTCTACTTGTGGACTTGAGCTCTTCTCTGGAAAATAAAGAGATTACATTAGATGAGTGACTGTCTTCCTTTTAAAAAACTTTCTTTGTAAATTGTAATAGAGTAATATATGCTTAGAAAAATTTCAAGAAATGCAGACAAAAGAGGATATAATAAGAGGTCTCCTTTTCTTAACTCACTCCTTTTCCCTAAGAAGTTTTCAAACTGTACTGTGCAGAGCCCTAGGGCACCCTGGAAACAGAAGATGGCTTCCCAGGAGAGATCAAGTGGACGGAGCCCCAGGGATTCCCTCAACACTACTTCAACCACAGCAGCCCTGCTTTTCTGTGTCTTCTATACTAGATTTCATGGATTTTGAAACAAGAGTTCCACTACTAAGTTGGAAAATCTTAGGATTAAATTATTTTAAAAACATTACCCAGCTCTAAAAATGTAAGTTTCTGGTCTACTGAACCAAATCCTCATATTTGCTATTACATTTACATCAGGTTTCCATATAATTTCCCTTTATGTCACCTACCTCTAGCTCAAGATCCTGAGGTTCCATTTCAGAAAGTGAGAGCACAGCAATTTTGGTAACTTTACAGACCTCATGGTCTCCTGGGAGTTTGCCCACCAATGCTTTCTGCCGAATTAGAATAAGCCACCATGGAAGATCTGAAAGAGGAGAGTCATAATAAAGTCTGGCGTTTTTAGAGTGCTACTGTTCTGACAAGTTGAAGGTGAATAACCTAACAATGATAACAAACTTTTAAAGTTTAAAATAAACTTTTAAAGTAAAACATGTCACAAAGACATAAAATGACCCTTAAACATGTGAAAAGATGTTCAATCTCACTCATAATTAGAGAAATGTAAATTAAAACCAGTTGTGACACCATGCTCACCCAGCAGATTGGGAACAATTAACAAGAATGACAACACATGTGCTGGCGAGACTGTGAAAAAACTCAAAACAGCTGTGCAGGTGAGCATACCGATGACAAATACAACTTTTCTGGAAGGAAATTTAGCAATACCTAACAATACAACAAATGCACTTACCTTTAATCAGTCCAGTGAACCCATCTTTGGGAATTTACCCTGAGGGTACACCTCAACAACCAAAGTATATACACTGAAGCCTATTTTATAATTACAATAAACACTGGAAACAGCCTAATGTCCAGATACAGGACAGTGGTTGAATAAACTATGGCACATCCATGCAATGGAGTACTATGCAGCTGTAAAAAAACAAAAAAGTATTCTATAAATTAATAAGGAAGGATTCCTGGATGCACTTAGTAGACAACCTGAATATATTATTAACATACAGCCATCCCTCGGTATCTGCAGGGGACTGGCTCCAGGACCCCCAGTGGATACCAAACGCCACGGATGCTCAAGTCTCTCATGTAAAATGGTGTAGTATTTGTATAAAACCTATGCACATCCTCTTATGTACTTGAAGTCATCTCTAGATTGCTTACAATACCTGATATAATCTAAATGCTATGGTAAACAGTTTTTAAACTGTATTGTTTAAGCAATAATGACGAGAAAGAAAAGTCTATACATGTCCAGTACAGATGCAACCATCCTTTTTTTTTTTTCCAAAAATTTTCCATGCATGGTTGGTTAGATCCACAGACACAGAACTCAATGGATACACAGGGCTGACTGTACATAATAAGGCTATGTTATAATAACATAATAAATATATGTTTTATTTTGTTTTGTTTGAGACTCGGTCTCACTCTGTCACCCAGGCTAGAGTGCAGTAGCGCAATCTCAGCTCATGGCAGCCTCTGCCTCCTGGGCTCAAGCAAACCTCCCACCTCAGCCTCTAAAGTAGCTGGGAACACAGGCATGCACCACCATGCCCAGCTAATTTTTGTACTTTTTTTTTTTTAAGAGATGGGGTTTTGCCATGTTGCCCAGGCTGGTCTCAAACTGCTGGGCTCAAGCAATCTGCCAGCCTTGGGCTCTCAAAGTGCTGGGATTATAGGTGTGAGCCACCGTGCCCAGCCAATAAAATATATTATTAAATCAAAGCATAAAAGAATACCTAGAGTGTACTACCCTTCATGTAAGGAAGAAAATATGAGGTGATATAAACCTATACAGTCATGTACCACATAATGATGTTTCAGTCAATGATGAGCTACATATGCAGTAATGGCCCCTTAAAATTATCACGGAGCTGAAAAATTCCTATCACATAGTGACATCATAAATGTAGCATGACGCACTACACATTTGTGTGATTCTGGTATAAACCTACTGCACTGCTAGTGATAGAAAAGTATACAACATACAATTACATATATACATAAGACTTGATAATGGTAATAAATGACTTACTGGTTTATGTATTTGCTGTACTATACTTTTTACCATTATTTTAGGTATATCCCTACTTATAAAAAAAGTTAAATAAGGGTAAAAAGAAAATATTTTTGCACAGCTGTACAATGTGTTTGTGTTTTAAGCTAAGTGTTATTACAGAAGAGTCAAAAAGTTTTAAAAAATTAAAAAGTTTATCAAGTAAAAAAGTTACAGTAAGCTAAGGTTAATTTAGTATTGAAGAAAGAAAAAAATTTTGGCAGGGCATGGAGGCTCATTCATGCCTGTAATTGCAGCACTTTGAGAGGCCAAAGTGGGAGGATTGCTTGAGCCCAGGACTTCAAGACCAGCCTGGGTAACATATGGAGACCTCGTTTCTACAAAAAATTAAAAAATTAGCCAGGAGTTGGGACACGCACCTGTAGTCCCAGCTACTCAGGAGGCTGAGGTAGGAGGATTGCTTAAGCCTGGGAGGTTGACCCTGCAATAAGCCACGGTCATGACGCTGCACTCCAGCTTGGGTGACAAGGAAAGATCTCGTCTCATAAAAAAATAAAAATAAAAATAAAAACCCAAAAAAATTTTAAAAAAAGAAAGAAAAAATTTTAAAATAAAGTCAGTGTCGCCTACACGTATGATGTTTATAAAGTCTATAGTAGTGTATGATAATGTCCTAGGCCTTCACATTCACTCACTGACTCATCCAGAGCAACTTCTGGTTCCACAAGTTCCATTCACAGTAAATGCCCAATAAAGGTGTACCATTCTTATCTTTCATACTGTATCTTTTGTACAGTATTTTTACTGTACCATTTCTATGTTTAGATGAAACTGCCCAACAATGCATTTCTCATTAAGTGATGCATAACTATATGTATCCACCCATTTGTACAAAAACAAGAAGAGGAGAGAGGAACCAGAAGTCAGTGAGATTAGTTATCTCCACAGAGTAGGTAGAAATGGGATAGAAAGAAGAGGGGGATGGGAATAGGATAAAAGAGATGAAGGGGAAATGACAATTCTCTGAGTATGCCCTGGCAAATGACTGGTCTCTGAGTAGAATTCTGACTCTTAGAACAATGGTAATGTTTCACATATCCCTTAAAATAAATAGTTCAAATCAACCAGAATGTGGGAGAACCTCAAACTGCAAACCCAACTCTATTAAAAATTAAGAATAGAACTAAACTGTAGGAGACAGAGAAGAAAAAACTAACCAAAGTAACTTCAGAAAACTATTTGGTAAAAATAAAGACAAAAAGAACCGTATGCACTACTGTACTCTGGTTACTAAATTTATTTTTCAGAAGAGTATGGGTTGGTAATTCTCCAACTACTTTGTGTGTACACTAGGATTGAACAGAGAACTAAATATAATGAGGAGAATGGAGGGAAAATGGCAAAACAACCTAAAGAAACCTTTAATAAACACAAGACAGAAAGAAGCAAACACCTAGTCTTTCCAATCCAAACTTCTACTTCTCACAAGAGATTTTTAATTAAACAAAAAACAGTCTATGAAAGACAGCATGCAAAAGCAATTTTTCAGTTTATGAGACTACACCATTAAAAAGTATTCCCCAATTAGACCCCAAAACAAAAATTATTGAAATTGTGTTTCAGGAATTTATTATAGAAAAATAACACCATATATTTCCCATATAAAACATTTTTTTTTAAAGGATATACAGGCTGGGCACAGTGGCTCACATCTATAATCCTAGCACTTTTGGGAGGCCAAGGTGGGCAGATCACATGAGGCCAGGAGTTCAAGACCAGCCTGGCCAACATGGCAAAATTCTGTCTCTACTAAAAATACAAAAATTAGCCGGGCATGGTGGTGCACGTATGTAATCCCAGCTACTCGGGAGGCTGAGGCATGAGAATTGCTTGAACTCGGGAGGCAGAGGTTGCAGCGAGCTGAGACAGCACCACTGAACTCCAGCCTGGACAAGAGAGTGAGACCCTGCCTCAAAAATAACTAACTAACTAACTAAATAATAAATAAAAATAAAAAGGATATATAATATTTTCATTTCCCCCATTTATTCCCCAAGTATTGATCAACTTTCATTTTAGAAATGGTGCTTTGGAGATATGCTTTAAGCGTTTCATAAATGCAAGAGTTTGGAAACATTTCATAATTCCTTATAAAGTAGGGTGGACATTTACTCCAAAGTTTTAAGGCTTTATAGGCCATTTCCCTATTATCATTAAACATTAACTGAAGACCCACCATGTGCTAGGAAATTCATCAGGCATGAATAGACATTACCAAGCATCTTGTAGGTGTTATGTGAAACATTACCCTTTAGGTGCTTGGTAACAAACCTAACATGTAAATCTTCTTAAAAAGCACATAACAGATAATAAACTGTTCAATGTCAATAAATTTTGTTGAATAAAAAGAAATCTTTACAATAGGTCTCTTAACCTCACAGGAATAATTTCTATCTTATATTATTTTATTTATTTATTTATTTTGAGACAGAGTCTCGTGCTGTTGCCAGGCTGGAGTGCAGTGGCGCAATCTCGGCTCACTGCAACCTCCGCCTCCCAGGTTTAAGCAATTCTCCTGCCTCAGCCTCTCAAGTAACCGGGACTAGAGGCGCCCGCCACCAGGCCTGGCTAATTTTTGTGGGGTTTTTTGTTGTTGTTGTTTTAGTAGGGATGGGATTTCACCATACTGGCCAGGCTGGTCTCGAACTCCTGACCTTGTGATGTGCCCGACTTGGCCTCTCAAAGTGCTTGAGATTACAGGTGTGCGCCACTGGGCCCAGCCATTTCTATCTTATAGTGAACAGTTTAGAGTTGGGCCAGGCATGGTGGGTCATCCCTGTAATCCCAGCACTTTGGGGGGCTGAGAAGGGAGGATCGCTCAAGGCCAGTAGTTCAGAAACAGCCTGGTAACACAGCAAGACACCAGCCCTTTAAAAATTGTTTTTAAAAATTAGCTGAGGCCAGCTGCAGTGGCTCACGCCTGTAATCCCAGCACTCTGGGAAGCTGAGGTGGGTGGATCGCTCAAGCCCAGAAGTTTGAAACCAGCCTGGGCAACATGGCGAAACCCCATCTCTGCAAAAGATACAAAAGTTATCTGGGCATGGTGGTACATGCCTGTAGTCTCAGCTACTCAGGAGGCTGAGGTGGGAGGATCATTTGAGCCCGGGAGTTCAAGGCTGCAGTGAGCTATGACTGGATCACGGTACTCCAGCCTGGATGACAGAGCAAGACTATGTCTCTAAAAAAAAATAAACAAGAAATCTTTATGACTCAAGGACCTCTCTTTCTTTCTCTCTCTGTGGGTCACACACACACACACAAACATACACACACACACACACACACACAGAGGAAGGCCCTTCCTAGTTTACATCTTCTTGCCCTGATTTGCTCTGGATTCATTTCATATCAACATTACAAATTATGACTTTAATAAATTCAATAACAAAAACACAATGTACATTATCAAATATAGTATCTTTCCAATAAACCATCTAAAGGTATAGTACCAAAAATATAAAATTTTTAACTTTCAAACACAGGTTTTATCTCATATACAAACTCACCTGGAAAACCAAGAGGCATCTTTTTTCCCACAAAAACACTGGTATTGCCAATACTTAAACTCAACTTATACATTCAAATATATTTTAAAATAAAATACACATTTTTTTAGTTAACTACTCATATACAAAAATGTGAAAAATCTATGTGCTTCTTCTTAAAAGGTTACAGATATTCAATATGCCTTGCAGTTATGATGAAGATTAAATCTGAGAAAATATAATGTAACAGAAACAAAGCTTTGTCAATGGTAGCCTTCCTTTTTCAAGGAGGCTTCAAGTGTCCTAGACTTTGAGGTCAGAAATTGGACTCAAATTTTAGCTCCATCATTTGCTTCTTGTATACTTCAAAGCATAATACTTAGCTGCTCCAATTCTCAGTTTTCTCATATGAAAACTGGGATAAAACTGCCTACTTCAGAGAATGGCTATGAGGATTAACAATTTGTATAATTTATGATGTTATTCCTAAGAATTAATGTTTACTGAACATCTACTATAAGTATCACAAGGCAATTTATGTCTATATTTTTAATACCACTACACCCTAATAGATTCCATTTCCAATCTATAGTTGAAAAACTAAAAAACATTCAAATAATGTGCCCCAGGCTTGCAACTGGCCGATAGGATTTTTTTAAAACTTCCCTTTTAGACATCTTCAAACATATATAAAAGTAGAGACAGCAATATAATCAAACCAAATCCACACACCACCTAGGTCCAGCAGTTATCAATGCATGACTCAGTCTTCTATGATGTTCAACATTTTTTTTCCAATGACTCTGTACTTGTCTTTTAGTTTTAAAGAATTCCAAATCTAGAAAGTAAAGAAGAAATCCCATGGGCTTTGGGTTAAAAACCTGAGTTAGAATTCTATTTGAGGCTGGGCACGGTGGCCCATGCTTGTAATCCCAGCACTCTGGGAGGCTAACGCAGGTGGATCGCTTCAGCCCAGGAGTTCAAGACCAGCCTGGGCAATATGGGGAAACCCTGTCTCTACAAAAAAAACATTTAAAAATTAGCCAAGCATAGTGGAGCAACCCTGTAGTTCCAGCTACTCAGGAGGCTGAGAGTAGAAGGATCACCTGAGCCGAGAGAGGTCGAGGCTGCAGTGAGCCATGATCGCGCCACTGCACTCCAGCCTAGGCAACAGAATGAGAGACGCTGCCTCAAAAAAAGAAAAAATAATTATATTTGATAATCCAGTTTCTTCCAGAAATAAATGGCAAAAAAAATTTTAGATTCTAGCGTAATCGAATATATAAAATTTTTCTTTGATTGATTTTTCCCCCTAAGGAAACCTAAAGAGAATCTGAGTGAAGAAAAATTCCAACCACCTATCATCATACCATTTTCCAAAGAAGAGAGAAATTAAGGTAGATAACTTAGATTATAACGTGTAGACATCTATTTCCTTACAAATTTTACTTAGTTTAGTTTTTTTTATTTTTTGATCTATGTGTTAGACTGAAACAGTGAGGAAAAAAACTAACATCGAGCCTTTACTATATGCTGTATATTTTTCATTTGCTAAACCTCAGCCTCATGGAAAAAGCATGGATTCTAGATGTAATATAAAAGGTTAAAAACTAACTATACATATTGTAAAGAAATGGAATATTATATATTTAGCAAAGTTTTTCAGACCTTGAGAAACCAATAATATATTAATAGATGGGAGTCCACTGATATGGCCACATATAAATAAAAACATGCAAAAAAGCATTAATATAGGCCACTTCCATATGTAATAGAAAAAAGGTATCATAACATTAGCAACAGGAGCAATAAAGTTTCTGGAACTAATTCCAATTAACAAATGTCTAGGTCAGGAGTGGTACTTCCAGCACTTTGGGAGGCCAAGGCAGAGGGACTGCTTGAGCCCAGGGGTTCAAGATCAGCCTGGGCAAAATAGCCAGGCCCAGTCTCAAGAAAGAAAGAAAGAAAAAAAACAAAACGAACAAACGAATGAACAAAAGGAAGGTCTAATATCTACATGAAAAGCACCACAGAACTTTCATTTAGAGCATACAGAAAATAAATACACGAAAGCACCATGAGCCTGGATGCACAGGTTCAATATTTCAAACTTGTTGGTATCTCTCAAATTAATACAGAAATTTAATGCAATTTCAATCAAAATTCTAATGGGACTTCTAGGGAGTTTTTTTTTTTTTTTTGGAGACGGAGTCTCCCTCTGTCGCCAGGCTGGAGTACAGTGGCGTGATCTCGGCTCACTGCAACTTCTGCCTCCCGGGTTCAAGCAATTCTCCCGCCTCAGCCTCCCGAGTAGCTGGGACTACAGGCGCACGCCACCACGCCCAGTTGATTTTTGTATTTTTAGTAGAGACAGGGTTTCACCATGTAGCCAGGACGGTCTCAATCTCTTGACCTTGTGATCTGCCCATCTCGGCCTCCCTAAGTGCTGGGATTATAGGCATGAGCCACTGAGCCCGGCCAGGAAATTTAGATATATTTTAAATTTCACTTGAAAGACTAAATGTATAAAAATATCCAGTAAAAATTTTGAAAAGAAATTGAGACTACTTGTCTTCCTAGGCAGAACTATGGTAACGCCAGGCATGGTGGCCTGCACCTGTAATTCCAGCTACTTCGGAGGCTGAGGCAAGAGGACTGAGTGAGCTCAGAAGTTCAAGAAGTTGTCAGTGAGCTATGATTGCATCACTGTACTCCAGCATGGGGGACAGAGTGAAACCCAACATTGGAGACAGAGCAAGTGGGGGATAAAAAAAAGCATGGTAATTAAAACTTGATACTAGGTAAAGGAATAGATAAATGAATCACTAGAATAGAGAAGCCAGACACAAGCTATGTAAAAATGAGCATCTCATAAATGATGATAAAGAAGGGAAAAGAATGGTGTCTCAATAAATGGAAACAATAAACACTGGAGATTCTGAAACGGGGGATGGTGGGAAGGAAGCAAGGGTTAGAAAACCGTCTATTGGGTAGTATGTTCACTATTTGAGTGATGGGATCAACAGAAGACCAAACCTCAGCATCATGCAATATACTCATGTAACAAACCTGCAGATGTTCCCCCTGAAACTAAAATTTGAAAAACAGGCTAGGAGAGGTGGCTTATGTCTGTAATCCCAGCACTTTGGGAGGCCAGGGTGGGTGGACTGCTTGAGTCCAGGAGTTTGAGACTAGCCTGGACAACACAGCGAGACCCTGTCTCTACAAAAAATACAAAAATTAGCAGGGCATGGTGGCACACATCTGTAGTCCCAGCTACTCAGGAGGCTGACATGGGAGAATCGCTTGACCCCAGGAGGTGAAGGTTGCAGTAAGCTGAGTTCAAGCCACTGCACTCCATCCTGGGCAACAGAGTAAGACGCTGTTTCAAAAAAGATAATACTTTCTAAAAATTAGGCTGGGCGCAGTGGCTCACACCTGTAATCCCAGCACTTTGAGAGGCCAAGGCAAGCGGATCACGAGGTCATGAATTCAAGACCATCCTGGCTAACACAGTGAAACCCTATCTCTATTAAAAATACAAAAATTAGCTGGGCATGGTGGCGCGTGCCTATAATCCCAGCTACTCAGGAGGCTGAGGCAGGAGAATTGCTTGAACTGGGACCTGGGAGGTGGAGGTTGCGGTGAGCCAAGATTGCGCCACTGCACTCCAGCCTGGGCTACAGAGCGAGATTCCATCTTTTTAAAAAAAAAAAAAAAAAAAAAATTTAAAACAATGTTGAAATAATTGGTTCTCCACACGAAAAATAGTTAAATTCCCACTGCAAGCCATGCCTCCAAATTAATTGTAGATGAGCTAATTGCTAAAAATAAAAGCAAAACAAAATATAGCAGATTCTTTATCATCTCAGAGCAGAAGGACCTTTGGAAGCATGATACATAATCCAGAAGTCATAAAATGAACAGGCTTGATTACATTAAAAATGAAACATATCTGGGTGGTAAATCACACTATGCACAAAATGAAAAGCAAATGACAAACAGGAAATTATTTGCAACACATGGCATGCTAAAGGTTAGTATTTATGAAATAGAAAGAGCTGTATCAATCAACAAGAAAAAGGTAATAGGTTTCCTCCCAGTAATTTTCCACCCACAGATTCCTACCACACTCCTTTGCTGTAAATCCCCACTTGTCCTTACTATATCTGGAATTGAGCACAATCCTGGACTGAGATTTCTTTTCCCCTTGTGCAATAGTTTCTCAATAAATCTGTAGAAAAGAAAAAGGTAATGTCCCCAAAGTAAAAAAACATAGGTCAGGTGCAGTGGCTCACGCCTGTAATTCCAGCACTTTGGGAGGCTGAGGTAGGCAGATCACCAGGTCAGGAGATCCAGACCATCCTGGCTAACATGGTGAAACCCTGTCTCTACTAAAAAATACAAAAAATTAGCCCGGCGTGGTGGCAGGCACCTGTAGTCCCAGCTACTCAGGAGGCTGAGGCAGGAGAATGGCGTGTGAACCCGGGAGGTGGAGCTTGCAGTGAGCCGAGATCACGCCACTGCACTCCAGCCTGGGCAACAGAGGGAGACTCCGTCTCAAAAAAAAAAAAAAAAAAAAAAAATATATATATATATATATATATAAATCCATACTTTATGGAGTATGGATGATAAACATTAAAAATATAATTAAGCTCAGCAATAATCAAATAAATTAAAATAGGAAGATCACTTTCTATCAGACTGTCAAAAAGAAATCTCTTTGTTAAAGGTAATACTCAGCGTTAGAGATGCATCAAAATTCAAACTGTGTACATGCTTTATCCAATCTGTTCCTCTCCTAGAAATGTAGTCTATAGACTTGGGAAGGCTGGGAAAATGAAGACCGTAAGCATAATAATTGTATTTGTCTGTAAACGCATAAAGAAACTCTCAGAGGATTCATAAGAAACTAATAATGATGGTGCTAGGTTGGATGAAGCAGTGGAAATAGGGCAGATAGGGACAGGGGAGTGAGGGAGGCTTCGCTGAATACCTTTTGCTACTATTTACATTGTTGTTAAACCATGCACTTGTACTACCTAAAAATTTAAATTTAAAAAAAAAAGCTCCTTCTGAGGAAACAACCCAAACATCCATCAAGGGATGAAGGAACAGACAAAACATAATCTATCTATACAAGGGAATATTATTCAGCTATAAAGGAATGAAGTGCTGATACATGTTTCAACATGGACAATCCTTAAAAACATTGTGCTAAGTGAAAAAAAAAAACAATCACAAAGGTCCACATATTGTATGATTTATGTGAAATATTGAGAACAGGAAAATCCCTAGAGACAGAAGGTAGATTAGGAACTGAGGTTAGTGGTTGCCAGGAGCTGGGTGTAGGGGTAATGAGAAATAACTGGCCATCTGAGAGGTTTCATTCTTTGATGCCGAAAATGTTCTGGAATTAGAGAGTGGTAAATGTTGCATAACCTCGCAAATCTACTAAAAACCACTTAATTGCACACTTTAAAAGGGTTAATTTTATGCTATGTAAATTAAATTTCAAGTTTTTTTTTGTTTTTGTTTTTTCAAAAAAAGCTCCTTCTGAAGAACAAAAGAACTTGTTACGAGTCTTAAGAAGAGGATAAAAAACTAAAAGTATACTTTCTGCCAAAAATGGAGGTTAGGATAGGACAGCCCACTAATTCTTGAAATGTATCAACACTAGTGAAAAGACGTAGCTGTCTGGAATAGTGTTCAAGGAAATAATCAAAATTATCACAACGAAAAGAAAAATTATGAACTGAACACTGAGCTATTTCCAAGCAAAAACACTCACTCTAGAAAATAAAACAAACAAAAGAAGACCTCACAGAAAATAACAGCAATCTCTACTCCTGTAATTATTTTGCCTTAGGTGAAACAAAATACACCACCACTGCCACATAAAAACCTGAGATGTCCGGCAGGAATGTGCATATTGAGCTACAGGGTTAAATGATCTCTACTTTTTATACTTAGAATTAAAACAAGACAAATGTAAAAGTACAGCGTCACTATTGTCTGGCAATCCTATTATCCATCAGGCCTAATTTCACAATACAATTTTTAAAAGCACCAAAGCAGGCTATGCATTTATTTGTTACCCACCAGGGAAAGAAACTTGGTTCAATTAAAGCTGCCATTTTGAGATCAGGATATACACAGTATAACAAGGAATTTTAAAAAAAAAAGAATCTAGCAAGGTCTGATGGCATAAAGATTTCTTTACAACTTTTTAAACATATTACAATAGGGGGAAAAAGTCAATTTTGTAACCTTGCCTCTTCTTGGAAAAGAGAGACAAGGAAACCTGACTTCCCCAGCAAGATAAAAAAACTGATTAGGAAGTGATCATCTTGAAAAGCATGACCAGTAGGGCAAGCTAAAACAATAGTCCTGGAAAAGATTCAATTGCTTGACTTAGAAAGTGACTCACTTAAAAGGAGATGAGCAACTGTAGGATAAAGATTTTCATACCACTTTAGAAAAAAAATTTTTTCTCCTGCATTACGGTTCTCTGGAGAAACAGAACTAAGAGGATATATAAATAAGAGGAGATTTATTATTGGAATTGCTCATGTGACTACAGAAGCCAAAAAGTCCCACAATCTGCCATCTGCAAGCTGGAGAACCAGAAAAGCCTGTGGTGTAATTCAGTCCAAGTCCAGGGGAGTCAATGGTAAAAGTCCCAGTCCAAGTCCGAAGGCCCGAGAACTGGGAGGCTGATGGTTTAAGCCCCAATCTGAGTCCGAAAGCTTGAGAACCAGGAGCTCTGATGCCCAAGAGCAGGAGAAGATGGATGCCCTGGCTCAAACACAGTGAATTCATACTTCCTTTTTGGTTCTGTTCCAGCCCTCAACAGACGGGATGATGCTCACCTACACTGGTAAGAATGGGTCTTCTTTGCTAGGTCCACCAACTCAAACGCCAAGTATCTTCTGGAAACACCCTCACACACATGACCAGAAATCATTTTGTACCAGCTTTCTGGGCATCCCTTCCCAGTCAAGTTAACACAAAAAATTAAACATCATTGCCAGATCCGGTGGTGTGTGCCTGCAGTCCCAGCTACTCAGGAGGCTGAGGTAGGAGCATCACTGGAGCTCGGGAGTTTGAGACCAGCCTGGGCAGCATAGTGAGACACTATCTCAAAAAGTAAATAAATACAAATAAAATTTTTAAAATTAACCGACTCCCTACTCATGACCTTACCTCTAAGGGGTACTGCAACAACGTATTTCTAGACATGGCTAACCATCCTATTGACATACAGAAAAGATATACATTTAATCCACCAATGCATGTCCAGCAATCATTTTTATTTTTATTAACATTATATAGGGAATATATTAATATATCCCATTTTTTGAAAGTTTAAACATTACAGATAAAACTGAAGTTCTCTTTGACCGCTATTCCCCACTCCATAGAAATTCTTTAAACCTAATCCAAACCCTGCTTTCTTAGTTCTCTCACATAAGGAGAACAGGAGAAATGGAAAGTAACCAGTTACCATTCTTGGCACTAGTCCTTTTAATTTTACTTGAGAACTTAAAATGACTTACGTTCACAGCATACAACCATAATTTATCTTGTAGGTTCTATTTTCACTGCTCTTTTGGACACTTTCCAATTTATCTCTATAAACATTCATGTGAGGAACAAGGGTAAAAAGGAAGAGAAGGTACATTTACTAATGAGTCTCAGGTGTTTACTTCCTTTAGTATGCTCTAATACTGCACACTACATTCCTGAGGCAAAGATTATCTTTCCTAGATCCACTGGAACAGTCACAGAGAGGCTGGGAAATGGTGAAAGAGAGGGCACCCATCAGCCTGAACACTCACACGGTTGTGCGATTATGACTTGAGGAGCTAGCACAGGAGAATTCGTAATTTTTTTCCTTTTCTTTCTCTCCCTTTTAAGAGACAGGATCTCATTATATTGGCCAGGCTGGAGCGCAGTGGCTATTCACAGGCACGACCCCACTACTGATCACAGCATGGGAGTTGTGACCTGCTCCATTTTTGATCTGGGCCAGTTCACTCCTCCTTAGGCAACCTAGTCGTCTCCCCTCCCAAGAGGCTGCCATATTTGATGTCAAACTTAGCGCAGACACCCAATCAGCATAGCTCACTCCAGCCCAGAACTCCTGGGCCCAAGTGATCCACCTTAGCCCTCTACTAGCTGGGACTACAGGTGTGTGCCACCACACTTGACAAGAATTTATAATTATATTGACATACCAACAAATATTAACCCAAAGACAGAGGTGCATACTATATACTCCAAAGTCTTTTGTAGCATAATATTCAAATACAAATATTTCTTGAAGGACTTCTGCAGATTACGCTCAAAGCGCCACAGAAGAGTCTATATTTGCACTGGATACATCAGAGGATGGAGACATGTTGGTAAAGAAGGAAAAAGATAATCTGAAAAGGGGAAAAGTCTGCTCGCCTTTCCTTTCTTCTCTGTCACACTGCCAACAGGAATACTCACGTTCCTCTGTCATTTCAAATTGACAGTCTAAACTAAAAAATGTAAGCCAAATGACTCGTTGCTTTTTATATATATTTATAGTTGGTTTTAAGGTTACACTTAGGTGCATACAAATTTCAAACTGTTCTATCTTTCTGGTGACTTGAACATTTTGTTATTTTTGAAATGATTCTCTATTTCCTGCCTTAAAGTCTACTTTGATATTAGCACAGTGACACCAGTTTTCGTTAGGCTAATATTCACACAGTTTCTATGCTTTTATTTTCTATATTCATATCTCTAAGGCATTTGTCTTGAAAGCAAGCATGTAGATGGATTTTATTGTTTTTCTAGTATAAACATCTTTGGTTTTTAATTGAAGCATTAAGTCTACTCATTATGTAATGACTGACATATTTAGGAATCAAACTATCATCTTACTATTTGTCCCATTTGTTCCATACATACCTTTTCTTGCCTTCTTTTGGATTAAGTTTTTAAATCATTATTATTCTGCTTTTCCCCTTTATGAGCTTTTTACAATATTTTATTATTCTGTTAGTGGTTACACTGTAGGGGATAACATGAATCCTAATTTACAAAAGCCTAATGTAAATTTGTACTTTTCCAGCTGCTGGACAGTGAAAGGACTTAGAATACCAACTCTTTTAACTCTCCATTGTTACTATTATTGTTGTGTATTTTAATTCCACATTTAAAGTTAAGCCCCATATATGATGACAACAAATTCACTTATATTTACTATTTCCCCTTTCCATTGATCTTCATTTCTTCCTATTCCTCCATGTTCCCATCTGGAATCATTTTCCTTTTGCCTGAAAATCTCTCTAGTTTTTTTTTTTTTTTTTCTGGAAACAGAGTCTCGCTCTGTTGCCCAGGCTGGAGTGCAGCGGCATGATCTCAGCTCACTGCAACCTCTGCCTCCCAGGTCCAAGCAATTCTCCTGCCTCAGCCTCCCGAGTAGCTGGGACTGCAGGCTCCCACCACTATGCCTGCCTAATTTTCATATTTTTAGTAGAGACAGCGTTTTACCATGTTGGACCAGGCTAGTCTTGAACTCCTGACCTCAGGTGATCCCGCCCGCCTCGGCCTCCTAAAATCCTGGGATTACAGGTATGAGCCACTGTGCCCAGCCCTCTCTAGTATTTCTTTTAATGCAGAGACTGCTGGTGACAAATTCTCTCAGTTTTTATTTGTCTCGAAATGTCTTTATTTTTAATTTCTGAAGGTATACAATTCTGGACAGGCACTTTGACGATGTCATTCCATTGTCTTCTGGCTTCCATTGTTTCTATCAATGCTTACTACATGCCTTTGAATTTAATGTGTATTTTTTTCTTTGGCTGCTTTTAGGATATCCTCTTTGTCTTTACTTTTCATCAGTTTTACTATGAGGTAACTGAGTGTGGTTTTCTTTATGTTTTTTCCCCTTGGATTCAAAGTACTTCTTGAATCTGTGGCTTGTATTTATAGTTGGTTTTAGAAAATTCTTGGCCATTATCTCATCAAATACTGCTGCTGTCAGAAACAGAACCTCTGACTAGTTTCCTTGATCTCATTTTTAAAGTGTATAAAATATCTGTAAATGACGCTGTGATGGTTAATTTTGTGGGTCAACTTGACTGGGAAGGGATGCCAACATTGCTGGTAAAACATTATTTCTGAGGGTATTTCCAGAAGAGATTTGCATTTGAATTGGTAAACTGAATAAAGACTGCCCTCACCAATACAGGTGGGCATCATCCAATCCACTGAGGGCTAGAATAGAACAAAAAGGCAGAGGATGGGCTATCTTGCTCTCTAAGCTGGGACACCATCTTCTCCTGCCTGCAGACATCAGTGCTCCTGGTTATCAGGCCCTTGGATTCCAACTGAGACTTACATCACTGACTCCCCTGATTGTCAGTTTTTGGGCTTGGACTGGAACTATACCACCAGCTTTTCTGGTTCTCCAGATTGCAGATGGCAGCCTCCATAATCACATGAGCCAATCCCTTATAATAATTATCTTTAAATAACAAATCTTTGTATATAATAATTTCTGTATAGATGTTAAATTTCTCTCTATATATATAGTATATAGTGTATATAGAGAGATTAATATTTATATTATATATTATATATATAATCTCTCTATATAGAGATTAGTATTTATATATAGTATATAGTGTATATCTACATAGTATATATATACACTATATATGTATGTGTATATTTATATAGTATATATACACTATATATATACACAATATATATACACTATATATACACACAATATATATACACTATATATATACACACTATATATATACACACTATACACACACACACACATATACACACAGAGTTTACCCTTGAACAATGCAGGAGTTAGAGGTGCTGACTCCCCATGCACATGCAACTTTTGGCTGGGCACGGCGGCTCACACCCATAATCCCAGCACTTTGGGAGGCCAAGACAGGTAGATGACCTGAGCTCAGGAGTTAGAAACCAGACTGGGCAACATAGCAAAACCCCATCTCTACAAAAAAAAAAAAAAAAAAACCAAAAATTAGCCAGGTATCATGGCGTGCACCTGTAGTCCCAGCTACTCAAGAGGCTGAAGCATGAGAATTGCTTGAACCTAGGCGGTCGAGGCTGTAGTGAGCTGAGATCACGCCACTTCACTCCAGCCTGGGTGACAAAGCAAGACCCTGTCTCAAAAACAAAAACAAAATCCACATACAATTTTTAACTCCCCCAAAACTTAACTATGAAAAGCCTCCTACTGATTAGAAGCCTAATAACATAAATAGTTGATTAACACATATTTTGTATGCTGTATTATATACTGTATTCTTACAATAAAGTAAGCTAGGCTGGGCATGGTGGCTCACACCTGTAATCCCAGCACTTTGGGAGGCCAAGGCAAGTGGATCACTTGAGGTCAGGGGTTCGAGACCAGCCTGACCAACATGGTGAAACCCCAACTCTACGAAAAATACAAAAGATTAGCTGGGCGTGGTGGTAGGCACCTGTAATCCCACCTATCCCACCTACTCGGGAGGCTGAGGCAGGAGAATCGCTTGAATCTGGGAGGCAGAGGTTGCAGTGAGCTGAGATCGCGCCACTGCACTCCAGCCTGGGCGACAAGAGGGAAACTCTGTCTCAAAAATAAATAAATAAATGAATAAAGTAAGCTAGAGAAAAGAAAATGTCATTAAGAAAACCACAAGGGGCCAGGCATGGTGGCTCACACCTGTAATCACAGCACTTTGTGAGGCCAAGACAGGCGGATCAGCTGAGGTCAGGAGTTCAAGACCAGCCAACGTGGTGAAACGCCATCTCTACTAAAAATACAAAAAATTAGCCAGGCATGGTGGTGCATGCCTGAAATCCCAGCTACTTGGGAGGCTGAGGTAGGAGAATTGCTTGAACCTGGGAGGCGGAGGTTGCAGTGAGCCGAGGTCACACCACTGCACTCCAGCCTAGGCGACAACAGCGAAACTCCGTCTCAAAAAAAAGAAAATCACAACGAAGAGAAGACATATTTACTACTCATTAAGTGGAAGTGGATCATTATAAAGGTCTTCATCCTTATCTTCATGTTGAGTAGGCTGAGGAAGAGGAAGGAAGAGAAGGGGTTGGTCTTGAGGTCTCGGGGTGGCAGAGGCAAAAGAAAATACACTATACATGAACCCACACAGTTTAAACTTGTGTTGTCCAAGGGTCAACTGTGTGTGTGTGTGTGTGTGTGTGTGTGTGTGTGTGTGTGCGCACACGCCTGTGTATGCAAGCACATGCGCACGTATACACTATTGGTTCTGGAAAGCCCTAATAGAGATTTTGGTACCAAGCAGCAGGGGTGCTGCTATAACAAACATCTAAAGAAGTGGAAGCAGCTTTGGAACCAGGTAATGGGTAGAGGCTAGAAGAGTTTGGAGGTGCATACTATTAGAAAAAGCCTACATTGCCCTGTGTGAACCTTTAAAGGTGATTCCGGTGAGGACTCAGAAAGAAGAGAGATGAGCTGCAGAAAAAGCCTCAATCTTCTCAGAGAATTCCTAAGTAATTCTGAGCAAAATGTCAGTAGAAAACATGAACAGTGAAGAGCATTCTGATGAAGTCTCAGATGAAAATAAGCAACGTGTTATTGGACAATATGGAGATGATCCTGGTTATAAAGTGGCAAAGAACTTGGTTGAAGTGTGTGCATGTTCTAGTCTTTTGTGGAAGGGAGGACTTAAGAGTGAAATTGGATATTTACCTGAGGCAATTTCTAAACAAAATGTCAAAGGTGAAGTTTGCCTCCTCCTGCCTGATTATAGTAAAATGCAAGAAGAGAGCTATGACTTAAAGACAGAGTTGTTAAGCAAAATGAAGTAGAACTTAAAGATTTGAAAAGTTCTAGCCAGACTATGGAAATTTTAAAAAAGGCCCGTTCAGGGGAAAACACTACAGGTGTGCCCAAGCCCCTCTGATAAGGAGAGTAAAATGGTTGTGAACCATGGACTTAAGCCACTTCAGCAGGAGAACAGCCAGTGTGAGATGAAAGGGAATGAACTGGGAAGGAATGAAGGATGGCTGTCAGTCTTCCTGGGTTTTACAGGCCAGGACCACAGAGCTTTTTGGCAGAGAATGTGCACTATTCTTCAAGACAAGGGCAGAACAAGCCCAAAGGTGATTAAGAAGAGATCATCAGGGCTGCTTCCTTGGTTTCAAAAGGGGTAGGCGGGGACTGCCTTATTCAACAGGCAAGATGGTCTCTGCCAGATGCTGTGAGGATAGGAACAACCAGCAGGGCCCTAGGGGCACAACCCTTCCTGGGTAGAGCCGTGGAGGCAGGCCCCCCACCTCAGCAGGTCTGGAAGGTGGAACCTCTACCGCAGTGGGCCTGGAGTGCAGAACATGGACTCAGTGAAGATTATTCTCGAGCCTTAAGATCTCAAGGAGTTTGCCTTATAGTTTGGACTTACTAGGGTTCCACTGCCCCTTTCTTCTTTCCTATTTCTCTTTTGAAAATGGAAATGTCTAGCCCAAGTCTGTCCCACCATTGTATTTTCTAAGTACATAACTTGTTTGGTTTCACAGGTTTGCAGCTGAACAGCAATTTGCCTCAGGATGAATCATATCTTGAGTCTCACCCACATCTGAGTTAGATGACATTTAAATGAGACTTCGGATTTTTTTACTTTAAGAGTTGATGCTGGCATGAGTTAAGAGTTTAAGAAGGTTGGGATTATAATGAATGTATTTTGCATATGAGAAGAGCATACATTTAGGGGGACAGGGCAGAATATTATAAGCTAAATGTTTATGTCCCCACAAATTCATACAGTCACCCCTCAGTATCTGCAGGGGATTGATTCTAGAACCCCCTATAGATACCAAAATCCTCAAATGTTCAAGTCCCTTATGTAAAATGGCATAGTATTAATATTTCCATATACCTATACACATCCTCCTGTATACTTTAAATCATCTCTAGATTACTTATAATACCTAATACAATATAAATGCTGTTTATAGTTGTTATATTATTTTTATTTTTTTTTTCCCGAATATTGTCGATCTGCAGATGTGAAACCTACAGATAGGGAGGACCGTGACTGTATGTTGAAATCCTAATCTCCCATGTTATGGTATTAGGAGGTGGGGCCTTTGGTAGATGATGAGGTTATTAGGGCTCCACCATCACAAATGGGATTAGTGCCCTTATAAAAGAGACCCAGGAGAGCTCCCTCACGCCTCCTGCCATGTGAGGACTCAGTGAGAAGAGGCCATCCATGAATAAAAGGCAGCCCCTCACCAGACATCAAATCTTCTGGGGCTTTGATTTTAGGCTGTCCAGCCTCCAGAGCCATCAGAAATACATTTCTGTTGTTTATAAGCCACCCAGTCCATGACATTATGTTATAGCAGCCCCAACAAAGAGAGAACTATTATACACAGTTGACCCTTGAACAACACAAGTTTGAACTGCAAGGGTCCACTTACACGGAGATTTTTTCCAATCAAATGCAGATTGAAAAATACAGTATTCGTGGAACGAGAAACCCACATAAACAGAGAGCCAACTTTTCATATACGGAGGTTCTCTGGGGCCAACTTTGGGACTTGAGCATGCATGGATTTTGGTATACGTGGGTGGTCCTGGAACCAATCCCTCCTCTTCATACCAAGGGACAACTGAACTATGATATTAACATGCCAAGAGAAACAAATAATTAGGAAAATATCTTAATAGTTTATTCCAAGGCATATCATGCTCCAATTATGCTCCAATTTTATTTACAAATCTTTGGTAGGAATGTAAATTGAGTCCTAAGTGTGCATAAAACCTACTTCATTGATATCTGCTGCATAAGCTATTAATTGGCTATTTAGCACTTTAAGTGAACAGAACATGAGTCTATAAAGTAGGTTTTATGCACATTTATGCATGAATTTAAATTTCAACTAAAAATATGAATTCACAGTATGTTTAGTGAATTTTTCTGTTTTACATTTAAAGCCATGCCTTTAAAAAAAAAAAAAAAAAAAACTACATTAAGAGAAATGTTTTGTCCCCCTAATGGAAGTAGAGCACCATATATCCCTGATTGTATTTCAGGGAACAACACACATCAAGTAAATGGAAAAACAAGTAATGCTACCACCACGCCAGTGCTGGTCTGCTCAACGTCAGGTGCCTCATAGCTAAAAGTACATCGCATTAGGCTTCTAATGCTCTCCGTGACTAAAGAGCCAACTATTAATTTGTTCATCTTCCAAACACAGCAGCTATTCCACGTTTCCTGACTGGTTGCTCTGTTCCTTACTAAAGTTTCCTAAGTCTCGGTTTATAGAAAACTGACAATGACTCATAGGGAGAGCAACTAGAGCAAGAGACATTTTTAATAGGCTCTATTTCAAAAGTACCAAATGGTGCAATTAGAAGTATATTCTGCTTAGCCTGTAAAGCTTAAGACTGTAGTTAAATCCCTAAATAAATCTGCCATAAAATGAAATAACCTTGAAATAATCTATTATACTCTTAAAAAATAAAAACTCTTGTAACTATAAGAAATAGAAAAGACTTAGAAAACTAGAAAAGTCTAAATTATTAAGTACTGTTGGGCAAAATGATTTTCTATATAAAAATGTATTTTTCAGACAACTACAGCTTATCCCCCTAAAGTACTAAAATGTTTTCCTATATGTTTATTGAATGCTTTAATACTTTCCTACCCACTAAACTCCAGCATACTACAGACAATCAGCATTTTTACTCACGATACGAGTTAATCATCATAAATTAATGCTTTGAAAAGTGACATAAAAATGCTTCAAGGTTGGAGGTGATTGGTCCGTACACAAAGGGAATCAAGCCCACGGGCTGTAACAAACCTGCTATCCAAGTCAATTAAATAACCTTCATTTTTTGCTGTCAATGGTTGCTACTGGTCAAGCCTAAGTAAGTGAGAACTTAACAAATTTATCGAGAATCTCCTTTCTTAAACACAATTAGCTTTGACAATAATTTGACTGGAATTACTTTTAAATGTTCAGTAAGATAAAAAGTCCAAAAGGTAATACAAAGGAGGAAATAAATACAGAAAGCACCTGTATAGGTGGTCCATACAGTCATTTTTACCTTAATAATCCTCCTTTTCTTATTTTTATTTTTTAAGAGACAGGGTCTCACTAGGTTGCCCAGGCTGGAGTGCAGTGTCTATTCACAGGCATGATCACAGCACACTGCAGCCTCGAGCTCCTGGCCTCAAGCAGTCCTCCCGCCCTCAGCCTCCCAAGTAGCTGGGACTACAGGCACGCGCCACTGCACCCAGCTTTCCTCCCCTCTTTCTGAGGCTAGAAAACAAACCTTTAATATGGCTGCTACTGAAATCACTGAAGAAAACTGGAGTTTAAGAACAAATGGGTTTATGACTAGAAAAAGGAATGAGAGTGGAACAGCATGAGGCACGCTGGCCTGCCTCTCAAGTATCTCTCTGCCTGAAAATATAAATATCTGCCATGCCACTTAGAGATATGCTCAGGAATAAGAAACATACTGGTGTAACCACACTCTGGGGAGCTCAGAACTGTGGGTCGCATTCATGTGACTTGTTCAAGCATCACTTCTACCCGGGAGGTGGAACCATCTGCACCAAGGAGACGGGTTCAACACTAGGAACAAGGGAGGTGGGAAATTCTGAAGCACAAAATGTAAGGACAAGCTGAGGGGAGCAAAGAGAGAAGGACAAAGCACTCAGTATCTAGGTACCTGAGGAGAGAAGAAAAGGAACAGGAGAGAAGCAAAAACAAGACCAATGAGAAGATACCGGAGAATGTAATCCTCTCACACCACTTAGCTGCCTGCTTCCAAGACTCAAGTCTGTTAAGAGAATGGGTCAGCTAAATTATAAAGAATCTTCTAAGGGTTAACCAGGAATCTGGTCACCAATGAAAATCTTACTTCTAGGCCAGGCATGGTGACTCGCGCCTGTAATCCCAGGACTTTGGGAGGCCAAGGCAGGTAGATCACTTGGGGCCAGGAGTTCGAGACCAGCCTAGCCAACATGATGAAACCATGTCTCTACTAAAAATACAAAAATCAGCCACCTTAGAGTGAGGCACAAGAATCGCTTGAACCAAGGAGGCAGAGGTTGCAGTGAGCCGAGATTGTGCCACTGCACTCCAGCCTGGGCTACAAGAGCAAGACTCTGTCTCAAAAAAAAAAAAAAAAAAGTAAATCCTACCTCTAAAAGTCAGTAACTCTGAGATCCTCATGAGAAAATGAACATAAAAATGACTGTATCTGAGGCTGGGCACAGTGCTCATGCCTGTGTAACCCCAGCACTTTGAAAGGCCAAGGCAGGCAGATTGCTTGAGCCCAGGAGTTCAAGACCAGCCTGAGCAACACAGCAAAACCCTGCCTCTATTAAAAAATACAAAAATTAGCTGGGCACGGTGGTATGTGCCTGTATATACACAGGCAAACTCATATCTAAGCAGAAGCAATAACTAAAAGGCTTGTCCCACGACCCAGCCTCCAGCAGAGGATAAGAGCTCCATATGGACCCTGTCAGACCCTCTTGTTTCTCTCCTATGTCCTTAAGGAGTGGGGTTTCCAACGGCTTTTAAGGCATGCACTAAAACAATGCTAGTGACACTCCATTCATTCACCACTAAAATATATAAACTATTTCATGTCACTAGTGCCATACAGCAAAGTCTCCATAGACAGAAGACTAAAATCAGTATTAAAATCATATGCATAACACACTTTACCATCTTAATGACTGAGACATCATCACCACTTCAAAAGTAGAGGAACAGCAGATGGCGAGTATTATTTTAATGAATGAGATCTACTTGAGTGAATTTTTGTCTAGGATTGTTCAGTACCATCAGTAGTAATTCAGTTAATTACTAAACAAAGAGCCTCTATTGCCACATTAATCAAGACTCCTGACAATTTTCTCTTCAAACTAGTCCTGAATATATTGTGGGACATATTCCTTTACTAATGAATCTTTTTGCTTTTTATCTTCAGATACTTCTTACCCTAATTGAGCTTATCCTCTTCTCAATCTTGAAAATACATTTTAACTTGAAGAACTTTTGTGATCTATTTTAAATCTCCAGCCTAAAGCAGTCTTTTCCTGGATGTCTGTGTAAAGATATGACTATACCCAGACATTACACAGAAAATGAAGAGAAGAAACACATCAATCATGTGGGCCTTTTGCACAGCTGCGTACTCTGCCAAGAACCAGGCCTTTTGCACAGCTGCATACTCTGCCAAGAACTACCTCTCCTCTCAATGCCTCCCCCTCCCACCCCTGGCCCTGTCCGTATGAGATGCTTTCCATCCTAGAACCCCAGCTCCACCCATATGAGATGCTTTCCATCCAGGAGCACCAGCTCCACCCATGAGATGCTTTCCATCCAGAAGCCCCAGCTCCACCCAGTTAGGCTCTTCTGTCATACACACCACAGCACCCCACACTTGTCTTCAGATGATTACGTTTTTAATGGTAAAACTGTGTGACTGGTAATTAACATCTATCACTCAGATTCTGAGTCTAGGTTTCTAGAAGCTTCGACCTGCAGCCCCAGCTTGTTCAACCTGCAGCCTCAGCACTGAGTACAGGCCGTGGGACACAGTAGGTACTCCATAGATACTTGTTAAATCCATAAGTACTCGCTGAATATTTCTGAATTGCCCTGCAGTGGGCCAGCACACAGAGACACAGCAGGTAAGCAGAATAGACATGGCCCCAGCTGCTGTCTTCTTGGAGGTTATTTCCATGAGAAGACAGACAAAAAAGAAAAAGAAAAAATTAATATGTAATTACAACTGTGATATGAAATTGACTACCATTCTTTTTTTTGAGATGGAGTCTCACTCTGTCACCCAGGCTGGAGTGCAGTGGCGAGATCTCAGCTCACTGCAGCATCCACCTCCTGGGTTCAAGCAATTTTCATGCCTCAGCCTCCCGAGTGGCTGGGATTACAGGCGCATGCCACAGTGCCCAGCTAATTTTGGTATTTTTAGTAGAGATGGGGTTTCACCATGCGTTCAGGCTGGTCTCAAATTCCTGACCTCAAGTGACCTGCCTGCCTCAGCCTCCCAAAGTGCTAGGATTACAGGTGTGAGCCACCACATGCCCGGCCTTGACTACCATTTTTATTTCCTCCTGGATACTAAAATGAATTTTTTTAATGTTGATTTTTCACAGATCTATACTTTTCTTTCACCTATTTGATGCATTACACATCCCTCCTACTTTCTGTTCCTCATACTAATAAATCTCGGCCGCGAGCAGTGGCTCATGCCTGTAATCCCAGCACTTTGGGAGGCTGAGGCAGGCCGATCACCTGAGGTCAGGAGTTCGAGACCAGTCTGGCCAACATGGGGAAACCCCATCTCCACTAAAACTACAAAAATAAGCCGGGCATGGTGACGCATGCCTGTAATCTCAGCTACTCGGAGGCTGAGGCAGGAGAATCGCTTGAACCCAGGAGGCTGAGGTTGCAGTGAGCCAAGATTGCACCACTGCACTCCAGCCTGGG
Source organism: Pongo abelii (assembly GCF_028885655.2). Lineage (NCBI taxonomy): Eukaryota > Metazoa > Chordata > Mammalia > Primates > Hominidae > Pongo > Pongo abelii. The sequence goes on along the minus strand of NC_071993.2, from coordinate 126,809,537 downwards.
TGACAGAATAAGACTCCGTCTCAAAAATAAATAAATAAATAAATAAATAAAATAAGTCCCAACTGGTCAAATCAAAGTCAGACACGTTTGAGTTGTCGGAAGACAGACTACATTACACCCTGGCTGAAGTCCACCTGCCTGCAAATGTCTGAGGAAGAGGTCTTGCAACCCGAAAATAGGCTAAGGGTTCTAAATAGATATTTTCTAGGCATTAGGGCAAATAGAACCATTTTTTTTTTTTTTTGGCAGAGCTTGCTAAAAGGGCAGGCAATTATCAACAAAGGATAACACACACAAAAATAGTTTGAAATTCTTCTATCATATTTTTTTAAAAGAAACGTGTGGATTACAAAATAACTTTCACTAACGCTACTAATCTGTTATTACCAAAAACATTACTTTTTATACATTTTCACAATGTGGTCTTTTAGTGACTTGCTCTGTTTTTTGTTTTGTTTTGTTTTTTTGACAGAGTCTTGCTCTGTAGCCCAGGCTGGAGTGCAGTGGTGCGATCTTGGCTCACTGCAACATCTACCTCCTGGGTTCAAGTGATTCTCCTGCCTCAACCTCCCGGGTAGCTGGGATTACAGGTGCCCACCACCACACCCAGCTAATTTTTGTATTTTTAGTTGAGACGGGGTTTCACCATGTTGGCCAGGCTGGTCTCGAACTCCTGACCTCAAGCAATCCACCTGCCTCGGCCTCCCAAAGTGCCGGGATTACAGGTGTGAGTGACCATGTCGGGCCTGTGACTTGTTCTTATTACAGTTTCAGCAAAAATTAACATTAGAAAAATAGTCCATGTTTAAAATTTGTTCAAAATTGTGTAGCCACAACGTAAGTGGTTCTTGAGTAGAATATCTGATATCTATGAGGATCTTTAAGAGGGAAAAAAAAATAGTAATCAGCATACATTGAATTTTTGTTTTGTTTTGTTTGTTTTCCTGAGACACAGTCGTGCTCTGCCACCCAGGCTGGAGTGCAGTGGCGCGATCCCGGTTCACTGCAACCTCTGCCTCCCGGGCTCAAGCGATTCTCCTGCCTCAGCCTCCCAAGTAGCTGGGATTACAGGCGTGTGCCACCACACCCGGCTAATTTTGGTATTTTTAGTAGATACGGGGTTTCACCATGTTGGTCAGGCTGACCTCAAACTCCTGACCTCATGATCTGCCCACCTCAGCCTCCCAAAGTGCTGGGATTACAGGCGTGAGCCACCGCGCCTGGCTGAAATGCTTATTATTACCAAGAACTCACTCTATGTGAGTTTTATTAAATCTTTGCAATAACTGTATCAAGGAACTATGAGCTTTGCCTTATAGATGGGAACTGAGGCTTAAATGAGGTCACCTGATTTGAGGCAATTGTGTGATCTTTCAGAATTAGTCCACATCTGGAGTGGGTTCCTAGCCAATGATACTTGAGGACTGGCCTATCACACTGAAATGAGGGCAAGCAGCAGGAAACAGCAACACCAGAGTAGAAGGAATTCTTTTTGACATGCTTTTGTAATGAAGCATTTTGGTGGATATTATGTTCCTGTTATGGGCTAAACTGTTTCCCCTTAAAATTCATATGCTGAAGTCCTAACTCCCAGGACCTCAGAATATGATTATATTTAGAGACAGGGTCTTCAAAGGGGGTAATTAGGTTAAAATGAGTTTATTTGAGTGGGCTTTAATCCAAAATGACTGGTGTCATTACAAGATGAGGAAATTTAGACAGACACACACAGTTACAGAGGGAAGACCACGTGAAGACACAAGGGGATGGTGGCCATGTACAAGCCTAGGACAGAGGCTTCAGGAGGAACCAACCCAGCCAACACCTCGATTTCAGACTTCTGTGTTCCAGAACTGTGAGAAAATACGATTCCATTGTTTAAGCCACCCAGCTGGTGGCACTTTGCTATGACAGCAAACTAATACAGTTCCTAAGTCACGAGCACTTGCTCATTCCACAGAGCTCAGAGTTCAGTGACAGTCAGGAACAGCGGCATGGCTCACCCACGCCACTTCAAGACTCTCAATGACATCTGTTCAAATAAATTTATGTTCTCATCTCCCTAGGCGAGAAGAAAAATTTGTGCATTAATATGTGGAGAATAAGTAGGAGGGAAACAAGAGAGAGTTTCAGTATAGACATTTTATTCCCCTCATCCCCTATCCTCCAAAGATAAGATGTTTCTGGGGAAAATGCCCCTGAAGTAATTTTCTCAATTCTTTCTCACACACAGCAGGCACATACCTCCCTTCTAGCCAATCTGACCCAGGGCAAGAGCTTTAATCGGGGGCAGGGAGAGGAGAGGAGGAGGTATCCCTGAGGACAGATGAGGAGAGTAAGTAAGATGGGTGCTCACAGGCAAGGGGCTGGGGGCAGAGTGACATGGAGAGGGTTGGGAGGGAGGGAAAAGCAGCAGGGGCCCAGAAAAGTGTTTCCTTTGCTTCCTCCCCACTCTCTTTCTTAAGAGCCAAACCATTCAAGTGACGTGACAAGAAGAAGGAAAAAAAAGGTCCAAGGATTAGGAGAATGAAAAATTAAGAGAATTTCCCTGCCCTTTTTTCCTTTTTTATACTTTCTTTCTCCAGTACTCTACTCTCCACCTCTCCCCTCTTTCAAAATATCCTACATCACAGGTATTCTCACTGCCTATCAACCACCTATTTTGGGACCAAAGAACGGCAAGGAGGAGCAGTACATATAAAGGGGGCTGACCACAGATGACCATACCTTCACCGCCTCCTAAATGACCATACTTTGACTGTATCGTAAACTCATCAACCATTAACTAACTTACATTTGTACATTATTTATAGGAGACAGCTTCTGGGCTGTCTGCCAAGTCCAAACCCTCCTGCTCTGACTCCCACCTAGGGGATTGGGACTCTGGAGCACGTCTGACCTACATGACCCTGGCCAGGAGTCCCCTGGCCCAAGATGGGCAAAAAAGTCTCTTACCTAGAAGTCTAACATGGACTCACTACTCAATCTTTTTTGATTGCTGGTCAGTTTCCAGTCATTACAGGGAATATCGGATGTCAGTTGGTTTGAGGCTAAGGGTGTCATTTTAAAGGCAGAAATTTTGTCCTACATACACACAAACAGAGAAAGCCAAAAAGAGAGAATAAAAGAGACATAGAGGGAGAGGCAGTTTGTCAGAGACCAGCTGCCCCAATAAAGTAATCCTGGGTCCTGTACAACATCCATTTCTTTCTTGTTTTTGGTCCCTTGGGTTCTTCATTAAAAAGTGTGTTTTTGCATAAGCTGATAGGTTTGTATTTGCAACCAAAGAGCCTTGATCAAATAGTGATTTACAATTTACTAAGCACTTGCAGGTACAATAATCTCATTTGGGACTCACAGTACCCTATGGAAATGAAGAGACCAGTTTCTTTTACCTTGTGTAACAACTTAAGACATACAGGCCCTTGAACACTGGTAGCTGTCTTCTCAGCACCCAGCCACTACCCTGAAAGGACGTCCAGGTTACCCATGAGAGAGAGGAGGACTCAAGGACAGGCATTGTGAGATGAGAGACATGGAGAGAGGGTCCAGGTGAAGGAGAACTAAGGCCACCCAGGCAAACTCCCAGTGAATGTTGCTACGTGAATGACCCCAGCCAACACAACAGAGAAGAGCAGAGCTGCTCTGTCAACCCATAGAATCGTGAGAAATTACACACTGTTGTTGTTTTAAGCCATTAACTTTTGGGACTGGCTTGTTACATAACAAGAGATACATGAAACAGATGTTAGGCAGCTTCTCCTATATCTCAAAGCTAAATAAATACAGCTTGTCTTCAGGTCTCCTGATTGCAGGGATTTATTCACTGTGCTAAGATGTGACTGAAAATGAGAAAAATAACTCAAAAGTTTCATACTTGTCATTTAAATAACAGAAAACGAATTTTAGCTCAGAACACCCAGCTGTGAAATTATCCTGTCAGCATGTAAATGAATTAAAAATATATGTATGTAAATGTGGACAGGTAGGAGAGTGTTATTAAAATACTTGGTTACATGGTTACACAATGACTAAGTGCTTTTCTCCTCTGTGTTGAAAGAATTTTTTTAAAAAACCTACCAAATACAGAATATACAACAATGCTCATAGCAGTATTAGTTCTAACAGCAAAAAAAAAAAAAAAAAAAAAAAAAAAACTCAATTACCCAGTGAGAGGAAAAAGGACAAATCACGATATACTCATAAACAGTGAAAATAAGGAACTACAGTTTCATGGATAAATCTCAAAAATATAAATAAAAATAAGTGAAACAACAAAAACAACTCTATCATTTATATAAAATCCCCAAAATACCACCCTTAGCAAAGTCTTTAGGAATACATATATAACAAAAGCAAAAATGAAAACCAACAGAATACAAAATTCAAAATAGCAGGTTCCTTTAAGGGGAAGGAAATTGGAAACATTTGGGAAAAGGCACAGAGATGGCTCCGAACACATTGGTCATATTTCATTTCTTTTTTTTTTTTTTTGAGATGGAGTTTCGCTCCTGTTGCCCAGGCTGGAGTGCAATGGTGCAATCTCAGCTCACTGCAACCACCATCTCCCAGGTTGAAGCAATTCTCCTGCCTCAGCCTCCCGAGTAGCTGGGACTACAGACATGCGCCACCATGCCCATATAATTTTGGTACTTTTAGTAGAGACAGGGTTTCTCCATGTTGGTCAGGCCAGTCTCGAACTCCCAACCTCAGATGATCTGCCTGCCTCAGCCTCCCAAAGTTCTGGAATTACAGGCATGAGTCAATGCGCCTGGCCCATATTTCATTTCTTAACCTAGGTGGTAGATACATGCGTGTATTTTAAAACAATCTTACCGCACATCTGCGATAAACAGCTTTTTGAATTTGTAAAATATTTCATGATAAAAACACACTTTTAAAAACAACCAAAGAATCTAGCAAAGGAAAATTAGATTGTTCCAGATATACGTGCTTATTTCTAATACACAAAAATCAATCTAGCTCCCAAATGCTTAATGTTATTTTTAAATAAAAAGGACATACTATAAAGATATATACTCGCAATTATACAGAAATAATGGCAAAGCCTCCTATAATTCCTAACTCATCAAAATTGATACCAAAGGAAAAATATTTATTTAAATGTAGTGCTTAAAATATTTCATTTAGGCCAGGCATGGTGGCTCATGCCCGTAATCCTAGGACTTTGGGAGCCCAAGGCAGGGGGATTGCTGGAGGCCAGGGGTTTCAGACCAGTCTGGGCAACGTAGCAAGAACCCATCTCTAATTTTAAAAAGCTCCCTGAAGGGTAAGGCACCAAAAAAGAAAAAATAAAATTTCATTTGGCCCCTTTCAGTTAGCTTTTTGGGACCCGCCTGTATAATACCTGTTATACTTTCCCACTAACAAAATTCCCTTTAAACTGAGGACACAGGTGCCTGTCATTCCAAGTGAGGACCTGGTAAGTGACCTGGACTTCCCATCAATCTGCCTGTCCTGGATAGGGATCCCTGACAGGACCACATTGTGTGCTAAGAGACCCATACTCGTCTCTGGCAGAGCTGACTGCATTAGGAACAGACAGCTGACATAAAGCCAACCAGTCATGGTCTGCCACCTGCCTGCCTCTCCACTTTATTCCTACTACTCTCCTTTGAAATCGATGCATTTGCTATATCTTTCCCTCATGACACCTTCCACAATTATCAAATAATCATACGTTTATTTCCATGATTACTCTTTGATACCTGTCTTTCCTCCTAAACTGTAAGCTCCATAAGGGTAGAAACAGGTCTTTGCTCATTATTGTGTTCTACCAACAAGCACGATTCCTGACACACAGCAGGCATTCAGTAAGTTTTGTAACAGGAAGAAGAGTAATATTATGTCACCTTTTCTCTAAAGTTTTATTTCATTAAACTTATATGGAAATACACCCACTTTGAGCAGACCCAAAATTAAGACAAAGGAATCAAAGCTATAAGAGAATCTCATGTATCCTCAAAGAGGAAAACACCAAAAAATGCTACAATAAATTTGACAAGTTTAAGGAGTTTATAGAAACATACCTGAATGAAGTTGAATTTTCCCAATAACACCTTCTACCAACCCCAAACAAATGGGATTCCAGGCAAGAAGTAGATCAGTAGCTAAAATAAAATAGGAAGCAGAGATGAGAAAACATTCACCAGAAAATATATTAAAACAGTATCTTCAGCAGTGTATTGAAAAAAAATCAATGTCCCAAAAAAGCAGTATGAATATCCAAATGGAATACATTACCATAAAGCAATTTGTGACAAAGTATTAAATGTGAGGGCTGAATAAGACTTGGGATACAATAAGGCTTCGGACAGTTAAGGGGAGAGCAGTAACATTCAGAAACTCTTCCTAGATAGGAAGCAGTACCTTGGCGCCCTACAGTGGAGGAACGGGGCCATTACACTACAAGAGGGCAAACGGAGGAGCTGCGTGTGGTCCTACAGCACAGAGCCAGTCCAGGATCCAAAGACAGGGCCTAAGAAATTGCCACAGAGCTGTCCACTTACTGGATCACACTCTGGAAAATACATTTTCCCGAAGATGCTTATACCAAACAAAGAAATCCGGAAAGCAACTGCTCTTTTATCTGACATCCAGGACAAATACAATAGGAACTGTTTCCGTTTGAGTGCCTTCTACGTGCCAGGCATCTCAATCAGGGTTCCTCATCTAAACTACAGAACAGTGATTTGTTTTGGGTGACAGTTTTCTCACTTCTTCCATATGAGAAATTAAATGACACAAGCTGGTTCCATTCTAGACACACAAGAGAGAAGCAAATTCATTACATGCAACAGATGCCTAAGAACAGGGTTTATTCTCTTGTGTGACCCAGATTGCAAAAGGTTATATACATGGTAATAAATGTAACATTTGTGGTAGTTCAACAGGTGAAGATTAGCAAGAATGAAAACAATATTTGTCTTGGCAGAAAATTAAAATTACATTTTCATTATTATCATTTACAATTTATTTTAGTGAAACTTAAACACTCAATCTGTAACTCACAGAGTAATTATACACTTAATAGTTTAGCCTCCAAATTCATTTGAGTTTTGACTATTGCATCTTGAATGTCTTTGTTATGATACATTCAATGGAAGGCAAAAAAAGTTGACTTGTTTTTGGCTGGACGTGGTGGCTCATGCCTGTAATCCCAGCACTTTGGGAGGCTGAGGAGGGTAGATCGCTTGAGGTCAGGAGTTTGAGACCAGCTGGCCCACATGGTGAAACCTCATCTCTACAAAAATTAGCCAGGCATGGTGGCACACGCCTGTAGTCCCAGCTACTCAGGAGGCCGAGGCAGGAGAATCATTTGAACCCAGGAGGTGGAGGTTGCAGCGAGCCAAGATCGCACCACTGCACTCCAGCCCAGGCAACAGTGTGATACTGTTTTTATTGCAAGAATTAAAGCAAAATAAGAAATTTATTTTTTAAAGGCTATTATAATACATTATCATTTCTAATCTTGGCAACTCTGAGTTAAGTTTAAGGAGTCTCACTTTACAGATGAGGAAACAAATGCTGAGAAAAGTAAAACATGGTCAGGTCATACAATGGATCGGATCAAGGCTGCTACCAAAAACCAGGTCAGCCTGACGCTTAGCCCCTGCTCTAAACCTTTCTGTTACAGTGTCTCCTTCAGAAATTATACGTGGAACTCAGCAGTAAGACAGTGACTTTTAAATAACATGTACTATAAAATCAAAGAAAAAAAATCATCACCTATCCCACCACCCAGAGACAACTTCTTCAGCTACATTTCAGGGCATTTGTTTGTATACATACCAAACTGCAGCGCTATTAAATAAGCATTATTGATGGCAGCCGCAGCCTGTCTGGATGCATCCGGGGAGGCGCGGCCAGGGCTGTGCCCTCCGCGGAGCCAGCAGGGCAGAAAACAAGCCGGAGCGCTGCCCCCTACCAAGTTGGCAGGGCGGGAGCCCCATGCTCCTGGCACAGCTGCAGCCAGCAGAGGCTCCAGACCTGGGCATTCCTGTACTCTCAGGTACGCGGGAAGACCCCTCTTCCCCCGCAGGCTCAGAAGTGCCTGCTCCCACTCCCTGGCTTCTCTACCTGCTCCCAGCACCTGCTCTGGTGCAGAGCAAGTTGTGGCCGAGCCTGGGCACCGTCACGACCGGGTCGGGTGTGCACAGGTTTGGACAGTGCTGTCACACCAGCTCCCTGCCGCCTCAGCCCCCTCTGGACTTTGGGCGCCGATAAGCGTGGGAGAGAGGCCAGCAGGGGTGAGGGCAGCTCCAAGTGGGCCTGCAGGCACCCCTCGGCCCAAACAGCCTGGGCAGTGGAGGGAGACAGACACAGGTTCCTGTCCAGAAAGGGGCAGGTCACAGGTAAAAACCCCACCTTCAAGCCAGGGACGACCTGAAGCCTGGAGTCTGAGCTGCGGGTTCCGGGTGGAGTCCGTGAGCTGGAGTAAGAACTCAGGGTGCTTTCTCCAGGCCGTCCGTGGCCTCCCATGGACCAATCAGCACACACTTCCTCCATTCTGAGCCCATAAAAATCCCGGACTCAGCCAGACTCACAGACTTCCGGACCACCAGCTGCGGGAGGGAGCTGCCCCCTTCGGGTCTCCTCATTGGATGACCTGCCGGCAAAAAGGAGCTACCCACTTCAGGTCTCCTGAGAGCTCTTCTGGGGCTCAATGAAGCTGCTCTCTGCCTTGCTCACCCTCCAGTTGTCCACATACCTTGCGTACCTCATTTTTCCTGGACACGGGACCCCTGAATGGTGGGACTGAAAAAGCTGTAACACAAATAGGACCAAAACACGCCCCCTGCTCACCAGGTTATGGGCAACAAGGAGGAAAGGGCTGCGGCCCTTCGGGAACACCAGACGTAGGGGCTCTCTGAGCCAGGGCTGTGACAGTGGGGCTCTGCAGTTCCTGGCATCTCCAAGCTTCCGGGCATCACTGCATTCCCTAGTGCCTGCAGTGGAAGCTGCTTGTGGTATGCCTGGTCCAGCCACAGCCTTGCACAAAGCCAGTGCCTGTACCGGTGCCTGGAGCTGCCTGCCCTGCCACGGCTGGCACACCTGGCTGTGCACAGTGGCTGGACCCCACGCTCACTCACACACCACTCACCGCTCCGCACCTGGCTTGCCACTGGCGGGCATGGGATCCGGGCTGGTAGTGCAAGCTGAGCGCAGCTTGCCAAGCCAGGAGGGTGGAAAAAGCCCAGTGGACCCGAGGAAAACTCAGGCAAAGGTGCCACTGGCCACAGAAGTGTCCAGGTGGAAAAGCAACACCCCAAGGATCCCATGACATTATAGTATTTTAAGTAATTTTTTCTAACATTTCTAACATAATTTTTCTAACATTTCATGAGTATTTTCTTCTTTAAAATATTCTTCAAGATTATAACTTCATGGTGACATAATTTTCCACTTAAGGAAGTACTTCCTCAAAGAAAGCATTTAAGTGATTTGAAGTTTTTCCCCCATCATAAAAAACACTGTGATAAATGATGAATATTATGCGAATATTTGCCTCTCTAATAGCTTTTGGATAGATTCCTGGGAATTAAATTAATAGGTTAAAACCTTAAAAATGTAAACTTCTCAAATAAGACCAAATTGTTTGCTACAAAGGTTACATACCAAGTTAGATTTCTGCCAGAAGCATATGAATTTCTTTTTTGAATTAAAATAAATTTTTTTTTTTAAAGCAAGGCCAGGCACAGTGGCTCACGCCTGTAACCCCAACACTTTGGGAGGTCAAGGTGAGTGGATTGCTTGAGGCCAGGAGTTCAGCCTGGCCAACATGGTAAAACCTCATCTCTACTAAAAATACACAAAAAATTAGCTGGGCGTGGTGGTGCGTGCCTGTAATCCCAGCTTCTTGGGAGGCTGAGGCATGAGAATTGCTTGAACCAGGAGTGGAGGCTGCAGTGAACTGAGATCATACCACTGCACTCCAGCCTGGGGGTCAGAGCAAGATTCTGTCTCAAAAAAAAAAAAAAAATTAATAATTTTGAGTTAAAAATTTAGAATTTATCTAATTTTGCTAATTTGATGGCGTCTGGCATCTATTGCCTAACATGATGTTTATTTCCTTTCTATTGCTGATAAGATTAAACACTTAATTATAAAATCGGCTGCTTATGGCCGGGCATGGTGGCTCATGCCTATAATCCCAGCACTTTGGAAGGCCGAGGCGGGAGGATCACTTGAGGTCAGCAGTTCGAGACCAGCCTGGCCAACATGGAGAAACCCCGTCTCTACTAAAAATACAAAAATTAGCTGAACGTGTTGGCACACACCTGTAATCCCAGCTACTTGGGAGGCTGAGGCACAAGAATTGCTTGAATCCGGGAAGTAGAGGTTGCTGTGAGCCAAGATTACATCACTGCACTCAACTGCAGCCTGGGCGACAGAGCAAGACTCTGTCTCAAAAAAAAAAAAAAAATTTTTGGCTGCTTATATGTCATGTCATCTTCTATGATTTTCTTGTTCATGCCTCCTAATTTTTGTTTATATCTTTCATTGACTTACAAGCTCCTTTCACATTAAGGACTTCAACTCTTTGACATGTTTGCAAATATTTTCAGTTTTTAATTTTTATATCTTTTGGCTTACAAACTTGTTCCTTAGTTACCGTATTTACTGATTTCATCTCTGTTAGTTGTTAACTATTTAACCCTAATGCCAGTGGAATAAAGATACCATGATTTCTTTCCAAATAGTGGGCCAGAATCCCTTTATCAGGCAGACCATGTCTCAACATCTGCCAACACAGATGCCCCTGCTAAGGAAAGAGCTCCAGCTACCCAGAACCCTTGACCTTAGATGAACAGACCACAGTTGTAGGACTCTATCCCTTGGGTACCAAATAAGCTTTAGGAATACAGAAAAGGAAGGAAAAAACAGAGTTAAAGCAGTCACGGAGGGTCATGTAGAAGAAGTGGCGCATCAGGCATAAGGACAGCAGCAAGAAAAATAATACAGCAGAAAAAAAAGTACAAGATTTGTTCTGCTATGTGTCCCGAAGTGGCACATCAGGCATAAGGACAACAGCAAGAAAAATAATACAGCAGAAAAAAAAGTACAAGATTTGTTCTGCTATGTGTCCCATCATTGGAGAAACACATATCAAGTACTTGCCAGGAACCAGACACTGTATCACGTTAAGATGATACAAAAATAATGAAGCAAACAGTGTAAATAACAGAAGACCAGTAGGTACACTGGAGATATGAATTGATAATGCTAGAAAAGTAAACTAAGGCCAACTGTGGAAAAACTTAAATAAACAGTAATGAGCCTGGCCGGGCACGGTGGCTCACACATGTAATCCCAGCACTTTGGGAGGCCAAGGCAGGCAGATCACAGGTCAGGAGTTCAAGACCAGGCTGACCAACATGGTGAAACCCCATCTCTACTAAAAATACAAAAATTAGCCAAGCATGGTGGCACACGCCTGTAATCCCAGCTACTCAGGAGGCTAAGGCAGGAGAATCACTTGAACCCAGGAAGTGGAGGTTGCAGTGAGCCGAGATCATGACACTGCACTCCAGCCTGGGTGACAGAGTGAGGTTTCATTTCAAAAAAAAAAAAAAAAAAGGAATGAGTCTGAGCTTCCTGGAGACCACAGCAAGCAGATAATAATAATAACATAAGTAAGATAAGATTACGGCCAGGGATTACATCACAAGGTTGATGTATGTAACTAAGGAAACCTTACCCAAAAGTTAAATCGTGTTTTCAGTCGTTCAGAAGGTCCATTGTAAGAGACAGTTCTACATCAAGACCTAGTGAACACATAGATGTATATAAGTACCAGAAACAAAACTTTCATGAAATAGTATTTGAAAAGAGGTGGAGATTGGGAGTAAGAAACCCACTTGGGTTACTGCAAAAGTCTTGGCTTGAAATGACACGAAAGGTCATGGAAAAAAGAGCTCGAGAAAAAAAAAAGAAAAGAAAAAAATAACAACAAAAAAAGATTAAAAAAAAAAACAAAACAAAAGAAAAAGAAAAGAGAAGAGCTTAGGGAGTGAGCTGGTAGTGGGTGAAGAATCCACAGGAGGAGATGAACATGGAAGTCCTCAAAAGAAGCTATGTGCAGGATGGGGAGAGGGCAAATCAAAGATGACACTCACTGAGACACCTATTCTCTCCTGAGTGGGAAACAGCAAGAGGGAGAATGGCAGAAAGGATAGGGTATACAGCAGCTGAAAGGAAGGGCCAATGAGAACCTCCTCATTCAATACCCTTTTCCATCTTTGGCATTGTGAACCATGTAAATGCATCATCCGGTCAAGAAAATAAGATTTCAACTTAAAAAAAATAGAAAAAAACTATAAAAATGTCTGTGTTGTGGTCTAATGACTAAAAACAATAGTCATTAGTAGTCGAGAATGAAAACCAGTTAAACCCATAAGACTGAGTTCATGATGAGATGATCAAGAAGAAATAACTGGATTTAAGAACAAGAGGAGGGACTAGGCTCAGTGGCTCATGCCTGTAATCCCAGCATTTTACGAGGCTGAAGCAGGAGGATTACTTGAGGTCAGGGGTTTGAGACCAGCTTGGGCAACACAGCAAGATCCCCTGCCTCTATAAAATATTAACCAGGTGTGGCGGCACGCACCTGTAGTCCCAGCTACTCAGGACGCTGAGGCAGGAGGATCACTTGAGCCCAGGAATTTGAGGCTGCAGTGAGCTCTGATGGTGCCATTGCACTCCAGCCTGGGGGACAGAGCGAGACTCCATCTCAAAAAAAACCAAAAAACGAAAACAAGAAAGAGATATGATGAAGAAGGAAAAGAAGACAGATGACAAAAAAAAAATGCTACAGGTATAAAAGCTAACCTTGGAAAGGAAAGAAGATACTATTTTTTTCTTCTAAGTCTGGAAAAAAAGATGAAAGACTAAACATAGAAATGGAGAAGAGAAGCAGATGAGTGTATCCTATGCCCTTGACTCAGTAAAAACAGGAGTCAAAGTCGTCTTTGTTTTAGCAAGGGGAAGGACGGAGGAGTAACGGGGCACTGGAGGCTAGGTGTGGGAAAGGAATTTGGAAAGTCAATTTGCAAGTGTTCTATGTGTGCTTGAAATGTATGTATATTTTTTAACTCAATGTTGTCAAGAAAAAGGGGGGGAGTCAATCCATCAGTGGGTCATCAAATCAATTTCTTATAAAGAGATCAGCATTAATAGCACTAAAACAGAATAGAAGAGAAAACAAAAACCACAGTGTAAGGAGAAATATTTAATGAAACTTTTGTTTCTGGTACAACCTTGTGAATTATTCTGCTCAGCTCCTCTATGTACTTGCTAACTTTTCTGACTGCTTCACCTATTAGTTTTTAAGACAGGTCTTACTTTTTAAAATCTCATGCTTTATTTTCTTCCTTATTTTTATATCTCTCAGGATTATTATATTTTCCTGGTGAACTGCTCTGCTTATCAGGACGTAATAACCGGTTTTATTTCAAATAATACTTTCTTCCCTAAAGTCTAGTTGGTATAACATTAATATTGTAAAAGAAACACATTAGGCATTAAAAAGGGATAAATATGAATATTGCTAACTACCTGTCCAACTCCCACAGCCTTGGGAATAAAGTCCAAATTCCTTGGAAAGGCTTGTGAGACCCTGCATATGCTAGTCCTGTCCATCCCCCTCCTGCCCCCCATCCCCAGCTACCTGGCCTTCAGTCATCCTGAACTATGTGCAGCCTGGGCCTGGAATGCGACTCCCCACCCACTTCTGCCTGCCCTTCATTCCAGACTTAGAACAAGGGTCAGTCCTCTTCCCGGACACATTCCCCACTCCACCCACACCCAGCAGAGCTGACCAGACTCTCTCGTGTGGATCCCCTAAACCCTGTGCATATTCCCATCATGGCATCTTACTTTGGTTTAGTGCATGTCATTACTGACTTGCCTGTCTCCTTTACTGAACAGGAACTCATCAGGAAGAGGAAGCTCACTTAGACCTTGTCTCCTCGAGCTTCTGTTCCCAGTGCATGGTACACAGAAGGCTCCCAAATGGATGGGTAAACACATGATGTAGAAAGGGGAGGCAAGTTGAAATCAGATCATTTGCACAGAATCAAGTTGGAAGGATTGACTACTTAAGGTGGCAAAAGTCAAGTCATCTCATCTGGTCTATTTGAGACAAAGACATTAAGGCTGGCATAGGTAAAGTAACTGCCCAACACTGCACAGCTTGTTAACATCAAAACACTTTCCCACTCTCAGACTAGGGCTCTTTCTTTCTTTTTTTTCTTAGCCGGATGGAGTTTCACTCTTGTCGCCCAGGCTGGAGTGCAATGGCGCGATCTCGGCTCACGGCAACCTCCACCTCCCAGGTTCAAGCAATTCTCTTGCCTTAGCCTCCCAAGTAGCTGGGATAACAGGCCTGTGCCACCACGCTGGGCTAATTTTGTATTTTTAGTAGAGACGAGGTTTCACCATGTTGGTCAGACTGGTCTCAAACTTGTGACCTCAGGTAATCCACCCACCTCAGCCTCCCAAAGTGCTGGGATTACAGGCGTGAGCTACTGCACCAAGCCAGACCAGGGCTCTTTCTAACACCATAAATTTCTCTACCAAATTCTCTCTGGTGCAATCCTCTCATGTTTGTATGGGGCTTTCAGCTCACCACCATCATCCCAGGTACTCCAAAATGCCTTTTTTTCTTGCCAAGTCCTATTGGTTGTATCTCCTCAATAACTGATGAATCTTTCACTTCTCTTGACCCCTACTGCTACTATCCTTGCCCAGGGCCAAGACCTTCACCATCTGGATCATTTAAAAAGCTGTTGTCTGGCCAGGTGCAGTGGCTCATGCCTGTAATGCCAGCACTTTGGGAGGCCAAGGCAGGTAGATCACGAGGTCAGTTTAAGACCAGCCTGGCCAAGATGATAAAACTCTGTCTCTAATAAAAATACAAAAAAAATTAACCAGGCATGGTGGCGAGTGCCTGTAATCCCAGCTACTTGGGAAACTGAAGCAGAGAATTGCTTGAACCCGGGAGGCAGAGGTTGCGGTGAGCTGAGAGCGTGCCACTGCACTCCAGCCTGGACAACAGAGCGAGACTCTGTCTCATAAAATAAATAAATAAATAAATAAGTAAAATAACAAATAAAAAGCTGTTGTCGGGCCGGGCACAGTGGCTCATGCCTGTAAACCCAGCACTTTGGGAGACCAGAATGAGGCTGAAGAACTTGAGGTCAGGAGTTCGAGACCAGCCTGGCTAACATGATGAAACCCCATCTCTACTAAAAACACAAAAATTAGCCAGGCATGGTGGCAAGCACCTGTAATCCCAGCTACTTGGGAGCACCAGGTGGGAGAATCACTTGAACCTGGGAGGCGGAGGTTGCAGTGAGCTGAGATCTAACTAATCGGCAACAGAGAGACTCCATCTCAAAAAAAATAAATAATGGCCGGGCACGGTGGCTCATGCCTGTAATCCCAGCACTTTGGGAGGTCGAGGTGGGTGGATCACCTGAGGTCAGGAATTTGAGACCAACCTGGCCAACATGGTGAAACCCTGTCTCTACTAAAAATACAAAAATTAGCCAGGCATGCTGGTTAGCACCTGTAATCCCAGCTACTTGGGAGGCTGAGGCAGGAGAACGGCTTGAACCCAGGAGGCGTAGGTTGCAATGAGCCAAGACCACGCCACTGCACTCCAGCCTGGGTGACAAGAGCAAAACTCCACCTCAAGAAAAAATAAAAATAAAAATAAATAAATAAAAATAAAAAGCTGTTGTTGGCCTCTAGCAGGCTGCTTAACACATAGCAGACACTCAGATGTCTACTGAAGGCAAAGAAGACTAAATAGTTTGGTACTGCTGGCCATGCAGAATAAGACAGGGCAGGAAGAATGAGGCTGAAGAACTAAACAGGAACCCACTCAGCGGGACAACAGGTAGTAAATTCAGGAGCCGCTTGCTCCAGCAGGGCAGATTTGGATTTGAGATAGAACACCGGACAAATCTGTAGAGGATGAACATGAAGGGGCCTGAAGCCAGAGCCAGGAGACAGGAAAGAATGTGCAAGGGTGACCTGGGGCTGACTGTAGAACTGGAAAGCTGGACAGAATTCAGCTACTTTTATGTGCTATAGATGTAGTCTGCATTTGGTGTCCTGGGTGAAGAATCCTAGCTCTACTACAGTCTCTGAACCCCTCTCAGCTTCAGTTTCCTCCTTCGTAAACAGAATTCCATCTAACTTAGCCGGACACCTGTAGTCTCAGGTTTTCACAAGGATTATGTGAAAAGTGCCCAGCATCTGTCACATAATAAATGTTAGTAACTTTCACATCAAGTTGAGAAATGTGTATGCATTTAAAACTCCAGGCTCCTACCATCCAGTAACCTCTCCATAATTTAAGGGTCTTCATATGGCTTAAAAGAAAAAAGTATGGGGCCGGGCACAGTGGCTCGCGCCTGTAATCCCAGCATTTTGGGAGGCCGAGGCAGGCAGATGATAAGGTCAGGAGTTTGAGACCAGCCTGGCCAACATGGTGAAACCCTGTCTCTACTAAAAACACAAAAATTAGCTGGGCATGGTGGCAGGTGCCTGTAATCCCACCTACTCGGAAGGCTGAGGCAGGAGAATCACTTGAAACCAGAAGGCGGAGGTTGCAGTGAGCCAAGATGGCACCACTGCACTCCAGCCTGGGCGAAAGAGCGAAACTCCGTCTCAAAAAAAAAAAGAAAAAAGTATGAAAGAAAAAACCCAACTTCAATACATTTTTCTATTATTAAAACTCATGGTAGGACCATAATTCCTGAAAACCTTCTCAGAGTAAGAAATGCTTCACGGAAATATCTTAATGCCTAGATATGCCCCAGAATTCTATTTTCTCAGAATGGGAAACATTGACCTGCAGCTCTGATACAGCATAAAACTGGGCATCCAGCATTCAGTCCCAACAACCAAATTCTGGTCCAAATGGTAAATCGAGCATGACTGCTGACTTCCTGCCCTGCCCCTACACCCACTACATACACAGGAGAGAGGGAGAATCTAGAAAAGGCAGAATCTCAAGGGAGGTAAAAACATGCTTGGGAAAGACACGGTTACTGGTAAACTCCAGTTCCATATGTGAGTAAGTACGAGGTCCTAAGGCTGGGGAAACTACAGAAGAATATAAATAGAAAGTGTAAATTTTAATAAGCAACAATACCTGACAAAATTTCCGTTATCCAATAGAAAATAGGGGAAAATGGCAGGAGCAATAAAAATTAAGAAAAGCATAATAAATGGAAAACATAAATAAAAGGTAGAAATAACTTCTAATACATTTATAGTTACAATAAATGTAAACAGTTTCAACTAACCAATGAAAAGACAGACTACTGGCTGGGTGTGGTAGCTTACACCTGTAAACCAAAACTTTGGGAGGCTGAGACAGGCAGATTGCTTGAGCCCAGGAGTTCAAGACCAGTCTGGGCAACATGGCAAAACACCGTCTCTACAAAAAATACAAAAAATTAGCCAGGCACCTGTAGTTCCAGCCACCTAGGAGGCTAAAGTGGGAGGATCACCTGAGCCCAGGAGGTCAAGGATGCAGTGACCCATGATCACGGCACTGCACTCCAGCCTGGGTGGCAAATTAAGACCCTATCTCAAAAATAAAGAAATAAATACAGACAGACAATTAAGTCTGAATCCATCAGTTTATTTAATTCTATGGCTATTTATAGTTTACCACTACATACCTGCAGTCCAGCATAACAGGCACTCATTCAATAGCTATTGAACAAAATTTAAAAAATAAGCATCAAATAATAAAAATAAATTTTTCCTACCAATTGCTTATTTTCATTGACGTGTAATAAGAATACCATCTTAAGTTTTTATTGTTTTTGAAGTTAGCCCCAAATATCAGTCTTTGCTATGCAGGCACTTTTATTTATGTATTTATTTTCCTCTTTTATACAAACCAGGAATGAGCTTGGATTTTTAATTTCAGGTGCTTTTAATAATAAAAGCATTTATCTTTCAATAAATATAATACATGATGAGAATATGGTTTCTCAAAATGAAAGACTCACCTAAAACTTCTGGGCAATTTTTTTTTCCCCTTGAGACAAGGTCTCACTCTGCTACCCAGACTGAAGTGCAGTAGCTTGATCATAACTCACTGCAGCCTCCAACTCCTCGACTCAATCAATCCTCTCACCTCAGCTTCCCAAGTAGCTGGGAATACAGGTACATGCCATGATGCCCAGCTCATTTTTTTTTTTCTTTTAGTAGAGATAAGGTCTATCTATATTGCCCAGGCTGGTCTCAAACTCCTGGACTCAAGTGATCCTCCCACATCAGCCTCCCAAAATGCTGGGATTACAGGCATGAGCCACCATGCCTGGCCTAGGCAATTTAAATTATCTTGAAATTTTTACGTTATCTTGAAAACTCTAGCAGGTACACAAAACTTCTCATACTAACATAGAGAAAAGAGACACAAGACAATAGAGGAAGGCCTGAAGCAGGTACTGTAACTGACACAAGAAGGGAGACTGTGTGTGTCGTGTCGAGCTGCTCTGACTTTGCTGCCTGGTATAGCGCCTGGCATACAGCTGACACTTCAAAATGTGTGTGTGTGTGTGTGTATTTAAAATCTGTGGCTCTTCACTAAAGAAATAAAACAAGTTGGCATTAAAGAGTCTGTCTGTACAGAGGACATGTGTAGACAGTATTAGTCCAGGCATATGCAGCAAATGCCCTTAGTAGTAGATATCCTACTGACCATATTAATGGCTACTCTGGGGGCAGAAGGCACTGGAATGGCAGAGAAAATGGCCAGCGGGCTCATACTATCCTTCTGCAAAGAATAACTATGTAACTGATCTAATCCAACAAATGTATTGTTTTCTAATCTTTCCTTCAGAAGGTATACTGTAATGTGGCATACAAATTCCAAAAAAAGAAAAATTTAAAATTCACAAATAAATTGTAAAATTTAAGATCATCAACATTATCTATAAGGAAAAGAGTTGCTTACAAATTACAAAAGTATAGCATTTTTGAAATAATGCCAAATTTTAGTGAAATAATAATGTAACATACACCCAAAGTCATAAGTATTTTCAATAAGCTCAGTTTGACCCAATAGGTCAACATTTCCACTCTTATTTCAGATACATTTGGCAGTACATGGCTTCTATTTTCATATGCCCTCCTCTTCCTGGTACACAGAAAACAAGTGATTAAGTACTGTGTGCCTGCACAGAGCATGAGTCACTCATTCCAAGATGGAAGAATGAAGGCACTCCCTCAGCCCAAGAACAAGCCTGGGTTTTAAAGCACAGCTGCTAAAGCCTATAGGCACTTTCACTGTGTCTTAAAAGAAAGAAAAAAAAAGGTATCAGGGTATGCACAAATAATCAGACCCATATTTCATTTCCTGCTAAAGACAAAGGATATTACTGCTCTAAAAAGGCAATCACCAACACAAAATCAAACAGATGAGGAAAAGGGTTTTAGAATGAGAAACTAAAAGTTCCAATTGTTAGCTCATTTATGCTTTAATTCTCAGAATTAGGCCAGGAAAACAGGTTAAGGAATAATTTGATTCAGGTGCTATCTTATAAATGCAACGTTTGATACACATGTCCTTGAACTCTCTAATGGTAATTATTCTCCAGCATTCCACAAGCTAAAGAGCTAATCCAATTTAGAAGTTCTAGCAGCTGGTGATTTCCCAGTCTTAAATCTAACTCAGTGGTTATCAGTGCTGGCTGCTCATTATCACCATCTAGGAGCTTTATAATACTAATCCCTGAGCATCAGAGATGGTCTCAATTGGTTAGGGTGGGGCCCTGGAATAGGTATTCTTTAAATCTCCCCCTGGTGATTCTACTGTACAGCCAGCTTGAGAATCACTGGTCTAAATGATTATAGGTCACTGGGAAGGACCTGTATTAGTAACTTGGTCTTATCAGTCTGACTGAAAGATGATGCCTGTAGCACACACAACTTTAAACTCTCATGTAATAAATATAAACTGCATAAAGATCTCGTAATATAGGGAGGTGGCATAAAAGCTGGTCTAAACTAGCAGAAGGAAATACACTTCAAAAAGTAACCACAAGAATATTTAAAAGATTAGAGATACTACCTAGAAAAGAAAGTTAATTTCCAGGCCAGGCACAGTGGCTCATGTCTGTAATCCCAGCACTTTGGGGGGCCCAGAGAGGAGGATCACTTGAGCCCAGGGGTTTGAGACCAGCCTGGACAACACAGCAAGACTCTGTCTCTATAAAAAATTTTTTTAAAAAATTAGCCAGGTGTGGTGGTGCCCACGTGTAATCCTAGCTACTCAGGAGGCTGAGGTGGGAGGATCACCTGAGCCCAGGAGTTCGAGGCTGCAGTGAGCTATCCCACATTCCAGCCTGGGCGACAGAGAAAGACCCTGTCTCTAAAAAACTTAAAAATTTCTAGACATTTTTATTTAAAAAGGGATCTAATTACAGCACAGCAAGACGGCCACAAAGTTTTGATCATCATGAAGGAAATTAGAAATTGGTTCTTAAACTCTACAATATCCAAACACAAAATTGTTGATTCTCTATATGAAGCATAAAGTCCTAACTGTCACATCTCAAGAAAAGACCCAAAGCAACTCAAAAAGGAACAGAGGACAACTAAACAAAAGGACTTTCATGAAAGGTCCCACAATGTAATTAGGACATTTCAGCCTAGGAGGACCTGACGGAAACGAATACAACTATGAAAGGTATAGACTTAACTCTATGCCACTTAATACCAGTACGGGAAACCTACACATTTAAAAGTCATGGTCTGGGCTGGGTGCAGTGGCCCATGCCTGTAATCCGAGAACTTTGGGAGGTTGAGGCAGGAGGACTGCTTGAGGCCAGGAGTTCAAGACTAACCTGGCCAACATAGTGAGACCCCGTTTCTATTATTTAAAAAAAGGAAAAGTCATGGTTTGGGAATGAAAAAGGAAGTACAGCTTAAATTACAAATTTCCAAACTCATTACCTTAAGAACCTGAAAGTAACAATCACCTCAAACAAAGATTAGATAAATCCTTGGGTGATGCATTCATAATGCATCACCCAAGAAACACGGCAATGTGTTGGGATATACCCCTCACCTTTTGCTGTCCCCAAAACTGTCTTTTGATATCACTTTCAAAAACAGGATTTTGAGAGCTAAATCAAAGCACAGATGAGCTAAGAATTGGTATTTTCCTTTCCTCATTTTAGAGCTATTAACAGAGAAGTTGGGATTACAGATGCTCGCCACCATGCCCAACTAATTTTTGTATTTTCAGTAGAGACAGGGTTTCACCATGTTGGCCAGGCAGGTCTCAAACTCCTGACCTCAGGTGATCTGCCCACCTCAGCCTCCCAAAGTGGCTGGGATTACAGGCATGAGCCACTGAGCCCGGCCCACAGAATTTTAGGCTATGTAATTTGTTAGGAGAAATAAATATAATACTAATTTAGTTAGATGTTGGGGGATGAGAGCTGCTTCTTCAAGAAAAGTATTTGGAAGGTGCAAATGGGAGTAAATGACACAGCTACACAGATGAATTCTGGAAGTCCCTGCCTAGAAAAGAGACCGTTACTCTGCTGAACTCCCGGGTCCACCCACCACAGTTGCTCCCTGGGGGAAGGGACATTCTTTAAGCTGGAAATAAGAGAATGTTTATATCTGGCATAAAAACAATGTATAATGATACTGTGAAACATCAATATTATACCTGCAAATTACTAAAATTGAGAGCATTATGGCATGTTTTAAATTTCCTAACATTTCAGTTAGATAGCTGCTTCAAATTGTACATATTGACATTGCAGAAATTGTGAAATTTGAAATTCAGTGTTAACTTCAAAGTGAAAAGCTGTTCCAAAGAATGAGATTCATAAAGAAAATTGGCTTAGTATTTTAAAGTATCCCACTATCAAGTTAAAAAAATGCAAGGGTAAACTTGAAGGAACCTGAAATTAAAATAAAATACCTTAAAAGAAAAAAAAATCAGGGAACACTGACCTAAAATCAACCTGTATTTCAGACTTACCAAAGAATGTGTGGATGCTGTTTTGTGAATGAAAGCAGATCCCTTAAGAGTCTCCAACAACCAGAAAATGAGTCATCCTAAAAACATGTGATTTAATTAAGATACTACCAGTATGTCTTGTGAAGGTACTGTAATGCTGAATGTTCAGTGTTTATCCTCACTTTAAAAATATTATTTATACATTATCACTTAATGTATTATCAATAGCTACTGATAACCTTTAACAATTATTAGTTCCCTATGTTGTTAAACATACTGATTCAAATGTTCTCCTCAGCTCAATTATGGGCAGCTGACACATAATGATTATGACTTACATCAGCTAAGGACTTAGATTGACTAAAGGCTCTGTGACATTGCTGCTACTTCTCAAACTTCTGTTTGCAAAGGTAGATTTTTAAAGGTTATGTTTTAAAATATATTTGAACAGGAAAAGAACCGTTTACAAAAAGACACACAGAGACATAGTAACACAGCTTGTAAAGATCTAATGCATTTAATTCCCCATAAAACCATGCCAAAACAAGGTTGGACTATGATTCTGAGAATGTACTGAAGCAACAGCAGATTAATTCTGCTATTGGGTGCAGTGGCTCATGCCTGTAATCTGAGAACTTTGGGAGATTGAGCAGGAGGACTGCTTGAGGCCAGGAGTTCAAGACTAACCTGCCAACACAGTGAGACCCCGTCTCTATTATTTAAAAAAAAGAAAAGCCATGGTTTGGGAATGAAAAAGGAAGTACAGCTTAAATTACAACTTTCCAAATTCATTACCTTAAGAACCTGAAAGTAACAACCACCTCAAACAAAGATTAGATAAATCCTTGGATAATGCATTCATAATGCATCACCAAAGAAACGTGTTGGCAATGTGTTGGGATATACCCCAAACTAGTTTGATCAAACTAGTTTGATTTTCCAGTAGTCCAGTATTATCTGCAAATACATGAACAAATTCCATCATAAATCACAAGGACTAAAATTAGCAACAACAACCTTCTCTGCATAAGGGCCGGTTTGGAAAAAACAAAGATGTCTACGGGTCCCATTTATTTTTATTCAGAAAGAAAACAAATTTAATGAATTCCACAGGCTTAAGAGTGAGATTCCTGCTTCACTGAATAAAATGACAGTGAGAAATTTGCATGACTTTTTTAGGTGGCAAGAGAGGCAGTATGTTCTAGTCTTTTGTTCTTATATTCTCCCTTTAAACGTCCCTACAACCCCTTTGCTGCTTAAACTATAGAAGGTAGACCAGGGACTAGAATTATTTCAATTCATTCAGTGCAACTTTCACAGAAAACCTGCTATGGGCCAGGTGCTAGGGATCCAGCAATGAGTCTCGTCCTCTTTCTCCGTGCCGGGGGGTGTTTAGGCCAGGCAAGTGGGACAAGCAGGGACCTGAACCAATGCAGCCAGGTTCCCCAAAGACCAAGCTGTCAGTGCACCTTAGCTTCTGGCAGCTTCATGATCTACTCTAAAAAAACTTGATACTACCTCTCCTCTAAAGCATGCCTTTGGCAAGTCCTGGCCTCTGCTGGCCAGGGCCTGGCCAAAACACAAGTGTCTAAGGAACCAGTGATTCTACAAAGGTTCTCCCTTCTTTGAAGGTAGTTTTGCCCTACAGGCTTCTCCTCCATTTCACCTCTGCTGTGCATGCTCTGAAAGGATGTCTATGAAATTGGACCTAGGACTCTTGAAAAGCTACACTGAGAAAGGCTTCAGGTTGCTCATCACTGGAGGAAATAGTTCCCAATGAGTACACATACCAATGTTTCTGCTCAAAGATCTCCCCTGTATCTATTCCCTTCCCAAACTGCAGATGTTCCAAACACTTAAGAAGAGAAACCTGATCAACTGACCATACCTGGAAAAACTACTACTAGTCAATTCATTACATAACAACATTCCCTGTAACTATATGAATTTTGCAAGAAAGTCAGTGCAGGCATAGGGTTAACGAACAAACCAGTTATCACATTATTAGCCTTTTCTTTCAGCATAGATCCTTCCTCAGTGTGCTTGCTTTGGCATTTGAGAGGCTATTTAATTCTCTATATGGGCTACACTATAATGCTTACGATAGCTAAAGATACATTTCAGCTATTACCCATGAAAATATAAATCCTATCACTTTGTAGTCAAGAAGGTAGAAAGGTTCATAAAGCATTTTTGTCAATACTGAGGAAAATTCGGTTTTAGAGTCAAACACTGGGTTAGAGCCTGGCTCTCCCTCTGTGAACCTGGGCAAATTACTTCTCTGTGCCTCAGTTTCCTCATCTGTAAAATGAGGATAATAATGAAATCCTCCTCCCAAGGTTTACTGTGGAGATGAAATAAAATAATACATGTAAAGGTCATGGAACAGTGTCCGGCTCAGAAAAGTACTCAGTTGCAGCTAGGATTACAGGCCAGTTGCGGTGGCTCACGCCTGTAATCCCAGCACTTTTGGGAGGCCAAGGCGGGCAGCTCATCTGAGGCCAGGAGTTCAAGACCGACCTGGCCAATATGGCGAAACCCTGTCTCTACTAAAAATAGAAAAATTAGCCAGGCGTGGTGGCAGTAGCCTGTAATCCCAGCTACTCAGGAAGCTGAGGCAGAGAGAACTGCTTGAACCCGGGAGACAGAGGTTGCAGTGAGCCGAGATCATGCCATTGTACTCCAGCCTGGGCAACAGAAAAAAACTCCATCTCAAAAAAAAAAAGAAAAAAGAAAAGAAAAGAAAAGTGCTCAAGAAATAAAAGCTGTTATTATTAGCTACTCTTAATCTCAGGTGATGATGTAGACAACAAAATATACACAAAAACCTCCCTCAATCTGTAAAACCTGATTGCAAAAATTGTCAGTCACCTTAGAAAGACTTTGTACTCCTGCCAGGCGTGGTGGCTCACGCCTGCAATCCTAGCACTTCGGGAGGCTGAGGCAGGCAGAATGCCTGAGCTCAGAAGTTTGAGACCAGCGTGGGCAACGCGGTGAAACCCTGTCTCTACTAAAAATATAAAAAATTAGCGAGGCATGGTGCCAGGCGCCTGTAGTCCCAGCTACTCAGGAGGCTGCAGCACGAGAATCGCTTGAACCCTGGAGGCCGAGGTTGCAGTGGGCCAAGATCATGCCACCACACTCCAGCCTGGGTGACAGAATGAGACTGTCTACACTAAAAAAAAAAAAAAAAAAAAAACCACCTGTCTTATTTAAGCCAAAAATGGGTGGGGTGAAAACTGTGTAAAGATAAGTCTTTTCTACCTTTAAATGGAAATGTACAGTCATACAAATATGTACATGCATAAAAATAAACATACAGACCTATTCAACCCAACTGTTAGCCTGTCAGCAATATAAAATATGGAGTAAAAAGTAGTACAAGATATAAAACTAGTAACCCATTATAAAGGCTGAAGACTAAATAAGAAAAAACCTGGTTATTCAACAACAAAAATGATCAGAAAGATTTTGTAAGCCATTTAATATGTAATTTAAAGTGCCCTATTAAATTCTGTCATGGTAATTTGCAAATTTTTAGTAAACATGATTTTTTTTTTCTGAGACAGTCTCACTCTGTTGCCCAGGCTGGAGTACAGTGGCGCCATATCAGCTCACTGCAACCTCTGCCTCCCGGGTTCAAGCGATTCTCGTGCCTCAGCCTCCCAAGTAGTTGGGATTACAGGCACCCGCCACCACACCCAGCTAATTTTTGTATTTTCAGTAGAGACGGGGTTTCACCATGTTGGCCAGGCTGGTCTTGAACTCCTGACCTCAAGTGATCCATCCACCTCGGCCTTCCAAAGTGCTGGGATTACAGGCGTGAGCCACCATGCCTAGCCACAAACAGAATTTTTTAAAAAGATAAAGTTCAAAATCCTTTTTTTTTTTTAAGTAAATACCAAATGCCACAAAACTCCAAATAAACAGAATCATTTCACAAAAATGATTCCTCAAAAAAAAATTCCAGGTGGACTTCAATTCCATAATTATGATTTCTCATTCGAAAAAGTTAACCTCATATGACATAGTAAAAATAATTTCATTATCAAAAATTAACTCTAAGAAGAACAGGAAAATTTTTTAACGTTTCTGTGAATTCTAACTAATACCTAGTATCCCTCAAAAAATTCTTCAGGCCGGGCGCAGTGGCTCACGCCTGTAATCCCAGCACTTTCAGAGGCCGAGGCGGGCGGATCACAAGGTCAGGAGATCGAGAGCATCCTGGCCAACATGGTGAAACCCCATCTCTACTAAAAATACAAAAAATTAGCCAGGCGTGGTGGCGCGTGCCTATAGTCCCAGCTACTCGGGAGGCTGAGGCAGGAGAACTGCTTGAACCCGGGAGGTGGAGGTTGCAGTGAGCCAAGATCACGCCACTGCATTCCAGCCTGGCAACAGAGCGAGACTCCCATCTTAAAAAAAAAAAAAAAAAAAAAAAAAGTTCCCTGGGATTCATCATTTAGAGTATCACCTTTCCATATATAGTTTCTATGTTTATGAATGTTATGTGTATGACAGATGCTTTGAGATCTCTTCTTGGTCGCTCAGTCTCAGAACAGAATGTGAATTATTATATAATTTACACACAACTATAAATTATGTAATACTGTCATATCAGACAAAGCCACAAGGACTAGAGGAAGCAATTTTAAGACCAAAGAGATAAGACCATATCAGCATTCCCCCAAAGTGGATTGTATTATATTTCTTTTTGAATCTTTAAATTACAATTCTTATCCTGAGACATTAGACTCTACTGTCAGAAGATTACTGAATGTTTACACAGTGCTTTATCATTTTCCCTGTAGAAAATAAAATAACCAGGCCGGGCGCAGTGGCTCACACCTGTAATCCCAGCACTTCGGGAGGCCAGGGCGGGTGGATCACATGAGGTCAGGAGTTCGAGACCAGCCTGACCAACATGGCAAAACCCTGTCTCTAGTAAAAATATAAAAACTTGCCAGGCGTGGTGACAGGTGCCTATAATCCCAGCTACTCAGGAGGCTGAGGCAGGAGAATCGCTTGAACCTGGGAGGCGGAGGTTGCAGTGAGCCGAGATTGCACCATTGCACTCCAGCCTAGGCAACAAGAGCAAAACTCTGTCTCAAAAAAGAAAAAAGAAAAGAAAAGAAAAAAAAGGAAAGGAAAGAAAAGAATCGAAATATTTTTCTCTGGTAGTCATTATCTTACAATAGGGATAAGCATCTATCAAAAAACAGTGCTATATATGAATACAGACTACTCACTACCCTTAAAAAAATTAGAAACACCAGAAAAGAAAAAATAGTTGGTTTTTTAGCTAGGAGAAAAAAAAAACGAAAAAGTTTAAATAATGTTAAAGAGGAAAGTAAGGAATACTACCAAAAAAGATATTTTAAAAGCCCAGTGTGGTGGCTCATGTCCGTAATTCCAGCACTTTGGGAGGCCAAGGTGGGAGGATCACTTGAGCCCAGGAGGCCAAGATCAGCCTGAGCCATACAGTGAGACTCCATCTCTACCAAAAAAAAAAAAAAAAAAAAATTAGCCAGGCGTGGTAGCACACACCTGTAGTCCCAGCTACCTGGGGGACTGAGGTGGGAGGAATAGCTTGACCCGGGGAGATAGGGGCTACAGCAAGCCATGATCACGCCGCTGCACTCCAGTCTAGGTGACAGAGCAAGACCCTGTCTCAGAAAAAAAAAAAAAGAAAAAAAGATAATGAGATAATGCTACATCAGATAGAAATATAACACAAGTGCAGGTGTACCTTTCCTCATATTTCCTCATTCAAATGGACAGAGATTTTCCACTCCAATTAAAATATATTCAAAACAGCCCTAAAAAGAGGCCGGGCACAGTCGGTCAAGCCTGTAATCCCAGTACTTTGGGGGGCCGAGGTGGACAGATCACCTGAGGTCAGGGATTTGAGACCAGCCTGGTCAACATGGCAAAACCCTGTCTCTATCAAAAAATATAAGAATTAGCTGGGTGAGGTGGCACAAACCTGTAGTCCCAGCTATTCAGGAGTCTGAGACAGGAGAATCGCTTGAACCTGGGAGGCAGAGGTTGCAGTGAGCCGAGATCACGCCACTGCACTCCAGCCTGGGCAACAGAGCAAGACTCTGTCCACCGCCTGCCCCGCCCCTTCCCCCTCCCCCAGAAAACAGGCCTAAAAAGAGCAACAAACATAATACAACATCTTATTTTTAAGGCAATGATATTACTGAGAGAGAACTTAGACTTAACTTTAATTCAGCTCAACTCAAACAAAAACACCTTCTGTGTCCTAAGTACTCTAAAGCCTAGAGACACCAAGATGAGGAGTAAATACAGCCCTTGCCTTGGAGAACACACCGGGACTTCCCACTGGGGAAGAAGTAGGCAAACTTTTATTATGATGATGCATAAGGGTTAGAATTGAAGTGTCCACTAAGTGTAGAAAATGCCTGGAAACACAATAAAGGTGGCCAATAATTCCGCCCCAAGGATGAGGGGTAGCATCTGAGCTGGGTTTTATAGAATGAACTAGATAGGAAAAGGGGTTGACAATAACAAACATTCCAAGCTAAATAAATGAGTATTTTAATCTTAAATATCATCATTACTTATCCTTCTGATGTCTCTAGAAAAAGGAAAACTCTTGTTTCAGGTTGTTCAATAGCCACGAATGTAAAAACCACGATGCCCACAAGCTTTTTTGAGCTTATAATACCGCCCTTTCAAAAAAGAAAAGGACTTAGTAATCTATTCAGCTAAATAACCAGTAGGAAACAATGAAAGATTTTAAATGCTGTCACTACAAACAGCAGCAAAACTTGCCATAAAACCACAGGGGAAAAGTCCAATAAAATAAAGAGAATTTTAAATGATTCCATATATAGAAAAAGATCTGAAAAGCACTTATTCAATTAAAATGACATTCTTAAATAGCCATTAGTTAGAAAGGATCTTCAGTCCTGGACAGGAAAAACTATGGGAAAATCAAGTGCATGGGATTCTTTATTCCCTGGCTATTCTGAACACCTTAAGATCAAAACTGGCTGTTACTTCTGAAACATGGCCTCTTCCTTCCTCTAGACATTTGGTCTACTTGGTGTGTGGCCCGCTATATTCTAAAAAGTATGCTAATCTCAAGTGCAAAGGCTATAGCTACTTTCCTCCCCAAAAAAAGTTTTAAATTTGCCTTCTGACGTGGACTTTGGATAAACAGTAATCCAAATTGCATGCCTTCATCCAAGAATCTAGGGGCAGGTTAGCCTTTATAGTTCTAGAAACTGGGGTGTAGAAAACTCTGTTGTCAGATGAGTGGGAGACGATCTTAAGTCCCATCCAGCTCTAATAGTCTAAGCTTTTACAATCCAAGGAGTTGACTCTTTTGACAACCTAGGAATTCTGAAATCTGCTTTACTTCAAGCTGTACTGAAGCCTTACCCAAATTTGGGGGAGTGAAAGGAAGGAAGGGGAGAAAGTCAGGCAAATGGTCAAATCAGAGAAGAGAAAGACAGAAGACTGGCCAAAATTAGCCTATCTACAACAACTCTATCCCGAGATCATCAAGAACTTTATCTGGGCCAAGGAGTTTATCCTCCATTCTGAAAAGAGGAAATAAAACGTAATAGCAAGAAAATATAGACAGAGCCTGGGAAAAAAACAAGTTATTCTTCACTGCTCTGGCAAAGGAACTAGTAGGCCTTCCTAAGAAAGCAGTGGGGCCTGCCCAAAAGTGTTCTGGAGGACACAGAGACAGTGTCTCAACTCTAGGCTGTGACCCCGAACGAGTTACTAATAACCTCTCACTCCTTTCTCCTCACCTGAAAAAGAGGATCCCACACGTGTCCTGTAAGGTTGCTGTGGGGATTGGAAATAATATATTAAAGGGCCTGTCCTTAAAAACCATCCTATAACCGATACCACGCTGTGAACTGAAAAGCTCATATGAACCTTTTATCCTTTTCAATTCATATCACGTAATCCTTCTGTCTAGACTGCACATGAAAATTACAAGTAAGTCTGAAAAGCTCTGGCTCCTTCCTTAAAGAACTCTATCCTCTCACTTTTCCTAAAGTGAAAGAATCTCTGAGTGATACGGGAAAAGGATTGGCAAGGCAAAAGGGGCAGGTGCCACCCAGCCCCATCTTACAAGAAACTGGACTGTCAGCGCTCTGAGGCCAGGGACTGCTCTGTTTAAACCACGACTGCACACACATTTTCCTAAAGCAAGTTAATTGTAGACTTAAGCCTCTCCGAACAGCTTAAATGACACCCAAACATGGACCCACAATACATTTTGTGTCGCACAACATCAAGTCACACAAAAATCTCAAAATTATACATTACAATACAGTTTAATTGTGCTGTGGTATTAAAGTCAAAGACAAAGGCTTTAAACCGAGTGCCTATGAGGTAACCACAGTGAAGTCACACCTTTATAATAAGGGACCAAGAACACACGGGATGGCAACAGGGAGTGAGTGTCCAGCAGAGCCCTCGACGGAACTGGCGCAACCGCTCCAGATCGGAATTCGAACCCAGAACTTCTGGCGAAGGCCATGTAAGAACCACTCCAAGGAGGAAGAGGCCTTTACGGCCAGGTGCACCTTGCTGGAACTTTCTGCCGGAGGGGACCCCCTCCCCTCGGCCTGGGCCCCAAGCCCCAAGGGCGGCCGCGCGACGCGGTGGGAGGGACGAGGGTCGCCAGCCCCTTCTGCTCCGCACTGGGGTAGGGGCTCGGCGCTGCCCTCGGAGAAAGGCCAGGCTCCTTCCAGTCAGGGAATAATGACAGCTCGCGCGCTCGCAGCCCGCCCCGCCCCGCCTCGCCTCGCCAGGCCCGCAGGCGGCTCCTCCCGCCCGGCTGAGGGGTCCGGCCGCGCCCCCTCCTTTCCCCGCCCCGGCCCGGGGTGTCCCCCGCCCGCACCGCCAGCCTCACCGGGTCGGAGCTGGAGGCCGCCGTCGCGGCGGCTGCACCACAGCGCGCGCTCGCCCTGCTGCAGGATGTAGTGGTCCTTGGCTTGGAAGAGCTCCATGCCGGCCCCGCGCGCCCAGGGAGGCGGCGGCCCGCGGGCGGCGCACGGGGCGTCCTAGTCGGTCGCGGCCGCCAGAGCCCGCGCCTCGGGGAGCGGCCGGGTAGGAAGCGCGCCGAGAAGCAGCGGCAGAGGGAACGCCCCGGGGGACCCGACCGGTAGGAGGAGAACGCGCGCGCCGGCGGCCGTAGAGGCCTCTCCCCCCGGCTCCTCCCCTTCCCTGGCTCCACCCCGGGCCCGGCTCCACCCCCTCCGCTGGCTCCTCTCCCCGAGCGCCCGGCTCCGCCCCTCAGCCTCCTCCTCCTCCTTTCAGCTCCCTCCCGCTTCCTGCCCTTTCCTCCGCCTTCTCCCGGGTGTCTCCTCCCAGCTCCTCCCCGCGGGTCTTTCCTCCTCCCTCTCGTCCTTCCGCCCACCCCTCCCGCTCTTGCCCAGGCCCCTCCCCCGGCGTGCCCGCCTTCCTATCGTGGTCACCGGTGGCAGCTCGGGAGCTCGGCCGAGTCGGGCTGGGCTGACCGCCTCCCTCCGCGCGGCCTTGGGGACAGGCGTCCACTGCTGGGGCTTCTCCGTGCCGGGAGGCGCTCACGCTTCATCAGGCCCTCTAAAGCCAGGCCGAGTCCTGAATCCAGCCCCACACCCGCTCTCCCGGGGCGGTGCGGGGTACGTTCCCCGTGGGCCTGCGCTGCCTGCCCGTACCGAAACCAGGCGAGACCCCGGGGCCTGGCTACAGGGGTTCATCCCCAGCCAGGCCCACAGCCAAGCGGAGGCGTCTTCTGTTTTCGTATTTCCTATTAGAAGTTTGACAACAGGAGGCATTCAATAAATGCACATCAACGAGGGAAAGCATGTAACAATAGAAAACACACAAGCATTAGCAGCACGGGGCTAAAGAGCGAGGAGGAAGGGAGGAATGTACAGGTGCTGCTGTGTCCCGAATTAAGCAGGGCGGGTTGGAGAAGACTTCACAAATGGAGCCAGTTAATGAAGCAAGCGGAAGGAATATCGTTTGGCGAGGATAAGATGAATGGAGACCCCTCTCGGGGAAGGAGGAGTCTCCCCCAAACATCCTTGAGCTCAGTCTGTCTTGAAAAACCAGTTGATATCCTGAACAGAATGGGTCTGGGGAATGAGGACCCCACTTCCGGGGCCAGTTCAAGGACTATCTAGCTGTGTGATCTTGGGGAAGTCTCTTGGTCTCAGATGGTGGTTGAACTAATGACCTTTTATTACACCCCCAGTTCTATAAATCAGTGAGTCTTTCTACTCCTAACTCCTTGCCTTCTCTAATGCCTGAATCGGAAATAAGAGAAAAAGACAAGAGAAGTAGGAGATGAGAAAAATAAGGCAATTTTTTTTTTTTTTTTGAGTTTAGGAGCGGAAGTTTATAGGCAAAAGAAAAGGGAGAACAGCTGTCTCTTTTGCGAGAGAGAGAGAGGAGTGCCCAAATGGGACTTCTCAGAAAGCAATACTTTTAACCTTCTGCTCAAGTAAAAGTGAGAGGGTACAAAAGCAGGAAGGAGTTCCACATGACTAATTATTCCAGCCCACAGTGTTGAATTTCCATAGCACAGAAAGTCCAATGATAACAAAGCGTCCTGGAATCTTTTCTAAGTACCATGCCTCTGTGCTGTCCAGACACCTCAACATAAAGGTCGAGGGAGGTGGTTACTCTATCAAGTATTTGTGATGTGATTTGGAGAAAGAAGGTAATGAAGCTATAAGAAGCTTTAGTGGAACCATCGGTTTCAGATTGATTGTTGAATTCAGCCATATGTTGACTTAGCAAAAATGAGAATGAGAAAATCCTATGAAGACATTGTATCCTGCAAATTATTTCATTATTGTTTTATGAATTACATTGCCAGATGTGAAGAAAACAATGCTGTTGTAACTGTTTTAAAACAATTAATTAGTTCATTGAAACTTTTCCTGATGTTTTAGATCAGTGGTTCCAACTCTGGCTGCCTATTAGAATCACCTGGGGAATTTTTCAAACATATCAATGCTTGGACCTTAGACCAATTAAATCAGAATTTAATTGGGGTGGGGCTCTGGCATCAGTTTGTTTATTTTTTCTAAGCTCCCCGGATGACTTTACTATGCAGTCAGGCTTGAACACCACTATTTTAAGTGAAATTAATTAGTAAAATCTGCCTGACGGCAGCTTGGAAAAAAAAGCAGTCAGTCATTAACTAATGCCATCATATGGGCTTGGTTACCTGTAAATGCAGAGTTAACAAGCAAAGTCTTTAGGAGAGAGGAAAACATGGAGGGGAGATGCTTCTGTAATCTAACTGACCCCAATACACACTGCTGTCTCCCTCAGGCTCCAAACACATGCTGTGGGGTAGGCACAGCTCTAGCCTGGCTGAGCAGAGGGAAAAGAGCACATATATTCTGTCCCTGGTAGATGTCACATCCCCCATCTACTGCCACAGTTGCCTTGCCTTGTTTCTGCTATGAACTTCCTGAACCTTGGCCACTGCAGCCTCTCCACTCCCTGGCTAGCCTATCCTCGGCCTGTGGCTAACTTGCCAGCCTCATCACCCTCTTCCACCTTCCTAATTCAAGGTCCTCCTGCCCTGATGCCACCCAGGTTTTAGTGGAAAGTTCACGTGATATTGCTCTCCTTTTTAAACGCGGATGACCATCATGCATATTATGTATCTTCTTTTACATGTATGGCATATATATGCTAATTTAAGTATAATCACTAAGGAGTTTGGTTCTAGCCAATTCTGTGTGATTTTGGTCAGTTAACTCAATCTCTTTTGGTCTCAGGGTCCTTATTTATGAAAAGAGATGATCACTAAGTGTTCCCTTCCAGTGCTGAAATCAATGTGAGGAAATGCGTCCACGTAGTTAAACCTACACAAATAATGATGGTAAATAAGCCAGCTGTGATGATTGATTTAACCCTTCAGTATCTCTGAGATCTTTGGATTAGATTTTGGTATCCTCTGGTGAGATTTGACTTTAACATCATGTCCTGTCTACTTGTCCATAGTCTTGTTTGTTGTCTGTGATAACTTTCTTCAGT
This sequence comes from Pongo abelii, assembly GCF_028885655.2. Lineage (NCBI taxonomy): Eukaryota > Metazoa > Chordata > Mammalia > Primates > Hominidae > Pongo > Pongo abelii. The sequence continues at coordinate 126,775,465 of NC_071993.2, read as the reverse complement.
CTTGTCTATGAGAAATCTCCCAAAAGAAGAGATTTATATTTATATAAATATATTCCCCCCTCCCCCAGCCTGCCTGGAGGCTGCTAATATTGCAGGTCAGCAGTCCAGGTGGCTTAACTGTTTTTTTTTTTTTTTTTGAGATGGAGTTTCACTCTTGTTACCCAAGCTGGAGTGCAATGGCGCAATCTCGGCTCACTGCAACCTCTACCTCCCGGGTTCAAGTGATTCTCCTGCCTCAGCCTCCCGAGTAGCTGGAATTACAGGCATGCGCCACCACGCCCAGCTAATTTTTTGTATTTTTAGTAGAAACGGAGTTTCGCCATGTTAGCCAGGCTAGTCTTGAACTCCTGACCTCATGATCCACCCGCCTCAGCCTCCCAAAGTGCCGGGATTGCAAGTCTGACAGGTGGCTTAACTTTAGGGTTAAGGGCCCAAAACACTCACAAGCTGTGATGGTGAATTTTATGTGTCAACGTGACTAGGCTAAGAGCTGCCCAGAAAGCTGGTAAGGCACTATTTCTGGGTATGTGTGTGTGAGGGTGTTTCTGGAAGAGATTAGCATTTGAATTGGTAGACTAAGTAAAGAAGACTGCCTTCACCGATATGGTGGTCATCCAATCCTTAAGGACAAGAATAGAACAAAAAGGTGGAAGAAGAACAAATGTGTTCCCCGTTGAACTGGGTTATTCATCTCTCCTGCCTGCAGATATCTGAGCAGATATAGTTCTGGGCTCTCAGACCCAGATTGACCTCCCTGGTTCTTAGGCCTTTAGGTTTGGACTGGAACTATACCACAGGCTTTCCTGGTTCTCCAGCTTGCAGAAGGTAGACTGGGACTTCTCAACATCCATAATCTCATGAACCAATCTCTCATCATAAATTTTCTTCTATATATGCATATATATTCTATTGTTTCTGTTTCTCTGGAGAAACATGAGGACAGAATGCAATTGTCTGCTTTCCCAAAATTTGTATGTTGAAATCCTAACCTGCAAGGTGATAGTATTAGGAGAGAGGGCCTTTGGCAAGTAATTAGCTCATTAGAGCACTTATAAGAGACCCCAGCAAGGTCCCTTGCCCCTTCCACCACATGGGGGCATCTCGAGGAAACAGATGTTCATCTAAGAACCAGAGAGCAGGCCCTCACCAGACACTGAATCTGCCAGTGCCTTGATCTTGAACTTCCCAGCCTTCAGAACTGTTGGGGAAAAAAAAAATTCTGTTGTTTATAAGTCACCCAGTCTATGGTATTTTTTTGTTAGCCCAAACAGACTAAAACGCAAGTCAAATTTTTACGTTTGGCCAATCAACAGCCAATTTCTCATGGATTTATCAGCCAGCAAACTTATGCTACCTCCTCACATAACTTCATCAAGGATGGCTGGAAATTGTACTGTTGGAGCACTTTGACACATATAAAGTTCTTCAGGCTGGGCAAGGTGGCTCACACCTGTAATTCCAGCACTTTGGGAGGCCAAGGCAGGTGGATCACTTGATGCCAGAGTTCAAGACCAGCCTGGCCAACATGGTGAAACCCCGTCTCTACTAAAAATACAAAAATTAGCCATGCACGGCGGTGGGTGCCTGTAATCCCAGCTACTTGGGAGGCTGAGGCAGGAGAATCACTTGAACCTGGGAGCCGGAGGTTGCAGTGAGCCGAGGTGGCGCCACTGCACTCCAACCTGGGTGACATAGAGAGACTGTCTATAAAATAAAATAAAATAAGATAAAATAGTTGAGAAGCACCACGGACCAAGAAAAAGGAAAGTCCCTCAGGAGGAGACTGTCATGTTGGCCTAAAAGAGGCCCTTTTATTTAATGTAGAAGACCACCCTTTTTTCACTTCTTTACTTTAGGGGTTAATAATTACTGGCTTTTTAATTGTACAGCCTGATAAAATTGTCAAGGACCTACTCAGGAGGCTGAGATGGGAGGATCACTTGAACCTAAGAGTTCAAGGCTACCGTGAGCTATGATTGAGCCACTGCACTCTAGCCTGGGCAGGAGAGCAAGGAGTGAGATCCAGTCTCAAAAAAAAAAAAAAAAAAAAAAAAACGGGGGGCCAGGAGTGGTGGCTCATGCCTGTAATCCCAGCACTTTGGGAGGCTGAGGCAGGCAACTCACCTGAGGTCATGAGTTCAAAACCAGCCTGGCCAACATGGTGAAACCCCAGCTCTACTAAAAATACCAAAAATTAGCAGTGCGTAGTGGCGGACGCCTATAATCCCAGCTACTCAGGAGGCTGAGACAGGAGAATCGCTTGAACCCGGGAGATGGAGGTTGCAGTGAGCCAAGATCACACCATTGTACTGCAGCCTGGGCAACAAAAGCGAAACTCCATCTCAAAAGAAAAAAAAGGAAAGAAAAGAAAATTTAGGCCAGGTGCGGTAGTTTACACCTGTAATCCCAGCACTTTGGGAGGCCGAGGTGGGTGGATCACCCGAGGTCAGAAGTTTGAGACCAGCCTGGCCAACATGGTAAAACCCCATCTCTACAAAAAAAATACAAAAATTAGCTGGGCATGGTGGAGCGCACCTGTAACCCAGCTATTCAGGAGGCTGAGGCAGGAGAATTGCTTGAACCCAGGAGGCAGAGGTCGCAGTGAGCCAACATCATGCCATTGCACTCCAGCCTAAGCGACAAGAGAGAAACTCTGTCTCAAAAAAAAATGCATTGTTAATCACGTTAGAGATTTTTCAAATAATGCTTTGCACTGCACAGAAAAACAACAGGGGGATGTTACTCTGGTAGAAAGTTGGTACGTCCTAAAAGCTGCCCAGTGGATTTTGAACCTATTGTTACTTCTCCTGGTTAAAGAAAATAATATCCTACAGTGTTTCACCATTTCATAAGAGTTGCACTTAGTGACAAGGAAACATGGGGTTTTGGTTTTCCTAATAGTGCTGTTCTTTCCCTTCAATTTTACAGCAATCCTTCAACGAGACCGAGAAGTACAGTGATGGGATGCATGTTGCAGATGGGGTGTTTGGACAGCTTCTGACTACAGAAGCAAAGGCATGGGGGTATAGAGGCGGGGGGCAGGGGGGGCGGTGAACGAAGCATGAAATGTGATTTGCAAGTTTCCAAGATGGCGATTTTAACTATGATGGGTAACCAGAGACCAGCTGCAAAAATGTGGCAAATATATTTTAAAAATTTGGCCCTCACTCTAATTTCAGGATTAGAGTGCTGTTGCTGCTTCTGAAACCCTGCAAGATTTCACATTTCAGTTACTCCCAAGCAGCACATCATTTCTCATGGCTTTTCTCATTGCTATTCTCTGAGTTAATCGAGTGAGGGCTCTAACTTGTAGGTATGATGCTTATAAAGCTACAATCCAAGGGATTCAGTCCAGGCAGCATTGAGGTTAAAAAAAATCCATTCTATACAATTAAAAACAATTTGAGAAAACTCAAATCCTTTGTGTGTATTTCTCAAATATTCTAAAGCCCTCTATAATTTCTTTTAAATCTTTTTTTTCTTCTCACCATTATCCTCATATAGCACAAATATTCCCATATCTCTTCTCTCAAAACTCCAGAAAGCTTTCTCCCTCCAGCATATTTTTCAGTTCTTTGTTGTGAAATCTGATCAAACCACTTAGGGCTATTTCCCTGGCAAGGCCTGGCCTTCTCTAGAGGGTGAAACAGGGGAAGAAAAAGCACAAAGCTAAGCCAGAAAACTCTCTAGCTGCGGCTGGGGTGGGGGGAAGAGGAAAGGCTAGAAACACTCAAACATTAACAAGTCTAGCCCATCACTTCAGCATAAACATATTTCCCCTTTGGGATTCAGTAACAAGTATTTTCATTTTCAATGGGAACAAAATGTGGCCTGTAAACAATGTGATGCAGGGTCCGTACATTCAAAGGCTGCCGACTAGTCTCTGGACTTTTCTTCCCTTGTGATTTCCTAATTGGAACTAGGCAGTCTGGTTCAGAGGAGGACAGCAAGTTTCCGGGGCTGCTGCCTGCCTGCAGAGAGGGACAAACACTGGGTCTGAAGTGATTCCCCAAAGCCCCCCCATTTGGAGCAAATTACTGACTCTTCTGCCTGTGGAGCCTGGAGCTGGAAAATCCAAGGGAGATGGAAAGAGACAAGTGCCAAGGGGCGGGCAGTTGCGGTGGCCTCTGCTGTCTTGTTCTCCTCTACCCATCCCTGGCCCTGGGAAGCAGAACAGCCTGCCAATTGTATTTACCTGCCAGTCAACACCGGCAAGTGTCACTGGGGTCCCAGCCCACCTCACCTATTCAACAGCCAGATGTGCTAAGGCAAATCTCCCAGCTCTCCAAGATCAGTTTCCCCCTAAGCAAAATGGAGATAAGATATAAAATTTTCTTCACAAGGTTGTCATCAGAATTAAATGAAGTCAACTCTTTGAAAGGGTGTCTTAAACTATAAAGAGTTGGCCGGGCACGGTGGCTCACGCCTATAATCCCAGCACTTTGGGAGGCCAAGGCAAGTGGACCACAAGGTCAGGAGTTTGAGACCAGCCTGACCAATATGGTGAAACCCTGTCTCTACTAAAAATACAAAAATTAGCCGGGAGTGGTGGTGGACGCCTGTAGTCCCAGCTACTTGGGAGGCTGAGGCAGGAGAATCACTTGAACCCGGGAGGCAGAGGTTGTAGTGAGCCGAGATCGAGATCGGGCCACTGCACTCCAGCCTGGGAGACAGAGCGATACTCTGTCTCAAAAAAAAAAAAAAAAAAAAAAAACTATAAAGAGTTATCGAAACATTATTTTGCATATGTTTTTTAAAAATCTATTTTATGGCTGGGCGCGGTGGCTCAGGCCTGTAATCCCAGCACTTTGGGAGGCTGACGCAGATGGATCGCTTGAGTCCAGGAGTTGAATATGAGCCTGGGCAACATGGCAAGACCCCATCTCTACAAAAAATACGAAAAAGTTAGCTGGGCGTGGTGGTGCGCACCTGTAGTCCCAGCTACCCAAGAGGCTGAGGTGGGAAGATCACTTGAACCCAGGAGGCAGAGGTTGCAATGAGCCATGATCATGCCACTGCACCCCAGCCTGGCTGACAGAGCGAGACCCTGTCTCAAAAAAAATATGTATTTTATGTGTAAGGTTTTCCCCTCTAGGCTCATTATTTGACAAATTCCTAACATATATATAAAATATATATTTTAATATATGAATAATAACATATATGTAAAGCTAAACATATTTTAATTTTATATATACAAGTGATTCACGTTTTTAGCTCAAATCACATCACCAGGAAACAGAAGTAGTGGACGTTAATTGTGTAACTATAAGTTGGATGTTGGCCTTGATTCCCAGCCAGAGACAGAGAATTTGTCCTGACGCAAAAGAAGCTTAAGCTTCAAGATTCCTTGATTTCATCCAAAGCCCTAATTCTGTATTCACTATTTTGTATTCTCCTTTCTAAAGGGACTCTCCTTATTGGAAGAAGCTTCAGGCATCACAGTTCTTGCCTGCTAGCAGGAAAGAACCTTCTGTGCTTCTATATCCCAGGAGGATCTGTGCCTGTTTGTTGTCTTCTCTTGGCTTGTCTCCCCTCTGTGATCATTCTCTCGTGTCCTTTTAGCCGCTACTCCTCTTCTGAGCTCAGATACACTTTCTGCTCCCTCCAGCTCTCTAATCCACTAACAGTTATGGAGCTGGATGAGCACACATTTGTTTTAGAGATAAATTTAGAGATTGGAAACTATGTTTAAAGATGGCACCATTCATCCCAATGACTCAGACAGAGCTATTCTCAGTTCATGTGGAGCCCTTACATTGAAAATAGAGCTAGGAAGCATCTTTGATTCAGTAATGCCAGGGTATAGATTTTCCAGGAGTAGATTCAAAAGTACTATTAATAGGTGGAGAGTGTTTTCATCGTGTGATGCTAGACTGGGTGGTTTCAGGAAAAAATGTAATACTCAGTGGCAAGGCGTGCTTGTCCTTGGGGGATTCAGGATCAACCTGGCCACAGCCACTGCTGGTTAAGGCACTGCCTGGAAGCAGTAAGGAATCACAGTCCTCCACTAATTCATAGGAATCCAAGCTCACTGCCCCCCAACTCCACAGCCATCAGAGCTGTAGTGGTAGGGATTGTGGGATACTTAGGGAGATAGAAGGTGGGTTCCAACCTGTGGGAAGGGTTGGAATTTCCAAGGTAGGGGTTAGGAGATTTCATACTGGGAGAGGGATTAAAGGAGAGCAGGAGACAATCAAAAATTAGGGGAAAGCCAGATGTGGTGGCTCATGCCTGTAATCCCAGCACTTTGGGAGGCTGAGGTAGGTGGATCACTTGAAGCCAGGAGTTGGAGGCCAGCCTGGCCAACATGGTGAAACCCCGTCTCTACTGAAAATACAAAAATTAGCCAGGTGTGATGGTGCATGCCTGTAACCCCAGCTACTGGGGAGGCTGAGACACGAGAATCGCTTGAACCCGGGAGGTGGAGGTTGCAGTGAGCCAAGATCACGCCACTGCACTCCAGCCTGGGCGACAGAGCAAGACTCTGTCTCAAAAAAAAAAAAAAATTGGAGGAAACACATAGTATCCATTCAGAATATTCTCTTTTTTGTTGTTTTTTTGTTTGTTTTGTTTTTTTGTTTTTTGAGACAGAGTCTTGCTCTGTTGCCCAGGCTGGAGTGCAGTGGCACCATCTCGGCTCACTATAACCTCTACCTCCTGGGTTCAAGCGATTCTTCTGCCTCAGCCTCCCGAGTAGCTGAGACTACAGATGCCCCCCACCACGCCCGGCTAATTTTTGTATTTTTAGTAGAAATGGGGTTTCACCATATTGGCCAGGCTGGTCTCAAACTCCTGACCTTGTGATCTGTCCACTTCGGCCTCCCAAAGTGTTGGGATTATAGGCGTGAGCCACCATGCCTGGGCCAGAATATTCTGTTAATATATATAATTCTGTTAATATTATATATCTGTGTGTGTATATACACACACACACACACACACACACACACGTTAGGAATTTGTCAAATAATGATTTTGGAGGGGAAAACTTTACATATAAAATAGATTTTTTAAAAGTATAAATATTTCTGTAACACTATAGTTTAAGACAGCCTTTCAAAAACTTTGTATAGTTCCGCTAACAACCCTGTAGAGAAAATTTTATATTTTATCTCCATTTTACATAGGGAGAAACTGACCTTGGAGAGCTGGGAGCTTTGCCTAAGCACATCTTCAGAATAGTCTCTGAAGGCCTGAACAGAGGCCTGCCCCACATTACTTTCACCCTGAATGGTATGGTGGGATGAAGGTGCAGCTTCCTATCCCTGGGTGGCTTTCGCTCTTTTATCTGACATTTCCATCATGTCTAACCCCTTGCAGTCAGCTGAATAACAGCCCTCAATGATATCAGAAACCTGTAAATGTTACCTGTTTGGAAAAAGGGTCTTTGCAGATGTGATTAGGGATCTTATCCTGGGATATCCAGGTGGGCCCTAAATGCAATCACATGTATGTGAATAAGAAGGAGGCAGAGGGCTGGGCACAGTGGCTCACACCTGTAATCCCTGCACTTTGGGAGGCCGATCCGGGTGGATCATCTGAGGTTAGGAGTTCGAGACCAGCCTGGCCAACATAGTGAAACCCCATCTCTACTAAAAGTACAAAAATTTAGCCAGGTGTGGTATGTGCCTGTAATCCCAGCTACTCGGGAGGCTGAGGTAGGAGAATTGCTTGAACCCAGGAGGCAGAGGTTGCAGCAGTGAGCCGAGATTGCACCACTGCACTCAAGCCTGGGCAACAAAAGCAAGACTCTGTCTCAAAAAAAAAAAAAAAAGGAGGCAGTCACAAGGTCAGGAGTTCGAGACCAGCCTGGCCAATATGGTGAAACCCCGTCTCAACTAAAAATACAAAAACTTAGCCAGGTGTGGTGGCACACACCTGTAGTCCCAGCTACTTGGGAGGCTGAGGCAGGAGAATCACTTGAACCCAGGAGGCAGAGGTTGCAGCGAGCTAAGATCGTACCACTGCACTCCAGCCTGGGTGACAGAGTGAGACTCTGTCTCCAAAAATAATAATAATATATATATAATTATTATATATTATAATATATATAATTATTATATATAATAATGATTATTATATATAATGAATATAATATATTACTATATATAATATATATATTATATATAATATATAATATATAATTATTATATTATAATTATATATAATTCATATATAATAAATATATAATAATAAATATAACATAAATGATATATTATATTTATTATATATAATATAATATATTATATAAATATATAATATAATGTAATATAATATATAAATTATATAATATAATATAAATATAATAAATATATAATATATAATTTATATATAATATAAATTATATATTTATATAATATATATAAATTATATATAATATACAATATATAAATTATATATAATATATAATATATATATTATATAAATTATATATAATATATTTATTTTATATATTATATAAATTATATATAATATATTTATTTTATATATTATATAATAATATATAAAATAAAAAAGATGGGCAAACCAAGGAACACCAGCCCCCACTGGATGCTGGAAGAGACAAGAAACTGATTCTCCCTTAGAGCCTCTGAAGGGAGAAAGGCACTGCTAACACATTGATTTTGGCTCAGTAAGACTGATTTTGGACTTTTGCGCTACAGAACTATAAGAGCATAAAAGTGTGTTGTTTTAAGCCACCAAGTTTGTCCTAATTTGTTATGGCAGCCACAGGAAACAAATACAACCTCATTCAGAATCCCATGCATTTGGTCTGACAAAGATGGGCGGCCCTGGCGTCTCATCATCAGACACAGTGATGATTCCTCGGGGTTTCCTAGTAGAGAGGGTATATTAGTCCGTTTTCACACTGCTGATAAAGGCATACCTGAGGCTGGGCAATTTACAAAAGAAGGAAGTTTAATGGACCTACAGTTCCACATGGCTGGGGAAGCCTCACAATCATGGCGGAAAGCAAGGAGGAGCAAAGTCACATCTTACATGGATGGCAGCAGGCAAAGCAAGAGCTTGTGCAGGGAAACTCCCCCTTATAATAACCATCAGATCTCATGAGACTTACTCACCATCACGAGAACTGCACAGGAAAGACCTTCTCCCATGATTCAATTACCTCCCACAACACATGGGAATTCAAAATGAGATTTGGGTAAGGACACAGCCAAACCATATCAGAGGGCCTGTTGGGCCAGCGCCCCCTCCTAACCTGTAGAGGTCTGTATGAATTTCCTAGAGCTGCCATGCAATTGACCACAAACTTGGTAGCTTAAAACAACAGAAATTGATTCTCTCACTGTTCTGGAGGCCAAGTCCAAAATCAAGGAGTTGGCAGGGTCAATTCCTTGTGGAGACTCTGTGAGAGAATCTGTTCCATGCCTCTCTACTACCTTCTGGTGGCTCCCACAACCCTTGGTGTGTCTTGGCTTAGAGCGAATAACTCCAATCTCTGACTCCACCCTCACATGAATCTTCACCTGGCCTTCTTCCATGGGTTTCTATTTATTTTCATATATATGTGTGTGTGTGTGTGTGTGTGTGTGTGTGTATGTGTGTGTGTGTAATTTTCTCTTTTTTCTTTTTTTTTTTTTTTTTGAGATAGGGTCTCACTCTGTTGCTCAGGCTGGAGTGCAGTAGCATGATCATGGCTCACTGCAGCCTCAACCTTCTGGGCTCAGGTGATCCTCTCACCTCAGCCTCCCGAGTAGCTGGGACTACAGGCATGCACCACCATGCCTAATTTTTGTATATTTTGTAGACACTGGATCTTGCCAAATTGCCCAGGCTGGTCTCAAACTCCTGGGCTCAAGCAATCCACCCACCTCAGCCTCCCAAAGTGCTGGGATTACAGGCATTAGGTATCATGCCCAGCCTAACATATACTTTTCTTTCTCTTTTTTTTTCCATACAGACAGGGTCTTGCTATGTTGCCCAGGCTGGTCTTGAACTCCTGGCCTCAAGTGATCCTCCTGCCTCTGCCTCCCAAAGTGTTGAGATTACAGGCTTGAGCCACCATGCTAGGCCTCCCCGTGTTTCTGTGTGTCTTCCCCTTTTCTGTCTCTTGAAAGGACACTGGTCATTGGATTTAGGGCCATCCTAATCCAGGGTGATCTTATCCCAAGATCCATATATTAATTGCATCTTCAAAAACTCTACTTCCAAATAAGGTCACATTCACAAGTACTGAGAATTAGGACTTGGACATATCTTTTGGGAAGACACTCATTACAGGGGCTAATACCCTCCCCTCCCACTCAGTGGGGGAAGGATAGAGAATCCAGCAGTCACCTACCTAGCCTAACGAAGACTTGGCAAGTTGTAGCAACTTGCCCACAGTCAGGCAGCAAATTTCTGACACCAGGCCTCATAGAAACCAACCTCAGAATCTCTAACCCAGCATGATTTCCACTACCACCCAGCCTCTCGTGTAACTCCCTACCTAGGAACAGTGCTATTCCATTCAAAATCAGCTTCAGACCAGGTGAAGTGGCTCACGCCTGTAATCCCAGTGCTTTGGGAGGCTGAGGCAGGAGGCTCACTTAAACCCAGGAATTCAAGACTATAGCCACCTATGATAGCACCACTGCATTCCAGTCTGGGCAACAGAGGGAGACCCTGCCTCAAAACAAACAAACAAATAAAACCAGCTTCAAATATCTACATTGCCAATCTTCATACAATCCCTTTTGGCAGAAAAGACAAGCCTACCATACACTAAACATGGGCGTCATACTTCAAGTTGATGTCTGAGAAATTTAAGAAAACATTATGATTCCAATACTTCTCTTCCTGTTCCTGTTGCTAAATGATTATTTTTTTCTCAAAAATGGAAAAATTTCTCAAAAGCTAGCTGACTTTATGCCCCTAAGCAGCTATCCTGATGTTTCAGAACATAGAAGATTCTTTGCACTGAAGGAAAAATAATCACCTCCAAGTTTGTGATGAGTTCTCTGGCTCTAAAGCCCTTTGTACGTGTTACCTTACTTGTGCAGATGAATACCCTCAAGAGATCTCAAGGGATTTTGGTCGGTAGTTTCCATTTGTCGTGCAGTATGTTTGAAAGGGAAGGAAACTATTTCGTGGGTGTGTGCTAGACAATTCACACCACTTGTTTTTCTTTTTGTTTTTTTGTTTTGTTTTGTTTTGGAGGCAGTCTTACTCTGTTGTCCAGGCCGGAGTGCACTGGCATGATCTTGACTCACTGCAACCTCCGACTCCTGGGGTCAAGTGATTCTCCTGCCTCAACCTCCCAAGTAGCTGGGATTTCAGGCACACGCCACCACGCCCTGCTAATTTTTTTTTTTTTTTTTTTTTTTTTGTATTTTTAGTAGAGATGGGGTTTTGCCATGTTGGCCAGGCTGGTCTCGAACTCATAAGCTCAGGCAATCCACCTGCCTTAGCCTCCCAAAGTGCTGGAATTACAGGTGTGAGCCACTGCACCCGGCTGACACTGTACAACTTGTATAATCCTAACACAGGTTTGAGATCTCTTCTTTGGACCTGCAGCTACTGTGTGAAATTCACAAGCACTTGTCAAGCACTATTCCTGTCCCTGCACTGCTCCCTGTATATCAGCTCTCTAGGGCTGCCATCACCAGGTGCCACAAACCGGGTGGCTGAAAACAATGAAAATCTATTATCTTACAATTCTGGAGGCTAGAGGTCTGAAATCAAGGCATTGGCAGGGCCATGTGCTCTCTGAAGGCAGTGGGGTAGGATCCTTGCTTGCCTCTTCCTAGTTTCTGATGGCTTCTGGCAACCCTTGGCATTCCTTAGCATGTGGCTGCATCAGTCACTCCAATGTCTGCCTCCACTGTCACGTGGCATTTTCCTCCTGTCTGTCTGCGTGTGTCTCTCTCAGCTCCATTCTCCTTTTTTTTTTTTTTTATCTAAGAGATGGGGTCTCGCTCTGTTGCCCAGGCTGGAGTACAGTGGTGTCATCACAGCTTACCACAGCATCAACCTCCTGGGCTCAAGAAATCTTCCCACCTCAGCCTCCCAAGTAGCTGGGACCAAAGGCATACGCCATCATGCCTAGCTTTTTTTTTTTTTTTTTTTGTAAAGATAGGGTCTCCCTATGTTGCCCAGACTAGTCTCGAACTCCTGGGCTCAAGTGATCCTCTAGCCTTGTTCTCCCAAAGTGCTGAGATTACAGGTGTGAGCTACCACATCCACCCAGTTCTCTTCTTATAAGGGCACCAGTCAAACTGGATGTTGGGCCCACCCACAGGCCCACCCCCCTAATCCAGTAGGACCTCATTTTAATGACTAATTACATCTGCCAAAAGCCCTATCTCCAAATAAGGTCACATTCACAGGTTCCTGGTGGACATGAATTTGGGGAGAACACTAACCCAGTAAACATGCCCAAGGGGGATTGTACCTTTTTTTGAATGGCTTCTACTGCTCCCTTTAATATACCAATTCCTATGTCACTGATATGGTTTCGTTGTGTCCCCAATCTCATCTTGAATTGTAGCTCCCATCATTCCCGTGTGTTGTGAGAGGAACCCAGTGGGAGATAATTGAATCATGGGGACGGTTTCCCCATACTGTTCTCATGCTAGTGAATAAGTCTCATGAGATCTGATGGTTTTATAAGGGGTTTTCCCTTTTGCTTGGCTCTCATTCTTTCTTGCCTGCCACCATGTAAGATGTGCCTTTCACCTCTCACCATGATTGTGAGGCCCCCGCCCCCGACCAGCCACGAGGAACTGTGAGTCCATTAAACTTCTTTTTCTTTACAAATTACCCAGTCTCAGGTATGTCTTTATCAGCAGTGTTAAATGGACTAATACAGTCACTCAGAAAGAAAAAGTCATATAGAGAGTAATAGAAGTCTGTCTAAATTAATCATATTGTTTCCTTCTATTTTTAAAGAGTACAGATCTATTTACTCTTAAGGAAAAGTAAAACATCAGCCATGAGGGAATGAGGTATAACAGCAAATTGTTAAATAGTGACTATTTGCAGCCTCTCCCTCTGCCCCCACTACCTGAGTATGTTTTATTGTTATTCACACTTCCTCTCCCCTTCCCTACTCTCAAGAAGGCTCCATCTCTGCAGCCAACCTGTATCCGATGACTTGCTCAAAGCTCTCAAAGCTGTATGGAGCAGATGGCCAAATCGATGGCTTTGTCATTCATCCTCCTTCCCGCCCCTCCCCCTACCCTTCAAGCTGAGCTCCAGAATGGGGAAGATCATGTGGCCAGGACCCAGCTGTCTGAGACTGCTCAAGCTGCCGTGACAAAGTGTGACAGGGTGTCAGGCTTAGCCAAGAAATTTACATCCTCACACTTTTGGAGGCTAGAAGTCTGTATTAATCCATTCTCACGCTGCTACAAGGACATACCCGAGACTGGATAATTTATAAAGGAAAGAAGTTTAATTGACTCACAGTTCTGCAGAGCTGGGGAGATTTCAGGAAAGTTGTAATCATGGCAGAAGGGAAAGCAAATATGTCCTTCTTCACATGGCAGCAGCAAGGAGAAGTGCAGAGTGAGGCAGGGAAAAGTCCCTTATAAAACTATTAGATCTTGTGAGAACTCACTATCACAAGAACAGCATGGAGGTAACTGCCCCCATGATTCAATTACCTCCCACTGGGCCCCTCCCACAACACGTGGGGATTATGGGAGATACAGTTGAAGATGAGATTTGGGTGGGGACACAGCCAAACCATATCAAAGTCCAAGATCAAGGTGTTGGTAGGGTGGATTTCTTCTGGAGTCTTTCTCCTTCACTTACCATTAGCCTCTTCTTGCTGTGTCCTCACATGGTTATCTCCAGGTTTATGTGTTGTGTGTGTCCTAATCTTCTCTTCGTACAAGGACATCAGTCATATTGTATTAGGGCCCAACCTATTGACCTCCTTTTACCTCAGTCAGCTCTTTAAGAGCCCTGTCTTCAAACCCACAGTCTGAGGTACTTGGGGGTTTGGACTTCAACATGTAGATTTTAGGGAGGCACAGTTCAGTCCATAACACCAGCCAAAGATCTTATCATCAGCTTAACTGTGCCTCCCTCCTCCCCTCATCATTCCCTACCTTAGGGCCCATCCAAATTGCCCTACAAAATGTGGAGTCCCTTCTCTATGCACAATATGAAATATATAAAATAATATAGACATATAGAAACCAGATACTTGCAACAACCTATTCATGACTGATATACCCTTAAGGTTCTTGGACAAATGGGAGTACCTATTAAAAATGATTCTTTCAAGCCAGACACAGTGGCTCACACTTATAATCCCACCACTTTGGGAAGCCGAGGTGGGAGGATTGCTTGAGCTCAGGAGTACAAGACCAGCCTGGGCAACAAAGCAAGACCTTGTATCTACCAAATTAAAAAAAAAAAAAAATCAGCCAGGTGTAGTGGCAAATGCCTGTAGTCCCAGCTACTCAGGAAGTTGCGGCTGGAAGGTCGCTTGAGATCAAGGCTACAGTAAGCTATGATCGTGCCACTGAGCTCCAGCCAGGGCGACAGAGCAAGACCCAGTCTCAGTCAATCAATCAATAAGATCCTTTCAGAGACATCTTGAAAATATTTTTTAACTGAGAAAGTGGAAAAAAAAAGTCAAAAAACTGACTTAGTTTCATTATTAGTCTAATCTAAAATAACAGGTTTGCTGTGTGCTAAAAATAATACTCAGACTCTCTGAATGAGTAAGCCCACTAAGAATAAACAGGTTTTTTTTAATCATAAAAATGTCAATCATAATCAACAACTAATGTGGGAAAGTATCTTCCTCTTAAAAATATTAAGAAGGTGGCTGGGTGCAGTGGCTCTCACGCCTATAGTCCCAGCACTTTAGGAGGCCAAGGTGGGCAGATCACAGGAGTTCGAGACCAGCCTGGCCAACATGGTGAAACCCTATCTCTACTAAAAATACAAAAATTAGCTGGGTGGGAGGCACCTTGTAATCCCAGCTGCTTGGGAGGCCAAGGCAGGAGAATCGCTTGAGCCCAGGAGGCAGAGGTTGCAGTCAGCCAAGATTGCGCCATTGCACTCCAGCCTGGGCGACAGAGCAAGATTCCGTCTCACAAAAAAAAAAAAAAAAAAAAAAAAAAAAAAAAAAAAAATTAAGAAGTTGAGCAATGAGCAAAAAAAGGTCTAAATTTTGCAGACAGAATAAGAACCCAAAGGTTGTATGCACTGAAAAACAAAACCAAATAGCTATTCATATTTTCCTCATGGTTTGAGGACAAAGAAGCTCTAGAAGAAGGTTATACTGGAGCCAGAAAGGAAGCATACAAAAATATCCCTACCTATTTTTGTAAAGACAGGGTCTCATTCTGTTGCCCAGGCTGCTCTTGAACTCCGGGCCTCAAGTGATCCTTCTGCCTCAGCCTCCGAAAGTGCTGGAATTATAGACGTACCCCACCACCTGTGGCTGAGTTTCTCTTTCAACTGGCAAATAGAACCTTTCTTGGAGTTAGAAAGTAGTAGATTAGGGAGCTTCTCACTAATGATGGTGTAATTCAGCAATGGATCCCTTTTCGGGTCATCAGCTTAGTGTCAGTTCCTGGTTCTATCTGACTCATTGCAGTAGTGGGAGGTTTCGAAAACTTGAAGTCAGGAGGGTTTACATCAATTTCACATATTACAAACAACAACAACTACAACTCACAGCGCTAGGGAGGCATCCCATTCTACTCATCTTTACAACCAAACAAGAACAGGAATATGTTCAACAGAAATATTCTTCTCTGCTACAAACAGATTGAAATAAATACCTGAGTTCATGATAGAATGGAAAATAACAGCTTTCCATAAGTGCGGAATCACCAATGACATCAGAACAAAAATTATTGCTCGGTACCAAGGAGAAAATGTCTTGAGGACAAGATGTGAATAACAAGTTCAGAAGAAAGAAAGGTCAGTCAAAAAAGAAAAAAAAAAAGCTTCCTGGGCGACAGAGCGAGACTCAAAAAAAAAAAAAAGGAGATGAAGGAAGATTATCATGCTACCTTTAAATTTCTACAGCAGGCTCCATAGAGCTCAAAATACTTTAAAGACGTGTTTTTATTCTGAAGTAGCAGGAAGGAAATATCAGCACCGTTTACAGATGGTGAAACTGAAGCATCACATCGTTAGGGGATGTCTAGTTCTCCCTGCAGCATCTAGTAGCTGCGCAGGATGGGGCTTGCAGAGTGAGTTTCTGTCTTTCCTAGGAGCTTACCAACTCAGTCATCAGAAGGTTTCCCCAATCCAAATATATATTATTTTAATGTAAAAATAGAATATGTTGGCAGGGCGCGGTGGCTCACGTCTGTAATCACAGCAGTTTGGGAGGCCGAGGCTGGCGGATCACAAGGTCAGGAGATAGAGACCATCCTGGCTAACACGGTGAAACACCGTCTCTATTAAAAATATAAAAAATTAGCCGGGCATGGTGGTGGGCGCCTGTAGTCCCAGCTACTCAGGAGGCTGAGGCAGGAGAATGGCGTGAACCAAGAGGCGGACCTTGCAGTGAGCCAAGATCGCACCACTGCACTCCAGCCTGGGCGACAGAGCGAGACTCCATCTCAAAAAAAAAAAAAAAAAGCATATGTTAATAATTATGTTAAAATTTCCATCAGAAATCTCAAGGCTATTGAGAACCAGGATTAATCTACTGATTACAATAAGAGAGGGGGCTGGGCACAGTGGCTCATGCCTGTAATTCCAGCACTTTGGGAGGCTGAGGTGGGAGGATTTCTTGAGCCCAGGAGTTTCAGACCAGCTTCGGCAACATAGTGAGACCCCATCTCTATAAAACATAAGTGAATTAATAAATAAATATAATAAGAGACGGGACAAAGAGATGTGGTCATTTGGTCAGTGTATTGGTTTTCTAGGGCTGCTGTAACAAATGACCATAAAGTGGGTGGCAGTAAACAACAGAAGTGTATTTTCTCACAATTCTGGAGGCTAGAAATCCAAAATCAAGGTGTTGGCTGGGCCAGGCTCCCTCTGAAGGCTCCAGGGCAGAATCCTTCCTTGCCTTTTCCAGCTTCTGGAGGCTGCCTGCAATTCTTGGTGTTCCTTGGCTTGTAGATATATCACTCCAATTTCTGTCTCATTTGTCACACGGCACTCTGCCTGTGTGTCTGTATCAGTGTTCAAATTTTTCTCTTCTTGTAAAGGTACCAGTCATTGAACTAGTGTTCCAGTAAAACCTCATCTTAACTTTTTTAGATCTATGAAGGATCTATTTCCAAATAAAATCACATTCATAGGTACCGGGGATTAGGACTTGAGCATATCTTTAAGGGGACATGATTCAATCAGCAACAATCAGTTTGAAAACAAGATATTACTACCTAGTGGTAAATACACTCACTCAAAACTACCAAAGGCCATGACTCTGCCCCCAAAAATGGAGATAGCATCATCTTTACTGTTGAAATAGCCCAGAATGTGTTTCTGAATAAGCTCTCTGTAGACGTTCTTCCCACCTCTAAGACTCATGATTATCTATGACTTGAAACTTATCATCTCACAGACTCTCTCTCTATATGCAGCTTTTCCATTACAACATTTTCACATCCCCATCCTTGAAGCTGGTAACAGTGTTTTTTGTTGTTGTTTTGTTTTTTGTTTTTCCAGAGGAAACCTGTCCTGAAATGGAGTGTTTTGTTCTAAACAGTTCATATATCCTTTAGAAGGAAAGGAGAGGGATGTCCACAGACAGAAAACATATAGTAAGAATAATTAACATATTTGAGCTTCCATTCTGCTTAAGACTGTGGTAGACACCATCAGTCTGTTTAATACACATGACCATTCCCATTTAGGGACATGGAAAATGAGGGGCGGAGCACAAGAGGAACTTGCCAAGGTCTCACGGACCCTAAGAGGGTAAAGGGTAAGCTACAGATACAGGCATATGCACCCTACTTCTGACCCCAAGAGCAACACAACTAGGACAGGTGAAAGGAGTAGAGAGGACGGGACGAGAAAGGCCAGGAACAGAAGCTTCCTTCCTTTCTTTTGCACCAAGCAGCGGTTTGTTCAGGAGCTACCGTTTTCTGTTTGTGCAGTGCTGCCTCTGCACCTCAGCAAATTTCTGACCGACCAACAGAATCAGAATAAGCCACTCATACAACACCCCACAACAGGGACCCATTGTCATGGAAGTCAGGTGGCTGAGAGCTAAGCATTATTCCCCTGATCTGTCCCTGGCGTTGTTTGGAGGTTGGATGAAATCATGAAATGTAAGCATTCTTTCTGAGTCTGGAAGCAATCCAACGAAATTGAATGATTCATTCCTGACCCCAATTACCTCCTTTTACCCTACAATATTCTTTCTCTACCTTCTCCTACAAAAGCATTTGTTCACTCAATAACTGCTATGTGCTAGTTTTAACAATCTGACAGCTCAAAGAGATAGACACCAGCTCTCTTTTTTTTCTTTTCCTTTTTTTTTTTTTTTTTTGAGATGAAGTCTAGCTCTGTCGCCCAGGCTGGAGTGCAGTGGCTCAATCTTGGCTCACTGCAACCTCCGCCTCCCGGCTTCAAGCGATTCTTCTGCCTTAGCCTCCTGAGTAGCTGGGATTACAGGCATGCGCCACCACATCCGGCTAATTTTTTGTATTTTTAGTAGAGACGGGGTTTAACCGTGTTGACAAGGCTGGTCTCAAACTCCTGACCTCGTGATCCACCTGTCTCAGCCTCCCAAAGTGCTGGGATTACAGGCGTGAGCCACGGCGCCTGGCTTTTCTTTTTCTTTAGAATTGAGAAACCATAGAGAGACAAGTCAAAATAACTCCTGAAGATTGCCTCTTTATGCAAGAGAAATACAAATAACCAGATTTCTTCTTTCTCTTTGGGCTTAAAAATGAAATCTCATGTGATTTATCTTTGTAATTCCAAGAAAATATTTAATGTTTTATTTTCTCCTTTTTACCATATTTTAGTTTACTCTCTCACTTTCTGCTGTTCTGAATTATTTTTATCACCTTCTTTGTTCTTAGAATTGTCCTTTGCCCCCATTTTTTCCCTCTTCTTCAGTTTCCTAATTGTCCCAGCTATTTCACTCTCTCTTTCTTATGGTTCTCTCTAGAATCATAAAAGTGTAGAAATTTAATATGAAAAGGGACTTTCAGTTGGTTTAGCAGCATCATTTTACAGATGAAGAGCTAAGGTTTAGGGAATTTGTCCAAAGTATTCCAGTAAATTTGTGGGAGGACCTGGCACTGGAACCCAAATGTCCTGATTACCTGAATACAGCTCCAATTCCTTCTTTAGATCTAATGCCACATTCATATAAGACATCTTCATATCCCTGCCATACCTGCTGATCTCTTGTGCTGCATACTAATGTCAAATCTTAGGCTCTGGGCCATCAAGTATGGATTTATTTATTTATTTTTATTTTTGAGACAGAGTCTCTGTTGCCCAGGCTGGAGTGCAGTGGTGTGATCTCGGCTCACTGCAAGTATGGATTTAGTTATTCCGGTGCTTAAAAGGTTTGAGGTGTCATTTTTCTGAGTAGATGGCAGACGATTTCATGAAATCTGTGAAATGTGGTGGCCTTATTTAATTTTATGAAAAAGAGAAATACAAAGAAGAAAAGGGGAAATTTTGATACAGTATTACCAATAGTAAAAGTGTTGAGAAAGAAAGAGGAAGTGAAATTTTACAACTCAAAACTATGCTCATGGTATACTCATAGATTTCAGTCAGTAGCGCAATCTAATAATAAAACATTTGGGTCATAGGTCAAACAAGTAATTACAATCTGATGTTTTTCACTAATTAGAGTGGAAGCAAATTTTATTCAATGTTGTGTCCCCACAGTTCTTGATGCATCCCAAGTGCTCAATGCACTTTGTCTAATAAATGTTGAATGAAATAAATATGTGGTCTAGAGAAAGTTAAATTAGATCGACTCAACACTGGATTCAGAGTTCTTTTAATGCCAATATTCTAATTCTAATTTTGAAAAGCAGCACAAGAATATTACCAGTTAGAAAGAATCCGGCAGGGTGCGGTGGCTCATGCCTATTATCCCAGCACTTTGGGAGGCCAAGGCGGGTGGATCACCTGAGGTCAGGAGTTCAAGACCAGCCTGGCCAACATAGTGAAACCCTGTCTCTACTAAAAATACAAAAATTAGCTGGACATTGTGGCACATGCCTGTAGTCCCAGCTACTCAGGAGGCTGAGGCAGGAGAATTGCTTGAACCAGGGAGGTGGAGGTTGCAGTGAGCCATGGTCACGCCACTGCACTTCAGCCTGGGTGACAGAGAGAGAGAGACACTGTCTCAAAAAAAAAAAAAAAAAAAAGTTAACATAGTAAACATCATGTTATGCATATTTTACCATAATTAAAAAAAAAGAAAAAAGCAAGGTCGGGAAAATGTGTATAGTTTTGAGTAAGAAGGGAGATAAATCTGGGTATATTATTACTTATGTATTACAAAGAAAAATAAATATAAATTTTAAATTGCTAACTTTAGTGGAAAAGAGGGAACAGGGTGGAGAACGCAGGGATATAAGCTAGACTTATTTGAATATACCTTGCTTTGTAGATTAGATTTTGAAATTGTGTAGATATTTTATATAATTATAGAATAAAATAAATAGGCAGTCTCAAAAAGAGAAGAAGAGGAACTTTACCTCCTCTATCTCTTTCTCCCTCTACTCCAGCAACCTTATAGACCACTATTCCAGATGATAGTGGTACAAACTAGGAGGGGGCTGCCTCACCACTATGGACTTCATGTGAGCCAAGAAATAAACTCATGTTGAGTTAAGCCACTGAAACATTGCAGAAGCTAGGATAGATTGGTTTTTGTTTTTGTCGTTATTGTTGTTGTTTTGTTTTAAGACAGGGTCTCACTCTGTCGTCTAGGCTGGAGGGCAGAGGCACAATCATGGCTCACTGCAAACTCTGCCTCCCGGCTCAAGCAATCCTCCCATCTCAGCTTCCCAAGTAGCTGGGACTAAAGGCACACGTCACCATGCTCAGCTAATTTTTGTATTTTTTGTAGAGATGGGGTTTCACCATGTTGCCCAGGCTGGTCTCAAACTCCTGAGCTCAAGCGATCTGCCCACCTCGGCCTCCCAAAGGGCCAGGATTACAGGCAGGAGCCACCACGCCTGGTCTAGGGTATATTATTTGGACCAAATAACAGGTAATGCAGGTAAAGCACTTGGCGCTGACTCATGCTAAGCAGTCAGAACAAATGCAGCCAAGCCTCGGGTCAGCCCCAAAACCAAGAATGAGAACCACTCAGACTCCCTGTCAGAATCACATCTCTTCCCCTCTTGGAACATCTGTTTCTTTTTTTCTCATGTAGAGACCAGTTTTCTCTGCTTCTCTCTTCACATGATAAACAGAAGGTAACTATCCCATAATCCATAAAGTAATTTTTCCTCCATTCAAGAGGCCAATAAGTTCAGGTATTGGCTGTCTCTCAGGCGAATTCCCTAAAGTCTCAATCCCCTCAAGAGAAAGTATTACTGCTTTAGCTTGTGTTAAGTGTGTGCTTGTGGCCCAATAACATGGTCACTGGAGGAAGGTCTTGCCATCCTCCAGCCCCTGCTGTGAGTGGGGCAGGCAGTCACCCAAGAGCAGTCACCGGCAGGCTCCACAGGCGTGCCCCCTAAAATGACTCTATTGGTTGGGATATGGGTTCAGAGACCCCAAATAATAACGGTATAAACAGAGAAAACAGTTCTTTTTTCCTTTCCTGAACAGCTGTATGTAGGCAGCTTAGAGCTCATATGGTAGTTGTCGTGGGTTGAATAGGATCTCCCAAAAATTCATATCCACCCAGAACCTCAGAAAGCAACTTTATATGGGAACAGGGTCCCTACAGATGTAATTAGTTAAGGATTTGGAGATGAACTCATCCTGAACTTAGGGTGGACGCTAAGTCCAATGACTAGTGTCGTTATAAGGAAAGGAGAGGACGGAGAGGAACACAGAGAAGAAGGCCACGTGAAGATGGGGGCAGAGATTACAGTGATGCTGCCACAAGCCAAGGAACACCTGGGACCACCAGAAGCTGGAAGAGGCAGGAAGGATTCTTCCCTGGAGCCTTCAGAGGGAGCATGGCCCTGCTGACACCTTGATTTCAGACTTCTAGCCTTCAGGACTATGAGAGAATAACTTTATATTGTTTCAAGCCACCTAGCTTGTGATAATTTGTTATGGCGACTGTAGAACACTGATATAATGGTTTTGGGGGTATCTGGGACCCAGGCTACTTCCAGCTTCCTTTCCACTATCCCTACAAAGTGGCTCTCATCCTCATAATCCAAGATGGATTTCTAGGCTTCATATCCATCAAGCGTTGGAATGGGAAGGGGAAAGAAGGAGCTCACTCCCTCCCTTTAAGGACACATCTTGAGTAGCACCCCACACTTCCACTTACATCCCACAGCCAAGCCCAGATGCAAGGAAGGATGGGAAACAGTCTATTTTTCAGAGACAGAGTCTTACTCTGATGCCCAGGCTGGAGTGTAGTGACAACATCATAGCTCACTGCAGCCTCAAACTCCTAGGCTCAAGCAATCCTCCCACCTCAGCCTCCCGACTAGCAGGCCTGGCTAATTAAAAAAAAATATTGTGGGCCGGGTGCGGTGGCTCATGCCTGTAATCCCAGTACTTTGGGAGGCCGAGGCAGGCAGATCACGAGGTCAGGAGATCGAGACCATTCTGACTAACACAGTGAAACCCCGTCTCTACTAAAAATACAAAAAATTAGTTGGGCGTGGTGGTGGGTGCCTGTAGTCCCAGCTACTCAGGAGGCTGAGGCAGGAGAATGGCATGAGCCCAGGAGGCGGAGCTTGCAGTGAGCCAAGATCGTGCTACTGCACTCCAGCCTGGGCAACAGAGCCAGACTCTGTCTCAAAAAAAAAAAAAAAAAATCTTTTTTTGTAGAGATGGGATTTCACTACATTGCCCCGGCTGGTCTTGAACTTCTGATCCTCCCACCTCGGCCTCCCAAATTGCTGGGATTATAGTCACGAGCCATTGCACACTCAGCCAAACTGCTACTTTTTTTAAAGCAGAGATTTGCCTTAGGATAGTTAATATGGTAGTGGAATATAAAATGT
Source organism: Pongo abelii (assembly GCF_028885655.2). Taxonomy (NCBI): domain Eukaryota; kingdom Metazoa; phylum Chordata; class Mammalia; order Primates; family Hominidae; genus Pongo; species Pongo abelii. The sequence continues at coordinate 126,752,393 of NC_071993.2, read as the reverse complement.
CATCTTTTCTTTTCCTTTTTTTTTTTATTATTATTATACTTTAGGTTTCATGGCACATGTGCGCAATGTGCAGGCCAGTTACATATGTATACATGTGCCATGCTGGTGCGCTGCACCCACCAACTCGTCATCTAGCACTAAGTATATCTCCCAATGCCATCCCTCCCCCCTCCCCCAAAATGTCATCGTTTATAAAATGGAAATGTTAATACTTATTTGGTATGGTTGTTGGGAGGATATAATGAGATAATAATGCCTAGCTCATGGAAGGTACTCAGTAAACAGTAGTTATTATTAAAGGTGGGAAAGGCTGGGGGACATCAATCAATTCATTCATGTATCCAGCAAACGTTTGATGAGAGCACACACTCAGTGTCAGGGTTGAGGGTCTAGGGAGTCACTCCCCCTACCTCCACTCTAAGAGTCACACCGATAGAATATATGCCCAAGGATCTCTAGCCAAGCAGGAAACAGAAAACCAACCTTGATGCAAAGCTCTAGTAAAAGCTGGATTTGAACATGGCTTAAACCTAGACCTAAGGGAGACAAAATCCTCCTTTTCCACTGAACTGAACAGAGGAAGACTCACGAGGCAAGAGTCACCGGACCTACCCATCCAGTCATATTGGAGAAGTTGGAAAAAAGAGAAGGACAGATCCTCGCTTCCCCTGCCACAGAGGTGGTCCTGCCAGGGGGTGCTAACCCCACAGAAGCATTACATCTGAGCTCAGGCAAAGCAAGAAGGGTGGGACCTGGGGCCTTGCCTTTAAGACCAGTTACTCCACCCACCAATGAAACTGGCCCAATCAGACCTTCAACCTCTCCCCTGGGAGGGGGCAACTAAAGGAAAGGAGAAGGATGATGGAAGTGTTTCCTCAAAATGTTCTTCCAATAGGAAGAGAAATCTTCTCCACATCCAGGGTCTAAAGAGGAACTAAACTTTTATCTGGTTCTCTTTAAGCTACCAGGTATTTGGAAGTTGGGAAGGGTGTTCATGACATGAAGAGAAGGATGTACAAAGACATGGAACCACAAAAGATCATGGCAAGTCCAGAAAAGAGTCAGTAGTTTATTTGTCTGAAGCATAGCCACTGTGTGGAGGAAACAGGAGAAGTGTCTAAGCAGCCAGGCAGGTACAAGATGATTTGTCAAGACTGATTAATCTGAAGAAAGATGGCTATCAGAAACTAACAGGAAACATCATATTTATCCACGAAATGCCAGGAGCATTCTCTTTAAGTTAAGGAACAGGACAAGGATGTCTGTTATTCCTGATATTATTCAGCATTTTTGCTAGACATTGTAATAACACAATAAAAAGAATAAGAGAGGCTGGGCACAGTGGCTCACACCTGTAATCCAAGCACTTTGGGAGGCCAAGGCAGGTGGATTACTTGAGGCCAGGAGTTCGAGACCAGCCTGGCCAACATGGTGAAACCCCGTCTCTACTAAAAATACAAAAATTAGCCAGGCATGGTGGCGTGCACCTGTAATCCCAGCTACTTGGGAGGCTGAAGCAGGAGATCACTTGAACCTGGGAGACAGAGGTTGCAGTGAGTTGAGATCACACCACTGCACTCCAGCCTGGGCGACAGAGTGAGACTCTGTCTCAAAAAAAAAAAAAGAATACGAGGCACAACATAGGATAAATTAATTTATCATTATTATAGATGATATGATTGTCTACCTCTTGCCATCTTACAGAAACAGCCAGATTGGACCTTGTTTTAGTCAAGTATGGATCAATCAGCACTCACTTTCTCCCTTCTGAAGCCCATAAAAACCCTCAACTCAGCCAGACTCACAGAGATGTTGGGATGACCTGCTGTGGATAGGAGCTAACCCCTCTGGGTCTCCTCTCCACTGAGGGCTGCAGACGTTGGGACAACCTGCCTGCAAATAGGAGCTACCCACTCTGGGGCTCCTCTCTTCTGAGGGCTAAAGATGTTGGGACTACCAGCTGCAGAAAGGAGCTATCCGCTTCGGTCTCCTTGACTCATCAGGATGACCTGCCTGTGGATAGGAGCTAGCCAGTTTGAGTCTCCTGAGAGCTGTTCTGTCACTCAGTGAAGCTCCTCTCCACCTCACTCACCCTCCAGTTGTCTGTGTACCTCATTCTTCCTGGATGCATAACAAGAACTCGGGACCTGCCGAATGGTGGGACTGAAAGAGCTGTAACACAAACAGGGCTGAAACACAACCCCCTGGCTCACCACATTGCAGGCAATAAGAAAAGAAGAGCTCTGGCCCTTCGGGGAGCTCAGACCTAGGGGCTCTCCAAGCCAGGGCTGTGACACCCTCTTTGGAGCTCTGCGGTTCCTGGCATCTCCAAGTTTGCAGGTGCCACCCCATTACCCTCATCCAGACACGGGTGCCTGCAGCAGAAGCTGCATGCAGTACATCTGGTCCAGCCACAGCTTTTCATGGAGCCAGCACCTGTGGTGGCACCCGGAGCTGCCCGTCCCACCATAGCAGTGGGCATGCCTGGCTGTGCACAGTGGCCGGACCCCATGCTTGCTCGCCCACACACCCGCCGCTCCACGCCTGGCTTGCCCTTGGCAGGTGTGGGATCTGAGCACAGCCTGCTGGGCCAGGTGGGTGGGATGAGCCCAGTGGGCAGAAGCAATATTCAGGCAGAACGCACTGCTGGCCACAGAGGTTTTCCAGCCGGAAAAACGACACCCCAAGGATCCTGTGACAAAACTACATTTCTTTTAAAAAGGAGGAAGGAGGCAGGAAAGGATCCTTCTGGCCATGGAGAGAGTAACTCAGTGGGGGTTACTGGATTGGGTGGTTGGAAGACTGAAAGTGAAGAGCCCATTTAGGAGAATGACTCCAAGAATGATGGTGGTGGCAGGAGGGAAAAAGTAAAGATGGATGCTCTCAAAGTAGAACACTGGATATTTGATATATGAAGGGATTATTGTCTATTTTTTTTTTGAGACAGAGTTTTACTCTTGTTGCCCAGGCTGGATGCAGTGGCACAATCTCGGCTCACTGAAACCTCTGCCTCCCAGGTTCAAGCGATTCTCCTGCCTCAGCCTCCCGAGTAGCTGGGATTACAGGCACATACCACCATGCCCAGCTAATTTTTTGTATTTTTTGTAGAGATGGTGTTTCACCATGTTGGCCGGGCTGGTCTCGAACTCCTGCCCCCTGGTGATCCACCCGTCTCAGCCTCCCAAAGTGCTGGAATTACAAGTGTGAGCCACTGTGCCTGGCCTGTCGATTCTTTCATGTTTGGTGTTTGGTTGGGTTTAGAGTGAAGGAAATAAGGTATTAAGCATGATGCTGTTTCTGGCCTGGGCAAGTGGGTGGCACCATCTCCTGAAGTAGGAAACATCAGGGAGAAGAAGGTGGAAGGGGGATGGAGTGCCACTGTGCATACAGTGACTTTGAGGTACCTGTGGGATGTCTAGGTGGAGCTGTCCAGTTGGGTGAGGTCTGGGATGAGGTCGTGCAGATACAGAAAGTCAGAATGGATTCGTATAGAGCAGGTGACAGAGGCCATGTGGAAGAGGCAGATGGCCTGGAGAGGGACCAGAAAGGACTCTGGAAAGGAAAGGAAAATCCGGACCCAGAGGATGGTCAGCTTTGAAAGCACAGGCAGAGAAAGAGGAGCCCACAACATAGGCTGGAAGGAAATAGCCAAAATATAGGAGGAAAACTAAAGAGGGTAAATCTCATGGGAGTTACAGAAAAGGGGTCAGGAAAAGGGTCAACAGCTCCAGAAGCCACTGAACATTCATACACAGGAAGAAAGGAATACCGTCCATTGGATTCAACAACAAAGACACTGTTTATGACCTCAGTGAAAGCAGTTTCCGGGCTGCTGAGCACATAGGCCAATGCCCTGGGTGGAGGCGTGAATGGGAGGCATACAAAGCTGCTTCTTGTGGTCTGCTCTCCCCGCCGCCTCTCAGGGAGGCAGTCCTGTCCACCATCCTGTGGCCCTAAACAGCCACATCCTGTAATCTGAGGCCAGTGACCTATGACTTGTCTCCTCACTTGAAGAAATTACCAGGCTAATTGGGTTCCATCTCTTGAGCATCTGTCTGTTGATGGTGGGAGCTGGGCTAAAGATCCTGAAGTTGACTGAAGCTGGAGTGGTCATTATGGGATGGTGCAGGATGGGTAAGTAGAGAGTGGGGGAAATGGCAGAGATGGTCAGAGAGAAGCAGACACACACACACACACACACACACACACACACACACACACACACAGATGAGGGAGAGGGCAGGGTAGAAAGGAGGAGGAGCCCATCCTGATGAGTTTGCAGCCCCTATTCCAGGTTTCCATGAGGCCAATTATCCTTTAGCATCTTGGGTAAGAGATCTGGGGTGAGGTTGAGCAGATACAGAAAGTCGGAGCGGATTCATGTAGAGCAGGCGAATGAGGCCACGTGGGAGAGGGAGACAGCCTGGAGGGGGACTAGAAAGGACTCTGGAAAAGAATGGGAAATCCAGACCCAGAGGATCTATTGCTAGATTTGCACATGGTTGCCAGTGTGTCCCTATAAGAAGCAGCTCCCTAGAGCCAGCCAGATGGGTCTCTATTCCAAAGGAACTTGGACAGAACAGGAAATGAGGAGGTAGAGGCACTGAGTGTGGATAACTCCTTTAAGAAGTTTAATTTTGCAGGGAGGAGAGAAATGGGGCAACAACAGGATAGAGTGGTGAGAGCAACTTAAAGATTATATATATATATATATATATATATGTTTTTTGTTTTTTTGTTTTGTTTTGTTTTGTTTTTGAGATGGAGTCTCACTCTGTCATCCAGGCTGGGGTGCAGTGGCGCAATCTCGGCTCACTGCAACCTCTGCCTCCCGGGTTCAAGTGATTCTCCCGCCTCAGCCTCCTGAGTGGCTGGGACTACAGATGCCCACCACCATGCCTAGCTAATTTTTGTATTTTTAGTAGAGACGGGGTTTCACCACATTGGTCAGGCTGGTCTTGAACTCCTGACCTCGTGATCCGCCTGCCTCAGCCTCCCAAAGTGCTGGGATTCCAGGCGTGAGCCACCATGCCTGGCCTATTAACTTAAAGATATATTAATGTTGCTGGGGATAAATCAAGAGGAGAAGTTGGACACACGAGAGAGCTGGGACAACTGAAAAATCAAGGTCTCAGAAGAGGTGGATGGTGGGGTCATCTTTGAACAGAGACTGTGAGCCCCATGTCATTGGCACCAATGCATTGGGCCCTCAGCCTCTCCAGGACAGGGTGGGTCTCCTCTCAGAGGCCTCTTTTCTTACCTCTCTGGAAAGAGAGGAGCCACAGCGACTCCCGCTCTGTCTTCATCAACCCTGCCTTGCTAATCATGCTGCTAGCATCTTGGGTTGGATGCCTGATATTTCACTTCAAATGCCTCCTAGACTTGCTAAGTCACTTCCAGGAGGCATTGACAGCTGTGTGTGATCACTTGTGATGGGACTCTTGAGCAGCACCCAGCTCTAATACAGAGTTTCAAAGGTGGAGCTGGTTATATTCTGGCTGTCTTCACCTTCAGTGTTAAGGCATACAACAGACAGCCCCTCGTAACCTGACAGGCATGTTTCTCATTACTTCTTTTTTTTTTTTTTTTTTTGAGATGGAGTCTCACTCTGTTGCCCAGGCTGGAGTGCAGTGGCGCGATCTCGGCTCACTGCAAGCTCCGCCTCCTGGGTTCACACCATTCTCCTGCCTTAGCCTCCTGAGCAGCTGGGACTACAGGAGCCAACCACCACGCCTGGCTAATTTTTTGTATTTTTAGTGGAGACAGGGTTTCATCGTGTTAGCCAGGACGGTCTTGATCTCCTGACCTCGTGATCCACCTGCCTCCGCCTCCCAAAGTGCTGGGATTACAGGCGTGAGTCACCGCGCCCGGCCAAAGCCACCGTGCCTGGCCGTTTCTCATTACTTCTTTGCAAACACTCTATGCCCCAGCTCCTCCAGACAGCTCACTGTAGAACGGCTCCCCATTCCTTTTCAATCTGCCCTACTAAAGATCCCTGAGCAATTTGCAAGGAAGGATTGAGTCTTGTTCATCGAGGTACATCGAACTCCTAGCACAGTGCCAGGTATAGAGTAGGCATTCAGTAATACCTGTGGGATACAATTTTCCCTGAATGCACTTCATGCTTTCGCACCTGCAGGCGTTTGTTCACGATACTCCTGCTCCCCAGAAGATCCTCTTCCCGTTTCAGACTCTTAACTAGATTCCCCTAATCTACTGTCTCTCTCTCTCTCTCCCCTCCAGCACCCGATTACTCTTCATCTTCTTAGCCCGTTGTGCTCTGTCCTGAGTTGCCCCAGCATACTGTATTCAAACTGCTGGTTTACTTGATTCACTGCCCTTACCCCCTTACCCCTATTAGGCCTGAAGACAATGGATAGGCTTTACTCATCTTTATATTCCAGTCTTAAACTCACTGTGTTTCTTTTTCTTTTTCTTTTTCTTTTCTTTTCTTTTTTTTTTTTTTTTGAGACAGGGTCTCACTGTATGGCCCAGGCTGTGGAGAGCAGTGGCACAATCATGGCTCACTGCTGCAGCCTCCAACTCCTGGGCTCAAGTGATCCTCTCACCTCAGGATCACTGACAAGGTCGCACCATGTTTCCCAGGCTGGTCTCCCAGGCTTAAGCAACCCTCCCGACTTGCCCTTCCAAAGTGCTGGGATTACAGGCATGAGCCACCGTGCCTGGCCTACTCTGTTTCTCAGCAACAATTAGAATAATGTCTGCCGTATACTAGGTATCAATATACCTGTGTAATCCAGGTAGGACAGGCTCCTCTTCTGTATCCTGGAGTACTTCTTGCTAAAATACAGCGAGGAGAGATGGGACAGGAATTAAATATTCAGTCTTACTGTCTCTCAATTTTGAAACTGCCTCAGACCGTAGGACTCTCTAAGTTTAGTGACACCTGGTAGCACCTCCATGGCAGGGGTGGAGGGCTGCAGCTCTGCTGGAGACACTCTCCCAGTTGATCAGAAGGTTCTTACCACCCTTTTGTCTGCCTTACTAGTCTTTGCCAACCCAAACCCCACTGGCTGCTGAGTCCACAATGAAAGGGGTCCCCAAGAGAGTGTTCTTGGATCTCACACAAGAAAGAATTCAGGGTGAGTCTGCAGAGTAAAGTGAAAGCAAGTATATTAAGACAGTAAAGAATATAAGAATGGCTACTGTGGCCAGGCGCCTGTAATTCCAGCACTTTGGGAGGCCAAGGCGGGAGAATCATGAGGTCAGGAGTTCGAGACCAGCCTGACCAACATGGTGAAACCCCATCTCTGCTAAAACTACAAAAATTAACCAGGTGTGGTGGCACACGCCTGTAATCCCAGCTACTCAGGAGGCTGAGGCAGGAGAATCGCTTGAACCCAGGAGGCAGAGTTTGCAGTGAACCGAGATCGCGCTACTGCACTCCAGCCTATGTGACAGAGTGAGACTCTGTCTCAAAAAAGAAAAAAAGAAAAGAAAACAAAGGCCGGGCATGGTGGCTCACATCTGTAATCCCAGCACTTTGGGAAGCTGAGGTGGGCAGATCACCTGAGGTCAGGAGTTCGAGACCAGCCTGACCAGTATGGTGAAACCCTGTCTCTACTAAAAATACAAAAATTAGCCAGGCATGGTGGCGCGTGCCTGTAGACCCAGCTACTTGGAAGGCTGAAACAGGAGAATTGCCTGAACCCGGGGGGCGGAGGTTGCAGTGAGCCAAGATCACGACACTGCACTACAGCCTGGGTGACAGAGCGAGACTCCATCTCAAAAAAAAAAAAAAAAAAAATAGCTACTGCAAAGACAGAGCAGCCCCAAGGGCTGCTGGTTGCCCATTTTTATGGTTATTTCTTGATTATATGCTAAACAAGGGGTGGATTATTCATGCCTCCCCTTTTGAGACCAAATAGGGGAACTTCCTGATGTTGCCATGGCATTTGTAAACTGTCATGTGCTGGTGGGAGTGTAGCAGTGAGGTCACTCTCGTCGCCATCTTGGTTTTGGTGGGTTTTGGCCGGCTTCTTTACTGCAGGCTGTTTTATCAGCAAGGTCTTTGTGACCTGTATCTTGTGCTGACCTCCTATCTCATCCTGTGACAGAATGCCTAACCTCCTGGGAATGCAGAGCAGTAGGTTTCAGCCTCATTTTACCCAGCTCCTATTCAAGGTGAAGTTGCTCTGGTTCACATGCCTCCAGCAGACTGGAGGTACAGATAGATCTCACAGAGCAGCCAGTATAGTCTGGATGAAGGAACAAAGGAAACTACACAGTTCCCTTGTACCGTTCATGCTGAAAAGGTCTTATAGAATTAGGCCTCCAGAAAGAGGGGGCCCACAAAGACCCTCCTTTTCTCTCCATTTCTCCATCTGCGCTCAATACCCCCCTTCCTGCCAACCCCTCTTTCATGCAACCAGACCCGATACCTTTCTCTTTTCCTCCAGATACTTCTCTCCGCAGTTTACCCTGTTACCCTAACCTTGATTTTTTTTCTGCTTAGTCCCTCATTTTCTCAGAAATGTGTCTTAACATCTCCCACTATGATTGTGGATTTGTCTATTTCTCTTTTTAGTTCTGTCAACTTTGTTATGTATTTTAAAGCTTTGTTCCTTATTAAGTGCTGCATATCATGTATGAAAAAGTATAGATATAATTTGAGGCCCTAGATGATAGTAAGATTTATTTTTGCTTCTGGAAGGCAGCTGGGGTCTGGGCAGACACCCTTAATCCAGTGGTTTTCAACCACAGGTGATTTTCCCCACCAGGGGACATTTGGCAATGTCTGGAGAAGGTTTGGTTGTCAGAATTTGGGTTAGGAGAGGTGCTACTGGCATCCAGTGGTTAAAAGCCAGGAATACTAAACATTGCATAGGATGGTCCACTGATAATGTCAATTTATCAGTGTCAATAGCACTGAGGTTGCGAAAGCTTGCCCTAATCCAATTATCAGAGGCGTTTGAACCAAGGTAACTCCATCTTGAGTAGGGGCTGCGTAAAATAAGGCTGAGACCTGCTGGGCTGCATTCCTAGAAGGTTAGGCAATCTAAGTCACGGGATGAGACAGGAGGTCAGCACAAGATACAGGTCATAAAGACCTTGCTAATAAACCAGGTTGCGGTAAAGAAGCCGGCTAAAACCCACCAAAACCAAGATAGTGACAAGAGTGACCTCTGGTTGTCATCACTGCCACACTCCACTTGCGCCATGACAGTTTACAAATGCCTTGACAACATCAGGAAGTTCCCCTATATGGTCTCAAAAGGGGAGGCATGAATAATCCACCCCTTGTTTAGCATGTCATCAAGAAATCACCATAAAAATGGGCAATATGGGGTAGCCATTCTTTTATTCGTTTACTTTCCTAATGAACTTGTTTTCACTTTACTCTATGGACTCACCCTGAATTCCTTCTTGCTCCAGATCCAAGAACCTTCTCTTGTGGTCTGGATCAGGACCTCTTTCCTGTAACACAATCAAACGTTAAGCCAATGGGAAGCTGGGTTTTAGTCTTTGTGAGAGTTTCTCTATTTTCATTCCTGTTCCTTCCAAAGGGTGAGGCCCTTTGGAAGTTGAAAGCTGGCGGCGACTACTTGAGCTCTTCCTTCCTTAGCATGAGACTGCTGGGAGCTTCTCTGCCTCAGGAAATAGGCAAATGCCTCAAAATTCAAAGCTCTGCTAACCCTTCTCTCCAGGACCTTGACCCTCAAATCCTCACCCCCTTAGTGGCTCACCTTCAGATATGTCTTGTTTGTTTTGCCAGCTTTTCTAGCTGCTCCGGATAGGAGAGCTGATCTGCCAATCTGCCTTTAGGGGAAACAGCAAGAGATTGCCTCTCAGTCTTTTCTTGAAGCTTTCAAATGCAGGCTTTGGGCCTATTGTGATGCTAATAGTCTCTCCTCTGCCCTTACTTTGCTCATTCTGCATGGAGGGGGCAGCTCTAGTCCCCCAACCATGAAAGAAGTTGGATACTCCCGGTTCTGATCGTTACTGCCACCAGGAAGAGCTATGGGGTGAGAGGGGGGATGGATTTCTCCCTAGTTATGTAAGAAACAAGCAGGTCTCACCCTTCATTTTTCCTTTCTCATACAAGGTGAAATACTGCAGTCTCATACGAGGAAGGATGTTTTTCCTGTTAACATTATTTTGATCCTGGTCCTTAGGAAAAAATAAGCCCGGCATTAAAGTGCGGGGAGCATTCACCTTCCCCCCACCCCACAGTCTGGCTTACAGTGCTAGAATACCAACCAAGTGGTGACTGGGCCGGATCACAAATGGATGCGGATGCGGTCAGCTCCCGTTATTAGGATAGAATTCTAATCAGATTGTGGATCCGATTACTTCTGACTCATAAATCTCCCTGACTTTAGAAAACAGGGATCTCTCATTTATTGGAGGAATGACAGTGTGAACAGAGGCATGGGCTGCGTTCTCACCAGCTGAGATAAACGCCGACCAGACCAGCACAGACATCCTGTGCTCGTTTCCTTTACTTGGTTTTTCAAATAAAGCCTTTGTGTATCACTGGTATTGTAAGGAATACGAAATAATGAAAGAAGTGATTCTTCAGGTGAGTCATTCTATTATAAAATGGAGCCCACAGTCAGGAACTGCTCCCTGAGAGAGCAGGACAGGATTTCCCTGCGCGGGGAGTGAAAGCAGCAGGCGCAGTCACGACGCGCCCCCTACTGGTCAGCGAGGAGAAATCCCTCACCTCAGGTTTCAATTAGTGCGGATGAGTCCTGGATTAAGAACCTCAGACCTGAGGCCTGGCGCGATGGCTCACACCTGAAGCCCCAGCACTTTGGGAGACCGAGGCGGGTGGATCACTTGAGGCCAGGAGTTTTAGACCAGCCTGGCCAATATGGTGAAACCCCTTCTCTGGTAAAATAACAAAAATTAGCTGGGCGTCGTGGCGCACACCTGTAATCCCAGCTACTCAGGAGCCTGAGGCAGGAGAATAGCTTGAACCCGAGAGGCAGAGGTTGCAGTGAGCCGAGATGGCGCCATGGCACTCCAAAGAGTCACAGAACTGGCCAGGCGCGATGGCTCACGCCTGTAATCCCAGCACTTTGGGAGGCTGAGGTTGGCGGATCACCTGAGGTCAGGAGTTCGAGACCAACCTGGCCAACATGGCGAGACCCCCCTCTCTACCAAAAAATACGAAAAGTAGCCGGGCATGGTGGTGCCCAACTACTGGGGAGGCTGAGGCAGGAGGATTGCTTGAACCGGGGAGGCCAATGGAGGTTGCAGTGAGCTTAAATCGTGCCACTGCACTCCAGACTGGGTGACAGAGAGGAACCTTGTCTCAAAAAAAAAAAGAAAGAAAGAAATATCACTGAGAATCACAGAACCGAAGTGGAATTCCATGAATCCAGTGGAATTACATTAAATTCCATGAGTAGGAATCCAATTCCATGAATGAAATTTCATGAATCCAATGGGATTCATGGAATTGCTAACACACAGTGAGATACGAAGGAGGCTAAGATGAAGAGCCCCTGTCTCAGGACTCCAGGGCCTAATTTAACAGCCACAATCTGCCAAGGTCAGAGGTAGCCTTAACGTGTACTGTACTCATAAATCAATCTCCCTGGAGATTTCAAACCTTCAAATTGCTTTGGTAAAGCCTTAACTCCTTTCAACCTGAGGAAGTCGATTGAAAAAATAAAAAGCCTTAGCTCTAAAGAAAGATTTTGAGTTTCTCATTCCAGTGGACCACAAAAAAAAAAAAAGAAAAAAAAGAAAAATCGCATTTGTGCAAAATCAACCATTTACATTTTATACTAATCAGTAAGTTATTCTTGGGCCTCGTGCTTGTTTGTAAACACATGCCTTCTCTCTTTCATTCTAACCTGAAACTTTATCCTTAAATCTATTCACGCAATAATTATGAAATGTAATTTTATTTTTAAACAATATATTTTCTTTTGTTTGTTAATTTCTTACTTTTTTTTTCTTTTTTTAATTGACAGAGTCTATCTCGCCCAGGCTGGAGTGCAGTGGCGCGATCTCGGCTCACTGCAACCTCCGCTTCCTGGGTTCAAGCTATTCTCCTGCCTCAGCCCCCCAAGTAGCCGGGATTACAGGCATGTGCCATGCCACCCGGCTAATTTTTTTTGTATTTTTAGTAGAGACTGGGTTTCGCCACGTTGGCCAGGTTGGTCTCAAACTCCTGGCCTCAAGTGATCCACCTGCCTCGGCCTCCCAAAGTGCTGAGATTACAGGCGTGAGCCACCATGCACAGACTCTTTTGTTAATTTCTTTAATTTTTAAATTTCTATTGATATATTATAGTTGTACTTATCGTGAGGATACATGTGATATTTTGATACATGTATAAATGCATAGGATCAAATCAGGGTAGCTGAGATATCGATCGCCTCTATGTATTTTCTTGTATCTTGATCGTTAGAGTGAAATATAAGGAACAAAAAACAAACATGGAGAAGTTACCATGTTTTTAGTATTTTTAAATCCTAAGGGTTTGAAAGGTATATATTTGGGATAATGGGCCTTTTTGTCTTTTTTTGTCTGAAGGAAATTTGTGACCCAATAATTAGTCAAAATTATCTCCAAAAAATGTTAATGAAACTGAGCACCTTTTGGGAGACATTTTTAAATTATGCCAGCTACTTCAATGTCAGAGGGTGGACAGAGTTGGCTGAGAACAGTCACATTTAGGCAAGAGTCTTGTGTGTACTCTTTTGGTTATGAAAATGTAGGGCAAGTAAGCACTTGTTGCCCTGAGTGAAAAGTGACATAAACATTTTTTTAAAGGGTTCATGAAGCCTGTCCCTCCCTTAATACCTCTTGATGGGAAAATTTCATTGTCAGGCTGGGGCTCACGCCTGTAATCCTGGCAGATTGGAAGGCCAAGGCAGGCAGATCATCTGAGGTCAGGAGTTCGAGACCAGCCTGGGCAACGTGGTGAAACCTGGTCTCTACTAAAAATACAAACATTAGCCGGGCATGGTGGCAGGTGCCTGTAATCCCAGCTACTTGGGAGGTTAAGATGGGAGAATCACTTGAACCAGGGAGGTGGAGGTTGCTGTGAGCCGAGATTGCGCCGCTGCACTCCAACCTGGGCAATAAGAGTGAAATTCCATCTTAAAAAAAAAAGAAATTAAAAATTGAGAGATTTCACAGGAACAAATTTCTGGTCTTTCTGGAAAATTGGAAATCTCTTGTAACACTGGACCAATGCCCCACATGACAATTGCTGCGTGGGGCCGAGCATCAGTCCCTGGGTCTGCCACCAGCCTACATCCAACTTGTGACAGCTTGGCTCTGTCAATCCTCCACCTGGCTGGCCTCTGTGAACCGTGGGATCGCGCCTTGTGGAAGGCTTGTGCTGGGATAGAGCTGACTCAGTGCTGGGGGATCCCTGAGGGGATCCCAGGATTTGAATTCCAGGTTCCTGGAGGATATCAGCTGAATGCTCACCTTTCTGTGTGCCCTGTAGGCATAGATAAGTTTGGCGTTCAGGAGAAAGAGGGTACCAGAGCTCCAAGCTCGATCTGGCACTTTGGATCTGTTTCCATCGGTTCTTACAGCTGCTCCTCAGACCCTAGCAAACAAAATGGTGAAGCAAATTAGGAGCAAGGTTGCTTTTCAGGAAGGCTCAGAGGCTGCAGGTGATAAACTTGTCATAGTTGACTTCTCAGCCATGTGGTGTGGGCCTTGCAAAAAGATCAAGCTTTTCTTTCATTCCCTCTCTGAAAAGTATTCCAACATGGTATTCTTTGAAGTACATGTGGCTGACTGTCAGGATGTTGCTTCAGAATGTGAAGCCAAATGCATGCCAACCTTCCAGTTTTTTGTTGTTGTTGTTTGTTTGTTTTTGAGATAGATTTTTCCTCTTGTCCCCCAGGCTGGAGTGCAATGGCAAGATCTCGGCTCACAGCAACTGCCATCTCCCAGGTTCAAGTGATTCTCCTGCCTCAGCCTCCCGAGTAGCTGGGTTTATAGGCATGCGCCACCAGGCCTGGCTAATTTTTGTATTTTTAGTAGAGACGGGGTTTCTCCATGTTGGTCAGGCTGGTCTTGAACTCCTGACCTCAGGTGATCCACCCACCTCGGCCTCCCAAAGTGCTGGGATTACAGGTGTGAGCCACCGCGACTGACCCTTTCCAGTTCTTTAAGAAGGGACAAAAGGTGGGTGAATTTTCTGGAGCTAATAAGGAAAAGCTTGAAGCCACCATTAATGAATTAGTCTAATCATGGTTTCTGAAAACATAACCAGCCATTGGCTATTTAAAACTTGTAATTATTTTTATTTACATAAAGTATGGAGACTATAAACCCAACTGCCATCTGGATGACAATAAAATATGAATTCTACCCTTTTTTTAAAAAAAAAAAAAAAAAGAAAAAAAGAGGGTACCAGAAACAGACCCAGAGATGACTGGGGTCTGGGAGGAGGAAGCTGGAGAACCGGTGAGTGTGAACAGTATGCATCAGTCAGGGTTCGCCAGAGAAACAAAATACACATATACAGTGCTTGTTTGGTGGGGATGTGTATGTGTGTGTGGGTTTAATTTTTATTATAAATAGAGATGGGGTTTTGCCATTTTTCCCAAGCTTGTCTTGAACTCCTGGGCTCAAGCAATCCACCCTCCTCGGTCTCCCAAAGTGCTGGGATTACAGGCATAAGCCACCGCACCCAGCCATGTGTGTATTTCTTTTTAAGGAATTGGCTCACATGATTGTGGGGACAGACAAGTTGGAAAGCTGTAGGGCAGGGCAGGGCAGGACAGCAGGCTAGAAACTCAGCCAAGGCAGATGCTGTAGTCTTGAGGCAGAATTTCTTCTCCTCCGGGAGAAGTCAACTGATGGTAGATGTTAACCAAGTCTGCAGAATATCTACTCAGCAGCATCTAGTGTTGGAGTTAAATAGCTGGGTGCTATGGTCCAGCCAAGGTGCCGCCTGAAACACCCTCACGTGGTGGGAAGAGTGGTGGTTGAGGAAGGAACCCTGGAGACCTTGATGTTGAAGACAGGGCAAGGGAAGAGGGTGAGTCAGAGCCTGCTGCGGAGGAGAGCTGGAGACATTGCATAACACCGGTGACAGTGTGCCCACAGAAGTGGTTTCGGTAGGGGTGGGTGCAGGAATGGATGGCTGTGGGTGGATCAGGACATGGGAGGTGAGGGGACTTAGCTGGCTCTTCCACGACATGTGATCAGAAAGTGGGGGTGGTGAGCTCGGGGTGGTGACCCGGGCGTGGTGGCTCACAACTGTAATCCCAGCACTTTGGGAAGCCAAAGCGGGTGGATCACTTGAGGTCAGGAGTTCAAGACCAGCCTGGCCGACATGGTGAAACCCCATCTCTACTAAAAATACAAAATTTAGCTGGGTGTGGTGGCGCATGTCTGTAATCTCAGCTACTCGGGAGGCTGAGGTGGGAAAACTGCTTGAACTTGGGAGGCAGAGGTTACAGTGAGCCGAAATTGTACTACTTCACTCCAGCCTGGGCAACAGAGCGATACCCTGTCTCAAAAAAAAAAGAAAAAAAGTGGGGGCAGGGGGTAAAGTGAGGAGGAAGAGTTTCTTTTTGGTTTGTATTTTCTGTAGGCTAAGGAGAAGAAAAGAGCCAGTGGAGAGAGAAAGAGATGAACTGGAAGACAGCGAGTGAGGGGCTGGCAGAAGGATTTCTCCGCTTCAAACTAGAGGAGAGCTTCTTCCTCAGCCTTCGTGCAGCCAGCCAGATCCTAGGGCAAAGCTCTGGCTAGAGAAAGCAAGGACAGGCAAGAGAATGTTTTAGAAAAAGACCCTTTCCATCTGGAATGCTTTTTCTAACCCCCTTCGCACCTTCAGCCTGGCTTCTAGTTGCACCAGGAACTCTGGGCCCACGTGTGAGGCACGGGGGCGACCCTGTCCATCGGGAGGACCTGTGGCTGCCTCCTCATCCCTTCCACTGAGCGCAGGATGGCACCATTGCTGGCTTCTGCTGCCCTCTGTTGTGGTCCTGTACCTCCTCGCCTGCTCAGATGCTCCCCGGGGACTGATGCGGCTCTTCCTGGTCTCCAGTGGTTCTTACTGGGTAGTGCTGGACAACAGAGTACCAGGAAGGCAGGGACCTGGCCAAGTGCACATACGCATGAGTGGAGGAAATTTTACAATTTTTAGGAAGCAACAAAGTATAAAGTGGGAATTGCAGATCTTCCTTACGTTTCTTCTGTTGTTTTTATTTTGAATTACGTATTGAGGGAAGCGCTACAATTTTTTCCATAGGCAGGTGACTAGGGCTTCTCCAGCCCCGCTCTCAGCCCTCTGCACTCACACTTTTCAGGGCCACAGGATGTGTTAGGGCACCGGAATCACGAAGGGTGGGTGTGCCTGCTGGAGCTTTTTTTGTGCTGCCTGAAAGTTCAAAACACGCTGGAACAGGGAAAGAAAGGTATTTGCCCAAGTGACTAAGACATGTTCCAGCGTTTTCCCACAGGCTCCTGCACATCCCAAAATAACTGCAACCCTGGATCCTGTCCGTTGGCATTCGATTACATTTGTATAATGTTACAGACAGTGGGCAGGCCGGCCAGCCAAACTCACACAGGGGCTTGCAGGACCGCACAGCCCATAATGGAGCTCCATGCTATGCTTCCTGGCTAGGCTGCTAAGGGAGAAATACCAAGGCAGAGACTACAACAGCAGCCAAGTGCAGACCTGCCAGAAACATCCAGATCACCAAGAGGGGCCTTGGGCAAGGCCCTCCTTTCACAGATGAGAGCAAAGGGCACAGAGACAGGAAATAACTTACATAAATTAACTTAAATAGATTACATATCTGGGAATTATGAAAGGAAGTTGGTGAAAGAGTTGGCCCTCAACTCACATCTCCTAAAGAGGTATTTATTTGTGCAGGAACATCAGTTTAGCCTTAGAATCATAACATCTTAAGTGGAAGGGACTTTGAAGCACTCCCTGACCATCCAGGGTGCTTCCGTGCCCAGGTCTGGACAACAATGTGGGAAGAAGGAAGTGTCGGAATGGACCTGCCACCCCTCCGGGGATTCTGTCTTGCTGAGGAAATGACTCAGGATGTTGAGAAAACAACTGGGCTTTGGCAAATGCACAGAAGGGTGCTGAGAGCTTTGGGAAAGGAGAGTCTGAGAAGGAATGCGTGGTCCAGGTGGGGAAAGTTTCAACCCAAGGTGGGCCTCAGAGTGGGAAGATCTGGAGGCCGGGCATAGTGGCTCACAGCTGTAATCCCAGCACTTGGGAGGCCGAGGTGGGCAGATCACTTGAGGTCAGGTGTTCAAGACTAGCCTAGCCTGGCCAACATGGCAAAAACCCATCTCTACTAAAAAATACAAAAATTAGCTGGGTTGACACACACCTATAATCCCGGCTGCTCGGGAGGCTGAGACAGGAGAATCGCTTGAACCCGGGAGGCAGAGGTTTCAGTGAGCTGAGATTGCAGCACTGCACTCCAGCCTGGGCAACAGAGTAAGAATCCATCTCAAAAAAAAAAAAAAAAAGGAGTCGGAAGATTTGGAAAAGCAGATAGAGAGGGCCCGAGCAGGCATCGCAGGAAATAGCCCTGACATTCGGTAGATGCTTAGTGGCTGTAGCCCCCCAACGCCTACAGGGGCCAAGACAGTTGTATCACCAAGAGCGTATAGCTAGCTCTATGCCCTGCACCCCACACAAGGCCCAGGGGCCACCAACACAGGCCAGATAACTCCCGTCCTGATGCCCACGGCATGTCTCATTTGGATGATTGAAAATATTCCAACCACATTAAAGAGCTACTTATTTGATGACGTTTAGTGATAAAAATACTATCAACATAATTCAGTAACCACTCAAGGAGGCTTAACGTCGTATGAGGTCCATTGAGTCCCAAAGAGAAGTGGTCACATCATCTTTGGTTTTTTTTTTTTTTTTTTTTGAGACCAAGTCTCACTCTGTTGCTCAGGCTGGAGTGTAGTGGCGTGATCTCGGCTCATTGCAACATCTGCCTCCCAGGCTCAAACAATTCTCGTGCCTCAGCCTCCCAAGTAGCTGGGATTATAGGTGCATGCCACCACGCCCGGCTAATTTTTATATTTTTAGTAGAGGCGGGGTTTCACCATGTTTGCCAGGCTGGTCTCGAACTCCTGACCTCAAGCAATCTACCCACCTCGGCCTCCCAAAGTGCTGAGATTACAGGAATGAGCCACCGCACCCAGCCTGGTTGATTTTTAAAATAGTCTAGTAGCCTTTTTTTTTCCTATTTACATGTTCGAGTTTCTAGAATCAGTGGCATGTCGGCTTGTACTCCCCAAATGAGTTCACCCAGGAATGATGTTGGCAGATTCCCATGGGAATGACTTCAGCCTTCCTCAGCAGGCTAACAGTGGCAAGCACACCAGGATGTATTTTTGTGCAGCATCGTCAGGCACCAGTATTAAACTCAATACAGTCATGAGAAATTCAGCTCAGGGGCTCTTAAGTCAGCACTTCACTGAGAGTTCCAAGGTCTCAGGCCTTTCTCTTTTCACTTTATTTGGCAAGCAGTTAAATAAACAAATAAATAAAATAAAAATAAAAAATAAACAAATCCAGCACATCTCCAGCTGTGGGGCTGTGGTCCCTCCCAAGCTTTAAAAAAAAAAAAAAAAAAAAAAAAAAAAAACCACTGGCACAGCAAGAAGAATCTCTTTCTACCCAGGCCTGAGTGTATCTCATCCCTAACTCCAGAGGCTTCTAGGAACCCAATCCAGGAAGATAAATCTGGTCTCAGTTTGGTTTGGTGACTCACAAGGTGTTAATAAAGATGACCCCAAGATTCCCCCAAGATTCTCAGAGCACATTTCCAACCCCCAGTGACCTAGACTCCAAGGAACACTTTGGCCAGCCTTGGGCAATAGTGGGAGCTGGCTTCCCTGTGTGCTCCCTTTTTTAATTTTTAGAGACAGGGTCTCAACTCTGTTGCCCAGGTTGGAGTGCAGTGGCGGGATCACAGCTCACGGCAGCCTCATCTCTTGGACTTAAGCTATCTTCACGTCTCAGCCTCCCTGGTAGCTTGGGACTGAAGACGCACACCACCACCTGGCTAATTTGTTTTTTGTAGAGACAGGGTCTCGCTATGTTGCCCAGGCTGGTCTCAAACTCCTGGCCTCAAGGAATCCTCCTGCCTTGGCCTCCGAAAGAGCTGGGATAACAGGTGTGAGCCACTGCACCAGGCCTTCTGGGCACTTTTGGACAATCTCAGCCTCTTGGTGAGGCCTGAGGCCAGGTGGGCAGGCATGCTACCTAAGTGGCACCTTGGCTGTTGGCTGGGTCGGTCCGAAGGGATGCAGCAGCCATATTCCCATTACCTGAGTTCACAGTCCTGAGTCTTCCCAGGTTTCTGTTGCAATCTGAGACTGAAAGGTGACCAAGACAATTCTCTCATGAGCCAGGCTATTGGAGACATCACAAAACCCAAAGCAGGCCTGTTAAATGCACCTGTCATTTATTCTGACTGAAACCAGGGACAATCTCCATGACGCCACTGCTTTGAAAGATTTAGAAACCACAAAAACCATTTTGAATTATATTATTACTTTATTTTCTTTTTTTAAAATGTAGCATTAAAGTCATCCAACATACAGATATTCCTATGGCTCCTGGCACATTTTACTCTCTCTAAAGTTAGGTATTTTAATTATGAGATGAAGAAAATCATCTCATTAAAATGGCAACATTTCTGATAAATGTGTTTCATATTTATGTGATGGGTAATTGACTCCCCATCTACCCCTCCAGTCCAGAGCTACAAAAGACAGCGCACAACCACAGCTAACAGGTGGTGGGTGCCCAAGTAGACAGGGCTGCAGAACAACAAGCAACGGGGTTAAACTTCTGAAACAACAAGCAACTTCTTTATTTGTACAGAGTAAGAATACAGAAGAAAAGCATCATTTTCCTTTTTAGCCCTTCTATTAGTGTTTTGCCTCCACCCAAGTTACTGCATACCAAGCAGCTAATAGTAAAAACCAACTGACTTAAAGTCTCTGAAATGCATGCAACTTACAATTCCCTAAAGCACACATCGGTTCCGAGTCTGATTTTTACAGGGCAGAGGCTACGGTGCTGTTGGGTTACCAGGGGTGTCTGTCGTGCTGCTGGGGTTTGAAGTCGCTGCTGCTGTGGCTTCTGGCTGCTGGGTTTCTGTGTGGGGATCTTCTGCATTTCCAGCATTTTTCTTGCCCTTGTCTGCTGCCACGGCACCCATCTCCATGATTGCCTGCAGTGGCTGATCCGCTTCAAGGTTGCTGGGCTGGAGTTCATAGACCTGGACTTGACCTGGGACATCAATGGCTTTCTGTTCAAGTTTTTCCAAGATGGTCTGAACCTTCCTGACACCGTCTCTCCTGGCCTGACGCACATCGGCTCGTCCCTCGGGGTCCACTGAATCCAGGGCCAGCAGCTCTTTGGTCAAATACTCTTCGATCATCAGGTACTTTTTGTCAGTCTTCTTGCCTTCAAAGTTGTCTACAGCCTGCTCCAGCCCCTGCACCTTCTCCAGGATGGCTTCCACTTTCAGCACTCCTGGATGTTTTGGGGGAGCCTCGGCTTCTCCTGGTTTTGGAGGTGTAGCTTCTGCAGGGGCAGTGCTGGGGGCTGCCCTCTCTTCTGTAGCCACATTCTTGGGGGAAGAGGGGACAGCAGAAGGGCCAGGGCTGGGAGAAGGACAAGGAACTGGAGCAGGGGGAACTTTCACCTCTACCTTCTCAGAGGGAGGTGGGGGCTTCTGGGAAACAGGTTTAGAATCCACCTCTTTGCGGATCACTTGAATTGGGACGTGTCCAGGAGGGAGCTCTGGTCCAACTGGGCCTGGCTTACTTTCTGGTTTGTTTTCAGGCTGGGGAACAGGTGCAGTTTCTCGATGGGTCATGGGCTGCTGAAAAAAGGACACAAAAAGATATTTTTAATAACTGACTGAAAGTCACAGAAATCGTTTGTAGCTAGTACAGATTAGAAAGAAAACTGAGAAATGGCTTTTTAAAAAAAGTTTAACGTATAAAAGATTTTCAAAATCAATGGCTGTTACAAAATAAAAACATGGTATTAATCATGTGTGTAACCAAACCATTAGTCAGGCTTCCATCGATCACCCCGGGCTATTTGTCTGTTACCGCTCACTGAATTTCTCTGTAGATGGTATTCTTAATGGCAATGAAAAGAAACCCAATAAAATTTTCAAAAATGAAAATAGCTAGCCTGGGCAATATAGTAAGACCCCAACTCTACAAAAAATCTTTAAAAATTAGCCAGGTGTGGGAGCTTGCACTCGTAGTCCCAGCTACTCAGAAGGCTGAGGTGGAAGAATCGCTTGAGCCCAGGAATCCAAGGCTGTAGTGAGCCACAATTATGTCATTGCACTCCAGCCGAGTGACAGAGCGAGATCCTGTCTCAAAGAAGGGAGGGAGGGAGGGAGGGAAGGAGGGAGGGAGGGAGGGAGGAAGGAAGGAAGGAAGGAAGGAGGGAAGGAGGGAAGGAGGGAAGGGGGAAGGGGGGAAGGGGGCAAGGGAGGAAGGGGGAAAGGGGGAAAGGGGGGAAAAGGGGATGGGTGAAGGGGGGAAGGGGAAGGGGAGAAGGAAGGAAGGAAGGAAGGAAGGAAGGGGAGAAGGGGGAAGGAGGGAAGGGGAGAAGGGGAAAGGAACGAAGGAAGGAAGGAATGAGGAAGGAAGGGGAAGGGGGCAAGGGGGAAGGGGAAAAGGAAGGAAGGAAGGAGGGAAGCAGGAAAGGGGGAGGGGAGGAAGGAAGGAAGGAAGGGGGAAGGGGGAAAGGAAGGAAGGAAGGAAGGGGGAGGGAAGGGGGTAAGGGGGAAGGGGGAAAGGAAGGAAGGAGGGAAGGGTGAAGGGGGAAGGGAGGAAGGAAGGAAGGAAGAAAGCAGGGAAGGGGGGAAGGGGAAGGGGGGAAGGGAGGGGGGAAGGAAGGAAGAAAGGAAAAAAACAGCAAAAACTCATGCTGACTGCTGAACTAGGTTGACTCAGAGCAGAGTCCTGAGTGACTCCAGCTCTCAGGTGTTGCAGCCTTGGAGTCGCTGCCTCTGGTCCTCCTTCCTTACACCGTGCAGACAGTCTGCTCACGGTGTGATCTTCTTGTCTCCTGTTTTAGAAAAGATATGATCTTCTTTTTTTAAAACCGTGACAGCCTAGTAGTTTCTGCCCAGACCAATGTATTTTTTTAGAATTAGCCAAGATGCTCTAAATGGTTAACTCCAGAACAATTTTGCTTCAGGATAGCTGTGCTGTAGCCTAACATTCAGCAATGACACAGCGCCTCTGTGCTAACCTCTGGCTGCACAGGTTTTCATGTGACTATAAACTACAGCCATATAGATACATAGATTTTTGTGGGGGACAGGGTCTCACTCTGTTGCCCAGGCTGGAGTGCAGTGGGGCTATCACAGCTCACTGCAGCCTCAACCTTCTGGCCTCAGGTGATCCTCTCACCTTAGCTTCATGATTAGTTGGAACTACAGGCACATACCATCGTGCCTGGCTAATTTTTCTATTTTTTTGTAAAGACAGGGTTTCACCATGCTGCCCAGGCTGGTCTTGAATTTCTAAGCGCAAGCAATCTGCCCACCTCGGCCTCCCAAAGTGCTAGGATTATAGGTGTGAGCCACCACGCCTCGTAAGCCATATATTTTTAAATGAGCTATGCTCAAAGCAAAAATATCTTGACTCTTTTTTTTTGAGACGGAGCCTCGCTCTGTCACCCAGGCTGGAGCGTGCAGTGGTATGATCTCAGTTCACTGCAACCTCTGCCTCCCGAGTTCAAGCAATCCTCCCACCCCAGCCTCCTGATTTGCTGGGATTATAGGCGCCCGCCACCATGCCTGGTTAACTTTTTTTTTTTTTGTATTTTCAGTAGAGATGGGGTTTCACCATGTTGGCCAGGCTAGTCTTGAACTCCTGACCTTAAGTGATACCCCCGCCTCAGCCTCCCAAAGTGCTAGGATTACAGGCATGAGCCACTGCGCTTGGCCTTATCTTGGCTCTTATTCATGTCAGTGAATATCTAACACCTCTTTTAAAATCTCACCCTAATTTCATCAACTGGGAAATAACTGGACTATATTATTTCTAAACTATTCCCAGCTTAAAACACTCAATTCCACTGTAATGTTCAGTTTGGTGAAATCCTGGAAAGCCTCCCAAAAGGGAACTTTGAATCAGCTCTAAAAGGGAGGTTACCACAAACACGGTTAATGGTAAAAACAGGATGAAATATTGTTTCACTGCTTATGAGAAATACACGGGAATGATGTGGAGACAATATCCCTCTCTCTACAAATGGGACCCTCCTAGGATTTCTGAACCCAAGTATGGATCAATGTAGCTGTCTACACTCCAGCAACCTCCTTTTCCATCAAATCTCTTTCGCCAATGCAGACATTCGCAACTTTGGCCCTTACCACTCACAACCCAACCACGCACCCCTCCTAGGTTCTGACAACGATGGCTGTGTAAGAAGTGACTTTAGAAACACTTTAGAGAGGGTGTTCCACAGCCTGTGCTCTTCAAAAACGTCAAGGCCGTGAAAGCAAAGAAAGGCTGAGGGAAGACTGAAGAGAAGTTGCGTCTAAATGCGGTGCTCATGATCCTTGTTTCAGTCCTGGAAGACATCCTGGAAGTGGGGGCAAACTGCTACAAAAAAGATGTGAAAACGGGCTGTGTACTGGATAATAATGTTGTAAGAATGTTAAATTTCCCGAATCTGGTTAAGTCTACCACGGCTACAAACGAGAATGTCTTCCTCTTAGGAAAATATTTGCTATTCAGGGGAAAAGGGACATGATGTCTGCAAATAATTTTCAAACAGTTAAAACACATCAATAATATATGAGAGAAGAAATGACAAGGCGAATGCAGACATATTAACAAACAGTGAACTGGATGAAGTATATGTGGGACTCTGTATGATTCACACAACTCTTCTATGAGGTTGAAATTATTTCCAAATAAAACAAAATTTTAAGAGGAGGGTGCTCTATTCCAGGGCCCTGGCCAGTGTGACCATTTGTAATGAAAGAATATCCCACATTTGTTCACCGGGGGCTTTCCTTTTTAAAAACTGTAGCATTCAGCTGCTCAAGTTGCAGCCACAGGGGGCCCAGGGCTGCTGACTGTTCTGCTGCTAAGCTGCAAGCTGCTTAAACTAAATGACATCCTCTTCCAGGAACCTGCACCTTGTGTCTCCACTGGAAGATAACCAGACCCCTGCCTACAACCTTCCCCAGGCCAGCACGGCTTCCAATCTGCCATAGCTGGCTGATGCCTCAGCAAGGCCACATGGTACCTGATTACAAAGGGAGGAGAGGGGTTAAGACATGGGCCCTGTGGTCAGGCTCAGCCCTAAGCTGAAGAGATAAAATGAACACTTCTGAAATACCCCGAATAAGCACATGTTGAACTCACACAAGTTGGGAGTTCTCATTAAGGGACTCATATGAGGCATCATGAGATGAGAAGGATGAGTAGGCTTCACGGAGGAGACAAGACTGGCTCATCCCTCAGAGGACGGGGAGAACCTATACTGTGCGGGCATTTCAGGGAGCGGGTTCAGCACGGGCAAAGGCACAGGGGTGGGAATGAGCAGAATGGGCCTGCAGAGTGGAGTGGGTAACTGAACGGAAGGTGACACACTGCCTACACCCAAGATGAAGCTGTGGCTGCGGTGTGGATGGGGGTGTGAAGAGCCCTGAAAAGGTGTGGTGGACACTAAGGAACCTGGTCCCAGGTATGTAAGTTCTGCCAAGCTGTTTCGTCTGCTCTAAGTCAGCCGCAATGCACAATGATCAGCCCAGCAAAAGCTGCAGAGTGCGGAGAGTTCACAGCCTGAGCAACTGTCCTGCATTTCTGTTAATACCTAGCAATTTCTCGAATCTCACTTGCCTCTAGGTACACGCATGTTAAATAGGCAGGGATGAAGGGGGAACCCAGGGCACCCACAGAGCTCCTGCAGCCCTGGAAACATACCACCATAACCAGTCTGCTGACGACTAACTTCCAGTACCTGAGGCCTGTCGACCACGGTGTGCACACGGATGGGCGAGGGGGAGTGGAGTGGCGTGCTGCTCCTGGCTGGTGAGCCCTCCCGGCTCGATGCACCCTGGACAGATGACCTGAATGGGGATGCCGCCCGCAGGGGCCGGGGCTCCCAGTCATCCCCCTGGATCTTGTGGTACACAGGCTGGTGGGTCTGGTACTCCCCCTGCTGCGCTGGGTAGTGCGTCTTCTGGGCTTGGTGGAAGGAGGGCTGGGCTGCTGGCCGGGTAACGTTCTGCTCGTGTATCACCGGAATGGAGATGTACCCCCGCGGGAGCTGGTGACTGCCCAGGCTGCTCCTGCCGGAGGAAGGCAGACTGGCCGAGGAGGATGAGGATGAGCAGTCGGAGGCAGCTGGAGACTGGGACCGCTGCAAGAGACACAGGGTAGAGGGCATGACCCCACAAATGACTCCCCTGGCTTGGCATCCTGACCACGCCTTCTGCTGTGCACCTC
Organism: Pongo abelii; assembly: GCF_028885655.2. Lineage (NCBI taxonomy): Eukaryota > Metazoa > Chordata > Mammalia > Primates > Hominidae > Pongo > Pongo abelii. The sequence continues at coordinate 126,726,932 of NC_071993.2, read as the reverse complement.
CTCAGGGCAATCCATATTGTAAGACCTCCTATCTATAATTTTCAATTTTCAAAATGTGGGGTTAAGACTGAGAGCTCTGGGGCTGGGCACGGTGGCTCACACCTGTAATCCCAGCACTTTGGGAGGCCTAGGTGAACAGACCACCTGAGGTCAGGAGTTCAAGACCAGCCTGGCCAACATGGTGAAACCCCATCTCTACTAAAAATACAAAGATTAGCCAGGCGTGATGGCGCATGCCTGTAGTGCCAGCTACTCAGGAGGCTGAGGCAGGAGAATTGCTTGAACCTAGGAGGCAGAGGTTGCAGTGAGCTGAGATCACACCACTGCACTCCAGCCTGGGCAACAGAGAGAGACTCCACCTCAAACAAAGCAAAACACACACACACACACACACACACACACACACACACACAGAGACTCCACCTCAAACAAAGCAAAACACACACACACACACACACACACACACACACAGAGAAGGCTTTGGAGTCAAGGGGCCTATGTTCAAATTCCTAGTAATTAAATCATTTTCTAAGCTTCAATCGAAATATAGGAAGAGTGCCCCTCCCTCCCCAGGATGCTCTGAAGATTAGGTCAGTCACCTGGGCGTGTGCCTCCGCCCCAGGCCAGCACACAGGAAGTGCTCATACAAGGGATGTGTTGTCCCCACTACCCTTTCTCTGCCCATCTACAGAGAACTCGGCTGAGCAACTGGGAGCTGCAAGCATCCCGTGTGACCCAAGGCAGGTCAAGCACCTTTCCCTACTGGGCCACCTTCTATTCACCTCGAAATTGAGAGCATTTCCTCTTCTAAATGCCTTGTTAGCCTAAATTTGCGAAGATGTCTCACATTTATGTGTCACTTTGATTTCTTGCAGCAAAACCATTATAAATATAGGCATTACTTATTTTTTTATTTTTGAGACAGTCTCACTCTATCACCTAGGCTGGAGTGCAGTGGTGCAATCTCAGCTCACTGCAACCTCTGCCTCCTGCATTTAAGCAATTCTCCTGCCTCAGCCTCCTGAGTAGCTGGGATTACAGGAATGTGCCACCATGCCCGGCTAATTTTTGTATTTTTTGTAGAGACGGGGTTTCACCATGTTAGCCAGGCTGGTCTCGAATTCCTGGCCTCAAGTGATCCACCTGCCTCAGCCAGGTACTACCTCTTTAAGAAAAGAAAAAAGCCTCTGGTATCCCACATTAACTGTAACTTTTCACTCTCAAGCAGGTGTGAAGCTGAACAGATTCAGACGGAGCTGAGAGGCAAGCATGACTCTGAGTGCAGATAGGACACGGGAGTTTGTGCCCAGGAACAACACTGGCACACACAACAGGATGATCTGCAGACAGGAAAATGAGAGGGCTTACTGCTCAGGAATCCTACTAGGAATGCCTCAAATCTCAGCTAAGAACCAGATTAAGAACTATTTTTTAGCTATTAATGCACAGAATCCATTGACATATCCCTGAGATGTTTGGCTTCAGGATTAAAATGCTGTCTTAAAGCAGCTGCCTTCCTGACTCCTTGTTTCTTTTGAAACCGTGGTGCACGGTGAGGGCAGGCATGGGGTCTCATTTTCCTATCAACATAGCTCCACAAGCGGTTAAGATTTATCCTTAAGCATTGAACTGAACAAAATAATACACAGCTATCTCTGTGCTTCTGAATAGAAAGCCCAGTGTGAATAAGGAGCATGGAAATTAGGAGCCAGAAGGCAGGCCAGGCTTCCGGTCCCAGCTCTGCTCCCTCCACCTGTGTGCATCTGGCGCAGGCATGCTGCGGTGTGCCCTTCCGAGCCATTCCTTAACTACAAAAAGAAGCCACATGATTCCATGCCCTGCCCCACTGAAGAACAGCCCTGTGAGATGCTGGGGGATGATGTGGGGCCATCACCCTGTCTTTGCTGGGTGACCTCTGATGCTGCAGGCCAGACCCAGATGCCCTGCATGTGAACAGGTGCCTGGCCCAAGGCACTGTACTCGGGGGCGGGGCCCGGCCTGGGAAGCACAGCGGCTTGCTCCCTAGCAGGCCGGTGAGCTTGGCCTCTCCTTACCTCAGGTCCGTGGGAGGCTGGGGGCTGGGCTGCCGCCGCCGCTGCTACCTGTCCACACTGTTTATCTGGCTGAGTGGTTTCTGGCATTCCCCGCAGAGGTGACTGGGACCTCTGAGGAGCCGCTGCTGCCGCCTCAGTTCGGAATCGCTGCATCCCAGGCTGGGGATAGACATGGAAAGGGTGCACCTGCCGGTTCTCAGCGCCTTCATGGAGCACGGGAATGGGAATGTAGCCTGGTCGGAGCTGCGGATACACAGGGTGGCCTTCCCTAGCAGGCGGCAGCCTAGAGCCCTCCCGGGAAGGGCCATTGGCAGAGGATGGAGTCTCCTGAAATAAAAAGTGGAGAAACACGGGCTGGTTAGAAACTGGGAAGTGAACCCTCCTGGCAGAGGCCAATGCCAAACAGTGTGGTGCTTAGGCATTGTGATCTTCCCAAGTGACTTGGGCCTCAAAGCGTCAGCCAGCTCCCAGCCCCTGTACCCTCCAAACCCCCCACCCCATAGAGGCTGCTATTTGGCCAACAGTTTAGGAATCAGGGGCATCAGGAGAAAGCCAAAAGTACCTGTTAAGCACAGGAAAGGTCCCAATTCCCCAAATTGGTAAGACAGGTTTCTTTTCTGGGTGACCCAGGGAAGCGGTGGGTGTAGGAGAGCCGCCCACGCCTGCATTTTCAGAGACCCGGATCAGAAGATGAGCTCCAGGAGCAGGGGTCTGCTCCAACTTCTACATTACAGCAAGCGTCTCTGTTTCCAAAAAAGGCCCGCACATTTCCCAGCAATATAGAGCTTGTACTGGGCCCAAACACAGGACACAGTTTGGGAATCTTTACAGAGAAGTGGGCTGGGGAGCGAGGGCTGCCTCCTCAGGAGTATTGTTAGAACAATTTGCAGGAAGGGGAAGGACAGGGGCGCAGAAGCAGCACAGGAGAGAGGAACACCCAGGGTTAACTGTGTCGCCTAACGATGCCAACTGACAAAGATTCTCTGCTTGACCAAACCTTAGGCTTCTGAAGCATCTCCTAGGCCCATCTGTGCACTTCCTTGTAATGTCAAGTTTTAGCAAAAGACACTGCTAAGTCAGTTTAGCCAGAAACCCCCTCCCCAGCCTCACTATCTGATCAGCTTCCCCAGCCTCCATCATCTCCAGGTACTGTCTAATCACCCTGGCCTGTCTTCGGCAAGAATCCTGTTTGGTCAGCGTAGCCAGAAACACCCTTAGCCCTGATGTTTCCTCTTCTAATTTTCCATCCACACTGCTCCTTGACTATAAATTCCCACTCGCCCGTGCTGTATTTGAAGTTGTGCCCAGTCTCTCCCCACAACTGCAAGACCCCACTGCTGTGGTCCCTGTGCCTATCTCGATAGCCCTGGGTAAATCTTCCTGACTGTGCTTTAACAAGTATCACCGAAGAACCTTTTCTTCAACGCAACAGAGCCTGCTTGGGCAAGGAGCAGTTGGGTCCTTCTCTTATGTCCTCTCTTGAAGTTCTCCCTTCAGTGGCCTGGCTATTTTGGGACCCTTGAGAAGGCCAAGTTCCAGATGTACCACAGGAAAGATCTTATTTCAGACAACAAGGCTGGCCAGTCACTCACTGGGCAATGCCATCTCTCAGCAAGCTGGGCTGCGCAACAGAAGTCCTAACAGTCCCCGAGCGCTGAGGGTCCTTTCCTAGGAGGGGAGCTACTGATAAGTGTCATTTGCATATATCTGTGTAGGGCAACTCTTAAGAAGGGGAGTGATCTTTCCTGATGGAGGCAGCTGTCTGCACAGCGAACAAACGCCAAAGGCTAACAATCTATGAGCTTGCAGGGGACAATCTCTACTGCTGCGGAATCAATCAAAAGTAAGGACAGATACTGAGGGCTGCTCTGCACTTTGAGAGAACAGACCATTAATTCTGTGATGTTTCTATTTGTGTGCAGGCGTGGGCACCAGGTGGCTGACCCTGGTTTAGCCCTTTCAGGCCCATCAACTGCCTCCCTCCTGCTGAGACCCTGCCCTTGGAGGACCTCCAGCACACAGGAAAGGCATGGGTGTCACTGTGTCCTTGGGGACATGGGCAGACAGGCATTCTCAGATTAGAACAGCCACGTGCTCAGGGCGGCGGCATTACATTAGCCTGCTTAACTCTCAGGTCACCCAAGAGCAGGAGCAGGTCCAGGCCTCACATTCAGAGCTGAATTCCTGCCGTGAGACGGCCCTGACGGGGAGCCAGCAAGAGGTGCTGGAGAAACCCTCTGCTACTCAGTGTTGAGTCATAACGTGCCTGTGGGCATTCTGTCCACTCACTGAGGTCCTCCTCCTTCCAGCCAAAATCGGGGCCTGCATTAGTCCTGCAGTGTCATTTTTTCTGGCTGCCCAGGGGCTCGTTGTTTCTTCCCAGCCACGCACAAGAGCCTCAACCATCTGCACACTCCGCACAGCAGGGCCCAGCAGTGAGCAAACCCTCATCCACCACCTGCTCCTGGGGGAACATCCTGCCACCCGCTGAGGAGTCCTATGGGGTTACCAAACCAGCAAGGGGCACTCCCTGCCAACAGGGGCTTAGAAGATGGGCTAAGGAGGCAGGAAACAAACAAGAAGCACAATTACTTGGAAAGCACGGAGGCCCTGAGGGATGGGGAAAGGCACAGGCTCTTCCAGGGTAGACGCCGCCCTAGGTAGGGTCTCAGTGTGATTCGTACCTCTATTCCTAACAGTTCTGTGAGCTTGGGTAATTCTCTTGCCTCTGTAAGCCTTTGCTTCCTTTTCTAGAAAATGGAGCTAGCCAACACCTGCCCTGAAGAAATGTTGTGAGGTTTTATAAGGGCATATCAAGAGGGATGCCCGGAAGACTGGCAATAAATGTGAGTTTCTCCCTAAATATGCACAAAATTATGCTCTTCAGACTCCAAAGTGTCAAAGGAATCAAAAGTGAAGGATAGGGCCAGGCGCGGTGGCTCAAGCCTATAATACCAGCACTTTGGGAGGCTAAGGCGGGCAGATCACCTGAGGTCAGGAGTTCGAGACCAGCCTAACCAACATGGCGAAACCCCATCTCTACTAAAAATACAAAGATTAGCTGGGCATGGTGGGGAGCGCCTGTAGTCCCTGCTATTCAGGAGGCTGAGGCAGGAGAATCACTTTAACCCCGGAGGCAGAGGTTGCAGTGAACTGAGATCATGCCACTGTACTCCAGCCTGGGCAATAGAGCAAGACTTTGTCTCAAAAAAAAAAAAAAAAAAAGAAAGAAAAAGTAAAAGTGAAGTACAAAGTGAATCGATGGTGCTAGAAACCAGAATGGTGATCACTTCTGGAGGAGATGGTAGTGGCTGGGAAGGGTCTCGAAAGAGCTTTCTGAGGTGATGGGAATATTCTCTTTTTCTGGGCAGTGGTAAATGGGTGTATAGCTATGTAAAACTCCATCAAACCCCCACACTGCCCACTCTGCCACATCCTACCCACACTCTCCGGTTTTAACTGGGAGAGCTGCTGATCCCAACCCCTTGTAGCCAGACCCTTCCAGGGCCTGGAGTCCTCAGACAGGCCTTGAGGAGATGCAGCTCCTCCTGGAGGAAGCCCCTGGATCCAGAAGGCCCTTGAGCCAGCCATGAGCTGAGCACCTCATGCAACTCGCTGAGCACATTTTGTGCCTCCATTGAAAGAGAAGGGGAAGAAGACAGGAGAGAGAGGGAGGAAGGAAAAACAACTCTGTCTGCACACAAGACTGTGACAGCAGAGACTGCTTGCTGGAGCCAATATTCAACCTTTCCAGAGACATGGCTTGGTCCACGGGGAAGGAATGTGGTCACTGCAGGCAGGGGCAGTGGTGTCAGAAGAGCAGTGGGAAGCAGTGGCAAGGGGCAGGCTTGGGGGTCAGTGCTGAGCTGAGGGAGATCAGGCTGGAGGCCCAGGGGCCAGGCTGGAAGTGGGGGCTGAGGTCCACCCTTCTGAGTGTTCCAACCATCACAGGAGATGCCTCGGCAAGACAGGGACTGGAAAGGAGAAGCCAGGACATGCTGGGAAGTGAGGAAAGATGTCAGGGAGGGGGAGAGAGCACAAAGCAGGGCAGAGGGCCTGGAGGAGAAAGGGCACCCAGAAAAATGAGAGGCACGTGGGGGGAAGGGGAAAGGTCTCCACTGCGCATGAGGTCCACTGAACAGGCCGAGCCTGCCGGCACAGCTGGAAAGCAGAGACGGTCAGGACAGGCAAGGGCGGCCTGGCTGCTTCTCCAACAGTCCCGAGGTCTGTATTCCTAGGTTTGGGTGAATTAATGACCCATTTTTGCCATTTAATAAAAAACCAAGTGTCTCCTTGTGGGCACTGCATCTAAAAGATATTCCAGGCTCCCCTTCTACTCTGGTGGGGTTTTGTTGAAGAAAAAAAAAAAACACAACAACATTGCTTTAAATAAAAAAACATGAATTTCACAAAATAGGCAATTAAACACTTCTACATGAATGAATAATTTCAACGAAAAATGAAACTCCCACCCATAATGAGGTCTGTGCCGGGAATGCTGATGCCACATTCTAATGTTCCCATCCACTATCATTAGGGTCACAACAGCAAATGCTTCTGCTTTTACTAAGTTAAAAACACCACCTGGGCCAGGCGCGGTGGCTCACACCTGTCATCTCAGCACTTTGGGAGGCCGAGGCGGGTGGATCACCTGAGGTCAGGAGTTCGAGACCAGCCTGGCCAACGTGGTGAAACCCTATCTTCACTAAAAAAAATACAAAAATTAGGCTGGGCGCGGTGGCTCATGCCTGTAATCCCAGCACTTTGGCAGGCCGAGGTGGGTGGATCACGAGATCAGGAGATGGAGACCATCCTGGCTAACACGGCGAAACCCCATCTCTACTAAAAATACAAACAAAAAAATTAGCCGGGCGTGGTGGCCGGCGCCTGTAGTCCCAGCTACTCGGGAGGCTGAGGCAGAAGAATGGCGTGAACCTGGGAGGTGGAGCTTGCAGTGAGCCGAGATCGCGCCACTGCACTCCAGCCTGGGTGACAGAGCGAGACTCCATCTCAAAAAAAAAAAAAAAAAAATATATATATATATATATATACACACACACACACACACACACACACACAAATTAGCTGTGTGTGGTGGCGGGTGCCTGTAATCCCAGTTACTCGGGAGGCTGAGGCAGAAGAATCGCTTGAACCTGGAGGTGGAGGTTGCAGTGAGCTGAGATCACACCATTGCACTCTAGCCTGGGTTACAAGAGTGAAACTCCGCCAAAAAAAACCACACACACACAAAAAAAACACCGCCTGGAAGAGTTAAATTGCCCTTTCTCTCTTCTACGGTGTTTTCAACACAAACTAGCAAAGAGAGATATTTTGTAAATAAAAGAATCAAAAGAAAAAATGTGTAATATTTATAATTCTCCTAGAATCTGACTAAAACATGTCTCTTCAGTCTACTAAGTGTTTTCAAGTTCAAGCACATCCAGATAATGCCTCTTGGTTACACCAGCATCTCTCAGATAAGGCTCACTATGTGCCCCTTCCTGATTCAAGCGGGAGCTCGGAATCTGCCTCCTCAAAGTTGGGGGGACAGCTCTGTGTGATCACGGGACAGGGACTGGGACGCAACCATGGTGACCAAGCAGATGACTGCTGATCCTCATGGCCACCTCATCAGGGCCCGCCTGCAGCTCAGAGCTCATTATCCTTATCTCTGGCTAAAGACATCAGGAACACATATTATACAAAATCCAATTAGGAAAGAAGAGCCCAGGGGCTCAGTCCTGACTCTCACTGCTTATCTCACTATATTAATTTATAAAATGAATTGGTTAATTCTGCCCCCTTGTTTGTGCATTGCATTAAAAATCTGAGGCATGTCTCAGGGCACCGAACAACTCCATGAGATGGCTAAGATAGAAAGCAGGAAAAAAATGACCCCAGATGAGTCAAAATTCGCCCTATTATGTACAAAATATTATGATTAGAGAAAGCCTGAGGTCAGGTTCTGAGCTTTGGTGAGCTGTTGGGCTCGTTTGCTTAAGAGCAGGTCTAAACTGCACTAGTGGTTTTTAGCAGCAACATGGGCGCTGAGGGAACAGCAGGAGACCTGGGAAGAGGCTGCACTTGGTCCTAACGCTGGCTCTGCCCCTAAATACATGTGTTACGGAAGTGGCTCACATGCCCTCTGTGAACTTTAGTTTTCTCAGCTGCAAAATGAAGGGGAGGCCCAAAAATGTTCTAGAAAGCAGTGGTTCTCCAGCGCTTGGGGTATCGAACCACCCAGGAAATGCAAACATTGCAGACTCTAAGCCCAACCCAAGTACTGATTCCGTAAGTGTGTGAGGAAGCCTAAAGGTCCGCACTGAGAAAAACGATGATGGAAAGTTCCTTTCAGCTCTGACACTCTGCGTGGCCCGATTTCCAAAGTCCCTTCAAGCTCTCAACAGCTATACAAGCCCCCAAACAAGGAAAAGTTAATGTCACAGAAATCTAAAAACGACTACTCCTAACTACACTCAAATCATATCAGAATTGCCAGAACTCAGAGCACCCCAAAGTTTCATGTCCCAGATGAAGAGGAGGGCCCGGGTGCAGTGGTTCATGTCTGTAATCCCAGCACTTCGGGAAGCCGAGGCGGGTGGATCATCTGGGTCAGATCCATTCCCAGGAGTTTGAGACCAGCCTGTCCAAAATGACAAAACCCCGTCTTTACTAAAAATACAAAAATTAGCTGGCCGTGGTGGTGGGCATCATAATCCCAGCTGCTTAGGAAGCTGATGATGCACAAGAATCGCTTGAACCCGGGGGGTGAGAGGTTGCAGTGAGCCAAGATTGCACCACTGCACTCCAGCCTGGGTGACAGAGTGAGACTCTGTCTCAAAAAAAAAAAAAAAACAAACAAAAAAAAACCAGAAACAAATGAAGAGAAGGAAGCCTCTAACCCCCAACCCTGTGCCCTAAAAGCAGGGTGGGAACCACAGCCCTCGGGCACCTGCGAGGTGTCTGCCTAGAGAGGCGTACGCCAGGCACATGCATGTTCACGAAAGAGCCGTGGAGAAGAATCTACCTTGACCCACCCACGACTGACTCCCTGTACACTGAGTGCTCACTGAAACCCGAAAATGGGCACTTTCTGTGAGCCCCAATCTTGGCTCCATGGTACAGTGCTCATTTTATTTTTATTTTTATTTTTATTTGTATTTGTATTTTTGAGACAGAGTCTCGCTCTGTCGCCCAGGCTGGAGTGCAGTGGCGTGATCTCGGCTCACTGCAACCTCCGCCTCCCGGGTTCACGCCATTCTCCTGCCTTAGCCTCCCGAGTAGCTGGGACTTCAGGTGCCCGCCACCATGCCCAGCCAATTTTTTTTTTTGTATTTTTAGTAGAGACGGGGTTTCACTATATTGGCCAGGATGGTCTCGATCTCCTGACCTCGTGATCCGCCCATCTCGGCCTCCCAAAGTGCTGGGATTACAGGCGTGAGCCACCACGCCCGGCCACGTACAGTGCTCTTTAAAAAGTGGGTTCCACATCTACAAACCACAGCTTCCATCACTCTGGTCTGAACTAGGAGAAACAGTAACAAAGGCAACTCTTAGAGCTGTCTCGTAGCACTTCCGACTTGGCAGGCCTGGAGTATTAAGTAGGACACAGCCTGTATTAACTGGGTTTTTAGGCCAGAAGAGCCTTCACATGGGTCAAGTGAACACTTCAAAACTTCTAAAACAAAGAAAAAAGATGGAAGAACACAGGAATCCTGGAACTCCCCATATGGCTAAGGCCTGGATCAAAATTAAGTGGCCTGGCTCGCCTCCATCAGGCAGGAAACAAACAAAACACACTTTCTTCCAAAGTGCAACTGGAACTGGGCGTGGTGGCTCATGCCTGTAATCCTAGGACTTTGGGAGGCCGAGGCGGGCGGATCACTTGAGGTCAGGAGTTCAAGACCAGCTTGGCCAACATGGTGAAACCCTGTCTCTACTAAAAATACAAAAAAAAAAAAAAAAAAAAAAACATAGCCAGGCATGGTGGCGGGCGCCTGCAATCCCAGGTACTCAGGAGGCTGAGGCAGGAGAATCGCTCGAACCCAGGAGGCAGAGGTTGCAGTGAGCTGAGATCATGCCATTGCACTCCAGCCTGGGCAAGAGAGTGAGGCTCTGAATTAAAACAACGACCAAAACAAAAAACAAAGTGCAACTGGAGTTGAGCTTCAGCACCCTACCGAAGCTCTCTGCTTGCTAAGATGGGGTGCATGAATGAATTAAGTATTACTGCCCATTTGATACTAAAATAAACAATAAACAGCCATTCACATCCCTACAGCCAAAGTCAAAATCCCTTCAGTCCCCACTGCATTGTAATACAGGGTCTCTCCCACTCCCACAGCACTATTTTGGGCACATAATAGACTTGGGGAAAATTCTGAATAATAAACTAAGTCCACATTCCACTTACAGCACACCTGAGGAGTTAGGCTTTGTCCAAAGACTCCTGGTAAGACAAGAGGTCTGTGCCAACCACATACTCTATAAACTATCACAAGTCACAGGCTACTGGAGGCTTTATCTAATATGCCTGTTACTAAAATATACATTCATTTTATCCTGGGATAAACAGATGACTGTCCTTATGTTTTCAATGGGAAAAACTTTTTTTTTTAGAAGATGAAACCAACATTGCTTCTCTTTGCAGCTGTGTCCAAATAAACAGGAATGAACCAGCATGAGCCTGGGTCTTCAAGGTGCCACCCTGGGTTCCAGTCCCTCCTTGATGCTCACCAGCTGTGTGACCACGGACAGGACTCCTTGCTACTGTTTCCCCAGCTGTAAAGATCCCCATATTTCCCAGGGATTTTTGCAAGAGTTAAGTGAAATAAGGTACGAAATAAGGTACAAGTCTTTGTAAACTCTGAGCTGCTCTGTGCCCTAAACAATTGGGTTTCTTTTTCTTTCTTTCTTTCTTTTTTTTTTTTGGAGACTGAGTCTCGCTCTGTTGCCCAGGCTGGAGTGCAATGGCACAATCTCAGCTCACTGTAACCTCCGCCTGCCGAGTTCAAGCAATTCTCATGCCTCAGCCTCCCGAGTAGCTGGGATTACAGGCACGTGCCACCATGCTCAGCTAATTTTTATTTTTATTTTTGAGACGAAGATTCACTCTTGTTGCCCAGACTGGAGTCCAAAGGCATGATCTCGGCTCACCACAACCTCTGCCTCCCGGGTTCAAGCGATTCTCCTGCCTCAGCCTCCTGAGTAGCTGGGATTACAGGCATGTGCCACCACACCCAGCTAATTTTGTATTTTTAGTAAAGATGGGGTTTCACCATGTTGGCCAGGATGGTCTCGAACTTCTGATCTCAAGTGATCTTCCTGCCTCAGCCTCCCAAAGTGCTGGGATTACAGCCGTGAGCCACCACGCCCAGCCACAATTGCATTTCTTTATTCCACAAATAGTTATCGATGGACTCAGCTTTCCTCCAGCACTAGCTGGTTGGGCTTACTGTTTACAAAGCCTAATTCTTTTTTTAAAAAAAATATTTATTTATTTATTTTAGAGACAAGGTCTCACTATGGGGCCCAGGCTGCTCTCAAACTCCTGGGCTCAAGTGATCCGTCTGCCTCGGCCTCCCAAAGTGCTGGGATTACAGGTGTGAGCCACCGCGCCCTGTTCAACAAAGCCTAATTCTTTAGTCTGTCTCACCAAGTTGGTAGTAAGACGGTTAGAATTAGAAGCCCCTTTATCTGAGAGTCTTTGAGAGTCTTAAGGGGACTAATTAGCAAGGATGTCACTTTCTCTGCTTAAGACTTTATTTAAAGTTTCACAACCTGGAAGCAAACAGCCAAAGACAACTCTAGGGACCTGAGCCCTAAACTACCCGCCTCTCCAACAGGCTGGGCCGCGGCTCTGGGGAAGAGGCCTGCTCTGCAGACAAACTCCTGGCTGAGCAGGGCGCCCAGCTGCACTGACTGTGGCTCCTTGACACATCTCCCTGAGGCCTAGGGAGAAAAGCCAGGCCAGGCTGGGGCACAGAAGGGTCTGCCTGGGAGCAGAACATCTGCTGGCGTCTCCTCAACATCCTCGATGGCCCCTCACCAGGGCACACGTCAGCAATCTCCAGGCCAGGCACCATCCGCAGCTGCTGGTATTTCCCCTGCTGGGGGAACCTGAGTCAGCATCCAGCCTCCCTGCAGCCCCAGCCCTGCAGCCCGCCTCACGGGTTCCATGTGGCAGAGGTAGGAACTGGAATGTGGCCTAAGGTCACACAAAAGTTAGCTTCAGGGCATGTTAGAACCTACCTACCTCTTCTTCAGGGAAAAAAAAAAAGAGCGGAGCCACCTGCTTTAATCAAGCCGAAGTCACAAATCACAGACGGAAACTACCTGAAATTTCCATCCCAGGAAGCAAACTCTGAATTTAGACAGAGCCAAGGAAAACGGCCTCTCTCATCTGCTACATTTCCATGCTAAATGTAATGGTCAGCCACCTGGCAAGTCCATCCTCCAGACACGACCCTACAAGTGCCTGTTAGGTCTCAGTGTACAGGACATCAGCAGACGTGTATTCTGTACAAAATACAATTTCCAAAAGAAAAACATCCTCAGTTCATCAGCTGCCATGCAGGCAAGGGAACCCTCTCTGATGGACGGTGAGACTCCTGAGTCCCGGGGGGGCTCTGCTCCCACCTGCAGTAGCTTCTCAAGCATTTGGTCCACAGCAGCCACACCCCCCAGAAGAGGGTGGTGGCACTTGGAAAACCCCTCCTTCCTTCCACCTGCGGTGACATTTACACCCCGGAGAGCTGGGTCCAGAAGAGCTGTGCAGGTAATTGGCCCCTCAGTAAGGTGGGCTGACGTCCCCCCTTCACAGGCTGGGCTCCTAGCTCCTGCCTGGTACTTTGCGGCTGCACAGACACGGCTGAGGGAGACCCTCCCCTTGAGGAGCTGGGGCTGAGTAAAGCCAGCGCTCTACACAGCACAGTGCAGGAAACAAGGACCCAGCCTATCTCGGGCAGAGGATGGGGAGATGCATCTATGGACGCATGGGGCGGGGGCTGGCAGCTGGGTCAAGGCTCCCGAAAGCCCCGCAGCTTCATCTGTTACTGTTCCTCCACATCCTTCACTCAGAAGGGGCACGGGAAGCCCCAGGGAGGGCTCCAAGAGCCACCTGGACACTGGTGGGGGGAGTCAGCTACACTCCATACAAGGGGGATAAGAGGAGGCCTCGCTTCTAAGAAACAAGACCCCACAGACAGCCAGGACAGTCTGCTGTGTGGAGAGGCCACACACCTATCCACAAACACACTTCTACTCCACAGAGCAGGCTGCAAATGTTTCCGAGAGTTCCACGCATGCATCAGTTCAGGCTTTGGGGCGTTCGCCTCCCACGCACCATCTTCCTTGATTCTCCCAACCCTGCTAACAGAAGTGTTGCTATGCCCACTTCACAGAAGGGGAGACTGAGGCTCAGGGAGGGTAAGTGCTTTGCCTAAGATCTCTAGAACCCAGGTTGGTCTGATGGTAAAGCCAGGTAGATGCTAACCTTTCTGCTACTCCTGTCACAGCTGTACACTGTGATAACATCCGTGTGTCACTAACGTCTCCAAAACCTTCATCTCCCGGGGTAAAACGCAGCAGGAGAGGCAGCAGAAGAGAAAGGCTTCCATTTCACCCAGCCACGCTGGGCTGAGGCTCAGACCTGGAACATTCAGTTCAAGTGTGCTCTAGGTCAGGGAGCCAGTGCTCCATGCTGAGTCATCGGGCCAGCCAGGCAGGGCACACGAGAGTAAGAGCACTCAGCTTAATTCTGAGTCACCACAGCCCCAAGACTGCAGGGACGCCGGGCATAGAGCGCTGTCAGAACCGGGGAAGACCCCGTCCAACCCAGGAAGGAGTGCTAACCCCGCTGGGATGCTCTGGGTCTGAACTGACACTGAAAGGGTGGGCCAGCAAAGGGGCTGGCTTTTCATCTGCACATGAAGGGGCCTTCCCATCCTCCCACTGTTTGAATTTTTAAACCATCCATTCATTTATTAATTCATTCAATGTCAAGGAAGAATTTTTTAAGTAACTGAAAAAAATATATAATTCTACTTTAATAAACACTGAGGAAGATACTTTAAAACAGCAAACGTTTGTTCTCCAATTGAATGCTAAGGAATTTTCCGTAAAAAGTCTCCCCAGTTCACTGGGGCACAGCTCTGTGCTGGGAGCTCTTGGACAGCTGAGCTGTTTACAGGCTCCTGACGCACAGAGCTGGCACTCTGCGATTCTAGGCTTTTCTGAATTGACAGTGAATAAGAACCTTCACGTATACGGTGTCTGATCTTACTGCCAGCCACATGAAAAAAAATTTTTAAGAGACTCCTTTCACAGTGCCAGGGGCTGCTCTCTGCACAGCTATGGAAGTAGGGTCTGGCTGCTGCCAGCTCCCAGCCTCTCCAGCCCTGCTGGAAGATGCTGTGTCATTGGGAGAAACAAAAAAGAGCTTCTCCAGACCTGTAAGGATGAACTTAGGGAATCAATACTGAAGTCCTTTGTGCAGAGAAGGCCATTCACAAAGTAACAAAAAGGAGCAGACCTCCGGGGACCTTTAGGAGCCCAGGACAACTCTGCAGTTCTTAGGAACCAATGGAAGGCTTCCCGGGACACACCTGCACCCTTCACGGGCAGCTCTTCTGTATCTGTCTTCGCGCTCTGGGCAGGCCCGTGTTCCACCCTTCTCCACAGTCACTCAATTCGATCTTTTCTGAGCCTGTGGACCCTGCCAGGCATCAAGAGGCAGCGATGAAGCACACAGACTCTGCCCCAGAACTCTTAACAGGGGTGTGACCCCAAGGCAAAGCAGAAAAGTGCAGAGCTTAGGAAAAAAGATTCAAATTAAAATAATATAGGGTCCAGAGGAGAGACAGCCTGCTTCGGACCAGGGAGAGGCAGGACATGCTTTGTGGCGAATGGCCTCAAAGTGGGCAGACTTGTCCTCTGTATGGTATTTAACACTGTCACTTGCACCCTGTGGGCACTCAGTGAATTTCAGATGGGGTGAAGGAGTGAGTAAAGAGTCGGGCGCATCTCCTAAATCCAGACCCAGGTTCAAGAAACAGACCAACATTTCTGATTAACAGTACAAAGATGGACTCAGGGCTGTTTATCACCTCAAGTTGTGCCTGGGGAGTATAAAGCAGCCGTGCCTGGGGAGTATAAAGCAGCCAGGCCCGCTAAAGGCAACTCTGTCTGTCACCCCTTCAGGAACCCAGATGGGGGTAAAACTACAGAAGTCTTTCTGTTTATCACAGGCCAGGCACACTGCCTCTCCAAGTCTGCTGTCCCATGCGTAAGACACTTCATAGTTTCTACTTCAGAGAGCTGGTGAGGATTTAGAGATAAGGCTACCAAAAGCACCCACTCATATCTGGCACATATATATATAATATATTATATATATAATATATAATATATATATATAAAGTGTGCTGACAGACAGAAAAATACTACATTCATTCCTCTCCCCCCAAATTCTTCCTAAGCTTTTGCAAGCTGCCTGGCTTCCTAAAAGGCTGCCAAGGTCCCAAAGATACCTTCGTCGAAATACGTGACGACTTAGTAACACCAGATACCTCACATGGTATCACATGTGCTACATGATGCATACAGATGAATCCTGCACCTGCAAAACGAGGGGCTCTGGAGCCTGCCTCAGACGGCCGGCTGATGGGCATGGTGGCGCTCACCTATAATCCCAGCTACTTTGGAGGCTGAGGCTGAGGCAGAAGAATCGCTTGAACCCAGGAGGCGGAGGTTGCAGTGAGCCAAGATCGCACTACGGCACTCCAGCCTGGGAGACAGAGTGTGACTCTGTCTCAAAAAAAAAAAAAAAAAAAAAAGAAGGCCAGCTGAGTCTATGCTCTGAGGCAGAAGCAGATCAGGGGTGTCTACTTGACTCACAACAAAAGGGAACCCGGGAGGGGCTGGAGAATAACACGGTCAAGTGTGACACAGGGTTCACTCGTGTTCGCCAGTGCCAGAGGGTCTCAAAGATCCTAATAAGCAAGGCCTTTGTCTTCAGTTTCTTCTGTAAGCTCTCTTAAACATTTAAGAGCACTATTAAAACAGCAAAACTTAAAGGAGAAAGAGTAGGTCTGGATGATGAATGGTTTTCTACTTTGGATGATAAACATCAGAACATAATTTTTAAATGTCAATAGAAAGTAATAAACATGTAGAGTGGTTTATATAAGGTGACTGTGTGTCATTCCAGAAACGAGGACAGCACTAAGCAAGCCTCATGGGTGGTATGAAGCTTTCTGACTCACAAGCAGCCCTGATAGCATCCAACAGTTAAGCCTTCCCAGCCCTGGCTAACGTCAAACGCTGCCGCAGGTCCTGTGTACAGGCTCCACCCTCATAAAGGGCAAATCTACCCTACAAAACGGGACAAATAATGTTCTCAGAGGTGCAGTCGGTTCTCATGTGAACAACACAGGCTGTTCTTTAGAGGGGAAAATGAAAGTCCTGGATGAGCTGGGCTCCAAGGCATCTGGCCATGCTCTTCATCTGCCCCCCAACAAATCACTTTCATGCAGTCACACAGGAACCTGCTCAGCCACAACTGCAACTTGCTGGAAATACGAAGGAGAGAACGGCCACTCATTTCCTGATTGTGCTCTGCCTCTGCTAAGAGGCATAACAGCTTGCAATAGATCTGGAAAGAGCAAAACAATCTCATCTTTAAGAAAATTCAGGAGGATCTGCTGAACCTTAAGCAGAATAAATGGGTCTCTCTACTTCAATCATAACTCGAAACATTTCCAGTGTTATCTGAAAGGATGTTTCTATCTCCCTCTCACAGTGCCTGAGTATAATCTGTTAAATGATTATGGTAAGATTCTGCCAGTGGGCAAGACAGAAAGAAAAGGCTCTGGCTTGCTTCTTCCTGGGGTCCAGGAAGATCTCTGGACCACCTCCCCACTCTCGCACTGCCAGCCACCCTGCCAGACTTTGCAAGGTGCTGTCTCCACTCGCTTCCCATGTCACTCCCATATTCGCACCTCCAGAAGCCCGCGTAACTGGGGAGTTTCCCCAAGAAGGAAAATGGAGGCTTGGGAAAATGCTCTGCAGGATAGATGTTCAGGAGGCACTAAGCCGCAGCTCCTCCTCCCCAAAATGGGATCACTGGCCATTCGTGGCTCCCAGTGCCAGTGCAGCAGAATCAGAACCACCAAAAAAGCTTTTTGGACTTAATAGTTTTCTGGGCCCTACACTGAACAATTCAGATTTGAACATGGGGTTGGGGCAGGGAGGCGATGAGACACAGCCACAATCTGTGTTCTTAACAGGACTCCCTGGAGACTGCCAGGCTGGTAACCCCCAAGATCCATGGAGCTAGAGGGGCCCTGCTCCATGAGGGAGGAAGGTCTCCCTCTCATCCCAAGGAGGCCTGGCGGGAACAGCACTCCAGAATATCCGGCCTCTGTTTATTCAGGGAGGAGCCTGGAGGAGTGGCTGCACCAGCACTGAATGCCATCCTCTGCCAGGAAGGGGCCTGGACTGGTATGAACTTGCCAAATTAGTGGGAAGCCCAAGTGTGCAGAAAATCAAAATCCAAGAAGACTGCAGGTGGGGAGGCCCAGTTGCTTAGAATGGGGCTGGATGAAGCCCAACATCTTTGCCGGGAGCCGTCCTGCTTCAGCAATGACAGAAGATACTTGCTTTCGCTCTGCCCCTCTGTGAAAACAGGGAGTTGTCCTAACCACTTCAGGAGAGGGCAGAGGATCAACTGCAAGACGGCAGTAGAAGACGAAATAAAATACAAAGGTCTAGTCTTTTCTTTCCATTTTCTTACTAACGTGGTTAAATTTTAAACATCCTGAAGCTGAGTCCTGCCCCAAAAGAGAGGTCGTCTCTTGAGCTCCTCATGCTCAATGAACAGCTTTTTACTGATTGACAGCATTTCCTCTTGAAGATGATGATGCTCAGACGGGCCTCAGCTCAGCTCCTCCAAAATCGCCCTTTGTTTTATGCAAGGGCCCTTTTCTCATTATGCATTGAGAAGCCAATTTCAAATACAAAATGATATTCAAGGATTTTCCACTACATTTAGTCTCTAGTAAGGTGTAACTCACACAAGTGCAACCAGATATTGTGTGTGTCAAAGCACAGGATTGAAAGCAATGAAAAACAAACAGCTCATGGGCTGAATGTTAGTTTTCTCCTTAAGTTTTGGTGCCATGCTGACAAGTCTCAAGTCATTCACTTGGTAAAGGGAACTCTTTTCTTGAGTTGATCAGTCCCATTATCAAAATCCAAGCAACCTCAGCACAGAGGTCAGTGACCCAATAACTTGGTGGCCAGGAGGGCACAAAGATAATCAAGTATTCTAGCCTGCACGCTTCAGTTTCCCAAAACATTCACTTCCAACTTCTGAAGAGACACATTGCCTCTTACTAGGACTTTCCTGACACTAGTTCTCTCCCTGTTGTTGGTACTAGCTGGATGACCTTCAAAGTCACACCTGAACTCTCTGGGTTTCAGAAAATAAAGAAGCCTAACATAAGAGATCTTCAACGACTTTTCAACTTTAAAATTTTGACTGTGAAATTTTCAAATAAATCTTTCCAGCATCAGACTTCTGATTTAGTAGTTCTTTTTATTTGCTGAGAAGAATAATGGTAACTAAACCTGCTTTTTTTCTTTTAATAAGGTTTATGAAATCACAGCCTAACCCATGCACCAGGTGGGTACAGGAAGATCTCAACTTGCTGGGTAAGTTTCATGCTGAGAACAAAGTGCTGGGAATGTTTATGTTCAAACTTTATCTTCACTCACAACAAAGGCTGCCAGCAGATACCACTGTCCCTATGTCTACAGGAAGAAGGCCTCAAAATAATAGTTGTAAACCACACTAAAGATCATGTACATCCACGCAGACTCCTAAGAAAGGTGGTTTGAACTGAGTGTCAGTTTCACCGAAAAATGGGTTGAACAGGCACACAAAAAGGTATATGTAACTGTGCCCATCCCAGCTAATTACAGCCTCTTGTACTAATTTTCAAGAATAAATATACAACTAATCTCTCGTAAATGTAAACTGCTGCTTGTACACGGTCTCACTGCTGGGCACCGGAGTTTTATCAATATTGTTAAAACAAAAAGTGCATAAAGATGAAGGGAACTAATACAGGTCTTTCTTCTAAAATAATGGGTTACAAAGCAGTTTTAATTTGGTGAGTTTTTAAATCTTCAAAATAATTTACCAGCTCTTTGCTGCTTTTATCTTGCCCAGACGGCACTAACAATTACGCTTTAAGTATAACATATTTATTTTTAAAACTTTTTATCTTGAAAGCTCAAATTTATAGAAAATTGAAAGAGCAGTATAACTATGATTTTTGAAAATTAACACACTCATTCCAAATTTACGGTTTCAAATTTCATGCTCTTGGGGATTAAGAAGTACATATCCTTGCATGTATGTAAATGAGACATACTTCTGCTGTATTCACAAGAGTATCATTACTCAGTTATTTGTGTACTGGTAACAAATCCTAAGTATTTTAATACCCTAACAAGGCAGGAAGCGAATGCCATTATAAATATACACGTATCATTCTCTTTCTCTCCAGTGTGAGGCAATGTGGTAAGGCAATGGCCAACTGTAAGACAGTCTCAGATCTCTAGTTTAGAAACTGCTGGGGGGAAGCACACCCTGTTTTTTATTTTACAAGTCATACTAGGATACGTATACTAGGATACGTTCATATTGAAAGCACTTTCAAACAATAATACAATTCTAATTTAAAATACACACATACACACATATATATGAATATTTTGACACCACCCTCCAGAGTCACTGGGTGCCTAACATGGGACAGTAGCCAAGATACCCCTCAACCAAGTTGGAGAACTTCAGCGGTAAAATTCCCCCCAAAACCACCATCCAAGCTTGCGAGTGTCCCCCTCGAGTCCGCGGTCAGCGGAATGCGCCGCGGGTCCCGGGCCCGGAGGCCGAGCGGGCCGCGGTGGGCCGGGGCCTCCGGAGCTGACCAGGCCGGACGCCCCTCTCCCAGCCCGGGAGCGCGAGGCCAGCGCCGGACACCCGGCCTTCCGCCCTGGAGTCGAGCCGTGGACGGCACCGGAGCCACTGCGGGGTCGCTTCCCGGGCCACCGAATCCCGGGGCCTCCCTTCGCCCCGACGCCTGTCAAGGGCGGGTCCGGAGCGGGGACTCGTCCGGGCGCAGCGGGAGTGTGTGGCGGGGCGCGGAGCCGGTGTCCGCCCGCGAGGGGCCTTCGCCGACCCCCGGGCCCCGCCGCCTCTCGTCCCCCCGGCCCAGCCCACTCCCCGCCGCCTGCCGTCGAGGTGGCGCCGCCGACCAGGGCGGGTCGCGGGCCCGGCTCACCTTGGGGCCCTCGGAGGGCACGCGCGGGTCGTTCCACGTCGTGGTGCGGCTGTTGTGGTCCACGAAGAAGGGCCAGCCGGTCTGCGGGTCGATCTTGATCTCCCAGCCAGGGGGCAAAGGGTCGCGGTCACCGTTGCCGGACGCCACCTGCATCATAGGCGAGTGGGTGGCGGCGCTCATGCTGGGTCGGGGTCTGCCCGCCGGGGTGCGGGTGCGGGGCGCTGGCTCCGGGCGCCGAGTCTCTGGCCGGGCCGCCGCCGTGGGCCCCTCTCCGCCGCCGACGTGTCCGGGAAGCAGGCGCCGGGCACCTTTATGAATTAAAGGCGGGGGTGACGTGGCCAGAGAGGGGTGGAAGTGTCTGGAAATAGCCTCCTCGCTGCCAGAGGGGAAGGAGGAGATAAAGGGAGGTAGCAACTGGCCGGCTAGAAACTTCTGGTCCAGTCCAGAGAAGTTGGCTGCGGCCCGCGGTTGGATGCGGAGCTCCGCCCTGAGTCATCGGCTATAATCGCGGCGGGCGGGGCTGAGGGGCGGGGGCGGGGCCTCGGTCCGCTCGCCCCTCCCCCACCTCCTCCCGCCCCTCCCCCCTCCGCCTCGTGCGCGTGCCCGGGCCCGGGTCGCCGCGGGCGGGCGTGGGCGCGCCTTCGGGGTCCGCCTGCGGGTGGGAAGCCGGACGAGCTGGACTGCGGGCGTCCTCCGTGCGCCCCGGGCGGGTTTCGGCTTTCGTACTCGCTCTCTCCCTCTCCTTTGTGCCGAGTGAGTGTTCCTGGGGCTGGAGCCCGTGCTCCCCGTGCCTGCCGCCCCTCCTTCCTGTACAAACAAAGCCATCTCGCCCACCTCCGCCCCCTCCCCCATGTATGATAGCCGGGGACCCTGAGGGCTGTCCGGGAGGAGCGCGGGGACGCTCATCTGACAACGGAAGGAAGCCAGGGAGAAAATGGAAGTCAGTGCAAACTCACCTGCCTTTGGAAACTTCAAGAAAAAAAGATTGTATCAGCTGATGGCTTTTAGTCTCCTAGACTAAAAAGAAAGTTTCGTTGCAGTGAACAGCTTTAAAGATAAATCACATTTTCTTGGGTTTGGATCTTTTTTATGATAGAGGTTGGTTCTTGCTATCTTACATCTTGACCCTGATTTGGGAAGTAAAGACCGAACCTAACCATGACATTTTTTGTTTGGTTTATTCAATTGCATTTGTAACCTGTCAAAGGAGAAAATTACAACACATTTAAAGATCTTTTTTGTTGTTGTTGTTGTTGATTTTCATTTTTTAACTTTTATTGTTAGTTTAAAGATCTTATTTGTGATTCTAGAATTGGACAACACCTCCATTAAATTAGAATAAGTGCTCCCAAGAGCTGAGCAGAAGAGGTTGGTTTTATAGACAGAGAAGGGCTGAAGAAAGCAGAAGCAAAGAACCAAGACTGGATTGGTTGTTTCAAAATTACTTTCCTTGTAAGGAGGGGACAGAGAGACAGAATCATAGAAAAATAACTGATGAGGGCTTGCCACCATGGCTCATGCCTATAATCCCAGCACTTTGGAAAGTCAAGACTGGAGGACCTCTTGAGTCCGGGAGTTTGAGACCAGCCTGGACAACACAGTAAGACCCCCATCTCTGCAAAAACAAAAAATAAGTCAGGTGCAGTGGCTTATGCCTGTAGTCCCAGCTACTCAGGAGGCTGAGGTGGGAGGCTCATTTGAGCCCAGGAGTTTGAAGCTGCCATGAGCTATGATTTTGCTCTTCATGCCAACCTAAGCGACAGAGCAAGACCCTGTCTCTTTAAAAGAAAGAGAGAAATGATTGGTTAACATCGGGTTACATACTTCAGATTACTGTACAGTTGACCCTTAACATGGATTTGAATTGAGCAGGTCCACTTGTACATGGATTTTTTTTTTCAATAAAAGTTACACCGATGTGCTTGCCTCTCCTGTCTCCCCTTCCACCTCCTCCACCTCTTCTGCCTCTGCCACCCCTGAGACAGCAGAATCAACCCTTCCTCTTCCTTCCCCTCCTCAGCCTCCACATGAAGATAATGAGGATGATGACGTTT
The DNA here is from genome assembly GCF_028885655.2 of Pongo abelii. Classification (NCBI taxonomy): domain Eukaryota; kingdom Metazoa; phylum Chordata; class Mammalia; order Primates; family Hominidae; genus Pongo; species Pongo abelii. The sequence goes on along the minus strand of NC_071993.2, from coordinate 126,704,474 downwards.
ATGATGATCGCGTCTACTTAACGAGTAGTAAATGTACTACTCTTCCTTATGTAAATGTAAAATCTCTTCCTTATGATTTTCTTAATAACATGTTCTTTTCTCTAGCTTACTTTATTGCACGAATACATATAATACATATACTACATATGTGTTAATTGACTGTTCATGTTATTGGCAAGGCTTTCGGTCAAGAGTAGGCTATTGGTAGTTTTGGGAGATTCAAAAGTATGCAGGGGCAGGGCATGGTGGCTCATGCCTGTAATCCCAGCACTTTGGGAGGCCAAGCGGCGGATCACTTGAGATCAGAAGTTTGAGACCAGCCTGGCCAACATGGTGAAAACCCAGCTCTACTAAAAATACAAAAATTAGCTGGACGTGTGGCACATGCCTGTAATCCAGCTACTCGGGAGGCTGAGGCAGGAGAATTGCTTGAACCCAGGAGGTGGAGGTTGCAGTGAGCCAAGACCATGCCACTGCACTCCAGCCTGGGCGACAGAGCCAGACTCCAATTCAAAAACAAACAAACAAACAAACAAAACAGTATGCAGGGATTTTCTTTTTTCTTTTCTTTTCTTATTTATTTAATTTAATTTATTTATTTATTTATTTTTTTGAGACAGGGTCTTGCTCTCTCTCCCAGACTGGAGTACAGTGGCGTAATCTCAGCTCACTGTAACCTCTGCCTCCTGGGTTCAAGCAATTCTCCTGCCTCAGCCTCTCGAGTAGCTGGGATTACAGGTGTGCACCACCATGCCCGGCTAATTTTTGTATTTTTAGTAGAGACAGGGTTTTGCCATGTTGGCCAGGCTGGTCTCAAACTCCTGGTCTCAAGTGATCCACCCGCCTCAGTCTGCCAAAGTGCTGGGATTACAGGCATGAGCCACCTTGCCCAGCTTTGCAGGGATTTTCGACTGCACGGAGTTGGTGCCCCCAGCCGCCACCTGTCACCCGCCAACCCTCACCCCTCATTCGAAAGTAGCCTGTTTGGGAAATTAGACCATCATCTCTCCTGATTTCTGAGAAAGTCAGATAACAACTTGGTTTTGGTTTGGTGATGTGGAACTTTAGCATGAGTGACTCCTGTCTGATTTTTAGTGGGGTTTGTTGAGGCCTAATGCAGGAGCTTAGTCCAAAACAGTGACCTCTTATAACTTTTATTTAACAAACATCAATGAGCACCCCAATTCCCCTGGGAAAGAGAGACTGTGTTCCAGAAGGAGAGAATGTTTGGGAGGTGACATTTTAGATCTTTAGGCATACTGACTCATTCCCTTCCCCAGAAACGCTTTGAACTAATATTGGGCCTAGTTTTCAATTCGGAATCAGAGAATATCCTCAAACCCCAGTCAATACCTCTGCCCTTTCCTGCCCTCAGCTTACTCCTTCTGGAGGAAATGCCAGAGAGGCCTGCCTATCATTTCCAACGGAATGATTCTCACTTGTAAAAGTATGCTTATCTGCTTTGGAGTCCAGTAACTCCAGTGGTGATTAGGCCCCAGGGACTGATGCAGCTCACCAAACATGTTAGAGACAGGTGTTTAAACCCAAATGTCAATACACTGGTTTCCCATGGGAAATATTACTGTTGAAGGAACTAGACCCCCAAATTCACTAGTCAGTGCCTGACTTATGCTTCCTTATGTCTGCAGCCCTGAACCCAGAGTCCATATTCAATAAATGTTGATGTTTATCGAAGATTGAATCCAGAGTGAAATTTTATTTCTATCTTCTTCCTTGCTCAATTTGCTTTCCACTACAGTTTAAATAACTACAGTTTAAATAAACACAGAGGCCGGGTGTGGTGGTTCATGCCTGTAATCCCAGCACTTTGGGAGGCAGAGGTGGGAGGATCACTTGAGGTCAGGAGTTTGAGACCAGCCTGTCCAACATAGTGAAACCCCGTCTCTACTAAAAATACAAAAATTAGTCGGGCATGGTGGCGGGTGCCTGTAATCCCAGGTACTTGGGAGGCTGAGGCAGGAGAATCGCTGGAACCCCGGGGGCGGAGTTTGCAGTGAGCCGAGATCACGCCACTGCACTCCAGCCTGCGCAACAGAGCAAGACTCTGTCTCAATAAACAAACACTGAAAGTGGTGTTGGCCATTTTTCCCCTGAAAGAAGCAGCAGGGAGGAAGCAGGTTACTCTGGGATTAACATAGCTGCTTGTGACAGTTGCTCTGGAGACTAAAGCAGCTCCATCTTGGATGCTCATCTGCCATGTTCACTTCTGATGAACCTCAGTTCCAGGAATGCCTCTGAGATATCTATTTTCACATACTTACCCTTAGATCAAAATAACGGTGTTACTGTAAACACATACTTACTATAAATCCTGCCTGTGGCGAATTCCCTATGGTATACAAGCCCTGGGACTTCAGGGTAACAGTGCAGGGATCCGCCATCTTGTCTTGCAGCCATCCAGGACATGGCTTGTGTTTGTAAGTCCCTATTAAGGGTTTCTCTCTGAGAAACTGGATTTGTCCACCTCTTTCTTCAGCTTCTCAGCTTCCTCAGCCTTTGAGGGTAGGTGTGCATAGACCTGCTCACTGCAGAACAGTTATTCTCCACTAGGGACTTCCGCGGGGTTTGTCTAAAACAGAGACACAAGTCTTGGAGAGCTGGCTGGAAGAAGCTGCTTTGAGCCACGTTGAATACTGAGCATCATGTCTGTCCTCGGTGGCTTTTTCTTTTCTCCAGGCCCTCGGACACTCCCTCTTTAGGCCTCCTGGAGTTCATTTGCCCAGATCAGAAGCTTAAGCATGACCCTAAATTTCTTTTGCCCCTCACCATTTAATTATCCTTTTTTCTTCTTTTTTTTTTTTTGAGACTTGCTCTGTCGCCCAGGCTGGAGTGCAGGGGCGTGATCTCAGCTCACTGCAACCTCTGCCTCCCTGGCTCAGGTGATTCTCCTGCCTCAGCCTACCGAGTAGCTGGGATTATAGGCACCCGCCACCATGCCCAGCTAATTTTTGTATTTTTAGTTAGTGACAGGGTTTCACCATGTTGGCCAGGCTGGTCTTGAACTCCTGACCTCAGGTGATCCTCCTGCCTTGGCCTCCCAGAGTGCTGAGATTACAGGTGTGAGCCACCTCGCCTGGCCCATTTAATTATCCTTAAATCTGTGGATTCCACCTCCTAGATAGTTCTTGATTGTGAACTCCTGTCTGTCTTTAGTGCCACCAACCCATCCAGGTCACCTTTGCCTGTCATCTGGATCCTGGCACGGCCTCCTGATAGATCTCCCAGACTCTAATCTTTGTGTGTGTGTGTATGTGTATGTGTGTGTGTGTGTGTGTGTAAGCAGTTGGTCATGTAAACCAGCCTCTAATCTTGTTTATCTCCAATTCATTGCCCACGTGGTAGCCAGAGCAATCTTTCAAGCACAAAACAGGCCTTGCCCCTTCTCTGCCTAGAATTCTTTAATGCCTGTTGACTCCACACTCCTTGGCTTGGTGTACACAAGACCTTCCTCCCCTCAGCCTGGTGTGCACTCTGGCTGGCCTTGCCGCACCATATCATGCAGGCACTGACACAGCCTGCCCTTGCCTCTGCCCACCCTGCTTCCTCCACCTGGAGAGCCCTTCTCTCCAACACCCAATGGCCTCCCACCCTCTTTGCCTGGCTGACCCCCCTTCATCATCAGGTATTATCTTTGGCATCTCTCTTCTTCATCCTCCTGGTCTGAGTCATGTGTCCCTTCCATTATTTCAAAAACTGTGATTACTTTTGCACCAACCCAATAGGTGCTCTGTAGAAAGTAAAAAGTTTCCTCTTCAAAGTTTCCCTTCTTGTTAAAGAATAAATCATAAAAGTTAAAAATAATAGTTTCTTTTAAAGACTAAACTTCCTTCAAGCCTCCTTGCTTTGTGCTAATAACTCTTTGTTAAGCCTTGTCCTATGTAGCTATTAGATATAAAAGAATAAGTACAGTTGGCCAGGCACGGTGGCTCACGCCTGTAATCCCAGCACTTTGGGAGGCTGAGGCAGGTAGATCACGAGGTCAGAAGATCGAGACCATCCTGGCTAACATGGTGAAACCCCGTCTCTCCTAAAAAAATACAAAAAAAAAAAAAATTAGCCTGGTGTGGTGGCCGGCGCCTGTAGTCCCAGCTACTCGGGAGGCTGAGGCAGGAGAATGGCGTGAACCCGGGAGGCGGAGCTTGCAGTGAGCCGAGATCACACCACTGCACTCCAGCCTGGGAGACAGAGCAAGACGCCATCCCAAAAAAAAAAAAAAAAAAAAGTACAGTCTATGTCCTTGTACTTTAACCAAGATATTTGTACTAGACGTGCTCACAGGCACGTTCCAGCTTGCAGCCTATGCTCCTTCCTTATTTAAAAATATTATTACTTTTCTAAGTCCTTTCACAAGCAACTTCCTCTTTTCCTTTGTTCTCTGTTGCTTTTACCTATTTAAGAAAGTTTTAAATTATTAGCAAGTCAGATTTAATTTAGACTGTGAGGTCCCGCTGCAGCCAATAGAGACAGGACACAGTAGCAGAGACAAACTGCATAAAGGATCAAAATTACTTCCCTTCTTTGTTCAAGTGTGCTCTTGCCATTGTTCCATCTGCAAGAAGCACCCTTTCTGCAGAAAGTAAAATTGCCTTGCTAAAAAAAATTTTTTGTCTAAATGCTAATTTTTCCTTGCCGTACCAGCGAACAAGCACTCTGTTTCTAAATAAACATTTTACTTATAACATGCTTCCTTATACATCCCGTCCACCCTGTCAATTGCACTGCATTGCAATTGCTTGTCTGATGGTCTAATGTGTCCATGGATTGAGTTTCGTGAGGGCAGGAGCAGACTTGTCAATCACCACTGGGTCCCCAGCCTCTAGCATGGTGCCTGACAGACAGTAGTTACTAAAGCAACAATAGTTGTAATGGCTACCATTTATTGAACATTTACTGCATGCCAGGTACTGTGTGAAAGGCTTTGTGTGGATTACTGCATTTAATTTTTATGGGAGAAGCTGTGATGCATGCTGCCCAGATCCACTTTCGGGGATGAGGGACTTATTCCACCTGCTGTTGGGGATGCTGTAGGAAGCCCAATCTCAGCTACCTATGGGGACTGATGCAGCTGAAGAAAACTGCCTCGCCCAAGGTCACACGTCCCTCCAGGGACAACCTGCATCTAGTGACTGATCTATTGAGGGGCTTAGAGGCCCAGCCCCTTTGGTCCAACTCAGGATAGGGCTAACGGGCTACCCCGTCTCCAGAGCGCCCTCTGGGGTTTACTGCTGCTTTCTTTGGGACTGCATTACAGCTCAGCTTCTCCCTCTGCACAGTCCTGCTTCCTGTGTTGCTCCTAGGAGAATTCTGTAATAAAGTCCAGCTTGCTACCTCTCATAGTCAGCTTCCTGAGGAACCAAGCCTGGAACAATCCTCTCAGCAGCCTTCTAGGCAGGCGTTATTATGATTCTCCTTTTACAGATGAAGCAACTAAGGTTCGGAGACGTTAACACAAGGCTCTTGATTTGTGGAGGCGGGATTTGAATTGTGGCAATTGACGCTGGATCCCACACTATTAACCAGGCACTCAAACATAAGTGAATCAATGGCTTAGTCCCACTTGTCACCAAGGGAAAAAATGTAAAAAGTTAGAATTGAGAAACAACGTTTTCTGCAAATGATTTTTTCTCAATGCTGAGGAAACAGGAGCCGTAGCTGGCTGCTGTGGAAGATTATAAATCAGCCCTATTAATGCTGTGCCCAGGCCTGGCTGACTCATAGCACAGGTCACAGACAGAGGACTCAAGCCCAGCTATAATGGTGAGTTTTAAATGAAAATGTCAACCACAAGATTTCAGCGTCTGGGTGATTTAATCCATTTCTAATGAAACACAAGAGCCAGCATAGGAGAACAGCCAGTTCTCCCTGATCTGTGCAAAATGCTGGTCATCCCAGGTCGTTTTTTTTGCTTTTGGGATGTTGTGAGAGATCGGCACATGCAGCCATGCACGCCTTCACCAGCCATGCCCTCTCAGGGGGCCCTTCCACTAGGGGCAGCCTAGATAAAAGGAGGCCAGGGCCATCTGGATGGAAGCCATGGCCTCTCTCTAATGTCCTGATGGTCAAGTGCATTAGGAGAGAAGGGCTACAGGCAGTAGGTATTAGCACTGAGGGGGATAGAAGACGTCCAGCCTGGTTATACTGTGCAGACTTCTATGATAAGCTCTATAAATATGCCCTGCTGGAGGTGGAAGGGGAAATCAATATGGCTTCGCTGCAGAGTTTCAGATTGCAGCACTAACTTTGCATCTGTTTGTTATTAAAAGTTAAAGTCTGTGCCTGCTTGAGCCCAGTTGCCCTGTGCTCTCTGACCTTGTGTGGCAGGTACATCCTGGAACAAGCATCTGGGCCTTTAATCACAAACCATCCTGTTTAGCTATTTAACTCTCTACATTCTTCCCTGAAAGAATGGCAGGAACCGTGGTACTGGGGACTCTAGCATCAAGTGCTAACTATTTTTTACTTTTTAGTTTTTGAGGTGGAGTCTCTCTTTGTTGCCCAGGTTGAGTGCAGGGATGGGATCTCAGCTCACTGCAACCTCTGCCTCCTGAGTAGCTGGGATTATGGGTGTGTGGCACCACACTGGCTAATTTTTGTGTGTTTAGTAGAGATGGGGTTTCACCATGTTGGCCAGGCTAGTCTGGAACCGCCAACCTCAAGCAATCCACCTGCCTCTGTTTCCCAAAGTGTTGGGATTATGGGCGAGAGCAATCGCACTCAGCTATTTTCTTTTTCTTTTTTCTTTTTCTTTTTTTTTTTTTTTTTAATGTCAGACGCTGTCCTGATCTCATTTATCTACCCAGCAACTCTAGGAAGCACAGGCTTTTATTAAACCCATTGCATGGTTGAGGAAACAGGCTTGGAGATGTTGAATAACTTGCCTGAGCTCACGTAGCTGACCAGCAGGTAAAACCAGGATTTGAAGCCAGGTCTGGCTGATTCTGCAACCTGTATTTAACCACAAGGCGAAACAGCCCTCCACCTCTTGCTGCTTCTCTTTTTTTAGATGAGTCCTAGCTGAGCAGCTGAACTGCATTGAATAGTATCACCGCAAGCTCACGTCTACCCACAACCTCAGAATGTGACCTTACTTTGCAGATGTGATCAAATTAAGATGAGGTCACACTGGATTAGAGTGGGCGTTAATCCAATGACTGGTGTCCTCATAAGAAGAGGACACCAGTTCATAACCATAATCCCAGGACTTTGGGAGGCCAAGGCAGGCAGATCCCTGGAGTCCAGGAGTTTGAGACAAGCCTGGGCAACATGTCAAAACCCTGTCTCTACAAAATAAGCAAACATTAGCTGGGCGTGGTGATGCGAGCCTGTAGTCCCAGCTACTTGGGAGGCTGAGGTGGGAGGATAGCTTGAGTCCAGGAGGCAGAGGTTGCAGTGGGCCAGTATCATGCCACTGCCCTCCAGCCTGGGTGACACAGTGAGACCTATGCCTCAAAAAAAAATAAAAAGAGGGGCTGGGCGCGATGGCTCATGCCTGTAATCCCAGCACTTTGGTAGGCCAAGGCGGGCGGATCGTTTGAGATTAGGAGTTCGAGACCAGCCTGACCAATATGGTGAAACCTGATCTCTACTAAAAATACAAAAAAATTAGCCAGGTGTGGTGGTGCACGCCTGTAACCTTAGCTACTGGGGAGGCTGAGGAAGGAGAATCACTTGAATCCTGGAGGCGCAGGTTGCAGTGAGCCTTGATCACGCCACTGCACTCCAGCCTCGGTGACAGAGGAAGACTCTGTCTCAAAAATAAATAAATAAAAAATAAGTAAATAAAAATAAAAAGAGGGAAATGATACAGAGACACAGACATACAGGGAGAAGACCATGTGACAATGAAGGCAGAGATCGGAGCAATGCACCTGTAAGCCAAGGAGCACTGAGGATTGTCCGCAACCTCCAGAAGCTGGAAGAGGCAGGTAGGATTCTCGCCTAGAGTCTTCCAGAGAGAGCATGGCCCTGCCACCACCTTCATTCCTAACCTCTTCTGTAAGATCAGTTTTCAGTTATATCACCCTGACTAAACATGAATGAATGGATAGCTTGTCAAGTCAAAAACCAATAAATAATGATACGAATGTAGGAGGGAAGTGAAAAATGTCTGGTTACCCATTTGTTTATTCACTCCAACAAGCATTTGATGCCAGTCTCTGGGATTACAATGATGAATGAAACAGGCTCAGCCTCTGTGCTCAGGAGTTAATGATTTTGTGGAGTCAAGAACCCTGTGAAGAGTTAAGTTACATTACAATGTGGTAAATGCTGTTGCAGAGATACAGATAAAATGCTGCGGGAGCTGAAAAGACAGAGCAACTAACACACCCTAGTGAATCTGGGAAGGCTTCCGGGAGACATTCGTGTTGAAAAAAGTTTTAAATCAATAATCAGTAGTATACACACGATACAGAACTCCAGGTGCCAAAGGAGACTGCATTAGTTCACTAGGGCTGCTGGGACAAAGTATCACAAACTGAGTGGCTTAGAACAACAGACATGCATTGTCTCAGGTCTGGACTCTAAAAGTCCAAGTCAAGGTGTCAGCAAGGTTGGAGCCTTCTAAGGGCTGCAAGGGAAAACTCTGTTCCATGCCTCTCACCTAGCTTCTAGTAGTTTGCTGGGCATCATGCTGATCTCTGCTTTCATTTTCACATGGCATTCTTCCTGTATGACTGCCTGGGTCCAAATTCCTCCCTTTTTTTTTTTGAGACAGAGTCTCGCGCTGTTGCCCAGGCTGGAGTGCAGTGGCACGATCTCGGCTCGCTGCAACCTCTGCCTTCTGCGTTCAAGCAATTCTTGTGCCTCAGCCTCCCCAGTAACTGGGATTACAGGCACCTGCCACCATGCCCGGCTAATTTTTGTATTTTTAGTAGAGACAGGATTTTGCCATATTGGCCAGGCTGGTCTCAAACCCCTGACCTCAGGTGATCCACCTGCCTCGACCTCCAAAAGTGCTGGAATTACAGGCATAAGCCACCACACCCGGCTGCCTCCTTTTCTTTTTTCTTTTTTATGTAGAGATGGGGTCTCACTGTGTTGCCCAGGTTGGTCTTGAACTCCTAGGCTCAAGTGATTCTCCTGTCTCAGCCTCCCAAAGTGCTAAGATTACAGGCATGAGCCACCGCACCCAGCCTCAAATTCTCCCTTTTCAACAAGGACATTAGGGGCCCACCCTACTCCAGTATGACCTCATCTTAACTAATTACATCTGCAATGACACTATTTCCAAATACACTCACATTTTGAGGTCCTGAGGTAGGACTTCAACATATAACTTGGCGGGGGTTGGGGAGGTTCACAATTCAACCCATAACAGGTACTCGGTGAAAAATAAACCTCCCGGCTAGGCTCAGTGGCTCACACTTGTAATCCTTGCACTTTGGGAGGCCGAGGTGGGCTGATCCCCTGAGGTCAGAAGTTCAAGACCAGCCTGGCCAACATGGTGAAACCCCGTCTCTACTAAAAATACAAAAAAAAAAAAAAAAAAAATTAGCCCAGCGTGGTGGCACCTATAATCCCAGCTCCTCGGGAGGCTGAGGCAGGAGAATCACTTGAACCCAGGAGGCAGAGTTTGCAGTGAGCCGAGATCATGCTACTGCACTCTAACTTGGGTGACAGAGCAAGACTCTGTCTCAAAAAAAAAAAAAAAAGAAAAGAAAAGAAAAGAAAAAGAAACTTACCTTCCTCTATGCTCCCCAGCTTCCCAGTTCCCTGCTGTAGAGGCAACAAATGTCTCCAGCTTACTGGGTGTTTTTCCAGGGGTCTTCCATTCATTTACCAACATATATGTGCACGTTCTTCCTACTCGTAAAATGATAGCCATGTGCACTGGCATTCACCTTCCGCTTTTTACTTAACAATGTTCCTGTGAAATTTTCCGTATCACTCCACACAGAGGCTCTTTACTCCTTTAAGTGATTGGACAGTACTTTCTAATTTATTGAACTGGTCTCCTATTAATAGATATTTAGATAGTTTCCAATCTTCTGCTATTACAAACAATGCTGCAGTGTGTGTGTGTGTGTGTGTGTGTGTGTGTGTGTGTGTGTGTGTGTGTGTGTGTGTATAGAGAGAGAGAGACAGAAAGAGAGAGAGATTGAGAGAGAGACAGACAGACAGGGTCTCACTCTGTCACCCAGGCTGGAGTGCAGTGGCATGATCTCGGCTCACTGCAACCTCCACCTCCTGGGTTCAAGTGATTCTCATGCCTCAGCCTCCCAAGTAGCTGGGATTACAGGCGTGCACCACCATGCCTAGCTTATTTTTTTGTATTTTTAGTAGAGATAGGATTTCACCATTGGCCAGGCTGGTCTCAAACTCCTGACCTCAAATGATCCACCTGCCTCAGCCTCCCAAAGTGCTGGGACTACAGGCATGAGCCATCGTGCCTGGCCTGCAATGTATTTTCTTGTGCACAGGTCATTTTGCAAGAAAGTACGAGTAGATCTATCAATACCTGGAAGTGGAAGTGCTCCATCATCAGGCCAATGCGTTTTAAAATTTAAGTTATTTTACCAAATTTGTCTCCAAGGAGGTCAGAGAAGGTCAGCCTTGTACCAGTAGCATTCAGAGTGCACGTTTCCCGTGATTTTTTTTTTTTTTTTTTTTTTTTTTGCCGCAGAACAATAGACACCTTTATTCCATGGGCAAAGACGGAAAGGATGAGGATTTATTTGCCTTTCCGGGCCTTGATTTTCCTAAGATAGAACTCCAACTCCTTGCCCTCTGGCACATAGTCATGGGCTATGCACACAAGAAGCGATGCACGCAAGAAGCTTGCCCTGCTGGAACTGCTCCTCCAGGAGACAGCTGATTTTGGCATTCTTTTCCTTTTCATCATATTTCTTCTGAATTTTTTTAGATCGTTTTTTGTTTAAAGTCTTTTCTCCCTCAGGAGTCAGTTTGGCTCCCTTCTTGCAGCCCAGGGGCAGCGCACAGTGGGACTCGTACCACTGGCAGTACGGTGTGCTGTCGGTGAGCACGAAGCAGTTCTTCACCAGGGTCTTGGTATGGACCAGCTTGTTATTGGATGCATTGTAGACAACATCAGTGATCCTTGTTTTGTGAGTACAACACTCTGAACCCCAGGAGAAATTCCCCATGTCCCGCCTCAGGGCACCATATTTATTGTTACCTCCCCACACACGGACTGTGCAGATGCGGTGGGGGCCAATCTTGGTGTTGGCAGCCCGGTGCCCCAACTCATACTTCTGCTTCTTGTCGTAGGGCTTTCTCTTGCCCCTAGTCTTGCAGCACTTGTGCCATTTGTCCCAAGAGATGCCCATCGCTCGGCACTGGCTGGAAAGAGGCCCCATGATCTTATTGGACTGTGTTAGCTAATGTTCTGGTCTTTGCCAATCTGATATATTCCCCTTATGCTTTTAATTTGAATTTCTATTATGATGAGTGTAATTGAACATCTTTTCTTTCTTTTTTTTTTTGAGACAGAGTTTTACTCTTGTTGCCCAGGCTGGAGTGCAGTGGTGCAATCCCAGCTCACTGTAACCTCCGCCTTCCAGTTTCAAGCGATTCTCCTGCCTCAGCCTCCCAAGTAGCTGGGATTACAGGCACCCACCGCCACTCCTGGCTCATTTTTGTATTTTTACCAGAAACGGGGTTTCACCATGTTGGCCAGACTGGTCTTGAACTTCTGACCTCGTGATCTGCCCACCTTGGCCTCCCAAAGTGCTGGGATTACAGGCATGAGCCACCACACTTGACCCCTATTGAGCATCTTTTCATGTGTTCAGAGACATTTGGAATTCTCTTCTGTGAACAGTCTGAACCTATCCTTTGCCTGTTTCTCCACTGGGACTAAGGGAGAATGAAAATGATTTTTACAGATGCAAAAGGGGTTAAACAAGAGCACCAGGTCGATGTGGGACCCATAACAATGGGGACTGGCATTGAAAAATGGCCTGAGGCATTCTACCTCTGGTCCGGTTGCTTGAGATTTCTCACTGAGGCCTCCCCTCCTCCTCTCGCTAAGCAGCAGCCAGCTCTGGAACCAAGGGAAAGCCTGGAAATGAAATTGTAGGTTTAGAAACGAAAATTTGAGCTTGGAATGCAAATTGACTGAGAAACCACCAGGCCCCTCCTCTGAGCCTGGTTTATCTCCAGCCTCTGAGGCTGATTTAAGCTTGGTCAGGGATAGAAGGAAGCGAGAGGTAGGAGCTCGCTGCATGACTTAATAGGCTGAGAGGAAGATGAAGATTGAAACAGGTACACATGTCATAAAATGATGGTCAGAGACCAGTGTCAGGAATTTCTTCCTAGGCCACAATATTCTTCTGCCTTGTCCTTTTGTCTTTTCTTCACTGGCTAGGGCTGTGCTGAGTTAAAACCCAAATGGACAGTCATTTCTGTCTAAATCTGTTACTGTCTTAGAAGGTGTGGGGCAGTGTTTTCAGGATGGAGAAAGAATCGGGGTTGTGCTTTGGGGATCTCTGCCACCATGTGAATTGCACTCTGAGGTTTAAGTAGGTACCGGTACATGTCTTCTATTGTTTCCAGAAGGTGCACAAAGTTGCTTCCAGAGAGCCTGTTAAATCTCATTCTTCTATTCTTATACTCTTCAGGGATTTCTTAATTTTTTTTTTTTTTTTTTGAGAAGGAGTCTTGCTCTGTCGCCCAGGCTGGAGTGCAGTGGCATGATCACGGCTCACTGCAACCTCCACTTCCTGAGTTCAAGAAATTCTTCTGCCGTAGCCTCCCAAGTAGCTGGGAATACAGGCATGCACCACCGCACCTGGCTAATTTTTGTATTTTTAGTAGAGACGGGGTTTTGCCATGTTGGTCAGGCTGGTCTCGAACTCCTGACTTCATGATCCACCTCCCTCGGCCTCCCAGAGTGCTGGGATTACAAGCGTGAGCCACCGTGCCCGGCCCTCTTCAGGGATTTCTTGAACACCTCCTGACAATAATCCCTCAGCTAGGCTCCACGGAAGCTTTCAAAGACATGGAAGAGCTGATCCATGCCTTCTAAAATGGTAGACTCTAGTTGGGGAGTTAAGTCTTCTGTGACAGTTAATTTTATGTGTCCAGTTGGCCCCAGTACCTAGATATTTAGTCAAACAGTATACTGGATGTTTCTGTGAAGACGTTTTCTGGATGGCATTTATTGACTTTTTTTTTTTTTGAAACAGGGTCTTGCTCTGTCATCCAGACTGGAGTGCAGTGGCGTGATCTTGGCTCACTGCAACCTCTGCCTCCTGGGTTCAAGCCGTCCTCCCACCTCAGCATCCGAAGTAGATGAGACTGCAGGCATGCACCACCATGCCTGGCTAATTTTTTTTTTTTTTGTGGTGACAGTTTCACCATGTTGGCCCAGGCTGGTCTCAAACTCCTGGGCTCAAGCCATCCACCTGCCTTGGCCTCCCAAAATGCTGGAATTACAGACATGAGCCACCGTGCCCAGCCCAAGATTGACATTTAAATCCGTGGACTTTGATTCCAATGAAGGATTTATGAAGGGGGAAAAAATCTGTGGACTTCAAGTAAAGCAGATTGACCTCCATAATGTGGGTGTACCTCATCCAATCAGTTGAAGGTCTTCAACAGAACAAAGACGAACATCCCTAGGTAAGAAGTTCTGCCAGCAGACTGCCCCTGCCCCTTCCCTAAATCACTAGTTTGCCCACCTAACCTGCAGACTTTGGATTTGCACCTCCATAATCTTGTGAGTCAAGTCCTTACAATAGATCTCGCTCTATATTTACACATCCTGTTGGTTCTTTTTCTCTGGGAAACCCTGGCTAATATAACTCCTAATGAATTGCGTTATCTTCTTGGTGATATCTAACATTACCCGAAGGAAGCCTCCAATCAGAAAGACCTTGAACAGGAACTAGAGATTTAAGCAAGATTCCAAAGCAAAGTCAAGTCTGACTAGATGGAGGAAGAAGGAAGGGCCTTCTGGGTAGGGAAACACATTTGTAAGAGCAAACATATGGAGCTAGGCCCAAGCAGGAGACCAATCTTGGGGTCACAGGTGCTCTGTTACCTTCCCCATAGCAGCTGCCACAGTTGCACCTGGACACTTGTTAGTGGCAGTACTTGTTCAATGTCTGTCTCTCTCCTTAGGCCATAAACTGGTATTTGGAGCACATATACATTCCTCATGCCTACCTAGTTCCATTCTTAACACAAGTTGGTGTTGATTAAATATTATGAAATGAATGAATTCACTTTGCCTTCCTGCTGAATTATAGTCAATGGCAGAACTAATTCCCTACCCTTTTCCAAAAGGTGTCAAAAAATTGGCAATGATGGTTATGAGAATTGCTTTTTCCTAATGGGGAGTCAATTTTATTATTTTCTATTTCAAAATATATCCTTGTAAACAATTCAGATAATGCATAAAAATACAAAAAAGAACATCTGTAATCTCATTGCCCAGAGATGAGTTGAGAAATGAAATAACATTAAATTACCACTGACTGTAAAATGTACTGTATTGTTATTGCCACATTATCAGATCTTTCCTTGCTCTTGAACTAAGACCCTCATATTTATTGAGTGCTTGCTATGTGTTAGCCAGTGTGTAGGATCTGAAATACAAAGGTAAATAAGGCAAGCATAGGGTATTCCTGGCTTCTGGAAGTGTCTAGTTAGTTATCTAGGCCAGGTGGGCATGGTGGCTCATGCCTATAATCCAGGTGCTCTGGAAGGCTGAGGCAGGAGACTTGCTTGAATCCAGGAGTTCAAGACCATCCTGGGCAATATAGTGAGACCTCATCTCTATAAAAAATCTTTTGGGCCGGGCGCAGTGGCTCATGCCTGTAATCCCAGCACTTTGGGAGGCAGAGGCAGGTGGATGACCTGAGGTCAGCAGTTCGAGACCAGCCTGATCAACGTGGTGAAACCCCATCTCTACTAAGAAATACAAAAATTAGCCGGGCATGGTGGCGGGCGCCTGTAATCCCAGCTACTTGGGAGGCTGAGGCAGGAGAACCACTTGAACCTGGGAGGTGGAGGTTGCAGTAAGCCGAGATCGTGCCAATGCACTCCAGCCTGGGCAACAGAGCAAGTCTCCATCTTTAAAAAAAAAAAAAAAAGGCTGGGCATGGTGGCTCATGCCTGTAATCCCAGCACTTTGGGAGGCCAAGGCAGGTGGATCATGAGGTCAGGAGATCGAGACCATCCTGGCTAACATGGTGAAACCCCGTCTCTATTAAAAACACAAAAAATTAGCCAGGCATGGTGGCACATGCCTGTAGTCCCAGCTACTCAGGAGGCTGTCTCAAAAAAAAAAAAAAAAAACTTAAAAAAAAATTAGCTGAGTGTGGTGGTACACATCAGTAGTCCCAGCTACTCAGGAGGCTGAGGTGGGAGGGTTGCTTGAGCCTGAGAAGTGGAGGTTGCAGTCAGCCTAGATTGCATCACCGCACTCCAGCCCGGGTGACAGAGCAAGACCCTGTTTCAAAAAAAAAAAAAAAAAAAAAAAAAAAAAAGAACAGAAAGTTTTCTAGAATCAAAGCTTTTATGGACTCCGGTGTTTCTGCATCATCTCTTGGCTGCTGGACACAGGCTCTTTTTGCTGTGCTTGAAAACACGTTTTTCTTTTCCCAAGCTGTGGTGAACAAACCCCTCAGAACATTTCCCCAAAGCCATTTCCATTTTATAGAAAATGTGTTGTTACATTTTGAAGGATTCTTTTCATTACTTCCCCTGGGTCCCTCTGGAAACTTGGCCTCAGTTTAATGATTTTCTTGATTGTTGTTTGTGTCTAAAGATCACAGTCTTCTACCAGGGAGCAGCTGTTTACCCTGACAGACCAAACTGGCTTAACTTTATTACTTTTCACTAATAAAAAGAAACATTGTTCTTAGTAAGTAGAAAGAATATTTAACACCATTTTCCTTCTTTATGTTTGGTTTGTTTGTTTGTTTGTTTTCTAGAGACAGGATCTCGATCTGTTGCCCATCCTGGAGTGTGGTGGTGCAACCATAGCTCACTATACCTTGACCTCCTGTGCTCAAGTAATCCTCCTGCCTCAGCCTCCCGAGTAGCTTGGACTACATACAGGCGTGCACCGCTGCATCCAGTTGATTTTCTTATTTTTCATAGAGGTAAGGTCTCACTATGTTGCTCAAGCTGGTCTCAAACTACTGGCTCAAGCAATACTCCTGCCTCAGCCTCCCAAAGTGTTGGGATTACAGGCATGAGCCACCATACCCAGCCTGTGATTTTTTAAATGTTAATAATTTTTAAGTACATAAATGATATATAAAACATATGCTTGTTTGAAAATGTATTTAAAATTTTAGGCCAGGCGCGGTGTCTCACGCCTGTAATCCCAGCACTGTGGGAGGCCAATGCAGGTGGATCACTTGAGGTCAGGAGTTCAAGACCAGCCTGGCCAACATGGTGAAACCCCATCTCTACTAAAAATACAAAAAAATTAGCTAGGCCTGGTGGCACACACCTGTAATCCCAGCTACTTGGGAAGCTGAGGCAGGAGAATCGCTTGAACCTGGGAGGCAGAGGTTGCAGTTAGCCGAGATCACGCCATTGTGCTCCAGCCTGGGCGACAGCGAGACTTCGTCTCAAAAATAAAAAAATAAAAAATAAAACATTAAACAATTGAATAAAGGAAGCTTATCATCCAACAAGTCTTGGTCTGGCCTTTTTGTTGTTGCTTTCTTTTTATTTTATTTTATTTTTTTTTTCCATTGTCAATATTCAATATAATGTTGCTTTCTTTAGGGTTTTTTTTTTTTTTTTTTGAGACGGCGTCTCACTGTGTCACCCTGGAATGCAGTGGTGAGATCTCGGCTCACTGCAACCTCCACCTCCTAGGTTCAAGTGATTCTCCTGTCTCAGCCTCCCAAGTAGCTGGGAGTACAGCACCACCACGACTGGCTAATTTTTGTATTTTGGGTAGAAATGGGGTTTCACCATGTTGGCCAGGCTGGTCTTTAATTCCTGACTTCAAGTGATCCACCTGCCTCGGCCTCCCAAAGTGCTGGGATTACAGGCATAAGCCACCACGCTCGGCCCTTTTTAGGGTTGTTCTTACAGGGTATAGGCATGGAGCTTAATACACTTGCACCTGGGGAAAACTTGTTAAGATTTTTCAAAGTTCCTCTGTTCCAGATTAATTTCATTCAAAATCTGTGGATTACAGCTGGGTGAGGTGGCTCGTGCCTGTAATCCCAGCACTTCGGGAGACCAAGGCAGAAGGATCACCTGAGGTCAAGAGTTTGAGACCAGCCTGGCCAACATGGTGAAACCCCGTCTCTACTAAATATACAAAAAAATTAGCCAGGCGTGGTGGCGTGTGCCTGTAGTCCCAGCTACTTGGGAGGCTGAGGTGGGAGAATAGCTTGAACCTGGGAGGCGGAGGTTGCAGTGAGCCAAGATCGCACCACTGCACTCCAGCCTGGGTGACAAAGCAAGACACCATCACAAAAAAAAAAAAAAACCTGTGGGTCACTCATCCAGCTATTCTGTACTGTTGATTGGCCACAGGATGCCAAGACCTACTCTTGAACTGGAGCAGGCAATCTTTGCCCTCAAGGGCTCTATACCTGGCAAGGCAGCCTGTGCCCTCAGGGTTAGGACTGGTAGCCCCAAGACTATTTCAGGCCTCAACACTAGGCTGGTAAAGGCACATTTTGAAAACTGGGGAAAGCATTTGCTAGTTAGTGGCAGCTCAGTGTATGTGCAAATGGCAGGCAGGTCCAAACACAAAGACCAAGGTGTGCTTGTGCTGGACTCAGTTGCCAACATGATGTGGGAGAGGAGGCCAGTAACATGGTTCTTTCTCTTTTTTTGCCTTTATTGTTAACATAAAGGGCAGAACTAGATTCTGCAGTTAGAACTTTAGAAAATGTATTGCTTTATCTCTAATTACAAAAGCAATTTATATATACTCTATAAAAGTTGAATGGCTGGATGTGGAGGCTCACACCTGTAACCCCAACACTGTGGGAGGCCAAGGCAGGAGGATTGTTTGAGTCCAGGAGTTTGAGACCAGCCTGGACAACATAGCGGGAGACCCTGTACTTACATAAAATAAAATTTTTTAAAACTTAGCCAGCTGGCCGGGCACAGTGGCTCACACCTATAATTCCAACACTTTGAGAGACCGAGGTGGGCCATCACCTGAGGTCAGGAGTTCGAGACCAGCCTGGCCAATGTGGTGAAACCCCGTCTTTACTAAAAATACAAAAAAATTAGCTAGGCGTGGTGGTGCATGCCTGTAGTCCAAGCCACTTGGAAGGCTGAGGTGGGAGAATCACTTGAACCCGGGAGGTGGAGGTTGCAGTAAACTGAGATTGTACCACTGCACTCCAGCCTGGGCGACAGTGAGATTCCATCTCAAAAGATAAAAATAAAAATAAAAAATCAGCCAGGCACGATGGCACGCACCTGTAGTCCCAGCTACTTGGGAGGCTGAGACAGGAGGATCACTTGAGCCTGGGAATTCGAGGCTGCAGTAAGCCCTGATTGTGCCACTGCACTCCAGCCTTCATAACAGAGCAAGACCCTGTCTCAAATAAATAAATAAAAATTAGAAAATACAGAAGTCACAAACAAATAAAAATCTCCCAAATGGGTGGGAACTCTTAAGGAGACACGATTAAGGTTGATATTGGGAAGAACTTGCTAACAAGTAGGAGTGAGCTCCTGGTCACCGGCCGTATTAACAGAGCAGAAGACTGGATTGTCTCAGCCTCTAAAAGGACTTGGGGCTCTGGTTTTTGTGATGCGGGCGCCTGTCCTCAGCCTGCTGGGTTCTAAACGGCATGTCCCTTTGCCCCCACAGAGCAAGAAAGGGCGGAGTGAAGCAAGGCTCTGCAGAATGGTGTTTGCAAAGTGGGTTATAGGCCTCAGACTGGGAATGCCACTATTTGTTCATTCATTCACTCATTCATCCACCCAATCTTTTAAGTATTTATTGAGTGCCTACTATGGGCTGGACACCACACCAAACTCTGGGGATGTTCTGTGAACAACACAAACTCTGACACTCAAATTATACAGATAATAATTTTGGTGCAATTGTTAACACTAAGAAGGAATAGAATAAGATGCTTGAGAAATTAAATACGGAGGGAACCCTCCAAGTCGGGAGGTCGGGAAGGCATCTTGAGGAAGTCACATGTAAGCTGAGGCTTGTTGGATGAGTGGGACTTAGCTGGGCAGGAAGAGAGTGGGGAGAAACGATGGCCACTGCAGGTGTGAAGGTCTGTGCTAAGGAACCTTCAGGGAATGAGACAAGGCCACTGAGGGAGGCGCATGCGCTCTGGCTAATGAAGTAGGCGAGGCCCAGGGAGCATCTACAGGGATGCGAGAATTTATCCCAAGGGTAATGGGAATCACTTGCGGAATTTTTCTTTCTTTTTCTTTTTTTTTTTTTTCAAGATGGAGTCTCACTTTCTCACCCAGGCTGGAGTGCAATGGTGCGATCTTGGTTCACTGCAATCTCCGCCTCCCAAGTTTAAGTGATTCTCCTGCCTCAGCCTCCTGAGTAGCTGGGATTACAGGTGCCCACCACCATGCCCGGTTAATATTTTTGTATTTTTAGTAGAGACGGGGTTTCGCCATGTTGGCCAGGCTGGTCTCGAACTCCTGACCTCGGGTGATCCGCCCACCTGGGCCTCCCAAAGTGCTGGGATTATAGGTATGAGCCACCGCGCCCGGCCCACTTACAGAATTTTAAGCAGAGGAGTGGCATGATCAGGTTTGTGTTTTAAAAAATCATTTGGCTGCCATGTGGAGAATGCCTTGCAGGAGGGTAAGATTGGAAGCAGACTCCAGGTTCCCATATAAGTTCAAAGGCCAGGGGGCAAGGCAGAGGGGAAAAAAAGGCCGACATGAACGTTTCAGGGATAGATGATGTGGCTGGGGCAAGAATGGGTTTGACTGAATATATATTAGTGCCAGTAATTTACCTGCTGTGCTCAGCAATTTACCTGCATGATCTCATTCAATCCTCACAAACACCTATGAAATAGGTACTATCATGATTGTCATTTCATAGGGACAACTGAGGCTCAAAGATGTTAAGAAACTTGCCCAAGATCACACAGCTGGTGAATGGAAAGCCAGGATTTGAACTCCTGGGGTTAATTACCACCCATAACAGCATGCCCATGGGCTCAATTATCACCTATACTGGAGATAATCAGATCAACTCAAGCCATACTTCAGAGTAAGAGGCAACAAGCCTGGTGCCGTAGCTCAAGCTTGTAATCCTAGCACTTTGGAAGGCTAAGTCGGCAGATTGCTTGATCCCAGGAGTTTGAGACCAGCCTAGGTAACATAGCAAGGCCCCATCTCTACGAAAAACATAAACATTAGCCAGGCATGGTGGCACGCACCTGTAGTCCCAGCTTCTCAGGATGCTGAGGTGGGAGGATCACTTGAGCCCAGGAGGTTGAGGCTGCAGTGAGTGCTGGACTCCAGCCTGGGTGACAAAACAAGACCCTGTCTCAAAAAAAAAAGGAAAAAAAAAAAAAAGCAACAGAACTTGGTGATAAATGATTAATTCCACTTAGTATCATTGGGACAGCAATTTCAAAGTGAAAATTTGTTGTAGGGTATACCTTAACGAGAGGAAAGTTGCAGATCAGTAAATTTACACTAAAGTAATAATAATAATAGCAAACATTTATAGGGCACTTTCTCTGCGCTATGTAAAGTTCTTCTAAGAGGTTAATCCTTAGAGGATCCACTTAATCCTCTTAAGAGCCCTAAGAGGGAAGTGTTATTGGTATCATTCCCATTACACAGACAAGGAAACTGAGGTACATAGAGCTCAAGGAACTTGCCCAAGGTCACACAGTAACAAGTCTCATAGGGGTATGTAAGCCCAGGCAGGCTGGCCGCAGAGGCTGGCCTCTTAACCACAGGCCATGCAGCTTCCAGGGGCTCCTGCAATGTAATGGTCCCCCTACCTGAGGCCAGACCTCACCAAAGCAACTCATTTCTCTGAGTAAAAGATCCCAGGAGTGGCTGTGTGTGGTGGCTGACGCCTGGAATCCCAGCACTTTGGGAGGCCGAGGTGGGCAGATCACTTGAGGCCAGGAGTTCGAGACCAGCCTGGCCAACATGGTGAAACCCTGTCTCTACTAAAATATAAAAGTTAGCCAGACGTGATGGTGTATGCCTGTAATCCCAGCTATTCAGGTGGCTGGTGCATGAGAATTACTTGAACCTGAGCAGCAGAGGTTGCAGAGCCAAGATTGTGCCACTGCACTCCACCCTGGGAGACAGTGAGACTGTATCTCAAAAAAAAAAAAAAAAAAAAAAAAAAAGCCCAGGAGCTTGCTTTTTCCTCTGAAGTCACTCTATAAACATGGTCAGTAAGATATAAAATTGGCCTTAGGATTTTTTTTTTTTTTTTTTTTTTTTGTTGAGATAGAGTCTCTCTCAGTCACCCAGGCTGGACTGCAGTGGTGAGATCACAGCTGACGGGTTCAAGCCATCCTCCCACCTCAGCCTCTCAAGTAGCTGGGACCACAAATGTACACCACTGTGCCAGGCTAATATTTTTATTTTTTTGTAGAGACAAGATTTCACTATGTTTCTCAGTTTGGTCTCAAACTCCTGGGCTCAAGCAATCCTCCTGCCTTGGCCTCCCAAAGTGCTGGGATTACAGCTGTGAGTGCCCACGTCCAGCCGTGCCTGAGGACATTTAAATAATAAGCCTTCCAGACTGGCATACTCAGCCTTCACTCCCTTAGGTAGAAATCCCGAGTCTGCTGTAAGCTGCTCATTGGAATGACCTGAACTGAAAAAAGGGGTTTCTTTTCCAGATGTTATTTTCTGAATTGGCTGGGTAGGTATTTGTAGGAGGATGAGGGGTTATTTGATAAGGAGTCCACAGGGAGTTTTCTCAGGCTTCCAGTGAAATATTTTCATTATGCAGATGTGGCCGGCTTGGTGCTTAATAAAGCTTTGCTTAATTTGGATGCCTGTGGAATTATATTTGGAGGGATTGCTATTCAAGGGAACCAGTGGAGGGGTGGTCGTTAGTTCCTCACAAGCTCGAATGTCTTTTTGAAACAGAGAATAGAGCTTTCCAAAAAATTCACAGGCAGCTCCTCGTGAACTGGACTCTGAAGAGGGGAGGATGCTCAGGTGCCTCCTTGGATCCGGCCTCCCTCCTGAGTTGCTATCACCCCTGGAGCCACCCACGGTGGTCGTTCCTGTTTCAGATCCTTAGAGGTCTTCCCGCTGCTCTCGGGTAGAGCCCAAGCTCTTTGCTGGTCCCACCAAGCTCGTCACAGCATCATCCTACTGGCCCTGCCAGCTTTCATCCCAGCTGCCCTGCTCCCCAGTCCCACCTACAGCATCTCACCTTCCGCCAAAATACCCTGTGCAGGTTTCTTCCTGCCAGAAATGCCATTCTCCCTTCTCTTCATCTGGTAAACTCCAGCTCATCCTTCAAGGCCCTGGCAGAAGTTTCTTGGGGAGACTTCTCCATGGGCCCCAGGTAGAGGGAATCAACACCCATAGTGCCATGAGAGATCTAGTACAGCCTTATCATGCACAAATTATTTGGTTATGGCCCTCGCTAAACAGAGGCCAGGGATCAATTTATGGGTCTTCAATTTTCTTTCTTTCTTTCTTTTTTGAGACAGAGTCTTGATCTGTCACCCAGGCTGGAGTGCAGTGGCATGATCTCAGCTCACTGCAGCCTTTGCCTCTTGGGTTCAAGCAATTCTCCTGCCTCAGCCTCCTGAGTAGCTGGGACTACAGGCACACACCACCATGCCTGTGTAATTTTTGTATTTTAGTAGAGATAGAGTTTCACCAAGTTGGCCAGGCTGACCTCAAACTCCCGACCTCAGGTGATCCACCCACCTTGGCCTCCCAAAGTGCTAGGATTACAGGTGTGAGTCACTGCGCTCCGCCAATTTTTCTTTGCCCCATCTGTGGCCCCTCCATCCAGCACAATGCCTGGTGAGCAGTAGCCATGTGGGGCAGGCCACACTTCCCAAGCTGTGTCCCACCTATTATTTCATCTTAGCAAGACTGTCCTGACCACAGCCCTGGGGTAAGATGCCCATGTTTTGGACCATGCGAACGTTGCCTCCCCTATGCCTGGTCTTAGAGTGGATCCTTGGAAGCCAACCCATAGGCTGGCATGTGACCTGTGATGACTTGAGAAAAAAGATGAACCATCAGGCTCTGCTTTTAGGCATGTGAACTAAGAAACATGGGAAGAACTGGCAGGAGAAGAGAAGGCGTGTGGCTGAGTCACATGAAGAGGAAGGGACAGGAGGAGTGAAGATAGGGGAATGGCTGCCACTGAAGTGCCTTGAGCTGCCCTGGCTCCTGGGATGCCCTCCAGCCTTGTCTCTGGGAAGCCTGGCTGGGCTGTAGCTACCATTCTTGATTTCTGAGATCAGTTCCCTTTTGTGGTAGCCAGCGTCCAAGATGGCTCCATGACCATCACCTTCTGGTATTGTATCCTCCCACACTGAATAAGGTAGACCAATAGGATATTCCAGATGAGATGGTTGTGACTTCCAAGACAAATCGTAAAAGACACTGCAGATTCTGCTGTGGTCTCTTGAATCACTGCCTCTGAGGAAGGCCAGTCACCATGTTGTGAAGACACTCAAGCAGCCTTGTGGAGAGGCCACATCCAGGAGGAGCTGAGGCCTTCACCAACAATCAGCACCTACTCACTACGTGTGTGTGTGAACCACCGTGGAAATGGATCCTCCTGCCCCAGTCAATCTAAAACCACTCACTGCTCCCAAATTCCTGACCCACAGAAACTCTGTGAGATGATAAGTGTTTGCTGTTGTTTCCTGTAGCTATGTTTTGGAGTAAAGCATTAGGCAGCAATAGATAACTAATATACTTTTTTGTTTCTTTACAACAAAAAGTCTTTGTATTCGCTTGTGTATAAGCACTTGCTAGTTGCTTACTGCTGACATGTGTTGTTGGTGGCCCAACTACATACTAGGGGCAGTTTATGCCCTGGAATTAGCAGCTGCTCCACTAGAAGCATAGAAGAAGAAATCCCTCTCTCTCTCCCTCTCTCTCTCTATATATATAATATACATATATACAATATATAATATATTTATATTTCTATATATAATATACAGATTTCTTTTATATATTATATATGTATATTATATAAACCAATAACACATTACCTATGTTTGCTGTGTTACCATTTTTTATTTTATTTTTATTTTTTATTTTTGAGATGGGGTCTCATTCTGTCACCCAGGCTGGAGTGCAGTGGTGCGATCTCAGCTCACTGCAACCTCCGCCTCCCGGATTCAAGCGATTATCCTGCCTCAGCCTCCCGAGTAGCTGGGATTACAGGCGTGTGCTACCACGCACAGCTAGTTTTTGTATATTTTTAGTAGAGATGGGTTTTCACCATGTTGGCAAGTCTCTTCTCAAACTCCTGACCTCAAGTGATCCACCTGTCTTGGCCTCCCAAAGTGCTGGGATTATAGGTGTGAGCCACCATGCCTGGCCCTATGTTACCATTTTTTTTTTTTTTTTTCTTTTTGAGATAAAGTCTCACTCTGTCACCCAGGCTGGAGTGCAGTGGCACGATCTTGGCTCACTGCAACCTCCACCTCCCGGGTTCAAGCAATTCTCTGCCTCAGGCTCCCAAGTAGCTGGGACTACAGGCACCTGCCACCACACCCGGCTAATTTGTATAGTTTTAGTAGAGACAGGGTTTCACCATCTTGGCCAGGCTGGTCTTGAACTCCTGACCTTGTGATCTACCTGCCTCGGCCTCCCAAAGTGCTGGGATTACAGGCGTGAACCACAGCGCCTGGCCCTATGTTACTATTTTTGAAAAGGTTTTCATACACATCTCATTTGACCCTCTTAGCAACTGACATAGATATATTATTCTAGATCTCAGATATACTTACAGCTACAGATTAACTTTATCTTGAGAACTTTTGCATTAATGCCCAGATAAAGCACATTTTGCAGTTTTTTTCACTTAAATATAGGATCAATATATTCATTTATTTGACAAATATTTACTGAGTTCCTACCGTGTATAAGAAGTGTGAAGACATAGAAAGGAAGCAAACATTAATCTTGCTTTCAGGGAATTTATAATCTAGTAGTAGGAGCATTAAAACATGTACATAAATATCGCCTCTGTTGTGAGGCTATAGGAAAAAAAACAAGATATACAGAAATAACTAAAACTATGCAGAAACTTCTAAAGCCCTAACACCTGGGACTGGGCAGTGGCCTTGTCCTGGGTGTTGTACTAAAAGCTTTGTTTTTTTTTGGAGATGGAGTTTCACTCTTGTCACCCAGGCTGGAGTCCAGTGGTGCAATCCCGGCTCACTGCAACCTCTGTCTCCTGGGTTCAAGTGATTCTCCTGCCTCAGCCTCCTGAGTAGTTGGGATTACAGGCATCCGCCACCACGCCTGGCTAATTTTTTATATCTTTTTAGCAGAGATGGGTTTTCACTGTGTTGGCCAGGCTGGTCTTGAACTCCTGACCTCGTGATCCACCCACCTCAGCCTCCCAAAGTGCTGGGATTACAGGCGTGAGCCACCGCGCCCAGCCCATAATCCCCATTTTACAAAGAAATGGAGGCTGGGAGATATTCATTAAGCCATTCCCATGCTTTTAACTGTATTACTCTATTATCTGCAAAAAAGATAGTAAAGAAAGGCAGACCAAGATTGATGTCCATGTATTTTCTTTTTTTTAGTATTGTACTTTATTAAATATAAAAATATTTTTATGCCACAAAAATTATTTTAGTAACGACTACCAGAAAAGTACAAAAATCACTTAATAACTGGTTTTCTACAGCTTGATTTGTCAAGAAACTTACAAGCAAATGGAAGGTATCTAATAAGTACTTACTGCAGTTACTTACTGGAGTGAACAGTTTTGAGAACAAGAAGAAAACCTGTAACTCTGAAAATTGGTTTTTTTTTTTTGTTTTTTTTTTGAGGTGGAGTCTCTCTTGCTCAGGCTGGAATGCAGTGGCGCGATCTTGGCTCACTGCAACCTCCACCTCCCAGGTTCAAGCAATTCTCCTGCCTCAGCCTTCCCAGTAGCTAGGACTACTGGCATGCACTGCCACGTCCGGCCAATTTTTGTATTTTTAGTAGAGATGAGGTTTCACTATGCTGGCCAGGCTGGTCTTGAACTCCTGACCTCAGGCAATCCGCCTGCCTGAGCCTCCCAAGGTGCTGGGATTACAAGCATGAGCCACTGCACTCGGTCTGAAAATTATTTTATATCCCATTCATAGATCTCTTCAAAAGATCTACTTTAAAAATAAATCACATAAAGAATTGTTCAGACTTGTTTGGTGATGCCTCAACTTCAGAACATTTGCAAAGAAATCACATGTAAAAGCAATCATCTCAATACAATTAAATGCTAGTTTAAAAAAAAGTTTCCTTTAAAACAGTGGTTCCCAAAATTTAGCATGCGTCAGAATCTCCTGGGGGAAGCGTGTTAAAATATAGAATGCTGGCCTCCTCCCCAGAGTTTGCTACAAGTTTGCAGGTGGTTCTGATGCTGGTGTGGGCACAACACTTTGAGAAGCACTGCTTTAAGATCTAGTCTCTAGAATTCAAACTAATAAGCAATGAGCATATACCTTTGCCTTTTCTAATAGTAAATAAATAAAAGAACATTTCAGGTAGCTGCATAAGTCTTTAGACTCTTGAAATGTTCTACTGAAATAGAACATATAATTTGTTAATCTTGGCTCACAATCATTCCCATGAGTTCAAAAGATAGAACTACAGGACAGTCCTGAATAATCTATGACTACATGAAAACATTTATTTACATGCCTTCTACAAAATGTATTTACAAAACACATAGCAACTATTAGAGTACACGGACCTTGTTTCTATCTTCCTCATGCTTCTTCTCTATAGGAAATCCAATATGAAATTATAAAGAGTACTGAACTCAAGCCTGGGCATAGTGGCTCACGCCTGTAATCCCAGCACTTTGGGAGGCTGAGGCGGGTGGATCACCTGAGGTCAGGAGTTCAAGACTAGCCTGGCCAACATGGTGAAATCTCGTCTCTACTAAAATATAAAAATTAGCCACGCGTGGTGGCGGGCACCTGTAATCCCAGCTACTCGGGAGGCTGAGGCAGGAGAATCGCTTGAACCTGGGAGGCGGAGGTTGCAGTGAGCCGAGATGGCGCCACTGCGCTCCAGCCTCAGCAACAGAGTGAGACTCCATCTCAAAAAAAAAAAAAAAAAAAAAAAAAGTACCGTACTCAGAATGAGAACTTCATCTATCATCAATGTACACATAAATATCAGTGAATCGTCATACTCAAGACTCAGATTAAAGAACTTCTTCATCAGGGCAGCAGTAATATTCCACAAAATATATTGGTCCATCTTCATTTCTAATCATATACTGTAATGAAAGGAAGCCTCGGTTATCTGTCCAAATAGATACCTGACAAGACAGGACTAATGCCTTTGTAGAGGGTTTCAGTAAGGAAATCTTGTATCTGTTGACTTGGGTCTGATTATAATGCTTCCATCTGATCAGAATCTTTGGGGCCGTCAAGGTGGGAACTTCCTACATTTCCAAAAGTAGATAACCTGAAATAAGGCTTGTCAGGAGACATGGTAACTTGTAGGACCTCACTCATCATATCCAACTCAGAAAAAGCTTCACAGAGCCCCTCTGACTGCAGAATTTTATCAATAACATTAGTGCTGTAGAAATTAAAGTCCAGGTCACTTCAGGTTCCTGTGTATTGATTTTGCAGACTGCCACCACTCCTTCTTCTTCCAGGAACAAAGGGTAACTATAACCTTGGTAACACATCCGAAGTGCAGTTCAAGTCCCTGGCACGGGACTTGATCCAAAAATAGATAAACAGTCTAAAAGGACAATTAAATTAATTCAAAAAGTAACAGACTCTTCCTGAACTTTAAGCTCTTGAAATATTCCAGCCTGAATAAAAGCATTTGCTTGCACACACTTTGCAATTTCCATTGTTACTTTGATTCCATTTTTAGTTGCGAAACACACGGCACATTTTTGGAAATGAATAGCTTTTAAGATAATGAGAGATTCCTAACGTTGTCAAGGCTGGCCACAAGACTGTATTGATCATTCTTGTCTTGGATCTGTTGGGTCAGGAGGGGCATCGCCCACTGCACATTCGGCCCCGAGGGATGCTCCTGGGGCCTGTTCCTGCAGATCGCGAAACACCTTTGCAGGGGTGTCTGGATGCTGGAGAGCCTCTCCCAGCAAATTCCCCGAGGAGGAGCAAGGCAGCTCCAGGAAACTGCAGAGGAAGTGAAGCAGCCCCTGCCACTTTTCAGATCAGCCTTCCACTTCCTTTCCAAGCATTTTCTTGTAAAGATAATGAAGAGTTAGTTCATCCAAAGATGATGATCAAATTAGTGGAGGGCCTCTTGAAAACAATCTGTCCTATACTGAAGTCAACTGGGTTCTAGCCACAAGTTGCTTTTACCACTCCTCCCCTTAGACAGTTGGTGGTTTTTGCCAGAGAAGCCCCACTGTTCTCTGCTGGTGCAGCCATTTTTGCACTACTCACCAGGCAGTTTATAGCACAATTTAGAAACACCAGGGATAGCAGGATTACGAATCATGCTGTCTGCTGATGTAAACTCTATTTGGATACAATAATGTTTTTAAATAACCTCAAATACAATTACCACCCTGAGGATGGGGCTGGTTGAATGACTACAGAAATATCATTCGGATAGTTCATTAACTAATTACAGAGCACCACAAACAGAGCCTACTGCCAGGGAGGGGCCATGGGGATGAATCACAGGGCTGAGCTCAGGGGCCAGAGCGATGTTCAGTTCTTTTCTGGTGCTGGCATCACAAGGTGGCACTCTTGACTGAGAGAGGGAGGCTCTTTCCTCCTCTCCTGTCTCTCTAGCATCCGTGGGAAGGTGCTACGGGAGGCCCAGAAATACATGCCAGGGTCACATGGCTTCAAAAAGCTCTCTTCCTTCCCCTCGTCACTCACTGCACTTGTAGCTGAAGACAAAGTCTCAGGCCGGGTGCAGTAGCTCCCGCCTGTAATCCCAGAACTTTGGGAGGCCAAGGCGGGTGGATCACTTGAGGTCAGGAGTTCAAGACCAGCCTGGCCAACATGGTGAAACCTCATCTCTACTAAAATACAAAAATTAGCCAGGCGTGGTGGTGGGCACCTGCAATCTCAGCTACTCGGGAGGCTGAGGCAGGAGAATTACTTGAACCCAGGAGGTGGAGGTTGCAGTAAACCAAGATTGCGCCATTGCACTCCAGCTTGGGCGACAGAGCGAAACTCCGTCTCACAAAAAAAAACAAAAACAAAGTCTCAGAGAGCTCTGGGCAGGCAGATTGCTGGTCGCCTATTTAGTGACTGAAGCTGTTGTCTTTTGCTTTCTTGAGGGGTTTGAACACTGCATGGAAGAAAGGTTTATTAGGGACAAATGGGCCCCACTGCCCTGCTGCCTGGGAGCACTTCCCAGAGGATATTGGGTCTTCACTACACAGGACAGGAGTGACCACCCGCCAGCTGGGCTGGTTGTAGTGCCAGCACGTGGTGGGGTTAAAAAATTGTTTAAAGTTATAAAAGTGTTTGCAAAGCATATGGGAGCCCTGCTACTTTGGGCAAGCCTCTCTTTGAATCTTGGTTTCTTCAACTATAAATGGGGTTAGTAGTAGTGGTATCCACCTCGAAGTGTTATTGGAGCAAACGATATAAAAAATGTGAAGTGCTTAGTACAATGCTTGGCAAGAAGCCAGGGCTCAGTAAATGTGCAGGCCCTTCTTCTCATTGTCATTTGGCTTCACGCGCACTTACATATGGCCTTCAGAGGAGAACAGATTCAGATCTCTGTTCCTTAGCCCCAAGCATGCACCTGTCAGCATTCAGGCCCATGGTTATTTGGCCAGCCTTGTAATGATACTAAAGACTGAGTATTCAGAATGTTTCTTCTGAACTTTCAAAATCAATGACAGTTGCACACTATCTCCTTTCGGGCAAAGGTTCCCCCGCAGCAGGCCCTCTCCCCACCTTGTTTTGAAAAAAGCATTATTTAAGGGAAATATAACTGAGCCTGGCTGGCTGTACTACCTTATTTTTCTATTTCCCTCCAAAGTGAATGCCAGACATTTCTAGGCCAAAGACAGGATTAACATTTCTCAGCCTAGTAAACGCACCCATCTGGATTCAACACAGGGAGCACCAGCACTGCAACCATTTCCTGTAATCGGCTTGAACGATCCAGGCTATAAGCTTGAAAATTAAATTCTGGAAGCGATATTTCCATCCTGGAAGCTGTTTCAATTACAGCTTCTTGCAGATGAACCTCAGATAAGCAGCAAATTTACAAGCCCTGGCGCGGATGTAATGAGTCTGCACGATGGGAACCTGGCCATGCTACAAGGAAGAGGCTGCCTGTAGGCTGAGAATACAATCGCTGGACAGAGCAACAAACCTGCACTGAGCACCTGCGGCACAGCAGACATCCGGTGAGACTCTGAGAACCACAGGGAGCCAAACGTGGGCCCCATCCTCAGAGACTTTTGGTCCAGTGGAGGCGATGTATTACCAGGCCATTTTATGTAATAGGCTGGGATGGTGCTCGATCCTGGTGCTGTGAAAACATTAGCCCAGCTTGGGACTGAGGAAGTGATCCCCAAGCTGAATCTCCATAATTAAGCAACAGTCAGCTGTGTGAAGTAAGGTGGAAAGAATATTTGAAGCAGGGGTAAGAGCAAGCAGAGACCCAAAGATATGGAACAGGGGTGTGTGTGTGTGTGTGTATGTGTGTCCGTGCATATGTATCTGAGTCTAGCCAGCCCAGTATTCAAGTACAGGAAAGGGAGTGCCCAGGGAGTAACTGGGTGTACCTTTGCCCTTCACCATCATTTTTAGCATCAGAAAGTCCTTCAGAAACTGCCCAAAAATCTTGGGTTCAAGACACCAGATTTCTAGGGTGTGAGATTCAGAGCCCAGTGAGTCTTCCCAAGGTTTGCAGAGGCCAACCCTTCACATTTCTAATCTTTAGTTTACAGTGGGGCCTCAGTATTACTAATAGAATTAGGGTTCAGTAGATGTCCAAACAGCCAGTTCATGGAAGCTGAGGAACCTGAGCCCAGAGGGAAACTTCAGGACACAGAGCAATCAATCCTGGAACGTCTCTGAGTTTCAGGGCAGTTTTGGAGGTCATTAGGGAGGTAGCAGTGGGCTGATATGATAACAGATGCCACCTTGCTGACTGTTCTTCCAGTGTGAAAATGACTTGGGAGCACAACAGAGGCTCCTTTTGAAGGCTGGTCCATGAAGCAGACGCCTCTATTTGTTCTTTTTTCTTTTTCAGAGACAGGGTCTTGCTCTGTCACCCAGGCTGGAGTGCAGTGGTGTGATCGCAGCTCATTGAAGCCTTGAACTCCGCAGCTCACACGATCTTTCTGCCTCAGCCTCCTGAGTAGCTGGGATTACAGACACGCACTACCACACTCAGCTAATTTCTTATTTAAAAAAAAATTTTGAGAGACAAGTCTTGCTCTCTTACCCAGGCTGGTCTTGAACTCTCACCCTCAAGCGATTCTCCCACCTCAGCTTCCTGAGTAGCTGGATTACAAACGCAATCCACCACGCCCAACCTTGTTTATTTTTTATATGTTCCACAGTATATTAGTCTGTTTTTATGCTACTGATAAAAACATACCCAAGACTGTGAAGAAAAGGAGGTTTAATTTGACTTACAGCTCCACATGGCTGAGTAGGTCTCATAATCACGGTGGTGGGTGAAGGGCACTTCTTACATGGCAGCAGCAAGAGAAAATGAGGAAGAAGCAAATGAGGAAACCCCTGATCAAACCATCAGATCTCGTGAGACTTATTCACTATCATGAGAACAGCATGGAAAAGACAAGCCCCCATGATTCAATTACCTCCCCCAGGTCTCTGCCACAACACATGGGAATTCTGGGAGGTACAGTTGAAGTTGAGATTTTAATGGGGACATAGCCAAGCCATATCACACAGTTTGGGTGAAGGATACTTAATAAGGGAGGGCGCAACATACAAAAACTGCGACATCTGGCTGCCATCAGCTCCTCCACCAGCGCCCCAGCGTGGGAATTAGTGGAGCGCCAGACAGTCCTGAGTTCAAGTCAGTCCTAACCTTGCAGTTGTTTGTGAGACTTATATCACTTAATTTCACAAACCTTGCTGTTCAAATGGGGACAGTCAAGCTTATGGGTAGTTGTGGGTGTCAAATGAATGCTCGTATGAGGTCTGGCATCACAATGAGTATTTTAATGGATCTTATCCAGATGCCTCCAGATGCTATTAGATAAAAGGCTGCAGCTAACAACTGACCTTGAATTTTTCTGGCTACTTGGGGGGCAGTGCTGCCCTTCAGTTTGGAGGCTCCCCTTAGTGTCACCATGGTAGGCAGTGGGGTCAGCCCATCCATAATTACACTCAGAAAACCAGAGGCAGCAGTACCTGAGGGCCTCCAACTTGACCTTTCCTCCTCCTGCCTCTACTGAGCTCTGCCTATAAGCCTAGAGGCTTCTCAATCACCTCTCCACACCAGACTATGAGAAAAATGGCGCCTGCCTAGAAGTGACACACTTGAGTTTCTTCTTTTTTTTTTTTTTTTATGAGACAGGATCTTGCTCTGTTGCCCAGGCTAGAATGCCGTGGCATGATCACAGCTCGCCGCAGCCTCCATCTCCCGGGCTCAAGTGATCCTCCCATCTCATTCACCTCAGTAGCTAGGACAATAGGCATGTACCACCACACCCAACTAAGTTTTAATTTTTTTGTAAAGACAGAGTCTCACCATGTTTCCCAGGCTTGTCTCAGACTCCTGAGCTCAAGTAAAGCTCCTGCTTCAGCCTCCCAAAGTGCTGGAGTTACAGGCATGAGCCACTGGCCCACTGCACCTAGCACAACCTGGGTTTTCATTCACTGCCACAATAGAACTTGGCACTGAACATTTCTATTGCCACTCTCAGTTTCAAAATCCCAGAAGAGGGGAAGATTTTAAAATATTTAATAGTATTATTTTTACTTTAGAAGTAATGCAGATACATTTAAAAAAGAAAAACCCACAACGAATAGTATAGAATGCTGAAGTTGAGTCACTTGACTTCTCCTGGCCTCAGTTTTCTAATCTATAAATGGAAGATAATAGTAATACCTTCCTCTTAGGGTTATTATGTGGATTAAATTAAGGATAAGAAAGGCACTTGGTGCAATGCCTGGCAGAGAACAAGCATCTGATATATGTTAGCGATTACCATTATAGCCATTGTACATCCAGAGGTGACTTAGAGTCTCTTTCAAAAAATAAGCCATGTTTACAAGAAAACACATTTACACACACTTATACACAGAGAGATGTTATACTTAATGCTCTGCAACTTGTTGTTTTCACTTAACAATAATCTTGAGCATGTTAATGCCTATTAATTCCCCCATACTCTTAAAATGACTGGGCAGTATTTTGTTGAATGGATGTACCGTAATTTATATGACCAAACGGGAACATTTAAAATACATAATTACTGGCCGGGCGCAGTGGCTCACGCCTGTAATCCCAGCACTTTGGGAGGCCGAGGCA
The DNA here is from genome assembly GCF_028885655.2 of Pongo abelii. Classification (NCBI taxonomy): domain Eukaryota; kingdom Metazoa; phylum Chordata; class Mammalia; order Primates; family Hominidae; genus Pongo; species Pongo abelii. Next base: position 126,670,874 of record NC_071993.2, on the reverse strand, counting down.
GGCGAATCACGAGGTCAAGAGATCGAGACCATCTTGGCCAACATGGTGAAACCCCATCTCTACTAAGAATACAAAAATTAGCTGGGCTTGGTGGCGGACGCTTGTAATCCCAGCTACTCGGGAGGCTGAGGCAGGAGAATTGCTGGAACCCGGAGGCGGAGGCTGCAGTGAGCCGAAATCGCGTTACTGCCCTCCAGCCTGGGCAACAGAGCGAGACTCCATCTCAAAAATAAAATAAATAAAATAAAATAATAAAATAAAATAAATAATTACGTATTTGCTCAGAGGTTTTATATTTGAAAATACAGGCAAACAACCATTTGAATAACTCAAACACATTTTCAAAATTTACAAATGTTACAAACTGGACCCATGTTATGTACAAACAGTGCTGCTGAGAGACACACTGGAACCTCGAATCAAAAGCACTGTGGGCCAAAGTGGACAAGTCTAATGGGGCAGGTTAAAAGCAGTATAAGTTACTATACTTATTCCAGATTCACTTGAAACAGAATGGAACCTTAAAGGAGGTGTAATCGTTGTTTGTTCAAGTTCTTTACTACAATATAAAGGGACCAGTGATTTTACCATTATATTCTTCAACTGGCTTCCCAGCACCTCGAATTCAATCAGTGTCCTGCTGTGCAGAGGTATTTTGAAATGTGCCAAGTCTTAATTGGACTGGAAGTGCATGAAACCAGAGTTAATACCAGGAGCAACAGGGAGTCGAATTTATGGAGGTAAACTGTTGCTAGCTCTGCATTTCCACTCCTTTCGGCTGCTGGGACCAGTTGAAATTCTGACTGTAGACTGGATGGTTGGGAGCTGAGGTGCATTGGGTCACAGGTACAGCTCTGGTAACTCTGCCGGGTTTTGAGTTTCCACAAAGAGGCATGCTACAGGGTCCAGGGGCCTAGGCAAGATAGCACCTGGCATGCTTTCCACCAGTTACTGTGATGCCTACTGGATGCACCAGGTACTCTGCTGGGACCTAGAGGTACAATGGACAACAGGAGACTGGTGGAGTTTAGATTTTAGTTGGGGAGACTGACACAAACAAGCAAGCAAGCAAACAAAATAGATAGAGCTTATGTATGAGTCCATTTTCACACTGCTATGAAGACACTACCTGAGACTGGGTAATTTACAAACAAAATAGTTTAACTGACTCACAGTTCCACATGGCTGGGGAAGCCTCAGGAAACTTACAATCTGGCAGAAGGTGAAGGGGAAGCAGACATGTCTTACTATGGCAAAGTGGGAGAAAACGAGCTACTTTTATTTATTTATTTATTTATTTTTTATTTATTTTGAGATGGAGTTTCGTTCTTGTTGCCCAGGCTGGAGTGCAACAGCGTGATCGTGGCTCACCATAACCTCCGCCTCCCAGGTTCAAACAATTCTCCTGCCTCAGCCTCCTGAGTACCCAGGATTACAGGCGTGCACCACCACGCCCAGCTAACTGGGAAACTGCCACTTTTAAAACCATCAGATCTCATGAGAACTCCCTCGCTATCATGAGAACAGCATAGAGGAAACCGCCCCCATGATCCAATCACCTCCCACCAGGTTCCTCCCTTGACATGTGAGAATTACAGTTCGAGATGAGATTTGGGTGGGGACACAGAGCCAAACCATATCAGCTTATAATTAGCGAAAGAAATTAACAGTGATGAAATAGAGAGTAACAAGGGGAATCCACTTTCCATAGGAGATGAGGAAGGTGACCCCTGAGCGGTGACTTGATAGATGACAACAGCCCAGCTCTGGGAAAAAGAAAGCCGAAAAAACAAGGGCAAAGGCCCTGGGGTGGGAAAGAGCTTGGTATATTTGATGAACTGGGAAAAAAAACCCAGGAGGCTGAATCAGAGTGGGGAAGAGCAGAAGAAACTAAGGCAATAGGCCATCTCCTGCAGAGTTGTGTAGACACAGCAAGGAGTTTGGATTTCATTCTGAATGCTATGGGAGGCCACAGAAGACATTAAGAAAACAGTGGCATAGCCTGATTCCTATCTTTTCAAAAAGATCACTTGACTGCTGTGTGGAGAATGCATTGAAAGGAGGGAGGCCAATGGAGAAGACTGCAGTTTCCCTTGCAAAAGATGATGCTGGTGGAGGCAGAGACTGCAGCAGCAAATGCACAGCTGTTATCAGTCCCCTCCGGCAGGCCAGAGCCCTCTGTAGACTCCAGAACACAAAGGTTCTCCAGGGGTTCCCAACTAACTCACTTCCCGGTGATCTCTTGGGCAACGGCCCAGTGCAGACGCAAACGTCTGGTGCAATAGGGGTTATGGGACACGTTAAGACAGACACCTGTCTCACTGGGGAGACCAAACACCCCCACATGATGAATTAAATTATAAAACTCCAGGCCTCAGGCATTGGTGACCAAGAGCACTAGAGTTAGAGGAAGCAGAGATGACTTGTCATCACTGCCGACACCTGTCTTTGGAACCCTTGGCAAAACTGTGAACTCTGTACATCACCTAGTATAGGAAAGGTCTATACCACCTTTCTTTTCCCCAGTCAGGAATACGGACCAACGCCCATCTCCCACATTGAATATACCCAGACCCCTTTGGCAGCTTTAGCTACCCGCAACACACATCTGTTTTTGTTTGTTTGTTTGTTTTGCGACAGAGCCTGGCTCTGTGGCCCAGGCTGGAGTGCAGTGCCACAATCTCGGCTCACTGCAACCTCTACCTCCCAGGTTCAAGCAATCCTCCTGCCTCAGCCTCCTGAGTAGCTGGGATTACAGGCGCCCGCAACCTGTTCAGGAAACAGTACTGGATCAACCTAGATGGAGTCAGAAGCTTATGTCTTTCACAAGGGGAAAAGGGGTAGGGCTGTGGTACCAAAAAAATAAAAAATTGTCTGGGCACGGTGGCTCACGCCTGTAATCCCATCACTTTGGGAGGCCGAGGCGGGTGGATCATAAGGTCAGGAGATCAAGACTATCCTGGCTAACACAGTGAAACTCCATCTCTACTAAAAATACAAAAAATTAGCTGGGCGTGATGGCGGACACCTGTAATCCCAGCTACTTGGGAGGCTGAGGCAGGAGGATTGACTGAGACTGCAGTGAGCTATGATTATGTCACTGCACTCCAGCCTGGGGAACAGAGTAGGACCCTGTCTCAAAAAAAAAAAAAAAAAAGGCTAGGTGTGGTGGCTCACACCCGTAATCCCAGCATCCCAGCACTTTGGGAGACTGAGGCAGGTGGATCATTTGAGGTCAGGAGTTTGAGACCAGCCTGGCCAACATGGTGAAACCCCATCTCTACTAAAAATACAAGAAAAATTAGCTGGGCATGGTAGCAGGCACCTGTAATCCCAGTACTCAGGAGGCTGAGGTAGGAGAATTGCTTGAACCGGGGAGGCAGAGGTTGCAGTAAGCCCATATTGCACCATTGCATGCCAGCCTGGGCAACAGAGCGAGACTCCATCTTAAAAAAAAAAAAGAAAAGAAAAAGAAAGAAAGAAATATAGATGGTGGGTGGGGAGCCATTCCACTGTTAAGCAGGGTGTGGCTTTTCTCTCGGATTGTTTTGAAGACCTTCTCTTTGTCTTTGGTGTTCTGCAGCTTTACTATATTGTGTTGGGTGTGGATTTCTTTTTATCTATTTCACCTAGTATGTATTGTGATTCCTATTGTTATGGTCTGAATTGTGAATTGTGTTCCCCTGCCACCACCAAATTCACCTATTGAAGTCCTAACCCCCATGGCCTCAGAATGTGGCTGTATTTGGAGATAGGGTCTTTAAAGAGGTAATTAGATTAAATGAGGTCAGTAGGCTGAGTCCTAATCCAATATGACTGGTGTCCTTATAGAAAGAGATTAAGACACAAACATACACAGGGGGAGACCACGTGAAGACACAGGGAGAAGACAGCCACCTGTAAGCCAAGGAGAGAGATTCAGAAGAAACCAACCCTGCTGACACCGTGGCCTGAGACTTCTAGACTCCCGAGTGGTAAGAAAATTAATTTCTGTTGTTCAAGCCACCTAGTCTGTGGTGCTTTGTTAGTTCAGCACTGGCAAATGGATACCCTGACATCTAAGGATACATGTCTTTTACATTCTGTAATGTAAGGATGCATCTAAGGATGCGTGTCTTTTACATTCTGGAAAATTCTCAGCTGTTTCTCTTTGGCTATATTTCCTCTTCAGCTGTTTGGCTCTTGTTCTTTTTCTCTGCCCTCTCCTAGACTGCAATCTAATGAATATTAAACTTATTCTGTCCTCCCTGCCCCATGACCTCTTCTGTGTTTCCCACCTCCTTCCTGTCCCCATTGCAGGCAGGGTGATTTCTTCAGATCTCTCCTCCAGTTCACTCATCTTCTCAATATCTGCATCAAATTTGGTGCTTAACCATTATGTTTGTTTAAACAATTGTTTTACATTTTTAAAGTTTCATTTCTTTTTCAAATCTTGCCTTTGGCCAAGTGCAGTGGCTCATGCCTAATTCCAGCACTTTGGGAGGCTGAGATGGGAGGATTACTTGAGGCCAGGAATTTGAGACCACCCTGGGCAATACAGTGAGATTCCCTGTAGCTACAGAAAATTAGCCAGGTGGTTGGGTGCAGTGGCTGACGCCTGTAATCCTAGCACTTTGAGAGTCTGAGGCAGGCAGATCATCTGAGGTCAGGAGTTTGAGACCAGCCTGACCATGGTGAAACCCCATCTCTACTAAAAATACAAAAAAATTAGCTGGGTGTGGTAGCGCCCTTCTATATAGTCCCAGCTACTTGGGAGGCTGAGGCAGGAGAATTGCTTGAACCCACGAAGCAAAGGTTGCAGTGAGCCGAGATCACACCATTGCACTCCAGCCTAGGCAAGAGAATGAGACTCTGTCTCAAAAGAAAAAAAAAGTGCTCATGTAATTCGATAATAAATACAATTGTCTGGGCACATGCCTGTAATCCCAGCACTTTGGGAAGCCAAGGGCAGGAGGACTGCAGGCAGTTTGAGACCAGCTTGGGCAACATGGCAAGACCTCCATCTCTGAAAAAAATACAAAAATTAGCTGGGCGTGGTGGCACACACCTGTAATCTCAGCTACTGGAGGGCTGAGAGGGGGGATCACTTGAGCCCAGGAGGTGGAGGTTGCAGAGAGCCATGTTTGCACCACTGCACTCCAGCTTGGGCATCAGAGCAAGACCCTGTCTCAAAATAAATAAATATAATTGCGATAAATTAGTATTTTAAATAAGAAAATAATAGAAGCACAAACTCAGAACCTCTGGAGGCGAAACAGATGAGAGAGAAGGAATATATAGATATCAAGTGCGGGTGACTTATTCATTCTTAGGTTGGGTGGTGAATTCCTAAGAACTCAATTTATTCTTGACAATGTCATATGATATATATATATCATTTTATATATTTATATATATAAAATGAGTAACATATTACATCTTGTTTTGAAATAGCATTTTGTTTAGGGGAATCAGAAAGGCCCATATTCAGTCAGACGCAGTGGCTCATGCCTGTAATCCCAGCACTTTGGGAAGCTGAGGTGGGCAGATCACTTGAGGTCAGAAGTTTGAGACCAGCCTGGCCATCATGGTGAAACCCCAACTCAATTAAAAATACAAAAATTAGCTGGGTGTGGTGGTGCACACTTGTAGTCCCAGCTACATGGGAGGCGGAGATAGGAGAATCACTTGAACCCGGGAGGCAGAGGTTGCAATGAGCCGAGATTGTGCCATTGCATTCCAGCCTGGGTGACAAGAGTGAAACTCCATGTCAAAAAAAAAAAAAGAAAGAAAGAAAGAAACGGCCATATTCTACCTCTGGCCAATCATGTCTACCTAGACCTAGTTCCAAAGCAGGCAATGGAGGGTAAATGGAAGGCCAGCCAAGGGACTGCGGAATGTTCCTTCAAACCCCACTAGAGAGAGTGGATAGGCTGGGCTGGACCCACAGCTGCCCTCTATATCTGAGTTGATCAAGCTGTGAGGTCTGTGTACAGGTTCCAAGGTTGAGGGTTTACTTCCCTGATGGTCAGATTTGAGTCTCAGATGCTGGTCTGTGATATAGGACAAGTCAGTTTCACAGGGATCCATCATCATCTGGAAGAATGGATGCAGAGAGCAAGAGCAAGAACAAGACAGCCCCCAGAGCCAAGGCAAAGCTGGTGCAGGTCTTGGGAGGAGAAGGGAGAAGGAGGACGCTCGCTCTCCAGTGAGGGTGCCAGCTGCCCTTCAGTGCTCCTGTGAGGTGGCATCAGGGGATCCAGGGAGGAGAACTACACCCTTATCCGAGGTCCCTTTTACTCAGTAACTGTCCAGTGGCCAGTGTAGCCCACTTCAGAGAAGCTCCCCTTAACTTGGGGGTGAAATCAGGCGTGGGGTGGGAGGAGGACAGGAAGGGGCCCTGTATTCCTGCTCCTGGAGGACAGCCTGCTTCGAACAACGCAGTTCCCGTTTAACATTTTAAAAATCAAATTAACACAGTTCCTGGACCCTAATACATGTTCCCTTGCTTCCTTTCCATTCCCCTCAAGGAGCCTACCTTCTCTAGGATGAAGAGTTTACCCAAACCTTTTGATCACGACAAAAGGTGCCCTTATTCACGGCGGGGCCAGCAGGCTGGAGGCTGTCTCCTTAGGGACAGAGCTCCCTCTGCTGGCTCACCAGCCGCAGCCTTCAGGTTGCAGAACAGAGCCCGTCCCACGGCGACATCAGCTTCAAATAATTGTCATAATAACCTGTGACAATCTTCTTCTCATAGAGGGCAATTGTCTGTTGATATGTAGCTTAATAGTGGTAATATGGAGTATGGCAAAGGCTGGAGAGTCAGCCAGGGCCCTGTGCAGCAGTGACCTTTGGTGTGCTTCTTAATTTCCTTGAGCCTCACTTCTCTCGTCTTTAAAGTGGATATAATGGATCCGCGTATCAGTCAGGGTCCAGTGAGGAAAACAGAAATTATGGTACAGATGCTCCTCCACTTATGGGTTTATCGGGATGCTCCAACTCCCGATAAACCCACTGAACATTGAAAATATCCTATGTAGGAATTCAACTTTCAATATTTTCGACTGTGTTTATCCCATATAACCTCATTGTAAGTTGAGGCGTGTCCTGAATGCTATTGCTTTTGCACCATCGCAAAGTCGAAGAATCATAAGTGGGGCGCTGTGTGTAGTTGTTTTTTTGTTTTTTGTTTTGTTCGTTTGTTTTTTTAAGACAGTCTCGCTCTGTCGCCAGGCTGGAGTACAGTGGTGCCATCTCAGCTCACTGCAACCTCCACCTCCTGGGTTCAAGCTATTTTCGTGCCTCTCAGCATGCTGAATAGGGCTCTGGCTGATGAAGTAGGTGAGGCCCAGGGAGCTTCTATAGGGATGTGAGAATTTATCCCAAGGGTAATGGGAATCGCTTGCAGAATTTTTTTTCTTTTTTTTTTTTTTTTTTTTGAGATGGAGTCTCACTCTGTCACCCAGGCTGGAGTGCAATGGTGCGATCTCGGTTCACTGCAACCTCCACCTCGCGAGTTCAAGCGATTCTCGTGCCTCAGTCTCCCGAGTAGCTGGGATTACAGGCGCCCACCACCATGCACGGCTAATTTTAGTATTTTTAGTAGAGACGGGGTTTTGCCATGTTGGCCAGGCTGGCCTCAAACTCCTGACCTCAAATGGTCGGCCTGTCCTGGCCTCATGTGTATGTGATTATGACCCTGTAAATGCTATCTACAGCTGAGACAAATAATGCAACATAATCACTTTTCCTTTCCTATATAACTTTCATCTTAAAGAGTTAGTAAATTTCGGCTGGGCCCGGTAGCTTAACGCCTGTAATCCCAGCACTTTGGGAGGCTGAGGTGGGTGGATCACGAGGTCAGGAGATCGAGACCATCCTGGCCAACACAATGAAACCCCCGTCTCTACTAAAAAAAAATACAAAAATTAGCTGGGCGTGGTGGCAGGTGCCTGTAGTCCCAGCTACTCCGGAGGCTGAGGCAGGATAATGGCGTGAACCCAGGAGGCGGAGCTTGCAGTGAGCGAGTTCGCACCACTGCACTCCAGCCTGGGTGACAGAGCGAGACTCCATCTCAAAAAAAAAAAAAGGAGAGTTAGTAAATTTCTTATTTTCTGTTCACTTGGTTTTCTAGGTACTTATTATTGAGATATCCCCAAATTATCCCTCAGTTGTTTGCTTTCCTTTCAGTAAGGTCAAATAAATTAGGTATTCTTTAAATTTAATCTTCTTAAAGAAATCTCCATCATAGCCTTTTAAAAAGTAGTGGTGCTGGGCGTGGTGGCTCACGCCTGTAATCCCAGCACTTTGGGAGGCCGAGGCGGGCGGATCACAAGGTCAGAAAATCGAGACCATCCTGGCTAACACAGTGAAACTCTGTCTCTACTAAAAATACAAAAAAAATTAGCTGGGCATGGTGGCACGTGCCTGTAGTCCCAGCTACTTGGGAGGCTGAGGCAAGAGAATCACTTGAACCCAGGAGGCAGAGGTTGCAGTGAGTTGAGATTGCACTACTGCACTCCAGCCTGGGTGACAGAGCGAGACTCTGTCTCAAAAAAAATAAAAAATTAAAAAATAATAAAAAAGTAGTGGTAAAATACATATAACATAAAATTTACCATTTTAATCCCTTTTAAGTGTATAGTTCAGTGGCTTAAGCACATTCCCATTGCTGTGCAACCATCACCACCATCCATCTCCAGAACTTGTTTCATCTTCCCAAACTGAAGTGTCATACTCATTAAGTAATAACTCCCCAGTCCTCTTTCCCCCAACCCCTGGCAACCACCATTCTACTTTCTGTTACTAGGAACTGGACTAGTCTAGGTACCTCATACAAGTGGAATCATATAATACTTGTCCTTTTGTGACTGGCTTATACCACTTAGCATAATGTCCTCAAAGTTCCTCCATGTTGTAGCAAGCATCAGAATTTCCTTCCCCTTAATGGCTGAATACTATTCCATTGCAGGCATATACCAGCATTTGTTTATCCATTCATCCACTGATGGACACTTGCATTGCTTCCACCTTTCAGTTATTGCGAATAATGCTGCTGTGAACATAAGATGTCTTAGTCTATTCAGGCTGCTGTAACAAAATACACTAAATGCGATAGCTTTTATTTTATTTTTCTACTCTCTGAACAAATGGATGCTTTTATTTTTTATTTTATTTTTAGAGACAAGAGTCTTGTTCAGTTGCCTAGGCTAGAGTGAGGTGGAGCGATCATAGGTCATCACAGCCTCAAATTCCTGGGCTCAAGTGAGCCTCTTATGCAGCTAGGACTACAGGTGTGCACCACCACGCCTGGATAATTTTTTTTTTTTTTTTTGTACAGATAGGGGGTGGGGTGGGTCTTGCTATGTTGCTCAGGCTAGTCTCGAATTCTTGGCTTCAAGTGATCTTTCTACATTGACCTCCCAAAGTGCTAGGATTATAGGCATGAGCCACCATGCCCAGCCTGGATAGCTTCTAAACAATAGAAATTTATTTCTCACAGTTCTGGAGGCTGGATGTTCAAGATTAAAGCACCAGAATGATTGGGTTCTGGTGAAAGCTGTTTTCTGGTTTGTAGATGGTTTGAGTGCAGTGACACAATCATGGCTCACTGCAGCCTAGATCTTCTGGGCCCAAGCAATCCTCCCGTCTCAACCTCCTGAGTAGCTGGGACTACAGGCATGCACCACCATGCCTGGCTAATTTTTTTTTTGAGACGGAATCTCACTCTGTTGCCCAGGCTGGAGTGCAGTGGCAGGATCTCAGCTCACTGCAACATCCACCTCCTGGGTTCAAGCAATTCTCCAGCCTCAGCCTCTTGAGTAACTGGGATTACACGCACCCACCACCATGCCTGGATAATTTTTGTATTTTTAATAGAGACGGGGTTTCACCACATTGGTCAGGCTGGTCTCAAACTCCCGACCTCAGGCGATCTGCCCGCCTCAGCCTCCCGAAGTGCCGGGATTACAGGCGTGAGCCACCACACCCAACCTAATTTTTTATTTTTTGTAGAGATGGGATCTCACTATGTTGCTCTGGCTGATCTCAAACTTCTGTGCTCAAACAATCCTCCTGCCTCAGCCTCCCAAAGTGCTAGGATTATAGGCGTGAACCACTATGCTGGACTTTGAGGTCTTTTTAATAAAAGCACTAATCCCAGTCATGAAGGACCCACCCCCATGATTTAATTACCTCCCAAAGTCCCCACCTTCTAATACCATCACCTTGGTTTAGGTTTTAACGTATGAATTTTGGGAGGACACACTCAGAAGACAGCAATGGAGGTACAAATGTCTCTTTGGGACCCTGCTGTCAATTCTTTTGGGTATATTTTGAGAGGTGGAATTGCTGGATCATATGGTAATTATATTTTCAATTTTTTGAGGAATCGTTACACCGTTTTCCATAGCAGCTAGACCATTTTACATTCCCATCAGCAGTGCACAAAGCATTCCAGTTTCTCCACATCCATGCCAACACTTGCTATTTTCCCTTTTGGGTCAGTGGTAGTCATCCTGGTGGGTGTGATGCTCTTTCCTCTTGGTAGTTTCTTTTTTTTCTTTTTTCTTTTTTTTTTTTTTTTGAGAAGGAGTCTGGCTCTGTTGCCCAGGCTGGAGTGCAGTGGCACGATCTTGACTCACTGCAACCTCTGCCTCCTGGGTTCAAGGAATTCTCATGCCTGAGCCTCCCAAGTAGCTGGGATTACAGGCATGTGCCACCATGCCCAGCTAATTTTTGTATTTTTAGTAGAGATGGGGTTTCACCACGTTGGCCAAGCTGGTCTCACTAACTCCTGACCTCAAGTGACCCACCTGCCTCCCAAAGTGCTGGGATTACAGACGTGAGCCACTGTGCCCGGCCCCTTTGGTTGTTTCTTATCAAGTTTTCAGATAGTTCCTCTTCTGACTTCTTATATGTTGGCAACCTCCAGGACTTTCAGTCCACTCCTCGTCCGTGCCTTCCCCAGGGAATACTTTCTCTAATACTAAAATTAAACTACACCTGCAGATTTATTACTCCCAAAGCCAGTCTGAGTGAGCTCCAGACTGCTATGTCCATTTATACAATGGACAGCTTAAAATACATGCCCCACAAGCAAGTACAAAACCAAATGAACTTTCCCTACAACCTGTTTCTTCTCCCATATTCCCTGACTCAATAAGAGGCCCCAGTCTGGGCCAGGCATGGTGGCTCACGCCTGTAAACCCAGCACTTTGGGAGGCTGAGGTGGGCAGACCAAGAGGTCAGAAGATCGAGACCAGCCTGACCAATATGGTGAAACTAAAAATAGAAAAATATTAGCCAGGCATGGCGGCGTGCACCTGTAATCCCAGCTACTCAGGAGGCCGAGGCAGGAGCATTGCTTGAATCTGGGAGGTGGAGGTTGCAGTGAGCCGAGATCACACCACTGCACTCTAGCCTGGGTGACAGAGCAAGACTCCATCTCAAAAAAAAAAAAAAAAAAAAGGCCCCAGTCTGGACAGCCAGCCAGGCCATTAACATGGGAGTTGGCCAGGCGCAGTGGCTCATGTCTGTAATCCCAGCACTTTCGGAGGCTGAGGCAGACGGATCACTTGAGTTCAGGAGTTTGAGACCAGCCTGGCCAATACGGTGCAACCCCATCTCTACTAAAAATACAAAAAACAACAACAACAACAAAAAAAACAAAAAACAAACTAGCTGAGTGTGGTGGCGTGTGCCTGTAATCCCAGCTACCAGGGAGGCTGAGGCAGGAGAATTGCTGGAACCTGGGAGGCGGAGGCTGCAGTGAGCTGAGATCACACCACTACACTCCAGCCTGGGCGACAGTGAGACTCCATCTCAAACATGGGAGTTATCTCAGTTTCCCTTTTCTCTCATCCTTCTGCCCTGTCCTCTTGTATCCGTAATCTTCAGACTCTTCTCACTGATACTGCCTAAATCCACTCAATATATACCTCCTTTTCTCTTACTTGGACTGTTGAAATAATCTCCCAGAAGCTCTCTCAGCCTGCTATCTTTCATTCCTATAATACCCCACACTAATGCTTGAGTTATCCTGCTACTATACAGATCTGATGTTAGTCCTCTGCTTAAAACCCCTGAATATATATGGAAGAGTGAGGGACCAAGAATAGCCAGCACCCTTCTAAAGAGCAAGAAGGAGACATACCCTACCAGGATGAGAACTTCCTATGAAGCTGTGGTTTGGTATTGGCACAGGCATAGACAAGTTGGTCAATGGAGTAGAACAGAGTCCATCATCATAAACTCGGTCTATATGAAACTCTGGTACCCCTGGTGGCCATGAAGCTGTGCTGCTCAGACCTCCCTCCAGGAGAACCTGCTGCAAGGAGTGTAGTTAGTGGACAACCTCCAAGTGCTGCGTCTTCACGTCCATGGCAGTATTCAGGTGACTACTCTCCCAGAGCAGGCTCTCCCAGAACTGCTTTCAGTCAGTGACTGAGATTGTGGAGGTACTGGAGCTAGAATCCATGGGACTCCTCTAGGGGGCAGTCTTTGCTCTGGGGCTCCCCACTGGGCTAGCCAGGGCTTTCTCAAAGCTGCACCAAGTCTGAGACAATTCCCATTCAGCCCTCCTTCCTTCCTTCTCTCTTTTCACAGGTGTCCAACCTTAACTGTGGGCATCCTTGACTATTCCATTTCCCTCCTCCTTTCATTTTTTACAAGATCTTCCTTCAGTCCATCTCTTGCACATCTAATTTCTTGTGATCTTCTTCTTAAAGGACTCAAATTGCACAATAACACAGGGAACATGTTAGATCAACTTGGTGGAGGGTGTTCAATAGAGCTTGAAAATAATGCTTATCTGTATAGAAAATTTAAAATTGGATCCCTACCCTACACATATGCAAAATTTGTAATGACTCCAAATATCAAAGTTTTATTTTATTTTTTGAGACAGGGTCTCATTCTGTCGCCCAGGCTGGAGTGCAGTGGTGTGATCTGGGCTCACTGCAACCTCCACCTCCCAGGTTCAAGCGATTCTTGTGCCTCAGCCTCCTGGGTAGCCAGGACTACAGGTGCCTGGCTAATTTTTATATTTTTATAATTTTTATATTTTCAGTAGAGACGGGGTGCTGGCCAGGCTGGTTTTGAACTCCTGATCTCAAGTGATCCACCCGCCTCAGCCTCCCGAAGTACTGGGATTACAGGTGTGGGCCACCACACCCGGCTCAAAGTTGCATTTTTTATTTATATATTTTTCATCCTCCTGGGCTCCCTGAAAATATCAAAGTTTTAAAACTCTTAGTTTCTATGGATGAGTATCTTTTATAATCTATAATTTAGACCTTGAGGTAAGGAAACATTTCTTAAACAAAGACACACATACACTCAAGATAAAGATATTTGACCATTTTAAAATTAAAAGCTTTTGTTCATCAAAACCATTTTATTTTCTTTATTTATTTTGAGACGGAGTCTTGCTCTGTCACCCAGGCTGGAGTGCAGTGGAGCGATCTTGGCTCACTGCAACCTCTGCCTCCCAGGTTCAAGCGATTCTCTCACCTCAGCCACCCAAGTAGCTGGGATTACAGGCACATGCCACCACTCCTGGCTCATTTTTGCAGAGATGAGGTTTCACCATATTGGCCAGGCTGGTCTCGAACTCCTGACGTCAGGTGATCCACCTGCCTCAGCCTCCCAAACTGCTGGGATTACAGGTGTGAGCCACCACGCCTGGCATCAAAAGCATTTTAAAAAGAGAGGGACAAGTTACAAACTAGGAGAAGATATTTGTAATATACATATATAACAAAGAATTAGCATCAAAAATTCCTAAAAAATTGAGAAAAGCACATATAACATAATAGAAAAATAGGCAAAAGATATCAATGGGCATGTTTCAGAAGAGGAAACTTATGGTTAACAGAATATGAGATGTTCAACTTTATTAAGGAAAAATTAAGACCACATTGAGCTAATACTTTGTCAGACTACAAAACTAAGTATTGGAGAAAATGTGGATCTGCTCACAGAGCCTCTTAAACGATGATGATGGGAGTACAAATTTGTGTATTCACTTTAGGAAAAAGGTTTGATGTTACCCACCAAAATGGAGTGTTCATATACCCTGTTACCTGACAATTTCACTTTTAGGTATAGATCCAAATAGATCAAAGCAAAGCTCTTGCACTCCCTGGTGGTTTAATGGCTGAGGGGTGAAAGGCTCTTCCACATCTATCACAGGAGACACATACAAGAATGTTCATAGCTGGCTGGGCGTGGTGGCTCACACCTGTAATCCCAGCACTTTGGGAGGCCAAGGCGGGTGGATCACCTGAGGTCAGGAGTTCAAGACCACCCTGGGCAACATGGTGAAAACTTGTCTTTACTAAAAATACAAAAATTAGCCGGGAGTGGTGGCGGGCGCCTGTAGTCTCAGCTACTCAGGAGGCTGAGGCAGGAGAATCGCTTGAATGCGGGAGGCGGAGGTTGCAGTGAGCCGAGACTGCACCACTGCACTCCAGACTGGATGACAGAGCATGACTCCGTCTCAAAAATAAAAATAAAAAATAAAAAAAAAGAAAGAAAGGTTAAAAAGAAAAAGAATGTTCATAGCAGCATTATTCACAATATAAAAACCTGGAAGCAACCCAAATATCCATTAATGAGAAATCAGACAAATGTAGAATATTTATACACTGGAATATCATATAATAGTCTAAATGAATGAATGATATCCATAAAATATGGCTGAATCTTATGTGTTACATTAAGTGAAAAGTAGTCTCAAAAGATTACAAGGACATAATTTTTTCCTTTGTAATAGACTTTTTAGAGCAGTTTTAGGTTTATAGAAAAATTGTGCATGAAGTACAGAGTTCCCATGTGCCCTCTCTCCCATTACAAACATAGTTTCCCCTGTTATTACTGTTTTATATTAGTGTTAACAAGTGTATCAATTGATAATTGATATAGACTTGTTAATCATAATGTATCAATATTGGTTCATCAATTCCAACAAACGTACAACTGAGGAACCACTATTGATACACTATGATTAACTGAAGTCCATAGTTTACATTAGGACTCACTTTGTGTGGCATAGTTCTATGGGTTTTGACAAATGCATAAGGTCATGTATCCACTATGAGAATATCATACTGAATAATTTCACTACCAGTAAAAATGCCCTGTGCTCCACCTATTCATCCCTCTCTACTTCCCCGATCCCCAGGCAACCACTGAGTTTTGCCTTTTCCAGAGTGTCATATAGTTAAAGTTGTAGCGTATACAGCCTTTTCCAAAAGGCTTCTCTTGGCGATATACATTTAACATTGCTCCATGTCTTTTTGTAGCTTGATAGCTGTATTAGTCTGTTTTCACACTGCTGATAAAGACACACCCCAGACTGGGAAGAAAAAGAGGTTTCATTGGACTTAGAGTTCCACATGGCTGGGAAAGCCTCAGAATCATGGTGGCAGCAAGAGAAAATGAGGAAGATGCAAAAGCGGAAACCCCTGATAAAACCATCAGATCTCGTGAGACTTATTCACTACCACGAGAACAGTCTTGGGGAAACCACCCCCATGATTCAAATTATCTCCCACCAGGTCCTTCCCACCACACGTGGGAATTATAGGAGTACAATTCAAGATGAGATTGGGTGGGGATACAGAGCCAAACCATATCAATAGCTCTTTTGTAAAAAATCACTGAACAATATTTCTTTGCATGGATGTACCACCTTGTACGACAGTTTATCCCTTCACTTATATCAAGGACATCTTAGTTGTTTCCAGTTTGGGATGATTATGAACAAAGCTGCTATAAACATTTGTGTGCAGGTTTTTATGTAAACATGTTTTCAGTTCGTTTGGGTAAGTACCTAGGCATTATGTTTAGTTTTGTAAGGAACTGACAAACTGTCCTCCAAAGGGGCTATAACATTTTGCAGTCCTACCAGCAAAGAATGATAGTTCCTGTTGCTTTTCATACTCACCAGCACTTGGTGGTGTTAGTGTTTTGGATTTTAACCTTAATAATTTCACTGCCAGTAAACATGCCCATTTTAACCATTCTAGTTTGTAGTGGGCATATTCTTTTTACTAAGCTAAAAAACAACTCAAATATACATGTATATACATATGATTTTTAGGACTATGTACATGTGGAATAAAACCTTGTAGAAGGAAAGCAAGAAATAGTAAAGAGAGGATTCAGAAAGATGGTTACCCCAAGCGAAGGCAGGGGTGTGTTAGTGTGTGTAGGAGGTATAGCATAGATACAGATATAAACTCGTGTCATTATACCTTTTTAGTGTGGTGGGTTTGTGGCTATAATCAAAACTAAATTAATAAAGGTGGGTGAGGTAAACTGAATAATGGTTCACCAAAGATTTCTATGTCCTAATTCCCAGAATTTGGGAATGTTATGCTAAAAGGGACTTTGCAGATGTGATTAAGAATCTTGAGATAATCTTCGCCCAAAGTAATCACAAAAGGTTCTTGTAAATGAAAAGGGGTGGCAGGAGAATCACGATGTACGTACAGAGGCAGAGAAGAAAGAAGATACTATGCTTCTTTTCTTGAAGATGGAGGATGGGGCCAAGAGCCGAGGAATGCAGGCAGCCTCTAGAAGCTGGAAAAGGCAAGGAACCAGCCTTGCCAACACCTTGATTTTAGCCCAGTGTAACGGATTTTGGACTTCTGACTTCCTGAATTGTAAGAAAATAAATTCGTGTTGTTTTAAGTATCTAAATTTGCAGTAATTTGTTACAGCATCAACAGGAAACTATGACAGCGGGCCAGGCATGGATTAATGAATTGGATTATAATTAAATCCAGTTCTACACCTAGGTCCAATTAAAAACACAGACAAAACCTTTGAGTGGCTCCTCACTGCCTGGAAGAGAAAGCTCAAATTCTTCAGCATGAAATAGATTCTTGACAACACGGTTCTACAAGGTCCTCTCTAGCTTTAGTTCCCTTCCCTCCGCCCCAGTCCCGCCCCCATCTCCAACCCATACATTTTAGCCATGGGTCCCGGCGTCTGAGCCGTTTTGTTGTTCCCGCGGACTCTTATGGGGCTCAACTCCTTTGCCGTGTCTCTATGAAGTCTTTCAGGTTGAAATTTCCTCCCCTGAAAATTGACAACATTAGGGCTTGCTGCATGGTTGATTCTGCTTTCAAGATTAGGGTTCAGCGGCACGCATAGGCAGAGCCACTTGCAGAGGTCGACATGCACTTAGTACATGTGGGCAGAAGCAACTCTTAAGCCATTACTAACCGGAGCAGTTAAGTTCTGGCAATGGGCTGAAAGATCTTTCTTCATCGCCACTCTTCACTAAGCTACAAGACCAAGTACTTTCTCCTGAAGGTACTTAGAGGAGGAAAAAAGCACACCAGGAACTGTTGAGGGGGGTGAGAAGACAAATTCTACAGGGATGCAGAGCTAGTTTGAACATGGCTTCCCCCATCTTCATGCAAAACTGCGTTTCTAGCCCACATGACTGATGTCTGTAAACGCAACTTTATGTCTGTAAACGCAACTTTATGTCTGTGCACGTCTCTGCCCAAGGATTTTTTTTTTAAACTCCAAGAATACGGGGGCAGTTGGGCAAGTCATTATAACAGAGGGCTGCTCTTCTTACCCCACTATCCGATGAGATACTTGATAGGGAAACCTCTGAAACTTGTAAAGCAATTTACAAGCAGGCCACCCGCTTGTATTTAACAAATAGGCTAGAAATACCTATTTGTGGGAAAACGCGTCCCCAAAACACCCCAACCCCTCCGGGTCCCCGCCAGCACAGCCTCTCTTCTGACTGTCGCGCGAAGCGGCGGTTGACTAACGCGGGCCAGCCGTTCTGATGAACACAGGAGGGCCGGACGGGACTGCTGGCTCGGACACCACGCGGAGGCAGAGCGCTGCCTGAGCCGCAGTTGAAGAAACCGCTCTCGGTCTGGACGAAGGCGGAGCAGCAGCTCAGACTGGGCCAACAGAAGAGCCTTACAATGCCAGGAGCAGTCCGAGGACAGCCCCCCGGCGCGAGGCACTCTGGGACTTGTAGTTCGCTTCCCAGACAGCGCTTTTTCCCACTTGGTCTCCCCGCCTTTCAATGTCGCTTTTATTCTTCCCTTTACCTCCCAGCCCGCCGACTTCCTGGTCGTCGCACGTCCTCACGTATGACTACACTACCCAGAAGTCTCCTCTTCAAGTCCCAGCGCGGGCGGGCGCCGGCGGCTCCTCTTGACTACAGGTTCCAGAAGTCCTCTGCAGAAGTGCTTCCCTCTCTCATTTCCAGGACCACAATTCCCAGAGACTTCGGCTTCACGGCGTTTCTCTTTTTGCCCGATCTCTCCTGGAGCTGGCTGGGCTTCGGCCGGCCAGAGGCCCACAGCGACGACGTGATCCGTCGTGAGCGGGTCCCAGGGTTTCCTCGGCGGCCCTTTTTTCTCTCCCCTCGGTCGTCCCCCTTGCAGGCTGTCGCGGCTGGCCTGAGCGGTGACCTGGCGGGTCGCGCCTGCGCTCTGCCCTGTTTCCTGCCTGGCTGGTGGCGGCGGCCATTTTGTTCATCCTCCTCCTCCTCCTGCTCCTCCTGGTTGGAGCGCAGTGTCCGGAGCGGGCTGGGGGGAGAGAGCCCGAGAGCAGGGTTCGGTGCCTTTTCCTCTGTCCCCAGCCGGTGCCCAGAGCCCCCCTCCCCTTCCTCCCCACCCCCTCCCCTCCCCAACCCTGCCCTCCCCCTTGTCCCGGGATCGCTCCGTCGCACCCACCATGATGGAAGACGACGGGCAGCCCCGGACTCTGTGAGTACCCGAGACGAGGGGTGCCAGGCGCCAAGAGGCCCGGGCACCGCGGGACGCTAAGGGAGGGAGCAGGAGAGACTGGGCCGAAGCCGGGACTCTAGGCGGTTCCCTGGACGCGAAGTGCATTCCTCATCTGTCCCCTTTTCCTTGGGAAGGAAATCCTCCCTTCCCCCAAACAGTCACTTCCTGGGGTCTGGGGCTTGTCTCGACCTTTTTCTCTGGCGTCCTTCTTTGCATGCCCTCCCTAGGCCGGGTTTCTGCACGGCTGAGGCTGTCAGGCCCAGGAGAACTCCCGCACCCCCTCCGCGTTGGACGCCCTGGGCTGGGCCTGGAGCTGCCAGCGCCCACGGGGGAAGGGCCTGGCGGGGGTGGGATTGGGGGTGGGCCCGGGGGTGGGCCCGCGGGCCCTGAGGAATTAGCACTCACCTCTTCCACGTCCGCAGCTCGAGTCGCTCCCAGCTCTTCTCCCCAGCTAAGCTCTCGGAGGAAGCAGGACACTCTTTCACCACTAAAACCCCTTCTCTCTTTATGCCCCACGTGCCCCCGCCCACGCTGTCAGAAACACCCGCCTAGCGCCCGCTACTTTTGAAGTGCATAAGGGATACCTTTTGCTGCCCGAGCATCTTTGCCTTCTTGGATAAAGAAGTTTACTTTGAGCGCTCCCTACGCTAAACTGACAACCAGTTGTTAAACTCCTTTTGCTCTCTAGGTGTTGCCTCTTCCTAATCTGTTTGTGCGTCGAAACCTTCAGAGTTAGCTAAAACTATGTCTTCATCCGCTATTTGATGTGTGTCTTCTGAACGCTTTTTCTCCTGTCTTGCTGTTGCTTTTTACCTGAAGCTCAATCTAATGAATGAATTTCATCTTCCAACCACTTAATTCTGGTTTCCTTCCTTTCCCAATGAAGAGTGATGACTCAGCATTTGCATTCCTTTCTGAATAGTGTGGCACTCCTTTCCTCTGCATCTTTTTTTTTTTTTTTTTTTAAGTCTGAATACTTTTTAATTAAATGTTTAAATTGGGCACCCTAATTTCCCGGCCTCTCCAGGTTTAGCGCTCCTACCTTGAGTGTCAAGGAGTCAGATCGCTGCTTTGTTTCTCTTGCCTCTCCTGGTATTGATAGGATCATAGTCCACTTGGCTCTGCTGTCTGATGGAGAAATTGCTTTTTAGGGAATAGATGAAGGTGGAGGGGCACTCGAGAAGTTTGACTAGCTTCACATCTCTTCACTCCTACCAAAGGATGCTCAGTAAAGAAGATAGATGATCAGTATTGATAGAGATTTTTTTGGTGTGGCCTTGTACAGGAATAAATGTGTTCTCTAACGTCTCACTAAAGTATCCATCCCGTTTTGAGAATCTGAGGCCTACTGAAGCACATCAAATGCTTCAGTGAAACGCCTGCTTAATAGAACGTCTTTGTGTTTTGTGTTGTCTTCCATTTCTGCCTTCTCTCCCTAGAAGACAGAATTGGGACACACTTGAAATTTGTCCTTCAGGCCGGGCGCAGTGGCTCACGCCTGTAATCCCAGCACTTTGGGAGGCCGAAGTGGGCGGATCACGAGGTCAAGAGATCGAGACCTTCCTGGCCAACATGGTGAAACTCCGTCTCTACTAAAAATACAAAAAAAATTAGCTGGGTGTGGTGGCGAGCGCCTGTAGTCCCTGCTACTTGGGAGGCTGAGGCAGGAGAATCACTTGAACCCAGGAGGTGGAGGTTGCAGTGAGCCGAGATCGCACCACTGCACTCCAGACTGGTGACAGAGAGAGACTTCGTCCAAACAATAAAAAAAAAAAAAAAAAAAAAAAAGAAAAGAAAAAGAAATTTATCCATCATCTGTTGAAGCCAAGACTTGGTGTTGAGTTGCAATATGTGCTTTGATATAAGCATCTGGGAAAGCTAGACTTAAAGACTAGCTAGCATGTATTTAACAAAGATAAAAGTTACATTGTATCTAAAAATCTGAAGTATCATCACACACTGAATGATTGATAAATACTCATGGCAGGGGTCTCATTTACTGTATCTGTTCCTTACCAAGAGGAATCTCTGGTTTTGTAGTGCTTTTTTGATGTCTTTTATTTATCTTTGCATCTGCCTTGTCTTCATCCCTATCAGAGTTTCTCCAGGGGAATAATAAGCTAACTTCTTTGTCACTTATTTCCTTCCTCTACCTTCTCTAATCTCTTGTTCTTTCTTTTAAACACAGTTCAGTTGTCTATGTTTACAGTTCTCTAAAACTGTGACATATGTTCATATGAATAAATAAACATCTTAAACTCTGTTGTTTTGTATGTCAGTACGTGTTTACTATTCTGTCTTCCTTTTTCCTTCTCCCACCCTTTTCCATGGGGACTTTTTTTTTTTTTTTTAAGAGAAGGACTACTACATCTTCCTAGGTCTTACCCCCACAGCACTTAGTTCACTGCCTGGAACGTAAGAGGTACTCAGAATTTCTACAATGATTATACTTCTTTCATTAAATTAGTATTAAGTTCTTTTTTAAAAGTCCTGGTTGAACTAAGATTGTAGGCAGACATTACTGTCACACGTGGTGCAGTCTGTTGACTTTTATATATTTTTTAAAACCTTCAAATGTAAAATCTTGAGATAAAAGCAAATGTTTAACAATTGGGATTTTTATTAGAGTTTAATACAAATAATGCATAGTAGTTTTTCTAAGTGTACTTTTTAACATATTCTCAAAGGGTTCTATTAGATATAAGTAACATGATGAAAACTTTGAACATGATTTTAGACGTTGATATCTAGTAGGGTTTTATTTTGTTTATGGAGATCTTATATTTTACATTGTGAGCTATGGATTAGGTTTTTCAAGTGGCCAGTATGTTTTAAAAGAATGTGTTCTTAACAAAGCTTATCTTAAATTGTTTCCTTAAGATGCCTGTGTGTTACTAGTGAGGTTTTTTTCCTGCAGACACACACAAGCTAAGACATATGGTTCTATCTTCAGAAAACAATATGGTGTTTAGAGCCTAGGTAGGTCTTTAAATATTCATTACCTACAGTATTACTAATTTATTTGATGGTATTTAAAGTGGCAAGAATTGCTTTGATGTTGAGCCTAAATTTCTATTTGTCATATAGTTGCTTTAAAGGTCTGTTTTCTGATGTTCTTCATTCTTATTTGACATTTATTTTGGGGTATTATGCATTGAGTAACTTGTGATCTAAAAAAACAAACAAGATCATGCTGTGTAATACTGGTGTTGGAACTGGACTGTCTGACACCTGCCTTGTGGGACACACGTTTCAGGCTTGGGTTGTGTGTAGCTTTGTAGTGCAGTGATTTGATCCATGGTATATCTGAATCTACAATATGACACTAAATTGTAGTAGTGTTTTATTGTAGCTTATTTTAGTTTCTTCATCTATCCGATGTACCAAAATTGCTAGGAATTCGAGTAATACCATGTTACGCAATCCCTTCCTTTAAGGCTATTCTTTCTTCCTGGAAATAAGCTAATGATTTAGAGTATAATCTGAACATCTAAGAGCAAAGCAGAAGAAAATTCTATAAAATATTACAAAGTTGACTGGCTATACCATGGATTTGGCTATACTGTGGCTGTAATCAAGCCCCTCATTCAAATTCAACTTAATCATATTCTTTGTTTCTTTAAAGTAAGAGAAAGAGAGTGAGTGTGTGTGTGTGTGTGTGTGTGAATATCTCATATATATAGTTGGTCAATTTAGTTGTACCTCCTGCAGCTATCTTCCATCATGCCTCCTTCCTAAAATGAAATACTGTACTGACAAATTGAACAATTAATTAGAGATCTATTGAAGGATATTATTGCAAAATCTCTTCCTGTATAGGACTTGTCAAGAACAAAAACAAAACTGTTATGGAAATTTAGCTATTTTTTTTGTGTGAAAGTGCTGATAATTTCAGCCTTGGTAGGGCTACTCTTTTCAGAGTGAGAGCACATTCAGTGTTGAAAAAGTGGCATTAGTCTTCTGAAAGGCATGATATTCTTAACTTAAAATTCTGCCCAGTCGGACACAGGAAGTAGTTTGGCAATGTGAATTTCTGCCTACTGTGAAACTGCTAAGTTTTTAGCCTCAAATTGGATTTTAACCCTGATATTAGGGATAAAGGTGTCATTTTCAGTTTTTAATGCTTCAGTTCCTACAGTTCCTGTTCTTAGAAGACAAAATAGACTCTAAGGTATGCCTCTTCTAAATTTTTTCCTTGAGTTAAAAATCATTTTGGAATTTCCTAAGTGTTTACTCTTTGAATTGACCTCTCAATACAAAAATTAGAGCCATTTGTCTTTTTTTTTGTTATTTTGTGTATGTTCTTTAGGTAGCAATTATATATTTAAAGACTTGGAACTTTAGCTTGACTATTTCATAACCAGAGCAGAAAGAAAGTGAAGTGTAGAAGCTATAATTTGGAAAGAATAAAGATATCATTTCAATGAACTACCAAGAGATGATCTTACTAGGTCAGACATTGAACTTTGTCTTAAATATTTTTGTTAGTATTTACTTTGGGACAGATTATTTTATGATAATGTAAAGGTACTTAAAACAGAATAGTACAGTATTTTAAAAGCTATACAATACGTCTCTCAAGTGTTATGATGCACGAAGGCAAATGTAAATGAAAAGGCAATCTGAAATTTGGGTACAAGAACTCAGTAAAAGAAAAGGCAGTCTGAAATTTGGGTAAAGTTTAGGTGAAATTATATAGTGAATCATGGCCTTTTAATCCAATTAAGATATTGTATGTGTTGTTATGGAAGGCCTTTCATGTTAGTTTTTGAAATTTAGTTTGCTGCTTAACATTTAACTTTTAGTGGAGATAATTTGAAAAATAGGAAACCTTAACACTGGATTTTTAAATAAATATTTCATGACATTCTAAACTTAGGTATTAACATTTTCATCTTTGCCTTCAGTGCTAGAAATGTAAATTAATATATCTAAATATGCCTCTAGAAATTCTTCAAGATCTGTAACTGACAGGAAATAGGTTGACTTAGAATAAAGATTTATTTATTTTTTTTCAGATGGAGTTTCGCTCTTGTTGCCCAGGCTGGAGTGCCATGGCGCGATCTCAGCCCACTGCAACCTCAGCCTCCCAGGTTCAAGTGATTCTCCTGCCTCAGCCTCCCCCAAGTAGCTGGGATTACAGGCGCCCGCCACCATGCCTGGCTAATTTTTTTGTATTTTTAGTAGAGACGGGGTTTCACCATGTTGGCCAGGCTGGTCTTGAACTCCTGACCTCAAGTGATCCACGTGCCTCGGCTTCCCAGAGTGTTAGGATTACAGGAGTGAGCCACCACACCTGGTGGAATAAAGATCTTATTAAGCAGTGATGGCTTTTTTTGTGACTATTAGATACAGAAGGTAACTAATGCCAGTACAGTTTTTCCTGAAGAAATCGATGTTTAAACAGTAATGGAAATTTAAAACTATTTAAATCATTTAAAATGTGTTATATTAAAATGATAATTCTAGTTTAATTTTGTTGTTAGCTAGCTTCAATATGTGAAAAACAGTTTTATCCATCCTTCTTTTCTCTTAGAAATGAGCTAACTAGCCCTTTAGGCAAGGAACATAATGTTTAGAAGCTCAAGATCACTTGTTCGTTTCTCTTTCTTTCTTTCTCTATCTCTCTCTCTCTCTTTCTCTCTTTCTTTTTTTTATTTTTTTGAGATGGAGTCTCACTCTGTCGCCCAGGCTGGAGTGCAATGGTGTGATCTCGGCTCACTGCAACCTCTGCCTCCCAGGTTCAAGTGATTCTGCCTCGGCCTCCTGAGTAGCTGGGATTATAGGTGCATACCACCATGCCTGGCTAATTTTTGTATTTTTTGTAGAGACAGGGTTTCACCATGTTGGTCAGGCTGGTCTCGAACTCCTGACCTCATGATCCTCCCGCCTTAGCCTCCCAAAGTGCTGGGATTACAGGCGTGAGCCACCGTGCCCGGTTACTTGTTCATTTTTCTTACAGATAGGTCTACTCTGTACAAAAAGAAATCATTTCAGAGATACAGGCTCACAAACCCCTATGAGTTAAGAAGGGGCAAGCAGTCTATCGCTGGCTCATAACCCAGTAACCTTTTAGTCCTGCTGGAAAAAGTATGTCACTACATTGGCCTGCTGATGGCTCAGCTCTTTAATTACATGGAAAAGATGGCATAGTGGATGTAAACCAGTTTGTCACTTGTTTACTCCTCTATTTAAGTAATATTGGATGTGTGTTCCAATTTTAGAGCAGGTACACTAAGGTTATTAGTACTCATTGCAATAAAATTCTTAACTGGAAAATCGCTACTAATTCTTAATTGGATCTTTTCAGTTTTTTACTTAACCTAAGCTTTCTCAGTCTATTTTTCCCTTTGAGTATTCCATCCTAAAGCATATTGTGTATTTAATGTGGCAACTATGTTGCAAGTCTTATTTTGGTCTTAATACTCAGTTTCCAGATGTAATATATTACAAGTAGAAAAAGAAATTTACTTTCCAGAATGAACTTTGTTAAATTTTACAGATATTGTTTGATTTATGAGGTTGAGTTCATAACAGATGCAAATTTGAGGAATTATGTGTAGAATACCAGAAAGACTTTAGTGTTTGGCAATTTATTGAGATAAATTAAGATAAATCCATAGTACAAGACATAAACCAAGGTGGTCATCTTTGTGTGGTGAAGTAGCATTTTTTTCTTTTCTTTTTTAAACTTTCCTGTATTTAAAATCTTTTACACAAAACACATTCAATTTGTAATTAGAAAAAAAAACCCAAATTTTTAAGTGTCCATAGTCAAAAGTATACCTGGATTTGTCTTAATTTTTCTCTGAATTTCTTAAGAAATCTTTGTATTAGCTTTTTTATCTACATTAAGATATATTTTGTTGGCTGGGCATGGTGGCTCACTCCTGTAATCCCAGCACTTTGGGAGACCCAGGCGGGTGGATCACTTGAGGTCAGGAGTTTGAGACCAGCCAGGCCAACATGGTGAAACCCCGTCTCTACTAAAAATACAAAAATTAGCTGGGCGTGGTGGTGCACGCCTGTAGTCCCAGCTACCTGGGAGGCTGAGGCAGGAGAATCGCTTGAACCTGGGAGGCGGAGGTTGCAGTGAGCCGAGATTGCACCAATGCACTCCAGCCTGGGTGACAGAGTGAGACTCCATCTCAAAAAAATACATATATATTTTGTTGATTCTGATGCATTTTAGACTAGGAAATTTTATATTTTACCCTGCTCTCCTAAAATGAAACAGTGAAGACATCATTGCAGACAACCTTACTCAGCCAAAAACAAAACAATGAAAACACTCCACCCTCTGTATATTTTACTATAACTTTAATTCTGTTCTTTGTTCATGTAATTGCTTTGGTTGGGAGTCTAAGATAAACTCACTTTATGTTTCACATCCTATTACAATCAGATGTTTTAATGAATTAGTATTGTGTGTGTGTGTTGTGTGTGTGTGTGTGTTATAAATTATTTTTAAATAGCAATTGTAGTTATCTTGAGACCAGTTTAAAATTTTAACAATTAGAATAAGATGAGAAAATGATATCCAGGGTACAGAATAATAATGCCATTGGGGTATACAAGATCACATTGATTTGTTCTTTAAATGTCTTTCAGAGTGGTATTTTAGTGGCCTAAGAACAATTGTTGCTTTCCTAAATAAGGGTTAATCTTACTTTCATAGGATCAGGTTTAATTGGAGAAATTTTGTTAAAAACAGAGGAAGTTAAAATGAAATAAAAGGTGGCTGGGCGCAGTGGCTCACGCCTGTAATTCCAGCACTTTGGGAGGCCAAGGCGGACAGATCACCTGAGGTCAGGAGTTCGAGACCAGCCTGACCAATACAATGAAACCCCGTCTCTACTAAGAATACAAAAATTAGCCAGGCATGGTGACATGCACCTGTAATCTCAGCTACTTGGGAGGCTGAGACAGGAAAATCGTTTGAATCTGGGAGGCGGAGGTTGCAGTGAGCTGAGATCATGCCATTGCACTCCAGCCTGGGCAACAAGAGCAAAACTCCATCTCAAAAAAAAGAAAAAGAAAGAAAGAAAAGGTGATGAATTAAATGATAACACATTAGAGCCAGAGCTAAAGGAAAAATTGCTGATAACGTATTTTTTTCTTGTGCAGATACGTAGGTAACCTTTCCAGAGATGTGACAGAAGTCCTTATACTTCAGTTGTTCAGTCAGATTGGACCCTGTAAAAGCTGTAAAATGATAACAGAGGTAAGATCTTCCCAGTTCCATGTGCTGACAATTAGCATGATGGGTTGATTAGCATGATTTTAAAATTTCATTATAAGCCTCAAGTTATTCTGGTGGAGAGATTTGTGTTGTGTTGACTTATTACTTTGATTTGACTGACAAACTAGGCTTAGAATGGAGTTTTATTTAAGAGGGCAAAGTTTCTGTGCTGTTAATCTCAAACGGTCATTCTTCATGGTGTGGTTATCTTGAAGTGATTCTGCTTTTAGAACATTATTAGAGCTCATTTCAGAATGGTGAAAAATTGGAAAGTATTTCATACAATTCCAATAAGAATGTTAACGATTTAGACAGCATATGTTCATGTGCGAGAACACGAAGTTATTATGTGTGTAGTGTGCAGCACCGTTCGTCTTGTGTGTCTGTAGCAAATACTTACCTTTTTATACTTTCCTGCTAAGACTGTAGCAGCACCCAATTAGTCATGTTTTAGGCTTTTTTTCCTTGTGTTTTTGTTCATTGATCAGCTTTATTTATTTATTTATTTATTTATTTATTTATTTATTTTTTGACTATTTGCTATGTACTAGATACTGCAGTAAGTGCTAGAGATACACTGGTGAATAAAGATAGTTTCCTTGGCCCAGAGAATTTCACAGTTTAGTAGGGAGACAAAGGAATTAGCAGGCACTTAGGAAATAGGATAATAAATGCTCTAGAAGCAGACAACTTAAAGTGCTGTGGGAGCAAATGTGTATCCAGCGCAGCCTTAGGTCAGTGAGCGGCTTCTTGGAGGAGTCACTGCCTAGGCGGAAACCTTAAAAGGATAGTAGTACATACTGGCTAGAAAGGAATTGAGGGAAGAAGGGATCCAGGTTGGTAGGGAGAGCAGGAGTGCTTGAGACAGAGAGGGAAAAATAGAACCCGTAGCATGGTTGTAGTTAAAATGGGATTAGTCATAAAAGATGGCAGGAGTATGGAAAGGGCTAGAAACTGTGCTGAGGAGTTTGTTTTATCCTGAAACGGAGAACTGTTAAAAACCTTTAAAGTGCATTGGCCTTTTGATTGTCTTTCCCAAGTAATGACAATCATCATTTTGTTCTGGTATTATATTTTTCCTTCCTGCCTTTAATTATTTATTTGTGCTTTCATCGATCAAAAATTTCCTTTGCACTAGGCACTATACAAGGTACTGGAGATATAATGGAGAGACAGCCAAATGAGTTTCCCAAGCAAATAGGGATGTAAGCCATGAAGAGAATAAAACAGAGTTCTGTGATGATTGGAGGGTTGGTGCTATATGGGCTAGGTGATGAGAGATGTCACCTCTTTGAGCTGAGACGAATAACAAGATGGTGCTATCTATGGTAAGAGCTGGAGGCAGAGGAAACAGCAAATACAAGTCTTGAGTTGGTAATGAACTTGTGTTTGTTGAATCAAAGACCGATGGCTAGAGTCTGGTGAGTGATGGAGGGGAGTTAAGGGAAATGAGTCTAACAGCAGGATTCAGAATCCCAGGGCATTATGGTCCATGACATAGTTTAGGTTTTACTCTGATTGCAGTGGCAGACCAGTGGAGGGGCTTAAGCAGGGGGATGAGGTGCCAAGATTTGCATTTTTAAGCTTACTACTCTATGTAGAGAATGACTGTTATATGGAGAATAGATTGTAGCGGGCAAGAGCAGAAGGAGAAAAACCATCTGGATTTACTTCACTAGTCTAGGTAAGAGATGATGGAGGCTTATTCTCGAAAGTGCTAGCCGAAGTCAAGATAAGGACAGACGTTGATAGATTTGGAATATATTTTGGAGATAGAATTGATAGGACTGGGTTGGCTGTGGGACATAGGGAAAGGAAGAAATCAGGAAATACCCTAAGATTCATGTTAATGCAGTTGTATAGTTGGTAATGCTATTTATTTGCTAAAATGGGGGTGACATGATGGATGTCACCATGGGGAGTGGTGGGAATCAGGAATTGTGTTTTGGATGTTAGATTTAAGACATGAATTAGACATCAAAGTGGACGTTAGATTAGGCAGTTGGGTAAAGTAGTTTGCAACTCTGGCGAGACCGTGCTGAAGCTTGCAGTGGTATTTGAAACCATGAAGCCGTGGGACTAGATGAGTTCACAGAGAATGATGGTAAAGAAGAGCACAGAGGCTGTGAGGTCTGAGCCCTGGACCAGCTCACCATTTAGAGTTTGAGTAAGGGAAGAAAGATCCTACAGTGAGGAAACAGGAAAACCAGAGTGTGGTAGGAGACAGAGAAGAGAATGTTTAAAGGAGGATGGTGGTCAACTGTAGTGAATTCTGCTTGGAAGTAAAGATTAGGACGGAAAAGGAATCAGAAGCAGCAGAGAGGTCATTGTTGAGCTCAACATGCAGTTTCAGTGGCATGGTTGGCTTGGAAGCCGACAGAAGTAGGTTTAGGAGAGAACGGGTTATGAGAAAGTGGGGAAAGACTCACTAGAAAATTTTTGAGAAACATTTGATAAAGATTTAACAGTATTTTTTAAAACCCCATGTATACATACAGCTATTTGAAGGGTAGAGGGACTCGAAACGAATTTTCGTAACATGCGTATTCTAGAACTCCTAGATTTGAACTTGTAAAGTCTCATATTTCTCTGTCTTGACATTTACGTCATCCAACAAAAATTGGTGACAACGCTAAATAAGGTAGGGACATAACTGATTTTTTTTTTTTTTTTAAGAGACAGTGTCTGACTCTGTCGTCCAGGCCGGAGTGCAGTGGCACCATCATGGCTCACTGCAGCTTCCAACTCCTGGATTCAAACGATCCTCCCACCTCAGTCTCGCAAGTAGCTGGGACAGCACCGCCACACCTAGTTCATTTTCAAATGTTTTTGTAGAGATTGGTTTCACCATGTTACCAATGGTCCCGAACTCCTGGCTGGTCCTGAAGTCCTAGGCTCAAGTGATCCTCCTGCCTCTGCCTCATCCTCCTAAAGTGCTGAGATTATAGGCATGAGCCACTGCACCCAGCCATAATTGATTTTTTTTTTGAGACGGAGTCTTGCTCTTTTGCCCAGGCTGGAGTGCAGTGGCATGATCTCGGCTCACTGCAGCCTTGGCCTCCTGGGTTCAAGTGATTCTCCTGCCTCAGCCTCCTGAGTAGCTGGGACTACAGGTGCGTGCCATCACGCCCAGCTAATTATTTTTTATTTTTTATTTTTTTTGTATTTTTAGTAGAGACAAGGTTTCACCATATTAGCCAGGATGGTCTTGATCTTCTGAGCTCGTGAACCGCCCACCTCGCCCTCCCAAAGTGCTCGGGTTACAGGCATGAGCACTTTTTTTTGAGACAGAGTCTGGCTCTGTCGCCCAGGCTGGAGTGCAGTGGCACGATCTTGGCTCACTGCACCCTCTGCCTCCCAGGTTCAAACGATTCTCCTGCCTCAGCCTCCTGAGTAGCTGGGATTACAGGCACCCGCCACCACACCCAGCTAATTTTTTGTATTTTTGGTAGAGATGGGGTCTCACTGTGTTGGTCAGGCTGGTCTCGAACTCCTGACCTCAAGTGATCCAGTTGCCTCAGCCTTCCAAAGTGCTGGGATTACAGGTGTGAGCCACTGCGCCCAGCCCATAATTGATTTTTAGGATGTCACTTGGTGGTGTAAATAAGAAGCTTCCAGAGAGTATAAACTCTAGTACAGAGTATCTAGCAGCTATTTATTTTTCTTTCATAAATTTCATTTCAGTATGTGAAAAATCCTTTTTCCCCCATAGTTTTATGAGTTTTTTTTTACTTTAGATGTTGTTGTTTATCATAGAATCTAGCTTTCCTTATGTAATACAAATATATATTATTGATTCTAAGTCAAATTTTTTTAGAATTTTAATATCTCTGACAGTTGAGGTGTGACTTAGAAATAAGTGGTGTCTTAAATTAGATGAAATGCAATGTGATGTGAATATATAAAATATGTGATGTTAGTAAGTATATATATATATATACATGCACGTGCATACATTGATTGGGAGCTGGCCTACTATTAGATAGATTTGAAATTGGTATTCACGAGTAGACTAGTTTCCTAAAGTGTATGGGATTATCATAGATCTACTATTGGACCCCTGTATGTTTTGCTGTGATTATCAATGTTTTCCGTAGAGACCACTGGGGCAAAAGAGATAGGAGTGAAAGGAAAACTCAACTAGCACAGTTTTAGCCTCTTATTTATTTTGATGTCCTTTCTTCAATGAATGTTTATGGTAGATGTAATAACTCTTTTATAAGAATTTAAATGTGTGTTTTCATTTGAAGTCTTCCCCCATTTCCTTTCTTTACGTCTTAAGAACAGCATTCACGTGGCTACAACAGTAGGATTTTGTATGAGAGCCCATAGTTTTGTTGTCAGTATTAACAATCCCACTTTTTTTCCCTCAAGGAAATGCCTTCTGGTTCCTTTGCCACTATTGTTTAGACGTCTTATTTTGGATTTTTCTTCTAAAACTTTCCTGGAATGAAAAACTGTTGTGGTTGAAAAGATCTTTATTTTATCTGGTATATTTATCCCTTGTAAGTCCAACTAGAATTCCACATTTTAAATATTATTCTTACAGGGCATTTTACATTGAATAATGATGGATGTTTTAGCCTTACATAAAAATATATATTTGTACGGTTGTGCAGCTATTCAGTATAGGTTGCAGTTTCATAGAAATTCATTTCTAGTTTGGTTGTCAGGTGAGAATGTTGCTATAGCTTAGGTAGTACTACTTTCTTCACATCTTTATAAATGTGTTTTAGGTAACTACTGTCAAGCACAGGGTTGCAGAATATATTTATATAGATTTTTTATATGGTGTTTTTATGATGTAAAATTGTAGCTTTGTCTTGGAATATTTTATTCAGATACATTTTCAGAACCTCTTTTCTTGATCACCGCTGTTATTTCTCTCATCTTTGGAAGACCAAATTCAAAGTATATAGAATCTTCAGTACGTTAGACTATTTTGGAAGGTAGGGAATTCATTTCAGTAGCTGGTTATAAAGCTTAAGTTTTCCTGTTTTTATTTTCATTCTTTCCATATCCAGAAAAGAAATCAATAAAATTCAGTCTTTGTAGCAGTATAGAATTCCATCATTTGTAGTATTGATCCTAATTTTGATCAGTAGTTTATGAAGTTGGTTCATGCTGTATTTCTGTGTACTGGGATACCACTTATAGAGGATTATGATGCATAAGTAGAATGTATTTTAAAAATAATGTTGGAGAAGGAAAGTAGTGGTAAGGAGTGGTCCTCATCAGATCTGAGTTTGAGGTTTTGTTTGGTTTAATATAATCTTCTATTTTATATTTAACACACTTCACCAGAATTCTTTATTTTCATTTAATACTGATGCTCATGATTCTACAACTGCTTTTATAGTTCCATTTGAGTGCAGCAGTATTCTGAGGTGCAAAGTCAGGTTTAGCTTTAAATCTTATTTTAAAAGTGTTAGGCTTTCATAAGCTTATGCAGTCTCACCTTGTACATTCCTAGCTATCAGTAATGTTTTTTCCTGGATTTTCTTCTCAGCAACCCGATAGCAGAAGGGTCAACTCTTCTGTTGGATTTTCTGTTTTGCAGCATACAAGCAATGACCCATATTGCTTTGTGGAATTTTATGAACACAGAGATGCAGCTGCTGCATTAGCTGCTATGAATGGGAGAAAAATTTTGGGAAAGGTAAGATAATAGGATGATGGCACCTTATGAGTACATATATTTGCATGTCAAACTAGTTTGTATTCTTTCTAGGCAAATTTTTGAACAGATATTCGGCTGCTGAGTGATGGTTTTGCTTTATTCAGCTTAGTGCTTTTACAAAAATAACCCTGCTTGATAAATGATTTAATAAGTGGTAAGTGTTATAACTCATGACATGCCTAATAATTTTATTAAATATAATCTTTATTTTTAGGAGGTCAAAGTAAACTGGGCAACCACACCAAGTAGCCAGAAAAAAGATACTTCCAGTAAGTACTCCTGCTGCATTTTACTGTGGAAGAGTTCTGAAATTATCCAGGAGGCATTACCAGCTTAAATAGGGGTTTTTTTTCCTCCTCTAGAGTTGCCTTAAAAAGGTTTTAGTGGCTGACTTCTTAAGTATTTGATTACCAAATGCTCTGATTTCAGATCACTTCCATGTGTTTGTTGGGGACTTGAGTCCAGAAATTACAACAGAAGATATCAAATCAGCATTTGCCCCCTTTGGTAAAATATCGTAAGTATCATAATCAGTACTACACTCAGTCATGATAGGCAGAATTGTATATGATTAACTTGTAATTGAATTAAGATTTTCTTTCTCCAGTTAGTATGGTTTTGTTTTGTTTTTTATTTTTTATTTATTTATTTTGGTTTGTTTTGAGTAGTGGATGTTGTTGAAAATGTTAATGTCATTTCAGTGTCTTGGGGTCTCGTTTTCATCTAATCCTGTGTATAATATGTTAAAAAAAATTCAAGTGATTCTGTTTGTTATCTTTGAAGCAGATGTTTGAATGGTAAAATTTATAAAGTCTAACTTTTTGTCATATGTTTTCAAAATTTCGTGGTTTAGGATAATGAGTTAAAAGTAAATGTGATTTATACTATGTAAGAGTTCAATAACTTTTATAGGAGGAATTTATAAATGGGGGAGAGTAGGTAAATCCTTGGATATATTGTGATTAAATTGGAAATGTTCATGTTTTATTATGGTAAATGTGTTTTTGATATTTTAGCTGTAAGTGAAAAGTACTATTATACTATTAAAATGTTTCATTGTATGAGTCATAAATGTGGGATTAATTAGTAGATGTTTTTGTTAGTGATATTTGATTCTACTAGTTAAGAGGCAAATGTGGTTTGATTTTTAACAACATATGCTCAGATTTTATTGTTGTTACTTGGTAAAAAATATATTGGAAAACTAAAAATGGTTATGAATTGTAGAAAATGTTTATCATAATTTATCTTTCTGATTAAAATCAGTTTATTTTGTATATTTCCTGTAGATTTAAATTAAACATCTTAGTACTACTTTACAGGAAAGTGTTTCAACTAAGAACAACAATATTCTCTCTATACAATTTGTTGTTCTATAGATTTAATTTCTTTAAAAGATTTAATTCTTAACTTTCTGTTTTGATATTTGCTTTGCTTTTTAATCTAAATGTGGTAAGTAGTACTATTTTAAAAATCAATATAAAAATAATACAGGTTGCTGTTTTTCAATCTTTATTTATACCTGAGACCTGCAGTTTTTCTTAAGTCCAAGTCACAATTAAAAGTAATAGCATTCTGGTTATTTTGCAGAATTGCTCATAAGAATGGACAGGATCTTGAAGGCTAACTGCAAGGAACTGTGCACACTGGAACTCAGTTGTAGTTTTTTTTCTCATTTCTATTTATTCTTATTATACATTATTTATATATACATATTTTAGTATTTACATTTTAACATTCTATATTCAGTGGAGTTCTATATTTCCAATCATTTAACTTACTCACTAAAATTTCTGTGTAAATTTGTTGTTTTCGTACTGGTGTGCTTAGCATTGTTGTTAGTTTTTTATTCTCCTTTCTTAAATTTCTGAAAATGTCAATTTTTCAAAATTTACAGCTGCCCAAACTCCAAAATGATGGTAGAGAATTGACCAAGAAAAATAAAGAAATCTGTTAACAGGCCATGTATGCCTTTTTAATTCCTATTTTTTCCTCTTTTTCAATTTTTTAATATTTCATATATTTTGTATCACTAGGCAGAAGACATTTAACTATTTAGAGATTGCATGGTAAAGTAGTTAGTATTGTTACAGTAATTTATAGAATCAGTAAACCTTAGAGGACACTAGTAAATAGAATATTAGAAAGGGAAACTGTTGTTCCTATTAATCTTCAAATTTGAGCATTTAGTTTAGAAAGCACAGGCTATTTGATTAGGTTGCATGTTTATTACATGTTTTTGTCCTACTGCTTTTTTCTAACAGGTAAAGAAGCATTAGGGAGAGTTCAGGAATGGTTGTAGTTAATTAGGGCTAACTGGAATTTTATTTTAAAAATGCTCACAATACAGTGTGTGTGGTTCCTTTTAGTTTTTATTTTGAGGGTGGCTCTTACTTCCCTCATTTAGCTGTGCTTCTTTTCACAGGGATGCCCGGGTAGTTAAAGACATGGCAACTGGAAAATCCAAAGGCTATGGTTTTGTATCTTTTTATAACAAACTGGTACGTTCTTCCATCTCAATTTATATTTTTTAATACTAAATTTAGTCATTAGTTACTTAATGTATTGAATCTGAAACTTGAATATACTTGAATGTTAACTACAAACACAGCTTTTTTGTAATGTGTGTGTTTTAATAATAGAGTATAATTTCATTCTTCTTTCATAAACTCAAAAACAAATAGCTAGAAAAAGAATGATTATACTATAAGGAAGATTATTAAAATTGTGTTTGTACGTTGGTGAAGGTCAGATGGATTTAGAAGTAAAGCCTAAGTCTAGGACAGATGAGCTAATCTGAGAATTTAGAGGGTAGGTAAAGTATATTCAGTTTTAACCATGAAAATCTCAGTTTTAACTCTTCCTTTTAAATTATTATTCATACTCATATAACTGGGATGTTAATGACTACAACAAATTATGTAAACAAAAATTTAAGCAATTTATCTTGATTTTTGCATATATTCTTTGTAAAAGAGGTACCAAAGTAAGCATTTACGTTAACTGTAACATTAAATAATAAAGTGGGCTTTGATTTTAAAGCAGTTTCAATAACTTAAATCAAGTTTTTTTTTTTTTTTTTTTTTTTTGAGATAGAGTCTCGCTCTGTTGCCCAGGCTGGAGTCCAGTGGCGCCATCTCAGCCCACTGCAACCTCCACCTCCCGGGTTCAAGCGATTGTGCTGCCTCAGCCTCCTGAGTAGCTGGGATTACAAGCATGTGCCACCACACCCAGCTCATTTTTATGTTTTTGGTGGAGACATGGTTTCACTTGGGTTGGCCAGGCTAGTCTCAAACTTCTGACCTCAAGTGATCCTCCCACCTTGGCCTCCCAAAGTGCTGGGATTACAGGTCATCTACATTTTATTGAAGTGGTAAGATAAAGGGCCAGAGTATTCTGTTTTTACTTAGATTGAATCTCAAGTTCACATCATTTTCTAGTTGGTAATAGTTCAGTTTTGTTTTGTTTAGGATATTTAGTAAATTCATCTACTGATTTGTATTGGAACCAGCAGCGCCGATATTTTATTTCATCTTACTGAGTCTTACTTATCACTCTTTTCTTTGTGATTGAGCTTTCTTTCTTTTTTATCCATAGGATGCAGAAAATGCGATTGTGCATATGGGAGGTCAGTGGTTGGGTGGTCGTCAAATCCGAACCAATTGGGCCACACGTAAACCACCTGCACCTAAAAGTACACAAGAAAGTAAGATATGTCCACTGTGTGTGTTAAAATTATAGATTCTTCACAAAATCATCTATCATGTATTCATCTAGTCTCAATTTCTAATTTATTTATGTAAGAGACAAGGTCTTGCTCTGTTGCCCAGGCTGGAGTGCAGTGGCATGATCTTAGCTCACTGTAGCCTGAAACTCCTGGGTATAAGTGATCCTTTCACCTCAGCCTCCCGAGTAACTGGGACTACAGGGACATGCCACCATGCCCAGCTAATTTGTAATTTTTTTATAGAGACAGGGTCTGGTTATGTTGTCCAGGCTGGACTTAGTATTTAATTAGTGTTGCAAGACACTAATTATTTCATTTTATATTTCATTATCTGAAAATAATTGGGCTGTGGTATAAGTATTTTTGGAGCTGTGAATCACCTGATTTTATAGATCAAATCTGTGTCAAATCATAGCATCAAGAAAAATTATGTTTTCTCCTCCCATTGAGGCATATCTTTTTTTTTTTTTTTCTGAGGCGGAGTCTCGCTCTGTCACCCAGGCTAGAGTACAGTGGCGCGATCTCGGTTCACTGCAACCTCCGCCTCCCAGGTTCGAGCAATTCTCCTGCCTTAGCCTCCTGAGTGGCTGGAATTACAGGCGTGTGCCACCACACCCAGCCAATTTTTGTATTTTTAGTAGAGACAGGGTTTCGCTGTGTTGGTCAGGCTGGTCTCGAACTCGTGACCTCGTGATCCACCTGCCTCAGCCTCCCAAAGTGCTGGGATTACAGGCGTGAGCCACCGTGCTCTGCCTTAATTTTTGTATTTTTAGTAGAGACAGGATTTCGTCATGTTGGCCAGGCTGGTCTCGAACTCCTGACCTCAGGTGATCTGCCCACCTCAGCCTCCCAAAGTGCTGGGTGCCCGGCCTGAGGCATATCTTAATGGTATATAGTAATTAACAAAAGAGTTTTATAGTACAATATAACAGTCAACGTTTTTGTTTTGTTTCTGCATACAGACAACACTAAGCAGTTGAGATTTGAAGATGTAGTAAACCAGTCAAGTCCAAAAAATTGTACTGTGTACTGTGGAGGAATTGCATCTGGGTTAACAGGTACAATGTTTGGTTTTCTGATCACCTCTGAGGAGCTTCATCACTATTCTTATGAATTTCATGATACACATCAGCCATGTTTTATTTGTATGTTTTGTTTTATAGATCAGCTTATGAGACAGACATTCTCACCATTTGGACAAATTATGGAAATAAGAGTTTTCCCAGAAAAGGGCTATTCATTTGTCAGGTAACACTTTACTTGAAATATCATTATTACTCTTACATTTGATTCATTTCTTTCACTTATGTTCCCCAGGGTATCAGTGTCTGTTATTTTAGTGCTTCTTTGCAATATAGAAGTTGAAGCTACCTACCTAATATACTTTAGAAAAAAAATACCAACTTACAGGTGTAAACTGATGAGTTTCCATGTTATTTATTGTGTTAGGTTCTTAAAAAATAAAAGACAAAACCATATCATTTTTCTTTCTTAGATTTTCCACCCATGAAAGTGCAGCCCATGCCATTGTTTCGGTGAACGGTACTACGATTGAAGGACATGTGGTTAAATGCTATTGGGGTAAAGAATCTCCTGATATGACTAAAAACTTCCAACAGGTAATTCAATTTTTCATAGCACTCTTTAAGGTTTCCATCTTACATGTCACATAAAAGCTTTGGAAACTCTGTAAAATAAACAATAAAATAAAGCATATAGCTACTTTCAGTTGATTGTATTTCAAAATTGATTATTTGCGGTATTAACTGAATCTTAATACTTTCTTTTCACAGGTGTCACCACCCCAATAAACTTAGACAATGATAAATAACAGAGTCCTATTCACATAAGGGTGCTTACTTAGTTTTTCTCTTCCTTGTCTCCCACTCTTTCTTCATATACGGTGTTTCTTACGTGTTCCCTAAAACAATAATTTGCTTTTTCCTAGGTCGACTATAGTCAATGGGGCCAATGGAGCCAAGTGTATGGAAACCCACAACAGTATGGACAGTATATGGCAAATGGGTGGCAAGTACCGCCTTATGGAGTATACGGGCAACCATGGAATCAACAAGGATTTGGAGTAGAGTAAGTTGTTTGGGTTTTTCCAGTATAGAAACGTATGGTTCTGACAAAATAAATAAAAGTGTGTTTTCCTAGGGAGAATCTATTTTAATTATATACATTGAGCTATTTGGCATTATGAGCATTATAGAAACAAATCTAACAAAATATGATTTATGAGGCTGAGAAATTACTTCTCATTACCTAGGTGGAAAGCGGGGATTGGGGTAACATTTAGTGTGTCCTATGATCCCTGTGAGCAGTTGGTAGAATTTGATTTACATTTCTGATACACTTTTATTTATTTTTGCATGTAAAAGATCTTTGTCCAGATATATTCAGAAGTTTGAGGGTTTTATGCCTATGTGGTATGTGTGAGAAATCTGAGGTTTGTGTGATACAAAGTAACTGGCTTTTTTTTTTTTTTCTTTTGTTGATAGAGTGGTTTCCTCCTTTGTAATTCCCCTGCCCACAGCCAGCCCATATCTTTATTTTCTGATTTCTTCCTTTGAGACTGTTTCCAACATGAACTTGTGTTTTTAAAATTTCTTATGTAATAGATGATGTGTTGAATCATCCACAATTTTTAAAAAATTAGTTTGCAGATACTCCTCAGACATCATTGTGTTAAGTTGTGGTTATCTTAAAAATATCGAAGACTAATACTGGAATATGTATTCTACACATATATCATTTATTTCTTTGATCTTTCTATTTGTTGTAGGTGTGTTGATTTCTGGTTTTCTATTCTGTGATTAGGCTCTGCTTGATTTTTGTGTAAATACATACGTGATTTTTTTTTTTCTTGTGTTTGCTGAAGATTTTTTTTTTTTCTTCCAAGTCAATCACCTTCTGCTGCTTGGATGGGTGGATTTGGTGCTCAGCCTCCCCAAGGACAAGCTCCTCCCCCTGTAATACCTCCTCCTAACCAAGCCGGATATGGTATGGCAAGTTACCAAACACAGTGAGCCAGGACTCTAAAAAAAAAATTGTAATTCATGATAGGCTTCGATTTCCTGTGACACTCTGAAGACATGAAAGTAGACATCGGAAAATGAAAATATTTATTTTAAAAATTGAAATGTTTGGAACCTTTAGCACAGATTTGCTTTGGTGAAGGACACATGTCTTCTAGTTCTGCCTTTTTAAGTTTTTGTTCATGATGGATATGAACATGATTTTTCTTTGTGTACAAAAACTAAAATAAAGTCAATAAAGACAATTCTGACTACAAATTTTGATATAATAGGAAAAATGGCTAATACATTTTGATTCTTAGATACTATTCCATTTTTATCTTGCTGTTCAGTATTTTAACTCACTGTGTTTTTAAAAGAGCAAAAAAGGGAGGATCGTGAAAACCTGGGAATCACATATAAGTTCATCCTGAATCCTGATACTCCCCTCCCCTTCCCTGAGGTGGACCACATTTGAAGTCAGCAGAGAAAAATTGTGATATTCAGAAGAAATGTGTGATTTTGGAGTCGCTTTGGAGGAAATATTTTCTTTCTCTATGCCTAAAGAAACTGAAGCCAGACTGAAGTTGTGCACCCTAAAAAAGGAGCAGCATTGTTTCAGTTACTTGAGTAAATGTTGGTGGTCCACGTTAAGACATATTTTTAAAACTTCCAAAAGTGTCGATTATTAAAATTGTAGTATTTTACATTTCATTTTGGGGGGAAATCCAAGTATGGTGTTTGTATTGAAGTCAGACAGTCATACTTGTGCTTTTACATGAAGTTTAAATGATACACATTGTAAATATTCAATAACTACAGTGTTTAAAAAGCATGCTTCAACATAGAAGTAGCAGCAATGTAATTATTTGAAGTAACACTTAACACACTCCACTGCATTGAATGCAGTGGATTGATCAGAATGTTAAGACTGACATTTCCAAGGTTGGCTACTATGTAAAATTAAAATTACACAAATTGTGCAGAAAAAGCCTTAATTTTAATTTCATACAATCTTTGATGCATTAGTATGTTCTAAAATGTCATTGGGAATTAGTTTTTCGGTTTTTTTGTTTGTTTTTTGTTTTTTTTTTGCTTTACATTACTTGGTATGTAAATACCTTGATTAAAACCTTGTAAACCAATTTCAAGGTTACTATAAGTTGTATAGTACAAGTGTTTTTTAAAAATCTTGGGGTGTTTTTAAAAATTAAGATATATTTTGCCCAAGAATTTTTTTAACGAGATTGCTAAAAACATCTTATTTAGACGCTTCAATGTACCAATTTATAATTGGATATTCAGTTTAAATAGTACACAGAGTTGTGGCTTTTATTTTCAATTAATTTTTTTCCTTGTGGGCAGTGTGCATGGTTTCATAAGCCTGAGCAGAGGCTTAAGTTGTATGTGTGCAGAGTTTCTGAAGAAATCAATTGGAAGATGCAGAAGACTGAGGTTTGCTTTCAAGATATTTTTCAGGCTGTGTGGGTAAAATTTGCCTCAAATTTCTATCAAACAGGAATGTAAAATAGATAAAATCCTATGTATTTGAATTGTCAGAGCTAGGGAGTGCAAATGTTTTGGCAATGTATTCAAAATACTGGCCTGGGCACCAAAGAGAAAATAGCCTTTTACAGTTACATGGTAAGATGCAGTTGGTACCCACAAGTTACTATTCTCTAAACATTTGAAGTTTTACGATTAGCTTTAAAATAATGATGGTTTTATAAATTGGTGATCACAATAATTTTGGTATTACTTTCCTCCTTTTCCCACTTAGCAATACAGCCAAATGTATTCAACATAAAAATTCATAGGGTCTGAAATTCATAGCTGGGCCAAATTTTTTATGGCACCTTAGTTTTACCATAATGGTCACCTATTACACTCTTCTGTTATAAAATATACCCTTATTTCTTTTGTTTATAGTATCTTTAAGGAATGTTTTTGGAAAAGTTAATTTATATTTTATAGGGAGAACACTCAATAAATTATGTTAACTGTGCCCCCGAGTTAAAAATTTTATGAATATATGTGAAACTTGAACAACTGAAGACTTTTTTTAATCGATAAAATTAAAAATGCTTAGTATGCCTGTTTTGGTCTGCCAGTAAATTAAGTAGCTTATTGAGATAACTAACAGCTAAATATAGCTGTAGTGTTTCCTGACTGTATATTCTATGATTTAATAAAATTATCCAGACTAGTTATATTGCCACAGTAAACATGTGACTGAAGTGTCCTTCATCTTAATCTGAAAGAGGGCAAAATTTTATGATCAGTTAATGGAAGTTATTTCATATTAAGTGGTTTTTTTGTTTGTTTGTTTGTTTTTTGTTTTTTTTTTTTTTTTAGATGGAGTCTTGCTCTGTCGCCAGGCTGGAGTACATGTAGTGACAAGAACTTGGCTCACCACAACCTCTGCTTCCCAGATTCAAGCGATTCTCCTGCCTCAGCCTCCTGAGTAGCTGGGATTCCAGTCACATGCCACCATGCCCAGCTAGTTTTTTTGTATTTTTAGTAGAGATGGGGTTTCACCATGTTGGCCAGGATGGTCTCAATCTCCTGACCTCGTGATCTGCCCGCCTCGGTCTCCCAAAGTGCTGGGACTACAGGCGTGAGCCACGGTGTCTGGCCTTTTTTTTTTTTTTGAGACGGAGTCTTGCCCTGTCACCAGGCTGGAGTGCAGTGGTGCCCTCTCAGCTCACTGCAACCTCCGCCTCCTGGGTTCAAGTGATTCTCCCGCCTCAGCCTCCCGAGTAGCTGGGACTACAGATGCACGCCACCATGTCCGGTAAATTTTTGTATTTTTAGTAGAGACGGGGTTTCACCATGTTGGCCAGGATGGTCTCGATCTCCTGATCTCGTGATCCACCCACCTCGGCCTCCCAAGGTGCTGGGATTACAGGCGTGAGCCACTGCACCTGGCCATTAAGTGGTTTTTTAAATACAAAGCTGCTTATCCAAATGAAATGTACCATTTAAAAACTACGACTGGGCCGGGCGCAGGTGGCTCAGCCTGACCAACATGATGAAACCCCGTCTCCACTAAAAATACAAAATTAGGCGTGGTGGCCCGTGCCTGTAGTCTCAACTACTCAGGAGGCTGAGGCAGGAGAGTCTCGAACCCAGGAGACAGAAGTTGCAGTGAGCCAACATTGTGCTATTGCACTCCAGCCTGGGAAATAGAGCAAGACTCCGTCTCAAAAAAAAAAAAAAAAAATGCAACTGTTGCCGGGCATGGGGGTTCACACCTAATCCCAGCACTTTGGGAGGCTGAGGTGGGTGGTGGATCACCTACGGTCAGGAGTTTGAGACCAGCCTGGCCAACATGGTGAAACCCCGTCTCTACTAAAAATAACAAAAAAATTAGCTGGGCATCCTGGTGGGTGCCAGTAGTCCCAGCGACTTAGGAGGCTGAGGCAGGAGAGTTGAACCTGGGAGGTGGAGGTTGCAGTGAGCCGAAAATGCGCCACTGCACTCCAGCCTGGGCGACAGAACGAGACTCCATCTCAAAAAATAAGTTAATTAATTAAAAGTATGGCTGTTGAGCTAACAGACAATTTTATAACATGACCCAATGCTATCTTGATCCAACTTAAGCCTAAGAATCGTTGCTCCCCACCCCGTTCATCAGAAACATCAGCAGAGATTTTTTTGGCATGCAAGGAAATGTTTCTTATTTCATAATTATTTTGAGATTTATTTTGGTGATGTGTTTCTGACTGACTGCCATATTCTTTGTTCTCATAATTTCTCTACTAGTATTTCCATTCCCAACCCCCGTGCCATTCCCACTTGATTTTTATGTCTGCTGGCAGTGAGAGGCTAAAATGGCCAACTTAAGCCAAAGCTGTAAACAGTTGAAGTAAGTCTTTCAATAAAGACTAGACT
The DNA here is from genome assembly GCF_028885655.2 of Pongo abelii. Classification (NCBI taxonomy): domain Eukaryota; kingdom Metazoa; phylum Chordata; class Mammalia; order Primates; family Hominidae; genus Pongo; species Pongo abelii. The sequence continues at coordinate 126,627,556 of NC_071993.2, read as the reverse complement.
ATATGATAAGTGGCTTTTTCTTATTGTCGTTTATTACGTAATTATTCTACCAGGCTGCCATGAAATAAGCAACTGGGTTTTCTTTTAAGTTTTCAGTAAGTTATGTGGAGTATGTATGTAGTCAGAACCTATTTCCATGTTCTATGTAAGTGTTACCAAGTCCATTAGCTTTGTTGAATTAAAATTTAATCTCTGGATGTGAAGGAGTAGAAATTTGCATCCTTCTAAAAATGCATGCTCTGTTTAATATTAATATATTAAAATTTATTAATTTGGAGTCCTCAGATATGGGAACTAATTTTACTGTCTAGGTTGCTCTTTGGTAGTATCTATGAGTAAAGATGATACTTGACAAAAATAATTTAATAAATGTTTTAGATACTTTACTAGTAAGTATGTCCAAATTAAATTTCCCCTATTAAAAGTTAGCATTTGAGCTTCTACTTAATACATTATAAACATTGACTTTGCAATTTTATTACGTATTGGAAAGATGCAAAACCTATTTCCTTTAGACTTTAATAGTTTTTGTAAGCCTTCACTCTTAAGTGGTCCAAATGAGGGTTTTGCTTAAATGTGTATTCTGCTATGTTTAGTAATTAAATATTCTAGTAATTGGCCAGGCACAGTGGCTCACACCTGTAATCCCAGCACTTTGGGAGGCCGAGGTGGGCAGATCACTTGAGTCCAGGAGTTCGATACCAGCCTGGCCAACATGGCAAAACCCCATCTCTACTAAAAATACACAAATTAGCCAGCTGTGGTGGCGTATGCCTGTGATCCCAGTTACTTAGGAGGGTAAGGCAGGAGAATCACTTGAAGCTGGGAGGCGGAGTTTGCAGTGTGCTGAGATTATGTCACTACAGTCCAGCCTGGGCAGCAGAGCAAGACTGACTGAAAAATTAAAATATTCTAGTAATTATGTTTAAATAGGTTGCTGTAAATTAGATTGCCATCAATTCCATTTTCAAACAAGGAAATTATGTGAATATAACTTTAAACTTTTTTTTTTTGAGACAGAGTTTCACTCTTGTTCCCCAGGCTGGAGTGCAATGGCACAATCTCAGCTCACTGCAACCTCTGCCTCCCGGGTTCAAGCGATTCTTCTGTCTCAGCCTCCTGAGTAGCTGGGATTACAGGTGCCCACCACTATGCCTGGCTAATTTTTGGTATTTTTAGTAGAAACGGGGTTTCACCGTGTTGGCCAGGCTGGTCTTAAACTCCTGACCTCAGGTGATCCACCCGCCTCGGCCTCTCAGAGTGCGGGGATTACAGGCATGAGCCACCTCGCCCGGCCAACTTAAACATTTTATTGTTCCAGCTGGGCATGGTGTGGCTCACGCCTGTGACCCCAGCACTTTGGGAGGTTGAGATGGGAGAATCACTTGAGCCCAAGAGTTTGAAGCTACAGTGAGCCATGATTGTGCCACTCCAGCCTGGGTGACAGAGTGTGAATCTCTGTCTCTAAAATACAATAAAAAAATTTAAATGCAATATTAGTATGAAACCTGGGCTCCTATTTTCTACTTACTGATTTTATTTTGAAAGATGGCGTAGATAGGCCAGGTACTATAATTCATAAGGTACTTTGTGCAAATAGTTCTTTTATGGGCAAAGATGACTTTTGGTTTTGGAATTGCCTAAATGTGGAAGAAATTTAATTTATATCTAGGAAATAGGGGTAGATGAAATCTATATAATTTGTTGTTTTTATTTTAAGGGGGAAAAAAGGCACTGATAGCAATTGATCTTTTTATAGAATTAAGCTTTTGTGGCCGGGCGTGGTGGCTCACGCCTGTAATCCCAGCCCTTTGAGAGGCCGAGGCGGGCGGATCACGAGGTCAGGAGATCGAGACCATCCTGGCTAACACGGTAAAACCCCATCTCTACTAAAAATACAAAAAATTAGCCAGGCGTGGTGGCGGGCGCCTGTAGTCCCAGCTACTTGGGAGGCTGAAGCAGGAGAATCACTTGAACTGGGAGGCGGAGCTTGCAGTGAGCTGAGATCGTGCTACTGCATTCCAGCCTGGGCAACAGAGCGAGACTCCGTCTCAAAAAAAAAAGAGAATTAAGCTTTTGTTTGGGGGAAGAGAGAGACATAATCTACATAAATTTGATGGTTTGGTTTTTAAACAAGAATATCAGAGTAACAGCTGACGAAGTATATTCAATAAATTATTTCCTTAACTTTCCAACTCAAAATACATATGCCGAATTTTGTCTGTTCCAATTTATTGCACTTTAAAGAATTCACTAACCATTGTTTCTCTGAGATGTTCCTCTGGGAGTGATCCACATCTAATAATGTCTTGGAGTCAGCTTGGAAAGTTTGCAAACATGAATAAAACTGAAGTGCTTTTGGATAGCGTTTGAGGAAAGCCAGGGTGACTGTATGCTGGAAAGGAATCTCAGGAGTAAGCTGTCCAGTTGTTGATCTTCCAGCGGGGCTTAGCTTGCCCGTGGGTCTCCTCTTTTCACTTTCCTTCCTTCTTGGGAACTGACAAGAGTTTTGCAAAAAGCCTGGTTGTCATGGTGCTATAGAATTATGGCATTGTTAAGGTAAACCAGATTTTGCTGTATAAAATCAGCAGATACCATAACTTGCCCAAGTGTAATTTTTTTTCCTGGTCCTTTATCTTTCTTCCTTAGGTTTTGGTGTACCAGCAAAGAGAAGTCTGAAACCATCTAGACAAAAAAAGCATGAAATACGTAGCCATATGCAACTGTGCATGTTCTGAGAATTATTGTATAAATTTCAGGTTTTCACATTCAGTTCACTTTACTGGTTACAAGTTAAGAGTTGAGTTGTTCCATACTGAGTTTGTATGATTGTTTTTGCTCACAAAAATAAAGCTGATGTGTAAGTCTTAACAGCTTTTTTAAAAATGAGACTACCCATTTAATCATCTTAGCTTGCTACCTTTTGAAAAAGACTAAACTTGAAAAACATTTTTAATTTTCTCTGGCTAGGTTATATTTTAGCAGATGGCATAACTCATACTTTGTTTAATAAGGGTTCAGATTGGGGAAAAAGTGACGAAGGATGATGAAGGAGGGATAAGTCCTTGATTCAGGAGCACATTAACCTGAGACTAGACAATTCTGGGCAGGTGTAGTAAGCCATGAATGGATAATCGGGAGGGGTGTTGATATGCAATATGTTCCTGGTTTAAGACTGTGCACACTTTATCAAGACTAGAAGAATAACCAGGAGACTTACCAGCCTATTGAAAATAAAATATTACCAACACGTTTGCTGATAGATGGCCCTGATAGTTTGTTTTCAATTTCTTTTAAGGTATGTTTTTATTTAGCAATATGGGTTCTACTTGTGTATTAGAATGTTGGGCAAATGGTCTTGTTTTACAATAGTTGCCTTTGAGCATTTTCAGTAAAATGACAGGGATTAGGACGTCCTTTAAAATCCACATTTAACTTATTATACCCAGGGATATATTTTATTTTTTAAAAATGGATAACTTCATTCCTTGGTTGAAGCTCCCCGAAGGCAGGGACTTGGTTTGTTAACTACACAAATTCTGGTACTTGTAACAGTTCTTGGCAAGTGGTAGGTGTTCAGTAAATGTTAAATACATTAATATGATAGAGGAAATGAAAGTAAACATGTATTTTATTTAGTCTCCCTCTTGAAACCAGAACATTACCTTGTGTTCTATTTGAGTAGAACTTGATCAGAATTGGTGGGGTGCGTGTGAAAATGTAGATTCTGAGACTCTGCAGTTGTGGGTGAAGGTAGTCTGAAATAAAATTAATTGGCCTGGCGGGGCGCCGGTGGCTCACGCCTGAAATCCCAGCACTTACAGAGGCCGAGGCAGGTGGATCACTTGAAGCCAGGAGTTCAAGACCTGCCTGGCCAACATGGCACAACCGCGTCTCTACTAAAAATACAAAAATTAGCCGAGCATAGTGGCGCATGCCTGTAGTCCCAGCTACTCGGGAGGCTGAGGCACGACAATTGCTTGAACCTGAGAGGCAGAGGTTGCAGTGAGCTGAGATTGCGCCACTGTACTCCAGCCTGAGCAACACAGCGAGACTCTGTCTCAAAAAATAAATAAATAAATTGGGGCCGGGCGTGGTGGCTCGTGCCTGTAATTCCAGCACTTTGGGAGGCCGAGGTGGGTGGATCACCTGAGGTCAGGAGTTTGAGACCAGCCTGGCCAACATGGTGAAACCCCGTCTCTACTGAAAATACAAAAAAACTAGCCAGGCATGGTGGTGTATGCCTGTAATCCCAGCTACTCGGGAGACTGAGACAGAAGAATTGCTTGAATCTGGGAGGTGGAGTTTGCAGTGAGCCAAGATTGCGTCACTGCACTCCAGCCTGGGCAACAGGGTGAGACTACATCTCAAAAAAAAAAAAAAAAAAAAAAAAAAATTGGCTGGGTGTGGTGGCTCATGCCTGTAATCCCAGCACTTTGGGAGGCCAAGGCAAGCAGATCACTTGAGTCCAGGAGTTCAAGACCAGCCTGGCCAAAATGGCTAAACCCTGTCTCTACTAAAAATACAAAAATTAGCTGGGCATGGTGGCACATACCTGCAGTCCCAGCTACTCTAGAGGCTGAGGCAGGAGAATTACCTGAACCTGGGAGGTGGAGGTTTCAGTGAGCTGAGATCGCACCACTGCACTCCAGCGTGGGTAACAAAGCGAGACTCCCTCTCAAAAATAAATTAAAAAGTAATTAAAATTAAATTAATTGGCCTAGATTTCTTTTTTCTTCCTGGCTTGGGAGATTAAAACTACTAGCCATGGTTACACATTTTTCACGAAAACTAGGTGTTTTTCTTTTTTTTCAGAAGTACAGATATTTTTTAAACGTAGGTTTTTTTGTAGTTAATGTTATCCATTACTGCTATGCGATGTAGTTTGCCAAGCATCTTTCAGCAGTGGTTAGGGCTGGCCACAGTGGCTCACACTTGTAATCCAGCACTTTGGGAAACTGAGGTGGGAGGATGGCTTGAGGCCAGGATTTCAAGGCCAGTCTGGACAATGTAGTGAGACCCTGTCTCAAAAACAAAACAAAACAAAAAAAACCCAGGCATGGTGGCATGCCCCTGTGGGTCCCAGCTACTTGGGAGGCTGAGGTGGGAGGATTGTTTGAGCTCAGGATTTCAAGGCTGCAGTGAGCCCTGGTTGTGCCACTGCACTCCAGCCTGGACAACAGAGCGAGACCCTGTCTCAAAACAACAAGAACAAAGATGATTAGGATGCACTCCTAATGGGAATGTGTTGGGTGTGTGCCAGGTAGGAACCATAACTACTTCTGCATATCACTCTTCAAGAATGTGGGTGATCCTGGGCCATGTTTTAGGAAGAGGGGCTGCTAGCACAGCAGAACTGGGTTTCTGGACAGGCAACATCTGAGTATAACAGACAAAAATGGAACGAGCCATGGGAAGTGACACAGTTGAGATTCTTGAAGTGGAAAAAAAAAAAAAAAATATATATATATATATATAGCACAGACATCTGAAGTCAGCATGTGCTTCAGCATATTTGCTGATAAACTAGTTGGATTAGAAGGAAGTTTCTTAATTGTTTAAGTGAGAATAAGACAAATTATAAAAGACTTGTAGCAATCCTAGGAAAACAGTAGGCAATTTGAGTGTTGATGTTTGACTGTTTGATGTTCCCCATGTGAAGGCACAATTAAAGTAGTATGTTATTTAGAATTTAGTTCGTCCTTTTTGGGGGGCTGGAGTGCAGTGGTGTGATTATGGCTCACTACTGCCTTGATCTTCTGGGCCCAAGCAATCCTCCCAACGCAGCCTCCCAAGTAGCTGGGACTACAAATGTGCACCACCGTGCCCAGCTTTTATTTATTTTTTGTAGAGACAGGGTGTTAATATGTTGCCCAGGCTAGTCTTGAACTCCTGGGCTCAGCCTCCCAAAGTGTTGGAAATACAAGTGTGAGCCACTATGCCTGGCCAGTTTTCCCTTGTATCATGAAGGATAAATGTTTCTTGAATGCCTTATATATTGTTTTTGTTTGTTTGTTTGTTTTTTAGACACAGTCTCCCTTTGTTGCCCAGGCTGGACTGCAGTGGTATGCGATCTCGGCTCACTGCAGCCTCCGCCTCCTGGGTTCAAGCGATTCTCCTGCCTCAGCCTCCCAAGTAGCTGGGATTACAGGCACCTGACACCACGCCTGGCTAATTTTTGTATTTTTAGTAGAGACGGGGTTTCACCATATTGGCCAGGCTGGTCTTGAACTCCTGACCTCAAGTGATCCACCCGCCTTAGCCTCTTTCAAAGTGTTAGGATTACAGGTGTGAGCCATGGCACCTGGCCGTATATTTTGTATTCCTAATCTGGTTAGGTCTTAAATTAGTACCAGGATTCTATTTGTGCTGTCAAATAAGAAGATTTTAATTTTTAATATACCTGGAAGTTACCTACATTTATTCACAGCTATTTATAGGCTTACTCAAATTTACTCTTTCAAGAAAATGCTTTGTTTTGACATTAGATTTGCTGATGATTGTATTATACTTACTAAAGTGGTTACAAAATGGAAAATCGGAAACGAACAAAAAACATAAACGGATCACTTTATGGTTCTTCTTACCCTAGTCTAAACCAACATCTAACCAGGCATGGTGGCTCACGCCTTTGGGAAGCCAAGGCAGGCAGATCTCTTGAGGTCAGGAGTTCAAGACCAGCCTGGCTGCCGTGGTGAAACCCCATCTCTACTAAAAATACAAAAATTAGCCAGGCCTGGTGGTGCACACCTGTAATCCCAGCTACTCGGGAGGCTGAGGCAGGAGAATCGCTTGAACTGAGGAGGTGGAAGTTGCAGTGAGCCGAGATCATGCCACTTCACTCCAGCCTAGGCCACAAAGCGAGACTCTGTCTCAAAAAAAAACAATATCTTCCTTCATCCAGACTACTGCAGTATCTTCCCATCTGGCCTCTACCATATATATACTTGAAAAATTTAAATATTACACAGAAAAGTATACATCATATGTGTACAGCTCTGAATTTTCTTTTCTTTTCTTTTTCTTTTTTTGAGACAGAGTCTCACTCTGTTGCCCAGGCTGGAGTGCGGTGGTGCTATCTTGGCTCACTGCAACCTTCACCTTCCGGGTTCCAGCAGTTCTCCTGCCTCAGCCTCCCAAGTAGCTTGGACTACAGGTGCACACTGCCACGCCCAGCTAATTTTTTTGTATTTTAGTAGAGACAGGGTTTCACCTTGTTGCCCAGGCTGGTCGTGAACTCCTGAGCTCAGGCAATCGGCCCACCTTGGCCTCCCAAAGTACTGGAATTATAGGCGTGAGCCACCACTCCAGCCTGAATTTTCTTTTTTTTTTTTTTTTTTTGTATGACAGAGTCTTTACTTTTAAATGATTATCAATACACCAAGTAATATATGTAACAAGTTCTTGAATTCTATCATCTAGTAATTTTGATTAAGAGAAACTAAAAGCAGCCCAAACAATTCCACTAGTATTCACTGTTCTAACCATTAGCAAGAATGGACTACTTTAAGGCTGGCTGCTGCTTCGCACAGGTTACAAAGAACTATTTACTACTTTTTCATAGATAGAGCCCCTGACCTTCAAGAAAGTGTTAGGGAAAAAATTATTTAATCCCTTCCTTTCTTCAAAGAATTGTTACGTGGTGTTTTTTTTTTAAACTAGATCTAAGAAAGAAAAAGTCAACAGTGATATACATGTTGCTTGAGCCAAAAGGCATAGGAAAAAAAGACAACATATAACCATTAAATTCCTAAGAAATATGAGGTAAAAAGATGAAATCTTTAGATAATTTCTAAGTCTGTACAAAAAAGCTAGATTTGCTACTCTCCAAAAAGCGGAAGGACCTATTATATAATATATGGAAATAATTTAATGCCATTTCATAAGAATGTAACTAGAGCTGTGCTAAGCTTCATATTCGTGAGGGCATCTAAAATGCCACTCCACAGAACAGGTGCTTCTCTCTTCTATCCATTTATGCAGTAGTTTTCATGGATTTCTGGCCGAGTGTCACAGACAAAAGCCAAGAGGTTATCCAAGACTTCATCCCTGTTCTGCCAGAAGTACGTCTGGAGGATGGTCATCTTTTCCTGGGTCTCCTTCTCCACTTCAGCGCTGCAACTGCCACGGGATCCCAGTGCCGCAGCCTCCTTGGCCTTGAATTCTTTCTCCCTCTGCAGGCGGTACTGTTCAATTTCAGCCTGAGCTGCTTCTTTGGCCTGCTTCGGCCTCCGGTTCTTTCTTTTGCGGGCCTCGGACACCTTCTCGGCTGCCCGCTTCTCGGCCTGCAGCAGCTGCTGAATCCCCTGCGACTGACTAGCCATGGCGGCAGCGATTCTGAGACCAAAGCAAGCGACCTAAGGCACCTCGAAGGCCCCTTGGGTCCCTGAATTTTCATAAAGTGAACACATTCATGTAAATGGTAGCCAGATCCAGGAAATATGACCATTGCCATTACCCTGCAAGCCTCATGCTCTGTCCTAGTCTCTAACCTCCACTCTTCCCCAAGATAACCACTCACTGATTTATATGACCACAGGTTAGTTTGTCTATTTTGTAACTATATAGATGGAGTTAAGCAGTATATGTTTTTTTGTATCTGGCTTACTTGATACCGTGAGTTTCATTCGTGTGTGTGTGTGTGTGTGTGTAGCTGAGTTTTTCAATGATATGGTATGATATTCTATTATGTGAATGTGCTACAATTGATCCATTCTTTTTTTTTTTTCCGAGATGCAGTCTTGCTCTTGTTGTCCAGGCTGGAGTGCAAGGGTGTCATCTCAGCTCACTGCGGCCTCCACCTCCCAGGTTCGAGCAATTTTCCTGCCTCAGCCTCCCGAGTAGCTGGGATTACAGGTGCCTGCCACTGCACCCAGCAAATTTTTGTATTTTCAGTAGAGATAGGGTTTCACCATCGTGGCCAGGCTGGTCTTGAACTCCTGACCTCGTGATCCACCCGCCTCAGCCTCCCGAAGTGCTGGGTTTACAGGCGTGAGCCATGGCACCCAGCCATTATTTTATTAGTAGAGAGGGGGTTTCACTATGTTGGCCAGGCTGGTTTTGAACTCCCGACCTCAGGTGATCTGCCTGCCTTGGCCTCCCAAAGTGCTGGGATTACAGGTGTGAGCCCATGCCTGGCCTAGGAATTTTTAAAATGTCCTTTGGGGAACGTGTGTACACATTTTGTTTAGTGTATACCTAGGAATGCAATTCTGGGTAATAGGAGATGTGTTTGATCAGTTTTAGTAGACATTGCAGCAGTCTTCCAAAATGATGGATTGGTTTATACTCGCATGCAGTACTGAAATGAAAACTCCAGGTGCTTTGCCAGCACTAGATATAATCAGGTTTTTTTTTGTTTGTTTGTTTTTTGTTTTTTTCGTTTTAACTGTTCTTGTATCTTACCTAAGCTTTTAACCTTTTTAGTTTTTTTTGTTGTTGTTTTTGAGATGGAGTCCTGCTCTGTCACCCAGGCGGGAGTGCAGTGGCATGATCTTGGCTCACTGCAACCTCCACCTCCCGGGTTCAAGCGATTCTTCTGCCTCAGCCTCCCGAGTAGCTGGGACTACAGGCAAGTGCCACCACACCCGGTTGTATTTTTAGTAGAGACGGGGTTTCACCATATTGGCCAGGATGGTCTTGAACTCCTGATCTCGTGATCTGCCCACCTCAGCCTCCCAAAGTGCTGGGATTACAGGCGTGAGCCACTGCACCCGGCCCTTTTTAGTGTTTTTTCTACACAATGGCCAGAATTACTTTTCAATTTAATTTACTGTTACACAGGTAATTCTTTTTTTTTCTTTTATTTTGAGATAGGATCACATTTCTGTCACCCAGGCTGGAGTGCAGTGGCTCAATCTCTGCTCACTACAACCTCCGCCTCTCTGGTTCAAGTGATTCTCATGCCTCAGCCTCCCAAGTAGCTGGGATTACAGGCGCCTGCCACCACTCCTGGCTAATTTTTGTGTTTTTAGTAGAGACGGAGTTTCACCATGTTGGCCAGGCTGGTCTGAAACTCCTGACCTCAGTTAATCTGCCCACATCGGCCCCCCAAAGTTCTGGGATTACAGGCATGAACCACTGTGTGCCACCTGATTTTTGTATTTTTAGCAGAGACAGAGTTTTACCATGTTGGCCAGGCTGCTCACGAACTCCTGACCTCAAGTGATCTGCCCACCTCGGCCTCCTAAAATGCTGGGATTACAGGTGTGAGCCATTGCGCCCGGCCCTGACGGACTTTTCATCAGGAATATTCTGTGCTGGATTATTCGTGATTAGAATAAGGATAGAGTGTTCAAAATAGAATTTTGAGAGTCCAGAATCACCCTTTGAAACCCAACGATCCAGGAGGAGCTTAGAGCTGTGACTAGGCCACTGATGGACCCATCCCAAAAGCTTAACCCAACCTTGACCCCAGAGTCTTCTCGGATGCCCACTGAAGAAAATTCCCAGGAAGATTCAGCAGCCTGTCATCCTGTCTGCTCAGAAATGTTAGTAAAGGATCTTAGTAACTTGACTCAACCCTGGTACCAAATTCCCTTCCCCTCTTCCAGAAGGTTCACTCCAACAGCAGGACAAATCTTACAGGAGATCAGAGATGGCTTGCCCTACAGGAGGGGAGGAGTAATGACATTGATTGTGATCTGTGCAGAAAGAAAGGATGTTAATACAGATACCTCTTACTCAACAATTTTTCTCAGCTTGAAAGAACTAACAGACACTGGGCTTAAGGGAGTTCAGAATGAGTCAAGAAATGAGCCATTCAAGTGTGACTGCAGTTATTGCCTTTATCACAGGTAGGATTCTTCTTCTTCTTTTTTTTTTTTTGAAATGGGGTCCCACTCTGTTGCCCAGGCTGGAGTGCAGTGGCACGATCTCGGCTCACTGCAACCTCCGCCTCCCAGGCTCAGGTGATCCTCCCACCTCAGCCTCTTGAGTAGCTGGGATTACAGGCGCATGCCACCACGTCACGCTAATTTTTTTTTTTTTGTATTTTTGGTAGAGACCGGGTTTCACCATGTTGCCCAGGCTTGTCTTGAACTCCTGAGCTCAAGTGATCCACCTGCCTCAGCCTCCCGAAGTGCTGGGATTGCAGGTGTGAGCCACTGGGCCCAGCCAGGATCCTTCTAAGAATGCTAGAATGGATAATTATGATACAGAGCCAACTTAGCCATAAACCTTATTTTGTACTATTCTTTCTTGCTGGTAATTTTTATGCAATAGGTTGAGAAAGCTACTCTATGCTAGGTTAGACTACATCAGTAATTCTGATAACATATGATGAATTCTGTAATGTCTTCTTGAATCTTTTCCTTTCTTGATACCAGTAATTTATAAGGAATCTGTGTAATTTGAATGTATTTGAATGACTTCAATGTACTTTAGCTCTACCAATTTGACCCAAAGAAATACCAATAGATCTTAAGTATTCCTGTGTTTTAGAAGCCTGTTGTCAGTGAAATGATGAAACTCAACATTAGAAACTTGACACAAAGTAACTTGTGGGGAAGGAATGCAAAAAGAAAAAAAAATTGGGTAGTTTGGTTAGAGCATAATAATTAGGGCAGATAATTGGTTTTCCAAAATTTGAATTGTGGCTGGGAGCCATGGCTCACGCGTGTAATCCTAACGCTTTAAGAGGCCAAGATGGGCCAGGCGCTGTGGCTCACGCCTGTAGTCCCAGCACTTTGGGAGGCCGAGGCTGGCAGATCACCTGAGGGCAGAAGTTCGAGACCAGCCTGGCCAACATGGTGAAACCCTGTCTCTACTAAAAATACAAATATTAGAGCCAGGTGTAGTGGTGGGTGCCTGTAGTCCCAGCTACTTGGGAGGCTGAGTCAGGAGAATTGCTTGAACCTGGGAGATGGAGGTTGCAGTGAGCTGAGATCGTGCCACTGCATTCACTCCAGTCTAGGTGACAGAGCAAGATTCTGTCTCAAAAAAAAAAAAAAAAGAGGCCGATGTGGGAGGATCACTTGAGCCCAAGGGTTTGAGACCAATATAGCAAGACCTCATCTCTACAAAAAATAAATTAAGCCGGGTGTGGTGGCTCATGCCTGTAATCCCAGCACTTTGGGAGGCTGAGGTGGGCAGATCACCTGAGGTCGGAAGTTGAAGAACAGCCTGACCAACATGGAGAAACCCCCTCTGTACTAAAAATACAAAAATTAGCTGGGTGTGGTGGCTCACGTCTGTAGTCCCAGCTACTCGGGAGGCTGAGGCAGGAGAATTGCTTGAACCTGGGAGGCAGAGGTTGCGGTGAGCTGAGATCACAACATTGTACTCCAGCCTGGGCAACAACAGCGAAACTCCGTCTCAAAAATAAAATAAAATAAAATAAAATAAAATAAAAAATTAGCCAGGTGCAGCAGTACACGCCTGTAGTCCCAGCTACTAAGGAGGCTGAGGCGGGAGGATATCTTGAGGCCAGAGTTCGAGGCTGCAGTGGGCTATGATCATGCCACTGTATTCGCAGCCTGGGTGACAGGGCGAGACCGTATCTCTAATCTGGTATTTTTAATGTAATGTCATAAAAATAACGGACATGAAGGAATAAAGTGCATCAGCAACCTCAACAATATTATTAGCTGCCAGGTGCCTGCGAAGTGTAGCCAACACCAATCTTCAGTCCTCAATTGCCATAAGATCATCTCGCCTGTAAAGTCAAGGATGTTATGTGAGCACTTGGAGAATTTACTGCTGTGTACGTTCAGGGTGAGAAAACTTTCTAGTGACTCTGACTAAAAAAGGTTGAGGGTTGAGGGTACTGGTGGCTGAGAACAGACTAGGCTCAGCAGGAAAGATTGTTTTAGGTTGTAAATAATGTCTGGCAGCACATTTTACCTGTATCTATAAATCCCTTCAAAACACGGACTGGATCCAAAATGGCACTCTATAACCTGTTATGTAAATATATGGGACTTATAGTTATTAAAGAAAGTATTTTGGTATTTATGACTGGAGGCATATAAAGCTAAGTGCTGTTAATGGATTCTGTCTTTATCAATAGGGATCATCTAATGATCCTGATAACCAGAAATTTGTGGCATTTTCCTCCTCATAAAGGTAACTTATTTTATTTTATTGAGACAAAGTCTTGCTCTTGTCACCCAGGCTGGAGTGCAATGGCGCGATCTCAGCTCACTGCAGCCTCCACCTCCTGGGTTGAAGCAATTCTCCTGCCTCAGCCTCCCGAGCAGCTGGGATTACAGGCGCCTGCCACCACGCCTGGTTAATTTTTGTATTTTTAGTAGAGACGGGTTTTCACCATGTTGGCCAGGCTGGTCTCAAACTCCTGACCTCAGGCGATCCACCTGTCTCGGCCTCCCAAAGTGCTGGGATTACAGGGGTGAGCCACTGAGTCCGGCCAAAGGTCACTTCTTTATGGAAAGGTCTTTGGGCTTAAAACTTTGCATTTGACAATTGCTAGATCTCTACAGAATTAGTTTTTAGATCTCTGTGGAGTTAGGAATTATTATTATTATTATTTTTCGAGTTGGAGTTTCACCCTGTCGCCCAGGCTGGAGTGCGGTAGTGGGATCTCGGCTCACTGCAACCTCCGCCTCCCGGGTTCAAGCGATTCTCCTGCCTCAGCCTCCCAAATAGCTGGGATTACAGGCACCTACCAAAATGCCTGGCTAATTTTTGTATTTTTAGTAGAGACGGGGTTTCAACTCCTGACCTCAAGTGATCCGCCAGCCTGGGCCTCCCAAATTCCTGGGATTACAGGCATGAACCACTGCACCCAGCCCATTAGTGCCTACTCTTGAGAGAGGTAAGCCATGCAGGCTATCTCTAAAGTGTACTTACATAGCTGCTGTGCCAGTGACTCTCACTGCTTTTCAGCTTGTTTACAAATCCCTTTAAATATGTATACATAAACACACATGTATATGTATGTATATGCGTACATATATGTATATGCACATGTGTATAGACATATAGACATGCACACATATATATTTCCTCTCCTAAATATCTTCAAAATCTGAGTTATGGCTTTATATATGATTTCAACTTTTCTTATTAGGGTCTAAAATTATCTGTGTCACTAATAATAACACACATAATGTTCCTTTAACACCTGATAAAAATATCAAACTTGTGAGCCAAAATACATTTCCCGAGAACGTGGGCAATATATATCTAAGAATTAGTGATTCTGGAAAGTTTCCAGCTAGTTAAAATTTGAGCAAGAACAACATAATATTCAGACCCTGCATTTTATTTTATTTTTTTTTAAATTAAGTTGAGGTCTTGCTCTGTCACCCAGGCTGGAGTGCAGTGGTGCAGTCATAGCTCACTGCAGCCTCAAACTCCTGGGCTCAAGCAATCCTCCCACCTCAGTCTCCCAAGTAGCCAGGACTACTGGTGCGTGCCAGTCCCTGCATTCTTGTCAGATGATTTTTATTATAGGTTTACTACCTTTTTTGAGATATTTCCTATAACCACATGTTAAACAGGTGGAAAATAGCCTTTAGCTGAAATTTGATGGCTGATAAAATGTATTTGGAAATCATAAATAAGAATGTTTGATAAGTGATGTATCTTTTGAAGATTACTTTCTATTTCTCAGTTGGGTTTTATGATTTTAAAAAGCATTGAAAGTGTTTGAGATTTGTTTATAAGTATAGAAGACTTTTGATAAAAACCACTAAAGACTTTTATATTTTTCAGCATCAGAGAAATGTAAGTGAATAGGCTTAGGTTAAAAACATAGTTAAAACAATTTTTTTGAATTGAATTCTGTCTTGTGGGGCTTATTATAATAGTTCACACAATTTCCATTATTTTTATTAATAGTAAGGAACATTCGTAGGTGTATATATGGTGGCCATAAACTTTAGTAATGTAACTACTGCTTTTATAAAGTGAGCCTCCTTTAATCATGCTAGACACATATCCAAAATGGGAAATGTCTGTTTACCCTAAAAGCTAGTCATCTGTAATCCTCTTGCCAAGTGCTGATTTTTTTTTTCTTTTTTTGAGACAGAATCTTGCTCTGTCACCCAGGCTGGAGTGCAGTGGTGTGATCTCAGCTCACTGCAACCTCTGCCTCCCAGATTCAAGTGATTCTCCTGCCTCAGCCTCCCGAGCAGCCGGGACTATAGGCGTGAGCCACCACGCCCAGCTAATTTTTGTATTTTCAGTAGAGTTGGAGTTTCGCCATGTTCATCAGGTGAGTCTTGAGCTCCTGGTCTCAAGCAATCCGCCTGCCTCAGCCTCCCAAAGTGCTGGGATTACAGGCATGAGCCATCGGGCCTGGCCCCAAATGCTGATTCTTCTAAAGTTATTTCAAGCATGATTTATATGGCACACCAGTAAATTGGCGCAACTATTTTATAACTCTGTCTCATATGCCCCTCCCTGCTTCCCAGCATTTCACAACAGTTATCACCCACCTTATTCTGCCAATTTTCACCAGTGGTTTTTGGCAGTTTCCAAAAACCAATTAGGTCCACAAAATATTGTTCTAGAAATGTCCAAGAGAATATGAGTGACATTCCAAAGAAGCTTGGGAGAAGTCCTGAGCAGTGGTAGCTGCTCAGTTGACTCAGTGGAGTGTGAGTGATTACACTGAATAGGACAACACTTTTTGGGAGGTGTATGTTTCAGTGTGATTATTTAAAACAAACAACCCACTCACCCCAGAACAGTGTTAACATGTTATACTAACACCTTACATGTGTGGGTGTCTGTGGAGTGTGTGTGCACATGTACACTGTTTTTCTTTGGCTTTTCAGAGGACATTTTTATATCTAGATTTGAAGTTTTTTTTTTTTTTTTTGAGACAGCGTCTTACTCTGTCACCCCTGCTGGAGTGCAGTGGCATGATATGGGCTCACTGCAACCTCCGCCCCTGGGGTTCAAGTGATTCTCCTGCCTCAGCCTCCTGAGTAGCTGGGATTACAGGTGCAAGCCACCACACCCAGCTAATTTTTGTATTTTTAGCAGAGACAGAGTTTCACTGTGTTGGCCAGCCTGGTCTCAAACTCCTGACCTCAGGTGATTCATCCACCTTGGTCTCCCAAAGTGCTGGGATTACAGGCGTGAGCCACCTCGCCCGGCCTGTATCTAGATTTGAAAGAAGAACTGGGTGAAGATTCTCGGAAATCGTAAACTCTTTTTTCCTTAACATTTAAAAATAACATGAGAGAGTGGCTCATGCCTGTAATCCCAGCACTTTGGGAGGCCGAAGCAGGTGCATCACTTGAGGTCAGGAGTTTGAGGCCAGCCTGGCCAACATGGTGAAACCCTGTCTCTCCTAAAAATACAAAAATCAGCTGGGTCTGGTGTCACATGCCTGTAATACCAGCTACTCAGGAGGCTGAGGCAGGAGAATTGCTTGAACTCGGAAATCAGAGGTTGTAGTGAGCCAAAATCACACCACTGCACTCCAGAGACTGTCTGAAAAAAAAAAAAAAAAAAGTAGCAGGAGGGAGCAATTTACAAAGCAAACACCTGAAACTGATTTTTTAAAAATATATTTGACTGGGCGCGGTGGCTCACGCGTGTAATCCCAGCACTTTGGGAGGCTGAGGCGGGTGGATCACGAGGTCAGGAGATCGAGACCATCCTGGCTAACACAGTGAAACACCGTCTCTACTAAAAATATAAAAAAATTAGCCAGGCGTGGTGGCAGGCGCCTGTAGTCTCAGCTACTCGAGAGGCTGAGGCAAGAGAATGGCCTGAACCCGGGAGGCGGAGCTTGCAGTGAGCCGAGATTGCGTCACTGCACTCCAGCCTGGGCGACAGAGCGAGACTCCATCTCAAAAAAAAAAAAAAAAAAATTTGTTTTTCATGGATTTGGGTGCAGTTGTATAAAGATTTGGCACCAGGAGCCCAGAGACCTGAATTCTTGCTTTTCACTTTCACCTTTGCTGTTGAGCATTTCTCCAAATCTGAGACTCAGTTTCTCCAGCTATAAATTCCTATATCACAAGGTTTAGTGATGATCCAAAGAATATATCTGTAAGTGGTACTTTTCAATCCATGAAGAACTGTAATTTCACTTACAATTGGTGTTCTGCCTGCCATTAGAGGCAACCTGGGATAGTGATTAAGGCCCCTCCAAGGGGTTGTTTAATAAGAACAGTATTTAAAATAGTACTTGGGGCCAGGCATGGTGGCTCACGCCTGTAATCCCAACATTTTGTGGGGCTGAGGCAGGATTACTTGAATGGGAGTTTGAGACCAGCCTGGGCAACAAAACAAGAATCCCATCTCTACAAAAGTAAAAAACTAGCCTGGCGTGGTGGCATGTGCCTATAGTCCCAGCCACTTAGAAGGCAAAGGTGGGAGGAACGCTGGAGCCCAGGAGGTTGAGGTTGCAGTGACCTTTGATTGAGCCACTGCACTCCAGCTTGGGTGGAAGAGCAAGACTCCATTTCTAGAAAAATGTTAAAAATTCAAAGATAAGATAAAACAGTGCCAAGTACATAGTGAGTACTCAGTGAAATTTAGTTGTTCCTATTATTGGTGATACAACCAAGTCCTCTCTTTTGTTATGGACTAGGCAAGTGGTGATTACTAGAACTTTTTAAAATTAATTTTTATTTTCATTAAAATAATATATCTGTATAATAGTCTAAAAAGTCAAAGTGTACTAAAAGTCTTATGAAAAACAGCACTCCCAGCCGGGTGTGGTGACTCCCACCTGTAATCCTAACACTTTGGGGGGCCGAGGTGGGCTTATCACGAAGGTCAAGAGTTCGAGACCAGCCTGGCCAACATGGTGAAACCCCCCGTCTCTACTAACAATACAAAAAAATTAGCTGGGAGTGGTGGTGCATACCTGTAATCCCAGCTACTCAGGAGGCTGAGGCAGGAGAATTGCTTGAACCCAGGAGGTAGAGGTTGCAGTGAGCCAAGATCTCACCATTGCACTCCAGCCTGGGCAATAGAGTAAGACTCCATCTGAAAAACAAAACAAAACAAAACAAGCAAAACAAAACAAAAAACCCTAGCCCTCCCTTACACCCTCCTCTCCCAGGCCTACTCCTCAAAAGCTACTCATCTTTCATTCTTAGCTGTTCTTCTAGTATTTGCCTCCATCTATCTGAACAATATGCATATACTGATTCTTCTTTTCTCTTTTTCTTTCTTTCTTTCTTTCTTTCGTTCATTCCTTCCTTCCTTCCTTCCATCCTTTCTTCTTCTTCTTTTTTTTTTTTTTGAGAGTCTTGCTCTGTCGCCCAGGCTGGAGTGCAGTGACATGATCTTGGCTCACTGCAACCTCCGCCTCCCAGGTTCAAGCAATTTTCCTGCCTCAGCCTCCTGAGTAACTGGGATTACAGGTACAAGCCATCACATCTGGCTAATTTTTGTATTTTTAGTAGAGACAGGATTTTGCCATGTTGCCCAGGCTGGTCTCAAACTTCTGGCCTCAAGTGATCCACCCACCTCGGCCTTCCAAAGTGCTGGGATTACAGGCGTGAGCCACCGCGCCTGGTAGAATCAAATGGTTTTCAATACAGTTTCTGAAATTCAAGGTCATCAAAGGAGGCTTCTGGAGGCTTCTCTCATGCTTCCCCCAGCACCGGCTGCTGTAGTCCCACTGCACTCATGTTACCCTGACCAGGACTCTGCTGCTCTCCTAGGTTGGGCCCTTGTTCTCTGGAGCCTGTGCTGCCTTCTCTTTTTGCATTTACTCCTTTTATTTTTTCAGATGAGGTCTTCCTCTGTCGCCCAGGCTGGAGTGCGGTGGCATGATCTCAGCCCACTGCAGCCTCAACCTCCTGGGCTCAAGCAATCCTCCCACCTCAGCCCTCAGCCCTGGCCGCACCCACTCCAACCGCCCCCCCACCCACCCCAGGAGCCGGGACTGCAGGTACGCACCACCACGCGGAGCTAATGTTTGTATTTTTGTTTTGGAGAGACAGGGTCTCACTATGTTGCCCAGGCTGGTCTCGAACTCCTGGGCTCAAGCCATCCACCTGTGCTGAAATTACACTGCACCTGATCTTTTTTTTTTTTTTTCAGGATATCCCTCAAGCTTTCTAGCTTTCCAGAAAGCCCAGTGACTTTTTGATTTCTGATCCTTTGTATGTGACCTGTTTTTGCTCTTTGTAAATTAACAGTTTTCTTGAGATAGAATTTATATACCAAAAAACTTGCCTATGTAAAGCACACAATTAAATGGTTCCTAATGTATTTATGGGGTTGTGAAACCATCAACATAATCTAATTTTGGAACTTCGTCATGATCCAAAAAGAAACCATGTACCTATTACAGTCACTCCCCTTCTTCCCTTGTTCCCAGGCTTAGGCGACTGCGAATTTACTTTTTGTCTCTACAGATTCGCCTATTCTGGACTTGGTATAAATGGAATCATGCAGCATGGGATGTTCTCTGTGATGTTCTTTTACTTAGCGTAACATTTTCAAGGTTGAGGGCATGAAGGACGCGCCACCCCAAAATATGCCTAATTGGTATATCGATTATTTGAAGTTGCAAATATTGGAGAAATGGTGGCTTCAAAAACAGCCAGCTGACCTGCCTCTTCCTGCATGCAGCGAGTGGTAAAGATTCCTCTGGGAGGGGTCCCCTCTCCCAACCAGAGAGAGAAAATACCCCTTATCACCAAAGACTGGAACTGAGGACGGCAATGGACCTGAATAAACATCCTTCATGAAATAACACTTACCTTCCACCTATTTACACCCTCTCCTGTATCTCCTAGTGGATCTCCTAGAACATTTTATCGCCCTTGCCAGATTTTCTTTGTCCTATTTTTTCCTCCTCAAATCTATTGTTCTTTGTCTAAAAAGTATAAAACATCTTGCTCTGCGTAGTCCAAGTGATGCAGAAAAAAAAGCATCTTGCTTTAGCCACTTGAGACTTGAGTCTCTTGTGAAGATCTCCACGTACATGCCAAACTAATAAAATGTGTATATTTCGCTCTTGTTGATCAGCTTGGTGTCAGTTTGGTTTCTAGATCCAGCTGAAGAGCCCACTAAGAGCCAAAAGGGGGATTAGAGGTGATCACTGGCTCCCCTGTGAGGCTCATCCATGGTGTAGTATATCAGTACTGCATTCCTTTTTATGGTTGAATAATATTCCATGTACTAGATGGATAGCCACCAGGTTTGCTTATGCATCGTCAGCTAATGGACATGGGTTGTTTCTGCTTTTCTGCTGTGGACTTTTGTGTACAAGTTTTAGCGTGGACGTATGTTTTCATTTCTCTAGAGTAGACATGCAGAAGTGGAATTGCTGAGTGATATGGTAACTCCACATGGAGCTTTTTGAGGAACTGCCCAACTGTTTTCCAAAGGGGCTGCATCATTTTACATTCTCAGCACATACATACTTTTACAAACAGCTTTATTGAGACAAAATTACGTACAGTGGAATGCACATATATAAACTACACAAGTTTTGACATGTGTACACTCACAAAACCATCACTACAGTCAAGAGAGTGAACATGTCAACTCAAAATAACCTTCGTGTCCCTTTGAAATCCATCCTTTCAGCTGGGTGCAGTGGCTCATACCTGTAATCCTAGCACTTTGAAAGGCTGAGGCGGGCAGATCACTTGAGGCCAGGAGTTCGAGACCACCCTGGCCAACATGGCGAAACCCTGTCTTTTAAAAATACAAAAATTAGCTGGGCTGGGCACGATGGCTCACGCTTGTAATCCCCGCACTTTGGGAGGTCAAGGCGGGTGGATCACTTGAGGTCAGGAGTTTGAGACCAGCCTGGCCAACATGGTGAAACCCCATCTCTACTAAAAACAGAAAAATTAGCCGGGCATGGTGGCGCGCACTTATAATCCTAGCTACTCGGGAGGCCGAGGCAGGAGAATCGCTTGAACCAGGGAGGCGACGTTGCAGTGAGCTGAGCCGAGATCATGCCACTGCACTCCAGCCTGGGCGACAGAGTGAGACTCAGTCTCAAAAAAAAAAAAAAAAAAAAAAAAAGCAACTAGCTGGGCGTGGTGGCATATGCCTGTAATCCCAGCTACTCAAGATGCTGAGGCAGGAGAATCGCTTGAACCTGGGAGGCGGAGTTTGCAGTGAGCTGAGATTGAGCCACTGGCACTGCACCCCAGCCTGGGTGACAGAACGAGACTCTGTCTCAAAAAAACAAAAAGAAATCCATCCTTCCCATCACTCCTCTACCCCTACTCCCTATTCTCCCCCAAACAACCACTGATCTGTTTCTGTTACTATAGTTTAGTTTGCATTTTCTAGAATTTTACATAAATGAAATCATACAGTATATATCTTTTTTTTGGTCTTTTTTTTTTTCATTGAGA
Source organism: Pongo abelii (assembly GCF_028885655.2). Lineage (NCBI taxonomy): Eukaryota > Metazoa > Chordata > Mammalia > Primates > Hominidae > Pongo > Pongo abelii. The sequence goes on along the minus strand of NC_071993.2, from coordinate 126,606,293 downwards.
GTAATTATTTTGAGATTTACCTATGTTTTTGAATGTGTCAATAATCCATTCTTTTGTATGTTTATACCACAATTTGTTTATCCATGCAACTTCTGACAGACATTGGGTTGTTTCCAGGTTATGACAACTAAAGCTGGCGTGAACACTCATGTAAGAGTCTTTGTATGGACACGTTTTCACTTTTCTTGGGTTAAATACCTAAGAGTGGAATGTTTGGATGATATGATAGGTATGTATTTAACTTTTTAAGAAACTTCCAAGCCACCTTTAAGAGTGGCTGTACCATTTAGTATTCCCACCACCAATGTGCTCTAAGTTTTTTTGGAAATTATCTTTGTTTTGAAATTTCATGCAGGTGTACCTTGTTGTAGGTCTGACATTGTGCTCGTTATGGGCTCTTTCCATTTGGAGATGAATTTTCTTCAGTCTGGGAAATTTTCATTCATTCATTCTTTCTTTCTTTCTTTTTTTTTTTTAAGAGATGGAGTCTTGCTATGTTGCCCAGGCTGGAGTGCTGTGACTATTCATAGGTGAGATCATAGCACACTACAGCCTCAAACTCCTGAGCTTAAGCAGTCCAGCTGCCCCAGCCTCCTGAGTAGCTGGGACTACAGGTCACACCACCATGCCCATCTCAGTCTGGGCAATTTTCTTGAATTATATCTTTAATTTTCTCTCTAACATTTTCTCTGTAATGTCTTTCTGGAACTCCTGTTACTTGGATTGATTCTCCAATCTTTCTTTCTTTCCTGTTGTACATTTCTTCATCTGCTGTAATTTTCAGGAGATTTCTTCACCTTTATCTTCAAACTCCTTTATTGAAATGTTTTGTTTCTACTTCATTTTTATATTCCAATCTTTCTTCTTTTATGAATGGATGAAATAGCTTCTCTCTCTCCCTCTCTGAGCTAGTTATAGTATTTTAAAAGATTCGTGCCTATTCTCTCTTGTCTTTCACTTGAATTCCTATTTTCTATTTCTCTCTGTCTCTCTCATTAGAGACGTTCCTTAAATATCTGTGGTCTTTGCATAGTCCTCATCCTTGAGAACGAGGTGTCCAAAGCTCTTTGGAACTGTGTGTGTGAAAGAGGCATGTGGATTGTGTAGGTCTGTGTATGTCTGTGTAGTTGGCCAGTGCTAACTCTGGAGAACGTTAAGTGTTAATTTCCATTGTGTTTTTGTTTTGTTTTTTATTTGTTTTCGAGAGATTAAATTTTTCTAGTACATCTGGCTGCTGGGGAAGGGGCTGAGGAAGAAGGGGCTCCCAATCCTGTGTGCAGACCTAGGCTTAACACTCTCTTTGATGCCCACAGCTCATCTGCACCTTTAGCTCAGCCAGTAGTTCATAAGTCCAGAGCTTCTGTACCTCACTATTCCCAAGATAATTATTTCCTAAGGTAGGTGGCAGGGGAACTGAAGTCTCCTTATATAGACTTCTGTCAATCCCCCCTTTTCAGTCCTTGCCTGTCCTTTTCTCTGTGGTCTGTGCCTTTGGGTCAGGAGCTCCTCTGAGGCTCTGCAGGGTGAATTGGCTTGCCCTGCCTGCATTTAGGTTGTAGCTCCTTCCTCTTGTTAAGTGTTTCTGCTTCTCCATCTCCTTTCTGATTGGCTGAAATCTCTCTCCTATTATTGTTTCCTTTTTCTTTTCTTTCTTTCTCTCTTTTTTTTCTTTTCTTTTTTTTTTTTTTTGAGATGGAGTTTCGCTCTTGTTGCCCAGGTTAGAGTGCAATGGCACAATCTCGGCTCACCGCAACCTCCGCCTCCCAGGATCAAGCGATTCTCCTGCCTCAGCCTCCCAAGTAAGCTGGGATTACAGGCATGTGCCACCATGCCTGGCTGCAGAATAGACAAGCAAGCTGGATGCTTGCACGGGTGAATGCCAGCAGGAAAAAAGCTACCTGGGACTAGGCATGTTCAGAATGGCGGCTCCATCTTCCCTTGTCTTTGCCAGCCACATGTATATAAGGAGCAGACAAGATGTCACCAGTCAAGTGGAAAACTCATTTGTGTAATAAGATTAGGGTGGGGTGGCCAGCCTTCCCTGGGCACTTTGTAAACGTCACATCTGATCCAACCAATCTGTGGGCCCTATGTAAATCAGTCACCGCCTTCTCAAGCCTGCCTATAAAATCCAGCGAACCCCACCACTGTCGGTCTTTCCTTTCAGAAGCCCCTCTCTCTCCCTAGAGAGAGAACTGTTCTCCTTTCTCTTACTCCTGCCTATTAAACTTTCTGCTCCTTAGCCCCCTGCCCCCCAAAAAAGGTGGGAGTCCTGAGATGGGAAAGGGTATTTGATATGAACTTTGGATGATAATGATGTGTCAGTGTAGGCTCCTTGATTGCACACAGGTGCCTCTCTGGTGTGGGAGGTCATATGCCATGAGAGGCTGTGCGTGTTTGGGGCAGGAGGCATGTGGAACTCTACTTTCTGTTCAATTTTGCTGTGAACCTAAAATTGCTCTAAAAATAAAATTTACTTTTGCCAGGTGCGGTGGCTCATGTAATCCCAGCCTTCCGGGAGGCCGAGGTGGGCAGATCACAAGATCAGGAGATGGAGACCAGCCTGGCCAACATGGTGAAATCCCAACTCTACTAAAATACAAAAATTTAGCCAGGTGTGGTGGCACGCACCTGTAGTCCCAGCTACTTGGGAGGCTGAGGCAGGGGAATTGCTTGAACCCGGGAGGCGGAGGTTGCAGTAAGCCGAGATTGTGCCACTGCATTCCAGCCTGGCGACAGAGTGAGACTCAGTCTCAAAAAAATAAAAAATAAAAAATAATAATATAATAAAATTTACTTTAAAAAAATTGTATTAAAAAAACCTAGCCAGCTGGGCGTGGTGGCTCAAGCCTGTAATCCCAACCCTTTGGGAGGCCTAGGAGGACGGATCACCTGAGGTTGGGAGTTTGAGACCAGCCTGACCAACATGGAGAAACCCCGTCTTTACTAAAAAATACAAAATTAGCCGGGTGTGGTGCCGCATGCCTGTAATCCCAGCTACTCGGGAGGCTGAGGCAGGGGAATCGCTTGAACCTGGGAGGCAGAGGTTGCGATGGGCCGAGATTACACCCACTGCAGCCTGGGCAACAAGAGCGAAACTCTGTCTCAAAAATAATAATAATAATAATAAAATTTAAAAAATAGCCATGCATAGTGGCATGTGCCTGTAGTCCCAGCTACTTAGGAGGCTAAGAAGGGAGGATCGCTTGAACCCAGAAATTCCAGGTGAGCCTGGGCAACAAAGGGAGACAGACCCCCATCTCTGCAATAAATAAATAAATAAATAAATAAATAAAATTAGCTAGGTGTGGTAGTGCACGCCTGTGGTCTCAGCTACTGAAGAGGGCTGAGGTGGGAGGAGAGGATTGCTTGAGCCTGGGAGGTGGAGGCTGCAGTGAGCTGTGATTGCACCACTGCATTCCAGCCTGGGTGACATTACGAGACTCTGTCTCAAACAAACAAACAAACAAACAAACCAGATAAAGAGTGCTGTACCAGGAAAACTGCCTGCCCAGGAGTCGGAAACCTAGTATCACATCGTAGCTAAACACAAGTTCAGCTGCTGTCTGAGCCTCAGTTTCCTGATCTGCAGCACAATATGCCAATCTCCAAGGATCCCTCCAGCTGTGATATGCCAGGAATGTGGGACTTGAAGTTCAAGAGAGATCAAAGATGGGAAAGGCAGCCAGTGTCTGCTTGCTCCTTCAATGAGAAATTAAGAGTTTTAAGAAAGCAAAACTAATGTTGTAAAAATGAAGGCTTACCCAGGAGTGGGTAGCAGTGAGCTATGATTGTACCACTGCACTCTAGCCTGGATGACAGAGGGAGACCCTGACTCTTTTTGGTTTTGTTTTTGTTTTTTAAGATGGAGTCTCACTCTGTCACCAGGCTGGAGTGCAGTGGCGTGATCTCGGCTCACTGCAATCTCCGACTCCCTGGTTCAAGCGATTCTCCTGCCTCAGCCTCCCAAGTAGCAGGGACTACAGGCACGTGCCACCACACCCAGCTAATTTTTGTATTTTCAGTAGAGACGGAGTTTCACTATGTTGGCCAGGATGGTGTCGATCTCCTGACCTCGTGATCTGCCCCCCTTGGCCTCCCAAAGTGCTGGGATTACAGGCGTGAGACACCATGCCCGGTGAGACCCTGACTCTTAAAAAACGTGGGTGGGGGGGAGGGGAGGCGGGCGGGGACCAGATGCTGTAGCTCACACCTGTAATCCCAGCACTTTGGGAGGCCAAGGTAGGAGGTCAGGAGTTTGTGACCATCCTGGGCAGCATAACAAGACCCCATCTCTACAAAAATAAATGAATGACGGCTGGGCACATTGGCTCACACCTGTAATCCCAGCACTTTGGGAGGCCGAGGCAGGCAGACCACGAGGTCAGGATTTCGAGACCAGCCTGACCAACATGCTGAAACCCCGTCTCTACTAAAAATAGAAAAATTAGCCGGATGTGGTGGCACACACCTGTAATCCCAGCTATTCAGGAGGCTAAGGTAGGAGAACCGCTTGAACCTGGGAGGCAGAAGTTACCATGAGCCGAGATCGCGCCACTGCACTCCAGCCTGGGGGACAGAGCGAGACTCCATCTCAAAAAAATAATAAATAAAATTAAAAATAAAAAATGAATGAATAAATAAATACATACGTACGTACATACATAAGTAGCAGGGTATAGTGGTATACTCCTGTAGCCCTAGCTACTCAGGAGGCTGAGGTAGGGGGATTGCCTGAGCTCAGGAGTTCAAGGCTGCAGTGAGCCGTGATCACAGCACCACACTCCAGCCTGGGAGACAGAACAAGTCCCTGTCTCTAAAAAACAAAACACAAAACCGCAACAGAAATGAAGCCTTATGTATTTTTGTGGCATTAAACCCAGTAGAGATTTCAACTAGTCTCTAATTAGTGATTTTTCTCCTTGATTTAAAAGCACATGCACTGCAGAAGTTTGCAAAACAGGAAAATGTAATGATGAAAAAAGAACTCATTATCCTATCATCTAGAGATATAGTCCAGTAATAGTTAGGTGTAATTAACTGCTAGCTTTCTAGGTATAAACATACCATATTCTCCTCTTCCTCAACACTGAAAATTTTCTCTATATTTGTATCCTGATTTTTCAATGAGAGCTTCATCTAAGATTCCTTCATTTTTCTCTTTGCACCAGTTTTTTCCACCAAGTTCCAAAGATTCTTCACAGTTTTTCACAACTGTTAAATATTCTATCACAAGAATGTATTATACTTTAGTCATTCTCTTAGTGGGCATTTTTAGCTACTGTAAATTACCCTGATAAAAGGAGGTGTTATGATGTTTAATTGTACATGTAAATGTTTGCATCATTTATTGTTTTTCTTTTGGCACAAATTACCAGTTATAGAATTATTCACTAGTCCAAGAGGTATAAACATTTTGAAGACTCTTACATATGTTGTCAAATACATATCTTAACACATCTGCTTCTCTTCCTTCTAGAGAGGTTGTAACAATTTACTTTCCCTCCTTCACAGCGTAGTAACATCACAGTGTTACTAACCCTGCCAATTTCCTAAAATTGAAAAGAAATCCACTTTAGACTGGCTGTACGATAAAGTTTATCGTTTATTAAAACATCATTATAGGGGGAGTAAGAGTAATTAAAATTCCAGTAATTTTTTGTGTGCCTACATGTGCTGGGCACTATGCCAGATGCTTTTTTGTTTATTGCTATTGAACACCACTTGCTTGGAGTGTAGGTGGCACCTCTCCTTGCCCTGTCCCTTGAGGCTACGATGTGTTTGAGGACACATCTGGTGTGTCCACACAGCTGGTTGCTGTTCGGTCAGATTAGTACCCAGGTCTCTTGACTTTAAGTTGGCCACTTATTCATTTTACTATACCTTGTCCACCTCAGTTGGCCTAGAATAGTCTTGTTATATAAATTCTGGTGATGAGAGGCTCTAAAATGTATTCACAGCTTACCAATTTTTTAGTTTCTGGATAGAATGAAAATATTGAACTCCAAAGCCAGTAATCCCTCTTGAAATCTTGTGTTACCAGAAGACATCCAGGGCTCTTGCTTCTTGCCTGATGTGAACATCCTTGAACCAAAAGTGAGACCAGCAGGGGAAGAAAGGGGCTAAACTGCTCATCCTCTTCTTCCCCACACTGGCTACCACAGTTTGTTTGTGAAGGCTTGACTTAGGAGGCTAAGGAGAGAGGATCACTTGAGAGCCCAGAAGTCAGAAATCAGCCTGGACAACATAATGAGACCCCTGTCTCAAAAAAAAAAAAAAAAAAAAAGCTTCAGAAAGTACATGGCTGGACTTACAGGAAAAATGCCATTTGGATGGCGAGCACCTTCAATCCAATGCAAACCACGGTTGGAACTTAATCGTGTGTGTGTATGTGTGTGTGCATTTGGCAAGTTTCAGGAGTTAGGAGGCTTTATACTTTTATACGTGGTCTTTTGCACAATGCAGTTTGAAAACTGGCTTTTGAACCTTCAGACACTTAAAACAGGTATTTATAGCAATTTCAATGTCCCAGGCAAAAATTTTAAACTGTGTACTTAAACGTTAACCATGCTTTTTTTTTTTTTTTTTTTTTTTTGAGATGGAGTCTTGCTCAGTCACCCAGGCTGGAGTGCAATGGCTCGATCTCAGTTCACTGCAACCTCTGCCTCCCGGGTTCAAGCGATTCTCCTGCCTCAGCTTCCCAAGTAGCTGGGATTACAGATGCCTGCCACCGCGCCTGGCTAATTTTGTATTTTTAGTAGAGATGAGGTTTCACCATGCTGGTCAGGCTGGTCTCGAACTCCCGACCTCAGGTGATCCACCTGCCTTGGCCTCCCAAAGTGCTGGGATTACAGGTGTGAGCCACTGCACCCGGCCTTTTTTTCCTTTTTCTGGAGACAGAGTCTTGCTCTGTGGCCCAGGCTGGAGTGCAGTGGTGAGATCTCAGCTCACCGCAACCTCCTCCTTCAGATCTTGGCTCACTGCAACCTCCTCCTCCCAGGCTCAAGTGATTCTTCTGCCTCAGCCTCCTGAGTAGCTGGGATTACAGGCACCAGCCACCAGGCCTGGCTAATTTTTGTATTTTTAGTACAGATGGGGCTTCACCATGTTAGCCAGGCTGGTCTTGAACTCCTGACCTCAGGTAATCCGCCTGCCTCTGCCTCCCAAAGTGCTGGGATTACAGATGTCAGCCACAGCGCCTGGCCCTAACTATGCATCTTAATTTTTGTACTTACTCTCTGATGTGCTAACAGGACAGTAAAAGTGATTTAAGGCTGTTATATTTTCCTTTTATTTAAGAGATGCCTGGGGTTCTTAGCTCAGGAGGGATTCATAGCATGTCTTAAGGCACACCAGTGTTTTTCAGGACACACTAGGGTGGACTTGGCAACTAGCATAACACTGAGATGCTGTGCCTAACTTTTACCCCTGTGTGCCAGTGTGCTTATTTCCCGTGTTAGGATCACTTGTAATTTGGTCTCGGGGAAGTTTTCTGGGTGGGTGCATTGCACTAATTCCCTTGTTGTTGTTATAAGAATGCAGTGACCTCACTTGGATCCAGGACTCTGCCAGCATTTAAAATCCTGCTCTTAAGAAAGGTGAAACTCTTGCCTATAGTTAAGTATCACAGCTTGATCCCATTTCAATGAGATGGAAGTCTGTCTGGGCCCGGAGTAGGCCAACAACAGCAGTTTTAAAAGCAGAACTCCCCCCGCTGGGTCTAACCCTGTTCTTGGTCACCGCGTTCGCTTCAGGAGCCTGGAAATCCTCTTTTGGCAGCAGAAGGGGGACAGTGCTTGGAAATGCTCGGAGGAAAACGACTTTTAGAGGGGGAATAGCGGGGAGGGAAACAAGAAGCAACCACCGGACACACTTGGGGTGCAACTGGGGCTGTGGGGTGGGTAGAGGGAGAGGGAAAGTGAGCAGAACTGGAAGCTCAGAATAGAAGATACAAGAGAAAGTGCCAAGTAGTGAAAAAAACTGCAAAAGGACGGGGGGATGGGGGGGAGGGCGACTGGGGAACGGTTTGGAAAAATAGCAATTAGTACAGCTAAAAATAAAGACCAATTTAGAGACAAAGCCAGATACACAAGGAGAAAAATAAAACTCGCCAGAAAGACAATTTCTTGCAAACCAAACGTTCAAGAAAATGGGGGCTAATGACATCCCCTCTGGGGCTGCCCTATAGAAGAAATGAAATAATAGGAGACCGTGGAGCGCGCAGCGCCCAGCAGATGACGCCGTGGGGGCCTGGGTGGTCTCGGTCGTGGAGCCTGAAGGCCCTGCCAGAGGCAGGGCCCACTTGTCCCCAAAGTTAGAGAAGTGTCCCGAGAGCGCGGTGTGCGGGACAGAGCACCGCCCGGCGCAGGAACCGGGGGGTTCCTGCAGAATCCTCTCAGATCTCCCCGAGTCCTGGCGCCCGCGCGGCACGGCCGGGGAGAGGGCGCCCACCCGCGGCGGCTCGGCCAGCTCAGCGCACGGGCCCTGGGGACGCCCCACCCGCATTCGCGGGGCGGGAAGGCGCAGCGCCCACGAAGTCGAGGAGCAGCCAGGCCCCGGCAGGCGGGGATCCTGGTGACGAGGAGGCAAAGGCCACGGGCCGGGCCGCGCCCGGACCCTGCAGAACCGCGAGGCCTAGTCTTCCCAGCCTGTGACCCGGTAGGGGACCCCGCCCGCCACCTGCGAAGGCTCGCTGAGAGCCCCGAAGCGCGGTGCGCCCGCGGCGCCGTGCCAGTTTCTCCGGGGCTACAGGGAGAAGGCGGGAGACCGCGATGGGCGCGGGAACTTGAAGCCGGGCTGGGCGGGCCGGGGCGGCATCTCGGGCGAGGGCCAGGGACCCCGGGACGCGCTAACCGCTTCCGCGGGGCTACTAAGTTCCCGGCGGCGCGGGCTCCCTTTGGGCCAGTGCACCCCATCCCAGGCGCGGGGCAGACTCTGGGCGATCGGGGGGTCACCCGGGGCTGCCCTGCCCCGCCCGGGCACCCCGGAGCGGAACCGCGAGTCCCCACCGGCGGGGGCGGGCAGGGCGCACTGAGCGCGCCACGCGGCGCCTGGCTAGGAGGAGGGCGGCGGGCGGGGACCTAGAGCTCCGGGGCGGTGCTGAGCCCGCTCCTCCTCCTTGCCCTTCTCCTCCTCCTCCTCGCCCTCCTCCTCCTCCTCCTCGCCTTCCTCTGGCTCAGCCGCCGCGCCGCCGGGCTGCTCCTGCTTCCTCCTCGGGCGCCCTTGGCGATGTTCAACCGCGCCGTAAGCCGGCTGAGCAGGAAGCGGCCGCCGTCAGGTAAGCGGCTCCGGGGGCCCGCGGGCTGGGGGTCGGGGCGCCGTTTCGCCTGCCCGGCCTCCTGCCCTCCCTCTTGTGCTCGGGCGCGGCTTGGTAGTACCTCCCAGACTGGAGCCCCGGCCGACCGCACCGCTTCTCTCCGCTGGGTACCGCACCTTCGCGGTCTCAGCCGCAGCCGGAGCGCAGAGCTCCTCCGGGAGCCCCGGGGAGGAAGTTTGGCTGAAAGAGGAACAGCCGCAGTTTTCTTTTTAGTGATGGTCTGGGAGAAAAAGGAGCGCCCCAAATCTCCAAACTTTGGAGGTGACATGGGGCTCCAGATTCCGAAAGCAGAACGGCGCGCGGGCTTCTCCCTCTGTGACTCTCTCCGCCTCCGCTGCGGGCGTGGGTGGAAGGATGCCGAGCGCCCGGGGGAGCACGGCTGGACCCGGGCATCCGACGGGGCGCCTGGGCCTGGGGCGCCGGGGACCTTCGCTTCTGCCTCGAGGAGCCAAAAGGCGGTATCGCGAGGGTGGCGGAACTCCAGGATGGAGAAGGGCACCTCTGCGATCCGAGCCAGCGAAGTTCTGACGTTACGAAGGATTCGCCTTGGCTGTCACTCTGGGCCAGCCTGAGCCACGATCTGGGGCAACTTGACAGGACAAAGACCCCACGATGAAGGTGGAGCCATGCCCTTGATTCCGGTCCTTCCACCCTTTTGCTCATCACAATAGCTACGACCTGTGCAGGCCTTTGGGTGCGCCAAGGGCTTTGTCCACCGCGTTGGGTGAACTCTCCCTTCGCCCCTAGGACAACCTAGTGAGTGAGGAGGGAGCGGAAGCCAGGCGCTGTTAGGTGACTTGCCCCAGTCACACTCAACAGGTAATGGGGAGGTTTCAAACCCAGGTTCCCCTAACTCTGGAGTTCAGAGGCTTTGCCGAGCTTCCCACGCCAAGATTCACTTCTGCTTGGCGCTCAGAGTCCCAACGCGTTGGTGCATTTCCTTTCTGCTCCTGGTATTTTATGAGGGACATTGTGGTTTGGAGACTGGGACCAGACTGGCTGGATCCGAATCTCACCTTCCCCTTATTCACCAGCCGTGGGACCTTTCTGCAGAATGAGGGTATGCAAAATGGGAATAACAGTAGCTACTCGCCTTTTAAAGTACTTAATTGGAACCTGTCTCCCATCCATCAAGTTTTGCAAATTATTGTATTTAATATGTAGGATTTCATAGGGTTGTTGTAATGATCTTACGTTGTTGCCCGGCACGTACTAAGTGCTCCATTAGCGTTAGTGGTCATGTAAACCTTTTTCTGTTGCATGTGAGTCAAAGAATTCCCTTGTGGGTGTTAATGTTAACCATTCTCTATGGTTGGCAGAGGCCTGTGGAGCGCTGCTCAGAGCCTGGACTCGAATTAAACTCTTGGTTCTAACCTTGACTCTGTCATTCAGCAACACTGGGCAAATTGCTTGATCTCTCTGTGCCTCCGTTTCAATGATGTGCTGGAGCTGGCTCAAACCGGCTTGCAAGAGCCAGTTGCTAAATATTCAAAAAGTTTGGGAACTGGTTGTAAACCATAGGTAGCTTGAAAGTAGTTATGATGGGATATTTACATCATGAAAATCAACAAAGCTAAAAATGAAGGCTTCATTTTGACTCGGGAGAGCTGATGTTCCAGCATACCTTTCTCCACCTGCAAAGTGGGTTTCATAGGGTTATGGGATTAAATACTCAAAACCATATGAAGCCCCTAGTACAATGTGTGGCACATAATAAAAGTGTAATAATTAGTAGCTTTTCTCCCTTTTGCCTGTTATAAATAGAGCTGCTATGAATACCCCTGTACACGTTACTTATTACTTTAGATTACTTTTGGGTTGAAGACTGAACAGATACAACCATTGTGTCCTGGGAGATACATGGATTTGGGGTGATTTTGCATGTAGCTAGGTTGCACCCCAAAAAGGCTGAAGGCAGTTTTAGGGAACAAATGGTTTCAGGGCAACAAATTTTAAACCTCATAAAGCGTGGTTACATCACTGATAGAAAGGTCAGTCTCAGGCCGGGCTCAGTGGCTCACACCTGTGATCCCAGCACTTTGGGATGCTGAGGCAGGAGGATTGCTTGAGCTCAGGAGTTCCAGATAAGCCTGGGAAACATGGCAAAACCCCATCTCTACAAAAAAATTAAAAAATTAGCCAGGCATGGTGGTGCGTGCCTGTAGTCCCAGCTCCTTAGACGGCTGAAGTGAGAGAATGGCTTGAGCCTGGGAGGTTGAGGCTGCAGTGAGCTTAGATAGTGCCACTGCACTTCACCCTGGGTGACAGAGTGAGACCCAAAGCAAAGGAAGGAAGGAAGGAAGGAAGGAAGAAGGAAGGAAGATCAGCCACTAAACATCATGGATTGGTACTGGATGCCTCGACTCCAATAGCCTGATTTTCTTTGGAATTGTAGGTGTAGGGTCTTTCCCCATTATGGAAAATAACATAAGTTCTTGCCTGACTGGTCATCACCACCCAGCCGGGCGAAAAGAAGAAGCCTAGTGAGAAAGGGGTCATTTGGGCCTGGGGACCGAGGTACTGAGAAGACAGCCAAGTGATTTTTGGGACCCTGTACTGATTTTTTTTTTTTTTTTTTTGTAATTTTGAATTATTTTTCTTAAAGAGGATCTTCAAATTGTATAAACTTCAGGCTCCACAAAAGCCGGAGCTGCTCCTGCAGGACCCCGGATTTGGACCTGGCTGTGGTCCTGCCTCCCCCAGCACCTTCTATTTTACACTTTTCCTACCTTTCAGCAAAATCTCACTGGAGACACTGTCTTTCCACGGAGGATTTTGAGTTCCTAACCCGTCCTTCCAAGGTTCAGAGTGGGATTTCCTTATTCTTCTTCCCGAGGTTTCTCAAAGTGTGTTCCACCCGTCCTGTGGGTTCAGGAGGGCTTTGATAAAGTGCAGCTTCTCAGGCCTCGCCCAGACCCACTGATTCAATCTTGGAGACTGTAGCTGGGGTGGGAGGGTAGGGTGCGTCCTTGATAAGCACCCCAGAGCATTCTCAGGCCAGTGAAATGTGAGGGTCCCCCAATGGGATTCTGTCCACTCACCCTGCTCAGTTATCAACCTTGCATTGTTCATAACTGAAACATGCCCATCTGAGATGCCAAGCTGAAGCCACCTGACTCCCTACCCCTGCAGCTCCACCCAGGGGTGACCTCTCAGGGGAATTCCCACCCTGCCGGGCAGGCTTCGGCCATCCCCTCGGGCCTGTCATACAGGATCCCATTAAACCCTTGGGAACAGTTTTAAGTTTATGGCTGGGCTTGTTTTATTTAAAGATGACAGTTTGCACAGCAATTTAATGTCTTTGTTTTAACAACCCGGCAGCAGGGTAGCCTTGGCAGCTGGGGCAGCTTTCTCTGCAGAATATCACTGGCCCAGGCCTGCGGGGACAGAGGGGCCGGCTGAGGGGCCTTGTTTTCTACAGGTGTGGTCAGCCCATGAGCCAGTTGAGCCTCTGGGACCTGCTCTGGTCACCACCTAGTGCAGCCCTTAGCCTGGTGGGTGTGAGGTGCTCACTGTGTTTTATCTGTGTTGGCTGATTTGTATTTGAGGTGATGTCTCCTTTCTTCATGGTTAGAAAATGTAGATGCCTGGCATGGCCATTTCCTAGGGCTTCCTGGGTGAACTGAGTCACTTCCTTCCCTGGGTTGGGTGAGTCCCCGGACGCTGGGCTCTGGGAACCAGTTGCTTAAACTACACTAAATTTATGCCCCCAAGTTTCTTCTGCTTCCTCCAGATAGCTCTTTGCTGCAGCAGCCCGTGGGTGGCAGCAGGAGCGGAGGGGGCCCCAGCAGGCAGCAGCAGTGGCCCCTTGATAAGAGCTGTCAGGCGGCATCCGCTGGAGTGAGACAGTCCCTTGCAGACTTGTGGAAACAAATTTCCCTTCCAAGCAAGTTCGCATCTGTCAAGAGCCCTGCTAAGCACCCTCAGATCCACCTTGCTGCCCCGCTGCCTGGTGGGGGACCCCTTATCTGACTGAGTCCTTCCCAGCCCCATTTCTCCTGCTCCCTACTCTACCCCTGGAGGGACTGGACAATACTCCCTCTGTGCCTTTGCTCCCCCAGGTGTCCTTTGTCCCGTCCCAAAGCCTGGGTCTCCCTGCTCCAGCAGACCTACCCTTCTAGGCCTCGCTGCCTCCCACCCTCCGCGCTTGACAGAGCAGCTTGTCTGAGCAGGAGGGAACCATTTCATTTCTCCCTGAAGGGCTGCAGAGGCCACTAAGGGGCAGGGACTTGTCCGGAGGCACCCATTTCAGAAGAGGCAGCGAACTCAAGTCTTGGACCCAAGTCCACGGCCACCTAAACACAACAACCATTTAGCGACTTTGCTAAAATATATTTAGAGAATGAATATGGAGCTGACAAGTTTCCTCCCTTCCTCCATCCCTCTCTCCTTCGCTCCCTCCCTCCCTTCCTTCTTCCCTCCCTCCTTCCCTCCCTTCCTTCTTTTCTGTAGTCAGGACATTAGAAACAAACAAAGCCATCATCAAACACCTTTATCATTTCACACAGAAAAGGACATTTTAACACCCCCAATAGTAGGAAAGATATAATCTCAGGTAAAGAGCTGTCCTGATCCACAGAATCTTCTAGAGGTTGTCGCTCCTGGGGAGAGACACTGGGCACCTGAGGGACAGAGGTGTGAGGAAGACTATTACACCACACTCCCTTTTGACACTCCCTTTTGTATGTCCTGCACTGTGACCCATGTAAAGAAACATAGTGATCTATTTCAAAGCAAAAACAAAACAAGCAACCCAAGACTGTCCTTCCTCTACCAGCACAGCTCACTTGGTAAATATTTCCTAGTCTTCCTTCTCGTTTATTTGTGGACTAGTGAAGAAAACTTCTTACCAGCCCGTGGCACTGTGGGCAGGCGGCCACCTGGGAACCCCTGGCCTCCTATCCTCAATTCATTTTAAGTTCGTGAGAAAATGGGCCCCACCTTTCATTTCTGGCATCTTTCTCTGTGTTTCTCTCCAGCCAGACAACCTGGGGTTGCATCCCAGCTCATCCACTTCCCTGCTTGCTTCTTTGTAGCAAATTATTTATCGTCTCTGTGCCTCAGTTTCCTGATCTGTAAAATGGGGCCCTTGAGGAAACCAGCTTCCAAGGATTGTTGCAAAGTTTCGATGGGATATAGTAAGTGCTCAGTAAATGTCAACTTTTCTTTTTCTTTTCTTTTTTTTTTTTGAGACGGAGTTTCACTCTTGTTGCCCACGCTGGAGTGCAATGGTGCAATCTCGGCTCACGGCAACCTCTACCTCCTGGGTTCAAGCCATTCTCCTGCCTCAGCCTCCCGAGTAGCTGGGATTACACGCATGCACCACCACGCCCGGCTAATTTTGTATTTTTAGGTTTCTCCACATTGGTCAGGCTGGTCTCAAACTCCCGACCTCAGGTGATCTGCCCGCCTCGGCCTCCCAAAGTGCTGGGATTACAGGCGTGAGCCACCACGCCTGGCCTCAGCTATTTTTAATAGCTATCCGTCCTCCTTTCTGTGCTCTCTACCCTTAGCCTGGTGCCTGGCTTTGCTCATTCCTTAGAAAATGTTTATCACTGTAAAATATATACTTGAGTGCCAGACATCATGTTGATCCTGAGGAAGACGCAGCCCTTGCTTTCAAGAAATGCACCATCCACCTGACTGACCCTGGAGGAAAAAGTCATTTACTTTGCCTCGAGGGAGGGTGTGGGAGAGATTGAGGCAAAGTAGGAGAGTGAGGGCAGCTTTACGCAGAAATGTCAGGCCCCAGAGGACACACAGGGGCTTCTGGAAGTGGAGAAAATCGATGACAGGGTCTTTGTTTTCAGGCTAGGGCTGCTGGGCCATTTTCTTTTTTCTGGCCTTTGCCTAGAAAGTGGAGAGTCTAGGGAGGCTACAAATAACAGTTTGGCGTTCTTATTTCCTTCCCTCTAGTAGAAACTGGAAACCAGTGGCCATCTGTTGTTTAGTCCACTTAAAAGAGGATGTTGAGGCTTGTTTTTTCTTCGGACCCAAGGGTGCTCAGGAGCCCTCCAGTCTCTGCCTTTCTCACACAAGGCGTCTCTGGGAAGGCAGTGGATTTTTGGTCTGCGTGGAACTTCTCAGGTGGACCCCAGAGCATGGAACGTAAGGAATCGCCCCCACCCCTTTCCATGTCCGCAGTTTGCCTGTCCCCTTGGCCCTGGGCGGGGCAGGGGCTGGGAAGAGTGTGCTGTGAGGACACAGAGGTGCACAGGTGACTGTGGAAGGGCCAGTAGGAGCACTTGGCTTTCTGTGAGGCCCAAACCCTCGTGTGAAAACGCCACGATGCCCTTTCTGAGTGGAGCCAACCCTCTGCCACCTGCTTTCCTGCTCCTGATTTGGATGCTGGCTATTACTATGATTATTGAAAAACTTTTTTCACTTTTGATATTATTTCCTGCTAACTGCAGTTCAATCAGATCTCCCCGGCAGGGGAATTGCATACAGGCGGGGTAGTTATTCTCAGCAGCTAGATACTGGAGCCGATAAACACTTAAGTAATATTTAGATACGATGTTTCCATGACCCAGTTTCTCTGGAGCCTTGCACAGATCACCAGTTGTAAAAAAATGACTCTCTGATTCTAAATTGGGAGGACTTTTTAAAAAATGTAATACACTTGATGTGGTATAGGTGACAAGAGGTTTTAAATAAGTTTTGTGGGGTGTGTACTTTCTTTGAAACTTCATTACAAAGTAGAGTATTTTAAAGGAGTACAGTGTGTGTGTGCACGCCTGTGCATGTGAGTTGTACCAAACCACTTTGGAATTTAGGGTTAATATCTCTGCCTTTTCCCGGACTTGAATGTTTAATAGCCTATGAGTTTGGGGGAGTACTTAGGACAAACCTTCTGAGGATGTAAGTTGACTCTGCTGTTGAGGAAACTGGATAGTGAGATATTACTAAAATATTATTTGACTTGGAGAAATTGTCTATGTAGGATAATTACACAGACCTTCCTGCAAATTAACAGCAGAAATCCATGCTGTGAGCATTCATCTCTGATGAGTGTTACAGATGCCTTTTGAGTATGGATTTCCAAGGAATTAATGTCTGGAGAAGGTCTCTGTTAGATATGACATCATAGCATCTATAAATAATGCATCATAAAATAAGATGCAAGCAACCAGCCCCAGCCATCTGCACCGTGATGTTTCACCCATCCTTGAAATAATGGCTTTTACTGACGCCAGTGGCCACATAGGACAGCATAAGCATGAATGGAAAATGCATATACATTGTGTTTGTGTGCTAGATGATTCCACCTGGTCTTACGTGACTTTTTTTTTTTTTTTTTTCCTGCATGGATTGGACTCTTACCCAGTATTCTGTTTTTTCCCCAAAGTGTGATTGTTCTTGGTCTCTTAAAGGCTGTTGTGTTCTGGCCTCTGTGAGTATAAAGATCAGCAGATATAAAAGCTAAAAATGGCAGTAGAGCCTTTGGTAAATAGTGTGTACTCTGGCGCAGGAGTACCTGGGTTTGGGCCGTGATTTCCCATTTTCTAGCTGGGACCCTTGTGAGTTACTGTGCCTCAGTTTCTTCATCTGCAAAGTGGAAATAATACTAACCATGTCAGTAGGTTATTGTGAGAACTGAATGATTTAATTCAGGTAAAAGCTTGGAACAGTACCCAACACACTGTAAATCATTTGCAAGTTTTTCTTTTTTCTTTTTATTTTTTTGAGACAGAGTCTTGCTCTGTCACCAGGCTGGAGTGCAGTGACTTGATCTCGGCTCACTGCAACCTCCTCCTCCCAGGTTCAAGCAATCCTCCTGCGTCAGCCTCCCGAGTAGCTGGAACTACAGGCGTGCACCACCACACCTGGCTAATTTTTTGTATTTTTAGTATAGATGGGGTTTCATCATGTTGGCCAGGATAGTTTTGATCCCTTGACCTCGTGATCTGCCTGCCTCGGCCTCCCAAAGTGCTGGGATTACAGACGTGAGCCACTGCGCCAACCTTTTTTTTTTTTTTTTGAGACAGAGTCTCGCTCTTACCCAGGCTGGAGTGTAGTGGCACGATCTCGGCTCACTGCAACCTCCGCCTCCCGAGTTCAAGCAATTCTTCTGCCTCAGCCTCTCGAGTAGCTGAGACTACAGGCACGTGCCACCACGCCTGGCTAATTTTTGTAATTTTAGTAGAGACAGGGTTTCATCATATTGGTCAGGCTGGTCTTGAACTCCTGACCTCGTGATCCGCCTGCCTTGGCCTGCCAAAGTGCTGGGATTACAGGCATGAGCCACAGCACCTGGCCTTTTTTTCTTTTTTTTAAGACAGATTCTTGTTTTGTTGCCCAGGCTGAGTGCAGTGGTGTGATCTCAGCTCACTGCAACCTCCGCCTCCCGGGTTCAAGTGATTCTCCTGTCTCAGCCGCCCGTGTAGCTGGGGATTACAGGAGTGCACCACCATACCCGGCTAATTTTTGTATTTTTTGTAGAGACGTGGTTTTGCCATGTTGCCCAGGCTGGTCTTGAGTGCCTGGCCTCAAGTGATCCACCCACCTCGGTCTCCCAAAGTGCTGGAATTACAGGTGTGAGCCACCATGCCTGGCCCATTTGAAGTATTAACCATTATTATTAGCTAATGACAGATTAGTCTGAAAATAAATTTGCTGAAAAATATGTATTTTGCATGCAAAAAATTCGAAGATCTAAAATGATTTAAAGAGCCCAGGAGCTAAGAAAACAAAACGAAACACCAAAAACTTTTATTCATTGCAAAAATGTTTTACAGCTGAAGTAAACAATGACAACAAAAATAAAACAGCATGATAAAATTGAAACAAACAAATATCACAAGCAGGTCTTCCCTAGCTGGAGAGATCGTAAAGCTGCTGGAGAACATGCTTGACATTTTTTCCACCTATTCATGTCAGTCCTGCTTTCTTGTGTAATCCGTCTGAAACGAAAACTTTTATCAATGAAAAGGGATAGAAGAATATTGCAACTTTGTGGATCCAGGTACCAGAAGTTGGGCAGCTGGGAAATCTTGGTTTTGCTTTATTCTTAAGTTCGGGGGTAAACCTGCTTTGCTATTGAGAAAGAGTATTTATTTCTTCTAATATTACTGGACTGGTTGTAACATTTATTTATTTATTTATTTATTTATATATGTATGTATGTATTTATTTACTTACTTACTTTAACCTGCTTCCCCTTCCCCCTTGGTTGTTAACATTTGTTTCTTTTTTTTTTTAAACTTTTTTTCCCTAAGATGGAGTCTCTCTCTGTCACCCAGGCTGGAGTGCAGTGGCGCAATCTCAGCTCACTGCAACCTCCGCCTCCCAGGTTCAAGCAGTTCTCCTGCCTCAGCCTCCTGAGTAGCTAGGATTACAGGCACGTGCCACCACGCCTGGCTAATTTTTGTATTCCATGTTGGCCAGGCAGGTTTTGAACTGACCTCGTGATCTGTCTGCCTCAGCCTCCTAAAATGCTGCGCCCGGCCTCTTTTCTGTTTTTATGATTTTTTTTTTTTGAGACAGCTTCTGGCTCTGTCACCCAGGCTGGAGTGCAGTGGCGCAATATCGGCTCACTGTAGTTTCTGCTTCCTAGGCTCGAGTGATCCTTCCACCTCACCCTCCCGAATAGCTGGGCCTACAGGCCCACACCACCATGACCAGCTAATTTTTGTGGTTTTTTTGTTTGTTTGTTTTTGTTTTATTTTGTTTTGTTTGAGACAGAGTCTTGCCTTGTCACCCAGGCTGGAGTGCAATGGTGCCATCTCGGCTCACTGCAACCTCCACCTCCTGGGTTCAAGCAATTCTCCTGCCTCAGCCTCCCGAGTAGCTGGGATTACAGGTGCGCACCACCACTCCAGGCTAATTGTTTGTATCTTTAGTAGAGACAGGGTTACACCATGTTGGCCAGGCTGATCTCGAACTCCTGACTTTGTGATCTGCCCACCTCGTCCTCCCAAAGTGCTGGTGTGAGTTGCCACGCCTGGCCTAATTTTTGTATTTTTTGTGGAGATGGGATTTCACCATGTTGCCCAGGCTGGTCTTGAACTCCTGAGCTCAAGCAATCTGCCTGCCTTGGCCTCCCAAAGTGCTGGTATCACAGGCATGAGCCACTGCGCCTGCAGGTCGTAACTGAGCTGAGATGGCTTAGGAATTCATTACTTAGTGTTTCCTCTGAGCAGGGGACCCTGAGTTGCGGAAGTGCCCTCAGCCTAAGGGCTATCCCTGTCTGCTCACTCATATTGGAGGCTGGGGATAGTGACTTGGAAAAGAGAGATGCCACTCGGTGAGTGGAGTTTGCAAATGCTGTTTCATCAAGATCTGTCTATACTAATATCAGTCAAGATGGATTTTAAAAGGGTGGGGTGTCATAGCCAAAAGCCTTAAACTTGAAAGACAATCAGGAAGTCTTAGAAAAATTCAAACCAACATTTTTGGAGAAAATAAAAACTTATGACAGATAGAGAGCGGGTATCTCAGATAGAAGGATCTTCTATTCCACTTATGGGGACAGAAGCTGGGCAAAAAGGCAAGAAGGAATTTCTCTTTATCTAGAGCACCATAGCCAGAAAACCAAT
Organism: Pongo abelii; assembly: GCF_028885655.2. Classification (NCBI taxonomy): domain Eukaryota; kingdom Metazoa; phylum Chordata; class Mammalia; order Primates; family Hominidae; genus Pongo; species Pongo abelii. Next base: position 126,586,439 of record NC_071993.2, on the reverse strand, counting down.
ACCCATGGCTATAAAGAGCAGCTCCATCTTGGCATACTTTCTGACCCGTCCCTGAAAATTCCATGCTCTTCTGTAATAGTGTCAATTGTTAACGTATTTCATGGCATGTGATATAAGGGAGATGTTAGCCCAGGAGACCATGGAATGGAAGGGTCCATCGGTTTTCTAACTGTGTTCCCAGGAGCCCTGGGATTCTGCAGACATGGCCCTGGTGAGGACAGCTGACCTCCCATATAGGTCCCAGTATTGGGTCCATCCAGTGATTCATTAGCTGCATCACCTTGGATAGGTCATTTTATCTTCTGGATTTTTGCTTCCCAGTCTATAAAATGAGGTGGTGGGGAGGTGGGGCTGGACCGCATTAGTGTGTTTTGAGTTGTAAAACTTTTTGTTCACGTGAAAACAGACACATAAACCTAATATGCAAAAATGATTAGAGTATGAAATAAAGGGTGGGGGTTGGCAATTGTCTAACAGTGAGGTCAACTCTTTTAACTCTCAGACACTGTTGGCTAAATGGTAATCTACTGTGTGTATTTATTTGCAAGACAGCGTGGCAGTGAAAACCCAAACATGGTCTGGTTTATTATGGAAAAGAATGTCAAGAGTTTTGGAATCCTTTCAGACCAAGGTTGAAAACTTATGGCCAAAGTGGTTCTGCCATGGCAAGAGAAATTTGCAGCTGCCTAGATTGTTCCTGGAACAGTGAACTTGTGTCTCTAGATTTATTTACTTAAGAGAAGATCTGCTGGGGAAATGGAGGAAACTGTCAAACTGTATTCTCTGGGCAAAGAGCAGAAGAGTAAATTAGTGGAATGCTTGGCAGAATGAACCCTGCTGCAGAAATTTCTTGTAATAATGATCTTTTAATTGGATTTATACTTTGTTGGAAAGAAACTCAGTGTTCAGGAGCTTGCCACTGCAGCATTTACAAAGAGAACAGGGAACTAATTTAATATCCACGAACCGGAGGGTCACTTTAGAAAAGCATCAGCTCCATTTGGTGATGTGTTTAAGTGAGTTTCCTTCATGGTTAGAGGAAAGGATTTGTCTCAAATAATTCTCTTACGTACTCTATTGCAAATAAGCATTGAAGCATGGTCCCTGCTGGGTTTCTGGGTTTCTGCTTTATTGATGATTGATTGATTGATGGATTTTGCTCTGTCATCCAGGCTGGATGGAGTACAGTGGCCCAATCATGGATCACTGCAGCCTTGAACTCCTGGGCTCAAGCTATCCTCCCGCCTCAGTCTGTCAAATAGCTGGGACTAAAGGCACATGCCACTATGCCCCGCTAAGTTTTGTATTTTTTGTACACACAGGATTTCACTGTGTTGCCCAGGCTGGTCTCGAACACCTGAGCTTGAGTGATCTGCCCACCTGGGCCTCCCAAAGTGCTGGGGTTATATGTGTGAACCACCGTGCCCAGCCTAGTTTTTAAATATTTTACAGAGATGGGGTCCCAGTATGTTGCTCAGACTGGTCTTGAACTCCTGAGATCAAGCCATCCTCCTGTCTCAGCCTCCCAAGGTGTTTGAATTACAGGCGTGAGCCACTGTGCCCAGCTGGCCTGGTTCTAATTTAGCTCATGTCATCTGGTGAATGTCTAAAATCCTGGTAGTTTCCCCAGGTGCTTGGATTCGGAGTCCCCGGGGATCAAGAAATCAACATGTATTTTGACCCCCCATAGAACATCAGCGGTCACAGGGGCTGTTACTATTAAGTAAGTCCAGTGTGCTCTGATATAGATTTTCTCCAAAACCATTTTTAGCTGTGTGGCCCCCTAGCTGTTTGCAGCAATTAATATTTATGAGACTTTATTTAAAAAATATATATCATTTAGAAGTGTTTTGCTTTGCTGATTTATTTGTTTATTTATTTATTTATTTATTTAATGAGATGGAGTCTTGCTGTGTCCCAGGCTGGAGTGCAGTGGTGCAATCTCAGCTCACTGCAACCTCCGCCTCCCGGGTTCAAGCAATTCTTCTGCCTTAGCCTCCCTAGTAGCTGGGATTACAGACATCCACCACCACGCCCAGCAAATTTTTGTATTTTTAGTAGAGACGGGGTTTCACCATGTTGGCCATGATGGTCTCGATCTCTTGACCTTGTGATCTGCCTGCCTTGGCCTCCCAAAGTGCTGGGATTACAGGAGTGAGCCACGTCGCCCGGCCTTGCTGATTTCTTAATTAAAAGTTTATTTTCTCCTAGATTCCAACTTTTTTTTATAGAAACATGTCTCTAGCTTTGGAAAAAAAAAAGTCAATGGGGAAAAAAGTGTTAGTTATAGAAGCAGTTTGCTTGATAGTTGGTTATTTTAGGGATGGGGAGAAAGGAGCTCACATTTGTTGAGCGTCTACTGTGTCCCAGGTGTGCTGCTAGGTGCCTGATGTGCTTCCATTTTTGAATCCTTATGATAACCCAAGAGATGGAGGATGATTTTCAAATATACACAAGAATTTTGCCCAAGATCCTATAGTTTTGAATTGGGGAAACTGGGTTTTTTTTGTTTTGTTTTATTTTGTTTTGTTTCAGTCGGAGTTTCGCTCTTGTTGCCCAGGCTGGAGTGCAGTGGCATGATCTTGGCTCACTGCAAACTCCGCCTCCCAGGTTCAAGTGAGTCCCCTGCCTCAGCCTCCCAAGTAGCTGGGACTACAGGCACCCATCACCACACCCGGCTAATTTTTTTATTTTTAGTACAGACGGCATGTTGGCCAGGCTGGTCTTGAACTCCTGACCTCAAGTGATCCACCCGCCTCAGCCCCCTAAAGTGCTAGGATTACAGGCGTGAGCCACCGTGCCTGGCTAGGAAACTGGGTTTTGAACCTGGCCCCATCTGAAGTGACATTCCATGGTTCTTCCTTGACTCCAGGAAGGGATCACATGCCATAGAATGAAGCATGCTTTCATTGTTCCCTCCTCCTACAGGCAAGTGGCCAAAGTGTGTTATTTGGAGATTCCCTGTTCCTCCCAGGAGACTTCTCAGTGTCTTGAGTCAGAGAGTACAGTGGAAGATGTGCAGATGCAAAGAGTTTTCATCCATTTTCTCTGTGCACCAAAATGTAAGAGGGTTGCCAAAAACCTCAGGCATCAGGATAAATGATATTTATTTATTTATTTATTATCATTATTTTTAGAAGGAATCTTGCTCTGTCGTCCAGGCTGGAGTGCAGTGGTGTGATCTTGGCTCACTGCAACCTCCGCTTCCTGGGTTCAAGCGTTTCTCCTGCCTCAGCCTCTCAAGGAGCTGGGATTAGAGGTGCATGCCACCACACCGAACTAATTTTTGTATTTTTAGTAGAGATGAGGTTTCACTCCTGACCTCTGGTGATCTGCCTGCCTTGGCCTCCCAAAGTGCTGGGATTACAGGTGTGAGCCACTGCACTCAGCCTATAAATGATATTTAATGCAGTGTTTTAAAAGATCAAAATTAATGCAAAAACATCCGTGATGAACAAAATATCCGAAGTTTAAATAAAGTCAGGAAAAGTAACAGTGTGATGCTGAGCCATATTTGACCCGGAAGCAAAAGGAAAAACCAGCATAACCGATCCTGTCTTTATTGAAAATTTGGGTATTTTGTTCATTATGGATTTTTTAGCATAAATTTTGATTTTTTGAAAAAGTATTTCATGAGGAACTGGGTGCGGTGGCTTATGCCTGTAATCGCAGCACTTTGGGAGGCCGAGGCAGGTGGATCACCTGAGGCCAAGAGTTCGAGACCAGCCTGGCCAACATGGTAAAACCCCGTCTCTATTAAGAATACAAAAATGAGCTGGGTGTGGTGGCAATCACCTATAATCCCAGCTACTCGAGAGGCTGAGGCAGGAGAATTGCTTGAATCTGGGAGGCAGAGGTTGCAGTGAGCCGAGATTGTACCACTGCACTCCAGACTGGGCAACAGAGTGACTCTGTCAAAAACAAACAAACAAACAAAGCTATTGCCTGAAATGACATTTGTCTTGATGCCTGGGTATTCTGGCAACCCTCTGACATTTTGCACCTTCACGTGAGTCCTATCCTGCAATGAGTTTTTTAATCTCTGTGCCAGGTAATGAGCTAGGTGCTGGAGATACAAGATGAGGACATATAGGAGCCTTCAGACTAGTGCGAGTCAGTCATGTAAATGGTCACAACACAGCACCATAATTGTAAGTCTGTGCACAAAGCGCCATGGGGAAGCAGTTGCTGTTGAATCAAGGTTCTCTGGGAGGAGGGTTGGAGTGTGACTTGAGGGCTGCCGGTGCACACAAGAGTAGGGGAAGTATTTGGTGGGAAATGGCAGGTCCCTTCATCCCTCTGAGCCTCAGTCTACCCCATCTGTAAAATGGAGGAAATAGTAGTGCCTGCCTTACAGGGTTGTGTGACAAGAATGAGTCCATCATGTTAAGCACCTAGAACAGAGCCTGACACATAACTCGGTGTATGTCAGCCGTGATGTTGATGGCAGTGCTGACCATTGCATGCAGATTTCTTAAAATGACAGTGTCTTTTGGCCACATACGCAGTCTGAACTTTGCTTTGCAGACATCCATGACAGTGATGGCAGTTCCAGCAGCAGCCACCAGAGCCTCAAGAGCACAGCCAAATGGGCGGCATCCCTGGAGAATCTGCTGGAAGACCCAGAAGGCGTGAAAAGATTTAGGGTTTGTCTTTTTCATTGTTAATCGGGATGGATGCAGTGTGTGCAGAAGTTCAGATGCACACAGGGGAGAAATAGGCCAGTTCGACATTGTCTATCAGCGTAGCACTCTCTATGCCAGCTTGAGAGTTCAGTACTGTCTATCCCAGCTTGAGGGTGAGACTTTCTCATCTGTCATGACTGTGTTGGCAACACTGTCACAGATGGGCAGCCTGTTTCTGGTTTTTGTGTAGTGAGGTGGGAGGGGTACAGCGTGGGAGGAGAGAGAAGATACCGTGCCTATTGGTGGAGTCTGTATGAGGAATTCCCAGCTCTGGGTCTCTCTGATGTGAAGGCTTGTTCTCTCGTGCTTGGGGGATTCTCAGAATGCATTGTTGACAGAGTGAGAGAGGCTGGCAATGCAAACTTGGCAAAGGGACCTCCGAGAGCAGGGCTGATGGATGGGGAACTGTGATCCCATCTAGAAATAGCTTTTCTGACCAGCAGAAGCCCCCGGTGCGAGATGGAGGACCACATGTGAATTTCAAGAATGAGTCCTGGTTACTTCTGTCTTTAAGTCTTGGGTCAGGAATAGGATGAGTCCTCATGCAGTTGGTGCCTGTTGGAGCTCCCAGGGAGGGAGTGGCAGGTGGTACTAGGCTTCTAGTTCCTGGTCACCAGGCCACTGTGAGCGGTGTTTGCAACTCAGGAGGTCTCTGCACAGCAGAGTAGCTGGCTGTGCCATGGACTGCCCAAGATCGGCCATAAGAAAACACACATACCTCCAACTTAAAATAGTTTGTATCATGGTGTCTTTAGACGTACTTAATGTGCTTTCTTTTCTTTTGTTTAAAAAAAAGAGAGCCTGATTTTAGAGGAATGCACTTTGTTTAAACACTGTCTGAAAGGAACCAATATATCTTCCACTTTAATTTACTTTTTGGTAATTTATTGTCAGCTTAGAAATATGAGTACATTCCTGCTTCATTTGTACTTTTCTTTACAATGTCAAAACCATTAAGGTCAAATGCATATGAAATTATAGCTTTAACATTAAACATACTCATTTGTTTTTCAGAGTGGAGTTTTTGAAGGGTAACTGAACCATGCTCCTCTGTTGAATTTTGCCAAATCAGTCTTTGAAGGGAAATGCCATTTGTTTTATTTTTTTTTTAAGTAGAATACTGTGTGACTCTTTTTCTTTGTATCCACAGGAATTTTTAAAAAAGGAATTCAGTGAAGAAAATGTTTTGTTTTGGCTAGCATGTGAAGATTTTAAGAAAATGCAAGATAAGACGCAGGTATTTCCTCCACTCTGATAATTTTTTTCCCTTTCCTTATAAAGTTACAACTGCCTTTCTAATAGATTCTGAAGTTGCCTAAAGAAACCTGATTCATATTAGTTTTGGGGGAAGATTTAAGCCTCAGATTAGGTATCTTGTGTTGATCAAATATTAATCATTTTTAAAAGGGTGAGTTAATCCATTTTTAAATGGTGCTGTTCAAATGGACCAATATATAAAATAAAAATAACAATTTATGTCATTTAGAGTTCCTCATTGCATAGAATTTTTTCTTCATGAATAAGTTATGAGGATGTTTCCCCCAGATTTTGACATGTTAGCATTTTGGACATGGTAAAACGATACGCAGATGTGTAATGATAAAAGCACAAGGTGCATCAGAGGGATTGTCAATTATTCAATGTATCGTACTGGGCGTCCCATAGTTGGCGAGCACCCTGCGGAGAAAGCCTCTGATTGTTCTCCTGGGTAGATGCGTCCTCTTTGCCTTCATTCCCAGTGTCAGCTGGTTGGGTATAAGGGAGGGTAGATGAGATTATGGGGAAGGAGGCCTGTGCCCTGGGTGGGTTTATGAGGCCTGACCCTGTATCTTTCTAAGAGGCTGCTGGCTAAATGCCTGCAGGAGCCAGTAAGTCATGTGAATGAAGGAGGCTCCTGGTGTGAGGCTGGAGGGAGTGTTGGGGACTGGGGCCAGCTAAGGACATTCTGTCTGCCTGCACAGGCTGCGGCTGATGGTTCAGGGCCTGTGGCTGTCTGGGCTTCCCCTGCTTCAGGTTCCGTCTCCGCCAACTTACTGATGGTTCAGGGCCTGTGGCTGTCTGGGCTTCCCCTGCTTCAGGTTCTGTCTTCGCCAACTTACTGGTGGTGATCTCCTAGATCTTTGCTTGCTCTGGGACCGTGGTGGCCTTTCTTCCCAAGGCATGTCTTATATTCCACCTAGTACCGCCTGTTTTTCTAAAGAAGCTGGATATTTGGATCCTTACGTGAAACCAGATGATTTTTAAATGTTGGAACTAATTTAAAAAAAAATTTTAAACCTTGCCCGCCAAACAGAACATACCCACAGGCAGATGCAGCTTGCGAGTTGCCAGTTTTTGAGGCTTCGTCTCCAAAAGCTGGGATCTATGGGCCAGGAGCCGTGAAGTGTTTGCAGACAACTGCTTGGAAAGTGTGCATCATGGGTTTATTCAAAGGCCTTTCCGGGTGCAGACACATGTCCTCCCGGCTGGCGCAGCGCGGCCTTTTCTCCACCACCTTCCTCTCTGGAGGTGGCAAGGGAGGACTCTAAGATGGATTCTCTTTGGCTTGAACTTCCCAGGCCCACCTAGAAAGCCATTTCTGGGTGGGATCCTTGGATTTTGCTTTCTGGCTTTTTCTCTCCTCTGGACGACGTTGGCCGGAGCCTCCTGGGTGGAGAGGGCCCTCAGGGGATAGTGAGAAGCAGGTGGTGGGGGATGCTTTGGGTTGCTAGGATTCAGGCTGAGGGCCTTCAGAACAAAAGCCTCATTGTTGTTCTTTGTCTCCAGCACCGAGGACAGGGCCTGGGGACCACCATCGATAAATGCTAGACTGTGTCACTGCTGTGACCAGCCTCACCGTAAAATCCTAGCTCAGAGTCAAGCAAGCCAACAGATGTCCATTCCCCTGCCTTATTCTTTTGAGTGTTAGAGGTAGGAGGGGCCTGTGGGTGGGCCGGTCCACCCCTGCAGTGTAGACAAGGAAGTGAGGTCCCCTCACCGTGGCAGAGCTGGGACTTGAACCAGCTCCCTGAAGTCACCCGTTGTTCTCTGCACCACCATGCTGCTCTGTGCCTCCGTTCAGTTGAATTCCCCAAATCTTTGTGAAGTGCCTGCTTGGTGCCCAGCACTGAACAGGAAGGCAGCCCAGGGACAGGACAGGTGAGCGGCTCCAGGGAACGGGCACCTCAAGGGGAGCAAGCCTGTGCAAGTGCAATGAGTGTAGAGATTGGAAACACATGTGTCGTGGGAGCAAGGCGTGGGCAATGGAGAGGGATCCAGGGGAAGTGGCTTTTTAGCTGAGACTTGGCATTGAGATCGGGAGGGGGTTCCCGGGAGCAGGGACAGTGTGTGGGCAGGCAGGCCTGGCGAAAAGAGCTGAGGGAAGACCAGAAGGGCTGAGTGGCATGTTTGAGGGGGAGGCCACTGTGCTGTGCTTCAGGCTGGCAGGGCAGCCACACCTGAGAACCTGGGTGCCAAGTTGAGCAGGGCTGGGAAAGCCCCTGTAGGACTTTAATGGAGTGGTCGGAAGGAGGGGGTCAAACTTTCAACATGCCTCTTCCAGCCTTTCAGGTCAGGCAGGTCTGGTGTTGGGTTGCCCTGCCCTGTCCACATCCTACAGAGAGAGCTTCCAGAACGGGCAGCCCCTTTCCATGCCTGTACCCCTGACATCCAGCATAGGACTTCTTTTCCTTTTTTGAGACAAGGTCTGACTCTGTTGCCCAGGCTGGAGTGCAGTGGTGTGATCTTGGCTCACTGCAGCCTCCGCCTCCTGGGTTCAAGTGATCCTCCTGCCTCAGCCTCCTGAGTAGCTGGGATTACAAGCGTGTGCTACCATGCTGGGCTAATTTTTGTATTTTGAGTAGAGACAGGGTTTCACCATGTTTTCCAGGCTGGTCTAGAACTTCTGACCTCTAGTGATCCGCCTGTCTTGGCCTTCCAAAGTGCTGGGATTACAGGTGTGAGCCACTGCACTCTTCTTGAAAGTCTGTGTCCTTAAGCCTGGAATGCACCTGGCAATTGCTTTAGTGCAATGAATGCCACCCTCCTGTCACTGCCTGAGAATGTAGATTGGGTGGAGGCATTGGTGACACCTGGGGTGTTTGGCCTGGAGTGTTTGGGCCCCAGTGTGAGTCATTGTTCCCATTCGAAGATGCAGGGATATGATTTGAGTGGTTAAGCGGCAGCTCGCCTGAGGCTGGGCACAGTGGCTCATGCCTGCAATTCTAACACTTTGGGAGGTCAAGGTGGGTGGATCACTTGAGCCTAGGAGTTCAAGACCAGTCTGAGCAACATGGTGAGACTTTGTCTCTACAAAAAGTACCAAAAAAAAAAACCAAAAAAAAATTAGCTAGACATGATGGGGTGCGCCTGTAGTTGCCCGGGGAGGTCAAGGCTGCAGTGAGGTATGATTGCGCCACTGCACTCCAGCCTGGGTGACAAAGTGACACCCTGTCTCAACAACAAAAAAAAGAATTCAGAGCCACATTTCTGACTCCAGGCATTCCCTAGTGAGTCCCGCTGCCTAGGAAGTAAAACCAGGGAGTAAGCTCTAAATTACTACAAAAAGTGTGGGGGAACATAGGCACTAGGAGAAGTCGCCTAACTGAATTTCTGTTTTTTTTTTTTTTCTTTTTTTTTTTGAGATGGAGTTTCGCTCTTTTCGCCCAGGCTAGAGTGCAGTGGCACGATCTCCGCTCACTGCAACCTCCGCCTCCTGGGTTCAAGTGATTCTTCTGCCTCAGCCTACTGAGTAGCTGGGATTACAGGCATGTGCCACCATGCCCGGCTAATTTTTGTATTTTTAGTAGAGACGGGGTTTCACCATGTTGGCGAGGTTGGTCTCAAACTCCTGACCTCAGATGATCCGCCCGCCTCGGCCTTTCAAAGTGCTGGGACTACAGACGTGAACCACCGCGCCTGGCCAGTTCTTTTTAATCCTCTGTTGTGCACTTAACCTAACTGGATTTCACAGTCAAACTTATCACATCTGTTCAAGCAGGGAGACTGTGGGAGGACTTTTCTCTCTCCATCAACTAAGGCAGTTGAGGGGTCGATACAAATCCCACTCTCGCCTCCGTTGTTTTAATAGAACCTGTATTGGTTCATTCCTTGATGTGGATTATCCAGCATTCACCAGCTTCACATATCCATGTCATTTACTTGTCCGTCTTCTGTGTGGTTTGTCTTCTGGGATCTGGGAGTGGGGGCCTCTTCTTCCCCACTGTCTCCGAGGGTCTAGACCCATGCTTGACACATGGTGAACTTCCTTCCTCTTTGTAGGATGAAGGCATTCCATTTCCTGGATCCAAGTCCTCTTCTCTCCTGAGTCATTCCCTCATTTTGGGAACAGCACACGAGAATGACTTCTTCCCTCCAGAATGACTCATGAGAGAAGAGCCCAAAACACAGCTGGCAATAGCTTCCTGAGAAGGGGGGTCTGGCAGGTAGATATGTAAAGACCTTGTTGAGTGGAAATGTTATTTTTTTCCCTACTCTGCTACTTCACTGATAATCTGACAGAGCATAGAATTCTGGAGTGGAACACACTCAGAAGTTTGAAGACATTGTCTTCAAACTTAGTCTTAGTCTTAGTCTTCTACTTTTGTCTTAGTCTTCTACTTTTGTTGAGAATCAGTAATTTATATGTAAACTGTTCTTTTTTTTTTTTTTTTTCCCTCTCTGGAATAGTATAGGATCTATTTTCTTTTCTTTTCTATTTTTCCCCTTCCCTCTCTCCTTTCCTTTCCTTTCTTTCCTTTCTTTCCTTCCTTCCTTCCTTCCTTCCTTCTTTCCTTTCTTTTTTTTTTTAACAGGGTTTCGCTGTTCTTGCCCAGGCTGGAATACAATGGCATGATCTCGGCTCACTGCAACCTCTGTCTTCCAGGTTCAAGCGATTCTCCTACCTCAGCCTCCCAAGTAGCTGGGATTACAGGCGCCCTCCACTACACCCAGCTAATTTTGTATTTTTAGTAGAGACGGGATTTCGCCATGTTGGTCAGGCTGGTCTCAGACTCCTGACCTCAGGTGATCCACCTGCCCTGGCCTCCCTAAGTGTTGGGATTACAGGCGTGAACCACCACACCCAGCAATTTTCTTTCCTTTTTGAGACAAGGTCTCACTCTGTCACCCAGGCTGGAATATAGCGAGGTCACGGCTCTTTGCAGCCTGGACCTCCTAGGTTTAAGCAGTCTCACCATGTTGCTTAGGCTGGTCTCAGAAGAAATCTTCTCGCCTCAGCCTCCCAAAGTGCTGGGATTACAGGTGTGAGCCACTCCACCTGGTCAGGATGTTTTCATCACTGGTATTCTAAAACTGTTCAGTCAGGGGCTTTGGAGGCAGAGGCGGGGTTCATTCATTGTGTGAATTCTTTGTGGAGCCTTATAATCTGGAAATTTGTAGTTCTGGGAAATGGTCTTATGTTGTTATTATTATCATCATTTTAGTAACTTTTTTTCCTTCCATTGTCTCTGGTCTCTTTTCCAATGATGACCTTTCAACCCCTGCATTGAGCCCTTAATTTCATGTTTTATTCTTCCTACTTTTTAATTTTTTTTTTTTTTTTTTTTTTGGCTTTTGGAGATTTTGACTACATCTTCAGATCCTCCTATTGAGTTTTTTCTGCTTTTTTATTTTCTCCAGACAAGGGCCCTCTAGTCTCTTCCTGGGGGGCCACAAGCCTGATATGTTCCTAAACTAAACATATTTCTAATTAACTTTATCAGGAGAAGTTTGCAGGCGCGGGGGTCTATATTTGGAATTTCCCTGAATCCCTTTATTCGGTTCGGCATCTCATTCTTGCCATCCTCTGTGCCTCTCTGTTCTGGAGCCTCCCTGGGTCTGTTTCTTTAGAAAAGAAAACTCGACTCTTCTGTTGAAGGCGGGGAGGGAGCCACCTGACTGCTCAGGGTTGGAGCAGGACCTGGGGTGGAGGACCTGGGGGTCTGATGACTTCTTTCTGCCACCCTCATCAATTCCATCTGGGCTACCTGATGCCCTCGAGCTCCTGCCGTCTCTGGACACGCTTCTCGTTGGCACCCCCTCCCCACCCTTTCAGGGGTTTGGGTTCATTCTTCTGGGTCTCTGCAGAGTCATCTGCTGTGTCTCCGACTGCTTCCCATTTCCTGAGCCAGTTCTTGAAAATATTCTCGTATCATTTATTGGATATTTTCTTTGCCTCATTCTCTTTCTGAAATTGATATTAGTAAAGTTAGTGTCTTGATCCTTTCATTGTCCTAGGAATTGTCTCCCACATTCCATCTCTGGAAGAAGACGGGGTGGAGAGGAGCCGGAGGCCAGCAGACGGGATGGGGGTGGGGCGTGGCTACAGAGGATGGAAGTTTCCAGCTTCCCAGAGTAGTGGCTGCGCGGCCTGCCAGCCAGGAGGGGACCACTCCGTTCCTTTGTGTTAATTTGAGGTGTCAGTGGGATGTCCATGCCCACGTTGCTAGAAACCAGCTGGCTACATGGGTCAGTAGCCTGGGGGAGGGTTGGTCTGAAATCTCGGGGGAACATGGAGTTAGAGTTGTCACCAAGGACAGAAGTCTGGGAAACCCCAGAATTCACAGAGGGGACAGGGAGACAGGAGCTGGGAGACAGACAGGGAGACAGGAGCTGGGGGACAGATACAGGGAGACAGGAGCTGGGGGACAGACACAGGGAGACAGGAGCTGGGGGACAGACACAGGGAGACAGGAGCTGGGGGACAGACAGGGAGACAGGAGCTGGGAGACAGACACAGGGAGACAGGAGCTGGGGGACAGACACAGGGAGACAGGAGCTGGGGGGCAGACAGGGAGACAGGAGCTGGGGGACAGACACAGGGAGACAGGAGCTGGGGGACAGACAGGGAGACAGGAGCTGGGGAACAGACACAGGGAGGTGTTGGGGATCCTGAGAGGACAGGGCTCTTACAAGGTGGGGGAAGCGGGAAGAGAAGAAAGTCGCAATGCTGAGCAGGGCTGGGGCCAGCTGGCTCCAGAGGAAGGTCTGAGAGGCCTCGCTGCCTGGGCAGCGTCAGCGGGCTGGTGGAGCTGCACTGGCTGGGCGGAAGCCTGTGTGTAGCATGAGGAATGAATGGGAGGGACAATGGAGACAGGGGTGCATGCTTTTCTTTTAAGAGATTTCAAAAAGGAATTGGAGGCCGGGCATGGTGGTTCACGCCTGTAACCCTAGCACTTTGGGAGGCTGAGGCGGGTGGATCACTTGAGGCCAGGAGTTTGAGACCAGCCTGGCCAACATGGTGAAACCCCATCTCTACTAAAAATACAAAAAATTAGCCGGGTTTGGTGGTGGACTCCTGTAATCCCAGCTACTTGGGAGGTTGAGGCAGGAGAATTGCTTGAACCCGGGAGGCAGAGCTTGCAGTGAGCCGAGATCGCGCCACTGCACTCCAGCCTGGGTGACAGAGTGAGACTCCATCTTGAAAAAAAAAAAAAGGGGGTTGGGGGTGGTGAGGCCATTAACCCCCATATAGAGAGCTATGGGGTCAAGGGGGATCTTTTATTTTCCTGGTGGGAAGGTTCGAGCATGCCGATTGGGGAGGGAGGGGCAGTGTGGGAAGCAGCACTCTTCTGAGCTTTGGGCTCCGCTCCTGGTGACTGCTGTTCGTCTGCATAGATGTGCACTTCTGGGGCTGATAGGAAAGTGAATTTGCTTCTCCTGATCGTGCACCTGCAGGGAGTAGGGTTCGAGAGTTGATGTCTGGCTGAGCATTGTCACAGCTGAGGCACTGCCAGGCCTCAAAGAAGGGCCCCAGCCTTGTGGGGTGCCTGGAAGGTGCTCACTGGGGTGCAGGTGCTTCCTGGGCAGTCCCCGAGTTGATGGGCCCAGGTGGGGCCCTTCTCCAGCGCCTGCCAGGACAGCCTCAGATGCTGGACACTTCGGGTCTCCCCAGGGAGAAAGGGGCTCTCTGGTCCAGGCTGTGGCCAGCCACGTGTGTCAGGGCCGTAGAAGAGAAGTCGGCCATCCTTCCAGGCCACAGACACAGAATCAACTCCACCAGCTCTGTCCCTACCCTGGCAGTAGCTAGAATAGAGTTAACAAAGCTCTGGAAAAATCTATCAAAATAGCTCCAGAGACTGGTTCTTCTTTTCTGCTCATGTTCTCGGCCTAGACACCAGGCTTTCCCGTGACTGGCTTGTGGTCGCCATCTCAGGGTTTCCCTTTTCAGTCATACTTCCTAGCTCCGCCGAGATAAGCTGAGCCCTGCAGCCGCTCACAGTGCGCATCTGGTCAGCCAGGACCTCGAACCCAACACTGTTCACACGCAGATTCAGGAGGGACAGCCGTGGGAGAGGGCAGGGCTGAGACCCTCAAAGCTTATATACCTGCAGTGACCGGAACCTACTTCCTCTCCCCCAGCCCCTTCTGCCCCACCTCAAAGACTCAAACCATTCATTGCACTTCTCTATTTCAGAATCACTCAAGATATCCTGGATTCATGTGTGTATGTGTGTGCGTGTGCGCACGTGTGTGCGTGTGTGTGTGCGTGTGAATGTTCAAGGGCAGGGGAGGTCTAAAGTGATTTCTGCCCCCAGACCTCTGCATGGAGTTTGCTCATCTGCCTGGCTGAAATTCTCCTTTCATGAAGTGGCTTTAAAACAGGAAGTGGTTTTCCAAAAGCGTTGCTTCCTGACGGAATGGGGGTGGTGGGAGGGAGACTGTGGCTTCATGGAGCTAGTGGGTCTTGGAGAGGACAGCAGGGCCAGCTCCTAAGTGCCACCCCCTTGGGTCTCGAGGATGGCCCCCACACCTGTCCCTTAGATAGCCACGCTTGTCTGGAGAGACTCCTGTGTCACTGAGTCTGGCATCGATTCATTGCTCCTATTGACAGGGAAGACAGGGTGGACAGCATGGCTTTCGGTGTTCACCCAACCTGGGCCGTCTCCCTGCAAGTGCTGGCGAGGCTTGCTTTCTCGCAGAACAGGACATGGCCAGGCCGCGGCTTCTCAGGATCTTTTGTCCCTAGTGCCCTGAACTAAAAAAGGGCTACCCTTCCTTCCTTTCATGCACCAGCTATCAAAACTTTCTGGTGGTTTCCTTAAGGGCAGAAGGTTTGCAGAGCTTGGGATTTCCCAAACCAAGCTCCACAGCACATGTGGAGCCCCAGGTGGGCTCTTGGAGAGAAAGGCAGTTTTCCAGGCCCCCCCACACACATGTCATAGCTGCATGGCTGCATTTTAGAGGCATTTGTTGTCTGCCTTGCTCTGTAAGGTAAGGTCATGCTTTAGACTCTAACGTTCAGAGAAACAGCCCCGTTTTTGCTGTTGGCGAGGTATGAGCACAGGAAGTCTCCTTTCTCTAAAAGAAAATCGAACCCTCAGGGGAAGTTCTGGAGGAGAGGGCTCCTGCGCCTGCAGCCCCGCCCTGAGGCGCACTGTCCTGAAGACACAGTTCTTACTGTGAAGTCATCTCCTTACCATCAGTGAGTGCTCCTGAGCCTGCCTCGGTTAGTTTCGGGTGAAACAGGAAGCCGGTACCTACTCAGGGCTCCTGCTTCCCAGCAGGACTGCACTTGGGACTTGAGGGCAGGCAGCGAGTGTTTTCTCCACTGCCTGTGCTCAGTATCTCGTTAGCTAAAAGGAAATGCACCCTGCCTGAGAAGGCTGCATACCACACAACCTGGAGGGGCCAATGTGTCTTGCGGAAGTGGAACTGAGCAGAATTCAGAGGCCTTGGAGCCAAACAGTCCTAAGGCTCCCGGAAGCTCTCAGATAAGCCATGTCACCTCTCTGACCTCTGTGACCCCATGGGGAAAGTGGGGCTAACAGGAAAATGCCCTTTGCTGCATGTCCAGGGGATTAAGGAAATGGGATCCCTCCAAGCAGGTGTCTGCAGCCTAGTGGGCGCTTGGTAACTGGTAGGGATAGGTGTGCATACTTTAACTCGATTTTTTTTTTTTTTTTTTTTTTTGAGATGGAGTCTCACTCTGTCACCCAGGCTGGAGTTCAGTGGTGCAATCTCAGCTCACTGCAACCTCTCTCTCCTGGGTTCAAGCAATTCTCCTGCCTCAGCCTCCTGAGTAGCTGGGATTACAGGTTTGCACCACCACGCCTGGCTAATTTTTGTCTTTTTAGTAGAGATGGGATTTCACCATGTTGGCCAGGCTGGTCTCAAACTCCTGACCTCAGGTGATCCACCTGCCTCAGCTTCCCAAAGTTCTGGGATTACAGGCATGAGCCACTGTGCCCGGCCACAGGATGGCTGTAAATGGTACTGAGTGCTCTCTGCAGGCCAGGATTCTTTCTGTCATTGCTTCTGAATGGTTAATGCAGCAATTTTGTTCCAGGAGATATGGCTGCAGGCGCATGAAGGGGCAGGGGTAGGGGCTTGGCAGTGCAAGCTCTCCCATAGAGAAATTCTCTCTGGAGTGGCCTGAGAGCCCCTGGGCTGTGGGGGGGCGCCTTTCTCTTGCCACAGCAGCTCCTGTGGGCCTGGCTGGAGGGGAGAGCAGGGCTCAGGCCGGGAAGGCTGTGTGTGCAGATAGCACAAGGCCCCATCTGTCTCCTCCAGATGCAGGAAAAGGCAAAGGAGATCTACATGACCTTTCTGTCCAGCAAGGCCTCATCACAGGTCAACGTGGAGGGGCAGTCTCGGCTCAACGAGAAGATCCTGGAAGAACCGCACCCTCTGATGTTCCAGAAACTCCAGGACCAGGTAACACGACTTCCCTGCCTGCGCCTTGATTTGAAAACCTACATTAATTCCAGGCCTGGAAGAATTTACTGAAACACCCAATGTTAGACTTCCTGGAAACCATCTCATCCGGCCGGGCAGACTGAGGTACACTGAAGGGCCATGGTTGGGCAGAGCAGGGACCGGAATTCTAAGCTCGAGATTTGCCCCACAGGAGTCTCCCCAGGCCTGTTTACTCTTGGTCTACACATGGTTTAGACCAGCAGCCTTATCTGACTTCTCAGTCCAGATTAGAGGGGAGGCTGGAGCTATTTGAGGAGCCTGTACTGAGAAAGCAACCTATAATTGCTGAAAGTAAGAATAGACGGAAAACTCCAGAAAGCAAGCAGGAGAACTCAAAGTGGCAGGCTGTTTCTGTGCAAATATCCAGACACCTCCACATACTTCTGGTGGCCTAATACTATAAGCTATTAATAGTTCATCATGTAGTCCCTGAGTCATAATGAAAAGGTTAGCATCGGGCAGCATATTCCATGTGAATTCTGATTCACATTTGGCTATTGAAGGAGACTTGCGGAGGGCCTCCTGGAAGTGGTGACTTTGAGCCAATCGGAAGGACACATGGGCATTGATTTGTGCTGGGAAAGGGAGTGGAATGTATGGTGAAAAGGCAGTTTTTGTGACTGTAGCCATATGAGGATATGGACCCCACCCTGGACCTCGGAATCTTGTCAGAGCTCCCTAGGGCAATTCAAAGTGCAGCCAGGGTTGAGAACCTGTGCTCTGGGTATTCTCAATAATGACAATACTAACTACCATTTCGTTTTTGGTTTTGTGTTTTTTTTTTTTTTTTTTCAGACCGAGTCTTACTCTGTCTCCCAGGACGGAGTACAGTGGCTCGATCTTGGTTCACTGCAACCTCCACCTCCCAGGTTCAAGCGATTCTCATGCCTCAGCCTCCTGAGTAGCTGGAATTATACAGGCACCTGCCACCATGCTCAGCTAATTTTTGTATTTTTAGTAGAGACGGGGTTTCACCATGTTGGCTAGGCTGGTCTCGAACTCCTGACCTCAAGTGATCCACCCGCCTTGGCCTCCCAAAGTACTGTGATTACAGGTGTGAGCCACTGCGCCTGGCCTTTTCGGGTTTTTTTTTGAAACGAAGTCTCACTCTGTTGCCCAGGCTGGAGTGCAGTGGCTCGATCTCAGCTCACTGCCAGCTACGCCTCCTGAGTTAAAGCGATTCTCCTGCCTCAGCCTCCCTACCAGCTGGGATTACAGGCCTACAGCACCATGCCTGGCTAATTTTTTGTATTTTTAGCAGAGATGGGGTTTTACCATGTTGACTAGGCTGGTTCCGAACTCCTGGCTTCAGGTGATCCGCCCGCCTCGGCCTCCCAAAGTGTTGGGATTACAGGCATGAGCCACCATGCCCGGCCCTAACTACCATTTAGGACTGCCCGTTTGAGCCTGATGCCACACTTGGTGTGTATTGTCTCATTTTATCTCCAATGAGTGTTATTATTCCCATTTTGCTGATGAGAAAAGCAAGGTTCAGGGAGATTAAGTGCTTTTTTTTAGCATTAAGTCATGCAGGGAGCAAAAGTGCTGGAAGCCACATTCCCTCTCGTCCATCTGCCTTCAAAGACCATGCTCCCCCCGTGGCCCTCATGGCCTGTGTTGCTCTGCCAGGCTCCTGGGCAGCCTCTTGCTGTTTCTCAAAGCTCGGTGAGGCCCCTGGAGCAGAGGGATTGGAAGGGCTTTGTGAATGCAGGTCATCCCACTTCCCAGGACTGCAGGAGCCAAGGTAGGATGAGGAATGGGTGAGTTCTGACTCCATGCGGTAGCACTGCAGGCTCCGAGAGAGCCAGCCCGCCTGCCCAACAGCTCAGAACGGAGCTGGACCTTATGATTAGGCACGCCCCTTAGACTCATTCAGTGGGAGGCTTAGCCAGCCCAGAAAGGAAGAAACGCAGGGGACAGAGGCTGATTGTTTTTTTTTTATTTTTTAGTGACAAAGAATTTTATTTATTTATTTATTTTATTTTTGAGACAGGATGTCCCTCTGTTGCCCAGGTTGGAGCACATTGGCATGAACACGACTCAGTGCAGCCTTGGCCTCTAGGGCTCAAGTGATCCTCCCACCTCAGCCTCCCAAGTAGCTGAGACCACAGGTGTGCACCACCATGCCCAGCTAATTTTTGTATTTTTTTTGTAGAGATGAGCTTTCGCTATGTTGCCCAGGCTATTCTCGAACTCCTGAGCTCAGGCGATTCTCCAGCCTTGGCCTCCCAAAGCGTTGGGATTACGGGCAAGAGCCACCACGCCCAGCCTCAGAAAAATTTTTAAAAATAATTTTTATCCAACTGCAAGCATCACACATGCTCAGCAAAAGAAACTTGGGAAACAAAAATATAAAGAAGAAATCATTTCTTTATTGCATGATTGCACACTTGGAGATAACCACCAAATAGTATTTGATCTGTAGACTTTCCATCTTTTTTTCTATAAATACACATATGCACATGCCCCTAACAGATGTTGGCCTAATAAGTGTAATAATAATGTATGTGTTTATGCACACCAAACAGATGTGCAGTCCAAACTGTTGAATGTAAAGCAAGTACTGTTATACTCTGTTGTTAAAAATCTATTATTGGAATGCTGAGCTCAGTCGCTCACGCCTGTAATCCTAGCACTTTGGGAGGCCAAGGCGTGTGGATCACCTGAGGTCAGGAGTTCCAGAGCAGCCTGGCCAAGATGGCGAAACCCCATCTCTGCTAAAAATACAAAAATTAGCCAGGCGTGGTGGTGGGCGCCTGTAATCCCAGTTACTCGGGAGGCTGAGGCAGGAGAATTGCTTGAGCCTGGGAGGCTGAGGCTGCACTGAGCCGAGATAATGCCACTGCACTCCAGCCTGAGCGACAGAGTGAGACTCCACCTCAAAAAAAAAAATTTTTTTTTTAATTGCATGGAGAGAAAGAGCCACAAACTTTCCTCCTAAGGCATAATTGGGTGAAAACCGGGTATTTGGAATCAGAGCCAATTTCACAGTGAGTCTCCATGTGAAGGGCCCCTGTGTTCCGTTTTGCTTTGAAAACTGTCTCTCCCGGGCCTTGCTGTAACTGTCAAAATGCGTGCTCAGCATTAGCCCCGGTTTTTCTCTTGCAAAGGCTCCCTTGAGCCTTTGAGAGCTCTGTTTTCCTAAGTGAAGGAGATTGAAGCTGAGGGGAACATGTTTGGAGCCACAAGATTTCACGGAACTTTCAAAAGCCTCTCCCCGTGGCTTTGGCTTTGCTGAGCATTGCTGGGCTTCATGGTGGAGCTGAAGAGCAGCCGCTTTCCGTGTGTTCAGCACCGCCGCCCCAGGACTTAGCTCCTCATCACCACGTACATGTGGGGCTCGGCTGCTCTCTGAGCTTCCGGTAGGGCAGTTCTGACTTTGTAGGGCACGGCTGGAACCTAGAAGGAAGGGAAAATCTTCCCTGAGCCCCAGATGAGCCAACTCCCGTGTACCCTGTTTAAAGGAGAGCTTCAAGAGTTTTCAGTCAGGTCCTGTTTATTCTTGGTTTGCACACAGTTCTAACAGGTTTTTCGGTTCATAGCAGATTTGAAGTTGTGGTAGGGACTATGGAGTGATGAGCAGCAAGAGGTGATCACTGACAGCTAGGGAGGACACAGAAATGACACTGAGCACAAGCACAGCACCGAGGCCTGAGCCCCTGGGCGTGGGGACCTCCATTGCCACACGTCACACCATGGGCATCCCTGTGCTATGGGACAGTGACATAAGTGAGCCTGGTGACCCCAAACCATCAATTAGAAGTTAAATTGAGGTCAGCGTATTATGTGAAGAATGCATTATTCATTTTAACGAGCACTTCGTCAAAAACATTTTTTTTTTGGAGACAGTCCCATTCTGTCACCCAGGCTGGAGTACAATGGTGCCATCTCTGCTCACTGCAGCCTCCGCCTCCTGGATTCAAGCGATTCTCCTACCTCAGCCTCCTGAGTAGCTGGGATTACAGGCGTATGCCACCAGGCTAGGCTAATTTTTGTATTTTTAGTAGAGATGGCATTTCCCCATGTTGTCCAGGTTGGTCTCCAACTCCTGGCCTCAAGTGATCCATCCACCTTGACCTCCCAAAGTACTGAGATTACAGGTGTGAGCTACTACTGTGTCCAGCCAAAGGCATCTTAAGAGAAGTTTGAGGGGCTTAAAACTTTGCTACCTGGGAAATTCATGTAAGTGGCGAGATGGTTCTCTGATTTAATTCAGTTCTGCAAGCTTGGTGTGCCCAGCCCTTTGGAGGCAAAGCCAGAAGAGGCGAAAGGTGGTGCTATGGGCATTTCCCTAGTACATTAGCCTAGAGTCAAAGGCTGCCGTTGGACAAATTTAGGTTGGAGGAAGCAGGAAGGAAGGGGGCTACTTTACAAAGAGGTGGTTTCTTCGGGGAATTGCAGTTCATTACAGTGTCTTTTCTTCTTTAAAAACATGTATTCCGGCTGGGCGTGGTGGCTCAGGCCTGTAATCCCAGCACTTTGGGAGGCTGAGGCGGGCAGATCACGAGGTCAGGAGATCGAGACCATCCTGGCTAATGGTGAAACTCCGTCTCTACTAAAATACAAAAAATTAGCCAAGTGTGGTGGTGGGCGCCTGTAGTCCCAGCTACTCGGGAGGCTGAGGCAGGAGAATGGCGTGAACCTGGGAGGCAGAGGTTGCAGTGAGCCGAGATCGCACCACTGAACTCTAGCCTGGGCAACAGAGCGAGACTCCATCTCAAAAAACAAACAAACAAAAACATCTATTCCTAGGAGATTTGATTCAGTCCTGGTTGGTATGCTGGTTTGTGGATTTGTTGTTTTATTCATTCCTTTATGCTGCAATTATGAATTGAGGCCCTACTCTGTACCAGGGACTGTGCTAGGAACTGTGTGTACAACAGGGAAATCAGCATCTGCCCCCCCAAGGAGGGCAGAGAAAGATCAATGCTAAGAAGGAAATGCAACAGGGGATGAGCTGAGAGGGACTGGGAGGGGCCTGCTAGGGTCCGTGTTCAAGGAGGGCTCCCTGGAGAGGTGACTGGGACCTGAATGGCAAGCGGGATCTGGATGAGAGGACCTGGGAGCCAGGACCTTCCAAGGAGAGGCGAGCGCAAAGGCCCCGAGGCAGGGGCAGCAGGTGCGTTAGGGGGTCAGCGTTGTCGGAATGTAGCAAATGAGGGGGTGGTGAAAGTTCAGTTGGGAGGGACTGGCTGGGTCAGGCCCCAAGGCTGTGGTAGACAGTTTAATTGCAGGGATGTGAACAGTGGCTGTTTATAGAATGTGCTGGTTGGGCTGGTAAGGCTTGGACCTCTTAAAGCCTGAGCCTCTTGGCTCAGGTCCCTAGTTCAGGGCTGTGCCCGTCCCGCACCAGTTGGGCAAGAGAAGGTGGATGGCTCAGTGCAGAGCCAGCTCCGTTATTAGAAAGTCAGCCGTGAAACCCTGACCTCCTGACCGTGGCTCACCATTTGTATGGTGGGTGGGAGTGGCCTGACCTCTGCCCCTCCCCTCTCCCCCCTTCCCCCTCTCCCCCAGCCCATCACTCCCTGGATATGGAGATGCCAGATTCATCGCCGTTATCACAGTGCATGAGCTTGGCCCTGAGCACCAGAGGCAGAAGTGGGGGATTCTAGTCCAGCCCTGTCTCTGTCTGACCCCAGGAGGGTTCTGTTTCTTACTGTGGCATCTGTAACATGGGGCTTTGGGCAAATACTCTGCTACCTCCCTGAGCTGCGCTGCAAAGCAGTCTATGAGCGTTCAATGCCCTGGTGTTAAAAAGTCACTCTCTGATAACTACAGCCTTATTTCCTTAGATCTGACTCCCCCTGCTACCCCTACCCCAACTTCTTTGACTTTATTTATTTATTTTTTTGAGGCAGGGTCTCACTCTGTCACCCAGGCTGGAGTACAGTGGTGTGATCTTGGCTCACTGTAGCCTTGACCTCCCGGGCTCAAGCAATCCTCCCACCTCAGCCTCCCAAGTAGCTGATACTACAGGCAAGTGTCACCATGCTCGGATCTTTTTTTAAAATTTTTTGTAAAGATGGGGTCTCACTATGTTGCCCAGGCTGGTCTCAAACTCCTGGCCTCAAGCGATCCTCCCATCTTGGCCTCCCAAAGTGTTGGGATTGGAGGCATAAGCCACTGCGCCCAGCCTTCTTTCACTTTAGAATTTAGTTACTGTGAGATTGCAGGCATGACTTGCTCCCTCTCCATGCCTGGCTTTTCTCATTTGTGAAGTGGGGGTTATAATAATAAGGTATTTATGAACTCCTGACCTCAAGTGATCTGCCCACTTCAGCCTCCCAAAGTGCTGGGATTACAGGCATGAACCACTGCGCCCTGCCTATTTCAATTTTTTTTTATACTGGGTCTCCCTCTGTCATCGAGGCTGGAATACAGTGGCACCATCATGACTCACTGTAGCCTTGACCTCCCAGGCTCGAGCCATCCTCTAACCTCAGACTGCCGAGTAGCTGGGACTATAGGCATGTGCCACCATGCTCGGCTAATTTTTAAAATATATTTTTCTAGGGATGGGGTCTTACTATGTTGCCCAGGCTGGTCTTGAACTCCTGGGCTCAAGCAATCCTCCAGCCTTGGCTTCCTAAAGTGCTGCTGTGATTACAGGTGTGAGCCACAGTGTCTGGCCTAAAATTATCTTAAGTTATTAAATTAGTACATGCTCATTGTTAAGATAAAGAAAAGAAAATTCATGTATCCAGGAGGGTATGAAGTGAAAAGTTAAGATCCCCTAGTCCTGCCCCTCCTTCTCTCTTCCTAGCAGGAAATCGATGACGTCATTGGTCCTTTCAGGCTCTACTCAAACATTGAAGAATGGAACACATTGAAGTCTGCTCAGTGACTTAAAGTTGTTCCATATGAAAGACTTAAAACAAAATTCTCCTCTGGCACATTTCTTAGCCCCAGTTTACACACCTTTCTTGCTCAGAAGCCTTTGGTTTAAGTTCTATCTACAGCGCAGCATGGTCTGGAACAGCCATGAGCTTGATGAAGATAGAAAGGTCCAGATCATTGCACATGGCAGCTTTGTGGCTTTCTCAGTCCATGGAAGAGAAGGGCATGAGTTTGGGGTTGTGGGGTGCTCATTCTTCTTCCATGAATATCAGGGGTCCGCATGCCTACACTCAAAAGCAGATTTTGGGCCGGGCGCAGGGGCTCACGCCTATAATCCCAGCACTTTGGGAGGCCGAGGCAGGTGGATCAGCTGAGGTCAGGAGTTCGAGACTAGCCTGGCCAACATGGTGAAACCTCGTCTCTATGAATAATACAAAAAAATTAGCCAGACATGGTGGTGCATGCCTGTATTCTCAGCTACTCAGGAGGCTGAGGCAGGAAAATCGCTTGAACCCAGGAGGCGGAGGTTGCAGTGAGCCGAGATCGTGCCATTGTACTCTAGCCTAGGTGACAAGAGCGAAACTCCGTCTCGAAATAAACAAATACATAAGCAGATTTTGCGTCTGCTAGGATGCCTTCCCCAGGCTTTGGGTCTGGTGCTAAACTCTAGCCTGGAAAAGCAGAGATGAGGTGGCCTTCTCCACTCAAAAAGAAGTCCTTAGCCTCTGGTGCTCACAAAAAAAATTGGAAAACCAGCACTTTGGGAGGCTGAGGTGGGCGGATCACCTGAGGTCAGGAGTTTGAGACCAGCCTGGCCAACATGGTGAAACCCCGTCTCTACTAAAAATACAAAAATTAGCCGGGCATGGTTGCATGTGCCTGTAATCCCAGCTACTTGGGAGTCTGGGGCAGGAGAATCAATTGAACCTGGAAGGGAGAGGTTGCAGTGAGCTGAGATCATGCCACAGCACTTCAGCCTGGGTGACAGAGTGAGACTCTGTCTCAAAAAAAACAAAACAAAACAAAAAAATGGAAAAGCCTTGAGTGAGATGCCAGTGCTCCCAGCCACATCCTTGACAGAGAAAGGAGCCATGAATGGGGTCCCTTTTTAGCAATGCAGTTTCTTTGAGTTTCCCCAGAACGTAACAGGTGAGAAATACTTCCTTTTTCAACGTAAGTAAGAGGGGTGGGCCAGCTCTTGAGGGCCTGGGACGGTGAGACAGGGGCTGTCCAGCCTGTGGCAGTCATTTGGGGACCCATTCTCTCCCCTGCCCCATTATTTCTCCAAACAGGACCTTGGCCTGAGTGCCCCTGCATGACCATGGTCCCCTCTTCTGGGTGGTGGCAGAGGCTGTGATGGTGGCCAGAGCCAGGGACTTAGGATGTGTCAGTCTTATGGGTGCCAGGTGACATTTGCCCCAAAAGATCAAATGCAGGGAAGAAATGGGTATTTTCCAGCATGCTCCGCTAGAAAGGGCAGGTGTGGTTTTTTGTTCAAACGGAAGGGAGGTTGGCTGTCTGCATACACCGTAGCCATCTGCCTCACGACGGTCAGGGTGGGAAGGGCAGTATTCGAGATACTCAGATGTTTCTTGCGACTTTAAAACGGTATTTGGTGCTGGGCACGGTGGCTCACGCCTGTAATCCCAGCACTTTGGGTGGCTGAGGTGGGAGGATGACAAGGTCAAGAGATTGAGACCAGCCTGGCTAACATGGTGAAACCCCGTCTCTACTAAAAATACAAAAATTAGCTGGGCGTGGTGGCACGTGCTTTAATTTGAGCTACTTGGGAGGCTGAGGCAGGAGAGTTGCTTGAATCAGGGAGTCGGAGGTTGCAGTGAGCTGAGATCGCGCCACTGCATTCCAGCCTGGCGACAGAGTGAGACTCCGTCTCAAAAAAAAAAAAAAAAAAAAAAAAGTATTTGGGGAAGAGGAGGGAAGAGTGGCACTCAGAGGAGCATTCAACTCCCCTTCCGATGGCAAAAGGCAAAATTAAAATGGCTTCACCCCCAGCAGAAAGTGAGTCACGTCATTTGGGCCTGGAATTTGAATCGTATGGACGGTAGAAAAAAGCGGACAATCCGCTCCACACATGTGACCACACGCGTGAACCCGTGAGCTTGGGAGGGGATTTCATCCAAGCGAGGTCTCTCTGATCCTTTTGGTGTCCAGACTCCTTCTGGAGTTCCAATCCCACTCCTGGCACACTGTCCATCTCTGGCTGGTCTGTCTGTGAAGCTGGAGAGCCGTGCAAGGTGACAGAACCTTCTGTGTGGCCCATCCTGGCGCTCTGGGGCAAGGGCTGACTTGAGCTGCTTCGTCTGCTCATCTGCTCTCTGCCAGCTGCCCTCAGACCTCCTCCTGGGTGCAGCCCGTTCCCACTTGAAAAGGAGGTGGTCTTTACTTTAGGGGGTGGGCACATCCCTGTTTGCGCCTTGCCCCAACAGCCTCGTCAATGCCCAGCCACTTCTGAGGGCTGGAGGGACAGGAGCTTCCTTTCTTCCCCCTTTCTGTCTCCTCGCGTGGGTACAAAAGCACGTCTGTAGTCCCTGTGTGTGAAGAGAGGACACATTCTAGAGCTGCAATTCAGAGACAGCAGTGCTTCCACCTTCTTTCAGCGATTTTCATATACAAACGAAATTAAGTTCTTAAAGCAAACATGATATCCCGCTAATTAAACTTTCATTGCCTTAAGGAATGATTTTTTCTTCCTGTGCCGGATTAAAATAACATGGCAGAGGGTTTTGAAGAGAAGAGAGGATGCATGTTTTGTTTAGGTCTTCTGTACTTGTCTTCTGAGAAGTGTTAAATATTTATTAGGCTTGAAACGCAATGAATGGAGACAGTGACGCAATATTCACAGAGGGGCCTTCAAGGCTGGTTGAGCTCCTCGTTTCAGCACAGATGAGTATGCGTCAGGGGGATGTCCTTTCCTGGAGCGGCACATTTTGAACAGTCTGAAGTTGGGGCACTGCATGGATATTTTTCTTTCAGGAAGGCGAATCCTGCTCAGCCATGGCAATGTCTGGGATCTGGAGAGGAGGTGGCTTGGTGATGTAAAGACCTTGTTCTGCACGACGGTTGTGCAGAGTTGCACATCTGCAGGAAGCCTCCCTCCTCATTTTTGTCCGAGTCTCACTTCCAGCAGCCTGTAGGATTGGATCCCAAGGCAACGATGCTAAACAGTTTACAGTCCAGGCGTGCAGCTCACAGATGTGGGGCTGCCAAAACCCCAAAGCTTGCTAAGCCGCAGCTGTCTTGGCCAAAAAAAAAAAAAAGATACAGAATGCAGCTCAGCCGCCAACTTGAGTTTTCCGCTTCACCAGCAGCCGTTCGTTGGGCGGCCTCAGCTCTGTTCCCATGTCTTCCACTCACCTGCAGCCTCCTGCTTAGCCCAGATGGCTCCATTTTCTTCTTTCTCTTCCTTGTGGACACTTAAGGAGTCTGACCGTGTTGTTCAGGTGCCCATCACAGTCCAATCATGGTGAGGTCATTTCTGCCCCTCAGGGAGCCCTGCTTTTTGGAACTGTCTGGGACCCCTAGGCCCATCTCATTTTCTGTGTTTGAGCAGGGGTGAGGTGAAATCAACAAGCCGACTGGATGAGCCTCCTTGGGCTGTCATAAGCAATGACCCCAAGTCAAGTGGCTTCAAACAGCAGAAATGTATTCGCCAGCAGAAATGGATTGAAAATCTGACATCAAGGTGTTTGCAGGGCCCTGTTCTCCACAAGACTCTGGTGGGTGGTGGCGAGAGGGTGTGGGGGGTGCTTCCTTGCCCCTTCAGCTTACAGACTGCTGGTGGCTGCCGGCACTCCTTAGCGCTCCTTGGCGCGTGGCTGCATCACCGATGTCTCCCTCTGCCTTCATACGCCTTCTTCCCTCAGTGTGTCCCTTCCTCTTCTGATAAGGACACCCAGTCCTTGGATTTAGGGCCTACCCTAAATGCAGTATGATTTTATTTTGAGACTCTTATCCAACCCTCTTTTCAAATGAGGTCCATTCTGAGATTCGAGGTGAATGTAAGTTTGGGGGAGCACCATTCACCCCACTACTGACCTTTAGGGACATATTGTTTCTCACTTAGACACATGAATACACTCTTAAAGAATGTATTTGGAGCCAGGCGTGGTGGCTCACACCCGTAATCCCAGCACTTTGGGAGGCCTAGGAGGGTGAATCACCTGAGGTCAGGAGTTTGAGATCAGCCTGGTCAACGTGGTGAAACCCCGTCTCTACTTAGCTGGGTGTGGTGGCGCACGCCTATAATCATAGCTACTCAGGAGGCAGAAGCAGGAGAATTGCTTGAACCCGGGAGGCGGAGGTTGCAGTGAGCCAAGATCGTGCCACTGCACTCCAGCCTGGGTGACAGAGTGGGACTCCATCTCAAAAAAACAAAAAACAACAACAACAAAAAAGAACGTATTTGGGATCATTGTTTTTAGATAGGGTGTGTTTTTAAAATTTAGTATCAGTCATTTAACATTCACGGGCAGTTTTCCATGTTACTCTCTTTGCAGCCCTCGTTTTTATTGTCCTGCCATGCGAGTGGCAGATGGTCTCATGGTTGGGAGTGGGGGCTCCAGAGCCTGCCAGGGCTGGCCTCCCGCCCTTCTCTTTTGCTCACTGTTATGGGCTGAACTGTGCTCCCCTCCCTAATCCATATGTTGAAGTTCTAATCCCCAGAATGTGACTTTATTTGGAGATAGGGCTTTAAAGGGGTAATTAACATTAAACGAGGACCTTGAGGTGTGGTCTAATCCAATCTGACTAGTGTCCTTGTAAGAAGAGGAGGTAAGGACACACATGCACCGGGGAAATCCTGTGAAGACACAGGGAGAAGGTGTGGTCTATAAGCCAAGGAGAGCAGCCTCAGGAGAAACCAACCCTGATGGCACCTTGACTTTGGACTTCTAGCCTCCAGAACTGTGAGGAACCCCTAAGCCCCTCGTTTCTTCCTCTGTCAAATCAGGGTCTTCAGAGCGCTGGAGGGAGAACTGAATGAAAGAATGCCCACACGCTGCTCAGCGCAGGGCTGGAGGGCACTGCGGCCGCGTTGATACTAGCCGGGTTCATTTCCCCAGCCTCTGCTGCTGCACAGCGCATGGTTTCTGTTCAGGCGCTGGTAAACATTTACTGGACCCCAGTCACAGCTCTTTTCCCTATGATAGATGAGGCTCTGGCCAGTAGCTGGGCACACAATCTCTGGCCGCTTTCTTGGAAAAGTTTTAGGTGCATTCTCTTTTTTTTTTTTTTTTTTTTTTTTTGCGACAGGGTCTGGCTCTATCACCCAGGATGGAGTGCAGTGGCATGATCCTAGCTCACTGCAGCCTCAACCTCCCTGGGCTGAGGTGATCCTCCCACCTCAGCCTCCTTAGTAGCTGGGACTACAGGTGGGTGCCACCAAGCCCGCTAATTTTTATATTTTTGGTAGAGACAGGATTTTGCTATCCGCCTGCCTCAGCCTCCCAAAGTGCTGGAGTTTCAGGCATGAGCCACCACGCCCGGCCTTAGTTGCATTCTCCATCCACTAAGTCACCTTTGCTGAGCCCCGTCCCAGGAGCACCCTGTTGCTGTGTGCTCCTGAGCCAGGCCCAGGGGGTCCTTGGCCAGTGGCAGTCAGAAGTCTGCCCGTACACCCCATGTAGATCAATCAGGCTTCCCACAGCCCAGGCGCACGAGGGCTTTGGGGGCGACATCCTCTCCTTTCTCCAGCCTGTCTGGGTCCAACAGCCACAGCTGTCTCCCAGGCACTGCAGCAGCACGGGAGATGGGCAAGGGCTCTCAGAGGAGGAAACCTCTGCCTGAGGGACTTCTGCACTCGTGGGGCATTTCACACCTGCCCCAGTAGGGAGTGGCCCTTATGTTCTTTTTTTTTTTTTTTTGATTTTTTTATTTTTATTATTATTATTATTATTATTATACTTTAGGCTCTATGGTACATGTGCGCAACGTGCAGGTAAGTTACATATGTATACATGTGCCATGCTGGTGCGCTGCACCCACCAACTCGTCATCTAGCATTAGGTATATCTCCCAATGCTATCCCTCCCCCCTCCCCCCACCCCACAACAGTCCCCGAAGTGTGATGTTCCCCTGCCTGTGTCCATGTGTTCTCATTGTTCAATTCCCACCTATGAGTGAGAATATGCGGTGTTTGGTTTTTTGTTCTTGCGATAGTTTACTGAGAATGATGATTTCCAATTTCATCCATGTCCCTACAAAGGACGTGAACTCATCATTTTTTATGGCTGCATAGTATTCCATGGTGTGTATGTGCCACATTTTCTTAATCCAGTCTATCACTGTTGGACATTTGGGTTGGTTCCAAGTCTTTGCTATTGTGAATAATGCGGCAATAAACATATAGTTTGCAGCCCCCTCCCCTCAGGCTTGCTGGCAGCCTTGGGATCTGGGGATCTCAGGGTCGAGTCCTGCCAGCCTGGTGCAGCCCCTGAGCTTCCTCCCAGCTGAAGCAGCCTCCTTCCCTCCCCCTCCTCCTCTGCCCTGTGTGCCCCCCAGCACCGGCCTTTTTTCTTCTCTACTTTGAAGTCTGAGCCTCAGAGCCATTACAGGCAAACAGGATGTTCCTCTCCCACACGCAGAGACTTCACACGAGATGCTTGGGTCGCACCGCATCCTGCTCAGAGTGGTGGGTCCCATCTGCGTGGACCTGGGGTGGGAGTGGGTACAGGACTGAGGCTGGGTGCCAGGTGGGATCTTCGTGCAACTGGTTTCATTAGTTACGTTTGAGCATTCATTGCAGACTTTGAACCAGGTGAGCCTCTAAAAGTTTCCCCTTGGGGACTCTTGTGCCTGGAAGGGCTGAATAAGGCAGGTGGTGACGCTTGCTTAGGAGGCTGTGAAGGAGTAATGGCGTTTCTCATCCCCCACCTCAGCCCTGGCTATGATTTTTGTATTTTCTGGGATTAAAAAAAAAATTTTTTTTCTGTAAACCTCAGCAAATTACAATCACACCTGGAATTACAGGATGGCTACAAGATAGATGACTGCTCTAGTGCGGCACAGGACAGGGGCTTAAGGAGGCAGGGTCTTGCTGAGCAGATGGAGGACTCGGGCAAGACTAGAAGGGCACCAGGAGATGGGCAGGCACTAGTTTAACAGTTTAAAGAAAACCTAAAGCCCCAGGTCTTTCTCTGGGTTGTGGACTCTGTTTATAGCACAGTGACTCAGGCGCTTCTGCTGTGGTTGAAGCCATCTTGGGAAGATTAAGGTGTAAAATTTGAGGGTTCCAGTTCCCTCCTGAAGCACCTCCCATCCTCCAAGCAGATATTCTGAGTCCTTTGAGTCCCTCAGATGTTTATTTGTTTTATTTTTTATTTTTATTTTATTTCATTTTTTTTGAGACAGAGTCTCACTCTGTTGCCCAGGCTGGAGTGCAGTGGTGTGATCTCAGCTCACTGCAGTCTCTGCCTCCCGGGTTCAAGTGATTCTTCTGCCTCACCCTCCCGAATAGCTGGGACTACAGCTGTGTGCCACCACACTTGGCTAATTTTTGTATTTTTAGTAGAGATGGGGTTTCACCATATTGACCAGGCTGGTCTTGAACTCCTGACCTCA
Organism: Pongo abelii; assembly: GCF_028885655.2. Classification (NCBI taxonomy): domain Eukaryota; kingdom Metazoa; phylum Chordata; class Mammalia; order Primates; family Hominidae; genus Pongo; species Pongo abelii. The sequence goes on along the minus strand of NC_071993.2, from coordinate 126,555,663 downwards.
AGTGATCCACCCACCTCCAACTCCCAAAGTGCTGGGATTACAGGTGTGAGCCACCGCCCCCAGCACCCTCAGATGTTTAATTTACAAAATAGTGTATGTGTGTTGGAAGAGGGCAGCCTTAAAAGATGTCAGGGTTTTACCATCCACTTGACAACCCCGCCTGGCAGTCAGCGACATTCTAGACATCTCTGGAACTTTCCACTTGGTTGTTCCGTGTACCGGGGTGAACCGTGTGGATTTTTAGTTGCAGAGTGTACTGCAAGTTAAGTGGAAAGGTCTGAGAGAGAAATGAGGGGTGGGAAAGAGATCATAGCCCTTGACAGCTGGAAAAGGCTTTGTGCTTCTCTTTCTGTGCCCCTTTCCTGGGGCAAGGGAGGAGGGCAGATGGCACAGGATTGGGTAGCAGTGGGGGAAAATGAAGGCTGGTCACAAGGACCGTGGCCCAGAAAAGAGGTTCAGTGGCGGCCAGAGGAAGCTACTCTGCCTGAGGACAGCCCTCTGAGCACCTGCCATGCCGGCGGGGGCAGCCGTCTAATCTGGGGCACTTCAGCTCTGTCGGGTGTCCTCTTCGCTCACCTGACATACCTTAGAGTTGTTTCATTCTAGGGATGTGCTCCCCAGCCTGTCTGATGGCACAGATGTTGGCATTCTGCAGCTGGCTGCTCTATTCTTTATTTGGGACCTGTTCCCTTGCTAAGATTATAGTTTTACTGCCCTGCCCTGCAGTGAGCATGCCTCATTTTGACTCTTGGCACAATAATAGGTTTGTTTGAGATCTCGGACGCCAGACTTACTGGGAGTCTTAACAATACTGGCATCATATGATATGTCAGTGATCTTTTTAACACCACTGTCTCTACAGAAATGGTTTCTATTCAGCTGTCTCAAGCTCTTGGAGAAATACATCCTTGTCTTATCTAGGCAAATAAAGTGGAGAGTCTTGAAGGACTTCTTGGTACAAGGGTCTGAATCAGTGCTGTGTGAATCTATATTTCCATGGAAAATAAAGGCATATTTGTTCATGCGACTGTCTATATATTCCATTGAGATTATTGCATAATGACCAAAAATCTCCAGGAAATCTGCCTTGTGTAGCAGATGACTTATTTGAGCTTTCTTAGTGTGTTCTTTGCACGTATTAGCATTCTTTGGCACGTGGTAGGTATCTAATACATATCTGATGGGATGATTTATGGCCTGGATTAGCCTCAGCCTTCAGACTCTTTTTTCTTTTCCTCCTTAGATCTTTAATCTCATGAAGTACGACAGCTACAGCCGCTTCTTAAAGTCTGACTTGTTTTTAAAACACAAGCGAACTGAGGAAGAGGAAGAAGATTCGCCTGATGCTCAAACTGCAGCTAAAAGAGCTTCCAGAATTTATAACACATGAGACCCCAAAAAGCCAGGACTGGCAGCTTTAAGAAGCAATGGAATTTCCTCTCAGGACCGTGCCGGGTTTATCATTGCTTTGTTATTTGTAAGGACTGAAATGTACAAAACCCTTCAATGGGATGTGTGTTTTATTAACTGCTTCACCAGTAAATTTTGCATGATGGCTAAGCTAACATAAAAAAAGAATAATAATAACTTGGAAGTTTTAGTTCACAAAACAGAGATTCCTTCGACACTGGACACGTCGAGCATTTTGTAGCTTAATTAAACCTCATGTAAGGCCACAAGGTGAAACGTATCACTACCTTTTACCTTGTAAGTGTTTGCTCTGCCTCTCTGGTGAGTGGACGCATGTCCACAGGTCACTTGGTAAATTAACTCAAACATGAGTTGATCCAGCAAACCCAGGCTACTGGGGGTATGGCCTGCCAGTTGCCTTTTGGGTTAAATATTTCTCGAGAGCAAGTTCAGTGCTGGAAAAAGAAAATGAATCACTGACAGCCTCTAAAGACTTGGGAAGCTTGTGTGTGAGTGTCATCAAAGGGTTATTATTTCTTGTGCGTGGGTTGGTCCTGGTTTTGACCACAACCCATGACATTTCATGCAACACAGATAAATAGTTCATCTTGACAGAAACAAGATCTCAACCAGGAAGGAAAAAAAACACAAGTGAGAAATTGTTCAGGGTCCCCATGGCAACTCAAGGTGTTGTTGAATGGGATTGTAGCACAGGTGCGTGCTGAGGATGGAGTTGGTGGGGCTGTTCCCTTCTCCTGTACCCATCGGGGACACATCATAATCCTTTCCTCTCTGCTCCTGCCCTTTGCTGAACTTGCTAACTCTGGCTTGAGACTTCTACAGGGAAAAGAAGTGCTGCCTTTAAGCCTGCCCTTCTAGGGTGGGGAGGCTGTGAATGGGGCACGCTTGGGCCAGGCTGTCCCCACCAGCCCAGGAACTCCACTTTTAGAGCAGAGCCCACCAGGGCCAAGGTCAGGCTCAGTTCCCTTCGGTGAATTGTTCCTGCTGTTTGTAGGGGGTTGGGTGCTGCCACCAGGCCTTTTCCAGGATGTTTGCTAAGCCCTTTCTATTTGTACAAAGTGACCAGCTTCTGTTGCGTGTGAGCCTCCCAACTCAGACTTTCCTGTTTGCAAAATTCCCTAATATTGAAGGTGGCTGTATAATTTATCAATCAAACTAGGACACTTTTGGGAGAGAAGAGGGGGTGAGCTTAATAATTAGACTGGGATAATGCCTATTACAAGCCCTAATCTGGTTCTATTCTGGGTCACAGTTACCCTACTGATGGCTGTCCCCCACATGAGCTCCTGGGCAGCCCCCCGGATTCCCTAGCCTCACTGTCTAGACACTGGTCAAATGTTTCCTTCCCTTCCATCCAGGGCCTGGGAAAGGGATGGTCTTCAGGGAGCCGTTCACTGCCAAGCACTAAATAACCCAACAACATTCATCAGAAACAGCAAACACAGGTTTCTCCACCCTCCTCAGGTACTTCCCAGACAGGCCTACTCTGCGCCTGTCTTCTCTCTGCCTATTTCCAGAACCTAGGAAGGAGACGGTGATGCTGAGAATGACACCCAAGGGCCCCGTGATCAGAGAAGTTCAGTTCATTGTCAAGCAGAGCAGATTGGTGCATTTATTATTTATTTTTGAGACAGAGTCTCGCTCTGTCACCCAGGCTGGAGTGCAGTGGCACGATCTTGGCTCACTGCAACCTCCACCTCACGGGTTAAAGCGATTCTTCTGCCTCAGCCTCCTGAGTAGCTGGGATTACAGGCACGAACAACCACGCCTGGCTAATTTTTGTATTTTTAGTAGAGACGGGGTTTGACCATGTTGGTCAGGCTGGTCTCGAATTCCTGACCTCATGATCCTCCTGCCTCGGCCTCCCAAAGTGCTGGGATTACAGCATGAGCTGTAATTAGTGTTGAAATTGTGTCTTCGGCTGGGTGTGGTGGCTCACACCTGTAATCCCAGCGCTTTGGGAGGCCGAGGCGGGTGGATCACCTGAGGTCAGAAGCTTGAAACCAGCCTGGCCAACATGGTGAAACTCTGTCTCTACTAAAAATACAAATATTAGCCGGGCATGACGGTGCATGCCAGTAATTCAGCTACTCAGGAGGTAGAGGCAGGAGAATCGCTTGAATCCGGGAGGCGAAGGATTACATGAGCCACTGCGCCAGGCCTATTTTTTATTTTTTGAGATGGAGTCTCACTCTGTCTCCCAGGCTGGAGTGCAGTGGCATGATCTCAGGTCACTGCAACCTCTGCCTCCCAGGTTCAAGTGATTCTTGTGCCTCAGCCTCCCAAGTAGCTGGAATTACAGGCACCCACTATCAAGCCCAGCTAATTTTTGCATTTTTAGTAGAGTCGGGTTTTCACCATGTTAGCCAGGCTGGTCTCGAACTCCTGACTTCAAGTGATCCGCCCCCTCAGCCTTCCAAAGTGCTAGGATTACAGGTGTGAGCCACCGCGCCTGGCTAGATTGATGCATTTTAAAGAGTAAAGATGAAAATCAACACAGGTTCTCTAGCTCAGCTTTCAGTTTATTAACCGGATGCAGTTCGGTTATTCAGGGATGCGGGGACAGCCCACTGCACCACTGCAGACGTAGGGAGGCTTCAGGGCAACCTGATTGACTCCCTTTGGAAGAGCCTGTTGTGGGCAGGTCCCAGAGACTGAAGGTGGGCTAGAAGGCTGCTCTCTGACTTTTCCCCTTTTATCAATGGGTGCAGAGACCCTTTGAGATGACCATCTCTTTCTAAGAGTTTGAATAAAGCAAATAGCCAGAGTTAGCCAGAAGATCAGACATTAAAAGAAAAGCCTTCCACCCGCCCCCACTTAGGAGCTGCCTAAAAAGCTGAATGCCAGCAGAGTGGTGAGCCTCAGAGTTTAATCACTACTTACTCCTACTAGTGTGAACTTACGCCACTCCCTCTGGCTTGCTCCTGCCTGATTGCCTACGTCTATGCCAGTCGCAGAAATGAGGCATATGCAGAATTTAGTGTCCTGAAGCAATTGCAAACGTGAGGCTGAAGTGTAGGGATCCACATAGCCAAACAGATGCTTCTACCCAGCCCTTTGCTTTCGTCCTTATGCCCATCCATTCATCGATTAGTGTTGAAATTGTGTCTTCGGCTGGGTGTGGCGGCTCACACCTGTAATCCCAGCGCTTTGGGAGGCCGAGGCAGGTGGATCACCTGAGGTCAGAAGCTTGAAACCAGCCTGGCCAACATGGTGAAACTCTGTCTCTACTAAAAATACAAATATTAGCCGGGCATGACGGTGCATGCCAGTAATTCAGCTACTCAGGAGGTAGAGGCAGGAGAATCGCTTGAATCCGGGAGGCGAAGTTTGCAGTGAGCTGCTCTCCAGCCTCGGCAACAGAGCAAAACTCTGTCTTAAAAAAGAAAGAAAGAAAGAAAGAAATTGTGTCTTCAGTGTGCCAGAGACTGTGCTAGGTGCCGAGATTCACGGGGGGGCAATCAAGCAGCAATGATGATCTGTGCTCCAGCGGGGTTTACAGATGTATGAAAATACAGGTTTTCTTACTATTCAGGCCTAATGAGGCCAACAGGTCAGGAGACAACTGCCATTGGAGAGACAATTTGTTACTCACAGTTCCTAAGCCGAGGCGCATGCGATAATCATGCAGGGCCACGTGGGGGAAGCACCAGGGTCAGGAGGCAGCCCAGGGGGAAAACGTGGGCAAGAGCGTTTACTGTGGTTTCTTTGGAAAAGGCAAGCAGGGTAAACAGGCTTCAGATGGGCTGGTTTGAGTCATTTCAGCAGGCTCTGGGGTATAGGGACTGTCCCTATTTGTCTGGCCAGCCCCTGAGGTGCTTAGGGCAGACGGTTCATGGCCCCCAGTGTGAGAGCCTGAGCAAGGAGGCATCTGGATTACATGCTCTGGATTGGTTGCTTTGCATATTAAAGGCACACTCTAGTTGTTTACTATCTCTAGGAATTAGGGGGCCCTGCCCGGGAGGGGCAGTCTCTCCAGTGTCAGCAAGGCCCCAAGTGAGCACTGGAATAAAAAGACATGCTAGTGACCCAGCACGGTGGCTCACACCTGTAATCCCAGCACTTTGGGAGGTTGGGGCAGGTGGATCACCTAAAGTCAGGAGTTTGAGACCAGCCTGGCCAACGTGGTGAAACTCTGTCTCTACTAAAAATACAAAAATTAGCCAGTGTGGTGGCGCACACCTGTAATCCCAGCTACTAGGGAGCCTCAGGCAGGAGAATCACTGGAACCCGGGAGGCAGAGGTTGCAGTGAGCTGAGATTGTGGCACTGCACCCCAGCCTGGGCCACAGAGCGAGACTCCATCTGAAAAAAAAAGACATGCTTGATACAGCCATCTGCAGGGGTCTCAGACTCCCAACCAGCAGGCCATAGATGCGTTTTGCTGTTTCATGGGGTGTAAGTTTTAAATCTTTTTGCAAATGCCTGAGGCAGAGCATGATTGTAATCTCTAGTTGGCTGCAGGCCCCACCATTCCCTATTGCCTTACAGCAGGCCACTCCCATATTTGTGTTATCTGATGGCTCCATATTTTGTACTCTGATTTCTAGTTCCCATGTGCAGAGAGCACAGCCTGGGTGGCCTTGTCTTCTGTGACTTGGCAGTCATTCATTATACCTCCAAATCCACTCTGCTTATCTGCTGGCTTTCTGAGAGTAAGTTGCACACCATGTCTAACCGCGGTCCTGCACTGCCCCGCCTTCTCAATTGCAGAACTCCCTTCTGAGGTGTGAGGGGAACCACATCACACTTGTGGAACCCCTTTCCAAGTGCTTCTTTCCCATCGCATCATCGCAAACCCCTAAAAAGTGGGGGGACAGCTATTCCTCCTGTTTTAGAGATGGGAACACCAAAACGGATGACGTGGCTCACATGAGCACATGCTTGTGAGTGGCAGAGTCTGCGACAGGAGCCAAACCTTCTGTCTCCTATCTGGCTCCCTTTTTGGTCCATCCTTTGCCTGGACAGGGCCCTTGGGAAGTCCAGGGCTGGGGTGAACATTGGCCTTTTGGGAAAGATGCTCATCCACTCACACAACAGATTTAATGTGCACCTACTACATTCAGGCCAAATACTAGACACAGGAATGTAGGGGGATGAAAGAATGAGGCATTAACCCTGCCCTTGGTTAGGCAATTGGCCAGGAGAGGACATGAGGTCTGCACCAAAAACTGCCGTCAGAAAGAAAGTGACCAGCCCCTGGGAGAGGGACCGATGGGACATGCCTGGCTGGTTGGGCTCATCTCTTCAGTTTACGAGCGGAGTTGTTTTGCCTTTCCCATAAATATCAGGATGTTAAGCTTCATGTTGACACTGGCAGTGAAGTGATTCTTTCAAACAATGTGAGAATGAGTGCTCTGTTCTTCAGGGGATAAGCTTTTTATTTCAGTTTTAAGTGAACTCCAGATAGTAAAGTGACAGTCAGTTAGCTAAGTTCCCCTCATGGCTTGCTAATGAGGACACGTGTCCTTTTGTGTATGATAGAGTTAAGGGCTGATTAATTGGTACCCAACTTTCAGGCCATGGCTCTGAATTTGGGAGGATGCTTTGTTTACAAGCTTTGCAAACTACTCATGACTCACATTCTGTCATTATTTACTTTCATTTTGGCTGCAGATGTTCTAGAACTTGCATTTATTTAAGTGCTAAATGGTCTTGTAACATTAGCTTCCAGAGTTTTAAAAACTGTTTTCTTCACAAGGTTAGTTGCGTCCAGTGCAGTGAGTACTGTAAAAAGTCTGGTGCCCAGGCAGGGAGGGAAGAAACTTCACACACAGCTGGAGCCAGGGGTAGAATCACTGTGTTGAAATGGTCCCTAAACCTTGGGCAGAGCCCAGGGCTCCCCTTGGATTGCCACAGACACTACAAGCTTTGCAAGTCCAAAGTTGCCCAGGTCTCTGAGTGAGGATCAGGTGCTTGAGCAACTTTGCACTTGCAAGCGAGGGTCTCAGGGTGAGGGTCTTGCACGGGTGCCCTGTGCTGCATGCTTGTTTAGAGGAGCCCTTCTCCTGATTCCCACAAGGCCACTGGGTAGGGGCAGCTGGAAGTGGCCTGATGCGATGGCTGCACTTCGACATCTGATCATCAGAAGGTCCTCTAGATTCTTCTCCAAAATATAGTTCCACTGTGTCCATGCCTCCCATCTCCATGGCCACGGGCCCTGACCAGGTCACCTCATCTCTTGCCCAGAGGCTCCTCCTCCTCCTGGTCTGTCCTCCTCACTCTACACCGCTGCTCCTCGTCTTCATCTAGTATCCTTCTTTTTTTTTTTTTTTTTTTTTTTTAAGAGACACGGTCTCACTCTGTTGCCCAGGCTGGGGGGCAGTGGTGTGATCATAGCTCACTGCAGCCTCAAACCCCTGGGCTCTAGTGATCCTCCCACCTCAGCCTCCTGAGTAGCTGGTGCTATAGGCACGTACCACCACACCTGGCTAATTTGTTATATATGTGTGTGTGTGTGTGTGTCTGTGTGTGTGTATGTGTGTGTGTGTGTATATATATACATATATATATATATATTTTTTTTTTTTTTTGTATAGATGGGGTCTCCCTGTGTTGCCCAGGCTGGTCTTGAACTCCCCACCCTAAGCAATCCTCCAGCCTTGGCCTCCTAGAGTGCTGGGATTACAGGTGTGAGCCATCGCGTCTGGCCTAGTATCCAGTTTTTTAAAAGAACAAACCTGGCCATGCTGCTCACTCTGCTTAAGCCCCTTTTGTGCCTTTTTCTTGTTCTCAACATCAAAATTCAGATCATAACCAAGGCCCAGGAGATGTAGCCTCAGTCCCACCTCACCCTCCGTCCTCCATGGCTGGCCCTTCCCAGGCTCGCAGGCTGAAGCTGACCGGGAGCAAGGCAGGATGTTGCTTCCCGCAGCCTTTGCGTGGGCCACGGCCAATGCGCAGAGTGGCTTCCTCCTGACCCTGGTGTGGCCGGCTCCTTCTCATCCTTCAGGTCTCAGGCTGTGTGTTAGCTCCTGAGGAGGGGACCGAACCCCTCGAGGCAGCCCCTTCCCCCTCATGCTCCTACCCAGCCCCTTCAGAGCCCGGGTACTTGGCTGTCTGACTGTTAGCAGTTTGCTGCCTCTCCCCGCAAGGACAGGGACCGGGTCTCTTTCCTGTGCTCCCAGCAGCCAGCCTAGTGCCCGGCCCAGGGTAGCCACGAGCAGGCACTCCAGAAATGTTCCTGGAGTGAGCAAATTAACACCACGTGGGTCAGGAGCTAAAATTTTGGTTGACCTCATTCACAGCCTGCCACCCAGGGCTGCCCATTGGTCATGGCCAATCCATGTCATTGTCGTAAAAACACAGATTGGAGGCTGGGCGCAGTGGCTCATTCCTGTAATCCCAGCACTTTAGGAGACTGAGACGGGCAGATCACTTGTGGTCAGGAGTTCCAGACCAGCTTGGTCAACATGGTGAAACCCCGTCTCTACTAAAAATACAAAAATTAGCCGCGCGTGGTGGTGGACGCCTGTAATCCCAGCTACTTGGGAGGCTGAGGCAGGAGAATTGCTTGAACCTAGGAGGCAGAGGTTGCAGTGAGCCAAGATTGTGCTACTGCACTCCAGCCTAGGTGACACAGTGAGACTCCCTCTCAAAAAAAAAAAAAAAAAAAAAAAAAAAAACAATAAAAAAATGCAGATTGGAAGGAGAGAAGCCCACCCTTTCATGAGCACCTCCCCTGTGTGCAGGAAATGTGACCTCTACTGTGTCAGTGGAGAAGTGAGCTCCGGCAGCATTGAACCTACACTAGGTCACCACGACTCATAGTGGGGCTAGGACTGGAACCCAGGTCTTTTGGATCCCCAGAGCCCACCATCCATCACTATACCAGGCTGGGCTTATCCAGCTCAGGCAAATCTTTGGTCATTCCTGCTGGAAAATGTGACTCTGTCTCTGTTCTCCCAGGAGGAAGGCTACTACCCAGCCAGTCTCGGCCCGTTCTACCCTTTCCTCTATGGGATACACACCGGGCCCCGGCCCCAGCCAGGGAGGCAGAGTCAATGCTTCTTTAAAAAGCCTAGTTTGTGTTTGCAACCAGTTTTGTTTTTTGTTTTTTTCCTTTAGTGATATATCATGAGCATCTTTCCACGCCAATAAACATAATTATATACAATCCAAAAAAAAGTCCTGTTTTGAGATTATCTAGGAAAGATAAATGTTTCCCTTGTGCTAATTCCAGCACCGTTTATATGCTGCTTTGCAACACAGGCAAACTGTTTTCTTCTTCTTTAAGCATTTAAACTCTGTTTTTTAAACTGTTATGGCATACAGATCACGAAGAGTAACAGATGTCTGCCTGATAGACTTGTTTCCCAGGAAAAGAATCTGCTGCTTCTCGGTCTCCTGAGGAAGGATGACTTTGCAAGTATGTGGCTTTTGGTCTCCTTCTGCCTCTCTCACCCCCATAAGAATGGGGGAAGAAATAGAGTGCCGCAGGCTGCCTCATAAATATCTATGTCTACAGATCCTGGCTGATTGCAGAGGCAGAGGCGAGACTCTGATCTCCCAGGAGGCTGTCCCTGTGCCTCCCAAAGGGAATGTTTCTCTCTTTTTTTCCTAAGGGAGCGAGGTCACTCATCATGACCTGAAAACATGAAAATGTGGGTCCACCTTTACTAAATTTGCAGGTTTCCCCAGAACCTTAGCACTAAAAGAACCTCTGTCAACTATCATCATCATTATTATTATTTTTGAGACGGAGTCATGCTCTATTACCCAGACTGGAGTGCAGCAGTGCACTCTTGGCTCACTGCAACCTCTGCTTCTGGGTTCAAGCAATTCTCCTGCTTCAGCCTCCCGAGTAGCTGGGATTACAGGTGTGCGCCACCACGCCTGGCCAATTTTTGTAGTATTCGAAGAGACGGAGTTTCACCATGTTGGCCAGGCTGGTCTCAAACTCCTGACTTCAGGCGATCCGCCCACCTCAGCCTCCCAAAGTGCTGGGATTACAGATGTGAGCCACTGTGCCTAGCCTCATTATTTGTTTATTATTATTATTTTACTATTGGTTAGCATGAGAATTGTGGTTATGTTCATGTCATGAAGTTCAACTGCCTAAATTCTATCCCAGCTCCCTCGCTTATTAGCCCTGTGAGCTTGCATAAGCCACCATGGATCTTTTCAAGCCCAAGTTTTCTCAATTATTAGATGGGGTAATATTGGTCCCTATGCCTTAGTCTGCTTCAGCTACTATAACAAAATACCTAGGTAACTTAAAAACAACAGATATTTATTGCTCACAGTTCTGGAGGCTGGGAAGCCCAAGATTAAAGACACTGACAGATGAGGTGTTTGGTGAGAGCCTGTTTCTCATCAATCGTGCCTTTTATGTCCTCACATGCTGGGCACATGCTCAGCTGGAAAGGGCAAGCAAGTTCCCTAGGGTCTCTGAGCACTGATTCCCATTCATTCAGGTGCCAACCCAGAACCTTCATGACCTAATCACCCGCGAAAGGCCCTGCCTCTTTTTTTTTTTTTTTTTTGAGATGGAGTCTTGCTCTGTCACCCAAGCTGGAGTGCAGTGGCATGATATGGGCTCACTGCAACCTCTGCCTCCTGGGTTCAAGCGATTCTCCTGCCTCAGCCTCCTGAGTAGCTGGGATTACAGGCATGCGCCACCACCCCTGGCTAATTTTTGTATTTTTGGTAGAGAGGAGGTTTTGCCATGTTGGCCAGGGTGGTCTCGAACTCTTGACCTCAAGTGATCCGCCCACCTTGGCCTCCCAACGTGCTGAGATTACAGGTGTGAGCCACCGCGCCCCAGCCGGCCCTGCCTCTTGCTATCATCACACTGGGGATTAGGTTTCAACATGTGAATTTGGGGCGGGAATCGGGGGCGGCACAAACATTCGGATGCTAGCACTATATAAAATCCAATAAGATAATGCATGCAATGTGCCTTGCACACAGCAGCTTAATAAACCTTGGTGATTATTATGAGGCCACCAAACCAGGGAGAGGTCGTGTGGTCTGCCTAATGTGCGCAGGGAAGGGTAGCAGATTCCTGGCCGGGTCTGACTCCTGGATCCTTGCCTGGGACTCTTTCACTGTCCCCCCAATCCCCTGCACACACATGCACACGATGTTACCCCGCGTTCCGGTTGCGATTGACGGGCAGCCAGCTGGACCTGAATGTCATTCAAATGATTGCAGGCTCGAAACCAGGGGTGGGGGGGCTCTCGGGAGAGGGTTAGGGCCCAGAAGGGGACATGCAGGGGGAAGCCAGAGAAGTGAGAGGGAGATCTGAGTGGTGGGTGCCCCAGCAGCGTAATATGGCTCCATTTCCAACCTGGAACCAGGTTGTTTGCTCTCCAGACATTTTGTGTCCGAAGGAAGGGGAAGGGAATTCAGTAGACATTCTTTGGAGGAGCCTCTTGGACCTCGGTGACTTTTTCTTGACAAGAACCATGGTCTCCTAGGGCAGAGCTGCCCACATGCTTTTCTGGGAGGTTCCGGGCTCCCCAGGCTCCTTGGAGTAGAAGGAAGTCTGGGGACCCCGAGAGCCTGCCTGAAATTCCTGGCTTGAGCTCACGGGGGAGCTGGTGAGCCGTGGAGGGAGGGAGCTCCTGGGCTTCTTGCGGGTCCCTGCAGCACGGGAGGACCCTCCCAGGCCCTGGGCACCCATCCTGGTCAGACCGTCCCCTTCCACCAACTTTTCTCCTTGTCTCTCCCAGAAGGGTGCCCTGGGGAGACCCTCTCTCCAGAGGCTGGGACTGGGCAGGAAGGTGGGGCAGCTGCTCCCATCCTTTTTGCCCCGCACAGTTCAGGCAGTTCATCTTGGGGCAGGAAGATGAGGTTTTGAGGTACTTCCTGGGCTTGCGCTGACGTTTTCGACTACCACCCCCGCCCCCACCCCGCCCCACTGTCTAGTTTGGCCTTTGCTGGCTCCAAAACCCTCGCAAATATCCCACGAGGGCCATTAGTGGGAGACCTTTGTTCAGTTCATTCATTTTTTAAATCAATGCTATATATTTTTTTAATGCTAGGAAACAGTGTTTTGATGTGAGTTTATTACTTGAAGAACTGCAGGACTTTGTACAACAAACTGCCTGGTACTAAAGTTATATTAACAAAGAGATCAAGAAATGACTGGCTGTGTGCACAGGGGCTTAAAGGTTTAATATGGCTGAGATACTAAACGTCTCTCTTTCCCACCACTTTATTTTATTTTTATTTTTGAGACAGAGTCTTGCTCTGTCACCCAGGCTGGAGTGCAGTGGCATGATCTTGGCTCACTGCAACCTCCACCTCCCGGGTTCTCATGCCTCAGCCTCCCAAGTAGCTGGGATTATAGGCGCGTGCCACCACGTCTGGCTAATTTTTGTATTTTTAGTAGAGACGGGGTTTCATCTTGTTGGCTAGGCTGGTCTCAAACTCCTGACCTCAGGTGATCCGCCCGACTCAGCCTTCCAAAGTGGTGGGATTACAGGCGTGACGCACTGCACCCAGCCTCCCATCACTTTATTTTAAAAGTGTATCTCCAAATCCTCGTCTTCTACCTCGGGGTGGTCGTTCCAAAATGTTTTATTTCTAAAGCTTCCCAGATAAGCAGCTACAATTTCACTCTTTCCTCCCCAGCTCACTGGGATGCATTTTTTTCTTTCTTTCTTTTTTTTTTTTTTTTTTTTGGTGGAAGGAATTTTTTTTTTTAAACTAAGACATATCTAATTTCAGTAAAGTACACAAATCTTAAGTGGACAGCTCCATGGATGTCACCATTTGTCTACACACTCATAACTACCACCGCATTCGGCTATGGAATATTTCTAGTATCTGGGGTGCAGGGTTTTATTTGTTGTTGTTTTTTGTTTTTTTTTGAGACAGAGTCTCACTCTGTCGCCCAGACTAATGTGCAATGGCACGATCTTGGCTCACTGCAACCTCTGCCTCCCAAGTTCAAGTGATTCTCCTGCCTCAGCCTCCCAAGTAACTCCTGACCTCAAGTGATCTGCCACCTTGGCCTCCCAAAGGGCTGGGACTAGACGCATGAGCTGCTGCACCCAGCCTGGGGTGCAGTGTTTTTTTGTTTGTTTTTGTTTTTTGAGATAGAGTCTCACTTTGTCACCCAGGTTGAAGTGCAATGGTGTGTGATATTGGCTCACTGCAACCTCTGCCTCCCAGGTTCAAGCGATTCTCCTGCCTCAGTCTCCTGAGTAGCTGGGACTACAGGCACATGCCACCACGCCCAGCTAATTTTTGTATTTTTAGTAGAGCCAGGGTTTCACCATGTTGGCCAGGCTGGTCTTGAACTCCTAACCTCAGGTGATCCACCCACCTCAGCCTCCCAAAGTGTTGGGATTACAGGCATGAACCACTGTGCCCGGCAGTTTTTAAGGAACACTGTGTTTGTCTCTTTGGGCTGCGGTAACAAAATACCTTAGACTGAATGGCTTAGAAACAACAGACATTTATTTCTCACAGTTCTGGAAGCTGGGAAGTCCATGACCAGGGTGCTGGCAGATTCAAGGTCTGGCAAGGACCAGCTTCCTTCACAGACGGACGTCTTCTCCCTGTGTCCTCACGTGGTAGAAGGGGTCAGGCAGCTCTCTGGGGCCTCTTTGATAAGGGCACGAATTTCACTGGCGAAGGCTCCAGCCTCATGACCTCCCAAAGGCCCTACCTCTTAATACTTTTGCTTTGGCTTTTAGTTTCAACATGAATTTGGGGGTGAGGACACAAACATTCTGATCATAGCAAGCATCTGCTTGAGAAGTCCACCCAGGCGGAGCATTCAACGTGAGCCAGGAGCTATGGTGATGCTGGGGGCGGGGTATTGAGGGTCCTGGGCCTCTCACTGTGCTGTCATCCTGCCGCCCAGCTCTGGTGTCCCAGTTCTCAGCAGATGAATAATCCACACACCCTGTCCTCAACTCCTCGTCCAGCCGTGTGGAGTCAGAAGAAGGCGACCCCTCCTCCCCCATGCATGAGCTTTTTGAGGTTGTATTCTGATTTTTCCCGTTAGAGATATTGGCTACTTCACAAAACCTTCAGCAGCCGAGGTGCCATTTTGCCTATGTCCGATTCTGTGGCAGAGTTGGGAGGAGTTTCAGTGGAGTTGTCCATATTTTTCTATTCCTACCTCTTCAGTGCAAATCATTTTGCTCAGTTTACCACTAACCCATCACTTTTAACAAACTTTTTATTAGGACAATTTCGAAATATTCCGAAAAGTAAAAACACAACCATAACAAAAGCATTACCTTGACTTAATAATGAACACTCTGCCATGATTCGTTTCTCTGCTCATATTTTGCTGGCAAACTATTTTAAAGAAAATCAGACATAATGCTTCACCTAAAACAAGGACATTTAGTACAGCTGATTAAATGAACAATAATTCCCAGTATCATCTAATACCTACTCCATATTCAAACTTCCCAAGCTATAGAACATTTTGAAATGTTCTTTTTTAAAAAATTATTTATTTATTTATTTTGCGACAGAGTCTCGCTCTGTCACCCAGGCTGGAGTGCAGTGGCGTGATCTTGGCTCACTGCAATATCCACCTCTTGGGCTCAAATGATTATCGTGCCTCAGCCTCCCGAGTAGCTGGGATTACAGGCGTGGGCCACCAGGCGCAGCTAATTTTTGTATTTTTAGTAGAGACGGGGTTTTACCATGTTGGCCACGCTGGTCTCTAACTCTTGACCTCAAGTGATCAGCCCACCTCAGCCTCCCAAAGTGCTGTGATTACAGGTATGAGCCACCAAGCCTGACCTGACATGTCCTTCTAAAAACCAGGATCCAGTAAAAAAAAGTTGGCATTGTAATATCTCTCAATGCAGACCAATCTTCAATCTTATTTTTAATGTAGTGGTAATACCATTTTGAAGACACTAGGCCAAGTATTAGTGTAAAACGACCCATGTTCTGGATTTGTTGTATTGTTTCTTTTTGGTGTCCTTTAACTTGTATTTCCTTCACTTCTGAGAAGGAAACAATATTACTTATGCTGACCCTTCCCATTAGTCCAAAGGTTCCTGAATTTTTTCAGTTCGTGATATCCTTAGTGTCTCAGTAAGTTTTTCATGGTGTCCTTAGATCAAACAAAATCCAACAATTCCATGTATTAAGTGATTAGGTCCAAACAACTTAATAAGTATTCGTGTCCTAATTTAATAAATATTAGCAGCCATTGGAAAAAAATGCATACATAAATGGAAAGAAAAAAGAGCATTTCTATTTCAGTGTAAAACAACCAAAGTTGCTCACTACTGAGATGTGTGTGCTCATGGCAATCACGCAGCTTCCCAGACCTTGGAATCAGATTGACATCACCACCCTGATTTCCTGTCCCACATTGATTTTTGTGTGGTACTTACTTTCTATCACAGCAACCACCAAAAACCCAGCTGTGCAAAGATATGACTCCATCAAAAGGAAGGTAGCATGATCAAGCATTGAAACTGTGAACTACCTGGAGCTGGTTCACACGTTGCTAACGACTGCTATCTAGCCCTTGATGATTTAAAATATTCAGGCTGGGCGTGCTGGCTCAAGCCTGTAATCCCAGTATTTTGGGAGGCCTAGCAGGGTGGATCACCTAAGGTCAGGAGTTCAAGACCAGCCTAGCCGATGTGGTGAAATGCTGTTTCCACTAAAAATACAAAAATTAGCTGGGCATGGTAACAGGCACCTGTAGTCCCAGCTACTCAGGAGGCTGAGGCAGGAGAATCTCTTGAACCCGGGAGGCTGAGGTTGCAGTGAGCCGAGATTGCACAACTGCACTCTAACCTGGGTGACAGTGCGAGACTCTGTCTCCAAATAAAATAAAATATTCGATGGCATGCCTGTGAGTTTGCTGTGGCATCTGGGTGCCTGGATGGACAGTTTGGGGACCACAGTACAAGTGCAATGTTTGGTAATTCCAGTTGTAAGGGTTACAAGCTATTGGAAGGCAAAGCAAACACACATAGATTTGTCTCAACTAAACAAACAGAAAACACCACCTCCTTCTCTCAAGCAGTGATTCTTAACTTTGCTATGCTTCAGAAACATCTGAGAAACTTAACAAATGAGCACTTCTGGCTCTGTCTCAGAAAAACTGATAGAGTAGGTTGTCTAAGTTATCCAAAGACCATTGTGTTGTGGGACAGGTCCCCAAGACCACTCTCAGGTTCCCTGATTTGCTAACAGGACTCACAGAACTCAGAAAAGTTCTGAGTTATACTCAGAAAGGATCCAGATTCAAACCAGCAAAGGTGCATAGAGTTGAGTTAGGAGACACCAGGCACGGCTTCCAATTGTCCTTGCCCAGTGGAGTCATGTGAACAGCACTTACTTCTCCCAGGAACAGTGGGAGGCAACACACACGAAGCAACCAGGGAAGTGCCACCAAGCCTTGGTGTCCAGGGTTGTTTGGTTTTTTTTTTGAGGCGGAGTCTCTCTCTGTTGCTCAGGCTGGAGTGCGGTGGCGCGATCTCAGCTCACAGCAACCTCCGCCTCCTGGGTTCAAGCAATTCTCCTGCCTCAGCCTCCCGAGTAGCTGGGACTACAGGCGCCCACCACCATGCCCAACTAATTTTTTTTGTATTTTTAGTAGAGACAGGGTTTCACCGTGTTAGCCAGGATGGTCTTGATCTCCTGACCGTGTGATCCACCTGCCTTGACCTCCCAAAGTACTGGGATTACAGGCGTGAGCCACCGTGCCCAGCTTTTTTTTTTTTTAATTGAGGATCATTCACATTGGTGTGGAACATCCATATGGCTGATCTTAGTGACTCAGTCTCTAGCCCCTCCAGAGGTCAAACTGATACCATATGGCCCATGTCTCCAACTGTAAACCACACTGCCTGCATAAACTATCTGGCATGGCCCAGGCCTCAGCATGTGAAGACAGTCTGATTGGGCTGGATATTCTGAGGGCCTAGAGGTCATCTCCCACGAGCCCATCAAGGGCCAGACCAGTCTATGGAATGTGCAGGGTTTGAACACTCCATGTTTTGTGTGTTCAAAGCCATGCACAACAATGCTTTGGGAAACACTGATAGACACCCAAGCTCTAGGGCTGCATTCAGTTAGGTCTTCAGAATGTAAAGGGGGCCGGGCACGGTGGCTCACGCCTGTAATCCTAACACTTTGGGAGGCCAAGGCAGTCGGATCACTTGAGGTCAGGAGTTCGAGACCAGCCTGCCCAACATAGTGAAACCTTATCTCTACGAAAAATACAAAAATTAGCCAGGTGTGGTGGCAGGCGCCTGTAATCCCAGCTACTTGGGAGGCTGAGACAGGAGAATTACTTGAACCCGGGAGGCAGAGGTTGCAGTGAACCAAGGTTGCACCACTGCATTGCAGCCTGGGCGACAGAGCAAGACTCCATCTCAAAACAAAAAAAGGAACATAAAGGGCCCTGGAGGCCAGCCTTCCTACAGTCTGAGTAGAGACAATGCCTTTATTCTCCATAAGGACTGGTAGGCCACCTAGCTGAGTGCCATTTTCGTGTCTCCAGTGGTCAGAGACCTTATTCGTGGCTCTGTTAGAGGCGGGCAAGTACAGATCCAGGAAGTAGATCTTTGAGAATGTTTCATTCCACAGGAAATACATAACTCAGCAAGATTTGTTGATTTTTTTTTCCCTTAGCTATTAGAAAATAGACACCAAACTCTCTGCCAGTGCCTGACTTGGCTTGGGTGCCTGGAGCTGTTTACACCCTCCGAGTCCCGTGGCTGTCTCTGCTCTGTTCCACCCATGGACGTCTGACTTCACAAGTTATTAACCCTCCGGCCACCTCAGGGACTTTCACCATCAGTTTAATGACCGCAGAGGTGGAGGAGATCTTTGGGAGCAGCCCTGGTCAGCCGTCCCGGCATAGATGGGAAGCAGGCTGAGGGGGAATGGGGATACCCAAGCTGACAGGATGGAATGAGGACTGTTTTTGGACTCCCAGTCCAGTGCTCTGTCCTCCTCAAAGCCCGTTTCTTGGTCAGGAGCCCCCACCCTCAGGCCCTGGTACCTTTCCCTCAAGCACACCCCAGATAAATCTTGTCGGGGAATAAGGGGCCATTGGAGTTTCAGGGCAAACACCAATGAGCTGTAAAATGTCTCATACTCAATGTCCTCATATGCGTTAGGACAAATCCTCTTTGACAGATGTATTAGTCCATTCTTACACTGCTATAAAGAAATACCAGAAACTGGGTAATTTATAAAGGAAAGATGTTTAATTGAGTCCCAGTACTACATGGCTGGGAAGGCCTCAGGAAATGCACAATCACGGCCAAAGGGGAAGCAAGCACATCTCACATGGCGGCAGGAGAGAGAGAAGAGCGTGTGAAGGAGGAACTGCCAAGCACTTAGAAAACCATCAGATCTCGTGAGGACTCACTATCCCGAGAACAGCATGGGGGAAACCACCCCGATGATCCAATCACCTCCTTCCCTCCACACGTGAGGATTACAGGTCCCTCCCTTGAGACATGGGGACTACAATTTGGGATGAGATTTGGGTGGGGACACAGAGCCAAAGCATATCAACAGAGTCCACTCTCAGGGAAGAAAATGGGAAAAAGCAGGAAAAGAAGGGCTCAACCGCCAATGAGAGATTCATTTCAGGGGCCACTGAATGCCCCTCACCAACCCCCATACTTGCTGGCCTAGGACTTCTCGTGTGACAGTCACTGAGCTCCAGGCTGTGCCCGACCCAGAGAGGAGCAAGCCCAGCCCTGCCCTCAAGTTCCTCCAGCAGCTGAGAGGGGAGAGGAATGAGCAACGCATCTTCAGGGCACGACTTGCTGCCAGGGTGGGTTTAACGGTGTTACTGCAATTTTTCAGGGATATGGAGTGACACTAATTTGTATTCTCTACTCCACCCCACACACGTCAAATGAGGCCATTTTCCCCAAGTCTTGATAGGTAGGAGGAGTTTGGGGCTCTTTTTCTATGAAAAATCAATATATCCTTGGAGTTTATTAAAATTATAAATTGAGGCCAGGTGCGGTGGCTCACACCCACAATCCCAACATTTTGGGAGGCCGAGGCGGGAGGATTGCTTGAGCCGCAGAATTTGGGACCAGTCCTGGCAATAGAGTAAGATGCCATCTCTACAAAAATTAGCTGGTTGTGGTGGCATACGCCTGTAGTCCCAGCTACTTGGGAGACTGAGGCGGGAGAATTGCTTGAGCCCAGGAGGTCAAGGCTGCAGTGAGCCAAGATCACGCCACTGTACTCCAGCCTGGTCAAGAGAGTGAGACCTTGTCTCAAAAATAAATAAATAAATAAATAAATAAGTAAGATTATAAATGGAGACACTGGGACCGTTCTATGGTCTTTATTCCTTAATAATAGGAAGAATAATAAGAATAACCCTTATGTTTATCAAGTCCTTTCCAGTTCACACATACATTATTTCCACTAAAACTGAAAATGGCCTGTGGGCCCACAGAGCAGGGACCATTAGCCCCACTGTCCAGGTGAAGAGGTGGGGTCACAGGCCGAGGGAGTTGCTCAGGTCTCCGGGTGTGAGGTGCCGGCAGAGCCACACCCTGCACCCAGTTTTTGTCGGCAGGCCCGGTGAGCAGCGTGTGTACCGGTTGCCTCCACACTGATGGAGCTCCCTCCTTGAAAGTAACTGGTTGATCAAGTTTAAATCATTTTCCTTGAGAATGTTCATCTGCTTAAACATTTTGGGCACCTGCTGTACACCAGGGACGGTGTGGACACTTCTGTGCCACCTCCTTCGACCTCCCAACACCACCACTGACCACTGGGAGTTGGGTTTGTGGGATGGGAAGGCTAAGGTGCCCTTTGGGGAAGGTTTTCTTGGAAAAAAATCAAACATGGTCTGCTCAGCCTCAGGGGGTAGAAGGGGGGTTCCTGCTCCCAAGAGGCATTCGAGCAGAGCCTAGGTGGTCACCTGCCAGGATGTTGTAAGGGGAATTCAGACATCACCGGGGATTGGACTAGCTGGACCCTAAGGCTTCCTCCAGCTCTGAGAGTCTGTGCATTTACATTTTGGAAGATGCTTCTCAAGAAAGATAGGAACTCAGGCGGGCACGGTGGCTCACACCTGTAATCTCGGCACTTTGGGAGGCCGAGACAGGTGGATCACCTGAGGTCAGGAGTTCGAGGCCAGACTGGCCAACATGGTGAAACCCCGTCTCTACTAAAAATACAAAAATTAGCCAAGCGTAGTGGTAGGCACCTGTAATCTCAGCTACTCGGGAGGCTGAGGCAGGAGAATCGCTTGAACCTGGGAGGTGGAGGTTGCAGTGAGCCAATGTCACGCCACTGCACTCCAGCCTGGGCAATGAGAGCAAAACTCCATCTCAAAAAAAAACACACACACAAAAAAACCCAGAAAACAGGAACTCAAATCTCCATTTTCACCCCGAGGGAAGGTAGGAAACGAGCTTGAAAGGAAGATCCAGGAGAGAAAAAAAATACTCAAAAAGGCACGATTTGTTCTGACACTTGCACGGGTTTTAAGTTTGAACCCAGGAGAGCTTTGAGGACACCACCAAATGAAACAATGGCAGTGGGGTAATAAGTATTAGCTGCGAGCCTTCCTCTGTTACCAGCTGCCTTTGAAAACCCCGTCATTGCCAGCTGGCTTACATCGTCTCTGCCCGTGGAAAAAAGGCCAGGCAAAGCTACATGATACAGGAAGGGGCAGAAGAGGGAAGGGAGAAGTGAAGGGGGTTCCAGGGTGGCTGCCAGGGTGAGGGACATGGATAGGAGAGAAATGAGGATTTTAATAAGCTCCCAAACCAGGTGCAATGTCTCACACCTGTAATCCCAGCACTTTGGGAGTCTGAGGTGAGAGGATTGCTTGAGACCAAGAGTTTGAGACCAGCCTGGGCAACAGTGTGAGACCCCCATCTCTACAAAAAATAAAAATCTAGCTGGGCATGAAGGCACATGCCTCTAGTCTCAGCTACTTGGGAGGCTAAGTAGTGGGAGGATTGTCTGAGCCTGGGAGTTTGGGGATGCAGTGAGCCATGATTGCACCACTGCACTCCAGCCTGGGTGACAAAGTGAGACCCTGTCTTTCAAAAATAAAAATAAAGGCCGAGTGCAGTGGCTTACACCTATAATCCCAGCACTTTGGGAGGCCGAGGTGGGTGGATCACTTGAGGTCAGGAGTTCGAAACCAGCCTCGCCAACATGGTGAAACTCCATCTCTACTAAAACACAAAAATTAGCTGGGCGTGGTGGCATACACCTGTAATCCTAGCTACTCAGGAGGCAGAGGCAGGAGAATTGCTTGAACCCAGGAGGCAGAGGTTGCAGTGAGCTGAGATTGCACCACTGCACTCCAGCCTGGGCAACAGAGTGACTCCTTCTAAAAATAAAAATAAAAAAATAAAATAAAAATGCATTAAAAATAAAAAAATCAATACATTATCAGAACTTGGTATTGGGCTCTCCTTCAGAGTGTTGGGGAAACAGAAGGAAAAAACACTGGACTGTGCTTCTCCAGCTGCACAACAGCTCAAGGCTGGACCATGTGGGTGCTGGAGCATATAAGAGTTACTTCATTGATCCTTGGGCTTCATGAGGAGAGAGGCCTGGGGAACTGCCACTGGGGAGGAGTTAATGCTCACTGCTGTAGGAGGTGGGGTTAAGAGGCTTCTTATTCCCGTGATTTACCTTAGGAATGGCACTGTCTGTGGCTGCAATTCCTGAGGCTCTTCCTTAACGACGACCCCCACTCCGTAGATCACAGACTTCCCCTTCCAAGTGGCCTCCCTCCAGCCTCACAGCGAGTCTAGAAATAGACACACCAGGATTAACGTGCCCATTAAGCAGATGGAAAAAGTACGACTCAGAGGCATCATGTGACAGCTACGTCAGGAATACGGTGGCATCTGAGCTCACTTTATCTGACGATGAATCGGGCGCCACTGCTTGCCCCATGGATGCCAGGCTCTGTCCATCTGAACTTGGATCAGATTGAACTTGGAGTTGGTTTGGCTTCACTGTTCCCAGAGCAACTCTCAAGTAACTTTGGAACTTGGGCTGAGTTGTCACTCTGGTTTCTTTCCGTGACTTTCTTTGCTTGTTGTAGGCACTTTTAAAAGACCCATTGAATTGTTTGTGAAAATGAGCGACAGTACATTTGCCAAAGCATCATGTGGGTGGCGGCATTCTGCTATCTATTCTGCACACACAAAGAAATGATGCTGCTAATTGCATCTGTCCCGTCTGGCTGTACCCGTCTGCCTCTCTGCCTGGCTCAGCACTGTAACTGTTTATGGTGTTCCCAGCTCAGACGTGAGAGGGAGGAGGGCCAGGGAGTCAAGGGCTGTATTCTCTCCACAGTGTTCACACAGAGCCAAGAAAGGCTGCTGTGGCTGAAGTTCTGATTTCTCGTTTTTTCAGTTGTTGATGGGAGTTGGGGTAGAAAGGAAGGAAGACGGTGCTTCTTGGAAGCAAATGGAGTGCGGAAGGCACCCTGAATTACAATTGAGAAATGAAACCTCTACAGTTTAACTTGCAGCAAGTTCAAAGGATGTGTTAGGAAAAATTGCAGGTGCTGGTTCTGTGGTATTTGGGGTTTAGATGAAAAAAATAAGTAAACAAACTAACTTGATAGCTCATCTGAAAGAGGGCCTGGCTCATAGGTCATCCCTTCCCTCAAGAACCCCCTTCTATGGGTCCAAAGGAGGCAAGGACGATGGAAGGAGGCAGAGGGAGGGAGAGGGGACAATCACATCTATTTTTTGGGAGAACATCAAAAGGAACTCAATAAAGACCCATCCCGTTCGCCCAGCTTTCTCTGTAGAAAGAGAGCTGAGGACTGGATCTGCTATCACATCAGAGATGGGGCAGGAGGAAATAATTTTCTGATGTTCCAGTTTTGCTCAAGTTCAGGCTGTAGAAACCACAGTTTCTTAAGAGGTGGAACCAGTTCACTGGACTTTTTTTTTTTTTTTCTTTTTGCTGTGATGTAGGACAAAAGGTTCCAAGATGCTACAAACCCTGCAACACTTACTTTAAGTATCTCAGAGGTCTGGAGTGGGAGAAGGCTGACTGACCTCTTTACTTCTTCAGTTCAGATGCTTAGGGGCAGAGGTCATGTGACACCTGTTCCTCTCCCCCCCGCCACGCCCCCGCCACACACACAGAGAGACCTGCACACACAGTGAGCAGGAGGCTCTGGTGCCCAGTCCTGTGACATTTCCTCTGCACCTTTGGGTCTACGTAGATTGCAATTTCCTGCTCACCCTGTCTAGGGCATCCCCTGCAGTGCTGACTTGTTTAACCGTTGGCTGGTGTGGCCAAGTGTGCAGCACACAGGCTCTCCTGCCCTGAGCTATGATCCTACATGAAGCTTTCCAGTGACCTCCCTTTCTGCCATTTATTCTGTGTCCTGCAGAATAGCTTTGATTCCCAATGAGTGACACGGATCTATAGGACTCTGGAATCTGTGGCAAAGAACAACAGGGCAGGGTACGGCATCAAAGGTTAAAAGGGCTGGAGGTGCCTTTTGAGACGGTTTAAGGAATGGGCTAGATCCATGGCCTTGTAGGGAGAAGTGCAAGCCCTTTGTCATCATCAAGGTATCATGACCATCTCCAAAGTGTGTAGCATGAAGCCACCTATAGGAAAGGTGGCGGGAAGAACTGGGAGCCAGAGACGCAATATGCCCATGGGGTTTGAAGAGAACGAAGGGCTGTAAAAGACAGGCTTGCAAAGGATCTCAGCTGGAGTAACCCAGCACCGTTAACCTGCCCAGCTCCCTCTCTGGGGAGGCACCCTGCCATTTATGAAGCCAGATGGGTGTGTATTATACTCGTAAGGAAAACTGCAGAACAGGGCTCGAAGGCTTCAACCACTCACCACAACAAATATAGCAATAAGGACTAATATCTAGAGAGTGCAAAAAACTCCCAAACTCTCAAACAACAAGCCAAACAATCCAATTTGGAAATGGGCAAGAGACATGAAGAGACACCTCATTGAGGAGGATATGCAAATAGAACTGAGCCTGTGAAAAGCTGTTCAACATCATTAGCCATTAGGGAAATGCAAATCGAAACCACAGTGATGCACACCTATCAGAATGGCTAAAATAAAAAACAATGACAACATCCAATGCTGGTGAGGATTTGGAAAAACTGGATCACTCATATATTGCTGGGGGGAACATGAAATGGTAGAGCCACTCTGGAAAATATGTTCACAGTTTCTTTAAAACCTGAACGTACAACTACCATGCGACCCAATGGTTGCTTTCCATTTATTCCAAAGAAATGAAGATATATGGGCAGGCAACAGTGGCTCATGCCTGTAATCCCAGCACTTTGGGAGGCTGAGGCAGGTGGATCACTTGAGCTCAGGCAGGAGTTCGAGACCAGCCTGGGCAACATGAGGAGACCCCATCTCTACAAAAAAAAAAAAAAAAAAAAAGAAAAAAATATTAGCTGGGTGTGGTGGCACACCTGTGGTCCCAAGCTACTCAGGAGGCTGAGGTGGGAGGAGCGCTTGAACACAGAAGGTCAAGACTCCAGTGAGATATTATTGCGCCACTTCACTCCAGCCTGGGTGACAGTGCAAGACCCTGTCTTGAAAGAAGAAAGAAAAAGAAGAAAGAAAGAAAGGAAGGAAGAAGAAAGAAAGAAAGAGAGAAAGAAAGAAAGAGAGAAAGAAAGAAAGAAAGAAAGAAAGAAAGAAAGAAAGAAAGAAAGGAAGGAAGAAAGGAAGAAAGGAAGGAAGGAAGAAGAAAGAAAGAAAGAGAGAAAGAGAGAAAGAAAGAAAGAAAGAAGAAAGAAAGAAAGAAAGGAAGGAGAGAGGGAGGGAGGGAAGGAAGGAAGGGAAGAAGGAAGGAAGGAAGGAAGGAGAAATGAAGATATATGTTTACATTGTTGGGGTTCAGAAGAAGATGCTTCAAAATATGGCGTGTTGTACATGCTGAACTGAAAAAAGAGTTTCAAGGTCTCTCTGACTGCCCCAGCCCAACTGCTCTCCAAAGCATTGGATTCTCTGAAGTTTCCTTATCTGCCTGAAGTCCGGACCTACCAAAGAAGAAAACAATGCCTTCTGATCCTTTCTCTGAGTTTTCATGAACTAAACCCATATTGCAAGGAAGGAATTCTCTTTTAACAAACCCGGGCAGACTTTTGTCACAAACCGTTGTCTGCTCTGCAGGCACAACAGACTTTGCCCCAGATGCTTGTATGTTCCTCAAGCTCATTGAATTCTCTGTAGGATTCCTTTATTGGCCCTCAGCAAAGTTCCTCCTCTCTCCCTTCCTACAACCTGTTTTGCCAGCATCCGAGCCTCCATTCTTTCTGTAACCTCAAGACAGTGTCTAAGCTTCTGCACTCTCCTGGGGGTTGGGTCTCTATTCTGAAGGCTCCTATGTCCCATAAACTATGATCAAGTAAATTTGTACACCTCTTCTCCAATGAATCTGCCTTTTGTGAGTTGATTTTCCAGAGGACCTTCAGAGGACAAAGGGGAAGTTCCTTTGGCCCCAACAACACAAAACCCTGTACCCAAAAGCTCACAGCAGCTTTATTTGTTAGAGCCCAAAACTTGGAACAACTCTGATGTCCTTCACCACATTAATGGTTACACAAGTTGTGCCCATCCATTCCACGAATACCAGACAGTAATAAAAAGGAACGAATTATTGACATGTTCAAAAACCTGGTAAATCTCCAGACAAAGATGCTGAGTGAAAAAAAAGACAATCCTTACAGGGTACACATCGTATGATTCCATTTCAAGAGCTTTCTTTTCTTTTCTTTTTTTTTTTTTTTTTTTTTGAGACAGGGTCTCAACTCTGTTGCCCAGACTGGAGTGCAGTGACGCAATCATGCTCACTGCAGCCTCGACCTCCCAGGCTCAAATGATCCTCCCACCTCAGCCTCCCAAGTAGCTGGGACCACAAATGCCACCAGGCCTGGCTAATTTTTTGTACTTTTTGTAGAGATGGGGTTCAAGGGCATTCTTGAAATGACAAAATTTTAGAAATGGAGAGCAGATTAGTGGCCACCGGGGGTTAAGGAGGCAGTGGGGGCAGGAGGAAAGTGAGCGTGGTCATGAAACAGCAACAGGAGGGACCCTCGTGGTGATGGACGTGCTCCGTGTGTTGAGTGTCCGTGTCAGCATCCTGGTTCTGTACACGTGGTGTTGCACCAGAGTTTGGTGAGACGTTGCCTGTGCAGGGAACCGGGTGAAAGGCACAGAGGATTGTTCTCTATTACTTCTTACCACTCATATGTTGGGGAAACAGTGGGCATCAAGTTCAGGGGCCCCAGCTTTTCTAAGGAGAAACTGTATACTTTTTATTTCATCAGAGGCTTAAGGTCGTCAGGTGGGGAGGGCCCTAAAGCCTCAGCGAGGGTTGGGTAGAGTGGGGGTGGCTGCCTCTGGAAATGCCCAAGATACTCACCCAAGAACCTCCAAGCAGGCACGCTGGTAGTACTGGTTTATTCTCCTTATGGACAAGGTGAGGGCCAGCCTGATGGTGAGGTTAGGTCAGCTAGGATCAAACTTTATTCTCAAGCCATGGAGGTCCCACTTCCAAGAGCCTCACCACTCCCTCTCCCTGCTCTGACCACTCCTGGCTAAAGGACAGAGGAGCTCCTTCCTCATGGGCTGAGGTTCTAAAGCCTCGCATCAGGCATGTACCTTGCTTCACCAAAATTTCCCTTGGACACACCCTAGGAAAACACTATGGTGCAGACCGGCACGGCTGGTTTCCCTCCGCCTCCCGGGCTCAGGGGACAGATTCTTGGGTCTTAGGGCAAGGGCCTTGCCCAGTCGTTGGTCTCTGTGGAGGGCCTAGGCTGGATGAGGAACATGTATGGGTAAACATCAGAATGACATGCAGTGGTGGGATGTTTTCACCAAGCGGGGCAGTGAGAGCAGCCGACTGGACTCACATCTCCAGCTTATACTCACTTAGGGGAAATATGCTCCCCGTGTGGGATGGAACATGCAATTGTCTGGACCATTAAGGCAGGCATTTCTCTTTCTGTAAAGTAGGTAGAGCTGAATCTCCTAAGCAACTGGGACCATAGGCATGCAACACCATGCCCAGCTAATTAAAAATTTTTTATTTTTTAGAAATAGGGTCTCACTATGTTGCTCAGGTTGGTCTTAAACTCTTGGGCTAAAGTGATCCTCCTGTCACAGCTTCTCAAAGTGCTAGGATTACAGGTAAGAGGCCATGGGGAGGGGATGAAGGGCTTTGCGAGGCTTGGGGATGCCCAGGTTACCTCCAGCCCAGTCATGCTATCCCCCACCCCAAAATGCCTCCAGGGTGCTTCCCAGAAAGGAAGAAAATCTGGCTGTAGGTGATATTTCTCCCCCACTGCCACTCAGTTCTCTCACTAATATGGGGTGTGTGCCCTCCAGGCCCTGTCCGAGTCCCTCCAAATATGTGTTAGTCCGTACTCATGCTGCTGATGCCCTAGACTGGGCAATTTACAAAGATCTACATGGCTGGGGAAGCCTCACAATCATGGCAGAAGGCAAGGAGGAGCAAAGTCACATCTTACATGGATGGCAGCAGGCAAAGAGAGGGCTTGTGCAGGGAGACTCCCCCTCACAATAACCCCAGATCCTACTATCACCAGAACAGCACGGGAAGAATCTGCCCTCAAGATTCAATTAGTTCCTACTGGGTTCCTCCCACAACGTGTGAGAATTCAAGATGAGATTTGGGTGAGAATACAGCCAAACCATATCATATGGGGACATATGAGTACTTCCCTCAGGGTTTGGTGGGGTGTCAGGCAGCACAGCAGGGCTGTGGCTCCCAGGGTCCTGCTGCATCCCAGCCTTGTTACCACTGGGGAAGTCGAGGCTCAGAGACTCACCCAAGGGAGCCTGGTAGGGGCAGGACCAAGATGGGGATCGGGCTTTTCTTTTTTCTTTTTTGAGACAGAGTCTCACTCTGTCGCCCAGGCTGGAGTGCAGTGGCATGATGTTGGCTCACTGCAACCTCCGCCTCCTGGGTTCAAGTGATTCTCCTGCCTCAACCTCCTGAGTAGCTGGAACTACAGGCATGTGCCACCATGGCTGGCTAATTTTTTGTATTTTTAGTAGAGATAGGTTTTCACCATGTTAGCTAGGATGGTCTTGATCTCCTGACCTCATGATCTGCCCTCCTCGGCCTCCCAAAGTGCTGAGCTTACAGGTGTGAGCCACCGTGCCCGGCTGGGGATCGGGCTTTTCAATTACCAAGGCAGTAGTAGACACTGGACCACCAGCAAAGGGAAAGAGAAAGTAGCAGAGATGGCTCCACCTCCGTCTCTCAGGGGCCATCTGCACCAGCCTCTCTCACTCTCCTGCTTCCCTTGGTGAGCGAGGAGTTCTCCACTTCTGCAGTAAACCTCCTTCCTTTTGGGGCCAAAGGTCCCCTTGCCAAGCAGGTTCTCAGAGCTTTACATTTCTCCCATCAGCAAATCAGGCAGCTGCTGTTGTTAGATCAGTTTATTAGTTGAGGAAACAGACTCAGAGTTAAGTGACTTGCCCAAGGTCACACAATCTAGTAAGCGGCAGAGCTGGGATTCAATCCCAGGTCTCTCTGGGTCCAGAGCTGGATCTCTCAGTGAATATGTTGTATGCCACCTGGAAACCATGGAGGAAGCCCGGAGAGTTGGACATATGTAAGAAGAATGAGCAAAATCCAGGGATTTAACTGTTTAAATTTAATTTTGAGAATTTTTGTATTGCTGGGAAACACAGTCCTTCCTGATTGACATCATTGAACAGCTGTCAGTGATGGGGTGGGCTTAGAGCTTTTACCCTGTGCCCTTTCATATGGCTTGGCACATTTTCTCTATGCCTGTGTCTTCTTTTCCCTCCCAGATAGTAAGTTCCTTGAAGGCCCTGCAAAAGGTCCAGAACTAAGCACTCAGTAGTCCTTCAGTCAATATGTGGTGAATGAATGAGGAAATGGTTACCTGTTAGAATTCTAGAGAGGTATGTTAGAAAGGTCTGAGCAGTCCTCAAGACTACAAGCATATACACAGCCACCATTTCCCCTCTCACGTCCATTGTAGACATCACTAATCAATCAAGTCATTCTTTTC
The DNA here is from genome assembly GCF_028885655.2 of Pongo abelii. Lineage (NCBI taxonomy): Eukaryota > Metazoa > Chordata > Mammalia > Primates > Hominidae > Pongo > Pongo abelii. The sequence goes on along the minus strand of NC_071993.2, from coordinate 126,526,241 downwards.
CACCGAGATGCCTGGGAGGTTGCAGCTGCCCCTCCCCTGATGTTCATGGCCAATGGCTGATTGATGCAGAAGCATAACACCTGCTGTTTGACCTCTGAGCAGTAATTTATGCTCTAAAGGTCCTTTTGGGGTTAGGTTGAGGCTGGGCTTCTCATGAAATCACAACTTTCCCCAGCTTCCTTCAGGGCCTGTCCTGCTTTCCTCCCTCCCTCAATAAATCACTTGCATCAGAATTTCCATCTCAGGTTCTGCTTCTAGAGAACCTGATATAAATAGCAACATTAATATTATATATTGAGTAATCCCTTCTAGAAACAACTTCAAAGACATACCCAGAAATATTTTATCAGCTATTAATATTTGGGCATCCCTTATCCCAGTCAAGTTAATACATAAAATTAACCATCACAATTACCACCTTTGTAACTCAGCCCACCAAGGCTTAGCCCAGCACCCACCAAACCATCACCAGTACTGCCCAGCCACAACCAATCATTTTGCGTTCTGTTTTATTTTGAAATCCCAGACCTCATATCATATCATTGGCAGATATTTCAATGTGCATCTCCAAAAATGATGAACTTAAAAAAACATAACCACCATACTATTGTGACATCTAAAAAGTTGAGTTTCTTATTTATTTAATTTTAATATTTTTTTATACACAGGTTTCCTTCCACCAAAAAATTGAGTTATTTAAATATAACACAACACTAAACTCCCCAATAAAAAGAATTATAAACTAGCATTTACTGAGTATGAGCAGCATTCCAAGTTCACATCGTATCTCATTTAAACCACCCACATGCCCTCTGAAGTAATGATATGGTTTGGCTGTGTCCCCACCAAAATCTCACCTCGAATTGTAATAATTCTCACATGTCAAGGGCAGGGCCAGGTGGAGATAATTGAATCATGGGGTAGTTTCCCCCATACTGTTCTCGTTGTAGTAAGTCTCACAAGTTCTGATGGTTTTATAAATGGGAGTTCCCCCGCACAAGCTCTCTTGCCTGCCACCAGGTTAGACGTACCTTTACTTCTCCTTTGCCTTCCACCATGATTGTGAGACCTCCCCAGCCATGTGGAACTGTGAGTCCATTAAACCTCTTTCCTTTATAAATTACCCAGTCTTGGGTATGTCTTTATTAGCAGCGTGAGAACAAACTAATACAAGTAGTAACATATTGTTAGGCACTGTCCAAAATTTCAACACCTGCCACCCACATAGTGCCTATCCTTCTTCCCTGGTTTAGTCTATATTTCCTTACATATATTTTTGAAAACTTTTAATTTTGAAATATATTACAAATATACTACCTTATAGGTTCACAGCAAGTTGCAAAGATAGTACAGAAAGGACCCTTGCACTCTTCACCCAGTTTCCCCCAGTGCTTGCATCTTACATTGCTAGGATCCAACAGCATGGCCAGGAAATGGACACTGTTCCAACTGGTCCAATGTGTGTGTAGTTTTATGCTATTTTAATATATGTGTGCATTTGTGTAACTGCCGCTGCAATCAAGGCACAGAACTGTGCTACACCACAAAGATCTCTCTCATTCTACTTCTTTATAATCATACCTCCCTCTACCCCACCTATCCCTAACCCCTCCAATTTGTTCCCTATCTCTATAACTTTGACATTCTGAGAATGACATATAAATAGAATCATATGGTATGTGACTTTTTTTTCAGACAGCGTCTCACTCTGTCACCCAGGCTAGAATGCAGTACCGCGATCATGGCTCACTGCAGCCTTGAACTCCCGGGCTCAAGTGATCATCCTGCCTCAGCCTTCTGAAGAGCTGGGACTACAGGTGCATGCCATCACGTCTGGCTAACTTTTTTTTTCTTTTAGAGGCAGGGTCTCCCTGTGTTGCCCAGGGTATGTGATCTTTTGAGGTTGACTTCTTTCACTTGGCAGAATTCTCTTGAGCACCATCCACATTGTTGCGTATCAATAATTCATTCCTTTTTATTAACTAAGTAATATTCCACGGTACGGATGGACCACAAGCTAGGTAACTATTCACCTACTGAAGGACACTTGTTTCTCCCTGATTTATTGCTTTTTCCTTGGCGTTTTTGACAAGCGTACTATATATTTATTTACATGTCTTGTTTGTTTTCTCCCCTCCCCCCGTACAATATATGCTCCATGAGAGCGGGGACTTTTGCCTCATACGTGCATCGTTGTATCTCTGGGACCAGGAACAGCGTCTGGCATGTAGGAAAGAGCTTCATAAGCCATTTGTGGAGTGAATGTTGAATGAATTTTACAGATGAAGAGATCTAGTTCCAGGGAATGTAAATAACTTTTCTAAGGTCATAGCACCTGTTGGTTGCAGAGCCTGGTCTTAACCTGATCTCTTGGCTCAAGGCGCCCCGCCCTCAGCCCCTTGCCGGCCCCGATCTTTCTTCTCCCTGGCCAAGCGTGGGCAAAGCTGGCTCCTGCTTCTGTGTTTCTTTTGGCTTCAAGGAGGCTGGCAGGGTTTTCCAATGGAATTTTACTGACAACCCACAAAGCCCAAAGGGAAATAAACAAGGGAAATCTGAGGACTTATAAAGTGTTGAGCTTATAAAATAAATTTTCTTTTCTTTTTTTTTTAAAAAGGGATGTTGTATTAGTTTCCTGTGGCTGCTGTAACAGATTAGCACAAGCTCAGTGGCTTAAAACAAAACCTGCTTATGACCTCACAGTTCCGGAGGCCAGAACTTTAAAATCCAGGTGTTAGCAGGGCTGGAGGGCAGGACTGGCAGGTGGGGAAAGGTAGTTTGTAACACTCTTTGACCTATATCATACCGGCATACAGTACATTAATAAAACATTTAAAATGGCCGGGTGTGGTGGCTCATGCCTATAATCCCAGCACTTTGGGAGACCGAGGCAGCAGTGTGGACAGTCAACTCAGTCACACTCCACAGTCAGAGGGCACTGGGTCCACAACCTCGCGCTGCAGCTTCCTCCGTGTGTGGCCTTGGGTGAGTCAGTTTAGCAACCAGGTCAGCGTGCCCATGTCCATAGTGGGTGCCACTGCCCACCTTGCCAGGTAGTTGTAACATCACTCGAGACCACAGGAACACGGCCACTGTTTCTTGGCACTTACCACCTCCAGGCCCCTGGTGAAGCGCTCCTGCCAGGTCACCTCATTAAATCCCCACGACAACCTTGTTGGAGGGCTGTTATTGTCCCCATTTTACAGCAGAGGCACTGAGACTGAGACACTGCAGCTGAGCCCACCCCTAGATGTTCTGACTTAATGGTGTCCACCAGGGCCGCCACCAGCCCTAGTTCTGCAAATTCTTCAGGTGACTGTGGTGAGCAGCAGGGTTGAGAACCTGGGCCCTGGCTTGAAACCATGAAGCACACCCTGTGCTCCCCCAGCCGGTCCGTCCCTCCTCCCTCGCTCTGTTCCCTCTCCCCTCGCTCTGTTCCCTCTCCCCTCGCTTTGGCCCCTCCTCCCTCACTCTGGTCCCTCCTCCCTCACTCTGTTCCCTCCCCCCTCGCTCTGGTCCCTCCCCCCTCGCTCTGGTCCCTCCTCCCTCGCTCTGGTCCCTCCCCCCTCGCTCTGGTCCCTCCTCCCTCGCTCTGGTCCCTCTTCCCTCGCTCTGGTCCCTCCCCCCTTACTCTGTTCCCTCCTCTCTTACTCCCTTCCAGGCTCTGCCTTGGGTACCAGGACTGACTTTTGCCATATACAAGCCAGTGGTCTTGGGACCGTGTCTGTCTTGTTTACTCAGCCCACACATAGGCGTGCTAGCTGGCCTGCCTCCCCTGCGAGGGCGTGTGGGGAAGGCAGGGAGCAGTCAGATCTGCCGTTCTCTGCCTGCCTCTGACTGAGGCGAGTTGGGGGGCACCCCTCGTCCCTGCTATCCCGGGAGTCTTCGTGGCTTCCCCATCTGTGTGCAGCCCCCTCACTCTCCTGAGATGTGCCTGCTGTCCCAGGGTGAGTGCCCAGCCCACCCTGCCCTGCTGGCCGTGGCTGGCTCCATGGTGGTCTGAGGGGCACTTTCCCAGATTGGGCCAGAGGATGTGAACTTGGGAGCTGGGGGCCGGGGGGAGATGAGGGGCCATTGTGTGTGCTGGGAAGCAGGGAAAGCCATTCGCAGATGCAGGACAATGGAGAAACTCAAGAGGCCTATCCATCGCCGTGGACCCAAGAGATGAGAAAGAGGGTCGGTCAGTTCTCACCAGCCTGTGAGGCCACTCCCTGCCCTAGAGTTCCAAGTGAAACTCCAATACATTTCCTTTTCTCTGAAGCTCATTGCATTCACGATGAAGAGACTCAGTGAAGACAGAACCGCTCTAGGACTGACGGCAGGGCAGGCAGCAACCTGCCTGACAGAGACCTCAATGGCAGGAGAATGGTCGCCTACAACTTCCAAAGAATACTCCATAAAGCTGAAACAGTCGAGCTCATCCAAGCAGAGGCAAAGGAGCCACTCTCCTCCCAATCCAGGCACCATGTAGTAACAACTGGAACTCTAGCCACCCATCCCTGGGCTTTCCCCAAGGAGCCCAGGAGGATGGCGTCCAGCAGGAAAGTTTCAGCCAAAGCCCCGCTGCTGGTCGGTTTCTGGGCTGCCTTGGGAGTGTGGTTGGTTTCTGGGCCACCTTGAACTCCCTGGGGTAGGACCTGAGAATCTAAATGTTGAATGTGCTTTGGGGCAGGATCTAGTTAAATGGCAGATCCTGATTCAGAAGGTCTCAGCGGGGCCTGAGGGTCCACCACCTGACAAGTCCCCCAGGAGAGGCTGCTGGTCTGAAGAGCACACCTGGAGAAGGTAAGGCTTAGCTGAGTCTGATGCTCAGTTAAAATTGGGAGCCCAGGCTGGGCACGGTGGCTCATGCCTGTAATCCCAGCATTTTGGGAGGCCGAGACAGGTGGATCACTTGAGGTCAGGAGTTTGAGACCAGCCTGACCAACATGGCAAAATCCCATCTCTATTGAAAACACAAAAATTAGCCAGGCATGGTGGGAGCCACCTGTAATCTCAGCTACTTGGGAGACTGAGGCAGGAGAATCACTTGAACCCAGGAGGTGGAGATTGCAGTGAGCCAAGATCGCGCCATTGCACTCCAGCCTTGGCGACAAGAGCGAAACTCCGTCTCAAAAATAAATAAATAAATAAATGAAACAAAAAAACCTGGGAACCCAGGTCGGTCCAGCTGCCCACTGGCTCCCTATTTTACAGAAGGAACATTCCATCCACTGTAAGGCCCAGAGAGCTGGGGATGCCGGCTGGGTTGATGGCTGTTCTCCCAGCTGAAGAAAGGAAGCTGGCAACGCAGAGAAGAAAGAGCAGGGACTCCGGAGACAACTGTGAGTTTCAGCCTCTCATTTGCTTAGTCAACTTGGACAAGACACAGAGCCCCTCAGAGCCTCAGTTTATGGAGCGTTGTTTGTGAAGATAGTGAGACTTGGGTAGATGTTGACTGTTTATAAATGCTAGTTCTTGTTTATTAATTGCAAAAGGAAATGCTTGCAGCCCGTACCTAGCTTGGTGCCCTGGCTGTGCCTTGGAAAGCTCTTATTGTGTTACGGGAGCTGTGAGTCACATGTGAGCAAAGAGTGGCAGCACCCGCTGGCAGGACCATGGCCACGGCCAGGCTTGCTGGGCAGGGTGGATGTTGGGGTGGGTGGTTTCCCCAACAAGCAGACCACAGGGCCTGACTCAGCAGCAAACTGCTCATGCCTCCTGATGACAGCGTACCTCTGCCTGCCGGGGAAGCTGGCCTGGCCCAGGAACACTGAGGACACCCAGGCTGTTAGTTCTCTTGCAAATTACTTAGTTCCTCTGAGTGGCTAATGGACCTAACCCGTTTGTCACCTCTTTCTGGGTTAATTCTGATAACTCAGAAAAACAAGCATTTTTAAGAGAAGTTTTTTATGGTAGTTCTCCATTAAAGGAAACATTTGGCTTCTCTTAGAAAAAGCAAAAAACATCCCCAGTGGGTCCCCATGAGACTGGGTGGGACTTCTCAGTGCTTTGAAGGACCTCACAGGAAGGAGGAGGTTTGCTCCCAGGGAAACACACCAGCCTCAAGTGCATGCCTGCAGCGAGCTTGTGGGAGCCTCGGGATGCCCAGGCTAAGAGGAAGGGGTGAGGGCATGGCCCACTTAACGCTTTCTCCTTCACAGAAACGGATTCTCACTCAGGGACCAGTCTGTGTCTGGAGCTGGGTGGAGAGCCAGCTGCTGCCTTGGGGGGTCCACAAGTGGTAGTAGGAGCAGAGCTGGCGGCTAGGTCATGGGGTCACCTGGCTGGAACCTTCTCCTGACAGCATCCCCTCCCCTGAGCCAGGTCTGGATGGCATACAGGTGTGCAGGTGAGTCTCTGTGGGGAGTTGAGCACTAAGCTCCTCTCCTTTCTGCTGCGGGCTGGGGACAAAATCTCCTGCCAGGGTTCTCTGGTGCCCTGAGGGGACTTCAGACTTAATTCTAATACTTCTCTCTTACTTCTCTCTTACTCACTGTAGTTATCCAGAAGGAGTAATGAAACCCTGTTCCATCCTGAGTGTCTTTACCAGATCCTTAAGGACAGAAATGGAGTCACTATGGTGACCAGCATTGACCCAACCCTTCTACATAGAGTTCAGAATGTGCACTCTGTCCCACATCATTGCATTGGGCACTGCCACACAGAAGTGCTTGAAGGCTAGGGGCTGCCATATCAAGAGCTGTAGACCTTGGTTAAATAACCACCCTCCATACCTGATTCTGCTGGGCCAAGTGCCACCTGCATAAATACAAGATACCAGGCAAAAGTTTGGACATTCTCTGGGGAAGGTCTGCTCTGCACAGGTGCTCCTTTGCAGAAGCATATCCTCCACTGGGTCTGTATATAGAGCATAACTTGTTCATAGGACCATGGCCACCCATCCAACCATTCATCCACTTTTCCTTTCTTCTATCCATCTGTCCATCGAGCCATCCATTCATCCATCTATTCATCTATCCATCCACACATCCATCCATCTACCCACCTATTCATCTTTTTATATATCCATCCATCCATCCACCCACCCATCCATCCATTCATCCACCACCCACTCTTCCTTCCATCCATTTAACCATCCATCCATCCATTCATCTATCCATCCATCCACCCACCCACCTTTCCTTCCTTCTATCCACTCATCCAAGCCATCTACCCACTTACCCACCTTTTTACCCATCCACCCATCTACCATCTACCCACCCTTGCTTCCATCCATCTAACCATCTATTCATTCATACTCATGGATCTTCCTTTCCTTTTCCTTCCTTCCTTCCTTCCTTCCTCCTTCTCTTCCCTTCCTTCCTTCGTCTCCTACATTCCTTCCCTCCTTTATTCCTTGCTTCTACCCATCCATTCAACCATCTATCCATCCTAGAACATCTGAATAGCATAACTCCGAGGAGTACTAGAGTACAATGTAAATGGTACCCCTGGTATTTTTCACCCTTCATTCATCCCTTCATTTATTATTTTTAGAAATGGCAATTCTTTTTTTTTTTTTTTTTTTTTGTGATGGAATCTTGCTCTGTCGCCCAGGCTGGAGTGCAGTGGTGCCATCTCAGCTCACTGCAACCTCTGCCTCCCAGGTTCAAGAGATTCTCCTGCCTCAGCCTCCTAAGTAGCTGGGATTATAGGCACGACAGGTGTGCGCCATCACGCCCCGCTAATTTTTGTATTTTTAGTACAGATGGGGTTTCACCATGTTGGTGAAGCTGGTCTCAAACTCCTGACCTCATGATCTGCCCACCTCGGTCTCCCAAAGTGCTGGGATTACAGGTGTGAGCCACTGTGCCTGGCTGAAATGGCAATTCTTATATCAAAGAGAAAATAAAAGGGAGGCAAAGTGGGAGGCAAAGACAGAACGAGCTGCAGAAGTCTGGCAGACTGTTGGAACTGGAAGGAACCTCCCCTGTCATCAAAGTCCAGTACTCCTCCATCTCCCGTGGCCAGGAAAGAGTCCTGAACACTCGTGAGGAGTCAATGGTGTTGTCTTAAGGAGCCAAAGTTCTCATGGATGCCTGTTTTATAAAGAGAAAGCTTATTTTGGGTTGGATTAAAAGGCTTTTCTTCTTTGATATTTTTTTTTATTTTTTCTTACATTGAAAAATCTTTGCTCTTAATTACATTAACAGAATTAGATGTTTTGCCCTACAATATATATTAGTTGAGGAATAATAACATCCACGTTATTACTGACAATATGTTTAGTGAAAATGGCTTAAGATTTTTTTGGCAACTCTTTTTGTCTTTAGGGCATGCCCCTCTTTGGGAACCTACAGTCACATTTCTGTGCCTTAAAGTCACTTGGGGATGGTCTCTGTGTGATTATACCACCACCTGCATATGAACAGATTTGTTTGTTCCATTTGTCTTTTGGTTTATAGGGGCTGCTATAAAAAATTTTTAGTTTTGTTTTACAATTATCAAAAACATTTACATATGACAATATTGAGTTTTACTTGAGCCCGGTGCTCCTGGAAAACAGTGAAGATTAAAGGAATTCCCCCTGCCAGGTGCAGTGGCTCAATCTGTAATCTCAGCACTTTGGAGACTGAGGCAGGAGGATCCCTTGAGGCCAGGAGTTCAAGACCAGCCTGCGTAACATAATGAGATCCCAGTTATGCAAAAAATTTTAAAAAGTTAGCCGGGTGTGGTTGCACACACCTGTAATCCTAGCTACTCTGGAGGCTGAAGTGGAAAGATTGCTTGAGCCCAGGAGTTAGAGGCTGCAGTGAGCCATGATTGCACCACTGCACTTCAGCCTGGGTGACAGAGTAAGACCCTGTCTCATAAAACAAAACGACAACAAAAAGCCAAAACAAGAGATTCTCCTCACACTTTTTTCCAGGAAAACAACATGCTGCAAAAAACCACCTTTCCCCATATGACTTTGTATTAGTCTGTTCTCACATTGCTAATAAAGACATACCTGAGACTGGGTAATTTGTAAAGGAAAGAGGTTCAATAGACTCACAGTTCCACATAGCTGGGGAGGCCTCACAACCATGGTGGAAGGCAAGGAGGAGCAAAGGCACATCTTACATGGTGGCAGGCAAGAGAGTGTGCAGCAGAACTCCCCTTTATAAAACCATCAGATCTCATGAGACTTATTCACTATCACTAGAACAGCACGGGGAAGACCCACCCCCATGATTCAATTACCTCCCACTGGGTCCCTCCCACAACATGTGGGAATTATGGGAATTACAATTCAAGATTTGGGTGGGGACACAGCCAACCACATCAGACTTCCATAAGGCCGAGGGATGTCCCCGTTATTTATCTATGAAAGGCCAGACACAGACCCTCCAAATTCCCAATCTTTGCCTCATAATTGATTAGCTGAATGGCCTGTTCCCACTGATCCATGGAAACAAAATGCTTGCTAGCCAGACTTGGGTAAGTTTCACTCCTTCTTCCTGGACTCTGAACTTTGACCAACTCTCAGCCTGAGCCTGCAGGCAGCCCCTCCAGAGCAGAGGCTGCCTCAGGGTGACATTTTCTGATCTATTTATCTGATTACATCACCGTTTCATCCCCCTTTCCACACCTGGCTCTTTCTAGCCTTGTTCTTTCTACAAAAGAGATCTTTTCACCTAACCCTTAAGACCCTTGCAGATGGCATGGTAAAGGCTTCTCTGTTTTGCAGTGCTCTCCATCCCAGCCCCTGTTGCAGTAGCCCCTTTCCTCCCTTGCAAAAATCTCTCAAATAGGTCTCTCCCCACTGAGTCTGGATTTGTGTTTTATTTGACGTGTGCTTGCAAAGTCAAATCTACAAGACAGGGCACATTTCTGAGCAGACTGGCTTTTATATCTGTCTCCCACTCTCCTCTCCTGGCAGCTTCCCTCTCCCTGTAGGTAACTTTTTTCCTTTTTTTGGTTTATCTTTTCATTAAAAATACGACAGTAGGATTCTATGTCGTATCCTCTTTCCTTTTGTTTAAGAACAGTGGTAGCCAATTGTACCCACCTGCTTCCATTTGCAGGTAAGAGCCTCACCCTCTTCAGCCCTCTGTGACTCTGAAAAGCCGTCAGCAGGGCGACCAGTGGCTGCTTTGCCCTAAGGGTTCTCAATGAGATGAAAGCGCTTTATAAACCAGTGGGCCTCAAAGTGGAGTGTGCATCCCAGTCACCTGGGGGTCCTGTTCATAGGTCCCACCCAGACTCCTAACTCAATAGGCTTGGCACGGGAAGCAGGAACCTGGATCTTTCAGAAGTTCACAGGGCTGCTGCTGCGGCCTGTAGGGGTGAGGGTGTCAGACTTTGAAAACTACTGGTATCAGTTGCCCTCAAGGGCAGGGCAAATGTTGGTGAGTATTAATAAAACTTCTGTACCATAGAACGCAGGACCTGGTTTGACTATAGACCCAGCCTGCCATTCCGGTTTGGGGCTTTCTTTCTTTTTTTTTTTTTTTGGGGGGACAGAGTCTCATTCTGTCACCCAGGCTAGAATGCAGTGGTGCAATCTCGGCTCACTGCAATCTCCGCCTCCAGGGTTCAAGGGATTCTCCTGCCTCAGCTTCCCAAGTAGCTGGGATTGCAGGTACATGTCACCACACCCAGCTAATTTTTGTAGTTTTAGTAGAGTCGGGATTCCACTATGTTGGCCAGGCTTGTCCCAAACTCCTGACCTCAGGTGATCTGCCCACCTCGGTCTCCCAAAGTGCTGGGATTAGGCGTGAGAAATGGTGCCCAGCCAGGTTTGGGGCTTTCTAAGGCCTTTCTGCTCAAAGTGTTGTCTGAGGACCAGTGGCTTCACCCAGGAGCACTCAGAAGTGCGGGCTGTCCCCTACCCCAGACCTGCCGAATCAGATTCTAATTTATCAAGATGCCAAATGAGTCAGAACTCCTGAAGCGTGAGAGGTGCTGCCTCAAGCCTTCTGCGCCTTCTGGTTTCCCTGCCAGTAGTTGACGCCCCTAGAGCGCAAACTCTAGATCTCACCCCATGGCCTGCTGAATGGGCTTTTCCTGCTCTCTCCCCCAAGACAGCCAAGCCAAGGCCCCATGACAACTGGCCCAGGCCTGGGCAATGTTTGGCTTGGCAAACTGCTGGGCAAAGTGGTACCAGGAGCCCTGCCATGCTGTGGCTCAAGTGTCTGTTCCCAGGGCCCCAGCTCTCCCTCCTCTTCGCGGTCTCTGGGGATGGCAGGTGGATCCTAACAGCCTTAAGGACTGCCTCCCAGAGGGGTTGTGGCCTGGAGCTCTCTGGGGCCCGGGGATGCTGGCTTTGAGCCTTTCCTGAAAATGAGTTAGATGGAGGCTGTTTTGGTTCCCTTACCGAATCCACGGTTGTCTGGCATGGACGGGATGGGCACAGGCCTGAAAGGTGTGGAGGAGGTAAGAGGTGGGTACTCCTCCTGCCCAGCCCACCCCATCTGCCTGGGAAGGGGCCAAAGCTGCTGGGCAGGGCAGTGTAAATGGTGAGGGGGGCCGGAGCCGTGGGGCTGGAGTTTCTCCCGCTGACACCCTATCTGTACCAGGAGAGACGGCAGCTTCTGTCTGCCTGGAGGCTGGCTCGGACAGTGGAGTTTCTGGAGTGGTGAAAGCCCCAGAGAGAGAGCTGGGCCCTGTGGGGAGGTCCTCCCCGTCCCTGTTCTGAGATCAGAGCATTTCCTGCCCCACCCCTGCGTCTTCTGCCCTTGAAGCCTTCCCGCATGGTTGGCAAATCCTCAGCCATGAGTTCCCTCCACTCTTCCATCCTGGGAGAGCCCTTCCCTCATCCCACCCTCATTGCCAGCCAGCCCCTCTTTCTCTCTGTCCAATTCCACAGGGTCCCCCAGTAAGCAGATTCTTCCCCAGGCTCCAGGCCTGGCTGGAGTGTGGCTCCAAGCAGGGCTGGGTGTGAATGGGTGTGAGGTCAAGGCCAGGACCCTGCTCAAAGCCAAGACCTCTGTGCTGGGTGGCACATGAGTTCCCACTGAATCCTCCAGCAGCCCCATCACAGAGGTGTGATCCCATTTACAGATGAAGACACCGAGGCTCAGAGTGGCCTGTTTAAGGTCATACCACCAGTAGGGTGTTGGCTGAGTCCCAGCCCTGCTCATTCTATTTATTTATTTATTTTTTAAATTTATTTTTACCTTTATTTTTAAAATAGACATCTCAGAGTAAGCCCTGCTCATTCTAACAGCTAAGGCAAGCAGGTAGAGGGAGACAGAAGAGGTCTTGGGTCCCAGATCAGGAATCCCGGTTCCGAGGTGCAAGGGCCGCTGTGCCTCACTGGCTACCTCACGTTTCAGCATGTGCCTGGCATGGCGAAGCCTGGACAGCCAGAACGGCTCCCTCTGCAGAGCCCGCCTCTTCTGTATAAGACCGGGCAGGTGGGACCTGCAAATGCGCCGTTTGGTGTCATGGTGCTGGCACTGACTCGAGCCCTTGTCACCCAGCTCCTCCTTGGTGCCAAGTGGCCAGAGCACTTCTAGAACCATCTGCTGGGTTTGAGATCGGAAGCCGACGGCCTGGTAAGAATTCAGGTTTTTTTGGGCCCTGCCCACTGGAGCTGGGCCATCTGTGGGTAGTTCGGGGGTGGTCAGTGTGGGGGCCGGGTTTGGGTGGGTTCCACTGTCAACCTTAGGAAAGGGTTAACCCAAAGGCCACAGGCATCTTGGGGACAGCTGTCGTATGCGGAAGAAACAGAACAAGAGCTCAGCAGCAGGAGAGAGATGCCGATGCCATGCTACTTCCATTAAGGAATTTATTTCTCTTTTAAAAACAACAACAGTGGCTCCATCTAGATCCAGCGGCACTGTGACACGGTAGACGGAACACACAGAGTTAGAGCAGCGGGAGAACAGAAGCCGCTGCCTTCAGGAGTGACCGCCACCATGGAAGTTTCCATTCATTAATGTCCAAATCTCCCTGAAAAAAATTAGAAAGCTTTGGATGCTAGAAGGATTATTATTATTTTAACAACACCAACAGCCACTAAACTCTTCTAATTGAGAACACTCGCTTAGGGACTGTTACAAAAATGACTTCTTGATGGACTAGGGAAAGACATCTAGACTCCACTTCAGGGGAAGCGTCTTTCTCTGCCGGGGAGAGCTGGCTTTTCAAATGTTTTCAATCACTGTCTCCGGCACAAGCCTTTACGTTTAGGCCAGGTGAGACACCCCCGGCCTGTGCAGGGTCTGACTTGCACACGCTGAGCTTCAACACTGGGTGGTGGGTGGGGAGGGCAGGCGCAGAAGGGGTCTCTGGGAGAGGCGGCTTTGCAATCGTGGCCTATTGTGATCAGGAAGATGGCAGCTCTCTGTGTTCATAATCCACACAGCGATGTCACTTCCAAATGCACAGACTTCATACTCACTATCTTCCCACAGCTGGGGCTAAAAAGTTCGAAGATGCTATCTCAGAGTGTTGGGTTATGAAAACGGGAGACCACCTCTTGGAAGTACAGGTATTCAGGAGGACGTGCATGCACACCAGGGGACCCCAGAGGACAGCTGAGTGTCACTCAGGCGTTTCCTCTTCTTCTCAGAGATTTCCGATTATCCAGGATGCCACCATCCCCTTTGGCAAGGCCTGGGATGCCAGGCTCAAGGAGGCTGCGGTGCCCCCTCCGTTTTGAGGGCAGCGGCTCAGTGGGAAAGTCGATGGGTAGCTGGAACTGATAACCCAAGCCTTTGGGGAAAGGACAGGGTGTGGAGGAAGAGGAGGGATTTCTGCAGCGGGGCCAGGCTCCTGGGAGAGGCATGGAGACTTGCCGGCTTCAGGAAGGGAAGGCCTCGGTATCCTCAGGGGCTCACCTGGGCTCTGATCCTACTTGATCCTACTGATCCTACTGTCCTACTTGATCCTACTGATCCTACTCTGATCCTACTGTCCATGCAAAGGCTGTGTGTGTCCCCAGGACTTCCCACCACCATTTGTCTCGGCAGCTGCTTGCTGGTATGTGTATGACCCGGCCTCACAGCTGTGTCTGTGGGCAGGCTAGGCCTCCCCGCCCCCGCCCCTCCGAGCAATGCCTTTCAGGAAGCCTCCCGTGGCCGCGCAGGCCACAGCAGCAGCGAGCAGCCCTAGAGCCCTGGGTTCCCAGCCAAGGAAGAGGAGAGAATGGGTTGCTGTGGCGTGCGAGTGCACCCTCCGCAAGGCGGGGACTGGGTCTTCTTGCTATTTTGGGTCGTATTCTGGGTGCCCCCCAAGGCACTCAATAAACACTTATAGGGCATCACGGTGACCATGGCAGAGACCACCTCTATCCACCAGGGACAGCAGCTCATCTCCTGAAATGCAGTTGCAGAGACGCTTCTAAGAGATCCCATGTCTCACCTCAAAGTCACGAAGTCAGTGAATGTCTGGTGAAAAAAATGTCATGCCTGGAGCAGAAAGACTCTTCTGTGAAGCGCTCAAATGTATTAAAGAGAGTAAATCCGTTCACCATCCAAATATGTCTTATCCTGGACAGGTGGATGGGTGGACAGTGTTGTTTGCTTTTAATTTTAAAATATCTTTTAAAAAATGACTGTATAGGCCAGGGACAGTGGCTCACACCTATAACCTCAGCACTTTGGGAGGCTGAGGCAGGAGGATAGCTTGGGATCAGGAGTTCGAGGCCAGCCTGGGCAACATGGTGAGACCCCCGTCTCTACAAAAAATCTTAAAAATTAGCTGAGTATGGTGGTGCATGCCTATGATCCCAGCTACCTTGGAAGCTGAGGCAGGAGGATAGCTTGGGCTCAGGAGTTTGAGGCTGCAGTGAGCCAGGATCATGCCACTGCACTTCAGCCTGGGCAACACAACGAGATCTTGTCTCAAAAAAAAAAAAAAAATGCGGCTATAGAAACCAAGGTTAGAGGAGGAGCGAGTCGGGGAAGGGACAGGACTGGGGACTCAGTAGGGAGAAGGGCTGATTCCCAGGTGCTGTTCTAAAGACTTCCTTTCTCTTACCACAAAGCAATGCATGAGCCAGAAGGAACAGGAGGCTTTAGTATGCCAAGTGACTCTGCCCCCATCTCCTCTGGGCACTCAGGGAGGGCTGGTGGCAAACATGATGGAAGACTCAAGTTATCATAGAATCCACGTGCAGGCCTTGTGACAGTACTGCCAGAGCTCTCATGACCTAGAAACATGGCAGCCACACTTCTGTCATCTTTCTTGCTCCCTGGAGATTCTCTACTGCAAACGGACAGGGCATTGCCTTTCAGGAATAAAAAGAGGCTGCTTTCCAACACCAAGAATCCATTTGGTAAGGACTGAGCTGCTATGAACTGGGCAAAAGGAACCAACCTCCTGGATGGGTGGCTGGGGTGGTGGCTTGGGCTGGTGACCGTCCTAGGATGATGGTCCTTCTTTTCATTGAAAAAGGAAGTTCAGCAAGAGCTTAAGGATCTTAAGATACCATTCAAAGAGTTTTCTACTTCCTTGGAAGACTTGAATATGGCTGTATTTGTTTTGCATTCAGCCCAAGAAAGGTAATGGAAGGAGCCTCATAAAACAAGAGCTGGTCTTGAACAAAAAAAATACTGCATATTAAAAAGATTTGAGGGAAGCCCAGCTATTTCTTCTCCCCCATTTCTTTGTAAAAGGGCCTCAAAATGATCAGTCCCAAAGGCCAGGACCCTTTTAGCAGCACGCCCCAGGACCCAGGGGTAGAGTCCGGGGGTAAGGCACGGAAACCGGGCCTCACAGCTGGTGTGCTCATGACTGTCCTCCCCACGGCTCGTGCTCCAATTCTGCCTGCGTCACACAGAGAAATGTGTTTGGGGTGATCACCCCCAAAGCCCCGCTGAGAGCCCACAGCAGGGGTGGGCTCCCAAGCATTCCCATTCTGTGGTTTGGGGTGGAACCTGCGGGTCTGCACTATTGACAGGAGGTGCAGGTGCAGCTAGGGCAGGGTCCATATGGTGAGAGACCCTGGCAGCTGCTGGGTGGCAGAGTCAGACACCAGGGACTCAGCCGGGCAGGGGACAGTGAGGTCAAATGTTCACCCTGTCCTGGACGGGAGGGGGGAGCAGATTGGCCCCTGGTCACTTCATCGAGGCAGGAGGAGGTGGCCAGCTGCTCCCTGGGGAGGGACAGCCCTGCTACAAGGGTGCGGGGGCTGCCTTCAGAGGCCCCTGGGCTGGCAAAGCCACCAAGTCCTCTGGGAGCTCCTGCCTGAGACTTTGAAATGTCCGACAGATCTTGCCTCTGCCCCACCTTCCTGGGGAAGGAACAATGACTTTGTCTTCAGCTCTTTGGTGGCTTGGTCTCTCCTTGGGCCCCTCGTTTGCCCGGAAAGACTGCCCCATCCATGCCACATGGGCCAGCACATTGATGGGGCTGTGAAGGTCTCGAAACCCTGTGAACGCTTCAGGAACATGCCGGGCCCCTGGGCCAGCCTCCCTCCCCACTACAGACACGACGCTGCTCCGTCAGGATGAGCGCACTGCCTCACTTCCCGATGCTCCCGTGGGCCCGGAGGCTTTGGGACACTTGGGGTTTCATGACAAATCTTTACGATCCTATGCTTCTGTTAAAAATAGAGCAAAAATCCCCCAATGCAAACCTCTTGAAAATGACTGGCTTTAGCAGTCAGGACCTGCTTAGAAGGAAAGAGGCCCATTGCCCACCAGGCTGCAAACATCTAGATCCGCGCGCCAGCCACCTTCCTGAAGGAAGAGCAGACAGAGGTGGGTACAACGGTGGCTCGGCGTGCCCCTCGAGGAGAAGGGCTCAGCCTAGGCGACTCCGAGGGCCCCAGGAGAGGACATTCTGGCTGGGAGGGAGAAGTCCCACATGTGTCTGGAACATTTAATTCAGATTGTTCCAAGCCGACAGAAGGGTGACACCAATGTGAGGAAATGGCTCCAGGGATAGATGTGGGTAAATACAACCAATCCTTCAAAGGTGAAGTGTGGATCACTTTCTACATTTAATAAAGACATTTTCTCATCTGAGGCTCTGGAAGTCTTGAGTCACATTTTTTTTTTTTGGTAACCCCCTCCCCGCTAAAATGCCTTGGAACACATGGCTTAACAGTGGCTGCACAGAAAATATACATCCTCAAAGTCTCACTTTCATTTAAATACAAATATACAAAATGTAAACTGAGACAGTAGAGAAATTTACAAAACTTTTCTTTAAAAATCATAAAGACAAAATTCAGTTCTAGTTATGACGCTATTAAAATACGTGCAAGTTGTCGTATCCAATTGGATTTCTATTGCAATGTTCACCAAAGACAAATCCAATCCACCCCGGCGGGGGCCGCCTCAGAAAACAGACCTGAGTGGAAATTTCTTTGAGAAACCTCGAGGTTCTACGTCAACGGGATGGACGGCCTCCTTCCCCGGCTCCCAGGGGGCTCCCCTGGCAGCCCCACCAGAGCAGGGGCTCCACTACTTCCGCTTCTAAGGAGAAGGGTCTGGGCTGGTTCCACTGCGGACTTTGAGGCCAGAGCCGAAACTAGCTGCTTCCGGTGGAGTTCGAGCTGACATGGTTTGAGTTTATGTGGTGGTTAAAACTGGTCTTGGAGCTGGGCGAACTCTTGGAATTGTTCTGATGCTGGGGTTGGGGTTGGGGGAGACGGGGTGGAGAGAACAGAAGTCAGTCCTGGGAGCCCTGGGGATGGGTCAGGGGCTGCCTCCGCCAGCTCCAACCCTTGCTTTTTATTGACTTTTGCAGTCTCCCCTCAGAGCCAGGTACAAGGGCCACCCCTGGAGGCACAGGTACCTGGGAAGAGCAATGGAATTAACAGAACCTCCAATCAGGGTGGAGGCGGCCCCTCCTATAATATCCACCTTGGTTAAGCCTGCAGGCCTGGGGTTACACTGCCTGGGCTGGAATTCTCAGTCTTCCCCTCCCTCGCAGAGTGGCCTTGGGCATGCAATTCCATCTCCCAGTTTCCTCTCCTGTAACACGGGAGAAGAGCAGCTTCCGCACAGGGTGGCTGGGAGGATACAATGGGGCCTCATATGCAAAGGGCTCTAGCGAGGGCCGGCCTGGGAGAGATGGGCGGTCGTTCCCATTGCTCAGGCCTTCCCTCTGCATCCCGTGGGTGCTGGGCCCTTCATGTTGCAGAGGGGAGGAGGAGGGAGGCAAGAAGCGTTTGCTTCACAGGTGCTGGTGCCCGCACAGTGCTAAGGGCCGCCACCCATGGCTCTAGGCAATGGGCATTTCTATCCTGATGTTTCAGGCAGGCAAACTGAGGCGGGAGAGGTTCCGTAAGTTGCCACATAACCAAGAAGTGTCAGGGCTGGGTTTGAAGCCGGGTCTGTGAGACTCCATGGTAATTTCTTTTTCTAGGACCCAGGGTGTTCTTAGCATGCCTGGCCATCACGGGAGGGAGAGGTCGTTCTTTCTGGAACTTCCGTTTTACTTGATGGAAGCATTGAAGCGTTATATTTTTATATTATCACTGGCTGAGTGTGCCCATCCTGGAGCTGGCTCTTTGTGGGGAGGAGGAAGGGGCAGAACTAGGTGAGGGAGCCTCCCAGGCTCCAGGATGGGCACACTGGGCCACTGCTTCCTCAAGGGCCAGGCCAAGACGGGGTGTATGATGGCCACCTTCATGGTGCGGGGTGAGGTGGGGGCCGTTCCCCGGCATTTCCTCCATTGGCCCACACCAACCCTTACCCAGGGCCAGGCTCTGACTGTCATTTCCCAAGGGCCCTGTCTCCTCTGGCTGCCAGCTAGAGGGCACAGCATTGGATGGGGGCCATCCCAGGAGCCGGAAGGTTCTGCGGGGTCAGCTTCTACCCCCAGTTCTCCCTGGGCTTATGATGTTCAGTCTTTACATGACTGAGGTTTCATAAGGGCCAGAGAGGGCAGTGGCTCTCAATCAGGGGTGACCGTGCCCCTAAGGACATTCAGCAATGTCTGGCTCCTTTATGGGCTCTCACGACTGGGGGATGGGGTGTTGCTGCATCTGGTGGGTGGAGGCCAAACTTGCTGCCCCAAATCTTGTGATGCACAGGACAGCACCGTGACAAGGAATTAACTGGCCCCAGATGCCAACAGTGTCAAGGCGGAGAAACCTAGAGGGAGGGTGAATTTGGGCTGGCCCTGCCCTTCTCCCTGGGGATCCCATCAGCTGCAGTGGGTATCAGGGGCCTTGGACATAATCAGTTGCCTTTCCAAGCTGCTACTGCCCCAGACTTCTGAGCCCCCCAAGGGTCTTCTCATTTCCCATGGAAGTGAGCCAGGGGTCTTGGGGCTGACTCCAGGACTGGCCAGGCATGGGTGTCTCACCTGACGCTTGAAGATTCTCTGGAGCAGCCCTTTCTTTGGCGGTTCCGGAGGGTGATTTCTGTTCAGATCTGGCGAGAGGGTACCATTAGGTCCAAACACGTTCAGCTCCTTAAAGCATTCTGTTTCTATCATCTGGAGGGGCCGTGAAAACAAAACACAGGCCGTCAACTGGGGCAGTCAGGAAGCCCAGCAGCAAAGCCACTGGGGCTGTCCCCTCCCCTGGCCTCACCTGCCCCTGAGCCACACGCCCTCCAGGTCTCGGGGGCTGGGTGAGGCTCCCCGTCAATGACTGGCCCGTGGTGGCGACAGCTCCCTACTTGGCCACTGACAGCTTTTGTGTGCTGCCTTCATGGAGAAAACAGAAACCAAGCGCTCATCCTCCCGCCGCCAAACTCATATTCCCGATGCCTCCTTCCCCCCGTCAGTCCCTCCCTCCTAGCCAGACCAAAGCAAGTGGCCTGCCCCGCTCACCTCATTTTGCCACGGGATGGACACAGAGCCCGTGGAGAACTTGGAGTAGAAGTCGTCATCTGTGTGGTCCAGATTGACGCCCTTCACAGTGGAGAACTGCTCAATGTCCAGCACGTCCTTACAGTACACGGCGCGGGGCTGCCGGGGGCACAGAGCCGGTCACACATGTGTCCTGCCTGCGGCTCCAGTGGCCCCGAGCCAGGCCTTGGGGTTTTGGGGAGCAGAGGGGAGTCTTCCCAGGACCCACCCCTAGAACTGCTGTGGGTAGTGCCTGGAGGGTGTGTGGCTCAGGAGCAGGTGAGTCCAGGGGAGGGGTCGGCCCCAGTGGCTTGGCTGGGCTTCCTGTCCACCTCAGATGATGGCCTGTGGGTTTTTTTGCAACCCTTCCAGATGACAGTGCAGCCCTCTCTCAGATCCATGAAGGGGACCCTGGCTGGGGTGACACAGGAGCTCGGGGCACCTGGGTGCCCAGCCCAGGGCTCCTTCCTGCCATCACTCTCTGGCTGAAGTCCCAGCTGTGGGGCTTAGGAACTTTGGGGAAGTCTCATATCCCCTGAGGCCTATGTCCTGTTTCCTTACCAGCAAAATGGGGACAATGAGACACCTGGGCAACGGGGCTGCTGTCAGTGCTGGCCACCGAGCCTGGCGCCCATAACTGGGAGCTGGTATTATTATGGTGGGCATATCTTTTACCTTACTCGTCCCTCAGCTGTGCACTGAAGGCCTGCTCTATGCCAGGGCAGAGATGAACCTGGGTGGACCCTGCCCTCTAAGAGTTCAAGGTTGGTGCGGGGAGGCTTCCCAGAGGCTCTGGAGATGAGGCCTTTATAGAGACAGCCCCAGGTGGGGTGCGAAGGGATCCCCAGACCTGGTGACACATCTGTCACTGGAGGGTAGAGGCTACCTCCTGCTTATAGTCTCCTGACATTTGGCTAATTTGAAGGTTGTGAATCAGTGCACCGGCTCAGCGTGGGCTCCGCCATGCCAGGAAGGTTCTAGCAATGGTCTCAGGGCTCGGCACTTTCTGGGACTCTCCCCTCCAGTCTGCTCTGGTCTCCAGCTCAAGGCTCAAGGCCATGCTGTCCCCAGCAGAGCAAACCATGGGCCCAAGTGCATGTGGGCGGAAGCAGGGGTGCGGGCAGGGGTGTCCAGTTGCACAGCTGCGACCCTTCTCTAGTTCCCAAAGCCCGGGGTGCATGCCACCGTGGAACTCAGCGGACTTTTAGCTGGAAGCAAGACCACATCATTCACACGGCAAGCGCAGAATGAAAACGCAGGGTCCATGTTCCACATTTAGAATTTTAAGATGGCAACAGAGGACACTGAGCCAGGTGTGGGGACCCAGGGTGCCCTAGGGGGTGCCCAAGTCAAGCTCACGAAGCTGGCCCTGGGTGGCTTGCAGAGGAATGTTAACAAATGAATGTATTTAAAAAATCTGTAATGGAACAGAAAGTTACCTGGCACACCCAAACCCCTCTTTCATGGCTATTATTTCCTTGGAAAGGTTTCCTTTTAAAATATGTTGATTTTTAGTTTTAAAAAAAGAGTCAATGGAAGTGAAAAAGATGACGTCACTAACAGCGCTCGTGGTTTAAGAATGTGGCAGCAGCCCCAACAGTGGTGTGGGGACAGGTGTGGGGGGCTGGCAGGGACGACTGTGGGGGGCTGGCAGGGACGACTGTGGGGGGCTGGCAGGGATGACTGTGGGGGGCTGGCAGGGATGACTGTGGGGGGCTGGCAGGGATGACTGTGGGGGGCTGGCGTGCAGCCTGGGGAGGGCCAGTGGGGAAAAGGCAAAGTCCCCAGCTCACAGCGGCTTCGCACTCCAGGGCCTGCAACCTTTGCTCACCTGAGGCCTCGGATGCCAGGAACAGAGGCCCTGGGCCACAGGGTACACAGCCAGGCAGGAGGGCACCGGTGGGCTGCTCTGTGCACCTTGTCAGGCTGTGCGCTTTGCGGGGCTCTGCTACCTCATCCTCCTAATGCCCTGATTCGAAGTGGCCAGAGTCACTCCCAGGGTGACCAACTGTCCCTGTCTCCCCAGGACACAAGACTTTCAGTGCTAAAAGCAGGACAGTCCCAGGCAAAGCAGGACAGTCGGTCGCCCTGACCCTCAGAGCCGCCTCCTTCCACACGCTGCTTCCGGGGCCCGGAGCGCTTTTCTCCAGCCATGCCTGGGTGCACGCAGAGGCCCCGCTACTCTCCGATCTTCCCGGAGGCTGCCTGTTCTTTTCTCTTGTGACTCGTATTTCTACTTCTATTTAAGGGGTTTTGCTGACACCCCTGCTCCTCTTCAGACTGGAAACCACCAACCGTTTTGTGCGCCATGGGATCTCCCTTGGGGCCTGGCATGGGACCTGGAGTGTGCTGGAAGGTAGAGGAATAGTTCCAATGCCATGACTAATCTCAGCCCATCACCATAGCAACAGGTAGCCCAGAGGCCACAAGGATGGCCACCCGGGTTCCAAACCTTTGCCACACCCCCAGTCTGGGTGCCCACATCCTCTCCAATTTCGGACATCAGCCCAATGGCACAACCGTGATGTTCATGCACTCAACACTATGTGGCTTCCTGGAACACCAAGGAGTGGCCACTCCCAAAGCCCTTGACACTAAAAACAAACAACAAATAAACAACACACTGCTTGCACGTGGCACTTCCCATAATAGTGACTCTCAACCCTGGCTCTATGCTAGAATCAGCTGGGGAGGTTTCAAAACTCCCGAAGCCCAAGTCTTACCCCAGACTCCCTGGGGACTGCATCCAAGGCGAGTGTTGTTCATGCTCCCCAGGCGGTTTGCCAGGCAGCCAGGGTCGAGAGCAATGCTGTGATTACCATCCTCCCCCTGCCTGCTCAAGCTCATCTGCAGATTGAGTTTGTAGCATTCAGTGACTTTCACTTTTTATTTTTTGCGATGCAGTCTCGCTCTGTCGCCCAGGCTGGAGTGCAGTGGTATAATCTCAGCTCACTGCAACCTCTGCCTCCTGGGTTCAAGTGATTCTCCCGCCTCAGCCTCCCAAGTAGCTGGGATTATAGGTATGTGCCACCACGCCCGGTTAATTTTTGTATTTTAGTAGAGATGGGGTTTCACCACATTGGCCAGGCTGGTCTCGAACTCCTAACCCGACTGCCTCAGGCTTCCCAAGTGCTGGGATTAGAGGCATGAGCCACCATGCCCGGCCTACTCTTTATATTCTCAGTGGCCCCCGTGTTTCTCCAAAAAGCATTCCCTGATTACCCATCACACTGATGCCATCCTTGGCCGGACGGGGTCTGTGGTGTGGTTGCCATGGACACTGATCCGCACCCAACAGCTTCCCAAGCCAGCTGCTGTCCCAGAGGACCAGGGGATCCCCACCTACAGGGGGTGCTAGAGTTCCAAGGATGGTGCCCACCCGCCTCCACTCAGGGCCGTACTGGTAAGTGATAACCACTGGTTCTGGGGGAGGGGGACACCGAGGCCCTGATTTGTAGCATTTGCAAATTGCTGCTGTGCAGACGCTACCACCGGGATCTACTGTAAGCTACCGACGCAAAGCCACTGGACACGGGACTGGGAAGAGATGTGCCTATGAGCTCTCTGGAGATGCAGTCATTCGCCTGCAGCACTCTGCCGCTCCCACGGCCTCCACAGTCCCTGGCCCAGTCCCCACTGCCGGCAAGGGGTCATCTGCGGGAGCGTGGCAGGAGCCAAAGCACGGCAGGCCTTCCTGGCTTCTGACTCCCTGACTTTAAACAGAGCAGGCCCCGGAATCACAGCACGTATCCCACGCAGATCACCCAGCCTCTGCCTGGTCTGCCTCTCTTGGGCCTCTGATCCAGCTGAGAGCTCATGATTTACAGACCATGTAGGGGACTTTCAAGGACAATTCTACCTCAGCTGGAATCTTGCCTCACACACCGACTTGGGGACGTGGGGACCTCCTGGGAAGATGCAACTCCCTGCAATGTGAGCTGCTGGGGGAGGGGCCTCTTATGTTTCTGCCTGGCCCAGAACCTGGCGTCAACAGTAGGTGCTCAATGCATGCATGCTGGTCAAGATGAACTGAATGTGGTGGCCGTCAATGCTCTTGAAAGCATTCCCCATTCAGTTCTCATTTCACCCTCAGATCTCCCAGGCAGGTGGGAGGCATGAGTGTTACTGGCTTCATTGGACAGGGAGGAAACTGACGCTTAGAAGGAATCTGTCCAGGACCCCCAGACCTGGGAAAGTGCCCAAGTCTCTGGACAGCCAATGTGGGCTCCCTGGGACACGCCTCTTCCGCACTGCCTGGCACGAAGTTCATCTGCAGCTTAGGCAAGGAGTGGCCGGGAGGGGACTCTGGTCCCCACAAAGACACGATGTGCCCCACACTCTGCACCAGCTCACTGTGAGGCAGCACTGGGGGGCAGCCCTGGGTACCCTGCGAAGGGAGCTGCTGGGGGCAGGGGGAGGCTACTCACGTCTGGAACGAAGGGAGGGTCCAACATCCCGGCTTCTAAGCGCTTGAAGTTCATGTTCCTGAAGAAGGGGTGTCTCTTGACCTCTGCAGCCCCCTCCTCCTGGCAGCCCAGCCTCTGCTTTGCATCTTTGGTGAGCAGCTGAAACAGACAGCCCCATGAAGCCAGGTCCCCTGGGCCTCTCCTCCTGCCCGGACCTCCTGCCTCCACAGTGTCTGCACCATGCCTAGGAACCCAAGACACGCTGCCCCACCCTGCAAAGGTCTTGCTTCAGGGCTGCCTCTGAGTCTTGGCGTGCACCTGTGCTCACACATTCACAGCCTGGCTAGATGCCTGAGGGGACAGGAGAGCAGGAATCTTGTTTCTCCCAGGATTACAGACCTCATTCCTGGGTTATGGTGGGTACTTATTAATGGGTGTCGAGTCACTGTCACCTCCTCTGTGTAGGGTAAGCAACAAAAGGCAAGGACTGCATCAATAGCTCTCTCTCATGCACATACTCAGCTAATTTGCAGAGTTGTACCTCCTGGGTGCAAGCCCCTTCCTGACAGAGAAGGCACTGCGGAGGGACTTGGCCTCTAGGAGTGCTCAGACTCATGGGGGGCTAATCATGCTCAGAGGACGCATCAAGGTGATACAGATTGGGCTCCCCGGGGGGAGGGGGCATGACTGGCTGCCAGCTGGAGGTCAGGGAGCTGCATGGGGAAGAGGTATACAGGTAGAGGGAACTGCACCAGCAAAGCAGAGTGGCAGGACGTGCAGGGTGTGTCTGGGGAACACCCAAAACACGTTTGACTTAGAGAGCGGGAGGAGGGTGCAGAGATGGGTCAGGAGGAGGGGGCTGGTCAGGGAGAGATGATGGAGGATCCTGAAGGCCAGGTCAGGTGGCGGGATTTTCATCTGGAGGTAGAAGGAGCCAGGGATGGTTGAGGTAGGAGAGTGTCTTCATCAGAACCATGAGGCAGGAAGGTTACTAGGAGAGGAAGAGTCTTTGGGGGCAGACACCCAGGTGAGATGGGATGAGGCTATGAATGAGGCCAGAGGGCTGGACCCGCGCAGGGGGCCTTGACTAGCCATGGCCAGCCACACGACCGCAGGGCCCTGGCCCCTGACCTGCACTCCCAGTGCCCCAGCCTCGTGATTCTCTCTTCTCCTCTACCTTACTAAGCGCTGCAGCTGTACGCAGTTGGTGTCTACTAAGTGTCTGCTTTGAGGCTAAAATCCAGAGGAGCAGCCTGCATGGGGTAGGGGCCCAGCCTTGTCTTTTCCCAGTGCCCCGTGCGCTTTGCTCATATTCATCCCATGTACACTTCCTGCTGGTCCCTGTGGGGCAGGCGCTGCGCCGGCTGGGGATGCCAGGGAGAGTAAGCAGCCAGATCGGCCTCCTGGGGCTCAGGGTCTGGAGGGGGCTGCCCCCCAAACAAAGGAATCGAAGGTGGCATCAGGCCCAGCACCAGGTTCCACCCTTGAAAGGACTAAGCAGAGAGCTCAGTCGCTCACAGCATTGCCCTCTAATGCCCCCATGGACCGCCAGGCTGGTGGCTCAGGGTCTGGCGCTCATGCCTCTGCTTCTCTCTCTGGGGGCTTCACTGTTCAACAAAGGCTCAAGGCATTGGGCTGGGCTGGGCTGGGCCCAGGTGCTGCACTGTTCTAAGCAGTCCCTCAGAGGCAAGTCTCCTTCTGCAGTGGCTGCAGCGGCTGGCCAGGAAGGTGGCACAAATGACGATAAGAAAGGCGAGGGGTGGGCTAGGTGGGCCGGACCAGGCTATGTGTCAGCTCCTGCCAGGTGGGATGGCAGCCAGGGCCTGGGACTTCTGCTTTTCAAGAGAAGCCAGAAAATCCAGGCTATTATATGAAATCTCCTCATTTTTAAATCTTGGCAATGAACCTACCATTTACTTCTTTTGAAAAACCGTGTGCAGGTTGAACAAAACACCTGCCTATATGCTGCCATTTGAAACCCTGACATCCGGTCAACGGTTTGCAGCCACATCGTCAGGTAAAGAGTTTGCAACCATGCTATCAGGTGGATACCAGGAGAAGTGAGAGGAAGAGGTGTGAGCTGGGATGGGTGGGGCAGGCAGAGCAGGCTTCCTGGAGGAGGAGTACAGATGGGCTGGAAGGACAAGTGAGACCAAGATGGCTGAAGGGCAAGAGGGAGCTGGAGTGGGGCTAAGGCCCAGTGCTGGGACTGAGCAGGGGTTTGGGGAAGATGGAGGCTGAGGTCTCAGCCAATGGACTGGGCTCAGGGGAGATGTGTGAATTTCTGGGCTCCAAGAGGAGGGGGAGCGGGTTCTGCGGCTGCTAAGGTAGAATGGGGGACAGACCTGGGGGCCAGAGACCGGCTTCCTCACTGATTGTGGAGGGACCCTCTTAGGCAGGCAGGGCTGGAGCCACCAGAGCCTAGAAATAGCCCTGTGAACCCAGGGCCTGCGAGGTCTCCTGGCAAGTCAGGCTCTGCAGTGTCCTGAGCTCCCGCCAGCTGGAGGGCACAAGGCAGGCCTGGATGCCGGAGATGCTGCAGTCAAGGGCGTGAGGGAGGCCTAAGACTAGACTCCCAAGACCCAAGATCATATGTAAGGGAAGCCGCAGCAAGGCCAGAGGCTTCCAGAGGACAGTGGTTTTGTACCCACGGGACAGGTCCTCCGGGAGCAGCAGGCTTTCTCTCAGTGTCCACCAGGGGGCAGAAGAGGGACAGCAGAGCCCTGGTCCAGGCTGCAGCAGGAGATCCCAGCCCCAAAGCCAGGGGCCAAGGTGGGTGTCTGGGGTCTGGGGGTGAGACTGGGGCCCTCTCCGCCTCGTCATCCTCTTAGTACGTCCCATATCCCTGCTGAGATCTCTCAAGATCTGCTTCTCTGATTGCCTGGCTCTGACCTGGGACGTTTGGTGATGCTCTGCCCACGGCTGTCTGACCTCTTCTTTCCCTTGTCTAGTTTTGTTGCACCTGACAGATATCTCCCGATGAGACAGCCAAGTATGGCTCACACCCACGTTTCCATTTACCCGCCCAGTGCTGCACTGCTCCTCCAGTCCCCTCACCCTAGCCCTGGCTGCAATGACCATGTGGCTTTCTCTGAGGCCCCAGCTGCACGGTGGGCCAACAGCTGTGGGGTTAGGGTGTGGGTCTGCTGTACACACAGGCCTTCTTCCCACAGCTCTGTGATGTGAGGATGAGGTTGGTGACAGGAAGGGGCTGAGCAGAGGTGTTTGGCTGCAGGAGAGGGGCCTCCGGGGTGAGGAGCCGAGCCAGACCCTCCTGGGGCCGCTTGCGGTGCAGATCTCAGGTCTTCCTGAGCAGAAGCATTGCGACTTTTAATCAACTCCCGGGCTTGCTGCTTCCTAAACTCCGGGAGTTGCCTGGGTTGTCAATGCACACGCTGAATCTGCCCCCAAAGTCCCTGCAGATGTAGAGGGGTGGGAAGTGTGGTTCCCCCCTCCCAGGCTCGGCCTGCCCACCTGTGGCTCCGGGTATATGGGGCTCCAGGGAGCGGAGAGGAAGTCTGTGGGCTGGCAAGTGTGGAGCTGGGTGCTCCGGCCCCTCCTGTCCCTATGAGACTGGCATTAGAGGGCAGCTGCTTGCAGTGTGGGTGCCAGCACAGCTGTGCTGGGGACCATAAGGAGGAGGGCCCCAAGGGGGCATGGGCTGGACTTGGGGGCTGAGAGCCAGGCAGGAGCAGGAAGTGGCCATCTCCCCATAAAGCCAGCCACTAGTCCTGGTTCCCAGAGAAGGGCCTGAGGGCCAGCATGGGGGGGGCCCAGGGGCAGGGGTGCACAGGCAGACTTCACTCCCATATCCCCCACTTCCAATGGCTCCTGTCATTCCTTTATCTGGCTTCCAGTCCCCACATCTGGCTCCGCCCACCCGGCTTTTGGTTGGGTCTGACCTCACTATCCCTAGACCCTGTCATGCAGGAGCCAGGCTGGTGTGATCAGCAGTCCATCTAGTGGTGGAAAACTTTGTCATAAGATGTTCAAAGACTGAAATCATTGCCCCCACCCCTCGTAGCCCTTCGTCTTAAACCAACACCTTGGGATCCAGAGGTGGAGGGAGCAGGAGGCCCAAGGGCAAGGGCCTGGGCTTGGCCCAAGGTTGCTTTGTGTCTGGGGCACCAGCTCAGACCATCTCTTCTCCGCCCTGTGTGGAACCCCCAGAGGCTGGATGTGAGGGTGTTCCACACTGTTCCCCTCACCCCCCTTCCCTTGGTTCCTGTGTGTCCCTGCCCCACCCAGGCTTTCTCCTGGAAGCCTCTGCTGACCACCCCAGTCCACAGCAAGGAGTGCCCTCAACTCTAGCTTGGTGGGCTGCAACCCCCACCCCCATGCTCAGACCCCTGTCCCTTCAGCCTGTTTGCTGTTCTGGGGACAGACTGGGGCCAGGCCAAGGGAGGGGACCCACCAGCTTAAGGGTGGCATCTGGCCACCAGGAGCTCACCATCTTGCAGATGGACGTGGCCTCCTCGGAGAACTTGTGGGAGTACACCTCCTCCGTCTCCAGGACCCGGCGGTCCACCTCCTCCCGCTTCACCTTCTCCTTGCGGCCGCGGAATGGCGACTGGCCCTCAATCATCTCATAGATGAGGCAGCCCAGGCCCCAGTAGTCGGGGCTCAGGCCGTACCTCTGGTTGTTCAGGACCTCTGGAGCTGGGGGCAGAGGAGAGGAGAGAGGAGTGAGGAGGAGGGAGACAGCTGGTGGCGCTGCTCACAGAAGGCCTGGAGTTTCATGGCTGGGACACCAGTTTCATGGCCGCCACCAACTCCTACCCCACCAACTGCTGTGAATACCACCTCCTCCAGGGAGCCTGCCCTGATGACTCTCCTCTGTGCCCCCGAAGGACTTTGACTGTAGCTTTAGAACTCTGACCACTGTGGATGGAGGTGTCCTGCACTCTTGATGTCCCCTCGCCTAGAACGTGAGCTACTTTATTCACTACTGTAACAAGTATGACACCTGGCACAGAACATGTGCTATCGGTATATTTATTTCCAATGAATAAAGGTGTTATCTACCCAAATTAAACATGATCTTAAATTTATCTGTAATTCAAACAATCTCTTGCTATGTCTTCTGTACCACTTTGATAAACTGAATTACAGATTTACCACAGAAATACAGAAAAGATAGTTCTGCAGCATCAGCACGTATGTCTGGAGGGAAATGCATCCACACACGTGCTGGTTTGCACACAAGAGCCTGGGCAGACAGATGCATGGAATACTCTGCAAAAGGAGACCCAGGCAAATACACACACAGGTAGGCAGATCTATCATCCACCCATCCATCATCCATCATCTGTCACACCCATCCATCCATCCATCCATCCACCCACCCGCCTGCCTCCCTATCAATCATCGATCAGCATTCACGTGGGCACACATACTCACATACACACAGACACACACCCCACAGGTTGCCACATGTCATGCAATCTGAAAAGGACCCTCTAACACCAGAGACAAGGCACACCTCCTGTGCAGCTGCTGTTGGTACCAGCCTGACTAGAGGGTGGAAGCGTGCCTGCTCCTCGGAGCTCTCTGGGGCCCCTGCCTCTCAGGGGAAGGAGGGTAGGTGTGTGAAATGCACAGGAGGAAGCCCAGGGCGTGCCCCCAATTGGACAGAGGATTCTAGGGCACAGGACTTAACTCTGGGTCTCTTCCCTGCAACCCCCAGGACGCTGGTCTCAGAGCAGACTAAGGACAGGCAGCAGGAGCCCAAGGCTGCTCTCTACTGGAATCATGCTTGGTGACACAGCAGCTGTGCGCGCCTCTCATTTGGGGGCTCTTGTGAATTACCTCCTTCCTCTCAAGGGCCTCTCCTCCCAGACCCCTGCTTCAATGTGGCCTCCCCTAGCAGCGCTGTATGCCAGGCCCCGACCCCTAAGAGTGGCTTGGCTTTGGACACAGGTGGGGCTGGGGGCCTGGGAGTGCAGAGAGCTCAGAGCAGTCATCACATCTGGGGCCCCTGTGCTCCCCCTCCCCCTGGCTAAGGCCGCCCCCCAGCAGCCCTGCAGAGACTGTGACTCTGTGTGATCAGCAGTGCATGAAGAGGCGAGAGGCTCTGCGGGCAGGCTCTGGGGGCTCGGCCGGCGGTGAGCAGGCGATGGGTCTCAAGGTGCGTTGACACAGGCAGCCCAGCACTCACCCATGTAGCCAACGGTGCCCACCCGGCCGCGGATCAGGTCTCCCTCGGGGATCTTCACAGCCAAGCCCAGGTCTGAGATCCTAATGTGGCCTGAGGGGGACAGCAGGGTCAGTGGGTCCCTGGGATAGCCGCATGGGCACCTAGACTTGCTGTGTGCCCTTGGGCAAGGCACACGAGCTCTCGGCATTCTCATCTGTCCGAGGACAACAGGGACCCCAATCTGCCATCTCAGGGTGACCACAAGAGCCTTGGGAGAGTGCAGGTGTGGGAGGACACAGGAAAATGCCCACTCTTCAGGAGTGAGACATAAAGATGCAATAGGACGCCTGGACCCAGCTGGACGTTGACCGACCTGCCTAGTCAAAGGCTGAATGGGCTTCCTGGAAGGCTGAGGTCAGAGAATCTTGGCTTGGTTCTGGGATTACTTCATGGGAAAAATGTGAGGTTCTTCTGGCATTCTGCAACAATTTGCTTAAGGGGAAAAAATTATAAAACAATTTGGGAAGCAGCTCCCCGGCCTGCCTTGTTGGTCTCTGGAGGTTGGTTGTTTTTCACTTTAGAGAAACGAGAAGGGAAAACGTCTGGTCTGACCTAGCAGAGCCTGGAGATGAATCCGAGCTCACAGCCCAGGACTGACCGACCCCCCAGAGCGGGAGATGCCGAGCTGAGCTCCACTTCGGTCTTTGTCCCTCCCACGGCCCACCAGGGCAGGGTCGCGGCCACAACTTACCCCGCAGGAAGGAACACGTCCCCTTCCCTTCCCTGCCTATGGACACCAGGGCCCCACCCCCACTCCTCCAGCCTAGATGTCAGCAAGGGCCAGTGTCGAGACCCTGCCAGGCTGGAGCCGCATAGACTCCCTAGCTCGGTGGGGGCTGACAGTGAGGATAGCAGAGGAGCAGCGTGGGCTTGGTTCTGAGACCAAAGGAGGCACCAGGCTCATCCAGAGAGGGGTGGCAGGCCTGGGCCCTCCGACTGCCCCTCCACAGGGCAGTATCCTATGCAGACCTCTCTTCAGGTCATCAGTGACCTGGTTTCTCCCCTCCCTCTGTTGGGGGCTGCCAGGGTCTGGGGCCTGCTGGGAGAAGACCCAGTTTCTGCCCTTGGCTCCCCACTGATGCTGCTGGGTGACTTTGGCAGGATGGCTCCCCTGAGGCTCAGTTTTGTCATTTGTTAAATGGGCACAGAGATGCTGTCTTGCCCCTCTCTGTGCAGGTGGGAAGATCTAGTCAGATCAAAGGTGTGGAAACCGGTGGGTCACGCCTGTAATCCCAGCACTTAGGGAGGCCAAGGAGGGCAGATCACTTGAGGTCAGGAGTCTGAGACCAGCCTGGTGAACATGGCAAAACCCCATTTCTGCTAAAGATACAAAAATTAGCCGGGCGTGGTGGCACGTGCCTGTAATCTCAGCTACTTGGGAGGCTGAGGCAGCAGAATCACTTGAACTTGGGAGGTGGAGGTTGCACTGAGTTGAGATTGCGCCACTGCACTCCAGCCTGGGCAACAAGAGTAAAACTACATCTCAAAAAAAAAAAAAAAATACAAAAACTAGCCAGGTGCGGTGGCAGCACCTGTAATCCCAGCTACTTGGGAGGCTAAGGCAGGAGAATCACTTGAACCTGGGAGGCAGAAGTTGCAGTAAGCCAAGATCATGCCATTGCACTCCAGCCTGAGCAAGTGAGACTCTGTCTCAAAAAAAAAAAAAAAAAAAAAAAAGAAGGTATAGGAACTATTTTCCAGGTGTGAGGCTAAACAGCTGTGGTTGTTCTTATTATTCAGCGTCCACAGCCAAGAGAAAATAATGATGGTAATGCGCAAACATAATGCCTAAGACATTTACAGCTGGCTAGACTGACAAGCAATTCCCTCTCAAGCTGTCATGCAGAAGCCTCTCCACCACCCTCTTCCCTCTGGGTGGGCAGGGCAGGGCAGGATGCTTTGTTTCCATTTCACAAACAAGATGAGAGGTGGAGAACCTGATGGAAGTTAAGTATTTGCCCAGCATCTCTGAAATTCTGGACTCCTTGTTCAGTGCGCTGCAGAGACCGTGCCCGGCCAGAAGTTATCTTAACACTTAGAGCCTTATGGTCAAAGGGAATTTCAAAAACTCTGAATTTCAAAGTCTCTCTGAACACTGCCTGTTCACCAAGCAGGAGCTCTGTCCATGCTCACAGCTTTCCCCCTTCCCCAGGTACCCAGCACTGAGCAGTGGGAGTGGGGCCCGTGGTCAGCCTCCCCAGCCCTCTCTGAGAATCCCTGGGAGGCCCTTTGCTTTCTCTGGGTTGCGATACTCGCCTCAGCTACTGAGTAGGAAAAGACTTACCATAATCATCTAACAGGATGTTTTCAGGTTTCAGATCTCTGAAAGGAAAAACAATAAGCATCAGAGTGTGGGCATTCTGGGCAGGTAGCACTGGCATCTAGGTCGACCCCTCGAGCTAATCAGGCCTGAGTGGCCACAGGGTGTTCCCTTCCCACCTCCTGGCTCAGGCTGTCTGGTTTGAGTCAAAATGATCTTCAGCTAATTTCTCTCCTTCCAGTAACTTAAAGCAACACTGCTGTTTTCCACAGGCATTTCCAGCCCTGGAGGGTGACTGGGAAAGTTAGGAAAAGGCCAATCATGGCCCCTGTTCACACATCAATGATTCCAGGGCTGAGGATACACCAAGGCTGAGAAGACCCTGCAGGTCTCAGGAAGCCCTGATGGCAGAACAGGGCCTGGAGTGAAGGGAGCTGCACAATTGGGAAGAGAGGATCAAAGGGGAGAAGATGGGGGCACAGGAAAAAGACCCCCTTTGGGATGCAGCCTGCAGGAGACTGGCACATCCCCCAGCACCAGCTACGCTACAGGCTGGGAGAAAGAACAGCCACGGGGCATGACATAGGTGTGGCTGCCTTATCCTGTCCCTAACATCTCTTCTCTTGATGACAGGATCTTGCTCACAAGTAAGGGAGCCTCTGCATTCCCAGGATGGGGGGAGAGCCAGCAGAGGAGCTGGTTTTATAGGAAAAGGTCTTCTCTATGGGTAAAAGAACAGCCAACAGGAGAGTGTGTGCAACTCAGTTAAGCCATGGGGCAAACAGTACACAGGATCTGGATAGATGCTCCAGTTCTCAACCACCCAGCTTTGTTTACTTAACTGATGGCAGCTGTCCTCATGCGGAGTGGTTAATGTACCCAAATCCAGCCAGTGAGCCTCATCAAATGATAATTGGTGTTTGTGTATCCTTATTTATCATAAAATACTTTTGTTGCTGTTGTTATTTAAACGACATTCTTTTGATGTGTTAACAATTCCAAATAAGGGCAGGAGCCATCATCTTAACAAGCCGGCTGCCACCAGGCTAGCATGGCAGCTCACTAGTGGGCACTGGCCAGAGCTGAGCCCAGAGAGAGGCTGTGGTGAGTGGTCACAGCCAGGGAGGAGGCACTGTGGTTCTCCTTCCCCCTGGAAGAAGAGGAGCTGGAACTTGGAGGGCTTCTTTTTTCTTTTTAAATAAAAGGCAATCAAGTAGAGAATTCTTTGTTCAACCCTTAGGGAAAATTTTGACTCTTTTCATTTGAATGAAAACAAAACAGAAACATAAATGGGGGGATGGTATGGGGGGAAGGGCATGTCATCAAGACCATTCTTTCTTGTTTTCAAAACCTTCTTGGTCCCAAGATGAGCTCCACTGCAAGGTCTTCAAACTGGGCTGCGTGTCGGGGTCTGCCAGGACCCAGCAGGGGGTTCCCTCCTGTCCGCAGTTTGAAGGGTTTGGATTTCTTTGCATCAGAATGCTCTGTCCTGGCATCTTTTGGGATCTCCCTCCCATCTGCCCTTTCTCAATAACTCTTCTCCCGTTACAGAAGAAAAGCAGCCTCCTCCCCTCCCGAGTATGACTGTTGCGACCCACTCCAGATGTCAAAACCCCCGGTTCCAAAGGACTGATTAGAAATGAGATCTACTACTAATTACAATGGCAACTCGACAAAGAAGTTATTTTATTTTATTTTAAGATGGAGTCTCACTCTGTTGCCCAGGTTGGAGTGCGGTGGTGATCTTGACTCACTACAACCTCCAGGTTAAAGCGATTCTTTAGCCTCAGCCTCCCAAGTATCCGGGACTACAGACGCGTGCCACCGCATCCGGCTACTTTTTGTATTTTTAGTAGAGACGGGGTTTCACCACGTTGGCCAGGCTGATCTCGAACCACTGATCTCAGGTGATCCGCCTGCCTCAGCCTCCCAAAGTGCTGGGATTACAGGTGTGAACCACTGCAACTGGCCAGAGAAGTTATTTTTAACACTTAGAGCCTTACAGTCAAGGGGAATTTCAAAAACCCTTGTATGTATCTGTATATTTGTTGCAGAGATGTACACTAATCAGTTAAAGACTTTCAGGCAAAAAATATATTATTAACATTCTGGGGGGATGGAGAGAGTGAAGGAAATGATAGAAAATTCTTCATCACTAAAGAGCTTTCTGTGCATTTTTTGGACAAATGCAGGTGGAAATCAATTTGCTACAGCAACTAGAGATTCCACTGGATCCCCTGAAGAGTGTAATGTAACTGTTCAATTTCAATATACCAAAAATTGCCACTATTTCAATACGATGGAATGTTTCAAATGTCTACTTAAAATGCAGCATCACAGAGATTTTTCAAAATTCTTTCAGAAGGACTGGGAGAAAAATCTGAAGGGTACTGCTCATTGTGAGTGGAATCTGGACCCCTGGCCCTACAAAGTCCAGGTCCCTGTGGGATTGAGGTGGGTGGGGAGAGGGGGTGAAGACCAGAGCAAGCTGAGGACAGCATGATGTGGGACCATAGGCCACTCTGATTCTGCTTGTGGGCAGTGACCCCACCCAAGTCTTCCCAGGACTGATCCCAGATAGCGGCCACCAGGCCCCCTCCGAGCTTCCCTGGGTGCTGGGATGGAGGCGACTGGAGGGAGCAGTGGTCACGGCCCATCCTTCTTGACTTGAAGGAGCAGTCAGTTTCAGGAACGTCATTTCACTTGCTTGGCTTCCCTAAACTTTGGAGGCTGAAGAATACTGGCCAGAGGGTGGCCCACCTTGCTTCCTCAGTGCCGGGGGCCCCAGGTTCCTGGAGTGGAAAGTCTGTCTAACTCTGCACCCTCCCCTGGTGCTGACCAGGGCTGATTCCCAGAGCGATGGCAACCACCTGCCCAAGGGTGTGGAGGGGGTGGCCCCACCCCCTCGGACTTAGACTTGGAAGGCCTTGGTGCCCTCCACTCACCGGTAGACAGTGTTCTCACGGTGGAGGTCTTCTAAGCCGCAGAGGATCTCTGCCGCGTAAAACAAGGCCCGCTCCTCCTCGAAGCCGGGGTTGCCCATGTTGTAGATGTGGAACTTCAGGTCACCCCCATTCATGATGGTCAGGACCAAGCAGAGTGCATCCTTGGTCTCGTAGGCATAGGCCAGGTTGACCTGGTAGCACAAGAACAGTGCCATGGGGAGGTTGTGACAATGGCCACTCACTTCCGCTTCCCTCCTCAGGATCCTGGGAGCTGGGGTGCGAGGGAACAGAGGAGCCTCACCCTGCTCCCCTGCACCCAGATGGCCTCTGCAGTGACCCTGCCTGCGGCCTCCTTGGCTGATAAGGGGCTCACACCAGCTCCTCCCTTTCAGTGGCTGCAGGTGAGAAGGCCAAGGCAGGTAGGGCGGGCTGGCACCCCGACCTCCCAGTGAATCCAACAGAATGGTGTCTGTGCTCCCCACACAGAAGCACATGTGTGTATCAGCTGGGGAAGACTGGATGGTGCCTTTTTGGCCAGTCAGAAAAGCAGGGCTCACCTGCCCTTTTGGCTATGGGAGCCATTATCACAGGGCTGAGTGAGGGTGAGCTGGAGGGGCAGTGGGGCTTCGGGAAGTGGAACACGGCCTGGTAAAGGCTTTCTCTTGCATGCAGGATGTGCCTAGTTGATATGGTTTGGCTCTGTGTCCCCACCCAAATCTCATCTTGAATTGTACTCCCATAATTCCCATGTGTTGTGGGAGGGACCAGTGGGATACAACTGACTCATGGAGGCAGTTTCTCCCGTACTGCTCTTGTGGTAGTGAATATATCTCACAGACCTGATGGTTTTATAAGGGGAAGCCCATTTCACTTAGTTCTCATTCTTCTCTTGCTACTGCCATGTAAGAAGTGCCTTTCACCTTCTGCCATGATTGTGGGGCCTCCCCAGCCACGTGGAACTTTAAGTCCATTAAACCTCTTTCTTTTGTAAATTGCCCAGTCTCAGGTATGTCTTTATCAGCAGTGTGAAAACGGACTAATAGAGTAAATTGGTACCAGAAG
Organism: Pongo abelii; assembly: GCF_028885655.2. Taxonomy (NCBI): domain Eukaryota; kingdom Metazoa; phylum Chordata; class Mammalia; order Primates; family Hominidae; genus Pongo; species Pongo abelii. Next base: position 126,489,710 of record NC_071993.2, on the reverse strand, counting down.
AGTGAGGCACTGCTGAAAAAAATACCCAAAAATGTAGACATGACTTTGGAACCGTTAACAGGTAGAGGCTGGAGGAGTTTGAAGGGCTCAGAAGATAGGAAAATGTGAGAAAGTTTGGAACTTCCTAGAGAATTGTTGAATGGCTTTGCCCAAAATGCTGAAAGTGATATAGATAATAAAGTCCAGGCTGAGGTGGTCTCAGATGGAAATGAGGAACTTGTTGGGAACTGGAGCAAAGGTGACTCTTGTTACATTTTAGCAAAGAAACTGCTGGCATTTTGCCCCTGCCCTAGAGATTTTTGAAACTTTGAACTTGAGAGAGATGATTTAGGGTATCTCATGGAAGAAATTTCTAAGCAACAAAGCACTCAAGGGGTGACATAGGTGCTGTTAAAGGCATTCGGTTTTATAAGGGAAGGAGAGCATAAAGGTTTGGAAAGTTTGCAGCCTGACAATGTAACAGAAAAGAAAATCCCATTTTCTGAGAAGAAATTCAGGCTGGCTGCCTAAATTTGCATAAGTAACAAGAAGCTGAATGTTAATCCCTAAGACCATGGGGAAAATGTCTACAGGGCATGTCAGAGGTCTTCACAGCAGCCCCTCCCATCACAGGCCCAGGGGCCTAGGAGGAAAAAGTAGTTTCACGGGCTGAGTCCAGGGTCCCCGTGCTGTGGGCAGCCGAGGGACTTGGTGCCCGGTGCCCTGAGTCCCAGCTGCTCCATCCGTGGCTGAAAGGGGCCAATGCAGTGCTTGAGCCATGGTGGAAGCCCCAAGCCTTGGCAGCTTCCATGTGGTGTTGAGCCTGCGAGTGCACAGAAGTCAAGAATTGAGGTTTGGGAACCTCCACCTAGATTTCAGAAGATGTGTGAAAACACCTGGATGCTCAGGTAGAAGTTTGCTGCAGGGGCAGGGCCCTCATGGAGACCCTCTGCTAGGGCAGTGCAGAAGGGAAATGTGGGGTCAGAGACCCCACATAGAGTCCCTACTGGGGCATTGCCTATTGGAGCTATCACAAGAGGGCCACTGTCCTCCAGACCCCAGAATGGTAGATCCACTGACCGCTTGCACTGTTTGCCTGGAAAACCTGCAGACACTCAATGCCAGCCTGTGAAAGCAGCCAGGAGGGAGACGGTACCCTGCAAAGCCACAGGGATGGAGCTGCCCAAGACCATGGGAACCCACCTCTTGGCATTGGCATGATCTGGATGTGAGACGTGGAGTCAAAGAGATCATTTTAGAGCTTTAAGATTTGACTGCCCTGCTGGATTTCGGACTTGCATGGGCCCTGTAGCCCCTTTGTTTTGGCCAATTTCACCCATTTGGAACAGCTGTATTTACCCAATGCCTGTACCCATATTGTATCTAGGAAGTAACTAACTTGCTTTTGATTTTACAGGCTCGTAGGCAAAAAGGACTTGCCTTGTCTCAGATGAGACTTTGGACTGTGTATGGACTTTTGAGTTAATGCTGAAATGAGTTAAGATTTTGGGGGACTGTTGGGAAGGCAAGATTGGTTTTGAAATGTGAGGTCATGAGATTTGGGAGGGGCTGGGGCAGAATGATATGGTTGGGCTATGTCCCCACCCAAATCTCATCTTGAATTGTACTCCCATAATTCCCATGTGTTGTGGGAGGGACCCGGTGGGAGATAATTGAATTGTGGGCAGTTTCTCCTATACTGTTCTCATAGTAGTGAATAAGTCTCACGAGATCTGATGGTTTTATAAGGGGAAACCCCTTTCACTTGGTTCTCATTCTTCTCTTGCCACCGCCATGTAAGAAGTGCCTTTCACATTCCACCATGATTGTGAGGCCTCCCCAGCCACATGGAACTATAAGTCCATCAAACCTCTTTCTTTTGTAAATTGCTCGGTCTCAGTTATGTCTTAATCAGCAGTGTGAAAATGGACTAATACACTGGTCCACCTGGCAAGGGGCCACCAAGAGAGGGGGGTCTAGTCCTCTGCTGGTGGAGTCCAGACACCCAAGGCTCTGTGAAGCAAGGCCATGGTGGGGCAGGAGGGGCAAATTACACTAGAAAGTAATCCTTCTCCACGTAGGGAGGTGGAACACATGAAACCCGGCCATCGTGGGCCAGGCAGGGAACCGGCTGTGCCATAAAACTGGTGCATCAACATCAGCTATTTTTGAGGAAAGAAGACAAAATGGCAGCCAAGGATGAGCAAGCTCATGGGGACTGTGCTTCTGCTGCAATGGCTGCAGCTGTCCCCTTTCTCCCATATCTGCCCAGGTGATCACCAAGAAAGGGCTCCAGGAGGTGACATCGTGGGAACTCCCTGCGGGGACCATGGATGGGGCACAGTTAAAGAAGGTGCAGCCATTGTAACTGAAGGCCCTTAAAGACGTGCCGCCCAGCTTTGTGAGTCACACGGTCCTCTTCCCTGAGCAGAACCTGCCAGCGCCATCCGCGGCCAGAGCCAGCACCGTCCCTTCAGAGACAAGGCTCCATAGGCAGCATCCAGGGGTCCCTGCTGAAGGGGCTGGCAGTGGGGAGGAAGGTTTTGGACTCAAGAAGGCCCGCGGCTGAAATGATGGCTGAAGTTAGCCTCATCCGCCTCATCTCCACATACCATGGCACTGCCCACACCTGCACCCCCGACAAAGCTGGCAGCTGGGGGTGGCCTGGGATGAGATCCCAAGATGCAAACTTCCATCCTCTGGGAGTGCCACTGGTCTGTAGTGTTTTTGTTTGTTTGTTTGTTTTGCTTTGTTTTTAACAAAGTCTCACTCTGTCACCCAGGCTGGAGTGCAGTGGCATGATCTCAGCTCACTGCAATCTCTGCCTCCCAGGTTCAAGTGATTCTCATGCCTCAGCCTCCCAAGTAGCTGGAATTATAGGCGCCCACTACCATGCCCAGGTAATTTTTGTATTTTTAGTAGAAATGGGGTTTTGCCATGTTGGCCAGGTTGGTCTTGAACTCCTGACCTCAAGTGATCTGTCTGCCTCGACCTCCCAAAGTGCTGGGATTACAGGCATGAGCCACCACGCCCGGCCCTGTAGTGGTTTAAAGATGGAAAACAATTTCCATCCATGGGGACTGACTATATGGATTATGCTTTATCTCTTCAGGAGAATGATGCCCAACTTTAAAAAGCGGTGTGACTAGAGGTCTGGATGGAGAAAAAGATCTACAATGTAAGGGAAAAACATTCCTCCATAAGAGGTACAGGAAGATCCCATTGGCTAAAAATAATAAAGCCTGTACATGAATAAAACATGTCGTGAGTGATTACTCAAAGAGGGAAGCTTTTCATTTTATTGTGTATCCTTCTGTGCTGTTTAAATTTTTACCTTGTGTATATATTATTTTTAATGTATGCATGTATTTATTTTTAGAGATGAGGTCTTGCTGTGTCACCCAGGCTGGGGTGCAGTGGCACGATCATAGCTCACTGCAGCCTCGAAGTCCAAGGTTCAAGCAATCCTCCTGCCTCAGCCTTCTGAGTAGCTGGGACTACAGGCATGTACCACTGCACCCAGCTTTATTTTCTATAACAGCATGTAGCAGAAGATACTAGAGCTGACCAATTATCTATGCACTTCACATTTCCCAGCCTCCCCTGAAACTAACTTGTCTCTGTGTTGACTGGTTCTGGCTGGCAGACTGTGGGTGAAATTGAGGAACATCTGCCCAGTAAAGGCAGTGGAAATTCTCTGTGTGGAACCCCTAGCACTCACTTTCAAGGCTCCAGACGGGGCAGCTGTTAGATGGAGGAGGGTGGCCCAATCTGACTGGACTCCAGATGAGTGACAGATGAACCTCTGCTGTATTCAGCTACTTAGGATTTGGGGCAAATGTGTTACTGCAGCAGGGCCCAGCCTAGACTGACTAACACAATGCACACAGACTTGATAGTGCCATTCCAGGATGCTGGCACTAAGGTCCCCACCATGATGGCACCAGCCTAAAGGGTCTGTGGAACCCACAGCTCCCAGGCTGGGCCCAGGTGAACTTACTTTGTCCACTGAGGAGTTTACAAAGTGGTCCAGGAGAACAGAGGCGTCAGTCTCACGCACAGCAGGGAGCCAGGCACTGGCCGGCTCTGGGGATGGGACAAAGCCAGCCACAGTCGACCACAAGGGGCCTTGTGATGGAGGAATGTCTTGCTGTCTTTCTGTAGCTCAGCCCTGCCATTGGCATTCCCCTTCCCCGGGGTGGGGACCTGCCGCATTAGAGGACCATGCCCTTCTGGAAGGAGGGAAGCCCCAGTCCACAGAAGGGCGAGCCGGTCACTGGGCCCAGATGCTCACTCACCACAAACTGACTGTTGACCTTCTCGAGGATCTGCTTCTCGTTGAGGGCCATGGACTCCCCTTTCCTCTTTTTGATCCTCTTCTTCTCCAAGCGCTTGCAGGCGTACATTTTACCCGTGGCCCGAACCTGGCAGGCACAGACCTGCAGTGCAAGAAAGAAACCAGGGTGGCAGGAGCACCGTGGAGGCCTGCCCCGACCTCCTCCAGGGCGGAGACCACAGGGCTCCCAGGTAGAGAATGGATGGGGTCAGAGCCGGCCCTGCCTGGCTTCCTGGGTGCTCCAGGCTCCCAGGACCCAGTGATGCCTGGCCTGGGACCCACGGCTGTCCTGGGCCCTTGCCCTCCCTCCTCCTCTCCTTCAAGGATTCCCAGCCCTGGAAGGGGCAGAATGAGCCACTCACACCAAGGCTTAGATAACTGACTGGGGCCCCAAGTACCGTTCCATTCTCAGGGCAACAGGATTTTCTCCTACCGGCTGCTGGTAGAGAAGTTTGTTTTGGGAGGCAGTGACAGGAGACCCTCAAGAACCCTGACTTCATAATCCAGATAAGCGGGAACCAAAGCATTTGGGCTTAAGTCTTATTTCTGCCCCATATTGTCTGTGTGCCCTTGGCTGGGTCACCTAACCATTCTGGCCCTCAGCTTTCCTCATCTCTAAAATGGGAATAACAAGGCTTGCCTCACGTGCTGGGAAGATCAGATAATGTACAACGAAATCTCGAATCTTGCATGACAGCATCATCCAGGCACTGAGCGGCCAAGGTTGCCCAGCCTCCTCACGCCCTCACATCTCCTCCCCACACATGACCAGGGCTGCCCATTTGTCCTCTGCAGGCTGGACCCTGCCTGAGGCTGGCGGGAGAGCCCCTCTGTCCCACCTGACTGGCTCCACACCCTCCTTCCACCTTAGACATACCTGATAGCCCCAAGGCCACTGACTCTCCCCCACCCTCACTGCCCCCGGGGCCCACATTGAGCCACTGGCGCCCCCGGGGGACCCCTGCACCAACCCTTTAGGTCGATCCAGAAGGGACAGGAGAGGTGACTTGAATATAAGAACTTTCAATTAAAAACGTGAATGTTCACTCACCTCCCCGAAGCCCCCTTTTCCTAGCACTCGATACTGCCTGAAAGTGTTTTTGGTCACCGGTTGCCTGGAAGAAAGAAGAATCCCACACTGGTCTCATGGTGCCAAGACTCAAAGTCCACAGGAAACAGCGGCACACTGAGAGCAGCTGGGGTGGGGTGTAATTCCAGGAGCCCCACAGCAGCTCCAGGGGCCCCCCAGGAATCATCGCTGGAGACTGGACCTTCGAGGACTTAGTCTGAAGCTGTGTGTTCAAATCCCAAGCCCCCCGGCCCCCAGCCCCCAGCCCCCTGCAAGCTGGGGGACGCACAGGCCTCGCTTGCTCAGAAGGCTTGAAAAACGTGAGCACAGAGGTTCTTGACCACACTTTCCAGGTGCTTCTCCTCTCTCTGCAAATCATGCGGTGAAACTCAGAAGGAAGCTGTGCCTTCTGTGCAGGAAGGGGTGGGGGCCAGGAGCCACAGAGGACCAGCATCCCACAAAGGACACGAAGGAGGTCACAGCCCTCCCTACACCTGTGCATCTCAGCCTGCACAGCAGGATGGCAGTGATTCCTGTCCTGGGCGTGGCCTATTCCTTCCTGTGGGCACTCCTGCTGCTGGCCCAGGAGATCCGGCCTCAGGAGGGGGCAGAGGCTGCTGGTCTTCAAATCGTGTCCTGGGGATCTTTACCACTGGTTCCCAACCTTTCCACCACTGAGGACCCTTTATTATATTTCCCACATAGATGAGGAACATGAGAAGATCCTGCCTGCCAAGATCGGATTGGAAGTAATGATCACCTTTCGTCTTCCAACTCCTCGTTTTAATGAGCCAAAGCCATTTATGACATTGAATCAGACAGAACTTCTGATCATGAGGCATGATGGCACTTTTTGGACTAAGCAAAGACATAGTCCTATCTAGTTGCCATAAAGGACATCACGGTGCAGAGGGCTTGTGGTTTGCATTGCTGGTCTGTTTGGCTACAAATAATCAGCTTAAAATGTGAAAATTGGCTCTTGGCTCTCCAGGACTAAACTCCTTCCCCTAAACTCCTCCAAAGTCCTGACCAGGGCAGGGGTTGGATCGAGGCAGAACTGGGCCAAAGAACTGGGTCAGCTGAGGATGACCAGGGAGCCTTCAGTCACCCAGCAGCTCTTGAACGAATGAGTCTTCCCTGGAAATCACATCTGTGGCACCACAGCCGCACTCTGAGGATGGCCCTGAAAAGCCAGGGTACTCTCTGGCACCCCATCTTGAATTTGCGTGCCATGGCTCACTTCTCCCTTCACCAGTGCTTCCTCAGGACGCAGGGCCCAAACCCCACCGAAGCACAGAGCTGCCGCTCTGCGGGTATCCCGCTCTTCTGCACAGGAGCGGCTGGACAGCCAAAGGGAAGAGCTGCCACACGCCTGCCTCGACCACGTGGCCCTGGGAAGCCTTCCCTATAGCTGCCCCCGGAAACCACATGAAGGCGGCCCGCCTAACAGTTTATGATGCATGCAGGAGAAACGGTTGGTTGGCATCTCCGCAGAACTCCTCTGCTGGGGGAAATGAGTGGAATGCAAACTCCCAGGAATTTCTTGGTTAACCTTGGGAGGAAAAAACCCCTTGACTATTTCAGCAGTACAGCACCAACCAGGCAGGATCTTGCGCAGGGTGCTATCCGATATGTAGGGCATTCCTAGGCCAGGGTCCTGCCCTACAGGCTCCAAAAACTTAATGCCTTCAAAAGGTGAACTCTTAACTTCTTTGCAATCAGGCCACAGAGTAAAAAGGACAATTTCTCCATTTCATGTGCTTGGTGCAGATAAGAAAAAGGAAAGCCAGTGACCACTGACAAAGGCTGCTATGGGAACTGGAGTGCTGGGTGGACCAAGGCCCAAGGACTTGGCAGGGGGCCTCTGGGTTCAGGTTCCAGCCTTGCCAGGCCCTTGCTGAGTGGCCCAAGGCTGCTCCAACTCCTCTGAGGAAAATGATCATGAGAAGGCCTTACATCCAGTGGAGGGCTCTTTGTAAACTGGTGATGTGTCATTATTTGAACCCCTAGGAATAAAGGGCATGCCCCCCTCTGGGGGTCTCTATAGTAACAATACCTACTGCTCCAAGCACACATGGGGGCTTCTATAATCCTCACACCAGCTCAGGGAGCGGGGATCATTATTGTCCTCATTCTGCAGATGAGAACGCTGAGGCTTCAAGAGGTGAAATGAGTTGCTCAAGGCCCTGGCTGGTAGTGGTGGGCTGGAGTTGGGGTCTAGGCAGCCCATGCTCTGTATCCTGACCCCACACTGCCACTCTGGGAAGGTGGGCACAGATTGGGGTTGTGTGTTGCATAGCCCAGGGCTCCAGAACGGGGCATGGGCATGGCGAACACAGCTCCACTAGACTGCCCTGTAATTGTCAGAATCGGGACTGACCCTCCAGCAAGAGTTGGCTGTGCCTCCCAGTATCAGACCTGGTGAAGTGGGGCTAATGGTAGTGACGCTGTTGATGGCAGTGATGCTGATGATGGCAGTGAGGCTGATGATGGCAGTGAGGCTGATGATGGCAGTGATGCTGATGGTGGCGATGATACTGATGATAGCAGTAATGCTGTTGATGGCAGTGGGATATTGATAACAGCAGTGATGCTGATGATGGCGGTGATACTGATGATAGCAGTGATGCTGATGATGGCAGTGATACTGATGATAGCAGTGATGCTGATGATGGCGGTGATGTTGATGACGGTGATGATGCTGATGATGGTGGTGATGCTGATGATGGTGATACTGAGGATGGCGGTGATACTGATGATGGCGGTGATGCTGCTGATGGCTGTGATGCTGATGATGGTGGTGATGCTGGTGATGGCGGTGATGCTGATGATGGCGGTGATGCTGATGATGGCGATGATGCTGATGATGGTGGTGATACTGATGATGGCGGTGATGCTGATGATGGCAGTGATGCTGTTGATGGCAGTGGGATATTGATAACAGCAGTGATACTGATGATAGCAGTGATGCTGATGATGGCGGTGATGCTGATGATGGTGGTGATGCTGCTGATGGCTGTGACGCTGATGATGGCAGTGACACGATGATGGCGGTGATGCTGTTGATGGTGGTGATGTTGATGGCAGTGATGTTGTTGATGGTGGTGGGATATTGATAACAGCAGTGATGCTGATGATGGTGGTGATGCTGCTGATGGCAGTGATGCTGTTGATGGCGGTGATACTGATGATGGTGGTGATGCTGATGATGGTGATGATGCTGATGATGGTGGTGATGTTGATAAAAGCGGTGATGCTGTTGATGGCGGTGATACTGATGATGGTGGTGATGCTGATTATGGCGGTGATGCTGTTGATGGCGGTGGGATATTGATAACAGCAGTGATGCTGATGATGGTGGTGATACTGATGATGGTGGTGATACTGATGATGGTGGTGATGCTGATGATGGCGGTGATGCTGTTGATGGCGGTGGGATATTGATAACAGCAGTGATGCTGATGATGGTGGTGATGGTGATGATGGTGGTGATGGATGCAACAACTGCATTCAGCAGTTCACTTCCTGTGGCCAAATGGCTGAGCTTTGCGGAACACCTGCCTTGTTCCAGCAGGTGTTGTGCTTATCTTATCTCCTCCTCAGCCCAAGCCCACAATGCAGGCACAATCATCCACATTTTACAAATAAGGACGCTGAGGTGTGGAGTCGTGAGGGACCCTTTCTGAGGCCCCTCCTTGGGAAGAGGCAGAGGTGGGACTCAGACACAGGCTGGGGGCTCTGGTGCCCTCAGTAGATGTCTAGGCCAATCCTTTGCCTCTCAAGCTCTCCTGGAGCCATGATGTGCCTGTGCAGCGTGGACAGCGGCCACTAAGGAGGCCATCTCTGGTCACGCTGTCATCCCCACCAGTCAGGTGGACAGAAACCACCCGTCCATGTCTGCAGAGCCAAGGGTTTTCTGCTGGGTTTCCGGAAGTAGGCAGGGAAAGGCTGTGAATGGGGCTTGGAGGGGCTCCTGGCCTGCAGCTTCCTGAGTGTCTACGGGGGACGCAGCCAGCTGTGGGGCTGGCAGGCAGCAGTGGATGGCTCCTTTCTCACCGGATGCCCCCAGATGGCTGTGCATGCCAGGCCTCTGGGGACAGGGACTCTGGGCTGTGGGAGGGGAGGCTCCCATCCTCGTCTACCAGCTCAGCCTGGCATGGATTTTACACAGGTATCGCTCTGCTCTGCAAATCCTGGGCCAGTGAAGGTGGCAAAGCACTGCGCTGGTGGCTCAGGGCCGAGGCCTCATCGGCAGCACTGCTGGCTTGCTGGGAAGCTAAGTCAGGTCCTATGTTCTGCTTCCTCATCTGTCACAGGGGGACACATCTGCCCAAGTCACAGCCACGCATGGGCGAGTACTTTGAAGAGAATAAGACAGCAAGCACACAGGATAAAACACTTGGTCTCCCCCATTATTAGAGAGACAAGAAAATAAGCAACGAGGAAGCGCGCTGCTCACTCACGGGGTAGGAAAAGATGAGAACAGCGTTGATGAAGCTGAGGAGCAGGCACTCGGGCACTGTGGCACTGGAGGTCAGCGGCAGCTGTTTTGGACGGCAGCTTAACAGCACTCACGGTTTAAAATCAGGTGCCTTCTGACCCAGAAACTCCTCTGCTAGGAATTTCTCTGGATGTACTTGCAGAAGTACTTAAAGATTTATGTACAAAGCTATTTATTATTTAGGGAGGGCTGCACACAAAAATGGAGAACCACCTCAATATCCATCAACAGGGCACTGGATTAAATCAAGGATGTGCAACTACTCTAAGGAATATGGCAGCTCTTTATTTGCTGACAGAGAAAGAATTCCCAAAGACAGTGAAGCAAAAAAAGTAAGAACAAGCTGCTGTTTACGTTTGCATGAATGTGTGTTTGTGTGTGTGTGTGTGTGTGTGTGTGTGCGTGCTTGAATAAGCATACAGCATTTCTAGAATACACAACTTAATTAACAGGGGGAGTCGGGTTAATTTTGTTTTAACCATGAGCCCACGGGAGGTAACTGATTTTTATATGAATTCTCAGATGAAAAATGTGTACCCTCTGCCTCCCTGATCTGTGTGGGGTGTGGTGGACTCACCTTTCCAACCACTTCCACTGGAGAAAGCGGTCAAAATACATGCTGTCCAGATATTCGTGGAATGGTTCTCCCCTCAGGTACTCGTGGACAGACCTAGCGCAGATGGAACAAGAGGATGAACATTTTATAATCCCGATCTTCAAGCACGGGGGAAAAGCTGTAGCCAGCTTTGGAAATGCAAGCAAACAGGGCCTCTCAACCCATGCAGATGCAGCACATCTGGCCAGAGGTCCTGCCATTCTACTGAGGGTTGTATGAAATTGGTTGGTCCTGCCAACACTTGTTGGGTACCTGCCACGTGTTGGGCACTGTTCTACGCCCTGGGATATAGCTGGGAGCAAGGGGTTGACACTGTATGTGGGACACAAACAGTGAATAGCAAACATGAAATAAACGATCCCAGAGGTATGTCATCATGAATGAGTTCGGGGGGACTGGAAGGGTAGAGGGGTCTCTCTGAAGAAGTGACCTTAAACTGAGAACAGATGAAGACTTAATGAGGGGCTGGGAATCAGGGGTGGTGGTTGGTTGGGGGAAGGGTGGGGCCACAGCCCCTCAGAACCACAGCTCTGGATCTGGTCTTGGACTAGCAAAGCCACTGGGAGTTTTTTATGCATGCATTGGAATTTACCGGTCACCTGCTGTAGGCCAGATGCCAGGCCGAGCCCTGGGATGCTGTGGATCTCTATGGGTCTTAGGCCATCAGGGCAGGTTCTGAAACTGTCTGTAGGCAGCTTCTTTCCTTTAGAAAGTGGCCACGCTGAGTAATCTAGCACAGGCACTTAGAGCCTGGGGAAGGGAGGGGACTATGGCAGGTGGGGCACGTCAGAGTCTGTGTCCTGCCAAACCTGAAAGCCATCGTTGGGAGCCAAGATGGCCATTCCCTCAGGGTCAGAGTCACCAACCAAGACCCCACCCACTGTTGGATCTGACTCCTGGGCAGCTCCAAGAGAGCAGCAACCAAGCTTGCTCTGCCCACCAGGGCGTCTCCCCAGCACCTAACCCAGGGCTTGGTCCCAGGACGGCCCTCCCAGCTCCCCTAAAAGTGCATGCAGGTTGCTGTTTTTCTTGTATAAACTCCATGAAAGCCAGGATTGGGTTCTTGTTCACTTTGGTATCCCCCAGCACCCAGCACAGTGCCAGGTACACAGTAGGTACTCAATTGGTGTCTGTGATGCTGAATAAAGGCACACAAAAAGCCCCTAAGCTCATCCAGCTATGTGGGGTAACCTGGCTTTGGAGAGCTTTCATGAGCCTGTGTGTGTGTATGTGTGTGTGTGTGAGCTTGTGTGTTAGCAAGTGTATGTGCACTTGTGTGTGTGTACTTGTGTGTGCTCCTCGGTGCTCATGCCTTCAGAGTTGTGTGTGTGCAGGATGGGGTGGGGGTTTAGTTGGTGCTCTGCTGGCAGCATGGCCATCGACTTGTGTCACCTCCTGCGGGGCAGACGTGCCACCTGCAGACAAGGTGACAGGCTTCCGCCGAGAAGTGCCCCCTGCATCAGTAGCACTGGCTTGGGTTGGTGGTGGTGGTGCGGGTTGAGGACCCTGGGAAAGATTTCCAAACCACCCAGACAGGGTCAAATGTTTGCACATTCCTCTGTCTCAACAGCCTGGAGAGCCACTTGCTTTCAACACCCTTTGCAGCAGATGTTTTCTTTGGACTTGGCACCTCGATATCTTTTTCTCTTCGTGGGAAGTATACAAACAGTTGGTATAACTTGGCTGAAGCTGTCAGGCATGGAAGACCTGCCTCAGTGCCCTGTATGGTCAGGTGGAGAGCGGCGGCATCCCATCTCTGGGCAGCCCGAGGAGGACAGGCCAGGTGACTAGGGCACTTACTGTGCACAGGCAGAAAACAGTTCTTTGCAGGGCTTCTGCAGGAGCTTCTCCTCCGTCTGGGAGACCAGGTCTTGGCCAACTTGGGCTATGAAAACAGGGGACTGGAAGAAGGAAGGGAAGTGAGGTGGTCAGTGAGGAGCCAGCAGCAGCGCGGCCGGGTTTGCCCACAGGTGTTGGGCCAAGAACCAGCCACGTTCCAGGTGCTGGTACACCTGGCAGCCCATCTTCGCCCCAGCGTGTGACCTGCTGCCCCCTCCAGCCTGCACCTGGCTCGGGGCTACCTGGACACTGGTGGTTTGGGGAGGTGGCTGAGCTGGAAGGTGGTGAATGAGCCTAGGTTCAGGGTGAGACTTCTGGCTGTGTCACTTGTAGGCTGTGTGACCTCATGGAGGTCACTTGGCTTCTCTGAGCCTCATTCCTCATCTGCATAACATTGATAATGACAGTCCCCATGGCCTGGGCATGTAGTCAGAGCTGACAAGGTATGCAAATGCTCCCAACCATAAGGGGCTGTGCAGCATGACCCAGCCCATCACTGAGCCCCCAGCAGGCTTGGTGACGCCCCTTGGCCATGCTGGGCTTCTTTCCTCCGAGGGCAAAAGAGAAGATGAACACCTGCCCAGCCTCAAGGTTCACATGTGAAAGGGTTTGGATCAGGCCAAGTGGACAGGAAGGCTCAGGAGGGAGGAGGGGGGTGAGGAGGGGAGGGGAGCTATAGCCCCGGAGCTTCAGGCTTGGGTTTGAATCCCAGATCTGTGACTCGCAGCTGTGGCCTTAGTCTTAACTGCTCAGCCTCACTCTTGTCAGGAAGACGATCAGGAATAGGAGTTTCTCTTGGGGCAAATCAATAAAAACTTTAGGTAAGGCATTTGGCCCAGATCTGGCAGTAGTAGCAAGTACGAAATAAATGTCACCACCGTTGTTTCTTTATCTTTCCAGGTTAAGCTGCTGGCCTGAGTATTTTAAGTTTGAAAGGACATTTCCGAGAGTTGCTGTGTCCTACCCAGGAGTGGCAGCCGCATCTGGAAGGCAGCTCCACCCAGGGCAGACCTCACCCACCCCCTGCCCTCCACCCACCATTCACCCTCTGCCAGCTGTTCCCAGGGGCTGACTCACCAGCTGGGCTTTGAGATGGGTTTTTAATAAATTACAGAGATAATTGAGAAAATTGCTGGGAGTGGGCACAGAAAGATGGGGTGTGGACACAGCTCTCTCCCAAAAGGATGCTGAAATCCGAAAGCCTTGCCTCCTCTTCCCTATGGGGCTGATTTGCTAAGTCCACCAGATGGTTTCTGGGTGGGGGTGTCAATCCCCGGGGGTGGAGGGGACACCCGAGGCAGCAGCTGGCCTGTCCTTGGTGAATGGAATCAGTGGCTTGTTTTCTGTTCCCCACAGGTCTGAATGTCCGAATCCCTTCCTTCCTTCCTTCTTTATTTCTTTTCTAGGTCCAGCCCTCTCTGCAGGCTCACCCCTGCCCTCAGGGTCTCCCCGCTGAGCCAGGCCTGAGAGGCTTCAGCTTCTTGGGGTGCAGCCTGCGGTGTGGATGCGAGCTGCTGTGATAATAAACACTGCTTACCCAAGTGCAGGCCAAGCCATTCCCACCAAACAGCAGCCTCAGCACATTTCCCAGTTACCATCAGCAGCCTGGGTAGCGGCTGCTGTCTCCTACCTGCCTTCCCACTCTGCCCCAGGAGACGCAGAAGAGCAACCCACAGAGTACAGGTCACAACTTTTGCAGAAAAGATGCTCCATGTCATGGGAGGAGCCCCAGGCCAAGAGCCAGGAGCCTGAGCTCTGGCCCGGCCTCTGACCTTGGCCATTTTGTGCCTCCATCTCACCCTCTGAAACAGGAAGGAGCTGCTCCAGAGATGCCCGAAGGGTCCTTTGAGATTTGGGAATTGACAACTGGGGGCTTGTGCTTCTAAGACTTGGAGAACTTTCTTGGAAATTCTGACAGCTGAGTCTCTTGGGAACCAGTACCTCCAGGCTACTTCAGAGCAACTGAATATTAGAACAAATCCCGAGGCCCTGGGCAAATCTGCTTCAGGAAGGAGAGAGCCAATGGCTTGGCACCCTTAGTCCAGGAGGGCCCAAGGCCTGGCACGGAGCTGGTGCTGGTTGTCTGTTCATGAGCAAGATGATACAATGTGTTGTGCCAGGACATGACCTTGAGCCTGGTGCGAGTCAGCAAGGACCAGAGAGAGATGCCAGCAGGGTGGGCCACGGGGAGAAACAGAACGGTCAGAAGGGGGACCTGAGTTGACCACCTGTGTGCACTCTGCAGGGTTCTGCCTTTGTTTCCACCTAGGGAGGACCCACCCTTACCCATCACAGGCACAGCCTGGTGCTGGGCAGGGGCAGAATTAAAAGATGAAGATGAAGCCAGGCAGGACTCAGTGGCTCATGCCTGTAATCCCAGCACTTTGGGAGGCCAAGGCAGGATTGCTTGAGGCCAAGAGTTTGAGACCAGCCTGGGAAACATAGTGACAGCCTATCTCTACTAAAAATAAAAAAAAAAAATAGCCAAACATGGTGGCTTGCCTGTAGTCTCCGCTACTTGGGAGGCTGAGGTGGGAGGATTCCTTGAGCCCAAGAGGTCGAGGCTGCAGTGAGTCATGATCACACCACTGCACTCCAGCCTGGGCAACAGGCTGAGACCTTGTCTCAAAAAAAAAAAAAGAAAAAAAAGAGATGGAGCCAGTGTGGTTTTGACCTCAAAATACTTTTTCTCCAGTAAAACAGAAATGATATTATAAGGTATAATATCCTAACAGAAAAGTTCTTATGCCTCTCGGTTGTACTGTACATGGTGATGTACAAAATGGGCTGGTTGAAATTCAATGGCTTTCAAACCTTCTTTCTTCTTCTTCCTTTTTTTTTTTTTTTGTTTGTTTGTTTTAGTAGCAAACTTTTCTCCTCCAAATGAAATGTATCCACAGACCCAATATTTAAAACCTATAAAAATAATTTAATTGGCAACAATGGTTTACATATATTGAAGGCTAACTCTAGTTAGGTCCTGTGCTAAACACATTGCTTCATTAATTCACTGAATCACACCCTGAGGTAGCCATTATTATAGTGCCCATTTTGCAGATGAGGAAACTGAGGTTCAGAAAGGTTAAGCAATTTTCTCAGGGTCACCCAGCCAATAAGTGCCTGAGAGGGGATTTGAACCTAGGTTGGGTGTCTAATGAGTGAGATCTGGTTGGAGGGAGTGGGCTGTCTGGGCCACCTGTGCTCCCCTCTCACCTTATCCCCTCAGGACCCATGAGGTCTGACCCTAGCCCCCGGTACTCTGCAGAGCTCAGCATGAGGACCAGGGTGCTGTTTGGTCCCATAGCAGAGGCAAGTGATGTAGCTCGAGACAATGAGCCCCACGGCTCAGAGAAGGGAGGGGTCACTGTGAGCTGGGGTCATCTGGGAAAGGCTTTATGGAAGATGGAGTAAGGGGCAAAGCAGAATTTGCGGGGACAGCCAACTGGACTCCCTTCTCGGCAGATGGGAGAAGGGGATTGTCCAGGGTCTAGAGGTGACCCAACTGTGTACGTGAAGTCACACCACTCTCATACTTTGGATTGGCTGGCAGGGGAGCTCTGCCCAAGGGCAAAGCCCTAACAAGGGAGTTAATGAGTGGGTAATAACGTCTGGCTTTATAACCATTGGCTCGACTTGAAGAGATTAAACGATTCCAACCCAACCCCCTTTCAAGTGCCTCCAGGGAGTGACACCTTTGCCAATAAGATGGGAATAAGAAGCTGCTGGCCATTGTGTCTGAAACTAAAGCCCAAACCTGCCAGGAGGGTAAGAAGTGAGCAGTTGTAGTTGGACATTTATTATTTGTGTCAGTGGAACCAGAGGATGTCCAGTCCTTCCCTGGAAGTCACTTACAAAGAGAGACCCTTTAAGAAGGCCCTCCGCTGGCTGCGTGTCAGATCGGATACACCGTGTAAGAAATAAGGCACCCAGAAGCTCAGAGGGCTCTGGGGTTCTGAGTAACCTCAGCTCAGCACCTGGGATCCATCCTCTAGGTCTTTGAAGGCAGGAGAATTCCATGCAGTTTCAGATCCCTGTCTGGTGGGCCCATAAGGTGGGCTGGGGAAGGGAGGGGGGAACCCTACAGGCCGGGTGGGTTCTGGAGAGAAATGTTACCCTCACTCCACTGAGGACTCAGGAGTGTCAGGAGAGCTATGGCTGGGCAGCACTCTGGCTCCTCCTGCAGGGATGTCCCTCTGGGATGGAGCTGATGGTCAGGGGTGCCACGCTCCCCCGGTCAAAGATGACCCTTGAATGTCTAACCACACAGAAATCCAAGCGTGAGGGCCTCAAGGCCTGCAGATACCTGCAGAGGGGAAGGCAGCCAGGTTGGAAGGGGTCTTGGTGGTGCTCGTTGGTAAAATTCCCCCAGGGGTCTGGGACCCCCTCAGGTCACCAGGTGGTCTCCTTAAACAGCTCTAGCTGCAGACCTTGACTTTAACACAACAGTGAATTTGGGCACCAAGGTTCCTTTGAAAGGATCAAGTTAACTGGAAGGAGCAGGGGAGTTTCTCTGCTTGAAGGCCCCGCCATGAATGCCTGCCCCTTGTGGCCTTGCACAGCTGAAGCTACCCAGTGGTCAGCCTCTGCCTGGCTCTGCCAGAGTCCACTCTGATGACAGTCAGGGTGACACCCAGCTACCCCTGAGCAGGGCTCCGTAACCATGTCTCTGGGACAGCTGAAGACACCAAGATATGCCCTGGGGACACAGCTGTGTAGCCTGGGGTGCTGGCCGGAGAGCTCTCTCCCCTCTGGCTGGATGAGAAAGGTCTTGCCTGCCACGAGGAACTGTGGGCTGTAAGGACCCCTCTGGCAATCATTCCCCAGCGCTGAGCACTCCACCCACTTCTTTGGTGAAGGACTCTCCCCTTCTGGTCCCCCCTGAAGCTGGGGAGGGACAGAGGTGACCTTGAAGCTGGGGGCACTCTGCCTGCTCTGTGAGCTGGTTCTTCTGTATAAAAGCCCCCTTCACCTGGAGGTAAAAGAACCTGCCCCACCTCCCTCTTGGGATGGGAAATTGACCTTGAATCCTGCACTGGAGGAACCTGGAGCCACACTGGGCCAGGGGAGCCAAGGCTGCCTGCTGTTCCAGCGGGCAGATCAGACAGAGCTCGTGCTGGTTTGGAACTCCCCTCGGGACCCCCGATGACTCACTCCTTCTTACCACCTCTTCCTTATGGCCCAGACTCACTCTCTGCTCTATGCCACTGGTTCTGGGGATCTGGGCAGTTCCTGATGTCTGCGATAACCAGAATGTACCTTTTCAGGCAGCAAGAGATGAAGCTTGCCTGGGATGTTTTTCTGGGCACCACAGGGCACTGAGAAAAGCTCTTCCCACCACTTGGAACGTAAGTAGGGCAGACCCCCCACCAAAATGGATGAAGTACGCCTAGGGTGGCTTCGCACCTTCACTCCTCTCTAAGCCTCTCCCCTCCTTTTTGTCCTCATCTCATGCATCCTCTGCTGCTATGACTCTAAACTCTACCATGCCGCGTAGGTCACCTCTCTCATCTTCTGTTCCATCAGAACAGAAACCTCTGGGATATTCAGGCATGATGTGGATGACGTATTGCTGACCACTAATGATTCAATGCACGGAAGGCCTCGGAATTTTCAAAGATGATACTGTTGGGGTGGCAGTGTGGTTGGAGAAAAGAGCTAGGGGCCTGTCCTGAAGCTGCGTTTGTATAGCAATGGGTTTAGAGTGAATGGGGTGACTTGCTGGCTAATCCCTTGCCCCCAGCACCCCTTGGTAGAGCAAATGCTCAATGCTGCACCCCTCCCAGGTCAACTGCCGCTTCACAGGTGCCATCTGTGCTTAACCTGAAGCAGGAATGATCTGGGGTATTTCAGGCACTGAGGCAGGCTGGGGAGGAGGGGTGCTGAGGAGGAAGGCAGGGGCCAGGCCTGGGCATGAAGCCACCCCAGTAGGCACCACACTCAGCACTGGATCCGGGAAGCATGTGTGGATCACCCACCACACTCAAGGCTGATGCTCAGACGCCCACCCTCAGTGGCGTTACAGAGGGAGGGACCCAAGCACAAGGGCAGGCGACAGCCCAACCCCAGCTCTGCCTCCGCCCATTCAGCCAAGGCCCACGGAGCAGGCCGTCCACAAGGTGGTGCCATTGCTTCCCTATGCTCCTTCACCCCCACCGGCCTGCCAGCCTTATGGTCCCCAAAGACTTGGGAGGCCAGGTGGGCACACCTGGAATAATTACCAACCGACTATAATCTCAGACCAGAGGAGTACGGCCTCTGCAATAACAACTGAGGGGAAAAAGGGGATCAATTCGGCCGGGTGTGGTGGCTCATGCCTGTAATCCTAGCACTTCGGGAGGCTGAGGTGGGTGGATCACTTGAGGTCAGGAGTTTGAGTCCAGCCTGGCCAACATGGTGAAACCCCATCTCTACTAAAAATACAAAAGTTAGTCGGGCATGGTGGCATGCGCCTGTAGTCCCAGCTACTCAGGAGGCTGAGGCACGAGAATCACTTGAACCCGGGAGGCGGAGGTTGCAGTGAGCCGAGATCACTGAGCCACTGCACTCCAACCTGGGCAACAGAGTGAGAAGCGGTCTCAAATTAAAAAAAAAAAAAGAAAAAAAAAGAGAGAGCAATCAATTCGAGAGGGAGCCCTAGAGAGGTAATACAGGCCTGGACCTTGAAGGAGAGACAAGCTGGACTGCAGGGCCAGGGCCTGGAGGTCAGAGTCAGCACTGAACAGAAAGGGAGACGCTGTTCGGAGTCAGGGACTAGCGAAGATTATGGGAAATAAGCAGGAGCGGCTGACAGGGCATGCTACCATAGCTTGAGGCTGACGCTGTCCTGGGGCAGCCACCGGTGGCTGAGTCATCAGCCCTGAGGATGACGTCGCCAAGGCGGCTGCACCTGCTCTCCCGGCACTGCTCCCTGCCTCTGCACCATGAATGACTGACATGAGGAAGGGACATCATTTCCTGCATCAGTGAGAAACTCCAGATGTTTGAGGCTCTGGTTCCCAAAGCATCTCTCTGCATTAACATCCCTTGTTTCAAGTGTCAGAGTGGAGATGGAATCAGTTGTACTTGGCTGGTGTCCTTAGAGGCACCCAGGGATGGAGGGGGACTGAAAGGCCATGAAATCAACTCAGAGCTACACCCAGAGGCCTCCCCAGGAGCCACCAATAATCCTTTGCCCCGTGTCACCCCGGGAACTGTCCAGAAACACAGGCCTGATACTCATTCAGAGATTCAGGAGTGAGATGGCACAGGAGGAGGTGGAGATCAGAGGACCCTCCAGGAAAGACCCCTCACGGCTCAGCCCTTCAACCCACTCATGGCACAGATGGGGAAACTGAGAGAAGGGGTCCCCTACAAGTCACTTGCTAGCCCATGGCGGGGCCAGGATTGGCACCTCTGACTGGGAGGCATGGATCTGAGTGGTATAAGCCCTTAACCAGGTATCCTGAGCCAGCCCTCTAGGAAGGACATGGCTTTGGCCTCCTTGGCCCCAGTCAAAACCAGCTGGTCCCCATTTCACAGCTGGGAACACTCACATCCAGCAATCTCAGCCCTGGCGTCTCTGCCACCCACCGCCTCCTCTCCATCCCCAGCTGGCTGCCCTGGTTTGGAGAATTCTCTTCTCTTGCTTGGACTATTGAGGAGGCTCCTCACAGGTCTCTGCTACTCTTTGCTCTTTCATTTGACACAATGGTCCCCAAAGGAGTTTTTCTGCACCACACAGCATCAGCGGCCCCCACTGCCTATAGGACCAAGTCTAGTGGCTTCTTAGACCTGGCCCCCGACACCCTGCCCAACCTGCTTTCCCTTTCCTTCCCCTGCTCTCCCGTGCTCTGGCCCCACACTGGCTGCTTCCCGGGCGAGCTCAGCTTTCTGGCTACTGGACCTTTGCTTGGTGCCTTCGTTCCTTCCCACCCCTTCATGACGTGTCCAAACCCCACCCAGTTCTTTAGGACCTGCTTCCAACATAACCACATCCAAGATGATCCTCCCAGCAGGCAGGACCGTTCTTCCAGCCCCACCTCCTGGAGACGGCTGCTACGATCATTCTCATCATCACTGCCATCACTGCCATTTCTTTTTTCTTTTTCTTTCTTTTTTTTTTTTTTTTGAGACAGAGTCTCACTCTGTCACCCAGGCTGGAGTGCAGTGGCACAATCTTGGCTCACTGCAAGCTCCACCTCCCAGGTTCAAGTGATTCTCATGCCTCAGCCTTCTGAGTAGCTGGGATTACAGGCACGCCCCACAACACCTGGCTAATTTTCATATTTTTAGTAGAGACGGTGTTTCACCATGTTGGCCAGGCTGGTCTCGAACTCCTGGCCTCAAGTGATCCACCTGCCTCAGCCTCCCAAAGTGCTGGGATTACAGGTATGCGTCACCACACCTGGCCATCACTGACTTTTCTTGAGCACCCACTTATGATATGCCAGGTCCTAGGAGATTTATGTGGAGTGACCTTGTTTAATCTTCTTAAGATAGGTTTTATTATTCTTACTATCCTCACTTCACAGGCGCAGAAATAGGCTCAGAAGTTAAGTAACTTGCTCAAGGGCACATAGTTGGCCTGGGAGCAAAGACAGGATTCAAACCCGGGGAATCTGGCCAGAGAACCTTATCCCTGAGCACCAGCATGTACTCCAAGGACGCCACATTCCTTCCTAGACAGTGTGCAGGAGGATGTGGCATTGAGGAACAAGCCCTCCCTGGAGGCCCATGGGGGCTGGATAAGGAGGTGCGGTGGACTCTGCGTGTTTTGACCAATGGTGTTTGTATAGTGCTGTCATGCATCTCTCTCTCACACACACACATACACACACACACATACACACACACACACACACACGCTAACGTCCAACATATGCTTCACTTCAGCAGAGGAAAACATTCCACTGAGGAGCTCCACGCTCATTAGCCATGGTTCCGTCAGTGGACAAAAGGTCGGCCTAGGAGACTGTCCGCTCTATCTCCAGACGCAAGCACTTAGGGCTTAATGATGTGTATATTTTCATATGTGGGCAGCTGACATTCCCCATGTAAACTATTTGCAATTTCCCAACGTGGACAGGCTCAGCTTTCAGGAAAGCTGAGCAGGAGAGAGAGAAGACTCTCTGAAAGAAAGGGGCTCCCAGGGGTCCCCTTCCTTCCACACAAGGGGGCTGCCCTGTCCTGCCGTCACGGGGTGGAGGTCATTGTTTCTTGGGGGGCCACCCTCATTTCTCCTCCGGGGCAGGAACAGAGGAGGGGCACTCTCACAACCATACCCTGGCCGCCCCTTGACCCTCCTCGAGGGGATCTGCGTCAGCTATGGGAAGCCTGGCGTGGGCGGAGGCAGGGGTGGGAGTCGAGTCTTTAGCAGGAGCCAGGGCTGGAGGCTGCTGTGGGCGCCTGAGGGATGGGCCGGCCCAACAGTCACGGCCCCTGAGAGAGGCAGGCGTTGTGCTGGGCCTTGATGTGGGTTTTCTCATACATTTTTACTTCTGTTGCTCTCCGGAACAACGCTGTGAGGTGGGGGCTTACTGTTCCAGGGTCACAGATGTGGAAACGGAGCCCTAGAGAGCTCTGTGAGGAAAAGTGTGGTCTCATTCCTGCTCATCAGGATGGAATACCACACGGCACTAGGTGTGCTGCGGGGGTTCCGCAAATGCCCGCAGACGGAGCGCTTAGTAAGAGCGGACCTAAGACGCAAATCCAGGCCTGCCCAGTTCCAAACCCTGCAATCTCTCCACTCTGCTTTGCTGAATGAACTGATGATGTTCCTGGCACATAGTAGGTGCTCAATATGCTTGTTGGATAAGTGTGTGTGTGTGTGTGTGTGTGCACGCGCCTGTGTGCATGAGTGTGAATGTTCACAGCAGGAAAGAAGGAGATAGAGAATAGCAGGTCTGTCCACCAGAAGGTCCTTTATGGGGTCATCTGGTCTGCCTCCTGCCTTTGTAACATGCTGGGCCAATCACAGTTCTAAGGAATTTTCTTAATTAAAACCAGATGGAGGGGCCGTGGCCATCTCAGGCAGAAACTGTAGGATAGGGCTGCTGGGTGGGGAGAAGTGTCCTGGTTCGGGGGTTCCCGGCCTAGGTACCACCGTGTCGGTCTCATGGTTTCATTTGACCATAGGAGAGAACGCCCTCCTCCTCATCTCTGCAGTAAATTCCCCCTTTGTTTGAGCAACTGGGAGGTAAGTATCTGCCACTTGCTGCCAAGAATCCAAACGAATTCACCATCTGTAAAATCAGGCGCTTAGGCCAGGTGAGCAGGAGGCCTCCAAATGCTTTGCACACGGCCAAGAGCTCCCCTCGTCTCGCCGAGCTCCGATTCCGTGAGCTCACTCAGCCCTGCTCACCCAGCTGCAGCAACAGGGTCTGGGGTGGGGAAAGCACAGGGTGGTGGGGCAAATGGGGGCTGTTCCAACCCTAAACCCTGGCTTGCACTTAAACATGTTCATACGGTCACAACCAGAGAAAAAGGTTTGCTGAGCAGCAGGCGCAGAGAGCATTTCCTCACTTGAGGGTTGATTTAAGGTCTGGCTGACAGGAAGAAAAAGCACCATTCTTCCACCTTTTTAATCAAAACCTTCAGGGCCATGTGGAAAAGCCACTGCCGTACACCCTCACGTCCGTCTGGAGTAGTTCCTTTCTCTGTCCATGGCCAGGCAGGAGACATGATCCACAAGCCCCAGACAAGAACAGACCAAAGGAAAAAAGGCAGGGTTTTGTTTTCAGGGTCACTAGGGAGAAAATAAATCAGCCCAGCCACACGCTCACGAGCAAAGTGCTGTGGCCTGTCCCTCCCTCCACCCTGGGTCTGATGCCAACATCCAGCAGCCCTCAGCCCAAGCGCCCCAAGCTCTTCACCAGGGTGTCCTCGTGGTCAGCCCAGGCGATGGACTGCATGGCCTGGGCACTGTGCCAGGCACAGCCCCGCCAGGCAGAGACACACTGGACCGGCAGCCCGTGGGTAGAGGTCCTTGTGATCGAAGCTGGAAGGCACTCACTGTGCCTCTTTTGAGTTCAAAGGAAGTTGATGCTCACTCTTTCCCATGAAGGTGGGCACAGCCTCCAATCAGAAGCGGATCTGAGGTCAGGCGCAGTGGCTCACGCCTGTAATCCCAGCACTTTGGGAGGCCGAGGGAGGTGGATCACCTGAGGTCAGGAGTTCGAGACCAGCCTGGCCAACATGATGAAACCCTGTCTCTACTAAAAATACAAAAATTAGCCAGGCGTGGTGGTGTACGCCTGTAGTCCCAGCTATGCTGGAGGCTGAGGTGAGAGGATTGCTTGACCCCAGGAGGTGGAGGTTGCTGTGAGCCGAGATCCCACCACTGGACCTCAGCCTGGGTGACAGAGCAAGACTCTATCTCAAAAAAAAAAAGCAGCAGATCTGCAATGAAGCTGAGGAGGCCGAAGCTTTAGGGTTTTGTTTGTTTGTTTGTTTTTTAATTGAGATGGAGTAGTCCTTTATTGTAGTCCTGGGAGCTACAAAATGCTCTATCTTGGGAGACACAGCATTTCTACAGAAGCACTTCCGGGAAATTGAGGTCACAGATGAAAAGGATCTGAATCTCCAAGGCCTCAGTAATTTGTTGTGATTTCTTTGCTCATTTTCAATATTCACTTTTGTATCTAACCTCCTATTCTTTTTCTTAAAAAGCATGCTCAGCAAGTTATTTAAGCTTCAGTCCCCCCTCAAAGAAACTCTGGATCTTCCCTTGTCTCCAACTCTCAAAGGGGCCTCTCCAGGGCCCTTCAGAGGCCATGATGCCTTTAGGAAGATGGCATCCAGTCTGCCATGTTTATCTTTCCTTGGTGAACAGTCCAAAGACCTAGAGGCTAAGGGGCTCACAGGGCTCTCTGGAACCTTGTGTGTCTGGTGGAAGAGAAAGTGGGAGTGACACCATGACACAGGGTTCAGAAGTAACCGGCATCCACGAAAGGCCTGTGACTCCATCATGGTGCAGACACACACCACCACTCTTGCAACCTCCTTAATTCTTTGGCTGAGGATCTCTTGTACCTCTTTGGTGGTGACCGTGAGGGTAGCTGGGTTTTCCACCAGGCCAGGAAGAGACTTCAAGGCATGGGAGCTGTCTTTGTGAGCAGAGGTGGAGGAGGGGCCACTGCTCCAGTGACCAGTCAGAAAGCTTCTTCAGCTGGGGTCCATCAGCCATACAGGTTCCCTGAGTGCCCATTCTGTGCCCAGGCCATGAGGTCCACCCTAAGGACCCCAGAGACCAAGTCTGTTGGCCAAAGGCAGGAGTTCAAGGTCAGCAAGGACTGCAGGCTGTAGAGTGTAGGTCACTGCCCCTCAGCACCTAGGAGAGAGCGCTCACAGAGGTGGCCTCTTTAGACACAGGTGGCTCCACAGCTGTGGAGAGGTTTGATCATGGCCCAAAGGGTAAAGGGGGTTTAGCCAGGCAATAGGGAGGACCCTTCTATCCTCCAGCTCATGCCGTTTGTGCACTAGGAAGTCTTCCAAGACTAGGGCTCTGGATGAATTCACTTTTCCTAATGGCAGAACTGACACTTTTCTAGACCCCTTTCAGATGGTAGGGTTGCACTGAGGATCACAGGCAGACAGCAGGCTCAGGTCTATGAGCAACCAAGTGAGGGCCATGTGGCTGGGAAGTGCTGGGAGCAAGCCTTGCCTCGGGGCTGCAAAGGGTGGGGGGTGGTTCCAGCCCCTTCACAGTGCTCTGCTGACCTGGTCACCCTGAGACCCAGCGTGTCATGTTCTCTGGGCCAACAAAGTAGAAAAACCTAGCCCTTCAGAAATAGCTGCAGCCCTTCAAGAAAAACAAAATGGACTCGGTTTGAAAGACCCTGACCCACATTTCCTTTGCTATTCCAGTGGCTTCACAGAAATAAGGATGAAGGGTGCTTAGGGCTCGGGAAGCGAGGAAAGATATCTTTAAACGCTGGCAGAATTTAACTGGGGGCCCTGAGAGCTGGGCAACTTTAATGAGAAGGAAAGGAAAATACACAGTGACCCTGACCCAGACCCCGACCCTTTACGTCAAAAGCAAAAGACGATAATTAACAAAATGCAACGTGCCCGGACGTGGAGTGAGAGGCCAGCTGAGCTCTGTCAATTTGATAATCCCTGGTCGTGACCCGCAGGCCCAAAGTGTGCAACAGGAGATGACGCGCTGTTTACACAGGCCGCGCACGCGGGGGCTCGCAGGACCCGGCGCAGCCGCAGGAGCAGCAGCAGGAGTGGGATTCTTCCTGGCCAGCGGTTTGCATGCAGCTCCGCTCGGGCCAGTGCAACCACATGCAGGTCACTGACACATGGAGCCCAGGCCCCAAGGTGCTGGGGATGTTCACGGTGGGGAAACGGTGGGGAGTGTCCCTCATTCTTTGTGCATGAGGGGCGAGGGCAGGGCCCGCCAACTTTCCATCTTCCAGAACACCCACCACCCTCCTCCATCTGAAATCGTGTTGGATTTTTCTCCAGTGAAGACTTCATTCCTTGGGGCTGGGAAATAAAGGGGTGGGGGGGCGGGGGGCAGGAATCTCCTAAGAGCCAGAAAATTCAAGAGAACCTGCCCCTCACCTCAGCCGCGTGATGTCATTTCTCTGCCCAAGGTCCACAGATGGGGAGGGCCTGCCAAGCCACAGGGACCAGGATCACTGCCCACCCAGGACAGAGTTGGGGGTGCCCTCAGGAAGCCTGTGGCTGAGTCTTCTGTCTGCCGCCACTCCAAAGAGAGGCATTCTGGGCAGGAAACACTATGCACACACATTAAGGACAGGGTCAGAGGCAGAGCCA
Source organism: Pongo abelii (assembly GCF_028885655.2). Classification (NCBI taxonomy): domain Eukaryota; kingdom Metazoa; phylum Chordata; class Mammalia; order Primates; family Hominidae; genus Pongo; species Pongo abelii. The sequence goes on along the minus strand of NC_071993.2, from coordinate 126,463,606 downwards.
GCTCTGCCAGCATCAAAGGAACCTCCAATTTTCTGACCTGGACAGTCATGAGAAAGGAAAAAGGACCTAGATGGGCCTGCCCTGGCCCGCTGTGAGGAGCTCCAGCAAGGCACATCAGCCTCAAGGGCGTCAGGAGGCGCCAAGATGAAATCAGGCTGTGGGCAAAGACAATTTGTTTTCCAGGAAAGGTTGATGAGGGGTGGGGTGTGTCTATTTGAAGGACAATTACACAGTCATGAAATATGCCGCGCAGGAGACTGTGACGTGAGAAGATGCTAAGGACACAGTGCAAAGTGGAAGCCGAGGCCCAGGTTGGGGGCCAGGAGCTGGGCTGGGCCCCGGAGGGTGCTGGCATGCACAGCCTCTGGACGTCAGCCCGACACTGCCTCCGGGGCTTGCTCATTCCCCGGCCTTGCTGCCTGCCCCCTGCTACACCTGGGAAGCTGATTCAGTGGGAACTTTTGTCTTTGGTTAACTTTCAAGAAGACAATGCAGAGGAAGAGAAAGATTACAGGCTCCACCATTGGACAGGCCAGCTTACATCCCACTCTTTTCTTACTCTTTTTCTTTCATTGTGGTAAAATAGACATAACATAAACTTCGCCATTTCAACCATTTTAAAGTGTACAATTCAGTGGCATTCATTACGTTCATCATGGCAACCATCACCTCTATCTTGTTCCAAAAATGTTTATCATCCCAAACAGACAGACACTCTGTACCTGTTAAGCAGCAACTCCCTACTCCCTCCCTCCCCTGCCCCCTGGTAAATGCTAACTTACTTTCTGCCTCTATGGATTTGTCTAGTCTAGATATCTCATAGAAATGGAATCACACAATATGTGGCCTTTTATGTCTGGCTTCTTTCAGTTCACATAATGTTTTCAAGGTTCATCCACATTGGGGCATGTATTAGCGCTTCATTCCTCTATATGGTTGAACACTGCACTATAGAGATAGACCACTTTTGCTTATCCATTCATCCGTTGATGGATATTTTGGTTGTTGCCATTTTTTGGCCATTGTGATAATACTGCTATAAATATTTGCACACTAGTATCTGTTTGCATCTGTGTTTTCTGCCTTTTTTTTTTTTTTTTTTTGAGATGGGTTTCACTCTGTCACTCAGGATAGAGAGCAGTGGTGCAATCACAGCTCACACTGCAGCCTTGAACTCCAGAGCTCAGGTGATTCTCCCACCTCAGCTTCCTGTGTAGCAAGGACTACAGGCATGCGCCACCATACCCACCTAATTAATTATTATTATTATTTTTTTGAGATGGAGTTTCGCTCTTGTTGCCTAGGCTGGAGTGCAATGGTGCAATCTGGGCTCACCACAACCTCCGCCTCCCGGGTTCAAGCGATTCTCCTGCTTCACCCTTCCGAGTAGCTGGGACTACAGGCATGCACCACCACACCCGGTTAATTTCGTATTTTTAGTAGAGATGGGGTTTCCTCCATGTTGGTCAGGCTGGTCTTGAACTCCCGACCTCAGGTGATCTGCCCGCCTCGGCCTCCCAAAGTGCTGGAATTACAGGCGTGAGCCACCATACCCAGCCCTCAAGTTTTCTTTTCTTTGTAGAGATGGGGGTCTCGCTGTGTTGCCCAGGTAGGTCTCAAATTCCTGGCCTCAAGTAATCCTCCTGCCTTGGCCTCCCAAAGTGTTGAGATTACAGGCATTAGCCACCATGCCCAGCCTCCCTGTTTTCAATTCCCCAGTTTTACCATTATGAGCTAAAGAACTCTGACTGCCTGGGTAAAACAAGGACAATAGTGTCTACTACATAGCACAGTCATGAAAATAGAACGCACTAAAGCTATACAGCATGTAGCATACAGTAGGTGCTAAATTAATGTTATTTTCTCTCACCTTCTCCACTAAAACCCAGAGAGTTAATGACTTAGTGCTTAACTAGTAGAACATCCGGCAACAGCCAACTTCTCTGCTTTGCACAGACATTAAGAATGTCTCAGCATTTAGACACTTACTGGCTTAAAGAAAAAGCGCCTCAGAGGAATTGAAACCCAGCTGCCGGCCATCCCCAGTGGAAGTAGGAAAACCAAGTCAGTAAGCATCCCTTTTGAGGCCCCCTCTCCTTGTTTCTAGCACAGAGTTATAGAAAGCCCCATAAGGAACATTCCAGTCTCCTCTTCCAATCTGGGCCTCTAGGGGCCTCAGTTTCTTTATCTAGGAAATGAGAAGTTTAGCTCAGCTCCATGGTGCTTAAACTGGGATCCACAGAACCCTAAATGTTCTCTGCAAAGTCAGAGCTTGGGGAAGGGGAAGGGGAAGGGGAAGCGGAAGGGAGGAAAAAGAGAAGTCCAGCATCCAGCTTGGTCAACCACAGATCTTTTTATCTGTTTGCACGCTGGGAATCTGTAGATAAAACTGTGTGCGGGGCCCAGAACTGGGCAGCCCCTGAGATTTCCCTGGGCTCACTCAGGATGGCCTGAGTGAGCCTCCACTTCTTGTTATTTTACATGGCTGTGATGAGGACTTAGCAAAACACGGAATATGAAGTTCTAGGCTACAGTAGTAGCTCAATAAATGCTAGCTGTCCCAGGACAGCTCACGAGCACACATGTGGCTTGATTTGTGAATTCCTCTCTCTGATGCTCCCAGAAGTGGAAGGGGAAGAGGCCCAACCCCCGTCCCTCACTACTGTTGCTTGAGAAAACTCCTGGAATTCCCTTTCTTAAGTTTTCTTTTCAATCCTCTTCCGCCCTCCAGCCTGTATGCAAGGCTGTGACACGAAGCTGGAAATGCTGGTAGATGGCCCAGCAGGGGCAGCTGCCCAGCCAGACCGTCTGCTCAAGTGAAGGTGGATTAATTGACACTAGATTAATCGACAACAGGATGACCTGTTCCGGGGGCTGGGAAATGAGGGCTGAGCAATCTCAGTAGAGATGAAGAGCTGGGTCCAGGGCCAGTGTCTGGGACCCCAAGCCCCACAGAGAATGGGACAGGTACTTGGAAGGGAGCCATTTGCCCAAGGTTCCCATATTTCACACCCGTGGTTGCCCTGGAGATCATGAATTGGTTGGATGATCAGGCAGACTCTAAGCAGGACCAGGGCCATGGACCCCAGGAAGGGAGATCAGGAATGAGCCTGACTCCCAGTCCAGTGCTCTTTGCCCTAGGTCATGCTGTCTCTACCAAAAACAAGCCAGCATTTCCATTTCCATAATGCATCATAGCTGGGAAGCAGAGAGTTAGCCCAGCATCTTCTAAAGATGATGAGAGGTCTTAGGAAGTACAGGGACACAATTAGATAATATTGAATCACTCAGTGAAAAAGTGATTCTCTTCAGATCTCCTGCAAGCCTCCCATCATGAAGGAGAAAGTCGCAGGCAGTGCTACTGTCCTGTCATCAGGGCTCTCACATTCACTAATCTCCTTTAAAATGGCAAGGACAAAGGCTTCAGGCTCAGAACCTCAGGCAGACAATAGAGTATCTAGCTTGGATTTAATCTTAATTTTTCCAGTTACCTTTATGTATGACAAATCAATACTGGTTCTCCAGGCATGTTCCTGGTACAAGGTTTCCTTTTAAAATGCATCTATTTTAAGTTAAAAGATTAGTTGATTTAAAGAAAATCGTTGTATAGGTAACTGTTAAGCGTAGTCTGCAAACATGGCCAAAACCACACAAGTGCTAGAGAATGACTGATGGCCACAAGCACAGGTAGGCGCCATTTTTATCAGCCCCATATTCAGTTGGGGAAACTGAGGCTCCAAGGATGCAGAGCTGGAAGGTGGCAGGACTGGGGTTGCACGAGGTCCTGAGGACAAGGATGAAGCTGACTGCCTGTGCCAGAGGCCGAGAAGCCGTGGCCCAGCCTGCGTGGGTTTGCTTGGCTTCCTGATGCTGGTGCCTGGGTGGGGGTGGGGAGCCAGAGGAGGGAATTTGGAGCCGTTATTATTTCCTTTCATTCAAGCTCTTGACTTTATAAAATGTGGATGTTTTCCAGAGAGCCCAACAAGCACTACGAATAGATTTCATTTGTGTGGAAACAGGCTGATGGATAACTTCCCCCTTCACCAGAACCAACTTCCCTGTCTTACCCTATCATTGTTTATTGAAACAAAGAGGCAGCCCTGCGTCTACGGAGGGCCCAGAGAACAATATCCTGCCTGCAGACCTTTGGCAAGAAATGTGCTCTAAGAGCTGCCTGCACAACGGCCTTCCCAGTACCCCACAGAAGGACGCCATACCAGTTGCTCAGAAGCCTGCCCCAACCCACCTGTCCACCCCCTTGTCCGGGAAGAACCCATGCAGGCCCTTTCAGCAGGACCAGGACTGGGTTTGAGCTTCCCCTGGAATCCACTGATAGTCCCTAACAAAGCCACATCAAAAGTGGCACCCTCTTGCCAGACCTTAGTAATTGGGGTGGGGCACTGCAACCATGGAGACCAGCACTGTTGCTCACAGGCCCAATTAAAATGAGCTGCAGCAAAATGTCCTACAAGTAACACTGCCAAAGCAGGTCACGCAGGCACTTCCCCATTCTGGACCAGCCTCTTCTCTTCCCAAATCTCAGTTGCCTGATCTGTAAAATGGGTACACTAATACCCATCTTGGGGAGCTGTCAAGAAGTTCCAGGAGCAAGTCTGTAAGAGGCCCGTGCAGTCCTAGGAAATGGAAGGGCTCAAAGCCCCGGGGATGTTGTCATGTCGACCAGGGGATAAGAGGCTGAATGTCCACGAAGGACCAGGCCTGGCCCTGATCTTTCCAACAGGCAGTGGGGCTCTCGTTCTTCAAAGGAAGACCAGGTCATGCGGCTAAATGTACATTAGCATTTCTTTACTTTGTTTCCATACATACCCTTTCCCCTCAAAAACTGAGGCCTTCTTACAAGGACAGGTAAGACAAAATGAAAACAAGTTATTTAAAAACAAGTAACAAAAATGAAGGCTGAATGTCATCAAAACGAAAAACCTTTGTGATTCAAAGGACACCATCAAGAAAGTGAAAAGACAACCCACAGAATGGGAGAAAATATGTGTAAGTCATATACTGATAAGGAACTTGCATCCTGAACATATGAAGAACTCTTATGCTTCAACATTAAAGACAAACAACCCAATTCAAAAATGAACAAAGAATCGAATAGACATTTCCCACAGAAGATACACAAGTGGCCAAAAAGCACAAGAAAGGGTGTTCAACATTATTAATTATTAGGGAAGTGTGAATCAGAATCACATCAAGACACCACTTCACACCCACTAAGATGGATAAAATGAAAAAGACAGAAAATAACAAGTGTTGATGAGGTCATGGAGAAACTGGAACCCTGCTGGTGGGAATTTAAAATGGTACAGTGCTTTGAAGAACAGCCCAGCAGTTCCTCAAAAGTTTAAACATAGAGTTACCACATGGCCCAGCAATTCTACTCCTATGCATGTACCCAAATGAAACATGTCTACACAAAAACCTGTACCTGCATGTTCATGGCATTATTATTCCATAAGAGCAAAAAAGTAGAAACAAAAAGTAGAAGCAGGTTGGGCACGGTGGCTCACGCCTGTAATCCCAGCACTTTGGGAAGCTGAGGCGGGTGGATCACTTGAGGCCAGGAGTTTGAGACAAGCCTGGCCAACATGGCAAAACCCCATCTCTAATCACAATACAAAAATGAGCCAGGCATGGTGGCGGGCATCGGTAATCCCAGCTACTTGGGAGGCTGAGGCAAGAGGATCACTTGAACCCGGGAAGTGGAGGTTACAGTGAGCCGAGATTGCGCCATTGTACTCCAGCCTGGGCAACAAGAGCAAAACTCCATCTCAACGACAACTACTACAACAAAAAGGTAGAAATAACACAAGTGTCCATCAACTGATGAGTAGATAAATAAATAAATGTGCTATATCTTTACAATGGAATATCATTCAGCCATAAAAAGGAGTGAAGTGCTGATACATGCTACAATGTGGATGAATCTTAAAAACATTATGCTACAAAAGAAGCCAGTCACAGATGGCCACATACTATGTGATATTCCATTTATATGAAATGTCTGAAATAGGCCTAGAGACAGAAAGTAGATTAGTGGCTGTCAGGGCCTGGGAGGAAAGGGGAACAGGGAGTGACTGCTAACAGGTACAACAGTTTCTTCTTGGGGTGATAAAATGCCCTGGAATCAGAAAGCAGTGATGGTTATATGATTTTGAATCTTTTTAAAGCCACGGAATTGTACTTTAAAAGAATTAGTTCTATGGTATGAGAATTATAATAGATCTCAAAAAAATTGGTATTTTTGTTTTGTTTTTTGTTTGGAAATGGAGTCTTGCTCTGTCACCCAGGCTGGAGTGCAGTGGCGCGACCTTGGCTCACTGCAACCTCTTCCTCCCTGGTTCAAGCGATTCTCGTACCTTAGGCTCCGGAGTAGCTGGGATTACAGGTGTGCGCCACCACGCCCAGCTCATTTTTTGTATTTTTAGTGGAGACAGGGTTTCGCCATGTTGGCCAGGCTGGTCTCGAACCCCTGACTTCAGGTGATCCGCCTGCCTCGGCCTCCCAAAGTGCTGGGATTACAGGTGTGAGCTACTGCACCCGGCCATAAAATTGGTATTTCAAAAAGTCATCTGTAATGGTGGATGAAATATAATTCTGTTTTCACTTATTATTATTATTACAATGGGAACATTTCCTGGGCCACCTCAGCTCGGAGTGACCCTCCCCTCTCCTGAACACCTGTCACCTGTGTCACTTCTGGGCTGTAGAAATGGAAGGTAGAAGGTGAGCTGCTCAGCTCTCTTCAGAGCCCAGCACACACTCAGATCCAACCGTGGCCCGCTGGCCAGCTTCTGTGAGCTGACAAACCCGAGACAATCCCTAAGATATGCCACGCTCACGGCTGTCTAACCAGCACCAGAGACGAGCCTGCCACGTGATGTTTTTAACCTGGGGCTTGAGGGATGGGAATGTACACAGGGAGCCTTACTGGTGTGCTCACCTAATATTCCACATGCTCCTCTGCCTTTCCCAGCCTCCCCACTGGCCACGGACTGCGAGAGGAGGTGATGAGTGTTGCTTCTGGGTCAAGCACTTAAAAGCTTCTGTGCCTCCTTCATCCCTCTCTTCGTCTGCGGCACTGACCATGGGACAACACACTCAAGATGGTGGGGCCACAGGAGCAGCCAGGATCCCCGAGTCACCCAGGGAGGACCCAGAAGAGCTGATGACCTAATCAGATGATGCGTGAGAAAGAAATGAACCTTTGCTGGGAAGAGCCCCTGAGGTTTGGGGGTTTGTTTGTTGTGGCAGCTAGTATAAATCATCCTGACTGGCGCACTGCCCTCTGCAGCTGGAGGCCCTCCAGACCCTTCCTTGGCCTCTCACGCTCCACAGCTGGCAGTTCGACGTCTGAAAGATTTCCTCATTCAACAGCCTGATTTTGAAGGCACGGAGAAGGTGGGGAAAGGCAGATGACAAGCACTGCTGCCGGGCACTTAAGATGCCCCAGCTACCATGCTCAGTACTTGCTGCTTTTATCTGTGATCCTCATCATGGCCCGCACCCTTGACAGATGAGGAAACTGAGGCACTGAGAGGTGAAGCAACTTTCCCAAGCCCACACAGCCCAAAGAGGTGACATCTGGCTTTGAACCCAGGTCTACCTGACTCTAAAGCTCGCCTCCTTCTCAGCACTTTGCTGCCCTCCTGTGAGCTCTCCAACAGCTCTCAACCCCTTCCAAGCCCTACCCTCGGTTGGTGCCCTGTAACACCCCCAAAGCAAAGCTGGCCATGTGTGGGCGACTGATACAGGATTCGAGGCAGGGTCTACGGAGTGGGGTTTGCCTCTTGAGATAAAAACTTCAGGCATGGGTTTGTAGGGCGTCCTCCGTGGTGAGGGAGAACAGAGCTCCAGGCACAGGCATTGCTTAGGCAGGGGCTTTCAGCAATTTTAAGATGGCTTCCAGCAATTTTAAGATGGCGGACACCTCAGGATGTGAGCTCTCCAAGCGTGGCTCCTCAGAGACATGAGACAGGAGAGCTGACTGGCCCATGGAGGGCAGCTTCCAGAGCTCCCCTCAGTGTTTCATTCCAACCAACTCACATTGATTGAGAACCATGTGTTCAGCATCATGCTGGGGCGGGGACACAGAGAGCGGATGCCACTGTCTCCATCCAAAGTGAATCCCCCTGCCTCTGCCGAGAGTGGGTGGACCTTTCCACGGCCCTCATCCTGTGCTCTGTCTTTCCTGGGGACACCCCCATACACCCAGAGACTCAAGACAAAAGCCCAAGGGCATCCTCCTTCTGCCGTTTCGCAAGGCCCTTGTTCCTCCCCATCCCCAAGGCTGCTGGCCCAGCTTGGGGACCTGGGGCAGCTCCCCAGATGGCCTCTTGCCTCCAGTCCTTCCTCATCCCCCTTATTACTCCTCCATGTGGTCAGGGGGATCGTCCTAAAATACAAGTGGCACTCAAAGCACTGGCAGCTCCACACTGCTGCCGCCTCAACACGGCTTCCCAGGGCCTACAGCTCAGAGGGGCCCCCTCCCCATCCCACCCCCAAAGCACTGCCCACCCTGTACCCTTTCCTACCTCTGTGCCCAGGTTTCTCAACCTCAGCCCTATGGACATTTTGCCCCCAGGTAACTCTGGGTAGGAAGCCGCCATGTGCACTCTGGAATGTCCAACGGCATCCATGGCCTCTACGCATCAGATGCCAGGAGCACTTCCCTCCCCCACAATTCTGCCAATTACAAGTATCTCCAGATAGCCCCAAATGCCCACTGCACTGCGCCCACAAAGGCCGCTCCTCCTTCCCCTTCTTCTGTGTCCGGTTTCCTCCTCCACATCCTTTAAGATGTGATTCAGCAGCATCACCTCCTGGAAGCCTCCTCTAGCTCACCTGACCCCACACTTCCCTGAGCACAGCTCCACCACTGCTCCCATTGTGGGGCATTTGGTTAATCTGCTTATGTGTTGGTCCTACTCTGAAGGTGGGCTCCTCGGAATCCCCATCATAGGGCACGGAATCACAACAATGGAACAGTGTGCTCAGAGACCACCCAGGTGAGGGCAATGGACTCTGACGAGAGGCGGAAGAGGCTCTGTGCAGCTGAGGATGTTGGAGATGACTGCAGACAGTGGTGCCTGACACAAGGGTCCTCAATACATGCAGGGATACAGAAGCGAGAAAGACAGAGTAGGGGACAGCGCCTTCATAAGGGCCTTCTGGGGCACAGCCTGAACAAAGGCCACAAGGTATGGACATCCAGGTGAGCCTAGGAAATGGTGTGGCCACAGCCCAGTGTGAAGCCATGGGAGAGGTCCCAGGAAAGGATGCTGGAACAGAAGGAGGTGTAGGCGTGAGGCTCTTGGATGTGTCCTGTAGCCCAAGGTGTGCTCAGCAGAACGGAAAATTGAAAAAAAATTATGGTCAATAACTTTGAGAAATGCTTTGGTAACAGTTAAAGAGGTTTCTTTCTTGCAGGACTTCTCAGAGCCTTGAATATGCTCACATGCTGAGTGAATCTACCAGGGGAGACATGGCATTACAGTGCTGCCCAAGTGTAATTGACCACTGAGGGTTCTTTTTCACAGAGCTTCTCCACTGGCCACTCTCCTATGGTCTACCCTTTGGGAAGCACTGCTCAGAGCTGAGACATACAAGCTACATACTGAGGAGGGGTCCCAAGGCAAGGACAATCTGGGCTTGGGGACAGTGGCTTTGGGGTTGGTCAAAGTCCTCTGAGCCAGTACTGGGGCCTCGGTCACTCGCTCAGCTCCTCAGCCAGCACCTTCCTTCGCTGCATCTGGGGCACTGGGGCACATGAGAAGTAAATGAGGCTCCGGAGCAAGCTGTTATGGGAAGAACTGGGAAAGTAGTGCAAAGTTTATTGTAGGAAAACAGTTGACCCAAGTCATGGATCAACCACCTCCCCTGGAGGCCTCCCTGGTCGTAACATATGGTGTGGCTTAAATTTTTTAAATTGAGGAGAACTTAAGGGAAAAAATGCTGGCAGGCTCTGAGGCACTTGTAAAACCGTCTGAGCTGATGGGGGTGTCTGGGCCCCATCCCTCCAGGAGACGGAGGCAAGGCTGAGCAGAGGTAGGGAGGTCTGGAGAGCTCAGGTCAGGGGCTGCCAGCAGGGGCTTCTGGACAAGGGTGGCCACGGGGCAACCCGGTGGCAGCCCTCAGTGGCTGCCCCAGTGCCTGCCTGTACCCTGTTCTTGGCTAAGCCACAAGAGCCTATCCAGCCAGCAAGGTCAGGCAAAGGGAGCATTCCACCCTCACTGCAGATCAGAGCCAGGCCGCAGACAGTGGGAGGATAGTGAAGGGGGGTGAGGAGACTACACCCAGGGGAAACACCCAGGGCTCTAGAATCACCCAGACTTGGGTTCAAATTCTAGCTCTGCCACTCACTAGTTGTGTGACTTGGGATGTGACAGCTCCCCTGAGGCTCTCCTTCCTTATCGGTAAGATGGAACCAATATAATCTGCATCCCGCAGTGACAGCAAGGACTATAGACAGTGGTGCCTGACACAAGGGGTCCTCAATACATTCTAGTTGCCATTGTTTGGGGGGAACACATGTGAGTGGGCAGCCCTATGGGGGCACAGATGAAGCGCTGGACTGGGCCAAGCTGAGCCACCGTGGGAAGATGCCTCTGCAGAGGGCAGCTGAAGACCCCTTCAGCAGAGTGGCCTCTCACACTATTCAGCTCTGTGGCCTCAGTGGCCTGTCTGTAAACAGGGCAACCTCTCATGGATACACGAACCATCAGAGACGTCTCGGACGCATGCAGCACACCATAGGAGCCCAGCCAGGGAGCTGTCATCATTATGCCCTCTAGGGCGCATGCACCCCTCTAAGCTCAGGGCACGTGTTTATGCCCAGAGTGTCCACACTGTCTTGAGTGGTGGCCAGGAGATCAAAAATGTATCTAGCCAGAGCCCCGTCAATACAACACCGGCTGCGACCGGGTGAACAGGGACCCTGCTGAGAACGTCTCCTCGACTGTGTCCACCTGAGAACCTCACAGACAGCAACAGGCCCATATCTGGAGCATAGCAAGGCCCCCAAGGTGGGGGCAGCTGTGCCTACCCAGGGCCACACCTTGTCCAGAGCAAACTAGCCCCATTCTATGCCTAGAAGTGTTTTATAAACATAAATTCTGTCATTTCTGAAAAGTGCAAAAGGGCTGGGGGTGTTTGCAGTTCACAGAAAGAGAATTGCATGGATTATGGTGGATGCAGAAGCAGAGAAACAGCAAGGGGAGGCAACAAGGTGATGGCGACTTTGGTCTGTGTGCGCATTAGGGATTCCATCCAGCAGGCTGTCCAGAGTGGAGCGTGACAAAGGGCAACGCTTCTGGGCGTGAGGTTGGGCTCACCCTGCAAGGGAAATGGCCACTGCCAACTGCTGATGCTGGAGAAGAACGAGGGCTACATTTGGTGCAGGAGGTGCCGGGGGTAGGGGTGACTGATGGCCAAGACCTTCCACAGGCTGTGGTGACCTCAGTCCACTGGCAGCCTGGGATGGGCACCAGGAGGTATACCCTTCCGGGGAGCTCGTTGGCCCACAGGGTCCTGAGCAGGGTGAAGCCACCACTGGCCCCGGGGGATGGGACACACGCAAAGCTATTCCCACATAGGTCTCATCTCAGGCTCTCAACACCTCCGGGAGATGAGTCTGACAGGAAGGCCACTTTTAAGAAAGGGAAACAGAGGCCCAGGGAGGGAATGTGGCTTGACCAAGTGGGCAGAACCACTGACACTAGAACACTAAATGGTTTGAGAACACACTTTTGTGAAGGTGAGTCAAGAGGAAGCAGATCTTGGAGAACCGAGGCTGCTGGACCCCAAGGACAATGGTACCCGGTACCCCGATGCTTCAACCATCCAGTGGGTGGCCCCGAGGTGGGGTCGGGGTGGCCCCTGACCCTTCAGAATACTCCAGAATGTGTTTCAGAATTCTCTTCATTCTTTGATATAGTTGGGCACCCCCTTTCCCTCCCAGTCAACCCCCAACACTTCCCCTCCACGCTGACCTCTCAGAACCGCCCTGCTAAGCCCTTCCTTCTGGGCACTTCTCCTCCTGACCTTGGCCAGGCCTCCATCTGCCCTACCACAAATGGTTGGGTGTGGGCACACGGCAGCATGGTGACCCTTGAAGGGGCTGGGCCCCAAGAAGCAGGCATCCCGCCCCTACTCCAGGCCTGGCCTAGACCATCCCCATCTTGGCCCTGCCAGGCTTGGGCACTCTCTGGGGGAGGATGAGAACTGTGATCTCAGGAGGTCAACAACAGCCACCAGCCCAGCACTTAACAGCTCCCCACGTGGCCTGGCACAGACTTAGGGGCTCCTATTTTTGGATAAGGCCTCCTGTGCCACCTGCTGTGGGGTTTGGAAGACTCCTTACCTTTGGGGTGAGGTACTTGGTCATAATTTCCTTCCCTTTCTCTCCCAGTTTTTCATCTGGAGTAACTTCATATTCTGCCTAAAACAGAAGGAGAAAAAGAACAATAACAGGTTTGCTCATGAGCTTCTTATAGTTACAGAACCTCACAGCCCCTGGAGGAAACTCCCTAGAGGCCACCTGACCAATCCCCTTTTCCTGCCGGTCAGGAAACCAGGGGAGAAGACCTGGCCACAGAGCCCCGATATTTAGTCCAAACTACTTTGCCCTTTCTCACAGATGCTGGGTCTCAGGATGGCGGTGCTCCACGCAGACTGCACATCAGAATCAGCAGGGAGCCCTGAGCAAACACTGATGCTAGGCCCCACCCTAGACCCATGAAACCAGGCTTTCCAATGGGCCATGAGGGCTGGCACCTGGGCAGCCGGGGTTGAAGACCACTGACTTAGATGAATCAAAGGAAACTACTGGAAAAATAACAGCCCACCAGACTGGAAGGCTGCCGAGAAGCTGCCTTAGGTCACTCAGACCTCGTAAGCTGTGTGATCTTAGACAATTTGCTTAACCTTTCTATGAAACACAGATGATACCAGCACCTAGGTATGCAGTGATTATGCAGACGGAAGTGATCAAGCTCTTGGCCTGGGGCCTGGCCCATCATAAATAATAATAAACAGTTGCTATAGTTACCGCCATTGTGATTATTACACCTTGCAAGGATAAACAATAATGTGGATGCCTGGTCTTTTCCAGGTTTTTAGTTTACAAAGTGAACATACACAGGTTTTTTAAGATGTTCTTATCTGAACCTCGAAAGAGCCAGGGCAGTGACACAGGAGAACAGGGGCTGCCATCCCACCCCCTTGGGAGTGGAGATCCCGAGGGCCCGCAGCGGGAAGGGACTTGTGTAGGGTCGTGCAGTGGGAGGTGGCAGGGCTGGGACTCGAACCTCCAAGCGCAGGGCTTCTCCTCAACCACACCGATGAATTTAGGACTCCGATGGCTAGCCAAGCCAGGGGGCCCAAGCTCTAAAGATGGGAGGTCTCCAAAAAACAGACTTTTTCATTTTCCTGAATCCCAGAGGGGTTCCTTTGCTCACATCTGACGCACTTGCCACATGGATGCCTCGAGTCAATAAAAAGCCTGAGTAAGCGGCCCTTTCTCATTCAGACAAAAGAGCTAATTGCAAATTGTTTATAACCATTTCAAAATCCACCACCCAAGGATTTGTTAGCCTCTGTCCAAAAGTACAGCTATTTCAAAAGAGGCAGGAAATGACACTGGCACAGACGGACCCGAACTCCTCCCCAGGCGTCCCACCACGCAGTCAGATGCCCATCCAGCCCTCAGGGAAACTTCACACCTCAGTGTCTAGGGTCTGATTCCTCCCAGGCCAGCCAAAGGGAGCACGCAGGCGGCACTCGCAGTGACCACAGAGGCAGCCAGGCTCGTTTCCAACCACAGTGAGTGAGTGTCCTTGTCTTGCCCTCTCTCTTCTAATGGAGAGCCAAGATCCAACGATTTTCTCCCACGGAGAAACATGAACACTACAATCATTTAGATCACAGGGAGATAGGGCAGTGGTTCTGCAAGGAATCCCACCCCTCATTTTATAGGGCTGGACACAGAGGCTCAGAGAAGTCAGGGACTTGCCCAAGGTCACAGCTGCCGGACTGGCGCGCTGGCCTCTGGATTCCCACTGGGCCGCGTGGGCAGAGCTTCTCCCCAGAGGTCAATTCCTCTTCCACATCAAGATGAGCCTTGAGGGACTGGGGACTTCTTGATGATTTGACTTGATAGATGAATTCCTGAGATGCTTTAAGGTGGCTCTCTCTTCTTGACTTTTTCCTGTTATTTTCTTCCTCTGTGTCCCCTGTCGCTCCCCTAAACCTGAGTGCGCATGTGTGCACATACACGTGCCCACACACACAGATACACGCACCCACACACCCAAACATGCACGTGCCCACACACACACCCACACCCACACCCACACACCTACATACACGTGCCCACAGACATAGATACACACCCCCACACACCCAAACATGCACGTGCCCCCACACACACACCCACACACACCCACACACCTACACACACGTGCCCACAGATACACACCCACACACCCAAACATGCACGTGCCCCCCACACACACCCACACACCTACCCACACGTGCCCACACCCACACACACCCACACACCCAAACATGCACGTGCCCCCCACACACACACCTACACACACGTGCCCAGACACAGATACACACACCCACACACCCAAACATGCACGTGCCCACACCCACACCCACACACACCTACACACACGTGTCCACAGACACAGATACACACACCCACACACCCAAACATGCACGTGCCCCCCACACACACAGCCCTATACACACGTGCCCACACAGATACACACACCCACACACCCAAACATGCACGTGCCCACACACACACACCTACACACACCTACACACACGTGCCCACACAGATACACACACCCACACACCCAAACATGCACGTGCCCACACACACCCCCACACCTACACACACGTGCCCACAGATACACACACCCACACACCCAAACATGCACGTGCCCACACACACACATCCACACACCTACACACACGTGCCCACAGACACGCAGATACACACACCCATACATGCACCCACACCCCCCCACACGTGCCCACACACACAGATACACACACCCACACACCTACACACACGTGCCCACAGACACAGATACACACACCCACACACCCAAACTTGCACGTGCCCACACACACACACCCACACCCACACACACCCACACACCTACACACACGAGCCCACACATACACACACCCACACACCCAAACATGCACGTGCCCCCCCACACACACAGACACCCACACACCTACACACACGTGCCCACAGACACAGATACACACACCCACACACCCAAACATGCACGTGCCCACACACACACACCCACACACCTACACACACGTGCCCACAGACATGCAGATACACACCCATACACGCACCGACACCCCCCACACGTGCCCACACACACAGATACACACACCCACACACACCCACACACCCACGTGCCCACACACAGACACACCCACACCCACACACCCACACACACGTGCCCACAGATACACACACCCACACACACGTGCCCACAGATACACACACCCACACACCCAAACATGCACGTGCCCCCACACACCCACACCCACACACAGGTGCCCACACAGATACACACACCCACACACCCAAACATGCACGTGCCCACACACACACACAGACACCCACACACCTACACACACGTGCCCACAGACACGCAGATACACACACCCATACACGCATCCACACCCCCCCACACGTGCCCACACACACAGATACACACACCCACACACCTACACACACGTGCCCACAGACATGCAGATACACACACCCATACACGCTCCCACACCCCCCACACATGCCCACACACACAGATACACACACCCACACACCCACACACCACGTGCCCACACACAGACACACAGATACACACACACGTGCCCACACACAGACACACAGATACACACACCCCCACACACACGTCCACAGACACACAGATACACACACACCCCCACACACACATGCCCACACACAGACACACAGATACACACACCCACACACCCACACACACGTTCCCACACACAGACACAGATACACACACCCACACACAGACACCCACACACCCACACACGTGCCCACACACACATACATCCACACACAGAGACACCCACACATCCACACATACACGTAGCCACACACAGACACACAGATACACACACCCACACACACCCACACACCCACATAGCTACACACACCCACACACACACCCACATACCCACACAGAGACACACGGATACTCACACCCACACTCACGTGCCCACAGATACACACCCCCATACACCCACCCACACACACAGACACACACACCTACAGACACAGATACCCACAGATACCCACCCAAACACACCCACACCCCACACAGACCCACAGACACACACACACACACACAGATACCCACACATACCCACACACCCACGTACCCACACACAGACACATGGATACTCACACCTACACACACACACACTCACACGCAGACACCCACACACCCCCACACACACGTACCCACACGTAGATACACGGATACACACACCCACACACACACCCACACACCCACACACACCTACACACACCCACACACACCCCCATACACACGTGCCCACACAGATACACCCACACAGACACCCACACACCCACACACACGTACCCACACAGATACACACCCCCATACACAGACACCCACACCCACACACACCCACACACACTCAAACACACACACAGACACACATACCCACAGATACCCACCCACACACACTCACACACCCCCACACAGACCCAGGCACACACACAGATACCCACACACACCCACATAGACAGCCACACACAAACACCACACACCCACAGATACCCATCCACACAAACACACCCGCACCCCTACACACACACGTACAGACACCCACACACACAGACACATACCCCATATGGAGTGCTGATTCCAGGCTCACCCTACATGGCAGGGTATTATTATTATATCTACATGGTAGATATTATCAGTCCCGATTTGCAGATGAAAAAACTAAGGGTCTGAGAGGTTCCAATACAGCACAGCTAGCAAGCGACAGGGCAGCAGTGGTGTCTCCAAAGGGGCTGAGCCCCTCTAGAGCCAGCTGCCTGCTGTTTTCCAGAATGAGAAGCACCCAGGGTCCTGCTGCCCCTGGACAGCCCGCCGTTGGTCCGGCACCATGGGAATGTAGCTAGACTGCTCCGCAGGACCCAGGCCCTGGGCAAATGGCCGGCCATCATTTGGGGTAACTCTATACCATCCAGAACACTAGATTTGCACTGTACCAAAATACATCTGTGAAGGTGGCTCTACTTAACCAAATGGAGGCCTGGGGCTCACTAATCAGCCTCAATAACCAGCTAAAAATAACTCTTGCTGTGGGTACTAAAACCCACGTTAAAAAAAATAACATCCCTTTCAGGTCAGCTGCCTCCCGGCAGAGGCCCCGCTGGTGGATGGGCACGCAGGTCGGCAGGGCGGCAGCGGGAGCACGCGGGGACAGGCCTCCCCCGCTGGGACCAAAAGGCCTTTCTCTGAAGAGTCCGTGCCAGGCCACCACTTGAAGAGCGTTTGTGTTGGGAGGCGGAAAACGGATGGAAGGCCTCCAGCTGGGCTTTTTGCACTGATTAAGACACCTAGTGACAGGCCATGTCTCCACAGTGACCCCCTGAGGGGAGTCCTGAGAGGCCACCTACAGAGGAAAGGTACCATCCAGGGTGGCTCCCCTGGACGGGCCGAGCTCAAGGCAGATCACACTCCACAAGGCTGGGGCCACCCTGGAAACCACTGCTCTGAGAAAACCCTTGCCCAGGTCGGGGGAGAAAGCTTAAACCAGCTTAACCAGCAAACATAAGCAGCAAGTAAGAGTTTGTGCCAACAACCCAGAATTTTACAATTAGATGTAGCTCGGGAAATAGCAGCCAGACAATGATTTCAATGAAAAGAAAGGTAAACCGTATGCAAAGAGTGCCCTCGTGACCTCCATCTGCAAGAGAGTCCCTTCCAACCAGAGAGAGAGAGATGGGCCTTGTACCCTCCCCGAAACACAGGCACCTCTGCTGTTCTCATCATTTAAAGCTCTCTTAGCCAGGGGTGGTGGTTCACACTTGTAATCCCAGCACTTTGGGAGGCTGAGGCAGGCAGATCACCTGAGGTCAGGAGTTCGAGACCAGCCTGCCCAACATAGTGAAACCCTGTCTCTACTAAAAATACAAAAAATTAGCCAAGCATGGTGGCGGGTGCCTATAATCCCAGCTACTTGGGAGGCTGAGGCAGGAGAATCGCTTGAACTTGGGAGGCGGAGGTTGCAGTAAGCTGAGATTGTGCCATTGCACTCCAGCCTGGTGCTCTCCCTGCCCAGAGCTCAGTTCTGACAGCCAGGTTGCCAGGGAGCACCCACGACAATCCACAATCCAGATAATTGCCAGGTGCCAACAGGGAAGACACCACTGAATGAGCCTTCTCCCTGCATTGTGATTTATGCCAAACACAGGGGTGGCCTTTGCGGGGAGATGCTGCTCTAACACAAAATGCAGACTATTACATTGAGCTTAAGGAACAAAGAATTATTTCTACATCTGTGCCTCCCAAAGAGTGGAAACATCTATGTGCATCTTAGTTTATAGCCCTAATACTTCATTCTCTTGGCCTGCCCTAATTGCATCATCAATCTCGGAATCTGCCAGGGAAAATATATCCTGGCTATGAAGACACATTTCCTTCAGATGCTTTTAAGAACCTGCCACGTTTTCAAAGAAGCCGGCCCTGGGTTTAGAAAGGGCAGTCTGGGCTGAATTCCTCCTGGCCTTAGACTAACTTTAGATGTCACCTCCTTCTCCCAGGAGACCTTCTTCTGCCCTGACAGGAAGATGAAGTCAGAGATGTCGTGAGGTCTTGCCACCTCCAGCTTTTGTAATTATTGATGTGGTCAGCTTTTCCAGAGTCCTTGAGGCAGGGACAAGCGACACGCCTGGTCAGCACAATGCTCACCATGCACCCCGCTGGAGAAACACTTGGATCCACCCCCACGGCCCCAGCTTCTCGTCTGTGCTGACCGCGTGGGCCGCCCCTCCAGAGCCCCTCTAGCCCTCTCCCACCCTGCTGTAGGGGTGGAGTGGTGGGGTGGTTTTCTGCTGGCTCCGTCCCCGCCTGGGCACCGCAGGCTCCTGGACCCTCTTCTCCAGACCCGACTCCTGTGGGCAGCCTTCTCCCACGATCCCACGTCAGTCCCTTCCCTTGGCCCTGCAGGTTGCGGGGTGGTGGAGGCTCAGGGGTGCTGCATCAGCAGCTACTGATTTCCCTCCCACGCTTTGTAAATAGGCCCTAATTAAATTCCTCCATTCACACATGGGGCCGGCCATCTGTTTTCTGCCAGGACCTGGCTGATGCCCTGCACGGTGCTTCAGATGGGTGGGCACTTGCCTTGCTTCCTTTCTGCTCCCCAGTGAGAATGGCGAGCAGTGCATGAAGGGGGTGTTCCCCAGGGGCCCCAGGGTCAGATGGACCTGGTCAACCCCAGAGCTTGTGCCCGCCTGGGCAAAGTGTTCTCTAATCTCTGGCTCTGGATCCCATCTGAGCGGCCCTCTCAGGCCTCAGTCAGAAGGGATTCACTGGCCCATCTCAGGGCAACACGAGATGGAACCTGAGAAGGGAGGGAAGAATGGACTCCTGTCCACGTTGGGTGGAGAATGAAAGTGGTAGGAGTGACTCCGGATTTCCTGAGGTACCACAGCCACCAGCTTGTGAATCGTGGCCTGGCCAGAGTCAAACACTGAAGAGAAGGCAGGAGGGAAGGGGGGCTGCATCTCTCCGCGTGGTGGAGGGGACAGGCTCGCCTCTCTCAGGGGGAGGGGACAGGCTCGCCCATCTCAGGGGAAGTGATAAGCTCCCTGGTGGCAGAGGGTGACATGGTTTGGCTGTGTCCCCACCCAAATCTGATCATGAATTGTATCTCTCACAATTCTCATGTGTTGTGGGAAGGACCCGGTGGTGGGAGGTAATTGAATCATGAGGGTGGGTCTTTCCGGTACTGTTCTCGGGATAGTGAATAAGTCTCACGAGATCTGATATTTTGTTTGTTTTTTGAGATTTTGAGATGGAGTCTCACTCTGTTGCCCAGGCTGGAGTGCAGTGGTGCGATCTCGGCTCACTGCAACCTCTGCCTCCTGGGTTCAAGTGATTCTCCTGTCTCAGCCTCCCAAGTAACTGGGACTACAGGCGCACACCACCATGCCCAGCTAATTTTTGTATTTTTAGTAGAGATAGGGTTTCACCATATTGGCCAGGCTGGTCCCGAACTCCTAACCTCAAATGATCTGCCCATCTTAGCCTCCCAAAGTGCTGGGATTACAGGTGTGAGCCTGCGCCTGGCCCGATCTGATGGTTTTATAAAGGGCAGTTCTGCTGCACACGCTCTTCTATCTTGTGTCCCGCCATGTAAGACGTGCCTTTCACCTTCCATCATGACTGTGAGGCCTCCCCAGCCACATGGAACTGTGAGTCCGTTAAACCTCTTTCTTTTGTAAACTGCCCAGTCTTGGGTATGTCTTTATAAGCAGCCTGAAAACGGACTAATACCAAGGGGCTGTGCCATCCTGCTTCCTGTCTGCCCCATCACTCTTCTCCTAAGAGCTCCACCCATCCTCACCTCCACCAGCTGCTTTTCCTCCTTCCCTCTCAGAATTGTTTCTCTGTCTCCACATCCAGCAGGATCCAAAGGCTACCAGGAAAGGTCTTTAACTTTCCTCATTACTCTTTTTGTTCTAAGTGAAAAGAATCCCAGCCTAACCTAGTTCAACAAAACTGTAAGCTCCTGGCTCCTGGAATCTGAGGATGAGCTGAACAACCAAATTGTGGGGAAATCAGAAAAGCAGCTGGGCCCACAGCCTAGAAACCAGGGACACAAGCACTTCTGTAGCCCCCATCATCTGTGGTGTGTGTGTGTGTGTGTGTGTGTGTGTGTTGCTCATGATCTCTGGGTGCTGACTGGCTTGTTCCAGTGTAGGAAACATGGCAGTCCACAGTTCCCAGGGTTTTTATGTTAAGCTTTCTCTAGCAGGGAAGAACTTCCCCTTGAGGCCATCAATTCCAGGGAAAGGACTCATTGGCCTGCCTTGGCTCACAGACCCCCTCCTACTCCAGTCAACTGCAGCTTGGGGGTGACATCATTAAGAACATGGCAGCTTCTAGGACAGCCATGTTATTTGGGAATGCGGGTGGGGCACCCAGGAGACTGGATGATCCCACAGACGTGCACTATATAAACCCATTTTAGAAGTGGCACTTTTTGAAGACAGCCCTGCTCCCGCGGTCTGGCTTCCTAGCTGTTCTGACTGTCTCTATGTGCATCTGAAAAACTATAAGCACCCTCCACTCTTCCCATTTTGGGGGATCACACCAGTGAGAGAAAGACGAAGACAAATACTGGATTCTCATAAACAAGAGAAGCAGAATATTTAGCCCCCGGTGAGGCAGAGTGGATCATTTCACAATAAAATTTCAAATGGTCAGGGACATCTGAAGCCAGGTGATAGCCCACTAATTTTATGTCATCGCCTAGAGTCTAGGCTACTTAGTGGATAGGAATGCCTCTTAGCATTTCCTATATGAGATTTCATTTGTTGTAACCTCATATTTGTAGTCGCCTGCCTCCAAAGTGGCCTTCAATAATCCTTGCCTCATTATTCATGCTCCAGGAAAGTCTCTTTCCATATGAAACAGGGCTAACCAGTGCTACCAGTATGATATTAGGGAAATGGTGTGGATGCTCTAAGGCTAGGTCATAGAGGGCACTGCAGCTCCTACCATGCTCTCTTGGATTGCTCGCTTCAGAGAAAGCCAGCCATGTTGTGAGGACGCTCAAGCAATCCCATGGAGAGGCTTCCTCCTGCCAATAGCCAGCACCAACCTGCCAGGCATGTGAATAACTGCGGATGCAGATCCTCCAGCCACGGTCAAGCCTTCAGATGACTGCAGCCCAGCCAACTTCTTGATATCTCACCTCATGAGAGACCTTGAGCCAACAGCACCTCGTGAAGCCATGCCCAAATTCCAGACCCACAAAACCATCACCTAATAACGGTTGACTGTTGTTTCAAGCCACTGTGTTTTGAGGTGAACTAATACTGTGTGGGCCTCAGTGGCTCATGCCTGTAATCCCAGCACTTTGGGAAGCCACGGCAGGCAGATCAGTTGAGATCAGGAGCTCAAGACCAGCCTGGCCAACCTGGTGAAACACTATCTCTACCAAAAATACAAAAATTAGCTGGGCATGGTGGCACATGCCTGTAATCCCAGCTACTAGGGTGGCTGAGGCACGAGAATCACTTGAAGCCAGGAGGTGGAGGTTACAGTGAGCTGAGGTCACACCACTGTACTGCAGCCTGGGTGAAAGAGTGAGACTCTGTCTCAAAAAAGAACAGCAACAACAAAAAAACCCAAAGCTAATACTGAACACATATTTTAACTTGTAGCTGGTGTTGCTTAATTCACTTCAAAATTTTCCTTGGCCAGGTACAGTGGCTCATGCCTGTAATCCAGCACTTTGGGAAGCCAAGGTAGAAGGATCACTTGAGGCCAGAAGTTCAAGACCAGCCTGGGCAATACAGGGAGACCCCATCTCTAAAAAAAAAAAACAAAAAAACAAAAAATGAACAAACAAACAAACAAACAAAATTATTTGATTAGCCAGGCATGGTGGCCTGCGCCTGTAGTCCCAGCTACTCAGGAGGCTGAGGTGGGAGGATTCGCTTTGGGCCGAAGAGTTTGAGGCTACGGTAAGCTATGATCATACTACCACACTCCAGCCTGGGCAACAGAGTGAGACTCCATCTCTTAGGAAAAAAAAATCTTTATTTTTTTAATCTTTCATTTAACCAGAAAGCAAGCTGCACAAGGGCAGGAACTTAGTTCTCCTGTTCATTGTGTTCTCCCAACTGCTAGAACAGAGCCTGGCACACAGGAGCCACCCCATAAATACGCACTGGGTGAATCTGGTTCTGTATCTGCCAAACATCCCTCAATCCCAAAGAGAAGAGACCTGAACCCATTAAGTCTAACCCAAGTGTGGAGACAAGATGGTTTCAAATGAGCCAGCATCTGGTCAAGGCTCCCAGGGAACAGGTTAGAGAGAAGTCCATCAGTCTCCAAGATGCCCAAGACTTTTTGGCCTGTGGGGGATGACACTAGCCTGGACCCTCTTCAATCCCCTGGCCAGCTGGGCAAACTCTTTGCCCTTTAGAGACCAGACCTAGTCATGGCTGAGGTCACTGACTCCATTTCTTGCTGAGAGGGCAGCTGGCAGTGGCAGGAGAAAAGTCTTTCTCAGGTTCCTGGAAGACCCTTGACAACCAACAGCAAAGGCCAAACTCCCCCTGCAGTCTAGTAAATGATGCGCAAACAGTTCTGCTGCCCAGAAAATCACCTGGGCCCTCTTTAAAAAGCAGCTGCAGTCTTCCACTTGACTTGAGAAATGCAGACATTAAGACTGTGCAGAAGGCCTGGCATGGTGGCTCACATCTGTAAACCCAGCACTTTGAGAGGCTGAGGCAGGCGGATCACTTGAGGTCAGGAATTCAAGACCAGACCAGCCAACATGGCGAAACCCCATCTCTACTAAAAATACAAAATTGGCTGGGTGTGGTGGTGCGCACCTGTAATCCCTGCTACTCGGGAGGCTGAGGCAGGAGGATCACTTGAACCCAAGAGGCGGAGGCTGTAGTGAGCTGAGATCGCGCCACTGCACTCCAGCCTGTGAGAGACAGTGAGACTCTGTCTCAAATTTAAAAAAAAAAAAAATACTGTGCAGGAGAGGAGCCTTTCCCAGGGACTACATCAGAGTCCAACGGGGACAGGATATTTTTAAAAGCTCTACTTGGTAGAAATTCAACAGAGAGATGGGAATGGCGTGGATGGCGCTGGCTGAGTCAGGCAGCACCCGGGGCACTACTGCAACACCAAGGACCCCGTCGCCTCCTCCCTCCTCTGGGTTCCGGTTAGGATGGAAGAAACCCATCCTTTTAGACGAGAAGTTACGCCAGCCCTGGAAAACTCAATAAAGTCTCCGTGTGTAAAAGAGGTGTTCCAGAGGCTGGTCATTTGACGTCAAGACAGGCGATGAAAAAGTCTCGCTAACTCCCAGGGATGCAGATGAAAATGCAGAAGGGATGGGGTCGGCCTCTCGTGAGTGGCAGCTTCATTAGGGTAGATGTAAAGGCATTTGACGTGCTGACACAGGGAGCCAGACTCACATTTCCTTTCCAAAAAACAGCTCTTGGTACAGGCCCAGAGAGAGGGAACGATGGCACGACCAGAATGAAAATGGGCATCCATTGGATTTTTTTTTCCCCCCTTTTCAAACTGACTATAAGTGTCTAACAAAACACGTGGCTGGAAAATTCCACTGACTCCTAGGCTTAGCCTCACTCTGCTCTGCCTCATCAACTCTCTAGATGGCTCCCAAAGCTGCTGCTGCCTCCTCTTCTCCAAACGGTCTGGGGCCCTTGGTCCGGGGCATCTTTTGTCCTCACGCTTCTCCATCCACGTGGATTTGTTTCCTTGGTGAGCTCCTCCAGCCCAGGGCTCTCTAAACACCAGCTATATATATGTTGACAACTCCAAGGCTGGGCACGGAGGCTCATGCCTGTAATCCCACCACTTTGGGAGGCCAAATCAGGCAGATCACTTGAGCCCAGGAGTTTGAGACCAGCCATGGTAACATGGCGAAACTGTCTCTACAAAAAATACAAAAATTAGCTGGGCGTGGTGGCGTGTACCTGTAGTCCCAGCTACTTGGGAGGCTGAGGCAGGAGGATCACCTGAGCTCAGGAGGCAGAGATTGCAGTGAGCTGAGATCACACCACTGCACTCTAGCCTGGGTGACAGAGTAAGAGTCTCAAAAATAAAAATTAAAAAAAAAAAAGTTGACAACTCCCAATTTTCCATTTCCAGCCCAGACCTTTCTCATGAAGCCGGACTTGAATACCCATCTCCCCTGGAGCTTTGCCACTCAAGGATCTGGTGGACATCCCAAGGCGCGTGTACCTAAAACAGAGCTCTTGATTTTCCCCAAAAGGTGACCCTCCCGCAGCCTTATCCTTACTCCATCTTTCCATTTGTTCAGGTCAAAACTTTGAAGTCTTCCTTAACTCTTCTCTCATCCCCAATCTATCAGAGAATACACCTTCCACACAAGTCTCAAATCCAACCACTTCTCACCACCGCCAGAGGCTACTAAGCTGGCTTGAGCCACCAGCTGCTCTCACCTGGCCTGCTGCAACAGCCTCCTAGCAGATCTCCCTGCTCCCACCTCTGCCCCTCAAAGCCTGCTCCCAACATGGAAACCAGAGGGATTCTTTAAAAACCTAAGTCACAGATGGGCATGGTGGTGCACACCCGTATTTGCAGCTACTTGGGAGGCCAAGGCAAGAGGATCACTTGAGTCCAGGAGGTTGAGGCTGCAATGAGCTATGAACCCACCCCTGCACTCCAGCCTGGATGACAGAGTGAGACCCTATCTCATAAATAAAATAAAATAAAATAAAACCCCAAGTCAGACCATGCCACTGCTCTGCTAAAAACTCTCCAGTGGCTCCCCCATTTCACTCAAAGTCAAAGTTCTCTGATGGCACAAAGTTTTACATGATCAGCTCCTCTCCCACCCCCTCTGCCCCTCCTCCCTCCCCTGCAACTGCGGACACTCGTGCCTTCAGGCCTTTGTGCTGGCTGTTCCCTGCCTGTAACACCCTTTCACCACATATTCACTTGGCTACCTCCTCCAACGACTTCCTGGTCCTCAATCAAATGTCGCCTTTTCAGACTCCAATGCTGACCATCCTACTTCATGATACAACCAGCCTCCCCATATCCAAACTCCCAACCTCCTTTAACCTGCTCCAGTTCTTTTTCCATCCCAGTCCTCACCTTCGAACATTCCATGTCATTGGCTTATTATGCTCATGGCCTCAGAGGCAGCATGATGCAGAGGAAGGAGCCTGGACTGGGAGCCAGGAGACCTGGGTTCTGGGCCTACCTCTGCCCCTCACATGCTCTTTGACTCTAGGCAAACCACCAACCTCCACTGGGCCCAATCTGAGCATCACTCAACTGTTAGGTGTGGCACTGTGGGCTGAGGATTCACAGACCATGGGCCACTTCTGTGCCACCAAGAAACTCTGGCTAGTGGAGGGACAGGCACACAGACCCCTCAATGGCTAGGTTCACTGAGCCTCAATGCTATTCCAGACATGGTAGGAACTCATGTAGTCTCTACCTAACACCTCGCCCATCAACAGATACAGCTACATCCCCACTTACAGATGAAGACACAAAGTACACGAGGGGTTAAACACCTGCCCATGGTCTCACCAACAGATGGTGGCAGAGCCATTTTGTCTTGGCATCCTATCTCTGGAGGCTGCACTGTCCATCATCCACCTCTGCCAGCACGGGGCAGCAGTGTGGCTCAGGTGCAAGTGAGAAGCAAGCACCCACAGCAGAGGCGCACAGCAGGAGAGAGAGGAAGAGGGAGATCGGGGGGCCTCTGAGAACAGGGGACAGAAGGACAAGCAGGCATTTGCCAGGCAAATGGGATCGTGGGGAGGATTTCAGGCAGGGAGGCCTGAGGGAGCTAGGGCCAAGAGGCTTGAACTCTCCTGGCAAGTCAGAAACGCCAGAAGTGGGTAGTCGGGCCGGAACACAGGGCTGAAGAAAGACTCCGGGAAGGCCAAGGGTGAAAAGGTGGGCAGGAGCTGATGCTGGAAGATCTAGTAAGTCAGCCTCAGAACCTAGACTTTATCCTAGATGTCATTACTTCCCAACCCTGGATACATATTAAACCCCTGGGAGATTTGAAAAACGCCAATAGGTGCTAGAATCGATGGCCTAGTGGTAATAACCATTGTGCCAAACTGTGGCCTGCAACTGCTATGTCCCAGTAAAAGGAATCACAGCTCCTCGGAAAAACAATGGATCTAGTACAAGATGAGCCCAGAACCCTGGGTCATATCAGACAGCAAGGAGACTACTGATAACTGCTGGAGCCCAGCCAGGGACTCAGAAGCCAACCTGGAGAGGCCCCCACTAGCCACTGATGAGACGATGAGCATCAGTCAGGATAATGACTACGGTGCAACAATACACCCGCAACATGTTTAAAACCAAGAGTTAAAAACAGTTACTGCTACTGGAGGATGGTAGTGAACCAGTTTGGTATTTTAGAAGCATTAATGCAAGAAAAGAATCAACCATTTCCTCTATGAACTTTACCACTGGGTCAGCACATGGTCATCAAAAGGAAGTGCCTCTGTTGGCAAATGAAGAAGGAATGGCAGAATTAGAATGTTGCCATGTTGCAAGCCCTTGTTAATTACCAGATTCAGGTACAGACTAGCAATAGCTGCTACCATTTCAAAAAGAAAGACAACCAGATGGTATATGCCCCCTGATGGAAGAACATGAAACCACTGAGGAAGTCGAATCCCACTCCACCCTGCAAAAAGGGAAACTGAATTTGGTCAAGTTTGTAGATCCAACTAGCAATGTATAAGAAATATAGAGGAGCCTGGCCGGGCATGGTGGCTCACGCCTGTGGTCCCAGCACTTTGGGAGGCCGAG
This sequence comes from Pongo abelii, assembly GCF_028885655.2. Taxonomy (NCBI): domain Eukaryota; kingdom Metazoa; phylum Chordata; class Mammalia; order Primates; family Hominidae; genus Pongo; species Pongo abelii. The sequence goes on along the minus strand of NC_071993.2, from coordinate 126,435,941 downwards.
CTGGGTGGATCACGAGGTCAGGAGATCGAGACCATCCTGGCTAACACAGTGAAACCCCATCTCTACTAAAAATACAAAAAATTAGCCGGGTGTGGTGGCGGGCACCTGTAGGCCCAGCTACTTGGGAGGCTGAGGCAGGAGAATGGTGTGAACCTGGGAGGCGGAGCTTGTACCACTGCACTCCAGCCTGGGCAACAGAGTGAGACTCCATCTCAAAAAAAAAAGAAAGAAATATAGAGGAGCCTATTAAATGACACTTAGGGATAAGAATACAAAATTCAGACTGTGGGAAGCTCTTCTGTAGGAACAACAAATGCATTACAAAGGGGGATGGATGGTTATGGGGGAGCCTAGAGTCAAGAAAACATCAACAGATCACAATGTGTGGACCTTAGCCAGACCAATTCAAACAAATACACATAAAATGTACGAGAACACTGGAAATCTGAATACTAACATTTGATGATAGGAAAGAATTTTTTAAGCTGTGATAGTACTATTTTTTAAAAGAGCTCTTACTCAGAGATACACAGTGAAAAGTTCACAGATGAGATAATATGTGAAATTTGCTACAAAGTGTTACAGAGTGGAGGATGGAGGAATGGATGAAAGAAGATTGGCCGTGAGTTCATAATTGTGGGTTCATAAAGGTGGGGTGAAGGGTGCCTAGGGGTTCATTACACTATTCTGTTGACTTTTACTTTTTATAGCTTGAAATTTTCCATAATAAAAAGTTATAAAAATACTAGGCCCCACCTCCAGAGATTCAAATTAATTGGTCTGGGATTCAGCTCAGGCTCTGGTGTGTTTTTAAGGCTCCCCAGGTGTTTCTAATGCCCAGCTAAGATTGAAAACTACTGTAATCACTCATACACGAGGCACCAAGAGCCTGCCCAAAGCCCAAGGCAGAGCCTCCCCGAAGCCCAAGGCAGAGCCTCCCCTAAGCCCAAGGCAGAGCCTGCAGAGGGGAGGGAGCTGGCCTGGGCAGGGTCAAGGAGCCAAGCACATGAGCCTGATCAGGTTGGGGAAGGATGAGGAGGGGAAGGCATCAAAGAGTGCAAAGATTTCAGGCTCGGGTGACTGTAGGGTGCTGGTCACCGGAACAGGTAATGTCTCAGGGCTGGTAGCTTTGGGGTCCTGGGAGAAAGTCCTGAGTGCATTTGGGACTTACTGACTTTAAGGGGGCCTTTGTGACTTCAGTGGAGATGTCCAGTGGGCAATTTGGTTTGTGGGTCTAGAGATGCACATCGAGATCTTGAAGCAGATACAGAGACTTGAAACCCTAAAGGGTTGTCCCCCAAACTGAGATAGAGGTTGGGATGGCTGCAGCCAATGGTGGCATGAGGGCCCTTCAGGAAACAGCAGCCTCTTGGCCCCTGCATGTGGGGGGGGGGGGGAAGGGGCCTGGATGACTTCACACCCTTCATGAGCACTCTCCACTCCTCCTCCTCCCCTCTTGTCCTCCCTCCTCGGATAGAAACCCAAGGGCAGTTGGCTGAACCGAGGTGCCCAGGCTCCCCGGGCAGGTGCAGAGGAACTCCTGACTATTCCCACAACCTTTCTTAAAAGCCCATGCAATCAATCAGCATTTGTTAAACAAACGAATAACAAGCACATCTGAAGGAAGACTCCATGGTGTCAGGCATGTCACCCATGCCAGAGCCCAGTGGAGCCACTGGTGTCAGACCGGCTTGACAGCCATGTGCTTCATTTGACATTTATTGAGTGCCCATAGATGCTGGGTACTGTGTGAGGCAGGTGTGAACAGGAAGCCCAGAGTCCTGCCCTCAGGGAGCTTGCATTCTAATGGGGAAGCAGACAATAAACAATTGTACAAACACACAAAAGCTTTGGAATTCTATAAAATGGGTTCTCAGCTGGAGGAAGGGGCCATGAGATGCAAGGGCTAGGCCTAACTTCCCCAGGCACTGCCTCCCATAATAACCCAGGCTTCCAGAATCAAAGAGCTGATAGGGCTCCACTTTATAGCAACAGCAACTAAGGTCCAGAGCGGAGGGGGCCCACCCAAGGTCACCCATGAGTTTAGATCCTCAGACAATTTTGCATTTCTAATCAAAGTCTGTAGTGGGAATTTTGTAAGCAGTGAGTTTATTCCTCACTCTTCTAACCCAAGAGATCTATCTTTTCCTTTGAGCCAAAACAATCACTGATCACAGAGGACCACAGGACCATCCCTCAGGAGAGGGAACTTACCACGGAGTCCAGGAACTGAATGTAACACTCCAGCCCAGGCCTGGTTTCACAAAACTGCCGGAAAAGCAGCCTCCCGATTGGCTGCTTGTCACATAAACTGCAGTAATCTCTGTCTGGAGACAAGAAAAGAATAATGTGATGAGACCCAGGAAAAGGCCAGGCAGGACCTTCCTGTCATTCCCACATCTGGGCTCAGAGCCCTAGATGGATGGAGGAAGGTGACTGGCAAACTCTCAGAACCCCTTCTTCATTTCATGGTCTCTGCAGACTCAGAGAGATGTCAGTGTAGAAGAAGGCACCAGTGATGACCCAGCCTCTACTCCCCACCCCACACCCCCGGTCCAATGCTCTGATTTCTGTATGGACATGCCAGCAGTTCTGGGGACTGTGATTTCATCTCCTTGGTGGCCATTAAGCACATCACATTCTCTGATTACAGTGACTGGATAAGGCTGGCAGGCCTGTAATGTAAGCCAGTCGAATCAGAGTGGACTGCAGACTCCCTGGGAACACTGGAGCAGAGGTGCTGTCTTCCTCTGGAGGTCATGGTGAGTGGGTGTGAAGCCAGGTGCTGCAACAGTGTTCTTGACACTGCAAGAAAAGCCGCTATGAGGATGAGCCTGACACATCAAGGAGGTGAGAGCTGGGAAATTACAAGAAGTAGAGTTGGTGCCCTGGTGATGTCATGAATCTCTGGATCAAACCATGCCTGTAGCTCAAAACACATCTGAAAAGCTAATTTATGAGACAACACATTCTCCTTGTTTAGGGCAGTTTGAACATTTTTAGAAATTACTTGTAATTCAAAGTATCCTAATGGATACAGTTTTTAAAAATCATTTTTGCCCAACTGGAGAAAAGCCTAGTCTTAGGATGCTTCAAATTATGAAAACCCTGGCTTTTCTAGTTAGGCACTAAAGGCACGGAGACAGGAATTCACCCGCGCTTACTCAATAGCCAAGAGGGTTCTGAAGAGGAAATACTGCAAGACTCCCATCAAGAGGCCCAGAGGCCATGGTGTTAGCCAATCATTTGCTGTGTTACTTCAAGCAATTCACTTGCCCTCTCTGGGCCTCTGTGTTCTCTGAAAACCAGAAGGGCATGCTGGAGTTGGGATGGGGGCCCTTTCCCTTTTGGTTCTTCCTGCAGTGATGCTAAAGCCTCTCCAAGAAGTTCTCTCCGGCCAGGAAGATACTCGAAGGAACCACTGAAACATGCTGCCTCAGGCTCTCTGGCGCACGGAACACTAGGCCATCGATGTTGCAGCTGCACGGGACACAGTCAGATGAGTTCGTGGGAAACAGGGAAGAGGGCGATAGAGCCTGAGAAGGAGAGCAACTTGCAGGGAAGGGATGACTATAGTCTACCTGGTGTAGAGGAGCTAAGATACCATCCCCCCTAGAAAGGATTTCTCTTGAGATACGCCAGGCAACAAGGGGATACGAACACAACCACTGCGCTGGCACACTTTGATTCTTAGTCTCAAAATGCTTATCCACAGGATGTAAAGCTATGGCTTGCCGGGAGGGAGGACCTCGTGGTAGCTTGAGTGTGAGTGTGGGCTCCGGAGCTAAACTGCCTTGATTTAAATCCCAGCCCATAGCTCACCGCCTGTGTAACCTGGGGCAACAGGCTTGACACTGCCCCTCAGTTCTCTAGTCTGTAAACTGCGGACGGTAAGTAGACCTAACTCCTAGAACCGTCCTGAAGAATGAGTAAGACAATACATAGAAACCACTCAGACCAGACGCTGGCACATTAATAAACCCCATTTCTCATCGTTATGGATGTGGTAATTTGGTCTGTTCCATCTCCCTTTCCTTTAGGGAACCTCCTTTCTCCCAGTCTGCACCAATTCAACCCAAGCCTCTGAATCTAACAGGGGAGCTGACGCCTCCCATGCTACGGAGACAGGCACGTGACTCAGTCATAGCCAATCAAAAGGCCTCTGTCTCCTGGCCACTGTGCTACGGTCACGGATGGACACGTCACTTAGTCATAGCCAATCAGAGACCTCTCTCTCTGGCCATAATGACAGGTTCAAGGGTGGCCATGCCTCAGTTCTAGCCAATCAGGTCAGGGCCTGTGATCCGTGGGGGCCCTGGAGTCCTCCCAGGGCTTTTGCCAGAACTTCCAGGAAAGACACTGTCTGTTCCCTGGGATGCCAGCAGGGCTCTTGGGGATGACTGGTCAGCCGAGGGCTGCTGAGACTGCCTTCCCCCCAAGCAGCGAGAGCCCACGGAGGCGCAGCCCGCACACAAGCGGAGATGAGCGGAGAGAGGAGCCCTGAAGGCAGCCCCGCCCTCCCGGGCATTTATTCACCACACGGGGACACGGCCTCAGCACTCCGCTGTCTGCCTCCTGGAAAGAGCCGCAGCCAGGCCCCCTTCTTTCATGGGTAACCTACCTGAGGGCAGGGTTTTTTTTGGAGGAATTCGCCTGGTCTAAGTAGCGGATGTAGAAGAAGGCACTCTAAAACGTGTCATTCTCTCCCGAATGAGTATTTGGATCACCGTGGATGAGCAACCTGCCAAGTCCCCTCTTGGCCCACTCTCAAATGGTTTTGTGGCTCCAACTAGCCTTGGACTGCAGCCTAAACTCTGCCCTTCAGCCGTGGGCGCAGTCTCCACCGCTCCCAGCACAGATGGTTCACAAATAGCCACTCCAACAAGCATTTAGCCTCAGTGTATGCCAGGTTCTGACGGGGAGGGGTACCTAGGGATGTGGTCCCAGCCCGCAGGGAGCTTGGACTCAGATTGGAGAGGTCAGCAGGAGTGTGTGTGGGTGAACAGACAAGATCTCAAGTGACAGTAATAAAATGTCAAGCTAGATGAGTGTGATCATCAGCCACAGTAGGGAACCTGGTCTCAGCGGCCTGTGACAGGTCTGCAGCTTGCACCTGTTAGCACAATGCCCTGCAGATACAGCCTGCATTCCCGTTGCCTCCCACTCAACACAATCCCCCAAGGGGAGGAAAACAAATCTTTGCATCCTTTCCCAATCAGCCGAGTTTTTCCCAGCACAAACACAGAACCAAAGTAAATTACCTTGTGTCAAATTCCATTTTTATTCAATTATGGGAGAGAGCACCATGCTGCTTATGTGATTTAAGCAAGGTACCCCTCTACCCCCACCTTTTCCAAAAGCAGTTTTGAGATTTCATGTGCCATATTGTGATCCCTTAAGGGTTCATTTGACAGATTTTTTTTTCTCTCCATATGGCATTTGCTGTCAGTATGGAAACAAGGCCGTTATAAACTCCCAGCACAGTAAACACCATGCGATTCCGACACAAGCTGTCAGCACCTCAGTTCCGAGCCTCTCCCAGCTGTAGAGAGGATCCCAGGCAAAAAAAACTACTCGTTGGAAGCCTAGAGAGAAATAAAAGGACCAGTAATGATCTTTTTAGATTTTTTTCTTCACCTCAAATAAAGATCAACGGGTCCATTTTCTGAGCAAGCACACACACAAAAACAAAATCATCCCTAGTGCAACATTTACAATTCCTACAGAAATGGATAAGGAGGCCACAGAAGGAAGAATACGAATTTGGGAATGATCAAGGTGACAGGAAGAGGCGCAAATCAAAGTTCTTGATGTATCATGAGCAAACCTGAGGTATAGGTTGCTTCTGGAAAGTCAATGACATTGAAGGTGGAAGCATAAGAAGCTCTACGATACATGCTTGGAGTGGGCCCTTTCTGATCTGTTTCAACAGAAGCTGGCAATGTTGTTGAAATCCAGCTTAGAAGCGGGCCTGCCCACAACCTTTCTCCCAAGTGTGGTCTGTTGGGGTTGGTGAGGAGAAACACCTAGGACAAGGGCAGAAGACTTTTCTCTCTGTCTCCAAATCTATCTTTAGGGGTGGGAGAACACTGGGATGCTGTACACACAGACACGCACACACTGTCCACACAGACGCACGCACATACACACACGCACACGCATGCGCACTTGCTCTTCTAGAACATGGAACTCCTGCTTTCTATGTGCCTCATTGATCTTTTCCTCCAAGCCAGAAAGAGGCTGCTTTATGTAAGACATTTGGGAGTAGTGACCAGGCACGGTGGCTTACGCCTGTAATCCCATCACTTTGAGAGGCCGAGGCGGGCGGATCACCTGAGGTCAGGAGTTCGAGACCAGCCTGGCTAACATAGTGAAACCCTGTCTCTACTAAAAATACAAAATAATTAGCTGGGCGTGGTGGCAGGCGCCTATAATCCCAGCTACTTGGGAGGCTGAGGTAGAAGAATGGCTTGAACCTGGGAGATGGAGGTTGCAGTGAGCCAAGATCGTGCCATTGCACTCCAGCCTGGGCAACAAGAGTGAAACTCCGTCTCAAAAAAAAAAAAAAAGACATTAGGGAGTAGGGTATGGGGAGCTCTTCAGCCCCTAAGTATCCACAAATCATCCAGCCATTCTAACTTTGTTATTTTGGGTCCTTCATTCACTCAACAAACTCTCTTCCAAGGTCTCCTGCTTTTTGATACTAGAAGTTTCCTTTGATGTTAAGGATATCTTCTTGAATTCAACACGTGGGGATATGTGGGTAAGTCAGTGGGAAGGGACACATCTTATACTCACTGGCAGGTTACTGATCCAGCGACAGGCTTGGAATTAACAGCTGACCAAAAATGGAGGACATCATCTCTGTGATCTGACATTTGGAAGAGGAAGGTGACTGGGAAAGGGGAAGGGTCTAGAAAGCCCATCATAAGCCACAGGGCACTGAGCTGTGCCCTTGACGAAGGAGCAGAGTGCCCTGGGAGGGGGTAGGCCTGCTTATGCACACAGGAGGGTGCTGGGAGATACACTGGGAAGGCAAGCTGGACTCACACAGGAAAGGGCTGGACTCTCAGGCCAGGAGTCTGGAATGGATTCAGTGTCTGACTGGTAAATCAATAATTTAGAGCAAAAATGATTCATGTGCAGCCCACAGAAAAGGGGACGAAAATGGGGTGGCGACAAGTCTGAGACATTTACAGAGGAAGTCATTGGTTTGGGAGCTATTGTGGCCTGTGGGCTCAGGCCCCAGCTTTTGGGCAGGGAGGCTACCAGCTCCTGCGGCTGGGATCCTGCTTTGGTGAGCGGCTGGACTGAACTGGCTTCAAGAAAACGACATGTGTTGTTTGTTTCTTCAAGGGATTGACACTCCCCACCTCCCCGGCATGCCCACAGCTGGCCTGGGAAGGCGGGATTGCCACACCTTCCTGCAACACACTGAATTCCAGCCTTGAGCTCAGACAGAACCATGTCTACCCAGCAGGCAGTCCCTTTAGCAAGGTACCAGACACTTGCTTAGTCCTTGTCCTTAGCAGTTTGCTCACTGGCCAGCGTGAGAGGGAGGCACATTCATGGTTAACACTGGAAAGAGAAGCCACATAACAATGTCGGTGTAACAAAACCGCATAAATCAATTGGGAAGTGTCCTGGAAGGTGTCGTGGCAGAGGGGGCAAGACACCCTCTCATGATGCTGGGTCAGTTTCAGGCGTGGCGGCCACGGAGAGCACCCTAGAATATGGGAATGGGCAGGCAATGCAGGCAGGGGGAGAAGCTGAGTCCAGGTGAAGAAGAGGGAAGAAGGTCAAAGCCAGAGAGAATGGGGCTTGAGGCTGGGAGGAGGGGAAAGGAGAAGCTACAGTGGGGAGGTGAAACCTCCAGGTGAGATGCCAGGAGGACCTGGAGGGTGTGCTGAAGTGTGGGAGAAGGTGAATTAGGACAAGAATTCTGGGCTAGGTCTGAGACCACCATAGGATGTCACTGAGTGGACCTTCAAGACTGTCTTAAAGAAAACAGACAGAAAGTGGTATGTCACTCAGGAATGGGAGGTGAGGCGCGAAGGGGCGAGAACCAGCAAGTAGTGTTAAGTGAGCGGTCAGCAAGTGTATTAGGCCATTCTTGCATTGCTATAAATACCTGAGCCTGGTTAATTTATTAGAAAAGAGGTTTAATTGGCTCATGGTTCTACAGGCTGTACACGAAGCATAGCACTGGCATCTGCTTCAGGGGAGGCCTCAGGAAGCTTACAATCGTGGCAGAAGGTGAAGCAGGAGCAGGCATGTCACATGGCCAGAGGAGAGTTGAAGGGGAGGTGCCACACTGCAACAACCAGATCTCACAAGAACTCACTATCACCAACAATGAGGGATCCACCCTCATGACCAAACACCTCCCACCAGGCTCCACCTCAACATTAGGGATTCCATCTCAACATGAGACTTAGGCAGGGACAAATATCCAAACCGTACCAGCAAGTACACTTCCTTGGTAATGAATATAACTGGCTGAAAATCCACATGCTAAGACACATGCACATACAATAAGCAACACACGTCTTGGGGGCCTGGGCACAGCCAACTCACTTCCAACTCTGCCCTTCCCAGGACAGGGCTGACACTTGCCAAGTTGTCAGCCAACAGAGGGTACGTCAACCAACAGAGGGCACAGCAAGACAAGGGGCTCCTGTCCTCACCACCTTCACCTGGTGAGATTTGGGTGCTTGGGAGAGACCTCGCTTGCCTCTTAGCCTATCATTATAAGCCACTAAAGATACCACACCCCAGGCCTGTTGCCAAGGACACCACAGTGGATGAGCACTGGGCAGGGGTTGGTCTCAGCTCTGCCATCAATTCTCTGTGTAACCTTGGACAAGTCACTTCCCCTTTCTTGGTCTCAGTTTCCTCATCCATAAAATAAGGGGGTTCGAATAATAACCTCTAAGCCCCTTCTCAACCTGGAAAGCTTCTTGGCGTGCCAGCTTCACAAATGCAGATGATTACAGGGACTTGGACCAGATTCCAAGGTCAACCTTGGAGGTCAGTTTTAACCAGGATTCCAAAACCTGTTTCCATCCAACCCCAATAGGGATTCCTGATCTGGCATCTCACCCCCTGGTTCTTACGGAAGGGTAGGCAAAGTTTTCTGTAAAGGGCTAGTAGGAGATATTTACTACTAGCCATATGGTAGCAGTTTGAGGGCCATATGGTCTCTTTCACAACGATTCAGCTCGCTGTTGTAGTGAAAGCCTCTGCAGACAATACGCAGGCACACTCGTCTTATTGCACTTCACTTTATTGTCTTTTGCAGATACTGTATTTTTTATATGAATTGAAGGTTTGTGGCAAGGTTTGTGGCAACCCCGTGTCCAGCAAGTCTATCCGCACCATTTTCATTTCCCCAACAGCATGTGCTCACTTCCTGTCTGTGTCACATTTCAGTAACTCTCAAAATATTTCAGAACTGTGAACTCATCCCACCTGGGAGCCTACTGAAAATGCAGATTCTCATTCCCCCCACCCCACTTCAGACCTACTATATTAGTCTGTTCTCATGCTGCTAATAAAGACATACCTGACTGGGTAATTTTGTAAAGGAAAGAGGTTCACTTGACTCACAGTTCCACATGACCGGGGAGGCCTCACAATCATGACAGAAAAGCAAGGGACGTCTTACATGGCAGCAGGCAAGACAGAGCGTTTGCAGGGGAACTCCCCTTTATCAAACCATCAGATCTCGTGAGACTTACTATCATGAGAACAGCATGAGAAAGACCCACCCCCATGATTCAATTACCTCCCACCAGGTCCCTCCCACACATGTGGGAATTATGGGAGCTACAATTCAACATGAGATTTAGGTGGGGACACAGCCAAACCATATCACCTACTGACTGAATCAGAATTTCACTGGTAGGGCCCAGAAATCTGTGTTTTAACATACTCTCCAGTTTAAAGCAGTGCTTTTCCAGCTATCTGGAAAAGAACCAGTTTTTTAAATTTCCAATCCATCATGGACTGATACTTTCGTAAATCTCACACTGTTCACAACTTTCCATGGGAGTCTGACAACAGCCAACTGCTTTATAACCTGTTCCACAAGATGAGTCCACTGATCACACACCTGGATGCTACAGCCACATCGAATTGCTATGAGTGTTTCTAAGCATCTCTGTACTTATCACAGACCAGTAAAATCAGTCCACGAATCGCACTTTGAACTGCTCTAGAAACACAAGGTCTTGTATTCCTTTCTTTGGAGAGTCATCCCTTCCCCTATAATAATTCTTTGGGTGAGGCCAACACCAAGCTCGGAGATGAGCACAGGGCCCAGGCCTTACCAATCTGAGTCTTTACTTGAACATTTTTTGGCACTCTAAGGAAAGTTACTTTTTCTTTATCTGAAGTCTTAAACTCTTAGGACCATGTAAGCCTGGAGTTGCTGGTGGCTATCTTGTGGCCATATAGAAAGAACCTGTCAGAGAATGAAGTCAAAACTTTAGAAAGTAGAATAATAAATAGTGTCCTGATGATGTTTGAGACCTGGATCCAGCCATACCTGAAGCCATGAGATTTACCCCTGGACTTTTCAGTTACATAAACCAACAGACTTCCTCTAACCCTGAAGTTAGTTTGAGTTGGGTTTCAATCCCTTGCAATTTATTGGTGCTGAGTAATAAGCCTTCAGACGTAATGAGTATCTGGAAGACTCAAAATGAAAACCTATATGCAAGGGCTTTGCAGTAAAGTGCTACACTGTCAGGACACCAGAGCAAGATGGGGCAGTACTATTAAAGAACTTCTGTCCTCAGTCTCCACCACGAAGTGGGATCCTCATGGATATTCTAGAACGCCTATATCTACGGCTGATTAGTACACAGTTCAGAAACACCAAAGCACTACCCACGCTGCCTGTATCCTAAAGGCAAGCAGGGTTGCCTTGTTTGGGTGAGGACTTCTTCAGAACTAGCACAGGGTGGCGAACAAGCACAGGCTTGGGTCTGAATCCTACCTCCATCCCCTAGCTCAGAGGTTTTCAGCAGGGGGAAATTTTGGCAATGTCTGTAGACATTTTGTGTTATCACAACTGTGAGGTTACTACTGATTAGTGGGTGGAGGCCAGGGATGTGCTAAATACCCCACAATGCACAGGACAGCTCCCTGCCACACATAATTATTCTGCTCCAAATGGCAATAGTGTCTCCACAGTGGAGCAGTTCTGGATGGCTGTGTGGTCTTGGGCAAGTCCCTTTACCTGAGGCCATCAGAGTTAGCTGGTTGCTGCTGTGGATTGGCAACAACACATGTGAGCACCTGGCCCAGTCTCAGCACACACTAGGTCCCACAGAAACAGCAGCCATTGGACAGATCCTATCTCCTCTATCAGACTCAGGAAATGATGGGTTTTACTTCTCCGATGATGGAGAAAGGAGACAGGAGGTAGCTGGTGTAAAAGGAATCTTGACTCTCCATTAGCACCGGAGCAGGCAGGAGTTCCCCACTGTCACCGAGCCCTTCGGCCCTGAGCTCCAGGAGGGCAGGGCAGGGCAGGGCCATGCCAGCCTGCTTGCTCTTCCTTCCAGGCTCCTTCTCGGAAGCAGGCCACATGTGTCCCACCAGCACATGCCCGAGGTTCAAATCTCATAACCCAGTCAATTCCTTCAGGACTCATACCCCCAGCGGACTGGGAATGATATTGATAGTTAAGATAAATAAATGCTGTCACTGTTTTCATTCTTTTCGAGTGACATGAAATGGGAACATACTTTCTTAATTAAGAGCCTGCAGTATGTGGACTCTTGGAGGGCAACCAGAGTTTCCCAATAGGAGGCGGCGAGGACACAGGCAGTGAGGGCGGCCCAGCTTCCCTCGGATGGCCACGGGGCCCGAGCACAGCCAGGCCCTCCCACCGGGCTAGGGGAGAGTGGGCAGCCATCCCTGGGGATGGGGAGCGGGGAGAAGCCGCAGCCCGGGTGCGGGGAGGGCTGTCCACCCCACTGAAACCTGCTTGGGACTGTGTGCATTATTGCCCCAGGCACTCCTAGAGCTCGGGCCAAGGAAAACACACGTTCAATTTCAGAAGTAAGAGCAAGAACGGAACGCGGCTTCCTGAGGAAATGGAAATGCTAACACTGGGGCCCTTGGAAATGAAACCACATGTTGATTGTAAAGGTTGTGAGGCTGGAGTGGGGCAGGGGGGTGGAGGGAGGGGGGTGTCCAAAGGGATGCCTGGAACCAACTCTCCACCAACTGAAGGTTTATTTTACTTGATTTAACTTCATTTTCCCAAAATACCAGGTTACTAGGGGGCTGTGGCGGGGAAGGGGGTCCCCGATAGATCCTAACGCAATTTAGGAAATGGACATGGGGAGAGAGGATCAGACAGAGGCTGCCAGCCCTCCACTCTGCCGTATTTCAGGTCTGAAACAATAAACAGAAAAGTGATTCGAAAACAGCTTTCTCTTAAAAATTCCTGCCAAAGCTGGAAAAAACAATCGGGCGTTTGCTCCAAGGAAAAAGCTCTCTGACGTTTGAAAGGCGAGATGGCATCACGGATAACGGCAGAGCTTCCCAGCCCACCCCTTGGAAGGCACAGGAGAGGAAAAAGGAAACATTTGGTATGTGGTTAGCAACAGCTGAGTGGCCTTCTATTACTTCAAGAAAGATGTTTTTGTGTGAATAAAAAATGACATATGGCGTGTCACACAAACACACCCAAACCAAGCCCTGCCATCTTCCTGTGCCATTCGTCCCTCTCATTCTGGGCTCTAGTTTTACTGAATGTCTTGTGCTTGTCACGTTTCTGTGGGATCAAAATTATTAAGCCCAAGTCTCACAAAGTTTGGTGGCACTTGGAGAAGCCACATGTGAAACCACTGAATCGCAGGGTGTCTGGGCCTGGGCTGCCAGGCAGGGGGAGTGTTGGGGGGACAGTGGGGAGGAAAGAAGGCTCTAGTCTGTGGGTCTGTGGAAGGAAGAGAAGGGTGGGTGGAAGGGTACTTGGGCGGGCCCCTGCCTCTCTGATGAGGGTCCAGGTCTCTCGCTTGAACCCATCAGATGCAGTCAAGGAGGTATCCAGGAGTCTGGGGAAGGGCTGGGGGCTGAGATGGACAGGACATGGACTATACCATCACCATGAGCAATAATGGAGCCCCCAGAGTCAGGCAGTGACCTCTATCATCAAGGACAAAAAAGGCAAACAATTTAGGTATCTCCTTGCAGTGGGAATGGGCAAAGAACTGGCTGGGTAAACGGAGGGTCGGGGTGGGGGGTGGACTGAGGGAACGGCAGGGCCACATGGCAGGTAGATCCTGATGCTGGACAGGCAGTTGCTGGAAGGGGCCTGGCATATCGGAAAGAAGGTCCAAAGCACTGTGCTCTGAGCCCTCTCCTCTGCCCAGAAGCCCGGCAGGCTGACTGCAACCTCCACTTCTGTGCTAGCCTGGGGACACCAAAGAGGCATCCGCAGAAAAGGCACCTGGCGCATCAGCGGTGCTGGTGCTTTAAGATCCAGGGCAAAAAGGAAACACACCCATGCGTGACCTGTGGTTGTTTCCATTTTTCTAGATTTTCGAGTTTTTACAAATGAGGGGAAAACAGCCCTCCTAAAAGCACAGCTGCAAAATCACTGAGATTAGGAAGAGCCTGGAAAGCAAAGAACTGTGACTGCCAGACAGCTCTCCTTTCCGTGCGGGGTCTAGGGAATGCGCAGGTGCTCAGAAGAACTTCGGGTTTGTTTTACCCTGCGTGGCCTGTGGCGGGATCTTCCAGTGAGCCGGGACTGGGCACCTGGGACAGCCTTGGTCAGTGGTGACCACTGTTTGTGTCTTGAACACCCAGGGCCTTTCCTCACCTGTGCTCTGCCTAAAAGCACCTGGGACACCATCCACTTAGAAGGACATTCTTTCTACAAACTTTTTTCTCCTTGTAAAGAAATTTCATCCAGATGCATGCAGTTTCAGAAAGTGAAACTCCTAGGCCACACCCAGACCAACTGCACCAAATCTCCAGGGCACCAGGATTTTCTTAAAAAGCTCCCTAGGTGATTCCAACACTGCATTAACTGTAAGGTCCAGCTCACCATTTCATCCCCACCACCTGGATCAGTGCCCAACCCAGGCAGGAGCACAGGTGTTTATCTAAAATGAATGAATGACTGAACAAACCAACAAACAGATCACTGTGACAGGGAGGCTACATGCTTCCAAACTGGGGAGTATACATCTCCAGCCCACATTCTCCTGATGCTCTGCCAGAAGTGAAGGCCTCCCTGAACCAAGTGGATGATGAGGGCTGTGCCTAAGATGGCTTCTGTCCAAGGGAACGAAAGGGTCAGCATGGCTCCCTGGGCTCAGGTCCCTGGGCGGAGGCAAGGCTGGGCCAGGCTGCCTGCTGCTCGGAGTGGCAGCACAGTAAGCCCAGAACCCCCAGAAGTGAGGCGGTCTGAGCCCAGGGGCCCTGCCTGGCATGCCCCTTTCCAGAAAGCACACCAGTGCATGGGGCTGGGGCTAGGAGATTGGGCTTTGCGTCCAGCTCCACGTCTGACCCTGCATGACCTCTGACCCATCATTCTTCTCTCTGGACCTTGGTTTCCCCTTCTACAAAATAGGGCTGATGAACAAGGGGGGCTTAAATGCCTCCCATTTTGGTAGCTTCACAGGGGGGCTGTGAGCCTGGTGGGAATGGAGACATCACAGGGCATGGGGCCTTTCTCCAGCATCAGAGCCCCAAGAAGGGTTCACCACTGCTGGGGATCTTTAAACCCACCCAGCTGCCATCCCCCGCCCCCACCACCATTCCGCACCTGCAACGTGGCAATACGGCTGAAGCAACACAAGCATGAGTTTAAAGGCAGCATTTCCCAGAGGCCTGGGGCTCTGAGGGGCGCCAAGGAGCCCTGGCTTTCATTTCAGGAAAGCCGGGAGTCGTTACTTCCTCTCAGTGCCTCAGTCTCTCCCAAGTGCATTTCAGGTTGACTTCGTATGGCAATGCCCAGCCCATCCTTCCTGCACACCGCCCTGGCCTGCCAGGGAGGACTGGGGGCCCATCTTGCCTTCCAGAGCCCGGGGTCTGGCTTCCCCTGGAGCTATGAGCTAATCAAGCAAAAGCCACGGAGGGCCGGGCCAGGAAACGGCTGGGCAAGCCAGGGACCAAGGCAAATAGCAGCTTCTAGGCAGACCTGGCTCTTCCTGCCCTGGCCCTGCCGAGGCGCCTGGCTTCTTCCTGGGCCGCTGGCCGGGGTCTAGCAAGGATCACGGCTGTGCTGGCCAAAAGCAGCTGGAGAAATGAATGCCTCGGAAGGTGGAGGCAACTGATGGTCTCCTGAAAGTCCTGACGCCTCAGGGTCCCAAGACCCCCAGCCACCCTTAATCCTCCCAACATGATCCCCATCAAGGGCTCAGCCAGCCCCGGCGTGTGCACTCACAGGGACAGGAAGCACTTCACCTGCAGAGCATCCAGTATTCTTTCTCAACACCATGCTGCGAGGCCATTCCCATTTCGAGACCAAGCCTGTCTTTCTGTTATACTGCCCTTTGGCTGTCATTCTTGGGATGTAGAGGACAAATGTTTGAAAGCAGTTATTCTGTGCTCTTAGAGTCTTAGATACAGCTCCAGTTCTCCCAGCCAACCATGTGACCACACCCCAACCCTGTCTGCCCAAGAACAGGGAGCAGTGGATTTAACTCGCTGGGACCTAATCTGGGTCTTTGGTGATTAAATGTCAAATGACATCAACTCTTGCCAAGCCTCCTTCCATCTTTGCTCAGCTTGGCCCCAGACTCAAGAAAGGCTAGGATTGGTGTCCTGGAGGAGGAAGAGATGGGTGTTTCACAGGCACACGAGCTCACCAATGCCCACACTCCAGATGAGAGATGGCAGAGAGGCACATTGCTTCAGCAGAATCTAACACAGGGAAGGCTAGAGCTTAGCAGAATTCTAGCTCGTGGTGTCGGGATTTTCGACACGGATCTTTATAGAGTTTGGTAGAGCTGGTTTTCAGAAAGAAATGAGCTTTGGTTCAGACAGTGGCCTTTCCACTTTGCCACCTGATGTATTATAATAATAATAATGGAAACAATAGCAGCTAACATGAACGAGGTGCTTCCTGTGTACCAGGCACAATGCTAGGCACACTACATGCATGTCTCATGCAATCCTCACAACAGCCCTCCAGAACAGGTGCTATCATCAGCCCACATTTTAGATGCCTAAAATCGAGGTGCTGAGAAGGAAATGGCACAAGGTCACAGTGCTAGCAAGAGGCAGAGCTGGGATGTGAACTCAGCTCTTGCTGACAGCAGAACAATTATTCTGCATCTTTTAACTTTTAAGGGATCCATGGCAGCAGCAGACAAAGACTCGGGACCCTGAGAGGTGGATGACATCACACCAGTGGCACCATCTGGCAACCTCTAGGGGTCCACGGTGGGGAGGAGGCACCCCTGTCACCTGGATGTACCAATGACCTATTGGTCAATCAATTTCCTCAGGTCCAGGGGTGCTCCAGCCTCCAGGATAGAAAGACATGGGAAAGCTGTGGCAGCTCTGGGGCTGGCTATCAACTGGGCCTCAACAACCAGTGGCTGGGCCAGGAGAATGATGTGGAATGCCCTTCCTTCCGTTGCTCTTCCCGAAAAGAAAAGCTGAGCCGAGTAGCTGCCCCTCCCCTGCCCTGAGTTCCTTCAGTTCTGTGAGCTGCACCACATGTGTGATCATGTAACTGATGTGCTGTCTCACACCTTCACCGGCTGTCCTGAGAGCTGGCCTTGCCTCCCCAACTAAGCTGTAAATTTTCTCTCTCCTCCGCCACCCCCTTGGCCTCCCCTGTAGAGCCCAGGACAGTCTGGACACTTATGAGGTCACCAATAAATATGCAATTGATGAAAGCAGGAGCAGCCATGAGAAAGCTATTCACCAGGATCCTGTTTACACTTCTTTTGTCAAAACAAATCCGTTGCTCCTTTAAGGGTGTGTCTTAAAGTCCCCGGTGTCCAGAAGTAAATGCTTGGCTTTAATAGGGTGTTGGAATTGCATTTCACAGCACATTCCTGTGCTGAGACCTACACCAGGGCAAGTCCTCAAGCCAACAGGACAGAAGCCCAGATGGGACGGACCCGACTTGGAGCAGGCAGGGACCAGGTCGCTTTGTTCCCTGCACATGCCGGTACCCAGCACAGAACCTGGCACAGAGCCGGGGCGCAATAACGTTTGACCAGTGAATGAATGAATGAATTCATGACCCAACACATCAACTGCAGCTGATGGCTGTATTATAACATACTTGTTTCCAAATTTCTCCCTGTGCTGGCCCAGGCTGTGAACTGCTACACAGGAAATGGAGCGCCTTCTCTGCACTGACATCCTCATCCTTTACGGCCCAATAACGTCAGAGCCTAAGAAAGGGTGTGTTGAGGGGAACACAGTCATAGAGCTTGTAGAAAACCGAAAGGAAAGCTAGTCTGATGGCCTCATCTTCCTGGTGGGGAAACTGAGGCCGGGCAGGGGAAGGCTTTTGCCTCGTGCATCACCCCAGGGCATGCTTAGCCTCCTGCCTAGCTGCTCTAGGCCCTAGATCATTATGAGCAGCGTGGGGAGGTCCTTTATTAAAATTCAAAGACCCTCACCCAAGGGTCCCACCCAAGCCTGGCATAGAGACCCCTATTCAGGTCTTTCCAAACCCCCTCCCAGGACCTGGCATTTTAACCACCATGAAGCATAGCTGCTTCTGTCAGCCTGAAGGACTGTGATCGATGCCACACAGGTGTCTCATATAAATCTTCAAGGGCTGTCTCTGCATAGAGCCAAGTAGACGTTTTTTAATCATCAACAGGGGAAAAAAAGCAACATGCCTCATGCATTTTCATTTTTATCTAAGTAAAAGAGCACAATCAATTTGTCAGCATGCAATACCACTGCTTGCCAAATACCACTTATTTTAAACTAAAGCTTTCTCAGCTATACAAATACAGAATACAAGCATGGAGAACCTAAAACATGTGCGTTTCTCTCCTTCTTTCTTTCTTTTTAAAGAGTCCCACATATCTCATAACTGTCTAGACCTCATAAGCTCTGTCTCAGCCTGGGGCGCTGCTGCTCCTTGTTAATGCTTTTCTCTTCCCTCCAAATGCCAGGCTTGAAACAGATCTGTAACTGACACTAAACCTGATAGGTAGCTCCTCAGTTACTCAGCACAAGAGAGATAACTGGGAAAAAGAAAAAAAATAATTGGGATGATCAAAGAATATGATTGTGGTGAAACCTTTATTTCTAACTGGTCTAAAAATGTAACCCATAACGGCTGTTTTAAATTACTCCTTGCCAAGAACAACATTCAGATGATTGAAAAATTCCAAACTGGAACCTCTTATGCTTACTTATTTTTCCTTCTGCGCACCTGCATGGATAAAAGCTTTGCTCAGAAAATACGGTCACAGAGACAGGCAAACTTTAAACTCCTCATATGCAGTATGCTGCCTTTGAAAGCCCTTCAAGGATGCCTTCATGGGGGCCCGGGGTTCTGAAAGGTCAGACTGTAACTGCATTTTGTACTAGATAAGTCAGGGCCAGCTAAAGTGGGCAGCTGGGGAACAGCAGAAGGGAGGCAGAGACCCTTCCTTGCAGACAGCCTTACTCGGGGGCAGCAGCTGACAAACACGGACCTACAAGCAGCTGCAACCAAATTCAGAAAGTATATGGCATGGCCCAAGTAACCACCACCAGGACAGAGATCCAGTTCCTCCCAAAGGTGGCTTCTTACAAAATTTCCATTCTGGAAGCAAAGCTCACAGATGTCCTTCAATCTTGGGGTTAAGCCCCAGGAGCCAAAAGAATACCCTGAACCTCTGGTCCAGCCCAAAGCAGTTGCAGAACTCCACCCCCAAGGGAATCCCTCCAGACCCAGCTGCCTTCTGGCTATTGGTGCCTCAGTTCCCAGCCCCCTTAGATTCGCATCCAGGTTTGCTCAGCTCATTGGGCTAGGGTTGGATCTGCAAGGCCGGCTCCCTTCTCCCTCCCTTTCTTTAAGATGGATTTACTGAACCCTGCTTTGCGCCCTACACTGTGCTAGGCCCAGAGAATCCAAGGATCAGCAGAAATACCCGCCACCCCTGCCCAAGGATCTTAGTCTAGCTCTGGACTCTCTTCCTTGATGCTGACCTAGATGTCCTCCAGGAGGAGGTAGTGAAGAGGGAAAGGCATGAACCCATGCATAGTCCTCCTGGATGCATATCCCAGCTCCACCTCTGGGACAGAAACACTAGCTGTCACCCAATAGCTGTTCATCATGTTTTCTATAGTAATAGATCTCCCATTTTTAGCTCCAAAAGAAAGACTTCCCTGCCACCTCTGCAGCTAGGGGTGGCTAGGTGGCCAAATTTTGACCAATGGAATGTGAACAGAAACAACAGATCCAAGTTAGTTCTGAGTAACACCCTTAAAGGGAAAGGGTGTGCCCCTTCTTCCCCTCCCAGCTTCCCTCTTCCCAGAGGCTAGAATGTAAACACAGTGGGCACCATCTTGGCCCATGTCAACGAGGGCAACATTGTAAGGCCAGAAAGAGACGGGGAACTGAGTGACCATGCAGACAGAGTTTCCATAGCAGCCCTAGTAGACCCCAACCCCAGCACTGTTCCATGAAGGAGAAACCGGCTTCCACCTTGTTTAGGCCAGTGTTAGTCTAGGTCTTTGCTACAGCAGCTGAACCTATACTCTGCCTTCTACAACCATGTACTAGCTGCATGACCTTTTCTCAGACTTACTTTTCTGGTCCTAGAATAGAAATAATAATGGTATGACCTATCTAGAAGGTACAGATCAACCAAGGCACTTAGCACAGCTCCTGGTGCAAGGTGGGTCCTCAGAAACTACTGTTTGTTTTTTTTTTTGAGACAGTTTCACTCTTGTCGCCTAGGCTGGAGTGCAGTGACGCAATCTTGGCTCACCGCAACCTCTGCTTCCCGGATTCAAGTGATTCTCCTGCCTCAGCCTCCCGAGTAGCTGGGATTACAGGCATCTGCCACCACTCCCAGATAATTTTTTGTATTTTTAGTAGAGACAGGGTTTCACCATGTTGGCCAGGCTGGTCTTGAACTCCTGACTTCAGGTGATCCACCCGCTTCGGCCTCCCAAAGTGCTGGGATTACAGGCATGAGCCACCGTGCCTGGCCAAAAAATACTCTATCCACTAACATCCTTGCCAAAATCCCCTATATCCACCTTCTTCACTTGCCAGCCAGGAAAGAGTGTGAGCACAGGCTGCCAATAAGGGGTTAAATGGAACTGAGTGTTCACCAGCTTAGTCTCATCTATTAAATCTGGATGAGTTTCAGATGCTCCTTTGCAGTGACTTGGGAGATACAGATGTTGCTTCAAACACAATGTACCCACCTGATCTTCAGTCTGACCCATGGGGCTATAATAAGGCTCCAAGAGTCCCATGCTTCTTGGGCAGCCCCAACACTCAGCAAAGAGAGAAGTTTCCCAGAGGAATTAAGGTCCCCAAATCTCAAAAGCACGTGTTCATATCTCAAGGTGGTGACCTGAAATGCAGAACGTTCTTCCTCCCTGTGAGACACTATTTAGTCTTCCTTCCCTGCGATATCCTGGATAAACCATATTGAAAGGACATTTTATGAAGAGTTATAGTTTAGATGCAGGAAGGCTCTGAAGTCAACAGAATGGTCTCTGCTGTCTATTACATAAAACAAACACCCTGGTTCCAGGAACTCGAGGCAACACATTAGGAATCACATTTGTTTTTCCAAGATGGAAGAGTTGCACAAGACTGCCCTTGTCCTAGCCACATCAGGCCATTCAGGCTCAAGTGTCCCGGGGCTCCCCAAGGGCACAGGCAAAGGGTGATCCTAAACTGGCCATGCCAGCACTTGGGATGACACTGACTTACTTACAAGGGACAGGAAGTTTGGTGGTGAGCATGAACTTAATGCTCCAGGCAGACCTCCAGCCAATCTTTGACCCCAGGCTACAGCTTTATCTAAATGATTAAACACCAGATTGTTACAGGGCTACTACTGGCTTCCTAAGAAGTGATTTATTCTTTAAAATACTATTCCTTCTTGTAGTATCATCACCTCCAATAATTACAGAGTATGGAGGTGGGACAGCTTGCAGCTGGTGAGCACACTTCCTAAGGTCAAGGCTGCCTTTCAATTCTTTTTTTTTTTTTGAGATGGAGTCTCGCTCTGTCACCCAGGCTGGAGTGCAGTGGTGCAACCTCGGCTCACTGCAACCTCCACCTCCCAGGTTCAGGCAATTCTCCTGCCTCAGCCTCCAAAGCAGCTGGAATTACAGGTGCACGCCACCACACCTGGCTAATTTTTGTATTTTTAGTAAAGACAGGGTTTCGCCATGTTGGCCAGGCTGGTCTCGAACTCCTGACTTCAAGTGATCTGCCCGCCTCGGCCTCCCAAAGTGCTGGGATTACAGGCATGAGCCACCACACCCAGCCTTTCAATTCTGAACCCCCTCTGCGCCTCCCCCACTGGCAGGCACCCAGCATAGGCCCCTAGCCAGGATTCCTCTCACGTCTCCTCAGTGGCGTGCAGCACAGCTGTCCTTTGAAATCCGCTTGGCTGATTGCTTAATTAACTTCTTCTCTCACCTTCAACATAGAATTGGAGCACAAGTCCTGGTCTGTCTTATCCATGGGCCCCAGTGCATAGAATAAGGGCTACTACGCGGCAGGTTCTCAGAAGTGAATGGATGAATGAATGAATGGTGGTCAGGGCTTGCTGAGTAAGAGAATGGTTGAATCATGATAGCCTCGAGGCCTCCCCATCTAGGCAATCAGAGAGCAGTGAAGACCACCAGACATCCAAGTGGGGTGGGGATTCTGCTCATGTTCCCACACCAGGCGCCCAGACACTCACAAGTGTTTAGCACCTGCCATGAGCCGCACCTCTGATGCGCCATTCTCTCCCTTCATTCCACTGTAGGGTGGACAGCACTGCCCGGTCCTGCTGGACAGAAAACCAGGGCACAGCCAGTTTAAGGAACTTGCCCAAGGTCACAGTGCATCAGTCGAGGAGCTGGGATCTGCGTCCAGGTCTTTTTGGCTCCAAAGCCCACAGTACTCCTGGGGAGCCAGAGCTCACCTAGCCAGAAGTCCTTCCCAGAGGCACCTGCTGTCCCAGAGAGACTCACCCTTGGGAATCAGAGGGAGGGAAAGGCAGCGAGTAACACTTCCCTCAAGAGGAAACCACTGTTTCCCACCAGAGAAGCAGCGGCCACAGGCTCAGAACACTCAGGGCCTCCCTCGGGCAGGAAGGGAGCTGTGTTCCCAAGGTTCCCAGCATCCCCATAAGGCCTGGGAACAGAGCATGACCCAGAGTAAAGGGCCCCAGGCCGGGTGCAGAAGAAGAGAGAGGAGGGAGGAGGGAGGAAGGGGACGGACGGCCCATCTTCTCCTAACTTGGCCTCAAACACTTGACCATGCAGCTGCGAGAGGGGCTCCTCCCACTCACACTGGCTCCTCCCACTCACACCGGCTCCTCCCACTCACACCGGCTCCTCCCACTCAACAAGACTTCCCACTCACACAGGTTCTTCCCACTCACACAGGCTCCTCCCTCTCACACAGGCTCCTCCCACTCATACAGACTTTTCCCACTCACACAGGCTCCTCCCACTCACAGACTCTTCCCACTCACACAGGCTGTGGCCTGAGCTCTGAGAAGCCACCCACTAAGCGCCTCCAGAACCCCACGGGGCCCTGTGTGCCATGCCAAGGCACAACCAAAGAGAAGCCAAAGGCACACTACACACCCAAGAAATGGACACAAGCTCTGGCTCTGCTTTGGGGCAGGGCTGAGCACTGTGACCTCCAGAGAGGAAACATGAGAAACAGGAAGTTCTACCCAAAGAGCAGAGTCCTTCAGCCTCCTTCAGCCTCCTTCAGCCTCAGCCTCCCTCAACTTCCTTCACCCCCTCAGCCTCTTCAGCCTCCCTCCACCTCCCTCCCTGCCTCCCTCGGCCTCCTCAGCCTCCCCCTACCTCCTCAACCTCCCTCCACCTCCCTCAGTCTCCCTCCACCTCCCTCTACCTCCCTCAGCTTCCCTCCACCTCCTCAGCCTCCTCAGCCTCCCGAGCCTCCTCAGCCTCCCTCCACCTCCTCAGCCTCCCGAGCCTCCCTCTGCCTCCTCAGCCTCCTCAAGCTCCCTCAGCCTCCTCAATCTCCTCAACCTCCCTTCAGCCTGCTAGCCAGGTACCCACTACAACCTCACTCAGGACCTGAATTTGCCCCAGACTCTGCATGGGACTTGCTGCATGAACCCAAACCTCTCCCCCGGGACATCACCGTCACTCCAGAAACACAGGGATGGCAGAAACTTGAATGTTCTAAGTGTGGCAGTGCAGATTCCCTCAAACACCCGCATCCAGGGTGTGAGCCAAAGAGGGAACAGATACCGGATGAGGAAGGCAAGCGAATTTATACAAAGGCCACTGTGTGAGATGCAGTCCCAACTTAGTTCATCTTAACAAAAATTACCCTCCCACAGCAGCCAGGGCCACAGCATCTGGGGCAGCTGCCACATGCAGTGGTCCCCTCTGCAGGTCTTTGCTCTGAGGAAGGCTTCGTGGGTGCTCAGCTCGATTTCTGGCCTTCGTTGCCTGGCCCTGCCCACCTGGGATCCCATTCCCTTCCACACAAACAACCTGGAAACACAACCTGCTTCGCCGCATCAACCCACAGCTGCCTTGCCGGGCCACGCAGGACCCGGAGGCTCCCCTCTTGCCATAACCATGGAGAGAAAGTGGCTCCTGGAAACAGCTACAGCTCATCTGAGTTACTGGTGTGGATTACATGTGGGGTTCCCTGAAATAGGCCCCCATAAGTACATGTACTGCCCCAAGCCCTGCATGTGTGTACACACATCTCCTCCAGGAAGCCTTCCTGGATTGCCCCAGCCCCACCCCTGGGCTCCGGCACAGTCTCTCCAAATGGCTCCTCTGATGCACAGCAGCAGCAACCCCCCTGGTGTGACCTAGGGGACTCCAAACAGTGGAGGGGGCTCAGGGTGTGTTATGAACTGAACTGTGTTGTCCCCAAATTCATATGTTGAAGCCCTAACCCCCAGTGTGACTATATTTGGGGGTGGGGCTTTGGGGAGGTAATTAAGGTTAAATGAAGTCTTCAGGGTGGGGCCCTGATAGGGCCGGTGTCCTTAGGAAGAGAGGAAGAGACACCAGAGAGCTCAGAGGAAAGGCCAGGCAAGGACATAACAGGAAGACAGCGATCTACAAACCAGCAAGGGCAGAAGCCAGCCCTGAGGCACCTGGATCTTGAACTGTGGCCCCCAGAACTGTGAGGAAAGAAATGCCTGTTGTCTAAGCTACCCACTCTGTGGTATTTTGTCATAGCAACCTGAGCAGACTAATACAAAGTGGATGATCCAAAGAGCAAGGCTTGAGGCTCAGTGCTGCCATTTACAAGCTTGGTGACCTCTGAGGAATCCCTGGGCCTCAGTTTCCTGGTCTCTAAAATGGGGCTGCTGACTCTGCCCTGCCTGCCTCCCTGAGAGGCCTGTGGAAGAGGAGCGGATGAGGGCACAGACAGGACCGTGATTTGGGAGATGGAAATGCACCATGCACGCCTCAATTCCTGGGGGCAAGGGGACCAGGCCCAGGAGAAGGTGGCCAGGCTGCCGGGTGGAGGGCCTGGGTGGAGGCATGAGATGAATACAGGTCCAATCCTGGCACCACCACTCAGCATCTGGGCAACGCCAGTCAAATCACATGGTCAGAGTAGCTACTGTTTGCAGAGCATTTGCTACACCCCGGGCACAATCACTCTGTGCCCTTGGCTGAGTAATGGGAGGGGCTCCTGTTCCTCATGGGTGACTGTCAGATGCTAACATGAGCACAACATCCGAGCTAGGACCAGCCATGCATGCTGCGTGGACACCCCAAAACACTGCCACCCTTGCCCTCACCTACCTGTGGCTCAGGGACTCTCACTGGTGCTCCAGGAACTCAGGCAAGCTGGCCCCTTTCTCCCTCCCCACTGCACAATGGGGAAACCAGCCGGGGCCTTGGAAAGAAGGGGCCAAGCCATTTCGGGCCATCCGTGATTCCGTCCAAGGCTCACATACTTTCCATACTGAGGCCTCTCCCCTTTGGGTGTGATTGATGCAGCCACCCCGAGAGGACCAGGATCTGCTCAGCAGACGCTGCCCACCCCTGGCTTGGGAGGCTGCTGCTGCACCTTGTCCAAAACTCAGTCCCTGTGGGGCCAAGGCATCCGAGTCAGGAAGCGTGCCCCACCATCCACCCCCACCCTGCCAATGGCATGGCTAATGTTGGAGAAGACCAGAGACATAAAGGGGGCACAAAGGGAGGGAGACTTAACTACGTGGCCTAGAATGCAGGCAGCAGAACAAGAAGTGGGGAGTGAAGCTGGGGACAGCCCTCTTGCATGGAAAGAAGCTCATGCAAAGCTGTCAATGGTGGGGCCAGCAGGCCTGAGTGTGAGCCGCTATTGCTGTTGTTGAATGGACTTCAGTCAGAATTTCCCTGGCACCTGGACGCAGGCCTCTGGAAGGCAACCAAGCTAACAACAATCCAGACTAATGCTTCCCCCACTCCACTCCCCAGGAGCGGGCAGCAGGAGGCAACCAGGAAGGCATGCACCAGGATGGAACGATATCCACCAGGGTTACCCATGTCTCATTATCAGCCACAGCCTTTCCAAACATCTCCCTGACCCCTGCTCCCACGAGGGGCTTCGCCACAGGTGCCTCAGCTTCCACCTCCCTGGGGACAGAACTGCAGACACAACACAGTCCCTTCAGAAGGCACCTTCTCTAGTGCTGAGGGAATTTGCCTAGAGCAAGGGAAGGCCACAGCCCGCCCTACCTCCCATTTGTGACTTTATCTTTGGAGCATAAACAAGCTTCATCTGCACTTACAGTTATTCCTTACCCAGCCCTGCTCTGTCATTAAAATGAGAAAAAACACCATTTCCAGATCACTTTCATTACTTTGATAGGGCAAGGCATTTGGCATCACTTCACTTCACTTGGGCTCCAGGGTCCAGTTGGCCCCCAGCCACCTTCACACCTCACTTTGTTAAGAATTTTTTCTTCCCTAGCCTGGGCCTCACCCACATGCTTTTCTTTGGTGGGCAAAGACATTCCCTGCCTTCTTTGACAATGCCATAGAGGTAGCATGAGATAGCTCAGCACTGGTCAGTTGCTAACGAGAGGGCTAGCATAGCAAATTTTAGTAAAGCAAAGCCTTTATCGTTTTATCAGTTTTGAGAAGGGTTCCTATATAAGAATACAAAGCCTCCTGTAGATTGCATTGAAAACTTGTGAGAAAAGGGATCGGTAGTGGCTTGGGCTGAGCCTGCTAGAGACTGAAGCATACAGAAGGGCTGCAGTTCTGTTTTGTTGTTGTTGTTGTTGTTGTTGATCATCTTCTCTATTCTTGGCATCTCCTTGTGGATGGTTCTGGGGCACATATGGGGTTAAAGGGCAGAGGAGGAACTGGAAGAGCCCAAAGCCTGTGTAAAGTTGGATTTAGGTAATGCTGGATATAGAAATCCAGGCACAGTAAAGGGGCTGATCTTATTGGGCATCAGGAAGATAAACAAGACTCTAGCTAGCCCAACCTCAGAAATCAGACAGGATGCCAGAAATCAAGAAAGCATGAGCCACGAACATGGTAAAAACATAAAATTCTGGGACTAGAGACTGATTCTATAAAGTCTTTGAATTATTTCTGATAAGTCCAAGGTAATTGTGATTCTACTCTATGCTCTGGATTCCCTGATGGACCACTAACATTCAACTTAACTAAGGAAGAAGGTCTAAGCAAATGAACTGTCATTATATATTTTGTAAATTGCCCTCCACACCCTGAGAATTTGTTTTGTCTAAGAATATCAAATAATGAAATACTCTGCCTGACAGAATGTGCTCTTATCTATGTCCTTTAGTCTGAATACAGCATTTACTCTTGCTAGTCCCTGGTTTCATAGAGCTGGGTTGTAATACCATTGTTGTTCATTAGGTGTCGCTGTCTAATGCAATGTATGCATGACCCAATCTTGATCCTCCAGATCAGGGTTCTTAGGCCTGCAGAATGTATTATTATCTTACTTTATCGGTTCTCTAGATTTAAAAGTTTCTATCTTGAGTTATCTTAGAGTGAAAAAATAACTATATAGCATCAGTTGTTTCTCAGGGCTCAGGAAATGCTATTTAAGTTTCACCGTTTCTGTTGTCCTTTTCTTCCCTCTACTGCAGTGACTCTGAAACTTTATGGACTCAGGACACCTTGATACCCCTACAAATTACTATAGATCCCAAGGAGCTTTTTTTTTTTTTGGGGGGGGGCGGATAGAGTCTTGCTCTGTCACCCAAGCTGCTGGAGTGCAGTGGTGCAATCTCGGCTCACTGCAACCTCCGCCTCCCAGATTCAAGCAATTCTCCTGCCTCAGCCTCCTGAGTAGCTGAGATTACAGGCGCATGCCACCACACCTGGCTAATTTTTGTATTTTTAGTAGAGACGGGGTTTCATCATGTTGGTCAGGCTGGTCTCAAACTCCTGACCTCATGATCCACCCACCTTAGCCTCCCAAAGTGCTGGGATAACAGGCGTGAGCCACCACACCTAGCCAGGAGCTTTTGTTTATGTGGGTTATACCTTTTAATATTTTCCACATTGGAAAATAGAACTACCACATGACCCAGCAAGCCCTCTTTGGATATATACCCAAAGGAAATAAAATAAGCATCTCATAGAGATACCTGTACTCATATGTTCATTGCAGCATTATTTATACTAGCAGTATTATTTATACTAGCCAATATATGGAAACAATCTAAGTGTTCATCAACAGATGAAAAAATAATGAAATTGTGATATACTGTTGGCATTCCTTATCCATGGATTCTGCATCTGTGGATTCAACTTACTATAGATCAAAAATATTTGACAGGAAATGGATTGTTGTGTCTGTACTGAACATGTACAGACTCTGTATTTTTTTGTCATTATTCCCTAAACAATACAGTATAACAACTATTTATATAGCATTTACATTGAATTAGGTATTAGAAGTTATCTAGAGATGATTTAAAGTATACAGGAGAATTACGTTGGTTATATACAAATACACTATTTTATATCAGGGACTCGAGCATTCATGGATTTTGGTATTCTCGGGGAGTCCTAGAGCCAGTCCCCCATGGATACCAAAATCCATGCATTCTCAACTCCCATAGTTGGCCCTACAGAACCTGAGTATATGAAAAGTCAGCCTTTCCAATACTCAGGGTTTTGTATCCCTTGAATACTGTACTTTCAATCCATGTTTGGTTGAAAAAAATCCTCATACAGGTGGACCTACACAGTTCAAACCTGTGCTCTTCAAGGATCAACTGTACAATGGAATATTATTCAGCCTTAAAAATGGAGGAGATGGGCTGGGTGCAGCTACAATCCCAGCACTTTGGAAGGCCAAGGTGGGAGGATCACTTGAGCCTAGGAGTTTGAGACCAATCTGGGCAACATGGCAAAACCCCGTCTCTACAAAAAATACAAAAGTTAGCCAGGCATGGCAGTGTACACCTGTAGCCCCAGATACTCAGGAGGCTGAGGTGGGAGGGTCAATTGAGCCTGGAAGGTCAAGGCTGCAGTGAGGCATGATTGCGCCACTGCACTCCAGCCTGAGTGACAGAGCAAGACCTCGTCTCAAAAAAATAAATAAATAAAAGGAGATGTAGGGCACAAAGTTGCAGTTATGTAGGATAAGTCTAGAGATCTAATGTACACTATGAGAATATGAGAACTATAGTTAATAATATCGTACTGTACACTGGAAATCTGCTAGGAGAGTAGATTTTAAGTACTCTTAACCTTTCTGCCCCACTCTACGGACAAAGGTAACTATGAGAGGTGATGCATGTATTAATTTGCTTGACTGTAGCAATCATTTCACTAAGTACATATATAGCAAAACATCATGTTATCTACCTTAGATATAGACTTCTTTTTTAAAAAAAGAAATCCTTGAGATCACATGTATTTCAGAATTCAGAACTTAACAGATTTTAGAAATATAATCTATATATGTCATATATATCAAACATCCCCAAAATCAACATAGTAATATTTCTACAGAAAAATGAATGAAGTCACACTAATAAAGTATAAGTCACCTCAAAAAAAAAAAAAAGAAAGAAAAAATGGGTTGCCCTTGGTGGGGTGGCTGCCATTTTGTTTCCCTCATATACTGGGTACTTCCAGGACAAAAGTGATGTGGGGGAAAAAAGACATTTCCAAACAGCACCTGCATCATCAATCTAAAAATAAAACCAGTAGCAGTGATGTCATTGCTAAAAATAATGCTTAGATGTAGAATGACATTGTCAGGTAACTGGTCTGGGACCTCAGGGGCCCCAGCACCTTTGGACACCTCTGCGGAGCTGACTGCTTTCTGAGTGCGTCAAATTCTCCCCACCTCACTCCACCCAGCCTTTGCTGCCAGAGGCTGGGGCTGAACCTACTGAATCCAAAGAAAAGGGCTGACTGTTCATAGGGAAAGCCTGGATTTAGAGCTTTCACCAAAGAATATGGACTTTCTATTTCAAGAACAGAATGTCTAACAGTGTTGCCAAGGAGAGGCTCTCCAGGACCTGTTTCAATGGTAAGTATCGAGCCTACTGTAATTAGCATATTAATAGCAGTTTGATTTCTAACGCCCTATGAAACATCTCTCTAAACTTCCTTCCAAGACTATTTGCTTGGAGGTAATTACAGAACAAAGGCAGATCCCCGGCTGAGGACAGCAGAAGACATCTCTCCCCATCTCTGCCTCCAACCAGCTGGAGTAAGTCTCCTGAGCAAGCAAATGGAGAAACGGGCTGTATCCCACCCCTGGCTCCCATTTCAGCCCGAACATTCTTTCCATGGTCTGGCATCCCAATTCCCAAAAAGTGAAAAGGGCATTTCATACCCAGATGAACCCAAATCCCAGCAGAGAGGGCTTCTTCACATGAACAAGATTTGATCTCTGAACCAGTCCCCGGAACAACATTGGCAACTCAGAAAGGCTCCACTGATTTTAAAGAACTCTCTGAACTTTTGATATTTCTGGCAACTGGCCAGCATACCCTCCTGAGATAAGAAATGAAAAGCAAACCCAGGTCCTCAGGGGAGAGAGAGGGAGGATGGAGCCCAGGTGGCCCACAGTGCCCAGGTCCTACTCTTGCCCATAAGCTGCACAGAACTTGGGCCTGGTCACCACCATACGGGGCTCTGCTGAGCTTAAATGACACCAATCCAGGATTCGGGTGGAAAGCAGCCTCTTGCTCTAATTGCACCAGAGGATGGCAGGTGGTGGAATGAGACTGGTTTGTACCAAGAGTGACCCTTGTCTTTTCAGAAGGGTTGATGAGATGGTGGGCAGGCGCTGCCTTGGGCAGGTGACATAATCGCTGCAAATTTCCCCTCCAATTAAACACCAAATAAATGTGTTGAAGAAACCAAAACAGACCCAGGAACTTATTGGGGCCACTCCAGAGGCAAGTCTGGTTAGAGGAGGCTTTTTCTTACCCACTCAACTGCAGTCTCCTTTACAGCTTCAACAGGAAGCAGTTCGATCTGCTGTAAGCTCCTTGAGGGCAGGATGTTTGTCCTCCATTCACATATGCTGAGCACACAGTGGGCAGCCTCCTTAATAACCAGGGCCAGCCAATGAGTTGCAAGGATAACTTGTTAGCTTTCCCTTCCAGAAAAGCTCCTTCAAGGGGCTCACTCATTGGGAGGAATGTACTTTTACCCTTTCCCTCTCATCTTTTTCTACTTCTTTGGAACAAGAATATTGTGGCTGGAGTTGCATCTGCCATCTTGGATCATGAGACACCTAGTGGAATCGAGAGATAAAAGCAGCCTAGGACCCTGATGACACAGAAGAGCCAACCCATGGCCTAACTCAAGATTTTATTTATATGAGGAAAAAGTGTTTAAGTCACTGTAATTCAAACCATCCAGCCAATAATTATGGGTATCTGGCCCATGGGACATGCTACCTTACCACCCAAACTTCCCTTGCTAAAGCCTACCACTCAGTTGGGGCCACCTCCCCTAGGAAGCTTTCCTGGATTACACTCTGCAGAGGGAAGGATCACTTTTTTATTTGATCAACTGCCATACAGCATAGTGGCTAAGAGTTTAGGATCGGGAGTTGACAGACCTGAATCCAAATCCAAGTTCCCTCACTTACTAGTCATGTGACCTTGGACGAATCATTTCACTTCTTTGAACTTTATGAGCTTTTATCAGCTGTCAGTTGGGACTACCATCTGATACTACCATTATCCAGGGTTCCCGAGGACTGGATGAAGACAGAGGTAAAGCCCCTGGCAACCAATCAACACAAAATACACCCGAACTTATTTTTTCCAGATTCCAGCCATTCATGAGCTGCTGTCATGGTTTTTACCTACCACCTATAATAGTGTCTTAGTCCATCCTCACTCTGCTTGATAAAGACATACCCAAGACTGGGTAATTTATAAGGAAAAAGAGGTTTAACGGACTCACAGTTCCACATGGCTGGGGAGGCCTCACAATCATGGCAGAAGGGGAAAGACACATCTTATATGGTGGCCAGCAAGAGAGAATGAGAACCAAGTGAAAGGGGTTTTCCCTTATAAAACCATCAGATCTGGTGAGGCTTATTCACTACCACAAGAACAGCAATGAAGAAACCACCCCCATGATTCAACTATCTCCCATCAGGTCCCTCCCACAACATGTGGGAATTATGGGAGCTACAATTCAAGACGAGACTTGGGTGGGGACACAGAGCCAAACCATATCAAAGAGTTACCACCATTACAGTATTTACTCAATATCTTTCTTTAACTTAGGTTGTAATTAACTGCCCCTCCTGTCTTTTTCCAACTTAGTCTTTCTAAGTAATAACATACTGGAATTACTGTTGCAGTGGCTGGATTTTTTTTAATGACATACATTAAAATAAATGCGTAACACATTCCATCCACTTCCTAACATGATTCTGACGTATTTAGGAACAAAATGCAGATGCCTCTTCCATTCCCTACTGACTAGGCTCCCTGAGGGTGGGGCCCAGGTTGCACTTATCTCTGTGATTAGCCCAGTATCTACAACACAGATGGAGCCCATTGAATATCTGCCTAATGGGTGGGCAAACATTCTCCCACAGCCCTATCAGAGACCTGGACAGCAGGCCCAGCCAAATTCCATTCCGGCACATTCTGAGGGCTGTCCAAATTCTTCTGCTGTGCTGCATGCATGTTCTATCAAACATTACACACTGGAAGTAGATTGTCAACAGAGAAGTCTGCAATTGTTTCCACAAACGTGTCCATGAAACTCAAACAGCTTTTGCTGTAATGGGATTTGATCCACTCCATGGCAGCCTGGCAAGATGTGAACTGACCAGTGAAACATGGCAGGGACTTCACAAAAAAGGGGTTCTTCTCTGCGCTGGACAAATAAAACCTTCTGAAAGAGGGCTGCACCACTTCGACAGCTGAAAACATTCTTGTGAAATGTTTCCATCGGGAAGCGCAAAGCAAGAGGTGGTGACATTCTGAAAACACCAGATCCCAAATAAAATGTGAGCTGTGACAAAGATGCTGCAGGATCCAGCCTCGGTGTCAGAGACACTTTTGAGCAATGGAAAAGTTTTGATGGAAAATTGTGCACTTGGCCTGCTAAGAAGTAAGCAAGCAAAATGTTTCTTGGCAATATATTAAATGTTTTATTTGGCAAGTTCATGCCAACTCAGACTTGAAGGTAACTTACTTCTCCCACCACCTCCCCCTCCCATGGCTAAATGCCGCACTGAAAAAATAAGACAGGTGTAGGCGGTAGCTGCTTGGGACCACAGACTCCAGGACCCACATGTGAAAGGGGCTGGAGCTGGAGGGTCCCATCAGAGATGGCAGCCGGCACTGGCAGCAGGCCCATCCAGCAGTCATGGGCTGGGCCTCCAGCCCCGTCCCAGCCTGCATCCTTACCCCGTCCTGTGGCACATTCTGGCCATGAGCTGGTCACACCTGTGGTTAAGCTGTCGTGGCTCAGGCTTTGCCTATAAGTGGGTGACCGAGGCAATTTCTCAGAGGCTGGTCCGTAAAATAAGAATGAAAACTTGGGCTCAGGGAGTGTGAAAAGCGCTTTGCAAGCTGCACAGCAGCCCACACCTTCCACAGGGAGTGAAGACAGGCACACTCGGAGCAATAGCCATGGCAGGTGCCCACGTATGAGCAACCACCAAAGGCTGGTGGTGGTTCTGAGGATGATAGGAGGCCTTCCTCCTCTTCCTTCCTCAAGCGTAGGAAGTGGTGGCCACTGAATCGGTCCTGGATGGGAGATCCGGCTTTCACCATTCAGACCTAGCTGGGAAAAAAGCTGGCTGCCGGCTAATGACCCCAGAAAGGGCTGTCACCAGGCCTACAGAGAGGCAGACCCAATGCCCACCCCTCAAGACCATCTCGAGGCCTGGTGAGCCATGTTCCCCACCCGCAGGCCCCAGGCCCTGAGTGCACAGGCCCTCCCCTCCCACACAGGTCTTGGCTGGTGCCCATGGAGACCCCCTGGGGAGGTGTTATTTATTTGTCCCACAGTACAGGTAGGTAACTGCCTCCAAAGGCGTGAGGGCTTGCTCAAGGCCATCTAATGAGTAAGTGGAGGGGCAAGGAACTGAACCCATGCTTGCTTCCAAGGTACTGCTTTCCTTCCAGAACCACTGGACAGAGTCAGACACAAAGCTGGACACAGCATCACCACGGCCACCTCCCAAAGCCATGCCTCTGCCTTCAGCGGCTGTCCTCCCTCTCTGCTTTTTTGTGACAATGAAGCTGAGGAAACCCAGGCTTGGTCGACTGCAAATCCCACCTCTCAGCCCCTCCCTGCCTCCCTCCCACGCTGACCACAGCACCCTCCTTCCTCCTGCCTCTTCTCCAGCAGGTCACTGGCCACGAGCTCTTCCCTGAAACAACGAATCCACAGTGTTTAACCTCTCCCCACCGGGAGCTCATTCTTTGAAATTCCGTTTTATGATGGCCACGGTGGGTGTGAGGAGGGTGGAGGGCGACAGAAGATTGCCTAACTCTCATTTCTTGCCAACATCTTAAAAAGATATCTCCTGCTGCTGGCCAGGACTTCAAGAGCGGCCCTCCTGTGGTGGTCGAGGATATGAGCAGAGCGGCCCTGTCGCCTGGCCACCCCCAGCACTCCTATTTATACCTCTCAATGGAGCAATCTCCTTTTTTGGACAAGGATGGAGAAGAGCAAAGCAACAGCGCTGGCCTCCCGGTGCTCTAACTTGGGACACCTGGTCCCCCCAAAGCACTCACTGGTGGCCCGCCTCAGCATGCTCTTGGCTGGTTCCTCCAGAATGGGGAGCTGCCAGCTGTGCCCGCCCAGCAAGCCCTGGCCTCTTCCAGGCTTGTTGTAGCATAGCCCATTCCCCGAGCCACACAGCATCATCCTGCCTGAGTAGACCCACCTTCTAGAGCCCTGGAAGAAGGACATGCCCATTGCTGCCCAGCACACTGGACCACCAGAACCCATTCTGTTCTCATTCCTCAAGGTCTACAGAGTAGGTGCCCATATGTCCATTCTCCAGAGAGGAGGAACAAGGCTCAGACCTGCCTGCTTCCTAGGCCGAGCAGGGAGCTTCTTCTCCCCTTCGTTTCTAACGCACTGACTTACTCATTGTCTGCTTACTTCCCAAAACGATCCACAGCATCTTCCAATAAAGGCACATGTTCAATTGTTCCATAAAAGACAAAGAGCAGGAAACAAACAGCAAAAGAGGGAGGGGAAAATCAAATGAGCTCCCCCGAAGACATCAGATGAAAGAGAGCTTTGCTTTTGACATCAAACTGGGCTGTGGGCTTCCCAGCAGTTTGAAGAAAGAGGGATGCATGTGGGTGGCCAGCAGTAGAAAGAAACTCAAAGCCAGGCCCCTGGACTCCTCATTAAGCCAACACACATAGCAAGCACCTATGGTGTGCAGCCACTGTGCTACACGCTGGGGCACTGGCGACTGAGACACGGCCCTGTCCTTGAGGGAGACAGAAGGGCTAGGACAACGATGGCAGATAAGAGAAGCCCACTTATGGGAGGTCACTCTGCCCCTCCTTCGTGGAGAAGGAAAGGTGTGGGAGGGGTCACTGGAGGAGAAAGGGACAAGTGGTGGCAGCCTCGGCATTCACCCCACTGCAACCATGGCAGGTGAGGCTCCCTTCTCTGCCTACCAAGCTGTCCCTGCCCCCCAGGGAAGGCCCAGGTCCCAGGAGAGCTCTTCCTTAATTCAGAGATGACTATCTGAAGCAAGGCAGACATGCCTACTGGTCCAGCAAGTGGTCACTTCTCATGCAGGATGTGGGGGGGCCGGGAATCAGGCCTGGCTTAAGGCCCAGGGCTGGTAAGTGGGGACTGTGGTAGAATTCAGAGCATCTGGTTCCAGCCTGGGACACTCTCCACAACACCCCACTGCCGTCCCGGCCTTGTCTCCAGGTCAGAGTCATTTCCCTTGATATCTGTTGAGGTGGAAGGGACCTAAGACAGCCAACACCTTGCCTTCAGGATACTTACAGTCTGGTGATGGGCGTGCACACACACACGTGCACGTGCATGCACACACAAACAAACACGCACATACTCGCAAACATACACGGACACATACAAACTTGCATGTATACACACACACGCACACTCACAAATGCACATGGACACAAACTTGCATGTACACACACGCACACACATGCACACTCACAAACATACGGACACATACAAACTTGCATGTATACACACACACACATGCACACTCACAAACATACGGACACATACAAACTTGCATGTATACACACACACACATGCACACTCGCAAACATACACGGACACACAAACTTGCATGTGCACACACACACTGCACACACAAACACATACACAAAATACTGTGGTGTTTCATGAATGCCTGGCTAAGGACAATCTGTGTCCCATCAATAAGAGAGAATCCCTGCAGACTCTTCTTGAAGGCCGAGAGGCAACAGAGTGCACGAGCCCAAGCCCTCTCAGATAAGCCAGGTGCCGGCCACACCTCAGCCCTCGGGACTGAGCAGTCTAAGGAAATGGTTCCCAGAAATCGTAACCATATCTTGATGCTGGGGTGGAGAAAATGAACTCAAAACACAGCAAATCAGTCTAATCTCCATAAGACTTCCGTCCATTCCTAGGAGAAAGATTCTATCCAATGCCCTCCACCTGGGCCCGAGAGGAGGCCTGTCCAGCTCTGTCCTCAGAGGGGACCACTGTTGGAGGAAACTAACAAGAAAGGCCAGCTTAATCTGTTCAGCTTTCTGATCAACTGGTTCCTCCCACTGCCTCTGCCGGGGCCTGGGGGACCCCGTGAGCAGGGAGGACTCCAGTCCCTGTATGGTCCTCCTGGGAGGCCCAGGAGCCAGCCAGCCAGCCCTCTCTGATGGCATTCCGATGGCCAGCCAGGTGGCATGTGCAGCTGGAAGAAGGCACCCAGCTTGCAGTTCAGCCCACATGTCCCAGAGAGACCTCAGACCACTCCCAGAGCAGCCGG
This sequence comes from Pongo abelii, assembly GCF_028885655.2. NCBI lineage: Eukaryota > Metazoa > Chordata > Mammalia > Primates > Hominidae > Pongo > Pongo abelii. The sequence goes on along the minus strand of NC_071993.2, from coordinate 126,399,334 downwards.
CACTGACAGGCTCCAGGAACAGCCCTGAGGTGTCACTGCAGCATCCCCCAAGCAGGAAGCCAGCTTCAGCATGAGTGGATTTAATCTCTATAAACCTGGCCCCATGGGGCTTTTTCTTTCCTGACCCAGTAAATGATAAATCTGACCTAGGAGATCATGGTCAGTAAGTAACTGAAGCAAATGCCGAAACCCTGTAGACTGTGGAGGTGTGAAGACAGGGCTGCCAGGCTAGGGGGTGAGCTATACCCATTCCAGGGAGGAGCTGCCCCTAGAGCTGCACGGGCATGCTCCGGGAGACCTCTCCTCGGCCCCGCTGCGGCGATGCTGCCTCATCATTCATTCCTCATTCCCCTTCCTCACTGATTCCCTTGCTTGCTCACTGGTTTTGTACACACTTCCGGGCTCCCGCAGAGACCAGGCATTGTAACAGGGGCTAGGCTTACAAAGGTGGAGGAGGCACACGTACCTTCTAGGAAAACAGACACCTGAAGCCTAGTCCTGCTCCCCATGGCAAGGGTTCCTTGGGAAGGTTTGGTGGGGACACATGCGGAATGCTCTAGGGCCTTGGGGGAGGCGGTGGGTGGTTATTTGGGGCAGGGATCCACTGACATTGGAGGTAAGGCTTGGCCAGGTGGAGAGGACAGAGGATGCAGCTGTACCAAAGACCTAGAAGCAAGAAGAAAATCTGTTTTTTTCTGTTTATGCAGCTCAGAGAGGTTAAAAAAAAAAAGTCAAACAACTCCTAAATAGAAGAGCAGAGATTTGACACCATAACTTGGAAAACACGCTATTACCCACCATGCTGCTGCTGGGTTTCCCCAAGGGCCTGAAGTCTGCTGGCAGGATGGGGTGGAGGGGAAGTATATGGTGAAGGAACCATAGGCAGTGGACAGACCCTTGATATCTACTAGGAGTGTCAAGTTTGATGACTTCAGAGAAGTCAAGAACCTTCTGAGTGTTAAGAACAGCAAGCAAGAAAGTCATAATAAATGGGAAGGAAGAAAAAAGGTACCAGCTAGAAACAGAGGACCAACGAAGAGGCTACTGCACCAGTCCATGCAGGAAGACAAGTACCAAGGATGGAGAAGAGGGGACAGATCCAACCCATGGGAGAATTCTGAAGTTTCTAGCCGGTGAGGCTGGGAAGCCCCTGTGGGAAACAGGGATCCAGGTAACGGATGAGTGGGAAGTTAATACTGCAGCTGGATTGCGGGGCTCGAAACCACTCCTCTCATGCTAAAGCCAAATAAGCACAAAACCTGCTGACCTGCCAACCCCCAAGAAAGTGAGTCTGTGGCCGGGCGCGGTGGCTTACGCCTGTAATCCCAGCACTTTGGGAGGCTGAGGCGGGCGGATCACGAGGTCAGGAGATCGAGACCATCCTGGCTAACACGGTGAAACCCCATCTCTACTAAAAATACAAAAAAGTAGCTGGGCATGGTGGCGGGCGCCTGTAGTCTCAGCTACTCGGGAGGCTGAGGCAGGAGAATTGCTTGAACCCAGGAGGCGGAGGTTGCAGTGAGCCGAGATGGCGCCACTGCACTCCAGCCTGAGAGACACAGTGAGATTCCATCTCAGAAAAAAAGAAAAAGAAAGGAAGGAGGGAGGGAGGGAGGAAAAGAAAGGAAGGAAGGAAGGAAGGAAGGAAGGAAGGAAAGAAACGTGGATCTTGTGGCTGGCTGGCCAAGGGAGGAGGGCAGGGGACTGCCAGGGGTGGGAAGCTCCCTCTGCACCCTACACGCACATTCTGACCCCCATCAGCTCAGGTTATGAGAACTCACCAAAATAAGCCACACCTGGAATATGCCTGTGCTGATCTCTCGGGCTGGACAGCCCCATGCACAGCACAGGCAAAGAGACGGCCAGTGTGACATTCATGCCCATCTGCCACCTTCCAAAAGGCCCTGCAGGGGGAGGGGAAAGAGAGGACAGACAGCAGGGGAGCGAGAAACCATCCCCAAAAAGAGCAGGGAAGAGACAGGTGGGCAGCGGGAACAGCTGCCGGCTTGGAGAGCTCTGACAGGTGGTGCTGAAAGGCATCCTGTGAGCGGGCGTCACAAACAAAAACCTCCTCTGAACTATCGCAAGGACAGAAAACCAAACACCGCATGTTCTCACTCATAGGTGGGAATTGAACAATGAGATCACTTGGACACAGGAAGGGGAACATCACACACCAGGGCCTGTCGTGGGGTGGGGGGAGGGGGGAGGGATAGCATTAGGAGAGATACCTAATGTAAATGACGAGTTAATGGGTGCAGCACACCAACATGGCACATGTATACATATGTAACAAACCCACATGTTGTGCACATGTACCCTAGAACTTAAAGTATAATCAAAAAGAAATATAAAATAAAAATACTGAAAAAAATAAAATAAAATAACTGCTGCATAGGCCAAAAAAATAAAAAATAAAAAATAAAAAAGGATCTGTTACCCCCCCAAAAGAAACAAAAGAAAAAGAAAAAAGAAAAACCTGCTCTGGCCTGACACTGCAGGAGAGAGAAGCTCCAGCCGCTCCTGCCTCCTGTGGCGTTACCTGAGCCTTAGCGCTACTGTCATCAGAAGTGGAGGCTGTTTATGGTACATCCCAAGTCCTGGGCTGGATACTTGAGAAACACTGCACACAGTGGGTTAATAAGAAGAATTTGGAGAAGGAGGAACTGCATCTCATATAGCCCGGAAGCCCAGCCTGCTCTGTCCATGGCTTCCCTTTGCTCTCTGCTCTCACCCTGAGGATGATTGCAGGCAGGGGTTATCAGAGATGAACATTCAATGGCTCCCTACTATCTGCGGGGCAAGGACCTCACCTTGCAGACAGGAGGCATGGCTGGTGTCCCTGGCCCAACCCAGCCTCCCCGACCTTCTGCCTCATGACCTCTGCATAAAGCCCACCAAAGCAGAATACACCTCCTCTCCCAAACGTGCCCATATTGTTCCACGTCCATGGGGAAGCCATGGCCAACATGGAGGAAATCCACAGCCAGCATGGCCTCGACTCAGGCCCAGGTGTGAATCCGGCTCCACTTCCTTCAGAGCTCTGCGCCTGTGAGCAACTTACCAACCTCTCTGAGTCTCTGCATCCTCATCCCTAAAATAGGGGTGGGGAAGGCAGCACCTGCCCCACAGGGCTTTGTAGTGATTGGATGAGTGTGTGTCTGTAAAGCGCATAGCCCGGTGCCTGGCCCACAGTAAGCATCCAGGAAATGTTTGCTGGTTGGATAACGCTGAACCTGCCGACCCAAAAGTGTCCTCTCCCTCTCTCTCTCTCATCTATTCACTTGGCACCTTCCCTCCCACACAGAGGTCTATGTCCCCCTTCCCCGCCCCGCCCCTGAGCTCTTGGTACTGAGGATGGACCTTGGCAGCCACCTGCCTCGCACACTTGCACAGGGCTGTCACTCAGTGTCACGTGTTGGCCTTCTGCTGTCTTCCCAACTAGGGACAGCTTCCTAAGGAACTCAGCTGATCCCACATCCCTCCCCCAGCCCCACACTGGGACCCTCCACAGGATCTTGCCCAGGGTAAAAGCTGAATAGGGGCTCATGGCTGGGATTGGCTATCACCCCACACGTATGTCATGGCTGAGGACCGGCTATCACCCCACACGTCTGTCATGGCTGAGGACCCTCCTGCCTGCAGGCAGAGGATGAATGAGATGAGGGCATTGGGGGGTGCCTTTCAGGACCCCTAAGTCTGTCGAGAGTCAGTGAATAAAGATCTGAGGGGCAGGAATGGGGCTCAGGGAAAAGGGGTTACATAAAGGCCATAAATGTAGCCCAGCCTGCGCTGCCAAGAGCCACTCCTGAAAGCCGCTCCCCACCACCTGGCAGCACCCTGGCTCCCTGGCCCGGAAGAAGGAAGAAGGGCTTAACAGATACATGAATGAATGAACGAACAGATAAACTTAAGCCGGCGGGACCTGGCAACCACCAAGCAGGCGGAACCAAGAAGCAAAGCTCTGCACCGCACAGGACAGTTGATGACAATCACGATGAAGAACGGCTGTGAGGATGAAGAGGAAGACGGGAAAGCGGCTGCTGAGTGAGCACTTGCTGCAGGCCAGACCCTACGCGGCCCTCCCCATGCAGGTCTTCACTCAATCCTTGCAACACTCCGGTTCCCATTTTGCAGATAAGGAAACTGAGGTTCAGGGAAATCTAATCACTTGCTCAAAGTCACAACCAGTAAGGAATAGAGCCTGGATGAAACCCAGGTCCCTCTGACACTGGAGCTCATGTTCCTCACTGTTGTCTCCGTCCCAATCTAGCAGCTCTGGTTTGGTTTAGCAGCTCAATGGCTTTGTCCCAGCTGACCCGCCACATGCCTCAGGATGTTCCAGCTGCTCAGCACTCCAAGGCTGTGGACACCCAAGCCTGATGACGGAGTCTTTTGGCAAAGCCATTCTCAGTGGCTTGCTCTGCCCCAAGCTGGGCTCAGCCAAGGCCTTTAGCAGAGTCATGCCTGTGCCCGTCTCTGCCTGACCAGTCGAACTCCGGCAGCCAGACAGGGCTGACATGACAGCTGTGCCAGTGGGACGTACTCCCCATAACTCTCCCACGCCTCCCCTTGAGGTCGGATAGCGGCCTGCAAGGGGAGAGAAAAGTGGGGTCACTGCCCTTGGCAGGAGGTGCAACTGGGAATCTCTCTCTAAACCGTTTCTGATAAAAGCAGCTACTTCGGAACTGACATGCGACAGCTGTTCTCAGTCCACACTTCCAGGACTCTTAAAAGAACTCAGAGAGAAAAATAAGACCCATCAGCAATCAGTCTAGCACTTGGGAAGACTGAGTGTTTTTCCATCTCCAGGAGAGAACAAAATATCTAAACAAGATTCTACAAGTGCCTGGTACAGGGTAGACACTCATGCTGGGTGCTGGCAAAACAGTGTCAGGCAGACCCAGGCTCTACTCTCGCAGAGCCCACGGCCAAATAGAAGACAAAGGTGAGTCATCAGACAACCACAGTGGGGCCAGTGGCAGCATGAAGGTGGGGAGCAAACCCCGACTAGGTGAGGTCACCAGGGAAGGCTTCCTGGAGGAGGTGACTATGAAGCAGAGGACTAAGGTTGAGTTGATTACCAAGCAGGATTAGGGAAGTATATCCAGCAGAGGGAACAGCCTAGGCAAAGGCCTGGAGAAAAGAAGAAACATGAAGGAATGGCTAAGTCAGGAGATGAGTGGCAGGGGTGAAGCTGAAGCAGTCAGCAAGGGCGGAGAGGCCAGGCCTGGTCAGCTTCAGCAAGACCTCTGGACTCTGTCCTGATAGCAGTGGAAAGCTACTGAAGCAGGTGGTGGCGAGAGCAGACTGACATTTCAGAAAGAGCCTCTGGCTGCTGCGTGGAGCTTGGTTGGAAGTGGGTGCGCCTGGAGGGAGCAAGGAGCTGACACAGGAGTTCAGGCAGGGACAAGGATCAAGTGGAAATGATGGAGATGGGGCGAGAGGGGCAGACTAGGAGATACTGTGGAGGCCGAGGCACCTGGACCTGGAGAGGGACTGGACGCTGCACTGGGCCAGGTGCCACACGGCAGGGCAGAGGGGAGGGGCAGCTCTAGGCAGCTAGAGGAAGCTGGTGATGTTCATCAGGATCAGAGACAGAACAGCTTTGAAAGAAAGGGTCACAGTTCCCCCAAGAAGACAGGAAAACTACTCTGGCCATTTCTCCAACCAAAGGCTCACACACCCACATCAAAACTGGCCAGCAATTTGCACAGCACTTTGCAAAGCACTCTCTGCTAGTAACACCTTTGGCCACTCCATCTGCTAAGGTGAGGAATACTGAGTCCCCATTTTAAAGACGAGCAAATCAAGGTTAAGTGGCTTTCCCAAGGCCACAGGACCAAGTGGTAACACAAGAACCTGGGTCTTCTGCCTCCCAGTCCAGGGGGGATTCTACAACCCATAGGTTTCCATTTTAAATGATATCTGATGTCTGGGCAAGGAAGATGATAGTCAAGGCTGGTACAATTCTCTCCCTAGAAGCAGAACAAACTACGAAAGGGCAACAGACCAAAGTGTTAACAGTGCTTATCCTTATCTCATTGGCAGTTTTTATTTTCCCCTTTTAAAATTGTTTTGGAAATTGCAACCATGCACATATATTATTTTTGTAATGAGAAAAGGAATTAAAAGGTAAGTTTTGGGGCTGGGCATGGTGGCTGACACCTGTAATCCCAGCACTTTGGGAGGTTGAGGTGGGCAGATTACTTGAGGCCAAGAGTTCAAGACCAGCCTGGCCAATATGGCAAAGCCCCGTCTCTATTAAAAATACAAAATTTAGCTGGGCGTGGCGGCGCACACCTGTAATCCCAGCTACTCAGGAGGCTGAGGCACGAGAATCACTTGAACCCAGGAGGCGGGGGTTGCAGTGAGTGAGACTGCACCACTGCACTCCAGAACGGGTGACAGAGTGAGACTCTGTCTCAAAAAAAAAAAAAAAAAAAAAAAAAAAACCACACTTTAAAGATGGTTCAGCATCAATCGTCAAACAGGAGAGAAAAAAAAAGAGCAGTACTCAAAATGCTTCAGGATTTTACATCTTCCTTTCTACTGCTGGCTGGAAAGGCCACAGCTAGCAGCCAACAGTAGCTCATGCCCCTAGCTCTTTGGAGGGTGATTTTGTGTTGTTCTTTGGTTGTTGGTTTTGTTTTTGTTTAATAGAGACAGAGTTTCACTCCCATTGCCCAGGTTGGAGTGCAATGGTGTGATCACAGCTCACTGCAACCTCTGCCTCCCTGGCTCATGCAATTTCTCCTGCCTCAACCTCCCAAGTAGCTGGGACTACAGGCTCACACTGCCAAGCCTGACTAATTTTTTGTATTTTTAGTAGAGACTAGGTTTTGCCATGTTGCCCAGGCTGATCTTGAACTCTGAGCTCAAGTGATCCACATGCCTCTGCCTCCCAAAGTGCTGAGATTACAGGAGTGAGCCACCGAGCCTAGCTAGTTTTTGTTTTTTAATTTGGAAGTTTATATTGGCCCCAAATACCCTACAACCCATGGCTTTTCTTCCCTGCAACCCCCCACTCCTGCCTTTCGGGTACTAGCTCTGAGATGTTCAGAACAAGGGGGTTTAATACACCCAGGCAGACGTGGAGGGGAGACAGGAGTTGCAGCTTTGCTGGGCCCTGCTGCCAAGGTACTGCTGAACGGCCTGAGCTCTGGGAAATAAATTCCGTAAATAGAGTCTAGGCAGAGACCATTAGAAGTGTTTTCCTAGCATCTCTTTATGGGGCAGAACGCTGTCACGCTCAGGCTGCCACAGGGCGGCTGGGCTCTTGTGTTGGCTTGAGGTCCCCCGCACAAACGAGCTTGTTTTTCCCATTTTCAGGGAGGGGCCTTAAAATAGACAGAAAAATCCTTCTCACACCGGCTGACTGCAGTGAACCGAGGCAGGCAAGCCAGGCAGAGGCCGCTCGCCAAACATCATCCACTTTGTCCATCCCCATCATATTTCAGGTTAATGGTGTCTGTGGATGCAAATGCAAAGCTGGAAATGAAAAGAACATTCCAGAGGAAGCAAACAGCACTGTACAGGCTGCTGTGTTCTGGCCTTCAAAAAGACAGTGGACTTTCTTACCTTTGAGCCATAGATCAAAATATCACAATGAAGTACAAAGATGTTCATCTGAACATTAATTGTAATGGCAAAAACTAGGTGGAAAAAACCCAAATAGTAGAATATATACATGTGATGGTTATGAGAACTTTATAAATCACATTTATTCTGGGTTCACGGGCAAAGGCTTATTTTCAAGATTGCTTAAAGGAAGAATTCACCAACAGGAAGTAAGCCATAGGTTGGGAGAGACTGGGGGCCTGGCTGGATGCTGGGTTGAGGGTACTAGGTGAGCTCCCAACGGCCCAGTATGTCATTTCACCTGCAGGAGGGCAGCCCATGAGACGGGAAGTTTTGCGCTTTGCTCACTGATGTATCCACCATGCCTGACACTCACTAAATATGCATCAAATGGAAAAATGTACATCACATTTATGAAGATTTTAATGACAAGGGAAAACATTTTTAATACTATGTTAAGAAAAGAGGTAAGAAACAAAACCACATGTATATGTATGGGGGAAAAAGCTAGAAGAAATTACATGAAGGTGTTAACTATGGCTCTGTCTGAGATGTAAAATTAGCGGTGACTTTCTTTCCTTATAATTTTCTGTGTTTTTTAGCAAAATCATTTTCCAATTACTATGACTTAACCAATAACAAACAGGGAGATTGAAAAAGCTGCAACATGGCCTGAAAAACAATTGCTCCTCCCACAGACATTCCTGTGGTCCACTGGGGAAGTGAGCAGTCTGGGATTGCAGTGGTTAACCCCCCACCAGGCTCAGGAGAGGAGGAGGGTTCACCCTCAGACCCGGTGGGAATCAGGATCCCTGACCCCTCTACTTTTAACTCCACCAGACCACATGAGCAGGTGAATATGTTATGGGTTCAACTGGATCCCCTAAAGAAGATACACTGAAGTCCTAATCCCCATTACCTCAGAACGTGACCTTATTTGGAAAGAGGGTCGCTACAGAGATAATCAGGTTAAAATGAGGTCATTAGGGTAGGCCCTAACCCAGTATAAGTGGTGTCCTCATGAAAAAGGGGAAACTTGGCCGGGTGTGGTGGCTCACGCCTGTAATCCCAATACTACGGGAGGCCGAGGCGGGCGGCTCACCTGAGGTCAGGAGTTCAAAACCAGCCTGGCAACCTAGTGAAACCCTGTCTCTACTAAAAATATTAAAAAAAAATTAGCCAGGCATGGTGGCAGGTGCCTGTAATCCCAGCTACTAGGGAGGCTGAGGCAGGAGAATTGCTTGAACCTGGGAGGTGGAGGTTGCAGTGAGCTGAGATCGTGCCATTGCACTCCAGCCTCCAGCCTGGGCAACAAGAGCAAAATTCTGTCTCAAAAAAAAAGAAAAAAAAAGGAAGGGGGGAAACTTAGAGACAGATATTCACACAGGTAGAAGACCGAGTGAAGGTGAAGACAGGGATAGGGCTGATGAATCTACAGCCACAGAACACCAAATAATGACAGCAAACCCACAGAAGCCACGGGAGAGGCCCGGAACAGCTTCTCCCTCCCAGCCTTCAGAATGAACCAAACGTGCTGACACCCTGTTCTTGGACTTCCAGCCTCCAGAACTGTGAGACAATAAACTGCTGCTGCTTAAGCCATCTGGTCTCTGGTATTTCACCATGGCAACCTCAGGGAAGACCAACACAGTAGAGGAGAGAGCCTGCCTTGGAGTCAAATCATGGGGAGACCCTGGCAAGACCTTGTTTCTCTGGGACTCAGTTCACTTATCTGGAAATGGGAGAACAGTGGGTTTCAAACTCAAATTTAGCCCTAGAATGAAATCTCACATGGAAGCCCAAATATAAAAGGTAAAATAAAGCCCAGTTGGGTAAAAGCCTGGTCTGGATCACACACTCTCCCTGCCGAGCAGTCTTTGAAAATCACAACTCCAGGAGATTTGTAAAATCCCTGCCACCACTCCATTCTAAGATTGTCCAAACAAGAAACCCATGGACAGTATCGCTGGGTATCTCACATGCGCCTGAGCTCGTGCCTTCTCTTTCAAGGAGCTTCCGGCCGTAGTGGGGAGGTGAGACTAACACCACAAAGACAGCGGGGCCACCCTCCCCTCCTGAGAGCTCCAGCTGCGGACAGGTCACCTGATGTTCCAAACCTGACACATCTAAATTTATTTCGCCCTCCAAGGACAAGCAGATGCTATGCCTTATCAGAGCACGGCTAGGTGGCAGAACGACAGACATGACGCGCCCTTATCACCCCAAGGACAGCAATGACGTCTGCAGAGAGACTTGGTTTCCCTGACGATGAAATCAAGAGCTCACGTGCCAGCCAGGCAGGCATGAAGGGGACTGGGTCACCAAGACGTGTGAGATTCTGATTATCCTCTCATGGGCCCCAGACTCATCAGGGGGCACAAAGCTAACAAAGAAAGGGGGAAACAGTGTCACCATTCCCTCTGCCCCACTGTGGAATCAGGCAGGGTATCTGGTTTTTATTCATTTGATTTTTAATTAGACAAAGAACAGGCCAATTCATTCTTTTTTAAAAAAAAAACAATCTTACAGATAAAGCCAATGTCCCCTCTGACCTTCACACCTTCCCTGGGGGCAACCATTGTTACGACTGGGGGCTGCAGGCTTCTAGATGACACATGTCCTTTCGAGGAAACACACCGGGCCAGAGCAAGGGCCCGGGCAGAGTGTGATGCTTCCAGCTTCCCTGGGCAAACTGTGGAGCCACGGGGAGGAAGGAAGGCTGAGGACTGCAGGAATCAGGGCAGGCTTCCAAGAAGAGGAAGCTGGAGGCAGTGCTCTAGGAAGAGGAGGATTCCGATGACTCCAAGGCAACAGTCTCTGGGTCACTGAACCCACTTCACCTCAGCACAAAAACAGCTGGCCTCATTCATCATGTGTAGCCGATTCAGCTTCTCTGGGAAACTCCAAAACCCTCTCAAAGGGTCCTCAACCTCTGCCCTCAAACCACTACTGCCGTGAGGATGACGATGACAACGACGATGCTGATGACAATGATGGCCTGTGTGCAACACTCTGCTGGCCCTCCTAGAGGCTCTACCAGGTTGGTGTTAGTGTCTCCAGTTTATACACAAAGAAACTGCAAACTAGAGAAAGTAAGCTACTTGCTCAAAGTCACAGGGCTGGGAGAAGCTGCACCACCACTTCATCTTGATGACAGTGACAGAGATCCTTCCAGGAGCCCTCGCTGCTGGACAAGGGTGGCCTGTGACACAGCTCCGGCAACTGCAGCAATGCCTAGCACAGAGGAGGAGCTTAACAAGTATCAGTTAGCCAGTGTCTGGTTTAAAGAACATGCGCAGGCTGGGCGCGGTGGCTCATGCCTGTAATCCCAGCACTTTGGGAGGCCAAGGCAGGTGGATCACATGAGGTCAGGAGTTCGAGACCAGCCTGGCCGACATGGTGAAACCCTGTCTCTACTAAAACCACAAAATTAGCTAAGCGTGGTGGCAGGCACCTGTAGTCCCAGCTACTTGGGAGACTGAAGCAGGAGAATTGCTTGAATCTGGGAGGCGGAGGTTGCAGTGAGCCAAGATTACACCATTGCACTCCAGCCTGGGGGACAGAGTGAGACTCCATCTCAAAAAAAACAAAAAAGGGAACATGGCAGTTGGGCAGAGTGGCTCACACCTGCAGTCTCAGCTACTCAGACGGCTGAGATAGGAACATTACTTGAGCCCTGCCTGGGCAACATAGCGGGATTCTGTCTCAAAAAATATATATCAGAGAAAGATAAAGAAGGAAAGGAGAAAAGAAAGAAAGAGAGGAGGGGAGGGGGGGGAGGGGGAGAGGGAGAGAGGGGGAGAGGGAGAGAGAGATTGAGAGAGAGAGGCAAGGCAGGCAGGGCAAAGCAGGCAGGAAGGCAGGCAGGCAATGTTGGGTGAATAACCAAGTACCAGGCTACTTCAAGGAAATCTTCACACTATGAAGATGGTTTTTTTTTTTTCCCCCATGTTAAAAGATTCTACATTTTCCTCTAGGAATCCCCCACAGCCTGGGGCTTCTGCTCCTGGAAACAGTTAAGGCTTTGGCAAGAGGCTCTCCCGCAAGGCAATTCAATCTCCCCTGTCTGTCTGTGAGGGTTTGGGGCACCGCTGTGGCATGCCAGACGCAGCAGCTACTTTCTGTGAACAGCCTCCTCATAAATGTCAGTCCTGTTGGGGGGTGGGGAGGGGGCCTTGATTTATTATATAGCTTTTGGACAGTTCCTACAGAAATATTGCCAAACAGTGGAATAATCAACTCTTTCACTCAAGCCCCCTCAGACTTTTTTTAATGAAAGAATAAAGTACGCAATGAGCCTGAGCTAAATAAATAAAAATGCCACACTTTTGCCCAACAGACCTTTCTGCGTCACTGAGAAATATTTGCAGACCTCAACAATCTTTTATCTTCGTGATGACGTTCCAGCCTTCCAAGTTTCGGACATCCTAAGAAATTCTTTGATTTGGGCTCTCTAATGATCTCCCATGAACAATTATCCCATTAACTAATAAAGTCACTATTTGATGTTTCACCAAGCAGACGTTAGAGAACCCCTTCCTCCTCTCATGGTCTGTCTGCCCTCTGCCAGTTCTGTTGAAAATCTGTTAGTTCATACCTGGGGCTCACACTGGAAGCAGAGAGATGGGCGGCAAGGAATCTCTCACTCTTCTCTCTTTTTTTTTTTTTTTTTTTTTTTTTTAAGAGGGTCTCTCGCTCTGTCACCTAGGCTGGAGTGGTGCAGCAGCACATTCATAGCTCACTGTATCCTCGGACTCCTGGGTTTGAGCAATCCTCCTGCCTCTGCCCCTCAAAGCACTGGGGTTCCAGGCTTGCGCCGCTGCAGCTGGCCTAGGAATCTGTCTCAATGCTCAGGCCTGCACTGCTGCACCTGGCCTAGGAATCTGTCTCAGTGCTCATGACTGAAACTCACAGTCCTGGCTTCCAGGTTGAAGAGAAGGCAACATCCATCCACCCACTCATGCTGCTACAGCAATGGAGACGCCCAGATGGAGAGCCCGTGGTCCAGGCCCTCGGGGAGCTCGCGGAGAGATCCTTTAGGCCAGGAGGGACGCCACTTCCTCCAGGGAAGTGGGGAGAGACCTTTGCCTTGGTTCTGCAGCTCAGCAACCTGCTCCATACCCTTGTGGAACTTTCTTGATTTGTCATCTCATCTTAATTTCAGTCGGTCTCCCATGCTCATTGGTGGATGAGCTCCAGGAGATCAGCGATCCACTCAGCTCCCCCGTGAACAGCACGATTTCAGTGCTCACTAAACATGCATTGAATAAGCAGAGAAACTCGCCACATACCCTTACAAGATACAAGAGAGACAGAAACGTCCACCCCTTTGAGCGCCTAAGGAGTCTCCCTGCCTTGAGTACTGGCTGGGCCCTGCCCACATGTTTATGCAGCAATATGCTCATGGGGAGTTGCAAGGTATCACTCCAGACCAGGGACCCAGCTGTCCTGGGTGGGTCACTCTCCCCTTGAAGCCTGTTTACTCCACCACCAATGAGTAGTGGACAAAATGCTCTCCAGTCCCCTGAGCTAAGGATTCTGTGAAAACCTGACATCACTGTGATCATGACTCCGACTACAGCTTCAGAGGAAACCAACCTGCCCCAGAAGCCACCACCTCCCCACTTAGTGGCTGTGAGACTGTGGCTGAGTCATGTATCGCGCTGAGCTGCCTCATCCGGATGGTGAAGATGGCAGGGTGGGGGGGTGGGTTACAGCCGATGCTTCCTACAGTGCCTCCTAAGGCCAGACTTTAATTACTTTAAGCATAAACTACTGGCTAAGGTTAAATTTCGGTACAGCAAACACATGTCACCAATTTTTTTAAAAGAGCTCTAATTTCAAATATTTCACCCCATTCATTCCTTCATTCACCCAGTATTAATGAACCCCTATTATGTGCCAGACACTGTTCTCATAGTGAACCAGGCAAGACACAGTTGCTATTAACATAGAACATCTAGTACAGTGTGGGAGACAGAAAATACACAAGTAAACAAAAAGATGGCTTCAGACGGAGTTATGGGTAAGAACATTAAATAAACAGCACTATGGGAAAGGATGCAATTAGAGGGAGGGTATGGTTCCTTTTTAGAAGGCTTCTCTGTGGAGATGTTATTTGGACTGAGACCTTAAAGTCCCCTGGAAGAAAAAGTGTGAGGAAGAACATTCCGGGTAGAGAGAACAGCAGGTGCAAAGGCTCTGGGCTGGAGACAAGTGTGTGTTATTCAAAAAACAAAAGGGAGACCAGCTTGTGAATGGAGGAGGAGAGAGGGATCCAAGATGAAGGTGAGGGCCAGCTCACGTAGGACAGCACAGGGAGGGCACTGCCAAAAGGACCATGGATAGGATTTAGGGAGTCCACGGACTGGGGTGGAGAAAAATGTCATCTTTCTTTTCACCAACCTCTAACTGAAAATTTGCACTTCCTTCAATTATGAATGTAGACAACAACCTACAATGATGTCAGCAGTGCCTGGGACTTGTCACCGGCAGAAATCAAAGATCCATTCCTATCAGTTGTTGCAGATATCTGAAAAGCTCACTCAGGTTCATGACAAGTTCAAAATTACAATAGCTGGCCAGGTGCAGTGGCTCACGCCTGTAATCCCAGAACTTCAGGAGGCCGAGGAGGGAGGATCACTTGAGCTCAGGAGTTTGAGACCAGCCTGGGCAACACGGCAAAATCCCATCTCTACAAAAAATACAAAAATTAGCTGGGCGTGGTAGTGCACGTTTGTAGTCCCAGCTACTCAGGAGGCTGAGGTGGCAGGATAGCTTGAGCCCAGGAAGCAGAGGCTGCACTGAGCCAAGATCACACCACTGCACTCCAGCCTGAGTGACAGAGTCAAACCCTGTGGCCAAAAAAAAAAAAAAAAAAATCAAAAGTACAATAGCTATTAGACCCACTGTTAGACCTTATAATTTAAAGTATTAACAAAGAAGCATATATATTTCTGTATCATAAATATTAGAAGTATGTAGTAAGTATATTTAAAAAGGATCAGTTTCCTCTGTAACCCTATGTATTCTATTTTATATATAAAAGCATTCTTCTGATAAGGGGTCTACAGGCTTCACCTTAGGGCAAAGTGCTTACAAGCCACAGAAAGGAGTCTGGGTTTTACTGAGTGGGATGAAGAGCTGTTGGGGTGGTTTCAGCAGGAAAATGATTTCACAGGGTCCAGTTTTCATTTTTCAAAAATCATGCTGGCTGCTAGGTAGAGATGGTCTATGGCTGTCCAGGGCAGGGCTGAAGGCAGAAGGCCAGGGCTTTAACAGACCACCGTTCGGGGCCATCCAGAGATGGCGGCATCCTGGGGTCCTCATGGGTTCTGCCCTCAGCTCTGATCAAGAGCCTTCTCATGGCACCACCTCACACCCTAAAGGGGCCCTGTCCCCTTGGTGCAAAGCCTGTCCCAGGACATCCTCCCAAAGAACTTCAGAAAGTGAGCTCATGTGTCCACAAGAAAAATAAATGCGGTATTGGCCACTGTTTGGTTTGTGTATTGGTCTAGGAAAGAAATGAGAATTTTATTTTAAAAAGCCTTCCAGCAGGACCCCAGCAGAGACTGGACAAACACCTTAGCGACGGACTGTAAACAGTGGGAAGGCCCAGACCCTGGCCCCGTGGCCACGAGCTGCAGCCCCACGGTTCACGTCAGCCTTCCTGCCCTTCCCAGGCCTCTCACACGGCACTCACACACAGAGCCTTTTCAATACCCTCCGGCAGAACAGAAGAATCCATTTCCACATGCCAGCACGCACGTTCCTCACACCATCCCAGGGGAGTGGGCCCTGCCAAGAGGCCATTTTATGGACCTAGAAGGACAGACAGGGCTGGGGCCCATGGTGGGGAGGTGGTCCATGGACAGAGAAAAGCTCAGAGCCAAATCCTGTGCTCCCAGGTCCCCCACAGTGGAAGCGAATGAGGTGGGGCCAGGCAGACTGGAAGCTGAGGGACACTCAGGTGCTCCCAGGGCACCTGAAAGCTCCCAGGGCACCTGGAAGCTCATGGGGAGGAGGACCTAGAGTGAGGAGATCTGAGATCCTTTTTTATTTTTTATTTTTTTTTGAGATGGCGTGTCGCTTTGTCACCCAGGCTGGAGTGCAGTGGCACAATCTCAGCTCACTGCAACCTCCGCCTCCCAAGTTGAAGCAATTTTCTTCCCTCAGCCTCCTGAGTAGCTGGGATTACAGGCACCCGCCACCATGCCTGGCTAATTTTTGTGTTTTTCGTAGAGGTAGGATTTCCCCGTGTTGGCCAGGCTGGTCTCTAACTCCTGACCTCAGGTAATCCGCCTGCTTCGGCCTCCCAAAGAGCTGGGATTACTGGCATGAGCCATCACACCCATCCTAGATCTGAGAGTCTTCCTAATTTGGGAGGAGGGGCTGGGAGGGGCACCAGGCCTTGGCAGGGCTAGTTCATCTCAAAGTATGAGAAGCTGTGTCTCAGGGGAGAGGTGGAAAGCCAGGGTGCACTGGCTCTTTGAATCTAGGAATAGGTTGGCACTGAACCTAGTCCTAGACTATGGACTGAATGTCCGTGTCCTCCCTGCAACAAACGTGTTGAAACCTAACCCCCAGCGTGATGTTATTTGGAGGTAATGCCTTTGGGAGGTGATTCGGTCATGAGGGTGGAGCCATCATGAATAGGATTAGTGCTCTTATAAAAAGAGACAAGAGCACGCGCGCTCTCTCTCTCTCTCCCCCTCCCCACCATGCAAGGATACAAGAAGACAGCCAACTGTAAACCAGGAAAAACTGGGCCCTCACAGGACATCAGATCTGCCGGCATTTTCATCTTGGACTTCCCCATCTCCAGAACAATGAGAGATAAATATCTGTTGTTTAAGCCACCTAGTCTGTGGGAATTTGTTAAAGCAGCCCATGTTAAGACATAGGTTACATGAAGGAGAAAAAGGCGGCGCAGTGGCTCACACCTGTAATCCCAACACTTTGAGAGACCAAGATGGGCTGATCACTTGAGGCCAGGAGTTTGAGACCAGCCCGGCCAACATGGCAAAATCCTGTCTCTACTAAAAATACAAAAATTACCTGGGCGTGGTGGCAGGCGCCTGTAATCCCAGCTACTAGGGAGGCTGAGGCACAAGAATTGCTTGAACCCAGGAGGCAGAGGTTGCAGTGAGCCAAGATCACGCCACTGCACTCCAACCTGAGCAACAAAGCAAGACTCCATCTCCAAAAAAAAAAAAAAAAAAGCAGAAAGTAGGTGTCTGCATTGCTGGTGTGTGAACTGTAGCAGAAACGTGACAGTTCTACAGTAACCAGCTGTGCCAGCAAAAGCTTTTCTGCAGGGGGAAGGAGGTTGTTTTTGTTTTTGTTTTTTGAGACAGAGTTTCACTCTTGTTCCCCAAGCTGGAGTGCAATGGCGCGATCTCGGCTGACTGCAACCTCTGCCTCCCAGGTTCAAGTGATTCTCCTGCCTCAGCCTCCCGAGTAGCTGGGATTACAGGCGCGCACCACCATGCCCAGCTAATTTTGTATTTCTAGTACAGATGGGGCTTCTCCATGTTCATTAGACTGGTCTTGAGGGAAGGAGCTTTTTAGTCTGCACCCACTGGCATTGTGGGTTGCAAGTTTGTCTAGTATCCACTCTGGGATATAAAAAAGAAACCCAGGAAGCTCACTGCTGTGTCGTCCCTCATGGCTCGAGGTCCCCAGCCAGTCTGCCTTCTTCTCTCCCGGCTTTCAAAATCCTATGTTTGTTTTATACATAATGTCCAGGGTTTTTGACTGTCCTTAGCGGGAAGGACAGGAAACACTGCATCTACTCCCTCTTGTCTGGAACCATAAATCCTATATTTCATATTTTCATGTTTTATAGTTTTGAGAAACGCATGAATCAAATATAGCAAAATGTTAAGATTTCTCTCATCTGGATGGCAGATACATGAATGCTCAGTCTTTGGCTCTTGATGCTCTATTTATTAGAAACACTTCATAAGTTGAGTGGTCACGTACACCTCATTTATTCCTTCCTTCCCTCGTTCATCCAACTGACATCTATTGTGCCCCTCCTGTGAGGCAGGCACCAACTATGCAGTGGTGAATTTTAACAATCCAGTTCCTCCCCAAAGAGCCCTGAGGAAGGGTGCTCTGGCAGAAGAGGACAGGTGCTCTGAGAGACTCTGGTCTGGAGCTCATTTAAATTCAGGAGTCAAAAGAGGCTTCTCTGAGGAAGTGGCCTTCATATCTGGCTGTGCCCCATAGCACTCCCGGCATCACCACCTGCCGACAGTTTAGCCAGGGCCAGGAAGCACCGCCCTGCCAGGTGAGCGTGGCTGTGCGCAGGTGCCCGCTTCTCACATTGCTCCCCTTGGAGATGCTTTCCTCCTGTTGTAAGCTCTCACCTCCAACTCAACACCCCAGAAAGGTCTCTCTGAGCAGCGCTGTGGCCCTGTGGATGAGTGCAAGACGTTCCCTGGGGCAACAGTGAATGGGTTGTGAGGTAACATCCCTCTCTTGGGAGAAGCTGGGCTCAGCATCTAGGAATGGCTTTCTGGCAGCCAGCAGACCCAGGATGAAAATGACATAGAAGGCTCGGCTCACCAGAAAGGGGGTACTTGCTGGGCACACATGGGTGAGTTGCAACCATGGCAACTAAGGTCTCCTCCCCAGTCCCACAACAGGCCCTATTCTCTCTAAGCCAAAATTAGCATGAAGAACAAAATGGCCCCCCATGAGGAAATGGCCAGTCACCAGAGGGGTTCTCCCTGGCTCCCCTCTCTGAAGGCCCCCTGCAAAGTCTCAGTGGTCAAATCCTCCCCAGTAAGCTCCAGCCCCAGGAACACAGCCCCTCTTCTCTTCCACCCGACCTCGAGTGCCTCCAGCAGAAAAGCTGATCATCAAGGGTGCACACGGCATCCATGGCACCATGGTGTCTGTGGGAACTCCGGAAAGCACGCCAGCGTGCAGAGGGGCGTGGTCCCCTGGTCTCCCGAGGAGGGCACCAGCTAAGCCCTTTACACACATGGTCTCATCTCACTCACTCCACCACCCTATGACTGGGTTCACAGACAGTGTTACAGCTGGGGAAACAGGCTCAGCAGGATAAATTAACTTGTCATGCGGCCAGTAGAGAGGGCAGGATCTGAACCCATGTCTGCCTGGACCCAGAGCCCCCGATCCCTCAGGCCAGCAGCATTCTCGGCCCGAGAACACCATGGGGATTCTGATGTGCCTGGGATTTTAGGGATGGAAGGTGGGTCTTGAGGACGTTTCCTGACCCTTCAGGATCCCACCTTGCTTCACCTGCTCACGTCTGCCTTCGTGGGGCGGGGCACAGATGGCTTCCTATCACCTATAAACATGGAGTGTGGACTGAGTGGCCCAGGGCCAGGAAGGAGCAAGCCTGGGGGTAGCAGGTAAGTCCCCCCGGCCCTGGAAACTGGTGGGGCCAGGCCGTGAAGAGGCCACTTAGAAAAGCTGAATAAATGGCTACACGTGGCCTCGAATTCCAGGGCAGGCACAGGGCAGCTCACCTGAAGCCCTGGGCAGAAGTCCCCAGAAAAGCTGGGCCTATGGAGTTCCGGGCGGCACCACCCCGTGCCCAGCCTTCAGTGGACTTGAGTCTTCTTAAACGTGTTCAGCACGTCCATGACCTCTGACAATAATAAGCGGATGGGGAGCCCTCAGGCAGTGATGGGGAAGGACCCACCCCAGGGCACACAGGGGAGAAGGGCCGGGACCCCAAAACACATCATGCCTGTCCCCTGGGTGCTCTCGCCCAGGCACCCAGGCCTCCTCACCACAGCCGTGTCCTGCGTGGGACCAAGCACAGACCCACTTGGTTGGCTGCTCTTGGAGGTGCCTGGTGTGTGTGTGCTGGATACAGGGGACTAAGCTGTGCCACTGAGCCCAGTGGCTCCTCAGGAGCACTGACATCCCCAGCAGGTGGAAAGAGGAGCCCCACCTCCCCCACTTCACCCCACCTTCCCCACATCACCTGACTCTCAGCTCCCAAAGCCTGGGCTGCCCCCTGAGGGCAGGACCCACAGGCTCCAGGAAGAAAGGGGGGAAGTTATGAGCGGCGGCTCTGTGCTGGGCCTGGCCTACCTCCACCACCCTCCCATCAGCTGTGTGACTTTGGGGCGGTTACAGAACCACTCTGTGCCTCAGTTTCCCCATCTGAAAGGTGAAGTGAAATATTAAATAATAGCACCTGCCTCAAAGGGTAACTGGGAGGAGGTCACTCTGCCTGGCACATGCCATATATTCAATGAATACTGGTTGCCTGTTTATGTCGATTAGCAAAGAGGTCAGCCTGGAGCCCCTACCTGGAAGCACGATACTGTGCCCACTGACTGGCATTTGCCTCACTGCACAGACGGCTTGGTGGCTCACCTGTTTGCCTCACTGCACAGACGGCTTGGCGGCTCACCCATTTGCCTCAATGCACAGACAGCTTGGTGGCTCACCTGCTATTCACTCCCCCTACAGCCCCCAGGCAGGACAGCTTACCTATGGTCCTTCGGAGGTCTTCACACTGGCTAATGTGAGGGAACTTCAGGATTTCCTTCCACTTCTTGCTTTTCCCTTTGCGCTTTCCTCCGCCCCCTGCAGAGATGGGGAAAAAGATGCCTGGCTGAGGCTCCAGAGCCTGCGGCGTCCCCGCAGTGAGCCTGCCCACCAGCCTCCTGGGCTGAGAGACAGAGGGACGGCTGTAGGTCAAGCCAGTGACACACCCCTAGCCCAAGACACACACAAACACACACACTCTTCCTCCCAGGTGGGCTGTGAGCCCCAGTATCCCGCACAGTCCTGTCTGACCCCGGCCCCCTAGCAGTGAGGCCTAGGGCTCCCCTGCACCCCACCCCCCACAGCTGTTCCGCTAGACTAGACCACAGCCTTCCCACAGCAGGGGCCAGGCCTGCCACGTCTGAACGTCCCCTTTAGCTTGGGACATCCCTGGGGGGCGGAGGCACAGGCAGGTGCCCACGGCCCCTCGTAGCCCTCATTTTGTCCTCTTGCTTTCTGTGGAGAGTCTCCTTCCCCAGCTGGAGGCTAGATGTTGGGGGACAAGAACTTCAGTTTCCACTTGTCAAGTACCCCCTTCTTCTCCCTCCTCACAAACCCTGGAGTCTCCGAGGCTGGAAGGAAGGAGGGACTCCTGAGGGGCCCGCCCTGCCTCACATCCTCCCCAGTGCACACGAGCACTGAGCATGTGGACATGATGAACGTGCACACACACAATGAATGTGCACTAGTAATGAACAAATGTAATGAACAGGCACGTGTAACGTGCAGAACCACATGAGGCGCACACAGGTGTTCCCGTCATCCTTGCACTCCTGGTCCAAGGGATGGTGGACAGGTGTCAGGGTGCACAGGCGCAAACAGCGATGGAGCGCAGCTCTGGGCCTGAGTGTCCCTGAGCCCACCAGTGTCTGGGCCTTGGACCTGAAGGCACTGCTGTGCCATGTGGCCGGAGGGCTCCTGGGGACCAAGGTGCCGTCACCCACTCTCCACCCTTACAGTGGCGCTTAGCCACCATCTGTCCATGACTCACCACAGGTCATGGAGCCCTTTGTGCCCCTTGGTTATCAGGATTTTATGTAGCTCGTCTGATGCTGGGTGGGTATGTAGCCCCTCCACTCTCTCACCCTCCCAGGAACCGGCTGGGCAGGACAAGGCCCCTTCTGCACACCAGCAAACCCAGGGGAGCCCACTGGCACTCAGCTCCAGCCCTCTCCCAGCCAGCCCAACCCATCCTCCACCTCGCTCTGGCCCTGTGGCCGTCCCCTGCTGCCCAGGCAAGCCTGGACAAGCACGCATCCTCTCTGAGTCCTCATCCATGAAGTGGAGACAGTAAGGCCTTCCTCCCAAAGCTGAAAGGAGTGATTACAAGGTAGCATGTGTTTAAAAGTAGACATAGAACTGGGGATTCTTAATTGTCATCCAAGCTATCCTGGAAAGCAAGGTCATAGCCCTGATTAGCCAGTGCACCTGCCTCTGAGAATGGGACCAGAACTCCGCTCCTGCTCCAGGAAGCAGGAGAGGGTGCTGATGGGGAGGAGTCCATCTCTCTCTTCTCCTCTCATTGCATCTTCAACCCAACTCCCTCCTCTCCAACTAGCCCCAGTGTCCTCCTCTCAAATCTCCACAGACGGCCAAGGCCTCACACTCCGAGGGACAGAAGGAATGCGTATTAGGCACCTGCCGTGGTGAGGCTCCATCTGTACATGATCTTGTTTAATCCTCAGAATGACTCTTTGAGGAAGAAATCACTGGGCCTGCTGGTGGCTTGACCTACGCCACGCTCTCACTCTTTCCACCAATGGGGGCCACACACACAAGTGCACACACATTTCATGCACACATAAACATACACGCGCATACTGCTCAGCCACGCACTTGCCCTGCCCGGGGCCAAGCCCCTCACCTGCAGGCTTCACCCTTACTCTACAAGGCAGGAACTTTTTTTTTTCTTTTTTTGAGACAGAGTCTCACTCTGTCACCCAGGATGGAGTGCAATGGTGCGATCTCGGTTCACTGCAACCTCTGCCTCCCTGGTTCAAGCGATTCTCTTGCCTCAGCCTCCCAAGTAGCTGGGAATACAGATGTGCACCACCATACCTGGCTAATTTTTCATATTTTCAGTAGAGACAGGGTTTCACCATGTTGGCCAGGCCGGTCTCAAACTCCTGACCTCAAGTGATCCGCCTTCCTTGGCCTCCCAAAGTGCTGAGATTACAGGCATGAGCCACTGCACCTGGCCGGCAGGAACTATGATATACCCAGTTGACAGATGAGGAAATCGAGGCATGGGGGAAAGGTAGCAAGTCATCTATGGCCCCGTGTCTCATAATTGGCAGAGCCAAGACCCCAGCCTGAGCAGAATCCAGACCCTGGGCTCTTGTTCTTGCTGTTCTGTCTGTAAACCACCATTTTGAGTGCCCTGAATACAAGAGAAATTCTCAGAGGATCAAAGAGAAAGCTGGTGTCAAACTTCAGGAGTGACATGGCAGCCATGACGGGAGCAGGAGCAAGGATCTAGCTGGGGTCCCAGCCTGTGAGCTCCCAGAAAAGCTGTAGGCCGGACCAGAGGCCCGCAGGGTCACCAGTGTGACCCTTAGGTGGCTTGTTTGTCTGTTTGCTTGTTCACTGAACCAGTTGCCAACATTGAAAAATTAGGAGATTCCCAGGAGCTCAGATGAGGACACAAAGGCATAAGAATGATATAATGGACTCTGGGGACTTGGGGGAAGGGTGGGAGGGAGGTGAGGGATAAAAGACTACACACTAGCTACAGTGTACCTCGCTCAGATGACGGCTGCACCAAAATCTCAGAAATCACCACTAAAGAACATTCTATGCAACCAAACACCACCTGTTCCCCCAAAACTATTGAAATAAATAAAAATGAGGAGATTTCACATCGAAATCCAGATCTTGGACATCTCTCCCACAGCCAGGCACCCCACATGGCAAGAATCAGCCGGAGCTGGGTAGCAGCTGCCCGGGGGACAGCACATGTGGCCTCCAGACAAGTCAATCCTCATCCAGCCGCAGCCCTCATTCAGGCAGCCTAGAAGTTCTATGCACACCCAGAGAAGGGCCACCCTCTCAAGAAATCAGCCTAAACCCTAGCTCAGCAGAGTCTGATGTCCCCATCCCAGCAGCTGCAAGGCCTGGGAGGGTCGTTAGAACTTGACGGGTCCATCCCCTGCTCCCCATTCCTCTCGCACACTACTGATTCTCAGACCTGGCAGGCATGAAGCACCATTTTTTGCATATGGCAAAATGTGCATAACACAAAATGTACCAGTTTAACCATTATTTAGGCGAACGAGTCAGCCGCATTAAGGACGTTCCCATTGCTGTGGAACCATCACCACCTTCCATTTCCAGGACTCTTTCATCATCCCAAACTGAAACTCTGAACCCATTAAACATTAACTCCCATTCCCTCCTTCCTCCCAGCCCCCGGCAACCTCTCTCCTACACTCCATGTCTATGATTGTGACTACTCTAGATACCTCGTATAAGGGAATCATAAATGTTCTTTTGTGTCTGTTCTTTCACTTAGTGTAATGTCCTCGAGCTTCGCCCATGTTGGAGCACGTGTCACAACTTCATTTGTTTTGAAGGCTGAATAATATTCTGTTGTATGGGTATACAACTTTTTGTTTATCATTTATTTGTGGATAGACACATGGGCTGTTTCTACCTTTTAGCTATTACGAATAACGCTGCTATGGATATTTGCATACAAGTATCTGTTCGAGTCCCTGCTTTCCATTCTTTTGGGTATATACTCAGGAGGGAAATTGCTGGATTATATGGTATATATGTTTAAGTTTTTGGGGAACTGATGAAGCACTCTTGACAATACAGATTGCTAGGCTGTACCCCAATCCTCTGTGACTGGACCCCAGAATATGACTTCTTAAAAGGATCCCTGGGTGACTCTCAGGCAGCCAGTCTATGGAACCCAGGAGTCTATTTTATACACGCACACTTACAGATTTATTCATTAAGAAAGTTAACATAGGTTCACTGATGCGTTCAACCAATATGTGTTGAGCACATACTAAGCGGCAAGCCCTCTGGAGGTGCCGGACGCAGTGTTGCTAGCAGGGAAGACAGACACATCCAAGGCGTTACCTCAGTGGTTCCCAACCCCAGCGACGGCCTCCCAGGGAACATTTGGCAATGTCTGGAGACATTTTTAATTGTCACCACTGGGTGGAGAGGTGCTACTGGCAGCTAGTGGGTGCAGGCCAAGGATATGGTTAAACATTGCGCTGTGCACAGAACAAGACCCCTGGAACAAAGAATGGTTGGCTCTAAAATGTCAAGGGTTGGGGCCAGATGTGGTGGCTCACGCCTGTAATCCCAGCACTTTGGGAGGCCAAGATGGGAGGATTGCTTGAGCCCAGGAGTTTAGACCAGCTTAGGCAACATAGCAAGACTCCGTCTCTACTAAAAATAAAAATAAAATAAGTAGCTGGGCGTGGTGGCACACAGGAGGATTGCTTGGGCCCAGAAGTTCAAGGCTGCAGTGAGCTATGATCATGCCACTGCACTCTAGCCTGGGTGCAGAGCAAGATCCCATCTCAAAAGAAAAAGTAAGTCAAGGGTAGGGATGTGGAAAAATGCTGCTTTACTTAATGACCATTTTACCAACATTTAGGAAAAGAACAGGGGTTGGGGGAGATCTGTTAGTGATGGCGCAGCTGTGGTGGGGTTGGAGGCAGTGAGAAAGGTAAGCCACTTGGAGGCAGCCCCAAGCCGAGGGTGCAGACTCTCCAGCTACGGCCTGGGCTCACTTTCCTCCTCAACCCTATTTCCTCAGCTTCTAGAATAGGGCAGGGGGACTGTGGTGAGCAGGATAACGCCCTCAGGGATGCCCTAATCCCTAGAACCTGTGAATACGTTAGGTTCCATGACAAATGAGCATTAAGTTTGTGGATGAAATTATGGATAATGATAGGGACATAATCCTGGATTATCCAGGTGGGCCCACTGTCACCAACAGGGTCCTAAAATGTGGAAGAGGGAGAAGGAGTAACCAGTGTCAGAGTGATGCAATGTGATGAAGACTCACCAGCCATTTGCTGGCTTGGAAGACGGGAAGGGGCCACAAGCCAAGGCATGCAGGCCAGGAAGGATTCTCCCCGGAGCCCCCAGAGGGAACACAGCCCTGCTGATGCCTTGACTTTAACTCACTGAGACTGCATCAGACTTCCGATCTCCAGAACGGTAAGATACTAAATGTGTGGTGTTTTAATCCCCTTAGCTTGTGACAATGTTACAGCAGCAACAGGAAGCTAATACAAGGATGTTCTCAGCAGGGGATCCCCCTAAATGACAGCAGACCCCAGAATGGCCTCTCACCCCATATCTGGCTTCCAGTTCCTCTAAAAGTGCCATGAAATAAACCCAACCTTCCTGACTCAGATGGGCTGGGAGAAGGTTTCACTTCTTAACAACAAACAAAACCTGCCTCAGAGAGGGCACCATGTCTAGACAAATGTTTGGCTCTCAAGATGCTGTGGGGTTGTGAAGCTGCATATTTGATCACTGAAGTATAGGCACTGTTTATTATTTCATAGGACTTGATTGTTTCTCTGTATCCTGAGAGGGGGCAGGGCCCAGCCATGCCACTGTAAAAACTCCTCCTGTGTCCTGGCCCTACAGCCCCCGCTGCCCTAGGCCCACCTCACTGCTGGGGAGGGGTGTTAGGCCTACAAAGGGCTGGGGCCATCACCTCCCACCTCCCCCGTGCTCAGGTCCCAGCAGCAGGAATGGCCAATTCCCAGGCCTGACCACCCATAGGCTCAGCCCGTTCTCCTTGGTCCCATTCAGGGCCTCGGTGACCGTCTTCCTAAGCTTTATTTCCCTCCCTGCCTCTGCTCTCAGAGCCTTTAGACTCACTGTTCATTCTGCCAGGAGCACCTTCTTCCTACCTTTCTGAATGCTTATCACCCGCACTTCCAGTCTTAGCCTGAATTCTACCTTCCTGGAGGTCTCCTCCGAGCTCGGTTGTGAAGCAGGCCCATTCTCCACGTGCCATGGAAGTGTGTAGGAAGCACTGGTCGGTCAGTCTGTCTGT
Source organism: Pongo abelii (assembly GCF_028885655.2). Lineage (NCBI taxonomy): Eukaryota > Metazoa > Chordata > Mammalia > Primates > Hominidae > Pongo > Pongo abelii. Next base: position 126,373,173 of record NC_071993.2, on the reverse strand, counting down.
CTCTCTGTTGAACATGCACATCAGCTTACAGATCCATTCTCTCAACGCACGCGGCACACTTTCATGGACTCATTCAACCTCTACGTGCGAAGTGACTGCTGGACTCCCAGACCCAGCCCACAGCTCTCATCACCACCTGAAATCTTCCCACTTATTTGTTTCCTTGCCCGTCATCAGTCTCCCCTGTGCTGATAGCGGACCCGTGGTGTCAGGGACCTGGGTTTCTTTGTTCTCTGTCACCTTCTTCTTGGTCCACTGTAGATGCCCAAACAGTATCTGCTGAGTGAATACAAGTGTCATGCTTTACGTCCAGCCACCTGGCCACCTGGCAGACCCTCCAATCCCTGTATGCATCATCGTTCCCCCACTCCAACCCTGCAGGCGTAGCTTTCTTTGCCAGGAATGCTTGTTCTTCAAGCTCCAGCTCTAGTGTCCCTTCTCGTGCTGCCCTGAAAAGGCAGAGCCCCTTGTCTGGATCACAGCCCTCTCCCAGCTCAGGTCAGACCTGCTCCTGGGAAGGGGGCGGGTACAGCTAATGCCTGTTTAATTGCAAGCTTCCATTAAGTTACTTGGCTGACTGGGTAAAGGCATGAATGCTTGCAGGAATAAATGACAACCTCCCTCCCTGCCAGCCTTCTGGGCTGAGCACTGGCCTGGGCACTGTACATTCGGCCCTCATTCCAGAGGTACTGACCCTATTCACAGATGAGAAAGCTGAGGCTCAGGGAGAGGAATTAATGGAGTCAGGGAATAAGCCACACATCCAGGTGGGAGCACAATCTTCTGCTGGCACTAGCTCACCGCTCTTTCCCGTCCCGAGGAGCCTCAGGCTTTATTTGCTTTCTCAAAGGATCCTCTGCTGTTCAGAGTTTACCTTTCAGGTCCCAGTAACGAGTCAGGGAAGAGGACATGGTCCCTGACCTCATCCAGCTCATTCCATGCATCAAAGAGCAAAGATGATCAAGACAGCTGGGGTTGTAGCCAGGCAGGTAGGGTAGGTTGCATGGAGAAGGGTGGCCCCGCCAGGCAAGGGAAAATGGCAGTGACCGAAGGCCCAGGGCCGATCAGGGGGGGCTTCCGCTCTGGGGAAGGCACCAGAGGACCAAGGTGGCCTTGGGTGGGAAGGAGTCCAAGACAAAACCTGAAGAAAGGCGGACAACAGCAAGATGGTATATCCTCTGATTCATGGCTCAGGCTGCCACTGGCCCTTTAGAAGGGACAGACTCTAGGGAGGGCATTGCTTGTCCAATCCCACTGTCACTCCTGCTTTCTCCAGCCCCGGGGGCCCCCTCGGCTGCCAGCTGCCAGCAATGTCCTCCAGCAGGTGCCCTCCTGCCAGACTAGGGAAGTATGTTAAGGGGAAGGCAGGGCAGGAGGAAGGAGAGTGGTCAGCAAAGGAGGGTGGGGGCCCTGCAGGAGGAGGGCATGTCCTGTCAGGGAATGGAGTGCCCGATGGAAGGCAGAAGCCAAGTAATAATTCTTAAGCACGGGCCAAGCACTTGTCGCAGTGAGCTATCGAGAGACTAAAGCGTTTCTTTTGCTCCTGTGGCTAACCCCAGGGAAGAATAACAGTATCATTCTCCCCAAAAAACTGCCATGGGAGAAGAGGCTGTCTTGGTGGGGGAAGAAACTGGCTTGCTGTTATTCTTGTTGCCTTTGCTGTTTCTGAGAGTGGTGTTTGTTTTCAAGGTAGGGGCTGAAATGGAGAACAGAAGGGAGAAGCTGAGGATGGGGGAGGTGAAGTGCTTGTGGGGAGGGCAGTGGGACGACCTGAGCTCCAGGAAGGCATTGTCCCTGTGGCAGCAGTGGGATGTGGCTGGGGTGCAGGGATGATGGGTTCTGAGCAGTGAGCGGCCTACAGCCCCCAGAGCCCTGTGATCGCCTGGTACAGTGGAGTGGAACTGCCAGCCCAGCCCCCTCCTCCAAAGGACACTGACAAAGCCCGCAATACTGGTGATGTGGACGGTCTAAGGTCTAACTTACTGGGTTCCTTTAAGCCCAACAGGTTCACATACCATCCTTGGGAGGGATGGGATAGACCTGTGCAAAACAACTGACCCTGGACTGCTTATATGGCCTTTGCTGTACCCCCAGAGTCAGGGAATTTGCACCAGTAACATGTCATCTAGTTCAATCCTCACATCACCCCTGTGACGTAGGTCCTAGTATTGAACCCGTTTGACAGATTCAGAAATAGAGTCCCAGAAAGGAAAGAACCTTGCCTCAATCAGGGAGTGTGTATCATAACCTGAACCAGGGCTCAGCTGTTCTGACTCTTAGTCATTATAATGTTCTTTTCCTCCCTGGTGACAAATGCGCAATCGGTCAGAGAAAGGTTCCACAGGGGAAACTGAGGAAGGTTCCATGCATTTGTTGGAAGGAGCTTCCTTCTTGCCCTTAAGTCAGTGGTTCTCGGTGGTCCTTGGACCAGCAGCATCAGCATTGCTGGGAGCCAGTTAGAAATGCAGCTTCCTGGGCCCCACCCTGGACCTACAGAATCAGACACTCTGGGGATGGGCCAGCTTCAGTGACTTAATGAGCTCTGCAGGTGATTCTGATGCACTCTCACTTTGAGAACCACTGCTGTAAGTCAAGAGAAAGTCCCTGAAATCAGACAGAAAAGGGATGACGGGACCACTCTTTCTAGGAATTTCTTCCTCTCTGACTTGTTATTTCTGCCCTGTCTACGTCTTCTAAAAAGGACCTGAAGAGACACACACAGGCTTGGAAAAGTTGACTGAAAAATATTCCTCCCAGCTCCAGAATTTGGTGATCCTAGGCTCTGACTCTGACAAGGTCGCTGCATCCTGCCTGACTTGAGTCAAGCATTCTTCTCACAGCAGGATGCCTGGCAGCCTCGAAGCCATTAATAGGGCCACTCACAGGGGCAGGGCAAACCATATGAGGCCCCTCCTATACCGGAAGGCCTAAGGGAGACTGCAGGGAGAGCACCGCTCAGCTGCAGCATTGAGGGGTCCAGGCCAATGAGACAGCCTCAGGGGCCACTGCCCCCCCACTCTCCCCCAGGCCCTGAACATCTCCCTGTGAAGTTGGGCAGAAGTCACCTCAAGCCTCACATCTATTTTGGGCACACACACACACACACACACACACACACACACACACCCATCTACTGAATGCCTCTTTGCCTTCTGGTGACCCTTGGACCTTTATTGTTTACAGATCCCAGAGAAAAGAGAGTCATCCCTGGGGATGGGAAGGCAGGAGCCGCAGTGGACCTGCTGTGCTTTCTGGACCCTGAATAAGTGGGGGCCTGTTTTCCCATGGGCCACACCCCTCCGGGGCAGACTCCTGGCATCCCCACAGATCAGGACATACTCAGGTCTTTGCACAGGCCCCAACTGGTCATTGTATAATAAAGAATCTGACTGGCCTTTGTCCCTGGTTCCTGAGAGGTAGTCTCTAAGTCCTTGGAATTTTCTGAGTAACAGGAGTGTCTTTTTCATTCATGGTAGGCCCCTGAAGCCATATCTGAGTTTACGCTAACAAGATGACTCATGAGGGGGGCTGGGCATGTCAGAGAGACCAGCCATGGGATTAGAAGGTTAAGGCTTTGGGCCACGTGATATCACCCTGACTTCCAGGAAGGGACAGGGGACCAGACACTGGGTTCAACCATGTGCCCAGTGATTCCATCAATCATGCCAAAATAATGATGCTCCAGTAAAAACTCCAGACACTGAGGCCTGGGTGAGCTTCCTGGTAATCACACACCAATGTGCCAGGAGGTGGCACATCCATGGCAGCTTCACATCTGGGACTCTCAGACCTTGCCCTGGGCACCTCTCCCTGTTACTGGTTTGGGTATCTTTTTGCAACAATAGAACTGTAATTGTCAGTGTAGCACTGCGCTGGGTTCTGTGAGGGAGTCTAGCAAATTATCCAACCTGAGAGCTTCAGGGGAAACCCTGAATCTCTTGCCATGGTCAGAAGTGCCAGTGGCCTGGGGACCCCCACCCTTGTGGCAGGTGCCTGGAGTGAGGGTGGTCTTGTGGAGACTGTGCTCTTCATTTGTGATGTCTGCACTAATCCTGGGTAGTTAGAACTGTGTTGCAGCTGTTGAGGCTGCTATGTCTTCAGGACCCTTCAGCCCAGCTCACTACCTATCTCCCAGAATCCTAATTCCAAAGGCTAAAGGAGCAAATCTGATCGGCCAACTCATCTTTTCTCTCCAGGCCACATGTCACGGGTCACTCTAGAGTTTGAAACAATTCAGTGGGTCTGGTCCTTGTGTGGATAGGGCAGGGTGACATGGCACTGCCACCCCAGCTCTCAGCTCAGAGCAGAAGCCCCTGGGTTGGGGCCAGGCATAACCAGACGCAGCAGGAATGGGGCCACAGAAACTACCACCCCCATTTCCAGAATAGTTCGGGGGCACTGCTGGTTAAAGGCACAAGGACATGGGGTAACGAGGGGCACAGGCTGCAGAGACCCCAGGACTTCCCAGCAGAAACTGGCTTGTGGCTCAGAAAAGTCAGCATTATGCTAATGCAGGGGGCCACATTTGTTAGAAACCCAAACTATGTCATGAAGTGGGTCTTTCGACTATGAATCTTTCGACTATGAATTTGGAGGGGGAGGAAGGAAAGCCCTGAAAACTGGAGAAGCTGCTCTCGACGCAACTGAATCAGTCTGGGAGGGTCTCAGGTGTCGCCGTGACTGCATGTGGAAGAATCACTCTACTGCATTCCCAGCCACAAAGGCCGATGACTCATCTGCAGTCGAGTAGAAGGCAGTGTCACAGTTCTGCCTGTGATGTCTGCAGGACTAAAGACTCCATCCAGTTCTTTTCTACCCAGGTGGGCTTTCAGGACTCAGCTCCCACTGTGCTGCCAGCAGGGCTGGATTTCCAGAAAATATCACCGTGGGGAGGCTGTGGGTGTTCTCAGAGTCAGATCTGGCCTGGGCAAAGTGGAGGTGGCCAGTTGTTCTGATGAGAATGGGTTACCCCTGTGTCTACTGCCTCCTATTCCTCCCTCCCCTCCACTTATACTTATTTTCCATCCATCTGGGCTCTGCCACCTTTGCCACCCCCAGAGAGGCACCTCCAACTGAAACTGATGAGGTGGGAATGTGGCTTCTCACTGATTCTAAGTCTCTTTTCATCCAGCCCCGAACAAGGCGAGATCCCAATTACAGGGCCTGATCAGGGGCTGCGTCACCAAGTGACTCAATCCTTTTCAGAAGCGACATGACTCCAGCCAAGTGTATTTGAGGTGACCTCAGCCTGTAGGGTACTCTCTCCAACCCAATGCACTTGGCAACCACTGTGAAAGGGAGACAGGCCCCTGGTTTGGGGCGGGGGTGGGAGAAAGCACCACCCCTCTGCCCTCAGTTTCTTCATCTGAGATCCAGGAGGGTTACACCAGGACAGGGCGCAGAGCCCCTTCTGTCAAGGGTTTTCTTCAAGATCCCCATAGGTGAGACAGATGATGGGGAGCCCACTGAGTGGGCACGGCAGGGAAGGGATGGAGTCGGGCAGATATAGGCCAAGGGTCTCGCTCTGTCTCTATGCCTCTCACCTTCTGAGAACAGCCAGCCCCTGGCTGAGTCCCTGACTCGGTGCACCTTCTCTACACAGCCTTTCTGCACACTCTCCAGAATCATGGGGAATCCAGCCTCAGTCCTCATCCTGCCCTCGGTTCCTCCATTACTACACTGCCCCAAAGTGCTGGAGCTGGGAGGTCAAGGTCTAGTGGCGTCAGGAGGAGACTGCTCCCCATAACTATCCCCTGATTGAGAGGTTTAGAAGAAAACATGAAGGGGCTGCCAAAACACCTGTGACCCAGAATCTCTCGAGATGGGGCTTGTGCAGTGCCTCTGCATGGCATGGGTCCACTGTTCCCTGGGGCAGGAAGCACCAGGAGCTTTTAGGCGCCATGGTCCTGCTGCCTTTGAGTGTATCCCGCACTTTCCTAGCTGAGCATAGGACCCCAGGTGGCAGGCAAGAGAGGGAAGTGGGGTGGTCTGGGGGGCACAGAGCCTCTCCCTGTCCAAGGGTGCATTCCGCGGCTGGCACCACCAGCTTCACCACTTGGTGGGGACTGGCTCTTTTCACATGAGGAGAACCACTTCACAGACCTAAGGAATGGGCCGAGTTGTGCAGGATCCAGCCCCAGGTTCCATTCAAAGGGCTGACACTCTGATGTGGGCACAGCCAGGCCAGGGAGCAGCTGCCAGAACTGTCAGGCCAGGAGGCGGCGAGAGGGGCTGGAACCCTTTCCGGGCCTGCTGGCCGCCTGCCGCTCAGTCAGGGGCTTTGCTGTGCTCAAGGATTCCACCCAAAGTGGGGGCAAAAGCCACAGAGCAGATGGGAACCGGGGCGTCACACACCCCAGCCCTCCCAGTGGCTCTGTCCTCTACAGGAGCGGACCTGGGGAGCAAAGACACAGTTCTCCTGACCCCAGAAAGTTCCCTGTGCCGCAGTTCTCAGCTATGAGCATCTGAAATGTCTTGGCTGGATGGTGTGAGGCGCGTGGGGCGGCCCGGGGCATCTGGGGCCTGCGGTCTGTGGGCAGGTGCCAGCACCTCCAGGCCCCTCCTCACGGCCACAACACAGTTGGGGTTTCCAGAGCAGAAAAACCTCAGCCTCAACCAGAAGGATCCCACAACCTCAAATGAGGAAAACCAAAACCAACATCAGGCTGGGTAACTGGTCGCCATGGGGATGGGGACAGGGCCCCTCCCAGCACATGGGCCCTGAGGGAGAGGAGCACTCTGGTGTGACCGGGGGAGGTGGAGAGGCTGGGGGCAGTCCCTCCCAGGAAGCCCTTCCAGGGAGGGCAGTGCTGACACCAGGCCACCTTCCCCACAAAGGCTACCTCCCCTCCCTGACAGCTGCACTGTTCACCAGGATGCAACCGTCCACTGCCTCATGACATCTTCACTGCAATGTAAGCGGGTGTCACTGCACTGCTATCTGAGCCTTGCTACATACCACCTGTGTGGCCTTGGTTAAGTCCCTCCGTGTTTTCTCCTGCAAACTGAGACACTGCTACCCACCTGGCATTGCTGTGTTAAGGATTAGCACCATATGCAAAATACCTAGCACCTCATAGGTGCCACTAAATGTAGCCATTGCCACCACCACTACCATTACCACCATCATCACCACCACCCTCCCCATCACCACCACCACTACCATTGCCACCACCACCATCACCACCACCACCACCATTACCACCACCATCATCACCATCACCATCACCACTACCATTACCATCACCACCACCATTACCACCACCATCACCACCACCATTACCACCACCATCATCTCCACCACCATCACCACTACCATTACCATCACCATCATTACCACCATTACCACCACCATCACCACCACCACCACCATTACCACCACCATCATCGCCATCACCATCACCACTACCATTACCATCACCACCACCATTACCACCACCATCATCACCACCATTACCACCACCATCACCACCACCATCACCACCACCATCACCACCACCATCATCACCACCATCACCACCACCATCACCACCACCATCACCACCACCATCATCACCACCATTACCACCACCATCACCACCACCATCACCACCACCATTACCACCACCATCACCACCACCATCACCACCACCATCACCACTACCATTACCATCACCATCATCACCACCATTATCATCACCATCACCACTACCATTACCACCATCATTACCACCATCACCACCACCATTACCACCATCACCACTACCATTACCACCACCAACACCACCATCACCACCACCACTACCATTATCACCACCATCATCACCATCACCACCACCACTACCACCACCATCATCACCATCACCACCACCATTACCACCACCATCATCACCATCACCATCACCACTACCATTACCATCACCACCACCATTACCACCACCATCACCACCACCATTACCACCACCATCATCTCCACCACCATCACCACTACCATTACCATCACCATCATTACCACCATTACCACCACCATCACCACCACCACCACCATTACCACCACCATCATCGCCATCACCATCACCACTACCATTACCATCACCACCACCATTACCACCACCATCATCACCACCATTACCACCACCATCACCACCACCATCACCACCACCATCACCACCACCATCACCACCATTACCACCACCATCACCACCACCATCACCACCACCATCACCACCACCATCATCACCACCATTACCACCACCATCACCACCACCATCACCACCACCATCATCACCACCATTACCACCACCATCACCACCACCATCACCACCACCATTACCACCACCATCACCACCACCATCACCACTACCATTACCATCACCATCATCACCACCATTATCATCACCATCACCACTACCATTACCACCATCATTACCACCATCACCACCACCATTACCACCATCACCACTACCATTACCACCACCAACACCACCATCACCACCACCACTACCATTATCACCACCATCATCACCATCACCACCACCACTACCACCACCATCATCACCATCACCACCACCATTACCACTACCATCATCACCATCACCATCACCACCACCATTACCACCACCATCACCACCATCACCACTACCATTACCATCACCATCATCACCACCATTACCACCACCATCATCACCATCACCACCACCATTACCACCATCATCACCACCACCATCACCACCACCATTACCACCACCATCACCACCATCACCACCACCATCATCACCATCACCACTACCATTACCACCATCATTACCACCACTATCACCACCACCATTACCACCATCACCACTACCATTATCACCACCATCATCACCACCATTACCACCACCACCACCACCACCACCATCATCACCATCACCACCATCACCACTACCATTACCATCACCATCATCACCACCATTACCACCACCATCATCACCATCACCACTACCATTACCACCATCATCACCACCACCATCACCACCACCATTACCACCACCATCACCACTACCATTATCACCACCATCATCACCACCATTACCACCACCATCACCACCACCACCATCACCACTACCATCACCATCATCACCATCACCACTATTACCACCACCATCACCACCACCATCACCACCACCATTACCATCACCATCACCACCACCATCACCACCACCATCATCACCACCATTACCACCACCAACACCACTACCATCACCATCATCACCATCACCACTATTACCACCACCATCACCACCACCATCACCACCACCATTACCATCACCATCACCACCACCATCATCACCACCATCACCACTACCATTACCATCACCATCACCACCACCATCATCACCACCATCATCACCACCATCACCACCACCATCATCACCACTACCACCACTATCACCACCGTCACCACTACCATTACCACCACCATCACCACTACCAGCACCATTACCACCACCATCACCATCACCACAGCCACCAGCACCACCATTACCACCATCACTACCACCATTACCACCACCATCACCACTATCATCACCATCACCATCAGGCTCTGTGGGTGAGAGAACTGAGGACACAGAGCTGGCAAGGGACAAACAGCACGTCTCAAGACTAGGTCCTCTGACATCTGACTCTAAGTTCAACTATGTCTCTACCCTATTATGCCCTACATACACACACATACTTCCAGAGCTTCCCCATCAGCATGATGCCAGCGTCTGTCCCAACATTGCCAGGGATGCCACAGGAAGGAGGAAGTCTCACGGGGGCACCATGATTCGGCCCCTACTGCCTCCCTGACCTCATCTCCTCCCACTCTCGCCTCTACTCACTCCATTCCAGCCACACTCTTCTCCTCAAACACCCCAGGCACGTTCCTGCCTGAGGATTTTTTCTGCAAAGGGCCAGATAGGGTCTCTGGGTCACGGAGACAGTATGCAGACAAATGAGCACGGCTGTATTCCCATAAAACTTTATTTACAAAAACAGGCAGTGGCTGGATTGGGCTCTGGAAGTACAGCTGGTCTCATTTTCTCCGCTCTGGCTGCTCCGGCTGCTCCCTCTGCCTGGAATCCTCTTCCTGCTCCTTGGGAGAAAACCGCCTCAGGTTAACAGGTTTTGCCTCCTTGCAGCTTTTGCACAGCTCTCACTTTCTCCATGAGGCTGACCCTGATCACCATTAAAAAATAATCATTTATTGAAATGAAATTCACTTAATATTAACCATTTTAAAGTGAATAATTTAGGCTGGCTGCAGAGGCTCACTCCTGTAATCCCAGCACTTTGGGAGGCCGAGGCGGGCGGATCACCACACGAGGTCAGGAGATCGAGACCATCCTGGCTAACACAGTGAAACCCCATCTCTACTAAAAATACAAAAACAAAAATTAGCGGTGGGTGGCTGTAGTCCCAGCTACTCAGGAGGCTGAGGCAGGAGAATGGCGTAAACCCGGGAGGTGGAGCTTGCAGTGGAGCTGAGATCGCACCACTCTACTCCAGCCTGGGCGACAGAGCAAGACTCCGTCTCAAAAAAAAAAAAAAAAAAAAAAAGTGAACAATTCAGTAGCATTCAGTACACTCAGTGTTGTGCTTCCAACACCTCCGTTTAGTTCCAAAACATTTAAAACATTTCTGTCACTAGGAAGGAAAATCCTCTACTCACTTTTTTTTTTTTTTTTTTGGAAACAGTCTTGCTCTGTCACCCAGGCTGGAGTGCAGTGGTAGAGCGATCTCAGTTCACTGCAACCTCCACCCACTGGGTTCAAGTGATTCTCCCACCTCAGCTTCCTGAGTAGCTGAGACTACAGGCGTGCACCACCACGCCCAGCTAATGTTTGTATTTTTAGTAGAGATGGGGTTTTGCCATGTTGCCCAGGCTGATCTCAAACTCCTGAGCTCAAGTGATCCACCTGCCTCGGCCTCCCAAATTGCTGGGATTACAGGTGTGAGTCACCATGCTAGGCCTCTACTGGCCCTTTTTAATCCTACAACCTGCCCCCACCCACTGCCCCCATCTCAGGACCCCTCTGTCTTTCTTTTACTGTTAATTTCTAAGTCCCAGGCACACATCACCCTGCAGCAAGCGTTCTGCGTGGCCTCCTGAGTTATTCTGCTCATTGCTTCCTGCCAGGCTCTGCCTCACCTCCCGTTGGAATGCAGACTTCATGTGAGTGGGTATCCCTGTCTCTGAGACACCTAGAACAGTGCTTGGACATAGCAAAAGCTCCATCAATCTCTGATGAATGGACGGATGGATAAACAGATGGGGGAGGCAGGACCGGAAGGGAAGAAATCATTTCCAAATGGACTTAGAAACAACAACAAATAAGCCACACTGCACACCATAATCTCTGCGCCTCCATTTTCTGCTCTGAAAAAGGGAATACAACCACCTTCCCAGCAAGGCGGAGGGTACACACAGCCCTTCCCCTGGGTGTGCCTCTTCCCATCTCACTGTGTCTGTTGACCCAGCCCTGGATCAAGAGCTCCTTCTTCTAGGGCAGTGTGGAAAGAGAAGGGGCTCTCATCAGACAGGGAGGGCTGGGCTGCTGACTCTTCTGTCCACAAGCTGAATAACCACAGGCCACTTCCCCAACCTCTCTGAACCACAGTTTCCTAATTGGCTTAATAACCAAATGCCCTTTGTAAGGGTAGATTCGAAAATGTGCTTGAAGCCCTCACACTGTGAGAGGCATGAGGTGGGCACTCATCCCATTTTAAGCCCTCTTGCTCTGCATCCCAACTCCCCAACCCTGCCCTGCCTGGGGCTTCCCTCCTTTTCCCTCTATCCCTCTACATCTCTTAGGAGAAAGGAGACCCCTAGTCCTCTTGCAACACTATTGATCTTCTTAAAAATGTCTTTTCCCAAGAAGTAGCAGAACTGGAAAAAAAAAGTTCTTTCCAAGGAAAATAATTTTTTAATGTATTTTTGTGTTCACGATGTTTTTGCCCATTCTGGTTTTCACAGTTGAGAAAAGTCTGCCCACAAAAATTGACTTTTCACTACAAGAGTAATCCCCTTCTCTCAGCAAGGCCCAAATTTGGTCACTTTTGCTTCATAATGTTTTCTCTGGGTTAAAGGGGAAGAGAAAGCCAGGGGAAGGGAGATGAGTGGACACCTGAGAAATGCTCCTGGCAGTTGTAGGTCAGCCCCTGCTGCAACTGTGGCAATTCTGTTGGAGAAATAAACAGGACTACTTGCTCAGGAAAAATACAATTTTTCATAGGATACTCATAAAAATATTTGCATTTTCCTGTGAGTACTAATTACTTCTGCTTTCCCCTGAATTTTTGCATCCCCTATTTCAAAGAAGCTAAACAAACGCTGTAGAGATCCCGGCCAATCAAAACCTGCTCAGCACTCAGGTACATTAATTACCATGTGGACATGATCGTGTACACACAAGGCCTGGGAAGCCTGCGCCACGGAGACGCTAGGATGAACCAGGCCCTGGCCTCCATGCTCCACCTCCATAGTCTCTGGGCCTCATGACCCTACAGTAAAGTAGATTGGTTTTGCAGAGGAGGAAACAAGCCCAGAGAGGACAGGGGTCTGGGCACACAGCTGCTGAGAGGCTGAGCTGGGATTTTAGCCTAAGAATGCCTGGTTCTTAACTCCCAGTCCACAAGGATGACACTGGCTCAAGGGACAAGCAAGAGCTGGGTCCTAAGAAAGTTCCCCCAAAGTCTGAAGCCACAAAAGCAAACACCAGCACAGCACAGAGGCACCTGTAGAGGGGATTCCAACACAGAGATGAGGGTTCTCATCTGGTCTCTGTCCATAGCTGTGTGACCCCAGGCAAGCTGCTTACCCTCTCTGAGCTTCAGATTGTTCAAGCGTAAAATGGGGAAACACCACCCTCTTAAGAAGGCTGCTAGGGCCTAAGTGAGATTGTGGTTAGCACCAGTTAGCACTCAGTAAATGTGAGCTGTCGCCATTACTCTGACCTGACTCTTGATCTCACATAGGGTCACAGGACCCGGGGGATGAAAGGACCCTTCCTTGTCCTTGATTCAACCTCCCTCAACACTCCCATTGGACTCAGAATGCTTCCCTCCCACCAAGGCCTTACTGAGCTCGGCTCTGCCTCCCCCAAAGTTCTTCCATCCACCGTGCAGAATCATACTGAGGACCTATTTGGTGCTTGGCACGTGGCCCCTGCCCTACAAGAACTCACAGGCTCGTGGGTGGCACTGACCCATGCCAGGTGACAATACTAGAGGAAGAGGGGGGTGAGGGGGCACAGGGGAGGTGCAATCAACCCTGCCTGCGGAATCAGGGAAGGCTTCCTGAAGGAGGTGACCCTTGGGCTGAACCCTCTCTTCTTAGAGACCACACCGTCCCTCATGCACCAGCCCTGCAGGGATGTGGCAAGAACTCCGAAGGTGGCCCCAGTTTCCATCTAGGCTCAAGAGCCCGGGACCTGGGCACCAGCCCTCCCAGCCTCAGTACCAGCCTCCTCACTGGAGGGAGCTCCCAGACAGGCCCTGGGAAGATCTGCCTCCCTCAGGGAAGAGTCCTTTCCCTTCAGCTCCATCTGGGAAGTGGGGAGAAGGGGGCTGGCAGGCCATCCTGCCAGCATTCCCCGAATCCATACAGGGCTCCCCTGCCTCAGAACTGGACCTGCCCAGGATCTCAGGCTAACACTAAGATCCTCCTCCTGGCCCCCTGGAACCAGGAAGCAGCTGGCCTAGGGGTCAGGGGCGAGGGCAGGCCTGAGCATGGCAGCCATGGTGCCTGTGCAGCCATTGTCTCTAATCCTCAGAACGACGCATAAGAAAGCTCCCCCACCGCATGGCACAGGAGAAGACACTGAAGCTATGAAGAAGTGGGCTGACCAGCCCAACGTCACCGGGAAGAAAAACACATGCCTCCTAACTTTGTCACCCTCACTGTGTTCACCTTTCCCTTCAAGCACTTGGGGCCAAGGGAAGCCCCATGGAGTGGGCTGCTCCCGGGGAGGAGTCAGGGGACCCAGAGAGGATTCTGAGGGAGCACACGCCTGGCCCATACATCACAGATGACCCCACAGATGACTGTACCAAAGCAGCAGCGAGGGCCTTTGCCACACGCAGAGTTCTTCCCAGTCACTTCTACCACAAGCACACAATTTCAGCAGGGCTGCAGTATGACACCCATTTTGTAGATCAGGAAGCTGAGGCCGGGGCAGGGTGAGGCGTGCCTGGGGTGCACGGTCAGTGATGGGGGCCTGACCCTGATCCAGATCCAAACAGGAGCTGCTGTGGGCACAGCTCTGGTACCCAAAGATAAACCCGGGCACTTATGTTCCTGCAAGGGCCTGGGGAGCAGCCTTAGACCCAGCTCTGACCCCGCAGGCTTGGCCTACAAAGACGCGCTGGGCATACAGTGCAGACCCGCCATGGGTGCCCACTCCCAGGGGACCAAGGATGATACCTGGAGAGGTGGGTGCTCAGATGGAGCCTCATAGAGGCAGGGTATAGGTTGGGGCCCCAGGTTCCCCATGACCCTTTCCCTTTGTACTCTCCCCACCTCATTCCTGTGACACAACAGAGCAAACTGGGGCAAGGCAGTGGGGCTTCAAAAGGCTTCCTAGAAAACGCTTCTTGAATTGTAAAATGGCCAAGGAGGGCTCTGTTGGGAAGATGAGGTTTTTACCCCTCAGAATTCAAAATCCAGTGTGTATGCAGAAAGGAGGGCTCGCCACCAGGAGACCAGAGTAGAGCATGGCTGCATGAGTTTCCTCTTGCTTCAGTAACAAGTTATTAATAGCACAAATGGAGTGCTATAGACACAAATGTATTATCCTACAGTTCTAGAAGTCAGAAGCCTGGAATCAGATTCACCGGGCTAAATCCAGATGTCAGCAGGGCGGTGTTCCTTCTGGAGGCTCCAGGGGAGAATCTACAGGCCACCTCTGTTCCTTGGCTCAATTCATGGCCCTTCCTCCACCTTCAAAACCAGCAGTTGCTGGTCAGGTCTTTCTCAAGCTGCATCACTCTGAACTCCTTTTCACAGGCACAGTCAACTCTCCCTCTAATCGGGTCCCTTGTGATTTCTCTGGGCCCACCTGATATCCCTGGATAACCTCTCCATCTCAAGAGCCTTAACTTAATCACATCTGAAAAGTGCCTTTTATCAGGTAGGTAACATATTCACAAGTTGCAGGGATTCGGATACGACATCTTTAGGGGACCATGATTCAGCCTTAATCATGCAGTGATTAAGACTGCATGCTCCAGGGCCAGACTGCCTGGGTTTAAACCCAGCTATGTAATTTACTAGCTGTGTGACTCCAGGAAATTTACTCAACCTCTCTGTGCTTCAACTGACTCCTTTGTAACCTCATAGATACAGGCGTCAATGAGCTGATGCACGTAAAGCATTTAGCATAGTTAAGAAAGTTCAGTGAATAAGGGCTGCAATTATCCCCTACTCTCCACCCAGCTCAGAATGAATGACATCAGAGCTGAGAGGAACCTTGGTGATCACCCACGCCTGTCCCTCACTGACGGCTGGACACCCAGAGGCCCACGGAGAAAAAATGAGCCATCCAGGTCACACAGCATTTTTTTAGGCAACCCCCAGTACTCTATAACCATACCTGGTACAGACGAGCCCAAAGAAGCATCCCCCATGTCTCCCCAGTGCCCTGCACCTAGTAGACGCTAGAGGACACTGCAGCTGGTGAGTCACCTGGAGGGAGAAGAGGGGAAGTGCTCCCCAGCAGAATGTCTGCAGGAAACACCTGCAGGTGCAGCGGCCCCAGCCAGATCCTCACACCCCACCCACCAGGCTCAGGGGCCCAGGCAGATGTGACACCTCTTTCCCCACGAGAAGTCAGCAGAACAAATCTTGGCTAGGGACACCAAAACCCATGTTCGGGCCAAGAGAAGGTGCTCTGCCCCACAAGTGTCAGCCAGGACCCCGGCTTCCTTCCCTCGCTGTGTGATCTCAGTGTGGGTTTGGACACATCCCCACTCTGCGCTTCCATTTCACATCAAAAAGCAGGACCTGGAATGGTTCAGTGGCTCTCAATCTGCAATCATAGTCCAGGAGTCCCTGACCAAGTTTCAGAAAATCCAAGAAGAAGCACACATGTGCCCCAAGCTGAAGCACACAGGAAGCTTGCTTGTCCAGGCACTGAAGTTTATCAGGGTGTACAGTTCAGGCTGAACAGACTCACACAGAGGTGTCTGCAATCAACAAAACGGGGGAAACAGTGACTCACCTCACACAGATGGACTGTTAGCGGGCAAATTTCTCCACAAAAGGCGACAAGAATCACCACGGGTCCTTGGCAGAGCCTCAACTAGACTCTGCTGTTTCCAACCAGAGAGGGCTGACTCACCCAAAAGGCTCCCCCCTCCCCCAAATCCAGCCCAGGCGGGCACTGCCCCAGTGGTTTGACTCCCTCACCATCACACAGTCCTCCAGCTGACACCCAGGACTCCCAGGGAGGCCTTCCAAGGGCTCAACACAGGGCCTTTCCATGGTCTCAGGGGTGGCTGAGAGCAGAGATACCGGAAGTACAGTGGTGAGGCCATCACCTGCTTCCTCACTGGGAGTTATTTTCTGCCTCAGGGCCTTTGCATATGTCATTTCCTCTGCTAGATACACACTTCCAGAATCACTTTTTTGCAATGAAACATTTCAAGCTTACAGAATGAGAACAAAATTTCTTTAAACCTGCATACCCACAGGTTTTGTCAAAATAATTCCTCCATCCACTCTCTTGTTGAGAGACACGTAGGTTAGGTCTTCCAGGTTTTTACCTCTCAAATGACGTTGCTCTGGGCACTTACATGTGTCTCCTGGGGAGTGGCACTTTACTGCTGCCCCCACTTCACCCGGCCAAGTCCTCAGGTCTTAGGGTCTTGTCCTTCCCTGATCATCCCCAATCAATCAATCTGAGTTATACCCACACGGCTCTCTCCCACCACTCCTCAGTCAGTGTCTGGCTTTGAAAAAGCAGTTATCAAAATTTGTCAGCAGATTTTCACTTATGTCTTTATTGGGTTTCCACCCAAGAGGACAGGGACCACGTCCATTTTGCTCGTCAGTGCCTAGGACATGTGCCTGGCACACAGCAGACCTCTGACAGGTCTGTGAATGAGTGAATGCTTGAATACGTGAGTGAGCAGAGGCGTCACCCCAGAAGCAGGTCATGCTGAGCCCATCTTCCCCCAGGTTTCTGAGAAGCACCTGACATGTCTTCTGCCAGCCCCTTGTTCTGTCAGCGAAGAGAGGAAAGGCAAGGGAGGGGACCACAGGTTCCCACAGCCTTGGAGGACCACGGGACCCTGGAGCTCAGGGCCCAGGGAGGTGGAAGGTCAGAGGTTCTAGGTCAAGTCCTTGCTGCCGACCACAAGGTGAGGCTCAGGAGATCTCATCTGGGCTTTCCTGCAGCTCCCCACAGCCAGACACCCAGGATTTTTCAGAAAGATGTGTCAGCAAAAGAAAAACTGCAGGGAGAGATGGAAAGAAGAGAAGGGAGGGGGTGGGAGAGGAGAGAGGGAAGGGAGAGACGAAAGAAAAACAGGGAGAGGAGAAGGAAGGGAAGAAAAGGAGGAAGAAAAGAGCAAGGGAGGGAGGGAGGGAGAGCAGGAGGGAGTTGCCCAAACACCCCTCATTAAGCGAACAACTGCCTTTCTGCAAATGCCCTGCTGGTCCGCATCTGCGTGCACAGGGCAAGCATCTCTGGGTGGGGACTGCATGGGGTCGGTTCTCATGCCCCACCCCTAGACAGAGACAGGCAAAGAGCCAGCCCTTGGTGGATGGCTGGTGAGTGGGCAGCGTGATGCGCTGGTGACAGTGTTGGGTGCTGGTTATAGACTCCCTAAATCGGGACTCAGGGGCCTGTGGGTGAGCTCAGCTGCTCGCTAGGTGGGTGACCTTAGGCCAAAAGCTCTTTGAGCCTCAGTTTCTGCATCCACGAAATGGGAAGAAGAATGTCAATGTTGCTGCCTAGGGTTGTGAGGAATGACGGGGAAATGCACAGAAGCCCATGCGCAGTGAGCACTCAACAGACAGCAGCAAATTAGCCAGGCACGGTGGCACATGCCTGTAATCCCAGCTACTTGGGAGGCTGAGGCAGGGAGAATTGCTTGAACCCTAGGAGGCGGAGGTTGCAGTGAGCCGACATCATGCCACTGCACTCCAGCCTGGGCAACAGAGTAAGACCTTGTCAGAAAAAAAAAAAAAAAAAAAAAAGCAGCTCACACAGTTAGCATACTGTTGTTACCCTGCTTTCCCCTCAAGGTTCCAGGTGGAGGTTTCCTTCCTCCACAGGCCACATCATCCCACTGCTCCAGCCCTTCAGCCAGGGCTGTTCAAAGCTGCCTCTTGGTCATGTCTCTAGATTTGTGCTGAGTCACTAAACACAGTCAAGATAAAGCCCAGGTTCTGAGTTTTCCAACATCCCCAGCACCAGGTAACACCACACCCTCCGCCTTCTGGATCCAGAAAGGCAGGTGAGTCAACCCTTCCCAGATGATCCTGAAGACGCAGGGCCAGCACCACCCTGGCGCTTTAGGGTAGGCAAGGACCCTAAGTCTGGCTGTAGGGACACCATGCAGTGGGAGATGAGTGATCAAAGGAGCCCTAGTTGAGCACCAAACCCAAGGGACAGCTGGGGTCCTTCACTTTCCCTCCCCGACCTTCCATGCCACACTGGATCCATCCCCAGTCTGGGCTCTGCAGTGAAATCCATACCTGTCCCCCTCCCTATGGCCCCATGGCTGCCACTGGACCAGGCCAGCATCCTCACCTGGACCAGCCTCCTCCCCTCCCACCTCCGTTCTTGCCCCCTTCAAACTATCTCCACCCAGCAGCCAGAGTTATGCAAACCCAAAGCAAATCATGGAATTCTCTCATTTGAAATCCTCCAATGACTTCCCAACAGGTTTAGAATCAAGTCCAAATGCCTCCCGTGACTCCCCCACAACCACTATGCCCTGGGGCCCACACTCCACTCCAGACACTCTGAGCTCCTCCCGGCCCATAGAGACCCTTGCGGCTCATGCTCATTGCCCAGCCTTTGCCCTGCTGGCTGTGCCCCTGCCTGACCATCCCTTTTCTGACAACTACGTCTCAACTAATATGACCTCCACACACCCACACTTGGAGGCTCCCCAGGCCCCATCTAAGGTAACACCTCCACCCCCACTGAATCTATCTCATTCTGTCATCTAATCCTGCTGCACCTCATCCACTACAGAGTACTCATCACTATCAGACGTTATTAGTTTACACATGTATAGATCATCTGTTTACAGATATAACATGATCTGGTCCAACTAGTGTTTTACTCTCAATTCACCATCCTGCCCCCGGGGCAGAGCCTGCATATGCCCTGGTCACTGCTGATCCTAGAACAATAAATACCGGACACATGGCTCACCCTCCACGAGTGCACCTCTCTGCGCTCCTGCCCACTGTGCAACCTCACGAGGGTCACAGACCCTCTCTGAGCCTTGAGGTCCCGCCTCTCTAAAATGCAAGATATTCGATCCATCAACCTCTAAGCCATCTTCCTTCAGGGATGGAGAAGGGGAGCAGGTGCTGTCACCAGCACTACCTTTGCCCCAGTGACAGCGTGCATATACAGCAGTAGGGCAGAGGGTGATATTGGTCATGTGGGGACAGAAGCTGCTCCAGAAGCCCCTGACAGAGGGGCCCCAGGGAACCCCAGGCCTCTGTGTGGAAGGAGCCCGCCAGGCCCCCACCTTCTCCTGCGGTTCCCAGGCTCTGCAGCCTCTGCTCAAACACCTGGACAGTCCTGCTTTCTGGCCCCAAGAAGTATTTACATTTTGATTAAGTCTGGTTTGAAACCACCAGGTAGGCTGGCTTGAGGCCTGACACACCCCAGCCAGTCGAACTGTAATAACAAGGTGCCCTGGGGAGCAGGTAGAAATGTGGGGCTGAGGGAGGAATCGCCACTCTCCAGAGGCCGCAGCCCCATCCTCCAGCCTATGCAGCCTGCGAAGAAAAAGTACAACCAGCTCTTGTGATTAGAGGTGGTCACTGCTCCAGTGAGCCCCAGGGTTCTGCTCTGGAAATAAACAGCAGGGCAAGGGGCTCAGGGCACCACACCCAGACACGAGGAGCCTGTCCCTGCCCTTGGGCTCCTCTGCCAGGTAGCATCACCCAGGAAGCAGGACGTAATCCTGTTTCAAGCTGGGGACTTACACAAAGTCACATTTTTATCCTGGATATATTCTGAGGACTCTGCTAACAAGCTACCACTGTGAGGCCTCCACAGGCTGGGAAGAAGCCCAGTTATTCATTTTACTAGCTTCAAGTCTCCTTGAAAGTGGGATTCTGGAAGCAGTAAATGACACCTTAAAGGAATGTGGATTCCTGTGTCCAGAACTGCCACTGCCCCATCACCCACTCCTTGCCACCCCACCTGCAAGGGAAAAAGTCCAGGAAGCCAACGAATGCTTTAGAAATGCAGTTTTCCTTCATTGCTTGGTATTTTCATAAGAAATCAAGTCTCCTCAGCAGAAAGTGCAACTCTGCTTGCACCACCTGGCACTACAAAAACAGAAAGATTTCATTAAGTGAATGAGCTCCAAAAAGATGGCAGTGGCTGCCGAGAATCCTGGAACTCAAGACAGGGTCCAGGCTCAATGAACGGGAGTCCCACAATTGATTAGTAATGTCTGCCATTGGCCTGGCAGGGGAAAATGCTACCCATGCTAAGTGTTTGCTGTTCAGGGATCAGAAAAGCAGCTAAAAGAGCACTTCCAGGAATTCAGAAAACCCAGGGTTTGACTGGTAAGGAGTCATGGTCAAAGTGACTCAAAAGGAGAGCCAGGGGCTTCTGGAAGACTAAAGAGAAAGCTGCTGGCAACTTCTTGGGCAGAGGACAAGACACTCCTAGAAAGGTCAAGTCACTTCCTCAGCAGCTGTCGGATGGGGGGTGCTCTAGAGCCACCTCTGTGCTGTGGGTAACACCAAGCCTGGGCTTCCTTTCTTATAAAACAGGAGGAACAGTCCACACCCTGTGTACTTCATGGGGCTGCTGTGAACACCCACTATGTGTGGAGACAGGGGAATAGGACTCACAGCGAGAATGAACCAAACACAACTGCACGCAGCCACAGGCCCAAATCTCAAAGACAGTGGTGAGTGAAAGGAGCCAGCCTCAAAAGGGCCAAGGCTGCATGGCTCCTTTCACCCAGAGTTCAAAGGCAGGCAAGACTAACCCATTGCGTTAGAACCACCACAAGGCAGATGGGGCCTGGAAAGGGCTCCCGGGGGGTCCTGGGGTGTAGATGACGTGTTTCTTGACTAGGGTTCCACAGGGTATGCACTTCATCACTTTATGAAAAACCATCCAGCAGTACGTCTATGGGTTCTGCACTTTTTTTTTTTTCTTTTGGGACTGAGTCTCACTCTATTGCTCAGGTTGGAGTGCAGTAGCATGATCTCAGCTCACTGCAACCTCTGCCTCCTGGGTTCAAGTGATTTTCCTGCCTCAGCCTTCCAAGTAGCCAGGATTACAGGCACCCGCCACCATGCCTAGCTTTTTTTGGTTTTTGGTTTTTTTTTTTTTTTTGCATTTTAGTTGATATGGGGTTTTACCATGTTGGCCAGGCTGGTCTCAAACTCCTGATCTCAAGTGATCCACCTTTGGCCTCCCAAAGTGCTGGGATTACAGGCATGAGCCATCATGCCCAGCCAGGTTCTGCACTTTTTTATGTAAACAGTGCAGCTTGATAAAAAGCAAACCCCATAGAAACAGTCTGGAAGTCCTTTGTAAACCTCAAGGTCAAGATATTCATAGGAGGACTCGCCTCTTAAAACACAAGTGCTACTGATCTCTTGGAAATGAAAGGCAGGTGAGATCATCTCCCAGAGTCCTAGTTCCGCCTGTGATTAGGGGGAACCTAGGCGAACCTTATTCTCTTTCCCAGATCTGTGCATTTCTAAGCTAGGTGACTATCTGGGGGCAAGAGGGGGCAACCTCTGTGCTTTCCCAATGGCACACTGATGTCTTTCATTAGACTGAGTTACCCCCTATGCCATCCACCACACCCCCAATATACAGACTGCTTACCCACTTCTTACACCTGCTCTTTCGCCTCGTGGGAGATGCACTCTGGTCTGTAAGCAATGGATAGCAGTGTTGACCCTAGATTGAGGGTCAAACCTTGTGGCTAGTCCTTTAGAAGGTAACACATCGGTCTGCAAATAAACCAAATTTTGCATCCTGCAAAAAAGAAGGTTTCTGTTCTCCTTCCTTGCTGGTCCACTCCTGCACACCTCTCCATTTTAAAAACATATTTGCCAACTCTTGTAAAAACCTGTGGCACAGCGGCACCCAGGGTCATGAGACATGCAGATTTTTCCACTCAGCAGCAGCATTTTTCTTTAGGGAGAACAACACCTTAAGTTTAAAGAAAAATCCAAATTCTGAGCCACCAAGCCTTTTGCAGGGAACGCTTGATGCCAGGGAAGCTGAGTACACCAGGAAGAAAAGGCTGCTTCCCTTTAAGAACATCTGCTTAGGGAATATCACACACTGGGGCCTGTCGTGGGGTGGGGGAAGGGGGAGGGATAGCATTAGGAGATATACCTAATGTAAATGACGAGTTAACGGGTGCAGCACACCAACATGGCACATTTATACATATGTAACAAACCTGCAGGTTGTGCACATGTACCCTAGAACTTAAAGTGTATTAAAACACACACACACACACACACACACACACACACATCTGCTTAAATGAAGGGTCTGTGACACACTGCAGGGGGAGCCAAGAGCCCAGCACGCTACTCCAGGCTCAGTCACTATATGGTCAAGGGCACCTTCAACCCATTCCTTCTCCGCACTTCCTTCTTGCAGAAAATGAGGCCTTGAGCTAGAGCTGCAGTTCTCAAACTCTTTCGACAGGACCCTGCAGGATTCCCTAGTGACAACTCCCCCATCCCAGAACCACTAAAGTGAGGCACAACAGGTTTCTAAGACATTTAAGCAAGTTTGGAAACTACTGAGTTAGATGAACTTAAGGCTCCACAAAGGAAACCCAGGATCTTACTGTCTCTCCTGGTATGAAAGATAACTTTTTTTTTTTTTTTTTGAGATGGAGTCTTGCTCCGTCACCCAAGCTGGAGTGCAGTGGCGTGATCTTGGCCCACTGCAACCTCTGCCTCCCAGGTTTAAGTGATTCTCCTGCCTCAACCTGGAATTACAGGTGCCCGCCACCCCACTCGGCTAATTTTTTGCATTTTTAGTAGAGACGGGGTTTTGCCATGTTGGCCAGGCTGGTCTCAATCTCCTGACCTCAGGTGATCCACCCGCCTCGGCCTCCCAAAGTGCTTGCATTACAGACGTGAGCCACTGTGCCAGGCCGAAAGATAATTTCAAGCCTCCTAGACCTCTGTCAGAAACCTACTCCAATATTCATTTATTCATTCTGCTGGTCAATGAATACCTGCTATTCTTGGCACTGAAGATGAAAGAGGAGACAGGGCCCGGTCCCCATCTCCCAGGGTGGTGGGAAGTGGATGTGCCAGCCTTTACTTTAATAAGAAGTGTGACTCAAGGAGGGTTGAATGTGCACACCGCAGGGAGCATGGGGGAAGTCTGCAGGGAGAGTCAGGGAGGCCCTATGGCAGGCAGTGTTTGAGCAAAGGCTGAAGTTGGCCAGGGGTGGGGGATGTGGCTGGGGGTAAATGGAATTCCCGGCAGAGGGAACAGCACGTGCAAAGGCTCAGTGAAGAGAAAGCAAAGCTGAACATGCCAGAGCATGAAAAGAAGGAAGGGTGTACAGGAAGTGCAGGGCTGGAACCATGCAGGAAGAGTAAGAATGGGGTCTTGGGGGCGCACTGAAGAAGCTGATCTGACCACTCTTGATAACAGGATTTGGAGATTAAGGGAGGGGGTGTTGAGACAGGCTCCCAGGCCATTTGTGGACGCAGGGTGAAAAGGAAGAGCACATTCAGAGAGAACAAAAACAACACTAGCAATAAAACCTATCGAAAATGCTAAGTTTGAGATGCCGAGAACACGCCGGCAGAGTCAATGACATCAAGAGAGAGTTATGTGCACTGGAGGTGAGGGATTCATGGCCATCGGTGGGACCAGAAACAAAGCATTCAAGAGCACAGCGCTGGAGTTGGCTCCTCTGCCCACTAGGGCTGTTACTGGGTAAGAAGCGTCAGGTCTCCACTCTTGTTTCCTGTTAACCTGAATAATTCCCACTAGGTGTCAGCCCCCCAGAAGCGGGAACACATCTGCCTTATTCGGCACCTGGAATTGTGCCTTGTATATAGTAGGAGCCCAAAAATCTTGGTGAATGAATGAATAAATGACCAAATAGTACTGACCTCAGCTGCATTATGAGGCTTAAACAAGATATGTACAGTGCTGAGCATAGCACATGCATGCAGTAAGTGCTCAATAAATGTTAACTCTGAGTAGAGGCACTTCCCGCAGAATGCTGAGGCCTGAGCCCTGGGCTGTCAATATTTCAGGGAGAAACACAGCTAGAAAGACAAAGTGAGGTCCCAGTGAGGGTAGGGTCCTGAGCCCCAGCAATAAGTGAATTTCAAGCAAAGACAGTGAGTCAATTTCAAATGCTGCTCAGAGATCATAAGGTTAGAACAAGAAGTTTCCATTGAGTTCAACCCAGAAGTCTGCTTAGTCTGTTTTGTGTTGCTATAATGGAATACCTGAGACTGGGTAATTTATAAACAACAGAAGTTTATTTGGTTCGTGGTTCTGGAGGCTGGGAAGTCCAAGAGCATGACTTCAGCATCTTGCAAGGGCCTTCACGCTACATCACTCTATGGTGGAAGGCAGAAGGGCAAGAGGGGGCAAGAGCAAGAGAGCAAGAGGGGGTCAAACAAGAGTAGGTTGTTATAACAACCTATTCTTGTCATAACAAACCCACTCCTGAGTTGACATTAATCCATTCATAATGGCAGGGCTCTCATGGCCTGATCACCTCTTAACCAGTTCTACTTCATAGTATCATCACAATGGCAATCACATTTTAACTGAGTATTGGCAGGGACATTCAAACCATAGCAAAGTCCTTTGCCAGAGCAGCCTGGTGGAGGATGAGAGACAGACGTCAAATCTCTGTACAGTGGGGAGGCCAGACTCTTCACCCCTCTGCAGGCTGTCAGGGCTCCTATACAACAGAGGTGGTGATGACGATGACGGTGATAGTGATAATGGGAACAACTGCACTAACATTCGCCAAACTTTCTAAATGCCAGGTCCCATTCTAGGCCAATACTACAGCTTCATCACATTTCATTTTCTCGCCATGACTTTGAATTTACACCCAAGAAAGAATGAGATCTCCCAGGTAGCTTCTGTTTCCAAGCCATGACAGAGTCTGGGCCCATACAACTCCCGACTCCTTCCTCCAGTCTCCATGCAGTGTCCTGAAGGAGGGAGCCCTTAATGACACCAAATCCCTTTGGAAGCTCCTCACTGAGGCTGCTCTCCTGGCTGGCCAGCTCCCAGAAGGCTCCTATCTTGGTGCGAGGGGAGCTGCCAGCTTCAGCTGTGGCCACCAGATACCAGGACAGAATCCAAGTTCTCACAGGTCAGGTGGCTGTCCACAGGGTGACCAGTATGTCTTTCTGCACAGGAGCACTGGCATGGGGCCCTGCGCTTGGACTCAGTCAGTCTTAGGCTCTTTCCACAGAACATGCTGCTTGTGGACAAGTCACCTCACTTCTGGCAGCTTTAATTGACTCGTCTAGAAAATAAAGATTATATATACAATCCCCCTCAAGGGTTGTTCTATGAGGGCCGCAAAACTGATTTTAGGAGGAAAAACTCCATAATACGCCAAAGCCATGAGAGACACTCATCAGAGTCTGTCAGCCATGGGAACCATTTCCTACCAGCAACCAGAATTAATGATGCACCATGACATCCTCTACAGCAGCCTTCACTTTGACCAGTTGTTCCAGGACCTCCTCCAAGAAACCTTTTCTGCCACCCCTGCCTGCCCTCCCCAGCCACAACTAAACACCTCTTCTTCCATCTGCAGCAGAACTTTGTGGCAGACGTTGAACAGTGCCTGTTCACCAGCCAGTGGTTCCTCTCCCTTTACTCCTGTGGACAGAGTCCACCTCAACTACAGAGTCAGAAAAAGCCAAATATTCACTTGTCCAGCCTACTTGGCAGTTAGGGCATTTGCTATGTGATCTGGTTCTGGCTAGTAGAACTGATGGAGGGTGTCTGCTGGGGAGCTTTAGGAAAGGTTCTTTTCCTCAGAGAGACAAGAAGAGAAAAAGTACCTTCTTCAGCTGAACATCTAAATGGGACTAGATGTGATGCCTGGAACTGTCACAGCCATTTTGTGACATGAAGGGACAAACCTGAGAACCAAGCCAATATGTCGAGGATGCTGGTGGAGAAAAATAAGAAGAGCCTGGGTCCTTGATGGCACTGCTGAGCTGCCAAGCTGGTCCTGGGGCCACCTAGCTCCAGACTTCTTATAATGTGGGATGATAAACATTTGTTATTGTTTAAACCATTTGTAATCAAGCCTTATTTCTTGAAGCCCAAATCATCCTGATGGGTTTTCTTTTTTTATTATTTTTAAAATACTTTTCCCATAAGTTATTGGGGTACAGGTGGTATGAGTAAGTTCTTTAGTGGTGATTTGTGAGATTTTGGTGCACCCATCACCCAAGCAGTGTACACTGCACCTTAGTATTTTATCCCTCACCACTCCCCACCCTTCCCCACAAGTCCCCAAAGTCCATCATATCATTCTTATGCCTTTGTGTCCTCACATCTTAGCTCCCACATATCAGTGAGAACATACAATGTTTGGTTTCCCATTCCTGAGTTACTTCACTTAGAGTAATAGTCTCCAATCTCAACCAGGTCGCTGCAAATGCCATTAATTCATTCCTTTTTATGGCTGAGTAGTATTCCATCATATATATATATATCTCATAGTTTCTTTATCTACTCATTGATTGACAGGCATTTGGGATGGTTCCATGATTTTGCTGCTATAAACATACGTGTGCAAGTATCTTTTTCATATAATGACTTATTTTCCTCTGGGTAGATACCCAGGAGTGGGATTGCTGGATGAAATGGTAGTTCTACTTTTACTTCTTTAATGAACCTCCACACCGTTTTCCATAGTGGCTGTACTAGTTTACATTCCCACCAGCAATACCTGATGGGTTTTCCACTTATTTATTCAGCTAATATCTATTGAGTGTCAACTGTGTCCTGCCCAGTGTTGAGTCTAGGGCCCCACAAACAGGATATGTTCTCTGCCCTTAAGATGCCTGTGATCTGATGGAGGGACTGGCAGACTTTTTTTTTTTTTTTTTGAGACTGAGTCTTGCTCTGTCACCCAGGCTGGAGTGCGGTGGTGCGATCTCGGCTCACTGCAACCTCCGCCTCCCAGGTTCAAGCGATTCTCCTGCCTCAGCCTCCTGAGTAGCTGGGACTACAGGTGCATGCCACCATGCCCGGCTAATTTTTTGTATTTTTAGTAGAGACAGGGTTTCACCATGTTAGCCAGGATGGTCTCGATCTCCTGACCTCACGATCCACCCACCTCAGCCTCCCAAAGTGCTGGGATTACAGGCCTGAGCCACCGCGCCCAGCCAGCCACCATGCCCGGCCCAGACTTTTTCTATAAAGAGGCTTTGTCTTAGCAGACCACATGGTCTCTGTCAAGACTACCCTGTTCTGCCATTGGAGAGCAAAACAGCCATAGGCAATATGTAAAAAATAGGCATGGCTCTGTTCCAAAAGAACTGAAGAACTTTATTTGTAAAAATAGTACTGGCCTAAGGGTCACAGTTTGCTGGCCCCTGTCCTAGAACCTCAGAAGTTCTAGAAATTATATGTGTCCCCCTGCCTCCCTCCTCCTTAGCCCTGCGAGCCTGAGCAATGACCCTGGCCACACAGAGTCTAGACCCAAATCTCCTGACCACTGGGCCCACACCTGATTCCTACTTACCTTGTGCCCTAGGGTGAATCTTGGCCCTTTCCTGAGAACAAGAGCGTTTGGAGAGAAAAGCCCAGAGGTCCAGCTTGACAGGTGGCTGGCGGCAGGTTTGGGTCAGGACAGTGCCTGCCTGGGAAATCCACTTTTGGGATTCAACATTTCCCTGCAACCCAGCCCCTCATCCCAACTCCCAGGTCCTGGCAGAGGGCTGGGGGGACATGTCTAACCAACCGAGATGTGGTCCTCACCTCCAAGAGCACCTGCTGGGTTGGATCAGGCCTTATGGACCTTATGGGTATAGTCTCACCTTACCAAGAAATTGAGACTAGGACAGGTTCTGAAATATGCTCAAGTGGCAGAGCAGAGATTTGAACTTGGGTCTGTGAAATGTTCTCACCATCACACATGCCTCTCACCCAGATCCAGGTACCCTTTCCTCCCTGCAGGAGGGGTCAGAGGCAAATAAATAAATACACATGCGTCTCCTCACACCATGAAAGCAAGTGGAGAAGCTGAGCCTCCCTCATTTCACAGCTCCTGGGTCTCTGTTTTTCCCCAACTCCACAAAGCAGAGGTGGGGGTGGAGGTTGAAAATGCTCAGCTCCCAGACCCCCGGGATTAGCAGGTGATTGTCAAGCATCTGAAAAGACACAGAGTGCTCTTGTCATTATTAGACCATAATAGATTCATACTCGCCCCCTCCATCTGAAGGCGTCTATTTCAGGTTTAACGTAACAATAGAGTATTGTTCCTACTCCAGACTCGGGTACCACCCCGAGGCGATGGCAGCACCCACCCAGCCCTATCCTGGCACTGACTGCTGCCTCTGGGCAGAGGCGGCACTGCCCAGGCATCCAGGCCATCATCCACTCCCTCCTAGATTCCCAGCAAATCTCCTGGGCAGTGACGAGGGGGCCCAAGGTCTATCCGGAAG
Source organism: Pongo abelii (assembly GCF_028885655.2). NCBI lineage: Eukaryota > Metazoa > Chordata > Mammalia > Primates > Hominidae > Pongo > Pongo abelii. The sequence goes on along the minus strand of NC_071993.2, from coordinate 126,344,285 downwards.
GAGGAATGTACAAAGAAGCCAATTTGCCTGACACTTGGTGCCTGGCAATCTGCAGTCAACATAAACTATCCTCCCAATGCCCATGGCCAAAGGTCACCAAAGTGACAGACCCATGGCTGTGCACTGGGAGGTCAAAAGATGGACGAGGAACAACAATCACTTAATACACAGAGTGCTTGCTGTATACCCCATCTCTGCTCTTCAATTGTATTCAAGCTTTGCATTCAAGGTTTTACAACTATCCCATGGTAGAGCTTAGCATCTGTTAGCTAATGAAACAGACTGGGCGTCGCCAGAGAAAAGCACCCTGGATCGGCAATCAGGAGCCTGGGTGCAGGCTGGATGCACCTCTGTGTGACTCTCCAGGCCTCAAGTCTCTCTTGTTTTTTTGTTTGTTTTAATGTTTTTTTGTTTTTGTTTTTGAGGCAGAGTCTCGCTCTGTCTGCCAGGCTAGAGTGCAGTGGCACGATCTTGGCTCACTGTAACCTCCGCCTCCTGGGTTCAAGCAATTCTCCTGCCTCAGCCTCCCAAGCAGCTGGGACTACAGGTGTGCACCACCATGCCTGGCTAATTTTTGTATTTTTAGTAGAGATGGGGTTTCACCATGTTGCCCAGGCTGGTCTCAAACTCCTGACCTCAAGTGATCTGCCCACCTCAGCCTCCCAAAGTGCTGGGATTACAGGTGTGAGCCACGGCATCCAGCCACCTCAAGTCTCTTGTCTGTTAAATGAGAGATAAAAATATGTCCTCCACCTGTTTCACAAGAGTGGGGTAAGATTAAAAGGAGAGAGGAAGCTACTTCCTGGCTGCATAACCTTAAACAACAGCTTATACATAACTTCTTCAGGTCTTAGCTCCTTTGTTTATAAGATGGGAAAATTCTTGTTCATATGGCTCCAGAGTATGACAGGAGATGAAGCCACCAAATGCTGAGTGCAGTGCCTGGCCCAGAGCTCAAAGTTTCCCAGTATTCAATGATTAGAGGATGCTTTGTAAAACATAAAGTCAACACGCAGTTGGCCTCCCATATCCACGGGCTCTGCATTCGTGGATTTAATCAACCATGGATTGAAAACATTCAGAAAAAAAAAAAAAAAACTGTATCTGTACTGAATATGTATGGACTTTTTCTCTTGCCATTATTCCCTAAACAATACAGTATAGCAACTATTTACATAGCATTTACATTATATCTAGAGATGAGTTAAAATATACCAGAGGGTGTGTATAGGTTATATGCAAATATGACACCATTTTCTATCAGGGACTTGTGCATCTGCAGATTTTGGTATCCTCAGGAGGTCCTGGAACCAATCCCTCACAGACACCCAGGAACAACTATGATTGGAGAGCCTTGCCCCTCACCCCGTCCCATCTAGCACACGGCAACCTTAAGTTTGTGTGCAATTTCAAATGTACTTAGGCCCTGAGGGTAAGAATTAGGTTTGGGGAGGTTTAGGGTATTGGGTTTTTTTTAATTATCTGAAAGACCCCAAAATAGCCACCTGCCCAAGGCAGCAACCCAGAAGCAATGAGCAGATGAACATGGGGGCTATCCCTGTGAAGCCGAGGCACCATGTGTTTGTGAAGGAAGAGGAGGAAAGGAGGACGAGGAGAAGAAGGAGGAAGAGGAGGAGAAGGAGGAAGAGGAGGAGAAGGAGGAAGAGGAGGAGGAGGAGGAAGAGGAGGAGAAGGAGGAAGAGGAGGAGAAGGAGGAAGAGGAAGAGAAGGAGGAGGAAGAGGAGGAGAAGGAGGAAGAGGAGGAGAAGGAGGAAGAGGAGGAGAAGGAGGAAGAGGAGGAGAAGGAGGAAGAGGAAGAGAAGGAGGAAGAGGAGAAGGAGGAAGAGGAGGAGAAGGAGGAGGAAGAGGAGGAGAAGGAGGAGGAAGAGGCGGAGAAGGAGGAATAGGAGGAGAAGGAGGAAGAGGAGGAGAAGGAGGAAGAGGAGGAGTAGGAGGAGGAGGAGGAAGAGGAGGAGAAGGAGGAAGAGGAGGAGAAGGAGGAAGAAGAGGAGGAGGAGGAAGAGGAGGAGAAGGAGGAAGATGAGGAGAAGGAGGAAGAAGAGAAGGAGGAGGAAGAGGAGGAGAAGGAGGAGGAAGAGGCGGAGAAGGAGGAATAGGAGGAGAAGGAGGAAGAGGAGGAGAAGGAGGAAGAGGAGGAGTAGGAGGAGGAGGAGGAAGAGGAGGAGAAGGAGGAAGATGAGGAGAAGGAGGAAGAAGAGGAGGAGGAGGAAGAGGAGGAGAAGGAGGAAGATGAGGAGAAGGAGGAAGAAGAGAAGGAGGAGGAAGAGGAGGAGAAGGAGGAAGAGGAGGAGGAGGAGGAAGAGGAGGAGGAGGAGGAAGAGGAGGAGGAGGAGGAAGAGGACGAGAAGGAGGAAGAGGAGGAGGAGGAAGAGGAGGAGAAGGAGGAAGATGAGGAGAAGGAGGAAGAAGAGGAGGAGGAGGAAGAGGAGGAGAAGGAGGAAGAGGAGGAGAAGAAGGAGGAAGAGGAGAAGGAGGAAGAGGAGAAGGAGGAAAAGGAGGAGGAGGAGGAAAAGGAGGAGAAGGAGGAAGAGGAGGAGAAGGAGGAAGAGAAGGAGGAGGAGGAGGAGGAGGAAGAAGATGGGCAGAAGAAAGAGGAGGAGGATGAGGAGGAAAAGGAGAAGAAGGAAGAGAATGAGGATAAAGAGGAGAATGAGGATAAGGAGCAGGATGAGGAGGAAGAGAAGAAGGAGGAGGATGAGGATAAGGAGGAGGATGAGGAAGAGGATGAGGAGGAAGAAGAGAAGAAGGAGGAGGATGAGGAGGAAGAGGAGGAGGAGGAAGAAAAGAAAGAGGAGGAGGAGGAAGAGGAGGAGGAGGAAGAGGAGGAGGAAGATGAGGAGGAGGAGGAAGAGGAGGAGGAGGAAGAGGAGGAGGAGGAAGAGGAGGAGGAGGAAGAGGAGGAGGAGGAGGCGGCAGCGGCAGTTCCTTCCTGGCTCCAGGAAGCAGCTCTGCACCCACCAGCGCCCGAGGCAGCCATGGTCACACTGTCACACCCAGCTCCAGACTGAACAAAGGATCCTGCCAGTGGCCACAGGGATCCTGCACCCAGACCTGTTTTTCCAAGGATGCCAGGCTGAACGCCCAACCCTGGGTGTAGCTAAATGGGTCTAGCTGGGTGTAGCTTCACTGCGTCTCATGCCAAACTGGTGATACTGCAAACCCAAAGGAGCCCTGCTTCACCTCCAATGGCAGCTTTCAGAAAGTAGAAGGGATCAGTCCACATGAAACATGAAGATCATGGAGAAAAATGTACAACCAGCCAGATCACCCCATACCCTGCGGCTGGCTCCGGGGCCTCTAGCACATCCCCCATCCCAAATTCACCTACCAATCTAATGTCCGCATCCCTCAAGGACTGACTTGCAGAAGTCTTGCCCCTCTGCAAAGCCACCACTACAGAACAATCTGTCTGACCCTCCTGTTCTCCCACAATCCTCCTCACTCTATCATGGGCTCATTCACTGAATAATCATGCTCCTGTCTCTGACTTGGACAGGCAGTGGCTTTGCTGCCAGGAACACAAGGATGGATAGCAGCCCCTCCTTAGAGAAGCCCAGCCCAGAAGATGAGACAAACAAGGAAGAGATGATTATGTCTCAACACAGGGCTGTTGCAGGACCTATGTGAGCAGAAGGCTACACACAGAAGGGGAAACCCAGGCCAAGGAATCTAGAAGACTCCCCGGAGGTGGGATGTCTTAGAGGGACTCGGAAGGACAAGTAGGTGGCCACCAAGCAGAAGAGGACAGGACAACATTCTAAGCAGAAAGGTTTCCAAGGGCTGTGTGAGTCCTTGGGAATGGCTGGATTGCGGGGTGCCTGGGAAGGGAAGACAGTGCCTGCCTTCTAGAGGCAGAAGTTGGAACCACTTTGTGAAAGGGAAACGGTCAGATGCAGCTTTAAAATCATCACGATGTCAGCAAAACCAGGAGGACAGCATTTTAGGGGCTATTGCAAAAGTCCGAGAGAAGAAATGAGACTGAACCAGAATAACAGCCGTAGAGGTTAGAGGTGACAGCCATAGGGAGAAGGGGACAGATTTTTTTTTTTTTTTTGAGACGGAGTCTCGCTCTGTCACTCAGGCTGGAATGCAGCGGCATGATCTCAGCTCATTGTAACCTCTGCCTCTCAGGTTCAAGCGATTCTCCTGCCTCAGCCTCTCGAGTCACCGGGACTACAGGCACCCGCCACCATGCCTGGCTAATCTTGTATTTTTAGTAGAGACAGGGTTTCACCATGTTACCCAGGGTAGTCTCAAATTCCTGAGCTCAGGCAATCCACATGCCTTGGCCTCCCAAAGTGCTGGGATTACAGGCTTGAGCCATCACGCCCAGCCGGGAACAGATATTCTTCCAAGAGCTGTTCAGCAACTGAGGTCCTTATTACTCAACCTCCACTACTAAGCAGCTGCTCCTTGCAAGTAGCCACCAGCTTTCCTAGTTCTGTACTCTGCCGGTAAGTACAGCTGACCATGAAGTTTTAAATAGCATACATTTAAAACAGTGTGAGTTTTAAATAGAGTGTGTCAGGCATATCCTGACACATAGGTGTTTAACCTCCCTAACCCTGATAGGAGCTGAACAAAGAACATGGTTATACAAACTGAAAAACCAAAGAACCACACCTAGGCTACCCCAACAAGGTCAGAAGTAGCTCAGCCGGTGCCTAAAATAAAACAGCCTTCAGCAAACCACTGCTGGGCCAGGAGAGACTTGGGAAGGGGGAGGCACGTGCATAAAGACCAAGGAGGCAAGAAGCCATGTTCCTCCGGGTTCACCACTCACCACTCATCTCTATCCAGGTGGCTGTGTGACTACGGCCAAGTCACCAACCCTCTCTGGGCCTCAGATCCTACATCCACCAGCTGGAAGTGAGGATCTGTGACATGCACATGGCAGCCACCACCTTCCGACCCCCACCGTGGGAAGACAGCCACAGGCAGGTCAGGCGCGGCCTCCCAGCCTGCCCAGAACACCGGTTCCCAAAAGCAAAGACATTAAGCACTTCCTGCCAAGGGAGGGAAATGCTTGTTTACAGCCCTTAGCTGGTCCAGTCCTAAGTCCTCAAAAGGAGAGGGAAAGGTGCCCAGAAATCCTTGATCACAATAACCAAAAGAGCTGCAGCCTCAACATGCCAGAATCTCTGGAGGAGTTTGAGCAGGGGCCACAGACAAGTGGCTCTGGGGCCCCTTAGCACCCAAAACGAAACAAAACAAAACAAAACAAAAATCTTTATTCTCCCCATCCCCCAAAGCCTTTCTTTTTTAAATAAAAAAAATCTTGAAAAATCACAGTTTCTGAAAATAAAATCTGCTCCCTTTTACCATATTTTCTCATGAAGTTAAAAATACAAGTGTTGGAGGGAAAAAAAAAGTTTTGCTTAAGGTCAGAGGGGGAAAAGGCATGTTTTTTGAAATCCTGAAAAATAAACAGACTCAGCCCTCTTGTGCAGGCTCTCTGGGAATGTGACGTGAGTGCTGCTGGGGGTTGGAAAGCCTTGCTTAAAGAAAAGTTCAAGGGCACACCCAAGGTGGGAGGTTAGTAGCTCAGACACCATGTTCCGCATTCCCCTCCAGATGACCAGCCGGCCGCCACTGGGACATGGGCATCCAGGAATGGAGTGGCTGAGGCTGGCTGGGTGAGGAGGGGCAGGGAGCAGGAAGAGCAGCCGGCCTGCTGCCCTGGGAATCAACCACCCCCACTCCCCACACACACCCAAGCCAGTCCATGCTGAGGGATGCTTGTCCAACCACAGGCAGGGTGTGGGGTCACGTTCCAGCCAGCCAGGAGCCCACCATGTCGCTACAGCAGTGACACAGTGAGGTGCAGCAGAGATGTGGTCCACTCCAGGGCAGGGTCACAGACACCGGATGGTCCCTCAGCTTGGCCTATCTGCATCTCAGCAATAGCTAAAGAACCCACAATAAAGCTTGGGGAAACAGGGAAGCAGGGCTCGGAGGCCACCCATCCAGTCGATGCCTACTTATTAAGCACCTACTATTTGCTAGACCCTGAACCAGACACTAGAACTACAACAAGCAAGACAGACAAGGTCCTGGCTGGCATGGAGCTTATGTTCGGGTGCTTGGAGCCCCTCCACTTTCTCCTCCCCCTGCACCCCCAATGCCCTGTCCACAGACCTTCTGCCACTCCTGCTGGGTACTGATGTGTGTCGAGGGTAAGCCATGGCCTTCCCCACCTCCATCAGGGCTCATAAACTCCAGGGAGGCTCTGCAGGCAGAAAGGGTGGGAAGGGGAACAGAGCCCACACCACCGTCTCTAACATGAGGCGCAGCCCCAGAGGGTGTGCCCAGTTTGATTACTGCACACCCATGGCCTCCCCGCTCTGGGCTAACCCTAAGAGCAGAGGACACAGGCACAAGCCGTTCCTACCTGTGAGGACCATCCAGCCCAGAGAGGGGGAACCAAAAGCAAAGGGTTAGGATGAACCCAGGGCCAGCAGGGAGGACGGCGAATGAGCAGGGCTTTGGGATCAGACAAGCTGTTTGGACCTAAGCCTGTTTCCTGGCTGTGTCTACCTGGGCGACTCGCTTCACCTGAGAGCCTCAGCGTCCTCTATGGTATGGGGGAGATGACCGTGCCAGCCTTGCACACACATCCCATGACCGCATAGCCCCGGCGTTGGATACGGCGCAGTCATAGCCATCCTCCTCTCTGTGCTTTGTGAGGTGTGGACGGTAGTGTGGGAGTGGATGGGGGGCTGGACTTTGCCAGAGGAAGGCCAAAACAATTTAAGAGGTGAGGTGTCAGTTGAGTTAAGCCCCAGAGATGGACATATAATTTCTACAAGAAAAAAAAGAAAAGAAAAGAATTCTAAGCCCAGAGTGAAAACAGGCATTTTTTTCCCTGAGGGCCTAATGACATTTCCTTATCCTGAAATGAAAGACTTGTGATGAATTGTTAATAACGGATGGGCAGATGTAGCTTTTCACTCCCTTCCTCTCTTCCCTTTTTTCTTCCTTCCCTTTCTCCTTATCTTCTCCCTTCTTTCCTCCCTTCCTTCTTTCCTTCCTTCCCTCCCTCTCTCCCATCCTTTTCTTCCCTCCCTGCCTCTTCTCTCCCTCCCTTCTTCTCTCCTTCCCCCACTTCCTTCCTTTCCTCCCTCCCTTCCTTCTCTATTCTTCCTTCCTTCTCTCCCTTCCTCTCTCCCGCCCTCCCTTCCTTTCTTCCTTCTTTCCTCCCTCCCTTCCCTCCTATTCTTCAGTGTGAATTTATTGAGCACGTGCTCTGTGCCAACACTGTTCTAGACACAGGGGGACACATTAGTGAACAAGACAGACAGGACATCTCCTGGACCTTACATTTCATCCTCACAACTGCCCAGAGCCATCACCAACGCCATCTTACGGACAAGAAAAAGAATTTTACCAGCAAGCTTGTTATACACACTGAGACTTTGAACCCAAACAGATAAAAACAAACAGCCTTCACCCCCTGACCCCTCACCTCCCCACCTTTTCCACCAAAACCTCTGCATCCAGGCAAGGGAATGGGTGACCAGCCCCAAAGTGACCACTTCCAAGGGGTGCCTGCGTGGCGGGCTGCAACAGGGGAGGCGGGCTGACCGGAGACAACAAACTTCTCAGCCCTTTATTATTCCTGTCAGCCACTCCAGAACAACCTTTTCCCTTCAAATTATAGCAAATTGAAAAGCAGAGTCAACAGAGGCCCCCAAACTCCTGAGAGAATTGAACTTGCCCTGGTAGCTTAAGGAAGGCTGAGGGAGGCCCTGGGGCCCTCCAGACCCCCACGTGTGACTGTCTCTATATAGTACAACCAACAATTAGATGGTACTGAAAGATCCAATCACAGACTGTGGCGCGAATGAGTCCAAAAAACCTAACATACAAAAACACTCTTTTTCCCAAACAAGGGGGCAGATTTTGCGGCAACTTGTGCAGTGAAGATTTTACTTGAAAGGACTTAAAGCACTTTGGGAACTCAATTAATGAAAGGTATTACTATAACAGTGAGCTCAAATTGCCCTGATGAAATAGTTAAGAGTTGTGGTGGTGGCTGCAGGGTACAGGGTGTTCATTACACTATCCTCTCTATTTTTTGAGTACATTTGAAACGTTTCATAATGAAAAGTTTTTAAAATCCTGATAAAATAACATGACACCTAAAGGCTACAGAATACATAAAAACGAAAGTAAAACATTCACAGTGGGGTTAATGAAAATGAAAGTAAAACATTCACAGTGGGGCTAATAGAAAGAATAACCCCCTGGATTTGTGGGGTACTTTGCTCTGTACTTTCCACATGCAGCATCTAATATAAGCTTGCAAGGAAAGGAGGGGTTATGAGCCCCATTTTGCAGACAGGGAAGCTGAGACTTGCCCAAGGACGTTCTGCCAGGAAGTCATGAGGTGAGGACTTGACCTTGATCACAGGGGTCCTTCATCCCTCCCTACTCTGGCCAGGTCCCAGCCCCAGCACTCAGCGGCTCCCGGCCCCAGCACTCAGCAGCTCCCCGCTCCCCAATTCCCACCTCCATGGATATGGCTTTTATAAAACAGGTTTTACTGTTGTTGTTACAAGTTTTTGCCTGCCACCGCTCCTTTTACCGTGTCACTGCCCCATTTCTACATCACACAGCGCGGGCTTTTAAGAACTGCACCCATGGTCCCCACAAGCGGAGTAGAGCTGATGGTTCACACAGCAACCATCTTCCCTGCTGGGCCTTTGGCCCCAAGGCTTGTTTGGCCAATGGACAGTCCTCAGTATAAAATGTTTCCAGTGGCATAAATCAAGGTGCAATGGAACACTTCCCTGGGACAGACTTAACTGTTACAAACCCTGATTTGCTTTTTCAGAAACTGTCTGGGCCAGGGCTGGCCACAGATTCCTCCAATCTCTGCCCCCAACCCAGGAATCGAGCCTTGGGGAGCCTGGCCCAGGGAGGTTTCTTCTTACCACCCACCCTCCCACTGTACTCAGGACCAACCCAGGAAATGCTTTAAGTGACAGTTTCTTCAACCTCTTTCATTAGAGACCCATTTGAGAAAACACGAGTCCCTTAGTGCTCCCCCTACCTCCACCAAAGTCTGTCCTTGTCGCCCCTAGTACTGGTTGTCCCCAGCCTGAGGTGCCCTTAGAGATGCCAGCCAATGTGACCCCATGATGTATGGGTCTGATGACTTCACTCTAGATATGAGCCCTGAGATCTCCTCTCTTTGCATCCTCAGAACCTCTGTTATGTCTGAAACCTCATAACCTTTCGTGAGGAACACATCGTACCTGTTCTGGGCTCCGGGAGTGTTGCAACAGCCCTTGGCCAAAAGCAACAGAGCTCAGAGCCAGATCCCCACGCAGACTGGCAAGTCCTCCGGGCAGCCCAGGACGGGGAGCTCGGATGTCTGTGCTCTGCACAGCCCTGCCCAGGGCCTCCCCTCCATTTCCACGCGAGGCCCCAGTGAGACATCCCTTTGCCAAGACGGCAGCCTTGCACCCAGCAGTCACACTTGGGAGAGACCCGTGGTGCCACTGGCAGCCCAGTACACAGGCTCAGGCCTGACCCTCTACCTCTGTCTGTTAGGCCCTTTCATCACCTCCTCATGCTTCCCACACCTCCAAATGGCTAACAACTCCCAATATTCACCCACTGACGACTGAGAGGCCACAGCAGCCTGTTCTGTGCCAAAGCCCCTGGAAACAGAAGCTGCGGAGCACTTGAGATGTGGCTGGTGGGAGTTCAGAGGTGCTCTGAGGTAAGATAAACTGGATTGTAACTGCTTAGCACAGAAAAAGGAACGTAAAATATCTCGTTAATAATTTTCGTATTGATGATGTACTAAAATGATCATTTGTACATATCGGATTAAACAGCCAGGCTCAGTGGCTCACATTTGTAATCCCAGCACTTTGGGAGGTCAAGATAAGAGAACTGTTTGAGACCAGCCCAGGCAACATTTCTACAAAAAAGAAAAGGATTTTTATATTAATGATATACTAAAATGATAACCATTTGCAGATACTGGATTAAATATATTATTAAAATAATATCAGTTGTTCCTCTTTTACTTTTCTAAAGGTGACTACTAGAATTTTTTTCTACTTCATAAGAGGCTCACGTTTATTTCCACTGGACAGCGCTGGCCTAGACAGTGGCTCTGACATACACCATCTGGGTCCAAACCTCAGCTTCCTTGACTGGTTGTTTGATGTTGGGCAGGTTTCATTTCCTACCTGTACCCGGCTTCCTCCTCATCTGCCCACAGGGGATCCAAGCACCGAAGTACACTGCCCAGAGCTGGGGAGGAGTCAATGAGATCAGACAGATGTGCAGTTGTCACAGTTCCTGGCTCTCGATCCATGTTGGCTGCTCTTGCTCATTCAACAGATATTTTCTATCTCCCTATGACATGCCAGGCTCTGGGGACACAAAGATGAACCTTGAAACATTCTCTTGCCAGAGTTATCCCCAGTTCAGGCCTTGAAGGGCCAGGCTCACGTCTCAGCTTTGCTACTACCTATGAGGCCTTGAGCAAGCCACACTTTGGGGAGTGGGGCTCATGGTCCCATCCGCAGGGTGACCCTTGATGACTCTGGGATCTCAGGGAAGCCATCAGCATTAGAAAGCAGAAGATGGCAAGGTTCCCAGAGGGCAGGTGTCTGAGCTAGCTCCACCCCAAGGCCTAGCCTCCAAGGGTACTTGCATTTTTGCCAGAGACACCGTCAGCACTGGCCAGGGAATACAGAGCCCAGGCATGGGCGTTCCTGAAGCCTAGAACTCAAGGCCTCAGGAATGTGTATGTCTCACTCCTTCCCCACGGCCTCACTCCTATGTCCTCATTTCCCAGCCTAGAAGAAGGACTTGCAGGGCTTGGAGGGGTGCAGGTTAGGGGACGAGGTGGGAATGGGGTGTGGATTCATTGTCACAGAAGCCTCAAGGTCAAATACTTCATCTCATCTCCAAATGTGACCATGCCGAGCTGCAGGGCTGGAGGACACTCCTGTCCCATCACAGGTCCACCCAGACTGAGCACACTATGAATTAATATTTCCTATAAATCCTAGCATTACCTTGTGACTAGACTAATTATATTGCTATGTTATTTTTGTTTAAAAAAAAAAAAAAACACCATCCTGACAAAGGTTACCAGTTTAAAATACCATAATACTAATATTTATAGCTTTCTTGTGGCATTTTAAATTTTTTAATGAACTGGAAGCCTCAAAACAAAACCAAAAAACTGAAAGCAGGCCAGGCCCCTTGTCAGCTCTGAAAGGCCCTGAGATGTGCCCCAACTCTGCAGCAGGACCAGGCACCAGTGACACAGTAACTCGGGGCCTAGAGGAGGGACTGGACGGGCCAGCAGCCTGGAGAACCCCACAGCATCAACTGGGCGACTGTCACTCCTCTGGCTTCACCTAGTCCTGCTTTCTCACAAGGCCTCACCTTTAAGACCAGACATTCATGTTGAGCAGGAGAAAGCGCTCAAGAGCTTCTAGAAGCCTCCCTGAAGCCTCTGGGGCCCCCACCAACCCTGGACTCTCCTGACAACTCCTGGGATCTCACCTCCACTCCAGGTAGTTCTGTGCCCAGCTGCTGACCACCAAAGCAGAAAGCTGTCACAGACCACTGGGGCCAACCCTTCAGGCTCCAGGGGAGAAACCTGGACCCACAGGGGGCCTTGGTCCATCTGCTCGATGGTCCATCTGCCCATGAGCCCATCTAGGGCGGCAGCACACACCTCTCCTGCCCCAGCCAGAACCCGACCCTGGTCTAGGAGCTGAGGACACAGCAGTGCAGACACATCAGGCTGGTGAGGGAGACTGACAAGGAAAACAGACTGTTACAAGACAGCCTGGTGAGATGGGCTGCCAAGGAAAGGGGGAGAACTAGCAGTGGGAACAGCAGCACTGGGGCCAGAGAAATGTCTCCCAGCCCAGCAAGAGATAGCTCTGCTGCAGTCTGGAGCTCCAGGAGGAACTGGCCTGGTAAAGAGCTGGGAGAATGGTCCAGGCTCAGGGAAAGGTTTGTGCAAATCAAGACTGTGAAAGAGACAGCCCAGTGCTCACTCAGGGCACTAAAGTAATTTAGGGCCCCAAAATGTGAGTGGGGGAGGAGCAAGTGAAGTCAATGGTTTGGACAGTGCAGCTTGGGTCCGAACTCAAGGAAGAGGTGCTGTGTGAAAAGGCAAATCACAGCAGAGCACATTGGCATGAGGAGATCACACAGAAAGCGACAGTGGCCAGCAGAGCAAGAGACGTGGACCAAGGAGGGGAGGGCAAGGGACAGATGCCCAGGAGGGAGGTCACCAATGGTAATGAGAAACAGGACAGGCTCAACAGATGACTCCAGGATTTCTGCTTGGGTGACAGGCCACTCAGGCTGTTGTCCTTGCAATGAGATCACGTCTTAGAAATAAGAGATTTAGTCTTTACCGAATCCATCCACAAAGCTAAGTAGCAGTCTGGTTCTCCATCACTAGTTCACAGCAGGGACATTCAGCCAGCTTCTCAGCCACCTCAGGGGATCGGATGACCTGATGGCCTGGCTCGGGGATGGCAGTGCCCAAGGGCATGCTTCCAAATGGGCAGGGGCCCAAGAGAAGAGGCGGCCAACCACCACCCCGGGAACCCAGGGCAACCTGCCAGCTTCAAAGGCTCAGCCGTGCTAAGACCCGAGGTCGGCCAGATCCCTCCCTGTGAAGAAGATGCCACCACAGGAGAGGCTGATTACAGAACAGTGGCTCAAATACAGGCTGTGTGGTCACAAGCATCCACGTACAAGCACCAGGGGTGAGCCGTGCACAGACATGGCCAAAATGAATGAGCCATCACCACTTCTGGGTGCTCGACACCTAATGGGAGCTCAAGAGCAGCGGAGAGGAACAGGAGAGCTCGGGGCAGAGACTGCCAACCCAGGGTAGTTAGTAAAGTAGGGTTGGGGGGGGTCCCTGGCCAGACCCGTAAGAACTGCTTTGGGAGCAGCTGGGATGGGGCAATTTTTTTCCCAAGAAGGCAGTGAAGGCAGCATGTGCAGAGTCCCTGAGAGGAAGGTGAAGGGCTGTCCATGTGAGCAGAATGACCCAGCCCAAGCATGGAGGCAGCACATGGTGGCAAATCCATCTAGATGGAGAAGATCCTTGTGCTGGGGACAGAGTGAGAAAAGTCCTGAAAGCAATGGGCCGGCCCTGAGGCTTTACCCTGTAGAAAACGGGAAATCAGATGGGCGTGGTGGCTCACGCCTATAATCCCAGTACTTTGGGAGGCCAAGGCAGGTGGATCATGAGGTCAGGAGTCTGAGACCAGCCTGACTAAAATGATGAAACCCCGTCTCTATAGCTGGGCGTGGTGGCGCGCGCCTGTAATCCCAGCTACTCAGGAGGGTGAGGAAGGAGAATTGCTTGAATCCGGGAGGCGGAGGTTGCAGTGAGCTGAGATTGGGCCACTGCACTCTAGCCTGGGTGACAGAGTGAGACTCCGTCTCAAAAAAAAAAAAAAAAAAAAAAGAAAGGGAGGGAGGGAGGGAAGGAATGAAGGAAGGAAGGAAGGAAGGAAGAAAACAGGAAGTCATTGCCTCCAAAGCATTCTGGGAGAAAAATAATTTGGCAGTGCCTCAAAAAATTAAACACGGAATTACCATAGCATCTAGCAACTCCAATTCTAGGTATAGTCCCAAGAGAAGTGAAAACAAGGACTGGAACAGGTACTTATACACCAATATATTTCCATCCTGAGACCTCTAAAATAACAATAAAAGAATAAAACAGGTATCAACTATCCTACAAAGGCTGAGAGACAGGAGAACGAATGACAGCTGACCAGAGCCATCAGAACCACCTATGGAGGATGGCAGAGGGATGGATGGGTGGGCACTGGCCTTGCTGGTTGGAGAGCTGACATTCACATTCCTGCAGGTAACAAAACCAACAAGAAAAACTCCATTTGTGAGCTTGAGGCAACAAGTGTGACAGTGCACAGGCTCAGAGAATTGATTCCGTGTGTGTTACGGTACTAACTTTTTATCATAATGGCCTCATGACACTCAGACAAAGCATGTTTGGGATAATCCATTACTAAGCATAATTTGTCCCTGGACCAATTTTTGTTAAGTTGCTTTCCCCCTTTCCTGCAGCTGTTCTGCCCGGTCAGGGAGAAGCCTCCAGAGATAAGGGTACTAAGGGCTCCAACTCCCTGGGCACAGAGCAGGGGACTTCCTGATGCCTATAGGTAAAGACCCAATACCACAGGCCTCTTGTATTCAGGGCTCTTCCCATTCTGGCCCCAGTGCAACACTCTAGGCACTGGGTTTGTAGGGTTCCTGAGGCAGGAATTCAAGGATGAAAACAGCCAGTGCAGCCAGGTCGTAGGCATCATGCGCCCTCCTTCTCCACCACCACCCCACCCTCCAGCATGTGCAAACCAGGCAATAACTTCTCCAGAGACACAACAGAGACTTCACTCTTTCCCAAAGCTGCTCTACTTTCCACATGCTCCCCCAGAGAATGGAGTAGGCTCCTCGAGGGAGAGCACTCACTAGAACACCAGGCAGTTACTGGCATGCACATCAGCGCTGCTGTGTGGCTCTTCTCACCCTGCAGCGTTGGAGCTGGCCTCGGCCACAGAGTGCAGGCCACCACCACTCACTCCTTGAGAACCACGGCACGTTTTGAAGGACACACCACCGACCACCGACAGGAATGAGGAGCCCTTGCTGCTGTCACTGGAGTCAAGTTGGTCTTAACCATCCACTCCCACCCCCCTAGTAGCACCGAGCCCTCCTCCTTCCATCTCCTTTCATCAGAAAACTGGATCTTCCCACCTTCTCTCCCACAGGATGCTGAGCCGCACAAGGGGAGGAACTATCCAGCTCATCTTTCTATCATGAGCACTGCACTCAGGGCTCACCACCTGCGATAAGCAGAATTGTATGCCCCCAAATTCCTGTGTTGAAGTTCCAACCCCCAGCACCTCAGAACATGACTGTATTTGGAGAAATTTGAGGATAAGGCCTTTAAAGAGGAGATCATGCAAAAATGAGGCCATTCATTAGGCTGGGCCCCAGCCCAGTGTGACTGGTATCTTTATAAAAGAGGTCAGGGGCAAGGCGCAGTGGCTCACGCCTGTAATCCCAGCACTTTGGGAGGCCGAGGCGGGCGGATCACAAGGTCAGGAGATTGAGACCATCCTGGCTAACACGGTGAAACCCCATCTCTACTAAAAAAAATACAAAAAATTAGCTTCGCATGGTGGCACGCGCCTGTAATCCCAGCTACTAGGGAGGCAGAGGTGGGAGAATTGCTTGAACCCAGGAGTCGGTGGTTGCAGTGAGCCAAGATTGCACCACTGCACTCCAGCCTGGGCAACAGAGCGAGACTCCGTCTCAAAAAAAAAAAAAAAAAAGAAGAGGTCAGGACACAGAAAGACACCAGGGGTGCAGGTGCATACAGGAAAGACCATGTGGGCTCAGAGCAAGAGGGCGGCCATCTGCTAGCCAAGGAGGGAAAGCTCCAGGGGCCCCAACCTTGCTGGCACCTAGGCCTTGGACTTCCAGCCTCCAGACTGGGAGAAAATAACGTCTCATTGTTAAAGCCCCCAGCAAATGAATACAGCACCTAGGAGGGGGCAATGAATGGGTGATAGGCGGAAGGGCTAAGAAGAAAAGAGGAGAGAGAGGAAAGAGACGTGCACGCATCTGTCTCTTCTGGACATCCGATCCCAGGCTGTCTCTTCAGTGGGCCCAAGTCAAACCAGCAGTCAGCCCAGAAACGATCCCTGAGGCATCGACGCTTTCACAAGGAGGCCACGAAAGTCGGCTGCCTCTTTAAGACCTCCCTGTGGGACACAGCGACATCGGATAAGGGACTCGCCACACAGCTTGCCAGCCCTACAGAGAGTCAACGCATCTGCCGTGGCTTCCCGAAGGCAGTTATGGAGAGAAAGAACCTGAGTGTTCCCCTTCTGCTTGTCCAGCACCCCAAGCAGAGGGGCAGCCTGCGGTGAGGTGCCAAGGCCAAGCTAGCCCTGAGAGAACAGGTGGAGACGGGAGCGTAGGAGCCATCGCTCAGGGCCATTAGATCGTCTCAGCAAGGGAGGGGCCACGGGAGAACTGGGGAAGCTTATCTAAAAACACCGATTCCTTGTCCTAAAGAATAACCACTTTGGAAAACAGGTTGTCAACTTCTGGAAAAGTTAAACCTATACCTACCATATGATCCAGCTGTTCCTAAGTATTTACTCAAGAGAAAAGGAAATCTCTGTCCATAGAGAGACTAGAAACAACCCACCTGCGTAAACAGTTGAGTGGATAAACAAACTGTGGTCTATCGATACAGTGGGCTACTACTCAATAAGAAAAAGGAATGAATTACTGATACGCCAACAGTGTAGATGAATCTCAAAATCCCCATGCTGAGTAAGTAAAGGCACATGAGAAAGGGTACTTATTATATGATTCCATCTATAGACAAATCCAGAAAATACAAGCAAATCCAGAAAACACAAGCGAATCCAGAGCGACAGAAAGCAAGAACAGTGGCTGCTTAGGGTTCAGGGGACAGGAAGGGATGACAGGGCAGGATTATAAAGGGGCATGAGTAAACTTTCAGCAGCGATGGATAACTTGTTCGTGGTATGTAGATTCATACGGGTATGGATATATCCTAACTTCTCAAATCATATTCTTTAAATATGTGCGGCTTACTGTCTGTCAATTACACTCAATAAAGTGGTTTTGAAAGAGTACGGATTCCTGGGTCCCAGACTGGAGACTCAAGGTCTGTTGTGGCAGGGGTATTGCAGAGAGCAGAAGAGGGGGAGAAGGGTGTAGCCTCCACTGGCACCCTGGAGCAGGTACAGAACGCATGCAGAGATCATGCCTCAACATCAACAATTACTCCTCCTGGGAAACTACAGACATCATTATTTTTATTTTGACATCAGGAAACCCCTTCGCATCCTCCACAACTAGTCTGGAGAGCCACTGGGAAGCAAGAAGTTCACGTACTCAGCCAGGTGTTGGGTGCCTCCACCCAGCATGGTGGTCTGTGGGCTCTCTTGGGGGTCTGGCCGAAATGATCAAGGTGTCGGCACCCAACACACAATGTGCGGCAGCACCCGGCAAGAGAATCCCAATCAGCCAACCTTCTGGATCCATGACCCACTGATGCTGCACTTGAAGACATGGAGGTTAAAGATTTGTTCACCAAATTAGGCTAAAACGTGGTCACATGATTCAGAGGTTTGGCCAAGGCATCGGATTTTCCCAAATCACAAAGGCAATGCATGGATATAGGGATATATTAACTTCATGTGCCAACATAAATTGGTACAGAAGTGATGTGTAACATAATAATAATTGATCATGGTACGACCCTTGTGAACTGCAGGAAGCTATTCCTCTTTCACACAAGAGCCCTAGAGGAGAAGTTAAGACTTGAGTTCAGGTCCCGCTGTGGCAGGACTCCCAAAAGTCCATCCCCGCTTTGACTTTGACAGTTGAATTCCATCTTCTTGGAGAGTTTTCTACCTTACCCTCCCAGCTGTGTTGCTAAAATGTCAAAGGCAGCTTCAAGAGAACCAAAAACACTCTCTGATTTCACTTTTAAAACTCACCATTTACAACAGTCTGAGCTGCATGCCTTTACAACCAAAACCCAGCGTATCCCAGCTCTGAGGTATGAAACTTTAATCTGGCCAACAGAGGAGGAAGGACACTGAGACCTCCTTCAAACCCAAATGAGGGGGATTCTCAAAACCTCCTGAGGAGCTAGCACAGCTATGGAAAATCGGGTCACTGTCTGCGTTTGCAGCATTGCTTAGCGAGATGGTCCCCAAACTCCTGCAGCCCTCCCTTTCCTCACTGATGCTGAATTTGGAACACTAAGTGCATAATACTCATTTTTACAAAAGCTCAGCCCTCCCCTTCCTCCAAAAGTTGCATTTTTCTTCCAATGAGTAATTTCTGAATGCCTTCCAAACGCACCCATCTAATTTTTTGGCGTCTCATTGGGGTCACCAGTCAGAAACAGCAGCAGCCAAAAGCACAGTATGTCATGACTTTAAAACCATTACTCTGTGTGTGTGTGTGTGTGTGTGTGTGTGTGTGTGTGTGTGTGTGAGAGAGAGAGAGAGAGAGAGAGAGCGCGCGTACACGCACAAGCATGCCTTAGAGAATTCAGGCTGGACCCCAGTTCCAAAAGTCATCATTTATCGTAGGAAATAAAGGGTTCACTGTATGTTTTTCTTCCCCTGTATCAATTCTCCTTCATAGTAAAGTGTAAATAAAGGAAACGCAGAAGTGAAGGGACTGGCTGTCTCAGGAAGTGATAACAGCATCTGAGGCTTTCACCTGGAGGCCCGGTATCCAAGCCTGACCGAGGTCAAAGAGCCAAGGTGGTTCCTCTCTCAGGAGACCCTGATCCCGTTTCTAGTAGGTCAAGTCCAGGTCACTGCTTGGAGAGGAGAAACCCAAGATACTGATCAACCATGTGCCCTGACACTTTACTCCAGACGCTTACCCGGTCTGAAACCTCACAGTCAGGAACTTCACTCCGGTGGTCATAAAACCATCACACTCATGACGGCAGTAATAGAGGAGCCGCCACCTACGAAGCTGAGCCCATGTGCCAGGAACCATGCTCCTGGGCGTGCATGCTCTCAATCTTCCCCAAACCCAGAGAGGTTGGGACTATCATGAGCTCATTTTACAGGTGAGGAAGCTGAGTGCTTAGGAAGCTAGCTTGTGGCTAAACCATAATTCAAATCCCAGGTTCTTATCTCCTTTGCAAAACTGCTATCTCCAAGAAGGTTTCAACTAAAAGGGTCTTTGTTTGCACAGCAACTCTCTCATAACAATAGGTACCTACAGGCCACAAGTGCCCCAGGCCACCCAGTGAGAGATGGAACCAAGGCTGGAACCCCTGGGTGCTGACTTCCCGATCAGTGTTCCACCCAGAGGGCGCCAGCTCTCTTAAAGGATGTGAGAGCCCCTCAGCAAAGGGGACAGAGAAACGAAGACTCTAACTTCATTCAACAGGCAAAAATGAATGGACACCCTTTGCCTCCAGCTGTGGGCAACAGTCTAGAGGGAGAAATACCCAGCCTGCACCTCAAGAGGCACAGCAGCATCACTGAATGGAACAAACACTAAAGAACAACCAAGTAAAGTCAACTGTCCAGAGTCTCCCAGGTTTCTGACGACCCAGCCACCCTATACAAGGCCAAGGTAACATGCAGAGTTCACTGGCTGGTCACCTTCTGAAGGAAGCACAGGTAAGTGCCCTATAGAAGCTGGGAATGGAAGCTAACGCCTGGGATCCCTCTGCACGCCTCTCGCCAGTGTGCTTTTCCTGCAATGCCCAAGTGCAGCCCCACCCCTGAATACTTATCAGTCGCTAGCTCTATTTCCCAGTCTTGTCAGGGTCAGACATCTCAAAAATAAGTATGGTTTATGTTTCTGTACCATGAGGGAAACCACAGTCTCCCATGTCACCGGGTCAGTGTTCTAATCTTGGTGCTGGCCAGCGCCCATGTCCCCTCCTCAGCGGCATGGGTGGGTTGCGACCAGTCTCCAATCAGATGCTGACAGCTAACCAAGCTTTGCTTCAAACCAAGCACCTCAGGGCTCTCTCACTTATGACACAAACCCATTTCTAATGAGCTGAAGTTTAAAAGAATACATAGGCCAGGCGCGGTAGTTCACGCCTATAATCCCAGCACTGAAGTCCGGAGTTTGAGATCAGCCTGGCCAACATGGTGAAACCCCGTCTCTACCAAAATTACAAAAATTAGCCAGGCATGGTGGCATGTGCCTGTAGTCCCAGCTACTTGGGAGGCTGAGGCAGGAGAATCGTTTGAACCCAGGAGGTGGAGGTTGCAGTGAGCTGAGATTGCACCACTGCACTCCAGCCTTGGTGACAGAGCGAGATGACAGAGCGAGACTCCGTCAAAAAAAAGAATACATAGGATTGAGGGAAGAAGACTGTGCAAAAATCTCAACAAGAAATAATGGTGATGGCACTGAAAAACCCCAGGTACATGGCTCAGCCACTTAAACACCATTAAACAAATCACAAAACTAGGGTTGCAAAGTAGGTGACCCATGGGGACAAAGCCTGGGGAGATGAGTTCCCCTGTGGGTCAAAGCCGTGGCCCATCCACACTTGTGGCCTGAGGGTGCCAAATGTCTCAGCACCTTGGGAGGGCTTGAGAAAGCCTGGGCTGGAGCGTCTGAGGCTAGCACCCTGCCCCAGACATCCATTACACCATGAATAGATCATGGATGACTTTATGTAGAATATGTTTTAAACATCACATGTAGCCTGCAGCTCCTGAGCTCACCCTCTCCTGACCTTCTATCCCAAGGCAGGACGGCAGAATCCCACAAGGCAGCTCCATCTGGAAGAGACCCCACAAAGCCCCCTTTTTATGCAACCTGTGACGACCACAACCCCCGACACCACTAGCCTCAGAACAGGTGCCAGTGGACACATCTCAAAATCACCTGCTTTATGCCTACGGTGGAGCTGCCAAGGCACCTTCTGGGAATCCACATTCTGTCTGCTTATGACCCCATGTAATCTCCTGCTATCCAAACGGGCCTCTCAATGAGGCTTAAGCCATCGCCGATCTGGTTTTGTTCATATTCTGAGGCATGGAATACGACTGGCTTGTATGTGGTATCAAAGGGGACTGTTATCTTTGGATCTGTAAAAGAATCCTAGAAGGACTGGGGAGGACTTGGAAGGCATCAGAGAGGGACTGCCGCCTCCCTGCCAAGGGGCTAGCCAGCTTCTGCTTGAAGCCTGCTCAGAGCCAGAATCAACCCTCAGCCTGCGGAGGCCCCTCCACAATGGGCTGGCCTCCCTGTCCCTCCAGGTCTATCAATGCGAGAACAAGCGACACAGACAACTGTGAATATCTGACAGGTCAGGCCTTAAGGACCATGACGCCTCCTCTGCTCCCCACTCCAGATTCTGTGGTATTTCCAATGTTCAGCTCATGGGTCAGGGCAAAACCTCTACTATGTAGGGCTCTGTGCTAGGGCCCGCCCAAGCTCTTCACAAACACTAGCACATTTAATGCTCACAGCGACCCCATGAAGCAGAGGTCTCATCCACTCAGTTTCTTCTTTCTTTCTTTTTTTTTTTTTTTTTTTTTTTGAGATGGAATCTTGCTCTGTTGTCCAGGCTGGAGTGCAATTGCATGATCTCGGCTCACTGCAACCTCCGCCTCCCGGGTTCAAGCGATTCTCCTACCTCAGCCTCCCGAGTAGCTGGGATTATAGCCACCCGCCATCATGCCTGGCTACTTTTTATATTTTTGTAGAGACAGGGTTTCACCATGTTGGCCAGTCTGGTCTTGAACTCCTGACCTCAGGTGATCCGCCCACCTCGGCCTCCTTAAGTGCTGGGATTACAGGCGTGAGCCACCGTGCCTGGCCTCATGCACTCAGCTTTACACATGAGAAACGCTCTGAGTAACAAGTAGCACATCCAAGCTCACACAGCTGGTGAGAGCAGAGGCCAGGGCGCAAACCCAGGACCGTCCCATTCAGCATCTATGCCCTGAGCTACCACGCGATTCAGCCGGCACAGGGTCCCATACAAGGCAGAAGTTCAGAACATTTGGAACCATCTCTGCTGAACGGGGCATCACCACTACCTCTAGGAGGGCCGCGTCAGCCTACAGGGCCAGAAATCCAGGTTCTCTTCCTAGCTAAAGGGGGCCCGCAGGAAGGCTCTTCCCAGAAGAGTCATGAGACTGTGGTGAGCCCACAAAACAGGGCCCCACAGACAAGGAATAAGAGTAGGCATCATGCCAAATGATTTCCACAGATGAACTCCTTCAGGCTCCCAAGTACCTACGAGGTTAGTGCTGTCTTCACAGATAAGGAAACACACACATATTAGGCAAGCAACTTCTCCAACGTCACACAGCTAATCAAAGTGCTGGAGCTGGGACTGGCAACTCCAGAGTCACGCTCCAGAGTCCACCTGCTGCTAAACCTCGTCACCAACCTAGTGCTCACGCACCTGTTTTTCCCTGACAAGTCAAAGGCCCCATGTTCCCCTTGTCCATTGCCAAAGCTGGCCACAAAACCCTGCACACACCAGCCCAGCACTGATGGGGTGAGTCATTTATGAGCTCCAGACCATCCAAGGTCTTCAGGTTCAAGGAGCTGGTGACTCAGTGCAGCCACCCCGTCCAGGGCTCCAAATTCCTCTTTGTCAAGTGTGCAGATCTGTATATGCTAAATGTCTGTTTACTAGAGCTAAACAAAGAAGTCAATGCAGGCAAACAAAATCTGTAGGAAACACATTGTTTCAGCCAGTCTCTAGGACAGCAAACAATAGAAGGCAAAAGGCTATGCAGAGAACTTGGTAAAGAGAAACTGCCTTGGAGTTCCCAAACCTGCAGACCCTTGATTGTGTTGGCAGCTGGAGGGGATGAGAGAGCCTCTAAAGAGGACAGGCGTGCCTGAGAGGGCCTCTCTGCATGACCAGCGCCCAAAGGGCGTGGAGGATGTGGCTGTACACGTGTGGCCCGGGTAGGTTTCCGGTGAACACTCCCTCCCTAACGGCGCCGGCGCCACCCCAGGTCCTGGTGCTATCTGACAGTGTGAGCTTACTTACGAAAGCCCTGTCTGCTATTCAGTCACTTCTAGGCGGGTCCTGTTATTATTATTAACAAAGATAAGATTACGACTAATAATAACACTCATGACATTTAAATGCATTTCATCCTATCGCTTCAGCCTTGCTCTCTGAGGTAGGGTAGAGTTCAAATTCCACATTTGTGTTCCTCCAGGGGCCCAGCATGCCAACTCACTCAAACGCAGATGAAATTTCCAGAACTTTCTTAAGAATGAAGTGAGGTTTTTTCCTTTGCACTAGCGTGCCAAGCACACTGCAATTTGAGCTGCTGGAAGGAAAACGCCTATTGTTATACCTACAAAACCCTACTTAACTCTTAGCTTCATACCTCTCAGGAGAAACTGCTGAAAATCTCCTAGAGACTGCCCTCCAGCTAATTTATGCATTCCCCCAGCATTCGAGGGTCTTCTGCAAAGAAGGCTGTGGGCCGCATGACAGACCTGCACCTGCACAGAGCAGCTTATGGGCCTGTCATGGAGGTGAACAATTGTCCCCTGGTTTCTTAGGGGATTGGTTCTGGTACCCCCCTCAGATGGCACAGTCCATGGATGTTCAAGTCCCTGATATAAAATGGTGTAGTATTAGTATAAAGCCCATGCATATCCTCCTATACACTTTACATCATCTCTAGACTACTTCTAATACCTAATACAATGTAAGTGCTATGTGTATACAGTTGCTATAACATATTGTTTAGGGAATAATGACAAGGAAAATGTTTGTACATGTTCAGTACAGACCCAAGCATCCTTTTATTTCTGAATAGTTTCAATCTGCGGTCAGTTGTATCCACAGATGTGAAAGTTGCAGATACAGAAGGCTGACTGGACATCAATGAAGGTACAATTACACATTTTGGTGACAAGTGGCAAAGAGATGAACAGGGGACTGTGATGAAGAATGGCAGGGCTGGCAGTGGGCTGCAAAGGAGCCCCGCTAGTTAGGATGCAAATGACAGGCCCCCGAGAAGGTAATGTTTATGCCCAACCCTGAAGGCCAATGAGCAGTGAAGGACTGTGGAGAGGAGAGCACGGGACTCTGGGCAGAGGGAACAGCAATAGGAAGGTACACTCAAGGTACTCCAAGGAGGCTGAATGGAGGAGCAGACAAAGTGGGGGGGACTGGCACAAGGCCCCCTCCCTCCCAAAGGCCAACAC
Source organism: Pongo abelii (assembly GCF_028885655.2). Taxonomy (NCBI): domain Eukaryota; kingdom Metazoa; phylum Chordata; class Mammalia; order Primates; family Hominidae; genus Pongo; species Pongo abelii. The sequence goes on along the minus strand of NC_071993.2, from coordinate 126,320,480 downwards.
CCCAGGCTTTGGAGCTGGCTGGCCCCCTCCAAGGTGGTTCTGAGAAAGAGGCTTGGAGAGCCAACTCAGCAACTTTTTTTTTTTTTTTTTTTTTAAAGATGGAGTCTCACTCCATCTCACAGGCTGGAGTGCAGTGGTGCGATCTCGGCTCACTGCAACCTCCGCCTTCTGGGTTCAAGCAATTCTCCTGCCTCAGCCTCCCAAGTAGCTGGGATTACAGGAGCACACTACCATGCTCGGCTGATTTTTTTGTATTTTTAGTAGAGACAGGGTTTTACCATATTGGCCAGCTGGTCTCAAACTCCTGACCTCAGGTGATCCACCCACTTTGGCCTCCCAAAGTGCTAGGATTACAGTCGTGAACCACCGTGCTCAGCCATTATATCAGTCTTGACCCTAACCCTAACCCTGACTCCCCAGGATGAGAGCATGTAAAGCTCTCTAAACAGGGCCTACTCACGGAAGCCTCATAATGTAAGCCTTTATTGCTGTCATTACAGGGCTAACCACACGGGTGCTGCTACCCCAGGAACCCTCGGCTGCATGTTCAGGGACTATAGGACGTCCTCAGGAAACCCCTTCCATGGGTTAGGGGGCTCCCGACATCCACCTGTACCAGTCTTGCTTCTCACGGGAAGTCGGCCACAACTATTGTCTATTGTTTGTTCTCCAGCAAGTCACCCTAACTGTCAGAGAAGAGGCTCGGGCTTCAACAAGCAGGGAGAACACGTCAGGTCATCAAACTTCCTGTGAAAAGTCCCTCTTTGTTTAGAAAAGATGCCGGCTTGTTTCTATGTTTCTGTTAGAGAACAAACAGAAAGCTGCCCGGAAGAGTCTAGAATGAGGTAAGAGAGTTCCAGTCAGCCAGTGGCAGAGGCCCCCAAATCTACCCTGAGCAGAGAGCAGGCGTCATCTGCCTGTGGCAGGGAAGACCAAGGGAAACAGACACCATCTCCCTCTGGGCCCCAAGGCCCACGGGGACTCTGCTGCAGGGTGAGGGCACCCCCTTGGTTATCTACTCCCAAGTCACCCCAGAAGTGAGGACAGCTGGCTCCTGGGCTGTGGAGGATGATGGATGAATCCCACCTTGAGATCAAGGCCTGGAGACAGGGCCAGGGTAGCGTTTCTTAGGCACTAAAGAGGCAGCACCAGTCCAACCCTATTCATTACTAGCTCAGCCTTTCCTCAGTGTCCTGAGATGACAAGAATGATAGTGATGACGTTGAGGACAATGACGACAACTGCCATAACAACTACTGCAACAGCAAACACTTGGTCAGCATTTATCACCTGCCAAATCTCAACAACCCTATTATCGTACCCATTTTACAGATGAAAACACAGAGGCTCAGGGAAACTAAGCTGTCGGAGGTCACATCCTAATTGAATCTCAAAGGAGGTAAGTTTCAAACCCAGTCAGCCCAGCATTCTGGCATTTAACCACTAAATCACACCTCGTCTTGGGCAACAAAAGTAGCAAAAGGAAGGACTGGCGCAAACTGTGGCAGGTCCTCAGACATCAGAACCATCTGCTGAAACCAACGGGGCTGCCCAGGGGCAGAAGGAAGCTAAGCTGGGGCTTCTCCGCCAGTGAATTCTCTTTACACCGGAAAACACTGCATGCAAAAAAAAAACAGAAAAACACTGCTTGGGCTTTGTTTTTAAAATAATCGAATTATGTGTACTCAATTTAACACAAAGCTTGTTCTAAAGTTGACTTTGTTCATTCAATTTTCCCATCTGCTGCTTTAGAAGTTGGTGACGGATAAACAACCAATACAGAAAATTTCTGCATCTGGGCATGTGCATGGAGCTGTGGGCGAGGCCAGTGTCCACGACAGAAACAGTGAGTGCCAGCCGTCTCTACCTTTTTCCTTGCCATTTTGTGACACACCCTGCAGGTCCCAAACCCCAGTGGGCTCCAGAGAGGATGCTCACTGGGAATCAGCACAAACAAGGGAGACTCCATCCTCCTCTTCCTCTTGTCCTCAGGAATTGTCTGCTTTTGTCCTTCTCCTCAGGGGACCCCATTTCCTATGAGGTAGCATCTACGGTTTTGGAACTGGCTGGGCTGTGGGGGGTGGGGGGTGTGGAGGAGCTGGGGTGGAGAGGACCCATCTTCTGACATGGGAGCGCCTCCCTGTTCCCTGTCATTGTTTGTGTGGCTGAGCCAGCATGAAACTCCCAACCAAAACCACAGCTTTGAAAACACGTGCAGAGGTCACCTAAGCTGCCTCCCACCTTTCCTGGAGGACAGTTTGGGTCCACGAGCGGTGCTGGACCTCCTTGCTATAGAACCTAAGGCTGGTTCGGTGCTTTTATTGCCTATCTACCTGCCATGTCCTCAATCCCTAAAACAGGGCCTGTCCGCTGAGCCTCCAGCCTCTTGCCATCCTGTGGAGAGGGCTGCCCAACCCAGGGCAGGAATCCCTTGCCTGGCCACGGTGAGGAGTCTGCTGCCCAAGGCCCTGTTATGACCCCACAAGTATGACCCCAGCTCCCAGACGGGCAATCTGACAGCAGCAGGGGTTATCTAAACCAGCGCCAGACAACAAAACACAGCCAGGCGTGGTGGCTCACGCCTGTAATTCCACACTTTGGGAGGCCAAGGTGGGAAGATTGCTTAAAGCTGGGAGTTTGAGACCAGCCTGGGCAACACAGGCAGACCCTGTCACTGCAAAAAGAATTTTTTTTTTGAGATGGAGTTTTGCTCTTGTTGCCCAGGCTGGAGTGCAATGGCGTGATCTCGGCTCGCTGCAACCTCCGCCTCGCAAGTTCAAGCAATTCTTCTGCCTCAGCATCCTGAGTAGCTGAGATTACAGGCACCCGCCACCACGCCTGGCTAATTTTTGTATTTTTAGTAAAGATGGGGTTTCTCCATGTTGGTCAGGCTGGTTAGAACTCCAGACCTCAGGTGATCCGCGCACCTCGGCCTCCCAAAATGCTGAGATTACAGGCATGAGTCACCGCTCCCAGCCCTACAAAAAGAATTTTTTAATTAACTGGGCATGGTGGCACACGCCTGCAGTGCTAGCTACTCAGGAGGCTGAGGCAGAAGAATCACTTGAGCCCAGGAGTTCAAGGCTGCAGTGGGCTGTGATCACAGCACTGCACTCCAGCCTGGGCAACAGAGCAAGACCCTGTCTCCAAAAAAAAAAAAAAAAAAAAAACTCTTCCCCCCCACCCACCCAACCCCAGCAAATGGCCAAATCCAAGCCTAGTGGGAAATCAGCAGAAGCAATGAGAAAAAGCAGTGAAAGCCTCCTTGACTCCATGAAGAATCCACCTTCCCCGCTTCCTCCTCCAGCCACAGGATTAGACAGTGGGCTCCCTTGGCCAGCCCCACCAGCTTCACTACTTAAACTTCCTCACCCTTGAAAACACACAAGTTATGAAGGGAAGGAAAAGCTCATTGGAAGGTAGCTGGGTGTTTGGGAAGGGCTCTTCTTGATAACAACCAGCATCATTTCTTTTTTTTTTTGATATGGAGTCTAGCTCTGTTGCCCAGGCTGGAGTGCAGCGGCGCGATCTCGGCTCACTGCTCACTGCAACCTCCACCTCCTGGGTTCAAGCGATTCTCCCGTCTCAGCCTCCCGAGTAGCTGGGATTACAAGCGTGAGCACCATCATGCCTGGCTAATGCTTGTGTTTTTATAGATACTGGGTTTCACCATGTTGGCCAGGCTGGTCTCGAACTCCTGACCTCAGGTGATCTGCCCACCTCGACCTCCCAAAGTGCTGAGATTACAGGTGTGAACCTTCACGCCTATCCGGCCAGCATCGTTCCTAAAATAGGTAAAGAAATCAGACTGCACAGTCCAGGCCTGCAGCTTCCTCCAGTGAACTCCCCAAGACAATGGGCACAACCTCAGGACAGCCTCCTGGGGGAGGCCACGGATGCCCTCTGTCTCCTGGTAGCCTTAGGTTCAGCTGAAGGGTTGGGGGTCCTCAGAGAACCTCTCTGTTAGTGGGGCCCAAAGAGGGAACCGAGGCAGCTCAGTCCATGACAGCAAGACCCAACACAGATCCCAGGGCCCGGACTTCAGCCCCAGGCAGGGACCCACTCCTGAGCAGCCATAGAGGTCTCCTGGCATTGAATGCAGCTGAGAAGGCGTGTGGCCAGTGGTTCTAGACAAGAACCTGCAGGGCCCAGGGTTTCCCTGGAGGCTCCAGAATGCCTGGAAATATGCATACGCCCTTCCAGAGGAGGACTACTTGCTTTTAGTACAGTGGAGCCCAGGCACTCACTCCAATGGAGGTTGAGAACTCCGACTGTACTGATCAGCTTAGGCTGCCATAGACTGGGTGGCTGAAACAACAGGAATTCATTGCCCGTGAGTCTAGAAGTTAGGAAGTCCAAGATCAAGGCGCTGGCCCATTTGGTTCCTCAGTGCAGGCCACCTTCTTACTGCGTCCTCACGTGGTAGAGAGAGCAAACTCTGGTCTCTCTTCTTCTTCTTCTAAGGGCACTAATCCCATCACGGAGGCCCCAACCTCATGACCTCATCTTAACCTACTCACCTCCCAGAGGCCCCACCTCACATTGGGGGTTAGGGCTTCAACAAATGAATTGTGTGGGCACAAAAACATTAGGCCCATAGCACCAACTTTAGGTCAACATCCTTGATCTGCCACTCACCTGTTGGGGGGCCTCAGCGAAGGCCTTCTCTACCCTGAGCCTCAGTTTTCCCATCTGTAAGCGAGGCTGGTAATACCTGACTCAGAAAGGAATTAACAAGATAAAAACTAAGGAACAGAAAGCAAGGAGGACAGAGTCCAGCACCTGAGCAGGCCCCCAAAATTAAAGGCTGGTGGGGAGCACTTTGAGATAAGAAACATGAGCTTGATTCATGTGGGAAGGCTGCTGGGTTCCTGGCAACACAGGTTAAGATGAGGCAAGGCTGCTGCCTGCCCAAAGAGGTCGCTGTGAGCCCCAACCAGCTCAGCATGGAGTAACACAAAAGAACGAAAGCTGTCTCTGAGTCGGCCTTCCCAACAGGACACTGAGCTCCCAGGGACAGGTCTGTGCCTTGCTCTATGCACAGTAGTTTTCTGAACAAATGATTCTCGTTGGTCAGATGACGGTGAGGCACATCATGCCAAGGCTACTCAGAGCACCCCTGGCCAGGAGGAAAAGGGAGTGGGCAGGGCATGTAGTGGGTAAGTGTGGTTTTAGTCCACCCAGGGTAACTCCCACTGCTGAAGAATAGTCTTACCCCACTTACAATGCCAGGCTGCTGATCAGGGCCCTGCTACCCACACAGGACTCAGATCTCGCGAAGCACAGAACGTGAACCCCTGTCCATGACGATCAATTTCAGATGTGTACACAAAACCCAAGCCCCGATGAGAATCATGCCTTGATGATGTTTGACATACAGCTGCTGGGATAGGGGGTCTTTCTTGCTGAGGGATAGCTAACTTTAAGGACACACAGCCACTGGCCATCTTTACCATCATGGGGAGAAGGATGAGCGGTAGTGGGAGAGAGAGGCCAACACTCAGAGAGCAGCAGAGCCAAGAGCTGTAGGAAGCAGGAGGCAGGAAACAGAGAAGGACAAACACCAGATGGTAGGACTTGAGCCCCACCCAGGACTCAACTTCCCAAGCACATGTGCCAACAAATGCCCTGGAGGTTTTTGTTTATTTATTTTGCTTAAGCTAGTTGGAGTTGAGCTTCTGTCACCTGTAATGGAAAGAGATCTGCCTAATGACAGTCACCTTGCTGGAACTGAGCAGAACCAGGCTGCAAAATGACACAGAAACAAGCTGCAAATGTCAATGGAGAGCATTCAAGGTGGCATGCAAGCACGTGGCTCATTTTGATAACAAATATAGACTCTCTTGAGGAGCATCACATTTGAGAAAAGTCATGCTGAGAACCTCTCTCCAATCTGCCTCCTGCCTGCCATCTGTCTTCTCTTGCAGAATGTGTGTCAGGGAAAAGGAAAAGACCCACAATTAGTTATCAACAAGGTTTTATTTTTTTGTTTTATTATTATTATTATTATTTTGAGACGGAGTCTTGCTGTCGCCCAGGCTGGAGCACAGTGGCGCGATCTCAGCTCACTGCAAGCTCTCTCTCCTAGGTTCATGCCATTCTCCTCCCTCAGTCTCCCGAGTGGCTGGGACTATACAGGCGCCCGCCACCACGCCCGGCTAATTTTTTTGTATTTTTTAAGTAGAGATGGGGTTTCACCGTGTTAGCCAGTACGGTCTCGATCTCCTGACATCATGATCCGCCCATCTCAGCCTCCCAAAGTGCTGGGATTACAGGCGTGAGCCACTGCGCCTGGCCTCAACTAGGTTTTAATACTTGGAGGAGAGAGGAAGAGAAGAGAGGAGAGAAAAAGCTAAGAACATGATTGAAAAGAGACTTAACTTCTTCCTTGTCCAAGGACACCGAAACATTTAACTCAGAAAAGCTGAAGAATCATCCATCCCTGTTTCCCAAGCTGATGGGCCTGTATAACTGTATTCTGGAAGATGCCAAGAGATGTTTTACACACACACATGCACACACACACAAGTGAGATTCCATGCTTAAATGTTAACCAAAGCCTTTTAATACAATGAAAAAAAATATTTTTTATTCCACTGCAGGACTTCTCAGAGCCTTTGATATAAGAATGTACATTGTGGACCGGGCATGGTGGCTCACACCTGTAATCCCAGCACTTTGGGAGGCTGAGGCAGGCAGATCACTTGAAGTCAGGAGTTCGAGACCAGCCAGGCCAACATGGTGAAACCCCATCTCTACTAAAAATACAAAAACTAGCTGGGTGTGGTGGTGCACGCCTGTAATCCCAGCTACTGGGGAGGCTGAGGCAGGAGAATGGCTTGAACCCAGAAGGCAGAGGTTGCAGTGAGCCGAGATCACGCCACTGCACTCCAGCCTGGAATCCGGCAGAGCAAGAGTCTGTCTCAAAAAAAAAAGAATGTACATTGTGAATCTCCAAGGAGATATAGTAAGAAATATTTCCCAACAACTTTGACCACAGAACCCTTTTCCTCAGATGTATCTATTAATATCTCCTGCAATGGGGTGCCATGGAATAATTTTTAGATGCATGTATAATCAAAATTCCTTATTTACAGATGGAGAAAGCAATGCTCAGAAAAGTACAGTTACTTGCTAAAGATCACAAAGCCAGCAAGTCAGTGGCATAGCTTGAGTAGGAAACCTGGTTCCTTGACTCCCTGTCCAATGCTACTCGAAGCTCCATCCCGTTATAATGATTCCAAAATAACTTTAATCAGGCATCTCTTGGTCATTTCCTGAAGCCAAGGCAAAATAATATTAAAACCAAAGTTAGGCCAGGCGTGGTGGCTCACGCCTGTAATCCCAGCACTTTGGGAGGCTGAGGTGGGTGGATCACGAAGTCAGGAGTTCGAGATCAGCCTGGCCAACACGGTGAAACCCTGTCTCTACTAAAAATATTTTTAAAAAATTAGCTGGGTGTGGTGGCGCGCACTTGTAGTCCCAGCTACTTGGGGAGCTGAGGCAGGAGAATTGCTTGAATCCGGGAGGCGGATGTTGTGCTGAGCCGAGATCATGCCACTGCACTCCAGCCTGGGCAACAGAGGGAGACTCCATCTCAAAAAACAAAACAAAACAAACAAACAAAAAACCCAAAGTTAAAGACATTCATATATAATCTTCAAGCTGCACAGAACCCTATTTGGCTCTGACTTCAGAAACTCACACTTAGGCTGCTGTCATGGGCACCACTTGTGCTTCTGAATTCTAAGAGAGTACTTCAGACCTATTTCCTGGTGGGCTGATTGGCTGCCAAGTGTCTCCATGTGTGAGGAAGAAAATCAGTAACTCACACACGTACATCTGACAACACAAAATAGGTACAGTATAAATGTACAGAATGAAAGTGAGTTTCCAAAAATAAAAATGTAAATGTATTAAAGATGGCTTCATGAAAAGAATCGTATCAACATCTCATTAGGTCAATTTTGACTTCATTGCCTCAAATACTGATATTTCCCATTTTTAAAGCAGATGGTTAAAAATGTTAAAGATTCAGAATCACAAATCAGATATTAATTGGCTTTTTTAAAAACTGATCTCAGCCGGGCGCAGTGGCTCACGCCTGTAATCCCAGCACTTTGGGAGGCCGAGGCGGGCGGATCACGAGGTCAGGAGATTGAGACCATCCGGCTAACACGATGAAACCCCGTCTCTACTAAAAATACAAAAAAAATTAGCCGGGCGTGGTGGCAGACGCCTGTAGTCCCAGCTACTCGGGAGGCTGAGGCAGGAGAATGGCATGAACCCGGGAGGCAGAGCTTGCAGTGAGCAGAGATCGTGCCACTGCACTCCAGCCTGGGCAACAGAGCGAGACTCCGTTTCAAAAAAAAAAAAAACTGATCTCAAGAGAATGTTATACCACATTATTTAGTGGAGAGAAGAGGCCAAGAACATGACAACTTATGTTCATAGAAAAAGCTGTTCATGAATGCTTACAGTGGCTTTATTCATAATCGCCAAAAATTGGGCCCATGTTCCAGACCTATGCCATCCACTATGGTAGCCGCTAGCCATATGCAGCTATGTGAATTTAAATCTTAATTTATTAAAATTAAATGAAATTAAAAACTCAGTTCCTTGGTAGCACAAGCCACACTTCAAGCACTCAATGGCCACACATGGCTAGTAGCTACCATAATATACAGAACATTTCCATCATCACAGAAGGTTCTATTGGACAGCGCTGCTCTGAACTCTCTGACCCACCTCCCTGGTCACAGCTGGTTGGCCCAGGGCAGGCCACTTGACCCAAGGGCAGCCAACAATGACTGGTGTGCCTACCAGATGACTTAAATTGAGGGCTCTGTCCAACAGAAAAGCAGTGACTAACTCACCAACCAATTTTTCTCTCTTTGGGGAGTCAACACTCAGTTAGCTGGTAGTGGGAACATATGAAGAGAAACACAATAAGCAGAAAGTATGATGCAGAAAAGGAAGCCACCAGTAGACAGAGCCAAGATGAAAGAGGGAGTGTTAGGCCGGGCGCGGTGGCTCACGCCTGTAATCCCAGCACTTTGGGAGGCCGAGGCGGGCAGATCATGAGGTCAGGAGATCAAGACCATCCTGGCTAACACGGTGAAACCCCGTCTCTATTAAAAATACAAAAATTAGCCGGGTGCAGTGGCGGGCGCCTGTAGTCCCAGCTACTCGGGAGGCTGAGGCAGGAGAATGGCATGAACCTGGGAGGCAGAGCTTGCAGTGAGCCGAGATAGCGCCACCGCAGTCTGGCCTGGGCGAAAGAGCGAGACTCCGTCTCAAAAAAAAAAAAAAAAAAAAAAAAAGAAAGAAGGAGTGTCATGGAAAGAGGATGGAAGGAACTGCTATCACCTGGGGATGGGGAGAGTGCCCTGTCACTGTTGCACCTGGGCCAGACTTCCAAATACCCTTCACCTGAGACTGGCTGTCAAGGCCAGCAAAGCCAGCTCTCCCTGAGAAGGGGGCAGGCTGCAGTGCCAGGGAATTGACAAGACTCCCGCAGGAGCCCTCAGTCAATAACTGACAGGGGATGGATTCTAGAAAATAGGCTTCCTGCCTGATGACATACCCTTTACTAGCTACCTTCCTTTTCCTCTCCCCTCTCCACTCCCCTGCTGGAGGTGGGGGGAGTTTCCTGGCACTGACCCCCGGATAAATTACTTACACTCAAATCATTGCACCAGAGTCCACTTCTGGGGAACCTAAACTAAAACAGGCAAGGGAGGCAGAGTCTTTGTTCCTTGCAACTAAAACGCCAAGCCCATATTGGCTCTGATCAATGTGAGAGCCTAGAACATAATGAAAGATAATGAATGCTCATGCATCACTGTTGAGAATGCAAGACGGTACAGCTCTTTGGAAAGCAGCTTGCAAGTTTCTTATAAAATTAAACATACACCTACTATGTGACCCAGCAATCCCACTCCTAGATATTTACCCAAGCAAAACGAAAACTTGTGTTCAGAGAAAAAACTGTTCGTGAATGCTTATAGTGGCTTTATTCATAATCACCAAAAATTGGAAACAACCCAAACATCCTTCAACGGGGGAATAAACAAATGCTGAACTCTTGCTCAGAAATAAAGGGAAACTGATACACATAACAACACGGACAAATCTCAAATAAATTATGCTAAGTGAAAGAAATAAGACTCAAAAGGCTACACTCTGTGTGATTCCATGTATATGACATTCTTGTAAAGACGAAAAGCAGACCAGTGGTTGCCAGGGGCTGGGGCTAGGAGTAGGAGGTAACTACAAGGGAGTCTGGGGGAGTTTCAGGGGGTGATGAAAGTACCCCTGATTGTGGTGGTAGCTACGTGACACCATGTGTACTAACTACGTGTTGTACACAGTTACAACACGCAGAACTATGCACTTTTAAGAGGCAGATGTTACTGTATCTAATTACATTTTCACTAAATGGGAAAAAAATAAAAGAGAATGACGGCAACACTCTGAGCAAGGACCCCAAAACATGATCTTAGACTAGCTGTGCCAGAATCCCGTCCTTGTCACAGCCAGGGCATGGCCATAACTGAAGAGCTGCACACAAGTCGGAGGTACCCCATCCACAGCGCCCTTTCATCAGTGGGCTCAGCCACTTTGCCCCAGCACTTTTCTGGGGGTTGTTTTGTTTTGTTTAGACATAGCCTCGCTCTGTTGCCCAGGCTGGAGTTCAATGGCACGATCTCGGCTCATTGTAGCCTCCGCCTCCCAGGTTCAAATGATTCTCCTGCCTCAGCCTCCCGAGTAGCTGGGACTACAGGCATCCGCCACCACGCTTGGCTAATTTTTGTATTTTTAGTAGAGACAGGGTTTCACCATGTTGGCCAGGCTCGTCTCAAACTCCTGGCCTGAAGTAATCACCCACCTCAGCCTCCCAAAGTGGAGGATTATAGGTGCGAGCCACCATACCCGGCCCCTGCCCCGGCACTTTTGAAATAGACATACTCCCTCCCACCTGTGATGGTGCCACCCTCACTGAGGCGTGCCACCAGGGGAGTTATATCAGACAGGGGGGCCTATGGGAGAGAATGTTCTCTTTTCCATTTCAGAATCACTGCTTCCGTGTTTCCAGAAGCCACTTGGAAAACATGTCAAAATATCCAGCCTACAGGTGGAGAACGCTGACCAAAGTTTCCATTAGAGAAATTAAAAATAAGAACACTCCCCAGAGAACTCAAGGGACAGCAGGAGGCTGTAACTGAAGTTAAAACGAAGGTAGCATCAGTGGATGAGTGGATTAACAAATTGTGGTACATCCATCCAATGGAATATTATTCAGCCACAAAAAGGAATGAATCACTGATGCCGGCTGCAACATGGATGAACCTTGAAAACACTATGCTACGTGAAATTAACCAGATACAAAAAGCCACATGTTGTACGATTTCATTTACGTGAAATGTCCAGAATAGATAAATCCAGAGACAGAGCCCAGATTGGCAGTTGCCAGGGACTGTGGTAGGGGCAAGTGGGAAATGATCACTATTAGATCCAGAGTTTCTTTTTGGGGTGATGGTAATGAAAGTGTTTTGGAATTAGATGGTGGTGATGGTTGCACAACATTGTGAATGTACAAAGACTATTAAATTTACACTTTAAAATGCAGAATGTTATGGTACGTGAATTATCTCTCAATAAAAAGAGGGGGGATGTTCTGAAGCAAAATATTCATTACCAGAGACACAGCCACGACCTCAGAGATAGAATAAAGAGGCAACAGGGGTGAGGGGTGGGGTGCGATAGGGGTGAAGGGTGGGGTGTGATAGGGGTGACGGGTGGGGTGCTGTGGCCCAGGGCCTCCCCCTCCCACTCACGCACCCAGAGAGCAGCAGGAAATACAGCGTACAGGAGGCAGCAGGACCTAGTTGTTACTCAGCTGTGTGAGCTCCAACAAGTTTCCTACATTGTCTGAACCCCAAGGAGCCTTTCTGCAAAGAGAAGAGTGGGCCTAGAGGATGGAGGATGAGGGAACAGGGCACAAGAAGTGGCTGGCGACTACCGGAGCCAGGACTCCAGGCTCCCACCTGCTGGTTTCACATCCCCTCCCAAGCTCCCAGGCTGGTGCTGTGAGGCGTGGGAGGGGGTCCGCCCAGAGGGAAAGGCAAATCTGGCTGGGAATGCAGAGTCTCCAGGGGAATCAAGGCCACTGAAGGGCCAGCTCTGCAGGCAGCAGAGAGGGTGGCTCTGGGAGGCTTTCCCAGAACGGTGTGCAGTGGAGGCTGGGCCAAGACTGGGATCCACTCCTGACGGAGGACTGTCAATACCAAGTCTCGGTGTCTTCTATTTGCAAAGGGTTTCAAACTGGTTTGCTTGAATAACTATTTTACACAATGGTTGCAATAACTTCACAGTCACATCCAAATCACTTACTAGGAAATGGAAGTTCAGCAAAGTGAGAGACTATAGCCCAAGCCAGCTCCTGTGTCATTCCTCCAAGAAGCCCTCCCTGGCTGCCTCAAGTGGTTGCTCCCTGGGCCCAGAGCCCTCCCTGCACCCCAGCTTCTACTACCTGGTCAGCTCTCGAGGGCAAAGCCAGGCCTTGCTCGTCTGTGTACCTACGACTGCTAGCACAATCCATGATAAATGACGGCTCGAAGCAAGAGGGCTAACTCACCACCTTGTCCCTCAAGGAGCCCGTGTCTGGAAGAATGGGCAGAAAACACACCAGGACAGGGGGCAGCAGGCATGGCGGGAAAGGCCAGAGGCTCTGGAGTCTGGCGAGGCTGAAGTCCCACCTTTATCCTTGGGCAGCCACAGAGCTCTGGGAGTCTCAGTGCCTGCTCTATGACTCTGTGATAATGAGTCAGCACGGTGTTAGCACAAAGTGAGCATCTGGGGAAGAGTCCACGCCAGTGAAAATCACGCAAGAGCCTTTCCAAAACCACCACTCAGTCCAAACACAAAAAGCCTCTAAGAGCAGAGGAACTCAGAAGGGAGAGGTCATTGGAGTTAGGTGAAGTCGATATGACAAGGCTTCCTGAAAGGGGTGTCCTGTTTGTCAGCTTCCATCCTGCTGGCGACAAAGGCCCCTGCTATCGTGTGTTCCAAGTGGAAAGAGCCTGGGTCCCTGATACCCCTGAGAATAAGAGATCCACCTCTGGCTATAGCTGCTGTCCCTCCAGAAGCCTGTGCCACACCCCTCCCTGGATCCTATCTCTCCCAGCAGCTCTCTCTCCTCCCATCAGGGAAGTCAAGGCCACCTCGGGGCTTCCAACTGGCTCATCTCCTGGTCTCCTCCCACCTGACGACCTTACCTGCGCATACATACACAGAGCTGCCTGCTCTACTCTGTTTTTTTGTTTTGTTTTGTTTTTTGAGACTGAGTCTTGCTCTGTCGCCCAGGCTGGAGTGCAACAGCACGATCTTGGCTTCCTGGTTCAAGCAATTCTCCTGCTTAAGCCTCCCAAGTAGCTGGGATTACAGGCACCTGCCAACACGCCCAGCTAATTTTTGCATTTTTAGTAGAGATGGGGTTTCACCACGTTGGCCAGGCTGGTCTCGAACTCCTGACCTCAGGTGATCCACCCGTCTCAGCCTCCCAAAGTGCTGAGATTACAGGCGTGAGCCACCGTGCCCGGCCTGTTTTTCCATTTTTTTCTTACAAAATACATCATACATCCCAAGGTCCCTGTTTTGATATGTCTCTGCCTGTGAATCCCACCTCCTCCTGGAGAAATAGTCCAGAGTCATCCACACTCAGATTGCTGGGCTGGGCACCTGACCCAGGCTGCAGAGCTGAAATGACATCCTCCGTGCCCCAGCCATCAATTCCCACCCCTTCTCCCTCCCCATACTGGCCAGAAATAAGACAGCCACACCCACTACACATCCCATGCACGGTTTCTTGTTCCAAGCTGCCTTTCCCATTAGCCTGTAAGCCCCCTGAGCACAAGGACCAGGTCTGCCTGTTCCCCAGTAAATCCCCAGCCCCTAAACAGTATGTGACACTCAGAGTTGCTGAATGAATAAGAGCAGAGTACAAAAAAAAAAAATGTTAAACTTGTCACAATACACTGTCTGAAAACTAAAGTAGGGCAGAACAGACCAAACCCTTCTCTGAGGATCAAGAGACAGGATTTGAGTTCTAGCTGTGCAACCCTGGGAGGGTCACAGGTCCTCTCTGGCCCTCAGTTTCCTCCTCCTTTAAAACAAGCCGCTGGGCTAAGATGACCTTTCAGGCACCCTCCAACTCAAGTACTGGATGATTCCAAAAACATTTTTCAAAGGCGCTTAGAATTACAAGACTCCCACTTCAGGGGACAGTCACCGGCCCAGCAGGCCTCATGTGTGGCTCATCTTTCCCCGCTGTGGTGTGGTTTGGTTTAAAGGCAAAGTCAGAGGAGACACATCAGCCCTGTTGACTAAAGCGTAATATTTTCCATCAGGTGTCACGGCTTTCTGTACTTTCTCCTTTTCCCCTGGGGAATCTCAAAAAGAGTCCATGTGAACATCTGAAAATAAGTGTGCCCCATGAAAAAGCATGCACGCACGCACATGTGTACACACACACACACACACACACACACACCCCTGGGGCAAAGAACCACCAGGAACCCAAACACTAAACAACCTCCAGCCCCCCACCCCAGGCAAAGCTCCAGAAGCCGTATCTGGGAGACACTGCATTTTTCCGGAATTGTGTCATCATTCACAACAAAGTTCACTCTCAGGCCTTGCATCCACCCGGGAGCTGGGCTGGGCTGCCCAGAGCCACAGTGAAAAAAGAGCTGGCCACTCACACCATTTTTATGGTGAGCCGTGACCTCCAAACAAGCTGGGTGTGCGCCGGGCTGAAGCCCTGGTTCCAGCCGTGGTGGGGCAGCATCCCGCAAGCATATCACAGCGCCCTAAGCTCCAGGGCTTAGACCCAGGCAAGAGGCATGAAAAATAGGGCAGCTACATGGAGGAGCCTAAGCTTCTGATTTAAATATAAAAGGAACGGAGGGCAGGGGTGGTGGGGAGGCTGGCTTGTCCCTCTTCTCCACAGGCCTGGCAGGATCCAGGGGGCTGTGGAGATCACCGAGTTAGGAGAAGACATCAGTGACCTGATGTAATTCCTTTTCTAATGCAATGCTGAACTGCAGATAGTTCACAGATGCTCCAATCTTCCTTGCTTGTCCTTCAAACTTTGGACTCTATCAAGGGCCTCTGTAATCTCAACAGACCCTCAGACGTGAGCTCACGGGGACACTGGGTGGTGTGGACACCCTCTGTCATCCCTGTGCTGTCACCACTGAGCCACCAACTCTCCCTCATCAGCAGATTAGTACAGCAGGGTTGAAACCAGCCTTGAGCACTAAGGGGGAGTATCAGGAAAACCAGGGCACCGTCCCCTCTCCAGTGTGGCTAGGGGATCCTCTACAGTCCACACTGGCCATGACCCTCACCCTCCAGGGTCCATCATTTTCCCTAAGACCACCTGGCCTTTGGAACCCTTGGTTTATCGGCCCCAGGGGAGGAGGGTGACTGACCTGATACATCTGGGCAAGTTCCAAAGTTCAAAGTTTCAACCATGGTCTCATCTCTCAATTTGTTCAGGGAAGAAAAATGCTATTTATTGAGGTATCCTCTAAGACCCATAAAAATGAGGCAAAAGCCACAGAGTGACCCCAAGCCCTTCACAGACACTTGCCCCCAAATCAGGAACTCAGGACTCAAAGCAAATTTAGGAAGGCCACATTCCCATCTCTTAACAGCACCATCTTTGTCTACAAATCAGGAGAAAAATAGAAAGGTAGAATGTTCTAGTTGGAAGTCAGCTTTACGAGAAACATGAGGACCAGAAGGAAGACACTATTTGCACAAGATCGTGCTGCTACCCGGGGTAGAACTAAAACCATGCCCAGGTCTCGAGACACCCGGTCCAGTGCCCTTCCCCGCCTCTCCAGCGTAGCCCTCTGCACCCAGCTCAGAGTTCTGGCCCATCCACACGGCCCAGAGAGAGACACTTCTCCCCTACCCCCATCCCTGGGAAAGGGCTGCACGCTGGCCCCTAGGATCCAGCTGAAAGCCTCTCCTGGCAACTTCACCCCGTCTCTGCCCTTCAGGTTCCAAAAGGAGAAACAAGACAGCTCTCTGCCCATCGCAGGCCTGGGCTGCCCGGAGGTCAGAGCACAGTGATCCATCAACTGTCGACTCCACCAGGACCTGCAGCTGGGGCTGGCAAGCTCACCCCACCCAGATGCTTTCCCTTTGCATGGCTGTCTCCAGGATGGTACTGCTACTCACACAGCTGCCCCTATCGGCACGAGCACGCCACGCAGGCCAGCAGCAAGAGGGATGGTCAGGGAGAGTGAAGACATATGCCTGACTTAGACTTCAGTCACCTGAGCCAGAATTGTACTTGGCACATCTGTCCAGATGCAGCAATATCTCAAGGCAGGGAGGGTGGGATGAAAAGAAGAAAATCAAGTTCTAATCCTTAGTGGAAGGGCTGAGGATTGGATATGCACGGGGCAGAGAAGCAGCTTGCAAATTCTAGACCACCAAAATCGAAGCCAGTGGTTCTCAACTGGGAGCAATTTTACCCCCAAGAGGACATCTGACAAAGTCTGGAGACATTTTTGGTTGTCATAACTATGAAGCTAAAGGCCACGGATGTTGTTAAACATCATCCAATGCAATGCACAGGCCAGCCCCCACGACAAAGAATTATCCAGCCCCAAATGGCAACAGTGTCAAGGTTGACAAACCCTGCTTTAGGTGCGTAGATGCTAGAAGGTTTTTTGTTTTATTTTCTTTCCCCCAGACATCTTTCATCATTGCTTTAGAAGACAGCAAGAAAATAACGTGGGAGTATGACAATTACAACTCCAGATAAATATTCGCAGCCTGTCAGAATGGAAGCCTGGGCTTCTTCCTCTGTTCCAGTGACTCAGTAACTGAGGCTGCGGAGAGGAAGGCCAAGCCTTCGGGAGACAGCTCCGAGTAAAGACAGACTTAAGACAAAGTTCTGAGTATGTTCTTGAAAAGCTCAGGCATCACAGAAAGGCGTTGGTGATGCCATAAACATTCAGCTTGTGCTGCCTTTGAAATCTGATTAAACAAGAAATACTCTTACAGGGCCTTTTGGTTATAGTCTGCTTTTTGTTTTAACATGGTTTTAATCAGGGAATCATGGCCCTTTGTTCCTTCAGGAAATTCTGTCAAATGGTTCACATTCCTTGTAAAGAACTACTGTCTATGCAAATTAAGATTCAGAGTTTTAAATTCAAACAGTTTGGGAGCAAGCAGCGTTTTGTTGTTGTTTCTTAATGTCAATGTGAGAAAAAAAAAAGTGAGGGGAGGAAAGAATGCAAATGTTCGTCATTGAAAACACACACAAAACCAGAAACATTTTCCCCTCATGCACAAGGTCAGGAGTCTCTGGGTGAATGAAGCTGCTTCATGTTTTGCAGACACGCTGATGGAACATGGGAAATGCTGCTGCAAAGGCCCTCGATAGGAGAGCGTGGAGATGCCTAGAAATAGACATTTCACCCAACAACGGGTTATCTATGAGAACTGCATTGTTCTCAGTGTGACTGGGCAGCACAGGCTATGGCATCGGGATACGAAAAATATAGTAACATACTCTATTACACATCCTCTTTACTCAGAGCAAGAGGAGATAAACACAGGTCATGACTAAGCCACTTTCTCCAACGTTCACTTCCAATTTTGTGTGTAGCTCTGATCCAGTCATCAAGGTGCTGACTTAAGGAAAAAGTGTGGATGGAATATGTAGTGTAGGGCCAGGCACAGTGGCTCATGCCTGTAATCCCAGCACTTTGGGAGGCCGACGCAGTAGGATCATTTGAGTCCAGGAGTTCAAGACCTGGGCAACAAAGTGAGACCTTGACGGTACAAAAAAAAAAACAATTTAAATGAGGCGGTAGGATGCCTGGAGCCTGGGAGATCGAGGTTGTAATAGGTTGTGATGACGCCACTACACTCCAGCCTGGGTGACAGAGCGAGACCCTGCCTCAAATAAAAGAAAAAGTTAAAGAAAATGACTATCTCTGACATCGCCTTACCCTTCCTGGAATTAGGGAGAATGGCATAGAAAGTTGTATGAAGGCCCCCACAACTGAGTTCAAATCCTACTTCCACAAGTAGCTTCAGGACCTGGAGCAGGTGATTTAATTTCTCTGAGCCCCTCAGTTTCTTCATCTGTGAAATGAAAATTTACAGGTCAAAGGCTTAACACGGAAGAGATCTCACTCAACAAACAATGAGCATGTTCTGACTGAAGGCTTTCCAGGGAGATTCACCCCACAGGTCTGGGCACAGCAATCCCAGACTCTGAAGAGCCTCTGTGGAGGTCAGAGGCTCTTTGAGGATTCAGTGTTCTTATCTAAGCCCTAGTCCCTATCCAGAGTTGCCAAGAATGCGGGAAAGCAGAGACTCCATTGTTGGGAGCATGACTTAGTGGGGCCGTTCTGGAAGGCAATTTGTTAAGACCCTTCATCTTTAAGCCCACTGCCAGGTATCTGTGACATCCTTGCACATGTGCACAAAGAGTTATGCACTTACAGTAACAATGACACAGTAATAGTAAACTTTTTTGAGCATTTAAAAAGTTCAAAGTCAGCTGGACGCAGTGGCTCACGCCTATAATCCCAGCATTTTGGGAGGCCAAGGTAGGCAGATCACCTGAGGTCAGGAGTTCGAGACCAGCCTGGCCAACATGACGAAACCCCATCTCTACTGAAAATATTTAAAAAATTAGGTGAGCATGGTGGAGTGCACCTGTAGTCCCAGCTACTCAGGAGGCTGAGACAGGAGAATCGCTTGAACCTGGGAGATGGAGATTGCAGTGAGCCAAGATCACGCAATTACACTCCAGCCTGGGCAACAGAGTGAGATGCCATCTCAAATAAATAAAGTAAAATGAAATAAAATAAAATGTTCAAAGTGTTTACACACAATTCATATATATTTGATACATGATACACCTGGTGTGTTTGACACATAATATTTATTTGATATATGTACTAAGTAACTTAGATAAGCCTACAAAGTAGGTATTCTACATATGATATTTATTTGATATTTATATTAAGTCACTTCACCCTACAAGGTAGGTATTAGTATCTCCTTTTTGTTTTTTGTTGTTTTTTTTTTTTGAGACGAAGTTTCGCTCTTGTTGCCTAGGCTGGAGCTCAATGGCACGATCTCGGCTCACTGCAACCTCCACTTTCCAGGTTCAAGCGATTCTCCTGCCTCAGCCTCCTGAGTAGCTGAGATTACAGGCACCCGCCACCACACCCGGCTAATTTTTTGTATATTTAGTAAAGACGGGGTTTCACCATGTTGACCAGGCTGGTCTTGAACTTCTGACTTCAGGTGATCCACCCGCCTCAGCCTCCCAAAGTGCTGGGATTACAGGCATGAGCCACCGCGCCCGGCTGGTATCTCCATTTTAAAGAAAAGAAAGTTGAGACATGGAGAGATTAGTAACTTGCCCTAGGTCAGAGGTCGGCAAATGTTTTCTGTAAAAGGCCAGATGGTAAATATTCTAGGTGGGCCATATGGTCTCTGTCACAACTACTCAATTCTGTGGCATGAAAAAAGCCCTAGGTAATAGATCCGCAAATGAGCATGGTGTTCAACAAAACTTAAGTTAATGGATACTGAATTTTGAATTTCACACCGTTTTCATATATTGGGAAATACTTACCTTTTTTTTTTTTTTTTTAACCATTTAAAAATGAAAAAGTCTTGCCTCACAGGCCCTACAGAAACACAGCGGGGTGGATTTGCCATGGAGGCTATAGCTTGCCACCCCCTGCCCTAGGTCACTCATCTAGTCTAAGTCCTGTTTCAACGCCAGGCAGTCTAAGCTCCACAAGGCACATTCATAATCTCATGCTATCATTGCTTCATTTAGTATCAAAAAGAAAGGATGAGGAAATGGCTCAATAAATTAGGAACAGAATTCATATTATGGAACGCCCTGCAGGATTAAAAAAATGTCATCTGCACATGGGCCAGTGTGAAGGAACTCTGGATGTGTAAGTGAAAAAAGCAAGCTGTACATCAACACACACATCATGACCCTCTTTTTATGGATCAAAAATAAAGACAACAGCCAGGCATAGTGGCTCACTTCTATAATCCTAGCACTTTGGGAGGCAGAGGCAAGAGGATTGCTTGAGCCCAGGAGTTTGAGACCAGCCTGGGCAATATGGCAAGACCCTTTCTCTACACAAAAATGTAAAAATTAGCTGGGTGTGGTGGTGCATGCCTATAGTCCCAGCTCCTTCGGGGGCCGAGGTGGGAGGATTGCTTGAGTCCAGGAGGTTGAGGCTGCAATGAGCTATGATCACACCAGTGCACTCCAGCCTGAGACCCTGTCTCAAAAGAAATTAAAATAAAAATAAAGCTAATTACATATTTGTGTGCATATGGATATAAACACTTGTTCACCCACATATAAACAGTCAGCATTTAGAAAGATGTCTGGAAAGATCATCACCAAATGTCAGCAGCCAGGCAGGGTAGGGGGGACTTTCATGATTGTCTGTATATATATGTGTCCCTATAATTTGAAACTTTTACATCCCAAATGCATCCTTCTATTATGTGTATCATAAAAGAAAATGATTGAGGTACTAGTTACAAGTCACCACTTGCCAACACACTTTGAGCTCTCTGAGCAGTTTCCATGTGGCCCCCTCTAAACAAAAGCTGGTTACAATTAATTATGGCAGGACAAAGACATTTTTTCCAGAGGGCAAAACAAACAAACAAAGGTGGCATAAACTATAGTAAGTAAACATAGCTGTGTCTCTCTTTGACCATCACCAGTGATTTTGTTTTCATTGCTATTAAACATGTGCATGACCTAACCTTCTCCAGACACTATTAACCTCCAACCTCAGGATGTCGGTTGTAAACAAAGCCTTCAAGGGTTTCATCTGGTGTGTAGCAGTCCAGGCATAGCTTTCCTGACTGCATAAACTTTAATTTATAAAGTTATTTTGGTTTGCTCCACTGGCATGAACATAGCTGAAGGGGGAGACATCGACTGTGGAAATGAGATTTCCCTCAGTGCCAATTTTAAATCCAGCCTCCAGGTCATCGTATTTTTCTGGATGCTTCTCACAGTCACATTTTTTGTTTGTTTGTTTTACATGAAAGAGCACATTCCCTTTCCCCAAGCCAGGTTTACCATTTTCCATTGCTCTTATTAAACGTATCTTATTCTAATGGAATGTTCTCAGAGTTTCCACCCTCCGCTGGCCTGGGTAAGAGAGGTCTGGAGTTGGACGCCCTAGGACGGACAGTCACTCAGATGCCGAGCTCCAGGCCGTTGCCAAGCACCACCTAATCACAACTGCAGAAAGCAACGGAGTACAAAATCCCATCCTCAGGCCAGGGCACGGATCTGACCCCAGCATCCCAGATTCCTTCTCAGATCTGGATAGACCCCAAGAGGCTCTCAGCGAGGCCCTCTGTGCCAGTTAAAACAGCAGCTGGCTGAGGCAGAGTCTGAAGGTGCGGAAATGCAAATCCACGAGGAGACCAGCCCTTCTCAGGTGACATTCCCATCAGAGCTGTGAGGGCCTTCTGTTGACCAAACAGTGAAGGTTTTCAACCCCAAGCAACACCTGCTTTGGAAGGTGCAGGAGTGAACTTTAAACCTCAACTAGGTATGCCATGCTAATCCCAAATTCGTGACATAATTGTATGCACTGCCACACAATTCTAGCCGATGTCTGAACTGGGCCATCTCATTGTGGCCTCCAGATGCCACTTCTTGAAAGTGGCCACGACCAACATCCTTGGCAGATTAACTGGTGATAGAACATTACTTAACTCTTAACCCAAGGCAATCTTAATTCCTCTTTTGTGACGGGATCAATTTTATGTTTTCCAAATGCTTCCCATTACATCAGGAACAAAAAATAAACTATTATAAAATTTACATGATTTGGTACACACATACAGTCAGCCCTCCCTATCCACAGGTTCCACATCCATGGATTCAACCACCCTCCAATTGAAAACTCTTGAGGGGGGAAAAAAAGCCATCTGTACTGAACACATATAGACTTTTTTCTTGTCATTATTCCCTGAACAACATAGTATAACAACTATTACACAGCATTTACATTGTATGAGGTATTATAAGTAATCCAGAGATTAGAGTTTGAATGATGATGTGCATAAGTTATATGTGAATACTATGCCACTTTACATCAGGGACTTGAGCATCCATGGATTTAGTATACAAGGGAGTGCCTGGAACCAATGCCCAAAGGATACGAAGGGATAACTGTATATTTTTATTGTGATTTTAAAAAACACAACATGAGATCTGTTCTCTTAACAAATCTATCTTTTTTTTTTTTTTGAGACGGAGTCTCACTCTGTCGCCCAGGCTGGTGTGCAGTGGCGTGATCTCGGCTCACTGCAGGCTCTGCCTCCCGGGTTCACGCCATTCTCCTGCCTCAGCCTCCCGAGTAGCTGGGACTACAGGCACCCGCCACCACGCCCAGCTAACTTTTTTGTATTTTTTTAGTAGAGACGGGGTTTCATCATGTTAGCCAGGATGGTCTCAATCTCCTGACCTCACGATCTGCCTGCCTTGGCCTCCCAAAGTGCTGGGATTACAGGCGTGAGCCACCGCGCCCGGCCTTAACAAATTTTTAAGTGCACAGTATGATTAACTATAAGCACAATGTTATACGGCAGACCTCTCGAACTTTCTCATCTTGTATATCAGAAACTTTATACCCACTGAGCAACAATTCCCCATTTCCCTCTCCCCTGGCAACCACCACTCTATTATGAGTTTGACTACTTTAAATTTGTCATATGAATGGAATTGTGCATTATTTGTTCTTCTGTGACTAGCTTATTTTACTCACGATCATGTCCTACAGGTTCATACATGTTGCGGCTATGGCAGGATTTCCTTCTAAGTAAGGCTGGATAGTATTCCATTGCATGAACACGCCACGGTTTTTTTATTTCATTCTTCTACCTATAGACTTTGAGGCTGTTTCCACCTCTTGGCTATTATGAATAATGCTGCAGTGAACAAGGGAGTGCAAATATCTCTTTGAGATCCCGATTTGAATTCTTTTTTTTTTTTTTTTTTTTAGAAAGAGTCTTGCTCTGTCACCAGGCTGGAGTGCAGTAGCGCGATCTTGGCTCACTGTAACCTCCGCCTACCGGGTTCAAGCGATTCTCCTGCCTCAGCCTCCAGAGTACCTGGGACTACAGGCGCATGCAACCACGCCCAGCTAATTTTTTTGTATTTTTAGTAGAGACGGGATTTCACCATGTTGGCCAGGATGGTCTTGATCTCCTGAACTCGTGATCCGCCCACCTCAGCCTCCCAAAGTGCTGGGATTACAGGCGTGAGCCACCGCGCCCAGCCTTGAATTCTTTTGGATAAATACCCAGAAGTGAGATTGATGGATCATGTGGTAATTCTACTTTTAATTTTTTGAGGAATCTCCATACTATTTTCCATAGTAGCTGAGTATGCTATTTTATATCCCCACCAACAGTGCACAACAGTTCCCATTTCTCCACATCTTCATCAACAAGTTATGTTTTGTTTTTATTATAATAGCTGTCCTAACAGGTATGAGGTGACAGCTTATTGCGGTTTTTCGGGTTTTTGTTTTGTTTTGTTGAGACAGGGTCTCAACTCTGTTGCTCAGGCTGGAGTGCAGTAGTGCGATCACAGCTCACTGCAGCTTCGACCTCCTGGGTCCAAATGATCCTCCCGCCTCAGCCTCCTGTGTAGCTAGGACTATAGGCCCAAGCCACCATGCCCGGCTAATTTTTTGTTTTTTCTGTAGAGATGCGGTCTCACTTTGTTGCCCAGGTAACACGTTGAGGTTTTGATTTGCATTTTTCTAATGATTAGTGATATTGAGCATCTTTTTATATACTTACAGTCATTTGTATACCTTCTTTGGGTAAATGTCTGTTCAATTCCTTTGCTCATTTTTTAATCAGGTTTTTGTTGTTGTTGTTATTGAATAGTCAGAGTTCCTTATATATTTTGCATCTTAACTCCTTATCAGACACGTGATTTAAAAATACACAATTTACTTTAGAGCAGTGTCTTATGGTCTATTAGAATATAAATTTTTCAGTCATGTTTATATCAAGGGGATGGCAAGATAAGGCCTGTGGGCCAAATCTGGCCCAACACCTGTTCTTGTAAATAAAGTTTTATTGGCACACTGTCATGCCCATTTCTTTAGGTATAGCCTGTGGCTGCTTTCAAACTACAATGGCAGAGCTGAGTGCCTGCAACAGAAGCCATATGGCTCATAAGCTTTAACCACTTATCATCTGCCCTTTATAGAGACAGTGTACTAAACCCTGGTATCTACTATATGATCAAGCTGAAAAGCATGTCTATTTTGTCCCCAATCATAACGTGACAGAAAGGACACCTCTGGGTCAGATTATTCTCTTTTATAAACTATGATTTTTATCATTGAAAACAACTATAAAATCTAGGCTCCTACCACTCAGGCAGAGAAGTGACTGATGAACCACTAGGTCCTATCAGGGGTGCCTTGTGCTCACACAGTTGTGGTTTTCACCGTGTGGCACTCCTTCATCCCCTTCTTCAGTAACAGTCATTCCACGTGACCCCCACCATCCTTCCCAAGAGAGTCCTTTCCATGACTTTCCTGCTGGTTTTCAGAAAAGAAGCTCTATTTGCCTTGGGGTTGTTAAGCAAGCTGTTCTTTGACCCCCTGACCCAGCCAAGAAATAAGCAGAGGAAAGACAAGCAGAGCTGAGAGATAGGGACAGAAAAAAAAAAAAAAAAGAAAGAAAGAAAGAAAAACTGGGAACATTGTTTGAATCCTTGGATCCAGAAATCCAGGAATACTCCCAGACATATGAGTCCATAAATTCTCCTTTGTATATACTAATTATATTTGAGTTGCTATCAGTTGCTGTCAAAGGGTTTCTAAGCACTGTAGTTGGGATTTTGTAATGTTCTACTTCTTGCATTTATGAGTTTATATATTATTTTTCATGATTCTATATTATTTTAATAGGTACATAACCCATCAGATGGGACAAACTAGACCTGGCCACCTAACCTGCCAACACAGAGCACACCTCCCTGGGTGCCACAATCCTGCTGTATCAGTCCATTTTCTGAGATGGAGTCTTGCTCTTTCGCCCAGGTGGGAATGCAGTGGTGCGATCTCGGCTCACTGCGACTTCCACCTCCCAAGTTCAAGCGATTCTCCTGTCTCAGCCTCCTGAGTAGTTGGGATTAAAGGCACACCTCCATGTCCAGCTAATTTTTATATTTTTAGTAGAGACAGGGTTTCATCATGTTGGCCAGGCTGGTCTTGAACTCCTGACCTTAGGTGATCCGCCCATCTCACCCTCCCAAAGTGCTGGGATTACAGGCGTGAGCCACTGCGCCTGGCCTATTAGTCCGTTTTCACATTGCTATAAGAACTGCCCAAGACTGGGTAATTTATAAAGGAAGGGGGTTTAATTGACTCACAGTTCAGCATGGCTGGGGGGTGCCTCAGGAAACTTACAATCATGGTGGAAGGCAAAGGGGAAGCAAGGCACCTTCTTCACAAGGTGGCAGGAAGGAGAAGTGCCAAGCCAAGGGGAAAGAGCCCCTCATAAAACCATCAGATCTCATGAGAACTCACTATCACAAGATAGTTCACAAGAACAACAAGGTGGAAACCATCCCCATGATTCAATTTCCTCCACCTTGTCCCTCCCTTGATACGTGGAGATTATGGGGATTACAATTCAAGATGAGATTTGGGTGGGGACACAAAGCCCTAACCATATCACCTGCTTTGGTGTATCTTGTGTGCAGCAGACACACTGGGCACCATGATGCCAGGGCAGCTCTTGGACGCAGGAGAGCACCGTTAGCCAGCCAAGTACCCAGCTCACTGACAAGCTCAGGTGTGGCCAGGCAGGCACCAGTGCTCGGCAAGACTGCCTTCCTGACGTCAATGCAGCACAGCTTGTGGGCTTTCAGCTATGAAAAACCTACATCATTCCTGCCTCCGCTCCGATTCCATCCCTCAGAGCCGAGACTAAGCTAGATCGGGCTCCCCACCTGGCAGTAACACTTTTCCACTCAGCGTTCAATCTCTGGTCACTCAGCCGTTATTCTTCTTTAATAGGGTGTAAGTTATTAATAAAGGGGACCAGAATATGCCACCCCAAAATATACCACTTTGGCATAAGAATTGTTTTCAGCTGAAGGCAATTAGCTCTCTGCCCTTCTTCTGCCAAAAAGCAGGGCATAAATTTCTACTTGTAAAGATGTCTCCCTCCTCCCCCACAGCAGGAAGAAAACCAGACAACTCTTAGCACCTGAGACAACTCTTACTTACGAAACAACCCTTATTTACCATACATTTCCTCCCCTTACCTTCCCATGGCTTCCCTACCCGCCAGAAGCCCAAAACTCCTTTTCTTTTTTAGCCTAAGATGGTATATAAGCCCCAATTCCTAGCTGCCTCCTTGAGCCACATTTCCCTGTGAACTCCAGTGCCTAAGAATCCAATTAAATCCATTTTTTCTCTTGTTAATCTTTTGTCAACTTCATTTGTAGCCCCCAACCACTGAATCTAAGAGGGTGGAGGAAAATGGCTCTTCCTCCTCTCCACCTGTGTGATTTGCAGGCTATTCCCTCAAGCAGGCAAGTTCCACAATCAAGGCAGAGACAATGTTCCCAGCCACCCTGACTGTCCCAAGGCCTGGGCACAGTGAAGGGCTCACTGGGTGAATGAATGAACATCCCCTATGTGCTCACCACTATGCCAATTTTCACAATTATATATAACACTACCATAAACTCTCTTTCCGCAGCTATGCCACCTTCATTTTCGTGAAAGGTGTTCTGAAAGAAGTTTGCAGTTAGCGGTGTGGGACAGAATTTGAAGAAAGACCCGCATCAGGAAAAGCTAGTTGAACATTTTGGCAAAGTCTTATTGAACCTGTCAGTTGCTGACAGGGCTGGGAAGAGAGTGCACTAAAGGCCATCTGGCATGCATCCCTGACACAAAGGTGTTCTAGGGTCACTTCCCCTTTTGCCTGTAGGAATCGGCAATCTTTATGAGCACAGGGGCCACAGAGCCAACCCCTCACGTGGCCATGGCTCACCCCAACTCACAGTGGCCTTTGCTCTTCTCCATTTGGTTCTCACAGAAGCCCCGGGGATAGATGACGGCACCCGGCACCCTGCCCACGTCACACACAGACGAGGAAGCTGAGGCCGGAGGAGGAGGGCTATCTGCTACAGGTCAGTCCACCAGGAAGCACACAACAAGGGACTAGAACAAGGATTTTTTTCCAGTCTCTGATCTCCACCCTTTGCAATAGTCCACGGTCAAGGAGAGAACAAGTGGCCCCCAGCAAAGGGCTGAGAGCCCCGGCACAATCCTGCCTGCTCCGACCCCAGGGCCCTTGGGCCTGGGCATCTGCATTCCTGGGTGTTCTAGATGTGCAGCACTCAGTCATGGTCCTTTTGCCTTTCAAAACTGCTCCTGGCTGGGCACAGTGGCTTGAGCCTGTAGTCCTCGCTACTTGGAAGCTAGGGAGGCTGAGGCAGGAAGATTGCTTGAGCTCAGGAGTTCAAGTCTAGACTGGGATACGTGGTGAGACCACGTCACTTAAAAAAAAAAAATTGCAATCTATCCATCTGACAAAGGGCTAATGTCCAGAATCTGGAAAGAACTTAAATTTACAAGAAAAAAACAACCCCATCAAAAAGCGGGCAAAGGATATGAACAGATACTTCTCAAAAGAAGACATTTATGTGGCCAACAAACATATGAAAAAAAAGCTCATCATCACTGGTCATTAGAGAAATGCAAATCAAAAACACAATAGATGCCATCTCACGCCAGTTTGAATGGTGATCATTAAAAAGTCGGGAAGGCTGGGCAAGGTGGCTCACGCCTGTAATCCCAGCACTTTAGGAGGCTGAGGCGGGCAGATCACGATGTCAGGAGATCGAGACCATCCTGGCTAACACGGTGAAACCCCGTCTCTACTAAAAATACAAAAAAATTAGCCGGGCATGGTGGCGGGCGCCTGTAGTCCTAGCTACTCGGGAGGCTGAGGCAGGAGAATGGCATGAACCTGGGGGAAAGAGCTAGCAGTGAGTGGAGATCATGCCACTGCACTCCAGCCTGAGTGACAGAGCAAGACTCTGTCTCAAAAAAAAAAAAAGTCAGGAAACAGATGCTGGAGAGGATGTGGAGAAACAGGAATGCTTTTACACTGTTGGTGGGAATGTAAATTAGTTCTACCATTGTGGAAGACAATGTGGTGATTCCTCAAGGATCTAGAGCCAGAAATACCATTTGACCCAGCAATCCCATTACTGGGTATATACCCAAAGGATTATCAGTTATTCTACTATAAAGACACATGCACATGTATGTTTATTGCAGCACTGTTCACAATAGCAAAGACTTGGAACCAACCCAAATGCCCATCAATGATAGACTGGATAAAGAAAATATGGCACATATACACCATGGAATACTATGCAGCCATAAAAAAGGATGAGTTCATGTCCTTTGCAGGGACATGGATGAAGCTGGAAACCATAATTCTCAGCAAACTAACACAGGAACAGAAAACCAAACACTCATAAGTGAGAGTTGAACAATAACAACACATGGACAAAGGGAGGGGAACATCACACACTGGGGCCTATTAGGGGGTGGGGGGCTAGGGGAGGGATAGCATTAGGAGAAATACCTAACACAGATGATGGGTTGATGGGTTCAGCAAACCACCATAGCACATGTATATCTATGTAACAAACCTGCACGTTCTGCACATGTATCCCAGAACTTAAAATATAATAATAATAATAATAAACCAGGCCAAGCACAGTGGCTCACGCCTGTAATCCCAGGACTTTGGGAGGCTCAAGCAGGCGGATCACCTGAGGTCAGGAGTTTGAGACCAGCCTGGCAACATGGCAAAACCCCATCTCTACTAAAAATACAAAAAATTAGTCAAGTATGGTGGCAGGTGCCTGTAGTCCCAGCTACTTGGGAGGTTGAAGCAGGAAAATTGCTTGAACCCAGGAGGCGGAGGTTGCAGTGAGCTGAGATTGCACCACTGTACTCCAGCCTGGGTGACAGAGTGAGACTGTGTCTCAAAAAACAAAAACAAAAACAAAAACCTTCTGCTCCTTAAGGACCTGCCCCATGTGACAGAAGCATGGGAAAGGCCCTTAACTGGGGAGCTCTTTTATTTGTTTCATTTATTTTATTACACCCGACTTGACTTTTAAAATAAGCTTCTCAGTAACAAAACCTCCTTCCTCTCTTTCCAGCAAGGAGTCAGGCTCTGAAGTTTGCACATGTCATTTAGATTACAAAAAAGAAAACTATATACATAATTAAATGAAAAATCATGTTTCTCTAATGCCTTGGCTTCAACACCCCCTCTTCCAAAACAAAGTTTTCTGCTCAGCTTTTTCTGCTCTTTCATGGTAGAGTAACCATCAAGTTTATTGCCCAAACAGGGACCCTTTCAAGAATGAAAGGGGACTCTATTAATCCTGACACTGGCCATATGACCACCCTTCTCCGGGGTCATCATTTCTCATCAGAGCCCAGAAGAATGTGGCTAACCAATTCCAGACAGCAAATTAGAGTGTATCAATCTCAGGCCTTGAAAGAGTCAACCCCCGTGCAGTTCACTTTTAAGTAAAAGTGAGATTCTCTTTGCTCGACTCTCTGGCACTGAAGCTCAGGTCAATGGCGTGACCTGACCTCTGGGCTAGACAATAAGGAGCCCATGGCAACCTGAGCCCTGGCACTATTGGGCACCGTATATGTCTAAGAGAAGGCGGGTGTTTTCCTGCTTGTTGTCCAAGAAGCCAAAGGATCCAGGGATGCTTTATTTCTAGCAGTAATCCTAATGTACTGAGACTAAACGCAGTTCCAGAAATTTCTCAGGCAGGTGAGGGGTGGGGTGTGTAGTATCAGAACAAAGAAGGCTGGGGAGACCATTGGGTCCATCCCAGTGCCAGGCAGGGCCACACCCTCCATTCCAGATGAAATCAAGTATCTGCTCTTTATTTTAAACCTCCAGAGGAAATCGTGCCACCTCCCTGGATGAGCCAGTCCAAAGTTTAATTGAGATCTTCAGCGGAAGGCCCCCCACTTCCCGTCCACCTTCCACCCAGGAAACTGATAAAGTCTGACTCTCCCAGCTGTCACCAGCACAGCAGAGGGCAGAACTGTCTGTCACCCCATCCACTGTGAGGGGCACACTCTCCTCTTCAGACCAGAAAACTCTCTCTGGACCCAGGAAATAGTCAGGACATGAAACAGAAAAACATGCACACAGAAAGCAACCTCCTTCCTCCCTAGATCAGCACTCCCTCACCCTCAAGCCCTTTAGTTCCCAACCAGATCGTAAGTTTAAAGACAGGAAATGCAAGAAGCAAGGCTTAGAGCCCTTTCCATCCCTTAACTCCAGCCCCTTCCTCCATCCCTCCCTCTCTTGACAGACAGACAACCCATTAACAGCTGGCCCATAATAGTCTTTCCTGTAAGAACATGTAAACAGCATCATTCAAGCTGAAACTTGGGCATTTCCCAGTGCACTTGCTTCCATTTCCTTTGTCCTTTCTATTTTCCAGTGTTCCCATGGGGAGTGGGGAAGGCTGAGATGGAAGGGTCTCTCTCTCTTCCCCACCCCACCCGACCTGCCCTCCTCAGCTCCCTCCCTCCCTCTGGCTCCCTGAAGTTGAAAGGCCTTCAAGCCCCTGAATACTTCTATCAAGTAGCTTTCTGTATCACTTTTAATTTCCTCAAAGAAAGCCCTTCCCTTTAGTACGCTGGAGACTCCAAATCAATGCCTGCCATCTCTTCCATTCCAACATAGTCCTATTTCTAAGAATCCATATAGGGTTTTTGCCTCTTCTCAGCATTAAATGACAAAATCAGTGCCTACTGAAATTATAAGTCAATCCTGTGCTGGCCATAGTGCTTATTTTTTCAAATAAGAACTTGTTCTTTTTAGATCACTGGCACAGTTTGTAAGGCAAATACAGGCCAGGCAAGATGGCTCACGCCTGTAATCCCAGCACTCTGGGAGGCCGAGGGGGGCAAATCACTTGAGCGCAGGAGTTCGAGACCAGCCTGGCCAACATGATGAAACCCCATTTCTACTAAAACTACAAAACTTAGCTGGGCATGGTGGCACATGCCTGTAATCCCAGCTACTCAGGTGGCTGAGACACAAGAATCACTTGAACCTGGGAGGCGGAGGTTGCAGTGAGCCAAGATCGCGCCACTGCACTCCAACCTGAGTGACAGAGTGAGACTCCGTCTCAAAAAAAAAAAAAAAAATGGTAAGGCAAATACACTATAGAAGACAGGCTCTGAAACCAGAGGCCGGTCAAGTGATATAAATCAGTAAAGGGGACTTGATATGAGACAAGAGGAACTATTGTGGCCTGTGGTAAAAGGAAGAGGCTGGAATCTTGCCACAAAAGAGACATCAATATTTAACTGCACTTTGGGAGGCCAAAGTGGGTGGATCACCTGAGGTCAGGAGTTCAAGACCAGCCTGGATAACATGGCAAAACCCCAGCTCTACTAAAAATACAAAAATTAGTCAGGTGCAGTGGTGTATGCCCAGCTACTTGAGAGGCTGAGGCAGGAGAATTGCTTGAACCTGGGAGGCAGAGGTTGCAGTGAGCCAAGATCATGCCACTGTACTCCAGCCTGAGCAACAGAGCAAGACTCCGTCTCAAAAAAAAAAAAAAAAAATTAACTGCAGACAAATGCTGCTAAACAAAAATTCTTACCTAATATTGCCAAAACTTCGAATTTTCTAAAAGAAGTCTTAAATCAGAAAGGTTACATGAAATTTCCTGATTTTTAAAATAGTGTGTAGGGGCCGGGCGCGGTGGCTCACGCCTGTAATCCCAGCACTTTGGGAGGCCGAGGCAGGCGGATCACGAGATCAGGAGATCGAGACCATCCTGGCTAACACGGTGAAACCCCGTCTCTACTAAAAACACAAAAAATTAGCCGGGCGAGGTGCGGGCGCCTGTAGTCCCAGCTACTCGGGAGGCTGAGGCAGGAGAATGGCGTGAGTCTGGGAGGCGGATCTTGCAGTGAGCCGAGATCGCGCCACTGCAGTCCAGCCTGGGAGAGAGAGCGAGACTCCGTCTCAAAAAAAAAGAAGAAAAAAATAGTGTGTAGGTCAGTTTGCAACCTCTGGGCTAGACAATAAGGAGCCCATGGCAACCTGAGCCCTGGCACTATTGGGCACCGTTAATATCTGCACAAGAGAACACAGTCCAGCAGCAGCAGCCACAGTCTAAGGGATGGGGGACAGCCAGGCATGGGAACAGGTACATGGCCCAAGACAGGTCCTAGACTCCCATTCCTTGAAGCCCAGCTTCTCTGGAAGCTGCGACCTTCTGGGACACTTTCTAGAACAACCTTGTTTTTCAGAAAGAAAATAATCAAGAATTAGGGTTCACTCTACTATAATGTACTTTATTCAAATTCACTTTACAGCCAGCTTTTTGAAACATCTGTAAGAGATATGATGGGCGGTGACCCTTTCTCAACAACAAAAAAAGCCCTTAACTAGCTCACAGGCCTCTGCGATTGAGCAAAAACCAGAAACTCAAAGAAACAGGCCTACAAAGCAAAGGCCTATACCTTCCTTCCCAAAGTCGTGGCAAGGGAGTAGATCCGGTAAAATGGGGATATGGGGAATGATAATGGCACAATCCTAATAGGATCACTCTAAGGGTGAAGAGATAAAGCATTCTATGCTGCAGAGTAGTGGTTGAGGTATTAATGTCACCTGTGTGACAGAAAGGGAAATAGTAAGATAGAAGTCTTAAAGGGCAGAGCACGGTGGCTTACGCCTGCAATCTTAGCATTATGGGAGGCCAAGGCAGGTGGATCGTTTGAGCCTAGGAGTTTGAGACCAGCCTGGGAAACATAATGAGACCCGGTTTCTACAAAAAATAAAAAATTAGCTGGGCATGGTGGTGCATGCCCGTGGTCCCAGATACTTGAGAGGCTAAGACAGGAGGATCACTTGAACCCAGGGGGCCGAGGCTACCATGAGCTATGATCACGCCACTGCACTCTAGCCTGGGTGAGAGAGTGAGACCCTGTCTCTTAAAAAAAGAAAGAAAGAAAAAGAAGTCTTAAAGAACCAGTGAAAATGTATAAAGTACTTAGTATAGCTCACAGCATAGCTTAACCGGTCAAAAGGCAGCTCTTAATTCCGACAGTCTCCCATGGTTGGGGCCAAAGGCAACCTGGAGGTCCCAAAGGGTGGAAGCAGGGTCTCCTCTGGGCAGGCCACCACAGGGCCAACCCCACACCCTCTGGGAGGAACCAGGCCCTGCACCATGTGGCTGAGGCTCAGCTAGCTCCAAGCCAGGCCCTGACCCCTCCTGAATCCTCTGCCTGCATCTGCCTGGCTCTATCACTTCCTGTCCTGGTGAGAGGGACTTTCAGGCTTTCCAAAAGGATGGCAAAAGCTGAGGTTAAGGCTGAGGCTGCAGCAAAGAGGGCTCTTTGGCTTCCCAGACTGGGCCACCTGGTCTAGGTAACCAGGGCTCCACCGGGGGTTTGGGCCCCTGAACCATCTGGAACTTGGCTGTAAACCTCCGTTAGCCTTTGGTTATCTGCCAGCCCCTCAGGAACCTCCTGGGGCAGAATCCAGGTGCTCCTAAATTCACCATTTACACAAAGTACTTATTGAGCACCTAGTGTCTACAGACATACACCAAAAGAGCAATAAAAAGACACAGGCCCTGTTCCCATGAAACTGATGGGCTGTCAGTCCCCAAGTCCACCTTATTTCTCAAGTAAATCCTAAATATAACACATTTTCAAAAAGAAAAAAAAAACTGTCAGAAATTACTCAAACAGATGTCCCTGTACCTTCACGTTCAAATGATTCATGCTTTTTGTTACTGAGCCAATTCATGAGCTTCATGGAGTCTGAACAACCGGAGTGTGCCTTGTAAGGGGCCCTCAATGAAAAAAAAATTGGTCCCAGACTCCCACTCTGCAGCACTTGGGACACAGCCAGCCAGCCCACAAACAGCAGTGCATTTGCTTTTCTCTTCACCGAGGAACTCATTTACATAGACTTGATGGTGTGATTTTGTTTCTAAACCTGGCTCTTTTGCTTTAACATTTTCCAATTACTTACATGCTAGTGAGTTCCAGGATATGGTTTTCCAGGGATAATAGGCAAATCAAGTTGCTATTATTCTCTGTCCACCTTGTTCCCCCTCCTGATTTGTTCCTCTAGTATAAGTCTACACATGAAGAACATCACCACTGATGAAAGCCAGATTTAGAAATTACACTTATCCCAGCCTGGGCAACATGGTGAAACCCCATCTCTACAAAAATACAAAAAAAAAAAATTCTCCAGGCCTGGTGGTGTGCACCTCTAGTCCCAGCTACTCAGAAGGCTGAGGTGGGAGGATCACCCAAGCCTGGGAAGGCAGAGGTTGCAGTGAGCTGAGATGGTGCCACTGCACTCCAGCCTGGGCAACACAGTGAGACTCCATCTCAAAAAAATTAATTAATTAGGCTGCGCGTGGTAGCTCATGTCTGTAATCTCAGCACTTTGGGAGGCCGAGGCAGGCTGATCACCTGAGGTCAGGAGTTCGACACCAGCCTGGCTAACATGGTGAAATTCTGTCTCTACTAAAAATACAAGGCGTGCACTTGTAATCCCAGGTATTCAGGAGGCTGAGGCAGGACAATCACTTGAACCCAGGAGGCAGAGGTTGCAGTGAGCCGAGATTGTGCCACTGCACTCCAGCCTGGGTGACAGAGCAAGACTCTGTCTCAAAAAATAATAAGAAAAGAAAAGAAAAAAGAAAAGGAGGGGAGGGAGAAAAGAAAAGAATAGAAAAGAAAAGGAGGGGAGGGGAGGGAGAAAAGAAAAAATTACAGTTATCACCCATTCTTGGCTTCCAAATTAAATTTAAGACATATTATCATTTAAAATCTACCTGAAAAAAGTAACCCCCAAATGTACTTTTGCCTCCTACTGACAGTGGAACTTGGGCAAGATTCCTAAGTCTTCTGTGCCTCAGTTTCCTCATTTATAAGATGGAATTAACCAGTTGTACTTGCCTCATAGGTTTGTGGCAGAATTGAAATAAGACATGTAAAGTAAGAATGAACTACTTTTAGTAATATTTTTTGTCAACACCAACGTGAGGAACGTGGTGGTTAAAAAAGCACAGACTCAACGGGCTGGGTTCAAACCCTGGCTCTTCCATCAACAACTGTGACCTTCGGAAAGTTTAGGAACCTCCCTGAGCTTCTGTTTTCTCATCTGTGGAATTAAGATAAAAATAATATTTACCTCCAAGGGAGGCTGTAAGGAGGCTCTGACATGCATAAGCAGTGTATTAGGTTTACAGCTATTTTGGTGATGATGAAACCAAGGCTAATGGGAGGTGGCACCCAGCCCTACAGCAGCTGGCTATATCATACGTTTACAGATATGCCCAGGCTCCCACAAGGAAATAGATGCGGGATCAAACCAACGTGTGTGTGGACAGAATCCACTTCCGGACTCACACAGCTATTGTTCCTAACACCTTGGGTTCACATTTCCATGGTGACTGGGATGTTTGTTTCCTAATCTTTCTTTGCTACAGTTGGAGTCTCACAAGGGCAGCCAGGTTGGGGATTGTATTCTTTGTGGCAAATATCAAGTGCACCTGGCCCTCTGCTCAAGCAAAGCCTGGGACAAAGGTGCACATCCAGCCTTCCTTGACTCAGGGGGCTGGCTCCTCCTGACCCAGGCCCCATTTCTCTGGCCTGCTGTCTTGGGCTCTTTAAGGCAGGTATCCCCTAAGGATGTGACTTTTAACCCTGAGTGAGTCAGGATCCTTTGACTGTAAGTGGCAAGTCACACATTCACCCAAACAGGAAACCGGGGGGGCACATCTGGCCCCCAGAATGGCTGGACACCAAAATGAAACAATGCAATGAGGACTCTCTCTCTCTCTCCCCCACCCCATCAGCCTTTGATTCAACATCGTGCTATGCTGCCTTTATTCTCAGATAGGCAACGGCCACCAAGAGCTCCAAGGTTCCCTCCACCAGCTTGGCAACCCCAGAAGCAGAAGAGCAGCCCTTTTGGAACCAAGAATCCCATCCCCATCCCTAAGGCCAAGCAGAGAATCAAGGCTCTGCACAGCCAAGGCTGAGTCATGTGCTCACTGATGGAACCAATGAGACATCATCTCCACCCAACCTTGTGGATTAAATACAGGGAGGAGTGGTCCCCCAAGAAAAATGGAGGTGCTGTTGCCAGAAGAAGAGGGGGTAGATGTAGGCCAGAAAAACAACAGACACCGTCTGCTCCCACATTTCTTCAAAGCTACTGCCAGGTGCTTGCCTCTGGCATGGAGGAGCCCTTCACCCTCCAAGACTCCACACTGGCCATTTGGCCACTGAGGGAGGCCCAGACCAAGCTGACACCTTTCCCCACAGCCAGCCACATCTCCTGACTGCCCTGCAGCATCACCTGGGTGCAAATATTATAGTTTTTTATATTTTAGCTGACACATAACTGTACATATTTATGGGGTATATGGTGATGTTGTAATTCATATGATGTACAGTGATCAGATCAGGGTAATTAGCATATCTGTCATCTCAAATGTTTATCATTTATTTGTGCTAGTGTATTAGTCTCTTTTCACACTGCTGATAAAGACATACCCAAGACTGAGCAATTTACAAAAGAAAGAGGTTTAATTGGACTTACAGTTTCACGTGGCTGGGGAAGCCTCACAATCATGGTGGGAGGCAAGGAGGAGCAAGTCACATCTTACATGGATGGCAGCAGGCAGAGAGAGCATGTGCAGGGAAACTCCCCTTTATAATAACCATCAGATCTTGTGAGACTCACTATCACGAGAACAGCATGGAAAAGACCTGCCCCCATGATTCAATTACCTCCCACGGGCCCCTCCCACAACACGTGGGAATTCAAGACAAGATGTGGGTGGGAACACAGCCAAACCATATCAGTTAGGAACATTCAATATCCTCCTTCTAGCTATTTGAAACTACATATTAGCGTTAACTATAGTCATCCTACAGAGGTATAGAATACTAGCAGTTTCTTCCTCCTATCTAAATATAATTTTGTGTCATTAAACAAACCTTTATCCCCTTCCCCCTACCCTTCCCAGCCTCTAGTATTATCTGTTCTACTTTTTACTTCTATGAATCAACTTTTTTTTAGCTTCCACATATAAGTGAGAACACATAGCATTTAACTTTCTGTGCCTGGTTTATTTCACTTAGCATAATGCCCTCCAGTTCCATCCATGTTGCTGCGAACGGCAAGACTTCATTCTTCAGGGCTGAATAGATCCCCGTTGTGTATATATGCCATATTTTCTTTATCCATTCATCTGTTGTTGGATATCTAAGTTGATTCCATATCTTGGCTATTGTGAATAGTGCTGCAATAAACATGGGGGTGCAGATGTCTCTTTGATGCACTGATTTCCTTTATTTTGGATAAATGCCCAGTAGTGAGATTGCTGGATCATATGGTAGTTCTAGTTGTAGTTTTTGGAGGAACCTCCATACTGTTCTCCATCGTGGCTGTACTAGTTTACATTCCCACCAACAGTGTATGAGTTCCCTTTTCTCTACATCGTCTCCGGTATTTGTTATTTTTTGTCCTTTTGATAATGGCCATTTTAACTGGGGTGAGATAATACCTCATTGTGGTTTTGATTTGCACTTCCTTGATGATTAGTGATGTTGAGTTTTTTTTGTTTTTTGTTTTTTTTTTGAGGCAGAGTCTTGCTCTGTTGCCCAGGCTAGAGTGTGGTGGCACGATCTCGGCTCACTGCAACCTCCACCTCCCAGGTTCAAGCGATTCTCCTGTCTCAGCCTCCCAAGCAGCTGGGATTACAGGCATCCACCACCACGCCCAGCTAATTTTTTTTTATTTTTAGTATAGACAAGGTTTTACCATGTTGGTCAGGCTGGTTTTGAACTCCTGACCTCAAGTGATCCACCTGCCTCAGCCTCCCAAAGTGCTAGGATTACAGGCGTGACCCACTGTGCCTGGCCTCAGCATTTTTTATTGGCCATCTTTGTATGTCTTCTCTTTTTATGTTTAGACGTTTTTAATTTTTTTAATTTTTCTATAAGTTACTGGGTACAGCAGTATTTGGTTACATGAGTAAGTTCCTTAGTGGTGTGTATGTCTTCTTTTGAGAAATGTCTGTCCAGATCATCTGCCCATTTTTAAATAGGAATGGTTTTTTCCTGTTGAGATGTTTGAGTTCCTTGTATATTCTGGGTATTAATCTCTTGTCAGATGAACAGTTTGCAAATGTTTCCCCCAATTCCATGTGTTGTCTTTTCACTCTGTTGATTGTTTCTTTTGCTGCACAAAAGTTACAGTGTTGTCCTTCCACTCACCGCCATGTCCTATCAGGTGCCAAGTGCTATAGATTTAGTCTCTCCAAAGCTGCTCCCACCCACCCCCTCCCTCTTTCTTGCAGAACCCTGGAAGCCCCCATAATACTTCCAAGAACCACTGCCCATTTGGCCCTACAGCTTCTGCTGCCAGATCTGGTGTCTTCAAGTACAGGTAGTTTTTGAGCCTCCTCTGCTCAAAAACTCTCAGTGGCTCTTTTTTTTTTTTTTTTTTGAGATAGGGTCTCACTCTGCCACCCAGGCTAGAGTACAGTGATGTAATTACAGCTCACTGCAGCATCCCTGGGCTCATGTGATCCACGTCAGTCCTCCCCAAGTAGCTGGGACTACAGGTGCACACCACCACACCTGGCTAATTTTTTTATTTTTTGTAGAGATGGGGTGATATGGTTTGGCTGTGTCCCCACCCAAATTTCATCTTGAATTCCCACATGTTGTGGGAGGGACGCAGTGGGAGGTAACTGAATCATGGGGACAGGTCTTTGCTGTTCTCGAGATAGTGAATAAGTCTCATGAGATCTGACGGTTATTATAAGGGGGAATTTCCTTGCACAAGCTCTCTCTTTGCCTGCTGCCATCCTAAAGCGTGACTTTGCTCTTCCTTGCCTTCTGCCATGATTGTGAGGCCTCCCCAGCCATGTAGAACTCTAAGTCCATTAAACCCTTTTTCCTGCATAAATTACCCAGTCTCAGGTATGTCTTTATCAGTAGTGTGAAAATGGACTAATATATGGGTCTCACCATATTGCCCAGGCTAGTCTGGAATTCCTGGGCTAAATTAATCCTCCCACTTTGGCCTCCCAAAGTGCTAGGCTTACAGGCGTGAGCCACCGTACCTGGCCGGCTCTTTTTTGCCTAAAACCTTAACTCCCAACTTCTAGCCTGACACTCAGAGACCTCCCCATACGACCCTATTCTTCTGCAGCCTTCCTGCTCCCTGCTCCCCCACAACTACTCCAGGCTCCAGACAAATGGAGCCACCACAAGCTGTTCCCAAGTCACCACCATTTGGCTCTCCCCAGTGCCAAGAACATTTGTCCCTCACACACTCTACCCCGTAACCTCATAAGATGGAATTCTCCCCACAGCACAGGCTGGAGGCTCAAATCCAAGCTCCAACACCTACCTGAATGTGTCCTTAGCCTGTCAGATTTGTCATGTGCAAAAGACAACGAAACCTAATGCATTGGACCATGGTAAAAAATACATCTATCTCTATAAAGCCTCCTTCACAGAGCCTGCACCGGGTAGGGGCCCTGTAAATGGTGTCTTCATACTACCAGCCACCTGTCCTCAAGGCACAGCCCAAGACCACTTCTCTGATGAAAGCTTTACTGATCCCTGCCTCCCATCAAGGCTGCCTCTGTACTTAGATTACTTTGTAATGGAGTTGGTCATGTACCTGCCTTTCCCCCAACTAGGCTGGAAGGTCCTGAAGATGAAGAGCAGAATCTCACATCTTTGCATTCCTGAAGTACCCCGGCCAGCATTACACACCCAGGAGGTCTTGAATCATGTCAGTTCAATTGACTCTGATTTTGCACATGCTAAAGCATCCCTGCTCATTAGCTGGTCACTAGTTCACTAGACAGAGATAACAGGAATCTAGCCTCCACTGGGCACATCCCTGGTTAAAGGATTACAGACAGTCAGAGTATCTCTTCATCAACTGCCCACCTTGTCAACCAAGGATAGGAGTGCTCAACTTCCACCAACTGTCATTTTATTATAAAATAATGGTGGTTACTATTAAAACAAATACACAACACTGCACACCCAGAAGAGCCCAGCCTAACAAAGCCAATGCCCTGGAGGGTTTTTTATTAACCCCAACCCAGCACAGGGCACTGGGAAAGGTCCCAGTCTTCTCATTCCCCATTCTTGCCCCTTACTCTCCAGCTCCAAAATGGCCACTTTATGCATCAAGCCTAACAAAATTTGATTTTCCGAAAAATCAAATTCGCATTTGAAAGACAAAGACATGTCATCATCTAGCAGAGTCAAAACAGTATGCTAGATGCGTTAAGGCATCTAGCCTTAATGATGTGTATTTACAGTCCATCAAAGCAGTCAGTCAACAAATGGGTCCAAGAAGAGTTTCAAGAATCCTTGAAGTAACACAGCTGGAATAATCTTAGAATCTCCCATGGAGGAATGCTAAGAAGACCAACCCTTGCTGAGATTCAGAAGACCTGGCATGTTTACTTTTCTTTAAGGATTTTATTTCTATATAGTCCTATCAAGTGGCCTTACATTTACAAGGCATTGTCATTCCCCCTCCCCCCAAAAGACATCTTTTTTCTTCTAAAGTGTAATGCACATTCATTGTACATAATCTGGCTTTTCCTAACCCCTACTCACTATGTTATGATCATCTCTCCATGCCAATAAGAATAGGTCTCCGTAATTATTTTTTCTTTTTTTCTCAGAGACACGGTCTCACTCTGTCACCCCAG
This sequence comes from Pongo abelii, assembly GCF_028885655.2. Classification (NCBI taxonomy): domain Eukaryota; kingdom Metazoa; phylum Chordata; class Mammalia; order Primates; family Hominidae; genus Pongo; species Pongo abelii. The sequence goes on along the minus strand of NC_071993.2, from coordinate 126,279,511 downwards.
GCTGGAGCACAATGGCATGATCACAGCTCACTGCAGCCTTGAATTCTTGGGCTCAAATGATCCTCCCACCCAAGTAGCTAGGACTACAGGCATGTACCACCAGGCCTGGCTGATTGCTGATGTTTTTTAATTTTTTTTTTTTAGAGATGGGGTCTCACTATGTTCCCCAGGCTGGTCTCGAACTAGATCTCCATAACGTTTTTTGGTTGGGGGCGGGGGTTGTTTTTTTGGGGGTTTTTTTGTTTTTTTTTTGAGACAGGGTATCACTTTGTCACCCAGGCTGGAGTGTACTGGCACCATCATGGCTCACTGCAACCTCCAACTCCCAGGCTTAAGTGATCATCCCACCTCAGCCTCCACAGTAGCTGGGACTTCAGGCGCACACCACCATGCCCAGCTAATTTTAGTTTTTTGTTTTTGTTTTTGTTTTTTGTAGAGATGGGGTTTCACCATGTTGCCCAGTCTGGATCTCCATAATTCTTAATAGCTATGTATGAGTCTACTATTTGAATATGCCAGGATTTATTATATCGATCCTTTACAGATGGTCATTGGAACTGTTTCCAATTAACCTCTATTATAAACATCATCTACTGAACAACTTCCTGCATGTCACTGGCACACTAATTTTTCCTTAAGATAAAATCTTAGACGTGGAACTTCAAGGTCAAGGGTTACACAATTTTAAGCCTTTTGATGTCTATATTACCAAAATGTTCTTGAGACAAAGACTTACCAATTTACACTCTAGTCAGCAAAAAGATTATAATGTTTGAAAGAACCTATTTACCCACACTTTTTAAATAAGCCTTTATCAATGTTTTAAATTTTTGCCAAACCAAGATTCTATATATCTTTGATTTCTAGTGAGATCAAGCATCTTTTCGTGTGTAGTGGATCCCTACATACTACCTGTCTAACCAGGACTTGCTTTTTTCCTTAGAAACTACCTCCCCATTTACTATCTCCATCCTTCCTGGCTGTACCAAGGCTACCATGTTTGTTTGTTTGTTGCTGTTGTTGTTGTTGTTGTTTGAGATCAAGTCTCGTTCTGTCACCCAGGCTGGAGTGCAGTGCCATGATCTCAGCTCACTGCAAATCTCCGCCTCCCGGGTTCAAGCGATTCTCTTGCCTCAACCTCCTCCCTAGTAGCTGAGTTTACAGACATGTGCCACCATGCCCGGCTAATTTTTGTATTTTTAGTAGAGATGGAGTTTCGCCATATTGCCCAGGCTGGTCTCAAACTCCTGGCCTCAAGTGATCCACCCACCTCGGCCTCCCAAAGTGCTGGGATTATAGGCATGAGCCACCGTGCCCAGCCTATTATATACTAAAACTTTACATACACTAGGGTTTGCATCTGGACTCCCCATCTTATTTACATTTTTTATTTGGTCTCTGTGATCAATAGGGCATTATTCCTATGTGATGATAAAGATACAGAGAGGCAGGCCAGTAGTGGGGGCTCATACCTGTAATCTTAGCACTTTGAGAGGCCAAGGAGGGCGGATCACCTGAGACTGGGAGTTAGAGACCAGCCTAGCCAACATAGTGAAACGTCTTTACTAAAAATACAAAAATTAGTCAGACGTGCTGGCGGGCGCATGTAATCCCAGCTACTTGGGAGGCGGAGGCAGGAAAACCGCATGAGCCCAGGAGGCCAAGGTGGCAGTGAGCCAAGATTGCGCCACTGCATTCCAGCCTGGGCAACAAAGCAAGACACCATCTCAAAAGAAAAGATACAGGCCAGGCACAGTGGTTCATACCTGTAATCCCAGCACTTTGGGAGGCCGAGGCAGGTGGGTCATTTGAGGTCAGGAGTTTGAGACCAACCTGACCAACATGGTGAAACCCCATCTCTACTAAAAATACAAAAAAAAAATAGCCGGGCATGGTAGCAGGCGCCTGTAATCCTAGCTACTCAGGTGGCGGAGACAAGGGAATCTCTTGAACCCAGGAGGCGGACGTTGCAGAGGGCCGAGATCGCACCACTGTACTCCAGCCTGGGCAAGCGTGAGACTGTGTCTCAAAAAAAAAAAAAAAAAAAAAAGATACAGAGACGCAAAGTTACCAGCCTTGGCCTCTGGCAGGTTAGCAACAAAGCTAGGACAGAACTCACATCACTAGTCTCCACCTTTTGCTACTTCCAACTGTAGAAAAATTAAGCAGAAGAGAATCAGCATGCTTGAATCCAGGAGGCAAAGGTTGCAGTGGGCCGAGATTGCTCCACTGCACTCCAGCCTGGGTGACAGAGTTACACTCCGTCTCAAAAAAATAAAATTAAAATTAAAAAAAGAAGAAGAAGAAGATGCCAGGCACAGTGGCTCACACCTGTAATCCCAGCTCTTTGGGGAGCGGAGACGGGCGGATCACAAGGTCAGGAGTTCGAGACCAGCCTGGCCAATATGATGAAACCTCGTCTCTACTAAAAATACAAAAATTAGCCGGGTGCTGGCTCATGCCTGTAATCCCAGCACTTTGGGAGGCTGAAGCGGGTGGATCATGAGGTCAGGAGATCAAGACCATCCTGGCCAACATGGTGAAACACCATCTCTACCAAAAATACAAAAATTAGCAAGGCATGGTGGCGGGAGCCTGTAGTCCCAGCTACACGGGAGGCTGAGGCAGGAGAATGGCGTGAACCTGGAAGGTGGAGCTTGCAGTGAGCCAAGATCATACCACTGCACACCAGCCTGGGTGACAGAGCGAGACTCCATCTCAAAAAAAAAAAAAGAAAAACAAATACAAAAATTAGCCAGGCACGGTGGCACACGCCTGTAGTCCCAGCTACTCAGAAGGCTGAGACAGGAGAATCACTTGAACTCAGGAGGCGGAGGTTGCAGTGAGCCAAGATCGCGCCATTGCACTCCAGCCTGGGTGACAGAGCGAGACTCTATCTCAAAAAAAAAAAAAAAAACAGAGAGAGAGAAGAAAATCAGCAGTCCTCTCCACATCACCCTAAACTATGAAATCTGAGCATCACCAGTCAGGATATGGCTAGTATCTAGACAAACCTTGCAGGAGAATGCAGAAGTGGGTGAGGATTTGCCAGGAGCCCAGAAGAGTGCTTGATAGGGCCCATTCCCCTCCCAACCTCTTCCCCCGTGTGTGACAACAGTGTCCCCGACAAGCCTTAAAAGGTAGGTAATACCTATCACTCTCTCACTCCTTGTGGGATGTCTTGAAGTCCACACGGCAATGTTTCCATCCCTCACATCTAGATGGAAAATTCTTACATTTTCTCAACAATATTTACTTACTGTTTTCTTTGGCCAGATGAAGTACTGTATATTTTTAAACTTTCCAGGAAGACAGTTTATTAAGATAATACAGTGTAGGATAATCAAACTGTTTATTTTTGACTTTTGATTTAATCTTCCTTTCTGTAATCTACTAAAGAAAACATTAGAATCATGCATTTGCCTTTCTTGGATTGCGAGAATCAGTTAAATTAGCAGCGGTGGGGTTTTTTCCTGTTTATTTCTACTACAAATGTAACCCCTCTTGGCTCTCATTCTTTCCTTGGGGTAATTTTTATTTTAATGTGTAATGCCTGCTCTTCAAATTAACATCAAATTTTATTCTGAAGTACCTACAGTTGAATTATCAGTGGAAAATGCACCCGCAAATTCTCAGGATTTGAAGGGTGAGAAGAGACTCCAGGATCACCTGGCCAAGCTGCACATTTATGCAGCTGAAGAAGGTTTTGCTTGGAGAGGAGCCACACAGCACCTGAGTGGCACACTCTCCCCTTCCCTTTGAACTTCTCATAGAGCCTTGATCAAGCTTTCAATGGAATGGAAACATCTTGCCTCAATGCACAGCAGGAGAAGATATCATATTACCTTGAAAATTAAAAAGTGGGTGACTAGGCTAGGCGTGGTGGCTCACGCCTGTAATCCCAGCACTTTGTAAGGCCAAGGCAGTTGGATCACCTGAGGTCAGAAGTTCGAGACCAGCCTGACCAACAGGGTGAAACCCCGTCTCCACTATAAAAAAATGCAAAAGTTAGCCGGGCATGGTGGCGGGCGCCTGTAATCCCAGCTACTCGGGGGGCTGAAGCAAGAGAATCGCTTGAACCCGGGAGGCAGAAGATTGCAGTGAGCCGAGATCATGCCATTGCACTCCAGCCTGGGCGGCAGAGCAACACTCTGTCTCAAAAAATAAATAAATAAATAAATAAATAAATAAATAAATAAATAAATAAATAAATAGTGGGTGACTGGATCCCACTTCTGGCAAGTTATGAAGCCTTGAGCTTTGCCAGATATTAGCAACAACACCATTCCCACCTGCTAATAAATCCTATCCTAAGGTTGGTTATGTCTGTTGGCTGCAATGCACAATGAGAGCCCAGTCTGGGAATCTGGAGGGCAGGGTTCTGGCTATGTTTGTTTGTTTGTTTGTTAAGAGACAGGGTCTCACTCTGTTGCCCGGACTGGAGTGAAGTGGCTATTCACAGGCACGATCATGGCACATTGCAGCCCAGAACTCCGGGCTCAAGTGATCATCCTGGTTTGGAAGTAGCTGGGACTACCAGTGCGTGCCACCGTGCCTGACTTGGGGTTCTGGTTTTAGTTCTACAGTGGGTATCATAGTTGTCTTCTAATATCAGAAGGGCCCCCTCAGGCAAAGAGTGGTGCATTTATCCTGGATACCTCCAAAGAGCAGAACCAGGACCTAATGGGTTAACATGGCACCAGACATATCAGGTCTCCATAGGCAGACTTGGGTTTACTTTTAGCATCTGGTTAGTTCCAGTAAGATACAAAGAAAAAGCCCTGGTGTCAGCCCTCAGGAAGTCTACAGTTTAGTGGGTGAGGTAAGAAGCCTATCTAATATATATATAATATTATAGATATTTTTAATCCAGTGGTTCAAAATCGGATAGGCTGCTTAGAAGAAGGTATGAGTTCCCTGTCTCTAGAAAGATTTGAGCAGAAGACAGAAACCAACTGCCAGGGAACCTGCAGAGTCCTATTTGGGAACCTGCAGAGTCCTACTTGGGGACCCGGTCAGAGTAGTCTGGATGTCCGAGATAATCTCGGAAGGCACTCAGAAAACCCACCAGCTCCAGGGTTCTATAGAGCAGCGGTTCCCACACCTGGTTCATCCTCAGAACCTCCTGTTTTAAAAATACAGGCTCTCCCCAAAAGCTGCTGCTTCAGTACAGGCAGGGTCTGTGTTCCAGGGCTCACTGTGTCCTCCAAAGAAGATTATGTTGAAGTCCTAACCCCCAGTACCTCAGAATGTGACTTTATTTGGAAATAGGATCTTTATGGAGGTAATCAAGTTAACATGAGGTCATTCACGTGGGCCATGATCCAATAGCACTGGTGTCCTTATACAAAGGATAACTCTGGACACAGGGACAGATGCACAAGAGGAAGAGGCACAGGGAGAAGACAGCCACCAACAAGACAAGGAGAGAGGCCTGGAACAGGTCTTCCCCAGGTAACTTCAGAGGGAGCACTGCCCTGCACACACCTTGATTTCAAACGTCTGGCCTCCAGAACTGTGCGACAATAGATGTCTGTTGTTCTAAGCCACCCAGTTGGTGGCACTTTATTACATATCCCTAGGAAACACACAGCCTGGGGATGGGTGTTAGAGTTGCAGAGCTGCCCTGGAGGAAAATCCAGGCCAGGGGACCCATCCTGCTTTGGAGCCTCTTTCTGCTACTGCACGGCCACCCATGCGGGCCCCTTTTGGCCCTCAGATCCCTTCTCTGGGGAAGGAAGGAGCTGGCTTCAGTGTGAGGAGCTCCCTCCCACACTCTGACAGGACACGGAGCCGGCAGCCTCAGCACCTGGTGAAGGGGCAGCCCTCCCCCATGTAGAGCTAGCTCACACATCTGCAAATGTTTCCCGGAAGAAAATGCCACTCTCCTCCAATTGTTAACAAAATTATTGAAGGCCGTGGGGCTCTGGACTATGCCCCCATGCCAAGCTTATCTCGGAGGGAGGTAGAGCAGGAGGAGGGGCCACTGATTTGTTTTGTGTCATGCTGTTTTTAATGGGCGTTTTCTATTCTCAAGTGGGAACCATAGGGCCCTAGTCTAGGTAAATTCCATGCAAACCTTTAGTGAAAGCAGTTACCAGAGGAAGAGCTACAGAATTTCACAGAGGAGGATACTGTGCCAGATCAAAGACAGGGCAAATGACCTCAGGAGGACTGACACCAGCACAGGCAGCACTTGGAGGGGATTAGGAAGGGGCATCCCTTCCTCAAGACACTTTCTGCCCCCTGACCTGATACATTTACACATCTACCAGCTTTAGGATGGGAACAATGGCTCCCTAGAATTGTGCAACGTATAATGAAACGCAAAAGCCCTCAAACATGAAAAATGAAGCAATGGATTAGCACCACAGGAACAAGGGGAAGTGGCTCCTTGGTATGTGATCTTGGAAAACCACTTCACCTCTCTGAGCTTGATTTCCTTCTTTCTCAAACTAGAATAATACTAACAGCAACAGCAAAAACAATTCCCAGGCCCACAGGGTTGTGCTGATGATCCACAGTGGGAGATCCAAGACACCTTTACAAAGCTGTGGGCTTGTTTTCTGAGTGTACCCCCTGCCTGATTTATACATGCAAAATCCAAGGGCAACTGAAAAGTCATCCATAACTACAGTCTTTGACTGAACTCAACCTTAATTTCCCTAATTCAAACTTTGAATACCATAGAAAAGATGACTCATTACTCAGAGGTGAGGGATGTTAAGTCCCAAAGGTCTCAGAAATGTCATGTCACATGTATCATGCTCCTTTCTCATAAGAAAATCTGCATTGTACATCCCTAGGGTCACTGAAGCCTATTTCACAAATTATTATGATTCTTCCCAAAGAGGAAAGGGGATGTTATTAGGCAGACACTCCCACAGGAAAAAAACAGAAGTCTTTAAAGTCAGTGCATAAAGATGAATGATGAATATATCATAAGTAGGATATTCCTTTATATTACACTTAAAAATTAGATAATTTAAATGGCCCATTCTAGGGGCTTGGTTAAATATATTATAAAACTAGTCAAAGACAATGAAAAACACAGACCCCTTTAGAACTGGATAACCCCTAAGAGTCTGCTAGAACATACCCAGCATTCCATTGAAACAGCATTCAGCTTCCAAAGTCTTTCACAATTTTTCCTCACACCCATCCATTTCATGGGAAACTATAAACACAGATATGGAAAGGCTCTGCAGCATATTGTGGACTGAAAACAGCTGCGGAACAGTGTGTACACTGGGACCCATTTTGTGTAAAGTTCTATCTAGATGTTCGTATGTGCATATACAGAGATTTGGGAAAATGTTCACCTACATGCTGATGCTAATTATTTCGGAGTGGTGGGATTGATAGCAGGGGTGCATGGGAATAGAGAGAGAGATGCTTTACATGGTCCTTTGGACTTTTTTTTTTTTTCCCCGAGGTATAGTTTTACCTTGTCCCTCAGGCTGGAGTGCAGTGGCGTAATCTCGGCTCACTGCAACCTCCGCCTCCCGGGTTCATGCCATTCTCTCCCTTCAGCCTCCTGAGTAGCTGGGACTACAGGCGCATGCCACCACACTAGGCTAATTTTTTTGTATTTTTAGTAGAGACAGGGTTTCGCCATGTTGGCCAGGCTCTTCTCAAACTCCTGACCTCAGGTGATCTGCCAGCCTCCGCCTCCCCAAGTGCTGGGATTACAGGCATGAGACAACACTTCTGGCCTGGACTTTCTTTAGTGAGTATTACCTTTGCCAAAAAAAAATTTTTTTTTTTGAGCCTCTGTCACCCAGAGGCTCACTCTTGTCACCCAGGCTGGAGTGCAGTGGCACGATCTCGGCTCACCACAACCTCCGCCTCCCGGGGTCAAGTGATTCTACTGTCTCAGCCTCCCGAGTAGCTGAGATTACAGGCGCATGCCACCATGCCTGGCTAATTTTTGTATTTTTAGTAGAGACGGGGTTTTGCCATGTTGGCCAGGGTGGTCTTAAACTCCTAACCTCAGGTGATCCACCCACCTTGGCCTCCCAAAGTGCTCGGATTACCATGCCTGGCCTCTGAAATGTTTTTAAGCTACCAAAAAGACTAGCAAAAATACCAAGGACCATGATATAGAACCGTCACCACTAGCTGCTGAAGCATAAACTAAGAGGTCCACCTGAAGACTAGCCCTCACCTCTGTAACCCATGGAACCAACCAAGGAAATCGGGTTTCTCCTTCCTTAATTTATATTTTGCTATATATTATAGAGAATTAAGGTTTAATTTGTAAAAATCCCCCTAATTGGATACTGCTGAAGGGAAGACATCTGGGGCAAATATCTAGGCCTGGTGCATTCCATCCCAAGCAATGGTTAGTGGTTTGGAGAATGAGTGTGCGGCAAAATAACCAGTGGTTACTAATTATTATATATCACAGGGCTTGGCACCATCCATAAAGCCTCATCATGTTGCCCTCTTCCTCTTCAGAGAGGATTACAGAATTGACTGTTTAGAAATTTTTCCTCCAAGTTAACATACGTTTTCCTTGTCTTAATTGGATCCAGCCTCCCTGCCCATGAGCAGAAAGGCAATTTTTCTTTAACGATTACATCCTTCAAATGCCAGGTCATCAGCCATCCCTAGGTCTGGAAGGATCAAGCTGCTTGGCTTCCTCTTTTCCTTCCATTTGCTCAACCTCATTCTAGCAGTGATATGAAAAGCATGTGAAGCTCACATTGAAAGTTACCTTTGATTTGGCCAAAAAAGGGATGAGTGTTATCGGCATGAAACATCTCCTCCTACTCACACAGAGCCTCAGAATTGGGGAGAACTGTTTGCCCCAAATGTTTGGTCTAATGCAAATATTTATTTCTTCCAAAACGACTAAAACAAACCACTTCCAAATTAGGGGGGAGGGGGAGTTTGCCAAACATTTTTCAGAGTTAAGACAAACATTTGGAAAACATTTTCCAATTTGCCCTATAACCTTAGTTAACCTTTCTTAACCATGTTGAATCATCTCCTAATGTACAATCTATTGTGACCCCAAGGCCATTTCTTGAGGATATCACTTTCTCGGCTCTCTTCTTCACCATACATAACATAAATACAGGTTGAGTATCCCTTATCTGAAATGCTTGTGACCAGAAGTGCTTTGGATTTCTGATGTTTTTGGATTTTGGAATATTTGCATTATACCGGTTGAGCATCCCAAATCCGAAAATCTAAAATCCAAAATGTTGCAAAGAGTCAAGTGTGGTGGCACGCACCTGTAGTCCCAGCTACTTTGGAGGCTGAGGCAGGAGGATCACTTAAGCCCAGGAGGCCAAGGCTGCAGTGAGCTAAGCTATGATGGTGCCACTGCACTCCAGCCTAGGCAACAGAGTGAGACCCTGTCTCAAAAAAAAAAAAAAAAAAAAAAAAAAAAAACAGCTCCAATGATCATTTTATATGCATCATGTGGGCTTTCAAAAAGTTTCAGATTTTGGGCCAGGCGTGGTGGCTCAAGCCTGTAATCCCAGCACTTTGGGAGGCCGAGGTGGGAGGATCACGAGGTCAGGAGATCAAGACCATCCTGGCTAACACGGTGAAACCCCCTCTCTACTAAAAATACAAAAAACGCCTGGCACACGCCTGTAGTCCCAGCTACTTGGGAGGCTGAGGCAGGAGAATCACTTGAACCCAGGAGGCAGAGGTTGCAGTGAGCTGAGATCACGCCAGTGCACTCTGGCCTGGTGACAGAGCGAGACTCCGTCTCAAAAAAAAAAAAAAAGTTTCAGATTTTGGATTTCAGATTCTTCAATTAGGGATACTCAAGCTGTGTAGCATCAGTCATTCATTCTGGAAATATTTTGAACACCTACTATGTTCCAGGAACATATTCATCAGACACACACCCTCCCTAATCTGTGACAGCAGGGGTAGTGGCATCAACCCACGACAGCATTTGGCTTGAGAAAAGTTGGATGCTCAGGTATCCTTTGCTATTCAAGTCGATGGCCCAATCCTTTGTCCTTACTCCACCCCTATTCTTCCTAGAGTTAGGAGTTCCTTCTCCTGGGATGTTATCTACATATCCCAACAAGCTCCTCCTGAGTGTATTAACGGAAAACATTAAGACCAAGCAGGACCCATTTCTGCATCAGCCACTTAAAGCTGTTCTTCCTGGGCCATTTGTCGACCTTCTCCAGCTTGTTTCCATTTCAGAAGCAGTGCTAAGACCCATGCCAGGATGGAATTCCATTTTCAAATGAGGTTTCACAAGACTTTTTATCAGACATGCAGAGCAATTACGTTGGCTGGGTTCTCTCCAGCCAGCAGTTGGGTAATTCTATCTCCCCTCCCCTTCCCTTCCTGGAGTGGGTAAGTTCAGAGCTACACCTTCTCTGCAGGAACAGATCAAAGGCATGGCTTCCTGTGCCCTCATCATCAGGGAGTGACACCAGGCTGCCTTCCCACCAGGATCTCAAGTCTGACTGTGGACCCCCAAGGAAGTGCATGGCTCTTATACACTCCGTTGCCTCACAAAGCCCCCTGAAAAGCAAAGTTGCAACATTAACGCAACACACACACACACACACACACACACACACACAGGGGTTGACATGGTTCCTAAATGCAAACACTCAAGGTTACCACTGAAAAATGGCAAGGGGTTCATCCGGAGAGAGCTTTTCTTGGGGAAAAGGCCACTTCATACCCTCTCTTTGGTGAGGGGGTGGGGATGCCCTGCAATCTGCAAGAAAAACCCTCCTCACCTCCCCCTCTCTAACCCCCTACTTGGGTAGTAAGTAAAGAGAGCTGCAGAGACCTGAGCCTGCATATAAGGTGCCACTGTCAGGCAGAGGTAACTGAGGGCGAGAACCTCCTAAGGAGCAGTAAGCGGCCAGGGAAGCAGGGTGCAGGGCAGATGGGAGCTATGTGTGGTGAGCCAGCAGGAACTGGCATGCCCGCTGCCCACCTCTTGCCTCTGCTAAGGAAAGGAGGTGGTGCTGCTGCCAGTGATGTGGCCCACACCTAAACTCCCATGATGGTCCCCACCACCACCACCCATGGGGCTTCACATCCTGTCCCTTGGGGGCAATTCATTGGCCACTAGCCCTGCTGAGGGGAAAAATAATGCAAGAGGCTGGCCTTGCTTGTCCGATGTGTTGGTAGGAGGGGCCCAGGCAGTGAGAGAGTACAGGTAATGGGCCTCCACAGGCGATCATACCACATACGTACACATGTGCTTATGTGTGTACAGGCACTTATGTATGGCATGTATGCATCCTGCCTTATCCTCAAACACAGATTCAGTTGTACTGATACACAGTTCTACTTTTAAAATGGAAACATCCACTTTGAGGATTCACCTACCAGTCATTTACAACCTAGTAGGAACTAATTTACCCAACTGCTCTCAAACTGGCCCTCAGCTGAAATCACGGTCTGAGAGGGAAATTATATTCCCAATTTGCCCCTTTTCCCAGGGAATCTGACAAAGACACTCTTTCTCTTCCACAATTACAACCTCATGGGTATTCACACTTAAAAACCCTACCATCTCGAGAAGAGTTTGTTGTTTTGGCATGTATTATGAGAGGAAGGAAGAAAGATTTATTTTGGAACATAAAAGCACTTTGGAGGGTAGGGGAGATCCACTTGCAATTGCTCCCCAAAAGTCCGCAGTTCAAGTGACCTTGAACAAGTGACTCCCTTTTTTTATTTTTATGGGTTTTTTTAATTATTATTTTATCTTTTAGAAGGAGTTTCGCTGTTACCCAGACTGGAGTGCAGTGGCACTCCCAGGTTCAAACGATTCTCCTGCCTCAGCCTCCCAAGTAGCTGGGATTATAGGCACCCACCACCACATCCAGGTAATTTTGTATTTTTGGTAGAGATGGGGTTTCACCACGTTGGTCAGGCTGATCTTGAACTCCTGACCACAAGTGATCCACCCCACTTGGCCTCCCAAAGTGCTGGGATTACAGGTGTGAGCCACCACGCCTGGCCATTTTTACTTTTTATTTATTTTTTGTAGAGATAGGGGTCTTGCTATGCTGCCCACGCTGGTCTTGAACTCCTGGCCTCAAGCAATCCTCCTGACTCAGCCTCCCAAAATGCTGGGATTACAGGCGTGAGCCACTGCACCCGGCCCTGACTCCCTTTCTTCCATCTCAGTTTCCCCATCTGTTAAACCAAGGGTAACCTCTATGCCGGAAACAGAGGACAGGGCAGTAGATGAGCTGAGAAGGCTCAGGGAAGCCGAGGCACCAGCAGTTCTGTGGCCTCTGCCACTTCAGGACAGAGGCATGTTCTTATCTGTTTATCTCAGCTTATCTGTTTACCCCTGCTTTCTGCACAGGCCCCAGAAGCTGTCCTTGGGGTTCACTTCATCATTACCTTTTTTAAAAAATTCTTGATATTCCACAGATTACAAGTTCTTTGAAACACGGTAGGCCCTATCAAAACTGGCCTAGTTTAGGAGGATGTCACCAGTTGACTCTGGTACGACATCAGATAGACTCCCTTGCTTCGGACACCAGGGAACAAGCAACGAACTGTTTTATTGTTTCAAATACTTACTTTCTTTCTAAGTGTGCTGTGAGTTATTGTTAAAATGTTGCAAATCTCACAAGAAACAGTTTTTGAGGAGAAACCATTTTCAAGTGGATACAAGAACAGTGAGTTTCTTTGGCATCTTTAAATATACCTTCTTCCTGATGTCTTCCCAGCTCAGAAAAAATGAAAACTCTTAAAATGGTTTTGCCTGTCTTCACCCCCATTTTAGATCACCTGCCTGTGGAGGTTTCTTTCTATTCTTTCTGTAGATCTGCCGCACTTACGCAACTTAATTGTTTTTTTAAATAAAATGACTGCTTTAAAATAGCCCCACATTAAGAATTTCAAGAAGGAACATGGGACTCGGTATGTATCTATATCATGTATTTAATTTCAATCAGGAAAGTCAGTTGCTCAATTTAGGCAAATTTCCCAACAAGATATGAAAAAGGGGGTGGGGGAGGATATGGTAGCTTAACCCTCTCCACCCCCGCCACCATCCATGATTGTCCCTGACCTGAATTTCCTCTTAGGTGAGTCAGTCCCAACTCCCAACCCCTGCCTTCACCCCTCCTCCATGGTGCAGCCCCCTCCCCTTCCTCAGTCTCTTCCTCACTCTCCGCACCCCCTCCCCTATTTTCTCCTTCTCCTACCCATTTCCCCCTCTCATCTCTCTTTCTCCCTCTCCTCCACACTGTCTCTCTCCCCAACTCCCTGCCTCCCTCTGCTTCTTTTAATTTTCCCTAATTTTTCATGTCAGAAGTCATGGGGTTATCACACTCACTAAATGCACAGAACCCTCCAGAGAAGCTCTGTCCCGATGAGCTTTCTCCAATGACGGGAATGTTCTATATGCATGGCCCAATACAGTCGCCACTAGCCACACATGGCTACTGAGCACCAGAAATGTGGTTTGCATGCTTCAGGAACATAATTCCTAACTTTAATTAATTTAAGTATAAATAACAACATACAGCTAGTGGCTACTACGTTGAACAGAGCCCCTGAAGAGGAACAGGTGCCTTTAATCTTTTCGGTCATTCCCTGTGACAGGCTATGTCAAAGGACATACCCAGGCCAATCCCAACAGAAAGCCAGAAAGGAATGCAGCCTCCACCGTCTTCACTCCAGAACTGCAGCCCGTCTACCTGCCCAGGCCTCTGCCCTGAACAACTGCTCTGCCTGGAAGGCGCCATGGCATACCAGTTTTCCTCTTGGATCTTGTCATTCCTCAACCAAACGGTCTTCTTGCCATTGTTTTTAATGGCTTCCATTTCTAGGAACAGACCTTCATAAAAACACAGTGTTGGCCGGGCGTGGTGGCTCACACCTGTAGTCCCAACATTTTGGGAGGCCAAGGTGGATGGATTGCCTGAGCCCAGGAGTTTAGAGACCAGCCTGGGCAACACGGCGAAACCTCATCTCTACAAAAAAACACAAAAATTAGCCAGGCATGTTGGCACGAGCCTGTAGTCCCAGCTACTCAGGAGGGTGAGGTGGGAGGATCACTTGAGCCCAGGAGGTCGAGGTTGCAATGAGCTGAGATCGCACCACTGCACTCCAGCCTGGGTGACAGCAAGACCCTGTCTCAAAAAACAAAACAAAACAAAAACCCCTCAGTGCCCCAGAAAATTAGCAGTTGTCTTCCAGATTCAGGTCTATCCCTCAAGTATAACCTTTTAATTATGCTTAAATCACATACTGGTCCCTCAGGCCATTGTCCAAATTCTAGGCACAGCAGAGTCAATGCAGTCTACACAGCTAAGGAGGTCACACCCCAGTCAGCCTCAGCTCTTCGGGGAAAAAAAAAAATCCAGTTCTGTTCACACCTAGTTGATCAGTTAAAAAACATCAAAAGAGACTGAGTGCAGTGGTTCATGCCTGTAATCCCAGCACTTTGAGACGCCAAGGCAGGCAGATCACCTGAGGCCAGGAGTTTGAGACCAGCCTGGCCAACATGGTGAAACCCCGCCTCGAAATTTTGTAAAAATACAAAAATTAGCCAGGCTTGATGGTGGGCGCCTGTAATCCCAGCTACTCAGGAGGCTGAGGCAGGAGAATCGCTTGAACCTGGGAGGCAGAGGTTGCAGTGAGCCCAGACTGCGCCACTGCAGTCTAGCCTGGGCAACAGAGCAGACTCTGTCTCAAAGCAAAACAAAAAACAAACAAAAAAACATGTAAAAAGAAAACGGCAGTGCCCAATTGCATCTTTTCACTCATTTCACATTGTATTACCTGAGGCTGACACCCGAATGTCACCTCTGCACTGGGTCCTTCAACAACCAAATGCTGAATAAATAAATTTTACTCTTGTAAGATTTTCAGAAGCCTATTCAAGAACGGTTTCCTCAAAATGAGAAATGGGAGTGGGGGAAGGGTCCAGTCAGGAAGTAAGGACTTTCTCTTTTAAAAGTAGCACAGTTTTCACAAAATGAAATGCTTCCTCCAGTTCTTGGATGGTAATAAAAGGAATGACATTATCTCTGCCCCGCAAAAATACATCTTTTCAATATTTACAGTATTTTTAAATAAAAATTTTCACTGAAATATAACAGGATATGTTTTAAAGTAGAAATCAACCCTATTATTTAAGGCCATAATACATTTTAATTTTTTATTTTTATTTTTTGAGACGAAGTCTTACTCTGTCACCCAGTCAGGAGTACGGTGGTGCAATACTAGCTCACTGCAATCTCCACCTCCCGGGTTCAAGTGATTCTCCTGCCTCAGCTTTCCGAGTAGCTGGGATTACATGCGGGCACCACCACACCCCGCTAATTTTTGTATTTTTAGTAGAGACAGGATTTCACCATGTTGGCCAGGCTGATCTCGATCTCCTGACCTCAGGTGATCCGCCTGCCTCGGCCTCCCAAAGTGCTGGGATTACAGGCATGAGCCACCATGCCCGGCCCATTTTAGTCCTTTAAAATCATCCCTTCATCCCCTTGTCTTCAATATTCTCTTCTATTCCATTCATTTATTTATTTATTTTTAGAGACAGGGTCTCATGTGTTGCCCAGGCTGGAGGGCAGTGGCTATGCACAGATGCTATCCCACTGCTGATCAGCATGGGAGTTTTTACCCGTTCTGTTTCCCACCAAGCCAGTTCACCCCTCCTTAGGCAACTTGGTGGTCCCCACTCCCAAAAGGTCACCATATTGATGCCGAGCTTCCTGCAGATACCCAACAGGCATAGTTCGCTCCAGACCAGTACTCCTGGGCTCAAATGATCTTCCTCAGCCTCCAGGGTAGCTGGGACCACAGGCTGTGCCACCCCACTCGGCTCCACCATTCTATTTTGATGTGAGAAATGGGTGCTGAGGGTTGTATGACTGAGGAAATTCCTAATTCTCTTCTCAATGTGTCAACCTGTTGGTAGTCACTTTCTGTTTTCTCAAGTTTCACCTCTGAGTTGCATGACCTATGACAATAATGCCTTTTGGTAACCAGAAGACATTTTTATTTCAAAAACGTCTAGATATTATAATGCTTTATCTTGCACTCCAAACATACTGGCAACAAATATTAACTTTGAGTATTGCCCACAGTCCTGGATAGTTTTATTTAAAACATCCCAGATATGGATTGAATAGCCCTTGGTAAAGGTGAATTTGGTTAAACATTGAGCCCACTCCTGAAATTCACTTGGGCATTCTGGAAGTCTTCAGCCCAGATCCAAAGGGTATCATTTAGCAAGCCACTATAAGAGTTATAGCTTCTGAAGACATAATTTAAACAAGGATTAGTTTGGGCACTGGAAGAGTCAAGCGCTTTGGAGTTTAGAATCTGACAAGCAGCAGCTAAGCTACTGAAAGATGAGAGCCTTGTGGGCATTTATCTGATGGTTTTTCAAACAGGCAGCCAGATTAACGACAATCATCGTTTGAAATCTTTAAGAAAGCAAAAGGCCTTCTGAAAACATTGCTTTTGGTTTCTCTACCTCCAAGTTGTCAGTACTGAAAAGGAAACTTTAAAAAAAAAAATGAAAGGCAGTTTCATTTAACGGCATTGTGTTTAACAGGCCAGGCTGCTTTTACACACACCGAGCTGCCTTCACCAGGATGAAAGCTGTCGCTTGGTAAGATTAACATTAAAACTGAAGGAGAAGCTTCAGGGTGGAGTACGTATGCCTCCACGTATGCCTTCACATAGCCATAAGAGGGCTTTGAGCTTCAGAGATGTTCCAATGTTCTAATAACCTAATTCACCATGTTTCGGTTTTATCACCATGAATTAGGGGTGCAAGGGAAAGAGGTCCACGGCTTTCAGCCGTGCTGTGGAATGTTAAGTCTGTCCACGCCATAGCCTGCCCCATGCAGAGCTGGATGCTGGCTCACTCATTCTTCCTGTCCTCTCTAACCTCTCTCAGGCCCCGGAGTGCTAATCTTGATGACCAGGAAGACCCAGCCAAGTCACAGAGTTACCTGAAAAAACGGTTCCTATGTATTCTAATTTTTGGCAATTGTGACAAATGGTAAAGTTGTTCTAGTCTTAAATTCTCAATTCCTGTGCTTGCTAGGGCCTCAGGAAAATGTGATCAATATTCCTTCAGATATCTTTATTGATCAGATATGGCTACTGCTGGCCTGTGAAGAAAGGAAAAGCGGGGCCTTGCAAAATTTTTTCTCACCACTGTTCACTCAGAAGAAAGGCAACAGATCTAGAAGATGAGAAAAACACAAAAACTTTTACTGCAACAATAAAACCAAAAAGAAACACATAAAAGGCACTCAGCAAACTCTCCTTCTCATTATTATTTCAACATTAGGTCGCCTGCCAATTTTCTGAGATTCTGAAATGTAAATAAATAGATAGATAGAGTTAGTCTGGGCCTCTTTTTCATGAAATGCTTAATCACTTAGCTCATTCCCATAAATTGCCATGAATTCAGTCTCAACTTCTTTCTTTTTTTCCTTAACCGCTTTTTAGGAGAGCAATCTAAAGTTCCTAAGAGTGATTGAGTTGATGTTTTCTCATGAGACCCAGGACAAATAAACAGGCCCCAAAGTACATTTCCGTGGTTTAAAATCTTGAACCCATACCTCTACGTTTTCTTATTTTAAAATAATTGTCACAGTTGTGAAGCTTGCTTGCTATATTTTCTAATTACTAACAATCCATCATTTTACTCTAATCCACTTACAGGCTTTCTATTTTATTGCTACATTAATGCTTTCCACTTTATATTATGTCTTATTACGGTAAGACTTTGAAGATACAGTGAATTTAGGAGCCATCTGTCTTTAAGAATGCACAATAATAAGAAAAGATAGGCCCCGGTGTTACCTACCAACATGGACAACTACAAATTATTTTGCAGCATTTTCAAAGTGTGCCTGTCTTTCTTCAAGGTCTGTTTCTCTATTGTTTGGGACAAATGTGACTTTTACTTGAAAGCCAAATTTTAAATTACTGACGGTGTATTTTGTTAAGTGAACTAAATTAAATTTCACATTTGCCAATTATATTTCTCATCTGTAACCACTGACAAGAATCTTTAAGAAGTGTTTTTAAACCTTTTAAACAACTCAGATTTTTTTAATGTACTGTTTTATATTAGATATTTCAATAAACTGACTGAAACTTTCATTTCTGAATATTTAGATAATATGGTTATTTGGAGAATTATTAAGTTTAGTAAAATAAATTCAAGTATATGAGAACTGAGGAGAGAAACATAAATTGCTTTAATTTCTAAAAGCGTCCACACTAATTAGGATATACAGGCTCAAGTCTCTAATAAAGGCCCAGCCAAAAGAAACTGGAAGCACTTAAAATCATGGCTTTCCTCTAGGCATAAGAGAGAAAGAGGGGGAGAGATGCAAATTTTAAATGAGGTTTCCATTAAATGATTAATTTTTCTTGTTCACGTGTCAGTCTCTCCCTGCTTCCGCAGGCCCTCTCCATTTCCAAGGCATCATCAAGAGCTATTTTCTCACCATGAGATGACGACCAAACTCTCACAGCAAAATTGAAAAAGCCTTTAAAAGGAAAAAAAAAGTGAAAGGCACATTCTTGAGCACTTTCAATCACTGTAATTCTGCCCCAATGGGAGTCGGTCACTCCACACAAGCTTCCAGCCTGCAGCTCTCTTCTCCAAGGCTCTGGGAAAAAAACCCAATTTGTTGGCCTAACGAACAACAATATCAGACAGTAAATTCACGTTGGTGAAAAAATACTGGGGAGAACAATTTGGAGGGAGCGGGTGGAATTGACATCACTTTGCCCACTCTAAGCAAAGCATTATAAAAGAAGCAACCAAATGTTCAGGGAAGAAAAAAAGCATCTATCAGGCAAACAAATATCTACAGCAGCAAATGTCGGGGGCAGATTCCCTGGGCAACAGGAGGAACCAGCGAAACTTGCAAGGCTCCAGTACCATCAGACCCAGTGATTTCCCAAGAAATAATTTCAGAATGGAGGGAGAGTGAAAACTTTCCCAGCCCCCGAATCCTGAGATACACAACCGTGTCCCACCACTAGGTGGCTAGCTGCAAAGGCTGCAAGAGAGGCGGGGGAGGTGGAGGGCTGTTTTCTCTGCTTCCTCCCTTTCAGGACCATTGCCCAACCCAGAGGAGAGCCTACCAGCACCCACCTTGATCCCGTCCACTAAAAATGTCAGGTTAGGAAAAAAAAAACCACACACACACACACACACACACACACACACACACACACACAGCTCAGGCCTTAGAACCTGAAGTCACCAAGTAACAAGCCTCTCCTAAAAATTTATTCCCACCTAAGCTAAGCAATGGGAGGCAGACTAACCTGTATATTTTAAACTCTGCTGGGGTTTTCAAAGCACTGCCTCCCTTCGGGGCTTCTGAAATAAACCTTCTTGCCCACTGGCTGCTTTAGAGTGACAAGTGACGACGAAAGTAAGACACGAATGCCGGGTTGAGTTGCTGAAACGCTGCCCACGGAAGGCTATGCATCACCTACCCCCACAGTGTGTAGGGAGCCACAAGGTGATGGAACGGGCTGAATAAACACGAATCGTTTTATTGCTGGCCAGAAATTCTTCCCTTCATTCATCAAAGTGGGTGAATGAAAATATTAAGTAGGTAAGACATTTTCATGGACTGCTCACCGAGTATCCTTCTAAAGTCAAGCCCTTACTCAGTCTACCTTCTACCTTAGTATCAAATAAAGCGTTCTCCCGTGAAAGGGAAAAACCTCTTGCCCTTTTATGAAAAAGGTCGCATACTAGAGCTCAAATCTTGACCAGAAAAAAAAAGAAAAAGATGCTACATAAATTCCAGGTATTCCTAAATATATATGTTTACATGTACACAACACAATCATTTTAGGAAGCATCTAAGTTTCTGCCTCCCCCCCTTTTTTCTGTTTTTCATCAAAAGGAAGAGTCAAAATACGCGTTCTTAGGGTTTGACTCAGGATCTTACACACTCCATTTAGACAATATTTCCTGCCAGCTAAATGCAGGAAATCTAATGATTTGCATAGAAAACGTATCTAAAGCACCAGCACACTTACCTTTCTTTTCTTAACTGAGCCAAAATCTAACAATTTCAGTTATCACACTCCCAGAAAAGAAAAACCTGAAATACTGAATTATTTTCTAGGTGATCTGTACAGCCATCCTTTGATAATTCTATGAAAAGGCTAATTCCTCAACATCTGACTTTGCCTTTAAAAGGCTTCCTTCCACACGACGGGATTTCCCTAAGAAACATCCCAGCGGATGGTTTCCAGCAATAGTCTATATCAACTCAGCCTGCGCAGGCAAAGACTTGGCTTCTGCTCATTCCACCCCCGCCCCCCGAACACACACACCAGTTCACACAGAACCATCCCGGGCCGACTTGAAACGCTATTTTATGTGCATGTTTGCTCGTCGCTCCCCGAATGAATGCTTTTCCAACTGACCTTTCAACAGCTGCCGAGATGGCACGCTCTGCAGGGCGAGCGCTGGAAACTAGGAGATATGTTAGCATCCAAATCCCTGCAACCTTCTCAGCCCAAGTCCAGATTCTCTGAGTCCCAGGGCAGGAACCCTGAAGGGTCTGCAGAGCGGCTCTCCGAAGTGTCCTGCTCGCGACCCACTCGCCGGCAGCGGGTATCCTGCACGGGCGCAGCCCCAGCCCGCACGCCGCCCGACACCCGCACCCTGGCCCGCGGCGGACGCGCCGGGCACGTACCGGCCCTGCCTCTTACCTTCCCTGGCTTTCAGCAAGACCGTGTTGGCCACGATGTTTTCCAGCTCCATTGACAGTCGGCGGTCAGCAAGGGAGCCGGCCGGCGGGGCTGTCAGCGCCTGGGGTGCTGCCGCTGCTGCTGCCGCTGCTCGGGCTGCCGCCGCTGCTGCCGGAGCCGGGGGAGCCAGCAGCCCGCCTTGCCTACCGCATTATTCCTGCTCTCAGCCAAAGAGTTTCCCCCTCTGCAAAGACGAGCCGCCGCCGCCGCCGCCGCCGCCGCTTCTTCCTCCCTCTGTGTCCCCCCTCCCCCCCTCCCTCAACACGCTCCCCCCCACCCCCCACCCTCCGCGGGTCTCTGTCACTCCATTCTCCTCCCCTCCGGCTCCCTCGGATGCTTTAATGCCTCGGATGCTTCTGCCTCCCCTCCGTCCCTCCCGGGGGTGTGGTACTAGCAGGCTCGGGCGGCCGCACTGCGCAAGCGCCGGCCCAGGCGCGCCTCCTGCCTCGGTGCTCGCGGCGCGGGGCCTGCTGGGACCTGGAGTTCTCCCGGCCGCGCGGCGCCGGGGCTGAGCTGGGCTGGCGCGCGGCTGTCGGAGCGAGGACCCGCCCCGGGACGGCACCGAAAGCGAAGGCGGGCACCGCCAGGCCGACAGGCGACTCAAAGGCGGCCCAGCCAAGCCGAAGTCCCCAGCACCCCCGCGCAGGCTCCCGCTTGCCCCCTTCCCGCTCCGCCGCCAGCCCGGAAAGCGGAGTGCACAGGCCCCGGTGGCGGCGCGCGGAGCGCTGCGGCCCGGCAGGAGCCAGTGCGGGTCCCGAGCCGTGCTCGAAGTGGGAGGGCCGCCAGCTCGGCCGCGCGCCACAGCCGGCTTCCTCCGGTCCGCACCAGGCCCGCGAGGGTCTGAGTCCCGGGTCAGTGACGCGCGCCCAGGGTCCCCGAACGCGGCGGCGGCCGGCCCGGCCTGGCCCCTGCCCAGCGTCTCCCACGCGGCGCCTCGGGCCGCCGACAAAGATGCACTTTGTTTCCTCGGAGGGCGCGAAGGGCTCTGCGGGGTCGGCGGCGACCCGGCGCTGGCTGCCCGCGCTGCTCTCGGCGCGACCCTAGCGCCCCCCGGCGGCCGCGGTGCGCGGCGCGGGGTCTACGCGGACGGCGCCTGGGGCTCGGGGTCCAGCGTGGGAAGCTGCTCGTTCTGTGAATAAACTGCCTTCCAGCACACCCGGCCAGCAAATCCACGAGCCTCCCTGCAGCCAAACCCAGCCAGATTAAGTAATAAAAACGCAGACGGAGTCGCCGGAGTCTCCGCCGTGGGGAGCGTTAATGAGTAACAGCCAGGCCAGCGCCGAGCCGGCGTGGGATTAACGTTTTTAAATTCCGGTCTTATTTATTTTGGGGCTCTTAGCTCCTTCCAGTGTTATGCTGAGAACATCAGACTCCAGGTCTGTGCTCAGCCCCGTTTCCTTGCTCCCTCCGCTCCGAAGGCCCCACTCCTGGAAATGGGCTGTCTTCGGTCACCCGGGATCTGCCACGAGTGTCCTACGGCTGGGGGCGGGGCAGGCAGGTCCCAAAGAACAATGAGGCCTTTGCCTCCTCTGCATCCTGCGGGCCGGATATCCGTTCAGAAGCCGACTCTGGGCCTTCTCTGTCCAGAAGGAGGAAACCCTCTGTCCCCAGGGCTGCCAGGAAGTCGCAGGGAGGTGCCGAGAGAAACAGAGAACAGTTATTATGCATTGGAGAATATAAAGAAATCAATAAACCTTCCAGGTCTTGGAAACTGGTCTGGTCACTGATTTTAACAACCCAAGATTGTCTTCTTTCCTGGGGGAGTATACCCCCCACCACCACTTCCTGGTGTCTAGACTTGAGTCAGTGAGTCTCCCTGGGCCTCATTTATCTTGTCTGCAAAATGGGGACAATAACAGTTTACCTGTCAGAAGGTGGAGGGTTCAGCGGGTAACTTTTCAGGCACCTACCACTGCAGGAATTACTGTTCTGAGCAATCCAGGCTTGGTCTTTGCTACATATTCACATGCCTAGAGCCCTAACCTTTAATGAAAGGATCTCTCTCAGACAGCGAGACCCCTAAAGCTGGCAGCTCCTAGAGCCCTCCACCAACCACACTGGTCACTTGCTGGCAGCATAGGGCCTGATGAAGCCCGAAGTTTGTTTATTCGGCCAACATTAAAAAAAGAAGAAGAAAATTTGTGAATGCCTTTAGATGGCTTATGCACCATAACAATTTTCTCGGGCCTGGCGCGGTGGCTCACGCCTGTAATCCCAGCACTTTGGGAGGCTGAGGCGGCAGGATCACGAGGTCAGGAGATCGAGACCATCCTGGCTAACACGGTGAAACCCTGTCTCTACTAAAAATACAAAAAAAATTAGCCGGGCGTGGTGTTGGGCGCCTGTAGTCCCAGCTATTAGGGAGGCTGAGGCAGGAGAACGGCGTGAACCCGGAAGGCGGAGGTTGCAGTGAGCCGAGATCGCGCCACTGCACTCCAGCCTGGGCGACAGAGCAAGACTCTGACCCAAAAAAAAAAAAAAAAAAACAATTTTCTCAAAGGTTGTTTTTTGTTTTTTTGTTTTTTTGTTTTGTTTTGTTTTGAGACAGTTACTCAGTCACCCAGGCTGGAGTGCAGTGGCCCAATCTCGGCTCACTGCAACTTTGGCCTCCCAGGTTCAAGCGATTTTTGTACTTCAGCCTCCCAAGTAGCTGGGATTACAGGTGTGTGCCACCATGACTGGCTAATTTCTGTATTTTGAGTAGAGACGGGGTTTCGCCATAATGGCCAGGCTGGTCTTGAACTTCTGGACTCAAGTGATCCAACCCGCTTCTGCCTCCCAAAGTGCTGGGATTACAGGCATAAGCCACCGTGCCTGGCTCAAAGTTTCATGAGCATACAAATCACGGGGGATCTTGTTAAAATGCAGATTGCATATGGATAGATCTGGGGTGGTTTCTGAGATTTTGCTCTTTCTAACAAACTCCAGGGCTCTGTCGATCCTCGTGGTCAGTAGACCACGCTCTGAGTTGAAAAGGTCTCTAGTTTACCATAACTCCCTATTGTCTTATACCCAGCCCAAGTCGCTAGTGATTTTATCTATCTGGCCTGTATAGACATTTAAGTTTTCCATCCTGGGAACCCCTGCCTCTCCCTCTCATTTTACAGATGTGAAACAGACCCAAAGTAAGTGAGCTGGCATGGTCACTCAGCAAGTTAGTGTTAGACTATTTTTTTGTCCACTACAAGCTGTTGCATCCTGCCTACACAAATAAATGGTTGTACATCAGGTTTTTGTGCCTCTATGAGGAGATTCACACATTCCAATGCAAGAATGGAATAATAATGGCTAGCATTTACTCAACACCAACTGTGGGCCAGGCCCTTGTGGTCTTTTAAATGGATTATCTCCTTGAACACAACATCCAGATGAGGTAGGGAACACAGGCCTATTTTATAGATAAAGTACCAGGTTAAGAAAGGTTTTATAGGCTGGGCACGGTGGCTCACGCCTATAATCCCAACACTTTGGGAGGCCAAGGCAGGCAGATCACCTGAGGTCAGGAGTTCGAGACCAGCCTAACTAACATGGTGAAACCCCGTCTCTACTAAAAATACAAAAATTAGCTGGGTGTAGTGGCAGGTGCCTTGTAATCCCAGCTACTCGGGAGGCTGAGGCAGGAGAATGACTTGAACCCGGGAGCCAGAGGTTGCAGTGAGCCAAGATCGTGCCATTGCACTCCAGCCTGGGCAACAGAGCGAGACTTTTTTTTTCCCTCAAAAAAAAAAGAAAGGTTTTATAATTTGTCCAGGGTCACATAACTAATAATCCTGGGAAGACCCAGGATTTGAACCCATCAGCCTGACTCAGAGTTGGTGCCCTTAATTTCTGGCTTGCACAAGCTAGCCAGCACAGCTTGGTTGTAACTGTTCTGTGTGGCTGCCAGGATGAACTTGTATTATAAGAAGGCAAAGCACGCAGTTGACTAAATCATTAAGACTTCAAGGGGTTTTCCATTTTCATCTATAATTCCACCATTATGGCTTTATTCCTTTCAATTAACTGCACTAACAACTCGTGGTCTTCTTGAAAAATGGGTTTGATTCAAGGAAGAGTAGGCTATTAAATATCAATAGCTAAGTAGTGAATCATTGACAGCCAGCTGAGAGCAAGAAGGGAAATCCAAATGGAGGAGTAGGGGTGAGGATGGAGGGATGGGAATACGTCAAAGACAGCCAGCTTCAGACTCCACTCAGGAGCAGCTGAGCCAAAAATGCAAAAGAAGTCAGATGTGGTGGCTCATGCCTGCAATTCCAGCACTTTTAGAGGCTAAAGCAAGGGTGCGGGGGTGGCGGGGTGGAGATCGCTTGAGCCCAGGAGTTCGAGACCAACCTAGGCAACATAGCGAGACCCTGTCTCTATGAAATAAACCTAAAAATTAGCCAGGTATGGTGGCACTGAGCTATGATCGCCCCACTGCACTCCAGCTTGGGTGACAGAGTAAGACTGTCTCTAAAAAATAAAAAAGCAAAAGAAACAGGGAACCTTCAAATTCTTCTGTCAGCGCCTGTATCTGCCATGAATAAAGCTGCTGGGTCAGAGTTCTTGTAAATAGAAGTCTACTATGCTGGAAAGCCACAAACCTATCGGCCTTCTAAAATATGGATTCCTTTTGCCTGAATAATCAAATTGGCTTTCTGAATAGTCCAGGAACTGGAGTTTCCATCCCTTTCCTTGACTCAAAGCTTTCTAATCCTCAGGAAGCAGCTGCAGATAGAGCTTCCATTCTCTCATTTATTCTCTTCTCCTTCAGAGTTTACCTTTATGTGTCCAGCCCTGCAGGGAGTTCAAGGCAGTTTCCCAGGGAGCTCACCACTGGGAAGGAAAACACACCGGATGCAAACAACCTCCATACAATGGAATAAGGGCCATTGTGGAGACACACACAAAGGACTTTGCAAACAGGGGAAGAAGTGATTTCAGGCACCAAGAGAGGAGAAATGTGAGCTGAAAGCAAATCTGGAGGCTTGAGGTTTCCAGTTAACATGTCCTCCCCTCTGAATTCCCTTCATCAATGGACCTCAGTGGTTATCAATTGGACATTAAAAGTTTTACTATGGGCGGGGCACAGTGGCTCACGCCTGTAATCCCAGCACTTTGGGAGGCCAAAGTGCTCCCAAAGTAGCTGGGATTACAGGTGCACACCACCACACCTGGCTAATTTTTGTATTTTTAGTAGAGGTGGGGTTTCACCATGTTGACCAGGCTGGTCTTGAACTCCTGACCTCAAGTGATCCACCCACCTTGGCCTCCCAAAATGCTGGGATTATAGGTGTGAGCCACCATGCCCAGCCAATATTTTTCTTTAAAGTCAGCTCACTTTGAAAACTTTAATTTATCCTAACCAATAATATTTGTGAAATGTGAGGAGTAGTAGAAGTCTCATGCTCGAGCAAACCAATCTCCAAGCAACACGTGGTGTCTTTGCAGCCTTTGGTTTGCAGATGAACTGGCCAATATTAATGAATCGACTGGTTTTGCCAGGTGATTGTTACCTGTACACATCTAACCACCTAGCTTGGTCACGAGATTTTGTGGGATCATTTGTCTTGCATCAGTTCTCAACTGCAAGTTCAGAAAAGAAGATTCTTGCTGAAATGCACACACCTGCTGATTGTCTCAGCCACATGTGGTTGCCAAACTCCCGTCACTACAGCAATTTAACACAGTCTTCTTTAATGAAAAGGAAAGTCCTCCTTCCCTGGTGCCATGTTCAGTTAGGAGGGTTCCCACAGTAGATGTGTTACAAAGTTTAATGAGACAGCTTTTCAGTCCATGCACCTTTGTCCGGTACCCATCCCATTACTACACCCAGAACCTCATCCAATCCTCCAAGGCAGGTACTTTCGAAAGACATTGTTGCCTCCATTGTATACAGAGGAAACTGAGCCTCAGAGAATTAGAAGTTCTGCTGCCTAAGGCCAACTGATTAAGTGGATGGTGAGGCTAGTTATTTAGGTGTCTACTTTCCCTACTCAAAGGCCTAAAATATGTCTTTTTCATCTTTTGATTCTCTTTTCTATCGAACCTAGTACATGCCTGACACAGGGAGCATTTGGCCATATTTATTGACTTATACCACATATGGCATGACTCAGCCCCACCTGGGCCTCCCGGCTGCTAACTTATGCCATACTAGGTAACTATCAAAATTCCCACATCTCTGCCAGGTCAGATTTTAAAAGGGAAAAAATTAGGGGAGATTGGTCTCCTATCAGAGGTCAGCGTGTTACAGAAAGTCAAGGGCAGACTGTCAGTCCCTGGAACTTCCAGCTCTCTGATGGTACCTCTGCCCTTGAACCTAGCATCTCCTATAATCAACCCAGTAGTTAAATTGGTCCCAGAATTTTAAAGGAAACTAGGCAAACCAACTTCGATTCCATTTTCAGACTGAGTAAAACACAAGATGTTTAACCCAAAAATGGCACACAGAAAGTTGAGCATTTTTTTGTTTGGTTCAGTGATGAAACAGTCAATAGATTTAGATGGAGGAAAAATGTTCAAATTGGCAAGGAAATTACACAGTAAAAATATAAAAATTAATTCTGTACTTTCAGAGTAGGTGAAGGAAAAATAACCTCTTCTCCAGTAATTTTTACTTATTTTTATATATATTTTTTGAGATGGAGTTTTGCTCTTGTTGCCCAGACTAAAGTGCAATGGCGCCACCTTGGTTCACTGCCTCCTGGGTTCAAGTGATTCTCCTGCCTTAGCCTCCCGAGTAGCTGGGATTACAGGTGCCTGCCACCACGCCCAGCTAATTTTTTGTAGTTTTGGTAGAGATGGGATTTCACCATGTTGGACAGGCTAGTATTGAACTCCCGACCTCAGGTGATCCACACACCTCAGCCTCCCAAAGTGCTGGGATTACAGGCATGAGCCACCGTGCCTTGCCCCTTTTCCAGTAATTTACTTAAAAGCCAATGATTTCCTGTTAATATAGGTAAGGAAAGAATCCAGACCATCACTTGTGGTCTCTTTATGACCAGCATCTATCAGGTGATGACATGCCTGAAGCTAGTCAATTGTTTTGCATGGTAGCCTATATTGGACATATAGATACGATCTTATCAATGGTAGAACTCCTTCTTAAGAGAGGAGGAGGAGGCAGGCTGAATTAAATGCATTAGGAGCCCTTATAACCAGATGACTCATAGGTGAAGTGGGCTCACAGGGTTTCAATCCTCCTGCTGCGATAGCATAAACTTTCTTTTATTTATTTTATTTTTTTTTGAGATGGAGTCTCACTCTTGTCACCCAGGCTGGAGTGCAGTGGCACGATCTCGGCTCACTGCAACCTTCGCCTCCCAGGTTCAAGTGATTCTCCTGCCTCAGCCTCCTGAGTAGCTGGGATTACAGGCGCCCTCCACCACACCCAGCTAATTTTTTGCATTTTTAGTAGAGATGGGGTTACATCATGTTAGCCAGGCTGGTCTTGAACTCCTGAACTTAGGTGATCCACCCACCTCGGCCTCCCAAAGTGCAGGGATTACAAACGTGAGCCACTGCACCCAGCCACATAAACTTTCTGTTGCTCCCAAAACTCTGAGTCCAGTTATTTTTGAAGCCTTGGAATAAAGCGGTTACTGACCTAAGATAGGCCATTATATGCACGTGAATATTTCATTGCCCCGATAAAAGGAGGATATATTTTGTCCCTCATTGAAATCTCAGCTAGCCAGTTATATGTTAAATGTAATGCATTGCACAGAATGATTTTTTTTTACAATTACATAAAATAGAATATAATATCTAATTTGCCCAGTTGGTTTGGAGCAGCTCAAGTCCTCCTGTAGTGGCATCTCAGAGCAAAACTGTGAGTTGATGTGCTGTAGAAATGAGCTTGTGCAGGAGCAGTTAGATACAGTTGGAGCACTCACTCCAAGCAGCTGTCATAGTCTCCTCCATGGAGAGAGGATGCCACCTAGCATGAACTCTGGAGAGCTGCATCCGGCCCCCAAATGGCAAAAGCAAGCTGCAAGCTCCGCAAACTTCGTGTGCTCCAGGATACCAATCAGTCCCCTCCAGTCCAGACTGAATGTGACCTCTGTTTGGGGGGAGGTGGGAGGCAGGTCAGCCTGGGGGAGACACTGGTTAATGTGTGTCCCAGTCCTTTAGGGCTGCTACAACAAAGCATCTTAGACTGGGTAACTTATAAACAATAGAAATGGATTGCCTGTAGTTCTGGAGGCCAGAAAATCAAGATCAGGGCACCAGCAGATATGGTGTCTGGTGAGAGCTCACTGCTTCATGGATAGTGCCTTGTTGCTATGTCCTCACATCACAGAAGAAGCAAAAGAGCTCCCTCAGGCCTCTTTTATCAGGGCGCTAATCCTATTCAGGAGGACTCCATTCTCATGACCCAGTCGCTCTCAAGGCTCCAGCTCTTAATACCCCAGGAGGGCCAGGATGGGGAAAAAGAGGCAAGATCAAGGGTGCGCTACATGGTGTCCTCCCAAGTTAGCAGATCCTGCATCACAGGAGGGAGGAAGGAGTATTTCAAAGGAGAAAAACAGTCCCTAAGGAGGTCTGTATGGGGCTAAAAAGGTGATAGAATTTTTAGCTCACATCCTGCTTTATGTTTGCCTTATCGGCATTGTAATTTTAATTTCTGTCTGTTATTTCTAAGGCTTTAGTTTAAAAGGACTGCCTGTCCTAGATGGGATTGGAGAATTGAGAGAAAGGCATGTGATCCTCCTGGGACCCAGAGGTAAGTACAAGGAGAGCAGCAGCAGCCCAGAGAAGGGCTGGAGGGGACCGGAGAAGCAGGTGTCTGCAGTGAGCTGGATACCTAAGGTGAAGAGCCTGCCCAGGATCCATATGAACAAAATGGAAAGTTTCTTTGGGGCTCCCGAGAGGTCCTGAGAATGAATCTTGCTAGTCCGGGCAAGTAGGGGCTCTGGTTGTTGGACTTTTGGATACCAACGTCAGTAACTTTTTTGGTGGCTGCAATGAACTGAATATGTTCCCCCAAAATTCAGATTGAAATTCTAATCCCTAATGTGATGGTATTAGGAGGTGGGACCTTTGAGAGGTAATTAAGTCATGAGCATAGAGCCTTCATGAATGGGACTAGTGCTTTTATAAAAGGGACTTCAGAGAGCTCTTCCACCCTGTCCCCATCATGTGAAGATACAACGAGAAGTCAGCAGCAGGCAACCCAGAAGAGGGCCCTCATCAGAACCTCATCATGCTGGCTCCCTGATCTCAAACCTCCAGCCTCTAGAACTGCGTGAAAGAAATTTCTGTTGTTTATAAGCCACACAGTCTATGGTACTTGTTACAGCAGCCGGAACTAAGACAGTAGCCCAGCATGTCAAAGCAGAACCTGACAAAATAAGGTCGCATTGTTCAAAGATGTGTGACTTCCTTCCTTTGCATTTATTGAGTGACTATTAAGTAGGAAGCATAGTTAGGCACCACAAAGATGACTCAGACATGCAAGCCCTTTTTTAAACAGCTTGTAGGTGTTTAGGGCCAACAAGTTACACACACAAGAAGCCGGAATAGAAGACAGATCAACATGAGAAGTACAGACTGCTGTAAGAAGGGTGTTTTAAGCTGTTTGGATCCAGCGTTGGCAAAAATCTCCTAGAAATTGCTGCCTTCACTCACTGTGGAGGGAGTGTAAACTGGCACAGCATTTCTTGAAGGTAGTTTGGCAATACATAACAAAAATCATAAAAACACACCTAGGGGCCGGGCATGGTGGCTCACTCCTGTAATCCCAGCACTTTGGGCGGCCAACGTGGGCGGATCACGAGGTCAGGAGTTCAAGACCAGTCTGACCAATATGGTGAAACCCTGTCTCTACTAAAAATACAAAAATTAGCCGGGTGTGGTGGCCCGCGCCTGTAGTCCCAGCTGCTCAGGAGGCTGAGGCAGGAGAATCGCTTGAACCTGGGAGGCAGAGGTTGCAGTGAGCCAAGATAGCGCCACTGCACTCCAGCCTGGGCAACAGAGCAAGACTCCATCTCAAACAAACAAACAAACAAACAACAACAACAACAAAAAAAAATCACCTAGCCCTTAGTCATAGCAGTTCCAATTCTAGAAAAACACCCTAAAAAATTAGATAAGAACGTGTACAAAGATTTGGCTACAAGGATGTATAAAGATTACATTATTGATTATAAAATGAAGAAAAAGTTGAAACAACACAAATTTCCAAGAATAACAGATTGGTTAAGTAAATTATGAAACAACACTTCAGTGGTATTCCTGCCGAAAATGTTTAACCTGAATCTAATCAGGAGGAAATATCAGACCAACCAAATAGGAGATGTTCCACAAAAGAGCCAGACTGTATTCCTCAAAAATGTCAAGGTCAAGAAAGATAAAGAATGACTGAGGAACGGTTCCAGATTAAAAGAAACTAAAGAGGCCAGGCCCAGTGGCTCACACCTGTAGTCTTAGCACTGTGGGAGGCCAAGGCAGGCAGATCACTTGAACCCAGGAGATTGAGAACCAGCTGGGCAACACGTTGAAACCCCATCTCTCCAAAAATACAAAAATTAGCTAGGCATGATGGCACGTGCCTGTAGTCCCAGCTACGTAAGAGGCTGAGGTAGGAGGATTGCTTGAGCCCCAGAGGTCAAGGCTGCAGAGAGCTGTGATTGCACCACTGCACTCCAGCCTGGGTGAGAGAGCAGAACCTTGTCTCAAAAACAAAACAAAACAAAACAAAAACTAGAGACAAGACCACTAAATGTGCCATGTGTGATACTGCATTAGATCATGGTAGGGAGGTGAGTGGCTACTATGAACGATATTGTTGGGACATTTGATTAAATTTGAATATGGCCTGTGCATTAGATAACAGTATATCAATGTTAAAATTCCTGGTTTTGAGCATTGTAATAGTGTTATTATATAAGAGAATATCCTTGTTCTTAAAAAATACACTGTCAAATATTGTGGGGCTTTAAAAAGTGAATTAGGGCTGGGGGCAGTGGCTCACACCTGTAATCCCAGCACTTTGGGAGGTCACAGTCACCTCAGGTCAGGAGTTCATGACCAGCCTGGCCAACATGGCAAAACCTGTCTCTACTAAAAATACAAAAAAATTAGCCAGGCATGGCGGTGGGTACCTAATCCGAGCTACTTGGGAGGCTGAGGCAGGAGAATTGCTTGAACCCGGGAGGCAGAGGTTGCAGTGAGCCAAGATTGTGCCACTGCACTCCAGCCTTGGCGATAAAAGCAAAACTCTGTCTCAAAACACAAAAAAAGTGAATTAGTTATTTAATCTGCAAACTAGGATAGGCATCAAAGATTTTGAAGAAACAAACCATGATTTAAAAATAGTTCGGCCAGGCATGGTGCCTCACACCTCTAATCCCAGCACTTTGGGAGGCCGAGGTGGGCAGATCACCTGAGGTCAGGAGTTCAAGACCAACCTGACAAACATGGCAAAACCCCATCTCTATTAAAAATACAAAATTAGCCAGGTGTGGTAGTGCATGCCTGTAATCCCAGCTACTCAGGAGGCTGAGGCAGGAGAATCACTTGAACCCGGGAGGCAGAGGTTGCAGCGAGCTGAGATCACGCCATTGTACCCCAGCCTGGGCAACAGAGTGAGACTCCATCTCAAAAAAAAAAAATATATATATATATATATATAGTTCAAGGCAACAGTAGTTTTGTGATAAAACACAGAGGATTAACCACCAAAAGAATGATGTTGATGATAATTGCCACAGGGAAAGGATGTGTCAGCTGGGGGTGTCAGAAGTGGCTGCACAGTGAGAATTTAGCTGGACCTTCCACCAGATTCATCTGAATTTTCTAGGAGTCTGCCATGTGCCAAGCACTGTGCTAAGTGCTGGGGATATAGCAGTGAGCAAGATGGGCATGATCCTTGCCCTGTCAAGCTTCTGTTCTAGGGAGGAACCCAACCAATACCCAGTAAATAGATAAAGTAATTGCAATTTTAAGTTTCCAGTAAAAGGAAACAAGGGCCAAGACAGAGACATTCACAGTCATTGGGGAAGTCTTCTTGGGGAGGATGCCATCAAAGCCAGGAACTAAATAATCAAGAAGAGCTAGTCAGATACGTGTGGAGGGTAACAGCATGTCAATCAAGAGGACCGCATGTGCCCAGGTGAGGGGTAGCTTTTGGGGAGGTGGAAGTAGACCAGTATAGCTAACACAGGGATGGGGTCCAGAGGAGCCCAAAAGGAGATGTCTGAAAGGAGGCAGGCGTGCAGACCTGCAGGGGCACAAGCCACGTAGGGCTTTGTACAAATTTGTGTTTTCCTCTAATGAGATGGAAAGCCACGGAAGAGCTTTAAGTACGAGATGAAACAGTGGTTGGTGTTTTAAGAAGCATCACTGTTGATGCTGGGCAGAGAATGGACTGAAAGGAGGCAAGAGTGAGAGCGAGAGGCCAGTTAAAAGCGGGCAGGGGGAAAGGGAAGCTGTCAGATGGGGGCAGTCCTCATGCTTGGACTTTTGCAATGTCCCCAGATAAAGTTCCACATACCGTTACAGAGAGAGACTGACGGGACTGAAAAAGACCATCCCACACCTGTTAATCTGGTTCTCATGACGAGTGCTCCTGGCCTGAATAAATATTTCTGCCTAAGTCCTATAATCAGCCTGTGGGGAGCATTTCATATTACAGTTTTCGTTGTGCTGTGTCTCAGTGTGGGTGTCCCTAGACCTGGAGATAAGGATTCAAATGCAAGTAGCTTATTTGGGAATGGAGGTAAGGGAGGCGAACTAACACAGGGAAAGCAGCCAGTGAAGGGCGTGTTAAGTTACCTCCATGGTGACCAGGACTGGATCTGTGGGAAGACCCTGGGAGGTGCATGCCCCAGATAGTCCACTCAAGAGGCGAGGGAGCTGGGGTATTTCTACACGAATTCCCTCCACCCAGCCATTGCTGAGGGCTGCAGGCAGCGGTATAAATTCCCAAGCACCTCTTGTCTTTCCTCAGGGGTGGGTAGACCAGGTTTCTGCAGTTATGCAGAAAGAACCCCACACAAAGATGCAAATCCTGGCAGCTGGAAATCTCTGGAGCCCAAAGAAGCGGCAGGGTCTGAGGATACCAGAGAGATGTGAAAGCTATACTCTGTGTCATTGTTGTTTCACTTTTAAAATAGACCTCTGCCATATGGTGGCTCATGCCTGTAATCCCAGAACTATGGGAGGCCAAGGCAGGAGGATCGTTTGATGTCAGGAGTTCAAGACCAGCCTAGGCAACATAGTGAAACCCCTGTCTCTACAAAAAAAAAATTTTTTTTAATTAGCTGGGTGTGGTGGTGCACAGCTGTAGTCCTAGCTACTTGGGAGGCTGAGGCGGGAGGATCCCTTGAGCCCAGGAGTTTGAGGCTGCAGTGAGCCATGATTGTGCCATTGCACTTCAGCCTGGGTGACAGAGTAAGGACCTATCTCAACAAATAATAATAATATAATATAATACACCTCACATGATGGAAGTAATCTTGCCTCTTGACAGCCAGGAGACCCTCAGAAGCTGTGAATGAGTTGCATGAGAAAAACGATGGTGGCCTGGACTGAGGTGGAGGCAAATGTAGGTGGAGACAAGACAGCGTCTCCTTTGGATGCTGCTGGCCCACAGTGGGGAGGGAAGGGTGGGAACTGTAGGGGATAAAAGACATTTTTTTCTCATCCATCTCTAGATTCTCTAGATTCTGAGACCCTCTATAACCAAAGACGGAGTAACAAGAGAAAAGCATACACATTTATTGAATATATTTTACGTGGCATGGAACCATCCACAGATGAAGACCCAAAGGAACAGGGAACCCTGTGTCTTTTCATGCTTAGTTTTGATGGACAGTCATGCAGCAGTATGACTGGACAAAGGGGATGTGATCTAATGGCAATAAACTGAGGGAACTTAGCAAGGCCTGTTTGTTCATATTCCTCTCTGTATCCCTGTGTCTCCAGACATAAGGACATTCCTCTCCTCTGGGTACAGGCTGGGCACCCCTGGAATGAGGGCCTTCTTCAGAGGAAGGTCAGAGGATTCTTTCATGGTCTGCTTCAGGGGAGAAGGGCAGGAGGGGGTCAGAAAGTGACCTTCCTGCTTTTGCTGTTTTCCAAATGCCATGGTGCTGTATTTTGGGATATGGTGTTCTGAACCCCATCAGAATCAAGATGACTCCTACTTTCTGGCTTGAATGATTGTATGGACTGTGAGGCCATGTACTGACCTGGGGAGGTTTGGGGAAGTTGGTGGCGGGGAACAGATTTGAAGCAAGAGTTTGAGGTGCATAAGAGGCATCTGCGTGGAGATGTTGGCAGGCGGCACTCGGAGGACAGGCCTGGGCTGGAGACACAGCTCTAAAAGATGACAGGCTGCCAGGAGTTGGAGGGGAAAGAGGGATAAATGGGCAAAGTACAGAGGATATTTAGGGCAGTGAAGCTATTCCATATGATAATATTACGGTGGATATGTATCCTTATACATTTGTCAAAACCCATAGAATGTACAACACCAAGAGTGAACCTGAGTTTAAACTTGGACTTTGAGAGATAATGGCACATCATTGTAGAGTCACCGAGTGTAACAAATCTACCATTGCAGTTT
Organism: Pongo abelii; assembly: GCF_028885655.2. NCBI lineage: Eukaryota > Metazoa > Chordata > Mammalia > Primates > Hominidae > Pongo > Pongo abelii. Next base: position 126,244,218 of record NC_071993.2, on the reverse strand, counting down.
GGGATGCTCATAGTGGGAGAGGCTGAGAATAGGGGCTATGGGAGATCTCTCTGTACTTTGCTCAATTTGCTGTGAACCTAACACTGTTCTAAAATATAAAGTTTGGCAGGGTGCAGTGGCTCTCACCTGTAATCTCCGCACTTTGAGAGGCCAAGGCAGGTGGATCACCTAAGGTCAGGAGTTCGAGACCAGTCTGGCCAACATGATGAAACCCCGTCTCTACTAAAAATACAACAATTAGCTGGGCATGGTGGCACGGACCTGTAGTCCCAGCTACTCAGGAGGCTGAGGCAGGAGAATCGCTTGAATCCAGAAGGCTGAGGTTGCTGTGAGCCAGGATCGTGCCACTGCACTTCAGCCTGGCAACAGAGTGAGACTCCATCTCAAAAAATAAATAAATAAATAAAGTCTTTTTAAAAGGGTGGAGGCTGGGCACAGTGACTCACGCCTGTAATCCCAGAACTTTGGGAAGTCGAGGTGGGCGGATCACCTGAAGTCAGGAGTTCAAGACCAGTCTGGCCAACATGGTAAAACCCTGTTTCTACTAAAAATACAAAAATTAGCCAGGCATGGTGGCAGATGCCTGTAATCCCAGCTACTCAGGAGGCTGAGGCAGGAGAATCACTTGAACCCAGGAGGCAGAGGTTGCAGTGAGCCGAGATCGTGCCATTGCACTCCAGCTTGGGCAACAAGAGTGAAACTCCATCTCAAAAAAAAAAATGGTGGAGGGAACAGGCTGCAAGGAGGAGAACAGCTCAGAAGTAGGCAAGCCAAGGTGTGCCTGGGGGTGGGCAGAAAGGGGGATGACTCAGCCTAAAGAATTCAAACAAGGCCTAGTGGGTGGCACACACTTCCCAATCAGCCTGTGAGTGAAGGTTTATACGGAGACAGACTCTGAAAGGTGAATGAATCCATGGGGCTTTGAATCAAGGACGACTCAACTCCTCCCAATCCTGGGCTGCTTGCCTTTGACATTAACTTGGAGCAGCACAAGACCATGCTGGAGAATGCTGGGGATAAGTTTAGAAGGGAAGCGTTGGCCGGGTGTGCTGGTTCACACCTATAATTCCAGCACTTTAGGAGGCTGAGGCAGGAGAATTGCTTGAACCCATGAGTTTGAGACCAGCATGGGCAATATAGAGAGATCTTATCTCTAAAAAAAAATTTTAAATTAGCCAAGCATGGTGTTGCACACCTATAGTCTCAGCTACTCAGGAGGTCGACGCAGGGGGATCACTTAAGCCTGGTAGGTTGAGGCTGCAGTGAGCTATGAATGCATCGCTGCACTCCAGCCTGGGTGACAGAATAAGACTCTGTCTCAAAAAATAAAAATTAAAAATTAAAAAAAGAGGACTTGGCTGGGAGACAGGGCTTGGTTCTGAGACTTCATCTTTCCTGAACCCAGGAGAGAGCTGAATCTGGGGCTCCTCTTCAATGAGGAAAAAAAAAAGGCAGAAAAAAAAATGTATGCTTTTTGCCGTGGAAAGAGGAAGAACTCAGCAAAACCCACAGTCCTGCTTGCCATCTCTAATTGCAGCCTCAGCTACCAGAAAGTTAACTTGTGGTTCCAGGGGGGTATTTTCCTAATCATCATAAAAATGAGCATATATCTTTTCATTTGCCTCCCCCTCAACTAGGTCCAAATTTTTTCCCTCCCAAACTGAAAAGGGAGAATTTCAGTCATTTTCTACTCGTTTACTCATGAGAATAAGGCCAGTTCATCTCTTTCCCTTTCTTTCTTTTCTTTCTTTCTTTCTCTTTCTTTCCTTCTTTCTTTCCTTCCTTCCTTCCTTCTTTCTCTCTCTCTCTCACTCTCTCCTTCCTTCCTTCCCTTCTTTTTCTTTCTTTTTTTTGTTATCTTTTTTGTTGTTGTGGTTGTTGTCTCTTTCTTTCCCAGGAAAAATGTGTGTTCTTGTTGCAATCGCTAGAGAAAGCTGAATAATTTTTTTTTCTTTTTTCTTTTCTTTTTTTTTTTGAGATGGAGTCTCGCCCTGTAGCCCAGGCTAGAATGGAGTGACGTGATCTCAACTCACTGCAACCTCCGCCTCCCGGGTTCAATTGATTCTCCTGCCTCAGCCTCTCCAGTAGCTGGGATTACAGACATGCACCACCACACTTGGCTAATTTTTGTATTTTTTGTGGAGACAGAGTTTCACCATGTTGGACAGGCTGGTCTTGAACTCCTGACCTCAAGCGATCCACCCGCCTCGGCCTCCTAAAGTGCTGGGATTACAGGTGTGAGCCACCACACCCGGCCAAAAGATTTTTTTTTTTTTTTTTTTTTTCAGAATGTGTGTAGAAAGCACGTTTCAGCCATCCTGCCAGTGCTGCTTATTGACTCACTTGACAAACTTGCTCTGGGTAGTTGCTGCGAGCCAGGGATTAGCTGAGCCTTGGGATTCCAGGGATGAGTAAGACATGAGCTCTATCCTCAAGAGGTTCACAGTATTGTTAAGACCCAGACAAGGCAATAGAAAATTCCAATGCCATATGACAGGAGCTGGGAGCACTGAGAATGAGAAGGGCATGGTGTTTTCTAGGCAGCTGTTAGGGGTCTCTAACCAGGACGAGCTGGGAAAGTGGTCAGGGAGTGCTTGGCGGAACAGCTGCTCCTTCCTCCTAAGGCTCATATTGGTGATCAAAAATCAATCGTGGTTATCTTTTGTTGGAATGAACAAAAGGGGGACTCTACTAGTCCTACCAGGGGAAGTCGTCAGTTGCCACAGCCCGAGACTAGCTGGACACTTTGCAAATCTTAACAGGCCATTGGGAGGCTCTTGCATGAAATTCCTTCTGGGCCTCTGGGTCAGAGATTCTAGGGTATTTCATTTCTTTGGCAGAGATCAGCAGACTAGAAGGCCTACATGTACACTGGAAAGCCCCCAACCAAGGGATCCCTGGACGACTTGAGGTAAACTATTTAACCACAGGCAACTGCCTCAGCTTCCTGTTTGGTCAAGAAGTGATAAGCAGTGAAACTTCATCTCCAATGGCCAAAAGCCCTGGGAATTGTGCTGCTGTGCTCGGCCTCTCTGCCTGGTGTGAAGCAAACAGTAACGCTTTGTTGAGCTTGCCTGAAATGCCCATGTGAAGAATGACTGTTGAATGCTTGAGATTTATGGAGATAAAAATTACAGAATGTCTTAGCTTGATTTACATTGATGGAAAAAGCAAAAAAGATACCTATAAGGCAGTGCGTTTTTAAGATGAAAATTAAACCATACATTAAACAGAAAATATTTAAAATGTCAGGCACAAGTTAATACAGTGGAAGTTAACTCTTTCTCCATCTGACAAAGAGAACTTTTTTCAAAATCGGACCAAGCTATTGGACACCCAGGCTGGAGTGCGATGGTGTGATCTCGGCTCACTGCAACCTGTGCCTCCCAGGTTCAAGTGATTCTCCTGTCTCAGCCTACCGAGTAGCTGCAATTACAGGTGCCCACCACCATGCCTGGCTAATTTTTTTGTATTTTTAGTAGAGAGAGGGTTTCACCATGTTGGCCAGGCAGGTCTTGAACTCCTGACCTCAGGTGATCCATCTGCCTCTGCCTCCCAAAGTGCTGGGATTACAGATGTGAGCCACCATGCCTGCCCAAGATGTCTTTCTAATCATAGCTACAGTCCATCTCAGGTAGATGGGGGTTTGATAGGTGTCTGACCATTGTGGTCACCCTTATTCCTCATAGTTAGCTTGCTTTATTTATTTATTTATTTTTTGAGACAGCATGTCACTGTGTCACTCAGGCCCTTATTCCTTATAGTTACCTTTATTTATTTATTTATTTTTGAAACAGCATATCACTCTGTCACCCAGGCTGAAGTGCCGTGGTGCAAACATAGCTCACTGCAATCTTAACCTCCTGGGCTCAAGCAATCCTCCCACCTCAGCCTCCCAAGTAGCTGGGACTACAGGCATGCACCACCATGCCCTACTAATTTTTGTACTTTTTTGTAGAGACAGGGTCTCGCCATGTTGTCTAGGCTAGTCTTGAACTCCTGACTTTAAATGATCCACCTGTCTCGACCTCCCAAAGTGCTGGGATTACAGGTGTGAGCCACCGAGCCCTGCTCATAGTTAGCTTTAAAGAAAAAGCTGGGCTGGGTGCGGTGGCTCACGCCTATAATCCCAGCACTTTGGGAGGCGGAGGCAGGTGGATCACGAGGTCAGGAGTTTGAGACTAGCCTGGCCAATATGGTGAAACCCATCTCTACTGAAAATACAAAAATTAGCCGGGTGTGGTGGCGCATGCCTGTAACCCCAGTTACTCGAGAGGCTGAGGCAGGAGAATCGCTTGAACCTGGGAGGCGGAGGTTGCAGTGAACCAAGATGGTGCCACTGTACTCCAGCCTAGGTGACAGAGTGAGACTCCATCTCAAAAAAAAAAAAAAAAAAAAGAAAAGAAACGATAAAAGAAAAAACTGGCAAGGTTTCCTGAGTCAAAGCACAGCCCAGACCCAGCAGGTGACTCAAGGCAGAAGAGGTTAAGCTGCCCTGAACAGGTAGATTCCCAGTATCTTTCTTTCCTTGCCTGCGTGTCCCTGTGGCTTCCAGGAGAGCCTAATTTGAGCCTGTTTGGGGATCAGCGTTTGCACAAATTCCTCACCCCTCACTCCTGAATGAAAGGAGGAAAAGGGCTGGGCGTGGTGGCTCACGCCTGTAATCCCAGCACTTTAGGAGGCCGAGATCGGCAGATCAATTGAGGTCAGGAGTTGACCTGGCCAACATGGTAAAACCCCGTCTCTACTGAAAAACAAACAAACAAAAAAAAACCCAGGCACGGTGGCACGCGATTGTAATCCTAGCTACTCGAGACGCTGAGGCACGAGAATTGCTTGAACTCAGGAGGCAGAGGTTGCAGTGAGCTGAGATCATGCCACTGAACTCCAGCCTGGACGACAGAACAAGACTCTGTTTAAAAAAAAAAAAAAGAAAGAAAGAAAGGAAAAGGAACTTCATCACTTTGAGAAAAATAAAATGTCTTCAGAGCCTGTGCCAGTTGTTTGAAAATGTAGTATGTCTGCTTGTGGGGAAAAGAATAACTTATTTATACCACTTTCTCTGTATCTAGCACCCCACTACGTCTTTTGCAGGCATTATCTCACTGTGCATGGCTGAAGCTGTAGATGCCATCATTACCTCATTTCACACCTGCAGAAACTGAGGTATAGATACATTAACTGGTCTAGTCACGAGGGATTCTGTGATGCCTGAGACATATGACCTGCCCTCCAAGACCGTAAGTGACAGACCAAGAATTTGATCCCATGTCCTGGTGACTCCAGAGCCTGTGCCATTGCCATTAGAGCAGTGGTTTCCGCTGGGGGTTCTCTTGTCCCCCGGGGACATTTGGCAACATCTGGAAACATTTTTCGTTATCAAATAAGTGGCAGGAAGACAGGAACAGACAGACCCTAGAGAAGGAAAAGAAGGCTGAGAGTCGGCCGGACGCAGTGGCTCATACCTGTAATTCCAGCACTTTGGGAGGCCGAGGCGGGCAGATCATTTGAGGTCAGGAGTTCGAGACCAGCCTGGCCAATGTGCTGAAACACAATTGAAAACCCTGTCTTTACTAAAAATACAAAAAAATTTGCCAGGCGTGGTGGCGGGCACTGTAATCCCAGCTACTCAGGAGGCTGAAGCAGGAGAATCGCTTGAACCTGGGAGACAGAAGTTGCAGTGAGCCGAGATGGTGCCACTGCACTCCAGCCTGGGTGACAGAGTGAGACTCCATCAAAAAAAAAAAAAGAAGGCTGAGAGTAGAGTGGGCCCCAAGATGGTGAACATCAATTGCAGGGGCGGAACCTATTAGAAATGCTTAGGCAAAAGAGCAAATCGTACTGCATCAAAGGACAGAATCCACAGTCAGGCCTGGCGCCTGGGAGTGGAGTACTTGAGACATTTCACTAAAGGACAGATGGTCAGTGCTCCTTCATGTCCTGACACGGCCCGCCTTTTTAGTACCATCTCCTATTATGTCCTATCAAGCACATTATGCTCCAACAAATACTGTAGGACGTCATACAATATCGCTTTAAGAGTTGGGGCTCTTGGCCGGGCACAGTGGCTCACGCCTGTAATCCCAGCACTTTGGGAGGCCGAGGCGGGCAGATCACGAGGTCAGGAGATGGAGACCATCCTGGCTAACACGGTGAAACCCCGTCTCTACCAAAAAGACAAAAAGTTAGCCGGGCATGGTGGCAGGCGGCTGTAGTTCCAGCTACTTGGGAGGCTGAGGCAGGACAATGGCGTGAACCCGGGAGGCGGATCTTGCAGCCGAGATTGCGCCACTGCACTCCAGCCTGGGTGACAGAGCGAGACTCCATCTCAAAAAAAAAAGGAAAAAAAAGAGTTGGGGCTCTGGCCTCACACCGGTAATCCCAACATTTTGGGAGGCCAAGGCAGGAGGATTGCTTGAACCCAGGAGTTTGAGACCAATCTAGACAACATAGGAAGACCCTTCTCTACAAAAACTAACAAAATTAGCTGGGCTTGGTGATACACACTTGTGGTCTCTGCTCCTTGGGAGGCTGAGGTGAGAGGATTGTTTGAGCCCAGGAGGTTGAGGCTGCAGTGAGCCATGATTGTGCCATTGCACTCTGGCCTGGATGACAGAGAGAGACCCTGTCTCAAAAACAAACAAACAAACAAACAAAAACAATAAAAACAAAAAGGAATGGGGGTCAGCTTTCAAGGTTTAAATCCTGGCTCCTTCCCTTTCCAGCTGTGGGACTTCGGACAAATTACTAAACCTCCCCAGGCATCAGTCTCCTCACCTTGGAAATGGGGATGATGAATTAAAAACAGTACCTGTGGCTGGGTGTGATGGCTCACACCTGTAATCCCTACACTTGGGGAGGCCGAGGCGGGAGGATCACTTGAGGTCAGGAGTTCAAGACCAACCTGGCCAACATGATGAAACCCCATCTCTACTAAAAATACAAAAATTAGCCGGGTGTGGTGGCGGGCACCTGTAATCCCAGCTACTTGGGCGGCTGAGGCAGGAGAATCACTCGAACCCGAGAGTGGAGGTTGCTGTGAGCTGAGATCGTGCCATTGCACTTCAGCCTGAGTGACAGAGCAAGACTCTAAAACAAAACAAAACAAAACAAAAAACAAAGCGAAAAAGCACTTGTGTCACAGGGTTGTGTGGAAATAAAATAGAGGTGCTGCATCCAACCCAGAGCATAGCCCCATAGTGTGGTCACTGAAGATAACAGTAAACCAAAGGGACAAAGGTCACTAGTCACTTCCACCTGCCATCTTCCCCTTCACTTTCCCCAAGCAGCAGGATAGATGATTTCTCTACGAAGCCCTTCTTGGCCCCTTTCTCTAAACTATGATAGCACTTCACTTGCACCTCTCTTTTATTTAATATAACGAACACTATGTGCCTGCTGACGGTGCTAATGCCTTTAAAATATGAACTCATTTATTCCTCACAAAAGCCCTTGGGGTAAGCACTAATATCATTTCAATTTTACAGATGGGAAAACATGCAAAGTAACTTGCCCAAGGCCACGTGCCTGCAGCTAGCAGAGCTGGTATGTGGACCTCAGCTGTCCACACTCAACCACTATGCCTCTTTCAAGCCTCTTAAAATGCTGGATCTTGGACTGGGTTTTTTAAATGATCTTACCAGTATTCCTTGGATACACACACAGTCCCTCGGCAGCAGGGTCTGAGTGATCCTCTCCAGTACATGTTTATTAATGATTAAAATCACATTATTGGCTAGGCACAGTGGCTCACGCCTATAATCCCAGCACTTTGGGAGGCCGAGGCGAGAGGATCAGTTGAGGTCAGGAGTCCAAGACCAGCCTGGCCAACATGGCAAAACCTGGTCTCTACTAAAAATACAAAAATTAGCCGGGTGTGGTTGTGGGTGCCTGTAATACCAGCTACTCAGGAGGCTGAGGCAGGAGAATCTCTTGAACCCAGGAGGCAGAGGTTGCAGTGAGCTGAGATCACACCACTGTACTCTAGCCTGGGCAACAAGAGCAAAACTCCGTCTCAAAAAAAAAAAAAGGAATTGCCTTCAGAGCCAATTATGAGGCCCTCAAGTAATGTTACCTTGAAGCCTAACCCTGCCTATGAGCTGGCACTAACTAATGCATCTGAGCTTTAAAACTGAAACCAGGATGAGTGAGGTAAAATTCTAAGGGAACTCCCCTCTGCTCTGTCGCTTTGACTTGCACCGTGCTTTACATTTTTATAATGAAGTTTAGTTATGAGCCAAACTGCCTGTGTTCAGGAACTAAAAAACACACACCTACAATAGGAGAGCAAGGGGCCCTCCAGCATGGAGAAGGGAGAGGCAGGCGGCAAAGGGCTGTGGGCATAAGGAGAAGAGAAGGTGACTCCTTGGCTTGGCTTTGCCCCCCTCCCCACTCCCCTTTTGTTGACTTGAGCTACTGAAGCTTAAGTACTTTAAAACTGCAGGCTGTTGTGACGGTGGCTCATGCCTGTAATCCCAGCACTTTGGGAGCTGGAGGATCACTTGAGCTCAGGAGTTCAAGGCCAGCCTGGGCAAGATAGCAAGACCTTGTTTCTACCAAAAAACAACCTTGTAGTATGAGGGAGAAGAGGAGATGATGAGGGGGTGGATGACGTAATCTCACGAGTCGGCTAGGGAAAAGGTGCTGAGGCTGAACTCCATCAGACTCACACGCTGGGTGGTCACTGGTATGGAAGTTCTGGGTTCTTGCCCTACCTCTCTGCTTCTAGCCAGTTATGTGATTTTGGGAAGGTCTCTCCATCTCCAAAAGGCTCACTTTTCTGAGCCTTTTGGATCTATTAAATCACTGGAGTAGACTACAATATTTAATGTTTTTAGTCCCTATTTCTTCTACTTTTTTCTCTCTCTCTCTTTTTTTCTTTCTTTCTTTTTTTTCTTTTCTTTTCCTTTTTCTTCTTCTTTTTTTTTTTTTTTTTTTTTTTTTTTTTTTTTTTTTTTTGAGACAGGGTTTTGCTATGTTGCCCAGGCTGGTCTCAAACCCCTGGGCACAAAGTGATCCTTCTATCTTGGCTTTCCAAAGCGCTGCGATTACAGGCATGAGCCACCATGCCTGGCCTTTTTCTAATTTTTTTTTCAATTGAGGTGAAATTCACCTAATATAAAATTAATTATTTTAAAGTTTACAATTCAGGGTATTTAGTTAATTCATAATGTTATACCCACCTCTATCTAGTTCCAAAACATTTTCATCACCACAAAAGAAAATCCTGTACCTATTAAATAGTCCCGGCTGGGCACACTGGCTCACGCCTATAATCCCAGCACTGTGGGAGGTCAAGGCAGGCAAATCACTTGAGGTCAAGAGTTCGAGATCAGCCTGGCCAACATGGCAAAACTCCGTCTCTACTAAAAAATACAAAAAAAAAAATTAGCTGGGCATGGTAGTCACACCTGTAGTCCCAGCTACTCGGGAGACTGAGGCAGGAGGATCGCTTGAATCTGGGAGGCAGAGGTTGCAGTGAGCTGAGATCACACCACTGTACTCCATCCTGGGCAACAGGGGGAGACTCTGTCTCAAAAATAAATAAATAAAATAAAAAATAAATAAATAGTCAGTCCTCATTCCAGCTTCTCCCAGTCCCTAACAGTTGCTGATTTGCTTTCGGTCCCTTTGGAATTACCTATTTTAGATGTTTCATATAAAAGGAAACACACACTATTTGTTCTTTTGTGTCTGGCTTCTTTCACTTAGCTAATGTTTTCAAAGTTCATCTGTGTTGTAGCATATATCAGTACTTCATTCCTTTTATGGATAAATAATATTCCATTGTGAACTACAGTATGATTTTTTTTTTTTTTTTTGAGATGGAGTTTCATTCTTGTTGCTGAGGCTGGAGTGCAGTGGTTCAATCTCGGCTCACTGCAACCTCTGCCTCCCAGGTTCAAGCGATTCTCCTGCCTCAGCCTCCCAAGTAGCTGAGATTACAGGTATGCGCCACAATGCCCAGCTAACTTTGCACGCCCAGCTAATTTTGCAATTTTTAGTAGAGACAGGGTTTCACCACGTTGGTCAGGCTGATCTTGAACTCCTTACCTCAGGTGATCCGCTCACCTCAGCTTCCCAAAGTGCTGGGATTACAGGTGTGAGCCACTAGGCCCGGCCTACAGTACGATTTTGAGCTCCAAAATGATTGTCTCCTTTTCTTTTCAATCATCTGCTAAACACAGACATAATTAAAACAAATTAAACAAACACAAGGAAGGTGTGAGGTAAAATAGTCGAAACACGTGCGTCCCTGTACATCCAAAGCAGGCCTTTCCACATCTGGGGACTGGTACCCAGGGTGACACCTAGTGGTACCTGAGATGGTTTTAGAAAATACACTGGGCTGGGCATGGTGGCTCACGCTTGTAATCCCAGCACTTTGGGAGGCCAAGGTGGGCGGATCACCTGAGGTCAGGAGTTCAAGACCAGCCTAGCCAACATGGTGAAACCCCATCTCTACTAAAAATACTAAAAAAATTAGCCGGGTGTGGTGGTGCATGCCTGTAATCTCAGCTACTCGAGAGGCTGAGCCAGGAGAATCGCTCCAACTGGGGAGGTGGAGGTTGCAGTGAGCCGAGATTATGCCACTGCACTCTAGCCTGGGTGACAGAGTGAGACTCTATATCAGAAAAGAAAAAAAAGAAAGCCAATTTAAAGAAAATAGTAAGTGATATTTGGTGATAAGAAGACTTGAGAAACTAAACTGGTGATGGAATGACTAGTGATTGGAAAATACCAACTCAGACCGGGTGCCGTAGCTCACGCCTGTAATCCCAGCACTTTGGGAGGCCGAGGTGGGTGGATCATTTTGAGGTCAGGAGTTTGAGACCAGCCTGGCCAACATGGTGAAACCCCATCTCTACTGAAAATACAAAAATTTAACTGGGCATGGTGGCAGGCAGCTGTAATCCCAGCTGCTCAGGAATCCCAATTACTCATGAAGCTGAGGCAGGAGAATCGCTTGAACCCGGGAGGCAGAGGTTGCAGTGAGCCAAGATCATGCCACTGCACTCCAGCCTGGGCGACAGAGCAAGACCCTGTCTCAAAAAAAAAAAAAAAGAAAAGAAAATACCAGCTCCAAGATTGCAATTTGTCACACTTACTGTAAAGCCACCATGTGATTTTTATCTATGTTTGATGTGGTTGCTTCAAGTACTATGCTCACCACTGAACACTTGGCTTCATTAATTGACAAAAACCAAATTTTACATTTGTCCCAGTTTTCCCAATTTTGGGAAGAGAGGCCAAATGGAAGACCACACACAATTCCAACGGATTTCAGGCCAACAAAGCCTTGATGTGTCTAGCCCACTTAGCTTATTAACGGACTAAAACTGCATTTGTAATTAATTCCATTTCATACAGAAGCCAGAAGTCTCTACCTGAGGCTGAAATAAGAAAGGGATCCTGTCACAGAAACAGTAGACACAGTAATCCACACAAGGTTAACAAACAAAACAGTGGGAAATATGGAAACAAATACCTAATGCCCCGCCTGGATGCGCTCTTTTTAGGTTGGGGCGACAGTAGGAAAACCACGTGTCACTGGCCCAAGCATTCAGCCCTAAAGGGAATTTCTCCCTCAGGGTCCCCAGGCGGCAGGGAGGCGGGGGCTCCTCCGGCCCCGCCCCTCCTCCGGGCCCGCCCCTCTCTCGTCCGCAGAGGCCCCGCCTACCACCCCGTAGGCCCCGCCTCTGCGTCTCTGCCAACCCCGTGGCACCCGAGTGCACTGAAGATGGCGGCTGCTGTAGGAAGGTTGCTCCGAGCGTCGGTGAGTGGCTGTCAGCTGGGGACAGGCGCGGAGACGCTGTTGGCTCCGGGAACGTGCTTCCCAGACAGGATCCCGCGCTTCTGGGCCTGAGGGCCATTCTCCCTTCTTGGAGGGCGGGTAACGGACCCAGAGGCCTCCCCCTGGGAAGGTTCCATGCGCCTGCGCAGAACCGCCCTTCCCCACTCCCTCCTCGCGGTCTCTTCCCCTAGTCCCTCCTCGTTCGGCGTCCCCAGTCCCCAGGCCCATCTCCACTTAAGGTCCTGGCCCTGCTTTTACCACAGACCCTATGACCTTGGGCAAGCGCCTTCGCCTTTCTCAGACTGTGTACTTAAGATGGAAGGAATGATGCTTACATCAAGGCGTTGCTGTGAACAGCCCGTTAAATACTGGATAAAAACGCGCGAAGTGCTAAAAAAAATCACAAAGGCGTTCCCTCCCAATCCCGCTCCCGCATGTTTCTGCTGCTGTCTCCTGCTTAACTGTGGGCAATGCGTCTTGCTCTTTTGGTACACGGCTTTCTCTGGTGGGGTTCAACACAGCCCCTTTTCGTTCTCTTGAGTCATTTTGAACATTAAAGTTGAGCAAACCGGCAGAGTGCAGTGGCTCACGCCTTTAATCCCAGCACTTTGGGAGGCCAAGGCGGGCAGATCACTTGAGCCCAGGAGTTTGAGACCAGCCTGGACAATAATAGTGAGACCTTGTCTCTAAAAAAAAAAAAAAAAAATAGCCGGGCGTGGTGGTCAGTGCTGCTGGGGAGGCTAAGGTGGGAGGATCACTTGAGCCCAGGAGGTCGAGACTGCAGTGAGCCGAGATCGCGCCACTGCACTCTGGCCTGGGTAAAAGAGCGAGACTCTGTTTCAAAAAAAAAAAGTTGAGTAAACATTTCCCTTGAGCCTTTTCCAGACTCCCAGAGGCTGAACTTGGCTCTACTTGTTTACTTGTCACTGGTGCTGGAGGGGCCTTGTTTTTTCTAAGGAAAACCTTGACATGGTAGAACATACTCAGCAGATAGTGCTGGGAAAGGCCTGCGCAAGTCCCCTGGCTTTTGAACCCTGTGTTGCTTGGCACGATCTCGGCTCTGCAACCTCCGCCTCCCGGGTTCAAGCAATTCTCCTGCCTCAGCCTCCCAAGCAGCTGGGATTAGAGGTGCCCGCCACCGCCGCCTGGCTAATTTTTGTGTTTTTAGTAGAGATGGGGTTTCACCATCTTGGCCAGGCTGGTCTCGAACTCCTGACCTCGTGATCCACCCGTCTTGGCCTCCCAAAGTGCTGGGATTACAGGTGTGAGCCACCGCGCCCGGCCAGTCTTTGTGTTCTTATAGTTCGCCTCCACCTTCCAGTCTCCTAGGAGAAGGAAGCAGAAGGGAGTGTTAAGAACATGCAGATCCGATCTATGCTCTTAGAGGTTGGGGTTTGCTATTTGGTTCACGGGAACAGGGACAGCTGAAACTACCGTTGGCACGATGCCCTTTCAGTCTTAAGTCACCAGTCCAGGAAAACTTTCTAATAAAAAGTTTCTCTTTCCAGGTTGCCCGAGGTGTGAGTGCCATTCCTTGGGGCATTTCTGCCACTGCAGCCCTCAGGCCTGCTGCATGTGGAAGAACGAGCTTGACAAACTTACTGTGTTCTGGTTCCAGTCAAGCAAAATTGTTCAGCACCAGTAAGTGTTATGTCATGTCTTGGCTGGAGCCAGGTAAAGGAAAAATGAACCATTGTCTCTGGACAGGGGCTCTGAACCCTGACCAAACGTTAGACTCACCTGGGAGCTTTCAGGAACACAGCACTGCCCCAGTCCCACCTCAGACAAGTTAGTCTCTGGGGTGAGACCGGGATATGCCGGGTGATTCTAATGTGCAGCCGGGGTTGATAATCACTGAGGCAAACTGCCCTTGTCACATTTCCATGTTGGTTGTCAGAGCTTCTAATCCACTGTGTTGAGGAGGGGGTTACTGGGAGCTCAGATGCCTTCTGAGTCTACTGTGTCTAAAGAGCTATGAGTGGTAGGCAACCTGTGGGGACCTGAGAGGGCAGCTGCTCTAAGATTCAAACCTGTGTACTGGCCCCAGCTGGCCACTTAGGAACCAGACCTGTCTAATGGTATCTGTAATCTGAGTGAAATTTAGCTGTTTCTTGAGATTACACTCCCTTCTCTAGGATATGGGCTTTGCTAAGATCAGCCTCAGATAATGAGTGGTATTTGAAAATACCTTGTCTAGATTTGACTAGCCTTTGAAAAAGCACGTATTTAATATGTAATGGTTTGGGGGGCAAAGCCTTTGTGGGCAAAATGTTCTAAGAGGTGTCACAATTTTACTACCCTGGAGCTTTAAAATATTTCTAGTAGTGATGTGATACCACAGGCTTAAAACTTTACTCCACTGGTTTCAAATCCCCATCCCCAGCAGCTCCTCCTGTTTCTGTTCGTGGCAGTGTCAGGCATTTTGACATTGGAACTACTCTGTCCCTCATTCCCAGGTAGAAGCAAGTCCTTTTCAGTTTTGACACATCTCTTGCATGCATTCCTTTCTGTTCTTTCTGCCCCATCCCTCCCCTCAATACGTCTAAGATCACTGAAATCGAGGCTGGGCGCAGTGGCTCACACCTGTAATCCCAGCACTTTGAGAGGCCAAGGCAGGCGAATTACTTGAGGTCAGGAGTTCAAGACCATCCTGGCCCACCTGGTGAAATCCCATCTCTACTGAAAATACTAAAAAAATAAGCCGGGTGTGGTGGTGTGCTCCTGGAATCCCAGCTACTCGGGAGGCTGAGGCAGGAGAATTGCTTGAACCTGGGAGGCGGAGGTTGCAGTGAGCCAAGACCGTGCCACTGCAATCCAGCCTAGGTGACAGAGCGAGACTCTGTCTCAAAAAAAAAAAAAAAAAATTCACTGAAACCACCTCCTAACATGTCTCCCCCTTCCTCCTGCTCCTCTTTCCCTCCTGCCAGACTAATCTTCCTAAAAACCGCCATCTCAGCCAGGCACGGTGGCTCACGCCTGTAATCCCAGCACTTTGGGAGGCCGAGGCCAGCAGATCACGAGGTCAGGAGATCGAGACCATCCTGGCTAACACGGTGAAACCCCCTCTCTACTAAAAATACAAAAAATTAGCCGGGCGGGGTGTCGGGCGCCTGTAGTCCCAGCTACTCGGGAGGCTGAGGCCGGAGAATGGCGTGAACCCAGGAGGCGGAGGTTGCAGTGAGCTGAGATCGCACCACTGCACTACAGCCTGGGTGAACAGAGTGAGACTCCGCCCTTGACTCTGTTATCTTTCCTGTTAAGAAGACCAAGCAGCCTAATATTTAAGGACTCTTGCAACATGGCCTTCAACCATTCCTGCCTGCTGCCTGCTCTTCACTCCGTACCCTTAGACACTCTCTGTTCTCATTAGACTGCCACACGCTGCTCCACACACATGCCCTGTCTTCCTTCCTGCTGTTTCCTACATGCCATCTGCCCCATCCCATCTAGACTTGACAAAAATCTGAACCATATTTAAAATCCATCTCATGTCTTCCTTAATTCTATCCCTACTATCTTTGTCTTCCTCTTTTTAGTTTCCATAGCACTTGGAATTGAATTTGTGCACGATCTAAAACTATAGAAGGAGAAATTACAGTCGGCCCTCTGTATCTGGGTTCTGCATCTGTGGTTGGTTGAATCGAAAATATTGGGAGGGAAAAATGGATGGTTGTGTCTATACTGAACACAAAGTCTTTTTTCTTGTCATTCCCTAAACAATACAGCTTAACGACTATTTACATAGCATTTACATTGTATTAGGTATTATGAGTAATCTAGAGATGATTTAAGTATACTGGAGGGTGTGTGTAGATTATATGCAAATCACCATTTTATGTAAGAGACTTGAGCATCTGTAGATTTCGATATCCTAGAACCAATGCCCCCACAGGTGGCAAAGGATGACTGCCTAAGATGTACAGTTGAACCGAATGTTTTGATTTATACTACTAAGCACTTATACTACTAATTAATTATCATGAGAAGTTTAAATAAAATCATAGGTGCTTGACATAGCAAATGATGAACTCCTTATGAGTGTGGGTTTTTTTTCAGGTTCCTCATACCATGCACCTGCTGTCACCCAGCATGCGCCCTATTTTAAGGGTACAGCCGTTGTCAATGGAGAGTTCAAAGACCTAAGCCTTGATGACTTTAAGGGGAAATATTTGGTGCTTTTCTTCTATCCTTTGGATTTGTAAGTGTAATTTCTGTGATGCTTTCGTGTCATTCTGAGAGAAAGCACATATCCTGTTCCCGCACTGAATTGTCTACCCCTAGATACTCTTGTGAAAGGAAGGATTCTTTCTGACCCTTTATCACTGATGGCCTTGTTGGTTACAGCTGGGATCTGTAGCGTGTTTACAAGTGATAAACTTCAGGGGTGGGATAGGACAGCTTTCTTTTTAGTATGCCTCTGTGCTCTGGAGCAGTGCTTCTCTAAGCCAGTCTATGAAAAAGTTTTCATTGGTCTGGGGAAAAATGAGAAAAGTAGGCATAATAAAATGATTTTTTTCAAAAAGCAACTTTACTGAACTGTAATTTTTTTTTTCTTAAAATATGTGTTCCCTTTCCCCATTTTTTGATACAATTCCTAAAATAAAAAGGTGAGGGGAGGTAGTAGTACTTTTGCCAGCACAACACTGTAGTCCAGTGAGGACAGTTAACCATTTTGCCTTTTTTACCCTTAACAAGTTGAACTAGTTGTTAGACCACTAATTGTTAAAATCCGTGTTTTTAAATTCTCTAATGAGAATTTCTATCCTTTTTTTCCAGCACCTTTGTGTGTCCTACAGAAATTGTTGCTTTTAGTGACAAAGCTAACGAATTTCACGACGTGAACTGTGAAGTCGTTGCAGTGTCAGTGGATTCCCACTTTAGCCATCTTGCCTGGATAAATACACCAAGAAAGGTATAGCATTGTACCCCTAGCTTTTGCTCTTACAGACTTGCTTGGAAGAATCTAAATTTCTAGCTGTGCTGCTGGACTATCAAGATCAAATTACTCAAGGGTTTTTGTTTTTTGTTTTTTTTTTTGAGACAGAGCTTCGCTCTTGTTGCCCAGGCTGGAGTGCAATGGCGTGATCTCAGCTCACTGCAACCTCCGCCTCCTGGGTTCAAGCAATTCTCCTGCCTCAGCCTCCCGAGTAGCTGGGGTTACAGGCATGTGCCACCACGCCTGGCTAATTTTGTTTGTGTGTGTGTGTGTTTTTTTTTTTTTTTTTGAGACAGAGTCTCTCTCTGTCACCCAGGCTAGAGTGCAGTGGTGCAATCTCGGCTCACTGCAAGCTCTGCCTCCCGGGTTCATGCCATTCTCCTGCCTCAGCCTCCCTAGTAGCTGGGACTATAGGCACCCGCCACCGCGCCTGGCTAATTTTTTGTATTTTTAGTAGAGACGGGGTTTCACTGTGTTAGCCAGGATGGTCTCGATCCCCTGACCTCATGATCTGCCCACCTCGACCTCCCAAAGTGCTGGGATTACAGGCATGAGCCACCGCGCCCGGCTTTATTTTGTATATTTAGTAGAGACGGGGGTTTCTCTATGTTGGTCAGGCTGGTCTCGAACTCCTGGCCTCCCAAAGTGCTGGGATTACAGGCGTGAGCCACCACGCCTGGCCTACTCAGGGTACTTTTTTTTTTTTTATTACTCTTCCATGTTTGTGTTTGAGAAATTAGTCTTTAAAAGAATGCTTTAAGAATTAGAAAAAGCAGCTGGGCGTGGTGACTCACGGCTGTAATCCCAGCACTTTGAGAGGCCGAGACAGGTGGATCACAAAGTCAGGAGATCGAGACCATCCTGGCTAACACGGTGAAACCCCATCTGTACTAAAAATTAAAAAATTAAACAAGTGTGGTGGTGGGCGCCTGTAGTCCCAGCTACTCGGGAGGCTAAGGCAGGAGAATCGCGTGAACCCAGGAGCCATGAGCCGAGATCGCACCACTGCACTCCAGCCTGGGCAACAGAGCGAGATTCCATCTCAAAATAAATAAATTAATTAAATAAAATAAAATAATAAAGAATTAGAAAAAGCACCTATAGTCCAGCTACTCAGGAGACTGGGGTAGGATGATTGCATGAGCCCAGGAGTTTGAGGCTGCTGTGAGCTGTGATCGCATCACTGCATTCCAGCCTGGTGACAGCGAGACTCTGTGTCTGAAAAAAAGAAAAAAAAATTGGAAAAGGTTTGTAGTATTAGCCAGGTGTAAATCTTCCTTCTGCTCCTTTCTAGCTGTGACCTGGAACAAGTTACTTAACTTTTTCATGCCTCAGTTTCCTCATTTTGATAGTCTCTATTCCAGGGTGGTTTGGAGGAGGCAGTAAGTTAATAGAATGGCAGTGCTTGGCCCGTTGTTGAATTACTGTTACCTATCGCCATTATTGTTGGTCTCAAACATTGTGGTACATTGTCAAGAATGTTGTGAGGCCACGCATTCTAACAGTCATGTTTGCATTTTGATTAGAATGGTGGTTTGGGCCACATGAACATCGCACTCTTGTCAGACTTAACTAAGCAGATTTCCCGAGACTACGGTGTGCTGTTAGAAGGTTCTGGTCTTGCACTAAGGTAAGATCCTGCTTCTGATGAACTTAAGATTATTTTTCATGTTTAGTATCATTCTGCTTCTTAGGGAATTTATGTAGACCTTGGTAAAGCATTTTTAAAACCAGAAGATCCTGGCTGGGCACGGTGGCTCATGCCTATAATCGTAGCACTTTGGGAGGCCAAGGAAGGGAAGATCACTTGAGTTCAGAAGTTCAAGACCAGCCTGGGCAACATAGTGAGACCTCGTCCCTATTATATTTTTAAAAATTAAGATTTATAATAATCAAAAAATCCTTAATTTTAGTCTTTAATAAACACTGATAAAATGCCTCCTGCAAAGGTTGGCAGTCTCTCAGAAATGCCGAGACATGCATGTCCCCTCCACCGCCTTGGGTCTCTTTCTGAAGAAGGCTGTCTGCGTCTTGAGGCCACACTGCTCCATACTCCATAACTATGTGGGAGCCACTTCCATGGGGACACACACCTGATATTGAAGCCATCAGACTCTTTGCAGAAGGGGGGACTAGCAGGGTAAGAGGTAGTCTCTTGGAATGGTGACCATCTTCAGCCCTGGAACCAAACAATCCTGGGTTTGAGTTTTTCTGTTTTTAACTCAGCTACTTAATAGCTGTGTGACTTTGGGCAAGTGATTTGATTTAACCTTGTTGAGCCCCAGTTTTCCCATAACTAAAATGAGGCGGTACTTCACAGGTGGGTGTGAGGATTAAATAAGTGACACAGCTTGAGTTTTTAGCATAGTTACTGGCAGCAGTTGTTAGGATTTCTGCCCCAGAACGTCATTTCTATCTGTATTCAGTCCCTTATTCAACCTTTATTCCTTTGAGTGTGAAAAGCTTTCAGTCCTCAGCAGCCCCACATTCAAACATAACCTTCCTGGGAGAGATGAGAACTTGGGCCTTAGAATTGGCATCTTGAAGTCTGCTGAGAACAGGAGTGAAGGAGGGATAGGGCAGAACTTGACTTCCAGGAAGGAAGAGAGGGGGTCCCCCTTTGATGTGCTGTGCCTCACAGTTTTCCTGGGGGCTGGTCAGCTTAAAGCCAGCTCACCTGCCTCTCTTGTAGGTGACCTCTGGCCTGCTCTTTCTTGGGTTACACCTTGGATTTTAGTGCTGGGTGGCATCTTAGAGTTTGGGCCTTTTTTTCCTCTCTTTTTTTTTTTCTTTTCTTTTCTTTTCGAGACGGAGTCTTGCTTTGTCGCCCAGGCTGGAGTGCAGTGGCGCGATCTCGGCTCACTGCAACCTCCACCTCCCGGGTTCAAGCAGTTCTCCTGCCTCAGCCTCCTGAGTAGCTGGGATTACAGGCACGCGCCACCACGCCCGGCCAATTTTTGTATTCTTAGTAGAGATGGGGTTTCACCATGTTAGCCAGGCTGGTCTCGAACTCTTGACTTCGTGATCTGCCCGCCTCGGCCTCTCAAAGTGCTGGGATTACAGGCATGAGCCACTGCACCTGGCGGACCTTTTTTTTTTTTTTTTTTAACTTTAAAGAGATTATGAAACGAATGCCTACGTCTTTCAGAATTGGCAATGGCCAGAGAAAGGGTACTAGCTGTTTTTCTCCTACGGTCCCTTTCCCTATGAGAAATCACTAATTTTGCAGTTACCTCTGTACCCGTTTTAATATTGAGATTAACAAGAGAGTGAAGCTGAGTCTGGCTTATAAGATAAAGACTTTCAGGAGTCTGTGGGCCCTGCTCTGTCCCAGCTCTGCCTCAGCTTCTATTGGTGGACTTCAGCTGGCTGCACCCTCTGGGAATAGTTTCACCTCAAACCCCAGGCCCCCAGTGCCTGACCCAGGAAGGGAGAAGCACCTTTTACCCTGAGTTTTCTCTAACCTGCCTTTTCCATGAGTGATTGATACCTGGAATTTCCACATCCTTTTAAGACAGACTGTTAAAACCTGTAGGTTAAATAACCGGACACAGTGACACACACCTGTAGTCATGCTACTTGGGAGTCTGAGGTGGGAGGATCAGTTGAGCCAGAAGTTGGAGGCTGCAGCCTGCTGTGATCACACATGAGAACAGCACTGCACTCCAGCGTGGGCAATATAGTGAGACCCTATATTTAAACCAAACAACCAAAAAAACTTCTGGGCTAAACATATCTGCATCTGTCACAGTAACACCAACACAGAAGATAAACACAGACCACTGTGGTAGCGTGGTTCATCTCATTACATGCTGCTACGTGATTAAAAGTGATGGGCATGGTTTTCTGTTTTGCATAGACTTAGAGCCTGTACATTCTTTCTACGAAGATTTTTCCCATGGGATTTCCCCCTCATTTACCCAATAATTCATTCATAATAAACAGTTGTTGAACCCAGATAAAATACACCTGTGTCTCTTCCCATTTGCCTATGAGTTTCTTGCCAAGATGTGCTACAGCAGCTCAAAGAATGCTTGCCAAGTCACTAATAGTCTTCGCTCTCTCTAGTTCAGTGACTTTCCGATACTGTTTAACATTCAGGGCACTATGTGAACTTGTAAATGTGGCCATACTGCATGTTTTATGGTGACCTGGTCCAGTACTGCCTTTGTTAAAGCATCTGTCATCAGTAAGAGATGATAAGTTTTTTGCACAACAGTGAAAACCTCACCTTTAAGCATATGATTATGCTTAATAAATATTTTATTAAAAGGAGAATTAAAGACCTAAAAGGGAAGAAGTTAGACTGTTCTAGTTCTGGTACTGTTGAGGCACTGATGAGGATAAATGATCATGCAGAGGTCTCTTCATAATTGACCCCAATGGAGTCATCAAGCACTTGAGCGTCAACGATCTCCCAGTGGGCCGAAGCGTGGAAGAAACCCTCCGTTTGGTGAAGGCGTTCCAGTATGTAGAAACACATGGAGAAGTCTGCCCAGCGAACTGGACACCGGATTCTCCTACGGTAGGTTTTTTTCCACAAAAGCAGTGAGGTTCATGTTCTCTCAGCCTCGAGAGCTATTGACCTGAAATATCCACAAAAGGGAGCCCACTCTTGGAGGAAGCGTGCAGATGATGTGCAAATGGGTGAAGCTGCTGTGGGGTAGAGGGGGTGGGGTGGGGAGCCAGGAACCAATTATCAGAGACAGGCGGGCCTTTTTTTTTTTTTTTTTTTGAGACGGAGTGTTGCTCTTGCCCAGGCTGGAGTGCAGTGGCGCTCTCTCAGCTCACTGCAAGCTCCGCCTCCTGGGTTCACGCCATTCTCCTGCCTCAGCCTCCTGAGTAGCTGGGACTACAGGGTGCCCGCCACCACGGCTAATTTTTTGTATTTTAGTAGAGACGGGGTTTCACCGTGTTAGCCAGGATGGTTTCGATCTCCTGATCTCGTGATCCACCCGCCCTGGCCTCCCAAAGTGCTGGGATTACAGGCGTGAGCCACCGCGCCTGGCCTAGAGACAGGCAGGCCTTAATGAAACTTTCATCTTTATGTTTTAAAGAACTTTAGGTTAAAAATTGGGAGATTGCCACTCACTTTTGGGACTATTATTATGGTAAAGTCATAGTTACCTAATTAAGCTTTTGTATTTTCAGATCAAGCCAAATCCAGCTGCTTCCAAAGAGTACTTTCAGAAGGTAAATCAGTAGATCGCCCATGTGTATCTGCACCTTCTCAACCCAGAGAAGAACCACAGTTGAAACCTGCTTTTATCATTTTCAAGATGGTTATTTGTAGAAGGCAAGGAACCAATTATGCTTGTATTCATAAATATTACTCTAAATGTTTTGTTTTTGTAATTCTGGCTAAGACCTTTTAAACATGGTTGGTTGCTAGTACAAGGAATCCTTTATTGGTAACATCTTGGTGGCTAGCTAGCTAGTTTCTACAGAACATAATTTGCCTGTATAGAAGGCTATTCTTAGATCATGTCTCAATGAAAACACTCCTCTTTCTTAGCTTTACTTGAATCTTGCCTATAATAAAGTAGAGCAACACACATTGAAAGCTTCTGATCAACGGTCCTGAAATTTTCATGTTGAATGTCTTTGTATTAAACTGAATTTTCTTTTAAGCTAACAAAAATCACAATTTTCAATGATTAGCCATCTAACTCCTGCAATGAATGTTTATGTGATTCCTGCAATGAATGTTTATGTGATTGAAGCAAATGTGAATCATACTATTTTAAAAAGTGGCAGTGACTTAACTGATCATGCATGATCCCTCATCCCTGAAATTGATAGTTTATGTAGTCATTTTATTTTATTCATTAGCTAACTTTGTCTATGTATATTTCTAGATATTGATTAGTGTAATTGATTATAAAGGATATTTATCAAATCCAGGGATTGCATTTTGAAATTATAATTATTTTCTTTGCTGAAGTATTCATTGTAAAACATACAAAATAAACATATTTTAAAACGTTTGCATTTTACCACCATTAACTGTTGGATCAGCTTATTTTGGGCTCTCCTTTCCTTCTCAGATTATCAACAAACATTTATTGAGCATTTACCTCAGGGGCCACAAAGAGAATAAGATGCTGGTTCCACACTCAAGGAACTCGGTTTAGGGGCAAGACAGATAGGGAAACATTTTCTCATTGTTTCAGTAAATCCTTGAGTGCCTACCCCGCACCAGGTGCTGTTTTCCAGGCACAAGAGCGAACAAAGGACAAACCCCTGCTTTTAAGCTCTTACATTTTAGAGGGGAAACACCTCATACATGTAGTAAAAGTAGAGTGTTTGGAAGGAAAATAATGTGGAGTGAAACTCTGCTGAAGCGGAGTTGTAGGTGTTCTAGATGGGGTTGTCAAGGAAGGCCTTAAGGGAGAGCCTCTCTGGATCAATTTTCTCATCATAAAATGAGGACAATAATTGTACCTATCTCAGGGTTTTGATGAGCATTGAGGGAGAGAAAACGCGTAGAAAGTGAGAGTGTTACGGGGATAAGAGGCTTCTAGGCAGAGGGCAGGGAAAACACAAAGGCCGTGAGGCAAGAGTGGGCTCAGAGTGGATGCAGATTTACTAGGAGGCCGGTGACTAGGGCTGTGGTGGGGGTCCCAGAGTGCTTTTTAGCCAGGCCAAGGACTTTAGGTTCTGTTCTGGGGTGGGGAATGTCAGGAAGGATTTGAAAAGAAGAGTAACGTCAACTTGTTCTAAGAGAATCACTCTGGCTCCTTTGTTAAGACTGGACGTAGCGGTCCGAAGTGGGGAAGCAGGCCAGCGGGCCGGCTTTGTGGCATCCTGGAGGGTAGAGGCAACAGAATAGAACAGCATGCTACATACTGCACTGGTGCTTAGATGGATTTCTGCAGCATAAGGGTAGAAGTGGAGGGGGCACCTTACTCAACTCGGAGGGTCAGGGAAGGCTTCCTGGAAGAGGAGATAAACCCTTGGAGGTTAAGAAAAGTGAGCTACGCAAACTGAGCAAATACAGAAGCAGAGTCATGCAGGCCTGAAGGACGCCATGAGCCGATTTCCTGTTCCTGGAGGGGCAGGGCAAGGGAAGGAATTGGCCCGCTGGAGGTTAATGGCCAATACTGAGCACTTCTGAGGGCTCAGTGCTGTGTTAGGGATGTTTTATCTCCTTTGATCCGAAACAAAACCCTGAGATAGGTACAATTGTTATCCTCATTTTGCGGATGGGAAAATAGACTTTGAGATACTGACCTGGCGAGGGTCACACAACTAGATGGCGTGCTGGGTCCCTCAGTCCAGGACTCCGGAGGCCCCCGAATGACCCAGGCACACTTGTGGCTTCCGTGAATTTACGTGCACACACACAGCCCCCGCCCCCTCCTGTGCTAGGGAACGGCAGGTGGGGGAAGGAAGGGAAGGCGGGTTTTTCTTTACAAATGGTACCTATTTGGTAGTCAACAAAAGGAACCGGATTTGCCCAACGCTGGAAACAACAACAACAAAACCTGTTGGGCTGAGGGATAGTGCACTGTGCCCAGGGCCGTATACTTGGTTTGATGCTCTGAGGTTACTCTCTTGAAATTCTCAGTAATTTGAATAAGGGGCGCCGCATTTGACATTTTCACTGGGCTGAGACCATGATGCAGCCGGCCTGACTGCGCAACACCATGCACACTGGAATTCGTGGGCAATCGGAGGGATTTTCGAGGGTAATGACCACGGGTAGGGCGCGGCAGAAGCGCCGGGTGAGGTTGCAGACGGCCTCACTCACAACCTTTCCGGGTCTTCGCATTAGGTACTGTGATGAGGGGTTCCTATAGTGACCTCTTGGGGCCTGGAGACGGCCCGGCTCCCCAAAGGTGCGGAACAGGGCAAGCAGGGTTGGGAGGACGTGGCCCGTGGGAGAGCTGCGCTCGCCGGAACAGTGGGTGCGCAAGGGCCCCGGGGCGCTGTGACACGGGACGTCGGGCGCGCGGGCCTGGGGCGGGAACTGCGGGTGCGCGCGGCCCGGGGCGGGGCTCGCCGCCCGGCTCCTCCTCCGCGCGCGGCCTGGCGGCGGCGGCCACTCTAACCAGCGCAAAATGTCCCCGGAACAGGAGGAGGAAACGCAACCTGGGCGGCTCCTAGGACGCAGCGACGCCGTCCCCGCCTTCATTGAGCCCAACGTGCGCTTCTGGATCACCGAGCGCCAAGTACGGCCCGGGCCCGGCGCGGCTAGGGGCAGGGAGGGGGCGGGCCGGGCCGCGTGGAGTCGGGCTGACCCGGGTGACCTTGGCCAGGCCACGTGGGCGCCCCCTGTCTGCGTTTCCTCGTCCCGGAGTTGTGCCGGGAACGCGCACCACCGGCCTTCACCCCTTAGGGCGCGGGAGGGGACGCAGGGGAAACCCAAGCTGCCAGATGCCCACGACCACAACGTCACCCTCCAGATTGCCTTCTCGGAGGGGCCCAGTCCGCGCAGGTGGCTGCTCCCTACTGCCTGAGCTGTGGCTGAGCAGCAGATTGGGGAGAAACAGGCCCTCCCACCTTGGTAAGCTCAGCCACTCTCGGTGAGACCCCCGAGGCTTTGGGAAGCCACCCTTGGACAGGACATAAGCAGGACTTACCTCCCTGCGGCGTCTAGGGCAGCACCGTCCAATAGAAATATGATGTGAGCCTTACAGGTAATTAAACATTTTCTAGTAGCCACATTAAACAAGATAAAAACAAACAGCTGAAATTTTTTAACAATACAGTACATTTAGCCCAGCAGGTGCAAAATATTAATATTTCAACATGTAATCAGTAAAAAACATTCCTGAGATATTTTACTCGCTTTTTTGGTACAGAGTCTTCCAAATCCGGCGTCCGTTACACCCGCAGCACATGTGGATTCAGCCGCATGTGGCGAATTGGAGAGCATGGCTTTAGGGGGTTCTCTTTTAGGCCTCTCCTAAAGTGGGGTCCAGCCCTGTTTTTTTTAGGTAGGGAAATTGAGAAGGGACGGTGAGCTCAGGTTGCTCCAGCAGAGCCAAGGCTTAAAGCCAGAACCACTACAAAGTTTGGAGTTTGCTGGAGCAAACCTCTTTTCCCCAGTGTGACCCCAGCTGCACCATTGAACCCTTAATGGGGCGTCCATCCTTTGTCACTGGAGTGAAGCCTTATAGCAAGCAGAGAGTGATGCCACAGACCCTTGAGATCTTCTAGGCCGTTGCTTCGAGGTTATATGTGAGATATGAACGTAGGACCATTTGAACCCCCAAAGTCTGGGATTTTAACCCTCAAGGGCAATTTGATACTGAGCGGTTAAGGGCACAGACTTGGGAATCATTTCCTGGCTGTGTTGCCTTGAGTACATTCAGGAGTCCCTCTGAGCCTCAGCTTCCTCACCTGGAAAACCTGGAGAGGCTGGGAGGAGGATCCCAGGAGATGATGCCAGTAAAAGGCAGATCACAGACCCTGGCAGGTTCTCAGAAAAAAAAAAAAAAAGCCAACTTTTACTATTTATATCTTTATTTTTCTGCTGCTATTAACCTCTCTGTTGCTTTTCTCCCTCCTAAGTCCTTTATTCGACGATTTCTTCAATGGACAGAATTATTAGATCCTACAAATGTGTTCATTTCAGTTGTAAGTATTGTTTTCAGAGCTAATGAATTTCACATTTTATTTTGAAACTTGAAGTCTGCATGTCCCTTTTTTTTTTTTTTGAGACAGAGTTTCATTCTTGTTGCCCAGGATGGAGTGCAATGGCACCATTACGGATCACAGGAACCTCTACCTCCCAGGTTCAAGTGATTCTCCTGCCTCAGCCTTCCGAGTAGCTGGGATTGCAGGCATGTGTCACCATGCCTGGCTAATTTTGTATTTTTAGTAGAGACAGGATTTCTCCATGTTGGTCAGGCTGGTCTCGAACTCCCGACCTCAGGCCCCGCCCACATGTCCCTTTTAAAAGCAGTTGAAATAACAGAATCTACGTATATTATTGTGTTTACTTCTTCTGAATGAGCTTGTCAGATTGGAAGGGGTAAAGAAAAGCATACATCTGACCGTGTGCTGTGGCTCATGCCTTTAATCCCAGCACTTTGGGAGGCCGAGGCAGGTGGATCACCTGAGGTCAGGAATTCCAGACCAGTCTGACCAACATGGTGACACCCCCATCTCTACTAAAAATACAAACATTAGCTGGGTGTGGTGGCGGACACTTGCAATCCCAGCTATTCGGAAGGCTTGAGGCAGGAGAATCACTTTCTGAACCCAGGAGGTGGAGGTTGCAGTGAGCCAAGATCTTGCCACTGCAAGATCTTGTCATCCAGCCTGGGTGACAAGAGCGAAACTCCATCCCCCTCCCCCGGCAAGAAAAGAAAAGAAAAGCGTACATCTGTTTAACAGGTAATATCAGGCCCAGGCCAGGTGCTGGTGATTCAGAGAGAATCAAACAAATCTTCCACGTGATGGAGGACAGACTGGCTAAACTGGTCACATCCTGGGCGACAAGAGTGAAATTCCATCTTTAAAAAAAAAAAAAAAAAAGAAGAAAGAAAATGTAATAAAATTAGGAGCAAATATAACCAGATGTTTACAGTTGTTAATTCTGGGTGAGGGGATTATAGTGTGTAGCCATTCTTTGTAATTTTTGTATTTATTTTTTCTCAAATTAAGAAATGGAGGCTGGCTGTGGTGGCTCATGTCTATAATCCCAGCACTTTGGGAATCTGAGATGGGAGGATCTCTGGAGAATAAGAATTTGAGACCAGTCTGGGCAATGTAGCGAGACCCTATCTGTACAAATAAAAATATAAAGTTAGCCAGGTGTAGTGGGTTGTGCCTGTAGTCGCAACTATTTGGGAGGCTGAGGCAAGAGGATCACTTAAGCCCAGAAGTTTAAGGCTGCAGTGAGCTATGATCACACCACTACACTCCAGCCTGGGCAACAGAGTGAGACCCTGTCTCTTAAAAAACAATAAGAAAAGAAAGAAAGAAAAAGAGAGAGGAAATAAGACTGAACTGATTAGACATGGAAGTGGGTGAGGGAGGAGGACTTCTAGGTTTCTGACATGTATAGCCAGGGTATGGTGGTAACCATTCAGTGAGACAGTTGACATCAGAGAGTGGGGGAGGTGACAGCAGCATTGGGGGCAGCTGCTGGAGCATCTAGGAAGAGGAAGGCGTAAATCTGAATGGCACTCAGGGCTATCCTAATGGATAGAGCGTAGGGCACCATGTGGCTTGAAATCAGGCATGCAGTTGAAGTCCAGTGCATGCTGGTGAGTGAGCTGGTGATTCCTACATCTGGGGATAAACCTGAACAATGTTGAGATCATTACTTGATTTCTTGATATCTGATTTTAGGAAAGTATAGAAAACTCGAGGCAACTATTGTGCACAAATCAAGATGCTTCCAGCCCTGCCTCGGCGGACCAAAGGGTATGTTTCCCATGCTTAGGTCTGGCTGGTTGCCCTCAGATGGTTCTGCCTGCAAGGTCTGAAGTCAGGTGGAATTTGGCCATTAATGTCTGTCTCCGTTTCTTTTCTTTCTTTTTTCCTTCCCTTGGGAGCCACTGTTCTATTGGCTATTAATGCTATCATTGTTATATACTGCCCAGAGGACCAGCTTTGCAAAACTGGGTTAGTTTTTAAAATGTAGTTAGAATTCTGTCCCATAAACCAGACAGCAAGGTTCCTCCTATGCAGTGGATATTTGTGGGGATTCCCTGCAGCTGATTCCTGGAGCCCCATGGCAAACTCCAGAATTCAGACAGGGCTCTGATGTCAGAATTCATTCTCTACTGCAGGCAGTGTCCCTGCCGATAGGCTCAAACGGAGTGCTCCTTATCCACCTTGCAGCATGTGGGGCTTTCTGGAGCTCACAAACACCAGTTCCTCAAGGCAGCCTATGGAGAGCTCACATATTTAACTTTTTCTAAGAATGTGTTGGGGACCCTGGGCCGACAGCTTGGCTCTGTTGCAAGTAACTTGGCTGGTGGCATGGTGTGTCATCAGCACACAGCCTGCTCTGCTCTGAGCCAGAGGCAAGCCGGATTCAGGGACTCATCTGAGGGATAAGTTAGGTGTTGGTCTTCTCCAAGGGTAGAGACAGGACTTTTTAATGTTCTGGTCCATTTCTCTGTGTGGCTCATCTCTTTGCTTGTCATTAGTTCATTTGTTTATTCGTATGATCCATTTATTTTGATTTGTTCTGTTGATGTGGTAAAAAACAGCTCTGGCCTTCACTCTCTGAAAGGTAGAACAAAGGTGGTCCCAGAAATGAGACTGGCAAAGAAATTCTTTGCTGCTGAGCCACCTTTAAAAGCTTTTTGTTTTGTTTTGTTTTGTTTTTGTTTTTTAAGGCTGGGTGTGATGGCTTCCTCCTGTAATTCCAATGGTTTGGGAGGATGACTTGATGCCAAGTGTGCGAGACCAGCCTGGGCCGTATAGCAAGACCCCATCTCTACTAAAAATTAAACAACTAGCTGGGAATGGTGGCGTGAGCCTGTAGTTTCAGCTGTTCAGGAGGGTGAGGTGGGAGGATCGTTTGAATCCAGTAGTTCGAGGCTGTTCTGCAGTGAGTGATATTGTGCCACTGCACCCCAGCCCTGGGTGACAGAGCAAGACCTTGTCTCTTAAAAAAAATTTAAAATGAAACAAAGCTATTCTTTTTTCTCCTTTAAGATACAAGAAGCTTGGAAGCGGAGTCTTGTAAGTTTCAGCCCCTTCCTAATTTTTAGTGTCCGATAATAACAAAACCAGACATCCAGCTAACCTTGCATCTCTCCTCTTGAAGGCAACAGTGCATCCCGACAGCAGCAACCTGATCCCCAAGCTTTTTCGACCTGCAGGTGAGTTGGCTCTAATTTTCAGAAGTGGGTTGGGAAGATGTAGTTTCTAACACTTAGAAAACTCTGCCTGCCGGATCACCTGGGGTCAGGAGTTCGAGACCAGCCTGGCCAACATGGTGAAACCTCATTTCTACTAAAAATGTAAAAAATTAGTTGGGCATTGTGGTGGCACGTGCCTGTAGTCCCAGCTACTCAGGAGGCTGAGGCAGGAGAATTGCTTGAACTTGAACCCGGGAGCCGGAGGTTGCAGTGAGCTGAGATCATGCCATTGCACTCCAGCCTGGGCAACAAGAGTGAAACTCTGTCTCCAAAAAAAAAAAAGAACAGAAAACTCTGCCTGCCTTGCTTTAATTATTTTTCCCCCAGCAGGATTTCTTTCTTTCTTTTTTTTTTTGAAACAGAGTCTCGCTCTGTCACCTAGGCTGGAGTGCAGTGGCACAATCTCGGCTCACTGCAACCTCCGCCTCCCAGGTTCAAGTGATTTCTCCTGCCTCAGCCTCCCGAGTAGCTGGGATTACAGGCGCCCGCCACCATGCCCAGCTAATTTTTTTCCTTTGTGTATTTTTAGTAGAGACAGGATTTCACTACATTGGCCAGGCTGGTCTCGAACTCCTGACCTTGTGATCCGCCCACCTTGGCCTCCCAAAGTGCTGGAATTACAGGCGTGAGCCACGTGCCCGGCCATGTTATAGTAATTTTATGTACATACTTTATTATTATTATCATTTTTAGAGACAGGGTCTCTGTTACCCAGTCTAGAGTACAGTAGCACCATAATAGCTCAAAGCAGCCTCCAACTCCCAGGCTCAGCTGATCCTCCTACCTCAGCCTCCTGAGTAGCTGGGACTACAGGGTCATGCCGCCACACCTGGCTTTAAATTTTTTGTGGAGATGGGGGTCTCACTCCCTCTACAAAATAGAGGCTGGTCTCGAACTCCTGGCCTCAACCCATCCTCCAGCCTCAGCCTACCAAAGTGCTGAGACCTTGACCCACCAATTTATTAGAAAAACAAGAATGAGTGGAAAAAGTCCTTTGAGGTCTGTGCCTTCTGGAAGCTGGGGAAGAGGTGTTCAGGTGGGTGGTCTCCTTCTGGCCCCCTCTGCCTGGGCAACTGTGGTCACTGACACCTCCTCTCTTCTCTTCCTGCCAGCGTTCCTGCCTTTCATGGCGCCCACGGTGAGCAAGCAGACATTTGCCGTTAGGAGACTAGGGGCTTGGGAAGATGGCCACTCTCCTCCTAACCTCAGCTGTGTCCCTCCAGCTCCAGACCCCTGTCACATGACTGCCTGATAGATGGTTGTGGCTCCCCACTGATAACCCATGGCTGCTGTTCATGTGTCCTTGTCCCCACTCCCTCCCCCTCCCCACACCCTCCCAGTCAGGCATCCGGGCTTCTGGAAGGCCCACAGCTTGGCAAGGTCATCCCTTTTCTGAACACCAAGTATGCACAGAGCACTGTAGAAGCGGCCAGTGGGTTAGGATGCGCTCCCTGCACAAACCCTTTGCCACCAAGTCCTCCTCTGACACAGCCCCTCACCTGGGACCTGGCATTGTCCCTGTGAGGCTTTTCTCACCTTGGCCCTTGGGAGGTGCTTTTTGGTTTTTTGGGGTTTTTTTTGTTTTTTGAGACAGAGTCTCGCTCTGTCGCCCAGGCTGGAGTGCACTGGTGCAATCTCAGCTTGCTGCAACCTCTGCGTCCCGCGTTCAAGCAATTCTCCTGTCTCAGCCTCCTGAGTAGCCGGATTACAGGCTCTCACCACCATACCCAGCTGATGTTTTTATTTTTAGTAGAGACGGGGTTTCGCCATGTTGGCCAGGCTGGTCTCGAATTCCTGACCTCAGGTGATCCACCCGCCTTAGCCTCCAAAAGTGCTGGGATTACAGGCGTGAGCCACCATGCCTGGACCATTTTTTGTTTTTTTAAAATAGGGTCTTGCTCTGTTGCCCAGGCTGGAGTGCAGTGGCACAATCATGGCTCACTGTAACTTCAAACTCCTAGGCTCAATCGATCCCCTTACTTCAGCCTCCTGAGTAGGTGGGAATACAAGTACTCGCCACCATGGCAGGCTAATTTTTTTATTTTTACCAGAGACTGAGTCTTGCTACATTGCTCAGGCTGGTGCCGAACTCCTGGCCTCAAGGGATCCTCCCAGAGTGCTGGGATTATAGGCGTGAGCCATCACTCCCAGCCTAGGAGGTACTTGTCCACACCACAGGCTCCTGTCTGCTTCCCCTAGCAAATGTGTACTTCTTTTTTCGTTTGTTTTTTGAGATGGAGTCTTGCTCTGTCTCCCAGGCTGGAGTGCAATGGCATGATCTTGGCTCATTGCAACCTCCGCCTTGCGGATTCAAGCGATTCTTCTGCCTCAGCCTCCCGAGTAGCTGGGATTACAGGTGCGCACCACCACACCCGGCTAATTTCTGTTTTTTTGTAGAGATGGGGTTTCACCATGTTGGCTAGGCTGGTCAACTCCTGGCCTCAAGTGATCCTCCCACCTCAGCCTCCCAAAGTGCTGGGATTATAGGAGTGAGCCACCACGCCCAGCTAACAAATGTGTACATCTTAGCCACCCTGCTGGACTAAGGCCCTGGAGACACAGCCTGCTGTGTGACCCTGGATGTCCTTAGAGCCGCTAGTTTGGTGTTTGGCAGGTGCTCACTCAACCTTGTTTACGGACCGGCAGCCGCTGTACCCACCACCGTCCTCTCCTGCCCCAGCTCCTTGGGGGCTCAATTCTCCCTCTTCCCTGGAAAATTCTTTGCTACTGCAAGTTCTCCTTCCACAGAAACGCTTGTAACTCTGTTCCACTTTCTTCTTCAAAGGTATTTTTGTCAATGACACCACTAAAAGGGATCAAGTCCGTGATTTTACCTCAGGTAGCCATTCTTCCTGTTTCACGATTACTAAATTCTGTTATGCTTGAAACAAAAATGTGATCCATTTGCCCCTCTTGGCAGGTTTTCCTCTGTGCCTACATGGCAGCGTTCAACAGCATCAATGGAAACAGAAGTTACGTGAGTATTATGAGACCCAGAGAGTGTGGGGTTTTGTGTTATTCCTCTTGGAGTTTGTTGTATGTGTTTGTTTTTAAATTATCTTTGCTGGATAAAACTGTGATATTTGCTAAATAAGTACTTTTGTTTCTCCTTAGACTTGTAAGCCACTAGAAAGATCATTACTAATGGCGGGAGCCGTTGCTTCTTCAACTTTCTTAGGAGTAGGTATTTTTAGAATCTATCAAATCTTCTTTATTCCTCAGAATCCAGGAAGTTTTATTTATTCCAATTACAAATGTATGTTCCAATTTAAACAATTTAGAAAGTATGACTAGGAAATAAAAGTCACCTGTAATCCTGTTATTCCAAAATAATCATGTTAATAGTCTAAGTTTTTAAGCATATACATGGTACTGTTGTCTTTTTATTTTTTTCTATTTTCTTTTCTTTTTTTTTTTTTTTTTTTTGAGACAGAGTCTTGCTCTGTTGCCCAGGTTGGAATGCAGTAGCATGATCTCAGCTCACTGCAATCTCTGCCTCCTGGGTTCAAGTGAGTCTCCTGCCTCAGCCTTCCGAGTAGCTGGGACTACAGGCACGTGCCACCACACCCAGCTAATTTTTTGTATTTTTTAGTAGAGAAGGGATTTCACCATGTTGGCCAGGTTGGTCTCAAACTCTGACCTCAGGTGAACTCCACACCTCGACCTCCCAAAGTGCTGGGATTACAGCCGTGAGCCACCACGTCTGGCCGGTACTGTTATCTTTTTAAAAATTGTTATATAAATTGTGTGTTATAAATATGTTATATAATTTGTGTATTGCTTTGGATATCAAGACACTGTAATGGTGAAAGATGGAGATGTTGGCATCAGACAAGCCTGGGCCCTCATCCTGGCTCAAACCTTTAATGGCTCTGTGACTCAGCAACTTCCATACCTGTCTCTAAGCCCCCGTTGACTCCTTAGATGAGCAGGGAGAGGACCTCCATGTTGCAGGAATTTGAAAAATACATGAAGAGCACTGGCAGTGGTCTGACTTGTAATAGGAACTAGGTCAGGGCGACCTCTCTGCTAGTGAGTAGGTTCCGCTGATTTTTCAGTCCCATGAAATAATGATTTTTCTCTCTTATTTTCTAGGTAATCCCTCAGTTTGTCCAGAAGAAGTATGGCCTGACTGGCCCTTGGATTAAAAGAATCTTACCTGTGGTCTTCCTCGGTGAGCAGGAAGGGCTGGAGCCTGCAGTCTGGGTGGGGTGTCTTTGTGGTCTGTGAGCCTTCCTTCATCTCCAGAGGCACCTGGCTCCCTTGGTACATTGTGACTGATGACAGGTGGCCTTTGCAGCCCGGCAGGCCCCCAAGCCCAAATCAGGTCTTTGGTTTGAGAGGTGACACTTTCTGTAGATACCCACATTAATGGCTAAGGAATGAACACAAGACTGGAAACGCAAATTACATTTTTTTTTCTTGAGATGGAGTCTTGCTCTGTCACCCAGGCTGGAGTGCAGTGGCATGAGCTTGGCTTACTGCAACCTCCGCCTGCTGGATTTAGGCAATTCTCCTGCCTCAGTCTCCCAAGTAGCTGGGATTACAGGCGTGTGCCACCATGCCCAGCTAATTGTTTTTTTGTATTTTTAGTGAGACAGGCTTTCACCATGTTGGCCAAGCTGGTCTTGAACTTCTGGCCTCAAGTGATTCGCCTGCCTCAGCTTCCCAAAATGCTGGGATTACAGGCATGAGCCACCGCGCCTGGCCCTGCATTTTCAAGATTATCCATATAAACGTTCTACATACATTATTTTACTTAGTCCTGACAACAACTTATGGGTAGGAAATATTATTATTCCTATTTACAGATGAGGAGACTGAGGCACAGGGAGGTTAAGTAACTTGCCTAGAGTTACACAGCAAGCAAATGGTTAGTATAGAGATTCCAACCCAGTGGGGTGACAGAGATATTAGCTGAATATTTTGACTCTGCCAGCCTGCAAGTTTACTATGTCATGCTCCAAATTTGGGTTTGGGAATCACGGCAGTTTGAAGAGTTGGCAGACTGATGTCAGTGGTGAAATTGAGGAAATGGTGTTATAGAAACCTTACAACTTTGGCCGGGTGTGGCAGCTCACACCTGGAATCCCAGCACTTTGGGAGGCCATTGCTGGTAGATCACTTGAGGTCAGGAGTTTGAGACCAGCCTGACCAACATGATGAAACCCCGTCTCTACTAAAAATACAAAAATTAGCCGGGCATGGTGGGGCATGCCTGTAATCCCAGCTACTCTGGAGGCTGAGGCAGGAGAATTGCTTGAACCCAGGAGGCAGAGGTTGCAGTGAGCTGAGATCACACCATTGCACTCCAGCCTGGGCAACAAGAGTGAAACTCTGTCTCAAAAAAAAAAAAAAGGAAACCTTACAACTTAAGCAAAGACGAGGGAGGGTTGTGTTTCCAAGATCCCAGGGTTTCTCCTGGAATTCGGTAAGGAAGCAGGGGTGCTGGAAGCTGGTCCCAGGCTGTGGTCAGGATCCAAGACTGAGTGGCCAGCAGTTCTGAGCCTACTTCCACAGCCCCAGGAGAGCACCTCGTTGGCCCAGCCTATGGCAGGTGTCCACCTGAGGGTCAAGAAAGGCAGATGTCCACCTGAGGGTCAGAGAAAGAGGCTTGCAGGGGGCAGACACCTAAAAGAGATGTTCCTTCGCTGGAACAAGACTCACCCCCGTCTTTGGTGTTCTTTACTTCTTTACATCTACAGTGCAAGCCAGTGGAATGAATGTCTACATGTCCCGAAGTCTTGAATCCATTAAGGGGATTGCGGTCATGGACAAGGAAGGCAATGTCCTGGGCCATTCCAGAATTGCTGGGACAAAGGTAAGAGACAGGATGGAGCTATAGCTGCTTGCCTTTTGGGCAAAGACTAGACTTTTCTGTTTTTGAAAGCCGGTGACAAATTCATGTCTGCCTTCAACCTTTCTTTACCCGTCTTTCCTTAGCATGCTGAGAGAGAAATTTCTCATTTTCCCTCCTGATAAGATGGGGCATTAGTCTGGGTTCTCTGGAGAAACAGAACCAATGGGATATATGTACATAATCTTTCTTTCTGAGACAGGGTCTTGCTCTGTCGCACTGGCCTGGAGTGCAATGGTGCAGTCTTGGCTCACTGCAACCTCTGCCTCCCTAACACGAGCGATGCTCCCACCTCAGCCTCTCAAGTAGCTGGGACCACAGGCACACACCACCGCACCTGGCTTATTTTTGTATTTTTAGTAGAGATGGGGTTTCACCATGTTGGCCAGGCTGGTCTTGAACTCCTGGCCTCAAGTGATCCACCCACCTCGGCCTCCCAAAGTGCTAGGATTACAGGCATGAGCCACCATGCCTGGCCCCCAATTCCTTTTTGAAATCTCTCAAAAGGAAAGCATGCACCTCTGTCTCCATTGTCCCTCCCATTCACTCCTGAGTTCAAGTGATCCTCCCACCATAGCCTCCCAAAGTGCTGGGATTACAGGTGTGCACCACCACACCTGGGCAGTACATGTCTATTAAGAGATTTGTTCTAAGGAATTTGCTTACACAATTGTGGGAATCTGCAGGGCAGGCCTGGAGGCTGGAAACTTGGACAGGAGCTGCTGCTACAGCCTTGAGGCAGAGTTTCTTCTTTGAGAAACCTCAGTTTTTGTCTGTAAGGCCTCCAACTGATTGGATGAGGCCCACCCACATTGTGGAGGGTAACCTTCTTTTCTTTTTCTTTTTTTGAGACCGAGTCTTGCCCTGTCACCCAGGCTGGAGTGCAATGGCGTGATCTCAGCTCACTGCAACCTCCGCTTCCTGGGTTCAAGCGATTCTCCTCCCTCAGCCTCCTGAGTAGCTGGGATTACAGGTGCGTACCACCATGCCCAGCCAATTTTTGTATTTGTAGTAGAGGCGGGATTTCACCCTGTTGGCCAGGCTGGTCTCGAACTCCTGACCTCAAGTGTTCCGCCCGCCTTGGCTTCCCAAAGTACTGGGATTACTTGTGAGCCACCACGCCTGGTGGTAACCTGCTTTTCTTAAAGTCAGCTGATTGCAGATGTGCCCCGTGTCTGCAGAGTACCCCTACAGCAACAGCTAGATGAGTGCTGGATTAAATAACTGGGTACTGTTGCCATGGTGACCCGTGAGGCTGACTGCCACAGACAGGCATCTGACAAGTGCTGGGCACCTCTGAGAGTGAGATCCTGTCCTTCAAGTCCAATATCTGCCCTCCCAATGTGTGCTGATTGGGGGCCACTCCCCTCCCAGCCTGCTCTGCACTTACAGAGGTCAGTGGACACCCCTTTCTGGGGTTAAGAGAGCCCCTGCTTCTCCCATTCAGCAGATGTCCTTATAGTCTTCATTGCTAAGGACTACTTTTGTCAAAAATGGACTTAGAACATTGAATTCTCTGATCCAAAACTCCTTTTCAAGGCCTCAATTTTGAATAATTTTTACTATTAGTTTCTTCTTTTTCTTCTTTTTTTTTTTTTTAAATTGAGACAGGGTCTCCTTCTGTTGCTGGAGTGCAATGGTGTGATCACGGCTCTCTACAGCCTCAACCTCCCAGGCTCAGGTGATTCTCTCACCTCAGCCTTCCAAGTAGCTGGGATTCTAAATATGCACCACCATGCCTGGCTCATGTTTGTGCTTTTTGTAGACATGGGGTTTCGCCATGTTGCCCAGTCATGTCTCAAACTCCTGGGCTCAAGTGATCTGCCCACCTTGGCCTCCCAAACTGCTGGGATTACAGGGGTGAGCCACTGGGCCTGGCCAAAGTATTCTTTTGTTCAGTTCAACCCAGTAACTACTGAGTGCATTCAGCCGTGAGAACCTGGTATAGTCTATGGTCTTTTCATTTTGGGTGTGGACTTTTAAAATAATATGTTTTTAGCAGGTGAGATCTTTTTTGGTCCCTGTGAAATGACTTTAGCTGAAGACTTTAGTTGTTTGCAAATGACATATCAAGCAAAGTGGAACAGCCCTGATACGAAGTGAAGGGACTAACCGGGCTTCTAGCAGTGTGGGATCCAGGGGACTCCCTTAGCCAGCCAGGGTGTGTCCTTCTAGTGACCAGCATGTTGGTAGCACAGGAGGTCAGAAAAGATGGCTGTTCATTCCATCGGTAAATATGTCATTATTCAGCTCACCAAACATATTACTTTAAATCCTATCACTGACTAACAAAGCTCAATTATAAACCATCAGATACATGCTAACGGTGTTTCCACTAGACCATCTAGTAGCATAGCTCCTTACCTAAATGAATTATGACAGAGATAAAATAATTATAAGTAACAGATAAATTGCTGCCAGAAAGAAAATAGGTCACTAGTTTGAAATGAAGGTTCTGGGCCTAACAAACCACCCGTAAGTTGGATCACTTGCAGTTGGTCAGGAGTTCGAGACCAGCCTGGCCAACATGGTGAAACCCCGTGTCTACTAAAAATGCAAAAATTAGCTGGGCATGGTGGCGGGTGCCTGTAATCCCAGTTACTCGGGAGGCTGAGGCAGGAGAATTGCTTGAACCTGAGAGGTGGAGGTTGCAGTGAGCCGAGATCGTGCCATTGCACTCCAGCCTGGGCGACAGAACGAGACCCCATCTCAAAAATAACAAACAAACAAAACAAACCACCTGGGACTGCATTTGCACTTTCCCCTGAAAAAAAAAAAAAAAAAAAAAAAACGCCCGAAAGAGACATTTTTTCAAACAGCTTTATTGAGGTATAATTTACATACTGTAAAATTTACCCATTGTAAGAGGATAGTTTGATGAATTTTAGTCAGTTTAAAACAATTGTGCAGCCAGGCACGGTGGCTCACTCATGCCTGTAATCCCAACACTTTGGGAGGCAGATCGCTTGAGTCCATGAATGTGAGACCAGCCTGGGCAACACAGCGAAACCCTGTCTCTACAAAAAAATTTTTTAAAAATTAGCTAGGCATGGCGGGGTGCATCTGTAGTCCCAGCTACTTAGGAGGCTGAGGTGAAAGGATCAACTGAGCCTAGGAGGTTGAGGCTGCAGTGAGCCGTTATCGCACCACTGTACTGGATCCAGCCTAGGTGACAGAAGGAGACCCTTGTCTCAAAAAATAAAAAATAGGCCAGGCGCGGTGGCTCACGCCTATAATCCCAGCACTTTGGGGGGCCGAGGCAGGCAGATCACCTGAGGTCAGGAGTTTGAGACCAGCCTGGCCAACATGGTGAAACCCCGTCTCTACTAAAAATACAAAAATTAGCTGAGTGTGGTGGCGCATGCCTGTAATCCCAGCTACTCAGGAGGCTGAGGCAGGAGAATCACTTGAACCCAGGAGGCAGAGGTTGCAGTGAGCTGAGATTGCGCCACTGCACTCCAGCCTGGGCAACAGAGAAAGACTCCGTCCCAAAAAATAATAATAATAAATAAATGAAACAGTTGTGTGACCATCACCACAGTCCAGTTGTAGAACATTTTCATCATCCTAAAAATGTCCCAAATGCCCACCCCCACCCCCACCCCCAGCCCTAGGGAAGCACCAATCTGCCTCTTTTTTTTTTTTTTTTGAGTCAGAGTCTCGCTCTGTCGCCCAGGCTGGAGTACAGTGGTGCGATCTTGGCTCACTGCAACCTCTGTCTCCCAGGTTCAAGCGATTCTCCTGCCTCAGCCTCCCGAGTAGCTGGGACTATAGGTGCACGCCACCGCACCCAACTAATTTTTTGTATTTTTAGTAGAGACGGGGTTTCACTGTGTTAGCCAGGACGGTCTCAATCTCCTGACCTCATGATCCACCTGCCTTGGCCTCCCAAAATGCTGGGATTACAGGCGTGAGCCCCCATGCCCGGCCACTGACTTGCTTTTCTGTCTTCTTAGTTTTTGCCTTTTCCAGAAATTATACATAAGTGAATCACACAGTAGTTTTTTGTGTCTTGCTTCTTTCACGTTTGAGATTCATCCATCTTGTACCACATGTTGGTCATTTGTTACTTTTCATTGCTGAATAGTATTCCGTTCCTGGATGTGCTGCATTTTGCTTATCTGTTCTGCAGGCGGTGGACGTTTGGGTTGTGTCCCACCTTGGGTTATTATGAATCAGGCTGCTCTGACGTTCACTTGCACATCCTTATGCATATGTGTGTTTGTATTTCTCCACAACTCCATGTGAACTTAAGGTGTTAGTATTGCTGTGACCTATTCATAAAGCTGGAGAGGAGAGTGACAGCACATTTTTTAAGTTTGTTTATTTATTTATAGAGACAGAGTCTCCCTCTGTCGTCCAAGCTGGAGGGCAATGGTACAAACATGGCTCACTGCAGCCTCAACTTCCTGGGCTCAAGCAATCCTCCTGCCTCAGCCTCCTGAGTACTACAGGTGTGCACCACCATACATGGCTAATTAAAAAAAAAAAATGTTTGTAGAGATGAGGTCTCGCTATGTTGCCCAGGCAGGTCTCAAACTCCTGGCCTCAAGTGATCCTCCTGCCTTGGCCTCCCAGAGCGCTGGGAGGTGTGAGGCACTGCACCCAGCTTAGAGCAAATATCCAATCAGCAAGTTTTTCCCAGTGCCTCCTGCCTGCCAGGCTGGTGCTAGGCTCTGGAGACCCACACCCTGACCAGTGAGAGCCCCGTCTCCCCAGGAGCCCCAGCCTCCACGGGAAGGTAGCCTCAGGCCTGACTGCCTGTCTGGAGTCCGTCTCACCAGAAGAAACTCCATTTTTGGCATGAGGGGCATGTTAGGGTCAAAGAAAGACTTTACTGGTCTATTTTTTAAAAAAAAGTCTTTTTTTTCTCTGAAGAATAAAGTGTCTGCAACTGTGCATAAGCATTCTTCTATCACTTCCCTGTCCCTGGAAGGTTATTTTCTTTGGCTAAAATTTCAGAAACTGCGTAACCAGCAATATCTGATGGTAACAGGGCACCGTTGGTCGAATTTCAGGTGACATGTGGCTGTTTCCCCCGACTGGCCCCATAAGCCACTGCTTTGCACACAGCACCTCCTAATGACGCTGTGTCATTAGGAGTGTCCACCCCACACATGGGACTAAGGGAGAGAGGCGGGCCTCGCCCCACTGACGCGGACACACAGCACACTAACAGCCATTTTTCCCTTCCAGAAGTCAAGCAATTTTACTTTATATCCCTGAGACTTTTATTTTATTTTATTTCTTTTATTTTAGAGACTGAGTCTCGCTCTATTGCCCAGGCTGGAGTGCAATGGTGTGATCTTGGCTCACTGCAACCTCTGCCTCCCAGGTTCAAGTGATTCTCCTGCCTCAGTCTCCCGAGTAGCTGGGATTACAGGCGCCCACCACCACACCCGGCTAATTTTTGTATTTTTAGTAGAGACAGGGTTTCACCATGTTGGCCAGGCTGGTCTTGAACCCCTGACCTCAGGTGATCTGCCCACCTTGGCCTCCCAAAGTGTTGGGATTATAAGCATGAGCCACTGTGCCCGGCCCCTGAGACCTTATTTTAAAAACAGCCCTCCTCGGCTTCCTCTCTTTTGTCGGGGGGAAAGGCATTCCCTGCAGAGGGAACCACACAAGCGTGACTGTCACCCACAGCAGGGCAGAGGTGCCAGCAGAGACAGGGACTGGGTGGTAGGAGGAGCCTGGGAAGGTAGGTCAAAGCCGATCATGGGAAGCTGGAAGTGGAAGGAACAGGGCTCAGGGAAGGACGGGTGCAGGTGTGCCTGCTGCTCTTGGGTACATGATGTGCTGTTTGTGGTGTATGTGTCTTACCCAGGGGTGAGTTCTAAAGTTAACATGTTAGCTACTCAGGAGGCTGAGGCAGGAGGATTGCTTGAGGCCAGGAAGTCGGGACCAGCTTGGGCAACATAGTGAGGCCACATCTCTACAAAAAATGGAAAAGTTAGCTGGGCGTGGTAGAGTGTACCTGTGATCCTGGCTACTTGGGAGGCTAAGGTAGGAGGATCGCTTGAGCCTGGGAGGTCAACGCTGCACTGAGCCATGATCACGCCACCGTACTCCAGCCTGGATGACAGAGTGAGACCCTGTCTCTAAAAATAAATAAATAAATGAAAGTAGTAAAAAAGTTAACGTGAGCTGTTTTATAGTCAAGATTTCCCTTACAAGTCCCTTAAAGTGCCCTTGAGGGTACATGGTTTTGTACATATTCACCCATACAGTAAATTGTATGTTGAAATGTTTAATGTATAGAGTAATGTACATTATAGAAAAGATTACAGAAATGTTATAACCTGTACATAACACAATTTTATAGTATAACACTTTTAATTCGCTGTGAAACATGGGTACAGACAGGCAGCCTCATGTGGGTCCTATGCTGTGCCCTCAGAGCTGGGCATTTGGAGGCTTCCCCAGTGGTAGGTATGAGAGTCACTGCTGAGCCAGGTCAGGACAGGAGGCCAGTGGCAGAGACTTGGCTTGGATGGGAAATACGGAGCAAACCTCTGTGGCAAATCCAGCATTTCCACTGAAGAACCATTTGGTTCTCCGTGAGGATCTGTCTAGAAGCCACCTTTGCTTGTACTTAGTGGATAGTTTATTTGGGGTGGTTTGGCAGACGGTGCCAGCTATCTCTGGCACCAAGTGCAGCCGACTTCCACACACCTGTACGTGGAAAGTTATGTGGAAGGCGTCCCCTCTGCCTCTTTCCACGAGCATTCTTTTTCTAAGTGAGAAGGGAGGGTTGCTGTTTCCTGTCTCTCGCAGGAGTTGTGGGATCCCTGGAAATCGTCTTGCTCCTGTACTGTTTCTTTTTTGTGACAGAGTTTCACTCTGTCGCCTAATCTGGAGTGCAGCGGCGTGATCTTGGCTCACTGCAAAATCCGCCTCTCAGGTTCAAGTGATTCTCGTTTCTCAGTCTCCTGAGTAGCTGGGACTACAGGTGCATAACACCACACGGGGCTAATTTTTGTATTTTTTGGTAGAGACGGGGTTTCACCATGTTGGCCAGGCTGGTCTCAAACTACTGACCTCAAGTGATCCACCCGCCTCGCCTCCCAAAGTGCAGGGATTACAGGTGTGAGCCACCGTGCCCAGCCTAAGCTGTTTTCTTTTCATTTTTGCTAGGCTGTTAGAGAAACGCTAGCATCCAGAATAGTGCTGTTTGGGACCTCAGCTCTGATTCCTGAAGTCTTCACCTACTTTTTTAAAAGGTAAGAGGCACGGTCATATCCCCAGGTAGAGATTTGAAAGTCAAATCCTTATAAAACCTGTCAGATACTGACCCTGGTGGAGGGTGGGAAGAGGTTGGCTCAGTAACCTTCCCATAAACATACATCACAGCTAAGACAGTCGGATTGATTGTGGCAGGTGTGGAAATCCAGGTGTGCGGATTCCACCGAATGGGGAATCCAGCCCAGGCTCTGCCTCCAGTTACCCCGTGTCCTTGGCGTGTCCAAGGACCTTCCACAGCCATTTCCTCATCTCTAGAATGAGGGGCTTGGATGATTTGCAGGTTCCCCTGGCTCTGATGTGCTGTGAATATTGCTTAAGCCCTCCCCTCTAAACCCCCATTCCAAGCATGTTTTAAATTAGCTTCAGCGACTCCGGATTCAGATTCATCCCTTTTAAGAAGCCAGAAATGGCCTACGAGGCGGAGGACCTGGGCATCCGTCGGGGTTCCTGTGGCCACCAGTATGAGAAACCTAACCTGCAGGAGCTCAGGCCTGAGGGGAGACGTGGGGCTTTAGGGCCGGAACGGGCAAGGATTGCAGTCCGTGGCAGCTTGAACAGAAGCTCCCCTGCTGGGCGCGCCTCCTTGTCACCCTCGTGGGTGTTGGTTCCTTCTCTCCTGCCAGATAGGCTTCTTCATGTTGATGAGGGACCCACTTGCTAGTAACTCCCAGCTCATAGCCTCACAGCCTCCTGATCAGAGGTGGAACACAGCAAACCCCAGGGGAGGCAGGAATGTCTTCCCCTCAGGGCAGACTCCTGGGGAAGGATTCTGTGGGCCTGAGTTAGGTCGCGTGCCTGGGGCGCACATCCCCCCCTCCAGTGTGGCGAGGCTGGGAATCGCCTGCTAGGACCACACATGGAGCACATTTCCAAGAAGGAGGGATGGGATGGTGCGGTGGCTCACGCCTGTAATCCCAGCACTTTGGGAGGCCAAGGTGGGCAGATCACCTGAGGTCAGGAGTTCTAGACCAGCCTGGCCAACATGGTGAAACCCCATCTCTACTGAAAATACAAAAATTAGC
This sequence comes from Pongo abelii, assembly GCF_028885655.2. Lineage (NCBI taxonomy): Eukaryota > Metazoa > Chordata > Mammalia > Primates > Hominidae > Pongo > Pongo abelii. The sequence continues at coordinate 126,200,531 of NC_071993.2, read as the reverse complement.
CAGGCGTGGTGGCGGGCGCCTATAATCCCAGCTACTCAGGAGGCTGAGGCAGGAGAATCGCTTGAACCCAGGAGGCGGAGATTGTAGTGAACCAAGATGGCACCATTACACTCCAGCCTGGGTGACAGAGGAAGATTCTCTCAGAAAAACAAAACAAAACAACAAAAAAACAGGCCTTGATCTAGCTGTTCAGGTACAACAGAAAGAAAAAAGAACAGGCCCTGATCCAGCTGTTCAGGTGCACAAAAAAAAAAAAAAAAAAAAACAGGGCTTGATTCAGCTGTTCGGAAAATAAGCCCTGATAGTTTAACATCACTTGTGAGCCATGCCTTGTCTCTTACAGGACCCAGTTTTTCAGGAAAAACCCAGGGTCATTGTGGATCTTGAAACTGTCTTGTACTGTCCTGGCAATGGGACTGATGGTGCCATTTTCTTTTAGTATATTTCCACAGGTTGGACAGGTAAGTGCCCCCATTCCTCTTTTCTCTCAAAGATTTTATTTTGCAGTTATAAGAGTAAAATAAATAAGTTATTCTTCTTAAAAATCTGCAAAGTTTATAAAAATATAAAACAAGACCAGGTGCAGTGGCTCACACCTGTAATCCCAGCACTTTGGGAGGCCAAGGTGGGAAGATTGCTTGAGCCCAGGAGTTCAAGACCTGCCTAGGCAACATAGTGAGACCCCATCTCTACAAAAAACAATACACAAATTAGCTGGGTGTGGTGATGCACACCTGTTGTCCCAGCTGCTCGGGAGGCTGAGGTGGGAGGATCACCTGGGCCCAGGAGGTTGAGGCTGCAGTGAGCCGTGATTGCACCACTGCACTCCAGCCTGGCTGAGAGTGAGACCCTGTTTCAAAAAAGTAAAATAATAAAACAAAATACAGTTGGCTTTTGAACAACCTGGGGGTTAGTAGTCAAAAATCCAAGTATAACCTTTGACTCCCTGAAAACTTAACTATTAATAGCTTACTGTTGACTGGAAGGCTTACCAATAACATAAAAAGTCAAGTAACACATATATGTGTTATATATTGTATTCCTACAATAAACTAGAGAAAATAGAATGTTATTAAGAAAATCAGGCCAGGCACGGTGGCTCATGCCTGTAATCTCAGCACTTTGGGATGCTGAGGCGGGCAGATAACTTGAGATCAGGAGTTCAAGAGCAGCTTGGCCAACATGGTAAAACTCCAGCTCTACTAAAAATATAAAAATTAGCCAGGGTTGTTGGTGCCTGTAATCTCAGCTACTCGGGAGGCTGAGGCAGGAGAATCGCTTGAACCTGGGGAGGTAGAGGTTGCAATGAGCCAAGATCATGACATTGTACTCCAGCCTGGGTGACAGAGTGAGACTGTCTCAAAAAAAAAAAAAAAAAATCATAAGGAGGAAAAAATATATTTACTGTTTATTAAGTGAAGGTGAGTCATCAGTTTCAGTGAGGATCAAGGTCTTCATCCTCGTCATCTTCATGTTGAGTAGGCTGTGGAGGAGGAAGAGGGGTTGGTCTTGCTGTCTCAGGGGTGACTGAGGGGGAAACAGTATATAAGTGGACCTGCATTGTTCAAACCTGTATTATTCAAGGGTTAATTGTAATGATATTTATATTTAATTCTATCCTTCAAATCTCTTGGTGCAGTTTTGGGTTCTGTTTTTCTTAACAATATTTCATAAGCCTTTTTTTCTGGGGCATAAAAAGAAATCTTTTAAAACTACTTAAAGAAATTTTAAATACTCCAAAATGTTCTATAACTACGCCCTCTCCAGTGGAACTTTTCTGCAGTGATGGAAATGTTCTATAATAGATGGGTGCTGTCCAGTATGGTAGCCATGAGCTACATGTGCTACTGAGCACTTCAGGAGAGGCTGGTGTGACTAGGGAACTGAATTGTAAATTAAGTTAAATTTTAAATTAGGTACTCTTGTGTGCTTAGTGGCTATTGGACAGCCCAGTTCTGTAGATAATTTATAATATAATTTATGATGAGTCAGACTGCTTGGACTCAGATTCCAGCTTCTCCATGACCTTGGTCAGCTTGCTCAGTTTTCTTATCTGTTAAAGAGAGCTGAAGATAATCTGAAGATAATGGCATCTCTGCAAAGGGTTGTTGCTTAGTAGGTAGCAAGGACATTTTTTTTTTTAAAGTCAGAAAGCCAGTTTTTTTAATTTCCAAAGCTCTGCCATAAATTGCTAGCAGATGTCAAGGACATTATTGATGCTAGCAGATATTAGCAATTTCTTTTTTTTTTTTTTTTTTTTGAGATGGAGTCTTGTTCTGTTGTCCAGGCTGGAGTGCAGTGGCACGATCTCGGCTCACTGCAAGCTCCACCTCCCGGGTTCATGCCATTCTCCTGCCTCAGCCTCCTGAGTAGCTGGGACTACAGGCACCCACCACCACACCCAGCCAATTTTTTGTAATTTTTAGTAGAAACGGGGTTTCACCGTGTTAGCCAGGATGGTCTCGATCTCCTGACCTCGTGATCCGCCCGCCTCGGCCTCCCAAAGTGCTGGGATTACAGGCGTGAGCCACCGCGCCTGGCTGATATTAGCAGTGTCTTGGCTAAACATTTCAAGTGCTCATTTCTGTCACTATAAATATATATGTCCTCAAAAGCATTTATATTTATGGAATGGTCTTGTTCAGAACCCACATTTTATAGGTTTAGGTTGTAGGATCATTCATTCAAGCAACTTTGCCAACACAACGTAGAAGTTTCAGACTATTTTAGATAGTTATGCCTATTACTATGCTATGGGCGAGGGGTTGGGGAGCGAGGCAGCATCTCAGAATAAAATTTCAGGCCGGGCACGGTGGCTCTTGTCTGTAATTCCAACACTTTGGGAGACCAAGGTGGGAAGATTGCTTGAGGCCAGGAGTTCCAGACCAGCCTGGGGAATGTAGTGAGACCTTGTTTCTACATAAAATGTTCTAAAAATGGCCGGGCGCGGTGGCTCATGCCTGTAATTCCAGCACTTTGGGAGGCCAAGGCGGGCGGATCACGAAGTCAGGAGATCGAGACCATCCTGGCTAACATGGTGACACCCCGTCTCTACTAAAAATACAAAAAATTAGCTGGGCATGGTGGCAGACGCCTGTAGTCCCAGCTACTCGGGTGGCTGAGGCAGGAGAATGGCGTGAACCCGGGAGGCGGAGCTTGCAGTGAGCCAAGGTTGCGCCACTGCACTCCAGCCTGGGTGACAGAGTGAGACTCCAAAAAAAAAGAAAAGAAACAAAATATCCTGTTGGCTCAAGGTGAGCATGGAGGTGCTTAGATGAGATAAGGAGTTATTACTAATTTTGTTAGGTGTGACAATGGCATAGTAGTTCTGTAACTACTGTCATTACTATATCAAGTACTATATCAATAATAATAAGGTCTTTATCATTTGGAACTTGTAGGTGACATGACATGAGAACCGCCTTAAAATACTCAAGGAAAAAAATCCTACTGCTGGGTGTGGGAGGTGCTTGATGAAATGAGATCTGCAAATTGTTAATAGTTATTCCTGAGTGAGCACATGTGAGTTCATTACATTCTTTCTACATTTGTTTTTTGTTTGTTTGTGTGTTTGAGACGGGGTTTCTCACTCTGTTGCTCAGGCTGGAGGGCAGTGGTATGATCATGGCTTACTGCAGCCTTGACTCCCAGGCTCAAGTGATCCTCTGGCCTCAGCCTCCCAAGTAGCTGGGACTACAGGAACGTACCACCACACCTGGCTAATTTTTTATTTTTTGTAGAGATAGGGTCCTACTATATTGCCCAGGCTGATTGCAAACTCCCCACCTCAAGCAATCCTCCTGATCTCGGCTCACTGTAACCTCCACCTCCCAGGTTCAAGTGATTCTTGTGCCTCAGCCACTGGAGTAGCTGGGATTTCAGGTGTGTGCCACCACACCCAGTTAATTTTTGTATTTTTTGTACCATGCTAGCCAGGCTAGTCTTGAACTCCTGGCCTCAAGTGATCTACCTGCCTCAGCCTCCCTAAGTGTTGGGATTACAGGCATGAGCCATTATGCCCAGCCATCTTAAAACTTTTTAATGGAAACTTTCAATTATAAACAAATGTAGAGATAAGTAAATAACAATAATGGGCCAAGGATGGTGGTGCGCACCTGTAATCCCAGCTACTCGGGTGGCTGAGGCATGAGAATCACTTGAACTTGGAGGGTGGAGGTTGCAGTGGCCTGAGATGGTGCCACTGCACTCTAGCCTGGGCAACAGAGCAAGACTCTGTCTCAAAGAAAAATAAAAAAATAAAAAATAAGTTTCTTTACTACTTGGGTGATTTAAAAAAAATATAGGTTACATTTTCTGCTCTAGATTAGACATTATTGAAAAAGATGGACTATGAAATGGTTGCTTTCAGAAAATGATTTTTTTAACTTGGTTTCTAAGGCAAGAAAAACTATTAATAGAAATATTATGAATTTAACTATTTTTCAGATACGGTACTGTAGTCTTGAAGAGAAAATTCCGTCTCCAACAGAAGAAACAGAAATCTTCTATCACAGAGGGGTGTAGGCGTGAGTTTTAGGTGAATTTATGTGGTTCCTGCTTGAAAACCTTCCCCTCTCCAGGTTCGGTTTAGAGAACTTTGCCACAGGTCTTCTGGGGACCCCAGAGGTGTCTGGGCTGACAAGGCGACTTAAAATTCCATACTGAGATCGTTCCCAGGCTGGTGTGTCTGGGGTTTTTAAGGCTGGCTGGAGAAGACAGTGGGAGGGTGCCCCGTCTGACACCCCTGGGGTTGCTGAGGGAACGGTTGGAGTGGGGATCGGCCTGCAAAAGGATATTGTGAAATCACTAATTAACTAATAAACCTGTCTCAAGTTGAGGATTTGAAGAAAGAACACAAAGAGTCCACCGTGCCCAGGACACAGGTGTTAAATGGATAGGCCATCTCAAGCAGAACACGTACCCCTGGGGCGCTGTTTACGGCCTCTGACCCCAAAAGCAATCTTGTTTCCTTACTCAGTGTCCTCCCTTCTAGACAGCTACTTAAAACCTTTGCCGCCCTCCGCCCAGTGCCTCCTTTCTCCTCTCTGGCAAAGGACCCTGCCTCCTCCGCCAGGAAACAGGTCAGCAGTGGAGCCCCCCCACACCCGCACCCACACCCATCCTTCCTCCGTGTAAGGCCAGTGTCCTCCAGGCTCTGGGCCCCTCTCTGCTTCCTCAGGGCTGTGCTCTGTAGCCTCTGTCTGCCAGGTCCTTCCCAGAAGTATGTGAACTACTTGTCGGCCGGGCACGGTGGCTCATGCCTGTAATCCCAGCACTTTGGGAGGCTGAGGCCAGTGGATCACCTGAGGTCAGGAGTTCGAGACCAGCCTGGCCAACATGGTAAAACCCCGTGTCTACTAAAAGTATAAAAATCAGCCAGGCGTGGTGTTGTGCACCTGTAGTCCAAGCCACTCAGGAGGTTGAGGCAGGAGAATCACTTGAACCCTGGTGGCGGAGGTTGCAGTGAGCCGAGGTCACGCCATTGCACTCCATCCAGCCTAGGCAACAAAACGACTGTGTCTCAAAAAGAAATAAACTGCTTGTCACCTGCCTCATTAGAGACAGGATCTTGCTGTCACCCAGGTTAGAGTGCAGTGGCACAATCAGAGCTCACTGCAGCCTTGAACTCCTGGGCTCAATGAGGACCCACCTGCCTCAGCCTCCTGAGCGGCTGGGACTACAGGCGCCTGCCACCATGCCTGGCTGTAGCCAGACACCTTAAAAGAGTTGTCCACCCTTACTGTCTCCACCCCACCTCCCGTTCTGCTAAGATTTCTCTCATCCGTGACCCACCTGAATGTGGCACTGCCACACTGCTGGGCACTCAGGCTGGTCACTGAGCTGCTTACTTGGCTGTACTTTGCCATTTGGATGTCCCAGACACCTCAAACGCAACCCATCCAAACCTGAGATCAGCTCTCCCTCCCAGTCTCGGGAATTGACACCACCACCTACCCAGGTGCACCAGACAGGATCACTAGAGGCGCCCTCTCCCCACCTTACCCCCAGCCTATTCAGTAGATGGGGCCCAGTACATGGAGTCTGGAACCCACGTATGCCCACTGCTACCGCCCAGCGCAGTCCAACAGCATCCCCTGCTGGCACTGCCTGGCCCATCTCCTGCCTACTCCCTCCGGTCCATGTTCTAGCCTGCTCTTCTAAACCACACCTGCTGAACAACTGTTTTTTTTTTTCTTTTGAGACGGAGTCCCGCTCTGTCACCCAGGCTGGAGTGTAGAGTGCAGTGGCGCAATCTTGGCTTTCTGCAACCTCCACCTCCTGGGTTCAAGTGATTCTTGTGCCTCAGCCCCCTGAGTAGCTGCGACTACAGGCATGTACCAGCCACCACATCCAGCTAATTTTTGTTTTTTTTTTAGTAGAGATGGGGTTTCACCGTGTTGGCCAGGCTGTCATCTCCTGTCCTCGTGATCCACCCACCTTAGCCTCTCAAAGTGCTGGGATTACAGGCCTGAGCACCGCACCCAGCCTGAAAAGCCTTAAATGGCTTCCCAGTGCGTCAAGATCAAGCCCACATTCCTTACCACAGCAAGCCTTTCCCGTACTCGTATCCTGCCACTCACTCCCCTCCCTCTAGACCCTCCAGGTCCTCACATGGGCTGTGGTCTCTTCTCAGGGCCTTCACACAGCTGTTTCCTCTGGTCTGAGTAGATGTCTGCTTATGCTTCAGGTCTGACTTTGACATTGATCACTCCCTCTGGGAGGCCTTCCAGGATTGACAGCACTGAACTGGTCCCCGTCTATGTGCTCCGATGCCACTCTGTTTCACACATCACACCCAGCACTAGCCACACTACAGCAGCCTGTTTGCTGACGCTATTCCCCAAGCGGAGTGTGCACAGCATCGCGAGAGCAGGGGCTGCTGCCCATCAGGGTAGCTCAAAATACAACGCAGGCATGGCATAGAGTAGGTACCTCAACATTTGAGTACTGGACTAATGTTTCCAACACACCCTACCCCAAATTACCAAAGAATTTATCTGTGGTTTTGTTTCCCCGAGGCCAGAATGATGGTTCATTTCCAAATTTGGTGAGGAAAGTTTCATAACAGCTTAAAAGGACAAAATCAGTAAATGGCTCAGTCTGACCATAGGCTGACACTAACCAAAATTAAAGTTAGAGAACAAGATGGGCAACAGCTGCAGGTGGAGGTTTAACCACTAACAGATGACAGAAATGTGAAGGCACCTTCCAAGGACAGGAGACTGAAGTTACAGAGGCAGCTCCAGGAAGGCGAGTGGAGGAGGGCTAGGGTGGGAGGAAAGGGCGTGTGGCAAGGGTCGGCTTGAACTTTTTTTTTTTTTTTGAGACCGAGTCTTGCTGTGTTGTCCAGGAGTGCAATGGTGCAATCTCGGCTCACTGCAACCTCCGCCTCCCGGGTTCTAGCAATTCTCCTGCCTCAGCCTCCCAAGTAGCAAGTAGCTGGGATTATAGGCATGCGCCACCACACCCAGCTAATTTTTGTACTTAGTAGAGATGGGGTTTCACCACGTTGGCCAGGCTAGTCTTGAACTCCTGATCTCAGGTGATCTGCCCACCTCGGCCTCCCAAAGTGCTGGGATTACAGGCATGAGCCACCGTGCCCTTGGCCATCTTGAACTTTCAGACAGGTCTTTTAATAATTCCCTAGTGCCCTCACAGTTGAAAAAAGGTATTTTTCCGTTTTCTTTGTAATGAGCAGAATTAGAGAAAGAGGGGACAATTCGTCACCCACCTAAAAGTAGTTGAATATCAAAATATTTCAATTTTATTTCTGCATCATAAATTTATGATTTTAACAACTTTGTTCATTAGCTAATATAGAATACAAAAAAATGAGGAAAAAGATGTTAATATTTTTCATTTCCATAAAGTGCAGATTTAATTTTCAGTTATTTGCCTTAGTAAACATCATCTTATTTCAGGTCCTCCCTGCCCTCACTCAAAAAGAGAGGGTGCTTAATTTTTATTTAACAAATATGTGATACCAAGAAAAAGATGAAAGATCCAATAATGTTTTTTGCAAACATGTTTCCAGGTAAGATTTCCAAGGACATCAGTACTGAGTGAAAAATAATCCTTTACAATCAATATGAATGAATACACTAACAAGTACATCATTTAGACCTCCATGCTTATTTGGCAATTTTAAGGTCTCCAGTTATGAAAAAGGTACATAAATGAATACAAACAATTGGCTTGACATGTGGCCAGACTACTTTCATCGAAGTTGTTGGAAGCCTTTCTCTGGTTTTGGCCCCTGTAGGAAGTTAATCTCATGTTCCCTTAGCAATAATATAAGGTCACTGTCTCAGTCCTACACACTTTTATATTCAAGGGGCTTCTTAGTTTATCACATAAGGACTGGCACTTTTTTCAAAAGAATATTGCTAACAGGGTTAAATGAGTGCTAATGGCTGAACGTTTGCCAAATGCTTCTGCGACAGTATAAATATGGATTATTAAAGTTGTCTACTCAAGTATAAAATATATGCAAAACTCTTATAATATAAGCAAAATGCTCAAAAGGCCGGGAAACACTTTTTTTTTTTTTTTAACTTTTACAAGAAAGTGCAACTGCAGGGTCTCTTGAATGATCTTCTAGACAGTTCCGCAGAAAACTTAGCAGTTTGGCTCAGAAAGTAGAGTTCCTCAGGAGGAATTAAAGTTCTTCCTAGAAGAATACAAAGCAACGTTGCAGGCAGCTTTCTGAAAGTAAACCATTAGCTTATGACTACACAGTGAGACAAACTGGATCGTGTAATAATGAAGGCTTTCACATTTGTCGTGATGTGCTTTTTTTCTCTTAGCCCAGGACCTCTAGCTGTTTTGTAATGTTATATAAAGTAGTTATAGCACTTTGTCCAGCACTGACAGCACGCAGGAAACTAATCAGCTAGGAGAAAATCAGAAGTGTGTTCGTGTGTTTCATTGTTTTTCAGGTCAAATCTCAATACTTGCAAATAAATCATTAAAAATATATAACAGTTTCTCTGTTATTTTCAGGACTTCATGTAGTTAATGGATAATCCGAGTGAAAGAGGGCGTTCTATCAGTCATCAGTGATACGTTCTGTCACACAGTCAGATTTTCAGCATTTGTTCGGCTGCTGCTAGATGACGAAGGAAGTTTTCTGTTGCTGGTGGAAATCGTTTTTGCTTTAGCGCCTCCAAATTAAGGACTCTCTTTTCTCCATCAGCTGAAACTTCTGAAAATGGTGCTAGGTTGGTAAAGATTTCTCTTGTTTTTAGAGCAATATCCTTTAATAGAACAGGAAAATATGCAACACGTTAGTATCCGAAATTTGAATATTTAGTCTCTAGAATTCTTCCTGCTATTTTTTTCAGACTGTGTATAAACTATGAAAAATGGGCTTGGCGTGGTGGCTCACGCCTGTAATCCCAGCACTTTGGGAGACCATGGCAGGAGAATGTCTTGAGCCAGGAGTTAGAGGCTGCAGTGAGCCATGATTGCACCACTGCACTCCAGCCTGGGCAACCCTGTCTCAAAAACGAACAACAAAAAAGATAACTCCTTTTTTTGTTGTTGTTTTCGAGACCGAGTCTCGCTCTGTTACCCAGGTTGGAGTGCAGTGGTGCAGTCATGGCTCACTGCAGCCTCGACCTCCTAGGCTCAAGTGATCTACCCACCTCAGCCTCCTGAGTAGCTGGACTACAGGCGTGCGCCACCACACCCAGCTAATTTTTTAATACTTTTTGTAGAGATGGGGTTTCACCATGTTGCCCAGGCTGGTCTCAAACTCCTGAGCTCAAGCAATCTGCCCACCTTGGCTTCCCAAACTTCTGGGATTATAGATCTGAGCCATTGCATCTGGCCTGATAATTCTTTTTAAAGAAAAAATTAGAAAAAATGAAACAAAACTAACTTAGAAAAATCATAGTGTGTGGGTTTTTTTTTTTTTTTTTTACAATTTTAGTCATTTTCTGAGTGTATAATTCAGTGGCATTAAGTACCTTTGCAGTGTTGCACAACTATCACCACAATTTCCAGCACGTTTCACCATCACAAACAGAAACTCTGTACCCATTAAAGAATAACCCCATTTCCCCTCGCTTAGCCCCTGGTAACCTCTATTCTGCTTTCAACTCTGTGAATTTGTCTGCTCTAGATAGCTCGTATAAGTGGAATCATACAACGTTTACCCTTTAATGTCTGGCTTATTTCATTAGCATGGTTTCAAGGTTCATCGCTACAGCATGTATCAGAATTCTATTCCTTCTTTTCCCCCAAAAAAAGCCACATTCAAAACATTCCATTCCTTTTTAAGCTGAGTAATATTCTATTGTATATAAAGACTACATTTTGCTTGCCCATTCATCTGCTGAAGGACACTGGGTTGCTTCTGCCACGTTTTGGCTACTGTGAGTAACGCTGCTATGGATATTTCCATACAAGTACAGTCATGCACCACATAATGACGTTTTGGTCAACCAGGGACCACATATACAACGGTAGTCCCATAAGATGATAATGCTATATTTTTGCTGTATCGTTTCTTTTCTTTTTTTTTTTTTTTTTTTTTTTTGAGACAGAGTTTTGCTCTTGTTGCCCAGGCTGGAGTGCAATGGCACAATCTTGGCTCACTGCAACCCCCGCCTCCCGGGTTCCAGCAATTCTCCTGCCTCGGCTTCCCAAGGAGCTGGGATTAACAGGCACCTGCCACCACACCCAGCTAATTTTTGTATTTTTAGTAGAAACGGGGTTTCACCATGTTGGCCAGCCTGGTCTCAAACTCCTGACCTCAGGTGATCTGCCCCCCTCGGCCTCCCAAAGTGCTGGGATTACATGCATGAGCCACTGGGCCCGGCCGAGTCCCTGCTTTCAATTACTTTGGGTATATACCCAGAAACGGCATTGCTAAATCATATGGTAACTCGATGTTTAACTTTTTGAGAAATGCTGCTATTGTTTTTTGAAGGAATCTCTTCCCAAAAGTCCTCTTCTGCGTGGGATAAGTAACCTGGCACCTGCCACGCAGGCTTTATTCCTTTTGGGTGGCTGAGGACTCACTAAAGCACTCATTAAAATCATGTCTTCTGGCCAGGCATGGTGGCTTACGCCTGTAATCTCAGCACTTTGGGAGGCCGAGGCAGGTGGATCATTTGAGGTCAGAAGTTCGAGACCAGCCTGACCAACATGGTGAAACCCTGCCTCTACTAAAAATACAAAAAAATTAGCCAGGCATGGTGGTGCGTGCCTATGGTCCCAGCTACTCGGGAGGCTGAGGCAGGAGAATCGCTTGAACCTGGGAGGCAGATGTTGCAGTGAGCCAAGATCACACCACTGCACTCCTGCCTGGGCAACAGAGCCAGACTCTGTCTCCAAAAAAAAAAAAAAATTATGTCTTCTGGCCAGGCGTGGTGGTTCATGCCTGTAATCCCAGCACTTTGGGAGGCTGAGGTGGGCGGAGCACTTGAGGTCAGGAGTTCAAGATCAGCCTGGTCAACGTGCTGAAACCCCATCTCTACTAAAAATACAAGATTAGTCAGGTGTGGTGACAGGCCCCCTGTAATCCCAGTGCCTGCTACGTGGGAGGCTGAGGCAGGAGAATTGTTTGAACTCACGTGGTGGAGATTGCAGTGAGCCAAGACTGCACCACTGCACTCCACCCTGGGAGACAATGAAACTCAAAAAAAGAAAAAAAAATTCACATCTTCTTCCTTGTTTGCTGACATCATTAATTCATTCATGTATTTTTGAACCCTTACAGCATTCCCAGCACTTTCAATTGCCCTCCCCAAGGTCTCATACATCATACTAAGTCATCTAGGTAGCACTTTTAGTCTGTGAACAACACAGTAATGCAAAACTCAAATTCACATATGTTGCCGATATTGTTAAGAGTATGTCTTTACTCTAATGCTGGGGGTAGGTGGGCAATGAGGATTCACATGGTAGGAGAGAAGCGGCCCCAGAGTCTCCAGTGTTCAGGTCCACAGGGCAAGATCAGCCCACTCTTCCTGCTCACAGCTGGCCAGGCCTCCAGCACTGCAGAGAAATGGCCCCTCTCATCTTTCTGCTGACATGTCACCTCCTTAGAGAGCTGGCCTACCCATCCCCCAGTATTCTCCACCTCAACCCCTTCTGTCACAGCACCTAACATGGGCTGTAATTATCTTGTCATTTATTATTTTCTGTGCATCTACTCCACTAAATGACACACTCCATGAGGGCAGGGATTTGCTCACCACTGCATCCCCACTGCCAGTGCAATGCCTAACAGAGCTCAAGGAACACTGAATAAATGAATGGATAAATGAAGAAGGCACCAGGTTGGGCCAAATGAGTAAAGCCTGCATATCAAGAGGTGCCCCCGTGCCCCCAGGTAGGACAGGTAAGACAGTCCTTCTGGGCCCTCCAGCCCCAGGTTATGAGTCAGGCATCTAGATGAGGCAACGCTGGAGGTGTGTCCTTCAGGAGAGGAGCAAGGAGCTGGGCGGGCTGCAGACCACCATGTGGACAGCACAAGAAATCAAACCCATTTGCCATCCCAGTTTGGCGAGGGCAGAGCTGTGCCCACTGGGCCACATGGACACTGGTCAGCATGCCAGGTAGACCCCAGCAAGGAGCTGGCTCTGCGGCATGTGGCAACAGTCACTAAGTGGAACAGGAGTCTGACTGCATGATTTCTGTTGTACTGGAGAACAAGCAAAGCCAAATTTTGACTATCTAGTTCCCCATGCTCAGCAACAACCTCCCCTTTATAATTTGTTCCTCCAGGCAAATTCTCCTAGGAAGAAAGAATGCACTGGCTGGCCCAGAAAAGCCTTCCAGACCACTTGGTAGTTACATTTCTCATTGCCAGCGGTCAGTGTCAGCACCAGCCCCTGTGTATATCTGCCCTCGAGCCCGGTAACTAACTAGATCAGGCCAGCCTGCACCTGCTTGTCCATCATCGCTGTGGCCGTTTGCAAACCCTCCTCTAAGCACCTGCCTGCTGGCCTCTCCCACAGCCCCCCACTCTGCTTATGTGCACAGCTCTGCCGCACACCACCCAGCGACACCAGGTCAGGACTTTCAGTAAGTCAGATGGTGAGGGAGTTACCTGTATAACCTGGCTTTCTGATTTCTCTGGATCTTCTGCAGACTGAACAATTAGCTGACCCATTTCTTTGTGCAGTTTGCCCATTGCCATGGCCTCTGGTGAGATCAAGAAGGTGAATATTTAGAAATTGACATAATAAAAAATAATCATGCCATCTATCAGAAAACTTGAAAGACCACACTGAGGGAATTTTCAAAAAGCAAATGACAACCTCCCACATGTCCATTTTATCACTAGACACAAATATGACAACATGCTGGGAGGAAAGGCATAATATAATCGTGATTTATACTTCTTGGCCAACATAAAAACACATCACACCAAACCAGATTTCCCCTTCACACCCACCTGACCAGAATTTTTATTTTTCTTCGCAGACAAAGCATAATGAACAATTCTGACTACAACTAAGTTGTGACTATAAGCCAAGAGTCTGACGTTCTATAGTCCAGCTCTTTACAGTTAAGAAATTTATCTTTTTGGCGGGAATATTGTGAAAGAGGAGCTTCCTGTCAGTTCTGCAGAAGCCAGCTGGGCACTCAATTCGTTTAGATTCTTAGAAATGAGCAAAGGAAACCACCTAAGTTAGCTTGGTTACATACATTGCTACTGTCTGCACTGAGGAGGTTAACAGAAACTTGTCTGTCACTTCAAGAGACAGACAAATGGTGCGGGTTAGGATGAGCCCATTTTATAGACACAGAGCAACACAGGGCAGCAGGGAGATGGCCACCCTTTCTGGTCCTAATGCTTCAGCTGCTTAAGTGGCCCTGGCCACAGCCAGTTTTCTTTCACTTTCGCTTTGCAAAAGGCAGTTATTTTGTAAAGATCTGACCCCATAGTTTGAATTTTTCACCATGAGCATGCATTATGTTTGCAATTTTAAAACGAATTAAAGGAAAGCCAGTTATGGTTCTATTAATTTGAATTGTTCAATAAAACCTCACATAATCGAATCTAACAATTCCCAATGAGTCAGCATTCAGCTGCCCCCACTTTTAGGAGAAAGATAAGTGACAAAACAAAGCTGTTAATCAGTAATCCCATCTAAAACCACTACCTGAGTAGTGCTCTGGGCTCAACATGCATTTAAGCCAATCTTTTCTACTTTATGTAGCTGTAATTTGGGACAATGTATTTATTTATTTATTTATTTATTTATTTATATTTATTTTTTTGAGATGGAGTCTTGCTCTGTTGCCCAGGCTGGAGTGCAGTGGCATGATCTCGGCTCACTGCAAGCTCTGCCTCCTGGGTTCACGCCATTCTCCTGCCTCAGCCTCCCGAGTAGCTGGGACTACAGGTGCCCGCCACCACGCCCGGCTAATTTTTTGTCTTTTTGGTAGAGACGGGGTTTCACCGTGTTAGCCAGGCTGGTCCAGATCTCCTGACCTCGTGATCCACCCGCCTTGGCCTCCCAAAGTGCTGGGATTACAGGCGTGAGCCACCGTGGCCGGCCTGATTTGGAACAATTTAAAATGTCTAAGAATGCCACTCTAACACTAGTACACCCTTTCCTGATCATTAGCTCTAAGAACAGTTTCATTCCCTTGTGCTTACTAAGACATGCTTCAAAAAGATTTTCCATACTGGAGTCACATTTAACCCTGTGTAGTGATAAACGCCTACATATTTTTTGATACTCCTTTCTTCAAGAGGTAGAGACTTATTCCTCTCTCAAGTGTTGACTAAACTTAGCAATTTGCTTCTAACAAATAGCATATGGAGGAAATAATGGTGACTATCAAGGCAAGATTATAAAACGCACTGTGACTTCCTTTTCTCTCTCGGGTCACTCACTCCTGGGGAGCCAGCTGTCATATTGTAAGAACACTCAAGCAGCCCTATGGAGGGGCCCATGGCAGAAGGAACTGAGGCCTCCTGCCAACAGCCATGCACATTGAAAGCGGATGTTCTAGCCCCAGTGGAGCCTTCAGATGACTGTGGCTCTGGGATATCGTGACTGAAACTTCCTGAGCCAAAACTACCTCTAGATAAGTCATTCCTGATCCGCCAAAACTGTGAGATAAATATTTGTTGTTTTAGAACATGAAGGCTCACGCCTGTAACCCCAGCACTTTGAGAGGCTGAGGCCAGTGGATCACTTGAGGTTAGGAGTTCGAGACCAGCCTGGCCGACATGGTGAAACCCTGTCTCAACTAAAAATACAAAAATTAGGCCAGGCGCAGTGGCTCACATATGTAATCCCAGCACTTTGAGAGGCCGAGGCAGGCGGATCACGAAGTCAGGAGTTCAAGACCAGCCTGACCAACATGGTGAAACCCCATCTCCACTAAAAATACAAAATTAGCTGGGAGCGGTGGCGGGTGCCTGTAATCCCAGCTACTTGGGAAGCTGAGGCAGGAGAGTCACTTGAACCTGAGAGGCGGAGGTTGCAGTGAGCCAAGATCGCACCATTGCACTCCAGCCTGGGCAACGGAGTAAGACTCCATCTCAAAAAAAAAAAAAAAAAAATTAGCTGAGCATGGTGGTGCATGCCTGTAAACCCAACTACTCCGGGGGCTGAGACATGACAATCACCTGAACCCAGGAGGCATAGGCTGCAGTGAGCCAAAATCAGGCCACTGCACTCCAGCCTGGGCAATAGAGCAAGACTCTGCCAAAAAAAAGAAAAGAAAAGAAAAGGAAAAGGAATATGTGTTGTTTTAAACCACTAAGTTCTGTATGACTCAGAGACATTTCAAAATTAAGAAAATAAACCGCTAAGTTCTGAAGTGATTTGTTATGTGGCAGTAGATAATACACCTTATTTAAACACAAAAGTGGTGAAACAAGATGAACAGACTATTTAACTTCTTAGCATATACTCTGCTGCATAAGCACCCGGGATGTTCTGCTAATATGTCTATGTCTATAGGAATAAATGTTGTGTTCTAGACACAGAAATATCCATCTTCAGCACAGTGGGTAAGCCAGCCCTCACATACTGGTTTTAGAGAATCAGCCTAAAAATGTACAACTGTTTGGCTTATATCTGGTATCAAGAACAGAACAGAGAACAAACCTTTTGCAAGGGGAGCAATGGTAATCTCACTCTCTGCCAGATTCACAAACACATCATAGAGGTCTGGTCTGTTGCTCACCTCCAAGTCTACAAATCCAGCGACGTAACCTGCATCACAAACATGAGCAACCTTACTGGAGTAGGAAGAAATATGGTGAACCCATCAAAAGAATTGGGTCTAAAAGCTCATCGACTGCTCTCTTTCACTGCTTTATTCATTCGGGAACATTAGCTGCACCCTGTGGCAATTAGTAAGACTACATTATTATCAGTTGCCTGAAGACATTCACACAACGCCAAATATTCCAAAATTATCCATCAGTGTCAAGGACAAGACTGAAGTAGGGCATTTACTTTCCAATCATTGCTCTTGGGGTCAAGAATGACAGCTGGGGCAGAAGGTAGCAAGGACTCTATTGACTGATGTCTTTGCCTTCAGGAAATCAATGCCAAATGCCTGGGTTCTCAGAGTGGAAATGGCATCATCTTTAAGGATTCAGGGCAACTCAGGAATTAGCAGACCTCTGGGATTGGTGTTAGAACAATGATTCCCAGATTTTTTTGATTTCACAGAGCAATACAATTACCAAAAAAAAAAAAAATGATTTGAGGAGAGACTGATATGGTTTGGATCTGTGTCCCCACCCAAATCTCATGTCGAACTGTAATCCTCAATGTTGGAGGTGGGGCCGGGTGGAAGGTGATTGGATCACGGGGGTGATTTCTCGTGAACAGTTTAGCACCATCCCCTTAGTGTGGTTCTCGTGACTGAGTTCTCACAAGATCTGGTTGTTTAAAAGTGTACAGAACCTTCCCCCACCTTTCTCCTGCTCCAGTCATGTAAGATGTGCCTGCTTCCCCTTCACCCTCTGCCATGATTGTAAGTTTCCTGAGGCCTCCACAGAAGCAGAAGCCACTATGCTTGCTGTACAGCCTGCAGAACTGTGAGCCAATTCAACTTCTTTTGTTTATAAATTATAGTCACAGTTTTGTTTTTTTTTTTTTTGAGACAGTCTCGCTCTGTCACCCAGGCCAGAGTGCAGTAGCGTGATCTCAGCTCACCACAACCTCCACCTCCCAGGTTCAAGAGATTCTCCTGCCTCAGCCTCCTGAGTAGCTGGGACTACAGGTGTGCGCCACCACACCCGGCTAATTTTTGTATTTTGAGTAGAGACGGGGTTTCACCATATTGGCTAGACTGGTGTCGAACTCCTGACCTTGTGATCCGCCTGCCTCAGCCTTCCAAAGTGCTGGGATTACAGGCGTGAGCCACCGCGCCTGGCCTTTTTGTTTGTTTGTTTTTGAGACAGAGTCTCGCTCTGTTGCCCAGGCTGGAGGGCAGTGGCGTGAACTTGGCTTACTGCAACCTCCACCTCCTGGGTTCAAGCAATTTTCCTGTCTCAGCCTCCTGAGTAGCTGGGACTACAGGCATATGCCACCACACCTGGCTAAGTTTTGTATGTTTAGTAAAGACAGGGTTTCACCATATTGGTCAGGCTGGTCTTGAATTCATGACCTCAGGTGATCCACTCACCTTAACCTCCCAAAGTGCTGGGATTACAGGCATGAGCCATCCCACCCGGCCTTCAGTTATTTCTTTATAGCAGTGCAAGAACACACTAATACAAGGACCAATTTATCATTCCTAGAGTTTTACTTTACCAAGCAAGGACAGTTAAAAAACAACAGGTGGGGGCAGTAGCTCACGCCTGTAATCCCAGCACTTTGGAAAGCCGAGGTGGGAGGATCACTTGAGGCCAGGAGTTTGAGACTGTCCTGGCCAACATGATGAAACCCTGTCTCTACTAAAAATACAAAAATTAACTGGTGGCCAGGCGCAGTGGCTCATGCCTGTAATCCTAGCACTTTGGGAGGCTGAGGCGGGTGGATTGCTTGAGCTCAGGAGTTCAAGGCCTGCCTGGGCAACATGGCGAAACCCCATTTCTACTAAAAATAAAATTTAAAAACACTAGCTGGGCATGGTGGCACATGCCTGTAGTCCCTGTTACTCGAACCTGGGAGACGGAAGTTGCAGTGAGCCAAGATCACGCCACTGCACTCCAGCCTGGGCAACAGAGCGAGACTCTGTCTCAAAAAAATAAAATAAAATAAGATAAAACAAAATAATTAAAAAAAAACAAAAACAAAACCTACTACTGAGAGCCAGACCCAGGCCCACCCATGAATGAGAAAATGTGACAGATGACAAGTAATATTACTCATTACTGAAAAAAGAAAGAGACCATTCAATAAATGTCCTGGTCCAAGTGGTTATCCATAGGGTAAAAAAGTTCAGTCAGATCCCAAACTCACACACTACACAAAAAAAATTCCAGATAAATTAATAATTTAACTGGGAAATAAAAAACATTAAAAATTTTTAGGCCAGGCACAGTAGCTCACACCTATAATCTCAGCACTTTGGGAGGCCAAGGCGGGAGGACTGTTTGAGCTCAAGAGTTTGAGACCAGCCAGGGCAACTGGTGACACCTCATCTCTACAAAAAAAAACAATACAAAAATTAGCCAGGCATGGTGGCACGTGCCTGTAGTCCCAGCAACTTGGGAGGCTGGGGTAGAAGGATGGCTTAAGCCCAGGAGGTGGAGGTTGCAATGAGCCGAGACTGAGCCACTGCACTCCAGCCGGGGTGACAGAGCAAGACCCTGTCTCAAAAAAAAAAAAAAAAAAAAAAAAAGAGAAAAGAAAAAGAGAAAGAAAAATTTTCATAAGAAAATGGCCAGGCACAGTGGCTCATGCCTATAATCCCAGAGCCCAGGAATTCAAGACAAGCCCAGGCAATAAAGCAAGACTTTTCTCTAAAAACAAAATACAGACGGCTGGGCATGGTGGCTCACGCCTATAATCCCAGAACTTTGGGAGGCCAAGGCAGGTGGATCATCTGAGGTCAGGAGTTCGAGACCAGCCTGACCAATATGGTGAAACCCTGTCTCTACTAAAAATACAAAAATTAGCCAGGCGTGATCGTGGGCGCCTGTAGTCCCAGCTACTCAGGAGGCTGAGATAGAATTGCTTGAACCAGGGAAGTGGAGGTTGCAGTGAGCTGAGAGCGTGCCACTGCACTCTGGCCTGGACAACAGAGCAAGACTCCATCTCAAAAAAGACAGGCAATAACAAATGATGGCAAGGATGTAGAGAAAAAGTACTCTCGTACACTGTTGGTGGGAATGTAAATTAGTACAGTCACTATGGAGAACAACAGTATAGAAATTCCTCAAAAAACTAAAAATAGAACTACCATATGATCCAGCAATCCCACTGCTGGGTATTTACCCCCAAAAAAGGAAATCAGTATATCAAAGAGATACCAGCACTCCCATGTTCATTGCAGCACCGTTCACAACCACCAAGATTTGGAATCAAACTGAGTGTCCATCAACAGATGAATGGAGAAGAAAACGTGGTGCATATACACAGTGGAATATTATGCAGCCATAAAAAGGAATGAAATCCTGTCATTTGCAACAACATGGATGGAACTGGAGGCATCATGTTAAGTAAAAGAAGCCAGGGACAGAAAAACAAATTTTGCATGTTCTCACTTATTTGGGGGAGCTAAAAATTAAAACAATGGAACTCAGGGAGATAGAGAGTAGAATGGTGGGTACCAGAAGTTAGGAAGGGTAGTGGGGAGAGGGGGAAAATTTGGGATGGTTAGTGGATACAAAAATATAGTTAGAATGAATAAGACCTAGTATTTGATAGCACAATAGGATGACTACAGTGAATGATAGTTTATTGTATATTTAAAAATAACTACAAGTTGGCTGGGCACAGTGGCTCACACCTGTAATCCCAACACTTTGGGAAGCTGAGGCGAGTGGATCACCTGCGGTCAGAAGTTCGAGACCAGCCTGGCCAATATGGTAAAACCCCATCTCTACTCTCTACCAAAATACAAAAAAATTAGCTGGGCATGGTGGTGCACACCTGTAATCCCAGCTACTCGGGCAGCTGAGGCAGGAGAATCGCTGGAACCTGGGAGGTGGATGCAGTATGCTGAGATCGTGCCACTGCACTCCAGCCTGGGGAATAGAGTGAGACTCTAACTCAAAAAAAAAAAAAAACAAAAAAACTACAAGTGGAATCACAATGTTTTTAACACAAAGAAATCATAAATGCTTGAGGTGATGGAAACTGCAATTACCCTGATGTAATCATTATACATTGTAGGCCTGTATCAAAACATCACATGTACCCCATAAATACATATACCTATTATATACCCATAATAATTAAAAAGTTAAGACGGGGAAAAAAAAAAGTCACTGATAAACTTTTAAGACTAGAACTTTACAAGTTCGGCCGGGCACAATGGCTCATGCCTGCAATCCAGGCACTTTGGGAGGCCGAGGTGGGAGGATCACCTAAGGTAAGGAATTTGAGACCAGCCTGGCCAACATGGGGAAACTCTGTCTCTACTAAAAATACAAAAATTAGCTGGGCATGGTGGCAGGTGCCTGTAATCCCAGCTACTAGGGAGGCTAAGGCAGGAGAATTGCTTGAACCCAGGAGGCAGAGGTTGCAGTGAGCCGAGATCACACTATTGCACTCCAGCCTGGGCAACAACAACAAAACTCCATCTCAAGAAAAAAAAAAAAAAGAACTTTACAGGTTAAACAATTAAATATAGGTTGCATTTTTTTTATTTTATAATTTAAAAATTTTAAAAGACGGGTCTCCTATGTTGTCCAGGCTGGTCTGGAACTACTGGGCTCAGGCGATCACCCCACTTCGGCCTCCCAAAGTGCTGGGATTACAGGTGTGAGCCACTGTGCCCAGCCAAAAATAGGCTGCATTTTGATGATGGCTGAACAACAATGTGAATGTACTTAATGCCACTGAACTATATGTTTACAAATGGTTAAAAAGGTAAATGTAGCTGTGCGTAGTGGCTGACGCCTGTAATCCCAACAGTGTGGGAGGCCAAGATGGGCAGATCGCTTGAGTTCAGGAGTTCAAGACCAGCCTGAGCAACATAGGAAGACCTGGTCTCAAAAAAAAAGGTAAATCATTTTTTTCTGGAGACAGTCTCGCTCTGTCGCCCTAGCTGGAGTGCAGTGGCTCAGTCTCGGCTCACTGCGACCTCCACCTCCTGGGTTCAAGCGATTCTTGTGCCTCAGCCTCCAGAGTAGCTGGGACTACAGGCACCCACCACCACACCCGGCTAATTTTTTTTTTTTTTTTTTGGTATTTTAGTAGAGACATGGTTTCACCATGTTGGCCAGGGTGGTCTCAAACTCCTGAGCTCAGACAGTCCACTCGCCTCAGCCTCCTAAAGTGCTAGGATTATAGGCATGAGGCACCGCGCCCGGCCAAAAAAAGGTAAATCCTATATGCATTTTACCACAATTTTTTTTTTTTTTTTTTGAGACAGAGTTTCGTTCTTGTTGCCTAGGCTGGAGTGCAGTGGCGTGATCTCGGCTCACCGCAACCTCCACCTCCCGGGTTCAAGCACTTCTCCTGCCTCAGCCTCCCAAGTAGCTGGGATTACAGGCATGCGCCACCACACCCAGCTAATTTTTTGTATTTTTAGTAGAGACGGGGTTTCTCCATGTTGGTCAGGCTGGTCTTGAACTCCCGACCTCAGGTGATCTGCCCACCTTGGCCTCCCAAAGTGCTGGGATTACAGGCGTGAGCTACTGCGCCTGGCCACAATTTTTTTTTAAACTAAAAAAAAAAAAAAAAATTTTAAGGGCAAAAAATTGATTGCATATGCCAAAGAAATAATAAAGGATCAGTATTCCACTTAGGAATGCACAAAATAAAAACAAAAAACCCTCTTTAAAGTGGAATAAAATTAGCCGGGCTTGGTGGCGCATGCCTGTAATCCCAGCTACTTGGGAGGCTAAGGCAGGAGAATCGGAGGCGGACGTTGCGGTGAGCTAAGATTGCGCCACTGCACTCCATCCTGGGCAACAAGAGTGAAACTCTGGCTCAGGAAAAAAAAAAAAAAAAAAGTGAAACAGTTCCTCCCCTCCCCTGGGATCCTCTTGTCTACCTGTGCACATCTGCAGGGCTTCCAGCTCATCGGCGTTGAGGTGCACGTAAGAGTGAAGGATGGTCCAGTCCTGTCGGTGCCACACCAGGGCAGGCAGAGTCCTGGGGAATCAAGGCAAGAATTCAAGTTGTTGCTGGTCCACACCTTAAAGACTCAGCCTGCCCCTTCTCCTCTTCCTGAGGAGGAAATGAAGAGGGTAGAGTCTACAGCTAATCAGGGACAGAGGTGAGACCAAGCCTCAAATGTGCTAACCTCTGGGCTTCAAATTAAAGCAATGCAATGTTTTATTATTTATTTTTTTGAGATGGAGTTTCACTCGTCACCCAAGCTGGAGTGCAATGGTGCGATTTTGGCTCACTGCAACCTCCACCTCTGGGGTTCAAGTAATTCTCCTGCCTCAGTTTCCCAAGTAGCTGGGACTACAGGCGCCTGCCACCACAGCCCGGTTAATGTTTGTATTTTTAGTAGAGATGGGGTTTCACCATGTTGACCAGGCTGATCTTGAACTCCTGACCTCAGGTGATCTGCCTGCCTTGGCCTCCCAAAGTGCTGGGATTACAGGCATGAGCCACTGCACCCAGCCTCTATGCAATGTTTTAAACTCTGCTTTTGGGGATCAGATCAGCTACAGAAAGCTCAAGGTGAAGTTTTAAAAGATCCATGTGGTAGCAAGGAGTGACGCTTCTAAGGTTTCCCTCTGAAAATCCCACTCTGGAGACTGTCATGGAAAGGAAGTCTGAGGGTAAAATTCAAAGTCACCTCTGCAAGCAAGAAATTTTCTGGAAGTCTCCCATTTATATTTAAAATTTTAGTAAAATTCGCAAACCAAATGTGTTTGTTTTCCTAAGACACAGGTTTCTCTGAAAAAAACTTATGGTAGAATAATGACTGCAACAAGATGTATCAGATTTATCTGTGGCTTCATGAACCCCCTGGTGCCTTGCTAAATATCTCAGAAGATGTGACCACTCCAGTTTAAGTAGCATATGTAGAGGGGGAAAAGGTGATGGGATAGAAAATATAGGCTTTGGGACCCAGAGAGGGCAGGGTAAAAGTTCTGGCCCGCTCACTTAAAGTCTGATGCAATAATGATCATAACAATAATAACTTCTAAAGTGTGTCTTACAGGCTAGGTACATGTTAAGCATCTTACACAAATTATTTCCAGTCTTAAAAACAAACTCGTAAGTAGATATTATGATCTTCATTTTACAGATAAAGGAACACAGGCTCTGAAACAATCAATATCTTTTGTTTTGTTTCTGTGACAGGGCCTCACTCCGTTGTCCAGGCTGGGGTGCAGTGACATGATCATGGCTCACTTCAGCCTCCACCTCCTGGGCTCAAGCGATTCTCCCACCTCAGCCTCCTGTGTAGCTCGGGCTACGGGTGCATGCCACCATGCCTGGCTAATTTTTGTATTTTTTTATAGAGATGGGGTTTTGCTGTGTTGCTCAGTCTGGTCCTGAACTTCTGGTCTCAGGCAATCTGCTAGCCTCAGCCTCCCAAAGTGCTGGGATTACAGGTGTGAGCCACCATGCCCGGCCAACATTCAGTATCTTTTATGTGTTCACAGAGCTAATAAGTTGCCCTCCCAAGATTTTAACTCAGGTCTTTCTGACTATGAAGCCTTTGTTCTTTTCATTACCTTATACCTATACTCTGCCAACCTTAATTTTCTCATTCATAAAACAGGGTAAAAATACTTCCTTGCAGGCTTCTTGTTATACGAGTAAATTGAATAATTTAAGGTATCTTATAAAATGCCTGACATACAGTAAACCCAACAAGAATGCTAAGTCCTCTTCCTTTTAAAGAAGGACCTGGCCGGGCGCAGTGGCTCATGCCTGTAATCTCAGCACTTCGGGAGGCTGAGACGGGCAGATCACGAGGTCAATAGATCGAGACCATCTTGGCCAACATGGTGAAACCCCATCTCTACTAAAAATACAAAAATTAGCTGGGCGTGGTGGTGCGCGCCTGTAGTCTCAGCTACTCGGGAGGCTGAGGCAGGAGAATTACTTGAACCCAGGAGGTGGATGTTGCAGTGAGCCAAGATCACGCCATTGCACCACTCCAGCCTGGCGACAAAGTGAGAGATTCTGTCTCAAAAAAAAAAAAAAAAAAAAAGGAACCTAATGGCTGGGTGTGGTGGTTCATATCTGTAATCTCAACGGAGGCAGGAGAATCACTTGAGCCCAGGAGTTCGAGACCAGCCTGGCCAACATAGTGAGACCCGAGAAACCTCATCTCAACAAAAAATATAAAATAAAATAAAAATGAAAAAAATTTAAAAGGACCTAATAACAAGTTAGATTTAGTAAATAAAAAACCTTTAAAAATCTGTGTGGCAGGTGGGGGAGCTGTTAGAGGGGGCAGGGCCTGGCAGGCACCTCCTGGCCCTGAGCTGACCCCCCTGGCAAAACAATTATTAACAACAACAAAATCTATATGTATTTTGGCCGGGCACAGTGGCTCACACCTGTAATTCCAGCACTTTGGGAGGCCAAGGCATGAGGATCGCTGGAGCCTAGGAGTTTGAGACCACCCTGGGCAACACAGCAAGACCCCATCTCTACTAAAAATGAAAATAAAATTTAAAAAATCTATATGTACTATCAAAATAAGAGTCTTTGTCCTGCTCTAAAACTTTTTAATTAAAACAAGAAAAAAAAAAGACTCTTTGATAAAACTGAACAGAAGGACAATTTACCTGAAACGGGTCAGCAAACTATGGCCCACAGGCTAGCTGCCTGTCCTTGAAAATAAAGTTTCACTGACCACAGCCATGCTGAGTCATTTATGTACGTGTCCTCCATGGTTGCTTTTGTGCTACCCAGGCAGTTGAATAGTTGGGACAGTGACCATATGGCTCACAAACCTAAAATATCTACTGTCTGGCAAGGAAAAGTTTGCTAACCCCCTGCTCTAAAATAGTCATAAATAGTCCAAATCAGTGACCTTGAACTACTAGAGCTAAACAGAAACTTCAGACCAAAGGTGGTATTTCACCACATGCTATTTATAGCAAATGTGCAACACAGCAGAGCACACAGTAACATCTAGTGCTGCAAACTGTCTGCCAACAAAGTTAACACTTTTTTATAATTAGAGATGATACCTGGTAAACTCCTGGACCGCTTCTATCTTGGGGTGATACACCACAATTCTTTTCTTTAGCATCAGTGCTGTATGTAAGATAACAGTTTCCATTCCAAACTGAGATACAATGTCTTCAAAAAAGAGAAATTGTAATGTTACTGCATTACACATCATGCAAAGAAATAAAGATTTTTTTTGTTTTTTTTGAGACCGAGCCTCACTCTGTCACCCAGGCTGGAGTGCAGTGGCAAGATCTTTGCTCACTGCAACCTCTGCCTCCTGGGCTCAAGCGATTCTCCTGCTTCAGCTTCCCGAGTAGCTGGGATTACAGGCACACACCACCACGCCTGGCTAATATTTGTATTTTTAGTAGAGACGGGGTTTCACCATGTTGGCCAGGCTGATCTTGAACTCCTGACCTCAACTGATCCACCCATCTCAGCCTCCCAAAGTGTTGGGATTACAGGTGTGAGTCACAGCACCTGGCCTACAAAATTATTTTTAATACAGAGAATTTAGGCAAATGTTGTAAAGCATACAAACACTTTATTTGGTGGAAGAGTAGATCTATCCTGTGTCGGCTTCCCAGGACGTGTGCTCTGCCCCGCAAGAGACTCTATGATGGGATGCATAGAGGAAGCTAGACTCACAAAAAACTGAAACAACTGATGTGAAGGGAACCAGCATCTTTCTGTATCATTAAAACTTCCTGATTAAAAAAAAAAAAAAAAAAAATGTCTGCCAGGTGCAGGGTGACTAATGTCTGTAATCCCAACACTTTGGGAGGCCAAGGTGGGAGGATCACTTGAGCCCAGGAGTTTGAGACCAGCCTGGGCAACACAGGGAGACTGTCTCTAAAAAATGTTTAAAAATTAGCTGGGGCTGGGCACAGTGTCTCACACTGTAATCCCAGCGCTTTGGGAGGCCTAAGCAGGTGGGTCATCTGAGGTCAGGAGTTTGACACCAGCCTGGCCAACATGGTGCAACCCCATCTCTACCAAAAATACAAAATTAGGCTGGGCGCAGTGGCTCATACCTGTAATTCCAGCACTTTGGGAGGCCGAGGCAGGTGGATCACCTGAGGTCAGGAGTTCGAGACCAGCCTGGCCAAAATGGTGAAACCCCATCTCTACTAAAAATATAAAAATTAGTGGCCGGGCACAGTAGCTCATGCCTGTAATCCTAGCACTTTGGGAGGCCGAGGCAGACGGATCACCTGAGGTCAGGAGTTCGAGACCAGCCTGACCAACATAGAGAAACCCCATCTCTACTAAAAATACAAAATTAGGCAGGCGTGGTGGCACATGCCTGTAATCCCAGCTACTTGGGAGGCTGAGGCACTTGAACCCAGGAGGCGGAGGATGCGGTGAGCCAAGATCACGCCACCCAGCCTGGGCAACACTTGATGGAGCGAAACTCCATCTCAAAAAAAAAAAAAAAAAAATTAGCTGGGTGTGCTGGCAGGTGCCTGTAGTCCCAGCTACTTGGGAGGCTGACGCACAAGAATCGCTTGAACCTGGGAGGCAAAGGTTGCAGTGAGCTGAGATTGTGCCACTGCACTGCAGCCTGGGTGACACAGTGAGACTTTTGACTCAAAAAAAAAAAAAAAAAAAAATTAGCTGGGCATGGTGGTGTGCATCTGTAGTCCCAGCTACTCGGGAGGCTGAGGTGGAAGGATTGCTTGAGCCCAGGAAGTTAAGGCTACAGTGAGCCGTAATTGTACCACTGCACTTCAGCCTCAGTAACAAAGCAAGACCCTGTCTCAAAAGGAAAAAAAATAAGTCTATTAACTCCCCCATGTCCCCCATTATAATTACTTAAGTCCTTAAGTTAGCCTGACAAACACCTACCACCTCAACAGGGATGCTGAGAAAATTCAAAGAACAGCGGGATCAAAAGCAAAGACAGATGGGCACCATAGGAGGACACGACAGAGGGCAGCCTCGCCTTCAGAGTGCCCCTCGCCCCCTGCTCAGGGACCCTGAAGTCTGTGGCTTAGGCCTGAGCTGTCTGCATTTTGGATTTTCCAGCTGGAACTTAAATTAGGAGCTTGTGGTCAAGGCCTTGGGCTCTTCAGATGACAGAGATAACTGCTAAGATCTAAGAAAAGAAATGTAATCCATGAAGACCTCGAGCCACAAAATTCAGCCCACCAGCGAGAAAACATTTCTAAAATAGCCAATAGAATAATATGGAAACAAATACCACAAAAACCTGTTTTCCTCTGAGAGAATTCTAACTCAATAAGGAAATACAGGGGTTAAAAGTACCCTCTTGTGTACAAATGATATGAAAAATATGTAAATAAAAATAATGTATGGAAGGATTAGAATTATCTAGTTATCAGATAATTCTAATTAGATAATCTAATTATCTAATTATTCTATTAGGCACAATAGGATCTAATGAGACTGTTTTTGGATTGGGGATTTTGTTGTTGGAAGGGTTTTGTTTTTACCTTCTTTTTTTTGTTTTTTTGGTTTTTTTTTTGAGACGGAGTCTTGTTCTGTTGCCCAGGCTGGAGTGCAGTGGCGCAATCTCGGCTCACTGCAACCTCCGCCTTCCGGGTTCAACTGATTCTCCTGCCTCAGCCTCCTGAGTAGCTGGGATCACAGGCGGGTGCCACCACGCCCGGCTAATTTTTTGTATTTTTAGTGGAGATGAGGTTTCACCGCGTTAACCAGGATGGTCTCGATCTCCTGACCTCGTGATCCGCCTACCTCGGCCTCCCAAAGTGTTGGGATTACAGGCGTAAGCCACTGTGCCTGGCCTGTTTTTTCCCTTCTTACCTTTGATGGAGCCAGCCAGGTAGGCCTTTCGGGCATCAAAATCCTTACTAAGGAAAGAGCCATTTTCTTCACTCTGGCATATCCCCTTTGTGAGAACTGCAATATAACTCTCCATCATTTTAACTGGGCTCCCATGTTTCAGGTACATTCTGTAAGAAAGGACAACAAAGCAACTGTGCTTTCATTTGGCACAAATCACGTAGAGACGTGCACCCAGGCTGGTATGGGTGCCTTCTCAAGAATCCGAGGCCACCTTGCTACTGCCCTTCTGAATGCTTCACTCTTCTTTTTTTTTTGAGACAGAGTCTCACTCTGTCGCCCGGGCTGGAGTGCAGCGGTGCAATTTTGGCTCACTGAAACCTCCACCTCCTGGGTTCAAGCGTTTTTCCTGCCTCAGCCTCCCGAGTAGCTGAGATTACAGGTGTGCATAACCACACCCTGCTAAGTTTTGTAATTTTAGTAGAGTTGGGGGTCTCACCATGTTGGCCAGGCTGGTCTCGAACTCCTGAACTCAGGCAATCCACCCACCTCAGCCTCCTAAAGTGCTGGGATTACAGCTGCACTTACTGCTGAGTTACTGCGCTTGGCCTGAATGCTTGAATCTTTTCACGTAGAAAGTAGTATTACTTTCAAGTAGCGTCATATTAAATATATATTAAAAATATATTTCAAAGAAAAAGCAGCCGGGCGCAGTGGCTCATGCCTGTAATCCTAGCACTTGGGAGGGCAAAGCAGGCGGATCACCTGAGGTCAGGAGTTGGAGACCAGCCTGGCCAACATGGCAAAACCTTGTCTCTACTAAAAATACCAAAAAAAAAAAATTAGCCAGGTGTGGCAGCACATGCCTGTAATCCCAGCTGCTCAGGAGGCTGAGGCAGGAGAGTCGCTTGAACCAGGGAGGCAGAGGTTGCAATGAGCCAAGATTGCACCACTGCATTCCAGCCTGGTTGACAGAGCAAGATTCTGTCTCAAAAAAAAAAAAAAAGGAAGAAAAGAAAAAGCTTGAGAGACCTTCAACAATTCTTTGGACTCAGCTGTCTCCTTACATCTGGGAGCCCATTGTCGTTACTAAGGCAGGAGAATGAAGTACGAACTTCCTGAGCTCCCAGGATTCTCAAGAATGTTGTGCACTTATCCTGTGTCTTACATTCACAACTGGGGTTCTCAGTCATACAACTGTTTTATTACTGAGATTTCCTTTGACAAGAAAGGAGTTTTACGCACTGTTCACAGAGAAACCAGTAATTAGTTATAGAACCCATACTTATTATTAAATGAGTTCCCAGAGGTAGCTATATTTAGATAATTAAGAAATCAAAACTCCTTTAGGTTTCTGGTGATAAATGCACATTAGACATTCATCATCAAGTTAAAGCTTCTAGAAAATGCTGACAGGAAACTGGCTGCGTTTATAGCTCACATGTGGAATCCGTCTCTTCCCCTTGAAATCTCTTCCTGTGAGCAACTAAAATAAAATTTTGCTTGAGAAACATGACTGGGTCTATTTGGGCCTTTCAGGAGCTGGTGGGATAGAAAATCGGGAAGAAAATAAAACATATTTAAGACAGATCACTTGAGGGCCGGGCACCGTGACTCACGTCTGTAATCACAGCACTTTAGGAGGCTGAAGTGGGCGGATCACTTGAGGCCAGGAGTTAGAGACCAGCCCCCAGCCCGGGCAACACGGTGAAACCCTGTCTCTACTAAAAATACAAAAATTAGCTGGGCCTGGTGGCTCGCACCTGTAATCCCAGCTACTTGGGAGGCTGAGGCAGGAGAATCGCTTGAACTCAGGAGGAGGAGGTTGCAGTGAGTCAAGATCACGCCACTGTACTCCAGCCTTAGCAACAGAGCGAGATTCTGTCTCAAAAAAAAAAAAAAAGACAGATCACTTGAAAATTATATTTATCATAGACTCAATGAAAAAAGCAAGTGTTTTAACTGCTTGCCAACTTTTGTCAATCATCAGTGTTTTTTTAAAAATTACTAATTCAATTCACAACTTGAGGGAAAAAGGTAGAGAACGATGAATGTGGTGAGCTTTCCCACATGTCAAATACATTCAAACCCAGAACCCACACACAGGCTCACACAGGGAGAAAAACTTCTCTGATAGGGTATAAAGAAGGAGGTCATCGGAGTTGTGTGGGGTGGGGATCAGGAGGTAGAACTGGAGTCTGGGAACAGGAGGAGGAGGGAGCTTAGTTTTCACTGTATATTCTCCTGTATTTCTAAATGTGCTTTATTACTACCAACAACAAAAAAATCAAAATGCCATTAACTTTCTAAAATAGAGGCCAAGCGCTGTGGCTCATGCTTATATAATCTCTGCACCCTAGGAGGCCGAGGCAAGAGGCTCACTTTAGGCCCGGAGTCCGAGACAAGCCTGGTGAACATGGTGAAACCCCGTCTCTACTGAAAATATAAAAATTAGCCAGGTGTGGTGGTGTGTGCCTGTAATTCCCACTACTTGGGAGGCTGCAGCACGAGAATCACTTAAACCCATGAGGTGGAGGTGGTAGTGAGCCGAGATGGCGCCACTGCATTCCAGCCTGGGTGACAGAGTGAAACTCTATCTCAAAAAAAAAAAAAAAATTATAAAATAGAAACAATACACAGTAATAGAAAAGAGAAACATAAGGTTGGTAGGATAAGATGACTTCCTACATGACAACCCTGGGCCAGGAGAGCTAAAACACAGGGGGAAATCCCCCCAAAACCACTCCACAGGAAAAGCCCACAGTGCGACCCCGAGCACCTTGTTCAGATAGACATCCATAGGCTGCCACACCTGGCCTGGACAGCTGAGTGCAAGTGTGCATGAAACCCCGGTTCTCTAGCAGGGCCACTAGCAGCAAGCGACTAGAGGCTGAAGAGGACCACAGCAGTGAAACTGCAGCCACACAGGGAATGAGGTTCCCTCCTGCGGGCTTCCACTGCCGCTGTGAGCAGCAAGCTGTGTGTGGAAGGCATGTCTGCCTGCTCCTCACTAGAAATGGAGGGAGGCAACTCCATGTCAACCTGTCATGAAGAAAAGAAGTCTTTGCCTATGAGTGTGTGTATGTACACACAGACATGTGTGTGTGTGTGCGCAAATACTTGGGCGTGCATACATGCAAGAGTGGGTATAGTGCTGCAGGAAGGGGCAGGAAGCAGAGGAGGCGGCTGGCAGTAGCTCCGAGTCCTCACTTCTCTTGCACTGTGACGGGAGAGGAAATCCAGGATACTACAATGCCACGCACTGCACAAGTTGAGAAACCCTCTGGGCCTCCTTCTGGGCAGGAAGTGGGGTCTGAAGCAACCTTGCCTTTTGGACTCCAGAATATTTCCCAGTGAATTCAGTTGAGCAACATAACCCTGACTCAACCAAATGAAATGGGAGTCTAGTGTTTGTTCAAAAATATCTCTGTAGTGTTTTTAGTTTATGGCTTCTGGATAGCGTCTTTTCTGGCAATAATAATCTCCCTTTGTGTAAGTGCCACATTAGCAGACAACTGTTTATCCACAGTGAGACATTCACCTGGTTCTTAGGAGAGTAGGAAGCTTTTTTATTCTGGCTGGTTGCAAAAATGGTGAAATCTCATTTAGCCAAGATATAATCCAACTGAAACCCTTAGGTAATGAGAAGATAGTCTTATGATAGAGTTTTTCTCTTTTTTTTTTTTTGCTTCTTTTGGTGTGTGTATATACATTCATGCACAAAAATAGCCAAAAGGCTACCATTTATTAGGCTTATAAAACAAAAACAATTCCCTTCACCCACAGTGCTCCCAAAAATCTCTGTATTAGGGAAAAGCCTGACAGTAACATGACACCTAGAATTATAATTCTATCTAGTAACAACAATATATTTTTTTTAAAGGGCCAGGTGCAGTGGCTCATGTTTGTAATCTCAGCGCTTTGAAAAGCCAAGGCAGAGGATCACTTGACCCCAGGAGTTCAAGACCAGCCTGGGCAACATAGTAAGACCACCTTTCTACAAAATATATATATATTTTTTAATTAGCCAGGAGCAGTGGCACACATCTGTAGTCCTAACTACTTGGGAGGCTGAGGTGAGAGGACTGTTTCACCCCAGGAGTTCAAGGTTACAGTGAGCTATAATCATGCCACGGCACTCCAAGCTAGGCAAAAGAGCAAGACCCTGTCTCTAAAAAAAAGACAACAACCAAAAACAAAAAAAAATTCACAACTAAAACCCTGCAAGGCAGGGCGTGGTGGCTCATGCCTATAATCCCAGCACTTTGGGAGGCCAGGGCGGGCGGATCACTTGAGGTCAGGAGTTCCAGACCAGCCTGGCCAACATGACAAAACCCCGTCTCCACTAAAAATACAAAAAATTAGCTGGGCGTGGTGGCACCCACCTGTAAATCTCAGTTACTCGGGAGGCTGAGGCAGGAGAATCGCTTGAACCTAGGAGACAGAGGTTGCAGTGAGCCAAGATCGCCCCACTGCACTCCAACTTGGGCAACAAAGTGAGACTCCGTCTCAAAAAAAAAACATAATAAATAAAACTCTCCAAAAGCCTTCATCATTAAGAAAGAGCTAATATCTTAAGAAAGAGCTAATATCTTTAACACATAAAAAAAGAGTTTCATCACGCCTATAATCCCAGCACTTTGGGAGGCCAATATGGGCAGATCGCTTGATCTCAGGAGTTTGAAACCAGCCTGGGCAACATGGTGAAACCCTGTCTCTACAAAAAATATAAAAAATTGGCTAGGCATGGAAGTGCGCACCTGCAGTCCTTGCTACATGGGAGGCTGAGGTGGGAAGATCACCTGAGTCCTGGGAGGTCAAGACTGCAGTGAGCCATGATGAAGCCACTGCACTCCAGCCTGAGCAATAAAGTGAGACCCTGTCTCAAAAAAAAAGAAAAAGAAAAAGAAAAAGAAAAGAAAATAGACTGGTATATTTTAGATAAATTTTTCAACAATGGAGATGAAACTAAAAGAGTCTAGCTAAATCGTGACTAACCAATTAATCAGAATTCCCTAGCTTCTCAGCATTCCAGCTAAGAAATGTGTTCTTGTGCTTCGGCATAATTCTTTCCCCAAAATGACTGCACACACACACCTTGACACATATGAATCAGTTTACCATGTCATAAGGCCCTTAACTTATCCAGCCTACTAAGGGAATTCTAGACTGGAAGTGAACAGAAGTAACAGACCAAAAGTAGGAAGTGACTCAAAACACCCAGGAGCTACAATAGCTATAAAACTGCTTCTTCTCTTCCCCTAGATCATTTACCCAAATAAGAGAAGTATCAACAGAGCAAAAGAGAAAGGCCCTCTTTACAGTCTGTGAAGGGCTACTACAGATTATGCTGGGGAGACAAGGCTGAACTTTGCTCTCTCAGTGTAGAAATCTGCTATGTAACTATGTTAAGGTCTTCATTTTGTACATTAGCATTTAATATAATTTTTATACAGACCTACACAATATCCTAGTGAAGGCAGCATACTTCTCTGGGTTAAAATCTTTGGCAGTCAGAACAATAGAAAAATGAGTCACCTGTTCAAAAGAAACAAAAAAAATACACTTCTTAAATACACTTTAGCAGAATTTTTATTACTATATTCTAACAAACCTTTTATACAAGACACAACAGTATTAAAAGAAAAAGACCAAAATGTAACAAGTCCTCACTTGCTTCTTTATACTTCTGCATGTGCATATGTATTACATATACGTATATATTGAATTTCCTACATAAGAATGCAATAGAGAAAAAAATTTTTTCAGAAATCAAAAATACTTCACTCAAATATAAAAAAAAGTACATTTCTACTTAATGTCCCCTAATCTCATCAAAGTAGAAGAAGTGCTAAATCAGACTCATCAATTTAGCAACTGCTTATCTTTTCTCCCCCATACTTTTTCACTATTTTATTTTACCTATTTTTTTTTGAGTTGGGGTCTCACT
Source organism: Pongo abelii (assembly GCF_028885655.2). Classification (NCBI taxonomy): domain Eukaryota; kingdom Metazoa; phylum Chordata; class Mammalia; order Primates; family Hominidae; genus Pongo; species Pongo abelii. The sequence goes on along the minus strand of NC_071993.2, from coordinate 126,166,604 downwards.
ATGTTGCCTAGGCTGGACTTGAACTCCTGGGCTCAAGAGATCCTCCTGCCTCAGCCTCTCAAGTAGCTGGGACTACAGGCACCACCACCACACCCTTATTTTACTTATTTTTATTGATACATAATAGATGTATATATTTTTCCAGTATATTTTTTCCTTTTCTTTTTTTTTTTTTGAGACATTTGCTCTGTTGCCCAGGCTGGAGTGCAGTGGTGTAATCTCAGCTCACTGTAACCTCTGCCTCCTGGGTTCAAGCAATTCTCATGCCTCAGCCTCCTAAGCTTCCAAGTAGCTGGGATTATAGGCACACCACCATGCCCAGCTAATTTTTTGTATTTTCAGTAGAGACAGTGTTTCACTCTGTTGGCCAGGCTGGTCTCGAACTCCTGGCCTCAAATGATCCACCCACCTCAGCTCCCAAAGTGCTGGGATTACACGCATCAGCCACCGCACCCAGACTATTTATCTTTTCTTTATGCTGAAAACATTCAAATTATTCTATTTTGAAATTAATAGATTATTCTTAATCATAGTCACACTACAGCTCTGTCGAATAGCAATTGTTCTTCGTTATAAAAGGATGAAAAACAACAAAATACATCTCAGTAACAACCATACAGCTTCTGAACTAACTCTCTGCAGGGTGCTATAAGCTAAAAAGTACTATTATAAGAAGCTTTGGCTGGGCACGATGGCTCACACCTGTAATCCCAGCACTTTGGGAGGCCGAGGCAGGTGGATCACAAGGTCAGGAGTTCAAGACCAGCCTGGCCAAGATGGTGAAACCCCATCTCTACTAAAACTACAAAAATTAGCCAGGCATGGTGGCGGGTGCCTGTAATCCCAGCTACTCGAGAGGCTGAGGCAGGGAACTGCTTGAACCCAGGAAGCAGAGGTTACAGTGAGCTGCGATTGCGTCCCTGCACTCCAGGCTGAGCGACAGAGTGAGACTTTGTCTCAAAAAAAGAAAAAACCTTTATTTACTAATATGCCTCTATATTATAAATTTCTGATAATCATATACCTAATATTTCCACTAATGAGACAAAATTCAGAATTTCATAAATACAAAACTTTGAAGAGATACATTTAAAATGAAGAGTAGGTGGTAGTGCATGCCTGTAGTCCCAGCTACTTGGGAGGCTGAGGCACGAGAATCGCTTGATCCTGGGAGGCAGAGGTTGCAGTGAGCCGAGATCACACCACCGCACTCCAACCTGGGTGACAGAGCAAGACTCCATCTCAAAACAAAACAAAACAAAACAAAAAGAACTTATTGAGCAATAAACCAAAGATTTCATTATATATTGAAACCTATCTTTTTGGCCAGGTGCGGTGGCTCGCGCCTGTAATCCCAGAACTTTAGGAGAAAAGACAGGAGGATCGCTTGAACTCAGGAGTTCAAGACCAGCCTGGGCAACAAAGTGAGACCTCATCTCTACAAAAAATTTAAAAACCAGCTGGGCATGGTAGTGCACACCTGTGCTCCCAGCTACTCAGGGAGCTGAGGAGGGAGGATCACTTGGGCCCAGGAGATTAAGGCTGCAGTAAGACATGATTGCACAATTGCACTCCAGCCTGGGTGACAAAATGAGACTCTGACTCAAAAAATAAAAATTAAAAATTGAAGTTAAAAAAAAAAAAAGAAAATTAGCTGGACGTGGTGGCGAATGCCTGTAATCCCAGCTACTCAGGAGGCTGAGGCAGGAGAATCGCTTGAATCTGGGAGATGGAGGTTGCAGTGAGCCGAGATCATGCTACTGCACTCCAGCCCGGGCAACAAGAGCAAAACTCCCGTTAAAAAAAAAAAAAAAAAAAAAAAAAAAGTATCTTCTTGCAAATTTATATTTTGTAACTATGAATCTGTTTTGTCTTAAACCTTCTACAGTTTCTAAATTGTTACCTTCCTGCTATTTTAAATGTAATTTTTAAAATTTAAGCTGGTATTCTAGTCATGCTTCACATAGTCCCACTATTGGCTATAAATTAGCCCTAAAACGGGAAAAAAACGTCTGTTTGGGTACATGCCAGAGGCTCGGATAAAGTATTGTTCCAATATTCTATTCTTTCCTGCTGGTTGCTTGGGATTAGGAAAGCCCACGATTACCACATCCTAGTCTTCCACATGTCACACTGATACTGTTCATACCAAACAACACACCAAGAAAAGTCTACTTAATACGCGAGCTGCCTTAAATATTCTTTCTAAATTGTTTTTTTGTTTGTTTCTTTTTTTAAGACAGAGTTTCCCTCTTGTTGCCTAGGCTAGAGTGCAATGGCGCAATCTCAGCTCACCACAACCTCTGCCTCCCGAGTTCAAGAGATTCTCCTGCCGCAGCCTCCCGAGTAGCTGGGATTACAGGCATGCGCTACCACGCCTGGCTAAGTTTTGTATTTTTAGTAGAGATGCGGTTTCTCCATGTTGATGAGGCTGGTCTTGAGCTCACAACCTTAGGTGATGCACCCGCCTCAGCCTCCCAAAATGCTGGGATTACTGGCGTGAGCCAACGCGCTCAGCCTGCCTTTCTAAATTCATAATTTATCCTGGCCGGGTGCATCACCTGAGGTCAAGAGTTCAAGACAAGCCTGGCAAACATGGTAAAACCTGTCTCTACTAAAAATACAAAAAATTAGCCAGGCGTGATGGTGGGTGCCTGTAATCCCAGCTACTCGGGAGGCTGAAGCAGGTGAATCGCTTGAACCCGGGAGGCAGAGGTTGCAGTGAGCCGAGATTGCGCCATTGCACTCCAGCCTGACCAACAGAAAAACTCCACCTCAAAAAAAACAAAAACAAAAAAAAAGGGGGAAAGACCACATATTGCTGTACTGCTCAACAATATATCAACTACAGGGTCTGTCATACAATAGACAACAATAAATATTTATAGAATGAATGAGAGTGAAGTGTGAAAGAAAATATTCCCAATGAAAATAATATTTAATATTTTCTTTTTTTTTTTTTGAGACGGAGTCTCGCTCTGTCACCAGGTTGGAGTGCAGTGGCACGATCTCGGCTCACTGCAACCTCCGCCTCCCAGGTTCAAGCGATTCTCCTGCCTCAGCCTCCTGAGTAGCTGGGACTACAGGGGCACGCCACCACGCCCAGCTAATTTTTGTATTTTTAGTATAGACGGGGTTTCACCATGTTGGCCAGGATGGTCTCGATCTCTTGACTTCGTGATCCGCCCGCCTCGGCCTCCCAAAGTGCTGGGATTACAGGTGTGAACCACCATGCCCAGCCTATTATGGGTTTTTTTTTTTTTACCTTCACGCAATCATACCTTTTTCAAAATGGAAGAATCTGGAACTTCAATTGTTGTGATATAAAACCACGTTCTTCTGTACTGACCAAAGACAAAGGGATGAAGAAGTTTGTTTTCATCTGTAAGGCAGCATTTTCTCAGCAGCAGGTTCCTTAATGTGGCTGTCGTGGAAGGATAACACCACACCCACAGAACTTCTCCATTTGTGTCCTTTTCTACGGTGGAAAGATGGTCACTGTGAGAATGTCAAACAGCAGCAAGGAAGTGAATTGATTGGTTACTCAGAAACACTTAGTGGAATCAGTTTTAACATCCCATTTTACAAAGCAACTCAGAGTACTTGAGACCCCAAATTCCCACCTATCTCTACTGCTCAAATTATCTAGCTGTCATGATCCTGAATTACAGGCCACCTGAGTAAAAAGTTTTTATAACAAACCATGAATGAAAATTCAGCCTTAGAGATATGGTAGAGTTTTGGCCGGGCATGGTGGCTCATGCCTGTAATCTCATTACTTTGGGAGGCCAAGGCGAGTGGATTACCCGAGGTTGGGACTTCGAGACCAGCCTGACCAACCTGGAGAAACCCTGTCTCTGCTAATAATACAAAAATTAGCTGGGTGTGGTGGGGTATGCCTGTAATCCCAGCTACTCAGGAGGCTAAGGCACGAGAATTGCTTGAACTCAGGAGGCAGAGGTTGCAGTCAGCCAAGATCGCGCCACTGCACCCTAGCCTGGGCAACAGAGCGAAACTTGGTCTCAAAAAAAAAAAAAAAAAAGAGACAGATGTTAGAGTTTCTCTCTATCTCCTCCCACACAAATGCTTATAAACTAAAATTACATTAAGTTTTTAACTAGTTGAAATAATTCCTTTTTTTTTTTTTTTGAGGCAGAGTCTCACTCTGTCACCCAGGCTGGAATGTACTGGCGCTCTCTTGGCTCCCAGGTTCAAGCGATTCTCCTGCCTCGGCCTTCCAGGTAGCTGGGATTACAGGTGCCCACTACCATGCTTGGCTAATTTTTGTATTTTTAGTAGAGACAGGGCTTCGCCATGTTAGCCAGACTGGTCTTGAACTCCTGACCTCAGGTGATCTGCCCACCTCAGCCTCCCAAAGTGCTAGGTGGAATAATCCTTTAGATGGAGTTTTGCTCTTATTGCCCAGGCTGGAGTCCAATGCAGTGATCTCAGCTCACCACAACCTCCATCTCCCAGATTAAGCGATTCTCCTGCCTCAGCCTCCCTAGTGGCTGGGGTTACAGGCATGCACCACCACTCCTGGCTAATTTTGTATTTTTAGTAAAGCTGGGGTTTCGGTTTCTCCACATTGGTCAGACTGGTCTCAAACTCCTGACCTCAGATGATCTGCCCGCCTCGGCCCCCCCAAAGTGCTGGGATTATAGGCGTGAGCCACCGTGCTCAGCCGAATAATTCTTAATAAATACATAGAAAAGGTTTGTCGAAAACAAAACTGGAGATGAAGAAAATGGTGAAATCTTTCAAACCACGTTGCACACTGTGTGAATTTTGTATTTAAAATTGTTTAGGCCAAGCATAATGGCTCATGCCTACAATCCTAACGCTTTGGGAAGCTAGGAGGATCACCTGAGGCCAGAAGTTCCAGACCAACCTGGGCAACATAGTGAGACCGCATCTCTACAAAAAAAAATTTTTAATTAGCTGGGCATGGTGGTGCATGCCTATGGTCCCAGCTACTCAGGAAGCTAAGGAGGGAGGATCACGTTAGCCCAAGATTCAGAGGTTGTCGTGAGCTATGCACCACTGCATTCCAGCCTAGTCAACAAAGAGAGACTCTGTCTCTAAAAACTACAAATAAAAAATTGTTATTGAAAACAGAATTACCATTCCACCCAGTAATCTCACTACTGGGTATCTGCCGAAAGGAAAAGAAATCATTATATTTAAACAAACACTCACATTCTTTTTTTTTTCCTCTCTCTCTCTTTAGAGACAGGGTCTCACTCTGTCACTCGGGCTGCAGTGCAGTGGCGCGATCTCAGCTCACTGCAACCTCCACCTCCTGGGTCCAAGTGATTCTCCTGCCTCAGCCTCCCAAGTAGCTGAGATTACAGGCATGTACCACCACGCCCAGTTAATTTTTTGCCTTTTTAGTGGAGACAGGGTTTCGCTATATTGGCCAGGCTGATCAACTCCCAGCCTCAATTGATCCACCTGCCTCAGCCTCCCAAACTGCTGGGATTACAGGCATGAGCCACCACGCCTGGCCTCTTTTTTTAATTTCTTTTTTTGAGACGGGGTGGGGGGGGGGGGTCTCGCTCTGTCACCCATGCTGGAGTACAGGGGCATGATCTCAGTTCACTGCCACCTCTGCCTCCTAGGATCAAGCAATCCTCTCACCTACAGGCACACCACACCCGGCTAATTTTTGTATTTTTTGTAGAGACAGGGTTTTACCACGTTGCCCAGGCTGGCTGCAAACCCCTTTTAAATGCATGTTAGTGTGAATAATTAAAAAACTGCTGAGTTCAAAATATGATCATATGTCATCTTTTTATTTGCTATTAGTAGATAAAGACAGTTTAACTTAGCTTTAGTTCAAAAGTACCTTCTGGAGAAACTAAGTTACTTAGGTTTTGTTTTGAAGCAGTTTGAAAATCATATTAGAAATGAATATAGTAATCCGCCTGGACAACATGTCGGTATCCCATTGCCACAAAAAATACAAAAATTAATCGGGTGGTGGTGCACGCCTGAGGTCCCAGCTACTCGGAGGCCGAGGCGGGAGGATGATTTGGGCCTGGGAGGTAGAGGCTGCAGAGAGCGGTGATTGCGCTACTGCACTCCAGCCTGGATAAGAGGGAGACCCCGTCTAAAAAAAAAAAAAAGAAGAAAAAGAAATAAATACAGTAAGCGATTCCCACATAAACGCACTGCTTTGAGGCACTGAAAAATAATCAGCATATTTCTTCAGTTTTGCTAAAGCCTAAGCAATGTTATTGTGCACTTCGGGAATAGAAAGAGTTTAGGGGTGTGCAAAAATCTCGGGAAAATAAAACTTTTTCGAAGGCAACCAACGAGTTCCACCCCCTAAATACTGCGCGAGGCTGCCCAAAGATCCCAATGTGATATTTTTTAATTATGGAAGATAATTACATTCCTCAGAGCTAACCGAGATTCCACCACACACGACTGTGTAGAAACTCCTGCTTTATGCACAAGCTCGATCACATGATGCAGGAGCTCTCCACTGGTGGGGACTGGGGGCTCTGGGCTACACTGCGAGGGTCCCACTCCCGGGTCTGTACTGCCTATGGTGTGTCCGTGCACAATGACGGCCTAGGCCTCCATTTGCTCCTCCGTGAAGTGGGCGTCAGACGTTTCCCACGGCCCCTCGGTCCTTGGTGAGAGCTAAAAGGAGACAATGTGTGTACAACGCGCAGCACCCGGCCCAGCAGTCTCCAGCTGCCCGGTCCCACGATGGGGGCCGTCCGGGCGGGCAGTCACCCGTGGCTCCGAGGCAGCCGCCCGCGCCGCCAGCCGGCTGCTCCCGCTCGGCCCGACCCCGCCCGCGCAGCGCCCCTCGCAGCCGCCCAGCCTGGGCGCGCTCGACGTCCCGGCTCCGCCGGGCAACCCGGGGCGTGCAGGGTGAGTTCCACCCCGGAATCTTGGAGGTCCCCGGGCTCCCTCGGGCCGGGCGGGCCCCACAGGCGGCCGCCGGCGGGCGGGCGAGGGCGGCGGGCCGGGTCCCCTGCGCCAAGGAGGCCGGGCCCCGCAGCCCCCAGTCCAGGCCCAACAGGGAGGGGGCCGCGCCCTCCTCATGCGGGCGGCGCCGGGGGCCGCGGGAGCCCCGGCTGCCCCGGGCCGAGGTGGAACAGAGGCAGAACCAGGGTGCGGGCTTGCCAGGCAGGGCGCCTACGTCCTCACCGATCAGCCCGACTCCAAGCATCAGCTGAGTGTCCGCCACTTCGGCCGCAGCCATCTTCCGCCGCCGCGGCGCGCAGCTGTGGCTGCCGCCTGCAAGACCCGCCTCGCACCCGAGGCCCGCCCCGCCCGCCGTAGGGTCCGTCCCCATCAAGGCCCCGCCTCCCTCCCCGGCCCATCACAGGCCCCGCCTCCCGCTGTAGGACCCGCCTCCCTCCCGCCCCGCCCCATCACAGGACCATCAACCCCCACGTCGGCCCCGCCCCACCCGCAGGCCCACCTATTCCAGCCCCCGTCCTCCCTGCCAGGACCTGCTCAGTGCAGCTCCACTCGTCTTCTGCCCGTGGCCCTTCGCCCTTGGAAACCTCCTTGAGTCTCCGCAGCCTGCCTCAATTTCTCTAATCCAGCTGTTCATCCTTCTTCTTCTCAATCCACTCCAATCTCTCTTCCCGTTTTAGGCTTTCCTTGTTCTACCTCTGCCCTCTGGTCAAGCTCAAAGAACAGGTCACCTTGTTCCTAAAAAGAGGCGTCCTGAGGATGGAGGAAGGGTCTCCATCCATTCCTTCATCCAGCCATCCCCAAAACAAAACAAAAAAAATTGAGGGCCTAATAAGGCATTGGGGATACCTTATAGGGCTGAACAAGACAAAGCAGCCCACTGGGGAAGACAGACAACTGGCGAGTAGAATAAATAATCCAGGCCAGGTGAGGTGGCTCACGCCTCTGATCCCAACACGATGGGAGGCCAAGGCAGGAGCATCACTTGAGGTCAGGAGTTCGAGATCAGCCTGGGCAACATAGTAAGACCCATCTCTACAAAAAAAAATTAAAAAATTAGCCAGGCATAGTGGCATGCACCTGTAGTCCCAGCTACTCTCGGGCTGAGGCAGTAAATCCTTTGAGCCCAGGATTTTGAGGCTGCAGTGAGCTGTGATCCTGCCACTCACTCCAGCCTGGGTGACAGAGTGAGACCCTGTCTCAAAAAAAAAAAATAGATGATAGATAATAGTAAAACAGCTCAGAATGATATGTGCCCTGGAGGCAAAGAAACTGCAGTGTGTTAGAGAATGGGGGTGTGCTGCTCTAAAATGGGTGTCAAGAAAGGCTTCTCGGAGAAAGGGATATTTGAACTGAGATCTGAATGATGGTAAAGACTCAGACAGTGGAAGATTTGGCTCCAAGATTCCTCCTCTGGATCTACTGTCTGCCCCCCAACCCCAAGTCACATAGAGCTAATTAGGGAGGGTCCTTGGTGTCTGCAGGAATACAATCCCACCCTCATCTTTTTTTCTTTTTTCTTTTTTTGAGATGGAGTCTCGCTCAGTTGCCCGTCCTGGAGTGCAATAGCGCGATCTCGGCTCACTGCAACCTCCGCCTCCCGGGTTCAAGAGATTCTCCTGCCTCAGCCTCACGCGTAGCTGGGATTACAGGCGTGAGCCACTGCGCCTGTTTTTTTCTTTTTTCTTTCTTTTCTTTGGAGACAGTTTCTCGCTATGTTGCCCAGGCTGCAATTTATACATTGGAGTATATTTAGGTGTGTATATGGCATTCCTGTTTCTCTCACTAAACTGAACCCCTGGAAGGCAGCACCCCGAACTACGTGCCCTTCAATTCTCTGGGCTTCCTGTTGTAGTATAACTGTTAATGTGTCTAGTTCTCACAGAAAACAAGCAGGTGTTTAGAGGCTGAGGAGTGGGACACAGATGTGGAATCAGTTTGGAAGCCAACTAGAAACTTGCACTAGGCGGGGCGCGGTGGCTCACGCCTGTAATCCTAGCACTTTGGGAGGCTGAGGTGGGTGGATCACGAGGTCAGGAGATTGAGACCAACCCGGCTAACACGGTGAAACCCTGTCTCTACTAAAAATACAAAAAATTAGCCGGGGGTGGTGGCAGGTGCCTGTAGTCCCAGCTACTTGTGAGGCTGAGGCAGGAGAATGGCGTGAACCTGGGAGGCGAAGCTTGCAGTGAGCCGAGATCGCGCCACTGCACTCCAGCCTGGGTGACAGAGCGAGACTCCATCTCAAAAACAAACAAACAAAAAATTACAAAAATTAACTAGGCATGGTGGCAGGTGCCTGTAATCCCAGCTACTCAGGAAGCTGAGGCAGAGTGGCTTGAACCCAAGAGGCGGCGGTTGCAGTGAGCCAAGATCGCGCCGCTGCATTCCAGCCTGGGCGACAGAGTGAGACTCCATCTCAGAAAAAAAAAGAAAAATCCGGCCAGGCGCAGTGGCTCACGCCTGTAATCCCAGCACTTTGGGAGGCCGAGGCGGGCGGATCACAAGGTCAGGAGATCGAAACCATCCTGGCTAACACGGTGAAACCCCATCTCTACTAAAAATACAAAAAAATGAGCCGGGCGTGGTGGTGGGCGCCTGTAGTCCCAGCTACTCGGGAGGCTGAGGCAGTAGAATGGCGTGAACCCGGGAGGAGGAGCTTGCAGTGAGCTGAGGTCGCGCCACTGCACTCCAGGCTGGGCCACAGAGCGAGACTCCGTCTCCAAAAAAAAAAAAAAGAAATGAGGATGAAGATAGATGATGATGAACAGATAATTAAACAAAGGAGAGGGAGATGATAGTGGGTGCAGGGAGGGGAAAGATAATGAGGGGTGTGTCCAGGCTCCAGTGAGTGGGATGATACCTGGAATTGACACCTCCTTCCCTCCTGTTTCTCCACATGTGCTGTCTAACCTGCCAGACAGGTACACCAGAGTGAAGGGAAAAGGAATAGAGGGTGGAGAGAGCAGAGGCGACACATCCCCAACAGACACGGTTTCACCATATTGGTCAGACAGGTCTCGAACTCCTGACCTCAGGTGATCCACCCGCCTCGGCCTCCCAAAGTGCAGGGATTACAGGTGTGAGCCACTGTGCCCAGCGTTTTTTTTTTGTTTTTTTTTTTTTGAGACGGAGTCTTGCTGTGTCACCCAGGCTGGAGTGCAGTGGTGTGATCTCCACTAACTGCAACCTCTGCCTCCCAGGTTCAAGCAATTCTGCTGCCTCAGCCTCCCAAGTAGCTGGGACTACAAGTGTGCACCACCAAGCCCGGTTAATTTTTTGTATTTTTAGTAGAGATGGGTTTTCACCATGTTGGCCAGGCTAGTCTGAAACTCTTGGCCTCAAGTGATCCACCCGCCTTGGCCTCCCAAAGTGCTGGGTTTACAGGTGTGATCCACCACTCCTGGCCAAGCTCTTTTAATTTAAGGGATTCAGTCTCACTTGGGAACTGGAAGGGGATTCAGTCAACTGCTCTGACACTCTGTCCTGACTTCTAGCATATGTGAGGCTTCCATAACATTCCCAAGATGAAGTCATCCTCCTTGTGTTCTCAATAGTTTCAGGATGCTGGGCAGATCTCCAGCCCTAGGTTTCGAGCTGTGTTGCATTATTCTTTTTTCTTTCTTTCTTTCTATTTATTTATTCATTTATCTATTGAGACAGGGTCTTGCTCTGTTACCCAGGCTGGGGTGCAGTCGTTCAATCACAGCTTGCTGCAGCCTTGACCTTCCAGGCTCAAGCAATTCTCCCACCTCAGCCTCCCAAGTAGCTGGGACCATAGGTTTGTGCCACCATGCCCAGCAATTTTTTAAAACTTTTTGTAGAGACAGGGTCTCCTTATGTTGCCCAGTATGGCCTTGAACTCTTAGGCTCAAGCAATCCTCCTGCATCAGCCTCCAGAGTAGCTGGGACTATAGGCATGAGCCACGACGCCCAGCTAATTTTTATTTTTATTTTTGTTTTATTTTTATAGAGATGGGAGTCTCACTATGTTGCCCAGGCTAGTTTTGAACTCCTGGCCTTAAGAGATCCTCCCACCTCAGCCTACCAAAGTGCTAGGATTACAGGCGTCAGCCATCACACCTGGCTACTATGTTGCATTAAAAGAAATAGTTCATGGACTGGGCACCAAGGCTCATGCCTGTAGTCCCAGCATTTTGGGAAGCTGAGGCAAAAGGATTGAGCCCAGGAGTTCAAGAGTAGCCTGGGCAACATAGCAAGACCCTGTCTCTACAAAAAAAATTTAAAAATTAGGTGGGCTTGGAGATACGCACCTGAACCTATCTACTCAGGAGGCTGAGGTGGGAGGATCACTTGAGTCCAAGAGTCACTGGTTGCCATGAGCTACAATTGAGCCACTGCATTCCAGACTGTGTGACAGAGCAAAACCCAGTCTCTAAAAAAACCAGTCTCTAAAAAAAAGAATAAGACATAGTTCAGCAAGAAAAATATAATTAAAATAATTCTGATCTTTATTTGTGTTTTCCAAAAAACATTAAAGAGGACAGAATTTATTACCTACAGTGAAATGTCTTAAAATCCCTTTCCCCTCAGATTTTTAAAAATAAATCTTTTAGGCCGGGAGTGGTGGCTCACGCCTGTAATTCCAGCACTTTGGGAGGCCAAGGCAGGCAGGTCACCTGAGGTCAGGAGTTCAAGACCAGCCTGGCCAACATGGTAAAACCCCATCTCTACTAAAAATACAAAAATTAGCTAGGCGTGGTGGCAGGCACCTGTATTCCCAGCGACTTGGGAAGCTGAGGCAGGAGAATCCCTTGAACCCAGGAGGCAGAAGTTGCAATGAGCCGAGATCACACCATTGCACTCCAGCCTCGGCAACAAGAGCGAACCTCTATCTCAAAATAATAATAATAATAATAATAATAGGCCTAGGCCAGGCACGGTGGCTCACACCTGTAATCCCAGCTCTTTGGGAGGCTGAGGTGGGTGGATTGCCTGAGCTCAGGAGTTCAAACATGGGAAACATGGGAAAACCCCCTCTCAACAGAAAAATAACAAAATTAGCAAGGCATGGTGGCACATTTCTGTGGTCCCAGCTACTCAGGAGGCTGAAGTGGGAGGATTGCTTGAACCCAGGAAGTTGAGGAGGCTGCAGTGAGCCGAGATCATGCCACTGTACTCCAGCCTGGGTGACAAGAACCCTGTCTCGGAAAAAAAAAAAAAAGAGGAAAGAAAAAAAGCCCTACATGTAGTATCTCATTTAAACCCCACCACACCCTTATTGTGGCTGTTTTGCAGATGGGAAAACAGAGGCTTACAGAGAGATTACATGCCCAATGTCACAGAGCTAGTAAATGGCAAAGCTGGGGTTAAAAGCCACATCTGACTCCAAATATGGCATGTTTATGGGATGAAGTGAAATGTATTTATAATCCTATGTCTGTAGAAAATAAAATGTAAGGTGGGTGTGGTGGCGTGTGCCTGTGGTCCTAGCTGTCCGGGAGGCTGAGGCGGGAAGATCACTCGAACCCAGGAGTTCCAGGCTGTGGTGAGCTATGATCAGGCAAAGGCCCCTGCATTCCAGCCAAGAAAACCCAGTAAGACCCTGCCTAAAAAAAAAAAAAGAAAAAGAAAAGCAAAAGAAATATACCTTCTAAGGCGGGGCATAGGTGGCTCACGCCTGTAATCCCAGCACTTTGGGAGGCTGAGAGGGGTGGATCACCTGAAGTCAGCCGTTCAAGGCCAGCCTGGTCAACATGGTGAAACCCCATCTCTACTAAAAATACAAAAAAATTAGCCAGGCGTGGTGGCGGGCGCCTGTAGTCCCAGCTACTCAGGAGGCTGAGGCAGGAGAATCACTTGAACCTGGGAGGCAGAGGTTGCAGTGAGCCGAGATTGCACCATTGCACTCCAGCCTGGGCAACAATAACAAGACTCCATCTCAAACAAAACAAAACAAAACAAAACAAACAAAAAAAAAACGCTTTCATTGGCTCACTGTTCTGTAGGTCAGTTGTCCCGGAAGAGTGTGACTGGATGCTCTGCTTAGTGTCTTGCCAGGCTGGAATCCAGGCACTGACCAGGCCGCATTCCTCTCTGGAGGCTCTGGGGATGCGTTTGCTTCCAGGCTCATTGAGATTGTTGACAGAATAATTTCCTTGCAGGGGTAGGACTGAGGCCCCTGTTCTCTGGCTGGCTGTTGGCTGGAAGGCTTACCTCAGGCCTTGGAGGTGCCTGCAGTTTCTTGCCTTGGGGTTCCTTCTGTGTGCCTGCTCATGCTTTGAATCCCTTCCTTTGCTTCTGACCTCTCCACATGGATGGATGTAAAAGGCTTACGTGATTGAGTAAGCCCCACCCGAATACTCTCCCCCTCAATCTTTTTAAAAAAAATCAGAACACTCATTGCATGGCTAATTGTTGAAATTATTTTTTTTTTTAATTTTATTTTTGAGGACAGGGTTTCACTCTGTCACCCAGGCTAGAGTGCAGTGGCACGTTCATGGCTTGGCTCACTGCAGCCTCAGTCTCCCTGGTTCCGGTGAGCCTCCCACCTCATCCTCCCAAGTAGCTGGGACTACACGCACGCACTACAACACCTGGCTAATTTTTTTGTATTTTTTGTAGAGATGAAGTTTCATCAAGTTGCCTAGGCTGGTCTCAAGCTCCTGGACTCAAGCAATTTGCCCGCCTTGGCCTCCCAAAGTGCTGGGATTACAGGCATGAGCCACGGCGCCCAGCAACCTGTATATAATTTTTAGGTGCATAATTTAACTGGTCCTGGTGTTTTTTTTTTGTCTTTTATCCCTGGAGCTCCAATTATACTTTCTCTTGTGGTTGGCTGAGTAGCCACATTTGCCACAGGTCAGCTTGTGAGGTGGTAGGCCTACAGCCACAGCAGAGGCTCAATGTGTGCATCTTATTGCGACACTTTCTGAATAATATCATATCATTCCCTTCGTTATCTTCTGCTGCCAAGACCAAAGAACAACCTCCTCTTTTCTCCTCTTTCTTTTCTTTCTTTCTTTTTTTTTGAGACAGGGTCTTGGTCTGTTCCCAGAGCTGGAATGCAGTGGCAGAATCATAGGTCACTCTATTTTTTTTTTTTTTTTTTTTTGAGACGGAGTCTTGCTCTGTCGCCCAGGCTGGAGTGCAGTGGCGCAATCTCGGCTCACTGCAAGCTCCACCTCCCAGGTTCACGCCATTCTCCTGCCTCAGCCTCCCAAGTAGCTGGGACTACAGGCACCTGTCACCACGCCCGGCTAATTTTTTGTATTTTTAGTAGAGACAGGGTTTCACCATGTTAGCCAGGATGGTCTCGATCTCCTGACCTTGTGATCCGCCCGCCTCGGCCTCCCAAAGTGCTGGGATTACAGGCGTGAGCCACCACGCCCAGCCTGCTCATAGGTCACTCTAGCCTTGAACTCCTGGGCTCAAAAGATCCTCCTGCCTCTGCCTCCTAAAGTGCTGGGATTAGAGGCATGAGCCGCTTTCATGCGCATCCGTGTGAAGAGACCACCAAACAGGCTTTGTGTGAGCAACATGGCTGTTTATTTCACCTGGGTGGAGGTGGGCTGAGTCCGAAAAGAGAGTCAGCAAAGGGAGATAGGGGTGGGGCTGTTTTATAGGATTTGGATGGGTAGTGGAAAATTACAGTCAAAGGGGATTTTTCTCTTACGGGCAGGGGCGGGGGTCACAAGGTGCTCAGTGGGGGAGGTTCTGAGACAGGAGAAGGAATTTCACAAGGTTAATCGCTCAGTTAAGGTGGGGCAGGAACAAATCACAATGGTGGAATGTCATCAGTTAAGGCTATTTTTACTTCTTTTGTGCATCTTCAGTTACTTCAGGCCATCTGGGTGTATACGTGCAAGTCACAGGGGATGCGATGGCTTGGCTTGGGCTCAGAGGCCTGACACCGCCACACCCCATTTCTATCTTTTTTTTTCTTTTCTTTTCTTTTTTTGATTTTTGGAGACAGAGTCTCACTCTGTCACCTGGGCTGGAGTGCAGTGGTGTGATCTTGTCTCACTGCAACCTCTGCTTCCCAGGTTCAAGTGATTCTCCTGCCTCAGCAACCCACAGCCTCCCAAGTAGCTGGGATTACAGATGTGAGTCACCACACCTGGATAATTTTTGTATTTTTCGTCGAGACAGGGTTTGTCACGTTGGCCAGCCTAGTGTCAAACTTCTGACCTCAAGTGATCTACCCGCCTTGGCCTCCCAAAGTGCTGAGATTACAAGCGTGAGCCACTGCGCCCAGCCCAGCTTCTCCCTATCTTAAAGTCAACTGTGACAGATAACATAGCCTAGTCACAGGAGTGACATCCCATCACATTTACAGCCCCAGGGACAGGGCATGTATACCAGGGGATGGGACTCCTGGGGATGTCTTAGAATTTTGCCTACCACATTCTCCATTCCTTTATTTATTCACACATCACACATTTATGGAGTACTTGCTCTGCACTGGGCATAGTTCTGGGAGCCGGAGATACAACGGTGAACAAGACACACTTTGTCCCTTAAATCTTACTGTCTAGTGTAGTGAGGGAGACAGCAACCAAGGAAACAAAGACAATGATCAGTTAATGATGAGACCTTGTTCTCATGCAGTTAGAACCATCAAGGTGCTCTGAAATATACTGAAAATCCCTCGGGAGAGAATTAAAACAGGTAGTCTTGGCTGGGCGTGGTGGCTTACACCTGTAGTCCCAGCACTTTGGGAGGTCAAGGCGGGTGGATCCCAAGGTCAGGAGATCGAAATCACCCTGGCTAACATGGTGAAACCCTGTCTTTACTAAAAATACAAAAAATTAGCCGGGCATGGTGGCACATACTTGTAGTCCCATTTACTTGGGAGGTTGAAGCAGGAGAATTGCTTGAACCCGGGAGGCAGAGGTTGCAGATCTCACCACTGCACTCCAGTCTGGGCAACAGAGCGAGACTCCGTTTCAAAAAAAACAAAAACTAAAACAATTAGCCGGGCATGGTGGTGGGCACCTGTAATCCCAGCTACTCAGGAGGCTGAGGCAGGAGAATCGCTTGAACCTGGGAGGCGGAGGTTGCAGCGAGCCGAGATGGTGCCACTGCACTCCAGCCTAGGCAATAGAGCAAGACTCCGTCTCAAAAAAAAAAAAAAAAGGTAGTCTTTATTTTTTATTTGTTTTGTTTTTTGGAGACAGGGTCTCATTCCATCACCCAGGCTGGAGTATAGTGGTGTGATCATGGCTCACTGCAGCCTCAACCTCCCAGGCTCAAGTGATCCTCCTACTTCAGCCTCCTGAGTAGCTGGCACCACAGGCGCACCACCATCTAGCTAATTTTTTATTTTTTGTAGAGAGAAGGTCTCCCTATTTTCCCCAGGCTGGTCTTGAGCTCTTGGGCTCAAGTGATCCTCCTGTCTCAGCCTCCCAAATTGTTGGGATTACAGGCTTATGCCACGGTGCTCGGCTAAAATAGACTTAAAGCAAATGACCATGAGAAGGCCCTCTGAGGAGGTGCCATTTAAGCTGCTCCGTGAGAAGCTAATACAATGAAAAGGTTCATGTGAAGATTATCTAATATACACACCCCCAACATAAAAGTCCACACCCTGTGGTTTTAGGTTTCCTTCTAATCGTATTTAACATATTTAACAGTGATGCTTGTTTTCAAACCACACCCAAAACCACCATGCACAGTGTATTACTCACTCTGCTTTGTTGAGCTGCACTTCACGGTGTGTCAATAATGGCATGTGTGAGTATATGCACTGATCCCACAAACATGCTCCTCTCCTTCCCTTCAGCCTTCTCCTGGAGTCTGGCAGAACCTTAAAGGCTGAAGACAGCCAAATGTAACATGCATTTCTCCCAATAAGTAACAAATACTGCCAGGACATGTTTTTACTAAACGTACACTTAACTGAAGCTGCATTCCAATTTTCCTGCTTTGAATTTGCAGAACCCAAGAGGTCCAATGAGAACTGTCTGGCTCAGGCACAGTGCACCTCACATCTGCACTTCATGGACCACCGTTGAAAATTTCCAACCCCGGTTGGATACTTTCATGATTAAGAATGCACGGCTGTAAGGTTTCAGACCTTGTTATCACACCGTTGGAAGCATCAAGGTGCTCTGAAACATAAAATGAACAACCACTTTCTGGTGTTGACTGTGTGCCAGGCACGATCTACATGCAAAAATGAACTGTCCTAGTGACGACCTTCAAAGGACTCCCAGTGGCATACAGGAGACCAGCACGGAGACAGGCAATCATAATACAGGAAGCCTCTTTTAATCAGTTTATTTATTCAACAGAAATTTACCGAGTGCTTACTATGTGCCAGGCACTGTTATAGGTGCTAGACATACAGCAGTAAATGAAACAGACACAAAATCCTTGCCCTCATCAAGCTCATTTTATTCTAAAGGGGTGGACAATAAAGAAATAAATTCATAAAATATATGGGGATCAGATGGTGATAAACCTGATCAAGAAGAGAAGGAAAGGCTGGGAGCAGTGACTCACGCCTGTAATCCCAGCACTTTGGGAGGCAGAGATGGGTGGATTGCCTGAGGTCAGGAGTTCGAGACCAGCCTGGCCAACATGGTGAAACCCCAACTCTACTAAAAATACAAAAATTAGCTGGGCATGTTGGTGGGCACCTATAACCCCAGCTACGTGGGAGGCTGAGGCACAAGAATCGCTTGAACCCAGGAAGCGGAGGTTGTAGTGCCATTGCACTCTAGCCTGGGCAACAGAGTGAGACTATCTCAAAAAAAAAAAAGGAAAATCAAGAAGAGAAGAAGAAGAGAAGGGTGCTAGGAAGTATGGGTGGAAGGGATGTTATTATGACTTTAATGAGGTGAGGGAAGGTTGTCATGGCTGAAAAGGTGACACTGGGGGTAGTGGAGAAGAACCGTGTAGGGCTTTGCTTTGCGGGCCATTGTAAGGACGTTAGCTTTCACTGAGTTGGTGAACCACAAGAGGGTCTTGATCAGGGCACTGATAATCTCATTTTTGTTTTAAAAGGATTCCTCTGCTCGCCATTAGGAGAGTAAAGTGAAGGTTTCCAAAAGTGGAAACTCACAGACAAGTTAGCAGGTTATTCAATACTCCAGTTGAGAAATGGTGGTGACTAGGCCAGGCGCGGTGGCTCACGCCTGTAATCCCAGCAGTTTGGGAGGCCGAGGCGGGGGAATCACGAGGTCAGGAGATTGAGACCATCCTGGCTACACGGTGAAACCCCATCTCTACTAAAAAATACAAAAAATTAGCTGGGCGTGGTGGCAGCTGCCTGTAATCCCAGCTACTTGGGAGGCTGAGGCAGGAGAATGGCGTGAACCAGGAGGCGGAGCTTGCAGTGAGCCGAGATCGCGCCACTGCACTCCAGCCTGGGTGACAGAGTGAGACTCCGTCTCAAAAAAAAAAAAAAGAGAAATGGTGGTGACTTCGACCAGGTGGTGGCCGTGGAGGTGGTAGATATAGGATTCGTTGATGGGTTGATTGGATGTGGGTAGGTAACCAGAAAAGAGGATTCAAGGATGTTTCCAACATTTTTTGATCTGAGCAACTGGAAGAACCAGTTTGCCATTATTAACATGGGAAAGATGACAGGAGAAGATTGGAGGTAGAGGAGACCGGGGTTTGGCAGGTTGAATGTGTGTAGTACATTGAACATTTAATAGATTTGCCAAACAGGCATATGAATGTGAGAGATCTGGCTTTCAGGAGAGAGGTCTAGGGCTGGTGATACAATTTTGTAACTTATAAGCCTAGAGATGATTTCTTTCTTTTTTTTTTTTTTTTGAGACATAGTCTTGCTCTGTTGCTCAGGCTGGAGTGCAGTGGCTCAGTCTCGACTCACTGCAACTTCTGCCTCCTAGGTTCAAGTGATTCTCCTGCCTCAGCCTCCTGAGTAGCTGGGATTACAGGCGTGCGCCACTATGCCCAGCTAATTTTTGTATTTTTAGTAGAGACAGGGTTTCCATGTTGGTCAGGCTGGTCTCGAACTCCTGACCTCGTGATCTGCTTGCCTCTGCCTCCGAAAGTGCTGGGATTACAGGTGTGAGCCACCACGCCCGGCTGAGATGATTTCTTTATTGAGATGAAGTCTTGCTCTGTTGCCCAGGCTGGAGGGCAGTGGCGTAATCTTGGCTCACTGCAACCTCTGCCTCCTGGGTTCAAGCGATTCTCCTGCCTCCTCCCAAGTGGCTGGGATTACAGGCATACACCACCATGCTTGGCTAATTTTTGTATTGTTAGTAGAGACGAGGTTTTGCCGTGTTGGCCAGGCTGGTCTCGAACGCCTGACTTTAGGTGATCTGCCTACCTTGGCCTCCCAAAGTGCTAGGATTACAGGCATGAGCCACTGTGCCCAGCCCTAGAGATTCTTTCTTTTCTTTTTTTCTGAGACGGAGTCTTGCTCTGTCGCCAGGCTGGAGTGCAATGGCGCGACCAGAGCTTACTGCAAACTCCGCCTCCTGGGTTCAAGTGATTCTCCTTTCTCAGCCTCTGGAGCAGCTGGGATTACAGGCATGTAATCCCACCACACCCAGCTAATTTTTGTATTTTTAGTAGAGACAGGGTTTCGCCATGTGGCCCAGGCTGGTCTCGAACTCCTGACCTCAGGTGATCCGCCCACCTCAGCCTCCCAAAGTGCTGGGATTACAGGCGTGAGCCACTGCGCCTGGACCTAGAGAGGATTTCTAAAGCTATAAGCTAGAACCAACTGATGAGCATAGTTAGAGAAAGGATGAGGTCCAGGGGCTGAGCCCTGGGATATTTCAACCTCAGAGGTCACAGAGAGGAGGAGACACCAGCAACGAGTAGTTAGCAAAGTAAGGAGAACGTCACGAAAGGGTGAGAGTGGCGGCCAAGAGAAGGAAGTATTTCAAGGACATGAAGGGGTCACCCCTGCATGTGAGAGATGGAATCAAATGCATTGGTGTATAGGGGTTGGCTTGAGACAGGAGCCCCAGACTGCAGAGCGGGAGGAGGGAAGGCAGAGCATCTGAGCACAGCTGCAGGTGTGAGTTGGGGGAGAGATGGCACGGTGCCAAAGTTCTCTTCTGGCTGCCCCACTGTTTTCAGTGCTATGGGAAAGCAGGACATGGCTGAGAGTAAAGTAGAGCAAGGAGCATTAGAGGATTGGAGAGAAAGCAAAAAGTATGAAACAATCATCTGGGAGAATGGGATAGGGCCGAGAGAAGTTTAATAGGATGGCTAGGCAGCAACAACGTGCTTGTTGAGGCCTGTGGTCTTGAATTTAAGGTGAGACCTGTCAACGTGCTTATACATTCTTCTGCGGCCACATTAGGCTGCCGGCAAGGGGTAGGTGGAGGGTTGGATTTGACCAGGGTTGGGATTTGCTGAGTAGAATAAAAGGAGAAGGGAGGAAGAAAAGAACAAAACTGTAGAATCTGAGTTGGAAAAGGGGGAAGTAGAGGCCACGGGAAATGAGGGGCAGTGAAAAGGAAGCAGAATTGATAAAGGGATTGTAGGTCCTGGTAAAGCAGAAGGGTCATTAGAGTTGGAGCACAATAGAGTTAACAATAGGAAGTGGTGGCTGAAAAGTGAATCTTGAAATTGAGATTTTGGGAACTAAGATTTTTTTTTTTTTTTTTTTTAGATTGAGTTTCGCTCTTGTCGCCCAGGCTGGAGTGTGGTGGTGCGATCTCGGCTCACTGCAACCTCCACCTCCCTGTTCAAGTGATTCTCCTGCCTCAGCCCCCTGAGTAGCTGGGACTATAGGTGCCTGCCACCATGCCTAGCTAATTTTTTTCTATTTTTAGTAGAGGCAAGGTTTTGCCATGTTGGGCAGGCTGGTCTCGAATTCCTGACCTCGAATCCCAAAGTGCTGGGATTACAGGCATGAGCCACCTCACCCTGCCAGGAACTAAGATCTTTATTATTTTATTTTATTTTTTTTGAGATGGAGTCTTGCTCTGCCATCCAGGCTGGACTGCAGTGGTGTAACCTTGGCTCACTGCAACCTCTGCTTCCCAGGTTCAAGCAATTCTCCTGCCTCAGCCTCTGGAGTAGCTGGGATTACAGGCAAGCGCCACCATGCCCAATAAATTTTTGTATTTTTAGTAGAGATGGGGTTTCACCATGTTGTTTGTGTTTTTATTTTTGACACAGTCTCGCTCTGTTGTCCAGGCTGGAGTGCAGTGGTGCGATCTTGGCTCACTGCAACCTCTGCCTCCCAGGTTCAAGCAATTCTCCTGCCTCAGCCTCTGGAGTAGCTGGCATTACAGATGTGCACCCCACCATGCCTGGTTAATTTTTGTATTTTTAGTGGAGATGGGGTTTCACCATGTTGGCCAGGCTGGTCTCGAACTCCTGATCTTAAGTGGTCCACCCGCCTTGGCCTCCCAAAGTGCTGGGATTACAGGTATGAGCCACTGCGCCTGGCCCTAAGATTGTTGGACAAGGCCTAGCATGGGGGTCTGCAAACTATGGCCTGTGGGCCAAATTTGGTCTACTGCCTGTTGTTTTTCAGCCTTGAGCTAAGAATAATCTTTGCATTTAAAAATATATGGCTGGAGGCGGTGGCTCACGCCTATAATCCCAGCACTTTGGGAGGCCAAGGTGGCTGGATCACCTGAGGTCAGAAGTTCCAGGCCAGCCTGACCAACATGGTGAAACCCCCATCTCTACTAAAAATACAAAAATTAGCCGGGCGTGGAGTGCATGTAGTCCCACCTACTTGGGAGGTGCCTGTAGTCCCACCTACTCGGGAGGCTGAGGCAGGAGAATCAATCGAACCCAAGAGGCAGAGGTTGGCAGTGAGCCAAGATCGCGCCACTGCACTCTAGCCTGGGTGACAGAGCAAGACTCTGTCTCAAAAAAAAAAAAAAGATATATATATACACACACATACACACACACACACACACACACACACACACAAAGACTATTACCCCTTCAGCAAGCACAGTTGCTGAAAGAGTTGAAGACATTGCCTCTTGGCTCACAAAATTCAAAATATGTACCATCTGGCCTTTCACAGAAAAAGTTTGCTGACCTCTGGTCTAGACTCTAGGGTATGACCATGTGTGTGAGTGGCTGAGGTAAGGCAGAGGATGCAACCGTGAAGGTCAGGTCACAGGTGGTCACTGATGGCACCTCCAGGAGTCAGTGGCTCAAGGGAGGAATACAGCTGCCTGTGAGGGTTGCAGGGGTAGCAGAGTGCTCAAGAATGGGCGATGATGGAGTTAACGGTTGCATGAGCCAAGAGCACAAAGGGGCAGTTCAGTCACCCCTCGGCTGTCAGGAAAGGCTTTGCAGAGGAAGCGTTTGAGCTGAGGCTTGAAGTATTGGCAGCAGACAGTGGGGTGAAGGTGGGTGGGATGGGGAGGAGGAAAGGGGTATTTAGGTATAGGAGAGCCAGTATCTTTTTTATTTTTTATTTTTTTGGAGACAGAGACTTGCTCTGTCGCCAGGCTGGAGTGCAGTGGTGCAATCTCGACTCACTGCAACCTCCGCCTCCCGGGTTCAAGCGATTCTCCTGCCTCAGCCTCCTAAGTGGCTGGGACTACAGGCGCCTGCCACCACCCCGGCTAATTTTTCTATTTTTTTAGTAGAGACAAGGTTACCATGTTGGCCAGGTTGGTCTCGAACTCCTGACCTCAGGTGATCCACCGCCTCGGCCTCTCAAAGTGTTAGGATTACAGGCGTGAGCCGCCGTGCCCGGCTTGCTGTGCCTGGTACATGAAATGCACTTGATAATGGTTTGTTGAAGGAATATATTAATGTGAACTTTAGTTAACCTCTTTGAAATTCATTATGCTCATGGGGTACAAGTACCTTCATTACGCAAACTTGTAAATAAAACTAGAAATGTGAAAACACTTTGTAAATTGTAAAACATGCTACTTGTTTTAAAGCTGTATGATACTATGTTGCAAATATGTATAATGTAGTACCTCCGTTGTGCTCCTAACAATTGTCTTTTTGGGAATCATGTTTACTCCACTCAAGTCAGAAAAAAACCCTAAAACATCATATTAATGATCCAGTCATATGTAATACAAAAGTAATTTGATTAGTTAGAAAAAACCCTGAGCCTGATTACTTCCTCTTACCATTTCCCAAAGTGGTTTCTATCATCTTCAGGTTGCCTGTTTTCTACTAAGTAAGCATTAATCAACAACAAGTAATTACCCTTTTCTCCGGGCCCAGATTAGATCCTATCTTGTCCTCGTTGTGTATTCATTTAATTTCACCAGTGAATCATTAACTCCTGGAAAGCAGGCATCTTGATCTTTTTATCTTCAGCATCCAATGGCTGTTAGCTGGTACTGAATATTTGTTGGTAGATTTTTTTTTAAACTTATATTTATTTTATTTTATTTTTTGAGACAGCATCTCGCTCTGTGGCCCAGGCTGGAGTGCAGTGGCTCCATCTCGGCTCACTGCAACCTCCACCTCCTGGGTTCAAGCAATTCTCCTGCCTCAGCCTCCTGAGTAGCTGGGACTACAGGTGTGCGCCACCACGACCGGCTAGTTTTTTTTTTTGGTTTTTCATTTTTGCATTTTTAGTAGAGACAGAGTTTCACCAGGTTGACCAGGCTGGTCTCGAATTCCAGAACTCAGGCAATCCGCCTGCCTTGGCCTCCCAAAGTGCTGGGTTTACAGGCAGGAGCCACTGTGCCTGGCCACGTTGGTTGAATTTAATAGGTAAATTTATCCTGGAAATTGATGTTACACCTTTATTCATTCCCAAAATGCCACTAGACTGTACATAATTTTATTTAAATACACATATACGATCATTTGTTATATTACTAAATGCTTTATATACTTTAAATAATTTGAAAGGCAAAAGGATCTATATGTAGGGATACTAGATTTCATTTTATCTCCCAAGTTTCTTTTTTTTTTTTTTTTTTTTTTTTAGACAGAGTCTTGCTCTGTCGCCCAGGCTGCAGTGCAGTGGCACGGTATCGGCTCACTGCAACCTCCACCTCTTGGATTCAAGTGATTCTCCTGCCTCAGCCTCCCAAGTAGCTGGGACTATAGGGGCCTGCCACCACGACCGGCTAATTTTTGTATTTTTAGTAGAGACAGGGTTTCACCATATTGGCCAGGCTGGTCTCAAACTCCTGACCTTGTGATCCGCCTGCCTCGGCCTCCCAAAGTGCTGGGGTTACAGGCGTGAGCCACTGCGCCCCGCCTATCTCCTAAGTTTCTAGTGTTTGTGTTGTTGTAGGCATACCAAATAATGAGTAATAACGAATGAGGCCATTTTACTATTTTTTTTTTTTTGAGATGGAGTCTCGCTCTGTTGCCCAGGCTGGAGTACAGTGGCACAATCTTGGCTCATGCAACCTCCACCTCCAGGGTTCAAGTGATTCTCCTGCCTTGGCCTCCCAAGTAGCTGGGATTGTGGGCACGTGCCACCATGCCCAGCTAATTTTTGTATCTTTAGTTTCACCATGTTGGCCAAGCTGGTCTCGAACCCCTGACTTTGTGATTCACCCACCTCGGCTTCCCAAAGTGTTGGGATTACAGGCGTGAGCCATCATGCCGGTCCATTTTACTGTTTTCTTTGAGAAATGATAACATAAAGTTATGAATGTCAGCAAGCTTTTTTTCTGATATTTTAGATAAACTTTCCTTTATTTTGTTTGCATCTCTCTATGGGCTGCTAAATAGTTCTCTGTCTACATCTCGTAAAAGAAGTATGTGCTCATATGTTTCACTCTTTAATTTTGACTTAATTATTATATACACAAACAAGTCTCTTGATCCTGCCCATAAAACAGTTCCTATAGCTTCTCAGTACTTGTTTTTATCAACCCTGCCCGGCTCTTATTTTTTTGTTGAGTAAGCTCAGACACATAGAATGGTCTAAGCATTCTGGAGGACGAGCTCTCTGAAATTAATTTTAAAATAAACTTCTTTAGAATTTGTGATTTTTTGGGTCCATGTCTATATTTCCCGAATCTTCTTTCTAGTGATCAATTTAGATAAACAGAAAAACCTCTCCTGTAGTAGAACAGTTCATGTTGAAAAATTAAAAAAAAAAACCCATCTTTGTGGAGGCAGAAGTAATGAGGGGGAAATGCTTTTTGTGTGTATATCCTGTGGTTTTCTCATTTTTTTTTTTTTCTTTTTTTGAGACGGAGTCTCCCTCTGTCGCCCAGGCTGGAGTGCAGTGGCCCGATCTTGGCTCACTGCAACTTTTGCCTCCCGGGTTCAAGCGATTCTCCTGCCTCAGCCTTCCGAGTAGCTGGGATTACAGACGCCCGCCACAGCGCCCGGCTAATTTTTTTTTTTTTGAGACGGAGTCTCGCTCTGTCACCCAGGCTGGAGCGCAGTGGCACGATCTAGGCTCACTGCAACCTCTGCCTCCCGGGTTCAAGCGATTCTCCTGCCTCAGCCTCCCGAGTAGCTGGGATTACAAGCGCTCGCCACCACGTCCAGCTAATTTTTTGTATCTTTAGTAGAGACGGGGTTTCACCATGTTGGTAAGGCTGGTCTCGAACTCCTGACCTCGTGATCCGCCCGCCTCGGCCTCCCAAAGCGCCGGGATTACAGGCGTGAGCCACCACGCCAGGCCTAATTTTTGTATTTTTAGTAGAGACGGGGTTTCGCCATGTTGGCCAAGCTGGTCTGGAACTCCTGACCTAGGGTGATCCACCCGCCCCAGCCACCCAAAGTGCTGGGATTACAGGCGCGAGCCACCATGCCCGGCCGATTTCCTCATTCATTAACTCACATATCTCGTCTATTAAATGTGTTAATACACTGACAATAATCCATTTCACTGCTGCCTTCTAAATTTTCCTTCTGAGCTCACCTTTGTTTCGTACCAAGGGCTTGAGAATTAGATTCGGTTCAAATGGTTTTCAAATTCTAGGTAAAGTACTTCGTCTGCGAACATTAAAATTGTTAAGCGACAATAAAAGGCCTCTCAGATTGATTTTTTTCACTAACACTAATTTTTCTTAATTTGTTTGTGACGTGCGCTGTATGTAAAAAGTGACGACACTCCTTTCCGTGTTTTCAAACACCAAGCAAGTCTGCTGTGCTCCAGGGCGTTTCGCCCTTTGCCAGGTCGCTCTGTCCCGACTCGCCCCCTCTGAGAGCCTCCATTTCTCAAGGCAATCCCTGTGACACAAACTTTTTACTTTACCAGGATATAAAAGAACCTTGCTTGTTTATTTTAGGCGTCACTGTTCCCCATGCTTGTCCCTCACTGTTGAGCGGCGCTGACCTGATGACACCTGCTCACTGCGTTTTCGTTAAACTCAGCATTTTCAGGTAGCCAAGACAGGCGATTCCCTGGCTGGATGGGACCTTACTGTAACTGCACGACTCTGCACAAGTCGCTTTGAAAATCAATCTGCAGAAGTTTGCTTGTTCTCCAGGCATAAACTCTAACCCCACACCCACCCTTCCTACCCTAATTCTCGCTCCAAGATTGAAGAGCCTGGGAACGTCTCCCTAACGCTACCCAGGACAGGCCCAAGAGTGGAACTGGACCTTGCGCGCGTAGGACTCTGGCGCCGCCACGTCTGTCGGCGTGCGTGACGCCAGCGCGCTTGCGCATACGGAGACCCGCCCCCTACATCCGGGGCCTGGGCGGCAGCAGGGCCGCCGCGCGGAGGTCACGTGGTTCCTTCCTTTCCGTCTCTGGCCGGCTGGGCGCGGGCGACTGCTGGCGAGGCGCGTGGAACCTTACGCTGGTTCCCCTTCGTCTCCTCTCCCGGCCCGGGCCACTAGAGAGTTCGCTGACGCCGGGTGAGCTGAGCCTGCCGCCAAGATGCCGGCCTATTTTCAGAGGCCGGAAAATGCCCTCAAACGCGCCAACGGTGAGTAGCTGATGAGGCTCGCCGGGCTGGGGCGGCCCGAGGCCTCCGAGGTCGAGAGCGCGGGCCTGCTTCCCACTGCTCCGTCGCCCGGCCCGCGCGGGGAGAGGAGACCGATGCGGCCTGCCCGCCGCTGTCCCAGCCGGTGGTTGGGCATGGGTTTCCTTCTCACTTTATCAACTGGGGTCTGGGAGGCGCGGAGCCCGGAACCGTCGCCCCAGGGGCCCTTCCTTCCCCCTGCCGCCTCCGGGTGCGTCGTGGGGACCGCAGCCCGGGAGACAGCCCCTACCCGGGCTGGAGCTCCTTCCTCGCTGCCTGCGTCCGCTGGCTCTCCAGGTCCTTGGGGCTTTGGTCTGCTTAGGGCCCGCGCCCCCGGCCGCCATCTGGGAGTGCCGGGGAGTAAGAAACATGGCTCCCTCCCGGGGACAATGTACGCGAGAGCCTCGGCTCCACCTCCTGCCCGGGCCGGGAGCCCTACGGACCCACCCCCGGCCCTCCCGCAGCCGCCCCCGCTCTCCAAGCCGCGCTCGGTGCTTTGCTGGATGAGGGTCCACTTACCCTTTACCCAGCCGCTTTATATCCACTTAGGGGCCTCTGACCCATTTAACCTGATTCCTGTTTTTTTGTTTTGTTTTATTTTGTTTTTGTTTTTTCCTTTTTCCTGGCATTGGTTAGAAGCAGTCCGAAAGCCTGTTTCGAATCACTGGAAGTTGGAATAGAGTTAATGTAAAGGGACTTCAGGTCTCCTCTTAAAGATAGCGAAACAGGCCTAGAGAGAGGTTTCCCCAAGGTCACTCCGGGAGTTGTTGAGCCAAGAGACTTAAAACCAACGTCTCTTGACATCCAGATCAGTCCTTTTTTCTCTTTTTTTCTGCCACAGTGCTGCTTTCTGCGATTTCTATTTCCATATGTGTACTTCAGCCATTGGCGCTTGAGGGAAAAACTTGTGTGCCGCGATCTCTCCAAGGCATTTATTACATTGGCGTTCTGGGGATGCACATGTTCTTGCTAGGCTCTGGGCTTAAGAAACTTTGTTTAAGGGTTTTCTTTTTCTTTTCCCCTCTAACCGGACAATTTTTCTAATCGTTAGGGCATGGATAGCTCTTATTTTCATTCTTCCATCACCGAAATAGAAGTTTCGGGTTTTACCCATGTTGTAGATGAATATACCTTGTGAGTTACAGTTTTATGTTTGGAGAGCTTATTTTGTTAGCTTCTTTGAAAATTCATCTTGTGAAAACGGCAGTTTGAGTCAGCACATAAACTGATAATCTAGCAGGACCAGAGATATGTTGGTCATACACTTTTTAAAGTAAAAGTAACACTTTTTGTCGGAGAGGGAACTGGTCTGTGGAATAGGATAATTCCACATTGTGTGGAATGGAGTAATTGTTTTAAAAACCTATTCAAACTACAACATACGTGTGAGCACTAATTAATTCTAATGATAACCAGTGATCTAATGGTTAGAGCAGACAAGCAGTTTTAGGATGTATATTAATACATCGGAAAGAAGAGATTGAAATGGAACTTTGTCACTATAAACCAAACTGTAGCAAAGTTTATGACTTCGTCGTTTCGAAACTTAGAATTTGTAGTATACAAAATGATTTGCATGAAATTACTACTCTGCATGGCTGTTGTCGGTGTTTTACAGTCATTTGCATGCTTTGCCCAACAGATATTTTTTTTTCCCGTGCTAGTAGGCCAAAGCATTATAATGGCCTACATATTACATATTTGGTGTGTTCAGGCCTTGTTTCCTTTATCACTTCCCTTTTTGGAATCTTCGTAAGAACTTGATATGGAAAAGATATGTAATGTGCATCAAACATTTTTTTCCTGTTTCTAAATTGACACAGGCTTGATTCATGAAGGGCAGGTTAAGGAAAGGATCTGAAATTAAAGTAGGCAAGATGAGGGACACTGGGGGGGAAACTGGAGTTTTGTTTGTGTAGCTTTTTAAAAAAGACTGGGGACGCCTTGCTTGCAGCCCTTTGAAGCTGTTGGATGGGGATGCATGCGTTACCTTCAGAGTAGAAACTCATACCTTTGATCTTGAGGGATCCCTTCTCAAAGTGAGCAGATTATGGATAGTCCAGGGCACTGCTTCCAAAACATAAGTGAAGGATCAAAGGGCATTACCCTAATTGGAAATAATCTCATTTTATCTAAATGTTTTATGAGTAATATTTGTGATCCCAACAATATTTAGACCTAATCTATTGCATTATCTTAATAAAATGTAAATAAATTTAAGTAGATAGTCGTTCAGGTCACCCTAAGCATATATATGAGCAATATTTTGGGGGAAAATTATAGTAGTCATTCAGGAAGGTGAGAACTTGGACCAGCAGTTACAGGCAAGAATTTCGTATCCTGTAATCATTTGGAGAAGGCCCCTTTTTCGTATTATATCGTTAGTAGTGCCAAACTAACTGCTGCTGACCTTATTATAGTTTATGTTCTACAACCAGTGCCTTTAAAAAATAAAGCTATTAAGGCCACAAATTGAGTAACATAGCATATCTATTTGGTCTGTTGCACAAATAAACTAGCAAACATCAAGGGCTGATGTAAACTTCTTTATGCATACTTTCAGTAATGAATTTGGAAGGTATGCTCCGAATGCTCACCCATCCAGTAAGGTTTATAATTCTAGATTTTAGTTTTTATTTCTATAATATTAATCTGGAAGTCAATATTTAAGTATTGAAATAGAACCTTTAGTTTATGATAGTTTTTTCCAGCCTCAAAAGCTTCACCTGACCACCATTAAATAATTCAGAGGAGGCTGGGCGTGGTGGCTCATGCCTGTAATCTCAGCACTTTGGGAGGCTGAGGCGGGTGGATCACGAGGTCCGGAGATCAAGACCATCCTCACTAACACGGTGAAACCGTCTCTAGTAAAAATAGAAAAAAATTAGCCTGGTGTGGTGGCGGGCACCTGTAGTCCCAGCTACTCAGGAAGCTGAGGCAGAAGAATGGCGTGAACCCAGGAGGTGGAGCTTGCAGCGAGCTGAGATTGTACCACTGCACTCCAGCCTGGGCCACAGAGCGAGACTCCATCTCAAAAAAAAAAAAAAAAAAATTCAGAGGAACTAAATTGTTGTATATAAATTAGGACAAAGGCAGAAGACTCACTGTCATGGATTATGAAAAATCTGTTCTCATTCCAACTATTTATTTATTTATTTGAGACAGAATCTCGCTCTGTTGGCCAGGCTGGAATGCAGTGGCACTATCTCGGCTCACTGCAACCTCCGCCTCCCGGGCTCAAGCGATTCTCCTGCCTCACCCTCCCAAGTAGGTGGGATTACAGGCGTATCCCACCATGCCCAGCTAATCTTTAAATTTTTTTTCAGTAGAGACGGGGTTTCACCATGTTTCCCAGGCTGATCTTGAACCCTTGGCCTCAAGTGATCTGCTCGCCTCGGCCTCCCAAAGTGCTGGGATTACAGGCGTGAGCCACCGTGCCTGGCTAAGGAATCAAGTTTTAATTGGCTGTTCAGGAAGTGAAAAATGGTTTCAGCTCCATCTCTAAACAAGCCTTTTTTAGATTAGGAGTTGGGTACAGTAGGTCATTTTAGTGCTGCTGCTGTGATTTTCTTAAAGTACAAATTCGATTAAATGCATTTACTCCCAAGTTTTTTGCTGATAAGAGACTGTTTTTGTTAGTTAGGAAGAACGCCTAATGTACTGTTACATTTTCTTTTCTTTTTTTTTTTTTTTTTGAGACAGTCTCTCCCTCTATTGCCCAGGCTGGAGTGCAGTGACGCAATCTTGGCTCACTGCAACCTCCACCTCCTGGGTTCAAGTGATTCTAAAGTCTCAGCCTCCCGAGTATTTGGGATTACAGGCGTGCACCACCATGCCTGGCTAATTTTTGTGTTTTTAGTGGAGACAAGGTTTCACCATGTTGCCCAGGCTGATCTGGAACTTCTGACCGCAAGTGATGCCTTGGCCTCCCAGAGGGCTGGGATTATACCTGTGAGCCAAGGCGCCTGGCTGTACTGTTACATTTTAGAAAATAACCTTACCTTCACTGTAGGAGAAGACCAGGAGAAGACTGCAAGTTTTTTCCCTCCTACCGCCACCCCGACAACAAGGAAAGGCTTATTTCAACAAAGTATCTAGTTATATATTACATCTTTGTTTCATTTAGTAAGTTTTTTTTTTTTTGATAGTAAGATTGACTCGGTGAAAGATGGACTTTTTCATGCAGTGGTGAATGGTTTTGTCATTATTTGCATGTGAAAAATGTGATTTCATATAAGGTATTGTGCAAAGATTTATTTCAGTATGTTTTGTGATTTATTCTGTTGCAAACTTTTTTTTTTTTTTTTGAGACTTGTTGCCCAGGCTGGAGTGCAGTGGCGCTATCTCGGCTCACCGCAACCTCCGCCTTCTGGATTCAAGTAATTGTCTTGCCTCAGCCTCCCAAGTAGTTAGGATTACAGGCGTGCATCACCATGGCCCAGCTAATTTTTTGTATTTTTAGTAGAGACGAGGTTTCACCGTGTTAGCCAGGATGGTCTTGATTTCCTGACCTCGTGATCCGCCCCCCTTGGCCTCCCAAAGTGCTGGGATTACAGGCGTGAGCTACTGCGCCCGGCCATTATCAGGTAGCTCTTAAAAGAAAAAGTATTGGCTGGGTGCGGTGGCTCACGCCTGTAACCCCAGCACTTTGGGAGGCCGAGGTGGGCAGATCACGAGGTCAGGAGATTGAGACCATCCTGGCTAACACAGTGAAACCCCGTCTCTACTAAAAATACCAAAAAAAAAAAAAAAAAAGTTAGCCAGGCGTGGTGGCGAGCACCTGTAGTCGCAGCGACTCAGGAGGCTGAGGCAGGAGAATGGCGTGAACCCGGGAGGCGGAGCTTGCAGTGAGCTGAGATCGCACCACTGCACTCCAGCTTGGGTGACAGAGCGAGACTCCATCCAAAAAAAAAAAAAAAAAAGTCTTATTCCAAGGAAAATAAACAATGATATTTTTAAAAAGGAGATACATATATGTATATATATAGTGTTTTAAGCCCCCCCACTTTTTTTTTTTTTAGTGTAGTGTTTTAGTTCCCCCAAATTATTTTTTAAATGTTCATTGGGAAGTGTGTGTGTGTGTGTGTGTGTGTGTGTGAAATTTGCAATTAATGAATGTTAAGATGAATTTAACCAGTTGACATAGGTTAAATAACCTCTTTCTCCCCCAGTCTATTAAGTGTACAAAAGAAAATAAAAGATGAGGAAATTTAAGATAAATTTTAACCTTGGTCAGAAATGATGTAGTGGTAGAGGTATTGCTTTTGACTATTTCGAAACAAGCAATATACATAAAACTTAAAATT
Organism: Pongo abelii; assembly: GCF_028885655.2. Lineage (NCBI taxonomy): Eukaryota > Metazoa > Chordata > Mammalia > Primates > Hominidae > Pongo > Pongo abelii. The sequence goes on along the minus strand of NC_071993.2, from coordinate 126,134,557 downwards.
GGAACTGGATTTTGAAATGTTACCACATAGAATGCCTTCGGCCTCGGGATAATAAATTCAAAAGAATAAGTTGGCTGGGCATGGTGACTCACACCTGTAATCCCAGCACTTTGGGAGGCCAAGGCGGGTGGATCACGAGGTCAGGAGTTCGAGACCAGCCTGGCCAAGATGGTGATACCCTGTCTCTACTAAACATACAAAAATTAGCCGGGCCCAGTGGCAGGTGCCTGTAATCCCAGCTACTCAGGAGGCTGAGGCAGGAGAATTGGTTGCGGTGAGCTGAGATCACGCCAGTGTACTCCAGCCTGGGTGACACAGTGAAACTCCGTCTCAAAAGAAAAAAATAATGTAAGTTATTTTGCTTTGTATTCTATTTTTTTTCCTTTTTTTTTTTTTGAGTTGGAGTTTCATTCTCGTTGCCCAGGCTGGAGTGCAGTGGCGCCATCTCAGCTCACCGCAACCTCCGCCTCCCAGGTTCATGCGATTCCCCTGCCTCAGCCTCCACAGGCATGCACCACTACGCCCTGCTAATTTTGTATTTTTAATAGAGACTTGGTGTCTCCATTTTGGTTAGGCTGGTCTTGAACTCCCAACCTCAAGTGATCTGCCCTCCTCGTCCTCCCAAAGTGTTGGGATTACAGGTGTAAGCCACCGCTCCCGGCCCCATTTTTCTATTTTTTTGTTTAAAAAAAAAAAAATTTTTTTTAGAGCAGTTTGAGATTTCCAGTGTTGCAAAGAGAGTGCATAGTTTCATTGACACCACCCCCGCTTTCTCCCATGTTGATTTTTATTTGTAACAACTAATGAGCCAATACTGACACATTATTTATTTTATTTTATTTTTTTTTGAGACACGGAATTTCGCCCTTGCCGCCCAGGCTGGAGTGCGATGGTGCGATCTCGGCTCACTGCAACCTCCGCCTCCTGGGTTCAAGTGATTCTCCTGCCTCAGCCTCCTCAGTAGCTGGCATTACAGGCACATACCACCACGCCTGGCTAATTTTTGTATTTTTGGTAGAGATGGGTTTCACTGTATTGGCCAGACTGGTCTCCAACTCTAGACCTCAAGTGATTGGCCCACCTCGGCCTCCCAAATTGCTGGGATTACAGGCATGAGCCACTGCGCCCGGCCTGGAACTTCTAAATCACAGTGGAATACAGTGAAATTCAGTTTTACTTGTAGATCATATTTCAACACAGTACAGGTCTTTCTACTGTTTTACTTTTGATAATTAATGGCATAGCTTTAGAAGTCAAAAATAAATGTAACTTGGTAAAAAGTTGGTAATGAGTTGGGGAATTGAAATAGCCGTTTAAAAAGGTAAAGTTTAGACTCTTGTATAGTGTACATAACTAATTTTAATTCTTCTGAATTTTTCAGAATTTCTTGAGGTTGGCAAAAAGCAGCCTGCTTTGGATGTTCTTTATGATGTTATGAAAAGTAAAAAACATAGAACATGGCAAAAGATACACGAACCAATTATGTTGAAATACTTGGAACTTTGCGTGGATCTTCGCAAGAGCCACTTGGCAAAGGAGGGGTTATACCAGTATAAGAACATTTGTCAACAGGTACAAACTTTAACAAGTGCTTTTAGTAATCTGCCGAAGAACTTACCTTTTGAAGTGAATATATTGTATTTCTCTTAAAATTTGCCTTTAAAACATCTTATGGTTCAGTGGAAAAATAAGTTCTGAAGAGTTTTTGTATTTTTGGATTAGGTGAACATAAAATCTCTGGAGGATGTTGTTAGGGCATATTTGAAAATGGCAGAGGAAAAAACTGAAGCTGCTAAAGAAGAATCTCAGCAGATGGTCTTAGATATAGAGGATCTGGATAATATTCAAACTCCTGAGAGGTATGTGGGTTAGACCTCTAATAAATGCTTTGATAGTTAACTTAGTGTTTTCTTTTACATGGGTCTTCATTTCCTTTTGAAGAAGATGTTTATCAGAAAAAAATGCAAATCTTCGAAGTTTTAAATGCATAGTAACCAATTAATTTATGTAGGTAATAAAAATTCATAGAAGTGGAAAATGACAGCCTTAAGATAGAAGGGCAAATACCAATTTAAATGAACATAATGCAGATTGGGAATTCAGGGAGTAGATAGTGACACCTTTGCAGTGTGTACAAATTGTGGGAAGAATTTGCACTGTTTTCTGATGAACATTGTTTTGGTTTTTAATCACATGGCAAAGTAGGAAACTGTCTAAAATTGTTTTCAACATTTTTTTCTTTGTAGTGTTCTCCTAAGTGCTGTAAGTGGTGAAGACACTCAGGATCGTACTGACAGATTACTTTTAACTCCGTGGGTTAAATTCCTGTGGGAGTCTTACAGGCAGTGTTTGGACCTTCTTAGAAACAATTCTAGAGTAGAGCGCCTATACCATGATATTGCCCAGCAAGGTAAGATGAGAAGATCAAATCTGAGTGAAGTGCTTTGAAATTGACTGAGGAGTAAATTTTCTGAAGAGTGCTTAAAATGAACTAGTTTTTATCCTTATTGAAATGTTGGCATTCACATGAGTATTAAATGACTGCGGCTGGATGTGGTGGCTCACACCTGCAATCCCAGCACTTTGGGAGGTCAAGGTGGGTGGATCACTTGAGGTCAGGAGTTCAAGAGCGGCCTGGCCAACATGGTGAAGCCCCTTCTCTACTAAAAATACAAAAAATTTAGCCGGGCATGGTGGTGTACGCCTGTAATCCCAACTACTCAGGAGGCTGAGGTGGGAGGATCGCTTGAACCCAGGAGGCGGAGGAGGCGGAGGTTGCAGTGAGCCAGGATGGCACTGTTGTACTTCAGCCTTGGTAACAGCAAGACTCCGTCTCAAAAAAAAAAAAAAAAACAAAAACCAAAACCAAACCAAAATGACTGAGTAAGGAATTTGTTTTACTCTTTAAAGGAGTTTTGTGTGAATTGTATTTTATTGATATCTGAAAGATCTTTTTTTTTCTTTTTACACAAACATCAGTAACAATGAAAGACATTTTAAAGTCATTTTGGAATTCTCTGTATAACTGAAAAAATAAACTTTTCCATTTTTTTTAGTAAACTTGAGTTCTCTACTTTTTTTTTTTTTTTAATTTATTTTTTTTTTTTAAAAAGAGCTGGGATCTTGCATTGTTGCTCAGGCTGGCCTCAGACTTCTGGACTCAAGTGATCCTCTTGCTTCGGCCTCCCAAAGTGCTGGGATTACAGCTCTACCCAGCCTGAATTTTCACTTTCATACAAGTAAATCTGGACTTTTTGATAGCTGTTGATACAAATATTAACTTGAAGTTAAACTGCATCTCTGTTTTAGGCCTGTTAAAATAGACATACTCTTTTTAAGGGGAAAGGAAATCTAAAAAATAATCTAATACTGCATATGTGACGGTAAAAAAAATTAACGTGTCCATTTAAATGAGAGAACAAGTAGTTCATCTGTAATCAGCTGAAATTAGGTTACTATAAGCCCTCAATTTGTATTATGTAGTTTTAATTAGTACAGAACCTTGTTTCTTACTATGTAAGTTAGATATCAAAGTTCATGATATTTCAGACTAGATTTTTTTACTCTTAGGATTTAAAGTGGTGGGTCTTTGAAAGGTGACTCCTAGATCTAAATTCTAGTTTCCCATTTGTAGACTCTGCCAGCACCACATTTTAGTTGTAAGCAAGGACCGGTGATTATGTCTTTGGTTTTGTTAGGGTTCACTCAAAAAGGTAGTCTGGATGAAATAAGTTGATTCTCATTGCATCACAAAGACTAATGATGAGTTTGGTGAATCCTGTTAAAACAACTGATCTTAATGTGTGAAATAAAACCTATTCAAATATTTAAGTAGATAGTGGAAGGTACCTAATATATTTTACAATTATGCTTATAGCTTTCAAATTCTGCCTCCAATACACGCGTAAGGCTGAATTCCGTAAACTGTGTGACAATTTGAGAATGCACTTATCGCAGATTCAGCGCCACCATAACCAAAGTACGGCAATCAATCTTAATAATCCAGAGAGCCAGTCCATGCATTTGGAAACCAGACTTGTTCAGTTGGACAGTGCTATCAGCATGGAATTGTGGCAGGTATGTTGGAGCTATTAGCTTTTCTTCCTAGAAATAATAATCTGTGTTACTTTTCTCCCCCCTTAATGAATAGCTTCATTTTGGTATGCATTGGTTAATTTCACTAAGGTAAGGAATTAAAGTTGCCTAATGGACTGGGAAAAGTTCTGAACAAGAAATCTCAGAATATTTTGTTTCTAGTTGCCTTCTATGAATTCTGGACCAAACCATATAATCTCTTTTAGACCCAGTTTCTTGACATATAAAACAATACATTGCCAGTGCTGCTTGAAGTGTGGTTTCATGACTGGTGTCATTTGTAAACTGTCTGGTCTGTGATGAAATAAGTATAGAGTAGAAAAGCGTATGCAAAGTTTCTTAGTAGCAATTTTATTTTAAATTTTGTGTGTGTTTACTGTGATAAAAAGTGAGCTTTTTCTGTTTCATTTTTGTGGTAATTTTGTATTTTATATTCTTCGGTAAGAGGTTAGAAATTAAAAAAAAAAACCGAATCCTTTACTACTGATTGTTGGAGAAGTGCTGCTGTAGATTATTCTAGATTTCTTAGTGGTGCTTTAGCTGCCTGTCTTGCATTGGAGATCTTGGTGGTGGTAGGAAGCTAGTCCTCTCCCTGGCCCTTTTTCTCTAAGAATCCTACAAAGACATTCCATATAATTTTGTAGTCATGTGACCTTGAAGTCTTTTGTATATTTGACGGACAATATTTGATTGAAATTACAGAGGAAGAAACTAAAAATTGGGAGTCTTTGAGCCAAGTGAAAGTGTGATTTGATGTCTTGTTCTTGCCCATGTTTCCTTTTCTATAGGGATACCCATCTTAAAATACTACCTGTAGAAGATAAGTAAACATGCTCATTATAGAAAAAAATCCATAAGTTAAAAGAAGAGAAATACTCATCCATTATCTTATCACTCAGAAATAATCTGTTGTATATCCTTCTAGATTTTTTCTTTATATTGCCCCAAGTGATGGGATAATATGCAAATATTTTCTTGAGTCTGCTCTGTCTACTTCCCATTATTTCCTAAAGAACTTCAAAACGTTTAAGGAGTTAGTGTTTTTGTAATTGTGGCAGTTTTCTAAAATAGATATTATACATGAGTAAAGAGAACCACACAAAGGTATTTTATTTGCTATTTTTATGTTTTCTGTGTTGTAGGTTTCATAGAAATTTGAATTATATTTTTTTCATGTTATAGAATGCAATGACTTTTATACTCCTAATTTTAGGAAGCATTCAAAGCTGTGGAAGATATTCATGGGCTATTCTCCTTGTCTAAAAAACCACCTAAACCTCAGTTGATGGCAAATTACTATAACAAAGTCTCAACTGTGTTTTGGAAGTCTGGAAATGCTCTTTTTCATGCATCTACACTCCATCGTCTTTACCATCTCTCTAGAGAAATGAGAAAGAATCTTACACAAGATGAGATGCAAAGGTAAAAATGTTATACTTGGATAATGTTGAAATTCTGTAACAGATATTGTCTATTATATGACATGGGTATATTGTAGGCCATGGTTTCTCAGCCTCTGCACTACAGACATTTTGGGTTGGATAATTCTTAGTCATGGGGCTGTCCTGTGTACTGCAGGTGGTTTAGCAGCATCCCCAGCTTCTACCCATTAGATGTCAGTAGTAACCACCCCCAGTTGTGACTATTACAGACGTCTCAAGGCACATTGCCCTTCCTGAACAGTATTCTTGGGCTTCAGTAGTTGGTCTTGAACTCCTCACCTCAGGTGATAAGTAACTCCACTAAAAGCCCAATTGAGAAATTTGAATATTAGGAAAAACACATTTAACGGATGAGCGTTCTATCCACATACAGGTATTTAGAGTCTATTCTTAGAACAAATAGAAAATTAAGAAAAATACTTTTTTTTCTTTTCTTTTTTCTTTTTTTTGCAAGACAGAGTCTTGCTTTGTTGCATTGTTGCCCAGGCTGGAGTGCAGTGGCACAATCTTGGCTCACTGCATCCTCTGCCTGCTGGGTTCAAGCGATTCTCCTGGCTCAGTCTCTGGAGTAGCTGGGATTACAGGCACCCACCACCATGCCTGGCTAATTTTTGTATTTTTAGTAGAGACAGAGTTTTACCATATTGGCCAGGCTGGTCTCCACTTCTGACCTCATGATCCACCTGCCTCCGCCTCCCAAAGTGCTGGGATTACAGGTGTGAGCCACCGCGCCCGACTTTTTTTATTTTTTATTTTTTTTCTTGAGACAGAGCCTTCGCTCTTATCGCCCAGGCTGGAGTGCGATGATGCGCTCTCACTCCGCCTCCTGGGTTCAAACGATTCTCCTGCCTCAGCCTCCTGAGTAGCTGGGATTACAGGTGTGCACCACCATGCCTGGCTAATTTTTTGTATTTTTGGTAGAGATGGGGTTTCACGATGTTGGCCAGGCTGTCCTCGAACTCCTGTCCTCAGGTGATCCTCCTGGTTCGGCCTCCCAAAGTGCTGGGATTACAGGTGTGAGCCATCACGCCCGGCAGGGTAAATACTTCTATCAATTCATTTTTTCCTGATTGCAAAATATTAAGTGTAGAATATTTGGGACATGTTTATTCTCATATAAATACATATGAATATAAAAGGAAAGGTCTATAACCCAACAACCTATAGACCATTTTTTCCATGTGCTCCACACGTTCAGAGAAACTTCTCTAGCAACAAACTATGGAAATGAGCCCTGAAGGCATAGTCTTCCATTTTATTATTTTTAACATTACATATAACCTGTTTTCTGTCACTTAAAAAAAAAAATACATTTCTGGCCAGGCGCAGTGACTCATGCCTGTGATCCCAGCACTTTCGGGAGGCCAAGGTGGGCGGATCACTTAGGGTTAGGAGTTCAAGACCAGCCTGGCCAACATGGCAAAACCCCGTCTCTACTAAAAATACAAAAATCAGCTGGGTGTGGTGGCGCACGCCTGTAATCCCAGCTACTCGGGAGGCTGAGGCCAGAGAATGGCTTGAACCTGGGAGGCGTAGGTTGTGGTGAGCTGAGATTGTGTCACTGCACTCCAGCCTGGACGATAGAGCAAGACTCCATCTCAAAAAAAAAATGCTGTTGGACTTAGGCAACACACATACCACCTGTTTTGTATTGATCCACCAATTATTTTGTTATCCAGTAGAATTATGTACAGCAAATTGTCTTTCTTATGTAAAACTATTTTAGAGCAATTCATGGGACCAATTAAACGAGTCCCACTAGTATATTTTCTTTCTTTCTCTCCTTTGTTCTCTATTTCTTTGCTTTCTGATATGGTCTTTCTTTCCTTTCTGATAGGCTCTTGCTTCCTTGCTCCGGATGGAGTGTAGTGGTGTGTTGTAGCTCACTGCATGCATCCTCGAACTCCTGGGCTCAGGCGATTCTTCCACCTCAGCCTTCTGAGTAGCAGAGACTACAGGCGAGCGCCACCACGTCCAGCTAATGTTTAATTTTTTTTGTGGAGACAGGGTCTCGTTATGTTGCCTAGGCTGGTCTCAAAGCTTCTGGTCTCAAGTGATCTACCTGCCTCAGGCTCCCAATGTGTTGGGATTTATAGGCATGAGCCACTGCGCTTGGCCACTGGTATATTTTCTTAGAAACTCTTGAAGATGGTGTCCATTATGGCATCCACTGTCACTTTCACATCCTTTTTTTTTTGAGACGGAATTTCGCTCTTGTTGCCCAAGCTGGAGTGCAATGGCGCGATCTCAGCTCGCTGCAACCTCCGCCTCCCGGGTTCGAGCGCTTCTCCTGCCTCAGCCTCCCGAGTAGCTGGGATTACAGGCGTGCGCCACCACGCCTGGCTAATTTTTTTTGTTTTTTTGTTTTTTTGTTTTGGGTATTTTTAGTAGAAACGGGGTTTCACCATGTTAGCCAGGCTGGTCTTGAACTCCTGACCTCAGGTGATCCACATGCCTTGGCCTCCCAAAGTGCTGGGATTACGGGCATGAGCCACTGCACCTGGCCGACATTTGTTTGTTTTAAGGAAAAACATGTTCTTCCAGACACATAGCTTGCCTTCAGAGAGTACTATAATACTAGTGAGCATTAGGCTGTCTAGCTCTTAGTACATTATTTGGTTTAATCTTTGCAGTAGCCTTATGACTCAGAAAACTAAGTATCTTGCCTAAGTTCACAGTCTTGGAAATGGCGAAGGGGAGATGCTAGCCCTTCAGCTCCAGGGCTCGCAGTCTTTGGGGTCCTGCCATGCTCTGAATGCAGCCTGACTTCTTGTCTTTCAGGGATGTGAAAATTTAGTTCCTGGTTTTTGTCTCCCCCTCTCCCTTACTACCATAATAGTGTTCACTTGTGATTCTTAAAATTTTTTTCTCCCTTATTGCCACTTATTTCCTTAGGTTTTTTTTTTGTTTGTTTGAGACAGTCTTAACTCTGCCCCCCAGGCTGGAGTCCAGTGGCGTAATCTCAGCTCACTGCACCCTCCGCCTCCTGGGTTCAACTGATTCTCCTGCCTCAGCTTCCTGAGTAGCTGGGATTACAGGCGCCTGTCACCATGTCTGGCTAATTTGTGTATTTTTAGTAGAGATGGGGTTTCACCATGTTGTCCAGGCTGGTCTGGAACTCCTGACCTCAGGTGATCCATCTGCTTTGGCCTCCCAAAGTGCTGGGATTACAGGCGTGAGCCACTGCGCCCAGCCATTTCCTTAGTTTTTAAACCTGCCTTAATTTTGTAAGGAAGTCTGGGGTATATGAATGTGCGTTTTCTGTCATTTAATCACAATCTTTTTTTTCTTTTTTTTTTTTTTTTTGAGACAGAGTCTGGCTCTGTCGCCCAGGCTGGAGTGCAGTGGCGCGATCTTGGCTCACTGCAAGCTCCGCCTCCTGGGTTCACGCCATTCTCCTGCCTCAGCCTCCTGAGTAGCTGGGACTACAGGCGCCCGCCACTACGCCCGGCTAATTTTTTGTATTTTTAGTAGAGATGTAGTTTCACCGTGTTAGCCAGGATGGTCTCGATCTCCTGACCTCGTGATCCGCCCCCCTTGGCCTCCCAAAGTGCTGGGATTACAGGCATGAGCCACCGCGCCTGGCCAATCACAATGTTTTTCTGAAGCTAGAAAATGCTGACAGTACTGAGTGGATAGATGAAGTCCTGATTCTCCAAGTATTCGTTTAAACACAGTCCATTTCTCTTACTCCCATGCTTTGATGGAATAGTAATTTATGAGTATTGTGCACCATGGTGATGTACACATTCTGTCACTAGCACGCCTTACCGTAAGATTAAAGAGAAGTGCTTTTCTGCTTATCAAGTATCATTTACAAACCTAACAGATTTAAAACTTTGTTCTCCATAGAATGTCTACTAGAGTCCTTTTAGCCACTCTTTCCATCCCTATTACTCCTGAGCGTACGGATATTGCTCGACTTCTGGATATGGATGGCATTATAGTTGAAAAACAGCGTCGCCTTGCAACACTACTAGGTCTTCAAGCCCCACCGACACGAATTGGCCTTATTAATGATATGGTTAGTATTAATTTGAGGATTTTTGTAGCTTCGGGCAGAAAACTTTGTGGTCAGGTTTAATAACTCATGATTAAATACTAGGAATTCTGATTCAGTGCCAAGGGTTCTGATATATGGACAGGGAAGCACTGGTGTCAATCACTGTTCACTTGAGGCAGTTCCGCACCAGTGGGTGAGCAGGGGTTAAATTGGTGGGAGTTTTGATCTAGCAGGACTTGGGTTGGCTCTGGGGAACACTGTGGGCCAGTCAGTAGGAGAAAAAGTAATGATGGGCAAGAAGAGTCATGGCTTATTTCATGGGGGCTCTAGGAAAACTAATTAAGCTGTGTGTGGTAAATATGAAGAGGCTAGGTGTATTAGTATGTTCTTGCACTGCTATAAATACCCTAGGACGGGTGTGGTGGCTCACGCCTGTAATCCCAGCACTTTGGGAGGCTGAGGTAGGTGGATCACCTGAGGTCAGGAATTCAAGACCAGCCTGGCAAACATGGCGAAACCGGGTCTCTCCTAAAAATAACAAAAAATTAGCTGGGCATAGTGGCGCACACCTGTAATCCCAGCTACGCAGGAGGCTGAGTCAGGATAATCGCTGGAACCCGGGAGGCGGAGGTTGCAATGAGCTGAGATCGTGCCGCTGCACTCCAGCCTGGGCGACAGAGTGAGACTCCTCAAACAAACAAACAAAAAAGAAATACCCGAGACTGGGTAATTTATAAAGAAAAGAGGTTTAATTGGCTCATGGTTCCACAGGCTGTATAGGAAGTATAGTGGCTTCTGCATCTGGGAAGACCTCAGGAAAATTACCGTCGTGGTGGAAGGGGAACGGGAAGCAGGTATGGCTTATATGGCTGGAGCAGGAGAAAGACAGAGGGGGAAGGTACCACACACTTAAACAACACCAGATCTTGGGAGAACTCTTATCATGAGGATGGGCCTAGGGGGATGGTGCTAAATCATTAGAAATTGCCCCCATGATTTAGTCACCTCCCACCAGGCCACACTCCAACACTGGAGATTACAGTTGAACACGAGATTTGGGTGGGTACACAGATCCAAACCAGATCACTAGGGGAGAGGGTAAGGTAGACTTACCTTCAGTGTCTGATGTTCAATGTCTGAAGAACTAAAATATTTTCAACTTTTTTCTCTTTTAAACTTTCATTTTATGTTATTAAATAGTATGGACCTAATTAGAGTTATTTAGTGAAATTGTATGTGAAATACTTTTTAAAATGCGGATTTCTAGGTTTTCCCAGCAGATATAATACAAAAGTTTTAGAGTGTGGAGCCTAAGACGTGTTGTTGTTGTTTTTTGAGACAAGGTCTAGCTCTGTTGCTCAGGCTGGAGTGCAGTGGTGCGATTTCAGTTCACTGTAACCACCACCTCCCAGGTTCAAGTGATCCTCCCAAGTAGCTGGAATTACAGGCGCGCACCACTACAGTGGTTTTTTGTATTTTTAGTGGAGACGGGATTTTGCCACTTTGGCTAGGCTGGTCGCGAAGTCCTGGCCTCAAGTGATCCATCCCCCTCGGCTTCCCTAAGTGCTGGGATTATGGGTGTGCCACCGTGCCGGCCAGATTTGTGTATCTTTTTAGTGTTTCACATTGATGGAATCTTCCATTCAGTGGAAATTTGTTGAGTGCCTGTTAAGTGCCTAGCAAGTGAAACTGAAGGCAGAAGTTGTATTCTAGGGGAGCTGAGATTCTAGGGATTCTTATCATAACAGTCTGACTTGGTTATTAGAATCACCTCCAGTAGATTACTTTGGGATAAGAGAAAGAGGGATAAGTACTTGGCTGAATGTTTACCAAAAACGGAGTTTAAATCATTAACAGTCCCTAATTCATGAATAGAGCAATAAAGAAATCAAAAAGATAATGGCAGGCTCTCTTAGATATTTTTAAAATGTATTCTGAGGAAACACCTATATTCACTCTGATAAAAGCTAGATAAAAGGCCTAAATTTTCTGCAGTATTCAATTTAAGTAAGAACAAATAACTTTTCTAGATAGTGGCAATTTTCTTTTGTGACATAGTAATGCAGATTCGTTTTGTAGTTAACTTTTGCAAAGAATTCCTGCAGAGCAGCTTTTTTTCTACCTTGTATTCCTCCATGTTTTTCTCTGCTGCCACTGCCCACAGAGTTCAGCTTTCTGTTTATGGGACCGATGTAGGACTCAATGTATTAATAAAGCAGCAGCAGTGTCTTGAGAAAGAGGTTTCATTAGCAAGTAAAACATTTGCTAATAAAAAATTTGCTTCTAATTTTTAAAGCTGAAGAAATGTGCCACGCTGGAAGGATAATCCATGTCACCTTGTTAAAGGTGATCTTGGCCAGGCGCGGTGGCTCACGTCTAATCCTAGCACTTTGGGAGGCCAAGGCAGGTGGATCACTTCAGGTCAGGAGTTCGAAACGAGCTTGGCCATCGTGGTGAAACCCCGTCTCTACTAAAAATACAAAAAAAAAAAAAAAAAAAAAAAAAAAAAAAAGAATTAGCTGGGCATGGTGGTGCATGCGTGTAATCCCAGCTACTCGGGAGGCTGAGGCAGGAGAATACCCGGGAGGCATAGGTTGCAGTGAGCTGAGATCGTGCCACTGCACTCTAGCCTGGGTGATAGAGCGAGACTCCATCTCAAAAAAACAAAACAAAAAACAAAAAAAAACGGTGATCTCTTAGACTTAGATTTAATATACTGCAATATGTTGTCCCAGAAGCGAAAGACATTTACAATTGTCTGGAAGTAGAATTTGAGCCACTAAAACTCTGTGAGCAAGTCATTCGGTGATCACTGATGGGTAGCATTGGACCAACAACTAGGGCATCTAGATTAGGGTCCTCATTGTGCCCATAGAGTGTAGACTTTTAGAAGGATACCAGTTAGTGTCAAGTGAATGGATTAGCTGACTGCCAAGAGGCATTTATCAACTTCTTGAGTTGACCATATATCCAAGGTCAATACCTGAGCGTTAGGCTTCCATAACCAAATTTATGAGACAGAGTGATTCCATTATCTCAGGAAAAGACTCAAACATTCCTAAGAGTGACTTTTAAATCAGAAAGTAAACCAGTTGTGTATTTTAGTGAGAAATATAATTTAGTAGATTATGGCAGCCTTTCACATTTCCCTATTCGGAAGGGGAGCTACATGAAGAATCTAAAATAACTTGATAGGAATGAAATTAGAGCTGGGAATTTTTTTTTTTTCTCTTAAAGGCAGATTCCAAGTTAGGGAATTTCATTTGTATTCATATACCACACCTTATTGCAGTAAAGATATATGGATGCTTATAAGGGGAAAGTGTTAGAATGTTGTAGGGTTTCAGCCTTGTACCCATTTTACATTAGAGTTAACCTTAGACCTGAGTGCTCGCATGTGTGGACGCCCTCCTTGCTTAGGGATGCGATCTGCCAATATTTGCCTCAGTTTTGTCACCCACTCTCTATGGGTACACACTTCTGTGCTTTGCTCTGTCCCAGCGGTTATTTTGTCCTTGGGTTAACAGTTCCTAAAAAATTACATATTCCATGGTAAAATTGAAGTCCATATAAATGGGGTGATATGTGAAATTCTTTTCTCACAGTTATGTTTGTGAGATTTATTCATGTGTTCTATGTAGCTGTTCTTTTTTGAGCATTTTTGTTTATTTTATGAACACACCACTATCCTATTGATGAGTTTGTGCATTCTCCCCAGTTTGGGGCTATTAGAAATAGTGCTGCCTTGATAATTTTTGTGTGACAACTTATATAAAAGTAAAACTGGTATTTTCCTTGTTATTGGTAATAAAATATTCTATTGGCCACAGTAGTTGTCTTTGTGAATATTCAATTGGTTGTAGTTGTGTTTTTTCGAGTTTCATTTCCTTTTTACATACTTGTGGGGCTTTTCACGGTAGGTTAGTGTGCATAGTGCAGGGCAAAAGACCCAGCATAGTTGTACTTTGGATTCATTTTTGGTAAATTTAGAGGAGGTTGAGGCTTGATGATTTTTAAAATCATTTTCCAGATTTCCAATGCTATCATTTATACTAAGTTCAGAATTTTAGTTGGAAAATTTCCTTTGGCAGTTACATCTTTTGTTTTGCTTACTGTAGGTCAGATTTAATGTACTACAATATGTTGTCCCAGAAGTGAAAGACCTTTACAATTGGCTTGAAGTGGAATTTAACCCATTAAAACTCTGTGAGCGAGTCACAAAGGTAAGCCTTTGTATTTAAGTTCTGGTTGTTACCACAGAGTTGGCCTTATTGCGGTTTTGGGTTGTATTCATATTTGTTAAGAGAGAAGTTTTGTCCTATGTGTTGGAATTCAGTGCACATTTCATTGTCTTTTTTCTTTATTTCAAGAGAAAAGATATATCTGTTGTGCTAAACAAACCTTTGGAGGTTAATTAGCAGCATGACTAATTTAGCCATTGCTGCCAGTCACCTTCAAACAAGTATCAGTAGCTTCATGTTACATTTTGTATTTCTTTGCATTGGATGATGTTTTTGTATATTAAAAAAACAAGAGTTTTTGATGTTTTAGTATCTCTTATGATGTTTTAGTATCTCTTACGTAGAAAGTGTGATTCTCTTTCAATTTAATGGATTTTATAGGTTCTAAACTGGGTTAGGGAACAACCTGAAAAGGAACCGGAATTGCAGCAGTATGTGCCACAACTGCAAAACAACACCATCCTCCGCCTTCTGCAGCAGGTAAAAATAAAAAAATTAAAGTTTTGTGATTGTATGTGCTCATCATGAAACTAAAAACTGGAAAAATCTAAAAACTGGAAAAAGTTCCTAGAACTGCCTAGGAAGTGAGAACCTCCCCAAGTTCTGCCCCTGCCAAAAATTAGTCTATTTATTAATTTGAAAATCAGAATCCTTATATTTACATATTTTGTAACGGACCCCTTTTTTTTTTGGCCGAACACTGTCTCTGGGCATTTTTCCTCGTTAGTAATGTAGGGCTGCCTTACTCCATTTAAGGTACTGTGGTGTATTTATTCATACTCTCTTGATGAAAACCTGTATTCCTAGATTTTTTTTTTTCCTGTTAGAAATCTTGTAGCATTGAGCATCTTTCATACATGTATCTTTGCATACTTCTATTACTTTCTGTGGCATAAGAAGTGGAATTAGTCATAGGGTTTATGGATTTAAAGCTTTAATAGCTATTCAGAAGCCTGGATTAATAGACCCTCCCACCATGAGTGAATGAGACAGCCTTTTCATATATTTTAGTCCAGGTGCTTAAATAAGTAAGTGCTTCCATTTTGTTTTCCATTTGTTTCATTTGGGAAGGAGGGCGTTTTATTATATTTTCATCTCAGTATTTGTGCACATTTCATTGACCTGCTTTCTTTTGTTTATGTGAGTAGTGTTATTTCTTATGTGCTATACAAATAATTGAAGGCTAATTAGCAGTATAACTATAAATAGTAATGCTGCCAGTCTCCTTCAGACAAAAATTCTGTAAGAAGTGTTTAAATATATTCGGTAAGTAGCAGGTTTTTAGGCTTTTTTGTTTTACGACAACTAGGATTTGAAAAGATTATAGGTTTGAGGAATAGTCTGATAATGGTTCTCAAAGCATGGAGTTTAGAGTCGATAGTCTGGGATTAGCATTCTGGCTTTAACAATGTACTGCTAACATAAATTCTCTGGCATAACTTCTACTTCCCATGACTGTCATGAGATTGCACATAAAAAGTGCTGAATAAATAGTGGCTAGTGTTATTAACCCTTTGTTTTCTATGCAGGTGTCACAGATTTATCAGAGCATTGAGTTTTCTCGTTTGACTTCTTTGGTTCCTTTTGTTGATGCTTTCCAACTGGAACGGGCCATAGTAGATGCAGCCAGGCATTGCGACTTGCAGGTAGGTATGTGCTGTAAGGAGACAGGAGAAGGCCCTTGAGGGCTAGAAAGACACATATCTTCTGTTTCTCAGCTTTTGGTACAGTGATATCATTTTAAAGTTTACTGAGTGAACTTTTCCAGCTTTTGTATATGACATTCTTCTGTTACTTTTTGACTTCATGCTTATGGATTTAACCATTTTTAATTTAATTTTCAAAGGTTCGTATTGATCACACTTCTCGGACCCTGAGTTTTGGATCTGATTTGAATTATGCTACTCGAGAAGATGCTCCGATTGGTCCTCATTTGCAAAGCATGCCTTCAGAGCAGATAAGAAACCAGCTGACAGCCATGTCCTCAGTACTTGCAAAAGCACTTGAAGTCATTAAACCAGCTCATATACTGGTATGCATCTTCCCGGGGAAATAAATCCCAGAAATTTTGAGGGACTCTTTACGCCATGCCCTGTCTTTCACAAAAAGGTTTGAGACAATATCTGAGAGAAGGGATTTATGATATATTTCCTATAGAATTGTACTTGGTAGTTTTGTTATTTGATCAAATACACAAATCATTGAGCTTTCTTCCATTGAACAAAATACTACTCTGTGTAGGTAATGTAACAGGGTGGATTATATTACAGAAACAACAGAGTGGACATAAGATTCCTCAGATAGTGAAATACAGTGACTGGATTTTTCCCTCCTGCTTAAGTTATTTCTTTTTTTTCGTTTTTGAGATGGAGTCTCACTCTCACCCAGGCTGGAGTGCAGTGACGCCATCTCGGCTCATTGCAATGTCTACCTCCTGGGTTCAAGCAATTCTTATGCCTCAGCCTCCTGTGTAGCTGGGACTACAGGCACGTACCACGTGCCCAGCCAATGTTTTGTATTTTTAGTAGAGAGGGGGTTTCACCATGTTGGCCTTGCTGGTCTCAAACTCCTGGCTTCAAGTGATCCACCCGCCTTGGCCTCCCAAAAGTGCTGGGATTACATGCGTGAGCCACTGCCTGTAACAAGTTATTTCTTGTTTGTGAGCTCTGTTAATGAACACCTAAGGTAGGTTTGGTGCAGAGAAAAGTTGTTTTAGCTAGGAGAGCTTCTTTAGCTGCATCATTGCTATTAAAAGACCGAATAGGAGCAACACCATAGCATTTAATACCGAAAACAAACAGCTTGGATAGACACATAGAAAGGCAGTGCATCAGGATTATTTTGTAATTTCTTTGATGCCTAGTACCAGAGAATGTTAATTTTGGTCACTTAAAAAAATTCATTTGTTTTTGAAGCAAGAGAAAGAAGAACAGCATCAGTTGGCTGTTACTGCATACCTTAAAAATTCACGAAAAGAGCACCAGCGGATCCTGGCTCGCCGCCAGACAATTGAGGAAAGAAAAGAGCGCCTTGAGAGTCTGAATATTCAGCGTGAAAAAGAAGAATTGGAACAGAGGGAAGCTGAACTCCAGAAAGTACGGAAGGCTGAGGAAGAGAGGCTGCGCCAGGAAGCAAAGGAGAGAGAGAAGGAGCGTATCTTACAGGAACATGAACAAATCAAAAAGAAAACTGTCCGAGAGCGTTTGGAGCAGATCAAGAAAACAGAACTGGGTGCCAAAGCATTCAAAGATATTGATATTGAAGTACGTAGCATCTTAGTCATTAAAAAATTAGCTTTATCCAGGTATTTTGTACTCTTAGAACCATAGTCCTTTACCATTTGTTGGCTTACTGGGTTATTTCATGCATTTTAGTACAGCTGGTCATGACTAAATCTGTGAATAAGCATATGTTTATTGCTCTGTGAAGTTTTGTGTTTTTTTTTGAGACGGAGTCTTACCTTGTCGCCCAGGCTGGAGTGCAGTGACGTGATCTCGGCTCACTGCAACCTCCGCCTCCCGGATTCAAGTGATTCTCCTGTCTCAGTCTCCCAACTCGCTGGGATTACAGGCGCCTGCCACCATACCTGGCTAATTTTTGTATTTTTAGTAGAGACAGGGTTTCACCATGTTGGCCAGGCTGGTCTCGAACTCCTGACCTCAAGTGATCTACTTGCCTCAGCCTCCCAAATTGCTGGGGTTATAGGTGTGAGCCACCACACGTGACCTGTTTCATAGACACCTTATACACATAGCCTGAAGGTAATTTTATACACTATTTTACATAATTTTATGCATGAAACAAAGTTTTGAATGCATTTTGACTGACCTGTCGCATGGGTCAGATGTGGAATTTTACACTTGTGGCACCATGTTGGTACTCAGAAAGTTTTAAAATTGGGAGCATTTCAGATTTTGGGTTTTTGGATTAGGTTTGCTTACACTATTTAGTAGAGTCTGGGTAGATGTAGGTTGGAGGAGTGAGAAAAAGATGTATGGATATTTTTTTCCTTATGGTCAAATGGAAATAAGGCTATTGTATAATGTTTTTACATTTCCTAAATTATCACCCATTGTAACAATAAAAGCAATCTAGGATTTTATTCTAGAAAGCAGTGAGTTATGTTAGGCATTGCTTGTTTCTCCTTATTAACAATTGTGCATTTGTATTACCTTTCAGGACCTTGAGGAATTGGATCCAGATTTTATCATGGCTAAACAGGTTGAACAACTGGAGAAAGAAAAGAAGGAACTTCAAGAACGCCTAAAGAATCAAGAAAAGAAGGTAAATGAAAGGATTGGTAAACCTTTAACATACCAAGTTAAGAGAGATTTTTAAAAACTACGTATATTTTCGTGTCATTCAGATTGACTATTTTGAAAGAGCCAAACGTTTGGAAGAAATTCCTTTGATAAAGAGCGCTTACGAGGAACAGAGAATTAAAGACATGGATCTGTGGGAGCAACAAGAGGAAGAAAGAGTAAGTTTTTAATTTAATTGTAATATTTTTAGATTGTAATAAAATCCTCTGCCAGTAATGGAACCAAGGATTCAGAATTGCTTTATTTTGTATTCTTCTGCTAGAAATGGTGCTCTAATGGCTGCCTATGAACAGATTGCTAGAAAGATGGAAAATTTCACAATAGAGATTACAAACAAAACTTGGAAACAAAGGACAACTGATGAAAAGCCCATTTTACAAAAAACTGCTTTATATACACTTTAAATGGGTAAATTGTATGGCATGTTTATACAACTCATAGTTTTCATTTTACTTGCAGAATTGTGCAGCCATCTCCACAATCTAATTTTAAAACACATCTCAAAAAGAAGTTCTAAACCCATTAGCAGTAGTCATCCCTATTCTTCCCCACCACCCCAGCCCTAGGCAACCGCTAAACTACTCCTTTCTCTAGATTTGCTGATTCTGGACATTTTATATAAATGGAATTGTGTACTATGTGGTCTTTTGTGACTAAACAGGTCATTCCATAGTTTTGTTAATTTATAGTATATTTTATATTTACCTAATGATACAAAAGCAGGGTTTACAAATGCTTACGGCACCAAATATGTAATAAAAGTGAGTGAACAGATCTGCTTTAAAAAAGTAACCATAAGCAGGAGACAAACATCGGTGTAGGGTGTGATAGGAGAATGCAGCCTTTTCTTGGTTTAATCTGATTGTTGTCCCCTGGAGATTAATGGGCCTAGGATTGCCAGCTCTTCCCATTTTTTTTTCAGGAAAAGTTGGAATTTTTGTGATAATTCTCTTAACATGTAAATATTAAAAACTAATTAGAAAAGTGCTGCAGAACAAATTGGGTTGATTTGGAGCCTTCCATTTTTTCATGTAGGGCAGAAAGGAAATAGCCATATATCATCTTGCATTGATTTCCAGGTGTTTTTTTTTGTTGTTGTTTTTTTTCTGAGACGGAGTCTTGATCTGTCACCCAGGCTGGAGTGCAGTGGCGTGACCTTGGCTCACTGCAAGCTCCACCTCCTGGGTTGACGCCATTCTCCTGTCTCAGCCTCTCGAGAAGCTGGGACTACAGGCACTCGCCACCACGCCCGGCTAATTTTTTTTTGTATTTTTAGTAGAGACGAGGTTTCATCGTGTTAGCCAGGATGGTCTCGATCTCCTGACCTCGTGATCCGCCCGCCTTGGCCTCCCAAAGTGCTGGGATTACAGGCGTGAGCCACCGCGCCCGGCCTCCAGGTGTTTTTAAGGATGAAAATACCTTTAAAAATTAAACCATGTTGTTTGTTATTACCATGGCATATTTATTATTTTATTATATATAGGCACACCTTGTTTTATTGTGCTTCACTTTATTGTGTTTTTGTGTTACCCAGGCAGGTCTCAAAGTCCTGGGCTCAAGCGATTCTCCTGGCTGGGCCTCCCAAAGTACTGGGATTATGGGTGTGAGTCACGCCTCCCCTAACCCCCCATATTGTTATTATTTTTATTCTTATTTTTTTTTTAAACATATTAAAAGTTTGTGGTAACCTTGCATTGAGCAAGTCTGTTGACACCATTTTTCCAACAGCATGTGCTCATTTCATGTCTCTGCCACATTTTGGTAATTCTCAAAGTATTTCATACTTTTTCATTATTATATTTGTTGTAGTGATCAGTGATCTTTGATGTTACTGTTGTAATTATTTTGGGGTGCCACGAACCACACTCATAGAAGGCAGTGAACTTAATCTGTAAATGCTGTGTCTCTTCTGACTGTTCTACCGACTGGCCATTCCCTGACTCTCTGTCTCTCCCCGTCTTTGACCCTTGCTATTATTCCCTGAGACACTTATATATATATATATATTTATTTGAGACAGTTTCATTCTGTCGCCCAGGCTAGAGTGCAGTGGCACAATCTCGGCACACTGCAACCTCCTGCCCCCGCCGGGTTCAAGTGATTCTCTGGCCGCAGCCTCCCAAGTAGCTGGGATTACAGGCGCCTGCCACCATGCCTGGCTAATTTTCCTGTTTTTAGTGGAGGTGGGGGGGGGGGGGTGGTCACCATGTTGGCTGGGCTGGTCTCGAACTCCTACCTCAGGCGTTCTGCTCACTTCAGCCTCCCAAAGTGCTGGGATTATAGGTGTGAGCCACTGTGCCCGGCTCCTGAGACGTAATATTGAAATTAGGCTAATTAACAATCCCACAATGGCTTTTAAGTGTTCAACTGAATAGAGGAGTCACCTGTCGCTCACTTTAAATCAAATGCTAGAAATGATTAAGCTTAGTGAGGAAGGCATGTTGAAAGCTAGGCCTCTTGCACTAATCAAGTTGTGAATGCAAAGGAAAAGTTCTTTTTTTTTTTTTTTTTGAGATGGAGTTTCGCGGTTGTTGCCCACGCTGGAGTGCAATGGCGCGATCTCAGCCCACTGCAGCCTCCGCCTCCCAGTTCAAGTGATTCTCCTGCCTCAGCCTCCCGAGTAGCTGGGATTACAGGCATGTGCCACCACGCCCAGCTAATTTTGTACTTTTTTTTTTTTTAGTAGAGACGGGGTTTCTCTATGTTGGTCAGGCTGATGTCAAACTCCTGGCCTCAGGTGATCCGCCCATCTCGGCCTCCCAAAGTGCTGGGATTACAGGCATGAGCCACCACGCCTGGCCTGGAAAAGTTCTTGAAATTAAAAATGCTACTCCAGTGAACACATAAACAGTGAGAAAGTGAAACAGCCTTATTGCTGATAATGGAAAAAGTTTCATTGGTCTGGATCAAACCAGCCACAACATTCCCTTCAGCCAAAGCCTAATCGAGAGCAAGGCTCTAACTCTCAACAGTTAATACTACAAAGGCTGAGAGAGGTTAGAAAGCTGCAGAAGGCCAGGCCTGGTGGCTCACGTCTGTAATCTAAGCACTTTGGGAGGCCGAGGAGGGCAGATCACTTGAGGTCAGGAGTTTGAGACCAGCCTGGCCAACATGGTAAGACCCCGTCTCTACTAAAAATACAAAAATTAACTGGGCATGGTGGCGGATGCCTGTAATCCCAGATACTCATGAGGCTGAGGCAGGAGAATTGCATGAATCTGGGAGGCAGAGGTTGCAGAGGGCTGAGATTGCGCCACTGCACTCCACCCTGGGCAACCATGGGAGACTCTGTCTCAATCAATCAATCAATCAATAAAAGAAGCTGCAGAAGAAAAGTATGAAGCTAGCAGAGGTTGGTTCATAAGGTTTAAGGAAAACCATCTTTATAACATAACAGTATAATGTGAAGCAGCAAGTGCTAATGGAGGAGCTACAGCAAGTTATTCAGAAGATTTGGCTGAGATAGTTGATGAAGGTGGCTACACTTAAACAACAGATTTTCTTACTCTTTTGACAGACAGGGTCTCGCTCTGTCACCCAGGCTGGAGTGCAGTGGCGTGATCTCAGCTCCCTACAACGTCTACCCCCGGGCTCAAGTGCCCACTTCAGCCTCCTGAGTAGCTGCTACCACAGGCATGCACCACCATGCCTAGCATTTTTTTTTTTTTTTTTTTTTTTGTATTTTTAGTGGAGACAGGGTCTCCCCAGGCTTCCCAGGCTGGTCTCAAACTCCTGAAGTCAAGCATTCTGCCTGCTTCAGCCTCCCAAAGTGTTGGGATTACAGGGGGTGAGCCATGGTGCCCAGCCAATAGATTTTCAGTGTAGATGAAACGACCTACTGTTGGAAGAAGATGGCCAACTAGGTCTTTCATACCTAGAGGGAAGTCAGTGCCTAGTTTCAAAGCATTGAAGGGTATGCTCACTGTTCAGGGGTTAATGCAGCTGCTAACTGGAAGTTGAAGCCAATTCTCGTCATTCCAAAAATCCTGGGGTCCTTAAGAATTATGCTGCATCTACCCTTTCTGTGGTCTGTGCATGAAAGAACAAAGCCTGAATGACAGCATATCTGTTAATAGCATGGTTTGCTGAATATTTTAAGCCCCCTGTTGAGACCTACTGCTCAAAAAAAAAAAGTTTTCAGAATATTGCTGCTCATTGACAATGCATCTGATCATATGACAGCTCTGACAGGGATGTATAAGAGAGATTAATGTTTGTTTTCATGCCTGTTAACACAGTATGCATTCTGCAGCCCAGACATAGATCTAGGAATAATTTTGTCTTTCAAGTCTTATTATTTAAGAAATATATTTCATAAGGCTGTAGCTGCCATAGTGATTCCTTTGGTGGATCTGGGCAAAGTACGTTGAAAACCTGCTGGAAGGAATTCTTCATTCCAGATACCATTTGTGATTCGTGGGAGGAGGTCAAAATATCGGCATTAGCAAGAGTTTGGAAGAAGTTGATTCCAAGCCTCATGGATGACTTCGAGGGGTACATGAGTAGAGTGGAGAAAATAATTGTGGTGAAAACAGCAAGAGAAGTAGAGTTAGATGTATAGGCTGGGTGGGGTGGCTCACACCTCTAATCCCAGCTCTTTGAGAGGCTGAGGTGGGCAGATTGCATGAGTCCAGGAGTTTGAGACCAGCCTGGGCAACATGGCGAAACCCTGTCTCTACAAAAAAATAGGAAAATTAGCCAGGCATGGTGGAGTGTGTCTGCAGTTCCAGCTACTTGGGAGGATGACTGAGGTGGGAGGATGCGAAGGATGCAGAGGTTGCAGTGAGCTGAGATGGTGCCATTGCACTCCAGTGCTTGGGTGACAGAGACAGACCCTGTCTTAAAAAAAAAAAAAAAAAACCACAAAAAACCAAAAAAGACTATAACCTGAGGATGTGACTGAATTGCTGCAATCTCATGATAAAGCTTGGATGGGTGAGGAGTTGCTTCTTATGGATGAGCAAAGTAAGTGGTTTCTGGAGATCTCCTGGTGAAAATGCTACGAACATTGTTGACCTGGCAACAAAGGATTTAGAATATTCCATAAGTGTAGTTGATAAAGCAGCAGCAGGGTTTGAGAGGATTGGATCAAATTGAAATTCTACTCTTGAGTTAAAAACTGTCAGCTAGTGCCACATGCTAGATAAATCTTTTGTAAGAGGTTGCAATCAGTGTGGCAAACTTCATTGTTACCTATTTTAAGAAATTATACCATAGTCACCCCATCCTTTAGTACTTGCCACGCTGATCATTCAGCAGTCGTCAACATTGAGGCAAGACTCCACTAGCAAAAAGATTATGACTCATTGAAGGCTCAGGTGATTGTTGGCATTTTTTAGCAATAAAGTATTTTTTGTTTTGTTTTCTTTGAGAACAGGAGTCTCACCATGTTGTCCAGGCTGATCTTGCACTCCTGGGCTCAAGTGATTCTCTTGCCTCAGCGTACTACTGCCCCTGACTTACAGTATTTTAAAATTAAGGTTTGTACATTGGTGTTTTAGACATGCTATTGTATACTTAATAGACTGCAAACTTTTATATGCATCGGATAACCAAAAAATCTGTGTTGCTTGCTTTATTGCAATATTCTTTATTGCGGTGGTCTAGAACCAAACCTGCAGTGCCTCCAAGGTGTGTCCGTGTATCATAGTTTTTCGTTTATAAAGTTCCTGGTGTCATGGGGCTAAATGAAAACTCTCTCTCCTAAATGCCTCAGGATTACTTTGTCTACCTTTTGCCCCTAATTGCCTTCTGGGGACCTATTGACATGGATGGTAGTTAACGTTTTCATTTTTATGGCATGACAGAAGGGGCAGTGGAGCAGCTTCTAATTTTTCAAGAGTATTTCTCAGTAATTTGGGGTTAATGAGTAAAAAAAAAAGTGATGCATTGAAATTTCACAATATTTGTACTTGCAGATTACTACAATGCAGCTAGAACGTGAAAAGGCTCTTGAACATAAGAATCGAATGTCACGAATGCTTGAAGACAGAGATTTATTCGTAATGCGACTCAAAGCTGCACGGCAGTCTGTTTATGAGGTGAGCTTGCTGATTTTTGGGAAGTGTTTATTCATGAGCTTTCTAGTATTGGCCTAAGGGTTCTCCCTTAACAAATTGATATATTCTGTATGGAGTTACTATGTATAACAGTCATTCAAATAATAGAAATTTTTGGATGATATTTCATAAGCAAAACAATCATCTAAAGAAATTGTTCTAAAGGTGAAAGTTGAATGCATAGTTTAATACAAGTTTTGTTTACTGTTTTTGTTAGAAATGAAAAAACTAGATCAAAATGTCCTGGGCTTAGATTCTAATTTGACCATTGAATTATTTTGTATAAAGACAAACCCACTGGATGTAGGTAATATCAACAATTTAAATGTTTTAAAATTTGGCCTGCTGACAAGTTAATGGTCATTTGGAAGTTAGAGTTTTTGTGCTAAGAGGTTGCTTTCAATGATTCTAATACACTTGAGAGTCTTTTGTAAACCTAATAGCTTTCTGCTAGTTTGTTGCTCTTGACAAAATGTGCCCTTTTTGGGTTGGGGGTTACTTCGATTGCAGGAAAAACTTAAACAGTTTGAAGAGCGATTAGCAGAAGAAAGGCATAATCGATTGGAAGAACGGAAAAGGCAACGTAAAGAAGAACGCAGGATAACATACTATAGAGAAAAAGAAGAGGAGGAGCAGAGAAGGGCAGAAGAACAAATGCTAAAAGGTACACAGGTCGAACAGGATTGGAGGGGTGCTAATGCAAGGTTGGTGTTAGATCTAGTTTTTAGTGATCTTATGTAGAAAATAAGGAATCAAGGTAATTGGCCTTTTAGCACTGTAATTAACTGGATCTCAGAACCCAGTTTGCTGTATATGAAGTTGTTACATCGTCTACCAACATTTCCCCACACATTTGATGTTCTTTTAGAAATTAATACTTTTTGTTTTTTATCACCGTATTCTGTGTATTACCATTTATTGAGGAATACGTTCCAGATGATGGCTGTTAAATGATGCTATATCTGGAATCCCAGATTGCTCAGGGATGGGGGAGGGATTCTAGTATCTTATTAGAAAACTATAGTTGAGGGGTGTAGTACTTATTTTCTTGACTATGTTCTGTCATGTAGCTGATTACAAACTATTTTCAAATTCTTTTACTTGTACATTATGCTACCTGTTTAATACCAGAAAAGTGGAACTAGCACTAGGGGGAAGATATGGCTGGGAGGCACACTTAGTAACCTAATCAATGGTCTAGAGCGGGAAGAGAGAGAGCGCGCTGAACGAGCAAAACGCGAGGAAGAGCTACGAGAGTATCAGGAGCGGGTGAAGAAATTAGAAGAAGTGGAAAGGAAAAAACGCCAAAGGGAGTTGGAAATTGAAGAACGAGAACGTCGTAGAGAGGAAGAGAGAAGACTTGGCGATAGTTCACTTTCTAGAAAGGTGAATATAGGGTTTATTGATTTTATTTTGTTTTAATGTGACTTTTTTTTTTTTTTTTTTTTTGGTTGAGGCACAGTCTTGCTCTGTTGCCCAGGTTGCCCAGGCTGGAGTGCAGTGGTGCGATCTCAGCCCCCAGGTTCAAGTGATTCTCATGTCTCAGCCTCCTGAATAGCTGAGATTACAGGCACATACCACCATGCCCGGCTGATTTTTGTAATTGTGATGTATTTTTATCACCCAGTTCTCTTCCATGATACCGATGTAAATGTATTTAAATCAGTTATTTTCACATCTTTTTTTTTTTTTTTTTGAAACAGAGTCTTCGCTTCATTGCCTAGGCTGGAGTGCAGTGGTGTGATCTCTATCTCGGCTCCCTGCAATCTCCACCTCCCAGGTTCAAGCCATTCTCTTGCTTCAGTCTTCCAAGTAGTTGGAATTATAGTCGCCCAACACCATGCCTGGCTAATTTTTGTATTTTTAGTAGAAAATACAAAATTTACTACTAAAATTAGAAATATGGTTTCACCACGTTGGCCAGGTTGGTCTTGAACTCCTGACCTCAAACGATTTGCTTGCCTTGGCCTCCCAAAGTGCTGGGGTTACAGGCGTGAGCCACCGCACCCAGCCCATTTTCACCTCTTTTTAATGTGGTAGTTTTCTCTTCCCAAAGAACAGAAGGCACCTAAGGGGGAAAGAATTATACTTGTCTTAGCAAAGATGGAATTTTATAGGCTTAAGCATACTTGTGCGCATGCGTGTCATGAAAGTTTTGTCCATAGCACTGCTGAGTTTGCTATAGAAGAGGGACTGTTGCTGAGTTCCTTGAAAGACATCATCATCTGGCTGGGTGTGGTGGCTCATGCCTATAATTCCCAGCACTTTAGGAAGCCGAGGCGTGCCGATTGCGAGGTCAGGAGTTCTAGACCAGTCTGGCCAACATGGTGATACCCTGTCTCTACTAAAAATAAAAAAATTAGCTGGGTGCGGTGGCGGCACCTGTAATCCCAGCTACTTGGGAGGCTGAGGTAGGAGAATTGCTTGAATCCGGGAGGCGGAGGTTGCAGTGAGCCGAGATCGTGCCACTGCACTCGAGCCTGGGTGACAGAGCAAGACTCTGTCTCGGTGGGGGGGGGGGAAGACATAATCGTGAATTTAGAGGATGATGAATTCTGTAGCTCCTTGGTACTTAAAGACATGTTTGGTGGCCAGCAGCTGTCAGCAGCACCTGGCAACTTGTTAGAAACGCAGACTTTCAGGTCCAGCCCCAAAACTTCTGAATCAAAGTATGCAATTTAATAGGAATCACCTCTAAATGCTGATTTTTAATTGCACTCAGGTTCAAAACGGACCTGTGTTCCCTTCTCTGTCTTGTATCTGAAATTCCCTCTCCTGATTGGTGTTACTGGTATCTGCTTTGTCACAGCTTTGAACCTACTCTTCCTTCTTTCTTTTCCTAACATTACTGCCTTAATTCAGATTTTTCTTGTAAGTAGACTTGTTGGTCTACTTACTAGTCTCCCTCATCATCATCTTCCTCCAGCTTCAGGCCTTCCTCTATGTTGTGGCCTGCTTGATTTTTCATAGTATAGCATGTTTGATCACTGTGCCTGCTGTGATCAACCTTTCATTGGTTGGTACTCATTACTGAGAGCCAAAGGTTTTAAAACACGCCTTAGTAGTCTTTCGTGTTGCTGCCGTTTCATCAGTTTCATTTGACACTATTTTCTTGTTAGTCACCTGTGCTCTAGCCATTGGGGAGCAAGTTGTCTGCTTTATTCTGTGTCTGTGGCATCTGTCTGTACGCTCTTCCTTTTGCTTGGGAGGTGCCCTGTTTGCCACTTAAAGTATTGCTTGCTTACTTTCCACTCAGAAAGCTCAAGAAAATAACTGATTTAAATACATTTACATGCATGCCTTTTCTCTGCTCCTCTATTTTTGCCACACCTGTATCAAATGCTTATCTGTATGCCTACGCTTGATACTAGTTATTTATGTGTCTTCAATTTATGTTATTCTTACTGCTAATTTGTAGTTCTAATTCCTTGGTATTAAGTAAATGTGGTCTATATGATTTACAAGTTTTTGGAATTTAATGATACATTTTCCCTTGTGTTCTATGTATGTTTTTTTCTGTTGAGCACAAAGTTGTGTGTGTGCATGAAATCAGCGCTGTTTGTTTAAATCTGCTACATCTTGTTAGTTTATGGGAATGTCTCCTTAGGAATGTGAGGAAGCTTACCTTGTGAGATTATCCTTTTCTTTTAGTTAGCATTTGCAAATGTGTCTATCCACCCTTTTGTACATTTTCAGCCTCTTGTTTGTGTTTTATGCCTCACCCCCTGCCCACACACACCTTCCCTTTTTTTTGGGAGAGTTTAGTTTAATTTACTTGCATTTAACATGGTAACTAGTATATTTGGTTTTATTCCTAACATTTGGCTTTGGAGCTTTTTTTTTTGCTTCTATGTCCCTGGCACCCCTTTCTTTTTCTTTCAGCCAAATTTGAAGAACTTTTCTAGGTTCTTTTTTTTTTTTTGTGTGGAGACAGAGTCTCGCTCTGTTGCCCACGCTGGAGTGCAGTGGTGCAATCTCAGCTCACTGCAACCTCTGCCTCCCGGTTTCAAGCAATTCTCCTGCCTCAGCCTCCTGAGTAGTTGGGATTACTGGCGTGTGCCACCACGCCTGGCTAATGTTTGTATTTTTAGTAGAGATGGGGTTTTTCACTGTGTTGGCCTGGCTGGTCTTGAACTCCTGACCTCGTGATCCACTCGCCTCAGCCTCTCAGAGTGCTGGGATTACAGGCATGAGCCACTATACCTGGCCTCTAGGTTCACTTTTATTTTCTCTATTCCATTAATTTTTTTTTTTTTTTTTGAGATGGAGTTTTGCCCTTTTTTCCTGGGCTGGAGTGCAATGGCGAGATCTCGGCTCACTGCAACCTCCACCTTGCAGGTTCAAGTGATTCTCCTGCCTCAGCCTTCCAAGTAGGTGGGGTTACAGGCGTGTGCCACCATGCCCGGCTAATTTTGTATTTTTAGTAGAGATGAATTTCACCATGTTGGCCAGGCTGCTCTCGAACTCCTGACCTCAGGTGATCCACCCACCTCAGCCTCCCAAAGTGCTGAGATTACAGGCATGAGCCACTGTGCCCGGTCACCATTAATTTTTTCCTAAGTTTTTAAAAAAAACTTCCACAGTATAAATTATAGCTTTCCTTTGCCTCTTCAGAACAAAACAAAATCATGACCATACCTTAACTTATATTTTATTGCAGCGGACTGGGTATTTTTGCTTCTAGATCATTACACATTATCTTTCCTCTTAGTACTCACTTAACAGTTACTTTTAAGTTTTACATCCATATTAGCGAACATTATTTAGTCTCAAGTATGTTTACACTGCATCATGTTTTCCCCTTTGTGAGTACTTTTTGTTCCTTGATCAGTTGTTTTCAGAATGTCTTTGTGTGTGTTTCATAAGTTTTTTCTCTCACCGTTGAACAATGAATGGTTCATTATTTGGCCAGTTCGAAATCATCTTTTCAGAAATAATAGAGACCTTTGCTTCTGTTTTTAGTACACAGTGTTACAGAGGGGAGGATTTTTGATACTAGTTTTGGTCTTATTCTGTAGATACTGTTTCATTCCTCAGAAACAGAATTTTTCTCTATTCTTGTGGTAAAGGAAGTTAAAACTGTCCCTATGACTGTGTTTAGATACCTGAGTGTATGGTCATCTTTGTTTCTTTTTGGCCTTTTGCCCTTTTGGTCTAAGGATTCAGTCTCCCTAGAGCAGACAAAAATCCACTTAATTTAAGGAAACTTTTCTCCTTTTTCTCTGTTCTTGTTCCTTTAAAGTTCTCTTTATATCTTTAATGTTTCTTTTACTCTCTTTATCTCTTTGTTTGTTTGTACCAGGTTCTCTGAGATCCTGGTTCAGTTTGTTTGCTCATCAGCCAGGGCCATTCTGCTCTTGGATCTGCTGGGCCGGGCACATTGGTTCACGCCTATAATCTCAGCACTTTGGGAGACCGAGGCAGGCGGGCGGATCGCTTGAGCCTGGGAGTTTGAGACCAGTCTGGCAACATAGTGAGACCCTGTCTCCACAAAAAATACAAAAATGAGCTGGGCGTGGTGGTGCATGCCCAGCTACTTGGGAGACTGAGGTGGGAGGGAGTATGGCTTGAGCCCAGGAGGCAGAGTTACTTCTTTTTGTTTGTTTAATGGCGATAACAGCCATCCTTCAAAAGTCCTTGGAGGTTGTAATAGTTGTACTATATCCTGTAAAACCTTGCATTCTTTGTTGAGTATAAATTGCAAGGCAGGCATGGGAGTGGGAGAAGCTTGGCCTTCTGGCTGTGTTTGTTCCCTCGATTGTGGTGCCCATAAATTCCTTTGACTGTTATGTTTCTATTTTCTCTCACGGTGTTTACTTGGGAAAATCTCTTAGAGCAACCCCCACCTTAAGAGACAGCCCAGAATCATTAGCTGTGATGACCCGGGACTAACTTATTTTCTAACCATTCTTGTCTTTCACTGCTTTTCATCTCTAGTTGTTATTTTAGAGTTTCATTGCCAAGACATTTTTTCAAAAATTCAAATAAAGGGGCAGGCGTGGTGGCTCACACCTATAATCTCAGCACTTTGGGAAGCCCAGGCAGGTGGATCAGTTGAGGTCAGGAGTTCGAGACCAGCATGGCCAACATGTTGAAATCCCATCTCTACTAAAAATATAAAAATTAGCCGGGCATGGTGGCAGTCGCGTGTAGTCCTAGCTACCTGGGAGGCTAAGGCTCAAGAATCGCTTGAATGTGGGAGGCAGAGGCCGCAGTTAGCTGACATCGCACCACTGCACTCCAACCTGGGCAACAGAGTGAGATTCCACCTCAAAAAAAAAAAAAAAGAAAAAGAAAAGAAAATTCAAATAAAGGTTCTCTTATTCACGCATTGTTTGAGACTGTAGCTTATTCTTAGCTTTGTAGAATTTTTTTTTTTTTTTTTTTTTTTTTTTGAGACAGAGCCTCGCGCTCTGGTGCAGGCTGGAGTGCAGTGGTGTGGTGTCGGGTAACTGCAAGTTTTGCCTTCCAGGTTCAAGCTATTCTCCTGCTTCAGCCTCCCAAGTAGCTGGGACTACAGGCGCCTGCCACCACGCCTGGCTAATTTTTTGTATTTTTAGTAGAGACAGGGTTTCACCGTGTTAGCCAGGATAGTCTTGATCTCCTGGCCTTGTGATCCACCCGCCTCAGCCTTCCAAACTGCTGGGATTATAGGCGTGAGCCACCGCACCCGGCCCATCAGAGTACTTTGAATAGAGAAGTACTGTTAATTTAACCACCCCCATTAGACATTAAATAAAATGACTCCACCTTTCTTTGCTTAGTAGGCACTGTGATGTCCATTTCAGGGCATGTGGCTTTTTTCACATTCTTCAAAGGGGATTTCTAGGTTGAAGGAAATCTGTAGAGGTGTATGTTCCCAGGTTGCTTTCCAGCAGTGTTATATCGGTTTGTAAGGCCACCCACAATATATGAGACTACCAGTTTCCCTGTGGCGTCAGTCTGATCTCAGATTAAAAAATAAATGAAATTTTAAAACTTGCTTATTTAAGGGCTTCATATTGTTATACGTACAAAAAATATTTTAATGGTAATACCAGTAGTCGTAACAGTAAATGGTTACCAATGTAATGCTTCTTTTTCACTTTGTCAATGGAGGACTCTCGTTGGGGAGATAGAGATTCAGAAGGCACCTGGAGAAAAGGACCTGAAGCAGATTCTGAGTGGAGAAGAGGCCCGCCAGAGAAGTAAGTAGAGTTGAGGAAAATAATGCCGCTCTAGTTCCTGTTAATGTCTTATCAGTGGTTTTTAAATTTGGTTCATTTTGTAGAGGCAGGGAAAGGAGAGCCATGAAGAATTGTGTGCATGTCTGATTGTGTATGGGTTTGTATTTTGTTTTTTTGGGTCTGCTGCCCAGGCTAGGGTGCAGTGGCGCAATCTCGGCTCCCTGCAACCTCTGCCTCCTGGGTTCAAGTGCCTCAGCCTCTCGAATAGCTGGGATTACAGGTGTGTGCCACCACACCTGGCTACTTTTTGTATTTTTTGGTAGAGATGGGGTTTTGCCATGTTGCCCAAGCTGGCTTTGACCTCTTGACCTCAAGCGATCTCACTGTCTCAGCCTCTCAAATTGCTGGGATTACAGGCATGAGCCACTGCACTTGGCCTGTGTTGTTGTTTTTGTTGTTATTGTTGTTGTTTTGAGATGGCGTCTCACTCTGGAGTGCAGTGGCGCGATCTCGGCTCACTACAGCCTCAACCTCCCTGGGCTTAGGTGATCCTCCTGCCTCAGCCTCCTGAGTAGCTGGGACCACAGGTGCGCTCCACCATGCCTGGTTAATTTTGTTTGTTTCTTTGTTTTTGAGACAGAATCTAGCTCTGTCACCCAGGCTGGAGTGCAGTGGCGCGATCTCGGCTCACTGCAGCCTCCGCCTCCTGGGTTGAAGCAATTCTTGTGCCTCCCAAGTAGCTGGGAGGCACTTGTAATCCTCCCAAGTAGGATTACAGACATGCACCACCACGCCTGGCTAATTTTTGCATTTTTAGTAGACCCGAGGTTTCACTATGTTGGCTAGGCTGGTCTTGAACTCCTGACCTCAAGTAATCTGCCTGCCTTGGCCTCCTAAAGTACTGGGATTACAGGTGTGGGCCATCACGCCTGGTCAATTTTTATATTCTTTATAGTGATGGGGTTTTGACATGTTGCCCAGGCTAGTCTCACACTCCTGGGCTCAAGCAATCCTCCCGCCTTGTCCTTCCAAAGTGCTGGGATTACAGGTGTGAACGACTGTGCCCAGCTGCATGTCTTACAATTAAGTAGAGATGGGGTTTTGCCAGGCCAGGCTGGTCTTGAACTCCTGACCTCAGGTGGTCTGCCTGCCTCTGCCTCCCAAAGTGCTGGGATTAAAGGTGCGAGCCACTGCTCCGGCCCATACTGAAGTTTTAAAAAAGCACGTGAAAAAAAAAATCCCCAAAGGATCATATGCTTTTTTTATTTGATATGTTTTTAATTGTTCTTGTTGCTGTGTAGGGAGTGGAGACGTGGAGAAGCGCGAGATGAGGACAGGTCTCATAGAAGAGATGAAGAGCGGCCCCGGCGTCTGGGGGATGATGAAGATAGAGAGTCCTCTCTTAGACCAGACGATGATCGGGTTCCCCGGCGTGGCATGGATGATGACAGAGGCCCTAGACGTGGTCCTGAGGAAGATCGGTTCTCTCGCCGTGGGGCAGAAGATGACCGGCCTTCCTGGCGTAACACAGATGATGACAGGCCTCCCAGACGAATTGCTGACGAAGACAGGGGAAGCTGGCGTCATGCGGATGATGACAGACCACCTAGACGAGGACTGGATGAGGACAGAGGAAGCTGGCGAACAGCTGATGAGGACAGAGGACCAAGACGTGGGATGGATGACGACCGGGGGCTGAGGCGAGGAGGCGCTGACGATGAGCGATCATCCTGGCGTAATGCTGATGATGACCGGGGTCCTAGGCGAGGGTTGGATGATGACCGGGGTCCTAGGCGAGGCATAGATGATGACCGGGGTCCCAGGCGAGGCATGGATGATGACCGGGGTCCCAGGCGAGGCATGGATGATGACCGGGGTCCCAGGCGAGGCATGGATGATGACCGGGGTCCTAGGCGAGGGTTGGATGATGATCGAGGACCTTGGAGGAATGCTGATGATGACAGAATTCCTAGGCGTGGTGCAGAGGATGACAGGGGCCCTTGGAGAAACATGGATGATGATCGCCTTTCAAGACGTGCTGATGATGATCGGTTTCCCAGACGGGGTGATGACTCAAGACCTGGTCCTTGGAGACCATTAGTCAAGCCAGGTAAAATTCTATTTCCTAGAATATGCTTAAGTGTTCACCTGTAAAAGTGAAATTCTGATGGATAAATATCAGGGCTGTATTATTTTCCAGATAAACTGGTCTTTCATCTTTCCTTCAGTATCATTTGCAGTGACTTTCCTGTCAAAAGTTTGCCTTCAGAATACTACCATCCAAAACATAAATAACCCAACCCCTCTCTTCTTTAGTGATGTGCTCTTTATTTTCCTTTGGCTTCGATGACTGCTTCTTTGAAGGCTCTTCCTGTACTCATGCCTTCAGTATTGATGTGTTTTTCAGGTTTTACTGGGAACCAGCCTCCTTTTAAAAATAAATAATTGGAACCAAAATGTACTTTATATATTTATTTTTGCCAACTGAGAGATTATGCAAGGAGGAACTCATTTTACTTTACTTTTTTTGAGACAGGGTCTTGCTCTGTTGCACAGGCTGGAGTGCAGTGGTGCAGTCATGACTCACTGCAACCTTGACCTCCTGGACTCTAGGGAGCCTCCCACCTCAGCCTTCTGAGTAGCTAGGACTACGGGCACATGCCACCACACCCTGCTAATATTTTATTTTTTTGGAGAGACAGGGTTTCGCTATGTTTCCCAGGCTGGTCTCAAACTCCTGGGCTCAAGTTATCCTTCTGCCTCTCCCTTCCAAAGTGAAGTGCTGGGATAACAGGTGTGAGGCACTGCACCCAGCCTCATTTTCTTTCTTAGTCCTGGGCCTGGCCTGCTTGTTGTTTCACACTTTATTATTCGTGAACAGTTGTATACATGTTTGTGACATGCGTCTATTACCATTTTTTTTTTTCTTTTTCTTTTTTTTTTTTTAAGTGGAGTCTTGCTCTGTCTCCCAGGCTGGAGTGCAGTGGTACGATCTCAGCTCACTGCAACCTCTGCCTCCCAGGTTCAAGCAATTCTCCTGCCTCAGTTTCCCAAGTAGCTGGGACTACAGGCACACGCTACCATGCGTGGCTTTTTTTTTTTTTTTTTTGGAGACGGAGTCTTGCTCTGTCATCCGGCTGGAGTGCAGTGGCGTGATCTCCCCTCACTGCAAGTTCTGTCTCCCAGGTTCACGCCCCTCTCCTGCCTCAGCCTCCCGAGTAGCTGGGACAACAGGTGCCCACCACTGTGCCTGGCTAATTTTTTGTATTTTTAGTAGAGATGGGGTTTCACCGTGTTAGCCAGGATGGTCTTGATCTCCTGACCTCATGATCCGCCTGCCTCGGCCTCCCAAAGTGCTGGGATTACAGGCATGAGCCACTGCGTCCGGCCATTTTTTTGTATTTTTAATAGAGATGGGGTTTCACCATGTTGGCCAGGCTGCTCTCCAACTCCTGACCTCAAGTGATCCACCCACCTCGGCCTCCCAAAGTGTTGGGATTACAGGCGTGAGCCACTGCCCCGGCCAGTTTTCTCTAGGTAATTTCTGCATACTGCACACAAGTGACAGCTGCTTACTGCATATAGCACATCTCCACTTGGTAGTCTTACTGAATGTCTAACACAGCCTGTCCAAAACTGGACTCATTACCATCACATACACGTGCACTTGTTCACGCCCACCCATCCCTCTGATTCTCTTCAGGGGCATCACTGTCCATCTAACTGTCTGAGCTAGGAATCTGGGAGTTGTTTTGTCTCTGTTTCATCCTTTATGTTAAATCTTTATTTAGTTCAGTTCTGCCTTTTTGATGTTCCTGAAATCTACCCTCTTCTCCATTCCCATTGCTTGTACTTGGTCCTGGGTCAGCATCATTTTCCTCACCCCTTAACGGGTTTTTGCTGCCTCTCTTACTCCCAGTTTTAATTTTGGGTGTCGGGGAAATAACCAGAGCAGTTGTTCTAAGTGCAGATCTAAGTGAGCCGCTTCCTTGCTTTCCCCAGTTGTTTCTGTTGCCTACTTCATCTCTTCTAGTCTCACTTCATCCTACTATTCAGCTGTTACCTTGTGTAAGACATTTAATTTTTCTTTTCCTCATGTTAAATGGGGTAACAGTATAGCAGATTCTTACTAATTTGCTAATTATATTTTATACAGTTGCCATGAATGAACTCCTGTTCCTAGGGGAAATACAAGGTTAGGTTCTTGTAAGCTTCTAGTCATGATATTTTTGTCAACCAGTCAATACATAAGATGTCTTTTATGTGTTTGTGTTTAAAGACCCCCTATTTCTGATATGTTGTTGATTCATTACCATTGAATTAATGGTCAACAGCATTATAACTCATTCATGAACAAAGCTTATCTAATACATGTATTTTCTCCTTAAGGCATATCATAGCCACCTTATGCTTGGGGCCACTAAACAGCATTTGTTTTTTCTTTTTTTGAGGCGGGGTCTCACTCTGTCTCCCAGGCTGGAGTGCAGTGGCGTAATCTCAGATCACCGCAACCTCTGCCTCCTGGGCTCAAGAGATCCTACCACATCAGCCTCCTGAGCAGCAGACTATAGGTGGACACCACCAAGCCCAGCTAATTTTTGTATTTTTTTGTAGAGATGTGGTTTTGCCATGTTGTCCAGGCTGGTCTTGACCTCCTGGGCTCCAGGGATCCACCCTCCTCGGCCTCCCAAATTCCTGAGATTACAGGCATGAGCCACCACGCCTGGCCACTAGACAGCATTTTAGCAGTACACTTGGAAGCCATTTTAAACAGTGAGGTCACCAGCAAATGTACATCTTTATATGTACTATATATAAAATGTTCCTAGATTCATATATTCCATGCATAAGTGTGAGCCACTGTGCAGGGTTAAAGGATTTATTCATGATTAATGACTAGATAATGGGTGGTAAATGGTGGAGGACAGGAATATAAAAGGAAATATTCTTTTTTGGATATGAAGGCCTTGAAAATGTTGCAAGGTATAAATACCTCAAAATTGGGACTCAGAGAAAACTCCTGAAGTTTTCTGCTTAAGTGAGTGATCTGTTTAACATCAGAACAGATATTATGCTGCAATAGGAAAAATTCTAAAATTTTCAGTGATACTTTTGTTTTATGGAACACTCAACCCAAATCATTTAAGGTTTTTGGGTTTTTTTTTTTTTGTTTAATTCCTGTTTGTTGAGACAGTCTCATTTTGTCATCCAGGCTGGAGTGCAGTGGCACTGTGTTGACTCACTGCAGCCTCTGCCTCCCAGGTTCAAGCAGTTCTCATGCCTCAGCCTCCCAAGTCAAGTAGCTAGGACTACAGGTGCACCACCATACCTGGCTAATTGTATTTTTAGTAGCGACAGGGTTATTACCATGTTGGCCAGGCTGGTCTCGAATTCCTGACCTTAAGTGATCCACCCGGCTCGGTCTTCCAAAATGCTGGGATTACAGGTGTAAGCCACCATGCCCAGCCTATTTTAAGTTTCTTATATAAGTTTAAGATACTGTTAATGATGTCTGTACAGTGATGTACACAGCTTTAGTATTTTTTTAATCAGTGTCTTAAATTAGCATTTAGAATGATGATGAATTAATGCCAACGTCTATTCATGATTGCCAGTCTGTTTCTTCTTTTAAAAATATTTTAAAAATGTTTTGCTTTTTCAAAAAAATAGGTGGATGGAGAGAGAAAGAAAAAGCCAGAGAGGAGAGCTGGGGTCCACCTCGAGAATCAAGGCCATCAGAAGAACGTGAATGGGACAGAGAAAAAGAAAGGGACAGAGATAATCAAGATCGAGAGGAGAATGACAAGGACCCTGAGAGAGAAAGGGACAGAGAGAGAGATGTGGATCGAGAGGATCGCTTCAGAAGACCTAGGTGTGATGATGTTCTAATTAAATTATTTGTAGAGGCCGGGCGCAGTGGCTCACGCCTGTAATCCCAGCACTTTGGGAGGCCGAGGTGGGCGGATCACCTGAGTTCAGGAGTTCGAGAGCAGCCTGGCCAACATAGTGAAACCCTGTCTCTACTGAAAATAAAAAAATTAGCCAGATGTGGTGGTGGCGCGCCTGTAATCCCAGGTACTTGGGAGGCCAAGGCTGGAGAATCACTTGAACCCAGGAGGCGGAGGTTGTAGCGAGCGGAGATCGCGCCATTGTACTCCAGCCTGGGTGACAAGAGTGAAACTCCATCTCAAAAAAAAAAAAAATTATTTGTAGAGCTGCAGTTGGGATTGTTTTAAGACACTGGCCTGTGTATTTCAAACTATTTTTGAGAAATGATGTTCCTCGTTATTCCCCAGCACCCCCCTTATCTCTTAGAATCATAATGCAGGCTTAAAAAAATTTTTAGCTGGACGCGGTGGCTCACACCTGTAATCCCAGCACTTTGGGAGGCTGAGGTGGGCAGATCACCTGAGGTCAGGAGTTCGAGACCAGCCTGACCAACATGGAGAAACCCCATCTCTACTAAAAAATACAAAATTAGCTGGGCGTGGTGGCGCATGCCTGTAATCCCAGCTACTCAGGAGGCTGAGGCAGGAGAATTGCTTGAACCCGGGAGGCGGAGGTTGTGGTGAGCCGAGATCACGCCATTGCACTCCAGCCTGGGCAACAAGAGCGAAACTCTGTCTCAAAAAAAAACAAAAAACAAAAAACAAAAAAAACCATTCCCTCTTAAAGTAAGAAAATGGAGGCCCAAACTTCATGGCTGTCTAAAGGCTGTATGACCTGTTGGGGCATTGGAACCAGTCCAGCCATCTTTGTCAGTCCATTGCTTTTCCCTTTGGTTTAGGGCAGTCAGTTTTCTTGCCCTTAAATTATCAAAAGCCCTTTGATTTTATTAGTAGTAGAAGTTCTAGCTTGCTCCCTCTGCCAAAGTGTCCTTGTACTGACAAATGTAGACCAGCAGTGTTCGATGCAGTTTTCTTCAAGGAAGAAAATGTGTCTGCTGGCCAGTATGGTAGTCAGCAGTCACGTTTGGCGGCCAAGCACTTAGAATATATGGTTGGTGCGCCTAAGGAAATATCTCCATTTTACTTTAAATGTAAGTAACCACATATGGGTAGCGGCTACTGAGTGGGACAGCACAGATCTGGGTGTTCTCATTTGTTCTCCACGCCCCAGGCATCAGGTAAGGTCAGGTTATGAGTTTAAACTGTCTCTGTTACATTTGTAAACTCTAAGCCCCAGCTTGGACTGGATGTACTTATAATTATCCATTTGGTCTAACAGTAAGAACCTGCCTTGTCATTGTAAATGGCTACAGGGATGAAGGTGGCTGGAGAAGAGGACCAGCTGAGGAATCTTCAAGCTGGAGAGACTCAAGTCGCAGGGACGATAGGGATAGGGATGACCGGCGCCGTGAGAGGGATGACCGGCGTGATCTAAGAGAAAGACGAGATCTAAGAGACGACAGGGACCGAAGAGGACCTCCGCTCAGATCAGAACGTGAAGAAGGTATAGAGGTTACATACAACTGAAGTATTGGAGAACTGTCGTTTCTTGGGGGGGGGTGTGGGTATTTGGGTTATTTAATTATATCATAAATTTGTATGAAGGCCAACAATAACAGAGTTCATATTCTATTTAGAATTCATAATTTTCATACAGTTACTCAATGGTCATGTTGTGAAGTGCACTTATCTCTAAATTCAAAGTACAGTAGTAGATTAAATTGGATAGCAGGCAATATATATAAAGTTTACTTAATAAAAATGAAAAAAATTGTTATTTAAAAGCAGCTTCCTGGCAGATTAAGCACAAAGTAGAAACATTTTCTCTGAAATTGTAACAGAAGTTTATTCTTTTTTAAAATATGTGTATTTTTCATTTTTAAAATCCTCATTTTTCTCTTGGTTCTTAAACATTTTCCATGTCTTGACATCCTGTTGTGAGAGAATTTTTCTGTCATAGCCATAACTTTAAAAACTCCTGTATTTTGTGTGGTTAATTTGCTGTTAAAATTCTTCAAGAGCCAAAAATCCTTTCAGTTATAAAATTTTCATTCAGCCAGATTTTTGCCACCTTGTCTTATGGGGTTTATACTAACTGTAGTCCTTCCCAGGCTAGTGGTTTTTGCCTGTTTTCAGATTTTGAGTTTTATCTGTACATCTGTATGTTAAGGATTGTCAGAAATTGTATGAGCTTTAATTATGATTCCTGTATTGTTAATCTTTAGTACAGGAATTTTGAGTAAGTTGAGACATTTCTTCTGCTTAATTTGAGCCAATAGAATATAGTACTAGCTTAATTTTTTTTTTTTAATTAAACTTTTTAGTAAGTTCTTGGAGACGTGCTGATGACAGGAAAGATGACCGGGCAGAAGAGCGGGACCCTCCTCGTCGAGTTCCTCCCCCAGCTCTTTCAAGAGACCGAGAAAGAGACCGAGACCGAGAAAGAGAAGGTGAAAAAGAGAAGGCCTCATGGAGAGCTGAGAAAGATAGGGAATCTCTTCGTCGTACTAAAAATGAGACTGATGAAGATGGATGGACCACAGTACGACGTTAAGTCTCAAGATAATGGATTTAAACTGGTGTCTTAAATAGGTTTGATCACATTCAAGGATTATTATACTTGTGCTTCAACCAATCTAAATTGGATTCTTTAATGTTGTTTCACCATAACACAAAAAGCATGAACTTGTATTAATCCTATATAATAGATTGATCATGCAGCATATCCACAGGAGGTTGGAAAAACCATGCCATTTTCTGGAATTTAAGGGTGTTGCATTATTTCATCAATCATTTGTTGACAAAAAAGAAAAACTAAAAAATAAATTTAAAATGTGAACCTTCAGGTATTGAGTAACACCTTTATCTTGGTATAGAACTGATATATTTTTTTTGATTTTGAAATATCTGATATTAATTTGGAAAGAAGTAAGGTTCTATTAAAATATATTTGAAGACCCTTTAAAGCAGTGAATCTGAAACAATTTTCACACCTTTAAGTGGTTGATATGTACCTATTTTAGGTATTTTGAGGTATTTACCATAAACTAAATTTAGAAATTTTTTAGATTCACTTGAAGTAAACATTACAAACATTGGATACGGTGGGGTTTTCTTTAGATTTTACTTGAGAGAAGGTGAGTACAAAGCAATTTGCAGTTGTTGTAATGACAAGATTACTGCGCAAGTGTGAATCCAAACAGTATAGCTTTTAAATTTTAAAGCATTTGGTAAACTATCGCTGAGTTTTTTTCTGTTGCCAATAGCAAACTGCTTTTCCATTAATGGAGAATTCATGCCTTTCAAGCATTTTAAATATGACAATATTTATAAATGTATGGTTTGGAGGAATCGTTTAAATTCTCTTTCCTAATTTTCTTTCTCTTGAAGATAGATTCTTTCAACAAGTAATTTGTAGTAATGACTGTGTTGACTTCAATTTTGGAGTGCAGTAGCTATGTTAAAGATTAACTATTTGGTCTCATTGAAGCCAACACAGAACTTGCTGCTGTGTTTTTTCTTCAGTGATAAATAAAATACTTACAGAATTTGTTTTAGTGTTGATTTGTGGTTATAGTATTTTGTTTAGAATGGTAAGTTTGCATATTCAGTTGAGTTTACTTGAATTTTTATCAGTGCCATTAAATGTCTGTGTTTAGTATCAATGAAAATGAACCTAAATGTAACAGAAAGCATATGTGGCTAGGATGTCCCCCTAACATGTCTTCCTTTGTTAATGCAGGAATTCCTTGGTTTCCTTGTAACGCTGTCCTCTGAGTTTGTGTGTGCATGTGTGTGTTTGAAGTACCACCTTGGGTTTTCACCTGAAATTAGAAAAATCATAGTTAATCTGAGAAAATGTTACAAATTCATCATGGCTGTAGGCACTTATTTCTGTTACTGAGTAGTGGTGAGAATTCCTGTTGGTACAGCTGTAGGGCCAGAAGAGGGAGTATTGATGCTTTTTTAACTTAACCAGATGCAGCCTTTTTTGTTTGATGTTACCAGTGATAGAAATCATTTTAAACACCTTAGTATCTGGTATTTCAAATACGTAGAAGTCTTTAAAGGTCTTTCGTGGGGGAGAAGGACTTTTCTTTCATAACAAGAGAATTTCAGATCAGTGATTATAAATGGGGCAGTAACCTGCTAAGAGTTTGTTTCCTGGAGAGTAGATCTGTACGTGTGACATCACAGGCAAGCCCCAACAATTTATTTAATCAGATTTGTTCAGATGAGTTACTGCTGCCTACGTTAGAGTTAGGTTACAAGGCTAGTCAGCAAACCCATCCTTTCTGCTCAGTCTCCCGTACTGTTCTCCCAAGTTCTTTGTTCTGGGAGTCAGAACCCAAGTGCAAGAGGAGGGCAGAAGAGTCTGATGCTGTTACTTTGTGATCCTGCTCTTGGTTTCCACTGTCCAGGCCATACAACTCTGTCTACTCCCATTAGTATTTACCAACAGGTGTTAAAGGAAAGCTGAACAAGCAGCCTACTCACCGATCTGTGAGGTGGTCTTCCATGTTCCTGGTGGTTTCTGCAGTTTCATTGAGAGTAACATTGCTGTTAATACAGATAGATCCAGTAGTAGAGACATCATCGGTCCAAAAAAGACTTTGCATCTCATTAGTTATCCATAGTGGCTACCGGGAGGTGGTTGGCATCTGTAACGTGTGGGACGTTTTCATGTAAAGAACTGCCTGTGGTTTTGTTTTTTTTTTTAACCAAAGACACTGACCATAGATTGATTTATAATTTTATAAGTCTAACTGAAATACATGGGGTACTATGAAAGGACTGTTCCTTGAGTGGCTACGATTAGAAAATCAGGACTAACAAACTTTTCTTTGTCTGGAAGCATATATATTTGTGATATAATTTTAATATGTATAATTTTGGTTTAATAAATCAAATCTATGACAAAAGTTGTTCTCATCAAAGCTAATAATTCTGCAACTTCCAAAAAGGACTTTGTAGGAAAATTAAAATACAAAGAAAAAAAAAGCCACTAGAAACTTTGAGTCTGTACAGAAAAGAACAAGTTAAGACAATCTGTACCTCTACAGTTGGAGAAGCCCTTTTGACTATTCCGTTTTGTTTTGCTACTTAGCCAAGTATGCAGCATGTTCTTATGAAGATAATTTTGTCATACTTTGTATATTTCTTAAACTTTGAAAGATTGGGTTTCTCTAAATGTAATTTTGCAAAATGTTTAAAGTTCCACATTGAGTTCCAAGGATTTTTAAATGAATTTGTTTACATATACTTTTCATAAGAGAACCCTAGAAAATTAACTATAGTAATACTCTGCATTTTAACTCCCAGTATTCATTGTCAGCTGGAAAACCTAGGCAAATCTGGCACAGGGGCTGTGAACATGGGGTACTTTTTCTCTTTTTTGGAGACAGTCGCTCTGTTGCCCAGGCTGGAGTGCAGTGGCGTGATCTGGGCTCACTGCAACCTCCGCCTCCCGGTTTCAAGCAATTCTCCTGCCTCAGCCTCCTGAGTAGCTGGGATTACAGGCGCCCGCCACACCACCTGGCTAATTTTTGTATTTTTAGTAGAGACAGGGCTTCGCCATGTTGGCCAGGCTGGTCTCCTGACCTTGTGATCCACCCACCTCGCCTCCCAAAGTGCTGAGATTACAGGCATGAGCCACCACACCCGGCCTGAAAATGGAGTACTTTAAAAATAGATGAATAGTGGCTGCCTGAGTAGTTGACGAGAGGGTCTTCTGGATACCTTTTCCAATACTCTCCGGCCCTCAGGAAGCTCCAGCTCAGTATGTTCTTAGTTCTGGTAAAATAGCAGTGTCAGAATATCTAACATTAGGCACATCTCATCACAGTGACTCCCATATATTGAGGCTATGCCAAAGCCTCATGTTCAAGACCTTTGGAAACGGTCTGTAATTTGACGAAAATACAAAGTAGCTAAATTGATCTTACCACCTGGCTAGCCCTTTTGGCCTAGAGAATGCGCTGATCTGTTCATAGTGGTCCTTTTGAAAAGGCAGAACACAAGCAGTGGGAGAAGTAGGAGGATTCATGTTGACCTTAGAAACTTCACCCAGAAGGTGAAGCTAATTTAAACCGGTATATTTTCTAGCAAAAGAAAGGAGAACAAGTAATTACATGGTTTCATTAAGCTACTTAATTTAGGCCCAATCAGATCTGCAGTTCTCTGGTCTGGGGTTAAGACTAGCAGAGTTGGATTATTTGTCTTTCCTGGCTAAGAAACAGTGTGCTTTCCCCCTGCCCCCAAGTTCTTGATATGCACCTTTTCTTTGACCAAAAAGACAGCTATCGGGTATTTACCCCACCCTCTAACACACCTTCAAATGAAGGCTCCTGATTGAGTTAATTTGCTGTGGAGGAAGCTGGCTGTTTAATATGAAAGCAGTCTAACTTCTAGTAGCCTAGCTAAATCCTACTGGGAGCCTTATACACGTAGACTAAATCTC
This sequence comes from Pongo abelii, assembly GCF_028885655.2. NCBI lineage: Eukaryota > Metazoa > Chordata > Mammalia > Primates > Hominidae > Pongo > Pongo abelii. The sequence goes on along the minus strand of NC_071993.2, from coordinate 126,090,821 downwards.
TTGCTGGTATCTTCAGATAGTAATGCATTTGTGTATTTCAGATGAGTTCATCTTAATTCACTTCTATTTTTTGCCTTCTATTGCCTTGATTGGCAGGTAGCTGCATTCCACAGTGTGGCATTCAGTATGGTGGATTTAAAAGGGTGGGAGGGTAAAGTAGGGGTTAGGAACTTTTGCCCAAGGATCAGGTTTAGTCTTGCTTATGGGTAAACTGGTGGGGTTCCGGAAACGGACATGGGTCTTCCAGTAGGAGTGGGAACATGAAGGACCCCCAACAATTCCTTTAATTAGTGCTTATTCTGGTTTGAGCACTGCCTGTATTAAAGTCAGACGCAGCCCACGGTGGAACCTTCTTGAATACGAGTTAATACACGAATAGCTCAGAGCTAGAGATCCATCTTCTATTTGTTTGAGAGGCAACAGCTGGAATGGGCTTTCCTCCACTAGGAACCCCTGAAATTGAGCAATCTAGGGTGAATTAATACTGCTGTCTTACCTTCCTCCCTTTGATCCTAGTATCATAAACGTTTTTAAAGAACTGGAAGTGGGTGTGTAGAGAAAAGGCCAAGTAGGAAAGTTACAGGTGAGATTAATGAATTCATACTGTTACTGTATAAATACACAATTTTTTTAAACAGCACCATTTCCAAGTTATACACAATATGATTATGACTTGGCACAACTTTTAAATGTGGAAAAGGCTAGTTGCTAGTTCAGTAATAAAATACCTGGTACATAGAACGATAAGGAGCTGTATTCTACCTGCTACACATTGTGCATTTTACACCTCCAGCTAGGACAGAAACAAGCCACAAGGAGGGAATACCCGCCCAAATTAATACTGGAAAGTTTACAAAACCTTCACTTCTCGTAAGGGTGATGCTACCAGCGGCTTGCTTCACCTGGAATTAGAGTAACTGATTTTTAAGGACAACTGAGAATATTAACTCGCTTCAAACAATAAAATAAGTCATTTTGCCGACATTTCATAAAATCGCCAGTTTTAAGCTCAGTTCAGAGGCTTTTAAAAAAATATTCTAGACCTAGTAAAGTGCCTCCATTCATAAAATGAAACATCCAAGATTGAGACAATTTCATACTGATGGGCATCTAAAATAGGTCGACGTATACAGTAAATAAACAGCGCCTCTAAGTTGCCATATTTCAGTTAGTGGAATACACACCCAGCCTTCGCCGTTCTGGATGTGCAAACTAGAAACTGAAGACAAACGGGGATTTCAGCGTCTAGTCCCAATTGTTCAGCACGGAAGTACTCCGCACGGTCGGCTGCTTTTCAAAAACCACCAGGACGACGTCCCACGTCGAGCCGACCGCTGAGCCGCACGCCTCCCCACGGCGGGGGCGAGATGGTTCGCAGACCTAGCGGCGCGAGGGGCGGCGGCGACCCTGGGTGGCCAGGAGCCCGGGCCTTCAGCGCAGCTTCTTGCCAGGCGGGCCGTCCCTGGCGCTGCGGGGCGGCGGGCGGGCGGGCGGCGGCGGCACTTTGGAGAGCGGGCAGTACTTGATGGTGTGCGCGTTGTCGCCGCTGGCGCCGCACAGGGGACACGTGTAGCGGCGCAGCACGGGGCACAGCACTCGCCCGTCGGGGCCCTTGAGGATATGGGTGGTGTAGAGCGCCATCGCCTCCTTGTTGTTCCGGCAGAACACGCACACCTGCAGCTCGGGCTTAAGCAGCCGGGCGGCCGCCGCCCCGGAGGCCGCGTGCAGCCGGGGCTCGGCCGCCCACGCCGGGGCCCGCTCCTCGCGCGGCGTCGCCTCGCTGGTAGTGGCGGCGGCGGCGGCGGCGGGCGCGCAGCCCAGCAGCACGGCGGCGGCACGACCCGCGAACGGGCTCAGCTCGGCGAAGCGCTCCTCTAGCAGCCCGGCCTCGGCGGGGCCCGCGCACAGCTCCAGTGCGCGCAGCTCCAGCGCGCTCCCCAGGTAGCGGCCCCGGGACCCCGGCTCGTCGCTGTCGTCGTCGTCGTCGTCGTCCTCGTCGTAGTCGGGCGGCCCCAGCGCCGGCCCCAGCGCCCCAGGCCCGGCCCCCGCGTGGGGGGAGCAGCAGGACGACGAGGAGGAGGAGGGCGGGGAGCCGCCGCCGCCGCCGTTCCCACCGCGGGCGCAGCCGAAGCGCGGCTCGCCGTCCACCGCTTTGGTGATGAGTGTGGCGAGCCCCAGGTAGTCGTTCCAGGAGCTGAAGGGCTGCGGGTGCGCCGGGCCCGGGGCGCTCACGTAGCGGGCGCTGGGCACGAGCGCCATGGGCGGGGGGGCGCGGCCGCGGCGGGGCGAGCGGGGCGCCCAAGGGAAAGCCTCCATGGGCGGGCTGCGGGCCGCGCGCCGCCTCCCCGCCGCCGGCGCGGGCCGGACGGAAGAGATCCGCCGAGCCTGCCCGCCGGCCTGCCGCGGGGTGGGGCCGCCGCGCCGCCTTTTATCGGGCCCGCTCCTCCCCGCCCCCCGGCCTCGCCGCCGCGGCCCTGCCCCCTGCGCTCCCCCGCCCCGGCCACCTCGCCCGCGCCCCGGACGGAGGCGGAGCGGAGGCGGGCTGGCTGTGCGCGCGCTCTGCTCCGGCCCGCGCGGCTCCCGCGCCCCGCGCGCTGCGCCAGCCTCGCCGGCTGTCGGGCGGCCTTCATTCTGGGAGGGGGCGGGCGAGGCGCCGCCTCGGGCCGTGGAGCTCATTGGCTGCAGACCGGAGCCCCCCGGCGCCTCGGGCGCCGCTCCGGACGCTGATTGGTGGGAACACGGGGAGGGGGCGTGTTCTCCGCGCAGCTGGGAGGTGAGGAGAAAGTAGGGGAGAGAAGGGCCGGGGAGGGACGGCTGCTGGGGCCTGCCTTCGTTCGAGCGCCGGGTCTGGGCTTGGAGCAGGTGACCAGGCCTGGGTCTCCTCGGCCTGGTGGTGAGGCCCACCGAGGACAGGGGTCAAGGTGGCCACAGGTTTACGTCCCCACCTCCCAGCCTTTAATGGCCCCAGGCCCGCATCGTGAGAATCTCCGCTATCCACCCCCTTCTCACCAACATCAGCATGAAAAGCTGGACGCGATGGAAGGATGCAGCTCTCCCATCACAGCCGCCCAACCAGCCAGTGGCTTCCGTTTGCACCGCGCGTTGCAGCGCTTTCCCCTGGGCGAAATCCACACAAACCCTGAGGTTCGGGGAGGCTGTGGTTCCTGCCGCGGTAAGAGCGGAGGGACGCAGGACTTTCCCGCTGCACGCAGCAGCCTTCCTCCCAACAGGTGCTCAGGGACTTCAGCCAATGGGTGGCCGATAACCGGTGACTTAGGTCGGGGCTGGGGCTGGGCCGGAAAATCTCATGGCTGGAGAGCCTAGGACAGTGTCTGGGATGTGTGTGTGTGTACCCCCTCGCCCCAGAGGCCTGAGTCAAAATGTGGGTTGTATGTGCAGTTTGAAAAACAACCTGTATTCAATGTTATATTTTGTCTCCTTCCTTCCTTCCTTCTTTCCCTCCTTCCTTTTCTTTTTTTTTTTCTTTCCGCATCCCGGGTTCAAGCAATTCTCCTGCCTCAGCCTTCCAAGCAGCTAGGATTACAGATGCCCGCCACCACGCCGGGCTAATTTTTTGTATTTTAGTAGAGACGGGGTTTCACTATGTTGGCCAGGCTTGTCTTGAACTCCAGACCTCGCGATCCGCCCCCCCCTTGGCTTGCCAAAGTGCTGGGATTACAGGCGTGAGCCACCGCGTCTGGTCTCTTTCTTTCTTTCTCTCTCTTTCTTTTTTCTTCTTGATTTTTCTTTTTCTTTCTTTTTTTTTTTTTTTCTTGAGACAGGGTCTCACTATGTTGCCTAGGCTGGTCTTGAACTCCTGGCCTCAAGCGATCTTCCTGCCTTGGCCTCCCAAAGTGCTGGGATTACAGACATGAGCCACCACACCTGGCCTCAACATTATAATTAAATACTTTGAAATGAAGAAAACATGTTGTGTAAAAGTCATGGAGAATAAGAGCCAGAAGATGAGTTTTGATTAGGAAGATGGCAGGTGGTCTTACGCTTCCCAACTTTTTTAAAAATTGAAAGTAGGAAAGGCTTTAGATACTGAGGGCTCTTCTAGGACAAAACCTAGAACTGGGATCAGGAAAATGCCTCCCCTGGCAGGTGGGCCCTGGCAGAGTGGGCTTCATGGGGCAGGTGGGGGTTTCCTTCCCCACTCTGGACCATGCAGTGGCTGTGGAAACAATGAGCCCTCATTAGGCCTGAGGCCACACTCATAGGTCTTGGCTGTGCCCAGCAGGTTTAGAATGGCTCAGCAGGGGATGCCCAGAACCTAGTGCTGGCATTGGTTAATATTATAATGAATGAATGAGGGAATCAGAATGTCAGCATGGGAAGGGATCTTTAGGATCATTCTGTTCGATCTTTTCTTGCCTTTTTTTTTTCTTTTTTAATAGACAGGGGTCTCGCTATGTTGCCCAGGCTGGTCTTGAACTCCTGGCCTCAAGTGATCCTCCTGTCTTGGCCTCACAAAGTGCTGGAATTACAAATGTGAGCCACTGCACCCAGTTCTATCCAATCCTTACAGATGAAGAAAATGAGACCTAGAGAAGAGTAGGATTTCTTTTTTTTTTTTTTGAAACAGAGTCTCACTCTGTCACCCAGACTGGAGTGTGATGGCACGATCTTGGCTCACTGCAATCTCTGCCTCCTGGGTTCAAGCGATTCTCCTGCCTCAGCCTCCTGAGTAGCTGGGATTAGAGGCATGTGCCACCATGCCCACCTAATTTTTGTATTTTTAATAGAGATGGGGTTTCACCATATTGGCTGGTCTCAAACTCCTGACCTCAGGTGATTTGCCCACCTCGGCCTCCCAAAATGCTGAGATTACAGGCGTGAGCCACTGCACCCAGCCAAGTAGGACTTCTTTCAGACCACAGTGACTATGTGACAGAACTAAGACTCTGGTCCTGTTACTCCCGGCCAGGTGGCCTTCTCATTACACCCTGGACCCGCAAGGTATCTCAGACAATAAGCCTGTGCATGCATCAGCAGAACTCTAAGAACTCTAAGGCAGAACACAGGGGAAGCTGGAAAGAAGTGAAGTGAGGTGAGGCGATATGGCCTTGGCTGGGGCCCCTGCCCTCAAAGAGCAATCCAGGGCTCTGGCTGGCGGGCGCGGGAAAGGACTTGAAGCAGTGAAGTGAGGCCTGTTCTGGCCGCCTCTCTGGGTTAGGGGTTAAAGATCCATGCTTCGGCCTCTTCCTTCTAGCCCCCGATGGTTGATGTAAGTCATGAAACCAGGCAGTAATATTCAGCACTTGCCAACCCAGATCCTTTTCCAAGTTTGTGTTGGCACACAAGGTAGAAAGTCATTCCTTTATTTCCTCCCCCTCTCCACCAAAAATAAATAAAAGAACCTCCATGCCGCAGGGCTCCTGCAGACGCCTGGCAGGTTTGCTGACCCTGAACTCGGAGCTTTTACCACGAGAACGCCAGCCCCCCAGAGTGGTACGAAGATGATTATTCTATGAATGGAAAATTCCGCTCGGTTCACACGGCCCTGCAGCCTGCATCCTTTCAAGATATGCAGACTTTTCAAGCTCTGAAGATGGGGAGCCACAGTGCTGAGAATAACTTTGGCAGGAAAAGTTTAAAATTGCCAGCTGCTGTGTCTGATCCCCCTTGGTCAGGCCAGAGAGGCGATGGCACAGAAGCGGAAGCCTTCTTGCCTCCCCACGTGGTTTTCGGCCCTTGTGGTTGTATGGGGAGAATAAAAACTTTTAAGGGATAAGAATAGGAACAAACACCTTGGCTGGGACCTGCAGCCTGGGTGTGTGGGAAGTGGAGCTGGGATGGAGATGCCCCAGAAGGAGGTGGAGAAGTGAGTGTGTCTTGGGGTCCGCCACAGACTGTTTCCCCAGGCCGCTCCCCTTGACTGCTATACGAGGTGAGTAGACGTTTGACCCAGGAGGGAAGTCGGGAAGTGGAGGCTGAGTGCATGAAGGCTTTTGTCCTGGAGCACACGCTGGGCCTCGGTACCCTGGGAGCCTTTGCTCTCAGTGACCATAGAAAGGCCAGTGTGGGCACTTGGCCCAGCTCTGGGTTAAATAAACAGTGACTTTTATCACCCAGCAACAGGCCTCAGCCTGGCTGTGAGCTCTCTAGCTCTTTGAGGTGCTGGCACTGATTTCAGAGATGTTCTTGGCACCTCTGATGAAGTCTCACTGCCTTTTGCTCACTTTCCAGGAGTCTGGAATGAAACAGATGGAAACAGCCAGTCTGTGAACGTTTCTTCAGGTATCCGGCAGAGGTGAGAAGACAGGTGGGCATGGGCTACACCTCAGAAGTTAGAGGGTGCTGCTTGGTTTCTTCTGGAGTGGGGCCTGCCTGGCACAGGCTGAGGGCTCTGGCAGGGCAGGGGTGGGTGGTGGGGAGGGTGCCTGGGTTCTGTGCTCCCACCTCTCTGCGTGGCCCCCAGCCTGGGCCATTTCCTTTGCTGGCAGCAGAACTGAACCCTGTGAGGCAGCTCACAGACCTCAGGCTCCTGAGGCTCTTCAGAAACATGAGGTCAGCCTTGGGGAATGAGGCAGCTTGGCCGGGGTCCAGGCGGCTTATAGAGATGCTGTTTGTCAGGCTCTGGGTTCCCGCTGACCCCCTGCCAGCCCTTGGCCAGGGACAGGAGGTGCTTTGGCTCCCTCAGCTGTGGGCCTGGAGGTGGGTGAGGCACATTTGGGCACGAGGAGCCCTCTCCTGGCTGACTTTGTCCACATCGTGGCTCTGTCAAGCTCAGAGAGTCCTGGGATGGGGCTCCTGCCCTTTGGGGGGCTTGGGCTTAGGGTCTGCTGTTGTGGAGAAGTCATATGGTGAAGTGGGGAGAGCTTACTGGGCCTTGGGGCGGGGTTTGCACCCTGGCCCTGGTGCAAAGTCAGGTGTAGTGGACAAGGGACTTAACCTCTCTGGGCCCCAGATGCTGCTTCTGGTCAGTGAAGGGCTCTTGTCAAGTAAAATGGCAGCCACTCCCCCTCCTTGCTGACTTAACTTTGTTCTGATTCCCTCCCTCAGCCTCGGGGCGTAACTGTGACAGGTTTAAGCCATGCAGAAACATCCCATTTCCCCTAGTCACCACTGGGTAAGGGGAGGGCTGGTGACCCATTCTCGCCTTGGAGATCTCAGCGGACATCTGCTATCTGCTGGGAGGATACTGGGAAGGGGTTTGCTTCCTTATATAAAAAGAGGGAAGAAATAAAGACCCAGGGCCCTCACCTTCTTCAGCTCACGCTATAGAGCTGAAGTGATAAGGCTTAAGGACACAAAGCTGGCGCAAGGTGACGGCTTACCAGAAAAGTTAAAACAAAAAACAAAACTTAGTGATATTTTTGTTGATGACTTGGTGACTTGTTACACGAGGTAATTAAACATCTTTATTGTTTCAGCCACTTCAAGTCAGGTATCCTTTTATTTATTTATTTATTTATTTGAAACAGTGTCTCGCTCTGTCACCCAGGCTGGAGTGCAGTGGCGTGATCTTGGCTCACTGCAACCTCCACCTCCCAGGTTCAAGCGATTCTGGTGCCTCAGCCTCCCGAGTGGCTGGGGTTACAGGTATGCACCACGATGCCCAGCTAATTTTTGTATTTTTAGTAGAGACAGGATTTCACCATGTTAGCCAGGCTGGTCTTGAACTCCTGACCTCAGGTGATCCACCTGCCTTGGCCTACCAAAGTGCTGGGATTACAGACGTGAGCCACCACGCCACATCCAGGTATCCTTTTATACATGCAGTTGACTTCATTCTTAATCAAGCTTGTCCAACCTGTGGCCTGCTGGCCTCATGTGGCCCAGGACAGCTTTGAATGCAGCCCAATACAAATTTGTAAACTTTCTTAAAATATTATGAGATTATGCACAGACCTTTTTTTATTAAGCCCTTCAGCTGTCATTAGTGTGTTTTATGTGTGGTCCAAGACAGTTCTTCCACTGCGGTCCAGGGAAGCCAAAACATTGGACACCCATGTTCTAAATGAAACATGTAATACTGTGAAAAAAAGTACATTTGGTTATTCTGTCGAAAAGGTAGGCTACCATATTCTGGCCAGGTGGAGGTGACGACCATGTCAGAATTATCTGTGTGTGGACAAGGCTGGACGAGGATGTGGAGAATGGGAAACGGGTGCCGTGGTGTCGCCTCACACCCCCTGCCTGGGGCTAAAGTCTCCCAGCTGGTAATAATACCACCACCATCAGCACCAGGTGCTTGACATGCACCATTCCACGTGCCCCGCACCCCACACCCTGCCCCGCAAGGCAGGTGCTCTGATGACCTTCTGTTGGAGATGGGGGCAAGGCTCAGCATGGAGCCCAAGGCTGAGAAGCTCAGGAGCAGCAGGGCTGAGATTTGCACCCGTGTTTCTCTCACTCCCCGAACCTGGGTTTGTGCCTCTTTGGACTTGGATGCACCCGGTCATTCTTGGGACTTCTGGGGTCCAGATGTGGGGGAGACTGGCCAGCAACACACAGTGGCAGGGGCAGGAGAGGATACATTCCAGTCCGTGTCAGCAATGTCCCCTGAACAAAACCAACCCCGTTTAAAAGCAGTCTGGGTGTTTCTGTTTATCCAGTAGTGGGTACTTTGGTAAGGTGAGTAATCTTTTCTCCCTCCAGCACTTGCCCTCCTCCCTGCCATGTGGTTTTCTTTTAGAAATCTGGAGTGTCCCAATTTTGTTTAAAGCAGGAGCTGCCTGGAGGCTGACAGGCAGAAGGGCAGATGTCCCTGGGCTGATGATGCTGATAATAGCAATAACAGTAGCTCACAGGTGCTGAGCCCTTACCGTGCACTAAGCATTCACTCATAATTTCTGAAATCCTCCCAGCAGGCCTACGATGATAAGCATTTCACAAAAGGGAAAATGAGGTTTTGGGAGGCTAAAAGCATGCCCAGCAGCTCACAGTTAGCTGGTGGGTGGCATTTCTTCAAGGCCTGCACTGTTAACCCTCACACCTCCTTGATCATCCCCCGGCCCGTGGATACTCATTCATTTGGAATTCACTACATCCGGCCTCCCCACCTCCTCCTGTGCTTCCCTAAATGGGGCCATCAGCCTTCTCTCACCCGTCGTCAATCCCTGCTGTCTGCAGGGGAGGGGAGTAAAAAGCTGACAGGAAGGAGTTACACATAAAATGGTAACCTGTAGATTGAGATTGTTCTCCAACAGGTCTGAGGGCGCTAGGCAGAGGGAGGGGAAGCGGGGATATGAGGGCTGTGGAAAGGATGGGACCAGACTGCCAAGCAGAGAATGCTATGTGTGGCTCTGCAGGTTGTGTACGGTTCTGCAGGTTGTGTACTGCACAACCGCTTCCCATCTAAGGGGGCACCTTTACTTCATAGACATAGTAACTCTGTGATCGTTTTCTGGTTGACGTCGAGTAAAGTATCTTCTAACGAAATCAGTATATTATGACACTTTACTGACAGATGAAAAAAGATACCTTGTGGAAGAAGTGTCTTTTCCTAATTTGCTCAAAGCCCAAAGCTTTGGCTCTGGCCGAGGTGTGAAATGCTAAGCTTCTTGAAGGCAGGCCTCAAGTTTGACATTAGTACCCCTTTTCTTGTTTCCTCATTCTGAAGCTTCAGGTGGAGAGTCTCCTGAATTGAGCTGATCAGGTGCTGGGCAGAGTTCTGCCCTGTTACTGGTGGATCAGCTGCCCCTTGGGACTAACATTTAACTTTATTTTTGAGAGTCTTGCTCTGTCGCACAGGCTGGAGCACAGTGGTGCGAGCTTGGCTCACTGCAACCTCTGCCTCCTGGGTTCAAGCGATTCTTCTGTCTCAGTCTCCTGAGTAGCTGAGACTACAGGCATGCACCACCACGCCCGGCTAATTTTCATATTTTTAGTAGAGATGGGGTTTTGCCATGTTGCTCAGGTTGGTCTCGAACTCCTGGGCTCAAGCAGTCCGCCCGCCTCACCCTCCCAAAGTGCTGGGATTAGAGGCGTGAGCCACTTCGCCTGGCCGGGACTAACATTTCAAAGATTGCTCAAGTCATTTTAGCCATCTTCTTCTGGTCTTACCTGATTTTCACTGACCTTCTCCCAGCCGTCCTGAGTTCTCCAGGGATTTTGTGTGCTCGGAGCTGCCTCTCCACAGTTGTGTCTGTCTTCAGGCTTCTACGGCTTAGTGACTAGAAGGCAGGTGGGCCCCAGGGAGCAGATGGAGGATCCAAGCTCTGTATAAATTGAGTAGCCTCCAGCAAAATCAGTTCCTGTCTCTGGATCTTAGTTTTAAATTTCAGTTTAAAATAATTGGGTTGGCCTAAGTGATTTCTTAGCCCTTTCCATCTCTAAAATTCATTTATTTTTCATCAAGGTCTGGGGATAAGTGGCAAATAAGACTGACGTACTTCTGACCTCATGGAGCTTACATTCGAATTGGGCAGACAGACAAGTAAACAGGCGATGACACTTGGTGGGGGCAGGTTCGCTTCCTGTTGCGGTTGTAACAAATTACCACCCACGAAATGGCTGAAAACAACACATACTGATTTTCTCAGTGCTCTAGATGTCAGAAGTCCACAGTGGGTCTCACTGGGCTGAATTCCCTCTGGAGGCTCTGGGGGGGAACCTGTTTCCTTACCTTTCCCAGTGTCTGGAGGCTGCCTGCCATTCCTGTGGTTCGTGGCCTCTCCCTTCTCAAAAGCCAGGGATAGCAGGTAGCAAGTCCTTTCCACGTGGCACCTCTTTGTTCTTTCTCCTGCCTCCCTCCTCCACCTTCCAGGACCCTGGTGGTCCCATTGGGTTCACTGGGATAATGCAGAATGTGCAGAATGATCTCCCAATTCTAACATCTTTTTTTTTGTTTGTTTCTGAGACAGAGTCTCGCTCCATCACCCAGGCTGGAGTGCAGTGGTGCAATCTCGGCTCACTGCAACCTCTGCCTCCCAGATTCAAGCGATTCTCTTGCCTCAGCCTTCCGAGTAGCTGGAATTACAGGTGCGCACCACCACGCCCAGCTAAGTTTTGTATTTTTAGTAGAGACAGGGTTTTGCCATGTTGGCCAGGCTGGTCTCAAACTTCTGGCTTCAAGTGATCCACCTGCCTCGGCCTCCCAAAGTGCTGGGATTACGTGTGAGCCACTGTGCCAGGCCCTTATTCTAACATCTTTTAATTAGCAACCTTAATTCCACCTGGAACCTCAGTTCTCCTTGGCCATGTCAGGTAACAGATCCACAGGTTGTAGGAATTAAGATGCCTTTTGGGGTCATTATTCAGCTTACCACGGGGAAAGTGCAGAGGGCTGTGAACTCCCTGGCAACAGCACCCCACCCACACACAGGTGTGTCATGACTCCCAAGACCTTGGCATAGCCAGAGTGCAGCTGGGCTGGGGAGGTCAGGTTTCCTCTGTCAGTCAGGACCTGACACAGTACAGGGGAAGCTGTGAGGTGAGGGAGCGCTACACAAAGTGTGTGTGTGTGTGTGTGTGTGTGTGTGTGTGTGTGTGTGGCCCTCAGGCAGATGGAAAGTGATTGCAGAGGAAGGGTCTGAATTGCAAAGAGGATTAGTGAGCAAAGAAAGGCGTACTTGTGTGGGAGACTCAACATACTTAAAATATTAGGTTGGTGCAAAAGTAATTGCGGTTTTAACTCTAATGGCAAAAACCACAATTAGTTTTGCACCAAACTAATAATAATGATGTTATTTAATTTGTCATTAAAACAAAAAAAGAGCCAAGTACAACAAAAATACCCAGCAATAATAGAACAAGCATCAGAAGTGAGAGACTGGAGTGAAGTGCTCCAAAATCCTTATATTGTTCAAGGAGAGGGGAAAGATACTAACTTTAATATTTTATAACCTATGGGAAATTTCAAGAATTACAGAAGTAAATATCATAGCATAATGAATTTTTTTTTTTTTCTGAGCTGGAGTCTTGCTCTGTTGCCCAGGCTGGAGTGCAGTGGCGCTATCTCGGCTCACTGCAAGCTCTGCCTCCCGGGTTCATGCCTTTCTCCTGCCTCAGCCTCCCGAGTAGCTGGGACTACAGGTGCCCGCCACCACGCCCAGCTAATTTTTTGTATTTGTAGTAGAGATGGGGTTTCACCGTGTTAGCCAGGGTGGTCTCGATCTCCTGACCTTGTGATCTGCTCACCTCGGCCTCCCAAAGTGCTGGGATTACAGGCATGAGCCCCCGCGCCTGGCCAGCATAATGAATCTTAACCCAGTTAACCCTTAATAACTGGCTACTCTTATTTTTAACTATCTCTGCACCTGTTTTTTTTTTTTTTTCCCCTATCTCTCATACTATGGATTATTTTGGAGAAAATCTTGACTATCAATATTAATTAAATTTAGATTTTGAGAGGTTAAGCATGTATGTTAACATTTTTAGGGAACCAATTTGGAAAAAAAGAGAAAGGAAATAGAAGTTATAACTGTCTTTTTTTTTTTTTTAGACAGGGTCTTGCTCTGTCACCCAGGCTGGAGTGCGGTGGCATGATCACAACTCACTGCAATCTCAACCTCCCCAGCTCAGGTGATTCTCCCACCTCAGCTTCCCAAATAGCTGGGACTAGAGGTGCACAACACCGTGCCTGGCTAATTTTTGTATGTTCTGTAGAGACAGGGTTTTACCATGTTACCCAGGCTGGTCTTGAACTCCTGGGCTCAAGTGATCCACCCTCCTTGGCTTCCCAAAGTGCTGGGATTATAGCTTTCAAAATAATAGATGTAAAGAAATGGAATGAGGAGAGGATAATAATTATAAAAGAAAGCATGACAGAGGGAAAAAGAATCATATAAATGGTAGAACAAATTGGAAGTACACGATAAGATGGTTGAAGTACATTCAAACATACAATTACTGTAATAAATGTAAATGGACTAAATATTTTTATTAAAACACAAAGATTTCAGACTGGATTTAAAAATCTGCTATATGTCCTCCATAAGAAACTAATAAAACATAAGGATACAGGAAGGTGAAAGGTAGAAGGTTGCAGGAAGTCATGGGAGGAGACACCACCAATGAACAGCTGATGTTGCTGTGCCAACAGCCAACAAAATGGACCTATGGCTATGTAATGTGAAAGTTTCAGTTTACCAGGAGGATATAACAGTTCCAAGGTAATATATACTTAATAATTTAACTTCAAAGTATATATATAAAAAAACTGATAGAATTGCAAGGAGAAATAGGAGAAGTAGACAAGTCTACATTAGTGGGAGATGTGACAACTCTCTTGTAGGTAAAGTAGACAATATTATTAAGGATGTAGAAGATATTTAGTAATACTGAATAATGATATGTATATAATTATATATACATATAAATACACAAACACTGCCTTGAATAACTGCAGAATTTACATTCTTTTCAAGCACTCAGAACATTTATAAAAGTTGACTGGGGCCAGGTGTGGTGGTGCATGCCTGAAATACTAGTTATGTGGGAGGATCACTAGATCCCAGGAGTCTGAGACCAGCTTGTGCAACCTAGTGAGACCCCGATCTCTTAAAAAAAAAAGTTGATGGGATTCTGTGCCATCAACAAATTTCACAGGTATTAACAAATTTCACAGGACTGGTGTCACATAGGATTCTCTGGTCACAAGTCCATTTCATTAGAAATCAACAATGGAAGAAACTAGGAAAGGATACAATACAGAGAAGTGAAGGAATTAGTGAAATAGAAAAGAAAAGATATGATAAATGATTGACAAAGCCAAACAGTCGATTTTTTTTTCTTTTCTTTTTTTTTTTTGTAGAGGCAAGGTCTCACCATGTTGCCCAGGCTGGTCTCAAGCGATCCACCTGCCTCAGCCTCCCAAAGTGCAGGGATTACAGGCATGAACCACTGTGCCCCGCCTAAAAAAGTTGATTCTTATAAAAGACTAATAACATTAACAAATATTTAGCAAGATTTATCAAGAATAAAAGGCATGACAAACAAACAATTCCGTGACTATAGATACTTCATCAATTTTAAGATGTGTCCAGGAGCAGTGGCTCATGCCTGTAATCCCAGCACTTTGGGAGGCCGAGGCGGGTGGATCACTTGAGGCCAGGAGTTCGAGACCAGCCTGGCCAACATGGCGAAGTGCCATCTCTACTGAAGATACAGAAATTAGCTGGGTGTGGTGGCGGGCGCCTGTAATCCCAGCTACTCGGGAGGCTGAGATAGGAGACTTCTTTGAACTGGGGAGGCAGAGGTTGCGGTGAGCTGAGATTGCACCACTGCACTCCAGCTTGGGTGACAGAGTGAGACTCCGTCTCAAAGAAAAGAAAAAAAAATTAAAAATGTATATGAAATGGGCAATCTGCTAGAAAAGTAAAACTCAATAATTTAAAAACCTCAGTAATCCTGTAACCAGTTAATAAATTTAATCAGAGTTAAAAATTTCCCCACAAAGAAAACACTAGATCCAGATGACTTTGAAGATAAATTCTGCTACTAAAAAACAAAATAATTCCAATTCTACACCAAACTTTTATAGGAAAAACATCATTTTCTAATTCATTTTATGAGGCTAGTATAAAGCACAAGAAGTATAAAAGAAAATTACAAACCAAACTCATTCATGAACATATGTGTAAAAATCTGAAACACAATATTAAACCAAATTAGTAATGAAAAAATATATAATTAATCAAGTCTAAGATGAATTTCCCTCTAGAATGGAATCTTGGTTTAACATTAGAAGTCAATTAATGTAAGGCCAAACTCAGTGGCTCATGCCTGCAATCCTAGCACTTTGGGAGGCCGAAGTGGGTGGATCACTTGAGCTCAGGAGTTCAAGACCATCCTGGGCAACATAATGAAACCCCATCTCTACTAAAAATACAAAAATTAGCCAGATGTGGTGGTGCAGGTCTGTAGTCCCATAGTCTCAGCTGCCTGGTACAAGAATCACTTGAACCTAGGAGAGGGAGGTTACAGTGACCCGAGATCATGCCATTGCACTCCAGCCTGGGTGACAGAGCGAGACTCTGTCTTGAAAAAAAAAAAAAGTCAATATAATTCACCACATTCATATATTAAAGAAAAATATGATTACCTTGGTAGTTACAGAAAACACATTTGATATAATTCAACATACAGTTATGATTAAGACTCTTGGAAAACTAGAAAAAGAAGGGGGTTTCTTTAATTGATACAGCGTATCTACAAACCTTGTAGCAAATATATTTAACAGCTCTAATCATCGTGTTCCTGGAGGTTTCACAGGTCCTAGCTACTGTAGTATGGCAAGAAGAAATAATTAACATTAAGCGAATCAGGAAGGAAGAAGTAAAACTGCATAAGATCATATATGTTTTCTGTGTAAAAAACATAAGCACTACAATCAAGTGTTAACATGAATAAGAGAGTGTAGTGAGTTTGCTGGATACAAAATCAATACATAAAAATTAATTGCATTTC
Organism: Pongo abelii; assembly: GCF_028885655.2. Taxonomy (NCBI): domain Eukaryota; kingdom Metazoa; phylum Chordata; class Mammalia; order Primates; family Hominidae; genus Pongo; species Pongo abelii. Next base: position 126,075,461 of record NC_071993.2, on the reverse strand, counting down.
AATATATCAAAACAAACAGAAAATGTGATTAAAATATTATTTATAATGGCATTAAGAAAGCTCCCCAGAGTGTTTTATCCAATTCTGCCCACTCCTTCTCATCTCCTGTGGTAGGTTTAATTTTACCCTTTCCCTGGGTCCAGCTTTCTTTTTTCTCTTGAGACGGGGTCTCTCCCTATTACCTAGGCTGGAGTGCAGTGGTGCCATCTCGGCTGACTGCATCAGCTTCCCAAGTAGCTGGGACTACAGGTTTGAGCCACCAATGCCAAGCTAAGTTTTGTATTTTTTTGTAGAGACAGGGTTTTGCCATGTTTCCCAGGCTAGTTTGAACTCCTGAGCTCAAAGTGGTCCTCCTGCCTCGGCCTCCTGAAATGCTGGGATTACAGGCGTGAGCCATGGTGCCTGGCCTCTGGGTCCGGCTTTCTACTTTCTGGGGATTCCCCCTCCCTACCACTCCCAAAGTTTGTGGTATTATAGTGTTAACTGTAGTTCTGGACTGGGTTTTCTCTTCTTTTATCCTGCTCTGGAATGTAGATGTTTAATAATTCACCTTCTCTATCCTTCCTCAAAATGTGGGATAACACAATGACTGTGGCCATGGTTGGAAATTAAACTTGTTTATGCAAAAAACAAAAACAAAAAACCAAAACCAAAACCAAAAAAAAGCTCCGCATAAAGAAAGCACCTGATTCATCTGACTTTTCAGACAAGTTCTATTCAAGGAATATATATATATATATATATATTTTTTTGAGACGGAGTTTCGCTCTTGTTGCCCAGGCTGGAGTGCAATGGTGCGATCTTGGCTCACTGCAACCTCTGCCTCCCGCGTTCTCCTGCCTCAGCCTCCTGAGTAGCTGGGATTACAGGCATGTGCCACCACGCTTGGCTAATTTTTTTGTATTTTTAGTAGAGATGGGGTTTCTCCATGTTGGTCAGGCTGATCTTGAACTCCCGACCTCAGGTGATCTGCCTGCCTCGGCCTCCCAAAGTGTTGGGATTACAGGTGTGAGCCACTGCGCCCAGCCTTTTTTTTTTTTTTTTTTTTTTGAGATGGAGTATTGCTCTGTAGCCCAGGCTGGAGTGCAGTGACTTGATCTCAGCTCACTGCAACCTCCGTCTCCCAGGTTCAAGCAATTCTCCTGCCTCAGCCTCCCGAGTAGCTGGGATTACAGGTGTGTGCCACCACACCCGGCTGATTTTTGTATTAGGGGTTTCACCATGTTGGTCAGGCTGGTCTCCAACTCCTGACCTCATGTGATCTTCCCACCTCGGCGTCCTGAAGTGCTGGGATTACAGGTGTGAGCTACTGCGCCCGGCCAGGAATAAATAATTCTAATCTAATAAACTATGTACGAGACCTTTATGGAGGCAATTATAAACCTCCATTGAAAGAGATTAAAGAAAACTAAACTGGGGATATGCCATGTTTGTGTATTAGAAAACTCACTATTATATGGTTGTCAGTTCTCCCAAATACACCTATTTAGATTGAATGTAATTCAAATCAAAATCCTCACTTTTTGTGTGTTTATGTGTGTGTGTCAAATGTGACAAGCCAGTTCTAAGGTTTATATGGAAAAACAAAGACCAAGAAAGTCAACACACTCTTGAATAAAAAGAACTAGATGGGCAGGGAAGGGGTGGGGCTTGCCATGCCAAAGATAAAAATTATTCTAAAGCTTTAATAATTCAGATGCTATTGACCACCCGTAGATTGGTTGACTATGGACCAGCATTAGAAGTGCAGAAGCAGACCCACGCATACAAAGAAACTTGTTCTGTGGTGGGAACTTGATCTATGTTGGACTTTACAATAGACAGCGTTTGGTAATTGAGAATCCTTACGGAAAAAAAAATCAGACTCCTACATCACATTTTAGATAAGAATCAATTTCAGGTAGATTAAAGACTTATCTGTGAAAGGCAAAACTCTAGCTTTTAGAAGACAATATGGGACAATTCCTATGATTTCAAGGCAAGGAAGTATTTCTTAAACAAGACAAACACACAAAATAACCTACTAATGATAAAGAGAATAATTAATAAATATTAATTAAAATGAAGAACTTTTGTTTCTTAGAAGACACCACACAGTAAGTAAAAAGACAAGTCAGGGTCAGGTGTGGTGGCCCACTCCTGTAATCCCAGCACTTTGGGAGGCCAAGGCGGGCGGATCACTTGAGGCCAGGAGTTTGTGACCAGCCTGGCCAATATGGTGAAACCCTGTCTCTACTACAAATACAAAAATTAGCCAGGTGTGGTGGCACACACCTGTAGTCCTAGCTACTTGGGAGGCTGAGGCACAAGAATCGCTTGAACCTGGGAGATGGAGGTTGCAGTGAGCCGAGATCAGGCCACTGCACTCCAGCCTGGGTGACAGAGTGAGACTCCATCTCAAAAAAAAAAAAAAAAAAAAAAGACAAGTCAAAGTGAGAGGAGCTGTTTGTAATACTTGTCATTGACTAAGGTCCTAGTGCCCAGAAGATATAAAATAACTAAAAATTGATATGAGATGTACACCCAAATAGGAAAATTGGTGAAACCTGTGAAAAGGCACTTATAGCAGAAGAAATGTAAATGGATATTAAAAGGATAAACTAGATTATAATCAGGGGAATTCAGATTATAACTAAAATGAGATACTACTTTACACTATCAGATTGGCAAAATCAAATATTCTATCAATATCAGACATTGACAAGAATGTGGTATAAATGGAACTCATACATTGCTAGAGAGAATTAAATTGGTATAATCAATGTGGAAAACAACTTGGAAATATTTAGAAAAGTTGAAGGCAAAAATAATTTGTGGCCTAGCGGTCAGCCAGACAGATGCTCCTGAGTACCAGGAAGCACGATTAAGAATGTTTACACGCTACCTACCAAACTAAAGTGGTTGTAGTAAAAGAAACTGGAAAAACCAAGTGAGGACATGAAGAAACTGGAAATTTTTTTTTTTGAGCAGGAGCTTTGCTCTTGTTGCCTAGGCTGGAGTGCAGTGGCGTGATCTTGGCTTACTGCAACCTCCGCCTTCCGGGTTCAAGTGATTCTCCTGCCTCAGCCTCCTGAGTAGCTGGGATTACATGCATATGCCACCATGCCCAGCTAATTTTGTATTTTTAGTAGGATGGGGTTTCTCCATGTTGGTCAGGCTAGTCTCGAACTCCCGGCCTCGGATGATCCTCCCGCCTCAGCCTCCCAAAATGCTGGGATTACAAGCATGAGCCACCACACCCAACTTTTTTTTTTTGAGACAGAAGTTTCGCTCTGTCACCCAGGCTGAAGTGCGGTGGTGTGATCTCAGCTCACTGCAACCTCTGCCTCCCAGGCAGAGCAATTCTCCTTCCTCAGCCTCCTGAGTAGCTGGGATTACAGGCACCCGCCATCGCGCCCAGCTAAATTTTGTATTTTTTGTAGAGATGGGGTTTCACCATGTTGGACAGGCTGGTCTCAAACTCCTGACCTTGCCAGGCGCAGTGGTTCATGCCTGTAATCCCAGCACTTTGGGAGGCCGAGGCGGGTGGATCATCTGAGGTCAGGGGTTTGAGACCAGCTTCAACATGGAGAAACCCCATCTCTACTAAAAATACAAAATTAGCTCAGCATGGTGGCACATGCCTGTAATCCCAGCTACTCGGGAGGCTGAAGCAGGAGAATTGCTTGAACCTGGGAGGCAGAGGTTGCAGTGAGCCGAGATTACGCCATTGCACTCCAGCCTGGGCAACAAGAGCGAAACTCCATCTCAAAAACAAAACAAAACAAAACAACAACAAAAACTCCTGACCTTGTGATCTGCCTGCCTTAGCTTCCCAAAGTGCTGGGATTACAGGTGTGAGCCACCACACCTGCTGGAAAGGCACATCTTATATGGTGGCAGGCAAAGCAAGAATAAGACCCAAGCAAAAAGGGAAAAGCCCTTACAAAACCATCAGATCTTGTGAGACTTATTCACTACCACGAGAACAGTGGGGGAAACTGCCCCTATGATTCAATTATCTCCCAATGGGTCCCTCCCACAACACCTGGGAATTATGGGAACTACAATTCAAGACGAGATTTGGGTGGGGACAGAGTCAAACCATATCAACTACTCAGAAATAAAAAGGAACAGACTACAGATACTGAAGGTTAAAAACATGCTCCGTGCAAGAAGCCAAACACAGAATACTACATATTATCTGATTACACTTGTAGAAAAGGCAGCTCTGTAGAGACAGAAAGCATATCGTCGGCTGCCTGGGCTATGGGTGGGTGGATAGGGAGGACTGCCTGCAAATAGGCATGAGGACACTTCTGGGGGTGATGGAATGTTCTAAAACTAGGTGGTGGTGATGGCTACCCAACTATATAATTTATTTATTTATTTATTTTTTTTAAGGCAGGGTCTGGCTCTGTTGCCCAGGCTGGAGTGCAATGGCGTGATCTTGGCTCACTGCAACCTCTGCCTCCCTGGCTCAAGTCATCCTTCCACCTCAGACTCCCAAGTAGCTGGGACCTGCCATGCCTGACTAATTTTTGTATTTTTTGTAGAGATGGGGTTTCACCACGTTGTCCAGGTTAGTCTTGAACTTCTGAGCTCAAGCAGTCCACCCACCTCAACCTCCCAAAGTGCTGGTATTACAGATGTGAACCACTATGCCTAGCCACAGCTGTATATAGTCCACTTATAATGGGTACATTTTATAGTAATATAAATTATATCTCAATAAAGTTGTTAAAAATGTTCACAGTAACATTATTCCTAATTGCCCCAAACTGGAAACAGCTCAAATATTCATCAGCAGAATGGATAAATACATTGTGGTATGTCTATTCAACAGAACCCATGAGCAGTATTAATAAGCAAGTAATAAGCAGTCCTCCCACCTCAGCCTCCTGAGTAGCTGGTACCACAGGTCCACACCACCACGCCTGGCTAATTTTTTTGTGTTTTTGTGTAGAGATGGGGTTTTACCACATTGCCCAGGCTGGGCTCAAACAATCCACCAGCCTCCACCTCCCAAAGTGCTGGGACTACAGGCGTGAGCCATCATGCCCAGCCAAATCCCTTAATAATAATAATAATAATTAATAATAATAATTATTATTATTATTATTTTGAGACTGAGTCTCGCTCTGTTGCCCAAGTTGGAGTGCAGTGGCACGATCTTGGCTCACTGCAAGCTCTGCCTTCCAGGTTCATGCCATTCTCCTGCCTCAGCCTCCTGAGTAGCTGGGACTACAGGCGCCTGTCATCACGCCTGGCTAATTTTTTGTATTTTTAGTAGAGATGGGGTTTCACCGTGTTAGCCAGGATGGTCTCGATCTCCTGACCTCATGATCCGCCCGCCTCGGCCTCCCAAAGTGCTGGAATTACAGGCGTTAGCCACCGCACCCGGCCATCCCTTAATTATTATCATGGATATTGCTATGACACTTCAGAGCTGACTGGGCTCTGCAGTTGAGAATTACTGAGAATTGCTGCTCCAGGCTCGAATCCATCACCTTCGGTGATGATTGGGCTTCTCCATCCAGGCAGACACTAGTCACCACTTAAGGTGGGTTTGAGGAGTTTCACCCTTCCTTTTGGTGTTGGTGGGAGATTAATAGGGAAGTGGAGCTCAGGGACCCCCAGCAAGGACCCTTGCATCTTTGTGAGGTTGAGCCTGGTGTGGTGGGAGGAGGGAGTCCAGGAAAACCATCAGGATGTGCTGATGATAAGCGCTGGGGAATCTCAGTGTGAAAGGAGAAACACTGAACGTGGCTTGGCTTGTGGAGAGGAGATGCTGTTTGGCGTTCTTCTGAGATGTGCTCACCCTTCATGCCTAACGGCCTTGCTGGACCACAGCATGGATGCTTATGAGTTACTGTGTGTCAAATTTAGGCTCACTTTTGCCTAAACTTGTGTATTTCCTCGGGTGGTAATTTGACCTTTTCATCTGTTGACAACCTTAAAAAGTTGCAGGAACTTTGCCCTCATGGTGGGCATCTCATGATCATAATGAAGTTATAAATTAAAGTCAAAATTAAGAAGTTAAACTCCACACATACACACAACCTAGTAGGAAATACATGTAAATATTTACCTCATCCCTCTGAATTAGGAGGGCCTTTCAAAGCATTTAGATGATGGCTGATATCCCAAAGGGAAAAGGATCTGACAATATGAAAAAAGAAAAAAAAGGTGGGTGGGTGTGGTGGCTCACGCCTGTAATCCCAGCACTTTGAGAGGCCGAAGTGAGGGGATTGCTTGAGTTGTGAGTTTGAGACCAGCCTGGGCAACATAGTAAAACCCTGTGTCTGCTAAAAATACAAAAAACAAAAAAACCAGAAACCACCACCAACAAAAAAAACAACAAAACCTAAATAAAAGGTATAAAACATTCACAACAAAATGCTAAAAAGCAACAACAAACAACTATTTATGGCAAACATTTTCCCCTGACAAATATGCATGGCAAATATTTTCCAGAATATATTTGTCTTATATACAAGAACACAGAATTACTAGCTTTAATGTTGATACTGCTATATACATAAAACACAAACTGATTAGAAAATTATTAACACAAAAGTAGAAAAGTGGGCAAAAATGTGAACAAATGATCATAGATAAAATAAAAATGATTTGTAAATATAAGAGAAAAAGGTTAACTACTGTAATAACCAAAGAAAGGCAAATTAAAACAAGATACTCTTTTTACCTATCAAATGATTTTTAAAAATCTATCAGATTTTGAAGAATTAGATGAAGTGGATACTTTCCTGTACTTACGTTTTTGGAGAGCCATTTAGCATTATCTATTAACAACCTAAAATGTTCATTTCCTATTGGATCAATGATTCGACTTCTAGGAATCTAAGGCGATAACCCAGAATGCAGTCAAAAATTCCAGTAAAAATAGTTATTGCAGGGTGGTTTTAGTACAGAATTGAAAACAACTTATGCCCACATAAGAAGTTAAATGATGCTACAAACACATGGTAAACTATCACATGGTCAATTAAAGTTAGACTTTCTATTAATTTTTTTTTGTTTTTATTTTTGAAACGGAGTCTCACTCTGTCACCCAGCCTGGAGTGCAGTGGCACGATGTCGGCTCACTGCAACCTTCACCTCCTGGGTTCAAGCAGTTCTCTCGCTCAGCCTCCTGAGTAGCTGGGATTACAGGCATCTGCCACCACGCTCGGCTAATTTTTGTATTTTTAGTAGAGACGGGGTTTCATCATCTTTGCCAGGCTGGTCTCGAACTCCTGACCTCGTGATCCACCCGCCTTGGCCTCCCAAAGTGCTGAGATTACAGGTGTGAGCCATCGCGCCTGGCCTCTGTTAATTTTTCATGACAGAGGTGAATGCTCATGATATACATCTGTAACTATGGTATAATTCCAAAATACTATTGTTATTATTTGCTCTTGTTGCCCAGGCTGGAGTACAGTGGCATGATCATAGCTCACTGCAGCCTTAAACTCCTGGGCTCAAGTGATCCTCCTGCTTTGGCCTCCCAAAGTGCTTTGGGAGGCCAAAGCAGGAGGATCACATTGAGCTACTGTGCCTGGCCTAATTCCAAAATATTAACAATGCTTCTCCCTGGACTGTGGGGTTATAGAAGATCCCTGCTCTTCCTCCCCAACCCTTCTTCTAGTGTAGTGGTCAAGAGCTAGGCCTTGGGGTCAAACCCAACTCCATCTTCAAAGCCAGTGGAGGCTGGTTGAGTCTCTCTCACTCTTCATCTCTAACACAGACCCTCCTGCTTCCTTGCTTGCTTATAAGGACCCTTGTGATTACATTGGGCTTTGCTGGATAATCCAGGATCATCTCCCTATTTTAAGATCAGCTGGCTAGCAACCTTAATCCAGCTTTAATTCCCCTTTACCATGTAAGGTAACATACTCACAGGTTTGGATGGCCGTTATTCTGCTTACCACACTAGCTGTGTGATCTGGGGGATGTCATTTCTCCGAACCTGTTTCTTCATCTGTGACATGGTCTCTCAACCCCAGCACCATTGGCGTTTTGGGCTGGATCATTCTTGGTTGTGGGGCTGGGCTGTGCACTGTAGGATGTTTAGCAGCATCCCTGGCCTTTCTCCATTAGATACCAGTAGTAACTGCCCTGCCCCCCACAATGCGGCAACCAAACACATCTTCAGATTTTACCACATGTCCCTTGGAGGCAAAGTCACCCCTGTTTAAGAACTGATCTATGAAGTAGCTATAGTTCTCAACTCCTGGTGTAGTTGCACAGAAGATCAGACAAGACGGTGTATGGAAAAGGTCTAACGTAGAGACAGTGCATAGCAAGGTGCCCCCAAATGACATGTCCCTGGATTTCACTTTTCTGAATGCATGTACTGTTATAGTCATTAAAACTAAAGTTATGGCCGGGCGCGGTGGCTCACACCTGTAATCCCAGCATGTTGGGAGGCTGAGGCAGGTGGATCACTTGAAATCAGGAGTTTAAGACCAGCCTGGACAACGTGGTGAAACCTCATCTCTACTAAAAATACAAAAATTAGCCGGACATGGTGGCGCACGCCTGTAGTCCCAGCTACTCGGGAGGCTGAGGCAGGAGAATTGCTCGAACCCGGTGGGTGGAGGTTGCAGTGAGCTGAGATCACGCCACTGCACTCCAGCCTGGGTGACAGAGTGAAACTCCATTTAAAAAAAGGAAAAAAAGATAAAAACACCCCAAAAATTAAAGTTATTAAAAATCAACTCTTAGTAGTTGGATGGTAGACTTGAAGAGTGAATACCGCCAAAGGCAGCCAGGTGTGGTGGTATGTGCCTGTAGTCCTAGCTACTTGGAGGCTGAGGCAGGAGGATCACTTGAGCCTCAGAGTTTGAGGCCATCCCGGGCAACATAATGAGACCTTGTCTCTCTGAAAAAAAAAAAAGGAAAAAATGTCCTCAAAGGCAAAGGGTGCCTTTTCATTGAGAACACTAAAAATGAATTTTAATTATTCAAATAGTGGATTAATTCCTATTATAAAAAATTCAGGCTGGGTGTGGTGGCTCATGCCTGTAATCCCAGCACTTTGGGAGGCTGAGGTGGGTGGATCATGAGGTCAGGAGATCGAGACCATCCTGGCTAACACGGTGAAACCCCGTCTCTACTAAAAATACAAAAAATTAGCCGGGCGTGGTGGCAGGTGCCTGTAGTCCCAGCTACTCGGAAGGCTGAGGCAGGAGAATGGCGTGAACCCAGGAGGTGGAGCTTGCAGTGGGCCGAGATTTTGCCACTGCACTCCAGACTGGGAGAGAGAGTGAGACTCTGTCTCCAAAATAATAATAATAATAATAATTCAAACATTATAGACAAGAATAATATTTTCCTTTATCTCCTTGTCTCCCACTCTCTATCATTACCTCCCCGGAGATGACCCTGGAGTGTTAGTGTCCTGAAGGCAGAGACTTCACTTGTACTTTTTCATCACTTTATCTCCAGAGCAAGAGTAGTGCCAGGCACACAGTAAAATGAATGGGTTTAGTGAGTATTCTTCAGTTCTTTAAAAAAAAATTTGCTATATAAATCTCAGTGATTGTTATCATAATCCAGTTCCATATGGTCTGGATATAAAAGCCATATTTACTACGCCATATGGTCAAGTTACTTAACCTCACAAAAGCTTAAATGGATAACAATACTACTGCATGGCATGGTTGTGAGGAATTCCAGGCTTTTTGCCATGCATTTATACATGAACACACACACATGCATACACACACACACATTTTAATTTAGTATATCTGTGATTCCATATATTCTGCAGTTTGCTTTTATCATTTACTATGTCCTAGAGTCTTTCCAAGTCAGTATATATACTGCCACCTCATTCTTTTTTCTGCTGTGAGGATGAATCATGGTTTACTTAAGAGATGATAACAAACTCCCTGGCCTCTCCTCCCAGGATCTGGCAGGAGCTCAGAGAACGTCTCTTGCTAAATCTCTGTCTGGTTGAGTAAGGTGCTCTGCAGGCTGGAGGAGCCTGTTGATATTTTAGTTTTCATCAACTGTGCAAATCTGTGAGTCTTTTTGGTTTGAGTGTGTCAGTCTTGTCTGGAAATCTACAGTGGGACTATTTTTAGCCTGTTAGATCAGGGGGTCTGCCGCTCTGTGGTCCAGTTGGTCATCTGCAGGCGCGGTCTCCAGCAAACGATCACAAGCTCTTTAAGATGTGCCTGGGCTTGGGGGGACCTGTCTCGCAGGCTTTTGTGGAACCTTCAATTCCTGGATTGTAAAACAGGGCTGCAGGTCTCCTGGGATGAGCTCCAGCCAAGAGGTAAGGGACTGGAGAGGGATTCTTGGGCCCTTTCCCAGTTCTGCTCAGACTGTCTGTATGGTGATGCATGGACACTGATGGAACATTTGCAGTCTGGCCTCAGCCTCTGCCTCAGCTCCACAAAAGCTGCAAACAGTCACACCTCTGTGCCTTTGCACAAGCCACTTCCTCTGCCAGGAATACCTTTCCCTTCTTTTTTTGAGACAAAGTCTCACTGTGTCGCCCAGGCTGGAGTGCAGTGGTGCGATGTCAGCTCACTGCAACCTCGCCTCCCAGTTCAAGTGATTCTCGTGCCTCAGCCTCCTGAGTAGCTGGGATTACAGGCACCCTTCCTCCTTTTTGGCCTTCAAGGCTCAGCTCAAATGTCCCCTCTTCAGGAAAGCTTCCTCCTTTCCTATGCAGCAGAGCTGGTCACTTTGTCCTCCAAGACCCCAGGGACTTTGTACTTGCTACCTCCTGGCCACAAGGCAGGACAGACCGCTGCCACCTGTCTGTTCCCTTCACCAATGGGGGCTTCTGGAAAGAGGGACCCTCAGTGCTCTCCTGGTGCCTGGTACATCATGGGACTTTGCAAATATCTGTTGGGTGACAGAAGCTCAGTGACTGCGGAATAATGTGATGAGTGCCACTGGAGAAGGAGCTGAGATAATGTGATCGGGAAACAAGGGCTGTTTTCAAGGGGCCACGCCTAGCTGGGTCTGCTCAGGATGCATCTCATCCTCAAAGTGGTCCTTACAGGCTGCAAAGAGAAACCCAGTGTCAGAGACATGAATTTAACTCAGCTGAAGTCTCTCTCAAATTTCTAGAAAAAGATTAACGGAAGATGCTAATTATTACACTGGTGCAAAAGTAATTGCGGTTTTTGCCATTACTTTTCTTGGCAAAAACCGCAATTACTTGTGCACCAACCTAATATTTCAGTGATAGTAATTATGCATGTATCTAAAAGACAAAGCATCTTGAAGCACTCTCTGTGTTGAAAGTCATGTTGGATGAACAGAATAATGGTCCCCTTTCTAGGAATCTGACCCTCAGAAGCCCAGCCATCTAGGAAGAGGCCGAGAAGTTGGGCGTGAGTAAAAGGCTTTGGGTAACTCTCTCCGTGTTCTACTGAGTAGTTTTGCTATACAGAAGAGTCAGCTCCTTTCTAGGAACCTGTTAAATCTTTACATACATTTGTAACATTTTCTTTGACGACTCATGGTCAGCTCAGGTCATTGAGTTGGTGGTGATAGAGGAGGTGGTGCTAGACATACGCTCAGCTACTTCTACAGATAGTACTGTGGGATGGCAGAATGTAGTAATTTGGTAATGTCAATTCTGAGTTATTGGGAACGTGTTAAATTTCATTTACTCTGCTTAAAAAGTCAGGAAGTGCCTAATACATTTAGTTTAGAAAATGATTAGCACACCTGACTGGGTGCGGTGGCTCATGCCTATAATCCTAGCACTTTGGGAGGCCAAGGTGGGCGGATCACCTGAGACCAGGAGTTTGAGACCAGCCTGGCCAACATGGCGAAACCCCGTCTCTACTAAAAATACAAAAATTAGCCAGGCATGGTGGCATACGCCTGTAGTCCCAGCTACTTGGGAGGCTGAGACACGAGAATCGCTTGAGCCTGGGAGGCAGAGGTTGCAGTGAGCCAAGATTGTGCCACTGCAATCCAGCCTGGGTGACAGAGTAAGACTCTGTTAAAAAAAAAAAAAAAAAGAAAAGAAAATGATGAGCACACTAGTTGGTGTTTTGAGTGTCTACGATGTGGTTACATTCGCTTAGGTGGTGTCTCTCCTTTCTCAGCACCACGAGGTAAATAATAAAAATGGTGGGTAGCCAGGCATTGGTGGTGCATGCCTGTAGTCCCACCTTCTTGGGAGGCTTACATGAGAGGATCACTTGAGCCCAGGAGTTGGAGACCAGCATAACGTAGCAAGATCCTGTTTCTTTTCCTTTTTTGGGGGTCGGGGGGACAGAGTCTTCCTCTGTTGCCCAGACTGGAGTGCAATGACACAATCTCGGCTCACTGCAACCTCCGCCTCCTGGGTTCATTCAATTCTCCTGCCTCAGCCTCCCAAGTAGCTGGGATTATAGATGTGTGCCACCACACCCAGCTAATTTTTGTATTTTTAATAGAGACGGGGTTTCACCATGTTGGCCAGGCTGGTCTCAAATTCCCAACCTCAAGTGATCCACCCGCCTTGGCCTCCCAAAGTGCTGGGATTACAGGTGTTAGCCACCATGCCTGGCCTAGCAAGACCCTGTTTCAAAAACAGCAAACAAAAAACCCATAAGTAACCCAGCTAGCAGTGTGCTAAGATCTCTCTTCTGGCTCCTCATTTAAATTCCAGTCACCCAGGGAGGAAGGTATCATGAGTAATCCCATTTTATAGATGTGGAGGCTGAGGCTAAGAGAGGGAATGCAACACACCCGGGGTCACACAGCCAGCAAGAACTTGATGGGAATTGGAACCCAGGCTAGCAGATTCCAAAGCTGGTGCCCTTCACCCATCAGCTCTCGACTGCTAAGGTTTTCCTCTCTTGTTTCTGCAGACTGCAGCCTGGTGGGTGTGTCTGCAGCCTGGTGGGTATCTCTAGCTGTCCTTTAACTTCTCCATTTCCCTCAGTTCCCTGGGAAGGTTCAGGGTGGTGGGCTTGCCTTTCAGGATGCCTTTCATCGTCAGGGCCCCTGTGTCCACTGCTGTGACATTTGGTGAGGAACAGCTCCCTTCCTGGAGCCAAAGAGCATTCATTGTCTGGCCACAGGAAAAGCACACCACATGTCCCCTGACGACCTGAAGATGAATCCTGACTGCCTGGACATGCCTGGGCGGGTGTACCCATGGCCTGTGGTTGAACCAGCCACACCTCATCTCTTGGCCAGAGGTAATGTCCAGGCTCATCTCTCTGTGTAGTAACTGGACCCAGCTGGAGGGTGGGAGGTGATAGTTCCTGGGAAGTGCGGTCCAGGGTCCTGGCCAGGCAGTCACAGTGGCTGCTCTGCAAGCTGCCCTGAGGCTGAGGGCTGTGAGTCCTGGGATCTGCTGGGGAAGATCACACCAGCTGCCCCTAGCTGCTGCCTGCAGCTGGAGGCCACAGGCCCCCCATGTTGAAGAAGTGTCACCTTCAAAGGGAGGTCACCATGCAGCAGCATCATGGCTGGAAAGGACCAGAGTGAGTGAGAGCCAGCATCGCTGTTTCTGATCCACCAGTGACCTGCTACACAGAAATGGCAAGTTATTTCTCTTCTCTGGATCTCAGATTTCTCACCCTCAAATAAAAGGGCACGCAGTGGCATGGAACCACGCTGACACCTATCACTGTTAAACGAGGCCAGGACACAGTCTGATCCCCATCTTCACTTTTTGTTGTTGTTAAATGAAACAGTTGGTATGTATCTTTGCTTCTATATATTTCGTGTAAAAAATATGGGGATATATAAGAAAATGTATATAAAAGTGTAGAAGGATATATATGAAATTGCTAACAGTGGTCTTCTCCAGGAGGTAGAATTATGGGTAGCTTTTTTGCATAGTTATAGGTTTACTTTTTTTTTTTTTTTAATTGAGATGGAGTCTCACTCTGTCACCCAGGCTAGAGTGCAGTAACGTGATCTCAGCTCACTGCAACCTCCACCTCCCAGGTTCAAGTGATTCTCCTGCCTCAGCTTCCAAAGTAGCTGGGATTACAGGCACATGCCACCACACCCAGCTAATTTTTGTATTTTTAGTAGAGATGGGGTTTCACCATGTTGACCAGGCTGGTCTCAAACTCCTGACCTCAGGTGATCCACCTGCCTTGGCCTCCCAAAGTGCTGGGATTACAGGCGTGAGCCACCGTTCCCGGCCTGTTTACTTATTTTTTTAAAATACAAAAAATTTGAAAGCAGGATGTTGGGTTCTAAATCCTGAGCTCTGTCTTATCCTTGCTGCTGCCTTCACCCTGAAAGCCCGGCAATGATTGCCTCCCTTGCCTCTAGAGACTGAAGCCAGCTCACCTCAGGCACTGGGTTCTCCTGCCAGAATGGTCTCAGTAGCTGCACCTGCCGGTTTGGCCTCCTTCTTCCTAATGTTGCAGCATTGCACACCTGAGCATGCTTTCAGCTAGGATTTGGTGGTGCCAATCTCCATTTTTAAATAGCCTAACTAGAAGTCAGTATGCTATCTGCTTCCTCATCTGTCATCATTGCACCCTGTCCCACCCCCAGAATCAAGTGGCAGACAGGCCAGGAGGGGTGAGAGGTGGAGCAGACGTGGCCCGGGAGTGGGGCCCTGCGGCTCGCTCTGCTTGCTTCTCCCTCTCCAGCCATTCTCTAGGATCACTCCTGTCCCATGCCTGTTTGCTCTGCCTCCTCACTGTCCCCTAGTAGATTGTGTTCAGCCATCAAGGCCAGCTCACGTGCCATCTCAAGCCTTCAGTGGTTGAAGCAGCCTTCGTGTATTCCTTCCCTGGGTCTGTCTGCACAACACCTCCCTCATGCCCCAGGCTCCTGGTAGGGTTGTTGGTTACAGCTGTGCTCCTGCCACAGGTGGGCAGATGACACAGACTGATCAGTTTGAATATCCTGTCTCCCTGGTGACGGTCACAAAGATTGGTTCAGGCATGGGCATGTGACAAGTCAGACCCTTTCCTGGGAATGATGTTATGAGAGAGACACATGATCATTTTGCTGTCACTACTCACATGGGATATGATGAGTCTGTGACTGCAGTGGTCATCTTTCCTCCACAGGAAGAGCATCTCCCTGCAGAAGTAAACCACGTACAGAGCCCTAATGACATCGTTGCTTCAGCCCCTGGATCCAGCCAGGCCTGAAGCAGGATAACCCTGGACTTCCCAGTGAGGTGAGCCAGTAAGTCTCCTGTTTGTTTGAGCTGATTTGATTTGGGATTCTGTTCCTTGAACCTGAAGGAGACTTGAGTGGCACAACTTCCCTGACTCCCCACAGTCCTCTTCTGCTCGAGTTAGTAACTCATGCATCTACTTCTGTGCGACACTGTTGCTCCTTGCTGCCGCCTTCCTCAGCAGGACTCCCTGGCCCTCTTCGGGCCCACAGCTCTGATGCCATAGGTGGTAGTTAGTGAAGGGTGACTGAGTGAACCAGAGGAGATGTGCGTGGATATAGCCACCTTGAGACTCTTTCTGTAGCTGCTGACACTCCTGCTCAAGGACAGGCTGGGTCTTAACTTACCTGCAAGGAGGCTTTAAAAAAAAAAAAAACAAACAGGCTGGGTGTGGTGGCTCACACCTGTAATCCCAGCTCTTTGGGAGGCCAAGGTGGGCGGATCACCTGAGGTCAGGAGACCAGCCTGGCCAACATGGTGAAAACCTGTCTCTACTAAAAATACAGAAATCAGCTGAGCATCATGGCGCACCCCTGTAATCCCAGCTACTTGTGAGGCTGAGGCAGGAGAATTGCTTGAATCCAGGAGGTGGAGATCGCGCCACTGCACTTCAGCCTGAGCGACAGAGCGAGACTCTGTCTCAAAAACAAACAAAAAAACAACCCTACCCCCCAAACCAAACACACACACACACACACACACACACACACACACACACACACACACACACACACACAGATCTAGCACTACCGGCCAGCATTCCTACTTTAGGAATGAGGCTGGGCTTGAGCAGTGCCTTGGAGATCGGCTTCTGATACCTGCCGTGGCTTAGAGCACAGACAAAGCTGATTCTGGACGGAATGAGAAAGCTCCAAGCCATAGCACTGACACCTGTTGGCATTCAGGGCACGTCTTGGCCTCCTGGAGGGCAGCCAGGAGCCAGCCAGTAGGTCCGAAGCAGGTCTGCTGGTAGAAATGGGGCAGTGTCATGGACAGGTTTGTTTGGAAAGTAATCTTGACATGCACAACTTCAGCTCCTGAGGAAAAGTTCAGATTTATTTAGTGTGATGCAATCCCAGGACATAGGCACTGTTTTCAGTGTAGCTGCAAGAATAAAAGTTATGATTTTTTTTTTTTTTAAGACGGAGTCTCACTCTGTTGCCAGGCTGGAGTGCAGTGGCGTAATCTTGGCTCACTGCAACCTCTGCCTCCTGGATTCAAGCGATTTTCCTGCCTCAGCCTCCCAAGTAGCTGGGACTACAGGTGCTTGCCACCATGCCCAGCTAATATTTGTATTTTTAGTAGAGACAGGGTTTCACCATATTGGCCAGGCTGGTCTTGAACTCCTGACCTTGTAATCCACCTGCTTCGGCCTCCCAAAGTGCTGTGATTACAGGCGTGAGCCGCCACACCCGGCCATGATGGGTTTTTTTTAAGAAAATGGAATCAAATGATCAACATGTTTCGAGGTCTGCAACTTGTAGAAAGCTTGGTGGACAGTCAAGGAAATGTTTCCTATAATAAATTAGAAAGTGTTTGCTTTTTTCCTCTAGCTAATCTTTCATAATAAATTTGATCATAGTAGGGCAGGATTAAAAAAAGTAATTCTTCCCTGAACCTTTACATCTGCTGGTCTCAAATTGTCAGAAAAGTACTTTAATAAATATGAAATTGATGAAGGTAAAATGTTAATTCTACAATTTGCTTATATTTTATTTGGATTTGTGGAAGTCACCCTCTCTTCCTTATATTGGCCTCCAAGTAAATACCATGATTGTGAATTAGGTATTTAGTAAGCCCACATATGCTGGTTTTTAGCAGAAGTATGGCCAGTAGGGAAAGCAAATCCGTATCTAAAGATTCTATTCCAATTAGAAAAGTTTTGCCCCTCCCGTGATTGAAATGATACAATGTCATCAACTTGCCACTGGATCACTGGCTGGTTCCCCTGGGGAATGGTGACATATCTGTAGCCAGGTGGCCCTAAGGAATGGAAGAACATGTTCTACATGAGCCCATGTAGAGCCTCTATCCATGATGCCATGACCACTTTGCTTGGTGTTGGTTCAGGGCCAGTGTTTAGTAATCCCTCAAAAGTCTAGTTATTTCCTCTTCTCCAATGCATAGTAACCTGGCCGATGGTTGCAGGTCGCGTTGGGAAGGCTATATTGGAATGTAGCTGAGCTCTTTCTGAAGGGGACAGGGTAGATTGTATTATCCAAACATGGCTGCATTAAATGTAGCCCATCTCACATGCTCTAGTTATGTATGACGTTGAGACTCCTCCATTGAGATATGGGGTATATGTCTCTTTATTGAAATATGAGCTGTCAGTTCTAAAAAACAGAACTTAGAAGAAGTGATGCTGCTTGGAATCTGAAACTAGGCACTAAAAGGTGATTTAGATTTAGTTTTCATCTGGTTCTCTCTCTCTCTCTTTCCCTCTCTCCCTCTCTCTCTCCCTCTCTCCCTCTCCCCATTGTGCCTTGGGAATCCTGAGCCCACATACAAGAAGTCTGGCTATCCTGGACAGACCACAAGTGAAGGCCACATAAAGACAGAGAGAGGTAGTGGAGGGGTCCCAGCTATTCTAGTCCCCAGCAATTTGAGTCCTTTAAGCTTCAACCACCAGACATCCGGATGAGCCTTCAGATGATTCTGGCCCCCAGCCTGAGTTGTTCCAGCTGAGGCCAAGTAGCACAGGATGACTTGTTCCCAAGAAGCCCTGCCCCAAATGCGGATTTATAAGCAGAAAATGGTGTTGTTTTAAGCCACTAAATTCTGATGTAGTTTGTTACACTGCATTATTTATAGAGGCTTTGGGCCTGTGGACTAGCTCAAGTCTGGGAATGGCTGATGTCAGTTCAGAGCCAGTGTTTAATAATTTCTAAAAGTCTAGTTATTTCCTCTTCTCCAGTGTACAGTAACCTGGCCAATGGCTGCAGGTCATGTTGGGAAACGTATATTGGTAGTGTGGCTGAGTTCCTTCTCAAGGGGCAGGGTAGATTGTATTATCCAAACATGGCTGCATTAAATGGAATCCATTTCACCTGCTCTAGTTATGATGTGATATTGAGACTCCTTCATCAAGACTCTTTGACTTTGACTACTGTGCTAATTCAAGTCAAACTTCTGATCAAGAGCTTTTCTGTTTATATAAACCTAGTGAGTGGCAGGTTGCCCATTTCTTTCAGTTCTAGGGAGACCATGATCTTTTAGCCTATGACATAGATGTAGTCTTGTCCAACCATTAACACTTTGGTTCTGTTGCTCATTACGGAAACCATGCCAGCCTGGCCTCTGGTGGCTCCGTGCCATCCCTGGGCTTCTGCTTCCCTGGGATTTCATTTTTCCTATTGAATTCAGGGAACCCAGTTTGACACCATTATCATTTCCGGTCTACTGAAAATACCCACGTGGAGATCTTCAAGGGTGTGGTGTAACCCCACCAAAGTATTTCTCAAAGCCTGGGTGAAGGGAGTGGCCTCCAGATGCTTCCAGAGGACATAGTTGGAGGGCAAGTGAGAAGTCTCACACAGTAAACTCACTCCAGTATTCCAATACCCTGAGCCTTTGGATATAGTCCTCTAGGGTACAACAAGGAAGTTTTATCACCTCAACCTCATTTGCTCTAGACACATTTGGGTCTATGATTTAAGATCCAAGAACCAAGCCAATAAGAACTGGAAGCCTTCTGTCTATGACACCTTTTAGTATAGAGTCTGAGTTAAGGTCTGTGATAGAGAACTTCCTACGCTGAGATATTAATGTAAAATATAGGCCCTCTGGGGCCCTTTGCAGAAGCAAATCTAAGACTGTCAACAGTAATTCTTTCACAGTTCAGGAGCCATGGGACTGCTGAAGATGAGTTCAGAGTCCAGAATCACAAGGGACATGAAGAATTACGCAGAGGAAGAGATCAGATGTAGGACAAGGATTATAAGAACCTGAGGCCATTTGAATTTACTGAAGAGAGAGAGAGGAAAAAAAATGGAAAGAAACAATAAGGAAAAAACAGGGTACCATAATAAAAGAAAAAACAGATTTGTAGAAGAACCAAATTTTATTTCTAGAAAAAACAGTCATTGAAATGAAGCCATTCATCCTTCTGTAAGAGACAGCTTAAAACAAGGAAATGAAGACACTCAGTAGATAGGTTAATAGCAGGTTAGACACAAGGAGAAAATCAGTGATGAGATTCTCCCACATGCAATACATAATGATAAAAAGGAGACTATAAAAGAGAGGTTAAGAGATGTGGAAGATAGGATGAGAAAGTCCAACATGCATCTAATAGGTATTCCAGGAAGCACAGCATGGAGCAACTCAGGGAGAAGTAATATTTTATTTATTTTTTGAGACACAGTCTTGCTCTGTTGCCTAGGCTGGAGTGCAGTGGTGTGATATCAGCTCACTGCAACCTCTGCCTCCCAGGTTCAAGTGATTCTCCTGCCTCAGCCTCCCAAGTAGCTGGGATTAACAGGCATGTGCCACCATTTGTGGCTAAATTTTGTATTTTTAGTAGAGACGGGGTTTCACCATGTTGGCCAGGCTGGTCTCGAACTCCTGACATCAAGTGATCTGCCCACCTCAGTCTCTCAAAGTGCTGGGATTACAGGCATGAGCCACTGGGCCAGGCAGAGAAGTAATATTTAAAGAGATCATGGCTGAGAGTTTTCTAGAATTGATGAAAGATATGAATCTTCATATTGAAAGTGGAGAAAAGAGAGTGTTTTACCTCTGAAAGTAAAAACAAGTAAATCTAAACTTATATACAAGGAGTAAAATTGCAGAAAACCAGAAACAACGATGAATCTTAAAAGCAACCAGACATAAATGAATTATCTACAAAATAACAGTGATCTGGCTCACAGCAGACTTAGTAACAATAGAGGCCAGAAGACAATGGAACGATATAATAAAGATGCCACTGCAAATAATTGTTAATCAAAAATTCTGTAGCCAGCTACGTGTGAGGGTGAAAGAAAAGACATGTTCAGACAAAGTCCAAGAGACTCTAGCACTCACAGATCTTTGCTGAAAGCATCAATAAAGGATGCATTCCATTAAGATATAATTTAAGCCTAGAAGGAAAAAATGGGACGTAAGAAGTAACTGTGAGACAATAATTTGGTAATTAAATCTAAATAAGCATGGAGTGTATAAAAAACAGTGGTTAAATAGCAACGAGTTTTGGGGATTCAAAAGTGCTAGACCACAACAACTTGGAAAATGGTGGTGAGATTGGAGGAAAGATCCTAAGGTCTTAGTGTCATTGATGTGACACAATGTGTAATGACACTGTGTAACTTGGAATCTTGTTACATATTTATTAAAATATGATGGCAACTAGCTAAAATCATTTAAGTATTTGAAGTCAGTAGAAAAAGAATCTTCTAAAAAACCCAGAATTTAGCACAAACAGCTATTGTTGAAAAAAAAAAAAAAAAAAAAAACAACAAACCCTGATTAACCAAATAGAAATCAGAAAAGGAGAAAAAAGAAGCAAAGAAAAAGCAAAGTAAAAACAAAACACAAAATAGAATGCTGGAAGGAAATCTGAATTCTTCAGTTATCACAATACATGTAAGTGGATAGTGCTTACCGTTTAAAAAACAGAAATTCTCAGACTGGATTAAAAACACTATCGGTGCACACCTGTGGTCCCAGTTACTTGGGAGGCTGAGCTCAGGAAATCAAGGTTGCAGTGAGATGTGATCATGCTACGCCACTCCAGCCTTGGCGACAGTGAGACCCTGTCTCAAAAAACAAACAAAACTAACAAACAGCCCCAAACACCAGCCCTACCAACACTAACAACACCACCCCCACCCCCAACTTGAATCCGGCTTTGTGCTATTAACAGTGGCACATCTGGAAGACAAGGGTACTGAAAGTTTGAAAGAAACAGAAAGCATATACCCAACACTTCCGACCAAAAGAAAGCTAGTGTTGGCTGGGCGCGGTGGCTCACACTTGTAATCCCAGCACTTTGGGAGGCCAAGGCAGGTGGATCACAAGGCCAGGAGTTCAAGACCAGCCTGGCCAAGACGGTGAAACCTTGTCTCTACTAAAAATACAAAAAAATTAGCTGGGCGTGGTGACAGGTGCCTGTGATCCTAGCTACTCGGGAGGCTGAGGCAGAGAATTGCTTGAACCCGGAAGGCGGAGGTTGCAGTGAGCCAAGATCCCACCACTGCACTCCAGCCTGGGCAACAGAGTGAGACTCTGCCTCAAAAAAAAAAAAAGGAAAGGCAGTGTAGCAATATTATCATCAGACACATTGCATGAGAAAGAGGGCTTACATCATGTAAAACGAACAATTCACCAGGAAGATACACCTGGACTTGGATCTCTCCCCACATTTGATTCAAATATTTATAGGAAATAGACAATTAGAAGAAGAAATGGAAAGATTTGCAGTCTTAGTGGGAGATTTTAACATAGTCTTCTGGAAAATGAGAGCTGTAGTAGGGAAACAAATTAGCACAGATACAGAAGTTTCAAAAACCATCTTTATCAATCTCAGTCAGATACATACATAGAGACCTCTAGCCCTGTATTTATCATTTAAATATATATATATATATTCAAGTATGTGTGGAAATTTAAAAAAACTGATTATTTACTAGCTCAAAGCAGGTCTCAATAAATACCAAAGAACTACTATATACAGACCACAGTCTTAAACCACAATCCAATAAAACTACAAATCAATCAATAGAAAAAGCCAAAAAGAAGGATGATTATGCTCAGTATTTCTCAATCACACTCACATCATGGGCAAGGGCATGGGTCCCAGACTGACAGTCACCACTGTGGACAGATACCCTCTGTTATTCCTGGGGCAAACCACCCCTTCCTGGGCAGGTGAGAGGATCCAAGGATGGAAAGTGTGTTGTAAGCATGACCCAGCTGGTGTCCTTGAGGCTGGTTGCAGTAGCAGCAGCACCTGGAGTGCTGGACAAAGTGGAGATGTCACTTCTAGTCTCTTCTCTTTGGCTTTTCCCTTAACTCCCTGCATACTCCAGATTCCCTTCTGGATGGAAACCCGTCTTCAGGCTAGGAGCAGCCTCCACCCTGAGTGCTATTGGGGACGGCCTGTTTTGACCTTTGCTTGTCTGTGGCCTGGACCCCATTGGGCCTTTTGGGGTGGGTGCTGAGGGAGCATCTCACTCTGTGGTGGCTTTAGGGCAGCTTTGGGTTTGGTCCAATGCTGGACCCCCAGGCAGAGGAAGAGAGGCAGTGTGTCATATGGAGAACGGTCTGAGATTCAAGCAGCCTGAGTTCTGGTCTCAGCCCCTCCCTAAGATGCTCCATGGCCTCAAACAAGTCACCACTGCCCCATGCCCCAGTGCATACCCTTTACCAAGCTACTCAGTACCTCAGAGGCAAGTTAGGACTCCAGGGGCCTTATCTGGGACTCTGGGTCACCAGGGACAGAAACCCATCTCAGACTGGCTCACACAAAAAGGGAATTGATTGGCTGATGAAACTGGGAAGCTCAAAAGTGGCACTGGCTTCAGTTTGGCAGGATCCAGAGCCTCAAACAAGCCCACTTAGGACTTTGTCCCTCTCTCCATCTGCCAGCACTACCGTCCCCTGCACTAGCTTCTGCTGAGGCTCATATGCTCCACTCTCGGCAGGGATGGCATCTGTAGATCCAGGCTTCCATCCAATCAGCTTTGGAGCCCCAGTGCAGATTCAGGCTTTTATCCAATCAACTTTGGAGCCCCAGTGCAGACCCAGGCTTCCATCCAATCAGCTTTGAGGCCCCAGTGCAGATCCAGGCTTCCATCCAATCAGCTTTGAGGCCCCAGTGCAGATCCAGGCTTCCATCCAATCAGCTTTGAGGCCCCAGTGCAGATCCAGGCTTCCATCCAATCAGCTTTGAGACCCCAGTGCAGATCCAGGCTTCCAGCCAATCAGCTTTGAGGACCCAGTGCAGATCCAGGCTTCCATCCAATTAGCTTTGGAACCCCAGTGCAGATCCAGGCTTCAATCCAATCAGCTTTGGAGCCCCAGTGGAAAGATAATGCCTCTTCTCTGACAGTTTTAGCAAACATCCCAGGGTTGAATTTCATTGGCCTGTCAGGTCATGTACCCATCCCTGAACCAATCACTGTGGCAGAGGATTGGAACCCTCTGACTGTCCAGGGCATGGTCATGAGCTCATCCCAGAAGTGGAGGAAAGCAGTTTCCCAAGAAGTACAGGATATTAGAGAAGCAGCAGGCAGCAGCCTGGGGCAGGGCAGGTGGTTCCTGGGCATCTGACCTGAATGCAGAATAAATTTGGATCCTAAATTGCTTACACTTTGGAGGTGGCACATGAGTACACAATGAACTATAATACCAGGCAAATCATTTCAAAGCCTGTAATAGCAGCTCACATAATACACTGTTGAAATGCAAAGGAAGCAATGATTAATTGCTACTGGGGGTCAGGGACGGCTCCTCAGAGGAGGTGACATGTCTTCTGGCTTGCATCTCTCTCTTTACTTTCTGCCTGCATTCATGGGTGGCCAAGCCCTGTGGGTGACTCAGGGCTGAGCCTGGGAGCAGGACCTCAGCCTCCACTCCACCTGAGGAAAAATGTCAAGAATCGGCTGCAGCAGCTGTGAATCTGATTATTGGGAACTGAATGGCTTCTAAGGACTCCTGGAGGAGCCTGGCTTTGCACATCTAAATATGGAAATTTAATAACCATACTTGATATAACTGTTTATCTGCACCACTCCAGAGAGAACATTAGTCTTGGTATTTGCAATTTTACAGACATTAGGGGGCTGGTACCAAAACATTGGTTCATGAGTTTGAGGGTCTGAAGTGACAGAAGATGCTTCATTGTTTGGTTGATTGTTGATAGAATCATAGAATGTGAGAGTTGGGAGCCTTAGGTGGGATTTAGGTCAGAGATCTTCACATGGGGTCTATAGGCTCCTAAATTATAGGTAAAATTGTGCTTCCGTGTGTGTGTGTGTGTGTGTGTGTGTGTTCACGTTCTCTAGAAAGAGTGTTCATTGCTTTCATCAGATTCACAAAGGGATTTGTGACCACCAAAACACCAAGAACCCAGAGCTGGGGCCAAGCCCCTCAATTGGGGGTGGAGATAAATGGACCCCAAGGAGAAGGTATGCCCAAGAGAGCCCCTCAGGTCATTGTCCAAAGTGGTGCTCAACCTCAGGTGTCCAGATTCTGGGCTGGGGAGGTCTTCCTTTAAGCCAGGGGTTCCCTAGCCTGACTGAGCATCAGAACCCCCTGGGGGGACTAGCCAGCCACCTGATTTCCTGGGCTAGCTCCAGACCTGCTGAATCAGGGAATGGGTGAGCCCCAGGATCCTGTATGGCTAACAAGCTCCCTGGGTGGTTCTAATGCCCATCACCAGAACTGGTGCTGGGACAAAGATCTGGGTCCATCATTCAAGAACATGTTCCAAATGAGTGGAGGATAAAGGAGCCCTCTTCGATAGGGATGGGTAAGTAGGTATTGTGAAAGGAAAATAAATCTCAGGACCCTAAATCACTAAGCCAAGGGAAAAAGTCAAGCTGGGAACAACATTAGGCAAGCCTGCCTCCTATTTATTCTTAAATAAGATAGCCATACAGATAAAAAAGCGACATACCTCCCACATAATTTGCCCACAAGGAAATTCCTTGTGGGCTTCAAGATCTTTACCCTAAACCAGTTCTGTTGAATTTCACCCTGGCAATGTAAACTGATAGCTTGTCTTCACAGGTGTGGGACAGAAAGTCATCTCTCTGCTCACCTGAGACAAATGTGTATCTGATTGCTTCCTCTGCTTATGTAAAAGGCAGATTCACTGAGCCAGACTAAACTGTATCCAATGAAAGGCTGATCAAGGACTCGAAAGAAGGCAACCTTTTGTCTCTTATCTACCTATGACCTGGAAGCCCTCCCCCTTCGAGTTGTCCTGCCTTTCTGGACCAAACCAATGTACATCTTACACATATTGATTGATGTCTCATGTCTCCCTACAATGTATAACAGCCAGCTGTATCCTGACCACCTTGGGCATGTGGTCATCAGAACCTCCTGAGGCTGTGTTGTGGGCACGTCCTTAACCTTGGCAAAATAAGCTTTTCTATATTGATTGAGATCTGTCTCAGATATTTTGGATTCACAGTGTGTCCTTACAGGCGTTTCTGAGATTACTTTCATGTTTGGTGAATTGCTAGAAGGACTCATAGGGCTCAACATACAGTCATACCCATGGCTAGGATTTATCACAGCAAACCGATACAAAGAGAACTAGTAAATGGAAAAAATGCTTTGGACAAAACCTGGAGGAAATGAGGTGCAAGCTTCTAAGCGTCCTCTCCCAGCGGAGTCCATAGGATATGCTTAATTTCTCCAGCATCAGACTGAGAGAGCAGGTGTGAATGTTGTAAACTGGGGAAGCTTGTCTGTGCCTAGGAGTCCAGGGTTTTTATGAAGGGTCAATTTCATAGGCACTCTTTGCCTAGCATATATCAAATTACCAGACCCTCAGAAGGAAAGCAGCTGTCTAGCATAAACCACATTGTACAAACATTTAAACATTCCCTAATTGACAAACTGATTAGCCTGTCTTAACAGTTAGCAAATAGGGAAAATACTCCCCAAATCCAAGTTCCCAGATGCCAGCCCAGGGACAGTCTTTCAAGCAGTCCTTTCTAAGAACAGAAGTCTCAGGCCTGCTGTGTGAACCTTTTCTTTACAGTGGGGATGCCAGCTCACTTGACCACAATGAGGCACTATGCCATCAGCACTCTGGTGGGACCACCAAAGGATGGCCAGATGTATGGACACGCCTGTGTCTGCTGCAGACAGGGGACCACAGCAACTATATGTTGTGCAGCTCCTGGAAATCTGGTGTTCCTGTGACATCCACCAAACTGGATTCTCTGCTTCTTGATGTCACCAGCCTCCCACTTAAAGTTCAAGATATTTGTTTGACCAATCCCAGATGAGAACCTGGCATTTTTTTGCTTCTGCAGTGGGGTTTGGGCTCTGTCTCCCAGCAAGGCTCATAGATGAGTGTATTAGTCTTCTAGGGATCTCCTAGCAAGGTACCACAGACTGGGTGACTTAAGCAACAGAAATTACTTTTCCCACAATTCTGGAGGCTAGAATTCCAAAAGCATGGTGTGGGCAGGATTGGTTTCTTTTGAGGCCTCTCTTCTTAGCTTGTAGATTGCCATCTTCCCTCCCTGTGTGTCTGTCTTAATCCTTCATCTCCTTCTCCTTCTTTTTTTCCATTTAAAAAATTGTAGTGGAATACACGTAACAAATTTTAACATTTTAACTATTTTTAAGGGTACAGTTGTATCAATGTATTAATTTGGCATAAAAGTAATTGCAGTTTTTCCCATTAAAGGTAATGGCAAAACAGCAATTACTTTTGCATCTACTATTACAGACCTTCATAATGATGTGCAAATATCATTACTATCTACTTCCAGAACTCTTCATGCTGTAAAACTGAAACTCTATACCCAGTAAACACTAACTCCCTATTCTCCTTTCTCCGAGCTCTCTGAGCCCTGTGTTTTCTTCTAAGCATCTATAGTTTTAGGTCTTACATTTAGGTCTTTGATCCATTTTTTAGTTAATTTTTGTATATGGTGTTAGGTAAGGGTCCAATTTCATTCTTTTGCTTGTGGATATTCAGATTTCCCAGCACCATTTGTTGAATAAACTGTCCTTTTGCCATGGAATGGTTTTGGCACCTTTGTCAAAAATCAACCCAGCTGGACAGGGTGGCTCACGCCTGTAATCCTGCAACTTTGGGAGGCTGAGGTGGGTGGATCACCTGAGGTCAGGAGTTTGAGACCAGCCTGGCTAACATGGTAAAACGCTGTTTCTACTAAAAACACAAAAATCAGCCAGGCATGGTGGTGGGCTCCTGTAACCCCAGCTACTCAGGAGGCTTGAGGCACGAGAATCGCTTGAACCCAGGAGACGGAGGTTGCAGTGGGCCGAGATCCCGCCACTGCACTCCAACCTAGGTGACAAGAGTGAAGTTCTGTTTAAAAAAAAAAAAAAATTAATAAACCCCACGTGGGGGTTTATTATTTCTGGGCTCTCTATTCCATTGCTCTATATGTTATCTTTATGCCAGTTCCACACTGGTTTGATTACCGTAGCTTTGTAGTAAGTTTTGAAATCAGGAAGTATGAATTTTCCAGCTTTGCTGTTCTTTTTCAAGATTGTTTTGGCTATTCATGGTCCCTTGAGATTCCATGTGAATTTTAGGATGGGGTTTTCTGTTTCTTTGAAAAACATCATTGGGATTTTGTTAGGTATTGCATTGAATCTGTAGATTGCTTTGGGTAGTATTGACATCTTAGTAGTAGTAAGTTTTCCAATCCATGAATGTGGGATGTGTTTCCATTTATTTATGTCTTCTTTATTTTATTTATTCACTTATTTTTTTTTTTTGAGACAGGGTCTCAATCTGTTGCCCAGCCTGGAGTGCAGTAGTGCAATCATGACTCATTGCAGCCTCGACCTCCAGGGCTCAGGGAATCCTCCTACCTCAGCCTCCTAAGTAGCTGAGACTTTAGGTGTGTGCCACCACGTCTGTCGCATTTTTGTATTTTTTTTTTGTAAAGATGGGGTTTCACTATGTTTCCCAGACTGGTCTTGAACTTCTGGGCTCAAGTGATCTTTTCATCTCAGCCTCCCAAAGTGTTGGGATTATAGACGTGAGCCACAGTGCCCAGCCTATGTCTTCTTTATTTCAGCAATGTTTTGTAGTTTTCATTCTACAAATCTTTCACCGCCTTGGTTAATTCCTAAGTATTCTATCCATTTTGTTACTGTTGTACATGGAATTGTTTTTGTAATTTCCATTTCAGATTGCGCATTGTTAGTGTATAGAAATGCAACTAGTTTTTGTGTGTTGATTTTGTATCTTACTACTTTGCTGAATTCATTTATTAGTTCCAGCTTTTTTTTTTTGGGTGAAATACTTAGGGTTTTCTACATATGAAAATCATATCGTCTCTGAACAGAGATAATTTTGCTTCTTTTTTTTTCCAATTGGATGTTTTTATTTCTTTTTCTTGACGAATTTCTCTTGTTAGAACTTCCACTGCTATGTTGAAGTGGCAAAGGTGGGCATCCTTGCCTTCTTCCTGATCTTAGATTAAAAAGCTTTTAGTCTTTTACCATTGAGTATGACATTTGTTGTGGGTTTTTCATAAATGGGTCTTATTATATTGAGGTTTATTTATTATTATTATTTTTTTAGACGGAGTCTCACTCTGTTGCCCAGGCTGGAGTGCAGTGTACTCTTGGCTCACTGCAACCTCTGCCTCCCAGGCTCAAACAATTCTCTGGCTTCAGCCTCCTAAGTAGCAGGGATTACAGGCATGTGTCACCATGCTTGGCTAATTTTGTATTTTTAGTAGATATGGGGTTTCCCCATGTTGGCCAGGCTGGTCTCGAACCCCTGACCTCAGGTGATCTGCCCACTTTGGCCTCCCAAAATGCTGGGATTATAGGCATGAGCCACTGCGCCTGGCCAATTGAGGTATTTTTTTTTTTTTTTTGCATTCCTACTTTGTTGAGGCTTTTTTTTTTTTTTTTGTCATGAAAGGCTGTTGAATTTTGTCACATGCTTTTTTTTCTGCATCAATTGAGATGATCATGTGTTTTCTTTCCCCCTTCATTCTGTTAATGTTGTAGATCACATTGGTCAATTTTTGTATGTTGAACCATCTTTGTTTGAGGACTAAATCTCACTTGGTTATGGTGTATAGGCTTTTAATAAGCTGCTGAATTTGGTTTGCTAGTATTTTTTGACAATGTTTGCATCCATGTTCATAAAGGACATTGGTCTGTAGTTTTCTTTTCTTGTAGTGTCTTTATCTAGCTTTGGTATCAGGGTAATGCTGGCCTCATAGAATGAGTAAAGAAGTTTTCCTTCCTCTTCAATTTCTTGGAAAAGTTTGAGAAGGATTGTTGCCCTTCTTTAAATGTTTGATTGAATTTACCAGTGAAGCCATCAGGTCTACCAGGGCTTTTCTGTGTCAGGAGATTTTTTTGATTACTGGTTCAATCTCCCTCTCCCTCTTTCTCCTCTCCCTCCTTCCCCCCTCCTTCCTTCCCTCCCTCCCTCCCTCCCTCCCTCCCTCCCTCCCTCCCTTCCTTCCTTCCTTCCTTCCTTCCTTGCTTCCTTCCTTCCTTCCTTCCTTCATCTCACTGTGTAGCCTAGGCTGGAGTGCAGTGGTACAATTTCGGCTCATTGCAACCTCCTCTGCTTCCTAGGTTCAAAGCAATTCTCCCACTTCAGCCTCCCAAGTAGCTGGGACTACAGGCATGCAACACTACGCCTGGCTAATTTTTGTATTTTTTGGTAGAGATGGGGTTTTGCTATGTGGGCTGGGCTGGTCCTGAACTCCTGGCCTCATGTAATCTACCTGCCTGGGCCTCCCAAAGTGTTAGATTACAGGCATGAACTACTGTGCTCAGCCTAGATTTTCTATTTCTGAAAACAGAAATTTAGTATTGGTTTTTGTGTTTCTAGGAATTTGTCCATTTTCTCTAAATTATCTAATTTTGGGGTATACAATTGTTCATAGTACCTACTTATAACCTTTTCATTTCTGTAAAATTTGTGGTAATGTTTTCACTTTCATTTCTGATTTTAGTAATTTGAGTCTTCTGTTTTTTTCTTAGTCCATCTATCTAAAGGCTTGTCAATTTTGTTGATCTTTCCAAAGAGCCAAATTTTGGTTTTATTGATTTTTGTTACTTAAGGATGGACTTCTGTCATTTTTATATTAGTTTTTGATATGCCTTATAGCTTTTTTAATCTCTCATTTCCTGTACGATAGCTTTATTTTGTGGTTAATTTTTTGTAGTGGAATGTTTAAATTCCTTTCTCATTTCTTTTTGTGCATTTTTTTTTTTTTTGAGACAGGGACTCACTGTTGCTCAGGCTGGAGGGCAGTGGCATAATGGCTCACTGCAGCCATGACCTCCTGGGCTCAAGCAATCCTCCCACCTCAGCCTCCCAAGTGGCTGGGACCACAGGTGCGTGTTACCACGCCCAGCTAATTTTTGTACTTTTTTTTAGATAGAGACGGGGTTTAGGTATGTTGCCCAGGCTGATCTCAAACTCCTGGGCTCTAGCAATCCTCCTGCCTCAGCCTCCCAAAGTGCTGGGATTACAGGTGTGAGCCACCACACCTGGCCTTGTGCATACTCTATATAGCTATTTTCTTAGTAGTTACCATGGGATTTGGTTCCATTTAACATCCTAAAATTATAACACCTTAATTTGAATTTATACCTTATCAACTTCAATAACACACAAAAACTCTGTTCCTTTACAGTTCTAGCTCCACTCCTTTCAGTTGCTGATGTCACAGAACTACATCTTTACATATTGTGTGTCTGAAAATATAAGCCAATGGCTGTTTTAAATCCATCAGTTTCTTAAATTATGTAGATAATAAAATGTAGGGCTACCAACCAAAGTTATA
The DNA here is from genome assembly GCF_028885655.2 of Pongo abelii. NCBI lineage: Eukaryota > Metazoa > Chordata > Mammalia > Primates > Hominidae > Pongo > Pongo abelii. The sequence goes on along the minus strand of NC_071993.2, from coordinate 126,044,861 downwards.
ATAATACTAGCTTTTAGACTAATTTTTAAAAATGCAGTAGTCTCTGAAATCGTGTAAAAACAGATAAAGTTACATATAATTGTTACAACAATATATCTTTTATAATTGCACATATATTTACCTTTATTGAGACCTTTATTTCTTCACATGGCTTCAAGTTACTGTCTAATGTCTTTTCATTTCACTCTGCAGGATTCCCTTGAGCATTTCTTGCAGGGTAGGCCTAGTGATAACAACACCACTAGTGAATGCTCTCTTAATTTTTGTTTATCTGAGAATGTCTTAATTTCTCTTCACTTAACATTTTTTTTTGCTTTAAATTACATTTATTTACTTTATTTTGAGTTAACACATAATTATACATATTTATGGAATAGAGAGTGATATTTTGATATATGTGTATGATGTGGAATGATCAAATAAGGGTCATTAGCACATCCATTACCTCAAACATTTATGATTTCTTTGTGTTGTGAACATTCAAAATCCTCTCTTGTATGTAATAAATTATAGTTATCCATTTTCACCCTACAGTGCTGCAGAACATCAGAACTCATTCCTTCTATCTAGCTGTAATTTTGTATCCATTGACTGAAGTCTCCATATCCTTCCCTCCTCCTCTCCTTCCTAGCCTCTAATACCCACAATTTTACTCTATTCACCCTTTCTCCTTAACTTTTGAAGGACAGTTTTGCTGAATATAGAATTCTTGGTTGACAGTTCTTTTTCTTTTAGCACCTTGTGAATATATGGGCCCACTGCCTTCTGGCCTCCAAAGTTTCAGATGAGAAATATGCTGATAATCTTACTGAGAGGCTCCCCTATGTGACCAGCCACTTATCTCTTCCGAAATTCTTTCTTCTTCTTCTTCTTTTTTTTTTTTTGAGACACGGTCTTACTTGGTTGCCCAGGCTAGAGTGCAGTGGCATGATCTCAGCTCACTGCAGCCTTGACCTCCTGAGCTCAAGCAATCCTCCCACCTCAGCCTTCCAAGTTGCTGGGACTACAGGTGCACACCACCACAGCCAGCTAATTCTTGTGTTTTTTGTAGTGACAGGGTATTGCTGTTTTGCCCAGCCTGGTTTTGAACTCCTGACCTCAAGCAATCTGCCTACCTTGGCCTCCCAAAGTGCTGGGATTACAGGCATGTTCCACCATGCCCAGCTGAAAGTTTGATTGTAATGTGTCTCAGTGTGGGTCTCTTTGAGTTCATCTTACTTGGAGTTTATTGAGCTTCTTGGATGTTTATATTCATGTCTTCATAAAATTTGGGAAGTTTTCAGCCACTATTTCTTCAAATATTCTTTCTTCCTCTTTCTCTATCTCTTCTTCTGAGACTCCTACAATGTATATGTTGGTCCATTGTGTCCCAAAGGTCCCTTGGGCTCTGTTAACTTTTCTTTAATTTTTTTCTTTCTGTTCTTAGACTCAATAATTTCCTTTGTCCTGTCTTCATGTTCATTGATTCTTTTTTCTATCTGCCCAAATAAGTCTTTGAGTATTTCTAGTAAATTGTACATTTCAGTTATGGTACTTTTTTTTTTTGAGACGGAGTCTTGCCCTGTCGCCCAGGCTGGAGTGCGGTGGCGCGATCTTGGCTCACTGCAAGCTCTGCCTCCCGGGTTCACGCCATTCTCCTGCTTCAGCCTCCAGAGTAGCTGGGATTATAGGCGCCTGCCACCATGCCTGGCTAATTTTTGTATTTTTAGTAGAGACAGGGTTTTACCATGTTAGCCAGGATGGTCTCGATCTCCTGACCTCGTGATCCGCCCGCCTCGGCCTCCCAAAGTGCTGGGATTACAGGTGTGAGCCACCGCGCCCAGCCCAGTTATAGTACTTTTCAGCTTTGAAATTTCTTTTTGGTTTCTTGTTTTCTATTTCTTTATTGATTTTTCCATTTTGTTTATAGACTATTTCTTATCACTTTTCTACATCTCCTCTAGTTTTTGAGCATCTGTAAGACAGTCGTTTTAAAGTCTTTGTCTAGTAGATCTGCTACCAGGTCTTTTTCAGGGGCAGTTTCTGTTGAGTTACATTTTTCATTTGAATGGGTCACAATTTCCTATTTCGTTGTATGCTTTGTGATTTTCTTTTTGTTGTTGAAAACTGGACATTTGAATCTAATAATATAGTAACTCTGGAAATCAGATTCTCTCCCTCCCCTAGGGTTTGCTTTTTTTTATTTTGTCATTGTTGCTATGTATTTCTTTATTTATTTTCAGAATTACTGTAGTCTGTCTCTGTGCCAAGGATCAGCCTGAGGTGTAAACTTAAGATCTTCTTTTTTTTTTTTTTTTTCTTGAGATGGAGTCTCACTCTGTCACCCAGGCTGGAGTGCAGTGGTGTGATCTCAGCTCACTGCAAGCTCTGCCTCCTGGGTTCATGCCATTCTCCTGCCTCAGCCTCCGGAGTAGCTGGGACTACAGGTACCCACCACCACACCTGGCTAATTTTTTGTATTTTTAGTAGAGATGGGGTTTCACCATGTTAGCCAGGATGGTCTCGATCTCCTGACCTAGTGATCTGCCTGCCTCAGCCTCCCAAAGTGCTGGGATTACAGGCATGAGTCAGGTTTTTTTTTTTTTTCTGAGCCTGTTTCTTTCCTTGAACATACATGGTCAATTTCTAATTTTCCCTGTATATTCAATTGCTTTTGAATGTCATAGTCTTTAACGTATGGCTGCCAAAAGGAAAACAGAAGAAAATTGAAGGGAAGGGGTGAAGGACACTGGCCCTTTAAGTCCCCCGGAAGTCAATTCAGCCTGAAGGAGAGGGGCTTACAACAATGGGGGGAGGTGCAACAATGGCTGCCTGCCCCTTTGCACCTCTGTCATCAGAAGTGGCAATCAGCAATCAGAACACAGATCCTGAGATGTGGAGGCCAGGGTCAGTGTTTGCTTACGCTGGCTCCCAAAAGCTATCTGCGGGTTGCTCCCAGAACAAATGTACATCTGTCTGCCACAGAGCTGGGGTTGGGGGATGGTAGCTGCTGCTGTGCTAAAAGCTGAGGTTGACTGTAATTAACCACAATGTACAGGCCAAGCTTTCCCCTGGAACTTGCAAGCTTCTGGTCACCTCCTATTTAAAAGTCTCCTCCAATAGGCTCCTTTCGAGTCCCAAAATAGTTATGCAGGACAGATTCTGCCAGTGCAGTTATTGTCTGGGTGGAGGCAGCTTCCTTGTGCTCCCTACACTGACATCTTCCTGGAAGCCTCCCTCATTGTCTTTTTTTTTTTTTTTTGAGACAGTCTCGCTCATTGCCCAGGCTACAGTGCAGCAACCTCCACCTCCTGGGTTCAAGTGATTCTCGTGCCTCAGCCTCCTGAGTAACTGGAACTACAGGTGCATGCCACCATGGCTGGCTAATTTTTGTGTTTTTTTGTAGAGATGGGGTTTCACTTTGTTGGCCAGGCTGGTCTTGAACTCCTGACCTCAAGTGATCCACCCTTCTTGGCCTCCCAAAGTGCAAGGATTACAGGCTGAGCCACTGTGCCTAGCCTCATCTTCTCTTCTTATAAGGGCAGCAGTTACATTGGATCGGGGCCTACTGCAATGACCTCATTTAACTTTAATTACCTCTTTACAGACCCTATCTCCAAATAAAGCCATATCCTGTGGTATTATCGGGTAAGGCTTCAACATATGAATTTTGGGCAGATAGAGCACTCTGGCCAGGCCACCTGGAGACCCAGGGACTACAGAGTCATGCGACCTTCCTCGGCCTTCATTTCCTCATCTGCAAAATGGGAAAGGCAATCCCTGGTCTGCCTCCTTCACGGGATTGGGTACGGATGGGATAAAAGAAGCAGAGTCGCACTGCTAGGGCCTGACAGGTGTGAGAAGGTTCACACTTCTTCTGGGGAATCTTTTGCAAGAAGGCCAAGATTTTGGGCTGTGACTGCCCCAGGCAGGCTAATCCCATGGGGCCCCTATACACTGACAGCTCTTAGGTTCTTATACAACATGTATTCAGAGGAGAGTCTGATGTTGTGCACTGAATGAGTTGGTGGTGATCCCACTCACACCCCCATCTCAGCCACCCTAGGCACAAACTGCCCTCTGTGCTTACCGGAGTTTGTCCCTTCAAATGGCAAAAATGCACGTTTTGATTTTGAAGGGCAGAGGTTGCTACCTTCCAGCTGCGGTTTTCATGGTCTAGGGAGCAACCATTCCCATTGTTCACATTGAATGATGATGATTTGCTTAGAGTCAGCCTCCCGCAGTGGGAATTGGGGAGACGGCCCTGTTCATGCTGCAGCTCCCCCATCCAGGAGGGAGCCAGCGCTCGGGGTTCGTTAGGTGAATGAATGAATTTCGATGAGACTGGCCCCATTTTGTCTGGGAGAGAGCTGGGAGCAGAAAGAAAGCAGTGAAAGTCCCTGGCCCTGGGGAGACCTGCCATGGGAGACGTGGGGCACGGGGTCTTTCCAGGGTGTGCAGGCAGAAGCTGCTTCCGGTCTGCCTGTGCGGTTTGTTGGGGTTCGTAGTGTTTTCTGTTGTGCTGTGCTTTGTCCATAGCTGTTGGTTGCCTCTGGTTGTCATTGTCAAACCTGAGAGCCCTTAGCAACTCACTTCTTCTGATTCCATTGTGTTTTCTGGTCCTTCCTGTGGCTCCGTTGAGCTCTAAAAGATCCAGGTCTCTTCTCAAGGGCTGGGGAGGAGGGTCCTCCAAGCTCAACAGTAGGGGTGGGTGGAAGGTTCAGTGAGTTGTCTGAGAATTTGGATCAGGACAAGGCCTTGGTCATCTGTTTTTCTTTTCTTTCTTTTTTTTTTTTTTTGAGATGTAGTCTCGCACTGTCGCCCGGGCTGGAGTTCAATGGCACGATCTCAGCTCACTGCAACCTCCATCTCCCAGGTTCACGCGATTCTCCTGCCTCAGCCTCCCGAGTAGCTGGGATTACAGGCGCACATCACCACGTCTGGCTAATTTTTTGAAATTTTATAGAGATGGGGTTTCACTATGTTGTCCAGACTGGTCTCAAACTCCTGACCTCATGATCTACCCGCCTCAGCCTCCCAAAGTGCTGGGATTACAGGCGTGAGCCACCGCACCCGGCCACCTTGGTCATCTTCAAGGCACCCCTCTGGACACAGGGCACCTGGCCACCAGGCACCCCTGGCCCAGATGGGAGAACAGACCTGCCCTTAGGTTTGTGAGATTAGGAGCTGCCCTTAGGAGAAAATTCTCCTCCAGGAGAAGGAGGCAAAACACATTTTAATTGAAACAGATTTCACTCAGTTGCTACATCGCTCCTTGTTTGGCTTCTAACGCTTAAGGATGTCTGTGATTTAATGAGGCCATTCTCCCATGGGACCCAGCTCCCTGGGCCTGTCGGGTAGTGAAGTAGGGTAATTGTGGATTTTTGTTCTTTGGTCTTTTTATGGATGTTTCAAGTGCATGTAAGGAAAATGACTCCAAAGCGCTGACTTCAGTCCCTGGGACTCCCTCACTGCAGGATGAAGCTGGAGGAGGCTGCAGAGGAGGCAGCCTGACGTCAAGGTAACAGCCGCAGCGGCAATAGTGGCTGCGAGTATTTTTGATGTGCCAGGAATTATGCTAAGTGCTTCAGGAATGTGAATGTCATTGAATTCTCCTAGTAGTCCCATGAAGCAGAGACTATTATTATCATCCCTATTTTATCCATGAGGAAACCGAGGTACAGAGAAGTAGCTTCCCAGGGAGAGGAGCTGTCCCTTGAGCCAGGGTGAGGGGCTTCAGAAAAGACACAGACCCTTCAAGTCCACATCAGAGGCCCAGGTGGTCTGATGGTCTGATGGTTCTAACTGTACGACCCTGGGCCCTCGGAGGAGTCACTTCCTCCTCTGTCAAATGAGGACCCCGATTCCTCTCTGATCCAAGGCTGTGAGAGGATCACGTGAGATCCTGGTTATGACGGTCTCACCCTGCACAGGCACCATATCGCGACAGCTGCTGTGGTTGAGGATGAGTGGCATCAGGGCAGCACCTGGGTGTGGCCCCCTGCCTGTTCCTCCTGGTGGAACACGTCTCCCATGGGGGTCCCACAACCTGTTCCTCCTGGTGGAACTTGTCTACCACGGGGGGGGCCCCACCTGTTCCTCCTGGTGGAGGCTGTCTCCCACAGGGAGGCCTCCCGCCTGTTCCTCCTGGTGGAACCCGTTTCCCACAGGGCAGGGGGGCCCACCTGTTCCTCCTGGTGGAGCTGTCTCCCATGGGGTGGCCCCCTGTTCCTCCCAAGTGCCTGGGGCTGTATCATCTGTGCCAGCCACCATCATCCTGCAGCTGGGGTCCAGTGTCCTCACAGAGCTCTAGAGTCTCTGGGCTGCTTAGGGAGTGTGGGGAGAGCCGGGAGTGGTCAGAACAGAAGAGCTGGCTGGGTGGGAGTCAGGAGCCCTGCACGGAGGCGTAGAAGGGGAGCAGGAGCTGCCAGGTAGCCTAGGGATGTGGTTCTCAACTGGGGATAATTTTGCCTCCCAGAGACAATGTCGGGGGACACCTTTGGTTGTTACAACTGGCATGGGGGGATGTGTTGTTACTGGCATGGAGTGGGTGAGGACAGGAATACTGCTAAACATCTCACACTGGACAGGACAGTGCCCCATGGCAAATAATCATCTGGCCTTAAATGTCATTAGCGACAAGGTGGGAGGCCCTGGCCAGGGTGAACACTGATCACCTGAAGGGCCTTGGCGTGTGTGGAGGGGTGAACGTAGCAGGGACATATGGGACCAATTGACCAGACCGTGTGAGGGTCTCTCAGAAGATGTCAGCTGGACAGAGAACATCCAGGGCTCATCACCACCCATTCCTTCTCAGGCCTTAGTACCACATCGAATTTAGAAGCAAACCCAGGGAGAATTGAGAGGATGGGGACCCATCTGGAAGTTTCTACTATCCAGTGAAAAGGGGGCTTGCAACAGAAATTAAGTTAAACAAAAGTTCAGTTCAGTTGTGGATCTGAGAAACAGATCTGTCATTGCAGTTAGCCCTGGTGAACTATGTGCGTCACCCAGCGTAATCTCATGGACTAAGTTGGAGTATTTTCCTCTTTTCGTTTGGGGGTTAACTGAGGCTCAGAGAAGAGAAATAATGTGCCCAGGGTCTCAGCTGTTTAGCAGTGAAGCCGGGATTTGAACCCAGCTTTGTCTGAGTGCAGGGGCAGTGCCCCCTTGCAGGTGTTTCCAGGCACAGATGAACTTGTGAAGGGCCTTTGACGGAAGTGCCGGCCTCAACCTCTGAGCCTGAGCGAATCCAGGCCCATCCCTGGGGCCAGGCAGCCAGGCCCATTCACAGCTCATGGTCCTAGCTTGAACACTCTCCAGGGGGAAGTCACAGGGCAGCAGCAGTTTCCTAAACTCATCCTTTGCCTTGTTTCTGAGCCTGGCCCTTATCTCCTCCAAGGAGACACGAAAGTGCAGCCTTATCACCAGGTATTGGTGCCTTCCCTTGCCTGAGACTTGGGCGTTTCTGGGGATGAGGCTAGGCTGGGGGCAGTAGCCTCAGATCCACTTTCTGGCTTGGGCTTCTCCCACAAGGCCCTGAGACATCCTCATACCCATCCCTGGAGCCAAATGGGCACTGTGACATGGCCCTGCAAAGAGGCAGCTGCCCCCGCTGCAGTGGGAGATAAGAGGCTCCTGAGGCCTGGCTGGCCACATGTCCTTCAAGTTCCGTGGTGATGATGGCCCAAACCTCTACTCCCTCTCTTGACCTGGCCAGCTAGGGCCCCCCTACCCTTTAGCCAGGGTCCTCATCAGCTGCACCATGCCCTGTCGACACCTCTCTTCCACTGTCCATCCTCCACCCTCACCAGGTCCATCATTTGCCCACACTTAATTCTGTAAGCCACGTGGTGATGCTTCCAAAGAGCCTCCTGGTAGCTGGGATCAAAGTGCCCCAGGGCGGGCAGCATTGCAGCGAGACACAGGAACAACCTCCCGGGCAGTATGCGCGGGAGCTCGGCACTTGCTGGGGCCCTCAGCAAGTCATTTCAGTACCAGCTGCAGCAGGTGGTCTTGGCTCGAGTCACCTGCTGCAGCTGGAAGGAGCCATCACTGCCCCTCTTGGCTCTGTCCTCAGGCTTTGCAGCCATCACGCAGCACGCCAGGGCATCTGCCTGACACCCAGTTCCAGAAAGTCTGGTTTTTTTTCCCAAAGCCAGAGACTGTGTGCTTCATCTAGGAGGTGGGTAAAATGCCTTAGGGTAGGGGTGGGTGGGTCAAGAGGCTTGTAGGAGAATGAAAGTGAGGGCAGGGTTGCCACTGCTCACAGCTTCCTGCACAGCCCTGCCTTCCATGAACAACGGCCAGGTGGGTGACCTGCTCCAGGTCCCTGGGAGGGCTGGCCGGGGTGGGGCGAGGTGACTGGCCCCTGGTCTTGCAGCCAGAGCCTAAGGCGCCTGGGGACGCTGACCACTTGCAGCCCGGAGAGAGCACAGCTGTCCTCTGCTTGGGGGTTTGTGACACAAGGCAACGGGAGTGGCTGAATATGTAACAGCAAAGGAGACCACAGCCATGGAGTCAGGGTCAGGGCACCGTGGTCCTCATTCCAATCAATGCCACTGACAAGCAGCGTGACCTTGGGCAAATCACTCTACCTCTCTGAGCCTCAGTTTCCTTTCCTGCAAAGTGTCGATAATAAAAATATAGTTCCTACCTGGAAGGTTGTTTCTGTGCATAAATGTTATCAGCTGTCAAAATAATAAAATTCGTGGTGAGATCTCATCTCTGCAAAAATAAAGTAAAAAAATTAGCCAGGTGTGGTGGCATGTGCCTGTAGTCCCAGCAACTTGGCAAGCTGAGGTGGGAGGATTGCTTGAGCCCAGGAGGTCGAGGCTGCGGTGTGCTGTGATTGCACCACTGCACTCCAGCCTGGATGACAGAGCAAGACTCTATCTCAAAAAATTAAAAAATAATAAAATGAACAGTAATGCATTGCTGTCTGCATTGGTTTGCTCTTATGACCCCTCTGACTTCCTCCGTGCTTGGCTCAGCAATTCCATTCCAGCAGTGTTTCCTGCATGAGGAGCACCTGCTGTGAGAGCCACAGTCACCCTCAAGCCTGGGTGAGCCTGGGTCAGGGCTGAGCTGAGCACAGCCTCCGCCTTGGGCTGGGAATTGAGCTCTTCCAGACAGGACAAGAAGGCCTCTGAGCACGGAGAGCCACCAGCATCACCTCACGTGGGTTTGGGGACTTTGCAGACCCCTTTTTGGGGGGCGGTCCTTGGACTCCTCTGCAGGTTACAAACTTCCCACACACTCATCTGGCCAGACTTTTCCATCGGCTGGCCCTTTGGTGTTTGATTCTTCTTTTAGGACACAGGTGGTGCTGGGGGTTCATGAAGCACCATTGCCAGCCTAAAGGGAACCTCTCCTTTCTTCACGCCTTCCAGTCTGGCACTGTATGCAGACCGTGGTCAGTAGGGACTGACTCAGGGGATCAGTCCAAAATGGTTTTATTTTTATTTTTAAATAAAAATAAATGAGAAGCTCTGGCTGAAATGCCGTTTTTCTCTTCTTGTTCTTTGCCTTCTCTTTTCCCCATCCTTCCAGGCTGCTCCATCCCAGTTCAAGTGAATCAGAATCTCTGGAGGATGGGACCAGGTCTGGTTGGTGTTTTTTTTGTTTGTTTTTGTTTTTGTTGTTTGTTTGTTTGTTTGTTTTTAGGTATCCTGGGTAATTTTTTTTTCTGGTTGTAAATATGAAGACTTTTTAAAAATATTATTTTGCTTTAAGTTCCGGGACACATGTGCAGAACGTGCAGGTTTGTTACACAGGTAAACATGTGCCATGGTGGTTTGCTGCACTTATCAACCCGTCACCTAGGTATTAAGCCCTGCATGCATTAGCTATTTGTCCTAATGCTTTCCCTCCCCTCACCCCACCCCCCAACAGGCCCAGGTATGTGTTGTTCCCCTCCCTGTATCTATGTGTTCTCATTGTTCAGCTCCTACTTATGAGTGAGAACATGCAGTGTTTGGTTTTCTGTTCCTGTGTTAGTTTGTTGAGGATGATGGCTTCCAGCTCCATCCATGTCCCTGCAAAGGACATGATCTCATTCCTTTTTATGGCTGTATAGTATTGCATGGTGTCTATGTACCACATTTTCTTTATCCAGTCTATTATTGATATATCCCTGGTAATTATTATGGGCAGCCAGTGCTGAAAACCACTGCTTTGGGGAAATTGTTGTCATTAGGACCAGAAATCTCACAGAGGCCACAATGAAGGCGAACAGTAGTTAGCAACAGTGATACCACTAGGACATGGCACGGCTCTCTTTCCTTTCTCCTACTCTCTTCTACATTGGCTCCTACCTCAAGCCCTGACCTCAGAGTCACGGAATAGCTGCAGCAGCTCTATCCCTCATATCCCCTCAGCTTTGAGGCCTGGAAAGAGGGGGAGGTTCTCTCCTAGGATGTCCATTGGATGACCCACTGCATCTTACTGGTGCTTGCCTTTGCTGTCTCTGGTTGGCTTGCCACTGCTTTTTTCCATTTGACACGTAAGCTTTCTCCAGCAGGTGGACTGGTATGAATTCAATTTAACGGGGAGTGGCAATGGGGGATGTGTGAGGTCCTGTGAGAGTACTGAGTGGGGTTACTAGCGGGAGGAAGGGTCAGTGACAGCTAAAGGGAAGCCCAGTGGAGGAGCTAGGATGTATAACAGCTGGGGGTGAGAACTGGAAAGACTCAGGAGCCACACAGATCCCGTGGCCATCAGCAGAGCCTGGGGAGGGAATACATGTACAAGTTAAAAATTACGTAGTGTCCTGCAAGGGTTATAATGTAAAATCTGCAAGGCAATGTCCCCCACTCCCCAATCCTGCTGCTCAATGTTCAGCACTTTTCTGGAAATGTCTTCTGGTTTCTGCTTACATATACCAATGTTGATGCTGTTCTTCCTTGAATTTTCTGTTGTAGGCATTGTCTGATGACTTCCTATTCTGAAAGATGGGGATTTCACATTCTTGTACCTCTCCACCCCAGTAGGTAGAATAATGGCTTCCCAAATACATCCATGCCCAGACCCCCAAGACCTGTGAATATGTTACCTTATGTGGCAAAAGAGACTCTGCAGATGTGATTAAAATGAAGGACCTTGAAAGGAGAGAGTAGCCTGGATTATCCAGGTGGGCCCAATCTAATCACATGAGTCCTTGAAAGCAAAAGGCAGATGAGGGAGCCAGAGATGCCACAAAGAAGAGGAAGGAAAGAGTCTAAGTGTGAGAGGGACTCCACCCACTGTTGATGACTCTGAGGATGGAAGAAGGGGCTGTGAGTCAAGGACTGCAGGTGGCTTCCAGGAGTTGGAAACGGCCCCCAGCCAAGAGCCCACAAGGGGATATGACTGCAGTCAGTCCTACCCCTCCCTGCAAGGAACTAAATTCTGCCAATTCTGTGAATGAGCAAGCAAGTAGATCCATCTGCCCCAGGGCCTCCAGAAACGAACCCAGCCCTGCCGGCACCTCCATTTTAGCCCAGGGAGACCCTTGTCTGACTTCTGATCTGTAAGTGTAAGATTACAAATTTGTGTTAAGTCATCAAGTTTGTGCTAATTTGTGTTTTTTTTTTGAGACGGAGTCTCGCACTCTCGCCCAGCTGGAGTGCAGTGGCGCTATCTCGGCTCACTGCAAGCTCCAACTCCCGGGTTCACGCCATTCTCCTGCTTCAGCCTCCCAAGTAGCTGGGACTACAGGTGCCCGCCACCACGCCAGCTAATTTTTTTTTTTTTTTGTATTTTTAGTAGAGACGGGGTTTCACAGTGTTAGCCAGGATGGTCTTGATCTCCTGACCTCATGATCTGCCCGCCTCGGCCTCCCAAAGTGCTGGGATTACAGGCGTGAGCCACCATGCTCAGCTGAGTTTGTGCTAATTTGTTATAGCAGACAAATTACCTGGGGTATACCTCCCACTGTGACATACATACTTTCCCTGTGCCCTCTCCTTTTGATATATTTATAACTTTAAATCAAATTTCAATGTTTACATTATAAGGTTAAACAAATATTGTTCCCAACTGATGCATGTAGTATATGTACTATGGTTACATTTCTTTTTTATACCTTTTTTTCCCCCTTGGGGTTGATAATTGCCTTTTTGTTTGCTTCATCTTCTGGGTACTTATGAATTCAGCCCTAAGTGTTTGGTCAGACTCTATCCATCAGGTGCTTAGTTGCAAAAAAAAAAAAAAAGAAAAAAAAATGCACTCTAGCTAGAAGGAAAATTAATTACAGAATGTTCACTAGCTCCAGAATCCCCAGGAGGAAGGAGAGGCAGCCTTGGAGACTGCACAACAAAGGACAGTCCTCAGACTGAACTACTGGCTGTCCGGGAGATGAATACTGCCACCCATGCTGTCCCTGAAGGTTAGATGCCTCCCCCTCTAACTTTTCTTGAAAATGGCTTCCCATTGATACTTGCTTCTTTACATTGTTTTATCCACAAATGAAATCTCACGTGGATGCAACTGATTGCTGGAGCTAAGGTCACATGTTCACACCTAGCTGCAAGGGAGGCTGGGAAACTTCAGTTTCATCTGGATTAGTTGTTCTGCAGGTCTGCTGCACAGAAGTCATCTGGGATCTCCCTGCATCTCTCTGGATATTTTCTTTGCTTCTATCCTGGGCTGGACCCTTTTCCTGGGTTCCATGTCTTCCTCTTCTTCATTTTGGTGTAACATCTCCTCCAATAACATTCTGAGACTGGGATAAGAGATAACATTTTGGATTTTTCAAGTCTGAAAATGTCCATACTATTCTTACAAGTAATTGATAATGCAATTTAGCTAGATACAAGGTTCTACATGGGAAATGCTTTTTCTTCAGAAATTTGAACTGTTCTATTGTCTTTTGGCTTCTAATGGGGAGAGACTCAATGCCCTTACAATCTCGGTCCTTTGCATGTAGATATTTCCCCTCTTTCCTTGTGGGAAGTTTGTAGAATTTTGTCTCAGTCTGAAATGTAATCATCACATGCCTTCATGTAGATGTGCTTTCATCCATTATGCTGGTACCTGGTAAGCCTTTTCAATCGGAAGCTCAAGGCCTTCGTCTTGAATTATTTCTTTGATGTTTTCTTCCTCTGTTTTTTCTGTTCTCTCTTTCTGGGGTGCCTATTATTTTCATGCTGGACTTCTTGAAGTTGTCCCCTCATTTTCTCTATTTTTCTTTACCTTTTGCTCTGCTAATCTTTAACTTCTAAGACTTCTATTGAGTTTATTTCTGCTATCTTAAAGTTATTTTTGATTCACTAAATGTTTCTTTTTTTAAAAAACAGTGTCTTGTTTAGATTTCCTGGAGTTAATATTTTTGCTATTCTCTTTGAAAATCTAAAACTGAAAAATTAGTGGTTCCTCCTCCTCCAAAGATTTTCCCTCCCTGCAGTTTGTTTTCTTCAAGTTGTTTTTATATACTTGATTTCTTTTTTTGTCTGTCTTTCAGGTACAAAGTTTTACTTTGCTATCCTGGCAACCCTTGCCTATCCAGTCATATTTAAAATTATGTACTAAGATGCTGACTGGGCACTCTGATTGCAGGAGTGGGCTTATCAGGTGCAGGCCTCACTGGATGGCAGTGATGTTCAATTTTTGCTGCATGTTGGAATCACCTGGGGAGCTTCTATTTTTTAGGAGAGGGAGCTTTTCAAATCAGGATGTCTGGGCCCTCCCCAGATTAATTAAATCAGAATCTCTGGAGGGTGGGGCTCTGGGATTGGTAGTTTTTAAAGCTCCCCAGGTGGTTCTAATTGCAGTCAGTTGAGAACGTTGCTCCAGGGTGATTGAGTTCAGTTGTTTTGAGAAACAACCATAACAGCAGAAACATAAGTAGATTCTGGAAACTTGAAGTCGTACCTGTCAAGTGTGGTATACTGACTCCCACCCTCTAAAATAGAAAATGTGGGAAATAATACAGAGTAGGTGTAAGAAATTGTGTTTTCTCTGACAGGAGTTAATTCCAAGTTAAAAGAAAAGCAGATAAAACTTTTTTTTTTTTTGTCTTCACCTTTATCATTCATCCTTAGAAGACAAAAAACAAATGTCAGCACCCACAGCTCTTTTCTCTTGAGTTGGTCATATTCCCCTGTGAAGAATTTTCCAGTCTCCTCATTCCTTGGCCAGCATTCTGAGATCTGAGTGGGGGAAGGAGACTGTGGGTCTTGATATCCAATATGTAAGCTTTAATTTGATTTCCTGTTTTCAGTGCAGTTCCTCCCTCCCCACGGGTCCCTGGTGTCCCCCATTGCAGAGACAGCTGTGCTACTTTCTCTAGAGAATCAGGGTCCAGTCTCCCGCTGGGGCAGGAGGTGCGTTTGGGCAACCATGAGGAGTGGGAGAAGTAATTGGGGTCTGCCTGCTTGCACAGACTTTCAGCTACTCTTCCTGCTTTCAACCTCACTTTTACCCCTGCCACCAGGGGCAGCCGGCACTGCCCATCTCTCCATCATGGTGGGATTTCTTGGTGTAAATCAAGCTGAGTCTCAGCTTCCCCACTCAGCTGTCTTGGTTCATCAGTTACGAGATTCCAGAAAGTTGTTCCTGCTGTTTCTCATCCTTTTTCTTCTCATGTGTTTATTCCTTTAAAACATCCCTTTATTGTTTTAATGGGACTCAAGGAGGAATCGCAGGTGGATGTGTTTCGGCCGTTATCTTTCATCACGCGTTCACCATTACCATATAAAGAATTTGTCCTATCACTTTGTGTGGACGTGAGTTATTTTAATTTTGGGAAAAGGCTCTTTAACAATTGCAAAGTTAACTGTTCAGATATAATTTATTTTCTGTGAGGCACAGGTTTCACTGTGAACCTTCCAGGTCATGGCTGATGTCTGAAGACTGTATTGAACATTGATGGGACACACTTTTTTTTTTTTTTTTAAGTTCTGGGATACATGTGCTGAATGTGCAAGTTTGTTACATGGTATATGTATGCCATGGTGGTTTGCTGTGCCCATTAACTCATCATCTAGGATTTAAGCTGCATATGCATTAGGTATTCAGATGGGACACACTTTCTAAGAACCAACTTGGTTCTTGTTTAGCTCAGACATGTAATGGAATGTATCAGAGACGCCGCTGAGTGGTGAGCTTGGGGATTTCTGTCACACTTCTTCCTCAGTGTTGGTTTCAAGTCACAATGGCTGCTGCTGTGTGTTTTACAGACTTTTTTTTTTTTTGTCCCCCAGGAGAGCTAGAGTTATTTGGTTTTGTTTGGACGTAAACATTTCTTCCTCTATTGACCAGTGCCAGGATTTATAAAGTTGGACTCTGAACCATGGACTCAGAAGTTTATTTAACTGAAATAAAAGAAGACAGAGTCTCCGGGCAGTGGATTTCCAGGGAGGTGTCTTGAAATAGGGATCCATGTGGTTCTATTTTTGACCAAGTGGTTTAGGCAGGAGGAGGGGTAACTGGAGGGGCCGGGGGTCCTTGGGGAAGCTGTTGCCCGTGTGGTTCCCTGGTCTGCCAGTCAAGGAGGGGTAGGCACAGCTGTGGCCAGATTGAAGACCAGGTTTCTTGAGTAAGACCCCAGACAGCAGGTGGGGAACGAGACACCCAGAAATCCGGACCCTTGGCAGGTGGCCAAGCACAGTGAACTTTTCATGAACCGTTTCAGTGTCTCATCTTCCCTAAGGTAGAGGCAACTCTGAGGAAGGGGAAGGAGGCCGTGTCACAAGAAAGAACCCAGACTTTGCTAGTTAAGAGGGCCCTCGTCTTACTAACTGGGCACATTTTTCCTGTAAAGTACGATCATGAAGTAGTATATGACAAACATTTTTAGGTTTTGTGGGCCTTAAGGTCTGTGTTGCATTTTCCTTTCTTTCCTTTCTCTTTCTCCCGTCTTCCTTTTCCTCCCTTTCCATAACATTTACCCCTCGCCCTCTCTCCTTTCATCAGAGAAAGGGTCTTGCTATGTTGCCCAGGCTGGTTTCAAACTCCTGGGCTCAAACAATCCTCCTGCCTCGGCTTCCCAAAGTGCTGGGATTACAGGTGTGAGCCACCGAGCGCGGCCTTTTCTTTTTGTTTTATACAACCCTTTAAAACCATTCTTGGCTTGCTGGCCATATGAAGAGGCTGCAGGCTGGATATGGCCTGAGGGCTGCAGTTAGCCAATCCCTGCGCCATACCGCCCGGTTTATTTCCCTCCTAGAGCCTCTCACTGTCTGAAGTCTTACTCTGTTTATTTTCTGTTTCCTCTGCCATAATGTGAACTCCCTAAGGGCTGAGGATTGGGCTGCTTTATTCTCTGCTGTGTCCTTAGGCCTATGGCAGTGCGGGGCAGAGAGCGGCCACTCGAATATTGGCTGAATGAGTGGATATGTTATTAGTTCTAGATGAAAATCTCTGGTAGCTCATCTGTGAAACAGGAGACCTTGAAGAAGTCATATTCTGAGATTTTTTTTTTTTTTTTTTTTTTTTTGAGACAGTCTCACTCTGTCACCAGGCTGGAGGGCAGTGGTGCCATCTCAGTTCACTGCAACCTCTACCTCCTGGGTTCCAGTGATTCCCTTGCCTCAGCCTCCCGAGTAGCTGGGATTACAGGCACCCGCCACCACACCTGGCTAACTTTTGTATTTGTAGTAGAGACGGGGTTTCGCCATGTTGGCCAAGCCGGTCTTAAACTCCTGACCTTAAGGGATCTGCCCACCTCAGCCTCCTAAAGTCCTGGGATTATAGGCGTGAGCCACCACACCCAGCCTCATGTGCTGAGATTCTAATTCCCAGAGCAATGTGGGGATTTGGTTCTTCTATAGTTGTGTGTGGATTTCTTAGACCTCCCGGAGGGCTCCTGTGAGCAGGGGAGAGGAAAAGCAAACAGCCCAGGAGCTTGGGCTGCCCCTCACTCCTTGCCCCTTCTTTCCACAGCCTCAGGCCCATTCTGCCCACGTGCAAAGAGGGATTTTTCTGTAAAAATGGGTCTCACCCTGTCAATCTTCCGTTGATAACTTGCTGCCCCAGCAGCTGTGCAAACACACATGATAGTCCAATTATTTAAAATCAGGTACAAGCACAGGCACTGGCCAATCAAGGCAGGTGGTGGCTATAAGGCCTCTCCACCAACTTCTCCAGCCTTGGCCCAGGCTCTCCCCTGCACCTGGGCTTTTGCCACGACAAATGTTTCCACCTTCTTTGAATATCCCATGTCTCTCTTTGTTGATGCCCTTTCTTCCACCTGGAATGGACTTCCCCAAGGTTTTTTTTTTTCTTTTGCCTGGCAAACTCCTATGCATCCTTTGAAGCCCAGCTCAACTGTCAGCTCCTCTGTCCCCCAGGCACTTAGCTGCTCCCTTATCTGCACTCCCATAGCACTTCAACCCTTCTTGGCCATATGCTTCTGTGGGATTATGGTCACTGATTTGGGTTTGTCTCTCCTCTGAATTTGGTCCTCAATGTCTGGCTCCTAAATGTACTCTATAAATGTTTATACAATGATAGGGATGTAGATCAAAAGAATGACAATCACATGGTAGATTTCAAGGACCAAGCGTCTGGGCTCAATCGGACACCTCCCTCCTGGGTTTTCGCATTTGGCTTCATTGCAGTTGCAAGTGGGCAGTTTTTTGAGATTCTCATGAGTTGAGAGAATTAGATGGCAGAACCGGGCAGCTAGTCCTTTAAGAACTGGCACCTGTTCTGCCAGTGCCCCAGGCTCACTGCAGCCATCTGGAGGAGGTGGAGCTGCGAGGCTGAGGGCAGGAGGAGGGACTCCAGATTTGAGTCCAAATCTGGACACCCCACTCGGAGGCAGGGGACTCGCTGGGGAGCCGCCTCACCGCTGTGGGCCTGGCCCCTCCTGTTCCCGCTGAAGTGCCCCACTCTGAGGTTCCCTCTGAGGTCCCTTCCAGAGCAATAGCCTTGGGGACTCTGCAAAACATGTTTGGTTATCAAATCAGATCCTTTCTTGGCTGATTAAAACCCAACACCCATTCCTTAAATGCCGCCTCCCCTGGAAGTCCCCTCCAGCTCCGAGTCAGATTCCCTCTCTGGAACCCCCAAGCTCCCAGCCACATTGTGCACAGGGCATGGCTGTGACCCAGAATAACAGCAGCTGTGCCCAGAGTAGGGCTGAGCATGGGCACAGCACGGAGGGTGCACCTGGCAACGCGTGCAGCTCGGTGCTCACAACAGCCTCCTCACCCCAGCGTACGGTGCGGCTCAGAGAGGGGAGGTGGCCAGCTGTCTGTGAGCTCCCGGGGCCACCCCTGAGGTCACCCACAAACAGTCCCTGCACGCACTGGCAGCTTCCTGTCTGTCTTCTGAGGGTGTCCTCTGGCTGAAGGAGTGTACTGGTCTCAGCAGTGGCCTGGTCTGAAGTGCCAAGTGCCAGGGAGTTGACACCCTGGTGCATCCCCTAAATCCCCAACCACTGAGGGCAGGAGGTGGTAGATAAAAGCCACTGTCCCACCTCAGTGGGACAGCTCGGGGGTGCTCCAGCCTTTCTCCAAAGGGTTCCCTGTGGGGTGAGCCAGCCATGGTGGAGGACGCTCATGGCTTCCTGCTGGTGGTTGCCCCACTTTCCCAGCTGTGCTTCCTGGGATCATGTCCCAGAGAAGCCACCTGCACCCACATCCTTGTGCCAGGCTTGACTTTTGGGGAACTCAAACTGAGACCCTTGTCTGAGAACCCACAAGTGCAAGGGGCGATTCGATTTGAGCCAAGTCAAGCTGATGCTTAGCCTCTCACATCTTGGTGGTGGCTGGGTCAGGAGAAGCTTGTCAGGTCTAGGTCAGAAGCCCCTGGTCAGCAGGGCCACCCCAGCACCGGACTTCAGGGTGGCCTGGGGGGCCTTTCAGTAGGTGTTTGCTGACTGAGGGTGTGTGCTTTCCAGGAAGCCAGAGGAGGCCTGAGGATACTTCCTGCCTCTGGCTTCAGGTCAGGCTGTTGGCAGAAGGGGGAGAGATAGGGGTGGGTGGTGGGGAGGGGGCTTGAGGGGGATGCTGTCCCTCGGCCTTGCCTCTGGGCACTCAGGCCAGGTTCCTCTTTCCCAGGCCCACCTTCGGCTCCACCTAGCATTTAGCGACTGGCCCTCAGGTTCCACGAACTTGGCCGGGAAATGGGGGGACTTCCGTGGAAGGTGTGACCAGCTCAACCTGCTTAGGAGGCACTGTGCAGATGGGAAGGGGATGTATATCCTGGTCCCTACCCCGAAGGGCAGAAACTGGCTTGACAAACCAGATAGGCATCCTTGGAACAATTGCAAACCACTCGAGGCGGAGGACGTTTCTGTTCTAAATTGAGGGACAGAGACTCTAAGTGTTGATGGCAGCTCAGGAAGGAGGCTGGAGTAGTCCAGGGAGAATTTCTCAAAGAAGTAAAGATTAGGCTCTGGCAGGAAACAGGGGACACCCAAGTAGGGTCTCTGAGGACAGACTGGAAACCTTTTGCAAAGGGGAGGTGGGACCACAAGAAAACCCACCCAGGATGGGGCAGGACCTCATCGCTAGCACAGGGAGTGAAGCTCCTATCGCTCTGGCCAGAAGGTGCAGGGACATCAGAGCTGGTATCGGAACTGGTATCGGAGCCTGGAGCTGCAGCAGAGTATCTCCTATTTTGAGCTGCTGGCCGGAAGGTGAGGAAGCAGCCCCTGCCAATCTGCAGCCCATCCAGGAGGGAGCAGATTCCCCAGACACCCTCTCCTCCTACACTCTGGCCTCTGGCTGGCACCTTCTACTGGATGAGCCCAACCAGGAACTGAGGCCTGGAGACATGTCAGCCCTGGGGCACAGAGCTGGGTAGGGTCATGGGGGACTCTGCAGAGAATACATAGGCAGTGGGGATCCTGGGGATCTGGCCTGGATTTTCCCATGGCAATGACTGGTACAGAGGGCAGCAGCCTGATATTGCAACCATATGACCTCCTGTTGAATCAGAAAGTGTGCCAGGCCCAGAACTCAGTGTGTGGCTTTATTTTCAACTGGCTGCCTTCCTTTCTCTAATTCGAAGGCAACCAAACAGCCCTGCATTTGGAATAATTGCTCTGTTCGTGCCGTTGCTCATGTTTCCCTGACCTTGAAAGAGCCATTTTCCAGGACCGTTGCTAATGGACCTTCACGCAATTGCAATAAAATATCCTGGTGCTTGGAGGAGAAAGGAGAAGCTGCCTCGAGTGATGCTTCACTTGCCCCAATGTCTTCCTATGAAATTGCTAACGTGACTCATTCCCAGCCTCCCTCCCCTGGCGCCTTGGCTCTTTTTGTTTTGGCCCCATCCAATGCTGCATTTATAAGTCCTTTGACATTTGTGCAAAACCCACCTTCCCCCATTGAGTAACATAATGGCCCACATCTGACCCTTGTTTTAATGTCTTTTCCAACCGAACACAAAATGCCAAGAACTGAGGGTGAATTGGCCCCGTCAATCTACGGAGTGGGAAGGATGCTGCCAGTGGATGCATCTGGAATGTTCAGTAAATTTTCGGAGACCTGAAAGATGCCTTTAGGAGGCTGGATCGCCGGGCTCTGAGATGTGTGCATTCCCTCCCTTTGCAGCACACAGCCCACCTCGGAGCTCTGCCTGTCCAGATGGCCTGATCCTCATGTCCCCACCTGGCCTGCTGACTCCCTCCTGGCTGAAGGGTTGAAATGAATCCTTGTACAGAATAAGCCTCTCCAACCCGACCTGGGAATGAGTAACAGCTTAGCTGGTGGCCTTTGCCCTGCGATGACAGCTCTGGACAGCTGCAGGAGGCTTCGTTGGGATGGGGGTGGCTCATTGTGGGGTGCCTGGCAGGAGTGTCTGAGCCAGGTCTTTAGAAGGTACGAGTACAGGACACAGTTCTTGTGTGGTCTGAGATCTGTCCTTAGGCAGAGAACTGTGTCCAGAGAGTCGGGCTGTGAAGTGGGGAGCCTCCTGTGAGGGCTGCAGCATTCCCGTGCAGATCCTAATTTCCAGTCTGGACTCTAGAAGACTTTGGTTCTCTTCCTGTCTCTGGCCTCTGCTGGGACCCTGGAGGAGTCTCCTTTCTCCTTCAGGTTTTTCATCAGCAATGCCAGGAGTTGGTAATGACATGAGTCCCTCCTGGCTCAGATAGCCCAGCATCACTGTCACCCTGGGATCCCTTTGCTGACATCCCGGTCCCAGACCAGTAACTGCAGCTCAGAGTACCTGAGGCTCCCCAGCTGTTTCCAAGGCTTCCCTGTGCCTCAATCCTCATGACCTTGTTATTCCCCAGAAATTCTGCAGCATGGCAGGCTGGGCTCCCCGCTCCCTGGGGGAGCCTTGTGCTGTGTCACTTCCTCAGACCCCACCTGAGCCTGTCCCCTTCTGGGGGACCAGAGTGTATACCTCACCTGAGCTAGCTTTCTGTTGCTGCTGTACGTTTTACCACAAACTTAGTGGCTTAGAACCCCACATTGTATTATCTTACAATTCTGGAGGGTCAGAAGTTTGACAGAAGTCTCACTGGCCTAAAACCAAGGTGCTGGCAGGTCTGACTCCTTCTGGAGGCTCTAGGGGTATATTAGTCTATTCTCATGCTGCTTATAAAGACATACCTGAGACTGGGTAGTTTATAAAGAAAAAGAGGTTTAATGGACTCGCAGTTCCATATGGCCGGGGAGGCCTCACAATTATGGTGGAAGGCAAAGGAAGAGCAAAGGGACATCTTACATGGCAACAGGCAAGAGAACTTTTGCGGGGGAATTCCCATTTATAAAACCATCAGATCTTGTGAGACTTATTCACTACCATGAGAATAGCACGTGAAAGGCCCACCCCCATGATTCAATTACCTCCCACCGGGCCCTTCCCACAACATGTGGGGATTATGGGAGCTACAATTCAAGATGAGATTTGGGTGGGGATATAGCCAATCCATATCAAGGGGAGAACCCACTTCCTTGCCTTTTCCAACTTCTAGAGGCTGCCTGCATTCCTTGGCTTATGGCCCCTTCCTCCATCTTTAAAGCCAGCTTTGGGTCTCTGTCACCCTTCTTGTATTGCATTTCTAACCCACTCTGCCACCTCCTCCACTTCTAAGGACTCATGGGTTAGGTTGGGCCCATCTGGATAATGCCACATAATCTCCTCATCTCAAAGCCTTAACTTTCTTCACATCTGCAAGTCCTGTGATCACATAAGGACACCTTTTCACAGGTTCTAGGGATTAGGCTGGGGATAGTTTTGCCGGGAGCATTCTTCTGCCTACTACCCCACCCAATCTGAGGCTTGGGGTTTGGGCAGGGCACCATGATAGTTTTCTTCTGGGGTCTCAGCTCAGGTGCTAGGAGGGCACCTCCTCTCTGGAACCCTCTGTGATTGCACCGGGCGGAGGCAACTGCCCTTCCTCTGGCAACCACCACCCCCAGCACACTTGTCATGCTTGTGTGACAGTGCCCATGGGTAGGTCTCCCCTGTTAATTGGGAACAGGTGGGTAGTGTCAGGCCTCTGAGCCCAAGCTAAGCCATCATATCCCCTGTGACCAGCATGTATACACCCAGATGGCCTGAAGCAACTGAAGATCCACAAAAGAAGTGAAAATAGCCTTAACTGATGACATTCCACCATTGTGATTTGTTTCTGCCCCACCCTAACTGATCAATGTAATTTGTAATCTCCCCCACCCTTAAGAGGGTTATTTGTAATTCTCCCCACCCTTGGGAATGTACTTTGTGAGATCCACCCCCTGCCCGCAAAACATTGCTCCAAACTCCACTGCCTATCCCCAAACCTATAAGAACTAATGATAATCCCACCACCCTTTGCTGACTCCTTTTTCGGACTCAGCCCGCCTGCACCCAGATGAAATAAACAGCCTTGTTGCTCACACAAAGCCTGTTTGGTGGTCTCTTCACACGGACACGTGAGACAGGTAGAGACCTTACATTCTTTCCCCGGGGTGCCCAGTGTCTGCGGGGTGGCAGATGAGCAAGAGGCTGACCTGGGGAACAAGCTCAGAAGCTGTGGGGGAACCGAGAGCTTCTGGGGGTTCAGTGGGAGCAGAGAGAACCTGCCCTAAGCACACCGACATGGACCCTTTTCATGGGTGCGTGGACTGTCTTGGCAACAGTGAAACACAGATCACAGTCCCCATTTCACAGAAGAAAAATCAGCAGCGCAGAGAAGTTAAGGGGCTGCCCAGGCTCCCGGGGGGAGTTTTGGAGCAGAATTCAGACTTGGGCTCTTTACTTGCCTCTCCCCTACTCTCCCCCGTTCTCACCCAGTTATTTTTTTTATTCCACAAATGGCCTGTTAGAGGTTGACCTGTGCTCCCATACCCCACCCCAAATTCACATGTTTTGGTCCTAATCCCCAGTACCTCAGAATGTGACTTTATTTGAAAACAGGATCATTGCAGATGTAATTAAGATGAGGGCATTCTGCATTAGGGTGAACCTCATAAAAAGGGGAAATCTGGACAGAGACGTACACAGGGAGAAGGCCACACGAAGATGAAGGCAGAAATGGGGTGAATGCCACACATTGCCAGTCCCCCGCAGATGCTAGGAGGGAAGCTTGGAAGGAATTCTCCCCATAGCCCTCAGAAGGAGCCAATCCTATTGTTACAGGAAAGGGGTCCCGATCCAGATCCCAAGAGAGGGTTCTTGGATCTCTTGCAAGAAAGAATTCAGGGCAAGTCTGTAATGTGAGAGTAAGTTTATTAGGAAAGTAAAGGATTAAAAGAATGGCTACTCCATAGACAGAGCAGCCTCAAGGGCTGCTGGTTGCCTATTTGTATGGTTATTTCTTGATGAGATGCTAAACAAGGGGTGGATTATTCAGGCCTTCCATTTTTAGACCATATACGGTAACTTTCTGATGTTGCCATGGCATCTGTAAACTGTCATGGCACTGGTGGGAGTACAGCAAGAATGACCAGAGGTCATCCTCTCGTGGCCATCTTGGTTTTGGTGGGTTCCGGCCAGCTTCTTTACTGCAACCTGTTTTATCAGCAAGGTCTTTATGACCTGTATCTTGTGCTGACCTTCGATTTCATTCTATGACTAAGAATGCCTAACCTCCTGGGAATGCAGCCCAGCAGGTCTCAGCCATATTTTACCCAGCTCCTATTCAAGATGGAGTTACTCTGGTTCAAACACCTCTGACGCTATGACACTCTGATTTTGGATTTCTCATCTTCTGAATGGAGACAATAAATTTCTGTCGCTTAAGCCGCATGGTTTGTGGTCCCTTTCTTACTGCATCGCTAGAAAACTGCAACGCTGCTCATAAGCCTAGTCCCAGGGGTTTCTAAAGCACACTGAGCTGGCCCCTCCTGTTCCTCCGGCCTCATCTCTGACTATCCCCTCCCTTCTGTGAGCTCCAGCCACACCTGCCTTCTACATAATCAGTTTTTAAACAGCTTTACTGGGGTGTGATAGACTTCAATAAACTGCACATAAAGTGTGTAATTTGAGTTTTGGCACATGTACACAACCATGCAACTGTCACTGCTGTCAAGATAATGAACAGATCAGTCCCCCAAGAGGTTCCCCATGCCCCTGTGCTCACTACTGTCCCACCTCCCACCCCAGGCAACTGTCAGATTAATTTGCATTTTCTAGACTTTTATATAAATGGAAACTTCCAGTAAGTACTGTTTTTGTTTTGTACAGTGGGCTTTTTCAGTTTCTTGGAACTACTCTCCTGCCCTGCATTCACAGGCTCCTGAGAGCCCTACAGGACCTGAGAACCGAGTGTGGCTTCCTGTCTGTCACCTTCCATTCGCCAGTGATCCTGTTGGGCCCCTGGAGCAGATGCCCTTGAACGCCAGCGTGAAGCAAGCATTGGGGTGGTAAGTGTCCTCGCACTTTGTAGGAATGAATCTCAGTGATGGATTAGAGGAGGAGCAGGGGGTCAGGTGGGGGCCGTGAGGCAGATGGGAGGGGACTTGTCTTAGGGTCTGTCAAGGCCAAGCAGAGGCAAGGTATAGGGCGGTGAATGAGGCAGGTGTTCGGTGAGCTCTTTCATCGCGGAATGGGACAGGAACAGCCTGTGTTGGGGGGTCAGAGGTCAGAGCGAGGGGGTGCTTGGGGGTCCAGGCTTCAGGAACCTCACTGGACATTTCTCACCTTTCTCCTCAGCATCCCCTCTCCTCTTCTGACAGGTGAGGCACAATTCCAAATCCTGGTGTTAATAAGGGGGGTTGGTGCCATTCATGAGTCAGCGAGTCATTTTATTTTTTTAAATAAATGAGATTAAAAAATTCTTTTGCAAAGTAGAACATTTCTTCTGTACAATTTATTGTAACCAGGGGGCATTTTAAAGGATAGGTGCTCAGAAGCTGAAGCACCAGAGTGTTTTCTAAACCAGAATAAGGCACACTTCCTCCCCATGGCTGCTGCTGACCTGAAAGCTACCAGTCTGGGGAGCCGAGGGCACACCAAGATCAAGGGGCTGGAGCTGTCGCTTAACAATCTGAGGCCATAGGTGATAAGTTCCCCCATCAGGTGCACTTCTCACTCAGGGTGGGGGTAATCGGCTCCAGATCCCGTTTTAAAGGGGTGCACCTGCTTAGGATAATTAAATATCCACCTGAAAAGTGCCCTACCAAGTTTTCCATGAATCTTCACGGGGAGGCCTCGTGAGAAATGCTGCAGGCGCAGGTGGCCCAGCTTGGGGATCTGCCAGGATGCTTTTTATGGGTGGAATCACCTGCATCCCTTCCAGATCCCCAAGGCTTGGAGAGAGGATGCCCCTTGCCACAGCTCCTTCTGCCAACTCCCAATGAGAAATGATGTCCCCACGGCTGGGGAAGAGATGGGTTTCACGTCCACCTCCTGTCATCTTGCTGAGGACCACACCCGGCCCCAAGAAGAGGCAGGTGGGGTACTTTTCCAAACCAGTCCGCTTCATGGTGGGGATAAAATAAAGACGCTCTAGGTTTCCCCTCGTGCTGTGTGTGTGTGTGCACATGTGTGTGTGCACGTGCGCGTGCGTGTTTCCATTTAGGGACTGGGTGAAACTCAAAGTGAACTTTCTTGGAATTTCAGTGGAATTTCTTGGCAGGGCCTTACCTTGGGAAGGAGGAGGCAACCCGGAGGCCTGGGGCCAGGGCTGGGAGGGCGGATGTTCCTGTGGTCCCACGGGCTGCTTCTCCCCTTTCCTGGAAGCCCCAAGCCTGCCTTTGTACTTAGCTGGACCTGCTCTGCAGGGCTGAATGTATCTTTTTGTAACTCTTGCTGAATTGCTGTAGGGCTTGGGCTGACTCCTACCCAATGACGATGAGGACACCACTTAGTGCTTCCTTATGCATAGGCCAAGTGCTTGATACACAGCAGATCCTTTCACCCACATAACAGCCCTGTGTGGAAGGTACTGTTCCTTTCTGCATTTTCCAGATATGGAAGCTGAGGCCCAGAGAGGTTGTTTAACAGCCCAGGGTCACTCAGCTAGGAATAAATGGAGTCAGGATTCGAATCCAGACTTTCCAACTTACAGCGTGGCTGTGGGTCAGAGAGCTTCCTTGATGGCAGCTGGCTTCGGCTTCTTGCTCTGTTCCTCCCCAAGTTCCCCAAAAGGCCCTTGCTGTCTCCTGGCTTCTAAGTTTCTGCACAAGTACATCCTTGGGCTGAAACAGCCACTCCTGTATCCTCTCATGGGTATTCACAAGGCACACTAGCATGTTAAAGTTACTTCACCTGGCTAACTCCCACTTGTTCTCAGAACCTGGCTTAGAGACTGCCTCCTCCAGGAAGCTCTCCCTGAGTACCACCACCTCCAAAGTCCAGGCGGGGTACCCCTACTGGCACTCCCATGGCATCGGGCCTCCTCCTAGCAGGTTGTTGCCCACTGCTGTTGCCGCAGGCGTGCTGCTTGTCCGTCTCCCTCAGTGCAAGCTTCTCAAGGGTAGGGTCTGCTCCTGTGTTTGGGGAATGAGTGTCTGGTTAACTCTTGTCTTTTGATGCAGTGTCTGGGATGATCCACCCTTTGTTTCTGGTTAGCGATGTGGCCGGGTTGCTGGGGCTCCATCCCTCCTCCCTTCCTTGTGCCTCAATTTCCTATCTGGAATTTCAGGAGACTCACAGTTCCCCCTTGTAGCATTGTCATGAGGCTTTAAAGAGTGGATACAGGTAGAGCCTGTAGAACAGCCCTGGCCATGTGTGAGCTGCCGTTACTGTGCTGGGTGCTTTTTATGCCAAGGAGGGGTGGGGAGGCTCGGCCCGGGCTGACCTACTTCTCCTCAGGCATTGCTCTCGTGGTGAATGACTCAGCATTTTGAAATCTGACTTCTTTCTTTAGGAGCCAGATCATTCTATTGCCATACCAAAGATATTTGGCAAGGTTAAATGCCAACTATGTATATGGGGGGTGGTGGGGGGTGGCTGGAGAGGGGAACGGGGACACATGCGGTCCCTGGAATTCAGTGCAACACAGGACTGGAAGTCACACTCTTGCTGCAGATCTGTAGAGCACCAGCTTGCAGCCCCATGAACCTAAAGTGGCCCTGAGATGATCCCACAGGGAGGCAAATTTATCTTCCATATGGGGAGCTCCAAACTCCCTGAACATGGGGCCTTTTCCTCTGTTACCACTGGGCTTGCTCTTGCAGGATTTTCCCAGCTCCACTCTGCAGAGGCAAACCCCACCAGAGGCTCTGAGAAGAGGCTTCTGTGGTTACATAATTTAGGACAAAATAAAAAATCAAAACTAAAAAAACAAAAAAATAAAAGTAGGACAACCATTCCTGTATCCGCTCATGGGTATTCACAAGGCACGCTAGCATGTTAAAGGCCCTGAGAAGCCATGCAAGAAACTGTTCAACTGTTCCCTGATTACTTGACCACTGTATTAGCCTGTTCTTGAATTGCTACAAATACATACCTGAGACTAGGTCATTTATAAGAAAAGAGTTTTTTTTTTTTGAGAAGGAATCTCACTGTGTCTCTCAGGCTGGAGTGTAGTGGTGTGATCTCAGCTAACTGCAACCTCCGCCTCCTGGGTTCAAGTGAGTCTTGTGCCTCAGCCTCTCGAGTAGCTGGGATTACAGGTGTGTACCACCTTGCCCGGCTAATTTTAGTATTTTTAGTAGAGACGATGTTTTGCCATGTTGGCCAGGCTGGTCTTGAACTCCTGACCTCAGGTGATCCACCCACCTCAGCCTCCCAAAGTGCTGGGATATCAAGCGTGAGCCACCGCACCCCGCCAAGAAAAGAGGTTTAATTGGCTCATGATTCTGCAGGCATGTATAGGAAGTGTGGCGGCACCTGCTTCTGGGAGGGCCTCAGGGAGCTTTTACTCATGGCGAAAGACAAAATGGGAGCAGGCATCTTACGTGGCGGGAGCACGAGCAAGAGAGAGAGAGGGGAGGTCATGCACCCCTTTAAACAATCAGATCGTGTAAGAACTCACCATCATGAGAACTGCACTGAGGGGATGGTGCTAAACCATTCATGAGAAATCCACTCCCGTAATCCAGTCACCTCCCACCAGGCCCCACCTCCAACACTGGGGATTATAATTTGACATGAGATTTGGGCGGGGACATACATCCAAATCATGTCGACCACAGAACCCCTTTTCACATATTTTTCCAGGTCAACCATCAACAACCGCCAACATCCTGCAGTTCCAGAACACACTTTGGGAAACCCCCCACAAAAGTGGCTGGCACGTGGTTTCCATTCAAATGGTTAAATCTACCTTTTGAAACCTGAAAAGAAATCAGTGAAAATCTGTCTTAGTGTCCTAGAGCTAATATCAACCAAGTACTCCAAACAGGGTGGCTTAAAACAGCAGAACTTGATTGTCTCACAGTTCCAAGGGCTACAAGTCCAAAATCAAGGTGTCTGCAGGGCTGTGCCCCCTCTGAACCCTGCAGGGGAGGATCCTTCCTGCTCTTTCAGCTTCTGGCAGCTGTGGGCAGTCCTGAGTGTTCCTTGGTGTGTGGAGGCATCACACAATCTCTGCCTCTGTCTTCACCGGGCTGTCTTGTCTCTGTGTGTCTGTCTTTGTGTGTCTTCTCCTCTTCTTATAAAGACACCAGTCATATTGAATTAGGGGCCCACCCTACTCCAGTGTGACCTCGTCTTAACCTCATTCCATCTGCAACGTCCTTATTTTCAAATAAGATCATATTTCAAGGTAGTGGAGGTTAAGACATATCTTTTTGGGAGACATAATTTGAACCATAACAAAAACCCATCCGTAGCAGGTGGCTCTGGGTTGGGAGTTACTGTAACCATCCCAGGGGCTTTCTCTACTTCCCAAGACCTGGCAGCGATGCCACTGTGTCCAGTGGGTGTCTACTGCATGCTGGCTGCGTCACAGACACCATCTGATGGAACCTTACTGCAGTCCTGAGCACTGAGGTCTATCATTCTCCCAGGTTAAATGGCCCAGCAAGCCAGGGGTGAGCTGGGGTTTAACCCCAGGGTCTGTGTGCCTGCACCATCCTGGTTTTTATGCTCTGTGCTGTGCGGCTTCAGGTGGGTATGAGCAGTCAGGCTTCAGAGGAAGCCACCATGCTGCTGTCAAATGCCTTTTCCACTGACACCTGGAGGGGCCACCCTGGAACTGGAGTTTCCAGGTGGGGTGGGGCCTGAGCTGCTGGAACAGGGAGTCCATATGAACAGTGTGCGCCCATGTCCACAGGGCATGGTCCCAAGTGACTGTCACAGGAGATCCAGGGTGTTGATGGGAAGGCAGAGCACAGGCCTGGGAATTGGGGAGGGGAACCAGAGGGACTCCCCAGAGACTAGAGAACCAAGCAGGAAACCAGGAGCCCGGGGTCCTTGATACGGTCCACAGACGTCACAGCAGCTGTTGGTCCCTGGCCATCTCACCTGTGCACTCACCTTTCCATTGTACGCAGGTGAGTCCTTCTTGGAAGCACCTGCTGCTCTGTTGGGCATGTGCTCTGAGACATTAACAGATGAACAATGACTCCAGGAGAAGCCCTCAACCCAGGATGGATGAAATTTGGTGTATAACCCCCCACCCCCACCACGTGCTCTTACCCCCAGGTTTCTTCCCTTCAGGAGGGTAACTGAGGAGTGGTCTGTGCCATCTCCTGGAGGTCCCCAGCAGGCTTGGGCCCCCCTTGCCGGGCGATAACCTGCTCCTTGCCCCAGCTGTGCTTCCTGGGAGTAGCTCCCAAATAAACTCCTGGCACTCACAGCCTTATCTTGGGGTCAGACCCCAGGAGGCTGGCTGGAGCCTGTTCCTCCCTCCTGCTTCAGGCAGAGTTGGTCCCAGGACCTGGGGAAGAAAGGAGTGGGAACTGGTGAAGGAGGAGAGACTCACAGTTTGCCACCAGGGAAGGCTCAACATTGGAGGTTGTGAGCAACAGAAACTCAACTGGAGTTTTGGTTTAAACCAAAAAGGGAAATACCGGCTTATGCAATGGAAAAGTTCTGATGAGGGCACCAGCTTGAGGCACAGCTGAATCCTAGGGGCTCAAGCAAAGTCACTGCTTTCCTTGTGGCTGGCTTCACTCTCAGGCAGAGGGGTTGTTCTCCACCTGCTGCCCCCTACCCCAGCCCCAGGTTTATTTTCCACCTGCTTAACAACCCCAACAGAGAGACTATGCCTCTTTTTCCGGTAATTTTAGCACAAGTTCCAGTCCTCACTCTCAAAGTCCTGAGTAAAGGACCCATCTCTGAACCAATCCCAAAGGCCAGGCTGCAGAGGTAGTGGGCTGACTGGCCACGTGAGGTCCTGGAACTGCCCACCATGTGGGATGGGATCAGCTCCCAAGAACTGAACCCTGGAGTCTGAGAAGCGGGCATTGTCTCTTCCTGAAAGATTGGCTTTGTCGCCTGTGGAAGAGGGCATGGGAGGTGAAAGCAGCTGATGAGGATGGGCAGGTTGGATTGGCAAATGCCAAAGGAGCATAGGACAATCGAGATAGGAAGGCACAAGCCACAGGCAGAGGGGAGGAAAAGGTGCAGAGGGCTTTCTTGTGGAGCCCAGGCTGTCAGATGCCCGCCCTGATGCTCTGTTATGAGAAGGCAAGGCGTTTTTAAAAATTAAGGGGGAAAAAAGGGTTTGCTTTGTTTTGGGGTTTGTTTTACAACTTTTAATTTTGAAATAATTTTAGATTTACCCAAGAGTTTCAAAGATTATGCAGAGAGTTCCTATTCACCTCCACCCAGTCTCATGTTACCGTCTTACATAGCACGCTGCATTTATCAAAACTCAGAAATGATCATTGGTATATCATTACTATTAACTGACTACAGACTTGATGCAGATTTCTCTAGTTTTCACCACTAATGTCCATTTCTGTTCCAGGAGCTAATCTTCTAGTCTAGGATCCCACATTGCTTTTAGTTGTCATGTCTCCTTAGCTTCTTTCCTTCCTTCCTTTCTTTCTTTCTTTCTTTCTTTCTTTCTTTCTTTCTTTTCTTTCTTTTCTTTCTTTTCTTTCTTTTCTTTCTTTTCTTTCTTTCTTTTCTTTCTTTCTTTCTTTTCTTTCTTTATGCTGGGAGTGCAGTGGTGCCATCTTGGCTCACTGCAGCCTCAACCTGCTGGCCTCAAGCAATTCTTCCATCTCAGCCTCCCAGAGTGTTGGGATTACAGGTGTGAGCCACAACATCTGGCCCTTGTTTCTTAGTTTCCTCTGGTCTGTGATAGTTTCTCCATCTTTCCTTGCCTTTCATTACCTGGATACTTCTGAAGAGGAGCAGTCAGGTGTTGAATAGAATGTTTCTTAATTTGAGTTGACCTAATGTTTTCTTTTTCCTTTTTTTTTGAGACGGCTTTGTCGCCAGGCTGGAGTGCAGTGGCATGATCTTGGCTCACTGCAACCTCTGCCTCCCGGGTTCAAGCAATTCTCCTGCCTCAGCCTCCTGAGTAGTTGGGACTACAGGTGCACGCCACCACACCCAGCTAATTTTTGTATTTTTAGTAGAGATGGGGTTTCACCATGTTGTCCAGGATGGTCTCGATCTCTCGACCTCATGATCCACCTGCCTCGGCCTCCCAAAGTGCTAGGATTACAGGCGTGAGCCACCGCGCCTGGCTGATGTTTTCTGATATGTAGACTGAGGATTGGATTTGGGGAAGAAGCTCTCAGAGGGAAAGTGTCTTTAGCGCATCGTATCACAGGGTACAAGATATCAACATGCCTCATCACTAGTGATGTTAACCAGGGGCTCACCTGGTTCAGGGGCGCCTGCCAGGTTTCTCTGTGTTTTTCTCTGTCCATACTGTATTTGGAATGCTGGGAGGTGGATGAGTTTTGTCCTCCCTAGGAAGGGAGCAGCCAACATTCTCTCTCTCCTCCCCGGTTCTTGCTCTTCTCAGAAAGAGGGCTCCACTTACATCTGCCGCCAGATGTTGGAGCAGACACTAGCCTTGTGTTCCCTGTCACTTTCCAGGAAGGCTGGCTGTGGCTTCTTGGCAATGAGGGACTCTGAATCTCAGCTCTATCCTCCCATGATGGGGAGAATGGGCTGCACTGTCTGCCCTTTAACGGAACTGGTGTGTTTCAAGTGCAGCTGGTTGGGGCTTGAGCTGTGCACATCTGGCTACTAATTGGAAAACCTGACCCAAAGCCAGATGTGCTCTCACCCCAACTTCCTAGCAAAAGTTTGTGTTTTCTCAGGGATGAAGAGGATTTGCTCAAGGAGCTGGGAATAATGGAGTTACCTAGGAGGGCAACTGGTGGCCTCTCACTTGCTGGGAGGAGATGGATGTCTCTATTAAACAAAGGGATGGTGTGGGCGGGGGTACTTCAGGTGACCCCAGTGGAGGGCTCACAGTTAAGGGACAGGGATCAGGGCCCATGACACTAGCCCTGGCCCACCTTGGAAGCCATTTGTGACAGCCTGTTTGTCAGGTCATCCGTTGACCTGTGGCTGCTCTGGAAGTGACACAATTTGCAGATTTAGATCTTGTTTGCAGTTAAGTTCCAAGGATAAGCAATTGTCAGAGTGAGTAAGACTCTGTGCTTTTAGAAGAAGCACAGCCTGTTACAATAACTGTGGTTGATGACCCTGAAAAATTGGAGGTTTGTGCAATTCAAACCTCTGATGGAATTCAGTCACTTTAGTTCATATCGGCATCAAAGGACAGGCTGAGAAGAGAACACTGGATTTGGGTTTGGGGTCAGCTCAGGTAAGTTCAGGCCTTGGCTGTACCCTTTATTAGTCTAGTGTGACCTCAAGCAAGCCACGTGACCTTCTGAACTTCATGTCTCCTCTGAGAAATGGGGATAACAATAACGCAGCCACATAGCCCTGCAGCTCAAGGGCCATTTGGCTTTGAGGTAGGATATTAAAAAAAAATTATGCATGAAGGATATTTTCTGTTTTGTGGAAGGAAGAGAAACAAGGCTTCTTTTGAGGTGTGCCTGGGGCAGAGATGCACACTGGGGAGGGATTATGCTGTCTGTCTCCCCCAGCCCTTGGATGGAACAACTGGTTTTGAGCCCTTCTAGAAGCAGGAAACAGAAGTAGCAGCTTTGGTGAAACACTGTGAGATTTAGGGCTTAGGCATCTGCTTGGGGGGAACCATGTGTGACCCCGACTGAGAGGGCCCCTATGCCACTGGAGCCTGGATACAGAGGGGCCAAGAGAGCAAGGGCTGGCTGGCACCTGGCAGGTTCTGTGCGCTGGGCACATTGAGAGACAACGTCTTGAGCACTATCACGTGGGGCGGGTGAAGCCTGTCACCCAAGTGGCTTGTGGGCTGCAGTGAGGAGGCCAGAGTGGAGAAAGGTGACAGATTGTGCCTAAGCCCATGGGAGACACAAGAATGTCTGGGAGCACCCAGGACAGAGGCTCAAGGCGAGGCTGAGACCCTGAGGGTGGTGTCTGGACATTGAGACCATCCCCACCTTCAGGGCAGCCAAGGACACTTGGGCCAGTCTATGACCTGCCCTGTTAGGCTGGGGGTCAAGTGACAGCATCTGTGACAAAGCATTCTGACCTCTCAAAGGTACCATGACAAACTCCAGTGCACCCCACTCAGCCACCTCTTCATGACTCCAAGCCTCAGTTTTCCCATGTGTAAAATGACCTCCTTCACCCAGGGTTGTTATGAGAATCAAATGGTAAATATTATTTCTTCGTAGAGATGAAATGACATGTGCAAAGTAACACAGCTAAGAGCATTGGTGGCGGCTCCCGACTGACCTTGTCCTATTCAGGGTTGCATTCCTGCAGAGCCAGTGCTCAGTAAATGTGGTTGAAGGCATAAGCAAATGCTCTTTTCCATCATTCCATATTATCTCATTAGTGCTCAAAAGTACCAGTTGGCGAAGTCCTGATATGAACACACTCTCATGGAAATAGAAGACAGAACTTGAACTCTGAGCAATGAGTGGCTAATGGTCATTGGGGGCTGGCCCTGCCTGCTCTTGGGTATTGCTTCCTTCCATCTTTGCAATGATCCTGTGAAGTGGGACCTATTAGTCTCATTCCCATAGTGTAGACAAGGGACCTGGGTCTTGGAGGGGCTAGGTAATTTGCCCATAAGGAGGCTAGAGGAAAAGCTAGGATTTGAACCAGGTCATTTACTTCAGAGCCCAAACTCTCCAACCCTTCATTTTGTGGTTGCTAAGAGCGGGCCCAGTTAACCTGTGGGTGGACCACGCTTAGCCCCCACCTCTGGTTAACCAACCAGGACCCCCACTGCACCACACTGCTAATGAGCAGTTTCCAGGAGGTAGCTGCCAGGCTACACCAGGCCCTAGGCTTCCTCCAGGAATTGCATTAGGGGATTAAGAAGCAGAAATTGTTTCAGACTAGCTATTGGAGCCAACGATTATTATTTTTTGTACAATGGGTAAAATTTTCCTCTCCTTCTTTGCTCCCCTGCTAAAAGACTCAATTGAATAAGAAAAACAGCAGCATGTGTTATTTGAAAACTGTTTAGTGCAATTACTGCTGCAGATTTTACTGAATTTGAAAATGATAGATGGCAAATCTTAATTTCCCAAGCTCTCCATCCCGGCAAGCAGTTTGTTAAAGACTAGCAGTGCGGCTAATCGCTGGTGCATAATACCCACGGATACACGTTTTTCCTTTTTATATAACACATTATGCTAATCACCCTGTATTCCATTTTTCAATAAAAGGTCAGCAGAGCACTGTTTGTTCAGAATGTGCAATTTAAACTTCATGTCTGTCATTAGAGATAATCTAGGTTTGCTGTATCAAGTGGGGTTGTCATAGAAACCAGACCCGCAAGCTCTGTTTACGGCCTTTGGAGAATAAACACTTTGCATTTATTTCTCTGGAAAGGGGGAAAAAAACCCCCCAAAATCATCGCACAATTAAGTAAGGTTTGAAAACAAAGCAGTCATAGCCCAGAAGAGAGAGCTGTATCATTCATCAAAAATCAATAACTGTCACACAGTTGGTATACGGGGCATTCAAGCAGGTGACTGACGGAAGTGATCAAATATTTCCCCTGGGAAAAACAAGTAAGGGAGAGAGGATGTGTTATTATGCCGAGTGAAGAATTAATTTAAGGATGCTAATGGGCTTTATCTAAGCCATTATACCCTTGAAAAGTGTTTTGTGTAAATTGCATTGAGCACCTGATCAGGCTTTTTATGCCATGTGTTTGGACATTCATCTGTGAGCCCCATATAGCCCAGATGATTCCCATGTTATGGTTTCTGTCATCTTGCTTCTGTCATCGATGAGGACTTTCCCTGGAAGCAGCTCAGGGGTCCTGGACTTCAGCATTTAAGATCCTGCCTGAGTAGCATGACCAAATTTGTCAAATGCAAAATACAGGATACCCGATTAAATTTGAATATTTTTGAGTGTAAGTAGGTGCCAAATTTTACATGGGATATACTTATACTGAAGTTAGCCATTGATTATCTGGAATTCTGATGTGCCTGAGCCCCGTATTTACTCTGCCGCACCGTACCTGAAGGGTCTGAGGAGATGGGAGGTAATTCTCTAACCTCTCCTGCCAGCCTCTGGCTTGTGCTTCCTTTAATAGGGGACTGAAGTGTGTGCACAGGGTGTGTGTGCCTGACTAATCCTTTTAAGTCACAGTGTAACTGTGGCTCTAGTTTGCTGAAAGCACCCACAAAATCAAATTCAAAAAAGTTGCTCACTTGGAAATGGCCAAACACCCACTTGGCATGGCCACTGCATGGGGGAAAGCTTTTGTTTCTGTTTTTTTTTTTTTTCCCCCCACTGAAAGAGGGTTTGGACCTCCTTCTAGGGAAAGAACTCCCCATCCCCAGTTCTTTTGGGCAGTGGGCCAGAGGAAAGGCCTGAGGCTTATCTGTGTGGTGTGATGTTCAATCCAGAGCCAAAAAGGTGGGGTTCTGTGAACTTTGACCCTGGCTGAGGGCAACCTTACTGTTGTAATCTCTACTGCAACACAACTCACAGATATCTGGTAATTGGCAGAAAATGCATTCATTAGACAACTTTATTGGATTCAGGTTGATGGAGCTAGGTAAGTACTGAGACACACATTCAATTCAACATGTGGGAATTTAGCATTCGGGGCCGTGGATCAAGTGTCTTGGGGTACCCAAAGGATGGTCAGTCCTCAAGGATGGCTTTGCCAGTTGGGAGAGTTGTGCACAGATGTCGTCTTAAAACCAGCAGACAGAGCCAAGGGCCGAGCAGAGGCAGAGACAAAATGCCATGGGAATGGAAAGAAAGAAGAGATGAATTTCATCTTGGGAGTCTGAGATGTCTTCTTGGAAGAGGGGGATTCTCAGCTGACCTTTGAGGTATCTGTGAATTTAATCAGATTAGTTAACATTAGAAAAGCTGCCTGGAGGCTGAGATGTTGGCCTGTCTGGAGTTGGACTTAGCAGAAGCTTCCTTTCAGTTAAAATCAGAAAATCAGAGAAGTAGGGAAGTTCAACCCCATCCTGAGCAAGAAAGCAGAATGATTAAGAACGGACTCTGGGCCTGGCATGGTAGGTCATGCCTGTAATCCCAGCACTTTGGGAGGCTGAGGCGGGCAGATCACCTGAGGTCAGGAATTCCAGACCAGCCTGGCCAACATGGCAAAAATCCGTCTCTACTAAAAATACAAAAATTAGCTGGGCATGGTGGCACATGCCTGTAATTCCAGTTACTTGGGAGGCTGAGACAGGAGAATCACTTGAACCTGGGAGGCGGAGGTTGCAGTGAGCCGAGATCGCGCCGCTGCACTCCAGCCTGGGTGACAGAGAGACTCTGTCTCAAAAAAAAAAAAAAAAAAAAAAAAAAAGAATGGGCTCTGGAGTTGAGGAGGCCTGGACTTGCATTACAGCTGAGTGGCCCTGGGGAGCCATGCCGCCTCTTTGTGCCTCAGTTTCCTCCCCTGTATAATGTGGATGTTGGTTGTATTTTGCCTCATAAGGTGGTTGTGAGAATTACAGAGATAATGTAATTAATTTCTTAATCCAGTACGTGGCATGCCCTAAGAGCTTGAAAAGTTGTGTCCTCATTATTTCTCTATTGCTTTAAATCCCTCAGATTCTGATCCTGCCTCCAAGCCTTTATCCGATGTGAGCTCGATGCCAGGAGTTCCTCTTCTTGCCAGCTGCCACCTCTGTCACTCCTGCCTTCTCTGCCTTGGCTTGTCTGCACCCCTGGAGCCTCTGCCCCACCCCTGAGCTGATCCTGGCAGGGGGCTGCGAGTCCTTGGACTTGCCTTCAGGTCTTAGCTCTTGTCACTGCTCCAGATCCAGGTCCTAGATTCCGGCATGGACTACAGTGACCCGTTGCACAGCCTTGCCCTGTGCCCTGGTCCCTGTTCTTTGGCTGCTGGTTTGGCTCTGTGTTCTCTGCTAACCCCTTGTCTTCTCTCTCTTTGGGACTGGAGTCCTTCATTAAGGAAGGATTAGAGCTGGATTTGCAAAGGGAGGGAGGGAGAAGGCCTTCCAGGTGGGAGGAGCAGTTGAGCAAAGGTAACGAGATACAAAAGCGAGTGGCAGGTTTGGGAAATGACAAGTAGTTAGAAAGAGGGAATCCAAGATGCTTATGGAGGGAGATCCAGGGATAAGGCAGAGAGGCAGATAAGAGAGAAGGATGGAGTGCAGTGGTGTGATCTCGGCTTACTGCCTCCCGGGTTTAAGTGATTCTCCTGCCTCAGCCCCCCGAGCGGCTGGGATTATAGGCGCCCACCACCACGCCCAGCTAATTTTTGTATTTTTAGTAAAGATGGGGTTTCACCATGTTGGCCAGGCTGGTCTTGAACTCCTGACCTTAGGTGATCCACCTGCCTTGGCCTTCCAAAGTGCTGGGATTACAGGTGTCAGCTACTGTGCCCAGCCTCATACAGTTCTTGTGAGGTTGTCAATCATGGTGACCCACACTCCTGGGACCCAGCATGTTCAACCAAACCTTGTGATCCTCTTATTCAGGGTCTGGGCATGGGGTGCACGCAGAGCTAGTCGGCGCTCCCTGAGATTGCTATGGAGACAAGGAGAGAAATTTTCTTTCCAATGACTTCACTAAATGTATCAGTTATTTACTGCCACAATAATGCTGTGTAATGAGCAACCGCAAAACCTCAGTGACATACAACAATGAACATTTATTTAGCTCCCAAGTCTGTGTGGCTTGGTGGGGCTTGGCTGGGCTCACTCACATGGCTGAACATTGGCTGCATGTCTGCTGATCTGCACTGGCTGTGGCTGGTTTGGCTGGAATAGCTCAGTGCAGCCCCACGTGCACCATCCTCATTGGGCTAGCCCAGCATGTCCTGATGGAGCAAGTGGAAATGCACAAGTGCTTTTTCTTTTCTTTCTTGCTTTTTTTTTTTTTTTTGAGACAAAGTCTCTCTCTGTCACCCAGGCTGGAGTGCAGTGGCGTGATCTCGGCTCACTGCAAGCTGCGCCTCCCGGGTCCACGCCATTCTCCTGCCTCAGCCTCCCGAGTAGCTGGGACCACAGGCGCCCGCAACCACGCCTGGCTAATTTTTTGTATTTTTAGTAGAGACGGGGTTTCACCGTGTTAGCCACGATGGTCTCGATCTCCTGACCTCGTGATCCGCCCGCCTTGGCCTCCCAAAGTATTGGGATTACAGGCGTGAGCCACCGCACCCGGCCCACACAAGTGCTTTTTCAAGGCTCTCTTGCTAACATCCCATTGGCCAAAGAAAGTGACATGACCAAACTCAGACTCAAGGAATGAGGAAATAGACTCCATGTCCTCAGTAAGAGGAACTGCAAAGTCACATAGATAAGGCATGACTTTAGGAGGGTTGAAAGATTGGGAAGATGAAGGCAATTTACTCTGTCACACTACACTGAGCTAGGAGGATGTGATTCAAGGGCAGCTGCTGACCATTTTGCCTCCCACAGGGAGAGAACATACCAGAGAATGAAACCAGGTAAAAAGACCATGAGCCAAGTAGTGGGGAACAAGCCAGAGACCTGATCCAGCTTTACCTGCAGTCTCATTCCCCTTGGGCTTCTATGAATTAGTGAGTTCCCTTTTTGATTCAGCTTGGTGAATTGGGTTCTTGCCATTTGCAATGGAAAGAAGCCTATCATTGCTCTGATTGCCAGGCAAAGACGTTTGGATGCTAAAAATGCTTGAGGAGAGAACCAATATAATCTAACTCCCTGTTTGAGGAATATAATTGGGGGTAGGGTGAAAATTATGAAACCGTTGTAGTAATTCAAACACAAGAGTGATGAGACCCGAATTAGGAGGGGCAGGGCAGTGAAAGCAGAGGGAAGTTGACACAGGTAATGCTTTGCAGAGAGAGAATTAATGGGATTTGCTGGCTGGGTGTGAGGTGTAATGAGAGAGTGTGAAATAAAATAGAAGTGGGCTTTCTCACCTGGAAGATGGGGTGGAAGTTTCGGTGGTTTGCTGGTGAACTGGCTTTCCCCAAAAACGAAGCTCCTGATTGTAGTGTTTGCCAATTTTTGTGGCATCAATATTGCCACTATGGCAGGTTTCAAGGGATCAACAGTTTAGCAACCAGCAGGGAAAATTCCTGAATATTTTATAGTCGACTCTTGGGAGCCAGCACAACCCGCTCCAGCACACCAGTGGTCCAAAGTGGTGGCGATTTCACACAATAAAGAATGCAGCTGGATTTTGGATACCTTAAGTTGGAGTTGCCTGCAGGTCCTGCAAATGAAGATGTCCAGAGGATGTGGAAATATGGCTCTGGGACTCAGGAGAGATTCAGTCTATGTAGAGTTGTTGGGGAAGCAGCAGCATCATTTTTGGAGAAAATGATGATGAGATAATGATGACATGGCATGAGTGTCCTTTGACTCTAACCGGGGTGAGGATGGCTGGCAGGCCTAATCTGCCTCACAGGTTGATTTTGCTGGCTCAAGTGGTATTACTAAAAATTAAAGTTCATTGCTCTATTACTTTCCTGGGGTTGTTGTAACAAATTGCCATAAGCCAGATGGCTCGAAACAACAGAAATGTATTCTCTCATAGTTCTGGAGGCCAGACATCCAAGAATCTGAAAGGAAGGTGTGGATTCCTTCTGATTCTAGCAGGGTTGGTTCCTTCTGGAGGCTCCAAGAGACCACCCCATGCCTCTCTCCTGACTTGTGGTGGCTGCTGGCATCCTCGGGGTCCTTGGCTTGTGCATGCATTGATTTCATCTCGATCCTTACCTTAATTAGTTTAGCAAAGACTCTATTTCCAAATAAGGTCACTTCCGGAGTTTCCAAGTGGACATGAATTTTTGGAGGACACTGTTCAACCCACTACAGTTGCTGGTGGTTACAACTTGATGGATTTCACAAAAAATAGAGATTCCTAACTTCTCTTGAACAACGCATCTGGCCCATGGGCCTGCAATCATCTGGGGTGGAAAGGCAGCTGCCCCCTTTCCCTGGGTACTTTGCTCAGTTCTTCACCTGCCCAGCCCCTGCCTTAGTTCAGGTGGAGCCAAGTCCCGGGGCCTCTGAGAGGCTGGAATCCTCCTCCTGCTCTTTCATCTTCCCGATGTCTCCTTAGCAACGGACATTTATTTATTCTGTGCACAAGCCACTGTTTAACAGTATTTATTTCCAGAGTCAGAGATATTTGATTCCAATTAGGGACACCAAACTGAAACCCATGCACCGTCAAAGATGCAGGTCAGGCAATAGTTGAGAGCCCTGTGACAGCGGAGAGGGAGGGAGAGCGCAGGCCCCTGGAGGGAAGCCGTGCGAGCCATGCAACCACTGCCCTGATCCCTGTGTGCTCTTGGATTAGTAACTCAGTCTTAGCTGATCTGAGTTTCCCTCCTGTGCAATGGGTATAATAACAATTCCTTTCAGGACTGTGAGAGCTTGAAATACTACGTGTAAAGTGGCTAGCACGGTCCTGGCATGTGGTAGAGATTTAATAAGTGTGTGGTGCACAAATGAGTGAGCTAGTGATTGGAACTTTGTATCACTTCCAGCTGAAACAGGAGATACAGTTCAAAAGCAAATAACATTCCCCATGCCACAAGGATGTAATCAGAAAAGAAGGTGATGCAATGTTTCCAGGTCTTCCCTGGCCGTGCTGTCAAATAAACTATGCATTTTTCAGTCAGAAGGAAATTTACTCTGAAATGAAGTGGTAATTCCAAATGTAGTAATAATGACAGACATAAAAATTTCAGATCCCAACAGATATGAAATTTATCTAATTAGGGAACAAAATAAGATGTTTTTCAAGTATCTAGGATAGCATTTGTAATTGGATGTGTTCTAAAAGAAGTTAATAGATGCTCTATGAAAAAAGGGTTCCTGGTTACATAAGTTGGGAAAATATTCAAGTATGAATGTTGTCTTTAGTGTGGGGCTTTTCATAGCCTTTATTATGTTAGTGTACAGTGTGAATTTCCTAAATGGAGATAGAACATGGAGTCTGTTTTTTTTTCTTTGAGACGGAGTTTCCCCTCTTGTTGCCCAGGCTGGAGTGCAATGGCACGATCTCGGCTCACTGCAACCTCCACCTCCCGGGTTCAAGCAATTCTCCTGCCTCAGCCTCTCGAGTAGCTGGTATTACAGGCATGCACCACCACACCCGGCTAATTTTGGATTTTTAGTAGAGATGGGGTTTCTCCATGTTGGTCAGGCTGATCTCTCAGACTCCCGACCTCAGGTGATCCGCCCACCTTGGCCTCCCAAAGTGCTGGGATTACAAGCGTGAGCCACCATGCCCGGCCACTGGAGTCTTTTACAAATATATTTGGCCATAAGAACCCTCCCATACCTCTTTTAGGGGGAACTAACATTGCATGAACACAGCACTGAGTAACACAGCATGACTGTTAATGAATATGGTCCCCCACCAAAAGCCAGACATTCTCGTAGGTTTCAGGGGGCTCTGATCCTGGATAAGAATGTCAGACTGCGCAGTCTTGTGATTTTGATTATTAAATGACAGGTTGATCAAGGCATTTGGTATGGAAGGCAAGACAGTAGGCGTTGCGCCTGTCTGGGAGATGTCACCTAATTTAAGGCAACTGGTGAGATTCCTGTAGGCAGCCTGGGGACTACCTGGAGAGGAGGGGTTGGGAAAGCCCCAGGGAGGTGGAGCTGCCCATTCAGGCTCTCTTCTCCCTCTGCTTCCAGGTCCTCTAGGGCCAAATCTGATCTGCAGAGGAGCTTCCATCACACCTTCCCAGGTGCTTGAGCTCAGCTGGGCTCCTGGAGCCTGGGGCTGGGGGTTGCCTGTTCCTGGAGCCATCACCTTTAATCTCCTTACCTTTCTGCCACCAAAACCCACTGGCTGACTCTGCCCAGCAACCACCCTCCCACTCAGACCCAAGGACTCAGGCAAAACTCATCATCTTTTTTTTTTTTTTTTTTTAGATGGAGTCTTGCTCTGTCGCCCAGGCTGGAGTGCAGTGGCGCTATCTCGGCTCATTGCAACCTCCTCCTCCTGGATTCAAGAGATTCTCTTGCCTCAGCTTTCCAAGTAGCTGGGACTACAGGCATGTGCCACCATGCCCAGCTAATTTCTGTATTTTTAGTAGAGACAGGATTTCACTATGTTGGCCAGGCTAGCCTTGAACTCCTGACCTCAAGCAATCCACCTGCCTCAGCCTCTCAAAGTGCTGGGATTACAGGCATAAGCCACTGTGCCTGGCCCCCATCAGCTTTAAACCCCTTTACCTATAAGGCTCATACATCTTGGCAATTCAGTCACATGACTCTCCCAGCTGCAAGGGAGGCAGGGTGGTAAGTCTTCTAGCTGGGTGTCCTTGAGCTCACCTGAACATCAGGCTCTCTTCTGAAGGAAGAAGGGGAGAATGGAGACAGGAAGACTGAGAGGTCACCAGCAGTCTGCCACAGTGCCCCTTACTTTACTTTGGACAAGATACCTTTTCTATGTTTATTTTTTGAAAATTTGAAAGTCCATCATGCTCATGGATACCAATTTGCAAAATATTGACAATTTTCAAAAGAGCAATGGCCACTAATTTCACTTCCTAGAGATAAACATTATTAGCACTATAGACGAAAGTTTTCCACCTCCCCAATATTGAGGTTATGTCTTAAATTTGGCTTTATATCTTGCTTTTTCACTGTATATTTTTGCATGTCATTGAAAATCTTCATAAATATACACATACATAATTTATTATTTATTTATTTATTTATTTATTTATTGAGACGGAATCTCGCTCTGTCGCCCAGGCTGGAGTGCAGTGGTGCGATCTTGGCTCACTGCAACCTCTGTCTCCCAGGTTCACACCATTCTCCTGCCTCAGCCTCCTGAGTAGCTGGGACTATAGGCATCCGCCACCCTGTCCGGCTAATTTTTTGTATTTTTAGTAGAGATGGGGTTTCACCATGTTAGCCAGGATGGTCTTGATCTCCTGACTTCGTGATCCTCCTGCCTCGGCCTCCCAGAGTGCTGGGATTACAGGCATGAGCCACAGCGCCCAGCCCATAAATATTTTCAGTGATGACAAAAGATTCTGTCATAGCTATAATTATATGTACCATAATTTACTTAGTCATTCATCTCTAGTGAATATTTAAATTGTTATCAGTTTTTCATTATTAACAATAAAGAAAATTTCCTGGGCTTTGACCTCATTTTGGATTATTTCCTCAGGTTTGGTTCCTAGCAGTGAAACTACTGGTTTACATGAGCTGAAATATTAACATTTCTTGCTATAAAATGCCGAATTTCTTTTCTAAAAGTAGATTCACCTCACTCTCTCCTGGATTAAGAAGAAATAGAAATTTAAAAAACATCATGTCCTGGGCATGGTGGCCGATGCCTGTAATCCCAGCCCTTTGGGAGGCCGAGGCAGGCAGATCACCTGAGGTCAGGAGTTCGAGACCAGCCTGGCCAACATGGTGAAACTCTGTCTCTCTTAGAAATATAAAAATTAGCTGGGTGTGGTGGCACACACCTGTAATCCCAGCTACTCGGGAGGCTGAGGTAGGAGAATTGCTTAATCCTGTGAGGCGGAGATTGCAGTAAGCCGAGATTGCACTACTGCACTCCAGCCTGGGAGACAGAGCGAGACTCCCTCTCAAAAACACCAACCAACCAACCAATCAACCAACCAACCATCCAACCAAACAAAATAACGTCATGTGTGCTTTCACTTTGACAGTGGTATTATGGGTGTTTATTGAAACAATCTCCTTGTGCCACTTGGCTAACCAATGTTTGACCACTTGCCTGATGTCATGTGCTGTTGAAAGGATGGGGCCATGGGCATTGTAACTCACAGATTGGGCACTGCACCACCGCCACCATCTCATTAATGTTTCAGAGAAGATCTTCAGCCAAAGCTCTGTGCCTTGTGTGTTGGGTGATGCTGACTGTCTTGTCAATAGCAACATTTCTACCTTCTCAATATTTTCCTGCTTCTGTCTGTCACTGGATGCTTCCTTGAGGGCTCTGAGGATCAGAAAAGAGTCCTGCTTATCCAATTCTGAAGGGTTAACTTCATGGCTGTTCTTACTATCTTACTTTTCTATCATCAGTTGTCTTGGTGAT
This sequence comes from Pongo abelii, assembly GCF_028885655.2. Lineage (NCBI taxonomy): Eukaryota > Metazoa > Chordata > Mammalia > Primates > Hominidae > Pongo > Pongo abelii. Next base: position 126,000,104 of record NC_071993.2, on the reverse strand, counting down.
GTCACCAACCCTCTTTGGAGTAGAAGTAGGAGGTACAATCTTTGGAGCCAGGACAAACATGGGATCAGTTCCCTATGAATGACAGCAGCAGCTGGTGTCAAATTAACCTGGATATGGGCCGACTCCTATGAACTGAAAGTTTGTGTCCCCCAGAATTTGTTGAATTTATGTTGAAACCGTAATCTCCAACGTGATGGTATTTGGAAATGAGGTCTTTGGAAGGTCACTGGGTCATAAGGGTACAGTCCTTATGATGGGATCAGTGACTTTATAAGAAGAGATAGGACAGAACCCCCCCATCACCCCTGCTGCATGAAGTCATAACCAGGAACCGAATCTGCTGGTGCTTTGATCTTGGACTTCCCAGCCTCCAGAACTGTGAGGAATAAATGTTTGTTGTTTAAGCCACCCATTCTGTGGCAATTTGTTATAGTATTCTGATCTGACTAACACAGATCACAAAGAAAGTTGAAGCTTTGCCTTCTGTGAGTCTAAAGAGGAGAGCTCTCTGTGTTTTCTTTTTTTTAAAAAAAGGATATTTTATTTGAAAACAGTTTGAGATAATACAGACAAATTTCAAATGTAGTATACAGAGTTCTCATACACTTTACACCCAGTTTTCCCTGTTATAAACATCTTACATTAGTATGGTATATTTGTCACAATTAATGATAAAATATTACTATATTATTGTTAACTAAAGCCCATACTTTATTCAGATCTCCTTAGTTTTTTCCTGATGCCTTTTTTCTGTTCCAAGATCCCATATAGGATCCTATGTTACATTAGTTGTCATATATCCTTAGCCTCCTCTTGGATATGATAATTTCTCAGATTTTTCCTTTTTTTTGATGACTTTTACAGTTTTGAGGAACACTGCTTAGATATTTTGTAGGCTGTCCCTCAACTGTGAATTGTCTATTTTTTTTTTATAATTAGACTGAGGTTATGCATTCTGAGGAGGAAGACCACAGAGGTAAACTATTGTTCTCACTGTATCAAGGGTACATGCTATCAGCGTGACTATCACTATTGATGTTGACCTTGATCACTTTGTTGAGGTTGTATTTGTCAGATTTCTCCACCGTAAAGTTACTTTTTCCTCCTCTTTTCTATACATAGTCTTTGGATAGAAGTCACTATGTACAGCCCATGCTTAAGGAGTGGAGAATTATACTCCACTTCCTTGAGGGCAAGTATCTACATAAATTATTTGGAATTGTTCTGCACAGAATATTTGCCTACTCTCCCCCATTTATTCATTCATTTGCTCATTTGTTTATGTCAATATGAACTCATATGTGTTTAGGCACAAATTCTACATAAATATTTTTATAATAAATATTTTTATAACAGTTTTATTGAAATATAATTTGCATACCATGGCCAGATGCAGTGGCTCATGCCTGTAATCTCAGCACTTTGGGAGGGCAGGTGGATTGCCTGAGCTCAGGAGTTCTAGACCAACCTGGGCAACATGTCGAAAACCCATCTCTACAAAAAATACAAAAATTAGCCAGCCATGGTGGTGCATACCTGTGGTCCCAGCTACTTGGAGGGCTGAGGTGGGAGGATGCTTTGAGCCAGGGAGGTCAAGGCTGCAGTGAGCTGAGATTTTGCCACTACACTCCAGCCTAAGTAACACAGCAAGACCCCATATCTAAATAATAATAATAATAATTTGCCTACTATACAGCTTACCCACTTAAAGTTTACAATTCACTAGTATTTAGTATATTCATGGAGTTGCACAACCATCACCACAATGCATTTTAGAACATTATTATCCTGAAGAGACTGCTTATGAGCAGTCACTCCCCATTTCCTCCTCATCTCACCAGCCTTAGGCAACCACTGATCTACTTTCTGTTTCAATAGAGTTGCCTACTTTGCACATTTCATACGATACATACAGTATGTGGTCTTTTGTGATTGGCTTCTTTCATTAAGCATAATGTTTTCAAGGTTCATCCAAATTGTAGCATGTATCAGTACTTCATTTCCTTTTATTGCCAAATACCCCATTAAATTGGTATACCACCTTTTATCTATTCATCAGTTGATAGATATTTGTATTGTTGCCACTTTTTGGCTATTTTGAATAATACTGCTATGAATTACCATGTACAAGGTTTTGTGTGGACATATGCTTTTAATTTCTCTTGAATATATACCTAGGAGTGGAATTGCCAAGTATATACTCGGCATAGTCATAGTCTTATGACTCTATGCTTAACTTTTTGAGAAACTGCCAGACTATCTTTCAAAGTGATTGCACCATTTGCATTCTCACTAGCAGTGTATGAAAACTGTAATTTCTCCACATCCTAACCCACACTTGTTATTTTCTGTTTTTTAAGTAGCCATTCTAATGGGTATGAGATGATATTTCATTATGGTTTTGATTTGCATTTTCTTGATCACTTAAGATGTTGATTATCTTTTCATGTGCTTATTGGCCACTTGGATATCTCTGAAGAAATGTCTGTTCAAATCTTTTGCCTATTTTTTAGTTGGGTTACTTGTCTTTTTATTATTGAATTGTAAAAATTCTTTATATATTTTGGATACAAATACCTTATCACAGATACGATTTGAAACTATACTACAAGGCTACAGTAACCAAAACAGCATGGTACTGGTACCAAAACAGAGATATGGATCAATGGAACAGAACAGGGCCCTCAGAAATAACGCCGCATATCTACAACTATCTGATCTTTGACAAACCTGAGAAAAACAAGAAATGGGGAAAGGATTCCCTATTTAATAAATGGTGCTGGGAAAACTGGCTAGCCATATGTAGAAAGCTAAAACTGGATCCCTTCCTTACACCTTATACAAAAATGAATTCAAGATGGATTAAAGACTTAAACGTTAGACCTAAAACCATAAAAACCCTAGAAGAAAACCTAGGCATTACCATTCAAGACATAGGCATGGGCAAGGACTTCATGTGTAAAACACCAAAAGCAATGGCAACAAAAGCCAAAATTGACAAATGGGATCTAATTAAACTAAAGAGCTTCTGTATAGCAAAAGAAACTACCATCAGAGTGAACAGGCAACCTACAAAATGGGAGAAAATTTTCGCAACCTACTCATCTGACAAAGGGCTAATATCCAGAATCTACAATGAACTCAAACAAATTTACACGAAAAAAACAAACAACCCTATCAAAAAGTGGGCGAAGGACATGAAGAGACACTTCTCAAAAGAAGACATTTATGCAGCCAAAAAACACATGAAAAAATGCTTACCATCACTGGCCATCAGAGAAATGCAAATCAAAACCACAATGAGATACCATCTCACACCAGTTAGAATGGCAATCATTAAAAAGTCAGGAAACAACAGGTGCTGGAGAAGATGTGGAGAAATAGGAACACTTTTACACTGTTAGTGGGACTGTAAACTAGTTCAACCATTGTGGAAGTCAGTGTGGCGATTCCTCAGGGATCTAGAACTAGAAATACCATTTGACTGAGCCATCCCATTACTGGGTATATACCCAACGGACTATAAATCATGCTGCTGTAAAGACACATGCACACATATGTTTATTGCAGCACTATTCACAATAGCAAAGACTTGGAACCAACCCAAATGTCCAACAATGATAGACTGGATTAAGAAAATGTGGCACATATACACCATGGAATACTACGCAGCCATAAAAAGTGATGAGTTCATGTCCTTTGTAGGGACATGGATGAAATTGGAAATCATCATTCTCAGTAAACTAACACCAGGACAAAAAACCAAACACCGCATGTTCTCACTTATAGGTGGGAATTGAGCAATGAGAACACATGGACACAGGAAGGGGAACATCACACTCTGGGGACTGTTGTGGGGTGGGGGGAGGGATAGCATTAGGAGATATACCTAATGCTAAATGACGAGTTAATGGGTGCAGCACACCAGCATGGCACATGTATACATATGTAACTAACCTGCACATTGTGCACATGTACCCTAAAACTTAAAGTATAATAATAATAAAATTAAAAAAAAAAAAAAGAAAGTACCTGTTCCCATTCTGTGAGCTGTCTTCTCACTTTCTTGATGGTATGCTTTAAAACACAGAAGTTTAAAACTTTGATGAAGCTCAGTTTACTTATTTTTTCTTTTGTAGCTTGTGTTTTTGATGTCAAACTCAAGAAATCATTGTGTAATCCAAGGTCCTGAAGATTTTATGCCCATGTCTTCTCCTACGATCTTTATAATTTTAGCATTTACACTTAGGTCTTTAATCCATTTTGAGTTCATTTTTGTATGTGGGTTGGGGTAGGGGTCCAACTTCATTCTTTTTTATGTGTATATCCAGTTGTCCCAGCAGTATTTGTTGAAGAGACTATTCTTTCCCCATGGAATAGTCTTGATCAAAGATCAATTGACCATAAACATGGGGGTTTATTTCTGAGCTTTTAATTCTATTTCATTGATCTGGATGTCTGTTCTTACACCAGTACTACACTGTCTTGGTTACTGTAGCTTTGCCTTAAGTTTTGAAATCAGGAGGTGTGAATCTTTCAAATGCATTATTTGTTATTTTTCAAAGTTATTTTGGCTATTTAGAGTGCCTTAATTTTCCATATGAATTTTAGGATCAACTTGTGAATTTCTGCAAAGAAGTCAGCTGAGATTTTGATAAAGATTGTGTTAAATCTGTAGATAACTTTGGGGAATATTGTCATCTGAACAATAATAAGTCTGATCCACAAACACAGGATGTTTTTCCATACAAATTACATTTTAATTAAAATATGCTTTCATACTAGATAAATAAAAGATAGTATGCAAAGCAGTATATAGTTCAGTGTCCAATGATTGTTTCCATTGACATGATATCCAAAACAGCTTTCTTTGATATGAATTGAGAATGTAGCATGTCATGTCACTATAATTATGAACATCTGTTTATTTTTTTTTGAGACGGAGTCTTGCTCTGTCGCCTAGTCTAGAGTGCAGTGGCTCGATCTCGGCTTGCTGCAAGCTCCGCCTCCCAGGTTCAAGTGACTCTCCTGCCTCAGCCTCCCGAGTGGCTGGGACTACTGGCGCGTGCCACCATGCCTGGCTAATTTTGGTATTTTTAGTAGAGACGGGGTTTCACCATGTTGGCCAGACTGGTCTCGAACTCCTGACCTTGTGATCTGCCGCCTTGGTCTGCTGAGATTACCGGTGTGAGCCACCGCGCCTGGCCCATCTGTCTATTTATCCCTTGATACCATCTTCATCTGGGAAATATCACAAAAAGAGTGTATGACAACATCTGTATACTCTTGGATTTTACTTGCATCATCGAAAATGACGTAACGTAAAAGTTAGAAGTTATCTTTTGTGTCAAGATTCTTCATGGAAATATGGAGTCAAGGAAACTAATATAGTTCCTTATGTCCTGAAAATACATGATCTGTCTCTTTTGTCTGAGTAAAAGTTCAACTGAAAAAATTTGGATCTTTACCAAAATTGGATTTTCCCTAATATAGTAGTATTGTCTTGAGCCATTCTACAAGATTGCTTGTTGCGTCAGACAAAAAACCTTGGTAAAGCAATATGCTCTGGAAATTCTTAAGCTGTTGTGTGCCTTGGAGGAACACTTAAAAACTAAAGCAAATGCCTCTGTCAAATGTTCTCATCCATCCCAGAATCACTATACTCTATTGCAATATTTTGAAGCAGATCATGGAGAAACTACCATTTCCCTTCATTGGAATGAAAGTATTGACATCCCTTAGCTGAGCAAACTCCTGGTTTCCATTTGTTATTTGCACAAGGGCAGCATCAGATTTTATTTTTTGAGTCCTTTTGGAAAGTGCAAAGACCTCCTGTGGTTTTGTTTTATTATATATATTTTTATTTTGAGACAATTGTGTATTCACTTGTACTTGTAAGAATTGATACAGCCTGATCTCACATATCCTTTATCCAGTTTCCCTAGACAGTAACATCTTGTAAAACTATAGTGTACAATATCATTACCAGGATATTAACATTAATACAGTCAAGATACAGAACATTTCCATTCCCACAAGGATCCCTCATGTGCCCTTTTATAATCACATCCGCTTCCCTCTTGTCTCCACCCGTCCCTTGACCCCTAGCAGCCGCTAATCTGTTCTCCATTTATATATATTTTTTCATTTTAAGAATGTTCTATAAATGGAACCATATAGTATATAACCTTTGGGATTGGCTTTTTTCAACTAAAATGGTTCTCTGGAGATTCATCCGTGCTGTTGTGTATATCAATGGTTTATTCCTTTTTATTACTAATTAGTATTCCATGGTATGTATCACAGTTTATTTACCTGTATATCCATTGGAAGAAATCTGGGTTTCCAACTTTTAGCTATTATAAGTAAAGCTGCTATAAACCTTCATGTATGCTGGTGTGAACATAAGTCTTTCTCTGGGATAAATGTCCAGGAGTGCAATTGCTAGATCTTATGGTAATTGCATGTTTAGTTTTAAAAATAAACTATAACAGTGTTTTCCAGAGTGACTCTGCCATTTTATATTGACAGCAACAATGTATGAATGATCCAGTTTCTCTGCATCCTTGTAAGCATTTGGTGTTGTCACTATTTTTTATCTTAGCCATTTGATATGTCCTAGTGATATCTCATCATGATTTTAATTTACCTTTCCATAATGACTAATGATGTTGAATATCTTTTCATGTGCTTATTTGCCATTGTGTATCCTCTTAGTGAAATGTCTGTTTATATCTTTTGCTCATTTTCTAATTGGATTTTTTTCACCTTTGGTTCTTTGTATCTTCTAGATGCTAGTCCTTTGCTTGACAAATGGATTGGGAATATTTTTTCCCTACTCTTTAGCTTGTATTTTTTTTTCTCTTAACAGGATATTTTTGCAGAGCAGAAGTTTTTAATTTTGATGAACTCCAACCTATCAATTTTTCCTTTTAGTGTTAAACCTGAGAACTATTTGCCTCCTCCTAAATACTGAAGATTTTCTGTTTTTTCTTAAAAGTTTTATAGTTTTTATATTTTATGCTTAAGTCCATAATCCATTTTGAGTTAATTTTTATATAAGATGTGAGACTTATCTTGAGGTTCTCCTTAACAACCCCCCCCTTTTTTTGCCTATGGATGTACAACTGTTTTAGCATGATTTGCTTAAAAGACTATCTTTCCTCCATTAAATTGCTTTTGCACTTTTGTAAAAAATCAGTTGGACATTCTTGTGTGAGTCTATTTCTGAGTTTTCTATCATATCGCATTGATCTATGCATCTCTTTCTCCACCAACAAATACAGTCTTGATTATAGTAGCTTTGTTCTTTTTCAAAACTGTGTTTAGCTCTTCTAGTTCCTTTGCTTTTCCGTGTACATTTTATAATAACCTTGTCTATATCTATAAAATTCTTGCTGGGGTTTAGAAAGGAAACTGTATATAAATTTGAGGAGAATTGACATCTTTATTGTGTTGAGTTTTCCAATCCATTTACATAGTATATCTCTCCATTTATTTAGACATCCTTAGATTTCTTGCATCAGTATTTTGTAGTTTTCAGTGTGGAAGTTCTGTTTATGTTTTGTTAAATTTACACTGAAGTATTTTACTTTCTGAGCAATTTTAAATGGTACTGTATTTTAAATTTCCAGGTCTACATGTTTATTGCTAGTATATAGAAATACACTTGATTCCTGTATGTTTATCTCATGTCCAGTAACACTGCTGGACTCATTTATTGGTTCTAGGAATTTTCTGTAGATTCATTTGGAATCTGTTTAGACAATCACACCTGCACATAGAGACAGTTCTAGATCCTTTTCTCTCTGTATGCCTTTTGTTTCCTCTTTGTTTTGTTTTGTTGCACTGGCTAGAACTTCTTGCACTATGTTGAATAAGACTTATGAGAGTGAATACCTTTGCTTTGTTCCCAGTCTTAGCGAGAAAGCATTCAGTCCCTCACCATTAAGTATAATGTTAGCTGTAGGTTTTTGTAGGTGTTTTTATCAAGCAGGAGAAGTTCCCACTATTCCTAGCTTTCTGAGAGTTTTTATCGTGAATGCATTTTGAGTTTTGCAAAATGCATTTTTTTGCATCAATTGATAAGATCATATGATTGTTCTTTAGCGTGTTATGATGGTGAATTTGATTGATTGATTGATTGATTTTAGAATATTGAATCAGACTCACATCCATGGAACAAATCACACTTGATCATGAAGTATAATTCTTTTTATATATTGCTGAGTTCTGTTTGCCAATATTTTGTTAAAAATTTTTGTGTCTATATTCATAAGGGATATTGGTCTGTGGTTTTCTTTTTTGGTACTGTCTTTGTCTGTTCTTGTATCAAGGGTAATAATAGTTTCATAAAATGAATTGGAAAGTGTTCTTTCTTCTTGTATTTTCTTGAAGAGATTGTACAGAATCAGTGTCAGTTCCTCTTTAATAATTTTGTAGAATTCTCCAGTGAAATCATCCGGTTCTAGAGATCTCTGTTTTTTTTTGTTGTTGTCGTTGTTGTTGTTGGGGTGGGGGTGGTGATTTAAAATTATACATTAATTTTCCCTAATAGTTAGAGGGCTATTCACTCGTCTGCTTCATATTGGATGGGTTGTGGTAGTTTGTGGTTTTTGAAGAAGTGGCCCTTTTCATATAAGTTGTTAAGTTTATGTGTGTAGAGTTGTTCTTAGCATTCCCTTTTTATCCTTTCGATGTTTTCAGGGTCTGTAGTGATATCCCCTCTTTCATTCCTGGCACTGATAATTTGTGCCATCTCTCTTTTCTTTGTCAGTCTTGCTAGTGGTTTGTTAACTCTATTGATTTTTTTCAAAGAATTAGCTCTTCGTTTTATTGTTTTTTTTTCATTGTTTTCCTGTTCTCAATTTTATTGATTTTTTCTCTTAGCTTTATTATTTCCTCCATTCTGCTTGCTTTGGGTTAATTTTGCTCTTTTTTTACCTGGGTTCTTGAGGTGGGAGTTTAGATTAAAAATGATTTGAGACCTTTCCTCTTTTCTAACATATGCATTTAGTACTATAAATTTCCTTCTCAACACAGCTGTGTCCAACAAATTTCATTTCTATTTTTTTTTTTGAGTTGGGGTCTTACTGTGTTGCCCAGGCTGATCTCAAACTCCTGGGCTCAAGTGATCCTTCCATCTTGGCCTCCCAAAGTGCTGAGATTACAGGTGTGAGTCCCCGTGCCTGGCCACAAATTTTGATATGCTGTATCTTCATTTTCATTATATTCAATCTATTTGTTTATTTTTCTCGAGGCTCCCTCTTCAACCCATGAGTTATTTAGAAGCATATTGTTTAGTTTTCAATTGTTTAGATATTTTGTTGTAATCTTTTTTTGCTACCGATTTCTAGTTTGGTTCTATTGTGGTTTGAGAACATACCCTGGATGATTTCAATTCTTTTAAATTTGTTGAGGTTTGTTTTATGGCTGAAAATATGGTCTACTTTGGTATATGTTCTGTGGGTATTTGAAAAGAGTATATATTCTGCTATGTTATGTGGAGGCTTCTATAAATGTCAATTAGATCCTGTTGTTGAGTTAATCTATAACCTTGCTGATTTTCTATTTAGTTGTTTTATCAGTTGTTGAGAGAAGGGGTGTTAAAGTCTGTGATTAAGATTGTGGATTTGCACAGCCCGAACTACAAATTGCTTACTGTTTCAAATCCAGTGGATATCTTGACCTACGTGGCTTGGAAGATAAGTGGCTTTCCCAAAAACCGTGTTATTGGAAGTGGTTGCAATCTGGATTCAGCCCGATTCCATTACCTGATGGGGAAAGACTGGGAGTTCACCTATTAAGCTGTCATGGGTGGGTCCTTGGGAAACATGGAGATTCCAGTGTGCCTGTATGGAGTGGAGTGAATGTTGCTGGTGTCTTCCTGAAGACTCTGCACCCAGATTTAGGTACTGATACAGATAAGAAACAGTGGAAAGAGGTTCACAAGCAGGTGGTTGAGAATGCTTATGAGGTGATCAAACTCAAAGGCTACACATCCTGGGCCATTGGACTCTCTGTAGCAGATTTGCTAGAGAGTATAATGAAGAATCTTAGGCAGGTGCACCCAGTTTCCATCATGATTAAGGGTCTCTATGGAATAAAGGATGATGTCTTCCTTAGTGTTCCTTGCATTTTGGGACAGAATGGAATCTCCGACCGTGTGAAGGTGACTCTGACTCCTGAGAAAGAGGCCCGTTTGAAGAAGCGTGCAGATACACTTTGGGGGATCCAAAAAGAGCTGCAATTTTAAAGTCTTCTGATGTCATAGCATTTCACCGTCTATGCTACAACAGGATTTTAGTTGGAGGTTGTGCATGTTGTCCTTTTTATCTGATCTGTGATTAAAGCAGTAATATTTTAAGATGCACTGGGAAAAACATCAATTCCTGAAGTTAGAAATAGGAATGGTTTGTAAAATCCACAGCTATATCCTGATGCTGGATGGTACTAATCTTGTGTGGTACTAAACCAGTCCTAAACTGGTTTGTGTGAAATAGTTCTGCCACCTCTGAGGCACCACTGCCAATGCTGTACATGCTGCATTTGCCCCTTGAGCCAGGTGGATGTTTACCATATGATATGTAACTTCCTGGCTCCTTCACTGAACATGCCTAGTCCAACATTTTTTCCCAATCAGTCACATCCTGGGATCCAGTGTATAAATCCAATATTGCATGTCTTGTGCATAATTGTTCCAAAGGATCTTATTTTGTGAACTATATGTATCAGTAGTGTACATTACCATATAATGTAAAAAGATCTACATAGAAACAATGCAACCAACTATCCAAGTGTTATACCAACTAAAACCCCCAATAAACCTTGAATGGTGGGAAAAAAAATTGTGGATTTGCCTATTTCTCCTTCCAGTTTATCAGGTTTTTAAAATTAAAAAAAAGTTTTTTGAGATGGGGTTCTGCTATGTTGCCCAGGCTGGTCTCAAACTCCTGGGCTCAAGTGATCTGCCTGCTTTGGCCTCCTAAAGTCCTGGGATTACAGGCATGAGCCATCATGCCCAGCCTAATTTATCAGTTTTTGCTTCACATATTTTTCAGTCTGTTATTTGGTGCATGCAATTTAGGATTGCTATGTCTTCTTGTTCATCATATAATATTCCTTTCTGTCTCTGCTAATTTTGTTGGATCCGAAGTCTACTTTATCTCATAGTAATATAGTTACCTTTACTTTCTTTTGACTAATGTTTTCATGATATATTTTTTCCAGCCTTTTCTTTTAACCTGCCTATATTGTTATATTTGAGGTGAGTTTTATGTAGACAGCACATTGTTGGATAATGTTTTTAATCTACCTTGCCAATCTCTGTCTTTTAATTGGTATATTTAGATCATTTATATTTAATGTGCTTACTTATATGTTATGGCTAAGACTGTTATTTTATTTTTTAATTTTCTGGGGTTATTTTCTTTTTTGTTTCTCTGTTTGCTTGTTTCAGCCTTCCTGTGAGTTACTTGAACATTCTTTAGAATTCCAATATAGATATTTACTTATCTATAGTATTGAGTGTATCTGTTTGTTTAGCATTTTTAGTTGTTGCTGTAGGTATTACATTACATAAACATAACTTATCATAGTCTATTGGTATTGTTCCTTTACCAGTTTGAGGTAAGAAAACCTCACTTCCCTCTATGTTTGTTTTTTACCCTTTCTCATTTATAATACATTTGCCTTAAATTTTTCTTCCACATACATTTAGAAACACATCAGTTATGGTTATAACTTTTGCTTTAATCTTCAAAAGGAATTTAGATAACTCAAGAGTAGAAGGGAAATCTATTGTATTTCTCATGTTTTTGCTTATCTTTTCCTTCCCTCCTTCCCAATGCTCTAAGGCTTCTTTTTTCTTGTTTACTTTTTCTTTTTTTTTCAAGAATGGTTAATGTTCTTTAACCATTCATTTAGTATAGGTCTGCTGGGGACAAATTATCTTAGTTTTCCTTTATGTGAGAATGTCTTGATTTCCCCTTTATTCTGGAAGAATATTTTTGCTGGGTATGAGATTCTGGGTTAACAATTCTCTCTTTCACCACTTGAAAAGTATTATGCCACTTCCTTCTGGTCTCTATGGTTTCTGATGAGAAACCCACTCTCATTCTAATTGTTTCCTCCTTAAAAGTAAGATGCCATTTATGTCTGGCTGCTTTCAAGATCTTTTTCTTTGTCTGTAGTTTTAAGAAGTTTAATTATGATATGTCTTCATATGGATTTCTTCGGGCTTATTCTGTTTGGAGTTCACTCAGCTTCTTAGATCTATAGGTTTATGTCTCTTGCCAAATTTGGAAAGCTTTCATCTATTATTTCTTTGAGTACTTTTTCAGCTCCCTGTCTTTCTCTACTCCCAGGGACTCTGAGGACATAAATGTTAGATCTTTTATTTATAGTACCACAAGTCCCTGAGGCTCTGTTCCTTCTTTTAAAAAATTGGGTATTTTCTATTGTTCTATTATCCAGTTCACAGATTCTTTCCTCTATTTGCTCCATTCTGCTATTGATCCCAACCATTGAGCTTTTAATTTCAGTTATTTTATTTTTTAGTTCTAAGGTTTTTGTTTGGTTCTCCTTTATATATTCTGGTTATTTGCTGAGACTTTGTTTCTCCTTTCCCCCCCCAGCTTTATTGAGGTATAATTAACAAATAAAAATTATATATTTGTATATAATGTGATGTTTTGATGTATGTATACATTGTGAAATCATAATCACCATCAGAGACTTACTAGTTTTTTACTTGCTTCAAACGCATTTGTAGTTTCTTGCTTATGCATTTTTATCATGGCTACTTTAACCAATTTTAAACAGAATTCTAATATCTCTGTCATCTTGGTGTTGGCATCTTTTGACTCTTTTTTTTTTTTTTGGTAGGGTCTTGCTCTGTCACCCGGGCTGGAGTGCAGTGGTGCAATCATGGCTCACTGCAGCCTCGACCTCCTGGGCTTAAGTAATTCTCCTGCTGCAGCCTCCCAAGTAGCTGGGACTATAGACACGTGCTCCCATGCCCAGCTAATTAAACAATTTTTTTTTTTTTTTGTAGAAATGGAGCCTTACTTTGTGACCCAGGCTGGTCTTGAACTCCTAGACCCAAGCAGTCCTCCCACTTTAGCCTCCCAAAGTGCTGGGATTAGAGGCATGAGCCACTGTGCCCAGCCTGACTATCTTTTATTTTATTTAATTAATTTATTTTTGAGATGAAGTCTTGCTTTGTCACCAGGCTGGAGTGCAGTGGTGCAATCTCGGCTCACTGCAACCTCTGCCTCCTGGGTTCAAGCGATTCTACTGCCTCAGCTTCCTGAGTAGCTGGGACTACAGGTGCCCACCACCAAGCCCAGCTAATTTTTGTATTTTTAGTAGAGGTGAGGTTTCACCATGTTGGCCAGGATGGTCTCGATATCTTGACCTCGTGATCTGCCCACCTCAGCCTCCCAAAGTGTTGGGATTACAGGCGTGAGCCACTGCGCCCAGCCCCAACTGTCTTTTAAATTTGGTTTGAGCTTTTTATGGTTCTTGGCATATTGAGTAATTTTTGACTGAAAACTGGACATTTTTGCACTATTATGAGATTCTGTACTTTATTTAAACTTTTTGTTTTAGCTGGATTTCTCTGATGCTGCTTCAGTAGGGGAAATTGCAGAACTGCCTTCTTACTCACCGATGGGGCTGGAAATCCAGGTTTTCCACTCAGCATCCATTGACATCTGAGGTGGAGGGTTCCTTATTACTGATGGATGGGAGATCTGGTACCCCATCTGGTCGTCACTGGTGGGCAGAGGTGAGGGCTCATTACCACCTGGTAGGGATGGATAAAAAGTCTCGGCTCCCTAGTTGGCCTCCTGTGGCACCACTTGGGCTGGGGTAATGGGACACCTCATTACAGCCTAATGAAAGTGGAAATTCAGGTTCCCCGGTTGGCCTTTGCTGATATTATAGGGGTGGGACCACCATTTTTACTATGGTATGGAGCAGTGTGGCTATTGGCTACAAGTTTTTTGTCTTGCTGGATGGGTTCTTTCATGGCCTTTGGCTAGAGAGGGTAGGCTTTTGTTGGGACTTTTTGTTTGTTTGCATTTGTTGGCACTTCTGTGTTGCTGGCTGCTTCCACTTCAAGGATGGAATGTATGAGCCAAAAAGAAAACCCAAGAAACTCACCACTGTGTAATTTCTTGGATCCTGGGGTCCCTAGCTAGTCTTCCTTCCTCCCTTCACTTTTCAAATTCTTCTTATGTGTGCTTTATACATAATGTTTAGGATTTTTAGTTGTATTTAGTGGAAGAAGTTGGGAAAATTACGTCCTACTTCATCTTCCCTAGTGTGGAAATCTCTTCTGGACCCATGTACATTTATTCATACTTTGGGTTCTAATCCAATACTACATTTTTTTTTTTTTTTTTTGCTAAAAAGTTTTCAGCTATGGTCATTAGAAATGTCTATTCTTTTCATGTTAGAATCCCCCTGAGTTGCTTCAAGGGCCAGGGAAGGAAGGGACCTCACAAAAGGGCCAGGCATCCACTTCAATGTGGAAGGAAAGGTTTGACTTCCTTCGTTGGGCTTCTGAGCCCTTCTTCCACCTGACAGCTTGAGTAAAAGTCTAACTTGAAGCCATTTCTGTAGCTCCCCCTATAACTGTCAGACATAAATTGGAGGTGGGCTAATTAACTGATTGCAGGGCAAAGGTCTCAAACCTCTGCCTCTCCTGCCTTGCACCTTGATCTTGCCTATTTGATTGTGACAATTCTTCCTCCCACCTTAGCTAGTGACGAAATGGGATATAGCCAAGGCGATCACTTATCTGGGGTGACAGCAAGTAAACATGAAAAATGTGCTGGGGAACACAAAAGGACAGTGATCAGAAAGGCTTTTTCTTTCAACCTAAATCATGATGTTTTGGGCGTCGGCTAGAGTTTTCCAAGTTATTTATAACTGTCCATCCCTGTTAGGAGATATATGTTTTATCTAAAAATAGGTAATCTTTCCTAATCAAATGATAAATGTGTGTGTCCCAAATGGAACCCTCATAGTTAGCCACCGCATTAACAGAGGTTCAGGTGAATAATGGAAATATTACCAGGATGACACTGGATCAGATGCCTCAAGATGCTCAGTGCTTGGACATTAGGGCTCTTTGAATTTTCTTGGTGGAAGACCCTTCATGTTAGCAGAGGTAGCCTTCACAAGCCATGTCTTTTAGAATGATGTTCATCGTACTTCTTAATCCTAGCATCTAATTATTGTGCGTGTAGGGGGTTTTAGGGTATGTGTCTTCTTGGAATTTATGTTGTGTAATGTCAGCATCTGGCTCTTTCTCTCCAATTCTTTTTGAGGAATCCCAATGGGGCATCTAGGCCCCAGCCTTAGTGGGTGTTCAATACTCATTTTCCCTTCCCACTTAAGGAAATTCCCAGTGTGTTAGAGCCAACAGGAACCTGCTTAGTGTTTCTCAATCCTGGCTGCTCATTAGTAACATCTGGAAAAAAACAAAATAAAACAAAACAAAAAAACCTAAAGCCTGGGCCCCACTTTGAGAGAAAAAAAAAAACAAACTTTTTTTTTTTTTTTTTTTTTAAACACCAATTCAATAAAGGAGGTAGTGTTTTTATCTCCATTTTAACAGATAGAGACCCTGAGGCCCAGGTTAAGTTTCTCCCAGACCCCATGGTTGCCTGAGGTTAGAGTCCTGAACCTTAATCAACCTGGAGATGGGCCTTTGTTGATTTCCTTCTTTTACACCAGTGGTTCTCCAGCCTGACTGAATGTTCAAATCACCTGGGGAGAATTTTCACAAACATAGACACCTGGGCCCCAAACCTGTGCTTCCAGCTTAATTGGCCTGGGAGGAGGTCAGTGCACTGATGAGGTTTTTAATATCTCCAGGTGATTCAAATGTGCACCCAGGATCTAGAACCACTGTTTAAGAGCAAACAAATATGGACAACCACTCATTTTCTAGAAATGGGCCTCGACGCCCTGGGTTGGGAGGTGAGCTGGAGGTAATGCCCAGAATGCTCCCAGGCTGCCCAGTTTTTGATACAGCAGGGGCATCTGGCTGAATATGGCTCTCAATCTTTTAATTAATTAATTTCAGTTTATATTGTGTTTAAAATATTTTTCAATTAGGTGAGAAATTTAGAAACTGGGAGATTTCACAAAAAAGTCCAGATTTCAGAATTCCCTAAGTGTATCTGGTAATACTTGGCTGAACTAAGCTGGGGACAGAGTTATCCTTTCCAGTTAGCCACATCCTCACTGCCTTCCCGGCGTTCCCGTCACTGGCCTCTGACGCCACAGGAGTTTGCAGCCAGCACATTTCCTTCATTACTGCCCCATGATGTCCTCCATCACAAGCACACAAAAATTGTGTACTTGTCTTAGTTGCTTTTCCAGATTGCAAACACCTTAAGGCAGCGATTTTTAACCTGAGAGTAATTCTGTCCCCCCGGGATATCTGGCAATGTCTACAGATAAGTTCAATTGTCACATCTTGGGGTGGGAGAGGGGTGACGGACATGCTCCTGGCATCTAGTGGGTAGGGGCTAGAGATGCTGCTAAACATCCTGCCATGCACAGGACAGCCCCACAAATAGGAATGATCCTGGCTTGAACGTCAATGGTGCTGAGGTTGAGAAACTGCCTTAAGTGTAGTGTCTGTGCCTCTTGCTCATTTCTGTATCCCTTGGCCGGTTTGTGATACATAGTAAGTGGTCAATTAAACGCCAGTTGGCTTCCTGACTCAGGTTCAGGCATGTTGGCTTTTCCCCACGTCCCTGCTGAGTTCAGGTCTAACACATCTTTGCTTGGCTCTGAGTGCTCCATATGGCCCCACAATAAATGAGAGAGTCAATAAGAGCCTGCCATATTTTAAGTGATCTTATGAATGAAATCCAGAGCAGGGACACAATTATTTCATCTGAAGAAAGAGACTAATTAAACACAAGATTGCAGCAAGTGCATTTGTTGGGAGAACCAGAGGCATTCTGCTGTGGGAAGACTCATTGCTCATTCCTAGAGTACGATAATAGGGAGGGAGTCTTAATCATGCTTTTAATGATCAAAGGTGTTCTTAAGATCAATCCTTTCATTAACTGGGTGAAGAGCGATACTGACCTAGTGGGACATTTCAGGCGGCATAAATTAATTATGAACTGCTGCACATGATCTGCTGGGTATTGAGTTCATAGGCCTTTGCAGGAAAAGGCTAGAGGAAATTCTGTTAACACTCTGAGGAGCGGATGTTAAGGAAAGAAAGCTGGGGCTTGCTGAACTAAGGCTCCATGCCACCCTTTCAGTGACTGTTTGGGAATGAGACCATGGGGTGTGCTTGACTTAATCTGGCCACCACCGTGTCTGGCCTTTCAGCTATGTCCAGGATGAGGTTGAAAAACTTACAGTGATAAACCATCCAGGTTTGCCTGGGACTGTCCCGTTGTAGCACTGAAAATCCTGTGTCCTGGGATGTGAAAAATCCTGATTTCCAGTGATGGGTAGGGTATAGACAGTTGTGGCGGAAGTACAAAACCCGTACTACAGCCCAAAATAGAGGGCTGAATGCAACACTGATTTAGTGTTAAGTGGATACCAAATAGGTCATTTGCCGTCTATAGCGGCAGTTGCTGTTTTTAAGCCTGTTGACTTTGGGTGGGCTTTTGAAGGTGCCTTTTGTTACCCTTGTTCTGTATCTTGTCTGAAATGAATATGAGCAAGGCATGGCTTCTGGGGTCAGGTATCTCCCCCTGGATCTTAATAACCTAGATTTAAATCAGGTGTCCCATATGAGCTTGCATTAGCCATGCGGCTTGGGAAAAGCCATCTAACCTCTGAGACTTGTTTTCCCATCTATGCAGTAGAGATAATAAGAGCACCCCTAGAGATCTGCAATGAGGAGCAAATGGGAAAATGCTGTAAAATGCCTATGGAAGGGCTTGGTTCAGAGTAAGAAATTAATACATGTCACTGCCATTAATAAATAATGTCACAGCTCTGATTATTACCATCATTGTTGGTGCAGGCAGCCCAGTGGGTGTGACCAGGCTGGATGGGACAGCACAGGGCTGTGCTCTGAGCAGCTTTCCTGCAAGCACTGTGAAAGCACAGAGATGACAGGGACTTCTCTTGTGCATGGCAGAGAGACATGGTATGGTTGTCTTGGACCCTGTTCTCTGGCGGGCCTGGACTCGAGTCATCTGGGGAGCGTCTTGGGAGTGGTGGTGGGAGGTGGAAAGGAGACCAGCTGGGGTTTCAAAAGCCTGTTTAGAAACGCAGGTGTTTCATCTGCCCCTCTCCCTAGAGGGCTCCTTTCCACGCAGGATGGCATCAGATGGGAGAGGTGGACCGTGTGGACCCCTAAACATTTGGGGTACTATCTTCTGGCCACTGATCACATCAATGAGGCACTCAACAGGTCTGTGGGGCCTGAAGTCTTAGAGAACACAGGCTCCACACAGCCCAATTCTAGCCCTCTCTGTCCTTCACAGCCCCTTCCAAGTTCCTTCCCGGCAACTCACCCAACCCCCACCTTCTGGGTGGGGCCAGCCAGGTCCCTGTGACCATTTCTTTACATTTTCATGAGCTTTTTTCCGCCCATTAAAACATGAACATAGGAAGAGGTACCTAGGGCTGTTTAGTCTCAGTCAAACTTTTTTTTTTTTTTTAAACAAACAAAAGCTTGGCCAGGTGCAGTGGCTCACATCTGTAATTTCAGCACTTTGGGAGGCCGAGGCGAGTGGCTCACCTGAGGTCAGGAGTTTGAGACCAGCCTGGCCAATATGGTGAAAACCCATCTCTACTAAAAATACAAAAACTAGCCAGGTGTGGTGGCGCACGCCTGTAATCCCAGCTACTCGGGAGGCTGAGGCACGGGAATCGCTTCAACTCGAGAGGTGAATGTTGCAGTGAGTCAAGATGGCACCACTGCACTCCAGCCTGGGCAACAAGAGTGAAACTCCACCTCAAAAAAAAAAAAAAAAAGCACAAATTCTGCTCAGCTGCCCTCTGCCAACATAAATGTCTTCTTACAGCACTGAACCAGGGCCTGGGAGGAGAGCAAAAGCTTCATCCTCCTGAGCTCAAGTGATCCTCCTGCCTCAGCCTCCTGAGCTGTCAAGTAATTGGAACTGACTTGCCCTTTTAAGGTTGAGGAAGTTCCCTGTATTCCTAGGGAGTTTTCTTTTCTTTTAATTAAGAATGGATGTTAGATTTTTTCTTTTTTTTCTCTGAAATATGTGGCACAGAGAAGCATGTTAGATTTCGTCAAATACTTTTTCTGAGTCTATTGAGGTTTTTCCATTTTTACTTTATAATATGATGAATTATATTGATTGATTTTTGAATGTTAAGCCAATCTTGGATATTAAGCCAATTTCTAGGATAAATCCCGCTTGATCAGGATGCATATCCTCTTTACATATTGTTGGAATTGATTGGTTAAATCTTGTTTAGGATATTCGTGTCTATGTTCATGAGGGCTGTTGCTCTTTGGTATATTTTCTTGTCATATCTGTTAAGCTTTGGTATCAAGATAATGCTGGCCTTGGAAAATGAATTGGGAAGTGTTTTCTCCTCTGTAATTTTCTGAAAGAGTTTGTATAGAATAAGTGTTATTTCTTCCTTGAATTATTGGTGGAATTCACCAGTGAAACCATCTGAGCCAGGAATTGATTCTTTGACTTTTCATATTTTCTTTTTTCTACTTTAGGTTTAGTTTGCTCTTCTTCATCTAGTTTTTTCAGGTGAAAGGTGAGGTCATCAATTTGAGACTTTTTTTCTTTTTCTAATACAGACATTTAGTTCTGTAAATTTTTCCCTAAATACTGCTACTTTAGTGGCACCTAACACATTTTTACATGTTATATTTCATTTTATTTTTATTATTTATTTTTTGGAGACAAAGTCTCACTCTGTCACCCTGGCTGGAGTACAGTGGTGTGATCTTGGCTCACTGCAACCTCCGCCTCCTGGGTTCAAGCAATTCTCGTGCCTCAGCCTCCTGAGTAGCTGGGATTACAGGCGCACACCACCATGCCTGGCTAAGTTTTGTATTTTTGGTAGAGACGGGGTTTCTCCATGTTGGCCAGGCTTGTCTTGAACTCCTGACCTTAGATGATCCACCCACCTCGACCTCCCAAACTGCTGGGATTACATGCGTGAGCCACCATGCCCAGCCTATATTTCATTTTAAATAACTACAAAATACTTTCTGTTACCCTTATGATTTCTTCTTAGACCTATGAGTTATTCAGGAATGTATCATTTAGTCTCCAAACATTTGAGGACTTTCCAGAAATCTGGAGTTTTCTGTCCTCTCTCCTTTCTGGTACATTGTCCTATGAATTCCAACTGCTGTGACCTCCCTGGACTCTCAGCTCTGTCCCCTCAAACTCAGGAATTCTCCCAGGTGCTGCCTGATTCTCCTTCTTTGTGCTGCAGTCTGGAAACTGTCCCAAGGCAACAAGCCAGGGCAATTGTAAGGTTCATCTGGTCTGTTTTATGACTCTCTGGGATCACAATCTTTTATTGCCTAGTGTTCAGCCTCTTGACAACTGTAGTTTCAAACATTTTTTGTCCAGCTTTTAGTAGTTTCAGGCAAGAGGGTTTTATGTGGTCAGATTCCACCTACTTTCTGCTTTAAACTCACTGTTGTAATTGCAAAAATTAGAACATTTTGCCATCTTTCTCTCCTTATCCACTTTTCCACAATGTTTTTATTACCTCCATGTTCTCTCTGAATTCTGTGACTTCATGCATCCTTTTTACTCACTAATCTTGACTGGCATTTATCCTCCAATGCAACAGATTTCTCTCTGATCGATGCCATGCAATATGCACACAATGCATTTCTTCTTCACGCTCCCACCTGTTAGCCAAAGGACAAGGAGCACAGCTCTGCCATCTTCATGCACACATTTGCTCTGTCTTCCTACCCAGAGTGCTATTGTGAGTGTTTCTCTCCATCAAGCTCTTCTATAGCCTTCACTCCAGAGTATTCCTCCATCGCCTTCTTTCCCTGCACTATCCTAGACTAAATTTTCCTCATCACTGGCTTGTAATAGCCTTGTTCTTTCTAGGCCCACTGTTCTACACATGATGCCATCGTAGGTATTTCTGTAAAGCACAGTTTTGATCATAGCACACCTCATACATCTTCTGTGTCTCCTACTGTACTCAGAAATTATGCCCAAGGTTTTTGAGTTCCTTCCTTCCTAAAGCCTTTGTCCGTCTTCCAGTTGAATGTTTTTTCTCCTCTGGGCCCCTGTGGCGTGTTTGTTTTCTCTTCTAATCACTGTACCTATCACTTTCTTCCTTGAAATGAGCTGTGGACTGCTGACTCCTTCCTAGCGCATAATCTCTGTGAAAGTGCACTGGAATCAGGGCACCTCACAGAGCCTTGTATGTATTAGGTGCGCACAAAATATCCCATGTTCCATCTTGTCTCTGGTTGGCACATTCTCTCCAGCTGAAACTTTTCTTCATGTTTCTCCATGTTTCTCCTGCCCTTTTCTCCATGTTTCAGGGCAGGTGGCCATGGACAGACTCACCAGTGTTCTTCTAGCACCAGGTTCTTCAGCTCCAATTCAGTAAGTCTAGGGATTGGGTGGGGGACTTATTGGTCCTGCCTGGGCATCATGGCTTCCTTTGGACCAACCCTACCCAGTTTTTAAGATAACTAAATACTATAATGGGTCACAAGTCCCAGGTGTGGAGGTAAATAACAGAAGAAGGAAGACTGAGAAGCTTGCATGTCAGACAAACAATTGTGTTCTACACAGTGGGAGCCACTCCTTCCTGCATCCAGGAAATGGCTACTCATGTGGGTAACTCAGTTTTGAATTGGTGCCTCTCTGGACTTCGCTCCCAATTGTAGGTCATTAAAGCCCACTTACCTCTCTTAAACTCAGGTGTCATTCTAAACATTTTATGCTTTCTTCTGAAAATCGTATTGAAATAAACATGATTGTATGATCCATCAAATACTAACACAAATTGAAAGTAGCACATTTCTACTTCCTTGTATAAATAGTATTAAATCCCTAGGTATGCATTTCACACAACACCCCTGTATATGATCAAACTTGTCTAATCTGAACTGCTTGTGCATGGAGCAGTCTGGATTAGAGAAATAGCTGAATCCTGATATTTATTTTACATCATTCATGTTTCCTTATTACTGATTAGAGTTCTCATCTTAGGTCATTCTCACATTGCTATAAAGAAATACCAGAGGCTGGGTAATTTAACAAGAAAAGAGGTTTGATTGGCTATGGTTCTGCAGGCTGTATAGGAAGTACGGCCCTGGCACCCGCTAAGCTTCTGGGGAGGCCTCAGGGAGCTTCCAATCATGGCAGAAGGCAAAGGGGAAGCAGGTACATCCCATGGCCAGAGCAGGAATGAGAGACAGTGTGTGGGAGCATCACACACTTTTAAACAACCAGATCTTGCATGAACTCACTCATCATCAAGGAGATGGTGCTAAGCCATTCGCGAGGGATTTGCTCCCATGATCCAAACACCTTCTACCAGGCCCCACCTCCAACACTGGGGATTACATTTCAACATGAGATTTGGTGGGGATACAGATGCAAACCATATCAGTTCTTCTATAGACAAACATAACTTAATCTGGTTTAAGTAGAAATAATCTATTAAGAAATTTAGGACGCAGCGCCGTGCTCATGCCTGTAATCCCAGCACTTTGGGAGGCCGAGGCGGGCAGAATGCCTGAGGTTGGGAGTTCGAGACCAGCCTGGCCAGCATGGTGAAACCCCGTCTCTACTAAAAATACAAAAATTAGCCAGGCATAGTGGCAGGTGCCTGTAATCCCAGCTACTCGGGAAGCTGAGGCAGGAGAATCGCTTGAACCTGGGAGGCGGAGGTTACAGTGAGCCAAGATCGTGCCATTGCATTCCAGCCTGGGCAACAGAGCGAGACTCTGTCTCAAAAAAAAAAAAAAAGAAAGAAAGAAATCGAACCAGTCTACAGAACGGTTGGGGTAGCTGAAGAGACAGACTCTGCCAGGATCTGTCCCAGTACTCTTCTCTCTCATGTAATTCCTTCCCATAAGTCAAAACCTTGTGAAAGCACCTCTCTATGCAAAGAGTGTTATAGGCCAGGTGCAGTGGCTCATGCCTGTAATTCTAGCACTTTGGTGAGGCTGATGTGGGTGGATCACTGGAGCCCAGGAGTTCAAGACCAGCCTGGGCAACATAGTGAGACCCCATCTCTACAAAAAAAATTTAAAAATTAGCCAGGCATAGTGTTGCATACCTGTAGTCCCAGCTACTTGGGAGGCTGAGGTGGGAAGATTGCTTGAACCCGGGAGGTGGAGGCCACAGTGAGTCATGATCACGCCATTGAACTCCAGCCTGGGCAACAGAGCGAGACCCTTTCTCAAATAAATAAATAAATAAATAAATAAATAAATTAGCCAGGTGTAGTGGCACACACCTGTAGTCCAAGCTACTCAGAAGGTTGAGGCAGGAGGATCACTTGAGCCCAGGAGTTTGAGGCTGCAGGGAGCTATGATCACGGCTCTGTATCCCAGCCTGGGCAACAGGGTGAGATCCATTCTGAGAGACAGAGAGAGAGAGAGAGTGTGTGTGTGTGCACACGCACATGCATGTGTGGGTGATATCATGAACAGCGGGTAATTCTGAATAAGTCCCCTCCTCTATCTGGGCATCACTTTCTTCATCTGTCGGGTTATGGGGTTTGACTAAGATTTTTTTTTTTTTTGAGACCGGGTCCTCACTCTGGGAATGCAGTGGCACAATCACTGCTCACTGCAGCCTTGATCTCCTGGGCGCAAGTGATTCTCCCACCCCAGCCCCCTGAGTAGCTGGGACTATAGGTATACACCACCACCCCTGGCTAATTGTTTTTTTTTGTTGTTGTTGTTGTTTTTGTATTTTTGTAGAAACAGAGTTTCACCATGTTGCTCAGCCTGGTCTCAAACTCCTAAGCTCAAGCAATTTGACCATCTCGGCCTCCCAAATGTTGAGATTGCAGGGGTGTGCCACCGTGCCTGGGTGACTAAGGGTCTTAAAAGTCCCTTCCAGTTTGAATAGTTCATGACCCTCTGAATTTTCCCACAATAGCAGATTCAGAGAAGGAAATCAATGAGTCAATAGAAGAAGCTTTTATTTTTGATTTACTGATGGCTGCCTGTTTCCCTAAAAAGATCTGAGGAGATGAGTGCTCTAGATGTTCCATATGCACCCGTACGTGTCTTTCCCTAAGGGAGATTGGTTGTTCTTTTCAACATATAAACTCATTAGTGCCTTAGAAAAGCCAGGGAAATCCCCTTCTGTCACTGCTGCTACCTATTGCAAAACAGTTCTGGTTTTGGGGCTCAGAATATCTTATGCCCTTAAGCTGGATAAAATATGTAAAGAAAATAAGATTTAGGGGCACAGTGCAACACGTGCCCTGAATGATCTCATGGTAGAAATCTAATTTTGCTTCTAGTTATTTGGGGTTATAGATAGGATTATATCTCTCAGGCAGAGAAAGTCATTAATCAAGAAAGGGGCCTCTTAATCCTTCTCCCTATTTTAATGAGACACTTTAAAATACCTTGCATTGGTGAATGGCAAGTGTCAGCTGGGTGCGATTAGCAGGCTTTTGTGGCAGGTTTGCTGTGGTACTGTGTGCTCAGGTATTCACCAGCCTAATCCTGCCTGACTATCACGGGGGCGGAAATGGACAAAGATGGCTTTATGGCCTCCATCAAGTTGCAGGCTGCTGAGTGGGCATTTGAAAGCTTTGTCCCACAGCCTGGACAATGGCATATGGGATACGTTCTTAGAAATCAGCCCTGCAGTATTAGCATAGTCCCTAGGCAGAATCTCCAAAGTAAATAATATGTACCAGCAACAGAGTTTCACCATCAGTGTATGGGTGGGTCCCTCCTTTATTGAAATCAGAATGTCAAACCTGGTAGAAAGGTGCCAGAGAACTGGGAGTCCCCCTCTTCCCTCTGTCCCCTCTCTTCCCTCCCTCCTTCTTTCCTTTCGTGGCCAGCAGCTGTGCTCATCACTGGGGCGATAGCAATGTATAAGACACCAGTTCCTGCCTTCAAGGAGCCCAAAGGGTAGGAGTGACAGATACGTTGCATTGATCAGTTATGCGGCACAGTAAACAACCTCAAGAAGAGGTTCAAGAGTAAGTGCTGGCCGGCTAGGTTCCGTGGCTCATACTTGGAATTCCAGCACTTTGGGAGGCCGAGGCAGGTGGATCACTTGAGGTCAGGAGCTCAAGACCAGCCTGACCAACATGGTGAAACCCCATCTCTACTAAAAATACAAAAATTAGCTAGGCTTAGTGGCGCATGCCTGTAATCCCAGCTACTCAGGAGGCTGAGACATCAGAATCCCTAGAACCTGGGAGGTGGAGGAGGCAGTGAGCTGAGATCACACCATCGCACTCCAGCTTGGGTGACAGAGCAAGACTCCATCTCAAAAAAAAAAAAAAAAAAAGTTAAGTGCTGGCCGAGTACAGTGTCTCCCACCTGTAATCCCAGCACTTTGGGAGGCCAAGGTGGGAGAATCACTTGAGGCCAGGAATTCAAAACAAACCTGAGCAACATAGCAAGACTCCATGTCTAAAATACATATATATTTATAATATATAATATATATACATATATATATGTAAAATATATTAGCCTAGCATGGTGGCATGTGCCTATAGGCCTAGCTACTCTGGAGGCTGAGGAAGGAGGATTGCTGGAGCCCAGGAGTTCAAGGCTGCAATGAGCTACGCTGGTGCCACTGTACTCCAGCCTGGGCAACAGAGTGAGACCTTGTCTCCAAAAAAAAAAAAAAGAAAAAAAAAAAGGAAAAAAAAAAGAATAAGTGCTTATTTTGTTCATGCCCCTGAGAATTGGCTGGAGGTTGGCTGATCTAGGCTGGGCACAGATGGGGTGATTTGGCTGGGGCACGTCTTCTCCATGTGCCTTTCGTTTTCCTAGACTGGCAGGCCAGCCAGAGCATGTCCTCCTCATGCGTAGAAGTTCACCAGCGTGGGCAGAATCAAGCCAGGCTGCTTCAGGCCTAGGCCTGGACTGGGCGTGCTGTGGCTTCTGCATTATTCTATCGGCCAAAGTAAGTTACATGACTCAGCTGAAAAATCAAAGGGCAGGTAAATATGCTCCTCCTTAATGGGAAAAAATCCCAAAGTTACATGACAAAGTGTGTTGATATAGGAAAAGGGTAAAGAATTGGGGCCAGTAATGCAACTGATCCCCTATGTTAACCAATTAGAGCAATAAAGCATCGTATTAGCACTCTTTTAGTTGCAAGCATCAGAAACACTTCTCAAACAAGCCCAAGCCAAAAAGGAATTGTTGGGCTCACATAGCTGGGAAGCCTCAGAGCTGTCTGACTATGCACAGCTGGATTCAGAACTCAGATGATGATTTCAGGGCTGTGATTCTCTTTTGTCCTCTTGGCCTGGCTTTTCAATGTGTTGGCTTCATCCTGCAGTTGACTTTTTTAGTGCAGTTAGGTAAGATGACTTCAGCAGGCTGGGCAAGGTGGTTCACACCTGTAATCCCAGCACTTTGGGAGGCTGAGGCGGACAGATCATCTGAGGTCGGGAGTTCGAGACCAGCCTGGTCAACATAGTGAAACCCTGTCTCTACTAAAAATACAAAAATTAGCTGGGCATGGTGGTGTGTGTCTGTAGACCCAGCTACTCACGAGGCTGAGGCAGGAGAATTGCTTGAACCTGGGAGGCAGAGGTTGGAGTGAGCCAAGATTGAGCCACTGCACTACAGCCTCGGCGATAAAAGTGAAAACTCCATCTCAAAAAAAAAAAAAAAAAAAAAAAAGGAGAAGGTGGCTTCAGCAGTTCCAGGCTTCTCCAGTCTTTATTGCTGTCACTGGAGGAGGAGAGACCCTCTCTCACACTAGGAAGCATACACCAAAGTCTTAGAGAAGTCTTTGGCCCTGGTTAGGCCACGTGTGCATCTCTGAGATGGAGTATTGTGATTGGTTGTTCTGTGTCATGTGTCCAGCCCTGTGTTGAAGGGGCAGAAGGACCTGAAATACGCAAACCAGGCACAAATAAAGTGGGGGAAGGTCGTTCTCTCAAAGGAGCAGCAGTGTGTTTTTACCAGATGGCAGAGGAAAGGGTGCTGGGCACACACAGGTACCAGGTGTCACTTCAGTAAAGGGTCTTGTGGGGGCAAAAAGGAAGGTGTAGAAAGATCCTACTATTTGTTCCTCTATGGCAGACACATCCCATTGCTGGTCCCAGACAGCCTTTAGTGCTGTTTAGTGACAACACAAGAGCCAGTGATGTTTAGAGCAATATACCACCACCAAGAAAGACCACTGGTCTGGCAGGCAAAGGGGTTCATGACCCAGCTCCACCACCCAAATTAGGATGAATGGACTATGCCGGCCAGGACGAGGCAGACACCAAACTGGGTCACTAGATGATCTGTAAGCTCCCTTCCAGTTCTCATGCTTTGTAATTCTGTCTTTGACCTTGATCACAGGTTGAGCCGGAGCATCTCAAAGGTGACTTTTCCACCCCAACCATGGCTTGGTGCTAAGACCCTTACGTGTGGTTGAGGTCAGGCAGAGAGCTGCCAAGGCTGCCAGTGGCATTTGTATTGATGCATTTTCTGATGCAGCGTTTTGGCTTTCAGAGAAGGCAGCAAAGTTTGCTGGGGGAGTGTGGGAGGTGAATGCTTTAACTCCACGTCCTATTGAACACACACATCTCTGTGTGCCTGCCCTGGGCAGGCAGTGGCATTTCAAGCACGTAAGCTGGACATGGCCCTGCTCTCAGAAGGAAGTCCTGGGGTTTAGTCTTGGGCAAGTCACTTAGCCTCTTCCAGCCTGTTTTCCCATCTGTAAAATGGGAATGATATATACCCTGCTAACATCACAGGGTTGGTTACGGGAGTCAGTTTACAGAAAAGCAAGTGCATGAGAGTATTTTGTAAAAATGTCATACACCGGTAAGGGATTATATTCGGAGAGAATCCCTATCTAATTGGAGCAGTGATTGCATCTGTTTTGTAGTGACAGCTGTGCACTCTAGGGATTCCCAGAAGGCACCCACTGAGTGACGGACTTTTATACAGGTAGCTGGGCTACAGAGGAGCAGCATAGCAGAGGCGGGCCATAGGGCATGTTGGAGACAGCCTCGTGATCTCATCTCTGAGACAGAGTTGCTCACAACCCGGTTTGGATGTTTGTCCCTGCTCAAGTCTCATGTTGAATTGTAATCCCTGATGCTGGAGGTGGGGCCTGGGGGGAGGTGTTTGGATTATGGGGGTGGATCTCTCATGGTTGGTGCTGTCTTCATGACACTGAGTGAGCTCTCGAGAGATCTGGCTATTTAAAAGTGTGTGGCACCTCCCCAACCCTTTCTCTTGCTCCTGCTTTCACCACGTGAACTGCCTGCTCCCCCTTCACCTTCTGCCATCGTTGTCAGCTTCCCGAGGCCTCCCCAGAAGCCCAGCAGATGCTGAGGCCATGGTTCCTGTACAGCCAGCAGAACTGTGAGCCAGTTAAACCTCTTTCCTTTATAAATTACCCAGTCTCAGGTATTTCTTTACAGCAGTGCAAAAACTGCCTAATACACTCTGTGTAAAACTGTTGGTCTGAGGGTCAGACTAGGTCCCTACTCTTAGACGCATCAGAAGGCATTCCTGACATCTCTTGGGCATCGGCTCCTTCAGCCCCTCTGCCTCAAGCAGTGATGAAGGGAAGAGTGGCTTGACGGTGAGTGTCACCTAGAAGCTCCCTGCCCTGACCTAGGCTTACCCCTGCCCCCAGCCTATCCCTTATATGATGTTTCCTTCTCTCATTCTGCTTTTTTTAAGGCTCTGGAGGTCTGGCCTCTTTAAATAGCACATCTACCACCCCGGAGGAGGGAGATACAGCCAGGGCTGCTCATGTCCTTGAACTCTGTGGCTGGCTAGGGGTGGGGGCAGGAGGAGGCCTCAGACTGCAGAGTGGGTGCCGCTCTGGAAGCTCTGGGCTGGGACAAGGGTGCCATCTCCTGCTGGGGCCAGTCTGGAAGGGGTCACTGCATGTCGAGCCTCTGTTCCACCTGCTTCCATGAGGGATTGGCAGGTAGGGGTTAAGGTAAAAACACATTTGTGTATACAGGGGTGTATACAGGTATACAGGGGTACACAAATTAAAGATAAAAGAGACCAGGCACAGTGGCTTACTCCTATCATCCTAGTGTTTTGGAGGCCGAGGCAGGAGGATAGCTTGAGGCCAGGAGTTCAAGCCTAGCCTGGCCAACATAGTGAGACTCTGTCTCTAAAAAATAAAATAAAATGAAATAAAAAATTAGCTGGGCATGGTGGCATGCACCTGTAGTCCCAACAACTTGGGAGGCTGGGGTGGAAGGATCCCCTGAGTCTAGGAATTCGAAGCTGTAGTGAGCCATGATTGCACCATTGCAATCCAGCCTGGGTGACAGAGGAAGAACCCCACTCAAAAAAAAAAAAAAAAAAAAGATGAAAGAGAAACTAGCTGGATAAGGAGAGATGGTGACAGAAGCCAGAAATTACATACTTCCTTGTGACTGAGGTCTAAATTTGGCCCTGAACTTTTTGGCAGACAAGACAAAAAGAGTAATATGACAGGTTTCTTAGTCTCTTTGTTTAATTGAAAGAAACAAGTGTTCAGCGAGGGCAAACTTTCCCCCTCTGGCACAAAGTTGTAGAAGGAATTTATCACCTAGGGCCTTATCTAAAGAATATTGGGTAACATAAATTCATTCATTCCGCAAATAGAGGAAGTATACAAGATGTTGGTCTCATCAGCTGATGCCTTGTGAGCAGAAGCATTTGTGCTCTTTGCTGTTTCTGTTTTTTTCTTTTATATTTCTCCTCCCATCCCTACCTCTCCCTCTTCCCACCCCCTCTTTAGTCTTTGTTGTTTTAATGTCTGTGTTTCCTGCTTGACTCTATGCCTTGTGTAGACAGGGGTCTGGTTTCTCTTGCTGTTTGTTGGTTTTCCACATATCAGGGAGGCTTCCAAAAATGTTTGTTGAGGTAATTTAATAAGTAGTGCTTTAAGGGGGAAAACAAGTTATTTTGTGGGTAATTGGAAGGACATCTAACCCAGAACTGGGGGCAGTTGAGGGGGGAGATAGTTTCCTAGGGAAAGTGACACCCAGCCAAGATTTGAAGCACTCATAGAAATTAGGTAGAGGTCAGCCGGGTGCGGTGGCTCACGCCTGTAATCCCAGCACTTTAGGAGGCTGACATGGGCAGATCACTTGAGACCAGGAGTTCAAGACCAGCCTGGCCAACATGGTGAAAGCCCATCTCTACTAAAAATACAAAACATTAGCCGGGCATGGTGGCGGGCACCTGTAATCCCAGCTACTCGGGAGGCTGAGGCGGGAGAATCACTTGAACCCAGGAAGTGGGGGTTGCAGTGAGCCGAGATCATGCCATTGCACTCCACCCTGGGTGACAGAGCGAGATCCCATTTCAAAAACAAAAAAAGAAATTAGGTGGAAGGTGAGGGGTGAAGACTGTTCGGAGACAGAGGATGTCACATCAGCCATGGCCTCTGTGCAGAGGGCCAGGGGTGAGTGGGGAGGGAGAAGGCTGGAGAGAGAAGTGGGAGCCTCTGAAGAGGAGTTACACTTTGGCCTGAAGACAATGGGAACCCATGAAGGGCTGGATATGATCAACTGGGCTTTAGAAAGATGACTTTAGCTTGAACTGGAGGGGAGACCAAAACTAGAAGCAGTGAGACCCAGGAACCTGGGTGAGGAATGATGGTGACATAGACTAGAGTGAGCCTCTGCTTGGAGAAAAGTGGGCAGATTGGGGGAAAAGAGAGAGAGAGAAAAAACAGAGTGTGTGTCTTCAGCTTCTAGAATTGATGGGATGTGGGGGGTAAAGGAGGCATGAGTCTAGAGTCACTCCCAGGCTCCATGCTTGGGTGACTCAGGGTGGTTGATGGGCATTCCTTGGATGGGGAACCCAGGAGGAGGGGCAGGCTTTATTGGGGGAAAATAAAGAGTTCGATGTAGAAAGGTTGTTCTTGAGATCCTAAAGAATACCCCAGAAGAAATGTCTGGCAGCACATGGTTCTGCTGCCAGGAGACAGCCGGCAACTGAGATCAAGTTTTGGAGTCATCATTCTGTAGAATATAGGCAAAGTCAGGAGGCTGCCTGAAAGCCCCAGGGAGAGACGGAATGGGAAGAGGACTCAGACTGGACCCTGAGAACTCGAACATCTCATGGCCTGGTGGAGGAAAAATAATCAGCAAAGGCAGATGGATACACAAACAAGTGTAGTGTTATGAAGGCCCACGGAAGCCAGCTGTCGAAACTGGCCATTGGGATTTCAAGAAGGCCAGTTAGGCCAAGTGCCACTAAAAGGTCAGCAAAGATAAGGACTGAAAAACATCTTTGGCATTTAGCAACAAGGAAGTCACCGATGAC
This sequence comes from Pongo abelii, assembly GCF_028885655.2. NCBI lineage: Eukaryota > Metazoa > Chordata > Mammalia > Primates > Hominidae > Pongo > Pongo abelii. The sequence continues at coordinate 125,968,660 of NC_071993.2, read as the reverse complement.
TCTTGCAGGAACAATTTCAGTGGGAGGTGGTGGCAATGGTAGTGGTGGTACTGAAGCCAGAGCTAGTGGATTTAAGCATGAGAGGGAAGGTGAGGAGAGAGAGGAGTGGGGACAGTTCATTAAAAGAAGTTTGGGTGTGAAAGGAAGAATAAAGAAAGAAAGGAAGTTGTAGAGAGAGGTGGGACAAGGAGGGAGAGTTATTATTTTTTTTTTAAGATGGGAGAACACAGTGGTTTATGGACAGTGTTTTCAGCTGCAGTTCTGTCCAAGATATAGAAATGGTCTTTGGGTAGTTTCATCCGTGAGTTCTTCAAAAATTCCAGGAAGATACTTCTGGATAAACAAATATGGTCCAAGAATTTTGTGGGAATCTCACCCAAGAGGGGACGGAGCTCTGTAAACCCAGAGAAGGGAGAGGCAACGTGTCCCTCCGGGAGGATCTGGGGTATCTCTAGGCTTAGTGAGAGGAGCAGGATGGCTGGCAGCCACTCACCCAACGCAGAGCTCGTTGGCCTGCGGTTGTCAGTGACCCTCGCCCCACTGCCTGGCCTGGCTCCTTGGAGGTGGCGGGTGCTGCAGTCCCTCTGTATAGCAGTTGCCTGGTATGACCCAGGAGTCACCCTCCATGGCATCCTATTGGTGTGTGTGTGCTGATCGCAGCCAGCTACCAAAACTGGCCATTGGAATCCATGTGGGTCTGATGAGAGGGGACAAATGGCAGCCCTCTTGTAGGTGGCTGGAAAATGCCTAATGATGAGTGGATTTGCAGCATGAGGGAGGGGAATCATCAATATTCATGTCCTTGAATTTAATCCCTGAGCTGCATCCAAACTTTTCCAATCTCCCAAATATAGGACATTGAAAAAAGAGGGGAGGACCCCCCCCCCCCCACACACACACAAATCAGTCAATGAAGACTAAACCTTGGAGCTGGGGACACAAAGCTCTTGTGTTTCAGGACCTCCATTTCTGGACCCAGGGACTTGGGAGGACCAGTGAGGGGCCGGTTTCCTTCCTGAGTCTACCAGGTGCTGAGAAGCCCTGGGCTCTGGCCTGGGTCTGGCTTTCTGCAGAAGCTGCCTGCACTGGTCACTCGGGTGTGGGGATGGGAACAGCTCCAATTAGACAAGGCCTGAGGCCACATTTTCTATTGATTGGCCAAGAGGCGGAGGAGAGGGGCTGGGGCCGAGGGAGAATTTCTACGGTCTGTTCCTCTACCCCAGGATTATAGAATGGGGGTGTATGAATTTCCTATGGATGTTTTAATAAATTACCACAAATGTGGCAGCTTAAAGCAATACACACTTATTATCTTGTAGTTTTAAATGTCAGAAGTCCTAAAGTCAAGTTGTCAATGGCACTGCTTTCTCCTTGGAGGCTCTTTGGGGGGGTTCCATTCCCTGCCTCTTCCAGCTTCTAGAGGCCACCTGCAGTCCTTGGCCCCTTCCTGCATCCTTCAAGCCCGCAGCACCGCATCCTCCAGCTCCCGTCTCTGCCTCTGTGGTTATATCACCTCCTCTTCTCTCACTCTTCTCCTCCCACCTTGTGAGGAGCCCTGGGATTACACTGGGCTCACCGGGATGACCCAGGAGAATCTCCCCCGATGAAGACCCTGAACCACCTCTGTAAAGTTCCTTTTGCCATGTAGGTGATATATCCACAGCTTCTGGGGAGTAAGACCCTGACATCTTTGGGGACCACGGTTCTGCCTCCCGCAGTGGGTGTCTGGCTCAGGGTTGTTTCTGAGTGATCCACGGCACCCAGGAGTTCTGTGATGGTTCATAGGGTATGAGGAGGAGCCTGCTCTGAAGCCCACCTGCCTTCCACCTGGGAGGCTGTATTTTTGGCTCTGCTATATATTGGAGTTCTTCAGAAGGTTTCATTTGAAGAAAAACATAGAAAACCATGGATGTAGTGCAATCCCTACAGAATGAGGCCCAGAGAGGGAAGGTGATGGCCCAGTAATGAGCAGTGAATAATGGCAGAGTCAGCGCTAAACTCTGGGGTCCTGTCTCCCAGGCAGGTGTCCTTTTTACTGGCCCTTCTCAGGGATAAAACGACAATCAAGAATGGTGTGTATGTCCTCATTTATTGTCACAGTAACCCTGAGCGAAAGCAGAGGGTCATTTTTATTTTGCCTTTTTTTGGGCCCCATTTATGGTGAGAAAGGCCCCTGTCTGGTGAGGACAGGTGAAGTTCCTGGTGTGTCACCAGGAAGGGACCAGTACTTTGGTGAGGCCTTCAGACAAGCTCCCATCCCCCCAGACTTGGCCTTCTCTCTCGTTCCCTTCTGTTCCTTCCTTGGCCTCTGGCTAATTGAAATGGCTATCAAGTCAGACACAGCCTTGTTCCTGCTCTGGGGATTCTAGGCTGCAGATTGTCATTAGATTAACTGTGAAGGTTTTCCATGCATGCTGGGAGGCAGGGGTGCACGGGATGTGGCAGGACTCGGGGGCCACTCTCCTGAGTGCCTGGAGATGCAGTAATTCAATCAGGGGGTGCAATGCCTCCCCCAGTCTGGCCCAGGCCCAGACACACGGTCCACCTGCCCAGGAGCCAGACGGATTCTCGAGATGGAGCAATTAAATTTAAAGCGAGCTGTCTGAACTGATTTTTCCCCTTCATCCTCATCCAGTTCGGCAAACCCTCTTCCCAGCATCGTCTTGGTTAGTGGCCCAGACAGCCTGGACAGGACTCAAATGGCTGGCTCCAAATTGTGTGCTCTGCACCCTGAAACGCCAGCTCCTGTCCATCTGCCACTTGCCTGCGCAGTCCCTCTCCTGGCTTCCCCAAAGTCAAAGACACTGGGACACACCCTCTGATCTCAGGGGCTGGGCAGCCACGCCCAGCCACACAGCCGAGCAGGGCCAGACTCCTGGGTTGGAGTTTACTTCAGCCCTATGTGAACGGCAACCCCTGGAGTTGTGCAGGTGGTGCCTGGTTCAGGGCAACCCTGAGGGTCAAAAATAAGGGATTGTTCACAGGACAGTTACTTGCATTCTGAATCCTTGTGCCTGGTCTACAGTGGGGGCTGGGGAGGGAGGAAGGGCTTCTCCCTCTAGGAGATGAGAAAGCCCCATTTCATCAGTCACTTCCATCTGACCTGATAAAGGGACACCGGGATGGTGGCCCCGTCATCAAGTTCTGTCACATTTGTCTGGGTGGAGACCCCAGGGGCAGGAAGAACAGGGCAAAGAGAGGAGTCTAGAAGCGGCTCTGGGCAATGTTCTGGTGTAGCTTCTTAGAATGAACAAATGTCAGTACTCAAGCTAGAGAAACAGGCTGAGTGGGGCAGGGAGGGCTCACAAGCACACAGCGAGGGGAGGTGAGGCAGGCTAGCCTCTTGCTGTTCCATGAGCTCCTGGGCACAGCTCTTGGGCTCAGGCACAGTACCTGGCTCATAGTGGATGCTTAATACCTGTTGGTTGAATGAACCAATGGGAGCAACACTGATGAATCTTAGAAGATATAGTATATTTCTTCTCACCACCTCCCCGGGCCGCTTCTTCCTTCTCCTCCTCCTCCTCCTTTGGCCTCCTTCCTTGGCCAATAACAAGTCATGTCTTCATTTCTATAGCCCCAGTGCCTAGAAAAGGGTTTGGTATGCAGTGAATGAAGATGCTCAATGAAGATGTATTAAACAGGTCAATATAATTGGGGACAAGGAGGCTGGTCTTGAAATAGAGTCTACCCTCCCCCGTTATGAAAGGGAGCCATCTTTACCAGGACTTTGGCACAGCTGAGGGAAGTTCTGGGAGTGAGGAGTCTGTACCAGCACTGGGTTGGGTGCCAGGAAACTCAGGTTCTAGCCCCTGTTGTGTGTTGTAGGTAAAGTTCCTTCTTTTCTCTGGGCTGCAGTTTCCCCTTAAGACTTTCTCAAGATGTTGGAACTGAGTGGGACCCTGGGGACCATCTAGCCCAACCCAAGAGAAGGGAGTTGGGCTAGATGATCCCCAGGGTCCCACTCAGCTCCAACATCTTGAGAAAGTCTAGGGGGTTCTGATGAAGCCCAGTTCCCCGGGATCATGGGCCCATGGCACTAGTTTATCATCCCGATGGATCTGGGGAAGGTGGAGAGTATCCATTTCTTTTTTCTTCCCCAAGGACTTCCAGGCAGAAGAGACTGGAGCAGCCTGGGCCTCAGGAATAGAAATCTAGATGTAAAGCGGAAAGTCAGGCCTTGGTCTTCAGAGTCCCTAGGGAATGAGTCCCCAGCTGCCCAGGGAAGGAGGGCCTCTGTAGAGGGGTGGAACTAAATCATCAACTGGAACTTGATGGCACTGCAGCAGATGACATCCCAGCTCCACTGAGACATATTGCTGATCTTGAGACACCAAGTGGCATTGCAAATGCCATGTTGCTGGTTCTATGGCGGGGGTCACTTCTGGGGAGACAGGTTGGGGCCTAAGGACATTAATAAGCTAATTAATGTCCTCAATGGCCATTAGGAGGGCCTTGGTTATTTGGAATTTCAGAGTTAACCCCAACCTGGTCTGCAAGTGCTGAAGGAGGGCAGGGAGCCCCAGGGGTGACCTACAAGTTTGTCCCTGGAATTGCTGAGTAACCCAAATGACCTGGTGACATGTGACGGCTCTTATGTCTTCTCTAGCACTCTTAGGGTCTGCTTTTCTCCTTTAACTCATTCTTGGACCTTATTTCAACCTTTGTTAGGTTATAGTCACGTGAGCTCTCTTAACAGTGTTATTTCTTTTTTTTTTACTTTTAAGCTCAGGGGCACATGTGTAGGTTTGTTACGCAGGCAAACTTGTGTGTCATGAGGGTGTGTTGTACAGATTATTTCATCACCCAGATATTAAGCCTAGTACTCATTAGTTATTTATCCTGATCCTCTCCCTCCTCCTACCCGCCACCCTTCGACAGGCCCCAGTGTGTGTTGTTCCCTCTATGTGTCCATGAGTTCTCATCATTTAACTCCCACTTATAAGTGAGAACATGTGGTATTTGGTTTTCTGTTCCTGCATTCGTTTGCTAAGGAATAATGGCCTCCAGCTCCATCCATGCCCCTGGAAAGGACATGATCTCATTCTTTTTTATGGCTGCATAGTATTCCATTGTGTATATGTAGCATATTTAAAAAATCTAGTCTATCATTGATGGACATTTAGGATGATTCCATGTCTGTGCCATTGTGAATAGTGCTGCAATGAACACATGCATGCATGTATCTTTATAATAGAAAGATTTATATTCCTTTGGGTATATACCCAGTAATGGGATTGCTGGGTCAAATGATATTTCTGTCTTTAGGTCTTCGTGTTATTTCAATAGCTGTGAATGCCAAAGTTTAATTATTGGGGTATATACCTATATACAAATATATGTGTGCATGTATACACATGAGAAAAACACACAAGCTCTCAATGCACAGGTAAATATCTGTAGTCACATAAGCCAGTTTTTCAGGGAAGCTAGGGCTATCTCCAATGAGCCTGTTCCTCTCCTCCTTCTGTATTTTGTCTTCATGAACAACAAATTCACTGAGAAACCCAGAGTCCTCTGTGGCTCCCTCACACACGGAATTAACCACCATGCCCTGTTGATTCTGCTGCCCAGGTGGCTCTGGGATCCCCCACCACCTCCTGCCTGGAGACACAGCCTCCTCCTCAGTTTTCTGGTCCATGGGCCTCTGCTCGGCACTTCAGCTGCAGCTCTGACTGCTCCCTCTGGTCTCTGTGCCTTGGCCCTTCCATGGCCTCTTGGTTCCCTGAATATGCCAATCCCCTCCTCTGACTGCATTCCTCTGCTTGGGACACTTTTCTACACCACCCCCGCCTCCAGCACCTGAGTATTTCTATAATCAAATGATTATTTTTGCTGGTTCCTTGGATTCATCCCAGACGCCCCTTCCTCCTTGCAGCCTTCCATATTGCCTGTGATGTGATACTGTCTCCACTAAAATCAGTTCCAAACCTGCACAGGAGCCTATTGGCTGTATCTCCATAGTGCACCATATACCTAGATCTAGATGTATTTTGAGACAAGATCTTGCTCTGTTGCCCAGGCTAGAGTGCAGTGGCGTGATCACAGTTTACCGCAGCTTCTACCTCTTGGGCTTAAGTGATCCTCTCACTTCAGCCTCCTGAGTAGCTGGGACCACAGGTGTGCATCACCACGCCTGGCTAATTTTGTTTATTTTTTGTAGAGATGGGGTCTTCCTATATTGCTCCAGGCTGGTCTTGAACTCCTGGGCTCATGTCATTCTCCCTCCTCAGCCTCCCAAAGTGCTGGGATTACAGGTATGAGCCATCATGCCCGGCTACTCATATATATATTGTTTATAAATATATACATGTCTTCTCTGTTCCACAGTTATAGATAATGCTGTATAGAATTTTCTTGATCTTCGGGAGGCAGCATTGGGTAGTGACTGAGGAGGCTGGCTCCGGGTTTGGGTGCTGCCTCTTTTACTACATACAAATTGTCTAAACTCTTAGTGTCTCACTTTCATCATCTGTAAATTGGGTGTAATGATAGGATCTACTTCAAGGGTGGTGAGAATTAAATGATAAAATACACATTTTTTTTTTTTTTTTTTTTGAGACAGAGTCTTGCTCTGTCCAGGCTGGAGCCCAGTGGTGCAATCTTGGCTCACTGCAGCCTTCACCTCCCAGGTCCAAGCGACTCTCGTGCCTCAGCCTCCCAAGTAGCTGGGATTACAGGGGTGTGCCACCACACCTGGCTAATTTAGAAAATACACATTTAAGGTGCTTGAAATAGCAGCTAGCATAGAGTAGGTGCTCACTTATTATAGCCTATTTTTTCTTATTATTGAATTCATTCCTTACAGATATATTCCCTGGAGTAAGCTTATTGGATCAAAGGTTAGAAGATTTGTATGGCTCTTGAAATGTTTTGACAAATTGCTTTTGAACAGATTGTACTTTTTTCACTCCCATCAGCCAATGCGCGAGTCACAGCTGGTTGCTCTCTCCTGTCTTCCTGCGCAGTATGCGCCGGAATTTGAAACACAGGTTTTAGAAGATGGGAACCATCGTGAACTCCCCGCTGGGCTTCCGGACCCTCCACCTAGCCACGCCCATCCAGCTGTCTTCCACGACTGGCTCCTGTGACCTCTCTTTCCTTGAGTGTGCTCTATGCTGCTTGGCCCTGCATTTTTCTCTGGTCATTTTGTGGTACAATGATGTATCGAGATATTAATTTATTTTTGTTCTCACTGCAATTAGTGTCTTTCCCTCTTCATTTCAAGATGGCAGCCAAGCCTAGTTCCTGCACATTGCCAGGCTTTGTGTTGCAAGGCATTGAGGGACCAGATGGCAGTGTGGGGCTAGGCAGGGCTGGGAAGGAAGACCGTTGGGGCTACCTGTCTGAATTCAAGCTCCGGTATTGAAGCACTCAGGATCAGGGTGGCAGATGGCAATGCCGAATCAGGTAGAGCTGCCTCCAGGGTCTGGGAGGGCAGGGACTTTATCTGTTTCACTCCCTGTTGGATTCTGAGCACCCAGCACATGGTGGGGCCTGCTTTGGAGGGAGCAGAGGAACTGGCAGATCTTAGGGTAGGGGTTAGAGCAGAAACCCAGACCTAGGAGTTGCCCACACTCATGGGAAGATGGGAGGAGGGAATTTGGGAGCCAGGAATGGTCCTGTCCCAGCTCCTGGCTCTGGCAGGCTTGCGGGCTGCCCTTCCAGGCCATGCTGGCTGGTGGCCTGGAGTCACCCCTACTCATGGTCATCATTGTTCTGACTTTGACTTGACCCTTGGTACAGGTGGCAGCAGCAATGACTGGAGAAAGTGAAGGTGCCTAGGCTGCCAGTCAGCAGCAATAACTGTGGTAGGATATGACTGTTGTCCTGCAAGCTTGGCTATATAAGAAATACCCAATACCTCTTTGAAACCATATTAACTCTGACCTGTTTAACCGTATTAACTCAGGCCTGGCAGGCCTGATCCTGCCAGGCTGGTAGGGTCTTCTGTCCTGATTGGGGCTCCTTCCCTTTGCCCAGGGCCCCGTGCAGGTCCTGGGAGTCTTGGGCTGACCAAGGGCTCCTGTAGCTTTCACGGCTGCCCATGCTTGGCCCTGGGAGTCATGGTTCCCCAGCCAGCCCCTCTGCCAGCTGTTGGGTGGTCTTCACAATCACTTCCCCTAGAGATCCTTCTACCCTCCTGGTTGCTGGGGGTTTCCATCCAGAGCCTGTAGACCTCTACCTTCCTGCCAGGCTTGGAGAAGCACCTCCCCAATCCAATTTCCTGCTGCTTCTGCTCTCTTCAGAGATGCTCAGCGCTCTCTTCTCACCTTCTGGATTATCTAGCGTCAGCCTCTCAGTGAACTGGCACTCTCAGAAGCCAGGAAAAGAGGTTTTCTGCAAGCAACCTCTATTTCAGGCCCTGAGTGTGCAAGCTTCCCTTGAACCAATGGGGTGCTCAGGCTCCGACTCCCTTCTTGGAAAGCGGGATGGAGAGTCTGTGAGAAAAATGTGGCAAGAACAAAATGCAGATTCATATCTCAATAAATGACCTGTCACTCCTGCGCCAGCCATTCTGGGCATGTGGTATGAGTTTCATAAATTCATGCCAGTTGTCTGACAATTCAGGCCCCCTCTCCCCCACCAAAATCCCCTGACTTTATTTATTTATTTATTTATTTATTTATTTGAGACAGTCTTGCTGTGTCACCCAGGCTGGAGTGCAATGGCGCAATCTCGGCTCACTGCAACCTCCACCTATGGTGTTCAAGCGATTCTCCTGCCTCAGCCTCCTGAGTAGCTGGGATTACAGGTGCGTGCCACCACGCCTGGCTGATTTTTGTATTTTTAGTAGAGACAGGGTTTCACCATGTTGGCCAGGCCGGTCTCGAACTCCTAACCTCGTGATCCACCTGCCTTGGCCTCCCAAAATGCTGGGATTACAGGCATGAGCCATCGTGCCCGGCCTCCCTGACATTATTTATAAAAAGGGAAATGTTTGTGTTTGTTTGTTGTTTGTTTTGGTGAGAAGAAGGTCTGAGCAAGTTTGAAGTGCTGTTTACAGAAACTGAATTCAGCTGGTGCTGCTCAGAACTGCCTTGCAGTCTGCAGGTTGGTTAAAAGGTTTATAATTAATATTGCATTGTTATTTCAGGTTCAGAAATCTTTAACCCCTCTCCCCTCAAAACACCCCTCAAATCCACCACTAAATTGCGGGCAGCACGATATTGATTTAAAAGAACAGCATGAAATCATTCATCAGGCATCAGTCCTAGAAAATCGGAGTCGTTGATTCCTAAGTCATGTAATAGCTAATTACATGCTGCATAATGTAAAAATGCAGCAAGGGTCCATTAAGAATAAATCCAATTGTTTGCAAGGTGCATTATAGAAATTCAGGTTGGCATTCTTCCACTTTCAGTGACTGTGTATTGAGGCTTTTGGCAAATGAAAGATCCGGAAATAGAACCGCTGTTTTTATAACAACGCTGTTACACTTAATGCCCATTTTCTCCCTTTAAGTGCATCAAAGTATGGAAATATTGCCATGCTCTTTGGGGGAAATTTTCCTACTGTGATTTTTATTTTTATTTTTTTTTCTGCTGTTAAAAGCCCCAAGAGAGTTCATTTACTACCTACTTATTTGCTACTGTCAAAAGATAGCAAAATTCATGAAAAAACTCAACTGTCAATCCCCAACAAATATGCAATTATTTCAGCCTGGTGTTTTAAGCAAAAATGGCTTTCATGGCAGAAACTTGCTTCTATTTTCTGAAAAGGGGTGGGGGAATGTTCTTGCTTCTAGCTGTTCTGGTTTCTCTGAGGATCTCACAGAAACACCTGTTCTAACACACAGAAGTGAATTTCCACTAGCAGGGCCCTGACATTTGGCTGAATTAAACGCTGGTTTGGTGCCCTTTTGTGTATGCCTTGGTGAGGGGGGAGCGGAAAGTCATTTTTCTTCCAGCCTCACAAAGCCAATCTTTCCAGGGCGTTACACCAGGATGCTGGACAGCAAATGACGGAAGGGCTTGGAAGGGAGGAGAAAATAGATGATCTTGTCCGCATAATAATACAGGGAAGATGTATAAAGGGAAGTAAGTGGTAATGCTCTTGAAAGATAAACAATTGACTGCCTGTCACAAATAATTGATGACTGAGATCCTGAAGAATGTGGCCATGATAAAAAATACATATAGAAGAGTACACATTTCACATTCTCCTGATATCTTGTTGCTTTCTTCTTTGCAGGAATCTTTGCAAGATCAAATTAGAAGTATTATTTGCTGAAAGGCAATATTCTCCACTCTAGGCTTGTGAGAACCGAGCTCCTTGTCTCCCAGGGAGCTTTGGTTTGACTTTCATCTTGATATTGAATTTAAGCCTCGTATTTTATGATAAATGCATGTAGCCCTTGGCCTGCCTGATAATAACAACTGCACCTACCGTGGACGTTCCATTCAGCAGAAGGGCTGGGAGTGGACTCGTCTGATTACTGGAATCTGTTGTTAATTAACTAAAATCTCCCTCTTGTTTGAGCAGTCCTTCGTGGGATTCTTCCTAAAGCACATCTGCTTGCTTTGCTGTCTTGCCCGAGTAAAGAACACCATCGTGAACAGAATTGAATTCCTGGAGGCAGGCGGCTTCCCGTGGTTCTGCATGGCCTACAGGGCAATGCCAAGACCAGCAGGTGGAAGCCACAGGGATCTCAATATCAGTTCACTGGGGGAAGAACTTTCTACCATGGAGAGTTCTCTGAGAATGAAAATGCTAGACTGCCTTGGGAGGTGGGTAATGAGTCCCCTGTTTTTAGGGGAAACTATCGGTGGAGCTGGGTGAACCCATGGAAGTGCGTCCTTACCAGTTCTCATCGCCAAATCAGACAACCTTGAAATTTAATGACACTGGCCGGGTGCAGTGGCTCATGCCTATAATCCCAGCACTTTGGGAGGATCACTTGGTGCCAGGAGTTCAAGACCAGCCTGGACAATATAGTGAGACCCCATCTCTACAAAAAGGAAAACATTAAAAAACACTTAGCTGGCTGTGGTGTGTGCCTTTAGTCATTGCTACTTGGGAGGGTGAGGTGGGAGGATGGCTTGAGCCCAGGAGTTCAAGGCTGCAGTAAGCCATGATCATGCCACTACACTCCAACTGGGGTGACAGAGGGAGACACCTGTCACATGCATCTGTGTGAAGAGACCACCAAACAGGCTTTGTGTGAGCAACAAGGCTGTTTATTTCACCTGGGTACAGGTGGGCTGAGTCTGAAAAGAGAGTCAGTGAAGGGAGATAGGGGTGGGGCCGTTTTATAGGATTTGGGTGGGTACTGGAAAATTATAGTCAAAGGGGGTTTTTCTCTTACAGGCAGGTGGAGGGGTCACAAGGTGCTCCATGGGGGAGGTTCTGAGCCAGGAGAAAGAATTTCACAAGGTTAATTGCTCAGTTAAGGTGGGGCAGGAACAAATCACAATGGTGGAATGTCATCAGTTAAGGCAGGAACAGGCCATTTTCACTTCTTTTGTGATTCTTCAGTTACTTCAGGCCATCTGGATATATACGTGCAGGTCACAGGGGATATGATGGCTTAGCTTGGGCTCAGAGGCCTGACATTCCTGTCTTCTTATATTAATAAGAAAAATAAAATGAAATAGTGGTAAAGTGTTGGGGTGGCGAAAATTTTGTGGGGTGGTATGGAGAGATAATGGGCGATGTTTCTCAGGGCTGCTTCAAGAGGGATTGGGGTGGTGTAGGAACCTAGAGTGGGAGAGATTATGCTGAAGGACGATTTTGCAGTAAGGTTGTTAGAAGGGGCATTTGTCGTATAGAGTGATTGGTGATGGCCTAGATGTAGTTTTGTATGAATTGAAAAACTAAATGGAAGACACAAGGTCCGAATAAGAGAAGGAGAAAAACAGGTATTAAAGGACTAAGAATTGGGCACTCCCAGGACATCTAATTAGGGAGTGCCCAAGGAGGTTCAGCATAATTACTTGCTTGGTTGGCAAGTTTTTAGGCTCTATCCAAGATTTTGGGGTGCAGTTCAAGTTGTGCTGGTGTCTGGAATGAGACTGGGGCCCAATAAAAAGGAGTGTCCATACAGGAACTTAAATGGGCTTTACCCTGTAGCATCTTGAGGACAGCCTCTAATTCTGAGAAGGGCAAGAGGTATAAGTACTGTCCAGTCCTTTTTAAGTTGGAGGCTGAGCTTGGTGAGGTGTTTCTTTAAAAGACCTTTAGTCCGTTCTGTGTTTCCTGGAGACTGAGGATGGTAAGGGGTACAAAGGTTCCACTGAATACCAAGAGCCTGAGAAACTGCTTGGGTGATTTGACTAATAAAGGCTGGTCCGTTATCGTACTGTATAGAGGTGGGAAGGCCAAACCAAGGAATTATTTCTGACAGAAGAGAAGAAATGACCGTGGTGGCCTTCTCAGACTCTGTGGGAAAGGCCTCTACCCATCCAGTGAAAGTGTCTACCTAGACCAAGAGGTATTTTAGTTTCCTGACTTGGGGCATGTGAGTAAAGCCAATTTGCCAGTCCGGGGCAGGGGCAAATCCCCGAGCTTGATGTGTAGGGAAGGGAAGGGGCCTGAACAATCCCTGAGGAGTAGTAGAATAGCAGGTGGAACACTGAGAAGTGATTTCCTTAAGGATAGATTTCCATGATGGGAAAGGAAATGAGAGGTTCTAAGAGGCAGGCTAGCGGCTTGTAACCTACATGGAAGAGGTTATTAAATGACGATAGAATAGAGTGGGCCTGTGAGGCTGGAAGGAGATATTTTCGTTGGTCCAAGAACTATTTGCCTTGTGTGGGAAGAGATTGATAGGTGGAAGTTTCAGTGGGAGAGTAGGTGGGAGTGACCAATGAGAAGGAGGAAAACTGGCTGTGAGGGACAGAAATTGGAATGCTAGCTGCTTCTTTAGCTACCTTATCATCATAAGCATTGCCCTGAGTGATGGGATCTGATGCCTTATGGTGGCCCTTGCAGTGAATGACTCCAGCTTCCTTTGGAAGTAAAGTGGCCTTGAGAAGAGTTTTTATTAAAGAGGCATTAATGATGGAGGACCCTTTCATAGTGAGGAAACCTCTTTCAGCCCATATAACAGCATGGTGGTGCAGGATATGGAAGGCATATTTAGAGTTAGTATAAATATTGACACGTAATTCCTTTGCAAGAGTGAGGGCTCAAGTTAAGGCAATGAGTTCGGCTTGCTGAGAGGTAGTGGAGGTGGGCAGAGTGGTAGCTTCAATGATAGATGTGGAAGATACTGTAGCATAGCCTGCCTTTGCTGGTGTGTGGCAATTAGGCCTGGGGGAACTGCCATCAACAAACCAGGCGTGATCAGGGTGAGGAACAGGAAAGAAGGAAATATGGGGAAATGGAGTGAATGAGATACAGTCATGGGGGTCAGGTGTGGTATCAGGAATAATGTAGGAGGCCAGATTGAAGTCCAGGCCAGGAACAATGGTAACTGTGGGAGACTCCACAAAGAGTGAGTATAGCTGAAGGAGCCAGGGGGCAGAAAGTATATGTGTCAGGTGTGAGGAAGAAAATAGATTTTGGAAGTTATGAGAACTGTAGAGAGTGAGTTGAGCATGGTTTGTGATTTTGAGGGCCTCTAAAAGTATTAGGGTGGCGGCAGCCGCCACATGGAGACGTGATGGCCAGCCTAAAGCAGTAAGGTGAAGTTATTTGGACAAAAAGGCTACAGGGTGTGGTCTGGCTCTTGTGTAAGAATTTTGACTGCACAGCCCTGCACTTTGGCTGTGTGTAATGAAAAAGGATTGGAAAGGAAAGAGGAGTGGGGAAAGGATTTAGGATCTATGGCATCAGCTAGGTTTCCTTTTTTGAGTTTATATAATGGTTTTCTTAGGATGGCAAAACCAGGTATCTAAAGGTGAAAGTATCCAACCATGCCCAGGAAGGAAAGGAGTTGTCGTTTTGTAGAAGGGGTTGGGGTTTGAGAGTTCAGTCGGACACGATCGGCAGGGAGAGCACGTGTGTTTTCATGAAGAATTATGCTGAGATAGGTAACGGATGAGGAAGAAATTTGGGCTTTTCCGAGACCAGCTTGGTTGGGGAGACCCTAACCCAGTGGCGCTAGAGGAATTAAAGACACACACACAGAAATATAGAGGTGTGAAGTGGGAAATCAGGGGTCTCACAGCCTTCAGAGCTGACAGCCTGGAACAGAGATTTACCTACGTATTTATTAACAGCAAACCAGGTATTAGCATTGTTTGTATAGATATTAAATTAACTAAAAGTATCCCTTATGGGAAACGAAGGGATGGGCCGAATTAAAGGAATAGGTTGGGCTAGTTAACTGCAGCAGGAGCATGTCCTTAAGGCACAGATCGCTCATGCTATTGTTTGTAGCTTAAGAATGCCTTTAAGTGGTTTTCTGCCCTGGGTGGGCCAGGTGTTCCTTGCCCTCATTCCTGTAAACCCACAACCTTCCAGCGTGGGCATTATGGCCATCATGAACATGTCACAGTGCTGCAGAGATTTTGTTTATGGCCAGTTTTGGGGCCAGTTTATGGCCAGATTTTGGGGGCTTGTTCCCAACAGGGCTTGACTGAAGTAATGGGGGCTGTCCATGAAGCCTTGTGGCAGTATAGCCCAAGTAAGTGGCTGAGGCTGATGGGTGTCAGGGCCAGTCCAAGTGAAAGCGAAGAGAGGCTGGAATGAAGGGTGCAAAGGAATAGTAAAGAAAGCATGTTTGAGATCCAGAACAGAATAATGGGTTATGGAGGGGTTGTGGAGGAAGGTATTGAGGATAGGAGAGTATATGGGTTTGGCACCACAAGTTGGATAGGCAAGACAATTTGGTCAATAAGGCGCAGATCCTGAACTAACCTGTAAAGTCTTGTCTGGTTTTTGGACAGGTGAAATGGGGGAGTTGTAAGGAGAGTTTGTAGGCTTTAAAAGGCCATGCTGTAACAGGTGAGTGATAACAGGCTTTAATCCTTTTAAAGCATGCTGTGGGATGGGATATTGGCATTGAGTGGGGTTAGGGTGATTAGGTTTTAATGGGATGGTAAAGGGTGCATGATCGGTCACCAAGGAGGGAGTAGAGGTGTCCTATACTTGTGGATTAAGGTGGGGAGATACAAGGGGAGGATGTGAAGGAGGCTTTAGGTTGGGAAGAAGGGTGGCAATGAAATGTGGCTGTAGTCCAGGAATAATCAGGGAAGCAGATAATTTGGTTAAAATGTCTTACCCTAATAAGGGAACTGGGCAGGTGGGGATAACTAAAAAAGAGTGCATAAAAGAATGTTGTCCAAGTTGGCACCAGAGTGGGGGTGTTTTAAGGGGTTTTGAAGCTTGGCCGTCAATACCCACAACAGTTATGGGGGCAAGGGAAACAGGCCCTCAAAGGTAATGTGGAGTGGGTAGCCCCTGTATCGATTAAATGGGATGGACTTACCCTCTTCTGTAAGAGTTACCCGAAGCTCGGTGTCCGTGATGGTCCAGGGGGCTTCTGAGGCGATCAGACAGTGTCAGTCTTCAGCTGCTAAGCTGAGGAGATCTGAGAAGGAGTCGGCCAAGGGACGCTGGGTTTGGGCTCCAGGGGATTTAGGAGCAGCAGTGATGTGAGTCGGACCGTCTGACCTCAAGTGGGGGCCCACACAGAGAGAGCATGGCTTAGGGGAAATCCCGGGCTGCAGACATTCTGAGGTCCAGTGGCCAGGCTTTTGGCATTTGAAGCAAGGTCCACGGGGATGTTTTGAAGGAGCCCCTGGGAGCTGTGGCTTGGATGTTCTGAAGTTCTTGTATGCTGGAGACGTGGTTGTGTGTTGTCTTACAGAGGAGGAAAGTAGCTGTAACTCAGAAATGTATTGCTGTCTGGCTACCTCCTCTCTATTATTGTACACCTTGAAGGCAAGGTTGATTAATTCCTATTGTGGGGTTTGAGGGCCAGATTCCAATTTTTGAAGCTTTTTTCTAATGTCAGGAGCTGACTGGGTGATAAAATGCATATTGAGAATAAGATGGCCTTCTGGCCTTTCTGGGTCTAGGGTGGTAAATGTCTAAGTGTTGTTGCCAAATGGGCCATGAACGGGGTTGAGTTTTTATATTTGATGAAAAAGAGCCTAAATGCTAACTGATTTGGGAGAGGTCGGATAAAGAAAAAGGAGCACTAACCTTGGCTATGGCTTCAGTTCCAGCCACCTCTTTAAGAGGAAATTGTTGGGGCAGGTGGGGGAGGGCTAGTTGCAGAAAGAAACTGTAAGCTAGATGGGGTGTGAGGAGGGGGTGATAAAAGGATTATGTCTTTTTAAAAAATATTTTTAAAATTGGTGACACCAGTGATGACCTGCCCTTATCCCCTCCACCCGTAGCATGTTAGTGTAAGAAGATCTGACCTTCAACCATCAGCACCAGAAGGTATTTTTTTTTGGCATTCAGATCACTCTGCTTGCCTTGCTGTCCATGCTGGAAATGGTGGGGAATGAATGTCCCCTACTCATCTGGCCATCAATCAGTAACCAGTGGGTACTCCAGCCCTCTCACCTCTCAGACCCACTTACTCTGTGTTTGTGTCTACACTGCCTTCTTGAGTTTTCCTGGGGGGATTAAGCTCCACTTGCCTGTAGTAACTAGCTTGATTAAAGCACCGTTTATTGAATGATATGGTTTGGCTGTGTCCCCACTCAAATCTTGAATTGTAGCTCCCATAATCCCCACATGTAATGGAACGGACCCCGTAGGAGGTGATTGAATCATGGGGGTGGGTCTTTCCTATGCTCTTCTCGTGATAGTGAATAAGTCTCAAGACATCTGATGGTTTTATAAAGGGGAGTTTCCCTGCACAAACCCCTCTTGCCTGCTGCCATGTAAGATGTGTCTTTCACCTTCTGCCATGATTGTGAGGTCTCTTCAGCTACGTGTAACTGTGAGTCCATTAAACCTCTTTTTCTTTATAAATTACCCAGACTCGGGTATGTCTTTATCAGCAGTGTGAGAATAGATTAATATATTGAATTAGGGCTGGGGTGCCTCTCCTTCTCTGCCTCACATGTCCACACTTCTACATGTTTGTTCTTTACCTCCCAAATTAACTGCATCTCCTTATCTCATGATCTGCTCCTAGAGGAGCCCCCATTAAGACAGTGACCATCTTCTCCAAACAACAAAGGGGTCCATGGCCTGACAATGGGTCATATTTGAAATCCAGGCTGGGGAACAGGGTCCAGAGCTCCAAGGCACCATATTGGGAGGGGCCTTTTCTGCCCCAATGAGAACAGAAATAATTCTTTGATAATACCATCCCTGCTATTCCCACACCCTTTGCTGTCACAGCAGGGCCCCATTAGCCCCACTAACTACTTGCTGCTGGCTGCCCTCTGCCAACATGCCTGTGTTCTAAAGGCAGGGCTCCCCAAGACCTGGGCCATGGGGTGGTACTGGTCTGTGGCCTGTTAGGAACTGGGCTGCACAGTGGGAGGTGAGTGGCAGATGAGTGAATGAAATTTCATCTGTATTTACAGCCACTCCCCATTGCTTTCATTACCGCCTGAGCCCTGCCTCCTGTTGGATCAGCAGTGGCATTAGATTCTCACAGGAGCACAAACCCTATTGTGAACTGCACATGTGAGGGATTTAGGTTGTGGGCTCCTTATGAAAGTCTAATGCCTGATAATCTGTCACTGTCTTTCATCACTCCCAGATGGGATCATCTAGTTGCAGGGAAACAAGTTCAAGGCTCCCACTGATTCTACATTATGGTGAGGTGTATATGGTGAGTTGTACAATGTAATACTAATAGAAATAAAGTACACAATAAATGTAATGCAGTTGAGTCATTCCTAAACTATCACCTCCCCCTGTCCCTGACCCCCCCAACCCCATCCTGGTCCATGGAAAAACTGTCTCCCATGAAACCAGTCCCTGGTGCCAAAAAGGTTGGGAACTGCTGTTCTAAGGGATAATTCATTCTTTTCTTTTCCTTTCTTTTCTTTTCTTTCTTTCTGTCTTGCCCTGTTGCCCTCTTTCCCTCCCTCCCTCCCTTCCTTCTGTCTCTTTCTTCTGTTTCTCCTCTTCCCTTTCCCCTTCCTCTTCCCCTTTCCCTTCCCCTTCCCCTTTCCCTTTCCCTTCCCTTCCTTCGTTCCTTTCTTTTCTCACTCTGTTGTCCAGGCTGGAATGCAGTGGTACAATCATAGCTCACTGCAGTCCCCATCTCCTGGGCACAAGTGATCCTCCCACCTCAGGCCTCTGAGTAGCTAGGAGTACAGGCATGTGCCACCATGCCTGGCTAATATTTTTTAAAGTTATTTTCAGTAGAGATGAGGTCTTGCTATGTTTCCCAGGCTGGTCTTGAACTCCTGAACTCAAGCAATCTTCCCACCTCAGCCTCCCAAAGTGTTGGGATTGCAGATGTGAGCCACCATGCTTGGCCTCTAGCTTTGTTTCTTGTGACCCATTTCCACTTTGTACACCCATTGCTTCAGAACAAAGGGTCCCCTATTTGGTACCACAATTCTTCCAGGTGTCTTTGGCCAAATTCCTACTCCTGGACATTGCTGAGGATGGCCTCTGCCCACCCAGGCTATCCCTTGTCTATTCCCAAGACAGCTGTGAGTTCTGTCCAGCCCTTGTTTTGCTAGCTGGGGATGGTGTTGAGGAGACTGCAAGGCCAAAGAGGCACCATTCTGAATATTGAATTTTACGTAGACTCAGAGGTAGAACCATTAGGAGATTGGGATGAATGGATCCTGGCCCCAACTGGATCTGAATGCATTTAGATGCCATTGTGCCTTCCTCCTTAAGAGTCCAGGGCATGAGTCTTGGAACTCTGGTTAACTGAAGGTGGTTAGAGTTCTCAAGTCCTAAGTTTGAGAGTGTTTCCACATTTATAAATATGAGTAATGCCTCTTTCTGAGTGTTTCCATAGAATGAACAGCCCTGAGTCAGTTTCTTGTTCAAGGACTAGGGGAGAAATACTCAAATCAAATCCTGTAACTCAACCATAAATGCCATGCTATTAAGCTGCAGATAGCTTTCAGGGCCTCACGACTAACCTGTTCTGTGGCACATTTCTGGCTGTTTCTGCCTTCTTTCTAGGGTACTCAAAGTGAGGCTCCTCTAGCTGCAGTGCATCAGAATGAGAGGACCAAAACTTTTGGTCTCATCTTAAGTCTTTAAAACCCATTTAAAGAGTGTATAAGCCTTTAAATGATGTTAAATGTTCCGCCTTATTCTAGGCTGGAAGAAGCTTGATTTTACCTAGTAACTAGTCTTTCCAATATTATTTGCCTTGTTCATTCCAGAAAATCTCATCTATAGCGTGGACTTAAGACATCAAACTCTGTTCTACTGGGGAAGGACCCTTTTATTTCCACTAGTTAGGACAAGGGTTTCCTTAGGCTTCAATCATCTGCTAGAAATGCCCAGTAGGATGGTTATTTTAAACCTGTAAAAACAGCCCAGTATTAAAATGAATATTAAAGGACATTTTCCTAAAATCTCCTTGACCTTGCCTCTTCCCAACTCTTTCAATTTTGGGGTGTTCCCTGTTGGCCCTCATTTTGTCTGGCAGGCCCTCTGCCAGACTGGGTATTTGCTCTTCACATTGCAGAAGAAACATTTTTTTTTTTTCATGTTTCTACAGAGACTTCACGGTGAACCTTTTAATGGCTGTAAAATCTCAGTGTGCTGATTTGCCAAACCAATCCCTTATTATTGGTAATCAAGAGGGTTTCCAATCTTGAGTGATTTTAGTGAACATCTTCACAAAGAAAGCTTTTTGGGGGCTGGATGCAGTGGCTCATACCTGTAATCCCAGCACTTTGGGAGGCTAAAGTGGGAGGACTACTTGAGTCCAGTAGTTTGAGAATAGCCTGGGCAATGTAGTGAGACCCCATCTCTACTAAGCATAATAATAATAATAATTATAAATTAGCCTAGTGTGGTGGCACACACCTATAGTCCCAGCTACTAGGGAAGCTGAAGTGGGAGGATAGCTTGAGTCTGGGAGGTTGAGGCTGCAGTGAGCCATGGTCATGCCACAGAACTCCAGCCTGGGTAACACAGTGAGACCCTGTCTCAAAAAAAAGAAAACTTTTTGCTTTCATTGAATTATTCCTTTAGCATGTCATCCAGGAGTTAAAATATTGGGTCAAAAGGTGGAGGTTTTTCTTAGCTTTTGATAAATATCTCCACACTGCTTTCCAAGAGGGCGAGCCAGTGTCCTCTGCCATACTGGTGGGCTCTAGGCGGCCTGTTGGATCCGTGTGTGCAGAACACAGTCTAGAGGGATTTCTAGCTTTCTCTTCTATTGAGAGCCTCAAAAGTCATTCCCATCATCCTTAGGAAGTGTTAAATATGACATCTTCAGCCAAAGAAACTGACATAACAGGCTACCTAATGAAGACTCCAAGAACCCTCTTATGATGATGATTATCATAACATACACTTAGGTGCTAGGCAATGTCTTGTTCTCTCACTTGGTTTATTTTGCTTAGTTCTTATAATAACTCTCCAAGGCTGATATTTACTATCCCTGCTTAAAGATGAGAAAAAAAAAGAGCTCAGAAACTTGTTTCAGGTGACATGACTAGTAAGTGTCAGAGCCAAGGTTTGAACTTAGGTCTGCCTGACACCAAAGCCCATGTTTTCAACTGCTATGCCATGTGTTTAGGGAACATGTGGCATGTCTGGGATATTGCAGTAAAGTATAAACATACCTTAGCAGTGAATGTACTTATACAACAAAAATTGTGATGTTAGGGTGTCATCTTCATCAATGTGTGGATGAAGCAAGCCATGACGATCACTGTCAACTTCGGTGCATCTTTGAGAACAAGGACTGTGGCTGTGGGTGTTGCGGTGAGATAGTCTAAGTGTCAGCCTGGTCTAGGTTCAGTGTAGATCTACAGGCCGAGGTGACAAAGAGACTCCCAGGCACACTGTCATGGTATGTGGCTGATCAAGGGAGCCTGGGATCTGTTAACAATCCACTAATGCTGTGGTATTAAATGAGCATCTCACAGGGGAAGGTGATCTAGTCTGGGGAGTCAGGGAAAGATTCCTGGAGGAGATGATGTTTGAGCTACAATTCAAAGGATAAAGTTACCTAGGAGAGGATGGTGGGTGAAATGGGAAGACCATTCTAGCAGGGGGAATACTATGCACAAAGTTCCTGTTGCCAGGGAGAGCTTGGAGCTTTTGAGAAACTGAGGGAAGCCTTGTATGGCTGCAGCACAGGCAGCCTTGTGTTCTCCTGTCCTCATTGATACCAGCGTCCATGAGTGGGCTGATCAGGGGTCATAGGTGTGTGCTGCCCCTCAGGGAGGGGCTCAGGAAGGTGGTGGGAGTGTAAGCTGAGGGCGGGTCATTAGAGAGTATGGTAGGTACGCTATGTTGGCGTCCTCAAACTTGCTCTACCTTCCTTCTAGTTAGGGAGGTTGGAAAGTTCACCACCACATTTCCCAGACTCCCTTATAGCTAGTGTTCCAGATGCAAATTAGGCACGGTCCATTAGATGCAGGTGTGCAAGATTTGGACAGGAGAGTTCAGCAATCATTTCTCAAACCTCTGCTCATGGCCAGCATTGTGCCAGGAGCTGGAAATAGAAACCAATAAGATAGATTTCCTGCCTGGAAGTTACTCATGGCGTGATTAGATCCCATGGCTCATGAGGTTCTGTCATTTCCAGTGCTACTCCAATTTCGGCACATAATGCAGTTGGCATGGCCATGTAAACTCAACACTAATGCCAACTAGTGGTCTTATCTTATAGGCATACTAATCCTAACATTTCCATCTACCCTGAAAAGTATCTTCCATATTCAGACTGTATCTCCACTTTATGAAAATGGACTGTATTGAGACACTGCTTCTAAGGAACTAAATTTAGTTTGAGAAACTGCTCTGAACTTTGGAGTCATTAAATGTAGTCTTTTAGTGCGTGCACATTTGACAGAGAAAAATTACAGTCAGCAGCATCTATATTGAAAATCCTGCATTAGATTGCCATCAGTTGCTAATAATACATCATAATTATTCTTCTAGGGTTAAGCTTTTCTCTTTCCTCTTCCACCTGCCTTGCTGAGATAACCTCTAAGGATGTCCTAGAGGATGGTAGGGCTGGAATTCAAAAGCTTTCATGACAGCTGAGCTCTCCATGCAATTCATTATATTGGAAAGATGAGGAGAGGGGGTTGTCAGCAAAGATAATGGCCGTGCAATTTCCAGTCCATTCTCCTTGCAGCCAGATCTTGGAGGCAGCCCATAGACCAATTTCATCAAGCAGACCCTGCTCATCTCTCATCTGTCTATATTAGGAAAGAGGTTGTGTCTGG
This sequence comes from Pongo abelii, assembly GCF_028885655.2. NCBI lineage: Eukaryota > Metazoa > Chordata > Mammalia > Primates > Hominidae > Pongo > Pongo abelii. The sequence continues at coordinate 125,946,407 of NC_071993.2, read as the reverse complement.
CTCAAGCTGGAGCAGGCTGGTGGCAGGGGGTGGTGTGGGGGAATGGGATAGGGGAGGTGTCTGGGGAAATAGGCCAGGGCTCTTTCCCAGAGTGCTTGGTCCTGAGGTTCTTGGGTATGGTTCTGGCTGATATCAGTGTCAAGGGGCTTAATCCAGAGGGTTGGCTAGGAATGGGAGATCAACCCCCAGCCCAGGATATAGTTCTTTACATTCTGTGTATTCCCAGCTTTGAGCCTGGTGCCAGGCAGAGCAGGCACTCAATAAATGTCTGACTGAATGTGCAGGAGACTGAGATAGCACAGGTGTGGGATTACTTGCCGCAATGAAATCAACCGTGCATAGTTCCCAAGGGAAATGAAAGTTGTGCTTTTCTCCAGTTCCTGCCTAGGGAACAAGGTTCTCTGTAGGAAAATTCTAGTGTGGTAGCAGCATCAACACTGGATTATCTATTGAGAGAAAGATCTGTTTGGCAGGCATCCCCAGTACCACCTTTGCAGGGACTAAAGGCTTCATGAGACTGGGAATGCTACTCTTGCTGAATCCATCAATACAGGAAAGGACCTATACTGATAGATCTATTGATAGACCTATAAGACGAAATTCTGTGTGGCCCCCAAAGGAAGCCAAGTTGGACTTTAAACACAAAAGAGGTGGCTCCTTCTAACTGGAAGGTGGCAAATGTCACACATACTGTGTTTCCTGTGCAGGTTTTCACTCACACTTTCAAGGCTGTTTCATTTTCCTTCCCAGCCTTGCTACCCTTCTTCCTTTAGGCCCCCTTCCATTTGTCACCTAGCGTGCCCTTGGCAGATTCTCAAGGTTATGGTCACTACAGAAACAGTGGTCTTGCCTGATCACAGTAAGGAAAGGGAAACACTAAAAGATTACAGAAGGTAGCATGACGGAATTAGAAGAATTATTAAATTACATGTCTGTAATTCTAGCACTTTGGGAGGCTGAAGTGGGAGGATCGCTTGAGCTCAGGAGTTTGAGACTAACCTGGGCAACAGAGTGAGACCCCATCTCTACAAAAATTTTTTTCTAAAAAATTAGTGGGTTGTGGTGGTGCATGCCTGTAGTCCCAGCTATGCAGGTGGCTGAAGTGGGAAGATATCTTGAGCCTGGGAGGCTGAGGCTGCAGCGAGCTATGATTGTGCCACTGTACTCCAGCCTGGTGACAGAGCAAGACCCTGTCTTAAAAAACAACAACAAAAAGAATTATTAAATTACAAGTATTTGAAATTGTGGGGTGGGGGGAGGGGGGAGGGATAGCATTAGGAGATATACCTAATGCTAAATGACGAGGTAATGGGTGCAGCACACCAGCATGGCACATGTATACATATGTAACTAACCTGCACATTGTGCACATGTACCCTAAAACTTAAAGTGTAATTTAAAAATAAATAAATAAATAAATAAAAAAAAAAAGAAATCTCCTTGCAGCCCATATCCCTCAAAAGAAAGATAATTTAAGTGAGGCATGGTGGCTCACACCTGTAATCCCAGCACTTTGGGAGGCCGAGGTGGGTGGATCACTTGAGGTCAGGAGTTCAAGACTAGCCTGGCCAACATGGCAAAACTCCATCTCTACTAAAAATACAAAAATTAGCCTGTTGTGGTGGCATGCACCTGTAGTCCCAGGTACTCAGGAGGCTGAGGCAGGAGAATTGCTTGAACCCAGGAGGTGGAGGTTGCAGTGAGCTGAAATTGCACCACTGTACTCCAGGCTGGGTGACAGAGCGAGACTCTGTCTCAAAACAAAACAAAACAAACCATAATTTAGTTGCTTGGCCAATGACAGGGACTGTTAATTGCTCCTCTAAATCAAATCTCTGCTTCTACAGTAAAAATACATCCAAATTTTAATTGGGCACAAAATCACTTGGAACAAAGACTTCCCCAGTCTGTCTTACAGCTAAGTATGGTTATGTGACTAGATTCTGGTCTTTGAGATCCAAGCAGAAGTGATGTGTTCAACTTCCTTTGTTCTTTTTTCTTTCTTTATTAAAAACTGAAGTATAATTTACATACAGATCTTAGCTATACAGTTCAAGGGAATTTGACAAATGCACACACTCCCATAAAGATAAACAACATTTTCATCATCCCAGAAAGTTTCCTACATTTCCATTTCCAATTATGATCCCACCATGCCCCAATCCAGACAACCCCCTAACCCCAGGCCAGCCACTGTCCTGATTTCTAGCATATAGGTTAGTTTGCCTGTTCTTGAACTTCATAGAAATGGAATTTTATGGTACATACACTTTTGTATCTGGCTTCTTTCACTCAATGCAATGTCTGTGAGATCAATCCATGTTGTTGCTTGAATCTATTGTTCTTTTTATCACGGAGTAGTGTTTCATTGTATAGATGTATCATATTTTATTCCTTTTCCTGTTGCTGGACGTTTGGATGTTTCTGGTTTAGGACTGTTAGAATAAGGCTGCTGTGAACATCCTTGTACAGGTCTTTTTTGTGGACATGTTTTTTTGTTTGTTTGTTTTTGAGACGGAGTTTTGCTCTTGTTGCCCAGGCTGGGGTGCAATGGTGTGATCTCGGCTCATGGCAACCTCTGCCTCCCGGGTTCAAGTGATTCTCCTGCCTCAGTCTCCTGAGTAGCTGGGATTACAGGCATGTACCACCACACCTGGCTGAATTTTTTTTTTTTTTGCATTTTTAGTAGAGATGGGGTTTCTCCATGTTGGTCAGGCTGGTCTCAAACTCCCAACCTCTGGGGATCCACCCACCTTGGCCTCCCAAAGTGCTGGGATTACAGGCGTGAGCCACTGCACCTGGCCTGGACATGTGTTGTTATTTCCCTTAGGGATGGAATTGCTGGATCAGTGGGTAGACGTATGTTTAACTTTATAAGAAATTGCCAAAGAGATTTCCAAAGTGTTTGTCCTATTTTACACCCTATCAGCAACATATGAGAGTTTCACTTGCTTCATGTGCTCACCAACATTTAGCATTGCAGCTCTTGTTAATTTTAGCCATTCTAGTGGGTATATGTTGGTATCTTGTCATTTTAATTTGCATCTTCCTGTACTGTTGAATATTTTCATATGCTTATTACCTATTCATATTCTTTCATTAGATGTTCTTAAGTTTTTGCCCATTGAAAAAGTCGATTGCGTGTACTTTTTGAAAAGCTACGTTATTGAGGCATAATTTACATATAATAAAATGTGTCCATTTCTCAGTGTAGAGTTCAGAGAGTTTTCACAAATACTTATACTTGTATAACCACCACTGCAAGCAAAATACAGAACATTTCCATCATCTCAAAAAGTTCTCTAAATGCCTCTTTGCAGCCAGTCTTCATCTTTCCTTCCCATTCCTGGCCCAGTCAGCCACTGATCTGCTTTTGCCACTGTAGATGAGTTTTGCCTTTTGTAGAATTTCAAATGAATAGAATCATGTGTACTCTTTTGTATCTGATGTTTTTATTCAGGATGCTGTTTTTGAGTTTTACCTATGTAATTGCATGTATCAGTAAATTTTTTTCTTTTTAAAGCTGGATAATATTCCATTCTATGGAAGTGCTACAATTTGTTTATATCTTTGGTAGTTAATGAATGGCACATCAACTGGTGTATCGGTTTCAGTTTTGGGCTATTATGAATGAAGCATCTATGAACATTTATGTGTAATGCGGACATATTCCTTCATTCTGCTTATGTAAAAACGTAGAACTTGAATTACTAGGCTATATGTTTAACTTTACAAGAAACTGCTGTAAGATTTTCCAAAGAGATTGTACCATCTTACATTCCCACTATTGATGTGTAAGGGTTCTAGTTGCTTCATATTCTCACCAACACTTAGCATTGTCAGTCATTTTAATTTTAGCTATCCTAATGGGTATATAATGTCATCTAAGTGTGGCTTTAATTTGCATTTTCCTGTGACTAATAATGTTGAACATATTTCATTGTGCTTATTTGCCATCCATATATCTTATTTGGATGGAAAATCTGTTCAAATCTTCATTCCTTTTTTATTAGGGTGTCTTGTTTTATTGATACATAACAGATGTGTATATTTTGGGGGTACATGTGATATTTTGATACATTCATATAATGTGTAATAATCAAATCAGAGTAATTGGGATACCCATCACCTTAAACATCCATCTTTTCTTTATTCTGTGAATATTGAAATTATTCTCTGCTAGCTATTTTGAAATATACAACAGATTATTGTTTACTACAGTCACTCTACTGATTTATTGAATACTAGGTCTTATTTCCTCCATCTATCTGTATTTTTGTGTCCATTAATCAACCTCTCTTCATTTACTCCCACCCCCTCCACTTCTTGGTTTCTGATAACTACCATACTACTCTCTATCTTCATGAGATTCACTTTCTTAGCTCCCATATAGGAGTGAAAACATGTGATACCTGGCTTCCTGGCTTGACTTATTTTACTTAACATAATGACCTCTAGTACCACCCATGTTGCTGCAGATGAGAAGACTTTGTTATCTTTTATGGCTGAATAAAATTCCATTGTGCATACATACCAAATTGTCTTTATTGAACCACTGATGGACATTTAGGTTGATTCCAAATTTTGGTTATTGTGAATAGTGCTGCAGTTAACACAGGAGTGTAGATACCTCTTTGATATATTGTTTTTCTTAATTTTGGATGTATACCCAGTAGTGAGATTGCTGGATATATGGTAGCTCTATTTTTAGGTTTTGAGGAATACCCATAATGTTTTCCATAGAGGTTTACTAACTTACATTCTCACCAGCAGTGTACAAGGGTTCCCCTTTCTCTACATCATTGCCAGCATCTGCTAATCACTGTCTTTTTGATAGCAGCCATTTTAACTGGGGTGGATCTTATTGTGGTTTTGATCTGCATTTCTCTGACAATTTGTGGTGTTGAGCATTTTTTCATACCCTGCTGGCCATTTGTGTGTCTTCTTTTGAAAATGTCTATTCAGATCTTTTGCCCATTTTAAAATTGAATTATTTGCATTTTGCTGTTGTTTGAATTCCTTATATATGCTGATTATTAATCTCTTGTCAGATAAATAGTTTGCAAATATTTTCTCCCATTCTGTTGGTTGTCCCTTCACTTTGTTAATTGTTTCTTTTGCTGTGCAGAAACATTTTTATGTTGATTTATCTTAATTTCTATTTTTGCATTTGTTGCCTGTGCTTTTGAGGTCTTATGCAAAACATCTTTGCCCAGACCGACATCCTGAAGCATTTCCCCAATGTTTTCTTCTAGTAGTTCCATAGTTTCAGGTCTTAGATGTAAGTCTTTAATCCATTTTGATTTGATTTTTGTGTATGGTGAGAGATAAGGGCCTAGTTTCATTCTTGATATGGTTTTATCCTGTTTTCCTAGCACTATTTATTGAAGAGACTGTTTTTTCTCCAACATATATTCTTAGTGCCTTTGTTGAAAATGAACTGACTATAGATTTGTAGATATATTACTGGGTGTTCATTCTGTTCCATTGGACTATGTGTCTTTTTATGCCAGTACCATGCTGATTTGGTTACTATAGCATTGCAGTATATTTTGAAGTCTGGTAGTGTGACGTTTCCAGCTTTTCTTTTTGCTCAGGATTGCTTTGGCTATTTGGGGTCTTATGTGGTTCCCTATAAATTTTAGGATTTTTTTTCTGTTTCTGTGGAGAATGTCATTGGCATTTTGATAGGGATTGCATTAAATCTGTAGATCACTTTGGGTAGTATTGACATTTTAACAATATTCTCTCCATTGTTGAGTGTGGAATATCTTTCCATATTCTTGAATTCTATTCAATTTCTTCATGATAAATTTATACTTTTCCTTGTATAGATCTTTCATTTCTTTGGTTAGGTTTCTTTATGCATATCTTATTTTTTTGTAGCTATTATAAATGGAATTGATTTCTTGTTTTCTTTTTCAGATTGTTTGCTCTTGGCATATACAAATGCTACTGATTTTTGTATGTTGATTTTGTATCCTCCAACTTTACTGGATTCATTGATCAGTTCTAACAGATTTTTGGTGGAGTCTTTAGGGTTTTCTAATTGTAAGATTATGTCATCTGTGAAAAAGAATAATATAACTTCTTCCTTTTAAATTCGGATGACCTTTATTTCTTTCTCTTGTATGGTTGCCCTGGCTAGGATTTCCAGTCTTATGTTGAATAAAGTGGTGAAAGTGGACACCTTTGTCTTGTTCCAGATCTTAGAGGAAAGGCTTTTAATTTTTTTCTCATTCAGTATGATACTAGCTGTGGGTTTGTCATATATAGTCTTTATTGTTTTGAGGTACCCAGTTTGTTGAGCATTTTTATCATAAAGGGATGTTACATTTTATCAAATGCTTTTTCAGTATCTATTGAAATGATCATATGATTTTTATGTTTTGTTCTGTCTATGTGATATATCATGTTTATTGATTTGTGTATGTTGAACCATCCTTGCATCCCTGGGATGAATCCCACTTGATCATGGTGAATGATCTTTTTAATGTGTTGTTGAATTTGGTTTGCTATTTTTTTGAGGATTTTTGTGTCTATGTTCATGAGGGAGATTGGCTCATAGTTTTCTTTTTTTCTTGTGTCCTTGTCTGGTTTTGGTATCAGGGTAATGCTGGCCTTGTAGACTGAGTTTGGAGGTATTCCCTCCTCTTCAATTTTTTTTTAAGAGTTTAGTAGAATTGACATTAGTTCTTTAAGTGTTTGGTAGTATTCAGCAGTGAAGCCATCAGATCATGAGCTTTTCTTTGATGGGAGGCTTTTTATTATGGCTTTGATCTCATTACCATTATGGGTTTGTTCAGGTTTTCTATTTCCTCAAGATTGAATCTTGGTAAGTAAGTTGTACGTGTCCAGGAATTTATACATTTCTTCTAGGTTTTCCGATTTGTTGGAGTATAGTTGTTTCTAATAGTTTCTAATGATTCTTTCTATTTCTGTGGTATTAGATGTTATGTCTTCATTTTAATTTCTGAGGGTGTTTTCTTCTGATTGAGTTGCAAGAGTTACTTATGTATTCTGATAAAGGATGCAAGTCCTTTATCAGAAATATATTTTGCATGCATTTTCTTCCAGTCAGTGACTTGCTTAACAGTGTTTTTCAAAAGAGCAGAAGCTTTTAATTTTGATGAAATGCAAGTTATCAGTTTTGTCTTTAATGGTTTATGCTTTTTTTGTGCTCTTTAAGTCAACTTTCTCTAACTCAAATTAGTGAAGCAATATTCAAGTGATTTCTCTTAGCAGCTTTATAGTTTTAGCTTTTACACTAAAGTCTGTGATCTATTTCAAATTAATTTTTGTGCATGCTATGAGGTAGGGGTTGAGCTTCATTTTTTCCTGCATGGATGTTCTGGCGGTTGTTCCAGCATAATTTGTTGAACCACCCCCCACCCCACAAACTGCCTTAATGTCTCATCAAAAATAAGTTGACAATATATATTTGGATCTACTTCTGGACTCTATTCTGTTCCATTCGTATTTTTGTCTCTATGCCAATTCCACTCCAATTTAATTATTGTAGCTTTATTGTAAGTTGTAGATACAAGTAGTGTGAGTTTAAAAAAAAAATTTCCAAAATTATTTTGGCCAATTTAGATCCTTTGCATTTATTTCCATACAAATTTTAGAGGGGGTTTTTCAATGTCTATAAAAATAGAATTTGCATTGAGATTGTTTTGAATCTGGGAAAACTTGATATCCTAACCATAGCAAGTCTTTATAACCCATGAACATGGTATATAATTTCATTTTTTAGGTCTTTAAATTTTTTTTGTCAGCAATGTTTGTAATTTTCAGTGTGCAGATTTTGCAGGTTTTTTGTTAAATTTGCCCTTAAGTATTTTCTAAATGCTATTGTAGATATTTTTTTAATTCCATTTTACAATTATTTGCTCCTAGTATGTAGAAATTCAGCCAATTTTTATATATGGCCTGTTTATCCTAAGATGTTGATAAATTCATTTGTTAGTTTTAGTAACTTTTTAGTGATTTCTTTTTTTTTTTTTTTTTTTTTTTGAGACGGAGTCTTGCTCTGTCGCCCAGGCTGGAGTGCAGTGGCTCAATCTCGGCTCACTGCAAGCTCCGCCTCCCGGGTTCACGCCATTCTCCTGCCTCAGCCTCCTGAGTAGCTGGGACTACAGGCGCCCGCCACCGCACCCGGCTAATTTTTTGTATTTTTAGTAGAGACGGGGTTTCACCGTGGTCTCGATCTCCTGACCTCGTGATCCGCCCGCCTCGGCCTCCCAAAGTGCTGGGATTACAGGCTTGAGCCACCGCGCCCGGCCTTTAGTGATTTCTTAGGTGGATTTCATGTAAACAACCATCACCTGCAAATAAAAATACTTTTACTTCATTCCAAACCTTATATCCTTATATTATTTCTTTTCTTTTCTTTTCTTTCTTTCTCTTTCTCTCTTTCTCTCTTTCTCTTTCTTTCTTTCTTTCTTTCTTTCTTTCTTTCTTTCTTTCTTTCTTTCTTTCTTTCTTTCCTTCCTTCCTTCCTTCCTTCCTTCCTTCCTTCCTTCCTTCCTTCCTTCCTTCCTTCCTTCCTTCCTTCCTTCCTTCCTTCCCTCCCTCCTTCCTTCCTTCCTTCTTTCCTTTCTTTCCTTTCTTTCTTTCTTTTTTTGAGATGGAGTTTCATTCTTGTTGTCTGGGTTGAAGTACATGGCGTGATCTCAGCTCACTGCAGCCTCCGCCTCCACCTCCTGGGTTCAAGTGATTCTCCTGCCTCAGCCTGCTGAGTAGCTGGGATTACAGGTGACCACCACCACACCCCACTACTTTTTTATATTTTTATTAGAGACAGGGTTTCACCATGTTGACCAGGCTGGTCTCAAACTCCTGCCCTCAGGTGATCCGCCCACCTCGGCCTCTCAAAGTGCTGGGATTACAGGTGTGAGCCACTGTGCCTTGCCTATTTATTTCTTTTTCTTGCATTATTTCAATGTCTAGGAAACTCCAGCACAATATTGAACAGAAATGGCGAGAGCAGATATCCTTACCTTGTTGCTAATCTCAGAAAGAAAGCATTCAATATGTCACCATTAAGTATGATGTTAGCTGTAAGATTTTTGTAACTATCCTTTAGAAGATTAAGGAAGTTTTCTTCTATGTATATTTTGCTTAGAGTTTTGTTTGTTTTTGGTTTTGTTGTTTTAAAAAATTTGTATTGAATTTTGTTATATGTTTTGTCTGTGACTGCTGTGATGATCATTTGACTTTTCTCCTTCATTCTGTTAATGTAGTGCATTGCATTGATTCACTATTTTTGTATGTTAAATTGATGTTGTATTCCTGAAATAAACCCCACTTAGTCATAATGTATTATCCCTTTTATAGATTGATAAAATTTTGTTAAGGATCTTTGTGTCTATATTCATGAGGGATATTAGTCCGTAATGGTCTTTTCTTATGACATCTTTGTTTTAGTAAAAAGGTTATACAGACCCCATAAAAATGATTTAGTGAATGTTCCTTCTTCTATTTTATGGAACAATTTTTGTAAGATTAATGTTATTTCTTCCTTAAATATTTTTTCCTGGAAGAAAATTTACCAAGGAAGCCATCTGGGCCTGGAGTTTTCTTTATGAGAAGGTTTTCAATTACAGCTTCATGTTTTTGGACAGATATATGGCTCTTCAGATTTTCTGTTTTTTTCTGTCAGTTTTGATAAGTTGTATTTTACAAGGAATGTGTCCATTTAATCTAAAAAGTAAAAATCTGACATAAGGTTATTAATATGATTACTTTATTATCCTTTTAGTGTACATAGGATCTGTAGTAATGCTTTTTTTAATTTGTAATATTGGTAATTTTCTCTTTTTTCTCAATTAGCTTTGCTAAGGTTGTTCAGTTTTAATCTAGTCAAAGAATCAACTTTTGGTCTTACTGATATTCTCTCTTTTTCATGTGTTTTCTATTTCACTAATTTTTACTTTTAATTTTCTTCTATCTACTTATTTTGCATTTTTACTCTTATTTTTCTAGCTTATTAAATTGGAGGCTTAGATTATTGATTTGAAATCTTTCTTCTATACTATAACCAGTTAAGAATATGAATTTCTAATGCTGCTTCAGCTACATACCATAGATTTTGGTAAGTTGTGTTTTCATTATTATCTATTAGAACTATTTTCAGTTTCTCTTGTGATTTCCTTATTGACCTATGCATTGCTTAGAAGAGTGTTGCTTAATTTCCAGATATTTAAAAATATTCTAAATTTTTAAATTATTGATTTGTAATTTACATTTGATTAGGGAATCATACAAATTACTTTGGTCATTTAACATTTTTTCAGACTTGTATCATGGCTTAGTATATTTTGTAAGTGACAATTAGGCCAAGTTGGTTAATAGTGTTATTCAGATTTTATATGTTTCTACTGATATTTTGTCTACTTATTCTATGAATTTCTGAGAATGTGATATGAAAATATCCTTTTACACTTTTGGATTTGTCTATTTCTCCTTTTTAGTTCTGTTAATTTCTGCCACGTGCATTTTGAAGTTATTAGGTACATATGCATTGAAGATTGTTACATATTTTAAATGCATTGACTTTTTATCATTAATTCTACCTTTAACTCTGGTAATATTTTTATTATAAAGCCTACTTTGACTAATATTATAGCCACTTCAGCATCTTTATTAATTTTTGCATGGTATATTTTTTCTATCTTTTTATATTTATATTTGTATTTAAAGTTTGTCTCTAGTAGGCAGTATATAGTTTGGTCTTGCTTGTGTATCTAGTCTGACAGGCTCTACTTTTTAATAGGAATGTTTAATCCATTTACATGTAATACAATTATTGATATGGTTATGTTTAAGTTTGCCATTCTGTTATTTTTTTCCTTTAAGTTCTGTTTTTTTTTCCTTCTTTTCTGTCTTCTTTTGGATTAAGCAAGTATACTTTATATTTTATGTCATATATTCTATTTGGCTTTTAGCTATATCTCTTAATACTTTTATAATGATTTTACTAGGGATTAACTGTGTATCCTTAATTTATCATAGTCTACCTTGAGTTCATGAACAATGTAAGAACCTTTACTCCCCTCCCATATTTTGTGCTATTGTGGTTATATTTAACTTTTAAATTTGTCATAAATCCCATAATATATTATTATTTTTCAGTTCTAGAATTTCTATTTGGTTCTTTTTTAACTTTTATTTTTTTCAATTTTTATCTTGAAATTACTGATCTATGCAGCCATTATATTCCTCTTTTCCCATAACTTATTTAACATATTTATAACAGTTGATTTAAATTTCTTGTCTGTCAACTCCAACAATTAGTCCATGGATCTGCTTTTATTGACTGTTGATTTTCCTGACTTTTGGTTACATGTTCTTGCTTTTTAGCACATTTCATAATTATGTATTGTGGAGACTGAAGTATAATATTTTTTGTTTGTTTCATTTGTTTTCCGGAGAGTGCAGACTTACTCCTCTTGTCTTGCAGGGAAGGGTCAATATTTGGCTCAGGGGAGGTTGGATTGGATTGCAGTTTCAGGTATTTTTGATTCACTTTGCATTCAACTCCTCAGGGCCCCAGAATTCGATCACCATGAAGTTGAGTGGAACTAAATGTTTTATCTCTGCTTACCTGCCCTTACTTTATGACTCCTTTCTTGGCAAAATTTTTTGTAGGGGGAGAATTGCTGCTCTGAGCAATTTATTTTTGTATTTGGGGCTCTTCCAGATTCCACCCCGTCCTGTCAGCCTACAATCTGTGATACCTCTGTATTTCACCAATTTGGCTGGACTGAAGCTATGTTTTCCAGAATTTCCTTTCCTGTGCTTCTGGATTAGTTTAGACCACAAGAGACATTTTGCATAAAACTTGGAAGATAGAAATGAAGCTGCAGCTATATTATTTTATATTCTGAAGGTCAATGGGAGTACCAAGAATACTAACAGGTATGGGGCAGCACCTGATCCCCAGATTCTCTATCTCCCAGGAGATCCCTTTCATCTTCTCTGAGTTGTGGGTCAACTGCATATGTACCTCTAAAGTAAAGCATGTTAGCTTTTTCAGTAGATGATCCACAGGATTAACTTTGGAAAGAGTGAGTGACAGATGTGTATTCCAGTTTGCCCTTATGGGTTTCAGCTGTCTTCATGGGTCCTAGTGCATCCTTGTGATTCCAGTTTGTCCTTGTCTTTATCCACATTCAGTTTTCCTTTCTGCTGCCAATCTGACTGACCTCTAGTGATTTTAGGCTGAACACTAGTTGCAGAGGCAACCATTAACGTGAACTGTTCTACCAGCTCCCCATTTTGAGTAAGGTCAAACCCATGAGAAATATCCCTGGTTCTGTACCAGGAAATGACCTTGATTGACACATAGTCAACTAAGGCTAGGTTGATTCCTCCTCATTGCTAGAAAATCTCTCCCTGTATAACATGCCCCATGGACCCAAACCAGCTTCCCAACCCTTCTCAGGTAGGAAAGCTGCCATGGCCCTCTTTTCACCTATGAAGGTCTCATTACTTTCTGGAATTCAGCTCATCAAGGTTTGCGTACTTCACTCTTTGCTAGACTCATAGAAAAGTATAGTTATTGTGTCCATGTTTTTCTCGTTTTTACTATAAGATCGAAAGCCTTTTCATTCTTCTACATTTTAAACATCAGCAAAACTCTGGAAAGTGTCCTTAAAGGTGGCTGTGTGCCCTCTCATCCCCTTCTCTCACTTCTGAGGCTGGAAACATACGTTATGACTGGTGCTACAGCAGCCATCTTAGACCTGGTAACAGAGACCTCACCTACATGTGGCAGAAGAGAGTGGGAGGTATGACCCAGGGTTAATTCAGGTATTAACCCTGAATTAATAACTTCCAGACTTCTGATATGTGAGACTAAGACCTTGAGTGGTTAAGCCACTGATAATTTTAGTTTTCTGATTCATGCAGCCAAATCTGTTTTTCATGGATAGAGCCAATTGCAGGGATTTGTGGTGCTATTCAGGGTGAGTAGTGGAGAGGAGAATGATAGAAGCTGGGGGCAATCTGGAAGGCTCTGCATAGGACAGGCTAGCTGGGGAGGCAATAGAGGTAAAAATAACTGCTGTTAAGGCCAGGTTGGCCATGGCAGAAGGTAGGCCAGGAGGTATATTGAGGAGAGGGTTTAGGAGGAGAAAATGTAAATTATTTTTAGACAGGCTTGGTATGTGCCATGTGATGTAACTTCGCTTTTGCTGCTTCATCAAGAGAACTTTTATATGGACTTGTTTCTTTCCAAAGCATTAAGGAAATGGATTTGGGTTTCTTTGGATGCAGCCCTGAGCTGAGACAGGCCTAGAAGAGGCCCAGTTTTATTTAATTTCTGGAAAATAAGTTGAAGAGGACTCTAGGCTTGGGAATCATTTGGTTACTGAGACTCAGTGTTCTCCATCTGAATGTCCCATAGGAGAGGAGTCATTTCCACAGCCTTAGAGTGAAGGAATATCCAATCCAGAAAGGTCTTGGGCAACCATCCATCCACATTCCCCTGTTTCAGATGAAAGCAGTATCTGCCTTGATTGAGGCTTGCTCACGCTGCCCATTTTCTCCATTGGACTAGGTTATTACATGGTGAGACTTCCCTCTTGGGCTGCTTGATCCTCCTGGGGACTTGTCTCTTCTTAGCCTAGCTGGGAGCTGAAGATCAGCAAACTATATCTTGTCTATATCTGTGTTTTCCACTAGGAAATTCAGCCTTGTGAAGTTGATGGATATGACTCTTACCATTTCTAGGATTTTTGTGGAATGACAAAACTGTAAGGGTAATATCTTGGCCAACCTGAAAGAGGAAACTGTGGCCCATAGGTAGAAGTGCTCATCCAAAGACAAATAGCCGATAAGGACTGAGCTGGCCTTAACACCTACATCTCATAGCTCACGGTCCAGAGCACTTCCCGCTACTCCTGACTTGGAGTGGCATGGTACAATGGAAGTAACATGGGCTTAGAAGCCAGAGAAATGACTTTTTATCCTGGCTTCCCACTAAATTATTGTTGACCTTCCTTCCATCCCTTTGGGGGCTCTTCTGTCTTCTGGTGGCAGCAGAGAGCTGGAATACAATTGCAGCAGCAAATTCATACCCTGACTACACACAAATTCCACTATCTCCCAGCCCTGGGATCTTCTCCCATAACTGATGGTCCCGGGTAGAACAGGTGAGGCAACATGAGTTCATGAAACGTGCTTTACCTAACTCAGTTGTTCTCAATTGAGGGGGGTGATTTTATACACATACCCTCTCCCTTCTGTCTGCCTCAGAACATTTGGCAATGTGTGGAGATAACTTTGGTTGTCATAACTGCGGGTTGGGGCATGGAGTGATAGGGGATGGCGAGCACTCCTGGAATCTAGTGGGTGGAGGCCAGGAATGCTATTAAACCTCCTACAGTTCATAGGACAGCTTCCATGACAAATAATTATCCAGCTCAAACTGGCAATACTCCGATAACCTAACTATGACCAAAGCAGTGGGAGCTACATTAGGTCTGTGGCACCCTCAAACTACCAAGTGTGCAGTCTCAGTGCCAGCCCTTTAATTTATAGCTTAAGACCATTTCTGCCTGATCTCATCCTTCACCCACATCTGAATCATTTCCCCAACTCCCCTCATTCCTAAGGGTGGAACTACAAAGGCCAGAACTTTTAAAATTGCAACGTGCATGTGAATTATCCAGGGATCTTGTTAACACGCAGATTCAGGAAGTCTGCGACAGAGTCTGAGATTTTGCATTTCTAATAATTTCCCAGGTGATGCTAATGCTGCTGGTCCACAGACCAAACTTTGAGTAGCAAGGAGTAAGGCCACATGTAGCTCTTCCTCTAAGTACTATTTACTTCTTGCGTGTGGCTTTTCTCATTATATCATTAACATGCTGGGGACGGCCAACATGTCTTGTATCTGGGATACCCTAGAGAGGAGGTAGGCTGCAGAGTTCAGTCTGAGCTGGACATTCTGCCCCACTTGGCTGCATTCCGTCTTGGCTTACCTCCTCTTGAGGTTGAAGGAATGTAAGCAAAAACTCAAGAGATTTGATGTAGTTATGCCATCAGCTATTTTCTAGTTATTATGTCAGGTTTCCCCAATATCTCCTTTGAATATACTCACAGTATATTTCATGTCCACGAACTAAGCCTAATACATTTGTCTTCTAAAATAAAACTTATTTTACTTTTGATCACCGGTATCCAACTCCCCCACTACACACCAATATCTTTAAAATTTCTTATATCTCTATAAAAAGAAGTCTGCTGTGTCACCCTTAGCTCATGATCAGTATTTCCTTGTCAACCAACATCAGCAAGTTACTTAGCTTACCAAGCTTCACTTTCTCACAGCTAACATGAAGCTAATAGTTTCTACTTTGCAGTGTGGTAGAAATGACCTAAGATAATGCATCTAAACATGTCTAGCTCAGAGTAAGTTATAGGTGGTGGTGGGTTTTAAAATGTACCCAGGGCCAGGCATGGTGGCTCACACCTGTAATTCCAGCACTTTGGGAGGATAAGGCCTGACACCAGGAGTTCAAGATCAGTAGCCTGGGCAAAATAGTGAGGCCCCAGCTCTAAAAAAAAAAAAAAAATTAGCCAGATATGGTGGCACGTGCTTGTAGTCCCAGCTACTCAGAAGGCTGAGGCAGGAGGATCACTTGAGTCCAGGAGGTCGAGGCTGCAGTGAGCTATGATCATGCCATTGTACTCTAGCCTGGGTGACAGAGTGAGACCCTGTCTCTAAAACAAACAAATAAAAAATAAGCAAAAACAAACAAAGGATCTAGGATTTTGTTTTAATTAGGTATGGTAAGATACAGACATAGAGAAATATGCCTTGAAAGGAGTTTATTACAGTTCCCAAGAGAAGGGGGCATGCTATGCCATGCAGGGCCACATGCAAAAGCACCAGAGTTGGTCATGAGGCAGAAAGAATGAAGAGAGGGCATGACCCAGAGACCTTATTGGGGATTCCGTGGGAAGGGATGGGTGAGGCAGGATAGGCAAGTTTGAGCAAGCTTAGAATTAGAGAGTTTGAATAATGTCTGCGGGTTCTGGGCTATAGGAATGGTCTCTAGTAGTCTGTTACTTGGTCCTGGGGTGATTTAGGGCAAGGAAAATATGGGCTTGGTGTGTGAGAGTTAGATAAAGGAAGTAGTTGGGATACAGGTTTTGGATTGGTTGGTTTGTATATGAAAGATATGTTGGCAGGCAAGTTGTTTACTATCTCTAGAAATTAGCTAGCCCTGGAAGGGGAGTCTCTCCAGGATTAGCAAGGCCTCAGGATGTCAAAGCTTTGTAAACTACAGAAGATAAAAAACATGATTAATGCATGGTGTCAAGCATGGCTTAGGGTCATTCACACTCCTTGCCTTGCAGCCTGCCTGACCCTTGCCTCCTTAAGTGAACAGACAACTTATGTAAGCGCAATGACTTCCAACCAGATGGCTGCCCTGTGTCCCTCTCTGGAAGGCTTCTCCTGCTGCCTCCTCTTAACAGGAAGTCAATGACAGTGCTGCTTCCAACTTGCACAATTTCCAAATGACTGTGTAATCATAGACCCATGTAACCCTCAGCTCTGGTATTCACAGGGAGATAAGAAAAATTCTAGATTCTTGCCTCCCTAAAGCCAAGGGACTGCCTCTGTGTTTCTATTTCATGCTGGTAGAATGAGGCTAATTTTGACTTTCCAGCAGCTCTGATTCCAAGTGAATAACTAGAAGCAGCAAGCAACAGGATTGGAACCTGCTGGAGCAGTTAGAAATAAATTGCATGTGCATGGATTCCAGAGGAAAGCTGCCCTTTGCGGGGGAGGAAAGAGGGGAGGTGAGTACTGGAACAGACTGATCTGCATCCTGCCTTAGCACTAGGGCTGCTGCTTCCCAAGATGACTCACAGCACCATAGAACAGCCTTCCCTGCGAAGTTAAAACAACAACAACAACAACAACAACAAAAACTTCAATAGATTTGATGCAATAAAGTTGGCAAACAGCCATTGGGGAAGATGGGGCAATGTGGGGCTGGTGAGGCAGATATTACTATTTCCTGGGAGCTCAGTGGGATTTTCGGGATGCTGGGCTCCCTGATGCCAAGCTGCTGAGAGGGAGAGGGTGCTGCGTCCAGTGGGATGCTTTTAGCTGCAATTAACAAATAAGCCAACTTGACCCAGATGAAAGGTTAAGGAACTTTGTGGCCTTACCTGAGTGGACGCTCACAGGTAGGGTGGACTTCAAGGTTGTGTGACATTGAGCTTCATGAGGTCATCAAGGATACCTAGTTCTTTCTGCCTCTCTCTTCTGCCAGCCAGAGCATCCATTTCATTTTAGAACCACTTCGTTGTAGATTTGCTGCCAGCAGCCAACGGGGCTATCTTCTTCCTCATTCATTCTAGGAAGATGGAGAAAGTTCCTAATCTTGTTTTTTTTTTTTTTCTATATATGCATATTTAATTTTGATGGGAATTAAGAACTGCAAAAACTGGCTTCTTTTTTTTTTTCTTTCTTGTGAGACAGGGTCTTGCTCTGTCGCCCAGGCTGGAGTGCAGGGCCACGTTCTTGGCTCACTGCAACATCCCTCTCCCAGACTCAAATAATCCTCCCACCTCAGCCCCCTGAGTAGCTGGGACTACAGGCACACACCACCATGCTCAGCCAATTTCTGTATTTTTTGTAGAGATGGGGTTTTGCTGTTGCCTAGGCAGGTCTCAAACTCCTGAGTTCAGGCAATCTGTCCATGTTGGCCTCCCAAAGTGGTGGGATTTCGGGTGTGAGCCACTTCGCCTGGTCTAATCTTGTCCTTTAATAGTAAGGAAAAATTCCCTAAAAGCCCTCAGCAGACTACTTATGTCTTTTTTTTTTTTTTTTTTTTTTTGAGATGGAGTCTCACACTATTGCCCAGACTGGAGTGCAGTGGCGCGATCTCAGCTCACTGCAAGCTCCACCTCCCAGGTTTACGCCATTCTCCTGCCTCAGCCTCCTGAGTAGCTTGGACTACAGGTGCCTGCCACCACACCTGGCTCATTTTTTTGTATTTTTAGTAGAGACAGGGTTTACTGTGTTAGCCAGGATGGTCTCAATCTCCTCACCTTGTGATCCACCCGCCTCGGCCTTCCAAAGTGCTGGGATTACAGGCGCGAGCCATTGCACCCGGCCAGCAGACTTCTTATGTCTTATTGGCAAGAACCAATTCCTGGGACAAGGTAGGTGGCACATGCAGATTGGCTCAGGCTGGGCTCTTGATCCAATCCCTGATGAAGAGGGATGGGATTCCATAATTCCTATTGACTAAGTGAGGCCCATCTGGAGGCAGGGCCAGTCCCTGAAATAACTGTGGCCACAGGGAGGGACAGGGCTGGGATGGATGTTGAGGCATCAACCACAGTGTCTACTGCGGCATCTTGTTGGAGCCAGGATATCTGGGCTTGACCACCTGCTGATTGTGTGACTTTGGGCAAGTGACTTCACCTCTCTGAGCCTTTGTTTTTGCATTTGTAGAAATGAGAGAAAAACCTGTTTGACTTAGCTTTCAGGTTGTGAGGGTCAAATAAAGGATTGGGTGTAAAGGCTCTTCTGAGGTGCACCTGTATGAGGTCGGAAACATCTGCCTCTTGCCCAGCTCCTTCAGGATAAATTAAGCAGGCCAATCTCTGCCTCCTAAAAGCTGACAGTCAAAGATAGTGTGAAGCAGAGAGTAGATGGCTTCGCAGGTGAGAATGGGTTAATGGCAAAATAGCAAGCCTAGAGAAGAGGAATGAATCACATAGCAGTGCTGTGTTCCTAGCGCCATGGCTTCTGACAGCAACTTTGGTTACTTGGTTACGGTGGTGTCTGCCGGGCTTCTCCACTTTCATGGTTGCTATTTTCACCTTTGTAAGAAATTGGTATTTTGTGGGGAGGTATTTTGAGACTATGACAATAGCTTGTTCATCCTGAAATTTTCACCCACAAGTTTTAGCCTCTGCTAATGATTCTTGCCTGAGTCAATTATCGTTATGATGGTTTGCAAATCGTCATTGTCTAATTGTGCCATTCCCTCGATGTGTACTAATTGTCATTCTACTGAAGAAAGTACTTTATTTTCAAGTTCAATGGCTTCAGCAGGATATGCCTTAATATTGAGCATTCAATGTCATTTTTATTTGTTACATGGTATGCCTTCTCAATGGTCAGATTTAGTGATTCCTTCATTTTGGGGGAATCCTCCCTGAATTATCCTTCTAAATATACTCTTTATTTTATTTTGTAATTTTCTGTTAAAAAATCTAAAAATTTCCCTTTTCCTTTTGTCTTATATGTGATTTTTCAACCATGTGAATGTGAATACGCTGTTTAAAAATTTTCTTGAGTTTTTGTATTAGGGTCCTCTGGAGAAACAGAACTAAATATAAATACAAATACAAAAATAAATATCAATAAATATATGAAGAAAGACAGAGATTTTAAGGAATTGGCTCATGCAATGGTGGAGTTGGCAAGTCCAAAATCTAGGCAGGCAGGAGACCCAGGAAGAGCTAATGTTGCAGCCTCAAATCTAAAGGCAGTCGGAAGGCAGAATTCCTTCTTCCTTGAAGGACATCAGTCTTTTTCTCATAAGGCCTTCAACTGATTGGTTGAGGCCCACCCACATTGGATTACAGATGAGAGTATTCTGTTTACTAAAAGTCTACTGATTTAAAAGTTAACCACATCTAAAGAATACCTTCATAGCAACATCTAGATGGGTGTTGATCAAACTTTTTGGCCACCATAGTCTAGACAAGTAGACACATAACATTAACCATGACAGTTCTCTACTTCAAAGGTACCAGCTATTCTGTGTTAGATCATTTTAAAAAAAATAGCTGTTAGGTTCTAATTGCTCTAATCTCTGCATATATTTCCTCTGCAGTAGTATGATTATCTCAAAGCTTTCTTACATGTCAGCAATTTGATTTTCAGTGGTGTCTATTTAATTCCTTGCTTTTTCTCTCCTTCCTTTCTCCCTCCTTCCCTCCTTCCCTCTCTCTCCTTTCCCCCTTCCCCTTCCCCTTCCCAGGGATGTGCAGTCCCTGTCACTAATTCAGTGGGCAGCTTGGCCCAGATGTTGTTGGAGAAACTGTCTGCTCCCTCTGACCTCTCTATTCTTTCTATGTAATCAGGTTCAGACAAATGGTCCCCCGTGGCAGTGGTCAGTAGCAGATTTTATTTTTCAGCCACTGCCCAGGTTAAATCAAAGCTCAAAAGGGTCCTCTGTCTCCTTTTGAACCTGCAGCCAAATAGGCTTAAGCTTCAGCAGCCCATTTTATGCTTTATTTACTTGGGTTTTGGTTCACAGTGATGTTTATCTTGGTTTTAATGACGGTGTGTCTTTTAACTTCTCGCCTTTTATATTTTCTTATTAGTTTGCTTTTGGAGTCAGGGTGTGAGGCTCAATATAGGTACTTGAGTGACATCCTGTCTGGATTCCATAAAAAAAAGGGAGGTGGTGGTTGCTCAGAGGGAGGCTTAACCATCAAAAAATGATGTCCCAGGTTGGCAGTAGAAGAATGACAAAGACTGTTGGCCAGGGACTTAAGAATCCTGGTGCTCTGCCTATGGAGTAGCCATCCTTTTATTCCTATACTTTCTTAATAAACTTGCTATCACTTTACTCTTGGAAAAAAATAAAAAGAATCTTGGGTTCTGTTTCCTGTAATACCTGCTAATTTGCTGTGTGACTTCGGACAAATGACTTAACCTCTGTGGGCCTTAGTGCCCTCACTGGGAAAGTGGTGATATTGGACTACTTAACCTCCAAGGTCCTTCTCAGCTCTAGAGTTCCAGGAGTCTACAAGGGGACTGTTTAAAACAATGTTCTTTGTTACAGTTGGACGGGCTGTTGAGAGTATTTGTTCAGTTCAGGCAAATGGCAAATGTTTCGGCCACTCTAATGAAATGAGTACATTTTGCTCTAAATGTCATGGATGTTTATTATCAGATTAAACTAAAGCAGGCCTAATTTTAGCTCTTCCAATTCAAGTGCAGCAATGAAGATTAAATGTTAGGCATAATTAAAGATGCAGATGTAGTTATATTGAATTATAAACCTCATTAAGTGCAACGTCCCAGGAAGGCCCCGGAGACCAGCTACAAAGGACTTCCAGTCACCATGCTGCAGTTACTAAAATATTGTAAAGTAAATCTCACTCTAAAAATATTATGACTTGGATGGAAGGATTTTTTTCTAACATGGCTGGAGTTGGCTTCATGGGTAATTTCTTTGCTCTGTTTGCAGACAGCTGGGAAGGGAAACTTATTCCTTGGCATCTGCACAAAGGCCTCCCTAGGGCTTGGTGCTCCCCATCCCCGCCACACACATACAACATGGATTTGATTCTCCTGGGCCAGCGAGAAGAGCAACGCCAAGGTCAGTCAGATTCCATTACAGGAGTTGGTAGCAGGGGAATCGGCAGGGGGTGGTGGAGGAGGCAGGGTTTCTAAGGACTGAAAGGCCATGTTTTTATATAAAAGAGAGATAAGTTTCCTAGGTGACATTTCCACTTTTTTGCTGTATGTAAAGATATTACATAGTGATTTAAAAAATTCACACAATACAGAATAGGATAAAGAAGTAAAAACACCTAACTTCTTCAAGCTAGTTACTGTTAGCATTTTGGTGCATGTCTCTCTCTCTCTCAAATTTGACAAAAATAGATCAAACCTTAAAAGATATTTTGCAGTCCATATTTTCCAGTTAACATAAAGTGTGTATCTTTCCATGTCAATAAATATTGATAAGCATTACCTTTTTTAATGGCTGACATTCCATTGTATGGTCTTAATTTTTTTTAAAAAGCCAATCTATTATTGAGAATTTAGATTGTTCCAAAAAAAGTTTTTTAAAAAACGATTGTAAACAACACGTAGGAGAAATCTTTATTCACACATTTGCATGTCTGTCTAATGAGCTCCATGGGATAAGTTCCTAGAAAGAGTTTAGGCAGTGTCAGTTATCTATTTGCAAAATACTGTTGTGTAACAAACAACCCTCAACTCAGTAGCTTAAAACAGTAAGTATAGACATACCTCAGAGAGATTGCAGGTTCAGTTCAGACCACTATAATAAAATGAATATTGAAATAAAACTAGTCACATGCATTTTTTGGTTTCCTGGTGTATATAAAAGTTATGCTTACATTATACTGTAGTCTATTAAGTGTTCGATAGCATTATGTCTACAAAAATTCACATATCTTAAGTAGTGTTATTATTATAATGTTATAACTTAATGTGTTAATATAATAAATAGTAACTTTATTGCTAAAACATGCTAATGATCACCTGAGCCTTCAGCGAATTGTAAACTTTTTGCTGGTGGTGGGTCTTACCTCAATGTTGATGACAGCATGACTGATGGCTTATGGCTGCTGTGGGCAACATTGGCTGATGACCAGTGTTGATGGTCAGGGTGATGGTTGCTGGAGGTTGGAGTGGCTGTGGAAATTTCTTAAGATGAGACAACCCCTGTAAGTTGGATTCTTAGGTATTTTATTCTTTGTAGTAATTGTGAATGGGAGTTCACTCATGATTTGGCTGTCTGTCTATTATTGGTGTATAGGAATGCTTTTGATTTTTTCATATTGATTTTGTATCCTGAGACTTTGCTGAAGTTGCTTATCAGCTTAAGGAGATTTTGGGCTGAGACAATGAGGTTTTCTAAATATATAATCATGGCATCTGCAAACAGAGACAATTTGACTTCCCCTTTTCCTAACTGAATACCCTTTTTTTCTTTCTCCTGCCTGATTGTCCTAGCCAGAACTTCCAGTACTATGTTGAATAGGAGTGGTGAGAGAGGGCATCCCTGTCTTGTGCCAGTTTTCAAAGGGAATGCTTCCAGTTTTTGCCCATTCAGTATGATATTGGCTGTGGGTTTGTCATAAATAGCTCTTATTATTTTGAGATACGTTCCATCAATACCTAGTTTATTGAGAGTTTTTAGCATGTAGCGCTGTTGAATTTTGTGGAAGGCCTTTTAGGCATCTATTGAGATAATCATGTGGTTTTTGTCATTGGTTCTGTTAATGTGATGGATTACATTTATTGATTTGCGTATGTTGAACCAGCCTTGCATCCCAGGGATGAAGCCAACTTGATCGTGGTGATTAAGCTTTTTGATGTGCTGCTGGATTCGGTTTGCCAGTATTTTATTGAGGATTTTCACATTGATGTTCATCAGGGATATTGGCCTAAAATTCTCTTTTTTTGTTGTGTCTCTACTAGGCTTTGGTATCAAGATGATGCTAGCCTCGTAGAATGAGTTAGGGAGGATTCCCTCTTTTTCTATTGATTGGAATAGTTTCAGAAGGAATGGTACCAGCTCCTTTTTGTACCTCTGGTAGAATTTGGCTGTGAATCTGTCTGGTCCTGGACTTTTTTTGTTCATAGGCTATTAATTATTGCCTCAATTTCAGAACCAGTTATTGGTCTATTAGGAGATTCAACTTCTTCCTGGTTTAGTCTTGGGAGGGTGTTTGTGTCCAGGAATTTATCCATTTCTGGACATCTTCAGGGAGAACTACAAACCACTGCTCAACAAAATAAAAGAGGACACAAACAAATGGAATCACATTCCATGCTCATGGATAGGAAGAATCAGTATCATGAAAATGGCTATACTGCCCAAATTAACTTATAGATTCAATGCTATCCCCATCAAGCTACCACTGGCTTTCTTCACAGAATTGGAAAAAACTACTTTAAAGTTCATATGGAACCAAAAAAGAGCCCACATAGCCAAAACAATCCTAAGCATAAAGAACAAAGGTGGAGGCATCACGCTACCTGACTTCAAACTATACTACAAGGCTACAGTAACCAAAACAGCATGGTATTGGTACCAACACAGATATATAGACCAAAGGAATAGAACACAGGCCTCAGAATTAACACCACACATCTACAACCATCTGATCTTTGACAAACCTGACAAAAACAAGCAATGGGGAAAGGATTCCCTATTTAATAAATGGTGCTGGGAAAACTGGCTAGCCATATGTAGAAAGCTGAAACTGGATCCCTTCCTTACACCATATACAAAAATTAACTCAAGATGGATTAAAGACTTAAATGTAAGACCTAACACCATAAAAACCCTAGAAGAAAACCTAGGCAATACAATCCAGGACATAGGCATTGGCAAAGACTTCATGACTAAAACACCAAAAGCAATGGCAACAAAAGCCAAAATTGACAAATTGGATCTAATTAAACTAAAAAGCTTCTGTGCAGAAAAAGATACTATCATCAGAGTGAACAGGCGACCTACAGAATGGGAGAAAATTTTTGCAATCTACTCATCTGACAAAGGGCTAATATCCAGAATCTACAAAGAACTTAAACAAATTTACAAGAAAAAAAAACCCCATCAAAAAGTGGGCAAAGGATATGAACAGAGACTTCTCAAAAGAAGACATTTATGCAGCCAACAGACATCTGCAAAAATGCTCATCATCACTGGTCACCAGAGAAATGCAAATCAAAACCACAATGAGATACTGTCTCACACCAGTTAGAATGGCTATCATTAAAAAGTCAGGAAACAACAGATGCTGGAGAGGATGTGGAGAAATAGGAACACTTTACACTGTTGGTGGGAGTGTAAATTAGTTCAACCATTGTGGAAGACAGTGTGGCGATTCCTCAAGGATCTTGAACTAGAAGTACCATTTGACCCAGCAATCCCATTACTGGGCATATACCCAAAGGATTATAAATCCTTCTATCATAAAGACACATGCACACGTATGTTTATTGTGGCACTATTCACAATAGCAAAGACTTGGAACCAACCCAAATGTCCATCAATGATAGACTGGATTAAGAAAATGTGGCACATATACACCATGGAATACTATGCAGCCATAAAAAAAGATGAGTTCATGTCCTTTGCAGGGACACGGATGAAGCTGGAAACCATCATTCTAGGCAAACTATCACAAGGACAGAAAACCAAACGCCTCATGTTCTCACTTATAGGTGAGAGCTGAACAATGAGAACACATGGACACAGGGCCGGAAACATCACACGCTGGGGTCGGTCAGGGTGTGGGGACTGGGGGGAGGGATAGCATTAACAGAAATACCTAATGTAAATGATGAGTTGATGGGTGCAGCAAACCAATATGGCACATGTATACCTATGTTACAAACCTGCACGTTGTGCACATGTACCCTAGAATTTAAAGTATAATAAAAAAAAAGACAATCATGAATTTGGCCATGCCAATTGATCTTTCCTTTCACAAAAGATTTTTCTGTAGCATGTGATGCTATTTGACAGCATTTTACTCACAATAGAACTTCTTTCAAAATTGGAGTCAATTCTCCCAAACTCTGTAGCTGCTTTATCAACTAAGTTTATGTAATCTTTTAAATCCTTTGTTGTCATTCCAATGATGTTCCCAGCATCTTTACCAGGAGTAGATTTTGTCTCAAGACGCTCTTTATTTGCTCATCCATAAGATGCAAGTTCTGATCAGTTCAAGTTTTCTCATGAGATTGCAGCAGTTCAATCACATCTTCAGGCCCCACTTCTAATTCTAGTTCTCTTGCTATTTCTACCACATCTGCAGTGACTTCTCCACTAATGTCTCAAACCCCTCAAAGTCATCTGTGAGGGTTGAAATCAACATCTTCCAAACTTCTGTTAATGTTGGTATTTTGACCTCCTCCCATGAATCATGAATATTCTTAATGGCATCTACAATGGTGAATCCTTTTCAGAAGGTTTTCGATGTACTTTGCCCAGACCCATCAGAGGAATCACTATCTATGGCAGTTATTTTGAAATGGATTATTCAATAATAAGACTCAAATATTCAAATTACTCCTCGATCCATGGGCTGCAGAATGGATGTTGTATTAACAGTCATGAAAACAACATTAATCTCATTATACATTTCTGTCAGAGTGCTTGGGTGACCAGATACATTGTCCATGAGCAGTCATATTTTGAAGGGAATCTTTTTTTCTGGGCAGTAGGCCTCAACAGAGAGCTTAACATATCCAATAAATCATGCTGTAAACAGATGTGCTGTCATCCATGTTTTCTTGTTCTATTTATAGAACACAGGAAAAGTAGATTTAACATAATTTCTAAGGGCCCTAGGATTTTCAGAATGGCAAATGAGCATTGGTTTCAACTTGAAGTTACCAGCTGCATTATCTCTTAACAAGAGGGTTAGCTTGTCATTTGAAGCTTTGAAGCCACCATTGATTTTTCTTCTCTAGCTATGAAAAACCTAGATGGCATCTTCTTCCAAAAGAAGGCTGTTTCATCTACATTGAAAATATGTTGTTGAGTGTAGCCACCTTCCTCAGGGATCTCAGCCAGGTCTTCTGGGTAACTTACTGTAGCTTCTCCAACACCACCTTTTGCTTTGCCTTGTACTTTTGTATTATGGAGATGTCTTCTTTCCTTACACCTTGTGAACCAGCCTCTGCTAGCTTCGAACTTTTCCTCTATGGCTTCCTTACTTCTCTCAGTTTTCACATAATTGAAGAGAGTTAGGGCCTTACTCTGGATTGGGCTTTGGCTTAAGGGAATGTTGTGGCTGGTTTGATCTTCTAACCAGACTGCTAAAACTTTTTTCATATCAGCAATAAGGCTGTTTCACTTTGATATCATTCATATTTACTGGGAGAGCACTTTTAATTTCCTTCAAGAACTTTTTCTTTGCATTCACAACTTGGCTAACTGGAGCAAGAGGTCTAGCTTTTGGCCTGTCTTGGCATTTGACGTGCCTGCCTCACTCAACTTAATCATTTTAGCTTTCGATTTAAGGTGAGAGATGTGTGACTCTTCCTTTCACTTGAATGTGTGAGGGCTATGTAGGGTTATAAACTGGCTTAACCTCAATATTGTGTTTAGGGAACAGGGAGGCCTGAGGAAAGTAAGAGAGACGAGGAACAGCCAATTGGTAGAGCAGTCAGAACACACACATCTTATTGAATAAGTTCACTGTCTTATATGGGTGCAATTTGTGGTGCCTCAAAACAATTACAACAGTAACATCAAAGATCACTGATCACAGGTAAAATAACAGATATAATCATAGGGAAAAAGTTTGAAATATTGTGAGAATTACCAAAATGTGACACGGACACATGAAATGAGCACATGCTGTTGGAAAAATAGCACTGATAGACTTGCTTGAGGCAGGGTTGCCACATATCTTCAATTTGTAAAAAAATGCATTATCTGTGAAGCACAGTAGAGCCAAATGCAGTAAAATAAGGTATGTCTATTTATTGTCTCTGGAGTCTTTTGCTCATAAGTCTGCTGGTTGGCAATTTAGGCTTGGCTCAACCGAGCTGTTCTGGGCTTGGCTGGGCTTGCATACATGTCTGGTCAGCTACAGGTTGGGTGATCTCAGATATCTTTGGCTGGGACAACTGGGGTGGCTTGGCTTTGTTCCATGGCTCAGACATGATCTCAGGTCAAAAGCAGAAGAACAATAGAGAAAGAAGAAACATGCAAGGGCTTCTTCCAATCTCTGCTTAAATAGAGTCTACTAATATCCCATTGGCTAAAGCAAGTCATGTGATTGAACTCAAAATTAAGAGGAAAAGATAAGGCTGGGCATGGTGGCTCATGCCTGTAATCCCAGCACTTTGGGAGGCCGAGATGGGCAGATCACCTGAGGTCAAGAGTTTGAGACCAGCCTTCAACATGGTGAAACCCCATATGTACGAAAAATACAAAAATTAGCTGGGCGTGGTGGTGGGCGCCTGTAATCCCAGCTACTTGGGAGGCTGAGGCAGGAGAATTGCTTGAACCCAGGAGGCAGAGGTTGCAGTGAGCCAAGATCGTGCCATTGCACTCCAGCCTGGGCAACAAGATCGAAACTTTGTCTTAAAAAAAAAAAAAAAAAAGAGGAAAAGATAGGAGGAAGTAGAAAGTCACATTTCAAAAGTTCTGGATGTAGATTTGGGATCATTGAGGCGATCACCCTCCCATGGACAGTCAATGCACATGCACATTTAACATTTTGATATATATTTACAAACTGTCCAGGAGATGGGACCAGTTTCCACTGCCACCAGTGATGCAATGAATGAGCGTATCTTTTGTGGCATTTTCAGTTAATGGATCCTACTTCTGTTTCCCAACTGACACACTCTGCTCAAGGGCACCCATATCTTTCCTTGCATTCCCATGAGCATATTATGCTGGTCTTCTAGGCTCCTGCTGATCTTCCTGTTTCGAATGTTCTCCCTCCTTCTAGTCTACCAAGATCCTACACACCATATATTAAAATCCTGCACATTTCTAAGGCATACCTCTGTTACCCCTACAACTCCCATGAATCCTGCCTTCTTCTGGGCCTTTCTCAAGCAGGTAGGGTGACCAACTTCTCCCAGTTTGTCCAGAACTTTCTGGTTTTAAAATGTAAGGTCCTGGATCTTGGGTACTCCTTGAGTCCCAGGCAAACCCAGCCAGTTGGCCATCATAAGAGAAAGGATTGGCAAACTTTAAAGAGTTAGGTAGTAAGTATTTTAGGCTTTGTGGGCTATATGGTCTCTGTTCCAACTACTGAATCCTGCCAATACAGTGTGAAAGTAGCCATAGAGAATACAAATGGGTGTGGCTGTGCTCCAATAAAACTTTATTTACAAAAACAGCCAATGGGCCAATTTTGGTCCACATACTATAGTTTTCTGACTCATTCTTAAGACTTTAACATTTGTACTTCCCAATTTAACCCTATGCCATACTTTTTTTTTTATGTTGTTTCATATGGATGAGTTTTGTCTCCATGGTTGGAATATAAAGGAAGCTTAATATCTTGACATTATGCTCTGTCACTTCACAGCTGTGTGAACTTGGGTAAGTTACTCAACCTCTCTGGCTTCCGTTTCTTTATCTGTTAAAAGGGGATAATGTACTGACTCCACAAGTATTTGTGAAGATTAAATGAGTTCCTCTTTGCACAGCAGATGGCACAGAGTGAGTGCTGAATTGATGTTAGCAGCTATCATCATCATTGTTGTCATCCCACGTGTCTTCTTCAGTAGGTAGCTCACTTCTGGCTACAGAAGAGGCTCAGTAAATGGAATCATAAGGACAGATGATGTTAAAGTGGCCAGGGAGCTTAAAGAATGTTTAATCCAACATCCTAATTTTAGAGATGAGCATAAGGGAGTCACTCATATATTCAGGAGGGTTGGGTGCTATAGATCTCAACTGGCAGTGCCCTTTCTCAGATGTTGCCCACCCTTGTGTTTCCATAGTGCCTTAGTCTGTTTGTGTTGCTATAAAGGAATACCTGAGGCTGAGCAATTTATAAGAAAAGAGGTTTATTTGGCTCACGGTTCTGTAGGCCATACAAGAAGCATAGCACCACCATCTGCTTGGCTTCTGGTGAGGCCTCAGGCTGCTTCCACTCATGGTGGAAGGTGAGGGGCAGCTGCATGTGCAGAGACCATATGGTGAGAGAGGAAGCTAGAGAGCAAGTGCCAGGTTCTGTTTAACAGCCAGCCCTCGTCAGAACTAATAGAGCAAGAACTCATTTGCCCTCACCTCAGGGATGGCCTTAATCTATTCAGAAAGGATCCACCCTGTGACACAAACACCTCCCATTAGGTCCCACCTCCAACATTGGGAATTAAATTTCAACAAGTGCATTGGAGAGGACAAACATTCAAACTATAGCACGTGGTTACCAGTTAGCCTCTGGGTGCCCAAGAGGTCAAACCCCAGCCGCCTCATAATGGATAGTCTGTCCTCAAAGAAGGCAGCTTCTGCCTCATTTTCCACCTCCTAGTCTTTTTTTGTGGATGGTGTCCACCTTCCTGGGCTGCACAGGTGAGACTCAGGAAGGGACCAGCCTGAGGTTGTAGGTAGAAAGTCCAAGACAGGTATGAAGGACAGCGTCACAACAAATGCACCAGTGCACAGGTATGCTGGGTTTGCCTGGAGGTGGAGTCTGATATGTGGTGCATGAGCAGCTGCTTGGCTCAACAGGCCATACAGGGCCCTGGATTACACCCTGCCCTTCCCTGGAGGGGGAGGAGAAGCAGAGGAGACCTCCTGGGAGATGCTGGTCCAGTGACCTCTTGGGTCAGGATCCCACCATCGGTTCTTCTGCAGGTGCATCTCATCTGAATACTCCCTCTGTCTTTGTGCTGGATCAGCTTTGATCTCAGAAAATGAAAGACAAGGCTGCTCTGTCCCCTGCTCCAACTTTTGCAGCAAGAGTGAGACTTCATGATCCCACTGGCTCAAGTGCACTTCATTTCCTGGTAACTAAACAAGTAGAGATCAAAGCTGACAAATTGCCTCCATCTCTCAGCACAGGAGATGAAGGTAAATATTTCCAGGAACAGGTTGTTTTGTTTTTTATTTTTGCTTTTTTTTCTCATTAAAAGTGACATGTGAAATGTCTTCTCCTTACTTAGAAGAGTTCTAGGTCACTCTAGATAAGATATCTAGTCTGACTACCTTGATTATTTTACACCAATTTTTATCCTATTTATATTGGGCTAAGTTGAGGTAATTGCAGAGGCTAAATCATATCAAATAAATCAGAAGACAAAAAAAGCAAAGGAAGACACCACAATGGTAACTGGTCAGTGTTGTGGAAACACACACCTCACTCACTGTCACATTGATCACATTCTGTTTGCTGGGCAGGCCTAAGGGCTTCCGAGACCAGTGTCTAAATGGCTCCTGGGGTTCTACAAACAGGATCTCAGGCAGATGGCCTCATGCTCTCTTGGCCGTGCTCCTGATAATGCCTTTTGAGATCTGTTTTCTTTGCAAGGGAAATAACCCATCCCTAAGGCTTTGAACCCAGGGAGCAGCCTCTCCAACCTGGGCATACAGTCGGAGGCTTCAAACGCCTGCCGTGTGTCGCAGGCAGACCCTACTCAAGCTGGCCCAATGAGGGGCAGGCGGTCACTGCAAAGACACCACTGGGACATGTGGGAATTCCACAACCAGAA
Organism: Pongo abelii; assembly: GCF_028885655.2. Classification (NCBI taxonomy): domain Eukaryota; kingdom Metazoa; phylum Chordata; class Mammalia; order Primates; family Hominidae; genus Pongo; species Pongo abelii. The sequence continues at coordinate 125,915,449 of NC_071993.2, read as the reverse complement.
TTCTGGCACTGCTGTTCTTATGGTGCCTGCGGAGCCACGGGGAAGAAAGACAGCAGTTCTCCACAGTGTCTCTGTTTCCGTTGCTGCCCACTCTATCCTCTCCTTGGACACCTTCCTTGGCTTTCAGGTCATTGCAGCTGTCTCCCTCCTGACCTCTGCCTGCTCACCATCTCCAGTGACTGCTCTGAATCCAGGTCTACCTCATGCCTTTCTGCCTAGCTCCCATGGCTGAACTTTTTCGTCCTTGTCCCCCAGTTCCAAATTCCAGAGGCAGAGGGAGAGAAAGATCTGACCAACCTGGTCTGCCGTCTTGAGCCAAGCTACTGAAGTCCTAGGTTTCTGGCCGGTCTATGGGGATTCCTCCACCTTTGATCCAGTTAGCTGTAATGGTGGGGCCTCCTCCTTCAGCAGCTGATGTGGGTAGCAAGATTCCTCTCAGGAGGGACTCAGTTGTGTTAGGTTGGGATTACCCTCATGAATGGTGCAGAGCGCTGGAGGGTTGCTTGGGTTAGACTCTTGGCTGGCTTTTTATTGGTTGGATTTTGTTTCTTGCGACGTAATTCACATACTGATATGGTCTGGCTCTGTGTCCCCACCCAAATCTGATCTTGAATTGTAATCTGAATTGTAATCCCCATGTATGTGCTGGGGGAGGGAAATCATGGCAGGTGATTAGATCATGGGGGCAGTTTCCCCATGCTGTCCTCATGATAGTGAGTGAGTTCTCGTGAGATCTGATGGTTTATAAGGGGCTTTTCCCCACTCTGCTCTCCACTTCTCTTTCCTGCCACCATGTGAAGAAGGCGTGTTGCTTCCCCTTCCACCCTGATAGTAAGTGTCCTGAGGCCTCCCCAGCCATGCAGAACTGTGAGTCAATGAAACCTTTCCTTTATAAATTACCCCGTCTCGGGTATATCTTTATTAGCAACATGAGAATGGACTAATACACACACCATAGCATTCACCCCTTTACAGTGCATAGTTCAGTAGATTTTCGTATACTCACAAGGTTCAGTACCCGTTATCTCTTTCTAATTCCAGGATATTTTCATCACCCCTAAAAAAAAACCTTTACTTTCAGTCACCTCCCATTCCCTCTCCCCACAGTCTCCTGGCAACTTTGGCCTATTTTCTGTCTCTGTGGATTAGAAAATTCTGGACATTTAATATCAATGGAATCACACAATGTGTGGCCTTTTGTGTTTATCCTCTTTCATTTAGCATCATGTTTTCAAGTTTCATCCATATTGTGGCATGAATCAATACATCATTCAATTGCATAATAATCCATTTTATGGATATAGCATATTTTATTCATCCTTTCATCAGCTGATAGACATTTGTGCTGCTTCCACTTTTTGGCTACCATGAATAATGCTGTATGGACATTTGTGTGTAATTTTTTGTGTGAACACATGTTTTCAATTTTCCTGTATATATACCTAGGCATGGAATTGCTGTGCCATGGCAGTTTTATGTTAAACTTTTTGAGGAACTTCCAGACCGTTTTCTAAAGTGGCCATGTCATTTTATAGTCCCACCAGCAACGTACAAGGGTTTCTATTTTTCCACATCCTTGCCAAAACATCTTTCTGATTATAGCCTTCCTAGAGGCTGTGAAGTGGTGTCTCATTGTGGTTTTGATTTCCCTAATTATGAATGATTTGAGGAGATTTTCATGCACTTATTGGCCATTTGAGATCATTTTTAGAGAAATTTCTACTTATATCTTTTCTTGTTAAAAAAAATTTGATTGTCTGTTATTGCTTACTAGCGGTTTAACCTTGTACTAGGTGCTCAGTCTCTCTGGGACTGAATCTTCTCATCTTAACAGCAGGGACACTCACCTCACAAGGTTGCTGGGGTGCATAAGATGAGGTGGTACACATTGATGCTCAACCCAGTGCCTGATTCACGGAAGAAACCTAAATCATTTGTTATTATTGTACCACTGTGAAGACCAGCTGATTTTCTTGAAAGCATAATCTGTCCTCCGCCAATAAACAATTTTTTCAAGGGACTTAAGAGTATTTTGAGAAGCAGCCTGGGGTATGGATGGAAGGTAAGGACCCCATCGCCACCCACCAAGGAACAAGCTTCAGTTACAATAGATGGTTGGTGCCCTTTTAGCTCAATAGTGTTTCAGGTAAAGGCCAGAGCTGAGGACAATAGAATTTCAGAAGGGACAAAAGGAAACAAGCTGGCTAGTGCCCAGGGAGGATATTTTCAGAGAACAGGGAATTTTTGAAGGTGATTTTTATGAAGCTTCCCCTTATGGTGTGTGATATAAAATGTCTTTCCGATCTTCCCACCAAGGTGTTAGTAAAATCTTTATCTCGTGAAGCATTGTATAAGCGGATCTTTTTTGAGCAATCGCATAAAGTGCTTCTGGCTGGAGAGGGTGGAGAATGAGGTCAGCTACACCTGGAATCGCACTAGGATTAGTGTAAAATGCAGATCAATGAGGGCAGAGGCCAGGAACTCCTTCCTGGCTGCTCACAGGGCTGTTCAGTGTGGGACAGGCTGACCTGGTCTCCTCCAGGATTCAGAGTGGGTATCTTCAGGGACAGAGACCTCCTCCTCCTGCTGTTTGTGGTGCTCAGAATCTGACCCCCACCTTGACTGATGAGCGTGGAGGTTGTACTTCTGCTGTGCCTGTGCACAGATCCACCTGAGGCTGGCTCTGCAGCTGGTGCAGCTCCTTGGCGAGTGCTCTGAAAACACCATGCCCCTGGGGCCGCAGAGGGAGTTCTCAGCCCTTTCAGACTTCAGGAGGGAAGAGGCTCTTTTTGGCTGAACACTGCCTGGAAGAGTTCTGTGGGCTACCACAGATGTGCCCCATATGTATGGAATGAATGTTGGTGCACTTGCAAAGCCATCTGCTCAAATCCTAACCCCCAAGGTCATGATGATGTTAGTAGGTGGGACCTTTGGGTGGTGATTAGGTCCTGGGAGTAGAGCTCTCACGAATGGGATTAATGCCCTTATAGAAGGGACCCTGCCTGTAATCCCAGCACATTGGGAAGCCAAGGAGGGGTGGATCACCTGAGGTCAGGAGTTCGAGACCAGCCTGGCCAACATGGTGAAACCCCGTCTCTACTAAAAATACAAAAATCAGCTGGGCCTGGTGGTGGGTGCCTGTAATCCCAGCTACTGGGGAGGCTGAGGCACGAGAATCACTTGAACCCGGGAAGCGGAGGTTGCAGTGAGCCAAGATCACACCATTGCACTCCAGCCTGGGTGACAGAGTGAGACTTTGTCTCAAAAAAAAAAAAAAAAAAAAAAGGGATCCTGAAGAGCTCTCCTGTCCCCTCTGCCATGTGAGGATACAGAGAGAAGTCTGCAGGCTGCAGCCCAGAAGAGGGCCCTTGGCCGGGCGCGGTGGCTCACGCCTGTAATTCCAGCACTTTGCGAGGCCGAGGCGGGCGGATCATGAGGTCAGGAGATCGAGACCATCCTGGCTAACACGGTGAAACCCCGTCTCTACTAAAAATACAAAAAAATTAGCCAGGTGTGGTGGTGGGCACTTATAGTCCCAGCTACTTGGGAGGCTGAGGCGGGAGAATGGCGTGAACCCGGGAGGCGGGGCTTGCGGTGAGCCAAGATCACGCCACTGCACTCCAGCTGGGCGACAGAGCGAGACTCCGTCTCCAAAAAAAAAAAAAAAAAAAAAAAGAGAGCCCTTATCAGGACCAGCCAGGCTGGCACCCTGATTTTGGACCTTCAGCCTCCAGAACTGTAAGAAATAAATTTCTGTTGCTTATTAGCCACCCACTCTGTGGTAATTTGTTATAGCAGCCTGAACTAGGACACCATCCACAGTGCCTGAAGTGAGCACAATACCCTTCCCAAAGAAGCATTGCCTTGCTGGGCCATGACCGTTTCATGCCCTGAACACGAGGATTCCATTGCATCACCAGGATCATTCGCTTTGTACATTCCTGGTGGTTGGTGCAGGCACTGCCAGAAGAACTCCTACAGAAGAATCTCTCCCCTTCCCAACACCAGAGAAGACAATTTGTGTGATCACAAGAAACACAGATTAAGCACCCACCATGTAACACACACTGAGCCAGGCATTGTGGGAAGAATAGAGATGAATGAGACTTGCCATTTTCCAAAAGAAGCTTCCCCAGCTCTTTTTAGAAAGAAAGTGAGACGGAAGGAAAAGAAGTTAGCAAGGCTGGGCGCAGTGGTTCCCACCTGTAATCTCAGCATTTTGGGAGGCTGCAGCGGGCAGACCGCCTGAGGTCAGGAGTTTGAGACCAGCCTGGCCAACGTGGTGAAACCCCGTCTCTACTAAAAATACAAAAGCTAGCTGGGTGTGGTGGTGCACGCCTGTAGTCCCAGCTACTCAGGAGGCTGAAGCATGAGAATCGCTGGAACCTGGGAGGCAGAGGTTGCAGTGAGCTGAGATGGCACCACTGCTCTCCAGCCTGGGTGACAGAGCAAGACTCTGTCTCAATTAAATTTAAAACAAAAAAAGAGGGAAGATGAGAGGCTGGGAAGAACAGAGTGGGGATTATTAGGTTGGCTCAAGGGAGATGGGGAGGCCTGATCCAGAATGGGGCCACGTGAGCCTGGAGAGGGCTGGTTAGGCTGAGTCCCTAAGGGGCAGGAGCTGGGTCTTCTCTAGGGTTGGTATTTCCTGTACAAGGTCTGTGCATAGGCGGTGGCAGATCAGCCATCTCCTCCCCAAGTCTGCCAGGAGGTGCCTCCCTCTTCTTGGATCCACAGGAAGACAGAGCACCTGGGTCATTTGGGAATCTCTGAGTCAGCGGCTCAGGACAGCAGGGAAAGTGGAAAGGCATTGGCTTCAGGGAAATGACCATCAGTTGGCCTTGGCATGGGCCTGTCATCCTAGGCCTACCCAGTGAGGTTCCAGTACCGTCAAGACACAGACAGCATTTGCCTTATAGGACAGAGGGATGGAGGCCTTACAGGACAGAGGGATGGAGGCCTTACAGGATAGAGGGATGGAGGCCTTGTAGCACACAGGCACAATGGACTTATAGAGCAGAGGCGTGTTATCCTTACAGGATAGAGGCACAGAGGCCTTACAGGATAGAGGCACAGAGGCCTTACAGGATAGAGGCACGGAAGCCTTACAGGATAGAGGCACGGAGGACTTACAAGGTAGAGGCACAGAGGCCTTACAGGATAGAGGCACGGAGGCCTTACAGGGTAGAGGCACAGAGGCCTTACAGCATAGAAGCATGGAGGCCTTTCGGGATAGAGGTACGGTGACCTTACAGGATAGAGACACAGAGGCCTTTCAGGATAGAGGCACAGAGGCCTTACAGGATAGAGGCATAGAGGCCTTTCAGGATAGAGGCACGGAGGCCTTTCAGGATAGAGGCACGGAGCCCTTACAGGATAGAGGCACGGAGGCCTTTCAGGATAGAGGCACGGAGGCCTTTCAGGATAGAGGCACGGAGGCCTTACAGGATAGAGGCACAGAGGCCTTACAGCATAGAAGCATGGAGGCCTTTCGGGATAGAGGTATGGAGACCTTACAGGATAGAGGCACAGAGGCCTTACAGGATAGAAGCATGGAGACCTTTCGGGATAGAGGTATGGAGACCTTACAGGATAGAGGCACAGAGGCCTTACAGGATAGAGGCACGGAGGCCTTACAGCATAGAAGCATGGAGGCCTTTCGGGATAGAGGTATGGAGGCCTTACGGGATAGAGGCACGGAGGCCTTACAGAACAGACATGGAGTCCTCACGGGACAGAGGGATGGAGGCCTAATAGGTCACGGGCATGGTAGCCTTACATGTTCCGAGTTAGAACCAATGGGAAGTGGAGGAAAAGAAAGTCTCACTTCTTCTTTCTTTCATTGAGCCAGAAACAGCCTATCCTGGAGTCCTGAGGGTTTGTGTAGGGCCCTGGTTCTCCTAGGCCTGCCCACGGAGGTCTGGCCCAGAATGTGTATTTGTACCAAGTATTCTGATGCTCTGCGAAGCTGGAGCACTGGTTTGATAACTATTTGCTGAGAAAAAGGAAGAGGCTCTGTTCTGTGGACCCCTTGGCTTTACTCAGAGGTCAAGCATCCAAATGCACCAGGGTTCAAATGACCTTGAACAGAAGAAGCCACTAGGCTTTCTCTTCCCATAGGAAATTACCAAGTTGAATATCTGCCAAAAAATTATTCCAAGTTTGTGCAAGAAGTGTTTACCTTTTTGTAAGTAAGAAGCCACCTGAATTTCTGTAGATCTTAGTAGGCTGTGTATATAGTATATGGCTTGTATATATACTTGATTATACCAAATAATAATCCCAATTAACCAGGTTCTACCCCAGCCTTACACATAGGATCTTTAGCCCTGTTATAAAACCACCCAAGCAATTTAGGGAGTTTCCATAAAGCAACTTCAACAAACTGAGGATCAAGTCCTTTCCCACCAGGTGGCGCCACGGGCTACCCAAGGTTGTGCTAGGCATCTGCCATCTTTTTGGCCAGGCCTCCCTTGGGTACTATCATCATTCCTCATTGAGGCCCAGGCCCTGGGTCTTCCAGGGGTCAATACATTCAGGGTTCAACTGTAGAATCAGGGTCAGAGGAGTTGTAAGACATCATGCTGAGGGCTTTATGGAGTTCTTACAAAACAGACCATGTGCTCTTTCTTCCAATAGCTAGTGGTTTGAGGGGCTGCCTGCCAGTCGTTGTTTTAAGTACTTTACATGTCTAGTCATGTATGATCTCTTATCCTTGTTCTCGCTTCTCCATTTTTTTTATAATGGAAAATTGAACATATGCAAAATCAGGTAGGATAATATAATAAATTCTATGTTTCCATCATCAAGCTTTAACAATGATCAATTCATAGCTAATCTTGTTTCTTCCCATATTATTTGTTTTAAAAAGTAACACTATATCAGTGCATTTTTAATGTTTAATTTTTTGTATTTTTTAATTCACAAATAATGTATATATTATGGGGTACAATGTGATGGTTTGAAATATGTTTACAATATGAAATGATTAAATCAGGCTAATTAACAAATTCATCAGCTCACATACTTATCATCTTTTTGTGGTGAAAACATTTAAAATCTACTCTTTTAGCAATTTTGAAATACACAGTGCATTATTATGTATTGTATGCATCACTCTGCAATAGATCACTAAAGCTTATTCTTCCTAACTGAAGTTTTGTACCCTTTGATTAACATCTCCCCTTTCCCCATCCACCTCTTCTTCCAGCCTCTGATAACCACCATTAAACTTTCTACTTCTATGAGTTCAACTGTTTTAGATTCCACATATAAATGACAGCATGCAGTATATTTGTCTTTCTGTACCTGGCTTATTTCACTTATCCTCCAGGTTCACCCATGTTATGGAAAATGACAGGATTTCCCTCATTATGGCTGAATCATATTCTATTGTGTGTATATAGCGTGTTTTCCTTATCGGTGATTAATCTGATGATGGATACCTGGGTTGCTTCTATATCTTGGCTATTGTGAATAATACTGCAATGAACATAGGAGTACAGGTACATCTTCAGCATACTGCTTTCAATTCCTTTGGATATATACCCAGAAATGGGACTACTGGATCATATGGCAGCTCTATTTTTAGTTTTCTGAGGAATCTCCATACTGTTTTCCATAATGGCTGTATTAATTTACTTTCCCACCAACAGTGCAGCAGTGTTCCCTTTTCTCCACAACCTTCCTAAAACTTATCTTTCATCTTTTGAATGATAGCCATTCTAAGAGGTGTGAGGTGATATCTCATTGTGGTTTTAAATTTTATTTCCCTGATGATCAGTGATAATTAGCATTTTTTTTCATATCCCTGTTGGCCATTTGAATGTCTTCTTTTGAGAAGTGTCTATTTAGGTCCTTTGCCCAATTTCTTTCTTTCTTTTTTTTGAGACGGAGTCTCGCTTTGTCGCCCAGGCTGGAGTGCAGTGGCACAATCTCGGCTCACTGCAAGCTCCGCCTCCTGGGTTCACGCCATTCTCCTGCCTCAGCCTCCTGAGTAGCTGGGACTATAGGCGCCTGCCACCATACCCGGCTAATTTTTTGTATTTTTAGTAGCGACAGGGTTTCACTGTGTTAGCCAGGATGGTCTCGATCTCCTGACCTTGTGATCTGCCTGCCTCGGCCTCCCAAAATGCTGGGATTACAGGTGTGAGCCACCGTGCCTGGCCCTTTGCCCAATTTCTGATTGGGTTCCTCCCATATTATTTTGAAGCAAATCCCTAACATCCTGTTTTATTTGTAAACATTTTAGCATGTATCTGAGATAAGGACGCATCACATAAGGACTCTATTTGTAAAAAAACAAACAAACAAAAAAAGTCCATAAAAGCATTACCACCTCTAAAAGTGATTAATAACAATTTTTCAGTATCATCGAGTATCAAGTCAGTGTTCAGATTTCTAGTTACTTCATAGATATCATACTTTTTAAACAGTTTTTTTGAATCAGGATCCATAAAAAGTCAGTACATTGTGATTGGTTCATTTGTTTCTTAAGTTTTTGTTTATTCTGTTGTTTCCCTCCTCTATTCCTTTTTTTTCCTCTTACAGTTTAATCGTGGAGAAACCAGGTTGTTTGCCCCATAGGGCTTCCTCCAATCTGGGTTTTGCTGTTGCACCTGCTTGCTGTCCTTTAACACATTCCTTGGTTTGTTGTATTTTCTATAAACTGGTAGTTGAATCTAGAAGCTCCAGCTGATTCAGGTTCATTTTTTTAAAAAAATCACTACTTCATAGGTGTTGGTGTGATCTTCTACCAAGAGGCACACAGTGTCTGGTTCTCTCTCTCTGTCTTGTGTTAGCAGCCATTGAGGATCAATGCTTCAATAGTTAATGAATGAATCTGAATTCACTAGGGATTGCAAAATGGTGACATTCGAATTCCATCATTCTTTCTTATTTACTAGCTGGGATACTTCTAGAAAGAGAAACTTACCCCCATCAACTCTTGAGTTCCCTGGTGGCAAAATCCTTATTGGAAAGACAGGTTAAATATTTAATTCTTTCACTTTAATCAGTGTTTTTTTTGTTGTTGTTGTTGTTGTTGTTTGTTTTTTTTTAGACAGGGTCTCTCTCTGGTTGCCCAGGCTGGAGTGTATTGGCACAATCTTGGCTCACTGCAGCCTCAATGTCTGGGGCTCAGGTGATTCTCCCATCTTAGCCTCCCAACTTGCTGGGACTACAGGCACACGACACCACACCCAGCTAACTTTTTTGTTTTATTTTTGGTAGAGACAAGGTTTTGCCATGTTTCCCAGGCTGTTCTCAAACTCCTCGGCCTCCCAAAGTGCTGGGATTACAGGCATAAGCCACCTTGCCCTGCCTTTAATCAGTTTTAATCAACTAATAAACGGGTTCCCCAGTGTCCTACAATGGCAATCAGTTAGTTGTTTTAGTACCATTATGGACTTCGTGGGTTTCAATGTATTTGCTGTGTTTCCATCCACAGCAGTTTATTACCCTTATTGATGTTCAGACTTTCCCAACTCTGGCCAGTGGCAGCTTCTTCATGTTAGCCTCTGAGTCCTGTTGTCTTGACTCTAAGTTTTAGTTTATTCTATTGTTTCCCCCCTCCATCCCCTTTTTTCCTCCTGCAATGTAATCGTGGAAGAAACCAGGTTGTTTTCCTCGTAGGGCTTCCTCCAATCTAGGTTTTGCTGTTACACCTGCTTGCTGTCCTTTAACATGTTCCTTGGTTTGTTGTATTTTCTATAAACTAGTAGTTGAATGTATCGACATTCAACTTTGTGTCCTCATGAGTCTCATCTTGTATATTTCCTGAACCAGTTCTGGAACCAGTCATTTCCGGGTTCCTTTAGAAGGGAAATGGTATATCAAATGCCCCATCTAGCTGTGAGGGATGCTTATTTCTCCTGGATTGGTGATTGTTTCTAGGCCTTTTCAGTGAGTAAATCTTGTAAATAGTTCTTTTCTTTTTTAAAGATAAAATATATCATAAATACTTACAGGGCTGGGCGCGGTGGCTCACGCCTGTAATCCCAGCACTTTGGGAGGCCAAGGTGGGTGGTTCACCTGAGGTTGGGAGTTTGAGGCCAGCCTGACCAACATGGTGAAACCCCATCTCTACTAAAAATACAAAATTAGCCGGGCGTGGTGGCGCATGCCTGTAATCCCAGCTACTCAGGGGGTTGAGGCAGGAGAATTGCTTGAACTGGGAGGCGGAGGTTGCAGTGAGCCGAGATTGCACCATTGCACCCCAGCCTGGGCAACTAGAGTGAAATAACATCTCAAAAAACAAAAAAACAAAACAAAACAAAAACAACTTACTAATACCTCCTACTCAAATTTGACTGCAGGTCCTTTACTAGATTTCTTCTCTCTTACATATTTGTCTATTTTCTCCTATGCCAAGGATCTGAGAATGATAGAATTAGAAAATCATAAAATCATTCACTTTTTAAAATCCCATGATACTGCTTGAGCATCCCAGATCAGAAATCCAAAATTCAAAATGCTCCACAATCTGAAACTCTTTGAGCACTGACATCTGACATGACTCTCAAAGGAAATGCTCATTGGAGCATTTTGGATTTCAGGTTTTCTGATTTGGGATGCTCAACAAATTAGTCTAATGCAAATATTCAAAAATCTGAAAAAATAAAAAATCTGAAACACTTCTGATCTCAGGCATTTCAGATAAGGGATACTCAACCTGTACACACAGGTTAGTCAAATAACTTATACAAGGTCTCATGGGTATTAAGAGGTGGGCAGCAGGACTAGGCTTAGGCTGCCTGGCCTCAGAACCTGTTAATGAGTATGCACTAAGCTACCTTTCTCTTCCCAGCCTCTGCTGTCTGTAAAATTCCATCAGGAATCCACAGGGGCCAGCTGGGGAGCCAACCCATACAAACAACAAATACCACATTGAGCTCTCTCCCGTCCAAGAAATCTGTTTCTGGGGCAATAACTTCCACCTAGCCTCCCTTTTTCCCCATGGAATGGATCTCAAGATGCAGCTTGGCCTTCTTGCAAACACAGATCTAGTGGAACCACCATTGGCTTTCCCTGACACGCCCATGCAGGTCTGCCCTCACAGATCTCAGTGGGACTCCAGCTGCTTTTACATTGCCTCCCCGCCATTTTCCCTTTTTTCTTATTCAAGGCTAAGGCATCCCCAGCAAGTCTTGACTTGACCCTTGCTTGGGTTTTGATTTGAGGGCTGAGGCATGAGATATTTCAGGATACTGAGGGTCCTATCATTGTGGCATAATGAAAAGAACACAGGATTCAGATGAGCTGACTTGATTTTCAGCCTTAGCTCTGCCTTAGTAACTTCCCCAAGTCTCAATTTTCTCAACTGTAAAGTGGGATTCTCGTATGGAAAGGCGGGATGATAACAGCTCCTCATACAGGGAAAAGGCTGTGCCTTGAATCCCTTGACCAGTTGTTTTCCTCGGGGCCTCTGCACTCCGGGACTGAAGTGGTGGCTGGGAAGGGTTTGGGCACCAAACATCATTTGTTGCCAGTGGCAAATCAGAACCACAGTATCTGGCTGGGAAAGGCTGTTAGAAAATTTATTTTGCCTCTAACTGCCTGGGTAACCCGGCAGCCTGTTTGGTCCCCTGAGCAGTGGGTGGGCTAAAATAATTGCTCAAGTACTTTGTTAAAAGAAAAAGGCTCTTCACGTTTCCATTAACTCCCTGCGTGGGGCAGTTCCAGCCCACTGCTCCAGGTAGCATTTACAGTTCAATTTCACAGTCATGATGGACCGAAATACCTGAAACTCACTTCCTCTCCTCTCCACAAGCCACATGCATTCACAAACAGCCGAGGTTCATCACCAGTCCTTTCTTGTTAATCATCTCCTCCTCCAGATCCTTTCCCCACCTCCTTCTCTTCAAAGAGAGACATGACTTTGAATTTTAAATGTCCCAAGAAGTGCTTTTATCCACAATGGGGACTGATGAGTTAATTTCTTAGAAAATAAACTGAGCACACAGGAGCTGTTAAAATTCCCTTCCTCCAATGCCAACATCACAAAGAATAGCACAGTAGCACATAAATCTACGACTTGCATATGTTTACTTAATCACATTGGAATTCTCTTTGAACTTGACCCCAGGGATAGAGATTACAGAACTGGCTGGTAGCTAAAATAATCCGCTGAAAGAGTTCAGTGTCATGAGAACTTCAGGATAAAATGCAGAAGGAGCTGCTTGTGAAAAGCACCAAACCAATGTGACTTCTAAACCATTCAATTCTGACAACAGGCTTACCCAGGACTGGGTGTGCCTTTCCCACTTTAGCCTGTGGTTGCAAACTGGCTGTGAAGATAGGATTTTCTCTGGAAATAAATACTTGCCCCTACCTTGAATTTCCAAGCAGTCTGAAGTGTCTCATCTCTAGGAAAGGCCCTGAGGCTAGGCTCCTTAAGGCACGGTGGTAGAGTGGATAGTGCTGTCTTTAGAAATGAGTGCAGTTGGTCGGGCGCAGTGGCTCACGCCTGTAATCCCAGCACTTTGGGAGGCTGAGGTGGGTGGATCATGAGGTCAGGAGATTGAGACCATCCTGGCTAACATAGTGAAACCCCATCTCTACTAAAAATACAAAAAATTAGCCGGGTGTGGTGGTGGGTGCCTGTAGTCCCAGCTACTCGGGAGGCTGAGGCAGGAGAATGGCGTGAACCTGGGAGGCGGAGCTGGCAGTGAGCCGAGATCGCGCCACTGTACTCCAGCCTGGGCGACAGAGTGAGACTCCATCTCAAAAAAATAAAGAAAAAAAAGACAAGAAATGAGTGCAGTCTGGGAATCAGAGAGCTAAGGGCTGGGCAGGCCTAAGGATAAGCCAAGAGGAGCAAGGGTGGAATGAAGTGATGGGCACAAGACCACCACTACTGACAGGGCCCAGACCCGCCCCCCACCCCAGGTCATTGCTATTAAGAGTTGCTTGCCTCATGTTACAGGATCTTTGGGGTGTCGTTTTTCTGGCTGGAAACCTCTGTGGCCAGTGGTGCCTTTGCCCAAGTTTCACTCGGACCTGCTGGGTTCATTTCACTCAGTTGGCCTGGCAGGCTGCCCTTGGCTCATGCCACTGGCCTGGGACTCACACCTGCCAAGGGCAAGTCAGGTGTGGAATGGCAAGGGGTGTATAAGCCATGAGCATGGGGTCTGGCCACTGCGCACAGTCAGACATGCTGGCTGCTGCAGCAAGGCAGGCAGCTCCAGGTGCTGGCACGGGTGCCGGTTCACTGCTAGGTTATGGCAGGACCAGGCACACCACAAGCAGCTTCCATGGCTGGCCCAAGGGAAAACAGTGATGCCCTGAAGGTTGGAGATACCATGAACCACAGGGCCCCAAAGAGTGAGTCACAGCGCTGGTTCGGGAGCTCCCAAGTCTGGGCCCCTGAAGGGCCATAGCTCTTCTTTTCTTCTCTTTGCCCATCCTGTAGCTCTTCTTTCCTTCTCACCCACAACATAGTGAGCAAGTGGCATGTCTCAGCCCTGTTTGTGTTATAGCTCTTTTAGTTTCAGCATTCAGTGGGCCCCAGGTTCTTGCCCTATGACCAGGAAGAATGAGGTATGCCGACAAGTGGAGGGTGACTATGTTGAAGAGGAGCTTCATTGATCCATAGAATAGCTCAGAGGACACCTGCAGGGGGCAGCTCCTTTCTGCAGCCAGAGTGTCCCAACCAGTGTTCAGCTCCTAGCAGAGAGGGTAGCTCCTCTCTGCTATGCAAGTTGTCTTGGCAAGTATTCAGCTATCAGCAGAGAGGGTAGCTCCTCTCTACAGCTGGTCTTCCCATTATCTGTGCAGCTCTCAGCAGAGAGGAGGCCCTAGAGTGGGTAGCTCCTCCCTGCAGCTGGTCATCCCAATGTCTGCTCAGCTCTGGCTGAACCTGGGGCTTTTATGGGCCTCAGAGGGGAGGAAATGCATGCTGATTGGCCCATGGGCAGCCATGGGTGGGTCTGGAAAAGGCACAGTCCATGGGACTGGCAGCCCAGCCCTCCCTGGCCTGAAGGTGGGGCCTCACCAGTACCACCCACATCCACCCAGGAACCGGTCTGCCTCGTGCTGCTGTTCTTGGTTCCCAGGCTGTAGGTGCCAAGGGGTGCCTGCAGGCCGGTGCCGAGCTGCCCTCAGCTCCCACTCAGCTTCCCTCCTATGTTCGTGGCACCCAAAGTCCAGAGGGGGCTGAAGAGGCAGGGGGCTGGCATGTCAGCACTGCCCCGAGTGTTTGCACTCCCAACTGGGCCACAACAGCACCCAGTCTTTGCCCTGACTTTGCTCTGAGATTGGAGCAGGCACTGACAGCAGGGAGAAACCAGACAGCAGGCGCAGGCACTTCCAAGCCTGTGAGGGTGGTGGCGGCAGGGGAGCGGTGGGCACCTGGGCCTTCCTGGGCCCCCAAGAGTGCAGGGATGCCTGGTTCCACAGCCATGGTTTGGGCGGCTGCAGCTGCACCTGGGGGCACTGGGCTCCTGCCTGATCCATGGAGCACGAGGCCCAGGTCTGCAGCTGCAGTTTGGGTGGCTGCAGCTATGCCTGGGAGGCTGGGGCTCCTGCCTGCTCCGTGGAGTGGGAGGCCCAGGTTTACAGCCAAGATTTGGGTGGCTGCAACTGTGCCCCCGGGAGGGTGGGGTTCCCGCCTGCTCCTGGGCCCCAAGAGCACGGGTCAGCAGCCATGGCTTGGGTGGCTGCAGCAGCACCCAGGGAGCTCCCACCCCAACTTGGAAGAGGCTGGGCTCTCACTTGTCCTCGGCTCCTGCTGGCTCCCTGAAGCATGCAACCTTGGCCGTGCCTCCTTGCATGGCCAGCGTGATGGCAGTGGCTGCTCCAGATGGCCTGCTGCTGCCACCACTGATACATGAGTGGATTAATGCAGGCATTGACACATTGTGGCCTGTGGGCCAAATCTAGACCTGTTTTGGTATAGCCTGTGAGCTAAGAATTTTAAAATATATATTTTTAAACGGTTGGAGAAAAAAATAAAAAAATATTTTGTGCCATGTAAAACATATGAACTTCTACTTCAGTGTCTATAAAGTTTTGTTGGAACACAACCATTCATTTATATAATGTCTAAGATTGCTTTTGTGCTGCGATGGCAGAGTTAAGAGGCTGCAATTGAGGTCTGTGTGCATGGCAGAGGGGAAAATATTTGCTGTCTGGCCCTTGACAGAAAAAGTTTGCCAACCTGTGAATTAGGGTCATTTAGAAGCATGAGTTTGAGACAACTGGGGCTCTGGATAGAATTAAGGTTGAGTGAAATGAGCCATGAACTAGCAGGTCTCAGCTAGGGCCAATTTCCTGATCTGTGAAATGGATGGATTAATATTACTCATCTCATAAGGCGGCTGCCTCCTAAAATCTGCTGACAGAAGGTTCATAAACGGTATGGATTTCAAGGCACTCGCACAGCTGGGAAGAGCCACAGATACTGGCTGGAGAATGGTTTCAGACCTGAGTCATTGTCAGACCCACTTGCTGAGCTTTGAAGAACAGGAAGCCCTGGGCTGTGATTCCTTTGAGATATCACTCTCTCCAGGTCTGGGGTGTGGCTGGGCATCTGTCCTGTCCACAAGCTGCCCAGTGATTCGCACATTCAGGCTGGTGGGAAGCTGTGATTTGGCCCATGTGCCTCAAGGCATGGATGAGGAGACACAGGGGTTGATTACTCCTCTGGGCTCTGTCCTCAATGGTTCCTCCACCAGCACCCTTTCTTCCTGAGAACTCATGGCCCCACGTTTCTTCTCCTGTCCCCTCAGTGAGCTCAGTTTGTCCTGTGGCATGGCAGTTTGAGAACACCATTCTTTGGCCCTTGAGGCCGGGAGCTTTCTATGGCCGGGTGTGGGGCTGCACTTCAGTCTCCCCACCAAAGCCCTGGGGTGAGCCCACACTTGGTTCCACAGGCAGCCCAGAGTGGGCAGCTGAGCCGCAGGGGTCAGGACAGCTGACAGGGTCAGGGGCACAGCTTTGACTCTCACTTGGCTCCTCCTCAACTGGGGTCACTCAGGTGAACCACTTAACAGTCCCCCACCCAACACACACCAGCCAAAATTTCCTCATCCATAACATACGGCTCCTATACCTGGCTGGTTCTCTTCATCCTATGCGGCTGTTGTGGGGCCCACAGAGACGACAGTCACAAAAGCACTCTGTCACTGGAGAATGCTGTGCAGGTGGAGCTGGGGCTCTTCAATATTCAAGAAATGTGTTCAAACTGGCCCAGAACCAGGGCAATGTGCACTCAGCCCACACTCTGGCCATGTAGCCTTACCCTTCCCAAGCTACCCACCAAGGCTGTTGACTCTCCTCTCAATAAAGAGTCATGGACATGGGCCTCGGTTGACCGACACTGAAAGTCCTGTGTCCTGGGAAACCTTTGCAGTAAATTCTTATAATTTTATGTTGCCTCAGCATCCATCTTGGATACACATTTAACTTTCTCCTACCAGAAGCAGGGCTCAGTTACTCTTGAGACTCTTGAGACAGTTTCCAGCTCCACACCCAAATGACTCAAGCTGTGGCTCCAGGTGAGAATTTAGAGGCCTCTCTCCCGCCCAGCAGATAGGCTCCCCCGCCCCCGCCCCCGCCTTCCTGCTGAGTCCTTTAAATAGGCCATTCAGGCAGCTGCCCATGAACTTAAGGTGACCCACGTCCTATTCCCTTATATACTACTCTTTGCCTCTCTGTCTCTCTCTGTCTCTGTATCTCTCTGTTTCTCTCCCTCTGCCTGACTCTTTGTTCCTGCCTTCTATGACCCACGGACAGTGGACTGCCCTCCTTACCCATGGTGCCCTCCCTGCCCTGGATCTGTAAGTAAAAATATTTGAACTGACTTCCTGTCATGGTCGTGTATCGAACTTGTGCCTTCCATCTGAAGAACTGGGGGCTACCCCACTGGGTTTTCCCCGGGACATGGGAGTGGGGAGAAACACAAGGTTGGGCTTCCAGGAGGGCCAGAGTGATGGTCACGTAGACACAAACTGGACACAGGTCAGACAAGACACAAGATCGTCTGCCAGCATAAACACGTTTCCTATGCAAGGCACCCTCCATTTGAAGGTTGGATAACCAGACATTAGGCCATCTGACAAGTAGAAGGATCGTGTGAAAGGCGTCCTATAAACAACACGTACACCTCCTCTTCATTTCTCATTAGGGCAGGGTTGCCAGCTGTGCTGGTACTGGAACCCCAATTTAGCTGAAGGCTCTCAGAACACCCCTCAATCCTGGGCAGATGGGATGGTTGGTCACCCCAGCTGGGCCTGACCCAGGGACTGAGCCTCTGCTCGCTGGCACAGGGTGGATCAGCTGGTTGTGATGGACAGGCAGGAGGCATGGCAAATTAGGGAAGTGACCTGTCAAGGCTCCTTTCCTCCTGGCCATGACCTCTGCCCTACCCCCAGAGCCCCTCTTCTCTCAGGTCCCCTCTGAGTCCACATGGAACCTAATCTAAGTCTGCATTTGGAAATGGTCCAGTTTTCTCTCTCCCCTGCCCTCCCAAGTCTGAGCCACCATCACTTCTCACCTGGAGGGACTTCCAAACTCGTCCACCCATTTCCACTCTGTCCTTGTCCAATCTACTCTCCACACTGTCTACACAATCAACAAACCAATTGCCTCAAAATGCCAGTGTAATTATGTAGTCTATGCTTAAGGTTTTTAGTGGCTAACCCAGTCCTCTTAGGATACAGACCTACCTCCTCACCTGGTGGGAGGGCCTGGCCCTATCCCTTCCTCCTCCCCAGGCTTCGTGCTATCCACCCCTGCCCCTTGCTCACCCTGCTGATCTCCTTCCAGCTTTGGGGTCTGTTATGCACTGAATGTGTGTCCCCCTCAGATTCATACATTGAGACTCAATCTCCAATGTGATGGTATTTGGAGAAGGGGCCTTTGGGTGGTAATCAGGTGATGAGGGTAGATAGATCCCTTATGGGTGGGATTAGTATTAGTGGCTTTATAAGAAAAAACCAGAGAGCTAGCTCACCCTCTTTTCACTGGAGAATGAAAAGTTGGAATTCTATAACCAGGAAGAGGGCGCTCACCAAAACCCAACTATGCTGGCATCCTGATCTCGAACTTCCAGCTTCCAGAACTGTGAGAAATAAATTTGTTGTTTATAAGCTCCCCAGTCTATGGTAATTTGTTATAGCAGCCTGAGTTGACTAAGAAAGGGACCTTCACGCACATAACTCTGGTGCTTGGTCAGCTCTTCCTGCAAGGTTCGCCTGGTCAATTCCATTCCTCTTTCAAGCCTCAGCGTCAATATCATTTCCTCAAGGAAGTTTTGCTCAGCCTCCCTGATTGTGCTGGTTTTACTGGTACTTCTTCACAGCACGTAACACAAATATAATTCTGATTTGTGTTTGTACGTGTGTGTCATTACTTGTCTTCCCTACAAGGCTGTAAACTCCATGAAGGCAGGGATCACACTTCTTCCTGTTTATCCCCTAAAGCAGGGATCAACAAACCTTTTTTGTAAAGGATCAGATAGTAAATATTTTAGGCTTTATAGGCCACATGGTCTCTGTTGCATATATACACCATGGAATACTATGCAGCCATAAAAAATGATGAGTTCATGTCCTTTGTAGGGACATGGATGAAATTGGAAATCATCATTCTCAGTAAACTATCGCAAGGACAAAAAACCAAACACTGTATGTTCTCACTCATAGATGGGAATTGAACAATGAGAACACATGGACACAGGAAGGGGAACATCACACTCGGGACTGTTGTGGGGTGGGGGGAGGGGGGAGGGATAGCATTAGGAGATATACCTAATGCTAAATGACGAGTTAATGGGTGCAGCACGCCAGCATGGCACATGTATACATATGTAACTAACCTGCACGTTGTGCACATGTACCCTAAAACTTAAAGTATTAAAAAAAAAAAAAAAAAAGAAACAACTCAACTCTGCTGTTGTAGCACCATAGCTATAGAGAACATGTAAATTGGCCAGGCACAGGGGCTCCACGCCTGTAATCCCAGCACTTTGGGAGGCTGAGGCAGACAGATTACTTGAGGTCAGGAGTACAAGACCAGCCTGGTCAACATGAAACCCCATCTGTACTAAAAATACAAAAATTAGCCAGGCATTGTGGCGGGTGCCTGTAATCCCAGCTACTTGGGAAGCTGAGGCACGAGAATCGCTTGAACCTAGGAGGCAGAGGTTGCAGTGAGCCGAGATCACGCCACTGTATTTCAGCCTCGGCGACAGAGCGAGACTCTATTTCAAAAAAAAAAAAAAAAAAAAAGAACATGTAAATCAATGTAACTGATATGGTTTGGATCTGTGTCCCGGCCCAAATCGCATGTCAAATTGTAATTTCCAGTGTTGGAGGTGGAGCCTGGTGGGAGATGATTGGATCATGGGGGTGGATTTCCCCTTTGGTACTGTTCTCATGATAGTGAGTTATCATGAGATCTGGTTGTTTAAAACTGTGCAGCACCTCCCCCTTCTCTCTTTCTTCCTCCTGCTCCAGCCATGTAGGTTGTGCCTGCTTCCCCTTCACCTTCTGCCATGATTGTAAGTTTCCTGAGGACTTCCAGCCATACTTCCTGTATTGCCTGCAGAACTGTGAGCACGTTAAACCTCTTTTGTTTATAAATTACCCAGTCACAGGTATTTCTTTATAGCAATGCAAGAATGGACTAACACAGTGACTGTGTTCCAATAAAACTTCACAAAAACAGATGGCAAGTTGGATTTGGCCCATAAGCTGTAGTTTGTCAACTCCTACCTTGGAGCAGTTTTTCAGCATCACCTGGAAACTTAAGTTCTTGGGCCCCACCCTATATCTGCTGAATCAAACAAATATTTTCCTGTTCATAGCCTTTACTTTCTTCTGGGATTCCAATTATATGTGTATTATTGTTATAGGTTGCTTGAAGTTGTTCCAGAGATCACTGATGCTCTTAAAGTTTTTAAAATCCCTTTTTAAAAAACCTATTTCATTTTGGATAATTTCTATTGCTGTGTTTTCAAATTCATTAATCTTCTGCAATGTCTAATCTACTAATCCCATCCAGTGTTGCTTTTGTTCTGAGATGTTATAGTTTTAATCTCCAGAAGTTTAATTTTGGTCATTTAAAAAATATCTTCCATATGTAACTTTTTGAACATATGGAATACAATTATAATTGTTTTAATGTCCTTGTGTGCTATTTCTGACATCTGTGTCATTTCTGGGTTTTGATTGCTTGATTTTTCTCATTAGGGTTCTATTTTTCCTCTTCTTTGCATGCCTTGTAATTTTTGATTGGATGTCAGATGGTGTGAACTTTACCTTGTTGGGTGCTGGATATCTTCGAATTCTTGACCTTTACAGTTTGACCCTTTTGGGTCTTGCTTTTACAATTTAGTAGGCAGGGCTCAGGCTGGGATTAATTATTCCCCACTACTGAGGCCAGACTTTTCTGAATAGTCAATGCCCATGAATTATGAAGTTTTCCAGTCGGGCTGGTGGGAATAGGCACTATTTCTGGCTCTGCTTTGAGAAATTCTCTCTCTGGCCTTGGGTAGTTTCTTCCCAGGCATATACTGCAGGCCTGACTACTCCATCTTGGTCAAACACATGTCTGTAAGCAAACGTTTTGATCTTTAATATTCTGATTGGACAGAAGAAGTAACTCAGATCTTACAAATTTTAGCACATTTGATTCCTCAGAAACTCCAATGAAGTAGTTATTTTCATTAAAATAGCTGAGAAAAATAAGGCTCAGACAGGTGACGTGACTGCTTGTTAGACTCCCAAGCTCACCTATTTCATCACTTGATGTTGTTCTCCTTACACGTCTGCCAGCCCCTGCTGGAATGTCTCCTCTTCAGACCAAAGCATACCTGGGAATGTAGTAGGTTAAGTTAGATCCTCCTCATTACTCAGAGTGAGGTCCGGGGGCCAGGATCATTGGCATCGTAGGAGCTTGTTAGAGATGCAGAGGCCCAGCCGTGCTGAATTAGAGGCTGCATGGTAGCAGATCCCAGGTGAGCATTACTGTCTGAGACACATGAAATTTAGAAAATGGTTCCTGGGCCTTGATCACTTGAGCCCAGTCCTGGCTCCCTGCCAGAAAAGACACAGTCAAAAGCCAGGACCACATTCAGGGTCACTTTAGGTGCCCATATCTCCTCTAATGGCAGCTCATGTGCCAGGCATAGCCCAATCTGGACGAGGCTTCTGGAGGAGCACACTGGACCCAGCCTTTGCCCTCTGGGAGTTTGCCTAGCCCATCATTTTCCAGAAAGCTGTGACTCATCCTGCTTCATCCATATCCCAGGTGCTGTCCTGGCTGGAGGCCAGAGGACTGAGCTTGGGAGAACCAACCAGGAAGGCCTTTGGGGAAGAGGTGGGGAGGGAGAGGAGATGGATGGCAGTGGGCAGGTGCCATCTCTGCAGGGCTGGCCAGGCTGGCTGAGCCTGGCCACTGCAGTACTGCCAGCTGCTCTTCTCAGCCCTTCAGCTCAACCACAGCTAGAGGCAGTACAGGTCACCTCCACGCTTACCTTTTTAGGCTTCCTCTCTGCATTTCTGGGAGAACATTTCTGAAAATCCTCTGGATTCCTTGTCAGTAGGACGGGACTGCCAAGCTGATGGTGTTAGCAGACCAAAACCACAAGAGAAGGAGAAAGCGGGGCTGCTAAAGGGGCTGTTTATTTCTTACTTCCTCTGATGTCCTTACCTCACAATTCAAACAAATTGCCCCCTGGAAGAGGGTTATCCTAAGGTCCAGAGAACTGACAGAGGCTTAACAGAGTTCTAGGTCAGCATCCTCTTCCCAAGCAATCATGCTGTTTCTATAAAGACAGAATTCCAGGTGCAAATAGAATTGTTCTCCTTACCAGGAGACTCTCAATACCTGTCTAGGCAGGGGGTTCTTAGACCCCCCTAACCAGTACCCACACCTACATAATACTTACAAAGCATATTGTAGAACACATGCTAGGGCGATATGGAGCAGGCACAGATGTGAAGGCAAGGAAACCTGGCTTTGGATCTGGAACTGCATGGGGTATTAGCTGTATGACTTTCAGGAAGCTTAGGAGTTTTAAGCCTCAAATTCTTCACCTGTACAATGGAGTGATAATAAGACCCACCTAAAAGAGTTTCAATAAAGTGAGTTAGTGTATGGACCAGGCATACAGCAAGTGCCCCCATAAATGGCAGCGTTCATTATTGCAGAAATACACAAAGATGTAAGGACACACTGATAACAGACAAAGGCATCTTTGTCACTGTCCTGCTGCTGTTATCATTAGTTTAATGGCTCTTAACAGAGTCACCTGGAGGGCTTGTGATATGGTTTGGCTCTGTGTCCCCACCACAGTCTCATCTGGAATTGTAAAGCCCACGTGTCAAGGGAGGGACCTAGCTGGAGGTGTTGGGATCATGGGGCGGGTTTCCCTCATGCTGTTCTCCTGATAATGAGTGAGTTCTCATGAGATCTGAGGGTTTTATAAGCGACTCTTCCCCCTTTGCATGCTCATGTTCTCTCTCTCCTGCCACCATGTAAGACATGACTGCTTCTCCCTCCACCATGATTGTAAGTTTCCTGAGGCCTCCTCAGCCATGTGGAACTGTGAGTCAATTAAGCCTCCTTTGTTTATAAATTACCCAGTCTTTTGGATAAAGAAAATGGGGTACATATATGCCATGGAATAGTATGCAGCTATAAAAAGGAACGAGGTTATTCCTTTACAGGGACATGGATGAAGCTGGAAGTCATTATCCCTAGCAAACTAATGCAGGAACAGCAAACCAAATACCACATGTTCTTACTTACAAGTGGGAGCTGAACAATGAGAACACATGGACACCAGGAGGGGAACAACACTTACTGGGGCCTGTCAGGGGAGGGTGAGCCGGGGTCAGGGGAGAGCATTAGGGAAAAGAGCGGATGCATACCGGGCTTAATACCCAGGTGATGGGTTGATAGGTGCAGCAAACCACCATGGCACATGTTTACCTATTTAACAAACCTGCACATCCTGCACATGTACCCTGGAACTTAATAAACTTTAAAAAAAGTAAAAGAAAATACATTAAAATAATTAAAATAAAAAATAAAGTATTTTAAAACACTATCTTTAATGTTTATAGTCTAAAATATATTTTTCTAAATAAATTACCTACATTCAAAAAGTAAATGAATTACCCAATCTCGCGTAGTATCTTTATGACAACGTGAGAATGGACTAATACAGCTTGTTGAAACACATCTTCCTGGGCCTACCCCTACCCCAAGTTTCTGATTCAGTGGGTCTAAGGTGGGCCTGATAATTTGCATTTCTGACAGTTTCCCAGGTGAAGCTGGCCTGGTGACTTCACTTTGAGAACCACTGGCTTAGTCTACCTTTGTTGTTTTTCCCCAGGAAGAGAACACAATCTGGTTGCATATTTGAATCACCTCTGGGTTCTTCAAACTCTAAGGCTGCCCAGGTTTCACCCCAGGCCAGTTAGGTCAGGATCTTTGCAGAATGTGGCTCAGGGAGTGTTTCAAAACTCGCTGGGTGATTCTGATGTGCATCTAGCGTGGAGAACCAATTTGAATGCTTGAGTCAAAATCCCTCCTTGGGTAGATGCACGACCCTGGCTCTGATGTTTGGGGCTTTAGGACACTGTGTCTTTGTACATGGCTTCCTCTGGCTTTTTATTACAAACAAAACAAAAACATTCAGCCGAAGGCCCAATTCAATGACTACGACCTCCATAAGCATAGCCATATTGCCTCTCCTCCCAGCAGAATTAATTCTTCTTCTGTGCATACACCCTGTATTGAGACCCCTCTATCAGTTCTGATTTCATTCTATTTTTTCTTAAGATTTAGTTGTTTATGTATCTGTGTACCCCTTCCCACCAGGCTGTGAGCTACTTGAGGGCAGGGATTGGGTCTTAATTCAACTTTATGATTTCCCCAAAGAGCCTAGTTTGGTGCTGACTCAAGATAGCCTCATCAGTTTTTGTTCAAAAGCAATATAATTCAGCCAGGTGCAGTGGCTCATGCTTGTAATCCCAGCACTTTGGGAGGCTGAGGTGGGCAGATTCCCTCGAGGTCAGGAGTTTGAGACCAGCCTGGCCAACATGGCAAAACTCCGTCTCTACTGAAAATACAAAAATTAACTGGGCATCCTGGCAGGCGCCTGTAATCCCAGCTACTCAGGAGGCTGAGGCAGGAGAATCGCTTGAACCCAGGAGGTGGAGGTTGCACTGAGCCAAGATCATGCCACTGCACTCCAGCCTGGGTGACAGAGGGAGAGTGTCTCAAAAAAATAAATAAGATAAAAATAAATAAATAAATAAAATTCAACTGAATGATGATCCTTTCCAATCTCTAGTCATATATTTATACCAAAAAAAAAAAAAAAAGAATTAAGGACAAATAGCTAAATAATCCAGGCTACAAAACTACCTAACTGAAATGTGAATACATGTCTAATTTATCTGGAGTTTTGCTTCAAATCCCTGCTTTTGTTGTCCAGCTGCACCTCACTGTTCAGCAGGGATTGTGAATGTATCTTATGGTAACTGAAGCCACTTAGAAAGAACTCCACCGTGATATTTAGCAAATTATTTTTAATCTGATGGGTAAACTCACATTAGTGCAGCTGTTCATGTCAAAGAGAAGGGAATAGAGCGAGGGGTGTTTCGGATGCCTGCTGGGCTCACTTCATAAAAGAAGGCTTGTTATCTTGCATTCTGTCTCCGGTCATGCTATTTCTGCTGGGGTAAGCTGTCACTGACTTGTCGCTGATGGCAATAATAAAACTTGAAGAATGGAGAAATATCCTAATTCAGTTAGAAGGCCCTGATTACATAAGTGAGGCAGTTTCCCGGATGAGGGAGGATCCTGGCCCCAATTTCATTTTCCCAAGTCATGTGCCAGGCAGACTTCCTGCAGCTACTGTCCCCGCCACCCCCCACCCCGCCCTGCTTCATTGCAGTTCTGTTTTCTTCTGTAGAACTCACTTCCAAGGCAGACCGCATGAGCTGCCTCATTCACTGGCTGGTTTAGTTCACCTGCCCATGGGACTTAGGTCTTCCAGCAGAGCCACCTTCAACATTGCTGTTCAGCTAGAAAGAGGCTTCCTCCAGGCATTTGCACATCTGCTTCCTCACCATTCAGGCCTCAGCTCCTCTCCTCCCCAGAGAAATCCTCCCTGACCACCTGTCTAAAGCAGTCGCCACCCCCTGCCAGCAGTCCCATTCACTGTCAGTGTTGTGCCAAACCCCTATTAATCTCAGTAGGGAAGGGGCTGGAACCCAGTGGCAGAGAAGAGACCCATAGGTAGTAAATGAGACATGGGGTTTTATTCGGGGCTTACATATAGGGGAGGGTCCAGTGGCAGCAGGCTGGATAGGAGAACCACCTCACATACAGAAATGGTCCAGTGGCAGTGGACTACACAAGATATCCCCTTTCCTATGGTCCAGAGGCAGTGGGCTGGGCAGGAAAACGGCAATCGCCTGCAAACATCATGCAGTTTTGGTAGCATTTTTATTTAACACCCTCCCTCTAACAACCTCAATCTGGTAACCTTCATTTAACCCAAAACTCAGGGCCTCCATCCCCTGTTCCATGTGACATGCAGCGGGTGGGTTGGGGGGTAGGAGTGGGGCTCAAATGTTTCAAATGTTTATCATAGAGTTTCTCATAGATAAGTAATGACTCTCCAGGTTGGCCATTCCTGGATTCCCTAACTGGGAGCACACATTTAGGTACATCTGCCATGTGTGGTCATTCTAAGGATGTGTTTCAATTATTGCTGTCAGGTGCATTTACCCTATAGCTAGCCACTTGAGCAAGCTATTTTGGATGTCTGATCAGTCAAGCCTTCAGATGACTGCAGCTCCTGCTGGTATCTAACCACAAGGACACGAGGAACTCCAAGTGAGAACTGCCCAGCTGAGCCTAGTCAACTCTCAGAACCATGAGAGATGTTGTTATTAATAGTGGTTGTTGCAAGCTGCTGAGTGTGCTGATCATCACAGCAACCCAGTGAGGAAGTCATTCTTATCCCCTTTAGAGAGGAGGAAACAGAGGCATAGAGAGGCTATTTAGTCCCCAAAACTATGGTGTGTGGCATTGATAGCCCCATATGACAGAGGGTAAATTGAGGTTCTCAGGCATTAGAAATCTGCCTGAGATTCCCAGCTGGGGGTTCCACCCTCACTGAAGCTTCTGTCCTCTGCCATGTGGGGCTCTCTTCCAGCTATGTTTCTGCATTTCACACCCAACAGGCCCTTCCAGGGAGCTCCTCCCTCCCCAAGCGAGCACCAGGGACTAAGTGCAATGGTGCCATCTTGGATAACTGAAACCTCTGCCTCCCAGGTTCAAGTAATTCGTGTGCTTCAGCCTCCCGAGTAGGTGGGATTACAGGCGTGCACCAACATGCCTGGCCATTTAAGGGGCTAACTTTTTATAAGCTAAGAACAGCACTGGGCAAAAATAAATTCCAGGTGGAGCAAAGAGCTAAACAAACAAAAAAAACTAGAATAGGATAATATTTGCAGAAAATAGAGTATTTTTGTAATCTTGGGGGAGTGTAAGCCTTCTCAAACAAGTCACAAAACCCAGATGCTATAAAGGAAAAGATAGACATACTTGACATGTGACAGGCATTTATTTCTAGTGGACAATGCTGTTCTAGAATATGGCTGAGTGAATACTTTTTGTGGGCCATATAGAGGTGTGGTTTGGCTCAGCCTGGGTCTAATTCTCTCCAACCCTTAGTTAAGGGGGCTGTAATGACTCAAGCTTTCCATTTTCCCATCCTGGAATGAGGGGTGGATTAGGAGGAGCTGGAGGGGCCAAAGATGGTCTCTCTCTCTCTCTCTGTTGGGCTGGAGACTGGGCACATCCCTGCCCTTCTTGTCGTCAGTTTTCCCCTTTTACATGACATGGATGAAGAAGGTCATCTCCAAGGCTTCTGCTTGGAGAGAGGGAGACTGGCTGTTTTCCTGGTCCTCCAAGACCACGGTGATAGAGGGTGCTCCTGATAGCAGCTGCTCTTGGCTGAACTCTTAGAGAGGCAGGCAGACAGGCTTATGGGACTTAGAAAGAGGTCACCTCAATGGTCAGTGGCCTTAGAGGGAGGGTTGGCAAGCAAGCTGGATGAGGATGGGATACAGGAAGCCAAGGGCTCTGCAGCCCAGCTCCCAGCCAAATCCCACGACTGTGTGGGTCCTGTCTACCTGAGCACATAGGTAGGCTCAGGGGGGCTAGAATGTTCTGATACAACAGGAAGGAGAGTAGGGCCAGTGTGTCTAGAGTGTGTTTGGGGGTCACCATGGCCAGATTTCTGCTCTCCACTTTCACAGGGGGGTTCCCCTTTCTGGGTGGTTTCTGCTTCCAGTCTGGCAAGCTTTGAGAGGACCAAGCCCTTGGGGCTACTCACTGCTGGTAATAAGGATGGCCATGTTCCTTGTTGCATGACTTAGAAATAGTATTCAACTCAGAACAAAGAAAGAGCTTCCCCACATCCCCAAATTAAAACCATGGCACAAGCACCTGAAATCAGGTGTTTTGGTTTTCCTCTCATGTAGAAGTCCAGGGAAAGGTGGGCCAGAACTAGTACGGGGTCCCACAGTGATCAGAAATACAGATTCCTTCTGCCTTTCTGCTCCACCATTGTTGGTGAGTGGCTTTCATCCTCAAAGTAGTTGCCTCTGATCCAAGATGATTATTGAGCTCCAGCCATCACATCTACATTCCAGGTAGAAAAAAGAAACAGAGAAGAACAAAAATCAACTTTCTGTTTTCCTCAGAAATCCTACCCAGCAGCCTCTGCTCAAATGTCATTGACCAGAATTTAGTCACTCAGGTTCAGGGGAGGCTGTGAAATACAGTTTTCTTGCTGAGCGAATTAAATAAGGATTCTGCTTCTAAGAATGAGAGAATGGATATTGGTAGGCAAACAGCAGTTTTGCAAGTAGCAGTTTCTTAGCATGGCAATCAAAGCCTTAAATGAACTTTCACCCCAGCGAGTCCATTCTGTTCCTCCCCTGCTGTATTACAGGCCTGGTTCACAGAGACAAGAGGATGGGAAAGAGAAGATCATTCAGCCCTGACTTTGATCACCAACCTCTGACCATGCCCGAGCATTTTGCCTTCAGCCTCAGACTTTCTGCTTCTTCCGAGGTGGCCTCTGGAAACCCACATGAAGGGCGGGGTGGCCGATGGGTCTTATTCTATTCCCCAGCAAGTAGGGGTAGTTTCCATTCAGCCTCCCTGGAGTCACCCACCAGGAAGCCACTGCTGGCTTAGGGCCACAGGTTGGAACCTGCCATATACACATCACTGCATCCCCCAGCTGACTTGCTGTGTCTCACACACTCACCCACATGTCCCCTCAACTCTAAGGAAAGAAAACCTCTTCTAGAGTTACTGCCTTTTAACCTGGAACAGGTGAAGCAGATAAATGGTCCCTCTGGTCTGGAGGGTGCAGTGATGGTGGCCTTTGGGCCATGGACACCTTCATTATTCATCCTTTCAGCTGGGCAAACTCTCAGGTGAAATATGGGGTCTAGTTTTTAAAGCTGCTTTCATGACAGTGGTTTTCCATTTAATCCCCCAAAGCTAACAATATGTAATCAGTTTTCCTTAACAAATGACTTCCTAACTTCATTAGTTCATAATTAATTTGCTAGCATGTAACCAGATAATTAACACTCCTGATTAGAGACAAGCAAAAGAGGAACTTCTTTTTTCATGGTCGAAGCAAACATTGATTAAAATCCGAGCTGTTCCTTGATTTTCCCTACAATGTAACTCAATGAAAGTGGTGATTGGTGATTTGTGGTGGTGGTTTAAAAAATTAAATTGGAAGTGAGACCAGTGAGTCTTGCTGTGGAGCACTTAATTACCAACTTAGTTTTTGGATAATTTTGCTTTCTTTTTCTCAGCTACAAAGGTATGGAGCAAGAGAATCAAGTGGTAGCTGAATGTGTTTAATGGAAACCTTAAATACCTGGACTTCCAATTTGTTAGGAATGGGGCTGGGCTGGGGAGAAGAAGCGGAACAGAAAGGATCCTAGTCATGAACGTCATGTTTTGAGTGGTCCAGCCCACCGTAGAATACAAAGCCTCTTCACTCCCTTATCTTATATGGTCTCCATACAACTCTGGGATGGGGATGGCAGGGAGGGACCAACCCAATTAGCCCTTCAGATGAGAACACAGCCCCAGGAAGTGAGGTGAGGAAAGTGGTGCAGGAGCTGGGAACTGTGCCCCCTGCAGGCGAGCCTGTTTCTTTCTCTTCTTCCTGGAGGTTGACACCAATGTCCAGTGATTCAAGGTTTTTTGCATCTCTGTGTCACCTGCACATGTTAACAGAGCAGGACTGGGACCAGATAAGCAAGGCATCTAGGGCACAAAATTGAAGGAAGCCCTCACTTTCAGACTTATATTTTGTGCCTGGGAAGCTTGCTGTTCTTCTGAGCCCAGGCCCTGTATCAGAGCTGACCGACATCTGTTTTGCACCTACTCCCTGCCCTGTGCTAAGCATTTTCCTGCATTGTCTCATTTAATCCTCACAACAGCCCTCGTGATGTGGGTGCGATTGGTATCTCCATTTTTACTGATGAGGAAAACAGAGCTTGCAGAGAAGGACTGACTTGCCAAAGCCATGGGCTAGAAAATGGTGGCTTGATTGACATGCTGGCTGGCTGGCTCCAGGGCTGGCTCGCCTCTGCTCTTCCAGCTGAGCCCCAGGTATCCCAGGCAAAGAAATGCTTGCAACTGGATGTCATCTACCCATGGCTGCTAGCTTAGGCTGGCCCTGGCTAGCGTTCCTCTGAGAGGGGTTGGGGAAGGGAGAGAAAGCCCAGTGCCACATGTGGCCTTGGGAATGTGGCCAGATTGTATGTGAGTGGTGGCAGGGAGGGTGGGGCCCCAGGAGGGGAGCCAAGGAAACTGGCTCAGTTCCCCAAGCAGGGCAGGACCCTGCTACGAAGATAGGGCTGCTTCACACCGGCTTCTTACAGCCTCCAACATGGTGTGGATGTGCTCAGTGGGGCTGGGGCTTGGAGCTTGGGACTTGGGTGTGGTCAGCTCTAGGCTTTCAAGGTCAGTGGGAAGGCCACTTTCTGGGAGTCCTTCCAGAGCATCCCCTCAACACCAGCCCAAGGAGCATTTGCTGTCTGGGGGAAGGAAAGCTAGGAGCAAGAGGTAAGCACTGCAGGGTAGGCAGAGACCCCCGGGGCTGTGAGCAGGGCTCTGAGGAGAGCCGGGCCAGATCCTGCAGGCGGGGGTGAGAGCCAGAATGGCAGCTGATCCGAGAGGCTGTGACCTATAATTTATACCCAGCTCCTTCCAGAAAGGACTGGCGGCTGCCTGCTAGGGGATTTGTAACTGTGGGCATTGCTTTGATGAAGCTAAGGGGGGATTTCAGGTGGTCCCTTGGGTGAGATGTTACTGAATTAAGACCATCTATGAAGCAGTTTCCCACAGTGTATCTGCTTTCATCCTCAAAACCCTGCTCTAGAGTCAGAATGATTATTTCCATGTGACAGATGGGGAGACTGAGGTGCAGAGGGTGAAGTGGCTTGTACAAGGTCCCACACCTGAGGGAAGGCAGGACTGAAATCCAGGTCTGTTTAGTTTGAGCAGCATCCAAGACTGTTATCTGGGAAGCAGATGGTGATACCATTTTAAATCTCTTACCCAAATCTCTTTGGTGCCTACAGCCATTTTAGGCAGGACCCAGCTCTGCAAATTACCCAGATGGTTCTATCCACCCACTGAACACTGGCCCATATTTCCCTGGGACCATTTCCATCCAAAGCATGAGTCTTGGCTAGTCCCAGGTGGATTGTCTTTTGTTATGTAGAGTAAGGAGGGAAGCGGGTAAGATCTTACAATCTGTATACTTTGTACACACAGACCCAGCCATGAGGATGCCTCCTACCCATCTCTCCAATCAAAGGGTTCAATTGTAGATGATGAAGGCCTAACATGGAGTCAGATTGTTTGGTTTGAATGCTGGTTCTGCCATTGGGTGATGTCTTGGTCAACTTGGGCTGCCATAACAAATAGCACAGACTGGGGGGCTTAAACAACAGACATTTATTTTCTCACAGTTCTGGAGGCTGGAAGTCAAGATCAAGTATGGGCAGGGTTGGTTTCTCCTGAGGCCTCTCCTTGGCTTACAGACAGTGCCTTCTTGCTGTGTCCTCACATGGCTTTTCTTCTTTATGAGTGCACCCCCCTTGTCTCTTTCTCTTCTTACATAAGGACACCAGTCATATTGCACTGAGGTCCCACCCTTATAACTTCATTTAACCTTAATTACTTCCTAAAGGTCCTGTCTCCAAATATAGTCACATTGGAGGTCAGGGCCTCAACATAGGAATGGGGGGTGGGGATATGGGGAACACAATTCAGTCTATAATAAGTAGTGTGGCAAATTCACTTGATAACAATAACTTTAGCATACCCACCCAAAGGAAAAGTCATATGAAAAAGACACCTGCACACACGTTTATAGCAGCACAATTCACAATTGCAAAGATATGGAGCCAATCCAAGTGCCCATCAACCAACAAGTGGATAAAGAAAATGTGGTATATATAATATACACCATGGAATATTACTCACCCATAAAAAGGAATGAAACAATGTCTTCTGCATCTACTAGGATGGAGCTGGAGGCCATTATTCTAAGTGAAGTAACTCAGGAATAGAAAAACAAATATGTATGTTGTCACTTATAAGTGGGAGCTAAGGTATGAAGATGCAAAGACATAAGAAATAATGAACTTCAGGGACTGTGGGAGGGTAGGGTGGAAGCAGGGGTGAGGGATAAAACACTACACATTGTTTGAACAGTGTACACTGTACAGGCCGGGCATGGTGGATCACCTGAGGTCATGAGTTCGGGCCTGTAATAGCAGCACTTTGGGAGGCCAAGATGGGCGGGTCACCTGAGGTCAGGAGTTTGAGACCGGCCTGGCCAACATGGTGAAACCCCATCTCTACTAAAAATACAAAAAAATTAGCCAGGTGTGGTGGCGCATGCCTGTAATCCCAGCTACTCGGGAGACTGAGGTAGGAGAATCTCTTGAACCCAGGAGGCAGAGGTTACAGTCAGCCAAGATCATGCCGTTGCACTCCAGCCTGGGCAACAAGAGCAAAACTCCATCTCAAAAAAAAAATTAAAAAATAAAAATGAATAGTGCACACTGTACAAACACATTGGGTACAGTGTACACTGCTTGGGTGATGAGTGCACAAAAATCTCAGAAATCACTAAAGAACCTATCCATGTAACAAAACACCACCTGTCCCCCAAAAACTATTGAAATAAATATAAAAATTAAAAATCTTAAGCAGACGCTGAGAATGACCCTGTATGACAGATGCACTTGAGTGCAGTTTGGAGCTCCCAGTGAAGAATCTGGGAGTGGCCTACATGGAGATCCATTCCTTATCTATGAGGAACATCTGAGCACCCAGCCTGTCCTGTGGAGCGTGGGCCATACAGGGGACTGAGGCCCTTTGAGTTGGGCTAGATGAAGGTTGGCAGGTGGAGGTCGTTAGCGGGAGGGTGCTAAGTGAAAATGCTGTATAAAGTGCATGCCTTTTGCAAGTGATTGTGGTTCTCCTGTCCAGCCCACTGCCTCTGGACTCTCTCCCCTGTACATAGCCCCTGATAAAATCCCATGTCTCATTTGTTGGCTCTGGGTCTCTTCTTCAGCCTATTGAAACTGGTACCATCCCCATGGGAGCTGATAGGGGTTTGGCATGGCAAAAGTGACCTTAGCCAAGAGCTTCCCTAAGCCTCAGCTGCCTCATCTGTTACATAGGGATAATAAACATAACTATTCCATAGTTTCTGAGGGAATTAAATGAGGTAATACATGTAGACCAAAGCATGGCAAGGGCTTTGAGCAAGGGCTCAGCATGCTGGGTATCATGATCATGATCATCATCATCATCATCATCACCACCACCATCACCACTGCATTATTTTCATTAGTCTAAATCAAATGACCAGGATCCCGAAGGCTGCTGGTTTCAGACCTTTAGATCCTGCTTGCCATTGCTGTGCAAGGTTACAGTCACAGAAGATCAGAGCTGCAAGGATCTTGACCTTGACACCAAATGCTGATTCTACAAGTGAGGAAACTGAGGCCCAGAGCGAATGGCTCAGCTATGGTCAGAATGCTGGTATCCTGCTTCTGGGCCTGGTGTTCCCATGGCTTCTCGAACCATTTCACTGACCAGTAGGGGTCAAGAGAAGCTCCCCTCCCTGTTGGGGTCATGTAAGAAGTATTTGGACAATTCAATTTGTTTTTTTTCCCCTCAATGTTTTATGGACTGTTTCCCTTCTGTCTTAGTGGAGTGCTTGTCACTTAGTGAATGAATACATGTCATCAGTTACCAAGTCCCTATGCATGGGTCCCTTGCCCAGCCCCCTCCATAAACACAGCATTCCAGCTCCTGCTGTGATGACATCAAGCCTTCCAAGGGCAGCCTAACATTTCCTTGCCTTATCCCATGCATGCATCTGTGTCCTCCCTGGGAATTTGGATGAAATATTAAAAATTCACCAGGCTTCAGTCAGAAGGGCATGATGACTCACTTGTTTTGACAGTATAATATCTCCAGTTAAAAATAATGCAGAAGCTCAAAAACAAAAAAACAACAAGGCCTGGCAGTTCAGCTGGCTTCCAACCCAACATCCACTTCTTCCATCTTCCTTCCAACAGAACCTCAAATGGGGTCAGATACAGGGCACAACATGCTCAGTGGGGGTGAATCTCTGGCCCAACCCTCATCCCTTGGCCTACAAGAGCATCAGGGCTGGGCATGTGACCAGCTCTAGCCAATGAGACTTGAGGGAAGTCTCTTGGGGTCTTGATTTAGATGAGAACCCCTCCCCCAACTTCAGATTTTGGGATGCAGTTGTTTGGGGAAGTGATGCTTGCAGCAACTATGTTGGAATCAGGAGGGCAAGGTTAACACAATAGATTCTCAGAGAATGTGACGTGCAGCCCCGACGTTGCAGAGCTGTGAACCTCCCCTCAAACCTCCACCTCCAGACTTCTTGTTATGTGAGATGAAAACCTCTACTGTTCAAACCACGTTTGT
This sequence comes from Pongo abelii, assembly GCF_028885655.2. Classification (NCBI taxonomy): domain Eukaryota; kingdom Metazoa; phylum Chordata; class Mammalia; order Primates; family Hominidae; genus Pongo; species Pongo abelii. The sequence continues at coordinate 125,881,387 of NC_071993.2, read as the reverse complement.
TTGGGTGTTATTTGCAGCCAAAGCCATCCCAACTGAAGCCATCCTAACAAAGAGAAGGAACAAGGAGCAAAAGCTACCACCCATAGTACAGGAACTATGGCAATCAAGAGCTGGTATGCAGACAAGGGGGACTAAGGGCTGGTTTGGTGGTCTTGTACTCACCTGGGTCTTGTACATAGCTTGGGAAACCAGTGCTATGATAAAGATGTTCCTTGGATTGTCCTGGTGCAAACTCTTTAACAACTCTTACAGGATTTTTTTGGAAGAATAATATTTTTAAATTGAGGTTTAACTTAAAAGTGAACTTTGAGAACCCAAATCTTAAGTGTACAGTGAAATGAATCTTTACATATGTGTATACACCCATGTGGCTACCCCCTTATCAAGATCTAAAATACTCCTAGCATTTTAGAAATTTCCCTTGTGCTTGTATTTTATTTTTTTGAGATGGAGTCTCACTCTGTCACCAGGTTAGAGTGCAGTGGCGCGATCTTGGCTCACTGCAACCTCCGCCTCCTGGGTTCAACAGATTCTTCTGCCTCAGCCTCCTGAGTAGCTGGGACTACAGGCACGCACCACCATGCCCAGTTAATTTTTGTATTTTTAGTAGAGACAGGGTTTCACCATGTTGGCCAGGATAGTGTTGATCTCTTGACCTCGTGATCCGCCCGCCTCTGCCTCCCAAAGGGCTATGCTGGGATTACAGATGTGAGCCACCGCGCCCAGCCTCCCTTGTGCTCTTTATCAGCCAGTACCCAACAGAGGCTGAACAGTAGTCCATCCTCCATCACCATTGATGAGTTTTGCCTTTTTGAATCGGTAAGATTCATTCATACTGTTGTATGCATCAATGATTCATTTTTAGTGTTGAGTAGTATTCCATTGTGGGAATATTCCACAAATTTATTTATCCAGCTGTTGACGGACTTTTGTTTGTTTGTTTTTGTTTTAGACAGAATCTCACTCTGTCACCCAAGCTGAAGTGCAGTGGCAGAATCTTGGATTACTACAACCTCCACCTCCCCGGTTCAAGTGATTCTCCTGCGTCAGCCTCCCCAGTAGCTGGGACTACAGGCACGTGTCACCACGCTTGGCTAATTTTTGTATTTTTAGTAGAGACGAGTTTTCACCATGTTGCCCAGGTTGGTCTCCAACTCCTGGCATCAAGTGATCCGCCCACCTCAGCCTCCCAAAGTGCTGGGATTATAGGTGTGAGCCACCGCACCTGGCCCAACTGTTGATGGACTTTTGGGTTATTTCCAGTTTGATCTATACAAGCAAGGCTGCTATGAACATTTTTTTAAAAAATTTTTTTAGAGACAGTCTTGCTGTGTTGTTCAGAATGGAGTGCAGTGCTGTGACTGTAGCTCACTGCAGCCTTGAACTCCTGGGCTGAAGTGATCTTCCCACCTCAGCCTCCCAAGTAGCCAGAACTACATGTGTGTGCCACCATGCCTGCCTTATGAGCATTCTTGTACAAGTCATTTGGTAGAGTGCTTTCTGAAATGCTTATTTTAACTTGAGGCTTTACAAAGACAGCACCAGAATTGGTTAAAAATGAGTGAATCTGTATTTTGGAATCAAGTATGTGCAGTCTAGTTTACAAAGCGTTAACTCAATTATGCCATAATTGTTTTGATTGCCAACAGGTATGTCTCCAGAATAGCCTGGAATGAGCCACCGATTCCTCCTACTAGGTTGGTGATGAGGCCCTTGGCCAAGTGCAGCGACGGGAAGGCGTCTGTTCCCAATCAGGGATGGAGGAGATCGTAAGGATGCTTGGATTTGGTTCTGTCTCGATGTCTCACCTGTGACAGGTGGTCAGATGGTTCTCCCACACTTCCCCGCTTCCTGTCCACCCCTCCCCCACCTTTGTGCCACAGATCAATGGGCACTGTTCTGGGAAACAAGGTTCAGGTGCTCAGATCCCAGCTTTCTTCCGCGCTCCCTCCTCCCCAGCTCTGGATCATTGCCTCTCTCTGCCTTCCCCATGGCTGTTTCTGCACCCTCATCTCCGCATTTCATCCTTTTCCTGGACTTCCATTTCAAATGCACATCCCATCAGCAACCACTGAGGACTAAATGCATGCCAGGCTGTATATGCATCCTACACCGTATGCATCCCCATACAGAGGATGATGGATGGCACCCGGGCTGCAGACAGCAGTTACCACACTTAGCAAATGGGGAAGGAGGAACTGCCTGAGGCTGAGCAGCGGGCTCCGAGGTCCCACGGCCCAAGTTCTAGCCCAGGATGCCTGGCCTCATGCTCAGGCCCCTTTCTGCTAGTTTTTCCTGTAAGATGTGGGTGGGTGGGTAATATAAGGTAGTGATGAAGGTCCCAGCATGAGGCTAAGTGGATTCAGATGTGGCTGGGCTAGGGCACTGGGGCCCACCCAGAAGTGTATTTGCCTGATGGACTCAGGAATTTGCTGGGAGAAAAGCCCCCTTAAAGCAGAGGCAGTCAGGAAGACAAGCTCAGCCCAGCACTGGCCATGGTACAGCGGGAGGGCTAGCGGGGCGGCTAGCGGGGCCGCAGCACAGCTTGGGATCTCCAGGTGCAGCACCCTCTGGACTCATCTCTGCAATCTGTGAGGCCGGGGCTGGGGAGGGGAGAGTACTACCATGAGATGCCAGCATGGCCACAGTGCAACGTAGAGCCCGCAGGACCAAATGGGAGTCCTGAGTTGGGGAAGAGTCCTTAGCGTAGCGTGGGGGTGGTACTGGGATTCTGGGGAAGACAGAGCCTCCCCGACTACTCAGTGGCTGGGGAGAGACTGACACACACACAGGCAGGTCCAGTGCCCCAGGTGAGATGTCATGAGAGAGGTGGGTATGCACAGGAGCCGCGCCAACTCCTCTAGCCCCCAGCTCTTTTATGGCACCCACATTGAGATTTGAGGGCTCATCCTTGGAGGAGAGCTGCAGGCAGCCTGTTCTGCTGGCTGCTGCTGCTTTTTTTTTTTTTTTTTTTTTGAGATGGAATTTCGCTTTTGTTGCCCAAGCTGGAGTGCAATGGCACGATCTCAGCTCACCGCAACCTCCACCTCCCACGTTCAAGCAATTCTTCTGCCTCAGCCTTCCCGAGTAGCTGCGATTATAGGCATGTGCCACCATGCCTGGCTAATTTCGTATTTTTAGTAGAGATGGGGTTTCTCCATGTTGGTCAGGCTGGTCTTGAACTCCCGAACTCCCGACCTCAGGTGATCCACTTGCCTCGGCCTCCCAAAGTGCTGGGATTACAGACGTGAGCCACTATGCCCTGCCTTTTTTTTTTTTTTTTTTTTGAGATGGAGTCTCCCTCTGTTACCCAGGCCGGAGTGCAGTGGCGTGACCTAGGCTCACTGCAACCTCCGCCTCCCGGGTTCGAGCAATTCTCCTGCCTCAGCCTCCCAAGCAGCTGCGATTACAGGTGTGCACCACCACGCCCAGCTAATTTTTGTATTTTTAGTAGAGACGGGATTTTGCCACGTTGGCCAGGCTGCTCTAGAACTCCTGACCTCAGGTGATCTGCCCGCCTCGGCCTCCCAAAGTGCTGGGATTACAGGTGAGAGCCACCGTGACCGGCTTCTGCTGGCTTCTTTACCCAGGGGATTGAAGCCCAGTGTCGGCAAACTGTGGCCCAAGGGCCAAATCTGGCCCACCACCTGTGAACTAAGAATGGTTTCTCTTTCTAAATGGTTAAATTTTAAATATTTTAACAAGTACCTACACAATATCCTCAATTTTGAGCTCTTGGCCTGCAAGGCCTGGAATAATTACTATCTGAGCCTTTACAAAGTTTGTCGGTCCTCGGGGTGGTCTGTTGGTAGAGTCCAGCCTTGAGGCAGCAGCTGCCAGTGGGGACAGTTGGCCCTGCCCCCACATCTTGGCTGCCCTCTGGTGACCATCCCTGGGGATGGTGGGATTTGGGTTCCCTGGCCTCCGTGCAGTGTGCCTCCATATCCTTTAGCTTTTCCCTGAGGTCCTCCATGCATAGAGGGGGCCTCTGAGGCCTAAGAGGGGTTGCCAAGCCCTGAGAACAGGCCCACTGTTCCAGCCTCCCCAGCAAAGTCTGCCCAGGGCCGCCAGCGCTTCTGTGGGCCACTGCTGCAGGGGGGCAGGTATGTTCTTGCCAACCGAGCAGCATCTTGCAGATAAAACCTAATGAGATGCGTTTAACAACAACATGGTCCTGCCATGTGGCTTCCTCCTGGGGCTGCCCATCTGTCGGCCCTGGGAGGCCACTCTCTGTACAGCTGGAACCCTCCCCAGTCATCGAATCAGGAGAGAGTCGACGTCCCTCGAGCCAGGCCCAGCACACAGGCCAGCAATCTCCACTACCATCCTGCGCCAGCTCCTGGCCACCATCCAGGCTCCCAATGACACCGCCAGATGGTGGCTAACGGAGGGTGAAAAAACTCCCGGGAAGGCCTGGGCACAGAGCAGTGAGGAGAGGCCAGCCAAACAGAAAGCGCTTGACCATGGCTACGGGGAGGGCTCCAGGTGTGGCCTGCATTTGCTTGGGCCAACCAGCTTTTATTCTTGACACCTTGCCAGCTGCCTTTCCTTTCCACGCCTGTCACTATCCCCAGGGACCTGTCAGCTGGATGCTTCTATATTGCTGAGGACTGGCAAAGGTGAGATGTGGGTGGGCATGCCCAGTACACAGTCCTGCGCCAGGGTGTTCTGAGGAGGTGGCTGCTCTGTGGTCATCCTGCCTGCAGATGTCCCAGCAGAGGTGGACTTTAGGCTGGATCAACCTTTTCCCATTCTCTGGGGTGAAGGACCGGGGATGATGTCACAGGTCCACAAACTCTTTGGCCCATCCTGTACCCTCTGAGCCACAGGCTTGGCTGCTCAGGTCAAACAGTTTGACTAACTTCTCGGAGCTGTGACTGACCTCTTCCTAGCCCCTGATAGTCTTAAGTGTAGTGCTAGAGAGGCCAGGCTCACATACAAGTCCAGTCCCCATCTCGGCTAGCCGTCTCCTCTTCCTCCTTCCCCAGCCCCGCCCCAGCCCCACCTGAGTGGAGAAGCAGGTAGGCGAGATCAGGTGAGACAGCTGGACTGGGCCAGGGCACATCCAGCTCCCCATACTGGGTAAAATATCACTGTAAGAGATCCAAGCTGACTCCAGGGAAGACGGGCCAACTTCGTATCAGCTCAAGGGAGTCAACATGCACATCCCAGGCTGCAGTCAGTAGTATGCTGTTGTGAGAACGTGCCATTGTGGACATGCAAAGGGGCTCTGGGCTCTTTGGCATTTGGAGCTGGAGAAAGCTGAGATACTCTGCACGATAAAGTGGGGGGATTTTTGGAAGTTGCAGGGGGATCTACAAGGAAAGACGAGGCTGAGTAGCCTGGTAGGAGCTGGCACCCAGGCTGGTGCAATGGCCGAGGTTCTCCAAGAGGGCAGGCACATCCAAGATTTAATTTCAAACCTGTTTTGTGGATCCTTCTGCCCTCTGTGTTCGCAAATCGCCATTGCAGTTTCCTGCTCAGGCCTGGAGTGGGTGGCGGGGTCTGTGTCCTGTGGTTGGGCAGGGACCGCATGAGTACAAGGAAGCAAGCCTAGAACGTGGAGCTGGAAGCGGAATGTAGTGCTATGGGGAGGCCTGGGGCTGGGCCACGGAAGGGGGTTTGAGGCAAAAATGTCTAGATCTGAAGAGGCAGGGAGACCCCAGGTGACACCTGGGTTATAGGTACTTCAAATAAGTAATCTGAGCCACCTGAGCCCATGGTGGGTGGTTCTGGCCTGTTTTCCTGCCAGGTTTCTGGTCAAGCCCACTGTCCACACCTCACTGGCCTTTAGAGCGAAGAGATGAGTCCGCAGACCAGGTGAGGCAGGGGCTTTAAATGGGCACAAGCCATCCCTTCTGAACATTCGCAAGGAGCTGGGGCATTTGAATATTTCTTTTAGTCTTATTTCATCTCAACTGGTCGAACATAAATGATAGGAATTAAAAACCTAAAGAATTGCTATAGAATTGTTTTGGGTTAGGGACGTAAATTCGACTCACGTGGGCTCAGATGCAAATAGTTCTGGAGAAGGCCTTCCCTGAGGGGGCCTGGAAGTGCTGCCAGCCTCGCCCTGCTCAGGTGGAAGGGCCTTTTGGCTGGAAGGCAAGAGGCGGGTCCTAGGGTTCTTAGTTGCAGGCACTAGCGAAGGTGATGCTTGGCCAGGGCCTAAAGAGCTTAAGGAGGTAGAGCCTAAAACACAGATGTGCCCTTTCAAGTTCAACGAGAGAGGGAGCCACACCCTGTTGGGGAGTCCTGGATCCCACCTAAGCCTCTGGGGAGGCAGGCATGGCACAGAGCTGTGCCAAATGTGGTGTGGGGCAGATTATATTTTCCAAAGACAGCTGTGCCAACATGTACTCCATCCTATGCTCTTCTTACAGTGTGACATCAATGCTCCTTTATGAGAGGAGGGGTCTATGCTCTCTCCCCTTGAAACTGAGCAGACATTTGTAACTGGCTTGACCAATCATGTGTGACAAAGTGACTTCCGAGGGGGGAGAGAGAGAGAGAGAGAGAATGGCAGGGAGGGAGGGAAGGAGAGAGAAAGAAAGAGAAAGAGACCCAAGGAGCCCAAGCTGCTAGGTGCTATACGGTCCCAGCCCAGACATCAGACACAGGAGGGGGAGAGAACTCAGAGGATTCCAGCTCCCTGCATTCAAGTTGCCCCAGCTGTTGCTGAGTGAAGCAGAGATGAGTTGTCCCCACTAAGTCCTGCCACTCACCTGCAAAAGAAAAGACTACAGCTTCACTTGCAAAAGAAATGTGTTGCTGTTTTAAGACACAAAGTGTTGGAGTGTTTGTTATGCAGCCATAACTCATTGGTACAGGGGTGGGAGGAGGACATTACTACCTATTAGCCATTTTCCAGATATTTTTCAGGCATGAATTCATTCCATTCTTTTTTTTTTGAGACGGAGTCTTACACTGTCACAGGGGCTGGCGTGCAAAGGCACAATCTCAGTTCACTGCAACCTCCGCCTCCCGGGTTCAAGCGATTCTCCTGCCTCAGCTTCCCGAGTAGCTAGGATTACAGGCACCCGTCACCACACCTGGCTAATTTTTTGTATTTTTAGTAGAGACGGGGTTTCACCATGTTGGCCAGGCTGGTCTTGAACTCCTGACCTCATGATCCGCCCTCCTCAGCCTCCCAAAGTGCTGGGATTACAGGTGTGAGCCACCGCGCCCGGCCATGAACTCATTCAATTCTTACACCAGAAGGGTAGGCACCTCCACCAGCCCTGCTTTGAGATTGGGATGCAAGGAATCATAGGGACTAAGTAACTTGGTCACAGACACACAACTGTGAGCGGCAGGCTCTGAACTAAAATCCAGGGCTGGCCCAGAACCTAAGCTTTCTCCCATGGTGGTGTCTCCTTGTTCTGGAATTCTTGCCCAGCTCTGTCCTGAGCTGACCGACCAGTCTGGGTCAAGCTATGCCCCTCATCGTGGAACGAGAGATCCCCAGTCCTGACCCTGTACCTGTGGCTTTGCCTGAATGCTTTTTGCTTGGCCACGTGAGGCTGGCCCCTGTAGGCCCTTTGATGCCAGTAAAGCTGGGATTCATATCCATGCATGAGGGACAGCTCCCCCAGCAACAGTGGCAAGGGAAGAAAACTCTGCTCTGGAGCATAGAGCTTTTCTGGAGGATGGGGAGCTAAGAAATATCGTCTTTTTATTGTTAGCATTTCCCATGTATCAGGTACTGCTCTGAATATTAACCCATTTAATCATCACAATAGATCTAGGGTATAACCTCTATTGTGCAGATGGGGAAACTGAGGCACAGAGCAGTTAAAGAACTTGCCCAGAGTTTCATGGCCTGCAAAGGATGCAACTGGGATTTGAACCTAGTCAGTCTGGTAGAGAAGAATCTCATATGGAGGGTCTTAAACAGTCAGCTCCATGAAGCCTGATGCTGCTGTTTGTCCTACAAGGTTGATTTGATCCACACCTGCAGGAGGCAAGGAGGGGAAGGAAGCAGGGTGGGGAAGAGGGAGAAGTTGAGCTTTGATGCAGTTTCGAGGAAAGCTTCAGCTGACCCTGCAGGGGAGTTCTGAGGTGGGATGGTCCTTGAGGGCTTGCTATGGTCTGAGTGTTTGTGCACCTGCTACATTCCTGTGTTGAAATTCTCACCCCCAAGGTGATGGTATTAGGATGTCAGGCCTTTGGGAGGTGATTAGGTCATGAGGGTGAAACCCTCATGAATGGGATTAGTGACCTTGCACAAGAGGCCCAAGAGAGACCCCTCACCCCTTCTGCCATGTGAGGAGAGAGTGAGAAGCCATGTTCATGAGGAACAGGCTAAGACACAGATTCTGCTGGTGGCTTGATCTTGGACTTCCCAGCCTCCAGAACTCTTGGCAACAGATTTCTGTTGTTTATAAACTACTCAGTTTATGGTATTCTGTAACAGCAGCGCAAACAGACTAAAACAGGGCTGTACAAATTTGGGGTGAAAGGATGGGGACTTCATGCCCCCTGTACAAGCTCCCTAAGAAGGAGGTGTGACCTTGGGCAAGGGGGCTCACTCACCTGAGGCCGTACCCGGAGGGGGTGATAGCTAAAGGCTGTCCTGCATTCTGAGGGGGAGTTGCCTTTTCTTTCTTTTCTTTTTTCTTTTCTTTTCGTTTCTTTTCTTTCTTTCCTTTCTTTCTTTTAGACGTAGTCTTGCTCTGTCTCCAGGCTGGAGTGCAGTGGCACCATCTCGGCTCACTGCAAGCTCCACCTCCCGGGTTCAAGTGATTCTCCTGCCTCAGCCTCCTGAGTAGCTGGGATTACAGGCACACAGCTAACTTCTGTATTTTTAGTAGAGACGGGGTTTCACCATGTTGGCCAGGCTGGTCTTGAACTCCTGACCTCAGGTGATCCGCTCACCTCAGCCTTCTAAAGTGCTGGGATTACAGGCATGAGCCACCGCACCCAGCCATCACCTTTTATATCTGAAGGGGGTCTGGGTGGAGTGTCCCAGCCTCCAGCACAGGCATGGGGTGAGATCTGAGAAGGTGACATTGGAGAAGTGTCCTGGAGGGGAAACAACAAGGTCAGCACAACTAAGGTAGACTGGGGAGGAATGGAGGAGGAGATCTGGGGGTAGCAGGGACCAGGTTCCTCAGGGCCTTAGAACCTGTGGCTATTCCCCAAGTGGAGTGGGAAGTCACCAGTGAGCGAGGGACACAGTTTGACTTCAGGATCACTCTAGCTGCTCCGTGGGGAGGGCAGTGAAGGGGGAGATAGGGACAACCTATGATGGCAGTACAGGTGGGGAAAGCAGGGGCACGTGGAATATTTTTTGAAGGTTAAAGTCCAGAGGCTTTACTGAGAGGTTGGATATGGGCACAAGAGAAAGAGAGGGGTGTTGGTCCAGGTCGGGCCTGAATAATTGGAAGAATGGACTTGGCAATTATGGGATGGGGAGAACAGTAGGAGAAGTGAGTTTAGGGGTGGGGGGTGGGTGGCATCTTCAGAAAATTCCACCTCCTTAACTTCCCAGGACCCCATCTTTCCCTGTTAGGGTGATTTGGAGCCATACTTAGCTGAGCTGGCACAGCCTGGGCCCCTCCACCCCCCTGTTTTTTGGGGGAACTGTATGTATGTATTTATTTATTTATTTTGAGATGGAGTCTTGCACTGTCGCCCGGGCTCACTGCAACCTCCGCCTCCCGGGTGCACGCGATTCTCCTTCCTCAGCCTCCCGAGTAGGTGGGATTACAGGCACCCACCACCACACTCGGCTAATGTTTTGTGTTTTTAGTAGAGACAGGGTTTCACTATGTTGGCCAGACTGGTCTCGAACTCCTGACCTCGTGATCCGCCTGCTTTGGCCTCTCAAAGTGCTGGGATTACAGGCGTGAGCCACCATGCCCGGCCTACTTATTTATTTTTATTTCTTTATTTTTTCGAGATGGAGTTTCACTCTGTCGCCCAGACTGGAGTGCAGTGGTGCAGCTCTCAGCTCTACAACCTCCGCCTCCCGGCTTCAAGAGATTCTTGTGCCTCAGCCTCCCGAGTAGCTGGGATTACAGGCACACGCCACCACACTTGGCTAATTTTTGTATTTTTAGTAGAGACGGGGTCTAGGCTGGTCTCAAACTCCTGGCCTTATGTGATCTGCCTGCTTTCCAAAGTGCTGGGATCACGCCTGGTGCTATATTTATTTTTACCTCCTCAGTAACTGCTTGTGGAATGTGTATGGGGTGAAGGAATGTGAGAAAATCTTGGGGTAGAAAGTAACACTTGGCTCAGTGAGGGTGAGGGGACAGTGTTTTCTAGGCTTGCTGACTTCTGCTGGTGGGAGTGGGATAGGGAGAGAGCCTTTGTGGCAGGTGAATTCCCAGAGAGGTTGGTCCCGACCAGAGTCTATGCCGGGTTTTCTCGCCTCTGCACATCCATTGTCAGTTGATCTGAGACTCCTGGAGAAAGGAAAGCCGAGAGCACTGGCTGCCACTGAGGGAAATATGGGGAGCTCCAGGCTGCAGGGATGCATTCAGTGAGCAGCGCTCCCACACAATGAGGGGAAGAGCTTTGAAATGTCCCTGGAGAGCAGGTTCCCAACTGAGCAAGCTCAGAGTCTCTGCAGTACTTGTTGCCATGGCAAACAGCCATTCACAGAGAGCCAAACAGATCATTCCAGAACTCCCGCCCCACCAGTTACCCTGTGACCCAGCACCGTGAAGAAGCCGAGCCTCCATCCCCAATCTGAGCACGATATCTGGCCTCGCCTTTGATTGGCAGGGCCCACGCTGCTGCTTCTCCCTCACCCCACTGCTCTGCAGGAAAAAAGTGCAACGTTCTGCTGCTTACAACCCCTCGGCCTTGGAAAGTACAGTTCCTCTCCACGTGGATCACCAAATGCCAGTCCTGAGCCATTTGCCTAGGCGTGTCCCTGCGGGCCTTGCAGGTCACCACATCAAACACGCAGGAGCAACTCACAGGCCAGCGATGAAAGTTGAGTTACTATTTTGTGGGGCCAACCAGAATGTCAATTTTTTTGGATGCTGGGTAGATAGAATGAGGTATAGTAAACCAAGGGTCTAACACAGCGCCTGGCCCCAGGTAGGTGCAAAATGCATGCTTGTTTCTGTTTCTTATGTTTATGTGCACCCACCCCAGTTCTTTGCTCTCTCTTTCCTGAAAAAGGGCTCTAGAAGCTTGAAAGAAAGCCTAGAAGGCTTCCTGGAGGTGGTGTTCCTATACCCAAAATATGATGTATTATCTATTTTCCAATAAAATAATGGCTCCTATCATCTAGAGTGTCTCCTGTCTCCTATATGACAGGCACAGTCTGTATGCTGTCTCATGTAATTCTTTTTTTTTGTTTTTGTGAGATGGAGTCTCCCTCTGTCGTCCAGGCTGGAGTGCAGTGGCGCGATCTTGGCTCACCGCAACCTCTGCCTCCTGGATTCAAGCAATTCTCCTGCCTCAGCCTCCTGAGTAGCTGGGATTACAGGTGTGCACCACCATGCCCGGCTAATTTTTTTGTGTGTTTTTAGTGGAGACAGGGTGTCTCATGTAATTCTTATTGCAACCCTTTAAGGTTTCATTATTTCTGTTTTTCAGATAAGGACATTCAGATGAGACTCAGAGAAATTAAGTTATTTACCCAAGATCACCCGAAGTTATTTGAACCAGGTGGTCTGACTGCAGGGCTTGGAATACATGTTTGCGTGATGCTGGTGTCTGTATTTGCACTGGGCCTCCTCCCAGTGCCCCTTCACAGCCCCTCCCTTTCCTGCTCTGGCTCCTTGGAGCAATCATGTCTGGCTCCCCTGAGGGACACTTGGCCTCTTCCTGCCTCTGCTCCCTTTTAGCTCTTCTCTGCTTTCAATAAGGCAATGACTGTATCATCCAGCCACTGAACCACACTGTCCAGTCCACTGAATAAATATGAAAAGAGGAGGGAAGAAAGGAGACAAGTTTGGGTGTGAGACCTACTGGGACCACAGTAAATCCCAGCTGACAGGCTCATGGGAAGGGTGAAGGCCCCGGGAACAGGAGAATGGGGCAGGTGTGGCCCTGGCAAGGCCAACCAAATGACCTGCTGTCTAGGCTCCAACATACGTGGTAAGCTCTGGGCCGTCTGTGATGCAAGCTCCAGCCTCGAGGGAAGAGACTGGGAAACTCCAGCAGGATGCTGGGGCCCCCACTAAGCAGACAGTGGGGTCAGAGCAGGGCTCAAGGTCTGTGGGGCAATGGAGTGCTGGGCAGGGAAACTGAGGCAGGAATCTTGTCCTTTTTTCTGAGCCAACCTAGGGGTAAACTTGCAGGCATGTGACCCTAAGGGTGACTTGGAAATATAGGCTTAGGCCTGTGGACAGTAGGAAGTCATCTTAGCCCCAAGGGCTGGCATTACTGAGGTTGTCAAGATACTTGCTGCCCATTAGGATGGTCTCAGACCTAGGTAGGGCTGGGTCTGCAGGTGGGCAGGGGTATTCAGCTTGGGGAGCAGGGAAGGAAATTCAGGTGAGAAGAAGTGAAGATGGTACCTCTCAGCACCCCATCTCTCCCACCCCAGGTTCCTGGCTGCAGAGAGGTCCCCCAAGTCCTGCTCTCCAAGGACATCTCAGAGTTGGTGTTTCCTACGGTTTAGGAGAGAAGGACCCGATAGCCTAATTGCAGCACGTTATATTAAAGTGTCAATGACTACTTGTTTTTTAAAAAAAGGGTCTGAGGACCTCAGAGCAGCCCCTCCTTGGTGTGATGTCAGGGGTGGTGGTGATGACTCAGCCAGGGGGTGCCATACATACCAGTAGCCTAATTGGAAGCTTCTTGCCCCCACTTCACACCCAAAACCAGAGGTCAGGGCTGGAGTTTCCACCAGGGGGTTTTCAATGGTATTATTCACAAACTGCTTCTGAATACCTAGAATGTGCCAGCACATTGTATGTGCTCCGTCAGCGAATTTAACAGCTTGTGGGCGTCATGTCCCGTTTTTACAGGTAAAAAATCTTAGACTCAGAGAAATGAACTAGTTTGCCCAGTCATACAGCAAGTAGGTAGTGGAGCCTGGCTCCAGCCCTGACATCTGATGATGAGAGGTGACAGCGTGCTGGCAGTCCTCACAGCCCTCGCTCGCTCTGGGTGCCTCCTCTGCCTGGGCTCCCACTTTGGCGGCACTTGAGGAGCGCTTCAGCCCACCACTGCACTGTGGGAGCCGGTTTCTGGGCTGGCCAAGGCCAGGGCCGGCTCCCTCAGCTTGCAGGGAGGTGTGGAGGGAGAGGAGTGAGCTGGAACCGGGGCTGCGCGCGGCACTTGCGGGCCAGCTGGAGTTCCGGGTGGGCGTGGGCTTGGCGGGCCCAGCACTCAGAGCAGCAGGGCAGCCCTGCTGGCCCCGGGCAATGAGGGGCTTAGCACCCGGGCCAGCGGCTGCGGAGGGTGTACTGGGTCCCCCAGCAGTGCCAGCCCACCGGCGCTGTGCTCGATTTCTTGCTGGCCCTTAGCTGCCTTCCCACGGGGCAGGGCTTGGGACCTGCAGCCTGCCATGCCTGAGCCTCCCACCCCCTCCGTGGGCTCCTGTGCGGCCGGAGCCTCCCCCATGAGCGCCGCGCCCAGTCCCATCAACCACCCAAGGGCTGAGGAGTGCGGGCGCGCGGTGCGGGACTGGCAGGCAGCTCCACCTGCAGCTCCTGTGCGGGATCCACTGGGCGAAGCCAGCTGGGCTCCTGAGTCTGGTGGGGAGGTGGAGAACCTTTATTTCTAGCTCAGGGATTGTAAATACACCAATCAGCACCCTGTGTCTAGCTCAGGGTTTGTGAATGTACCAATAGACACTCTGTATCTAGCTACTCTGGTGGGGCCTTGGAGAACCTTTATGTCTAGCTCAGGGATTGTAAATACACCAATCGGCACTCTGTATCTAGCTCAAGGTTTGTAAACACACCAATCAGCACCCTGTGTCTAGCTCAGGGTTTGTGAATGCACCAATGGACACTCTGTATCTAGTTACTCTGGTGGGGCCTTGGAGAACCTTTATGTCTAGCTCAGGGATTGTAAATACACCAATCGGCACTCTGTATCTAGCTCAAGGTTTGTAAACACACCAATCAGCACCCTGTGTCTAGCTCAGGGTTTGTGAATGTACCAATAGACACTGTATCTAGCTACTCTGGTGGGGCCTTGGAGAACCTTTATGTCTAGCTCAGGGATTGTAAATACACCAATCGGCACTCTGTATCTAGCTCAAGGTTTGTAAACACACCAATCAGCACCCTGTGTCTAGCTCAGGGTTTGTGAATGCACCAATGGACACTCTGTATCTAGCTACTCTGGTGGGGCCTTGGAGAACCTTTGTGTCTAGCTCAGGGATTGTAAAGGCACCAATCAGCGCCTGTCAAAACAGACCACTGGGCTCTACCAATCAGCAGGATGTGGGTGGGGCTAGATAAGCGAATAAAAGCAGGCTGCCCAAGCCAGCAGTTGCAACCTGCTGGGGTCCCCTTCCACACTGTGGAAACTTTGTTCTTTTGCTCTTTGCAATAAATCTTGCTACTGCTCACTCTTTGGGTCCACACTGCCTTTATGAGCTGTAACACTCATGGCAAAGGTCTGCAGCTTCACTCCTGAAGCCAGCGAGCCCACGAGCCCACAAGGAGGAACAAACAACTCTAGATGTGCCGCTTTAAGAGCTGTAACACTCACCGGGAAGGTCTGCAGCTTCACTCGTGAGCCAGCGAGACCACTAACTCACCAGAAGGAAGAAACTCCGAACACATTTGGACATCAGAAGGAACAAACTCCAGACATGCCGCCTTAAGAAGTGTAACACTCACCGAGAGGGTCTGCGGCTTCATTCTTGAAGTCAGTGAGACCAAGAACCCACCAATTCCGGATGCAATGTCGGGGGTGGTGGTGATGACTCAGCCAGGGGGTGCCATACATACCAGTAGCCTAATTGGAAGCTTCTTGCCCCCCTTCACACCCAAAACCAGAGGTCAGGGCTGCAATTTCCACCAGGGGGTTTTCAATGGTATTATTCACAAACTGCTTCTGAATACCTAGAATGTGCCAGCACTTTGCGTGTGCTCCGTCAGTGAATATAACAGCTTCTGAGCGTCATGTCCTGTTTTTACAGGTGAAAAATCTTAGAGAAATGAGCTAGTTTGCCCAGTCACATAGCAAGTAGGCAGTGGAGCCTGGCTCCATCCCTGACATCTGATGAGACCCCCAGGGCTGTGCTCTGCACACGGTTGGTGTCCCCGTGGGGCTGGCAATGGTCACGTGTCAGAAAGCATCCAACTGCAGGATGGTGTCAGGAATGATCTCACGTCTGACCAGTTCTGGTCCCAAATGAACCTGGCGCTCCTGCTCTGAAACCCACACCCCATCCCTAGCAGTCCCCTTCTCTGCTCCCTCTCAGCCCTCCTGGGTCCTTGGCTCTCCCGCCTCCCCTCTGTTTTAACCCCACCTTCTCATTCTTCCCTCTCTCTCGCCTGACCACAGTGGGAAGCGACTGCCCATCTTGGCTTTGGCACCCAGCCTGGGCATGACCTCTGGCGTTTGCTCTGAACCCCATGTCGGGAGCAGCAGGGAGAGAGGCCTCATCATCTTGGTCCCATGGTGCCAACCAGTTATACCAAACGTGCCCAGCCTCCCTCAATGGGCCACGCAGGGTAGGAGAGACAGAGGAGGAAGTGACAGAGTAAGCATGGTCCTGTAGGAGCCAGGAAGGCTCCTCTTCCTCCTGCCTTATCTCTCCTTCTGAGGAAGAGGCAAAGGCCCCATCCCACAGCACAAAACAAGCCAGGGGTTGGTGCCCTACTCTCCAGCGGGCGCTTAGAGTCCTGATGGCCTCCAAGGGTGCCGATCCCTGTCGGCTCGGGCCTGCTGTGAATTCACATGCTGTGACCCATTTCTTCTGGATGGAGGGGCTGGCCCCTGCAAAGCCACTGGCGAGAGAGGAAGGCCAGTCATTTGCGTTGGCTGGGGCTCTCTGCTGCCTGGCTCCGTGTGCGGTGTTCATTATTCCTGATCCCATGGCTCTGCCTGCAGCTGTGGCCGCCTCGCTCCATCCCGCCAGCTTCATTCCACCTAATGACCATTGGCCACCTGCACAGGAAGATAGATGATTGCTGTCACCCAGGCAGGTGTGTGACACGAAGGCACAAACTGAGAACGACAAGGGCAAACGCAGCAGTTGCAGACAGGCCGGGAGCTGGTTCTACCACTGGGGGAGGACAGATACCCCGGTTCAGGTCGTCTCACGGAATGCAGTTGCCCCTTGGCCTCCTCGTCTTTCCTCTCTGCCTCATTCCTGGAAGGCAACCAGCTCACCCGCATCAGGACCACTTGGCTGGCAGTGGCGCGGCGCTGTGGGCAGCTCCTCTGATCCCTCATCCTCTTCCCGCTGTGGATGCAAGGTGAGGCTCCCCAGTCTTACAATAACCCCAAGTGCTGGCTGCCTAGCCCTGGCCTTCTGCCTTTGGCCTGTTGCTGTCATTACTGTTTCTGCCCTATCTGTTACCAGCATCGGAGAAGGAGGAGCAGCAGAGGGGCAGGGACATCCCCTCCCATAGGACCCTCTGGTGGGAGAGCTCTCCTCCCACCAGGTTGTGAAATAGAGTGGTCCAGGACTGAGGGGGGTCACTAGGAGGTGGGCTAGAGGTGGTGCCTTGGTGTCCTGCCTCCCCTGCTCCCTTGAAGCCTCTCCAGGAAAGTGGCTCTGTGGTCACCAGGGAACTTGGGGTGAACCTGGGAGTGGCTCCTGGAGGACAAGGTCTGTTCTTCATTTGTTTCCCCACTCAGAGTCCCCCTGTGAATTCCATGTTCCTAGAACTGGTGCACTTGGCATCTTGGCAGTGCCTGGAGAATGAGAATGTTGGTTTCACTGTCACTGTCCTATCCCCTGGGTGGGGTGGGGAACAGAGCCTGTCCAGTAGAACTGAAGGGCCAACCCGGAGAAGTAGATGCATTGTCAAGTCTAAAGGTGGGGTGGGAGGTGATGGGGCCAAGGACCTCTCAGAACATGAGACCAAGTCAGAAGATCAGGAGCTGAGAAAATCCAGAAACAGAACTGGTGCAAACAAGGGCTCAGTGGCCTGCAACGAGGCTCAGTGAGATGGTGATCTTGCTGTGTGGGCCAGAGAGCGGGAGCCTTGCTAGGGGCCAGGCAGGCAGCCTTGAGCAGAGGTGACAAGTCTCATCTTCTCATGGAGTGAACGGCTGGACTTCAGAGAACACACATGGTCTAGCAGAGGCTCATGGGGTCCACCATGTGCCCACTCGGTGCCAGGCCCAGCACAGGAGGCAGAGGAGAAGTTGGTGAATGCACGCTCCTGAAGCAGGAAACCTGCTGTCTTTGTCTGTGTGGGCTGCTGCCACAGCATACCACACACTGGGAACTGTATCAACAACACAAGTTCATGTCTCACAGTTTTGGAGGCTGGAAAGTCTAAGACCAAGGCACCGGCAGATTCCATGTCTGGTGAGGGCCATTTCCGGCTCATGGATGGCATCTCACTGTGTCCTCACATGAGGGGCAAGGGATCTCTCTTGGGCCTCTTATATAAGGAAGCACATCTTACTCATGAGGATTGCACCCTCATGACCCACATCACCTCCCACAGGTCCCGCCTCCTAATACTATCACCTTGTGGGTAAGGAGTTCAGCCTAGGAATTTGGGGCTAAGGCACAAACATTCAGGCCATTGCATCTGCCTATCTTTTCCACTTATTTCCCTAACAACAGATAATAGTAGCTAACACTTATTTAGTGCTTAACGTGTGCCAGGCATTGTTCTAAGAAACATTTTCAACAGTTTTATTGAGATCTAATTCATGCTCTACGACTCACTGATTTAAAATGTACAGTTTGGCTGGGTGCAGTGGCCCACGCCTGTAATCCCAGCACTTGGGAGGCTGTGGCAGGTGAATTGCTTGAGCCCAGGAGTTTGAGACCAGCCTGGGCAACCCCATCTCTACAAAAAATATATATATGTAAAAGTGAGCGGAGTGTAGATGTGCACACCTGTAGTCCCAGCTACTGGCGAGGCTGAGGCAGGAGGATCACTTGAGCCCAGGAGTTCAAGGCTGCAGTGAGCTGTGACTGTGCCACTGCACTCTAGCCTGGGTAACAGAGCAAGACTCTAAAAAAAATAAAGTGTACAATTCAATGGCTTTAAGTATATTTACAGAGTTATGCCACCATTACTACAATAAATCTTAGAACATTTTGTTACTCCTAAACAAAACCCTGTATCCATTAGCAGTCCCACTTCCCTTCCTCCAGCCCCATGCAATCACTAATCTACTTTCTGTCTGTACATTTCCCTGTTCTGGACATTTCCTGTAAATGGAATTGTACAATATGTGGACCTTTATGGCTGGCTTCTGTCACTTAGCATAATGTTTTCAAAGTTCATCCTTGTGGTGGCGTGTGTCATTACTGCATTCCTTTTTATTGACAAACAATACTCGATTCTACAGATAGCCCACTTTTTATTTATCCATTCATCAGTAGATGGATGTTTGGGGTGTTTCTACTTTTCGGTTGTTATGAACATTTGTGTACAAGTTTTTGTGTGGACATATGTTCTCATTTCTTATTCTCAGAAACTTTAAGAAGTAGGTAACATCATCAGGCCTAAGGCTTAGAGAGGGTCATTAGCTTGGCCAAGTTCACATAACTTGTTGTTTTGTTTTTGTTTTTGTTTTTGAGTCTTGCTGTGTTGCCCAGGCTGGAATGCAGTGGTGTGATCTCAGCTCACTGCAACCTCCGCTTCCCAGGTTCAAGCGATTCTCCTGCCTCAGACTCCCGAGTAGCTGGGACTACAGGTGTGCACCACCATGCCCAACTAATTTTTGTATTTTTAGTAGAGACAGGGTTTCACCATGTTGGCCAGGCTGGTCTCGAACTCCTGAACTCAGGTGATCCACCTGCCTGGGCCTCCCAATGTGCTGGGATTACAGGGGTGAGCCACCACACCCAGCGGTGCAAGCAGAGAGAGAAGCCCAGGCAGTCTTGCTCCAGAGTGGGGCCTGCAGCCACTGTGCTCCATCACCTGAAAGATGGCCTGGTGCACTCAGCAGGCACTTATGGAATGAGAGGCCGAGTCAGACAGGGGCCCTGCTCTCCAGAGACTGGTACCGCGGTTGCCTCCTAGTAGACAGCTTCTCTCTAATTAATCTTTGCAATACTCTCGGCTGAAAACACAGACAGGAGAAAGTCAGCTGGAAGCAGCTATTCAAAAGTGAGATGTGCCTGATGTCAGCTGCAGATAGGGACACTTTCAGCCAGGGGTGAGGCTGCAGGTTCCTGAGGGAGGGAAGAGCCAGCACTGGGGCCCGAAAGATTTGAAAAGTTATAAAAAACTTCCTTTTCAGAGAGGCAAATGGGAAAACTACTTTTTTTTTTTTTTTTTTTTTTTTTGAGACAGAGTCTGGCTCTGTTGCCCAGGCTGGAGTGCAGTGGCACAATCTCGGCTCACTGCAACCTCTGCCTCCTGGGTTCAAGTGATTCTCCTGCCTCAGCCTCTCGAGTAGCTGGGATTACAGGTGCCTGCTGCCATACCCGGCTAATTTTTGTGTTTTTTAGTAGAGATAGGATTTCACCATGTTGGCCAGGCTGGTCTCGAACTCCTGACCTCAGGTGATCTGCCTGCCTTGGCCTCCCAAAGTGTTGGGATTACAGGTGTGAGCCACCACGCCTGGCCGGAAATCTACTGTTTCAAAGATGAGTGACATTGAAGCTCACTTGTGAGTCTGGTGGCCTCTCTGCCTTAGGCCGTAGACTGCCTTTTCCACGTTACCTGTCACATGAGGACCAGGATGGCTGATCCTGAGCTGGGATTCTGGGGACAGCTGAGCCAAGTCATCTAGAACTGCAACTAGAGTGGCAAGTGCCAAGGTTCAAGACCCGGGAGGTGGAAACCCTCATCCTGCCTCCAGGCAAGTTAGGAGCTGATGCTTAAGGTTAAAACCCCAGCCGACCCCAGCAGACCTGGGCAGATCCTGACAGACTCCAGCGGACCCATTCCCCAGAGCCCAGCCTGCTGTCCCGCTGTCTGCAAGGGCGGTCTCAAAGACTTTGCTCACAGTGCTCTTCCCTGCCCTTCATACCAGCATCTACTCCATAGGCACTTCCATGTTTTCAGGAGGCAACACTGACTTTTACAAACCAGACAGTCATCCACATGAGCCTCAGACACAGCTCTGACCCTTTTACTCCCAAATCAAAACCTTTCAGTGTTCACAGAATTAAGTGCAAACCTCTTGCGGGGCACTCAGCACCCTCTGGCCCAGCTCCTGTCTTCCTTCAGGTTCTTGCTTTCGGCAGATCTAACCTTTCGTCTCCCCTGTCTACCTCTCCCTCCCCAGCCCAGCATTCTGGGTTCCAGCCTCTCCTCCTCCTTCCCTGCACAAGTTTCTCTTTTGCTTCCCAATCTTTGCTCAAGCTGATCTCTTGGCCTGGGACTACTCCAGATCAACTCCCACCTCCTCCAGGAAGCCTTCCTGGTCCCTCTGGCCATAGGGAATCTCTCCCTTCCTCCACTTTACCCCCATCTCTTGTAGCACGTCTCCCTCATCTGCAGTTTCCAGCGTCATTTGTTTATCTTGTTCCTGGGGGCAGGGGCTAAATTGCCTTTGTGTCTGCTCATTCTGTAGGCCTGGCAGAGTGCTGACACATAGTAGGTGTTCAATAGATGGGTTGCCAGATTGAGCTGAAAACTTCCAGGGAAAAGAGTCTGTAACTTATGTGTCCTGAGTCACACAGCCACAGACAGCCGAGTGTCCTAATGCCCTTTGTGCCTAATTCTGGCATAAAGACACTTTCTCCTGCAGAGAAACTTCCCAGTCCCACAACTCCCCCAGCAAGTGAGCAGCGAGTTTAGAGTAAGGAAGGCTCCCAAGAAACCTTCTCCATGGTGACATCGGCCACTGGCAGGCAGGGTTTAAGGGAGGACTGAATTGGTTTCTACCAATATAGAGGCTGGTGTCTTGTCTTGTCTTCCTTTCTTCCTATTACTCTTTAAATAAAAGCAACAACTGTGCATGATATAAAAACTTGACCAGTACAGAAAGATCTAGAAAAATGATTAAAATCTCCCTCCTTTTCTCTGACCCCAATCCTCGTCCCCAAAGTTTCCTATGTATCCCACCTGAAAAAAGTATGCATTTATCTGCATATAAACATATATCATTTTAAACAGTTACATAGGGGAGCAAGGTATGCGTACACTATTCCATATCTGGCCTTTGCCCCATTTATTTAATGATATATCTTCAGGGTCTTTTACTCTGAGTCTAGAACTTTGCCTCCTTATGTCTAATCACTGCAGACTATTCTGTTGTATGGATGGGCTGAAATTGATTTGGCCCGCTTTGACAAACTGAGAGTCATTTGGGTGGCCTCCAACTTTTGGAGTGACCATCATGTGTGCACAGCTCGATGTTTTTTGGTGCATGTATCCATTAGGGGGCACCTAGTGGTAGAATCGCAGAATTAAAGGAAACCTGCATTAGAAATGTCAGCTGAGGCCCGGCGCGGTGGCTCACACCTGTAATCCCAGCACTTTGGGAGGCCAAGGCGGGAGGATCACTTGAGGTCAGGAGTTTGAGACCAGCCTGGCCAAGATGATAAAACTCCGACTCTACTAAAAATACAAAAATTAGCTAGGCATAGTGGCGGGCGCCTGTAGTTCCAGCTACTCAGGAGGCTGAAGCAGGAGAATTGCTTCAACCTGGGAGGCAGAGGTTGCAGTGAGTCAAGATTGTGCCACTGCAATCCAGCCTGGGAGACAGAGCAAGACTCAGTCTCAAAAAAAAAAAAAGAGTCAGCAGAATTGCTAGAAAGACTGCACCTGCTACTTTCCCACCAGCTGCGTAGAAGGGCACGGCTGGTTTCCCAGCAGGCACCAGTACCTGAGACACCTTTGCCCTTTGTTCAGGGTGTGCCCTTTGTGCTCTGGGGAGCTGTCCTCCTCGGCTCCCTCTCCTTTCCTCTGTCCTGCCTCAGGTTCCGTCTCTGGTCAGGTCTTCGGGCTGCCAAGCGCTCAAGTGAAAGTTGAAGCATCAGACAAGCCTATTGTTTGGCACCCAAGATGCTTAACAGTAAATCAATTCAAAAGTAGCCTGAGTTCAAGTGTTCTTCTAAGGTGAACCAATCAAGTTGATCTGGTGGAATTTATTCAAATTTTTGTACCCTCTTAATCTCTTTGTAGAAAAGATGAAGAAGACCCAGCATGGTGGCTCAGGCCTGTAATTCTAGCACTTTGGGAGGCTGAGGTGGGAGGATTGCTTGAGCCCAGGAGTTCGAGACCAGTCTGAGCAATATAGTGAGATCCCCATCTCTACACAAAATAATAAAATAAAATTTTAAAAAAAGCAAATAGGAATAGATGTTCATTTGAATCAATGTATACAATTTTGGTGGAAGGGCTGTGTGTATCTGAGAGCGGCAAGACCAGACCAAGTGATGTAAGGCGAGCAGGTCCGGGGCACAGGCTCCTGCAGGCCCCACAAAGATTAGGGGCCCCTAGGACACAGGCTGTGCCTGCGTGAGCGGCTCCTGTCAGCCACCCCACCATGCCCTTTTCCCTTCACCCACCATGCTCCAGACACATCTGGACTTTCTTCCAGGCCTTGCTAAGGGCTCATGCCCGTCACCCATGCTCTGCCTCTTCCTGGACCCCTCTTTTCTGCCTTCCACATGGCCAGCTCCTTCTTACCTTCAGGTCTCAGAGAGGCCTTTCGTCCCTCTGTCCTCCCCACTCTTCCAAAGGACACTCTGCCAAGTCCTTCACAGCATCATTCCGTCCTTATTAACATCTGTTTTTTTTGTTTGCTGTCTACTTTCCCCGCCATAGGGTGTCAGCGCCACGCTCTGCCTGTCAGCGCGTTGCCCAGTGCACAGGGCCTCATGCGAGGAGTCACTTGGTAGATGTGAAAAAAAGGCATGCATCTGGCTGGGGGTGGTGGCTCACGCCTGTAATCCCAGCACTTTGGGAGGCCAAGGCGGGCAGATCACGAGGTCAAGAGATTGAGAGCAGCCTGGCCAACATGGTGAAACTCTGACTGTACTAAAAATACAAAAATTAGCTGAGCGTGGTGGTGCACGCCTGTAATCCCAGCTACTCGGGAGGCTGAGACAGCAGAATCTCTTGCACCCGGGAGGTGGAGCTTGCAGTGAGCCGAGATCGTGCCACTGCACTCCAGCCTGGCGACAGAGCGAGACTCCACCTCAAAAAAAAAAAAAAGCATGCATCTATGAATGAAAAACCAAATTAGGAAAAGTGAAGGAGGAAAGAAAAAATTAAAGGAGATCTTCAGTGAAAGTAAATAAGTCCCCCACTTCACCAGGCAGCAACAAAGAGGAGCGTCCACTTCTGGTGGAGATCAGGCTACATCAGCCATTGACATTTCCTGACCTAGGAGCTTCTAGTCCCTCTGAGGAGGGGGATCCTGTGAGAGGGCAGTTGCTATGTAGGTGGAGCTGAGAGGTGATTTCTGGCTGCTCCCAAACTATGCCAAAGAGGCAGAGAGATGTGGTAAGTGTACAAGAATGACACAGGAGTTTATGGGAGTTTAAGGCCTCTCTGACCAGCCTGAGAATAAAGCATTAGGGAAAAAGGCACTGGGGAGAAGTTGCCAGGAATTCTCAGCATCAAGCAGGAGGCTACCCACTTAATGTTTGGTATGGCGTTAGAGGCTGTACTCAATGGGATAATCAGATAAGCATTTTTTTTTTTTTCCTGAGACAGAGTCTTGTTCTGTTGTCCAGGATAGAGTGCAATGGCATGATCTCGGCTCACTGCAACCTCCGCCTCCCAGGTTCAAGCTATTCTCCTGCCTCAGCCTCCTGGGTAGCTGGGATTACAGACGCCCGCCACCACGCCCGGCTAATTTTTGTATTTTAGTAGAGATGGTGTTTCACCATGTTGGCCAGGATGGTCTCAAACTCCTGACCTCGTGATCTGCCCGCCTCAGCCTCTCAAAGTGCTAGGATTATAGGCGTGAGCCACCACACCTGGCCCAGATAAGCATTTTAAACACTGACACCCCTAATTGCCCTGTTACAAGACATAACAGATGTGGACTGTCATACACTAACTACTGAGAAAAATAATTTGAGCTGCCCCCAGGTGGTGCTGCCTGCCAGCCAACCATTCACTGTGGGCAGTCGCTGTCTTTGTTCAACAGAATATGCGCAACTATTTGAACATTTTACTGTGCTTTGTCCATGTTGTTTTATAAAAACAAGTGGAAAGTAGAAAAAAAGAGTAATCTCAAAAATAAGCAATATAAGTTTTCTATGCTTAATACACTTGCTTCCAAAATGGAGATCAGTGGCCAATCTTTGGGTTCAATTGAATGCTTACTGGACTTAAGTGAGTCCACTGTAGACTTAATGGCAAAGGAAAAGAATGACATATAAGAAAATGCTATAAATATGTAATTGGAATTTAAAACTATTTTGGACCTCTCAGAATCAGGGCCACTACGAGCTAAATGGTGTCTTGTGCAAATTGGGAAAAAGAATTCCTTTCTTTTCTGGATAAGTACAACTCTACATCAGGATACACATCTAGATTTCAGTCTAACCCTTGGTCAGATGCCCTTGTATAGTGTACAGCCTTACCAACTGTACAGTGCTGCCTGGGATGGAACAACCACTTATAATGTGTGAGTCTCTTATTGCACTTCTATACAGTTAATTTGATATATATTTTCATATTTATAAAAGCAGAGGACAGGCTGTGTACAGTTTTTCTGTTCACTTACTTGTTAAATTAGAAGGCTTGTCTCATATTTGAGACATCCCTATGTAATTTGAGAATGCAGGATCATTAGCTATGAAAAACTGCCTGAAGGGCAAGACCAGGGTTCACATTCCCCTCCTTCAGCAACCCTACTGCCTTTTTAGAGCAGGAGCTGCTCTTTACCTTGTTTCCTAGTTATTTGGATGGCTTCTTCTTCTACTAGATTGTCAACTCTCTGAGGGCAAGAGCTGTTTGTCTCATTTGTTTCTTTACTTCTAGCAAACAGTACGGAAACTTGTGGGGGTTCGTTGATTTCACTTTGATAGACAATGACAAGAATTTCTGCAATAATTATTGGTATAATGTAGAAGGGTTCATATATTTTCTCCAGGTGCTTGCACCTCCTGAGCTTCTATAGCCTTCTGAGCATATGCAGCACCTGGCTAACTGATTTGCTTTTATTTTGGAGGTTGATGGGAAAACCACTCAGACACCAGTAGGTTTTATGGCTCATGGACGGTTGTTAAGTATCAGATGTTACTCAGGACTGAGTCATGCCTTCTCAAAAGGACTGCATTCAGAGACTGGCGGGTTCTAGTACTTTCAATGAATAGTGCATTTTTTTAGTGGGTTCCTTCCTATCCATGCCTGGGAGCATGGGCTGAGCTTTTGGCATAAGCCAAATGGGATAAAGGGTCAGATGGGGGAAAAAGGAAGCACCCACAGTGGCCGTACATGTGATGGGCTTTGGCCAGCACCGCGGACTGTGGAATGGAATGGCTTAGGTCCTCTTCATGAAGGAATAACTCTGGGATACCCTTAGGAAAACTGCAGGACCCTCTCAGTTGGCCACACAATGGAGCTGCATCAGCTGGATGCTGCCTCAAAGAGGAGTGAGTTGTCATTTCCCGAATGTTACAAATCTGGAAATTATCTTACGTTGGAAAAGCAATGACTGTTCCTGCACTCTCCCCCAATTTTCTGAAAACTTTGATTTTTTTAGGATATTCTGAGGAGAGTAAAAACCCACAGCTGTGGCCAGGTGTGGTGGCTCACGCCTGTAATCCTAGCACTTTGGGAGATAGAGACAGGTGGATCACCTGAGGTCAGAAGTTCAAGGCCAGCCTGGCCAACATGGTGAAACCTTGTCTCTACTAAAAATACAAAAATTAGTTGGGCGTGGTGGCACATGCTTGTAGTCCCAACTACTCAGGAGGCTGAGGCAGGAGAATCGCTTGAATCCAGGAGGCGGAGATTGTAGTGAGCTGAGATCACGCCATTGCACTTCAGACTGGGAGACAAGAACAAAACTCTGTCTAAAACAAACAAACCAACCAACCCACAGATGCTCCTTCTAAGCTATGTTTTATGCCACAGGCCCTTGGGTAATGTGTTTCCACGTCTCCCCAGATAGAATACCACTCATTTTAGCTTAATGTCTTTGTTCTTGAAATTGTCCATCTCACCCAATTTTCCTCCCATCTCAGAGTCAGGAATAAAGCTTACCTTGTTCAGCAAGTGGAGTACTGGCTCTTGGGTGGAGGAAATGTATTCACAATTTACAGATAAACCTCACAAGCTTGTTTCTGATCAGCAATTGCTTTGAGAGTGAATCTCTCCTCAAACTCCACCAGCAGATTGTGTTCTGTGTTGCCTTTCTCGGCAGCTTTCTGGATCCTCCTGGCCTAGGAACAGCTCTTCTCGGGCTTCATGCTTATTTTCTGTAAAATGAGCAGGAAGTCAATGTCTCCTAAAGTCTTGCCATTTCAAAGTGTGCTCCTGGGACAAGGGGAATCTGCAGCACTCTGAAACTTGCAAGAAATGCAAAAAAAAAAAAAAAAAAAAAAAAAGAAAATTCAGGCATTGCACCAGGACTTCAGAATCTGTGTCCCCAGGTGATTGGCTTGTACATGGAAGGTCAAGAAGAGCTACTCTGAAGTCGCCTTATGGCTATAAAGCTTTATGATTCTTTGGGAAGGTATCCTGTAGCAACAGCCAAAACACACTGAGTCCTTAACTCTGTGCCAGGGATCCTTACATGAGCTCACCTCATCCTCAATCCTCATGATTACAAGCCCGAGGCAGGGATAATCATAATTCATATTTTACAGATGAGAAAGCTGACACTTGGCTCAGA
Source organism: Pongo abelii (assembly GCF_028885655.2). Lineage (NCBI taxonomy): Eukaryota > Metazoa > Chordata > Mammalia > Primates > Hominidae > Pongo > Pongo abelii. The sequence goes on along the minus strand of NC_071993.2, from coordinate 125,854,558 downwards.
GAAACTGGCTTCCTTGGCGGAGGTCACTCAGCTAATTGGGTACAGAGCTCGATCCACTGTCAGGTCAGCCTGACTTCAACCTCCCCTCTATGTGGTGTTGCCTCAGGGGTCCAAGGCAAGGTTTTGACCTGTGAACTTTGTATTGTCAGATGATGAGTTTGCCAGGTCGTGAGTGGGAGAGAGTCATTCCAGAGGAGAAAAGAACCAGACGAGTGGCCCAGAGGCAGGAGAAAGTTGGGCAAGTCCAGAAGGTGGTCTGAGATTTAGTTTTAACAAAATGAATGTTAATTTGGTATGAGCTTGTTTCTGTTGATCACAGGGTGAGAGGAGGGAGAGATAGTCAGGTTACCGAAATTACCAGCAAGTTTAGATGAAATCTAATGACATTTTAATGTGTTTTCTGAAGATACTGTCTATTGAACTGAAATGTATTACACCAGTGAAGTATGCTCATTGTTCTGAAGAAAGATCATTCTTGTGGATTGACTTTGATTTTTGGAATTTTGCTGCCAATATGTAAAAAAGGTCAACTTCACCCTTGCTACTTAAAGCAACTCCCAGTCAATAGAGCCTAGAAGTCTCTCTTTGGAAGGATGGATGTTACCAAGGAATCGCATATTTGAAATTCTTCCTGCACTTGCCAGGTTCTGAAGTTGTCCTCAGGGGGTCCCCATTTCACTGGGGAAAGGATCAAAGAGTCATATAGAGAGGCCAGAAGTAATTTCCTAACATAGTAGAGCCACGGTAGAACCCTCAAAGTCAAATCTCAGAGCCATCCATTGGAGTGAACATTCTTTTTTTTTTTTTTTTTTAATTATTGTTATACTTTAAGTTCTGGGATACATGTGCAGAACATGCAGGTTTGTTGGATAGGTATACACGTGCTATGGTGGTTTGCTGCACCTGTCAACCCGTCATTTACATTAGGTATTTCTCCTAAAGGTATCCCTCTCCTAGCTCCCCACTCCCCAACTGCCACAGTGTGTGATGTTCCCCTCCCTGTGTCCATGTGTTCTCATTGTTCAGCTCCCACTTATGAGTGAGAACATGCAGTGTTTGGTTTTCTGTTCCTATGTTAATTTGCTGGGAATGATGGTTTTCAGCTTCATCCATGTCCCTGCAAAAGACATGAACTCATCATTTTTATGGCTGAATAGTATTCCATGGTGTATATGTGCCACATTTTCTTTATCCAGTCTATCATTGATGGGCATTTGGTTGATTCCAAGTCTTTGCTATTGTGAACAGTGCTGCAATAAACATACATGTACATATGTCTTTATAGTAGAGTGACTTATAATCCTTTGGGTATATACCCAGTAATGGGATTGCTGGGTCAAATGGCATTTCTGGTTCTAGATCCTTGAGGAATTGCCACACTGTCTTTCAAAATGGTTGAACTAATTTATACTCCCCCTAACAGTGTGGAGGAATAGCATTCCTATTTCTCCACATCCTCTCCAGCATCTGATGTTTCCTAACTTTTTAATGATCGCCATTCTAATGGGTGTGAGATGGTATCTCATTGTGGTTTTGATTTGCATTTCTCCAACGACCAGTGATAATGAGCTTTTTTTCATGTTTGTTGGCTGCATAAATGTCTTCTTTTGAGAAGTGTGTTATATCCTTTGCCCACTTTTTGATGGGGTTGTTTTTTTCTTGTAAATTTGTTTAAGTTCTTTGTAGATTCTGGATATTAGCCCTTTGTCAGTGGATAGATTGCAAAAATTTTCTCCCATTCTGTAGGTTGCCTGTTCACTCTGATACTTTCTTTTGCTGTGCAGAAGCTCTTTAGTTTAATTAGATCCCATTTGTCAATTTTGGTTTTTGTTGCCATTGCTTTTGGTGTTTTAGTCATGAAGCCTTTGTCAATGCCTATGTCCTGAATGGTATTGCCTAGGTTTTCTTCTAGGGTTTTTATGGTTTTAGGTCTAACATTTAAGTCTTTAATCTATCTTGAGTTAATTTTTGTATAAGGTGTAAGGAAGGGGTCCAGTTTCAGTTTTCTGCATATGGCTAGCCAGTTTTCCCAACACTATTTATTAAATAGGGAATCCTTTCCCCATTGCTAGTTTTTGTCAGGTTTGTCAAAGATCAGATGGTTATAGATGTGTGGTGTTATTTCTGAGGCCTCTGTTCTGTTCCATTGGTCTATATATCTGTTTTGGTACCAGTACCATGCTGTTTTGGTTACTGTAGCCTTGTAGTATAGTTTGAAGTCAGGTAGCATGATGCCTCCACCTTTGTTCTTTTTGCTTAGGATTGTCTTGGCTGTATGGGCTATTTTTTGGTTCCATGAAACTTAAAGTATTTTTTTCTAATTCTGTGAAGAAAGTCAATGGTAGCTTGATGGGGATAGCATTGAATCTATAAATTACTTTGGGCAGTATGGCCATTTTCATGATATTGATTCTTCCTATCCATGAGCATGGAATGTTTTTCCACTTGTTTGTATCCTCTCTTATTTCCTTGAGCAGTGGTTTGTAGTTCTCCTTGAAGAGGTCCTTCACATCCCTCATAAGTTGTATTCCTAGGTATTTTATTCTCTTTGTAGCAATTGTGAATGGGAGTTCTGGAGTGAACATTCTTTAAGCCCATCTTTAAAGAGTTTGTTAAAGGTCCTCACTCAGGGATGAATCACTTTGATAGAAACATGAGAAAGAAAAGAAAACCCCCTCCCCCTCTCCCCTTTCTTCGGTCTCCCTCTCCTTTTTTTGGTCTCCCTCTGTTGCTGAAGCTGGACTGTACTGCCATGATCTCGGCTCGCTGCAACCTCCCTGCCTCGGGCTCCTGTGATTCTCCTGCCTCGGCCTGCCGAGTGCCCGGGATTACAGGCACGTGCCGCCACGCCTGACTGGTTTTTGTATTTTTGGTGGAGACGGGGTTTCGCCGTGTTGACCAGGCTGGTCTCCAGCTCCTGGCCTCCAGTGATCTGCCTGCCTCGGCCTCCCGAGGTGCTGGGATTGCAGACAGAGTCTCGCTCACTCAGTGCTCAATGTTGCTCAGGCTGGAGTGCAGTGGCGTGATCTCCGCTCGCTACAACCTCCACCTCCCAACCGCCTGCCTTGGCCTCCTAAAGTGCTAAGATTACAGCCTCTGCCCCGCCGCCACCCCGTCTAGGAAGTGAGGAGCGTCTCTGCCTGGCCGCCCATCGTCTGGGATGTGAGGAGCCCCTCTGCCCCGCCACCCCGTCTGGGAAGTGAGGAGAACCTCTGCCTGGCCGCCATCCCGTATAGGAAGTGAGGAGCATTTCTGCCTGGCTGCCCATCATCTGGGATGTGAGGAGCGCGTCTGCCCGGTCGCTCCGTCTGGGAGGTGAGGAGCACCTCTGCCCGGCCGCCCCGTCTGGGAGGTGAGGAGCGCCTCTGCCCGGCCGCCCCGTCTGGGAGGTGAGGAGTGCCTCTGCCCGGCCGCCACCCCGTCTGGGAGGAAGTGAGGAGCGCCTCTGCCCGGCCGCCCCGTCTGGGAAGTGAGGAGCGCCTCTGCCCGGCGGCCCTGTCTGGTAGGTGAGGAGCGCCTCTGCCTGGCTGCCACCCTGTCTGGGAGGAAGTGAGGCGCGCCTCTGCCCGGCCGCCCCGTCTGGGAGGTGAGGAGCGCCTCTGCCCGGCCGCCCCATCTGGGAAGTGAGGAGGACCTCTGCCCGGCCGCCCCATCTGGGAGGTGAGGAGCGCCTCTGCCCGGCCGCGCCATCTGGGAAGTGAGGAGCGCCTCTGCCCGGCCGCCCTGTCTGGGAGGTGTACCCAACAGCTCCAAAGAGACAGCGACCATAGGGAGCGGGCCATGAGGACGATGGCGGTTTTGTTGGAAAGAAGGGGGGTAAGTGTGGGGAAAGGAAGGAGAGATCAGATTGTTGCTGTGTCTGTGTAGAAAGAGGTGGGCATAGGAGACTCCATTTTGTTCTGACTAGGAGAAATTCTTCTGCCTTGGGATGCTGTTGATCTATGGCCTTTCCCCCAGCCCCGTGCTCTCTGAAACATGTGCTGTGTCAACTCAGGGTTAAATGGATTAAGGGTGGTGCAAGATGTGCTTTGTTAAACAGATGCTTGAAGGCAGCATGCTCTTTAAGAGTCATCACCACTCCCTAATCTCAAGTACCCAGGGACACAAACTCTGCAGAAGGCCACAGGGACCTCTGCCTAGGAAAACCAGAGACCTTTGTTCATGTGTTTATCTCCTGACCTTCTCTCCACTATTATCCTATGACCCTGCCATATCCCGCTCTCCGAGAAACACCCAAGAATGATCAATAAATACTTAAAAAAAAAAAAAAAAAAGAAAAGAAAACCTATACATCCTTCTCTATAACTTGGAGTTTCCTCTTCTGAGGAGGTATCTGAATCATCTAGGAAGAATTGAACTATAAGGTACAAAACCTGCAAAGAAAGGTGGCTTAAACCATGAGGACAGGTACCAAGTAGCCCTGAATTAGGGCAGCTCCAAAGCTTGCCAATTGGGTGGATTTTCAATGACATTTTGAACTTGGGCTCTTCCCAATCTGTCTTCTTCAGCCTGTTGGTTTGTCCTCTCACTGGCCCCCTCATGGTCCCAAGATGGCGACAACAGTTCCAAAAGTCTACTGGCATGATAAAAGGAAGAATCATCTCATGAATCTCTTTCAAAGAGGAGGGAAGCCTTTCCAGAAAGCCCCTCAGCTGACTCCTCACATCTTATTGGCTGTAACTGTGTTATATGCTATGCTCTCTCTTCAACCAATTGCCAACAAACTACAATTGGCTTGGATTGGTTAAGATTTTTTCCCTGTAGTTGAAGAGGGCACCTTCCCTGAATGCTTGTCCAAGCCAGGCAGAGGGTGAAATCCTGAAGAAAATCAAGGTTCTACCAGCAGCAAAGAATGGATTTGGGTAGACAACCAATAAGAGCTGCTATTAACAATCATTTATTAAGGCCTGGCGTGGTGGCTCACACCTATAATCCTAACACTTTGGGAGGCTGAGGTGGGTGGACTGCCTGAGCTCAAGAGTTCAAGACCAGCCTGGGCAACATGGTGAAACTCTGTCTCTACTAAAAATACAAAAAATTAGCTGGCGTGATGGCACGCCTGTAGTCCCAGCTACTTGGGAGACTGAGGCACAAGAATCTCTTGAACCTGGGAAGCAGAGGTTGCAGTGAGCCAAGATTGCACCACTGCACTCCAGCCTGGGCAATAGAGCGAGACTGTCTCAAAAACAAAACAAAACAAACAAAAAAACCAATCACATTAAAAATAACAAAACATTTCTTCAACTTCTGAAATCAAGGGGTGTAATATTCAATTATTATATAGAAATGCTGCATAACAGCCACAACAATTTCAGAGGCATAAAACAATAATAGCCATTGATTGAGCTCATCTGTCTGTGGGTCAGCTGGACGTAGTCTAAAGTAGACTAGGCCTGGCTGGACATGGCTCAGCTCCACCTCTTATCCTTCTCCTGCGACCACAGACTGGTTTGGGCATGTTCTTCTTGCCAAGACGGTCGAGGTACAAAAGCCCAGGCCCAGAGTGTAGGTCTGTTCCAAGCCTCTTCTTGCATCATGTCTGCCAACATCCCATTGGCCAAAGCAGGTCTCATGGCCAACCATGGCATCGGTGAGGCAGAAAGCCATATGATGCCCACTTCATGGAAAGTACCAGAGTCAAATGACCGAGGGTGTAAATACAGGCAAGGGTGACAAACTGGAGTCAATGATGCAATCTACCACACAAGAGGAAAGAAAGAAAATATTACATTGAAAATAAAATTGGGCCGGGTGTGGTGGCTCATGCCTGTAATCCCAGCACTTTGGGAGGCCGAGGCAGGTGGATCACCTGAGGTCAGGAGTTCAAGACCAACCTGACCAACATGGTGAAACCCTGTCTCTTCTAAAAATACAAAAACTTAGCTGGGCGTGGTGGTGGGCATCTATAATCCCAGCTATTGGGAGGCTGAGGCAGGAGAATCACTTGAACCTGGGAGGTGGAGTTTGCAGTGAGCCGAGATCACGCCATTGCACTCCAGCCTGGGCAACAAGAGGGAAACTCCATCTCAAAAAATAAATAAATAAATAAATAATAAAAATAAAAAAATAAAATTAAGTGTAACTTTAAATATCCTTTTTTTTTTTTTTAAAAAAAAACTGTACTTTAAAGATTTAAAATCTTTCTTTAGAGTACAAAAGAATTAGAGGATGTTCAGGTGTATATAAACATTAAAAAATTCTGTGTGGGTATGTGTGTATAGATAGCAAAGGGTCTCAAAAGCAGATTTTTCTAGCTCTGAATGCCACCACTATCTATTGTTCTATTAGCACTATATATTAGGGTATCAGTTTCACAGAGCTAACTACTCCCATTGCTCCCTCTCCCCCTCTTCAAAAGCAATCTGTACAGTCTATATTGAGGAAATAAATGAAAACCACTGAAATGAGAACAAACAAGGCTGTTTATTTAGAACGGAAACTCAAAGGCAGGCAGGGGAATGGGGAAGCTTTATGGTGAAGAAAAAGGAAGATTTTGCGTGTACTTTGATTGGAGGTTGTTGGCCTAGGGAAGCTGGAGGCAGACTAATTAGAAACAGGGCGTTTTATGTGATTGGTCCTGAGTTGGTTGGAAGCAGGGGCAAAAAATAGGGAAGCTGGCAGTTGTTGCCCAAGGCCTGACTTTTCTGGCTGATTGCTGCAGAGGCTGTGGTTTGGCTTCTGGGCAAGTGACTGCTAAGTTTGTGGATCAGAGGTCTACAGTCATCTAAGGTCTGGCCCCTGGCCATTTGTATATTCAGTCTCTCAAGACACATCAGAGAAAGCTCCAACTTCTCAGCATGGAATAAAGAGCCCTTCACACTTGACTCCAAGCAAGGCGGAGTTTCTGATCCCCTCTCCCAACATCAGAGCCACCTCTATCCACAGACACATCCAGATCCCACCTCACCAAACCAACCATGGCAGATCTTCCATGTCCCCCATACAGAGTGTGTCCTTCTCATGCCATACCTTTTCCTGAACTTGCCTTTGGCCTGAATACCTCTCCATTGCTTTACACCTGTCCATCAAGAATGGGCCAAGAGCCTGCACCCTGCACCTTTTCTCAATCTCTTTTCCTCCACCTTACCCAGTTCTACCCCAAACAGAATTAATTGCTTTTTTCTCTGTGGTCCCTGAACTACTTACATGTACATGTATTGGAGTAGAGGAACCGCATTGTGCTAAAGGCATTTGCTACCGCTTTTTCCCTTCCCCTATGCTGTGAATACCCTGAAGAAGAACATTATGCTTTATTTGTTTCTAGTATAGGACTCCGCAGATAGTAGTCTCACAACAAAGGCTTTTTTGAAGGAAGAACAGAGGAAGGAAAGAAGGAAGCAAAGAAGAGGGAAGGAAAGGAAGGTCATAGGTAGGGTTGACAGATAAAATATGGGATACCCAGTTAAACTTGAATTTCAGATGAATAACGAATAATTTTTAGTATAAATATGTTTCATATATTGCATTTGTAGTTTTTTTTTTTTTTGAGACGGAGTCTCGCTCTGTTGCCCAGGCTGGAGTGCAGTGGCGTAATCTCAGCTCACTGCAAGCTCCGCCTCCCGGGTTTTCGCCATTCTCCTGCCTCAGCCTCCTGAGTAGCTGGGACTATAGGCGCCTACCACCACGCCCAGCTAATTTTTTTTTTTTTTGTATTTTTAGTAGAGACGGAGTTTCACCATGTTAGCCAGGATGGTCTCGATCTCCTGACCTCGTGATCTGCCCGCCTTGGCCTCCTAAAGTGCTGGGATTACAGGCGTGAGCCACCGTGCCCAGCTACATTTGTAAATTTTTAAATATTCCATGGGACATACTCATACTAAAATACCACTTGTCCCCTGTACAAAACAAATTCAACTGGGCCTCCTGCATTCTTATTTGCTAAATACGGCAACTCTGGTCAAAGGGCAAACACCTAATTAAACATTATTATTACTATTATTTGGGGGATTGTTTTCTTTTTTTAAATGTCAGTCGTTTTTGGGAAACAGGTGGTTTTCTGTTACATGGACAAATACTTCAGTGGTAATTTCTGAGATTTTGGTTCACCCGTCACACAAGCAATGTACACTGTACCCAGTGCACAGTCTTTTGTTCCTCACTCCCCTCCCACCCTTCTTCTTGAGTCCCCAAAGTCCATTATGTCATCTTTTTTTTTTTTTTGAGACGGGGTCTAGCTCTGCCGCCCAGGCTGGAGTGCAGTGGCGTGATCTCGGCTCACGGCAAGCTCTGCTTCCTGGGTTCACGCGCCCGCCACCATGCCTGGCTAATTTTTTTGTATTTTTAGTAGAGATGGGCTTTTACCATGTTAGCCAGGATGGTCTTGATCTCCTGACCTCGTGATCCGCCCGCCTCGGCCTCCCAAAGTGCTGGGATTACAGGTGCGAGCTACCACGCCCGGCCCCCCATTATGTCATTCTTATGCCTTTGCGTCCTCATAGCTTAGCTCCCACTTGTAAGTGAGAACATAAGATATTTGGTTTTCCATTCCTGAGTTACTTCACTTAGAATAATGGCCTCCAACTCCATCCAGGTTGCTATGAATGTTATTCACATGAGTAGTATTCCATGGTGTACATATAACACATTTTCTTTATCCACTCATTGGTCAATAGGCATTTAGGCTGGTTCCATATTTTTGCAATTGCGAATTGTGCTGCTATAAACATGTGTGTGCAAATGTCTTTTTCATATAAAGACTTATTTTCCTCTGGGTAGATACCCAGTAGTGGGATTATTGGATCAAATGGTAGATCTACTTTCAGTTCTTTAAGGAATCTCCATTCTGTTTTACATATTTGTTGTACAAGTTTACATTCCCACCAGCAGTGTAAAAGTGTTCTTTTGTCACCAAATCCATGCCAACATCTATTATTTTTTAATTTTTGATTTATGACCATTCTTGCAGAGTAAGGTGGTTTCTCATTGTGGTTTTAATTTGCATTTCCCTGATAATTAGTGATGTTTAACATTTTTTCATGTTTGTTGGGCATTTGTATATCTTATTTTGAAGAACTGTCTATCCATGTCCTTTGGCCACTTTTTGATGAGGTTATTTGTTTTCTCTTGCTGATTTGTTTCAGTTCCTTGTAGATTCTGGATATTAGTCCTTTGTCAGATGCATAGTTTGCGGATCTTTCCTCCCATTCTGTGGGTTTTCTGTTTGCTCTTCTGGTTATTTGTTTTGCTCTGCAGAAGCTTTTTAGCTTAATTAGGCCCCATCTATTTATTTTGTTTTGTTGCATTTGCTTTCGGGTTCTTGGTCATGCATTCTTTGCCTAAGCCAACCTCTAGAAGAGTTTTACCAAAGTTATCTTCTACAATGTTTATGATTTCATGTCTTAGATTTAGGTCTTTGATCCATCTTGAGTTGATTTTTGTATAAGGTGAGAGATGAGGATCCAGTTTCATTCTCCTACATGTGACTTGCCAATTATCCCAGCACCATTTGTTGAATAGGATGTCCTTTCCCCACTTTATGTTTTTGTTTGCTCGGTCGAAGATCAGTTGGCTGTAAGTATTTGGCTTTATTTCTGGGTTCTCTATTCTGTTCCATTGGTCTACATGCCTATTTTTATGCCAGTACCATGCTGTTTTGGTGACTATGGCCTTATAGTATAGCTTGAAGTCAGGTAATGTGATGCCTCCAGATTTGTTCTTTTTGCTGAGTCTTGCTTTGGCTATGTGTGCTCCTTTTTGGTTCCATATGAATTTTAGGATTGTTTTTTCTAGTTCTGTGAAGAATGATGGTGGTATTTTGATGGGAGTTACACTGAATTTGTAGATTGCCTTTGGCAGTATGGTCATTTTCACAATATTGATTCCACCCATCCATGAGCATGGGATGTGTTTCCATTTGTTTGTGTCGTCTATGATTTCTTTCAGCAGTGTTTTGTAGCTTTCCTCGTAGAAGTCTTTCACCTCCTTGGTTGAGTATGTTTCTAAGTATTTTATTTTATTTTATTTTTTGCAGCTGTTGTAAAATGGATTGAGTTCTTGATTTATTTCTCAGCTTGGTCGCTGTTAGTGTGTAGCAATGCTACTGATTTGTGTACATTGATTTTGCCTCCTGAATTGATTTTGAAACTACTGAATTCATTTATCAGATCTAGGAGCTTTTAGGATGAGTCTTTAGGGTTTTATAGGTATATGATCATATCATCGGCAAACAGCGACAGTTTGACTTCCTCTTTACCGATTTGGATGCCCTTTATTTCTTTCTCTTGTCTGATTGCTCTGGCTAGTGAGAGGTGACAGCGTGCTGGCAGTCCTCATAGCCCTAGCTCTCTCTCGGGGCCTCCTCTGCCTGGACTCCCACTTTGGCAGCACTTGAGGAGCCCTTCAGCCCACCGCTGCACTGTGGGAGCCCCTTCCTGGGCTGGCCCAGGCGGGAGCCGGCTCCCTCAGCTTGAGGGGAGGTGTGGAGGGAGAGGCACGGGCGGGAACCCGGGCTGCTCCCAGTGCTTGCAGGCCAGCATGAGTTCCAGGTGAATGTGGGCTCCGCAGTCCCCGCACTAGGAGCGGCTGGCCGGCCCTGCCACCCCGGGCAATGAGGGGCTTAGCACCTGGGCCAGTGGCTGCGGAGGGTGTGCTGGGTCCCCCAGCAGTGCAAGCCCACCGGCGCTTTGCTCCATTTCTCACCAGGCCTTAGCTGCCTTCCTGTGGGGCAGGGCTCGGGACCTGCAGCCCGCCATGCCTGAGCCTCCCCCTCCACCTCCGTGGGCTCCTGTGCAGCCCGAGCCTCCCCAACAAGCACCGCCCCCTGCTCCACAGTGCCCAGTCCCATCGACCACCCAGGGGCTGAGGAGTGTGGGCGCACCGCGCGGGACTGGTAGGCAGCTCCACCTGCAGCCCCAGTGCGAGATCCACTGGGTGAAGCCAGCTGGGCTCCTGAGCCTAGTGGGAACTTGGAGAACCTTTATGTCTAACTCAGGGATTGTAAATACACCAATCGGCACTCTGTATCTAGCTCAAGGTTTGTAAACACACCAGTCAGCACCCTGTGTCTAGCTCAGAGTTTGTGAATGCACCAATGGACACTCTGTATCTAGTTACTCTGGTGGGGACTTGGAGAACCTTTATGTCTGGCTAGGGGATTGTAAATACACCAATGGACACTCTGTATCTAGCTCAAGGTTTGTAAACACACCAGTCAGCACCCTGTGTCTAGCTCAGGGTTTGTGAATGCACCATACGACACTCTGTATCTAGCTACTCTGGTAGGGACTTGGAGAACCTTTGTGTCCCCACTCTGTATCTAACTAATCTAGTGGGGATGTGGAGAACTTTTGTGTCTAGCTCAGGGATTGTAAACACACCAATCAGCGCCCTGTCAAAACAGACCACTTGGCTCTCTGTAAAATGGACCAATCAGCAGGATGTGGGTGGGGCCAGATAAGAGAATAAAAGCAGGCTGCCGGAGCCAGCAGTGGCAACCTGCTCGGGTCCCCTTCCACACTGTGGAAGCTTGGTTCTTTCACTCTTTGCAATAAATCTTGCTGCTGCTCACTTTTGGGTCCACACTGCCTTTATGAGCTGTAACACTGCGAAGGTCTGCAGCTTCACTCTTGAAGCCAGCGAGACCGCGAACCCACCGGGAGGAACAAACAACTCCAGATGCACCGCCTTAAGAGCTGTAACACTCACCGCGAAGGTCCACAGCTTCCCTCCTGAGCCGGCGAGACCACGAACCCACCAGAAGGAAGAAACTCCGAACACATCCGAACATCAGAAGGAACAAACTCCAGATGCACCACCTTAAGAACTGTAACACTCACCGCAAGGGTCCGCGGCTTCATTCTTGAAGTCAGTGAGACCAAGAACCCACCAATTCCGGACACACTAGGACTTCCAGTCTATATTGAATAGAGGTGGTGAAAGTGGGCCTTCTTGTCTTCCAGTTTTCAGGGGCAATGCTTTCAACTTTTCCCCATTCAGTATAAAGTTGACTGAGGGTTTGTCATAGACGGCTTTTATTACCTTGAGGCATATCCCTTCTATACCAATTTTGCTGAGAGTTTTAATCATAAAGGGATGCTAGATTTTGCCAAATGCCTTTTCTGCATTTATTGAGATAATCATTTAATTTTTGTTTTTAATTCTGTTTATGTGAAGTATCACATTTATTGACTTGTGTATGTTAAACTATCCCTGCTATGAAATCCACTTGATTATGGGTGTGTTATCTTTTTGATATGCTGTTGGATTCAGTTAGCTAGTATTTTTTTGAAGATTTTTGTGTCTATGTTCACCAGGGATGTTGGTCTGTAGTTTTCTTTTTTTGTTATGTCTTTTCCCCGTTTTAGAATTAGGATGATACTTGCTCCATAGAATGATTTAGGGAGGATTTCCTCTCTATCTTTTGGAAGAGTTTCAATAAGATTGGTACCAATTCTTTGAATGCCTGTGAATCTGTCTGGTCCTGGGCTTTATTTTGTTGGCATTTTTTTTTTTTTTTTACTGTCTTAATCTTGTTGTTGGTCTGTTTAGAGTTTCTATTTCTTACTGATTTAATCTGGGAGGGTTGTATATTTCCAGGAATTTATCCATCTCTAGATTTTCTAGTTTGTGTGCATAAAGGTGTCCACAGTAGCCTTTTGTATTTCAGTGGTATCGGTTGTAGTATCTCCCATTTCATTTTTAATTGAGCTTATTTGGCTCTTCTCTTGTCTTTTCATGGTGAATCTCGCTAATGATCTATCAATTTTGTTTATCTTTTCAAAGAACCAGCTTTTTGTTTCATTTATCTTTTGTATAGGTTTTGTTAGTTTGATTGTTTCAATTTCATTTAGTTCTGCTGTGATCTTGATTGTTTCTTTTCTTCTGCTGGGTTTGGGTTTGGTTTGTTCTTGTTTCTCTAGTTCCTTGAAGTGTGACCTCAAAGCTGGGGCATGTTAGCCCTACCACCACACCCAGCTATTTTTCTGTCTCCTTGTCTGATGTTTTCTCACCCCAAGCCAGCACCACTGCCCTGCCAACTGCCAGGGTATCCTCAGATTCTAGGAGCACTGCCTATTATTATTATTTTTGATTACTATTATTTTTTGAGACTGGGTGTCACTCTGTTGCCCAGACTGGAGTGCAGTGGTGTGATCTTGGCTCACTGCAATCTCTGCCTCCTCAAGCAATCCTCCTGCCTCAGCCTACCAAGTAGTTGGGACTGCAGGTGCACACCACAATCCCTAGCTAATTTTTGTATTTTTTGTAGACATGGAGTTTTGCCATGTTGTCCAGGCTGGTCTTGAACTATTAGACTCAAGCAACCTTCCTGCCTTGGCCTCTCAAAGTGCTTGGATTACAGGCATGAGCCACCACACCCGGCCCCTGATTAGACTTGAAAATAGTCTGACTCTGAGGCCCAGAGAAAGTCTCTTGGGTCCACTTTTCCCTTCCCCATTTGCAAGAACTCTGCCATGGGGCTGGCCAGGCTTTACTGCTGTTGGGCTGACATGATAAACCCACCAAAAGGGTGGCTCCTTTTTTGGAGATCAGAAACTAGGCTGGTGGTTGCCCGGAGAGTGCTTTGAAGCATCACAGAGGAGAAGAAATGCATGGAATGGTTGAGGGAAGAGAGGGAGAAGGAACCATAGGGCCCCTTTTCTAAGTCTCAGGCATCTCCTCCTCATGGAAGATGTGAATTAACTGTAGAGTACAAGGAGGAAGCCTTCCATGATAAAGCATGGTGTTCAGAGGAGCCCTGCAGAGTCAGGAAGGAGGGAAAGACAGAGGCTGGTCCACACAGTGCCCCAACTCTCATTCTGGACCCCAATTCCTCCATTGACATTTCAGGGAGAATGTGTGCAGTGGGTTGAATGATGACCCTAAAAACCTGCGAACGCGACCTTATTTGGAAACGGGGTCTTTGCAGACGTAATTAAAGATTCTGAGATGAAGTGGTCATCCTGATTATCCAAGTGGGCCTGAAATCCAATGACACATGTCCTGATAAAGGACACACAGAGGAAAAGACAGACACATGGATGAAAAGGCAAAGTGAAGACACAGCAAAGCCATCCAAGCCAAGGAATGCTGATGGCACTAGAAGATGGAAGAGGCCAGACAGGAGCCTCTCCTGGGGCCTTCAGAGGGAGCGTGGCCCTGCCGACACCACCGACACCTGGATTTCGACTTCTGGCCTCCAGAACTGTAAGAGAACAAATTTCTGTTGTTTTAAGCCGCTGAATTTGTCGTAATTTGTTATGACAGTTGTAGAAAACTAATGGGATGCAGGACTAGAATCCTAAAGCCCAGTCCGTGGTCAGGGAGGTGGAGCGGGAGCTGAGGATATCCTCCCCAAGGGCCACAAACCCATGTGAATATAAAGCCTGTTTTGGTTTCTTTTGAGTAAATCACTCACAATCCCATAGATTTCTGATTTTTTTTTTTTTTGAGAGAGTCTTGATCTGTTGCAGGCTGGAGCGTAGTGGCCTGATCTCAGCTCTCTGCAACCTCTGCCCCTGGGTTCAAGCAATTCGAGTTCAAGCGATTCTCATGCCTCAGCCTCCTGAGTAGCTGGGACTAGAGGCATACACCACCATGCCCAGCTAATTTTGTATTTTTAGTAGAGACGGGGTTTCACCATGTTGGCCAGGCTGGTGTTGAACTCCTGGCCACAAGTGACCCACCTGCCTCAACCTCCCAAAGTGTTGGGATTACAGGCATGAGCCACTGTACCCAGCCAGATTTCCAATTTTATATAAGACCAAGCCTTACGTACCAGATACTTTTATATAAACTATTCAGTTGCTACTAACATTGGGCATAAGGCATTGTTTTACATTTTAATATCATGTACAAAATCACATTTTTTTTGATAAAGCAAATCAGTGGTTTCCAAGTGGGGAGCTCAGCACTAGCTGCTGGGTTGTGTGAAAAAATATTGGAACTTTGGGGCTAAAAAAATAAGAAATCAATTATATTTTCCTAATCTTTTAATGTTCAGAAGATGATACTTTCAAGGATCATTTCTATCATTTGTTACTAGAAAAGTTTCTCTGAATGTGTAGAACACCAAAAAGTATTAAACAAAAATGAAAAAACCCCACAAAACACAAAACGGACTCAGCTTGACAGTCATAGCTTTCCTCAGAGGCTCCTTTGTCACCCATGGCACAGGTGCACCCTTGAAGGCTCTGTGATGTGGGGGCTGGTGCTGGTAACCTCACCACCTGCACACCAACACTCAGGGGAATCTGAGATAGTTTGGTCTATTTGCAAGTGGGTAGATGGATTTATAAACTACACAACCTTGGCCATTTTTTGTTTTTGTTTTTAAAGAGACAGGATCTGGCCCTGTCCCCCACACTGGAGTACAGTGGTGCGATCTTAGCTCACTGCAGCCTTGAACTCCTGGGCTCAAGCAGTCCTCCTGTCTCAGCCTCCTGAGTAGCTGTGACTACAGGTGCATGCCACCACATCCAGGTTTTTTTTCCCCCCCCGTAGAGATGAGGTCTCTTTGTGTTGCCTAGGCTGGTCTCAAACCCCTGGCCTCAAAAGATCCACCTGCTTCAGCCTCCCAAATTGCTAGGATTTATAGATGTGAGGCACTGCACCCAGCCCATGATCTAGTTTTACTTAAATTTATCTTTACAAAATTAAAATGTGGTTTTAATAGATTATTATAGATCGAAGATTAAAGATAATACTAATAGTACAAGTCCCAGAAAACCATAAGAAATTGGCAGAGCTTATGTGGCTAGTATCGGCTTTATATCAGCACATTATGAGGTAAAATGAAATCTGCCAAGAAGTCAGCCTCTTTGCCCCCCAAACTAAAATGATCAAGACGGTCCCTTGAAAGATGGATTTATGTCCACTGTCATTCATAATGAGCTCACCCTTAGTGTGTATTGTGCCTTGCAATATTATTTATTAATAAAAATGCCATCAAAATTAACACTAAAATATTACATCTTTAACTCATCTTTAAAAAATTTATATTTAATGAAATGTGTATGTACTGTATACATAAATATGCATGTATTGGAGCTGCAAATGTTTTAAAAAATAGAGATTTCTATGGACTGAACTGTGTTCCAGCAAATACATATGCTGAAGCCCTAATCCCCAATGTGGCTGTATTTGGACATGGGGCTTTTAGGAGGTAATTAAGGTTAAATAAGGTCATAAGGGTGGGGTCCTAATCAATTGAATTGGTGACCTTGTAAGAGGGGGATGAGAGAGATATTGTGCTCTCTCTCCATGTGCATGCACCCAGGAAAGACCATGTAAGAACATAGCCAGAAGACAGCCATCTGCAGGCCAGGAAGAGAGACCTCATCACAACCCAACCATGCCGGCACCCTGATCTTGGGTTTCCATAACTATGAGAAAATAAATTTCTGTTGTTTAAGCTATTCTGTCTGTGTTATTTTGTGATGGCAGCCCGAACAGACTAATACAGGGATATATGATCAAAAACATTTGGAGACCACTGAGGAATGGGTCAGTGTGGTTGGTTGTGGCAGTAACAGCTCCCACTTGTTCCTGGTTCCCTGGTTCCGTGCCCTTGGGTGGTCCCTTCCCATGGACTCTGGCCTTGTGACTTGCTTTGGACAATGTAAAAATAGCTAATGTGTCACAAGCAGAGGAAAGTGCTTGTGAGTTGGTGTTTGTCTTCTTTCTTACTATGGGGCCTTCTGGCACCTACTGAACAAGCCCGTTGTACCCTCCTTGTAGGTTAAGAAACCATGGGGAAGGTGGCTGCAAACATCTCAGCTGGGGCCCAGGACCCATGTATCATCCTGGACCACCCACCTCTGGCTAACCTGGTCCAGAACACAAGAATTGCTCGGATCACCCATAGAGTCATGAGAAAGCAGAAACGTCTGTTGCTTGAAGCCACTAAGTTTCTGGGTGGTTATGGAGAAAAAGCCAAGTCATACAGCAGGGCAGGTACATCACAAGCTCTTTTGCCTGGTTTAAATGACTTGTAGCCTAACAAATGGATGTTCATCAGATATGTGACATTTCCAGAGCCTAGAATAGGGCCTAGCACATATTAGATGCTAAAAAACATTTATTGAGTGAGTGAATGAAGAAGATAAATCATAGCAAACACACACGGAACAGTTCCTAAATATGTTTACATGGATTCTTGCACTTAATCCTTTGCCCAAAATATAAGGTAGGTACTATGATTTTCATGCCCATTTTAAGACGGGGCAACCAAAGCTTAGGGAAGTTAGGTCCCTTGCCTGAGATTAGATCATTGGAAACAGCTGTGTAGGGACTGGGTCTCTCCCATCCTGCCTGTCTGCCCTTATAGTAGCTGCTTAGGTGCTGTGCAATACCACCAATTCTAGACTGCCTGTCCCTCTATATGGAATGAAATTCTGAGAATAAAATCCAGTACCAGAATTTTTAGAGTCCGTCTGTTGCTTAAGTTGTCCTTAGTTCATCGGGCCCCTCGACGCATACAGTGGTGGTTGGAGTCTGATCACTTAGCTCTGAGAACCAGGTTTCTCATCATGGTGGCAGCTGTGTGCCTAGTGGGCCCTGCTTGATTGGGAAGAGGTCACCAATGGAGGTCGTTAGGAGTAAAAGACGCAGACCAGGAGCTGGCTGCTTCCAGCGCCAGTACCTAGGAGGAGAGCCAGGCTGTGCTCCAGCTTGGGCTCAATGAGAACTAATTGATGCCAGTTGCATTCCCTGGGACCCAGGTGGTGCCCATTATGCAAAGGAACAAAGCCAGCTCAGTATAGAGTCTGTGCTAGGCAGGGCTTCTGCAGCCAATAGCTTTCCCTGGTAGCATTCTGTGTGCGGTCTTCTGTCTGTCCGTCCTGACCTGCATCCATCTTCAGATGGACAGAAGCAGCACAGATTGTATTGGCTGCGTAGGGTCTACGCACAGGGTGCATGCTGGGCCACTTGGGCTTTGTTTACGGCAGGCCCCAGTCTGAAGGGAGCAGCAGGTCTGGCAGCTTCTAGAAGAGGACTGTCATGTAACTGGCTAGTGTGCTCAGAGCTTTACATAAGGTTATTCTTTCAGTCCTTGAAGGGAATGAGCTCCCAGTTCTAAGTGTTCCCATGCTCTTATTCTCCATTACAGTATACTATTTGCTGTGATGATTTTGTGTATTTATTTGCTTTCTTTCTCATCTCTTCCCCATTGGGCTTCAAGCTCCATGAAGGTCAAAGTCTTACCTGTCTTTTTCTCCGTATCTTCAGCATAATATCATGCAAATAGCAGATGTATAATAAAAATTTGTTAGGTGTTTTTTGAGATGGAGTCTCATTTTGTCACCCATGCTTGAGTGCAGTGGTACAATCTTGGCTCACTGCAAACTCCACCTCCCAGTTTCAAGTGATTCTTCTGCCTCAGCTCCCAGAGTAGCTGGGATTACAGGCACGTGCCACCAAGCCCCACTAATTTTTGTATTTTTAGTAGAGATGGGGTTTCACCATGTTGGCCAGGCTGGACTCGAACTTCTGTCCTCAAGTGATCTGCCTGCCTCGGTCTCCCAAAGTGCTGAGATTATAGGCTTGAGCCATCATGCCTGGCCTTGTTTGATAAATTCTTGAAGAAAGACATTTTAATTTTTATTTAATAAAGCAAAACTAAAGTTTAGGAATGTTGGGTAACTTACTCATGGCTACACAGCAGTAAATCTTAGAAACTAAATTCTAACTTGGGTTCAACTGACTTTGAAACCTGTGAGGTTTTTCTAAAGCGTGAGGTAGGTACCACCTGTGGTAGGAGAGATAATTTAAGTCATGCACAAGCACATTTAAAAAATATTAAATTATAATGCAAAAGTCATTTCCTTTCCATTTATCTTTCAGCTCTGATTATTTCAAGAAAATAATTTTTCCAAAAAGGAGCAGGCCTCAAGCTCAAGAGCCAGGCTAGCAGATGAGGTTTGGCTGTGAGAGGCAGAAAGCTTGAAAAGAGTGGTATAACAAGGTAAAGTATGTTTCTTTCTTGTGTAAATGAACCAGAGGCAGGCAGCCTAGGGTTGGAAAAGCAGTTCTATGATTGTCAGAAACTCCTTCTACTGCACTGCTCTGGCACCCATATTAGAGTCTACTTTATAGCCCAAGATAGTTGCTGCAGCTCCTGCCATCATGTCTACCTTGTAGCCATAAGGAAGAAGGGGAAATTCCTGCCTTCTTCTTTCAGGACCACTTCCTGGAAGTCATATGCAACAATTCAGTTTATAGTCCTTTAGCCACTAGGAGAATTGAAAAAAGAAGGAATGGAGGGAGGAGGAAGGAATGGAGGGAGGAGGAAACAATAATTATGTTCCTATTGCTGTATTAGGAGCCTGGCTTTCACAAGGCCCATGGGCTCGTTGTACTTGGCAGAGTCTCTAAGCTGGAAGCTTTGATCAGAGGATCAAGAAGTGCTTGGTTGTTGGACCACTTGTACACTGGGACTTGCCCTGTGGTTCTGGGTCCAAGACTGATGAAGAGAGGAAGTCACTGTACTGGGCCTTGTGGGAGAGGGGCAATTTCCTTTTCTCCCCAGGGTGTATATGTGGGAGGAGGGGCTGTTCCCCTCATTATGCCTCTAAGCCCAATGAAGGGGGAAGATTGCAAAAGAATCCCTATAGGGCTCAGGTGTACCCTCAGGAAGCAGAGCCTGGTACTGCATCCCAGTCAGATAATGCCCAGGCCCTGGACGTGCTGATCTCTGGATGCGCCAATCTCTGGATGGGCCTCATTGAGCAGGGGAGAAGAGGGCAGAGAGCAGGCTGGGACAGGCACCTGTCCACCCATGTGTGGCCCTGAACATCCATATGTGTGAGTTTCCGAGGCGTCCAAGGTACATGGTGGAAGGTGGCTGCCTCCAGGCAAGAGGACCCCCCAGCAGCAAGAGGTTGTGGGTGTAACTGCCACTGAAGATAGCTCAGGTGTGTGGTGGAGTGGAGCCAGATTGCTCATGTTAGGGAATTAGGCAATGGAAGGCTCGCCTTGGATCTAGCTGAGCTCATGTCTGCATCCCGCAAGGCACCAGCCTCTGGAAGCTGCCCCCAGTAAGGGTTAGCCCTGCAAGCAGCAGCCACCAACCCCGAGAAGACTGCAATGTGACAGCTACACTAGGAGACTGCTGTGCTTTATCCTGAATTTCTAGCTCCCAGCTCCTACTTCTAAGAAGCTGGAGAAGAGAAGGGGAGGGTTGTCCCAGAGACAGACCAAGCTTCCCTCCACCCCTAGGTCAGAGAGGAGGAAGATGGGAAGGCAGATTGCTTAACCTCATGCAAAACCCTGTAGCTGCAAGCCCAACTGTGGTGGGGAGGGGGTCACCTTGGAGTCAGATAAGAGATTAGAGTTCTAAACCAGATGGAGCTTCAATAAGGAAGGGGATCCGAAAGCTCTGAAATCTGCCCAAGATCTTGTGAAGTGATGGGAAAGCAAGGGTTAACAGAAGCTGGTTCATTCTTTTATTTGCCAAATGTACTTGCCACGTACTCTGTGTTAGGCACTGCCAGGGGCACAGATCTCTGCCCTCATCGAGCAGTGGGAGAGACAGATGATGAAAAATAAACACACACTCCAGGGTCGGGGAGTGAAAAGTGCAATGAGGGACTAGGAAGGGCATGGAGGGAGACAGCCACCTTCCCAGGAAGCGATAGTGAACAAGGACTTGAGTGAGGGGGGAATTCCTGTGACTGCTTGTGGAAAGACCCAACTGAGGTGGACATCGGCACTTTCTCTCTATTTCCCACTGGCGGTGGCCCACCCAGCCTGGTAGAGTCTCCCTGAGTGTGTCAAAACGGGCTGGTAATGAGGATCTCAGATTCCCAAACCCAACCCTGGGATTCTGACCCAGTTGCAGGTGTCAAAGCTGGCTGATAATTAGAATCTCAGATTCCCAAACCCAACTCTGGGATTCTGACCCAGTTGCATGGGGAAGAGGAAGGAATATTTCCCCAAACTCCTCATCTGAGTCTGATCATCTGAAAGTCTAAGAACCACTGACTGACTCAATCATCACATCTGCTACTCACTAAGCCCCTGCTAGACCGAGGAGGGAGTTGGAACCACTGGCACTGGGAGCTCTTACTGTGTATCAGGTACTCTATAAAGCACTTTACCTGCATTACCTTTAAAAAAAAAAAATCCTTGTGAGAACAGTGAGTACCATTATTCTACCCATTTTATTTTTATTTTTTAAAAACACAATTAGTATATTGATTATTCTATGCATTTTATAGATGAGGAAACCAAGGCTCAGAGATATTAAATAACTTGTTTGAGATCACAAGGTCACATATGGTGGAGCCAGGTTCTGACCTGGGAATCAAACTGTGGCCCTGCCCTGTGCCCTGAGATGAGACAGACATGCACTAAGGAAGGAACCAGCCACACAAGGCAATAAATTCCAGGTGACAAATAGGAGTGGAGCATGCACAACTTAAGATTTCAGAGGACAGAAAGAAGCCGGTGAGGTCTGGATGTTCAGATGTAAGGGCTGGGCCATCTCCAGTGGGGAGCAGAGTGCAGGAAAGGAGAAGCAGGCAGAAGATGATGGTCTAGATCCGGAGCGTGGAACAGTTGCAGGACAGAAGCAGAGACCAGAGACCACATGGGCCCTGGATGGGGAGGTGGAGATAGTGAAACCAACCCAATGTCCCATAGATCATTTTAAAAAAATAAATATATATATACACACATATAAATGGACCCTTCTGGTCTTAAAGCTTGAAACTTACATTTGTTTTATCTGAGTTCCTTCCTCAGGAAATGACCTTCAGGCCTCTCAAAAAAAGTATCAGGCCAGGCGCGGTGGCTCACGCCTATAATCCCCGCCCTTTGGGAGGCCGAGGCAGGTGGATCACTTGAGGTCAGGAATTCAAGACCAGCCTGGCCAACATGGTGAAACCCCGACTCTACTAAAAATACAAAAAAATTAGCCAGGTGTGGTGGCGGGCGCCTGTAATCCAAACTACTCGGGAGGCTGAGGCAGAGGAATAGCTTAAACCCAGAAGGTGGAGGTTGCAGTGAGCCGAGATTGTGCCACTGCACTCCAGCCTGGGAAACAGAGTAAGACTCTGTCTCAAAAAAAAAAAAAAGTATCAAAGAACTGAAACTCACCAGATCACCCCACCCAGACAAAAAGACTCCAGGCCCTTCATTCATCATGATTGCTTCCTTCCCCACCTAGTTCCTGTTTTCTTACACATTGTTACATTTATTCCTTGCTGTATAAACCACTAGTTTTGGTTGGTCTGGGAGATGGATTTGAGCCTGAGTTCTTATCTCCTTGGCTGCAGCACCCGATTAAAGCCTTCTTCTGTCATCTCAATGATTGGCTTTCTGTGTGGCAAGCAGCAGGACCTAGACCGAGCCCCTGATGTTTCTGTAACAGTAGTACTTGCTTTGGCTCCCTATGGTAAGAGATAAGGATCCTTGTCCTAGGGTGGAGAGATAAATGGAGTCCAGGGAACAGAATTTTCCTGGAAGCTAATACAAAACACCTAACAAACCAGAGGTTTCATGTTCAACATAGCTAAAGATAGGAACTCAATGCAAAAACCAAAATGGTGAAAGTTTGCTGCCTCTATCTTTGTGGCATCCCCATTGACTGGCACTCAGGGACATGCATCTTCTCTGCCCGTCACCTCCCTTTGCTATGCCTCTGATAGTTTGCAGAAGGCTTGGAGATATTTTATTTTTCTATCTCCAGCATTCATGAG
This sequence comes from Pongo abelii, assembly GCF_028885655.2. Lineage (NCBI taxonomy): Eukaryota > Metazoa > Chordata > Mammalia > Primates > Hominidae > Pongo > Pongo abelii. The sequence continues at coordinate 125,831,921 of NC_071993.2, read as the reverse complement.
ATCTCGGTAGTCTTATAATAAACCCTGCCTTCTGCTTCAATTAGTTTGAATAGTTTCTGATCCTTGCAATCAACATATCCCTGCCTAGAATAGAAATAATGGGGAAGAAAAGAATAGAAATGACAAATATCGTTTCTGATACAGGCAAGTTGAGATGCAGGAATGGACCATATATGTGGAACTCTACCAGGAAGCTGGGAATTGAGTGATGGCACTTGAGTGATGCATTAGTTAAGATAACACGAGGTGCTGTGTCAGAGAAAGCCTGAAAACCTCAGTGGCTTAACACGTTTATTTCTTGTTTGTACCACAAATGTGGCTATTTGTGTTCAGGAAGCCTTCATCCAGGAAGTACATCCTTCCTTCTTGTGGCTCCTCCCTCCTGTATAACCTTGGAGTCCTCTGCAGTCAACTATGCCTAGGCCAGGCCTGTGGGAAGCATCGTGCCCCAATGTGACAAAGATCCCCTCCGCTCACTCGCTATTGGCAAGAACAGATTTTCAGTCACATGATCCCACCAAAATCCAAGGGAGCTGATGCTGTGGAAAATAGTATGGCTGTTCCTCAAAAAGTTCAACAGAATTACCATCTTGACCCAACAATTCTATTTCTAGGTTTCCATCCTCAAAGAATTGAAGACAGGTGTTCAAACAAGTACTTGTACACAAATATGTGTAACATTATTCACAACAGCTCAAAGATGAAAAGAGCTCAAGTATCAGTCAGTGGATGACTGGATAGACAAATTGTGGTCTAGCCATGCAATGGAATATTATTTAGCCATAAAAAGGAATGAAGTACTGATATATGCTACAACGTGGATAAACCTGGAAAATATGTTAAATGAAAGAAATCAGGCACAAAAGGCCACATATTGAATGATTCCTTTTATAAGAAATATCCAGAATAGGTCAATCCATACAGACAAAGCAGTTTGGTGGTTGTTAGGGGCTGCGGGGAGGGAGGAATAGGGAGTGATTACTTAATAGGTCCAGGCTTTTCAAATCTTGGAATGATGAAAGTGTTTTGGAAGTTGATATAGGGAGTGACTGCACAACACTGTGAATATACTACATGCCACTGGATGGCCCACTTTAAAATGGCTAATTTCATGTTATGTGAGTTTCATCTCAATTTTTTATTTTTTTTTAGTTTTTGAGACGGAGTCTCACTCTGTTGCCAGGCTGGAGTGCAGTGGCGTGATCTCGGCTCACTGCAACCTCTGCCTCCCAGGTTCAAGTGATTCTCCTGCCTCAGTCTCCTGAGTAGCTGGGACTACAAGCGTGTGCCACCACGCCCAGCTAATTTTTGCATTTTTAGGGATGGGGTTTCACCATGTTGGCCAGGATGGTCTTGATCTCTTGATCTCATGATCCCCCCCGCCTCGGCCTCCCAAAGTGCTGGGATTACAGACGTGAGCCATCCACACCCAGCCTTTTTTTTGTTGTTTCTTTTTGAGGTGGAGTTTCACTCTTGTCGTCCAGGCTGGAGTGCAACGGCACGATCTCGGTTCACTGCAACCTCCACCTCCTACGTTCAGGCGATTCTCCTGCCTCAGCCTCCCAAGTGGCTGGGATTACAGGTGCCCGCCACCATGCCTGGCTAATTTGTTGTATTTTTTTTTTCTTTTGAGGCAGAGTTTCACTCTTGTTGCCCAGGCTGGAGTGCAACAGCGCAGTCTCGGCTTACCACAACCTCCGCCTCCCAGGTTCAGGCGATTCTCCTACATTAGCCTCCTGAGTAGCTGGGAATACAGGCATGTGCCACCATGCTTGGCTAATTTTGCATTTTTAGAAGAGACGGGGTTTCTCCATGTTGGTCAGGCTGGTCTCGCACTCCCGACCTCAGGTGATCTGCCCTCCTCAGCCTCCCAAAGTGCTAGGATTACAGGTGTGAGCCACCACGCCTGGCAATTTTTTGTATTTTTAGTGGAGACGGGGTTCTGCCATGTTGGCCGGGCTGGTCTCGAACTCCTGACCTCAGGTGATCCACCTGCCTTGGCATCCCAAAGTGCTGGGATTACAGGCATGAGCCACTGTGCCCGGCCAATCTGAATTTTTAAAAAGGTAGCAAGGGGGCTGGAAAATGTTATCCGTGGCTGGACAGCTGCTGCTTCCTAATGATAACCCCACAATCCAGAAGGGGGTCATGTATCTTTGGTGACCAGCTAAATATCTGTGTGCACATATCTGCCTCACACTGTCTCCAGAATACAAACCTCCCCAAAGGAAATATCTCAAAGACCTCTTAGGTCATATCCAGCTCAAAGCTGAGGATATGCAGTCCTCTGTTGAGTTTGGATGCGGCTTCTCTTGCTTTGGTGACACATAAACTAAAAGCACAAGTTATCCAAATGACTCCCCACTGCCCCCACCTCCACACCCAGCATACAGTGGCAGAGTAGAAACAGCATGATGGCCCGGCACGGTGGCTCACGCCTGTAATCCCTAAACTTTGGGAGGCCGAGGCAGGCGGGTCACCTGAGGTCAGGAGTTTGAGACCAACCTGGCCAACATGAGGAAACACTGTCTCTACTAAAAATTCCAAAAATTAGTTGGGCGTGGTGGTGGGCACCTGTAATCCCAGCTACTCGGAAGGCTGAGGCAGAAGAGTTGCTTGAACCTGGGAGGCAGAAGTTGCAGTGAGCCGAGACCATGCCACTGCACTCCAGCCTGGGCAACATGAGCAAAACTCTGTCTCAAAAAAAAAAAAAAAAAAAAAAAAGGAAAGGAAGGAAGGAAGGAACAACGTGACTACAGGATGGACGCAGTGGCTCACGCCTGTAATCCCAACACTTGGGGAGGCTGAGGCGGATGGATCACTTGAAGTCAGGAGTTCAAGACCAGCCTGGCCAACATGAAGAAACCCTGTCTCTACTAAAAATACAAAAATTAGCTGGGTATGGTGGTGCACACCTGTAGTCCCAGCTACTCGGGAGGCTGAGGCACAAGAATCACTTGAATGGGAGATGGAGTTTGCAGTGAGCCAAGATCGTGCCACTGCACTCCAACTTCAGCCTGGGGGACAGAGTGAGACTCCATCTCAAAAAAAAAAAAAAAAAGGAAGAGCATGACTACAATAATACACACTTGAATTCAGAAAGAGAAGAATGGCAGACTGACAGCAGCCCCTGGCTATGGCAATTGTGAGATCCTGCAAGGGCAGGCACTGGGGAGGTGAGACCACTGATGGAGTCCCTCCATTAGACCCCATTCTGATTCCTAGGAGGAGCACCCTGATCCATTGTTCTTGGTGGCACTGACCCCACCCTTTGGGAGATTCCTCCTTGATCATTATTTCTTGGGCCACATCTAAAGTGAGTGCTGGGGAGTTTGCCCCACTTAGAGAGAGCCAACTTCAAGCCTGTGAAATCCATGGGGCCCAAAGATTGTTTAATGCTTGAACAGTCAAAACCTTTCCTAGTTTTGGCTTGTCTTTTCTTTGGCAATGAAATGCCCTAAAAAATGTAGTGGGCTTCTTATCACACACAAAAAGTACATACTGTATTATTTTAGTTATGTTCAAGAATGAGCAAAATTAATCAATGGTGACATTTTGTGCAATGCCAAGCACTTTCCCAGAAAGAATCCCTTTGATAGGAATCTTATAGATAAGAAGAGAGAGGCCGGGCATGGTGGCTTATGCCTGTAATCTCAGCACTTCGGGAGGCCAAGGTGGGTGGATCACCTGAGGTCAGGAGTTCGAGACCAGCCTCACCAAAATGGTGAAATCCCATCTCTACTAAAAAATACAAAAGATTAGCCTGGCGTGGTGGTGGGTGCCTGTAATCCTAGCTACTCAGGAGGCTGAGGCAGGAGAATTGCTTGAACCTGGGAGGTGGATGTTGCAGTGAACCGAGGTTGCACCATTGCACTCCAGCCTGGGCAACAAGAGTAAAACTCTGTCTCAAAAAAAAAAAAAGAGATTCAGAGGGACTAAGTGACTTGCCTGAAGTCACATAGCCAGTTTGAGCAGAGGCAGAACTGGAACTTACATCTCCATATTTACAGCCCAGGGAGTTCTTTCACTCTTGACTGTAGCAGGGAGTGTATAGACACAGGAGTCACCAAATGCAGCTTTTTCTTTTGGTGCTTTTAATTAGCACATATGAAATACACTGCCAATCTAATTTAATTATAATTAGGTAACCAGAAGGCTGATTATGTTGTAAATTTAGATTAAAGAGCTGTTGTTTTCAATTAGGCTTGATTGTAAAGTGCTTTGACACTTTTCCCAGCCTCAAGGAAAGTTCATAATTTCCCACTTATTCACTTTGATTTTGCCCAGGTCTGGGGTGGTAATAACGGGACTCAAGTTCCCAGGGCATCCCTAGTGTGGTACAGATTGAGACCTGGTACATATCTTGGTGGCAGGGGTCCCCAGATGCTGCTGGGCTGTTTGGTCAGGTGTTTTCAGCTGCCTGTAATGGAGGATCCAACTGAAAATGGCTCAGTCCTCAAGAGGACTTAACATCTAACATAATAAGAAGCATGGAGATAAGGGAGTTCCAGGGTTGGTTAATCTGCATTCATAATGTCCTTAAGGACCTGGACTCATTCCATCTTCCTGCTCTGCCAACTTCGGCATGTTGGCTTCTATCCTCACGCTAGTCGCTGACTGGTTGTATGATGGTTCTTGCAGCTCCAAGCTTTCCCGTCCCCCCAAGAAGAGAACATTCCTTCTTGTATCCCTTCAGCTTCTGGTAGACTTCTCATGACTCTTTGGCCACGATTGCAGCACAGACCTGTTCTTAAGTCAATCACTCTGCCTAAGGAATCACCATGATTGGCTTCAGCAAATCAAGATTCATCTTGTAGAGTCTTTCCTGGAGATCATGGTTGCCTGATGCCTGCCAACAAATCCACAGAGGCCATAGGGACAGGGAGTAGCTGTTGCTAGGCTGCCAACTGTCCACACCTGGAACTAGTGTGGCCACATCCTCAGCAGGTCTGGGTGAACCAAGCCCAAGTCTGCAATATAATCAGAGAAATCCAGCTGCAAATAATTGCTTCTTGACTCTCCATCGGATATCTGCCATCTCTATGTTTCATAGGGCTATTGGCAAAGAAGCCAAACTCTGTAAAATATTTGAAGAGATTTATTCTGAGCCAGGTGTAAGGCCCATGACTCATAACACAGTCTTACAGGTCCTGAGAACATGTGTCCAAAGCGGTTAGGTTATAGCTTGGTTTTATACCTTTTAGGGAGACATAAGACATCATCAATCAATACATGTAAGATATACATTGGTTCTGCCCAGAAAGGTGGGACAACTCAAAGTTGGGGGCTTACAGGTGGATTCAAAGATTTTCTGATTGGCTTGAGAGAGCTATGCTATTATCTAAAGACTTGGAATCAGTAGAAAGTAGTGTCTGGGTTAAGATAAAGGGTTGTGGAGACCAAGGTTCTTATTATGTAGATGAAGTCTCATAGGTGGCAGCCCTTAGAGGGAATAGATGGCAAGTGTTTTCTATTCAGACCCTTAAAAGGTGCTGGCCTCTCAGCCAGTCTCTTCGGGATCAGAAGAAGACCTGAAAAGGGAAAGAGATTCTCTATAGAAAGTAAATTTTTCTCACAAGAGAGATATTTGCCAGGCCATATCAGATTATGTCAAATAAATATGTTTCGGGGTAAAATACTTTGAGTTTTCTCAGGGCCTGCTATCTGTCATGTGATGCTGTACTAGAGTCAGGTGGGGATTCGGTATCTTGTTGCTACAGTCTGTTCTGACTGTCTTCAGATCTCTGTTTTAATGTTAATGCTGGTCAGTTGTGCCTGATATGCCAAGGGGAGGAGAGTGTAATGTGGCATGTTCAACGCCCTCTTCCCATCATGGCCTGAACTAGTTTTTCAGGTTTCTTTGAAATTCTCTTGGCTGAGAGGAGGGGTCCATTCAATTTGGTTGTGGGGCTTAGAATTTTATTTTTGGTTTACAGGGATAAGCTTTAGCATTGCTTTTAGGTAGTGTTGGCAGTATAAGCCATAGTTAGGTGGGGAAAAATGATGGTAAAAGAGGAGAAAGAGAGGACCTTCTAAAGATAAAGAAGGAGGTTAGCTGATGGGAAGAAGAGAGAAGTACAAATGGCTAGGGAGTGGCCAAGCCCTCCCACACCCACCTCCATTGTCTCTGGGGAATATTGAGAGAGGTGCCTCTTGGAAAGAGGGTATCAGGAAGAAGGAGACTGGCCCTCAGCACCTCAGGGAACTCTCCCAGCAGTTCTCAGAGGTAAGTGTTATCTGTCTGACCTAAATGCTATTGTCCTATTGCCCCAGGCTGGCTCTGGAACTGACCATCCTCCTGCTGGCCAGCCATCTTCATTTCTCCAGGGCATGTGCATCCCTCTGGGCCATCTGTGGACACCTCCAGAATGCAGTGTGGGGGACACCTACTTACATTCCAGCTCCTCCTACCTCTCACTGTGGGACTTTCCTTATGCTGTCTTAGCCTCAGCTTCCTCAGCTGTAAAAACTCTACCTCATAGGGTTCTAGTGAGGATTAAATAAGATAATCCATAGAAAATGCTTAGCGCAGTGTCTCCCATGCAGTTGTTAGAAATAAATTTTTGGTGCCACCAAAGAAATAGTGCTCGAAAATAAATTTAATTTTCTTAGCAAGGCAATTTTTACTTCTATAGAAAGGTGCGACTTGTGGATGGAGCAATGTCGAGAGCATGCCTGAACAAGGGAGGGGAAGGGGTTCTTATTCCTGATGCAGGTAGCCCTTACTGCTGTGTTGTTCCCCTCTTGGCTAGGGTTGGACCACACAGTCTAAGCTAATTCTGATTGGCTATTTTAAAGAGAGTAGGGGTACAAGTCTGAGTGATGGGGTGAGTAGCTTTGGTGGGAAAGACAGTTAGGGAACAGGTAACTAAAGGTGATTTAGGTCAGAGCTGGTGACCAGGGGTGACTCAGGTGAAAGCAGGTGACCAGGCTGGGCGCAGTGGCTCACGCCTGTAATCCCAGCACTTTGGGAGGCCAAGGCAGGCAGATAGTGAGGTCAGGAGATGGAGACCATCCTGGCTAACATGGTGAAACCCCGTCTCTACTAAAAATACAAAAAATTAGCTGGGCGTGGTAGCGGGTGCCTGTAGTCCCAGCTACCTAGGAGGCTGAGGCAGGAGAATGCTGTGAACCCAGGAGTCGGAGCTTGCAGTGAGCTGAGATGGGGCCACTGCACTCCAGCCTGGGTAACAGAGTGAGACTCTGTCTCAAAAAAAAAAAAAAAAAAAAAAAAAAGCAGGTGACCAGGATGAGTCAGGACGGAGCAGGTGACCAGGGGAACAGATGTGAACTACTGATTAAAACTGGTGGAAAAGATTGTTTACTGAAACTATGAGGAAGTTAAACTTTAAAATGAAGGACAAAGAACAGGGGAGCTGAACATACTGATACATTAGTTCCTTGGAGAGGATCTCAGAACTCATTGTACTTAACAATTTACAGGCTAAACCCTTTGAAGAGGAATTTATTATATCCTACACAGTTAACATGCAGTGAATGTTTGCCACTATTATCACTGTTAGTAGTAGCCTTAATATTACTGATACAGTCATGCACCACATAAAGGATGTTTTGGTCCGCGATGGACCACATGCGTGATGCGAGTCCCAAAAGATTATAATGGAGCTGAAAAATTCCTGTCACCTAGTGATGTCTTAATGATCCTGACCCTGTGTAGGCCCAGCTAATGTGTGTTTGTGTCTTAGTTTTTAACAAAAAAGTTTAAAAAGTAAAAAATAAATAATTTTCAAAATAGAAAAAAGCTTTCTTATAGGATATAAGGAAAGAAAATATTTTTGTATAGCTGGACAACGTGTGTTTTAAGCTGAGTGTTATTACAAAACAGTCAAAAAGTTAAAAAATTAAAAAGCTTAGAAAGTAGAAAAGTTAAAGTAAGCTAAGGTTAACTTATTGGAGAAAGAAATGTTTAAAAATGAATTTAGTGTAAGTGTACTGTGTTTGTAAAGTCTACAGTAGTGCACAGCAGTGTCCTAGGCCTTCACAGTCAGTCACCACTCACTCACCGACTCACCCAGAGCAACTTCCAGCCCTGTAAGCTCCATTCATGGTAAGTGCCCTATGCAAGTATACCATTTTTATCTTTTATACCATATTTTTTTTGCTGTACCTTTTCAATGTTTAGGTATGTTTAGATCCACAACATGTTCCAGTTGCCTACAGTACTCAGTACAGTCACGTGCTGTACAGGTTTGTTGGCTGGGAGCAACAGGCTATGCCATATAGCCTAGGTGTGTAGTAGGCTGTGCCATTGAGGTTTGTATAAATATACTCTATGATGTTCCCACAACAACAAAATTGCCTAACAACCCGTTTCTCAGAATGCATTACCATCATTAAGCAACGCATGACTGTGTTATTAGGCATGGTGCTCTTTTCCACATGGAAAAGCTGTATAATGCTGTGGCCGTCCTCACCCTCAGGCCCCTCAGCACTGGTTTTAAGGGGAGTTCTAGTCTAGAGGAAAGGCAGCCCAGGCTGGAAAAGCCCCTGGTATGGGCCAGGCACCCAGTAGCTTTACAACAGCTATCAGATGCCTTCCCTGACTTAGAATTATACAACCACGTCAATGACCTTCCCATTTTCAAACTTTGAGGATGATGCTTAAACTCTCACCTCAGAGATATTGAATCTCTGATGACTGCACAGGAAGGCCTCTGTTTCCTTACAAAACACGCCTCTCAAAATGTTGGGACAACTGAACAGTTCTCATAAAGCTAAAAATATTATAAAATCCTCAATTACAATTGTCCTTTCCAACAGTCCTTGATAGTACTTTGTTGCCTTTTGAACTTAATTTTGTTCTTTACTTTGCAATTAAACACATGAATGACTGGCTGAAGTCCCATGAATGACGGATAGAGATTTGAATGCCTGCTTGCCTCCTCCTAATGGTTTCTATCTCTGTCTAAATTGGATTAACTTTATAGCTTTTTTTCTTAATCACTGGTATCAGATCATCCAGTTTTCCATTTTCTACTCATTTTTATAAAGTAATGAGGCAAAACATGCAATTTTTATAAACATATAATATTGACCAGATACATAGAGGGTTGCTGCCAAAACTGATATGTGGACTAGCAGGAGGCACCCCCGTGCCAAAGCTGATGTTTTGGTTTAGAGTATGAAAGGCAATTTGAGGTATGATGTATGAAAGAGCTGATTGTGTGTGAAACAAGTGAAGTGGAGACTCATTTGTATCTGCTGCCTCTTAAATATGACAAGATAGATGCCAACTCCTCCTGGATGATTATTGTGGCCTTCAAAAGGCACCCTGACCTCTACCCAGGGTTAATCCATTGAGAGTGCTGGTGCCAAGATCGAAGAACCAGGTGTCTTGTTGCTCACAGCTGCCAACCTCAGATCTGCCTATGGTACCTGGCAGTGATGGCTGACAGTGGAGATCTAGTCCTATATTTCAGTGCCAGGAAGGGCCTCCCTTGCAGGCCACAGCTAAACTGTGTTAGGCCCAGGTACCCTCTTCGTCTAAGACTCCATTGGGATTGGACACCCTGGACCACTCAATGTTGTTTCATCACCCAAAGTACAAGCAATGACTTTTAATACACTTCTGAGTTTTTTTTTTTTTTTTTTTTTCTGAGATGAACTTTCCCTCTTGTTGCCCAGCCTGGAGTGCAATGGCGCGATCTCGGCTCATTGCAACCTCTGCCTCCCGGGTTCAAGCATTCTCCTGCCTCAGCTTCCCGAGTAGCTGGGATTACAGGCATTTGCCACCACACTCAGCTAATTTTTGTATGTTTGGTAGAGACAGGGTTTCACCATGTTGGTCAGGCTGGTCTTGAACTCCTGACCTCAGGTGATCCACCTGCCTCGGCCTCGCAAAGTGCTGGAATTACAGGCATGAGCCACTGCGCCCGGCAGCACATTCTTTGATGTATTTTTTGCTTGAAATTCCCTGCAGGTTCTTGCCTTAACCTGAGCTATTCTCTGAGCACTGCATCCCTTTTGACCTCTGAAGGGCACATTGTTTTCTCATGTCCCATATTCCTCTGATAGGGAGGTGGTGTTGGTGTCTTCCTTGTTCCCACACTGCTTCCATTTCAATCCTTCCTTTCCCTTTCCATTGAGGCTCCCACCATTGAAGTTTTCCACCTCACCTCCTCATAGAAACAATCTCCTGGTCATTATCAACTCCCCCCCCTCTTTTTTTTTCAGATAGAGTCCCACTCCGTCTCCTGGGCTAGAGTGCAGTGGTGCGATGTCAGCCCACTGCAACCTCTGCCTCCAGGATTCAAACAATTCTCCTGCTTCAGCCTCACGAGTAGCTGGGATTACAGGCGCGTGCCATTGTGCCCGGCTAGTTTTTGTATTTTTTGGTAGGCATGGGGTTTTGCCATCTTGGCCAGGCTGGTCTTGAACTCCTGATCTCAAGTAATCTGCTCACCTTGGCCTCCCAAAGTGCGGGATTACAGGCATGAGCCACCACGCCCAGCCAACCTCCTCTTTTTTTGTTCCTGGATGGCCTTAATCTCCATGCCAACTCCTGCCATCATTCATTCTCTTGAGGGAAACATTAACATCCCCACGGATGGCCCTTCCAGTCCTCTGGCCTCTTACCTCCCTGGCCTCCTCACCAGGCCTAATTCTAACATTTGCAGCAAGAGTGCAAAATGACTCATTTGTATGTCTAAATATTTAAATGTTATACAAACAGCTAACTGCTAAGTAACACACTTCCTATCCTCCTTCCTTGACAAACATACCTTCAGATGATAACAAAATAAAAAATGTATGTACAGCTATGGTAAAATAACAAGGATGACTGAATGGAACTATTATTGTGTATGTCTGGGTGTTCTTTTGATGGACTGGCAACATGTGGATGAGTAATAAAAAACATACATAATTCATAAATTATATGTATTTTATGAAAGTTAATTTTCTTGCCTTCTTTTAAGTAAATTACCAATTATGTTGTTATAATGAAGACTTTTACATAATTTGTGTTCTATTGAGAGTAATGACAAATTAGGCAACCTTTCTGGGGACATTATGGTTCTTAGGGTGTTTTTCATTAATTTGAAAATGCAGAAACTATGTTTTGCTGAGGTCAGAGCAACTGGAATTGTCAATTAAGTTCTTAAAGCCATACTTAGATGGGAAATGAACTATATATTTAATATATCATGCTCAAACATTTTAATGGGGTTAGGCTGTATATAATCAATCACGGTCACAGAAAATAGTACAAAATATTTTAATTTCATTATATAAATTTCTTCTTTTTTTTTTTTTTTTTTTTGAGACGAAGTCTCACTCTGTTGCCCAGGCTAGAGTGCAGTGGTGCAATCTTGGCTCACTGCAAGCTCCGTCTCCCGGGTTCACGCCATTCTCCTGCCTCAGCCTCCCAAGTAGCTGGGACTACAGGTGCCCGCCACCACGCCCAGCTAATTTTTTGTATTTTTAGTAGAGACGGGGTTTCACTGTGTTAGCCAGGATGGTCTCGATCTCCTGACCTTGTGATCCACCCGCCTTGGCCTCCCAAAGTGCTGGGATTACAGGCATGAGCCACCGTGCCCGGCCTCATTATATAAATTTCTATCACTAACATGAGTTTCACTATCTCCAAGCAACATCAATATCAATACGGTACTTTTAAGTATTTTCCTTTCAAATTCTTTAATGCTGGGATGTAATAAGAAAATTGACAACAGCAGCATGTTATTCAATTTATTAAAGTCTTTTTCCAGATTGTATCCTGATCTGAAATGGCCAAAAATAATTTCCAAAGAAATTAAAGGAAATTTTTGGAAAATCATACATTAATTTTCTTCATGATCATACAAACATGTTTGTTTCCTTTTAAATTTTCTTTAAAAATTAAAAAAATTAATCATTCAAAAAATAAAATAGACAAACTTAACTCTAGTTTTCTCTAGTAAGTGACAGTTCACACCAAGTAACTGTGGATAGTGCAAATACGAAAGTAATTTCATTTTCCACTAAAGACCACAATTCACTCATATTTGAACATCATTTATTGTTTCACTGAACTCTTTCAGTACGTCTCATCTATCTCGTCTAAATTAAATTGCTTTAACGCAGCAAGTAGCTCCAGGACCCTGCATGAGAACACAAAAATTGTCACTTGGTGCAACTGGGAAATGATATTTTGCTGTGTAAGAATCTATTGCATCAAGGCCAACTGGAAAGGATTTGGGAAGTTAATTAGTTCTGTCTCTCAGTTAAGTGCTTCTGTTGTTCAGATCCTCTCTGCACTCTGAAGCAGTTTCTCTCATTTGTATGACACCACCCAGAAACCTTCATGGCCTCCAGATGTTGTTGCTTTCTGATCTGAGGACCAAGAGTGCAGAGAAGCACTTAATGGGAGTTGCGTGTTGTGAGGCACAAGAGTGAATGTGCAGGGTGTGGTTATGCTGCGCCAGCTCTGAGCACAGAATACCAATGCCTGTATGCCCTTGGTAAATTTACTGTGTGTAGCATACAAAGAGGACATACAGAGCCCTTTAAAATGTGGGGCCCATGGCAGTGGCCCCTTTTGAGGTGAGGTCTCCTCCTACCCAGGGACTTTAGCTTCCACTGCATCTTGGCCAACCACTCCCGAGGTCCCACTATACCTGTCTATGTTTCTGGTTGCAAACAACAGAAACCAATGCCAGTTAACTAAAGTAGGAGAGGAATTTATTGGAAGGATGTCGACTAGCTCACAGAATGAACAAGAAGTTTGAGGAAACTGGCCTAGAACACAGACAGAAAGCAAGGAAAGCTGGGCAGTTGAGAATACAGCTGAGGTCACGCCAGAGGGGCAGCTTGGTTAACACATTGCCTCTAGTCCTGCCGTTACTGTGAAACCTGAACTCTGCAGATGTCATGAATCATTTCCAGTGATTCCCATCGTTTTGTATTACTCTCTTCAGACTCAAATACCTTGGCAGAAAGATCTGGTTGGCTGAGCACAGCATGTGTGCCCTTTCTCTTGATGGTGGTGTATGGGGAGAGGGAATGTCTGGCACCCTTTGGCTTCCTGCACCATAGTAGGTGGGGACTTGCCTCTCACCAAAGCAAACAAATGTGAATGTGTACAAATAGGAAGGAAATTAGGCACTTGACAGCCAAACAAAAACAAAGGTCAATGTCTGCTATTCCCACTGTAGGTCTTGTCACCAGCAGCAACTGCAATACCTTTGAAATCATGAATTCAGCCTACCGTTGGGTTATGACCCATCCTGCTAGTTTCTTGCTTAAGGACAGATGTCCCTTGCAATAGCTCTTCAACCCCCATGGACACCTCTCATCCATGAAAAACTCTACCTTCTCTCTACCCATCTGCTCCATCTGTCTTTACTTTCTTATTCAGCTTGGAGTCCATGGCTGATTCATCATTTCCATTGCTCACTGAACTTTCCTTCCCTTACATGCATCTGATAAATTCCCAGCTTTGAATAGAATGTGATGCTCTATCCCGGTGTATACCAGAGTGAGGCATCTTTGAAACCTTTCTTTCCCTGGTCCTCAATGTCGAATCCACCATCAAGAACTGTCCATTCTAATGTCAAAATCTGTAGCCTACCGGTTCTCTCTATATCCACTGCCATCCTTCTAGTCCAAGCCACCATCATCTCTTGCCTGAAGTATTGCCACAATTCCCCAGTTAGTCTCTGTTTTCACTCTTTCCTTTCCTACAGGCCACTCCCCTCAAGGCAGTTAGATGTCCTTATCAAATGTAAGTCACATCCTATGCCACTTCTCTACCTCTTTTCCATTCAAACAGAAACACTAAATTCTCAACAGGCCTTACGGGGACCTGCATAACCCAGCTGTGTCCTGCCTTTCTGCGTATGCCATTCCCATTCACTCCCCTTCACGCTACTGCAGTCTCATTGCCTTTCTTTCAGTTTAGAGATGATGTCAAACATCTTCTTTGTGTCCTCCCTTCTGCCTGGAATGTTCTCTTCCTAACTTGTCTGGCTTTCTTCTACCCATCCTTTCATCTTAGCAGAAATATTCTTTTTCGGAGAGGTTCTCCTTGATCCCCCAAAGTAAAAGAATTCTCTCTGTAATGCCCAGTCATGGCATTCTTTCCTAGTGCTTGTCATGCTTTGGCTCATGTGGTTGTTTAGTGCTTGATACCCCCATGGAATGGAAACTCCATGAGGAGCAGAGTGCTTTTTGTCTGTTTACATTTTTTTTTTGAGACAGGTCTCACTCTGTCACCCAGGCTGGAGTGTAGTGGTGTGATTTTGGCTCACTGCAGCCTCCCCCTCTGAACTCAACTGATCCTCCAACCTCAGTCTCCTGAGTAGCTGGGACTACAGGAGCACTCCACCATGCCCAGCTAATTTTTGTATTTTTCACAGAGGCAGGGTTTCACCATGTTGCCCAAGCTGGTCTTGAACTCCTGGGCTCAAGTGATCCTCCTGCCTCAGGCTCTCAAAGTGTTGGGTTTACAGGCATGAGCCATGCACCCAGCTATCTGTTTACTCTTATAGCCCCTGCACAGTACCTGAACACAGAAATATTGGTGAATGACTGAGTGAAAGGGACAGGCCTGCAATGAGGTGTCGACATAACTCCCCGTCTCTTGCCTGCTTGTTTTCCCCTAACCTCCTTCAGCCTCAAATCATTTCCTTCAGCTCCTAAATTCATCAGGTTTATGAGAGAATTTGCATCGTTTCTTCTGTTTCCCTGCTAGAATGGAATTTAGAATTCAGATATTAAGACGTAAAAGGAAGGAATAAAATCGAACATGGAAAGAAATACTGAATACAGAATACTCCCCCGAGTGGCTACCCATCTTCACTGTAATCAGTAATCTCAGTGTGCAGCTGTTGAGGCTTGAGTTTACACGGCAATAATCCTCTTACCTTCTAATCAAGATCATTCCAATAGCTTTGCAGTTAGACTTCCAACTGCATTATGCATTCACAAATTATTTGTCAATGCTGTATTGGTACAATTCTAATCTCTTAGGGATTAAACACAAGTATTAATTCTTCTTTATCCTAATATAGTTTATCTCCATCAAAGTTGAGTTTTTATGTTTTCCATGCTAATTCCTTTGTGTAATTAAGTCCATTTAAAATGAATAGCAATTAAGAGAAAACACCTATATGTCTGTATGTTGTCTACTACAGTCTTTTCTGATTCAATGAGTTCTTGACTACTTAGAAGAGGCATGTATAATTTTTGGATTTTTCTCATATATTTTTTCTCCTCTTCTTTCCTCTTATTCACTTCTGAGCAATTTCATCCTTCACTAACAATGCCACAAATGCCAGGTTGGTATGATAGATGAAAAGATGTAAAAACTGCAATAATACTTTCTCTTAGGGACAAATGTATCGCATAGTACATGCTATGCTGTCAGAGTTGACTAAAGAAAAAAAGTCTTTTCAGCCAGGCACCATGGGCCACACCTGTAATACCAGCACTTTGAGAGGACAAGATGAGCCGAGGAGTTTGAGACCAGCCTGGGCAACGTGGTGAAACTTCATCTCTACAAAAATTACAAAACTCAGCTGGGCATGGTGGTGCACACCTGTAGTCCCAGCTACTAGAGAGGATGAGGTGGGAGGATCGCTTGAGCCTGGTGGGGGGTCAAAACTGCAGTGAGCCATGATCATGCCACTGCACTCCAGCCTGGGCAACAGAGCAAGACGTTATCTCAAAAAGAAAAACGTCTTTTGATATAAAATAGGATTTCAAGTAGATTTAAACTAGTCATACACTTATTCATTAAAAAGTATTGAACAATTACCAATAAATACTGTTTGGGAAAGTGACAATGTATTTAAAGCCATACAAAGACTAAGTGATCAAGTCTCTGTAGCCCCCACCCATGTTTTAACTATTTTAGACAGTTGGCCACATGGCATTTCATAATTAAACATATGTTTTTCCTTTTTATTTTTATTTTTTTTAAGATGGAGTGTCACTCTGTCTCCCAGGCTGGAGTGCAGCAGCACGATCTCGGCTTACTGCAACCTCCCTCTCCCAGGTTCAAGTGATTCTTCTGCCTCAACCTCCCAAGTAGCTGGTGAGAGGTGACAGCGTGCTGGCAGTCCTCACAGCCCTCGCTCGCTCTGGGCGCATCCTCTGCCTGGGCTCCCACTTTGGTGGCACTTGAGGAGCCCTTTAGCCGGCCGCTGCACTGTGGGAGCCCCTTCCTGGACTGGCCGAGGCCGGAGCCAGCGTCCTCAGCTTGCGGGAGGTGTGGAGGGAAAGGCGCGGGCGGGAACCGGGGCAGCCCGCGGTGCTTGTGGGCCAGCGCGAGTTCCGGGTAGGCCTGGGCTTGGCGGGCCGCACTTGGAGCGGCCAGCCGGCCCCGCCGGCCCCAGGCAGTGAGGGGCTTAGCACCTGGGCTAGCGGTGGCGGAGGGTGTGCTGGGTCCCCCAGCAGTGCCCGCCCATCGGCGCTGTGCTGGATTTCTCGCCGGGCCTTAGCTGCCTTCTCGCGTGGCAGGGCTCAGGACCTGCAGCCCATCATGCCTGAGCCTCCCCCGGCTTCCATGGGCTCCTATGCAGCCCCAGCCTCCCCGACGAGCACCGCCCCCTGCTCCACGGCGCCCAGTCCCATCGACCACCCAAGGGCTGAGGAGTGTGGGCGCAGGGCACGAGACTGGCAGGCAGCTCCACCTGCAGCCCCCTTGCGGGATCCACTGGGTGAAGCCAGCTGGGCTCCTGAGTCTGGTGGGGAGGTGGAGAACCTTTATGTCTAGCTAAGGGATTGTAAATACACCAATCAGCACCATGTGTCTAGCTCAGGGTTTGTGAATGCACCAATCCACACTCTGTATCTAGCTAGTCTGGTGGGGACTGGGAGAACCTTTATGTCTAGCTAAGGGATTGTAAATACAGCAATCAGCACCCTGTGTCTAGCTCAAGGTTTGTAAACACACCAATCAGCACCCTGTGTCTAGCTCAGGGTTTGTGAATGCACCAATTGACACTCTGCATTTAGCTAATCTAGTGGGGACATGGAGAACCTTTGTGTCTAGCTCAGGGATTGAAAATGCACCAATCAGCACCCTGACAAAACAGACCACTCTGATCTCTGTAAAATGGACCAATCAGCAAGATGTGGGGGCCGGGGGGAGGGGGGCAGCTAAGAGAATAAAAGCAGGCTGCCGGAGCCAGTAGTGGCAACCCGCTCCGGTCACTTTCCACACTGTGGAAGCTTTGTTCTTTCACTCTTTGCAATATATCTTGCTGCTGCTCACTCTTTGGCTCCACACTGCCTTTATGAGCTGTAACACTCACCGCGAAGGTCTGCAGCTTCACTCCTGAGCCAGTGAGACCACGAACCCACTAGAAGGAAGAAACTCTGAACACATCCGAACATCAGAAGGAACAAACTCCAGATGCGCCACCTTAAGAGCTGCAACACTCACTGCGAGGGTCTGCGGCTTCATTCTTGAAGTCAGTGAGACCAAGAACCCACCAATTCTGGACACACTGGGATTACAGGTGCGTGCTGCCACGTCCAGCTAATTTTTGTATTTTTAGTAAAGACAGGGTTTCACCATGTTGGCCAGCTGGTTTTGAACTCCTGACCTCAGGTGATCCACCCGCCTCGGCCTCCCAAAGTGCTGGGATTACAGATATGAGACACTGTGCCTGGCTGGTTATGTCTTTCTTGATTCTAATCAGTACATACATAATTTTGTATAGATATATTGATTAGGGAGGCATTTATGAAGGGCAGGTAGTGGAGAGGCTGGGGTAAGGTTAGGTAATAGGAGTTCTAGGGGATTCCATACTTCAGCCTATAATGGAATTGTAGCCTACCCAGCACTTATTTAAACCTTCCCGATTGACTCCAATATTTGTTCTTCTATCCACTCCTTCCCCTCTAAGCCAATGTACTTAGGGAGAAGCTCATCCCATGCTGAGTTCCAGGAATGAATCCATACCCTTTCCAGTAAAGGGCTCTGGAATCCAGGTCTAAGTGCCATGTGATTGGTTTAGGAATGGACCAATGAGACACTGTGAGGAAGTTTCCTGAGGGCTTCTGGGAATTTTCTCATAATAGAAAGCTACCAGAATTCACAGGCCCTTTTCATCTTGACTTTCTTGTCCATAGACATGAGGCCAGGGTCTGTGACAGGCATTTTGTAGGCAGCCTAAGGGTGAAACATGCACAAGAGAGAACAGGACAAAGAACACCACAGAGAAGCAGAGCTCAGTAATGGCTGAGCCCTGCCTCACCTCCACCATTCCTAGACCTTCTCAGTCTCTTAGCCAATGAACAGCCTTGATTTTAAAGCAATTTTTGAGTTTTTGCTTCTGGAAGCCAAAACAAACATTTTAACCTATGGAATCCCAATGTACACTTCCTTAACGTTTTTGTTTGTTAATCTTTAAGTTTCAGAATTCTTTTCTGATTATAAAAATAATACATACTTATTGTAGAGAACCAAGAAAACATTGAAAGATATAAAGAAGAACATTAAGACCATCCATAATCTCTATCCCTAGATAACTGCTATTGAGTTTGGAGTTAGTTTCCTCTTTATGTATCCAAACTTACACAGAAATTTTACCCATATATTTATCCTGCTTTAATGAAATTCACAGCCTAGTGGGAAATAGAAACAAACAAAAACAGAACAAATAAATGAATATCTGCGACTATGGAAGGTCATAGTAACTACTAACCTGTGTTCACTGTTTTTGGGTAAGTGTTGCTAATAATGTCATACCCCATCTCCACAACCCAGAACAAATCAAAAACTTTATGTTAATAACTGTTAAAATATAATATGCTCTAAAATATAACAATGTCTCATAATGCCACAAAATCAACCAGTTACCAATATGTTCATTTGGTTTCCCTTCAGTAGGATTTCTTATAGAAAATTGTCCCCTGTCAGTGACTGGTTTCGCTCAACTGTCATTAGGTCTTGTCACAGTAGTTTAATTACGGCAAAAATGAGTGTCTTATATTGATCATTTTGACAACACACACACAAAAGGTTCAGTAGTGTGCTGGGTAAAAACCCTTGGAGCAGGGCCCTCAAGAGGATGGAAGTTATATTGCTATGATAGTACCAAGCCCATCAGTTCTAAATGTTTTCTAATTTCTATTATGATTTTATGACCCATGAGTTAATTGGAATGGTGGAAATAGGGGGCTTACCAGTTACCTTTTGGTTATTGATTTTTAACTTACTTATATAGTGACCAGAAAATGTGGTTACTATGATATAAATCCTTAGATATGTGGAGACTTGCTTTATGACACAGTATGTTCAATTTTTGTAAATGTTTAGCGTATTCTTGAAAGGAATGTGTATTCTATGGTCATTAAGGCAGTATTCTACACGTATATATTAGATTAAGCTTGGTAATTGTGTTATTCAACTCTTCCAGTCCCTTAAAGATTTTTTTGGTCCCCTCGGTCTATGTATTAGTTTCCTGTAATCAGCTGCTTAACAAATTATCACAATAGGTGGCTTAGAAAAACCGACGTGAATTCTGAGTTCCGGAATCTAGAAGTCTGAAATCAAGGTGTTGGCAGGGTCACACTCCCTCCAGAGGCTCAAGAGGAAAATTTGTCTCTTCCAGCTTTGGGTGCTGTCAGCATTCCTTGACTTGTGAATGCCATCACTCCAATCTCTGCTTCTGTGGTTACATTACCTCCTCTTCTTCTCCTCTTCTACCTCTCTTTTATAAGGACATCTGTCATTGGATTGATGGCCCACCTGGATAATCCAGGATGATCTTCTCATCTCAAGAACTTTAATTACATCTGCAAATGCCCTTTTTCCAAATAAGGTCATACTCGCAAGTTCTAGGAATTAGGATATGGACATATTTTGTGGGAGGCCGTATTCAACTCACTGCAATTAGAGAGGGAGTGAAAAATCACCTACTCTGATGGTAGATTTCTCTGTCTTCTTATACTTCTGTTCATTTTTGCTTCATATATTTTGTGGCCATATAGTCGCTATGATATAAATCCTTAGATCTATGTAAAGACTTGCTTTATGACACAGTATGTTAGAGACACTTTTTTGACTCTATCTTCCCTGTATATTGGACTTTTTTTTTTTTTAATGTAAAGACCCTTCTTTATCTCATCACACTCACCCAGCCATCTACCTAGAGTCTGTTGATGATAAACAATTAGTTATTTGTCTGAAACAGAATTTGCCTTCCTTCTGCCTCTCTTTTGCCACACATGTAATTCTAAGGTATTATGTTTTCCCCTTCAGCATACCACTTAATTCTCTTTTCCTTTTTTTTTTTTTGGAGACAGTCTCACTCTGTCACCCAGTCTAGAGTGCAGTGGCGCGATCTTGGCTCACTGCAGCCTTGACCTCCAGGGCTCAAGTGATCCACCTCAGCCTCCAGAGTAGCTGGGACCACAGGCACACACCACCATGCCAGGCTAATTTTGTTTATAGAGGCGTGGTCTTATTATGTTGGTCTGGCTGGTCTCGAATTCCTGGGCCCAAGCGGGCCTCCCGTCTCGGTCTCCTCAAGTGGTTGAATTACAGGCATTAGCCATTGCGCCCAGCTCGCATTTTTTTTTTTTTTTTTTTTTTTTGGGATAGAATCTCGCTCTGTTGACCAGGCTGGAGTGCAGTGGCGCGATTTCGGCTCACTGCAACCTCTGCCTCCCGGGTTCAAGCAATTCTCCTGCCTCAGCCTCCCGAGTAGCTAGCTGGGACAACAGGCACGTGCCACCACGCCCGCCTAACTTTTTTGTATTTTTAGTAGAAACGGGGTTTCCCCTGTTAGCCAGGATAGTGTCGATTTCCTGACCTCGTGATCCGCCCGCCTCGGCCTTCCAAAGTGCTGGGATTACAGGCGTGAGCCACCGCGCCCGGCCTGAGCCGGCATTTTTAAAAGTTGGGTTGCTGGCCTTAGTGCATACAAGCGTAAAGGAATTTTAAAAACACATGAATAACTCACGCATTTCTTTTTTGCGCTATCCTGCTATGTGTGATTCGGTTTTTATTCTCGGTTTTGTGCGTTTGTGTCGCGACGGCTGGGGACCCACCCAAGAGCAGTCGGACCACGGGCCGCCCAGGGCGGTCTCATCCGTTTATAACCTGCGACCCCGGGGCCTCTTGTGGTCCCGTATCTCCGTCCCAAGCAAAAGCCGGGGCTCTCAGGCACTCAGAGATGCGAAGGCCCGGTAGACTTGGAGGACGCGAGGAAAACACCTTCAATGACTCTGGCCAGTCCACAGCTACTGCCAACACTGCTCCGCGCGCGTCCTCAGGAGCCGGCGAGCTCCTCGTTGTCATGGTAACCAGATTGCGAACGCGCGTGCGCAAGACGAACACCTTTGTCACGTGAGACCGGCCGGGGGCGGGGCCGGCGAATGCCCGTCCGGACCCGTCGCGCCTCCCTTGTCAGCTCCCTGCCAGCCGAGGCGGGGCGAACCGCTGCCCTGTTGCGTGGGAGTGACTCACAGCTCCCGCCCCTTTTGGCTCCACTTTCTCGCGGACAGTCCCTCGCACCACGTGCCCTCCTGGCCGCACCCCCAGCTGCCCTTTCCAACTGCCTGTTGGAAGCCGCTGTAAAATGTCGTGAGGAGCGCCGCTGCTTTACGGCTGCCTCTCCCAGACTAGAGCCCCGGAGCGCCCACCGCCGTCAGCCGCGTCTCCAAGCTAGTCGGCCCCGCGGAGAGCGAGAGACCCTGCGCACCGCAGTCCTCTCCGCTGCGCCCATTGCTGCCCCCGGCGATGTAAGCTCGGGGAGGCAGCGGTGCCCGCTGGCCTGGGGTTGAGACAGGCGGCAGGTGCCTGTGAGGCGGGCGGGTGCCGGGGGCCAGCAGGATGGAGGAAAGCATGGAAGAGGAGGAGGGGGGCAGCTACGAGGCGATGATGGACGACCAGAACCACAACAACTGGGAGGCTGCGGTGGACGGCTTCCGGCAGCCCCTGCCACCTCCCCCGCCCCCCTCGTCGATCCCGGCCCCTGCCCGAGAGCCTCCGGGGGGGCAGCTGCTGGCGGTGCCCGCGGTCTCCGTGGACAGGAAAGTCCCCAAGGAGGGGCTCCCGATGGGGCCGCCGCCACCGCCGGAGGCTAATGGGGTGATCATGATGTTGAAGAGCTGCGACGCGGCCGCCGCCGTGGCCAAGGCGGCCCCCGCCCCCACCGCCAGCTCCACCATCAACATCAACACCTCCACCTCCAAGTTCTGTGAGTCCAGCCTTTCCCTGCAGCCTTGGCTTTTCTCCACCTCACTCGGACGCCGAATCCACCCCCTCTTGGAGAAAGCTCCGCTTCCTTTGTTTCAGGCCTCGGTCTTTCCTCTTCTCCCCGTCCGCCTTCGCCTCCCTGCCTCCCTCCCCCTCACCGTCCCCTCCCCCTCATTTGGTGTCTGCGGCCAGCGCCTGAGCGGCCCTGGCTTCTTGTATTACCTGGCCTAGAGAGGCAGCCTGGGTACACATGGAGCCCCAAGTTCTGTCAAGGCGATTCCTATCACAACTGGCAGTCTCTCAACATTGGGAAGCTCTTTTCGCACCCGTCTTCTCTTGAAGTTTCACCCTCAAAGTGAGGGGAAAATAAGGCTGCCTGAGTCTCCTTAGGGGAAAGGCCTTCAGTCTTTTGCAGCCAGAGAGAGAAAAGAAATCTGGCAACTTGTGTTCTTGTGCTTTTGGCCAGGCTGTGTTAAACAAGTAAGGAATTTGAAAGTTGACCTATATCTACACCTTGTTCCTTCTCTTCTGTGTTACACTTTTGCATCCTGCTAGGGAAATGATGAGTTGCTTTTCGATGCAGTGGCAGCTCCGACATCGTCTTGAAGCTAATAATGCATAAAATCACTTTTCAGAGCTTACATTCATAAGAATAAGCCTTTCAGGATGAGTTATGTCTTGTGTCCAAACCCAAGATTGGGTTGCAAGTTGAACTTTATGTTAGCGGTCTGTCTTAACGCTCAATTGCACGCATTAAGATTTAAGACCAAAATCGGTTTTGCAATCCGAAACTGCTTCTGACCAGGACGTATGTATGCTTCCATAGCTAGGAAAAGAATGTGCTTTTACTTTGGTTTGTGTGTGTGTGGTGGTGGTGGTGGTGATAGGATGTTGAAAATGAACGTGACCATCACAGCCAGGTTTTTCTCTCCTATTATTAACTGCAAGTTTTGAATGGCATCTGGTAAAGCAACTGGAGAGTTCATTTCTAGCTACTAATTTTATCAAGCTGTACTTGTCCAGTTAGCTGTGCAGAGAAAATATTTGCCTTGATGCAGATAGTCGGAATCTTACACACTGTGTGTGGGAACAGCGCGTAATTTTATTTGCCTCAAGATACTGCCTTAGTCAGACATTGATATGTAGGTTTGGTAAGATTATATACGCTTTTTCCCCTTACTCATGATAATCGTGTTTGTATTGGATAGTTTGTGTGTTGAAGGCTGCGTTGTGGAACCAGATCTTCTGTAGAGGGGCAGAATGACTCCATCTGAGTCACGAAGGAAGATTGCCTTAGTGAAGTTCATTCGAAGAGTCCAAAAAAAAGCAGAAAGTTAGGAACAGAAATCAGTAAAATTGAGAACAAAAGGATTTGTCACACCAAAAGATTATTTTTGTGAAAAGATGAGTAAGCTAGGCAGTCCTCTGGTAAAATCGACAAGAAAAAAAGATGCAAATAAATGAAAAATGGAAAATAACTGCAAATATCAGATTGAAAAAAGAACGTTATGAACTTAGGCTGATGAATTTGAAAGCTAAATGAAAAATATAGTTTTTAGAAAACTAGTAAATGTGAAAATTGGTATCAGAAGAAATATCTTGAACTAATAAACTGAAATGGTAAAGATCTCCCTTTTTAGAAGCTCTGGATCCAGATACGCTGATGAGTTCCATCGTACTTTAACACTTAATTCTTTTTGCAAGTTGCCCTGGAAAATAGTGAGAAAAAATACCAAGTTCATTTTATGAGGCTTGTGAAATCTTGATTCTAAAACAGATAAGGACGTGTAAGAAGAGAAAATTATAGGTCTGTTTTACTTAGCATAGAAATGAAAATACTGCAGAAAAAATACTCGCTCATCAAATCCAACAGTGTGTTACAGAGTCCCGATCCATAGAGTTAGTCCTAGAGATGTAAGCATGGTTTAACATCTACTTATCTAATTTAGCTCGTTAATAGACTAAAGGAAAAAAATTAACGATTATCTCAATTGGTGCCATGAAATCATTCAACTAGATCCAGCAGCTATTTATGATAAAAACTCTTAGTAACCTAGGAGTACAAGATAACTAGATAAAGGTCATTACCAAAAACCTTCAGTAGATAATAATACTTAATGGAGAAATTTTAGATACATATACTTTAAGATCCATAACAAGATAAGGATGCTCCTGTCATCACTACTTTTTAGCATTGTAGGAAGGTCCTGGCTAAAATAAGGAGCAAAAAAATAAGGTATAAAGATTGTAAGGGAAGCAATAAAGGTTATTATTTGCAGATAATATGATCACCTACCTAGATGAACCATTAGAATCCAGAGAAAACTTAGAACTAGTAAGAGTTTAGCAGGATTGCTGGATTTAAGATAAACTTACAAAAATTTGGTAGCATTTACTAAGCTAGTGATAACTAGTAAAGATAATCAAAAGTAAATACTATATGCAATAATAGCAACAAAACTCTAAAGTCTCTAGGAATATGCAAGACCTTTAAAAAGGAAACTTTAAAACTTGAAAAAGAAACTAGAGGATAATCTAAATAAATGGTACAATTTTCCTTGCTCTTGGATCAAATTACTTACAAGAATACTAATTTTCTCCATTTTATAAATTCAGTTTAAATGACGTCAAAATTACATTTGGTCTGACAAACTCAATAGCCTAAGTCTAAAATTTATATGTTGGGTGGGATAAAGTTTGTGAATAACTAAATCAATCTTAAAGATTTGTTTGGGGATGGGAGGCTTGCCTTATTAGAAGTTAAGATGTCAAGGCTGCAGTAAAGTGGTGTAAGTGCAAGAACAGAAAAATAGACCAAGGAAACAAATTGGAGGGCAGAGACTTACCTGGATACGTGTATAAAAGTTGGGAACTTTTTAAGTGGCATCATAAACCACTGGAGAAAGGAGTCATATGTTGTTAGGGAGAGTGACTCACTATATAGAGAAAAAATAAATTTAATATCATAAATGGATAGACTCTAAATGAATTAAAGACCTAAATGTGAAAAGAAAAACCAAAGTTAATATTATCGAAAATGTTAAGCTTTTTCCCTAGGGACAGGGAAGTACTTTTTAAAGCTTCAAAAGCTTATAAAGGTGAAAAATTAATTATTTTGATTATATGAAAATTATTCATTTGGCAAAAGATGAAAGAATGAGAGAAGATATTTACAGTGCCTAAAATTAACAAGGGATGATGATCTGACTAGACAAGGGACTACTTACTATACATCAACAACAAGAGGACAGCAACTTCTGTAGAAAAATAGGCAAAGGATATTAATAAGTAGCTTATAGAAAGAATAGGAAACCCTAACAAGCATAAGAAGAGATGAATTTATTAATATTCAGAGACATGCATATTAAAATAGTAATGGAAAAGAGTATAATTGGATTGTTTGTAAAACAAAGGATAAATGCTTGAGGTGATGGTACCGCATTTACCCTGATGGGATTATTACACATTGTGTGCCTGTGTCAAAATATCCCATATACCTCATAAAAATATATGCCTACTATATACCCACAAAAATTAAAGAATAAAATAGTAACGGAATGTCTTTTTCCACCTGTTAGGTTGACAAAAATTAGAAAGCTGAATAAATAGTGCCAAGTGCAATGGGGATATGGTAATACAGGAAAAGGTATACTTGCTTGTGGGAATAACAGTGTAGTGGACTTGTGAGATGTTGAGATGCCCGAAGTCTCTGTGGACCAGATAATGAAAGCTAGCTGCTGTGTTAATGTATCCCTCAGCTATGGCAGTGAAGGTATACTTAAGACTGTAAGGTGAAAACAGCTTCTGTTGGTTTCTAGTTTTGGGACAGAGATAAAAAGCATTTGTTATCTTGATGGATACATGGTAGGTGCCAGGGATGGTGTTGATTTGTCGCAGTGAGGAGACCATGTCTGGAACAGCAACTAAAATTGGAGTCACTGTGGATTTGATTGATGATAATCCACAGTCATGCTCCAAGACTCATCTCTTTTGCTGTGGCCGAACAGACCCATGAAATCAGAATGTCATAATTACCACCATTCCTTTTTTTTTTTTTTTTCTGAGACAGAGTCTCACTCTGTTGCCAGGCTGGAGTGCCGTGGCACGGTCTCAGCTCACTGCAACCTCCGCCTCCCAGATTCAAGCAATTCTCCTGCCTCAGCCTCCTGAGTAGCTGGGATTACAGGGGCGCGCCACCATACCTGGCTAATTTTTGTATTTTTAGTAGAGATGGGTTTCACCATGTTGGTCAGGCTGGTCTCAAACTCCTGACCTCAGGTCATCCACCCGCCTTGGCCTCCCAAAGTGCTGGGATTACAGGCGTGAGCCACCACGCCCGGCCCTCCATTCTTATTTTTAAAGTCTTTGACATTGATAGTGTTTTCTGTAGTTCCCACAGAGATGTGTTGTTTGTTGCTTCGAGTTTATTACTTTGGTAGGAAAGGGTACATCTAGCCCTTCCTATGTTGATATTTCTGACTTCACAGGTTAGGGAACCATGAACTAGTGTTCAGAACTGGGGGAGTTACAGTGTTACTACGGGTCCACCAGCCCTACTGTGAGATGGATTGAGGCCAAAACACCATTTATGTGACGTCCATAAGCCCCTGATCTGCCTGGTTTACCATAGTGACATTCCTGTCTCTTAGGGTTCGTATTGGCTTAGAGCCAGTGTTTATTAATCTTTGAAAAGTCTCAGTGATTTCCATTTCCCAAATGTACTATCTCTCTAATGAATACCTGCATGTTCTATTGGAAAAGGCTAGGAGAAGACTTTAATTATGTGGGGTTCTTCCTCAGTGGAACTCATCCTCTTCTTTATTCCAGCATTTCTGTGTCTGTGAATAGGCTCATTGTGGGTTTTAGGTGAGGTTACATGGCTTTCCATTATGCCACTTAAGTGAGTCCTCTGTTTAATATACCTAGAGTTTTTCTTTTCTGTCCATTATAACAGATCAAGTAATACTCTAGTATATTGCCTTTGTTTTCCTAAGGATATCATGGTTAGCCACCATGAGGGATATCCAAGCCACGAGAAATCCAAGCCATTCTGCTTCTCACTCTGGCCCTGCTGCCTCTTTAAATAATCATGCCCATTTTATATCTGGAAGTTATTTCCACTTTGTCACTCTGGAAGTAGAACTATTCCACTGAAATCAGGGAGCCTCTCTTAATGGCAATATTGCCCATCTTTAACCCAGAATGACAAGGGACAACCACCACAGCATTTTTTTCAGTAATTATATTTAATTATTTATATATTTCTCAGTTGGTGAAGGACCTTCTCAGAGCACAGTTTAGGGAGTAAGAGTGAGTTAGAACATGACAAATTTATATTCCTTTCTTCATATGTCTGGACTCATTTCTCCACGTACTAAGGAATTTCTGTTCTGACCGCCTCCTCCCTCCTCCTAACTCTTCTTCCTTTTCCTTTCCTCTTTTTCCTCTGTGTCCATTTTCTTCCTCCACACCTCTTCTTCTCCTCCTCCATTCAATATAGTGTACCCATTTTAGGTGTGCAGTTTGATGCATTTTAACCCATGTCACTGTCTGGTGTGGAATTTGATTTTACCCTACTAATAGCTAAAAGGTAGCCTATTACTATTACAGGTTGACTATCCCTCATCCAAAATGCTTGGGACCACACGAGTTCTGGATTTCAGATTTTTTTCGGATTTTGGAATATTTGCGTTATACCAAATGATTGAGCATCCCAAATCCAAAAATTCAAAATCCAAAATTTTCCAGTGAACATTTCCTTTAAGCATCATATTGGTGCTCAAAAAGTTTCAGATTTTGGATTTTTGGATTTAGGATTCTCAACTTGTATTACTGGGTGCTGACATAAGCTGGGGGACTCCTGGGTGAGAGATGAAGGAATTTATTTTTCTTGTCATAGCACACAGCATGAGAATTGGTATATTTGCATAGTTTCCCCTTCCCCCAAGTCCCAAGAGGGTGATATACTATGGCCAAGATGGATGCTCTCTCAGTGGTTCTGTGTTGCAGCTGAAGAACATCAAACTTGGGGAATCCACTACTTTTATAGAAAGCAGTGAGCAAGCCTGCTCTTTGTCTAGAGGGAGATGTTATCTCGTCTTTCAAGGTTACCAGGTACAGAATGGCCCAGGTTCAAGAGTGATTGCATTCCTGGCATACTCAGTAAGACATGTTGGAGTGCGTGAGGCCCATGGAGGACTGTCTGTCCAGCAGTAACCACCACAGCAACCAAGAGAACGTTTCTGTCACCCTGAAATACTTCCCTATGTCTCTCTCTCTCTCTCTCTCTTTTTTTTTTGGAGATGGGATATTACTCTGTCGCCCAGGCTGGAGTGCAGTAGCACGATGTCGGCTCATTGCAACCTCTGGCTCCCAGGTTCAGGTGATTCTCCCACCTCAGCCTCCCGAGCAGCTGGGATTACAGGCACACACCACCACACCTAGCTAATTTTTGTGTTTTTAGTAGGGATGGGGTTTCACCATGTTGGCCAGGCTGGTCTTGAACTCCTGGCCTCAAGTGATCTACCTGCCTCGGACTCCAGAGTGCTGCGATTACAGTTGTAAACTACCATACTCTGCCTTCCCTGTGTCTCTTTGCAGTCAGTTAACCCCACCTACTTCCCCCAGCCCCAAGCATTCCTACTGATCTGCTTTCTGTCACTGTAGGATTTCATATAAATGAAATCATACAATGTGTATTGTTTTGTGCTTGGCTTGTTTCTTATTCTGTTCTTGAGATTCTTCCATGTTCTCGTGTATGTCAGTTACTTATTCATTTTGCTGGCTGAGTATTTTTTTTTTTTTTTCTGGACATCCCAAAGTCTTTTTTTTGTTTTTTTGTTTTTTGATTTACCAAAAAATCATTAATTTGTTGGTCATTAGGTTGATCATTTAGGTGGTCTCCGGTTTTGGCTGTCACGAACACAGCTGCTGTAAACAGCCATGTACAAGGTTTGGTGTGGGTAAAGGTTTCATACAAGTGGAATTCCTTGCTTATATATTATTGATATGTTTAACTTTATGAGAAACTGCCAAACAATTCTTTAGGGTGGTTGCACCATTTTACACTCCCATCAGCTGTATATGACAGCTCCAGTTGCTCCACTTACTTAATTGGCACTTGTACTGGTTAGGCTCTGCATTCTTGGTATTGTCAGTCTTTTAAAGTTTAGCCTTTCTAGAGCATCGGTCCCCACCAGGGACCAGTTGCGTGGAAGAGACAATTTTTCTGTGGACTGGGGGATGGTTTTGGGATGAAATTGTTCCACCTCGGATCATCAGGTCTTAGAGTCTCGTAAGGAGTGCGCAACCTAGATCCCTTGCGTTATAGGGTTGGCGCTCCTTTGAGAATCTAATTCCTGTGCTGATCTGACAGGAGGTGGAGCTCAGGTGGTAATGCTCGCCGGCCCACAGCTCACCTCCTGATGTGTGGCCTGGTTCCTTACAGGCCACTGACCGGTTCCTGTGGCCTGGGGTTGGGGACCCCTGTTCTAGAGGATAAGTAGTAGTAGCTCTTTGTATATTTATTTTGCATTTCTCTTTTACATGTGCCGTTGGCTTTTTCATGTGATCATTTGCTTGCCTTATAATTTTGTTTGTGATAATCTGCTCACATCTTTTGCTAATTTCTTTTGTTGTTTGTCTTAATGTGTTTAAAGAATTCACTATAAATTTTGGATACAAGTTTTGTCAGACAACTATTATTACTGTTTTCTCCCTCTGGCTTGTCTTTTTTTTCCTTAACGGTGTCTTCTGAAGAGTAGATGTTTTTCAGTTTTGATGATGTCTAAATTGTCAATTTTTTCTTCTCTGGCTGTTGTTTTTTATATCCTAAGAAATATTTGCCTATCTCAAAGTCAAGATATCTGTATTTTTTTCGTAGGAGTTTTATGGTTTTAGCTTTTACGTTTAGGTCTGTGATCTGAATTATGAGTTGATGTCTGTATAGTGGGAGATAAGGATCGAGGCTCCTTTTATTCTATATGGATATCCAATTGTGTTGGCACTGTTTGTTGAAAAGACTATCCTTTTATTACGGAGTTACTTTGGCAACTTTGTCAGAAATAACTGACCATGTATGTATGGGCATCAGTTCTATTTCATTAATCTTATTTAGTCCATCAGATTTAGGATTGTTGCATATCTTCTTGATGAATTGACTGTTTATCATGATGGAATGTCTGTCTTTATCCTTGTTAATATTCCTTACCCTAAAGACTCCTTTTTTTTTTTTTCTGAGACAGTGTCTTGCTCTGTTGCCCAGGCTGGAATGCAGTGGCACGATCTTGGCTCACTGCAAGCTCCGCCTCCTGGGTTCACGCCATTCTCTTGCCTCAGCCTCCCAAGTAGCTAGGACTACAGGTGCCCGCCACCACGCCCAGCTAATTTTTTATTTATTTTTTATTTTTTTAGTAGATATGGGGTTTCACCGTATTAGCCAGGATGGTCTCGATCTCCTGACCTTGTGATCCACCCACCTTGGCTTCCCAAAGTGCTGGGATTACAGGCGTGTGCCACCATTCCCAGCCAAGACTACTTTTACTTGTAGGCATTCCAGGTTTTTTTTTTTTTAAGGATTATTGTTTGCATAATGTATCTTTTACCATCATTTTACTTTTAATTTATTTGTGTAAAGTACATTTCTTATAGATAGTATATGGTTGGATCTTGCCTTTTTAAAATCCAGTCTGACAACCTCTGCTACCATTGTATTTAATGTAGTTACTAATATGGTAGGGTTTAAATCATATTGTCTTGCGCTTTTGTTTACTCTTTGTCCGTCTGTTATTTAAAAAATGTTCCTCTTTTCCTGTCTTCTTTTTTTTTTGAGACAGAGTCTTGCTCTGTCGCCCAGGCTGGAGTGCAGTGGCATGATCTCGGCTCACTGCAACCTCCACCTCCCAGGTTCAAGTGATTCCCTTCCTCAGCCTCCCGAGTAGCTGGGATTACGGTCATGTGCCACCACACCCAGCTAATTTTTGTATTTTTAGTAGAGATGAGGTTTCTCCATGTTGGCCAGGCTGGTCTTGAACTCCTGACCTCAGGTGATCTGCCTACCTCGGCCTCCCAAAGTGCTAGGATTACAGGCGTGAGCCACTGGGCCCAGCCGTTTTCCTGTCTTCTTCTTTGTTATTTTTATGATTCAGTTTTGTCTCCAGTTTGGCTTATTAGCATGGTTGTTTTGCTCTTTGGGGGTTACTCTAGGATTTATGATAATGAAAGTTTAACTTATAACAGTCTACCTTCAAATAGTATTAGACTACTTATAATGTAAGAATCTAATAGCAGTATACTTCCATTTATCCACTCCTGTCCTTTATGCTATTGTTTTACATTTTACTTTAACATATGTCATAATTCCCCAAATACACTGTCATTAATTTTGCTCAAAACAGTCACTTATCTTTTTTTAAAAGTTGGAATGAGCCAGGCGTGGTGGCTCATGCCTGTAATCCCAGCACTTTGGGAGGCTGAGGTGGGTGAATCACAAGGTCAGGAGTTTGAGACCAGCCTGGCCAACGTGTTGAAACCCTGTACATACTAAAATACAAAAATTAGCCAGGTGTAGTGGTGTGCACCTATAATCCCAGCTACTCAGGAAGCTGAGGCAGGAGAATTGCTTGAACCCAGGAGGTGGTGGTTGCAGTGAGCTGAGATTGCACCATTGCACTCCAAGCTGGGCGACATGACGAGAATCTGTTCTTGCCCCGGCCCCCCAAAAAAACTTGGAATGAAATTTATGTAACACACAATTAACTATTTTAAAGTGAATAATTCAGTGGCATTGAGTACATGCCCAGTGTTGTGCAACTACCTCTCTCTATCTAGTTCCAAAACATTTTCATCAATCCAAAATAACATTCCATACCCATTAAGCAATTAGTCCCATTTCCTCACTTCTCCCTGCCCCTGGCATCCACCAATTTGCTTTCTGTCTCTATGGGTTTACCTATTCCAGATCTTTGTTTGTTTGTTTGTTTTTGTTTTTGTTTTGAGACGGAGTTTCGCTCTTGTTGCCCAGGCTGGAGTGCAATGGCATAATCTCAGCTCACCGCAACCTCCACCTCCCGGGCTCAAGCGATTCTCCTGCCCCAGCCTCCTGAGTAGCTGGGACTACAAGCATGCGCCACCATGCCCAGCTAACTTTGTATTTTTAGTAGAGACGGGGTTTCTGCCATGTTGGCCAGGGTGGTCTCGAACTCCTGACCTCGGGTGATCCACCCTCCTCCGCCTCCCATAGTGCTAGGATTACAGGCGTGAGCCACCGCGCCCGGCCTCCAGATCTTTCATATGAATGGAATCATACTGAGATTTCTTTGAAATAATAATAAACTGGAATGTAAGTCTTTTGTATTTACCCAGATAGTTACCATTTCTGTCCCTCTTCTTTCCTTTGTGTAAATGGAAGTTTCCACCTCTTGTTTTTCTTCCCTCTTTAGAACTTCCTTTGATATTTCTTATAATGTAGTTCTGTTGGCCTTCAATTTGTTCAGCTTTTGTTTGCAGAAATCTTTATTTTATCTTCACTTTCTAAGGATATTTGCTTGATATAGAATTCTAGATATACAGCCTTTTTTTTCTTCTGTAAACACTTTAAGAGTCTTTCCATTGTCTTCTGACCTGCATTGTTTCTTTTTTCTTTTTTTTGGAGATGGAGTTTCTGTCTTGTTGCCCAGGCTGGAGTGCAGTGGCGCTATCTCAGCTCACTGCAACCTCCACCTCCTGGGTTCAAGCGATTCTCCTGCCTCAGCCTCCCAAATAGCTAGGACTACAGGCACACGCCACCATGGCTGGCTAATTTTTGTATTTTTAGTAGCGACAGGGTTTCACCATGTTGGCCAGGCTGGTCTCGAACTCCTGACCTTAGGTGGGCCACTGCACCTGGCCTCATTGTTTCTTTAATAAATGTCTGTATAGTCTCATCTTTGTTTCCCTCTATATAATAAGTCCCTTTTTTTTCTGGTTACTTTAAAAATTTTTACTTTATCTGAAATTTTCAGCAATTTTTTATGTTCTTTTTTAGTGTTTATTTTTTGGATTTGTGGGGTTTTAGAATTTGTCAAATTTGGAAAATTATTCATTATTTTTTGTCAGAATCCCCCGCCACTAGTTACACGTATGTTATAACACTTGTTATTGTACCATGAGTCACTGAGGTTCTGTTCATTTTTTTAAAGTTTTTTTTTTTTTTTTTTAACTCTCTGTGCTTTAGTTTGGGTAAGTTTTAATGCTATGTCTTTACGCTCACTAATGTTTTCTTTTTTAGTATCTAATCTGCTGTTAATCCTGCTCTTAAATCAGTGAGAGTTCCAACTGTTTTTAATGCAGGCTGACAGTCCAGGTTTCAGTTAACCAAGCAAACTGTTAGAACTGTATCCAGTTTCTTGAAGTAGTATAGTGAATAAAGAATCTTTAGTAAGTGCATTCCTTTTAATGACTTGTTGCATCTAAAGTTCTTTCTTCATTATTCAGCACCCTCACAATCCATTCCCACATGTATTCCCAAGTTTCTGTTAGTATGATGTATTAAAGTCTTATAGTTCTTTTGGAATGTAAGCTGTCTCCTATTTATTTAGGTTTGGTACTTGTTCCCTTGAGAAATCTGATTCTAGTTAGAGATCTAGAGACAGTGAGTTCTGCTTAGAATCTTTTTTGTGAGGTTTCAGGTAATATCATGCCAGGGTCTTTAATCAAGTAAAGTTAGTCTCATGTTGGGAGGAGGGGTGTGTAAGCAGGGTTTTGTGAGGTCAGGGTTTTCAGATTGATCATACTCCACCAAACTGGCCCCATTTGTGCTGGGATTACAGGAGTGAGCCACTGTTCCCGGCCGAACTTCAGGATCTTATTGGGGATCTTGTCTTGCTATTTTTTGACCTGCATCATATAAAATGACGTTGATGAAACTGTAAGGGAACAGCATTTTAATGTTTACTTAAGGCCCAGTCCCAAATCTCTAAAGAAAATGAATACTGTTTATTTACTGCAAACTCTGTAAACCGTAGACCATATGTGTTCACACTGTAAACTGTTAAGCACTATATAAAAGTTGATTGTTAATATCCTTTTATGGTATGTCTTGACAGGGCAAACTGGCTTTCCATTTTTCTTCTTGCTTTTGTGGACATTTGGTTATTAACCTCTATAGATAAAGTTGAATAGATCTGTAATATGTAGTTGCAGGTGTGCTGATTCATCATCTGAATGGCATTTTATTAAGTGTTTATTGTATGCCAAAGTAATATTTTAGCCTCTGGTAATGAAGAGACACAGTTGAATGTGGGAGATGATAGAAAGATAATTATGATACATTATGATTAAATGCTATAATAAAGTTATGTATTTGGTAGCATTCAGGAAAGAGAGTCTTTATAAAAATGAATAGAAGTTGGCCAGGAGGATAGGGGGTGGGGATGGGGAAGCTGGACTGGAAGAGACTTCTTGCAGAGGGGCAGCCTGTGCCAAAGACCCAGAATTGAAATTATTTTTGGAATACAGAGTGTGAGGAGAGAGTGGCTCCCATTAAACATGGATGGATAGAAAAGGCTGGATAGTGAAGGACCACGTTAGTGAGGAGAGAGTGGCTCCCATTAAACATGGATGGATAGAAAAGGCTGGATAGTGAAGGACCACGTTAGTGAGGAGAGAGTGGCTCCCATTAAACATGGATGGATAGAAAAGGCTGGATAGTGAAGGACCACGTTAGTGAGGAGAGAGTGGCTCCAATTAAACATGGATGGATAGAAAAGGCTGGATAGTGAAGGACCACGTTAGTGAGGAGAGAGTGGAAAAGGCTGGATAGTGAAGGACCATGTTAGTGAGGAGAGAGTGACTGAAATTAAACATGGATGGATAGAAAAGGCTGGATAGTGAAGGACCACGTTAGTGAGGAGAGAGTGGCTGAAATTAAACATGGATGGATGGAAAAGGCTGGATAGTGAAGGACCACGTTAGTGAGGAGAGAGTGGCTGAAATTAAACATGGATGGATGGAAAAGGCTGGATAGTGAAGGACCACGTTAGTGAGGAGAGAGTGGCTGAAATGAAACATGGATGGATAGAAAAGGCTAGATAGTGAAGGACCACGTTAGTGAGGAGAGAGTGGCTCCAATTAAACATGGATGGATAGAAAAGGCTGGATAGTGAAGGACCACGTTAGTGAGGAGAGAGTGGAAAAGGCTGGATAGTGAAGGACCACGTTAGTGGAAGGATTTTCTTCTGTAGTAATTGGAGGTTTTAAGGGAGACATTTGTCTTAGTGTGTTAATTTAGAGCGGAGAGAGAATGGAGGCCTAGAGGCTAGTTAGGGTGTTACAATTTCTGTAGTCTAGACAAGAGATGGAGACTTGAACAAATAACATTTTAAAAGACAGGGGTTTTCAATTTGGAGATATTTAGGGACTAGAATCTACAAAATTTGGGGGGTGAGGGAAGGAAGATGAAGATTAAAGATTGCTGGTTTGGATGACGGGTAGCTGTCAGTGCCTTTGACCCACATGTGGAAGGAGTAAAGGTGTGAAGTGAGGGGGTGTGTGTGTGTCTGTCTGTCTCTTTTAAGGTGTCTATGGAACAGTCAGGTAGCGAGGTCCAGAGGCAGTTGGTAAATTCTGAATTTTCTCATTTCCTGTGCCTTAGAATATTGGAGATAATTCTGAAACAAAATTTTACCCTGAAACAAAAATTTAATTTCAATAGATTTGCTTTTCCATTTCTGAGGATTTGAGATTCACCAAACTGTACTTAAAAAACAAAAACAGTACTTTGCTCTTATTAAAATAATACAGGTTTATAATTTTAAAACTCTAATTATGCAAAAAGACGCATAATGAAAATCAGTGGTTCCTTTCCCTACCCCTTCTCATTCCTGGACCCATTACTCAAAGTCAGTCATTTAATTACGATTCATTTAGCTGTTTCTTCTGGTATTAGCCACACATTTCAATGTGGTGATATTGTTACTGCTTAATTTATCATTTTCATATTACCTATTGACTTCCAGGATTTAATTCTCTTATACCGCTAACATACCTTACATTTGTAATTCTTTTACTATCACAGTTTTTTTTTTTTTTTTTTTTTTGAGATGGAATCTTGCACTGTCGCCCAGGCTGGAGTGCAGTGGCGTGATCTCGGCTCACTGCAAGCTCTGTCTCCCGGGTTCACGCCATTCTCCTGCCTCAGCCTCCTGAGTAGCTGGGACTACAGGTGCCCGCCACCATGCCTGGCTAATTTTTTGTATTTTTAGTAGAGACGGGGTTTCACCGTGTTAGCCAGGATGGTCTCGATCTCCTGACCTTGTGATCTGCCCGCCTCAGCCTCCCAAAGTGCTGGGATTACAGGCGTGAGCCGCCATGCCTGGCCACTATCACAGTTTTAAAAAATTTTTTAATTTATTTTGAGACAGAGATTCACTCCATCTCCCAGGCTGGAGTGCAGTGGCGCGATCTCGGCTCACTGTAGTCTCTGCCTCCTGGGTTCAAGAAATTCTTGTGGCTCAGCTTCCTAAGTAGCTGGGATTACAGTCATGTGCCACCATGCCCGGCTAATTTTTGTATTTTTAGTAGAGATGGGGTTTTGCCATATTGACCAGGCTGGTCTTGAACTCCTGGCCTCAAGCCATCTGCCTGCGTTGGCCTCCCAAAGTGCTGGGATTACAGGTGTGAGCCACTGCACACGGCCACAATTTGTGGTTTAATCATTAAGCCATATTTACATTATAGCTATGTAAATATTCACTGAAGGGCCTAAAGTGTACTCAGATTACATTTTATTTTACATAGAATGTTGTTGTTAGTTGCCTTGTTTGTATTGGCAGAATTTTTGTTGAACTTACTCTTTTTTTTTTGAGACGGAGTCCCGTTCCGTCGCCCAGGCTGGAGTGCAGTGGTGTGATCTCAGATCACTGCAACCTCCACCTCCTGAGTTCAAGCGATCCTCCTACCTCAGTCTCCTGAGTAGCTGGGATTATAGGCACATGCCACCACACCCAGCTAATTTTTTTGTATTTTTAGTAGATACGGGGTTTCACCATGTTGGCCAGGCTGGTCTCTCTGACCTCAGGTGATCCACCTGCCTGGGCTTTCCAAAGCGCTGGGATTATAGGCATGAGCCACCGCACCCAGCCGAACTTATTCTTAAAACTTTTCAACAGCTTTGTTAGATTCGCCATGTACCTGTCACTGGTGTTTTTGAAATGCTCAAACAAATCAGCTTTTGTTTTTGTCTGTCTGTGAAGCTGTTAGTCCTCTTGTTTCTGTTTATTGCTTAGGGCCACTGCATAGTTGCCACTCAGGGACTTCCCACATACTTGGAATGATTGCTTCTTTGTCTTCCTTTCTAATGATGAATTTCCGAGTATGTATATAGAGCATATCTTCTAGTCATTTCCTGAGAGTGTGTGGATAAAGTTTCAGTTCTTGGCATATCTAAAAATGCTGCTTCCACACTTGATTGATAGTTTGGGTATAGAATTCTTAACGGAAAATGACTTTTCCTTGGCATTTTAAAAGTATTGCTTCATTAACTTTAAGCACGCATATTACAGTGGATAATGTCAGGTACCATTCGTTTTTTCCCCTTGAGAAAATTTCTTAGTTTTTTTTTATATTAATGTGTTAATATTTCTCTCCCTTTACATTTTCTTTATTCTGTTTTCTCTGGAATTATGGTAGTCAAATGTTGAATTTCTGTTCTGATCTTCTAAGTCTGTTAACTGCATTTTGCTACATCCCCTTTCTCATACAGCTCTGGGAGATTTCTTTGATGTTGTATTTTTAACACTGACCTTTTTTTTTTTTTTGAGACGGAGGCTCTGTCACCCAGGCTGGAGTGCAGTGGCGTGATCTCGGCTCACTGCAAGCTCCACCTCCCGGGTTCACACCATTCTCTTGCCTCAGCCTCTCGAGTAACTGGGAATACAGGCGCCCGCCACCATGCCTAGCTAATTTTTTTTGTATTTTTAGTAAGACCGGGTTTCACCGTGTTATCCAGGATGGTCTCGATCTCCTGACCTCGTGATCCGCCCGCCTTGGCCTCCAAAAGTGCTGGGATTACAGGCATATGAGCCACAGCGCCCAGCCTTTTTTTTTTTTTTTTTTTAGAGCAGTTGGATTGCTTCTTTTTTATGACACTTTTTAATTTTTATCTTACCTTTCTGAAGATAGTAATTATAGTTTTTAAACAAGTTCTATTCTCTGGATTATCTTTGTTTTTAGCTTTTCAAATTTTGTTTTGATCTCTCTTGTCTGAGACTTTCTACAAATCTTTGGTGATTCTTAGTTGTCTATCCATATTTAAAAGTGAAAAAAGGTAATTGCTAGCTCTGTGTTTATAATGGGCCTTGTCAGATTTAAGTATTGGGCTTCATGTTAGGTTGATTGAATGCAGAGCTGCTATTTTGTTGAGGAACTGCCGAATATTAGTATGTGAATGTCTTTTCTCTGGGACTGTTTAGTTTCTCTAGAGAAGGATCTTCCATTCTGAGAGAATGGCAGAATGGATAGGTGGAGGAGGGGGAAGTAAAGCATATTTTTCCTGGCGCATAGCATTCTGGAATGAAAGGAGTGGGGCTAGATGTTTGAGCATTTCTTACGCTGACTTGTGCTTAATCTGCCAGTTCTGTGCTTCTCACTCCCTCACAGTCCTGCCCTGCATGTTTCTAGGTCTCAGAGTCCTAAGCCTTTGTCTCTCAGTTTCTCCACAGAATAATCCTTCTCTTTTCTTTTTACTGTTGAGTCTGCAGACTTTTCTATTGCATCTCCCACCCATTTCCAAAAATGCCTGTTCATAGTATTATGTCCTCAAGTCCTGACCTTCTCAGGGGCCTACAGGGCAAGGTTTGTTTACCCACTATTGGTATCCATCTCAGCACCTGCCTCAAGCTACTGCTTCAAGGTTCAGACTCGACTGGGCATAATGCCAAGGAGAGATTGACTTATTTAAATCTTGGAAGACACCATAAAATTTTAAAACTGTGGTAGACCTGCAATTAGCATAGTTTATACCTGTGTAATCTCAGTTGAGCAAATACTTTTCTGTTTTGAATTTTGAGTACTTCGAATTTTATGAGATTTTGGATTAGGTGGAGTTGGAGCTAAAATGGATGTCTTGATAGCTCTTGAACTTTTTGTATATGTATGTATGTCGTAACATGTCCATTTAGGAACTGAATTTCACAGGCTCCTATGTGATGTTGTAATGGTAGAACAGTATTGTATAGTAACTATTCTAAAGGAACATAGATCTCAATCTGCTGGTAGGCCACTACAGCTAGGTTTTCTTTTTTTTTAAGATAGTGATGAAGGAAGTTTCTACTATTTTATTACATTTCCTCTAATTGAAAAATGTGTAGATTTCTAAGCAGTAAAACAGTAACTGTGTGTTTGCTCTACAGGTTTTACAGTGTTTTGGGGGACGAGGCACTTCATTTGAAGCAAGGCAAAGGAGGTTTTTTTTTTTTTTTTTTTTTTGAGACGGAGTCTCGCTCTGTTGCCCAGAGACTGGAGTGCAGTGGTGCGATCTCGGCTCACTGCAAGCTCTGCCTCCCGGGTTCACACCATTCTCCTGCCTCAGCCTCCCGAGTAGCTGGGACTACAGGCGCCCGCCACCACGCCCGGCTATTTTTTTGTATTTTTAGTAGAGATGGGGTTTCAGCGTGTTATCCAGGATGGTCTTGATCTCCTGACCTCGTGATCTGCCTGCCTTGGCCTCCCAAAGTGCTGGGATTACAGGCGTGAGCCACTGCGCCCGGCCTGGCAAAGGAGGTTTTATACAGCTGCTATGTTATAAGGCTTTCCTGGACCAAAATGTTGTCTTGTTATGGGGTGGGGAGCATAGAACCCTTAAAGAGTGTGTTAATGAGAACTTACATAAAATAAAAATAAGACATCAGTGTCATCTTGTTGTTGTCATCTGAATGTAATGATATACTGAGGAATGACTAATTCATGAATCACAGTAGACATTTTAAATTGTCCTTAGTGTTTAAATTGAATTATGCAAACCATAAACCCTAAAATTTAGAAACTTCCCGAATACCTAAAGCACACAACTTTTAAAAGACTTTAACCTAC
This sequence comes from Pongo abelii, assembly GCF_028885655.2. Lineage (NCBI taxonomy): Eukaryota > Metazoa > Chordata > Mammalia > Primates > Hominidae > Pongo > Pongo abelii. Next base: position 125,791,699 of record NC_071993.2, on the reverse strand, counting down.
TTTAGAAATAATTGCTGCCCTCTTTTACTGGCAAATCAAAATATGCCTGAGTAGATGGTACAGGTTTTTTTTTTTCCCCTCCTAATAAGGAACAGGATATGTTAAAGTACCATCATACTTTGCTTAACAACAGGGATACATTCTGAGAATTGTTTTGTTAGGCGATTTTGTACACTGTGGGAACATCATAGGGTATACTTACACAAACCTAGGTGGTATAGCCCACTACACACGTAGGCTACATAGGATATATATAGCCTATTGCTTTTAGGCTACAAACCTGTATGATATGTACAACATGCTACTATACTGAATACTGTATGCATCTGTAACATAATGGTATTTGTATATTTAAACATAGAAAAGGTACAGTAAAAGCATGGTATAAAAGATAAAAAAATGGTATGCTTGTATAGGGCACCTGTCATGATTGGAACTTGCAAGACTGGAAGTTGTGTGGGTGAATGGCATGAGTGAATGTGAAGGCCTTTCTGTATATTGCTCTAGACTTTTAAAAACACTGTACACTTAGGTTTTACTAAATTTATTTAAAAATTGCTTCTGGCCAGATGCTGTGGCTCACGTATGTAATCCCAGCACTTTGGGAGGCCGAGACAGGCAGATCACTTGAGCCCAGGAGTTTAAGACCAGCCTGGGGAACATGGCAAAACCTCATCTGTAGTCCCAGCTACTCTGGAGGTTGAGTTGGGAGGATCACTTGAGCCCAGAGGCAGAGTTTGCAGTGAGCTGAGATTGCGCCACTGTACTCCAGCCTGGGTGACAGAGGGAGAGCCCCTGTCTCAAAAAAAAAAAAAAAAAAATTATTAAATAATAAATCAACCTTAGCTTCCTGTAACTTTTTTACTTTATAAACTTTTTAAGTTTTAAAAAACTTTTTGGCTTCTCTGTAATAACTCTTAGCTTAAAACGTAAACACAGTACAACTATACAAAAATATTTTCTTATCCTGATAAAATTTTTTCTGTTTAAAAAAATTTCTGTATGGTTTTTACTTCTTATACTTTCTATGACCATTCCTCCTTTTTATCTACAAGGGCTTCCCTTCCATTCCTCAGGTTATGTTCTTGGCCTTCAGCTGCTCTGAGTCCAACACTTGGAAGAGTTCAGTCGTCCCCCTGTGCTGGAGGGAGCAGAACATTTTGCTGGAACATTCAGCCAGATTTATTAGATTGTTATTGACAGATGACCATACTCTAGTGACAAAAAGTCATAATTTTTCTTTTAGATAGCATACATTAACCAGCTCGAGTTAAATAGGTAACAAAGGGCTCTTTTCTCCTTGTCTGTTCTGATTATCTAGTTGCAATTAATTAAAAAGTCATTCATAATTTAGCCTTTTAAATTTGGCTTAATTATTTATTTTATAATTGCCATTACTACATTCTTAAAGAGTCTATTCTAAATGAAGGTGGCTTTTTTGTTGGGGAGAAGGGATGTGGAAGAGAAGAATTTTAGTGAATCTTTGGTAGGAAGACAGTTCCCAGCTACCTTTTTAACATTTTGTTTGATGTATTCTCACCTTTATTTGACTCTCCAATTGAAGTTGTTGAGAACAGACAAACCACATATTAGCAATTGAGGAAAGAGGAACACCTAAGTGAACCCTGGCTGTCCAGGGCTGCTGAAGCATTAGAGTGGTTTTCAAACTTTTAACAGGCGTAAGAATTATCTGGAGGGCTTGTTAAACGCTTCCTGGGTTCCACCCACCCCCAGAATTTCTGATTCAGCAGATCTGTGTTGGGACCTGATAGTTTGCTTTTGCAACAAGTTTCCAGGTGATGCTGATGCTGCTGCTCTGGATCTCACACTTTTGAAGCACCGATAGAAAGTAATGATCAGTCTCTGCAGTAGAGCAAGTATGAATTCATAATGCTTACTATAATTCCTTAATTTATTCTTCCCTTATAAAACAAAAAAAAACCCTTAAAAGGATTATGTAGTAGGGCTAACCTGGTTTGCTTTAGCCTGTGTGAAATCAAATGTGATTTAAGCTTTAATTCCAAAACAGCTAATAAGTAGTATATCTTTCACTGTTTTTCTGTTCAGCATTTATTTTGACTCACTAAATTAATTCGCTTTACAGATGTTACTGAGTACCTACCATGTGTCATATACTGTTTAGGGTTGAGGCTCTAGCAGTGAATTCCTTCTCCATGGGGCTTACGTCTAGTTTGAGGGAGACTGACAATAAACAAATAATATGTCAAGTTATTTGGATTAAAAAAGTGTGAGAGTTGAACATATTTATTCTTGCCTGGTATGAATTATAGACCTCTAATGGTTTCCTGTTTATCACCAACCTGATATTTCCTGAATGAAGATTCCAGCTATTCCATGTGTTTCAGACTTTGTTTCATTTTATCTTAGTAAAGGTCAGTTAAACTACTTTCTCAGTGGGATTTAGACTGTGTGAGCTTATTATCTTATAAATACGTGTTTCTAGGTTTAAGCCTTGTGGCATGATGTTTTTACATTTTTTTAGTAAGTGCTTTAAAATTTCTTGAACCTCTATGCCTCTAGAGGGCAACACACATTCTGCTGTTCAATAAAGCCCTCACCACTTTTCTTATTCTTGCACCAGGCCTGCTTTACTTAACGTATGTTATTAGCATGGCTCCTGTAGGTATTTGTGCCTGTAGTGCCTTCTTTAAATAGCATAAAAAGTAGTTCATTATTTTCAAGCTGAAAATCTAACCTAGATGAAATTTAGTAATTTAATGGTAACTTAATTTTGTTTAGGTTTCATACTTTAATTTTGGCTCTTACTTGCTGATATTTCTCATTACCTACAGAAAAGGAATTTAGTTAATTATCTAAAAAGTAAAATTCAAGGAATTCTTTGGCTCATTGGAAGTCTGTATATACTTTTTAGCCACATATAATATACATTGAAAAGACTGGCACAGTATACTGGCACAGCCGCAATATACTGGTGGTGAAATTATGAGTGATTTTTATTTCCTCCTTTTGCTTATGCATTTTCTAATGCAGGCTTAATACTGAACTGTAGAAATCAAGAAATAAAAAGTTGAAAAGTACTGTCTAAATAGGCAGCCCTGCAGATCTCCTAAGATCCCATCATGCTGCTCTGATCTTAGCATTCCCATTTTAAAGTAGTAAATCAGCTATCTTCCACACATAGCATGAATTTTGGCTACTCTTTTGTGTTTTGTTTTGTTTTTGAGACAGTCTTGCTTTGTTGTCCAGACTGGAGTACAGGGGTATGAACATGGCTCACTGCAACCTTGACCTTTGGGCTTGAAAGATCCTCCTGCCTCAGCCTCCCGAGTAGCTGAGACCACAGGTGTGCATCACCACACTCGGCTAATTTTTTTTTTAATTAAGTTTTTGTAGAGGTAAGGTCTTACCATGTTGCCCAGTGTAGTCTTGAACTTCTGGGCTCAGGCGGTGCTCTCGCCTCAGTCTCCCAAAGTGCTGGGATTACAGGCATGAGCCAGCGCACCTGGCCTACTCTTTCTTTTGGTGAGTGTAAGCTTTTCTATGGGCAAAGTTGAAAGTGATTACCTATCTTTTAACAGGAGGATCTAGTTTTTAAGTTCAAGATTACACACACACTCTGAGGCTATATGTGTCAGATGTTAAACTGAAAAAATAGCTAGGAGTTTTTGTTTTTTAAACCAAGGATTGCATTGAGATAAGCAAGTAAATAACAAATATCTTAAAGTTTCCTGGATTGTCATTTTAAGTGTTGACTGCAGATGGTTATGAAGAACCTTCCTGGGAAGAAAGTTATGTTAGCTAGCATGTAAGGTTACTGAATTGGCTTTCTATTTACTATTTAGGTAACATAGATGTATATTGTATATAATAAATAATATGTGTGGAAATAGAAACAGCTTTTTTTTCGTATGTGGAAATAGGGTTTAAGATTCTCTACTGTGAACATGCCTTTTTCAATTTGGTTTTTAAGTCTCTTTTCAAAGATATTGAAAAGCATCAGCAGTCAGTGTTTCTGTAGTGAGTCCCCATTCTGTACTTAGAACTGCAGGACTTTACATTTTGGTTTCTTTTTCCCCTTCTTCATATCTTTGACTTGGTGATTTGCTAAAGTGCGAAGCTTGTGCTTGAGAAGTAGGAGTGCTCCCAGCTGAAGCCATAGCATGTGGTTTATTGAACTAAGCATTTTAGGAGCCCAGAAGATAGGTATGTTAATTACCGGCATTACTACTTGCAGTTTTCTTTTTGAGCGTGTTATCTAACCTTCAACTCTCAACTTTTGGTGTAGAGAGGTATTTCATGTGGTTCAGGTGGTACACTGATAAGGGATTCTATAACTCAGAATAATCACATAGTGAGAATGTAATTTCTTTTTCAGTTTTCTTTGAATCCTAAGGATTACATAAATACAAAGGTCGTATTCTGGAGCTGGTGTGTAACACTTTTCAGTATCAAGTGCAAGAGGGTGACCCTGGGAAGCAGCTGTAGGGGGATTGGGGAAGTGAGGCAGGGAAGATAAGGAAGCCAGTAAGGTAAAGTCACCACTGTAGGCAGCTGGAGCTTAGTACCAGTGGGGAGCTCTGGGAGTCAGTATAGCACAGGGGCCTTAGAGTCATCTCACCCAAAAGGAGAGGGAGCTACTGGTGGTAATGACACTGAATCCTCAGTAGTCATTGGTTGAAGGCTGCTCTGGGGTTGTTAATTCTCCCACAGTTTCTTACCTGCTCCTCCTGCAAGCAGAGCAAGCTCTGGCAGCTGGACAGAACACTGAGAGAAGTAGTCGTAGGGTGTGGATGGGGTAAATGGGTGGGGCACCGACAGTATCTGCTATGCCCGCTGGACAGCTAAGCTTTTTGTGCAGTCTTCCTCATTTTAGTAAACGACAACCCCATCCTTCAGTGCTGAAGCCAAAAACTTTGGAGCCACTCTTGACCTTTCTTTCACATCTCACATCTAATCTATCGGCAAATCTTGTTGACTCTGTTTTTAAAACATCTTCAAAATCTGATCTCTCCTTATTGTCCTCAGTGCCACCATCTGGCCCAACCCCGTATCAGCTCACAGCCTCCAAACTTAGTTTACTCTCAGCACAGCTGCTGGAATGATCCATATAAAACCTAAGCCAGATCATGTCACTCCTCTGCTCAAAACCCTCCAGAGAGGCCTCCACCTTAGAGTAAAAGTCAAAGTCTTTACAGTGGCCCATAAGGACCTACATGGTCTGGCCTCTTCCTACTGTTAGTTTGCGCACGTGCATGTACAGTTCTTTTTGTCTTTAGCTTTACATTAGTCAAAACACTCCTTTATTCCCCATTCCCTTCAGTGTGGGTTATGTGATTCATTTGTAATTAGGTTCATTTTTTGTGTTTTGCATTCCATCTTTACCACCACAGCCTTGTTGATTTTTTTAAATTTACAAGTAATTTGATGTACAGTTCTTTTGGTTTTGACAAATGCGTGAAGTGGTGTATCCCCCACCACAGTTTGATGCAAAACAGTTAATTGCCATAAAAATTCCTCCATGCTACTGCTTTATAGATAATCCTTCTCCCCACCTTCCAGCCCCTGTCGACCACTGATCTGTTTTCCTCCCTATAGTTTTGCCTTTATTAGTATCATGTAAATGGGACTCTTAGAATATGTAGCCCTTTGGGTCTGGCTTCTTTCACTTAGCAAAATGCATTTAAGATTATGCCATATTGTTTTGTGAACATTCCTCAGTAGTTCATTCCTCAGATGTCCTGTAAAATAAAATTAAATAACAGAAGTGAATTGATTTAAAGACAGTATTGAACAAAAATGATATAGATGGTACATAGAAAAAAATCTTGAACCTGGATGACTAAGGTGTGGAAATCGATAATGTGATAAAAAGATGCTGGGAAGGCTTTGCTTTACCTGGTATCTCTGAAAGTAATGAGCCTTGAGTTCTTGAGGAAGTCACTTAACCACTCTGCTTCCTAGTCTGGTAAAATAAACAGTGAAATCAATGAGATACCATCTCACACCAGTTAGAATGGCAATCATTAAAAAGTCAGGAAACAACAGGTGCTGGAGAGGATGTGGAGAAATAGGAACACTTTTACACTGTTGGTGGGACTGTAAACTAGTTCAACCCTTGTGAAAGTCAGTGTGGCGATTCCTCAGGGATCTAGAACTAGAAATTCCATTCGACCCAGCCATCCCATTACTGGGTATATACCCAAAGGATTATAAATCATGCTGCTATAAAGACACATGCACACGTATGTTTATTGCGGCATTATTCACAATAGCAAAGACTTGGAACCAACCCAAATGTCCAACAGTGATAGACTGGATTAAGAAAATGTGGCACATATACACCATGGAATACTATGCAGCCATAAAAAATGATGAGTTCATGTCCTTTGTAGGGACATGGATGAAATTGGAAATCATCATTCTCAGTAAACTATCACAAGAACAAAAAACCAAACACCGCATATTCTCACTTATAGGTGGGAATTGAACAATGAGAACACATGGACACAGGAAGGGGAACATCACACTTCGGGGACTGTTGTGGGGTGGGGGGAGGGGGGAGGGATAGCATTGGGAGATATACCTAATGCTAGATGACGAGTTGGTGGGTGCAGCGCACCAGCATGGCACATGTATACATATGTAACTTACCTGCACATTGCGCACATGTACCATAAAACCTAAAGTATAATAATAATAATAATAATTAAAATAAACAAACAAACAAAAAAAACAGTGAAATACCTGGTCTCGTTGTTGTTACTCCTGAGGTAACTGTGGTTCATGACACAGAATATAGGCGGGTTGTTCTGGTAGCTCTTTTCTTAATATTAACATTTCAGTGCCATGAAGCAACTGTTACCTGGATTTCAAAGCTGTTAGGATCCACTGTACAAATGCTTTGTGGAAACCTGTAGTGTGGGAGTAAGAGCCTGTCTGTAGGAATGAAGTAAGCCTCAGTGCAGGGTGCCAGTTCACTGACTTCTTTTCTGTTGGGCTTATCCAGTTTAAGATAGTAGCAGCCTGAGTTGGAACTGTAGTAATGATGAAGAGGTAGGTGCTGGTGGTATTGTAAATCTTGGCAAGTTTTACAGCAACCTCTTTGTGACTGCAGCATTTGGACCTTAATCCTCATAGTCCTGTCCTTAGGTACATTTCCTTGAGGATGTCTACAAAGATTGATTGTTGGTGTTCATGATTTCTCTGAATTTTCCTGTGGTTCATTGATAGGCCATTTTGTCACATAATTTGGCAGTGTGTATTTGAGGGTCAGAGCATGTTTGAGACTGCTCCATTGATGACAGAAGCTTACAGGAAACCCAGAAGGAAGCCAGTGATGATTGCTTGTTGGGTTGTTATTTTTAAAGATGGGCAGGTTCATACTAACTCCTCTTAAACTCATGATTAATGGCTGCTTAACATCCTTGACTAGGTTGCCTTTTTTGTTTTTAATTGAAATAGGATAGTTAGGTGATAGAGTGTCAGTGTAAAATCAGAAGAGTAAGTGAGAGGAATTTGAGAGTGCAAAATGGCTGTGATTTGTGTTTGCTCCACATGTGGCACGTAGTAATATTTATTTTACTTTTTACTTTTAGTAATGAATGTTATAACTATTGAAGATTATAAGAGCACATACTGGCCAAAATTGGATGGTGCCATAGATCAACTTTTAACTCAGAGTCCTGGTGACTATATCCCCATATCCTATGAACAGATATACAGGTAAGTTAAGATTTAATTTGCTTGGGTTTGAAAGGGTATACCGAGGTTCAAGGCACTTGAATTATGCCTTACACAAACATGTAATGTAGAATGCATAAGATGAGGCTCTGTAAGTGTTTTATGTATTCCACACTTACGGATTGGAGGGTTTGGTTTATACTTTTTGATTGAAAAGTGGTTTTCAAATCATGACAACAGAGTAAGCCTGCTACCTCCACCATACATAATGCAGACACTGTGGAAGTCAGCAATAAAAGCAAGAATGACTGAAGTATCTGGTGTAAAAATCATATTTTTAGTCTCAGAGGGAGACCTTAATCTGTTGGTGTTTATTGACACACAATTCTAACTCTCTTTGGTTATTTTGTTTCTCAGCTCCTGTTAATGGAAGCAGCAAATTAGGAAGTGGGGTGGGATATGAGATCAGCACAGTGAAAAGAGGAAGTGACAAGTATGTTGTTCCACACAGCTGATGTGCAAAGAGGTTGTATTGCAAACACTTCCGTGAGTTAGAAACCTCTCTCTACTGATTATCAATCACTCTCTCTTCCTTATTTTGACGTTCATTTAAAAAGAGAAAGAGAGAGAACCTGGTTTATAAATAGTTATCATATTCAGACCTTAGATTCTCACCTACTGTTAGATTATCTAGTACTGATTAAATGTGTAATACACTACTTAGAAGAGCATATTTACAGCAGATGGTACTATCTTTTCCATCCGAACACCGATGGGGGAGGAGAAATTTTTTATTTAAAAGTTGTGATTGGTTACTTTTTGAAGGTATGAATTATTGGATCAGTGGCTATATATCAAAAGTGTGCTTTAACCTTGGACTGAGTTAAGTGCTTTATGATTAACTTGGTTTGTGGGGGTTTTTGTTTGTTTGTTTTACAGTTGTGTGTATAAATGTGTATGCCAGCAGCACTCGGAACAGATGTATAGTGATCTGATTAAAAAGATAACTAATCACTTAGAGAGAGTCTCGAAGGAGCTGCAGGTAAAGAACTGATTGTATTGATTCTTGCTTCCTTGGGTTTTCCTGACTGGTTGCAGTTAGCTTTTCTAGTACACATTTGGAAGCTTGTTAATTTGATTATGATATAAATTTATAAATGTTTTCCAGGTGAATGTTGATCAAATCACGTAATTTTGGAATAGATTATTAATTTGAAAATTTGGTATAAATTGTGGAATTTTTGGATTAAATATATTTCAGACCTTAACTGATTCCATTGATTACCATGTCAACATTTCTTTTATTTAAAACCTTATTTTTTTCTGTCAATGTCAATATTTGGTGACTTTTATGATACAAAAATATGTGTATATTTTAACTTGTTTTGGAACTTGTATTATCATCTTTGAAGAGTGGTTTGCCTACTAATTTATAATACCTTTCAATATAAACAACTGAAGTAAACACTTTATTGATAAACCTCCTGTAAATAGGCATCATCTCAGCTCTAAAGTCTGGGGTAGGTTGCAGAAAACCTGCTGTTTAAGGGAGCACTTAGCTTGATCCTCCACCTGCCCACTTCAGTAAACCTTCAGTGTTTGAAGATCAGGTGTTATTAAGTTGGTGCAAAAGGAATTGTGGTTTTTGCCATTGAAAATAATGACAGAAACCTCCGTTACTTTTGCACCAACCAAATAATGTTTATACCAGGGCTTGATCCCACTTTGCTTTTGGTATAGAAGTAGAACAATGTCTAGAAAAATCACTCAGCAATCCCAGCACTTTGAGAGGCCGAGACAGGCGGATCACGAAGTCAGGAGATCTAGACCATCCTGGCCAACATGGTGAAACCCCATCTCTACTAAAATACAAAAAAATTAGCCGGGCGTGGTTGCACACTCCTGTAGTCTCAGCTACTCAGGAGACTGAGGCAGGGAAATCGCTTGAACCTGGGAGGCGGAGGTTGCAGTTAGCTGAGATTGCGTCGCTGCACTCCAGCCTGGCGACAGAGTGAGGCTCTGTCTCAAAAAAAAAAAAAAAAAGAAAAGTCACTCCGCGATAGATTACCAAGGTCTATACCACAATTAGGAAGCATCCCAGCAGTTTTGAAATAACCGCAGTTTATAGCGCATGCTGGGGTGTGCTTTGGGCTTGGATATTGTTCTTCACAACTTGTGGTCTGAGATAGCTTAGTTTTTTTTGTCTTTTTTTCCCCAAACAGTTGTTGTACTAAGTAGCATTTTGTTTTGTTTTTCAAATGATGGAGCTGTTTTGTCATAGTCAAATATATACTTTTCTTGTTGTTAGTATAAATTTCTTTCTTCATCTTTTTGCCGCTAACTATAAAATCTTTATTCATTTAACACGTATATTTAGTGCTTAGGCATTGTGTATAAATTGTTGATGAAACCCTAGATCTATGCTTTATAGCTTTTGAGTGATTTGCTTTCTAATTCTTCACTCCACCATCTACCTGAATTCCTACCTGAATCCAGTTTATGGACTTCGGGTCTCGCTGTGGACCCTGTCACACACTTCTGTTCATTTGCCAGTACCCTAGTCAGGTTCATCATCATTTCCCAACTGTTTTACTGAAATGCTTATCTCAACTGCCCTACTTTATTGATATACCTTAATTTAACCAGTTTTTGATTGATGAATATTTAGGTTACTTCCAGTCTTTGGCTATTACTAACAGTGCTGAAGTGAATAGTCAGTCTTGTAAGTAATGTCGTTTACTAAGTCCATATTGTGGTTCACAGAAGTTGTATCAAGTTGCATTCCCATCAGTTCTGTATATATCACAGTGTCTATTTTCCCTCACCCTACAAATACAGCCTATTATGAAACCAAATAATTTTTCGTTTTATATTAATATCGTAATGATTCTTATTAATGATGAAAACATACATCAGAGTGATATTTCTTTTGATGTTAGTGTTTTTTTTTTTTTTTAATTTTTTTAAGATGGGGGTCTCGCTCTGTCTCCCAGGCTGGAGTGCAGTGGTACAATCATGGCTTACTGCAGCTTTGACCTCCCTGGGCTCAGGTGATCCTCCCACCCCAGCCTCCCCAGTTGCTGGTGCTACAGGTGCATGCCACCATGCCTGGCAAATGTTTTATGTTTTTTGCTTTAGAGATGGGGTTTTGCCGTGTTGCTCATGCTGGTCTCAAACTCCTGGACTCAAGCGATCTGCCAGCCTCGGCCTCCCAAAGTGCTAGGATTACAGGTGTGAACCACTGTGCCCAGCCTGATGTTAGTATTTTTAAAAGGGGTGATATATGATATAAAACCAGGGAATTTAGTTTGTTTTTAGAATCAATACATGTCCCACTTTGAGTTCAGCAATATGGTCTTATGAAAAGTCTAGCTTCAAAATGATTCTTTTTATAAGATTATAAAGATTGTAACCATTATTAAATAGCAGTGGGAAGTGGTTTAAAACATGGGGATCCAGGGCTCTGTTTTCAGCTCTGTCACTCGGCATTTGTGTGTTTGCCTCTTTATTAAACATGCTAATATATATCATCTTACAAATTTTCTTGACATTAAAATGAAGTAGATTTACTAAAATATCTTGTTGCTTCACACTAAGGTGTAAGGTATTTTCTTGACATTAAAAGGAAGTAGATTTACTAAAATATCTGTAGTTCTTTACACTAAGGTGTAAGGTATTTTTTCTTCTGCTTCCTGCCTGGCAGATGCTTCTTCGTTCTTTTCTTGGGCTTAAACTCATTTGTGTCCATCTGTGTAAAGCCTTCCTGGAACTCCTGCACTCCTCTCAAAACAGAACAGAATATTGGCATTTCTTCTGTGGATCCATAGCATCTCAGCAATAAGAACTCTGTTAGGGCAGTGATTGTGTTATTGTTTCTGCTACTTCACAGGCCCTCCCTTGATGGGGAGGGACTCTGTCGTGTTTGTCTTTTTATCCTTAGTGTCTGCCACAATTACAACTCAGCAAATGTGTTTTGGCTGAATGCTGAGTAACTAAATGTGACCTGTACTAATGGAAAGAGTAGCATAATTAGCTTCAGATGACCACTACTCCTGTGCTCTCTAGATTTGTAGGCATTTTATTTATTTGTTCAGTGTGATGTGTGTGGCCTGATGTAATCTTTATTTTATAGAGACCTTAAGGCAGTTTTCATGGGGACAGATCAAGAGAAGGTGCCAGGCATTATGAGCCAGAAACATTTTATTTGGATGGAGCATTTTGTTTGCAGCTCTGGTTTTCGTAATGAAATATTGTTGTTATGAGCCAAAATAAGAGCGTGGGAGGAGTTGCATTTGGCAGATGATCAGAAATTTAGTGCTGGAGTTGATAAATCAATGATTTGGACCTACAGGGCGTCAGCCTCAGTCAAGGGCATCTTAAAATAGCTGTGGGTTTGTATAGTTTATATGTCAGAGGGACTTACTTATTTTTATCCCAAGGCATATCCTGTTAGGGAGATTAAAGAGTATATAAAATAATGTTCCCATATTCTTCAGTTATTTTTGGTGTTGACTTAAAAACTAGAGAACATGGTTTTTAGAGATTTTAGAATAATTTGTTGAATGTAAATATTTTTTACATGACAGCATAATCTAACTTGCTGCCTCTTTTTTTTTTTTTAAACACATTTCTTTCATTTTGGAAATAATGACTGTTTTACTTCAGGCATTTTAAAGTTTTTTTTGTTGTGTTGTTAAACTAATAAAACAAATAGCTAAGTCCCCTTAGTGTTCTCCTTACTATTATATTTCACTGCATGTGTATCTATACATTTTTACTTACTGCTGGATTGTTCAAAATTGTGACAGTATATTTTGCCTTGATTTTTTTAAACCAGGCTCTTCTCTCGTCCTTATTAACTCCCCCCTTCTTGTTTATTTATGAGACAGTGTCTCAGTCTGTTACCTAGACTGGAGTGCAGTGGTGTGATCCTGGCTCACTGCAGCCTTGACCTCCTGGGCTCAAATGATCCTCCGGCCTCAGCACCCCCGAGTAGCTGGGACTACAGGTGTGCACCACCATGCCTAGCTAATTTTTGTATTTCTTGTAGAGGTGGGGTTTTTACCATGTTGCCCAGGCTGGTGTTGAACTTCTGGACTCAAGTGATCTTCCTGCCTTGGCCTCCCAAAGTGCTGGTATTACAGACATGGGACACCACCACTCCCTGCTGTTCTTTCTTTAAATGTAATAATGAAATTCTATTTATTTTTATTTTTCTGTATCTCCCAGAGCCTCAAAATGTACATTTCCAATTCTGGTATTTTCCTGTACCAATGAATGGAAATAGATGACTATAGAGAGTAAATTGGTTTACCAGTTCAGTAAATAATATTCTGAATAGTTTTGGAAAATTCTATGGAAACATTTAGAAATTACCATATTTTTTGTGAGAGACCAGGACCCTCAGATTAGGACCTACACTTGCCTGTTGGATTTGAATTTCATCTTATAGATACCTCATACTGAGGTCTAAATCTAAATTCCTCTTCATTCAAATTAGTTTCTTTCTGAGGCTTGGTATTTCATATTCCTTTTAGCTTTTTCTCTCCTATTTCTGGGTGCTAGTTAAGGTGGATGGAATACTGTAATATCTCTTGCTCTGTCCTCTTTGATTCCCATTGTTGTCTTCCTCTTCCATGTCATCATTGGTTCATGCCTGCACTAGTGGAGTATTCTTTTAATTGGTTTGTCTTCCTGCAGTCTCTTCTTTTGGCTGAACAACCTAAAAACCCTAATTTGATGGACATACTTTCTTGTTCAAAAATCTAAAATACTATTTACTGCTTTCCTTAATTAATCACAGCTGATTTTTTGGTCAGTGTAAAAAAAACTGAGTGGTTTTATTGGTTGCAGGGGTTCCTAGTGGGAACCCTAATGTATCCTATTTAAGTATGACTCTATTGGGTCTGGTAGTGGACATATAATTGATAAGACTAGATAGTGTGGACCGCCCCCCCTGCTGAGAGCAATTACAAAAATTAGACCACAGAACTAACAAAGTGAATTATAGGGCCAGGATCTAAGAGAAGAAGGAAACTCAGATAGAGGAACCTAACATTTGAGCCATTTGTCTACTGGGGTCACCTATTTATTCTGGAAAAGGAGGGTAATGAGCTGAGAAATTTAATAGAGCTTTGACACACTTGTGGGGGTTGGGTAGTAAATTGGAGTATAAGGCCCATTAAACCTGAAGTACCACATCTCAGGACTAGCAAGAATAAAAAAATAAAGACTAGCCTTCTCAGTTGCTAAAGCCTGATTCCTCATTTGGATTAAGATGGTCTTGATTTGGCCGGGTGCGGTGGCTCATGCCTGTAATCCCAGCACTTTGGGAGGCGGAGGAGGGCGGATCACAAGGTCAGGAGTTCAAGACCAGCCTGGCCAAGATGGTGAAACCCTGTCTCTACTAAAAATACAAAAAAATTAGCTGGGTGTGGTGGTGGGCGCCTGTAATCCCAGCTGCTTAGGAGGCTGAGACAGATAATTGCTTGAACCCGGGAGGTGGAAGTTGCAGTGGTGCCACTGCACTCCAGCCTGGGCGACAGAGCCAGATTCCGTCTCCCAAAAAGAAAAAAAAGGTGGTCTTGATTTGCTAGAGCCTCGATTAAGCTTACTAGTAGCAAAAGTAAATTCTAGAGAGATACCATTATCCTAGGCATCAGATTGTTTGCATAGTTTTTCATGAGCAGTATCTGGCACTTAATCAGAAATAACTAGTCATAGTAGGAAATGAGGCATCAAACCAGGTGAAATTGTGAAGTACATTTTTAGGCAAGAATTGGGAGAATTCATCACCAGTAGTTTCTTAAACAAATAAAAGTGTTTTTCAGATAGAAAGAAAATGTTCCCAGATGAAAACTTGAAGATTCACTTAGGAATGAAGAAGGGAAAAGATAAATATGCAAGTGTGGGTCAATAATAATGATAATGTCTTCTAGGGTATAAGAATATATATATATATATATATAAAAAAAATCAAAACTCGTGACAATAATGTGTAAGGTTGAAGGGGGGAGTGAAGGTTTGAAATGTTCTGAAGCCCTTGCATTGTCCAGGAAATGGTAAAGCACTACTTTATTTTAGACTATGATGTGACAAGGATATAGTCTGTAGTAAAAAAACATAGTTAACAAGACATAGAGGAGAAAAAAATGGAATAATTTTAAAATAAATCAAGAAAGGATTTTTTAAAAGTACAGAGAACAGATGAGATAAATAGAAAAATAGTAGGATAATAAACTTCAACATGTCTGTTATTATATGAAATGTTAAAGACTAAGTGCTACATTAAAAAAAGGAAGACAATTTCAGACTGGTACTGTTCCTTGTGGAGCAGGGCTACCCCATGGGCAGTGTGTCTAGAGTAGCAGCTCAGAGGCAGTTCTGCACTCATACCTACTTTTAATTATATGCAAATTAAGGGCAGTATGCAGAAATTTCTAGAATGAGGGAGAGGATGGTAACTTCTGGGTTATTGGGTTGTTGCCATGGAAAGGGGCAGTAACTTCTGGGTGTTGCCATGGCAATGGTCAACTGACATGGCACACTGGTGGGCATGTCTTATGGGGAGGTGCTTCTGCCCTAACCTGTTTTTAGCTAGTCCTCCATTTGGTTCTGATGTCCAAGCCCCACCTTTGGAGTAGATTTCTTCCTCCTGTTATTAAGTTGAGAACTTTCATCTTTTCAATTAAAGGAAGCATTTACGGCTTCTCTTTGGCATATCTGAATTGCCAACATCATTTCTCTTGCTCTTTGGAGCCATTATTAAGTAAAGTAAGGGTTGTTTGAACATGTGCTGTGATGATCGTGACAGTTGAACTGATAACCGAGATGGCTAAGTGACTGACAGATGGATAGTGTCAACAGTGTGCATATGCTGGACAAAGTGCTGATAGATATCTCAGGCGGGATGGAGCTGGATGGTGTTAAGATTTCATCACGTTACTCAGAAGGGCATACAGTTTAAAACTTAAGAATTGTGGCTGGGCGTGGTGGCTCACGCCTGTAATCCCAGCACTTTGGGAGGCTGAGGTGGGCAGATCACCTGAGGTCGGGAGATTGAGACCAGCCTGACCAACATGGAGAGACCCCATCTCTACTAAAAAAAAATACAAAATTAGCCAGGCATGGTGGCATGTCTGTAGTCCCAGCTACTTAGGAGGCTGAGGCAGGAGAATCGCTTGAACCTGTGAGGTGGAGGTTGCAGTGAGCCGAGATCGCGCCATTGCACTCTACCCTGGGTGACAAGAGCGAAACTCCGTCTCAAGAAAAAAAAAAAAAGTTTGTTTCTGGAGTTTTCTGTTTAATATTTTCAGACTGCGGTTGACTGGGTAACTTAAATCTCAGGGAAACTGGATAAGGTGGGGGACCACTATAATGGATAGATGGATATAAAATCTTTTAAAACTGTCTTAAATGACACTTCCTCATTTCATTTTTTCTATGTGTATTTCTGAATCCAGAATCCATTGAAACAATTGTGAGGCATTTTCTCCCCAAGTAATGTCGATACATTTATTGTATATGCTAATGCGTTATCTAAAAGAGAGTATATTTTCACCAAATAAAAATATTCTGACGTTTTGATATAGTAGTTTTATAGTCAAGTGACCCATTCACAGTTCTTTTGTCAGTGCTTTGGAACTCACACTGTACGTTAGCCCCAGTAAACAGTGTTGACACAGAGATTTGGTTCCTCGGCCAGGACAGTAACATTTCAAGTGGGAGGATGAGCGCCGGTATTGCTAGCCTGCATTCAGGGTCCTGTTGAGGAGACACCACAGAGACAAAGGTGCTGGAAATGTTGCAATTTTATCTCAAATCAGGCTGAATTTACAGTAGTTTAATTAAAAGGAAGTTAACTGATTACATTTAAACCATATTAATAAAATTAGAGTAATATTGATGTTTAACTGTATCTTGGTTTTAAGCAAAATAAGTTAACTGTCAAATAAATTAATAATGGAAATTAATAGAAACTAAACCGTAATCAGCCAACAGTACTTAACTTTGATTCACTATTTATAGACTCCAATTTGCATATAAAATCTTTACTGCCAGATTGCCAATAAAGTGAGCTAGTCCCTTGGTGGTTAAAATCAGACCAAGGATTGCGTTGCTGTTTATTTTTTGTCCAGTGGGTGGCAGCATAACTCAACTGGTTATCTTGTGTATGGTCATTTGAAATTTTTTATGCGTTTTAAAGGTTTTAATTTCTAATTCTCTTGTACTACAAAGTGTATTCTAAGAAAACTTTCCTCCTCCAAATACTCTGTTTATTCCTTGCTAAAGTGAATAAGATTTTAGATAATAAGAAAATTGCTTGATATCCTTTCTTCATAGGTTTCAAATAAAATAAATATCATTGCAACTGGTAAATAGCCCTTTATATGTGTGTTCTACTGAAAATGTTTCTAAGTTATATGGAGATCTGCTTTTTTCCTCTCTACTAGAACTTAAAGCAGTTGTCATGGCAAATCCAAGAATTTGCCAGGGAGACACCCTAACCCTCGATCATTCGATAGGCTCTCATTCAGACCGTGATTCTAATAAGTTTACTATCTTCCTTTGAAAGAAAGGATTTTGTTTGCATTTTCATGTGCCTTCATAGGACTTAACATAATACCAGGCCCAAAAATAGAGATCCAGTAAAAAGTACTTGGTATAAATTGATTACAAAAACATATGCTGGCTTTACCACTGACATTACCAGAGGCATGTATTTGTTCCAGGTAAAACATCATCCAGAACTTGGGAAATGAGCAGGAGAGTAAAATCACATAAATAATAGCTATTTGCATTTGTACAGAGTACATTTGCATGGTGTACAGATTACAGTTATGAATTGTATTCTTTTTAAGATATACTTTGTTTGAGACCAAACTGTGTAACTTAAGTTAGAAAAGATAGGGAAAAAGATTTCCTTTCCAAAATAATAGCAAATAGGTATAAGTAGTGTAAGTAAGTTAGTGTTTGCTGTGTTACATAGAGATAAAGTATGTGGGGAAGTGAGAAGTCAGCCTAGCCTATCTGGCTTCTTTGGATATTTCTCCATTTAGTAATCCTTGAACCTTTTATAGCTGCTCAGTGGCACCTAGCTAGTTACTTTAAAAGCTAGTATTAGATTACAGATTATTTCATGTAGATAAGCTAAATGAACCCAGGAACGCAGAAGCCAGATTTAACTCAGTTTATTAAGTCCAAATAGTATTTGGAAAATGAAGGAAGTCTTATTTTAGAAATAAATCAAGAAAAAAATTTCATATAATAATAGTAGCTTAAGAAGTAAAAGATCTAAGTGAAAAGAGAAATATCTTCTATCTTAGACTCAATTGACTTTATTGTAGTTTTCAATTGAAAACCATGCTTACAGTTTATATGAGAAGTTTCTAATATGTATGTTATAGCTCTTAAATAGCTCCTGAAGATCAGTTACCTTCTATATCACTATTTTTTTGGATATTATTCTAATATGGAAATAATATCTGCACAGCAAGAATGGGAATGGAATGTCATATGTATTTGTCTATTTGGAAAGAAATTCCTTTTTTTTTTTTTTGAGACGGAGTTTAGCTTTTGTTGCCCAGGCTGGAGTGCAATGGTGCCATCTCAGCTCACTGCAACCTCCGCCTCCCGGATTCAAGCGATTCTCCTGCCTTGGCCCCCTGAGTAGCTGGGATTACAGGCATGTGCCACCACACCCGGCTAATTTTATATTTTTAGTAGAGACGGGATTTCTCCATGTTGGTCAGGCTGGTCTTGAACTCCTGACCTCAGGTGATCTGCCCGCCTTGGCTTCCCAAAGTGCTGGGATTACAGGTGTGAGCCACCATGCCCGGCCGAGAAATTCCATTTTTATGAAGCGTCTTTGTCAGCTTCCAGTGCGTAATGGGTGTTGTTTCTAGAGCCTTGACACATCTGTCCGTGGCAGTATGGTATTGCTCTGGAACGTCATGGAATAAGCTGGACTAAAAGCATATTACCCATTAGTAGTTTTTGCTATAGTTAGTCATCTAAAGGCAGATTTTTAGAAAAAGAAATTCCCAATTTGATTGAGAAAATAGTATTAAGGATCCTTGAGATGGTATCCAGGTGCATTTGTATGGGATACAAAAATGCCAACGTTGTACTTATTGTAGGAATAAATGTTAAAGGACTTGGAATAAACTATTTGAGAATTTTTAACATTTCCATTTGACTCTTTTAAAAATAGTTTCCATTTTTCTGCTGAAATTCTCCCATCTTTTTGTGCATGTTATCTGCCTTTTCTAGTAGGCTATTGCATATATTAGTCATAGTTATTTTAAAGTGTCTATGATAGCTCCTTCATGTGGGACATCTCTGTGCATGCTGAATGTTTAATTCTTGACATAATTCTTGACAGTGGGCTGTGTTTTTGTTTTTTTGGTCTTAGTTTTTTATTGAGTGTTGGACATTGTATGTAAAAAGAACAGTTTAGCTTAAAAAGAACAGTTTCTGCTTAGAAATGGGCATGCCTCGGCTGGGCGCAGTGGCTCACGCCTGTAATCCCAGCACTTTGGGAGGCTGAGGCAGGTGGATCACAAAGTCAGGAGATCGAGACCATCCTGGCTAACACGGTGAAAACCCGTGTCTACTAAAAATACAAAAAATTAGCCGGGCGTGGTGGTGGGCGCCTATAGGCCCAGGTACTTGGGAGGCTGAGGCAGGAGTAAGGCGTGAACCTGGGAGGTGGAGCTTGCAGTGAGCCGAGATCGCGCCACTGTACTCCAGCCTGGGCGACAGAGCGAGACTCCGTCTCAAAAAAATAATAATAATAAATAAAATAAAAGTAAATATCTTCACGGGCTGTGTGGTCTTTGTCTAGCTCCTGTGCTCAACTCTGCTGGTGCAGGTGAAAGCAGCCACACAGATTACATAAAGAATGGGCATTGCTGTGTTCCAAAACAACTGTACTTAATCAAAACAGGGTGTAGACAAGATTTGGCCCACAGCCTCTAGTTTGTTGATCTCTGGTCTGGTGTGCAGGTGAGTTCCCTCCCCCACTCTCCCCTCCCCTGTCCTGCCCCGCACACACCCTGTGGCAACCAAATTTTACCTTGTATCTTTGGGGAACTTTGGGAGTAAGCAAGTTTCCTGTGCTTCCATCAGCAGCAGTATATTTTTGCTTCATAATAGTGTGGAAACCTGGGTGTGAGTGGATTTTCTACCATCCTGAAAATGGTTGCTGATCTTTGCTTGTCAGGAGGGCTGGAGGATCACCTGCCTGTCTTCCAGTGGTAGACAGTTTTTGCCTAAGGTCAAAGAAGGGTCACCAGGGTGCAGGGTTTCTTACCCCTTCCTTTCAGCAAATGGCTTTTGCTTTGAATCTGGGTAGGTTCTGGGGTACAGGCAGTTTTTGTTCATGTCTTCCATTGGCAGTTAATCCCCACCTTTTTTGTCATGGAGGACCCCATGATGTGTTCATCGGCTTCTTTAGGTATTCCTGCTTCATCCTCAGGTCTTACTAAGCCCGGCACATCTTGCTATGGAGGATGGCCTCTCAGATTTCTTTCACTGCCCCCAGTCCTTCTCTTGATGACCCAGTGGAAACCCACGGAAAATAGTTGGAGAGGAGGTGCTGGCACTGACTGCCCTTGTGTTGAAGCTCCGAGGGATTCTACACTGTTAGTTCACACTTGGCCTTTAATGATTCATTACAGTTTCTGTTGTTTGCTTACCTGCTTTTATGACTACCATCACCAACAGAGAAATAGTCCATGTGTCCTTTATTTTTTTTAGAGGAGCTTGTCGCTCTGAAATTCTTCTCACCTAGTTGGACATTGCAAATGTAAGTTAAAGAAACCTTAGGTGTCTGATGAGCTCAAAAAATTATGATTATTTTGGTTAACCAGCTTTTCCTTACCATAAGAGTGGGAGTGATGTTCTTTCACAGCTTTCCGCATTCTAAGCTGAGGTGGAACTTGAGTTATATTTTGATAACTTTATACTCCCTGAATTTGATACTAGTCAAGAAGCCGTTAACTTTTAAGAGAAAAATTCACCTATGTTAATGTTAAAATGTTAGTGCATCATATTTTTACTGATTTCAGTGCAGTTTGCAGCTAAATTGTCCTGCAGTAAATGCCTGTGTTACATGGGTGATTACTGCTCAGTTTTCTCTTGAATCCTGCAGACTTCCTTACTGTAGAGCTCCTCTCATTTCTTGGAAGAGGCTTAAGGTGTAGGGTTCCTAAATGCTTAACAGGTGGGCCAGCTGTTTACAGACTTCCCTGAAGTTCTCACTAGAAATACACACCTCTGGAAAGTTTCCGAATCAAGACTTTGGAGTGTGGCAAAGGAATCTGTGTCATTACCAGTCGCTTCAGGTGACTGGTATGCTTCAGTCCTAATGCTTCAGGAGAGAAGCATTCTTTGAGGTCCACTGGCCTATGGAAATGTACCATTGTTCCTGAACCTAGTCTCTCTCTTAAGCAGGGAGCGCAGTATAGCTTACGTTTAAGAATAAGATTGTGGGCCGGGCGCGGTAGTTCACGCCTGTAATCCCAGCACTTTGGGAGGCCGAGGCGGATAGATCACGAAGTCAGGAGATCGAGACCATCCTGGCTAACACGGTGAAACCCTGTCTCTACCAAAAATACAAAAATTAGCCAGGCGTGGTGGCGGGCACCTGTAGTCCCAGCTACTCAGGAGGCTGAGGCAGGAGAATGGCGTGAACCTGGGAGGTGGAGCTTGCAGTGAGCCGAGATCGCGCCACTGCACTCCAACCTGGGCGACAGAGGGAGACTGTGTCTCAAAAAAAAAAAAAAAAAAGAATAAGGTTGTGTTATTGCTGATGCCACTCAACACATTTGCACAGCTAGAGTGCTAGTCTGAATTAGAAGTATCCCTGCAGACCTGGATAACATAAACAGCAAAGCATAGCCTAAGTATCCAGTGACAAGGGACTGATGATATAGACAATGATGTGTCCAAACGGTTGTTAAAATTAGGTTATGGAAAGAAATTTGACCTGGAAGAGATGGTGATGATCTATAGCTGGGCGATAAAATCGGGTTACAAAATAAGCCATATTTGTTTAGAAACAGACACACGCACACAGAGAAAAAAAAAACAAAGAACAAAAATACCAAAATGGTAATAATTTTCTACCAATGTTGGTAGTGGTTATTTTTTTCTTTTTTTTTTTTTTGAGACGGAGTCTCGCTCTGTTGCCCAGGCTGGAGTGCAGTGGCGCGATCTCGGCTTACTGCAAGCTCCACCTCCCAGGTTCATGCCATTCTCGTGCCTCAGTCTCCCGAGTAGCTGGGACTACAGGCGCCTGCCACCACGCCCGGCTAATTTTTTATATTTTTAGTAGAGACGGGGTTTCACCGTGTTAGGATGGTCTCGACCTCCTGACCTCGTGATCCGCCTGCCTCGGCCTCCCAAAGTGCTGGGATTATAGGGTGTGAGCCACTGCGCCCGGCCGGTAGTGGTTATTTTTCTATAGTTGCATTTTAAATTTTTAAAAATTTCAATGAAGATATATTACTTTTACAAAGATACATGTTTTGTCATGTTTATTAGGTCCTTCTCTTCCATCCCTTCTTCCTGTCTACTTCATTCTAGCATGCAAAAGTCACTTACTTATTTGAAGACAACCAGAATGCTTTTGTGAAGATAAAAGCACATATTCTTAATTTTTTTCGTGTTTCATTTTGGTTGGATGGGGACGAGGATGGGGATAGTTGGAGGAGGGATATAAATATGAAATTGTAGAACTCGTTTGTATTTTACATCTGCATTGTCCAGTTAGTTATGTGTAACTATTACAATTAAAATGAGGTAAATATTTGGTTCCTTAGTTTAATTAATCACATTCCAAGGCTCAATAGCCACACGTGGCCATTGGTTACCACATTGGACAGTGCAGATATAGAGCATTCCCATCACTACAGAAAGTTCCTTTGGGCAGTACTGACCCACATGATAGTATATTTAAGTCTGTTGACTAGTAAAATTATTTGAACAAATAATCCTCTTCTAAAATTATTAATATACATCAAATTAGGGTGACTGACCAATCAACCTTCCTTGTTTAGCTTTGAAAATTAAAGATGACAAGCTTTCTTTCCCCTTCCCTTCTGTGAACGTGTGGTATGTATATCAAATCTCTCTTTTCCTTTCTTGCTGTAAGGCATTTCTCACACTAGGACCATGTATGTATATGTATATATTTTTAGTGATATTTCGCAGATTTCGCTATTTAAACTGGACAACTGAAATTATTTTTTATATAATTATGCATAAGACTATTATTTGGTTCTACCTTTTTTAATTTAAAAGTTGTTTTGAAATTATTGTCTATAACATCTGTATGAAGTTACTCAGTGGAACAGTCTGGTAACAAAGGATTAGCACGAAGCTATCAATATGACATCTGATTAAATAAATAGTACATTCAAGCATCTTACAGAAATAGATATTCTTAAAGTGTGTGTGTTTTGAGGACTTCAGAGGGTATCCAAAAGCCTTTCAGGGCGGGTCTATAAGTAATGATGGTTAGACGCTGGTGCCTTAGCATGAATCTTCGTTTCCATGTGCTTGCGGGGTGAGGAAGCCATTTTCATTAAGAATGTCCCAGATGAAACAGAGAAAATTATTAATTTTATTAAATTGTGACTTTATACTTTAAAAAATATTTTATGTAAAGAAATGGGATACTGCATACCAGAGTACAGTGGCGGTTTTGAGAAAAGGTGCTTATGTGGTTGTATGAATTGAACTAACCCTGCTTTTCTGCATAGAACACTATTTTCACTTGAAAAAATGACTGACAAACTGTGGTTAGACTTTGGTATTTGACAGACATTTTCTCAGAAATTAGTGAACTAAGATTGTCACTTCAAGGAAAATGACTGACAGTATTTATTGCCAATAATGAAACTTCAGCTTTGAAGTGAAAATTAAAATTTTGGAAAATTTGTATCTACCACTGTGACCTTGATAGCTTCCCAATACTTAAAAAGATTTCTGATGAGATAGGTGTTGATACTGTCTCATCAGAGATGTATTTTTTTGATATTGTCTAATGAAATCAACATTGGGAAGCTCTACATAACTCAGAGAATCAGTATTTTCCAAATGACCAATATGTGATGTAATAAAATGTATATGGAAAAGATCCATTCAAAGTAGAAGATAGACCAGTGGTTTTTAATGGAATAGAGTACAAAAAATTCATTGATCCTTTCAGAAAATAACACATCACAACTGATTTCATTGCAGAAGCAGATATGAGAATCCAGCTGTCTTCTATTAAGCTAGGCTCTAAAGAGACTTGCAAAAATGTAAAAACAGTGATACTCCTCTTACTAAATTTTGTTTTGGTAAATAGTTATTTTTCATAAAAATAAGATGGTGATGAGTTTGTTATTGTCATTTTAGAATGAATTAATAAGTATTTTTAGAACCTAGTTTTAATTTTTATTATGGTAAATACTCATAGATACAACCTGCATATAAACAAAAAGCTTTTTGGAATCTTGAGTTGTTTTTAGGAATGTGAAGGTTTCCAGAGACCAAAATGTTAGCGAGAACCACTGGAATAAAACTGACTACAAGATACATTGTTAGGGAAAGTGCAGATGTGTGTGATTATACCTTAGCATTTGTGTATAAAGAGCTATAAATGGGACATTTATTTTCTAGTATAGGCATAAAGTTCTTCTGGAAGGATATAAAAAATATTGGTTGGTTCAGGGAGGAAGGAATGAAAGGAAAACTTACTCTAAACCCATTTGAACTCATTTGAATTTTAAACCAGACGAATGCATTACTCATTATTTAAAAAATGTTGTCACACAGCTATATTACAAAACTCAGGGAATCTAGATCTGTTAAGAAAAATTGGAGCAAGTTTGGAGTAATGGTGACGGCAGTGGCAGCCCATCTGGTGTGGCTACTGCCATCACGCCGCTGTAGCAGGGAGGCATCACGGGTGGGGCTGCATGCTCCATGGAGCCGGCAGGAGCCTCTTCTGAGTTGGGGAGGGAGCACACTGGGTGCTGCTGCAGCCACCCAATCCACTGGAGCTGTGGACTCAGGCATCCCCGCATTCTTGGGGGCCCAGGAAGGACCCCCTGCCCTTGAAGGCTCAGAAGTGTCTGTTCCTACTGCCTGGCTTTTCCAAGCTGTTGGCACCCACTCTGATCTTGGAGCAAAGTTGGGGGCGAGCCCAGGTGCTGTCACAGCGTGGCCAGCT
Source organism: Pongo abelii (assembly GCF_028885655.2). Taxonomy (NCBI): domain Eukaryota; kingdom Metazoa; phylum Chordata; class Mammalia; order Primates; family Hominidae; genus Pongo; species Pongo abelii. The sequence goes on along the minus strand of NC_071993.2, from coordinate 125,766,813 downwards.
GTGCACACGCTCAGGGCAGTGCTAACACACTAGCCCTCTGCTGCCTCGGCCCCCTCCAGACTTTGGACACCAACAAGCACAGAAAGGAAGCCGAGGGGTGCTGAGGGCAGCTTGGCGCTGGCCTGCAGGTGCCCTTTGGCACCTACAGCCTGGGCACCATGAATGGCAGCAGGAGGCAGACAGGTTCCTGGGTGGAAGAGGGCGGGTCCCCAGTGAGGCCTCCACCTTCAAGCTAAGGAGGGCCTGAAGGCTGGGGGCCAGGCTGCCGGTCCTACAGACTGGAGTGGGAACTTGTGGTGCCTTTTCCAGGCTTGCCTATGGCTGGCTATGGACCAGTGGGCACGTACTTCCTCCCCTCTGGGCTCATAAAAGCCCTGGGCTTACCCAGAGCTGAACAGTTGTTGAGATGACCAGCTGCAGAGAGGAGCCACTCACTTTAGGGCCTGTTTTCTGCTGAGAGCTGTGCAAACAGTGGGACGACCAGCTGCAGAGAGGAGCTACCCTTTCTGCTAGGAGCTGAACACTTGTCCGGACACCTTGGCTGTGGAAAGGAGCTGCTCCCTGTAGGTTTCCTCTGAGCTGTTCTGTTGCTCAATGAAGCTCCTCTTCGTCTTGCTCCTCCACTTGTCTGCGTACCTTTCTTCTGGTCACAGGACAAGAACTCAGGACCCACTGAATGGCGAGGCTAAAAGAGTTGTAACACAAACAGAGCTGAGACATGCCACTTGCTCGCCACATTGCGGGCGAAGAGAAGGAAAGAAGAGCTGTGGCCCTTCGGGAAGCCCCGACCTGGGAGCTCCCTGAGCCAGGGCTGTGACTCCCTCTTTGGGGCCCTTTGGGGCCCTTTGGTTCTTGGAGTTTCCAGCTTCCAGGCACCACCATATTTCCCAGTGCCATCTGTGGAAGCTGCTTGTGGTGTGCCTGGTCCGACCACAGCCTCTTGGAGAGCCGACACCTGTGCCAGCACCTGGAGCTGCCTGCCCTGCTGCAGCAGCCGGCATGTCTGACTGTGCGCAGTGCCCGGACCCCATGCTCGCTCACACACCCCTTGCCATTCCACACCTGACTTGCCCTTGGCAGGTGTGAGATCTAGGCCAGTAGCGTTGAGCCGAGCGCAGCCTGCCAGGTCGAGTGGGCAAAATGAGCCCAGTGGGCCTGAGCAAAACTCAGGTAAAGGTGCCGCTGGCCACAGGTGTTTCTGGCCAGAAAAACAACACCCCAAAGATCCTGTAACAATGGTTATTATTTTTCTGGCAGTTTTTTTCTCGTTTTCTTTGGGGAAAAAGCAAAGCTTGCTTGTTTAGGGGTAAAAAACTTGAATGTCCAAGCCAAATACTGTCATGTTGAAATAAGGTAAATCAAATAGGTAACAGTTTCCCCAATGGGGCCTAGAGTGTATTGAACTTAAATTTTAAGGAGAAACAATTTGATTAGGTTTTTTTTTTTTTTAAATGACATTTCTAGGTTCCTAGGAAGGAGTTTAGGTTTATTTTAGAAGACTGCTAAAATTTATAGTCCTGTCATTTAAAAGGTTTTGAATAAGGGCTACATGAAATGTACTTTTTTACTCTGTAGAAAAAGCTGTGTTCTGACATTTGATTCAGTATAGAAAGCACTTTTTAATACTCATAGTCTTTGAGACTGGGAGTTCTTGAACAAGGAATTCAATTTTATTTATTCTGTCTGCTGTAAATGTACTTTTTGATCAATGTTTATACTTTTAACTTTTGGATAAAGTGATCTTTTGTAAAAAGAGAACATTATTTTAATGCAACAGCTTTTAAGATTTTTTTTTCACGTAATACTTCTAAAATTTATTTCTTTGAATGCCGAAAAACCATTTTTAGAGTTCTTTGAAGCAGTTTAGAAGAAGATGTTACATATGATTGTGTTCATTAGTTATAGTTAAAAGTTTGCCTATAACATGGAACCATTTTCCCTAAGTTCTTTAGTTAACAAAGAATGCTTTTAAAAATGTTATTAGGCCAGGTGCGGTGGCTCACAGCTGTAATCCCAGCACTTTGGGAGGCCAAAGTGGGTGGATCACTTGAGGTCAGGAGTTCTAGACCAGCCTGGCCAACATGGCGAAACCCTGTCTCTCCTAAAAATACAAAAAAATTAGCTGGGTGTGGTTGCCCACACCTGTAATCCCAGCTACTCAGGAGGCTGAGACAGAGCAATCCTTTGAACCTGGGAGACGGAGGTTGCAGTGAGCCGAGATGATGCCATTGCACTCCAGCCTGGGTGACAGAGTAAGACTCCATCTCAAAAACAAAAATGTTGGATTTTTTTTGAAGCATTAGACAAATGGGTAGTTAATTCAGAAAGGAGTTTACTTACTAGTTGCATATACATGTGTAATACTTGACGTTTTCAAAACACACACTATTTTCTTTGATTTCCTTCATGTCTTAGAAGTACCACAGCTAGTATTTTTCCTATTTTGGATATATGGAAATTGAAATTTAGAGGGCAAAATGAATTTCCTAATGTCATACAGCCTTGTTAAGTAGGAATTTAGATTTAAATAATGCTAAATTAGATTTAGAGTCAAAGTTTAGATTTAAACAAGACCCTTTCCTTGCAAAACAATGCATTCTTTATCTACTGTGTTCTAGGCACTGTGGTCAGCACTGGAGATACACAGATAAGACATAAATATTGCCCTCCAGGAGCTTGAAGATAGTGGCAGAGACTACCCAGTGAGGGAAGTGAGTGCAGTGGGGCCCCACTGAAGGGCCATGTAGTTCAGATATTTTTGAAGGAATGACTAGGAGAAGTTAGCCAGCTTAGTGGGTACAGAGAGAGATGGTCAGGTAGAAAGAACAGTCAGGGAGGCCTTATGTCTTTTGGGGAGTGCTAGTATTCCTTTGTCAGTCCTGTTCTTTGCTGTGCAACCAGAGGTAGACAGTTGTGCCCTACATTGAGAAGTTTGTAAAAAGGTTTCAGGGTGCCAAAAGAGAGTGTAAGTAGATGTAGAAGGCCTTGGATTGATCATGCTTTGAGTTGTATGTCTTGGGTTTATTCACTGTAGAATTGTAGACAGGTGACGATTTCTGAGCCCCAATCACCTCATCTGTAAAATGGAAATAACATTCAATTTATAGGCAGTTAGAAGGACTAAGAAAAAGAAATGGGCTGGGTGTGGTGGCTCACACCTATAATCCCAGCCCTTTGGGAGGCTGAGGCAGGAGGGTTGCTTGAGCCCAGGAATTTAAGACCAGTCTGGGCAATATAGCAAGACCCCATCTCTACCAAAAAAAAAAAAAAAAAATCCCAAACAAATTAGGCAGGCCTAGTGCTGCGTACCTGTAGTCCCAGCTAGTCGGGAGGTGGCTGAGTTGGGAGGATCGATCAGTTGAGCCTGGGAGGTGGAGGCCGCAGTGAGCTGTAATCATGGTACTGCACTCCAGCCTGGAAGACAGAGCAAGACCTGTCTCAAAATGTACAAAAAAAAAATAATAATTAAAAAAAAGAAATGTAAATAAAAGCACCTAGCGTGCACCAGACCTGTAAGTACTCAGTAATGGAAGATGAATTAGAAGAAGTAAAGACAATTCTTTACACATATATAAGCTTCTAAGTAGAACTGAAATATGAGTTGAATCTTATTTGAAAATAGTATCAAAATATTTGGACATTTCTGAAAAAGCTTAGCTGAAGTGGTCTTATAATTTCATGTTTTAAAATTTAATATTTAGGAATCCTTCCATGTGGCATTTCTTAATATCCTTATTTGAAAGCAAGACTTTATGTGTAAGATGTGATTGATAAGCTGTGGGGCTGCCACAAGTTAGTTATTGTGTAGAATCAGTTTTGTTTGCATTGTGTTTTGTACCATGCTCATCCCCCAACACTCTGACCCAGAAATGAATTTTTAATTGGAAGACCTGGATCTATCATTTGGCTAACGGTCTAATCTTAGACAAATTACTGGCCATTTAGGTGTTTCTTTAGTGTTAAAATGGGACCTAATTAATTTAGATTTAGAGAATAGAATGAAATCATGCATGGATGCACTTCTCTAAAACACAGTGTCTTCGACTGGGCTGCCACAACAAAATACAGTTGACCCTTGAACAACACGGGTTTGACCTGCGTGGGTCCACTTATCCACGGATTTTCTCCCACCCCTGACACAGCAAGGCCAACCCTTTTCCCATTGTTGGAGATAAGGATGAAAATCTTTATGATGATGTACTTCCACTTAATGAATAGATATATTTTTTCTTCTTGATGATTTTAATATTTATTCTCCAGCTTACTTTATTGTAAGAATACAGTATAAATGATACATATAATATACAAAATATGTGTTAATTGATGGTTTATGTTATCAGTGAGACTTCTGGTCAACAGTAGGCGATATTGGTAGTTAAATTTGGGGGGACGTGAAAAGTTATACACAGATTTTTTACTGTGTTTTGGGTGTTGGCTCCCCTAACTCTCTGGTTTTTCAAGGGTCAGCTGTACTATAGACTGGATGACTTAAACAAAGAAATTTGTTTCTCATGGTTCCGGAGGCTAGGAAGTCCAAGACAAAGGTGCTTCCTATTCGGCTCCGTGTGAGGGCCCTCTTCCTGGCTTGTAAATGGCTGTCTTCTCACTGCAGTCCTCACATGGCCTTTTTTCTGAGCCCTGCGGGAGGAGCGAGAACCTGAGCATTCTGGTGTTTCTTCATCTAGGGACACTAATCCTATAGGATCAGGGCTCTGCCATCGTGACTTCATGTAGCCTTAATTGCTTCCTTATTCCTAGTATGGCAGTACTAGGAGTTTAGGGCTTCAACATAGGAATTTTCGAGGAACACAGTCTATATTCAGTCTATAACATATAAAAAAGTTGTAAGTGTTTTTTTTTGATGGTTTTATGATTTGGTATTATGTAAGAGTGAGTTAATAGAGGAATGTATTGTATTTTACTACTCTACAGAGCTGAAGGTGTATATGGGTCATTTGTGTCCATGCTTTCTAACTAATATTTATAATTAGCTACAGAAGTGGTTTACAACCAAGTTAGCATAGAAATCAGAATATTTTTGTGCTTAAGGTAATTATAAATTTCATTAGCCATTCTAATAGTACATTAAGCCTATACCACTTAGTTGAATATCCTCCCAACTCATTCCAGGTTCAAATATAGTTTGGTTCTATATAGAATATCCATGTAATTCAGTAATTTTTAAAAATCATTTATCGTTGAGTGCATCTTTTTTTTTTTTTTGAGACAAAGTTTCGCTCTGTCACCCAGGCTGGAGTACAGTGGTGTGATCTCGGCTCACTGCAACCTCTGCCTCCAGGTTCAAGTGATTCTCCTGCCTGAGCTTCCCAAGTGGCTAGGATTACAGGCACCTGCCACCCCACCTGGCTAATTTTTGTATTTTTAGTAGAGATGGGGTTTCACCATGTTGACTAGGCTGGTCTTGAACTCCTCCTGACCTCAAGTGATCCGCACACCTTGGCCTCCCAAAATGCTGGGATTATAGGTGTTAGCCATCACGCCCAGCCTGAGTGCACCTTTTTATGCAGTAAAGAAGAAACCTTTTAATTAACGTGTTGAGGTTACACAGCTTCTAAAGATGGCTAAACCTCAGTTTTACATAGCAGATTTTGGAACAGAGTTAGAAGTCTTACCTTCAGAGTGTACGTGTTTTCCTTTTTTTTTTTTTTATTGTGAATCTCAGTATGAATTTTGAATTCCTTCTATTTGTGTTTCAAATTGTGGTGGAAGGTCTTTCCCTGGTTTCCCAGATTGATCACACTTCTGTTCTTTCTCACAGGCCAGCCCTCCAGATCTCTATATTGAAAGATTTAATATAGCTCTTGGACAATATATGGGAGCATTGCAGAGCATTGTGCCTCTTTTCATATATATGGTAAGTTAGACCTCCTTCCTCCTTCTCAAATACCTAGGTGTATTGTTCAGAGCACAAATAGATGCAGAGAGTTAAGCATGTTCTGTTTTTCTTTTACTACGTTTGTGTTAGAAATGGAAATTAAATTATTTGAGGAATGTGTGAAATGTGTGATCGTTGTTGACATAGAAGAACTTTAATTATTTCCCCCTTTTCTGCTTTGAAATTCTGTAACAATTGCTGAATAGACAAGTAGGCATTAAGATTAGCAATCACCCACATGAGTACTTATTTTATTTCTGCTATGTGGAAGGCAGTGTTTGGTTCTAGAAATATAAAGACATATAAGATTACTTGTCCTCAGACAGTAAAATGCCAAGTAAGTCATTCCATAAAAAATAGAACAGTAAAACATTGCTGCCATTCTGATGATCTGTTTTATTTGGAGAGTTATGCTATGAGTATAATCTGTAGACTGTGACTTTGTTGATCAGCTTCCTCCCTGTTTTAAATATTGAGAGTCATAGAATCTTAATGTTAGTGCTCCTGTTGAATGGAGGAGCCCTTAGAAACCGTGATCCCCATTCTTCTTTATTAGACTAGTGAATGAGATGTTCAGGTTGATCCTACCTTCTGTAGCATGTAGCTTGCTGTATGTGGATAGCAATCTTAAGAATGTTACTTATTCTCCATAAAATGCACTTAACAAAAACAAAACAAAACTACCCCATCTCTAATTCAGAAGGCACTTTCCAAAAGACCATGTAGTACTTCATGATTTTCATTTACACTTATTTCTTGGTTACTAACAACAATTTTAATGGTACGAGTTTTCTAGTTAATATGCCAATGAAACTGGTTTTTGCCTTTTACCAAGAAAGAAATGTATAAAAAGGCTTTTCTTTTGGTTTAAGTGCCAAAACTCCTTTATGAATCATGAAACTAAGGAAAAATATTGTTGATGACATTAGGAATAAGTGCATCTAGGATAGCAGAATTAACTTATTGGGAAGAGTGTAAGCCTGGGAGGTAGCTATGTTGTATCGTTTTGGTGAAATCCTATCATGGGCTATTGATCAGGAGTGTGTGTTAACTAAATGTCCTGTACTGATAGAGTAAACATTTTATTTCCGTGCTAGCAGACTCCTTATTCTTGCTGTTTTAAAGTTTTCAGTAGAGACCAGGTATGGAAGCAGAGCTGAAAGACAGGGCCTATTTGTGGATAAAGGAGTTAAGGGTGGGTGAATAGGTTTCTTGACTTGCATGTCTGCCATTTTAATGGCATTTACCAGTTAAGCATGTTGGCTAGGTGCATTAGTAATAAAAACAAAAGTCTAATTTATCATAATTTTGAATCAAAAGGTAAATGGCTAGTTTATTATAACAAAAATAGATAAGACAGGAAGGTGATTCACACTTTTCTGTATTGCCATTGTTGCTTTCTTAAACTTTATGGTAGGATCCTGGGGTTTAAGAAGTCTGTGTCAATTAAGAATAAATGAACTTCAAACTTACTCTTTCAGCTGGCAGGATTCAAATAAGGGATCTTAGATTGTAAAGCTTAACTACAGCTTTTCTTATAGATTAGGAGCTTGAATTTGCTTTGTAGTTTTGATATGTAAATAGTTTTTATTGTCCAGAAGATAGAAATTCTTTGAAGTTTGGTACTGCTTTGTTGGAAAAGTATATTAAAGAAAATAGTTTGAAATGTTAACCTACTAGTGCCATAATAAGCAAAGTTTCTTTTGATATCACAGAAACAAATTTTTTAAAACATTTGTCAAAATTAGTGTCTTTGTTAGAAGTCTGTCTATATGAATATCAAGAAATTGTCATTAAACTAGAAAATAAATTGTAACTAAGGTCTTGTTGAAAGTTACAGAGGTCAAATAAAGACATTTATTTTTGCTTACAATTTTGGAATTTAACATTACTGTACCTGAGACAATGTTGAAAAATTAGTGTCTTTGTTAGAAGTCTGTCTATATGAATATCAAGAAATTGTCATTAAACTAGAAAATAAATTGTAACTAAGGTCTTGTTGAAAGTTACAGAGGTCAAATAAAGACATTTATTTTTGCTTACAATTTTGGAATTTAACATTACTGTACCTGAGACAATGTTGAAAAGAAGTGGACTAACTTGAGTTTCTAAGTACTTCTGAAGTTTTCATACTATTTATTTTTAATGGTTTCTAGTTACTTACAAAGAGTAGAAAGGGTACATTAAAATGCTGTGCATTCAGGTCTTAAATGTCAATAGGACAATATACCAGGAGAGAAAAGCAGTATAAATGCAGAAAAATTTATTTTGGGAGTTAAACAGTTATATTATTTTTTATTCTTGAATATAAACTACAGAGTCTCAAAGAGATGGCTAATTTATTTCAAAGACTTTAAGGTATACTGCCAAATCAACTTCTGCTCTAAATTTTGATTTAAAAATTCCAGTTGTGAAAATAGCTTGAAATTTTTATTAATTTAAAAGGGAAAATACTTAGAAATGAAATGTGGAAGACAGCTAACTTAATCTCTTCTGATAAAATTTATGTAGGAAAAAAATAATAACCAGTAAAACTTATAAAAGATAAATAAGAATGAACTTAAGACTTACTCTGAATTTCAACTGTCAGAATTCACGTATGAGGCCCTACTGATGTAGGATTTTTTCTTCTTGGTCACTTTGCAATCTGGGGACCCCTGGCTGGCAATGCCCCACCCGGGCCTTGCTCAGCCACGCTGATGTGCCCCAGCTCACCTGTGTTATAGCTTGTAGCCGCATTTGGCAGTTCCCAAGCTCTTGTACTATGCCCAAGAAGAATGAGGATGTACTGAATATTGGAGGGCGAGGAGGGTGGAGAAGAATTTTATTGAGCAATGAAACAGCTTTCAGCGGAGAGGGGTTGTGGGGGTGGTCCCCCCACCCCCGCCTTGTGGCTGGCTGGGTCTGAGGCCTTTTATGGACTCAGAATGGGGAGTGCATGCTGATTGGTTTGTGAATATGCAAAAAAGGTTAAAGCGAGGACACCACTCAAAGGTGGCCACAACAGTGTAGGAAACCAATTAGGAAAGGGTAGATATATGTAAAATAGGTGAAGGGTCGGGGTCGATCAGAGGGAAGTGTGCCAAACAGGAAGACAAGTTCTCAGTCCCGCCCAAGGATTTAACTTGTAGCTTGGCTTTCAGGCTTTAAACTGTCTTCGGCCTGGAGGTGGGCTTTCACTGTAGAACCACCCGTGTCTGCCTAGGCATTTGACTGCCTCCTGTCTCTATCACTACCTGATACTAAATGAATGAGAAGGCTATGGTAATTAATAATGATTGTCATTGGTGGCAGGGATAGACAGATCAAGGGAACAGAGCCCAGAAATAAGCTGAAGTAAATGTAGAAGTTTAGTAGAAAGGTGACATTTCAGATCAGTAAGGAAGGAGTAGATTTTTCCATACCTAATGTTAGGAATTTTTTTTTTTTTTCCCTGTAGAAATGGGATCTTGGTATGTTATCCAGGCTGGTCTCTAACATCCATCCACCTTGGCCTCCTGAAGTGCTGGAATTACAGGCATGAGCCTAAACAGGCATGACCACCTAGCCACTACCTTATTTTTTATTTTTTATATTTTGAGACAGAGTCTCGCTCTGTCACCCAGGCTGGAATGCAGTGGCCCCATCTCAACTCACTGCAAGCCCCACCTCCCAGGTTCACGCCATTCTCCTGCCTCAGCCTCCCGAGTAGCTGGGACTACAGGCACCCGCCACCACGCCCGGCTAAGTTTTGTATTTTTAGTAGAGACGGTTTCACCGTGTTAGCCAGGATGATCTCGATCTCCTGACCTCGTGATAAGCCTGCCTTGGCCTTCCAAAGTGCTGGGATTACAGGCGTGAGCCACCGCTCCCAGCCTACCTTATTCTTTATAAAAAATTCTAAATGGAATACATTTTTAAAAATGAAATGTTAGAGAACTATTATCGAAGAAATCATGCATAGTGTTGAATGAAAAAAGGCCTTTCTAAATGAGACCCAAACCTAGAAGTCATGAAAGAAAATATTAGACTATGACAATACAAAATTTGGAAACCTTTGTATAGTAAAATATCATAAGCCAAAAGTAAGTGGGAAAAAAATGCAAAATTTGAAAAATGTAAGACAAAAGTTTGCTTTCCTTGATAATCAGCTTTCATGAATTGGAAAAAGATAACCCTAAATTTCTGTTGAAAAATGGACAAAGCATATGAACAGATAGTTCACAGAAAAAAAAGATTATAAACATGAAAATATACCCAATATCACAATTTAAGAAATAAAATAACTTTTTTTTCGCTAACTTACTTTAGTTAGTGAAATTGGAAAGGTTTGATCAATATTCACTTCTGGTGAATCTATAAAGAAACAAGCTCCTCACACTTTTCATGGAAATATAAATTGGTAAAGCCTCTTTGGAAGACTATTTAGCATTATTGTTAAGAGTTTAATATGACTCAAGAATTGTACCTCTAGGAATTTATTATACAAATAAACTCATAAATACGTATAAATATATAGAAGAATTACACAGGTTTTAAAAATAGCAGAACATTGAGGAACATTCGTATTATCAGTAGGGACTATTATTTAAATAATTTATAGAAGACAGAAAAATACGCAATTAAAAGTAACACAACTGTGTTTTTTTAGAGAAAAATCTTCCAAGATGCAACATCAAATGAAAAAGCAGGGTACAATACAGTGTTTAATATTTTCACACTAGTATTTTTTTTTTAGGGGGAAAAAAGCATATCCACGTATATGCAAGGAACATCCTAGAAAGAATATACAGAAGTTTTCCCAGTGTAGAATGGGACCTTTTGGGAATGGGTCAGAAGGTCTGCATTGAGAGACTTCTTTTTATTGCATACTCTTTTGTATGTTTTCTATTTTTTAACCATGTGCATCTTATTTTTATATATTTTTTTAAAGAGAGAAAACTTGTGTTAAGAATTCAATGGCTGGGCATAGTGGCTCACATCTGTGATCCCAGCTACTCAGGTGGCTGAAGTGGGAGGCCAGGTGTTTGAGACCAGCCTGGACAATTGAGTGAAACCCTATCTCCAAAAAAATTTTTTTAAATTAAATTAAGAGAGAATCAGCAACTTAACATTCCTCTATGTGTTTTCTACTCTTCTGCATTAACACTTAAATATGAAAAAACTTTTTTTGCCGGGTGTGGTGGCTCACGCCTGTAATCCCAGCACTTTGGGAGGCAGAGGCTGGCGGATCACCTGAGGTCAGGAGTTTGAGATCAGCCTAACCAATATCATGAAACCCCATCTCTACTAAAAATACAAAAATTAGCTGGGTGTGGTGGCATATGCCTGTAATCCAAGCTCGGGAGGCTGAGACAGGAGAATCACTTGAACCCGGGAAGCAGAGGTTGCAGTGAGCGGAGATCGCGCCATTGCACTCCAGCCTGGGCAACAAGAACAAAACTCTGTCTCAAAAAAAAAAAAAGAAAAAAAAAAACTTTGACTTGCCAGTAATTCTAGTCAGGATTTCAGCTGCAAGAAACAGAAAACATGATTTAAAGTGATTTAAGTAAATAATGAAGAGTATTATCTCTTATAATAAAACTCCAGAAATAAAGCTGTGTCCAGGGTTGGTTGAATCTGTGGTTCAATAGTATTACTAAGGACTTGATTTTTGGTCTCTCTGCTGTCCGTGACATCTGTTTTATCCTGTTCCCTGTCACGGGCGTCTTTGTGAAGAGACCACCAGTAGGCTTTTGTGTGAGCAATAAAGCTTTTTAATCACCTGGGTGCAGGTGGGCTGAGTCCGAAAAGAGTCAGCAAAGGGAGATGAGCTGGGGCAGTTTTATAGGATTTGTGTAGATAGTGGAAAATTACAGTCAAAGGGGTTGTTCTGTGGTGGGCAGGGGTCACAAGGTGCTCGGACCAGGAGCTCCGCAGGGAGCTTCTGAGACTCGTTGTCCAGGAGAAGGAATTTCACAAGATAATGTCTTCAGTTAAGGCAGAAACCGGCCATTTTCACTTCTTTTGTGATTCTTCAGTTGCGTCAGGCCATCTGGATGTATACGTGCAGGCTTGGGCTCAGAGGCCTGACATTCCCCTCATGGTAATAAGATGACTGCGGGAGATTTTTCCCTCACGCCACAATTTCTCTAAGTCTGCTTGGGCTGCCTTGAGTGTCTGCTTCTGAACCAAAGGTGGTCCCCAGGGAATGCTAGAAGCTGAATGACTTAATCAGTGAAATTGAGTGTGTGCTGGGGAGTCAGCCAGTACATGTCCACAGCCTGCTTTCAACCCAGATCATTGATAAATGGGATACTTTTCATTAGTGTTTCTCCATGTTGTCTTTTGGTGATGTATTTTTAAAGGGTGTTCCACACAGTGTGGTTCTACAGTGTTTGTACATCCCTGTCTAGTTAATGTTGGATATCTGCCATTGTTCTTTTGGAGATGTATGGTTCAAAACTTTTTTTTATGCTTTCAACCCCGTGCCAGAAAGACAAGTAACTAATAGTTGCATGGCGTTTGTTGTTGGATGTTGAGTTTTTCTGCTTTAATTGATGCCTTTATGCATTATTTCTAAAATATTTAGTGTTCCAGTTCATTAGACTAATCATTTCCCCAATTAATACACAAAAAAGATTTTATTTTATTTTTCAGAATAAGTTTTACATCGAAACCAAGCTTAACAGAGACTTAAAAGATGACCTTATAAAGCTGTTTACGGAACATGTTGCAGAAAAGCACATTTACAGCCTAATGCGTAAGTAATTCAGCTTATAGGGGTGAGATAACACTAGCAATGATCTTTCCTTTTTCTTTTTTTTTTGGTCTGAGAGCATTGTCATGTAAACCCCCATGTTAACATCTTCTGAACCAGATAGCAGGAAGTGTTGAAGCCTACCTGAGACACTGCGGAATTAAAAATGGGACTTGAAGGTCACCCGTTGAGCTGTGAGCACCTTGACCAGGTCATTGGACAGTGCCCTTGTGTCTGCCCTGAGAACTTGTTGCCACCCCCCCACCCCCCGCCCCTTTTTCCTGACAATAGGGAAAGTATTATTAGGAAGTTCACTTCCAACTTTACTACCAGTAACTCTAGAAGGAATACAGTGTTATTTCTTTGAAATGGTAGTACAGAATCCTCTGATTTTTACTCTAGTGCAGAAACTCTTCTCTAGTCTGGTTCTGTCATTTATTCTCTATTTTAGGCAAACTTCTTTGCCTCTTGTGGCCCTGAGTTTTCTCTCCTGTGAATTAGGATTTGTAAAATATTTCATGTGCCTGTGTAGATTATTAAGAACATTAAGCTCAGTTCGTTTCTCCTCTTACCATGCATTTTTTTTTTTCTTTTTTTTTTTGAGATGGAGTCTCGCTCTGTCACCCAGACTGGAGTGCAGTGGTGCGATCTTGGCTCACTACAAGCTCGCCAGGTTCACGCCATTCTCCTGCCTCAGCCTCCCGAGTAGCTGGGACTACAGGCGCCCGCAGCCATGCCCGGCTAATTTTTTTTATTTTTAGTAGAGACGGGGTTTCACCATGTTAGCCAGGATGGTCTCAATCTTTTGACCTTGTGATCCACCCGCCTCGGCCTCCCAAAGTGCTGAGATTAACAGGCGTGAGCCACCGCACCTGGCCTCTCCTCTTCCCATTCTTGAGTCCTCTTCACCCTCGCAGTAGGTAGCATCTCATTCTACCTTTCCTGAAAGAATATACTTCTCCAGGTGGAGTTAGGAAGTCCCTGTAACCTAATGTCTCAGTGTCCTCAGCGTCCTTTTAAAGCTCATATCTTATGTGACACATCAAGTCATTTTTTTCGAATGTGGCACATATTTGGGTTGGCAGTATGTATTTTTGCTTTCCTTTGAGCCATAATTAGCGTCCACCACAATGAACTTTTACCAGAATTTACAAAAGAATTGTTCGAAGCTTGACCATAAACTTTTTTTTTTTCATTTTTGATGTTAAATTAAGTGAAGGAATTATCAAGCATGGGGCTAGTTTAGAAAGGCAGGGTTTTTTTTTCAAAGAATAGTGTAGTTGAAGATAATATACGTTTCATTATTATGTTCCCATTTTTTTTTGTAAGGCTGGGAGATGTTTATAAACATCTTTAAACATTGTCTTGGCTGGGCGCAGTGGCTCATGTCTGTAATCCCAGCACTTTGGGAGACTGAGGCCGGCGGATCACGAGGTCAGGAGATCGAGACCATCCTGGCTAACACAGTGAAACCCCGTCTCTACTGAAAATACAAAAAAAAATTAGCTGGGCGTGGTGGCGGGCGCCTGTAGTCCCAGCTACTTGGGAGGCTGAGGCAGGAGAATGGCGTGAACCCGGGATGCGGAGCTTGCAGTGAGCCGAGATCGCGTCACTGCACTCCAGCCTGGGCGACAGAGCAAGACTCCGTCTCAAAAAAAAAAAAAAAAATTGTTTCATGAGGTATTCCAGATATTATAACCACTTAAGTATTTCCTGATACTGACATTGTCTTTTTGCTTTCATGACAAGATAGAGCATTTTGAAATCTTGGTAAAATTCTGTAGAGAAATGCTGCCATTTGGTAGAAAAAGCCGGTCTAGTGTGTAAATATATTTTTAGATTTGCCAGTAATTTGTAAACTAATTTTATTGGACGTATGCAAAGAGAATATTCAAGAGAGAATATAGTAGTCCAGAGCTGGTGAGAGAAAACATAATCATAATCATGTTGTACGGTTTTCAATAAAAATTACACTTAAAGGTGGATATATGTTTTTTATTTCCAAGTAAACAGAAAAGGTCCTTAAGCTTTGGTAAATTGGAAAAAACTGAGTTTATCAGATACTTATTGAGCAGTTGTTAGGCATTGTATTTAGAGAAGTGATGACTGGCCTCATTGGTTTGGGCTTCAGAACAACAAGGGACAATGTTTAACTGTATTATGTGGGTGATCATCAAAAGGTTTTTAAACACACATGCACTGCTTGTATGTGGTAGGACCTATATTTTACAAATATTTAATTCTCCTAACCCTATAAGATAGGTATAGTCATTACCTCCATTTTATAGATGGAGAAACGGAGACAAGGAAAGGTTAAAGTTTAAACCAGAATAGCACAGCTATTAATGCCATTTCTACTTACACATTTTTATATTACTTACCCCTTTACTGCAGCAAAACAAATAACTACATTCAATTTCTGTAACTTTCTACAATCTGATCAGTAATTTCCTTCCCGTGGCTTCAGATAGATCTGGAAAGCCAGTGTTCCGTTTATTATTGGTGTATAACAAATCATCCAAGAATACAGTGGCTTAAAACAGCAGTCTTTTATTTTGCTCTGCAGTTTGGGAGGGCTTGGGGTGGGGTAGCTTATCTCTGCTCTGCTCAGCATTGTCTGATGTGGCTCAGCTGGGGGCTGGGGCTTTCAGTGTGACTCATTCACATGGCTGGTAAGTTGGTGCCAGCTTTTGGTTCCTCTGTGTTTCCTTCATGAGTGAGTATCTCAAGATACAGGAAATGGAAACTGCTGGTATCTTAGGTCCTCGGCTCAGAAACTGGCACAGTGCCACTTTTGCTGTATTCTGTTGGGCGAGGGTCACAGAGCCCAAATTCCAGGAGAGAGGAATGTATCCCACCTCTTGATAAAAGGCATGTCGGCTGGGCACGATGGCTCACACCTGTAATCCCAGCATTTTGGGAGGCCGAGGCAGGCAGATCACTTGAGGTCAGGAGATCAAGACCAGCCTGGTCAACATGGTGAAACCCCGTCTCTACTAAAAATACAAAAATTAGCCGGGTGTGGTGGCACGCGCCTGTAATCCCAGCTACTTGGGAGGCTGAGGCAGGAGAATTGCTTGAACCCAGGAGTCAGAGGTTGCAGTGAGCCGAGATCGCCACTGCGCTCCAGCCTGGCTACAGAGCGAGACTCCGTCTCAAAAAAAAAAAAAAAGGCTTGTCAGAAGAATTTGGAGCCATGTCTTAAAAACACCACAAAAATGTGAAATGAATACTGTCTGTTAATAAAGAATCAGTTCTTGATTGCCCATATTATTCATTATTAGTATGTTTCATGAATGAAGACAGTGACTTCTTACTGGGAATAAAACTAGTTTTCTATTGGCTCCATGGTATAATCATTTTTATACATATTTGCTTATAAAATAAGGTGGCTTTTATTTTTGGCTGAAAGTAAACTACTAGGATCTATTTGTTAATCAAGGTATTTACGTCGTATGTTGGTGATTCTGAGCAAATGTAACAATAAATGTGTAGCATCGGGTTAATTAATGGTAGAAAATTTCCTGGGAAAATATAGTGTGTTGACTTTTGCAGCAGCAGATTTATAGTTCAGTTTGCACAGTGTTCTAAACGTTTTAGTTAATTTTGTTAGGCAGTTCTGCCTTTTAGATCAAACCATTGTAGTTTGAAATTTTTTGAAGCCAAGAGTATTTTCAGTTTTATGAATTGCTTTTCAAATTAATAAAGGAGAGAGTCTCCTGAGCAAGTGTGTAGCACTGAGGAATACTTGAAAGGGCAGAGGAGCTTGGTTCTGGTCCCAATTCAGGTATCAAAAGGTGTGTGACTCTTAGCAAGACACTTAACCTGTCTAGATTTTAGGATTAGAAGTTATCTATTCTAGTGTTTAAACTGTATGGCTTATTGATATCTGTGGGATGACTGTTGTGTATAAGCAAGCATTTCGGTGTTGGTATGGTGAAGTAGAGTACAGAATTTAGAGTGAAACACAAGTTCTCAAACTTCTTCCACCTCTAGCTAGCTCTGTGACTTCAGATGAATTATTCAGTGATGGGTTTTTATTTTGGCCTCAGTTTCCTCACTTGTTAAAAAGGTAGATGATAAAGCTTGTGATAATTAAATATATGTGAAGTACCTAGCACTTGCTAAATGCTCAGTACTCTTTCCTTTCTCAAGTTACCACCCCCAAATTCCCATTTCTTTTTCCTTAAAAGGGGAGATTAACTAGAAAATCTTTTAAATTTTAAACAGTTTTCCTAAAATCATTTTAAATTTATTTCAAATTAATTTATGTACATTTTATGTATATATCTTTGTATTATATTTATCATTTCTTTATAGCTATCAAATTTGACATAGGTGATTTCAGTTATGGTAGGAGTTGTTTGCAAATGTATATACTTGACCACATAATGAACATGTGGTTGAATATGAAGAGTTAGTGGGAGCAAGGCTAATTGGAGGCCAAAATGGTGAAAAGGTTAGGAAGATGGATTAATAAAGAGAGAGAGAACTTTGAAAACCTAACACTTAGAATTTGAATTTTTAAACACTGCATTTTAAAGCAACATGATTTTCTGAAATGCTTAGCATTTGTCTATGCCAAGCTTGTTCAACCCATGGCCTGTGGGCCACATGCGGCCCAGTACGGCTTTGAGCGCTGCCCAACACAAATTCGTAAACTTTTTTTTTTTTTAGACGGTGTCTTGCTGTGTTACCCAAGCTAGAGTGCAGTAGTGCGATCTCGGCTCACTGCAGCCTCCGCCTCCCAGGGTCAAGCAATTCTCTGCCTCAGCCTCCTGAGTAGCTGGGATTACAGGCGCCTGCTGCCACGCCCAGCCAATTTTTTTTGTATTTTTAATAGAGATGGGGGTTTCACCAAGTTGGCCAGGCTGGTCTTGAACTCCTGACCTTGTGTTCCACCTGCCTCAGCCTCCCAAAGTGTTGGGATTACAGGCGTGAGCCACCGTGCCCAGCCTGTAAATTTTCTTAAAACGAATTTTTTTGCAATTTTTTTTAAGCTCATCAGCTGTCGTTAGTGTATTTTATGTGTGGCCCAAGACAGTTGTTCTTCTAGTGTGGGCCAGGGGAGCCAAAAGATTGGACACCCTTGGTGGTCTATGCCATTCAAAATTGTAACTATCTACTGATGATAAAATTGGAAGGATAGACTTGAACAGTGCTTCTCTGATGGCCTTCATCATATATATTCAAACATAACTCAAATTGTACGTTTGAGACTGTAAAATCCTTATTGGCCTAGTAAGATGGCATTTCTCTTTTTAGAAAGGCACGAACAGAACAAAATCAGTTTATATGTGATGTTACAAGCCTGGCTGAGGGTAAAATCCTACTAAGTTTTTTGTTGTTATTAGCAAATGCAGGTCTTTGAGAAATTAAAATCGAATCATTTTAGGTCAGTGGTATCTGTTGTGTTCACTCATCAATGGAATTCACTTGTATGTGTTAGTGATCTAATCTAGAGGAATTATTCTTACTCATTAAAAACTTTTTAAAAATGTTTGTGTGGCAGCAGATAACCTAAAAGAAAACTGTCCCTGTTGTCATGTTCAGAGTCAGGGTCACCAAAGACATGAAAATGAGAAAGATGAGCCATTATCATCCCTTGCCCTTAGCTCTTGTAAGAAAATAGTAGATGTAGCTATAGCATTTGGGGAAATGAATTTCTGTCTCTGATCACAGTTACCAAATAATTACTAATGGTGTTTTGGGGGAAGGAGAAATGATTGAGGGAGATTATCATATGATACTTTATTCTCCAAATGTAATGGAAGCACTTTCAACTCACGTATAATGTATCATTCATGATACATTATACTAGTGCTTTTAGAAAGCTTTACTTACTTTTCAGAACCTTCATGAATTGATTCATTTCCATTAGTGGCCAGCAGACCTTCATGTATTTTAGCTACTGCAGTGGATTAAAAAAATAAAATCCTTAGTATATAAACGTTTGATTGGCTTATTGGACTGTTCCTTTCTTACAGTAGTTTATGTTTTGGGAGTCTTTGGGAGAAACAGTAATAGAGAAATCTTGACAGTCAATATGTGTTACATTCTTTTTAACCTGTTTTCTTATTTCAGCTTTACTTTTAGAAGCCCAGTCAACACCATTTCAGGTCACACCTTCAACTATGGCAAATATTGTGAAAGGCCTGTATACCCTCAGACCAGGTAAACATTTCTCATTTCTGTTGGGATTGGAACTGTTTGTTACAGCCTTTTCCAAGAGGGCAGTGGTTCTGTATGTGTTTTGTGAGGCTTAATGGTACTTGGATTTGCTGGAGCAAAAAAATTGAGTAGATACTCATCATTGTGAAATGTAAACTCAGAGCTCAGTTGGAATGTTCTCTGCTAGTGGAAACCAACTAGTTTGGTTTTTGCAGAACCTGTGAGGGAAATACAAAAAATAAATTGTAGGATACACTTTGGATAAAATTGAATCTCATGTTTGGTCTTAGTTTCTCCTTTACTTCCTGCTTCACGCTGCACATACTCACAGACATCCACATTCACAACCCCATCTTCTTAGGCCTGTTAAGTAACTTGCAAAGACTCTAGAAGTGTTGGTAAAGTTACAGTCATTTTGTAAGGATGTTCTGGGGAGAGATACAATCACAAGAACCAAAGCAAATACCAAAGATCACTGTAGTCAAAAGCATGGTTTTTAAATTATCTTAATGTGTCTATCTTAGAATAAAACATTATAAATTTAAAGGAATCCCAAGGAGCTTTTGTATATATCTTTCTATAAGCCAGAACCTCAAACTTGTCATAGAGTTGTCTAGCAACTTATAAATGTCCATGGGAGAGAGATTACAAAAGTTATCAGGGTAGAACGTTGTTCTACAATCTATAAATACAAGGGATGCTTTTTAGATAGTAATTACCTTTTTGTGAAATTCTTTTGTTGTTTGAGGATTAAACGAAATAAAATATGATATAAAGAGCTTAACGCACAGTACCTGATAACATAATAAGCATGCAAACATTCACTGCTGTTACTACTATCCATTTGAGTTTAATGGTTATTTTAATTAACTGATAGCTTGTTTGCTTAATTAATTTAAACGACCTGTCAGAATTTAGCAAGCTAAAATGGAAACCAAGTGAAAACTGGTACTGGTAGACTAATTTTAGAAATAGATTCTTAGGCCGGGTGCGGTGGCTCACACCTGTAATCCCCAGCACTTTGGGAGGCCGAGGCGGGCAGATCATGAGGTCAGGAGATCCAGACCATCCTGGCTAACACGGTGAAACCTCGTCTCTACTAAAAATACAAAAAAATTAGCCTGGCATGGTGGCGGGCACCTGTAGTCCCAGCTACTCCCCGAGCTGATCGTACCACTGCACTCCAGCCTGGGCGATAGAGTGAGATTCCGTCCAAAAAAAAAAAAAACCCTTAGGCAACTTTAAATGATGAATGACATCTAGAGTATTCAAATTTATTGTTAAATTTGGATCTAGGTTTTGAGCTTTACTTTCTGTGATTTTTAACAGAAATTACTTGTATAAAGTAGTAAAGATATTTTATTGCATATGTCCAATAAACTGATACTTTTCTGTATCTAGTTTCTCAGAATTTTACAGCAGTGTGATGAAGATGGCTCCTGAAATAGTGTGTGTGTGTACCAGGTTATGAATGATTTTTTTTTCCTCTGAAAGCATCTAAGTGCAGTATGACAAATTCTGCCTCCCAAGTAGGCAGCTTTATAAGCACTGGCTTTTATCATATGTAACAAAATTGCAAAATAAAGTTTATCACTAAAGGTAGAAAAGTATTGTGGGTACATGTTTATCTAAATGCTATTTTATCCAGGTTCAAGCTCTTGTAATAGGATTTATACTACTTGTAAGGAGAATTCTATATTTGAGAATTGTCCTTTTGAAAAGGTAAATTTTATCACATACTAACCTTTTGCTACCCTGCGCATTTTCTGAGATACTTGAAAACATATTTTGACATTTACATGTTTTGCCAGTACCCATTATGTTCCTGCTTTATTAAAGCCATTTTATTCACCTGACAGATTAAGATTAGAATATTTTAAAAGTTGAATTTTGAAAGCAAAAGTTTGTTCCACTGCAGTAGTTCTCAAGTGCTGGTCTTTGTATGACTGCATCTGAGTCACTTAAGAAGGCTTTTTAAACTCTAGATTCCTGGGCTGTAATCTGTGGAGATTCTGATGACTTACCATTTTTGGCATCCATTCTTTAGAAATAGTTCCAGCAATCCTATTCTGCCCGTTTTCATTTAATACACACACTTTGTTTCTTCATCTTTATTTTGTGGTAGATGGGTTTGACTTTGCCAGCTCTGACTGATTAGTGGTTCTCTGTAGCACTGTATTGAGACTGTTAGTGAAGCCATATTTGAGCTGGACTGGAAGGAGGGAAACATTTTGCCACGAGTTTCTCCCAAGGGGTGACTGAATGGATTGGTCCTTGTATCATTTGCAGTGCTTATTTGCCAACTTTAATTAGCTATTCTCCTGTTAGACGTTTTATTAACTTCTACTTTTTTAGTTACCACAGACCAAATGTTCCACAGCATCAAGCGTGGCATTTTCTGATTTATAATCATTTACTCAGATTATCGTTTTTAAAGTGATTCAAGAGCATTAATATTTTTGTAGTTTTTGACATGTATAGCCAAAATGTTTTCCAAGAGGAAAAATGTGAAAGGGCTAGATTAAAACAATTCAAAATGAATAATAGTGTTAATTGAGGAGCACCACCAAGGAAGGGAAATACTGGTTTCCCCATGCCCTTGATACAGGTGGGTGTTAATTCTCTTTAATGTTCACTGAATAAAAAGGAGAGAGTATATTTATTTTAGCTTGAATTTTTTTTAATATTAACAGGACTATTCTGTTTCTATTATTATAGGTTCTTTCACTCATTTATCTGGTCTTACTGATCTATACATATTCGTTATAATAAAGATACTAATTCATCTTTGTCATATCTGGTGCAAGTGTTTTCTGGTGATTTCTTTGCCTCATTTTCTGTAGTCTCCTGAGCTTTTGAAAAATGATTTGATAACCACTTTTTTTTTTTTTTAACTGTTGTTTATATATATTTGCTGTAATTGAACATGGCTCAAAAAATATTTTCAAAGTACTAACCAGTTACCTCCAGCCCACTTATTAAACGTTCAGTCCCTCCTACCTTTTGTGCTGCCTCTTTTTTTAAATATGTCTACTTATTATTTGTACTGTTCTATTCTTGGGCTATATATTGTTTTAATTAATGGCTAATAAGGCTGTTATTTCCACCAGGTCCCCTCCCACTCAGAATTGTTTGGTAATCACATTCATGTTTTCCTCCATACTTATAATTTTCTGTAAGATTTGGTCAAAAATTCCCTAGGGATTTTCACTAAATTCTGTTAAATCAGTAAAATAAAAATAGCTTTCTTCATACTATAAAATTCTTTTTTTTTTTTTTTTGAGATGGAGTCTTGCTCTGTTGCCCAGGCTGGAGTACAGTGGCGCGATCTCAGCTCACTGCAAGCTCTGCCTCCTGGGTTCACGCCATTCTCCTGCCTCAGCCTCCTGAGTAGCTGGGACTACAGGTGCCCGCCACCGTGTCCGGCTAATTTTTTGTATTTTTAGTAGAGATGGGGTTTCACCATGTTAGCCAGGATGGTCTCGATCTCCTGACCTCGTGATCCACCTGCCTCGGCCTCCCAAAGTGCTGGGATTACAGGTGTGAGCCACCGCACCTGGCCTGTAAAATTCTTTTTAGAAGGGAAATTTAACTTTGTATGTTCTTTACCAGAATGAGATTGCACTGATTTTTTCCCTTGCTTTAAATTTGGCTTACTCTATATTTTAAAAGAAAACTTTCCCTTTTCCATTTAATTTGATATGTTTATATGATTTCCTTAATGAATTCTTTCCTTTCCTCACAGAGTGGGTTCAGATGGCTCCAACTCTATTTTCTAAATTTATTCCAAACATTCTTCCTCCGGCGGTGGAATCTGAACTTTCTGAATATGCTGCTCAAGATCAGAAATTTCAAAGAGAACTTATACAGAATGGTTTTACAAGGCAAGTTGTCTTTTCCTTTAGTGGTCGAATATGTCCATTTACCTATAGGCTAGTTTGGCTTGACATGGGACAAATGGTAAGGTTCTGAGAAAGGGAGGCAACTGGCCAAGAGTCTGGCCGCTGCAAGAAGATATTAGTTCCTTGTCTGTAGAAATGTTGAAGCTAGGTTTTGATTTTGTGGAAGCTGCTCTTCATTACATACGTTTTGTTTTTGAGATGGAGTCTTGCTCTGTTGTCCAGGCTGGAATGCAGTGGCACAATCTCGGCTTACCACAACCTCCACCTCCTGGGTTCAAGCAGTTCTCCTGCCTTAGCCTCCCAAGTAGCCGGGATTACAGGTGTGTGCCACCACCATGCCTGGCTAATTGTTTTGTATTTTTAGTAGAGATGGGGTTTCACCATGTTGGCCAGGCTGGTTTCAAACTCCTGACCTCAAGTGATCCACCTGCCTAGGCCTCCCAAAGTGCTGGGATTATAGGCATGAGCCACCATGCCCGGCCCATACATTTTGAAGAAGGGATTTCTCACTGGGTGAGCAGTTAGGTGGGCAAGCGCCAGGAGCTCTTTTAACTTTGATTTTCTTGTATTAGTCCTGTGCATATGGAAAAACGTTATAGAACTTTTATGACTAACCTAGCATAGAGGCTTTAAATTCTGTATTTCGTACTTTCCCTTTTGCCCTAAATTCTAGTGGTTTCTTCTTAAGTAGGGCATCTCTTTATTTACCTTTCTTGGTTTTGATAATTTTTCTAAAGTTTTTGCGCTTAATTATCGTGGTCATATCCCAGAAAATCTTGCAGAGTGCATTTTTCAACTAAAATACATTTTTATAAAATTTTTGTGATTCCCCATGAGAAAATAGCCGATATCAGCAAATCATTTAAGGGCACAGTAATATCTTGCATTTTTATAATCCTTACTCTTAGCACTTCTATGTATCTTCTCTCATTTGGCTTCCTGACAGGAAGAAAGTTGTGGAAAGGAACACGCTTGAGGTATCTTAGGCATAGTCATATCTACAAATAGTAGGTTGAGTGTTGACTCACTTATCTGGCTAGAGCTGGGGCTGGGCATTTTTTCAAAGGGTCTGAGGCCAAACTGAATTTCAGAAAAACAAGCCTTAACTAAGGTCACTGTTATGAAGTCTCAGATTAGGGACAAAAGCAGGTAATTTGTTGGTTCCTGGACTGGTATTTCCTTTTTCTGTCCTGGTGACATCTGTACTGTTGTGGTAGTGGGGGCAGTGAGTAATCCACTGGTCATTTACCCCATCACTGACAGCTTAACACTGGAAGGGATCAGTGAAGCTGTGGAGATGGGCCTGGGAGACCTGGGGCTTTCTGTGGCTAGGGGAAGGAAGGGCCAGTGGGAAATGCTGGAATGTAAATAGTTTTTCTCTTTGGTGTCAAGGGATCAGGTATTTCCTCACATTAATTGTAATAAGTTCCAGCAAAAAGAGAGTGGTATTATTTTCATACACAGAATGAGGCCATTTATAAAAAGTACATATTGAGAAGTTTTGCTCCCAGCTGTCTCCCTACGTATCCCACCCCATCAAGTAACTATTTTTGTGATTCCTTCATTTTTTTAATATAAATACAAGCAAACACAATATATGTCCATATTTGTGTTTCTTATACATTTCATCATGTGTATAGACTAAAACTTAACCAGTCCCCAGTAGATGGCCACGTGAGTTATTTCTAGTCTTTCGTTATAATGGACAGTGCTACAGCGAATCACCTTGTATATGCCTGTACTTGTTACAGGTATTATTTGGAGGGTGAATTCTCAGAAGTGGGATGGCTAGGTTAAGAATAAATGCAGTTGTAATTTTGATTAATATTGCCAAATTGCCCTCCACAGGGAATTTATGTCATTTTGCATATCCACCAGCAAAGGTGGAAAGTTCCTATTCTTCATGGCCTTGCATGTACAGTATATTGTTATGCATTTGTATTTTTGCCAACCTAGTAGGTGAAAAATAATTACTCAAAATTGGTTTAATTTGCATTTCTCTTATATGAGTAAGGTTGAGCATATTTTCATATGTTTGCATTTCTTTTTCTGCAAACTACCTGTCTAAAGTCCTTTGCTTTTCTCTTAGTCTTCTTGATTTCTAGGAAATCTCTATAGTGAAGATTCTTTGTCCAAGATATGACATATATTTCTCAGTTTGCTTTTGCTTATGGTGGTTTTGTTGTTGTTGTTTTGCTATGCAGAAGTCATGCAGAAGTATTTGATTTTCAGGAGTTTTTTTGGCCATATATGTATTTTGAATTATAGCTAATAGTTTTTCCTTAAAATTTTTTGAGTAGCTAGGTCTACAGGCACACCACCCCCCTTGGCTAACTGTTTTAATTTTTTGTAGAGACAGGATCTTCCTGTGTTGCCCAGGCTAATCTCGAACTCCTCGGCTCAAGGGTTCCTCTCGCCTCAGCCTCCGAAAGCACTGGGATTACAGGCATGAGCCACCGTGCCTGGCCAATTTTTTTTCAGTTTGTTTGTTTTGAGGTGGTGTCTCACTGTGTTGCCCAGGCTGGAGTGCAATGGCGTGATCTCGGCTTACTGCAACCTCTGCTTCCTGGGTTCAAGTGATTCTCCTGCCTCAGCCTCCCAAGTAGCTGGGATTACAGGTATGCACCACCACACCCAGCTAATTTTTGTATTTTTAGTAGAGACGGGGTTTCACCATAATGGCCAGGCTGGTCTCAAACTCCTGACCTCAAGTGATACACTTGGCCTCCCAAAGTGCTGGGGTTACAGGTGTGAGTCACTGCACCCGGCCCAATATTCTTAAATAAATGCAAAATAATCTGAGTATGATGTTTAGGTTTTTTTCTAGGCTTACCATAATTCTGAAGTCTTTATACTTTCATACATTCATGTTTTATTTAAACATTTGCTCTTAATTTAGGATGAGTTTATACCTTTAAAAAGACAGCCTTCTGAAAACTTTTTTGTGAAGCAGTATAGGAATATAGCGCTTGTGAGTTTTGAGCATATTGAGTTTGCCTTCCAGAGCAATGCGTGGAATTGCTTAAACGTGCCCATTTTTCTAATCCTAATTTCGGTACTGGAATAAGAGAACAGGGTGCAGGACTGCTTGGTTTATAGTAGCTCTTATGTCAGATTTGCTTGGGATGAGATGAGTAACTGCCTCTGTAAATAACCTCAGGTTGCGTTGCGTCTGCACATGAAGGACTAACATGGCACTATTCAGCCACTGGCCAGTTTGGTTATATTCAGGGAAATGTCTTGGATTTTTGGTATAAATAGGAATTTTTGTTTCTCAGTGGAATTATTTTATAAAACTTCTGGCTGAATTTAAATACTAGGCAGTATTCCAAGGGATGATAAAATGTTTTTACAAACTTAATTGGACCATTTTTATAATTAAACTTTATTATACATGTGCTATGAGGATTAAACTTTGCCTCATAAAATTATTCTGACAGGTGCTTTGCACAGAGTAAGCCCGCCAAAGTGGACGTTCTCATATCTAATTCTGAGCTTACTCATACTGGCCAGGAAGGACGTGCACATGCCACCTTTGGCAGCTCTGCTGGAGAGCCTGCCTCTGCTCTTGTGCATGGATCTTCCACATTCTGTCCTGTCCAACTTAATGCCTTAATTAGGAATAATATTTTGGAAGAAGTGGTGTCCACTGAAGCCCCCAGAAAAGGAGAACATAGTACAGCCTGTCTTAAGAATTCTGTTTCTGCCACTTCTTATCTGAGCAGTCATTTTATGGTTTATGCCTAACCAACCACGTGATTCCTGTTCATTGTTATGGGCACTTTTTCATGTAAGATGAACTTAAGTGATGTAGTGATCCTGAGTAGGCAACAAACAGCTTTAATGTGGATGGCACAGAGTAAGTCTTTGAATTGTTTTAAAATAACGTGAATGTTGTCAGATACATCCTTTTTTGCAGTTAGTGGATTCTCATTTGAGCTGGAATTTTTGTGTATTGTAATTGTTAGGTGCATGGAAATATAGGGTAGGCTAGAATTAACATAAAAGCTAAAAGCAACAGCTTTTTATCTCTTACCTACATAATTGAATTGATTGGCGAGGGGTGGAAGTTTGGTATCTGTTGTCAAAGGTAACACTACAGAAGATAACTACTAGATCTAAGTAACCAAGGTAAGAACATAGGTCTTTTAGCTGAGCAGGTGACGCCGAAATTTGGGCTTTTTTATTTTGTAGTAAGGGTTTTTAGACAGCGTTCCGGACTTAATCTCTTCAGCAGCCTCTTGCATAAATCACATTGATACTCCTTTTCCTGCCTCCAGTTGTTTTCACGTCTGTATTTTTCTCCTGTTATATTTACATGTTCAGTTTTCATTTAACCTTTGAGGAATGGAAATGAAGGTTGTGTCTAAAAGTCGAGGTTCCAGATATAAAATTCTGTCTTCCTTTTTGATCATTAACGTGTTTCAGAATATTTGGTGAGTGCAACTGTGATGATACTGGCGTGAATAACAACAGAAGACACTCACTCGGCTTTGGCTAGGTGTAGTGTTAACTACAGAGGTGTTTAAAAAGTGGCCTGAGGGCCGGCCTGTTAGAGCTCGTTTGGCTGTGGAAGCTAATTTGTGCTGAATGTGGTGCCTACAGAAAAACCCTTTAGAGGCCATACGGTGTGTACTCTTTCTGCCAGTCAGTTGAGGCTCCTTACCCAGCTTAGCAAGAGGTTTCTGCCCTGGTCCTAAACATAACCAGAGAAAGTAAATGGGAAACTTTATCTGGAAAATTACTCAAAAGCAGGAAATAAATCACCTTGGTTAGCATTTTAATAATTTATCCATGAGACTATTTACAAGTTACTACTTTGTCAATTCAACAAATATTTATTGTCTATACTCTTCCAGGCAGTGGGGTAAACAACACAGGCCAAGTTCTTGTTTTCATGGAACTTATGTTCTGATGTTGGGAGGCAAATAAAAAACATGTAAAAAAAAAAATATTGAGTAATAAGTCCTATGAGTGGACAGTAAGTAGTAAAGTGCTGACATGCAAGGGACAGCCAGTGAGCCAGGATGGCTGACATATGGTGAACAGAAGCCGAGAGTGGAGGAAAGTGAGGTGGGGGAGAGTAGGCTGGAGAATGAGTTGGAATTAATTTTTAACTGTAGTGGAAAACCACTGAAGGGCTTTCAGGAGAGGCGTGAACTAATCTGTCTTCTACATGAGATCACTCTGGCTCTCGTCTAGGTTGATAAATAAGGCTCGTGTACTTGTGTAGGGAAGAGAAGACTGTGGCTTGGCTTGGGATCGTAGCAATGGAGTTGATGAGGAGTGATTGGTTTTGGGACAGAATGCCCTAGAGTGAGGGAAAGAGAGGATGACCAAGGATTTTGGGTTGAATGATCAAGCTGGAAGATTGAAGAAGGAATGGGGTTGGATTGGAGTCAGCATTGTATTCTGGTCATGGTAAACTTGCCAGTGTATATAAATCATCCAAATGGACATGGTGATGAGGCATTTGGACCTGTAGATCTGAAGGGTAGAGAGGAAGGCAGAGTTGGAGATGTAGATATGGGAGCCTCTGGCCTGTGGAGGGAGTGTGTGATCACCATCCTGGACTACATGTGGAGAAGAAAAGATGATCAGTGACAGAGTGCTGGGCAGAGCCAGCAAAGGAGACCTGAAAAGGATGGCAGACAGGGTAAAGTAAGGTCAGGAATGTGTGCTGTGGCATTACTGAAACCTAAAGAGAAAAAAATCGTGTTTCAGGAAGAAATCAACTTACAAATGCTGAGGAAGAAAGGCTAATAGTGATTATTATTACTCATTACCTAAGCATTTGGGTCATTTCTGTTATTGTCTGAGAAGCTGGAGACACAAAAATAGGATTTGTGGGTAGCTTAGGGCCTAGTCAGAACCTCTATTTTCTTAACTCTAAAGTGGAATTAGAACTTTCATAGGTGTTTGAGGATGAGCTGGTTAATACAGGTAAAGGCTCATGTTCTTCCATCTGCAGAAAGCATAGTGAGGTACATCAGGATTCTAAGATGTTTAATATGTATTTTTAAATAGGTTTAGTTAGAACTGAAATGTCTGCTATACTTTTATTATCAAATATGTTGATCCTTTCCTCCTGTTTTGATGTGAAGTCAGTTTTGTTGACTGCCTCTTCTTTTCTTATCCCCAGGGGTGACCAGTCCCGGAAGAGAGCTGGGGATGAGTTGGCTTATAGTAAGTAATGATGTTCCTTCCCATCTTGATGGTTCTGTGATGTAAAGCAGCCATATTAGTGCACTGTGATAACAGTGCATTGAATTTGATAATACCCATGTTGTTCTCATAAGTCACTGCTTGTAATCAAGGTCAGGATGCTTTGCATGCTGTGGCAGCTCCAGCTGGTAGTGATGGTTCTCAGGGAGTTGGAAAGAGGCCACCAGGTTCTTTAGTTTCTACTGGGATGACATCATAGCCCGGTCCCAGTTCCTTAGGATCTCAGTCCCCTTTTACTTCCCTCCACCCCACATGGTTTTGAGGATTTTTTTTTAAGCCTTTTTTGGGGAGTTGGGAGAGGAGTGAGAAATGTGTGTTGAATAAACAGATTCCTGCCATTATCAAATGCTGTCTGCTCTTCATACTTTTTCCTGTTCTGATGTTTTTTTCAGACAGCTCGTCAGCATGTGCAAGTTCCAGGGGGTACAGATAGTGAATGTATTGAATATGCTTTCCTTCCTGAAAAGAGGACACACTGGAGCTGCAGAGACTGTATTCAGAGCACAGTGGGGGCTGCACACACTCAGGAGCTCTGTCACAAAGCTGTTCGTGGAAGAGGATGTTGGACTTCTTACTTGGTTTGTAATTTAAAACAAAAACTAAAAAAAAATACAAAAACAAAAAAAATGTTGCTGCTAGACTTGGGGGTGATTTTGAAATGGGACAATCTTTTAATGAGTTTATCTACAGATTCTGTGAGGAAAAAGCATCTCAGAAAGTGACCATTTCTAAGTGAAATCTGACAGCCAAAATCAGCAGCTTCCTCCAAAAATATAAGAGCAGAAGAATTTTTTTTTTTTTTAAGCACTTGTTCATTTGTGGACTTGGCATTTTGGTGTATTGGTTTCACATGTCAGGATCTCTTTTGCTTTAAAACCAAGCAGATCGTTACAATACAGTACTTTTCACCCACAACCAAAACAACCCCTTTTAAAAGAGTTGGTCTTTGTTTAGCATTAGAAAGTCTTGTTAAAGGAAAATGCTAACTCTGCTTTTGCTAGAACTTTCGCCCATCAGTTCACAACTTTTTTCTACTCTGTGCCTTGAGCTTTGTGCACTTTGCAACTGTGTGACCATGTTGTCAAACTCCTCGTGGAGAAGTGTATGGTATCTAAACTCACCCACCAAGATGGCAGGTGTGGCCCTGTAGCAGGATGCTAATTAGGTGGGAAAATAGAAACCTGTTGCACATTGGTCAGATTTTCCCCTGGTTCACCAGAGCATATTCATGTTAATGTTGGGGACCAACTCTCATAGAGCATTTCCATTCCCTGTGCCACTTAACACGATGTCTGTCACCACCTGCTATAGTATTGGCAGTACTCTAGTTTAGGGATGGGCGGTACTTTAGCACTGAAGCTTCCCTTAGTATTATTGAGAGCTACTTCCTGTGATGCTCTAGGAAGCAGATACAGTTATTAAGTCCAAATACACTCAGTGGTGTGGGGTTCCTGATCATTTTAAATGAATGAGATAATTACTTAAAAAAAAAAAGTCTGTCATTTGAACATTATATTTGAGTGTGATAGGGAAGAAGTAGTACTGCTGTCTTAAGGCTCCCTTCCAGCTGTGGCAAAGCTATATTTCTGTTTCTCCACATCCACAGTGCTTTTTAGTCCTTCATAAAAGTCTCTGAAGCTTATTCTAGCTGTGGTTGAAAGCCCAAGAAAAATAGATGTGGCAAGAGAAAAATACTTTTCTTCTCAATTTTGCTTGAATCTTAATTGAGCATAGGCTTCTCTACTAGGCGACATCAGACTAATAGTAGTTACCTCTTCAGAGAACTTGAGGGGAAAAGAAACATCCCAGGGTTGCTGTCGCATGTCTGCTCTGCAGGTTTTTCATACAGCTGCCTCTGCCAATTCAGTTTGTTATTTTTTGGGGGGAGTGGTATGGGTGGGAGAGTTAGAAGTGGGATATTGGGAGCAAAAGTAAGTCACCCAATAATTGAAGTCCTTGATTTGTAAAAGTGTTATACAGAGAAGTAAAGATAAAGGTTGTCAGATTTATTTTTTAAAGTACTTTAATTGGACTCAGTTCACTCTGTGAGCATCCTGGATTGCATCGATGAACACTGAATTACTGTAAGAACATAGACAGGCTCTCACTATGACCTGGACAGTTTAAGTTGCTACACTGGTAACATTCTAGTATCAAGGAGAATTCCATTCATCATGACATTCACATTTTACTTTTCTCAATGGAATGCTTGCTTCAGGCTTACAAATCACAGCTAGAACTGAAGTCTGAGTGGTATTAATAATTTTTCTGAAAGGAATAAAATTGGAATGTTTCTTTAAATGTGGACAAATTCTTCAGTATCCTAATAATATACCCAAATGCTTTTTCTGGGAGAGAGCATTCTTTTTTTTACAAAAGAACTTTCCCTATAAAAGCATCACAGTATAATGTGAATTGGCATTAAAATCTTTGGATGCTTTTGCATTATTAAGTTCATGGAGAAATATTTTATATTCTTTTTACTATGTATGTATTAATAAAAAGTCGGCAAAGTAAAGTTTGCAAAATTTAGTTTCTCTAAATTTTTGCACAGTGACTGCAGCTGGCTGTGGGTCAGGGCTTAATACAACAAAACCTTGACTGGAAGGCACTATAGAAAGGTTGTACAGTCTCCCAGTCTACATGTCCTGGCTGTTAATCATCTTGGCCCCTTGAGGCACATCACAGTATGAAGGACCTGTTTAAGTTGAAATAGACTTTGCTTACTTATTGGGATTCTAAAAAATTCTGAGTTGAGTTTCCAATATGAGAGGAAATAAGATTTCCTCCACCTTCCTCTCATTTTATATTGACTCTTTGCCAGAAACTAAACTATTTTCTTCTGTTTTCTTGTATTTTGTTTTTGAGATGGAGTCTCACTCTGTCACCCAGGCTGGAGTGCAGTGGTGCGATCTCAGCTCACTGCAACCTCTGCCTCCTGGGTTCACGTGATTCTCCTTCCTTGGCCTCCTGAGTAGCTGGGACTACAGGCACGTGCCACTACGCCCGGCTACTTTTTGTATTTTGTTTTTAGTAGAGACGGGGTTTCACCATGTTGGTCAGGCTGGTCTTGAACTCCTGACCTCAAGTGATCCACCTGCCTCGGCCTCCCAAAGTGCTGGGATTACAGGTGTGAGCCACCGCACCTGGCCTTTTTTTTTTTGTATTCTTAGTATACGGTTTTTCTACCCCAGTTACATACTGCCTTTTGTACCACATCACTAAAGGCCCAAATCATTGAAGACAGAAAACTGTACATGCAAGCTGATTGGTTAGTCAATGGCTGATTTGCTTAAACTGTCTAGTATGTATGTGCAGCCTGAAACTGGCTCCTTAAAAGGAAAGCCGGGTCAGTCATCTTGAAAAAATGACATGTAAAAGTAAATAGATAATTGTTTTGAGAGACGGTACATGTTTTAAAGGTTGGCCTTAAGCTTCAGTAACATTGTCATTTTGTGACCTTTTGTTGTCACACCTGTACCCTAACCTGACAGGAATTAACTACTGTTTTTTTTGTGGGGCAGAAAGCAAAACCTGGTATTGTGACTTTTATCCTAATAGTTCTTAGGCAAGGTTAGTGAGAAGAAACACAAACCCAGATGCAAGCATTGTGCATTATTTTGTAGACAAGCTACTTTTCTTCTGTCCCTTTAACAAATTTGCAGCAATTACCCTCCCTTTGGGTTCTAGAGTGAAAGCTAATTTGTGGGTAGATGAGATTGCAGAAGAATGGATGTCCATGGCTGTGAACACTGCACACTGCACATCCATCTCCAGTGCTCACACCTGTGCAGCTACCACTCCCTGGCTGCGTGCCATGCTGTCGGGTTGCAGATTTGCACACATAAATTCCTCAGGAAGAGTTTGCATGAACATCACCTTGCAATATTCTGTACTGACCAAACAAGGGATTTGAACGTTTTTTAGCACAAAAGGATAACTTCCAAGTGGTGGTCTGTACTCATACTAGCAAAGGTAATGGTGATCTAGCAAACAAAATTGATTTCTGCAGTTGGAAGTGAGCAGGAGCACTTGTATTATAGTATTTAAATAATCCTGGTTAATCTCTTTTTAAGCCGAGTAACCCTTCCAGATTTTGTCTTTTTATTATTGAGGCTGGCTTTATTTTCTTGTACTTTTTTCCCGTTTTATAGCAGTTAATTATTTCTGTGATTATTATGCAAGAAGCATTGCCCTTGAGTTAAAATGTTATTGTTTCATAAGCAGCTATTAAAATAACTGAGCATTGTTTTATGAACATACACTAATTTGAGATACTGAAAAGCTTTGCAACTAAAAAGCAAAACAACCTACATTAGTCATCTAGCCATTGTTTGGATGTTTTGAGTTGATTTTTTATGGTGCCTCTTTTAGCTTGGAATATTATGTTTACTTTAATCCAAGTCTAGGCCTTTTAAACGGTCCTTAAAATTAAAGTTCAGAATGTGAATCCCTTTGACACCTATTACAGGTTTATAGGCCCTTTTTGTGGTTGTGATTACTGTTTTCAATACGATTGTATAAATGAAGTTAACTTTTCGTATTGAAAACAGTAAACTTTTGTCAGAAGTTAAAATGGAGGTCATAGGAGTTCCTGGAGAAATGGCTCTCCTGTTTCTTTCATTTACCCCATTGAAGTTCACCCTAGTTTCTGGCCACAAGAATATAAGAAAGGAACCCTGTTCTTTTCCAAGGGAAATTATTCCTCTCTGTCCCCACTGTTGATTAACTAAAGTCCCAGACACCTTCCTTCCTCCACTGGCCAAGACCCACCTTGACCCACCTGGAACCTCTTTTCAGAGCCGAGTGGCATGAATACGTGTACTGTTTCTGCTTCTGTTGATGGAGTGGCTGTGGGAGAATTAAAGGAAATGCTAATTTGAGCTTCATTCATAGGGGAACCTACTATATATTGCATCCCTGCTGGTTGGAAATTATCTTCATCTCTGGACTGCATTGTTTAGAAAAATGTTAATGGCTTACAATTCTGAGAACTTTATCGTGTGGCTCTGGGGTTAAGAATTCTGTGGTTTGAAAAAAAATAAATATTTTGTATTGATTCTCACGTCATTTCAATGTTGTGACTATGTACTAAATGCAGTAAGACTGGGTATTCTCTTAGAAGAGTGCGTTTTGTTAAACAGATGGCAGTTCTCTCTCATTAGTTCTATTTGTCAATATTACAGCCACGCACTTCAGGATAACTTACTCAAATGTGAAGTCATGGGAAGCTATGGCTAGTAACAGGAATGCTTATGAAAAATTTGGAGGGCAAGCACAGGCAAGAGGCTTTTGCCACTCACTAGCACAGCCAGAGCAAGGATGAAGCAGTGAAGTCTTGTTCCTAGTGGTGCTTGTTTGTCAGAAGCCATAGTGAGCTCGGCACAGGGCGTTCTGTACATCATCTCTTTAATCCAAGAAAAAAACAAAATGGCGGATGAAACTCCTATTGACCTGGGATGCAAAGCCACTGACTTTGGCTCTTGATCTTTTGGTGGGTTCTGAATCACTCCTTCTGTATTAGGGCATATACTATCACTCTAAAACATTGTGGTAAATGAAATAAATCTTGTACAGATGTCCTTGGCCTTGTTATGTTATAAATCCTGTACAGATGTCCTTGGCCTTAATACCTGGTTCACTGGAACTTTGTTATAATGTAGAACATTTGATTTTGCTTATAGCATATTAATATTGCCTCCTATGTGACAGCCACACTGAGCACACGTCTGTTACCACAGTTACTTAGCCTGCAGGGTGAGTGTTGATCTTGACTTCTGTAACCAGTGCTAAAAAAACAGTGTGTAACAATAGACATATGGTCATATCTATTCTATATTCATATATGGTATGGATACGGATATCAGTATATTTGTAGTTTTTGTTTTTTAAACACTGTACAGTTTCTTCTGTGGACCTTTAATCAACTTTTGGACTTCGGTTTTTTTTTGTTTGCATTTATTGGTACTATGCTTTTTTATAACCCTTTGTGTTTTCTTGCTATGAAATTAGTGTCATCCCCTAGGTTATTTGTAACCTTACTTTAAGGTTTTAGTTTCTCTTGCTATCTCTGTAGAGGTGTCCTTTCCTACAGTATTGTCAGAACGCCAGTTCTCATCCCTCCCATTTTTTTGACCTTAGCTCTGTTGTGATGTTATCTACTTTTTGGTTATCACATATGGCAGAATTCAGTGACTCTGACAATTTCCATTTTCACTCCCCTGCCCCACAGTTAAGTAGGGTGTCATTTAAACTCTCTCCCTTTTAGCAGGTTTTTTACTAAGTACAAACCTTTTCTACTAGAACCAGCTCTGTGTGTGTGTGTGTGTGTGTCTGTATGTGTGTGGATTTTATTTCTCCGATTGGCCTGTTTCTCAATTATCTAAAATTCTAAAATACCTTGAATGTCAAAAAGCATGATAGTAGAATGAATATCACACATATTAATAGAATCTGAGAGCAACTAGCTTAACTAGTTGTAGTCTTGAGTAGGTTTTTTTTTAATCTGTTTTCCTTTATTAAGCCCTCTCCCTCCCTAAATTGTTAAGCCAGAAGGGCATAACAATTTAAAACTTTCTAGTAATGTACCTACATGGCTAATAGTATACCTCAAAATATGTAAAGAAAAAGTGGCTCACACCTGTAATCCCAACACTTTGAGAGGCTGAGGTGGGAAGATTGCTTGAAGCCAGGATTTGAGACCAGCCTGGACAACACAGACCCCATCTCTACAAAAAAATTTTTTAAATTAGGGCCAGGCATGGTGGCTCATGCCTGTAATCCCAGCACTTTGGGAGGCTGAAGTGGGCATATCATTTGAGGTTAGGAGTTCAAGACCAGCCTGGCCAACATGGTGAAACTCCGTGTGTACTGAAAATACAAAAATTAGCTGGGTGTGGGGGTGCACGACTGTAATCCCAGCTACTTGGGAGGCTGAGGCAGGAAAATTGCCTGAACCCAGGAGGCAGAGGTTTCAGTGAACCGAGATCGCGCCATTGCACTCCAGCCTGGGCGACAAGAGTGAAACTATCTCAAGCAAAAAAAAAAAAAAAAAAAAAAAAAGTTGGGCCTGGCACAGTGGCTCTCGCCTGTAATCTCAATACTTTGGGAGGCTGAGGCAGGTGGATCACTTGAGGCCAGGAGCTCGAGACCAGCCTGGCTAACATGGTGAAACCCTGTCTCTACAAAAAATAAAAAATAAAAATAAATTAAAAAATTAGGCGTGGTGGCATACACCTGTAATCCCAGCTGCTCGAGTGGCTCAGGCACAAGAATCACTTGAACCCAGGAAGTGGAGGTTACAATGGGCTAAGATCACACCACTGGACTCCAGCCTGGGAAACAGAGTGAGACTCTGTCTCAAAAAAAAAAAAAAAAGTTGGGCGTGGTGGTACCTGCTTTTAGTCCTAGCTACTTGGGAGGCTAAGGTGTGAGGCAGGAGGATTGCTTGAGCCCAGGAGTTTGAGGCTGCATTGAGCTATGATGATACCACTGCATTTCAGCTAGGATAACAGGTGAGACCCTGTCGAGAAAAAAATTTAAAAAGTTAAAACTACAAAAAGGAAAAATGAACACACTACAAAGAGAAATAGGTCAGTCTACCAACATAATGGGCATTTTCAACATACCCCTCTCAGTAATTAATAGATCTTGCAGAGACTAAATTATGAAGATTATTAAGGACAGATTTAAAAATAGTACAGCTAATCAATTTGATCTGACAGATACATACACACACATACATAGAACACATTGTACCCTTCAGTAGGAAAATAAGTTTTTGCAAACCTAACAGTGTATTCAAAATGTAACAAATGATGACCGAAATGGATTGGTCTCAGGAATACATGATTGGTTTTTTAATGTAATTAAGAAATGCTGTTTACAATAGGAACAAGAAAAAGTACCTAAGAATAAATTTTAAAATGAGAAAGTGATTAAAAAAAAAAACTTAATGGACCTAAATAAATGTAGAGAATATAAGGGATAACACTCAATATTATCTAAATCTCAACTTTTTCTCCAAATTGCAATTCAAAAAAAATTCCCAATGATTTTCACTGTGGAACCTGACAAGCTAATTCTTCGATATAAATGGAAGAGCAAAGGGCCAAGGATATCCAAGACCTTTCTGAATGGATTGTGAGGGGAACTAGCACTACAAGATTCTAACACTGCCAAAGGTAGTGATTAAAACAATGACTTTGGAGTAGGGAAGAATTTCATCAACAAGATAGAAAATGCAGACTATCAATTAATAGATAAGTAATTTGGCTACATTGATCATAAGTACTTATTACCAAACATGCTGTAGAGTGAAAAGAGAAGCCAAATCTGGAATAAGATACAAATATTCATAATATATACATAACTGCTAAAGAGCACCTGAATGCAAGTCAACAATGAAAACAACTCAGGAGAGACGGACTCCAAACACTAGCAGGCATTTCACAGAAGAAACAGTAATGGCCCATAAATGTAAAGAGATGTTCAGCCTCATTAGTCATCAGGTAATGCACATTAAAAGCATAGATACCATTTCCTTGCTGACAACTTGGCAGAAATTATGAGAAGTCTGAAAATAACAATCTGAGAGATTATGACAACAAACCTTCACCTGTTGGCGTGTAAATCTGTACTTCTACTTTGGAGAACAGTATTATCTAATGAAATTGAACATAGGCACCTCTTATGGCCCACTATTTATACTTAGAAAAACTCATGTGCATGTGTACCAAGAAACGTATACAGGGATGTTTATAACAGCATTATGTGTGATTACTACAAGGAATGAAGGAGGGAGCCAAATGCCCATCTAGCGTACAGTGAATAAATGAAGTGTATGCTGTGGAATTCTCTAGAGTGGTCAAGGCATCATACCACTGTGGGCTTCAACATGGATGCATCTCAGAAATCATCGAGTGAAAGAGGTCAGAATAGAGCCAGCATGGGTACCTTTATGTAAAGTTCAAAATCAGGAAAAACTAAGTATATTGTTTAGGGACTCATACACAAGTAGTAAAGCTATAAAGTAAAGACAGTTTTTAACATTCAGGAACATAGTTTCCTCAGGAGAGGGTGGTGGAGGGGAATGAGAACAGAGGGGAGAACAGGGACTTGGAAGCACTTCATAATATGAACATTTGGACCATTCTAAACATGCCAGTTCTCTGAGTTAATGTATATTCAGTGTAAAGCCAATTCAGATAACCAACAGTATTTATTTATATAATCTAAAAAACTCATGGAAGTATAAACAGATGAAAATAGGAAAATCCCCATTGAAAGTGAAAAAAATGGAACTTGCTGTACCAAAAAATATATCACTTTCTAAGTGCAATTAAATTTAAGAGTTATGCCAGTGTAAACAGACAAGTCAATGGAAAGTAATTTAGAAAATAGAAAACAACTCAAATTTAGAATTTAGAGTACACTAAAGGCGGCTTTTTGAAATCATGCTGTCCATGGTCAGTTATTTAATGAAAGGTGCTGGTATAATTAGAGAACATTAAACTGATTCCTATCATACCTTCACCAAGAGAAATTCCAGATCGTGTACTAAAACAAAAAAATGTAAAAACCAGAAACCAATATTTTTTCTTGGGATTGGAGAAGTTTTTTTAAGGATACAAGCAATGAAATAGAAAACCCTATGTAAACTCACTCACCTGCCTTTAATGCCGTAGTGTGCACACCCCAGCGTGTGTGTTTGTGTGTGTGTATACATAGACGTATATATTTTAAAATGTTTAAATTTGAACATATGTTACTAATACATATAAAGCAAAAGTAGAAAATCAAAAAGATGAAGTAAAAATGTTTTAAAATATTGTTTGTGGTTTTTGTGGTTAATAAACCTTTGCTCTTTCTAAAAAAAATTTTCTTTTAGAGAGAGTCATGATTAAAAATGCTTGTCATTTTTGAAACTCCTAGTTTTAACACTTTATAAAAACAACTTAATGTTCTTAAATTTATTTTCATGCTTGGTTTTAATGACTATTGTAGCTGAATAAGTCACTTCATTAATTAAGATCTGTGGATCCAATATGGCTGTGCTTACTGAAAACATTTTTGAGTTCCATCCACCAATTTTGCGAAAGTGTTTGTTGAAATTTTTATAATAAATTTTCATCTTTTCCAATGTCAGTAACTTGTTTTTGCTGAATAATTAGGAGCATTGCATTTTTATTTTTGCTAACAGATGGGTTCAAAACCTGCTGCAACTTATTTTTGAATTTCATTTCCCAAGTTTAAGTGTACACTTTGAAGAGTTTTTATAGGTGATAATTTTTGGCAACACATTTTCATGAATTCTTGCTTGGTCATCGTTAGTATTAAATGTTTGCTTTACCTTGAAGGGTCAGGTTAAATCTGTCCATTTAAAAAAATACTTCCTAGATTGCATATTGATTACAGACACTTGTCACCACAGGAAAGATTGGCACATTCAAGCCTTTTTATCAATTAAAAAAAATACCATATTTAAGTTAAGAATTTTGCTATGAGATAACCGGCGAATTTGAGGATTTAATTTCCTCATCTCATTATAAACTGTTGTCAAGATGCTCTTGTGTAAGATAATAAAAATCTAAGTCCAGTTGGCTTATGGGGCACACAGACGACAATATTCTGGAAGAGAGTGGTGCCGCTGTTGCTCTCTCTGCAATATGGAGCTCAGCACTCCTTGAGGATTTCTCAGACTGGCATGTGCTGCCTGACCACTTACCATGCAGCCTGTGTGTCTGTTACGTATTGGTAAGGCTTCTTTACTCTTAAAAACATAACTTATGTTTTCTACCTGTACCTCAGTGGATCACCTTGTTCACTTTGGAGATCACTGGCTTAAACAATGAGGGAGACTTACCACTTCACAGAAGTCTCAAGGTTGGGCAGTTCCAGGGGGCTGATGAATACAACAGCTAATTGATGTCCAGGACCTGGATTTCTTCCTGCTTTCTGCTCTGCCAGCCTCATTATGTTCACTTTGTCCTCAGTGTTGCTTCCTTCAAGGTCTTTACTTGACTGCTGCAGTTGTCAGAATGAGAACAACCAGTTGAAGCAGAGGGCCTCTGTTCCCCAGCATGTCTCTTTTAAGAGCAGTGAAACTTCCCTGAAGCTACACCAGCCCAGTTCCCTTCAGTTTTCATTGAGGGGCATTGGGATAACTGAGGAGGAGAATGGGACCACCATGGTAGACTTAGACCAAACAGATCTACCCCTCCTGGGGCTGGGACCTGGCTCAAGCTCACATTGGGTGAAGGAGGTGGGGCTGTCTGGAAAAAGCTGGGTCTCAGGACAGTGAAAGGCTGCTAGTGACTCTTGGTTACATGAGTCCACTACATGGGTCTATGACAGCTGCCCATTGGGAGCCTTTGGGAGATGGGAAAACCAAACTTTGACTCCACATCAACTTTGTTTTTACACAACACCAGTCTTTCCATCTGCTCT
Source organism: Pongo abelii (assembly GCF_028885655.2). NCBI lineage: Eukaryota > Metazoa > Chordata > Mammalia > Primates > Hominidae > Pongo > Pongo abelii. The sequence continues at coordinate 125,726,453 of NC_071993.2, read as the reverse complement.
TCAGGATGAACCAATGTGCTTTGCTTTGACAGTCATGGTAGACGATTTCTCCTAGAATCTATAAACAACACAGAATAGTCACCCTCCTGACTAGAATAGCCAGGGAGCTATGATTAAAGAAGACAAAGAGCTTATGTTAGCATAGGCAAAAGAAAAAGTCCCTGTCTGAAAAGGAAAATTTTTTCTTGGGTATGTCCAGATTCACCCATAACAAAGCTAAGCAGGATGGTGGTATGTAACAAGGTGTTAGGAAGCAAAAATAGGGCCTTGCTTGTTGAGATAGTGTTTGGTGAACAATCTTGTCCCTAAGACAGCTCAGACAGCATTGGGGAAAGGAAATAGATGTCATCTGAGCACATGTGACACAGTGACAACTGCTCTTCACTGGATACCTGTCTGCATGGGACGCGCTTCACGCACATCTTAGGAGCAATCCAGTGAGGCAGTGACTCGCACCACTCTACAGATGTATGGTGAGCAGTTCTGACACGACCCCAGTGACTGTCACTCCCGAATTCACACCCTTAATCCCCTCACCTTGAGTGTGGCCTGGACCCAGCAACTTGCTTCTAATGAAAAGAATATGGCCCAAGTGATGGGCTGTCAATTCTGTGATTAGGTTACAGAAGACTCGTCATTTTCCCAGTGTTCTCTACTCAGCTTTCACTTGACAGGGCTGCTGGGCAAGGAACTGAGGGTGGCATCCAGCCAACAGCTACCAAGGAACTGAGGCCTTCAATCTAACAGCCCGAGGGGATCTACATCCTGCTGACAGTCTGAGTGAACTTGGAATGGATGTTGGTCCAGTTGAGTCTTAAGATGATTGTGACCCTGGCTGACACCTTGATCATAGCCTAGCAGCAAACCCTGAAACAGAGAATTTAGCTAAGCTGTGCCCAGATTCCTGACCCAGGGAAACTCTGAAATAATTGTGTGGTGTTTTAAGCCACTAAATTTTGTGGGTAATTTGTTACACAGCAATACAACTATTACAAGATGAAACAGCCCAGATGTCAGATTTAAATAACCTGCCCCCCAAATCATACAATGGAAGATTTGAACCCCCATCTACAAGGTGATTTGTTTTACTGCTCAGTCCTCTTGGCAGCCTCCAGTACAGGTGAACACTGGACCGTGGGCCTCTGTCAGACCTAGCAGGGCTGTTCTTAAGACCCCACTAATCATACTTCCCCTGGCAGTGGTGGTGAAGCCATCCATGACCATAGTAACCTCAGAGAGAGCCTTTTCAGCCGGGGCTCCATAAAGAAAGCTCTGCAGAAAAGGGTGTTTGAATAATTTTTGTCACTTTTCCCAAGGATGGTAAACAGCTTTTAGATGCACAGGAGCGGAATTACATATAATGGATGCCTTAGGGTACCAGGGCCGTTTAACTGGGCAGGGCACCTCAGGCCAGGGCCCAGGAGAGTCCTCATGGGCAGGAGACATGAAGGTACGTGGAGATGCAGAGGTGAAGGGAACAAGCAAGTGGCGGAGCTGGGATATTGATCAGGACTTTGGAGGTAGCACAGTGCAATTGAAAGAACAGATGCTTCAGACCTGATACCTTTGGGGCCAGCTGGCTCCAGGCCCTGTTGAGCTGTCTGGCCCTGGGCAGGTCACTCAGCTCTCTGAGCTTCAGTTTACTCCGCTGTGAAACCGTAGTACTCACGCTTTCACGTGTGCTTTCAGTTTTTCCCTGGCTAGATGTTTCCCAGCCTTCAGATCTCAGAATAACAGTAGCTACCACTACTGTAACTATTCCCACAGAGTAGTTACCAAGTGCTTACTGTGCACCTGGCACTGTACAAAGCACTCTATGCCTATCGTCTCAACTCACAACAGCCTCATTTTCCATTGAGAAAGCTGGAACTCACAGATATGAACAATCACTGGTCCTGAACAATTGCTCACTGTCAGTAGTTGATGTAAGGGCTTCAAGATGTAACCATGACACATGGCCTGGCACAGAGCATGTGCCCAGTGAGTGCCCAATTCCTCCCTATGGCAGCAGATCACAGTCTGCTACACTGTGGCTCAGCTCCCTGGATGGCAGAAGAGTCCAAGGGCCATAACTTGGCCTCCTTATGCCCAAACAGGGTCATTCTCAACAGAGCTTGAGGACTGTATGAGGGTCTCTGCTGAGGGTGGCTGTGGGCTGTTAGCAGCATTATCTGTTGGACAGGGCTCCCTAAGCTCTGGGTAGCCTCTGGGCCTGCAGACAGAGCCCAGTCTAGTGCCCCAGCATTTGGGAAGTGCAAGGCCAGGCTTTTGGGACACACTGTGGGGAGAGGGACCCAACAGGGCTGTCAAGAGCAAGATCTCTCAGCAGGACCACTGACTCCCTAAGCTAAAATAATGATCCAGAAGACACAGTTGAGTGGTGCATTAGTCCATTTTCACACTGCGGCCCAAGACTGGGCAATTTACAAAAGAAAGAAGTTTAATTGGACTACAGTTCCATGTGGCTGGGGAAGTCTCACAATCATGGTGGAAGGCAAGGAGGATCACGTCAACGTCTTACATGGATGGCAGCAGGCAAAGAGTTTGTGCAGGGAAACTCCCATTTTTAAAACCATCAGATCTCGGGAGACTCATTCACTATCAGAAGAACAGCGCAGGAAAGACCCACTCCCCTAATTCAGTCACCTTCCACTGGTCCCTCCCAAAACACGGGGGGATTCAAGATTAGATTTGGGTGGGGACACAGCCAGACCATATCAAGTGACTAATCATCATATGCTGTTCAGAGAGAAGGAGACTCAGGCCAAGGTCAAATATACTCGAGGAGGCCGAATGCTATTGCAGGGAGAGCTCATCCTGGAATCGGATCACACAGAATTTTGGCTCCACCATTATTAAGTCACTGAGCCACTCTGACTTCCAGTCTCATCTATAAAACAAACAAACTGGCCCATGTTAGTGAACACTGTTGCTTTGGCCTGCTCAGCTGCCATTTGCACTTCTTTATATAATTTTCTTGGGGGAACTGCTTCTGTCTGTTCAACATAGTCCTGGGGCAGAGGTAGGTGGGGGGACTGCTGGTGAAGGCTTCCTGCCTTCCTCAGCTAGCAGATGGGAATGTACCTGAGCCAATCAGCCCCCTTTCCTGGAGCTGGAATTATGTATGGGGCAATTTGAAGTCCTCAAAAGGCAGGAGCTGGCCGTTCCCAAGAGCAGAGACACCCGGAGCTGGTGCTGGGGCTGTCTGATCCTTGCCCTCCCAAAGGCTGCAGCACCTCAGTGGCCTTTGCTTTTCACTCTAAGGGGTGAGGGTCAGTGTTTGCTGCTTGCAGCCCACATGCCCTAAGACCCCCAGAGGATCCCCTGTGTGTTCTTGCTTTCCATGTAATCCCTTCCTCATAAGTGAAGTCTTCGTTAGCTGTTTTGAGCATTTCTTTCTTTTTTTTATTTATGAAGTATTTATTGATCATTCTTGGGTGTTTCTCGGAGAGGGGGATGTGGCAGGGTCATAGGATAATAGTGGAGAGAAGGTCAGGAGATAAACACATGAACAAAGGTCTCTGGTTTTCCTAGGCAGAGGTCCCTGCGGCCTTCTGCAGTGTTTGTGCCCCTGGGTACTTGAGATTAGGGAGTGGTGATGACTCTTAAAGAGCATGCTGCCTTCAAGCATCTGTTTAACAAAGCACATCTTGCACCGCCCTTAATCCATTTAACCCTGAGTTGACACAGCACATGTTTCAGAGAGCACGGGGCTGGGGGAAAGGCCATAGATCAACAGCATCCCAAGGCAGAGGAATTTCTCCTAGTCAGAACAAAATGGAGTCTCCTATGCCCACCTCTTTATACACAGACACAGCAACAATCTGATCTCTCCTTCCTTTTCCCACACGTCCCCCTCTTCTTTTCAACAAAACCGCCATCGTCCTCATGGCCTGCTCCCGATGGTCGCTGTCTCTTCGGAGCTGTTGGGTACACCTCCCAGACAGGGCGGCCGGGCAGAGGCGCTCCTCACTTCCCAGACGGGGCCACCGGGCAGAGGCGCTCCTCACTTCCCAGAGGGGGCAGCCGGGCAGAGGCGCTCCTCACCTCCCAGACGGGGCAGCCGGGCAGAGGCGCTCATCACCTCCCAGACTGGGCGGCCAGGCAGAAGCGCTCCTCACCTCCCACACGGGGCAGCCAGGCAGAGGCGCTCCTCACTTCCTCCCAGACGGGGTGGCAGCCAGGCAGAGGCACTCCTCACTTCCCAGAGGGGGCGGCCGGGCAGAGGCGCTCCTCACTTCCCAGACTGGGCGGCTGGGCAGAGGCGCTCCTCACCTCCCGGACGGGGTGTCCAGGCAGAGGCGCTCCTCAATTCCCAGACGGTGTGGCGGCTGGGCAGAGGAGCTCCTCACTTCCCAGATGGGGCAGCCAGGCAGAGACGCTCCTCACTTCCTCCCAGACGGGGTGGCGGCCAGGCAGAGGCGCTCCTCACTTCCCAGATGGGGCAGCCAGGCAGAGACGCTCCTCATTTCCTCCCAGATGGGGTGGCGGCCAGGCAGAGGCACTCCTCACCTCCCAGACTGGGCGGCCGGGCAGAGGCGCTCCTTAACTCCCAGACGGGGTGTCCAGGCAGAGGCGCTCCTCACTTCCCAGACGGTGTGGCGGCTGGGCAGAGGCGCTCCTCACTTCCCAGATGGGGCAGCCAGGCAGAGGCGCTCCTCATTTCCTCCCAGACGGGGTGGCGGCCAGGCAGAGGCACTCCTCACTTCCCAGACAGGGTGGCCGGGCAGAGGCGCTCCTCATCTCCCTGACAGGGCGACCGGGCAGAGGTGCTCCTCACTTCCTTCCAGACGGGGTGGTGGCCGGGCAGAGGCGCTCCTCACCTCCCAGACGGGGTGGCCAGGCAGAGGCGCTCCTCACTTCCCATATGGGGTGGCGGCCGGGCAGAGGCGCTCCTCACTTCCCAGATGGGGCAGCCGGGCAAAGGCGCTCCTCACTTCCTCCCAGACGGGGTGGCGGCCAGGCAGACGCGCTCCTCACCTCCCAGACGGGGCGGCCGGGCAGAGATGCTCATCTCCCAGACGGGGCAGACGGGCAGAGGTGCTCCTCATCTCCCAGACGGGGCAGCCGGGCAGAGGTGCTCCTCACTTCCTCCCAGACGGGGTGGCGGCCGGGCAGAGGCACTCCTCACCTCCCAGACGGGGCGGCCGGGCAGAGGCGCTCCTCACCTCCCAGAGGGGGTGGCCAGGCAGAGGCGCTCCTCACTTCCCATATGGGGTGGCGGCCAGGCAGAGGCGCTCCTCACTTCCCAGACGGGATGGCCGGGCAGAGGCGCTCTTCACCTCCCAGACGGGGCGGCCGGGCAGAGGCGCTCCTCACTTCCCAGACGTTGGGCGACTGGGCAGAGGCGCTCCTCACTTCCCAGACGGGGCGGCCGGGCAGAGGCGCTCCTCACATCCCAGACGATGGGACGCCAGGCAGAGACGCTCCTCACTTCCTAGACGGGGTGGCGGCGGGGCAGAGGCTGTAATCTTAGCACTTTAAGAGGCCAAGGCAGGAGGCTGGTAGGTGGAGGTTGCAGTGAGCCGAGATCACGCCACTGCACTCCAGCCTGTGCACCATTGAGCATTGACTGAGCGAGACTCCGTCTGCAATCCCAGCACCTCGGGAGGCCGAGGCAGGCAGATCACTCGAGGCCAGGAGCTGGAGACCAGCCCGGTCAACACGGCGAAACCCCGTCTCCACCAAAAAGACAAAAACCATTCAGGCGTGGCGGCGCATGCCTGCAATCCCAGGCACTCAGCAGGCCAAGGCAGGAGAGTCACAGGAGCCCAAGGCAGGGAGGTTGCAGCGAGCCGAGATCACGGCAGTACAGTCCAGCTTTGGCAACAGAGGGAGACCGAAAAAAAAGAGGGGAGAGGGAGAGGGAGAGGGAGAGGGAGAGGGAGAGGGAGAGGGACAGGGACAGGGAGAGGGACAGGGAGAGGGAGAGGGAGAGGGAGAGGGAGAGGGAGAGGGACTATATTTGCTTTGAGCATTTCTAAAACAGTGGTAAACAAATGAATACATTTATGAGATGGTGGCTTGCTGGTTTCTTCCCTCCGCATTTTCTCTTTGGGAAAAAAAGGGGGAGACTGTCTAGGCTGATCCCCAGTCTAGAGTTCCTGGGGTGGAGTGCCCAGGGACACAGTCCCTAAGAGCCTGTGATGGTTAATATTGTCAACTTGATTGGAATGAAGGTTGAAACTATTGTTCCTGCGGGTGTCTGTGGGGGTGTTGCCAAAGGAGATTAACATTTGAGTTAGTGAACTGGGAGAGGCAGACCCACCCTCAGTCTGGGTGGGCACCATCTAATCAGCTGTCAGCACGGCTAGAATAAAAGCAGGCAGAAAATGTGGGAGGACTAGACTGGCTGAGTCTTCTGGCCTTCATCTTTCTCCTTTGCTGAATGCTGCCTTCCCTCAAACATCAGACTCCAAGTTCTTCAGTTCTTGGACTCTTGAACTTGTACCAGTGGTTTCCCAGGGGCTCTCAGGCCTTCAGCCACTGACTGAAGGCTGCACTGTCGGCTTCCCTACTTGTGAGGTTTTTAGGGCTCGGACTGGCTTCCTTGCTTCTCAGATTGCATGCAGACGGCCTATTGTGGGACTTCACCTTGTGATGGTGTAATCCAATACTCCTTAATAAACTCCCTTTCATATATACATCTATCCTATTAGTCCTGTCTCTCCAGAGAACCCTAACTAATACAGAGCCCTTGATCCCCGATGACCCACCAGCAGAGAAACCCAGGTGTCCTCTTAACACTGACTGGCATCCCGGGGGTCCTTGCCCAGCTCCAAAGTGAGCTGCATGAGCAGGCTCTGGTGAATGAATGCCTCTGCACAGTTGCTGGCCCATCTCTGAAAGCCCTGGTCCAAACCTTTTAATGGACTGCAAAACACTGCTGGCTGCGTCTCTCCCCCAGCTGACCATTTGTAAATTGCTTTCACCCTGATGCCTGATGGGGTGAAAAATGCATTTCCCATATCCAGACTGCAGCAGGTGGATTTCTGCCGCCACCGCAGCAGGAGCTCACAGGGCCAGCCTGGCAGCTTTGGCCCTGGCCCTCAGCCTGTGAGAGGACTGGTGGCCTTCTGGGAGTGGGTGGGCAGGTGACGGGCCCTGTTTGGGGACCCTTGCCCACACACCACAGGTTCTAATGGCTGGAATGGGCAGGGGCGAGGGTAGTCCTCCGATCACTGGTCACAGGATCTGCTGGAAGGGAGCTTCCACTGCCACCCTGCTTCACTGGGTCCTGAGCAGGACACTGAATCTCAGGCCTCAGTTTTTGTTCTCTAAATGAGGCCCCCACTGAGCGGGTCCTTGCTTTGTGCCTGGCATCTTATTTCTCATGTCCCTGGGGGCAGTGCTGCTGCTCCCTCCATTCTCCATGCCAGGTTTGTTGCTGTGTCCTACTAGGGCTATCTGACTCCAGGGGGACATCAGGTTCACTGGTGGCACTGCTAGGTGCCCACCCAGATTGAGGGTGGGTCTGCCTTTCCCAGTTCACTAACTCAAATGTTAATCTCCTTTGGCAACACCCCCAAAGACACCCCCACCCTGAGGACCCCTATTGTCCTCAGGGCCATCCCCTCTGACACTGCTGCTCTGCCAGCCTGGGCCCATCCAGCAGCTGTTGGGCCAGCACCATGGCATCTGCCTTCTTGGAGGGCTGCCGCCTCTCTGTCCCCTTCCTCTGAGTGAGACGGAGAGGAGTGAGAGCTGGATGCTGTCACATCATCTTTCCGGGGTTCAGCGTGGGTGCTGGTTAGGAGCACAGGCCTCTAAAACTCTGCCTCTGCCTACAGAAGTCTCCATCCCCCACCCATAAGCTGGGGATGCCCTCTACTAGAAATGGGTTAGCACTAACGTTACAGAAAATAATAGTAGCTATGATTATTTAGATGACTTTTCTCTTTAAACAAAAACAGTTATCACTTAGTAAGCATTGAAAAAAACAGCAGTAATTATTATACTGTCTAGCCAAAGCCTGTTCAAGTTCCCTTTTAAGTTCTCTTCTTTGGGCCAAAATTAGATTTGTGTTTTCTTTTAACTCAATAAACAGTCACTGAGCAACCTCCACCTATTAGATTAGACGATCTCCATGGTAATCTGGAGCACCTGCATCTGATTAAATCTGTACCCAGGCCTCCATCCAAGGCTGCGGTCCCTGAAAGGAAGTCCTTGTGGAAAAACAGTAGCTTTCAATTACCGAGGGTTTCTGTCGTCAGGCTTGTGCTAAGCACTTTATATACAAATTGGCATTTAATGACCAAAACAGTCCCATGGCGGGGCTACCAATCCTGTTTTACGAATGGGATAAGTGGAGTTCAGAGAAATCCAGTAACTTATCCAAAGTCCCTCAGGTACCAGGGGACAGAGCTGGGTCCAACTTGGGTCTGACCCCGAGGCTGTGCCTTTTTCTCCCAGGCCACACTGCAGACCCCAGGGAGTGGCACAGTGGGAATGAAACTCTGAGCCACTTCTGCGTTTTAGCCCGTTAACAGGAAGCGAACATCTACCCCCAAAATGCTGCTCAGACTGGCTCATTTGGCAGCTTCCTCTGATGAGCTGAAATGCTGCTGCTCTGCGGCCACCCTGGGAGTCACATTCTGGTCTAATGGGCTCTGATGGGCAGTTAAAGATGTGACAGATAAAGCAGAGAATGAGTTAGCACCTAACCACGATGGGGGCAGGCAGCCTCTTCCTAAGCAAAGAGTCTGGTGGGGACCGCGAGCTATGTGATGGAAGGGCTCTGTCCCCAGCCTGGGAGGGGTTGGGATGCCAGCAAAGAGTCCGGTGGGACCGGGAGCTATGTGATGGAAGGGCTCTGTCCCCCCTGGGAGGGGTTGGGATACTTAGGTCAGGGAGCAGAGTTGGAGCTAAAGTTCCACCCTCCTCTTCCTCATCTGCTCAGAAACAGACTGATGAGAACATAAATTCAACCCCAAGGAGTCAAGAAGGACCTGAGAGGCAAACACTGAACAGCCAGTGCCATCTCATGCCCCACCCCACAGCTACCCCAAGAAGTAGGTACCCTGATTATTCTGTTTTCAGACGAGGAGTTGAGGCTCAGAGAGGTACCCGGGGTTACACAGCCAGTAAGTGGCAGAACCAAGATGGCCAGACCCCAATCACAGCCCCACCTGAAACTAGACTCCAGCCTAGGAGCCTTGCTTCCTCCTGAAGACCCCACTGGACTGAGACCCCACCACCTGGAGTGCATCTACTGTGCTGGCTAAAAGAGCTGCCTGCTGGAAGCCCAGGTTCCCCGATGGGTAGCTGATCTCCGTCTTGCTGCAGAAGTCCAGAGCCTCATGTCAGCTGCCTCCCACAAATCCAGGTCTGGCCAGTGCCCCTCGCGCCCACTCTCAGCAACAGCAGCATTTCCTAGAGCTGTGCCCCAGGTCCTGACATTCCCTGGCTGGGGGCCCTTGGCCAACAGACTGCCCTTCTCTTTTCTCATAGGCAAAAAGAGGGCATCCCTGAACATCAGCGTGCTGAACTGTCACTAAGGGAGCTAGTCAGTAATGCAGCTTTTACCCTCCCCACCCCTCCCTACCTCCCTGAGATCCTGAGTCTGCAGGTCTGGAGCAGGGCCCAGAAACCTGCATTTCAGCCTCATGCTCCAGGTGACTTGGCTGTGCATGGTGGGCCCACCACACCTGGGGACAGGTGGGCTAGATTAGGTCTCAGGTTCTAATTTCTATATTGTATGAAAGTTGTCAATCAAAATGGAATCTCTTGTGTTAAAAACACAAGAGAGCCAGGGAAGTTCATGAAGAAAGGGTTCTCACACTTGGATGCCTTGGATACAAAAAGTATCACAAAAGCCTGCAAACCCACAACCTTGCACAAAGGCTATCACAGCCTTACACAACAAATACTTCTGCAAGGACATCTGCCTAGCAACTGCCTGTCCAACCTTGGACGGCGTCGCCCTTGTTATTGATCTTAGTAGCCAAGGATAATTATTTCAAAACAATTATATAATCCTCATTTTACCTTTAAAAACCTTTGTCTTCCTTTGCCTGTCTGAATACACACATAGTTTATTATGGCATGTATATTCCCATTGCAGTGCTCTATTCCCAAATAACAATTTTCTTTCTTTCTTTTTTTTTTTGAGACAGAGTTTTGCTGTTGTTGCCCAGGCTGGAGTGCAATGGCACAATCTCGACTCACCACAATCTCCGCCTCCCGGGTTCAAGCGATTCTCCTGCCTCAGCCTCCCGAGTAGCTGGGATTACAGGCATGCCCCACCACCCCGGCTAATTTTGTATTTTTAGCAGAGACAGGGTTTCTCCATGTTGGTCAAGCTGGTCTTGAACTCCCGACCTCAGGTGATCCGCCCGCCTCAGCCTCCCAAAGTGCTGGGATTACAGGCGTGAGCCACCACACCCGGCCCAAATAACCATTTTCTTTTGGAGAGCCTCTCTTTTATTTAGGTTGACAGTTGGCTAATTGGGGATAATTCTAAAGTCATCTTTCAACTTTTCTCATCTTAGGGCTAAAATTAAAATTCGAATTTAGTGGGGCCTTGTATTTAATTCTGCCGCTACTCCCTGAGCTCCCGTGATGGCATGTGACATGGAGTGGGAGCTGCTGGGACACACAGTCAGTGGTCCTTGTCCTCCTGGAGGTTCACATAATAGAGTCCTTGGTGGCAACTCAGAGCCCTCGATGGAGGTCCAGAGGTCAGGGACACAGTTCTTTTCTGGAATTCATGCTGCTTTTCCCCCTGAGTGCCTCAGCCTCCCGGAGGGATCCTGTCCAGGGCACCCTGTTCTCCGGCCGCAGCTCAGACAGGGACGTCACATCTCGGTGGCTGATTAGTCCTGGGGAACCTGCCATCTGCTGGCCCAGTCAGGGTGGAGAGATTACCTAGCTAGCTGGCCATGTGGTGGGGGGCTTTAGAATGGAGCCCCTAGAACCCTCTGCAATCGGGGTCTCAGATTAATGGACATAAACAAGATAATTGATTTCCTCAAATAAGTGGATTTTGAATGGCTCCTCTGGTAACCAGGCCTGGTCCCATTCATCATCAGGGGAGGAAGATTCAGCTTGGTGGGATCAGGGTCTTGCCCAGATATTTTATAAGCTGTGAGAATAGGATGTGGCATGAGGAGGGGTGTCATTTACAGGGCTCCACTGGCCCCTTGTATGAGGCTAGGCCCTAAGCAGAAGTAAGGCAGATCTAGGGTAGATACTTAGGCTATGAGTGGGCAACGCAGGCCCCGAAGTTCCAGGGCAGTGGGCTAAACAGGAGGGCAGGGCTGATCACCAGGGGCCTTGAATGCCAGAAGCAGTGACTCCCACTCATTTGAGAACAACATGAGGATTGCCCACGGACCACTGCCCAGGAAGTGTCCTGCTAAGGTGGTTTGAGGGCCTGCTGTGAAGGAGGGCCCTGGCTGGGAGTCAGGAGACTTTGGGCAGGACTCAGGGCCTTTCTGGGTGGGTACCCCACGTGCTACCCTCTACGCAGCCTACTCCTGGGCAAGAATGCTGTTGGGCTTGACAGCCTCTCTCTCATTGTCATTTACCTTTGACAAATGGTTCAGAGTCTCCTGGAGTGTAGGACCCTCCAGATGTCAGCTTTATTTTTTTATTTTTACTTATTTATTTTTTTGAGATGGAGTCTCGGAATGCATTGGTGCAATCTCAGCTCACTGCAACCTCCACCTCCTGGGTTCAAGCGATTCTCCTGCCTCAGCCTCCCGAGTAGCTGGGACTACAGGCGCCTGCCACCACGCCTGGTGAATTTTTGTATATGTAGTAGAGATGGGGTTTCAACCATGTTGTTCAGGCTGGTCTCGAACTCCTGACCTCGTGATCCGCCTGCCTGGGCCTCCCAACATGCTAGGATTACAGGCATGAGCCACCGCGCCCAGCCTATTTTTTTATTTTTTTATATTTGAGATGGAGTCTTGCTTTTGTTGCCCAGGCTGGAGTGCAGTAGCACGATCTCAGCTCACTGCAACCTTCGCCTCTTGGGTTCAAGCAATTCTCCTGCCTCAGCCTCCCGAGTAGCTAGGATTATAGGTGCCAGCCACCATGCCCAGCTAATTTTTGTATTTTTAGTAGAGATGAGGTTGCACCATGTTGGCCAGGCTGGTCTCGAACTCCTGACCTTGTGATCCACCTGCCTTGGCCTCCCAAAGTGCTGGGATTACAGGTATGAACCTCCACACCCGGCCAGCTTTATTGCCTCTAGAGCTGTGCTATCAAAATATGGTAGCCACATGTAGCTGTTTACAATTCATGAAAATTAAATAAAATTCAGTTCCTCAGTTGCATTAACTGCATTTCAAGATAATAGCTGTGTGTGGCCAGTGGCTACCATACTGGACAGTACAGCTCTAGAACATTCCCATTTCCACATCAATTTCTATTAGCACAGCTCTAGAGCCTTGATCCAATGATTCTCTCTACTTTTTCTGTATTAAGTTTTTTCAAATTAGAAGAAAAAGGGCTTTGATCCATTATCAGGCAGAAGGCAGGACAAATGCAGTGAACATAATGTCTCCTAAAAATGTCAAAAGGTCCTCAAACTCCATCAATATTAGAGAAATGCAAATTAACCATCCCAAGATCTATAGTTCACCTATATGATTGGGAAAAAAAGTTTGATGCACACTCTGTTGGAGGAGCTGTGGGTAGCCCACACCACCAGCTGCTCCGAGGTCTCTCCAGAGACACACCGCTGACCTAGTACACAGAATGAGGGCAGAGCAATGCCAAAGCAGCTGGGTGGGAACCAGTCTTCCCAAGTGGAATCCTCCTCATCCTCAAGACAGCAGCCACCCTCTCTTGAGCATGATGTGAAGCTCTCTCTTTGCAGGTATGGTCTCATTTCACCCTCCCAGTGGCTCTGTGAGGCTCGGCAAGGTTAGGCCCTGGTCCAATGTCACACAGCCAGCAAGCATAGATGCCAACCCATGTGCTCCCAACTGTAGAGCTCACAGCCATTGAGTTCGTTGTTCGTGCAACAATTATTTCTTCAGGGTCTATTTTGTGCCAGGTACCATCCTTGCAACCAGTGGGGGTCTCTAAAGCTTCCAAGTAGAGATCCAGGGCTCCAGCATCAGTCATACCCTACCCTTCTGGTGCCAGTCCCCTGGGAGGCTGACAGTGTTGGCAGAGAGGTAAATGCCACCACTTCAGCTTGTGGAACACGAGGGATGAACGATCTTCCAAAACCTCCCGTCAGGCCCAGGCAGGTGAAATTGCAAGGGAAGAGCTCATCACCACCTGCAGCTGTCCTCCGAGAAAGGCTGCCAGAGTCAGGAAAACCAGCAAGGGGGGCGGTGGTCTGGCTCCTGCAGAGAGGAAGGCATGGCTTCTCAGCCATGCCTGGTGAAGATTCTAGGTCTCCCTGGCATGATTCAGGATCTTGCTAGTGGGGCTACCTAGTACTCACAGGGGTCTATTCTGATGCTTCCATCCTCCCCCCAGGAACCCCACAATCTGTTCTCTCTTGCTGAGCTCAAACGGAGATGCAGAACACCCTCCCTGGGGTGCCAGGAGATACGTGTTCCCCAGAGCAGGTTTTTCCAACTCAGCCTCCTCCCATCTCTCCCTTTCCATTGAAGGATTCTTAGCTGCCATTCAGAACAGAGACTATCATGAAGTCCGTAGCCACCAGACACATGGAAATATTTAATTAAAATTATATTAGACTTCATGAACCCCCACCCCATGCTCAGGACAGGTGAGCACAGGCAGTGTCTGGTCATTTCCATTTCCCCAACTCTTTTCTGGGAGACCTGTAGTCCAGAGAACAGGATCTCAAAGTGAGGTCTTTTCACATACAAATGGAGAAACTGAAGCTCAGAGCAGAAAAGTGACTAGCTCAGGATTACATAGCAGCCCAGTGAGAGAATCAGGCTTCCTGATTCCTTGTCTAGAATGATTCTCTGGAACTCAAGGTAGAGATGATCTGGGGCTTGAGTTACTGTCTGGACCAGGGAGAATTAGAGGTCTGCTGAGAAGTCTGCAGAACCCTAACATAGGAGAAAGTGGAGGAAATTGATCAATAGCAGTCAGTTTCTACTGCTCAGCAATCAAAGGATAAGAGAGATCTTATCAACTGTCGGAAGATGAGGCCCCTGCCTGCAAATCTGTGCATAGATGTTCACACTGCATCTCCAGGGTGATTTGCTACATTATTTTTTAATTTAATCTTTTGTATAGAAATCATTCACATAGTTTCAAATTTTAAAAGTATAAAAAAGTATATAGGGAAAATTCTCATCCTACCTCTGTCTCTCATCTGTTGAGAATCTTACCTTTCTTTTGCCCACAGGTAACCAATCACATTAAATAGCTTCTTGTATCCTTCCAGATTATACTTATGTAAATACAATGTGCAAATACGAATGTAAATCCTAACTTATCCCCCTCTATAGACTGTCCTTCACTTTGCTTGGACATTTCTTCCCTGCAGTGCAGAGAGCATGTCATTCTTTTTCTCAGCTGCATAGTAGTCCGTTGCACTGATGTATTCAACTAGTGCCCTATTAAAGACCATTTAGGTGGTTTCTAATCTTTGGCCAATGTAGGTATCCTGTAATGAAAATTCTGTGTATACGCCATGTGGAAAATGAGCCAGTTGATCTCTAGGATTAATTCCCAAAAGTGGAATCTTAGAGTAAAATAACATATGGATCTAAGAATTGGCTTGTGATTGCCAAATTGCCCTCCTTAGAAGCAATATCAATCAATTTAGACTCCCACTGCTACGTACAGGAGGGTCTGTCTACCCAAAACCCCACCAACAGTGTGTGTTATTAAACTTTCAGGTTGGAGGAAGGTGGTGGGGGGAAAATGGCAGATAGGAGGCGGGATTAACTTGCAGCTCCCAGCCAGCCAGACAGAGCAGTGTGTGGAGACTCACATCATGAACCTTTGCTCCAAGAACTACCACAGGTACATACCAGGAAAGCCGAGAGAATCCACAGTCTGCTTGCTTTCTCAGCTGACAGGTTTATGGCCTGGGGCAAGTTCTCAGCCCTGCTCATTGGCTGCCTGGAAATAAATTCATTCCTGGTGGGGGGACACAGTGGGAGTGAGACCAGCCTTTTGGGCTGCATGGGAGCTGGATGAGGCATGTGGCTGCTGGCTTTCCCCCCCTTCCCTGGCAACCTGTGTGATGCAGCAGAGGCAGCCATAATCACCCTGGAAACATCATTCCATTGGCCTAGGAACCACACCCTATCCCCCACAGCAGCCACAGCAAGCCCTGCCCAAGGAGGGTCTGAGCTCAGACACACCTAACCCTGCCCCAACCTGATGGTCTTTCTCTACTTGCCCTGGTAGCCAAAGATAAAGGACATAAATTCTTGGGAGCTCTATGGCCCTGCCTACCACCTGAGAAACCTGAATGCTTATCCAAAGGTGACCTAGGGCAAGCTTGTATCCTCACCATAAACCACAGCTGATGAGCTCTTAAAGCACCACCTCCTGGCTGGAGGCCAACCAATATAAAACCAGCACACTAAACAAAAATAAAGCCAAGGATCTTCAGAGCCTACTTCGCTTCCTGAATACCTCCACTGGAGCAAGTGTTGGTATATCCATGGCTATATCCGACCTGAAGATGGATCACATCACAGGACTCTTTGCAGACACTCCCCAGTACCGGCCCAGAACCCAGTAGCTCTGCTGGGTGGCTAGATCCAGAAGAGAAATAACAATCACTGCAGCTTGACTCTCAGGAAGCCCCAACCCTAGGGGAAGGGGGAGAACACCACATCAAGTGAGCACCCTGTGGGACAAAAGAATCTGAACAGCAGCCCTTGAGTTCCAGATTTTCCCTCTGACACAGTCTTAACCAAAAGAGAAGGAACCAGAAAAACAATTCTGGTAATACAACAAAACAGTGTTCTTTAACACCCCCAAAAGATTACACTAGCTCACCAGCAATGGGTCCAAACCAAGAAGAAATCTCTGAATTGCCAGAAAAATAATTCAGAAGGTCAATTATTAAACTAATCAAGGAGGCACCAGAGAGGGGTGAAGTCCAACTTAAATTTGAAAAAAAAATGACACAGAATATGAATGGAAAAATCTCCAGTGAAATAGATAGTGTAAATAATCACAACTTCTGGAAATGGACTCCACTTAAAGAAATGCAAAATGCACTGGAAAGTCTCAGCAATAGAATCCAACAAGTAGAAGAAAGAACTTCAGAGCACAAAGAAGACTTTCGAATTAACCCAATCAGACAAAGACAAAAAAGAATAATAATAATTAAAAAATGAACAAGGCCTCCAAGAAATTTGGGATTATGTTAAACATCCAAACCTAAGAATATGTGGTGTTCCTGAGGAAGAAGAGAAATCTAAAAGTTTGGAAATCATATTTGAGGGAATAATTGAGGAAAACTTCCCTGGCCTTGTTAGAGATCTAGACATCCAAATACAAGAAGCTTAAAGTACACCTGGGAAATTCATTGCAAAAAAGAACATCACCTAGGCACACAGTCATCAAGTTATCTAAAGTTGAGATGATGGAAAGAATCTTAAGAGCTGTGAGGCAAAAGCATCAGGTAATTTATAAAGGAAAACCTATCAGATTACAGCAGACTTCACAGCAAAAACCCTACAAGCTAGAACGGATTGGGGTCCTATCTTTAGCTTCCTGAAACAAAACAATTATCAGCCAAGATTTTTGTATCCAGTGAAACTAAGCTTCATAAAGGAAGGAAAGATACAAATGCTGACAGAATTTGCCACCACCAACCCAGCACTACAAGAACTGCTGAAAGGAGCTCTAAATTTTGAAAGAAATCCTCAAAATACACCAAAATAGAATCTCCTTAAAGCATAAATCTTACAGGCCCTATAAAACATAACATAATGAAAAAAAATCCAAAGTATTCAGGCAACAAATAGCATGATGAATAGAAAAGTACCTCACATCTCAATACTAACATTGAATGTAAATGGTGTAAATGCTCCACTTAAAAGATACAGAATGGCAGAATGGATGAGAATTCACCAAGTATCTGCTGTCTTCAAGAGACTCACCTGACACATAAGGATTCACATAAACTTAAGATAAAGGGGTGGAAAAAGATATTCCATGCAAATGAACACCAAAAGTGAGCACAGCTATTCTCAGATCAGACAAAACAAACTTTAAAGCAACAGTAGTTTAAAAAGACAAAGAAGAACATTGTATAACTATAAAAAGGACTAGTGCAACAGGATAATATCACATTCCTAAGTATGTATGCACCTAACCCTGGAGCTCCCAACTTTTTAATTTTTTTTTTGAGACGAAGTCTTGCTGTCACCCATGCTGGAGTGCAGTGGCACTATCTCAGCTCACTACAACTTCCACCTCCCAGGTTCAAGTGATTCTCCTGTCTCAGCCTCCCGAGTAGCTGGGATTATAGGCGCCTGCCACCACACCCAGCTAATTTTTTGTATTTTTAGTAGAGATGGGGTTTCACTGTCTTAGCCAGGATGGTCTTGATCTCCCGAGCTTGTGATCCACCCGTCTCGGCCTCCCAAAGTGCTGGGATTAAAGACGTGAGCCACCGTGCTCGGCTGGAGCTCCCAAATTTTTAAAACCATTACTAATAGACCTAAGAAATGAGATAGACCAGCACTAGGCAAGTCATTAAGACAGAAAGTCAACAAAGAAACAATGCTCTTAAACTGTACCCTAGAACAAATGGAATTAACAGATATTTACGGAACATTCTACCCAACAACTATACATTGTTTTCTTCAGCACATGGAACATTCTCCCAGATAGACCATATGATAGACCAGAAAACAAGTCTCAGCAAATTTAAGAAAATTGGAATTATATCAAGTACTCTCTCATACCACAGTGGAATTGGGAATCAATTCCAAAAGGAACCCTCAAAACCATGCAAATACATGGAAATTAAATAACCTGCATGTGAATGAGCATTGTATCAACAATGAAATGAAGATGGAAATTTAAAAATTCTTTGAACTGAACAGTAATAGTGACACAATCTATCAAAACTCTGGGATACAGCAAAAGCAGTGCTAAGAGGAAAGTTTATATCATTAAATGCCCGCATCAAAAAGTTACAAAAAGTTACATCAAAAAATAGACAATCTAAGGTCACACCTCAGGGAACTAGAGAAACAAAAACCAAACCCAAACCCAGCAGAAGAAAAGAAATAACTAAGATCAGAGCAGAACTAAATGAAATTAAAACAAACAGATATCGGGATCCTGGCAGATGGGAGGCAGGACTAGATTGCAGCTCTGGACAGAGCAGCATGCAGAGGCTTGCACTGAATTGTAGCTCCAGATTGACTGCAAGAACAAACCAGCAAGCCTGAGAGGACCCACAGACCTTCTGAAGGAAGCAGACTGCTCCTGCAGGACCCATGGAGACACCGCAAATACTGAGAGTGCCCCAACTGTGGAAGTGGGAAAGGGAGACCCTCCTCTCCCAAACACAACTCCTCCACTGGAGAAGCCGAAGATCTGTTGGCAGGAGAAGTTTCCAACTTTAACTGGAGCTAAATCAAGTTAGAGAACCAAGCCAAGTGAAATACAGGGGTAGAGGAAGCCACAGAAAGGCTCTGGGAGCTTGCTGGGTCCCCAAGCAGTTCATCCCTGCTGGCACCACAGGGATCCATCAGGAGGGTGGCCAGAGGAGCAGGGGGTAAAACTCCACAGGGTGAAGGAATTCTTTGGCTGAACTTTGTAACCATTTGAACCAGGCGAGAAGCCTCCTTACCAGAACTGGAGGAAGGGTATGAATCCTGCTTGTAGGGGCAGGGGCAGAACTAAAGTCCTTTTCTTTTGCAGCTGGGAGGCAGAAAGCCTTGGGCAAGTTTTCAAGGCCGTCTTGCCCTCGGCTTAGAAAGACTCAGGGCTATTGCTGGCGGAGGGGGTGGGGGGGCACAGTGGGAGTGAGACCGGCCCTTCAGTTTGCGTGGGAGCTGGGTGAGGCCTGTGACTGCTGGCTTTCCCCCCACTTCCCTGACAACCTGCATCACTCAGCAGAGGCAGCCATAATCCTCTGAGGTACACAACTCCAGTGACCTGGGAATCTCACTGCCATCTCCCACAGCAGCTGCAGCAAGACCTGCCCGAGGAGAGTCTGAGCTTAGACATGCCTATCCCCACCCCACCTGATGGTCCTTCCCTATCCACCTTGGTAGGGAAAGACAAAGGGCATACAGTTTTGGGAGTTCTAGGGCCTCACCCACTGCCAGTCCCTCTCCACACTACTACAGCTGATGCTTTCCGGAAAGCTGCACCTCCTGGCAGGAGGCCAACCAACACAAAAATAGAGCATTAAACCACCAAAGCTAAGGACCCTCATGGAGTCCATTGCACGCTCTGCCACCTCCACCAGAACAGGCACTGGTGGCTGAGACCCTTAGATAGTTCACATCACAGGATTCTGTGTAGACAACCCCCAGTACCAGCCCAGAGCCCAGTAGACTCACTGGGTGGCTAGACCCAGAAGAGAGATAACAATCACTGCAGTTCAGCTCACAGGAAGCCACATCCACAGGAAAAGGGGGAGAGTCGACAGCAAAGGAACACCCCATGGTACAAAAAAATCTGAACAGCAGCCTTCAGCCCTAGACCTTCCCTCTGACAGAGCCTACCCAAATGAGAAGGAACCAGAAAACCAACCCTGGTAATATGACAAAACAAGGCTTGTCAATGCTCCCTAAAAATCACATGAGTTCACCAGCAATGGGTCCAAACCAAGAAGAAATCCCTGATTTACCTGAAAAAGAATTCTGGAGGTTAGTTATTAAGCTAATTAGGGAGGGACCAGAGAAAGGCAAAGCCCAATGCAAGGAAATCCAAAAAATGATATAGGAAGTGAAGGGAGAAATATTCAAAGAAATAGATAGCTTAAAGAAAAAACAATAAAAAATTAAGGAAACTTTGGACACATTTTTAGAAATGCAAAATGCTCTGGAAAGTCTCAGCAATAGAATTGAACAAGTAGAAGAAAGAAATTTAGAGCTTGAAGACAAGGTCTTCAAATTAACCCAATCCAACAAAGACAAAGAAAAAAGAATAAGAAAATATGAACAAAGCCTCCAAGAAGTCTGAGATTATGTTAAATAACCAAACCTAAGAATAATCAACATCCCTGAGGAAAAAGAATTCTAAAAGCTTAGAAAACATATTTGGGAGAATAATCGAAGAAAACTTCCCCAGCCTTGCTAGAGACCTAGACATGCGATACAAGAAACACAAAGAACACCTGGGAAATTCATTGCACATTGTCATTGGGTTATCCAAAGTTAAGACGAAGGAAATAATCTTAAGAGCTGTGAGACAGAAGCACCAGGTAACCTATAAAGGAAAATCTATCAGATTAACAGCAGATTTCTCAGCAGACACCCAACAAGCTAGAAGGGATTGGGGCCCTATCTTTAGCCTCCTCAAACAAAACAATTATCAACCAAGAATTTTGTATCCAGCGAAACTAAACATCATATATGAAGGAAATATACAGTCATTTTTAGACAAACAAATGCTGAGAGATTTGCCATTACCAAGCCACCACTACAAGAACTGCTAAAAGGAGCTCTAAATCTTGAAACAAATCCTGGAAACACATCAAAACAGAGCCTCTTTAAAGCATAAATCATGCAGGAACTATAAAACAAAACACAAATTAAAAAGCAAAAACAAAAAAACCCAAAGTACACAGGCAATAAAGAGCATGATGAATGCAACAGTACCTCACATTTCAATACTAACATTGAATGTAAATGGCCTAAATACAGAACCTCAGAATGGATAAGAACTTATCAACAAACTGTCTGCTGCCTTCCGGAGACTCACCTAACACATAAGGACTCACATAAACTTAAAGTAAAGGGGTGAAAAAAGGCAATTCATGCAAATGGACACCAAAAGCAAGCAGGGGTAGCTATTCTTAGACAAAACAAACTAAAGCAACAGCAGTTAAAAGAGACAAAGAAGGACATTACATAATGGTAAAAGGCCTTGTCCAACAGGAAAATATCACAATCCTAAACATATATATGTACCTAACACTGGAGGTCCCAAATTTATAAAACAATTACTAACAGACCTAAGAACTGAGATTGCAACACAATGGTAGTGGGGGATTTCAATACTCCACTGACAGCACTAGACAGGTCATCAAGACAGAAAGTCAACAGAGAAACAATGGATTTAAACTATACCTTGGAACAAATGAACTTAACAGATATATACAGAACATTTCATCCAACAACTGCAGAATATACATTCTATTCTGCAGTTGTTGAATATACATTCTGCAGTTGTTGAATATACATTCTGCAGTTGTTGAATATACATTCAGCAGTTGTTGAATATACAACTGCAGAATATACATTCTATTCAACACCACATGGAACTTTCTCCAAGATAGACCGTATGATAGGCCATAAAATGAGCTTTAATAAATTTAAGAAAATTGAAATTATATCAAGCACTCTTTCAGACCACAGTGGAATAAAACCAGAAACCAACTCCAAAAGGAACCTTCAAAACCACGCAAATATATGGAAATTAACCTGTTCCTGAATAAGCATTGGGTCAAAAACAAAATCAAGATGGAAATTAATTCTTCACTCTGAATTACAATAATGACACAACCTATCAAAACCTCTGGGATACAGCTAAGGCGGTGCTAAGAGGAAAGTTCATAGCCCTAAATGCCTACATCAAAAAGTCTGAAAGAGCACAAACAGACAATCCAAAGTCACACTTCAAGGAACTAGAGAAACAAGAACAAACCAAACCCAAACCCAAACCCAGCAGAAGAAAAGAAATAACCAAGATCAGAGAAGAACTAAATGAAAATGAAACAAAATAAATACAAAAGATAAATGAAACAAAAAACTGGTTCTTTGAAAAGATAAATAAAATTTATAGACTGTTAGCAAGACTAACCAAGAAAAGGAGAGAGAAAGTCCAAATAACCTAACTGAGAAAAGAAACAGGAGATATTACAACTGACACCACTGAAATACAAAAGATCATTCAAGGCTACTATGAACACCTTTATGCACATAAACTAGAAAACCTAGAAGAGATGGACAAATTCCTAGAAAAATACAACACTCCTAGCTTAAATCAGGGAGAACTAGATACCCTGAACAGACCAATAACAAGCTCTGAGATTGAAATGGTAATTAAAAAATTACCAACAACAAAAAAGTCCAGGACCAGATGGATTCACAGCAGAATTCTACCAAACATTCAAAGAATTGGTACCGATCCCTTTGACACCTTTCCACAAGATAGAGAAAGAAGGAACCCTCCCTAATTCATTCTGTGAAGCCAGCATCACCCTAATACCAAAACCAGGAAAGGACACAACCAAAAAAGAAAACTACAGACTGATATCCTTGATGAACATAGATGCTAAAATCCTTAACAAAATACTAGCTAACCAAATCCAACAACATATCAAAAAGATAATCCACCATGATCAAGTGGGTTTCATACTAGGGATGCAGGGATGGTTTAACATACGCAAGTCAATAAATGTGATACACCACATAAAGAGAATTAAAAACAAAAATCACATGATCATCTCAAAAGATGTAGAAAATGCATTTGACAAAATCCAGCATCCCTTTGTGATTAAAACCCTCAGCAAAACTGGCATACAAGGGACATATCTTAAGGCAATAAAAACCATCTATGACAAACCCACAGCCAACATAATACTGAATGGGGAAAAGTTGAAAGAATTTCCTTTGAGAACGGGAATAAGACAAGGATGCCCACTCTCACCACTCCTCTTCAACATAGTACTGGAAGTCGTAGCCACAGCAATCAGACAAGAGAAAGAAAGGGCATCCAAACTGGTAAAGAGGAAGTCAAACTGTTCCTGTTTGTTGACAATATGATCGTTTACCTTGAAAACCCTAAGGACTCCTCCAGAAAGCTCCTAGAACTGATAAAAGAATTCAGCAGTTTCTGGATACAAGATTAATGTACACAAATCAGTAGCTCTTCTATACACCAACAGCGACCGTGCGGAGAGTCAAATCAAGAACTCAACCCCTTTTACAATAGCTGCAAAACAACAACAACACAACAACAACAACAACAACAAAACCACCAAAACCAAAACCAAAAAAAACTTAGGAATATACCCAACAAAGGAGTCAAAAGACCTCTACAAGGAAAACTATAAAACACTACTGAAAGAAATCATAGTCCCTCTCCCTCTCCCTCTCCTCTCCCTCTCCATCTCCCTCTCTCTCCTCTCCCTCTCCTCTCCCTCTCCCTCTCCCCTTTCTTCGGTCTCCCCCCTCCTTCTTTTTTCGGTCTCCCTCTGTTGCCGAAGCTGGACTGTGCTGCCGTGATCTCAGCTCGCTGCAACCTCCCTGCCTCGGGCTCCTGTGACTCTCCTGCCTCGGCCTGCCGGGTGCCTGGGATTGCAGGCACGCGCTGCCACGCCTGAATGTTTTTTGTGTTTTTGGTGGAGACGGGGTTTCGCCGTGTTGACCGGGCTGGTCTCCAGCTCCTGGCCTCGAGTGATCTGCCTGCCTCGGCCTCCCAAGGTGCTGGGATTGCAGATGGAGTCTCGCTCACTCAATGCTCAATGTTGCTCAGGCTGGAGTGCAGTGGCGTGATCTTGGCTCGCTACAACCTCCACCTACCAGCCTCCTGCCTTGGCCTCTTAAAGTGCTAAGATTACAGCCTCTGCCCCGCCGCCACCCCATCTAGGAAGTGAGGAGCGTCTCTGCCTGGCCGCCCATCATCTGGGATGTGAGGAGCCCCTCTGCCCGGCCGCCCATCGTCTGGGATGTGAGGAGCACCTCTGCCCGGCTGCCCCGTCTGGGAAGTGAGGAGCGCCTCTGCCCAGTTGCCCAACGTCTGGGAATTGAGGAGCGCCTCTGCTCGGCCGCCCCGTCTGGGAGGTGAGGAGTGCCTCTGCCCGGCTGCCACCCCGTTTGGGAGGAAGTGAGGAGCACCTCTGCCCGGCCGCCCCGTCTGGGAGGTGAGGAGTGCCTCTGCCTGGCCGCCACCCAGTCTGGGAGGAAGTGAGGAGCGCCTCTGCCTGGCTGCCCCATCTGGGAAGTGAGGAGTGCCTCTGCCCGGCCGCCACCCCATATGGGAAGTGAGGAGCGCCTCTGCCTGGCCACCCGGTCTGGGAGGTGAGGAGCGCCTTTGCCCGGCCGCCCCGTCTGGGAAGTGGGGAGTGCCTCTGCCCGGCCGCCACCCCGTCTGGGAGGAAGTGAGGAGCACCTCTGCCTGGCTGCCCTGTCTGGAAGATGAGGAGCACCTCTGCCCGGCCGCCCCGTCTGGGAGGTGAGGAGTGCCTCTGTCTGGCCGCCACCCCGTCTGGGAGGAAGTGAGGAGCGCCTCTGCCGGGCCGCCCCATCTGGGAAGTGAGGAGCGCCTCTACCTGGCCGCCCCGTCTGGGAAGTGAGGAGCGCCTCTGCCCAGCCGCCCCGTCTGGGAAGTGAGGAGTGCCCCTGCCTGGCTGCCACCCCGTCTGGGAGGAAGTGAGGAGCACCTCTGCCCGGCTGCCCCGTCTGGGAGATGAGGAGCACCTCTGCCCGGCTGCCCCGTCTGGGAGGTGAGGAGCGCCTCTGCCTGGCCGCCACCCCATCTGGGAAGAAGTGAGGAGCGCCTCTGCCCGGCCGCCACCCCGTATGGGAAGTGAGGAGCGCCTCTGCCTGGCCACCCCGTCTGGGAGGTGAGGAGCGCCTCTGCCTGGCCGCCCCATCTGGGAGGTGAGGAGCGCCTCTGCCCAGCCGCCACCCCGTCTGGGAGGAAGTGAGGAGCACCTCTGCCCGGCTGCCCCGTCTGGGAAGTGAGGAGCGCCTCTGCCCGGCCGCCCCATCTAGGAGGTGAGGAGCGCCTCTGCCTGGCTGTCACCCCAGCTGGGAGGAAGTGAGGAGTGCCTCTGCCCGGCTGCCCCATCTGGGAAGTGAGGAGCGCCTCTGCCTGGCCACCCCGTCTGGGAAGTGAGGAGTGCCTCTGCCCGGCCGCCCCGTCTGGGAGGTGAGGAGCGCCTCTGCCCGGCCGCCCTGTCTGGGAGGTGTACCCAACAGCTCCAAAGAGACAGCGACCATAGGGAGCAGGCCATGAGGACGATGGCGGTTTTGTTGAAAAGAAGAGGGGGAAGTGTGGGAAAAGGAAGGAGAGATCAGATTGTTGCTGTGTCTGTGTAGAAAGAGGTGGGCATAGGAGACTCCATTTTGTTCTGACTAGGAGAAATTCTTCTGCCTTGGGATGCTGTTGATCTATGGCCTTTCCCCCAGCCCCGTGCTCTCTGAAACATGTGCTGTGTCAACTCAGGGTTAAATGGATTAAGGGCGGTGCAAGATGTGCTTTGTTAAACAGATGCTTGAAGGCAGCATGCTCTTTAAGAGTCATCACCACTCCCTAATCTCAAGTACCCAGGGGCACAAACACTGCAGAAGGCCACAGGGTCCTCTGCCTAGGAAAACCAGAGACCTTTGTTCATGCGTTTATCTCCTGACCTTCTCTCCACTATTATCCTATGACCCTCCCATATCCCCCTCTCCGAGAAACACCCAAGAATGATCAATAAATACTTCATTAAAAAAAAAACAAAAACACAACAGTGAAAGCCCAAAGACAGTAGTAACTTATCTTCAATGGGCTGAGCAAAAGTAACTGTTAGGCTAGAATTCTATTACTGGAATAAGGGTAAAATAAAGCATTTTCAGACAAATAAAAAAAAGAATATTTGCCATCAAAAGAACTTCACTAAATACATTCTAAATAATATACTTCAGGCAGAAAGAAAATGATCCCAGATAGAGGGTCTGAAATGCAAAAGTGAATGTAGCAGTAAATATGTAGGTGAGTTTAGGCCAGGAGCAGTGGCTCACACCTGTAATCCCAGCACTTTGGGAGGCTGAGGTGGGGAGATGACTTGAAGTCAGGAGTTCGAGACCAACCTGGCCAACAAGGTGAACTCCATCTCTACTAAAAATACAAAAAAAAAAAAGTAAAAGCTGGGTGTGGTCATGCCCTTGTAATCCCAGCTACTCAGGAGGCTGAGGCACAAGAACTGCTTGAACCCCTGAGGCAGAGGTTGCAGTGAACCAACACTGCACCACTGCACTCCAGCCTGGGTGACAGAGTGAAACTCTGCCTCAAAAAATATAGGTGCATTTGAACAAATATTTACTGTCAAAATAATAATTAAAAAACCAAATAAATCAAACCAAAAATAAATAAATAAAAAAAAAAAGAAATCATAGATGACACAAACAAATGGAAACACATCCCATGCTCATGGATGGGTGGAATCAATATTGTGAAACTGACCATGCTGCCAAAAGCAATATACAAATTCAATGCAATCCCCATCAAAATACCACCATCATTCTTCACAGAGTTAGAAAAAACAATTCAAAATTCATATGGAACTAAAAAAGAGCCCATGTAGCCAAAGCAAGACTAAGCAAAATGATCAAATTTGGAGACATCACACTACCTGATTTCAAACTATACTATAAGGCCATAGTCTCCAAAACAGCATGGTACTGGTATAAAAATAGGCACATAGACCAATGGAACAGAATAGAGAACCCAGAAATAAACCCAAATACTTACAGCCAACTGATCTTCAACAAAGCAAACAAAAACAAAGTGGAGAAAGGACATCCTTTTCAACAAATGATGCTGGGATAATTGGCAAGCCACATGTAGAAGAATAAAACTGGATCCTCATCTCTCACCTTATACAAAAATCAACTCAAGATAGATTAAGGACTTAAACCTAAGACCCGAAACTATAAAACCTCTAGAAGATAACATTGGAAAAACTTTTCTAGACATTGGCTTAAGCAAGGATTTCATGACCAAGAACCCAAAAGCATATGCAATAAAAACAAACAAATACGAGCTAATTAAACTAAAAAGTTTTTGTACAGCAAAAGGAACAGTCAGCAGAGTAAACTGACAACCCACAGAATGGGAGCAAATCCTCACAATCTACACATCTGACAAAGGACTAATATCCAGAATCTACAACGAACTCAAATCAGTAAGAAAAAAACAATCCCATCAAAAGTGGGCTAAGGACATGAATAGACAGTTCTCAAAAGAAGATATACAATGGCCGACAGACATGGAAAAATGCTCAACATCACTAATGATCAGGGAAATGCAAATCAAAACCACAATGCAATACCAAGTTGCTCCTGCAAGAATGGCCATAAGCTATCAAAAAACAGTAGAAGTTGACATGGATGTGGTGATCAGAGAACACCTCTACACTGCTGGTGGGAATGTAAACTAGTGCAGCTGCTATGGAAAACAGTGTGGAGATTCCTTAAAGAACTGAAAGTAGAACTACCATTTGATCCAGCAATCCCACTACTGGGTATCTACCCAGAGGAAAAGAAGTTATTATTTGAAAAAGATATTTGCACACACGTGTTTATAGCAGCACAATTCACAACTGCAAAATCGTGGAACCAACCCAAATGCCCATCAATCAACGAGTGGATCAAGACTTTGGTATATATATATATATATATATATATATATATATATATATATATATGATGGAATGCTACTCAGCCATAAAAAGGAATGAATTAACAGCATTTGCAGTGACCTGGATGAGATTGGAGACTATTATTCTAAGTGAAGTAACTCAGGAATAGAAAATCAAACAACATATGTTCTCACTGATATGTGGGAGTTAAGCTATGAGGACACAAAGGAATAAGAACAATACAATTGACTTTGGAGACTTGAGGGGAAGAGTGGGAGGGGGACAAGGGATAAAAGACCACAAATATGGTGCAGTGCATACAGCTCAGGTGATGGGTGCACCAACATCTCACAAATCACCACTAAAGAACTTACTCATGTAACCAAATACCACCTGTACCTCAATAACTTATGGAAAAATAAAAATATAAAATTTTTTTAAAAAAGAAAAGAATGTAGATACCTAGAACTCATCCTGCAAAATCTGATATGTAGATCTAGTATGGGACAGGAATCTGCATTTTGTCAAACAAAAAATCATTTATTAGCAAAAAGAGAAACAAAAAAACAATACAAAAGATAAACAAAAAGCTGGTTGTTTGAAAAGATCAATACAATTGATAGATCATTAGCAAGATTAACCAAGAAAAGAGAGATCCAAATAAGCTCAATTAGAAACAAAATGGGACGTTGGTGTGCATCCCACCTTCTAAGTGAAGATATGCCGGATGATTTGGTGGCTGGCAAGATGGTCAAATAGGAACAGCTCCGGTCTGCAGCTCCCAGTGAGATCAACACAGAAGGTGGGTGATTTCTGCATTTCCAACTGAGGTGCCCGGCTCATCTCATTGGGACTGGTTAGACAGTGGATGCAGCCCATGGAGGGCAAGCCAAAGCAGGGTGGGGTGTTGCCTCACCTGGGAAGTGCACAGGGTCGGGAAACTCCCTCCCCTAGCCAAGGGAAGCCGTGAGTGACTGTGCCGTGAAGAATGGTGCATTCCGGCCCAGATACTATGCTTTTCCCATGCTCTTCGCAACCCACAGACCAGGAGATTCCCTTGGTTGCCTACACCACCAGGGCTCTGGATTTCAAGCACAAAACTGGGTGGCCATTTGGGCAGACACCAAGCTAGCTGCAAGAGTTTTTTTTTTTCTCATACCCCAGTGGCACCTGGAACACCAGCAAGATAGAACCGTTCACTCCCCTGGAAATGGGGCTAAAGCCAGGGGAGCCACCTGGTCTAGTTCAGTGGATACCACCCCCATGGAGCCCAGCAAGCTAAGATCCACTGGCTTGAAATTCTCGCTGCCAGAACAGCAGTCTGAAGTCGACCTGGGACGCTCAAGCTTGGAAGAGGGAGGGGCGTCCGCCATTACTGAGGCTTGAGTAGGTGGTTTTCCCCTAACAGTGTAAACAGAGCTGCCAGGAAGTTCAAACTGGGCAGAGCCCACCACAGTGCTGCAAAGCTGCTGTAGCCAGACTGCCTGTCTAGATTCTTCCTCTCTGGGCAGGCCATCTCTGAAAGAAAGGCAGCAGCCCCAGTCAGGGACCTGTAGATAAAACTCCCATCTCCCTGGGACAAAGCATCTGGGGGAAAGGGCAGCTGTGGGTGCAGCTTCAGCAGGCTTAAACATTCCTGCCTGCTAGCTCTGAAGAGAGCAGTGAATCTCCCAGCACAGCGCTCAAGCTCTGCTGAGGGACAGACTGCCTCCTCAAGTGGGTCCCTAACCCCTGTGCCTCCTGACTGGGAGACACCTCCCAGCTGGGGTCAACAGACAGCTCATACAGGAGAGCTCCAGCTGGTATCTGGTGGGTGCCCCTCTGGGACAAATCTTCCAGAGGAAAGAACAGGCAGCAGTCTTTGCTGTTCTGCAGCCTCCACTAGTGATACCCAGGCAAACAGGGTCTGGAGTGGACCTCCAGCAAACTCCAGCAGACCTGCAGCAGAGGGGCCTATTAGAAGGAAAACTAACAAACAGAAAGGAATAGTATCAACATCAACAAAAAGGACATCCACACAAAAACCCCATCCGAAGGTCACCAACATCAAAGACCAAAGTTAGATAAATCCACAAAGATGAGGAAAAACCAGCACCAAAAGGCTGAAAATTCCAACAACCAGAACACCTCTTCTCCAAAGGATCACAACTCGTCACCAGCAAGGGAACAAATCTGGATGGAGAATGAGTTTGACGAATTGACAGAAGCAGGCTTCAGAAGGTTGGTAATAACAAACTCCTCTGAGCTAAAAGAGCATGTTGTAACCCAATGCAAGGAAGCTAAGAACCTTGAAAAAAGGTTAGAGGAATTGCTAACTAGAATAACTAGTTCAGAGAAGAATATAGATTACTTGACGGAGCTGAAAAACACAGCACAAGAACTTCATGAAGCGTACACAAATATCAATAGCCAAATCGATAAAGTGGAAGACAGGATATCAGAGATTGAAGATCAACTTAATGAAATAAAACATGAAGACAAGATTAGAGAAAAAAGAATGACAAGGAATGAACAAAACCTCTAAGAAATATAGGATTATGTGAAAAGACCAAACCAAAGTTTGATTGGTGTACATGAAATGGAATGGAACCAAGCTGGAAAACACTCTTCAGGACATTATCCAGGAGAACTTCACCAACCTAGCAATTCAGGCCAACACGGAGATTCAGGAAATAATGGGACCACCACAAAGATACTTCTCGAGAAAAGCAACTCCAAGACACATAATTGTCAGATTCACCAAGGTTGAAATGAAGGAAAAAACGTTAAGGGCAGCCAGAGAGAAAGGTCGGGTTACCCACAAAGGGAAGCCCATCAGACTAACAGCTTATCTCTCGGCAGAAACTCTACAAGCCAGAAGAGAGTGGAGGCCAATACTCAACATTCTTAAAAGAATTTTCAACCCAGAATTTCATATCCAGCCAAATTAAGCTTCATAAGCAAAGGAGAAATAAAATCCTTTACAGACAAGCAAATGCTGAGAGATTTTGTCACCACCAGGTCTGCCTTACAAGAGCTCCTGAAGGAAGCAGTAAATATGGAAAGGAAAAACTGGTACCAGCCACTGCAAAAACATACCAAATTGTAAAGACTATCAGCACTGTGAAGAAACTGCATCAACTAATGGGCAAAATAACCATCTAGCATCATAATGTCAGGATCAAATTCACACATAACAATATTAACCTTAAATGTAAATGGGCTAAATGCCCCAATTAAAAGACACAGACTGTCAAACTGGATAAAGAGTGAAGACCCATCAGTGTGCTATATTCAGGAGACCCATCTCACATGCAAAGATACACATAGGCTCAAAATAAAGGAATGGAGGAATATTTACCAAGCAAATGGAAAGAAAAAAAAGCAGGGGTTGCAATCCTAGCCTCTGATAAAACAGACTTTACACCAACAAAGATAAAAAAAGACAAACAAGGGCATTACATAGTGGTAAAGGGATCAATGCAACAAGAAGAGCTAACTATCCTAAATATATATGTACCCAATACAGGAGCACCCAGATTTATAAAGCAAGTTCTTAGAGACCTACGAAGAGACTTAGACTCCCACACAATAATTGTGGGAGACTTTAACACCCCACTGTCAATATTAGATAGATCAACGAGACAGAAAATTAGCAAGAATATTCAGGACTTGAATTCAGCTCTGGACCAAGCAGACCTAATAGACGTCTACAGAACTCTCCACCCCAAATCAACAGAATATACATTCTTTTCAGCACCATATCGCACTTATTCTAAAATTGACCATATAATTGGAAGTAAAACACTCCTCAGCAAATGCAAAAGAACAGAAATCATAACAAACAATCTCTTAGACCACAGTGCAATCAAATTAGAACTCAGGATTAAGAAACTCACTCAAAACCACACAACTACATGGAAACTGAACAATCTGCTCCTGAATGACTACTGGGTGAATAACAAAACTAAGACAGAAATAAATAAGTTCTTTGAAACCAATGAGAACAAAGACACAACATACCAGAATCTCTGGGACACATTTAAAGCAGTGTGTAGAGGGAAATTTATAGCACTAAATGCCCACAAGAGAAAGCAGGAAAGATCTAAAATCAACACCCTAACATCACAATTAAAAGAACTACAGATGTAAGAGCAAACAAATTCAAAAGCTAGCAGAAGACAAGAAATAACTAAGACCAGAGCAGAACTGAAGAAGATAGAGACACAAAAAAAATCCTTCAAAAAAATAAATGAATCCAGGAGCTGGTTTTTTGAAAAGATCAACAAAATAGACCGCTAGCAAGACCAATAGAGAAGAAAAGAGAGAAGAATCAAATAGACACAATAAAAAATTATAAAGGGGATATCACCACCGATCCCACAGAAATACCAACTACCATCAGAAAATACTATAAACAC
Organism: Pongo abelii; assembly: GCF_028885655.2. NCBI lineage: Eukaryota > Metazoa > Chordata > Mammalia > Primates > Hominidae > Pongo > Pongo abelii. Next base: position 125,694,596 of record NC_071993.2, on the reverse strand, counting down.
CTCTACGCAAATAAACTAGAAAATCTAGAAGAAATGGATAAATTCCTGGACACATACACCCTCCCAAGACTAAACCAGGAAGAAGTCAAATCCCTGAATAGACCAATAACAAGTTCTGAAATTGAGGCATTAATTAATAGCCTACCAATCAAAAACAGCCCAGGACCAGATGGATTCACAGCTGAATTCTGCCAGAGGTACAAAGAGGAGCTGGTACCATTCCTTCTGAAACTATTCCAAACAACCAAAAAACAGGGACTTGTCCCTAACTCATTTTATGAGGCCAGCATCATCCTGATACCAAAACCTGGCAGAGAAACAACAAAAAAAGAAAATTTCAGGCCAATATCCCTGATGAACATTGAGGCGAAAATCCTCAATAAAATACTGGCAAACTGAATCCAGCAACACATCAAAAAAGCTTATCCACCACGATCAACTTGGCTTCATCCCTGGATTCAAGGCTGGTTCAACATATGCAAATCAATAAATGTAATCCATCACATAAATAGAACCAATGACAAAAACCACATGATTATCTCAGTAGATACAGAAAAGGTCTTTTATAAAATTCAACAGCCCTTCAAGCTAAAAACCCTCAATAAACTAGGTATTGATGGAATAAGGGCTATTTATGACAAACCCACAGCCAATATGACACAAAATGAGCAAAAGCTGGAAGCCTTCCCTTTGAAAATTGGCACAAGACAAGGATGCTCTCTCTCACCACTCCTATTCAACATAGTATTGGAAGTTCTGGCCAGGGCAATCAAGCAAGAGAAAGAAATAAAGACTATTCAAATAGGAAGAGAGGAAGTAAAATTGTCTCTATTTGCAGATGATATGATTGTATATTTAGAAAATCCCATCTCTCAGCCCAAAATCTCCTTAAGCTGACAAGCAACTTCAGCAAAGTCTCAGGATACAAAACCAATGTGCAAAAATCACAAGTATTCCTATACACCAATAATAGCCAAATCATGAGAACTCCCATTCACAATTGCTACAAAGAGAATAAAATACCTAGGAATCCAACTTACAAGGGATGTGAAGGACCTCTTCAAGAAGAACTATAAACCACTGCTGAAGGAAATAAGAGAGGACACAAATAAATGGAAAAACATTCCATGATCATGGATAGGAAGAATCAATATTGTGAAAATGGCTATACTGCCCAAAGTAATTTATAGATTCAATGCTATCCCCATCAAGCTACCATTGACTTTCTTCACAGAATTAGAAAAAACTGTTTTAAATTTCATATGGAACCAAAAAAGAGCCCATAAAGCCAAGACAATCCTAAGCAAAAAGAACAAAGGTGGAGGCATCACACTACCTGACTTCAAACTATGCTACAAGGCTACAGTAACCAAAACAGCATGGTACTGGTACCAAAACAGATATATAGACCAATGGAACAGAACAGAGGCCACAGAAATTATGCTACACATCTACAAACATCTGATCTTTGACAAACCTGACAAAAACTAGCAATGGGGAAAGGATTCCCTATTTAATAAGTGGTGTTGGGAAAACTGGCTAGCCATATGCAGAAAACTGAAACTGGACCCCTTCCTTACACCTTACACAAAAATTAACTCGAGATGGATTAAAGACTTAAACGTAAGACCTAAAACCATAAAAACCCTAGAAGAAAACTTGTGCAATACCATTCAGAACATAAGGCATTGGCAAAGACTTCATGACTAAAACACCAAAAGCAATGGCAACAAAAGCCAAAATTGACAAACGGGATCTAATTAAACTGGAGCTTCTGCATAGCAAAAGAAACTATCATCAGAGTGAACAGGCAACCTACAGAATGGGAGAAAATTTTTGCAATCTATCCATCTGACAAAGGGCTAATATCCAGAATCTACAAAGAATTTAAACAAATTTACAAGAAAAAAAAAGCCCATCAAAAAGTGGGCAAAGGATATGAACAGAGACTTCTCAAAAGAAGACATTTATGCGACCAACAAACATTTGAAAAAAAGCTCATCACTGGTCATTAGAGATGTGCAAATCAAAACCACAATGAGATACCATCTCACGCCCATTAGAATCGTGATCATTAAAAAGTCAGGAAACATCAGATGCTGGAGAGGATGTGGAGAGATAGGAACGCTTTTACACTGTTGGTGGGAGTATAAATTACTTCATTATGGAAGACAGTGTGGTGATTCCTCAAGGATCTAGAACCAGAAATACCATTTGACCCAGCACTGACATTACTGGGTATATACCCAAAGGATTATAAATCATTCTACTATAAAGATACATGCACACATATGTTTACTGCAGCACTATTCACACTAGCAAAGACTTGAAACCAACACAAATGCCCATCAATGATAGACTGGATAAAGAAAATGTGGCACATATACATCATGGAATGCCATGCAGCCATAAAAAGGGATGCATTCATGTCCTTTGTAGGGATATGGATGAAGTTGGAAACCATCATTCTCAGCAAAGTAACACAGGAACAGAAAACCAAACACTGCATGTTCTCGCTCATAAGTGGGAGTTGAACAATGAGAACACATGGACACAGGGAGGGGAACATCACACACCGGGGCCTGTTGTAGGGTGGGGGAATAGGGGAGGGATAGCATTAGGTGAAATACCTAATGTAGATGATGAGTTGATGGGTGCAACAAACCACCATGGGACATGTATACCTATGTAACAAACCTGCACGTTCTGCACGTGTATCCCAGAACTTAAAGTATAATTACAAAAACAAAAAACAAAATGGAAGAGATTACAAGCAATACCACAGAAATACAAAAGATCATTCAAGGCTACTATGAACACCTTTACACACATTAACTAGAAAATATAGAGGAAATGGATAAATTCCTGGAAATATACAACCTTTGTAGATTAAACAGGAAGAAATAGAAACTCTGAACAGACCAATAACAAGCAGTGAGATTGAAATAATTAAAATGTTACCAACAAAAAGTCCAGGACCAGATGGATTCACAGCTGAATTCTATCAGGCATTCAAAGAAGAATTGGTACCAATCCTATTGACACTATTCCATGAGATAGAGAAAGAGGGAATCCTCCCTAAATCATTCTATGAAGCCAACATCACCCTAATACCAAAACCAGGAAAGGATATAACAAAAAAAGAAAACCACAGACTAATATCTGTATCACAGATGCAAAAATCCTCAACAAAATACTAACTGAATCCAACAGCATATCAAAAGGATAATCTACCGTGATTAAGTGGGTTTCATAACAAGGGTGCAGGGATGATTCAACATCTGCAAGTCAATAAATGTGATACACCATATAAACAGAATTAAAAAGAAAAATCACATGATCTCAATAGATGCAGAAAAAACATTTGACAAAATCCAGCATCCCTTTATGATTGAAACTGTTAGCAAAATTGGCATAAAAGGGACATAGCTTAAGGTAATAAAAGCCATCTATGACAAACCCACAGCCAACATTATACTGAATAAAGAAAAGTTGAAAGCATTCCCACTGAGAACTGGAACAAGACAAGGATGCTCACTTTCAGCACTTCTATTCAACACAGTACTGGAAGTCCTAGCCAGAACAAGCAGACAAGAGAAAGAAAGGGCATCCAAGTGGGTAAAGACAAAGTCAAACTGTTTCTGTTTGCTGATGACATGATTGTATACTTAGAAAACCCTAAAGACTCATCCAAAAAGCTCCTAAAACTGATAAATGAATTCTGCCCAATTTCAGAATACAAAATTAATGTACACAAATCAGTAGCTGTGTTTTACACCAACAGTGACCAAGCTGAGAATCAAATCAAGAACTCAACCCTTTTTACAATAGCTGCAAGAAAATAAAATATCGAGAAATATACTTAACCAAGGAGGTAAAAGACCTCTATAGGGAAAACAACAAAACATTGCTGAAAGAAATTGACACATGATGTTGTTCCATTGACACAAACAAATGGACACACATCCTATGCTCGTGAACGGGTAGAGTTAATATTGTGAAAATAGCCATACTGCCAAAAACATTCTACAAATTCAATGCAAATTCTCAAAATAGCACCATCATTCTTCACAGAACTAGAAAAAACAATCCTAATTGCATATGCAACCAAAAAAGAGTCCACACAGTCAAAGCAAGACTAAGCAAAAAGAACACATCTGGAGGCATCACATTAGCTGACTTCGAACTATACTATTAGGCCATAATCACCAAAACAGCATGGTATTGGTATAAAAATGGGCATAGAGGCCAATGGAACAGAATAGAGAACTCAGATATAAAGCTAAATACTTACAGTCAACTGATCTTCAACCAAACAAATAAAAACAAAGTGGGGGAAAGGACACCCTATTCTACAAATGGTGCTGGGATAATTGGCAAGCCACATGTAGAAGAATGAAACTGGATCCTCGTCTCTCACCTTATACAAAAAGCAACTCAAGATGGATCAAAGACTTAAATCTAAGACCTGAAACCGTAAAAATTCTAAAACATCAGAAAACCCCTTCTATTCTAAAAAATAAATAAAAAAGCAGTTGTTAATGGTCAGGGGCACATCCCTCCCACTTTCATCGGTTCCTACCCCACAAGGGGAAAGTGAGATCTTCCAGTTAGGAGCAGTTTGGTGAGAAGAGTGGCTAGAGCTGGAATAACTGTCTGCATGGCTGCACTGTGGTATCAGAGTGAAGAAAAGAAGTCAGGATAGTGTGGAGGGCACAGTTGCAAGTTGAGTCTTTCCATGAGACAATGTGGGGAGTATTCTCCCTACTAGGTTTAGATAGATCAATGTGCCAAAGTTAAAGAAAAAAAATCCAAATAATCAGCAGTTCAAACACTATTGAATTTCAAACTTCTCCCACCGAGATAGCTCAAACAGCAGTAACAATCTAGATCTTTCCAGGAAGTGAAGGTAGAGCCCCTGGCATTCCTCCTGAGAGCCCTGTGTTAGGCCCTAGAAGTATCTGCTGCTGCTGCAGTTGCTGCTGTTGCTCCATTTGCAACTTCTCAGTCTCAAAGACAAGGGGAAGAACTGGGATCATAAAGGAAGTGGTCCCAGTCCACAAGGCTGCCCTGGAAAACCTGTACATTTTTTGAGCCACAAAGAGGAAGAGATCAAATGTGGCTCCAGCCACGGACCGGACCCTCTCTGGAAACATCTCTGTCAGGCCCCATAGTCTCTCTGACAGGGTCTCCTCTAGCTCCTTGTCGTCATCCTCCTCCAGCTCCTCCTCAGTCTTCACCGCTTTGCCTTTCCAGAGCAACTCATCTGGGGACGTCTGGGGATGGGAGTTCCCCTGTGCCGACAGCAGCCACGGTGACAGCCATGTAGTCATGCAGTCTGTATTTTTAAAAGCCCCAAGGTAATTCTGATGTAGGCTGCAGCTTGAGAAGCAGAGCTTGAAGAGCATTCAGAATCTTGGCTTTGAGTCCCAGCTGGTGGGATGGAGGCTGTAAGCTCCTACTCTTTCCCGTGGTCCTCATTACAGCCCCTTCTTCTAGCCCCAGCAGCCTCCCTCTTGCCCCAGCTGCCCTGTGATCTCTGCTTGGACAGAGCTCTCTTGCCCAGACCAATTGCCCTGAGATGGTCCAAGAAGTAAGTGGTCAGTGAAGGCTGGCCCTGCCTCTGTCCCCACTGGGTCGCTTCTGCAACTGTTATCCTCCTAGCGGTTAGCCCCATGCAAAGTATGAACTGACACACTACTCAGTTGCTTTGAAAAGGATGCATCTCCCTGGCTATCGGCTTGTGACTGTCAGCTTTAGGTGACAGAAATCAGGCTTCAGTGACAGCATCTGCCAGAGCTTGGAAATTCAAGGTCCCCAGGGGAATGAAAGAAGAAGGAGAAGATGAAGACATTTAGACAAGCGTGGCTGCTGGCCCTCCCAGCAGTCAGGCCCTGCATCCACACTGACATCACCTGGGGAACTTCACAACACCTGGGCATCTGGATGGACCTCACCCCAGGCCAACAGAGAACCCCTGGAGTGGGGGCTTGAATGCTGACCATTTCTCAAGAGCTGGGGTGATGCAAATATGATTGCTTTAACTTAGCACTTCTCTAACTTGAAGGACAGTAGGGATCTCTGGGGATCTTGTTAAAATGCAGGGCCTGATTCAGTGGGTCTGGAGTGGAGACCACATTTCTGCATTCTAACAAAACTCACCAATTACTTTGCCAAATGACCATTTTTGTCTATGTAACCAGATTTCTTGTTTGATTTGGTAAGCACAATATTTAGATTATTAAAGGGAAATTCATGCTTGCTTAAGAAACTTTACTAGCAGAAAGTCAGTTGCCAGCAATTCATTTGACAATTTGAGTTTATGCTAACTTTTCATATAAGATATTTACGTGAAAGTTTACATGTAAGATATTTCAATTCAGCCGGCCAGCCCTTGAGGGGGAACGTGACTACATAGGTAGGTCTTTGGGTGAGGCCCCAACTGTCCCAGAACCTCCCAAATTCATCAGGCTCTGCCGTCACCTCTTTTACATTTGGAGGATCTGCTGCTAAAAGTGTTTGAAAACTAGATCTTTGTATCCAAATGGTGCATTTGACATTTGGGAAACGTGAGGCTCAGAGAAGTTAAGCACGTTGCCTGAGGTTGCACAGCCTAGGCCATCAGCCCAGAGAGATGCTGTACTCAGGCAGACCCAAGCCCATGGCTCAGCAGCCCCTGATGCCCCAGGCTCACCTTCCTGGTGGTGGGATTGCACAGCTGACAACCCAGAGGGTGCCCAGACTGAAGGCAGTGCCTGGAGGAGTTTGGAGTCAGCACCCTCAATTCCCCCCTACAACCCTAGTTCCATGGACTGTCTCCCTCTGAGGCTTCCCTGGTCCCATCTCCCTCCTTCTTAGCAGTGGCAACAAAGACTACTTATTTAATCTTAGGTTCACTGAGGGCTTTAGAGGCCAGAGAACAGATGCCTGTGCCTGCCAGTCATCTTCCACCTTGTTCTGGAAAGGGGCAATCCTCCTGTGGCCATGAATGACCATTGTGTTGGAACCAAGGTAGCAGCAACATCATCAAAGCTGCAGTGAAGGCAGCAGCTAATACCAGGTATGAGCAACTCAGCCCTCACCTGGAGGACAAACATGCACTCCTGTAAGGCTGGACTGTCCCTACCTTGTCCTGGGGGAAGCCACCTTAGCAGGGGCAGGAAGTATCCTTCAGTGGGGAAGGAAAGAGAAGGGAAGAGGTATGGGGATGAAACGCCTATCCCAGAGCCCATTTGCAGTAACTGACTGGTGAGACTCAAACACTGCCCCAGAAACCAGGGGGAGGATTAGCTCTGCAGCCTTCCCGAGCACCTGTAGATCCCCAGTGCTACTTGTGACCTATTAGACCTGTCTATTATAGAGCTTGAGGGTAGGACATGCCTTCAGAAGTTCATCTGCCCGAGCTTCTGCCTTTAGGTGGGCTGCTGACTTTCATGTTCATTGCACAGATGAGGCAACTGAACCCTAAGAGGTGAGTCAGTGGAGGAAGAAAGCCCTGAACCTGGCCCCCTGCCTTCTGATTCAGGGATGGACTGTGTCCCCAGGTGTCTTTCCCATATGACCTTTCCTCCCTTCCTCTGGTCTCCCAGTGGGGAACAGGCTGGACAGGACAGGTGTCAAGGGCTAAACAAAGCCAGGGAAATTGGAGTGGAAATGACCAGGAACCTTCTGTGGGGGATTTCGAGGACAGAGCAACTTCTGGGGTATGGGGCTGAACTCAGGCCTGCAGGGTTGGAGAGCTCCTGCTGAGGACATTTAGCTGAGGGCTCCCAGCAGCCTTGGGGGTGAGCAGGGGCAGGCATGATCCGAGCCCAGCTGTGGGAGGCTGGGAACCTTTCAGGTGGGCACTCTGTCTTGGCATGAGGCCTCAAGGGATGCACAAAGACCAGTACCAGACAAGACTAGCTGATGCTGCTGTGCCCTCTGAGTGTTTACAGTGTGGGTGGGGACTCCTCCCTGCCATGACCATTGACCCAATCTGTTGCGGGAAGTCAGGGACCCTGAACGGAGGGACTGGCTGAAGCCATGGCAGAAGAATGTGGATTGTGAAGATTTCATGGACATTTATTAGTTCCCCAAATTAATACTTTTATGATTTCTTACGCCTGTCTTTACTGCAATCTCTAAACATAAATTGTGAAGATTTCATGGACACTTATCACTTCCCCAATCAATACCCTTGTGATTTCCTATGCCTGTCTTTACTCTCTTAATCCTGTCATCTCGTAAGCTGAGGAAGATGTATGTCACCTCAGGACCCTGTGATGATTGCGTTAACTCCACAAATTGTAGAGCATGTGTGTTTGAACAATATGAAATCTGGGCACCTTGAAAAAAGAACAGGATAACAGCAATGTTCAGGGAACAAGAGAGATAACCTTAAACTCTGACCACCGCTGAGCCAGGCAGAACAGAGCCATATTTCTCTTATTTCAAAAGCAAATGGGAGAAATATCGCTGAATTCTTTTTCTCAGCAAGGAACATCCCTAAGAGAATGCGCCCCTGAGGGTAGGCCTCTAAAATGGCCCCCTTGGGTGTGGCCGTCTTCTGTGGTCGAAACTGTAGGGATGAAATAAGCCCCAGTCTCCCATAGCACTCCCAGGAAATTCCCACCTAATAAATTTTGGTCAGACCGGTTGCTCTCAAACCCTGTCTCCTGATAAGATGTTATCAATGACAATGGTGCCTGAAACTTCATTAGCAATTTTAATGTCGCCCCAGTCCTGTGGTCCTGTGATCTCGCCCTGCCTCCATTTGCCTTGTGATATTCTATTACCTGGTGAAGCACATGATCTCTGTGACTACACCCTATTCGTACACTCCCTCCCCTTTTCAAAATCACTAATAAAAACTTGCTGGTTTCACGGCTCGGGGGGCATCACTGAACCCACCGACATGTGATGTCTCCCCCGGATGCCCAGCTTTAAAATTTCTCTCCTTTATACTCTGTCCCTTTATTTCTCAACCTGGCTGATGCTTAGGGAAAATAGAAAAGAACCTATGTGACTATCGGGGGCAGGTTCCCTGATACCAATCAAAACATCAGATGCAGGTGGTACCAGAGCAGTGTCCAGCTGCAGGTCCTGCACGTTCCCACTCCAGTGGGATGCCTCTACCTTTGCCCTTTGGGGTCTTTGACACTCTACCCTTCTGTTGAGGCATGAGTATGGTGCTCAGGAGTAGGTGCACTGGGGTCCAAGTTCACCTCCACCACTTCCTAGCTGGGCAATTCACTGACAGCAGCATCTGAAGAACCAGGAATGGCCAGGCTCAGTCTCCAAAGGTCCTGCGAGGCAGAACCCACATCCCTGACAGTTCTGTAGGCAAAGAAATGGAGATGCTGGAGAAGGAGAGTAAATTTCTGGATCTGATGTAAATAGTTTTCCTAGTGCTGTAACCTCCATAAATTGATATTATTGTGCACCCTGATCAATTTTGAGGATACGTATTGACATCGTCCCCATTTCACCAATAAAGGATTCATTTGAAAAAAAAAAGAAATGGAGGTACTTTCATGTTCCCCCATCCCTAACCTGGGACATCTCGCTTTTCTCATGTGTGGAACAGGCATAGCATTAGGACCTACCACTCAGAGATAAACTGAGCATTTGGTGAGATGGTCCACAGAAAGGATGCAGTCTGATGAAGCCCTGCTGTTCTGTAAGTGATTCTTTGTCATTGTCATTGTCTTTGGGATGAGGAGGAATGGGAGATCTTAGAGGAAGCATCGCTGGGGGAGGGAAAAAGAGCTGAGGAGAAGAGGTCCAGCTGCCCACCCCCAAGACCTACAGGGAGGAAGAAACAGAGGCAGGTCATCAGTTTCCAGTTGGAAAGTGGTTAGGGCCAGCTGCAAGGATGAGGGACTCTGTTGGGGTCAGGAGAGGGTTGCCCAGCGGGGTGGCAGGTGATCTGTCTCAAGGTTTTCCAACCAGCCCTGCCCGCCTGTCTCCAAAACCCCCTTATTTTATAGAGACCCCTGTAGGTTTCCTGTACCCAGCCAGGGCCAGGTACAAGCACCAGGACTGTGAAAGCACATGGTCTGAACAGCTCAGCAGACCTGCCTCAGCATGTGGCTGATTTTTGTCAACAGCTCTAGTCATTGGAGCTGTGCCTTTTTCATCCTTTAATTGGAAGTGGGATTTTTCTATTTCTGAAAGGACTGGGCTGGGGAGGAAGGTTGCAGCGCGGACAGCACCCAGCCAGCCTGAGCAGCAGTGAAAATGTTTTCTCTGTCCTAATTTGAAAAACCAACTGAAAAACAGACCTCCCGGCTGACTCAGGGCCATTATCACTAATTACATTCATGAGGCACTAACCTCTGCCTAGAAAAGTTCCGATGGCAGCAACTCGAGAGCAAGCTACACACTGAGGGAGGGAGAGAAGCGGTCTTGCTGCAGACCTGCTTGTGTCTCAGAGGCTACAGTTTTCTGGGAGGGGGCACGGGCTCAGGGGAAGGAAGCCCCTGACCACACTGCAAGGAGGCGCTGTGAGACAGGGGTCTTATCCCAGGGTTGGGGGAACATGACGATGTCTTCATCTCTGCAGAGCATCAGGGATGTGGATTCTGCTTCGTAGGATCTTTGGAGACTGAGCCTTCCTACTCTTGGTTCTCAGGATGCTGCTCTCATGAAGTTTCTTTTCTTCGCTTTTCGAGATAGGATCTCACTGTCACCCAGGCTGGAGTGCAGTGGTGTGATTTTGGCTCACTGCAGCCTCAACCTCTAAAGCTCAAGCAATCCTTTCACCTCAGCCTCCCAAGTAGCTGGGACTACAGGTGCATGCCATCATGCCTGGCTAATTTTTTGGTAATTTTTGTAGAGACAGGGTTTTGCCATGTTGCCCAGGCTCGTCTGGAACTCCTTGGCTCAAGTGATCCATCTGCCTCGGCCTCCTAAAATGCTGGGATTACAGGCGTGAACCACTGTGCCCGGCCCTCAGGAAGTTTCTGTTCTAAGGCAGAACACATTGATTTGGACACACATTAAAAGTCTCAATTTCAGAAACATTTAGTATAAGCTGAATGTAGTTGTTAAAAATAACAAGGTAGCACTTATATGAAAGAACCCAAAAAGATATCTACCATATTCTACTAGGTGAAAAAGCAGTTTATTAAATAGTGTGTAGAGTATGTGTTGATCAGTTCCAGCTGCTGTACCCAAGACTGGGTAGCTTAAACAGATATTTATTTTCTCATAGTTCTGAGGTTGGGAAGTCCAAGATCAAGGTGCCAAAGGGTTGTTTCTGGTGAGCGCTCTCTTTCTGGCTTGCAAACAGCCACCTTCTTGCTCTGTGTTCACATGGCCTTTTCCATGTGTGCAAAGTGAGACTGCTGGTGTCTCTTTTCTTACAGAGGCACCCATTTTACAGGATTAGGGCTCTATTCAATGATCTTATGACCTCATTTAACCTGAATTGTCTTCCTAATTACCTCCTTAAAGGTCCTATCTTCAAATACAGTCACATTGGTGGTTACAGCTTCAACATATGAATTTGAAAGGGAAGGGGGAAAGGACAGTTTGGTCCATAACAGAGTATGATCTTGTTTGGGTAAAAAGGTATATATATGTGTAACAGATTTGTTGTAATTGTTGCTTTTTATAACAACTCTGTTTTCAGAAGGGTGACTCTGGTCAGATAGAGCCTGCTTTGTTCTGCTGATCCCTGGAGGGAGCTCCAGGTTGAGGGTGAAGCTGGAAGCATCACCTCTCCTTGCCTGATGGGGGGTGGGCTGGCTTGGAGCTGCCAGAGCAGTCTAGGAGTCAGGGAAGAGTGACCACAACATTGGCAGTGGGACCCCTATGTATTCAGGAAAGTCAAAATGCCTGAGAGGATTTCCTATGGACAGTGGCAAGACAGCTGAGTTCTATGCATGGGGAATTAGGGGGAGAAACAGACACAGCACATGGGGTACATGGTCCACAGCTGAGGGGACCAGGGATCAGAGGAGGCCCCTAGGAACCAGCAGGAACTGGGGACTGTGGTGGGCTGTGAATTGGCAGTCTTACCAACCGCATCTGGATCTCTGAGGGGCAAGGGGCCCCAGTATATATGAAGTATTTTAGTATTAGAAAAAGATCTAAGAGAAGGAAGGATCTAACAAGTGCTTTGATATGTGTGAGATGGTAGAGAGGATAGAAGAGACTGGAGTCAGAATTATTTCCTTCTTTGTAAGTTGATGTATTATCTGATTTTTTATGAGCATGCATTTCTTATATAATCATAAAAACAATGGCTGGGCGCGGTGGCTCATGCCTGTAATCCCAGCACTTTGGGAGGCTGAGGTGGGTGGATCACTTGAGGCCAGGAATTTGAGACAAGCCTAGTCAACATGACAAAACCCTGTCTCTACTAAAAATACAAAAATTAGCTGGGCATGGTGATGCATGCCTGTAGTCCCAGGGACTGAGTCACGAGACTCGCTTGTACCCAGGAGGCAGCAGTTGCAGTGAGCTGAGATCATGCCACTGCACTCCAGCCTGGGCAACAGAGTGAGGCTCTGTCTCAAAAACAAAAACAAAAAACAAAAAAACATAATGGCTCAATTTTCCTTTAATACGTCAAGTACATCAGCTGAATTTAGCAATTAGCTATTGCTACTATCTTCATGTTTCTGTAGCCCTAAAATTCAAATGTTGAAAGCCTAACCCCCAAGGTGATGGCATGTACAGGTGGGGCCTTTGGGAGGTGATTAGGTCATGAGGGTGGAGCCCTCATGAATGGCATGAATGCCCTGATCAAAGAGCTTGCTTGCTCCTTCTACCATGTGAGGACACAGAGAGAAGGTGCCATCTCTCACCCAGAAAGCAGACCCTCCCCAGACACTGAATCTGCAGGCAGCTTGATCTTGGGCTTCCTAGTCTCTAGGACTGTGAGAAATAAACTTGTTATTTATAAGCTGCCCAGTTTCTGGTATTTTATTATAGCAGTCTGAAAAAACCAAGATTGCTATTAAGTGTCCACTATGTGCTAGGCTCTGTTGTAGACACAGAGATAAACCAGACAGATGACCTTGCTTATGAGCTTAGATTCTAGTGGGAGAGGCAGACAGCAGGCAAGTGACTTCATGATATAATGCAACATAGAGACTAGTACTCTAAGGGAAAGAAAGCCGAGGAGCCGAATTGGGGAAGCAAGCAGAAACAGAATAGAGACCTGGGAGCTCCAGGTGGAGGGGAGAGCCAGGCAAAGTCCTGAGGCTGGGGTGGCAGATTGGGGAACAGCAGGGCCCTTGTGCAGCTGAAGCAGAGTGAGCAGAGGCAGAGTGGGTGCTCACTCACCAACCAGCTTCTCAGCCCTGGGGCCACAGTCCTCAGGGGGTCCCTGTGCAAAGGTGGCCCCTGCTGAGAGATGTTAGTGCTGTCTACCACAGGTTGGTGAGCTTGAACAACAGATGTTTATTTTCTCACAGTTCTGGAGTCTGGAGGTCTAAGATCAAGGTTTCCGGTGAGGGCTCATTTTCTGGCTTGCAGACTGCTGCCTTCTTACTGGGTGCTCATAGAACACTTCCTCATTGTGTGTGTGTGTGTGTGTGTGTGTGTGTGTTGAGCAAGTGAGACAGAAATTTGGATCTCTTGGTGTCTTTTCTTACAAGGAAACAAATCCTATCAGATAAGGGCCCTACCCTTATGCTTTTATTTTAATTACTCCCTTAGAGGTGCCATCTCCAAATATGACCATGCTGGGGGGTTAGCGCTTCAATATATGAATTGGAAGGATTCTATTGTAATCTCCTATAATAGGAGCAAACCCTAGACCAGAGCCTTGGGCTCCAACCAGCTCCTCCATCAATAAATTGGGTCATTTGGGTAAAGTGAATCAGTTTTCCCTCCTATAGTCTGGGGGAGATTGTACCTATGCCTCCATCTTCCAGGGTTGTTGCAAAGACAAAGAGGATGGCCATGAAACTGTGAGACAGCCTTGTAGGCTGTGAGGTGCCCCACAGTGAGAGGCCTCATTATAAGAAAGAAGGATTAGTAACAGTACTATGGAATCCTTGGGTCAGGAGAGGGTATTTACAGAGGGGCCTAGAGCTCAAGGTTTCAGGTACATCTGCACAGACCAGGGGCACATCTGCACAGACCAGGGGCACAAACACAAATGCCTAGAAGGCTGGGCTGGTCCCATCAGTCAGGGGGGTGGGCGTGAGTAGGATTAGAGGTTGCTATGGGGACAAGGGACCCTGGAGTTGGCCAGGGAAGTCCATGTTTTCTAAGTTTTGAAATTATCAGGACAAGTTTAAAATTAAACTTGTTCTTCTAGCAGCCAATTAAAGAACTTAAAACACCAGCAAACCAAAGCAAGCCCAAGTTAGCCCACAGCCCAGCAGTTTCTGACCTAGGCTGTTGGCATTGTTGGTGGGATGGGTGGGGGGAATGAGCTTGGGAAGGATGAAGGGTCTGGAGAGAGATGGGGTGGGGTGGATCTGGTTGGGTGCTCCTGGCGTCTAGCAGGTGGAGGCCCCAGATGCTGCTAAACATACTACAATGCACAGGACACCCCACCACAAAAAAAGTTAGCCAGCCCAAAATATCAATAGTGCTGAGGGTAGGAAACCCTGGCATATGTTGGGCTGGATGATTCTTGCTTGTTCTGATTGCGCTGTGTATTGCAGGGCGCATGCCCACACCACCCTGCCCCTAAACATACATATGTCTTTAACTCAGAGCTAGTCGATAAGAGATTGTCTCTTAATATCTAGCCTGGTGCCACCTCTTCATCTGAAACACATTCAGGCCAGTTCCAAGCTGCCTGCTCTTGCTTCAGAAGGCTACTCTTGGATGGAAGAGTCTTGCCACAAGTCTTGCTGCCTTCCTGTTCCCCCTGCTGTTTATTCCTAGTCTTCCTGAGGGAAAAGTGCAGCTGAAATATTGGCTGTTATCACGGTGAAAAGATTAGCATGGGATTGTAGCTGAAATGTTTTAGCCCAGTGTGATCAACTGGGCTCTTCAGGAGAGAAACAAGCTCATGTCATCTGTGCTGAATGCTCCCCATTTGGAACTCAGTTTCCTGTCCCCCGTCCCCTCCCCACTTGCCACCAGGATGGACAGAGGGAGCCTTTTCTCTCTGCAGAGAGCAGAAAGGCAGATGCATGCAGGCGTGTCTCAGGTGCAGGGTCCTTAACAGCTTCCAGGACTACTTCTCCATGAACCAGGACTCTCAGGAGTGTGTCTGCCATTTATTATTTGATTAGTCTCTCCAAGGGCATCTTAATTCTTCCTTCCCAGGCACGTACTCCAGCCAGATGGTTTGAGAAATTACGTCTCTGGGCTTGCTATAATAAGGCAATCACTTGAGCAGCATCCCATAGCACAGCACCAAGTCCTGAGCTTTGTCATGGCCTTAATTTCCATCTGGGGTGAGAAAGCACGGAAATTTTGAAAAGCTGCAGTTTTCAGATGACCTGTGTACAGAGATAAAACTCAGGAGGAGGCCTTGACTCTGCGGGTGATGTTTGTCCTGTTCGCCCTTCTTAGGTCTTCGGAGATTTAGGAATGGTGAGTGGGACAAGCATGGGCTTTGGGGCCCAAGGAACGAAGCTGGAATCCCAGTTCTGTACTAAGTGTGTATCCCTAGGAAAATTATTTAATCTCTCTGGGACTCAGTTTCCTTATCGGTAAAATGGGTGGGATTATAACCATCCTTAAAGTTTGGTGGACATTTGCTCTTTGTTGGCTGCTCATCAACTCTTCTTCCTTTTTAACAGTTCCTTGATTTCCTTTTGGGGAATTACCTTCTCCA
The DNA here is from genome assembly GCF_028885655.2 of Pongo abelii. Classification (NCBI taxonomy): domain Eukaryota; kingdom Metazoa; phylum Chordata; class Mammalia; order Primates; family Hominidae; genus Pongo; species Pongo abelii. The sequence goes on along the minus strand of NC_071993.2, from coordinate 125,678,857 downwards.
CTGTGTACAATCCCAGAGGGACTTGTAGAGGGTGGGTCAATCAGAGTGGATCCAGGGACACCCCAAGAATGACCCGTGCTCCTCATTCTGACAGGCAGACCCTGGCAAGACTCCTGAGAGATGTTATTCCTTAGAACTTGGGATCTGCCCAGCTTCCAGGTCCTCTTCTGATCCATTTTTCCAGTCTTCTTGTCACTTCCGTGAGCCTAACCAATAACCTTCTGATAGACTCCTTTCTGTTTACATTCTCCAGGGTTAGTTTCTCTTGCTTGCAACCAAGGAGCCCCAAGTCACCCACAGGCTTGTTGGGAGACAGCAGAGAGTGAATCTGTTGTGTGAGTGTGTGTCTGCCTCAGAGCCTGGTATACATGGGCATTCATCCAATGGGATTTTCTCCCAGTCTCTGCCCAGGAGATCAGAGTTTATGAAAGTAGAGGAGATAGCCTGAGATAAGCAACCAGGACAACGTCAGGCTCACCAGAAAGAGTAGAGGCTCTGTCTCCTGTGAGGACTCTACTTCCCTGCTTTGGTTCACCTGTTCTCCTTGGAGAGAACAACTGCCTTGTTCTCTGGGATCCTTTTCTTATTGCCCTCTGACTCCTTAGGGTGAGGGGGAAAAGTTCAGAGGAGGGATTGGAGGGGACCACTAATCCTGAGAGTGGAGGCAGCCAGGCTCTGGTGGAGGGTACCTGTCCACTTCCCTGCCAGTCTGCTGAGCCTGTCTACCTGCCCTCCAGAGCAGCAGAGCTGGGATGTTTTTAGATTGCATCTCCAAATGCAGACATGAGCTGCTTGAAGCCCCATCAATTTGCCTAAACCTTGGCCCTGGCAAATCCTGCCTCTCCCACTAGACAACAATCATAGCATCCAAACAGGTCAGTGAGAAACTAATGTGCATTGAGTGGCATTAAATGTGCAAAACCACTTCCGAATCACCCACTCTCTTTTCTTAAAACAATCTATTTTGTGAGAAATTAAATTGCATGGAAAAGTACTTGTCTTAGTCTGTTTAGTGTTGCAATAATAGAATATCTGAGGCTGGGCCATTTATAAAGAAAAGGGGTTTCTTTGGCTCATGGTTCTGCAGGCCATACAAGCAGCATGGCACTGGCATCGGTTCAGCTTCTGATAAGAGCCTCAGGCTGCTTCCACTCATGGAAGAAGGTGAAGGGAAGTGGGCATGTGCAGAGCTCACGTGGCAAGAGGGGAAGCAAGAGAGCGAGAGGGGAAGTACCATGCTCTTTTCAACAACCAGCTCTTGTGGAAACGAATGAGTGAGAACTCACTCATTATCTCAAGGGCAGCACTAAGCCATTCATGAGGGATCCACCCCCCGACCCAAACACCTTCCATTAGGCCCCACCTTCAACACTGGGGATCAAATTTCAGCATGAGCTTTTGGGGGAGCAAAAATCTAAACAACCAACCAAAGTACAAAAAGAATATAACCAAGACGTTGTCACCTCTTAAATTAATAGCTGTTAACATCCTATTTTCTTCCATACTTAAATAAATAAGCATTAACAATGGAGGTACAGTCCTGTTAAGCTAAGTTGACCAATCCCATTTCACTCCCCACAACCATCCCGAGTTAACCTGGAGCAGGAGGTTACTGTGGATGCTTCCAGTCTGCAATGAGCACACACATGCTCCCATGTCCTTGAGCAGGATTCATATGTGTTTTCAAAATTGACACAAATGGCTTTGTTCTAGACACATTTGTCATCTTGCTTTTCCCATCCAACATTGTTTTTGAAATCTGTGTTGACATATATGATCTGGACACACACATATACTTCCGTTTAACTGTGAAGTATTACATGCTGTGTTTCCACCACTTTACAATGACTGCTGGACATCCGGGTGGGAATTTCTCTCTAACTCTGATGGCTGTGCCTGTACCTGCCTCCCTGAGGCTGTGTGTGATTCTCTCAAAAGGAGACTGGGTGTGCATTTTCAGCTTTACCAGGTCCTGCCAAAGGGCCTGTTTCACTCCCTCCAGTGCGGCTCTCCCCTGCTGCCCCTGTACATCTTACAGGGGCCTCCTCTTCTCTGATGATGGGTGTGTGATGGTTTAATACTGTGTGTCAATTTCATCGGATTGAGGGATACAAAGCATTAATCTGGGGTGTGTCTGTATGGGTGTTGCCAAAAGAGATTAACATTTGAGTCAGTGGACTGGGGAAGGCAGATCCACTCTTAATCTGTTGGGCACAATCTAATCATCTTCCAGCAAATATAAAGCAGGCAGGAAAAAAAACATGGAAAGGAGAGATGGCCCTAGCCTCCCAGCCTACATCTTTCTCTTGTGCTGGATGCTTCCTGCCCTTGAACATCGGACTCCAAGTTCTTCAGTTTTGGGACTCAGACTAGCTCCCCTTGCTCCTCAGCTTGCAGACAGCCTATTTTGGGACCTTGTGATCATGTAGATTTATACTTAATAAACTCCCTTATATATATATATATGTGTGTGTGTGTGTGTGTGTGTGTGTATATATACATATATCTCCTATTAGTTCTGTCCCTCTAAGAGAGCCCTAATACAGGTGGCCACTCCCATCTTCCTGGTTTCTCTCCTTCCCTGCTCCTTTTCCTTTCATGCTTGCTTTACTGGCTTTTCTTCCTCCCCTCCTCCCCACTTGGGGCATTCACCCAGAGCTCTCCTCCAGCCTCTCCAGCTTTTGTTCATGGCAGGAGCCTCATGGTCCCAGAGTGAGGCAGGTGTAGCTGAGATGTGTCTCACCTGGCCAGCACAATGTTCTTGAATCATTCTGAATCTCCCTCAGGCGCCACGCCCACTGTCTTATACCAGCCACATTGGCACTCGTAGTAGAGATGGTAGGTGGGTTCACTCAGCATCCATTCCAACCCACTTCTAGGATACCCTCCTCTCTGGTAGAGGCTGGGAAGCTAAGATCTGCCTGTCCCAAGCTTCTTGCAGGAATGGCTCTTGATGGGATTCAGATTTATCAATCAAATGCATTTGCTTGGGACTTGAATTCAGAACTAAGTGGGGAGGTTTGCAGCACCTGTTTTCTGTGCTGTATTCCAACAGGCACAACATGACTCGAGCCAACAGCCCTAGGAGCAGCTTCCTGAACCCTGGCCACCAGAGGTGGAGACCTCCAGCCAGTGGCTACTTGGTACATCCTCAGCTTTTTGATTATAGCAAAAGTGGCAATTCCCTTCCCTTGGCGGAGCAGTTCTGTGATGTTTTTTGGGAATCTCCTCTCAGCTTACAGACTATTTATTCCTCCATCCCTTCCAATGCCCCTGTAAGTACCCAATTCCCTGACTTAAATTCACTTCTTCTTAAACTAGCTACGGTGAGCTGCAATTGAAACCTGACCAATAGAGTCCCTGATGGAGTGGAGTATTTTATTCCTGATCCCTGATTTATTCCCTTCCTTCCTCTGAGAGCATATTCTGACTTCAATTTCATTTACTCAATTATTGAATCATCCACAGATATGATTAAGCCTCTACTAGAGGCTTATCACTGGGCTGAACAGGGGGGAAATGATGATGACATAAGATGGTACCAACCAGCGACCCTATTTCAGTCTTTGGAAACACCACCCTCCCCGTCTTCTAAACTAGAAACCACACAACCATACATAAGCCTCTTTTTACCTGCCCGCCGCCCATCTGCATGGCAGCTCTAAGTTCTGGCATCATTGTGAGCCCCGAGGCCCCACCATATCCAAGCATATCTCTGTGTAGACAAAATGACAGACAAGCTGTAAGGAAGGAGGTTGTTACTGAGAAGGTCACCTGTGTTTTTGAAGTTTCCAAAGGGCAGCATTAGCATTAGCCTCACCAGTGCAATGTATTTGGGAGCCCAGAGATTTGGGTTTATGAGAACTGAAAATCACCACTTCTTCCCAAGACAAAGTGCCTCATCAACTTGGCTGACAGAAACAGCTGCTTTCACAACAGCCAAACTGGAATCACATCTGGGAAGGTTTTAACCAAACAGACAATTTGTTTTTGTATAAAAGAATGTGCTAAACATTGAGATCTGTCATGCACCAAGAGGGAGTGGAAAAAACAACCCATGAATATCTTTTAATGGAATGACTCAGGGCAGCTGCAGGGACATACATACTTTTCCTTTTTTAGAGTTGGTAAGGAGCTTATGAATTATTTAATATAGACTTCAAGAGAAGGAATATTGCCAGAGATAAAGAGGGACCTTTCGTAGTGATGAAAAGGGCCAATTCATCAGAAGACATAACATTCCTAATTGCACAGGCACCTAGTAACAGAGTTTCAAAATATAAGAAGCAAAAATTGACCACACTAAAGGTAGAAGCAGACAGATCTGTCATAGGGAATCTGTCATAGGGAATCTTATTACCTTGCTGTCAGTAATTGGTAGCACAAGGGATCTCTGATAGACCAAGGATCTGGAAGATCTGAACAGCGCTATGGACCCACTTGGCCCAGTTGACACTTACAGACCCTCCACTCAGTGACAGCAGGACACATCCATTTCCCATGCAAATGGAACATTCACTAAGATAGACCATGTGCTGGACCACAAAATAAATCTCAAATTTCCAAAGGTTAAAATCATATAAAGTATGTTCCCAAACCAAAATGGAATTACACTTTAAATTAAAAAATATCTAGAAAATCCCCCAAATATTTGGGAATCAAGCAATACAATTTTAAACAATCCATTGGTCTAAGAAGAAATCACAAGGGAAATCAAAAAGTATCCCAAACTGAATAATAGTGTTTCCTTTCACCTTCAGAAGTAGAATGACCAACTGTCCCTGTCTGCCCAGGGCCATGCCAGTTTTGTTACTCTAAGTCCCTTGTCCTGAGAAACTTCTCAGTTCTGGGCAAACCTCAATGGTTGGTCACCCTATGAAATGTTTTGGTTTGGACTCTAAGTTGTATGGTGTAGGACCTAGGTATAGGACTTCTTTTTATGGGGTCAGCATCTGTGGTATAATGAAAAGATGTGGGCTCCAATCCAAGCTTTGCCATTTATTAACTGTGTCGCCTTGGGCAAGTTACTTCATCTATCTGGACCCCAGCTGTGCCACCTTCCAAACAGGGGCTAATGTTATCTACCTTGCAAGGTTCCTCCCCCCTCCCCAAGATGGAATCTCACTCTCCTTCCCAGGCTGGCATGCAGTGGTATGATCTTGGCTAACTACAACCTCTGCCTCCTGGGACCAAGTGATTCTCCTGCCTCAGCCTTCTGAGAAGCTGGGATTATAGGCGTGTGCCACCATGCCCCGCTAATTTTTGTATTTTAGGCAGAGATGGGGTTTTTCCATGTTGGCCAGGCTGGTCTTGAACTCCTGACCTCAGGTGACTCATCTGCCTCAGCCTCCCAAAGTGCTAGGATTACAGGCATGAGCCATCATGCCCGGTCAAGTTTGTTTGTTTTTGTCTTTTTAAAGATGGAGTCTCACTCTGTCACCCAGGCTGGAGTGCAGTGGCGTGATCTCAGCTTACTGCAAACTCCACCTCCCAGGTTCAAGCGATTTTCCTGCCTCAGCCTCCCAAGTAGCTGGGATTATAGGTGCCTGCCACCACGCCCAATTAATTTTTGTATTTCTAGTAGAGATGGCTGGTCTCGAACTCCTGACCTCAGGTAATTTGCCTCCCTTGGCCTCCCAAAGTGTTGGGATTACAGGCATGAGCCAACGTGCCTGGCCCCTTGCAGTTTTTTTTTTTTTTTTTTTTTTTAAACGAATGATGTGATCAGACTGCCTGGCACAAAAGTGCTTAATAAACAATATCTATGATAATGATGATATCAGCTTGTTTAAAACAGATGTTTTGCTTATTCAGCTACAAGACAGGAAAGGGTCTTGGAAATGGGTCATTCCAAAAGCCCATTTAACCTTCTCATCATCATAAAAATAGCTCATATTCACAGAGAGTTTGCCATGAGTGCTCACTGTGCTAATGGCTTTTTGTGCATTTAAGAGGAAACTAAGTCTCAGAGAAGGGCAGTGATTTCCCCATAGTCACACAACAAGTCAGAAGTAGATGTGGCATCAGCTTCCAGGTCTCTTTAGTTCAAGGATCTTTCCACAGTATTTTGTTGCAGGGGGTGGGGGAGAGTCTCCTCCTAGTTTTGGAGGGGCATCAGAAAGCAGAGAACCAAGGGGGTTGGGCAGGTCCCAGTAGCCCCTTCCTTTCCAAGTTTCGCCTGCTGCATGTTTGGAAATGGGACCAGGCTGCCCAGCCACTCCCAAAGCCAAACCCTGGGGAGGCCCAGGAGTGGGATGGTGGTGGGGGCTACACTGGTCACAGTGCTGCTGTCACCAGCAGGAGGCGCTCTTCCTGATCCATTGCAGCTGACTGATAAGCTCTGAGCCTGCTCCCCTCTTAGTGGCCCTGTGGCTCAGAGATTCCTTCTTGCTATAGCCAGGGGGAGGGCACAGGGCCCCACTGACCTCCAGCTGGGTCTTTTGTGACTTCCTTTCTCCCTTCCATCTGGGATTTTGCATGGGGTTGAGATGGAGCAGTTCCCCACTCGCCCCCCAAGAAGCCGTCGAGCCCCCAAGCACGGAATTAAAGGAACATCTTGAGTTCCGTCTAGAGAAATTCCAGGCACCTACCTAGCTTGCTCTGAGAAGTAAATAAGCAACTTGATAGGCAAGAAGGTAATAGTAGCTTAGAACAATAGCCAAGGAAGCTGAAATCACAGGTTGTTTGGTTCCTTATAGAAACCAAAGGCAACATCTTAATATATGTCCCTGAGTCATTTCTCAGAAACCTGGACCCCCACCAGACTGGCTCGCAGACCTCAGATAAAAGGGAACTGAGGACTGACCTCAGACCACTGTTCGTTCTTCTAAATTTCTTCCTGAGGTGTCTAGAGGAAGTCACACCCAGGAGTCGGAGCTAACATTTTCTGCTAACCTCCAGTTTTTATTTTGTTATTATTTTTTGAGATGGAGGCTTGCTCCATAGCCCAGGCTAGAGTGCAGTGGCACGATCTCGGTTCACTGCAACCTCTGCCTCCGAGGTTCAAGCAATTCTCCTGCCTCAGCCTCCCAAGTAGTGGGACTACAGGCATGTGCCACCACACCTGGCTAATTTTTGTGTTTTTAGTAGAGACGGGGTTTTGCCGTGTTGACCAGGCTGGTCTCAAACTCCTGACCTCAAGTGATCTGCCTGCCTCAGCCTCCCAAAGTGCTGGGATTACAGGCGTGAGCCACCATGGCCAGCCTGATCCCCCTGTTTTTAAATAAAGCTTCTCTTCCTTAACCAATTGCAAATCAGAAAATCTTTGAATCTACCTATTAACGTGTAAGCCGCCATGTCAAGATATCTTACCCTTTTAGGCCAAAACCAGTGTATAACCTTCATCTACTGATTTACAATTTTGCCTGTAATTTCTGCTTTCCTGAAGCTGACCCCTGCCTTTAAAAATTCTTACCTGCAAGCCATCAGTGAGGTCAGGATTATTTGCTAGTCACCAAGCAAGGAAGAGAGGAAGGCATTTTTGCCGGGCACCAAGTAAGGAAAATCGGGCAATGCTGCCCGGCAAATAAATGCCTTCCTGTCTTCTGCTGCAAACCTCGGTGTGGATGTTCTGTCCTTACTCCACCTGGCATGCGGACCCCAGGTTGGTTCAATAACAGGGTCTTTATTCAGCTGTCTTGGCCAAAGAGCCCAGTGCTGGCCACATGAAGATAATTGTGTTTCTAGAGAGTCCTTATTGTGCTGAGGAAAAAACAGTTCATGTGAGCTCAGGTCACTCTGACCCTGCAGGGGAGGTGTCTCCTTGGAAGCAGAGCTCCGATTTTCTGCTTTGTTTTCTCACTGAAAGGGCACAGTGCAAGATGCAGGGCTTGTTTCTCTGGTAGAAATGTGGTGATTGTCCTCCTCACACTTTGCTGGGTGGCAAGAGGCTTTGTTAGTGTTACAGGAGAGGGGTCCAGATCCAGACCCCAAGAGAGGGTTCTTGGATCTCACACAAGAATGAATTCAGGGTGAGTCCACAGGGCAAAGCAAAAGCAAGTTTATTAAGAAAGTTAAATGGTGAAAGAACAGCTACTCCATAGGGTAGGGTGTTCCCGAAAGTAAGAGGAGGAATGTGTTCAACCTAGGTACAATACTTTATATGTATATAGGATAAAAAAAGATAATAGGGAGATGTGCTCTCCTACAAGGGTCTGTGATAAAGGATTAGTTTTCTTAATTACTATATTTTGCAAGAATAAATATTATCTTTAAAGGAAAATTAGGAATTCTTCTGTTAAGAGACTGGGATATCAGAACATTCCTAAGTCCGGGTCTGTTTAGTAAATGTTATCAATCTGTTCACTTAACCATAAACATCTAGAGGCTAGGAATAATACCTTTCTGGGAATGCAGCCCAGCAAGCCCCAGCCTCATTTTTCCTAGCCCTCACTCAAGATGGAGTCGCTCTGGTTCTAATGCCTCTGACATTAGTACCTTTTTAAATTTTTTGTGGAATGGGCTCCATCCCCAAAGTCCGTGTGTCCCAACTGCTCCCAGGGTGCAGAAGTCCCTGGGACACATGCTTGGCAGGCGATCCATGACTTTATCTTCCATCTGCACTGGAAAGCACCCACCAAGCTGATTCATTAATCCACACTGGGCATCTCCAGCTGGTTGGATGACAGCAACTCAAACACAGCCCATCCCAAAGTGAAACAATCATCTTCCCCTAAGCGAATTTCTCCTTTCATCACACAAGCCAGAGCCCCTGGAATCTACCTCTTAGGCTTTTCCCTTCCTCTAGGTCATAACCTATTTTCTCAGCCTGAGTGAGTGCAACTGTTGATCAGGAGGCTATCCATGATACGGGATGATAGGAAACGCGTAACTATTAGCTAATACTAAATACAAACTACTAGGAGCTCAGCTGATAAACTCAGAAGAAACGTGGTGGTCCAGCCAGACTTTGAGGAGAGAAAGAATTGGAGAAGGAGAGGAACACACACACAACAAAGGAGAGACAAGGAAAAGGGAGAACTGGGCCTTAACTCGAAGATGCATTTGAATTGGATGCATTTGCGTTTCTGGAATTGCCTGGGTGGGAGCCATAGAGACAAACTCCGGCAGTTAAGAACAAACTGTTGAGCTGCCAGCTGTTGAGGTGGGTAATTAGGACACAGAACCAAACCAAAAGTAACAATCAAGACTTTCCTCATATACTGTGATAGAGCAAGCAAGAGAGGAGCCAAAAAGAGGAAGGCACCAACTCCTCATGGTTTCCTCCTAGAAAGGCACTGGGCAATGATGGGGTGGCATCCAATCAGATGCAGTGCAGACAGGGGAAACTGCCTTACAGCTCAGGAGCCCCTAACAAAAGGGCTCCTTGAATTAGTTCGTTTTAACACCGCTATAAAGACACACCTGAGACTGGGTAATTTGTTACTTTTCCAATTACTTTCAATGGCAAACATCGCAATTACTCTGGTACCAACCTAATATAAAGAAAAGAGGTTTAATTGACTCACAGTTCTGCAGGGCTGGGGAGACCTCAGGAAACTTACAATCATGGCAGAAGGCAAAGGGGAAAACAGACACTTCCTTCACAAGATAGCAAGAGAGAATGAGAAGAGGGCAGGGAAAGCTGCCGTTTATAAAACCATCAGATCTCGTGAGAACTCACCATCACGAGAACAGCAAGGGGGAAATCCACCCGCATGATCCAATCACTTCCCACCAGGCCCCTCCTCCAACACTGGGGATTACAATTCAACATGAAATTTGGGCAGGGACACAGAGGCAAACCATATCGCTCTTGCCTTTATGGATCCAGGGGTCTTGGAGAGAAAAAGTCAGAGTGGAGAAATGGTCTCAGCTGAGGCCCCTTGATAAGGAGGGTTCTCAGTGGAGGAGCATTAAGGGTGTAGGCATGGAGACATTGAGTTCATCTGTACAAACATTGAGATATTTGCACCCAAACTTCCTGTAGTTGTGATGTTGAATTTTGTTTTATTTCATGTTTTAGTGTGGCTATCAAAACTCTTGGGGATGAGATAAAAATATTTTATATATAAATATAAAATATAATTTTATCATTATATTAATATAATAAAACTATTATAAAAATAATAGTTATTATTTGTAATGACACTGGGAAATATCTGAATGTAAGCTGACCACAGGATTGGAACTGAAATGTCATAATTGGGTTGTGTCTTTGCCTTTTGTGGCTTGATTCTTGAGGGACACAGCATAGTCAATATGGAAGATAGATGAGCAATGGAAGTTGTTCTATGTAAACTCGTTGGGTGGAAGTTTTGAAATTGTCTTACCTGGCACATGTGTAATTTGGGGTAGAATAATTGATATGACAAAACTTCTCAAATCTCAGTGCCTTAATACAGTCAAATTGTATTTCTTGCTCATGTCACAGTTCAGTGTGGCTTAAGTAGTGGTCACTGGGAAGTGGGGACAAGGTTTAGTCTGCTCTGTACTGTCATTAAGGGACCCAGGTTTCTTCCAAGATGTGAGTCTTTGCTCCTCTAAGGTGTTGTCCTCTTTCCTTTCAGCAAGCAGAAGGGAAAAGATCATGAAGGAGGATTTTTAGGGGAGAAGACCATGAACTGGTGTCCACCAATCCCACCTGCATTCCCTTGGCCAGTACTTAGTCACATGTCCCCCCTAACCGCACAGAAGGCTGAGAAATACAGCCTGGCTCACGTTCAGGAGAAAAACGAAACAGAGTTTGGTGAAGACAAAACAGTCTCTGCCACAGCACATTTCTGTTTTTTTTTTTTTTTTTGAGATGGAGTCTTGCTCTGTCACCCAGGCTGGAGTGCAGTGGCATGACCTCCACTCACTACAACCTCCAACCCCTGGGTTCAAGTGATTCTCCTGCCTCAGCCTCCCAAGTAGCTGAGATTACAGGCGTATGCCACCATGCCTGGCTAATTTTGTATTTTTAGTAGAGATGGGGTTTCACCATGTTGGCCAGGCTGGTCTCGAACTCCTGACCTTAGGTGATCTTCCCGCCTCGGCCTCCCAAAGTGCTGGGATTACAGGTGTGAGCCATCGTGCCCGGCCACCACAGCATGTTTCTTAGGTAACTGGATATTAATTTGATTCTCCTTTTTTTTTTTTTGAGACAGGGTCTCACTCTTTCTCCCAGGCTAGAGTACAGTGGCACGATCTCCGCTCACTGCAAGCTCTGCCTCCTGGGTTCACGCCATTCTCCTGCCTCAGCCTCCCGAGTAGCTGGTACTACAGGTGCCCGCTGCTACACCCGGCTAATTTTTTGTATTTTTAGTAGAGACGGGGTTTCACCATGTTAGCCAGGATGGTCTCGATCTCCTGACCTCGTGATCCGCCCGCCTCGGCCTCCCAAAGTGCTGGGATTACAGGCATGAGCCACTACACCCGGCCTTATTCTCGTTTTTTGATAGTCTCAGTGAGTATAAGGAATTGTGGGGCAAAAACACTAAGGTAATACGTGTGTATCCATGTTCCTCTGAGAAACTAGAGCTCAGCTCTAAAGATGCCTGGGATAGGGAAATGAATATTGACAAAGGTGAAGAAACAATTTCAAGAATAGAAAACAAATTCAAGTATGGAGCTCAAGTGGAGAAAATCAGAGAAGAGTTTCCAGCAAAACTTCAAGAGCTAATATCTTCTGTGGCGCTCTCCCTTTCATTTTTATCTTTTGCAGGTGTATGAGTTTTTTTTTCAATGACACTGGGTGCTCTGTGTTGAGGGCTCTTTGATGTTTCCCTGGGGAGAGATTTGAGTTTCTCTTTCCAACTGGTTAGTTCTCAAATGATGCCCTCGGGCAGATCATGTCTACATCTACACAATTTGAAGTAAATTCCAGGAAGCTGAGCCAAAAGTTAAAAACAGACAAGGAAATGGGAACTTGTAATCCTTGAAGGAAACAGTATTTAAACACAAGCTCTGTGTGTTTAGCTAGGAGAGGAATGGACCGTTCTTATGGGGAAGGTGGATTATTTTTAACAGGGCGGCACCAACGTATACAGATACACGTGAAAGGAGGAGGGTTGTGAGTAATGTGTCTGGTGCATGCTGTGAGCTCGCTGGCGGCCGAGGTTGGTGACTGGTGGCCGACAGGGCTGCAGGATGTCATCAGGGCCCCAGCCATGTGGGAACTGTTATGGGACATCTGGTCCAGAAGTGGGTGTGGGCTAGATCTCATCTAGTTCTGAACATGGCTGTAAGGAAGGAAGGTTGTGTCCCAAGTGGGAAATAGAAGCCCATCTTGCTGTTCAACTGGAAGCTGAAGGAGTGGCCCTGGGGACAGTTCTCAGATCCCTTCGGGAAGGCATGGTGGCCATGTCCACAAGTTGCTGCGTGGAAGCCCCTTGGTTTCGACGTCTGTGTGCAACTGGGGCTGTTGAAATGCATGTGCCCACACCTGCACTCCCACCTGCGGGGGTACTAGGGTAGCCCCAGAGGAAGGAAGTGAGGGATGGGGCATCTGAGAAGCCTCCACTTGTGCTGCGGCCAATTGCAAAGATGGAGAGAGCTCTATGTAGAGGAGCCAATGAGTCACAGAGTGTTCCTGAAGAACATTGTATCTGTTCCTGCGCAAGAAACAGGTGCTTTTAAGGACATCCCTCTTGATATCCAAAAGGCCCTGAAATGCAGTGAATAAAAAAAGGAACTTTGCCTTCATCTGGAAAGCAGCCTACCTACACAATGGGCAAGACAGCACTTATAAAACCATGGTAAAAGATGGCAGGGGCATGAGCTACCGGAACAAAGGGACAGAGAAGCAAGTCAAAGCCCTCTATGTGCAGTGGTGGAAAAAAAAAAAAGCGTCTGGATATAGCAATTGGGCTGGAAGAGGCTTGGGGGTCGATTATATGGCATAATAAGAGAAATTACATCAGTGGGATTCTCATTATTGTTTTATTGGTATTATATAAGGGCAGAGCAATATGAAGGAAAAATGCAGCTAAAAGGATGGATGGGAGAAATAATCACATCTGACTCTTTTTTGAGACAGATAGTTTAGAATGCCACTTGTCAAAAGTGCAAGGGAGTTGGGCAGAGTGATTGATGTCAGAAGGGACATAGATCTCAGATTTAGGAGGAGGGGAAATGCATCAAGTTTACCAGTAGACATAGGAGCTAAAGGAGCAGATTCAGAAGAAAGGTGCTGGCTCTGCAGACCTTGAGGGGAAGGAATGCGGCAACTTGGAGGAAGTGGGGGAAATGGGAGGAGGCAGCCCGAGTGGGGTGGTGGCTGAGGATGTGGTGGACATCAGACAAAGTCTCAGAGTCACATGGCCCTGTTAAGGCACATGCCACTCTGCATTGTCCTGGCAATGGGTCCCCATTTTACCACCCTGGCATTAAAACAAGGATAAGCCAAGGCAGGGAGGTAGGTGAACTGTAATTAGAGGCAGGGCCCATGTGGTGTGGGTGGCTCCACTTTGTGGGGACTACCTGGGCACAGGAATTTGGGATGTGTGATAGACAAAGAACATGTCATGAAATCCGTGTGTCCAGAAAAGAGAGAGAGCCCCTCCTGGGAGCTGCTGGCCTGGGGTTCTCCTGTCGGCTCTGATAGAGGCCTTGGAATAAATATTCAGGTTGTCTGGCCATGCCTGCTACCTCGTGTGTGTTTGGAAGGAAATCTAGTATTTGAGGAACCCAGGCTGGGCACGGGTGGGTGTGTGCTCTCTAAGGTAGCCTGTGGAACCATCCAGAAGGCTACTCCCTCCCACTGCCCAGAAGTTTGGCCCACCCAGAGATGGGAAGTGGGGTGGTCCAGGGAGTTAGCAATGCTCCTCTGTGTCACTTCTCTCCACGCTGTTTGGGCTCTCCACCCTCTCACCTGGACCTCTGCAGCAGCCTCCCAAAGGGCACCCCAGTTCCTGCCTTTCCCCACTGCAGTTCACCCTCCAGACTCCTGCCTGAAGAAACTCTACTCTCCTGTGTAAGACCCACCAATGGGTCCTGGGTCTTAGAGAATAAAGCGCAAACTCCTTAGTGTGGTTACAGGTTTCTTCCAGATCTGGCCCTGCCTCCCCAGCCTGCCTTCTCTGGGCATCTGATTCTCCCCACTGCCAACTCCTCTTAGCAGCCGGTGCCTCTGGTACTTCTGGCCTGGCGTTTTCTTTCTTTCTCTCTTTCTTTTTTGAGATGGAGTCTCACTCTGTCGTCCAGGCTGGCACAATCTCGGCTCACTGTAAGCTCTGCCTGCCAGGTTCACGCCATTCTTCTGCCTCAGCCTCTCGAGTAGCTGGGACTACAGGTGCCTGCCACCATGCCTGGCTAATTTTTTGTATTTTTAGTAGAGACGGAGTTTCACTGTGTTAGCCAGGATGGTCTCTTATCTCCTGACCTCGTGATCCACCTGCCTCGGCCTCCCGAAGTGCTGGGATTACAGGCATGAGCCACCGTGCCTGGCTGGCATTTTCTTTCTTATCTTCTGAGGCTCACTCCAATCATAACCTGACCCATCCCCTCAAGTTGGAACCGGCCACCCCTTCCTTCGGGCAGGACAAGGATGCAGGTGGGCTTCAGGAAGAGCAGGATCCAGGTGCTGGGACTCTGCCAGGACTCTCTTGCTGTGTGCTCTTTGCTTCTCTCTGCCAGTCAGCTCCTTTCTCTCCCTGAAGGTGGGGGCTTATTTCACCTCTGAGAAACAAGCCTGCCTTCTGTTCCCTGTCTTACTTCTTCTCAAGGATGATAACTTAGGGAAGGCTTACTCTCTTTCTCAATCTCAATTTGAAAAGTCTTAGGGAAGAATTCTGATTGGCCTTGCTTGGGTCAGCTGCCCACCTCTAACTCAATCAACTGTGGTCATGGGCAAAGGCCATTATTATTAATAATGTTGCCTGGCTGGGCACAGTGGCTCATGCCTGTAATCCCAGTGCTTTGGGAGGCTGAGGCAGGAGGACTGCTTGAGCCCAGGAGTTTGAGATCAACCTGGGCAAAATAATGAGATGTTGTCATTGCCACTAAAAATAAAAAAATTAGCTAGGCGTGGTGGCACGTACCTGTAGTCCTAGCTACTCAGGATGCTGAGGTGGGAGGATTGCTTGATCCCAGGAGTTCGAGGCTGCAGTGAGTTAGGGTCATGCCTCTGCACTCCAGCCTCGCAACAATGTGAGACCGTGTCTCCGAAATACATACACACATACATACATAAAAATAAAAAAATTGATAATGTTGTCTAAATATGAGTTAGCTTTCTTACTAACTACTCCTCACAGAGTTCCTACCGGACTGGTAGCCAACCCAAACCCTCATGTCACGATAACTTTTCCACATTACCTGCCACCGGGTTAATTCATAGAAAATCAAATAAGCTGAATGCTCAACTGTCAACTCACCACATTTACTAACAATAAAATAAAATAAACCTGGGTAGTTTTAATTTACTGATTTTCCCTTTGTCTTCATAGCAGTATTTTAAGTAATATTCAGTGTCCTTCCCCTGGCTCCCTGTTGCCAAAACCAGAGGCTGAAAACAGTAAATGATGATGGGGGCAGAGAGAGGAGAGTCCCAGAGGAGCAAGCGGGAAAACTGGGAAACAGGAACATATTTATAAGAAATACTCATAAGACTAGAGCCCTAGGATGATCTATTCGTTGAATATAATTAATTCATCTGAAAGTAGAGTCAAGAAAATATATTCATAAAGAATATTTCTGAGTATAAACAATTCTTTTGGCTATATTCTTTGTATGAATAAACAATATGTTTGCAGAAATCTATCTTTGTATTCAAGATAATCTTATTAATATATTTTTCTTGGGCCCCTGAATCTTTCCTCTCTCTGCACCTAAGTCTTATTAACTGCTATTCTTTTGTTTCTTTTTAACCTAAACAGCCTCAGTGCCTTCAACTTTTCCTCTTAGATGTGGCTTCTAGGTCTTTCCTCAGCTTGCACGTTTTCTTGTCTCATATATATATGCAAATATACATATTTATAAATATATATTGAAATATAGTTATGAGCCCTATGCAAATAAATGGGATAATGGGACAGACATCTCCTTAAACTCATGACCTACACTTATATTAATCGTTAGTATTATTAATGTTGTCTAACTGCATGCTAGCCTTCTGAATAAGGACCCCTCACAGTGCGTTCCTACTGAGCTTCTTGCCAGATAACCTTGTCTACATGCCTTGTCTACATAACTTTCCCCTGGCCTGGAGGAAAGATTTTTGAAAAGTAAAAATGAGACCCCGTCTTTGTATTCTAAGCCCTTATTTGTGAGTGGGAAACAAAGACCTAAGATTTACCATCATTTGAAAATGAGAATTTGAGACTGGGCGCAGTGGCTCACGCCTGTAATCCCAGCACTTTTGGGAGGCCGAGGTGGTCAGGTCATTGAGGTCAGGAATTTGAGACTGGGAGCAGTGGCTCACGCCTGTGATCCTAGCACTTTTGGGAGGCCGAGGTGGGCAGATCACTTGAGGTCAGGAGTTTGAGACCAGCCTGGCCAATGTGGTGAAACCCAGGCTCTACTAAAAATATAGCAAATTAGCCGGGTATGGTGGCATGTGTCTGTAGTCCCAGCTACTTGGGAGCCTGAGGTGGGAGAATCATTTGAACTGGGGAGGTGGAGGTTGCAGTGAGCCGAGATTGTGCCGCTGGACTCCAGCATGGGCGGCAGAGAGAAGCTCTGTCTCAAAGAAAAAAAGAAAAAAAAGAAAAAAAATGAGAATTTGTACTACTGAAGTTTTAAAATGGTTTTGGAATTATCAGTTACTTTTTTTCTTTTTTGAGACAGCGTCTCACTCTGTTGCCCAGCCTGGAGTGCAGTGGTGTGATCTCACCTCCCTGCAACCTCTGCCTCCTGGGTTCAAGTGATTCTCTTGCCTCAGCCTCCTGAGTAGCTGGGACTACAGGCGTGCGCCACCACCACCGGCTAATTTTTGTATTTTTAGTAGAGACGGGGTTTCACCATGTTGACCAGGCTGGTCTCAAACTCCTGGCCTCAAGTGATCCACCAGCCTGGACCTCCCAAAGTGCTGGGATTACAGGCATGAGCCACCGTGCCCAGCCTGTCAGGTACTTTTATACAGTTTGGCAGTAGTCCCAGTGTTGCTAGCATGGGCTTGATGCCCATTTTATGTAAGTCCCAGCAATACCATGTCTTGATGGTACAAATCTGTGTGCCTGTGTGATTATTCACTACATTTCTGCAATTCCCCTGTTTATTCAGTTACATCATGGATTCATTGAAGTCCTCTATGGCAAATTCTATGACTTAATTAGATTGTTATTTAACCACAGAAAAAGAAAGCGTATTATATTTCTAGACAATGTTTTCACCTGAACTTGAAAGCATTTCCCATCAGAGTCTAGGATTGGCGTGTGCTTCCGCTAACGCTTTCAATCTGCTTAATTCATTCCAACTTTCATTGCTGCAGGCACATGTCAAAATTAGCTTTCAAATACTGATTAAATCTCTGGCATAATTACATTGCTCTGCACCCCTGAGGCTTTTAATTCTTGAGTGTATGCTAAAAAGTGACAAAACTTCAGGAAAAAAAAAATGTATTTAATTTTCTAAAAGAAGCCCAGTGATAGGAGGAGGAATTATGCATGGATTGAGTTACATGGAGGTAGCCGATCATTTGAGCAAGTGGCTGATGCACAACTGAGCCACCAAAGAAGCTTCAGTCTCCCCAGCTCAGCAGATCCGGTTACAAGCACATCAGCTGGGCTCTTAAGGGAGGATAGGAAGAATATTAGCAACCAATCTTTGAGTCTCTGCCCCTCCAATGCCAAGGATCTTCATCTATGAAATGCGGATAATGACAGCTAATACTGTTACTGGGAGGTCCTTGCTCATAGAGCTCCCTAGATGGTGGCGGGCTGCTTCCAAGATAGTGGCAAGCCTCCTGTTCTCTGACCTGGGGTTCTTGGCCTCACAGATTCCAAGGAATGGAATCTTGGGCCATGCGGTGAGTGTTATAGCTCTATTAGAAGCCATGGGTCATGGAAGAGAACCGTGGAACCCAGTGACTAGTGTTCAGCTCAATTAGGACAAACCCAGGCACTTAGCCATGCAGGAACAATGGCAAGCCTTTAGCCCAATCGGGAGTGTCAATGGGCGCCTCACTGGATCAGGAGCACAGTGGATACCCTGCCAGATCTGGAGGGATGGAAGTCAGTGGCGGGTCTGTGATGGCGGCAAACAGCAGTGGTGGACGGCAAGCAAAAGCTCAGCTCGAGCCATAACAAACACAGAGCAGAAAAGTGCAGTTGCAAGATTTAATAGAGTGAAATAGAGTGAAAACAGAGCTCCCATACAAAGGGAGGGGACCCAAAGGGGATTGCCGTTGCCGGCTCGAATGCCTGGGCTTATATCCCAATCATTGTCCCTCCCTCCCGCTGTGCTCTCAGGCAACAGATGATTGGCTATTTCTTTACCTCCTGTTGTTGGCTAATTAGCATTTTAGTGAGCTCTCCTTACTATCTGATTGGTCATGTGTGAGCTAAGTTGCAAGCCCGGTGTTTAAAAGTGGAAGCGGTCACCTTCCCAGCTAGGCTTAGGGATTCTTAGTTGGCCTAGGAAATCCAGCCAGTCCTATCTCTCAATACGTACTGAGAGTTTACCATGGGGAGCTGTGGTTCTAAGCACTTTAGTCATTTAGGATCTTTGAGTCAGGCATAATGTTGGGAACAAGCCCCCCAAAATCTGGCCATAAACTGGCCCCAAAACTGGCCATAAACAAAATCTCTGCAGCACTGCAACATGTTCATGATGGCCATAATGCCCATGCTGGAAGGTGGTGGGCTTACAGGAATGAGGGCAAGGAACACCTGGCTGGCCCAGGGTGGAAAACTGCTTAAAGGCATTCTTAAGCCACAAACAATAGCATGAGCTATCTGTGCCTTAAGGACATGCTCCTGCTGCAGTTAACTAGCCCAATCTATTCCTTTAATTCAGCCCATCCCTTCATTTCCCATAAGGGATACTTTTAGTTAATTTAATATCTATACAAACAATGCTAATGACTGGCTTGCTGTTAATAAATACATGGGTAAATCTCTGTTCGGGGCTTTCAGCTCTGAAGGCTCTGAGACCCCTGATTTCCCACTTCACACCTCCATATTTCTGTGTGTGTGCCTTTAATTCCTCTAGTGCCACTGAGTTAGGGTATCCCTGACCGAGCTGGTCTCGGCAAGTGGTGTCCATCATGGGGGCTTGAATCCAGGTCAAAGCGTTGCCGGAGTGACGGTTGGAGAATGTGGAACTAGCTGGAGGACACCCGAGTACTCTTAAAGCAATCCCTGTGATGAGTAAGAAGGAGAGCTTGGAAGCGTCAGGGTAACAATGGGACAAGTGTGGGGTCTGGTTTGTTCCACCTTGGAACTTTTTCACACTGATGATGAGGAGGAAGGAGAGTATAGCCAAGTAACAGAAGAGGTTACAGAGCATGTTTGTTTACCAGCTAAAGCTAAAGTGGCAAAAGAAGGAGAGGTTCATCCCTACCCATCTGCACCCCCTCATTATTTTGAAGAAAAAGACCCTCCAGATCTTTCTTTTGTGGAGGACACTGGGTAAAAAGTAGTTGCCCCAGTGACTGTTCTAGCAGCGCTTTGATCGACTGCTCTTAGTTCTATTCAGGCCGGAATTCAGCAAGCTAGATGAGAGGGTGATTTAGAGGCTTGGCAGTTCCCTGTTAGAATACACCCCCCAGATCAACAGGGAAACATTATAGCTACATTTGAGCCTTTTCCTTTTAAATTAGTCAAAGAATTTAAACAAGCTATAAATCAGTATGGACCAGGTTCTCCTTTTGTAATGGGACTGTTAAAGAATGCTGTTTCCAGTCGGATGATTCCTACTGACTGGGACGCTCTTACTCGAGCTTGTCTAACTCCTGATCAGTACTTACAATTTAAAACTTGGTGGGCAGATGAAGCTTCCATTCAGGCTGCTCGCAATGCCCAGGTCCAACCTCTAATTAATATAACTGCAGACCAACTTTTGGGGGTTGGCGGCTGGGCTGGTTTAGATGCACAATTCATCATGCAGGTTGATGCCATAGAACAGCTTAGGGGAGTGTGCATTAGAGCTTGGGAAAAAAATTACTTCAGGTGGGGAACAATACCCTTCCTTTAGTGCTATAAAACAGGGACCCAAAGAAGCATACATTGATTTTATAGCTCGCTTACAGGAGTCTCTTAAAAAGGTGATTGCAGATTCGGCTGCTCAGGATATAGTGCTGCAGTTATTAGCTTTTGACAATGCTAGTCCCGATTGCCAGGCTGCTTTGTGACCTATCAGAGGGAAAGCACATTTAGTTGATTATATCAAGGCCTGTGATGGTATCAGAGGTAATCTGCATAAAGCTAGTCTGCTAGCACAGGCAATGGCAGGACTGAGAGTGGATAAAGGAAATACTCCATTTCCTGGAGCTTGTTTTAACTGTGGGAAGCATGGTCATACTAAAAAAGAATGTAGAAAAAATCAGCGAGTCAGGCCACCAGATAGGGGAAAAAAGAAAACTGCTGATCCTGAAATATGTCCAAAATGTAAAAAAGGAAAACATTGGGCTAATCAGTGTCCCTCCAAGTTTGATAAAGATGGGGACCCGATTTCGGGAAACACCATGAAGGGCCCGTCCCGGGCGCCATTCTAAACCGGGGCATTTCCAGCTCAGGCCATTCCCTCACCCCTGTACAATGTCTGTCTCCTGCCACAGCTGGTAGTGCCGCAGTAGATTTATGCTGCACAAAAGCTGTGAGCCTTCTGCCTGGGGAACCCCCACAAAAGATCCCAACAGGAGTCTGTGGACCCTTGCCAGTGGGGACAATAGGATTACTTTTAGAGGGTCTAGTTTAGGTTTAAAAGTGGTACAAATACATACAGGAGTCATTGATTCAGATTACAATGGGGAAATTCAAATTGTTGTATCTACTTCTGTTCCCTGGAAAGCAGAGCTAGGAGAGCGCATAGCACAGCTCCTGAATGTGCCGTATGTGGGAATGGGAAAAAGTGAAATTAAACGAACAGGAGGATTTGGAAGCACAAATAAACAAGGCAATGCAGCTTATTGGGTAAATCAAATTACTGATAAACGCCCTACCTGTGAAATAACTATTCAGGGAAAGAAATTTAAAGGTTTGGTAGATACAGGAGTGGACATTTCAATCATTTCTCTACAACACTGGCAGTCCATGTGGCTAATTCAGCCCCCTCAATTTAACATAGTTGGAGTTGGTAAAGCCCCTGAAGTATATCAAAGTAGTTATATTTTGCATTGTGAAGGGGCTGATGAACAACCTGGGACTATTCAACCAATTATAACTTCTGTACCTATAAATTTATGTGGAAGAGATTTATTACAACAATGGGGAGCACAAGTTCTAATTCCAGAACAATTATATAGCCCTCAAAGTCAACATATGATGCATAAAATGGGGTATGTCCCTGGTATGGGACTAGAAAAAATTTTGCAAGATTTAAAAGAACTGCTTCAAGAAGAAAGACAAAGTTCCCGCCAAAGATTAGGATATCATTTTTGATGGCGGCCATTGTTAAGCCTCCAGAACCTATACCTTTAAAATGGTTAACAGATAAGCCAATTTGGATACAACGGTGGCCGCTAAGTAAAGAGAAACTGGAGGCTTTAGAGAAATTAGTTACTGAACAATTAGAAAATGGGCACATAGCTCCAACATTTTCCCCTTGGAATTATCCAGTTTTCATAATTAAGAAAAAATCAGGTAAATGGAGAATGTTAACTGACTTAAGAGCCATCAGTTCAGTTATACAACCTATGGGAGTGTTACAGCCAGGATTGCCTTCTCCTGCTATAATTCCAAAAAACTGGCCTTTAATAGTCATAGATTTAAAAGACTGTTTCTTTACTATCCCTTTAGCTGAGCAAGACTGTGAATGGTTTGCATTTACAATTCCTGCAATAAACAACCTGCAGGCTGCTAAGTGTTTTCACTGTTTTACAGATAGGCCTAGTAATGGTAAAAATTACTATGCCCATTTTAGAGTTGGGAAAACTAAGTCCACTGAAAAGTAATGTAACAGCCCAAAGCCACCATCTGGGAAGTGGTGGATCCTGGATTTGAACCCAGCAGTCTGGTTCCTTAATCCACACTCTTAACCCCACACTGTATGGCATGGGAAAGCTGCTGCCCCTTCTGTCTTATGGAGGAATCAAATGTATGTGTGAGTCTTTTTGTGCTGAGTGAAAGGCTTTGCAAGCTCAGAAGCTCCATTGTGCTTTTAGAACCACCCAGCGCCCTGAAGTCTCATGCCCTCCCGTGAGGAGTTGAGCGAAGAGGCTGATGGACCCTCAGCCTCAGTGTGTGCTCAGATTTGCCGCTCTAGCAGAGGATCTTTGAGGAATCATTCCATCTTTCTGAGGCTCAGTTTCTAAGTCTATAAAAGTCAATGAATGCTGGGAGCACGAAGAAAAACTGTAGGGGGCCACTAATAGTTGCTGACATTTATTGAGCACTAACTACCTGCAGGTACCTGCAGGAAGCCCTTTAATGAGGTATGTCATCAGGCACACCTAATGGTGATGAGGCTCATTAGGCTCAGAGATTCACCCAACATCACCTAGGAAGTATTAGGATGTTACAGTCCATGTCCTTGACCCCTGGCGTGCTGCTCCCACTACAGACCTCCAGAGGAAGTGGTTTCCAAGTGTCTCTGCTCCCTGTCCATGGAACCTTCTTCGTGGCTACAATTTGGTGTCCACCCAGTTCCCCCAGTGTTTCCTTGAATGTTCATTTGGACACGATGAACTTGTTCCCAAGTGCACAGGGTCTCCTTAATCATCCCTCTCCCAGGCTTGCCCCATGTCTTCCCTTAGACTTCAACTTTCAGAGCAGTTGCTTTTGAGGGGGTGACAGTGAGAGTATTTTTCCTACTCTTTCCCTTTCCCCTATCTCTGCCTCTGGGTTTGGTCCTGAAACTCTGTATGGGGTTGGATGTTTGGGGTCTGTGATCCTGAGTGACTGAGCTTAGGGGGAGCTTAGGACACCAGACCTCTCTTGGCACAAAGAATAATGAACAGGGCAGGCCACAGGACTGTGCGGCAGAAAATGCGGGTTACACTCAGGGAATTATTTCAGAGAATGTGGCTGCATTAATGCTGCTAGCCCACATCTGAAGACTCTGGGGATGGCAGGGAGTAAGTGGGGCCCAATGCAGCGAGATAACCTGCCAGCCACAGGCTCATTGACTGCTCATAGGCCCCATCTCACTCTTAGTGTTGCAGGGAAACAAAAACCCACCTGCTCTTTGCTCTAAGTCAAATGCTTCTGCAGTGGAGTCTGCTTGGGCTCAAAGGCCATTTTAAGTGGAAAGGATGGTGAACAGACATTGTACAAATCAATTCTTTCTCGTATAAAATCAATGCTTTTCTTTCAAGGAGTTGAAAGAAGAAAGCAAATGCTGAATTTATGAAGCAGACATGATACTGTCTCATTCTACCCCCAGGGAAAACTGTTTTTCTCGTCTCCTCCCAGCTGGCTGGAAGAAACATCATGTCTTATAGGAATACTGTTGCTCATGCCTGGCTTCAACCAATTCTGGAAGTTGTCAAGCTTCCTTCATCTAGATTTAATTTAACCAGAAGCCACAGAGTGCTGTGGGGAACAGGAGACGGCTAAATTGCCATCCCTGGCTGGTCTCATGGGGGCAATTAATCCAAATAAATAAAACCCAAGAGAAAGACAAACATTAAATGAGAGCCAGACCACAGGACAGGAGAGGCATCAGGCTTTGGAGGAGTTGGGAAGAGGAAGAGGTCAGTGTGGGCTTGAAATGGTCCACTTTTTTCCTTGGTTTTATAAAGGAAACAGGATTTTAAAAGATAAAAATGATTGAGGATGCCCTTGGCTTATGAGGAGTGAGCACAGCCTAGGGAAAGTCACTGAGTTGGGAATGAACAAAGCTGACCTCTGGCACGGAGCTCTTTCCTCTTTTTTTATTCTTATGTGTCTGCAGCCGGCATGGTTTTCCAGTTTGAATAAAAGAGACATGTCATAAAGGTTAGGGACACCATTTGGAATCTTTTACTCTTTCAGGTGCCCATCAGTGTCACAAGAACACCCTAAGTACAGCTGAAAAGGTCCCTGAGTATGAGTTCTGGAGAGCTGGGGCCTTGGCCTCACTTTGCTACTGAATAGCTAAATGACCTTGGCCTGTCCTTCAGCCTGGCCTCAGCCTCCTCCTCTGTAAAAATTTCTTTTGCCTTCCAGTTTAGTTATCTTTCTCCCTGGGCTCCTTGGGAAGCCCCTGGGTGCCAAGGATGAATTCCTTAGCAGCCAGGGCCCCATGGCATCCGGGTGTGGTGAGATGGAGCCAGTGATGTGACGGCATCGTGTTGTCAATAGTTAGCTCTTCACCACCTTCTCCAACCAGAAGCACTTGGACTGTTCACAAAACTGGAGTTTCAATCTGAAATTACTCGGTCCTGAGGACAGCACCTGCTCTTACCCAGGCCCACCTGGGTGCCAGACTCAGCACTTGCTACATCCAGGCCTCACTCAACCCAGTAGCAAATGGCAAAGACATTAGTGAAAGGTACAGGCTTACCAAAGGTTATGCAGGAGATGGAGGAGACAAACCTCCCTCATGACATCTCTGTTCTTGCCCCTCAAGACTTCATCCATCTGTCCATCTGTCTATCTGTTCATCTACTCCCATATATTCATCCTATTTCCTATCTAGGGTAACTTCTCTCCCTCCCTCCCTCCCTTCCTTTTCCTCCTCCTCCTCCTCCTCCTTCTTCTTTTCTCTCTCTCTCTCTCCTTCTATTTCTTTCTCTCTCTGTCTCTCTTTCTCTCTTTATTGAGCAAGCAAATAATTATTTTTAGGGGAGCCTCTCTCCTTAAAATGCAGACTGATTATAAATAATAAATCATTTCCAATAGGTGAGAAAAACAGAGTGGAGATGAAGCAGGACTAGAGAAATAACAGGAAGGCAAGAGTGCATCTTGTTTCCAAATATGTGCTTTGAAACCCTCTGTACTCACATGAAATGTCCACACATGGGGCTTTGAGAGCCCTCAGCACTAAGTGGCAGGTGTCGTCAGTTGCACGATTCCCAGCCTGTAGTCAGTTGCATGATTCCCAGCCTGTGCATTCCCTTAGGGGAAGTGTAATTGATGGCAGTGGGAGGCAGACAGGTTCTTAGGAGGGAATGGATGGGTCCCTGGTGAAACCCCACCTTCAAGCCAGGAACAGAGGGAAGCCTGGGGAACAGGCTGCCAATTCCAGGTGAAGTCTGTGACCTGGAATGAGAACTTGTCTGATGCCTTTTGGCCAGTCAAGTGGTGCTTTTCCCTGGCCTGCCCATAGACCAATCAGCACACACTTTCTCCATTCTGAGCCCATAAAACCCCCAGACTCAGCCAGACTCAGACTACCTGTCCGACTACCTGCCTGCAGATAGGAGCTACTCACTTCAGGTCTCCTCTCCACTGACAGCTGTTGGGTTGACCAACAAAGCTCTTCTCTACCTTGCTCACCCTCCAGTTGTCCCTGTAACCTCATTCTTCCTGGACATGGGACAAGAACTTAGGACCCACTGAATGGCAGGAGCGAAAGGAGCTGTAGCACTTTCCTGGCTGGGTTGCTGAGCTGTGGGTGGGAGCTAAAGGGCTGTAACACATTCCTGGCTGAGCTGCAGGTGGTGACATGTTCCTGGACTGTGGGAGTAAAGAGTGGCAACCCTTCTGGGGGCCCAGACCTTGGGATTCCCTGAGCCAGAGCTATAACACTATAGCCCTCCCACCCTCTGCTGGCACTGGGTGGCTGCCCCATGTGAAAGGAAGCAGCAGTGGGGCTGGGCCAGTTCAGCAGCCATGGACTGGAGTGGGGAGGCAGGACAGAAAGAGCTATGCCACAAACAGGCTGAAACATACCTTTTGAAACATGGCCCCTGGTCACCACATTGTGGGTGATAAGAAAGAGACAAGCTGTGGTCCTTCTGGGAGCCCAGACCTCGGGGCTCCCCAAGCCAGGGCTGTGATATGCTGTAACACCCTCTTTGGGGCTATGCAGTTCCTAGCATCTCCAGGCTTTCAAGCACCACTGTGTTCCACTCATCCAGATGCTGGTGCCCACAGCAGAAGCTGCCATGGTACATCTGGTCCAGCCGCAGCCTCACACAGAGCTGGTGCCTGTGCTGGTGCCTGGAGCCACCCACTGTGCCGCAGCAGCCAGGGTGCCTGGCTGTGTGCAGTGGCCTGACCCCGCACTCACTTGCTCACACGCCCCTCGCTGCTCTGCACCTGGCTTGGCACCTGGCTTGGCACCTGGCTAACTGTGGGATCTGGGCCAGTAGTATGGGCCAAGTGCAGCCTGCTGGGCCAAGTGAGTGGAACAAGCCCAGCAGGCATGAGCAAAACTCAAGCAGAGGTGCCACCAGCCACAGAGGTTTCTGGCTGGCAAAGTGACACCTGAAGGGTCCTGTGACACAATATGGCAGATGACTAGCTGTCTCCAGTAGTCACTTTCTCCATCTTTATAAGCAATAGAATTGTATTGCTTGGCTGTGTTCCCAAGCCTCCCTTGCAACTAGGGATGGCTGTAGAGGTTTTGGGCAGAAGGGGTGTCTTACTCCTGGGTCTTCCCATGGTAAAGATTGGGCATGTGCTTCCCTGGTTGTCTACATCCTTCCTTCTGATGAGCAAGTGAAGAGAACTAGACCCAGAGATGAAAACCACACATTGAGGAAAACCACACATAGCTCCCACCAGTCCTGGACACCTGTTGCTGGGCTACTTCAAGAAGGAAAATAAATGTTTCTCTTGGGGCCTACATGAGGGTGGAGGGTGAGAGGAGTGAGAGGACCAAAAAACTATTGGGTATTATGCTTATTACCTGGGTGACAAAATAATCTGTACACCAAACCCCCACAACACTCAATTTACCTATATAACAAACCTGCTCATGTACCTCTGAACCTAAAATAAATGTTAAAAAACAAACAAAACAAAAAAAGAAATGTTTCTCTTATTGAAGCTACTATGTATTTGGGGTCTCTTAGAAAAGCAGCTTAGCCTGAATATAAATGCAACAACTGCTCTTGTACTAAGAGAATGAGATGCTATCTCTTCAACCCATCCTTTCCACACTGATTTGAAGTGTCACCTTTATCACAGGCTATGCTGTTTTCTCTGGAATACAAAGCATCAGTTAGAAGCAGTGAACTAGAAATACACGTTCCCAAATAGATAGACCTTATAAGCATAGTACTGAATGAAAAAACGATTACCCACAACAAGATTTATGGCACAGTAACATCTGTGTAAATTAAGCCTCTCTCCAAACCCACACTATTTTATTTCGAGGATATACACATTTATTCAAGGACACATATGAAATCATTAGAGTCAATGTCCAAGGAGAGGGATAAAGGAGGAAAAAATAGACATTTACAAGAGAAGGGCTTTGCTCATATGATGATAATGGGCATACACTGAGGAGTAGGGCTAACTCCCCACCTGAAGTTAACACACACACACACACACACACACGCACACACACACAAATATGCACCCTCACCCCCGAATACATGCACACCCACACTGTGAAGAACAGGAGTCGGGGGGATTTGGGTGACCAAAACGCTATCTGGAACCCATGGCCAGGGTGAGGCATTTCCATTAGACAAACCAAGATGAGGTTGGGCACATCCTAGACAGATCCCTTCAGGGCCTGATTTTGGCCTGAGCTTCATAGAGAGGTTTTCTTAAATGATACTGGAGTGTCTGCTCAGATGCACTGACTCAGATGCCAAACGAGGGCGGCAATTCTGGGCACCCAACTGGAGGCAAGATGAAGAAGCTTTTGGCACAACACTTCTGAAACAGAAATGTGGGCATCCATCACCTGGGACCTTGTTAAAATGCAGATCCTGATTCAGGAGGTTTGGGCTGGACCTGAGCTTCTCATTTTTCTCCAAATCCCAGAAGCTGCTGCTGCTGCCCTACGAATCACACCTTGGGCGGTGAGCCCCTAAAATATATAAATGCATTTTTGGTAGGCCAGTAAATAGAATTAAGAAAAAATAAAAGGAAGAAATGGAATCAAGAAGCTCTTGAGGTCCTAGCATTTTCCTAGGATTGTCAGCTGCTGAAACCCTTGATTTATGACTAGACAGTTTCCAGAAAGTGTTTAATTGCTTCGTATCCTCTGTGTTTTCTTTATCATTAATGAAGATACTTGCATAAGAAACATCTCAGGGAACTCTCTAGCTGTTTAATTTTGTGGATTTGATGTAAGAAAAAGCCCCACCACGTCCGTTAATTATGTTCATGAAATTTGCCATATGAGAAAAAAGTAGCTGGGGAAGCTGGTAGAAAGACAGTTATAAATTAAAAAAGAAAATCTTGCATGAAAAAGCATCACTGTAACAAGAAAAGCTTTCACGTGGCTGGGAAACGCTTGAAGAGTGTGAGTTAGTAATTGCTTTGATTGGATCGGGTGAATCATAGGAATCGAACAAACACCACTTACTAAACTCAGAAGACTGCCAACGATTGCTCAGGCTGACTTGCCTCACGGTGCTTACAGCTTGAGAGCGGAAACTTTGCTGGGAGTACGTGTGAATGAAATGATTTCCTCTGGGATTCTTCCCTCAGTGAATTGTGAATCCAAGGGCCTAAAGTTCTTTCCTAGATATGTAGGAAGGCCAGACCTGTGGAGAAAAAGCTAAAGTGAGTCTGAGGAGGATGTCTTGAGGATATCAGATAGATATACAGCTTTTTAAAAGGTGGAAGTGAGGCAAGGTGTCATTCAGGTGTGTGCAGAGAAGTGGTGTCATCTAGGTGTGTGGAAACTAGACAGGAATATCTCAGAACCACAGTCTCTGACTCCTGGGCTGTCAGAGCTTATAGAGACCTTAGGTATTGTCTAGTTCTCTTTCCCCAATATGATTTTAGAGATAAGGGAATGGAGATGCTGAGTTGGGCAGGGCTTGCTCTGGGTGACTTGGATAGTTACTCTCAATGTGGGGATTTGCACACAGGTGTCGTGGCTTGCAGGCCTGATAACACTACTGTCTCCCTTTGTGTCTCTTCAGGCTGTCTTTCTTCCAGTTCATTCCCTAGCTCACTCCAACAGGAGCCTGGCTGGAGTCTTAGTAAGCCCAGTTGATCCAGGGGGCCAGTGACTTCAAATATGGCCTCAGATACTTTATTGGCTGTGGAATTCTGAGCTTAAGTGAAGTCTCCCATGGGCATCTAAATTAAAAAAAAACAACAAATTAAAATAGAGGTGCCTCCGCTGAGCTCAGAACCAGGTGGATAGCAGTGCAATGGTCAATGCAGATGCCAGATGGTTTTTACCATCCATAAAAGCCATTTCTGGTTGATAATGAAGGAGGGTGAGAAGCAAAATGAGAACGCAAATTGCCTTGTCCCTGTCTTTGGACAGAATGTAATACAAATGGTTTTCAAGTGTTTTGCTTTGGTCTCTGTGTTTATTTAATTATGTACTTGTATATATCATCTACCCAAAAAGACTAAGCTGAGATACATCATTGATGCTGCTAATATTTTAATATCTGAGTGTTGGTAAGAGACCAATAGAAAGTTAAAAAATGAAGGCCTGCTAAGACCCCAAATCAGGCAGGTTGGTCAATTACCTATTTTAATGCGGGACATCGGGTTCTACTGGGTGACCCAATGTCTCTCCCAGGAGAATTCATCCTTTTCAGTAGCCTCCATGAAGCCCTGGTTGACAGTGAATTGTATAAGGACAATGACAGCTTGCTGTGTCCATGGGAGCTCTGAACAAGTGTGGATGCTCACCAGAAGAAAGGGGAACATGCAGGGAAGACCAAGTTTGGGGGACATGAGGACCTTTCCTGGCATTGGTAAAGAATGCTGTTTAGTTCAACAGCAGTGTTCCTTTCCACACTTGCCTGTTATAAGAACCCATGCAATATTTAGTGAGCTCTTACAATTCATTAAGCAAAAGAGAGTCCCCTGCAGTACCGGTGAGGGTAAATTGGATCATATCTTGTGACTCATAGATTTCCCTTCGCTGAGTGTCTCCCTGGAGAAACCTCCCCAAGGAGGCATATAGGAACATGTCTATTGTAGTGAGGGTTGTAATAACAAACTGTTGCAAACAATCTAAATGTCCATCAACACGATTTCTTTCCCATCGGTTCAGATACATGTATGTAAACGCACAGGGAAAGGTCTAGAAAGGCAGGCGCAACCACTGAGGGAGAGATGGAGATTGAGGGTGAAAGTCAGGCTTATCTGCTTTTTATTAAACAGAAGAATGCATTCACGTGCTGCTTATATCATCAAAAATCATTTTTTTAAAAAAGGTAGAATCTAGAGAATGCACTGAGCAGGTACGATACAGTTTTCTTCCTGTATCTATCATGCAAAGAGAAAGGGAGGGAAGGCTGAGATCAGCTGTTGGGCTCTCTAGGCAGGAGGGCAGGCTGGGTTTGCATCTGCTCTGTGCTCCTGGCTGATATTCCAGTCATTTGAGGAGGAGGGAGCCAGGCTCATGGATTCACCTGCTAATAACAGACTTTAGGATAATGGTTCTTACCCTAAATGTGTCAGAATAACTCAGAGTGCTCATTAAAAATTTGTTTTCCCAGGCCTCACCCTCAGTGGTTCTGATTTAATGAGCCTGTCTTGTGGTCCAGCACTCTGCATTCTTAATAAGCACCAGAGCCGATTCTGACGAAGGTGGCCTTTGGGCCACACTAAGAGAAAAAAGATACTTTCCTATTATTTACCCTTTCCTAAGACATTGCCTCATGGTCTCCTTAAGGATGAAATTTAGGGTTGTTTCTCTTGTGACAAAGGTCCACTAGGCAAGATGGGGCACAGGGAGGATCTACTGTCCTACCCAGGCTGCCAAACTCCCAGCCCTGAATGTCACATGTGTGTGCCTGCATGCACATGTATGACACAATGGAAAAAACACCCAAGGGCTATTCTCATTCTCCACTTTGTCTAAAAAAAATCAGGAAAATATCTCACGCCACATAAGGCCACCAGCATGAACTTAGATGTGTTCAGATAATAATTCAGAGGGAAGCATAATGAGATGTGGTTTGGGTTCATCACTGTGCTTTGGCAGGAGACGTATATTAATGGAAGCCCAAATGAAGAGCTTCTGCAAGGTCAAGGTCCCCATCTGAATGTAACTGCAAAGAGCCCTTCACTGCTACATATCACAGTGCAGATGTCAGACGGTTTTTACCATCCATAAAAGCCATTTCTAGTTGATAATGAAGGAGGGTGGGAAGCAAAATGGGAAAGCAAATTGCCTTGTCCCTGTCTTTGGGAAAGAATGTAATACAAATGGTTTTCAAGTGTTCTGCTTTGGTCTCTGTGTTTATTTATGTATTTGTGTATATCATCTACCCCTAATAGGCTAAGCTGAGATACATCATTCATGCTGCTAATATCTGAGTATTGATAAGAGACCAATCGAAAGTTAGAAAATGAAGGCCTGCTAAGATCCTGAATTGAGCAGGTTGGTCAATTATGTATTTTAAGGGTGGTATCTTTGCACAGAGTGCCACCAGAGAAGGTGCCCTAGCTGGGGCCTGAATCTTCAGGAATTCAGGGAGGTCCAGGGATGGCTGGAGAGGGATGCTGGTGATCAGAGAACCGAGGGAAGGGAATGGAGCCACGGTAAAATTCTTTTTTTTTTTTTTTTTTTTTAGATGGAGTCTCGCTCTGTTGCCCAGGCTGGAGTGTAGTGGCGTGATCTCGGCTCACTGCAAGCTCCACCTCCCAGGTTCATGCCATTCTTCTGCCTCAGCCTCCCGAGTAGCTGGGACTACAGGTGCCCGCCACCACACCCGGCTAATTTTTTGTATTTTTTAGTGGAGACGGGGTTTCACCGTGTTAGCCAGGATGGTCTCGATCTCCTGACCTCGTGACCCGCCCGCCTCGGCCTCCCAAAGTGCTGGGATTACAGGCGTGAGCCACCATGCCTGGCTGGTAAAATTCTTTATAGGGCCCAGCAACTCAGCCTGCCTGAGCCTCCCCACAGCCCTGGATAATTATCCAGCCCTGGATAATTGCAGCAAAAATAGGCCCTATTATCAGCATCACTCATGGGCCACTTGGGATATTTTTAAAGACATACATTTCAAAAATAGATAAAATGATCAGAAAACAGGAGAAAGGGATGGTGCCCTGTAGAAATTTTACCCTGATGCTCTAACCCGGGGCCTCTTAGGGATGCAGGGAATCATAGAGAGCCCCTCCCCTGGGAAGAAAGGATGATACACAGGTGGCTGGTGAAAGAGTGAGGAATGGTTCATCTGTGCCATCTGAGAAAATAAACTCATGGAGATTCATAATGGGCCCACATTGTTGTGTATGTTGTATACAAACATAGAAAGAGAGAGACACAATTAAGCCACATGTGCAGTGTTGATATAGCTGAGTTAAAAAATCGTTATGAACACTTTAAAGACCTTTGTGCATTTAAATAAATATGATCTGTAAGAGGCAACACAATTCTAATTTACTAAAGCAATTAGTAAATTCCCCAGTGAGTATTCTTATCTCTCTTTCATAGTATGTGGTAGTAGCATTTATCATGGTTCATGCATCACAGTGATTTTTGTAGACTTCTCTCTCGCTCACTAGACTGCAAGTATTTAGACAATGATGACATTTTTTCTTTGGTCTCCGATTCTTTTCTGTAATATCTGGTCCTGGGCTTTGCATGCTTGGTAAACAATGATTGAATCAAGTAGACTTAAAAAACCAGCAAATTCTTCTAACCACAAAGTTTGTCACATTTGAGTGGAAGAATTGGGAATTGCACCCCAAAAACCTCCTTGACAAGAGGTGGCACCATAAGGCAGGACAAAAGGGTTCTCCAAGAGTAGCCACTGTCCCTATGCGCCAGCTGCATTCCTTCCCACGTGATTTATTTATTTATTTATTTATTTATTTTTGAGATGGAGGCTCATTCTTTCTCCCAGGCTGGAGTGCAGTGGCACGATCTCGGTTCACTGCAACCTCCGCCTCCTCAGTTCAAGCGATTCTCCTGCCTCAGCTTCCCTGAGTAGCTGGGACTACAGGCGCATGTCACCATGCCCAACTAATTTTTGTATTTTGGTTTCGCCATGTTGGCCAGCTGGTCTCGAACTCCTGACTTCAGGTGATCCACCTGCCTCAGCCTCCCAAAGTGCTGGGATGAGAGGCGTGAGCCACTGCGCCCAGACCTTCCCACGTGTCTTATCACTGGGTTTTCCCAGCATCCCCCAGAGGTAGGGATTATTAGATTTTCCAAAACTGGGGCTCTTCCAGAGTACAGAATTTGTTCAATGACTCACATTCATAGTGGGAGAGCTGTCATTCAAGCTCAACAACTGTGTGTTATTTCTTATTCTGACTTGGAGCTTTGTGATGAGTTACCTCCTCCCTTTGGTAATTGGCTTTGGCTTATGTCTGGGCTTTCCTCTTTTTTAAAACATCATTTTTCTCCACTTGACCTGTTGCTATTTCAAGAGTGAGAGGACAGCCTGGGAAATGAAATGTTTTCAAAATCTAATGATGAGTATGTCTGGAGGCTGCGACAAAAGGCATTTGCTCAAAGGCATCTGAAGGAAACACGGTTTTCTTCACATTTGTATGAATGGTCGTATCCGTTCTTACACTGCCTACCACAGGCTGCTCTGCTTTAGGTGGCCAGTCCTGGTGTGGCCAGGCAGTGAGTTGGAAAAGCTTTTAGAACTGGTGCCTGGCTCAGCCTGAGGAGCCATGGTGGCATCTGGCTGTTGGAAAGCACACAGGGCAGGTGTAGAAGACAAAAACTCACTTTGGGAGTGCTTCTGCTCTGTTATTACCTGGCCTTAGACAAGTGTCAAACAATTGTGCTAGCAATTAGCTCTTTGTGTCTGTAGTCAAAACTGATATCTAGTGGTTTCCTGTATATTTGGGCTAACTACAATGTATCAGCATGGACTTAGTTGATGTGAAATCTTCAGATCCCTTTAACCAAGCTTCCTAAAACTCTAACTGCTGTCCTTACTTCTGTCGTCTCTGTCTTCTGTTTTCCACATAGTGTCACCTATTATCATCAGCAAAGACCATCCCCTGAAGTTCCTATTGAGAGACAGGACTAGCTGGATTTCCTGGGCTGACTAAGAATTCCTAAGCCTAGCTGGGGAAGGTGACCACACCCACCTTTAAACACGGGGCATGTAACTCAGCTCACACCCGACCCATCAGGTAGTAAAGAGGGATCACTAAAATACCAATTAGGCTAAAAGCAGGATGTAAAGAAATAGTCAAATCATCTATTGCCTGAGAGCACAGGGGGAGGGACAATGATCAGGATATAAACCCAGGCATTCGAACCGACAGTGGCAACCCCCTTTGGGTCCTCTCCCATTGTATGGGAGCTCTGTTTTCACTCTATTAAATCTTGCAACTGCACAGTCTTCTGGTCTGTGTTTCTTCCAGCTCAAGCTGAGCTTTCACTCGCCGTACACCACTGCTGATTGTGGTCGTCACAGACCTGCCGCTGACTTCCAGCCCTCTGGATGCAGCAGGGTGTCCGCTGCACTTCTGATCCAGCAAGGCGCCCATTGCTGTTCCGGTTCAGGCTAGAGTCTCACCATTCATTGTTCCTGCACGGCTAGGTTCCTGGGTTTGTCCTAATCGAGCTGAACACTAGTTGCTGGGCTCCATGGTTCTCTTCTGTGACCCACAGCTTCTAATAGAGCTATAACACTCAGCGCATGGCCCAAGGTTCCATTCCTTGGAATCCACGAGGCCAAGAACCCCAGGTCAGAGGGCAAGAAGCTTGCCGCCATCTTGCTTGGGAGTGGTCCACCACCATCTTGGGAGCTCTGGCAGCAAAGACCCACTGGTAACACTGTGGCCCAAGGTTTTGTTTCCTATATGGGATGGGAGCAAGAGACATTTGGGGTAAGGCATGAAGATCTGTTTAGCTTAAACATGATAAGGTGTGAGTTGTAACTAAATTCTCTAGAGCTTTCTTAATAAACCATAGGGGGAGGGGTTCCTATATTTATTCAATCTCATTTGAACCTGCTTGTATTTTCAGTCTTTGCAGGTACATCTGCCATTCATTCATAGGCAGTAAAGTATAGTAGTTGAGTGGTGTGGTGCCAGAATCAGGCAGATCTAAGATGAAATTCCAACCCCACTGCATATTAGATGTGCCATTATGGTTAGTTTCTTAGACTTGAGAGCCAGTTTTCTCATCTGTAAAATGGGTATAATAATAATTTTGAGGGAACTCAAATGAGACAATTTGTGTGATGTACTTAGCAATGCCTGGCACGCCTAAAGCCCTAAGTAAATGGTAACTATTTTTATTCATTCAATAAAAAAAAAAAAGAAAAGAAAAACACATGTATTGGGTATCTGCTGGGCTCGTGGCATGTTGTAGGTACAAAATATATCAAGACATTGGCCCTGTCCATAAAGAATTTACAGTCAGGGTTGGTGGAGGCAGGGAAGCTAAACACTTCTGTAATTTCAAGGTAGAAAGTAATAAAAGACAGAAAGATTATGGAAGGGAGAAGTCTTTGAGAACAGTCATCTTTGGGTTGGGTCTTGTAGGATGTGAAGAATGTGGACAGGTAGAGTTGAGTGGGGATTAAACAACTGACATTGTGGAGAAAAGAAATAAAGCCTAAGAGGGGAATTAGACAGGAATGGTGAGGATATCTCAGCACCCAGCAAAGTTTGGCTTGTACCTAGGGAGTAAAATGGACAGAGGTGGGAAGCTAGACCAAAAAAATGAGGGTGTATCAGAAAGGGAGTGCACACTGGTTGGAAATACCATGTGAAAGCATCTGGCCTTGGTTGGATGGGCTATTGAAGACTTTTGGAGAATGGGAGGAAGTAAAATCCCATAGTTTGCTGTCTACTGTATGAAGTATTACCTTTCCTTCATTTGTCCTAATTTTTTTGTTTATTTATGCTCTCTCAGGTTTTTGGAGCATTCTTAGTACTGGACAGTCTGAACATCAGCATGATTTAATCATGATGTGCTGGCTGGGAGAGGGACTAGCCTTAACTCCAGTGAGGAGAAGAGGGAATGAAGCCCTAATAGGCCACATTAAATCTTCATTCCCTCTTCAAAGGACAGCTGTTCACTTCCTTTCCACCTTGCAAATATTGATAATACTAAAATGCTTGCCCAACTTTCTTTGGAATTTGGCAAATGATCAACTCTTTCCTCTGGGGGGGGGGTGCCCCAATATTGAAACTTCAAATATCCATGTTTACATGACCTTCAGTTATTGACAAAGTTGTCCTCATATTATTACTTTTACTATTATATATGATAGTTGACCAATATAATGATATTGACCAGAATGATGGCTCTAGTTAGGAGGCCTAACAACATCCCAAATCCTTTTTCACTGACTTTATTGCAATCTCCTCTGCTTAAGAGATTTTGAAACAAAAGAGTGCCCCTGCTCTTGGGTGCATAAAACCCTGCAGGTGAAAATGATGAGAAAAATTACTGGGCAAGGTATTAGGCGGCACTGATTGTATCCTATTTAGAGCTCTGCAATAAAAATATATATATAATACTGAGACTGGGTGCAGTAGCTCATGCTTGTAATCCCAGAACTTTGGGAGTCTGAAGCAGGAGGATTGCTTGAGCCTAGGAGTTCAGTCAGCCTGGGCAACATGGCAAAACCTCACCTCTACAAAAACTAAGGCCAGGCGCAGTGGCTCATGCGTGTAATTCCAGCACTTTGGGAGGCCGAGGCGGGTGGATCACGAGGTCAAGAGATCAAGACCATCCTGGCCAACATGGTGAAACCCCGTCTCTACTAAAAATACAAAATTATCTGGGCATGGTGGCACGTGCCTGTAGTCCCAGCTACTCGGGAGGCTGAGGCAAGAGAATCGCTTGAACCCGGGAGGCAGAGGTTGCAGTGAGCTGAGATCACACCACTGCACTCCAGCCTGGCGACAGAGCAAGACTCCGCCTCAAAAGAAACAAATAAACAAACAAAAATTAGTCAGGCACGGTGGTATGCACCCGTAGTTCCAGCTACTTGAAAGGCTGAGAGGTGGGAGGATGGCTTTGGCCTGGGAGGTTGAGGCTGCAGTGAGCCATGATTGTGCCACTGCACTCCAGCCTGGGTGACAGAGTGAGATCTTGTCCTAACATATACATGTATGTACACACACACTGGTTTTAGCTAAATTGATTGTAACTCAGGGACCGTGAGCTTAGGATGGATAGAGGTGCATAACATTGATTACTTTTGTTCCAATATTGACTTTTTTTTCTATATGAGTGATTCATTTAAATTTGGAGGGCGGAATAAATTGCTATTAATTTCCAGTCTAACTGGAATATCTGCAGCCACAGATGACAAAGTACAAGGACTTATCAGAGAGGAGACAATGAAGCTCCATGCTCTGGAAACAGGAAACAAGAGGCTGGGGGAATGAGATAGCTTCTAAGGAGGGAGCTTACAAAGGCACCTCCTTCCCTGGCTCTTGCCCCGTGGGCCAGGCTAATTTGTATTTCAATGAGGACTTAATACTACTGTAGATTTTATGAAACGCCTAAGCTTCTCAAATGTTTGTTACTTTTGTTACCCTAGCTGAAATCTGCAATTACCAGTATTTTTTAAGAATCCTAAAATGAAGAGAAGAGGCCTGTGGGTGTTCAGTCAAGGAGGGAGAGGATCGAGTCCCAGTCCAGGAAATACTCTGTGCTGGGAGAAGCAGCCAGATACGGCACAGGTCGCGGTAGCCGAGAAAGAAAGCGAGAGAAAGGGTGAGCGGGGGAGTCGCTAGGCCAGACACTGAAGTGTGCCTGTGTAGAATAACTGGCAGGAGAGCTGCATTTTCTGACCCCGGGAGGTAAAAGACAACGCCGTTCTTGGCACTGAGTGCGGTGACCAGCAAGAGGAGCAAAAGTCATGAGTCTCCGACCCCCAAGCCCCCGGCTCAGCTGCCTCCACTCCACCCTACTCTTCTCAGCCCCAGCCCAGAAAGCAGGCAGCGAGGCAGGTCTTTGAACCGGACCAGGTTCCTTCCCCAAACACCTCGGATCCAAAGAGGGGCAGGAATTCCCTAGTCATTGTCCCCTGCCCCTCCCCACAGCATCCGCCCGAGGCGCGGCAGATCCAGCGGAAGCTGTCCATGGTGCTGACTCCTGCCCTTGGCTTGGCCGGACCCGCCGTCCGCTGAGCGCGCTGCAGCCAAGCAGAGGGCTCGTGTGGCGGGGCCGCGGGAGGGTGAGGGTCCTCAGGTCCGCGACCAGCTCCAGGCTCTGCTGTTAAATCCCAGCCCGAGCCCTCTAGCGTCTCTGCCCTCCGCAACCTGGCCGCTAGGCAGGACCCAGCGCTTAAGAACGGGTCAGTCGTGCCTCTCTCAAGCCCCCAGCTGCATTGCAATCTCCCACCGCTACTTCCTCCCCCGCTCCTTCCCTCCTAAGACTGCGCCGGGTCCTCCCAACAGCCTGACGCTTCGCGCCTCTCCTCCGCGCTCCTCCACTGTGCGCTTCTCCGGAGCGTGACCCTCCAGGGGCCTTGCAAGCTCCTGCAGTAGAGATTCGTCCTCTTCGCTACTCTGGCCAGGTTTCCCGGCCCCTCCTCCCGTTTCGGATTCCATCCTCCCCGCACTGTCCTCTTCACTAGTTCTCTAAGCACCGAGCATGGCAGAGCGCGCTCCACCCCCATTTTCCATACATGGGAGCTGGAGTCGGGGGCGGAGCTGAGGGGAGGCACTCCCAGTCCCTCTCAGAAGCTGCTAGCCCACTGGCAACATTTTGATCCGTTCAGCTCCCGCGGAGAAGCGAGACCGTGGGCAGAGGACTGCCGGGGGCCAGCAGAAATTCTGTCCCTTCTTCCCGCGAGCGCTTTCCCGCCCTCCAAACCCCACTCCCAGGTAGGATCGCTCTCTTGAGTCTGCCTGCGTGGACTGCGAGGACCATAAATAGAGGCGGAAGCGTTTAAATAAGGCGTGTGTCCTAACCGTGCTTAGGTTTATTTTACAGAGGTGAGAGGACAGCCCTTTTTGTTACTTTTGCTGTTGTTCTGTGGCCGGTTATTCCCAAGGGAGGACTCAGGCGATGGGGGAGGGGCGCGGCTGGTGTAGGAGGTCGGATGGAGAATGGGAAGGGAAGTGATGGACTTTGATTACCTTTGAACAGGTGGCCATGGCCTCATCGCCCACTCGGGGCCCCAGGGTTTCTGACTTATTTTCTGGGCTGCCCCCGGCGGTCACAACTCCCGCCAACCAGAGCGCAGAGGCCTCGGCGGGCAACGGGTCGGTGGCTGGCGCGGACGCTCCAGCCGTCACGCCCTTCCAGAGCCTGCAGCTGGTGCATCAGCTGAAGGGGCTGATCGTGCTGCTCTACAGCGTCGTGGTGGTCGTGGGGCTGGTGGGCAACTGCCTGTTGGTGCTGGTGATCGCACGGGTGCGCCGGCTGCACAACGTGACGAACTTCCTCATCGGCAACCTGGCCTTGTCCGACGTGCTCATGTGCACCGCCTGCGTGCCCCTCACGCTGGCCTATGCCTTCGAGCCACGCGGCTGGGTGTTCGGCGGCGGCCTGTGCCACCTGGTCTTCTTCCTGCAGCCGGTCACCGTCTATGTGTCGGTGTTCACGCTCACCACCATCGCAGTGGACCGCTACGTCGTGCTGGTGCACCCGCTGCGGCGGCGCATCTCGCTGCGCCTCAGCGCCTACGCGGTGCTGGCCATCTGGGCGCTGTCCGCGGTGCTGGCGCTGCCCGCCGCCGTGCACACCTATCACGTAGAGCTCAAGCCGCACGACGTGCGCCTCTGCGAGGAGTTCTGGGGCTCCCAGGAGCGCCAGCGCCAGCTCTACGCCTGGGGGCTGCTGCTGGTCACCTACCTGCTCCCTCTGCTGGTCATCCTCCTGTCTTATGTCCGGGTGTCAGTGAAGCTCCGCAACCGCGTGGTGCCCGGCTGCGTGACCCAGAGCCAGGCCGACTGGGACCGCGCGCGGCGCCGGCGCACCTTCTGCTTGCTGGTGGTGGTCGTGGTGGTGTTCGCCGTCTGCTGGCTGCCACTGCACGTCTTCAACCTGCTGCGGGACCTGGATCCGCACGGCATCGACCCTTACGCCTTTGGGCTGGTGCAGCTGCTCTGCCACTGGCTCGCCATGAGCTCGGCCTGCTACAACCCCTTCATCTACGCCTGGCTGCACGACAGCTTCCGCGAGGAGCTGCGCAAACTGTTGGTCGCTTGGCCCCGCAAGATCGCCCCCCATGGCCAGAATATGACCGTCAGTGTGGTCATCTGACGCCACTTAGCCAGGCCTTGGTCAAGGAGCTCCACTTCAATCGGCCTCCGAGGACACCACTCGAGGTCAACCTGCAGAGCTTATTCTCAGCACCAGAGCGAGCTAAGCCAACATAGGGCAACATTTCCAGCCCAGCCCTCTTGTCCGGCTGTCTGTCTTGTTCTTGTGTCTTTGTAAAATGTTAAGTGGGCTTTGGTGAGAGTCTTGCTCTTTGTTTGGGGGAGCCAGAGAGAGGGAAGAGGATTTATTATTTCTTCTTTATGCCCTTGAAGGACCAACAAAACTTTTTCTCCACGTTCAGAAAAGTATTTCAGAACCATCATTGCCTTCCTGGCGTCCCCTCCTCCTGCTCGTTGGTGAAATGAACAATATGAATGGGATTTAAAAGGAATGCGTTGGGCTTGGTAAAGATTTTCAGTTTGCCTTTAGAAAAACGACCCAGCTGAGAGGACCCTGATATTGCTTAGTCCATTTGAATCCTTGCATTCCTAGAATTTCAGGTAAATATGTATTAAAAATGTACATCTAGGATTTCAGCATTTCCTGAATAAGACCTTTATATGCCAAAAGGGTTTTTGTTTTAAAACCACTTGAGTTCATAGTACAAAAACACCTACAAGCTCCCTTTAGAAAGGTCTTGCTGCTGGTTCTCCCCTTTCCTCCCCAACTACTATTTAAAAATGATGAGACGAATTAGTCAATGAAGAGATAGATAAATAAAGAGGAAAATGTCCAATTCACTTAAGAGGTCATTTAATTGTACCTAAGGACAGACATCCTCTGTGTATGTGTGTTTGTGTATGTGTGTGTATGTGTGGGTACACATTCAGTGTTTGCCACAAAGTGGGCACTCAAATATTTGGTTTTCTGAATACTCAATGTAAACTGTGTAGCGTGGCATTCTCTTGCAGTCTCTAATTGCTCACTTGCAACAGATCAACAGCTGTCATCTGACTGCTCAGCACCTGCTCTGTAGTGATTCTTGGAACATGATCAACCCAGAAATCAAGGACCAGCAGAAGTTTACTTAAGGACAGAACAGAAGAATAAGCTACCACCCACATGATGTGTAGATCAAACACTGATTACCGCCAGGGTTAAGGGAACAGGTGAAGACTGTGGAGCATGATACCAGGCTGATAATCATCACCTTAACCTCCTGTGAGTTCTGTAAATGAGGACAAGTGCCTTGGGACAAAGGTCTCCACACTGTTGGAAGAGCAACTTGGGCAATGAGGGCAGGAGTCTTGGGAAATGATACATAATATCCAGCTGTCAGATCAGCCTCTGTGTTCCCAGTAACTCAGTCACCATCTGTAAGGTTCAACTACTTTCCCAGCTCACTGAACACAATAATCATTGTTTCACCTCCTCCTGCTTCTCTTATTCAGAAATAAGCTCATTCATTCATTAAAATGTGCCCTAAAAGGAAAGGAAAGAGGGATGATATGGGAATGACAAGGGTTTAATCCTATTACATTAATGTCAACAACCATGGTCAGAGTAGGAGTGATCACGGTTGGGCTGGTTAGCATAGGAAGCTTTAGTAGTTACAGGGCTAGGCTGTTTGCACACAGTAAAGGGTAGGAAAGGCTGGCTTGGGAGAAAGGAAAAGGCAGGCAAAGATGGGTATGGAGGTTACCTCTGGCAATGGTGCTAAATGAACTTGAGCTTCATCTGTGGATTGGAGAACAAAGAACCTGTGTGCTAATAGTGCAACCCACCCCTGCCCCAGATGAGCTCATCTCCCAGGCATCCTGAGGACTGGCTCCTGTGCTTCCAGCAGCTATATTACTTGGGAGGCTCAGGGCCAGACATTTCTCATTTCCTCAGAGAGTTCCTTTGATGGTCATGTGTGGAGAGTATAGATGGTAGAGGGGAAGGAGAGGGATTATTTGGGGAGGGATCTGATTCATCGTTGGCTCTTTGTTGGAAGGTTTGAATCACTGGTTCTCAACCCTGGCTGCTCCTAGAATCACCTGGGGAACTTTTTTTTTTTTTTAATTGATGTCTGGGCCCTCCTCCCAAGAGTCTAATTGATATGAGATGGTGCCTGGACACTAGCATTTTCCAAAGCACTTCAGGGGATTTTAATGTGCAACCAAGATTAAACACCTTAAGAATTATCCTTTCTAGGGCCGGGCATGATGGCTCACACCTGTAATCCCAGCACTTTTGGGGACCAAGGCAGGCAGATCACGAGGTCAGGAGTTTGAGACCAGCCTGGCCAACATGTTGAAACTCTGTCTCTACTAAAAATACAAAAATTAGCTGGGCATGGTGGTGCACGCCTGTAATCCCAGCTACTCGGGAGGCTGAGACAGGAGAATTGTTTGAACCCGGGGAGGCAGAGGTTGCAGTGAGCTGAGATTGTGCCACTGTACTCCAACATGGGTGACAGAGCAAGACTCCATCTCGGGTTGGGGGGGTAAGGGCAGGAATCCTCTTTCTAATGAATCTCAGAAACATCCAAATGAAGCTTTAGTCGCACCTGCCAAAGGTGTTAATAATTTGGAGTTGAACTTGACAGTGTTACATGTCATACTTAGAGAATACTCTTTTAGTCTTCAGGCAATACCTGCTCAATCACAAAAAGGCAAATTATTGAAATCATAATATATACGGATTCGTTCAACAGTTTACTTACATATTTCTTATGTATCAGTCCAATCAATTCAGAAGGAATATCATCATTCAACTTTAGGTCAATTGTATTATAAAGTTACATACCATGGCCAGGTACCATGGCTCATACCTATAATTCCAAAATTTTGGGAGGCCGAAGGGGGAGAATTGCTTGAGCCCAGGAGTTCAAGACCAGCCTGGGAAATATGGCAAAACTCCATCTCTACAAAAAATAGCCAGACGTGGTGGTGCACACCTGTGGTCCCAGCTACTTGGGACACCAAGGCAGGAGGATCACTTGAGCCTGGGAGGATCACTGGGCTGCCATGAGCTGTCATTACACCACTGCACTCCAGTCTCAGTGACAGAGCAAAATCTAGTCTCAAAAAAACAAAAACAACAAAAAACAACAACAAAAAAAACAAATTTACATACCATGAATTATTTTAAATCCTGGTTGTCAGGGTGTTAGAAAAAGTGCTCCCTGATTAGCTTAAGTTTATATCAACTATGAAAAACAAGCATCTCCATTAATTACTAGAAAAGTTGCCACTGGTTTCTGTCATGCCTACAACTTAAGTTTGAAACACTTACGTGGACTTTATAAAGAGCTTAAAGAGGTTGGAGAATTAGATTGTGCTTATAAACATCTTTACATATTATGAAAATCAGCAACTGAACAGCAATTAATTCTTACAACATCTGATATCTGTTGTGGACTAGTTTATAAATCAAACCGAATTTCAAAAAAATCAGAGGTGAGTCCCAGAGAGAACTGTATAGGATTGTAGGTAGAAAATTTTATTTAATAATTCATTTTGGTTAATATCAAGCATCTAAGATGTATACATAGTCCTCTTCCTGCAAGGAGTAATACAGGCAATCAAGCTGGGAACTGAGCCAACTTGGTACTTGGCAGCAGCCCTTCTCAAGGCTGATGGGAGGTTCTGTAATCCTCTTTGCAAGCTTTGTCACCAGGTCTCACTTTTGGCAGCCAGTCAATAGATTTATCTCACTAAACTGGCAGAAGAGTGTTTCAATGTATGCTCCAACAGCTACATGGAAATAGCAATTGTGAGAGATGCTAAGGTAAGGATATTCCAGTCCCTATAACCATCTGATTTTTTGTCCTTGTGAATTTTCAATCTGCTGTTTTACTGGGATAGCTAAATTCCAGGTTTATTTTCTCAGGTAGGCTCACCCACGACCTCTGTCCTGTGGTTTGCATTCCTGAACATCTATTAGTCTTTCAAATGCAAGGCACAAAACTAACCTCAAGAGTGTGGCTAGATCTGGGAGTGAACACAGGGCCTGTCCCTCACAGACGAGAGGTCAGGAGCACCTTTGTTTCCCAAGGCAGGTTCTTGATTGATTTACTTCCATGCGTTGATGTCTTTGCTATGTGTGTAAAATGCACGTGTTGCTGAATCACATGTGAAGCTCTACATGCTGGGGTTTATACTGTGTTTGGCATGTTGTGGGAGCTCAATAAATACTAAATCAGTTGCACAGTCTTCACAGGATCAATAAACCAAGCCAGTTATACACATGGGGCAACTACACAACCTCAGGATAGCCAGAGTCAAAGCAAGGATAAATCATGTCAAGGAAAACATGCTACTCAACCTAGATTTGTCAACTCCACCTTATTCCAGAAATGAACTGTTCATTTTGGGACTTCTGTGACCCCCTGCCCCCACCCTCAGTAACGCCAGCATTTAAATATATGGCACCAAGCTCTCTACTCCCCAAGACTGCATATGCCTAAATCCACGGGTCCATCAAAATGAGAGTAGAGAAGTTCATGCCTAATTTCTATACCATCATATATCGGAGAGTTATTTAAATGTTAGCATTTTATCACCCATTTCTCACACATAATTTGGGAAGGTCTAACAACATCCCACATGTGGGTCTATAAGCAAAATCACGAGGTTTCTAAAATGTTCATGATGGAGTCATAAAAAAGATTTTTCAGTACACCTAAAATACCACCGAAAAATGGACATATGTATACCTTTTCAGCGACCCATTTATCCTACAA
Source organism: Pongo abelii (assembly GCF_028885655.2). Classification (NCBI taxonomy): domain Eukaryota; kingdom Metazoa; phylum Chordata; class Mammalia; order Primates; family Hominidae; genus Pongo; species Pongo abelii. The sequence goes on along the minus strand of NC_071993.2, from coordinate 125,633,982 downwards.
AGTAAAATAGTATACAGATGTGGGAAATGTAAAATATTTGGATGGATGAGAGTTGCAATCTTGATTGTTAAGACTGTACATTTTCCAGTCTTTGGAAACAGAAAGCCTTATTTTGAAAACTGGGCATGTACACTTCTCACAGGTTTTTGAATTGTTTTTCTTTGCTCTTAACACAATTCCTCTCCTTTTCCACTCTTTATTTCTCATGCCTTTTTCTGCTACTTTTTCATATTATCTGTATCTCCTCTCTAAGCCCCTTCTGCCTCAGTGAAGGGGAACTGGTGGGATTCAAGCATCCATCTCCTGGTCAATCACTACAAAGTGAAAGATGATGGCGAGAACCCCTGGCTAATTCCACTGCAGAAGGCAGTCTGCACTAAGCTCCTAGAAGGCTGCAGTTTGTTGTATTTCCCACACACTGTGGGGTCTTGGAGTTCACACAATTGGTCATTTTGCAGTCAAACTCCAGGCTCAGGTGGATAACAGGAGTTTGCATAGACTCTCCACAGGGCTCTCAACCTGATAAGTCTCACAGAGAGCTCTCCAGAGGAGCCTAACAATGAAAGGTCAAATGTGTTTCGTTTTTATGTTTGGTGCTGGAGTAAAGAAACTGAGTCAAAAAAAGCAAAGGAGAAACAGTCTCTGCTTTTAAGCATTCTCTGCCTATCTCCCTCCCTCAGCTCTCACAATATCCTCTCCTTAACTTGCTGATGACTAAATCCCCTGGTCTCAGGACCCATCTCCTCCTTCTGAAATGACATCCAGTGAAAAATGGAAAGCTATACTGTAAAACCCCTCCTTGCCCCCACAGTTATTGCCAAGCAATGAAAACACCCTTTTGACCTGGAAAAAATTAAGACTCCAGGTTTGAGCTCTCGGTTAGCAGTCAGGCACTGGGCTTTCCTCCCTAGCCTAGACCACAATCACCCTGGTGGGTGGCTGGGCACGGGGCTGCTTGGCAGGTGCTGGGCTCCCCATCCAGCTCTGGCATTATTGCGTCACCTCGGTCATTGTTTTCTGCACATCACCTCCAAGTTCGAAGCAGCACAAACCACCTGTTTCGCGTGATGGGGACTCAAGGAGTCTACATCCTTCGAACTCCTTGCTAGTGGAAATGGTCGGGACTAGGGGCAAAGAGGGAAGGAAATTTGCAGGTCAAGATGTAGTCGCCCCACAGGGCTCTCCCAGTGGGGCTCCTGGAGCAGCAGTTGCCTTTGCTTTTCCAGGATGTGCAGCCCCCACAGCCCCCAGCTAGGTCCACACGCACTGAAAGCTGAGGTTCCTGCAACGTGGTGAATTCACACTTTACGTTTTCGGAAGAGGAGGGGTCAGCTGGTGAAACCAGCGCAGCCCAGAAGAAAAGCCAAACCCACCTGTTGGTCCATTGCCCCAGGCAATTTGTTGATCTAAAGCTGCCTGCTGAATAGCAAAGACAGCTGTAGATTTTTTTTTAAATTACAAAAATCAACTTTTTTTTCTTTAAGTAATAAGTGAATATTTCCCACCTGTCTTCCCTGAGTGAGTTAACAGTTTGTGCTTTTCCTTCCTAGGCCCTTCCAGGAGCATTCACAAACATATTCACAGTTTGTATTTTACCAAAATGCGATTAAACTACATCGTTGTTGTGTAACTGACTTCCACATCCCTCCTCTTAAAATTATATCAAAGAAGACTTCTATGTTGGGTCATACTCATTCTGGCTGAAGAGGAATCCATGCCTGGGTGGACCACTATTCAATCATTTTTCAGCCAGTGAGTGGTGTGGGTTAGAAGAGACAAATCTGAACTTAGAAGGTGCCTTAAGTCCTGCAGGAAATGCAGAGGAGTCAAAGTCTAATCACAGCCACTGAAAAGCTGTCCCTCTGTCCCTGGAGGGCGAGGTCCTCCTTGAAGCCCTCCCAGAGACCAAAACCATCTGGGTGAGGGGGTGGTACTCCTTCCCCTTAGCTGCTTCCAGATCCTGCACAGCACCCCACCAGGGCTGGGGCAGGCCCACCAGCTGTTCTCTGGCAGACAGCAACTGGTGTCTATGAGACTCTGCCAACCCAGGGTAGGATTTTCCCAGGAGTCAGGAGCGTGGTAGGGTCCCTCTTCTAGCCATGAATCCACATGGGTGCAGGTCCATGAAGAGTCAAATCCTTCACTTTATTTGCCCACAGGCAAGCATTTCAGCAGGACCCTTAATACTGTTGAAGTTTTGTCAACAAAGGTGAAGGTGAAGGGTAGGGAAATATGAAGTATGGTGCAGGAACCAGTAGCTACTACAAGCAGAGGAGCTGTCATCTCTCAATCCAGAGACCAGAGGGCAGGGAGGAGTTGCTGAAACTCCCAAGGGTGGAGTCATTTAAAGGAGACTCTCTCCAGAGGAGCAGTAGCCTTAGGTAGAGGGATGGGGCCAGCCTAGGATAGAAGGTTGAGCCAGCCTGGGGTGGACGGATGGGGCCAGCCTGGGGTGGAGGGATGGGTCAGCCTAGGATGGAGGGATGGGGCCAGCCTGGGATTGTGGGATGGGCCAACCTGGGGTGGAGGAATGGAGCCAGCCTAGAATGGAGGGATGGAGCCAGCCTGGGGTGGAGGGACGGGGCCAGCCTGGGGTGGAGGGATGGGGCCAGCCTGGGGTGGAGGGACGGGGCCAGCCTGGGGTGGAGGGAAGGGGCCAGCCTGGGGTGGAGGGACGGGGCCAGCCTGGGGTGGAGGGAAGGGGCCAGCCTGGGGTGGAGGGACGGGGCCAGCCTGGGGTGGAGGGAAGGGGCCAGCCTGGGGTGGAGGGATGGAGCCAGCCTGGGATGGAGGGATGGAGCCAGCCTGGAGTGGAGGGATGAGGCCAGCCTGGGGTGAAGGGATGGGCCAGAATAGGATGGAGATATGGGGCCAGCCTGGGGTGGAGGGATGAGGCCAGCCTGTGGTAGAGGGATGGGGCCAGCCTGGGGTGGAGAGATTGGGATAGCCTAGGATGGAAGGATGAGGTCAGCTTGGGGTGGAGAAATGGGGCCAGTTGACTTCTGTACTAAGTGTCAGAAAAGTGATACATAAACCATAAACAAATGCCATGTGAATTCAATGGTGGGGCTGTTCACATATGACCCTGGCAGTCAGAAAAGCCTTCATGCAGGAGGTGACATTTGAGCTGGACTTTGAAGGATGCCTGGGATTTTCTTTTTTTTCTTTTTTTTTTTTATGAGACAGAATCTCACTCTGTCTCCCAGGCTGGAGTGCAATGGCACGATCTTGGCTCACTGCAACCTCTGCCTCCTGGGTTCAAGTGATTGTCCTGCCTCAGCCTCCCAAGTAGCTGGGATTACAGTTGTCCACCACTATGCCTGGCTAATTTTTGTATTTTTAGTAGAGACAGAGTTTCACTATGTTGGCCAGGCTGGTCTCGAACTCCTGACCTCAAATGATCCATCCACCTTGGCCCCCCAAAGTGCTGGGATTACAGGCATGAGCCACCACCCCCGGCCAATGCCTGGGATTTTATGTAATGAAGAGAGTAGTGGCAGGAGAGCATGCTATGGGCAGGGAAAGGTGGTTAGCAAAGGAAGGAAAGGGTGATGCCTATTTGAAAGAGTGCAGGCTGTGCTTATGAGACAGAGTGGTGAAAAGTTGGCTGAAACTAGATTCAGGAAGATTAATAATACCAGCTAGGTTTGCTGAATTCTTACTGTGTGTAAGGCACAGTGCTGTACCTTACATTGCATCACTTATTTCTCAGCACATTAGGAAGTAGACATTCTCATTGTTATTTTTATTTTACAGATAGGAAAACAGACATTTAGAAAAGTCAAGCAATTTGCCAAGGAGTGATGTATGGGAGGTGGTGGAGCTGGGATTTGGTCCAAAGCCTGCCTTCCTAACCACTATAAAGTCCTACCTTGAGTTTCAACCTAAGGAGTCTGGCTCTTCTTGGGAGGCAGTGGGGAGCCAATGAAGGTTTAGGGTGAGTGGGAGATAAAAGAATGACTTGTTTAGGAATGTACTCTGGGACCTAATGCTGGCAAAATGGAAAGTGTGGAATGGGAAGGCAGGAAGTGGGGAAATACATTAAGGAATTATTGCATGATCCAGGAGAGAGAATCAGGACCGGAAGTGAGACAGTTTAAGTGAGGATGAAGAAGAGATAGGTGGAAAAGGGCCTTAGAGGATAATTAGCATCATATCTGAATGTCTTACCTGGTTCAACTTTTCACGTTTCTCCCAGGAAGAAAAGGTAGCATATGGGATCTAGGCCATAGATGCTCAATACCCACGTCAATCAGGAATGCTTTCTGTAGGAAGTAACAGAATACCAAACTAACCACAAGGCAGAAGTCCTAAGGTTCTTTATCATCTGATTTACAAAGAAGTCTGGAGGTGGGTGGGTTTCAGGTTGGCCCAGTAGCTCAATGGTGTCATTGAAGACTTAAAATCTTTTTCTGTCTTTTGCCTCCATTCATCCTTAACTGCTTCACGTTTATCCTCATGCTGTTACCTCAGGTCTTCAAAATGGCTGCTAAAACTCCGGATACTCATCCACATCCGAGGCAAGAAGGAAGGGGAAAGGGAAACACCAGCAACTCTCCTTCAATGCAGGAAGGCAGAGGCCTTCTCAGTTGCCCTCGTTATGTATCACTTGCCAGAAATGGGTGACATACTCCTAACTGAAAGGGAGGGAAAGAAACCCTTTTACACCTCTAAAATGGGAGGTTCATACTGGCCATTGGGTTATCTGGCCCACAGGACTACCACAATTCCAGGGCAGCATCTTCTTCAGGCCTTGTTCTGTATTCAAGAGCCCTTGTTCCATATTCTTCCCAAATGAGAGGGAACAAACACGTGTTGGGTTCTGAAAAGTGGCAAATTGTAACTCCGGGAACATGGGCCTGAGTAACCACTGCTCATTAATGGCTTCCAGCCAGGCCTGCCAGTGTTGTGATTCACATTTTATGAGTCATCAGCTGTATCTTAGCAGATAGCTGCTAGAAAGTTGAAGTTAATTTCTTTTTAAAAAATGTCGTAAGGTAATCATAAACCATGGAGACTCGATGGCCACGAAAATGGATGAAAAATAACATAAAGATACTTGATGCTAAAGCATAACTGTGCTCACTGCTGAGTTTTTTCCCCCTTTTTTATGTTATGATGCTATTCCTGCTTTTATGCTTCCAGATTGTGATAAGAGGGAGGGTTGGCTACCTGCTCTGTTGCCAAACTCCCAAATGCAGAACCCTGGTCATTTTAAGGCAATTTTGAAGTGTAGGTTTCCTGCTCTGCCCAACACATGGGTCCCTGCACAGATGTTGGCATTTGTTACAGCACCTTTGGTCAACCTTCCCTGAGGGCCAGGGGCTAGTGTGTGCCTGCTGTGTACTCTTTGTAGCTCAGAGTTCAGAACCTCGAGTTTTCTGAGAAGTTGCCAAAGTCAAGCTCCACTGTTTTGAGGCGTAGTCACATTGAATCTCACTAGGCCTGGGATTCTGTGGAAAGTCCCCCAGAGAAGAAGACCATAGGAGGGCATGGCTGTTCCCTAAGAGATAACCCGAGGTGACACATGGCCTCCACCTCTTAGGAACTGTGGATAGCTCAATCAGTCCTAAAGTTGGCCTGATGCTTCTGGAATGCTGTTTAGAATAACACCCCATTTCCTACTGCAGCGCCTTCTACCTTGCTCTCCTCCTGGAGGAAGAGATCTTTTCCTTCAGGTCTCAGCTTAAATGTCACCTCCTCAGAGATGCCCTCTCTGACTGCCTCATTTAAAGTGCTCTGGCCTCTTATTCTTTATCTCCTTGCTTTTTCTCTTCATGACGCTCATCACGATTTGTCATGACACATTGGTCTGTCCTCTATGAGATGTGAGCTTTGTATGGGTACAGGCCGTATCTGCTTTCTTCACCCATGTATCCCCAGGGTCCAGCGCACTTCCCTGCAGTGAGCCAGGCTGCACCCAAGAGGGCTATGACAACAAGGTTAGTGCCTCCATCCATGGACTGGGCATAGGCTTTTGCCAGGGGAATTTCCATTACGTTCTCAGTATTGTCTTTGAAAGTACCCATAAAGGAATGACTTGTTCAGGAATGTGCTAGATTTCCCTTCTTGTTTTTCTCATTTAGAGGCTCCCTTAATCATACAACTATGAGGTCAGAGATTATGAAACTTCAAATAGCAAAAACAAACAAGTTAAATGACTTGCTTCAGAATGCAGGTACCATTATCTAATTTTAATAAATTGAAAGGCTCCCAAACCTGGCTGTGCATTGGAATCATTTGCAGAGCTTTTTAAAAACACAGGTTCCTAGTACCTACCGGAGACCTACTAGATAGAAACTCTTGATGTGAAACTGTGTATTTTCAAAATGTCATGTTTGGGAATCAATTAAAAAAATGTTGATGTAGTGAACATGGTAAAAATAACAAGCTTGGCCAGGTGTGGTGGCTCATGTCTATAATGCCAGCACTTTGGGAGGCCAAGTCAGGTGGATCACTTGGGGTCAGGAGTTCAAGACCATCCTGGCCAACATGGTGAAATCCCATCTCTACTAAAAATACAAAAATTAGCCTGACATGCTGGTGCGTGCCTGTAATCCCAGCTACTTGGGAGGCTGAGGCAGGAGGATCACTTGAACCTGGGAGGCAGAGGTTGCAGTGAGCCATGATCATGCCACTGAACTCCAGCCTGGGGGACAGATTGAGACCCTGTCACAAAACAAAACAAAACGAAACAAAACAAAACAAAACAAAACAAAATCAATCTTGCTAGGAGACATATCCCTGTGTTATTGAACCAGAATTCTAGTAGCAAATTGGCCAAGTCACTGGGTGGGTGTTTCTCAGGTGCCTCAAATGTGTAAGGTACAATCTTCTTTGGAGCATTTTCTTGTCCAACTTCAAGCAAGAGATGAGAACTCCCTGAGGGTGAAGTGAGCCCTGCAGGTGCCTCAGGGCTCTATGCTCTCTCCAGAAACTGAGGGCAGCCTGGTGGGCTCAGGATGATGCACACAGTGGGTGCTTAGGGTCCTGCTGTCCTTGCTATGCAAAGGCAGCACAAGCGGTGGGCTCATGTTTCTTTCTGAGATTCCTACTCCAAGACATGCTCACACATCTTCAACACCAACGACAGCCCTGCAGGATTGATACTGGTATCCCAGTTTTACAGATAAACAGACTGAAACTCAGAGAAGTCATTTATCCACAGTGCAGTGGCACTGAGATTCAAATCCAGACCTGTCTGGTCCCTAAACCCCTTTCTGTTACATTGTCCTACCTCACACAATGGACATATTAATAATAATGATAAACAATAATAGTAATAATAACTACTGAAACACACCTGATAGCAGTAGCTTAAGCACACCCTTAGAATGACCACATGGCAGACGCACCTGAATGTGTGTTCTGAGTTAGGGAGCCCAGGTGTGGCCAACCCGGAGATTCATTCCTTAGCTATTAGGAGCATCTGAGCCCCTGATCAGACATCTTATTGAAAATTTACTGCATACTAGGCAGTGAAGTATTTTATAGATAGAAACTCTATAAGGTTGGAATTATGGATATCCCATGTATCTGTTAGCTTTGGCTGTGTAACAAACCACCCCAAAACATAGTGGCTCATGTTGTGTCAAACCCCTACCCACTCCAATAAGGAAGGTACCAGGTTCAAGAGACTGAAGAAGAGACCCAGAGCCAGCAAATGAGACATGGGGTTTTATTAGGGGCTTACATACAGGGGAGAGAGTCCAGTGGTGGTGGGCTGGGTGGGATAACTGCCTTACATACAGAAACGGCCTAGTGGTGGTGGGCTGGACAACATAACTGCAGAGCCCTGCGGTAGTGGGCTGGGTAAGATAACCACTGCCACTTACTAACAGCCTGCAGTTTCTCTAGCATTTTGACTTAACAGCCTCCCATTAACAACCTCCACCTGGTAATCTTCGTTTAACCCAAAACTCAGGGCCTCAAATCCTCTGTATAGCCTGTACTTAATGGGACTGACCAGGGGCTCAGATGCTTCTCATAGATAAGGAATGAATCTCTGGGTTGGCCATGCCTGGATTCCCTAACTCAAAACACACACTCAGGTGCGTCTGCCATAGGGTCATTCTAAGGGCATACTTACACTACTGCTATCAGGTGTGTTTACTGTTCAGCTTAAATCAATAAAAAAAGTTATTACTCACAGTTCTGTAGGTCAGCTGGGCAGTCCTTCTGATCCTCTGGCTTTCTGTCTCCCGGTGAGTTGGCTGGGACTGGTTGACCTCACAAGTCAACCTACAGTGCCTTCACAAGTCTAGTGGTTGGCAGGCTACTGTATTAGAGACCCTCAGCTGGAACCACTCATCTCTTCCTCGCATAGCCTCTCTTCCTTGTAGGCCAGCCTGGGCTGTTCACATGGTGGCAGAATTCCAACAGAAGGAGTGGAAGCTTCTAAATTTATTAGAGCCTAGACTTGGGACTCATACAACAATACCCCTGCTTTATTCTATTGGGCAAAATCAGCCACAAGGCAGCCCAGATTCAAGGGGTGGGGAAATAGGCTCCACCTCTCAAAGGAAAGAGCTACAAAATATTTGTGGCCGTTGCCAATCTAAGTATACTGTACTTTGTAGGTCAGGAAACTATGTAACAGAGAGATTGAGTAGCTTGGCCAAGACCATACAGCTTGTAAGTCAGCAGCAAAGTTGGGAATCAAGCTCAGGCGGGCTTCTCCAAAGCCCATATTCCTTCCCCACTACCCCGTGCTGCCTCGCGAGAAGCGTACTGTTTCCTAACATGTGTTGGGTTTTCCTGAACTGCGCTCTCTCTGTCCCCATTGCTTTGTGTTTGCCAGTATCCTTTGATGTCCAGACAGCTGGTCTCCTGGCACATGTTGTGCAAAGGCTGGCCTTGACACAAAGCTAAACCCACAGTGGGTCTCCCAAGCCAACCCATGCTCTCTGTGGATGCTGACCAAGTGAGGTCTGATATTCTATCATTAGATGGACTTCCCTTGCCTCCTTTCCTCTCCTCCTTTCCCTCCCTTCTCTCCTTACCCTCCCTCCCTCCTAAAATTTATTACCCATATCTTTCTTCTGCCTTTGCTACTGGTTATTTTCCATTCCAATGGAAGGATGAAGAATGCTCTGGCTGCTTGAATGAATGCCCTACTAAAAACACCAGTGCATGAGCAATTTATCAAGCCATTCTTGCTCAGGTGCCTATTATGATAATCAGCAGGTAATAATACTTGGGGGCTGCAGCTAAAGCCTGAATAGAAATCAGCCTGCCTGGACTAAGAAAAGAAAAATCATGGTAAGACTGTATTTATGCACCAATTTCTCATGCTTATTGTCAAGGTAGTTAGGATGTGTGTCTTAATGAATCTGTTCATTAAGGGTGATTTGGTTTTGGGTTTATTTAACACTCAGCATCCCTTCCCTGTGGTCAGCGTACCTGCTCAGAGAGCATAGTTCATCGTGTTGTTTTTTGACTGCAAACCAGACTCACGGTGAACAGGGCAACTCCTGGATGCTCATAGCTGATGGAACAGAACCTAAGAGGAGCAGACACAGCCTTGCACTTCACAGCAATAAGGCTGATTTCTGCATTTGATTGTTGACTGTTATTCTGGGACACGCCAGGCACTGCCCACTTTACAGAATTCTGCTTGCTGCTGTGCCTGCTGGGACTTGGAGAAGATTGAGAGTTTCCTGCTGGCTAGTCATGCTGTAAAATATCCTATTCCGGGTGGGGAGAGACTCTGACATACACGTAGAGGCCAAGATCCTCAGAAGGACCATGAGGGAACATCTGGTTCAATCCCCTCATTCAACAGATGAGATGACTGAGGCCCAGAGAGGGTATGGGGCTTATCCCAGGGCACACAGCCTGTGTTAGTGACACAGCAGGAACATACATCAGTGATTTTGTTTCAATTCTTAGTATCATTATTTTTCTGACTTTATAAATCATTCATCTTATTTTTAAACTAAACAATATATAAAAATATAAGGAAGACATGGAAAAATGCAAGTGGTTTGTTAAGCTCTACAAGAATATCACTATGAGTTTATGCATGATCAGGCTTATTTCAGACACTGTTAGGAATAAAGTAGCCAGGCTGGGTGCGGTGGCTAACGTCTGTAATCCCAGCACTTTGGGAGGTTGAGGTGGGAGGAATGCTTGAGTCCAGGAGTTCGAGACCAGCCTAGGCAACATAGCGAGGCCTCATCTCTATTAAAAAATATATATATAATAAAGTAGCCGAGGAGAATAGAACTGGCAGATAATTGAATAGCAGATAGCCATCTATTGATGGATTTTCTTTTAAAACAATTTATTGAACACACTCAGCCTTTACAATGACAGCAGGTTAGTGGATTCAGTTCCCAGTAAAGCTTATTTAAAGCAGAGATGTTGATTTATACCTCACTTTTCCATCACGAAGCATGGGGCTGCTCTGTTGGATTCTGGGACAAATAGAGAAAGGAGAGGGTATTGCGGGGACTCACTTAGGTCGAGTTCCCACGATGCAAGAATTCTTGTTGGGTGTTTACCATTTTTTAAACATATATATCTTTACAGTAACTTTTAAGAGATACGTATTAGTGTATGCATTTGATATCAAAGAAATTTAGGTGCCAAGAGATGAGCTTATCTTGCCCGAGAATGACAGCAAGAAGCTTCATAAGCTTATTCAATAAGAAGCCCGAATGCTCTAGTGGGGAGCACAGTGGGGATGAATGAATGCCACCTTCTTCCACTCTCTGTCTCCCTCAGATCAAGCTTAAAATTACAGGGAGGGAATACATGATGGACTTGACTTTGTTCCCCTGGCCCACTTTATTTAAATCTCCAAGGATATTGACTTCTGTTGGTAACTGGGTAATAGCTTCTCCTGTACTCCATCCTCTGTGGTTTAATCATGGTTTTCATGCCTGTTTTCTGACCCCAGGACAATGGTAAGTGCCCAGAGACAGAGACCATGTTTCATCTCTTGTACCTCCCAGATAAGATAGCTTAGTATGAAAAAATATGAATGAGTAGGTGAGTATGTGAATGGATGTGTGAGTGAAGCATCTGAAAGAGGCAAGGCACTCTTCTCCCTGTAGTCAGATGATTCTAGGGACATTTGTGCTTGGGGCTGCTCAGCCTCCATTGCCTCTTCTTGATGGAACTTCCACTTTCTTTGGTGGAATTAGCCCTTTCTCCATAGTTCCAGATAGATGGGATTGCAGTCAAGTTCCCTGCTCTGTGTGGCCACGGGAACAAAACCAGGCTAATCTCTTTGGACTATTATGCTAGAGAGTAGGAGAGTTAACATAGACCAGGAGCAAAGCTACAAATGTATCTTAAATGCAAACTGGTTTTGATACTTTTATTCTGATAGGGATGAAAAAGAATGCATTTGCCTGATAAAAGGCTATATATCACATATCAGAGGCCAGGTTAATATTTTATAGCAAAGATACCATATTCAGCACAGCAGCTGCAATTGCTTGGTTGAGTTTACAGCACTCCAATGCCATCTTCTAGCATCTATCTAGTTTTTACAAGGTCTAGCCTTGTGAATAAAATGGAGTTAATGAATAATCACAACCTCTGCATCTTTAGGTCTATAAGGGTAGCACTAATTTGTGCCATTCCCTCTGGGACACAGTATTGCTGTTGATTTACTGTTTTGACTGGGAGAGGCTGTTTTAGAGTTTTTCTGAAGGCCTTCCCCATTCTGATAGCTCTTATCCCAGAGACCATGAAACTAATGTAGACGTTGTACTATCAAGTGAGTTTTTGGGAACCACAAAAATGAAGACCAGGTGAATCCATAGACCCAGTAGGCCTACTGTGAGTCAAATCTGGCTGAGAGTTCATATATTACCTGGCCCCCATATACCCCCAACTATAATGGGGGGGCATGATGGAGCTTTGGGTCTCTAGGTGTCAATGCCAATGGATATCCCGTGCTGAAAGTCCTTGAACTGTTTGGGTATTCCTTTTCCCTCAGTGTACAGTTGCCTAAGTAGATGGCTGTAGGACCTCTTAGGCAAAGACTGCGAGAATCACTACCATGTACACTTGCTCTGATGTTGCTGAATCATTCCTCCTAAGACCTATCTCTGCTTTAGTCAATGGATTCTGGGTCTAAAAATTGGTGTGGGTACAAAAACTGGACACAGGACCATGACTTTTTATTGACATGACTATTCTCAATCTCTGGATCAAAATGTTGGTGTGTTAGCCCAGATATCCCTGTCCTATGTGTCAGAATCCAATTCTTTCCCAGTGGGGCCTTGACTGTAACAAGGTTAGGTTAAGAGCTTGGTTACCTTTGCAATTAAGTCTAGCTTTGGTCCTCAGCTTTCTCTGCCCTTTGGCAGCAGATCAGTGCCTTCTTATATGCTCCCTGGAAAGCTCTGTGGCTTTTACATGTAGCTTTAAGTGGCCAGTTAATCACCCTCAGCTGTTTGTTATTATTATTTTTTTTGAGGCAGAGTGTCGCTCTTGTCGCTCAGGCTGGAGTGCAATGGTGCGATCTCGGCTCATTGCAACCTTTGCCTCCTGTGTTCAAGCAATTCTCCTGCCTCAGCCTCCCAAGTAGCTGGGAGTACAGGCGCCCGCCACCATGACAGGCTAATTTTTGTATTTCTAGTAGAGATGGTGTTTCAAAGTGACAATCAAGTTTAGCGACAGCCAACACCCTTTCGGCATCACCAGGAGCTATCTGAGCTTCACCATAAGTGATGGGGGCCACATGCCAGTTGCATGATTCCATACCAATGTGTGCTTTCTTGGACCATTCTTGGCACCAGTGGTTGCAGGTTGGGTTACTCAGGAAGCAGATTGGAGATTAGCACATGGGGCATTTATTAGGAAATGCTCTAGGAATCAGTATCTGTGGAAGGGAAGGGAAGGATCAGGAAGGTACAAGGAGAAGTTGATTTCTTTTAAGTGTCAATGGGGGCCTTGGCTGATCCTACTGGTTGCTCTGAAGCTGGGATGATTCTTCAGAGTTGTTCTGATTTGGAGCAAGGAGCTGGGCCTTTATTTCCAGCACCAATTTATTTACTGGATGCAGGCTGTCCCTGAAAGAGACATGACCTTGGGGGAGGCAATTTTCTTTCCAGTTGAAGCAATCCTTGAAGGGGGCTGACAGCTGAGAGTTGTCTTCTGCCAGCACTCCCAGCAGCTGGGGAGTACATCCCTTTTCCCTAAAGGCAGATCTGGGTGACACATCACAGTGCTCAGCACGCTTTGTGTACTCTACTAAGTAAAGGGACTCTACTCATCTTTAGGTCCCTCCTCTAGTGTCACAGGAAAACTGGGAGAAGCATTGAAATTTCAGGAGTTCCTTTCCCTCGGCACCATTCTCCATTTCACTGTAAACGAAAGGAGCAAGCAGAATGGAAAATTTGTCTTGCCTCTATCTCCCTACCTCCCTAGAAGACAAAGCAAATATATTCAATTTGTTCTAAGTAACGTATTTTACCCATTTTTCTACACAGTTAATACGCATAGAGGAAGCGGACGATTGACATCTTCATGATGCTGAGTCTTTCACACCATGGACATGGTATGTCTCTCTATTTTGATCTTTTTTGATTTCTTTCATCAGTAATTTTTAGCCCACAAGTCCTGTAAATGTTTTGCTAGATTTATACCTGAGTATTCCATTTTTTGAGCAATGGTACATAGTTTTTAATTTTAAATTTCATATTCAAGTTTTCATTGCATATATATATGTATATATATGTACAATTGACTTTGATCTTTTACCTGTTACCTTGCTGAAGTCACTTAATTCTAGGAGGGAGTGTGTGTGTGTGTGTGTGTGTGTGTGTGTGTGTATGTATTCCTGGGATATTCTACATAGACAATCATGTCATCTGCAAACAGGGACAGTTTTAATTCTTCCTTCCTTTGTGATCTATTTGCTTTGTATTACCTTTATTTCCTTATTGCACTGGCTAGTGCTTCCACTGCTATGTTAAATAAAAGTGGCAGGAGTAAATATCCTTGCCTTTTTCCTAATGTCAGCTGTAGCTTTTCTGTAGATGCTTTTTATCAAGTTGGGGAAGTATCCCTCTATTCCTATTTTTCTGAGGGTTATTGTCATAAAAATGGGTGTTGAATTTTGTCAAATGCCTTTTATGCATCAGATGACATGATTATAAAATTTTTATTCTCTAGCTTGTTAACAAGGTAGAGTGCATTGATTAATTTTCAAATACTGACCCAGCCTCGCATCTCTGGAATAAACCCCACTTGGTCATGGCGTATTATTTTTTATATATTGCTGAGTTACATCTGCTAATATTGCACTAAGAATTTTTGCATCTATGTTAGTGAAGGATGCTGGTCTGTTCTTAAAAAGATTTGTACTATCCTTGTCTGATTTTTGTCTCAGAGTAATACTAGCCTCATGAAATTTATTGGAAAGTGTTCTTCCTCTTGTTTTCTGAATAAGATTGTGTAGAATTTGTATTAATTCTTCTTTAAGTGTTTGGTAGAAGTCTCCAGTGAAAATATTATTTATTTATTTATTTATTATTATTATACTTTAGGTATATCTCCCAATGCTATCCCTCCCCCCTCCCCCCACCCCACAACAGTCCCCAGAGTGTGATGTTCCCCTTCCTGTGTCCATGTGTTCTCATTGCTCACTTCCCACCTATGAGTGAGAATATGAGGTGTTTGGTTTTTTGTTCTTGCGATAGTTTACTGAGAATGATGATTTCCAGTTTTATCCATGTCCCTACAAAGGACATGAACTCATCATTTTTTATGACTGCATAGTATTCCATGGTGTATATGTGCCACATTTTCTTAATCCAGTCTATCATTGTTGGACATTTGGGTTGGTTCCAAGTCTTTGCTATTGTGAATAATGCCGCAATAAACATACGTGTGCATGTGTCTTTATAGCAGCATGATTTACAGTTCTTTGGGTATATACCCAGTAATGGGATGGCTGGGTCAAATGGTATTTCTAGTTCTAGATCCCTGAGGAATGGCCACACTGACTTCCACAATGGTTGAACTAGTTTACAGTCCCACTAACAGTGTAAAAGTGTTCCTATTTCTCCCCATCCTCTCCAGCACCTGTTGTTTCCTGATTTTTTAATGATTGCCATTCTAACTGGTGTGAGATGGCATCTCACTGTGGTTTTGATTTGCATTTCTCTGATGGCCAGTGATGGTGAGCATTTTTTCATGTGTTTTTTGGCTGCATAAATGTCTTCTTTTGATAAGTGTCTGTTCATGTCCTTCGCCCACTTTTTGATGGGGTTGTTTGTTTTTTTCTTGTAAATTTGTTTGAGTTCATTGTAGATTCTGGATATTAGCCCTGTGTCAGATGAGTAGGTTGCGAAAATTTTCTCCCATTTTGTAGGTTGCCTGTTCACTCTGATGGTAGTTTCTTTTGCTGTGCAGAAGCTCTTTAGTTTAATTAAATCCCATTTGTCAATTTTGGCTTTGTTGCCATTGCTTTTGGTGTTTTAGACATGAAGTACTTGCCCATGCCTATGTCCTGAATGGTTATGCCTAGGTTTTCTTCTAGGGTTTTCATGGTTTTAGGTCTGACGTTTAAGTCTTTAATCCATCTTGAATTCATTTTTGTATAAGGTGTAAGGAAGGGATCCAGTTTCAGCTTTCTACATATGGCTAGCCAGTTTTCCCAGCACCATTTATTAAATAGGGAATCCTTTCCCCATTGCTTGTTTTTCTCAGGTTTGTCAAAGATCAGATAGTTGTAGATATGCGGCGTTATTTCTGAGGGCTCTGTTCTGTTCCATTGATCTATATCTCTGTTTTGGTACCAGTACCATGCTGTTTTTGTTACTGTAGCCTTGTAGTATAGTTTGAAGTCAGGTAGTGTGATGCCTCCAGCTTTGTTCTTTTGGCTTAGTATTGACTTGGCGATGCGTGCTCTTTTTTGGTTCCATATGAACTTTAAAGTAGTTTTTTCCAATTCTGTGAAGAAAGTCATTGGTAGCTTGATGGGGATGGCATTGAATCTGTAAATTACCTTGGGCAGTATGGCCATTTTCAAGATATTGATTCTTCCTACCCATGAGCATGGTATGTTCTTCCATTTGTTTGCATCCTCTTTTATTTCCTTGTGCAGTGGTTTGTAGTTCTCCTTGAAGAGGTCCTTCACGTCCCTTGTAAGTTGGATTCCTAGGTATTTTATTCTCTTTGAAGCAATTGTGAATGGGAGTTCACTCATGATTTGGCTCTCTGTTTGTCTGTTGTTGGTGTATAAGAATGCTTGTGATTTTTGTACATTGATTTTGTATCCTGAGACTTTGCTGAAGTTGCTTATCAGCTTAAGGAGATTTTGGGCTGAGACAATGGGGTTTTCTAGATATACAATCATGTCGTCTGCAAACAGGGACAATTTGTCTTCCTCTTTTTCTAATTGAATACCCATTATTTCCTTCTCCTGCCTAATTGCCCTGGCCAGAACTTCCAACACTATGTTGAATAGGAGTGGTGAGAGAGGGCATCCCTGTCTTGTGCCAGTTTTCAAAGGGAATGCTTCCAGTTTTTGCCCATTCAGTATGATATTGGCTGTGGGTTTGTCATAGATAGCTCTTATTATTTTGAGATACGTCCCATGAATACCTAATTTATTGAAAGTTTTTAGCATGAAGGTTGTTGAATTTTGTCAAAAGCCTTTTCTGCATCTATTGAGATAATCATGTGGTTTTTGTCTTTGGTTCTGTTTATATGCTGGATTACATTTATTGATTTGCGTATATTGAACCAGCCTTGCATCCCAGGGATGAAGCCCACTTGATCATGGTGGATAAGCTTTTTGATGTGCTGCTGGATTTGGTTTGCCAGTATTTTATTGAGGATTTTTGCATCAATGTTCATCAAGGATATTGGTCTAAAATTCTCTTTTTTGGTTGTGTCTCTACCCGGCTTTGGTATCAGGATGATGCTGGCCTCATAAAATGAGTTAGGGAGGATTCCCTCTTTTTCTATTGATTGGAATAGTTTCAGAAGGAATGGTACCAGTTCCTCCTTGTACCTCTGGTAGAATTCGGCTGTGAATCCATCTGGTCCTGCACTCATTTTGGTTGTGTAAGCTATTGATTATTGCCACAATTTCAGCTCCTGTTATTGGTCTATTCAGAGATTCAACTTCTTCCTGGTTTAGTCTTGGGAGAGTGTATGTGTCGAGGAATTTATCCATTTCTTCTAGATTTTCTAGTTTATTTGCATAGAGGTGTTTGTAATATTCTCTGATGGTAGTTTGTATTTCTGTGGGATCGGTGGTGATATCCCCTTTATCATTTTTTATTGCATCTGTTTGATTCTTCTCTCTTTTTTCTTTATTAGTCTTGCTAGCGGTCTATCAATTTTGTTGATCCTTTCAAAAAACCAGCTCCTGGATTCATTAATTTTTTGAAGGTTTTTTTGCGTCTCTATTTCCTTCAGTTCTGCTCTGATTTTAGTTATTTCTTGCCTTCTGCTAGCTTTTGAATGTGTTTGCTCTTGCTTTTGTAGTTCTTTTAATTGTGATGTTAGGGTGTCAGTTTTGGATCTTTCCTGCTTTCTCTTGTGGGCATTTAGTGCTATAAATTTCCCTCTACACACTGCTTTGAATGCATCGCAGAGATTCTGGTATGTTGTGTCTTGGTTCTCGTTGGTTTCAAAGAACATCTTTATTTCTGCCTTCATTTCGTTATGTACCCAGCAGTCATTCAGGAGCAGGTTGTTCAGTTTCCATGTAGTTGAGCGGTTTTGAGTGAGATTCTTAATTCTGAGTTCTAGCTTGATTGCACTGTGATCTGAGAGATAGTTTGTTATAATTTCTGTTCTTTTACATTTGCTGAGGAGAGCTTTACTTCCAAGTATGTGGTCAATTTTGGAGTAGGTGTGGTGTGGTGCTGAAAAAAATGTATATTCTGTTGATTTGGGGTGGAGAGTTCTGTAGATGTCTATTAGGTCTGCTTGGTGCAGAGGTGAGTTCAATTCCTGGGTATCCTTGTTGACTTTCTGTCTCGTTGATCTGTCTAATGTTGACAGTGGGGTGTTAAAGTCTCCCATTATTAATGTGTGGGAGTCTAAGTCTCTGTGTAGGTCACTCAGGACTTGCTTTATGAATCTGGGTGCTCCTGTATTGGGTGCATATATATTTAGGATAGTTAGCTCTTCTTGTTGAATTGATCCCTTTACCATTATGTAATGGCCTTCTTTGTCTCTTTTGATCTTTGTTGGTTTAAAGTCTATTTTATCAGAGACTAGGATTGCAACCCCTGCCTTTTTTTACTTTCCATTTGCTTGGTAGATCTTCCTCCATCCTTTTATTTTGAGCCTATGTGTGTCTCTGCATGTGAGATGGGTTTCCTGAATACAGCACACTGATGGGTCTTGACTCTTTACCCAATTTGCCAGTCTGTGTCTTTTAATTGGAGCATTTAGTCCATTTACATTTAAAGTTAATATTGTTATGTGTGAATTTGATCCTGTCATTATGATGTTAGCTGGTTATTTTGCTCATTAGTTGATGCAGTCTCTTCCTAGTCTCGATGGTCTTTACATTTTGGCATGATTTTGCAGCGGCTGGTACCAGTTGTGCCTTTCCATGTTTAGTGCTTCCTTCAGGAGCTCTTTTAGGGCAGGCCTGGTGGTGACAAAATCTCTCAGGATTTGCTTGTCTGTAAAGTATTTTATTTCTCCTTCACTTATGCAGCTTAATTTGGCTGGATATGAAATTCTGGGTTGAAAATTCTTTTCTTTAAGAATGTTGAATATTGGCCCCCACTCTCTTCTGGCTTGTAGAGTTTCTGCTGAGAGATCTGCTGTTAGTCTGATGGGCTTCCCTTTGAGGGTAACCCGACCTTTCTCTCTGGCTGCCCTTAACATTTTTTCCTTCATTTCAACTTTGGTGAATCTGACAATTATGTGTCTTGGAGTTGCTCTTCTCGAGGAGTATCTTTGTGGCGTTCTCTGTATTTCCTGAATCTGAATGTTGGCCTGCCTTGCTAGATTGGGGAAGTTCTCCTGGATAATATCCTGCAGAGTGTTTTCCAACTTGGTTCCATTCTCCCCGTCACTTTCAGGTACACCAATCAGACGTAGATTTGGTCTTTTCACATAGTCCCATATTTCTTGGAGGCTTTGCTCATTTCTTTTTATTCTTTTTTCTCTAAACTTCCCTTCTCGCTTCATTTCATTCATTTCATCTTCCATCGCTGATACCCTTTCTTCCATTTGATCGCATAGGCTTCTGCATTCTTCACGTAGTTCTCCAGCCTCGGTTTTCAGCTCCATCAGCTCCTTTAAGTACCTCTCTGTATTGGTTATTCTAGTTATACATTCTTCTAAATTTTTTTCCAAGTTTTCAACTTCTTTGCCTTTGGTTTGAATATCCTCCCGTAGCTCAGAGTAATTTGATCGTCTGAAGCCGCCTTCTCTCAGCTCGTCAAAGTCATTCTCCGTCCAGCTTTGTTCCGTTGCTGGTGAGGAACTGCATTCCTTTGGAGGAGGAGAGGCTCTCTGCTTTTTAGAGTTTCCAGTTTTTCTGCTCTGTTTTTTCCCCATCTTTGTGGTTTTATCTACTTTTGGTCTTTGATGATGGTGATGTACAGATGGGTTTTTGGTGTGGATGTCCTTTCTGTTTGTTAGTTTTCCTTCTAACAGACAGGACCCTCAGCTGCAGGTCTGTTGGAGTACCCGGCCGTGTGAGGTGTCAGTCTGCCCCTGCTGGGGGTTGCCTCCCAGTTAGGCTGCTCGGGGGTCAGGGGTCAGGGACCCACTTGAGGAGGCAGTCTGCCCGTTCTCAGATCTCCAGCTGCGTGCTGGGAGAACCACTGCTCTCTTCAAAGCTGTCAGACAGGGACATTTAAGTCTGCAGAGGTTACAGCTGTCTTTTTGTTTGTCTGTGCCCTGCCCCCAGAGGTGGAGCCTACAGAGGCAGGCAGGCCTCCTTGAGCTGTGGTGGACTCCACCCAGTTCGAGCTTCCAGGCTGCTTTGTTTACCTAAACAAGCCTGGGCAATGGTGGGCGCCCCTCCCCCAGCCTCGCTGCCGCCTTGCAGTTTGATCTCAGACGGCTGTGCTAGCAGTCAGCGAGACTCCGTGGGCATAGGACCCTCTGAGCCAGGTGCAGGATATAATCTCCTGGTGCGCCGTTTTTAAAGCCTGTCAGAAAAGCGCAGTATTCGGGTGGGAGTGACCCGATTTTCCAGGTGCCGTCTGTCACCCCTTTCTTCGACCAGGAAAGGGAACTCCCTGACCCCTTGCGCTTCCCGAGTGAGGCAATGCCTCGCCCTTCTTCAGCTGGCGCATGGTGCGCGCACCCACTGACCTGCGCCCACTGTCTGGCACTCCCTAGTGAGATGAACCCGGTACCTCAGATGGAAATGCAGAAATCACCCGTCTTCTGCGTTGCTCACGCTGGGAGCTGTAGACCGGAGCTGTTCCTATTCGGCCATCTGGCTCCTCCCCCAGTGAAAATATTTGGGCCAGGAGATTTTCTTTTTGGAGAAGTTTTTAAAAATTACAAATTCAATTTCCTTAATAGTTATAGGGCTATTCAAATTATTTATTTCATAAGGGGCTAGTTGTGGTAGTTTGTATTTTTCAAGGAAGTGGTTCATTTCATCCAATTTGTTAAATTTATATGTGTAGAGTTGTTCATAGTATTTCCTTAGTATTCTTTTGATGTCTACAGAGTTTGTTGTGATACACCCTGTTTCAATCCTGATATGTGTAATTTGTATCTTCTTTTTGTTTTCAGTCTTGCTAGATGTTCATACAGTTTATTGATCTTTTCAAAGAACCAGTTCTGTGTTTTAGGGATTTTAAAGTTGTTTTTCTGTTTTCACTTTTATTGATTTCTGCTCTTATCTTTATTGTTGTCTTTCTTCTGTTTGTATTGGGTTTATTTTGCTCTTCTTTTTCTTGATCTTTGAGGTGGGAGCGTAAATGGTTGATTGGATAATTTTTCTCTTTTCTAATGTATGTATTTACTGCTATAAATTTGCCTCCCAGCATTGCTCTAGCTGTGTCCCACAAATTTTGATGCATTTCATTTTCGTTAAGCTCCATGTACATTTTCTTTAACCATTCACCTTTATTTCAAATAGTGTTCCTTGAACATTGCTAGGGAGGGGTCTGTGAGGGCCTGTGCTCTAGGAGGAGGGATTGAGAAGGGTGGCTGCTCTGACTTTGCCCAGGCTGCTCAGTCAGAGCTGGCCTCATTCATCAGCCTTCCAGGGTTTAAAAGGGTGTGCTTGGCTTCAAACTAGGTGCTGACTAGGGGCTTTCATGGTTCTCTTGAACTTCTGATCCTCCTTTTCCCCAAAGTCAGCGCGAGGATTCATCGTAAGTTGTCTAATTCAAGATTAACGAAATTAAATCCTCAAACGGACTCAACTGTGCTGAGTTTGAGTGTGAAATAGAAATATTAAAATACAGAAACAGCCCTTCTATCTTGACTATCTGTTAAGGTCCTGCAATTAATACAACAAAAGCAAATACTATTTTTGTTGTTGAATAGTAGGTGGTTGGGGGTTTCTGAAAGCCCCTGGTAGCTGTACCCACAAAGGAAATAAATGCAAGTATGAAGGGAAAATAAGGCTATGCTCAACATACTTATTAGAATAGGGTTGTTACTTCTGAGTAGAGGTAGCACTACAAGTTGGAGAAGAAGACATGCGACAGGTGGCCTATCCTGTTCTTGCCCCACCCAAGCTGAGTAAAATGGGCTGGAGAGAGAGGGCCATGAGTACAAGGACTCAAGCTCCAGCTCTGTCTACTCAAAACACCTTAAGATATGCTCTCCAATACCAATGAAATAGATGCCCTGAGTAGTCCCAGAGAGGTGCTGTGATGGGGCCTGGCAGCCTGCTCCCTTCATGAAGACATGAAGTCTTCATGGCGGTCATGGCATATTATTTTTTATATATTGCTGAGTTATATCTGCTAATATTGCACTAAGAATTTTTGCATCTATGTTAGTGAAGGATGCTGGTCTCTTCTTAAAAAGATTTGTACTATCCTTGTCTGATTTTGGTCTCAGAGTAATAGTAGCTTCATGAAATTAATTGGAAAGTGTTCTTCCTCTTATTGTCTGAATGAGATTGTGTAGAATTTGTATTAATTCTTCTTTAAGTGTTTGGTAGAAGTCTCCAGTGAAAATATTTGGGCCAGGACTCCAGAGTTTCCTGGCACAGTCGGTGATCCTGCCATAAATGTCCTCATCCCAGGCCTTCTTTGAGGGTTTGGACTCAAGTTTTCAGAATGTCCAGAGGTGTCACTGTGACTGCAAACTATGGAACCTGCTGCACATCCTGACCTGAAAGAATGAGCAGAGGATGCCTTTCCAGTAAGCTCATTGAACCCTGGGTGGTTAAAGTTGGCAAATGGTGGGAAGTAGATGCTAGAGAAGGGAATATCTCTAAGGAGAGTAGCACCAGGCCTTTGTCGAGGCCAGCCAGGCCCTGAGCGCAAAGCACCTTCCCGGCAATGAGGGTGGTAGAGGTGCACTTGTGGGTGGAAGCTGTGACCTCACCCTGATGGGGAAGGGGGAGGCACTGCCTCATTACTGCTAGGGGAGGTAGACGTTCAGGTTTTCCATTTGGCCTCTGTTGACACTCTAGAGGGAACTTATTTCTCATTACTGCTGTACAATAGTGAAAGTCTTGACCCTACTAAAGGCCCCCTCCGATACCACCCCAATAGGGACGGGGAGGGATCCCTTGTTACTGCTGGGTGGGGTGGATGTCCCAGCTCCATGGATACTGGCAGGTTGGGGATGTGGAGAAGGAGATGGGGGTTATTAAGGTCTGGCTGGAATGGAAGTCCTGGCTCCCTGCTTGGCCTCTTCGGATCCCACCCCAGTGGGAGTGTTGGGGTGCCTTGTAAAGGTGGAAGTCTGGGCCTCCCACCTGGCTTTGCTCATGTGGGTGTCGGCCACAGTGTTTCTGTGGTCTGTGGCTGGAGTGGAGCAGTTATTGTCTGAAAGTTATCTATCTTGCTAAGCTTTTTTCCTAGGCTTGGCTAGGGACAGCAGGCCTTTTTGGGGGGGCTTTTGGGCTCATGCCTGATGGTATTTTTGTGCTGCCACGCTTTTCAGCTCCAAGTCTGAGATATACGAGGCAAAAAGACAATGCAAGGAACTCTCCACTGTGTTGTACCCCAGATTCTGCGGTCCTTGTCTGGTCTGCTCATTTCCACCCTTCAGAGTCTTCTTATGTTTTCTTTTGTGTAATATCCAGGATTTTTATGTGTACTTGGCAGAAGCAATAGGGAAAAGTAAATCTATTTTCTTCCTGGAAGCAGGAGTTCCATGATAATGTCTTTAAATGCATAAAATACTACGCACAGGTTTACAAAGGAAATCAGTTATACTAAAACAGTTAATATATCCCAAGTGTGGACTTTTTAATATTTTAATATATGTGTTTCTTTATTACTATAGTAAATACACTATCTAGTGGCAGGTTGAATGGTCACTGTAACATTGAAATAACGATTTGCATAAATGGTATTCTGAGAATTTGCCACAGTTGCAGGGTAATGTCAAATGATCTGTGATTCCCACTGGTGACAGAGTCACTGGTTTCTCTCATGCAACTCTGCTTTTTTTGCCCACATTTATAATGGAAGGAAACGACAGATTTTAGTTATAGATGAGTGAAAAATAAAAGTCAATTGTTTTCTGATCCCAGTTCACAGACCCAGTGAATTCTTAACCCTGGCTCACAGCCCCTGCTTTTAAGGATAAAATTGGATATATTCTTAACTTCAAGCCCAGAGCAACAACAGCAAACCTTATAGGCACAGATTTCTGGCAGACTTTAAAAAAAATCATTTGAGACCAAAAGCCCACAATGATCAATAAATAAGATGATCAGGCAAGGATAGCCAAGAGCACAGCTGGATCTGGTTAGGGGATGACAGGAAGCCAAGTTTCTGAGCCAAACACGGGATTCCTGCTAACCAGGACCATGGACACTGAGTCAGTCAAGTGGGCAAACCCTGTGAGACCCTGGCCTCTGCTGATCGCCCAGGAAAGATGCATCTGAGAAGAGGGTGGGTCTTTGGCAATTCAACTGGGCAGAGTTTAGAAACAAGAATCCTCCCCCACCCTTTCTAAAACCAGCCAATTACTCACTCTGCGCCTATTTCTGCTGCACAAAAGTGATTTTCCTCTGAGGACACTGTGTTCTGAATTCCAACGTTCAGGGCCTGACTCCCAAACAATGGCTATCTGGGCAGCCTCAGATTGGTTTGGCAAATGCACCATGTCTTCATAAAAGGCAGGATTGCGTGGTGAAGCCCTTGGAGGACCAGAAAAGCTACATCTGCAGGAAAATGAAATAAGCACCCCAATTTACAAGTTACCAATTTGATCCTATTTGTCTAGGGCAGGCCTGATGCAATTTGGGGGGTGGTTAGAAGTTTCTTTTGCCTCATTCCTTGCTTTTCTATCCTTTTCATTAAAGTAAGAAATAACTGCGCCTCACATTTTAATGAAAAGGAGTGGCGGGAACAACCAGAGGTTGCTAAAGGAAACTGAAATAATAGTGCAGTTGCTAAGGAACAGGCTGGACAAGTTAATTTTGTTGGCATAACATCTCCTCATTATTTAATCTTGTAGTGTATTCATTTCATCAATCTGCCACCATGCCACTGAAGCCAGGAAGAGCTGCTACTTGCAATGCCAAGGCTGAGGACAGACCTGTCCAAACCCCTTATAAATTTCAGCTGTCAGAGTGAGGTCCCGAACTTTGATTTCACTGCTGGAGAGACCACCCCCTTCTATTTCGGGAAGAAAGCTGCTGAGGGGCCCACCACTCTGTTCTGCCAGACAAACCTCTTGTTTACCCCAAAAGTGGCTCTGTATCCCTGCTGAACATTAGTCAGCTGGTGTGCTTTTCAAAAAGACCAATGTCTGGGCCCCAGCCCCAAGGATTCTGATTTAATTGCTCTGGAAATGGGGTCCAGGCATGATTTTTATAAAGCTTTCCTAAGTGATTCTAATGGGCTGCTCAGGCTGAGAACCACTGATTTATAGAATTGCTACCTTTCCACTCCTGAATCTCATTTTGAAATTAGCCAGAGCCTCTCAGAATTATTATTCTTTTGGTCATTTTCTTATCACTTTCTCCCTATTGCATAGAAAATTGTAAGTATGATAATTAGTTTGTAATGAGAGCCTAAAGCCAGGGTATGATCTTTTGGAATCCAATAGTCTTGTAAAGCAGGCATTTTAAAATTATCCCAATCTTACAGACAAGGAAACCAAAGCATGGAGAGGTTGAGTGCCCAGCTGGCTGGTAAGTGGTACATCCAGGATTTGGACACACGTTCCAACTCCAAAGTTCAGCTACTCATGCCAGTGACTTCTGTCCCCATGGAGAACCAGCTGGAGAACTTGTGGGTAGAAGCTGTGACCTCACCCTGATGGGGAAGGGGGAGGCCCTGCTTCATTACTGCTAGATGGGGTAGACGGTTAGGTTTTCCATTAGGCCTCTCTTGACAAAGGGCTGCAGATGCAAGCTCAGCTTCCACCCATGGTTAGGACCAGCTGGGGTAGAAGGCCTGGACTGGTGGATCAGATGACTCAGCCTGGGCAGTTATGTTTCATCAGCTTGGACCCTGGGTGCCGGCTCTGAGAAGCCTTATGTGGTCTCTTCCTCTCAGCCTCCTGGATTCAAATCCAGCCTCCTTCTTACCAGCAAGTGACCTTGGCCGAGTGTCTTAGCTTCTTTCAAATCCGGTTTCCTCACCTGTTGAGGAGGAGGACAAATGCATCTGCTGCGTGGGAATGTCATGAGGGTTACATGAGGTAACACATATAAAGCACTTAAAATAGGGGCTAGTACACATTACTCATGGAAGGCTAGTTACCCTGGTCAGCCTTATTACCACAGAGCTATAATTTGGAGGCTGCCTTACTCCTCTAGCCTCCTAAGGCCCAGAGACTCCCAGTGCCTGGCACGATGTCTGGATTCCAGATGCTGGACAGCTCTGAGGCGGTCTCTGGGCTTCCTCAAGCTGGTGCCTGGACTCCCTCCTTCAAAAGCAAGCAGCTATCTCCAAAGGCCAAGCCACCACCTCTACCTTTGGTTTATAAAAACCACTTCACAAGGACCTCTCTTCACATGTATTAGCAGGATATTTATTAGTGCAGGGAGAAACCCAACTCAAACTGGCTTTAAGCTGAAAGAGAATTGTTGGCTGATGCTGGCTGATGCAACTGAGAATCTGGGCTGGCTTCAGGGTCCAGGGGCTCAAATGAGGTCCCCAGGCTTTCGTCTCCCCGTCTTCAGTGCTGTTTTCCTTTCCTCTGTGCTATCCTCACCCATGGGCAGCTCAGGCATACAGCTTTATAATCAGCAAGCCCTGCTGTGAAAGAATTTCTTATTCTTTTTCTTTTCTTTTTTTTTCTTCTTTTGAGATGGAGTCTTGCTCTGTCACCCAGGCTGGAGTGCAGTCACTCAATCTCGGCTCACTGCAACCTCTGCTTCCTGGGTTCAAGTGATTCTCTTGCCTCAGCCTCTTACAATTTCTTGACCTCAATAATTCCAACAAAGTCAGGCAATGGCCTTGAATCAGACCCTTGTGTTCAAGGCCAGTGAGGCAGCAGTATCTAGTCTGGCCCATGTGTTGACTTGAGAACAGAGAAGCAGCAACTCAAATTACTCCACATTTCACAGCCATCTGAAAAGTTAATAGCCAGGTGCCAAGACAACTCCAGAAGTCCATCTTATGGCCTGTTTACACAGACCAGAGTCTGGTTGAAGAACAATTAGATTGCAGTGGGTAGCGGGGAGCTGCCTAGGAACACTTGCTCCCCCTCCAGATATTAAAAAGGAAAACCAAAATAAACCCCCAAATCCTCGTGGAGTGAGATGATCACTTTCAGCTGGCAAAGTGTAGGCCCCAAACTACGTGAGCCTTGATCACCACCTTGTGGCAAAGACTGGAATTTTTCTAGGATGGAGTTTTTACTTTTACTTTTTTTTTTTTTTTTTTTCTGAGACGGAGTTTTGCTCTTTCACCCAGGCTGGAGTGAAGTGGCACCATCTCGGCTCACTGCAACCTCCACCCACAAAGGTTCAAGCAATTCTTCTGCCTCAGCCTCCCTAGTAGCTGGGATTATAGGCATCCGCCACCATGCCAGGCTAATTTTTGTATTTTTAGTAGAGATGGGCTTTTGCCATGTTGGCCAGGCTGGTCTTGAACTCCTGACCTCAGGTGATCCACCTGCCTCGGCCTCCCAAAATGCTAGGATTACAGGTGTGAACCACTGTACCCAGCCTGGGCTTTTTCCCAGGAAAAAGCTTCAGCTGTGGGAAGGAAGGAAAGAAAGAGAGAGAGAGGACTCATTAGATACCGTTGCATGGCCTGTCCTGTGGAGAACCATTTAGTCTCCTCAACTGTGGCAAGAATGTAACCAGAATAACTCATGAATTAGATAGTAGAATAGCACTGGGCCTTGCGGGACTCCATGCCAGGGACACAGAAGTCACACGTTACCCACCATGCAGAGAACCCGCTAGGACGCAGATGCAAGCTCAGCTTCCACCTGTGGGGAGAACCAGCTCCAGTCCTCGTAGGGGTGGAGAGCCCAGATAATACAATGTGACCTGGCAAGCACTGTTTCAGAATATGAGAAGTGTCCCGTGGGGGCCCTGGAGAGGGAGGCGCTGTCTCTTCCCATAGACCCTGCAGGCCAGCTCAGAGTAGGCACGCCGTAAATGCTTCATGAAGGAATGTCAGTGGTTTCTCCCAGATTCCCCATTTTCCATTCTGTTTCTTCCAATGGACATATTCCCAGGGCTGAAATTAATCTCTTGACACATTTCCAACTTTCTTGACATAGGCATTTCTTCTGTCACTGCTGGCCTACAATTTGTCTTCCTATCCAGGATTTTAGGACCAATACTTCCCCTAGCCAATGACAAAGATTCTTTGCTTGGCCAAAGTTCAGTCAGCCTGCTGCACCTTCTCCTAGGCCCACCTCTGTGCACTTCTTGTAAAATCCAGCTTTAGCAAGAGTCCTGCTAAGTCAGGTTAGCTAGACCCCTCCACTCCCGGCTGTCATTCTCCATTTCTGATCACTCTCGATATCTGGTCGGGTTCCTCATCTTTTACCACTGCCCTGGGGAGGTCTGATCTTCCTGGACTGTCTTCAGCCAGAATCCCCTTGGCCCCTAATGTTTCCTCTTAGCCATTTCCACCCACTGACCCCTACGCTGCTCCTTCACTCCAACACTCTACCTGCCCTTGCAAGTGGGAGTTGAGCCCGGTTCTCTATTCTCCCTATTGCAATAGTCCTGAGTAAAATCGGTTTTTACCCCTTAACTGATGTCCAGCTCAGGTTTTTGACTCCAGTGCTTGTCCCATCAATGAAGAGCTCATTGTCTATACAGTGCATGATGGCACACTCTAGACTCAGAAGGCACAGCTTAAAATAGGACCCCTCCACCCTGAGCCTGTGTTCATGGAACTGAAGTCATTTTCACCACATCATCTTACACACATGAGCCGGGAGAGCAGACTGGCCAGCAGAGTCAGGTTCCCTGGAGCCCTGCAAAGCCCACAAACACCCGAGCTGTGGGGTGGCCTTGCAGCTTCTCTACCAGCCACCCCACCACAGGGCAGGACTCAGGCATGCTGAGGGCCCAGGCTTGGTTGTGACCTCATCATCTCTGCCAGCATCTTGGTCTCCTTCAGCTGGGGAAGACCTGACCAGATTAAGGGGACCCCAGGCCCTAGCCGTCTCCCCGGAGTGTGTGGAAACATGCCTGCTCTCACCCACGATCGCCTTGTGCCACTCCCATTTTGGCGTTAGAGTCTCTCAGTGTCTCACTTTGTCAGCTGTTTCATTTGTACAAAATACAACAGGGAACAGCCTGGGTCATAGTAGAGGAATCATTAATTATGTAAACAACTCCATATTTGGGAGCCAGTGCCAGACGCTAGGCCCTGGGGATAGAGCAGTGATCTGAACTTGGGAGGCGGAGGTTGCAGTGAGCTGAGATCACACTATTGCACTCCAGCCTGGGTGACAGAGTGAGACTCTGTTTCAAAAAAAAAAAAAAAAAAAAAGGATCTCCTGGGGCCAGGCATAGTGGCTTACACCAATAATCCCAGCACTTTGGGAGACCAAGGCAGGAGGATTGTTTGAGCCCAAGAGTGTGAGACCTGCCTGGACAACATGGTGAGATCCAATCTCTACCAAAAAAAAAAAAAAATTGCCAGGTATGGTGGTGTACCTGTGGTCCCAGCTACTTCGGTGGCTGAGGGGGGAGGATTGCTTTAGCCTGGGAGGTTGAGGCTGCAGTGGGCAGTGGTCACACCACTGCACTCCAGCCTGAGCAACAGAGCAAGACCCTGTCTCGAAAATAAAATAAAAAAAAATAAAAAGGATTACTTGGACAATTGACATGGGGGCAAGAGAGAAACTAGGAGGGGAGAGGAAGAGTTAGGGGGCTTCTGCCAGGTCCCACTGGACAAAGGTGAAGGCTGGGACTGGGGTAGGAGCCACATTGAGGGGCAAACTTGGGATGTGTTTTGTGGGAGCGCCACCAGGACTGGACAATGGATTAGATGTGGGGCACGCGGAGGGAAAGGGAACGCAAGCATGATGTCCTCTGTGGTTTTGGTCTGGGTAGTTGGTTGATGGTGGTGTAGTGACTTAGATGGAAAAGCTGGAGGAATAGCAGGTCCAGCGTGAAAATCAAGGGTTCTGGTTTGGCCATGTTAGATCAGAGAAGCCACCCACAGTAGGTTTAAGGCACCACATGGCACCTCCAGAGAATGACCAGGATGGGAGGATGCCTCCAGCCCTGTCTCAGGCCCTGGCTCTGGAGGGGGCACCCCTGCCCCCTTCTTGGAGTGTGCTCTTTGGTGTAAGGAGAGTGGCCCCTGGTGAGTAGGGATCGGTAACCTCACCCGCCTCCCACCCCATTCATGAGGCTAGGCCACCGCATCTGGGCAGGAAACAGCAGAGCCACACCTCCTACGTTCACCTGAAGGCAGTGACCACCTGGGGTGGGTTAAAATGCAGAGGCTGCAATTGGGGCCCTGAACCTGCATGTTGAACTTGGGCCCCTGGTATCTGTCATCAGGCAGGTTGGGTCCCACGCTCTGCAGATATCTGTGAGCTGAGGGTGTTGAATGGCCACGGCCCTGAGTGTCCCCATGAAGACTCCTTCCCCCACACACCTCAGCTGACTCACTGAGGGCCAAGGGGACAGAGTCCTTAAGACCACGATTTTAAAGTCAGATAACCCAGGGTTGCCTCAGCCGCCTCTACTCCCAGCTGCCTGACTGGGAAGAGTTGAAGAACCCTTCTTGCGGATCCCTTTCCCACTTTGAGGAAAGTCTTAGCTGCCAAATGGCCACATTCTGAGGCTTTGGTGGGCTCCTGTACGGGAAGGACATGGTGGCCCTTACTGGTTGAAGGTAAAGCCCCTGACTCCTGGAAGCTTCCAGGCGACTCTGGACACCTCACTTTCTGTAGGAGGAAGACTCTGCTTGCCCAGGGCTGCAGCCACTCTCCTTGTCATTTGACTAAATGCACCGCTTCCCGTCCCTCCACCAGATGTCAGGCCAGAGCTGTGGAATGGAAACGATGCCTGGGCTCTGCCAGGCAGCAGCAGCTGCAGCCTGGAATGCTAACCTCCCACAGATGCCCCGTTAGGAGAGTTGGGGAGGGGGCACTGAGGGTAGGGAGGGGATGTACAGGGGTCCTGGATCCACACTGGGGCTGGATTCTTAGAGCTCTAGGTCAAGGCTACTCTTCCGAAGTCAGAGAGGGAAGTGCATGGTGGGGTGCTAGGGCCCCTCTCCTGGCCGTAAGAGCTCAGAACACATGACCAGCAGAGATAAACAAATTCTCAGGCCCTACCAGTTCTTTTTAAAAAATGTTTTTGGTAGTGGGAAGCATTAGGATTTATTTGAAACCTGTCTTTTTCTATTGATTGAATTATAAGTGACCATAGCCACGTTTCATACACTCCCTTTTCCCTTTTTGGGGGACTCTTGGAGAAACAGCCTCATGAGTTCATCTGGCCCATACCCACTGGGGCAGAGCCCAGCCACGCCCGAGGGGTCTGTGGCATGTCTGGACCCTTAACTGGGAGAGTAAGAAGAGAGGCTGCCAGAACCCAGGAATTCTGCTCTAAAAGGGACTGCAGCGGCCTTAGGTCCAATGTCTGGTTGATGCTGGTGCTGTTTGTTTGGTTTCTGTCAGTCCCACCAGACTGTAAGTACCATGAAGACAGAAACCACATCTGCATTGCTCACCATGGTGTCTCCAGCCCTAATAAGGTTTATTTGAGCTGAAAATGAATGCTTTTGGGGAGACGAAATATAGCAGGATGCCCTGGTGTCAGTATTTGCTTCGATGAAAAAAAATCTTAGGTTTGTAACTTGCCTAGCTCTGTGGCCCTGGGCAAGTTGTTGCAACAGTTTGGCCCTCAGTTTCTTCATCTGTAAGATGGGGAGAATAATGGTATTTCCACAGGGCTGTGGAAAAGAGTGCCAGAGACTCTGCACAGTGCCCAGTGCCTAGTCAGATGGGGTACTTGTTCCAGTTACCTATTACTGTGTAACAAACCATCCTAAAGCAAGTGGCACACAGCAGCAACAATTTTATTATGCTCACAGATTTTGTGGACCAAGACTTCGGAAGGGAACAGAGGGGTCATTCTTTTCTGTTCTGCAGTGTC
Organism: Pongo abelii; assembly: GCF_028885655.2. Lineage (NCBI taxonomy): Eukaryota > Metazoa > Chordata > Mammalia > Primates > Hominidae > Pongo > Pongo abelii. Next base: position 125,602,328 of record NC_071993.2, on the reverse strand, counting down.
AGCCAGGACCTCAGCGGGAATGATTCAAACAGCTGGGGCGGGGGGTGGGGGGACGGGTGATGTGAGAAGCTAGAGGTGGGAACAGCTGGGACTGAGGATCCACTACCAAGGTGGTTTTTCTCAACTTTCCCTTGCTGGGGCTGGGGCTGCTGGGGCCATCAGGATCAGGTGGGACTGTTGACTGCAGGAAGCCTCCATGTGGTCTCTCCAGTATGGTGGTCTCAAGGTGGCTCAGGGATCCAACAGCAAGCTCTCTAGAGAACAAGGTGGCAGCCTTATGGTCTTTGACGACCTTGCCTTGAAGTTCTATGGAGTCTCTTTCACCACAATCGAAGGTGGAAGAAGACACAAGCCCATCTGCATTCAAGGGGTGGGGATGTAGACCACCTCTCCAATGGGAGGAGTACTATGGAATTCATAGCCATGCTTAGAAACTCCAACACTCTTAATTTTAATTTTTAAATTTCAACATAATTTCAGACTTTCAGAAAAGTTGCAGGAATAGTTCAAAGAATTGCTGTATTCTCTTCACCAAGCTCCAAATTTTGGTCTTTAAAATTTATCCCTTTCTCTCTATATATACTTCTACATTATTTGTTTTTGCTGAACTGTTCAGAATAAGTTGCAGCTGTGATACTTCCTTATTTCTACATACTTCTGTGTGTATTTCTAAAAACAAGGACATTCTCTTACATAGCCATAGTACAATGTCCAAAATTAGGAAATCAGCAAACATGACTGTTTCTGTTATAAGGTCATATTCAGATCTAATTGTCAATTATAAATTATAAATACATTATAAATGTCTTCATAGCCAAAGAAAACCCAGGATTGTGTGGTGTACTCAGCTGCCATGACTCCTTAGTATCCTTTAAACTGGAATAGACCCTAAGACTTGCTTTGTATTTCGTGTATTTACATTTGAAGAATATAGAGCAGTTCATTTTTTAGAATGACCCTCCTTTGGGTGTGTCTGATGTTTCCTCATTGTCAGTTTCAGGTTATGCCCTTTTGGCAGGAGTACATTATAAGTGATGTTGTATTCTTCTCCGTACATTGTATCAGGAGGCACAGGATCTTAATTTGACTCATAACTGATGATGTTAACATCGATCACTTGATTAAGGTGGTGTCTGCTAAGTTTCTCTACTGTCAAGTTACTAGTTTGCTATTTATCGTTAATAAATATCTTATGGAGAGATAATTTGTGACTATGTACATCTTCATGTGTAAAAATAAAAATTTCACCCACTAGTTTAAGGATCCATATGTTATTCTGACTTTAATCAATTGTTATCGTGATGGTAATTTTCTAATTTTATCGTTTCTTCTATTAATACAATATTTATTGGTTCTCCCCTGTAAGGAAGAACTTTCCTTCTTTTTCTTCTTTCTTTTTTTTTTTAGACGGGTCTTGCTCCAATGTTTTAGTGCTAGGGGTTTATTACTAGGTGGATGTCATTGCTTCTAGGCCCTCACAGTGGGCAGAGCTTAGAAATAAATGAATGTACACACACATGCATCTATCTTTATTTTTGTATTGAGCAATGTGTATATTTTAAAACTCATTAATTCCCACTGATACCCCAAATTTCAGTCATGTCCTACACAGCATATTCTCGCCTTCCTTCTCGGGTATTTGTAACTCCTTTCTCTACCAGTGGGAAAACTGGCTCCCATGTTCCTCGGTATATTATTTATTTATTCAGTCCTAGTTTCAGAATTGCTAACCCATGGCTTTGTGGGGGAAAAAATACTTTATTAACTAGAGTTCAGTATTTGTTCAGTATTTTGTTTTTTTTTAAGTTTTAGTGTGAGGACATGTTGTCTAAATACTGTCATCAAAAGTTACTTGGATCACACTATTTTTATTCTATAAAAGGGAACCCAGGTCAGAGAGGAAAGGTGACTTAGAACAAGTCATGAATTCTCTTCCAGTGTCAAATTCTCTAACTGGAGTTTGCATCCCCAGTGAAGCTCTCCATATCTCATCATGGAGCTATGCATGACTGTTGGCAGCACTCTTGGGACACTTTGCCACTTTGCTTCTCACTCTGTGCATTTTGTGCCAGGCTTGGTGTGAGAGGAAATGATTTAATAACTTAAATTATTTTAATCCTAACCTAGGATCAAGAAAATGAAGAAGGAAATCTGATTACAAATAAAATAAAATTGCACAGTTAGAGAGCCATTTCTTTCTCCCTGTGGTCAGGTTGTCTTGGGAACTTATCTGGTGGAGGCCAAAGCGGTGATAGTGGCCATTGGGATCCTACTCCTGGCTTTAGTGGGTATCCCTTTATTGTCTCAGAGGAGTAATGTTAGTTGTTAGTTCAGGATAGACAATTTTCATGGTGTTGAACTATTCCTAGTTTACCAAGAGTTTCTAACAGAGAAGGATGGTAAAGTTTATCACTGGCATTTATAGAGATGATGACTTAGGTTTTATTATATCTAGCAAGTATTTGTTTTATGGATTTACTATACACCAGGCATTGATGTAAACATCTTTTACATGTGTTAGTTTATTTAATTCTCACAATAACCCCACAACGTATGTAATGTTAGTATTCTCATATTTTGTAGTATTATTTTATGTGGCTTCACATGTGGCCACAAAAGGAGACAGAGGAAAGGCTCTGGAAAAAATGAAGTTTATTATACTCATGGGTCCCAGAGACAGGAAGTACAGGGCACACCATGCAGGACCACATGGGAATGACACCAGATGGTCAGGAGAGAGAAGACAGAGGTGAGGGAAGGCTTAAGTCACTGCCTTTTCTTGGGGTTTCCAAGGGAAAGGCAAGGCAAGGCAGGGCAGCGTAAACAGTTTAGGACTGGCCAGTCTGGATAATTTCAGTGAGCTTTGGGCTAAAGGGGTGGTCGTCCCTAGTTGCCTGGTACCCAGCCCTGGGATGACTAAGGCAGAGGAATACTGTCTCCTGGAATGTAGGGCCAGAGAGAGGAGGTGTGGCTCTGGACTGGTGAGTTTGCATGTCAAAGGCACGCTGCAATCTGGACCCTTATAACCTCTGAGAATTCACTAGCTCTAGGAAGAACAGTCTCTCCCCAGCCAGAAAAGTTTATTTAAAGGCACCAAAACATTATAATATATAGAAAATTAAGAAAAAACATTTACAGTATGTCCCATGTTATAGCAAGAGAATTGGGCACAGACCTTAGATTGCTTGATAAAAGTCACAGTGGAAGTGGAAAAGCCAGGTTTCCAACCCAGAGGCCCTGGCTTTAAAATCTGACTGTTGGCCTCTAACTATTCTCTTCTTACTGTTATGCCTTCTTTGATCTACTGATGTGATAAATCACATTAATAGCTTTCCTGGTATTGAGCCATGCTTGCATTCCAAATCATGGTTGGTTATGGTGGTATTATTATTTCAAAACACTACTTGACTTGATTTGTAACTTTACTTTGTATCTATATTCATGCAAATTTTTTTATTTTCTTGCTACTGTATCAAGAGTATTCTAGGCTTAATGAATTGAATTGGGAAACTTACTATTTTTTACAGGCTTATTGAACTATATAAAATAGAAGTGATAGTTTCTTAAAAATTCAAAGAAAAGATAGAGCCTGTAAAACCAAGTAGGCCAAGGATCTTTCTAAATTATGTTTTCAATTATTAGCCTACTTTTTGAATTTCTTGCAGGGCTAGTAGTCTGCTCAGATTTACCATTTATTTTTTGATAATTTTGAAAATTTATGTTTTCTTAGAAAACCATCTATTTTATCAAACTTTTCAAATTTATTAATACAGAATTATACATGTTATTTTCCCATGACTTAAAATGTCTTCCATATCTTTGTTTATATCTCTTTACTTATTTCTAATTCTCAATATCTGTTTTCCTTTTTTAAAAAACAATACTTCCTGGAAATTTGTTTATTTTACTGTGTTGTTTCTTGCCTTCTGATTAATTAACATCTCTTTTTAATATTTACTCTCTTGCTTTTCTTAAATTTGCTGCATTGCAAGGAACATTTTTCCCTTTTGTTGAAATCAGAAAACTCATCTTTTTTTCCTAGAAAAATTTCATGGTGTTTTATTAACAAGATTATCATCACACAGTGGCAAAGCCTTTCATGATTGTCTTTCAATTAATCCATTTACACAGTCAGTAAAGGAAATTTATTTTTTAAAAAGAGCATGCTATGAATGGTTACATAAAATGTATTTAGAGATATTTAGGCTATTATAGAAGATCAGTTTATAATTCATATCAAGCATTGTAGGTAACAGTTTCAATTTTATATCACTATCTGAACTGTCAATTTTCATGTGCGTGCACATATGGGAGCCCATCTTCATTTATCTTCCATTTGCAATTAAAAGCCTGTTTAGCCTAATTCTTGTCTATATGATCTTGTGTCCCACTGTGCTATTTCAGAATAATAACAGCTCAGGATTTAGGGCTGTGGAGGCCTAGTTTTACATGAAAATCTTTTTAATGGAGAAAAGGCAAGTAAAACAACAAGTATTTATTCAGCAACCAAGTGTTCAATGCTGGGATGGTAGGTAAGTGTGTTAAAAAAATGGAGAAAACATTCTTGCCTTTGGGAAGCACATAATTCTGTCCATTATACACCTAGGAATGTGCAAGCTGCTTTTCATGTACTTTGTGATAATTCTTATAATAATTTCTCACAAAAAAGCAAGGTAGGCATGACTGTCTCCATTTTACAGACGAGGAGCCTAGCTTGCAAGAAGTTAAATCATTGACCCATGGACACAGCTAGTAAACAGTAGGTGTGGTATTCATACTGAGGTCTCTTTGAATCTAAAACCCACACTTCTTCCTGTTCTTGGTGATTTTCAAACTTCAGGAGTCTCAAAGACTATAACCAGCACTATATCCCATCTTCTGGGTGATAACCTGGACACTTTCTACTGAACTGATCAACACTAGACTAGATTTTTCTTTCACCTGTATTATATATTAGGCTTTACCTAAGATTTCATTTGAAGACAGTCTTGTGGATGTGTTTCCTTTCACAATAAAAAATTTTTCTAACTAGTGTCCCAGTTCCCGTCAAAATAGCATGTACTGAGTTAGCTTTTCCCCTGACAGTAATGATAAAATCTGGAGGAAAAATTATCCACATTATGGATATAGATATATGTACAGTTATAGCTCAGGGAGTTGGTTTCAGGACCTCCTCCTGGATACCAAAATCTGTAGATGCTTAAGTCCCTGATGGAAAGTGGTGTAGTTTTTGCATATAACCTACGCACATCCTCCCATATACTTTAAATCATCTCAGATTACTTATAATACATAATACAATGCAAATCTATGTAGATAGTTATCCTGTGTTTTAAATTTACATTGTTTTTAATGTTGTATTGTTATTTTTTATTTTTCTGAATATTTTCAATTTGTGCTTGGTTGAATCTGTGAATGTGAAACTCATGGATGTGGAGGCTGAAATACAGACGTGAAGGCCCTGGAGAGCAGCCAAAACAGGCAGGAACTGAAGGAAGCACAATCCCTGAATGAAAGGAAATACTTGGAGTGAGTTCCATGCTTAGATACTCACCTCAGCTTTCCCCCTAAGGGCGGGCACATTCCAGTTCAATAAGCACGGGGCCTTCGCTAAGCAGAAAGCTGTAATCTGACTGGGCCAAGGAGACAATGGATGGAGTCTGAGTCTGCCAGAGCAGGAAAGGATTGAGGAACAAAATTCTGGAAAAGACTTAGCTGCAATGAGAGAAGCTCTAAAATGCCTCTTAGGTTATTGGCTGTCTCCTGAGATTTCCACGTACAGAGTGATTCCAAAGAGCCAAGCAGAAAGCAGCAGTTGGGAGGCTGAACTTCTGAGTAGAGATCCCAAAGCTTACCATTGCTGAGGAGCTAGAAATTGGAAATTAAGTTCTTTCAAATTGGGAGAGGTTTGGTTAATGCCTCAGATTCTCTGTTAAGATCTCAGAGGGACCATGCTCTGTAAGAGAAGGAAAAACTGAAACAGATGAACTCTAAGAAAGTCTTAAAACTAACTTTCAATAGAATAAGGTGATCTGTTAACTTACCAAAAAGAAAAAGAAGAAAAATCTTAACCATCTGGGAGACAGATAACACCATCCAGAGCTCCACATTTTTTTTGATTCGCAATGTCTATTACTCAAAAAAAAATTATAAGAAATGATTTTAAAATGTTATTATTTTTGAGACAGAGTCTCTGTCTTTTGCTGAGGCTGGAGTGCAGTGGCACTAGCTCAGATCACTGCAACCTCTGCTTCCTGGGTTTAAACAATTCTCATGCCTCAGCCAACTGAGTAGCTTGGACTACAGGTGCACATCACCACGCCTGGCTAAGTTTTTTGTATTTTTAGTAATAAATACCATGTTGGCCAGGCTGGTCTTGAACTCCTGGCCTCAAGTGATCTGCCTGCCTTTGGTCTCCCAAAGTGTTGGGTTTACAGGCATAAGCCACCATCCCCGGACTAAAAAAGGTTATTTAACTAGAAATTAAGAGAAATAATATCAATAAAACAGACCAGGCCGGGTGCAGTGCCTCAGGCCTGTAATCCTAGCACTTTGGGAGGCTGAGGAGGGCGGATCACCTGAGGTCAGGAGTTCGAGACCAGCCTGGCCAACATGGTGAAACCCTGTCTCTACTAAAAATACCAAAACTAGCCGGGTGTGGTGGCAGGCACCCGTTATCCCACCTACTTGGGGGGCTGAGGCAGGACAATCACTTGAACCTAGGAGGCGGGGGTGGCAGTGAGCAGAGATTGTACCACTGGGCTCCCGCCTGGGCGACAGAGTGAGACTCCGTCTCAAAAACAACAAACAAACAAACAAACAAACAACCAGACCAACAGGTGATTCAGATAATAAATTTCTCAGGAAGCAGATTTAAAATAATGATTAGTAAGTTCAAGAAAATGAAGGTAAAAATGGAGAATTTAAACAGAAACCTGGATTCCATAAAAAAGAGTCCAGTGAAAATTCTAGAATTAAAAAATACAATGCCTAAAATATGGAATTCAATAGTAGATTGGACATGGCAGGACACAATGAAATAGAACATAGGTCAGTAGAAAGTATCCAGATTGACACACATACACAGAAAATGGTGTATAAAATCGAGGAAAAAAGGATAAGATAGTAAGTGGTAGGTCTAACATTTGTTTACTAAGAGTTCCAGAAGGAGAGGAGGCAGAGAATAGGACAGAAGTAATATTTGAAGAAATAATGCTTGAGAATTTCCAAAAACTGATGAAAGACATTAAATAATAAATTCAAGAATATGAGTCTCAAATAGAAGACATAAATATAAAAATTACATTTAGGCAGAGTTAATGTCTGAAAACCAAGGACAAAGAGAGAATCTTAAAAGGAGTTAGAGAAAAAAGGCACATTACCTTCAGAGGAACAAAGATCAGAATGATGGCTTACTTTTGGAAGTCTGAAGAAAATGTAACGACATCTGAAGTCTGAAGAAAATGTAATGATATCTTTACAGAGCTGAAAGAAAATAAATGTCAACCTAGAATTATATAGCCAGCAAAAGTATCCTTAAAAATGTAGGAAAAATAAAGATGTTTTCAGATAAGCAAAAGCTGAGAGAATTTAAAGCTAGCTGACTTGTACTACAGGTAATATTAAAAACAATCTATAGAACAATGAATTCAGAGGGAAGTACAGACATGCAGGAAAGAATAAAGAATACCAGGATGGGGAAATATGTGAGTAAATATAAACAGATATTGACTATTTAAGACAAGACTGATAATAATACATGGCACTGCTTAAAATATATGCAGAAGTTAAATGTCTGACATCAAAGCAAGAAAGACAGGAGAGGGCTAAATGGAGATTAATTGTAAAGTTCTCATTTTTTTTGAAGTGGCAAGAGTACTAAGTTAAAGTATATTCTAATAAGTCAAATGTGTGTGTTGTTCATTGAATGTCTAAACTGAAAAGCTGAGAGTGGAGAAAAATATAAAATGCTTACCAAAAGAAGGTAAGAAAAAAGAAATGAAGGAAGAAAGAACAAATGGGGTACGTAAAAAACAAAGAGCAAGATAGTAGCTCTAAGCCCAACAATATAATCAACTTCATTAAATGTAAACGGATTCAATTAGATTAAACCATCAAGTGTGGTAGCAAGTAGGTACAGATGGCTAGTTAAATTTAAATAAATTAATATTAAATACAATTAAAAGTTTAGTTCCTCATTTGTACTAGCTGTGTTTCAAGTGCTCAAAAGTCGTATGTAGCTTGTGGCCACTGAATTAGACAGCATAGATATAGACCATTTCCATAATCACAGAAAATGCTATTTGATGATGCTGCAATGAAAACTCTAATTACAAGCAAAAGTTATCAGACCAGATTAAAAATCCAATTATATGCTATTTATAAGAGAAATGCCAATAGTATAAGGACACAGGTATATATACATATAAGTGAGTATCTTAATTAAAATTTTTTTCAGCTTCATTGAGGTGTAATAGACAAAAATGATGTATACTCAAGGTGTGCAATATGATGTTTTGATATACGTACACAGTATAAAATAATTATTGCAATCATGCTATTAAAATATCTAATACTTTATATAGTTACCTTTTTGTGGTGAGAATATTGAAGATCTACTCTCTTAGCAAATGTCAAGTATATAGTACATTATTATTAACTCTAGTCACTATGCTGTAAAATGGGTCTCCAGAACTTATTCATTATATAACTGCAAATTTGTACACTTTGACCAAGATTTCCCCGTTTTCCCCACCACTCAACCCCTGGTAACCACCTTTCTATTTTCTGTTTGAGTTAGACTATTTTAGGTTCCACATATAAGTGAGATCATGCAGTATTTGCCTGGACAAATACATTGGTATATTTAAAGTAATGGGATGGAAAAATATATGCCACACAAACAATATCCAAAAGGAAGTTGATCTGGCCATATTAATACCAGGTAAAGGAGACTCTAAGGCAAAAATTTTCACTAGAAATAGAGAAGAAACTTCATGATGATGAAAGGATCAATTTAACAAGAGCATTCAACAACCCTGCATATATATGTGCTAATAATATAGCTTCAAAATAAAAGTTGATAGAACTAAAAGAAGAAATACATGAATTTACAAGTATAGTTACAGATTTTAGCATCTCAGCAACTGATAGAATAAATAGACAAAAGAATTCCGTAAAGGTAGAGATTAGATTAACACAATTAACTAGCTTGATCTAATTGACATTTGTGGAACCCACACACAACTGAAGAATATACATAGCTTTCAGTATTCACCAAGATAGATCACACACCGAACGATAAAGCAAGCCTCAACATATTTAAAATGATTAAAACCAGAGTATATTTCTGAACGGAGTAGGATTAAATGAGAAATCAACAAAAGAAAGAAAATTTGAAAATCCCCAAGTACTTGGAAGTTAAGCAACATATTCTTAAGTAACTTATGGGTTAAAGAAGAAATAATAAGAGAAATTAGAAAATATTTGGATGGAAGGAAAATGAAAACATGTTGCATCAAAACCTTTTAGATACAGCTTAAACAGTGCTTAGAGGAACATTTATAGCTTTAAATGCATATATTAAAAAAGAAGATAGATGGAAAATCAATGACCTAAGCTTTCATTTCAAGAAGCTAGAAAAAAAAGAAAACTTCAGCAAATTAAACCCAAAGAAAGTAGAAGAAAGGAAACAATAGAAGAAAGAGCATAAATCAGTGACATAAAAAGCAAACATATGGTAAAGAAAATTTGAAAAGATTAATGTTGAGTATTTGAGTACATCAATAATCTTGAGAAAACCCTAGCAAGACTTATCAAGAGGAAAAAGAGAAAACACATATTATCAATAAGAATAAGAGGGGAAGGAGCATGACTATATATCCCATAGACATTAATAAAGTAAGATATTATGAACAGCTTTACAACAATGAATTTGACAATTTGCATGAAATGAATAAAATTATCTGAATAGCACAACTTCCCAAAACTCACACAAGAAAAACTTTGAAAATCTGAAAACTACAACATTTGAGAAGGAAATTGAACCCATAACTAAAAGTCTTTCCTTAAGGAAAGCTCATTACTCAGATGACTTTACTGAGAAATTTTCAAATATATAAGGAAGAAATAATACTAATTTTACAAATGTTTCCAGATCATAGAAAAAGAAGGGATACTTTCTAATTTGTTTTATGAGGCTAGTATAACTCTCACAACAAACCCGATGGAAACATTCCCAGCCAACATCTCTTATAAACATAGACACAAAAATCCTCAGAAAAATTTTAGCTATGTGAATCCAGTTATGTATAAAACTGATACTTTATGTGATCAAGTGGGATTTATCCAGGAACATATTAGGTTGATGCAAAGGTAATTGCTGGTTTTGTCATTAGTTTGGCAAAAACTGTAATAATTACTTTTGCACCAACCTAATAAAACTGACCTAATGTTTCACAATTAATCGATGTAATTCACACAATAACAGAATAAAAGAAAGAAATCATCTAACCATCTCGATAGATACAGGAACATTATTTAAAATACAAGAACTGTTCATGAAAAGATTTCTTAAGGAGAACATACAAAGCATTACACATAGGCAAAAAGTTTGATAAAATTAAGAATTTTCTGTTCAAAAAATGCATCATTAAGAGGGTGAAAAGGCAAATCACAGATTGGGAAAAGATATTTGCATTACATATATCTGACAAAGAACTGGTATCCAGAGTGTATAAGGAACTTCTACAAATTGTTAAGAAGAGATAATTTTTTAAAAATGGGCAAAAGGTTTGAATAGGCATTTGACAAAAGAGAATATTTAAATGTCCAATGAACATGTGAAAAAGTGCTTAACATCATTAATTACCAAAGAAATGCAATGAAAATTATAAAATTACAATGGGATGCCACAACACACCCACCAGAATATCTAAAATTAAAAAGTCTGACAATACCAAGTCTGAATATCTAAAAATAAAAAGGTTGCCAAAGACATGGAGTAACTAGACCTCCTCTACATTGCTGGTGAGAGTGTAAATTGGCACAACTGCTTTGGAAAATTGCTATTTGGCAGTATCTGCTAAAGCTAACCATATGCCTACACTGTGATCCAGTAATTCTACACTTATGTATATACTCAAGAGAAATGATTTCATATGTCCACAAAAGGACATATTCAAGAATGTTCATAGAAGAACATGCATATATTCTTTGTTCATAATAGTAAAAAACTGGAAATAACCCAAATATCCATCGATAGTAGAATGGATAAATTGCAACATATTCATACGCCACCATATCATATAGCCATAAAAAAGAGAACTGTTGCATGCAATAACATGGCTAAATCTTATAGACATTACATTGAGTGAAAGAAGCCAACATACAAAAGTATGTACTGGTTGATTCCATTCACTTAAAGTTCAAGAACAGGCAAAATTTATTGTGGTGTTAGAAACTAGAATATTAGTTTCCTATTCAATAGGGGTATTGACTGGGAAGGTGGCAGCAGGCCTTCTAGGGGCTGAGAGTGTCCTATGTCTTGGTCTGGGTGTGGCCACTCATGTATATACAAATGTAACAATTTGTCAGACTACACCTTTGAGATGCATTTAAGACTTGGGCACATTATCCCATGCATTTTGTATCTTCTAAAATTGCTCCAACTAGGAATCTGTCACAGCAATCCAGGCAAGGTAGATTCTCTTGGATGAGTTGTGAGCCGTGGACTAAAGCAGGTAAACAGTCATGCAGACATTTGAAATCGTTGCCGTCATAAACCTGGCCAGTGGCCCCCCACTCCTGCTCCCAATCCTGACCACAGCACTCTCCCTCCTTCTCAATTTAAACCACAATGCAGAGAAAAGAAGGGGAAGGAAAAAGAGGAAGAAACACAAAGAGGAAATAGTGGGCAGGTGACAACAGAGTGAATTACATTTGTCCATAAATTGGGGAGCAAAATTAGAGCTGCCAAGGGGAGGACTAGTGCTGACCCTGAATCACATGGCCACGCGGTTACCTTGGAGTAGTCAGCCACAATGGGGTTTGGCTCTGGGCACGTATCCATAGGGCTGGGAAGTCTTATGGGAACAGTCTGGAGAGTGAAGAATTCTTCCCTTTTCCTCCTACCAGGGGTCAGAGGCAGAGGGAAAGGGGCTGTATATGACAGCATGTGCTACCCATTCATAAGTCCAATCTTATGGACATCAGAGGCTTAAAGAGACTGTTTCTGGCAGTCCTGTAACAATGCCAAGTGTTTAAAATCTGGCTCCATCGGTCCTGAGATACCCTCTCAGGGACACTCAAAGCTATACAGAGTTTTTAAACTTTTATACACTTACTCACTGTCATAAAAAATGAAGATGTTCATTAGATAAACTACACACACACACACACACTACACACATACTCTTAAAGTCCTGAGAAGTCTGTTAGAAAAGATCCAGTTGTGAGTTTGTGGGAATTGAATCTTATACCCTTGGAGCTGCACTTGACGGGAAAACTTCACTTAACACAAAGATCTTTCCAAAGGATATTGGGCTTGAGTTTCCTGGATGATGCAGTATAGGACACAGTAGTCTTTTTTGTGGCCAACTCTCGGTGTTTCAAAAATTTCTAAAACCTATCAATGTGTTCCCTCCCCCATCATTTTCTAACTTATTAGGTAAAATAGCCCTATCATAATTAAATTTCTCCTTCAAGACCCAGGATATTGGGGTCTCAGTCACCATGCTTATCATTCCACAGTGATAATTTGTCTTTGCCCAGGACCAGAGAAGAAAGTGCATGGAAGAGTGTTCACGGTTCCCGGCCCATACCTTAGAGTGCAGTTCTTGAAATATATCCTTTAAAAGAACATCTACCCCGTTTCTGACCCCCCAGATTTGCGCCTTTTTTCTAAGAAGTTTTTAAAAATCCAGTTTAGTGAAGATCTGCGTTAATTTCAGCTTCAGTTTACTGTAACACTTTGAGTTTCTGAGAGGAGTAAGGATAGAGAAAGAGGGAGAGACAAGGAGTACTCTGAGAGTCACGATTCCTTCCTGTCTGCCTCTGCCCAGTTGCCTAGCCCACTGTCCAATGGTGATTTAACATATGTTCAAGTCCATCTTCCAACCTGCTCACCAGAAATGGGGTACAATGTCCACAGGGAGCTCTGCCTTCCACTAATATGGATGGAAACACCAGAAGCGCTGCAGAGGAGCCCAGCAGAGAAACAGAGGCAGCTGGTCTACCCGGGGGTTGAGCAAAGAAGGGGTGGGAGAAGCAAATTCTTGGTCTGAAGACTCCTTCTCCTTCCTGATTCCTGGCTCATTCCTCCCACTCCTCTTATTATAGCAGCAGCACCAAGCCCAGCTCCTATGTGTATGGCTTCCATGTAGAAACCAAACCGGTGGCTTTTCCAGTTTGTGGAGTGATAGTCACACCAAGGTCAAAGGTCTAGCAGTGACCTTGAAGGTCATTTTAGGGGAGCCGTCCATATCCGATGATGAATTGGTTGGCAATGCCTCCTTGAGGAACTTCCCTGCTTTTTTTCCTAGTCAAAAAATAATCTAAAAACTTGCATAACTGCATTTCCGTTTCCCATTTGAAAGCATAAAGTGAAGTGCCACATTTCTACTAAAGGCCGTCCGGTCAACAAGCTGCCGGAGGGCTTCTCTGGGCTGAATCTACAACAGGAGGGGACTGCTGCTGTATTACAGCTGTGTCATAGGCAGTCCAGGGCCACTGGCTGCCTGTGTAGGCCCCGTCAGTGGGTGGAGGAGAGAGACCTTCAATATATGGCTCAATGGAAATTCCAAATAGACAGGAAACAGTCTTAAATCTGACAGATGAAATTTCTATCATTTCTTGCTAAAATAATATAAGATTTTGGATAGATCTTTTAAAGGCAATTTGACAATAAATATCGAACATGTTCCAGATAATTTTTTTGAGACGGAGTTTCACTCTTGTTGCCCAGGCTGGAGTGCAATGGCGCGATCTTGGCTCGCCACAAGCTTTCCCTCCTAGGTTCAAGCAATTATCCTGTCTCAGCCTCCTGAGTAGCTGGGATTACAGGCATGCACCACCATGCCCGGCTAATGTTTTGTATTTTTAGTAGAGACAGGGTTTCTCCATGTTGGTCAGGCTGGTCTTGAACTCCTGGCCTCAGGTGATCCGCCCCCTTTGGCCTCCCAAAGTGCTGGGATTACAGGCGTGAGCCACCTCACCCAGCCCAGACAATTTTTTAAAACTTCTTTTTAACTAGAAGCGACATGAGTAGAAAAAGAAAGTAGAATAGCTAGTGTATCCCACTATCAGCTAGTAATAATAATAATAATTGCTATCATTTATTAATATTTCCCACATACCAGATGCTTGACACACATACATTATCAAACAAACCCAATAAAGAAATTGAGACCCAGGATGTAAAGGGGGCTTGCTCAAGGTCTTTCAGGTTGGAAATAGTAGGAGGGGGATTTACACCCAGGTTTCTCTGCTCCAGGGTTCAAGTACTTCACATAATGTCACAGTGCTCTCACCATAGGTATGTGGTTATCTCCAAGACTAAATGTCAGAGATCTCTTGTTTTTTATCCACTGAGTATCTCCTTTGAAGACATCAGCTGGTTCTGATAGCAGGTGTCTTAGTTTGGGCAACTATAATAAAATACCATAGACCAGGTGGCTTATATGAAACAGAAATTTATTTGTCACAGTTCTAGAGGCTGGGAAGTCCAAGATCAAGGCACTGGCAGATTTATTAATAGCATCTGGTGAGAGCCTGCTTCTGGGTTCATAGATGACTTTTTCATTGTGTTCTCACATGGTAAAAGGAGGAAATAAGCTCTCTGTGGTCTCTTTTATTAGGGCAATAATCCTGTTTATGAGTGCCCTATCCTCATGATCTAATCACCTCCCAAAGGCCCTACCTCCAAATACCATCACATTGGAGATTGTGCTTTAATTTATGAATTTTGAAGGTATATGAACATTCAGTCTGTAGTGGCTGGTACCTATGAAGATAGATGTCTTCAGGATCCAGCCTTATGCAAATGATTATTTTGAAATTGGGAAACTCTGCCTACTTCTCTTTACACTTTTATTGCTCTGAGCATCTGTCCATTTCAAAGAACTGCATGTCGTGGGCATTTTTGGCAGGAGTTCAAATGCAACTAATAAGGGCTGCATCCTTCTCCCACCTTTGGGATCTGCTGGTATCCATGGATTTGTCTAGGAGTGTTTTTTTTTTTTTTTTTAGTGGAGTAAGAAGGAGGACTTTTGGTAGGGGGAGCAGACCATGGGATAAATGGGGGAGGAAGAGGGTTGATAGGATTTGCCACTTAGCCAATCCCTTGGATAGAGTAGGAGTTACTGTGGCTGAAGGAATGAGAGTTGGAATGGACAGATTTGGTTCTGTAAGGGACCTTGTTAGACTCTGGGCAAAGTCATAGCTGATTTGGGGCTCAGATGACAAAGGAAGGAGACAATAATACCCAGAAGGGATCTGCCACCTTTAGACCAGAAGACTTGGAGAGCACTGAGGTCATGCAGGTGGCCCCTGGGGCTCTGATGATGGGAGTGGCCACAACAGGCACCTCATGAGGCTCTAAGGACCCAGATGTGAGTAAGTGGAGCTGCTGCAGGAGGGGAAGTGGGGACAAATGCCACATGGCGAATGCCACTGCATGACTGTGAGGATCCTCTTAGGGACTCCCAGAAAAATGTGTGGGACAGTCAGCGGGGAGTGAATGTCCAGTTGAAGCTGAATAGGGAGTATGCTACTATCATTTTGGTGTAAAAAGGAGTGCCATTTATTCTGTAGTAATACACAGATTTTAGAGTGGAAAGGAGCTCAATTACATATAATATTCCCACTGATCAGATAAGACTCAAAACCCAGCTAAGCTAAATGATCCATTTTCCCATCCACCCACATTGCCATCTTCAAGACTGTGAAAATCGCCACACTGTTTTTTTGTGCCTTGCTTGATTCTGGCTTGTCTGGGCCCCCCTGGACTCTGGATGCCACACCAGTGACTTCCTAACATCCTTCCAGACCCCTTTCCTGCTGAACCCAGGTGGAGTTGGGCCTCAGCCTCTTGCAGCCCAAGAAGCCTTAGATGATGCACAGAGATCCCAAAAAGCAGTGAAAGCAGGACTAGGAGGAACAGCCAAGCAGTGTATCCTGGCACCATGATGCCAGGACAACCTTTCAGCTTTGTTTCACTCAAGTTGATGGGAAACAGCAGGAAAATGTGCTCAGACTTCCAGAGGCCTCTACTGGATACACCCCCAATCTACTTCTCCATTTATAATTACATGTATTAACAAGTTCATGGCGGTGATGCATGAAGCAGCATATTATGTAATCGGACTGTCTTTGATGGTATAGTTAATGCTAATGTGATGATTATGTGAGAACATTTAAATATATGACACTCATTATCAAAAACTGATTTAAGGACGAGACATCAGTTTCTTCCCCCCAAGATTCTTTCATGTTCTTTGTCTCTAAATTCTTACGAATTCAGTAGGCACACGTCTAACTCATTCTTTAATGAAAGGACATGGCTGGCACTCTGTTTGCTGTGACTGCCAGTCTTCCTTAATTCTTCTCTGGAATCCCTGGGACAAAGAGTTTTTCTCCAGGATAGGCCCTGCTCCTGCCCATGGGAACTAGAATAAGAAATTGAAATGCAATCCCAGCACTTTGGGAGGCTGAGGCGGGCGGATCACAAGGACAGGAGATCAAGACCATCTTGGCTAACACGGTGAAACCCCGTCTCTACTAAAAATACAAAAAATTAGCCAGGCGTGGTGGCGGGTGCCTGTAGTCCCAGCTACTTGGGAAGCTGAGGCAGGAGAATGGCGTGAACCCAGGAGGCGGAGCTTGTAGTGAGCCAAGATCGCGCCACTGCACTACAGCCTGGGCGACAGAGCAACACTCCGTCTCAAAAAAAAAAAAAAAGAAATTGAAATGCAAGGGACAGCATGGAGAAGAGAAAGACTAGCTGGGTGGGAGGAGGTTTGCACAAAGCAGTTAACCTCTCTGGGATTTAATTTCCTCACTTATAGAGTTGGGTAAAGCTGGGCATGGTGGCTCATACCTGCAATCCCTGCACTTTGGGAGGCGGAGGTGGGAGGATCCCTTGAGCCTAGGAGTTTGAGACTGGCCTGGGCAACATAGTAAGACCTTATCTCTAGAAAAAATGAACAAAATTGGCGGGGTGTCATGATGCATGCCTGTAGTCCCAGCTACTCAGGAGGCTGAGGTGGGAGGATTGCTTGAGTCCAGGAGGTGGGATCTTCAGTTAGCCAAGATCACACTCTTGCACTCTGGTCTGGGCAGCGGAGCGAGACCCTGTCTCGGGAAAAAAAAAAAGGTAAGATAAATGAGACAATACATCAAATGTCAGCTGACAGAGGACAGAATGAATAAATTATGGGGGATACAATGAAATACTGTACAACTCTTAGATCAAGACAGGTAGATCTCTTTGTTTTGACAGGTGCAAAATATGTTGTTTGATAAAAAGATTTCACATATAGTATGATTCTATTTTTAAAAAATAATTAAAATATGCACATGAACAAAAACTGCCTGGAGGAGTATGCACTGAACCACTATTGATATTTAACTCTGAGAGATGAGGCTATAGAGGACTTTTGCTTATTAGAGCAAATATTTCTGTAATATTTTGAACATCTTACAATATGCAAATTTTCTTTTGGGCGCATATAACTAAAATATAAGTAAAAATCATAAGTATATTATAATTTAAGAATATAAGTAAATATAAGTAAATCTTATATTTACTTGTAAGTATATAAGAGAATATAAGTAAAATATAAATAAAAATTAATAAAAAAATAGAGCCGAACCTGGCTGCTCTCCATGTTCCCTTAATGCTTGAAATATTAGGTTGGTGAAAAAGTAACTGTGGCTTTTGCAATTTTATAGCAAATACTTCTGCACCAACCTGTAACACTTTTCTAAGGCCACTGTCCTTTCTGCAGCTCTGTGCCATCATGGGAATTTGGGACAAAACAGGTCTTTGAGGGTGCTGAGAAATATTATTTAGAGCACAAAATCAGGGTTGGAGCAATGGGAATGAACTGCCCATGTACCGTTTGTATGAAATGTATATGGAAAACACAACAGCTCTGCAGGTGCTTGTGGGGCAGGGGGATCTGTTGAGTAGCTCACTGATACATTGTCACTGATGATCTAAAGGAGGAGTAGCATCTTCCTTCCTCTGGCCTGAGCAGGTACCCAACCTTTCCCAGGTTCCCAGGCTTCATTTGCTGTGATGTTTCACAGTGAAAAAATGCCACCCGCCAGGCACATGGGAGGTAACTCCCTGACCCATCTTGGCTTTGTTTGTGGGTCTAGGCCTTTGGAGAAGCCATGTGAGGTTGCAGAGGTGGCTCATGCTAGAAGGTGAGCTTGAGCTCCCCCAGGACTGGGAAGGGATGGATTGGACATGGTGGCTGCAGTCCACAAGGGCTGTACACATTTGGGCTGCTGTGGAGAGACTACTAAACCCAAGGTCTGGGGTGCAGAGGTGTGAGGGAGTCTTTGAGCCATCAGTGTGGGGAGAGGGTGCTGGGGAGCACTCCTGGGTCCATTCAGGCATCTGGGGATGAAGACCAGCCCTATGGGCACATCACTTGGCAGAGGGGGCAATGATTTTCTGGAAAAACGTGTCCTGTTGGGCCTGGACTTGGAGGACTGGGGACACAAGGTGGGAGGTCAAGAGAAAGAAGTCAGGGAGGAGGCTGAGAGTGAGGTTGGGGTGAAGGGGTGCTGGGAGGTGTGGTGGAGAGTAGAGATGCAGGGAAGACCCAGAAGCCAAAGGCTGAATTGGAATCAGAAGCAAATCAGGAACCAGACAGGCCAAAGAGCTGAACTGAACAGGACCAGAGTACTGACAGATGACACTGACTGTCACTATGTTCCAGGCATTGTGGTAAGCATGAAGCTTTTTGCAGACGATCTCATTTCAGTCTCTGCAAGCCTGTGAGGTAGTTGTCACTAATGCCCCCAGCTATAGACAGTGTGCAGTGCCTGGGTACCCCAAAAAGGGCTGCTGCAAGTGGAAAATGTCTTTGAAGTCTACTGTTTGGTCTTTAAAAATTGTAGGGAGTTTTGCACCCTACTGGATAATACATATGTGTTTGTTTTAATTTAAATGTCTTTAAACTTGCTGCCATTTTCCTCCTAAATCTTTGAATAAGTGTGCCATGTTTCTCCTTCTGTTCATACCTCTGGGTCACCGCTGAGCAACCTCTGGGGTACACTGGGAGGCTGATGCCCCACATTGCTGACTCATCATTTAAGGCCCTTCTCAAGTGGTTTCAATCCACATTTCCAAGTCTTTCACCCCTACTTCCCTACCATGCCCTATGATGCTGCTGTGGAGGTCTGTTTGTTGCTCTAGGACCAAGGAAGGCACAGTCCAGCTTTCCACCTTGGCTGTTGCTGTTTCCTAGCCCTTGGAATGCCATATCCCTCTAACCCATGTCTCCCAGGCTGGTTTTCCAGGCTCCTCTGGAACACACTACCTGCTTCCATCCTCATGAACCAGAAAGCACATGCCTGTGGCAGTCACCAGTCATGTGTCTTCTTTTGGTATGTGCCTGATGTTCCAGATGGTCTGTGAGGCAGGGTCCTTGTCTTGTCCTCTGCTGATCCTGAGTCCACACAGCACCTTGCATGGAGCAGTTGACCCCCTGGAGCATGTGTGGATCCAGCCACCTCCTCTTCTAGGGCAGCTCAGCCTCCCAGAGCGCCATCCTTAACATGGCCAGAAGATGGCACCAAGGCTTCTGTCAGCGCCACCTGGCCGGTTTGTGTGTTTGGCTCTCGGTTGAAGGAGAGAAGCCTTATAGGTTTTGCCCGCCGTCTATGATAGTCTCTTTCCTTGAGTCAGGCAGAGGTGTCCCTCTGTGATTTTCACCTGTTTGGGCAGGGGGTGAATCCTGGCTAATTCAAGTTTCTAGAAGAATCCCAGGATTCCCTGTCCATCTCAGAGAGACGCCAGGGAAGAGGAGAAGGCAGTGGAATGCTGGGCACTGGGAGAAATCACACCTGTGTGAGCCCTGGCCTCCTCCCGCCCCCCGGTTGAGCCTCAGCTCTGTTCACCTCCCAAGAAGGAGATGCATAAGCTATGTTTTAGCAACCGAGGTGACCCCGTCCCCCACTTCAATCCAGACATGACCCAGTTCGGGCAGGAAAATGCCTGGTGGGCAGAGTTTGGCTTTTACCTCAAAGGAGGCTGCCTGGTGAGGTTGGAAGAGAGAGGGCTTCGGAGTCGAACTGGAGGCTGAATCCTGACTCGAAAAGCAAGTGGTGGACTGAGGGGTTAGCCACTTTCTGGTGTTGAGCTTTGGGCAATCTTAATGTTCCTGTCTATAAAATGGGGTTGAGGGCATGAAATAAGAGATCATGGGAACACATCTAGCATGTGTCTTGCATGATGCTGAATACCAGCCAGTCCCCTTCCCCATTCTGCACACAGAACAGGGCAGCTGCTGTTGGTGAAGATGTATGTTTTTGGTATAGCTGAGAGACATCTACATGCAGCCCTATATTTCCACTACAGATAATGCATCAACAATGGCATCTGTGGTTAACAAATACCCGTAGAATACATGAATAAATTACAAGCAGAGATATGCAACATTTGTAATTTAATTACACACTTAAATTTAAAAATGTTTTTAATGTTAGACCTGGAAGAGCTCATAGAGATTATGTATTATAAAGAATAAAACAAACATTTTCTCATAACTAAGACTTTGTATTTGTCCAAAACTTTATATAATATGAAGTGCATTCATTTATCTTTGCTCCAGTGGGCCTTTATGTTGGTCTTGTGAACAAAGCAGGGCATGTGTTATTATCCTCATCTTACAGATGAGGAAACCGAGGCACCGAGCAGTCAAATCAGATCCCTGCCAATACATAATTATTGAGTCCAACAAGCATTTGCTAGTCCCCTCTTCTGTGCAGGGCACTGTACAAAGGAGGGGAAGGGGCTTGGAGAAAGTGAGACATGGCCCAGCTCTTGGGAGATCAAGGCAGAGCAGGCCCAAGAGGTCTCAAGCTCCTCCTGCCACATCAGGCTCCTGATCACAGTGGCTGGTCAGGAAGCTTTCACTTCCACATGGTAGAAGTACAGTTCCAATGAGCTAAGCAAAATAGGAACTTCATGGGCTTTTATGTCCTTTGAAATTGAGAAATGGAATTGGCGTCAGGCATAGCTGGATATAGGAGCTCAAGGGTGATCACTGGGATTCTTTTTTCTCATTTCCATCTCTTAACTCTACCTTTCTGTTTATGTTGTTTTCCTTTTCTATGACAGCAAGAGGCTTCACCGGGGGCCAGAGAAGATGGCCATCAGGAAGCCCGACACAGGTACAGCAGTACTTGACCTTGAAGGCAATAGACAATCTTTTCCATCCGGGTAAAACTCTTTCTCTAGTGCTTATGCCTCAGTCATATGCTCACTCCTGGACTAAAGCCTATGGCCAGGGGAATGGGGCACTCTCATTAGCCAAGCCAGGACGTGCGTTAACCTCTGTGGCAGGGCACCATGACTGATTGGGACTGCATGGAATGGGGGAAGGAGGTTGCCTACAGGAGGGGATAATGGGATGACAACCAATAACTGCCTACCACACATATTACCCTGTTCTGCTTATCAGGGTGGCCAGTGGCTCTTAAGAGACACCAAGGGGTCCTATCTCAGAAGAAAGGCAGTAATTGACCAGAGATGAAACATTTTCCCTGGGATGATGGGGTGCTGGCCCTGTGCCTGTGTAGGACATCCCAAGTAGGCACCTTGGCAGCATTAGGGCCTGATCCAGGGAGGGATGCCCTAGGAAATGACAAGTGGGAGGGAAGATGCTCCATGCACTGATCTGACCTCACCGCTGCAAAGTGCAGCTGTATTACCTTAGAAAAATGGAAGTCAGCTGTTTAGGAACATCAACTGATAAGGCCATTAGAGATTGTCTAAGCCAATGGTGTGAAATATATTATTTAGCGGCTGTATTAGTTAGCCATTACTGCAAAACCAAAGGAAAAAACAAAAATGAAAAGACAAAAACTCCAAATCTTGGTGACTTAAACAGAAAGCATTTACTTAGTTCATGAATGTGCAGGTTGGTTCAGCTGTTCTTTTCGGGGGCTGGATTTACTAATGTGTCTGGGATCAGTTGCCTATCTGCTTCTGTAGGAGGATTGGCTAGCTGTCAGCTGAGTTTTTCACATGTATAGGAGCTCAGCTGGGATGACTGGAGTGGATCATGATTGTTGTGATCTTTCATCTTCTTCCAGCAGGTTAGCCCAGGCTTCTTCATGTAGCAACTGGCTTTCATGAGCACCTAGAGAACAAGTCCCAATGTGCAAGCACTTTTAAAGTCTCTGTGTCATGTTTCCTAATGTCCTATTGTCCAAGTGAGTCACATGGCCAATTCAGACGAGACTGGGTATGTGTAGGGTGGTATGGATGTAGACACATGGCCAATTCAGAGTCAGTGTGAAAGGGACAAAATCTGTAGCCATTTCAGAATGTACTGTGGTAGTGAAACCATTTTTCAAATGAAAGCTGTCTTGGAACTATATTTCCTAAAACAGATATTCCCTGGATAGTGCAGGGGTGGGGTGCCCTTGGCAGCTCCTAGGCATCTGTATTAGTCAGGGTTCTCTAGAAGGACAGAACTAATAGGATAGAGGTATATAGAAAGGGGAATTTATTAAGGAGTATTGACTCACATGATCACAAGGTGAGGTCCCACAATAGGGCATCTGCAAGCTGAGAAGCAAGGAAGCCAGCCCGAGTCCCAAAGCTGAAGAACTCAGATGTTCGAGAGCAGAAAGCATTCAGCAAGGGAGAAAGATGTAGCCAGAAGACTTAACCAGTATAGTCTTTTCACATTCTTCTGCCTGCTTTTATTCTGGCCTTGCTGGCAGCTGATTAGATGGTGCCTATCCAGATTAAGGGTGGGTCTGCCTTTCCCAGTCCACTGACTCAAATGTTAATCTCCTTTGGCAACACCCTCACAGACACACCCAGGAACAATACTTTGTATCCTTCAATCCAATCAAGTTAACACTTAGTTTATTAACCATGGCAGCATCTCTAGGGTTCTGAAGAATGGGGTTTGAAATCTACAAGTCATGTGTAACCTCCTCATTGTACAGATGAGGAGTCTGAGGCTTAACAGTTGTCCAAGGTTGCACAGCTAATTAGAGGTAGAGCTGTCTCTCTTGATCACATTTCTACTCCCACAATATATGATGTGAATAGTTAGTGTATTGCAGTTGGAGAAGACTATAATGCTGAGTAATTTTGGAGATAGTGTTTCCTATAAGTTCTGTAAGTCTTGATTTGAGGAAGTGAGATTTAAACAGAGAGCCCAAGGAAGATGAGAAGCCAGCCTTATATAAAGTGCAGTGAAGATCACCTCGTGTTATTCCGATAAACATCCCATCAGGTTTTTGTTTTAGTGGAGCTACAAAGTTGGTTATAAAATTTATTTGAAAGAATAAATAAGCAAGAATAGAAAAAAACCAAAAATGAAAGCAAAAACCAACACTTAAAACTTGTGAAAAAAGAACAGCAGGGGAGAGGAATAACTACCAGATACTGAAGTATAGTATGACTTCAATAATCAAAACAGTGTAGCCTAGTGCGTGAACAGAGATACAGATATATCTGTCCTATACAGATATAGGACAGAATAGAAAATCTAGTAATAAACCAAATCATATATAGAAATTAAGAATGAAAAAAATGGCTGCATCTCAGCTCAGTGGGGGAGATGATGGATTTTTTTAAATAAGTTGGGATAATAAGTTATCCGTATGAAAAAGAGAACATTGGGTCCATTCCTTATACTCAACGCAAGTATAAACTCCAAATAAATCAGAGATTTAAATATAAGAAAGTGAAACCATGCAAGGGTTGGAAGAAAACCTGGGTGAATTATTCTATAATCTAGGATTAGGAAAAACTTTCCTAACTATAATATAAAACCCTAATGTAATAAGCAAAAGATGGATAAATGTCAATGTGGAACATTTTCTTTTGCAGTTTATATCACAAAGAATTAGTATTCCTTACTATGCAGCCATAAAAAGGAACAAGACCATGCCCTTTACAGGGATATGGATGGAGCTGGAAGCTGTTCTCCTTAGCAAATTAACACAGGAACAGAAAACCAAACACTGCATGTTCTCACTTATAAGTGGGAGCTGAATGATGAAAACCCATGAACACATAGGTGGTGGGCTAGGGGAGGGGAGAAACATACACACTGGGGCCCATCAAAGGGTGGGGGAGGGTGCGAAGAGAGAGCATCAGGAAGAATAGCTAATGGATACTAGGCTTTATACCTAAGTGATGGGATGATCTGTACAGGAAACCACCATGGCACACGTTTACCTATGTAACAAACCTGCACAACCTGCACATGTACCCCTGAACTTAAAAGTTGAAGATTAAAAAGAAAATAAAAACAATCCTACTAGCAAAAAGAATAAAATAATAAAAAATATAATACATTTAAAGCAAAAAAAGAAAAGAAAAAATATCCAATGCTCAACCAAACCCTAAGAAGAAGCTTCTACACTAGCACACCCAGAGATGCTCAGAAAAAAGGAATTAGTATTCCTAATATAGAAACACCACCTAAAAGCGGAGAAGAAAAAGACCAACATAAATGGAATAGAAAAATGGGCAAGAGATGTAAACAGAGAATTAACAGGGAAAAAATTCAAACAAGCATATAAAAAGAAGCTTAACTCTGCTCATAAGAGAGCTACAAATTAAAACTCACTGAAATAGCCCTCTCCCAGTAATGGCTGATTTGTAAGCTACTACTAGATTGAAACCTCTGTAGATAACAACAACCCAAAGCAGCTATGAATGGTTCTGCAGTGTAAAGAGAAGCAGGCAGATTCTATTGTGGAGTTCATGCTTAGAGTAGGGGAGTTATATTGATGTAAGTTTTCTGTTTTTTTGCTTGTAGCCTGGAGGCATGTGCAGTGTTGTGTACACATGGAGTAGTGGGGGTGTTGGTGGAAAAACTGTAGTCTTTCTGGTCTGGAGAATAAGAGCACTGAGCAGGGTGTCTTGCCATTGGAGAGAGAGGAGGGGAATCTTGCAGGAAAGAGCTAAAAAGGGTGTCCTTAAGCTCTGTCTTTCTGCAGCTCTGACTGACCCCTGAAACATGCAAGCACAGAGGCCACTCAAAGCTTCCCAGCTGAAGACAAAAAAAATCTGAGCTGAGGCTGGGCGCAGTGGCTCACGCCTGTAATCCCAGCACTTTGGGAGGCTGAGGCAGGTGGATCATGAGGTCAGGAGATTGAGACCATCCTGGCTAACATGGTGAAACCCCATCTCTACTAAAAATACAAAAAATTAGCCGGGCGTCGTGGTGGGTGCCTGTAGTCCCAGCTACTCGGGAGGCTGAGGCAGGAGAATGGTGTGAACCCGGGAGGTGGAGCTTGCAGTGAGCCGAGATGGCGCCACTGTACTCCAGCCTGGGCGACAGAGCTAGACTCCATCTCAAAAAAAAAAAAAAAAAAAAAAAAAAAAAAAAAAAATCAGCTGAGATTGGAGCTGCGGCCCATGAAACAAAGTTAAAGTTTGTATCCAACCAAGTCAATTAACTGCTGAAACAAAAGAAATCTTACTCATTGGTCAAATGTAAAGGAATCCATACTCTCCACTGTCACAGTAATGGCTAAGATACAAAGACTTAAAAGGTCTACAGTATGATCCAAAATTACCTGATATACAATGAACCAGGAAAATGGGGGAAAATGGGGCTCATCCCCAAGAGAAAAGGTAATGAAGTGAGACCAACCTAAGATGATCCATGTGTTGCAATTAGTAGGCAAAAATGTTAATGCAGCTATTATAAATATATCAATGACATAAAAGTATATATGCTCTCAATGAATAAAATATAGGAAATCTCAGCAAGGAAATGGAAATGATTAAAAATTCTAGAACTGAAGATAATACAATATGTCCAATAAAAACTTACCTACAGATTTAACAGCAAAAACAGAAGAGTCAGTAAACTTGAAAACAGATCAATAAAAATTGTACAGGCCAAAAAAAGAAAGAAAAAGACTTTTTAAAAAAGAACAGTACTTCAGAGACTTGTTAGATAATATCTAACAGAATGACATATGTGTATTAGGAGTTCAAGAAGAAAAGAGAATAGGGCAAAATATATATTTGAAAAAATGATCCAAAATTTCCTAAACTTGATGAAAGACATAGATTTGCAGATTCAACTTGCTTAATGAATCTGAAGCTGGATAAGTACAAATGAGGCCATGTCTATGCACACATTATAGTCAAACTGTTGAAAACCAAAGAGCTAACCTAGAAAGCAGAAAGTGAGAAAAATGACACACTATGTATAGAGTAAAGGTGATTCAGTTACAGCAAGCTTCTCATCATACATGATGGAGGCAAGAATAAAATGGAGCATCTTCAAAGGAATGATTTTTTTAAAAAGCCAAACCAGAATTCTATATCCAATAAAAATGTATTTCTGGAGTAGAGGTGAAATAATGACATTTTCATATATAGGAAAACTAACTTACTTCATCACTAGCAAACTTCAACTACAATAAATGCTATCTCAGATCTTCAGAAAGGTGTAAAAAGCATTGGAAGTGATAAATAGTAAATATTAAAACCTACTATTTTCCTTCCCCCTAGGCTTTAATTTATTTATAATACATATGATTGTTGAAAGCAAAAATTATAACTGTCTATAACATGTAGATTATATATATGTGGGTATGTTTATATTTACACACACGTGTTTATATTATATATTAGCTATAGCATAAAAGACAGGGGAAGTTAACTGGACAACAAGTTTTCTATAATTTAATGTGAAGTGGAATAACGTTAACTGTAAGTAGGCTATAAAAAGTTAAGAATCTATGTTGTAATCTCTAATCATCAATAAAACAATATGAAATAATATGCCTAAAAAAGCCAATAAAAATGTAAATGGAATTCTATAAAATCTTCAAATAATCTTCCTTAACAAACACAGAAAGAAGAAACAGAGGAGCTAAAAAAGCATTTACAAAATAAATAATACAATGATAGCACAAACTTAATCATATTAATAATCACATTACATATTAATGGAACAAATGCTCCAATTAAAAGTCAAAATTTGTCAGAATGAATAAAAAAGCAAGATTCAACTATATAATGTCTACAAAGATGCACTTTAAATATGACACAGATAATTTGAGAGTAAATACATGGAAAAGATATAGCAGGCAGACAGTAAACATAAGGCCAAAGTGAATCTATTGATTGATATCAGATGAAATAGATTTCTACACAAAAGGAGAATTACCAGTGAAAAATGGCATTTCATAGTAAAAGTGAGTCAACTCATTGGAAGACATAACAATAGCAAACATGTAAATATCTAATAACAGACTTTTAAAATGCATGAAGCAAAAAGGATAGAATTAGAGAGACAAATAGACAACTCCACAATCATAGCTGAAGATTTTAACACCCCTTTAACAGCAATTGATAGAACAATAGTAAAAAATAAATCAGTAAAAGCAAAGAAAATATGAACAACACTACCATTCTTTCTGACATAATTGATATTTAGAGAACACTATATCCAACCAAATAACTTACCATATGATTCAGCAACTCCACTTCTAGGTATTTACTTAAGAGAGATGAAAACATAGGTTCTAACAAAGACTCGAATGTTTATAGTGGCATTATTTGGTGGTAAAAATATGAAAGTTGCATGTATAAAGTTATTAATTGCAGCTATATTTATAATATTAAAAAACCAGGAAGTATCCATCAGTAGGACTGGTCAAATGAACTGTGAAACATTCAAATAGTGGAGTACTATGCATCCATAAAAAGAAAATGAAAATATTTCTACATACACATATATTACACATATATTTAAAGAACAATGGAGAATAAATTGAAAGCTTAGAATAAATCAACAATACCACAGGGTTCTTTGGAGAAATAGTTGATTCCAAGTCTGTGCCAGGAAACAAAGAGAAAAACCTGAAGCTTTTTGTTATGCTAGATAGCAAGGACATGTCAAAGCTTACTGAAGTTGTGCCAAAAGAATTCAGGAGCCTTTTGTGTGATCAAAGATGAGGCAATTTAAGTTTTAATTTAAGAATAATAACTACATTGGTTCAAAATGTAACATATATGTTTAAACCTACAAGTAGCTCATAAGTTAAGAAACCACCATTCGTCACCTATGGAGGATGCTAAGGTAATTTAATTATGTTATTTTATTTAATGATGCAGCACTAAATCACCTAGCACCATCTTGGGAGGGTGCTAGGTGATTTAGTGCTGCATCATTAAATAAAAGAAGATAACCAAACTTTTTTTTTGCCTTTCTTATCCTATAGTATTCTATACTTAGGGTAACCAAGTAGTTGACAAAAATAAATCTTTTCTTTGTAGTTCCTCTTTATTCATTATTTTATTATAAATTGAAAAGAATAATAAAATTAGAATACTATCATTTTGTAACTTCTGATGACAAAATGGTTGTAGGCAAGCTCATTAGTTGCTATTAGCATAACAGAAAGAGAGAGCTAGACATTCTATATCTCCTGATAGAACACACTCCCACCTACATTTGATTAAACTATCTAATGATTAATTTACAGAATACACAGAAGACAGAAGGACATGTTAAATGACACAAAGGAGATGTAATCAGGTACAGACTGGAAAACTCTACAGGATCAATGACTTGGTTTCTTCAACAAATAATTTAAAAGAATATAAAAATGGAAAGAGTGGGAACCTGTAGATTAAAAAGAAACATAGAAGAAATATCAATCAATTGCAATCTTATTTTGATTTAGATTCAAGCAAATAAACTATTAAAAGATAGTATTTATGAGACAATTGAGGGAAATGGGAATACTGATTGGAAACTTAATAAAATTAAGAAATTATCAATACTTTAGGTATATGATACTATCATTTAGTATTTTTTATAATTTTAGAATTAGGGTATGATGATATAATTTTTAAAAAGATCTGTATCTTTTAGAATTACATACAGAAACATTTACAGGTTCATTGTTATGCTAAGATTTACTTCAAAATAAGTCTGGGTGGAGGGGGAAGAAGAGGATAGAGATGGCCCCGGTTTATTGCTCATAAATTGAATCCAGGTTATGGGTACATAGGGTGTATGCTACTCCTTTCTCCCTTTTTTGTATGTTTGAACTTTTCCATAATAAAAAGGAGTGTGTGTGTGTTTAAATAGAGTGAGTGGGCCAGGCATGGTCGCTCACGCCTGTAATCCTAGCACTTTGGGGGGCCGAGGTGGGTGGATCACCTGAGCTCAGGAGTTCGAGACTAGCCCGGGAAACATGGTGAAACTCCATCTCTACTAAAAATACAAAAGATTAGCTGGGAGTGGTGCATGCCTGTAATCCCAGCTATTTGGGAGGCTGAGGCACGAGAATCGCTTGAGCCCAAGAGGCGGAGGTTGCAGTGAGCACCATTGCACCATTACACTCCAGCCTGGGCAACAGACCGAGACTCTCTCAAAACAAATGAACAAATGAAAAAATTGAGTGAAGTCAAGTTCCAGTAAGGAAAGACTAGGTACCAAGACTACGAAGCACAGAAAAGTTTATGCACTTGAAGCTGTGAAGGAAGTCGAGAGGAACCACAACTTGGTGAGGAGATGTCACGAGATACCAAATGGGGCTGAAGTAGGAGACAGAGGCCAGGTCATGTGGGCCTTGTGCCTGGAGAATGGAGTCTGGATTTTATTTTAAGAGCCATATGAATCCACTGGAGGGTTTTAAGGATGGTATCTACATGATCTGGTTTATATATACATATATATATTTAATCTTAATTTTTTTTTTAAACTTAAGTTCTGGGATACATGTGCAGGAACGTGTAGGTTTGTTACATAGATATGCATGTGCCCTGGTGGTTTACTGCACCCATCAACCCATCATCTAGGTTTTAAGCCCCACTTGCATTAGGTATTTGTCCTAATGCTATCCCTCCCCTTGCCCCTCACCCCACAACAGGCCCTGGTGTGTGTTGTTCCCCTCCCTGTGTCCATGTGTTTTCATTGTTCAACTCCTGCTTATGAGTGAGAACATGCAGTGTTTGGTTTTCTGTTCCTGTGTTAGTTTGCTGGGAATGATGGCTTCCAGCTTCATCCATGTCCCTGCAAAGGACGTGAACTCATTCTTTTTTATGGCTGCTTATATTTTATGTAATAATAACATTGTCTATATTCCTTGAGCACCTACTAGGCACCAGCTGCCATGCCAGGTGCTGTGAATTCATTATGCCTAGTCTTCTTATCATCCTCAACCCCAAAGGGGGTATCAGTCCCCTCATTTTACAGAGGGGGGTGCTGAGACCTAGAGAAATTAGGCCACTTGCCTGATGTTACCCAGCCACTGAGTCGGGGGTAGATAGGAATTGTACTCAGGACTGTCAGGCCCAGAGCCCAGGATTTTCCCAACAAGAATGGGATCGTTGAACAAAAAGAGTGTCTTGACTTTTCCCTATATAGGCAGCTCACTTACCTAAAATTTTGAGTCAATTAAAAAAAATTAGTCCAGGAGGAGAGGCAATGATACTAAACACCAGGCCAATTCTGTTCTTTTAGAGCTATTGTGTTGCCTGACACTCCTCCTTGAGGGAAGTCATTGCCAATTTCTGAGCCAAGTGCCTGTGCCATTCAGCTTGCTTTCATTCATATTTACCTGAGAGAAGGATTAGCCAAAATTTCTATTAAGCAATAGGGTACTTTATCAGAGGGATATGAGACTGAAGTTAAGAAATAGTATATATAAAAATACTATCACTGCAGCCACCACTCTAACCACCATCCCACCACCATCATCACCATAATCACCACCACCACACAATCACCCCTACTATGTGATAAGAGCTCTGCAGATTGAAGAATGCCTTGCATTTATTAGCTTACATGTGTTGTGTACTTTCCATCACTTGATCTTTACCAGAGACCTTCATACAGTTTGACAACACCCAGGCAGCTTGGAGAGATGGCCCGGTAGGAGAGCTGGGTGACTATGGTTTCTGTCTGCGCTGCATGTTTGTCCCATTTCCCATCTTCTGGTTTCTTTGGGAGACACTCAGTAGATCAGAAGAGGAATGATTGTGTGGGTACCCCCAATGTGAGAAGAGGAGGCCCCCTGTGTACCAGCAGGGCAGGAAAGAACAGCTAACCAGGGCAGAGAGACCACAGCTGCCTTCACACCATATGCATCTCAGTAGGGCCAGGAGCTTAAAGAATGGACACTTTTGCTCCTCCTAGGCACTGTGTATCTGGCTGACCATTAGCAAGACCTTTGATGTTTCCTCTTTGGTCCGCCATTTGATGTAGGACATGGCAATGTGGCTCCATAGAGATGCCAACACACAAATCCACTGAAAGGCTCATGATGATGGCACAGGACATTGAAGGGGCCTCTATAGCTTCTCAACATAGTTCAGGACTGGACATAACAGGCCTGGTGCAGCCAGGCTTCCAGAAGGATCCCATGCAAGGAAGGTTTTATCTGAACATTAATAGAAAATGAATGCCAGGTGCCTCATTGCTGAAAGACCCAAGATGTACCAACCACCGGCCATCCCTGCCCTCATGCCTCTGAACATTACAATGGGGAATGTCTCAGACTCCACAGAGAGCCTCTGCACTCCTTGTTTGGAAGGCCATCTTTCTTTGGGGAAAACTTGTAGAAAGATTTTTTTTTTCTCACACCATCTGCTGGTGTACGTGGATAGAGAACTGTCTTTATTTGGTGCCATATATGTATGGATGTGTAAACACAGCTGACATATGAATCAAGTCTGTGTAAGACTCTGCTGTGAATGCCCAGGGGACAGGTACATTTCCAGAAGGAAAAAAGAAAAATACATGTCTATTACTACAGTTTTATGCATCTAATATCACGGGCAAATATAGACACCTGGAGACTATCAAACCAAAATTAAAAACTCATCGAAAGGAAAGGACAGTATTTGCACAGATTGCCCATAAATCTGCAACAACAGACTCTCTTTGGGCATAACATCAAATGTTTGCTTTCTTTGTGGTGTCTCATTAGGAAGGAAATTTATTGCCCAACTCCTGAACTATGTCAATTTGTAAAAAAACATTGTGTGAATATTTCCAGGAACCACACGCTTGGTTTTATATTAGCTTTATGCCACTGAACAGGAAAAAGCTTGGTCTTCCCAATGATGAAATGACACTAATCATGAAATTAAAGGAGATAGCATGTACTCAGTTGGAAGAGACAGCAGTTTCCCATAAATGGATCATAGCCCTGGCTCCCTTTGATAAGTTAGGGTGACGTCACCCGCTCCATCCCAGGCCAGTGCACAAGCCACTTCCCCTGCCTCCCTGCCCTGGCATCTTCTTTCCCTGTCTAAAAGGGGAGGCTTCAGAGGAACCAGATTCTCATAGTGGGGTATGCTCCCCAGCTGTACTTGATTGCCTGCTGCAGTGAGAATAGTTTGCGAAGGACTAGGAAGGAAGAGAAAAACGTTAAACAAAAAATCAATGAATTGCACATGTTGCCCGTTAAAAATAATAACTAGGCAGGAGATGAAGGGCTGAGCTTACACATGTGAATTTGTCTCTGCGAGGGCCCTGGCATCCAGACGGGGTGGGAATGGCTTCTTCCTGTTCCTGTTGCCCCGCTCAGACCACGGCCTGTGGCAAGCGCTTCACACAGCCACTGAAAGGGGAAGAGGAAGGGAGCGAGGAGACTTGAGGGTTGACCTAGCCCTGATCCCCACCTTCTCCGTGGGACTCTTCAAACAGGAGGCTGCCTAGGGCATGGAGTGGAAACTCCTGTCAAAGCAAGAAGGAATATTTAAGTTGCTGCAAACATGTTTGAAAACTAGGGGAACATGGAAGGTGGGCTTCTGTAACACTGAAACCGAGTCTCTACCCACAGTTGGAAATGAGATTGGTTGAGTTTATTTTATGGCTCAATGTATGACTCGCCTTCCCAGTTTTATTGTGTTAAAGACACTGCTATGCAAGCTTCACTGCTAGATCTTGGTAAGAACAGTTGTGAATTTTTTCTCTGGAGATTTTAAAGAACAGAATGGAGATAGAAAAAGGAAATAATTAGTTCTAAAATAAAAAAATAAAGTGAGATGTAAAGCTGCAAATTCATTTACTTTTTGGTAAAAAAAATTAGAGGTGGAGAGAGAGAGAGTGAGCGAGTGAGCAAGAGAGCCCAATACTCATTGAGACTAGAATGGAGACCACTCTCCTCAAATGACCTAGAGAATGGGAGAGGAATAACTGAACACAGAACCTCATTTTCCTTCCTGGCTCTCTGATTTAGGATTTGAGTCTTTAATTAAGGTATCCTTGGATGGATGCCCTTTTCCCCCACAAAAATCATTTGCCTCTGTTAATATACCATTAATACTATTTTCATTTGTTCAACTAATATTTGAATATCTACTTGGCTAAAGACCCAGAGAGGCATGAAAAAAGGAGTCACTCACAAATAACTAGTATTTGAATAAAGAGCTCTATGATACCATTTTGCAACTATAGTATGAAACTATACATATGTTGCTTTTTGTATGTTTATATATGTGTTTGTGAATGTTCTTTCTAATTTTTTAACAACATGTACTAGTTTTTTTTTAATGCAGCAGAGCACCAAAATGCTCAAAATATGACTGCCCAGATAACCCTGAAGACTTTTCCAAGAAATAAAAGTTACATATGAAATGATTGGAAAGTACTGAAAGATGTGCTTTTAAACACCTTAAATATACATCCTGAAACCCAAATTTAGAGTTGTGGCAAAAACTCAAAAGTTGTTTCAATTTTTTTTTTTGAGACAGTCTCATTCTGTCACCCAGGCTGGAGTACAGTGGCGCGATCTCGGCTCACTGCAATCTCTGCCTCCTGGGTTCAAGCGATTCTCCTACCTCAGCCTCCCGAGTAGGTGGGATTACAGGTGTGCACCACCACACAGCTAATTTTTGTATTTTTAGTAGAGATGGGGTTTCACCATGTTGGCCAGGCTGTCTCAAACTCCTGACCTCAGGTGATCCACTCGCCTTGGCCTCCCAAAGTGCTGGGATTACAGGCGTGAACCACCTCACCCAGCCAGTTGTTTCAATTTTTAAAACTCTAGTGTATACTCATTTCCCAGGGCTGCCATAACAAAGCACAAGCCAGGTGGCTCAAGACAGTAGAAATTTACTCTGTCACCATTCTGGAGGCCGGAAGTCAGAAATCAAGATGTTGGTAGGGCCATGCGTCCCTCGGCCTCTGTGGTTGCTGGAAATCCTTGGTGCTTCTTGGCTTGCACTTGCATCACTCCAGTCTCTGCCTCCATCATTACATGGTGGTGTTATCCCCGTGTCTCTTATTGTCAGGACACTATACAAGTCATATTGGAAGAACGGTCCCCTCTTCTCCAGTATGACCTCACCTTAACTTACATGTTAATTACATCTGCAAAGACTCCATTTCCAAATAAGGTCACATCCACAGCTACCAGGGGTTAGGACTCCAATATAGTTTTTGATAAGAGACACAATTCAACTCATGACACCTGGTTAAGACTCATTTTTCTCCCAAGGTTCATTAGAATTGCTTAACATTTTATTGTTTCAGAATAGCTGGCTGAAGCAAGACAAATAACCCTGTGGTTATTTCCCCTACTTGTCCAGGTATGTGCAATAATCAAATTTTGGGGGATCTTTAAAAGCACTCTCCCCAGCCATGGCCTTCCCATCTTCTGAATGAAACCCAAGAAGAAAGAGCTTGGGAATGAAGACTGCAAACAGTGTTCTTCGCTATGTGGGGGCAGATGGCAGTGCCTCAATTGTGATCTTTCTTGCAAAGTCCTATTTGGTTCAATGCACTTGCACTTGCTGCTACTTCCTGGAGGAGGAAGCTCCTGTAGTTTTCATCAGGGAAAAAGTGTGCCATGGTACTCGTAGAACATTTTCCCATATGAATCTGGCTTGGAGAGAGCAGAGAGACTATTGGTTTGAACTATGAAATATATCTTGAAACCATCCACTTCTTTCCATTTCACTAGCCCAAACCACCATCACCTAGCTTCTTCATGCAGCAGCCAGATAGATCTCTTCACAGCCTCGATCAAATCATGTCACTTTCTGGTTTAAATGCTCTATGATTGTCCCTTCCTCCCTTGGCCTTTAGAATGAAATCCATAAGGCATGGGCTACATGCCTCTTTTCTATGGGGGCACAAACATCTTGGAATTGAGTCAGTACTCTTGGCCTGGCTTGGATGCTTGAATTATATGTCCGTTTCTAAGTCCGTCTCCATAGCCAGGGCGAACAGCGCTCTCATCAGCCAGATTCCTAGAGTAGAGAAAGGGGTACCCCACCTAGACCATGTGCACTGACATGAGGGAGTGTTGGAACTTCGAGGATAATCAGTGAGTCATTACTAGAAGACAGGATGCCTAGCAGGCTATTAAGATAGGTGTCTGGCCGGGGTGGTGGCCAGCACTTTGGAAGGCCAAGGTGCGAGAATAGCTTGAGGCCAGGAGTTTGAGATCAGCCCAGGCAACATAGTGAGATCCTGGCTCTACAAAATAAAAATTACACGTGCGTATTACATATTAACAAATTTAAAAAACTTAGCTGGGCATGTTGGCATATGCCTGTAGTTCCAGCTTCCGAGGCAGGAGGGTTGCTTGAGCCCAGGAATTCGAGGGTCTAGTGAGTTATGATCATATCACTGTACCGCAGCCTGGAAAACAGAGCAAGACCCTGACTCTAAAAACCCACTAACCAAACAAAAATAGGTGTTCACTCCCACTACAAAGGGCCACGATGCATTACATCGGCGACTCGACTGTAACATTCTCTGGCAGCATTCTGGTAGGACTGGAATGAATGTA
The DNA here is from genome assembly GCF_028885655.2 of Pongo abelii. NCBI lineage: Eukaryota > Metazoa > Chordata > Mammalia > Primates > Hominidae > Pongo > Pongo abelii. The sequence continues at coordinate 125,566,334 of NC_071993.2, read as the reverse complement.
GGAGCCACATATTTATGGGGTGGTGGCCGGACATAAAAGTTGGAAATTTGAGGAAAATTTTTATTTAGGAGTAAACCACAAGGAAGACTGGGAATAAGGAGGAGAAGAAAATGCCATTCAAGACCCAGGGAAGTGATGTAATCCCAATTTCCTGGAGATTTTGCAGTCAGAGTTCCAGAAAGGTCAGTCATCTCTTGCTGTCCATCACTTGTAGGCCCACTCAGAGGGGATGCCAGGGCTGTAGTGCAGAATCCGGGTGGGTAGGAACTTCCTGGCTTTCTGTACATTTGGCTCATTATATTCAGTTTTTTCGTGGGGGTGAGAGAGGGTCAGACTATTTTTTGGGTGGGAGAAAGGACTTGGGCACTCAGGAGGGTGACTGCCAACCTGATAGGACCTGAGGTGCATCGGTCTGACTGTGCCTCAGAGGGTGCTGCAGTGGCCAGCAGGGCCTCACCGCATGAACGGACAGAGCTGCCATCCTGGTTGACTAGGATGCTTCATTGATGCAGCAGCTCATTCAAGGCCCTGTGTTTTCCTTCTGTGGCTGTGATTTTCAGCTCCAGAGTTTTTCATCATTATCAAAGTTTACACTCACAGGGTCAAAGGCTGAGTAAATATTTTGCTAGACAAATTTGTATCGTATTGAAACTGAATACGCCTTTGATAATGCTTTTGAGTAAGCAATAAGACCATGTACACAGAGAATCTTGTAAAAATTTAGCTGGGAAAGGGGGCTCCTTGCTCCACTCCAAAGGGGGCCACAGTCCCACACACTCAGAAGTCAGACTTCAGGCCCTGACACTGACGCCAGCCTGCTTCACAGGTCATCTGCCATGTCTCCTCCTGAAATGAGATAATACATGTAGCCCGTGGAAAGAACTGCCTGGTGGCCATGCTCAGCACAGGATCACGTCCAGAAAACACATTAGCTTGGCACCCACAAAGCATTAAAAAGTCATCCCAATCTTTACCAGGTAATTCCAAGCAAAATAGAGATATCTTGTCCAGTTTATAGCAAAATTCCCCAAATATCTCTCCATTCCTATGAGCCTCTCTAAGCCTCAGTTTTCTAATCTGAAAAATCTGAACAGTACTTTTGTCCACTTGGCAGGGTTTTAGGAAACATTGACTACAATAATACATGTAAAGTGTTCAGCACAGTGCCCAGCTCATATTAAGCCTCCATCTATCCAGTCCTGTGGAAAACCCCATATCCCACAAAGCTCCCTTGGGCCTGAGAATGAATCTTGCTAATATGGCAACATCCTACACTCTCATGGACACCAAACACCAGCCATTTCTCCATTGGCTTCCTTACTTAATGACATAGCCTCTTTCATCAACAAGTATGACTTACATCAGAGCCCAAAGGAAAACTGTTTTTAGAAAACAAGTTAGGCAGGGGCAGGCTCAGGGGAACCCTCTGACTGGAATACTTAGGACAATGCCTAAGATCCAAAGCCTTCAATGGAAGGAGCAGCATGGTTGAGAATGCTTCCGGGATGTCCATCCCCGGAAGTTTTCAGAACTATTACAAAAATCATATTAATAATTATGGCTCACTCAACACCCATTTCAGCCCCTTTCTCCTTGCTCTCTTCTACTAGAAATGCAGAGGAATGAAAAATTCACTTCCCTAGCTCTCAGCTAGGAATAGCCATTTGACATGGTGTCTTACTCTGTTTTCTGTTGCTATTACAATAGAATACCACAGACTGGGTAATTTATAAAGAACAGAAGTTTATTTGCTAATGGTTCTATAGTCTGAAAGTCCAAGAGCATGGCACCAGTATCAGGCAAGGGTCATCCCATGGTGGAATGGTGGAAGGTAGAAGCAAGCATGAGAGAGAGAGAGAGAGAGGAAGGAGGAGGAGGAGGAAGAGGAGGAGGAGAGAGTGAGCACATACAAGGTGGCAGAGTTTGCTTTTATAACAACTCCCTCTCACTTTAACTTGCCTACTCCCTTACTAAAGACATTAGTCCACTGATGAGGGCAGACCCCTCTTATTAAGCCCTACCTCCCAACATGGTTGCATTAGGGATTAAGTTCCCAATACATGAACTTCTGGGGGATATATTCAAACCATAGCACATGGTCTGGCCAATCAAATTGAAGTGGACTGCACTGAGGATTTCTGGGAAGTCTTTTATTTCCACCTTCCTTTCCCTCTCCTTCTTCTTCCCTTCAGAAATAGAGGCATTGTATTAGTCAGTTCTCACACTGACATAAAGAAATGCCTTAGATTGGGTAATTTATAAAGAAAAAAAGGTTTAATTGGTTCACGATTCTGCAGGCATGATAGGAAGCCTGATGCCGGCATCAGCTTGGCTTCTAGGGAGGCCTCAGGAAACTTACAATCATGGTGGAGGACAAAGTCAGAGGCAGCACTTCATATAGCCGGAGCAGGAGGAAGAGAGAGAGGAAGGAGGTGCTACACACTTTTAAAAAGCCAGATCTCATAAGAACCCACTCACTATCATGAGAACAGCACCAAGAGGAAAATCTACACACATGATCCTATCACCTCCCACCAGGGCCCACCTTCAACTTTGGGGATTACAATTTCACATCAAATTTGGGTGGCGACACAAATCCACATCATATCAGGCATGATAACCGAAGGTACAGTAGCCATTTTGGGGTCATGATGCAAAGTTCAGGAGAATCACAGAGACTTCAGTCCTCAAATTCTGGAACCTGTTGAACCAACACCAGGTTCAACAGTAGATGTCTACTAGACTTCTTGCTAAATAAGAAAAAAAAGAAAGAAATACAGTAGACCCTTGAACAACATGAGTTTGAATTGCATGGGTCCACTTATACATGGATTTCTTTTTCAACCAAATGTGGATAAAAAATACACAGTATTCTCAGGATGTAAAATCTGCTTATAAGAAAGACTGACTTTTTGTATATGTTGATTCTGCAGGGCCAACTCTAGGAGCTACCTAGAGTTAGAGCTACCTCTTAAGAGGTTAATGCATGTATTAGGATATAGGCTAAGCTTCTGTAACAAAGGCACCCTAAAATTCAGTAGCTCAAACCAGATAGTTCATTCTCTCTTTCATGTAACAGCTCAGAGGTGAGAAGTACAGAGCATACAGGCTGCTCTGCTCCATGATGTCACCCAGAGCCCCAGGGTTCTTTTGGTTGTGGGTCTACCATTTCCAGGAGTGTTGCTCTCCATGACATGTTTGAGGGTGGGTGGTTCAAAAAGAACCATGTTTGCACTCCAGCCCCTAGGAAGGGGGAAAGAAGACTGGAGGCTGAGTAGTCTCCTTTGTAAGGGGCATGACCCAGGGGTTTCTGAAGTCACTACTGCTCACAAGCCATTGGCCAGACCTTGCCTAGCTGCAAGGGAAGCTGGAAAATGTAGTCTCTAGCTGTGTGACTCTGTGTGTGTGTGTGCATTGACAGCAGTTTTATTATTAAAAGGACGAGGAGATTGTGGGGCCATTAGCTATCTTGATTGCATTTTCTGTTTCCACTAAATGCATTCTCTAATCAAAACATTATTTATAGCAATAACATTATTAAATTTACTGGATACATTCAATGTCCCTTTATTCATTATTTCTTTTTTTGAGACAGAATCTCACTCTGTCACCCAGGCTGGAATGCAATGGTGCAATCTTGGCTCACTGCAACCTCTGCCTCCTGGGTTCAAGCAATTCTCCTGTCTCAGCCTCCTGAGTAGCTGGGATTATAGGCACACACCACCACACCTGGCTAATTTTTTTGTATTTTAGTAGAGATGGGGTTTCATCGTGTTGCCCAGGCTGGTATCAAACTCCTGAGCTCAGGCAATCCACCTCCTCAGCCTCCTGAGGTGCTGGGATTACAAGTGTGAGCCACTGTGCCTGGCCTTATTCATTATTTCTAACAGTGGATAGTTGTAGAGAATCATCATCTCAGGATGTTTCTTGAGAGCCACATTTTTCTTGAAAAGTACAGAAAGGACTTATAGATGTTTCATGATGACCCAAGCTCACTAGGAATTTTCTGAGGTATCATGAACATGGAAATGGAGGGTAAAGTTATTTCAGAACTTGTTTACTTCCAAGGCCACATGAGTCACAGCAAGCCTGCTCTGGGTGATTCTTTCTCAAAGAAATCCTCTACTAGGATCTAATAGGATCAGCACCAGGACAGGAAGGTTGGGGTTTCTCTGAAGGTGCTCAAATTAAATTGGATAAGTTGGAGGAGCACGGATTGACCCCATGGTTATGCTGAGAAGGGTTCTAGGCATTCATGTGTCTCAGGTCCATGAGCAGTAGGCGCTTGCATTAAAAATACCTACTGTCTTCCCAGGACTCTGTTAACAACTGTGGCCACATCTCACATGCCAGTTGGAGAGTCAGGAGCTACACATGAAAACTACACATGGTATCTAATGCAGTGTTCAGCTGAGCACTGGAATGTGAGGAACAAAAGATAAGTAACAATATGGTTCATTCTCCATTTGCCTCTACTCAGATTCATTCTCCAGCCCTCACTGCTTGCTCTATGCCCTGAGGGGATGAGCTTTCCATTTGGCATCAACAAGTTACCCCTCTTGGCTGGCTTCCATTAGGGTTTGGCCAGTGGGATATTCTGGCTGGTAATCAGAGGGTGGGAAGACAGAGGGGTTGGAGTGCTTCTCCTCTACCCCTTCTGCTTTGGTGTCATGTCTCTCAAAGTGGCAGCTCTGCACACGACTACAGCTCCTCTGAGGGGCCCCTTCTCTGGGTACCAGCTCACACTGGGCTTTGCTAACACGACTTCCTCTTCTTGCCACTGGAGCTGAGGAGTGGTAACAGTGTCCCACTTTTGCTGGTCTCTGGGTTTTTCAACATCCTTGCTGGTTTCCTTAACCTGCCTATACCTCTGTATAATAGTTTCTTCATTAACGTTTCTTTAGTTGAACCACTTGAGTGTGATTCTGTTTCCTGCCTGATTTATGACTCATAAAATATGGAATTTGGATAAAGAAATGACTGTGTTGAGCTGGAGTCATCATGAAGGGCTTTCAAGCAGCAGTTGGTATAGAACAGGGTTTGGCAAACTATAGCCCATGGCCAGATCTGGTCCACCATCTATTTTGTAAATGAAGCTTCATTGGAATGCAGCCTAACCACTTTTTCATGTATTGTCTACTGCCGCTTTCATGCTATGGTGGCAAAGTTGAGTTGTTGCCAACAGAGACTGTAAAGCCCACAAAGCTTAAAAATATTTACTATCTGGCCCTTTACAAAATGTTTGCCAGTCTCTGGCATAGAAGTTGGATTGACAGAAGGGATGAAAGAGGAAGTGTAATATAATGGAAAAAGAGGGAGAAATCTGTCCAAGGCCAGATGTGGTGGCTCATGCCTGTATTCTCAGCACTTTGGGAAGCCAAGGCAGGGAGATCACTTGAGGTCAGGAGTTTGATACCACCCTGGCCAATATGGTGAAATCCCATCTTTACTAAAAAAATACAAAAATTAGCCAGGTGTGTTGGCTCGCACCTGTAGTCCCAGTTACTCGGGAGGCTGAGGTAGGAGAATCTCTTGAACCCGGGAGGGCGAGGTTACAGTGAGCAAAATCATGCCACTGCACTCCAGCCTTGGGGACAAAGCGAGACTCTGTCTCAACAAACAAACTAACAACCCCCAGAAATCTGGGTCCAAATGTCAGTTCAGCCCTCATCAGCTGTGGGCAAGTTAACTTCTCAGAGTCTCAGTATCCTTATCTGTAAAACAGGTTTTTTTGATGATCCAGTGCAAAGAGCATGACACCCACAGGTGAATAGTAGGTGATAGTCACTTACTCTCTACTTTTTTCCCAGTAGGGTATCAATAATGATGTAAGGGAAGACACAGATGTGGGTCTCAGAGAGGCAGCTAATGTGCCGGAGGTATGGTGCATCGGGAAAGTGTGGGAGGTGAGTCTAGATCACACCTGCAAGGGAAACCAGTTTTGCTGGTCCAGTGCAAAATGAAAATGCAGGGGCCCTTAATAAAAACAAATTATTAGGAATTTCAAGACAGTGACAGTAGCATTAGACAATTCCAGGGCCCTTCTAAGTGTGGAGTCCTATGTGACTGTTCAGGTCACAGGGCCATGAAGTGCCTGGTGTCACCAGATGGGGTCTCACCATCCTCAGGGCAGATATTGGTAAAACAAAGGGAGTGTGAGCCCTGGAGTGGTGCGGTTTCGGTTCTAGTCTTGACATAGCTGCTTGCCAGGTATCTGGGAGAATGAATTATGTGTTCTAGGGTTTGGTGTCCTCTCTAAATTAAGAAGGACCAAGTGAAATCATGTTAAGTCCAGTGTGTGGCACATTGTAGCCCTTACAGCTCTCTTTCCTTTGATGGATTTATTCTTTCTTGGTTAACGTGTGTACTTTACATCCTGTGTCTATCTGGAACCCCACAGAGAATATAAGAGCCTGTAGGATGTGGTCAGAATTACTGAGAATTTGAGTCTCAATGTGTGGTTACTTCCACGGGGCCACGTTGATGTTCATATCCTTTCTCCAGTGGAGAAAGATGCTAACAGAAGGGAGAAAACAGCACCTTTCCCTTTGCCAAACTCCCTGCTTCCCTATGCCTTTTGCGTTTCTGAAAACGTCAAGTTGAAAATAAAAATCCATCCTCCCTTCCCCTCAAATGGCCCTTGTCTAGTTTCCATTTGGTGTTAGCATCATGGAATGACTGCAATCTGATCCAGGTCAGAGTGGGGCCCCTTGGTCCTGCCACAGGTTGAAGCAAACACCTCCATGCTCCCCTGAAGATGGCAGGTGCTCCCAGAGCTTCTAAGAGCACCTGGTGTGGGATTTGTATAATGTGCACCTGGCAGGTTGTAATTTGGAATTTGCAGGTGAGCAAGTGACACCTGCTTGCCTAGGAAGCCACCCCTACTCTCTGGAAGGAAGTTGTGGGGGTGAGTCCTGGTCTGGGGGATCCACTGCATGGGAGGACATGGGTAATGGAGGCATTTGGCCTGTCCCTCAGTGAGCTCCGTCCTGGAGCCAGGAATGGGGAGAGATGGCACTTAGAGGGTTTTGCTTCGTGCTTTTTTAATGGCAATGGTGGCTTTCTGTCTTAGTTAAGGGACATGTTCTTCCCATTGTTTTTAAATGGGTTTTTAAATAGGAGGCTGCCAGCTTCCATGCTCCAGGTAGAGAGGCAGCACACAGCATATTCCATAGTCAGTGGTATTGGCCGCTGGATACCGGTGTGCAAACAATTTAATCATGTGCTGAATTTTGAACCTGGCAACATGAGCACAACCTCTGTCTATTGGAACAGAGAATGCTTAAAACAAAATAAAACAAAAAACACAAGAAAAGCGTTGATTAGTTAGCATGGTTAAAAACAATTAGAGGGTGCTGGGTTTTTTGTATTGTTGTTTTTTAATGGCATAGTGTGAAGAAGCCTTACAAATGAATTAGAAACTCCTTCTGAATCAATCTGGGCAGACAATACCTTCTGTGTCTCTGATTCCCATGTCCGGCACTTTGGTTTATGCTGGTGTATTTGGCCTTGGTGCTTGCTGGTGACGTTTGGAGATGGGGGCTCTGAGTACACAAAGGGAGTGAGTTAGATGACCTCGAAGTGCTCCTTTTTCTACAAAAGGAGGTATGCAAGAAGGTCATTTCTTTTGGCTCAAATGCACAAACAAATCCAAAAGGATGGATAATCATTTCTCCCTCCTCTTTCCCCAGGCACCTTCACAGGGAATATACAGTAGTCAGCATTACACTTTGAACTTCTTAGTCAACAGAAAGTCAATTGTTCTTTCCAGCCAGTCCTGGAGCCCTTCAGTGGTCTGATTAAAGTCTCCCTCTGCTATTTAAATGCCAAGGCAGAGACCCGGCATTTACCAAAAATAAATGATAGGTAAAGACTTGACATTTATTTTCAAAGAGGGAGGCCATCTTTCCATCACAGCAGCTAGTTTGTTAGAAGTTATTTGTATTAGACCAAATGATTCATGTTAGCAAATAAATATAAATCAGCTTATTAGGTCAGCAGGCTAACATGACCTCTGTTTACCATGCTGTTATTGAAAAGGTGGATTCTGATTTTTCAGAGCAGATGTGAGCTGTCTCAGGGATGGCTGATGAGAACACAGTAAGGCCATTGCTTCATAGATCTGATAGGCGAAGTTTGCCACCTCTCTCCTTCAGCTTTAGTTTGTAGAGCTTGGGGTAGGATGATAACCAAGGAAGGTAATAGAAAATGGAATAGAGCACTTTAAAGGGATAGGACTCAAATCTAGGTCAAGACTGTAACAAGCCTCCCCCAGACAGCTTGTTGACAGTTCAGCGGTAGAGTTTTGGAGACTGTTTGGTTAGGTGAGTGTAAGAACAGACCAGTGTTTTGTCTGGAGAGTTCAGATACCAAGTGGCATTCTGGTTCTGCTGTTAGTGGCTGTGCTTCTGCCAGGCCGTCTCTTTGTGGTTTTTATACAGCCAAAGCATCCAGCTTCTCGCCCTTCTTGACAGCATTTGTTTTACTGATCCTTTTTCTTCTCTACTGTCCATTTAATGGAGTTGGTAGGGCATGACCAGGATTAGAGGGCCTGAGGCTAGGTGTGGCACTGTTTGGTCACTGTTTTGCCTCAAACCTCAGGGAATAACATCTGACTAGGACCAGTTACGTAATTTGTGGGATCCAGTGAAAAATGAAAATGCAGGGCCCTAATTCATAAATCAAGATGGCAGCAGCAGGACCAAGTCAGGGCCCTTCTCAGTAATGGCATAGGGGATACACCCATGTAACTGGCCTTGCCTCAGAGGTACTAAACATGGGATTAGGATGAGGGAAGTCACCTTCCTCTAAATGGGAAGAGATCTGCTCCTGACTTAGTGGCCAGATGTTCCAGGAAGTGCATTTCTCCAGAAACACTGCATTTCTGCAGTGGGCAGATGTTCCAGGAAGTGCATTTCTCTAGAGAAAATTGATACAGAAGGCTGGCTCCCATGAACAGTTACAAGGGACCGCTCAGAGACAAAGAGAACAGCTGCTCAAGCACAAAGTTCCCCCCAACTGGGATGGCTCCAGTCCTTAGCCCCGTGCCTGCCTCTTTAGCCCCTCACCATCCCCACAGGCTCATGAATGCTGACATGGTACTAGCAACCGACATCATCCAGCTTTCTACCTTAAATACGAAGACAATTCTAACAGTGCTCAGGGAACCAGGGAAGGTATCCAAGGAATATATTTTGTTCCCATCCCTACTTATTTGAGATGAACTCCAGGGGAGATCTGCTCTCAAAACAGGAAATGAACACAAGGGAATCATGAAAAGCTTCCATGCCATAAATGATGATCTATTTGGAAGCCAAATAATGGAGAACATATGTTTGGGAAATAATGTATTCCAAATCCTAATAAAAATATGAAAAGAAAAGTATTTACATGAAATAAGAGATGATAATGATATTATTAGACCTAAATAAAAGAGATGTTGGCGTAGGTAAGAAAAAAATTTATGGAAACAGATAATGCCAATATAGAAATTAAAATAATATTATAATCATTTAGTAGCAGAGTAGACACTGTTGAAAGTTTTTATAAGATGTGGGAAACAGGTTTGAGAAAAATCTTCCAGATGCAGAGGAAAAGGTCAAAGTGGGGAAATTGGTTAGAGAGATAGTAATTGATGCAGTGGTGAAATTCCATAGATATAGGTATCTAAGTGGATTTACTGAAGAAGAGAAAAATATTCAAAGATATGATAGAAGAAAACTTTCCTGAACCAAAGAAAGATCTGAATTCATGGACTGAAAGGTGCACCATGTATAGGTAAAATTAGTGAAAAATTGCCAAGACCTGGAGAAATATCTATATCTTGAATCTTAAAAGCATCCTGGTTACCAAGAATAGAAAGGGATACAAGGCTGGCTCTAGACTTTTCTGCAATCTTAGATTCCATAAGATGTGGAACAACATTCATGAAGGTGGTTTGAGAGTAAAAAGGGGTACAGTGCAAGAATGTTATGGTCAGCTGTAGCAGATGCTTTTTGTGTCCTACACCACATCTGTTAGACCACTTGTCATTTTAAATGCCCACGGTAGCAGTTTCCAGATATGCTGTCAGCTTCTCACTTCAAGCCTCCAAAGCTGTAGAAGCAAGAAGTCAAAGGGAGCTAATAATGTTCCTAGGTCAATTCTTGACCAATTGGAGGGGAGAGTTGGTAGATGAATGCCCTGGGCTCCCACCTTTTGTGGAACAATTTTGAGGCACTTTCTACAGGGTCCTCAGAGGTCCCCAGTAGCAGAGAGCTCCAGTTGCCCACAGTGTTAATCAGCTCAATTATATACTCATTATTGATTTTTCCATCTTCCATCTCTCTCTCTTTTCCCTCACTGCTGTTTCCCAGGAGCAGCTCCAACATAAACTGCCTGCACTCAAGTCCTTGTCTCAGGCTCCATTTTGGGCAGAACCTAAACTGAGATGCCTACCAAAGTGTTATTTTTGTATGAAAGCAACAGAAAGAAATTTTCATGTATTTGAGGACCCAGAAAATAGGCATATATGTACTCTTTGTGATAAAATTACCTGAATATATACAGCAGACAAATGAGAGGTAAATAAAGCAAAGACTTCATAAATTAGGAAATGAGGGGTGAAAATTTAAAAAGGACCAATAGTAAGCACAGGAACCAGTTAAAACACAGAATTAGTCAAATGACCATGGTAAATGTGATTTTAGAGCAATGTAAATATTGTAACTCTTGGAAATGAAAGACAATGAAAAACAATATCATAAACATCAAGATATATTATTTCTACATATCATAAACATATCATAAAATATCTACATATCAAAAACAATATCATAAACCTCAAGAAATATTATTTCTATTGTTCTGCTCAAGGACAAAGTTCCCCCCAACTGGGATCTTCCAAAAGTCTCCCCATCACACTCAGAATACAATATTATTTCTTGATATTGATTAGTCAAGGTACACATCATAAAATATAAATTTTAAAGTCGTAAAGATTGCACCACTAAGATAAAAAGCACTCTTATGCCTTCTACCTCTGTTCCTGAGCCATTCAGTTGCCTTCCCTACAGGTAAACATCTTAGTTTGTATCTTTGGAAACATTCAATACTTATACCAGCAATTCTATATATACTTCTCTTTTTTTACACAAATAACATACTAAAGAACTTCTTTTTTTTCATGTAAGAGTGAATTTTGTAACAGTACTATTTTGAAAATTATTCCACCCTTTCCTTTTCTATAACTTCAGAGTATTCTTTTGTATGGGTGGGCCTTAAGTCAGAGGTTCCTAACCCCCAGGCCACAGATGGGTACTGGGGCTTGGCGACCCTTGACTTAAGGACCATCCATATGAAGGTACCTGTTTGTGGCCCATAAGGAGCCAGGCCACACAGCAGGAGGTGAGCAACAGGTGATTGAGTGAAGCTTCATGTGTATTTATAGCTGCTTCCCATTGCTTATATTATCACATGAGTTCTACCTCCTGTCAGATCAGTGGCAGCATTAGATTCTCATAGGAGCATGAACCCTATTGTGAATGGTACGTGCAAAAGATTGGGATCTAGGTTGCACATTCCTTATGACAATCTAACGCCTGATGATCTGTCACTGTCTCCCATCACCCCCAGATGGGACCATCTAGTTGCAGGAAAATAAGCCCAGGGCTCCCACTGATTCTACATCATGGTGAGTATGTAATAATAATATAAATAAAGCACACAATAAATGTAACGTGCTTGAGTCATCCCAAAACCATCCCCCCAACCCAGTCCATGGAAAAATTGTCTCCCATGAAACCAGACCCTGGTGGCAAAAAGGTTTGGACCACTGCCTTAGGTTATTTTTTTCAGTCTCTCATTATGGGCCTTTACGGTGTTCCGATCTGTTACTATTAAAACAATGTCTCAATGAATAACCTTAGCACAGGTATGGGATTACCTGTCCCCCTTTCCCTTGTAACCCTCTCCTCTTTTGGTTTCCATGATGCTATGCTTTCTTGGTTGTCTTGGGACCTTCTTTGGTTGCCCTTTCTTAGTCTCCTCTGCCAACTTCTCTTCTTTCACTTTGTCCCCTGAATGTTGAAGTGATTGGGATTTCTCTTCTCTCCCTGCACTTTTTCCCTAAGTATGCTCATCCATTCCAGGGCCTGAGAACCATCTATATGCTGATGATTGCCCAAATTCTATCTCAACGAAACCTCACCTCTGAATTCCAGTGCCTTCACAGACCTACACACACACATGTCCTTTGGATGTTGCAATCTTAACAAGCCCCAAATAGGACTCGTGAGGTTTCCCTGCAAACCACTTCTTCCTCAAGCCTTCCCCAAATCAGGCAACAATACACTCTTGATTTCCTCAAGCCAAATCCTGGCAACAATTTTATCTCCAAACATATTTACAGTCCTACACTTTTCCTCTCTCCAGCATTACCACCACCATGTAGACCAGCATCGTTGTTCACAGGGACCATGGCATACCCAAGCTGGTCTCCCCATACCCACTCTTGCCTCCTACAATCTACCCTGTGTTCATCAGTGGAAAGGACTTTGTAGGATGTAAGTCACCCTTTTTTTCTATACCATAGCAGTTATCATGCTGTAATATAATGAGTTGGTTTTGTGTTTGACCCCCTACAAGACTGGGTCTTCTTGAGTTGCAACTTGTTACTGATTCTCTAGCACCTAGAACAGTAAGGGTACCTATTACAGTAGGAAATTCACATGGAACTGAGTTTCCAAATTACAAAGAATACATTTAGGTAAAGTTAAGACAACATTTTCCAAATCAATCACCACTAAAATGTTAAGGTTTCATTAGAGCAAATGTAGGATATCCAAACCCATCTTTCCTCTCAATGTGCTTTATTCTTTTCATCTTATTATTTGATCTTTAGATGACTTGAAAGAATTTTTTAAGAGAAGCAAAGATCTTTATAACTATCATATTCCTGAGTCTTTGGGAAGGTTCCCTGTCAGTGTGCAAGGAACTCTAACAATGAAATCATAGTCCTGATAGAATTTCAAGATTTCATGTTATTATCCTACTTGTAAACAATAGTGATTATTATGATCTATTCTTCTGTATAGACACAGACATCTGTGTAGACTGGTTAAGCAACTGAGAATTAATTTATTGGTAATGAACATTTTCAACTTCATTAGATACTCAGAAGCCTACTACATTATCATTATCTGGATGCTAAATTTTAATTGCATGCAGCCTGGTCCCTCAATAATTAACACATTGTATATACCACCTAATTCACAAACTAATTGTCATTTCTTAGATCTTAATATTACTTGCTAATTTTGCCAAGGATAAAAAAAATCCGACTGTCAAAACTCCAGAGTAAATGACATTATACAGGCACAATACTGACAAAACAAGTTAATTTATTGCAAAGTCACAGAGAGAAGGAGTTTTTAATTGCATATTTGTTACCTTCATAAAAGACATAAATGGCTTTTTAGTTACATATTTGCTTATTTCTTACATATTAAAAAAGTGTTAACAAGCCTGATTAAAATTAATTGCAAAGGTCCAAGATCTGAGCAGAGATCCTAGCATTAGCAAACTTCTAATTGAAGCTGAAAGAAGAAGAACGAAAGGAGACGTTGGTGGAATGGAAATCAGAACAGATGTTCGACGGTGGAGATAGGAAATGATTAAATGACCCACAAAGAAAAACAGAATCCAAAGAGAAAAAGCAAACTTGATAATAATAGGAAAATTTTTATTCTAATAATATTAACAATTGGTAACAGTGATTTGTGTTTAAGGCTCAAGATGGAAGAATAACCAATATTATTAAACAACTTCCAAGGATGCACACTCTGTTGTTATGGTATGAAAAACTGTAATAATGAAAATCATAGAATCACTTGGTAATATTCCAAATCATTGTTGGTTCCATCTATATGTGGCAAGTTCCATGTAAGCTTCTACTGGCAAAACATGGCTTTTTTTTTTTTTGAGATGGAGTCTCACTCTGTCACCCAGGCCTGAGTGCAGTGACGCTATCTCGGCTCACGGCAAGCTCCGCCTCCTGGGTTTATGCCATTCTCCTGCCTCAGCCTCCCGAGTAGCTGGGACTACAGGCGTCCGCCACCACGTCTGGCTAATTTTTTTGTATTTTTAGTAGAGATGGGTTTCACCGTGTTAGCCAGGATGGTCTCGATCTCCTGACCTCGTGATCTGCCCGCCTCGGCCTCCCAAAGAAAACATGGCATCTTTAATGAGCTGGGGCTGCCATATCATTTAGAGAGAATGGCAGATGGGAAGTACTCTTACCTTTTATTTTCATGATGGTTTGATTCTAACATGAGAAAGTATACCATCCTCCCTTGTGGGACTGACATTTCCTTAGTACTGCTTACGTTAAATGTCTTTCAGTCCAGCTGTTATCTGCACAGAGGGATGATGTCCTGGGGTACTGACACAGAAGACATGTCTCCAAAAATGAGACATAGCTCTCCTAACTATAGATAATGCAACATGCCTGTAAAGCAGAGCTTTCTGAGGAAAAGGATTTTGAATAAGGAGGAACATGACCATTTATACCATATATAGAAAGGTCAGTAGAAAATGACTATATATCCCGTGAATGAGTTAAACTATTAACTTTCAATTTGTTTTCATGATGCGTTTGAGCCAACATGGCTTTCCATTGTTTCAGCAACAAATTAATGACATCATCCATTCTGTTCATAAAGATTTTTTTCCACAAGATTATGCATTGTTGGTAAATCCTCTTATCCAATACAGTGAAAAATAGTTATCAGTCAATTAATTGAAAAAATTGGTTAAAGCAGGGAATTCTAAAATATGACACATGAGAACTACACCCAAAAGATCTTATTTTAACTTAAAACATATATTTGTGCTTAATTTACCAATATTTTGATATGAGGCCAAGGCCTTTTCTGTGAGTGTGGGCTTGTTGATTAGATTCTATATTTTTCTTGCATTCAACAAACACTTAAGGCATTACCTATCATTTCCAGAGTTAATTTCTTTAAACTGGAGCATGAATTTGAAAGTGTTTGTGAAGTAATTTAAGTGAAAAATTATTCTAGTTTTAATTTTTGCACGCATTTTAGAGTTTTCTCTTCCGCAATTGATTGAACATTTTTTTGTCTCGCTCTTTTTTTTTTTCTTTTTTTTTTGAGACGGAGTCACACTCTGTCGCTCAGGCTGGAGTGCAGTGGCGCAACCTCGGCTCACTGCAAGCTCCGCCTCCCGGGGTTCACGCCATTCTCCTGCCTCAGCCTCCTGAGTAGCTGGGACTACAGGCGTCCGCCACCATGCCCGGCTAATTTTTTTTTTGTATTTTTAGTAGAGACGGGGTTTCACTGTGTTAGCCAGGATGGTCTTGATCTCCTGACCTTGTGATCCACCCGCATCGGCCTCCCAAAGTGCTGGGATTACATGAGTCTTACTCTTATCTCGTCTTTTCAAAGGACTCTGGGTTTAGCTCATGAGCCATTGCACATGCCTGGGGCATTTGCTATATGTTATACTGATGGCTATGAGAGTTTCTACCTTCACAAACAAATTTAAAAATAAATATTAGGAGTTGATTTTTTTTAAAAAAGCTACATCTGTATAGTGACAAAACAAGTTAATTTATTGCAAAACCACAGAGGAACTTTATAGTATGTGACAGAATATTATAAAGGAATCAAAGACATTTTTGTCACATATTTAATAACCTGGAAAATAGTTCATGATATATTAAGTGAAAAAGGAGGTTACAACACAGAAAGCATAATAGTATCTCATGTTTACAAAATAAGAATCTGCATATGCACAAAAGATGGGATATTGATTACCAACAACATACTGAAATATTAACAGATATTATCTCTGTGTGGTGGAATTAAAGGCGATATCTATTTTCTTTGTGCTTGTCTATAATTTCTAAATTCTGTATAAGTTCCTGTGTTGTCATAAAGGCATATGTTTTAGTTCTAAGCTAAAAGCAGGTTAGGATTATTTCTGGTAAGTGTCTGAAGGGGACTACATCCAATTCCAATGTCCTATGCTGGTTTGTTGCACCTCCCAAAATGGGAGGTTGGAGCTGGTGACACCAGTTCAGGGAGGTGAGACCTCATATTGAACAGGATGACCCTGGGGAAGCTGAATCACTGGAGGTTGCGTACAACCCTCAATCATAAACTCTCTTATAAAATCATAAACTCATCCCCCAAATCTGTGTCAAAGAGATTTGGGTGATGGATTGACAAGACTTCCTGCTTTGCAACACTTTGTGGTTTACAAAATATTGTCAGCTTTCAAGGCACAGAACCAATTCTTGGCATTTGAGAAGTCTTGGCCTTCTGTTAGGGAAGTTTAGAAACCATTCCACTTCACTGGAAGCCCCAAAGGGAGAAATGTATTTTGTAGAATTAACTATGGCAGCATCTCTACAACACCCAAAATTTGGAATAAAATATTTGCAGAAATCCCTGTTTTTATTTGAAAATTTCATTAGACCCAATTTGCACACATGCATTCCCCTAATGTCTCTCCCTGGTGTGGGAAGGGTACCCTGAAAAGGGCATTCCCATATATTGCTAGAAGAGTGGAAACTGATAATCTCTTCCTAGAGGGCATTTTGACAATACGTATCAAAAGCTCGAGAGTGTTTGTCTGTTGGACTTGGTAATTCAACTTCTATGAAATGTTTCTTATGAAAATGCAGTTGATCCTTGAACAACATGGGTTTGAACCGTGCAGGTCTATTTATATGTGGATTTTCTTTTGCCCCTGCCACTCCTGAGACAGTAAGACCAACCCCTCCCTTTCCTCCTCCTCAGCCAACTCAACATGAGGAAAACGAGGGTGATGACCTTGATAATGATCCGTTTCCACTTAATACATAGTAAAAATATATTTTCTCTTCCTTATAATTTTCTTAATAACATTTTCTTTTTCTCTAGCTTACTTCATTGTAAGAATACGGTATATGTATGCATGTATTTATATATGTAACATATAAAATATGTATTTATTGACTGTTTACGTTATTGGTAAATCTTCTGGTCAACAGTAGACTATTGATAGTTAAGTTTTGGGGGAGTCAAAAGTTATACATAGATTTTCAACTGTGCAGGGGTCAGCACCCCTAACTCCTGCATTGTTCAAGGGTCGACTATACCCAGGAGAGCATAGAAAGGGTGAAGAACAAGGGTGTTCACTGCAGAGCTATTTACATCATTGGAAAATGAAAGATAATCTAAATGCCCAACAACAGAGGATTTAATTAAATAATTGATTCATCCACAAATGAACACTATTAGCCTATTAATAGTCAAGCTTAAGAAGAATATTTAATAACACAGGAAAAGCTCAGCATGTAATAGGCTATAAAATATATAGTGAGCCTAATTTTATAAGAGAGAAATAGAACGTTAGTTCATAGAAAAGTGTTGGAAGTATACCTCAATGTTAACAGTCTAATCCTTGATTGGTGAGATTATGGGTAATTTCCTAAAGACTTCATTTAATTTAATTAAAAAAAAGTCTAACATAATAAAAAGTATTTAGTCAAAGCTAAGACTCCTTCCAATGCCTACCCTCCACACAACCAGATCCCTCCCCTCATGCAACCATTACAAGTTTCTTGTGTTTCCTTCTAGAGACATTCTGCACACATTAGGATGGTTTTATTTTCTTCATCATAATTTTCTATGTTTTCTAAAATAAAAAAACAACTTTTTAGAAATATATTTTACTTTACTTGTTCCAAATCTCCATAAATAATTTCCACCAGATCTTGAATCACCATTGTGTCATATAAATGAAAAGATGGAACAAAAGTTAGTCATCATTCCATTTAGTTTCCATTTATACTTCGAAATGAAAAACAGCTTCTTGCAATTTTACTTAAATAACTAATTTTGATACTGTTCTATTAGCCTTCTAATAGCATGAAGGCCCAGAAATTAAATTGTTCCACTTCCTTATCCATAATTATGTGCAATTAAAATGGTTACAGACCCTAAAGTTTTTCTCTAAGTTCCAGACCCTTCAACTGTCATTCTTTATTATCTTGAAGACCAATACATTTTAGCAACACATTGTATACAGCAAGTTAAGTGAAAGAGGAGGTATTATATTTAACTGATGTGAGTGTTCTTTAATTAATCTGAATTAGCTTTTTTGATATGGGTACTAATTGTTTTCTTTGAAAAAAATCACCATAAATGTGTGATTCTTCTATGCCTGTTGCTCTTCAATAAAATAGTTAATTGCAGAAAACAAGAATGTTACCTTTTTCAAATAAATAATCAGCTTTGCCTCAGAAGAGTCACTCAATCCAACTTTCTGACTTGTGTTAACAGGAAATTGGTAATGTTTGTGAGCAGTAGAGTCTCCTCTGACTTTTGATATTCTCTTTGCACTTATTCGTAAGGCAGGAGGAATAATTACAACATGAAGTGGGGACAACAAGGATTTCATTTGTTTATCTTTAACAATGTCTTAATAGCTATACATCAAAATATCTAAAACTCTATATAAGGGAGCAATGGTAAGAATCAAGTCCATATCTGGAATTATAGAGACAACTAAGCAAAATTGTTATTCTTTCAAGATCACTTAATTCCATTGATTATCAAAATGTAAATCGCTCATACTAAATAGATGGATTTGACTACAATTACCACACTCCATCCTCATTAAGGCACCCTTTTCAAGATCTGAGTGTTTTGAGCATTTATAAAGAAGTGTTACCCTAACAAGAGTGATAATGAGTTAAGTGCACTTGGAAGTCAAGTTACAGCTGAATAACTAAACTTGAAAGAGATCATTAAACCAATATTCTCTTTTTAAAAAATTTGATCACAGTATTTTCAGATCACTTTTTAATGAATATAAAATCTTATGTAGAATCCTGCCCACCCCCAAAAAAGAAACTTTAAAAAACAATGGTTAAAACTTGGTAATCTATTACACTGTCTATGTTTACTTGATTTTTTTTCCCCATTATGGAACAGGATAACATCTTTGAATCTAGTCAATTGTGGCATGTGTCAGGGTATTATCTGTATTTTTCATCTAAGTAAGAAGGGCTCTGAGTGGGAAAAAACAGCCATGTGGAACCCTGGTGAATTATGCGTTCTTTCTCCCCCAAAACTCGTTAGAGCTCAAAATATCTTCTTGTGCTTGACTTCATCATTTTGGACTTTAGCTTGGAGCTAGCTCTCCCATAAACCACAGAGTTACAGTTATTCCTTCACACATGGCGAACAGAGGTAAAATACTCTGTGAAAAAAAATAAACCCAACAAAATTTAAGTGATAAAAGCATGCCATAAGCTATTTCCACTAGAAATACGAAAAACGATTTTCTGAACGCTCAGCATCACATGAACTTGATTTTAGCCCCAAATCTTTGAGCATCACTGGGTTATTTAATCACCCACTGAATCTTATCTTTTAGTCTACACATATTTTTTTAAGGGCCTGCCACATTTGCAGCCCGGTGTTGGAAAAATAAGTGATAGGCATTGGGCCGGAACAACTCGTGCTCTACAAGGGGGATGCAGGTCACAGGTGTGAAGAGTTCCAGAATTGTGCTGGCCAGGTGCTTGCTGGGCATTTCAGAGAAGCCAGAGAGTGGGAGAAACACCAGTGACTGGACCTGAGATGTAGGGAATGGAAAAGGCCTTTAAAGGTGGAATGGAGAAGAAAGGGCCTCTGAGGCAGGGGCTGGGCCCAGAGGAGGGATCCACAGTGAGTGCCTGGGAGCAGGCCACTGGCTTGACCTAGAGAGAAGGAGTCACTGTTTCTTAGGTATGAGAATGACATTGCTGAAGACTCTTGAAGACATGTCTGTGGAGTGTGGTGGGTTTGGCCTATCTGCTGTGACTAATGATGTCTTTATGGAATGGCTAATGATGTCTGGGGGCTCCCTGAGGCCCCTGCCCAGAGCACAGCAATGTGGCCCAAGTGGTTCAGCCCAGGCTCTTTCCTTATCACCCACTGGACTCTCTGGCCTCAGGCAAGAAGGATGATTCAGAGGTGAAAAGGACAGGGTCACAGGAGCAGGCCCCACTCAGGCTTGTACCCTTTCTGTAGCCCCGTGGCTTATCACTCCTTGGTCACCCCAAGAACCATGCTGGGCAGCCCACCTAAGAAGCAGTGGTGGGCTCTTCTATTTCTTTTCCTCAGCACCGTCAAGGGCAGGTGTACATTTTTTTCAAGTTCGATTTTCACAATGCTTTAATTGAATTATTTAATTTTTCTTCCAGGATCCTAATTTTGATAATTTTTTTTCCCCCAAGCAAGGCAATTACGTGGACTTCGAGGTTGGCTTTGCTTGGTAAAGCTCTGAAGATGAGGATAATGACAAGGTGTAGTAAGAATCGTTACTCTTTATTGATGTCTTGTTACATGCCAGACACTTTTTAAAAGTTTATATATGTTAACTTGTTTAATGCTCTTTACAACCTAATGGGGCAGTTTCCATTGTCTCCACTTTGTATATGATGAAAAATGAGGCCCAGAGGGGTTAGGCTACTAGTCTAGAGACACACAGTTGGCACAGAGAGCCAGATAGGCACGAGGCAGTCTGCTTGCAAGTTTGTGATTTACCACCACACGTATGACCTCTATGTGACCTCTATGTGCATTTGTTCACTTCTTTATTAATTCATGGATGCCCTGTTAGCTTCTGCATGTACACTGGAGCTTCAATTCCAGTGGGAAAGCCAGGAAATCGTATCTGTGATTCTAACACAGGGTGACAGGAGCATTGACCAGCCTCTGCGCTGTAAGCCCAGAAACAGGCATCCAAACAGACTGTGGCTTGGGGAGAGAAAAGGGATGTCATGGAACCCCCCCACCCCCAGTAGCTATCTTTAAGCACTTAGGTCAGAGGGAGGAGACGGGCACGAGATGCAAAATAGGGAGGTTATTTCAACTCCCCGAGGCTCAGCTTCCCTTTGTAAAGTGGAGAGCATGATTTCAAGGTTGCCATGAGAATTAAATGACATAATATGTGTTAATTGCCTGAAATGGCATCTGGCACGCAGTAGGCCTTCCACAAGTGGAAGCCCTGATTACTGGGGCAGAGAAGGATTACGCAAATAGGTGTGAGGCCTGTTTGACCCTCTTGGGGCTCAAATATTGCAGAGAGTAGCAGAAAGATTGAGGAGTGGTACCCGGACTGTGGCCAGAGAGGCCAGGGCCGTGGGGATGAGTGTGATGCTGGGGAAAGTTGCAGTCAGTGCTACTTGGACTCTGAGGCACCTGGTCCAGCAAACCCTGAGTGGTCTCATGAACATTTCTGTCTCTTTCCTCCAAGAGTGGCCTAGCAGGCAGAGTTCAGCTAGAGGGAAATAAAGCATGCCCTAGAGGTGAGCTTGTAGGCTTGGGAAAAGAGAATTTACTGACAAACGCTGGTGATCTGGGTGAAATCTGTGTAATACAGAAAAGATCTTACTATAATCAGGGCCCTGCTTAACCACAATAACTTTACACTGTGTTTCAGCTGTGGAGACTTTGACTAGGAAATAATGTGTTCTTCTTTCCCCTTAGTAATTGAGAATACATAACAACATCAATAATTGTAATCACTATAAAGTTGAGGAGTGAGATTGCCTGGGTTGGATCCCAGTTCTGGCACTTGAAGCCTGGCGGGTTGCTTATTTCTGTTTGCTTCAGTTTCTTCATGTGTAAAACAGAGAGAAATGGTAATGAATACATTATACGATCCATTTAAGTATACATAATTATATCCATATTAATATATTAGTCAGATTAACATATATTAATATATTTATTTATATATTATATATTTATAAATTATGTATTAAATAATATATTTAATTTATTTATGTATTAGATTATTTTTTGATATATAATCTATCTATATCTACTATCTAATCTATAAATGTATAATCTGTATATTATCCAAATAATATATAGATATAGATATCTATAATAGTATATATTTATATATTATAATAATATAATATATTATATATTTATTTACATATTAAATGATCCATCTATAATATATTATATATTTATACGTTATATATTTATTTACATATTAAATAATCCATCTATATATAGATATCTATATCTACAGATATAGATATCTATAATATATATTTATATTATATATCTATTATATATTTAATATTATATATAATATATTTAAATATTATATATTTATTTACATATTAAGTAATCCATCTCAATAAGTGCCCACTAAATGTTAGCTCGTGGTCTATTTATTGAGCACTATGCAATGCCAAGCATTGTGCAGGTATGAGCCTGGGGCTGGCTGAAAGTTCTCCTTGCGACCTTGAGAGATAAGGAGATGGAACCTCAGAGGGGTGAAGTAACTTCGCCAAGGTCACACAGTGAGAAAGTGCCTGAACTGAAGTCTTTTTTTATCTCTATTTCACCACCTACAACATCAGGCTAGGTTTCCATATTGGGATTTGAAACAGACTCACGGGAAGAGTGTGTAAATGATTTGAACAGAGAACTCAATGGGAGCTTAAAACACAAATTTTCTTTGTATTATTCACTTCTCATTTTAAGTGGCACGAACATAGTTTATAGCCTAAAAGTTACTTGCACAGCGTCGGTAAAAACGTGTTCATTTGTCATGTATAGATTGTTTTATTTTTAGATTAATGAAGATCCAAATTAAACCATTGGAGTGCAATCATCCTGATGGTCCTTAACACATTTTGCTCATTATCACTTCATTTATATTTATGATGAAGAACAGATGGTACCAATGTCATATTTCAATGTGTATCATATTCAGCTACGAGGAAATATCTCATATTAGCTGCACTTATCAAAATATTTGTACTTAACAACAACAGAAATCTGAGCTTATGTACTATCTTGTCACCATGTCATAGCTACCATTTAGAAAAAACCATTTAAATTAGATATGCTAGGGAAAGAATGCATCCTTCATTATTATTGAACGAATTTCACTGAACTCTGAACAGTAATTATGGGTTTGTTGTAAGGAGAGAATCATTAAGCTTCAGTGGAAAACAGCAATTACAGTCTGTTGTTTTTGTAGCATGATCAGATTTTTTGATGTAAGCTGCTTTTGGAGAGCACTGAGAAGGAAACAGAACAATGGGTGATGGTGAAACAAGAGGCTGTAAGGCAGACAATGGGTGTGGCATGGACACCGAACTGATGAGTCGGCCTCCCTTGCTAAATGGTAGCTCTAAGGAGAAGCAGCCTAGGAAAAGCCTACTCTTAGAGGTGAGTTAAAGCCCTGAGGATCATTGTTCAAAGGCTTTTTTTGCACGTGTCAATGTTGCAGGCAGTCTCAAAGGGGTGAGGAAATACAGGAGCCCCGTGTTCCGCCAAATAACAGTCTACGTTTCTTTTCTTTCTTCCCCTCCCCTCCCCTCCCCTCCCCTCCCCTCTCCTCCCCTCCCTTCCCCTCCCTTCCCTTCCCTTTCCTTCCTTCCTTCCCCCTTTCCCTGCTTCCTCTTTCTTTCTCTTTCTCTTTCTTTCTTTCCTTTCTTTCTTCTTTCTTTCTCTTTCTTTCTTCTTTCTTTTCTTTTCTTTCTGTCTCTCTCTTTCACTTGATCTTAGCCAAAAGGCCAAGAAGCCATCTTTTTCTCTGTCTCTTTTTCTCTTTCTCTCTCTTCCCTTCCCTTCTCCTTCCTTCCTTCCCTCCCTCCTTCCTTCCTTCCTTCCTTCCTTTCTTTCCTTCCTTCCTTCCTTCCTTCCTTCTTTCTTTCTTTCTTTTTTTCTCTTTCTCTCTCTCTCACTTGATCTTAGCCAAAAGGCCATGAAGCTATCTTTTCTCTCTCTCTCTTCTTCCTTCTTTCCTCCCTTCCTCTCTTTCCCTTTCTTTCTTTCTTTCCTTCCTTCCTTCTTTTTTTTGATGGGGACTCACTGTGTCACCCAGGTTGGAGTTCAGTGGTGCAGTCACAGCTCGTTGCAGCCTCAACCTCCTGGGCTCAAGCAATCCTCCCATCTCAGCCTCCCAAGTAGCTGGGACTACAGGCACATGCCACCACACCCAACTAATTTTTTTTATTTTCTGTAGAGATGGGGTCTTGCCATGTTGCCCAGGCTGGTCTCAAATTCCTGGGCTCAAGTGATCCTCTGGCCTTGGTCCCTCAAAGTGCTGGGATTACAGGTGAAGCCACCATGCCTGGCCTAAGTTTGTTTTCAAATAGGTGGTCAATCAGCATGTACTGAACATCCTATTATGTGCCAGACATCTGAAGGATACAAAGAGGCATGGGACATGCTTCCTATCCTCGAGGAATTGATAGACCCATGTGACATGATAACAAATAATTCTGATGACAAAGCAAAACAAGACAGTGTGTACAAGGTGCCAAAGTGGCCCAGAGGGAGGGGTTAGCTCTGTTATGGGAGTCAAGAAGGGCTTCATAAAGGAGCAGATATTGGATCAGCATCCTGAAGGCTGAAAAGACATTCAATGTTTACATAAGGAGGTGGGCTTGAAAAACATTCTGTTGGGCAGCAGTTTGTCAGAATGGTTAAGAGCTCAGTTTTGGTGCCAGGCAGATGGACTTTGAGTTTTAATTCTAACTGCTTACCACTTATATGAACTTGGGCCAGTCATTTATTACTTTGTGCCTCAATTTCCCCAAACTACAAAATCAGACCAATAACCATGTCTATTTCATAAGGATGTTGGGACACATTTGTTATAATGCTTGGCACGTAGTGTGTACTCAGCAAATGCCAGCTCTTAATAGCATTCCAGGCAGAGGGCAAGACCTGAGCAAAGGCCAAAAGGCATGAAACAGCGTGGCATTTTTGTATTTTTTTCAAGGCATAAACCTCTAGCAATTGCATATCATTATGTAACTAGAAAGGCCCAGAAAAGATGAAAAGCCAATGACATTACAAAATCTTTAAAGTTTTAAGATGACATTAAAGCCAATTGCATTTGATGATGTAATTTACCAGCAATCTGTTTAGGAAACACAACCAATAGAAATCGTATTTAATCTGAGTGAGGATGCTGGATCCTTTCATAAAGGGAAAGGCCTCTTGGAAACGAGCAACTGTTGCAGCCACTTGAAGGACAGGGTTTGGAGGAGCACTGGGCTAGGCATTGGCCTCAAGGAGCCACAGGCCAAGTGACCCTTCAAACACCAGGCATCACCTAATTCCTTGTTGAATGACAAGTTCTCCTCACATGAGGCTGACTGCTCTCTAAAAGGGACCAATGATGGACAAGATCCACATGAAAAGCAGCAAGAATTTTACAAAAATCTGACTTGAGAAAACTATAACGTATTTAACACAAAGATGTATGAGAAACGGTGGTGGAGGTTTGATTTGCTTTTCAGTTAGGACACATTTGCAGATACAGGCATATTCTGCTGGCACATTCTGCTTGGGACTGGATCAGAGACTGATGGTTCTGTGCTCACCAAGCGGGCTGTCCTGTTCCATGACAGTGAAGTAGCAATGCCACCCAGGGTGAGGGGAGTGGAACAGCAGGGCGCCATCGTGGGCCCTCAACCGTTCAAGGACATTTTAGTGAACGGGCTCGTCTTGCTTTCATTTGCTCTCTGACTGAAGCACCCTCTCCTTTGAACTCGGCAGGAGTGCCTAGTGGCTGAGAGTGGGGAGAAAGCAAAAGACACTTGTCACGCAGGGCTCTACTGAGGTTTTCTTCTTCCCTGCAACCTGAGCTCATGTGCCTGGACTCTCTCTGCCTTAGGGTGAGGCTTTTCCCAACAGGCTCCTGGTCCCTTGTGCAAATCGATTCTTGGCACATTTTTTCCCTAATGCCTGGGCAAGTCTGAATTCTTCAGAGTCCAGCTTAGGCTGCAAAATGGAACTCCTGCTACACAGTGGCCCTAAACACTCCCAAAATGATAGCTTGTCAAGACAAGGGAATCCGCAGAGCACAAAGGTGGTGAAATCTCAGTGACTCATGTTCTTAACACATTGCTTCATGCTCCCAGCCAACAGACTCATTTCTGTGGGCTTTGAATTTAGGTTTGGGCCTTCCTCCCCTAAGGCAATGGTATCACAGCCATTCCCAGAAGGACCAGATATAGGGTCATCAGCACAGAGCAAATACCCTATGAAGTTGCATATGAATCTTAATTCCCAAACTCAGGTACACTAAGACCCCATGAAACGAGAGTCTTTTAAGGTGATCGACCCAAGCAAAGCTGCACCATGAAAGAGATTATGATCACAGGCTTTGGTGTCAGACCAAGTGGGGTTGACACTTGTTTGGCTACTTACTAACCAAGTGACCTTGGGCGGTTTACTTATCTAATCTCTGCCTTAGTTTTCTCATCTGTAAAGGAGCAAAATCATATGTGTTTGTGGGGTTTTATGAATAATCATAGGAGATGATGAGTCAAAAGTGCCTCGCCTGAGCCCAGCAGCCAGGAGCTGGGATGGTTGCTGGCACAGACGCTGTGGCTGTGACTACACTTCCAGGAGGGCTGTGACCCAAGGTCTGGATGTGCAGAGCAGATGAGGCAAAGCCAGGTGAGGGTGAGAGGAAAAGAGGAATATGGCATTTCTGAGAGGGGGAATAGCAAAGCAAAAGCTTGGATAAATATGAGGTGTTGAGTGCGAGGGACTGGAAGAACTCCTTGTAGAAGATCCTTTTCAAGGAATTTTCAAGATCTCAGGGTTTAGATTTAGAAGCCTCCCTGTATTTTCCATCCTCTGCAGAACTCCTGGTTAAATCCAGGCCCAGGTGGAATGTTGAGATAGCCTGGTCTAGACTAGTTGATGGGCCATTCAGGCCTTATGCATTTTGTGCAGGGCAGCCATCTGTTTTTATGTCATGATAAGAGATGTCAACAGATATTGTGTTTTTTATGGCAAACTGCCAATGATGCTAAAAGGTAATCACAGGCTATAAATCCACTCAAGTCACGCCAGCAAGGGTTTTTTAAGCATCTACTATGTGCTTAGCACTGTGCCTTAGACTACAATGAATAGACTTAATTTATCTATGCTTCTTTTATTGTTATTTATTTATTTATTTTGAGACAGGGTCTCACTCCGACGCCCAGGCTGGAGTGCTGTGGCGCAATCTCGGCTCACTGCAATCTCCTCCTTCTGGGTTTAAGCAATTCTCGTGCCTCAGCCTCCCAAGTAGCTGGGATTACAGGCACCCACCACCATGCCCAGCTACTTTTTATATTTTTAGTAGAGACGGGGTTTCACCATGTTGGACAGGCTGGTCTCAAACTCCTGACCTCAAGTGATCCTCCCGCCTTGGCCTCCCAAAGTGTTGGGATTATGGGCATGAGCCACCATGCCTGGCCTGTCTGTGCTTCTTTTAGATCAAGCTTGGACTAAACAGCTTCTATATTTTTTGGTATTTTTTTTCTAGTTCTAAACTAAGAGAATGTCCTTAAGGAGCTTAGAAGTGTGCTCAGAGGATACTTTTACTATGAGAAATATTATAAACAAAATATAACCAAGTACATGTGTTTTACTAGCAATCAGTTTAATTCTGAGTTCATAATAATAGCCACTAAGCAGAGGTCTTAAAGTAAGCCTTGTAGTACGCCTCTTAGTATCTAGTATGGGGAAATCACTTCATATTTGGCACTGCAGAGAATGCAGCCTCAAATCAAACCTTAAATCACACACAACTTTGAAGTGTAAGAGTTAACTGTGGGGGAGAGAACATTCGATGTGATGCCACATTCCCTCTGAGAGTCTGAGCCTAGCGTTTGTGCGACACAAAGTTATTAAAGGCGAGGTTTTCTATTTCAGGTCTGATGGGAAGATTCTATGTTTGGTGACTGTAATCACAGATAGATTGAGATAGTTTTTTCCTATTCAGCTGCTTATGAACAAGCACAATTAGAAGTTGACAGCAAACACGCTTCACAAAAATTATCACATTTAGTGTGATTCCCATAATAAAAACAGGAGTGAGCTCAGGCGTCTTTTCAATTTACACAAAGAGCCCTGGGGTCTCTTGACAGTCACTGCCGATCCAATGTTTCTGAGTAAACTTTATTAGGAAAACAGATTGAAAACTCCTGAGGTTTAGTTAAATCTTGGTTTAAAACACACACACACACATAACAGACACATACACACAACACACACACACACATGGATGAACTCACAACTTATTATTCTCTCTTTCTTTAGCCAAAGCATCCAAGTAAGAAGTACACAGACATGAAAAGAAATAAGAGGCACGGAGTGGTCCTACAGCCACCACATTCCACGTGATGTGCTAAGTATTGAAGGCACTTCCTAGACATAGAGGATATTGTGACTCTAAGCCACAGCTGCCTGCCAGCCTTATTATTATTTGCAACACCCACTTGTGTACTATTTTAAAAGGTCTTTTATATATGCTATCTGATTTAATCCTCATAAAAATCCTGAGAGAGGTTGATAGAGAAAGTATTTTCTATCTTGGTTTTTAGGGAAGAACAGGTGTTCAGAGGGGAGAACGTTAACTCACCCCAAATCACCCTGCTCTTAGGGGCTGGAGCAAGCCTTGAATCCTGGGATGGATCCCGCCTGAATTTTCATGCCCTCGTTTCTTTAGGCATCAGGGAGGCAAGAAATAAACACATAAATTACTTACTCATTTAAAAAACATTCATTAAGCACTTATGCTGTGATTGCTCCGTGCTAGGCATCGCGTATACAGTGGGGTGGTGTTTATTATTATTATTTTGTCTGCTCAGTATTTGGGAAACTATCCCTCACTCATTATTCCATAATATTCCTGTTCCTTCTACTTGATTTGGTCAAGGCTGACTCCACCCTCCTGTGGTAAGGGAGGACTTGTCCCTGACTAGCCAATTAGAATTCTCCATACATGCATAGGCCCTTGTGATTGGTTCAAGCATGAGCATGTGACTTCAAATGGTTCAATCAGAGTCAGCCCTTGAACTTTTCACCAGAGATTTGAGCGACATCATTTACTTCTTTCTCTGGAACTGTAGGGGATCACATTGTCTCCATAGGGGGAAAAAGTATGTTACATTGGAGCAAAGAAAAAGCAAGCAGAGCTGAGAGACAAAGAGTACAAGAGTCCTGACAGCTTCATCTGAACTCTGAATCCAGCACTTTGGATTTCCCAGTCACCTGAGGCAATACAGGCTCTTTTAAAAAAAATTTAATATAATTTGAATTACTCAAGAAAGGAACAAGATAGATAGGACTCTTCTATTGAATAGAGACAAAACAGACAATAAACCAGTAAATGAATATATATGTATCAAATTTCAAAGTGTGATATGTGTTATAAAGGTTAAACCCAGGGACAAAAGGTTTGACTGAGACAAAAATGCTATGGTCAAAAGAGGGCACTTTAAATGTGGTCCAGCAGGGACGGGACGTATTTATTAGAGCATGTATTAGTTTGTTTTCACGCTGCTGATAAAAACATACCCGAA
The DNA here is from genome assembly GCF_028885655.2 of Pongo abelii. Taxonomy (NCBI): domain Eukaryota; kingdom Metazoa; phylum Chordata; class Mammalia; order Primates; family Hominidae; genus Pongo; species Pongo abelii. The sequence continues at coordinate 125,536,945 of NC_071993.2, read as the reverse complement.
ACTGGGAAGGAAAAGAGGTTTAATTGGACTTACAGTTCCACACAGCTGGGGAGGCCTCAGAATCATGGTGGGAGGCGAAAGGCACTTCTTACACGGCAGCAGCAAGAGACAAATGAGAAAGAAGCAAAAGCTGAAACCCCTGATAAACCCATCAGATCTCGTGAGACTTATTCACTATCATGAGAATAGCATGGAAAACACCGGCCCCCATGATTCAATTACCTCCTCCTGGGTCCCTCCCACAACACGTGGGAATTCTGGGAGATACAATTCAAGTTGAGATTTGGGTGGGGACACAGCCAAACCGTATCAGAGCTGATGCCACTTATGTTGGATTTTGAGTAATAGGAACAGTAACAGTGACAATGATCTTGACAATAACAAGGACTGTGACAGCTAATATTTATTGACTCAGTGTATGTTACGTGCTATCTTAAATTATTTAATTTCCATAAAACTGATGAGGTAGGAATTATTATATCTGTGTTTTACTGATGAGAAAATGAGTTCAAGAACCATGAAGTCACTTTCCCAAGGGCCATAGCTGGTAAACTGCATAGTCAGGCTTGAACCAAAGACTGGCTCCAAAACCCATGCTCTTTAATTTTTAGGATGTGTTGCCAGCAAAGAGGGGAATCGTGTTTCGGATGGGAGTTATGATTCAGAAATTTTCCTTAGCAGAAACAAAAGGGAAAATCTGGGAGTTTCCTGGGGCTTACCTCAACGCTATTCTTTAATATCTTAGTTGACACAAAGCATTTATCGACTCCCGGCACAAGCTCGGCACTGGGAGACAGAGGTGCACAAGACTCAGCTCCTGCCCACAGGTTCTCAGCCTTCACCATCTGGAGATAACACAAACAATTGAACACACGTGCAGCCCAGGGCTGAACAGAAGTTTAATTTCCCATTGCTCCATATGCAGTCTTCCCCTCCACTTTCTTCTCCTCTTCACCACCCCTTATTTGTCATTTCTTACATCTTATTTCTTTCCTGACTGGAGCTAAGTTGGAAATGGAACCTGTCGTGGTGTACAATTAGACAGTAAATCCCCTTGGCTTATGTGCTACTCGATCCTTCACCTGCGATTTTGCTTTCTGTGAGTTACTATGTGTGAAATACATACGCGCTGGATGTGAAAATCCAGCCCGATCAAATGCAGACCTTTCCCTGCTCACTGCCCCACCCCCTTCGCTCCCTTGCTTTTATTCATTGCTGTCCTCCCCTCTCCCCCCAAGTTTGACAAAAGCAGATTCTTCAAAATTATCCTTCTGGGACTGTCTATTTCATTTTGAACTTGTTGCAAAATTACTATTTTTGACAGTTGAACTTTTCAGCATGCTTGATAAAAATATTTTAATATCCTGTTACCTGAGCTGAGGGAGAGATAAAGTTTTACACCAGACACCTACAATGGCAAGGGAATACGTTTTCTGGTGACTGATTTAAAGGTACAGTAATAGCAAAATTGTTAATGAGCTAACCATGCTTGGTAGGGTGACGGTCAACAGGGAAAGCAAACCCTGTAACTCAGCCAGCGCTCTGGGACTCACATGAACAAGGAAATGCTGCCTGTAGGACAGTGCAATAGTTTCACCCCAAGTACATTCCCAAGAGGCTAGAACAACAACAAAAAAAAATCAGTTGCCATTGAGGATGTCTCCTGACTTACCCCAAGGGATGGAAGGCAGGTGGGAAGATGTGAGAGCAGCCAGGGTGACAAGAAAAGAAGGCTCATGAGCGCTGGTGTGTGGGACGAGATGGAATGAGAATTTTTGTCATTGAGGAAGTGTGGTGGGGGTCATCTGGGTGGAAGAATAGATATCAAAATATTGGAATAACCTCAAGTCCATATGCTCAGCAAACCAGAAAGAGATGGGGTGGCAGGCCTGGGAAGGGAGTAATGGTGGCAGAGCTGAGTCCCTCAGGAACCAGAACTGACCCAAGTGGCCTCAGAAGCATTTAGAGCAGCTGTGGCTGATAGAATTTTCTGGAATGATGGACATTTTCTCTTTTACACCAATTTGGTAGCCGCTAGCTATAGTGGTTACTGAGCACTTGGAATGTAGATAGTATGTCTGAAGAACTGAGTTTTTAGCTTTATTTAATTTTAATTAATTTACCTTTAAATGTAGTAACTTTACATGGCCAGTGGTTACTGTACTGGCAGCACAGCTCTGAATCCTGGGAACCTGAGAAGCAGTGCTTGATGCTGGCTGAAGCCTCCACCACAGATGGAGCCTGGCTTCTTACAGGTGTCTTTCTTTCTGTCTGTCAACTGCTGTCTTCACCCTCTACTCTGTTATTCTCTTTTTCCACCTTAAGTTCCTGCTCCCTCCTACATTCTGTACCTTCCTGATTCTGACTTATGTGGACTAACAGTATTATTGCTGCATGACAATATTGCCAGAAACTTAGTAGCTAAAAATAACACACATTTGTTATCTCACAATTTCCGTGAGTCAGGAGTCTTGTGGGCCAGGCTTAACCATGCCATGTGCTGTAGGGTCTCACAAAGCTGCAGTCAAAGCATCATCTGTGACTGGTCTCATTTGATGTTTGGCTGGGGAAGAGTCTCCTTCCCAGCTTGTTTGCTTGTTAGAAGGAACTGGTTCCTTGCAGGCTGCTGGACAGAGAACCTCAGTTCTTGCTGGCTGTCGGCCGCCCTCAGCTACTTGTCCCATGGGCCTTCCCAACAGGGCTGCTTGCTTCTTTAAAGTCAGCAAGAACGTCTCCTCCCAAGATGGGCAGTGCAGTCTTACACAACCTAATCACAACTCTGTAATCACATACCTGTAACCCCACAGATTCCAACACCTTTGATCAGAAGCAAGTCACCAATCCTCCCTATGCTTAAGGGGAAGGGACTACACAGAGGCATGGACACCAGGAGGCAGGGTGTGTGTGTGGGGGTTCTTGAAGTTGGTCCTCCAAACCAACATTTCCAGCCTATAGGAAATGTCACACCACCATTGACACTGAGGGTACCAACCTTCAGTTATTTTTGTGTTCAAATTCCAGAAAGAAAAATAACTGACCCTGGCCGGGCACGGTGGCTCACACCTGTAATCCCAGCACTTTGGGAGGCCGAGGTGGGCAGATCACAAGGTCAGGAGATTGAGACCATCCTGGCTAACACCGTGAAACCCCGTCCCTACTAAAAAATACAAAAAAATTAGCCGGGCGTGGTGGCAGGCACCTGTAGTCCCAGCTACTTGGGAGGCTGAGGCAGGAGGATGGCATGAACCCGGGAGGTGGAGCTTGCAGTTAGCCGAGATCATGCCACTGCACTCCAGCCTGGGCGACAGAGAGAGACTCTGTCTCAAAAAATAAAATAAAATAAAATAGAAAAAGAAAAATAACTGACCCAGCTACTCCTTTGCACCTGACTACTTCATACATCCCGACCTTGGGTCATGTGGGCCACCTTTCTGGGTTGATCAGCCTCAGCCAGGGATGGGGCCACATGGTGCAGCATGGCTGGGTCAGGCAGTGACTGGCTCCCTTGCACACAGAGGCAAATGGGGACAGGCCCAGCAATGTTGGTCTGTGGTAAGGTCCTGCCCTGCACACATAGAAGGCATAAGAAATTCTACTCCCAACTCTTGGAAGAGGCAAAGAAATTTTCTTTATTCTCCTTCCTTTGCTCATAGTCTTTATCAGAGGCTCCCAGAGAAGAGGAGAGCTAGAAGGAAGGAGCCCTTTGAAACAGGATCCAGTTACATTTTAGACAAATTGAAGGAAATGTTACTTCACAGAGTACACAGTAACCTTACTGAATGCTTCATTCCAAAAGCAAAGAAAGCTAGGAATATAAATGGATTAAAAAATATAAATGACATAGTCATAATTTGTGTCTATGAAAATGATTCAAATGATCAGCAGTATGGGAACAGTTAAACAAATTATGGTAAATTAACATCATTGAATGTTATACAGCTTTTAAGAATGATTATTTGAAAACCAAAACAATGGAAAGGTAATTTTGATCCAAAGCTGTAAGAAAAAAATTCCTCAAAATACGAACACTTAAATATGAAAAGATTACAACTTTGTAAAATTATATAGGCATGGAATGGAACATGGAAAATGTTTGATTAGGAGAATATGAGTAATTTTTTCTTTGAAAGTTCTTTATTATTATTATAAAGCTTATTATGCAAAGAACATAAAAAGTAAAAACAAATGACTGAAAATAACAGCTAAGATTATTTGAGTGGCTTGCTGCATAGCTGACCCTATGATAAATGCTTTCTATGCTTTCACCAGGGTGATCCTGGCTATTATCTTTAATTTGCAGATGAGGAAACCAAGGCTCTAAGAGTTCAAATAACTTGCTCAACCAGATAGAGGGCTGTGAACCCAGGATGTCTGGCTCTTACTCTAGGGTTCTTTCAGTCAATTTTAGGCACTATAGGCAAAGTAGATGGGGCCTGCAAGCTCCACAATGACATGAGGAAAATCGGAAACCTAAAAAACAAACAGAAAACCCCACAATGCATTCAGTTTAAAGTCAACCTTGATAAATGTAGGATGAGATGCCCATAGAATGTGACATTACATTAACTGTATTATCAAGTTTAGGATTAGCAACAATTAAAGTTTCTCATTTAGCAAGAATTCCTGATTGCCTATGGTGATTTTTGCAAAGTCATGGCCAAGTATAAGCCAAATGGGTTCATTTTAGACAAATAATCTCACCAGCAACCCTAGAAAAATCATCCCAAATATTTTTGTAGCACAAATAGTCTACAAAGTAGGTGCAATTAAAATATTTGACGTGATGTGGGGTCTAAAGACTATAGAAGTCTTCAGATAGCCCTACCCAGAACTCATCAATTTCTGCTGATATCTATTCTACCTCTTTCCTGCAAAGAGAAGATGTTGTACCTCAGTAGGGCAGAGGCCTTTGGGGCAGTGGCAAGAAAGCAAGAAAGAGAGCAGGGGTGAGAGGAGAGGCAGACAGGGGAAGAGGGGGCTGTGGGGAAGTGGGGGGGCTCAGTTGTAGGACAATGGACTCCATGGATCATGAATTTGACCATGTATGGCCTAATATCTGAGTTCCTAATCTTATATTCTTGTGAGGATGTATGCTCTGTGTGTGTGTATATGTGTGTACACACACAGGTACACCCACCCATGCATGTACGACATATAGGTGTGTTGTGCAGTGGCTGCGTTTGTGGTAGAAACACTCAGGTTGGTACGATGCCCTTACCTTTCTGTAACATTACAACTTTATGGGTCCATGTTTTTCAACAGGTTGCAAACCCAAACTGTAGCCATCTCTAGAACCAATCCTATGCTTTGGGCCAACTGAATTGTGGAATGTTTTAAAATAATGAGGTAGCAGTTGTTAAATAGTGAACGCAGGCAGCTTTCCTAAGGTGAATATTTACTAAATTACTGGAGTTGGTTTATTCTTTTCAGGTTTTCATACCCATTTAAAATCAAGTTTTAACCTAGGCTGCGCTCTGTACGGAAGTCACTCTCCAGGAATTTTAGGGGTCCATCCCACCAGCACCCTCAGTTTTGGGGGCATTGATCAGGTCAATTATGATGTTTCCTGAAGCAACTGAACCAGAATGTTTTGAATGTTTAGTTGCTTGAAATTTCATTATCGGTTTTTCTGTCCTCCCTCCATCCTGCCCCCAGATCTCTTCTCTATCAAAAGATCCTTCTCAATTTACAGGTAGATTTTAAATATAATCTTTCATTAAGTTACTCAAGACAAATTTATGAGAGGAGGCCTTTGTACACCAACTATGAGACAATTATGAGATAGGAGGCTAAGATAACATCTTGGGACTAGAACCTCTTACATTTCTAGCCTTGCAAACTCATTTTTGATGACACCCTTTAAATAACATTTATGGCCTTTTTTCCTCCATCCTGACCAAGCACTGGGATCTCATTGTGATCACCATGGGCCGTATGTTACTTGATCGGTGTAATGTAGAATAATTACCGGCCCAATGCACTTCATTACACCACTGTAATCGGTGGTGGGTCAGTGTTTCAGCTACAGCTGCTGTGAAAATTGAGCTGACATGGATACTGTGATAGGAATGATAGTATGGGGGCCCCCATGCAAATGACAGAAATTAGCATCCGGTCAATGGGTTCTGAAATGCAATATTCAACTCAACCCAGGACACCTGCTTTGGGTCTCTCATTTTCTCTCAGACGCAATGTGATGATCATGACATAAATGAATCTTTCCACTTGTGTTGTACCTCATAAAAGGTCACTGAAATGCCAAAGAATGTTAAATACCACGGAAATGTTTGGAGAATAACATTCCTTAGCATATCATCTAATTGTTTCTAATGGTCAGTTTCAGCCATGCAGCTGACACCCTGCATCAGTCTAGATCCAGTCTGTAGATAGCTTTTATAACATTTACACATTATAAAGCAATGATAAATGGTCCAGAGTTGTAAAAAGGCAATGAGACAATCTTATAATTTATCATTCAAAATAAGACACTTTTGATAGTAAAAGGGAACAATGTTAATAATTATACTGGGTCAAGGGACATAGACCCAGACTGTTCCTGGCTAAATGGAAGAGATGGGACCTAAGGTGTAAGGCACAGCTATGATCTTTGTTCTCTATCCTTTTTCTTGCAGCCAATGCTAGCATCATCTGAAGATGACAAAGGTCATGAGCTGCGCCCTTCCCCCACACATCAGGTGAAATGCATTCCACTGGCCCTCTTAGTCCAGAAGAAGATGTTAACACAGGCCTGGAGCTTCTGAGAGGAATCTAGGACAAATATAGAGGTTAGGAGTTGTCCCTGCATATCCTATATATGTATGTATTTATGGGAAAGCCTCACCTTGAAAAATACCATTATGGAAACCATGGGCAGAAGAGGGGGAGTACAGAAGCAGGACAAGGAAGAGTCTACAGGGAGCAGGAGGAGAACTAGGAGAATGCAGTGTTCTCTGGAGTGAGAGAAGGACTGATAGACATCTGCCAATGGAAGGTGTGGCAGCCAGTCTCCCAGACAGCTCCCACTGGTCCTGCCCATTAGTATCCATACCCTGTGTGGTCACATCAACAGGGCTGAGCTGGTGTATTAGTCTGTTTTCATGCTGCTCATAAAGACATATCTGAGACCAGGCAATTTACAAAAGAAAGAGGTTTAACAGACTTACAGTTCCACGTGGCTGGGGAGGCCTCACAATCATGAAAGGCACATCTCACATGGTGGCAAACAAGAGAAGAGAGCTTGTGCAGGGAAACTCCCCCTAATAAAACTGTCAAATCTCATGAGATTTATTCACTATCATGAGAAGAGCATGGGAAAGACCTGTCCCCATGATTCAGTTACCTCCCACTGGGTCCCTACCACAACACATGGGAATTCAAGATGAGATTTGGGTGGGGACAGAGCCAAATCATATCATTCCAATCCTGGCCCCTCCAAAATCTCATGTCTCACATTTCAAAACCAATCATGTCTTCCCAGCAGTCCTCCAAAGTCTTAACTCATTTCAGCATTAACTTAAAAGTCCACAGTCCAAAGTCTCATCTTAGGTAAGGCAAGTCCCTTCCACCCATAAGCCTGTAAAATCAAAAGTAAGTTACTTCCTTGATATAATGGGGGTACAGGTATTGGGTAAATACAGCCATTCCAAATGGATAAATTGGCAAAAACAAAGGGGCTACGGGCCCCATGCAAGTCCAAAATCCAGTGGAGCAGTCAAATCTTACAGCTCCAAAATGATCTTTGACTCCATGTCTCACATCCAGGTCACACTGATGCAAGAGGTGGGTTCCTATGGTCTTGGGTAACTCTGCCCCTGTCACTTTGCAGGGCATAGCCTTCCTCCTGGCTGCTTTCACAGGCTGGCACTGGGTGTCTGCAGCTTTTCCAGGTGCACAGTGCAAGCTGTCAGTGGATCTACCATTCTGGGGTGGAGGATGGTGGTCCTCTTCTCACAGCTCCACTAGGCAGTGTCCCAGTAGGGACTCTGTGTGGGGTCTCCGACCCCACATTTTCCTTCTGAGCTGCCCTAGCAGAGGTTTTTCATGAGGGCCCTGCCCCTGCAGCAAACTTCTGCCTGGGCATCCAGGTGTTTCCATATACCCTCTGAAATCTAAGTGGAGGTTCCCAAACTTCAATTCTTGACTTTTGTGCACTCACAGGCTCAACATCACATGGAAGTGCCAAGGCTTGGGAGTTGCACCCTCTGAAGCCATGGCCTGAGCTCTATTTTAGCCCCTTTCAGCCATGGCTGGAGCAGCTGGGTTGCAGGGCACCAAGTCCCTAGGTTGCACACAGCATGGGGACCCTGGGCCCAGTCTACGTGTGAAACCATGTTTTCCTCCTAGGCCTCCAAGCCTGTGATGGGAGGGGCTGCTGTGAAGACCTCTGACATGCCCTGGGGACATTTTCCCCACTGTCTTGGAGATTAACGTTACTCCTTGTTACATATGCAAATTTCTGCAACCAGCTTGAATTTCTCCTCAGAAAACGGGATTTTCATTTCTATTGCATTGTCAGGCTGCAAAATTTCCAAACTTTTATGATCTACTTCCCTTATAAAACTGGATTCCTTTAATAGCACCCAAGTCACCTCTTGATGCTGCTTAGAAATTTCTTTCACCAGATACCCTAAATCATTGCTCTCAAGTTCAAAGTTTCACAAATCTCTAGGGCAGGGGCAAAATGCTGCCAGTCTCTTTGCTAAAACATAACAAGAGTCACCTTTGCTCCAGTTCCCAACAAGTTCCTTATTTCCATCTGAGACCACCTCAGCCTGGACTTTATTGTCCATATTGCTATCAGCATTTTGGGCAAAGCCATTCAACAAATGTCTAGGGAGTTCCAAACTTTCCCACATTTTCCTATCTTCTTCTGAGCCCTCCAAACTGTTCCAAACCTCTCCCTGTTCCCAGTTCCAAAGTCACTTCCACATTTTCGGGTATCTTTTCTGCAGCACCCCACTTCTGGTACAAATTTACTGTACTCATCATTTTCACAGTGCTGCTAAAGACATACCTGAGACTGGAAAATTTACAAACGAAAGAGGTTTAATGGACTTACAGTTCCACATGGCTGGGGAGGCCTCAAAATCATGGCAGAAGGTGAAAGGCATGTCTCAGATGGCAGCAAACAAGAGAAGAGAGTTTGTAGAGGGAATCTCCCCCTTATAAAACTGTGAGGTATTGTGAGTCTTATTCACTATCACGAGAATAGCATGGGAAAGACCTGCCCCCATGATTCAGTTACCTCCCACTAGGCCCCTCCCAAGACACATGGGAATTCAAGATGAGATTTGGGTTGGGACACAGCCAAACTGTATCAGCCAAGTAATCAATAGGACATTGAGGAAATGATAGAGTGTGCCTTTTGAAGCTAGGTTATGAATGACATTGTGGCTTCCACTGTGCTCTCCCTTTGCTGACTCATGCTGGGGGAAGATGGCAGCCATGACAGGAAGACACTCAAGCAGCCCAATGGAGAGGGCCCTGCAGTGAGGACCTGAGGCCTCCTGCCAAAAACTATGGGAGTGAGCCATCTTGGAAATAACACGGTTAACAAAGAATATGTTCCTTTTAGGCTTCCCACAAGAAATGTCCACTAGCTTTTCAAGGGAAGAGATACTATCAGATGTGACAAAAAATATGATTTAAGGCACTATATGAAAAACCCTGCCTTATTACTTTATGGCTACACTTTTTGTTTTCCAGGGAAATAATCTGAGTCTCTTATGATTTTTATTATAGGTAAAATTTATTATAGGTAAAATTTTATGACATAGGGTAACCCACATAAAATGGATCCATAATGCTTTTTCTAAGTGGGCCAACTTACAGTACAGGCCACTTGGAATTGCTGGATTATGTCCAAATGGCAGAATCATTTTTCTGAAAGATAACTACATTGTCATCTGAATGCCTCTGATTGAAAAAAAAAAAAAAAAAAAAAGAAAGGAGATGTGGCCACATAGCCCTGCTGGAGTTTACTGACATTTACTTCCTTGTGAAACTCAAACTGCATGTGGCATTTGCAGGGTGAGCTGAGTTTTCTCTATTAGTTTCATGCAGACCCAGACCCTCCTTTGCCCTGTACTTCCCCAACTAAATCACATCCCTTGATACACTCTAAGTCATGAATTAGTAAAGAACCAACCAACTGCCCTATCTGGAGAAGCATGTTTAATCTTTCATGGCCAGCTCCAGGAAGGATGCCCTTTGAATGACTGTCTTTCTTTTTTTCCCCCATGCCCCTCAAGAGCTGACCAAGACAAATGCTGTCTTGATTTTGTCAGGTAATTTTTTAAAAAAATACTTGAGCTCACAAAGTGAGGAAAGAAGAAAGTCAACATCTAAGGTTGCCATGAACAGCTGTAGAGACTGTGCACTTCACAAGGCATGCAGCAAAGAAGGGGAGAGCAGCTGAAATTCAGACCACTTGCCCAAATGTGGGCTGTGGCCTGGTGGAGGACAGGTGATATGGGAGGGGGTCAGGAAAGTGCTGGGTGGAGAAGAGCAAGATCCCTGGCAAGGCCCCACCCTCAAGCCTGAAGACCTGCTGCCCTAAATGAGGACAGGCATTTCTGTTTTTGCGCCCAAAAAGTTGCCTTTTGGCCTGCCACACCCCCATGTTGCCTCCATATAAACCCAAGATCTTAGTGGGCACACAAGCAGCTGAATGTTGAGACTAACAGACCAGCGGACCAGCAGGCCAGTGACAGCGGAACAACGTGGCAGAGAAAGAAAGAAGAGGAGAGATGTCTGGATACTGAGGGGAGTTCGGCTGGTGGTGGTCGGAGAAGAGCCCAGCCACTGGGTGGCCCGACTCCAAGGAAAGACCACCTTCCAACTCCATCCCCACTTCAGGCTTCCCGTTCATCTTGCTGAGAGTCACTTCCACCACTCAATAAAACCTTGCACTCATCCTTTGAGCCTGCATTTGGTCTGATTCTTTTGGGGCACTGGGCAAGAGCTCAGGATACAGAAGGCTGTCACACTGGTCCCCTCTGCCCTTGCGATAAGGCAGAGGGTCCCTTGAGCTGATTAACACACAAGCCATCTGCACACGGCAAATCTGAAAGAGCTTGGTAACATATGCCCACTTGAGCTTTGAGAGTTGCAGACATCCACCCCTAGATGCTGCCGTCGGGTGGGAGTCCAAAAGTGCTTGCACTGGCCTCTGCATGTGCCTGTCTGCATGCTCCCCTTAGGGGTTTGAGCTGCAGGCTGACCAAGCAGGCGAGCCACACCCGTATTGCACGTCCTGCATGGGGAATCAAGGAAGTCTCCCATTTCACAGGGACCATTTTCTGATTCACACAAAGGGCCCTGTCTCGGCCAACACTGTTCCTGCCAACATTGTTTCTTTCCTTTGTCTTGTCTTTTTCTTCCCTTCTCTTTTCACTTTAACAAAAAAACTACGTAAAATCTCCTGTAATTTGTTTTCCTCCTCGAGGAAAGGTTAATTCTTGTATCCGTAACTCATTTGCAGGAAATTAGACACAGGAGCAGTTGGACACTCAAGATAATTTGAAAAGCCCCTTTGAAGCTCTTTTCCTTCAGGTTCAGTTAAATAGGCTCTTTCCCCATCCTGAATTCCCAATGGGGCTCAGTGTCCTGAGGAGGGGTTGAATGGGGGTGTCTAGGGGAAACGAGACTGGGCTGGGGTATGGAACTGACTGGACTGTTCCCCAAAATTCCCTGGTCTTCCCCTCCTCAAATACTTCCTTCCCAGGTTTTCATCAAGCTTTTCAATGTTTGTATCAGCCCAAGATGATGGGCCTTTCTTTGTATCCATACATAATCCCTACCTTTGGTTTATCTGTCACAACAGAGTCAGAGGACTGAAATCCACAGATAATTCAGAAACACCTGATGAAGGCAAGTTTCAATCTTCTCTTCCTTCTAAATCTTTTAGCCAAGTTTCAATCTTTTCTTCCTTCTAAATCTTATAGCCAGCGAGAGCATGAATGATTGAAATGACAGATTCAAGTTTTGTCCTGGACCGTTCTCATCTCCTGGAATGGTGAGCTCCAAGGACTTATTCATAAAGGTTGTTGGATTTGTTGTGTAGAATGATCTGGAGTCAATTCCTGGCTCTGCCACTCTAGGCTGGGTGACCTTGGGCCAATTATTTCATCTCAAAAAGACACAGCTTCCTCTTTTGCAGGATGGGTTTATGGCAAAGAGAGATCATGGAGTCAAATAATAGGTAAATTGTGTGTGTGTGTGTGTGTGTGAATGAGTGTGAATGTGAGTGTGTGTGGTGTGTGTGACAGTGCATGCGTGTATGTGACTGTTAGTGTGTGACTGTGTGTGAGTGTGTGTGTGAACGAGTGTGTGTGAATGTGTGCGTGTGTGTGTGGTGTGTGCGTGTGTGTGGTGTGTGTGAGTGCATGTGTGTATGGGAGTGTGTTAGTGTGCGTGTATGAGAACGAGTGTGTGTGAGAGTGCGTGAGTGTGGTGTGTGAATATGTGTGTATGGTGTGAGTGTGTGTGCTTGTGGTGTGTGTGTGTTGTGTATGTGTGCATGTGAGAGTACAAGTGTGTGTGTGTGTGTGTGTGGTGTGTATGAGTTGTGTGTGTGAGAGTGTGTGTGTGACTGTGTGTGTGTGTCCCTTATTTGTTCTGTTTACCTAAGGAACCCTGATTCCTGCAGTGATTAAATACCCACTAAATCCAGATCCTTCACCCTCAGAATAGGATTTCCCACCTCAAAGAAAGAGGATTTTTAACATAGGACTTAAAGCCAACCAAGGGGCTTGCTGAGAAGAACCAATACACTATGCCATGGGCTTTGCAGAATACCCTCCTCTCGACCCTGTGATTACACACTGTGTGCCTTGGTCCTCTCACCTGTGAAGTATGCAAGGTGACAAGATGATCTCTAGGTACCCCTTAGCTCATACATGCAATGAGCCTAAGTCAACTTTTTATTTGTTTTAATTATCATCATTATTCAAAATCACAAAATTATCACTGATTACATTGCTAATAAAAATAGGTACTGTTTAATTGCTTATTATGTGCTAAGCACTGTGGTATGTTCTTAGCAACCGTTGTCTGATTTGATCCTCACAACATCCAAATGAGGTAGGACTATTACCCTCATTTTGCTAAGGGGATTGGAAACATTAAGTGGCTACACTGTGATCAGCTGCTGGAGATGGATAGTGCTGGGATGGTCACATGGTTCTGCCTCACTCATAAGTCTGATCCTAACCCTCTGCAGTACTTCACAGGACAGAATAGTAAACCCCAAGCCCCATGCCACATTTCCTCATTGCATTTATTTAGTCAGCTTCTCCACCGTTTTCCTGTTATGAGCGGTGCTACACTGGGCGTGGGAATCGCCTTCATGAAGTTCTTATTGTCTTGTACAACACGATGTAGTAGCAATGGTGGATTACTTTAGTCTCTAAGCTAGTATCTAAAGTTGTGCTACCCTCAAAACATACTTTGCAGATTAACCTTACTAGTTTTTCATCTCTTTTCTAAACTGACTAGTGGGGAAATTACTCTTAAAAGTGTCCAAGGAACTAAAGCTAGATGACGTATGTCCTATGACTCAGCAATCCACACCTGTGTGTATGACACCAGAAATAAGCGCTTATGTCCACTGAAAGACATACACAAGGATGTTCACAGAGGCTTTCTTAAGAGCCCAAATCTTGAAATGACCCAAATGTCATTGACAATAAGAACTTGTGTAGAGTTATACAATAGAATACTAGATAGCAGTGAAAATGAACAAATTATAGCAACATGCAGCAACAAGGAAGTGTCTCATAGGTTTAGTATCAAGCAAAAGAAGACAGATGCTAAGAGTACATACCACGTGACTCTACTTATGTGTAGGTCAAAAACAGGTCAAGCTAATGTATGATAATAAAAGCCAAAATGGCGGTTATTGACTGGGAAGAGCTATCAGAGATTTCCAGGTGCTGTGAATGTTCTGTATCTCTACCTGGGTGGTGGTTACACAAGTATATGTATATTGTAAAAATCTATCACTTAAGATTTGTGTACTTTATGTAGGACAGAGTTCAATAAAACAGAAAAAACCAGCATTGGAGGACATGTAGTTGTTGGGAACTGATGTTGGCCCTTGCTAGTTGACTCAAGATCTCTGCTGTTGCCCCCTTCCAGAAACTCCTCCAAGATTGTTCTCAAGTCACTCCTGACCCAGTGGGTGACCTTGATCCACCAGAAATGCATGGAATTCGTCGCACTGCTAGAGATTCCGTGTCTGGGATGAGCCTCATGTCATATTTTGTTGTAAGCAGATTTACAGCGGGTTTGTAGCTTTGCCTCAGTCCTGGCCCACTGCTGGGGATGCTGATGCCATGCCTTTCTCCTGCCAGCATCTTCATCCCCAGGTGCTTGAATTCCATTTTCACAACTCCAGTCATGGGGTATAGGATGGACTGATCTTCCAGAACTGTGTTAGTGTGACCTGCCTATGAGAATCCCCATTATTGGAGCCACTCTCTTGGGTGGACCACACCCCTTCCCCCATTGATTACTGACAGGACCCTCTGGGGCCATGTATTGGACTTCTGGATCCCAGAGTAGCGCCCCTACAGGTGGGTCAGTTCACCTACTGACGGGGTCCACCTACCCCACTGAGTCACGTTGGCCAGCCCCAATCATGAAGCACATTACCCCTCCTACCAACCCAGATGGGGACAATGAACCCCCTATCAGCTGCTGCATTTCTGATATGCCCCTATCAGACAGAATATTAAAGAAAACACAGATCTGTCTGGAAACACCACCAAACCTCAGTGTACAATGAAACATATATTAACACTTTCTTTTGTGCTCTTTCTTGTGGCATTTTCTTGGAGAGGAAATGCTGTTTTGCAACTACCCATTAACCATTAATGTCTTGAGGCACAGTGGGAAAAGGAGAAAGGAGAAAAGATAAAGGGATAATGCCTGTGATACTTGCCACCCAAAAGGTTCACCAAGATGTGAATTATTTCAAACATGTTCGATCTGTTTCTATAATTTTGTTATTCATGAGACAGGGAATGAGAGAGCAAAGTAAACACGGCCACTTACGCGATGGATGGAGCACACAAAGAGAAACTCAGCCACAAAATGCAGCAAAAGAGCAGAGCATCATAAGCAGAGAAATTACATCTGGATTATTCTACTTAAATAGAAGAAACATAAATCACACTGAGGGGCTCGGAGCAATGTGTATTGGAGTGATAATGAACAGACAGCCCGGACTGCCCTCTCCCTTCCTCATGAACCAAATCCTTTGCTTCCTGTGTGATTCGGCAGAAGTCCCAGGAGCCAGTCATGGTCCCAATTCTCCCTCCCAGTCCTGCTCAGTCCTGTCCAGTTCAGCCCAGTCCACTGTGGTCTTGTCCCTCTCTGCGCTAAGTCATCACTGACAATATTCTCTCCTTGCTGTTATGCCTTCCTATTTATTTCATTGGTTATGTTTGAATATGCCTTTGTTTTATCTTCTCTCTCAGACGAAAGCTTCTCCAAGGCCCTTCTGTCCTGCTGGTCTTTGTACCTTTTTCCATGTCTTCGGCAAAATCCTTTAAATACAGCAGGTCCATGACACGTCTATACACTCAGATATACCCATGTGTTTGCTGGTTGATTAATTTCAAATGCACATTAAATTATCTCTGCAATTTGGACTGTGATCAGAAATTTTGCATGCACAGCACTTTTGGGGGGCAGATGGTAAATTACCATGGAACCACCAAATAGAGGATCCTATTTGGACAAACAAATCCATTTATAGCAGCTGTTTCTCTTAAAATACCTCCAACTGATTGATAAAAAATGTGACAAGTTCAAGCATTTTAAATAGCAAATTGTTTAGTCTAGATTTCTCCAATTAAGTATTTTCAGAGAATCACTGAGATTTGAGAACTGATGCCTATGTTATTATACCCAGTAAGAACACCACAAAATCAGTGACCTGTATATTCTCTCATTGATTCTTTTCTAATGTCTCAATTTCCTTCGAATAAGAAATAGCAGAAAGGTTGAACTATATGTACATCGTATTCTACCTAAGTTCTAAAATCGTTGTAAATCAGAAATATCTCATTTTTTCCCAGCCTTACAAATGTTGAAGTTGCATTCATCCACTTTTCAACTTGGATAGTCAGTGTGACCTGGGAGGAAATGGTCCCTCATGTTTGCTAAGTTCCAAATATGAGTCACACACTGTGTACCTCTCCCATGTATGAGGCAGTGACTATAGAACCTTTCTGTGTCTGCGTTTCCACATCCATGAGGATATTGAACCAATATCAAAATGTGGTCGTGATAATTAATTTGGTTAGTGTATGTAATATATAGCCTTAGTTGAATGACTGACACATCATAAGCACTACGTAAGTATTTGTTGAAAAAATAAAGATAAAATAAATCTAATTCTCACAACAGTACTTTGTGGTAGGGACTTGCAAAAAGTCCATCTACCAAAAATAGCTAAAAACCAACTGATTCATTTGTTTTTATCCTTAGGTTTACAAACAAAGGCTATTACCAGGCAATCTTCTCTTACCCTTGGTGGCAGTTATTTTATACAGCCTAGCAGTCTCAACATTATTTGTTTTGAATAAATAAATATAATTATACCCATGCTTGAGGCCACAAGATGCATTTCCTCGATACCAAGAGTGAAAAGATACATGGCCATATTTTCTTGTAACATGACTAAGTCATTTTCACACTTGGCAAAGGAGAAGCCTAGCAGAATGGGAAAATGTCTTAATATATTAATTGTGTATGACTGAGTTTCATACAGTTTAAAATTTTCTGAAAGGCGTTAATAACAAGAACCTGTAATGACTCAAGGGAAACAATGACACACTTGCATTTTATTCTACATTTTATTTATTTATTTATTTTTTTATTTTTTTACTTTAAGTT
The DNA here is from genome assembly GCF_028885655.2 of Pongo abelii. Taxonomy (NCBI): domain Eukaryota; kingdom Metazoa; phylum Chordata; class Mammalia; order Primates; family Hominidae; genus Pongo; species Pongo abelii. The sequence continues at coordinate 125,520,040 of NC_071993.2, read as the reverse complement.
CTGGGATACGTTTGCAGAATGTGCAGGTTTGTTACATGGTTATATATGTGCCATGGTGGTTTGCTGCACCTATCAACCCATCATCTAGGTTTTAAGCCCTGCATGCATTAGGTATTTGTCCTAATGTTCTCCCTCCCCTTGCCCCCACCCCCAAAAGGCCCCAGTGTGTGTTGTTTCCCTCCCTGTGTCCATGTGTTCTCATTGTTCAACTCCCACTTATGAGTGAGAACATATGGTGTTTGGTTTTCTGTTCCTGTGTTAGCTTAATGAGAATGATGGCTTCCAGCTTCATCTATGCCCCTGCAAAGGACATGATCTCATTCTTTTTTATGGCTGCATAGTATTCCATGGTTTATATATGCCACATTTTCTTTATCCAGTCCATCACTGATGGGCATTTGGGTTGGTTCCCAGCCTTTGCTATTGTAAATAGTGCTGCAATAAACATATGTGTGCATGTGTTTTTATAGTAGAATGATTTATAATCCTTTGGGGATATACCCAGTAGTGGGACAGCTGGGTCAGATGGTGTTTCTGGTTCTAGATCCTTGAAGAATCGCCACACCATCTTCCACAATGGCTGAACTAATTTACACTCCCACCAACAGTGTACAGTAACACTTCAGTATCTGATTGTCACTAGAAATGACCATTTGCTGTGTGTAGTCTTTCAAACAACTAAATCTTGGTCCTTTAATCACAAAAGTTTTAAACATTTTAAGCTTTTCTAAAAAACGATGGGGATATAAAACCGTTCACTATCTTATTAAGCATAGTCTGATTAACACCATACTCGAGAATATAAAAAATGCTGAACATGTTAACTTTTTTTGTATGTAAAGCAAAGGCCAACATTTGCTTCACTAAAGAGTATTACAGTAACGTGTTCAGAGATTTTTAAGACATTAAAGGATTCTGTGCCTCCCATCCTGAATGGCCCCACTGTTGATGGCATTAAATACTATGTCAGGGTTTTGTATTTTTATTAGTTCATGGAGCACTGTAGGACTATTGGGCTTCACTTTAGCAACTATTGAAAACAATTAGAACTAGTTTCTGAGGCTAAGGATAAAAAGGTAGATCAAGCAGGCGCTATATGAGTATATACCTATAACCGTCTACTCAGCAACATGAGTAATTGTTATTGGTGCTTAAAGGAAGGGGAAGCAGGAAGAGAGAAGAAAGGAAAAGGAGGAGAGGCACAGGGCATCCAGGAACTTTTTTCTTTTGCACTTGAGATTGGTATAAAATGGAGGTTGAGAGTGTGCAAGAGCTGAGAGGGCGCATCAGTCCATTTTCACACTGCTGATAAAGACATACCCAAGACTGGGTAATTTATAAAGAAAAAGAGGTTCCATGTGGGTGGGGAGCCCTCAAAATCATGGTGGAAGGGAAAAGGCACATCTTACGTGGTGGCCGGCAAGAGAGACTGAGAATCAAGTGAAAGGGGTTTCCCCTTACAAAACCATCAGATCTTGTGAGACTTATTCGCTACCACGAGAACAGTATGGGCGTAACTGCCCCCATGATTCAATTATATCCCCCCCAGGTCCCTCCCACAACACAGGGGAATTATGGGAGCTACAATTCAAAATGAGATTTGGGTGGGGACACAGCCAAACCATATCAGAGGGCCTGATGGATCCAATGTAGGGTTTCTGGAGAGATTGGAGCCGGAGGGGACACCACAGCATAGTCTCAGTTCTTGGGACTATTCTGGCTGCTGGGGGTGCTCACATGGAGAACCCTCTCAGATGACACCACACATATTAGGAACATGAAGTTACCTTGCACCTTCATCATGAGGGGAGCCCAAGCTATTTGAAACATTTCAGATGTTTTCACAAAAAGAATATTCTTTTCCAGAAAAGTCAAATTCTGCCAATATTTATAATACAATTGCTCTTAAAAACTATGTATTGGTCAGGCTGAATTTTGAAAGATAAGAACAGCAATGCCTTTGGATTAGAAAAGACACAAAAATAATGGATAAAGGACAAAGGGCCCTAAATATTATAAGACAAATTCTGAGCAACTAACGTTGCTGTGCCCAGTTCACGTTTAGTGAGCAGCACCAACCTGATCAGTAAGGCCTGATCGTTGCTCTGAGATGCTTGGCCATGTGTCTTTTTTGTCTCATATAATTGTCCCTGGCTTTTCCCAGGCCTTGGAACTGAGTTTGTCAATTTAGGAGCCCACAGGCATTGCTGGTGCCTGGGAAGGTGTCTTGCATTGAGTAACATCTTCAGACAGCTCTTGGAAAGAAGTGTATGTATACGGAGTTGATTCTAACCTATACTTTTGTTGGCATTGTGATTGTTATTATTGTGGTTTGTCGTTGTGTCTGATCTAATAACCTCCCAGCACCCTCCCTGAGAGCTTATCTCAGCAGGAGGCAACTGTGGGTGAGAATCAGCCTGAAGTCTTCTCCTCATCCCTTCAAGAAGGAGGCAGGATATTTTCATAAGACAAGATGTCGCCACATCTACTCCAGGCATATTAGAGCTCCAGTGGCCATATTAGGGCTTCGTGGTAAAGAAACTGCCAGGTATTGACATTCAATGAACTCTTCTAATAATGCCAACAGCTGACATGTGCTGAGGATTTGTTGGTAGCAGGCACTACTCTGAGCAGCATGTGCATTCTTTCATTGAGTTTTCCAGCAACTCTGTGGTACTTGTGTTGCCTGAAACAAGGATCTAGACCAAGCAAGCAGCTGGCTTGGGGTCCTAGAGTGAGTTAGTGGTAAGGCCCTGGGCTGCTCTCTTACCAGAGTTATAGTGCATCATTACCATGTTAATCAGGAAGTGAATTGTGTCTCAAAATTCAACTAGTCCAAGGTAGCACTGAGAACCGAGCTGAAGGCTAAAATTACCTGAGATGAGGGGAGGGATGGTACACAGAGCAAATTGAACCTCTTAAGGACAGGCATGTTGTATGAAAACTATGTGCTAAGTTAAAGGAGCCAGTCGCAAAAGACCACATATTGTCTGATTCCATTTATATGAAATGTTCAGACCCCGCAAATCCAGAGAAACAGGAAGTTGATTAATGGTTGCCACAGCTGGGGGAGGGCGTTGGGGGAAAATGGGAGTGACTGCTGGGGGGTAAGGTTTCTTTCTGGGGTTATAAAAATGTTCTAGAATTGATTCTTGTGATAGTTGTTCAACTCTGTGAATATTCTAAAAGCCATTGAAGTATACACTTAAATTGGGCAAGTCGTATGGTATGTGAGTTACATCTTAATACTGTTAAGATATATTAATAATAACAAACCCTGAAGTTTTGAGTCTGGGCCCAGATAATTCAGGGCAAGAAAGAGGCAGCTTGAGAGATCTCAGGCACATGTGGAATTCATAAAATTCCCTTATTAGAGGAAGAAATGGCTGATTAATTAAATTTATATAAATAATTCATGTTGAGCATAAAAAATTTAAAGCACCCATGATCTTGATGCTTTGAAATAACCATTGTTAATATTTTAGGGCTTATCCTTGAGAATTTTTGTCTATGCATATGTAAGTTACATATATAGAGAAACTGGATTCTACTGTGTCTGCCGTAATTTGCTCTTCTCACTAAGCAGTGCTCTATCACAGGGGCTCTCAAAGTGATGCATGGACCATCAACATCACCATCACCTGGGTATCTCTTAGAAATGCACATTCTAGAGCCCCATCTCAGGCTTACTAAATCAGAAATTTAGTTGGGGTGGGGCCAGCGATCTTGTTTTAAGACGCTCTCCATGTTATCACTGATGTACACTAAAGTTTGAGAACCAAGACTCTCCTATATCTGTGTTTGCATTTGAATACATGTAGGCCTTTGCCATAATTTTTGACTAATATTCCAGTTTTTTACTACTATAAATAATCCTGCAAAGATCATCCTTATACTATCCATGTGCATTTGCTTAATTATTTCCTCAGATATATCCCTTAAGTGTATTTACTGGGTTCAAGTCTCAGGCTTTAGACACTTCCAAATTTCCCTCCAAAAGACCATCTTAACTTACATTCCTACCTGCAATATATGAGAATGCCTATGTGTTGCTTCACATTTTTGGCAATTCTGGCCATAATTTTTAAAAATATGTAATATAAAAGAAGTAAGTAGGAGGAACCATCATGTTTAGCTTTTATTTCTTCGATTACTCGTGATCTTGAACATTTGTATGTGGTTATTTACTATGTTTCTTCATTTATGAGTATTTTGTCCATGTCTTTTATCACAATTTTTATTGGATTTTCCATATGTATATTTCTTGTAGAATTTAATATATCTTTAAGTTGTAAGGACACCAACCCTTTGAATATCATATATATTGAAAATATGTTTTCCAGACTATTTGCCTTTTAACTTTGTGGTTTCTTTTTTCATTTAGGAGTTTAAATTTTAAATTTTATAAATTTTGCTTCGGTGCCATTCTTAAAAAGCAATTCCCATAAAATATTACATAAATACTTATATATTTTTTGTTAGCACTTTTATATTAATTTTTTTAATGCACATGAAATTTATGTTGGCATAATTTGTCTGAGTTTTTCTTTCCTAGATTCTTCATTGAATAGTTTTAGCTTTCCTGCTTGATTTGAAATCTCAGGTGGGGATGGTAGCTACATCAAAATTTCTTATATGTTTGGGTCTACTTCTGAATTTCCTGGTCTATTTAATTAATGTCTTTTTTGGATTCAGTTTTAATTATCAGAGTTTTAATATATTTTAAGAGTTGGGAAGGCAAATGCCCTCTTGTTAGTCTTCCTTTTTCTTCTATTTTCTCTGATTATTCTCACACATACAGTCTTCAAATAAACTCTAGTCAAGTTTGAAAAAAATATATTGGTATCTTAACTGAGATTACATTCAATTCACAGCATGATTTGTCAGTATTAACATCTTTAAATACCAGATCTTCTCATCATAGAACATGATATATATATATTTTTACAATTATTCAAATATCCCTTTGTATTCCTGAGTCGTTTTGTGGTTCTTATGTAGGTTTTGGTCATTTATTGAGAAGTTCGTGTCTAGGCATTAACTTTTTGTGGCTCTTACGAAGCATGTATTTTCCAAATGGTTATAGACGTGTTATTAATTTTTGTGTGTCGATTTTATAACAATCTACCTCATTGAAGCTTCTTATTAATTTCTAATATTTCCTCATAATTTTTGCAAGCAGACAGCTAGATCATCTAAAAATGCTGATGAGGCCGGGTGCAGTGGCTCACGTCTGTATTCCCAGCACCATGGGGGGCCAGGCTGGATCAGGAGGATCGCCTGAGACTAGGAGTTCGAGGCTGAAATGAGCCATGATTATACCATCGCACTCCAGCTTGGGTGACAGAGAAAGACCCTGTCTCAAAAAAAAACAAATGATGATGATTTTTCTCTGAATTTTCCAACATTTATTCCTGTTACTATTGTATAAGCTGGTACTTCTAGAACAATGTTAAACAGTCATAATAAGTAGACATCCTCATTTCATCCCTGGATTTTAATGGAAGTGTTTTCCATGTTTTATGCACGATGCAGCTATTGGTTTAAAAAAGTATGTGTGTATGTATATGTGTGTATGTATACATACACATATACACACATCCACACATCCATCATGCCTGTTAGTAGCTTACATTCTTCATTTACCAAGAGCTTTTTTTGAACATGAATGTTTATCAAATGTCCTTTCAGAACCTATCAAGATGACAATGTGTTTTTTCATTGCCCTACTTAGTAATTATTTTCAATTCAACATTGTTGATCATGTATTATATTACTAGTAATTTTACTAAAAAAAATGGAGACACAAAGATAAGCTAGGAAAGCTAAGTTATTTCATTTCCCAGCTCTTAGCAGATTAGAAAACACCAAAGAGAAAGAAGGATGCTGGACAGAGGCAGGTGCTGTCATTCAGTTGTGGCCAGCAAGCACCAAAGAAACCACACAGAACATGGGTCTCCAAAGTTCACACTTTCGCCGCTCACTGAGGTCATTTGGAGGAGCTCCTAAAAACCAAAAAATCAGGACCTATGCCCAAGTGAATTAGAACAGTGCGAGTGTGTGTTGGGGAAATGGGGATAAATCAGGCATCCAGGTCGACAAACATGGTAGCTAAAAGGATGCTGCAATTTAACTGAATGACGTCCTCAACTTTGCTTTAGTAGAGTCCGCCAGCTAGTTATTTGGCAAAACTGGGGTGGCTAAAGTCTGCTCAGTAATATTGCCATTATTGTTATTATCATTATTAGGTCAGTCTGTATAAAACTGCCATTTTTGATAGATAAAATATGGTCAAATATCAATAATTTCATATAATACAAAGTAATATTATTATTAATGATTACAATTTTTTATCTATCACATACCAGCAACTGTATTGGTATTTCCTACAAGTGATCTAATTTAATTTCCAATAACAACTCCATGAAGTACAGAAAAACTTCAGATGAGAAAAGAAACCCAGAGAAGTTAAGGAAGTTGTTTAAAATCACAGAGCTAGTAAGTGGTAGAGCCAGGAGGCAGATTCAGGTGAGTCTGACTCTAAATCTTACGATATTTCTTTGACAGCCGGACGGGCTTCAGTCTGCTTCATTCACTGTTTTTTCTTTTGGCCGTTGACCCAAGCAGGGAAGTAAAGTCTGTTTACTTCTCAGTTCCATAGAGCAGGGACTCTCAAAGTATGGCCGCAGACCATTAGCATCACCTGGGAACTTGTTATAAATGTAAAATCTCAGGCCCCACCCAAGACCTACAGGATTAGAAAATCCAGGGCTGGGGATGGCAGCTGGGATGATCCTGGTGCACGTTAACATTTGAGAAGCGCTGCCGGAGGTGTCAGTAATAATAGCTAAATTGTACTGAGCACTCACTGCGCACCGGATCAGAACCATCCAACTGCCATATGAGTTGGGGGTTTGTAATTATCTTAATTCCTATTTCCACAGAAGCAATATTGGAGCTTGGCAGAGAGTAAATGGATTGCCTGAGGCTCTGCCGAGAGCAGGTGGCCAAGTCTGGGTTTGAGCCCGGCTCTGATGACTGAGTCAATGGCTTTAACCACCACACTCTGGCACTCATCTCATCGTTGTTGAGAAGTACCAATGTCTCCTTCTCTGCAAATAGAGGATGGATGGAGAAGAGATGGTACTGACGTAGAACAGGGCATCCTTAGGATGGGGAAGAAAGAGAGCCATTGTTTTGGCATAAAAGTTCCCTTTTAGAGGACTGGGGCATTCCAGATAAGATGTCCTTGTTTTCTTTCCCACAGGCCAGATGCCTTTATTCAGGCACTTTGCAACGACTGCACTTCATCTGCAAATGCCCTGTGTGAGTCGGGGGCTTTGTATGTTGAGGGTCTTACTGGGGATTATCGTAAGGCAAGAATAATGGTGATATTGTTTGCAGAGGCAAGGTGGAAAATCAGACCCGGGTGGAGGATTTATTTTTCTACCATAGAGCTGATCGGGGCTTGGGGGGCTCTTCAAAAGTTCACTGACTGTGGTGCTAAGTCTTTCTGTGTGGAAACACTCCTGGATGACATGGGCAGATTCCTGGCTAATACTGTGCACACCTCTCTATCACCAGGCATCCAATTCCCAGCGAATTTTGCAATATAGTGACAGTAATGGAAAGCAAAATGATCTCTAAATAATGGTTTAAGATGGCTACTTGATAAAGGGCCCTGCAATAATTATGATCAATGGAGCATGGATTCAATATATATTGCCCATTTAGATGCACCAGATTAGCTTAACAGCTTTCTTTAATGTTCTGAGTATTTTGCGTGTGTGTGTGTGTGTTTGTGTGTGTGGGTGTGTGTGTGTGTAAAAGAGGGAGGAAGGAGAGGGAGCAGAGGCGAGGAGGGAGAGAGAGAGAGGGCAGTTTGCAAGTTGCTATGAGCATTACTCCCCTTCATATTGATCAATGTGGTTGAGGTGACACCGTGTTGAGGAGGAAAGGAAATTGAGCTTCAGAAGTTGTATGATCCATTACCAAGAGAAAGCACTCAAGTGTCATGTGTCACAGACAGGGCCTTTGTGGAGGGAGGTGGAGGCAGGGGAAGGGGCTGGGGAGAGACACCTGATATGAGTTTAGTCATTTTGCAGAGGGCACTTTCTGGATGATGATTTGGTGTAGGCACGGAAATTAGGCATGCAGGCAGCCAGCCAAAAGAATCCCTCCACATCCTGGGACACGAGTGCCATAAACTTAGTGAGCTCGACAGCTGGGCCGACCGTGGAAATGTGTTTTACCAGGAGGGGTAATGGTTTACTTGACACTGATCCTAATCCTCCCCTCTCCAGCCCCCCAAGGAGGGAAATTTTCCGTGACAGCCTGTCTAGAAATCTGGGTCCATTCCCTACATTTTATGTTTCTGGGCTGGTCCCAGGTAATGTACAGGGTCTGTGATCAGTGTGTAATGATGAGGGCAGCATGCCATATGGGCAGAAATTCCTTGGGATAATGAGGATCAAATGATTGCAGTCTTAGTCCTGACTTGCTTTGATTTGTCAGTTAAAATAACAACCCCTTCTCCGCCCTTTCATGAAAGGGCATCAGTAGGAAGTGTCACTGTTTCACATGATGAGAAGCCAGACCCTAAACCTGCTAATCTCCCCCGATGCCCCTGCTGATTGTGAGTTGCTAATTGACTCAATGATTTTCAGGTCTGGAAAGGCAGCTGGAGTTTAGATGATAATAACATGACTAATGCTCACTGAGCATGTACCGTGTGCTGGAGGCTTCTTTGTGGTGTTCTCAAACTGTGACGTGCACATCAATCTCCGGGGAGCTGATTAAAATGCTGATTCTGATTCAGTAGGTCTGGGGTGGGGCCTGAGGGTCCATGGTTCTTGTAGGGTTCCAGGTGGTGCCAATGCTATGGGTCAGCAGCCCACACTTGGAGTAGCAGGGGTCCAACGACAAATCTCATTTGATTTTCACATGTACTCCATGAGGGGGTACCATTATGAATCTCATTTTATAGGGGAAGAAATGAATGGAAGCTTAAAGAGGTCAAGTGTCTGCAGAATGCTTCACAGCTCCTTAATAACAGAATTGAGATGCAAAACTGGGCATTTCATCCTTCCGTCCCTGTTTTCCCCCTCAGCAGTAACCATGGAGATATGCATAGTACAACGCATTGCAGAATCATGAGCTGGAAGCAGCCTGGATTCCTGAGTGACTGTGTGGAGGAGAGATGTACCACAGAGTCATTCAACCCAGATGGCATGAGTAAGAAATGGATTTAGCTGTGTAAAGCCGCTGAGACGTCAGGACTCGTGTGTGGCCACAGCTGGCTGCATTATCCTGACAAGCACAGACTCTTGGCCGCTGTGCTCAGGCTGATGTGTGCACTTCATAATGCCCACTGACCCCTGGTCATCAGGCATCCAGCTTCATCTGGAGCATCACATTGTGAATGAGCTGTCCCAATGGGGCCCTCCAGGAATCCTGAGAGAAGGGAAGGTGATTTGTGTGACTTTTGAGCTTTCAAAGTAGAAAAGCTCTGTCTGAGGACCTTACCCGGAGCTCATCAACACCTCAGACCCATTTTCAAGTGCTCCCGACCTGATTAAACCCAAAGGGCCATTTGCCAAGTGCTTCCTCTCCCCCCTTAATTATTTAGATTGTGTAGCATTTGAGTAAAATCTAATCCAGATGTTTCTGATTCATTTAAGTTTAAATCACCAGAAAATGCTCTTAAGTTGCTATTTGATGTTGAAGAGGTTCTTCAAGCATTTTCCTCCCTTCTTAATAGGAGAGGTCACATTTGAGTAGGGGCAAACGAATCCCATGTACTTAGAGGTTTTATCTGATTTGATCTGAAAACCCATTTTGGTGAAATCTGAGTCAGAACTCAATTTTACTTTGACCTCCTTTTCAAATCCCTATCATGGCTGTCTCAAAGGGAGAGCTGGAGTAATTTGCATGCAGTTGATATCAGGGATTCTTGTTTGAAAAAATAATACCCCCAGACCTGGCGTTTCTGGCTCTGTGGTCTGACTGGAGCTGGCAAGTGGCCACTCCCATCTTGAACTACAGGAGAAACAATTCAGGCCAGGTGAGCATGCTGATTTCACTTTATTTTGTGACCTCAGTATTTGCTCAGCTGAAGCAAATCAATCTGGCACCAAGTGTCTGAGAACTGATAAATGAGGCTGGGCCTGGTGGCTCACGCCTGTAATCCCAGCACTTTGGGAGGCTAAGGTGGGAGGATCACTGGAAGTCAGGAGTTGGAGACTAGCCTGGGCAACAAAGCGAGCCCTCTCCCCGACCCCTGCTCTCCCTACCACCCTATCTCTATCAAAAAAAAAAAAAAAAAAAAAAAAGAACTGATAAAAGAGTTCTTAATGCAAGGTTATCAATAGTCTAAAGGCAGTGATTTTCAAAGTGCAGTCCCCAGACCAGCAGCGTCAACATCACATAGGAACTTATGTAGTCACAAAAAAAAAAAAAAAAATCACAGAAGAAACGCATCTTCAAGAGCCCTATCCTAGACCTACTGTATTAGAAACTCCGGAGGCGGGGCCCAGCAGCTAGTGTTGTAATAAACCCTCCAGGTGATTCAGATGTGCCCTGAAATTTGAGAATCATTGGCCTAGGCCCTTGGGTAATGCTTGTTATCTTACTCAGCCATACTTGTTAGTTGCTTTGAAGGAATTAATGAGATAACATTGTCACATGATTCAAGACACTCAGACCCAGGCTATATTTACACAGGGCTGTAAGAGTGACCTTTTTGATTGAGTTGCAAGACCAAAGAAATCAAACAACCCCTTGAGTTAACTTTTCCCCTCTTGGAATTGACTTTTTTTTTTTTCTCTTTCAGTGTCCGCATTGAATGATTGTTTAGAGGCAGTGTGATACAGCCAAGAGGCCTGTTTTAAGCAGGAGTAGCCTCGAAGTAAACATTCTTCTGATAGCCGCTGTCACTTTCTGGAGCTTGGAAAATATAATTTCCTTAGTAGTGTTTTCTGCACCACTGGGTTGGGCAGGTTCTATAAGACAGCCTCTTCTCCTTGAGTTCATTTATCCAGCCTTACATTCCTCCAATGGTGATGGAGCTGCTGCTACATTCTGGTGCTATCTTAGAAGGGCTTGCAAAATCAAACCAGAGGCCAAGCTCGTAACCCCTGTGCTTAGCCAAAAAGTTCCTAGACCAGAGGATGTCAAGGACAGGTGAACGAGTGGTCAATAACACAAAGTTCTATAGGAGCGATTCCCAGGGTGGCCTGGGGTAGGTGGAGGGATAGCTGTGCAGGGCTTCCCAGAGAAGGTGCCTCCTGGGTCTCGGTCTCAGAGGACGAGGAAGGGTTTCCTGGGTAGGAAGGGGTGGCGCATAAAGAGGCATGGGGCCAGGAGGGAGGACTGCAAGTGTTTCAGGATGTCTTGCTTTCGGGGAGCATGAGGGAGAGAAAACCTGGAGACGTTGTTAGGACCAAGTCACAAAGGGTCTTGCATGACACTAAGTTCCCTTTGGTCCTTGGCATCCTGTTCAAGCATATTCTCCTCAAGGAGCATCCACGTTGTCTGTGTCACCTGTCACTCATCCCTCTCTCTCTATCTCCTGGCAGTCTTGGAAAGGCAGTAAGGTACAGTAGAAAGGAACAGAGTCCAGAATCAGAAGACCTAGGATTGAGTCCCAGCTCAAAGCAGTGAAGATAAGTGCCCTACACACACCATACCCTGTGGTGTTGGTGGTGGCAATGATGTCATCACCCTACTTAGTCATCCACCAGGTGGAGATCAAAACCCGATGCTTTACATCCGACGTGCTTGCACCCTCCTTTCGACTTTCTCCTCTTGTTGTTATCGCTCTCTGGGATGAGACAGCTCGGCTGCTTCTCTGTGCTGTCATGATCATTCCCATCTCACCCTCTGCTCAGGTCATTTCTCCTGCCCATCTCAGAACATGCCACCTCCATGAACCTTCTCCGCACACCCGAGTCCACAGAAAACCATCCCTCTAATGTTCAGAACATCTTGTCTGTCCTTTCATCGTGTGGGACCTCAGGGATCTAGTTTTTATGTGGGTGCTATTGGGGTTTATGTTTTCTCTCCCCAGCTTGAGGGAAGATCCTTTGCATAGACTCCAGTGAAGTCTAGGCACCAAATGAACACATGGTAACCCAGGAGGTTGGTGCCCCACTGCGTCTTTGGAAAGATTGATACTAATAGCTCAGTGTTATTTTTCACAGGGAAAATAAACCATATGTCACATACTAACCATAAACCATTAGGACTTTTTGGGAGGTGGGGTATAGGAAAGATGAGTTCTTTGAAAGTGTAGGTGTATATTTCTAGAATGCAAATCTGATCACGTGACTCCTCTGCTGCAAACCTTCAGTAGCCCCATGAAGTAGCCTCTTGGCATGAAGTTCAAATTCCTCATTATGACCCCAACCCTGAGCAGCATGGGCTTGTCCACCCTATGATTCTCTCTTCTACCCCTCTGCCTTGTGGTCCAGGCTCCTGCCATGATAAAGGGTTCCTGGGGTCCTGAATGGGCATTTTCTGTCACCACTGCACCTTTGAGCAACCACCAGACTCTGTCCCCTCCTCAGTTACTTGGCTAACTTCACTCCTGAATGCCAGGAGCTTATGCATCACCTCCTGAGGAAAAGGGCTTCCCTGATCCTCTTGATCTAAGTGCTCTCCTGTGTGTCTTATAGGGCCATGGATTGCCCCTCTCATCGCACCCATTGCATCTATATTGTGCCTGTGCTTATTCTCCCTAGATGATGTCCTCCGTGAAGGCAGGGACCCCTTCTAGTTCATGATGGGTGGGTGGGAGGCTCTTGATTTTTGGTTCCATGAACAAGTGAATGAATGCTTTGCTGAAAAGATAAAACCAACAGCTTACAGGTTAGAATAACATTCACTATGCAACACTAGTAAGTAAAGTCCCTGCTTGAGATCCTCAGTCGCTTTTGGGGACTAGAGCAGGGAGTGCATTTGTACTTGTAATAAAACACCTTTGACCGAGACTTCCAGCAAATCCTCTTAAATGACTCCATTTCTATGCTTTTATTGACATATATTCTTGCTACTGAAAACCTGTCATGACAATTTCATATTTCAAAGTGCTGAAAGAATGTGCCTAGGTTGAAACTTTCTTTCGTTTGCCAGGATGTCAAGTTTTATTCCTGGGTGCATTTTTTTTTTCCTAGCTGGCTTTTCTGTCCTCGATAATGGAGGGTTGTAATGGAAATGCTGCAGATTCATCGGCTGCAATGTGGTGAGCATCACTGTTATAATACAGCCAGCGATAGGTACCTGCAGTCCACAGAATGACTCTTCACTGAACAGAAGAGGCAATTTTGAGAGGTGATAAGGCATGCCATGCTTAGGGACTGCATAGTCCCCCCTGCAGAATAGTTAAGGAATTATAATAAAGAGACAGGTTCACAATCATTCTTTCAAAGTGGTTCTAAACAGTCATGATAATGTGGTATCTGAACTTTTAATGACACCAAAAGAGAAGGCTCTCTGTTTTCATTGCAAATGTTTGCAAAAGCACCTCGGAACAAAAATCCCAAAGAATTTGCTTCGAAGTAACCTGCCAGCCACCCATTTGCCGAATATCCTAATTAGACACATTTACAACAACACTGTCAGGGTAAGAAATGGGATGAGGACTTTTGAGATGATAGAATGGGTGATATACAAATATTTTGGGTGAGACATAATCAGTTAATTGGTTTATTAAATTATAAAACCATTGTTTGCCCGAAAGAGCAATAAAACTAACGAAATGAATAGTCACCCCTTTGAAGACTTCTTACATTAATTATGTTTTTGCATCACTTGCAGCAGTGGTGTTAGACAAAGGGCTTTTTATCTTTACATGCCATAGCTACAATGTATTGTGGCACAAATGATGGCACCGACTTTATGTCTACATAATTACAGAAATCTTATCCCTTTTGTGTTTGCACATCATTTTCGGTTTTTTGGAATAGTTAAACTCCATTTTACTTTTTAATAACATTTTAGAAATCATTGTGATTCAGGTAAACAGAATTTGATTGCTTTGATGGATTGAAAATGGTTAGCTCAGCCCGAGTTTATTTGATTTGTTTCTTCAGGGATTACAAAGAATAGGATTTTATCTCCAGACTGACAAAAGAGACAAACTCTGCATTTTTGCCTATGCAGTGCCAGAGCTGCTAAGCCACAACTCCCCCACAGGGAAATATATTAGGCAGGGGCTGGATTTTTATTCACAACCTGCATTTTCATTCCATCATACATTAGGTGGGAGGGGAGGAGGCATACTTCACCCTTATTTTGCTTACGAGATTTCTTTTTTGTAGTAAGAGAAAATCTGGGTGATTGCATGGCACTAAGTACAACAGATCCCAGGAAAACAATTTGATAAAACAATGCCTGTACTTCTTACTAATAGTTACTTTAGGCAAAGGCCCATCTGCTAATTGAACGAGTTTCAAGAGGCAACGTGCTGATTACTTACCGGGGCTCACCTAGAGACAGGTCACTGTGGGTTTCCTGAAAGCTCTGATCCAAGACCCAAGCAGATTGTGTGGTGTTCCTGATACTGCTCTTTATTTTATCTGGTGTGACCTGTGACCTGACATGTGTGTGGCAGGAGGAGACCAGCAACATGTGATGTATAATGCGGAGAAAAGCTACAGTGCATGGCAGATACCCTTGCTCAACACAGCCTTCTTGGATCAGGCAGGATGGCATCCCCTTAATTTTTGGCTCTTTGGGAAAACATCTTTACATCCTGACTTCCTGGGGGATGGGAGCTGTGGTTAGCCAACTTTGAGTTGTTGGGTTTCAGAGACTTGTACTGATCCTGTCGTGGGCTGGTAACAAAGTACTTGGAGAAAAAGCAGTAGAATTTGGAAAGAAAATCTGGATCCAAATTTCTAACCAATCTCATCACCTGTTTGACCTTGGACAAAGTTTTGAAATCCACTTATCTCAGTTTTCTCCTGGAATCACTGGAGGGATTAAATTAGTCCACATAAGCCCCTGATCCAGTGACTGGTATGGAGTGGAGGTCCGATGTGCGTTTGTTGATGCTGCTGTTTATTGAGGGTGTGGTCATTACCTTGAGTATCTACCATGTGGTTGAGAAGGCTGTACTCAGATGAGGAACAAGTGTTTGAAGCACAGTGGCACCTTTTTGTACTAGAGGTCCCTAATGAGGGATAGCATCTTAATACAACGAGAGGTCCCTAATGAGGGATAGCATCTTAATACAACCTATATAGGGTTACAGGAAATCTTGTTATATCACGATGGGGTCTTTTGATTGTGACTGACACAGACCAATTTCATATAGATCCCCTGCTAGAAACAATTGCAAATGTTTAGCAAATACCCTCATGCAAATAACCACCAGGCCAAATCTCATTACAACAAATCCAGTTTATAAAAAGCAAAAAGCAACAACCTAAACTATCCCTAATGGCACTAAAACGTCCTCCAGTCTTATTTGCTGCTTAATTGATTTAAAAAAGGAACTGATGAAATAAAAATAATAGTTTGTGCAATCCTTTGAAATCTTATACAATGCCATTAGACCTATTCCTGGAAACAAGCAGAGTCAACTCATAATCAGGGTTAGGAGATGCTAATCAAAGAAGGTTCTCAGGGGGAGGTGGTATTTTTCTTCCTTCCTTCTTTCCTTCCTTCCTTCTTTCCTTCCTCCCTCCCTCCCTCGTTTCCTCTTTCTTTCTCTTTCTCTCTCTCTCTCTTTCTTTCCTTTCCTTTTTTTCTTCTTTCTTTCTTTTGAGGCAGGAAGGAAAATTGAGGCTGGGAAAATTGTCTGTGTACAAAGGCAGAAATAATGCAAGTCATGGTGGAACCAGAGGACAGCAATCTGAGAGGGGAAAGAGAAAAGTTGACAGGGTTAAAGGATCTCTGCCTGAGGGTTAGTTCCTAGCTGAGAAATACGAATGATATTTGAGGAAGAGCAGTTCTTACTCCAGTAAGGATTTACCAAACACTCAAGAAACTAGCCCTCAATGATTTTCCATGGCCTCTAGAGCTTAAAATAGATCCCAGGCCCCCTGAATGTCCTAGCTAAAATGGTTTCTTTTGGCATCATTCACAAGGAGTTAAAACCATCTTGCAGATATTGGCACATAGAACCCAATTCTCTTTCTCTCGCTGTTTACTCCTAATATGGTTTGACTCTGTGTCCCCACCCAAATCTCACCTTAATTTGTAATTCTCACGCATTGAGGGAGGGACCTGTAATCCCCAGTATGGAGGGAGGGAGGTGATTGGATCATGGGGTGGTTTCCCCCATGCTGTTCTCGTGATAGTGAGTGAGTGCTCACGAGATCTGATGGTTTTGTTTGTTTGCTTGTGTGTGTGTGGTTTTTTTTTTTTTTTTTTTTTTTTTGTGAGACAGAGTCTTACTCTGTTGCCCAGGCTGGAGTGCAGTGCACCATCTCAGCTCACTGCAACTTCCGCCTCCCAGGTTCAAGCGATTCTCCTGCCTCAGCCTCCCTAGTAGCTGGAATTACAGGCACCCGCCATCACGCCCGGCTAATTTTTTATTTTTAGTAGAGATAGTATTTTGCCATGTTGATCAGACTGGTCTCGAACTCCTGAACTCAGGCAATCCACCTGTCTTGGCCTCCTAAAGTGCTAGGATTACAGGTGTGAGCCACCGCGCCCAGCTAATCTGATAGTTTTATGGGGGCTCTTCCCCTTTGCTTTCTCTTCTCTCTCCTGCCACCTTGTAAAGAAGGTGCCTGCTTCCCCTTCTGCCATGACTGTAAGTTTCCTGAGGCTTCCCCAGCCATGCAGAACTGTGAGTCAATTAGATCTCTTTCCTTTATAAGTTACCCAGTCTCTGGGAAGTTCTTTATAGCAGTGTGAGAATGGACTAATACAACCCCACAACAGGTCTGCCGTGTGGTTGTAACCATGCATTTAGATGAGTCCAACTTGGCTTCCTGCCTGGGAAGCGATCTCTCTCTTCCCATCTCCTTTTTCTTTTTTTTCAGTGAGAAACAGACCCATAGTGCAGGCAGGACTGTTCAGAGGATGGGATAGTTGGGGGGTTAGGGGCATGTGTGAGGGGGGGCGTGTAACTGGACCCCATCTGGGCAGTGGGGTTGACAGCAGAGCTTCCCAGTATCTGTGTCTCCCAGGCATTAACGTGACAATCATAAGTTCTAGGAAGCTGAGTTGTCTTCTATGCTTCAAGAGAGTCTACGAACAATGACAGAAGCAGATTGGAACCCTAGGCAGGCAGATTTGTGAGGTCAAAGCCAGCAGGGGTCTGTACTGAAGACAATAGGTGTGAGACTTGAAGACACACCCCCCAAGAGCCCCAAATGGGGAGTGGGAACAGCAGGCAACCTCCTCAGCTGTGGACAGCCACCTTGCCCAAGGTCACATCCTCCCTTAGAGGAACCCACATCCCGTAATTGAGCGAGGCTGGAGGATGAAGCCCTGGCCGTTTTGCCTCAACAGGGGACAATTCTGACAGGCCACATTCATCTAGAGCTCTGTGCCGTATTGGCAGACTTCTCCCTCTGCCCAATGCAAAATTCCTCCTTCCTTCCACATGTGTGGATCCCCTATAAACATCTTGCAGCCCAAACTCCATCACAACAGCAGCTTCCAGAAAACTCCACCTATACTGGCAGGAAAGGACTCTGAACATGATGCCCAGAGTGGGATCAAGAAAGGTTTGCAGAAAACAGGTGCCAGTTTGGCAGCAGCAGAATTAAGAAATCTACAGGCATCTGCTGGGCAGTAAAGCTGGCAGGATTCTAGATGGAACCTGGAAGTCAGGGAAAGGTGTGGGCCATCAGGAGAGGGGTGACAAACCTTTGTGGAAGTCCCCGGGTTATCCCAGTGTGCTCCCTGGTAGGGCACTATGTTCGGGCTGCTATAGCAAAGTACCATAGGCTGGGTGGTTTATAAACAGTCATTTATTTCTCACAGCTCTGGACTTGGGGAGTTCAAGGTCAAGGTGCCAGCAGACTTTGTATCTGGTGTCTGGTGAGGGTCTGGCTCACAGCCTGCACCTTTTTGCTGCGTGCTCACGTGGTAGAAGGAGTGAGGGATCTCTCAGGCCTCTTTGATAAGGACACTAATCCCATTCATGAGAGCCCCACCCTGATGACCTAATCCCCTCCCAAAGGCCTCACCTCCTAATGCCATCACATTGAGAGTGAGGATTTCAGCATGTGAATTGTGGGGGACATGAACACTAAGGCTGTGATATGCAGGATGTCATGTTAGGGACTGGGCAACTTGGTACTAACAGATGGGAGAGCAGACAGATAAATTCACCTGGCTAGAAAGAGGGACCATCAAAGAACTCAAAGTAGACCCTGAAGTTGTCCTGAAAATTCCCTTCCTTCTTAAGCCAAAGCATCTTATGGCAGGTAGAAGATGTTTGCATGTAGAAGATGCTTTCTTAGTAACTGCAGCATAAATGCATGAACAAATAAGTGTTGAAGAGTCCCTGCAGCCCGACCCAGACAGCAGTGGAGGTTGGCACAGCCCAGGCCCTGGGGGAATGTGGATACTGGCTGCTGTGAGCATTGTCCAGGGCTGTTGAAGAATTAAATTTGTTCTGGTTCACCCAATCTTGTCTATGGTTCTGAATACCTTTCAGCATTCAGGCCACAAAGTGATGGCTGACAGGCACAATTCCAGCCCATTTGCATATATGTAAAGTTATTTGACTTGGTACTGATTTCTTTGCTTGTCAGGCATTTCCCTCTTACATTTGGCATGCCATGTCAAATTCTACATTCTTTTCATAAATCTGCTCTTACAACCTACTCCACCAACTGTCCCGCAAATGAATTTCAGGAACAATGGCCAACAGCGCATTAGAGAGTCTTTGTAGAGGGATAGCTGTCTCGAGCACCTTTCATCCACAGGGACATCTTGTGTCTCTATCTTGCTGGAAGGGAAGATGTATTTTTAGGTTTTAAGGAAGAAAAATAACTATATCAAGGACAAAGTTATGAAATTTATAGGTCTTAGCACCCATTAATCATTACCCAAGCTAAGGATTAATTCCTCATGAAAGCTAAACTCAGCAATTTTATTTGAATGTTTCCAATTTGAATTTCCCTTAACCATAATTTAAAGGGGATAGTGAACATTTTGGAGACCTGGAGAAAGTATCTCACAGAAAATCTGATTAGGTTCAGTTTATGTCCTATGAAACCTTCTGGTGAAGACAGGTGAAAGGGTTCTTTAATTTGCCATTTCTTACATAAATACATTTGTGAGTTCCGGAGGGAAAATTCTTTAGAGTGTAAAGTACAGTTCGTTATGCTATTTCCATGTGGCTTTCACATCCTATGAGGCTTTTGAGCTTTCTTTTCTTTTTTTTTTAATCTGGCTTTCATCCTTCAGGTCTCAATCCTGTAGGCACATGCCAAGCCAGCCTACTTCATTAGATAAATCTGACTTCTTGGTCTTCCTCTTGGCTGGGTTAGGGGTTGGGCATCAGACAATGTAGGGTCTTTAGTGAAAAATGGGACACCTCACAAACTCAGTGCAGGTACGTTATTGATGACCAGAACCAAGGGTGTCAAGTTGAGTGAGAGATCTGATGAGTTACCATGTCCTACCAGTCTCTACTGCCAGTGAGACGGGGCCAACCATAACTGCTCTGGGAGAATGATGACTTGGGGCTGGTGAGACTTTGGTTTATAATCCAATGAATGGTGAAACTGTTTACACACCTCTGGTTATTTCACCATTTGAACACTCTGACTGCCAATCTTGCTATCCTAAGAATATATCATCGGACATTCTTTCTTGATAACTGTCTTCCTAGTCAGAAAAGATTATTTCTCCTGAATCATAAATTAGTATGAATGTCCAGTGAGGATAATTATAATAACAATAATGGAAACAATAGCAACCATTTATCTGTGCCAGGCACTGTGCAAAGATACTTTATGGCCATACAAATAGCTCTGCCATTTAAATTTCCCAATAATTTTGGGACAGAGACCTCACTGTCCTCACTGACAAATGAGCAAACTAGGGCCCAGAGAAATGGTGCTATTCCTGGATAGCTACAAAGTGTAAGAGCCCCTAGGTCTGTGTGACCCCCAAAGCCCATGCTTGTAACCACCATGCTGAGCTCTGCCAGAAGTATGACTGGTGCTCTGGGGCACCTGAGGCTGATTGTACCACAATGGCCCATCAATCCCATTATTGCCAGCATGTCTCCTGGTGCACATATGCAAAAAATTCTCTAGACCTGGAAGAGCTTGGCTGTACAGAATGTGTGTTATCAGCTTCATAGACATTACCTAGATGTTCATTATGTATTACATATTGATTTAACACACACTAGTTATTATTAAAGTTCAATTAATTAGGTATTCATTATTAATTAGTTGTTTGTTAAATATTAAATAGTGATTGTACCAATTCAAAAATTTTCCACTTTCTCCACATCCTTGTTTTCATTTGGATCTGTTATTGCCAGATTTTTTTAATGAATGATATGTTGGGAGCTGAATACTCTCTCATCAAGATTTTGATCTGCATTTCCTTCATTCCTCATAAATCATGCAATATACTGGCCGTTTGGGCTCTCTCTTCTACAAATTGCCTGCTTGTGCTTTTCTCTCTTGTATTCTATTGGGTTATTTGCCTTTAAAAAATAGATTTCTAGGAAATCTTTATATAGCCTGGATACTAAGATTTCATGGGACATTTGTGCTGCAAATATCTTCTTTTCTGTTGACACTGTTTAAGGTGACTTTTACAAAAGTTGTATACAGGATAATTGTATACATCCATTATTGCTTTTTTCTAGGCATTTTTGTATCCTATTTATAGATAGTCTCCTTTTTTGTTGTAAACTTCTAAGTCTGGGTTTTCAAACCGAGACCCATATCACATTTGAGATATATTATTATTTTTCTGTACTTTGACGTATGATATAAATTTATTTGTGCACAGAAGAATAATCAGTTTCCCCAGTACCACTTATCATGAGTGAGTGCCTTCTGCTCTGATTTAAAATATCCATTTCTCCTATATCAAGTTTCCATGCCTATGTGGGTTTGTTTCTCAGCTTTGTCTATTCTTGTGCCAATACTGATTTAATTAACTTATCTTTATAATAAGCAAGTCATGTTTCTTAATTCTCGTTCAAATGAATTTTGTTATTCTTAGTCATATAGATTTTAGCCTCAGCATGTCAATAATCTACTAAAAAGTGAATTTGTTGTCTGATGAATTAAATTCACTGATCTTTCAGTGTTTGGGGATTTGAACACATAGTATAGTGGGTTTCACTCACCAGGTGAATTCATTCATTAATACAATTCATCAGCAGCTCACCCAAGCTGGCTTAAAGCTGACCATTGACCACATTTTTAACCCTCATTGCGTGTTTAATTAAATACATGCCAGGATTTTAGTCAATTTGATTAGTAAACTGAATCTGAGGTCTATGGGTCAGAAGATAGTTGGGCATTGTAATTGTAGATAAGAATCACATGAAATCATATGAAGAAGAAAGTCATCTTCTGCTTAGAATACAGCCGTCCCGATGCATTTTACAAAAGAAGCCACCAGAGGGCAGAATGAGCACGACAGTCCCACTGGCTTTCCTGGGCAGAGGAAGACAGAAGCCCTCATGAGTTCGGACCACCGCACGTTCAGTGCATTGAGCTGGGACAAACGTTTTTTGGGAGAGATGTTTTTCAGCTGCTTCTCAGGATGACGTTTGCTGCTGGTCTTGTCTCAGTTGAAGTATTTTCCCCCAGCACACCGAAAAAGGAGCTCACTTCCTAATTGTTGCAATCAAACCTCTGACTTTTGTCACAAGTAAATGCTGTTTAATGAAATTTAAAAAGGAAAAATAAACAAGCAAACAACACTCCAACCACGTAGCAGGATCTCAAACACTTCAGTGCAAAGCCAGGTGACTCACCAAATGATATAAGGTCATATTTCCAACTGGGCTATTTTCTAGCTGGCAACACTATTTCGTTTCTACTGATAAAAGATCCTATTTATTGTAGGGCAAGTTGATGGGTGGGTATTTCATGGCCACGGAAGTTATTTGGTGACAACCCATCCACTTTTGCTTATATTGCCAACGCAAACAGCATGATCTTCTGGAGTACTGATTTGTTCACAAATAGAAAGGAAAACACATTCTGTAAATCTCTTTGCCAAGGGAAACAAGCCAAGGTATAATGTAGTTGTTCCTTTCAGGCTAGGTAGAAGAAAGGAGGAGCTGAACCTTCTGTGGGCGCATGCCTTCCATTCAGCATGTTTTGCGGAATGCCTGTTAGGCATTCTCCCTAGTTCGAGATGCCTTGGAGGCCACTGTCCTGTCTTGATTTAACTGAACCTCATTGAAAGAGATCCCTTCACACTGGGGAAGTTGTTCAGAACAGCTAAAAGATAAGATCCTTCACATAAAAAAAAAGAGTTGAATGTGGATTTTGAGTTTGACTACATCCACAGTACCTGTGATTATCACTTCTGTTATTTAGTTCAAAACTTATTAGAGGCTTTCTTTGGTTCCCCATGAAATTCTTCCATCTTTATTTTCATGGCAAACAGTAGCTCAGATGTCCCCTCCTCTGGGATGCCTCCCTAGATGTCACCAAGCAACATCAGCTACTCTTTCTGTCAGTGGCTCTTACTCTTGTCACTGGCATCACCAATGAGTGTTTGAATGTTCATGCCAAGGCTATTGAGAACAGACACCATGGGTCCCAGACATCAGCGCAGAGTTGGGCACGTGGCATAACTCACCAATGTTTGCAGAATTAAAGTGAGGGTCTATCCTCTCTTCCCAGGCCCTGAACAGAATCTTTGGAAAGCACCACCAAGCTTTCACTTAACCATCTCGGTGTAACCCAATGGGCTGCTTTGATGTGAGGAGCTTCAGCCACATGGCTCTGCTCTGCTGACATTTGGGTGTGTGTTCTCCAGAGCTCTGTAATATCTGAAAACTGATTTACACTAGCTTAAATCCAAGGCTTTGACACTTCAAAAATTTGAATTTTTCTTATTCAACCTAATAAATGGCTTTCCTGTGCCTAGGAGTTTATGGTTTATGTCCTGGGAGGGAAAAAAAGGGTAATAAAAAGAACATGGCCTTCTGGGTCACTCAATAGGTACTTAAATATTTGCTGTCAATTTGAGTCAATGATTCACAGAGTTGAACACATTAAATACACTACAAATAATGCATGCATTGAGTGCTTTGCTAAGTGGTTGACAGCTATGCTAAGTGCTTGCTTTGAAGTTTTATCTTCTTTAATCTTTAAAACTCTTTGAGATAGATAATCTAGTTAGTCCCATTTTACAGATAGGAAAACTGAAGTTCAGAGAGTTTAAGTAAGTCTCCTGATGCCACACAGCTTGTAAGTGTCTGAGCCATGATTTGAACCCTGCCATTTTGACTCCAGCAGGGTCCCTGCACATGGAATGCATTAGATAAATAATAGATGTGCTCCCCTTCCTGTTCCTGCTGCAATGGCCTCCTAAAGCCTTTGTAAAAAATAATACTGTTATGGAATACGCAGGCTTAAAAAATGTGATATATATTTCTATTTAGCTCCTGCCCCTCTGATCTTTCTCTAGTAATGTCTGGGAGCTACTGTATTCGATGAAAACAGAACTCCACGTCTCCAAGGGTACAGGCCTCCTGAAATGGAGAAGAGACCCCCAGCAAAGTGGTCTTTCCAGGAGACATCAAGTTCGGTCGTCACAATGACTCTCCTCTCATCTCCTCCTCACAGCATTGGACTTGCCTTTAAGATCTCCAGTTAAGAACAGCTTCAGCTGGGGGGTGGCACTGGGGGGTGGGATGGAAGCCAGAATTTGCCCTCCTAAATCTGGCCCGAGCGATAGAAGGCATCTTTGGCCTGAAGAAGTGTAATACAAAGAAAATCCTAATTGCTACAGCTAAGTAATTAGAAGATCCAACCTATAAATCATAGTGCGGCCACCCCTTTAATTATGTGCACAGTTCGGTCGGTGACTAATGCATCTTCTTTCCTAGATGAGCGTATTTAATATCCTGTGATGGCAACAAGTTTCAAGCTGATTTATCGTTATTTTGTTTGGTCAGATGATTTTTCTGCATTTTAATGTGTTTTGTGGTTACATATTTGCTATGAACAAACAATGCTTTTCCCAGGTAGTACGCTCTAAAATGCTGGCTGCATGATTTGTTTACTATTCTTTTAGGCCTCTCAGAAATCAAACAACATTATGTACTTATTTTTAAGTAGCTGCACTAAAATCTTAAACAGTCTCCTTAGAGCCCTTCTTTCTCTGGCAGTATGTACACATGCAATAAAATATTTGAAAAATTATCAATTTCCTTGAGTCTCATTCTGACACCTGAATAGGAAGTTTTGATATGAAACTCTAATAACCATATGACCAGCAGCATCCACTAACTGTGAGATGGTATCTGACTTCAAAGGTGCTAAGGACAACACGTTCTAGAATGCACATGGTATTACATTAGACACTCCACTGAAATTTTAAAAAGTAGTAATAATAATAAACAGAACATTTTAAACATGCACTGTAAAGGCTTATGCTCAGATCCAGTGAAGTGGTGGAAAGACTCCAGGCCTTGGAATCAGACAGAATTGGGTTCAAATCCCAACTCTGTCTCTTATTAGCTGTGTGGTGCAAGGTGAGTTTAACTTCACTGGAACTAAATTCCAGTAAAAAAGGAATCAGTTTACCTTCTTTGCACAGTTTCTCTGAGGATGAGAGACTTTGCCTGATGAGGACCCCAGCCTGGTACCTGGGATACAGTGGGTGCTCAGTGAGTGCTAGCTCCTATTGTAATTGTAACCCGAATACATTTGGGCCTTCCTGCTCACAGAATCCAAAAGAAACACGAATCAGATTTCGAAAGCCCTGGTGGTAATGTGTACATCCCTGAAGCACTCTTTCTTGAAAGGCTTCAAGAGGGGAAATCACACACACACACACACGCAGGCAAACTTCTAAAATAGCCTCTATTCTTCTTTCTCTCCAAAGTGCCCCATATTATTTTTCTCCCTTTCTATTTTCAAAACTCCAGCCCCACACCAGTTCCCCAAGACTCCTCTGATCCCTTTGGCTCCCTTCTCCCCACCCCCCTCAGGGGCTTTCTGTTTTCCAGCCAAAACTCAGCCCTCCCTGGCACAGGGAGAGTCTCCTGCTCTCAGCCCTGCGACTCCATCCCTGGCCTCATCTCAGCAAAAGCAAGACCAGGGGCTGAGCAGGAGAAAGCCTTCCTCTTTAGAAGGAGACAGGAGAGAGGCCAGAAAGTCTCATGCCCTGATATGTGTTGTCCAGGTAACACTCTCAGGTTATGTTCAACAGACATTATTTTAAAAAGCAAGCTACGCAATTAGAGTGTATGTTCTTTTTTGGGTTGTTGAAGAGAAGTGAATGATTGGAAAGTAAAAGAAAATAGTAGAGCAGGGAAGAAGGTGAGAATGACAATAGAAGGGTTAGGGGGCTGCAAAGGGGAGGAGAGAGGAGAGGGATACGTTATGGGGAGGCCCCTGAGAGTCACCAGCCGCCTTGGAGCCGATGGCTGTGTCTTCTGCTTCCATAACAAATCGCTGACTTGTCCAGAACATTTCTCACTTTCTCAGCACTTTTATGTGGATTGATTTATTTTCACAACAAATTTATTTATGTGTGTTGATTTATTCTCACACCCACCCCAGGAGGTAGGAACTTTAGTATCCCCATCCTACAGATGAGTCCACTGAGGCAGAGCAGATCTAAGAGACTTGTCTGAGGTCCCAAAGCCAGAACCCAAAGTCAGGCAGCTTGGCCCCAGGGCCCACATTCTTACCTGCAATGTTATCCAACACCCTGGGTCACAAAGAAAGAAACACAAGGACGACTTCAACACCGCAGATTAGCCTGCACCACATGAAGCCTTTTAGAAGAAAAGAAAGGAGGCCTGTGGCTGTGTAACTTGTTCCCCAGAGACCAAAACTGTTCTGGAACGTGATTGGTCCTTGGTAAACATCTGGGGACAGACAGACAAGTGTGTCCAGTGGGACGGGAATGAATTTTAGCACGAGAGGAGAAAGGTAGGGATCTCTCTGCCACCATGCAATGGAGAATTTTCACCATGCAATGGAGAATTTTCAACATGAAACCCTACTATTGGCCTATTTAAAATTCTACTATGAAAATGACAGAGTTTTCAATATGAAACCCTACTATACTGGATAGGCCATAGTAGGGTTTTGTGTTGAAAAGTAACCAACCAGCCAGAAAGATACAAAGCTAGCAAACGTTTCATGGTGGTTTGGGGTGAGTGGAAGTTGCTTTTTTTGTTTTTCCTTTTAAAAATATGTCCTGAAAGCGTAAGGGATATTTCTTTAGAATAAACCCCCTTATGAATTACACGAATATCCCAACATCAAAGGATGTGAGGAGAAGCATCAGGCATGGCACCTGGCATACGAACAACATCTCCCAGCAGGACATTGCAGAGAAAACAGCAGAGGATGTCCAGATACTTTAGTTTTGATTTTGTTTTAAAGGAGCTTATAAAGGATAAGGAGGACTTTTCTAAATTTCTGGTGTAGGGGCTTGGTTTAAACAAATGCCATTGAAATCCAGTAATAGAAACCCTAAATCAGCTGTAGCCTCAGGGGACCTCTTTGCCCCTGTGGACTTCAGAATTGTCACTGTGCTTCTTGATGGAATTCGAAATAAAAGCAGAGGAGTCATTGCAGAAGTCCATTTTAAAAAAGATTTTTGTGTGTGGTTTTTCCTACCCAGTGCTAGGTTTGGGATTAGCATCCAAAAATGACGGTTATTTCTTTCTAGCCAGCTCTAATTCTGAATCTGTCAAGGGATACTCGTCCCATTTAGTGCTGAGAATTTCACAGGCGGTAAACAGCATCTGGGCATCACTTACCTCCTTTGATGTTGAACACAATTTACAATGAAAGCTTTGG
Source organism: Pongo abelii (assembly GCF_028885655.2). Classification (NCBI taxonomy): domain Eukaryota; kingdom Metazoa; phylum Chordata; class Mammalia; order Primates; family Hominidae; genus Pongo; species Pongo abelii. The sequence goes on along the minus strand of NC_071993.2, from coordinate 125,493,089 downwards.
GAGACATTTAAAACCATGCAAGATCCTAAATCATTAAAGGAATGTGGTGCTAGACTTTAAAAATGATAATTGAATGCATTCAACAATAAAGCTGCCAAATCTTAGTGGCCTGTTTGCTAGAGGCTCTTTTGGAGAAACTGAGCTAGATTTAACAACAACAACAAAAAGCACATGGTAGAACTTCTCAAATAAGAAATTGTTATTACTTGAATTAAACACAGATAGAGGCAGGTAAAAATAAAAAGAAAAATAGATGCGCTAATAACATCCAAAATACCAAACAATCAGAATGTAATCGTACTGGACACCTTTTGGAGTGTGACCCAATTATCCTTCTACTTCTCTGAGTCCCTGTAACTGTCTGGCCCATAAATCTATCACCTCTTTTCCATAGGCCAAATGCAGCTTGGTTTGCTTGGGACATTCCTAATTTATGTCTTTTATCCTGATGTAAATAAAAAAAATTTTATTTTAGAAAACTTTGAAAATGTATAAAAATATACACAATAGAATAATAAGACTCCGTGCATCTTCATTTCTTCTCCTATACTATTTTTGTTTGTTGGTTTTTTTTGTTTGTTTTGTTTTTTTTTGAGACAGGGTCTCACTCTGTCACCCAGTCTGGAGTGCAGCGGCACGATCATAGCTCACTACAGCCTCGATCGCCTGGGCTCAAGTGATCGTCCTGCCTTGGCCTCTCAAAGTGCTGAGATGTGCCACTACGCTTGGGCTTCCTGTGCTATTTTTAAACAAATCCCAGGCATCATTATTATAAAAGATAAGACCATAAGAGAAAGCATAACCATAATACTATCATCACACTGAAGATTATGGAAAATAATTTTGTAATATAATGAAATATCAAGCGCTAAAAATATAACTTTTCTCATAAATGTTATAAATGTGATCTTTTTAAAGTTTTTTTTTGTTTGAATTAGGATTCAAACAAGCGCATGCATTGATATGTCTATTAAGTCTTTTTTCATCTTTAGGTTTCTTGTATCTTTTTTCTTTCAATTTATTATTTTTGCATCATAATTCATGAATTTAAGTTTATTTTATGTGTTTTAATTTATTACATCTATTATCCTTATTGGTACTCAAATTGTTCCATGTTTGGCCAGTGGGCATATCTTCATGTTGGCTCTTGAGTTCTTTGACAAGATCCCAATAGTCTTTGATAGCTTCCTTGCTTCTGATAGAACAGGATGGTCCAGGCTTATCTTGTGCGTTTCCTGCTGCGGTCCTGGAATCAACTATTGCTCCAACAAGTCCTGTTTTCCTTTAGCAAGGCAGTATTTAGAGACCACGATCTGGGCACTTGAGATGTTCATTCATTGGTCATGGTTTCTACGCCTTTTCAATGGATATAGCTAAGACAATTTTAAAGATAAAACATAACATGAGTTTATGCTGAAACTTCCACCTCAAGTTCAGGATTACAAGATTTTTACTTTAAAATTTTGATCTTATATTTGTATCTTCATGTTCTCATGCCAAGAATCTTGAATCACCAGTCCTTATGTCACTGCCTGTCCTGACATTTCGATCACACGAAGCTTATTATTGAAGAGATTCCTCAGGAAGAGCACATGAGAAAAAAATATTTTGAGTTTTTAATGTTCTTAACAGTTTACACTCACTATTTATACTTTAATATAAATTTGGCTGGATACAAAATATAAAATCACATTTTCTTCGCTTGGTTATATTACATATATCACATCATTTTCCTTTGATATAAAGCATTGTTATTCAAAAGTCTGATGATAATCATATTTTCTTTCCAAGTGACTTGTCTTTTTTGTCTGAATGCCTGAAAGATTTTCTTCTTAAAGTCTGGCAGATTTTCAAAACTACATTTCAGTGTTGGTTTTTCTGAGCTTTCTTCCCTCCCTCCTTTCCTTTTTTCCTCCCTCCCTCCCTCCCTTCCTTCTTTCCTTCCTTCCTTCCTTCCTTCCTTTTTTCCTTCCTTCCTTCTCAAGTCCATGCTATGTCCTTTCAATGTGCAGTTTCAAGTGACTTTTTATTTCAGGAAACTTTTCTTCAATTCTTGATTTCAGTATTTGATCTACTCCACTGCTTGGGTTTTCTTCTTCGAGGTGGGGGGACTCCTATTATACCTATGTTGCTTTTCTTTTTCTGTCCCATCTCCTATATCCATCATTTTCTTTTGAGTCCTTTTCATCTCTTTATTTATTTCTAATTTAAAAGACTTTTGCCTTTTTGCCTTTACATTTCATAAGGCATTATATGTTGTATTTATTCACTTTTGTATTTTCTACCATTTATTCTTCATTTATTGAGTAATTTATTACTTTATTTCTAATTTTTTCCCGAGTTCTGTAACTTCATTTCTAGATTTAAAAAATCTGACCTATGATGTTTAAAATATTTTCCATAATTTTATATCATTTTCTTTATTTCTTTTAGCTTATTTTGAAATAGTAGCTGCATTTCTTATCAATTTTGAGGGCATGTTTTCTGACATGCTACTTATTCTCTTCTTTATTCTCTTATTTAAAATAAAAACTTTGGGATTCAACCACAATTGTATTTTCTTGGTCATTATTATGTAAAATTAATTTCTTTCACTTTAAGGAGGGAGTGGGGGAGTTAGAGTACATCCTCAATATCCTCATTTCAAAGCTCTAGAGCTCTCTCTTCTGATTATTTTGCATGGAGTGATTTAAAAACTATGGCCTCATACTTCAGAGAACTGCCCCTGATGTTGCCTGCCCACAGTTTTTATCTGGATCTTATTTTTTTCTTTGCTGTCCCTGTCCGATTCTGGATCAACTCCCAATGTTTCTTCTAGGTGAGGAGCTTTGTCCTAAAAGGAGACATTGCTTTGTTTGTTTGAGAGTTTATAGGACCCAGACTACAGCAGCCCTCTGGACAGCTTCCACAAATCTTTGCACTCACCTGAGAACTGGAGTATGCAAATATCCCTCTCACTTTCAGTTGCTATTTTCAAGTGGACCTGCCACATTTTCAGTATGTGTCAATGGCGGAATCTGTGGATTCTCCTGTTCTCAGGTCCTTTGATGCCCCATAGCTTCCTTTTGCTTCCACCTACATGGATGCCATGCAGATCTTGTAGCTCTCCTGAAGATTTAGTTGCCTTTGGAATTTATGGAGATTCCTGTCACTTAGGTTTTCTTTTCTTTTGTTTTTTTTTGGTAGATATTGCTCATGGGTTTTGATTTTGCTATCCTTGTTGCTCTAACCATGATTATGGGAAGGTTGGGAAATTAAAAAACGACACTGCTACTACTGCATATTCTCAGTGTTTCCTCCCAGTGTAATTCTTAATAGCACCGCCTTTACTTTCAGAAGTGAAGTTTGGATAGTAAATTTCATGGTTACCCTACACATCTTCAATCAGGAATCCAAACAACTCTTGAAAACCAAAAGATTTTCTAACTCATTTGGGGCAAATTCCAACCTGATCTGAATTTATTTGACTGCAAAACCCGTGCTAGCCTGATCTGAAGATGTTTATAATTTTTATTTGTCTCATTTATTATGAATAGTCATACATTTCCTGAAGAAATGTTCATGTCTTTAATTTTAGAATGTGACCTCAGACCCAGTGGTGATGTTATATAATATACAGTATATGAACCACATTGACGTTATACAATATGAAAAGCTGTGAAAAACAAAACACATTTGTACCCAAACATTTCAGATAAGGAATTGCAGACCTGTAAGATACCTCACCCCCATTGCCATTGAAAATTATATCAGGACGGACATCAATCCCAAGCCAGGTGATTAGATTTTCTCTCGCTGGAATTAGGAACAGGAGCTCTGGACTACTGCGGGTGCTGGTTTATAGACAAGTGCTTGAACTGAAGAGACCACCGTATCACCTGGGGAGACAGTGTCTAATTCATGTGTGCAGAGAGACAGAAAATGTTAACTGAAGACACAAAGAGGTGCACAAAACAGATCTAAAAAGGTCAACTGTGAAAAGAAACCATAGGACTGGAGGCAGAGAGTAAATATTGCCTATGCTAGCTTTTTCATTCGTGATTTCAATCACTCATGAGTGAATTTCTCATTGCTTCCCCCACCTCCACCAGACGCTTTCCTCTAAGGCAGATGTGAACATCTAAAAATAGTCTAAAAGGGCAGCTGCTGAGGTGACAGAGGGGCTGACCAGGATAGTCTCATAGAAATTTCAAGGAGCCCTTAGTTTAAAAGAAATTGTAATTCATTCATTCTGCCAATAAATATTTATGGAACCCCTTCATATGCTAGGCACTGTTCTAGACTCCCAGATTGTGGCAGGGAGAAGAACAGGACAAAATTCTGGCCTTCACAGAGCTGACATTGCCCCTGGCAGAAGACAGAAGATAAATAAACAAATCAGTCTGATGGACACGAAAAATGAAGAATGATAAATCAGGAATGGGGAGAGGGGATAGATTATGTGTGGGGTGAGGTTTGAGCTTTTAAACAAGATGGTCAGAAAAGGGGAAAGTATTCGAGGACCAGGTGAGACAGGTAGCAGGGCCGGCCAGGTGATGGTCAGGTAAGACTCAGGGAACGGTTCTCCTAGGCCACTGCAGGGACTTGGGCTTTTACTGTGAGTGTGGTGGGAGGTGGATGGAGAGTTCTGAGCCCAGGACGGCTGTGATCACTCTGGCTGCTGGGTAGTGAACAGACTGAAGGAGGTGGGGCAGGAGACAGGAAACCCGCTGCTGCAGGAATTCCAGAAAAAGGTGGTGGTTGCTGGGTCCTGGGAGGTGGAGTGGAGGTGGGGTTCTGTGCTCAGGACCACAGGCGCTCCTCTTGCTCCCCTGTAGTCAGATTTGCCAGGGTCTTCTTGGGAGTTCTAACAGTGTGTGATTTTTATGATAATTACCTGCTGCAGGTTTATAGGCGTCCTGTCCCATGTTTGATGTAGCAATTTATGAAACAATGACACCATTTCATACCTTTCATCTTAAGATTTGAAGAGGATGACACATTTTCTGCTCTACAGAGGCCAATTAATTAACTTGATTCCAGCCTCTCCACAGAGAAGGGTGCTACCATTCCCATTTCAGAGCTGGTAAACTGAGGCCCTGTGCTGCTCTGTGAAGTCCCTATTACCCCCCATTCTTTCCCCTGCACCTCATGAGCGGAATTTTGATTTCAGAATATCCTCATCCAAACGTTTTTGAACTTCTGGAACTTACATATAGCTAGCAATGGGAATGATTTAATCTGGAATCTTCATGGTGGGGAACGGAGTAGGAATTCTAAATAGGAAGTTGAGCTCCCCTCCCAGCCATATTCAGGAATGAAGATTCTAGAAACCCCATTCAGTGGAACTACTTCTCATGCACATTTAACATGGGCAAGTTTCAGCTGTACGTTGGAAGAGAAAAGGCAGAAGAGGGGCGGCCAGCAGGGGCATGTTCCCAGGGGAGGTGAGTTGTGCACGTGTTTGCCTGGCTTGGCGATTCTGTGTCCCATCCACTTGAGAACATCGGCAGTGACACCGTGTCCTTAGTGAGTCCCAGTCCCAATTTCGAGCTTCTTGCTTCTCCTAGTATGAGACTTGTATTAAAAGATAAGCATCTTGGGTCCCTAAGTCTAAGTCAGCTATTTCATCATCTGGTGTCCAGTCAAAGAAACAGTGATTTATTCCTATGCTGGAGGAAAAACTGCCTATGCTAAATGGTCTGGTAAGTCCGTGTTTCCCAGGAGAGGCTTGGTACAATCTTGCACTCTATGGGCAACGTGAGGCATTCTCAAAATAATGTGGGTTTGCACTGTGTGCCCCTCTCATTCCTAATTCTCTGTTGTGGGGTCTTCAGCTGAGGGCCAGAAGCCTTCCAAAGTGGATCTAAGAAGAAGTGGGTGCTCCAGAAGAGAGTGGCCCTTTGTGTGTCATTAGAACTGATGCCCACTTGTTTGCCAAGAAGCAGTCAGGTTTACCTTGGCATTCTTCTTCCAAAGTCATGGTCACGAGTAACTATGTGGGCTGATGCACGTCTAGGGACTTAGGACAGCAGGGTAGGCAAGGATTCTTCTTTGGATTCAGGACAGATTTAATCATCTTTCCTTCTTGAGAGTGAGAAGCTGCCTCCTCCAGCCTGTATCTGTTCCCTTGCTTTCTTCGTGGAGGAGAAAAAAAAGGCAGTACCGGTCTCATATACATGTGTGTCTTTTCTGATTGGTCTTGGTTTCAGCAACAGGCCAGCTGGCTGTTTAGGAAAAAAAATAAAGAGCTCAATGCACATTGCCTGTGTGGGTCTGAATTCTACCCGTCTGCCAAGGACTTTGAAGGCACAGCATCTGCATCCACGGCTGTCATGGGCATTCAGGCTCTTGGATAACAAGATAAAGGGCAAAAGCTGAATTTTCTTGTGCCAAGAGGAGGAAGAATATCAGAGCCAAGAAGATCAAACCACTGCTGCCGAGAGTGGCTAAATGGTACCCATTAACCTCTGTCAGTGCTAGAGTCCTGGAAGGGGAATTTTGCCAGAAATCAGGCCTGAATGTAAAACAAGGTTTGGCTGGCTCAGGATAACCATAGGACAGGGGAGGGGTATGGGAATTTACAGTGAAAGAAGCTAAGCTGTTCCATCCCCGTCTGCAAGGATGAACCCCAGGGTTAGAATCAAGCATATTGTGAACTGATGGGATGCAGTTCCGTCCCTCATCCCGTGGAGGAAGTGGACAAAGGGAGTTCCTGCTTGTTGTGGTCACGCTCCTGGCAGGCAGCCACTTCGGATGGGGCTATGCCTGTCCTGGCGGGCCGGGAGTTGGCCACGTCGGGTGTCTGTCTTCTGCGAACTGTTTCCATGCTTCCTGCTCCTGGCATCTGGGGGACTTGCAGTTTTCTACCCCGGCTCAGATTTGTTGGCTCTGTTCTTCACTCTGGCGAGAAAAGAATACTCACCACATGTTAAACGACGGATATATTGAAACTAGGATATCCAGTTCTTTGCTAGAGAGAAGACTGGAGGAACAGATCACGTGAGGATACCATTTGAAAGGCCGTAAGCAAGCAAATACCCCAAAACCACTCTGCAAGAGATTCCTTCTCCTTATTCTTTGATGGGCTGTCAAGCCTGGCTTAGCTTCTTAGCAAAAACCACCTTTGCCCCCGGCTAGTGAAACTGGACTAATAAATTTGGGTGTTCACCAAAGCCACCCAAATAAGCCAAAATACTGCACTGAGCTCCATGCAGCAGTTATTAACAAAAGCCACTTATTCCAAAGCAAAGAGCCCTAAAACTAGGCCGAGAGCAGTGCACTTCCACTGTCTGAACAACCCCCCTTTTCTTAGAGTTGTTATTTCTGATAAGTTCTGGATCTTGTATTATTTGCGTTTTCTTTTTCTAGTCATCTAGTTTTTTAAAAAGCTGATAACTTCTTGCAGGAGTCAATTATGTTTTTATCGAATGTAGCAGATCTGCAGAATCCTAGGCTTGGATGAAGTCTTCCTGTTCGATGCCACCCTGCCTCTCTGACAGGGAAGGAAAGTGGCAGCTCATTATTAGAAGGTATTTTATTTTATTTTTTAGAGATGGGGTCTGGCTTTGTTGCCCACACTGGAGTGCAGTGGCATGATCATAGCTCCCTGCCACCTTAAATTCCTGGGCTCAAGCACTTCCCAGATTCCTCCCACGTCAGCCTCCCAAGGAGCTAGGACTAAAGGTGCATGCTACCATGCCCAGCTGATTTTGTTATTTGATGTAGAGACAGTGTCTTGCCTTCTTGCTCAGACTGGGAATTCCTGGGCTCAAGCAATCTTCTAGCCTATGCCTCCCAAAGTGCTAGGACTACAGGTGTGAGCCACTGTGCTTGGCTTTAGAAGATTTTTAGTAAAAGAAATTCAATCAGCAATTTTTGAGCGTATGTATTGTAGAATAGTGCTTTTAAAATCGTAGGTGAGCAGTTCCATGAGCAGTTCAGGACCAGCATAAAAAGAAATCAGTGAACTAGAATCAAGCAGAGTGCACAGATCAGCTCAACTCACATACAATGAAGGTCAGATTTGCTTCTCGAAATTTTGTTCCAGTCGCTTGTATACAAATGTGACCGGATCACAATGGAAAGCACGCTGCTTATAGCAGTTCATAATCAAGACAGCTCAAAAGTCATCGTGCATAAGCGACTTGGGTTCTAGTCTCAATTCTGACACTGCTTCTGTGACCTTGGGCAAGACTCTTACGGGTCTCTGTCTCTCATCTGTAAAATGAAGCAATTGTCTATGACGTTTCCTCAGTTCTAAAATCCAATGACTAAATACAATTCCCAAATAAATCAATTTCAACATTCAATAATTATCAGTCACAAAAAAAGAAATTGCTCAACATTGTCAATGTCTGTCTTTCAGGCTTTGGAAAGACATGCTTCCCCAGGAGCCCTGAAGTGTGCAGACCATGCACATGAACGAAGCCCAAGATGGGGGAAGCCACTTCATTAAACCAACTTGGCTCAGGGGCAGTCTCTTTGGACTTCCAACAGAAGTTTAGTACCAGATTTCTCTGGTTACACTACAATTATATTTTGGTTATATTTGAAAATACACACAAATCCTCTTTGGGATGATGGGAGAGGGTGGATGGAGAAGGGCAAATAATTGCTCAGGAAATGCTGAACTTGGTTAATTTGGAAACCACTCCCAGCTAATGTTGAGCCTTGGGACACTCACAGTTCCTGCTTTGTATTATGACGAATAGAATGTCAAAAAAAAGCATTGATCTAATAAGAGCAACTAAGGAGACCAAGAGTAAGCCAGGCCTCTCGGTGGAGAGTGATTGAAAGCTTCTCATTTCTAGGCCAAGGTTCTTTCAAAGCAATCTTTAAAACTACTGATTCCTTCATTTATAAATTCGTAAGGGCCTAAGAGCATAATTTGGAAGGCACCTCACACTATTACTTATATCTCATAATGCTTGTTGGGTATCATCTTCCAAATTAATATATCCCTGAATTCACATACAGAAAAACCAGGGCATCTCAGGCACAGCTGGGAGAAGTCAGCTGTGTTCTGGGATTTAAAACATATATCTTTAGGAATGGGTTCTGTTATATAGCTGCTGTGTGGATTCCAGGAATGAAAGTGAGTTCAGATTCTTAAATCTTAGGTCTAAATCTAAACTTGAGGTTTGCAACAATAAAGCAGGGTAGGTTTGTTAGGATTATCTTTGTTCATTATCCTTTAATCTTACCAGTGAATTTTGTAGTCACCAAAATGTCAGAATGGGAAGGAAGCCTGCCAACAACCTCATTCAACACCCTTATTTTCAGAAGAAGATGAGGCACCCATTTCTAGCCACTTTTTTTTTTTTTTTTTTTTTTTTTTGAGATGGAGTCTTGCTCCATTGCCCAGGCTGGAGTGCAATGGCACCATCTCGGCTCACTGCAACCTCTGCCTCCTGGGTTCAAGCGATTCTCCTACCTCAGCCTCCTGAGTAGCTGGGATGACAGGTGTGCACCACCACCCCTGGCTATTTTTTTTGTATTTTTAGTAGATACTGGGTTTCACCATGTTGATCAGGCTGGTCTCAAACTCCTGACCTAGTGATCCGCCTGCCTCAGCCTCTGAAAGTGCTGGGATTACAGGCGTAGGCCACTGCGCCCAGCCTCTAGCCGCCTTTACTATGTGTGCATGCATCAAATGCCTTTAAAGAAATATTATTTTGCTCTTGAAGATTGAATTATCAGTAATTAGTTGGCTAATTGTAAATGGAGTTTTGCTTTGTGTTGACTTTTGCAATCTTGAATTTCAGTATTGGCAAAACACAGTGCCTACCAATGCCATAGAAAAATCGGACACCTTCTATCCATGACCCAGTCCCCTCAAAACTTAAAACCAGAGATGCTTTAACATATACAAGAAACATTTGGGGTGGGGGGTGGGGCAGGTGGGAGTTTTATTAGCTTTGATTTTGACCCTGTTCTCATAAGTTATGCAAAATGTGTCATTTATATGAACAGCCCAGAAGAGCAGTTGCCAGCTGTAATATAAAAAATGATACCACAGAAACTGAGACCTGGTTGTGGCAGATACTCTGTCAAAGGAATGATTTATAATCTGGAAATACAAGCAGCAAGAGAGGCCCACCAGCTAGGGCTGTATCATCTAAAGCAATCAAATCCTGCAAATATAAAGCAATTTTGTATTACCATTTCCAAGTGCTCCCCACAATAAGGACTCTTGTATGCCCAAGTTTAATATTCAGAGCAGAAACCACAAACTCTAACAGCCGCTCCTGGTCAAGATAGTTAATAACAGTTCCCAGGCAAAGGCAGGCTGTAATAGCATCACTCCAAGCAGCTGGGGATTTGCTTGTATGTCAGCCTCTCTGAAAACTAGAAAACGATGGTGGGTCAGACATCCATTCGCTTTATATATTGATATAATTTCATCAGAATTTATGATGTGGGAATTATTGCACAGGCAAGAAATGTAATCTATCCTTCATCTCACACAATGCAGAAAAGATATTATGTTTTTGAGAAAAATATACTGACTTGTTGAATCAGATTATGCACGTGCAACCCTAATGGATTTCAATATTCCCTTGGACAAGTCATTGCTATTTGCATTGTATGTATTAAATTGGCTTGTATATAAGACGTTTTTACAAATAATAAAGAATTCTAATGCCATTTCTTCTTTCATTTTCTCAAGTTCTGGCATGTGCGTTTATTCTGGTAAATTTTAAACATCTGTGCATGTGTAATAGCTTATTCTAATTTCTCTAGCCCATATTTAGACTCTTAATATCTAAATATTGCAGTAACATATATAATTCTCTTTCATCTCTGTGAAGAGTTTGTGAAGCTTCAATTGTCAAGTCGAATAAATGCTGATAGCCTTCAAAGACCATTTTACAGATGATCATGACAGTGAGTCCATTAGCCCTTCTATTGTTTGGGCCTTGAAGCCATATTGATTACCTTGAATTCTATAGTCTCCTTCCAATAGGAATCTGAATATAAAATATGTTTTTAAATTAAGTGCTTTCAAGGTGGCACTTGTTTCATCTAGAACTAAACATTCCTCAAATCCAAAATTCTTTTTATGTGTTTCAAGGAAGAAATGACATCTTACAAATTCAGAGCAGTGCCCCAAACCCACTTGCATCCAGAAGCATCTTTTCATAATCCTTTTTTTTTTTTAAATTTGAGACGGGGTCTCTCTCTGTCACCCAAGCTAAAGTTCAGTGGCATGATCTTGGCTCACTGTAACCTCTGCCCCCATGGTTCAAGTGATTCTCCCACCTCAGCCTCCTGAGTAGCTGAGACCACAGGCACACACCACCACACCTGGCTATTTTTTTTGAATTCTCAGTAGAGATGGGGTCTTGCCATGTTGCCCAGGCTGGTCTTGAACACCTGAACTCAAGCCATCTACCCACCACAGCCTCCCAAAGAGTTTGTAATACTTTTTGATTTATGACCATGGTTAATCCAGGCAGTCAAAAGTCACGTTATAATCATTCTAAAATGGTTCTGTTGAATTGCAAATACATTGTAGAGTTAAAATCCACATAATCTGGAACTTAATTTTTTGATAATATGTACCTAAAAGAAGGTGTATTTAATCCAAGTAGGAAAAACTGATGTTTAATTGGCTGGTGTCTCCAAATAATAGTAGTCATTCTTCGTTTTGTATCTATTGCCACACACCATTCCAGGGGCCTAATGTACGTTATCTCTGGTCCTCATCTCCCTCTACTTTGAGGTCACCATTTTGACCCTCATTTTGCAAATGGGGGGATGAGCATTGAGAAAGATTAAGTGCCTTGCTCAAAGACACATGAGTAGTGAGGGGTAGAGCCTGCATTTGATCCAACATAGATCCCAGAGCCTGTGTTCTTTTTAGTGTCTCTTGCAGCTGCCCCTTTCTGAAAGCTGGCCAGTCCTTTCAACTGTTTTTCGAATACCCAAAAGCCATGCCCAACTCTTTCTTCCTAATTATCTCCCACTGTAGAAGCTTGAAAGTCTTTTATGTGACATAACCAAATGTCTGTGGAGATGGGTAGGGTTCAGGAAGCCATTTGTTTCCTTAAGGAAAGAAGACTAGGATCAGGAGCAGCTGAACGGCCCTAATTCTTTGCCTTCTTTTTGCCTTGAACAAGAATGCAGTAGCTGGTGCTGCAGCAGCCAGGTTGCAACCATGAGGTAGAAACTGAGAGCATTTCAGGCATGTGGACGTGACATCACTGAGCAAAGAAGCCAGTGCCTGCAGCCTCCCACCTCCATATGTCTTATTGTGCAGGAAAAACAAACTCCTGTCTAAGATGTTTTAAGTAGGAATTTTGTAGGCAAATGTCCACTAAGGTACACCCACCACCACAGAAAATTTTCCACTATGTGGAAAATTCATTCAGTCCCTTGTTTCTCATAGGCGAGACCAGGGGAGGGTTTTCTTACCCCTAGGCTTCTGGAGGGTAGGATCTAGTGAGGAAGTCTGTGTGACTGGCAGCTAGGCAGAAGCCACATGTGGGATGTTTGAAAGTTCAGGTGACCCTAGGCACAGCTGCGAAAGTCTCAGGAGGAGAGAACACCAAACAATATTTACTTTTCCTTGAGAATCACGTCAACATCTCACTCCCTACATCTGTTCTTGTCTTTTGAGAGGGTCCTTGATCACTAAATAATAATGTGTTTGGATAAAGTTGCCGAGCTGTAAAGCCTCATGGGATTTAACTTTTCTTAATCTCATTCCACTAGTCTTGTCCATCCTGATTTCCGTCCTGGTTGCTCCATGAAGACAGGGTTGCTGGGTTTAGCAAATAAAACGTCAAGACACATTTGAATTTCAGATAAACAACAAATACTTTTTTTTTAGTTCAAGTATGTCCCATGGAGTGTAAGTATATCCCATGGCACATTTAAGACATATTTTATCTGGCAACTGTCCTTGAGGACTCTGTCCTCAGCACAAAGGATTTGTACCAGGTCATGCCTCAAGGCCCTTTGTCATTCCTGTACTCAACAACTCCACGTCATCTGTTTGCTTTATTTTACTTACCCATCTTTACCAACTGTTACTGAATTTTATCTTTTTTTTCTATTAAAGCAGTTTTTATAAGTAAAGTTCCTCTTCCAAGGAAACCAATAATTATTTTCTTTATTAAACAGAACAAGCTGGTAGAAAAATGCTTTGCATATTGAAACTTCTGCATCCTAGAATGTGGCCTTAATGACTATATTTTACCAACAACTGTTTGTGTATAAAAATAAAAAACGTAAGTATCAAACTGCTGAAAATGTAACACGGTGTCAAAATTATTAGTACACAATGAATTTCCCTGAATATAAAAGCAAAAAAAAAAAAAAAGAGAGAGAAAAGTTGGAAAACTTGGCAAGGAGCATGAATGACAATTTACTAAGCAATAAAAAGGGAGGTGTACAAGTGATCAACAAACAGGAGAACAAAAGTGCAAATAATAATACAGCAAGAAAGAATTAAAGAAACAAAAAATTAAACAGCAATATGCCATTTTTTAACCTTTTTTTTCCTTCAACTTTTAGTTTAAGTTCAGGGGTACTTGTGCAGGATGTGCAGGTTACATAGGTGTATGTGTGCCATAGTGTTTTGCTGCACAGATCATCCCATCACCTAGTTATTAAGCCCAGCATCCATTAGCTGTTCTTTCTGATGCTCTCCTTCCCCAAACCCCTCTTTACTGATTAAAAAAAAAAAATCCTACTTCTGCTCAGCCCCTCCACTTCTGATGCCTGATGGGTGATTTCCATCTCCCAACCTTTGGCCCTTTGCTGTGGGTGGATCTACCAGGAACTCCTTCTTTCCATACATGTGAGTCCTATGAAGCCCTCCTCCAGCAGGCATGGCCATTGAGGACAGTTCCCGCCCACACGAAGGTGGGAAGCCAATCTCTCCTATATTAATGGACATGGCAGCTTTATTCTCACTTTGATGATGAAACGTTATTGTTCATACATTTATTTATTGGACACACAGCAATTGAGCATATGCTACATGCCAGGCAGTATGGGGAAGAAATGACTAAGTCATGGTGCCTGATTTTGAAGATCCCACGATGACTTGCAGAGATGAACTAAAAACAAATGATGATGATGCAGTGCTACCAATGCTAACAGACAATGCCTCAGAGGACCAGAGAAGAAAGGGCTCTCTGCATTCACCAGGGACGTAAATGCTGCTCCTCTAGCATGGCTGCTCTTCTCCTGTCCCCTACCCAAATCCAGTCTTTTCCACTGGCTGGATTTGTATACAATTTCCTGCTGACCCGTCACCTGCCTTATTGATTCATGGCGCCACTCTGGCACCTACTCTGGGAATTCCCAGAGGGCAGCACAGAGCCCTTTACGCCTGCCTGTCTCAGCACAATGAAGGTCCTCAAAAATATTTGAAGAGTGAGACATTAATGTGCTTTTTAAAGCAGGGCTTTCTTAAAAATGGAGGAAGTGAGAGGATTACGTGGCTTTTTAAGGGCTATGGCACAAGTACGTTTCTGAGCAACAATTAGAGGTCACAGCTTTGAAATTTATGGTCACTTGGTAGAGTCAGGCAAGAATTGAATACACATAATTTCCAACTCCATCTAAAGCAGAATATCTCTGGGCCATTTCCTGCTAGTTACCTCGAAACAGACCTAATGTGTTGCTTTTAAGCATTCCTAAGCTACACAGTATTTATTTAAGTACTTCCAACGTGGAAAGCCTTCTTCTCTCCTGCAATGTGTCATCACATCTCTTTAGGGGTCCCTGTTGGGATCCTTTCCACTGGCCAGGGTCTCTGCACACTGTATGTATTTAGAGAAGCACTTCTTCCTGTTTGACTATTCTGTAGGTCTGTTTTTACTTAACAGCACACAAGACTGGAAATGCAGCTGTTAGATTCATCTGGCCTTGGTGCAATATGTCTACTTTACGAGTAAGATGACTGAAATTTACATTTTTGTTACTTTTCAATGCAGGCAGGCATTTAACTCCTATTTGCAAGATCTTTCCAGAACATATCTCAAGAGACCCAACTACTCCAATAATGATGCTGGTCATATTGGGGCAATGTGAAAAGAAGAATTAACTCTATTACTGTAGTTTACTTTTAACAGTCATGTAGGGATAAGGGGCTAACGGTGGGCTCACAGTAGACCAGGCAGGGCTGCGAAGTGTGGCTGACTCCCCTCCTGCAGCTCAAGGCCCTAATCAGATTGTCCAGTTGAGTTGTGTGGCTTAGATGACGGGTGCTTGCACACAGAAAGCTGATGAAAAGGCAGCTCTTATAGATTTTCTTTGGGGAATTGTGCTTTACTTACTTCAAGAATGCTCAAAAACAATACTGATTGTCATTACTGCCCGAGAAAATTGATAGCTGTTAGCATTTTAAATTTGTCCCATGTCAAACGGGTTAAATGACAGAATGATTCGTTGATCTAGTTCATGCTGCAGAACACCAGATTTGGATGAAGTCAGTTAGAATATATCTCATGGTCAGCCTTTTCATGTTTGTTTGTTTCCCATTGTTATTGTAATCTAAGCTTGTATTGCTACAGACACTGTTTATTGCAAACCTCCTAACTGTTCTGTTGCCTCCTTATCCATCCTCCAAACAAGTCCTTTAAAAGTATCTCCTTTAGAGAGAGACATTTAGAATGACAATCACACAAGAACAGTAGCAAACCCCTCCTTTAAAATTCCATTTAAAAAATCGTCAATGTTACCTGAAACACAGGCCACTTTCAGAAATTTCAGCAAAGATTGGAAGGTGAAATTTAAGAATGCATGAATAATCAGAAATAAAAGTAGCTTTGAAAAAAAGGTTTGAGCCTGGGCACAGTGGGTTACACCTGTAACTACAGCACTTTGGGAGGCTGAGGTTGGAGGACTGCTTGAAGTTAAGAGTTTGAGATCAGCCTGGACAACATAGTGACACTCCACCTTTACAAATTACAAAAAAAATTAGCAAGGCACAGTGGCTTGCAACTGGCATCTATAGTCCCAGCTACTCAGAAGGCTGAGGTGGGAGTAAGGTTGTTCGAGCCTGAAGTTTAAGGCTGCAGTGTCATTGCACTCCAGCCAGGGACAGAGCAAGAACCTGTGTCAAAAAAAAAAAAAAAAAAAAAAGAGAGAAAACTTAAGAAGAAAAAAAAGAACTTGTAAGACTGTACCTGAAATGCATGTTTATAAAAAAATCAAAATATTTCTGAGAATGACTGGAATCTATATTCAAAGATATAACCAAAGATGCATGGTTATTAAACATCTTCATCTTATTTATCCTCATATGGGAAGAAAGAGAGAAAGGGAGGGAGAGAGGGAGGAAAGGAGAAAGGCAGAGAGAGACAGAAAAGGCAGAAAACTGAATCAAAAAAAGAAAACAGCATTAGCTTATCATTGGAAGTAATAAAAATTAGAATTAAAATATGAAAATTAGATCAGTAGAGAAGATAAAATGAAGTCATATAAGCTGAATATATAGCAAAAAGTATATAGAACTGGAGGGTAGAGAATGGATCCTAGGTGGGTGATTCCTGAAGAGAGGAATATGTGTGCACGTGAGACTATAAATTGAGAAGGCTATAGGGTTGATGTGCTATAGACAGGGACTAACACTGAAATATAGCTTCATGAAACGAAAAGGGATATTCCTTGTTTACAAGTAACAAATTGAGTTTACTTAGAAAGGAGAATAAACTGGAGAGGGTTTTTATCCTTTCCCATTTCAATGATCAAAGTTAGACATGGTGGAATCGCATTTCAAGGAGAAAGAATGTGGCTAAAGAATGTGTTTCATTTATAAAGACAACTGAGTCAGAAGTTCATATATTCATTTAACTTAGAGCGCTCAGGAAATATGGAGGGTTTTGAGTGTGATGTTAGGGCCAGGGGTGGAGGTGGGGTTGGGTAGCAACATGGAGGCTGGAAGGATGGGAAGGGACCATCCAGGGAAAGGGGGTAGAGTAGGAGAGTGCAGAGGGATGGTGAGAGGGAAGGCTGCGTGGGCACATGGTGGACAAACCACGTTAAGGACTCTTGACTCTATCCTGAGTACACTGGAGAGCTACCAAAGTGTTTCAACTAAGAGGATGAGAAACAGTTTTACATTTAAGAAATCCTCTGGATATAGGGAGAATAAATCAAATATGAGTAAAGCTTGGTGGAAGAGGGATGAGTAGGGACCTTGTTGCCGTTGTTCAGACAAGAGATGATGGTAACTTGGACTGGGGTGGTGGCAATAGAGTTAGAAAGAAGCAGATGTACTTGAGAGATATTTAAGACACAGGTGGAAGGAAAGGAATGGAAGAATGTGAAGTTGAAGTTGATACTGATGTTTCTGCTGGAACAACTGGACTAGGGAATTCAGAAGAAGCAGCAGTTTGGGGGAAATTTGGGGCACATGCCAGAGAAATATCCTGTAGGCAGATGGTAAAATCAATGGGTTTGGGCTGCAGATATAGATTTGAGTGACTTCAGTATGAAGAGGATGATGATGTCATAGAAGTAGATGCAGTTGACTAGGGTCAGTATATAGAGTAAACTGAAAGCATTCTCAGAATAGCTGTCTTAGAACATGTAAAATTCACAAACCCTTTTCCTTAAAGGATGCTGGTGGATGCAACAAGCATGGGTTAATAGATGGTGAAAAGTAAATAAGCAACACATATTAAGAAAAGGGTTGTTACTGATAAGTTTAACTAGTTGAAGCTACCACGGAACTAAAAAAAAAACTCTTTAAGTCAAGAAAACTGAAGAAGCAAAATAGAGATATTTCAGGATTTTAGGTTAAATAAATGAAAAAGTGAATGAATGAAGGAAAAGGAGGGAATTTCAAAATGCCAACAGTCTTTGTCTGCCATAAAAATCAGTCCAAAAATATTAACAATAAATATAGTCAAATATAGCATTAAGAATGATTATCAAGTGTTTTCAGTAATAACTGTACCTATCCACAGAGATGTGACTTAACCTATAGGCCAAAAAGGGAAAATGAAATCTCCAATCAGAGTAACCCTAATGTATATCAGATAAACACAAACTAGAGGTGGGGGCTTGTTTTGTTGTGGTAGGTGTTATTGATAGTTCCATTTTACAAATAGGAAACTGGAGCTCAGTGAGGCTGAGAGATTGAATTACATTGTTGATTTTAAATCTGATGACCTTTTTACTTGTGTATTTCATGAAAAATACACGACATGATAACTGTATTAGTCCGTTTTCATACTGCTGATAAAGACATACCCCAGAGTGGGCAATTTACAAAAGAAAGAGGTTTAACTGGACTCACAGTTCTGTGTGGTTGGGGAGGCCTCATAATCATGGTCTAAGGCAAGGAGGAGCAAGTCACATATTATGTGGATGGCGGCAGGCAATGAGAGAGCTTGCGCAGGCAAATTCCCATTTTTAAAGCCATCGGATCTTGTGAGACTTATTCACTGTCATGAGAACAGCACGGGAAAGACACCCCCATGATTCAGTGATCTCCCACTGGGTCCCTCCCACAATACTTTGGAATTATGAGAGCTAGAAGGTGAGATTTAGGTGGGGACACAGAACCAAACCATATCAATAACAAAAGACAAACCACGTAGTAGTAATTATTCCACTGCAATAATGACCATCCTAAGCACTTAGAGTACTGCCTGGCACATAAGGGGTCTTCAAATAAGTAGGTTTCAAATGACTGGATTAATTAATTAGCTAATTAATTAAAAATAAACATAAATGCTCAAACTTGCTTGCATTAAGAGGCAAACTATCAAAATCAATTATGTAATTCAAGAGAAGAGACACCTTAAAAGGAGCATATATATACACAAATATAGTAAAACAAAAGCACAGGAAAAGAGGTATTGCAATGGAACAAAAAGAAAGCAGGACCCAGATTATTAATAACAGTAACATGGACTTTCATGTAACAAAGTATGAAGCAAGACAAGGATAAGCCAAAGACAAAAGACAATTAACAAAGGCATAAAATACTTAAAAACAAAACGTAAAATTAATATCAAATAAGTAGACAAAAAGACATCGAGGAGGTTAAAAAGGTAAATAATGGAGGAATTAATAAATATGTGTTAGATTGTTGTTTTATAACCATGGAACAGTCCTTGTTTGTGTATCCTCAGAATATTTAGAAACTGAATACAAAATACTTCCACAAAGAAAAATCTCAATAAGTTTTAAATCACCAAACTGCAATTTGTTAAAACTTCACTAAATATCTCAGGATTTATATATACATTAAATATACCCACAACTGGTTTAAGAGCAGACAAGAAAATAATGGTAATTTAAAAACCCATATAGACATAAACATGTATACATTCTAATAACTGAATTTAGACTTTTAAATTAGATGTCCTAATTTTAAGAAAGACAAAGTGGCATAATATCTAATTTTAAGATTGTAGACAAGAGAGAAAAGAATAAACTGAAGCAAATAAGTAGAAGAAAATAATAAGGGTACAAGCAAGAACAAGTAAATTATGAATATAAACTGGAAGAGTTGATAAATTAGAGCATTCAATCTTTTAAAAGATAAATATATTAGAAGAACCTCCAGAAAATGCAATTGGGAAGAAAAGTTGAGAAACAAAATTCTCAATGAGAAAAATATCATAATAAAAATAAATGTAATATTAAAATAGCGATATTGTGCCTCAGTATGGTCAATTTTGAAACCTGATAAAATAAATGAAATTCTGATCATTTAAAACTTGAAAATGAGCGCAAGAAGTCTTGCATAGATCGATACACAAAGAAAGAATTGAAAAACTCTTAATAATATTACTGCTTTCCTATGAATATCAAAAGGCAAAGAGAACCAATAGATTAATATAAGGAACAGAAAATTCCTATTATATAAAACTATTTTGAACATAGAAAAATATGGTAAATTACCTAATTTAGTCTCTATGAAAATATAGCTTAATCTAATCATGATTTAGTTCTCATCCAAAAAAAAAATGAAGATAACAGAAAAAACGGGTGGAAAGACTTATGAATATATATGTGAAATTTTCAAATAAAATGTAGCAAGAATAATTCAGTAATACTTTAAACAAATAATTGTTCAATAAATTTACTCCTGGAATGCAAGGAAAGTTCAAACTAAGAACTGAGTATAATTACTAAAAAAACTTGATGAAATAATTCACAGTTGTAGGTCAAATTTTTAAAAATAAATAATTCATCTTAAATATAACAAAAGAAAAATTTGACAAAAGTTTTTCATTTCTAACTTAAAAAATTTAATTGCAATAGGATATTTTTTAATTTGTTAAAGAGAACCAATTTAAGATACAAATAACAACATTGACAGACATTGTGCAGGAGTGAGTTTAAAATTATAAGCTCTAAAAAGTACCCAGGGTCAGATAGTGTATGGTATTGGTTAAATACTCTTAACAATCAGCTCTGCTGGGAAAAATGCTGTATTTGTCCCCTCAAAATGTCATGTTGAAATTTGATTCCCAATATTAAAGCTGGGGCTGGGTGGGAGGTGTTTCGGTCATGGGGGCAGACCCTCATGAGTGGCTTGGTGCCATTCCCTTGGTGATGAATGAGTTTTCACTCTATTGGTTCACACCAGAGCTAGTTGTCTAAAAGAGCCTGGCACTTCCTCTCCACCCCTCTTTCTTGCTCCCTCTCTCCCCATGTGACACCGCCTGCTCTCCCTTTGCCTTCCACCATGATTGTGAGCTTCTTGAGGCCCTCACCAGAAGCAGATGCCAGCACCATGCCTCTTGTACAGCTTGCAGAACTGTGAGCTCAAAATAAACCTCCTTTATTTATAAATTACCCAGCCTCAGCTATTCCTTTGTAGCAATGCAACATGGACTAAGACAAGGAAGAACTTACATAAAGATTGATAAGCTTTGAAAGTATACATATTTGAATAGAAGGCCATCTTGACTTGCCTCAGGTCAAAGAATTATATTTGGTCAGTGTCAAGATTCTGTGGCCCATACAGTTACCTACCAAAGAGTTATTTTCACCCTCCTCTCTCAAATTGAAAAAAAATCTAATTTTTAGCTGGATACATTGCTGCTGGCTTAAAAAAATAATTAGATCCTTCAGGCTCCATGACAGCAGCTAGATTTAATCATATATCAAAGTTACAGGCAATGGGCTGTGAAGCTTCTGGGAAGTCTCATTAAAATGGGGGAGGTGTACCTTTCTTTCCTCATTCTTCATCCTGCTGCTTGGAACGAGAATGAGAAGATGCAATGAGAAGATGATGGCTGGTACTCCAACAGCCATTTTGGAGTATGCAGATGAAGGCTTTCGTAGGTTGAAGCAGAAAGCTGTTCCATCAGAGACTCAACTTGAAGAAGCCTGGGCCTCAGCGACTGTGAATCTGTGAGACTCACTTGTTTTAGCCATGGCTTCATGAGTTTCTATTACTTGCACTTGAATCTTACTGTAAGTGATAAAATTCCCAAGGAATAATTTTGAATTGGCTCTAATATAGAGATAAATAAGCGATGTAGGTCCCAAAGGCCACAACCACGATAATTTTAGCTCAGTTAATTTTTAAAGGATTAGTAATTTAACATTCACATTGACTATTAAAAACTAATCTCCTATATATTTTTCAAAAAATCTATTTGCACAATCAGATAATTAAGGTAATTTGCCATAGGAGACTTTTGGCTATAAATAAGTTAAAGGTGAGGAATGCCTAAAATAATGGTTGAGGTTTAGGTTTTATAATAGTTAATCTACAGTCTTTTTTCTAGAAATAACTAAATATATATTATAAATATATGTTTCTCCATGTAGTGTTTAGCTAAATAGATGTATATTTATTGCCATAAATATATAAATACATGTTATAATGTATAAATATAAATTTATTTTATACTATTGCTAGAACATACACATTATAATTTCTATAATTTTCTAGCAATATATATAGTTTTAGCTAAATACAAATGAAACATGAATAAATTACATTCTTTTTTATCAATGAAAATTAATTAGAGGTTATGCAAGAGTCTTGTTGACAATAACATTCAGAAGTATTAATGTAAAAACCTAAGAAACAGCATAATAAAAGATGTCAGTGACTTAGACAAAGACATCTTTATTGCAAAATATAAAAGGTTAGAATAAATGGTCTAGAAAAGGTTAGAATAAAGGAAGCGTAAAATGCTACTAATTTTTCCTAAGATTACATATAGGCTAAAGTAATCTCACTTGAAATTTCAGAAGTTTATTTTGGATAAAACAAAAGTCATTTATGACTTCATTTGAAAAAGTAAATGGTGTGACTCTCAACAATGTTGTTGAAAAGAAAAAAGCCAATCCTATCAAATATAAAGCCATACTATAAAACAACAGCAGTAAAAAGTACAAGACTAGAGTATTAACAAATAAAATAGGTCAGTGGAACAGGATAGAAGCTCATAAATTAAACAAAAAATTTAATATGCAATATAGTATTAAAAGCAATAGCGAAATGAAGAATTATTTTATAAATGTTGAGAGTGAGGAAAATTCCTTTATTTGTTGTTTTCTATGTACCAAAACCAATCTCCATATGGAAAAAAATTTAAGCTGAAAAAGATCAACTCAATGAAAATCAGCCAAAAATAAAATAGAATATCAGGTAGACGGAAGGATGAGAACTTTCCAAAGATTGAAGCAACTGAAGGAATTGCAAAGTAATAAATTGCAAACAAATTTTAAAATGCCTCTGCAGTAAAAATATAAAAAGTAAGAATAAATTCAAGTTAGATAATATATTTATATAAAAAAAGACAAACTGTAGTACTTTTTGTAGTGCTATTTATGTAGTGCTGTATATTTATAGGGTATAAAGATCTTAATCGACCTTGTAAGAATAATATTAAGACTCCAATGAATAAATGGACCAAAGATTTGCCTAGACAATTTAAGTTTGAAGAGATACATTTGTTTTAAAAATATTTAAATTAGCTAGTAATAAAAATGCAAATGAAAAGTACCACTTATTTTATTTATTTATATATTCTAACTTTTAGGTTCTGGGTTACATGTGAAGTCTTGTTACAGAGGTAAACATATGCCTTGGGGTTTTGCTGTACAGAGTATCTCATCACCCAAGTATTAAGCCTGGTGCCCAATAGTTATCTTTTCTGCTCCTCTCCCTCCTCCCACCCTCCACTCTCAAGTAGACCCTAGTGTCTGTTGCTTCCTCTTTGTGTTCATAAGTTCTTATCATTTAGCTCCCACTTACAAAAGAGAACATGCAGTATCTGGTTTTCTGTTCCTGTGTTAATTTGTTAAGGATAATAGACCCCAGCTCCTGGGGTTCCCGCAAAAGACATGATCTCATCCATTTTTATGGCTGTATAGTATTCCACAGTGTATGTGTACCACATTTTCTTTATCCAATCTGTCATTGATGGGCATTGAGATTGATTCCATGTCCTTGCTATTGTGAATAGTGCTGTAATGAACATTCACATGCATGTGTCAAAAGTAGCATTCATTTTTATTAGGTAAAAGTTTTATTAGCATTTATTTTTATTAGGTAATAGTTGATGATCATGAGATTTTTAGTAAAATTGGCAAATAGTAATTATTGGAAGTAGTAGAAGCTAGTATAACCCTCTTGCAAAACAATTTGGCATTACAGTTCAGGACCTATGAAATGTTCCTACTCTCAGACACAGTCTAATCACTATTAGGAATTAATTCAAAAGAAATAATTAGAAAGTAAATATGGTATGTAGAGGAACATGTTTACTGAAACATTATTTGTAATAGCAAAAAAATTTTTAACTAGAAAAAAGGAACTAAGCAACAACCATTACAAATTATGATTATAAATATTATGTGAAAAGAGAAGTTTTACATGATAACATTAAGTAAAAAAAAGCATATCACCAAATTGTGTAATAGTTGTAGTACAACTATATAAAATGTGAGTAACAGCCTGAAAGAAAGTATGAGGAAAGTATAAGAGTGGTATCATGCTGAAATTACAAGTAATATTGAAATGTTATGTAATTTTTCTAGGAAAACCATTTCAATCAGTGTGTGTGTGTGTGTGTGTGTGCATATAGTGTGGTGGTTGGTAATTATGTGACCTTGAACAGGTTACAGGAGATCTTTAAGCTTCACTTTGCACATTTTTAAAAAGAAGATAATAATAGGATCCACTTCATAGAGTTGTTACAAGGGCATAATGAGGTGATGCATGTAAAACACAAAGTACTAATGCCAGAAATCTGGCACCGAGTAACAGTTCATCAGGGTTAGGGACACAGCAATGATTTTAGGTATGAGGCTGACGATCTGATTGTTGTTCCTGTGTTTTTGTATATCTCCATTGATTCTTCACTATTCACAGAAAATTGTTCAAATTTCTAATCTTGACATTTAAAGATCGCCATTGTTTTGCCCATCCTATCTCTCTACTTTTCATTTTCAACCTCCTAAGATCAGTTTTCTGTTCTTGTCAGGCCAATCTGAGATTTTTGTGTACAGTTTTGTAAACATTCAGCCGCTGAACAAATACGGAGAAACAGTCATACTCGGGCAGTTCTTCGCATGCTGCAGGTACATTTATATTCTAGGGGAGGGAGACAGACAATAGGCATGCCAACAAACAGAACAAGAAAATGCTGAACAGTCCCGAGCCAAGCTGCTATTTCAGCGTTCTGCACTGTTACGGTGTGTTGGTTGTTAATGGCAGGTTGCAGCCACTCTGACTGGTTAGTATCTGTGCCATACCTGTTGTCAAATATTTTAAATATTACACAGGAAAATCAGTGTCGTGCCCACTCTTTTGCTTGGTTATTATTATCTTAAAAAAATCACAAAAGTTCTCTTCATCAACCCAAACTCTTACCAGCCACCAAAGCTCAACCCAAACTCATCCCTCGTCAGCAAAATGCTTTCTCTCAGCGTTCCATTCCACTCACCACTTCTTTCTCTAAACAGTATTATCTGTTCTACTCATTTTTCTTTAGCTGGAGAGGAAGATCCCCAGGGCAGAAAACATGTTGTTGTTGATTGGTTAGGTTTTTTTTTCTCTTAATAATTTATCAAAATTTCTGTTACAATGCTGAACATATGTACCCTATAAATATGCATTTGAATCAATGAAACATGTTAACTAAGAAAAGATCATCAGAAAAGATTCATCATAATTCTGATTTACTTCAAGAGGAGGTACCAACATTGATCCATCAATAACTCCTAAAGGAGATTTTCTGAGATTATTTTCCCTAGGCCTTAGTAAGGGACCAGTTCTGAGAGCAAACTGGGGCCTTGGTCAAAGGCTTGGTCAGGAACAGTGTCACATGTACAGTTATACCACACTAGGGTATTTTCTTACAAGGCCATTTAAAACTAACTAATATGTGAGAAATAGCTAAAATCTTGGAGCTGTCTTGCCTAATTGAAGTGACTTTTTTTTCTAAGATGGTACTGTGTTGCCAATACCCAGACATCCAACTCAGAGGAGGAAACAGAAGACGTAAAGATGATAGCTTAGTGCTCAGCTTGGATTGAGAGTGTAACTTAGAGAAAAGGCTGTATCCTCACCTTGAAAGTGCTCTGTTATAAAGAAATCAGTCAGCTTTATGCTGGCAATGCCCCAGCTCTGTATTAACTTCCAGATTAATGTCAGATCATACCCCAGGAATTATTCATGAAGCCCCTCCGTACAATGTAATTGCAGATTTTGGCATCCAGAGTGAAGTCTCATTGTTTTATAGATTAGCTTCTCTTCCTGTACTGCGGAAGAGACAATGATCTGACACACCTTAGTCTAGGGGGAAAAGGAGTTCATGTTATTTCACATGAAAAAGCGTTTGTCAAGTGAGAGATCCTCGGTCTCGCTTTCACTCTGCCTTGAGAATGGGAACCTGTGGCCACACTGAGAGGAGATGGCTCTGGACCCATGAATGGTGACTTTCATTGCAGATCTTTCCCAAGTGAATGGAATGGCTCTTTATCTGTGCTTAAGAATTAGTTTTACCAAACCAAAGCTCTACTAATCTCTGCTACAACATCACCAAATGTAATTTATGCATGTGGATGAAGAAACCTACTGGTTTCCAGGGAAGGGTACCAACCAGCAAACTATCTAACTACAAGGAATCATTAGAGACTAGTCAATGTAATCAAAATATTAATACATTGCAAAAAAGATTCAATATTTTTCTGCAAATGTCAAGTTACCTTGGGGATCAGCACCCCTTAATTATGAGATCTTAGACTCTAAGATCCCTCAGACTGTGATTTGTAAATGTGAAGAATGGCAGCTTGTTTCTTAAGTGGAGTTTGCTTATTTTACCACGTTTATAACAAAGATAATAATCTTGAGCCAATCTTTGTGGGTTCACTTGGTACATGGGTAGTTTGCTTTCTATAGGGTAAGTATGTGTGTGTGTGCTCATGAATGTGCATCTACAGATATGTTGTATGTGTGTTTACATATATATACACATATGTGAATATACATGTATGTATAACTTTTGTATACAAATAAATATGTTTATCTGGATCATTTAATCTGACGATTTAAATATTTGAGCAATAATATTCTCATATGTCTCATCTCTACTTGACTGTATGTTTATAACTTTGACTTGAGCATGATTAGTTACTGAGAAAAAAGATTAAGGGAGTGAGAAAAAGCAAGAAGAGTTTTAGTACAGCAATTTTGAAAAACTTTATGGAGGTTCCTAAAAAAGAAAGTAAAAACAATTAACATATGATCCAGTAATCCCGGTTCTGGGTATTTTCCCAAAAGATTTGAAGTCAGCTTGTCAAAGAAGTGTCTGCACTCCCATGGTCTCTGCAGCACTAGTCACAATAGCCAAATTATAGAATCAACCCAAGTGTCCACAGCAGATGAATGAATAAAGAGCATGTGGTATGTATACACAATGGAATACTATTCAGCCTTTAAAAAGAAGGGAATTCTGACATTTGCAACAGCAACTGGAGAGCCTTATGCTAACTGGAATAAGCCAGGCACCGGAAGACAGATACTTCATGTTCTCATTTATAGGTAAAATTGAAAACAATTAAATTCATAGAAGCAGAGAGTAGAATGGTGGTTACAGAGGCTGGGGAGTGAGAGGAAAGGGGAGATAATGGTTGAAGGCTAGAAAATCTCAGACAGGAGGAATATAGTTTTCTTTTTCAGTTCTATCGCACAGTGTGGTGAATATAGTTAATAATAGAGTATGGTACATTTTAAAATTGCTAAAAGAGTATATTTCAAATGTTCTCACCACAAAAAGTGTTAAGTATTTGAGGTGATGGGTATGTGAACTAGCTTGATTTAATTCCACATTGTATTCATAAATCATAACATCATTTTGTACCCCATAAACTATACAATTATAAGTTATCAATTTGAAATAAAAAGGAGTAGAAGGTAGGTTACTAAAAATAGTTTCACACGCAGTGATGAAGAATAAGCCATCATCATGGGCTTGTTCTGTGACCTGTGTATTAACCTCAGGTTGTTTTCCTCCATGGAAATTCATTAAAGAAAGATGCAATCCAGTATACAGTAGATTCTAATAATAATTTAACTTGAAGTTTTGTAGGGATATGATTTATCGTGGCCTGATGAACTAGATGCAATTATTTCCCTCATATTACTTCAGCTACTTGGGAAATTGAATAAGAGAGGAGATTCATTATATACAGTATACACTGTGTATATCTGTATCTTATACCTACAGATGCTCCACTTTTTAGCAGAGAAAAAATATCTTCTGGCAGATCTACAATATCCCTAGTTGCTCTTCAGTAACCCTTAAGAGTGTTTGAGTTAGTACCTACCAACACACTTTAATTCTGAGAACCCTTCAAGAATATTCTGCACCGCTGTGGCATGGAGTTTTATCTAGCACCGTATGAAATAGAAAATGCATTTTCTATTTCATACAGATGAAACTTTGAGCATAAGGATGTAATGTTTTGCTCTGTGTATTACTGAATTGGCACTGCAACTCCTATGTTATTTTTTGTGGGCGAATATATCCTTTCTATTTGTGGATTTTCCTAAATACAAAGTCTCCGGACCCTGGATAATGAGGACTTTATATCTCTTCTATCATTCTTTTAGATTATGACATTTTCCAGCACAGAGATCTCTCCATACAAAGCAATCTTTTGTAAAATTAGAAAGTGGGAACTCCAGGTGAGGTTTTGCATTCCATATGGTCATTTTAGACCATTCTTCACCTTTAATTGCTTGTTTACTGTCTGTTTTCCCCATCAGTCTGCAAGCTTCACATTGTAGAGACCATGTCTGTCTTATTTATATCTGCATCTTCTCTACTCAGCCTCTGATCTGTAGGCACAGGGTGGGGGCACATTAAATATTTGTTGAGTAGGTGAATGAGTAGTCTCCATGTTAATGTGTGTCTACTACATAAAAACTATTTCAACTATTAGCCTTCTTTTATGAAGTCCTACAAATAAGATATCAATAATTCCTGCAAAGCTAGCCCCTTTTCTCAAGAATCAGAATTCATAATACTATTGGTCTTATATGGGTTAACTGTAACAAGCTTGGGAGACACATAGTATTATAATATATATATAGTATATGTATAACATATATATAGGGCTAATCATAACAATCCATATAATATATATATTAACCATATATGTGTGTGTTATATATACAACACACATATATATTAATTATATTAATCTATATTAACTATAATATTAATTATTGTTAATATATATTATAGTTAATAATTAATATTATAGTTATATAACTATAATTATATTATAGTTAATATATATTAATATAATTAATATATATGTGTGTTGTATATATAACACACACATATGTAGTTAACATATAGTTAACCTATTCATATATAGTTTTATATATGTTAACAATATATAAATACAGTTGTATATGTTAACTATATATAAATACACTTATATTTGTTAACTATATATACAGTTTTATATATGTTAGCCCATATATATACAATTATATATGTTAACTATATATAAATACAGTTTTATATATATATAGCTATAACTCTGAATGTGTGTGTACATATATATGTTAACTATAACAACCACAGGAGACAAATAGTATTATAACTTCATATTACAGAAGAGGAAACTCAAGCTTGGAGAGGTTATTTAGCTTGTGCAAGGTCTCAGAGTTAGTAACAGTCAGAGAAGTATTTATACCCAGGCAGTCTGTTTTCACGGTCTTAACCCTCATCATATTCTGCTTCTTCGTGTTGTGAGAATATTAGAATAATTATTCTGATTTGGTATTATTTTATTTCCTTGTTGCCAGGTCATTAGTGCCAGGGCAGGGGCACATATAGCATTTGATTGTCAGAGAGAGATGTTAGAATCCTTCATGGTTTTCACTGACAAATTCTCTGTTTTTTTCCAAACACATAGGCAGAATAAACTGGTATGCCTGTATATCTGGAGAGAAGAAAGTGTATTTCTAAAAATCTCTGAAAAAAAAATTATTTTATAAAATTCCAAAATGATTTCCCGTGACTTAGTGACAAATCCATCCGTCTTAAGGGGAAATCTTTTGGTTGTTTGTAGGCCACTTCGTAAGCAGACGTCGGTCCATCCAGCAGAGGGCGGACGAGGTAGCAAAAACCTCCAGGTTTCTAGCTGTGCAGCCCGGGCTCTTAGGCAACTCTGGAGACTTCAAAGCCACGGACTGAGGATGCCGTGCAAAATGGTTGCCGCCAGGCTGTTAGCACAGGAAGAAAGAGTACTGTTTCTACTGGAAGAAAAATAAACAATGAGAAGCCCTTGATAGAAAGAATTGGCGTGTCTCTACTTGGGACAGTGTGTGCGTGAGAAAATGTGGTGCTTGTGTGTTACATTTAGAATCAAAACAGAGTTGACTCCAAGGACGCTTTGGCGGAGACCTGGATTCCATTTTCATTAAGGAAAATGAGGTTGGAGTGCAGCAGGGTGAAAGGATGCTGATGCGAAATCACACAATTTAGAGGACGGCTAATCTCTTCAGCAATAAAATGGATGAAAAAGAATGTTTTTTTTTAAATTTTATCACTATTTTCACAATAAGTGGTGGTGAGATCAGGGGATTCAGACCAATTCTCCCATGGAGACCAAACATGGCGCCCTCCGCTGACATTCTTAGATCTGTGACGTCTCCCTCTCCAGGCATTTTTGCCTCATGACGCTGTTGTGAGCACTCCGGAGGGCCAGGATTACTGAAGTCAGCCTCTGCTACCTTCACAGAAAACAGTCTTCAAAACCATTAATTCTGTGCTGGGGTTATACAGTGTTATCGTTAGGGAATTCTTTTGAACTCAAAGTTATTTTGAAAACATGTGGTGTGTGTCCTATAGTGTGAGACAAAACTAGAAACTCAAAATATTCTGGTGAGCTCTCAGGGATGACCTGTGAAAGCCATGATAACTCCATGCAGATAGGGACTTGCCTACTCGTCTCAACACAGCGTCACATGCCCTTTCTTCTAGAGCGTTCCTTTGAATATATTGTGGATAACACTGATTACCAGGCCTTCAGAACAGGGTAATGGGTGCAATGGAACATTTTGCTTTCCCCTCACCATATTTAATTTTTGCAGTTGTACAACACGGAATGAGAAAAAGGCTGTTGTTTTCTCATTTTGACAATAATGTAGCTATAAAAACAATAATAAATAAATAAAATATGCTCTCGGCTAGAAATCAGTGGGCTTAATTTCAGGGCAATACCAGTTTCTGTGGCTGGGTTATCAGCACTGCATGTTTATAATGGAATTACTAGCAGCTTCCTCAGCAGCGGTGGGCAAAGGGCTTGCACTTAGAAAACACACAGAATTGGAATCTCACAGTCAAGTGTCTCTGTAGCCGCTGATATCATGATTTGTGCTTTCTTCACTGAGGCAGGTGAACTCTTCATCTGAAAGTTATCACGTTTAGCCCTCGCCAGAATGGACGCAGCCAGGAGCTGATCTGTCCTTCAAAGGGCAAGATTCCTTTCTGTGCAGAAAAATAGAGGCAGCGGCCGGAAACTTCAATCAGCGCTTTCAGATTCCAAAACTATGACACTGTCACACTGGTGTCATTAAAGCTAACTAACCATATTAAACGAATATTAAAATATGGGCTCCTTTGCATAACATAATGAGCAAAACCGCTTTTAAGTTTCTCCCTGTGCTTTGAGGTGAGGTGGCATTTACATTCCCAAACTTTGAAGTCAGAACAAAATGTACAGGTAGAGGGTACTAGATCAAATAATAATCAACTTCAAAAAGCATTTTGGCTGTTGGATGTCCCAGGGCTAATTTCCTCTAGACATTTTAAATGTAAATGTCTAAACTCATTTAAAAATTGTAAATTGGTCTAGGTTCAATCAAAAAGCATCCTGACGCAGAACAGGGAGACTAGGCTAATTGTCATTTGTTTGTCAAATGAATTCCATTTGGAAAGCAATGAAACCTCCAAGCTAATTCTTTTAAGGTGAGCTGGTAGTTGTATTATCAGTTAAATGCAGTAAAATGCATAATCATACGATGATAATGAAAACTGAACCTGTGTTAGCGCCGGAGCTCTGCCTGCCACGGGGCATAGAGTGATGAAACTTAAGTACTGTAATGTTGCCTTGGCCACAATGGTACCAAGTCTGGTCTTTAGCCTTACAGACACTTTCTTTGCATTTTAAAAAACTTTATCAAAGCACCGTGGCAATATAGAAAATGTCAAAGTGAAATGTACTGTAGGCAAATTGAGATTTCATTAAGTTTAAATTTATTGCTTTTGACTGATGTATTACCATGCTTGTTAAGAACCAGTAATTTGGAATATCTGTCTGCCTGGTAAAATAGCTTTGTCTCCTTGCATATTACTTTGTATAGACTTTGAAAGACCACAATAATTCAGAGTGAGGGTGGGGTGTTTTTTCAGTAATGTTTGGAAAATTGTAAGGCATTCTGGCCTTGTGCTCTGACAAACTTCCACATACTTCATCAAGGTATTGGAGGTTAATTGTAGAACTCTTATTTATGGGACTTCTGTGAATCTTGCCAAACCGTATGATGCGTGTAAAAGTGGAGAATTGGAAATGTCTCTTCTGCTGATCTGTTTCTTCTTCATACTCATGAAATGGGCATAGATGTGTGATGAAAGATGAATAATGATGAAGGATGTGCCATGTTCAGTCAACAGAGAAACGGAGCTATAGCGGTTTGGGGAAGGCAGATGATATAGTTCAACCGAGATATTTTACAAATAAGGAAAGAGAGACCCAGACGTTACATAGCCCTGGCAGAAGTGGACGAGAACCCAGGATGCCCTGTAGTCGTTCACGTCTCAGCCTTGATGTCACCTGCTCAGAAAGGTCTTC
Organism: Pongo abelii; assembly: GCF_028885655.2. NCBI lineage: Eukaryota > Metazoa > Chordata > Mammalia > Primates > Hominidae > Pongo > Pongo abelii. The sequence continues at coordinate 125,460,785 of NC_071993.2, read as the reverse complement.
CTTCGCAGTTCTGGCCTTGGGTCCTTTTCTACCAGTGTTGTGGGTCTCTAACACAGCAGATGGCAACATTTTTATGTAAAGGGACGCACAGTAGGCCAAGAGGCAAAATTGACGATATCATGTAAGTACTTAAATGACAACAGACAAAACAAATTAGCACAATTTAAAAAAAAAAAAGGAAACTCAAAATAGGACAATTAAGCATACTTTTTTTGTAATGTAGGTCTATGAATGAGAAGACACATTCCACTTGTTGGGGTTCGAATATAAAAGCCATTCTTAGTTTATGGGCCATATAAAAACAGGCAGTGGGCTGGCTTTGTCTGTAGGCCATAGTTTGCAGACCCCTGTTTTGTCACATTACACTGCTTAATTTTCTCCAGTGGACACAATCACCTTCTGATTATTTACTGGTTTGTCAGCCTTCTCACAGTAGAAAAGGCAGGTCCTGAGAACAGAGGCTTTGTCTGTTCAGTTTGCCTCTGTGTCTTCAGCTCCTGGAATAATAATAGGTGCCACAGTCCCATGCCTGATGCATTAGATGGTAGTTATTCAATTGATATAGAATGAATCTAGATCCTGCCACCAAACTGAATAGATAAGATATGTGACCTACCAAAGGAATAGGAGATGCTCCTTGTTCGTTTAGCACTTCTTACTTACCTTTTTAATTTAATTTAACTAATTTATTTTATTATATTTTAAGTTCTAGGGTACTTGTGCACAACGTGCAGGTTTGTTACGTATGTATACATGTGCCATGTTGGTGTGCTGCACCCATTAACTCGTCATTTACATTAGGTATTTCTCCTAATGCTATCCCTCTCTCCTCCCTCCACCCTACTACAGGCCCCGGTGTGTGATGTTCCCCTCCCTGTGTCCAAGTGTCCTCATTGTTCAGTTCCCACCTATGAGTGAGAACATATGGTGTTTGGTTTTCTGTCCTTGTGATAGTTTGCTCAGAATGATGGTTTCCAGCTTCATCCATGTCCCTGCAAAGGACATGAACGCATCCCTTTTTTTATGGCTGCATAATATTCCATGGTGTATATGTGCCACATTTTCTTAATCCAGTCTATCATTGACATTTGGGTTCGTTCCAAGTCTTTGCTATTGTGAATAGTAGCACTTCTTACTTACCTTACAGCAATGGTAGCATAGAAATAAATAACTCAAACTTCAGGTTATTTATGACTTATGTCAATATTTTAGTTCCTGGATTCCTTTCTGATCTTATTATTACAAGGAAATAATAATTAACCAGAACATGGCATATTTTAACATCCTTACTATTCTGTCTTATTTGGCTGTTTATAAATACCCTCTTGGTCACGATCATAAATGAGTTGAATTCTGTCCAGCTGCTCTGCCACTTCTCAACCTCCAAGTCTGAGTTTTCTGCAGGGGAAAGCAGCACCATGTGGCCATGTACGTTGGTTCAGGTTGACATCCTTTGTGAAGCGTTTCCTGAGGACCCCAACCTTCACAGAGTCCCATTCTCTAAATACCTTGTACTCTGCATCATGCAGAGTGTGCACTGTTCTGTTCCAGAGCAGTACGTTCCTCTCCTTCTTTCATGGGTATTGGTGTTATCTGCCCACATGGATAGGGAATAAGCCTGAGGGTAGCAGCCCCTTTCCTGCTTTGATATGCTATACAGTACCTGAAACATAAAATATGCCATATTCTTTTTTGTATTATACTTAGAGAAATAAGATGAAAATCATTTTCAAAAGCCCATATTGAGAATTTCATTTTAAAACACACATACCCAGACACAGGAAGGAAGAATTTTCAAGGTAGTCATAGCCAGCTCAACTTCTTATGCCACTAAATTACAATGAAAATTCATAATCAGAATAGAGACCTTAAGTCACTTTCAGTGTGTCACCATAAATAATTTTTTCATAATTATCAACGTAAGAAGAATTTTATGAAGATGTTTCACATCTAGGTTTTTGGTAAGGCATTTTTGTTGACTTTCAGTTAATCAAGATTCAAGGAACCAGTAAGGTCAGGCTTGCCTAGACTGTACTTTGTAAAATGCAAATCCTTCAGGAATCTGTTGTCAAAAATATACATACATCCTGGGTGACAGGCTCTGAAATCCATACCATAAGTGTGCTTTTATCTGACATAAGCTGTCTGTTCCATAAGACTGTTGGAATGAAGAAATCTCTCTGCTTTGCTGGCCTAATCAAAATAATTAGTAGGAGGAGAGAAATGGGCAGATTTCCAGAATTGTCATTGGTCATTTCCACATGATTAACATCAGAGGGACTGGCAGGGAGAAAATGTCCCCTCAGTCTTCTAATCGAGGACTGGTCTTTAGGGTGGTGGTTCATAACTGGGGGAAGTGAGGTCAATTTTGCCCCTCATGGGATATTTGGCAACGGCTGGAGACATTTTTTATTATCTTAACTTGGGAAGGGGAGTGTTACTGATATCTTCAGGGTAAAACCCAGGGCTGTGGCTAAACTTCCTTTGATGCACAGGACAGCCCCTGCAAGAAAGAATGGTCTGGCCCCAAATGCCAGTAGGGCCCCTGTGGAGAAACTCTTCTTTTAAGGCAAACCTTCTTCATTTGGGAACCTCTGGTGTGCAGATGGGGAGTGAGCTGGGGCTTCTTGCCTTGACATTTGGATTGTACATAATGGGACCAAATAATGCCAACTATGGAGGGATCCACGGAATTTGAAGTGTAGAGTGGAGAGGTGCATTGGAAGGTATCAGACAATGAAACATACTGAGTTGATGAATTTGGAGGAAGAGGTCCCCAAAACACCATTTCCCACCCAATCAGCAGAGCCACATGTTGTTTGAACACTCACATGTCCCAGTTGAACTGTATCTTTTGTAGTCCTCCAGTGCCCTACGAAATCTCACTGTATTATCAATTTGCTAAGCCCTAACTAGCTACATCACTTATTTACTAGAATTTTTCTGTGCTCTAGATTGTTCATGGTGAGGAAAGCACCACACACACACACACACAAATCTAATTTATAATGGGAATTATATATATTTTAAAAATAAATTATATTTTAGAATTACAACTTATTCAATATACTTTCCACTACTTTCTATGACTATAATGACAATTTGGTCTACAGTGATGACTCTGAGGCAATGAGTGACCCTAATTCAGCAATGAAAGACTACCTGGATATACTTATTATATCACGAGGCAGGGGAGTTAAAAAGAATTTCAGCCAAGATTGAAGCAAGAAGAAGTTTCTTAAAACTTCTGCTAATCAGAAAATTAAGTCAATTTCCATATTCTAACTAATTGATATTTAATGGAATGTTGTAATATTATGTATTGAGGAGTTGCATCTTTACAGAACACTCCACGGCTTTCTCTAAGTAATCTGTAACTCTCTGAGTTATTCATCTCTGAGTTATCCATAGTTATCTGAGTTATTATAGTTCTCTACAGTTATTAGAATGTTACTGGATTGAATCTTTTGAAACAAATAGATAATATTATGCTCCAACTATGCTAGGTGCATTACATACTTTATAATCTTCACAACAATCCATTGGAGTTTAAATTATTAGTCCTATTTCATAAAGATTGAGGTTTAGAGCTAGTAAATGGCTTGCCCAAGGTCATATAGCTGGAAAGGACATAGTAACTATGAATCCAAGTCTATCTAGCTTAACTACTGCATGGACAGATTGAAATGCTTAAATGCTCTTTGTGGTTATAGGGTGACAGTTTTATGACTCCTTATCAAGGTGGTACAAAAGAAAAATAAAAATCTGTTAGGTTTTTTTTTTTTTTTAAATCAGTCTGGCCAACCTGTAATTCTGAGAGGAGAAAAGGGAATTTTATGGACAGACTTATTTGAGTTTGCATTGACCTAATCAAGTTAATGGGAAATAAGCAATCAAATGAATAAACAAACTTTCATTTGACTCTAGAGCAACAGTTCTCAGAATATGGTTCCCAAACCTAACAACATCAGCATCACCTGGGAAACTTGCTAGAAATGTAAATTCTCAGACCAAATCTACTAAATCAGAATCCCTGAGGTGGAGCTGAGACCCTGTTTCAACAAAGGCTCCATTATTCTGTTGTTGGAGGATCTCTGCTCTAGATGTAACTTATGTTACTTACGGTGTCCATTTGAGCTCATAACCTCCACACTACTACATCTCCAGCACCTTAATTGAATTTTTTCACATTCTGTGCTCTACTTTTATTAGCAAGAAACAGTTGACAATAAGAAGCTAAAGTCTCAGGCTTGTTTAAAATGCCAGTTCCCCCAGGTGTATCCTAATAAATTCAACATGTGCTCAGCTCAATCTCATACATTTTCTACAGCTATAGGATTATAGGATGTTAACCGATGGCCTCAGCATTGACTCGGCAGCGGTGCAAATTCCTGACTTTAGGTGAAGTGTATTCAATATAGTTTTAGAATTTGATGTAGTTTAGCTTGATAAGGTTATTTAAAAATTGGTAATCTGTATTTGATATGGACGATAACTCTTAATAGTATGAAATAGTTGAATGTTCTTAAACCATTCTGAGTAAATGGGAGATTGCTGTCTACTTCTTTTCACTCTGGAGCTTGCCAGACTTTTAATAGAAAGCCAAGTGCCTTCTTCAGATGGTCATTATAAAATAGAAAAACTTACTGATTCTTAGAGAATTCCTGCTTCACACACACAACTTCTGAAAAGAGATTGTAGGATCATAAGTGGCTCATAACAAAATTATCAGAGTGCCTATTTTTGAGGGAGAGGCCTTGTTTTGATCCTTCTCTTCCGTCCTAAGATGTCTCCTGTGAACTAGTCCAGGCTGGGAGGCTAGTGAAAGAACACTAATGTTCTACTCAGCAGGCTCCTGTCACTCCCCCTGCCCTTGCATGCATTTCCCAAAGATTGTACTTATTAACTTAATTCTGTTGGACTTGTAAGATGAAACATGCAAATTCACATATGTCAATATACTTGTTTATGAAAATGTGTGTTTCCAGGCAAGAACCAGTTGAGACTGTGGAGAAAAGAAGTGGTAGCCCCATTCTAAGTTATCCACCTGCCATCCTACACTCTGGATCTTATTGGGATTATCTTAATTCAGGCTTAGATTCTGGTTTAAAAATATCTTTAAAAAATAAATGTAATTCCAAATTAGAACATGTAAAACTGTGCAACACACAAACAGAGTCGCTGTTCATGTTGCCATAGGAGGGAGGCAGGAGAAATGCGGCACCTTGAATAAGTTTTACCTTTTTTCACCTTACCTCTTAAAGTGTTACTGAATAATGAATAGTTTGAGGACCATGTTTATTTCAGCTCTGGAAGTAGGGTCTGCCACTCAGGAGAAACAAGATAGATGTTTCAAACCAATTGCAGTGATAAGTGGCCCTGTGCAAATAAATTTGCATGAGGGATGCTCTACAAACCCTCTCTGTAGGCATCGTGACACCTTGCAAGGGAAAACATGTGCTGGAGAAAAGTTGGAAGCAGTATGACACATAGAAGAGAAAAAAACCCTGACCAACTTCCCCCACCCCTTATAAGCAACAGAAGCAGAGGCCCCATTTGGCTCAGGGTCTCCAAGTCCTGTTCAACATAAAAGTCAGACAGCTGTGAAAGTCCAGCCTATAGGACAGTGTCCCGGGGATCCATAAGAAATAACACCCATCGGACAAAGATATTGGAGTCATCTGCATAGTTGCCTCAGCAGTGCGAAATCACTCCTTGTGGAGGCAGACATTTGGAAACAGATAAAGCCCATGAAGAATGCCTCTTTTTGACTTCAGAGATGAATGTAGATGTGAACACATTACTGCTGTTTTAGGGAGGCTCTTCTCTGTTACAGATAACCGGGATTGGGAATATTGGATTACCTAATAATGGCTCGCTTTAGTTCTGCCATCAGCACTTATCAGGTACATTAGTTTAAAACCTGCAATTTTGAACTCAGCATTATTGAGCTTTCCAAAGATTAAGTTACTGAACTTTTGTTGGTGAGTGTCTCTGCGAAATTTCCTGAAAAGGATAGTCCTCTTTCTTTGTGTGAAAGTGAAGCCAAATCACATACTTTATTGATATTTATAGACATACAAATGATAGAGCTAATGTACTTTAATGCCTGCTACTTGATGGAAAGGCTGTGGGCTGTGCTTTTGGGCTTTTGTTTTTCTTAAGATAATGTGGAGTACTGTAGTCTCTTTGTGAGCCTAATCAGAGCAGGTAGCTTTTTTTCTTTCTTTTTGTTTTCCCCAAAGCCTTATTTCAGAAAAAGGCTTATGCCAAAAGTCTATTTCAAGAAAAGCTCTGTGTGTGCCCCTGATATGGGCACGGTCTTTACAGTGTTCTAGCACCAAAAATACCTCCCTGTGTCTCCTTACTGGCTTAGGTGGAAACCGTAGGAACATGGAAGCTTTAACAAAGGCAAGTCGATTTTAACACTCTGTACTAAAAAATACCTACACTGAGGAAGAGAGTCTTAATCTCCAGGCTATGAAGATTTAATGTTTTCAGAGTAATTTTACAGACATTCTGCCTGTCAAGGCCCAGTAGGGTTAGAGTTCTCGAGTCCCCACAGGCTTAAGCATCCAGGCATGAACCAACTTTGTAATTTCTGAGCAAGAGGAATAAATGTTGATTCGTGGTGGCTGAGCAGAATTAAGAAATCATTTACCTGCCTTCTCTTTAGGGAGTTTGCATATAACTTCTGCTCATTAGAGGTGGCTTATAAGAAAATTTAAGGAAAAGACAGAGCAACTGCCCCCACCCCGACACACACACATGTACACAGACACACACACATAGACACACACACACACACACACACACACACACCCCGCAGTTCAGCCTTCAGGTCCTTCACTGTCTGGAAGCAAGAGAACCAGGGGCCCCATTTGGCTCAGTGTCTCTTAAGTCCTGTTCAACATAAAAGTCAGACAGAATATCCACCAAAATTGGTAATAAAGTCTTAAATTTCTCCAAGAAAGGAATGAATATGTAGGAAAAATCATAAATGGCCTGCATGTATTGATAAGATGCTGGAGAAAGAGGTGGGGTTTGTTAAAACAAAAACAAAAATAAAAATCTGGTGTCCACCAAAGTCTGTTTCTATTCTGGTGGTTCTGAAAATTCTGAAAGCTTAGATTTCTGGGAGTCATTGGTAAAATAGATTTTTGGTCACTAGTGTTCCTATGATGGTCATAGTTAAAATATATTTTTAACCTGAGCAACCTCTAGGGCTTTGGTTATATTTTGATTTAAAAAACTAGATTGACTGAAAAGTTTGTGAGAAATATAAACATCAGGCAAAGATAAGTAATATGCTTTATACCTAAATTTGTGTATTGCAAAAATAGCAGAGCTCAAGCTATTTCATGCCATTATTCTAATCCATAAGCATTTAGCAACCTGTGTCAATGGTATTTGCCTCTCAGGTCACACAAAGAAATCTATCTTAATAAAGTCAGAAAACTATAACCCGTCTCTGCATCATTTCTAATATCCTGGTAGGGGGTTCAGTTTCCATCTAATCAGAAGATATTTTTAGTGGTAAGTTGCTTTAAACAGTGAATCTGAAAGTAATACTCTTAGTATCCCACTGGCATTAGATAGAAAGTTCTGAATTCTCTTTCTCTACTGTGTTGATTCTGAATCTTAAATTTGGATATAAAAGGAATCTTTCTAGGGAACTCTCTTTTCCTGACCTGAATTAGAATTTAGTATGGGCTGAGATCTCCTCCCTGGTAGACACTCCCAACTTGTATTTCTCACTGGTATATATCCAAGTGTCTATTACACAGATTCACTCCCAGGTGTGGGAATGTATGCAAATACAATCTCCGATCTTACAAATGGTCTGGCCAAACTCTCCAAAGGGCCCGTGGCTTCAAATGGGGCGTTAAGTAGATGGTTCATTTTATTTTTTATTCAAGCTCAGGAGACTTAGGCTTTTTCTCTAGCCATTTAAACCACCTATGAATTAAGATAATGAAAGGAATCGAGTATTTCTCTTTAAACAAGATACACTGTTGTCAACTGCAGAATAAAGTCAGGAGTTAGATTTTGCCTGGATGCTGAATTCTCCCGGAGCACAAAGGGCGTGTAGAGGACAAACGGGTGTGGGGACATTAATGGAACATAGAGTTCCACAGTTCCTTCTCAGAGACGTGACTCCAGAGAGGCGAAGAAAGGAAAAGCCAAGAGCGAGAGGTCACCCCGATAAGTACAAAGAAGTCGCTTCCAGCACTTTCTCCCATTGTGCCTGTTACACTTATTGGTGTGAATAATGTTGTTTTGTTTTCAGAAAGACAGTCATGAGCAAAAAAAAAAAAAGAACGGTGAGTGATAAGCCAAGCTCAGGAAATTTGAGAATGACACATTTGTGATAATATATGTTAATTTAGTTGGAGAGATGTGAATATTTTCTTAAAGAACAAAGAGAAAGACAGACTATAGCTTAGAGTCACTCATTTAGACTTTTATACAGGCATTACCCATGTTCAAAATGCACAAATCTCCTGGAAACAGTTTTTTTTCCCCCCAAATACATTTTGTTGTGGTGGCTTATTTATTTAAAATTACCATATTTTTCTTGCTTTGGAGATAAAAACTCTAGTGGAGCCAGACTTCAAATAGATGATGTTCTGAGCACATCAAAACAAAGAAAGTGTTTCTGAAACCAAATGAAAGCGTTTTTTGAATGACTCCCTCCTCCATTCACATCTCCTTTCAGCTTAGCGGCTCTGGCTCAGATAAAGTCCCGAACACCTCACAGTCTATTCAAAAGTATCAGATTCAACTGAAGGTGAAGAAAATGGGCTATCTGCAGTATTCATGAGTTGGAAACTTCCCAAGTTTGACCATTGTCTGAATGACTTTACAACTGCTTGGGGTATGCATTACATAACAGATACTCACAGGCACCCAGTGCTCCTATCAAGCCAAGCCTTGTAAGCGAGTCCAAAGGACACCCACCCCCACCCACCCTACTCCTCCCCAGCCCCATTCTTTCCTAATTCAGGTCTCAAGAAAAATACTGCCCAGTCTTTGAAGTATGCTATCCTACTCCTTGGTTTACCAGACTGAGCTAAAGGCCTTGATAACACTTCTTCAAGTTCATGAACTAAAATGTTTTGTTTTCATAGCATTTGGGGTAGTTTTTTCTCTAATTGGATCAAAGCACAGTTTGGTACACCAAAACTTTCTGAAATCAAGAGACAGATTCCTTTACTGGGACAAGGTGAGAAATAATCAAGAAAGTATTCAACAGTCTGAGTGATCCTAGTTCTGTTCCGCCCAACAAGAGTGGAATTTTCAAGGCCCTACTATAGGATAAGAAGTTGCAAGATGAAAGTGCTATTTATTTTTAATATTTTCTCCTCAAAATAACTGTCATCTGCCTAATACCCAGCCTGAAACCGAGGTCAAACATAAGTACTTAGAACCTTATACCTCCAAAGCATGGGGTGGTAGAAAGGTCTCCTGAATTTGAGTCTCCGCTCTGTGTCTAAACTGTGACTTTGGGCAAGCAAGTAGATTTTTCTGGCTTATTTTTGCATCTAACTAATGAGGGTACTGAATCTCATCTCTAAAGCCACACCATTTTATCTGCTGTTCTCCTTTTATACAAAATAGCATCCTAGATAGATGTTAAACCAAGTGTGAGGGCTAAAACCGACTCTGAACCTGGTGAAGAAAATGAGAGCAAAGGCCTCAAGAATAGCAAGAAGATTACTAGGCACCTATGGAGGGTTGAATTATGCCCCTCCAAAAGATAGGTCCACATCCTGACCCCAGGAACCTATGAATGTGAACTTATTTGGAAAAAGGATATTTGCAGATATAGTTAAGGTAAAGATATTAAGATGAGATCATCTTGGATTACATTGGTGGACCCTAAATCTCACGACAAATGTTCTTGCAGGAGACAGAAAAAGAGAAGACACAGACACAGAAGGAAAGCAAAGTAAAGACAGAGGCAGAGATTGGAGTGATGCAGTCACAAGCCAAGGAAGGCCTGGAGGCAATCAGAGCCAGAAGACTGAAGGAAGAATTCTCCCCTATGTACTTCAGAGGGGGCACAGCCCTGCTGGCCCCTTGATTTCAGACTTCTAGACTCCAGAACTGTGAGAGTATAACTTTCTGTCAGTTTAAGCCATCTGGTTTGTGGCATTTTGCTGCTGCAGCCCTAGGAAGCTGATCCAGTGCTGATGTGACAGCTGTCCTTCAAGCACACACTCACTGGAGGTTGCATGGGGCTATGAGAAGCACTGAGAGCCATTCCTGTTCTTCTCCGATGCCAGGTTGGACTCGGGAAAGACCAAGCATGAAACCTTCTGGAAAGCTGCAGTGCTGTGGGGAATGTATGAGTTGCTACTTCAGGAAAAAGCAGCTCTCCTCTCCTGCCTTGACTGTGTAACTCCCCCACCCCCAAACCCTCTTAGTATCATGGAAAGTCCGTGCACTTGACCTCAAGTCCATGCTTCTTGAAGGAGTGACTGGTCCACTTGTAAGTTTTCTGAAAGGTTTCAGGAAGTAAAATTTGCTGGGCAGGAGTTTATTAGTAGTTGGCTGATCTTAGTAGAAGGCAGAGAAAAGGGATGAAGAAAGAGGTGCCTGCTCTGTCATCCTTACCTGAATCATCTTGACCACCAGCAGAGAGCAGCTTGGGCCAGTGGGAAAGAAAGAATGAAGATGTCATGGGGGTGGCCCAAAGGCCCAACTGGAGAGAAGAATTCCAACTGATGACCCAACCTCCAGAGAGGCTGTCTCAGTCACTTCCATGCAATTCTGTGTGTCTCTGAGCCGCCAGTGTCTTGTTGGAGAAGGGAGACAGTGAGATAAGCTCATTGGAGATGAAGGAGCTGCTTCCCCGGTATAGTTCTCACCCTCACATCTGGGGCTCCGACACACCATGTCCCCCAGTGAGAGGCTCAGGAGGGAGGTGAGATGGCTCAAGACAGCTTACAAGGAACTTCACAACCTGTCAGGTTCCTCCTGATCCCTGTCCAGGCTCATCTTTGATACGCACTTTGAACTGCGCACCTCAGCTTTGCTGACTGGCCCCCTGCTTCTTGTCCCCACTTCTTCGTGGGAACTTCAGAGTTCAGCTTAGCTGTCACTGCTTCAGGGGAGCCATTTGTGATCTAGATTGGGTCATGCACCTTTTTGAGGAGCTAAGCCACCTTGACGTTACTCTATCAGTGCACCTGTTTCACTGAATTGCCAATAATTTTTCCCTACCTGCTTTTATCTGCTATGTAAGCTCCTTGGGAAGGGGCAGTATGTCTGTTTTTTTCTTTTTTTTTTGCGCTTTATATACCTGTAATCATATGTATTACGTTAATATGGCCTCATACGATTTCAGGCATTACATAAACATGATAATAAAAAGTGAATGTCCGCCCCACCCTACTACACCCTAATTCAGTGTCTAAAAGGTAGTCTTTAATAACTATTTGGCAAGTCTCCTTCCAGACCTGTAGTTTTCCATTCACAAACATGTGTACATACACTCTATCCATCCTTCCATCCATTCATCCATCTATCATTTATATTAATCTATCTATCTATCTATCTATCTATCATCTATCATCTCTCTCTCTCTTTCTTTCCCTTTACTGTGTGTTTTCTACAAATTGCTTTTTTCCTTTAACATCAGGACTTGGAGATCTTTTCATGTTGATACATGGTGATCTACATAATTTCATAGTAACTCACTCACTGAGAGATGGACGATCAGGTTGTTTTCACATTACGAGTCATGCAGCAAGGCTCACCCTCTTTCATACACAGACTGCACAAATGTAAGTATTTCTTTCAGACAGATATAATTGCTGAGTTAAATTTTTAACCACTCAGACAATTTCCACAGGGAGCCTGCCTGCCTCCTTCCATCCTTTGCCTCTGAACTTGGAGCTGTCCCCAAATGGCTTCTCTCTCAGGGGCGTTTCCCCCTCTTTTTTTTTGAGCTGTACTTTCTGCTGGACTCTTAGTATACTTTTCCATAGATTTGATCCCTTCTATTGTTCAGAAATTTCCTAAAGCCCTGGTCAGTCTCTCGTAGTTTCCAGCACTGTTATGGGGATGCGCACGTCCACACACACACACACACACACACATACACACACACACACTCTCTCTCTCTCACTCACTCACTCAATCACACAGACACTCACACACTCACGTCTGTGTTCTGATGATTTGTGAAATGTGGATGTAGGAGCCAGCAGACCTGTGGGCTCTGCCTGCTTTCTTGAGCCAGGTTGTCACAACCTCTGTATGTCTAGTACCCAGCATCATTATGTGACAACTATTAGGCAAGGAGAAAGTATTTGTTGAGAGAATAAATGAATTTTTGTTTTAGGCAGGTACCAACATTTGGTCAAGGACCAATGATCCCTTAAAGGGACTGATTTAGTGCTGATTCTTGTGTTAGTGGATTATCCTTCAATTAACCACTCACAACTACAAGATATTGTGTTGCTGACTACCTATGTGGGGGTAAAAACGAAGTTGCTTTAAAGGAACATATTTGCATTCTTAATTTCCATATAAATTCAGGCTAAAGGATGATTCCTTGTTGTTCATGAGGGCCTTGAAACCTCCTACCAGACAGCAACAAGTAAATTTAATGGAACTCAATTTGATGACTTGCATCCCATAAAAGGACGTGTTGGTACACATGTCAGGCACTTGGCTTTTAAAATTTCCCTTTAGAGACATGCTACCACTTAGATTTAAAGAGATACGAGACTGTTAATGGGACAGCATCAAAAGATGCTTAAAAACAACTACATGCCCAGAATACTTTGCTGAAATTTGCCAAGTTCCACTTGAGATTCACAGAACCTCTCCAGCAACCTGGATTCTAATGATTGAGCCCAAAGAGGCCCTCGTCTCCAGCCCTGCGCTTGCTCCCGTGCCCCCACCACCAGGTGCTGCAGATGTGAGGCCTGCTGGGCCTTCCTCGGCAGCCATCTGTCAGCGAGGCCTTCGCTCCTCCAGGCAACAGGCGTGTTGATAAGAATATACACTTTCTGCAATTGACAGACTTTACTATTCAAAACACTGTTAAAAAAATGGCTATAGGAATTTAATTAGCAACTTCCATTAAGAGATTAGATGAGAAGAACAAAGAGAAACCAAGGGAAAGCCTTCTTAATAAAATCGGAGAAGCTGCAGAATTATTCATAGCATAACAAAGGAAATGGTGAATCTGCTCTATGAATTGTTAGAGGTGACAGATGTATTCTGATGTTTTCTCACGGCCTGGTTGGTCTATGACTAATGAGGCACTGTGTGAAGGGCAGAACTTCAAAGAGCACCTCTCACTGGCTGCAGCGGGTAGCAGGTGTGGCAATGGGCAGTGCTGCAGTGCAGATGAACCTGTATGCTTTCAGATGCAGCCATGTGTTCCCTGGAGTTTGTGGCTAGTCGACTTAGCTCCAACATTCAGGGATTGATCCAAAATGGGCCAACTGGCTTGTCACCATGCCATGATCTCCGGTGCCTCCATCAGTCGGTCAGCTGACTCAGAGGTGTGTGCTGAGTCCAGAGGGGCTAGAGGACATAAATGGACCAGAACAAGTCTATCCATTCTATGAAGGAAACTGACTTGGATGAGGTAATTCAGCAGTATCTCTATTATGTGTATATGGGGAAGGGCAGATACTCAGTTCTTATGTAAGTTCAGGGGAATTGCAGAACCCCCCCATTATATTGGCTAACAGAACAAAAGGTTGGTTCAAGATCCTATGATTGAAGACCCACGCATGAATATTTGTGATTTCTTAGTGCCAATGTTCTTCCTAAAGAATGTACAGTACGGGAACCAGGTGAAAAAATAGGCCACTTAGAATAACATTCTGGAAATCTGGCTTCCACCCAAAATGCTACCAAGCATTCCTCACCAATAGCCACTTCTATCAGAATGAACTGTTTCCTCATACCCCTGAGACAAAAGAATGGTTTCTGCATTACAAAGCATCTCTTGCTTTTGATTTGATTGAAAGTGTTGATAAACAGATTTAGATAAGAATCCCCAATGCCATATCAGATAGTATCAATGAAAACAACCAGCTTGTTATTCTCATTTGTTAATTGACATAAACTCAGATGTTGTAAGATTATCTTTACATTTTCCAGAGGAAGTCCTGATATCCACAGGAAATCTGAAAATACAAAGATTTATATAAACTTGGGTTTGCAGCAAAACTGACCTGTACTATAAATCTGTCAAATACATGGGTGTACATGGATTTTACTAGACAGATATGTCTAGTAAAGTTAAAATACAATTTTTATGAGATTAACTATGCTTAGCTCCAAAGTCAAAATTAGGTAAAAGATGCATTAATTAATAACTGAGTCATAGCCTACATACTGGGAATACAAGATATCGCTATAATGGGTTCTAGTTACTAAAAGGTTAATTAATTTTTTTTATTTCCAAGAAAAAATAAGGTGAATTCAAGATAATGAGATAGATGGGTAGATTTAAGTGGGGGAAAGAAAGCTAGAAAACTGCTCATGGCTTGGCAAAAGAGCCAGAGGAAATTATCATCGTTGTCTTTTGTTCTTGTGAACTCAAAGCTGTTTCTTGTAGTTGTTAGTGTAAAATGAACTAAATTAGAGAATGTATGATTTCAATGGTGGCTGAATGCAGCCTGGCCTACTTTGTGTGGCTCATACTGCTGCTCATAAGCCTCTGTGGGCTGATGCAATGATGGCCTTGACCCCTTCTGGGGCTGGCACGTGCTGGTGGGCTCTCTAATGCCACCGCTCCCTCCTGCTTGCTCCCTGGGTCCCCTTTCTTCATCTGCTCTGGAAAAAGGCCACTTTACAATGCAAGACTTATCATTACACAGTCTTTATCATTAAGGAGGATCTGTATTTCCACAGAAAGAAAGGGCTAGAGGGGGGCAATGGCAATAAACATTATTTTTTGACATTGTTGGTGAAAAGGAGTCCCACTAGTACCCCCCTTCAGTTTCCTTTTCCGTGCCATGCCACTGCGATAGACATCTGAAACACACCTTCCTCAGAATCTGCTTCCTTGAGACTCAGCTTCAGAACTGAGCCAACTGCCCTCCTTCCTTCACAGACCTGGGAAGCCAAAGGGGCTTTCCTGCTTTTCACTTCTCGTGTTGTGAAATGTCCCTGCTGCTCTTGAGATGTCTCTGGCTATCAGCCAGGTTTAGCTCCTGGAACCTCTTGCTACAATACCATGAAGTTTTCCCAGGCTTCAGCTCCTGACAAGAACTCATTTGTTCCTCAATATCTCTTAAATATTTACCACATGTCAGGCTCTCTGTTCTAGGCACTGGAAATACCACAGGGAAAAGAGAGAGAAAGAAGTCTTCCCTCATTGAACTTACATGGCACTAGAGAGATCTAGGCAACAAGCAAGTGAAGGATGATGGTAAGCACCATGCAGTTTCCTCAGCTGAGAGAGGAAATATTGGGAATTCCTTTCAGGCATGGAGTTAAGACTTAAACTCATTGTCAGTTTATGATGGAGTGTGTGCACAAAAATTAAACACCTCCTTAGATTTTTTTTTTTTTAAACAAACATGGAACAGAAAATCTTGGAATGAGGAAGCGTTCTTGGCTCTTGATCTTGAGAAGTCAGAGGTGGCCAAAGCTATTTGGGGATGGAGAGGGCTATCTGATCTTTAGGGAACAGCCAGCCAGCTTGTCCCCAAGATTATCCTTCGAGGAGTAACGCTGTCCCTCCATCCTGCAGTATCTCTTTTAAACTTATGTTTAAATAGCTATACTTAAATGATAAGGCGCTAGCCTTTCACCTCCAGGATCCTAACTGGATTCAAACTCTAGTCTTCTGGGAAATGAGTTTGGTCGTCTAAGCTGAGCCTCGTAGACAAAAGTCCTTATCTCCAAACTCCAAGCATATTTCAGCCCATCGTGGCAGGACTGAAAGTCTGCTCTCGGGGAAAGAAAGGGAATGAGCTGGGGTTGAAAGTAAATTACTGAAGTAGTTAAATCAATCCTGAATTCAAATCCCAACTATTTAAATGATAGTAACTTTCTGTCCAGACTACAAAACTGCTTTTCAATGCTATGCTTTTTAGCTGCATTCCAAAAAGGGGAAAAAGTCATTTAGAGCAGTTAAGCCTCCAAAAATGAGGTCAAAGCTGCAAAGAAGCACAAGCGTGAGCACCTTAATAAATTTAAATTTTCTTTGAATCGTTTCCTTATCTATCTACAAAGAATACCGGACGTCTTTGCCCCATATGTGCTGCAAGCAACGCCTGTGACTTTTATCTCTAATATACTTGAAGATGTCTAAACATGTCAGGGAAATATCATGTGCAAAGACTGTGTGTTCTAAAGCAAATTTGGTCGGTTTAGAATAACATAACCAATGTTGTCCCCAAACACTCTAAAAATAAACATAGAATAGAACCAAAAAGGGACTACAGAAGAGCCGGGCTCTGGTTTACTCTGCTTGACTCAGAAAGGAATAATTACAGGCAAGGAGCTTTGACGACTTAGCCTATTGATGAGAAATACGCCATTGAGGGATACTTGGACTGTTTTGAATAGTTTGCTTTCCAGGTATTCAGACTCAGGCATTTATTTACCCTGCTTTGGGCTGGCTTCCACCCCTCCACCTTCCATTTATCAAGTTAGCATTTTGCTCACAATAAAATGGATGACAGTTTCATTACAGAATGGCATCACTTGTCAAACTTTGAATTACTGATCATAAAAATATCTGTTATGCTTTGAAGGATTGTTGGAGGACTTCCATTTATATATATATATATATTTTATCAGTAGGACTGTTTAGTGCAACATGCACAAGGGAAGAACAGAGATGGGGGGGTGGGGGCGAAATCAAACCCGGCTGAGGAGCCCAGGGTTTGCTGTCTCCTACCCATACAAACAAGCCTCTATCACAGCTCTAGACAGCAGAAATAAAAGGGAGCTTTTTGGCTCACAGCTATAAAAAAAATTATCATAGTGATGAAGTTCCTCAGCCATCAACAGAGCTGTGATAACGCTGTTTGATGATGATTTTCCCATGAATGTTAAACAGCCGCCACTGCGGAGGCAAAGGAGCTTATCTGCACCTAATACTGATCTCTAATTCCTGCCCTTCTTGAACCATCCATTTTCTAACAGCATTAACTGGCAAATTTACATCCCATCTTAATGCTGCTAAAGAGGACAGGAGATGAAGAGTAAATGACAGCAGTGTAATGAGGGTGGCTTTTTTCTCCTTTCTCTTTAATGGCTGAAGATTTACACAATTGTCTGTAAGCTTATATAGAGAGCTTACCTGAACCTTTTCCCAGCATGGATTCAACTTACAGGAGCTTTTGTTAACTAAACACACATAAATATTTTTAAGGAGGTTTAATAGTGTGACTTCAAAAGGAAGCCAAAGGATGGAAAAAGAAAAAAATAATAAATGTCATCAATAATATAAATGTCTTAAAGGGCTAATGATTTCTGAACAAACAAGGTTGTAAAAATAATGTTCTATTAGGTTACTACATCACCAAAAGGCTTTCAAAATACTAAAAAATGATTAATTAAGACAAAGATTTAAAGAAAGCTACGTTCCTCATGCTGCCAAGACCCGGGATTTCTCTGATCATGTAACATCCATCAAAAAACTACCTGTTCACTAACAGGGTGTGAAGAGATAGAAGGCAATTTCAATGGTAAATCTGAATATAGGGAACTACAATAGCTAGATGTGGGAAAATCCTATTTGTGCCTCCAGATGATAAAAGGAAACCAAATAAAAATCACCATGGATGAGCCATTTAACATTACAGGCTAGAAACCTTGAAGTTGTCTTTGACTCTTCCCTCTACTTCGTCCCCTTTATCCAATCCATTACCAATCTTGCTTTTCCTGCCTTTGAAATGTTTTTAACATTTACTCCTTCTTTTCTCCCACTACCCTAACCCATGTCTCTAGCACCTGCCAATGGAAATATTTTAGATTTCCCATTTGCCCTGCTTCTAGCCTCTGTGGGTCTTTCCATAGTATTATTAAAATAATACTTTGGTATTTTTACCAAGTAATTTGACTTTAAAAAATCTATTAACGTCCCCTGCCCCCACCGCTTTCTGCAATGGTTCTCAGAGTATGGTCCACAATAATGCTTAGGCATACCTTTAGTGAAAGATGTGCAAGACCTGTACATTGAAAACTACAAAACATTGCAAAGCACTAAATAAATGGAGAGATGTGCCATAGTCAAACATTACCAGAGACATTGGCAAACTTTTTCTATAAAGGGCCACATAGTAAATGTTTTTGGCTTTTTGGGCCACATAGTCTCTGTGGAATATTCTTCTTTGTTTTGTTTTTACCACGCTTTCAAAATGTAAAAGTTATTCTTAGCTCACAGGCGTATAGAAATAGGCTAGATTTGGCCTGCAGACTGTAGTTTGTTGATCCCTGGATTAGAAGATTCAATATTGCTAAGATGGCAGTAAGATGGCGATCCTCCCAAATTTATCCATGGATTCAGTGCAGTACCAACCAAAATCCTAAGAAGCATTTTTGAAGACATAAGAAAGTTAATTTGAAAATGTATACATCAAAGCAAAGGACTTGGAGTAGCTGAGACAATTTAGAAAAAGAGCAGAATTAGAGGACTCATAGCACCCCATCTGGTGACTCACCATAAAGCTATATATCAAGACAATGATGCACTAGTGTAAAAATAGATCAAGGAACAGAATAGAGAGTCTAGAAACAGATGCACAATTATAAGGTCATTTGATCTGATCAAAGATGCCATGGTAATTTAATGGGGAAAAGATAGCTTTTGCAACAAATGGTGCTGGAAAAGTGGAATATCTGTATTTATATAAAAAAGAACCTTAACCATTACCTCACACCATATACAAAAATTAACTCAAATAAAAATGTTTTCAAAAAGGAATAAACTGATAAAATTAGTTTCATCAAGATTAAAAACTTCTGTTCTTTAAATGATATAATTAAGATAACAAAAAGAGAGTCATAGACAGGGGGAAAATTTTGCAAGACATAAATCCAACAGATGGCCTGTACCCAGAATATCTAAAAAACTCTTACAAGTTAATAATAAGACAAACAACTCAATTTAAAAATGGGCAATTGAACAGAAATTTTCACAAAAGAAGATAGCCAATAAGCACATGAAAACATGGTCAACATCACTTGTCATAAAAGAAATGCAGATTAAAGCTACAATGAAAAACCACTGCACACCCACTAGAAAAGGGAATATACTGGCAATACTAAGTGTTGGGAAGGGTATGGAACAAATGGAACTCTCATGCACTGCAGACTGGAATGCTAAATGGTGAAGGTACTTTTGAAAACTGCTATGTCAGCACCTTATAAAATTAAACATGTTTACGATATGTTCCAGCAATTCTACTCACAAGTATTTACCTAGGAGAAATGAAAATACACATCCACAAAAAAAAAATGTGTAGGTAAATGTTGATAGCAGCATTATTGTTCATAACCAAGAACTGGAAGCAGCCCAACTATCTAACAGTTGGTCAATATAATAAAGAAATTGTGGTATATCCATACAATAGAATACTACTTAGGTATAAAAAAGAATAAATATTAATATATGCAACATGGACAAACTTCAAAATAATCATGGGAAATGAAAGAAGACAAACATAAAAGATTACAAATGATCCCATTTACATGAAATTCTAGAAAAGATAAAACTATAGTGACAGAAAGCAGATCACTGGTAGCCTGGAACTAGTGGTGAGGGGAGGAAAGTGAGTGCCAAGTGGCATGAAGGTATTTTTGAGGATTAGGAAATGGTTTCATACTTTGAGACCAGCACTAAGTTTCATCATACTATACATTTAAAACTGGTAAATTTTTTCATGTATAAATAATATTTTAACAAAAAAGAAAAAAGACACTAGAAATTTTCAAGTTTTGGTGTAGTATGCATAAGAAGATGATCCACAATTACCTGAAAAGCCTATTAAAATACTTCTTTTTTCCAACTATATGTCTGTGTTACAGTAGACTTTCTTCATATGCTTCAACCATGCTAAACATACTAAATGCAGAAGATTTGAGAATCCAGCTGCCTTCTATTAAGCTAGACATGAAAGAAATCTGCAAATATATAGAAATAATATTCTCAGAATTTTTATTTGTTTTGGAAAATATAATTATTCTTCAGGAAAGTGTTATTTTTATCATGTAATGGGTTTATCACTGTCATTTAATATTTTACTATTAAAAATGTTGATGTTTAAAATTTGTTTTGGTTTTAACTTCTATATAGTAAACACTGATAGGTAAAACCTATGTAAACAGAAGCTCTTTGGGATTCTCAATAATTGCTGGGAGCATGAAGGGTCCTGAAGCCAAAAACTTTAAGAGCTGCTGGCTTGTAAGACTGAACCCAAACTAGGGCTCAAAGTTCTGCATAACTGGGATATTATTATCTAAACTTCATCACCCAGGCCGAAGTGCAGTGGCGCCATCACAGCTCACTGCAGCCTCAACCTCCTGGGCTCCAGTGATCCTCCCAAGTCGCTGAGACTACAGGCACACTGCATCACACAGGGCTAATTTTTTGTATTTTTTGTAGCGATGGGGTTTTGCCATGTTGTCTAGACTGGTCTCGAACTCCTGTGCTCAAGGGATCCATCTGCCTTGGCCTCCCAAAGTGCTGGGATTACAGGCATGAGCCACTGCGCTCAGCTCAACTTTTTTTTTTTTTTTTTTTTATTCTGCAATTTCCTCATCTGTGGGGATCAGAAAAGGATCAACTTCAGTGAGTTCTTGTGAGGACTGCATGAGTTTGTGCAAAGCACTTAGGATAGTACTTGGCAGATGGTGAGCTCTCGATCCATGCGAGGCTCTATTGTAGTTGTCCTTGCGACGGCTGCCTTCTCTGCTTCCCTCTCATCTCTAGAAATGCTACTTCTCCATGTTGCCCAGGCCTACTTCTCCTACCCTGAAACTTGTGTAATAAATGAGTGCCACTCAGTTTTGCTCTTTTTTCCAATTGCTTTATATCTAAAACTGCTTTAAACCAAACATTTTCTTAGGCACATTTTACTTAACACAGAACTGGACAAGCAATGAATGCTTAATAAGTACTTGTTAGTTTACAACCCTGCAGTATGGGAACAATGATAACGTCTTTATCATCTTCTTCATGGAAATGTTGTGATAATACATGTGATCACATTTACTTTTCTTTAATGATGGAAAGATCCGTAAGTAAATCAGGCCCTCTTCTTTGCATCCCAGTGTGTCCTAGGGCCATGATAAGGCATCTTTTCAGACACCAATTATTGTTAAATGAATGCCCCTATTTAGATTTTCCCTTCGTGTTCTGAATTCCTTTGGTGTATTGAATTTTTCATACCTAACAATGCTGTTCTGTCAAATAAGCTTTTAGGGAAATAGCAAAACTTTGGCTTCATAGAATACAGGAAGATGACATTTTCTGTTGACCTTGTTAAATATGTTCTCGCTTAAAATCTGTATTGTCAAATTTCTGCCCATGAGAGTCTCAGGAATGAAAGGATTAATCCATAAAATTCCAAAATGAACAAGACTTCACTGGCATTTTGAAAGCATTTTTGCACATTGTTATGACTACTTTATTGGGTATAGAATTTTTTCAGATATGGTGAACTCTAAATTTTAGCCAAAATTCTAACTTTTCTCAATCATGAGCCTAAGAAATCTTGAGGAGAATGATTTCAGATGTGCCTACACCAGAGGCACGAAGTGATGTTACCACACTGAGCTGATCACAATGACCTGATGCACAACAGATGGAGACTATTCATTCATTTAAGAAACATTTATTGATCATCGACTATGTACTTGGAACTGGGGACATAAAGTGGGGTTTGATTCTAGTAGCAGGAGACCACACAAATGAAAACTATTTAGTTTTCACTCTCTGAAATGAGGTAATTCCAGATAGTGATAATTGTAATGACTGCAATAAAATAGGATGATAGGATGGAGAATGACTGGGCCTGGGATGTTATTTGGATAGATGAGCAGAAATTGTAGCTAGTTATTTCATAGCTATTCAAAATGTATGTCTAATGAAAAATTCTAATATGGATTATCTCTGTGAAGAGTGATTTCATTATCTCCTTTGTACTTTTCTGTATTTTCCTAATTTTTTACTTGAACATGTACTACTTTCATAATCAAAGAAATTACATATACAAAACTTTATACTGAAAGCAAGCAAATTCAAATTGTGTTCATCTTATGAAGAAAGCTACCACAGAGATCTAAAATTCTAGAGAGAGAGAAACTATTATCTGTGATTTTCTATATTCGTGATTCAGTTGCCTATTAAACAAGTTGTAATAAATTTGTAAATAAATTTGTAATAAATAATTTTGTAAAGCACTTAGAAGAGTGCTTAGCCCCTAGTTAGTGCTATGTATGTGCTACATTAATAAATAGGCAAATACGTTGAAATGATGTCCAATTCAGTTTAACAAATAACTTTGGGGAAAACTACTACAAACAAATCTAGTTTTTAAGCATTGTGGAGTAAAAAATAATGAGCATGGCATGGTCTGAGATTCAAATTTAACTGGGTGTCCTGTACTTTTTAATCCTTTCTCTTTCTCTCCACCCTCCATGTCTTGCCCCCATTTTGTGAAATCTACCAGCCCAACCCTCAAGAAGTTTAGAAATAGCTCTTAACCGATATAGATCAATGGAACAGAACAGAGCCCTCAGAAATAACGCCGCATATCTACAACTATCTGATCTTTGACAAACCTGAGAAAAGCAATGGGGAAAGGATTCCCTATTTAATAAATGGTGCTGGGAAAACTGGCTAGCCATATGTAGAAAGCTGAAACTGGATGCCTTCCTTACACCTTATACAAAAATTAATTCAAGATGGATTAAAGACTTAAACGTCAGACCTAAAACCATAAAAACCCTAGAAGAAAACCTAGGCATAACCATTCAGGACATAGGCATGGGCAAGGACTTCATGTCTAAAACACCAAAAGCAATGGCAACAAAAGCCAAAATTGACAAATGGGATCTCATTAAACTAAAGAGCTTCTGCACAGCAAAAGAAACTACCATCAGAGTGAACAGGCAACCTACAAAATGGGAGAAAATTTTCACAACCTACTCATCTGACAAAGGGCTAATATCCAGAATCTACAATGAACTCAAACAAATTTACAAGAAAAAAACAAACAACCCCATAAAAAAGTGGGCAAAGGACATGAACAGACACTTATCAAAAGAAGACATTTATGCAGCCAAAAAACACATGAAAAAATGCTCACCATCACTGGCCATCAGAGAAATGCAAATCAAAACCACAGTGAGATACCATCTCATACCAGTTAGAATGGCAATCATTAAAAAGTCAGGAAACAACAGGTGCTGGAGAGGATGTGGAGAAATAGGAACACTTTTACACTGCTGGTGGGACTGTAAACTAGTTCAACCATTGTGGAAGTCAGTGTGGCGATTCCTCAGGGATCTAGAGCTAGAAATACCATTTGACTCAGCCATCCCATTACTGGGTATATACCCAAAGGATTATAAATCACACTGCTATAAAGACACACACACACGTATGTTTATTGTGGCACTATTCACAATAGCAAAGACTTGGAACCAACCCAAATGTCCAACAATGATAAACTGGATTAAGAAAATGTGGCACATATACACCATGGAATACTATGCAGCCATAAAAAAGGATGAGTTCATGTCCTTTGTAGGGACATGGATGAAATTGGAAATCATCATTCTCAGTAAACTATTGCAAGGACAAAAAACCAAACACCGCATATTCTCACTCATAGGTGGGAATTGAACAATGAGAACACATGGACACAGGAAGGGGAACATCACACTCTGGGGACTGTTGTGGGGTGGGGGGAGGGGGGAGGGATAGCATTAGGAGATATACCTAATGCTAAATGACGAGTTAATGGATGCAGCACACCAGCATGGCACATGTATACATATGTAACTAACCTGCACATTGTGCACATGTACCCTAAAACTTAAAGTGTAATAATAATAAAATAAAATAAACAAAAAAAATCATTCCCTCCATTGATATTAAAATATTTATTACTGACAAAAAAAAAAAAAAAAAGAATGTTCCCAATTTACAGTCAAGGCAGCTGAGGCCTTTAAAAGTTAAATTTCTGCCCATGTTTTTTCTCATCTGCTGCTTCCCCCAACACTCCTCAATGTTTCTTTACAACTGTATGTTTTCATAAAAGCAAATAAAAAACATAAAATTAAAAAAAAAAAAAAGAAGTAGCTCTTAACCAGAGCTAACTTTAAAAAACTCAAAAAAGGAACATTAGTATCCTAGATAGTTGTGTGTGTGTATTTCCACTAGGAATTTAAAATTTCCCAACTTCCAATGAATTATTTGCATAGTTCAAATGAAAGGTCCTTAAAAGAAATGAGCAGTCTCCGTATTGTGGAGTAGGCACCTTCTGGAGCTGGTGGGTCTTTCCTGGGTTACTGCCTCCTCTCGCCTTGCTGTTTTCTTCCACATCTGATAGGCAGTGCCTGCAAAAAGCTTTGGGTTCCTGTCCAAGGTCTCTCATGGAAGCGGTTGGAGGAACCCCAGTAGAGAGGCTGAGGCAGGTTGTTTGCAATGTTGCACCTTTTGGGGTGGCTGGAGTGAGCCCATCTTGGTGCTGGTCAGGCTGATGCAGGCTGTGTGTGATGGCAGGGTCAGAGCTTAAGCAAAGCACTACCCAGCTAGATGTCCAGGAGTGGATGGAGCCAGAGGCCGAGACACCCACCGTTCTTGGAGGGCACCTGTCAGAATCCTGGTAGACCTGGAATGGATGAGAATGATGAGGAGGTTTTGGGTAACAGCCACGAACCCTGGCCTCCCTTAATGCCTGTCAACTGGATGGCCAATGAACAAGGTGGAATGACTTCCAGTTACAGGGCTCAGTAAACAATGTCTACAAACAAGCATTGCTCTTTGGTCTGCTGCATCAGTGATGGTGCTGACTTCCCGATGCTTTTTCTTCAGAATAAACGCTTGAAAACTGGTGAGTATGCATTCAGGATTTTGCTTTATAATACCGTGCTTTAAGATGTCACAAAGTAGCATCTGCAGTTTGTCCACAACTGTTGTTTCCCATCACCCCATAGCAAAGACAACATCCTTTGAAGTTTTTTTTTTTTTTTTAAATTGCTTTCTTCCTGTCAGCACCAGTTCTAAGCATCAGAGAACCCAGACCTTTCCACCTGAACCTCTGTGGGCTTAGCCCTGCCTAGGTCGGCTGGTGCATTAGGAAACCCTCCCCAGGATTCAGTGAGGCTTGAAACCCAACCTCTAATGTCTAGGCACTGGAGTGGACAAAGCCCTGGGCATCACATGAGTCCTAAACTCCTTCCTCTACCCCAGCGCAAGACAAGCCTGCCCCTCAGCCTCTGCTACCTGGTATACTCCCGGCACCCAAGAGAGCCCAAATTCCATTTCTCTCTCCTAGAATCTGCCAGCTTCCTTCCCTAATAGTTAGCCCTGGTTTCCAGATGCCTTTACCTAGTCCTGAGAATAGATTTGTCTACCAATGATCTAAATGTCTCTGGATATTGACAACTACATCCACCCAGAATTCTCAACACTGCATTTTAGCCTCCTACCTGGACTGCTTATTGTAATTGTATCCTCTACATTTTTTCTTTTCTTTTCTTTTCTTTTTTTGAGACAGAGTTTCGCTCTTGTTGCCCAGGCTGGGGTGCAATGGCACCATCTTGGCTCAATGCAACCTCTGCCTCCCGGGTTCAAGCAATTCTCCTGCCTCAGCCTCCCGAGTAGCTGGGATTACAGGCATGCGCCACCATGCCTGGCTAATTTTTGTATTTTTGGTAGAGACAGAGTTTCTCCATGTTGGTCAGGCTGGTCTCGAATTCCTGGCCTCAAGTTTTCCACCTGCCTCGGCCTCCCAAAGTGCTCTATATCTTATATTTGGGATAATTAACTTGAACCTCTGCCTAGTCCTACCCTCTTTGAGATTGCTTCCGTCAGCTCCTCCACCCAACCTTGCACTCATCATGGGGTGCGTTCATTGCCTGGCTTCTGCAGGAGCTGGTTCCGGCTCACCAGCAGCCCACATCGTGGCTCCTAGCATGTCCCTTGGTCAAGACTTTCATCACATTGGAGAGTTCCTGCGCAAGCTTAGCTGCAGGCAACACCTCTGTTAATAAAATGACTACATCTCAGAGTCCATTTGCCAATAGCAACAATATGCTTAGAGCACTCTAGAGTTTGTTGTGTGCTAGCTAATTTCATGTGCATCCAATCCTATGAAATAGGTAGGTCCAGTATTACTTCAGCTTACGAATGAGAAAGCTAAGGCTGTGAGTCATTTGCTCTTTGAAATACAGTCCCAGATTACTTGGCTGAGGTCATGTAGGTGAGTGGCTGAGTGACGAATTGGATCTGGGTACTCCTCTCACTCACTCATGCTGCCAACGCCGGTTATGTAGGGTTACACGAGAAAGTCAAGTCTGACGCCCAGCAGTTTGTGAACTTGATTGAGAAGCTGGGTGTTATATTTATCCATTCAATAAATATTTATTGAGTGCCCACGATGTGCCAAGCACTCTTCCTAAGCATTGGTTAGGACCCATCGGTCAACCAAAGGGATGAAAACCCCAGTTCTCGCAGCCCTTGCATTCAGTGGTCTACTTTTCAGGAATGCTAGGCTGCTAGTCCTGAGTTCAGACATGACGCTGCCCCTCGTTTATCCTCTGCAAATGAAGATCACTGTGCTGGTGACTCCAGGCCTTGTCCAGCTTTGGATCTGTGATCCTGTGGTCTGCCCCTTGCGGACTCCTTTCAGCCAGGAGCTGCCAGTCTCCCTGTGGGTCCCTGATTTGTTTACAACTTCTTGCCAAATCTGGACAATACTGTTGAAAATTATCTCAGGGAAGAAGCAAGAAATAAGATAACACTATTCCTCCTTAGTGCAGCTGTTGAAAAGTGTTGGTGATGCAATAGACAGGGCACCTTTTAATGTCAATATTTCCAGTGAGGCTGAATGAAAGCAACTCTACTATGTGGCTTGATTTGCAGCTGGTTTTACAAAACAACAACAACAACAACAAAAAAGCCATTTAACTGGTAAAAATCATTTTAGAAGAAAAACACAATACCTAAATCTGGGCTAAAAATATAGCATTTTTGTGGTGCATATAAAACTTTGGCAAGAAAATAATATATAGCTGATTTGATTCACAAAATAAGCCTAAGAGATCTGTTATATGTTATAATTATCTTAGAATATTTTGTACAATGGGAGCATGAAAACCCGACTCTCTGTGCTGTCAGAAATGTTTTCTTTCATTTCTTTTTTTTTCTCTTTTTCTAATCTTCCTTAAAATATTGGTGTGAATTAAACTCACCGAGGAGGAAACCAGTGAACATCTTCTGCAATGCAGTTATGAAAATAAGAGCGGAGTTTTTATTGCTCCCATCTGGGACGCCAGATGTTTGCAGACTGGTGTAGGAGTTGCAGCACATTTCTGACCCCAAACTCAAGACCTGGTTAAATGTGTTTAAAATACCCCCTTCCTGCTCCAAACATGACCATGCAATCGAGTAAGAACAGAAACAAAAATATGAATACCTGGAGTCTGCTAAGAAGGCATGGGAAATAATCACTGGCAAAGACTGAATTAGAATCTGGTTTTATCTATTGTTTATAATACAAAAGGAGGGCAGAAAGTTCTGCCATGCAGGCTTTTGTTATTTTAATAAAACCACACCCTGTTTTACTACTGCTGAAAGCAGGAAGTCCAATAGAGGAAGCTTCCTTAGAGCTTTTGTCTTGAAATGTCAGAGATAATATAAATTTTCTTTCATTCATGTATCTAGAGGGTCAAGAGTGGACACATATAACAAAACTGAAAATACCCCATAATCAGTTGTAATATATCTCTGTCATTTGTTTAAGGCCAAGTGGTCCACCCATTTATCATCTTAACACGAGAGCCTGAAGGAAATGCTCTCATCTGGGATCAGTCTGTTACCCATCATTTGTTTATTCATAATCTTAGGAGAGTAGGGCTCCCTTTGCAGGCTCTAGTGAGGGAGGATAGGGAAATGAGAGGTCTAGCGGAGTACCGAACTTCTGCAAACAACCTCTGGACTTCTAGAAGTTTCTTTTAAGTATGAAACATTTGAGAAATGCTCCTCATAATATATGTGCAATTTGATAGGTTTATAATATGATTAGTTCTTCCAAGTTCAGAAAAAACATATAATAATTATCTTGACCCACAATGGCATGAAATAGTTTTCATGACAGTTTGATGACAAGGATATGAGGAAAGAGTTTCTATGCCATAAAGATCATGCATCTCCTTAACTCTGTTGACAGTAAAATATGGATTTCAGCTTAGCCTGCGGCTCAGGAATACACTTCGTTGAAACAGTAGTTTTATGTCTTTCTTTTCTAATACCAAACAGGATTACAGGTATGATTTACTGAACAAAAACTTCAAGGATTTAAAAAAGTAGTAATTGAACTTTAAGAAAACAAATAAATTAGAAGATAAGACTCTATCATATTAGGATTAATAAATTTCTTAATGTTTACATTTATAACCAGGTGCTAGTGTACCTCCCTTCTAAATTTAGTCATATAGCCTACATAGATATTTTTGATGTTAATAATCTTTACATATGCTAAATAAAATGATTAATTTTATAAGGCAGGTAATTTACTTGTACTGTACAGAATAATTCCTTAATGTATCTGCTTCGAAAGTTTGGATTTCTATGTGTAATCTTTTCTTAGAATGACCTGAGTATGTCACAAAGCTTCTGGTTTCCATCCCTTGTGATTTAGAGTCAATAATTAAACATAGATACAGGGAAAGGATACAAATATCCTTGTTTCCTTGCCTAACAGCCTAGAAATATCTGCAGATTGCTCTAGATCCCATTTAATGCAAAGGTTTTGTAATAAAGTTTTATTAAAAGCTAAAGTTTAAAAGACTAAGTAATTCTTCTAAGCCACAATAAAGTTTTCTATCTTACATAAATAGAATGTTTATTAAATCTTTACATAATGTATACACAATATAGCAAGGCAGTTGTCTACCTCCGTTTCCTCATGTGTGAAATGAAGAATTTTATTTTTATTTTATTTTTTTGCTTCGCGGTTTTCTTTTTATTATTATTATTATTATACTTTAGGTTTTATGGTAATTCGTACCTAATAACTCTCACATTTCACAGTTGTAAATAGTTCCCAGCAAGTAGAGAGAAAAATGGTTGAAAGAAAATTTGTATGTACGCGTTTTACAATGGGCTCTGGGCCTCAGAATTGAAATCTTCTCTCCGTCATACATATTTTCTGCATATGGACGTGCTGCCAATGTACAGAATGCCAGTGGACATTTACTTGTTTATAATCAAGGAGGTGGGGAAGTATTTCTATAGGCTCTCACAGGCTCTGCCCAACAGACTATTATTTTCATCTCAAATTTTAAGACGGAGAGGCCTATTGCTCACTTCCCTTGTGGATAGAGCCGGGGAATGAGAGCATGACATCCAAGAGCTTAACTACCAAATCTGAAACTCATTCGGGGGCTGTCCTCAACTGATGTCTTAGTGAGAGCTCCTAAGTGCAGCCAGGGAAGGGCGGAAGGTTAGGTCACACTGCAAGGAGAGAAGTAACTTGCCAAAGAGTCAGCGCCAAAAGCAAGAAAAGGCCCCTTGGATTTATTGCTTGGGTATGGGGTCTGGTTCTTTCTCTGGGGTCTGCAGAACAAGCGTTCCCTCTGGCTTTTTCCTAGAGGAAACCACTGACTCTTGGTATTCAGGAATGCAGAGGAGTCATTTGACCTTTTGGACATATTTGCATTTGGACGTTGCAAAGGCTAACAGGCCTTCAAGGGCTAAGGACCAGCAGAGGGTGGGCACCAGCTGAATCCTAACTCTGACGCTTATTAGCAGCGAGGGCTCGCACAAGTTTACCTCACTTTTGAGCCTCGACGTTCTCATCTGTAAAATGGGGACGCAGTTTACCTCCTCATGAGTTTTAGGGAGGAAAGGGGCTATTACAAATGAACCAATTGCCCCCTTCAGGGCTCTGTTCCCTAATGGGGTGAGTCCTTGCCCTTCCCAAACCCACCCAATTATTGGCTGATTTTCTTTCATTCTCCAGTTCAGCTTGTTCTTTTTCTTCTCCAAAAATTGAACTAGTTTTACTAATCTTAAAAACCATTTCCTTGGCTATACTGCCTCTTCACACTATAATTCCCACTTGCAACCTTTCCTTCAGCACTAAACTTATCAGGACAGAAATAATCTATCTCTTATGCATCTATCAAGTGCCACTTCAGTACTCTATAACCTGGTTTCCTCCTCCATCGTGCTACCAAAACCAGCAGTCAGGCTAACTTGACATCCGCAGGTCATTGTGAGATAAATAGCGACATAGAAATATTTATACATACACAACACATACACATACATGTGTGTTAGCGTACACACATATTTCATTTTTCCAGCAACTGAGAGGTTCTAGAAGCAATGACATCTCAGTAGCAATGAGCTTACCAAGTGCCTAGATCTTGGTTTCCAATACCATTCTCTAACAAAAGGAACCAGGTCTCCTTAGAGAAATGACAAATTTTAGAACTGGGGCAAGAAATAGACAAAGTGACTTTGGAGCATCTTGTAGTGCCCAAAAGTAAGTGTCTTAGTGAGTTCAGGCCATTATAACAAAAATACCATAAGCTGTGTGGATTAAACAATAGATAATTTTTTTCACAGTTCTAGAGTCTGGGAAGTCCAAGATCACAATGTTGGCATGGTAGGGTTCTGGCAAAGGCCTTCTTCATGGCTTGTAGAGATGTCTCCTCATTATGTCCTCACACGGGAGAAAGGGGGAAGCAAGCTCTCTCTTGTCTCTTCTTATTAGGGCACTAATTCCATCATGAGAGCTCCATCTTTGTGACCCAATTACTTCCTAAAGGTCCTATCTCCAAATACCATCACATTGGAGATTAGGGTTTCAGCATGTGAGTTTGTGGGGGACACAGACATTCAGTCCATGCCAGTAAGGAAGTAATTAAGAAAAAAAAACCTCACAATAAGAGTGATATGTCAAAGAGACACAGGAATAAACTGAAAAAGACTTCTGCAAAGCTGAAATAATTTAAGCAACAAAACAAATAAATTAGTTGAATTATAACCCACAGTATAAATAAATATCTATACTGATGTAAATGACCATGTAAATGAATAACTGGGGGAGAAATCTCACATGCAATAGAATTCCAAATAATTTCTGTAGATACTCTCCCCTCAAGATGGTGGAGCATAATTTCTCATTCCTTAAGTATGGGTTGTGCATAGTGACTTCCTGCCAATGAGCACAGTATGAAAATGGGAAAAAAGATGAACTTTACAGGGGTGAAACCTGACAACCACGACCTCAGCCAGGTGACCCAAGTTAACATGTACAGTAATAAGTTCTGTTGATAGCATGTGCCCTTAATATGATGAGAACAGCACTTTACCTCTGTGGGTTTTTCTTTCCAAAGTCCATATTCCCAGTCTAATCATGTGGTAAAATATCAAATAAATCCCAGTTGAGAAACATGGCACAAAATGCCTGACCAGTATTTCTCAAAACTGTCAAGGTCATTGAAAACTAGAAGAATCAGAGAAACAGCCAAGAGGACCCTGAGGAGATAAGATGACTAATTGTAATAAGGTGTCCTGGATGAGATCCTGGAAGAGAAAAAGCACATTAAGGTAAAAACTAAGGAAACAGAAACAAACTATGGACTTCAGCTAATAATAACATATCTGTGATGGTTCTTAGCTGTAACAAATGTACCATACAAATGTAAGATGTTAAAAATAGGAAAAGCTGGGCACAAGAAGCCAAAGAAGAGCCAAGAGGAGTGCATGTTGTGAGATCTCATTTACACAAAGCTCAAAAAATAACAAAGGTAACTGATGATTTTAAAAGTCAGGATAATGATTCCATTTGGGGAGAAGGAAGAAGGTAGTGATTGGGAGGGACCCAAGGGGGTTTCTAGGGAGCTGGTGATGTTAATGTTTTTAGCTGGTTGTGGTGACATGGGCACGTTCACTTAGTGATAATTCATCTTAATGTCCTTTCCAAATGGGTAAATTCATCTTCAAATAGATGAGAAGTTAATTTAAAAGATACTTTTGAATTCAATGACTATTAGCTTTAGTAAAACTGCTCTAAACAATTTTTCTATTTAATGTGTATTTTAAAAGTAAATTGTTCATCAGAGACAAGACAAGGGTGTTTACTTTTACCACTGCTAGTCAACGTTGTACTGGAAATTCTTTCTAGCTAGAATAATTAGAGAGGAAAATGAAATAAAAAGCATCCAAATTGGAAAGGAAGAAGTAAAACTATCTCTATTCACAGAGAACATGATCCTATATAAGGAAAATCCCAAAGAATTCACATGAAAACTAAAGCTAACAAACAAACTCAACAAAGTTGCAGAGCACAGGATAAACACAGAAAACTCACCTATGTTACTATACACCAGCAATAAACAATCTGAAAAGGAAATGAAGAAAGCAATTCCATTTATGATAGCATCTAAAAGATTAAAATACTTAGGAATAAATTTAACCAAGGAGATGAATGACTTGTACAATAAAAACTATGAAATATGACTGAAAGAAAGTCAAAAGATCTAAATAAACGAAAGCACACCCAATGTTCATGGGTTTGAAGACAATACTATTAAGATGGCAATGCTTTCTAAAGTGATCTACAGATTCAATGTAATCTCTATCAAATTCCCTAGAACCTCTTTTTTGTTTTTGCAGACTCTCAAATTCATATAGAATTACAAAGAGCAACAAATAACCAAAACAATCTTGAAAAAGAACAGAGTTGGAGGAATCACACCTCCTAATTTCAAAATGTACTACAAAGGTACATGAATCAAAACAGTTTGGTAATGTCATAGGATAAATTAATGGGATAGAATTAAGATTCCAGAAATAAACACAAACATCTGTGGCCCACTGGCTTTTGATAAGGATTTCAACTTCGTTCAATGGGAAAAGAACAGTTTCTTCAACAAATGGTCTTGGGACAGCTGGATTTCTACATGTAAAAGAATGAATTTGGATGCCTACCTCACACCATACACAAAAGTTAATTCAAAATGGATCAGTGACCTAAATATTAAAACCAAAGCCAAAAAAGTCTTAGAAGAAAACATAGGGGTAAATCTTCTTAACCTTAAATTTCAGAATGTATTCTTAGATATGACCTAAAAACACAAACAAAACAAGAAAAATAACATGTTGTACTTAAATTTAAAACTTTTATTCATAAAAGTACAGCATCAAGAAAGAGAAACAACAATCTACAGAATGGGAAGTATTTGTCAAACATATAGGTGACAAAGATTTAATATCTGGAATATAGGAATAACTGCTAAAATGCAGCAGCATCACAAACAACACAATTTAAAAATGGGCATTTTCCCAAAAAGGATATACAAATGACCAATAAGCACATGAAAAGATGTTCAACATTATTAGTCATTAGGGAAATGCAAATCAAAACCACAAGATATCAATACACCTCAACTAGAATTGCTAAACAAAACAAAAACAGAAAAAGACAAAGGTTCAGGATGTAGAGAAATTGGAACCCTTCCTTGTGCATTGCTTGAGGAAATGTAAAATGGTGAAGTGTAGCTGCTGTGGAAAATAACTTGGTGGTTCCTCAGAAGCTAAACAAAGAGTTACCGTATGTATTCATCTTCTTGGACTGCCATGCAAAATACCACAGACTGGGTAGCTTAAACAAGATAAATTTATTTCTCACAGTTCTGGAGCCTGGGAAATCCAAGATCAAGGTGCTAGTTGATTCAATTCCCAGTAAGACCTCTCTATTTGGCTTGCAGATGGCCACCTTCCCTCTGTGTCCTCACATGGTGGAGAGAGAGCTCTGGTGTGTCTTCCTCTTCTTATAAGGGCACTAATCCCACTATTAGGGCCCCACCCTCACAAGCTTATTAAACCTAATTACCTCCTAAAGGCCTCATCTCCAAATACCATCACATTGGGTGTTAGGGCTTCAACATATGGATTTTGGGGAGGCGCAATTCAGTCCCTAGCACCATATGACCCAATAGTTCTACTTGTAGGTATATACACAAGAGAATTGAAAACAATGATTCTGGTGGGCCCAGTGGCTCATGCCTATAATCCCAGCACTTTAGGAGGCTGAAGCAGACATAGCGCTTGAGTTCAGGAGTGAAACCCAGTCTCTAAAAAAAAATTTAAAAATTAGCTGGGCATAGTGGAACACACCTATAGTCCCAGCCACTCGGGAGGCTGAGGTGAGAGGATTCCTTGAGCCCGGGAGGTCACAGCTGAGTGGAGATCATGCCACTGCACTCCAGCCTGGGTGACAGAGTGAGACTCTGCCAAAAAAAAAAAAAAAAAAAAAAAAAAGATTCAGTAGGTGCTTGTATACCAGTATTCATTGCAGCATTATTCACAATAGTCAAAAGATGGAAACAACTCAAGTGTCCATCAAGAAATGAATAAGCAAAAGGTGGTATATACATACAACAGAGTATTATTCAGCCATCAAAATGAATAAAGTTCTGACACAAGGTTCAACGTGGATGAATCTTGAAACCATTGTGCCAAGTGAAATAAGCTAGACACAAAAGGACAAATGTTGTACTCAAATGAATGTTCAACAACTCAAATGAAATGTTCTACTCAAATGAAATATCTAGAATTAGGTAAATTCATCGAGAAAGAATGTGGATTAGAGGTTACTAGGGGTGGACGGTGGGGACGGGAAATGGGGAGTTATTGCTTAATGGATACAGAGTTTCTGTTTGGGGTGATAAAAAGTTCTGGAAAAAGATGATGGTGATGGTTGCACAACACTGTGTATGTAATTAATACTACTGAATGTACACTTAAAAATTGTTCAAATGGCAAATTTTATGTTATATATATTTTACCAAAATAAAAAATTTGTAACAAGTTTGTATGTAAGAATTGCCTAAAGAGAGGGAAAAATAGTAAATTATCCATTATAAATTTTTATTCAACTAAATTTGGGGCCAACCATTGCCAAATTGCATGATAGATCATATTCTCTTTCTCTTTCACACACACACACACACACATGATGGTTGCACAACATTGTGAATGTAAATAAAGTCCCTGAATTACATGCTTTAAATAATTAAAACAGCAAATTTTTTATGTCATCTATATTTCGCAGCAACAAAACAGAGGAATAAAAAACGTAAAGATTAGGGAGATGAGAGAACTTGCAAATAAGTAACTGGTGGAAATGGGATTCAAACCCAGGTCCTTCTGATTTTATGGTCTATATTTCTTAGACACATAAAACCTAAGTTAAATGGTACAGAACTATCTTTCATCTAGAATGTTGAAGCCAAGAAGTAATAGAACAAAAGTGACCTTTACCTAAGATCATCCTAGTGGGATGGATAGGTGTGGAGACAGAGTGGACCCCAAAGATCAGCTAATACAATAATGCAAGGAAGAGAAAACTAGAGTCTAGACTGAGGATGTAGTTGTGTGCACGGAGAGGAAGGGGGTGAATACAAATATAGTATAAAGGAAGTAATAACAGTGCAAAGTGATAGCTGGAAAAAGACAGTGAAGGACAGAAAAAGTCTACCCTGGGAAGACAAGAGCGCTGTGCTGCTGCTGGCAGTAACGAGGTATTTGAAGAAGACTTCTCATTATCCTAACATACCCACGAATGTGTTCTCATCTCCCAACCAGATGAATATGAGTGTCACCAATAAAACTGAGCTTATCATAATTGGCTCTTGGGCAGTAGATGTCTGAGAACACAAACCCCTCTACAGACTGTCTCCCTTCTATGGAGACAATGATTAAGTTAATGCATAATCAATGGGGACAGAGGAAGGGGAAAAGACAAAGGTAAGATACAAAGGATATATTTTTCTGTATTTTATCAAAATTAAATCAATGACAACGGATATTCTTACCTAATTTTATTGTCTTATCTCTCCAAGCACAAAGTGTAAAATGCTACCTGCCTTTTGCCAAGGAACCCAGGTTTTGTTGGTCTCTTTACATATAGACTATAACCTAAATATATCTAAAGACACAGGCACCTATCAGGACATGTGATTACTAATAGAGAAGGAAGAAATGTAAGGTCAGGATAGGGTAGGGATACAGGGGGGAGGATTAAATTCCCACCTGCCTACATTCTCTGGTTTCGGATGCTATTTCTGCACATCTATTGCTGGAAGAGAAGTCATAGTCTTCTTCCATAATGGCTGCAGCTGAAGTTAAGCTGACAAATTATCTTCCACAGCCCATGGAGAATCGGCAGAGCTATCTAGAGACACAAAGACTCTGACGCTTACGCTATACTCCTCGGTTCTCACATTTTCCCCCAAGAGACTGAAACGATAGAGTTTTAGAGAAGTTGCCAGATTTATATATTCTAACAAGCCAAAAAAAAAAAAAACAAAAAAAACCCAAAAAACCAAAGCAGGTCTATTAATTCAATGAGAATGTTACATCCTTATGTGTTTAATTGCCATCCCTTAGGAAGCTCAGGACTTTTTCACTACAGGAAAGGAGTATATTGAAGCTGAAAGAAGATATTGCTGAAAATATAGCACAGAAGAGGTTTCTGATGCATACATCATGTAGGTATACAGTAAAACAACAGACATGCAAATATAAAGGTTTCTTGGGCTACCACAAAGCATTAGAATAATGAAATCAGTCTAAATGTTAATAACACTTAGGAAAGTAGCTAGAACTGTAATGATTATATTTAATCTCACAGACTCAAAACATCTTGAGAGCAGTGACTACATTAAGTGAACATCATGTTCACTGTTGCATCTCCAGTGTCTAGCACAGGTACATGGTAGGTGCTCAATTGAATTTGCTGAATGAGTGAATAGTAATACCACTAAAGTTGACTTTAGCGATGTTATAGAATCATTCTAACTGCATTAGGGCAAAAGATACTTCACATTGGAGTAATATAGGAGGATTTTAATGTATTATTGAAAAAAATGTAGCTTCAGTGCAAAGTTGCTATAGCTGTGAATTTGAATCTAAAATAATTACACCTGTAAGCATTTTAAAGTTGCATGGTAAGTTTGAGGCTGATGTGAACTGGCTACTCATTTAATTTGAAGGGAGTGGAAAGAAATTAGAAATTACAATCTTAACTACTTCTCAAGGTTGCATCTTTCTTTCCATCTCATTCCACCTCACTTTTTTTAAAATTGGTTTTGTCCTGTCGTTGTGCTTACCCAGACAGACTTGTAGGAGGGTTCCAATATTTCTGGTTTTCTTTGCATAGATGTGGCCAAATCTCTCCAATTTTTGGTTTGCCTGACATGAGTCAGAAATATTTCAAAACAATCTTCACATACTCCATTAAGGAGTATATTTTATCCTGGGTCACGCGTCCCATGCCCTCAGTCACAGATGGTGCAAGTGACATGATCTTTCACGGCCACACATGGTAAATGGTTATGCATGTAGGAATCCCTAGGGACCACGTTAAAATACAGATTCTTGCTCAGGAGGCCCCAGGGTGGGGCCAAAATTCTGCATTCCTAACCTGCCCCGTGGTGAGGCTGGTATTGCTGGTCTACAGGCCACACACATTCAGTAGCAGACTAGGTTTTACACATCTCATTTCTTTCAGCTGTACAAGGTGTATGAAATGCTATAATACTCAATCTCCTAGAATGAAACAATTTTGAGTCAATGACACTGCTCCTTCCCCACCTCCAGAATTTTCTTCCAAGTCTCAGCTCCAGCCGTGAGCCCAAAGACCATCCCCCACCTTGCTCGGGGCTACTCTGCAGCTCTGTGGCAGGTGGTTATCTTCCATTACCCTCCGGGATGTGAAGGTTATCTTCCATTTCCCTCCTGTCTAACCCTAGTGAATTAGCAATTGTTCCCCTGTCCTGGACTGTCTTGCACTGACTATGCCAAAATCTCCCACAACTCGGATCCTACGGACCTCTACATTTCTAGTCTGTGGAAGCTTGACCCTTGATATTGATCCATTTCATGTTTCTGCATCATTTCGTAAGCTCCCTGTTAAGCTCCATCATTCACTTGAGGTGACAATTTTGGACCTGGAATCAATCATGCTACTAGTTGTGTGAACTGGCTGCACTGCCCCTGTCCTAGTCAGAGCCATGAGAAAGTCTCCCCTGAATGTTGAACTTCCTACTTCACATGCCCATACCACTTTTGCCCTCCTCCAACCTGCAGCTGGCATGGTATTTTTGAAATATGAATCTAATGACCTCTGTCTTTCTCTCCACCCAAGAAGGCAGACTATTTCCTCATTCTGTCCCTGTGCCGTTGAGTGAGTTTTCTTGATCCACCCTTTAAATGTCTCAGCTTCGGGAAGGGGGTTCAGCTGCAACTTCTTACCTACAGCCCAGAGCCTCATCATCTCCTAGCTAAGCCTTGAGGTTACTGAGATCAATAACTCCTACAAGGCAGCCAGGGTGTAGCTCACTGCTTTACTCAGTTCTTTCATCAATTCTAGCAACTAAGGGTTTCCCATTTTTTAGGATTTTACTATGTAGCAAAGAGGATATTTGTCATTCTGTATTCAGCATTTCCAGGAGTTTGGGCAGGGCTGTTTGCTGGCTGCCTACTCCTCTGCCTCTCTGGAACCCCCTTGCTCTCTGTCCTCATCCTGCAGGCCCTTTTGCATCTCCTCCAGGGTTCAGTTCCTCATTTGATTGTTTAATTCTGGTCTTTCTCCCTACTCAAGCTTCAGATCACAAGCAAAGGTCAATTATATAAGAAATATTCTTTAATTGCTTTCTAAGTCTAGCTTCTCTCTTACCTGTTTCCATAGTTCCCCGCTGTTCTGGCATAGCACCCGTCACAACTGTACCTAGTAATGTCTGCCTCCTCCTCCAAAACCTAAGGCAGGGGCCACAGCAGTCTTGTTCCACACTGGACGTAGTCCCCATAGCACAATATGGGAAATAATGAA
Organism: Pongo abelii; assembly: GCF_028885655.2. Taxonomy (NCBI): domain Eukaryota; kingdom Metazoa; phylum Chordata; class Mammalia; order Primates; family Hominidae; genus Pongo; species Pongo abelii. Next base: position 125,421,708 of record NC_071993.2, on the reverse strand, counting down.
AGCAAATGTCCAATGAGCTCTTTCTGTATGCCTTACCATGACTCCATCAGTATCTCCATTTTTCAAATAAGGAAACGGAGGGATAAAGAGATTAAGCAAGTTGCGCAAGGCCCAAAGCCAGCACTCAACAGATCTGAAATACAGTCTGGTTCCAGAACCTACTGCCTTAACCTCTATTTTGGTAATACATGGTTGTTGCTCAGTAAATTTGTGTGGAATGACTCTTCCTGAGAGTCCATGGGCTCCTGCACTCTCGGCCGGAGCCAGCCCAAAGATGCCTCATTTCTTCCTTTTGCACCACAGGTATTTCCCCAGGGATCCTCTATATATGCATTTCCTCGGTGAGGAGCCCCAGGGGCTGAAGCTCATTTGCATGGCAGAGGTGGCTGGCAAGCCCTGAGCTTGGTTACTGGTAGCTGGTCATTTGTCACTGGTCTGCCTCCTATCCCAGGTTTTCTATGAGAACTTACTCAAGTGATATACAGAAGGGACCTTTCAGAATGCTACAGCTACTGAATAAGGCAGATTCTGGTCAGTCCGTCTAGGGTAGGGCCTGAAATTCTGGGTTGTAACCCCATCCCAAGTGATGCTAATGGTGCTGGTCTGCAAATTTTGAGTGGTCAGGAGCCAGAGCAACATATTCCTCTGAGCCTTCATTTCCTAGTTTATATTTGGAGCTAATCCCACCTACCTTGCAATATTAAAATAAGAATAAAAGAATGTGTATAAAGTACCTGGTCTTGTAATTGGAACATGTTAGGTGCTCAGTTAATTGTCTGGTTGCTTTTCCCATTTTATTTTTTTAAACATAAGTCAATATCCAATCTGGAAAGATTTTATCATCTGACATTATAATATTTCCACTGGGAAATTAAAACACATGCATACACACAGAGAGCTCTTAAATGATGTTTGTAAAAAAGGAATCCAATCAATGCATTTAAAATATCCATTTAACATTACATATTATGTTAAAAAGTAGTCATCTCACCCCTTTGAAACTTAAATTCACTCTCTGACCACCTAAGCTCAGGATGTTCTTAGCCTGACTGTTAAAAGCTGATGACGAATCACGCTAAGAAGAAATTCTCATTGCTTCTGGGTTCTCACCATTACTGCAAATCCATAAATTGCCCAGAACTACAGCTTTGAAGGCCGTTCGCTCCTAAGATTTCTATTATGAATTTGTACTTAATCTTTGATCCTGACACATCTTTAAGGCTTCCTATTTAATTATTTACCAGATCCACCATTAAAAGCCCCTGTGAACCAGCCCTCTCCATGGCTGCTGTCCACTGCTCTCTCCTCTTTATGTGTGTTTGTGGTTCCTGTCTTCCTGGGAACCCTGCTGCCCCCGCCTGTCGCTGTTCCGGGGGCTCTATAATGGACTGATTGAGGAACTTCTCTTGGTCTGGAACTCAGTTACTGACATTTTGACTGACACCAGGCATGAAAATCACATTACCCTGGTTGTATAAAACCTTCACTGGCTACCTGTAAAGTACAGGATTATGTGTAAAGTCCTAGTTATTAACTTACAAGTCCTTAAATTGACTTGGGTTTGAATACCTCAGAGACATTCTGGAACCATACATCCCCAGTCGTTTTCTTTGGTCTCACTCAATTGGATTAGTTCTTTTTTGGCTGAAGACATTGAGCTACAGGGCATTTTTAATGTTTGCTTTCTACTTATGGAATTTATTAACCATGGAGGTCAGGCTGTCTTACTCTCTGTCAAGCTTTCAGTTCAAATTTAAGAGGTACCTTTTCCAGATTGTTGATTTGGTTAAATAAGCCATAAATCGATCCACCGTTGTTTAGATTTTGGAGCACTGTTCTTCTTTGGTATTTTTATGAATCTTCTCTAAGAGTTTGTTTGACATGTCACAATTAACTTTTATATTATTTTACTTAATAACTTTTCCCCTCCACATACTAGCTTGAAACACTGTCAAAGTGAATTTACTAATTAAATGCTTTGCATGACATATTACCTTTTCCCATTTGCTTCAGAAGGATGTCACAAGGACAAGGAGATGTTATATGTGAAAGTACTTGGATTGCGAAATATCAGGTTTTAAGTTCAATTATGTACATATATTCACTTTATTTTGGTTATTCATCAATCACTCCACTGTTAGGGTGCTCAGATATTAATTGCTGAATGGTGAATGAATGCCAGACCCAAAGGGAACACAGGTATAAGTCATGGATTTCTTGAGCAAATTTTAATCTACCCTCTTTTAATAAGGCATAAATATGTCTAAAGTTAGCTAACAATAAAATCTTTAAAAAGCAGGCTGAGACAACATAGAAAAATATGGCACTGGATACTGCACAATTAATGGCTGAATATACTCTAAATTACAGCTTTGCAATTTCCAAGGGGAGTGGAGTTCCTTCAGGCTGGGGAAGCATGGGGGAAAAACTGGTTGCGAGAGGCTGGATTTGCGTGGAGCCACAGGGATGTGTAGCAAGGGGATAGGCAACGAAGAGATGGAGTATTACGAGACGACGAAATAATGGCAGGAAACAACAAATCACCATGGTTTTATTTAAGAAGTTGGAGGAGGGGCATATACATTAAACCCACTTGGCTGGAAGTTGATTCAGAGAAAAATATAGTAAGTAGGGCTTTGTTATACATTTCAGTTACCAAATTAATACGTTTCTCTCTCTCTTCTTTTTAGGAGGAGGAGATACTTCTTTCATTTTTCTGAAAGTTGCAAGACACTTGGTTGGGGTCAGAGAGATGGGGTAGGAAGGATGGGGACATGAGGAAATTTCTTTGGGGAAGTAGAAATAGACTCAGTTGCTGGTTGTGTTTACTTTTCTGTTTTGGCTTGTGTGTTTGAGGAAAGGTTGGTGGGACCAGGGAGACAAGGCATGAGATCCAATGCTGGAATTCAATTGCTTATTTGAGCATCACTGCTGCAAGCATCTAAACACATCAAACCTGCCTTAAAGCTCTCCCTTATCAGTCATTGAATCCGGTTTGGGAAGAAACGTATTCTCAACATAGTGTAAGAAAGCCTGGTCAGTTCAATCCAATCCAACTCAATTCAATTCAACAATAATTACCATGGCCTTCTGTGTTGTGTCATCATTGTTGCTGCTGTCTGGAGGTAAAGGGAGGTGGCAGAGCTTAGAATCTACTTACAAAGATAAACCTCACACCCAGGAAACATTTACTTATGCAGCTTAACATTAAGCTCATACCCAGGAGACAGAGGCTGAGAAGTACCAAGATTAGTACTAAGTATTGTCCATTGGCGCTCCCAGAATTCAGAGCAGGGACTGAGGAGGAAAAGAAAGGATTTGGGGGCTGGGTGTGGTGGCTCACTCCTGTAATCCCAGCACTTGGGAGGCTGAGGCGGATCATGAGATCAGGAGTTCGAGACCAGCCTGGCCAATATGGTGAAACCCCGTCTCTGCGAAAAATACAAAAATTAGCCGGGTGTGATGGTGTGCACCTGTAGTCCCAGCTACTCAGGAGGCTGAGGCAGAAGAATCCCTTGAACCGGGAGGCAGAGGTTGCAGTGAGCCAAGATCGTGCCACTGCACTCCAGCCTGCACGCGACAGAGCATCTGAAAAAAACAAAACAAAACAAAACAAAAACCCAAAAAACGGATTTGGGGAGAGAAAGTTCTGAATTGGCTCAGTGGAGTGGGAGTGTCAACACTCAAAGTGTGGTCCTTGGGCCAGCAATGCCAGCATCCCTTGGAAACTTGGTAAAAAATGCAGACCCCCAGGCCCCATCTCAGACCGACTAAATTAGAATCTGCATTTTGGCCGGGCATGATGGCTCACATCTGTAATCCCAGAAACTTGGGAGGCTGAGGCAGGAGAGTCACTTGAGCCCAGGACTTCAAGACCAGCCTGGGCAATATAGTGACATACTCTCTCTACAAAATTACAAAAAAATTAGCCAGGCACAGTGGTGTATGCCTATAGTCTCACAACTTGGGAGGCTGAGGTGGAAGGACTGCTTGAGCCCAAGAGTTTGAGGCTGCAGAGAGCCGTGATCATGCCGCTGCACTCCAGCCTAGGTGACAGAGAAAGACCCTGTCTCAAAAAAAAGAAAAGAAAAGAAAGAAAGAGAGAGAGAAAGAGAGAGAAGGAAGGAAGGAAGGAAAGAAGGAAGGAAGAAAGGAAGGAAGGAAGGAAAAGAAAGAAAGAAAGAAGGAAAAAGAAAGAAAGAAAAAAACAGTCTGCATTTTAACAAGACTCTTAAGTGGCTAATGTGCATGTCAGTCTAGGAAGCACTATGTCAGAAGACCCAAGCCCACCTGTGCAAGATAGAAAGCATCAAACAGAAACCCTGAGGAAAAGAAACTCAGGCCCTTGGGGTGCCCCAATTGTAGCTGTGTACTCCCCAAGCCTCTCCCTCTGCCAGACCTCCTGTACTTTAATGGACCTTGCGTAGAGCATCCAAGTACAGGGGTGGCTGTGAAAGCAAGGAAAGTGCCACTTAATGGCCAACTATGTTGAAATATATTCTGGAGTTTTGATGGAAACGTAGAAATATTTAGAAGGTGGGCACAGGCTTGGGAGTAGGCAAGGATTGAAAATGCCCTCTCTAGCAGGTCTGGGTTTACACATAAGTGTCTGCAGGTATGGATTTGATCCATTGCTTTCAAAAGTAAAAAACAAAAACAAAAAACAAAAAACAATAAACCCACTCACCTCCCTGTTTCTGTCATATCTGTCACATGAGTTAATGCTTGCCTGGTTTGAATTAAAGTAGATCATTATGTGGCAGGGAGAGAATAGACATTTTAATGGAATTGGCAAAACCCAAGCCACAATGTCCAGCAGAATAGGCTAGCAGTTAGCATAGCAGTTAACAGCTATGCCATGGCTTTCTTCATGTGAAAAGTGTTCCTCATGCCTAGAATCAACAGTGCAATTAAACAGCTATACAGAATATCTTACAATTCCTTCCTTCCTTCCCTCCTTCCCTCTTTCCTTCCTTCCTTCCATCTTTCTATATGCTTTAAAAAATATAACGTGGTTTCCATGCAAATCAAAACCAGCTAAAACATTGCCAAGGCCAAGATGTAATTGAAGATGGCATTTAAGCCTTTGTGTCTCCTTTGTCTCCTGAGATATCACCATAAAATAAAAGACTTCATCAGGTAATGTTTTCTTCATTATTCAACATCACAATTCCAAAGTGAAAAAAGATAATTAGACATTCGGTGCTGTCGACACATAGTTTATGAGGAGCTTCTAGTTAATTAGTTATGATAAAAGATTTTTATATAGTCATAATTACTTTAGATTTCAGAGGAAAAGAAGCAAACATACATGTATTTTATTTTATCTGTTGACAAGTTTATCAAAGTGATGCTGATGTTTTGATGACCCTTCTGCAACTTCTTCAGACATCCCAGGATAGAATGCAAAGTGTCAGGAGGGGATTTTAACAGCACAACTCGTGTTAACTCTGATAGGAGCTACACGTCTAAAATCTTTACACATCGTCTTGCTGGATTCTATAAGAAAATATCACCTCTCGGTATCCTGAATTTCCTTTGACATCGATGGAAGACTTACCTATGATCTAAAGAATGGTTACCGTAATTTCGTTTAACATCTGAGATGAGCCAGCTTCATGGGAATACTTTTCCCTTGCTAATTTCTGGGGTCAGCCACTGAAGCAAAAATCATGGCAAAAATAATACTGGGAAATGTAGCATTCTATAATTTATTTGTTTAAAACAAGTTTATCAGCACCATGAGACAGAGTGAGAAAAAAATAGAAATTTAAAAAAGTTTAATTTATAAAAACTCTCTTTCTTTGTTTTACCAGGTGCTTCTATCAAATCTCGATCTAACTAAGAAATGAAGATAACTACAAAGTAAGACTGATATCCTTGGTTTTGCCCTTTGTGTCAGTGGCAGTTTCAATAATGTCTTGAGGGAACAGCCAGATGACATCTGTCCTGTCCTACACCCACCTGGGTGCCCCAGAGTGCAGGTTCTTCAGTTTCTAGTGATGCCAATCCCCGAGAGACAGAATTAATCAGGTAGCAACATGCTCTTGATTGTTGATCTCCTAAGATGTCACATGGCTGAGGTATGCCTGGGATACAATCAAGGTGTATGCAACTATGGGGCTAGAATGCAAATTTCCTCAATCCCAGTTGAGTGCTTTATTTATTAGAACAGAAGATTGAAATCTGAGTTAGAGGCTAAGTAGGCAAATGGGCTGATTTTCTACGGCACCATGCAAAATGCTAGTGTCACCTTATCCACTGAAAGTTGCCAGCTGGTCAACTCCAAGAGTTGATGGGAGGCTGGTGCTTCTCTCTACTTCTGCCATATTATCTGATGGCACAACATGTCTAGACAGATACATGGGAAATCATAATAGCTGCCATTTCTTCAGTATTCAGTGATGCTTGCACCATATTGTATACAATATGGATTTCTTTCACTTAGTCAAGGCCTTGCCACCTCTTAGATGAGTGACTTGGGGCAAAACACTTAATATTTCCAAGCCTTGGTTTCCTCATCTGCACAATGAGACTAAAAGTAGTATTAAGACAGATAACAAATGCATGATCAGTACAATGCCAGACACACAATAAATGTTCTGTAAATATCAGCTATTTTTATTTTTACTCTGAGAATAACTCTAAGAGTTAAATACTTGCCGGACATGGTGGCTCACCCTTGTAATCCCAGCACTTTGGGAGGCTGAGGCAGGTGGATCACTTGAGGCCAGGAGTTTGAGACCAGTCTAGCCAGCATGGTGAAGCCCTGTCTATACTAAAAATACAAAAACTAGCCGGGTGTGGTGGTGCGTGCCTGCAATCCCAGCTACTTGGGAGGCTGAAGTGGGAAGATCACTTGAACCTGGGAGGTGGAGGTTGCAGTGAGCCAAGATCGTGCCTCTGCACTCCAGCCTGGGCAATAGAGTGAGATTATCTTAAGAAAACAAACAAAAAAAGACTTAAATATAATTATTATCCCCATTTGCCAGATGATGAAACTCAAATTTAAGGAGATTAAATCACATGGTGAATGTGTGGTAGAATTGGAATCCAAACCCATGTCCCAAACCCAAGTTATTGGCCTCATCATAAATAACTGTAATAAGCCTCAATCACATCTTTCCCTTAACTCTTCCTCTTGCCACTCCATTCTGGTTGACGTACTGGATTGAAAGCTCTGGTTTCCTTCAGGTCTTTGGACTGGCTTTGTGTGGATCTGGAGGAACTGCGAGTCTAGTCTGTGTATCCCTGCATTGTTTGCTTCAACTTGCCTGGCTTTAAATGCTTCCTAATTTGTTTTCTTCTACTTAAAGTTAGGTGAGGGGAGGAGGAGCACCTAACTGGGACTTCCCAGACATGCTTTTTCTCCTCGCCCACCTGACTGGTCTTTTGTGATGAATGGCAAGGCTTTCACTGCTATGTTTTATTTTTGTTTTTCTCTATAATCCTCCCTGCATGGTTTCTGTTTCCAACATTATTCTCCAGGATGGTAACATATTTTTCTTGGAAAAGTCAGTTAGAGACCTCCTCATTTTCCCAGCCAGAGAAAAATCAGTCTGAGTATTCAGCACCTCCAATATCCCATCTACTTTTTAAAGTCAACCAAAAAAGATGATAAATTCTTAGTCTAGGTTTCAAGTTTGCCAAATGCAATTCTACAGTATGCTGAAATATTACATAGGAATCATATTAGTAAACTACAGTTTTCATAGCCGAAGTGAAGAAAGTGACTAAGTAAATTATATTTGATTGGGGGCATGGAGGGCCTGACTAAGTAAGATCAAATAGCTACTGGGTTGTCATTAATGTGATTCTTATTCTGCATGCTTATTTCCACCCTAAATCTAAATACATGAGTTATGTCCCAGACATGAAATTATGACACAGAGTTATGCCTGAGAAAAGAGGAGCCATCTTTAGCCTTATTTCTTTGAGATAATGAAGACAATATTTACTATTTCTATGTTTTTTTGTTTTTTTGAGACCAGGTCTCATTCTGTCACCCAGGCTAGAGTGCAGTGGTGTGATTGCAGCTCACCATGGTCTTGACCTCCGGGGCTCAGGGGATCCTCCAGCCACAGCCTCTCGAGTAACTGGGACTGCTGGTGTACACTGGTTAATTTTTAAAGTATTTGTAGAGATGGGGAATCCCCATGTTGCTCAGGTCAGTCTCAAACTCCTGGGCTCAAGTGAGTTGAGCTCAGGCTCCCACCCTGGCCTTTCAAGGTGCTAAAATTATAAACGTGGACCACCTCACCTTGCCTATTTCTAGGTATGTTTAATGTGAATACTTTTAGCTGCAATTGTAATCACTACTAGTCATCTTGTAATCTAGGAAACAAACATAGATTTAGAATGACAAAATAATGCCTGGAAATAACCTCTCACAATTTGTCTCTTCTAAAGGAAATTAAAAAAGCTTTCATATATTTAAGGTGAATGGTTTCTAAAATTTGTGATACTGCAGGTCCAGTTAATATCTTAAGCTGATTTATATAGAATACCATAATATTCAAAGTTCCTGGATAAATAGTTCTCAAGTGTGTTAATTAATTCTCAATTAATTATGTTAATTTATACTAATTTCTAATGTAATTACAAAATTGGAGATTAACCTGGAAATTTGGAGGAGCAGTGTTTCTATTAACTAAACAGGAATACATTATACAGGCAAGAGCGAGGCAGGTTCTTTTTATTTTGTTTGGCTAGTTTGATGCCTACGAAGTACAATATAATCTGAAAACATCTAACTTCAGTATCTAATCCACCTGCAAAATTGTGGAATCAGCTCCAACATTCCCTTCACTCCCACCTGTATTCTTTGTCTTCAACATTCCTGAAATTTTCGAAAGCTGTTACTAACAATGAGAAGATCATCTCTAGCCCTAAGAGGAAAAATAAGACTAGGTCCTTCTAAAGCATTTTGTCAGTGTCTGGCTAGGCTGTTGAAAAGCCACAAAATTGCTAGACCTGTTGACTACTGAAGGAGACTAAGAAAGTATGAGTAATCTTTGTTTGCTGAACCCAAACTAAAGACTCTAAAGGACGTGCTTATTGTGACTGTGGCTTAAATTACAAGGACCACTAACCTGCAAAGGTTCAAATAGATGAAAGAGAAAACTGAGGTGGCTGTTGGAGATGATAAGCAATGCCATTGTTAATGATTAATGATTGTACTAAGCAGAGGTGTCTGCCCTGATTTTATGATGTATTGCTGCATTTTGCACACTAAATGGCATTTATAGAGCTTGAGGGGCTAAATTTCTCTATGACTTACTGATGATATTTACCATTTAGTCAATCAGTTAATAACGTGTGTGTGTGTGCATGTGTGTGTGTGTGTGTGTGTGTGTGTGGACTGTCCATCCCAGGCCCTGTGTTAAATCTTGATTATATAGAGATGAAAAAGTAAAATCCCAGCACTCAAAAAGCTCTCACCCAAACAGAGGTGATGGATGTCTCATAGTTTTATCAACAGAAAATTACTGCTTAGAGAACACAAGTTATCAGCAATGGGGAAAAAAATAATAAATAAATAAATAAATAAATAAAAAACTACGAGGAAGAATTGGAGGAATCAAAAGAATGGAGCACGTTGAGAATATGACTCATGGAGCAACAATTTCCAATTCAGTTCACATTACTGACCCATCCTAGACTCATGGACGGATGAGTCTATGGGTTCACATAGGGTAGAATAATTCATCTCATTCCGAAGCTGTAAGGAAGGGGTCACTTTTGCTTCCTTCGCCTCGAGGCTGCAGGAAAAATATTTCACCATGAGCTAATAGGGAAGAAGCCACTGGGAATATGATGTAATCCTTATTTCCCCTCTAAAAGGCTTGTTGACTTTTATCTGGTTCTAACTCTACTTTTAACTCCTAATGAAAACAAATGTTCTTCTGAGGTAGGGCACCTATGGACCTGGGATGCTGGGAAGAATAACAAACAAATGTTTCTGAAGTACTTTAAACATCCAAAATGAGATTTGCCACATTAAAGCCAAGTGTTATTAATGACAGGAATTGCCAACGTGCTAAGAACAAAGCAAAGTGCCAAGCACTTCTCATTCATCTTATCCTTTTCAATTTATTGTGCTTTTCTTTAATGGTAAAACTGATCTTGTTATAAATTATTTGTCGTAAACTACTTGGTTAAAATCTTATGACTGTTCATTTGCATAAACCATGAGGTAGATTTCTGCTGTAATTCATAGTGAGCTATAATTCATTTACTATTAACATCCAAATAAGAGCTATAAACCAAAAGAAGAAAATGAGTCATGGTTGCATTCCAAGATATATTAAAGAACGAAATGTTATTTTCAGTACATTGGGATTAACTATTATTTGCAAACTCCACCACTTGTGGCCCTCTGTCTCAAGACAGAAAGTGCAAAAACACATGATTAATCCCAACATGTTGCTTATTAATGTTAATTTAGATTAGTGTCTCCCAACCCTAGTTTGTTTCAACTGCAGGACATTTCCAGCTACCTGAAGAGATTTTATGGAATTCTTTCAAATTCCTAAAACAAAATTAATTTTAATTTACCGTAATGTTAAGAATAAATATATGCCATATGGCAGATTAAGGGAGAAAAAATACTGGAAAATCATACTAACAACTTAGAAAAAGGTTCCAAATCGTTAGCCAACTTGAGGATTTAGATAACACTTCTGAAGCCACAAACTCTCAGTAAACAGGAATGTAGTTCTAGAAACGAAGAAAACTATTACTGAGTTTTAAGTCCTCATGTTACATGTTGAGGTCTCTTGACAGAACACTTTTTTTAATACCACACAGATTTCTAGTTTCAAAAACATCTATAAATTTCCTTGTTCTTTCACAGTTTAGGTAAAGATAATGTTTTTCCCTCTACTACTGTTTCATGGTTGATCATATACTTCGGCACGTGGTGTCTTCATTGATAAATGATGCTGGGGACATGTCTGGCCGTGGAGAAAGAGAACTGAAGAAGTTATCTTAGTGAATGAACTTCCCTAAACTAAATCTCAAGTAGAATAAGGTTCTACGACACCACTGAGAGTTTACTATTAGCACTTGAGGAGAAATGGGTCATGGAAACAGCTGCTACTTTGCTCTTGCCTCCCCAGCCCCAGTGCCACCTATAGACACTACACGATGCGTGGCCTAGGAGTCACTCTGTCCCGCTCCCAAGTAGAGGGAGGGATGGTCAGGAGCCAGTGGTGGAAGCGATAAAAGCAAATGAGTGGTTCACCATAAACGGAATTGAAAGTAAGCCATGTGGGTAGTGAGCGCCTGGGAAAACTGGGTGAGTGGGCAGGTAGACCAGGTAGATGGAGACTGGAGCACTCATGATGGAGCAGTTTGAAATGACACCTATGAGGGAGGCATCTGAGACCCAAAAGGAGATCCAGAGAGAGGCTCTCTCACTCTTTTAAAAAGACCAACGCTTATACTCAAATTAAACACAAAGATATTGTGCTCGTTATGTCATTCAGGGGACTGAAGAGTAATTTTAATGTTATTCAGGGGACTGAAGAGTATTTTCTTAAACCAAAATTTCTTCCCCATTTGTGATAATATGAACCTAACTCATATTCCGGTTTTAATACTTGTTCTGGTTTAATACTTGTTCAGAACAATTAAACTTGTTCTGGTTTAATACTTGTTCAGAAGAATGCTATTGGAAATAATCATTTACTGTTTTGAGCATATATCTAAGTTTTAGTATACTTAACAATGATGTGAATTTACTGAAAGCATCATTATAAAAATAGCTAAGGAAGCTATTAATAATTTGGGAATTCTGAAATTTTAGATCTACCTACCGAAGAATTACACCAAACTTGTATTTAACTCACTGACCCTAATCTTAGTAAAATGCAAATCAGGATATATATGACGTTTCATGCTCTTGGGCTATTTTCTGAATCTCTTCCTGCAGGTGGCAGACACAGAAAAATATAAACAGATTTTGAAGGGGTTTCTGGTCCCTGTATGATGGCCAAGAATTTTACAACTAATTATTTTTAGTTGGTTCAGGAATAGTTGTTCATCCAACGACTTTTGTAAAACTCTTCAGTAGACTAGGATCTTGGCCTCCAAGAAGTCACAGTTGAGTGTAATAAATAAATATGCCAGCAAATAAGGTTAATACAATATGGTAGAGGGCTGCAAACAAGGTATGTACACAAAACCCTAGGCGCTCATGGAAGGGAGTGATAGGCTCTTTCTAGGGGAGATGGGGAAACATTCTCACAAAAGACAGTCTTTAGATTCCTAAACGAAGAACAGGAGTGACCAAGTATAAGAGAGGGGCAAGGAAGGCCAACGGAAGAGCAAATGAAAAGGCACAAAGGTATGAAATGCATTCTCCGGGGAAGAGGGAGGGGAAACACATGCCTGGGGCACTAAGTGTATGGCCGAGAAGCAGAAACAAGGGCAGGGGTACAACATGAAAGGGTAGATGTAAAGCGGAAAAATTCTGGAAAAAAAAAAAGCTCTTAAAATGCAAAAGTATCCAGGAAAACAATATTGGACTTGGCAACCATTCTAGCCTTGTACTTATTCCCAATTCTGAAGCTTCTAGTAAGTAGTTTATTCAAGGGATACTAACCTAATAATAGAAATCAGCAAGAAAATATATCTTTCTCTCTAGAAATATGCTTTACAGTTTATTTGCTGTATCACACTCATTTTATACTGAACTCACGGCTTAGTTTTAATATTGGAAAATACTCACTAAAAAAAAACTAGGAAGGATTTGTGCCCTGATTGTTAAGAAGTGCCAGATTCCTACAATTCTATTGGAAAATTAAAAGACTTCAAGTGTACAAATTTAATAAAACCACCATCCACATTCACAACTGAACACTTTCCAATGAGACCACATTTTCACCTCCTGTGTTTCCCCTAGCCATAATCCTCCCAACTCTACTAAGAAGCTGCTGGGAAGTATGCCTATCATGAAAATTGCTCAATTTTCAAAATGATCTCTGAATCATAATGGAAATCTCGGTAGTTAAGTGCCTCCAATAACATAAAAACGCCTCCCAGCCGTTAAACAGGTGGTAGAAAGAAGTCAGAAATGACTCTTAAAATGGTCTTTTTTTATCCATTTAAATTTCAGTATATCAGGCAGTATTAAGAAATGTTTTTAATTATAGAGGGTGATTACATAGGTTTTCTGTATGATAATATTGTAAGAGAGATAGCTAAATGCCTGGGTTAAAATCCTGGATCCATCACTTATGAGCTCTGTGATCTTGGGCAAGTTCTTTGGCAACTGACGCCTCTCTGTGTGTCAGTTTCTACAAAATGCATGCACCAATAGCACCTACTAAATAGGGTTATTATAAGTAGGTGGAGTATCTTCTCTTCGCTCCTTTAGTTCCACTTCCAACCTTTCTCCAACCTGCTTCTGTACCCTGGGAGGCTGACCTGTACAAGAGGCATCAATGAGCTCTCTGCTCTCCGGCTTTCTGTTGGGTTTGGCTAATGAGAGTATGGGCAGGAGAGCCAGGGGCAGGAGGACAGTGAGGTCAGGGTGATTATTCCCCTTGTTCCCTGCCTGTCAGGTTGCCATGGGTTGTCTGCCACCCAGTGCTCCTGCCAAGCAGCCTCTAGGAAGAGGCTCTCTCTAGGTACCTCCAACCACTCCTTCTCCCAGGCCCTTCAGGCAGGCCTGGGGGTGGTATAGGCTCCCTGCTGCTGTGAGCCAGGGTGTTGCGCAATCCCCTATTGCATTTTCTAAATCCCACTCACACCTTTGTAAATATTCCTTGTATTCAATTCGCTTCAATTTATCCAATTTGAGCGTGCCATCTGTTTCCTGCCAGGATCCGGACTAATAGAATGAGTTTCTCTTTGTAAAGCACTTAGAATAATAGCTGGCACATGGTAAGCACTATATAAGTATTTGCTAAACAAACAAAATAAATGAGATTTTGAAACTTTTTTATAGTTGACATTGAACATATCTTTCTGTATTCTGTCACACAAAGCAAAAATCTTCAGAAGCTTTTTCCCAAATACAACTCTCTTCTCTTCAATAGGCTTTTTGTATATGGAATAACCATCATTCTATTTTTAATCATGTTTGTAGTGCTTCCGTTGAAAAAATTCTGTTAAGTAAAGTATTATTAAAGTTTTTTATTCGATAGGAGCTGATGGGGAATTTATGTAACTATATTCATTATAATCGTTATGTATAGTTATTTTCCCATTTTAATACTTTGTTGTCCTTTATATACCTTTTAGCACATGTACAGTATTGTCTCCTTTGATGTTTTAAAACAATTTGGATTGTAGACATGTATGTTTTTCACTCAAACCATCAAATGGAACAGCATTTCACATTTTGAATGTATCTGGTAAAAACTATAGGCTTGTTGCTTTTCTGGGTGAAAGACAAGAGATTTATCATGCTGGTTCCGCTTTTTCCATCCTTCATTTCTTGAATCTAAAGTTCTGAATGTCCTCCTCACCCCCATTTGATCCCAGGATATTTTTCTGTTTTGTGTACTACTATTTTTTAAGTCAGTTAAACCAGACAGCAGCAGCGGCCTTCTAGTTTGAGCTCTTGTTTACTTACTTCCGTTTTGACAAGGGGTTACCTCAGATTCATCTTAGCAGCAACATCTCCATTATTTTAAAATTCTAATTCATTTCCTAGTATTTTGGTATGTGGCCTCAAGTAAGCTGTGAAAACGACAATCTGAGACTTTATGGATTTGTGAGTCTCCTTTCTGTTGCATTTATGTGTGAATGACAGCTTCCCTAAGTGGGGTATCCCAAGGTCTCCCACTCTTTTCCTGAGCGTTCCAGAGATGTTAGTCCAGCATCTTGTAATGATTGCTATAGCAGAATATGATAAATGTGGTCTGGTTTTTACCATTTTGACGTTAAGTAAGGTTGGTGGCTAGAAGACCATCATACAAAAATTGTTTTTTTTTAACTCTGGAAACAAACACTTGGAAAATATAAACTTATTTTTAAAAGGTACTATTTATAAAGCAACTAAAAATGTAAGATATCTAGGAATAAATTTACCAAAGATTATTAAATCTTATTGAAATACATTTAAAATGACCTAAATAAATGGACAAATTGCACAATCATGAAGAGAAACAGGGGGACTCAGTACTATAAAGATGCTGATTTTCTTTCCTAAAATCTATGTATTCACTGTAACTGGGACAATCATTTATCCATATGGAAAAAAACCAGATTCATATTTCACACTGAACATAATAAAGTCAATGTAGATTCAAGATCTAAATATGAGAGGAAAATGTTAAGACTTTTAGAGGAAAATAAAGTAGAACATCTTTATTACCTTATGGTAGGAAAGGATTGCTTAAGTCAGATGAAAAAATCACGAACCACACAGAAAAATGATCAATATGACACATTAAAATTAAAGACTTTTGTTGATCAAAAAATGCGATTTAAAAGTAAAAAACAAAAACAAAAACAAAAAACCAGAGACTAGGAGAAGGTATTCCCAAAACATCTAACTGACAAGGATGAATAAAGAACTCAGTCAGAAAAAAGACAATCCAACAGAAAAATGGACAAAAGACAAGAACAGACATGTCACAGAAAAAATATGGATGACTAACAAACAGAAAGGTGATCAATCTCATTAGAATCAAGGGGCTGGGCACCGTGGCTCACGCCTGTAATCCCAGCACTTTGGGAGGCGGAGGTGGGCGGATCATGAAGTCAGGAGATCAAGACTATCCTGGCTAACACAGTGAAATCCCGTCTCTACTAAAAATACAAAAAATTAGCTGGGCGTGGTGGCGGGCACCTGTAGTCCCAGCTACTTGGGAGGCTGAGGCAGGAGAATGGCGTGAACCTGGGAGGTGGAGCTTGCAGTGAGCCGAGATCACGCCACTGCACTCCAGCCTGGGCCATAGAGCGAGACTCCCTCTCAAAAAAAAAAAAAAAAAAAAAATTGGAATCAAGGAAGTCTAAAATAAAACACTGTAAATACCATTCTGTGTCAACTGGATTGGCCAAAAAATAAAAGTTCTGAGAATATGAAGTGCTGGTAAGAATGTAAAACAGTAGACACCCATATAATGATGGGTGGGAGTATAAGTTGATACAATCACTTTGGACAGCCATTAATATTACAGAATCAAGATGCATGCACCCTCCCGTGACCTGGTAATTCCACTTCTAGAGTAGCGAGCTCTCAAACTTGGCAGTGCATCAGAATCTCCAGGGGGCTTATAAAATACAGATTGTTGCCCCTACTCTCAGAGTTCCTGATTCAGCAGGTCTGTGGTAGAGTCCAGTTAAAGTATTTGCATTGCCAAGAAGATCACAAGTGATAATCAGGCTGCTGGTACAGGACCATGATTTGACACTATTTTAGAGAAACCCTTAAACATGCATTTCTGAATTCATGTATGAGACAGTTTGTAGCAGCATTTTTGGTAATACCAAAAAATTTAAAAACCCTAATATTTGTGGAAGGGAGAATTAAAAAAATAAATTGCAATATGTTCATAAAATATTGTTCATAAAATAAATGAACAGCAGCTGTGTGCACCAGCCTAGATGAATATCAGAAAATATAATGTTGAACTCAAAAAGTTTTAGAAGAAAACATAGAGTATTATTTCGAGTTCAAAAGCATCAAAACTTAAACTACATATTGTTTAACAATAAATGCACTTACATTAAAAAGTTAAGATACTGATAAAACTCAATATAGTGGGCCGGGTGCGGTGGCTCACGCCTGTAATTCCAGCACCTTGGGAGGCCGAGGCGGGCGGGTCACGAGGTCAGGAGATTGAGACCATCCTGGCTAACACGGTGAAACCCCATCTCTACTAAAAATACAAAAATTTAGCCAGGCGTGGTGGTGGGTGCTTGTAGTCCCAGCTACTCTGGAGGCTGAGGCAGGAGAATGGCGTGAACCCGGGAGGCGAAGCTTCCAGTGAGCTGAGATCGTGCCGTTGCACTCCAGCCTGGGCGACAGAGCAAGACTCGGTCTTAAAAAAAAAAAAAAAAAGTCAGTATAGTGATTACAATGTGGGGGTGTGTAGAGAAAAGTAAAATCAGAGAAGGGTAAACGGCCGAGTGTCCAACAGTATTTGGTAATGTTCCCTCCCTTCCTCCCTGCCTCCCGTCCTTCCTTCCTTCCTTCCTTCTTCCTCTTTACCACGTACCTCGCTTCCCTCCTTTCTCTTCCTTTCTCTTTCTCTCTCTCTCTTTCTCTCCCTTCCTTCCTTCCTTCCTTCCTCCCTCCCTCCCTCCTTTCCTTCCTTCCTTCCTTCCTTCCTTCCTTCCTCCCTTCCTTCCTTCCTTCCTTCCCTCCCTCCCTCCCTCTCTCTCTTTCTTTCTTTCTTTCTCTGTCTCTCTTTCTCTCCTTCTCTCCTTCTTTCTTTTCTCTTTCCGTGGTCTCACTGTGTTGCCCAGGCTGGAGTTCAGCAGCTATTCTCAGCCTTGATCATAGCCAGCCTCAAACTCCTGGCTCAAGCCATCTTCCCGCCTCAGCCTCCCAAGTAGCTGGGATTACAGGTGTGTGCCACCACACCCAGCTTGCTTTATTTCTTAAACCAGGTGGAGCATACACAAGTGTTTGACATATTATTTTTAGATGGTTCACAATATATGAAATATTTAGAAATAAACTTAAAATGATTCAAATATAAAATTTAAAAAGGAATCTAAAGTTTTTCTCTTTAAAATTGAAAACTCTCGCCAGGCGTGGTGGCTCATGCCTGTAATCCCAACACTTTGGGAGGCCGAGGCAGGCAGATCACGAGGTCAGGGTATCGAGACCATCCTGGCTAACACGGTGAAATCCCGTCTCTACTAAAAATACAAAAAATTAGCCAGGCTGTGGTGGCGGGCGCCTGTAGTCCCAGCTACTTGGGAGGCTGAGGCAGGAGAATGACGTGAACCCAGGAGGCGGAGCTTGCAGTGAGCCGAGATCATGCCACTGCACTCCAGCCTGGGTGACAGAGCGAGACTCTATCTCAAAAAAAAAAAAAAAAAAAAGTTGAAAACTCTCATGTCTCAGTTATAAGTGACTAAGAATATTTCTTGGTTTATGATATTACCTTTTTTTCAGTTCTGAAAAGTGTTACTCTGGTGTGATTTGATCTTTTTGTACTTTTGCTATTTGTTCGATCTCCAGAACATTTTTCACACAGTTTGGATATCCTTGTTATTATCTTCTATATTAATTATCTTTTTTTGAATTTTTTATTTCTACCACATATATATCTGAAATCTAAAATTACATTTTAAAATAGACTCACTTCTGCTAATATATATTTATCATGTATATTACATCTTCCTCAATATTTTTTCTATTCCATTCTCTCTTTTCTTTCTGAAACTTAATTATATGTATGCTAGATCTTTCAGTATTGTCCCACAAGTCCCTGAAGCTCTGCTCATTTTTCCCAGTATTTTTTCCTCTATATTCTTTAGATAGAATTAGTTATATTGATCTGTCTTCAAATTCTCTCAGTTTTTCTTCAGTCATTTCCATTTACTGTCAGGCCCGTATGGCAACATTTATTTCAAATATTGTATTACAGTTTTTGGTCTTAGAATTTTTATTCGATCATTTTAATAATTTCTAGTTCTCTGAGATTTTGTATTTGTTAATTCTTTACAAACCTATTTTCCTTTACATTCATGAGCATAGTTAAAATAGCTGATTTAAAATTTTGGTCTGCTAATTATTTATCTGAGTGTCAGTCTGCATTGATTGTTTTTGGCTTACATTTTCTTTTTTTCTTCATATGCCTAGTATTTTAGATATTATCCAGAAAACTGTGAATGATATGTTGCAGAGCCTCTGGGTTCTGTTATATTCCTCTGAAGAGTGACGATTTGTTTTAAGCAGGCAGCTAATTTAACGACTTCAAACTCTAAACTGTCTCCAGTGTGCAGCAACAGAAATCTCTGTTTGGTTCTTCTAGCCTTAGCTGGGCTATTTGCACACATGGTTCATGAGTCAGCCAATGACTTGTGCAGAGTTTATACATAGAACATGTTACTTCCCCCTCTTTGGCTCTCATTTTTCCAAGATTCCCCCCTCCTCACTTTCTGGTTGCTATAATCACCATAAACCCTGTCTCCTGGCTCTTCATGCCAGTAAGACTACAGATTTTCTATTCATGTTTTAGTAACCTTTATTTGGCATGGATTGGGACCGGCTTTCCAGCAAAGAGCTGTAATAATGAGAACTTTCCCACTGTCATCTCCTTCTTCCATGTGCAGATTCCCCTCCATTGTCTGCCTGCTTGGCTTCTCTTCAGTGCCTCTGGATAGCTGCTTTTTGTATTTTGTCCAAAATCCATAGTTGTTATGTGCAGGAGGATTACAGAAGCCATAGCTTATTTCATTTCTAGTTTGAGTTTATTTGTTTCCCATGGTTTTTTTTTTCTTCTCCATTATTTATTACTTTTTCCTCTCTGTGTCCCAGGGCAGCTCTTCTGGTGCCCAGAGTCTCACAGCCTCTCCTGAAAACAGCCCCAACAGACTTCATCATTCTAATCACAGAGGCTCAAATCAAATCCAAGGGGCCAGACAGGGGATGAGGATATGCTATCAATGTCCTTGTCTTAGTTTTATTTGAAAGCATCTTAGTTTATAGATCGGCAGCCTTTTATTCAATTCAGCAAATATTTGCAGAGTGTGTATAAGGTACGAGGCTCTGTTTTAGGCCTTTTGGATACATTGATAAACAAAACAGTCAGGGATCTTTGCCCTTGGGGAGTTAAAATTCTAAAGAAGGACACATACAATAAACAATAGACATAATAAATATTATAGTATGTGGTATACAAGGCAGTAATGTCCCAACTTCATCCTCATCCCCAAAGCAGTTTTGATTGTTTGAAATCAGTCATTCCCAACATCTTTATCTCTCTTCACTCTGTTGAGTTGTTAGAGTAGTTTTCCCAGAACTGAGAAATAGGCCGTGAATCCTGAAGGAAAAGCTCTCTGCCTCAGCTGCTGCAGTGACTCAATTTCACCACTGGATGGGGGAAAAAAATGGAAGGAGCTAAAGAGAAATCCTAAAGGGATAGAGAGCAAAGGAAAAACCACAGTAGATATATTCCTAAATTCAACCTACTTTCCACTCCCATGTGACCTCTATTTTACTTTTAGTGCAAGGATCATACAATCAGGTAGAGTAGTTTCATCAGTCTGGTAGTATTGTTCCTAGAAACTGAGAAAGTATTTTTTGTGGGGGCATAGATTATTTGTGTGTGCGTGTGTGTGTATTCCACTTGCCTTATACCTGTATGTTTCATATATGTTATATGCAATATATATGTGTATGTATATGTATTTTAGTTGCATTAACACATATATCTTTTTCATGTATTACATGTATATATGTATGTATGGGTGTATCTATTATAGGCCTTCACCAAGCCGTTTCATGTTAATTATTTTCTTATTTTCTCATGCTTTGACATTTTGGAGTCTTGCTGATCATGGAGAGCCTGCCCCTTCCAGAGGTAGTCAATACCTAGAGATAGTAAACACCTCCCCAGGAGTGAACCTTTCATATACAAACCAACCAATCCAGAGCCCATACCCTCAACCACCTCCTTTATCAAGCTCCTCCTCTCAAGGACACTATCCCCCTGCCCCACTTACCCTAGGGCCAGGTCTCAGGAGACTTGGGGTGGTTCCTGTACCTGAGAACCTGTGGAAATTATCCAAACTAGCCCATCCTAACTGCCTACCCTGCTTGTCTTTCTCACAGAAACTTCAATAAAGGCTCCTGCCCACGTTTCCCCCTCACTCCCTCGGCCTTCTGCCCGATCTTGGTGCTTCTTCCACGTGGCCTGTATGGTGTACCCTGCCTCCTGTTTCTAGGGATCCGTGAATATAACTTCCTCCCTCACGACAGTTATTCTTGTGTCTGCATATCTCAGCATACTTGATTAAAACAAATTCCAGGTACATTTTAAAACACATTGTTAAAGACTTTTGGAGGTATAGTGTCCTCAGTATGACAAATTTTACATATATGTACACCATCATCATTGTCATTGCTCACATTCAATAAGTTTACTATGGTCCAAGCGTTGTGCTAGGTACCTTGGGGTGTTTAATCCTCATGATAATCCCTCAGAGTAGATGCTCTTATTACGCCCACTTTACAGATGAAAAGCTGAGGTGTAAAGAGGTTAACTCACCCAAGTTGGAACTAGGATTTAAACTCAGTTCTGCTTAACAAAGCCATTATTCTTAACAAAAGGTCAGCGGACATTTTTTGCAAAAGGCCAGATAGCAAATATTTCAGGCCTTGTAGGACTTATGATCTCTGTTGCACCCACTCATCTCTGCTGCTGCTGTAGTGCAAATGCAGCCATAGGTGATGCATAAATTAACGGGCATGACCCTGTTCTGGTAAAACTTTATTTGTAAAAATAGGTGGGGGGCTGGGATTTGTGTGTCAGTTTGGCCCCTGCTCTTATCCACTCGGCTTCCCTGTCTCCGTGATGGTAAAGATTCTGATTAAAACTGAACACCCTTCTTCTCCCACTTCACAACAGTGCTCAGCAGAGGCAAGTCACTGGACCACTCTGGGCCTCCATCCCTCCTTTAGTTCTTCACTGTGAACTTCAATCCCTTAGGTCTCGGTGGGAAGAGGAACTTGACCTATACTGCAGCTCTGAACTTTATAATTCTGAATTTTCAAGAACTGAGCTCAGCCACAAGGAGTTGGGTACCATTGTAGAAAAGGGAAGAGTATGCCAATGTCCATAAGGATGGCTCCGTCTGTCTAAAGGAGACATTCAGATTAAAATTGTGAAAGAGCCTTCTCTTACTTCTTTCGTCTCCAAAACAGTACACTAAATGGTCTACCATGCTGTAGCCAAGGGGTGGACAAGTCAGAAATTCTGTTTAGGGGAACGAGCATGCTTAGTGAATTTTAGTATGCATCAGGCACAATGCAAGGCATGTGAAAACCTTATTTCACGCACAATATCCCTATGGAGGTAGGTGTGGTAGTTTAGGGGTAAAGGAGGAGAACCGAGAGGATGTCAATATCCAGAGGATTGTAAGCAAGGGCCTCTCTGGACAATGCCTCATTTGGGAATCTGGCAGATCCAGAAACTAGCTATCATTAGTATGTCCAGTGGTGACAAACTCAATTACTAAATGAATAGGCCATCTGTTCTGACACATTGGTCAGAGTATCAATGTATTTATTTGTCTGGGAGTATTCATACCTAATGCGGAATTGGTTCAACAAGCATTTCTTGAACATCTAATATGTGCTAAGGCCATGGAAACAAAGATATAGAAGAGGACATAGTCTGTGTACTGAAGGAACTTTCAGAGTGTCAATGCTTGCCGCTGAGGAATATGATGAGTGCTGGGGGAGATGGTGAGTCAGGGACGATCTGAAAGTGAGTCACACCCCAGTACAGACCTACTTGCTGGGGCGCACTCATCTAGAGCCTACCTATGGGATAGATGGAAGGACATTGAACTGGCTGCCCAGGATTATCTATAGTCTTTGCTCTGCTCCATCTTCTTATGAGACATTGAACACTAATGATAATGGCTCGTATATCTTGATGCCCACGGCACTGTTTGCTAAGTACCTTACATACATGACCTGGCAAACTGAATATGAATTCCTGAGTGTGATAGTGTAGGCCTCCTATGATTGAGCCCTAATATTACATACTAGCTTTTTCTGCCGTATATGCACCCTAACCTGCAGCCACACTGCATTGTTTTCCATTAATTTCACGTTCCAGCTTTAGCTGATATGATACCTTCCACCTGGATTGCCTTCCCCCACTCAGTCTGTCATTAAGCTGGCCATCTTTCCATGCCCAGCTCACACGCTCACTCTTCCTCGAAAATTTTCTTTGACAGGGATCTCTCTTCTGAACTCTTATAAAACTTTGCATCTCACTCAATGGCACTTAAATCCCTTTAAAAAAAATCAACACTCTTGGTTCTGATTATAAAGGTAAAACACTGCTCAATGGAAATGACTCAAACAATAATGGTGAAATTTTGGTAAAAACATCACACTCCTCTCATTTTAAATTCCTCAAAGACAAGACTGAGTTTAATTCATCTTTATATCCCCTGGAATCTGCCCACTTTAGTGTCAGATTGTCTATGCCAGCCTTCATTCATGGTAAGAATTACATAAGTATTTATTTATTTGAATGAATGAATTATACTTAGGACTTTTATTGCTAAACCTAGAGCTGATTTTAAAAATTTACGTGAGGTTTATGATTAATGATGCTATTAACATGTCTTTACTTCTAATATTATAATATCTCTTCTCTAAAAAATTACTGATACAATTATTTTGTTGCCAGATTAATGCAATGCCTGTACTTTCTTGGAGTGTCAGGCCAAATCCATCTCTGATCATTTGTTATTACTGGAAATTCTATTGCCTCTATCTTCAGACCACTTTAGAGATGAATTACTTAATTCATGCTGAGAACATTTCAGTACTTCGGGTTGTTCACCTTT
Source organism: Pongo abelii (assembly GCF_028885655.2). Taxonomy (NCBI): domain Eukaryota; kingdom Metazoa; phylum Chordata; class Mammalia; order Primates; family Hominidae; genus Pongo; species Pongo abelii. The sequence goes on along the minus strand of NC_071993.2, from coordinate 125,398,203 downwards.
CAAAGTTCCTTAGGTATCTGCAAGAATTTGTAGTTAAAATATTCCAGGGTTGTAGGTCTTAACTTCATTGCAAATTGACTACACATTTTTATCATTAAATCATAAGCATCAGGTGACTTTCACATTTCTGCTGAAGGCATGTTTCTTATTAGGCTAAAGTTGTTCAGTCTGTACAATTAATGGTTCATAGCACACTAAGGAACATTTATTAATTTTCATTTTACTTGTTTTTTGAAGGTTATGGGAGTTAAGGGTTCTAAGTTGGACTTATTGAAATTTTAAAAGGTGTAAATAGGTAAATATTATGGTCCTTGAAAAAGTGAGACATTTCCCCTTTAAGCATGTGATTAATATTACTAATAAAAATGTCATCAGCCTTCCCTGCCAGGGGGATGCAGTTAGAAAGACATTTTGTATGTACGTGTGTGGTTTGCTTTCCATATCTAATATGACATTTTGAGAGACAACTTAATGTAAGAAAATTACTTTTAAAAATACATTCTTGATGCTTTGTTGTTCTTATTCAATAATTCTAAAGGAAAAATTGTATCTTCCTGTACATTTACTTAAGATTTTGCCTGACTACATTTGGTAGCTTATATCAGTGTTTGAGACATAAGAATTTTGTCTCTCTCATCAGATCATGCAACATGAATACCATTCGTGTTGAAGATTGAATTTCTGGAAAGCAGCCCTCCTTCCTATGCTTTTGTGGATAGATCATTTATCTTATACTTAAATTTGGTTTCATTCATAAGCTAGTTTCTTAAATTATGTCTTATGCTACTATTCATAGTATATGGCATTGGTTATATATAGTAAACTAATTTTGGCATAGATCAAGAGGTACTTTTTAAACAGCCATATTGAGATATAATTGGCATACCATTATAGTTCACACATTTAACGAGCACAATTCAGTGGTTTTTAGTGTATTCACAGGGTTGTGTAATCATCACAACCATCTAATTTTAAAACATTTTTGTCACCCCCAAAAGAACTCCCATGCCCATTAGCAGTCACTTCCTATCAGCCCTAAACAACCACTAATCTACATTTTTTTTTTAGACAGTCTTGCTCTGTTGCCCAGGATGGAGTGCAGTGGCATGATCTCAGCTCACTGCAACCTCTGCCTCCTGGGTTCAAGCTATCCTCCTGCCTTAGCCTCCCTAGTAGCTGGGACTACAGGTGCACACCACCACACCCAGCTAATTCTACTTTCTATCTTCATAGATTAAGCAACATTTTATCAACACATCTTAATTATCTCAAAGTTTTGGTGATTTCATGACCTTATTAAGACTAATATATTCAACATAATATTCAGGTATATAATGACATTTTTCATCTTTGTACAATTTTTATCTTTAAAATGAAGCATCTGGTTTGTCACAATTTCAAATCCATAGTTAAATGGCAGCAGTGTTAGGTTTGCCTGTGCTGCCCTTCTGTTTGGTTGGTACTTTAAGAGCTTTACATTTGCACCTACAAAAATGCAGAAATGTTAAGTTAGAAATATAGTGAATATTTGAATTGTTAGCATGAAACATACAGCAGAATAGCTGAGGCAACTGTATCGTCCTTCCTTTTCATTCTTCAGTTTCTTCTCCCTGCCTCCCAATACATAAACACTCACACACACAGACACATACATACTCACACACTCACATTCACACACACACACACACACACAGTAGTCAAGGTCACATTTAGTAAGCAGAATTTATCCAGTGACAACAAGAAGTAGCAATACATGTCTAGTATTGATATATTATTATGCAGACTGTAAAAATAACATGTGTATTTTGATTACATACACATATGGCTTATTTTTAAATCATAGTGGGAGTTACAGAACATTCTCTAGAGGTTAGAAGTGCTAAAGCAGAAAGCAAAACTATATAAAATGTATTCTAGGTAGATGTTTGATTCTACTGATTTTACTCATGGCATTATCAGAAAACCTGGAGATCATTCATCTAGTTAATCATTTGTTCCACACATATTTATTGATTAATGACAACATAAAGGGCATAGTGCAAAACCCAATAACAACAAACAGCTAGAATTCAGCTTCCTTGGGAACTGTTGTCCAACTTCAGCACATAAAAGAGTGGCCTTTCTTCTCACAAGGAAAGAGCTCAATGAATCATGAATCTTTTCCTTTTTCTTGAAAAACCACAGCCTATATTTTGCAGGAAAATTCAACATAATTGGTATATACCCATCTTTTTAGGTGAATTAGGCCTTAACTGACAGATAACCCACTTTGTTCTAAAATTCAACAAACTCTAGGAAAATCTTATTCCACACAATCTTTTGAATATGTCATTTGCCATTTATATTTGATGGCCTTAAGAAAAAAAACTTATAAAAAGGTATTAATGCAAGTAGATAATAAAGCTGCATTCTATAAATCTATAGCAGCTTACAGTAATCATTAAAGCATGCAAAAGCCTTTCATCTATTCAAAAATATGCAGTGCACAGAATGTCTGCTAAGGTGCATGACAAGTCAGAGTTAAATATATATTAATAAATGAATTAGCTTCATAAATAATAGCCATAATGACATTTTAGGAGACAATAAGTCTGAGGATTGTCAGAAAACGGTTGATGTATGAGCTTCACGTCTCAGTGATTCTTCAAAATGAATAGGCTTTGCGAGATAGTTCAGACCCGCGACCAGCCTATTTCCTTGAATAATTTACTTGTTGTCAATTTGTACAGCCACATTACACATGCAAATTGTGCTGCCTGTGCAAACACCACTTGGAGATGATAAAAACAAATTTACGAAGGCTATAGAAGAAGGATTTATTTCACTTTCTCACCCAGGTCAAGCAATACATGTATCTGACGATTGTGTGTACCCAATTTTGTTGTAATTATATCAGCAAATTATTCCTTATAATCTTATTATTTTTAGCAGTCTCCTTGTGCTTGGGTTAATTAGCTTTCTTCACTCAGTGTAAAAACAATTCAACTTGCCAGCCAGGTAGGGCATGGCTCCATTATCTGTTTTGGGTTTAAATTTATTCCCTATATTCTTGGATACTTTGTGTAAATTAAAAATTTCATAGTCCCTAATACTGTACACGCTGTTCATTCAGTGATGAATTAAGGCCCCTAAACCTCTCCGTTTGCTATTAGATATCTCACCCACTTTATATGTTAATCTGTGCTAATGAATTCCACAACCCCTAGCCACAGTGAGATGACTAAAATTATTACCACTTACAGAGATATGCCTTTTTCATTTAAAGTTCAATTCAAATTGCTCGCATAAACAGTCTGCCACACAAAGATACCTCCTATAAAGGAGAGTTACTTACCTATAAGTAGAGTTCTCTGAAGGTAGTATTATCTTTGGATGCACATTCCTGGGTCACGTGCCCTCAGGTCTGTGGCATTGGGGGAGAGAATTCATCGCTGATGGGCAGGTCTTTCTTTCCTTGGGGCCCTTCATTAGCTCTGTGGCCTGTATTCCTGAGGGTTATTTGTGCCACACCCCTTTACCCAACCAATCCTGTCCTAAGCACAACAGACCCCAAGGAAATAGTGGGGTAACAGAACTGCCTGATGAGAATTGTAGGACTGGTTACCATCAACGATGGCTGATGAGCCAGAAGCAACCTCCATCTTTATAGAAGTTACCTGTAAAATACAGCGCCCAGTAACTAAAAAAAAAAAAAAAATCTATTTTCTTTTTACATATAGTATATAATTTAAAATCTATTTTTTTTTTTTACTTTTTGCAGAAGTAGCATTTTCATTATGGAAATAATACATTCTCATCGTGGAATTCTCATAGTAGAAAATATAGATAAACAAAAAGAATAAAAATCACACATTCCCACCAATGGTCCCACCACCCGGTAACAGGCTTGTTTCTGGTATCTATTTTTACAGACTAGTTTTCTACTTAGATACTCTCTTAAGATGACAACAAAATCACTAGTCTTATCAGGTCCCTCTTCAACCCACTCCAACCAGAGGTTCTAGGACAGGGTGCCTACCTCATTTGTCCCTTCGTCTTCCACTTAACTCATTTTAAAAGTGCTGTTTGCTTTCTTTCTCTAAAGTTGAGTGATTCCCAGAGTTTTGGGTGCTGAGCCCTTTGCTCCTTCCACCTCTCTTTCCTCAACAGAACATCCAAGCAAGTTCTCATCCTGCTTTAGCCCTAATTTACTCTCTGTAATTACCACCTTCTGAAATAACCTTCCAGAAATGATGCAGTAAGACACAGAGTGTAAGGCACAGTCTGAGGTCAGCCCTTGGGCCAGACCCCATTGTACCTTGTATACCTGGATTGTCTCAGAGGTACAGGTGGTGCTGCCCTTTTATTGCCACCTCTGCATTTGATCCTCACAACTGCTGTGCAAGCTGGCAGAGCAGGTGCTGTTATTCCTGTTTTGCAGATGAACTTCTGAAGTCTGGGAGGTTAAGTAACTTGCCTGGGAGAAAAGAATTAGTACCCAGGTCTTTGCAACTCCTGAACACAGGACTCTACATTTTAATTATTGCTCTTAATTGTTGCTTATGATTTTGGAACTTAGGGCAGTTGGTATGTTTTCAGTATTTCTCCTTAGAGATGGATTATTTCTGAAGGTAAATCTTTGGAAATCTTTTTGGTTAGGGATTCAGAGCTTCATACATTATTTTATTTTGAGGTTCCTTAATTATTTATTACCTTGAGAAGGCTATTTACATAAAGCAAATATTTTGCTTTAGGGGAGTTTATAATAGTCTACCTTTTACAGGATTCCCTGCTTAAAAGTCAAAACAACTTCTTGGGAATAAGAGTTTTCCAGTCTATGGTTAAGAAAATACTCACGGATTAACTTAATTCATTTTCACACCTGGATGTGGTATGATCAGGGCCCAACCTGAGTCCTTCCCACTCTGCGCTTGTCTTTTTGCCACAGGGTCACTTACGGCATTACACACTCATGCAGTTAAGATGGCAAATCCCATGTGATATATAGTATGGGAATCACATCAACTCAGAGGAACATTTAGTACATTGTTTGAAAATGTGAAGCCGTCACATGGATGATAGACTGAGCAGCCTACAATTAACCTGAGTTAATATTTGGCAGAGCCAGATGGATAGCTCTTAACATCTAATCTCACACAAAGTGCTTTATGTTCTTCATAAATAAAGAATAATAAAAAGAAATATACTTGAATTCAGCATCTTCTCTGGAACACAGTGTGTTCATCTAATTGTCTTATCTCCATTTGTGAATTGCAAATGTGAGTTTGGTTGCAGCAAGACCAAGCCCAGAAAAACATAAAGTAGGCAAGGGTGGCTTTCTGCATCTCAACCATCCTCAGTAACTCCTTTCTTTCTCCTCCCAGTGTGCCCCAGCCCTTTCTTCTTGGGTGCCTTTGGCCTGCTAGTTCTCCTCTCGTTAAAACCACCTCCCCTGAACCCAGAGGGTCATTCAGTTTCACTGCAGTGCAGTTGGATAATGAAGTTTATTGTGTTCTCGCCCCCAGGATTATCTTTGTTTCGATAGGGGAAAACCTTGGAGAAGATATTTAGGGACCAGGAAGACGTTCCCGGTGACCATCAAATGATGTTATTTGGCTCAAAGTTCTCAATTGTTATGCACATCTTGGTTGTAGAACTGTTGAATGCCATGTGGAAGATCTGGGTACCTTTTTTGGTTTACTCATATACAAGATGGGGATAACAAGAAACCTCCCTCCTATGACTGTTGTGAGAATTCAATTAGTCAGTGTATGTAAAAGCACTTGGAATAGTTTGGCAGTTAGGAAGGACTCAGTTCATTTTTATATATTCTTCCATCCTCGCCCTTCTCTTCTTTCCTAGGAGAGGCGATGAGGTATAGGAGGAAGCATATGGGCTTGGGAGTTAGGTGATCCTAGACTCAGATCTAAACTCTGCCATTCGCTAGCTATGCGATCACGAGCACATAACCTTTTCTGAAGTTTAATTTCCTTTAGTTTAATTTAGGGATAATCAGAGTATCACACATGGTTGTCATGAAAATTAAGTGAGGTAATGTGTATGTTATGCTTAGCATGGTGTTTTGTACCTAGCAGACACACATTAGTGAATTATTATTCATACTAATAAACACAAAAGACATAAATATATTGAAGTCCAACAGCACGATTTTTAAGCTATTGCCTCTTGTAGTCACTTAACTATGAATGTCAGCTTGTTTGCATTTAGTAAGAGTTTCCAGGCTTATGAACCATAGGTATCATTTCCTTTCTGTGAATATTTCCCCACTATCCAAAACAAACAAATTAAAAAATCCAACAGTATATTTGGATAAAACATTTTAATGAAGTACTAAGGAGGTGTTAATGAATGGATTGTTGCTATAAAAGAGATGTAATATATGGGAAAACATGAAGTATATGTTAATAAGACCTCAGTGAAAAAGAAAAGTAAAAAAATATATATATATATATAAATTCTGTTAAGCAAAATTATGGAGAAAGGTCTTCGAGTTTTAATTGAAAAAATTAGCAAACATTGAAAATTATTTCTTTTTGCAGCATCTTTCAAGTCCTATTACTAGTTAAAATAGTTTATGATTATTTCAAAATATATTTTAAATAATTCTCTTTATATCAGAATAAATGAATCCTGTGTATATAACATATAAAATAATAATATATAATCTACTTTACAATAGTTTCAGAGTTGTTTCATTAAATTGGTTCTAGCTGTTTCCATTAAACTTCCTGAGTTTCATTCTTTCCTTTCTCCATGGAATCAATGGCCAAATCCTTTATATTTTTTCCTTCTTTTTCACCTTTTTCCAGTCTATGCTTGGAACAGAAAACACAGTCTTTTGTTTTTGGATTCAGTCCTATTGCCAATACTTTTTACTTTATTATTGCTACAGCCAACTAGCAGGCTTCCCTAACTACAGTCTACGGGCCTCTATTAACCCGCCTTTTCAGAGTCTTCACAATTTGAACTCTACTCAACTTTCCCATTTTTCTGATGATGAAACTGAGGTTTGGGGAAGTTTAGATTGTTGAACACAGTCATACATATTTTTGTGATTTCAGAGTCCTAGGTCTTATCATTAAACCATGCTACTCTTTCCTAAACACGGCCTAAAATTTTCCAAATTTTTCTAAGATGAATTTTCCTATCATATATACCTATTAAGCTCTTTACTTCTTCCTAAGGCCAGTATATATCCTACCTTTACCAAAAAACTCTTTGGAATCCTGAACTGATTGCATTGCTTTCTATTTACTGTGATCTTGATAGTTTTATTCTAACATTTATTTTAAGTTCAGGGGTACATGTGCAAGTTTGTTACATAGATAAACTTGTGCCATGGGGGTTTGTTGTACACATTTCATCACCCAGGCATTAAGCCTAGTATCCATTAGTTATTTTTCCTGAACCTCTCCCTCCTCCCACCCTCCACCCTCCAATAGGCCCCAGTGTGTGTTGCTCCCTCTATGTGTCCATGTCTTCTCACGTAATAGTTTGTTGTAATCTCAATATAGCACTTAACATTTTTTTGCTTTATATTGTTTACTTCTGTCTGTATCCCCAACTAGATTTTAGATTCTTGGATGGCAGGGAGCATATCTTATCTGTCTTTTTAAACAAATTTTGTTTTCAGACAAGGGTTCTTAGAATTATCTGTCTTATTTAATTATCCTCCCCTTTCACACAAAAATAGTGCTCTCCAAAGTGCTTTGACACCAATAGATTTTAAGTCAATGTTAAATACATGGAATTAAAACTTTATTTTAAAAGAGAAGCGAGGTTCTGTTTTTTAAGAAATCTGAGTGTGTTTTTTTTTCTGTTCTAATGGCAATTTTTAATGAAAAAGAGCAATTATTAATTAGGTCTTCTTACATATAATACTTTTTCTCAACAAGGATATATTCTGTATAGCTAAGAAAAACGTATGCCAAGTTTACTCATTATTCATCATTTAAATATTTACCAAGTTCCCAGCATCTACCACTACAGATAGATAATACAATTGTCAAAGTGGTACTGAACATAAAAAGTAACAGTCCTTGATCTTAAATAATATAAACTAAAATGAATAAACCCTAACAACAACAACAATAACGATGATGAAAAGACTCCATGAAAAACACAAGTGATGTTTAAGGAGATATGTACCTGTTTGAATTACAAACACACTTCTCAAATAAGCTTCTGTCTTACCAACCTTTCCATACATAATAACCGTAGACTCTAGAAAGAAGCAAAATAACTGTTTGAAGGCATTGGAGAAGAAACAAAAGCAGGCAAATATTGGAGAGGTTAGATACTCAGAAGAAGCGGAAGGTAAGGGATTAGTTTACCTTTTATTTTTTTTTTCATGCTTTTATCCTGAGACCAGGTCATAGCCAAAGCTGGGTAGGAAGGCTAGAAACTGAATAGAAATCTTACTTGGGGAAAGAGTTTGGGTCAATAACAGCTGCTAGAAACTGAACTGGAATCTTGAAAAGAAGAGAAGCAGAAAGGGTGAGCCTAAATTCTACATATAAGCTATGTACTAATCTCTGGATGACTGCTGAATTATGCAAGTGAAGGGCAGACTCTAAGAAGCCCAGCCAAGGCTAAAATAACTGAGCTTAGCTTTGAGCTGCCACCTATTGCCAGGGAGACAGAGCTTGCACTTTGGGCTTAACCTAGTTAGCTGTCTGCTTAAAAAAAATATATATATATATATATATAAAATATATATATTATATATTATATATAATATATATATTTTATATACATTATACATTGATTTATATATAATGTATATTCCTTTGAAGAAGCATAATAGAATCCAGAGTTTCTACAACATATCCATCACAATTTCTAGCATAAAGTCCAGAATTACTTGTCATATAAAGATACAAATAAACATGAAACAGCTTTAAAGAAAAAGAAAATCAATAGAGACTAATTCTGAGATGACACCAAGGTTGTAATCAGAAGATAAGAATTTAAAAAATAATTATGCTTCAGGACTGAAATGAAAATATAATAATGAAAAGATAGAAAACCTTAGTTGGGAGACATAAACTATAAAAAGGAAATTAATAGAAATTCTAAAACAGAAAGATAAAATATGTAAAATAAAAAATTCACTGGATGGCTTAGATGTAGAATGGATATGATAAAAGAAAGAATCAGAGAACTTGAAGATAGACCAATAAAAATAATATACTCTGAAGAACAGAGGGAAAACTTTTTTAATGCATAGTTTTTTTCTAAATAGAGATGGGGTCTCACTATGTTGCCCAGGCTGGTTGTAGACTCCTGGGCTCAAGTGACCCTCCTGCCTTGGCCTCTCAAAGTGCTGAGATTACAGGTATGAGCCACCAGGCCTGGCCTATTTTAAAAAATGATCAGAGCCTCAGAGTCCTGTAAACAAATACTAAAATATCTAATATTGGAGAAAAGTAATGAGAGAATGGACTAGAGAAGTTATTTGAAGAAATAATGGCTGAAAATTCCTCAATTTTAGCTAAAGATATAAATTTTGTAGTTCAAGAAGTTCAGTGAACTTCAAGCAAAATATTTAAAACATAAACAGCATATTTAGGAAAACTACAGTCAAACTGTTGAAAACCAAAGATAAAAAGACAGTCTTCCAAGCAGCCAGAGAAAAATGACACATCCCATATAGGGGAATAATAATTTGAAGGACCTCAAAGGTTGCATCAGAAATAACAGAGGCTAAAAGACAATGGAACAACAGTTTTAAAATAATCAATGAAAAACCTATCTACCCAGAATTCTATATCCAGAAAAATAGCCTTCAGGAATAAAGATGAGTTCCACTTCTACCTAGGACATAGAAAGCTACAAACAGCATTAATACCATCCTAAAAATAAGAAAGTGTCATATAAATGACAAAAGTATAACTTTCCTTGAACCCAGAACACTAAGTTCACAGGGCAAACAAACAGCTATAAATCTAAGAAATGACAAGCTCCTTCAGGGAGCAATGATATGGGAGCACTGACTCACCTTGGAAAAGCACAGGAAGAAGGAACAAAGAAGAAATGGAATAAATAGAAAATATCGAGAAAGGTGGTAGATTTAAATGACTACACCAATAATTACATCAAATATAAATGCTCCAGCTACAGCAATTTAAAGAGATTGACAGGACAAAAAAGCAAGACTCAAGTATGTATTATCCATAAGAAATACAGTTTTTTTGTTTTGAAACAGGGTCTTGCTCTGTTGCCCAGATGTGAGTGCAGAGGCATGGATCTTGGCTCACTGCAGCCTCAACCTCCTGGGGTCAAGTGATAGTCCCACCTCAGCCTCCCAAGTAGCTGGGTCTGGCTAATTTTTGCACTTTTTTTTTTTTTTTTTTAAGAAACGGGTCTCACCATGTTGCCCAGGCTGGTCTCGAACTGCTGAGCTCAAGCATTACACCTGCCTCAGCTTCCCAAAGTGTTGGGATTACAGGCATGAGCCACCGTGCCTGGCCAAGAAGTACACTTTAAATGTAAATCATACATACATTAAGAATAAAATAATGGATACAGATATGCCATGCAAATACAAATTTTTTAAAACCTAGAGTGACTATCTAGATATCAAAGAAAATAGACTTCAGAATAAGGAATATTACCAAGGATAAAGATGACTATTACATAATAACAAAAAGGTCAATTCACAAAGACGTCATAAAACCCCTAAATATATGGGCACCTAAAAACATAGCTTCAAATACCAGAAGCAAACCTGATATAAATGAGAGAAGAAATAGACATACCCATAATAACAGTTTGAGAATTCAACATTCCTGTCTCAGTAATCAATTGAACAAGTTGGCAGAAAATCAATAAGGAAATACAAAACCTGAACAGCACCAGCAACTTGAGCTAACTCATGTTTGCAGAACAATCCACACAACAACAACAAAATGCATAATAAAAATTTAAAAATTATTTGTATATAATAGCAATGAAAAGTTGGAAATTGAAATTAAAAACAGTTCCAACACAGTTTATAACAATTTATAGCATAAAAGCCATGAAATAGTTTTAAATATAAAATATGTGCATGATCATATGCTTGAAACCCCAAAATATTCATGACAGAAATTAAAGAAGACCTAAATAAATCTAGAGGTAAACTTTTCATGGATTAGAAGACTCAATAATGTTAAGATATCAGTTCTCTCCAAATTGATCTATAGGTTTAATGCAGTCCCAATCAAAATATTAGCAGTATATTTTTGTAGAAACTGATAAGCTAATTCTAAAATTTATATGAATAAGCAAACAAGCCAGTATAGTAAAAACAATTTTTAAAAAAGAATGCGGTTGGAAGACTGACATTACTTAATTTCAAAACACATCATAAAGCCACTGTAATTAAGACAGTGTATATTGGAGAAGGAATATATGCATAGACCAATGGAACAGAATTGAGTCTAGAATATATATGGTCAATTTGTTTTTTATCATAGGTGCAAAGGCAATTCACTGGAAGAAGGAGTTTCAATAAATCATGCTGGAACAACTGGACATCCAGGTACCAAAAAATAAACCTTGACACGTACTTTGTATCATATATATAGTTGATGCAAAATGGATCATAAAGCTATAATCTAAAACTACAAAAATGTGTAGAATAAAACAAAAATAATAAAACCGAAAATGATCTTTGTGACCATTAGCCAGTCTTGGTTAATGGAGGCTCAGGAGGCTGAGGCGGGAGGATGGTTTGAGCCCACGAGTTTGAGGTTGCAGTGAGCTGTGGTTGCCTTGAGCTGTGGTTATGTCACTGCACTGCAGCCTGGGTGACAAAGTAAGATCCTGTCTCTAAAAAAAAAAAAAAAGTTATAATAAAAAGCAAAAAAAGTCTTTGTGACCTTGGACAAGGCAAGGATTTCTTAGAATTTCCTAGACATAACACATGAAGCATAAACTATGAGAGAAAAAATTGGTGTTAAACTTTATCAAAATGGAAAACTTTTGCTCTTTGAAACACACTGTTAAAAAGTCAAAAGACAATACAGAGACATCATAAGTTATTAGATAAATTAAAATTGATACACAGTGAGATACCACTACACACTTATTTGAACTCACTTATTTTTTATGTCCATACCGAAGAATGGGGAGCAACAGGAATTTTCATATGTTACTGATGAAAATGTATAATGGTACAGCCACTTTTGAAAACACTTTGGTAGTTTCTTATGTAGTTAAATAAAAACTTATCATATAATCCAGCAATCCCGTGCCTAGGTATTCACCTAAGAGAAATGAAAACCTTTTTTTTTTTTTTTTTTTTTTTTTGAGATGGAGTCTTGCTTTGTCGCCCAGGCTGGAGTGCAGTGGCGCGATCTCAGCTCGCTGCAAGCTCTGCCTCCCGGGTTCATGCCATTCTCCTGCCTCAGCCTCCCGAGTAGCTGGGACCACAGGCGCCCGCCACCATGCCTGGCTAATTTTTTGTATTTTTAGTACAGACAGGGTTTCGTCGTGTTAGCCAGGATGGTCTCGATCTCCTGACTTCATTATCCACCCACCTCGGCCTCCCAAGGTGCTGGGATTACAGGCATAAGCCACCGTGCCCGGCCATGAAAACTTTTTTTACACAAAAACCTTTATGTGAGCATTTTAGCATCTTTATTTATAATTAATAATTGCTAAAAACTGAAAACAATTCAAATATCCTTTAACTGGTGAATAGAGAAACTAAGTATAGCTACACAATTGAATACTACTTAGCAATAAAAAGGAACAATCTGCCAATACACGCAACAACATGCATGATCCTCATATGCATTAAGCTCCTTAAACTAGGCCAGACTCAAAGGACTACAGACTACTTGATTTCATTTATATGACTCCATTCCAGAAATGGCAAAACTACGAGGACAGAGAACATCTCAGAAGTTTATAGGGGCTGGGGAGGGAGAAGTGGTTGACTATATATGGGCATGATGGCAACTTGGATATATTCTGTATACTGATTATGGTAGTGTTTACATGACTATATGCATTTATCAAAAATCATAGTGTACACATAAGGTGTGAATTTATATTGTATGTAAATTATAAAATTATTCCTCAATAAGCCTCACTTTAAAAAAGATTGAAGGTAAAATAAAGATATTTTCAGATAAAATAAAACTAAGAAAATCCATTGCTGGTAAATCTACACTACAAACCATGCTAAAAGAAATTCTTTAGAATGAAGGTAAATGAAAGCAGATGTAAATTCAGATTTACAGGATGGAGTGAAGAGCCTTGGAAACAGTAAATAGGCGGGTAAATGTAAAAAACTATTTTTTCCTCTGTATTCCTTTAAAATACATAATAGTTTCAAGGAAATAAAAATGATGTGGGATGTACAATGTATGTAGATGCAGTGCATATGACAACATTAAGAGTGGGCCAAGAGCTTTGAAAGGACCCATGCAGTTCCAATGTTTCTACATTTCACACAAATTGTTAAAATGTTAACTTTAAGTAGCCTGTAAAAAGGATGAGTACTGTAATCCCTAGAGTGACCATTAAAAAATAAGACAACAAGGTATAGATAAAAAGCCAACGTTTATATTTGATCTGGTTTTGAAGGATGAAAAGATATTTAGCAGGTATAAAAGAGAAAGGTTTTTCAGGCAAAGGAAATAGTATATACTAAATTCCACTTGGCTTACTTTTCCATTCTTAGGACTTCCATAGTTCATATTTACATCATGAACCTCACAATTTTAGTACTTATGGTTTAAATATTATTATGTCTCAGACTACAAACTTCTTGAGGCCAGTTTCTATACAGTTCTTCTTTTGAGTCTTCAACCCTTAGCATAGTACTGAGCATTGGGCCCATAGTAACAACCATGAAGATATTGACAGATGAATCTAATACTCTACCAACATTTATGGGTTTCTGAGTTTTTACAAGTGAAGGAAGCTAATATTTATTAGCCACTGACTACATGCCAGGCTCTATGTGAAAGCTTTACATGTATTCCTTCATTCAGAGACATTAATCAGACATTGGGATGTTTTTGGAAGATGAAGGTATTAAGAAAAAGGAAATTAATATAGATTTCAATATAATGAATCAGGAATAATTGAAGAGGATGCCTCGAATGGGATCTGATCACTCACTAGGTCCTGAGGGGGAAGGAGAGAGAGAAGATATTTTGCTCCCAAAGCCTCTCTTTTTGTGAGTTCCCGGGGGGTATACCATGCCACTGGGCAGTAATGATATCCATACTTTATTGATTGCATCGTGATGCCATTCATCAGGAACCTCTTCTTAAAAGAGGCAGTATGTGGATAGTGGAGACAGCAGGATCTTTTGAGTCTAGTGAAACTTCCCCACCCTGGTTCTGCATGTTACTAAGCACGTGACATTAGACAAGTTTCTTAAGCTCTTGAAGTTTTAAATTTTCTTAGCTATAAAATGGATACAGTAATAGCTACCTCATAAAATTACATAAGATATTAGATACAAATTTCCCAGCATACAAAAATGCTCAATAAGCCTCCCTCTCCTGTTCTGCTTTCTCCCTATGTACAACCTATTGGAACTGAAAAATTTGGAAGTACTAGACATGACCAGTAAATAAAAAGTGCTTTTCTTTGGCAACATTCTATATTACAGAAATTTTGTCTTCTCAAATGTCAAGTCCTGTTGATATCGCAGTGTTAGTTATTCAACATATTCTTGGAAGACTAACATTGTTTATAGATGCTTCAGTTTGCAAACCTAAAAATAACCAGATAGAGGGCCAGGTGCAGTGGCTCACGCCTGTAATCCCAGCACTTTGGGAGGCCGAGGTGGGCGGATCGCAAGGTTAGGAGATCGAGACCATCCTGGCTAACATGGTGAAACCCCGTCTCTAAAAGAAAATACAAAAAAATTAGCCACGCGTGGTGGCAGGCTCCTGTAATCCCAGCTGCTTGGGAGGCTGAAGCAGGAGAATGGCATGAACCTGGGAGGCGGAGCTTGCAGTGAGCCAAGATCACGCCACTGCACTCCAGCCTGGGCGAAAGAGCCAGACTCCGTCAAAAAACAACAACAACAACAAAAAACCAGATAAATTGTCATTCCTTAATCATGAAGGATATCAACATGAATCCTGAAATTCAGAGCTCCCTGGTTTCAATTCTTTTGCTTAAGTCACTAAATCCCTTTTTCCTCTGAATGCCAAAAAAGAGGTGTTTGTATAGAAAGAAATTAATATTCTCTTTCTCAGTTTCAGCAAGAAGCACATTTATTATATGTTCAACAAAGTTGTATTCACTTTTCCAACTTAAAAATATTTAAGGGGTTTCATTATATTTTGAGAAATTATTCATCAATCCAGGATTTAGCAGCCACCAAAAAGAACTCCACAATTAATCTTTTATAACATGGGTGTAACTTATAATCTCTACACTAAAAAATTGTTAAATGTAAGGAAAAACTGTTCATAAACTATAATATTTCTTGGCAAAGAAAAACTGCTTTGTGTTTTTAAAGATATGGTTGAGAATTTAAATAAAAGCTACATGCTTGAAATTAGTGCCAGATGCAACACAATTCAAGCACAATTCACTAACTGCATCAGATATTTCACTATGATTTAGTAAAAGGTATCCAACAATTCTACATTTCATAGAAATCTCACAAATACAAGTATTTCATTCACAAAACTCATGGCTTGGCAGGCTTCCAGGGCAGGAATTTGCTGGAAGAAAGGTAAATTTATTGATTAACATAAATCAAAGAACTGACATTTTCCCTAGAAAACTGACAAAACAATAATATTCAGAAACTGAAGTTCTTACAACCAGAGCGAGAAGAAAAGTCTGAGCTATTATTTACATTTATTATAGGCATCCAGTAATGTGATAAACAATTAGGTAATTAAGAATTCTCAAATCAGTATTGAGAAACTTAATTTTAAAATGTTAGATATTTTTGAAGCAGGATTTTCCAAAAACCTTTGCTATGAAATCTGGTGTTTGTAAATCTTTGTAGTAGTTATAATTATATGCCACCTCTAGCCCTTGCATTTATTAATATATGCACTAAATAATGAGCATTCTTTGATGGGATCCATATAGAAACAATCGAGTTTTTTTTTTTTTTTTTTTTTTTTGAGATGGAATTTCGCTCCTGTCACCCAGGCTGGAGTGCAGTGGCACAATCTCAGCTCACTGCAACCTTTGCCTCCCGGGTTCAAGTGATTCTCGTGCCTCAGCCTCCCGAGTAGCTGGGATTACTGGCACATGCCACCACGCCCGGCTAATTTTTGTAGTTTTAGTAGAGAGGGGGTTTCAGCATGTTGGTCAGGCTGGTCTCGAACTCTTGACCTCAAGTGATCCACCTGCCTTGGCCTCCCAAAGTGCTGGGGTTACAGGCGTGATCCACCATGCCCAGCCCCAGATCATTCTTAAACATACAAACATTAATTCCTTCCTACCCCATGCCTCAGTTCTTCCCCCTCTGCTATCTCTTTCCCCATTCTAGTCACATTTCCACCAACAGCAATTGTTAAGAGCTGAATGTTTGTGCACCCCTAAAATTCCTATCTTAAAGCCATAACCCACAGTGTGGCTGTGTTTGGAGATGTGGCCTCTAAGGCAGTAATTAAGGTTAAATAAGGTCAGAAGGGTAGAACCCTGATCCAACAGGATTAGTGTTCTTTTAAGTACAGAGAAGAGACACTGGAGAGCTCCCCAAACTGTGCATACAAAGAAAAGGTGATGAGAGCACAACAGGTCGAGGGTGGCTGCCTACCAGGCAAGAGAAGAGGCCTCAAAAAAAAAAAAAAAAAAAAAAACCTGCTTTGCTGGCATCTTGATCTTGGACTTCCCAGCATCTAGAACTGTGAGAAATAAATTCCTGTTGCCTAAGCTACCTTGTCTGTAGTATTTTGCTATGACAGCCTGAGCAGATGAAGAGCAATTAAGAGGCCTAATGCAGTTACAACAGCACTCTCAGGCACACCTTCTTGTTAACTGTTTAACTTTTTAAAGATTTGGATTCAAGGAAAATCCTGTTGAGAAGCTGAACAGATTTGGCCAAAATAGTTTTACACAGATCCTTAACTCATTCAGCCTTGCTTCTACTCTAGAATCAGAGAATGTGAACAGGAAGAGGGACCTCGGCGATCCAAACTTGTTGATTCAGGTTTTACTCTGATTCTGGGGTTATAGAAAACTGCTCTCTAAACTTGGTGCATCTTCTGGAAGATGTTGGAGGTGAGGTGGTTTAGTGGATAGTTAATAGGCTTAACCATCTGTTGATGCGAAATTGAGATATATTACTGAGTGCAATGCAAAATTTTATACACACTTAGCTTGCTTTGAAGAAAGACATTATTGATAATGTTAACAGCAAAAAACAGGTGAGATTGAAAATTAGTGTGGGCCAGGTAACATGTTAAAGTCTTTATGTGTACAGTAGCCTCCTTTATCCGCAGGGAATACCTTCCAAGACTCCCCGGTAGATGCCTGAATCCTGGAATAATGGCGAACCCCACATAGAGTTTTTCAATCTGATAACCAAGATGGCTACTAAGTGACTAAGAACCTGGTAGCCTACCAGCATGCATGGACAAAGCGATGATTCACACTGCAGATTTCATCAGGATACCCAGAATGGGCTTGCAATGAAACACTTGAATTGCTTATTTCTGGAATTTTTTACTTAATGTGTTTGGACCTTGGTTGACCCCAGGTAACTGAAATCAGGCTAAGAGAAGCCACAGATGAGGGAAGCCTACTGTATTTTCTTTTCTTTTCTTTTTTTGAAACAGGGTCTGGTTCTGTTGCCCAGCCTTTTCCTATATAATCATCACAAAATTAGCAAATAGGTACACTTAATGTTATTCTTATTATAAAACAGTATTTCGGAAAATGCAAATATTTCTAAAATAGCCCTATTCCTATCCCTATCACATGGGATATTTTATCCTCTTTGCAGTGCTTTTCTCTCTCTCTTTTTTTTTCCTTATTTTCTATGTTCCCCAAGCACCCTCTTCACGGCATAACACAGTGCCTGCCACAAATAAGAAAAAAAGAAGTTCGGTAAACTTTTGGTCCAGTCAGTGAAGCACCTTGGACCCCATCACCAGATGATAAAGCGCCACGAGAGCAAGAGTCTGCCTGTTTTCTGCTAACCAGAGATTAGCATGATGCCTGGTACAAAGTAGGCGCCCAATAAATAGGTGAAGAAAGAAAAAAAATTTAAAAAAAAAGGAAGAGAGTGAGGGGAAAGGATGAATGAATGAAGACGTTTGCAGAAGGGCCTAGAAAGAAAGCACTCTGCAAGATTCTCCCTGCTGGTGGCATCAACTCTCAGTTCAAGGTCTATGTCAGCCCTTTCGTCGCCCAGACGCATTGGCCTACAGCAGGGAATGAAGAAAGAACAAAGTCTTTAAAAATGTTCGGAAGAAAGAGAAAACGGCAAGATAAAAGAGAGAAAATAAGGAAAGAAAAGAACCACTTCCTTCGGGCGGACTAAAAAGGGAAGCCCCAGAAGGCCAGTTGCTAAGGCGACCCTAGGGTCAGAACGGCCCCAGCCCATTGGCTGAGACGCAGGAGCCAATGAGAAGGCGCGATGTTGACGGGGTCCTAAGATGGCTGCCGGGCGACCGCTTCCTGACAGGTGAGTACGGCTTATGGAGGGTTGGTTACCCGCCGGCTCGGGCTCCGGCATGATGAGTCTGGGAGGGCCTCTTGTGGGCAGCCGAGGGAGGCGGCATGGGCGGCCTCATAGCTCCTCGGCCGAGCCTCCCGGAGCAGGCTAGAAAAGCCCCCGGCCCGGGGCCGCGGAAGCGACGGCGGGGCCGCCCTCAGCCTTCCTCGGAAGGGGCGTCGCAGCGGCCTCCCCAGCCTGTTATGGGGAGGGGGTTCTCCGTCCCACCCCGGTCAAAGTGAGAGGGGATTGAGGAGGCTGTCGATAGGGAAAACAGGCTCATGTTTACAGTTGCTGTATCCCGGAAAACAGCTCCAGTTAATGGGACTGCCAGCAGGCTAGACATCCTTCGCCGGAATCTGCAGCGCTTAGTTCTGTGCCCGGGAGGGGCTTCTCCCTGTTTTGGGATTGGAGTGTGGCATTGCCGCCAGAAAGCCTGCAGAATTCCGGGTTGTGCAGCCAAGCAGGAACGGTGTACCTT
Organism: Pongo abelii; assembly: GCF_028885655.2. NCBI lineage: Eukaryota > Metazoa > Chordata > Mammalia > Primates > Hominidae > Pongo > Pongo abelii. The sequence continues at coordinate 125,379,079 of NC_071993.2, read as the reverse complement.
TCTAGACCCATCCTCTTGCAATCTTGGACTCTGTAAGTATTCTCACAGCGGAATCGACTTAAAATGAGCGTTGAACTGTTAACTTGGTTTATTGTCTTTCCATGCAGGATCTTGGGTCTGGGAAAATGTTTTCCAAGCCTCAAGTAAACGAACACTCTCTTTGATTAAAACAGTTGAATACATGCAAAATCTTGCTAAATAAGTAGTTTTTCTGGATTCGCTCTCAGGCCTGTAATTCAGTTGTCCTTTCTATATACCTTTTTTGAAAAAAGGAACACATTCATTTCATAAAAGTAAATAGGATATTTACGTTAATGTTGATGTTAACATGCTTGAAAATAGTAACTATTTTTAAGTCACAGACTCTGATTATGATGTAAATTACAATCTTCAGATTGTTAAATAATTGTGGTGGTTTATAATTAGTATACAAGTGAAGTTAATTTTAGATCAGACGAAGTTCAGTCTTCTGGAATTATTTCTAATCAAATACAAAATATGGAAATAAGACAGCCTTATACGATGAAAATGGAATTTAAATTATGGAATAGAGACGGAAAACATTTACTCATCGAGCTGCTCAAATATATCTTTTGGGTTTTGATTATAAGCGGCTGCCTGGTTGTCCAGAAAATACGACATTATTACTCAAACCTCTGACTGTGACTTTCACTTTGATGTATGCAACTTAGTATAGCATCTTACATAGCTTTCTGTACTCAAAAAGTACAGAAAAAAATTCTTAACCAAATTTAACAAGTCTGTAATTACAGGCTAAGATCATTCTCAGACCCAGTCACAAATCCTTGTCCCCGCTTACAACTCTGCTCTGTAAAATTCATAATCTAAAGCCATGGGGCTATTTTTGTAAAACAAATGGATCAGAATGCATTAGGCAAGTCAGTTAGCCCATCTGTAAACTGGGGGCGGGGCGGGTAGGGGAGGGGCGTATTATAGGTAGTAATTCCTAGTGGAAGGGTTGTTGTGAAGATTAATGGAAAACCAAGGCCTGCCACACTGTTTGTATGCCATGTGCAGCAGTGACTTGCTTTGTTTCCCCTTTCTGGTTCTAGTGTTTCCTGTTGTAACTAGGGTTCCTTCCCCTTCTCAGTGTCCTGAAGTGTAGAGTCTCTCTGAAAACATCCTCTTGGCTGAGTTGCTAGGTAGAGGAGAGAAACCTTATCTACTGGGATACTGGGCTCTAATCAGGATTGCAGTGCTAGAGAGAATGAAGTGATACATCCAGGAGTGAGGTGACTCTGGGCATTTAGGGCACTTATAATATCAAAATCATAAAGAGACATTTTAGAGCTGTAAGACATCTCAGAGATCATTTGCTCAAACCTTTATTTTATAGCTTAAGAATGGAGGCCCAGACAAATGCAGTGGCTTTCTCCTAATTATGTTGCTCAGGACTAGAAACCATTTTCCAACTTTGGAGACTTTTTCCCCCTGTAACCAGTGCACAATCTAGAACGGTTTTTATTATAATTTGATTTCTCCCTGGCTGCTATATTTTGAAAGATTGTGTCTACTAAACCTTATTTATGAATGTTTTTTTCTGATAAAAATCAGACCTATAACTACCAGTGAACCTCTGATTAACACGTGGTGAAAAATAGTGCTTCACTAAATTTGTCTTTTCCTGTAATGGTGAATGGTACAGTCTTACTGAGGGGAAAAATAAAATAGTTTGGGCTTTTTGAAATTAGCTTAGAGACTCCTGTTACTATATTCATACTTAGATTAGGAGCCACTGAACTGTACCCTGTTTTTGATTCATTGTTATCTGACCAAGTATGCTAAATCATGACGATGGGGGGTTTTCAAGGGCAACCAACCAAACAAACAAAAAACCCTAGTTATTCAGACTAGGACAGAATATAAACATTTTCAGTTCCTGGCAAATTGTGTTAGCCCAGGACTAAAGACGTGTTCTGCATAGTACACACAGAATGTCTTTGAGGATAATTGTGGGATGGAATAAATCTTAACTCTAGAGGTGGAGGGTGTGTAAAATGAAGAAGGTGGTATTCAAAACCATAGAGAGAAAAAGGATTCTGAGTCATTTACATTTTCCTTGGGGCTAAAATGATTAAATTGAAAATTATTTGGGTTGCAGGGTAAAAAAATGAAAGCTTATGAATTAATACATTGGCTGTTATATGGACTTGGCTATAATCTATACTAAAAAAATTTAAGTTTCTGTTTCTCTGATATTCCACATTTCTTGAGACAGGCTGAGTGAATTTTCACAGTTAAAGGGTAACTTGGGATTATCTGCCTTAAAATAAAGAAATACGCTCTGAAAGGCATAAGTAAGAGACACTTATAGAGAATCATCCTCTACAGCAGCCAAAACAAGAATAACAGGAGGCCTAACATGGTGCCAGTTGGAAACTTTATGAATGACAAGTATATGCTATGAATAGAAAGACTGTTTTGAAACATGAGTCTAAAGCAAAAGTCACTAAGCAGCCACTCCATATTGGCTGATCTGTAATTGGGCTGCTGCTCACACGGGCAACTCCATTTTGCAGGCTGCACAGTGAGTGGCAGCAGTTATCCGTGTTTATCAGTGACTGCTCATTCGCCCTTGTATTTGTTTTTTTGAGAGTCACAGGAAAATGGAACATGACTAAAGGTTTTAAAGAGTGGAGTTCAAAACCTACCTGATTTGAATTTTGCCTGGATTTAGAGGTGGATTCCACTTTTTTCAAACTATTTTAATTTTTTTTCCTTTGGGTACACTCAAGAAATTATCATACCAGGCAGATGCCACACTGAGGACAATTTTTAATGCCACATCAGCAGGAGCTAAAAATATATAATTTTGAGAAAATTTAAAAAGCCATAAAAAATGCCTAACTACTTGAAGGTTGATTAGCAACAACAACAACAGCAAAAAGCATTCCTTCTTCAGGGCAACTGAGACTGCTCCCCAGAGGGAAGCATGTTTGGGTGCCCAGAGCATAGACTATCACCCTGCAGAGATGCTAAAACAGTGGTTTAGTAGGAAACCTGTGCCACTGCCCATTGGAGAGGCATACACGTTTCATGAGCAGTCACATCTAAAGTCCAGGTCAAGGAATACTTGGCTCAACAATTGAACAGAAACTTGCTATGTGTATAGCTGTCATTTCGTGAGGCTAGGGATTTTTGCCTGTTTATATACTTCTGTCCCCAGGGTCTTGAAGAGTGTCTGGCACATAAGTGGGCATGTAAAATATTTTATGGACAGGAAGGGAAAGAGTTATTTCTAACATAGACTCCAGTGATGCTAAGAAATCCAAACCTGAAATTTGTTACTGTTTTAAGTCCTTAAATGATAATAAGCCTAAAGGTATATTATATGGCGGTGGCCAAGTCATACTGGAACTTATTACTGCTTCCTTCCCCTTGCTCTCAGAACAGGAGAAATCTTTTTTATTAATAGCATGACACCTGTTTTTCAATATTGGCATATTTTACATGATGTCTTTTGTGCTATTGGAGTATTTCAAGAGTACTGCTGTCCCAACTTTAAAAATCCACAGACAGGTTTAGGGATAGATCTGGGTTTTATGGGGCCTGGAGCTTATATAACTTCGGGTCTCTTCCTTTAAAAAAAGAAATGCAAATTCTGAATAGAAAACTAGGTACAGTGCTTTGGAAGGACCTGTGCAGATGAGGAATCTTGGAGCTTAAGGTTACCATTATCTTCCTGGTAATTTGCCCTCATTTTATTCCTCCATTCAGAAAACCAAACACTAACATTTGTTATAGACATTTCACATCAGATTGTGACTATCAAGGAAGCAAATGATTGCATCAGTTGCTAAATGAGTGCACCACAATTACTAGAAACTTCAAAACTGTCTTATGAACCCTGTCACTCAAATAGAAATGATAAAAATGTAATACATGGCCACAGAAATAATAATAGCAAAGAACTTAACATTTATTGAGCCCCTAGGACCTCCTAAACACTGTGTTGAGGGGCTTATCTCATTTAATCCTCAGAATAGCCCTATAAGCAGTATAATTATCCCTGCATTACAGATAAAGAAATTGAGGGTCAGAGATGTCAAATGATTTCCTCATACTACTAGTAGTGGCAGAGTTAAGATTCTAGTTGGAGCAGTTAGATGCCAGAGTCCTTCCTCATAAAAAGCCAACAGAATATTTGGTGAGGATATTTCAGAGAGCCAGCAACTGAAGAGGCTGGACCAAAGCCACAAAAAGTAAGATCTGATTCTTTGGACCTGGAAGGAGGTCTTTAAAAGATAACAGAAATCTGTTATCGCAAAATCCCTGATGTGTTTGTCTCAGAGAGAATGGTGGTTTCTCTTGTTTGTTTGTTTGTTAACTAGGTTAATCACAATATAGGACAGAAAACTGCAAAACAAATTTCTGTCCTTCCATTTTATTCCTTCATATTGATAGTAAATCATGAGCAGTACAACCAGCTTCTCTATTTTAAGCATCTTTTGAAGGAACTGGTTTTGGCTCAATATATGTGCTAAAATAGACTGTGCCATGGAGATCAATAGTGAATATGTACTTGAGTATTATACTTTTAGCAAATGATAACAATTCTGCTATTTTAAGTCATTTTATTAAACTTAATGGTTCTCTCTACTAATGGACTGTATAGCTAATGCTAAATATTATCTTGAACTTGACCATTAGTTTCCCAAATATAGTATTGTTACTTTAAAAAGCTGTACATTTTTGTTAAATTGTTAGGATTCTATTTCATTTAATATTATTTTAGCGAACAGTATTAAACTAAAAAGTAGGATATCCTTTTTACTACGATACCTTCCTCCAACTACTTACGTAGCTTAAAAATTTTCCTTTAGTTATTTTCCTGCTCCTTAGACTAGATGCCCTCTGAAAGCTTTGTCCATTAAATATAGGTGAAACATGCAGTTTTATTCTCTAATTTGGCATAACTTCAAATATGGTATTTTAATCCTAAATTGCTTGCAAAGTATGTTGTTAGGTTTTTAACATTCTTGAGCAATGCTTTACTGAATTTCATGTTTTTTTAGACCAAACTACTCATATATTAGAGAATCAAGGCTCTATTTTCTTTACCTGTAGGTGTATGTTGTAACAAACTTGTTTAAACAGCTTTTAAACTTCTAAACTTTTTTTTTTTACTTACACAAGTGAAGATTTTAATTATTTTATAGCAGGTTCATTCTATGCCATTTTAGATTTAAAAAAAAAAGTTTAGATGGACTGTTCCCAAACCATTGTTATAATTATTAGGCACCTGGAATGTCTTCTAACGGTCTTAAAATTATTTCTGTGGTTATTCTACATGTGTAAATTAATCTTTTTCCTCATAGAAGAAAAGATGTGGAGTGGGCTGCTACCTCCTGACCTAAATGAAAGTGATGCTGAGTCAGACTCGGAACATGAAGCTATGTTGGAGAACTCTGGACTTAACTTACAGGAAGATAAAGAGGATGAGAGCATCAGACAAACAGAAATCGTAGATTTCTCAATAGATGAACCAAAAACTGAAACAGAGTCAAATGTAAATGCCTATGAAGAGTGTCCTTCTGGAATTCCCATAGATATGTGGAATGTAGGTTTTCTCTGAAATGCTCTTGCTACAGCCTGTGCGTGTGCACATGCCTCTGTGTGTCTCTGCCCTGGTCAGAATGTGCATGTATTCTTGGGACTTAACAGGGAGGGAGATGGACTCAGAATGCTTTTACTGTTCTCTGAGGCATCGGCCACTTAGATACTTGCTTTTATTTTGTTTTGTTTTTCACAGAAAGACGAAGCGGGGAAAAAATAACCCAAACCACTATGTAGGATTAGCTGTTTGCCTAGCGTGGTACATGAGAAGTTTCTGTCTTTATTTTATCTTTTATTTATCTTTTTTGTTATCTACATGAGCTTCACTCTCAAATTATCAAATGACTTATTTCAAAACAAGTGAATATCAAAACTCAGGTTGTGAGTCTCAGAGAATAGAGCATCTCAAGAACTGACTACCATCATTAAATTGGTATCTTTATACACGCTGAAATATAATTGTTTTATTACTTCATTATTTTTTAAATGCATGTTTTTTCTGGAAAGTATATTTGCTTCTCAGTATTTTTTTTCTTTTACATAGAAATTTCAAGAATTGCATAAAAAACATTCTGAACAGAAAAGCACAACCTCAAGATTCAGAGGGAAAAGAAGAAAACGCTCCAGAAAAGGTGTTTTGTTTTAATTCAGGTTGTTAGTCATGCTAATGCTAAGTTGTGACTGAGTTTAACCATTTTTTAAAAATATGGTTTTGAAATTACTGAAGTTAGGTATTGACACTTTGTGAATTCTTTTCAGATAAATTGAAGAATGAAAAAGAATTTCATAGGTAGGTAGAATTTAAAATAGTTATCTATTTTAGGCCATTGTAGAAATTGTTGAACTAATTGTTTCTGATAGTAATCAAACATAGGAACTAGTAATTGTAGTATAATTGTAGTAACTGATTAAAAACAGTGAAAGTAAAGACAGTATATATTGTATAAAACAAAACTTGCTATCTTTTAGTGAACCGTCATCCTCAAATGAAACCCAGTGGAAAGAGCTTACTCAGTATTTTGGAGTCAATGATAGATTTGACCCACCTGTTAAAAGGAAAAAAGTTGAGAAGGTAATATCTTTGTTATTGCATCTTATACCAGCTAGTGGGATACGTTTGTGATTAGCCTTGCCTAAAGCACTTGTCCTCATTAATTCATTCAGTTAAAAAGTTAAGATGCCTACTGCGTACCAAAAAGGGTGCTAGATAAGTAAATATATAGTTACAAATTATTAAAAAACTTAAGAGAAAGAACAGGTTGTTGTGAAAACATTAAAATGGGGGCTTCACTTTAGCATGGATGGTCAGGGAAAGCCTTTCATAGAAGGTGCCAAGTCACTGAGACCTGAAGGATGGAAAATACTGTCTATATAAAGAATGCTAGCGCAGAGGCATGGGTAAAGATCCTAGGGAAGAGTCGTCCTGGGACATTCCAGTAACCGTAGGAAGGCCAGCCTGGCTGGAATGGGGTCAGCGAGGATGAGGGTAACCCACTATATGATTATAGAGGCAGGCAGTCAGTGACCAAATTGTGTAGGACCTCAAAGGGCTTAGTAAAGAAATGGGTTTTATTCACAATGCAGTTGAGAGTCATAAAGGCTTTTAAGTCAAGGGAATGACATGACCTATGTTAAAAAGATTCGTATGACTGTTACCTAGTGAACTGATTGTGAGGCAGCAAAAATAGATGAGAACAGAACAGTTAAGAGACTTCTAGGCATAAGATGATGATGGATTGAACCAGAATGGTTCTGCTGAAGAAGGAAAAAAGTGGATGGATTTGAGGCATATTGTAGAAGTAAAATTGATGATATTTGCCTCTGGATTGCTTGTGATAGGGAGGGTTTGGGGCATATGGAAGGAGAGAGAATCATTCAAAGCTTTGGCTTAAGCAGTGGTGTGAATAGTGATGTTACGAAGAGAAATTTGGGGAAGGGAAAGGATTGAGAGTGGGACCTAGCCAAAGTTCAGTTTGGGACTTGAGTGTTATTGGAAAGCAGGAGCAGAGTTGATGGTTGGTATAATGACCTTGAGATGCACATTTGTAGTTGTCAGTCTCTAGACATACTAATACTTAGAGGCTTGTGTGAATGAGTAACTCACTTATTCACACAGGGAAATGTTGGAGCATGAAAATCAAGTGCTGAGTGGTAGAGCTGGAGGCGCAGGGGGTGAGTTGAAGCCCAAGTATATTGTATCCTGTGTGTAATAGACAGATGCCTCTTTCATGGATCATTGCTGTAGACTATTGTGTGTACCTAGAGACCTTTGTCATTTTCTGATCCATCTGTATTTCTTCTAAAGTATCTCTGATTTTAAATCCATCATTGCATGGTACTGTGTCATTGAGGTGCACACATTAAGGAACTGTCAAAACAGAATTTTGCGTGTAATTTATATTCATCCATATAAATTACATCTGGCTAAGGAAGTTATGGTGGTTTTCTAAGCAAGGAGCCTGAGCTGGCTAGGCTTCTATCTGTCTAGGATTTTTCCTGCATTTAATATTCCACAAATAAACACAAGCATAAGAGGAAAGGAAGGACTTAGTGAAGCCAGATTCTTGCATGTTTCATGTTCTCTTGGTAGTTCAGTATAATTGCATGCCAGCAGGTTCCCACTCATTCTTTGGTTTGGGATCGTTGGTTTAAATGGTACTCCTTTGGCTGTCCTCCTAAAGTTTCTACTGCAAATCCAACAGAGTAAATAAACTTTAAAGAATGTCCACATTGGAGATGCTGAGATAAAAACTAAATAAATGTAAGTCCAGCACATAGTAGCGACTGCTCATGAAATCTAGAGATGATTATGAAAATTTGTGATGTAGTTAGAACAAAACTAGCATGAATTTCCATCCACTATTTTGTTTCTCTGGAGCAGAGGCTGATCTGTTACCATATCTGAGAGAACCTTTTTATTTTGTATTCACTCAACCCTCTAGGATGGTAAAACAAAACAAACTTCTTAATATGTGTCTATTGTGCAGTCTTTTTTTTTTCCCCCCTTTTTTCTTTTTTGGAACACTGCCAAGCTGAAACTGTTGCTCAACCAAGAATGTCTGTTTACAGCACGGCTGTCACCTGCCTCTCAGACAATGCAGTGGCTTGTATTTTTTAAACATAATCTTCCTAATATCCAAAGCTGTTTTAAAGTGTTCTTTGTATTAAATACAGCTATAATTGTGTTTCTGGCAGCAGTTCTGGGACTTACTAGTAATTCTGTAATCATAACATAATTATTTTGAATCTGTGGGAATTTCTTTAGAATAAATTTCACTCATTAATTTCACTATAAATGTCTCAAGTATTCTTTGGTTGAATCAGTTTGATTAGTCAGCAGTCATTATTGAACTAGTTTTATGTATACCTAATGGATACTTTTTGGTATCCATTAGGATACCAAACCAGAGGTACTTTATTAAATGTTAGAGTAATTGTACAATGTCTTTGATGAATTTTTCAAGTTTTTTATGAGAGGAAACTGCTATTGTATAGTGTAGCTTTTTCGAACTTGTTTTTTTTTGTTTGTTTTTAGCAGAGTGCTTTTTCCAAACAGACTCTTACATGGTTCTCCAATACATAGATCAGTTAAAAGGCTGGCTTCCTTGAGTTGGTGGAGGGAGGGGCATAGGGATGTAGAGGGAGGGGCATAGGGATGTGGAGGGAGGAGGTATAGGAGAGGGAGGTTTAGGGGTGTGGTGAGAGAGGTATGGGGAGTGTTGTAGTGGTACCATGAAGATCCCCTGGTATCAGTTGCAAACCATTGCCTCTCGGTTCCTATGTGATTTCTGTGGGGTAGGTTGATAGGTCCAGTGTTATTCTCATAGTACAGATAAAGAAACTGAAGCTCAGCATAATTTGCCTAAGAAAACAAACCAGGTGAGAAGTGAAATGAGACTTTAAACCCAAGTCATTTGGTTCCAAATCTAGATTTTTTCTGAACCTGGTTTTTATTTACCTGACTCATATGATTTTTTTTTTTTTTTTTTTGAAACAGAGTCTTGCTCTTTTGCCCAGGCTGGAATGCATTGGTGCAGTCTCAGCTCACTGCATCCTCCACTTCCCAGGTTCAAACAATTCTTCTACCTCAGCTTCCTGTAGCTGGGACTAGAGGTGTGCGTCATCACGCCCAGCTAATTTTTGTATTTTTAGTAGAGATGGGGATTCACCATATTGGCCAGGCTGGTCTCGAACTCCTGACCTTGTGATCCGCCTGCCTTGGCCTCCCAAAGTGCTGGAATTATAGGCATGAACCATCGCACCCAGCCGACTCAAGTGATTTTAAGTGGGTATGATTATATATATATATATATAAAGTTAACAAAATTATGAATAAATATATGATTTACATTTATGTATGAAAGTACGTCTTCCGCCCCTCCACTGCCTTTCTTTATGAAGAGATTGCCTCATTTTTTCCTAGATATTTAGGTTCAGTAATGCAAACTTCATTGGATAATTCATTTGTGTTAAGCTTTAAAAATTGAATATATTAACTGAATAAATATTTAATAGCAGAATTCTCATATAAATATATTGTGGTATAGTTTGACTTTACAAGCTTTGACCACATATAAAAGATATTCTACATATGCACATATAGATGTTAGCCCACAATGTTAAACCAAGTACCCATACATTTCTGAGATATTTGTAGTCCTATCTTCTTGACATCTATAGTAAAACTTTTATTAATTGGCAATTGTTGCCTCGTGGGTTAGATACTTCGTTTAGATAAATTTTTCACCTGTGTCCAAATTGCCATTCCTAAGTTTGTCTGTGTTGAGATGTATCATAAATTATGTTATGATTCTAGCCAAAAGGCAACTTAGAAGCACACCAAGGCGCTGCAGGCTATCAGTAGCTCCTCTGTGCCTCCTGCCACTCCTATAGTGTGGAAGACATTCTAGATAAGTCAAATAAAGGCTACTCTTGAGTCCAGCTTAAAACTTTTCAAAAAGCCTTAATACTCAGACTCTATTTCATGAGACTACTTACTGACAAAGCGGAATGCTTGGGTCTTGTACTTGGGTCTGAGCTTGAAGAAGTATGATGCAGTCTGTAGCCTTATAGAGATAAGCCTTCTCTTTTGCAATAATGGTATCCTGATATTTAGGTTTAATAATAGGAGCACCTTATTATTTATTGAATGACTACTATATTCTAAAAACATGGCTAGGTATTCTGTATATATGTTCTTTGACTCATCATAATCTTGCAGAGAATGTGGTTTTATTCTTATTTTATTGCATGTGAGATAACTGCAACCCACAGAGGTTTAGAAACTCACTCAGGGTTGCTTAGTTCATAAGTGGAGGAGCTAGTCTGAACCTAGATCTGACCCTACCAGCTGTGCTCTTTGTGAGCTGCTGTGAACTTACAGTCTTTAAGGAGATGGGAATGTTTTACTAAGTGTTTTGAGTGTATTTGGAATATTAATAAGCTCTTATGGAAACAAAGTTTGAGTGTACATGGAACCAGGAGTTTTTCAGAGCTATAAGAGGCTATTACATTTTATTTAAATAAATTGTCAGAAAGAGAAAAGGGCTAAAAACAAAGTTGAAAATGTGATAGAAACCTAGAATTTTTATTTCTAGGAGGGTTACTCATTCAAGCCAGTCTTCTCATTATCTTTGAGGAAACAGAGGCTTATGAGTCAAGTATGTCATTTACCCAGAGCTTTGACCACATCTCCTGTCTTCTAGTCCTGTGCTCTTTCCACTGTAATATGCTATTACCTTTAGATTCTGATCTGAATGGCTGGGGGAATGGACAGGCATAAGAATGGAAGCTGTTAGTGAGCAGGTTGCTGAGTTGAAAGGTTGGAGCAGGTCTAGTTTGATTGCTTCCCTGCGTGAGATGGGGTAAGTTCTGAGTTGAGGTATCAGGCTATGCAAGAATTTGTAGTGCAAGGAAACTTGTAGTTTGATATTAATGTTTTGTACAAATACATTTTGACACATACAAATATATGTCAGTGACATTTGAGTCGATGCCTAATATTCTGCACAGGAAAGTGAGGCCGTATTTAAATTTTTTAAAGAAAATAACTATTTTCAGTATAAATTAAATAAAGTTCTAGGTGCAGGTACTATTTTAAGCTCTGGGAGCCCAAGATGGAGAAGATACTCTCCATGCCCTTGAGGAATGTATATATTCTATTACCAGGATAGATGTATATAGAAATGAGTACAATACATGTACCTTTTTTTAACCATAGGGGCATTATTACTTCAATATTACAGTTGTGAATTCTCTTGGAAGCTTCTCAGAGTAGTTGGTATGTAATAAATGTTCCCAGTTTGAGTGGGGTCCTTTCACTATGAATGCAAACATGGATGACTGCAGTGTGAATATCAGCTCAGTAGCACAGACTGAACGAATGTCTTCTATGTAGAAGGAACTGGGCTGGATTCTGGGACACACCAAGCCAGTGACACACAGCCTGCTCTCACTGAGTATAGGACCCAAGAGGGGAGAATACACAACTCACTGTAGTGTGTCAGACAAGTTAGGTGCTGAAGGGACACAAGGTACAGCAATAGCACAGAGTGGAGAGCCTGGTGTGGGGTTTGGGGAGGGTGATGGGGTCATAGGAATGTAGGGCTGAGGAGCTCTGCATAGATAGAGAAGGTAACATTCGATGTGAGCCTAAAGGGATGATTAGTATTTTTCAAAGAGAAGCACATCAGAGGCACAGGGAACATTAAGAAAATGGTAAATGTGACCAGAGATTAAAAAGTGTAGCATTGCTGAAGATGGGGTTGAGAAAGTATTTGGGGACCCCATCGTGAAGGGAGTGGGATGTTATTCAGAGGGAATATGAAGTAATGCTTTAAGCTGGGTAATGACATGATGCCTGTTTCAGAAAGAGAAGACTAGTTTGGAGATGGCTATAATATTCCAAATAAGGGATCGCATGCCCCTGAAGAAGCACAGAAGAAAGAAATGAGAGACTTTTGCCAAAATAGAGTTCAGATAGGAACAAAGTGTTGGAAGCATTGAAGATAACTGAGGATTCTATCAAGGGTGACTAAGGAGGAGAAGAAGCAGGGCAGCAAGTGTTGGGCTTATTACAGACATCATGAAATTGAAGACCTTGCCTTTGTAGGCCTTCAGTGTGAAGATGATTAGCAAGTAGCTGGAGATGTAAGTATTGGTACGGGGAGAAGTCAGGTGTTTTTAATTATTTAGAGAGCTAAACCAGCTCATAGAAAGTAATTGAAGCTCCGGGACAGAGTAGATTACTGGGGAGGGTGAAAAGTAAGACGAAAAGTATGCTAGTGAGAAACTTGAGGAACACTGTGATTAAGGGACAACCAGAGGAAATAGTGGGTAATTTTAAGAATGAGGACATGGCCGGGTGTGGTGGCTTATGCCTGTAATCCCAGCACTTTGGGAGGCCGAGGCAGGCAGATCACGAGGTCAGGAGATTGAGACCATCCTGGCCAGCATGGTGAAACCACGTCTGTACTAAAATACAAAAAATTAGCTGAGCATGGCGGCACACGCCTGTAGTCCCAGCTACTTGGGAGGCTGAGGCAGGGGAATCGCTTGAACCCAGGAAGCGGAGGTTGCAGTGAGCTGAGATTGCGCCACTGCACTCCAGCCTGGCGACAGAGTGAGACCGTGTCACAAAAAAAAAAAAAAAAAAGACACAGTTGACATATATTTCAGCATGCATCAGAATCATATGGATTGCTGGCCCACCAGCCCAGAGTTTTTCACAGAATTTGCATTTCCAGCAAGTTTCCAGGTAATGTTGATACTGCTAGTCCAGCACTTAAACTTTGAGAACCACTGGCTTAGAGTTTAGTTGTTAATGGTAATTGTGGGTTGCAAGTTAGAGAGGGAGAAGAAGAGGATCCAAGAAGGGACTGAAGGACCGTGCCAGGGAATGAGATTCCAGTAAAGGCAAAGCAGATGCATTAGGTAGAAAGACTTGGGGTGAGTGGAAGAATTTTATCAGGGAGTAGAATTCTAGATTATGAAGTTTGGAGGCGGAACTTTCAGGCAATGTCTATAACTTGACATACAGCAATCTTACTCCAAGTGCATTGATATACAAAGAGATAAGGAGTATGTGCCTGAATGTAACTCAGTGTACTACTTTCCTCATGGAGAAATTCTTGTCCCCCACTACCCCCAGCAAAAGCCATCTAGACAAAACTGTTTTGTTGTTGTTTTTAAGAGACAAGGTCTTGCTCTGTCACCCAGGTTAAACCGCAGTGGTATGATTATAGCCCACTTCAGCCTCAAACTCCTGGGCTCAAACAATCCTCTTGTCTCAGCATCCCTAGTAGCTCTGGAACTAAAGGTGTGTGTCAACATGCCGGCCAGTACAAAACTGTGTTTAGTCATGAAGCTGATTTGTATTCTGGCACAAGCTCCTTATCTTTACATGGACCAAAATAAGCAGTTCATGGATTGGCACTGTGTACAGACCAGACCTGGTACACAGGCCACGACTGAAGCAGCACTGGCCTAGAGTATAGATTTCTGAAGTGCATCAAGTTAGAGGTCCCAGGGTGTTGTTTGGACCATCAGAAGAAGAATTCTGCAGAAATAGAAGAAAGGGATGTTTCTGGAGACTGATAGATGATCACAGGACAAGAATGGGAGGTGAACATTAGATCCATATGGCCTCAGGTCAAAGACTATGAAGCGCTGTTGAATGGTCTCCAGCTACACAGGAAAGCAAGCAGAAAAGTCTGTTGGCCTTGCAGGTATTAAGTACTTAGGTGGGGTCTGTGAGAAGGAATCGTCTTCTCTTAGCAACAGACATCAGTGACAACCTCACTGGTCTTTGTTTCTGTAATCTTTTTAGGCAAATTATGTTGTTGTTTTTTACATCTCATCTCAACAAAGCCTACACAGGAACAAAATTCTCTCAGTTGACTGGCATAATCAAACAATAGACTGATGGAAGAGACATTCTTAGGACTTCTGTTATTAAATAAGGAGGAGAAGTCTGTAAGAGGTAGAGTATTAACTGTGAATGTGGAAGTTAAAGGACTAGATAAGCCATTGTTGGGATAAAATTTGCTTCTAAGAAGCATATATTAGACCATCTTTTAAATTTTTTATTATCTGTAGCAACTGTTTTCACAAGCTAGAACTCCAGTTATTTAAGTCTAAGCATCTTTTTATAAATGTGTAATGCATTCTACTGTAGTCTGTTTGGTAATCCCATGAAAATATTAATTATGATTTCCTGAAGTATCTTTAGTAAATAAAAACATATACATAAGAAATAAAATCATTCTTATGTATAATTTTCCTCTGCTGTTTAATATTCAGCCTAATGGTCATAGTCAAAGACTGGAGGCTATTGACTGAAAGTCTTGAGCTATAGGAATGGGCAGTAAGAAAAGAGACAGAAGAAACTTGTGGTTGAGAATGCAGGCTCTGAGCAAACCTAAATTCATGTGATGGCTTTACTACTTACAGACACTGGCTTTGGCCAAGTTCAGGAGTCGGGCTCTGTTTCCTCATCTTTAAAATAGGATAGCATTATTATTCATGGAGTTGTTATAAGAATTAAATGAGCTTTTTTACAGTATTAAGCCCAGAATCTGCCACGTAATAAACACTCCATAATTTTTAGCTATTGTTATCATTAACATTATTGTTGTTATTAAGGGAAAGCATAGGCTTTGATTCACAAAAATCTGGATTTGTGTCTCATTTTTATTAGTTCAAGAAGTTACATGACCTCAGGTAAGCCATTTACTGTCTCAGCCTTCTGGTACTAATGGGAATGGTAGCCGCCACCTTCTGGTGTTATTGTGGGAATTAATGGTTACATGTGTAACACATTCAGTATAATTCTGTGACATGGTCTTGGCTAGCAAATGTTTGCTTTCCTTCCAGCCCTTGATTTTAGGTTTCTTTTTTTTCTAGTCAGGCCTTGAAAAGAGGATAGACCAGGCTGTGGAGGAGTGGAATATTGAGAAGGCTGAGGAACTCAGCAACCAGCTAGCTACTCGAGAGGTGAGTCAAAAGGGTTACACATTTTCTGTATTTTCAAATTTTCTAAAATAAATGTGTATTCTTTTTATGATCATTAATAAGTTCAGAATTAAAATATTTCATCGAAGGTTTTCCTTTTTGTCCATTTTCTTCTCTCTTATTCTGTCATTTATTTTGAAATGCTAGGTTTTATTTTGTCTTTAATGTTTTTAAATCATTCTGGTCTAAAACTTGCTAGAAATAATCCCTAATTGATACTGAACCTTAGATTTTACCTGGATCAGAGAGGGTTGTTTCAGGTATGATTAAAATGCTAGCTTTCTCTTCCATTTGCATCTTTTACTCACTTGAACTCTGAGGGCAACTGTGTATTCTAAGGTCACATCCCTCAACCTTTTCTTAACCCTTAGTAAAATGCTTTCTTAGTGTTTGCTCAGCACATCCCCCTGAGCCCTAAAGAATTTTGGGTCTTTTTTCTTTTTTTCTATAATATAAAACTAATAGATATATTGGATATTCTTTTTCCAAGTACAGAAGGCCACAAGAAGATTCTGACTTATACTCCTGGAGGTGGGGTGTGGGCAAATTCCCCCAGTTGAGAATTAATGTCAATATAGATTGAAGAGCTCATAGTGGCATGTGTTTTGTTATTATTGTTGTTGCTTTGTAATTCCTTTTTTTCCTTTCTAGGAAAAAATCTCCACCATAGTCTTTTTTTTAGTGCCTTGATCCTTCCCTCCTTCACCTCAGACTGTAACTACTCCATAGTGTTTTGTTACATAGAGAGCATCATGGGTTATCTGGGAAAATTACTGGCCACACTCACTATTCTGACTTGCAGGTGGACTTTTTATCCTAAACTGAGACCAGAGATAACTGTGATTTTAGCAAATTCTTCTATGGAAATACTGTTGCACTCTTCCATCATTATATCTGATGTAAAAATATCTACTGTGGATGGATGTTTGTTGTGATTTTTGCATTTTTCGTTTTGTCTTTTTCTTTTTGGCTGCAGGCTTTAAGTATCTTGTGATTTTTTTATTTTGGCGTAGGGAAAAAACAAGTTCAGAAAGAGGATTCAGAAATTATCTTTTTTTCTTTAAACCTTTTAAAATCATTTGTCACATTAAATACTTCTGTGTTTAATGTGTGTGTATGTGTTTGTGTGTGTGTGTGAGAGAGAATATATATTAATGACTAATATAAAGGAAATTATAAAGCCATGGACTTCATTTAGGGAAATAGCCAAGAAATAACATAAATGGCAGTTATATGGCCTTTCAGAAAATAAACTGACATTTTATATAAGGTTTTTTTTAATTGTAAAATGTACATAACATAAAATTTACTGTCTTAATCATTTTTTGCTGTGCAGTTCGGTAGAATTAAGTGCATTCACATTGCTGTCCAACCATCACTACCCTCTTCCAAAACTTTTTGTCTTGCAGAACTGAAACTCTGTACCCATTAACCTCTGTACTTATTCTCCCCTCCACCCAGCCTTGGACAGCCACTCTTTTGTCTCCATGAATTTGACTGCTGTGGGTATCTCATATAAGGGGAATTATTTAATATTTGTCCATTTGCATCTGGCATATTTCACTTAACATAGTGTCCTCAAATTTACTCCATGTTGCTGCAGCATATGTCAGAATTCCTTTCCTTTTTAAGGCTGAATAATACTCCATTGTATGCACTTGTTACATTCTGGGTTTGTATTGCATTTTGCTTATGTAGTCATCTTTCAGTGGACACTTGGGTTACTTCTACCTTCTGACCATTACGAATAATGCTGCTATGAATATTGGTGTACAAATATCTGTTTGAATGCCTGCTTTCAGTTCTTTTGCATATGTACGCGGAAGTGAAAGTGCGAGATAGATCACAAAGTATTTTTACTATTTGGTTTTTTTTCTTGTAAGATACAGTTCTCCCCTTCCTGTCTTATAAGTTCTTGTGCTTGCAGTTTGACTATTACTCTGTTTCATCTCTAAGGTAGCCATATTTTGATTCATTGAGTATAGCTTTCATTGTGTATAACAGCATTTTATTAATCTATTTTAGAATAGAAAGGTACAGGTATCTCATTTTAATAAAGTGAATTTGAAAGTGTGTTGAATGGTGCCATAAACTCAGTAGGATTTCAGTGTTAGTTGTTATTATTACATTGGCTTCTTCAATAAGAATAAACTAGGAGTACTTCTCCCTATGAAGAGCTCTGTGCCGAAAATCATCTTTAAAATTCTATTCAACAAACGTTATATCTTTTGTTTGTTAGTAAGTAGACTCTTTTGGCACTTGGAACTTTTATTTCCTTAGAAAGTCTTTTTAGAAATAGTAGCTTCATTTCTTATCCAGCTTGGAAGTATAGTTACTTTCAAGTATAGTATATACTTTCAAGTAATTGTACTTGAAAGTATAGCAAAATTATACCAGTAGAATATCTAATCTCCAAATTTTGGAGACTTGACCATGAAAATGTCAGGGAATGGTAGGGAGGGGCAGTACCTGTGAGGTTGGAAGAGACTCCAATGCGTAGATAACCTTTCATGGCTCTAAGGATGGGGGAGTATAGTGAGGAGTGGCTCAAGATTTAAGGGAGCTTTCAGGGACTGAAAAGCACACAAGGCAGCAGTAACCAGTCCTTAGGGATGCAGAAGCTGGTGGCAGTCTGGTCTGAATATCTACCTCATTTGGATCAGAAACAGAACCTTCTAGATAACTGATACTTAAATGCATTGCTAGTGATGAGAAAGCATTCCATGTCCTGCTGTATGTTGAACAAGTGTCTCTTGAATCCCTTTAACAATTCTGGAAATGTGTTACCAGTTGCTATTAGATGCTAGCTGCCCTGGAGTCTGTGAGATAGTTCCGAGTAAAGCGTAAGACAGGCGCATAAGAAAAACCAGCAGGGACATAGAGTATGGCTTCCCTATTGTTCTTAGAAATGGTATGGATTTTTTCTCTTCCCTGGTCTCTTCAGGATCACAGGACGCAACAAGCTGGTGTCCTATTGCTGTTGCTTGTCCAGTCTTCCTTTTGGAAGATCCCAGAGTTGCGTATTGTGTGATCTCTTCCAAGTAGCAAGTGACTGACCAGCAGAATCCCCCAAGTCAGTCAGTTTCCTCAGATTTTGCTTTGCCAAAGGAAGAAAAGGTAAGGCAAAGCCTAGTCTTTAGGGTTAAAATGTGGGCTCCATGTGATCCATGCACAACTGTCCATCTTTTTATCTTTTTCTGCTTATTAGTACCCCCATCCGAAACAAGGGGAATTCGCAGAGAAGCATTTATTTTACTGCAGGTTCTATGTTCCTTTTAGTAGAGTTAGTAATGCTGAAGTTTTGAGTTGAACACATTTTACTTAAAAAGACAACAACACCCTTTATATTTTGCCATTATTTCAGACTTTCAAAAAGTTGAGAAATTTGGAAAAAGATTTCCTATTTACCTTTCCCTCAGATACCGGAAATGCTAACGTCGTTTTACAACATTTGCCTTCATATTTTCTAATTTGACATACTTTATTTAAATTTGCCAGTTGTCCCACTAATTCCGTTTATAGCAAAAGAAACTTCTTTTTCCTAGTCAATGACTTTGCATTTTGTCGTCATGTTTCTTTAGTTTTTTAAATCTGGAATGGTTCCTCAGTCTTTCTTTGTTTCTCAGGACCTTAATATTTCTGAAGAGGCCAGTTACTTTGTAGCATGTCCCTTATAATTTTGATTTGTTTGCTGTTTCCTCATGATTAATTTTAGGTTATGCATTTTTGGCAGGAAAATCACGGGAGTAATGTTGTGTGTTTCTCAGTGTCAGCGATCCAGAGACTCGTGCTGTCTCTTTGTCCCTTTCCTAATGGTGTTACTTTGGTTAACTACTTTAGGTAGTGTCTCCAGATTTCTCCACTGTGACGTTATTGCTTCTTCCTTTGGAATAAATAAGTGTCTTGTGGGGAGTTAGGAGATAGTCTGAGACTGTGTAAATGTTCTCTTTCTCATGTTTTCCCTGTTTGTTTTAGTGTCCACTGCTGATTTTCTTGCTTGTGACAGTTTTTATTATGGTGACTGCCAAATGACTTTTGATCTTTAAAATGTGATCTCATTGTACTTTTAATCGTCACCCAGCAAACTAAATCTAAAACTTGGCTTAAGTGAGCTATTGGATTATAGAATCTTTTGTGTGCCTTTGCTAAATCTCTCAGTAAATCTGGACAATTGGGACTTGGATAAAGTTTTCCTAAATGATGCACTGGCCTGGTGTAGGGTCACCATGTGACATTCTGCCCACCAGTGGTGCATATGAACTCTGTCCTTGTCTACCTTGCTACTATTCACCGTAAGCTTTCCTTTCTATGTGCAGTTTGAAGCTGTTTGTCAAAACATACAGAACTAGCACCTTAGAGGTTTCAGAAATGTGAGTTTCCTTTGAGGATATTAGGATTCTTTTTTTTTTTTTTTTTTTTTTTGCTTTGTCATACTGCAGTTTTAGAAATGGGAATTGTATGATGCTGACTAGATGTTTTCCATTTTTTAAGGGCTATTTCCTGTCACACTTTTTGACAAATGAGATTGCTTCAGAAATACATGAGATTTTCAGCCCTTGTAAGAATAGTAAATGTTTTTCTCAGTGTTCTTTTTATGTTCATACAAATACAATGTTTTGTTCTGGTAAAATAAATGTATTTAATATGGGATTGTAGCATTCTGATTGAAAGAAAAATAATTTAGGCCCTGTTCTTTGCCCTGTGTAAGTGGAAAAACATCTGGAAAATGTTTGCCGTTCAGACACAGGCATTGGAAAGATACTGATGTTACTTTCATTAAGCACCCGTGAAGAATAATCAAGATGGAATTTTTGAATGAATAGTTTGGTTTGAGATTTAATTTTACATATTTATCTCCTTGGTACCAATAACCGTGGATATGAGAGATGGGATTTTGAGAACTAAGTGTGAGTTTGGGGGCAGAAGCCCTTTATGAATTAAATGTATATGTGCATGGTAGGTGTCCTTTTGGAAATCAGGTATATTGGTTTTTCATCAGTACCATTTTCTTTTTTCAAGCAGCAGTGACTGGGACCTGCTGATAAAGCCTTTGCTCAGAGGCACAGATCCCAGAGTTCTTAAAGCCTTTTCCAACCATAATAAGTGAAACTAATTTTTGATGTTTAACATTTATAAGCCTATGAAACCAATGGGGCAGCATCAGTATTGAGAAAAATGAAGCCAAAAGTAGAACCATGTCTGAGAATAGGCCTTGAAAACAGTTCTTAAAAAAAAAAAAAAAAAAAAAAACCACACATACACACACACACACACACAAAAACGGTATTCCAAAATAAGACTGTTAGTGTGCTCTTGTTGTGATACAGCAAGAACATAGTTTTCCAGAATCATATTCCCTTAAATTAATGACGGCATTAAGATGTGTAGAATGTGGTTTGGGGGGATGTCTCAGTCACGTTCACATGTTTGAAGCCTAGATTATGCCGTAATCTTTGGTTTTGTCATGTAATGTGATTGAGACTGTCCCTCCTGTTGATTAAATACTTTGTTAAAAGTCTTGGAGGAGAGATGAAGTAGAAACATATACTTGGGTTTGTGTCATACTGATGAAACTGTTCTAATTTGAAATATGTGTGTGTGTGTATGTGTATAAAATACACATTCAAGTATTTGAGCGTATTTGTGGCTTGTTAAACTCAGACTTGGTTTGATGTACATTCCATTCATTGATAATGATCATTGAAAATGCCACGCTTTCGTACTTTCTTTTCTTATACATTATGTTTGTTTAAATCATACCAATTTATAGAAAATGATAGAAACAAGTGTTTTAAGATTAAGTGCTAAAGCCTAGATTTAACAAAGGAAGCAGATTTAACTAAAAATTTTAATAAAAATAATTTATTTTAATTTTATTTTATTTAATAAATAAAGTTTTTATTTTATTTAATAAAGTTTTTATTTTATTTAATAAATTAATTTTTTTATTATAAATAGAGTGCTTAAATTTTTGGATTTTAAAATACAGGTAAGTTAATAATGTTAAAGTAGTAACTGCTTACTACTGATTACTTAGATTGAACCTCACAAAAGGGGATTTCTCTCTAGGCATCTTCATGTTAGCCTGCTATAGGTAAAAACCAACTGGGTTTGGCAGCAGGACAGTGAGTTTCTGCCATCCAAAGCATCATACCTATTGCTTAGGTTGATTTCAGTTATACCTGTATATTGTGATGGCAGAAATGAATGGGGAAAGAGAGGTTGCCTATGAATTTCATTTGAGCTTTTTTATGCCCTTAAAAAAAGGCATAAAAAAAGGCATATGCCCTTAAAAAAAGACATAAAAGCATAATGCTTTTTCTGTAAGTAGCTGAAACAGGATGGTCTTTGAAGGCAGAGTAAACCTGACTCCTTGAAAACACCAGAACTTCATGTTGTAACATTATAACAGTTTTGCACAAGCTATAAAGAGTAATCATATTGGTTTTTGATGATTTGCAAGGCATTTGATATAATATTTACATCTCAGATCCTGTGGTTATAATGCGCTGCCATCTTTGCTGAATCTAAAACCCTTTGATTTGGAGTCATGATACGATAAAATTTTTCATATTTGAAAGCTCATTTTTTGAACTTATAAAAAAGGAACTAAGGCAATGACTTCAGCCTTTAGTGCTGTTGAGCTTAATATTATTGAGAATATAACCACGGTGTATCAAAAGTAGAAATGATAAATATATCTCATTTTAATGGTACCCTCTTTATAGATGTAAGTGTTATATTGGCAGAATGAATTGTGCCAGAAATTGAATTTTAATTTTATTATAAATGAAGTAGACTGCTTAAATTTTTGGATTTCAAAATACAGATAAAGCTAATAATGTTGAAGTAGTAATAGTTTGTCAGTATTTCAAGAAGGTAGGAATGGCCATTAAAAAAATAAAGTTTGAATTGATTGAGTTGTAATTTATAACTAAGTGAATTAAATGCTTTCTAAATTTGGGCAGACTGTTAATTTGTAGCCTAAGCTCTGTAAAGCAATTGCGGAGAACATCTGAAGGCATTCTCCTAGAAGAGGACTTTATATATACATTTGAGGAGACAGATTTTTCATTTTATATTAACATCTGAGAAGTAGTCCTTTCTCAAAAGTGCTGTGGATGCTGTAGCACTTGCTCTAGTATTCAGGACTTTTCCAGTCAGTTTATTGTTAGCTTTTGGTTTCCTTGAGAGAGGGTTCGACTACAATTCTTCCTTTTCATTTCAGTTATTAGTTTTATGTAGATGTAAGTGCTGTTATCTTGATGGAAAAGGAGCTTGAAGTCCCCTCCCCCTGGAAAAAAAAAAAAAAAAAGCCCTTCCCAAATAATATAATTTTGATCAGAGTACCTGGAGTGTTATTGTATCTGGAGTTCAAAACATTTGCTTAAATTTTGGACTAGAGATGTTCTCAAACCTAAGTTTAAAGTTACTTCTATTCAGGGCCGTTACGTTTGCATCAAAAAAAAACTGAAAAAAACTGAATTGAAAGACAATATTATAGTGAAGCAGATCTTTATTCTGTAATCCAGAAAACAAAATCGTTTTCTGTTCTTGTGAATACTTTGTGTAGAAATGTCTTGACAGCCATGTTTCTGAGGTAAAACTGTTTGTTCAGATACGAAGCTGAACGGTGTATTCCAATTAGCTGTTCTAACAATTTACCACTGGAACCTGTGACCCTGCGGAAAGGTTGCAGATCTTTTCTATTGTCTTAATTGTGATTTCTAGCCACTGAAGATTGGGTAAACATAGTAAAAAATGCATTAAGTATTATTTATATGTATTTTAAGGGTTTAAATTTAAGATCTCCATTTCAACATTTTATTTTTATGGAAAGGAAGTTATTTCATTGCTAGTATCAGGGATGTGTATGATGAATATAATCTAGGTTTTGCTGTAAAAGCAAATGGTTGTTTTTTGTTTAAATGATCATTTCATACAGAGTCATCTAATGTCTGCACTCTGGCAAAATATATTTTATGTCTCTCTTTCAAATTTTATTACTGTGCCTTCTGTCCCTTACTTTTTCTTTTGTTTGCTTGTTTGTTATTACTCTTTCCAGTAAAACAGTAGAGTTTAGGAGACCATTTTCTTTTTGGTATATTTCACTAATCAGCAATGAGAAAGAGTATAGGAGACCATTTTCTTTTTGGTATATTTCACTAATCCGCAATGAGAAAGAATATAGGACACTGGGGAGGGAAAAAAATCTCTCACCAAATAGGCTTGTGTTGATCAGCAGCTAATTCACCACTTAGGGAAGGTGGGAACTCTGCCTTTGGGAAGGGTATGTGTGTCTGTTGAGGATCATCTAGAACTCGCTCTCATTCATTAACTTTGGTCATCTTTCAGTGCTTTTTAATTTAAAAGTTTACTCTGTGTATCATTTTGTATTCCGCACATTATCTGGGGGGCTTTTAAAGGGCTATTTTAATTCTTTGAAGCCTTGTTCTCCTTGGTTCTTACAGGTAATTCAGTTATTGCATGTAGATCAACAATTGGCACAATGTATGGAAAATAAGCTGTGACTTCCCAAGTAAGAGAGGGCCTGGATGAATTTCTTTACATCTAGTTTAAAGATATGTTTGTTCCCATACAAAATTGTGCACAGCCGTGACATTGCAGCATTTTAACATCAGAAAAATAAGGCTGGTGTTCAGTGATGGTTTTTTTTCTCTCAGGTTTTTAGGTGTGCTTATTCAAATCTCATTACATTGAGGATGTTTTCTTTTAACCTTTGGGGTATGATTGGGTGATCACCTCAAATGGTGTTCCTTATGCTCTCTTTTAATTATGTTTATCTGTGCTTTTAACTAACCTTAAAAAAAGATTTCAGATGTTACAAGTCTAATTAAAGAGACAGACAAAGCACAGTTTATACTGTAGATTTTTTCTGCAGTTCAATTAATCAGCATGTTTTCTCTTTTAATTAAAACCATTTTAGTAAATTAAAGCCCACAGCAAAACACATATATAATTTGTTTGTAATTAGCTCTTAATTGGTGGTAGTTGAAGCTTAGCACCCTTGGTTTCTTTCTTCATGATTGCCATTTTATTAGCAGCCAGTCATTAATTAATCTTTTTCTAATTAGCTTATAAAACTGTTGATGGCACATTATTGTAAATGTGATTTTAAGTTCAAAGCTTGTTAATAGGCTTTCTTACGTAGAAGAACAGAGATAAAGAAATTGCTGAAAACAGTACTACAGTTCTTTAAAAAACTGTCTTTCTTATGGGGGCTGTGTAAAGCATCTAACAGCTTATGGTTAATTTTTTAATGCTTTTTTCCCCTTATGAATGGCATAAGTTGCTTGAATATAAACGTCTGTATCCAGGAGTAATTTCAACAGTAGAACATCATCTTCTCCCTCCTTTGGAATACTGTAATCCACATATAATTTGAAGCCTTAATAGTCATCATTAAAACAGGTGTTATGTAAATGATTTCACTATGAAATCAGAGTTGAGTATATGAATCATATATGCACATATACACACATATATGAATGATATGTGGATATACACATATATTATAAAAGATATTTGTATATATATTTGATGTGTTTTAAAAACAGGATTTGTTGGGTTATGCTTTGAAATAAAGTGATAGGAGTTGTAGGTATAAAAATAAATGATAGCTGTGTATACGATCGTACATACATATAGATATATGTAGTATACAAACGTGCAAACATATGCCAACCTGTGCATGCACATTTTAAGATGACAGTGAAGTTAGGTTATTTCTTAGAACAGAAAATGATTTGATTTAAAGAAGGAGTTAAGTGACTGGATATGGCCTAGCTTATTTGCTTCACCAGGGCTTTGGCATCTCAGGTGTGACCACGGAGGGAAAGGTACCAGTTCAAATGTAGATGTCTTGAATTTACTAGAGCACATACCATATTAAATTGTGGTTTGAGTGAAACACATTGGTCACATTATATTCTTTGTTTAAATATACCACCCGTTTCTTAAAACTCCTTCACTGCAAGGCATTCTGAGCTGTTTTTTAAAAATCAATATTAATGCAGAGTTTCGAAAGTTATTTTTTAAAAACACAGTGTTACCAGTCATTGGAAGTGCTTTTTCTTATTTGCTTCTTGAACTTTGTATGTTATTTCAACTTTGGCTATTTCTTTGCTTGTTTTTTGGAAGGCATTTTATGATGCCATGCAAGAGACACTAGAAAGGGATAGCTGACAAGGAAAAAATTAAAAATTGGATAAAAAGTAAATGAATAATGTCATATTACTAAAAAGATGAGAGGCTAATTTGTGCCGACTTTTTGCTAATTTTGTTCAAGCCTCAAAATGAGGAGCTGTCACCCGTTCTGTGTAGCACTGATGACAGTGCCAATGATCCATGAAATAAGCTGCCGCTGGCTTTGTTCTGATAAGAATGAACAAATCTGCACAATGTTCGGCTCCCAGAATCTCATTTTCATACTTGCATGCAGGCTAAAAGAAATAAGCTGTTTGCAGGCTTGATTAATCAGACATTGGAGGGGTTTTTGTCTCTTTGATCTCTTTCGTCTCCTAGGTAACTTGCTTGACATTAATGTTGAGCTTGAGTAAAGACAATCAAGAATTGTCGACCAAACTGATATAAAAATTAAAGACCTTAACACTTTAAGTACTCCAGTAATGGTTCCGCTTTACTTCAGAAAACATCTGTTTTCATTTAATTAAAGAACAAAAGAGAATGGCATAAATATTTTTCATAGAGACCTATTATTCCATAAAAAGTTAAAGTATGATAATTGGTATTTTTAAATAAGTGCCTTGAAAGTGTTCAAAAGGGAGGAAAACTTTATAAATCTGTTACAAGCTAGTAATTTTGAGATGAGTAAAATGTATTCTGAAACGGATAAGAAATTTACAGTTATGCTAGATTAAGCGGTTTGAATCAGATACTTCAAATCATTATCAGCAAACTTTATAATGACAAGATTTTGCAAGAAAAACTAACTTTATTTTGAAGTTTGTCTTTTAAAAATCTGTACTGTGTTACAAGGATGTGTCATTATATCTATTTTACAACCCAATATGATTTACACACGCTAAACCTGTAAAATTGAAAGGAATTAAAAAAATGTCGCCGTGCATTTGCTTGAGGTTATGCAGACGCTTTTACAAATCTTCCAAGTGGCTGTAAAGATGAATGCCTCAAGGGTCCAGCCAGGGCCCTGCTTTTCCAACCAGCTAAAGCCCTTATCTTAAATCCAAGCAAAGTACCATTAATCTTTTTGAAAGACCTTTTATGGCTTTTAATATATCCCAAATTAGAACATTTTACACCCTTGGTTCCTGAAATATGGTGATAAAAAGCCTTTAGAGCTTAATTTTCCTTACTGCATGCTCTGACCAATTTGCAGTTCTTTGTGATAATGTTTAGACACCTTAATTAAAATGCAGCAAAATATTGGATGTTCTATATGGAAAATGCTGATACTTTGGCTACACATACAAGAAATTTTGTATATATTTTATTCATTTAAAAAAATTTCTTTCCACGTTGTGTTGCTATAGTTATCTGATGACCCAAAACCATTTTTTAAATATTAAACCATTGACCAAGCTTTTGTGATGTTTACATTGAGCATGAAGATGCATTTTTCTTTTTATAGAAGCGGAAGGGGGATTCTTTTCAGCTTATTTTATTTGTTTGTAATACTGCAACACAGCACGATATTCTTTTATATTCTGGAACCCAGGTTAGTCATCTTGACTGGGAAACTGCGTTTCTTCTCAACTGCCTCTTTCATAGAAAGTCTTATTATCCTTTTATATTTTCAGATATTTTTTCTTTCTCCACAGAAATAAGTGAGACACATTCATTTTAATTATATGAAGGACACAAAAAGGCTATGAGTTTTCATCATTACAAGCTAAAAGATTTCTTTCTGTAGAAAATACATAGACCAGGTTTGTTTAGTGTTTTATCAGCTGAAGAACATTTTATTTAACCTAAGCCAAGGTAAAATACAGTTAGAAAATATACCTTTTATAGGATCAGGTCTGTTTGAAAGTGTTGCCTATGTACCTAGTTGTTTATTATATGTATTAAGTTCACAAAATGATGGAGCCCTCTCATGTGAATGGCTGCTTATTAATACGTTCTAATGAATTATTTTTAACAAGCATATACTGTATTAAGGAACATACGCTGTTAAGTATTTACTGTGATGCTAGTTGTGCTGGATTTGGCGTTAGCATTGCTGGAGCACTAAAAGCTTTTACATTCTTAGAGTACATGACATGTCGAGGTGAAGAGTCTATTGAAGTCAAATGACTGCATGCCCAGACATAGGGAGCTGCTCTTTGGCTTGGTTTGGCTGTCCTAACAAGGACAGCCATGTTGGGAAATTCCAATGAGAAAAATACAAGCTATGTCTTAATTGACAACACTTTTAAAAAATAATTTTCTGACATTGTTAATGGTACATGGCAAATATGGTTCAGATCATTTTTGTTTCTTACAGTATAGTCTCAGTTGAAATATAAGAGAAGCTAGCTGAGTGGGTCATTTTTGGTGGGTGGTTTTGGCAAAACTGAATTTGCATTTGATAGGAATGGAGTTCATGGAAAAAATAGAGATTTTTCTGTTTTCTGTTTTGGCGACGGGGAAGAGGAAAGAGACTGAATTGTCCACTTGAATGTAGAGAGACCTATATGCATCTTAAACACAAATAGCCAGCTATGATTTACGGCAGAAGAGAGTTTATTAGGTATATTTACTGCTCCCTTCATAGCCTGCTGTACCTCCATATTTCCCAGCCCCCTTGTTTTGGAGCCACGTGAGTAGTTCTGACCGGTGGGCTCTGAGCAGAAATGATCTGTGTCACTGCCGAACTAAAGCATCGAAGAGCCATTGTGAGGCCCTCCAGCTCTTGTGCTGCCATAATAGTCCTGAAAGCCACATGTTGAGATGCTGGCATCACAGATTAGAGGAGAGTCCTGCCCATCCACAGGGACTTAAAATGAGATAAGAAATAAAAGTTAGCTAGTGAGATTTGGGTATTTGTTGGATACTGCAAGGTTGACTAGCCTAACTAGTTGACAGGTGTTAACTTGAATTTTTTTTTTTTTTACATGTATGACAAATGGATAGTTTTTCAGTGGATAGGGACTTCATCTTAATGATAAATTATGCCACAGCCTCCTTCCAGAGTTTCATTTTCTCCTGGGATGATGATGATACAGGCTTTTGATTCTTAACCTTTTTTTATGTGGTTGACTTACATGAACTTTTCTACAATAAAGAACTGGAAATTTTGAAAGGAGAACCAGAAGAACAAAGCCAGTACTAAAGCAGTCAAATGTAACTGCCAACTCCTTCTCCCCAGCCCCACAGTTTGAAAACAACCCATTTCGCTCAATGCTCTATCTCCAGCACCTAGAACAGTGCCTGGCAAAATTATGCATTTATGCCTTTGTAAAATTTGTTGAATGAATGTTATTCCTTTGAAAAAGAGGAGGACGACAGTAGCACTGCTAAATATGGGTTTGAGTTTTGGGAAGACACCGAGGTCGATCTGCTTTACAATGAGTCATCCTTTCTTCGGCGCCTTTCCTGTTGATGTTGACCAATTCGGCACTGTAGTTCAATTGTCAGCTTCCTTCCATTTGTCTGTGTTCTTTATATATATGTTCTTAACTGTGCTGAAAAATCAAATCTATTTTTGCCCTCATTTATAAACTACAGACAGTGCTTGATTACTACTTGTCGATTTCATCCTAAAGGAAACTGTTCTCCAAGAATAAGCTGGAAGACATGTCAAGCGTGCCAAACCTTGAAGACATGTCAAGCGTGCCAAACCTTGCTCTCCTAAGTTTGCTTCTTTCCTTACACGTGTGCTCTTAACCTCCTGCCATGCCTTACTATTGGCAAGCAGATCCCTAGAACTTAGGCTTTAACCTGTTGACTTTAGAGTGGCTTCTAGGTCATTTCTTCTTTTTTGCAAATCTGCCTATCTACTAATATGCATCAGGTGAGTACAAGGGATAGAAAAGGCAAGAAACACCAAAGAGGTACTTAGTTTTTATTGTTTAATCTGGGTTCTTAATGGATACTCTTGAGCTGTCCACATTGGTGGGCATTTTAAAAATAAGAGCACACTAAAAGTAGAAGATATCATCACAATGCTTATCCTGGAGATACTTGCTGGGGAACAGCTCTGCAGCCAGAACGCTGTGTAGAGCAGAGTGTATAACTGAAAGCTGAAGGGCTGGAGAAACAAGGACTGTTTTAGGTTGAGTTAAAGAAGACTTCTGGGATGGGGGGATTTCACTGTGAATGGATCTTGTAGGACTGACAGATGGGTGTAAGGGGGGCACACATAGAGGGCCCTGCACAGGGGACACTTAAGTACTGTGGTCCTGGTGCTCAGCCTTTTCACCTTAGCACCCCTGATATTCTTTTTTCTCTCAGTGAATTAAAAGCTGTTACCCATCATACAGAGTGCATTTATGAAGTAGTAATTAGCTTTCCCATGTTTTATTAATCACATCTGTGACTGCCAATCAGAGCTTCTGATCAGCATGAGATAACTGGTGTGACCATACTGAGTTGCTGTAATTCTAGCCCAGAGCAAAGAAACTTGATGTCTCTGTCAGTGTCTGCAGCCTTATCAGGGGTAAATTCCTGTTCAGCCTACTGCAATGCTGAAATAGCTTGAAGACCCTCATTACTACCTTTGTGGACCCTCGAGGGGCCTCAGTTTGAGAAGGATTTCCATCCAGGAGACTGGTATAACTAGGGTAAAGGGTCTATTGGGAGTCACGGGAGATATGGGTCCTATCTTTGCATTCATTATACTTTGAGAGGGAATGAACATAGAATTTCTAATTTCTAGACATGGCTTTCTTACCCGCAAGTTCTCAATTATTTGTATAAGTGTAATTACTGTATTAGCTGGAATATTTATTTTCACTTTTTTTTTTTTCTCCTTTGTAATTCTTAGCTTGGTGTAAAAATTGCCAAAGCAGTTGCCTGCCACAACTTTGTAAAAGCCAAAAAGGAGGTTGAAAATTCACAGGCTGCCCGAAAAAAGAAGAAACTTGCATGGGGGTGAGTTTACTTAAGATTTTTAGTAGTAAATCTCCTGACTTCGTAGAAATTCTGCTAATATATTTTGTGATCTAGTTCGTGTATAACTGTTACTCATTTTACATTTTTTTCTTCTTTGAATGTTTATCGGATTATAAATATAGAGGCATTTCTTCATCCTGTTTAATGTTTGTTTTGTAATCATTGGAGTATGTGAAAAATTTTTGTTTGTTTTGCTTTGGTCTCTAAGTAAACATGTTCAGCAAAGTATTTTTTTTTTAAGAAATAAATTGAGATTTGTATGTTCTTCATTTTAGGTTTGAAGCAAAGAAGAGATGGGAAACCAAAAGCAACATGGGATACATGTAACTTGTCAGAGTGCTTCAAGACATTTGTAGACTCAAATGCTCAATTTACTGAGAATGTTTTCCTGCCTATGTTAATATGTCAGAAAATTGATAGCACTAAAACAAAAATAAGCATAAAATTTGGGATTTTGATTATCAGCTCTTTTCAGTCTTTCTTTAAGGACTTTGTCCTATTGAAGTGAATAAAATGAAGCATTCTGTTACTTGTATAAGAAATAAGAAAAAAATATAGAAAGAAGAGGATAGGATTTTGTTTATTTGTATGGATGGACCCTTGGTATAAAATCACTTTTGACGCTTTCCATTCATTTGGTTTAGCACAGCCAGTGAGCTTCTCGTACTTTCTTTTTTATTTGAGACAGAGCCTTGCTTGCTCTGTCACCCAGGCTAGAGTACAGTAGCACGATCTTGGCTCACTGCAACCACTGCCTCCTGGGTTCAAGTGATTCTCATGTCTCAGCCTCCTGAGTAGCTGGGATTATGGGCAAACGCCACCACGCCCGGCTAATTTTTTTTTTTGTATTTTTAGTAGAGACAGAGTTTTGCTGTGTTGGTCAGGCTGGTCTTGAACTCCTGGCCTCATATGATTCACCTGCCTCTGCCTCACAAAGTTCTGGGATTATAGACATGAGCTACCATGCTGGCCTTGTATTTTCTTATCTGTATCCAGTGTAATTACATGTTTACTGGAACTGTGTTTTTAAGATTGACAGTTGTTTATAATGGATTAGTCGTAAGTGCCAAAAAGTCTCAGTTGATATTATCTTTACAAATGACTTGACCTTAATGTTATAAAAGTAGTTACTGTTTTTTTTATTGGAGGCAGACTTGATATTTCAGAATTGCATAGTAAAAGCAATTTGTTAATTTTTGTGTACTTTCAGATAAACTATTACAATAAAGAAAGGGGCAGAATGTAGTATTTGGAAGATGATTTAAAATTCAGCCTAAAAATGTCTTCCTAAGTATTTTTCTCAGCCATGTCATTCTTTAAATTATGAGATGGTTCTTAGAAGAGAAAATGGTGTAATTGTATTAAACAGACAATTATAACTCAAGATAATGTAACTTTGAACCTTCTAAGAACTGATTCGTTTGGTTTTCCTCCCATTCTCCATTCCTCCTTAAAAGATTGAATGAATTAATGAGCAGAAAGAGAGGATTGGTAACATGGGAAATCGTTTTCATTAGATGTACATTTCCTGTCTAACAAGAAAGGGGCTCCGGAAAATCATAAAACAAGCAGGTGAACAAGACCAGGTGTGTCGGCACCTCCCTGCTCAGTGCCCAGCAGAGGTAAAGAACCACTCAGCATGGTTTTCATCAGTTCACCTCTTCTGTCGTTGTCAGAGGTTTCCTACCTGTCTGATATAAACTTTCTCTAGGTTGATAATATAAATTCAGAAGCATGTAAAATGAATCATGATTATAATTATATTACTGTTATTTTTAGACTTAAAATAGTAACAAAATTTTATTTATAGTGGCACATTTAATGGCTTTTTTTTTCTATGTTCTGGAATAAGAGAATACCTAGCTACTATTTAAGCATCCAAAAATCATATCTTGCTTTCATTTAGTTGAGAAAAGCCAGCATAGAGAAAGCAAAGTTTTAGAATATTATGTGTCATACTAATTCAGTATCCAGACCAAATGTTGGAAAGTCTTATTTTATGATTTAATATCCCTTGTTCCATTTTACAGATATGATCATGTAAAACTTACCTACAATATTCATTTCAAACTGCTAAATTAGGTAAATACAGACTTTTAGTATAGAAACCTTTCCTCTAAAAATCCATTATGGGGGAAATATTCACTATACAATCCAGTGGTTTTGTCTGAAATCCTAAAAATGTTATTTTTGAGCAGGCGAGTGGTATAGATATTCTCACACTTGGGGCCCCGATATGGGCATTTCCCTTTGACTTCAGTCTCATTTTTTTTTTCTGTTTCTACTCCTTAGAGCATTTAGTGACCCCTGCAGGCATGTTGCACTTCCCATACTGAGGCTTTGCCAGAGTGGCCTCCTGTAGGGTCTGACTTGGGATCCTGTCCAGCCAAGGAAGCTCTTCTTCAGCCTGCTCCGATGCCCACAGTTGCCCCCTCAGCATCCCCTCGGGGTTCTCATGTAGATGGGGACATCTTAACTAAGCGGAAGGCAGGCATTTCAGCAGAATTAAGTGTAGCGGGGGCTCATTTAATAAAGCCCTCCCAAGTCCTCACTCTTTTCTGGGCATGGGTTGTGGAAAGCTCTAAAACGTTATGTATAGCAGAAGAAGGGGTTGGAGGGAAGATTTGTGGGGACAGGTTGTCTTGGATTGGCCCTGCTGACATGTCATTTGAGAGCAGTTTTATTTTATCCTTTCTAATAGGAATTAGGTATTTTACTCCTAGGAACATTGTTCCTTGAGTACGCATGCTGCGCAAAGGATGTAGTCATTTGTCTACTCCATTCTAGTCACAGCAGAATAACGATTCTTTTTGGATCAGTAATAACTTTGGTTCCTAAAACTTCAATATGTGCATTTACTACCACCAGAATGCCTGAGTTAGATCAGTAATGTAAACGTCAGTTATTGTTAACTGAGATTAATATGTTTCAGGCCATTGGTATGGCATTAATGTAACTATGATTTACTATTTAAGTACTTTAGGCTAAAACATCTTACTAAAGAACAGTAATTTTGAGCTTTACAGCACTGTTTCTGAGAAGGGGAAGTTGGCAGTGCATTCTTGTTTGGGAGCCCTCAGGATGTTTCTGGTTTTCAGCAGAACATTCTGTGTCTTTCACCGAAAGGAGAGATTGAATATATAATCTTAGGTTTGCTATAATTAGTTCTGATGACAGAGTTAAAATACCTCAGCCAAGACTGTAAATCAGTACATAAACAGGTTTCTGCAACTGATCATAAATCTCAAACTCCATATTTTAGACACTTATTTTTTTAGGCTGACAGATAAGGGAGCAGCAGGCTAAGGATAGGAATAAAATGTTATCTGAACTTTTAAGTCACAACTTAGAACTCACATTAAAATCTTCTGATTTTCTTTATACCTTTTGTCTAAAATACTATCTTTTAGCTTATTAATAACTTTAATAAGACAAGTTTGAATTTAATTCTCAAAAAATGAAGATATAACTTATAAAATGTCCAAATATTTGTTAAGACATTACTTTTTAAGAAATGTGTGTCTTGCTAAATATAAAACATACTGTATGAGGTTGTTGTTTAAACAAAATGAGAGTTGTACATTATTTTTTAAGAGATGATAAAGTTTGAGGAGGCAAGCCGATGTTATGTCAGATCTCATTTTGAAGTTAGTGAAACCTAGTCTAATCCAGAACCAACTGAATCCAAGTTTTCCATTTTGGCAGAAGTTGCTTTTATTTTTAGTATCTGGCAGAGCAACAAATGCTTTGCATGTCAATTTAATATTTTTTCCTGCCAACTGTTTATTCATTGGCTTAAAATTTACACTCTACTAAAGTCTTAGCTCTGACTTTCATGAAACAAATAGTAATATTTGGACAAAATATGTACATGAAAATCTTTTTCCAGAACCAAATGTAGATTGGTATTTGTGACATCAGTGCCTTCTAGTATGGTGACGGGTCAAAAAATACTTTGAAAAGTTGAAGGCTGTGTAAACCCACGGCAGTGCATCTCAAGTGATTTTTATTGTGAGGTAATCAGAGTATCTAGGTTTTCAAATTTAAATTAGTGGGTGACTTTATGCTAGAAAGTAGAATATGTGTTAGAATAACTTTATCAATATATATTCTTGGCCTTTGTAGGATACTGAGACAATAAGGTCCATTTTTCATTTTTGAGGTTGGGGAGCTCTGTAGATTTTGATAAAATGTGCAGAACTGCATTCTTTAATCTTTATTATTTCATCTTCCCTCCACACTGCTTGCTTTAAAAGAAAAAAATACCTACACACATTTTCTAGTGTTACTGCTGTAATCAGTACAGACTTCCTGGGAAGGGATTCTTGCCTTCAGTAAAGGACATGACAGCATGTGGCCGATGGAGATTGCCACGAGGAAACCTGGAGAGGCATTGAACCATTTTGTGCTAATGTTAAAATGAGGTGTGTTGTCTCTTTATTATCTCCTACTCAATAGTGAGTATTCTGGAGGTGTCTGTTCCCTTTCCGGAATTTCTTCAAATACAGCAATGCTTCAGAGTAGCTTCCTGCCACATTGGCTTTCATGATCTTAATCCGTGGAACACAGCTATAGGCTTCTGGGAGACAAGTTTATTAAATGCCATGCAGAATGCTATGTTTTTAGATGTGCATGTAAAATCAAGAATTAGTTGAGGAATAATTATCTTTTTATTATTAGTAGTAGTAACTCATTTTTAGATTCAAGTAAAGTTTGTTTTCCAGGTGAGATGACATTTTTAAGAAATTGAATTTAAGTATGTGCTTTTATATCTGGACCAGGTTTCTCAAGGAAGCAGAATACAAGGGAATGAAAGGGGAAGGGAGGGTAGTGCCCAAGAGAAACCTTGGCTTCTAAGTGCTCCCCTGCCAGGTTTCCCCTGTGCCTGCCCACTGGCACCGTCCTGGCAGCTCCAGCCCACACCCGCTCCTGGACCCTGGGCTGCCTCTTGCTAAACAGCTGCAGGGGGCCTGCTATGTGACAAGTATGGAATGAGGTAATCTTTTTCCACCTCTAATTTCTGAAGGGTGTGTCTGTCCAGTTTTTACTTGTTCATTGAACTTAAAGCCTTAGGAACCAACAGCTACAGTGCAAGCTGTAATTATTGATGTCTGTTTCATATTTATCTGTAAGTTCTGGCATTTGATCAAGAAGTCAATATATCACTTCATCTTCAGGCTGAATGTGTCTCAGCTATAAAGGTTTTATTGTTTGATGGATAGCATACAATTATGACTGCCCACAATAAAAAGTGTTTTCATTTGTAAGATGGGTGATACTAGAAGTAATTATGAATGTCACAAGGAATAGTGAAACAATGAAGCTTTGCGTTTCTTTGAATTTCTCCCTATATAATGCCCAAGGAACATTTACTGAATGCCTACTGTATGTCAGATAAACTAGCTCTTTCAGATGCAAAGATGAATAAGCACAATCTAATAGGAAATATATGTAAACAATGTTTTGAACAACTCGATTTTCAGGTGGGCTATTAGAAAATCAGTGAGTTTTTCTTTGCTGAATACAAAGACATAATCTACATATAAGAAGTAACGTAGACTTAAAAATTTTAGTTACCTGAGTATATACTTACTCTACAGGTTGCTGAATTTCCTAGCTAGGCATCAGCTACAGTGGCTTATGAGCTTAGTGACTGATCCATACGTGCTCACATCAGAGTGGGTGGGATTGATGCCCTGACTGTCTCCCCTGGAGATGAGGAGCATTGGTGGGGTTTGACTCAGGAATGAATGCAAATATTTGTTCTGCACATTACTCAGTGATTTTAAGCTTAAAGTTTTCTTAGACTGCATTAACGTGTCCTTTATTTTAGCTTGGGTGGGCCACAGTACCTTCCCATGTTAGGGTAATGCTTGCTACTACTACAAATATGCCCCCCAAAATATAATGACTCAGGCACAATACAAGCTTATTTCTTGTTCATGAGACAAAGGAGAATGTTGCTTGCTATCAACAGGGGCTCTGTTCTGGGCTGTCATTCAGAGACCCAGGCTGACAGCGACTCACCGCCTTCTTTCCCTAGTAATCCTGGGTGTCCCCTCCATGCCAGTCAGCTGGAAGGGAAAAGAGCATGGAAGAGCACTGGCGGAAAGTTACGGGCCTGGCCTGGAAGTGGAACACATTAGTTCTCACTTTGCACTGGCTCAGACTTCCTTACTTCATCACACTAACCACAAGGGAGGCTGGAAAATGTAGACCGGGAGGAAAGAAATTTTAGTAAATAGCTTGCAGTATCTGCCACATTGCCTCAATCACATATGATGTAGTAACTTTACATTTTGCTGATGTTGAGTAGCACAAACTACTATTTGTGATTTGATGGAGTCATTTTTACTTGGGTGTGTTGACAGAGCTGAGTCAAAGTAGCCGCTCATATTACCATGTAATGGGTGTGGTGTCACAGTGTGATACCTGCTGAAAGAGCATTGCATGCTCAGTCAGTGAGGCAGAGGTGGTGCTTATTATGCCATAAAGGGCTGTTGGGACTTTACCAGGTAGGCGAATAGAAGTGAGTGCATCCTAGGTAGAAGGAATGGCGTGACACATTTGAGGTACAGCAAGGACTTTAGCAGGGGCCAGGGGAGAGAATGAGAACAGGGAAGTAGAGCAGCAGAAAGAGATGGCGTTGAAAAGAGCTGGCCAGAACCAACTCACACACAACTTTGAGAGATGCTGGGGAGATTGGACTTGTGCAGGGAAGAGTTGGGTGTCTGGATGGTGATGTGGGATGAAGAAGGTAGTCAGAGAGCAGGCTTTTCAAGAGTAATGTTATATTAGTAGTTTAGTAATATAGAGTTAGACATTTAGTATTTAGTAAAGTAGGTCATATTTATACTTGCTATGTCATGGTACCTGTGGAATGCCATGGAAATGTCAAATGGACACTTGTATGTAGCAATCTGGAGGTCAGAAGGGAGGGAGGTTGCAGAAATAGGTTGAGGAAAGAGGTCTTGAAAGGTGGCATGTCAACAGGAACAAATGCCGCTGAGCTGTCAGGCAAGATAATGGTGGAGAGGTGGCTGTTGGAGTTAGCATCAGATGGCACTGGTGATCTTGGCCAAATCAGACATCCAGACCAGAATTGCAGTAGATGGTGCAATTGCAATCTTAGGTTGGATTTCCTAGAAACAGAGAAACAGTGCCTCAGATCTCTTGTGGAGGTGATTTGTAAAAGTATGCACTTCAGGAAACATTCATAAGGGAGGGAGCAAAGCCAATGAGGAAGGGGAATGCCTGAAAGGGGTAAAGCCTTGTCCTTGTGCTGGGGGGAGAGGGCTCTGTGAACTCTGCTTGTGGCAAAGGAGCTGTTTTTTTTCGCTTTTTCTTTTTTTTTTTTTCTTTCTGAGACGGAGTCTTGCTCTGTCGCCAGGCTAGAGTGCAGTGGCATGATCTCAGCTCACTGCAACCTCTGCTTCCCAGGTTCAAGCAATTCTCCTGCCTCAGCCTCCTGAGTAGGTGGGACTACAGGCATGCACCACCACGCCCAGCTAATTTTTGTATTTTTAGTAGAGACAGGGTTTCACTATGTTGGCCAAGGTGGTCTCAATCTCTTGACCTCGTGATCCACCCACCTCAGCCTCCGAAAGTGCTGGGATTACAGACATGAGCCACCGCGCCCGGCTGGAGCTGGCTTTTAAACCCTGTATCAGTCTGTCAGTGTCAGCATTTTACATGGGATGAAAGGAGGGATGAATGGAAGGGGTGGAGGATACATACCTGGTCCTTCCAGTTAAACTATTTAATAAATAATCATGACTGAGAATATAAGCCTTAGAAGTACTGTTACTGTTCTGTAAATTTTTTAAAAACACTTTGAGGATTCATTGTTATATATGCTCCTTGCCTTGGAGAGACATCTTGGTTCTACATACATATAAATGTCTAGCAGATTGAAAATCTGAAATTCTTCTTTCATTACTCTTTCCATACGGTGCTCTTGCACTATTCCTCTAAGAAAGCCAAAGACACATTATACTTGTTTTATAGATGAGGAAATCAAGGTGCTGGGAAGTTTAAGAGAACTCTACAGCCATTCATCTAGCATAAAAGGGCTGACATTAGAACCCAGGCCAGGCCTTTGCCTCTTCCCTACCCCATTCCAGTGGTTCTTGAAGTGGGATCCATGCCCACCTACAAGCGGAATCACTTGTTAAAAATGTAAACTCCAGGGTCCGTCTCTGGGGGCAGGTCCTGGGATTCCACATTTTAAAAAGCTCCTCTGTAATTAGTGCATACAAAGAAGACTGATTGTCTTGGAGCAGCACCCGCTTCTTACACGGAGAGTCTGGGATGGGAAAGAGGAAAGCAAGTCAGTGCAACTTGCACATGTCTTATCACAAACCATAGGGAAGGAGGTGCCTTGTGGTATAAATACTGAGTCTAATGCCATTAATATAAATGCTCATATTCCCAAACAGACTGCCTGTACTAGTACATTACTTCCATTTTCCAAAAAAGGAGAAGAAAGGTTCCGTGTCAAAGAACTCAATTGGAATCCTCGCTTGGTACTTGCTTCCTTGCCAGCAGTGCTCAAAAAGAGAAAAAGAAAATCCAAAGTCCATGTACATAAAAGTTCCATTCCCGATGGTGGAGGGCTTAATTAAAGTCCTCAGATGTTTCTGTGCACCTTGGAAAACATTTTTATGAAATTCATATATTACCAGAATTGGCTCCAACAATTGCAGTTAAAAACCTTGTAACTCATGCAGCTCCATCGGGAGCAAGCTGCCTTTTTCAAGATTTGGTTTGCTGCTTCCTTTACCTCCGTAACCTGTGGCAGTGAGGGCTGCTCAAGGGCCTTAACTGCCAGGATGGCACTAGAGGATTTTCCAAGGTTAAGGTCAGATAACAGAATCAGGAAGAAATGGATCCCTCTTCCTGCATTTCCTTTTCTCATTCTTTCAATAAATGTGCATTGAAGGCTTGTGATGTGTGTGGCACTACAGCAGGCACTGAGGATGCCATGCTGAACAAAGCAGCTGGATCTTCATGGAGCTCATATCCTAGAGGGAAAGACATAATAAGCAGACTCTGCAGTGTCATACAACATCACCTAGGAAATAAAGAGATGCAAGTGCTCAGGCGCCAGGCCAGATGTGAATTCAACTGTGGTAGCAAGACCTTGTGTCTTCTGCTGGGACACTGAAGTGTGAGAACCACTGGACTCTCATATGGTGATAAACTATGGAGAAAAAGACAGGGCGGAGGCAGGTGTGTTGCTGATGCCAGCAAATGTTAGAATAGTGAAACTGCTACACCCTGGACTATGAAGCAAGCCAGATTTGAATCCCAGCTCTGCTACTTACAGGCTGTGTAACCTCTGGCAGGCTACTTAATCTCTCTGTACCTTGGGTTCTCCTGAGAAATGGAGATAATAGTAGTAGCTATCTGATAGAGATGTGAGGATTAAAGGAACTAATGCATATGAAAGTGCTGAGAATAGATTCTCACACATAGCAAACAATATACTTGTTGGGAGACAATTCTCTGGACAATTCTTGCATTTCTATACGTCTTGGAAGCAAGGCACTAAGTACCCTTTTGTTCCAAACTATCTTTGCAAGGATGTTTGTATATAACATCCTTGGAAGACTGAGATAGTGTCTCACTCTAGAGCAAAGAACAGACATGCTTACTCCCATTACAAAAGATTTGGTTTCCCAACTCAGAGTTTCTGTTCTTGAATGAAAGCCATGCAGTGTACAGGTGTCTTTTGGCCCTCTTACTGTCATACTGGAGGAATCAATGCAAAAATGCTGATGGCTATTTCTATTGTGAGTAAATGTCTGAACCAAAAGTCTAGTGTCTTCTTTCAGCATTTGTAAAACTGGCCAACTGACTTGCTAACTTGCAAGTAGGGTGAAATCTCAGACCCTTCGTAGTTCTTGACAATTCTGTGAAAGTGTGTGTTTGTCAGTACTACTGTTGTTATTACTCTACATTACGTGCCAATTTTCTGGAAGAAACAAAAATGTAATTGATGGCCCTAGCCTTCAAAGAGTTCCCAGTTGAGCCAAGGAGGTTAAATATGCGAAGATGACACAAAAGACGTACAGCAGCAGGAAAGCAAAGCTTTGGAATAAAACTTGGGTTTGAATGTAGGCTGTGGATGCTCACCAGCTATGGCAACTCAGCCTCAAATTTATATTTGTAAAGTGCTGTTGCTAATAATGCTTACTTTGTGAGGTTGTGAATATTAAGATAGTGCATGGAGAGAGCTTAGCACAGGTCTGGCATGCAGTAAGCACTCAGTTACCATTACTGGTGTTGCTGTATTGCTTTTATGCTTAAGTGACAAGCAGAGCACTTTCTCTCCCCTCCCTGGGTCTTTAGGGAAGTAAGGCCCCAGTACTGTACTTCCTTTCAGGTGGAAGCTGCTTTCCTTGGAACCACCAAACCCCAACTCAGTATGTCCCTGGATTCTGCCCAAAGAATTCCCCAGGGCTAAGCTCCTATAGGTGGGTGGCTAAAGGACTGGCTTCGGAGTCAGACAGCTCTCAGTGGATATATACTTCGAGATTTAATATGATATATAATGCTTTGAAGTTTATGTGGTTGTTTTGGATGATTTTATTAATGTGCATAATAGTCCTAGCATATAATATGTGTTCAGCCAATGTTAATCAGTGCCCTAGGCTACAACACCATGATTTAATGGGCCATTCAATTTTCATGACTGTATTCCTAGGATATTTCTCAATGACTCATACATGGTAG
This sequence comes from Pongo abelii, assembly GCF_028885655.2. NCBI lineage: Eukaryota > Metazoa > Chordata > Mammalia > Primates > Hominidae > Pongo > Pongo abelii. The sequence continues at coordinate 125,337,658 of NC_071993.2, read as the reverse complement.
GTGTTCAGTAAATATTTGTTGATTTAATTGGCTTGAGTGAACAAAAGAAGTAATACGTCCTTTCATCTTTTCTTTCAAGATATTTCTGCATTAAATCATCCTCAGTATATTTTTTTGAAAGCCAAGTTTTTCCCAAAGCTCCTCATTTCCTCACCTCCCTCTGTGCCACTGGCTTTTCAGCTGCTGGGGGCTACAAACCCTCTCTCTAGAAAGATGGACATGTGAACATAAGCACTGCATTTTGCACACAATTTCCGTGGTTCAGAGACCACCTGAACTTTTCCTCCTAGAGGACCCTGCTTAAACTTCCATTCTAGGGTGTCCAGCCCATTAAGATGGCCAAGAAATCACATCCCACTCATCTCCCCCAAATCAGCAAGCTGTCATGGACGGTCCTCAATACAGTTGCTACTTTGTTCCTCTATAATCAAGGCCACACAAGACCCACTTCCAATCTACTTGTGATTTAGGGATAGCAAAGGATTAAAGCAATTCAAGTATTTTAGATTCCTATTTATACAGAATTATGGTTTTCAGGACGTGCTAATGGAAAAATTGTTAGTAAAAATAGGTTCATTCAGTCTTACTGATCATGCTTGTAATTCTGAAGATTCCACATGTACTTTTTGTAACCATATTTCTCTTCTCTTCCATTCTCTAGTTGTGAGAAAACCCAGTTGTCCAATAATTGTCAAGCTTCCCTCGGCCTTAGGGAATGAGCACTCAAGACCTTTCTGGGCCAAGTGTGGTCGCTGACTCCTGTAATCCTAGCACTTTGGGAGGCCGAGGAGGGAGAATTGCTTGAGCCTAGGAGTTCAAGACTAGCCTGAGCAACATAGCAGGACTCCATCACTACAAAAAATAAAAAATTAGCCATATGTGGTAGTTATACCTCTGTAGTCCCCAGCTACTCGGGAGGCTAAGGTGGGAGGATTACTTAAACCCGAGAGGTCGAGCCTGCAGTGAGCCGTGATCGCACCGCTGCAGTCCAGCCTGACCCTGTCTAAAAAGAAAAAAAAAAACAAAACCTTCTGGAAGCAGGAGGAGGTTTTCCAAAACCAAATCATATCAAGTACCTAGCTTGACCTCAAAAAAATACAGAAGCAGGGTTGGTTGGTAATTGATTGACAGGAAGGGCAGCTCAAAGCAGGAAATGGAAAGTGGTATGAAAACCCTTAAGCAGTACTGCCCAAAGGAAGAACCTGAAAAGTTCAGCCATAGATTTTCTGAGAAGATGAAAGTGTAGGCATTAGCATACTCAAGAACCAGGCAGAGAGTTTGCCCCATTTGGAAGCTGAGAAAGGAATGACCTGCTGCCCAAGACAAGAAAATGATGTGGGCCCAGAGGGAACTGTCACACGTACACTGTCCAGGGGGCCGGAGAAGGATTACAGCCGCCATTTTGGCTTCTCTAGAGTGAAGCAGCAAAACAATGTCTAGTGGTTGCTAGGCAACCATTAGTCCATCGCTGCCCTTTTCCATTAAACATTGTCTGGCTTCTTAGATTGTTTTAATTTATTTTTTTAAACAGGATGGGTAATGCAACAGAGAATTAACGGTGCAACCTAACAATGAAAACGCATTTGAGGTTCCCAAATCAGTGAAGGCTTTGCAAAGGTTAGATCACTCTTGGGTGGATGCCGAAGATAGTGACAGTTGACTGAAACCTCTTCCCCAAACATTTCATCACTGGTCCTCATGTTTCCTAGTACCAAAAATAATAAAGTGGACGTAACAATAATCTCTGAACATTGTAAAATGTCTGTCCTCTGCTACGACCTGCTCCAAGCTAGATCTTGTCCTGAAGCAAGTTTCTCTATCGGCAAAGAGTGGATGTCAGAGGTGGTAAAATGGAGTTCTAGCCCTGGGCAGCTTTGCAGATAGCTAAGATCATGGTATCCAAAGAACCTGAGCATAAGTACATGGAAATAACACCTGTTTATGCAAGGAACACTTTCTGACACATACAAATGAAAAGTAACTGGTAGGAGCGAATAAGCATCTTTATTCAGATACACATTGCATTCGGATTTTAAACATACCTAATGACTTTTACAACAAGAGGACACTGAGGTACCCAGCAAGAGGGTGGGAAATCAGGATGAAGGGAGTTACTGCTAGCCTGTCATGTACCATGCACATAGCCTATCTTTTTAAATACCGGTGGATTTGCTGTCTGGCTCAGGGGGCCTGTCTAGGAAGAGATTCAAGGAAAGTAGATGGGTTAGTACCATGGACTGGGGCTCAAAAATTTAAAGCCACACATAACGTTGGCTCTCTTACTCCCACACACATTTAAGATAAAGGAGATGGCAGTGGTGTGCCGCCTGGAGGATGGAATACACAGATAACTAGGTTTCTATACTGGTTCTACTCACTAGTCTGATCTTGGGTAACTTTTTTGGGTCATTTTTCTGTTAGGGAGGGCAATAATAACTACTTGGTCAGGGCTGTTGTGACAATTCAGCAATAAAACATGGTCAATTGCAGCTAAGTATAATTATTATTATTACTTTATTGTTGCTTTTATCACCACCCACACGTCTAGTACTGTTCCTGTACAGCTAGAGAAACACTGCTTTTGGTTGCCCCTTTCAGATTTGTGTTCTTTCAGGCTGCCTTTGGTGCTCTATAAGTGCAATTTCATCTGGATAAGAAGAGTATGACATATGTTGCTCAGGGCGCTTTAACAGGAAGGGACTCCAGGCTCAGCTGTACCCAACCAGATACCTGGCTTGTGGAGTAATTGACACCCTACAGGCAAGGGTGGACCAACTTCGTTATCATGATACCTGCCAGGGTGTGAGGCCCGGTGTGACAGGTGTCAGTTTCATAGTCTGTGCAGATCCTCACGTGTACTGAGATAGAACTGCCATTTTTTCCTATGTGCCCAACACCATGCTAAGTACTTCTTAAGCATTATCTTATTTAATTTTACAACTCTGTGAAGTATATACTATTATCCTTATCTTGCACACGAGGAAGCTTACATGCAAAGAAGTTACACAACTTTCCTAAGACCAAACCCATGGTAAACGGCAAGCCCGAACCTCTGCTAGTCCATTAGTAACACAATGGCCCCTGGCATGTCGAGTGGGCCATCTGGTAATGAGAGGAAAGAAGGCGTGGGCAAACCACACATCTGCATGGAAGTTCAAGTCCCATCTTCTGAGAGGCCAGTGAGGTGTAGGATTATGGAGGCCTCACCCGGCGCAAAGAATGGCAGCTGACAGCGGCAGCATACTTAGGACATGAACTCCCGCACAACCAACGGGCCCCTTCTGGTGCAGCCAACAGGGATGGGAGACACGAGATGTGCATTTGAGCGCTGTGGTTGCCCGGGGTAGAGAATAGGTAGATGAATGAATTAGGAGAAGGAGGAAAGTTTGAACCAGAGGAATTTGGTTGTCTAGACTCAGCAAAATGAGAAGAAATGTATTCAGTTATTTATTCATTTAGGACACCCTTAGCATTGTATGCCAGCACATGCCAGGCACTGTACTAGTCATGGGGATAGAATGGTGAGCCAAAAAAAAAAAAAAGAAGAAGAATTAGCCTTCTCTTGTGCAGTCACTTCCCTCTTGTAGCTTACAGTCTAATGCTAAAGAAAGACGTCATCAAAGAATCACCCAGATACATAAAAAGTCTATCTGGGATAAATGCTCTAATGGAGTTTGTGGTTTTAGGAGGGAGAGTAAGATGGGGAATGTGACTTGATTGGGGAGACTTCCTTGAGGAAAGGAGAATGGAGCTCAGCTCTAGAAAGGGAGAAAGTGAACTAGAACAAGAGAGTGTAAGAGGGCTCTGTGCAGAGGGAACAGCCTCTGCAAAGGTCCTCTGAGGAGAAGGAGGCAGGGTACACTTAGAGCTTGAACAAAGCACTTGCACAATCAGTAGAATTTGTCAAGTCCACACAGTGTCCAGGCTTCTGGATCCCAGGGCTGCTAATTAATGGGAGCAGGGCCGGCATGTGGGCCCACCCCGCCCCAGATCCCCACAGCAACCTGCTCCATTGGGAGCATCGCTTGTGGCCCTCAGCCTTTCTACACACCTGTCTCCCACTCTGAGCAGCATCATTGAGTCACAGCCTCTGTTTTCCTCTATTGTTGAAGAGCTTCTACTTAGAGCTTTTACATCTGCTATGATCCACCACTGCTCTAAAAGGAACCATGGTTCTAAAAGAGGCTTCACCAGGTGGGAAAACCATCCCTAGGAATGCAGCAGCTTGACCACTGACCATACAAGGGTGCTTCCCATTCATTCCCAGAATGACCAGGCTCCCCTGGCCTCAAACTCTCCCTGCTGGATTCTGTAGAAGGGTGAGGGTTCATTGGCCTTTGGTGCCATGCAGACATGCAATACTTTAGGAGGACATGGATATAGCATAGTGAAAAATCACTCCTATTATTATCATCAACTAGTTAAAAGGACATATGCCAGAAAATTTCTGAGTAACTATAAGCATGATTCAGTTGAAGATCCATCGGCAAAATAATTTTTGAATAATGTGATACTAGTTAGCAAATATAAAAACTGTATCAACTTTGTCACTGTAGTAAACTACCCAGAGCATGGATATGGAGCCCTTCCATTACAGCTGAGCTTTTCCTCCACTTTCAATTTTTAACTAAAAATCCATTGCTTTGAAAGACATCTAAACACAAATTCCCCTCATTTTGTGGCTTATAAGAACTTTGAAATTGGTGCATTGTTGTAATAATCCCATTCAAATGATTCTATTTTGTTAGGAAAGGACAAAGTGTTTTTGATCTGGAGAATTTTAGGAGAATTACAGTTGAGGTTTTCAAATAAATAAATATTTAGGGGTTCCTGCCAGATGGGAAGTGACCAGAGCTGTCAGTGCTTCTTCACAAAGAGCCTCCAGCTTATGTGCTGTTTGTCATGAGAGTCCCAGCCACCCACACTGCGTGCTCACACATGTTCCATGTCCCCATTGCAGGGCAGTAGTGCAGCCACTGCCTGGGCAGGGCCCAGGGGCCACAATGGTGCAGGCTGAGGCCACCCCGAAGACTCCCCATTATTTGGCCACAGAGAGGTTTTCTTGCAAGGCTAGACTTTGGGGGAGTTGCCAGAGTCTGAGTCTGGCCCCCAGTTGTGCAGACCCAGCCATCTGGCCTTGCCAGCGTTTCAGAGGTATTCCCATGCAGTGAAGCTGACTTGTGCTGACTTTACTTATAAGAGCCCAATTTATGTAAACAAGATGCTAATTGATTAATTTACAAGAAGACACGAAACTCCCCAGGGAACTGGACTCTTGCATCCATGGATTAGCGTCTCCTCTTGTAAGAAAATGACACAAGAGGCCCAAAATCGCAGTCAGCTATCTTTAGCCATGATGACTCCCTTTTCTAAACTTCAGCAGACTCCTCGCCCCTCGACCCACCTGGCACCAGCACCACCATTCTGATGGGTGCCTTCTTCCTTTTTCCATGTCAATACATTCTATCAGATTCATGTCCTCTGGGTCTCTCTAAAGTGACTTTGCTTGTCTGTGCGCCCATCTTTTAGGCACAGAATTGGAATTTAATCCTCTGAGACTAACCTATTTTCAAGTTGGTGGTGGTGGTGGCCATGTGGAGGCTCCTTACTGATGCTTCTTGTGCCACCTCCAATCGATGTACGTAGTACATATTTGTAGCATAGTTTTAAAATGACACTTAGTCAAAAATTTTTATTGAGTTTTAATATATATACAGTAAAAGTAGTCAATCTTAAGTGCATAGCTTGATGAATTTATATGTAATTCCCATGAAACCACCTCTTCCTGGATCAAGATATTTCTAACATCTCTTCCCAGTCAATCACCACCTCCACCCAGAGGTAACCACCATTCTGATCCTAGAGGGTTTTGCCTGTTCTTGCGCTTCATATCAATGAAATCTTAAAGTGTGAGATCCTTTTGTGTCAAGCTTCTTTTGTTCATCTTATGCTTGTGAGATATACTCATGTTGTGTGTGACAGTAGCATTCATTAATTTTTTAAATAGACAAACCAACCTTATTTTCTAATCACACTTTATTAGAAAATAAGCTTATATATGTATATATTTGGTAAAATTAATTGAGGAATTTAAAATTATGATGAGCTAACATGTCTGTTTAGAATTTGTGTTTCATTCATAGTTCTTGAGCTTTGAATCACATGGGCATGGTGGCTTTTACTCTAGACTGGAGGAGGTTCTAACCCCAAAGCCTTCAGGGAACAGACAGATAACATAAATAACATAAATGAGAACATGTGTGGAGTAGGGATTGGTAGGCCAGACACAGAGGCCCAGTATTACCAGGTCTTCTGTTTTAAGGAGAAACCAAATATACAGATTTGAATAAAACCTCACTAATTCTTCACTTTAAAAATTTTGCAAGAAGACTGTTGTTTTAAATTTGCTGGTATATATAAACAATCCACAAATCTGTTAATTGTCCCTGTCCTATTCTATCATTTTTTCCCCCCTAGGCTATTTGCTTACCCATTAAACTAGTGAACTCCACAAGATTGTGATGATGATGGCAACATAGTTCTTAGATTTCTCCAAATCTCCACATTAAAGAAAAAAAAAAGTCACAGCAACTAGACACCCAAACCATGAACTCCAGCGTTCAAGTGGTTGGGGAAAACCCTTTAACAACTTAGAGACCTGCCTATAATTGGCATCTCTGCAGGAGAAAGCAGAGGTAAGCAACAGGGCATCTGAGAGATCAGAGAAAACTTCCAAATAGCCACCAGGTATGTGCTGGAGAGCAGGATAACTTCAGAATAGACACCAGATATGCACGGGGAAGCAGAGCAACACAATTTGGGAACAGGTAAAGCTGAAAGGGTAGGTGCAAGACACCCGCAATAAAACCTTTAGGGGCTGGAGCAGCCGGGCCCCTGTGAACTCTCAAAATGGAGTCCACAGAGCTCCTAAAAACTGAGAATGAAGTGGGTAGACTAGGGAGAACAGAGATGAAGAAGGAAAGGGAAGGTGCAGGGTACAGTTACAGAGGGAAACAGCCAGAAATTCACAGAAGGCGAGCCAACATATTTATTCACTCACATGCACACACACAGAGAAAGAGAAAGAGAGAGATAGAGAATATTCAGAACCCTGTGAAGTTAGAAAAGCTCATTGAGCCAATCTTCCCTCTACAAGTTTAGGAAAACTGAAGTCACATGTAGATAACAGCAAAAATATGCCATATAAAGTTAAAAGAGAATAAGGAGCCGAATGACATTCCTACAGGCAGTGAAAAAAATATAAAGCTCACAGAAATTATAATGTACCCCTTCAAAACAGGCTAAAAGACATTAGAAAATGACATGGGCTGTGAAAGAACAGCATAAATCAGAATTAGAAAAACTCAGGAATGAGGCACTAGAATGCAAGAAAAAACTACAAAGAAAAATAATTTTAGAAGAAGAGTAATCCAGAAGGAACAGAGAGGAAATAAATGGCAAGTAATATTTTAAGAGAAATAGGGAAGGAAAAGGAGAAAAATTTCAAAAAAAAAAAGAAGACAAAATATAGATAACAGAAGTACTGAAGAGGAAATCTAATGCAAGGAAACAGAACAACTACTAAAAACTCTGCTTCAAGCAATGTTTTCAAAAATCAGAAAGAAAATGATCTGAAAACACATGTTGAAAAAGCATGCTATGTACCTGAGAATGTTACCCAGAATAATGAACACAAAACCATACTGTAATGTAATTACTGGGTCTTGTCCAACACCAAGACAAATTGCAGTAAACTAGTAAAATTGCTGGTAAAGAAAAAAAGGAATCTCTAGCAAAAGAGCCTGTAACTTAAAAGGGAAAGAAAATTAGTTATTGTTAGACATTTCAAGGCAATGCTTTGGGTCATAAGAAAATAGAGTAACAGAGCGGCATATTTAAGATACTCAAGAAAATGTGAGCCAAGGATTTTAATTTATCAAAACTGATCTTCAGATAAAAAATAATTCATACATGAACTATTATTATCATGCAAATATATAGGGAAAATTATTCCATGAACTCTTCCTAAGGAATCTAGTAAAGAATGAACTTCAGACTGGAGAGACATTGATGTGATCTCTCCATTCCCATGGAGACCATGTCAGACATGGTCATGACTGATAGTGAGCATTCTCTACATGGAGACGTGTGGAATTGAGAATAAAGAGCAAAGGACATTTGTAATATGTACTAGCTATATGATCTGACCATATATATATAGCACAGACAAAAAGTAGGAGTCAGGGGGAATGAGGAGTATGCAGGAATAAATCCTGGCAAGTCATTAGGGAAACGTAAATCAAAAACACAATGAGACACCAGGTCACACTCACTTTAATGACTATGATTAATAATAATAGTAATAATAATAATAACGGACAATAACAGGTGTAGGTGAAGATGTGAAGATACTAGAATCCTCATATATTGCTAGTGGGACCATAAAATGGTGCAGCCACTGTGGAAAACAGTTTGGTAGTTCCTCAAAAAGTTAAAGAGTTACCATATGACCCAGTAATTCCACTCCTGGGTAGATACCAAAAGAACTGAAAACAGGTGTTCACCCAAAAGCTTGTGCATAAACATGCATTGTAGCATTATTTGCAACAGACAAAAGATGGAAACAACTTAAACGTCTGTCAACTGATAAATGGATCCACAAAGTGCAGTATATTCATACAATGGAATACTATTCAGATAAAAAAACAAAGTGCTTATGTATGTGACAACATTGATGAACCTTGAAAACATTATATTAAGTTAAATAAGCTTGATACAAAAGGCCACATATTGTAATGATTCCATTTATACAGTCCAGAGTAGGCAATTGCGTAGAGACAGAAAGTAATGTCCATAGGAAGAGGAGTCAGGTATGGGACTTAATTACTAATGAGTACAGGGCTTTTTTTCTTTTTCTTTTTTTTTTTTAGGGGGATGGAAATCTGGAATTTTTTTTAGTGGGGATGGAAATCTTCTGGACAGTGGTGATGGTTAGACAACTCTGTGAATATACTAAGAATCACTGAACTGCACACTTTTAAGATGATGAATTTTATGGTATGTGAATTATATCTCAAATTTAAAAAGTAAATATTGGCAGATTATAAAAATGATAGCCGAGCTTACATTACTCAGCTATTGGTACTGTTGTTTAGACTAATGTTTTGCAGACATGGTCTATGACCCACCTGCACTGGATCACCCAAGATAACTGATCAAAATGCATTTTCCTGGGATCTCACCCAGACCTCCTGAAACAGAATCTCTTGGAATGGGAAGCAATATAATCTGTATTTTTAGTAAGCCTATGGGTAATTCTTTTGTACAAAATAATGTTTAAAAACTCTTTTAGTAATTAAGATTATTTTTTATATGTAAAAAAAAATCTTTCAGTGAACAAGAGATGCCATGTGTCTACAAGTCCTAATAGGAAAAACAACTCTTAATTGCAGAGCAAAAGTATCATTCTGGGGTCTCCCTACATCATCTTCTAGGAATTTCCTTTCCCTCCCTCTCATGTTGAGCTCTTATCACCTGTACCCCACACCTTCCACCTACTCAATCTCTTGTTTTGGTGAGTCACTTCCTCCAGAGCTTCCCAAGAAAGAATACAGAGGAGAAGGGGTTTTTTTGGCACTTACATGCTTGAAAATGCGTTATCTGTCTATGGCCATACCACCCTGAACGTGCCCGATCTCGTCTGAAAATGCCTTAATCCACCCTGTAATTGTTTGACAGCCTGAGTTGAGAATTCTAGGTTGGAATTAATTTTTCTTCTAAATTTGGAGTCTTACTCTGCTGCTTTCTAGGTTCCATATTGCTATTGAGAAATCTGAAGACGTTGTGACTCCTGATTCTCTGTGTATGATGTGTTCTTGGTTTTTTTTCTCTTTTTCCTCTGGAAGCTTGTAATTTCTTCTCTTTGTCTCCTGTGTTCTGAAAGCTTGTGTTGATGCACTTTTACAAGATCTTTTTCATTCATTGTCCTGGGTACTTAGTGGGCCCTTTTAATTTACCATCTAATGCCTTTCAATTATGGGAAGCTTTCTTTAAATATTTTATTGCTATATCCCCCTTCTTTAAAAAAAATTACCCTCTCTTTCTAGAACAACTTGAATTTTTTTGCTCTATTTCTTAGGGAATATTCTCAATTCATGTTCCAAGTTTTCAAATGAGGGTTGCATTTCTGCTATATTTTAAATTCTTTGAGCTCTTTTATTAATCAAAATATTCCTTTTTATGGTAATCTGTTCTTGTTTCAAGATTGCAATATCTTATCTCTTAGAGGTTTATTTCTAATTAACATACTATGGGTTTCCACTAGATTGCTTTTTAATGTTCATTTGTTTTGTTTTCTATGTTTTATATTATATGCTTGGTTGTCTTATCATATTTAAGAGTGGAGGGATGAAATGCTAACGTAAAGCTCTGGAAACAGGAGGGGAACTGAAGCCCTTGGCTTTCTCTTTCATAAGATGACCTAACTAGGCTGTGAGTTGGGAAAACATTAATGACAGTATTATAAGTTGTCCCTTTCAGACTGATCAAACTGTCCAAAGACTCTACTGGTCTCCCCTTGGAAGATGGAGGCCTGGTTACCAGCTTTCTGGAACCTAAATAAATAAACAGGTAGGATCTAAACTTACAGGTAGACAATCTCTTGACACCTCTGGTTTTGGCATATTTTCCCCTCCCTCAACCATGACTATTGTCCCTCAGTCCATAGACACTCCCTTTTGTCTTCTCCAGAGAGGGGTAGGGAAGGATGTCAGTGCTTAGAATGCTAAGTGCTTAGGAGGAGATTTTCAGTCTTCCTTGTTTTAGCTGCCCTCACCTCACCTGCACTGATTCCATCCGCCCTGAGTGATGGGTTGGCCTTGACTTTCTCCGTGTTCTGTCAGGATTAGGTCATCTCAAATCTGCTCTATTCTTTTCTTCATCTATTAATTTTGCTGCTAATGACTCCTTTTACATTTTACTGCCCTTGGAGACACATGTCTTTAAAAAACAATGTTTTTACTATTATGTGATAGAAGGAATGGAGGTAGATAAATTCCATCTATCATCTTTATCCAGAAGTCTCTCTTAGTTTTTAAAATAAACGTTACTGGGGTGTGATGCATGTACATTAAGCTGCATCCATTTAAAATGTGCAATTTGATTAGTTGTGATGGAAGTCTACATCTATAAAACCTCCACCACAATTGAGATACAAAATATTTCCATCATCCCCAAAAGATTCTTTTTGCCTTGTTTGCAGTCCATCCCTCCCTCCAATGCCCCAGGCAACCCCTGATTTGCTTTTTATCACTGTCGGTTAGTTTGCATTTTCTATAATTTTATGTAAATGAAATCATACAATATATGCTCTTTTGGGGGGAGTCTGGATTCTTTCACTCAGCATAAAGATTTTGTGATTCATATATGTTGTTACACGTACCAGTAGTTAATTCCTGTATATTACTGAGTAGTATTCCACTGTGTGAATGTAACACAATTTGTTTATCCATTATCCTGTTGTAGGACATTTGGTTGTTTGCAGTTTGGTGCCATTGCAACTAAAGCAGTTATGAACGTTCGTGTACAAGTCTTTGCTTGGGACCTTTCATTAATTCTTAACTGAACTATTTCGGTTGACCTCTTCCTGGGTCTTACTGTCTCCAACCTCTCCCTATGCCAGTGCAGCCTACATATTGTTTGCAGAACATACTTCTAAAGGCACGGCTCTGATCCTATCACACCTTCAATCATGTATCATAGTCTACAAGTAAAAGTCAAAATGCTTTATTGCCAAGAACATCCACCTATCTTTCCACATCAGTCATAACCCACCCCTTAGCAATTTTCCTCTGTCCCTACCAAACCCCACTGTCCTCTAGCTGTACCTTCTACACTTTCCTGCCCCTACTCCCTGTTTCTTCCAGGAGAGCCTCCTCCCATCACTGCACATCAGATGTGCTGCAGCCTTTGCAGGTGTGGAAGAAGGGCCATTTCTGTCTTGATATTCAAGTTGGGTGTCTATCCCTCCTGTAATTCTCCATCACCTTTTCTGTGCCTCTCATGAACTCACAGCACTTTAAGTAGAGATAGAGGAAGCTCTCTGCTCTCTACTTAATGAGTAAACAAGTGAGTGCATTTATAATCCTGTGTATAGGATGCATTCAACACAATGTGGCTTACCCTGCATCATTGGGACATGAAATAAAACATATAAGTGAGTTATCCAGGGAGCTTAAATGTAATAGCACTTAAAATATTAAACTATTTTATGAAAATATTTCTAAAATGAGTTAAAAATGGCTCTGCCCTCTTAACCAGATTTAACTGAATATAATTTAGAACTTTTTTTTTTTTTTTTTTGAGACAGAGTCTTGCTCTGTCGCCAGGCTGCAGTGCAGTGGCATGATCTTGGCTCACTGCAACCTCTGCCTCCCGGGTTCAAGTAATTCCCCTGCCTCAGCCTACCGAGTATCTGGGATTATAGGTGCATGCAGCCACACCTGGCTAATTTTTTGTATTTTAGTAGAGACGGCGTTTCACCATGTTGGCCGGGAGGGTCTCGATCTTCTGACCTCGTGATCCACCCGCCTTGGCCTCCCAAAGTGCTGGGATTATGGGCGTAAGCCACTGCGCCCAGCCAATTTAGACCTTTTAAGAGGTCAGAGTGATCACTGTAATCGCCATTTATAGGTATGTGCCATAGTATAGGGATGTCCATGGGCAGTTGTGTGTGTAGAGCTTTTACCCCTTCACTAATGACCCCCTACAGCTATACTTATGTACTAGTATTTCCTTTCTCCCTTAGGCTATCATTTCTTACTGCACAGTGCCTGGTTCCTGCCTTATGTTATTCATAATTACCAGTGTAACGGCCTGTAGGGTAAAGAGAATAGGTTTTGTTCAACTGCATGGACTGATCAAACTCTTAGATATGGATAGATATGCGATAAAGCAAGAATGGTAAAATGCTAATAGTAGAACCTTGGCATTGGGTAAAAAAAATATTTCGTGTAAAATACTTTCAACTTTGCTATATCTATACAACATTTGCAAAATAAAATGTTGGGAAACAAAGCTCCTGTGGAAAAGGATTTTGGTTCTTTATCTTCCATCTTTCTCCTCCTGCACGTCTGGACCAAATGCGGAAATTGTTGTAGCTGTCTCATGACAGTGATGGCTGTTTTGTCACACTCAGGACCCAAGGAGCAGGAAGACAGAGGATCTGGGTCCCTGGTGCACTCCTCAAACAGCTACACCAGTAATTCCTTTTGCAAGCTCTTGCTGCAGGAGGCGAACCAATCCTCAACTGTCGGAGACAGTGTTGCCTGGATTTTCTAACTGATAAACTTGGATACTCTAGAAAAAAAAATACTTGTTTGAAAAGTTTTAAATTAAGATAGGTGGCTCATAGAGAGAGACAGCTCCAAAACATTTTTCTTTCCCCGGTGCCTTTTGCTATACACTTGCAATTTCTTCTTTGTGGCACAGCGTCTCATTAGATAGACATGGAAAGTGGTGGCCCAATTTTGAAGGGAGGATCTGGTGAACTCTTGAGCAGAGGACAGCAGCGCTCAGCAGGCTGTGGGGTTGGAGATCCCCTGATTCCATTTCGGAAAAGCGCCCCAGCCAAGCAGTTCAGAAGTCATTATTATGGACAAGGACGTCATGTTGGGCTGTGCACAGCCTCGAGCAGGGGGCCAAGGCAAAAGGGAGCGCAAAATCAAAGCTGTGATCCCTGGTCAAAGACTGGCCTCGGGACCTGGAGATTTCCTGAATAGGTGCTAATGCGAAACGACTTAGTGCCCCTGGTGGGGGATCCCGATTTTCTAGCAACATGTGCTCATGGCTAACTTTTAAAAAGTGAAGTCCTGAAGTGTGGTCTAATATCAGAGCTCCTTCTCCTCTTGTTAAAAAATAAACTACATTAAGAGTTCTCCTATTTTGATCCCAGAGTGATTTTTAAAATACATATTTATTAGGATTGTAGCACATTTGCTAGAAATGGCTCAGCAAAGCATTTCCTTTCCCTTCCCGTGCTGGGCCAGTATTTTCCACCTGCTCTCACTTCAATTCTGTGTCTCTTGAAGCCGGCTTTGCCCTAAGGAAAGGGGTCTCACTGCCATTGTTTACACATGGATGTGGCCGACCGGCTTCCTGTGACCGACCGACCGCAGCTGTGGGAGGCTAATTCTCCAACCTTGGAATGTCGGGAGGTGTGCGGAGAGCTGTTCCTCTTTCCCCCCAAGACAAAAGCTCTTTATAAGGATGCTTCCTGTTAAAGAGTGGGAATAGGATCTCAAGATTGCAAAGGTTTCTAGAACCTGGTCAGAGCTGACTCTGCTCAGTGCCTGTTGTTACAGTGAGGGCATGTACTTCCCTCCACTCAGGCCTGAGAGCTGTGTGTACCTCTGACTTCATGGTGTTTGCTTGCCTGTGACCCAGAAGATAGCATCATGTCATGGACCTGAAACCCCAGAAAGTGCAGCATGCTGCAGAGATGACTGTGCAGGTGTCTGCAGGTGACCCTGATTCTCACTGGGGCTCCCTGGGCTGATGCCAAGGCTGTGGGCCACTTAGAATGGCTGTCCTCTGGCCTCAAAGCTCTTGGATACACTTGCTGGGACACTACATGGAATGGGTTGAGAGAACCAGATCCTCTCTGGATAGGGGAGGAAGGCAGTTGAGGGACAACAGCAGCTTTCTGTTCAAGAGTCTGCCCAACCAGCCTTGGAGAGAGTAGCCCCAGCCTCCAGACCATAAGGGCTGCCCCTGTGGGTTAGGGAGATCCAGGGTGTGAGTCTCCCTTGGGAAAGGCTTCCTTCCCAGAGAGGTTTTCCTAGTTTACCTATTCTATGCTTGGATGTCTGATATGGTTTGGCTTTGTGTCCCCACCCAAATCTCATCTTGAATTATAATCTCCAGGTATTGAAAGAGGATCCTGGTGAGAGGTGATTGGATCATGGGGGCGGTTTCCTCCGTGCTGTTCTCATGATAGTAAGTGAGATCTGATGGTTTTACAAGTATTTGGCAAGTTCCTACACTCACTCTTCCCTCTCCTACCACCATGCGAAGAAGGTTCTAGCTCCCCCTTTGCCTTCTGCCATGATTGTAGGTTTCCTGAGGCCTCCCCAGCCATGCAGAACTATGAGTCAAACCTCTTTCCTTTATAAATTACCCAGTTTTGGGAAGCTCTATAGCAATGTGAAAACAGACTAATACAATGCCCAACTCACTGCCTTCAGCCCAGATCTCAACCTTCTGAGCTCAGACCCTGTTATCCAATTGCCTGCTGAACATCTCTTTACTCTCCTTCTTAATGAGAGGTCCAGGAATCACAGGATTTAGCTAACTCCAACTCAACCTTTAGGCCTCACATTAGATGTCCCTTCCCCCAGGAAGCCTTCCCTGACTCTCTCTATCCTGACAGGGTGCCCCTCTCCTATGCACCACGTGGGCCTGTACCTCCTCTATCACAAACCTTAGCATATTCTGCTGTGAGTCCTTGCACTGTGTCTCCTCCACTGGGCTGCAAGCTCCATGAAACAGAGGACTGCACCTCTGTTTTGTTCATGGCTGTATCTCCAGCACCTGGTTGGAGGCAGGGTGCCAAGGCAGTGCTCTGTAGATGTGTGTCCAAAGTGTCACTGAAGGAATTACTACGCCATCCAAGTCTGCACACAGGTGAGTTTGAAGTGTGACTGTTAATGGTAGTGCTTAACTCACAGGCTGGCTTCAAAGCCACTTCCAAAAGAGAAACTTGTAAGATGGTTGAGCCACAAAATTGAATAAACCTCCCAAGCTAATTGGGTCTCTGAGTGGGATTGCGCTCCTTTGAATAAATATGCTTTAATATGATAGTTTAAAAACAAAAACAAAGGGGTCTTGTTGAATTAGCCAAACCTCACACAATGACAACTCATGAAACACCAGGGCAGTTTTTTGCCCTGCAGTTTTATTCTGCATTTTGTTTTGTAGTTGCCTCTTCTTGCTTTATCCAAAGGCTAGAGGAATAAAGAAGTATGTGACAGATTTGCCATTGAGCAACTCTTTGCTTTTATCAATCTTGAGGTGGGTTTTTGTTTTTTTGTTTTTTGTTTATTTTCAGAAAAAACAAGGGAAGGAAAACAACCTTAGGAATGAATTACAAAGTATTCTCTCTGGGTGCCACATATATGAAAAAACAAAGGGGACTGGGTGGGGATAGAGAAACCTGAACAAATGTCTGCTGAATACCTACTATGTGCAAGGCAGTCTAAGCACTTACCAAGTGCTGTTCTAGACTTTTTTTTTTTTCTTTTTTGAAACAGAGTCTCACTCTGTCGCCCAGGCTGGAGTGCAATGGCAGGTTCTCGACTCACTGCAACTTCCGCCTCCCGGTTGAGGCGATTCTCCTGCCTCAGCCTCCCAAGTAGCTGGGATTACAGGCATGTGCCACCATGCCCAGCTAATTTTGTATTTTTAGTAGAGATGGGGTTTCATGATGTTGGCCAGGGTGATCTTGAACTCCTGACCTCAGGTGATCTACCCGCCTCAGCCTCCCAAAGTGCTGGGATTACAGGCATGAGCCACCGTGACCGGCCTAGACATTTAAAGTATCTAATTTCTTTAGTGTTTGCAATAAGTCTGTGAGGTAGGTATTTTTATCCTGTTTTATAGACAGGTGAGCTGAGATGCTAAGATGTCAGGGAGAAGGGGAGCAACAGAGGTTAAGTTACAGAATAGCACATGGTTGGGAGCTGGAGTGCTAGGATCAGACCTCAGACTCTTCAGATTCCAAGGTCATGCTTTCTCCACCACATTGCAGAAATTTTCAACCCTGATGACTGAAGCCGACTAGAGGTCGGTCTGCAAATTCGAGTTTGAATACCCAAGATTTGATGTAAAACAAGCAAGCTTTGATTAGTGGTCAGAAAATACTGTCAAAGAAAGGGTTTTCCTCCTGTCACCCCCCTTGTATGATTTATGTGAGGTTTGTTGCCTGTCACATTGGGGTTAAAACAGTCCCTAGCTATTCTGGTACCACAGATCAAGACGTGGGTCCCAAGTCACCCACTACATATGGTCAAGCACTTGGGAATCAGGGATTCCTTTAAGAATCTGAAAAAAAAAATGTATAGTCCCTCTTTAAAAATAAAATGCACAAAAACTTATATACAATTTAAGGAAGACCAGAAAGCCTTGGAGTTTGGGGAGTTATTCCCAAAACTCTAGGTCAAGAACCCTGAACTGGATGCTAGACTCTTCAATGACAATCTTGCTCCGTGTGTGTGTGTGTGTGTGTGTGTGTGTGTGTGTGTGTGTGTGTGCATGCGTGGTGTGTGGTGTGTGTGTGTGGTGTGTGTATGTGGTGTGTTTGGGGTGTGTGTGGTGTACAATGTGTCTGCTGTGTGTGTGGTGTGGTGTGTGTGTGTATGTGTGGTGTACAGTGTGTGTGGGGTGTGTGTATGGTGTGTGTGGTGTATGGTGTGTGTGTGTGGTGTATGTGGTGTATGGTGTGTGGTGTACAGTGTGTGTGGGGTGTGTGTGTGGTGTGTGTGGTGTATGGTGTGTGTGTGTGGTGTATGTGGTGTATGGTGTGTGTGTGTGGTGTATGTGGTGTGTGTGTATGTGTGGTGTACAGTGTGTGTGGTATGTGTGGTGTGTGTGTGTGGTGTGGTTGTGTGGTGTACAGTGTGTGTGGTGTGTGGTGTGCGTGATATGTGGTGTGTGTGGGGGGGTGGTTGTGTGTGTGGTGTACAGTGTGTGTGTGCATGGTGTGTGTAGTGTGTATGGTGTGTGCATGTGGTGTGTGTGTGTGCAGTGTGTGTAGTGTGTGATGTGTGTGTGGTGTATGTGTGGTGTGTGTGTGTGCGGTGTGTGTTTGGTGTGTGTTGTGTGTGGTGTGTGTTTGGTGTGTGTTGTGTGTGGTGTGTGGGTTCAGTGTGTGTGGTGTGTGTGTTCAGTGTGTGTGGTGTGTGGGTTCGGTGTGTGTGGTGTGTGTGTGCAGTGTGTGTGTGTGGTGGGTGCAGTGTGTATGTGTAATTACAGTAAATGCTCATTTAACATCATCAATAGATTATTGAAAATGGAAACTTCAAGTGAAACAACATATAACAAAACCAATTTTTTCCTCACCAACATTACAATAAAAACAAGAAATGATGTTATTTGAAGATCTACTGTACATAGTTTTCCTTAAAGTTGCAGTTTCCAACAACCTATTGACAATGTGAAGCGAGGACTTACTGTGTACATACAGTGGAGCACGAGGCAGAGAGAAGTAGAAAATAAAAGTTAATCATAGTCTTCCAGAATCTATTCTATAGCTAGAAATGAGCACTAGGCTTAGAGCTATTTGCATGTGTCTCCTCTGGTACTGCAGCCTCCTTGCAGGTTAGCCCTTCCCTGCTTGCAGCATTTGGCTTAGGGCCTCCCAACTTGCAGGTGCTTTTGGTAGGTATTTGTTGATGAATTAACTGATATTTTTGCAATTATTCAACCCCTTATCCAAGCTTATATCTAACCAATAGCAGATTACCCTGCATAAGCACAGATTACCCTGCAACATCATATCCTGGATTCTGGTCCCTGTGCTGCTGCTAATCAGACGGTGACACCTTGGTCAAGTCACTCCTGCCCTCTGGGCCTCATTCATTCATTTTGACTGGGCCTTGCTATGCACCAGAGGCTGAGCTGGGAAGTCACTGGGGTTACAAGATGGATGATTCAAGGTCTCCAAGGTCAAGAAGATCTGTCTTGTAGGAAGTCGTGAATATAAACAAGTAAGGGTGATATTTTAATTGTTTCACAATCATCAAGGCCTAGACACCAGCCTCTCAGCACACTCATCCTGGGGCCTCGCAGCCTGGTAGAGTCCTGCAAAGAAGCACAGTCAGTACCAAAAGACCATTGCCATGGTGCATGTGTGCGTCAGGTTCAGTAACCGCAGGACAAGATGCCTCAATGTTCTCAGTTGCCAAATCTGTAAAATGGGAAGTTAGATCAGAGCAGAGTTTAGTCAATTATAGCCCTGCCAGTGGATCAAATTTGACCTGCCAGTCATTTTTGTAAACAAAGTTTTATTGAGCACAGCCATGCTCATTTGTTTACATATTGTCTAGAGCTGTTTTTACGCTATAATGGCAAGAGTTGAGTCACTGCAACAGAGATTGTATGGCCCACAAAGCCTACAATTTTTACTCTCTTGCTCTTTACAGAAAGGTTTGCCAACCTTTTGACTAGATAATCTCTACTTTTCCTTTCATCACAATACCTCCATGACTTCCTAAGCAGGTAGAACACAGTTTGCATGAAATGTGGTTTTCTTTAAAGAAAGTCTTTGTGTCCCAAGCAAATAGTGAGTGGCATTTTCTGAGACAATGGGGACTGGAGACCAAGTCCTTGGAATACAGAATGGAGGCTCGGCTCTGTTCCTTGAGGAGACTATTTTTTATTCTGTACAAAAATTTCTGCTCATTGACTTGATGAACCCATTAGGGAATTGTTTACGAGTACCGGTTGGTGAGCAGGTACTTGCAATTAAAATGGACACTTCCAGAGAGTCACAGTTGACAAATGCACTCAGTCGTGTAAGAGC
The DNA here is from genome assembly GCF_028885655.2 of Pongo abelii. NCBI lineage: Eukaryota > Metazoa > Chordata > Mammalia > Primates > Hominidae > Pongo > Pongo abelii. The sequence goes on along the minus strand of NC_071993.2, from coordinate 125,318,082 downwards.
TGATCCACATGCAAACTGAGGGGTCTACTTGGCTTGTTAGGCTAGCTCAGAAGTCATCCATTCTGTATGGGGTTTTCTTTGCAAGACTCCAGAAGAAAGCAAGAATCAGTAGACTGGAACTGGGCTTACCCCAGGAAAGTCTGAGAGAAGCAGGCTCTGAGCAGTTCCTGGGAGGATCGGTGAAGCCTGGAGCAAGGAGAAAAACAAGCAATGCTAGGCTGAACTGCATTTCACTCTGGTCTTGTACCCTTCCTTCTCTCGGAGAATCCCTTCTGAATCTTTTCTCTTGACCCATTGAAGGCAGACTCCAAGTCACTAGACCTCTTATTTATCTTGGAACCACTGTGGGTGATTGCATTATTGTCCTTAATTTCTTATCCTATCCTGTATGCATCCTCTCCTAGTGGTTCTATAGCTCTCCCAGTATCTCCATGGGCAGAATGGCAGAATGGAGTTTCATGCTTCTTGAATTTGGGCTTGGCCATGTGACTTGTTTTGGATAATGATATATGGGTGGAAGTGATAGTAAGCTACTCTGCGCCTGGACTCATGTTTTCACTTGTTAGTTGGTACCTCTATAATCACTATGATGTGATAAACATGACAAGGTCAGTGCACTGGTCAATGAAGGCTGAAACCTGTATGATGTAGGGTTGCCTTGACCAACCATCAGAGCTGCAGTGGGAAACAGCTGCCAAGATACCTGATGCAAAACCCTCAGCTGAGCCCAGCCTACATCAGCCAAATCCCAGTAGACCAAAGATATGAGCAACAATAAGTCATTGATATCTTAAGCCACTGAGATCTGGGTGATTTGTAACACAGCAAAGCTAACTGATACCAACCTCCCACAAGCTCTGGAAAAAATGGTTTATCACAAAGCAAGATAACTATTACATGAAGGGGCCAGGGAAAGTCTACCAATGGATTACCAATGCATGGATTGGCATGGATTTACCAATGGTCTAGGCAAACACTAGACATGGATAGAGTCCTTCTTTATTCATGGATAAAGAAGGAGAATAAGGAGGTGGAAGGGAGAAAAAAAGAGAAAAAGAGGGGAAGGAAGTGAAGCAGAGAGAGAGAGAGAGAGAATATGGAGCAATTGATTGAGTAAAAAGAAAAGATGGGCCTGTAGCTTAAGAGAACATAACTGAAGATGCAGAAAAAAAATCAATATTTTGAAAAACGTTTATCTAAGGAAACAAAAGTTTTTGGATAGCTTCTGCTTGATACTTTCAATAAAATTTAAGAGAATATGGGCTTACAAAATTAAGAAATTAAATGTAAGATAAAACAACAGTGTTCACAATACGATCCAGGTTACGTTTTGAAAACACTTCCCTTTCTCTCTTATCTCCAAGCAGAATCGATCCCTCCTGTCCCTCTACCCGTAAAGAACCTTGTTCCCCTGCTAAAGTCAGTCAAGTAGTACCTGCTGTGTTCTATTATGGTGGGTGAGTTCCTGGGATGTTGTGACCTTTTTGAAGGAAGGCCTGTAAGTAGTGAAATTCCTCCTCTGATCTGCCATGACAAGAGAGACTGGGCACCCAGCAGAAACACACTGAAAGCCCCCTTTTAGTACTAAAATGACTGACACCCAGAAACAGGATGCTCCTATCACTAGCATAGAGAAAATGTAGAGTGGAGATGGGGATGCAGCACAGCTTTGGTCTTTGCTCTATCCTGAGTGATGTTGTTGAGAGCTGGTGAGCCGGAGACAAAAGCACCTGGCCACGGGTACAAGGCAATGATTCCTCTCTTGGTGCTGTCAGTCATCACTGATCCAACAATCTGTCACAATAACCCTCCCTGGGGAGGGAGAGAGGGCTTTCCCAAGCCTATGGAGAGTACAAAGGGAAGCAGGGCTTCTTTGACATTGAGAGGTTTATTGTTCCAGTCCAACACTTGGAATGTCTCCTGTTTTCTCTGAATGAAGTTTCCCTGGGTGGCCTTGGGGAGTCCTCATCATGGCTGGTTTCTCACATGGGTGTTTAGATGAAGCTTTCAGAGTGCCTGCAAAATGGCAGTAGGATTCAGTAGGAGGATGTGCCAGGGGCTCCCAGCTGCAGAAAGAGCCGTGTTCTAAAATCAGGAGCAGGGGCAAGGAGGGAGGCACAAGAAAAGCAGCCAGCATTTGCTTACCTTCTTAATGTGTCTCCTGGTCTGGCTGCTGATGTTTCAATTGCACATTAATGAGTCACTTTTTTCATATCCTCCTGCATGGTTCTAACCACTAGTAAGTAAACATACAGCCTTTGAACAATTGTTGAAAAAAGTACCACTTTTGGAGAATATGATCAGGCCTTTCTCATGATCAATCCCATCCCTCCACCCTCATCCCTGATTATGCTATTGCCCAGCAGATGCCTTTGCAACCTCAGCAAGTCTCTCTTTTTTGGTCCCCCTAAGAACTCATCTAAGTCTGGAAGAGGCCATGCCCACTAGGACACAGTGCTGGCCTTTGGTGCTTATATACATCTTCCCTGCTTGACCCTCCTAAGGTCTGTTCACAGTGGATGCCTGGGGAGATGAGGAGAAAAGGTATGGGAAGGGTGAGGTGCAAAACTACAGAAAGCCTCTGGCATGGATTTTCCTTGAATTTCTTTCTGTCTCCCACAGCCCACTGGGGCACCTCAGAACCCCACTGGGATGCACACTTGGACATCTCTCTGCATACCTGTGGGTGGCAGTGAACACATGAGTGTCTGCTTTATAAAGCCACCCCTGCTGACTCTGGCCCTGCTCCTCCACCTCTAAATGTGCAAAGCCCAATGTATCTATTGCTATTAGCTTGATGGTTCTGGCTCAGGGTCTGTCATCAGGTTGCAATCAAAATGTTGGCTGGGGCTGCAGTCGTCTGAAGGCTTGACTGGGGCTGGAGGATCCACTTTCAAGGTGTCTTAGCCACATGGATAGTAAATTAACTGTGGTTATTTGTAGGCAGTTTCAGTTCCTCCCTACATGGGCCACTCCACAGTGCTGCTTGAGTCTCCTCACAGCATGGCACCTGGCAAGTGAACCAAAGTAAGTGATCCCAGAGAGCACAAGGTGGAAGCTGCAGTGACTTTGCAACCTACCCTCAGAAGTCACACCCTATCATTTCCTCAATGTGCTATTGGTTGCATAATAGCCCTTTTCAGTGTGGAAGGAACTATGCAAGCGCATGAATGACAGGAGATGAGAAACACTGGGGGCCATATTGGAGGCTGGCTACTATACTTAGTGATATAGTTTGGATATTTGTCCCTGGTTAAAACTCTTGTTGAATTGTAATCCCCAGTGCTGGACATGGGGCCTGGTGGGAGGTATCTGGATCATGGGGGTGAATCCCTCATGGCTTGGTGCTGTCTTTGTGATAGTGAGTTCTTATGAGATCTAGTCATTTAAAAGTGTGTGGCACCTCCTCTCTCCTTCTCTTGCTCTGCTTCCATAATGTGATGTGCCTGCTCCCCCTTCACTTTTCACCATGATTGTAAGCTTCCTGAGGCCTCCCCAGAAGCCAAGCAGATGTTAGCACCATGCTTCCTGTACAGATTGCAGAATGTGAGCCCAAATAAACCTCTTTTCTTTATAAATTACTCAGTCTCAGGTTTTTCTTTACAGCACTGCAAGAATGGCCTAGTTAACTTAGGGTATGAGATACTTGCCTAGTGTAAGAATTTTTTGAGTAAACAATAGTTGCTAACACATATCCTGTATTTGCTATGTGCCTGTTGAAAGTGCTTACATGTGTTAATTCATTCAATCTTCCCAACAACTCTATGAGGTAGGTACTACTATCCTCATTTTATAAATGAGGAAACTGAGGTACCAAGAGTTTAAGTAAGTTTCCTAACATTATTTACTTAGTATATAGAAAACCCAGGACTGAAACTTAGGTAGACTGACTTTGGAAGCCATACTTGTAAGCCCCGTATATCCTGCCTTTTGGCCATATTAAACTCTGCCACCATGGCTTGGTTTGCAATTGTTTTGTGGGGGTGGGAAAGGAAATCTCAAGGATAGAAGAGAGCCAAGGTCTTGTTTGCAACTGTGAATAGCACATGTAAGAGTCCAGAAGCTCCTGCTCTACCAGTAAGATGATGATCTACACAATGACTCCTGTTGTACATCCCTGTAATGACAGCTGGCTCCCTGGCTCCCATCAATGTGCAGTAACGTCCTCAGGATGACTTCTGACAGTGTGCATATGCCATGACCAAGCCGCTGGAACATCTTCACACCTCCCTGGAATAGAATGCAATTACTTTTTCCCTTTAAATAAACTTTTCAAGCCAATCTATTAAATGGTTATCTGCTGTCTGCTCCAGGGAGTGCAGGCAGATGGAGAGCTGGGCTGGGGTAGACCAGTTGTAGATTCACACACACATATACACACACACACACACACACACTTGAAGTCCTGCACGAGGTCACCTACAAAGTCAGGCCACCTCTTCCTGGGACCTTGCTCAGGTTTTGGTGTCTCAGAAGATGCTGCATTACCAACCTTTGAGGAGAAAACCAAATGGGCTTGTCACAAAGAAATATAAAGTGTGACTCAGAGCAGGGAGCAAGTGTGGAGGGAAGGGCCTGGAGAGGACAGTGAGTGGGAGAGCTGCCATTTGGGCTGCTCTGGCTTCAGAACCCTGCTTTGCTTTCTCTCCTTTTAGCTCAGGAGATGATTGCACATGTGGCTCACAGCTGACTCTTGCAGGATCTCAGATAAATGATGAGAAGACAGGTAACACCTGGGCAACTTTTTATCATTCTGTGTGGATAGAGGTTGGGGCCAGATGGCCTCTCTCCTCCTCCCCCATTATTTATGGAAGGCTTCACTTACTTTCCAACAGGAAGAAGCAGGAAACACTGGGATTAAGTGTTCAGGGACAGAAAACAATGTGCACAAGCACGCGGGTTCTGGTAAGCCAATGAGTGTAGACATGGTTACCGCCCCCCAATCGCCACTCTTCCAAAAGCCCTCAGCTTGGGTCTGATTAAGGACTCTCTGAAGGTCATTGTAACAGATAACACTCCCACAGCACTTTCTCTGAGCCAGGCGCTCTTCTCAGGGCAACACACAGCAATCTTTTGAGGAAGATGTGCTACTATTCCCATTTTACAGGTAAGGAAACTGAGGCACAGAGAGATTAAGTAACCTGCCCGCATGTATCCAGCTATATAAGTGAAAGAATCCAACATGTGGATCTAGAGTCCATGCTCATAACCACCACTCTCCAACACTCCGCAGAGCAGAAGCACCCTTGCGGTCATCTCACTCAGCATTTCTCCAAGGCCACTCTCTTCTAAACCACCTTAATAATCTCTGCAATATCTGTAGTTCCACCTCTAATGTTATTTACTTAAATTTTTTCTTTTAATAATTCACTATGTTTACTTGAATTCATTTATTTTAAAAGGAGTCTTGATATTCCTGCTAGAAATGAAAAATCAGCATTTGCCATAAATAGAAAGGAAAAGTCAAAACAAATTCAGTGAGAATAATGCTATTAAATGTTTTCTAGATCCTGTTGCTCACCCATGTCCCAAAGCCCTGGGCTCCTAGAAGGAGGGATGAAAGAGAACAGAAAAGGGCATAGCACTTGCAGACTTGATTCCATGGTGTCCTGTGCTCTCTCTGGGACTTTGCAACTGCCTTGCTTGCCTCTGACATTGTGAGGAAGCTGGGTGAAGCCAGTGCTCTCTTCTCATCACCAAGAAAACAGGCTCAGAGAGGGGAACTGCTATGCCCAAGAGCATGCTAGTGGCCAAGCCAAGACCAGCACTCATGGCCCTGACTCCCAAGCCTTATTGCCCCCCACACCCATTTGTAGACATTTTCACACAGGCCTCACCTACGAGGTTACTCACCTTGTAGGGTTAACTCATCTCCCACATCTTGACTCTGGCTTTGCCACGTCAGCTTGCCCTCGGGATCCCACATTTCCAGAGGAATTATAAGCCCCTGCTGTCCTGGCTGTCACCACCCATTCTGCAGATAGCCCCCGGCCATGCGTGATGGGAGTGGGGCACTGACCTTGGAATCAGGACCTCTCGACACCGCAGAGGCTGCCTCTCACTGTGGCCTGAGGCAATTAGCTTCTTCCAATCTGCCAACCCATCTATAAATTGAGGCTGATTGTGCTTTTCCTGCGTACTGCTGAGGGTTGCTGTTAGAATCCAGGTGAGATCATAGATTTGAAAATGCTTGGGTAATAAACACTGCCCTAAGAATGCAAGTTCTTATTCACTCTGACATTCAGTTATCTGGCATCCACAAGTGATGAGACCCATGAAGGAAGGAAAAAGGCATTTGGATAGACAAAATAGATATATTCAAGTTGACCCATGCATTCCTGGGGCATCTTATCCTGCCACGTTGTGTGCCAGGTGCTGGCTGGGTGTAAGGAATACAACTAGGATCCCCTGTGGCCTCCCACTTGGAGAGATTCACAACGTGTAAAACACAAATGCAGCGTATAAAAGTGACTTGCTTCTTCACGGTACACCCTAGCCAGACCCAAATCTAACAGGTTTGGTCACCTGTTTTTCTAAATCACATGACTTCACAGCTAACACATGAGGAGGAGGAAGAGGCTGTTTCTGGGGCAAGGCAAAACTGCCCTGCTAGAGAAGATGGCTGACTTGGAGGAAAGAGATAAGTAAACAAAGAGTCTGGACTTTGTGCATTGAAGTCTGGGGTCATTTAGTGCAGGGGCACAAAACTCGCACAAAAACTTGCAAATTTCATAGGCCCCAAGGTTTGCAGCTTTTCAGATTATAGTAACAAATAACCCATATTCATAACGATCTCCTGAATCGAGGGCTTTGCACTTGGTTTTCTCTCTGTCAGCCCGACTCCTCCTCTGCTTCAGGCCTGTACTCAAATGACCCCAATCTCAGCGAGGCCCAAACTCTGACCACCTTGTTCTATATTGCACCCCACTCTGGCTCTAGGAGCACCTCCTCTGTTTTTTTTTTTTTTTTTCATAGCACTTGTTATCTTCTGACACACTATTGTTATCTATCATCTATCTATCTATCTATCTATCTACCTACCTATCTATCTATCTATCTATCCATCATCCATCTATCCAGCTCTGTCTATCTCTCCTACCATCTGTCTGCCTATCATCCATCTCTCTATCCATCTATCATCTATCAATCTATCTATCCATCCATCCACCTATCTATGTGTCTATCTATGTATCTATGGATCTATCTATATCTATCTATCATCTATCTAACTATCTATCTATCTATCTATCTATCTATCTATCCATCCATCCATCCATCCATCTATTTATCCATCTATCTATGCTTTCATCCATCCATGTTTCTATCTTTCTATCTACCCATCCATCTATTATCTATTTATCCCTCTGTCTATCCATTCATCCACCCATGTATTTATCTATCTATCTATCTATCTATCTATCTATCTATCTATCTATCTATCTATCTATCTATCCATTCATCCATCCATCTATCCATTCATCCACCCATGTATCTATCTATGTATCTATCTATCCATCATCTATCTATCTATCCATCATCTATCTATTTATCTATCTTCTATATATCTGTCATCTATCTATCTATCCATCCATCCATCTATTTATCCATCTATCTATGCTTTCATCCATCCATGTTTCTATCTACCCATTCATCTATTATCTATTTATCCATCCATCTATCCATTCCTCCACCCATGTATCTATCTATCTATCTGTCATCTATCTATCTATCTATCTATCTATCTATCTATCTATCTGTCTGTCTATCTATCTATTCATTCATCCATCCGTCTATCCATTCATCCACCCATGTATCTATCTATCTATGTACCTATCTATGGATCCATCACCTATCTATCTATCGATCATCTATCTGTCTATCATCTGTATATCTGTCATCTATCTATCTATCTATCTATCTATCTATCTATCTATCTATCTAATCATTTACTGTGGCTTTTGTGTGGCTCCCTCACATTTTTGCTCCATGAGGGCGAGGATTTTTTTTTTTTTTGCCTGAAAGAGCCCGTGGCCTGAGCATGACGTGAACTCTCTCATCTTTACATCTCTGTGGCCTGGCCCCTTCTCAAGGATCTCTTGAGAGAATTTCCCACTGAAAAGCTTCTAGAAAGAAACAGGTTGAATTTGGCTTTTATTTTTTTTGTCATTTGTCCAATTTTCTTTGACTCTTTTTCTATTTCTTAGTGAATTCTTTACAAAGTCATTTACAAGATAGTCAGGATCCCTATGACATGAGTGACATAAAGAGGAAGAAAAGAGTTGGTATTGCAATTTACTCACCCATATGTATCTGTTTAAAAAAACTATAAAGGCAAAATTTAAAATTAGCAAACAAAAATGCCCCACATAACTTAAGCGCTTTTTAGAAATACTGTTGCCATAGCAACTTGAGGCCGATCCTGGTGGTCACTTTGTGCCCAATTCTATTGAAGCTGAAAATTACCATGGTCTTGTACGTATGCTCGGCCAGCACAGTAAAGACCGGGTTACAGAAAATTAAAACTTTTAGGTAGTGAAATTACTTTTACGGAAGCAAAGGAAACCTCTCAAATCTAAGTGTTTTTCTTCTTAAAAAAAAAAAAAGCATAATTTGTCGGACATTAAAATAACAAAAGGGCTTTGAGAAAGGATTATGGGTTTCTGATGTCTCACCACTAGAATAGATTTACTTTCTATCCGACTGATGTTGTAATCTTGCATTCTGAGGTAATGTTTTAGCTCTTTCTCTTCACATAAATAAAGATTTCCATGATAGCTCTTCATTCCTTTCTGGAGATTTCCTTTGGATTCCGCTCCCTTGGACTCTCAGACTTATGAACTGTTTCACTGGGCCGGCGCACAAATTGGATGCAGAACTTGTCTCGGGCAGGGAACTCATTACCAGAGGTTTGTATGGCTACAAGCTTAAAATGAAAAAATGCTGAAAGTTTGGAGAGCTTGAATGGAGACGCTCAGCATCGGATGCTTTTCCTAACCAGGGGGAGGAGAAATTCAGTTTTTGAAATGGAGAGTTCAAAGTTCTGTTCTTAAACCAAAAGGCGCCTGGCCCTGGAATTTCTCTAAGCTCAAGGCTGCAGATGAATACTTTCTTGCGGGCAATTCCCATTTCAGAAAGAAAGCGCCTATGTTTACAACCCTGGCTTGCCTGCTAATCACATGCACCTCTTTTCCCCCCTTGGATCTCAGGCTGACTCGCCTGCAACTCTCTCCGGGCAGCATAGATTTAATTGGGGCTCAATCTCTTTAAAAATTCACATATATATTCCTTTCCATGTAAAGCAACTGCAGAAACTAGCTGGGCTTTGAATATCTTTTGAAGCCGAAACAACTGTGTGTAAATAAAGGGCTGTTATTTACCAACAGGGGAACAAAAAGCCCTGGGTACACCCTCAGCTCCCAGCTCCCGGAGGACTTCTCTCCCCAGCAACTTCATACTTATTAGCTTGATTGCCAACTTGGGTTTATTATTCACAAACTCACCCTGAGCTTGGCCTTTGAATGCAAAGAAAAAAATGGTGTTTATGTTCCAGATTTTTTGGCTTTATTCTCATGACTGAAGTAAATGATGAAGTATTTTCTGCCTCAGCAGAAGCAGCAGGGAGGAAGTACACGTTGTAATTACCTTAAACAAGCAGGCCATGGAGACGGCTTCTGGAACTGCGTGGAGGGGGCCCCAGAGGAGGTGGGGGACACCAGGCTGTTGGGTCTACACCCAGCCTTCTGTATCTCTGCTCACTTGGACAATAAAGGAGGGACTGCCTTGCAAAGGCGGCCTATGCCCAACCAGCAAAACACATCCTATTAATTGGGTGTTACTTGGGTTATTTTTAAAGATGAAATAAGATCCCAGCACTTTGGGAGGCTGAGAAGGGAGGATCACTTGAGGCCAGGAGTTCCAGACCAGCCTGGGCAACATAGCAAGGCCCCTATCTCTACAAAAATTTAAAAATTAGCTGGCATGGTGGCCCATGCCTGTAGTCCCAGCTCAGGAGTTCGAGGTTGCAGTGAGCTATGATTTTGCCACATCAGGCTAGCTGGCAGAGAAAAGCCCTGTCTCAAAAAAAAAAAAAAAAAAAAGAGAGAGAGAGAAGAAAAAAAAGGAAATGTTTAAAAGAAAATAATTTGTATTTGACCAACACAAAATGACAGGGGTAACTCCTCTAATTTTTCAAAAAATGTTCTATTACAAACTCATCACAGTAAACACAAATCGGAATCAAAAATATCTTTGGATAAATACTTGGATCAGAAAAAAATCAGACAATTATCAAAAGTACAAGTAGTATTCAATGTTTGACCTCAATAATAATCTCAAATTCTGATTTGGAGTTTGGTTCCAATATCAACTTCCCCCATAGTCACTAAAAATAAATAAATCAACTATGTCTTCATTTTATTCTCAAAAGCATTTGCCCTTGGAACTTAGGCTTAAAAAATATTTTTTACTAAATACAGCCTACAAAGCTTCTCTAGCAAATAACGATGCCTGGTTGGCCTTGTGCAGCCAGTGACAAGTGCCGGTGACTTTGGCCGTTGCTGTACTCCTCCCGCCTCCAGATGGTGCTGAACCTCGTACCCCATGCTCTCTCCTTGTTGTTTCTCCCCTTTGAGAGGGGTGGCAAATGTGTTTCTCTTAGTTCCTCCTCCACCAAGTGTGTGCGGTGTTCCTTCCACTACCAATTAATGTGAGAATAGAGAATCAAAGAGGGTATTCCTCCAAAGAATTGTTTTTGAAGAGTGACAAATTAATCCCCTCGGATATGCCTGGAGACAGGCAAGATATCTTCGGTTTTATTTAGCAAAATTCTGCAATTAGATGTGCAGAAGTTCCATTTTTAGTAAAGATTTTGTTGACAAATTTCATCCACTTCAGAACACACACACACACACACACGTACACACACGCACACAGTGCCAGGGAACAATTCTGAAAAGAATGTATTTTTGGACAATTGAAAAATGACTGCACCAAGTTCTGCTTTTTCCCATGCCCCCCAGTATCTTCTCCTACCCACCACCCCTAGCTGCCCTGGCTGCTGGGCCCCAAAGTGAGAGATGGGCTCAGGGACTCCTCAGGGTGAATGCTGCTTTAAAGACAGAATGCGGGCATCTCTTCCCTCATTTGAGCCCTAAAATAACCCTGAGAGGTATTATTATTGCCCCCACTTCACAGATGAATAAACTGTGGCTCAGAGTAAACCACTATGGCACTTAAGTGGTTTACTCAAGTCACACAGAGAGTAAATGCTGGAGCCTGAATTCAAACGCAGATGGTTTCAATCCAAATCCCAACCTCTTTCCACCAGTTCTCCTGACTTCCTGCAGATTTCATGGAAATGAGAATGAAAGTTGGACCTTGCAACTCAAAGATCAATATACGGAATGGAAGATAATTAATTACAGGTAATGCTTTAAAGTTAAATACTTCATTTTTGCTTAATGCTCACAGAATTAGGACATTAGTTTCTCATAAATCAATGCCCTTCAATCAATTATGCTTTTAGAAATAAACCCTGGGAGTAAGCCATAATCAGGTGAGCTAAACATGCTAGCCGCTGAGGTCTTTTTTCCCCACTTAAAGAAGGTAGCTTACTTAGGGCAATGTCATTGAAACTGGCACATCTTTGTGCCTTTCTTCCCACTTCACATTGTGCCAATCCCCCCTCCCCAACCTTCCTGCTACCGGTTCAGAAACTGGTGCCCATGGCATATAATTTGCTTTGTTTTTGCGCCAGTTCTTTAAATCATGATACTTTGGCCAGACTGCATCAAATCACATCAAGATGTGCTTTTTGTCTTGGAACCCTCAGGGGGAAGGGAGAGGAACTGACATCGCTTGGGCCTTCTCCACATCAGGCACTGTGTACTGAGTTACAGTACTCAATCTTCCCAACAGTGCTGGGTGGGAGGAATCGTGATTCCTATTTCATGGATGCACAAGTCCAGTCTCCAGAAAGTTAAGAAATTAATGTTCTGAGGGCACAGAGTGAATGAATGCAGGACTGTCTGTCGTGCCCTTCCAGCCTTCCACACAGCCACCTTACCAGCAAATCAACAAGTGCATGCAATGAGGTGCTTGAACAAAATGTTCTCGAGAGAAGCTTGGCTGCTACAATCTTGGAAGACAGGCACTGTGATCAGTAGTCACTAATCCCTTTGTCAAGCCTGTTTTGCGGGTGGGAAATCTGCAAAAAGGCAAGTGATATACCCAAGGTCTCTCTACATTTCCTTAGTAGAGAAGGCAGAATTCACACAGTGGTCCCTTTTCTTTCATTCCATGCTCTTTACACATAATACAGATTGAGCATCTCAGATTCAAAAATCCAAAATCCGAAATGCTCCAAACTTCAAAAGTTTCTGAGCCCTGTCACAAGTGGAAAATTCCACATCTGACCTCATGTGACAGGTCATGGTCAAAACTTTGTTTCATATACAAAATTATTTAATATATTTTATAAGATTACCTTTGGGCTATGTGTATAAGATGTATATGAAACATAAATGAATTTCGTGTTTAGACTTGGGTCCCATTCTCAAGATATCTCACTAAGTATATGCAAATGTTCTAAAATTCAAAAACAGTCTAAAATCTGAAACACTTCTGGTCCCAGGCATTTCAGTTAAGGGATACTCAATCTGTACCATGTTTCTGTCAATATCATTTAAATTCATTACAGTCAGGTGGATTAAAGAATAACAAGACTATGGCTGAAAATGAGGGGTATCTCTCCTATGAATCCAGCACCAGCAGAGGAAAAGGAAGATGTTTGCAGATCGTCACTTAACACTGAAGATTTAGTATCCATTTCTCACGGATCAAAACATCAATTCCTTCTTTTGTACCCAACAGTCCTGTTGAACACTGGCTGAGTCCCCACTTGCAGCCCCTAAAATTCTATTAGGGCTTTAAACATTTCTTTAGGTCACATCGTTGGGTGTAGTGCCCTAGTCTTCTGTTTTTTTAGTGTCTGTGTTTGAGCAACATGCAAGAGGAAGCTGACGGGGTACTTAGCCAAAGACACGACACTTTTCCAGGGCCAAGTTGTTATATGCTCAGCCAAGCCTGGATATCAGAGGACAACCGGAAATGGGACCAGAGCATTTACGTTGTCCAGTGGTTGCACTCTATCTTGCCTTGTTCAATGAGAGGACAGTGACGTGCGGGAATGTGGGGCACCGCCTGGCAGTCCTGGCATCCATGCCTGGGGCATTTCTGCCCCAGTCAGGCCCCAGTTGGTTGCCTCTGACAGCCAGAATACAACTTGCAAGATTTGAGGTGATCCAGGTTTCTGTATGATGCCCTCTCCTGTAAACCTTCTCAGAGCCCCCTGGGGTCTCCAGAATTGCTACCTGGCCACACTCCAGTGTTTTATGGCCTGGTCCTCTTGGGCTGTGTGAATACCAAATGTGATGATTAACAGCAAGAGCTCTGGATTCTGGAAAACCAGGTTTGATTCTTAGCCACTTAATTGCCTTGTGATCTTGGACAAGTCACTTAACATTTCTGAATTTTAGCGTTCTCATCTGTAAAATGGAGATAATAAGACTACTTATCTGGCAAGGATTATGTGAGATCACATAGATAAAGTACTCAGTGCCTGGCACATAGTAAGTGCTGAATAAATGCTAGATTATCATTTTTGTAAGCTGTTTATTTTGAATATATGGCTTAAAGAATATTAGGCTTAAAATTGTGTAAAGTGTACATGCTACATGGCGAACCTTGAAAACATTAGACTAAAACAAGTCAAACACAAAAGACCACATATTATATGCTTCCAGTAATATGAAATGTCCAGTGTAGGCAAATCTGTAGAGACAGAAAGCAGATTAAAGGTCTCCAGCAGCTGGGGGAGAGGAGAATGAGGAATGACTGCTTGATGGGTACAGGGTTTCCTTCTGGGGGGTGAGGAACATTTCTGAAATGAGATAGAGGTGATGGTTCCACAACACTGTGAATGTATTAAATGCTGTTGAATAGAATACTTTAAAATGGTTAAAATGGTAAATTGTATGTTATGTGTATTTTGCCACAACTTTCAAAAATTGTGCAAAGCAGACCCACTTCATACATATATTTCTCTGATTGCCTCTTTTCTTCGAGATCACATTATTTTCCTTGAATTCATAGAGGCAGGATAAATTTCTGTATCACTTACTCGAAAGGTTAATGTATCAGAATACGACGATTTTGAATTTTGAATAGTGCTTTATCCTTTATACCCACATTAAACCATATTCCTCAGCATCCTGTGAGGTGGGTAGCAAGTGACATTGTGCCTATTTTGTAGATGAGAACCTTCAGGTGCAGAGAAGTTAAGATCAGTCGTGGTTGTTAGAAATGCTTTTTTTTTTTTTTTTTGAGACAGAGTCTCACCCTGTCACCCAGCCAGGCTGGAGTGCAGTGGCACTGTCTCAGCTCACTGCAACCTCTGCCTCCTGGGCTCAAGCGATTCTCATGCCTCAGCCTCCCCGGTAGCTTGGATTACAAGTGTGTGCCACTACGCCTGGCTAATTATTATATTTTCATTACAGATGGCGTTTCACCATGTTGGCCAGGCTGGTCTCGAACTCCTGGACTCAAGCAATCCACCCACCTCAGTGTCCCAGAGTGCTGGGATTACAGGCGTGAACCACTGCGCCTGGCCTGGATCAGTGCTTTTAACTTCATTTTACATGACACAGATTTCTTTATAGAGTGCATTTTATATTACATATATTACCCTGTTTCTATGTTATGTTGATTCCTGGCTGACTCACGGGAGGGAGAGATTGTAGCTGGGTAGAGGAGTTTGCATTTGGATTGGTGGCTTGCTTTGTTAAATGAAAATTACTGCCTTCACTAGGGTCCATTAGCACATCAAAATGGTGCTTGTTGAGTCAGGAAAAGTGATACATTATGCTTGCATTTATTCTTTAGTCCCCAAAGACTAATTGTTGGTTTGTGTTTTTAAACACCCTTTCAAGTGTTAAAGCCCCTAATGAGTTAAATTAACAAACCATTAGGCTTAAGAATAGTGGTGTGACTGTGGACACAGTGTTCCAATTACTGATGCCGGACACCAGGATGCCATGGTGAATGCAACACTACAAATCCCTCTATTTCTAATGCTACTGGACACTTGGCAAAGTGTTTACCCTGCATTGCTGTGTGGTCCATATGTTAATCCTTTGCCATTTTACAGATGAGGACACTTAGAAGCTTAGAGATGTGAAGTGGTGTGCCAACTCAGAGCTAGTAAGGGACATTTGCATGTAAGCTCTGAAACACCAGAGTCCCCACATCACCCTAGAGAACACCTGTTTTGCAGATGGCACTTGGTTTGGTTGTGGGCATATGCACACTTTTTGAATTTCAAATA
The DNA here is from genome assembly GCF_028885655.2 of Pongo abelii. Lineage (NCBI taxonomy): Eukaryota > Metazoa > Chordata > Mammalia > Primates > Hominidae > Pongo > Pongo abelii. Next base: position 125,302,700 of record NC_071993.2, on the reverse strand, counting down.
TAAACTGCCTGGGGCCTACCTCAGTACTGGCTTGAAAGTGATCTACCACGTTGCCACTTAGAGATCGAACTTAGCTGCTAAGCACAATCTCTTCATGCAACTCAGGGACTCCAAGGAGACCATTATAAGGACCATAGGATGTTGTTACAAGAGATGTGTTGGGGCTGCCCCTAAAATCTGATGAGGTGCCCAGCTGCTGTCTTTGAATGGATGGAAACCCAACCCCACTGTGCAGGGATAATGCAGCTGCCACAATGGGAACATCCAGAGACATCCTCTAAGTGAAACTGTTCACAGGGCCCTAGCATACCTGTTTCAAGCTGATGTTACTAATCTTAATTATCACCATCATTTTAGCTTCCTTAATATTGGATGCTTAGCAGTTCAGTTAAAACATTTTCTTAAAATACTTTAAATGTGTATTTAAAACATCGAATCATCTCAACTGTCATATGAGGATAGTACTATTATTTTCCTGCCTTGCAGCAGAAGATGTTGAAGCTCAGTGCAGTCGAGTGGTTTTCCTGAAGTCAGAGTGGCCACTCCTCACACAGTCTCCTGGGGCACTTTGCCTGAGATGTCTCGGCTGGACCTCTCCTTTGGGTCGTTCGAGCTTTATTGCTTGTCTGCATGATCTTGTGCAGTCAGGTGAGCCCCAGGTGTATCAGATTCATCAGACTTTAGCAAGCCAGCACCAAAGCTTACCCGAGATGGCCAGCAAGAATGAGTCAGAAGGAGGTTCAGGTCACTGACATGGCCTAAATCAACCACAAACAGACCCTTGTATTTTAGGACAGTGGGGAAAGGAGCCAGGAATCACTCAAAATCAAGGGCTTCTACTCTGTGGGACATGTGTTTCTGTTGCCTTTCGTAAAATGAGTGGATCCTGTCTCAAGTTTTCTAACTAAAGTCTAGCTCCCCAAATTCAGCCTCAACACCACCTATCTTCTAGTGTGAGCAGCACACCGCTAATGGGGGCTGCTTGCTGCTAGGGGAATTTGACTTCTTCTTAATATGGAATAATCACTATTACCTCTCAATTACTTAACAAATAGAGAAGCACAGGGCCATGTTATTTCAAAAGAGCCTCCTGAGAGTAGGGCTGGAGATCTCCAAATGTTACCCGGAATTAGCTAGGAGAGGGCAGGTGATCAGATCTTTTAATATCTACCCAGGGGAAAATGCACATATTATGTACTAATAACTCAGGCAGCGCCTTAACTATTCCTCACCCTCTTACTTTAAGCGTAGACCTGGGAAACACCCTCCTCCTTCTCTTCCTGCTAAGAAATAGTTAGTTAAATAGTAAGTAAGAGGATTCATCAGGTCCCTTCGGTCACTAGCAGTGGGGGTGGATGGGCTGTCTTCCTCTCAAACTTAGTAGACTCACTTCTTGGCTGGAGATCAAATAGCAGTTTGGTAGAGATGTAAAAAAATGAGAAGAAAAAAATCATTAAATTAAGTAGTGGGGAAAAAAAAAACAAGTTAAATGGGTTGGTATTGTGCAGACAAAACCCACCACCCTGGGTTGTAAGCCATCTCCCTATCCCCTTTGGAACTATAGTGACTATCTTCTATTTGGGGGTTTCTCATAAGTCAATATTGTTAAAATTCTATGAAAAAGATGTTTTGGGTGAGTTAAACATAGTCCATTTTCTTGAAAAATACATTCTTTCCCAAGACAATTTTTTTAGCATCTTAAACCAGCATTGTTTCCTATGAGAAAGTAGGAGTGAAAATAGACCTTTAGGTTTATTTCCAAGATTTGATTAAATGTAATGTAGAATTGCAACTTTGAAAGGAGCTTCGGTTTTTCTGCTGGCATGAGAACTAAAATTAAATTTGGGTTAACTAAAAGTAAAAAAAAAAATAACTCAATGTGTAATGAGGATTAAATGTTAGGGACCAGTCTGCCCACGAGACTTTCGATTTCATTCTGCTCAGCATCTCTGAATGTTCGGAACAGAAGGCACGCTTTACATTTACAGGAGCACGGAGACTTCAGGTATTCTGCTCACTAGCTTTGCGTGGGTCTTTACGCTGAGTGAATAACTGTGCATTTGTTGTAGAATCAAGGACTAAAGAAGTAAAGGGGAGAGGAGATTACCCTTTCAGAACCCCAATTCCCACTAAACCAAAGGTAAGTTCTTTGTAACTATTGATCAGGAAATAAATCCCCTTTTATTATTCCACAGATGCAGGAAAACCTTTTCTCCTTCTGCTATTTCCCAACTCTTTCTACAAATACATAGTTTATACTGACTTTGCATTTCTTCTTACAGACCTGCTAATTCTGAACATTTATGACCTCAATTGCTTAATTCCACCCCCCACCCCACCCCAGGAAAATGGCAAGTGGAAACACCCCAGCTGGTGAGTTAAACTTTGTCATCAAAAAATATTCCAAACCATTTACTATTTTCAATTCACCCAATAAGAAAAACAGTGCAATCTGGGTCAAGTCATTGCAGCCCCTAATATCTCACATTCATCATCTAAAACAATGCTTTTAATTACATATGGGGAGTAGTGATGTAGGTACTTCAGATTTTTTTCTATTTGAATTTAGAGATTATGACTGTAGATGGGTTCTACACACTTTTTGAGGAAATGTAATTTTTCTTATCAATGCTTTGCATAGCAACACTCAACTTTGCTCAACTTACAATAAGTCTTTGTTGATGGTTGCTAGTGATCAACTACTGTAGGGGCTGGGGGATTGATTAGCACATATATGTTTTTGTTATTTTAGTAGAATATCCATGTGCCATTGATAATGAATTAAGGTTAAATAACAATTTCTCTTTACAACCACTCTTGTCATATAGCCTGTGAACTGAAAACTGGATTAATCTTTAATTACCCTCAGTGATCTCTCAACCCCCAGACAACATTACCACTCCTACCAGTAGTATTTGCATATACAATTTAATGAGAGAAACATCTGTTTGCATATTTGGTATCATTAATATGATGCAGATGAATAGATATTCACGATGTGACAGGCATTTGTGCTAACATCTCATTTTCTTCCTTCATTTCTAGTCTTTCTTCCTCCACCCACTGATGCAGCTGAACTTGTATTAATTAGAATTAAGGCTGTCTGGAGCCAGCAGTCTTGTGCAGAATGCACAAATGCAATGTAATCTGCATGCCTGCAAAGCCACATTTTTTTCAACTGGGGAAAAGATACAACTGCTGAGTCTTATAAAATGTACTCTGCATAGGCTTGCGTGCAGTGTGTGTGTGTGTGCATACAGCTGTGCACTCTTTAAAGAAAACTATGTTTTCCACTCTTCACTTCCAATTTTTAAAACAATCCTTCATATGTGTATTTTTGGAAACACTTGCTTTCACACATAGCTTTCCCCTGATGGCTACATCAAATGCTTCCTACACAGAGATTGACAATTTCAGAGCTGTCCCAACCCTTGAGAGTCAAGCCAATTGAACCTTTATTTTCCTCACTGAAGCCTGACTGGGTTAAACAAATTGCCCGCATTCGCCTAAGTGGTTAGTGGTCTGGGTCTGGGCATTTGCCTGAGTAGCCATGTCTGGGTCTGGGCCTCTGGACTCCAAGACTAGTGCTCTTTTGACTGAGCTGTGCTGCTTCTCTCTATGAGTGAAGTTTGAAGACATTTACAGCAGCAAGTAAACTGATTTTATACAATTTCTTAGGAAATTTGTGTAGTTACCAGTTAAAGCCATCATTTTAAAGGTGTACACATATGCATTGCACATACAAGATGCATACTATCTATACAATATTTATCACCAAACATTATATTTTGTGTACATGTGTTTTGATTCCTGCATATGCAAAGTTTTTACTTTTGCATTGGTTCAAAGATAATGACAGATTCCTTAGAGATTTTCAGGGCTTTAATTTCATGGTACATTTTTCAATACTTCTTTCAATATGAAAAAAGAGGGCTGCTTCTTTGTGCTTTTTAAAGTAAAAAATTCTCAGTTCTAACTTAATTTCACCCCCTTCTGATCACAAGCCTTGAGCCAGGCACCACCACTTTCAGCACTTCCAGCTTCTCAGCATATGCCATGGAAATTATTTTATAGAGCTACTCCCCATGACTGTATTGTCTCATCAGAATGAAGAAAATTCTTGGCTTTCATTAGTGAATCTATCCTCATTAATTCAAACTGAATGGTGGTAGTGGTGAAGGGGCAGCCAGATTAACTAGGGAATACTTTGAACCATAGAAATTTTTTATGGGAATGTACTATTGTTACTGACATGGATGTTCTATAATTAAAGCTGAGCTGTGACTCTAAAGGTCTTTAGGATACATGATTAAATCAATTGGTTTGTGATTTCATATCCATTATTTGTAGGCAAAGGTATTTTATGAAACTATTGGAAGCAATTTGTTCTCTGAGTATTTTCAACATCTAATTTATACACGATTCATTTACATGATCTATAAAATAAAAAGTACTTCTTTAAAAAAAAGAGGGAGCTAGCTCAAATAGCATCTGGGTTAGGATCATTTCCAAATAAGTAAGATTTTTACCATATCATCCAAGTAGAAATGAACATAATGTGACAATTTGATTCAAAAAGACATTTAAACACCTGCTGTAAAAAGAGCACTGATCAAGGATTAGGTTTCTATCTGAAGTACACTTAATTTTTGCAATCACTTTAGATTCCGTCTCCTGCTACTGTCATGCAAGTAACATTTTAATACCAAATGAAAATGTGTCCCATCCAATTGTGACTATAAATTCTGTGTATGAAGCCTGACACACAGAAGGCATTCATTCGGTTACAGTAACTATTTGTTGGATGGATGGATGAGTGGATAGATGGGTGGATGGATGGATGGATGGGCGGGTGGGTGGGTTGTGGCAGTGTGAGGCATCTTGACTATCTTAGCCATTTCTAAAATCTCAAAGAATGCACTGTTGCCAATGACCTAAGTATAGATTATAGTCCTAGGGCAAAGTTTGCAAAGAGAAGTGTCACTATAATTCATGGCTTCTAGCAGGTGTGGATCTATCCTGTATCTTGTGGGCACCCAATATGGGTTCCTGATCACTCTAGAATTGTCAGTAGACCTTGGGTAGTAAAGTTAAGGGTGTGTGTGTGTGTTGGGAAAATACATAAAGGACTTATGGAAAAGTGCATTTAGTAGACAATTGGCAAGTACAAATTAGTTTCTCGTTCCATTGCGACATGTATGTTCTTATTATTCTTTTCATTTTATATTAATTGACCTATATACTGTATTAATGTGACCTATGGGTATTGGTATTTTATTTATGGCTGTGTTCTAGGCTCTAGAAACTATTGTATGTACTCTCAGGGGTGTTGACTTTCGGGTCATGAATGCATTCACTTCAAGAGAGGAGAAGATGTTAGAAGATGCAGGACAAGTTTCCCCTGTGGGCAGAGTCTGTGGAGGACACGTCTGCTGACCCACTGGTTGGGACTGCTTTGGCTCTTGCTGAAATTGCATTTCACTTGTTTCTGACCTAATTAGGTCTGAACTCTTGGAAAGTGGTCAGGCTTTTGCTTGCATGTGGGAGTGCAAACACAGATAGATGCCTTACTGAGATGGACAGGAAGAATCTCTGGGACAGAACTTGGGCTTCCATGGGCCCATCAACTTTGGGGTGTTTGCACTGTCAACAATCCACTGGGATGAGAAGAAGATACTAGAACTTCTCTGAATATATTTTGGTCAAAAAGGTCAGAAAAGGTAAGAAATTAAAAGAAGCATGACTAGTACTTAGTATATATAGCTTGAAATCAATACATGTATACAATTTAATCATGACTATTCATATACCAGGGATGATCAAATAATTTAGGGATGGGGATACATGATTAAAAAAATTTGACAACCTCTAGTCTATGGGAAGACGCACAGTGTTTTCCAGGGCAGCTGAGTAGAGCCCTTGCCCACCCTCCCAGAGCTGCTCCAGCTCCTTCCCACTCATTTTCCTGTATTCCTGGACAGTCTGGATATTCCAAACAGCCCCCAGCTCTCTGAATGTGCTCTGCTGTTGTGTGCCGTTGGGCCTTTGCACCTGCCATTTTCAACTTTGGATCTCTTTCCCTCTGCTTAGTAAACCTTTTTTTACTTCTGTAAACAGTTTCCTGTACTTGCTGGACAACATGGATATCTCTCTGTCAGCCCTATTACTCTCTCCTCATAACTCTGTTATTGCTTTACAAGTTTGTCACCCTTTTATCTTTGGAGCAGCTGAAAGATAAAGCTTGTTCTTTTACATTTGTGTATAAACGTCTGTAGAATGAACGAAAGAATGAAGTTAACAGACCTGGCCTTCATTGATGACTAGCTGTAGGGTTTGCACCCTGAGACTTGTTTGGGTCACCAGGAGGGGTCGCTGTTGGCACTTCCTGTAATGGCCAGCGCCTGGCTGGCGGCTCTTTTCTGAGCAGTAGGTTCTCTCCCAATATAGCAGAGTCTAACTTATTACCTCCTTCCCTCACCCTTCCTCACCCACTTTCTTGAAAAGGGGACAGAGGCTGAGCCTAGAAGACAGGACACAGCCTCTGACTTCATAATAAAACTTTGTGTGCCAGGGGTTCCCCAAGAGCCCCCAGGATGAACATGTTGCTGGATAGACTCACAAATGTTGCTGGGGAAATTGTTGATGCTACCTTGCTTCTTCTAGACCAGAGAGCTATTCTGGAACAAGCAACAGTACATAAAGAGGCTTTTGAAAATGTCAGTGGCTGAGAAACTGCAACCAGCAGCTATGAGCGGATTTTGAGGGGCATAAAACCACACAGCTCCTGAATGCAGCTGGACGTTCCACTGGCAAGCTGGACAGAAAAGTGCACCAAACTAGGCGAGATCTTTTGATTAACCACAGTGTCAGAGAATGGAGACTACACGGCTATTTGGCTGTAATTATGAAAGCACTGGTACAAATAAAAAAGGAGTACAGAATGTCTCAGTCCCATCCTTTAAGATTTCTGTTAATTTTTAAACTGTATTTTAATTTAAGGACGTTTTTATACCTTAGTAATAAATTAACATTTCAAAAGTACTTTTACCTGCTGAGATGGTTCATTCCGCTAATATGGGTAACGCTGTGGACTCGAATAATTAGTGTAAATTGCCTTTGAATAACACAGAGCTGGGAACAACTTTAACTTGCTAGGGCTTAATGCCCCTTGCAGTACAGGATGAAGAGTCCTTAATGGGGCCTGGAAAAACAACTAATACCTACAAATCAAAGGAGAAAAGCTGTTTTTGATGCATTTGTCTGAGAGTGTGAGTTTTAAACTAAATTGTTAACACTTCCTCCCCGCTGAGGGTCATGGATTAGCTAGGCTGGGAGATTCTTTGAGAATCTTTCACACTGACCAGGGGAGGTGGGGGGTTCCAAATACAAGTGTTTTCTTAACCTTAATCCCTACCTCCCTGACCAGGACAGCTCTGCATTTCCCTCTAATTAGTTGAAGAATTAGGAGGTGGATAAATGTGTTCAGGGATGAGGATAAAGTGATTAGTTCACTCCAGACCATGATAGTGATTTCTAGGTGCTACTTAGTTCCTTTCAAGATAATAACTTTTCTCTTTTTTACAAAAACGTATTCAAGCAAACCTCAAACATGTATTTATAGGCAATGATAGTTATCTCTGGGCAAGTTAGGGACAGCATATTGACAAACTATTTTTACTTTCCTCTGCATTTGCTTAATTTTCATAAGTTTTTTATCCCATAGAGGAACATCTAGAGCAGTTTCCAATCTGAACCACGTATTGTAATTATCTGTGCAATCTGAACAAAATTTAATAACGTAACCCAAAAATGTATTCACATTTAAATGATCCTTTCAGCGACAAGGGGAAAAGACTTGTTGCTTAGTAGCTGTCTAAGATAAAACCATTTGACACATTTTCTGCATATGAATAGATTCTACTGTGTATGCATTTTAAAAAGGATCTTATAGATATTCCTTACTGACCTGTAATTTTAAATTTCAAGTTGATTAAAAGCAGTTACTGAATAGCAGTGAACTTGGTGATATTAGCAAACTTTACCCAGGATGAATATCCCAGAGCTGCCCTGACCTCTAAATCAGTTTCTACACAAAGAAACCTAGACAGATATCAGAAAGAACACGTTGTCTTTTGCACTCAGACATCTGTTCCAGAATCACAGGGAAGGTTTCCTCCGCTTTTGCCCTTTTAGCTCACTAGCATACCATGAACACATTGCTTGCTGGTCTTACCTAGTAAAGGTCTATGTGCTATAAACACATAACAAAAATAACCTCAGGAAAAAGAAAAGTGATAACCACAAATAACAAAACATAATGTTCCTCTACCTCCTTACCGAGGGCATTTGAAGGCCCAAGGCGTTAGTCCCCTTGGTCCTTTTTGAGGGCTCATGTTTGGGAGTTTCAAAAGGCGGTAATCTAATTGTTAAATTTTGGAACAAGTTCTCCCAGTTTCATCCTTCTTGGACATTCATCTCTGAGGATTTTAATCAGCCAGAGCAAAACAGAAGTGAAATCATGAAATGGGTCTCTAGGCTAAGTTGACCAGGATTAGACACTGCCATGGCTAGCCTCCTCCCTCTGGAAGGCACATCACATTATTATTATTTTAAAAATCAAACTTCTTTTTAGCTGAAGTAAGTTTTCCTTTCCGCTCCTACAAATATCATGGCTGGTTTAAGGTTTGATGTCTGCTTAATGCCCAATTATGCTATACAAGACAGATCACACTACATTAGCCAGGATTATGTTGCCTCTTGATCTTATCAGCTTTGTTTCCTAAACTACAAAAAGATCTAACACAGTACTGGTTAGCAGTTTGGCTTAGACAATCTCTATCGTCATCCATCACTGTCACCAGTTAGCAGGAGGCATTAGGCACAAAGCTAAGAGACAGGATGCAGAGCTGACATTCTCTTCCCAGGCTAATTCCACATTTACGCCAGCTCTTCCTAGGCTCGCCCTTCCTTACTACGGAAGCTTTCTTTCCCTTGCTTATTTTTGGAAAAGGAAATCTATACTCGTAAGTTGTTTGCTTGCTTGGTCTTAAATTCTTTGTAACTATAGAAAGGAGAGGGAGTAAATGCATAAAGAAAATTAAAATATATATTCCTCAGCTAAAACGAGGGTAGTAAAGTCAGAGATCTGAGGGAGAAGATGGAGACTAATGGATTGAATCTGACCATTCCTATCTCTTGGGGCTGACTTGGGTAAACTCCATGCACAAAATGGGAATTCTCAGTGGCGAGGTACAGCCGGTCTAGCAACTTGTATTTAGCATTTTCTTTTCCATCATATGTGGGATGACTCCAAATGTGTCTGTGTCTGTCTTAAACTCTAGTTAAGTCAGGTGGGATTATTCCCAATTTGTCCACGTCTGCCTTAAACTCTGGTTGTTTTAAGTAGCATCAGGAGTGAGCCAGGATATCTGGGTTCTAACACATTCTATGTCAGAGCAGATACTGTCTATACTGGGCACTTGTTCTAGTTCAGCAGCCTTCACGGGAAGCCTCACACAGAGACGCGAAAGAGCGCGAGATTTCAAAACAGACTCCATTACCCCATTTGTGGTCAAAATCTGATAGGATCAAGTAATAGGAATCCCAGTAGGGATATCTATGTGTCAAGTGGTAAACTTGATAATTGTAAGAATACATTTAATGTAGCAGGAGAGAATACCCAACCAGAAGATTAACATTTCTCTTATATAATTACAAGTTCAAGGAGTTCAGCCTCTTATCACTTTATAGTGAGCATAGAAAGTAGGAGTGATCCTCTTTAATTTGTAATTATTTAACTGCAATGTGAGGTCCAGCGGCCTTATTCTTACCCTTCTGGGCTAGAAGACATTGGTATGCAGAATCCATGCGAGAAGGCGCAGTACACTATCAGAAGAAGACATGTTTGATTATTCTTTAAAACCAACTAAGAGAAGTTAATCTCATTGAACTTCTTTTTATTCAACAAAAGAGTTGGATGTTTCCAAGTCTAATGTGACTATAATGTTCATTAAATGGACTTCTTTACACCTTTAAATGGATTAACTGCACATCTTTACAGTCTAATTATTATACACGTCATTCAAAAAAATCACAGATCTAATTCAGGGGATGATAAAGGCCTTTCTTTTGCGACTATGGAAAAGACATTGCAGTAAATGGATGTGATTTTTATCAGTGCCATTTTTTTAAAAAGGGCACATGTTGCTCCAAGGAGGTGGGAGGGAAGGACGGCACTGGATGTGCTGAATTTTTCTTCCCTGGTAATTTTATTTCAGAGATTTAGGATCTGACCATGCTGATGCTTGCTCCTTCTGGGCTCGCTGTGCCAGGCACCTTAGAGATTCCTCCCGCCTAAGCCTGCCCGGCTAATGACTTCAATCTGTCCAAGACAGCTCTTAGTCAGATAAGCGATAAATTATGGACAGCCCCCCTTCAGTCCCAGGCCTTTGGGGATCCTCTGAGTTCTTTTACCCAGACCTTTCTTGAAAATGAAAGACACTCTCTCACCACGCTTCAAGAACATACCAATTCAGTATTTTTTTTTTTTTACAAATACATTTGCCATTATCTCTCTTTGGGCCTATACTTCTCTCTCTCGCTCTCTCTTTCTCTCTTTGCTGGGGGAGCATTAAACTTGGCATGTGATGGCAGTTCACTGGTGTCCTGAGGATGTCAGAAGCCTTGCTTGGCTCAGGCGTGTACAGATGCCCTGGAAGCTATCGAGAGATGCAAGGACATTTCTCTCTTTGGAGAAAGGAAGTCCTGAGGGGAGGATCCCAGAAGCCCCCTGAGTAATAATTCAGGCTTTTTCTGTTGGAAACTGAAGAAGGCACAGATTTGTCTTCATTCATTCATTTCACTGATATTTATTGAGAAGTTATTATAGGTCACAGACCATGTGTAGTCAACCAGATGCAGCCCAAAGTTGAGCAGACACAATTCCTACACTCAAGGAGCATTTGGTCTGAGAGACATTAACATAAAACTTTGTAAATTGAAGGAGGCTCCCAGTTTTCCATTGAGAAGGGGCTAAGCATTGGCAGTCTAGTTAGAAGGCGTGTTTAGAGCTTGGAGGCTGTGCTTGCTCAGCAAACATACGCTATTTTTCCTGATGTTGAACCTACATGGTGTTTCTTTGGAGTGGTGAATGGGGACTTGAGGGAGGAAATGAAACACCCAGCCCCTCTATGGACACTCCCTTGGAGCCAGTCAACAGTCGCCACAATCCCAGTCCTGGCTCCCCCAAGCGAGAGGCTAGACCACAGGCAGAAACATGAGGTGCGTCTGTCTTTGGAGTGTCCTCGTGGCACCGTGGAAGGCGTGCACATGGAGCCAGGCAATGCTGTATGGAAATGCCAGCACTGCCACTTCCTAGAAATGTGACCAACAACAAGTTACTCAACCTCTTTAGCCTCAGTTTCTTCATCTATAGATGGGGATAATTACATCCATCTTTCAATGTTCTTATGGGGACTTAGAAACGACAAATATATAAAGGGACTAGCACGATGCCTAATGCCTAATAAATAGGAGGTGCTCAATCCATTTTAGGTGCCTTGTCCTTCCCTATTAGTTTCCCTTTCATTGCCCACCTCCCCTCCCCTCCCCAGTGTGCCATTCTTAATCCTCAGTCGTGTCCAATTAACTGGGACTAAGGTCTTACTTCATAAACAAAGTGCAACAGCTCAAAGCTTACCTGTACTAGTGGTCTTTGCCTTTTGGAAGGCAAATCCTAAAGCACTGAAAATCCCAAGAAGCAGCGCAGTGATGGCCAGTGGGGTTGGTATTTGGCACATGCAGACATCCCCTTGGCATGGGTAGCCACAGAACCACATGATCGTAGACTCACTCAGCCAGAAGCCCCCTTTCAGGCTCCAGGGTCTCACTCTCAGCCTGGTGCCTCAAACTCCATCTCCAGCCTGCCTAGCATCTGCACTTCCAGTTCTGGATGATGCACAAGGCCTGGGTGGCTGGGGGCTAGCATGTGCTGTCCCTGTCTTCACCCGCCTTCTGGTCTCCTTCATTCCTCGAATTCCCCAGGGCATGGCAGCAACAGGCGAGGTTACTTTCAGAGATGCCTGTCTTGAGGCAGAAAACTCTTTCATAAATCATTTAAGGTCCATGTTGTACTAACATCAGTTATCAGAATTAATTGCTCCTTAAAATATAAAGAATTGTGCTACAAAAAGTCAACATTAGCTCGGGAACTGTAAGTCTCTTTCTCAAGTCTTCTGAAGGCTCACAAGGCAGGTACTGGGGTAAAGCAAACAGCAGCTCTTTGTGTGCTAGGTGCTGTGTCCCCCTTTCCAAACTCATAAATACTGAATGAGTAAATAATTTTGTTTTCTCTCTGTGTTATAAAGATTCAGTCGTATCTGGCCAAGTAACTTCAGGGAATATCATTAAATACTTTTCAAATAGTGCTTTCTTTAAGCCATATTCTGCTCTTGGAAAATGTCTACAGATCCACTTAGAAAGCAGAGGTGGAAGGAGGCCTATGTGGGGTGTGGGCTCAGCTCTAAAAGGCTCCTCAAGATTGAGCCTTGCCACTCTAAGGAGAGAAACCAACAGTGGGAAGCACCTATTGTTCATTCATTCACTCACCCACTCACTCATTTGTTTTCTTATTAATTCCAAATGGGCTAGGGAGTCAATGGTGTACAATGGAATATTAAAAAGAATTAAAATCTTACCCAAACAATAAATTTTATAATAAAAAGCCAGAAAAATTTAGTTATAAAGATCTGACTTCAGAATATTTAAGAATACAATGTTAATATTTCATTTTCTCTGTATGCAGCATATACAGGGATATCACGTTTATAATATAAATGTGTTAATTATATATAAATAATATGCATGTTACATATGAGATGATGTTAATTCCAAAGGTATTAGCCATGTAGGAAGACATACATTATTACTTCAAGATTTTTCTCTACCAGTGCACTCTGTGGTGATCCTATTTCCATCATACAGTTATTTGATCTATGAGACAGGAAGAGTAGAACAGCCTCATTATTTTTTATATTAATTTTATCCGAGGCTTATCAGGTAATAGACAACAAGCATTTGTCTTGTTTGATTTGCACATAGTCAGAGACCTGACACCAGCTTCAGTGCTTGGGAGGGAAAGAATCTTTGTTCAGGAAGTTACTTATTGGGCGATTAACATGTGGAAACTATACCAAACAGAATGTGAAAATGGTAAGTTCACATTGAATTTCCAAAGGGCGGAGGCTCATTCCTCTTGCAGCAAGACCATGACAACTCTTGCTGATGGAATAAATGGGATCATTATATTTCAGTCTCCAAGTAATTATCAGAAATGAAGCTTTGTGAATTATTTCCATTAGGAAAAGACCCTTCAGTCTTTTGTGTTTAATGGCATTTTGTTTTTGAAAACCTGGGCCTGAGTTTAGCTCTTCCAAATGTTAGGGACCGTATCCTGACTCCGCCCTATCTTGCTATGATGAATAGATACATCAGCTGGTTTTCCATCCGCCACCCAACATGTGATTTTACGTGTCCAAAGTGCCTGTGGCAGGTATGTAACGTTATAGCGAAGCCAGGTGTTCGACCATAATTGTTGGCTCGTTGGTGGATTTGATGGCTGACACATCCATGGGGAGCGGGGGCTGGACAGTAATTTACTCACCACAGCTTCCCCTGGCTGCCTGCTGAGACCCAGGGCTGGAGCATGGCTCTGTGTGGGCCATGGTCAGGGACCTGGGGCTTCCACGACCTTGCTCAGGCCTAAGCCAGAATGCCAGCTCCACATCTTCTCTGCCGGCAGTCTGGCTGCATGTGCTCGAGACTTTGGCTCTGAGAATACAACTTGGCTCTGAGGTTGCTTATGTGACTCATAGGCTCTCAAATACCCAGCTGTCTCCTGAACCTCTGGTCGATTATTCAAGATTTTTCTCTACTAAGGTATTCAACCACTGGCATCATAGATTTGCTTGACCTGTGATATAGGAAGAGTTAACCTCATTGCATTTTATGTTAATTCTGTCCTAGTCTTATCAAGTAATAGGCAACATGCTTTTGTTTGTACATATTCAGAGAACTGGCACCAGTTTTGGATGATCAGGAGGAAAAAGGATCTTTGTTCAGGCACTTTCTAGTTGGACAATTAACATGTGGAAACTATACCAAACAGTGTGTGAAAATAATAAGTTCACATTGAATTTCCAAAGGGCGGAGGACTACCTGTTCCTTTTCTCACTGATCAGGAGGTTGTATTGTTTGGTTCAGTGGTATCTTTAAATGGCAGACATTATTCCAGAGCACTGGGTGACCCTCCGGAGTGGCTGTGGCTTGGCAACCGCTGAAGATCCACTAAAGATCTCTTTTAGTGGGCAAAAGAGTGTAGACAGAGTACCAGGTCCACAAGGAAGTGGCTTGATAAAGTACTTTCATTAGACAGTGCCTTCTGTTGAGCTCTCTAAAACAAGGAGGGAAAAGCCTTGAAAGTCTTTCTCATCTGAGTAATGATGTGAAAGTGCTTTTCAGGGCTTGGGGGTGAAGGTGGGAAATAATATTGAGTCCAAGTCCATGTAGTCATTGCACCTGGGCCATCTGAACACCTTCCTTACCTGGGGAATTACAGTCCTAAATGTCTGTATGGATTGGGGCTATAATATTTCTGGGAAATATAATTTCACACTGTTTAGGACTTCTCACAACCTACTTTCTGAAAAATTCAGATTTGCATTAGTGTTGCAAATTTTAATCCATAATCAAAAGTGGTCACTACCAATACAGGAAGAATTTCCCAATACTCTTACGTCAACAAAATACTTTCTACACCAAGCTGGACCCAGTGAAAGTACATGCCAAATTGGCATCTTAACATAGTTAAGTCTTGAATTCTCTTGCAAGTGATCGTTCTTTAGAAACATCCCCAAACCTCCTTTCACTTCCTAAAGCTTGACAAGACACAGGCATATCAGCACCTGAATGGCTGACCTGAACCGAGCCCTACCAACTTCATTTAACAGGTAGTGTGATTCTGACCACAGCCCCCAAGTTGACACCTGTTGAAATAATATTGGAACCACGTTTGTAACTAATTGCAATCAAGATGTCAACTCAATTAATCTGACAATAGAAATACTCAGGAGAAGCTGCTCATACCCAAGCTGCTGCTCCCAGTCAAGTCCGGGCTTGTTGTCTATTACCTGACAAGCCTAGGACCAAATTAACACTAAATATAAAGTAATTTAATTAACTCCTCCTATCCCAACAGGCAGGTCCCAGCACCCTGAGTGCCCCAGGCCTTCTAAAACAGAGGACTATTGCACCCTCAGCGGGTAAACACTTAGATGGTGCTTTTATTACTTTACGTGAGTGATTTGCAACCAAAGATCTCCATGAAACTCCTTTGGCCACTAAAGCAAAAGTATAACTTTTTAAAATCACCCTTAAAGACATGGTAATAAATTGCATGAAATTCACTCAAAACTTAACTTTCAAGAGTCATTATCCTTCAAGGAATACATGCGCTTCCTGGACAGAGGGGAGAGAAAGGGTTGGGCAGAGTCAGGGGTGAAGAGAAAGGAGAGAGAATCTGATTTAAAAGCAACAACAACAAGAGGACAGTCTAAAAGGCCCAAAAAATAAAGAAGCCATAATAGATATAAGAAAAAATACACTTTGTGGAATTGTCTTATTATAAAGACATTTCTTGAGCTGATATTTTGAAGGGACACAAAGGCGTCTTTTATTTCTAAATTAAAAACAAAACAAACAAACAACAACAACAACCAAAAAAAACACTGGCCCTTAACTCTCTCATCTTTAGTGAACTGAACATCAACCCATTTAATTATTCTTCCCATTTCCTCACTTTCCAAGATGAAACCATCATAAAGGACATAAAGCAACAGGTTGTAATCTTTATGATTGCAAACCGAACTGTTCAGTCTGCAAAGGTAAAGTAGACAAGTGGAAAGGCTGGTAGGCAAATGAGACAGCTTATGGCCATAAATGTTAGCAAGTGGAGTCCTTAACCTGTGAATAGATTGCCCCTGGAGGTCCTGGGGAGGATGTAGGCTTTTCATGGTCAGGTTTGTGGAGTGGGAGAACTGGCTGAGAACTTGTGCATGTTCTCTCCTTGGCCTCCGGGTGGTGAGGGATGGCACAGGCTGAAGGCTGGCTGGGGCTTGGTTTATGTGGTTGTGGGACAGAATTTTTCTCCAGGTGAGGCCAATTAGATTAGACATCAAAATGATAAGGAGGTTGCAGCACATTTTCAAGTGTAGATGAAATAGGTACCAGGGTCAGGAAATACTAGGTCAATAAAAGCCTGCAGACATCATGAAAAGGCAGATCAGTGGGATGGACCAACCCCATGAAATGCTTTAATTTGCAAAAAGGAAATGAAAACTCTGGGAGAAGCCTGTAGCCAATGGAAGTGCCAGCCCAGGGTTCTCTGCTTGGTGACCTTGGGTGATCTTGGGTGTTCTGGGCACCAATTTCCTTGTCTCTTTCTTGAGAGAGTTGGAGCACGTGATCGAAATTTATCACAATTCCATTTAGTACTTGACAACTCAGCACTGAAGACACCTTCAGCAGCTGCTTCACAGCCACAAGTGCACATTAGAATTACGTAGGGACCTTTTAAATATCCTAATACCTAGGGTGCATCTGGACCAATTCAGTCAAGATCCCTCAGGGTGATCCCAACATGTTGCCAGGATCGAGGACCACCAAGCTCTCGTTCTTCCCAATAAACAGGAACCAGGGACATTTCCCTGCCATCCTTGAGAAGATGGGGAGGGATCAAAGGAGTTGTGCAATCTCTCACTCCATTTCCTGGAAAACAGCTCAGAACAAATTGAAATCAGTGACAGATAACAAGTGGAGACAGCAAACATCACAAAGTCCTGCAGCTGCCCCCTGGGCTTGCTGGTGGACAGACCTGGAGAAAGCTGCATGGGGCCCTCCCAAGCTGGTGTGTAAGGTATGGGTCATTGTGGAGCACCCAGAGCTTCTTGCTTCTTTGACTGGTGCTCCCAGCCTGCACTGAGACACAAGCAGTGCCTACCAACCACGTGCTGTCTGCAAAGCAGCTATCATAGTGTACATAGGCGCTTGACCTCTCTCCAAGGGAATAGGGATGAGGGAGAAAACTGAGACCCCAAAAAATAGTCAGTGTGAAAAATAGATTAAGGGGAGCTCTTTTAGAAAACTGCCCTGGGTTGAAGAGTGTCCTCCCCCAAATTCACGTTTTTCCCAGAATCTCAGAATGTGATCTTACTTTGAAATAGGGTTATTGCAGAGGCAATTGGTTAAGGTGAAGTCACACTGGAGGAGGGTGGGTCTTTTTCTTTCTTTCTTTTTTTTTTTTTGAGATGGAGTCTTGCTCTGTTGCCCAGGCTGAGTATAATAGCATGATCTTGGCTCACTGCAACTTCCACCTCCCAGGTTCAAGCAATTCTCCTGCCTCAGCCTCCCAAGTAGCTGGGATTACAGGCACATGCTACCACGCCTGGCTAATTTTTGTATTTTTTAGTAGAGATGAGGTTTCACCATGTTGGCCAGGCTGGTCTCAAACTCCTCATCTGAAGAGATCTGCCCTCCTCAGCCTCCCAAAGTGTTGGGATTACAGGCATGAGCCACCATGCCCAGCCAAGGGTGGGTCTTATAAGAAGAGATACACAGACACACAGGGACAGTGCCATGTGTATTAGTCTGCTAGAGTGGCCACAACAAAACACCACAGACTGGGTGGCATGAACAACAGAGATTTATTTCCTCACTGTTCTGAGGGCTAGAAGTCTAAGATCAAGGTGCTGGCAGGTTTGGTTTCTCCTGAGGCCTCTCTCCTTGGCTTGCAGATGGCCAGCTTCTCACTATGTCCTCCTGTGGTCACCTTCTGTCTGTTTTTTTGTGTCCTAATCTCTTCCTACAAGGACATCAATCATATTGGATTAGGGTTCACCCTAATAATGCCATTATAAATTAATTACCTCTTTAAAGGCCCTGTCTCCAAATGCAGCCACATTCTGAGGTATTAGGTTTTAGGACTTCAACATATGAAATGGGGACTAGGACACAGTTCAGCCCATAGCACCATGTGAGATGAAGGCAGAGATTGGAATGATGTGCCTGCAAGCCAAGCCTGCACTTGTGAGCCCCTAACTCTCTGAAATCTGTCTCTGCAGCTCCAGCAGCTGCCTGGCATGGACAACCAGATGGGTGCTGGTTCATTCATTCATTCAAGTTACAAGTCGAATGAATGAATGAATGAATGAAGGAATGAATTGAATAAATGAATGAATGAATGAATTTAAACTGGGAAGTGATTTAAACTGGAAAGCAGCTCTCACAAGGCAATTTTGCACTCAGCTTTCACTCCTCCAGGTAGCTGCAAATCATGAGAAAACGCAGCATGTGCACAGTCCAGTGCCCGTCTGACAACACCGCTCGTAGGAGGACTCAGTTTAAGAAAGATTTCAAAATGTAGGAGAAGGGAGAGAAGGGGCAGAGTGCAGCAAGGGGGCTGCAGAGTGCAATTAGATCAGCGAACAGCAGGCAGCCTTTGTCCCTGGTGGGAAGCATCCAGCAAGGGACCAGTGGCAAGGAGCCGCTGAGAGGTGCCTGCTTTTTAAAGGGAAATGTAATTTGTAAACAATCAACATCTTAACAAGCTAAAAGCAATCAGCCCTGACTTCTAGCAGATTTACTGATGCTTCAGTGACTAAAATTCACAATGTTTTTCCCACCTAACTTTGTTAATTTGTGGCCTGTGTTCATTAGGACAATTCCCTGGGGATGATTTCCAGCTCGGCTTCCAACGTAATGACGCCAAGCCAGGGTCCTGATCACTTCTCCAGCATGGGTGCCGGCCCACGGCAGCCCAACCCTGTCTTTCTCCCTTTCTCACTGTGTTATAGGCTGGCCTGGTAACTAATAGGATAGGATATGTTTGTTTTGTTTGAAAATTCTAGCGTTTCAAAAATCACCCATCATTTATCACTCATCTGAGATGAGCAATTGTGGGTTGATGCTGGCTGGATGCTTTTCCTCTGAACCCCTCCTCTCTCTACCTCCTCCCACCTCCCACCCCCTGGGGGAAATCAAGAAAACAAGATTCTACTTGTCCAGGCCCTTCAAGACTCCTCGGAATTGCTGGAATCGTCACAATAAGTGGCAGTAATAGAACCATATACAGGATTGTAAATACAAACTGCTCCATGGAGTGGCAAAAAATAATGAAGTAATTAGGTGAACTATTATCAGCACCTGTGACTGATGGGTACAAGCACGTTTCTGGCTTTATTACATTGTTATTTGTCAGAAACAATGTGCAGATTCTGAAGTCGCCTAACTTATTGTCCTGCGCCCAGCTTCCCTCTCCCGAGAGCCTCAGTCACCCCAGGTGGGTCGATGCCCGGGTCCAGCCTGCAGAAATGCACAATGGGGAAATGAGAGTCCTGCTTTGCAACCCATTAAGGGGTAATGCCATTTTAATTAGCAACTGATGTGAGCCTAAGAGGTGCTATTTCATGCGTCATTTCTAGGCTAAGCATGGGGCCCACGGACAGACAGACCAAGCCGTAAGCCCATTTCGATGGGAGACAATTGAGGGGATGGGGACTTGCAAATAAGTCACCGTTGATTCTCAATGGAAATGGCCATTCAAACGCGCAGCCTGCATTCTTGTAAGGCAGATGGCCCTGTCTCCTCATTGAGATTTCTGAACGAAAGTTCCCACTTGCCCGAAATCATGATAATTGGATGATGATAATAATAAATCTTATCAGTGTGCACCAGGCCCTGCTTTAGGCATGGCATTTGTACTTCCGCATCCATTCCTCACAACAATCCAGTGAGATAGATACTCTCATCATCCCCAGTCGACAGATGGGGAAACCGAGGCACAGAAGTTAAGTGACTGGTCCTAGGTCACAGAGCCGGGTTTCCAACCCAGGCAGTTTGGTGTCAAAATGTACCCTCCTCATCTTCTGTTCACTGCTCCTGCTTGGTGGGTGCCTTCCAGAGCTATGGACCAAGGTATGTTGACACTGTGGCTGGAACTGGCTGAGCACCAAGAAGGGAAGTGAAGAAGAAGAAAAAGCATTGTGCTAAAAAAAAAAAAAAAAAAAGCAAGGCCAGAAGACGATCTCTCACAGGCTTACCCATGGACTTGGGAGGATCCAGCGCCTTCCTGGAGCAGGGACAGGGAGAGACCCAGGTACAACCATTATGCACACGGAGATACAGATCACAACTCCCATCATTCTCTAGAGAAATGCATGACGTGGACAGGGTAAATTCATTTGCTGAGAGCCACACACACACAGGCTTCTTCTAAGCTTCCTTCCACCCAAAACCTGTCAGGGCCCACACACTTTGACTGGCTGGTTCCTGAAAGCGTTTTAAACCAATAGAGTTGGTTGAATTGCTAGCAGGTGATTGTGTTTTGCAAGTTCCACTTCCCCCAGCAGCCTGGGTCTTCCCCCATCCAGTCAACATTTCCAGGCCGGGCGCGGTGGCTCACGCCTGTAATCCCAGCACTTTGGGAGGCCAAGAGGGGTGGATCACGAGGTCAGGAGATCGAGACCATCTTGGCTAACACGGTGAAACCCCGTCTCTACTGGGGAAAAAAAAAAATTAGCCGGGCGTGGTGGCAGGCACCTGCAGTCCCAGCTACTCGGGAGGCAGAGGCAGGAGAATGGCATCAACCTGGGAGGCGGAGTTTGCAGTGAGCCGAGATTGCGCCACTGCACTCCAGACTGGGCGACACAGCGAGACTCCGTCTCAAAAAAAAAATTCCAACTTTGCTGGATGACCGAAGACAAGTTACCCAAACTCCTGGGACCTCAGATTTCTCATCTGTAAAATGGAAATAATGACCCTACCTGTGAGGATTAAACGAGTTAATGTTAACTGCTAATTATCGTTATTTTAAACAAAGGAGGATTGTCTGAGAAGCTAAGGAAGCTTAAGCTTCAGGGCCCTGTCTTGCAAGTTCACTTCCTCAAGTCTCTGTATTCTGTATCGATAATTTTGTCTTCTTTTTCTTAAGGAGAGCATTGCTCCCCACCATCCCTCGGATTGTATAAGCTTCAGGCTCCTCAAACCTGGATCTACCCCATGGTGATTAAGGCAAGGAAGCACATGGCTGGGCTAACCACTACAGCTCTGCCTAGCTCAAATGTGCAGAGCTTCTAGATAGTAGATCTGAAAACACGTGTAAAGGTCTCTGCTTTGTGAATAGGGGCACAAACTTCTAAGAAGATGAGAAGCCATAGAAGACAGTATGTGCTAGACTCATTATAGGGTGACCAACTTGTCCCTGTTTGTCCAGGACTATACTAGTTTAAAAGCTGAAAGCACCATGTCTTGAAAATCTCTTCCGTTCTGGGCAAGCTGGGTCAGTTTATCACCATCCTTGTTAAGAAGCATGTCACTACTATTCACCACAGGGCTCCTGGCTAGCTGAGTGCTTGGCACGTGGTAGGTGCCCAGTAAATATTTGTTAAATGAATGGAGTGTAAACCAACCATTGGTACCTCACGGGCTCAGAGGAGGACGAGTATACAGTGATCTAAGGTGGACAGGTAGATTTCATGGAAATTTAACATGAAAAAATAAGCTTGTGATGGTGAAGTTGGATCAGAAAACCACCATTATTGAAAGGAGGGTTATGGAATGTGATGAGGGAATCACCAAAATGCAGGGGGGCTGCTTATACCCCAGGATCATTTCTGTTTACTTTTGTGTACCTGATAACAAACAGTATGTCTTCCATTAGAATTTCCACATCATCATTTTCTCAGCTTAGAAACAATGCCTGTGTTCAAGGCAGAACCCTGAATACAAGCTGAATCTGGTGTGTGTGTGTTTGGTGGGGGCGGGGTGGGGATAAATGGTGCCCCAGGCAGGTCGGCGGTGGGCTTTGGGCATGAGGGTGAGCTGCTCAGGACCCAATTCCACAGGCTGTGTAGACTCCAATTATCCGAGGACTTAGAGATCAAACAGCCCAACTGTGCCTCACAATAAAGGAGGAGGTCTTAATTTTACTTCACACTACACCCTTCCAGCCAGATCTTGCAAAACAATGCATTGCATTTATGTCTTCCTGAGCCCCAAACCTCTCTGAAATTGTCTCAGGCTATCCCAGCAATATCGCTACAAAGTGGACAGAGGAGAGAGTTAGATATTCTAAAGAATCATGCAATTTCTACTGGACTGTTCAGAATGTCACGGCAACCACAGATAGCTTGATCAAAATCTCACCCTTCTGCTTTGTTGAGGACAGAGCACTTTTACATGTTATTTATTTTTATTTTTAGGTATATTTGTAGTGGCGACATGTTGGCTTGTGGGGAAAATAGTTTGCATTAGTCCTCAGCTGAGCTTCCCATATGCACAGGGGACTCAATATATAGAAAACAAGAAAGCCCGGAAAATGCCAATGGCTAGAGACTGGAATTCTGCAAATTTTATTTTTCTCCACTCTTATAGTACAAACAGGATTTGTAGTAAGGCACAATACTGCCCAAATTAGTCTGATTTCCTTTTTAACAATAACATCAGCTAATAGGTAAATATTCTAGAAAATGTATTCATTTTGAACATTTGAGATTAAGAAAAGCAGAAAATCTGAAATTTTTTTGTAGACATCTAAATATGTAGGCAACGACAGAGACCCAAGACCGTAAATCTGGTTTATTTCTACATATTAGCATTAAAATATCTGTCTTGCTGTCAGACAATGAGTTTTTAAAAATTAAGAATAGTGCATCAAAATGATGAAAAATTTTAGGATTTTTTGATATGTAACTTAACCCACAGAAAACCAGATTCTTCATCTTGCTACTTGTTTATAGTCCTTTTTAAAAAATGAACATTTCAGACACCTTAAATTGATAAATGTTTCTCTTAAAATAAATTGCTCTTTGATAAAGAGAGTGGAACATAAATGTTTGAGATGTAGCTGAAGCTCTATCACCATTTATGGATCAGGATTATAGTTCAAAAGGCAAAAGCTGGTATTTTTTGAGGTTGAGCATTTTATACTGAAAGCATATAGTTATAATGGAAATTAACCTTAACATGAAGAGGAAATGATGTTATAGGATTTTCTATTTTGGAACTAATAAGCTATATCATTTCTTATTTGATGGTCTTAAGAAGCAGTTAACATGACTTGAAAGCAACATTTTTCAAGTACTGTAAACATGCTACCATGGAAAACCAGAGAGGAAAAATTTTCCTGTCTGTGAGATTCCTAAACAACTTATCTTAATTTGAGTTGTTTACTCTCAAATACTGAATGTTCTTCCCACTGTTCCGCTGTAGTCCGACACAGTGTATTTAATGATTTTTGTGAAATTTACAACCTAGTGACTTATCATCTTACTTTGAATTGTCTTGAAAATACTTAATGCTGATACTTAACCCCCCAAAAAAAAAACAAAAACAAAAACAAAAAAAACCCCAAACTCTTAGAGTCCTCACTCTGTTTTGAACTAAGTAACTTTACAAGAATAAACCTGGAGATATTTATTTTTTCACTATTACTTTTGGATTTATTAATTCTTTTTATTATAGTAGCCCTAGGTTAGAAAGCTAAAAATTAAAATGGTTGATAATTGTGAAATATATTGTAATTCATGGCAAAATATCACGATTATGCATGTGTGTAAGAATTAAGATGTCTTAGGAACTAGCACGGAGTGAGCTGGATAAAATGCGGCACCTGCCACAGAATCTTTCCCCTGTGCTTTTCAGTAATGCCGGGCAAGTCCTCCGGGTTGTAGAAGTCATGGCCAGGTCATGGATTTCTTCTGCACACAGCGATGGCTTCTGTGGGACAAAAAGCAGTGAATATCACGCTACTTACCTTGCTTTATACCACAACTGTTGCAGGCAAGGGTGTCTCCGATGGCGTCTTGGTTTTGCTTACCTGCGTTCCAAAAGAAATCTTTTCCCTGACCAGTTAACTTCTTGGTTGTTCCTTAAGACACAGGGATTTTGGGAAAGACTGTGGCATGCTTTCCTCAGTGGTTCTTCTCAGTTTAATGCCTTAAAGATAG
This sequence comes from Pongo abelii, assembly GCF_028885655.2. Taxonomy (NCBI): domain Eukaryota; kingdom Metazoa; phylum Chordata; class Mammalia; order Primates; family Hominidae; genus Pongo; species Pongo abelii. The sequence goes on along the minus strand of NC_071993.2, from coordinate 125,278,644 downwards.
ACAAATGTTCACTGGCTGCCCGATAAGCACTGAAATTCGGAGCAATCAAACTTGTTCCAAAAGCGTTTCCCACGGCATATGCACAGTTTCACGGATGGCCACTAGATGGCGTATGACAACCATTTGTGTCAGCCACACGCAAAGGCTTCCCATTCATTCTCCATAAAGGTATCAAAGGCGTCCTCCAGCAATTCCTCCAAGACAACTTCACTATTACGTTGTTTTCATTTCGATCCTTATATGGAAACTTAAATGGTACTGGTTTACGTTTTGGAAGTAGGGGGAAATTTTCAGTGGGCGAGCCTAAATCAGAATGTGTGCTGTTGTATTTATGCATCACCGTTAATAGACATTAGCACTTAAAGCTGAATTAAGGCACATCGTTAAATGTCAGTGTGTATCTACCCACTTATCTACGAATGTTTCAACAAACGTCTATTAAGTGTCTACTACTATGTGCGAAATGTGACTGGTTCTTCTAAAATACTGAAAGGACATTTTATTACCAGAAAGTAATACAAGCATCAGAAAATAAAGACATTTTATGTTGCACAGTTGGGTCATTGATATAATGTTAAAATTAAATACATTAGCTCCTCCTTATCTGAGGTTTTGTTTTCTGTGGTTTCATTTACCTGTGGTCAGTTGTGGCCCCAAAATATTAAATGGAAAATTTCAGAAATAATTCATAAGTTTTAAATTGCATGCCGTTCTCAGTTGCACGCTGAAATATCTCATCCTCTGTCCCACCTGGGAGGGGAATCTTCCCTTTGTCCAGCATATCCACACTGTCTAAGCTACCTTCCCGTCAGTCACATGGTAGCCATCTCAGTTATCACATCGACTGTCACCGTTTCCCAGTGCTGTGTTCAAGTAACCCTTATTTTGTTACATAATGGCCTCAAAGCATGAGAGTAAGGATGCTGGCAATTTACATATGCCAAAAAAGAAGCCATAAAATGCATCTTTGAAGTGAAAAGGTGAAAGTTATCAACTTAATCAGGAAAGAAAAGAATTGTATGCTGACATTGTTAAGATCTACAGTAAGAATAAACCTTCCACCCATGAATTGTGATCAATTAGTTGTAAACACCACTGCACTTGGACCAGCTTACCCATGAATGGTAAGGAAAAAAAGAAATTCATGCATAGTGTATGTAGGGTTTGGTACTATTGCAGTTTCAGGCATCCACTGGGGGTCTTGGAAGAATATATCCCCCATAGATAAGGGGGGCAGTTGTATGCTCCTGGAATTTCATAAGCTTCTTTTTTTTTTTTTGAGACAGAGTTTCACTCTTTTTGCCCAGGCTGGAGTGCAATGGTGCGATCTTGGCTCACTGCAACCTCCGCCTCCCAGGTTCAAGAGATTCTCCTGCCTCAGCCTCCCGAGTAGCTGTGATTACAGGCATGTGCCACAAAGCCCGGCTATTTTTGTATTTTTAATAGAGACGGGGTTTCTCCATGTTGATCAGGTTGGTCTCGAACTCCCAACCTCAGGTGATCTGCCCGCCTTGGCCTCCCAAAGTGCTGGGATTACAGGCGTGAGCCACTGCACCCGGCCCAGAAGCTTCGTTTCTTGATATAGAATAAATCTGAATGTCAGGGGGAAAAATCACATGAAACACCTTGCAAATTATATTTCCCCTTATAGCAAAATATGATTCTCCTTGCCTTAATAAATGTAAATTCCTATAAAGAAAATAAATTAATAAAACATACAAGTCCTATAGTGGAATCACTTTTTCTTTCGTGTCCATTGTCACCAAGTATAGATATGAGGTATTTTATTACATAATTTTTACAAATCCGTATTAAGACAAACCTTAATAAGAATGACTTTATCACAAAGTGTTCAGAAAGACATGAGAAAACATCCCCAAAAGTTAGTTCCATATCTGTGGAGAAAATGAAGCAATCTCTAAGATCATTTCCACTTTTAAAAGTCAGCGGTTTTAAAAAAACTAGTGGCATTTGAGTTATTTCACCCTTCTCAAAAGAGGTGTGATATTTCTTCTAAGGCAATCTCTAACTGAAAGAAAAGAATGGTCTCATTTTTAGAATTACTGGCTTTTTGTTTGAACTGAAGAATTAGTTGCATTTCAAAATAAGGACATGCCTAATCAAATGATTAAAACATACAGAACATTAAATTATAAGCAGATGGGGGTGAAACCAAGGGAGTGGGGAGGTGAGTTTGCTGGAGACCTGAAGTCCAGGGAAGCTGACAGCTTTGGGTTTTCCTCAATAACACAGAAGATGATTGTTTAAGCAACAGAGGGTAAGAAAACAACCTTTGGAAGACAATCTCTCTCTCTCTCTCTCTCCTCCCTCTTTTTTGATAGGCAGCAACTTACAAGAAAAGCCAGAAAAGAAAACCTATGTGTATTGTAACAGTTTAAAGAGACAGCCATTCCAAAAGAAAATGGACATTCACATTGATGCCTGGAAAAGAACCAGGAGTCACCATGCAAATGTGTCATAGCAGCGAGAAGTCCTATGAAAGCGAAGGAGATCAGCCAGGCTCCCGTGAGTCACGGTTCAGGATTCAGATCTTCATCTTCCTAAGACACTGATCTCCCTGGTCCCGGTTATTCCTGAAACGCTGTCCCTCCTCCGTTTTCCCGAAATTTATCAATTAAAATAAGGCTCTGTATAGGTAAAAGATAAGAGTTTGATGAGATAGAGTTTACAACAGCTAAAAAAGAAGCTTAGCGGATGGGAGTGGTTCACAGACGGTGCAAATTGTCTGTTAAGTGGCACTTTATGGATGGGCAGAATCCATGAGAGTTTTATCTTGAATTTCTATCAGGCTGCATTCAGCAGAAGCTGGTTCCCTGGAAATTGGCATTAAAAAAAAATCTCTGTCGTGTGTCTATCTTTCCTGGATATACAATGGCAGTTTCGACCCATTTGAGCTGGCTTCCTGAACAGTGGCAGCGATTGTCTCTGAGTGTGGGTTAATGGATGTAGGTCTAGAGATAAAGGAAATAAACCCTCTAAGATGTTGTCTAATTTTAAAAAGGCATCTCGCCTTCCTCAGCTGTGTGTCTTCTTTGTCTTAGATGTCTGCAAGGGAGAGGACAGCATCACTGCGGTGACTGTGGCTTGCACCCAGGGCCAGGGCCAGGCTCCAAGTGAGGGCAAGGGTCACCTTTAGAATGGAAATCGTTTCTTGCTTTAATAGCAGAAAGAACACCCTGGACATGAGTCGGTATGTGTGCACACACACATACACACACACAACACACATACACACACACAACACACATACACATGCACATACACACACAACACACACAGACACACACACACAACACACAGACACACACAGACACACACATATACACACAACACACACAGACACACACACAACACACAGACACACACACACACATACATACACACACACACACACACACACACACATTCTCCCCATGAAGGAATTGTCTGCTCTCATTCTCTTTGAGGTAAGACCCCTCTCCCCATTCATCTAAGCTGCTCCGTGTGTCCACTGAACTATATCACATCAGTGCTTCCACATTTGTCCTCATGGCACTAAGCACTTCTCTGGAAACTGACCAGTTATTGCAGAGCCTTGTTTCCCCAGCATCATCCTCCAAGAGAAGGTACAAGCTATTGATCTCACTCTACCTCATGCCTAATTAAAATTCTCAGAGCCATCTCTTCCAGGTAGCAATGGCTATGTGTTCAGGAATTGAAGGATGGGTCTCCTTCCCAGATGATTTGCCCCGTTTACCAGGCAGGTCGGGGTTCAATGGAATGCTTAGCTGCACCAATCACATTGGCAGATTAGGGAATAGTGTTGCTCCCTCCCACCTTCCCCACCCGATCACAATATGATCTTAAGCTTTTCTCTTTAACCTTTAAGGTTCGTTGAATATGTCCTAATGTAAGCCTCTTTCAGTCTTTGGAAAGAAAATGGGCCATAAATATATACATTTAACACTTGTATATAAAAAAGTGTAAGTAGCATCTACTGAAATTCCACCTTTAGGGATGCACTCTTTGGAGATTTGAAGGTATTCTCATCACTCTATGAGAAAAGAACGTGCTTGGGGAGGTTATCACCTGAAACCTTTCTTTATCAGCTACTGGCCAGAGTGGAAGCTGGGGGCCCAGAGTCTGGAAAGGACAGGAAATTACTTAGCAGCCAATCAAAAGCAAAGCTGATCAGGGCTTCATGAGGAGATAAGACAGAACTGACCAAGGTGGGGGTTGGGGTGGGGAGAGTTGGATATGGGGTGGAGTCAAAGGCACATGTGAGCCACTCTCTGTACCCATGTGACCCACACACTTTCCTGGTCTCTCCAGGATCCTACAGGAACAAAGGGATGCCTGTGGCTCTGCAACTGAATTGGAAGGAGCCAAAACTCTCCTGATTTGAGTTTCTGGTTCTGCTGCAGTCAGGCACACCTTCATGAAGACCTCAAATTTACATCTTCTAAAAACTCATTGAGTAGTTGCCGTCATCATCACGGTCTTCATCATCATGGTGGTAGAAGCTAACGGGAGTAAGTCACCGGCATTATGCCATTTAGAACTCCCCATCGCCCTATGAAGTAAGCACCGTGTTCACCCCAAGCTCTGGTTGGAGCAGCAGTTGGCGCATAATAAGAGCTGCAGGAAGGGCAGTCACGGCGGCATTCTGTGCACAGCACTTGCATGGGAACAGCCCCTTGAAAGGGAAAAGAGGAAGCTCTACGGCCTTCTAGGTGCTAAGGAGTGATTAATCCACACTCGTCCACTGAGCACCTATTCCATGTCCTTGTGGAAAACACGGGGATGCTGGGTTTGTAGGCGAGGCTACACCTGGCATGCTATGTTGGGCACGTAAAGGTTTGCCAAGTCAGCTGATGGGGGTCTTGAAAGTGTGGATGGACTACCCCTTGCCCTTGAGAAGCTATCTTTGAGGATGAGGGGAGGAGATGCAGAGTGGCACAAAGTATGAGGACGAGAAGCACAGAGCCTCTGCCCAGGACATCTGCCTCCCACACTCAGCTGCCAGCAGCGTTTCTCCACCTTGCCTGGCCCAAGGAGCACCTGAGGGAGGTGGATAAAGACGCAGACATCTGAGCCCTATCCCCAGATATGTCGCTTTGGTGTGTCTGGAGTAGGCCAGGGAATTTGTATTTTTACCAAGTTTCCCAGGCGACCTTGGGGGCCCACAGACCTGCTGAGGAACAAAGACCTAGAGGAGACAGAGATCCGAGTGGACCAGGGTGCTGTCGGCAGGGGCTGCCTAGAGGAGGGGGAGGTGTTGAGTGGGCCCTGACCTTTATCACAACTGGGACCATTTACCCCCCTGGGGGCCCTGTACTTCTTCAGGACCGGGTGCCTGGAAGGGGAAGCAGAGACAAGACCAAGTCATGCATCCTACCTTGGGAATCCATGCTTGGGAAGATGAAACAAGCTTCAGATTAGCTCTGAGGCCCCCAGAGTGCAGCTCAGGGCCCTGACTAGCCAGGAGGAGGCTGAGGGGCGCCTCAGTCAGCTTTGTGTCCAGCTGCCTGGATGCAAACAGCTGAACTTCAAAGGAAGCATGGGGTTTACCCAAGGGCAGCTGTGGATGTGTGGGTGGGTGGGGCGCCAAGGGGAGCTGAGGAAAATACTGGAGAAGAGAGAGAGAGAGAGAGACTGAGATTCCGGGAGGAAATTAACAGCCTTGAATTTGGGCTTTATTTACGAGATGAGGTGGCTATACTTGGGATTGTCTTTCACTTTTGTGTTTTAATCAGCACTGAATAGTAAACTCACCCTGATCATCCCTTGAATATCCATGCAGAGAAATTGTTTCATGGTAATTCCGTCTGAAATCCTTTCTTGCACGCATCCTTTAAGGACCACCATTAAAACTCCCTGGGAGACAGAAGGTGAAGAACTTGGGGCATCCACGTCACACCCAGCAGATGCTTTTGTGAGTTTATTTTTTTCATGAGATGCAGTGATTTTAGAGAGTTTGGCTAAAGGATGTTGAAAACTTCAAACAAACAAAAGCGAGCCACTCAGGATTTGGAAGACTGAACAGTTAAGAGCTTGAACCATGTTCTGTCTCAGGAAGACAAGGGAAGACAGACAGGGCCCCCTCGCAGTTTCACAATAGGTGAGAAGATGTTATCGAAGGAATCGCTTTCAATGGCTTAAGTTACAGGAGGGAAAACATGGGCTCAGAGCCTGAAGAAGTTAAAACAAAACAAAACAAAACAAAAACCAGCAACAACAAAAATCAGGGATTGTGCAGAAAAAAAGAACTAGCAAATTAAGGGAACGAACTTCCAAAGAAAGTGGAATTTCCATCCCTGGAGCTATTTTGAGTGGGAGGAGGGACCTCTTTATTACAGGTTGTTCAGAGTAATGAACTCTATCCCACCGCAATGCCTGGGAATGAACTAAATGACCCAGGCGAAGTTCCTTCCAGCCCAAACAACTCCATAATTATTGACCCAGGTGGCCAAGGGTTTGTCTCAGAGGACGAAGAGTCCGTTTTCCACTGACTTGCAAAGGCTCTGTTGCCAACAGTGCTTTGTCATTGACTGGATCATTTTCAAGTCATTCCGTTCAGCAAAATCTCCAATGGGAAGTCCACACAGCAACCTGCTAAGCACTTGCTGAGGACTCTGAGGCCTCAGTCCTTCATGGCCAAATCTAATTCCCAATTGCGTTGCGCAGGCTCAGGAAAGGTCCTAAGGTCTGCTGAAGAATTCTGCAGAATTTCTCCCAGGAGAAATGGAAGTAGCAAATACCCTCTGTGTTTTCTCTTGCTAGAAATTTCCATCTATTCATCTCTAAAGCTGGTGGCTGGAGTCCTCCCACCCCCCAAGGATTGTAGAGCAGAGCCTACCTCCATCCTGTTTTCAGTCACATGGATGTGAAATTACTCTGCCTTTCGCCTCTTTTCTCACCCACGGGCTTGGCATGCGGATATCCTCTCCTCAAAAAATAGTCAGAAAAGACTCCCAACCCATTTTCCATTTCTACTTCTCCCTTCATCTTCTGGCCTCAGGAAGGTCATTTAAAAAGGGGTTTTAGAAAACAGTTTCATTGTTTTATATCCTTAGGCAATAAATACTTTTTAATAATAATTAAAAAAAAAACACGAGCCTTAATTTTCTCAGGCTTTACCAGCTTGAGGGGGCAAATGGCCCCACACTAATGAATAAACCACACACGACCTTGCTCCTGCCCCACCTACATAATACCTGGGGCCCCTCAGTGTGCAGCTCCATCTGGGGGACCTCAGAGGGTTTTTGAACGAGCTCCCACAAACAGACACAGGCAGTCCACTCTGGCTCCCCTCCCCAGGGGTCACTCTGAAGGGGAAATTCATCACTGTCCTCCACTGCCAGGACTCATAGTGACAACATGGATTTCCAGGCTAGAGCGTTTATTCTAGATGGTTCCTAAGTGGCCAACCCAGAGGCTGCAGCAGAGCTGTGATTCTCTGGCTCCTCCAAATGCTGACAACACGGGTCCAAGTCTTGCTGACACATGGTGATATGGTTTGGCTGTGTATCCACCCAAATCTCATCTTGAATTGTAACTCCCACAATTCCCACGTGTTGTGGGAGGCACCCGGTAGGAGGTGATTGAATTATGGGGGCGGGTCTTTCCTGCACCGTTCTGATAGTAAATGAGTCTCACTAGATCTGATGGTTTTAAAAATGGGAGTTTCCCTGCAGAAGCTCTCTTTTTGCCTGCCTGCTGCCATCCATGTGAGATGTGACTTGTTCCTCCTTGTCTTCTGCCATGATTGTGATTCCTCCCCAGCCATGTGAAACTGTAAGTCCATTAAACTTCTGTTTCTCTGTCATTTACCCAGTCTTGGGTGTGTCTTTATCAGCAGTGTGAAAATGGACTAATACACATGGGGAAGACCCCTGACCCTCAGCACCCATCTGTGAGACTCAGACACCAGTCATGGGGCTTAGCCAAGGTGCTAAAACTTGGGACAGATGAAGCCCTGCCCATTGTCCTCCCCTACCAAGGATCAAGAGCAAAATTCCCTCCTGCTTTGCACTCTCAGTGACCCCATCCACCAGACAACCAGATATGAATTCAGTTGTGCTTCTTGCAGTCATTTTCCAACTCCAGAGACTGTCATACTTTTTCTTAAGTTATGCCTGTTGACCCAATAATTCTATCTGAGTCATTTTTTTCTAGGGAAATATTCTGAGTACAGAAGAGCTAGTATACACAAAGATGTGTACAGAAGCTCTCATGTAGAACAGTGAGAAATAAGAAATCACCAAAATGTTCAACCATTAAATAATGGTTGGAAAAATTATGGTCTATCCCTTCAAAGGAATAGTTCATGGCTGTGTAATGCCTTAGAATGATCTTTTTATATCTCTCAGTTATCTAGTTAATAAGCTTTGGTCTTATTAACAATTCTTTATATAAATTATCTCTGTTTAAATAGCTGGAGTGACTTCTGTCACTCAGGTAAGATTGCAAATTTCCAACTGCAAATACCCCTCAACCCTCACCATGCTACTTCTTTTACTTCACAGAAAAAGTAGACACCTTCAGCTGAGAATTACCCATTTCTCACAATCCACACATATAAATGTACCCACATCTGTTCTCTCCTCTCACCTCCTTTTCTGTTTTACAATAATTAAAGCCGTCTCTCCTCCTGTTTAAAAGGCTGTCCTACCCATATGCTTTTGAGTCCCTCTTCCTCCTGTCCTCTGAGCAAATGCACACTATTGACTAACATCCATTTCCTCTCATATATTCGACATTTTCTCAAATGGATCCTGTCTACTGGGTTTTAAATATGTGCAAATCTCACGGAATAAAAATAATGCTTCCTGAGTTCCCACCCCCCAACCAGCTACCAACCCCTCTCTCTCAACAACCAAACCTCTTTAAGAGATGTCCCTTGGGAGGCTGAGGCGGGTGGATCACCGCCAGGAGGTCAGGAGTTTGAGACCAGCCTGGCCAACATAATGAAAACCTATCTCTATTAAAAATACAAAAAAATTAGCTGGGCATGGTGGCGGGTGCCTGTAATCCCAGCAACTCAGGAGGCTGAGGCAGGAGAATCACTTGAACTTGGGAGGCGGAGGTTGCAGTGAGCTGAGATCACGCCACTGCACTCCAGCCTGGGCAACAAGAGCAAAAAACTCTGTCTCAAAAAAAGAAAAAAAGAGACATTCCAACTCATTGTCTCCATTTTTCCCCTTTCCACTTAGTCCTCGGTCTACTGCAATCCAGTTTCTGGTCTGAGCTGTCTGCTCATGCACCCATGGGCCACATGCAATGGTTATTTTGAGGGAAGTCTTCAGTGTTTCTGCCTCTCTGGCTGCCTCAGACACTGTGGCTTGTGTGGCACAGGCTATCTCTAGTCAGAGACACTTCCCACAGGTAGGATTTTACATTTACACCTGGGGTTGATGGGTTGATGTTGGTCTCCCAAGTTGTATGTTCCAAGCAATCAGGGCGTGTACCTGCCTTGCTCTCTGCTTCAACTCTCAGGACCTGTCTCTTTCTTAAGATAGATGAGCATTTGTTGAATGAGTGAATTAATGAGTTTGAACTGGGGACCACTGTTCTCGGGACATTACTCTCTCAATCTCTTTACACCAAGTTTGGGCCATAATCCTGGAAGATATCACTCCAAACTCCATAATCCCAGATATTGGAATCCTGAAAGATCAAAATTCCGGAAATATAATTCAGAAAAATAAAAATTTCTTTAAAAGACATTCATTTACATTTTTAAAAGGTGATTTATTTGAGAAAAATATAAAACATGACAATACTTTATACACCACTTTAAACAGTAAAATAGTCAATAATAACATATATATTTTTGCAAGCATAAATACTCGAGTACTAAACACAGTCACATGGATATAACAGTTGCGAGCAGATGAACCATATTCATAAAGGAATAGGTCAAAAGGAAAATGTAAAAACCCATTTACACCCAGCTTTGTAACTGCAGTCATCTGAAATACTTTGACAAACAACCTAAGTCTTTGACAAGATCAAAAACCACAAGGAATCACTACCGCATATGCAGTCGTCTAAAGAGCTGAGACATGGAGAAATTTCATCTTTCACAAATGCGGATGTACAAAAAAGACAACTCTTCGTTTGTTGAGGAAGTTTCAATGTTTTTGCGCACATACATAATGCTTACACACAAAGTCAGTATCATGATGATGCACTTTCATGGAGTCAAATTTGCAAAAATTGCGTAAAGCAAAGTAGAACTCTAAAAGTCTTTAGAGAGTTTATACCTCCAGTATTGGAAATAATGCCAGGATGAAATACATAGCATAGTGAATTGTAAAATATAATGCCAACAATTTAAAATAGTGGTGGGGGGGAACAAGAAAATAACACAACCCCTTTCCCCAAAAAACTAAAAAGAAAATTTGACATATGCAAAAGTGCATTACAGGGATAGGTTATGGGCAATTAATTTCAGAGGTAGTCCATAAAAGCTGGCTGACGTTCATGATCATTGACAATATTTTGAAGCCTTATATCTTGATGAATAGCTGCTTTTTCCTTTTTAGGGCATAGGTCCTCAGAAAATATGTTCCCATCCATTTTCTATGTAGCACTGCTCTTTTTGAAATTCTTCTGTGATTCGATATACACTGACATGAAACTTCCTTATTACATTTTCCCATTTTTTGTTCTATGCTTCTATGTTGTTTTGTATGTATGTATCCACGCATGTGGAAATCCATTCCCCATGTTCTTGTATACAGGCCACAGATCTGGCAGAAACAATGCAGGTAATGGGACAGCAACGTCATTGGGAAAGTCACTTCTTATCCTACCAAACACATAATTATTTTCCAACCAGTTAGTAACTTTGTTGTCTTCTTCAGGCAAATGCAGCTTTAGTTCATTAGACAGCTCCCAGAACTTCATCAGTTGGAAGGAATACCAATGCAGATAAACGATGGCATGGCATCCCTTTGTTGGTTGAAGCAGTCATAGAGGCCATATGGATTTAACAGAAGGGAACAGTAATTCTACTTCTGGATGTGAGGAGGGGGATAAAAGCTTCACTTCAATGTGTCATAATCAGCTACATCAGAATTATTATCTTTCAATGCTTTGAAGTATTTTTATTTTTATGTATGTATGTATGTATGTATGTATGTATGTATTGAGACAAAGTCTCGCTCTATCGCCCAGGCCAGAGTGCAGTGGCGCAATCTCGGCTCACTGCAACCTCTGCCTCCAGGGTTCAAGTGATTCTCCTGCCTCAGCCTCCGAAGTAACTGGGACTACAGGCACGTGCCACCATGCCCAGCTGATTTTTTTTTGTATTTTTAGTAGAGATGGGGTTTCACCCTGTTAGCCAGGATGGTCTCGATCTCCTGACCTCATGATCTGCCTGCCTTGGCCTTCCAAAGTGCTGGGATTACAGGTGTGAGCCACCATGCCCAGCCACTTTGAAGTATGTTTTTCCTCAGATTTTATTTCTATTTAGGGTAAATACTGCCTATAACTATAATTGATCATTGTACTGTACAAGTCTTCACATTCTTACAATAACATCTATAGATTTAATAACTCAGAAGTGTTTATAGCAATCACAGCAGGCCATTGAGATGGGAGGTAAAGTAAAAAGAACAGAAGGGGTAGCAATACTTTGTGATGAATGAGTCCTAATAGCTAAAATATAATGACTCCCAGCAAGTCGTGGACACTCAAAGAACATCTGAAATGGAATATTATTATTAGTGTTTCGATCTCCTCTGTTTTCATGATTTCTTCTCTGATGCTTCTTTTCATTTTTTAAAGTTGTTGGGTTTTAATTGGTTTATTACTCAAATATCATTCTTTTGTCTTACAGCTTTATCAGCCCTTTCCTGTATTTTTAAAAATTAAACTTTTAATTTTGAGATAATTCTAGATTCAAATGAAATTGTAAAAATTCATATAGATATCTTGTACACTTCACCCAGTTCCTCCCAATGAGAACAGTTTGCAAAACTATAGTACCATTTCACAAACAGGATATTGACATTGATAAAGTCAAGATACAGGACATTTTTATCACCGCAAGGGTCCCTCACGTTGCACTTCTATAGCCACACCCATCTCCCTCGAATTCCACCCCTCCTTAACCCTTGGGAACTACTCAACTGGTCACTATTTTTATAATTTTGTCATCAAGAGTGTTACCCAAGGAAAATCATAGAGTATGTAATCTCTTGGGACTGGATTTTTTCACTAAACACAATTCTCTGGCAATTCATCTGGATTGTTGTGTTTCATGAGTTCATTACTTTTTATTGCCAAGTAATAGTCCATGAAATGGATGAACCACAGTTTACCTGTTGAAGAATATCCGGGTCATTTTCAGTTTTTGGCTATTACAAATAAAACTGCTATAAACATTCACTGACAGGTTTTAGTGTGAATCTAAGTTTTTATTTCTCTGGTGTAAATTCTCAGGACCGTAATTGCTGAAGATTGTAGTGCGTGTTTCCTTTCTTAAGAAACTACCAAATGGTTTTTCAGAATGGTTGAATGGTTGTACCATTTAGCATTCCCATCAGCAATGTATGAGTACCCAGTTTCTCCACATCATCTCCAGCATTTGGTGTTGTCATATTTTAATTTTAGCATTTTCCATCTCTATATCCTCTTCAGTGAAGTCTATTCATGCCTTTTGCCCATTTTCTATTTTGATTGCTAGCTTTCCCACTGTTGAGTTTTGAGAGTACTTTATATATTCTAGATATTAGTCCTTTGTCAGATATGTGGTTTGCAAATATTTTCTCCCACTCTGTAGCTTGTCTTTTATTCTTTGAACATGATCTTTTGCAGAGCAAAAGTTTTTAGTTTGATGAAGTATAATTTATCAAATTTTTCTTTTATGGAATGTGATTTTAGTGACAAATCTAATAACTTTACCTACCCTAAATTATGAAGATTTTCTCAATTTTTTCCCTAAGAAAAAACCCCTCAAAATCCATTTTGATTTTTAGTTTTACGTTTTTAATTTTTGAGGCAGGGTCTTGCTCTGTTGCCTAGGCTGGAGTGCAGTGGCATGATCACAGCCCACTGCAGCCTCAACCTCCTGGGCTCAAGCAATTCTCCCACCTCAGCCTCCTGAGTAGCTGGGACCATAGGTGTGCAGCACCACATACAGCTAATTTTTTTAGATTTTTGGGGGGGTAAAAGTGGTGTTTCCCTATGTTGTCCAGGCTGGTCTCAAACTTCTGGGCTCAAGAAATTCTCCCGCCTTGGCCTCCCAAAGTGTCAAGATTATAGGCATGAGCTACCATGTCTGACCTGGTTTTATCTTTTATACTTAAGTTAGTGATCCATTTTGAGTTAACTTTTGGATAAGGTGTGAGGGTTAGCTCAAGATTACTTTCCCCTTATGGTTATCCAGTTGCTGTAGTACCCTTCATTGAAAAGGCTGTCTTTCATCCATTGAACTGGCTTTTTCACCTTTGTCAAAAATCAATTGAGCATATTTGTGTGGGCCTATTTCTTGGTTCTCCATAGTGTTCCATTGATTTATGCATCTATCCCTGTGCATGTATGACAGTCTTGATTATGGTAACTAGATAAACAGTCTTGATGTCTAGTACATTGATTCTTCCAAATTATTTTTTCTCTTTCAAATTTGTTAGCTGTTGTAGCCCCTATGCCTTTCCATATAGATTTTAGAATAATCTTTTCTATATCTATAAAAGTCCTGCTGAGATTTTAATATGAATTATGATAAACCTGTATATCAATTTGGGTAGAATTGGCATCTTTGTTGTGGTGAGTCTTTCAATTCATGCATGGAATATGTTATACCATTTATTTAGACTTTTGATGTTTTTCATCAGCATTGTGTAGCTTTAAGTATACAAGTCCTGTACATGTTTTATTACATTAACAATTCAGTATTTTATTTTTTGAAATGGAAGTAAATGGCATTGTATTTTTAATTTTGCTGTTGTTCATTGCTGATATATAGAACTATAATGGATTTTTCCATATTTATCTGGTATCCTGTAAACTTGCTGCACTCCTTTATTAGTTCTAGGAGGTTTTTTTTGTAGATTCCTTGAAATTTTCTATGTAGACAATTATGTCACCTGCAAACAGGGACCGTTTTATTTTATTTGTATGCCTTTTGTTTTTCTTTTCTTGCCTTATTCCACTGGCTAGCAATTCCAACACTATGTTGAATAAGAGCAGTGAAAGTGGACATCCTTGACTTGCATTCAGTCATTCACCATTAAATATAATAGCTGTAAGTTTTTTTTTGACTGATGCTATTTATCAAGTTGAAGATGTCTCCTTGATTTCTATTTTCCTGTGATTTTTGTTTTTATCATTAATGGGTGTTGAATTTTGTGAAATGCTTTTTCTGCCTCAACTAATATAATCAATTGATTTTTCTGTCATAATAAATTACATTGATTGACATTCAAATAGTGAACCTGCCTTGTGTCCTTGAAATTATTTCCATTTGATCATGGTGTACAATTCTTTTTATATGTTGCTGAATTCTATTTGTTGATATTTTATTAAGGATTTTTGCACCTCTACTCATGAAGAATATTAGTCTATAGTTTTCAGTTTTTGTACTGTCTTTGGTTTTGCTATAAGATTAATATTAGCTTTGTAAAATAAATTGGGAAGCATTTCATTCTTTTCTATTATTTAAAAGATATTGTGTAGAATTGATGTTAATACTTACAACATTTGGCAGAATTTTCCAGTGAAACCATCTGGGTTGGAGATTTCTCTTTTGGGAATTTTAAAATTATGAGTTCAATTTCCTTAATAGTTACAGGGCTGTTTAAATTATCTATTTCATATTGGGCAAGTTGTAGTATGTTTGTTTTTTCAAGTAATTGGTCTGTTTCATCTGAATTGTGACATTTATGTATGCAATGTTATTGCTGTATTCCCTTACTACCCTTTAGATGTTTTCAGGATCTGTAGAGCTATATTCCATGTTTCATTCCTGATACTGGTAATTTATGTCTTCTCTTTCTCTTTGTCAACCTTACTATAAGTTTGTCAGTTTTATTTATCTCTTAGAGAGTCAGCTCCTTGTCTCATTGATTTTTCTCTATTTTTTTCTGTTTTCAATTTCATTGATTTCTATTCTTGTCTTTGCTTGCTTTGGGTTTATTTTGCTCTTCTTCTAGGTCCTTGAGATGGAAGCTTAGATTATTGATTTGAGACTCTTCTTTTTTTTTGAGACAGAGTCTCACTCTGTTGCCCAGGATGGAGTGCAGTGGTTGATACTATCTTGGCTCACTGCAACCTCCACTTCCTGGGTTCAAGCAATTCTCCTGTCTCAGCTCCCTGAGTAACTGGGACTACAGTCTCACGCCACTATGCCCAGCTAATTTTTGTATTTTTAATAGAGATGGTGTTTCACCATATTGGTCAGGCTGGTCTCAAACTCCTGACCTCAGGTGATCCGTTTGCCTCAGCCTCCCAAAGTGTGATTTGAGACTCTTCTAAAGTAGGCATTTAGTACTAGAAATTTCCCTCTCAGTTCTACTTCATCTGTGTCCCACAAATTTTGATACACTGTATTTTTCTGTTATTTAGTCCTATGTATTTGCTGACTTCCCATAAGATATCCATTTTGACCCATGGATGATTTGGAAATGTGTATTTTGTTTCCACGTATTTAGAGATTTTTCTTCTCATTTCTCTGTTATTGATCTCTACTGGTCAGAGAACACCCTCTGTTTGATTTCAATCTTTTAAATTTGTTTGTTTTATGGTCCAGAATGTAGTCTATTTTGGCATATGTTTCATGGGCACTTGAAAAGAATGGGAATTCTGCTAATGTTTGGTGAAATGTTTTTTTAAATATTTATTAGATCCTGACAGATGATGGTGTTGTTGAATTCTTCTATATCCTTGCTAATTTTCTGCCTAGTTGTTTCATAAATTATTGAGAGAGGTGTTAATGTCCAATGACAATTGTGGATTTGCCTAGTTCTCCTTTCAGTTCTATAAACTTGTACTTTACATATTGCAGCTCTATTGTTTGCTGCCTATGCATTTAGGATTACTATGTCTTTTTAGTAGACTGACTTTTTCATTGTTATACAATGTTGCTCTCTGTCACTGGTAATTTTCTTCACTCTGATTTTCTTTGATTAATATTTGCATAAGATACCTTTTCCCATCCTTTACTTTCAACTTACGTACTTTGTTATATTTGAAGTAAATTTCTTATAGACAAAATATACTTGGGTGATATTTTTTAATCTACTTTGCCAATGTCTGGGTCTTTTAATTGGTGTATGTACACCATTTACATTTAAAATTATTATTGGCTTATTAGGCATTACATTTGCCACTTTATTTTATTTTATTTCTGATTCTCCCACTGTTTTTCATTTTTGTTTTCTGTTTCCTGACTTCCTGTGTTTCACTTGAACATTTTTTGGAATTCCATTTTGATTTTCCTGAAGTGTTTTTAATATATCTCTTTTTATGGCTGTTTAAGTGGTCGCTCCAGATATTATATTATATACACATAACTTATCAGTCCACCTGTGTGATCTTTTTACTAGTTTAAGTGACATGTAGAAACATTATTTCCCTTTATGTCCATTTATCCTTCCCCATATAATAAAATTGTGTTAAATATTTTCTTTAGTATATTTGGGACCACATTAGACAGTATTACAATTTTTGCTCCAGTAATCAAACATAATTTAAAAGACTCAAAAAGAGAAATGAAGTCTCCCATATTTTTGCTTTTCATAATCTTTCCTTCTCGCTGATAGTCTAAGAGTCCTTTATCATTTTCTTTCTGTTTAGAAAACTTCTGTTAGCTATTCTTTTAGGGTAGGTCTGCTGGCAACAAATTCTCTTAGTTTTCTCCATCTGAAAACGTTTTGATTTTCCCTTCATTCCCAAGGAATATTTTTTCTGGATATAGGATTCTGTGTTGACAGTTATTTTCTTTCAGCAGTTGAACAAGGTTATGCCACTTCCTTCTGGTCTCCTTGGTCTCTGTTAAGAATTTCATTGCCACTAGCATTGTTTTCCTCCTGTATGTAAGGTGTTGTTTCTCTCTCATTGCTTTCAGGATTTTAAAATCTATCTTTAGTTTTAAGAAATGTGACTATGATGTGTCTTGATGTAGATTTCTTTGGGCCCCTTCTGTTTTGAGTTCACTCTGTTTCTTGATCATAAAATTTATGTGTTTAGCCAAATTTGGGATGTTTTCAGTCAGTCAATCTGCCAGTCCTTTTTTTTTTTAACTTCACTCTCTTTTTCCTGTCTTTCTGGAATTCCAGTGGCATAAATATTAGATCTTTTATCAGTGCTCCATGGGACTCTGAAGCTATGCTCATTTATTTTCTGTCTAATTTTTATCCTTTGTTCAGGTCAGGTAATCCTATTGTTCTATCTTCAAATCCATTGATTCTTTCCTCTCTTCCCTTCATTTTGCTTTTGTGCTTACCTATAGAGTTTTAAATTTGTTATTATATTTTTAGTTATGAAATTCCCATCTGGTTTTCCTTTATATTTATTTTGTATTGCTTGGCCAAGACTCTATTTTTTTATTCATTTCATGTTGTTCATAATTGCTCAGCAAAACATTCTCATCATGGCTGCTTTAAAATCTTAGTCAGATACTTTGAATATCTTTGGCATCTCAGTGTAGGCATTTAATTGACTTTTTTCACTCAGTTTGAGATCATCCTGATTCTTGGAATGATGAACCATTTTGAAGAGAGGGCCTCACCTCCTATTGGCCAGGTAGGGGTGGAAATCCAGTTCCCACTTGGCCTCTGTTGATACCCAACTTGGAGGGGAGAGGTTCCTTGTTAGTGCTAGTGTGTGAGAGTTCTCATTCCTCATTAGGCCACTATTGACACCCCAGGGTGGGGTGGTCTCCAATTCCTGATTCTTCAGGTCCCCTCTGATACCACTCCAATGGAGTCAGGGAACAGGGGCATTTCATTACTCTTAAGTGGGGGCTAAAATTCAGGCTTCCCATATGGCCTTCACTGATTTCACATGGACATGGTCGGGGGAGCTCCTTATCACCTGGCAGGGATGAAAGTCCCAGCTACATAGCCATCTCTAACACCACTCCAGTGGGGATGGGGGTGGATTTTGGGTGTTTCCTTACAGCCTGGTGGGAATGGGCCCCATCCCCATCCATGACAGCAAAGGCCAAGTGGTAAACCTGGACTTCCATGTTTTCTGTGATGCTGTAGCAGAGTGATTGTTCACCAAAAGTGTTCTTTCTTGGTAGGCCACCCCTTACCTTGTCCGTTTGCTAGAGAGAGCAGGTTTTTGCAAAGGCTTTTTTGTCTGTACCCATTTGCATTTCTAGGTTGCTGGCTTTTCCAGCACTCAGTCTGGGATACATGAGTCAAAAAGAAAATCCATATAGCTCATCATTGTGTTGTTCTTCAGGTCTCCTGGCTCCTGGCCCATCTTCCTCCCTCCCCATCTACCTTTCAGAGCCTTCTGATATTTGTTTTGTATATAATGCTCAGGATTTTTAGTTGTATTTAGAAGAAAAAATAGGGAAAAGTATATCTGCTTCATTTTTCTAGAAGCTGAAGTTCTCACTTATCTTTATTTTTAAAGAGAATAAATATTTTGCTTTCAATAATAATTTCAAAGATGCAGGTTGCACAGAAGGAAAACAAATACAGCCAAAATAAAGCAAACTTAGATGTGGGGGTGGAGATAAATACTCAGCAAATTCTTTTAAAGAGCTCTTCAATCATTAAGACTGTTTAAAACCCTTATTAAATAAAAACAATGCTCCCTTATATTTAGAGTTCTTCATAGTTTCTTAAGTAATTTCTCATTTGTTATCCTATTTGATCCTACTAGGAATCTTGTAAAGGAGGTAAGGCAAATAACCTTATTCCAGTTTTACAGAAAGGGAAATGGTACTATAAAAATCAGAGTATAACATAGGCTCTACTAAAAATTTATACCGAGCAATTGCTATATTTGTTTTCCTACTCTGAAATAAATAATTGTCTTTTATTGAAAATATTGAAAACTAATATTTTCAGAAGGCTTTCTTCCCTATCATCTAAAAAGAGAATAATTTACCTGCTATCATGTTTCTAGGTTCCAACCATGAGAATACTAGTTTGGAATCAATGAGATGATGGGAATTTACTGCTTCTCCACCCACTTCAAAAATACCACACTGTAATTCCTCCAACCCATGAATCATCTTTTGAAAGCCTTGAGTTATATTCTGAATCCTCATCTGGACCCAAGCTGGAGAAATGGCATCTTCTTTGAATTTCAGATTCCTTCTGTGCAATGGAGGCCAAGCCCTGCAGTGTTTTCCCTACCTGCCTTCACATGTGTAGCATGCTGAAACATGGGAACCATTTTGAGGAACATGTCATAATGAAATGAGATGATACCTCTTCTGACCCTAAATTATAGACAAAGTACTTCATAGCTGAATTTTCCTCAGGCACAAAAATGTCTCACATGATGGAAAAATTCCTTGGACCTGAATCTCAACCATCTGCCTCAATAGTTCCACAAGTGGCAGAGAGCATAGAGGAACTAACTAGTCATAGGGCCTTCTCTTGGAGATGCGGCAGTTTAGTTACGTTGTTGTGCAGATTTAAGAGATTCAAATACAGAATCTACTAAAGAGGAGAGTGAAGAAAATAATACATTAAAATAGGAGATATCTTTTATAAAATCATGGTAAGAAAGGAAATGTTGAGAGTAAGGAGTTGAAGCATGGCAGAGTGTGATCCTGAGTTAATTGAGGTGCTCAGTAATGACTCCCAAAATAACTGAAGCAGTAACATGTCTTTACCACCCACTTAGCACCTCCTCATATTCTCATCACTAGATCTGGCCTCCTCAACTGGATTGGAAGCTTCTTGAAGGCAGAGGATGAGTCTTCTTGACCCCAAAAGTTGCCTTATTCAGAGGTGATGGGCAACAGGTAATTCCTGAGAATGAATAGGAAAGCCAGACCTTGGCCTAGTTGGGGAAACGGTATGGGGAAATGCCCAACAGATCCAAGACATGGCATGGAGAAACCATTTCCCCACCTAAGTCAAGGTCTGGCTTTCCTGTTCATTCTCAGGAATTATCTGTTGCCCATCACCTCTGACTAAGGCAACTGCTGGGGTCAAGAAGACTCAGCCTCTGCCTTCAAGAAGCTTCCAATCCAGTTGAGGAGGCCAGACCTAGAGGTGAGAAGATGAGGAGGTACTAAGTGGGTGGTAAAGACATGCTACTGCTTCAGTTATTTTTGGACTCAGTTGGCCCTATGAAGTAGGCCAGAGATGTAGAAGGGGAAAGAGATTTCAGCCAAGGAGGAGAAAGGAGGAAAAGCAGGTGGGTCTCCACTTTATTTTGAGGGACAATGAATGGAAATGCCTCTAGGATCACCACTAATAAGAGGGCTTTAGAAGGACATGGTGAAAAAGAGGGCCCAAGAGAAAGGACAGGTGAGACCGGGACTTTAGTTGGCAAGGAGGGAAAGCTCCTAATGGTCAGTGGGGGAAGAAGTAACTCACAGAAGGAAGTACTTTAGAAAGATGAATCCTGCAACGGAATATAGGATGGGTTGCAAAGAAGAGACTTGTACAAAGTGGTGACAGGTCATTTATTTAGAAAGAAATGTTTCCTTTTTGTTTAAACAACAAAACTTCATAAGGGAATAATTAATTTGCATTATCTTGATTTGTTTACAATAAATATGGTCAAATAAATGTCCAAAATCCAAACTCAGCCAAGTTCAAGTTTTCTCAACCCTGGGGATTTCCCTAATGTAATTGAAAAGCTATTATTCAACATCCTCTGAGCATCTTCTGAATCTCTGCACTGGATTATACTCATCATCTAATTTATGATGCAGGACTGAGAACAAAAATCTTTTTACGCACCAAAACGAAAATATTTCCCAATTTTGAAGTGCTACATTTACCCAAAATAATAAAAATTTGCTTCATGTTTGTGTAAACATGATTCAGATCCTTTGGGGCATCAGCTGCCTATGCTTGACAGGAAAAGTTAAATAATTCAAATGGTAAAAACAAAACAAAACAAAACAAAAAAACCCACATCCAACTGAAAAGTTTATGTAAGATTCTATTAGAAAAAGGTTGGTTAGTTTTGTCTTAGCATTCAGAACTAGGAATACCCTTTGAGAGCACATTTTACAAACTTTCACTTTATAGGAGAGGATGTTGAAGACCAGAGGGGTTTCAGGGCCTGTCACCTGTCTGATGAGTGGCCAGGCAGGACTGTGCTGGACACAGCCCACAACTTCCCTTTGATGTTCCCTAGGATGCATGTTTATTCTAAATATCTTCCATCTCAAATGCATTACATATTTTCCAGGACAGAAGAGGAATATCTTTTTTCCTTCCTCCTGGAAATCTGATTTAACAAAGTTTTTTGAGAGGCTACTGTGTGGGAAGAATCATGCTAAGTGCTGAAGAGGTAAGTGAGAAGGGCCCAGCTGCCCTGAAAACAGTGGAAAGGGGAGGAGACAAGTACAAAGCTCTTACCATCCTAGGCAGAGAGTCAAATATGGGAGAAATGCTAACCCAGGCTGATGCAGGCCCATAGCACCAGGTAGAGTTGCCCTGGCGAGAAGCAACTGATTACAAACCAGCATGAATCTGGGGCACTTTACACCTATAACTTTTGGGTTCAAGGTTTTTGAAACCACTGTCTGTTTGTTCTTGAAATGCAAGCCACAGCACTCCCCACTGGCAGTCACACTGGCCTCTCGTGGCACCCAGTTTGGGTTACTCTGAAGAGTAAAGACACTGGTCGAGTCCCATCCCAGGCTTCACTACAGTGAGTCTCACATAGGTCACATGCTCCGTGGTTCAAGTCAAAATTAAGTGAAAAATCTAAATTAGGTGAAAAATGAAATCTAAATTAAGTGAAAAATCTCTCTAGCCATTTTCTTGTGATGCTTTTGTAGAAATTTAATTTTATTTCAATAAATGTTTGTTCTATTTCTTTGAGAAAGAAGATTAAGGCAACTAACAATGATTCAACGGGATCACAAAGTTAAAAAGCAAGTGTATACCTTTCCTAGGGCTGCCATAACAAAATACCACAAATTGGGTGGCATAAGACAATGGAAATTTATTGTCTTCTAGTTCTGGAGGTGAAAGTTAGAGACCAAGACATCAGCACAGCCGAGCTCCCTCTGAAGGCTCTAGGGAAGAATCCTTGCTTGCCCCTTCCTAGTTTTTGAGGGTTCCTGGCAATCCTTGGCATCCCTAGGCATGTGGCTGCCCCATTCCAATCTCTGCCTCTGTTGTCACAAGGCCTTCTCCCTCTGTCTCTCTGTGTGGCCTCTCCTAGTCATAGGGCCCACCCCAACTTGTATGACCTCATCGTATCTAATTCCATCTTCAAAGACCCATTCCCATCACATTCTGATGTTCCATGCGAACAAACATTTTGAGGGGGATGGTATTCAGTTCACTACAGTAAACAAGAACATCAGGAACAGGACAAGGAAAAGAGCTTGCCAAATAAAACCAAGGGTGCGGCCGGGCGCAGTGGCTCACGCCTGTAATCCCAGCACTTTGGGAGGCTGATGCAGGCGGATAACTGGAAATCAGGGGTTTGAGACCAGCCTGGCCAACATGGTGAAACCCTGTCTCTACTAAAAATACAAAAATCAGCCGGGCATGGTGCTAGGTGCCTGTAGTCCCAGGTACTTGGGAGACTGAGGCAGGAGAATTGCTTGAACCTGGGAGGCAGAAGTTGCAGTGAGCTGAGACCACACCACTGCACTCCAACCTGAGAGACAGAGTGAGACTCTGTCTAAATAAATAAATAAACTAATAAATAAAAATAAAAATAAATTAAAAAACAAAGGTGCTATGGTCTAAATGTGTCTTCCTGAAATTTATATGTTGAAACCTAATCACCAAGGTGATGGTGTTAAAAGGTGGGGCCTTTGGAGGTAATAAGGTCATAAGGGCTGTACCCTGTGAATGGGACTAACGCTTTTATAAAAGAAGCCCCAGAGAACCTTGTCCCTTCCATCATTCGAGGACACATAGAAGACACTGTCTATGAGGGACGGCCTCTCACCAGACACTGAATCTGCTAGAGCCTTGATTTGGAACTTTCCAGACTCAAGAACTGCGAGCAATACATTTTTATTGTTCATAAATTACCCAGTCTAAGGTATTTATTGTAGCATGTTGAATGGACTATGACAAAGGAGAAGGTTGATACTCAAGATGCCTGCCACAGGGTATTCCACACGCGATTAGAAGGTAGGCTGCAAATTTGTCATGGCAATTTCTTACATAGTAAAGTTGCTATGATTAAGAGCTCGGCCATCTGCTGACTTGCTTATGGTTTGAATCCTGGCTGATTTCACCAGTGTTATTTGGAGAGAATTACTTAACTTCCCTGTGCCTCAATTTCTTCATCTGTTAAGATAGGAATAATGGCTGGGGGAATAAAATTAAATAATGCATGCAAAGCACTTGTCACAAGTCAGTTCTTGCCATGGAAATGTTTGGTATGCAACGTCTAGAAGGCAAAAAGTAAAGGAAGCTTCAAAGTTATGGTGTGGGAGGGAATTTCAAATGAATGATAAAATCTGGCTAGGGAGTTTAGAAAAGGCTTCGCGCGAGGAGTGGCTATTAGAACAATTTGTACACTTGGAGGTGGGTGGGAAGATGCTTTTTCCAGCCAGTCTGGTTTTGGGGGAACAGGGACCAGTCTAGTTTGGCTGGAGCATAGAAAACAGAGAGGAAGTGTGTGGGACTAATTGGAAAGATGGGCAAAGCCCACCTGTGGACATCAGGGTGAAGAGGCTAACCCAATTGGCACAAGCGATCATGTCCTCTGCCCAAGTTCTGACATCTGCATTGGCAATGGCTCTCCCAGGAAGAGGGACATTCCCTGGTCTCTAGAGAAGCCTAAACCAGCCTATGCCCTGCATCTCTGCACTGCTCCGCTGCTGTTCCTCCTTCTGTCTGGTGGTTTTCAACCTGTTGTAAATTTTGTGGTTCTGCTTTGATGTATCTCACACCACTCCTCATTGGTAGAAACAGAACTGCCCACTGTTAGGGTTTTACACTTAACTCAGATGTTTTATTCCAAACTTGGAGTTTTACAATCTTGTACTGTGTGTCTCTCCACCCCCTCACTTCTTTATCTATACCCAGGGTTATATATGTGACTCTGTGTCTGGTCCACCGTGACCCCTGGATCATTTCCATGCTGTCTCTGGGATCCACAGGCATTCTAAATCTTATCCTGACCTAATTCGCCTCTTCCTTCTTTGCAGGGCACTACGATGCGCTCACATAGTACTGCTCTGTATCAGAGATGTGGCAAGCTGCTCTCCCCCAGCCATAAACCATCAAATTAAGAACGGCAAGACTCTCCTGATTAATTTCATTTGTCTGTCTTTAAACGTATTAAAGAAAATGCCTGTTTCAATCATTCTTTTGCAAGCATATTTGTAAATAATACTTAAAAAACACTTCGTCTAATTATTCTTACCACAGCTGAATGCTAACAAATTGAAGATGAGATTTATGTTTAGACAGCTTTAAGGTACTAACTTTTTCACAACAATAGGCGCTGCAATTGCCAAATTTAAAGAGAAGATGTAGACCAACAAAAATTAATTTGCACCAGGCTTAATAGTTTCTCTAAGTAAATCAGCCTCTCCTCGGCTGCCTAAGAAAAGCCATAAAAATTTCTGAGAAGAATCTGGAGTTTAGGATTCCACACTAATTGCTTTCTCTCCCCTTTTACGTCACCTCCTTTTCTTGTTCATCTTCACTGCAAGGGGACACGCAGTTTCCATGTTCAAAATGCCTTCTGCTGGGGTAAGGAAGTCAGGCGGAGGAGGGGGCAGGCCAGGGAACCACATAAATAAATGGGAATTTCTACATGGACATGAGGATTTTCTTCTTCGTTTTTAAAAAATGAGAATAAGGCACGAGTGTAAATTCCAAAAAGAGCAATTTATTTAATTCTATCATTTTTGGCAACACAATAGAACGCGCTTTGGGATGAACAGTCACAAATCACTCCCCTTCCCACTGTTTTCTCCACCATATGTTGTGGAGAATACAATTCACATGCTGAAGCTTCACCTCCTCTCTATGTGAGAAAGCACACTGTGCTGTCAGCGGCCTGGTCACTGAGCCAGTGTTTTGGAGTGGTGGGGTGGGAATAAAGAGAAAGTAAGGAAGACAGCTAACCCTCCAGTCAAATATTTTTCTTTTTTCTTTTCTTTTCTTTTCTTTTTTTCCTTTGAGATGGAGTTTCGCTCTATCACCCAGGCTGGAGTGCAGTGGCGTGATCTCGGCTCACTGCATCCTCCGCCTCCTGGGTTCAAGCGGTTCTCCTGCCTCAGCCTCCCAAGTAGCTGGGATTACAGGCGTGTGCCACTACACCTGCCTAATTTTTGTATTTTTAGTAGAGATGGGGTTTCACTGTGTAGGCCAGGCTGATCTCAAACTCCTGACCTCAGGTGATCTGCCTGCCTTGGCCTCCCAAAGTGCTGGGATTGCAGGTGTGAGCCACCACGCCCAGCCACCAGTCAGAATATTTTTCAAAACCCCAAGAACTTTAAAAATAGTTTACTTGGCAGCAATATGGACTGGCCTGAGCTGGACTGGGTACTTCTGATGATCACTTTCATCAACTCTCAGAACTTCTGAGCAGAAGACAACTTGAGGGGCCACCAAGCAAGCAGGTGGCTTTGATGACCTATCGATCTCTTTCTCAGTTTGCTGTTTTATACAGAGTGGTCGCTCTGCTTCCCCAGAACCAGTGAGATGTGAATCAGAGGTATTTACTGAGTAGAAAACTTAGGTTTTGATATTTGCCCATGCCCCCCATAGACTCTCGTGGTCCTTCCCTGATGGATTGAAATGAGAGAGCAGTCATTGGTGAGACAAATTAAAAGTAACTGCCTGGCATACCAACTATTGCAAACTCATTAGTACTTTGTTGTAACCTAACAAGCTGACACATTCACAAGGCATCTATACACCCAGAGACACACTAAAGCTATACAAGATCCTTCAATACCAGTCTCTTCATCATGACAATGACTGTTGGACGTTCTCTGTGCCATAGCTTTCATAACTCCACATCCATGTACAGGGCACAGATGGCCCTGATGAAACAAGTCTTTCTAGAGACATTCTAAGCTGACTCAGTATGAGGTCAAATATTTTATTAAGCCCTGCTCTTTCAGATGTTTAAAGAGGAAAAAAAGAAAAAAAACCCAACCCTTGTGTTTTCATTTACAGCATGACAATTTTGAAGCACTATTTTAACAATGTTCTAATCAATTACAAAATGAAAGTTAACCTTCATGCGACTTTATGAAAAGCAAGAAAAATCTTGGGAGTTTTGAGAATCACAGGTGAAAGAGGAGATTTGCCTCCTTAAGTTGCACATCAAACTTTTCGTCTTGTCTAAATTAAACTGAACAGATGTGGAAAAAAATGAGTCAGGGTCTCCCCATATAATTCTAAACGAGCTTTCAGGTTCTGCTTCCTACGGCCAATTTTAGCCTAAGCTGCCTTATTGCCTAAAATCTGCAACTCGATACTAAAAGCTTGTCAAAATTAAGTGCATGCTTTATAAGTTTACATTTTTACAGTCTAACTGTTTTTCTTTGATATTTGACAGGGACACAGGTTCCCGTGTCATCTGGCCTTGAAGTACTTTTAGAACTTTCTCCTGGACCAATCTGAGGGAGCTCAAGGTTGTGGTGAGTTATGGGGTCTTTAAGTTGCCTGCCCAGCAGCCAACCCTTGGGCCCACACTTGAGGGCTAACACCTGCTGGCTGGACAGAGCAATTAATTTTTTTAAAAATGCGGTAAGCTGCCAAAAATCAAAGCTAGAGGATAAAAATATAATTTTACCTCTTGAGCTTCCAGGGGTGGCCTTTGATCTCTTCCAATGCTTGTGTGGCAGGAGGCATGGATCTTAAATTTTCCTGCAAAAGAAGCACCTTTGAAAGACACCAAACACCAAACGCTGACTGCTGACTGTCTCTATCCTCCGTCCTATCACTCTCGCATAATTACACTGACACCTAACCGAGATAGTCCCTCACAGCAAAAAGACAAATCTACCAAATGTCCCCTTCTTGAAGAAAATTATCATTGGAAGCTCTTAAATTATACCACAGTCCATCCCTCATAAGATCAAATGTTATTTCTCTAAAAGGTGATAGTTGGGTTTTCTGGTTGATGATTATAATGTGGCATTTGTTTCAGAATGCCTGTACATTAAATAGATAACTGAACTTCAAAGAGCTAAATACCAATCATGGGCTGGGGCACGGCCACACATACAGCCTCCCTCCTTCTCCAAACTCTTTGGTAGCCAAGACAAGGTCACTGGTCAGGGTAATTTGCAGGAAAAGTCAATTTCTCAAGTACCGAAGCAGGTGTTGTGGCACTCTATGACAATTTACTGAATCTAAATTGAGGAAGTTGAAAAAAGCAAAGGTCATGATCCACAGGAAGAAAGGAGGAAAGAAAATCTCTTTGACTGTATTTTTAACTCCTTTCAACCAAGATGCACTCACCAACCGAGACAATGAACGCTAAAAATAAATAAATGAAAACTGGAGTAGCTCATTCCAATCAGCAACTTATCTGATTTCTTTCACTAAAAGCAGAGGATTTCATGTTTGCTTGAATTCACAAGGAAATAAGCTCAATTTATAACAGCTAAAGAACAACTCTTCTGCTTGTGAGTGTTTGGGTAGCAAAAATCAAACCAAGATATCAGAACTTTCTGTCTTTAAATCAAATAATATATATTATATAATACATACTACTTATCATAGAGTATATAGCATAGTTATAGAATAATATATGATAAACATATAGTATATAACCTTGGATATTTTATTTGAAATCCACACAGTCCCCATTTCCCCAAACTAGGGACAGGGAACACAGTCAAAATGGAAAATACTTTCAAGAAGGGAAAAGAAACATGAAACTTACAATCCATAATGTTGTTGATGTGGCAAGGAGATCATGGGATGTGGAGTTAGATTTGAACATGAATCTAGTTAATCACGAATTAGCTGTGTAATTAGAACAAATCATTTAATCTCTTTCAGTCTCCATTTTCTCATCTGTAAAATTGGAGGTTGTAAGGATTAGATAAACTAATATATGTGGACGCATTTGGCAAATTAGAAATATTTCATTATCACTGCCAACCCTTATGGCATATTTTCCCGAAGGGTGAAATGCATATACCACTGGTATGCATGAGGTTGGGGTAGGCACTTAAGGTTTAAAAAAATGAGTCAGTGTGAAAAAAAAGTTAAATAAATAATAGTACAGGTGGAAAAATATTGAAAGTAGTGTGCAAAAGATTGACATTTGGGTGACTTCTCCAGATATAAATTCTTCTTGGGAGGAAGGGAAAAGAGATGGAACCCTCTTGGGAGGAAGGGAAAAGAGATGTCTCTAGCACAAAAAAAATTATTTTAAAATGTAGATAAATGGGTTACCTTTTAGTTAAACACTCAACCTAAAAAGAAAAATATACATATGATTTGCTTGCATGCCAACTTCTCTTATTAAAAAAAAACTCATGAAAACAACACTGTCCACATAATCCAAAACTGAGTCCTAGCCTGTAGGCTCAATATTTTCAAGCAATATTACATGCAATAAATTTGCATTTAATTGCTTTTCCAGAATAATCTGAATGTTCCCCCTTGGAATTTATGTCCTCTGTCTAACAAGGGGAGCTCATATAGTGTTTTTGGTCAGAGTATAATCGCCATAAGTTATCATAAATGTACACTAACCTCCTCATTTTATAGATAGGGAAACATAACTGGAGAAGGGCAGCCATTTGGTGACTCCCCATATGTTGTAGATCTGGAACTAGAACTGGCTTTGGGTCCATAGACTAAGTCCAGGGCCTCTCCTACTTCCTAAATGTCAAGTACTTAGTGTCCAAGCAAAGTCAGGAGAAACATTTGACATTTAAATTCCCTCTGTTTATTTATTTATTTTTTTAATTTACTGGTGCTAGTGAAAATCCTGTGTCAAGCACAGTGGGCAACCTTAAAAAGCATTAAGCACTCAGTACATTAAGAATTGAAATATATTACCTTCTTCCAGTCTCATATTCTTATCTGTTCTTAAATTTTATGGTTCTTCTATATTCTTAGTTTAGTTCTGAAGTTACTTTCCCTGTTTCTGTTATCTCCCCTTGAGTATAAAATATACTTTCACGAAGATGCTTCTTAATCTTATCCAGGGTGCTTGTGAACCATCTACATTTATAGGAATATGTATTTTTTTCTTTATGAGATGGAGTTTCACTCTTGTCGCCCAGGCTGGAGGGCAGTGGTGTGATCTCAGCTCACTGCAACCTCTGCCTCCCGGTTTCAAACGATTCTCCTGCGTCAGCCTCCTGAGTAGCTGGGATTACAGGTGCCCACCACCATGCCTGGCTAATTTTTTGTATTTTCAGTAGAGACGAGGTTTCACCATGTTGGGCAGGCTGGTCTGGAACTCCTGACCTCAGGTGATCTGCCCACCTCGGCCTCCCAAAGTGCTGGGATTACAGGTGTGAGCCACCGCGCATAGGAATATTTTAATATTTGGTATTGATAACTGAAAATTCAGCATACAAAAACACTTGTCTATAAGGAAAACAATATACATGTTGACACATATTATTACACTTGAAGTATTTAATGCGAAGGTAGTGTGCCTTTTTTTGTTGTTGTTGGTACTCCTTGTTTAGTGAAACATTTTCCAGCAGCCAGTCAAATAAATTGCTGGCAAATGAGCAATATTTTAGCCATCAAGTTTCAATGATCATGTTGGCCTCCAGAAACCAAACTCCAAACATGTTGAGAGAAACATTCTCTGCCATGGCAGTCTCAAAACACCCTGGCATTTTACTGATACCTCTGGCACTATGCCTTCCAAAATCAGGCCAGCCCAGAGGCACGCTTATTTTAAAGTTTCTTTTTTTTATCATTACATTTTAATTTTGAAATAATTTCAGGCATATGAAAAAGCTGCAAAAATAAGACAAAGAGCTTCCATATACCCTTCATCCAAATTTCCAAAATGTCCACATTTTACCACAGTAGCTTTAGCGCACTCTCCTTCTCTCAAAAGACTAATAGATCAGTGGGTACATTTTTTTTTCTTGAACCATCTGAGAATAAATTGTAGGCATTATAACATTTTACCCCTAAATATTTTAGTGTTGTAGTTCCCCCATATAAGGACATTGTCTTTCATAGCTGCAGTACAAAAATCAAAATCAGGAACTTAGAATCAGTATAGCACTGTTACCTAATCTATAGACCTTATTCAGTTTTTCCCAATTGTCCCACTGATTTGGTTTGCAATACTTTTGATACTTCATGTCATCTTCTAAATGCATTGCACTGCCCTATACATTGGGAATTCTGTAAGCCAGAAGCTCTTGTTCCCATACAAATAGTTCAAATATTTCAAATTAATTAGTTATATAAATTGCTCAGATTGAAGGAATATTCATGTTTAAATATGTATACCAGACATGTTAACATAACTTCTAGTGACTCAATATGAGTCATGTGATCATGCCCCCAGAGTGTGTTTCATGCTAAAACTGCAAACTTGCCTGAGTGCTTGTGCTTTGTGGAGGTGGGGTCCATAGCCATGGAAAGTTAACCATAGACCCTCACCTAAGTGCCCTGGAGAAATTCTCCCAGTGTCAGTCTTGATAGCAGGCTTGATTTCCTCTTCTGGCTAATGGGTCACTTGAGATCTTCCCATCGCTTCATGATGTGAATTACATGAGATAAAGAAAGCATTAAGACAGGGGCTGGCTTATTAAGTGCCCAATCACTTACAGACATAATTGGTTTTATTAGTTGAATGAACTAACAGTCAAATACACTATGTTTTGCATGAAACAGGATAAAATTTATTTTCAATTTGATTTAAAGTAATTAGCACATTCATTTTCCACAGCTTTTCTAATCAAGCTAAATCCTAGGCCTCCTCATGGAAGAATAAATAACCACAATATTATCTTGAAATTTAAAAAGTTAAGACAACACATGAAAGTAAGAACAGAGAATAGGGGTAGGAGCTGTATTATTTGTATATTGCCATGGATATTTTACTTACAATGCAATAGAACAACACATCCATACACTTTCTGTCAGATCATATTTCTAATCTTTGTCTAAAGTCTTAATATAGGAGCATTTATTGGAGAAATGAAATAGAAGCCTCCTTCTTTCCTTCTCTTTCTTTCTCCTTCCTTCCTTCCTTCTCTTTCTCTCTCTTTCTTTCCTCTTCCTTTCTCTTTCTCTCTTTCTCTTTCTTCTTGCTTGCTTGCTTTCCTCTCTTTCTCCTACCCCCCACCTCAGTCTTTCTTTCTCTCTCCCTCTCACTTTCTTTCACAAAGGGACACATCTAGCTTAGGAATGTGGCACAGAGCTAATTAGCCAGGCAAATAAATAAATACAGTAGAATACACAAATAAAGGTGGCCACACCTGCAGGCACTCAGGTTGAGTGAGAGGGGCCCAGTCCTTCACAGGTCACACTGGCCTCTTTTCCACCACCACTGACTGTCCTGTAAGCACAGCTGACACCATTTTGCCTTCAGCAAGGTCAGAGCACAGCGTCACAGGAACAGAGGCAGCATTGTCTTCATGTTCACACGGAAACACCATCCAATGTGCTCTGATCAGCAGCTGCAACATGGCCTTCCCCATGGCGGCAGCTCCAGGGCCTCCCTCGAAAGCCATCTGCCTCATCCTCCAATGGCCACCTTTCTTCCATCAACCTGCCTTCCATAAAATGCCTTATCTTGGTTTTTTAAAACTCTTCAATCTCTCTGGGACTGTGAGAATTCTCACCTTCCCTATTTGTACAAATTGCCTTTAAATGAGAAGTTATTTGGCCTGTGGTGGGCACTGTCACCTGGAGCCAAAAGCTCAATGTGAGCTATGATTAATGAATTGTAAAGCCAATTCACTGAGCCATTACATTAGTGGAGCACTGTTGTAAGCAGGAACTAATTCTATGTGGAAATAATCATTCAACCTGAGAAAGGCATTTCCTATCCATGAGAAAATACTACGAAGAGATAATACTTAAAAAAAAAAATCCACATACTATTGGCCAAAAGAAAATATTATTCAACCTTTGAAAACAAATTTGAATTTTGGCTTAATTATAGGTTTTGCTCTTATAATAAAAGAAATGCTACTTGATTATTTGATTATAAGCAATTTAGTACACGACCAGTTCTTGAAAAAAAAATTTCTTTTAATTAAAATCCCTCAATTTGTGTTTTATTACCAAAAGCCTCCATAGGGGAAAAAATGTTTTTAAGACTATAACACAGGTTTAGGGAAAAATTTTGGTGATTATTGTTCATTTATTTTCCTTATTAAGCTAATTTAATTATCACTGAGACACAAACATTAGCTCCAGTACTGGGCTTCTCACATCTGTTAGTAAAGATTTGATTAGGGCTACACAAATGTGCTAGATTAAACTATCTAGTTGGTGAAATTCAAGCCACCTGGATATTTTAGCAACATCAATAAGAATAATTCTCTTTTTCAAAATCAGTAAATCCAAGCTATATTAAAAAGAATTAATTAATGAGTGCCAGATAGGCAAAACAAACATTTGACAATGAATCATATTATCAAAGGTTTTGAGGGAGATCCCTCTCAGCTTATGTTTAGATGTCAAATTATATTACCAAAACTAAACAATCTGTTAAGATGATGTCTTAATGCAATAAGTCTCTAGTGCCATACGGGGTTTTCTTGATTTTTTTTTAACCTCTTAAACATTGTTAGTAGAAAAAAAGATATGCTCTATTTACCGATGATAATCAAATCATAAGACATTTGCCCCCAAATGTTACCTTGGATATTTCCAAGAGCTGTTAGTCATTGAAATCCTATTTAAGATACTGTTAAAAGTTTAGTTAATGTATCACACATATATCTTGATGTATGCTTCATAGGAGGAACTCAGTAAAGACACAGGTATTGAAATAATTAATATATAAACATTAGGGGTTTCATAAAATATATAAAGAATTCTAGAATTAGAAAGAACTCAAAAAATTATCCAGTCCAGGGCTGGCAAACTTACTCTGTAAATGGGCAGATAGTAAATAACCTAGGCTTTGTGAGCCTGATGGTCTCTGTAACAACTATTCAACTTTGCCCTTGTAGTCATAGACAAGAGTAAACTAATGGGCATGTTTGTGTTTCAATAAAACTTTATTTACAAAGGCAAGTGGCAGATGGAATTTGGCCCACCAGCAGTATATTGATAATCTCTCATGGAACCCAATTTCTGTATTTTAAAAACCGACACCTTTGGCCTCGTGTGGGATGGCAGCTTGCCCAAGGTTAAACAGCAAGTTAAGCAGCAAGCGGCAGAGCTGAAGTTGAATTTGACCCTTCCAGCTTCCAGGGAAGTGCTGAATTCCTTGTAATGACACATGGATGGTCGGCTGTGTCCAGATGGAAAGTCTGCCTCAGTCTTAAAGCAGATCCGAAATGCTTCATGCATTTGATGTCTATAGAAATGTGATGTGTGGATGGCTCCTCACATCTCCAGTGAATAAGTTGCTTTTCAGAGACCTAAGCAGAATCACAAATAATATTTTTTGGGAAAGGAACATGAACATCCTTACAGATAACCAAGCATGAAAATGCTTGCCTGAAAAGCCACACATGGCTTGCTTCATTAAAGACCATTTCAGTCTTGAAAAACTGCATTTCTATTGAATATTTATAACAAATATGATTGAATAAAAAGAATTTAAAGTGGAAAAAACCCTATGTGTTGTGATTCCAAATTAAATCTTATTTTCATGGTTGACAGTGTTTTGTATTCCCCTGGTTTGCATGGTATAAAGAACCATCTTATTACAATGCCCTTTTCCAGCACCAAATCATAAGACTTTCTAGATTAACACTTGAGTCACCAACATTCATTTTCCAGTGGGGTTTTCCCCTTTCACATAGCTCATTCTTTTCATTTGGAAGGAAGCTGAAGAAATGAGTCCCTAAGCAATCCTAAATGGGGATGTGGGTCTGGGTCTTTCTCTGTGGATATCTGCATGGAAGGGCTTTGTAATCCTTTCCCTAAAACTGACAGTCCAGAAAGACATGATTGATGAAAGGGAACTGGATATTTGAGTCAAAATGGACCGTCATTAACTAACTGAACCAAGTAAATGAAATGGAGTTTCCAAGGGGCAGTGGGGCACATTCTTCTTGAAAACATGGGCCCAATGTTCAGGATGTGTTTTACTGAAGGGGGTGGGGGAGTGGTGGGAGCCATTACTTAATGGCTCCCAGCTTGCAAAGGTGAAATAGCCCATACTATATATGTAAATATATATATATATATACTTATACATATATATACACATACGCACACATATTTTTTTCTTCAGCAGTTCTGTGTTGATGTTGATTTGCACATCTCTCACTGAACAGATGAGGGTGCATCTTCTCCTGTGTCATGCATTTTCTGGCTCTGCAATCACAAAAATCATACTCATAGATGCAAATAAAATTATGCTACTGTAATTGTTTTCTAGTTTAGTTAGGTATTTTATATCAGCTTAGAAGTAAATTAAGCTGTATCTTTTCCTACTTTACGTAATCAAACAAAAATGCACAAGATAAAAATCTTACATTTATGTGAAATTATATTTTCATATATGGGTTTCTTTTTGATCAAAATGGTAGATTTTTAAAATAAATTGTATAATTCTTATAATACTTCATGTTAGAACTTAGCCCATATGTAATATCAAGTACAACTTTAGAATATAATAAAAATCCATATATTATTGAAATATTGGAGCATACAGATGTTTTTAAAATAAAAGTTCAACCTCTGCCCCGCCACCAGCCCCCACACAAAAAAGCTACCATATTGCTTTAGGTCACGGATAACAAAAGCATGAATGATTCAGATGAACACCTTTTGAACTTTTTTCACGAGGACTTGAGTGGTAAGATGACTTAAAGTCTTAACCATAATGCATGCAGGTGGCCCTTTCTCGGCTTGAAACATCTTGAAACAGTTTCCGTGCCTAGCAAGGAGGCTCTTGTGTCAGTGTGGCTTGCTCAAGAAGGATGGAAAGAGAGTATGCAAATGAGTGCATATTTATTGGTTCAGGAGCAAGACTTAGAGTTGAGCGGTGCAAAATCTCATTACCCTTTCTTAGAAGCTGGCCAGAGTTCATAAAGGGAATAAAAATGCGTTTTTCATTATGTTTTATTCACTGAAGGAATTTCTGTCTTTTTTTGTTTTTTTTTGTAATAGATGATTAAAGAATACAGGACAGCATGTTATGCAAGAATAACAAAGACAAACAATTAGCAATCTATTGAGTTAGAGTGGATCTACTGTGGTGCATGTATAATTGTAGGACTAAACAAACGCCTGTGCATTGTTAATGGGTGAACATATTGGCTGAGCTATCTGAGCTATTCCTGCTTATAAAATAGAACCTGAAGCAAGTGTGTAAGACTTTGTAGTTTGTATTTTTATATTAGCCTTATTCTTTACTCCATGTTATGTTCTTACTTTTGTTTTTCTCCTCATTTATGTTATCTTGAAGTGTCTTATGTACCCTTAGAAGCTACTTTAGGTCCAATTTAGAGCTACACATATAGTTTGAATTTTACACAATTATGGAAATTTGAAGATGTTATCATTCACTGATAGGCACAAATTATTATAAGAAAAGCTGAAGTCATTAGCCCAAATAAAGGATTAGAATTAACAATGAAAGTGAACTTAGAGTATAATTAATGAATTCTCTAATTGCTCTTCCTGTGTTAGTTCATTAAGCCTGACTATTGAGTGGATATTCAGGCATCTGTCTCCAACATCTGTCATCTCATTGATTCCCGGGTAGACTCTGTTGAAGCCTGGGAGGAAGGGTTTGCCTTTCCTCCTTCACTGCTCTTTGCATTTCCCTCCAAAATCTGAACGTGCTATGAAAATGAAAACCTTTCTCTAATATAATTGTCTGACAATGGGCAGAACCACTGTGAGAAAGGTTTAAGACTTCCATGGAAAGGTTGCAGATTATGCTCACTTCAACCTTTGCTGCCATCGATTGTGCATGGTTAATAGCAGAGCAGCTCTTGGCCATGTGTCACCTTTAGGCTCAGAGTTTTACTGGTAATGAGATAGTATATGGGCAGATATCTGCTCAGATAGATGACATTCCCAACCCACAGACTCATTTGTTGGGAACAAGTTCACAGCCAGTGTGTGGGAGGCACCGCACGACCCTCCCCAGCAGGAAGACTCACAATAGGTCTCACTGTGTTCAAAGACTGACAGCATAGAGGGGAAATGAGCTCATCCTTTTCTTGTCTGGTATTCCATCCAGTCCAACCTTTATTGGACTGGTGTTCTAGGTAACCCACTCACTAAAATTTGCAGGAGCAGAAATATCTGGTGGGGTGGAGGCACAGAAAGAGACAAAAAGTGAGTCACTATCTTGTAATCAACTTGTTAAGTTCCAGGACTTTGCATTAAAAAGGAACAGTTGCTTAGGCTATTATTAAAGGGAACAATAGCACTTTAGCTGCAGAGTGGTTGGCTAGCAAAAGCAGTCCCAGGATAAATTCAAAGCTGGCAATGATGTTGGTTGGGGGCAGCATGCTGGGTTAAAACACTTTCTCTGCAGATACAGGTGGTGATTTACACATGCAGTTGAAATGAGTTCAGGATATATATATTATAAAGCTCACTGCTATTTTTAAAATAGGTTGGCTTCAGCTTGTACCTGCAGATACTTATATGTATACTTGTTCATACTTATATGTACTTACATGTATAGTTATATACAGATATACAGATACTTACATGTATACTTGTTCGTGACCACTAGTATTAACAACATATAACATTTGGGATATTTCAGAGTTCCACACTTGACCTTACCCAAAAGATCTAGAAGTGATTGTTTTCAGAGTTCCAGCTGCATGGATTTATTAGAAAATGCTCTTCTGTATGGAAGATATGGCTTGCTATTGTATTTCTCTTTTGCAGAAAAGCAAGTCCAACAAATCAGTGACATTATTATAGCCAGAAATTATCTATGGGGCTCCACTTCCCCAGGCTCTATTTCAAATTGGTGTGGGGCTATATGGAAGTTACGGGGTGGAAAGACCATGGAATAATCAGGAGATTAAGTTTCCAGTCCAGGTTCTGCCACCAAACAGCTCCATAACCTCAGCAGGTCTCCTCCTTGTTCCGTCTTTGTGGAAGAAAGAATTGAACTCACTGATTTCTAAAGCTTCCTTCCAGGTCTTACTTGTTTGGACATTATGTTCTTTCCCCTCTGGAGAAACAAGGGTTATTCCCTCCGGGTGGTGGTCTGAGGAAATCACTCTCAGCGAGTAAACTGCCCTCTTCTCCCTGCAGTGGGAATCACAACTTCCTCTCAGCTTAAGTTGATAGTGCTTTTGCATTTTAAAATTACTAAGATAAAAGATCATCAAGCAAGAGCCACCTGATCAATCAATTCATCCAGAAGGTCCTGGTTTATCATCTTATAAGTAAAGTACACTTATTGATTCATTGGTTTATTTATTTGTTTATTCACTTTTTCAACAAATATTTACTAAGTACTCGCTATGGGCCTGTCACTACAAAGAGGATAAAGCAAAGAACAGGACAGAGGAGTCCCTGTCCTTCTGAAGCTCATGATTGAATGGAGGATGCTGATTTTAAAGCATAAGTAATTACAATAGAGTGAAAAGAATAAAAATGTAAGTAGGTACAGAAAGTGGTGAGAATACTTAGCAGGGGAGTCCCAATCCAATCTAAGGGTCAGGGAAAGATGCTTCCCGAAGAGCTGGCATTTAAGCAGAGCCCTAAAGGATGAGGCATAGTTAGTGAGCTTAAGGGAGTCTTGGAGGGAGGGCAGAGAGCGAAAGTCATGTATCCATGCTCTGCAAATCACCTGACAGATGAAGCCACCTGCCCCAGGTGACAGGATCTTAATGGGCAGCTCAGGAGAGAAGGGAACCCTTCAAAACAGGAAAATATGTGAAGTCTGATTCTGCCCTTTGGAAGGACTGATGGATTCAAACAGGATGTAACATATAGGTTCTTACTTACAAGCAGTAGAGCTTGACTCTAGAAGATATATGCACAGAAGGTACTTATGTAAAAAGATATTGGGCAGGGCCTTTTTCTTTCAATCAAATTGGAATAAGAGAGATTGATTTTATTCTCCTGAAAAAGCCAACAGAATATCTTCAAAACAGTTTTTGAGATACTGATTATCGAACAATGGAGAACACTGATCCCTGAGAGACAGGTTTATTAACGAGGTGACCCTAGGATTGCCCCAGCTTACTGCCTGGAATGAGTTTCCAGGTGATGGTGCAGGACCAGACAACCTGGCAGACTCTCTGATTGAAGAGGTGGAACTGAGAATCTGGGGAGACCAAAGGAGCTGGAGTTCACAAGACACAGGGTGCCAGGGAGGAGAGAAGGCACACAAGGAGAATTCCAGAAATCTGCCGAGGACCCCCTGCAAGTATTTAGCTGATGATTGTTCATTGCAGGTGTGTGAAGAAACTATCCAAACTCAGGTAAAAAACAACTGAAAGGATTAGAGGCCACAGCGTCCAGCATAACACAGGATCTGGAAAGTGGTGTGTTCCCACCAGCCAGACTGGACAACTTCCTGGTTCATACAGCATTAGTTCATAGTGCATTGATAGTGGTGGGAAATTAATGTCTTTAGGCTGAGTACAGCTCTGCTACCACATAACAAATCTTAAAAGTAAGACCCAACAGTCCAAACTGTTTTCAAATAACTCAACTCTGTCACAAAACAGCTCAAAAATATTTACAGGAATACAAAAATATCAAGCACCCAATAAGGAAACTTATACTGTCTGGCATTCAAGTAGAAATAACTAGGTATGCAGAAAAATGGGAAAATATGACCTGCAATGAAAAAAAAAAATCAATCAAAAGCAACCTGGACTGACATAGATGACAAGCAGCAAACAAGAATACCCAATTATTGTATGTATTCCATATGTTTAAAAAATTAGGCAGAGACATACATGGAAGATATTTTTAAAATACTCAAATTGAGGTCCTAAAAAGAAAATCTACAATGTATGAGATGTCAAATACATTGTATGGGATTAACAGAAGATTAGAACTTGCAGAAGGAAAGATCAGTGAACTTGAAGATATACCCACAGAAACTTTCAAGATGAAGCACAGAAGGAAAAAAAAATTTTTTAAATGAAAACAGCATTAGTGAGCTCTGGGACTTTCAAGGCTTAATATAACTAGAACTGGAATTTTCAAAGAGCAGGAGGGATGGGGAAAAGAAAAAAAATTTGAAGAAATAATGTCTGAAAAGTTTTCATGGAAACTGTAAATCCGGAGAGCCAAAAAGCTAGACAAAACACAAGCACGTGAAACATGAAGAAAACCACACCCAGACACATCATAATCACATTGTTCAAAAGTAAAATTGTTTTATAAACTTTTCTAAAAAGTAAAAAAATTCTCAAAAGTAGTCATAGGAAAAATAAAATTATGCTGCATACAGAG
This sequence comes from Pongo abelii, assembly GCF_028885655.2. Classification (NCBI taxonomy): domain Eukaryota; kingdom Metazoa; phylum Chordata; class Mammalia; order Primates; family Hominidae; genus Pongo; species Pongo abelii. The sequence goes on along the minus strand of NC_071993.2, from coordinate 125,239,009 downwards.
GAATAAAGATATGGATTCTAACAGATTTCTTGTCAGAAACAATGTGAGAAGACAGTGGAGCAACATGTTTATAGGGCTGGAAAACAAATCTGTGAACCCAGAGTTCTGTACCATAAAAATATCTTCACAGACAAAGGTAAAATAAAGCCTTCTTCAGAGTTTTCAGAAAATATAGATTTTCATCAAGGAATGAAAAGAAGAGGATATGGTATCTACATAGTTAAATATTTTTTTTCTGGTTTTAAAATATTTTTAAACAATCATTGACTATTTAAACAAAAATAGTTACAATGTAGTATGGATTTGTAACATATGTGAAAGTAAAATTTGTAGCAATAGCCAAGGCCTAAGAAGGGAGAAACGGAAGCATCCAATAAAAAAAAATCTTATAACATATGTGAAGTCATATAATATCACTTGAAGGAATAGCATAATAAATTAAATATATATACTGTAAACCCTAAATAAATTAAATATGTATAGTATAAACCCAATCATAAAGATGACAACAAAGAGTTATGGCTAAGAAACCAACAAAGGACATAAACATTGAATAATAAAAAATATTCAATTAATCCAAGAGAAGACAGAAAAAAAGAGAGGAAAAGGGAGCAAATAACTGAAGGGATAAATAGAAAACAAATAGTGAGATGAGAGACTTAAACATAACTATATCAATAAGCACATTAAATGTAAGTGATGGAAACACCTTAACTAAAAGCAGAAATGATAAGATGGGGTATGCTGCCTATAAGAAGCACACTTTATACATAAAGACACAAAAAGGTTAAAAGTAAAAGGATGGACAATATATACCATGCCACACTAAACAAAAGAACGTTAAAGTGGCTATATTAATATTAGACAAGGTAGATTTCAGATCAAAGAATATTACCAGAAATAATGAAGGCCATTTTATAATTTTAAAAGGGTTAGTTCATTAAGGGACATAATGACTCTAAATATTTATGTACTCAATAACAGAGCTTCAAATTATATGAGCAAAACTGACGGTACTGGAAAGAGAAATTTAAAAATCCAAAATGATAGCCACAGATTTGAATACACCTCTATTATTAATTGGTCAAAGAAGTAGACAATCAATAAGAATATAATATAGAATATCTAAATATTATCAACCAACTTGATTTGATTGGCATTTATGGAACACACCACCTAACAACAGCATAATACACATTATTTTTTAAGGACATAAATTACATTTACCAAGGACTATATTTTGGGCCACAGAAAGTGCTCAAAAAATCTAAAAGAATTCAAGTCGACACAAAGTATATTATTTGACCAAAATGAAATTAAATTAGAAAACAATGACAGAAAAATATTTGGCAAATCACCAAATATTTAGAAATAACACACTTCTAAATAAACCCCTGGTCAAAAAGAAATCAAAAAGGGAAATTAGAAAATAGTTTCAACTGAATGAAAATCTAAATACAACATATCAAACTTAGTGAGATGCCATTAAACAGTACTAGAGATACAGTTATCATTAAATGCATACGTGAAAAAAGAAGAAATACCTCAAATAAATGACCTAATTTTTCACCTTGGAAAAGTAGCAAAAAAGAGCAAATAAAACACACAGTAAGAAGAAGGAAGAAATCATCAAGATCAGAGCAGAAACTAATAGAATAAAAACCAGAAAAACAGTAGAGAAAATTAATGAACCCAAAAATTAGTTATTTGAAGGCGTCAATAAGATTGAAAAATCTCTAGCTATGCTGATCAAGAAAAAAGTAGAAAACACAAATTACCAGTATTAGAAATGAGAGAGTTTGGTGATATCACTACAAAATCTACAGATGTTAAAAGAATAATAAGGAGATTTTATGAACAATTTTATGTCAATAAATTCAACAGCTTAGACAAAAGAAACAAATTCCTTGAAAGATACAAACTATCAAAACCCACTCACAAAGAAATAGATAACCTAAGTAGCCCTATGTCTAAATTGAATTTGTAGGTAAAAATCTTCCCACAAAGAAAACTCCAGGCCCAGGTGGCTTCACTGGAGAATTCTACATTAAAGAAATTAATAACAACAATGGTAAACAAAGTCTTCCAGAAAATTGAAAATGAGGGAATGCTTCCTAACTCATTCTATGAGACCAGTCTTACCCTGATAGCTAAACCAAACAAAGACATTATGAAAAAAGAGAACTGCAAACTAATACTGTTGTTAACATGGATGTAAACATTCTAAACAAATTTCAGCAAATTGAATCCAATAATATATTGAAAGGGGTAATACATCATGCCTATTATGTAAGGTTTTTAATGTAACATTAAAAAAGCAATCATAATTCACCATACAAATAAACCCAAAACAAAGATCATGTGATGATGACAACACATGCAGAATCAGCATTTGACAAAATTCTACAGCATTCCTGTTTCTTTCTCCATAAACATTTGATCCTTCTTAAACTAGGAATAAAAGGGAACTTCCTCACACTGTTCAAAAGCATTTGCTGAAAACCTACAGCTAACATTATACTTAGTGGTGAAAGACTGAATATTTTCCCTCCAAGAACAGGAATGAGACAGGAATGTGTACTCTCCCCACTTCTATTCAACATTTATTGGAATTTCTAGCAAGTGTAATAAGTCAATATATGATATAAAAGTCATCCAGATTGAAAACAAGTAAAACTGTCTTTATTTGCAGAAGACATAATGATCTGAGCAGAAAATGTGATGAAATCTACCTAAACATTACTACAACTAATAAATGAGTTTAGTAAGCTTGCAGGATACAAGATCAATATGCAAAAAATCAATTTTGAATATATATATGAATATATATATTCATATATATAAATAAATATATATGAATATATATATTCATATATATAAATAAATATATATGAATATATATATTCATATATATAAATAAATATATATATGAATATATATATTCATATATATAAATAAATATATATATGAATATATATATTCATATATATAAATAAATATATATATGAATATATAAAAATATATATTTATATATCAATATAAATATATATTTATATATCGATATAATATATTATATTATATATCGATATAATATAATATACTTATATATTTATATAATATATTTATATTATATAAATATTATATATTTATATATTTATATTATATAAATATTATATATTTATATATTTATATTATATAAATATTATATATTTATATATTTATATTATATAAATATTATATATTTATATATTTATATAATATAAATATTATATATTTATATATTTATATATATTTATATTATATAAATATTATATATTTACATATATTTATATTATATAAATATTATATATTTACATATATTTATATTATATAAATATTATATATTTACATATATTTATATTATATAAATATTATATATTTACATATATTTATATTATATAAATATTATATATTTATATATATATTTATATTATATAAATATATTTATATATCGATATAATATAATATAATATAATATATCGATATTATATATAATATAATATAATATAATATATCGATATTATATATAATATAATATAAATATATATTGATATATAAATATATATATCAATATAAATATATTTATATATCAATATAAATTTATAAATATCAATATAAATATATATTTATATATCAATATAAATATATATACACACATATACCCTAGCAACAAACAGGAATTAAAATTATAAAAACAATACCATTTATAATAGCATTATATAACATGAAATACTTACAGAGAGATCTGGCTAAAGATCTGTCCCTAAAGAGAAGCCTGACTAATGCAGATGTGAAAGACCTGCATACTGAAAACTATGAAAACATGACTGAAAGATATTAAAAGACTTAAATAAATGGATATCATACGCTCATTAGTCAAGAAGTGAAAGTATATTTTCACTTGTTTCCTTAGTTCATCTACAAATTCAATGCAATCCTAATCAAAATTCCAGCAGATGATTTTGTAGCAATTGACCAACTTATCCTAGAAGTTCATATAAAAACATGAAGGATCTGGAATAGCCAAAAGAGCTATGAAAAAGCAAAACAACTTTGGAGTACTAACACTGCCTGACTTAGGACATATAAAATTACAGTAGTTAAGACACAGTGGTATTGACATAAAGATTGAAAAAGAGACAAATAGAATAGAATACAGTACAGAGCTAGACCTTCACATATCCAGACTACTAATTTTCAACAAAAGTGCAAAGGCAATACTGTGACAAAAGGATAATTTCTTTTTTAAATGGGTCAGAGCAATTGGATAAGTATTTGCAAAGATATGTAAAACTTTGAGAAAATAACACAGGAGAAAACTTTGTAACCTTGGGTTAGGCAAAAAATACATACAATGCCAAGCTTAATTCAGAAAAGAGCCAATTGATAAATTGGACTTCATCAAAATTTAAAACTTCTGCTGTTCAAAAGACACTACCAAGAATATGGAAAAAAGAAGCCACAGACAGGAAGAATACATTTGCAAATTATATATCTAATAAAGTACTCGTATACAGAATATATAAATAACCCTCAAAACTCAATAATTAAAAAAACAAAAAATGGGCAAAAGATTTGAAGGATACTTCATTAAAGAAGAAATATAGTGACAAATAAGCACATGAAAAAAGGCTGACATCATTATACAATAGAAAAATGCAAATTAAAGCTGTGATGAGATACCACTACAAATCTATCAAATTAAATTAATTAAAAGGCTGACTATACCCAACGTGAGTGAGGAGGTGAAGAAATTAGAACTCTCATACAATGGTATAATTGATGTGGAAAACAGTTTGCCAGTTTCTGAAAACATTAAATATCCACTTACTATATGATCCAGCCATTCCACTACTAGGTATCATTTATCCAAGAGCAACAAAAGCACATGTCCACAGGAAGATTTGTACATGACTTATATAATATGCTCATAGCATATTCATTTGCAATAGCAAAGATCTGGAAACAAAATGTCCATTAACAGGGGAATGAATAAATAAATTGGCAAAACCATACAATGGAATATTACTCAGTAATGAAAAAGAGAATGAACTATTGTTAGACACAACAACGTGATTGAACCCAAAATTAATAATGCTAGGTGAAAGAGTATCAACAAAATAAGAGTACACATTATGTGATTTCACTAACATAAATTCTAGAGAAACTTAGTGTCAGAAAGCAGATCGGTGGTCACCTGGGGATGGGGAATGAACAAGTCAAAGAAAACTTTTGGGGGCGATGAATAAGTTCATTGTCTTGATTGTGTTGATGGTGTAGGTTCAACTTTGTCTAATTTTGCACTTTGTGTGCAATTTATTGTATTTTCATGAAGCTTTTAAAAAGCCAAACAAAATCTGGAAAAGTATATTTGCAACAGATATAAAAATTATATCTATAATAGATAAAAAGTTAATATAAATTGACACAAAAACACTGATATTCTAACAGATAAACAGGCAAGGTCACACACAAATTTTAAAAATAATAAAAATATAGACTGGGTAAGGTGGCTTATGCATGTAATCCCAGCACTTTGAGAGGCCAAGGCGGGCAGATCACTTGAGGTCAAGAGTTTGAGACCAGCCTGGCCAACATGGTGAAACCCTGTCTCTACTGAAAATACAAAAATTAGCCAGGCATGGTGGCACCTGCACCGGTAATCCCAGCTACTCGGTCAGTCAAGGCAAGAGAATCGCTTGAACCCGGGAGGTGGAGGTTGCAGTGAGCTGAGATCATGCCACTGCACTCCAGCCTGGGTAACAAAGTGAGACTCCACTTCAAAAATAAAAATAATAAAAATATGACCAGTATTTTAAATGAGAAAATGTTCATCCTCATGGAGAACTGAGAAAATGGAAATTAAAGCAACTCAAATATATCAATTTTTACTTTACAAATTAGGAAACATTAAATTTTTTTTTTAGAGACAGGGTCTCACTGTGTTGCCCAGGGTGGACAACCTACTGGTGCAGTAGCTATTCACTGGTGGTATCATGGCATACCATAGTCTTGACCTCCTGGCCTCAAGCCATTCTCCCACTTCAGTCTCCTGAGTAGCTGGGACTACAGGTTCGTGGCTGGAAATATTTTTAAATGATAATAACAATGTTCATTAAGGTATGATAAAATAGTCTCTCACATATTGCTAGTGAGCATATAAATTTATATTATTCTTTTGGACAACAATTTGGCAATGTGGATTTCAAATAACAAACAACCTGAGCCTTGAAAATGGACCTGATATTGATGCAGTAATTCTACGACTGGGAATCCACCCTAAGGAAAAAAGTTCCAAAAATGGAAATCCACCTTCTTTCCCACAAAGATATTCATGGCAATAATACTTATAATAAGGTAGTCTTGGAAACAATGTAAAATTGAACCACAAGGGATCTTTATGTTATTGTTCTATCAATTTCCTGAAAAATTATACAACCATATAAATTCTATTTATAAAGATTTCATAATAACTTGGAGAACCAGGGGAAAATATTATAATATTAAAAATAAAAAACAAAAAGTACACAAAGTCACAGTATGATTACAACTGTTTTGTTAAAAAGTGTTTTTACAAGAAAAAACATTAAATAAAGATTACATCTGAATGTAGCAAGATGTTGACAATAGTTTTCTTTGGGATTCTAAACGTATAGCTGAATTTGTTTTCCTTCTTTATGTTACTCTCATATTTCCAATTTTTATGTGGCTATTGAACTTTTGTATTAAGAGGAAAATAAATCTTTTTAAAAAAGAAGCAGAAAGTCTGACCAGTTCTTCACAGATTTTATAATTTGAGAATAAAAGCTTTAATTACGTTTTTCTTCCTAGTTATTTGGAGACTGTTCAATATAGGCTGTTTCTACTCACAAATTGATACTGGAAAGAATCAATATTGATCTGTTTCCCATTTCCCATTTTTTGTCATTTCTCATCTTTGTCACCAACTCTCTGTGTGACAAGGTTTTTTTTTTTTTTTTTTTTTTTTTTTTAATCTAAGTTTCTTCATCTTCTCAATGAGAGAATTGAACTGGGTTTATACATTCCTGCATCACATATTTCCAGAACATCTGCTCTGGGCAGGGCCTTCAAGATGGGAGTATGGGCAGCTGGAGAAACTACGAAGCTCCCAGTCCAAGATTCCCACTAGACAGCTCATGTGAAAAGCAGGTTTCTGAGAAGGGGTGATTTTCCATGGGCTATCCTCAGGGGATGAGACTAGCATCAGAGTAGAAAAAAAGCACTCACCCAGAAGGGTGAAAATAGCCCACTGATCAGCAGGGTAAATGCACCCTGCTGGGCATGTCCACCTCTAAGCCAAAAGGACAAATAAGTTGGGAGGAAAAATTTTTTAAAGATCAGACAAAAATAAAGTGTAGCATTTCTTAGAGTCCAGATAATGCATCCACCAGCATCTCAGAGAGAAGCAAGAGTGTGGAGGTGCTTCCCTGGAGAAAGAGATGGCAGTGTGAGGGAATAGGTTAGAGAGACAAAAAGGCAAAGTGACAGTGAAATATGTGTGTGTGTGTGGATTCACCCTAGATGCCAGGAACTTATAATGTGTTTATAACCAAGTTTACTTGATCCCAAAGACTGGGGGTTTTATATTAGCGGAATGGGTCACAAGCTCTACTTTCACGGAAGGTTACATTGCTCCAGCAAACACCTTGACTTCAGAACACACCTTCCCTACTTCTACTCCTGCCTCTTTTCCATCCTGACGTGAACTTTGATGGTTCCAGAGGAAGCTGACTGCTTCACACACTCATCAGGAAAAATGTGCTAGCTGCCTTTAGCCCGAATTAACATTATGCTTCTGATGTAAGCCTAAGAAAAGAATCTATTTTGACTTTCTTCTGTAAGCAAAAAGTGATCATTTGCTGATGGCTCCTTGTGCAATTCAAAAAGAAAATTATTAGATGTATGTAAGCAAGTACTGACTTGCAATGATAGTTTCTGCGAAGATGTAGAATGTATCAAGAATATATTGCTAGGAATTTTCTGTTTGTTTTCATTATCTAATGTGCACTAGGTTTGAGGGAGGTGAGTGTGTGTGTATACGTGTTTCCATGTATGGAGAAAGTGCAAAGTTATTAACATTTTCATCTGCAGAAACTGATTGAAATTGTGTTCATTGACTCACAAGTAGGATCCATTACAGGGTGCTGGTTGGCAATGTCTTCTGAAAAGCACATAATAAATGAGAAATTGTCGTGCCCAAGGCAGCTGCAGCTGCTTCTTCTAGACAAGGGTTTTGATGGTCGGTTTTCAAGGGACCTGGCTTGAGTTGGAGGGCCCTCCAGGCTCCAGGGAAGGGTTTGATGATAGCCAATGGGTCACACTATGGCTTATCACTTTCTCAGGAAAAGCTGTTCCCTTTTCTAAGTCCGCAAGTGACAGGATTATTGTGTAAGTGCTTCCGAGATGCTTTAATCTCGACTGTTTTTGTCTAAGGCTGTTGGAAGGAGCTTTGCCAAGAAAAGCAAAGAATAAAATTGAAAGACACCCAGTGCTAATGTCCTAGGTTCCACAGGCATGGGTGTCAGGGACTGCAATTCTAAATGGGATGGCCTTTGAGAGGTCCTGGAGATGGGAGGAAGCACATCAGAGAACAAGACACAGCCAGGGGGACACTAAAGGGCCTCTGTGGCTACTTCTCTTGCCCAGGGAAGATCCTTCAGGCATGGGGGTTTTCCATTCTAGCCAGGAATGACAAATTCATCCAAAGGTTACATTTTCAGCCAGTGAAACAGTCAATTTTGTGCAAGACCACAGGCTACGTACATGTTGGTGACCACACTGCCTCCCCTTAAGAGGCTCAATGCTTTCTCAATGTTCTTCTCTCCACTATAACGATGTCATGTGTTTCTCTGAGTCTGGTTTGCAGTCTCCCCGCTAGACCCTTTCCACTTACCCCTGTCTGTCCTTCACACTGGGACCAGGGGCACCTCTTTTTTGTATGAACAGACTCGCTTTTGTCATTGACACATTCTTTGGATATCATTTTTCTATCCTTTCTAAATTTCCATTCCAGCCAGGAGTGTCAGAATCTCTGCAGTGATAAATCCATCTAAAGGGTACATTCTGGCCAGGACCCACTGATGGCAAAATGGGTCAAGTGGGACATTTGTCTTCAGCATCTCTCTACCTCTCATCTGACAAACATCCTGTACCTGAGCTGCTTGTAGTATGCAAGGAACACCAAACACTTCTCTCTCTCCTTCCCCTTCTCCCAACAAAACCTATATATCCTGGGTACCAATCTCTCAGGGCCCTTTTAGGGGCTGAAGTTAAAGTACAATAGCTTGTAAATAAGTGACACCTTCTCTACGGACACTTTGGTATTTAACAGGGGCTCTGAGTGCTTTGAGCTAAAATGGGAAGCAAAGTTGGCCTTTTAGGCTCTGAAGTAGATTAGAGTGGGGAAGAATTTTGGAACCATGGAAACAGTGTAAGGGCCACTGCTTAGGATCCTTCATGTCAGGCTTAGCGATGGATATCCAGGAAACTACTGCCTTGAGAAATTCATGCTAAGTCCAGGACACTTAGCACAATATCTATTATGCTGAGAAAGCAGTGCAGCTTTTAAAAGTGGTTCAATAATTACTCTCAGACACAGAGTGTGTGTGCATGCGTGCATGTGTGTGTGTGTGTTAGCGTCACTATGCATGGTTATGCAGGTTGCGAACTGCAAAAGGGCTGCATGTAGGGAGGCACCGTTCCTATGGCAAACATTAATGCATATCTTAGGTATGACAATCAACTGGCAGAGGCTATTTCTAACTGGGAGATGGGAAAGGTCAATGCAGGTTTCAGTGAGAGATGGAGGCAGGTTCTAGCTCATCCCTCTTGGGCTCTCCCCTACTTCAAGGTCCTGATCATCTGCCCTATAACTTCAGGCTCAGCTTAAGAAGAAACTGCGTCTTGAGTTTATTTCTCCCGCTCCTACGATTGCTTGCTCTACACCATCTTAATGGTCCTGCTTCTCTCACCCTGACTGAGACAGCCCGGCCTGAGACTGCCCACAGCTTCTCACCTCCTGCACTCCAGCCTCCCTGGCTCCTCTTTCTGTTCCTGGGAAATGCCACAAGCTGCTCCCTCCCACCCTAGAGCCTTTGCAATGCTGTGCCTTCAGAGTACCCAGATCATATGAGAATATAACTTGACTCACGCCCCTCAGCTACAAAAGAAAGAAAAAAGGGATGTCCCCAGTTTCTGATGAATAAAGTGTCAGACCCTTTTCCAGCCAAGACATGCCCAACATGCTTTGCCCCTTTCTAAGAGCATGTGGTTTCCTTTTCCTCTCCCCTATTGGACAGCTGGCTGAGGCTGTCACTGGGAGCTCCACCCTCTCTGAGCCATGAGGCCACCAGCTCCCTCGAAGCTTCACTCTTGGGAATTTGAACCTTGAGCAGAGGGACAAACAGCTGGATCCAACTAGAATTGCATCCTGGCCATGGCTGCCTGTGTCTGAGCTCGCAATTGGGGCAGAGCCTGCCCTCCAGCCTCCACGCTGCCTTGGTTCCTTCCTATTGGTGGGGCCTTTCAAAATCCTTTCAATAAATTCCTCACTGCTGAAGCTACCCAGAATTGGCTATGGTCCTTGTTAACTGTCAAAGAGTGTTCTTCATACCCTTGCCCTTCTTGTTCTTATTGCCAAATCTCACTCACCTCTCAAGATGATGTTGTGCAAATACTGCTTTCTCCACAAAGTCTTCCAGCATCTTTGCCCTCCCATCCCAGGCCAAAAGGAATGATCCTTCTTACTTCTTCTCTCCCACAGCCCTTTATCCTTCTCTGGCACTGTGTATCAGATAGTACCGTGTGTGAGCTCTGGATGAGGTCTTCATTCATTTGTGGGTCCCAAAGGGCCCCTCACAGTGTCTTACACGTGGTAGGTTCTCAGCAAAGCCTTGGTGGATGCATATTGAATTATTAACAGCTGGGGTGCCTGGGGCACATTATGTTCTCTCTGCCTCCTTGGCTAGCTCTGTGATTGTGTGATTATCTCTTCTTGTTTCCTTTATTTTGAAGAAACAGAGGTATTCCTTTTTTACAAGTTTCAGAGAACTCTACCCAGTAGTATTATACTGGCCAGCTTTGATCTTGTAAACAGCTAAAAGTGATGATTTTAGGGGATAAAAATAAACCGATGGCACAGAAATGTTACAGGCTCAATTGTACCTTGAAATGTAAATAGAGCTGGGTAAATGAGTTCTTATAATCTATGCCAATTGGCAGTGGTCTTCCAGTTCACTTCACACGCAGGTGAAGGCTCAGTGTCTCACAGCTTCCCTTGCGTGTGTCTCTCTGACGCCAAGCACAGGGGCGAACAGCACCAGGCTGCTGAGGCTCTGGTGTTCATTGCTCTGGGGCTCGGTGGAGCTGCTGAAAGAAAATGGCATCCATAGAGAATATGGGGGAGAAAGACAGAGAGAACAAAGCCTTTCCTGTTTCAGATTGAGAAGACATGTTTCAGGCAAATTGAGCAACTGAAAAGGCATATTTTCTTTCAGACTCTTTAAATTCTTACAGGAAAATTAGAGGAGACATGGAAAATTCAAAGCATGCCATGCTTCCATGAATTGAATTGTGTTATCTGATTTGAAGACTGCAAGGTTATTAATAATTTTATTTATACTAGCTCATGAAATTGGTTGACTTTGGAATATATCTTTGTTAAAGTGAAGTGGAATGCGAGTGATCTGGGGACAGGCAGAACATCACCATGACTTTTGAACACATCACTTGGTTTTGTCTCATCTCGTCTAGTGCCTTGCATGTCACAGAACACTGAATTTGGAAGGAAACCTAAAAATTCTGCTATGTGTCAGAAACTATTTTATTGAGCAATTGGCCTTTTAAAAATTACAAACTGAATTTCCTTTCAAGGACATTTTAGCTTGGCGTTGGCGTTACTCATTCATATGTGTAGTGCTACAAGAACATCTTGGGTATGGTAGAAAATAAATGCAATGTACAGTTTTGCCCAACTTTCCATGACATATTGAAGAGCAATGACACAGTGTAAAGAAATTTAGATGAACTGTACTTCATGTCCTAGACCATTTCGGGAAAGACTATCCCAGAGTCTTCACAAAAGCCTCAATAAGACATTGTTTTCAAGATGATATTGCCTGTTTGTGGTACTAAACTGATCTTTACTGAGAGTGCCTCTCATTGACCAACCCAATTAGAAACTTGAATTGTGATGATGGCACTTCAGGTCCAGTAGGGCTCCTCCTGATCATCTTTCCTCATGTCTTCACATTGTCACTTGAATCTGCTCTTCTTCCAGTGTCTTCAGCTCAGTAAGTGGCCTGCCTTTATCCCATTGCCAGCATGTGGTCCTCAACATTCACCTAACCAAACCCCCAGTAGAACTGTATCTTGCACCCATGTCTCCCTTCTCACTCCCATTCATAGTCCAAGCACCATCATCTCTACCCTAGACTACAGCCATGGCATCCCAGTTGCTGTCCTCATTTTTTTCTCTTCTTCCTCTTCCTTTAACTTCCATTCTACATACAGCAGCCTAGGCTATATTTTAGGACACCAATCTTACTGTGTCTTACCTCTGCTTTTCACCCATCAGTGGATTCCTCTGTGATACTTTAGCATGGCCCCCAAGGCCCAGCATTTTCTGGCCCCTCTCTCGCTCTGTATCACGTACCATGCATTCACTCTACCTATGCCTTAGCCATGCAAACTTTCGCCGTATTCCTCAATATGCCAAGACTCTGCCAATTCAGGACTTGCATTTATGCCGTTCTTTCTACCTGGAACTATATAGATCCTGCTACTTTGCCTCAAGCCTCCACCCCTCCACAAACTTTCCTGGATACCCCATTTTCAATCACTGATCTTACCTTAAATGCTGGTTCCTCAGAAATACCACCCTGAACACTGAGATTAGATTCTTTCTGTTAGATGTATCTAGAGGAGGGGCAGTAAACCTTTTCTATAAAGGGTCAGAGGAAAAATATTTTTGGCTTTGCTGGCCATACGGTCTCTGCAGCAACTACTCAACTCTGCAATTGTAGCAGAAAGCAGGCATAGACAATATGTACATGAATAAGCATGACTGTGTTCCAATAAAACTTCATTTACAAAACCAAACAGTGGGCCAGATTGAGACCAGAAACCATAATTTGCCAATCCATGCCTAGAACATTCTATCTCTTTGCATTGTACTATTTATAACAATAAGTAAGTAAGTAATTGTATCTCCATGATTATGGGTTAATGCCTGTCTTTGCTCCCTGGACTTCTTTTTCATGAAGACAGATCAAACCTGCCTTGCAGCCTCCAGCAGGGACAATAGACACCCAGATAAAACAGTGACTTAAGCCAAGCTAGTTTGCCCAGTCAGGCTTTATCCTAAGTCTTTAGCTTGAGCAATGGGAAAGGGGCCTTTATTCTTTCCTATAGAAGACAATAACTTGAGTGTATGGAAAAGCTGAGCTGCTCCAACGATCTTGGCATCAGTAGAAACTGAGAATGGAACCAGCACTGAGAAGTAGGTCTGAGAAATTAAGAGAAACTAACTGGATTATTGCTATATCATTCAGGACCTAGATCAAGCCCTATCTGACTTAATCTATCTAGTTCTTTTTTTTTTTTTTTTTTTTTTTTTTTTTTTTTTTTGAGACAGAGTCTCACTCTGTCTCCCAGGCTGGAGTGTGGCGGTGCGATGTCAGCTCACTGCAACCTCTGCCTCCTGGGTTCAAGCGATTCTCCTGCCTCAGACTCCCAGTTAGCTGGGATTACAGTCACACACCACCACACCCAGCTAATTTTTGTATTTTTAGTAGAGATGAGGTTTTGCCATGTTGGCCAAATTGGTTTTGAACTCCTGACCTCAGGTGATCCACCCACCTTGGACTCCCAAAGTGCTGGGATTACAGATGTGAGCCACCATGCCTGGCCTTCTAGCTCTTGATTCTAAAGTTTCATGAGTCAACATATTCTCATTTTATTAAACACATTTTAATTAACATTTTCTGTGGCTTGCAGTGGAAAAATATGCATAATATCTGATATGTTCTCATTTGTACAGTGGAGATAATAAAACATAACTTGAAGGGCTATTGTTAGCATTTAAAAATATACATAAAGGTGCCTAACTGTATATTGCACACAGAAACCACTCATGTTTGTTAAATAAATAACTATTCTCATGAGCAAATACATATATTTTATGAAGCACTGTTTATCATAATATGCCTTTATCACACACCTTGCCCCATTTATGATTTTGATTATGGAAAGTTTTGACATTATTGTCAGTTGGTGAGCAATCAAAGTGGAGTGATCATCTTAATATGTACTACAAGGCACCATGAAAAGGAAATGCAAATTACAAAAATTGGTTTTAGCCACAATTTCAGGAATGTATACTGTATTTGTTCGTTTTCATGCTGCTGATAAAGACATACCCGAGACTGGGTAATTTATAAAGAAAAAGAGGTTTAATGGACTCACTGTTCCAAGTGGCTGGGTAGGCCTCCCAATCATGGCAGAAGATGAAAGGCACGTCTTACATGGTGGCAGGCAAAAGAGAATGAGATCAAGTGAAAGGGGAAACCTCTCATAAAACCATCAGATCTCGTGAGACTTATTCACTACCATGAGAACAGTATGGGGGAAACCGCACCTATGATTCAATTATCTCCCACTGGGTCCCTCCCACAACACGTGGGAATTATGGGAGCTACTATTCAAGATGAAATTTGGGTGGGGACACAGCCAAACCATATCACATATCTTGTCTAAAAAGAGGCTTGCTGACCAAAGAAGATATTAAAATGGTGAGTAAGCATATTAGAAGGAGTCCAACATTATATGTCATTAGGAAGTTGCAAATTAAAATAACAATGAAGTATCTCATTGTTGGAAATTAAACTACACACCTTTGAACAAAGTCCCAAACACTGACAACATCAAATGCTGATGAGGATATGGAGCAGCAGGAATACTCATTCGTTGCTGATGGGAATGCAAAATGGACAGCCAGTTATGCAGTTTGGCAATTTCTTACAAAACTAAACATACCCTTATTATATGATCCATCTAGCATGCTCCTTGGCATTTACTCAAATGAAAACTTATGTCCATACAGAAACCTGCATATGGATGTTTATAGCAGCTTTCTCATAACTGCCAAAACTTGGAAGCAACCACATGTCCTTCAGTATTTGGATGGATAAACGGTGGTATGTCCAGACAATGGAATATTATTCACCACTAAAAAGAAATGAGCTGTGAAGCCATGAAGAAACAGGGAAGAAATGTAAATGCATTTACTAGTGAAATTAGCCAACACAAAAGGCCACATACTCTATGATTACAACTATATGACATCCTGGAAAAGGCAACACTATGGAAACAATAAAAAGATCAGTGCTTGCCAGAGGCTGGGGAAAGAAGAAATGAATAGGCAGAGCACAGATGATTTGTAGGGCAGTGACACCATTCTGTATGATACCATAATGGTGGGTACACATTATTTTACAATTGGTCAAAACTATAGAATGTGCAATACTAAGAGTGCACCCTAATGTAAACTATGGACTTTGGGTGATAATGATATATCAATGTAGGTTCATCACTTGTAACAGAGGGTACCAGTGTGGTGTGAGATAGCAACAGTTGGGGAGATATATGTGGAGGCAGAGAGTATAAGGGCCCTTTCTGTACTATCTGCTCAATTTTGCTGGAATCCTAAAACTTCTCTAAAAATAAAGCATATTAATTAAAACATAAAGTGTATTTTAAAAAGAGGCTTGCCCATATCATGGTTCAAATAAGATGTATTTAATAATAAATTTTTTTCTAGGCACCTCTCTTCAAAAAAATTCTTCTCCCAAAGAGATTATTTCCGAAGAACCAGAAAAGAAAAAGAAGGAAAAAATAAAACAACCAAACCTCCACATGTACCTGAGGATTGAGCAGACTGTGTCTTTGGTACCAGGGTTTTAATGAGTTTGAAGAGAATAGAATTTGTTTGCTTTTGTCTTACAGCCCAGGTACATGAATAACCATTGACTGAAGCTTGCAAAGACATGGAAACAGTGAGAGTTCATCTGACTCAAGGAACAGTCACATGAATCAGAATGGAAGAAAGATGACAAGACCAAAGAAAAAAGCACCACCTAAAATATAAACTGGAGCCAATTTTTCCCTATCCTAGGCCATTGACTGGCCCTTTAGTTAGAATCAATCCCTAAGTTCTTACCAGTCCTGAAGAAGCCCTGTGTGAGCTGGTCCCAGGCTACCTCTCCAGTCTTCTTCCCCACCACTCCCTCCCTGCCACGCTGGCCTCCTGGTTGCTGCTTCAGGGCCTTTGCACTTGCCTGGAAAGCTCTCCTCCTCTTGCATGACTTTCTGTTGCTTCATTCTAGTCTTTGGTCAAAAGTCACTTCCACAGAGAGCCCATCCTTGGTCACAAAACTTAAAATATAACCTCCTTCCAAACTCTCTATTCCTCTACACTGCTTGATATTTCTTCATAACTTTAATCACTACCTGATCCTATTCCATGTCACTTTGTTCAATTGCCCCATGTCTGTCTTCCCCACACGTTTTGCATATGCGCTCCTGAGGACAACCTCGGCATCTGAGCTGGGCTCAACCTCAGCATCTTACCTCAGTATCCTCACCTCAGAATCTACAACAGTGCCTGATACATGGTAGCAACTCCATAAATATTTATTGATTGAATTTGGTGCAAACAATTTCTATGTGCCAACTTGGCAATCACATTAAGTTTATTGTTTGATTTTTTGGCAATAAAAAGAAATATCAGTTACTACAGACCTCCCTGGAACAGCTCACGTGTCTCCAATGACGGAGGCATAGGTGGCTGAGAGTGCAACCTACCTCATTTATTCCAGATCCAACTCAAATACTCATAATGTAAAGAATATCACATGCTTCCTTATGGCACTGAGACATACTTTTCAAGAGGATTAGCTTGTAAGAGTCAGATAATCCTCCTGGGTTGGATAAATAGATCTTATAGAAATTCCTGGGGCGCATTCTACATAAGGCCTTTCACTAAAATTAAATTAGCAACAAAATGAGCTTTACTTAGGGGTAAATTAATTTTTTTTTTTAACAAGCTGTTTTAAATGATCACAATCTGAGAGGTAGGGCCTTTCTTAGACACATATGGTGTTTCGCGTGCCTCATTGCAATCCCCGTGCCCTCACCCTAGGGAGTGAGGCAAGGAGAGGAAGGCTAGAGTTCTCCAAGGGGCATTAGCCATGTTTGCAAAGGAAAGCAGATTTGGGATTATAAAAAAGAACCTAAGAATTCCAAGGGTTTAGGAAAATGACTTGCTAAAGTTGGCATCTATAACAACATGAAACATGCACACCTCCCACCCCCTAACACACAGAAGCTGAGATTTTGATTATATCATACCTCAGCAGAGTTTGTCAATAGCTATCAGTGGGGCAGTGACCTAACCCAGGGCATATCCACAGAACAATACTAAAGTTTGCTTCTTTACTACAAAAATGTCGGTCCTGGTAAGGTCAGCCAAAGCACCTTCTTCTCCCTCAGGTGCAGTACTGTATCTACTCTCGACTAAATCACATAACTGTGCAAATATTTTACTTTCATATATCATCTATAGCAAGTATAATACTGAGATTTAAAGGTAAACAGCTAGAGAAATTGCAGTTGCATTGTCAGACTGACATTTCTATCATCACAAATCAAATTTTGCTGTGTGCAGCCAAAAGCAAATAGTGGTTTTTAGACACAGCCTTTTTTATGGGCTCTTTCAGATCATACATACAAGGCTGTGGTTTTGGTCAACAAGTAATGAGGTAAAAATACATTTTGTAAGGATTATTCTTAGCTAAGGGGTTGAACTCTTTAATTTAGCATCACATTCTCTTCTCACTAGAAGGAGTTAGAACTAAATTGGGGGGAATTAACATTCTCATGGTGACTTAGGAAAAGGAAAAGAGTAGATTTAAATTGGAATCTTAAAGCATGGTTAGCTCCTGAAAGGAGCTGGTTTAACATGTCATGTCTCTCATCTCGGCAGATGTCTCAACTGAAGTGTTCAGGCCTGGGCTGTCATTTTTCTGTGATGATGAGTGACATTTTCCAAATGTGAAGGTACTAATCAGGATGAAGAATCATTCATTGAATCAATTCATCCATCCATCCATCCATCCATCCGTCCATCCATCCATCCATCCATCCACCTACTAATCCATCCACTAACCCATCCATCCATCCATCCATCCATCCATCCATCCACCCATCCATTCATCCATCCATCCATCCATCCATCCATCTGTCATTTGAGACAAGCCTTGAGCCAACCTCTGTGCTAGAATTTGGGGATATAAAACATCCCCCAACCAGTTATTTATGTAAGTATCAGGATAAATGACACATGAGCACTGATGAATATGAAGTAAATGTATTACATAGTTAACAGTAAAAGGATTCCCCGAGGAGAAAGGCTCAGGTCCAGTATGGAATGAAGCAAGAGTGAACCACATGGGCGATTTGAGGGTGTCACTAGGGTGGAGTTCCCTCAGCACTGTCTAGAGGCTGTGCTATTTGAAATCCACAGAGCGTCCAGGCATTTCTCTTACTGGGTCACACAGGTGATTGGGGAAGGGGCACACGCAGAGAGTGAACCTGGGGAGGTTGTCAGTGGCCAAATGCCAATCATGGAGTCAGCGGCTTTATTACACATGTTCAGGGTAATGTGATGTGGTGAGAGATTAGGCCCAGGCCACATGCTTCATACTGAGCCAGGTACCAAGATGCTGGCAGCACATGAGCGGAGGGTGAGGGCAGGCTCAAGGTCACATAGGCAATAAGGGCAGAGTAGCATTTGACACATGGCCCGGCTGTCTCCACAATCCCTGTTTTCCATATGTACTCAGTCCTGATGAATTCAGCTTATCATCTCGGTCTATCTGTCCAAGAAGAGCTAGAAGCATTGTATGTTGAGTTTCTTAGGCTCTGGCAACTTTGCAAACTTCATAAGTTTGTAAGCAGGAAGGTTTTGAATATTCTTCAATCTTCTTTTATATTCTATCCCATATAAATAAGGCTTTATTTTTACCCAACTCATACATGGATTCAGGAAGTAGCCAGGTCTTCTAGCCTGAAAAGAGATTTAGAAGGCCCTCAGCACTTCTAAAGGGAGTGATATGGGTGAGACAGTTATCTCTCCACTCCGTTCCGTTCTGTTCCGTTCCATTCCATTCCATTCCATTCCATTCCATTCCATTCCATTCTATTCCATTCCATTCCATTCCGTTCCACAAGGAATGACTGAGTACCTAGTTGATTCCTGGCAGAGTGGAGATTGCACTATGATTAAGACACATTTTCTGCTATCCATAGGGTAGGAAAGACATTCATCTATAGGGCATAAATACAGCATATGGTACAGATAATGACATGTGAGTCTTGGTGCAAGACAGTCTGACTCCTACATCAGAAGGGAAAAGGTCAGACACTCATTTTCCCAGCCTCCCTTGAAACTAGCAAGTGGCATATTGACCTAGACCCCAGTGGTCAGATTCAATCATCCTAGACTTTTCAACCCATGGTTCAGACAACTAGGGACAACCAAGGATTCTTTCTGAGAGAGAAGAAGGTGGAGGCATGATGCACGTACCCACTGTAGTAATGACAATGATGTTAATGACAGCAATCAGGGCTGGGTGTTAGGTTGATGGTATAAGTGATGTCATCAAGTCTCCTAAATGAAGCAGTTCTGTGGCTTGAAATGAGGCACATAGATTACAGAGGCACATGTCATCACATGTCTTGGTACATACATTACGCTGGGATGTAACAGTACATTCCAAAGATTTGAAGAACTGCCCTAAATCCCTTTTTTAAGTGACAATTAAAATCAGCTTTATTGAGATATAATTGGCATATAATACACCACACATACTTAAAGTGTACAATGGGACAGTTTGACGTATATACATACACCTGTGAAATGATCACTACAATTAAGATAAATATAGACCTGTAAAAGTTTCTTCAGGCCTTTGATCTTCTAGTAGATCAGCTGCATTTTCTAGAACTTTATATAAATTAAATCGTACAGTGCAATGGACAGAGTGAATGTCTGTGTCCCTTCCAGATGCATTTGTTGAGATCTTAACCCCTAACGTGATGCTATTAGGACGTGGGGCTTTTGGAAGGTGAGTAATCTTGAGGGTAGTCACATGTTCTCACTCATAGGTGGGAATTGAACACTGAGAACACTTGGACACAGGGCGGGGAATATCACACACCGGGGCCTGTTGTGGGGTGGGGTGCTGGAGGAGGAAGAGCGTTAGGAGAAATACCTGATGTAAATGACGAGTTGATGGGTGCAGCAAACCAATATGGCACATGTATACCTATGTAACTTATAAGTGGGAGCTAAGCATTGGGTACTTGTGGACATGTACCCCAGAACTTACAGTGTAATAATAAAAAAAAATCATGAGGGTGGAGTCCTTGTGAATGGGATTTTTACTCTTACAAAAGGTATCCAAGAGAGCTCTCTCACCCTCTTTTAGCCATGTGGGGGCACAGCTAGAATATGGCTGGCTATGAATTAGGAAGGAAGCAGGTCCTCATCACACACTGAATCTTCAGGCACATTGATCTTGGACTTTCCAGCCTCCAGAACTGTGAGAAATAAATTTCTGTTGTTTAAGCCACCGAATCCATGATATTCTATTATAGCACCTCCAACTGACTAAAAAATACAGTGTGTCTTCTTTATTTGTCTGGTTCTTTCAGTCAGCATTAATATTTCAAGATTTATCCATGTCATTGAGTGTATCACTAGTTCACTCCTTTTCATTGCTGAGTAGTATTCCTTTATATGAATATACCAGTTTGTTTACCCACTCACATGTTGATAGACACACTTGGGTTGTTTCCAGTATTGGTTATTACAAATAAAGTTTCTATAAACATTTATGTATACACCTTTCTATGGACATATGCTTTCATTTCTCTTAGGCAAATAGGAATAGCTAAATCATATGGTAAATGTTTAATGTTTTCAGAAACTTGCAAACTGTTTTCCACATTGATAGTACCATTTTA
This sequence comes from Pongo abelii, assembly GCF_028885655.2. Classification (NCBI taxonomy): domain Eukaryota; kingdom Metazoa; phylum Chordata; class Mammalia; order Primates; family Hominidae; genus Pongo; species Pongo abelii. The sequence goes on along the minus strand of NC_071993.2, from coordinate 125,217,865 downwards.
CATTCCCACCAGTAGTGTACAATCAGTCTTTACTTTAGCCATTGTAATAGGTGTACAGTGGCATCTCACTGTGATTTTAATTTGTATCTCACTAATGACTATTAACACCAAACATCTTCTTTTTCAACTTTTCTTTTAGATTCAGGGGGTACATTTGCAAGTTTGTTACCTGGATATATTGTATGATGCTGAGGTCTAGGGTACAAATGATGCCATCATCCAGGTACTGATCATAGTACCAAATAGTTTTTCAGCCCTTGCCTCTATCCATCCCTCTTCCCTCCAGTAGTCCCCCATTTCTATTTTTGCCATTTTTACATCCACAAGTGCCCAATGTTTAGCTCCTACTTATAAGTGAGAACATGCAGCACTTGGCTTTCCATTCCTGCATTAATTTGCTTAGGATAATGGCCTCCAGCTGCATCCATATTGCTGCAAAGGGTATTATTTCATTCTTTTTATGGCTGTGTAGTATTCCATGGTATATATGTACCACATTTTCTTTAGCCAATCCATCACTAATGGGCACCTAAGTTCATTCTGGGTCTTTGCTACTGTGACTAGTGCTGCAATGAACATGTGAGTGCATGTGTCTTTTTGATAGAATGATTTGTTTTCTTTTAGCTATATGTCCAGTAATGGGATTGCTGGGTCGAATTGTAGTTCTGTTTTAAGTTATTTGAGCAATCTCTAAACTGCTTTCCACAGTGACTGAACTAGCTTACATTCCCACCAATAGTACATAAACATAATGTTGAACATCTTTTTATGTGTTTATTTGGGTATATGTATCTTCTTCTGTAAAATGTCTGTCCACATTTTTTTGCCCTTTTCAATTGGGTTGTTTATTTTCTTATTATACAGTTTTGAACAGTTTTTGTATATACACATGCCCTTTATCAGACATGTATTTTGCAAAGATATTTTCTGAGTCCATGGTTTGTGTTTTTATTCTCTTAATAGTGTTTTTCTAACAGCAAGAGTTTTTAATTTTGATGAAGTCCAATTTATTCATTTGTTTTTTTATGGATCATGCTTTTGATGCATATCTGAGAACTCTGCCTAACCCAAAGCCACAAGGGTTTTCTGTTTTTAAGGAGTTTTATAGGTCAGATTTTAAATTTGCACCAATGACCCATTTTGAGTTAATTTTTTAGGTGGTACAAAGGTATGCATCGAAGTTCATTTCTTTGCCTATGTATATCCAACTGTCCCACCACTTTTGGTGAAATTAGTGGTTCTTTCCATTAAATTGCCTTTGCACCTTTATGAACACACAGTTCTTCACATATGTGTGAGTCCATTTCTGGACTCTATTCTGTTCTATTGATCTATCTTTATGCCAATACACATTCTCTTAATTGCTGTAGCTATATAGTAAGTCTTAAAATCTTTTTTTCCAAGCTGTTTTAGCTATTCTAGGTTCTTCATATTTCCATATAAATTTTAGAATAAGTTTGTCAATTTCTACCCCAAAAAGACTACTTGGATTTAAATTAGAATTACATTAAATCTATAGATTACTTGCAGAGAATTGCATGCTTAAAATTGTTGAGTGTTTCAACCCGTAAGCACTCTGTATCTTTCCATTTATGTAGGTCTTCTATAATTTCTCTCAGCAATATTTTGTAATTTTCAATGTCAGGTCTTCCACATCTTCTGTCAGATTTATTCTTATGTATTTCATAATATTGATGCAATTATAAGTATTATTTTAATTTCCAGTTATTTGTGTCAAGTTGTTTTAATTATAATTGCTATTGTTTGAATTATATAATTCTTCAAGTAATTATAGAAATACTATGAATTTCTCTATGTTGATCTTATGTCCCAAGGATTTCTAAAATCACTTACTAGTTTAGTAGCTTTTTACAACATTCCACTGGATTTTCTACATAGACGATAGTGACATCTGTGAATAAAGAGCATTTTACCACTTTCTTTACAATCTGGATACCTTTTATTTCTTTTTCTTGTCTGATTTCATTGTCTAGAAGCTCCAGTAAAATGTTGATTAAAAGTTATGAGAGACAAAGTGATGAGCAGTAAGACATCTTTGTTTTATTCCTAATCATAGGGTGTGATGGCTAGTTTTATATGTCAACTTGGCTGGGCTATGGTATCCAGTTAGTCAATCAAAGTCTAATGTAGGTGTTGCTGTGGAGGTATTTTATAGATGTAGTTAACATCTGCAAGCAGTTGACTTTAAGTAAAGGAGATTATCTTTGATAATATGAGTGAGACTAATGCAATCCAAGTTGAAAGGTCTTAAAGAGAAAGACTGAAGTTTCCCGAACAAAGAAGAAATTCTGCCTCAAGAATGTAGTAGCATCAGCTTCTGCTTAAGAGTTTCCAGTCTGCTGGCCTGCCCTATTCAAACTTGCCAGTCCCCAAAATCACATAAGCCAATTCCTTGAAATAAATCCCTGTAGATATATATCTACTATATATCCATCTGATATAGAGATACCTATGTCTAGATACCTGGCTGTAGATATAGATAAAATAGATATAGATATCTCTGACTGGTTCTGTTTTTCTGGAGAACCGTAACTGATTCAGTCTTTCATCATTAAGTATAATATTAGTTGTAGGTTTTCTCAGATGCCTTTTAATCAGAGAAAATGCCCTCTGTTTCTAGTTAGCTGAGACTTCCTGAAAAGGAATAAATGTTGGATTTAGTCAAATGCTTTTACTGCATGTATTAAAATAATCAGATAGTTTTCTTTTCAAATTTGTCATATGGTGAATTATAGTGATTGATTTCCAATGTCAAACCAGTCTCACATGGTGATCATGATGTGATATATTTTTAATATATTGTTGGATTTAATTTGCTAAAATTTTGTTTAGAATTTTTGCATCTAAGTTTATGAAAGAGATTGGTCTGTAGTGTTCCTTTCTTATAGTGTCTTTGTTTCGGTTGGTATGAGAGTAATGCTGGTCTCATAGTTGGGAAGCATTACATCCTTTATAATATTCTTGAAGAATTTTTATAGCATTTGTATTATTTGTTCTTTGATACAGAATTCACCGTTGAAGCCATTCAAGCCACAAGTTTTCCTTGAGGGAAGGTTTTTAGCTACAAATTCAATTTCTTTAGTAAGTATAGGGCTAAACAGATTATCTAATTCTTCTTAAGTGAACTTTGACAGTTAATATTCTTCAAGGAATGTATTCACTTCATTTAAGCTGTGACATTTATTGGCATAAAATTCTTCATATTATTACCTTACTATCCTTTTACTATCTGTAGATTCTGTAGTGCTGTCACCTCTCTCATTCCTGACATTGGTAGTTTGTGGTTTCTCTCTTTTTTTGCTGATCAGTCTGGCTAGAGATTTTTCAGTCTTATTGATCCTCTCAAATGACAAATATTTGTTTTATTAATCGTCTCAATATTTTTTTCTGTTTTTATTCCATTCATTTCCGTTCTGAGCTTCCTTATTTCCTTTCTTCTCATTATTATGGATTTAATTTGGCTTCCTTATTTCCTTTCTTCTCATTATTATGGGTTTAATTTGCTCTTCCTTTTCTAGTTTCTTGGGTGGAATGTGAAGCCATTGATTTAAGACCTTTCTTTTTTCTAATGTAAGTATTTATGCTGTTAATTATTACAGTTTTTTGGTTAATTTGTGTTTGTTAATTTGTGCTCTTAATTGTTATAGTTTTACAGTATTGTTTTTGTGTGCTTCAAGGAGGGTATAGTGGAGCTGGCTTTTACTAGTCCATAAAAGCTAATTCTGTCTCTTCTCAACTCTATGTTCAGTAATGTCTCATTGGTAGCTTGAAATTGATCCATGCTGGGAGTATTTACACCACACAAATTGGTAAACACTGCATATTGGGGCTTTTTGTTGTTTTTTGTTTGTGTTTTTCTTACAAGTCAGTTTACCAGCACACCATTGGGGTTAGTTCTTCTTCATAAATGTTTTCTTACATTATTGTTTACTATTCACATGTATCATACCATAAACTTTAGGATATTTTTATTTAAGATTTTTTAGCATTGTATTCAAGCTAAATTTAATTTGGAAAGAATTCACATCTTCCATGACATTCAATCGCCTCATTCTGATAAAATATTCATAACTATTGACATACCTCCTCAAAAATGGTTGATAGTTTTCTTTGTATGAATCACCTAAATTTTATGGACTACACCAGTAATAGTATTCTAGACTGAGATTGTGATAAAGTTGCAAAATGATTGACTCAAAAAGAAATGAGAATGAGAAAAAATATATGAGGACGTTCCTTAGAAAGTTCGGTTCCATGCTCATCTTGTGCCGACAACACTGACTCATCTAAATTCAAAGGAGCAAATGAGAAGCAATGTCTGGGATGCTCATTCTCAAAAAACTGAACCAAGAGATAGAAAACTGGTCTTATGAGGTAAAAGCAAAGGATCTTGATGCTTTGTCCTGAAGAGGAGAAGGCTAACGTATAATCTGATAAAAAATACAGAGAGTGTTCTAAAAATATGCTAAGGAGTTTATCCAAGAATGAGCACTTGCTGGAAACAATGAAGAAGAAATTCATGCAACAGTTACAGTTGAATGGATGAACTATTCAGGTTCTGCTAATTCTGATGGGTTAAGAGTTCAATTCTCTTTGACTATGGTGAACAAACAAGAAGAAGCTAACTGACATCAAAGTAAAAGATTCGGTTCAGTGTAGGGAGAATTCCAACTCTCTTAGTGCAAAAGCAAATGGAGAAACAACAAAAACAACCAACAAAACACTGGAAAGGGGGTTGAAGGAGGCTGGGTGCTCTCCAACTCTGTAGACTGTTTAGCAGTTCTCTTGAATAGCTCAGAACAGTGGCAGCAAACTGGAAGATGATGGTCTCCGTTTGGCAACAGACATATTTTATTCATCTGGCAAGGTAGCATTCGAAAACAAAATGACACCTGTATGTCTCAGGTGCCTGGGGAAGGGGTACATTCTCCTACTTGCCATACACCTGCTGTCTACTGTCTAAAATATTTTGGCTACAAGGTCTGCTGTAGTCATTTTAATTACCCGGTTGGCTCTGGGGGCAGACACATTTGAAGCCTCTGGCTTAAGCATTCAGTGCTCTGAATTTTACATACTAAATCCCAACTTCAGTCTTAAAATTATAAAATTCTAAACATAGGATTTTAAGCTGAAAGTTATTACCACACCTTGGATTTTTAGTCTTTTTTTGATACTTGCTAACATGGATTCATGCTCATAACAATGATTCAAAAGTAGCATTTAGCAGTAGGTAATGTTTCCTGGCCTCAGTTGGAAGTGGTAACATTTTCACCTTCAGAGATGAGTGTGCTAAGCCATCATTTTGGTTGATTATGCCATTAAGTATTGAATGATGAGGCCCATACATCAATAGTGAGTAAACATTAATTTACATATTCTTAAAATGTATTTCTTTAAAAATCCCAAATAAATAAAACAAGATATTTAAAAATACATTTCCAGATAATAAAATAATCTTTGTTTTCTACATATGGAGAAGTCTGGAGCCATTTTGACCATCACATTAAGAAATGGATAAATCCGAGTTCTAAAAGTTCAACTATTTTGAAGGCAGAAAATGGACTTCTAAAAATCCATCCTGATTTAGTAAATCACAATTATTGAACTTCTGACCATGGTTTCTGATCTTTCCCATCCAAGAGTAATGCAAATGAAAAGAAAAATAGCACAGAACTGAGAACAGCAACTCCCCAGAGGTCTGTGTCTGAGGTTCAATCTATTTGGCAGGTTTCTTGTCTCTCTTGCCCTTATCTTCTTAGCTTCAGCTTGGAATGAGAAAGTAAGGAGAGAAGAGGCCTCATGAAGAGCAAATGTCACACCCTCAACATGGCTTTAATATTTACTATATTGAAAACAATATAAACTGAAGTTAAAGAAACTGTTTTATTTTCTTTAGATGGAACAGCAGAATTCCACACACTGTGTTTTGAAATCCAGAGCCTCCTAAATAAGAGTTTAAAGTTATTTCTTGGTACTCGTTTAAGGAGTTTTGGACAGGGTCATATTTTGAACATATGTATAAGACAGCATTCCATAATTGATTTATTAACATATGAGGTCATGTTTATGATTTCTTTCTGAAATATTTAAAAGCAAACTATAACTGTATAATCCTATAAAATCTATTCATCACAAACCTGCTTCAAAAGTTCATAAAAAGCACAAAAAGAGCCAGCATATTGTATTTAGTTACGGTTGAAGTTTGTACTCCAAAGGATAAATGAATACGATTTGTATTTGCTATGGATCGGGCTGTGTTTTATTCACATTGTATTACATCTCAGGAGAGAGTTTGCTAAATAAGTCCAAATGGCAGAGATTCAGAAATCCAGAAAAATGCAAACATCACATTTTTTTTTTCATGGTGGACAAGACAGGAATGATTAAGAAATCCTTTAGAAACTATTACATTTTCAAATGTTTTCTAAAGGACACAGAATTCCTAAAAGCTAAATCTCTTCCCATTCCATTCATCTTTAACTACCCTGTCATTGCATGTGATCTTTAAAAAATATAATGTGCATACTTTGCTCTGCTAAACCCTTTTAATTTAGGTTTCATGCATCCTTTATATTCAGATACATTACTTGTCATCCCCTGCTGATCCCAATGGTTACCAAAGAAAACTAAGACCCTATGTTAGCTCAAAGATAGGGCAGGACACTTCTCCAAAAAAAGTATGTGTTAATAGCATACTTCTTTTATTGAGGGTCCCTGGAAGAGGCGACATATTGAATCAAAGTTACTCTAAGTTGTAAACATTATTAGATCTCTTTCTGAGAAAAGTTTTTTACTGGAGCAGATGGCAGAGATCTGGCACTTCTAAGAGCCCTTAGAAGGAGGAGAAAATTTGTAGAGAATGGGGTAAAATATCAAGAAAGGAGAGGCTTGGGGTATCAAAAACAATCAGCCTATTTCACAGATTTCCTGAGATGACTTAGGAAAGTAAAGGAAGGTAAAGAATGTGACTTTATCTGAGCACAGCTAAATGCAGGGACAGTGCTATTCTACAGCTGGTCCTGTTTAATACAATTGTAATCTTCAGAGGCTATCGTTTTATTTTGTTGATATGAAAGCATAATTTTTAAGTGGATAAAATCATGGCACTTGTACAAAAGATACACTTGTTAAAGGTTTTATTTAACTCATTAGTTAATGAGAGAACGAGTCAGATGTAACAGATACAGGAACGATCCTTTGAACAGGAACATAAAAAAGCAATCAAGAGTGCTGAAATAAATTTGCTAACAGACATAAAACTGGTCAATATCCACATGGTAATAATCAGTTGCATCTCTACCAGGGTAAAGATCGTTTGTATCTGTATGGACAAGAATCACCAGCATCATTATTAGTTTCCTGCAATTTACAGAGCTGTAAAATAGCTCAAACACCACAAAAGGTATAGAACCCTAAAGAATCAGATAACCTAGCTAGAGGATCTGTTCAGACCAGATTTCTCAATCTCATTTTAGTCCAGATAATTTTTTTTTTTTTTTTTGCAGTGGAAGGCTGTCCTGTGCATTATAAGGTGTTTCACACCAACCCCACCTTCTAAGCACGGATTCCAGGAGCAATCCAAAATGTGACAACCAAAAATGTCTACAGAAATTGCCAAATGTCCCCTAGAAGGAAAATCATCCAGAGTTGAGACACTGGTTTAAATAATGCTCAGTATTCCATTGAAAGGACACAAATAAATTCTGCCCATTTCCAGTCTTCTACAGTTTTTCCAGGCAGAATGAGATTCAGAAAAGTTAAGTACCTTGGCCAAGATTCCAGAGTTGGTGGAATGGACTTCAAAACTATTTCCAACTCCAGAGCATATTTATTTTCATTCCACCATTCTGAAAATAGGAATTGATGACATGTAGCTCCTTACATGAAATGTTCTCTTAGTACTTATAATGTAAATAATCGTGAATCTTCTTGCTCTTGCCTTTAGAACCATTTTTGCTTGGTGTCACCATTAAGAGAAACACAAATCTAACTCTAAAGGGCTAGAAAACTAACATCTTCACTGAAGTCTCTTGAAAAACGGAGGAAATTAGAATTTCTTCACAAAATAAATAGCAAAACTTTAAAAAGCCCTTTGTAGGCATCTCCCTGCTGAAAGAAGCTCCACTTATCTTTGTAACTGCTCCCCTAATATCTCTTTGGACTCCCTGAAACTCCAGCTTGCTTCTCTCACATGCCCTAGTCCCATGTTCCACAGAGAAGCTATGCCCTTACATAAATCAATCTGGTCTCTACTTTTCAATTCACCTTTCCATTCCTTATTTCAAAGGAATAAAAAGGGTAAAACTATAGATTTTTACATTTTTGTATTTTTTTATCCTAATGCAAAAGTAAAAAATTCTCATTTTTAAATGAGAAGTCAGATAACATATCTGAATATCTCTCTAATGAAAGAATCTAGAAACAGTGACACTCCAGGACCAATAAGCCCACCTCGCACCCAGGTCTTGTTCTCTAAGTACCAAGTCCCTAAGTAGCAAGATCTCCACTGAAAGAAACGAGGATTCTTTAGAGAAATATGCTGGAGTAGAGAAGGAAGAGGATGAACCTAAAAGTGCTCAAAAAATAATGGGAACATGTAAAAAAAATACAGGAGCCAGCTAAAAAAGTTTCTGTTGCAAAATTTGGGACAAATTGAGCAGCAGGAAGAATAATGACAGTTACGAATCACAGCACAAAGAATCCATGAGTCTATAGTGATGCTGAGAACAAAATGAAAACCAAAAACCTTGGGGTGCTAGAAGGAGCGGGGGAAGGGAAAGATTTTCTTTACCAAAGAATGCCAACTAATAATGTAGAAGGAATACTAGAGTCATACGATAGTACCTGCAGTTTGCCTGCATGATTTCAATTTAGAGAATTCCTCAGTTGGCTATATGTATATATTTACAAGTCTCTCTCTCAACCACCTATCTATGTATCTGTGTACATTTGGATTTCATATAAGAATGTTTAGATTCCCCAGCTGAAATAAAATTTAAAATTATTATTATACAATTTATTTTTTGTATCTCCTTCATATGTTTGCCTAGATTTCATTGCCTAGGTTTAAATTTTATTTGTTTATTTATTTTTGAGACGGAGTCTTGCTCTGTCTGTCACCAGGCTGGAGTGCAGTGGCGCAATCTCGGCTCATTGCAACCTCTGCCTCCTGCGTTCAAGCGATTTCCCTGCCTCAGCCTCTCAAGTAGCTGGGATTACAGGCACGTGCCAACAAGTCCAGCTAATTTTTTGTATTTTAGTAGAGACGGGGTTTCACCATGTTGGCCAAGGTGATCTCCTGACCTCGTGATCCGCCCGCCTTGGCTTCCCAAAGTGCTGGGATTACAAGTGTGAGCCACTGTGCCCAGCCTAAAATTTTTAATTGTTAAATTTGTTCAATTATTGCCAACCTTTAGCATATTATGTTGAAACGAATATTGCTATCCATAACTCTCTGTGTAGATTTCTTCTATTTCCTCCAGATAAATGCTGAGAAGTGGAATGGCTGACTCAAGAGACAGAAACAGTTTCAGAACTTTTGGTATAGATTTTCCAGAAAAACCATGTACCAGTACTTCCCTCCAGCAGTGGGCTTGTATGACTGTGTTTTATGAATACTAACAGTCATGCTAATTTCCATTTTCCAGGCCTCTGCACTATGCCCTGTAGTTTATCGACATCCCTCATATAGACCTTCCAGCAACACCCTGCAAGGTTGCTAACATTTTTCCATACAAACAACGGACCTGAAGCTCTGAGGTTCGGTTACCCAGAGTCAGAAAGTAAAGAACAAGGCATGCTGGAATTTGAACTCATTTCACAGATCTCTAGAGCCTATGTTCTTTCCACTTGACCAAGCTACTTTCCACAATGTGCTGAAAATAGGGTTGCATTTCCTGTGACTTGATGTCTCTCCATGTTTAAATTTCACAAACTACAACCTGCCCTTTACTCAGGAGATGGCACAACCTGCTCTCTCATCCTATTTTCTTTCTTTTTTCTTTTCTTTTTTTTGAGATAGAATCTCACTGTGTCACCAGGCTGGAGTGCAGTGGCACGATCTCACCTGACTGCAACCTCTGCCTCCCAGGTTCAAGCAATTTTTCTGTCTCAGCCTCCTGAGTAGCTAGGACTACAGGCACATGCCACCATGTCCAGCCAAGTTGTAGTAGACATGGGGTTTCATCATGTTGGCCAAGATGGTCTTGATCTCTTGATCTTGTGATCCACCTGCCTCATCCTCCCAAAGTGCTGGGATTACAGGTGTGAGCCACCCCCCCCGGCCTCTCATCCTATTTTCTTCAATACCTGGATTGGATCCCATTCCCTAGAAGGCTGGCTAAGCCTAACACTGCCTCTCTGCCCCGAGGTGTCATTCAAGAGTATGTGAACAGGACACATACACACACACACCCCTGATACCTCCAAGTCTAATCCAAAATTATATGATTATTTCTCTCCATTCTACCTTTGTTATCTCTTTTTATCCACAGTGAGGAACTTGGTCCCCAAACACATTGGATTATTTACTTATATTCTCAGTCCTACATTACAATATTTTAGAATAATATCAATACTCCTTTCAAACAACAAGGCTATTGAGTTAAGTTGAATTTCTTGCAATTCTTTTATTTCCTTAACCTATATCTCATTAAGGGTGGACAGTCAGAGGAATATGCTCAAAGCTCACTTAGATTCATTCCTTTTTTTTCCTTCTGTGTGGTTATGTTAACAATTTCATACACAAATGAATTTGTTTCCATTTGTATTAACATTTAGCTCCTCCTCATCCTTTCTAAGTTTGAAAAACATAAACATGATTTAAAAGTCAAAACTATATACTGATAGAAATCTTACTTCCTCTCTTTCCCTTCCACTATGTTCCCACCCACCTCTTGAAACTAGCCAGTTGGATTCACTTCTTGCTTATGCTTCCTGCATTTCTTTAGGGGAAAAAGATCTTATTTCTCTTTCTGTCTTACACACAAATAACTATATATATATATATCACTATATATATATTTTTTCCTGTTTCATCTTGCTGTTTTTTTAACTTAAAAATATATCCTGAAATTATCTATCAGTTCATAGAAACCTTCTTTCTTCTTTAATTTTTTTAACATCTGCATACTGCTCCCCTGGGTGGCTGTATCATTGTTTATTGAACCATTCCCCTATGCATTGGCAATAAGACTATTTCCAATAATTTGCTATTATAAATCACAACTTGGAATAACTTTCTGCATAATTTTTTATATTCCTAGAAGTATATCTTCAGAGTAAATTCCTACAAGTTGGATTTCTGGGCCAAAAGGTAAATGCATATGTAGTTAGACATTGATGACTAGTAATGTATAAGAGTGTCAATTTCCTCGAAGCTTCATCAAGGGTATGTTGTCAAATTTTTAACATTTTGCCTATCAGATTCATAAAAATTGGTATCTCTGTGCAATTTTAACTGACATTTTTCTTATAGTAAGTGAAATTAAATGTATTTTAATATATAAGGGTCAACTGTATTATACTTATATACATTGTGTATATGTATATACACTTATATTTTTTGTGTGTGAATTCTCTATCTCTTTTGCCCATTTTCCGGTCAGGTTTTCTTTTTTCCTCTTATAGTTTTTGAGTTTTTAAAAATACATAAGGGATATTAACTCTTTCTCTGTGATATATGTTGCAACTCTTTTATTCCAGTTTAACAATTGTGTTTTTACTTATATTCTTTTTTGACAATTTTTAAAAAATTCAATGTTTTCTTTGCTACATCTGGATTTTGAGTCATAGTTGGAAAACTTCTCCCCATATCCAACTTATATAATGAAATTCACCTGTGTTTTATTCCAGTACATGTACGGTTTTATGTTTTACATTTAAATTTCTCACCCATTTGGAGTTTATTTTTGTGTATGGTGTGAGGGAAAAGAAGATTTTAAATTAATTTTGAGCTGGCTGGTTGCCTGGCTTGTGATTTCTTTTAGGAGCTTGCTAGAATGTAAGACATGAAACACAAGTGGCATAAGGACAGAGGGCATTAAGGTGGCAGCACTGAGAATTCTAAAGCACGGGAGGCATTGTCTTGCTGAAGGGACTAACCCGTCCAGAGCATCACTGTTCAGAAGTCTCCGTCTTCATCAGCTCTGTCAAGGGAAGTTTGAGTCTAGCCAAGGACAGTTAGAGTTTCTGCAGGTGTTTGGAAAGATGGGCCAGGGGAACCAAGTAGCAGAGACAAGCAGTAGAAATCCTTCCCTCTAGCAAGGGGGTAAAAGGCAGTGACAGAAAGTCAGGGAAGGAGGAAAAACGGGGCTGGTCCTGCATGACTTCAGAGGAGAGAGAATTTCCTCCAGCTGAGCTCAGACAGCCAAGAAAGAGGACCAATCATGGAAGCAGGGCCTGGTTCCTGCAAAGGGCCAAAGTGGTAAAGACTTAAGTCAGGCAGGACATGAAGAGTGTCATGGGGTGATTATAAAGCCAAACAGGAGGAAGATGGGGCCGGGGTCATGGCATTCCCCTGCTGAGATAGCTGATGTTAGTCTGAGCTCTATGCTCTGGATCCAAGGTTTGGATTTCACCCAGTATTTAAAGAGATCTGTGTTCTCCAAACTTGGGGATGGGAAGAGAGAAAGATCAGCCATCTGAGGGAGTTTTATGGATAAGCCCCATGAGCATTCAAAAATGCATCGAACAGAACAAAACACAACTTACAAGGATTTAGAGAGATTTCTGACTCAGACCATGAAATCTGGCTCACAGAAACATCCATGAGTCAGGGGCATTGCTCTTAGTAAGAAAGGACTAATTCTGCAAAGTGAATTATTGCTGACTATGAGACCAAAGGAAAGTTAGTATTTAATTTTAGTTCATATAATTGCTGCCACTTTGCCCGTCCTCTCCTGCCCTTTTTGTGGCTGGTTCCTCTAACACCAGGAAGCACAGATATTTAAGAGAACATAAATGGCTGGTGGCCCAACTGGGATTCAGAAGGATCCCTGATCCTATATTCACATTTTAAAAGTTGAAGGCAATATATTCTGATTGCAGATGCAGAGCCCACTGAGACGGAGGTCTGACCATATTCACTGAAAAAAACTGGACCCACCAATTTTTTTTGACCTTTGGCCCAGTTCAAAGCCATGTTGTTCAAGGGTCTCCTGTATTTTTCACATTGAAATGATGTCCATCAATGCCAGGAGTTATTGTAATAGGTCTAGTTTAATTTATGATGATGTGTTGCTAGCCCCATGAGATATTGAGATAGTTTCTTACTGTGTCTTTCCCCCACAGGCATTCATTACCAATAGTCGTCCCTCAGTGTCTATGGGGAATTGGTTCCAGGACTCCCCTGCAGAAAGCAAAATCCACATATGCCCAAGTTCCTGATATGAAATGGTGTAGTGTTTGCATATCACCTATGCACATACTTTAAGTATACTTAAAGTATGCTCCTGTATACTTTAAATCATCTCTAGATAACTTATAATACCTAATACAATGTCAATGCCATGTAAATAGTTGTTATACTGTGTTGTTTAGGGAATCACGAAAGAAAAAAGTCTGTACATGACACCATCATCTTTTTAAAAAAATATTTTTGATCTGTGGTTGGTTGAATCCACTGACACGGAACCCACAGATATGGAGGGTCAACTGTATAATTAACATGGTCCTCTGCTGGGATAAAAATGCATGTTGGGGTTTCTTAATAAATACAACAAAAATCAGTCTTGCTATTTAACCCCAAATTGGCAACCATAAGACATAGCGCTCTTTTCAATCAGCATAGCGCTCTTTTCAATCAATTCTCTGCTAACAGCTCCGTTTTGAACGCATTGCTCTGCATTGCCCATCAAATGCAGGACAGGGATAACAGATGTTTATGGAACTGTTAAGGGATATTCCTCTATGTCCTTTATGCTCGATTCCAGTGGTCCCCAACCTTTTTGGCACCAGGGACCAGGTTCGTGGAAGACAGTTCTTCCACAGACGGGGCGGGATGGGAGATGGTTTGGGGATGAAACTGTTACACCTCAGATCAGGCATTAGATTCTTATATGGAGCGTACAACCACAATCTAGATCCCTCAGATGCGCATTTCACAATAGGGTTTCAGCTCCTATGAGAATGGAATGCCGTGGCTGATCTGACGGGAGGCGGAGCTCAGGTAGTAATGCTCCCTGGCCTGCTGCTCACCTCTTGCTGTGTGGCTTGGTTCCTAACAGGCCAAGAACTAGTATGGGTTCGAGGCTAAGGGGTTGGGACCCCTGCTCTATCTTGATGGCAAGTCAGAGCCCTGGGCTATAATGTAGATGTGCTTTCACTAAACAGTCCTCCCAATCAACAACTTGTCTACCTTTTAAACCATTGAAATTAAAAGCATCAATATAAACAACATGTCTGGATTGTGCATAGAACTGCTTTTTGATGAAACTCATTACCCTATTAAGTGTTATTTGATGCAGATGTGTACTATACACTCTGTTTAAGATTGAGTACCAGCAAGTTTTTTTACCAGACAATAAGAGATATGTGTCTTGCTAGATTTTCCTTCTCATCTTGGCTATCAGGAAGCTCAGAACTAGATTTAGCATCCAACTAATATATGTATCTAGTTACTATCTCTAGTATAATTATTTCATCTTCTATATAATTTCTGATCTTGTTCAACCTTGTTTTAGCTGTCTTGTTTACAGATGGTTATAACTCAAAAACACCAAGATAAAGAAGTGTCATGGATATGCTCAGGCAGAGACTTCAGCCTGGTTGCTCCAGAAAATGGATGCTTTTTAGAACAATAAACCAAAGACAACTGGCTTCTCGAAGACTATCTCAAGCTAACCAAACTCATAAGTGACCAATAATGCTAATACTGCTAATCATCTTGATAGTAATAGCTAACATTATTGAATTTATGTTTTGTGAAATACAAAATTTTGTGAAATACGTGTGGCTGCAAGCAGCCAAATGTATGTTTCCTAGAACAATAGAGTTCCTCAGGCTTTTGGGGACTGTCCCAGGTTAACCAAATTTAGAAGAGACCAGCAATGAGTGCTAAAAAAATCATAATAAGTGTCACCCACTTTGAGAAATACGCCTACTGGCAAGCAGCTAAGACAATCAGTACAGAATAGTGGTTGAAAGCATAGGGTTTGGACTTGGGTCTGATTTCAAAACCCAGTTCTGTTACTTACTCAATGCGTGACTTTGGATAAGTGACTTCACGCTTTGTGCCTGCCTCCTCATGTGTAAAATGAAGATAATTAGACTGCCCACTTCTCAGGTTTGTGTGGACACGATGGATACAAGTCATTCAACACAGGGCCAAGCACAGAGGAGGGGCCTAACATGGCAGTTGTGCCGATGAGTGCACATGGAGGTGGTGATAGCAGCTCTAGGAAAAACCCCTGTGTGAAACCCAGTCCCAAGTTGCGATCAACAGGGTAATCCATGATCCAGGATGGATGCAAAACCAAGGGAGGTAAAATATCTTCACAAAGTGTCCTCAGCTCTCCGAGCTTGAGACACCTCGCCATTCCTAAGAAGGAATGGGGCGCTTCAGGCCAGTGGAAGAATGGAGCCTCCTAGGAACAAGTAATATTCCTACGGGGAGGGTGTCCATGACATTTCTTTATCTCAGTGTTTTTGAGTTACAACAATCTATCAACAAGACAGCTGAAAGAAAGCTGAGCAAGATCAGAAAGTATATAAAAGATGAAATAATTATCCCAGAGACAGTAATGAGATAAATGAGACACATATTTTATGTATTTATTTATTATTATTATTTTTTGAGACAGGGTCTCTCTCTGTTGCCCAGACTGGAGTGCGGTGGCATGATCTCAGCTCACTGCAGCCTCTGCCTCCCAGGCTCAAGTGATTCTCCTGCCTCAGCCTCCTCAATAGCTGGCATTACAGGCATGTGCTACTACCTCTTGGCTAGTTTTTTTGTATTTTTAGTAGAGATGGGGTTTCACCATATTGGCCAGGCTGGTCTTGAACTCCTGACCTCAAATGATCTACCCACTTCGGCCTCCCAAAGTGCTGGGATTACAGGCATAAGCCACCACACCTAGCCAGTAATGAGATACATATTTTAGTTGCATGCTAAATCTAGTTCTGAGCTTCCTGTTAGCCAAGGTGAAAAGGAAAATCCGGCAAGACACATACCTCTCATGGTCTGGTGAAAAGTAATTTATCAGTTCTTCAGGAGGGGCAAACTTGCTGGTATTCAATCTTAAACAGAGTGTATAGTACACATCTTACTCAAACAGCACTTAATAGGGTAATGCATTTCATCAAAAAGCAGTTCTGTGCACAATCTAGACATGTTATTTATTTCCTCCTAGGAAGGAATGGGGAGCTTCAGGCCAGTGGACGAGGCCCGTGGAGCACAGCACATGGGTTCCATCTGCCCTTGTTGCCTCTGCAGCTTTCCTTGGCTGCAAGGTAAGCACAGTCACTGCCAGCACAGTCCCAGTGGACTGAGTCACTCACCCCTCCAGGATCTGGTGTCCTTTCACAGCACAGATTTCCTCTTGTCTGGGAAAGAGGTTCAGGAATGTTGGCTCCATAACTTTTCCCCGATCACATTCAAAGACAAGAGTGTTGTCACATATCCTCAAGTATCATGCTTTCTTTTCTTTCTTTTATTTTTTTTTTTTGTGAAAGCAAGTTCATTAAGAAAGTAAAGGAATAAAGAACGGCTACTCCACAGGCAGAGCATGGAGCAGTTTCAGGATGAAACCGTTCCACCTCGGATCAGGCATTAGATTCTTCTTGTAAGAAGCGCACAACCTAGATCTCTGGGATGCGCGTTTCACAATAGGGTTCCAGCTCCTATGAGAATCAAATGCCATGGCTGATCTGATTGGAGGTGGAGGTCCCCAGAGTAGCCCCATGCCATACTTTAAAGAGAGATTATTATTTTATTATTTTTTTTTATTTTTATTTTTTGAGATGGAGTCTTACTCTTTCGCCTGAGCTGGAGTGTAGTGGTGTGATCTCCACTCACTGCAACCTCTGTCCCCCAAGTTCAAGAGATTCTCCTGCCTCAGCCTCCTAAGTAGCTTGGATTACAGGCATGCACCACCACACCTGGTTAATTTTTGTATTTTTAGTAGAGACGGAGCTTCATCATGTTGGCCAGGCTGGTTTCGAACTCCTGACCTCAGATGATCCACCCCCCCCTTGGCCTCGCAAACTGCTAGGATTACAGGCATGAGCCACCTTTCTCGGCTGGGAGATGACATTAAAAATCATTTTGATTTTATCCATTTAATGTCAATAAATAAACCTCCCTCCAACCAGTGTTTGTGTCACCTTATCTTTGCTTTCTGTCCAATCAGGTGCCTATGTATTTCTGTTTTTTACTGTATAATATGTTGCTTCATATTCTTTCTTTTTACACTTGGAAATGGGCAGAGTGTTATTATTTTAAAACCCCCAATCAATGGTATTTGTAAAAACCTATATCAAAAGCTTCTAAACAATGAGTGCACTGGCCAAGGGAAAAATAATTTTATTAATTTTAAAGCCTCACACCTACTTGATGGTGGGAAAATGCAGAAGAAAGAGCAGCTGGTTTTAAAATAATAACAACAGCGATGACATCCACAGTAATACTGTGTGATTTGTCTTTGCAAATCTAAGAGGAAAAGCCAAACTCCAAGAAACCATTTGGTTTAGTGCGGAAATAAGTCATAGGTTAATTTCTCTTTTCAGTGAAATACTATTCAAACTGAGTATTTATATTCTTCCCTTCACCAAAATGCAATTGAAAATGAACGTGAATCTTGTGGGAATTTAAGCATTGCATATTGTCTAGTTGACAGAGTCATTTATAAAAGTTGGGATATTTTATACCCCATCAGGGCTTAATTAGGGTTTATAAAGATCACTGGCAGTTGAAACAGAAATATTGTATTCTTCCTTTCCCCAATGACTTTCCCTTGTTCTTTTATGAGGGCCTTTAAAACTCATTTAAGTCTTGCAGAAGTTAATCAGAAAGATAGATACTAGCCATTCTCCAGGGGAATCTGCTCCTCTGAGTTCTTCCCCTTTCCCCCAAATGCCTTGGGCCGCCATAGGCAGAGTTAGTTCCAAATTCTGTCACTTCTCCTAATAGAGTTTTGAAAGGAAATTTTCTTAAACAAGAAGGTGATAGAAAAGACACACAAAGCTCAAGACATCTGCACTCAGAGAATTTTAGCTGACTTAGGCCAAAGGATTAAAAAGTGAACTGTTTGGTAACTCCACACAGTGGAAAATGCTGACAAATGGTATCTCTGCATGGGAGATATTAACACTCTGACTGCGAGGGTGCAAAGTTGAACAGATGGCACCTCTAAATGCAAGACTCATATAATCTATTTCCACTAGTGTTTTTTGTAAACTTTTATTTTAAATTTGGTGCTAAGAACAAAAAAAAAAGTGCGTTAATGGCACCATCCAGGGACAAACTTGCAGCAGCTTCTCTTTAAGAGCTCAATTCATGCGCCTCTAATTTAGTCTGTGATTCTCATCCTCTTCCTGTTCTTAAGTTTTCCTGAGAACCAGCGAAGGTGAGACTTTGAGGGAACCAGGCTGTCTGGCCAGATAATAACCATACTAAGGGTTGTACTAGAACAGGACCTCTGAGGCACTTTACATCAAAATAAAAACCCGAATCGTTCTCACTCTGGCCTGTCTGCCTTACTGCCTCTGCATATCCGCGCTGAGCATTTTATTGAGCTGCAACTATGGGCAAAAGGTGTGCAAAAATCTTACCATGGACTGTTAATTTTTTTAAAGATAATGGGTTGACCAAGGCATGGTTTAATTGTCAAAGCAAACTGTCAAAACATGTTCATCTTAAGTTAGCTGTTAAGTCTTGGGTGAGACTATAAAATGCGAATATTTTAGAGTGTTTAGAATCTACAAATTCCATCCCTCTGGTTATATAATATAATTATTTAATAGTTGTTTTTGTCATGTTGCTCACAGAACAGGTAATTGGGGAGCTGCATTTTTATGTTGACATGTGTACATGTCTAATCTTCTCAACCAAACCCTAAGAACCCTCAGAGCAGAGGCTAGATGCTGCCTTGCATCCCCACTTCACCAGTTACAAAGATTGTATTAAGCACTCACTAAATGTGTGTCAACTGAGCTCTCTAGCCAAGTTTAAAATGAGAGTGGAAAGAGCACAGTCAGATAATGTACAAATATAAAAACTGTTTAGGAAAGTGAGTGCTGAACAAAATCACTTTGCTAAAAAAAAAAAAAGCCTCATACTCAGTAAGCTCTGGGTCTCTTCCTATTGGTACACTTGAGTGTCAGCTACAAGAACATCATCATTTCTACAGAAGAACTGGGTGACCCCATAGGAGTTCAGATGCACACATCACCATCACTACTCTGCCCCGTGCTGGCCACAGACAAGCATGGCATCATTCTGACCCTTAGGTGCAAGGCACAGAAACCGGCACTAGATAATTTAATGATTACCCTGCAAAGGGTATTGGGCAAATCACAGTATCTCTGGGAGACCCAGAAAATGCGGTTGGAGGTCAGGCAGCCAAGGACAAGCTTCAGATGATGCTACAGAACTTGTCTGGTAGACACTGATGTGGCTGTCACAGGGCACAGATGCCATGATTTGCACCACAATGCCACCGCTGCCAGTACTGGATGTTAGATGCCATCCCCAGAACCACTGCCATGGCCACCTCTGGAGGTTAGGAGCAGCTGTTGTTGCTGTTTCCAAATTGTAGCCCCTGGGTAGAACCTGCTTCTGTGCTGCACGAGCTTTCGTTTGTTTGTTTTGAGACGGGGTCTTGCTCTGACGCCCAGGCTGGAGTGCAGTGTGGCACGATCATGGCTGACCACAGCCTCGACCACCCAGGCTCAAATAATCCTCCTGCTTCAGCTTCCCGAGTAGCTGGGACCACAGGTGCATGCCACCGTGCCTGGCTATTTATTATTATTGTTATCATTATTATTATTCATAGAGACATGTTCTCGCTATGTGTCCCAGGCTAGTCTTGAGCTCCTGGGCTCAAGGAATTCTCCCACCTTGGGCTCCCAAACTACAGGGATTACAGGTGTAAGCCACCACATCAGGCCCGCACCAGCTTTTGATTGGAGACTGAGGGCTCCCTCTAGTCCTAATGGTGGAGATTAAGCCAAGTGTTGTGCCCTAAGTGCAAGGGAAGCTGGCAAACCAGTCTCTAGCATTTTTGGCCTCTATAAAAGGAAGAAGGCTGTGTGTCATATGGGGCATGTCTGCTTAAGGGGATGGTATTTTCCAGGGATAGGAAGAGGCTCAAATGCTGGGTAGATAACAATAATGACAAATGTTCACTGCAGTCACCATTTCATTAAATCTGGGGTTCTCTGCAGGGCTGATTTTGTTCTTCAACAATCCATCGCTGTTAGCCACCATTCATTCCCTCACTATCTTGATGCTTTGTAATATCTGCTTACCTACCTGTGCACTCATTAGCCCATAGGCTCCCTGAGGGCAACAACCCTGTCCCTTCACTGCTGTATTCTCAAAGCCCACCCCAGTCCCTGACACAGGGTTAATAAATATTCCACTGATTCATAAGTTTGTGTCCTTGGAGGCTGGGCTCTAGGCAAGTTACAAAGAAGGGGTGTTGGGGCAGTGGGAATGCCTCTAATCTGTTAAAATTTTTAAGCACTGGCTTCAGAGCACCTGTGAACCACAAGGAACCTTACACAAATGTTTGTGTGCGTGTGTATACGTGCATTTCTCTATGGAGAGAATCCGCTGATCACACCACTTTCTCAGAGGAAACAAGGGCCCCAATACAGACAGGATCTATTTATGTTTGATGTGTGCTTAAAGGAATACAGGGCTTGCTAGGAATGCTTTGAAAACATAGCAAAATCCCACCGTAGGGTGTTTCTGTGGAATATAGCAGCATGTTCCTTTCTTCATTTACATTTTCAGAAAGATAAAAATGTCAGTATACACATATGTTTATCAAAGTATAAAAATGTGGAGTCAATAGAAGAAAAACAGCTTAAAATGAACGTTTGGATTCAACTTCCACTGTTAGCTGTGTGTCTTGGATAACTGGTCAACCTCTCTGAACCTTGCCTTCTTTGTGGATAGATTAGGGATGATTCTTACTTCTGAATATTGCTGGAAAGATTAAATGAGATGGTTTGAGTAAGTGTTTGGTAAAGAGCTGGAGCTCAACACACAATATGTTTTCTCTCTATATCTAAAATTTCTAACAGCTAGACAGACAAGATTTCTAAGTTAAATTTACTCCAGCTTTAGAAAGATTTTACTGTATTGTTCTCTGTCTCTGATTTCAGTACTTGGGAATTTGGCGTTGGGATTCAATTCTCCACTTTCAATGAGGCCTAAGCAACAGAGTGACATGTCAATTGACAGAGGAAGAAGTGTGATTTGTCTTATGGCATCACTGAGATGTTGGCTACTGAAGGTCCTTAGAAAGCGAGTGACCCTGGGGTTCCTGGCTGAATGTTAACAAAGAAACAGCCTGGGCAGATTCGAAACACAAACTAGAAGGGCCAGTGGGAGAAGCACTCTCCCCGCCCCACTTAAGAGCAGAGGAGCCTCAAATTCTCTCTTCCAGAGAGGTCCCTCCCATCCATTCTTGTACCTTCCTCCTGACCAGCCCCCAGCCTCTTTCCCTTGACCCAAATGGTCAACAGGTTCAAGAACCAGCCAGGGTTTTATAAGAAAGAAGAAAAATTATCTATGGTTTTGCCAGCTCAAATTATGACATATTCAATACTTTTGAAAAGTACTTTCATCAGAAAAGAGAAATAATAAAATGGCTAAAGGAGACTTAAAGTGAATCATTCCTGTATCCATGTGGTATAGTAGAGGTCTCTCTACCTGTCAAACTGAGCTCCTAAAAATCCATGTGAAAAGAAACAGAACTGATCATGGCTTCACCAGGCCTGCAAGAAAGACCACTACTGCCTTAGAGAGTAAGAGTAATTTATTCACAGTTACACAGCTTAGTGGTGATGGAATCAGGCATCAAATTCCAGTGTTTGGCTCCCTGAGTTTAGCCACTATGCCATGCTGCCTTTGAGGCTCTAGAGTGAGCTTGGGATTCCCTAGAAAGAAGCTTCCCTTTGCTGGATGGTACCTATTGGAAAATCCCATCCTATCTGTTTGTTCCTCCGTGATGGAACCCAGTGCTCAAGAAAAGAGTACTACAACCAGGAAACCTGGGTCTTCCTGTTGCCTAGGGCAGACCTGTCAAGTGTAGAAAGATTCCAAGGACACTCATCTGTCAGAGGGCCTCACCCATCGCCTGAATTCTGACTTGAAGACCAGTATCTGTGCACTGCCAACCAAAAAGTTCTGGGTACAAAGTGGAAAGGAGAGTTTTGTGCTATATGTAAGCTATCAGAAAAAAACCTATGAAGGCAGGATCATTTATATTAACTAAAGAGATTAGGTTTTGAATTATTAAATTTGTTCATGTAACAGTTCTTAGGAAGTAATCCAAAACATAACATACATATTGTGATACAAGTGAGATGATCTGGAAAAGGGTTTTAGATGTCATTTTTCATCTTCAAAGAAAAAGTTACATTTCAAAATGTCTTTGAAGAAGACTTATTGTGGTTTTAAAAATCCAAGAATTTTTAGAGTTGGGAAGGTCCCTAATGCTTATCAACTTCAATGTTCCTCCCCACCCATATATTGCCCCCACCTTATGATGCCTGAGTTTCTCCTATGCACTCCCTCACTCTTCAAGCCAGTCAAGGAACAAGCATTATTGTCTCCATTTAAGAGTGTTTTAGAAATCTTAGGCCCCACCTCAGACCTACTGATTGAGAATCGGCATTCAATCAGGTCCCTAGGTAATTCATATATACATGAGAGCTAAAGCAGCGCACTGCTTCTCAGCCTTAATCACACATTTGAATCACCAGAGAAGCTTTCAGAGACTACTGAAGTATGAGCCCACCTTCAGTGATTATGGGTTAATCACTATAGGATGCATCTGAGTAAGGGGAGTTTTATTTATTTATTTATTTAATTGTTTTATTTATTATTTCAGATTCAGGGGTACATGTGCAGGTTTATTACATGGGTATATTGTGTGATGCCAAGGTTTGGGCTCCTAATGACCTGTTGCCCAAGTAGCAAACCCAGTACCCAACAGGTAGTTTTTCAACCCCTGCCCTCCTCCCACCCTCTCTCCTTTTGGAGTCTCCAGTTTCTATTGCTCCCATCTGTGTGTCCATGTGTACCCAATGCTTAGCTCCCATTTATCAATGAGAACATGAGGTATTTGGTTTTCTGTTTCTGAATTAATTTGCTTAGGATAATGGGCTCCGGCTGCATACATGTTACTGCAAAGAACATACTTTCATTCTTTTTTGTGGCTGCGTAGTATTCCATGCTGTAGATAGAGCACATTTTCTTTACCACCACTGATGGGCCTCTGGGCTGATTCCATGTCTTTGCTATTGTGAATGATGCTGCAATAAACATATGAGTGCAGGTCTTTTTAAAACAATTTATTTTCCTTTGGGTATATACCCAGTAATGGGATTGCTGAATCAAATGGTAATTCTTAGTTCTTTATGAAATCTCCAAACTGCTTTTCACAGGGGCTGAGCTAATTTGCATTCCCACCAACAGTGTATAATCATTCCCTTTTCTCCACAACCTCACCAACATCTGTTATTTTCTGACTTTTTAGTAATAGCCATTCTTGCTAGTGTGAGATGGTATCTTATTGTGGATTTGATTTTCATTTATCTAATAATTAGTGTTTTGAGCATTTCTTCATATATGTGTTGGCTGCTCATATGTCTTCTTTCAAGAAGTGTCTATTCATGTCATTTGCCTACTTTTAATGAGGTTTTTTTTCTTGTTGATTTAAGTTCCTTATCGAGTCTGGATATTAGACCTTTGTTGGATGCATAGTTGCAAATATTTTCTCCTATTCTGTACGTTGTCAGTTCACTATGTTGATTATTTCTTTTGCTGTGCAGAAGCTCTTTATTTTAATTAAGTCCCATTTGTCTATTTTTTATTTTGTTGCATTTGCTTTTGGGGTTATCATAAATTCTTTGCCTAGGCCAATGTCTAGATAAGTATTTCATAGGTATACTTCTAGGATTATTACAGCTTGAGGTCTTACATTTAAGTCTTTAATCCATCTTGAGTTAATTCTTGTATATGGTGACAGGTAAGGGTTCAGTTTCATTCTTCTGCATATGGTTAGCCAGTTTTCCCAGCACAATTTATTAAAAAGGGTATTATCCTCTTCCCATTGTTTATTTTTGTTAATTTTGTCGAAGATAAGTTGGTTGTAGGTGTGCAGCTTTATTTCTGGGTTCTCTACTTTGTTCCATTGGTCTATATGTCTATTTTTGTACCAGTACCATGCTGTTTTGGTTACTGTAGCCTTGTGGTATAATTTGAAGTCAGGCAATGTGATGCCTCCAGCTTTGTTCTTTTGCTTAGAATTGCCTTCATCTATTCAAGCTCTTTTTTGGTTCCATATGAATTTTAGAATAATTTTTTTTCTAATTCTCTGAAAAATGACATTGGTAATTTGTCAGGAAAAGCATTGAATCTGTAGATTGCTTTGGGCAGTATGAACATTTTCATAATATTTATTCTTTCAGTCCTAGAGTAGGGAATGCTTTTCCATTTGTGTTGTCTATGATTTCTTTCAATAGTCTCTGGTAGTTCTCCTCATAGTCGTGTTTAATCTCCTTGGTTAGATGTATTTCTAGGTACTTTTTTTGTGTGGCTATTGTTAATGGGATTGAGTTCTTGATTTGGTTCTCAGCTTGAATGCTATTGGTGTATAGAAATACTACTGACTTTTATACATTCATTGTGTATCCTGAGACTTTGTTGAAGTCATTTATCAGGTCGAGGAGTCTTCTGAGAAAATCTTTAGGGTTTTCTAGGCATAGGATCGTATCGTCAGTGAAGAGAAATAATTTGACTTTCTCATTTCCTATTTGGATGCCTTTTATTTCTTTCTCTTCCCTGATTGCTCTGACTAGGACTTCTAGTACTATGTTGAATAGGAATGATGAGAGTGGACATCTTGTCTTATTCCAGCTTTTAGAGGGGAATGCTTCCAGCTTTTGCCTATTCAATATGATTTTGGCTGTGGGTTTGTTGTAAATAGCTCTTATTATTTTGAGGTATGTTTCTTTGATGCCTAGTTTGCTGAGTTCTTTTTTATCATTAAGAAATGTTGGATTTTATCAAATGCTCTTTCTGCTTCTATTGAGATGATCATAAGATTTTTGTTTTTAATTCTGTTTATGTGGTAAAACACATTTATTAATTTGCATATGTGGAACCATATTTGCATCCCAGGAATAAAGCCCACTTGATCATGGTGAATTAACTTTTTGACGTGCTGCTGGATTCAGTTTGCTAGCATTTTGCTGGAAATTTTTACAACTATGTTCATCAGTGATATTGGCCTGTAGTTTCCTTTTTTTGTTGTGTCTTTGCCAGATTTTGGTATCAGGATGATACTGGTTTTGTAGAATATTGTAGGAAGGAGTGCTTTCTCCTCAATTTTTGAAATAATTTCAGTAGCACTAGTACCAGCTCTTCTTTGTATGTCTGGTAGAATTTGGCTGTAAATCCATCCGATTCAAGGCTTTTTTTTCTTTTTTTGGTTGGTATTTTTTTTTTTTTTAAACTGATTCAATTTCATTACACGTTATTGGCCTGTTCAGGATTTATGTTTCTTCCTAGTCCAATCTTGGGAGATGGTGTATTTCCAAGAATTTATCCAGTTCCTCTAGATTTTCTAGTCTGTTTGCATAGAGATGTTCATAGTAGTGTCTGAGGGTCTTTTATATTCCTGTGGGACTGGTTGTAATGTCACCTTTGTCATTTCCGACTGTGATTATTTGCATCTCTTCCTTTTTTCTTTGTTAATGTAGCTAGTAGTCTCTCAATTTTTTCTTTCAAAAAACCAAATTTTCGTTTTGTTCATCTTTTGTATGATTGTTTTGAGACTCATTTTCACTTAGTTCTGCTCTGATTTTAGTTATTTCTTTTCTTCTGCTAGCTTTGGGTGTAATTTGTTCTTGTTTTAATAGTTCCTTTAGGTGTGAGATTAGGTGGCTATTTTGAGATTGTTCTATCTTCTTGATGTGAACATTTAGCACTATAAACTTTTAACACTACTTTTGCTACATCCCAGAGGTTTTGGTATGTTTTGTCTCTATTTTCATTTGTTTAAAATATTTTTTGATTTCTGTCTTAATTTCATTGTTTACCCCAAAGTCATTCAGGAATAGGTTGCTTAGTTTACATGTATTTGTGTGGTTTTGATACTCTTGGTATTTATTTCCATTTTTATTGCACTGTGGTCAGAGATGAGAGCAAAGGGAGTTTCAAATGCTTCCCAGGGGATTCTAATATGCAACAAAATTTGAAAGCCTTTGCTTCTTTAGCATATTCAACAAGTGGTTGCCTGACTTTTAAAAAATATATTCAGAGACTGTCAAAGTCACCTATCCCATTGTAATTGCAAAGTGCCACTTGAAGCTAAATTTGAAAAACTGCCTCTATGTAATGTGTACACTCCTGGTGTAGTTTCTGTCCTTGGAGGCCTTACAGAAAATGCCAAATCCCTGCTGAGGTGACTAACTCATCTGACTTGCTCAGGACCTTCTTGACTTTAGTACTCAAGATACCAAGTCCTAGAAAACCCCTCAGTCCTGGGCAAACTGAGATAGTTAGGATAATGTCACCCTCCTAGGTATTTTCTTCCACAGGCTAAGTATAAATGTTTTTCTTCATTGCATTCACTGTTCCTTAAATTTCTAGGGAAACACCTAGATCTGTTGTCCTGCAATACTGGGTCTATCAACCAACCTAGAATGGCACTGAACCCTTAGGTTACGAGGTCAGAAAGGAATTATGATCACAAAATAAACTGGCCTTTGCAGAGCTTCCTTTTTAAAAAATTGATTTTAAGAGATTCTTCTTTGAAAATTAACTATTACCCTCCGGGAGCAGTGGCTCACGCCTGTAATCCCAGCACTTTGGGAGGCAGAGGTGGGCAGATCACCTGAGGTCAGGAGTTCAAGACCAGCCTGACCAACATGGTGAAACCCCCTCTCTACTAAAAATACAAAATTAACCGGGGTGTGGTGGAGTGCACCTGTAATCCCAGCTACTCGGGAGGCTGAGACAGGAGAATCACTTGAACCTGGGAGGTGGAGGTTGCAGTGAGCCGAGATTGTGCCACTGCACTAAAGCCTGGGCAAAAAGAGCGAAATTCTGTTGCAAAAAAAAGAAAAAAAAAAAGAAAAGAAAGAAAGAAAACAAAAAAAGGAAAATTAACTATTATCAAATCTCTTTCCTATAATGTTTGTGTTATTTCCACAAATTTTAGGTGCCAAATTCTATGCATATTCATCATTTTGTTTCCCTATCATCTTCCAATGCAATCATTGGCCATAATTAAATTACCAAGACAGCACAATAAATTATAAAATGAACTTTTGAAACCAAAAATAATCAACTGCAGAAGTCTTCAAGATAATTATCTTAGTTTAAATTAATTTTTAAGATAATCCTAATAAATGTGTTTATTGCAATGTTACTTGAGATTGTGAAGAAAATTGGAAATAATGTAAATGTACAATAGTAAGGGATAAGTAAGTTATGGACTAGTCACTTGATAGAATGTTAGTCTACAATTTAAAAATATGATTATAATGACTATGTAGCAGCTTGGAAAAATATTAACTGAAGCAAAACTAAATTAAGTAAAGCAAAATCCATTCTCGATTACATGTATTAAAATCACAATTTCATATGATGGAGATTTAAAGGAAACATTTTATGCCATATCACAGAGGATGGTACAAGTGCTGCTGACTTTATCCTTTTTTTTAAAATTAGGTTTCTGTTAATGTTGTCAAACTAAAATAATGACAGAGAGGGAGGCTCTCAAAAAAGTATATTTGGGAATATGCAGGGGATAGTAATTTTGCAATTTTGAGACATGCATGTTATGGTGGATCATTGGCATATATGGAGAGGTTGAAGCAAGAGGAAACTTCTAAAGGCAAAGAGAAGAAATCCACGTAAGCTGCTTTGAAACAAAGTTCATTGGTCACAGAAGCTCATTGCTGGAGTTGGTATTAGCTCATTGGTAGATAGTAGGGCAGCTTATCTGGAATGCTATAATCTTGAGGAATTTATGGTGGTAAGTTATGTCACATGGTACATGTAGGGCATGCAGGACATGTGCGGTTTGTGGAATGTGCAGGGATTTGTTGTGATAAGGAAAGTCTCAGGCATGTGTGTGAGGTGTGTGAACTGGGGATATGAATTGGTGTACGAGCCACATCAATGTTAAAGGAGAGCAGATGGAAATCTAGGCAGCCCCACTTCTGGCTCTAAGCATCAAGCAGGGCCCCTCACTGGGCAGGCTCCTTTCATGCCCACTTAACTCCATTTTGTTAGGGTTTTGACGTAAGCGACTTCATTTTGGTACTGGCAACTTTCACAATATTATTAGTATGAGAGAAAAAATGTATGCTCCCAAGCCTTGGTAATTATTTTTAATTCATTTGATCTTGTTTAATGCAACATTTCTATCCAAGAAAGATGGTAAAGGGGAGTGATTGTGAGCATGCACTTAATAACTAACACCAACATCTCTGTCTCTCAGCTTCCTCTACTGGGAAATGGGGAAAATACAAGCTACCTCATAGTGTTGCGTTATACTATGTGTACACACACACACACACACACACACACACACACACACACACACACACACACATAGTATCCCTATTCTGAAAATTCAAAATTTGAAATGCTCCAAACCCAAAACCTTTTGAGCACCAACATAATGCTCAAAGGAAATGCTCACTGGAGCATTTTGGATTTCAGATTAGGGATGCTCAGCCAGTAAGTGTAACGCAAATATTCCCAAATCTAAACCAATCCAAAATCTGAAATGGTTCGAGGCTCAAACATTTTGGATAAGGGACACTCAACTTGTGTATCTATCTAATTGTAATAGATAGAGTAGATATAGATACATAGATATAGGTATTGATAGATGTAGAGAGTGTGCATGATTGACTTCTCAGTGTGTCTATTGCTGTGTGAGTCTCTATGTTTATGAATGTGCACACACACCTGTCTAAAGTTATCCATGCACTTGTGCATGAGACTTGAGAATCATCTACCAAATCCTTTCCTTTTACCAAGGAGGACATTGTGGCCCAGAACTAGAGTGTGATCTACATCAGATCATAGCATTAAAGCTGAGCAAATGGGAATCTGGGCAGCCCCACTCCTGACCCTGAGCGCCAAGCAGGGCCCATCACTGGACAGCGCGGCCTAGTGGTTGGGAGGGTAGGCTCCACACTGAGATTGCCCAGCCTTGACTCTTGGCTTTTCTGCTCCAAGCAGGTGGCTAAGCCTCGCTACCCCTCCTTCTCTTCATATGAGGACTGAGAACAAGAATGCCCATCTCATCCTTACTGTGAATATAAAAAATGAGATAATGCATAGTGCCTAACAGATAATGAGAGCCAACGAATGTCTGTTGTGATCAGAAAGTTTCCAAGGGAATCCAACCCAACAATGTCTTATCAACTAGAGAAAAAGCAAAAAAAGTGTAGATTGTCCTTATGTTTAATCTCAAAGAAATGAAGAGCAGTAACACTTATTAAATGCCTCTTAATGTGTACATAACTTTACATGAGCAATCTCAGTTAATTCCTAAAACTAGGAAAGGTACAGTATTAGGCTAGGCAGGCAACAGTATTATTATTCTCATTTTACAGACGAGGAAAATGAGCCTAAGAAAAATTAACTATTCAATGAAAATTTATAACAGAAGACATAAAAATAGTCAATGAACATGTAATTAAACCTACTAATAATCAATGAGCTGTATATAAATTACCAATGAGATAATACTTTTCATACACCTATTTTTTTCCTTATCATTTTTGAATAAGATTACTCCAGCTTGTATGGTTGGAGTGAAGTGCTGGTAAGAAAGCAATCTTGTACAACTTTTCTGGAGAGCAATTTGGCAAGGTGATTCATGAGCTTGAAATTCATGTTCATACCGTTTGGCACATTATTTGAACATATTAAAATCTATTTTAAGGAAATCATCCAAAATGTAAATAAAGATTGATGCAAAAAGATGTTCATCACAGTATTATTTACAATAGCAAAAAAATCAACCATGTAAACGGCCAATATCAAACTAAGGTTAAATATATTATACACAATGTACAATTATATTAATATAACTGTTTAATATGATGTTTATGAAGGCCTGGAAAATGCTGATATAATGACATTAAGTGGAAAGCAAAGTGCAAAATTATAAATGCAGCGTTACCTCAATCATAGTTTAAAAATCAGGGAAAATTGAATGATAATATACTTACATATTATAGTTATTAAACTGAATGATTCCTTTCTTTCTGCTTCATACTTTTCTTTATCTTCATTCATTTAATGTGTATTAATTTAGAATTAGAAAAGGTGAAATGAATATTGTCTGAGACAACACGTAATGCAGGACAGAGTCTAGATGTAAAGCAGCCCATCAGACTCTGAAGTTACATTTATTCTACCTCATCAGGGGCCACAAACTCAGAAGTTACATGGCCCGTCAAGTAAGGTTAATGAGCCAAGAGAGTAGGGTGTCAGTATGACAGAAACAGATATTTTTCTCTCTGAGTAGTAAATTTGGGGTACTAATATCTTTTCCCAGAGTGACACTTTATAGGTTATATTATGTAACATATAAGTAAAGTTAGAATAAAGTTGAGTTCTGTACATCTAGAAAGACAGATGCTTGGTAAAATTCTAGGGCAAAAAAGTGAACATTCTTGCAAAACTGTTTACAAGACTATAATTCAAATGCCTAACCCAGCATAAAAATGTTATTCTCCTGGGAAAAATCTCACCTTCTACTTAGGCACCTGCTTTCCCAATTTTTGTTTTGAGTTTTAATTAAGGAGTTAGAATGGATTCCTTTCCCCCAGTGTGTAACAACGAGGACCTAATGGGTAGGCAGCTTTTTCTGTAACAGGAGAATGTCTTTGTCTATTTTCCATAGTAAATCTCAATTCGCTGGCAGAGCACGTTGCAAACATTTTGTACACTGCAGTGTTTAGGTGTTTTCCAAGATTAATTGTTTGCTAATATCCCAAATTACCCTCTGTAGGTACAGGTGGTTGTTTTTCTTCCTTTGGCATAGTCCTTTTATTTTGACAAGAATGTGACAAAGGATTAATTGGACCCATTTATTCTTCAAATACTTGACTCTCAGGGAATTTGCTAGTTCTACTTCTAATCAAGAGCTAAACTGGCAAGTGGGTAGTTAGCAAAGTTGGCTGCACATCTGCAAATATCAAATGTCTGTGAACAAGACTAAGAACTCTCTCTCTCCTTTCTGGTCAGATGGTTTCATTTAAGATCCAAAGGGTCAAGGGTCACAGCATGACCTCATCAAATTAGACCCAACTGAGAGAGGTGTTTAGCACAACAGAAAGGAAATAATCTGAAGGACATTAAATGCAAATGAAATTGCCATCTGCAAACTTCAAAAAACACCTGATCTAAAAAAATAAATCTCCTGCTTAAAGCTGAAACCTTGCCTCCTTTTCCCCTCCAGAGTGGACACAGAAGTTTGTTCTCGTAGCTGCCTGACAATCACTCAACTTGCCAAAGTCCATTTGCATTTAATATTCCCCTCCTGACTTTTGCAAGTTAAAAAAATTGACAATGATCTCCTCAAAACACGAAGAGGAAAGTTCAAGCATGGATATTACTCCTTTGCTTCTTGTGCTTGGCTGGCCAAATTGGTCACAGAAACCTGTGATTTCCAAAACTAGAAGCCAATCACTTTGGGGCAGGTTTGCATGAGCATGGATGGGAAATTCCATGGTGTGGAGTTATGAGATGAAGATCCCAAGGGTGACGGGAATTGTAGTTTATGTTTTTTTTAATTCAGAATAAAAGTCTTTACATGCCAGGGACCGTGCCAGGCCCTGGAGATACACTGCTAAGCCCGCCAGACATGGTCCCTGTCCTTGAGGAACTCAAAGACAAATAAACAAGTAATTGCCTCAAAGTGAAATAAATGCTCAGAAAGTGTGGTACACAACAGTGGTCACTCTGGAATACCTAGACACCACTCATGTGGTCTTGTCCTGCCCAGATCCAACCCAGATAGAAAGGATAACAAGGCAGGTGGTAGCATGTGGCAGTATCTGAACCCTTGCTCTTCTCTGGGGTGCTGGAGTAAGACCCTTGGGGGACACTGTTGTCGGATCCATCAGCCCTGCGACCAGGCAAGAGTGGGACACTTCACCTATCTGACCCTTGTTTCCTTATCTGACTAAAAACAAAGGCTGACAGGTAGAAGTGGAACTATTCTGTTGGTGTAAGGAGTTTCTAAGAACATAAACTTCGGGCAGAATTCAACAAGCTGCTTTCTGAGAAGGTGAGATTCTCTCTCACAGACTCTGTTCCAGAAAGGGGTGAAAAACCACTAGCTAGAGATACTGGCGGGCAAATAGGGGTGGACGAGTTGATGATCTTTAAAGCAAGTTCCAGCTCCAGCATCACAGAAGACTAAGAGAGGCTTATTTTCAGTTGTAAATCTCTCTGACTCTATTCATTTGAGTGAAAAATCACAGTGAACATTTGGCTCACATTATATTATTGAAAAACTCTCATTTGCCCAAAATTATCAGTTGGATGGTGCTTCTTGGAGTCATTCAAGGCTAAGACCCTGAGTAGCTTAAAGCAAGCATCCTCTCTGACAAAATTTAAGTTTCCTAAAAAGACTGTGTATAATAACTTCTTCAGATGGCCATCAATGCCCCTTACAGAACCTGTGATCAGTAAACCACTTGTGATCTTCATCAAGGTCTGTGCGATTTCTCCTGATGATGTGTGGGGTTTGTCTTTGTGGCACTCTTGTTTGTGGCTCATGAATAATAGTTTGTGTTATACACAGCAGTGGAAACTGGGAGATTTTGCATGCTTTGCCACTTGCTGTTTTATTTTGGGCAAGTTCCTTAAGGTTTCTGAGATTTAGCTTTATATTTATAAACGAGGATTGTAAGAAAATGACCTACAAGGATTTTATACACTGTAAAGAACTATGGAAATGAAAGGGGCTACCACTGTCCTTTAACCGTGTTGGACACCAGGTATCCCATGAATGATGATGAAGAAATGTTAGGAGTGGAAACAGGGATCTTCGTGCATCATGACTCTTAGGGGTCTTTTTGTTGCCAACGTGAACTGAGGATGAACTATGGGCAAATATTACTTCAGAGATAATAATTAGTTTGCAGTTCTGCTTCCAGTTTTCGAGACTGTATAGGAGGCAAGTAGAGATCATAGCTCACGAGAAAAAGTAAAATTTTAAAAAGTAAATTTATTATCCTGAATAGTATCTTGTTTATCCATTGACCAGGGTCCACATCCATTACATGCAAGAATTCCTTGCTCTGAACTTGTTAATTTATCCTGTGAAAGCATCTGGGAGTCAGGAAGAGAGGGGCCAGTAACTTCAGAGGATATGAGAGATGGCAGTGGGGTTGGGGCATTCATTTGATGATGCAGTGTCAACAGTTTTGGGTACCTGGGATACTGGGCTTAGTGCAGCAGCTTTCTCTAAGACCCATGGAGACACAAGCAACCATGCATGCTGTAGAGACACATGGAACAGTGGAGTGGAAAGTGGAAGAGAGGGCAGTGGAGAGGAGCAGAGGGGAGTAGAAGGAGGTGCGGACTAAGAACAAACTGGACCTGGTGGCTCCTGGTTCTACCATTGTCTGTTGGCAGTCAGGTTTCAGGAAGTCAAGGGGCTCAGTTCACTCATCAAAGCAAGAAAAGAACTGAACCATATACCCTCGAAAATCTTGGCAATGATGTAGCAGAAATTTTGCAGGATTTGGCAGTGGAAAGTACCATCTGTAAAATATACCAGTAAAACCTATCTCACAGGGTTGTAGAGAGGATTAAATAAGAGAATCAAGACGGAAATCCTTAGTAAAGTGCTACACCAGTGTCATCAACTGGTTTACGGCTCCAGAAGTGAAAGGAAAAGAATGAAGATGGAGAAAATATGCACTGAAGAAGATAAATGGTTTTTCTCTAGCAAAGATGAATCTGAAATATTAATGGCTAATGCTGGCTTCCCTGGAGCTAATGCACTATATTCAATATTTTTCACCACTGAGTATTTTTTAATGCATCAATAGGTAAGAGAAGCCAGACAGAAACACTTAGATCCTGGACAAACAACAAGAGAACTGGACATTCACGATGGTGTTTTGGCCTATGTGGATGAAATATGGAAATTCATCTTGTGTTGCAGGGATCCAGAAACCTCTTGGACCCAGTGGTGATATAGGATAACTTCATCAGCTTGGTGCTTGCTAAGAAAGGAGAAGGAGGATTTGGGCATGAGGCCTAACTGTCATCTTCTTAGGTTTGGGGATGATGACACCTCATTGATCTTGTGTCATTTCAGAAAATGGCCAATTGCCTCCCTGCCTTGGAATTGGGTCAGGGAGCAGCCGTCCAAAGAGGCATTTGTTAACAGTGAAGAAGCAGTCAGTGCAGGTAGCAGGGGATTTATGCATTTCAGCCCAGGAACGCTGGCTGTGGGGGCGCACATCTGGCCACAAGATGCTCTCTGGCTGCCTTTTGGATGAAGAGGCTTGGTCAAAGGAGGTCATGGCAGGTTCAGTGGGATTGCAAATGGCGGGGGCTACAGTGAAAGTAAACAAGCTGCTCTTCTGACTTCAAGCTTCTCCCGAACAAGGAGAAAAGAGGTGCGCTTGTGTGTATTTGCAAGATCACTGAACTATTTTTAAGCATTTGGAAACTCAAACCTGACAAATCTCTCATCAATCAATATTGAAAGTTTTGTGTGAGAACAATGACAATTAAAAAGCTACCCAAATCAAAAGAAAACTGCTCTAATTACAAAAGGGGTTAAAGAAAAAAATATGTCCTTATGTGCTATTGGTTCTGCAAAGTAAGTCAACACTCTAGTCTACAGAATTCTTACACAATAACTTTTTCTGTTTTCCTCGACTAATTTTTAAAAATTATATTAATAAAAGATTTTCATGCATTTAATAAGGTTTCTTTCATTTGGTTTTATTCTTTCTGTTTTAAATTCAATATTATAAACTAGTAGTCAAGAGTATGAATAATAAAGACAGGAATTAAACTGATCACTCTGCAACTCTTTCAGTAGAAGGAAAGACATCCCCCAAAATGGTCAATGACTTGATTTGGGATTGAAGTTCCAAGGAAATCATTTATTTAATAAAATTTTTGCAGCAGTCACCAGTCTTAATGCCATATTAAAGAAGAAAAATGTGTCCAGCAACAAGACTGACTTTTTCCCACGTGCTTTAGGTTTTGAAAATACTGCTACGGAGATATCTTGATTTTGCATTTACTGGGCTTCACAGTTTGGGGACCCGTTTTTATATTCATTTTCTGGTGTAAAAAGTATACACCATGAGGGCCATATAAATCCACATGTGACTTCATTTTGACTTCTCATGGGGGACTCCCTCCAACCCCCATCCAGTGCCCCAGATAAAAAGACATGTCCTTGTTTCTTTTCTTCTAAGAACAAGATCTTTCCCTTCTAAAATTCCTTCCAAAGGTCTTAATTTCTAGTTCCTGACCCTGCTTGGGCCTTAAAACCCAAGGCCCCAGCTGTTAGGGCCTCTGTCTGGGTCCATGACCCTACAGCAGCCTCTCCACAGCTGGCAAACTTCTGCACTTGCTTTGCGAGTTTGCTATCAATTTCTGGCATGCGGAGATTTTCATTTCTTTCTTTCAAGCTCAGCTATACATTTTCCAGTTTGTTAGATTGTTTTAATTTGTTTGCATTTTGCCCTGAATTTCAAGGGGATTGTAACAGACGGAGAGTTTCACATTGGCTCAGATCACTAAGTTGTTAAAACTAGAATCCCACAATAATGTTGATAAAATTCACTCTTCCAAAAGTTTCTTCAGATGGGTTTCTCATGAAATTGATTCTTACAATGTCACCTTATAATGCCATGTCTCTTTCTGTCACATGAATTATAATGTATTCTTGAAATTGGCCAGGCCTGATGGTGTCAGAGGAAGAATGTTGAAGAGGAGAAAGGGGTGAAGTATTACTCCTGCCCCTTCCTAGCCGTGTGACCTGGGACAAGCCACTGACCTCCATCTATTCGGTGGAGACAATAATGTAAGCTCCTCACAAATATCTGGGTGTATTAGAAAATTCGAAGACTGTTACTTCTCGTTTGGTTTTCACCAGTGGCCTTACCAGGGTTCCTGGCTAGGAAGCATGATGAGTCTAGAAGATCTGCTAGTTTTGAGAACTGTAAAGATGAGAGTTATTCTGCAACATACAAGAAGTTTTTAAGGCAGAAAAAAATCAATGTTCCCCTGGTATTTCTTGTACAGAAGCGTGGTTTTCTATGCTCACTATGAATTTGTGCAACACTTATCTCTCATGCCATGTAGGGATTAAGTCATCAAATGGAACCCCTCTCCTAGTTCCACCCAGACAGACACCTGTATGCTCCATGCATAATTTCAGCCTGATTCATTTTCTTTTCTTTCTTTTTTCTTTCTTTCTCTCTCTTTTCTTTTTCTTTTCTTTTTTTTTTTTTTTTTTGAGACAGGGTCTCACTCTGTCGCCCAGGCTGGCATACAGTGGCACAATCTCGGCTCACTGCAACCTCTGCCTCCTGGGTTCAAGAGATTTTCCTGCCTCAGCCCCCTGAGTAGCTGGGATTACAGGTGTGCACCACCATGCCTGGCTAATTTTTGTATTTTTAGTAGAGATGGGGTTTCACCATGTTGACCAGGCTGGTCTCAAACTCCTGACTTCAAGTGATCTGTCCACCTCAGCCTCCAAAAGTGCTACGATTACAGGTGTGAGCCACCATGCCCAGCTCTGATGCATTTTCCCTCCAAATAGTCCCCTTTGACCCTCCTTCATCAAGCTGGATGTGTGTTTGGAGGTGAAAACATTTTGTGTCAGGGTATAAAGCACATTGTTAATAAAGACAAAAGTACAATACAACCAAAGTGTAGGACCCAGAGTCAGAGCTCGGGATGCCAGAAAGAGTTGATCTCATCCACTTCCCCACACATGGAAGAGGAAGTGGGAACGTTTTCATACCATTGTTGTGTTTTCTTTTCTTAGGTGAACTTAAGAGAAAATGCCTTGGTTACCCAAGATTTTGGTCCAAGAGTAGAAAGTCTCCAGATACCTTCTCAGGAATCTTTCTATCTGGAAGAAGAGAATTGTGTGAGAAGGGTTATCTTACTGAGAAAGACCCACTGGCTGGGCCATTCCAGGAGGGACAGTAGACCCCAGAAAAAGAAAGGGCCCATCCAGATTGCTGCAAATGCTTCAAATACGTTCATGCTCTTAGAAAATATAGATAATTGTCATTTTCTTCTTCCATGCACTGTTCTATGTTTTCTAAATCTCCCAAAGTTAAACAAGTA
Source organism: Pongo abelii (assembly GCF_028885655.2). Taxonomy (NCBI): domain Eukaryota; kingdom Metazoa; phylum Chordata; class Mammalia; order Primates; family Hominidae; genus Pongo; species Pongo abelii. The sequence continues at coordinate 125,180,286 of NC_071993.2, read as the reverse complement.
TTAAGAAAAATATTGAAATGGAGATAATGCAATAAAAACATAATCATTGTCTATAATTTTAAACAACTCTTTAAAGAGACATTTGATTGAATGTCACTAAGTAAACATACAAATATGTAAACTTTCAAAATCTCTTATTAGGTCCTGAATGATAGATTTTCATCACAAAGATATATGAAATTTTTAAGCTCAAATAATTTATGTGTTTTAATTTAAGACATCTGCTTTTCATTTGACTAGTTTAAATACCTTCTTTACAATATTTAGATTCTTTATTTTTTTACTCAGCATCATTTTTGTTTGACCATCCTTTCAGTTTGAGAAATTTTAAAAGTCCCAATACATTGAATATATAAATCATTTTTTAAAAAATACAAATTGACAACTCTGTCTTGTCACACCACATTATTCCACAAGCTGCAGGGTTAAGTTCTCAAAAGAGGTCATTCCTCATGTTCGTAAAATTGTTTTCGTCCTTGACAACAGAAGGAGAAAAGGAGACCAGTTCACAAAGTTATGTTTCCTTCCTTTGTGGCTCTTTGAGCATTTGCTCTACCTTTCCAGATTCAAGCACTTCTATTGAGGGCGATACCATTTAACCAACATGTGCAAGCCTCCACTGGGTACAAAGTGCTATTCTAGGTAACGTGGCGGATTATAAATAAGACACAGTTAAATCATTGAGGAGTTTATGATTTACTAAGGGAGACAGAGATGTAACTAATTCATCTGATTAAGGCAATATGTAGTAAGTGCCTTGATAAGGTGACAAAGAAAAATGGGATTGCAGTTCAAGAAGACATGAATTCTAAGTATGGAAGGAGGAGTGAAGGAGGGGGAAGTCACTCAGGCCAGGGTTTGAAGGGTGACTGGTAGGAGATGTGCACTCCAAAATGAAAGGCTATATAATGAGAAGAAAGAACTAAGCTGAGAGAGACAAGAAAATTTACAGCAGGTACAAGGAATGGCAAGAAGGCTGTGTGGTTGGCTTGTGGAGGTAGGTTTAGGAAGGTTGCAGTGAAAGATAAAATTGGAAAGAAACTTTGAGTCAGACTCTGAAGAGACAGAAATAGCATATTAGGAGGTTTGAAGGTTTTTTTAGATGATGGCAGAAGATGGGCATTGAAGGTTTTTAAGCATGAAAATTACATGACCAGATCTGCACTTAAGGACAATAGCTCTGGCCAACAGTCGGGGAAATGCGTTAGAGGAAGAACACATTGGAGACCAGTTAAGAGGATATTGCAATGGTCCAAGTAAAACTTTAAAAATGACCTGAATTAATACAGCAGTAGAGAACACGGGAGAAAAGGAATAGCTGTTTCAGAACCTTGAAGAAGATGGATGGATAACTTAGAGAGACCCATTAGATGCTAGAGAACAAGAGATCATAGATGACCCCCAGCTTTTATACTTCAGGAACCAGAATGGTGGTTTAACCATCATCAACTTTAATAATTGGAATAACTGAGGCTACTAAGGAAAAGCTTCTAAATCTTGGAAATAAGCTTCAAAAATTACTGCATGCCTTTTTAATGTACTATTGGAGTATTGTGTCACAATATTGGACTCTAAGGAAATGTAACTTTGTTTGCCTTACTATTACTGTTGACTAGGACTCAGAATCAGTAAGGTTATGTTAATTTATGGACTTTTATAAGTTGCAAATGAATTTTGTATGGTACAGACACAGAGGATTTCTGTCCAGTAGAAAATAGAAACCTAAAGGTAATGATTACATCGACCTGTGGGACATTAAACAATTTTACATCTGATTTAGCACTCTTAGGCCAGCATTCTTTTTTCATACCCTCTTAGAACCTGATTTGTCATTCTACTGGTTCCCTCATTAATGATTTGAATAAATACTTGACATATGCTTACTCTATACTATATATATTTTATTATAAATGTTTTTAACTTCTTGGTAATTATACATTGATAGGGCCTGAAACCAGTAATATGGAAATACCAATGCTTTCCTTGCAGTAATAGGCAAATGAATATATTAAAAATTGTCCCAAAAGAGGATTTTAACAACCAGGAGACACAAAAGCATGTTTTGATTGAGAAGACAATGTATCCTAAATATTTAGTTGTCCAAAACCCTATACAAGGCTCACTAAAAATATTTCCCATTAGCACAATTTACTACCTTCTGATAATATTGCAATGATGGTAGCTATGTCTTTGCCCACATTCTTAATTATTTAAATAGATAATTTATTTAATTAAAAAATTATTTCTTAGATATTAAATATTATTTACTTAAATAATTAAGGACAGATTACCAGGATAGGATTGTCTATTCTAGGGATATGCACATTTTTCTAAGGCTTTTTATATGAACTATCTAATTCTACTGCAATCTATATTCCTACCAAATGGTGTATGTGAATATTCATATCCCTAAACAATTAGCATCAACTAGCATTATCTTTTCTTTGTTTAATCTATACCAATTGAATAACAGAGTAATAGTTTTAAGATATCTCAGATGACAGAGAAAACCTCAGCCCCTCCAAGACCATTGTTTAAAAGCACATAAAATATATCATCATAAAACGAATAAATGCATAACCAAGCCAGAAATTAGTCAAGGAAAGTACCTGGAAGCCAACTTCTCCAAATAGCAGCACTGAGTGACAGCAGAAGCAGGGGAGCTCATGGGAATGGGAGATGGGCCTGGGTGGGGAGGGGCTCCAGAGTCCTCACCAGGAGGCAAGTGTAGGGTATAGTCCCCTATCACACCCAGATATTGAATGATGCTCTGTGCATAAAGCAAGGAGAAAGAAAGAGTAGCCAGTTCCTTGTCAACTATATGGGACTGTAAGTGGGAAAATGAGTCATCTCCAGGAACTAGAACAGGACTATACCACATACCAATGTGGTGTCCGACTCCATATACTCATTTGGTACAATAATTCAAAACTGAAAAATTAATTTAAAAAGTGATTCTAGAGCAACAAATTCTATGGGTACCTACAGAAATAAAAGCTAAACCACTGTGTGAGGATACTTTTACAAAATAGTAATGAGACTTCCAGGAAAACAACCACTACTGGCTGGGTGCAGTGGCTCACGCCTGTAATCCCAGCACTTTGGAAGGCTGAGGTGGGTGGATCACCTGAGGTCAGGAGTTCGAGACCAGCCTTGCCAACCCCATCTCTACAAAAATACAAAAATTAGCTGGGCATAGTGGTGGGTACCTGTAATCCCAGCTACTCAGGAGGCTGAGGTGGGAGAATCGCTTGAACCCAGGAGGTGGAGGTTGCAGTAAGCCAAGATCATGCCACTGCACTCCAGCCTGGGTGACAGAGCGAGACTCCATCTCAAAAACAAACAAACAAACAAACATACACTACTAAAGATGATTTCACAACAGAAAATTACAAACCACATGGGGAAATGAACCACGATGGAGGAAGATGAGACCACATAACCATGGGAATTATGCACTCCAAATACTGGATATAAAATAATAATTTGAAATAATCTTGAGAATATTCAAGGAGTTAAGGAAGTCAAAGAAGCCATAAGATATAAGCAGAGCACTATTGAGAGAGACAGAGAGAGACAAAGAGAGAGAGAGAGAGAGAGAGACAGAGAGTCAGAGACAGAGAGACAGAGAGAAGGCAGGTTTGAAAATAACCAAAAATGGGCCGGGCGTGGCGGCTCATGCCTGTAATCCCAGCACTTTGGAAGGCCAAGGCAGGTGGATCATGAGGTCAGGAGTTCAAGACCAGCCTGGCCAAGATGGTGAAACCCCGTCTCTACTAAAAATACAAAAAATTAGCCAGGAGTGGTGGCGGGCATCTGTAATCACAACTACTCGGGAGACTGAGGCAGAGAATTGCTTGAACCCAGGAGGTAGAGGTTGTAGTGAGCCGAAATCATGCCACTGCACTCCAGCCTGGGTGAAAGAGTGAGACTCTGTCTCAAAAAATAATAAATAAATAATAATAAATAAATAAATAAATAAGAAATAAATAAAAATGAAAATAACCAAAATGGAAATTTCAAAAACAAACCCATTCAATTTACAGGATAAATATATTAGCCACAGCTATACCAAAACTCATATCCAGAAAACTGATAGTGTAAAAACCAGTTATATGATTATAAAGCAATTGAGTCACAAATCCAGTATAAAAAGATAGTTTCAAACATTGGAAATGAAAAAAAGGTCAATCATAAATCATCCATATATTATACAAAAAAAATGGAAATTATGAAATATTCAGATATAAATAATAGCAAAATTCTCCTTATAAAAACAGGTGGGATACAACTTAAAGAAATGCTTAACGTGAAATGTGTAGTCTTAAGCATATTTATTGAAAAATAAGAAAGAATGGGGATAAGCAGGAGCGATTTCATTTAAAAAGCCAAAAAAATTAAAAAAAATAAAAGCAGAATTAATGAAATAGAACACCAAGGAAAAAGAATCAAGATTATCAACAAAAAACATTAGCTGCTTTAATAAGTATTAATAAAATAGGCAAATATATATAAAGATTGTTCAAAGCAAAAAGAAAGCACAAATAATATTAAGAATCAAAAAGAGTATGCATCTACAGATGGAGATATTTAAAATTATATGAAGATACTACAAAAACTGTATGCCAACAAATTAGAAAGAAATAGATAAAATAAGTAATTTTCTTTAAGAATGCAAAGTATTTGAACATATCATACTCTACAAGCAAAATCCAAGGTACTCTATAGACAAATGATTAAAAGAAATAAGAGAGCTTAGTGGGGTTGTTGACTACAAGATCAAAATATACAAAAAAGTCACTTTTCAATATACAACAACTAACCAATTGGAATATGAAATAGAACAAAATCATGGCATTTACAATGACAGTAAAATCTATAAGGAACCTGGGAATAAATGAAACAAAGATGTATAATAAGGTCACAGAGAAAAGGGGAGGCACCACTGAAGAATATAGAAAAGCTGTGATCAAGTGAAATCCATGTTAATAGATTCACAGACTCAATATTATAAAGATAACAATTTCCGATCTTCATCAAAACTCCAATGGGATATCTCAGTCCACTAGGGCAATCACTCCAAGTTCATTCAAAAAGTAAAGATCCAAGAATAATGAAGAAACTCCTAGAAGTGTAAGAGGGAGGGAAAGTGGGAATAACAAGAAGAAAAGATTTGTTATACTGAATATTAAGTCTATTGTAAGTTATAGTAAGTAAAACAGTTTGGAGGTGGTAGGGGACTTGTAAACAGATTGATAGATTGGAAAGCATGAAACAGAGCAGAGCATAAATGAGAACTTGGAATGTGACCAATGTGACATTGCAAACATCAGGAAAATGATGGACTGTACAGTTAATAATGTTAGGGATAGCTGCATGTCTGTGTTATTAAAAATGATCTTTACCTCATGCCATACAGAAAAACTAAATTCCAGATAAAGAATGAACATAAAATTACAAAACTATACAAACCACAAATATAAAATATAGTCAAATGCCTTTAGAGTAGGAAAGCATTTCTTAATGACGAGTACAAAAAGCACAATATATTAAGAATAGGATAATAAATTTGGCCAAATCAAAAAATAAAACATCTACAAGATTAAAGACATCATAAACAAAGTTAGAAGGCCAGCTTTTGACTAGGAAGTCTTTTCTATACATATGACAAGAAAATCCTTAGTGTTCAGAATAACCTACCAATCAACAAGAAAAAAAAAAACCCTCCAATAGAAAAAATGGCTTAATAATATGAACAGGCAATTCATGAAAGATAAAATTTAAATAGCCAAGAAACACTTAAAATTTTCCATTAACTCACTAGTAATTACAGAAATGAAATTAAAATAATAATTAGACACCATTTCAGATTAGCAAAAATGTCAAAGTTTGACATATCTAAGCACTGGTGAGGATGTTGAGAAATACTGCTGATGTAAATTTAAAAAATCACTTTAGAGAGCAGTTTGTTAGTATCAGGTAAAACTCAAGAGGTCCATCCCCTAAGATCTAGCAACCCAATTTTTAGAGACACTCTTGTATATGCATACAAAGAATGTTCATTGCAGTATGTTTATCAGTAAAAGCTTAGAAATGACTAAATATTCACAAGTAATTAATAAATAAATTGTGGTGTAGTCATACATTGAAATAAAATCAGAACTAAAATAAATGAACTGTATCTAGATGCCCTGATATGGTTTGGCTGTGTCCCCACCCAAATCTCATCTTGAATTAAAATTCCCACAATTCCCAGGTGCCTGGGAGGAACCCAGTGGGAGGTGATTGAATTACAGGGGTACGTCTTTCCTGTGCTGTTCTTGTGATAGTGAATTAGTCTCACGAGATCCGATAATTTTAAAAAGGGGAGTTTCCCTACACAAGCTCTCTTCTCTTGTCTGCTGCCATGTGAGATGTGCCTTTCACTTTCTGCCATGGTTGTGAGGCCTCCCCAGCCATATGAGACTGTGAGTTCAATAAACCTCTTTCTTTTGTAAATTGCCCAGTCTTTGGTATGTCTTTATCAGCAGTGTGAAAATGGACTAATACATGCTCCATTATGAATTTATCTCAAAAACAAAACAATAAGTAAAAAGAGACAAGATTATATAATGTCAGATATAGTATGATAGCACTTATTTATGAAGTTTGGAAAACATCAAGCTGACATTCTATGTATCATTTTTTATATATAGCAGCTGCATAGTAATAGTATTAAAACACAGACTCAAAGTATATGCACCAAGTTCTTTTCAATGGCTGTATCTCAGGAGCAAGGGACAAAGATTATAGACCTGAGAGGCTTTTGGTTTCATCTGTAATGTTCTTTTTCATACACACACACACAGTAAAAATGACAAAATGTTATTTCTGGGTGATAAATACATAGACATTTTTCACATTATGCTTTTTACATTTCTATTTTTATTTTACAATTAAAATAAGCAAAATAGAATGTTGTTTTGATTGCACTTCTTTGCTTATTAGAAAGCTGAAAAGTTTTAAAATATGCTATCAGCCATTTCTACTTTTTCCAATGGAATTGTTTGTTAATATCCTTGGTCTCTCTTTTACTGGAGTTGTTTCAGGTTTTTTTTTTAAAGTCGATTGTAAATAATATTTTTTCTATTTTAGATAAGGTAACCCTTTGGCCGTCATGCAGATTGAAAATATCTTTTCAGTCTATTGTTTGCTCTTACTTTTATTTAGGTTATTTACTGACTTTCAGAAACTTACAAATTTTATGTAATCACATCTATCAACCTTTTAATTGTTTTCACAAGATCTTTCTAAACAGTCATCTAAATCCTCATCTCATGTTTTTAGGACTTAAACATTTAAGTATCTGAAACATGATAATCACTATATTGATATTTATTATTGGATAGAATCTTTAATATGGATAGAATTTAGGTTGATACATGTCATAAGGTAGGAATCTAAGTTTATTTTTTCAAACAACAGTTAGCAGTTCATTCAGCACCATTCATATCAATTTTTAAAATAGTGCTAATTTTTCACATGTACTCTGTTCCATATACAATCTCTTTCTGAGTTAGCTATTCTGTTTTATTTATCTGTCTTGCCTATTTTGGTACCACATTCCTAATTGTTGTAGCTTCACAGTGTATTTTAATAGCTGGAAGGTCAACTTCCTCTTCTTTTTCTATCAGTTGTTTTTGTTTATTCTTACGCATTTATTCTTCTAATGAATTTTAAATCAATATGTTAAGTCCTCCCACCCCAAATGCTGTTGGGATTTAATTGGAATAGAGTTTTATTTATTGATTAACTTGAGAAGTGTCCTCATCTGTACAATCTTGCACCATCCCACCCAGGAACAAGGCATTGCTCTCCATCTATTGAGGTCTGTTTTAGGCCTCCCTTCAAGTTTGGTGGTTTTTCACCAAACAGATCCTGCACGAGTAAATATTTGTTCATATATATATATATATATATACACATATATATATACACATATATATACACATATATATATACACATATATATATACATATATATATACACATATATATACATATATATATATACACAAAATATGAGCTTCTTTTATTATCCTTTCATAATAAATATTGCTAAATAAAGCAAAGCTATATTTATATTTGTTTTACAATCAGGTCTCTTACTGAACTTAATTGTAACAGATTTTTCAGACTATTCTTTTAGAATTTATAAATGTGTCATTTATAAATGATGAAAATTGTTTTCTAATGAACTCATTTTTTAAATTTTGTTTTATTGCACTAACTAAAACATCCAGCGGCTATCTTTGTTTTCACCCCTATTTCAATGGAAATGTCTCTACTATAGTACCATTAATACGATGATGACTAGTGTTTCAGAAGAGTTATTAAGTATAACTATTGATCTTTGCCAGATATTTTTTGGTATCTGTTGAGATGGCCATGTGATGTTAATCCTTTGATCAACTGATGCACTCTATTATAGTCATGTATTTCTCAGTATTAAACCTATTATATATTCCTGGAATAAATTACACTTGATCATTTTTTAATATATTGCTGAAATTAAGGTTTTGATTTTCTTTACACCTCATAAGTTATTAGTATAGAACTTTTAATTTCAAGAGTTTATAAGAATTTTGATTGAAGCATTTGCTATTAACATTTTGATTTAATCGCATTGTAGCCAGAGGAGGTAGACTACACTACTTCAACTTTTAGAAATTTATTGATGTTTTCATTTGGGACTAATACAGAGTCAATATCTGTCAATGTTTTATGGGTGTACACACACAAAAAAGGTCATTCTTTTAGGTTAAAGTTATACATATAGCTATTAAGTCAATCATGTAATTACATTGTTCAGATCCCTAAATTATTATTTATATAAAGTATTGAGAAAAAAATATGCAAAACATTTTCTCTACTAATATATTTATGTTCAATATTCCCTATATTTAACAAGTTCTGTGTTATATATCTTTTTTTATATACTTTAAGTTCTTTTTTCAAAAAAAGTACCCTCCTATTTAATGTTTTGTCTGTACTGAATTTTATTTTACATGACTCTTCTAGGTACTTCGGAGCTTTGGCATCTGTACATTCTAAATTAAGTCGCTCAGCCTCCTGCATGGGACTTGCAAAGAGGTGAGGAACAATGGACACAAAATTCCCACACGTGCCTCTCTCCCGCTTCCATGCTTGTGATGGAACGGTGGTTCTCAAACTTCCACATGCATCAGAAGGCCCTGGAGGGCTTCTTACAACACAGATTGGGGAACCACCCCAGAGTTTTTGATTCAGTAGATCTGCAGGGAGGCCTGAGGAACTGCCATTTTAACAAGTCCCCAAGTGATGCTGATGCTGGTCCGAGGACCACACTTTAAGGACCGTTCTTATTTAGGAAAGGGCTAAGAAGTCCTCGAGGTGATGTGTCAGGGGTTAGGACTTCTTTGGAGAGAGTTGGTGGGGGTGCAGTTTGCCCTCATCCTCCGGGGAAGTGCTGCTCCATCACTCAGAGGGTTGACTGGGACCCCTCTGTGCTTCCTGCCCAGGAAACACGAAGTCAAGAGCCTGTGGCTGAGGGTGCCCTTACCGGGGGGGACAGCCTGTGGTCAGTACTGTCAGGGGGACATCCTAAACCTCCAGACTTGGGCAGTGAACAGACATGGGCAGTGTGTTCCTGAGAGCCAGATGTGGACATGCAGAAAGGAGCTGGACTTGGGTCTTACAGCAACGTCCACTGAGGGACCAAAATGGCCCCAGCAGAGAGGGACAACTCCAAAACCCAGGGAAGTTTTATCTGTGTTGTCTTTTTGTCTGTATGAACCATGATTTCTTTCTTTTTTTTTCCCGAATAATCTGGAATACATATATAGAGCTTATGTTAAACAGTATCAGCAGTTGTTTTAAAATAAAAAAAAACTTGACTGACTTCCTGTTTCTGGATTTTAATAATTAAACACTATCCATGGGTATCCTCATTTTCTATCTTTATGCAGAATTAGGAAAGCAGCATATAATTAACTTCTTTTTTCTGCTCCAATCGTTGTTTACAGTATATATATTTCCTTTCACAAATTATCACATTTGCATTTATTTGTAATTATATTCACAAAGTTATTTACTTTTAATGCAGTTAATTCATACCAATACTTTCTTATTTATGTGATTTATAAGTTCCTTTCTTAGCTGTAGAACATCTTTAAGGTTCTTGGTTTGTTTGTTTGGGGAGGATTCTTCTGGGTTTGCTTTTGGTTTTTCAGGAAGGTTTCATAGATACATTAGGGACATCTGCACAAGAGGCCATCTGTACCCTGGCATCTGGTTTTACTCCTGTTTCTAAAGGGACTTGGCCCATCTTTTACCATCAATTCTCTGTGCTTGAAATCTTTATTTTGAGTCATCTTGGTGGGCTAAATTTCATCATGAATTTTTTTTTTTTTTTTTTTTTTAGATGGAGTCTCGCTCTGTCGCCCAGGCTAGAGTGCAGTGGCGCAATCTCGGCTCACTGCAAGCTCCTCCTACCGGGTTCACGCCATTCTCCTGCCTCAGCCTCCTGAGTAGCTGGGACTACAGGCGCCCGCCACCACGCCCGGCTAATTTTTTGTATTTTTAGTAGAGACGGGGTTCCTCCACGTTAGCCAGGATGGTCTCGATCTCCTGACCTCGTGATCCGCCTGCCTCGGCCTCCCAAAGTGCTGGGATTACAGGCGTGAACCACCGCGCCCGGCCCATCATAAGTATTTTTTTAAGAGGGATTCTGGTGTTCCAATATCTGCCTGTTTCCAGACAGTTTCGATGGGTACAGTATTCATGGGTCTTTCTTGCTCTTGGATCATGCTGTACACCGTTCCATCTTCCTCTGGCAGTGAATGCTGCTGTGGCCAAGTCTGAGACTGGTTGGATTTCCCTGTGCCACTCCCATCCTGTGGAGAAGTTCCCCTTTCTTTATCTTTGAAATTAAGTAATTCATCCAGACAAATACGGATTCTCCATGATCTTCAAAGAGCTTTACTTTTATTAAACCTCTGAATGTTCTAGGCTCTGAACAGTACTATAGGTTGCAGAATCTCTCGCTTTTCCCCGTCCACCTTCACATTCTGCTCTGCCTCCTACAGATTAGGGCAATCTGCCAAGATTTCCTCTGGCCTGCAGCACCTCTGAGAGGAGAGTTGTGACTTGCAGCTTGCTTCTCTCTAGTCCCTCACTTTATGCCTAGCATAAGTTCCTTGAAGCTTGTAGCATTTTGATTGCACGTGTCTCTGTCAGAATGAATGCAGGTTCCCCCACTGTTGCTTCCCTTTATGTTTTCTATTAGCTGACATGTTTGCTACAAACTTAAACTACAATATGAATATTCTAGCATAGCTCATTATTCTGTTGATGAGGTTTTCTAGACATTTTCTTCATTTCAATTTCTATTTACTCGCCGTCTTTCAGACATTCCTAGTTCCAAATAAAAGTGAAAAAAAAAATTATGCAATTTGACTCTGCTTGCTATAAGAGAAGTTTTGCCCATTCATCTTATCTTCTACCCATTCATTCAACTGGGGGACAGGCACTGTGCTAAACATTGGGAATAATAAGGTAAAGCCCAAAACTTAGCTAAGGAAAAAGACAAATGCATTAAAAAATTAAAATACCACATGTTAAACTCTATTAGAGAATTTAAGAATTTTAATTTATCCTAAGAGCAGTAGGATTGTACTGGAAGGAGAGGTTCATTCTGTCTAGGGGGATCTGGGAAAAAAAGTGACATTTATTGAGTACTTATAATATACCAGACACTATATTAGCATTTTAATTGTATTATCACATTTAATCTTCAAATATGCCTATGAGACAAGTATTGTTACATCCTTTTTACAGCTGAGGAAACCAAGGTTTATTTAGGGGCATTAAGTAATTTCAGCACAAATGGTTAATTGCAGAAAAGTCTTCGATTCCAGCTCCATCTAACTGCAAAACCTGAGGTCTTTCCAATACAGAGATTGAGTCATCTTGGAAGGTGAAGGGAGACTTTAGAGGGAACTCTGTGTGGGCACATGCACATGTGTATGTAAGCGGAGGTGTGGAGGTGAGTGGGCAAACCTGTGGTTTTTATGTGCTTGGTTATATTTGGCCTTTATGCTCATGTACAATTCAGAATTATGAATTTCATCTTATCTTAGAAATAAATGATGGGATCAACATTATTCCTTTAAAGCATTGATCATTTACAAATTTTAGATCCATTCAGTGATCCTGGGAAAGAGGCTGGGTTTTATTTATGTCTGAAAAGTTGACATACCTGGAATATGAAACCATGGCTAGGTTAGAAGACTGAATTCCAAATCTTGCAATTTAGAAGTATCCAGGACATCCCCTATTCTGGTCCCCAGATATTAGAGGAATTGGTGGCTCGAGTGAGGAATGTTCACAGTCAGAATCCTGAGGAATGCATGGCCCCGTTTTTTTTCAAAATGAACTACTTGAAATTAATTTCTATAAAAAGATTAACAACTCAAATTTAATTAAATCCCATATTTTAAGTCTTAGAATAATATTGTTTAAGAAATACTTAATCATTTTATTTTGTTGTGTTGGATTAGCTGTTTAAAGACAAAAGACTCCAGGCTCCAATTAGCTGCTGCCAAAAATTAATTTAAGTAACCTAATTGACTACTTGCTTTAAGCTACATAGTCTTGGTGCTTAAATAATTTAATTCCTTGCAAAAGTGGGTATGAGCTTTATACCCTCTTATAAAACAATATTAGATCAATCTATTGCCAAATACTGAATATCTACCCAGTTAAGCTCTGCCCTGGCATTTGGTGTGCCCACAACACACATTGTCAGCTTTCACACAGGTGTCCAGAAATGTTTGCTTCTGATTAGTGGAGGATACAAACAAAACCAAGACCCTGCCATGCCCTCAGTAAGCTCACATTTGGGAGAAACAAGATCTGAAGGAGATATAAAAGGTAACGTATGATTAAAAATTAAATGGATGACTCAGACCATGAATTCAGAGGAGAGGGAGCGAGACTGCTATCAATGTAAAGGTTGAGAGAGCTTCGTCGAAAAGAAACAAATTGATCAGGCTGTGTTTCTTGGCTTTGAAAGGAGAGAGAAGGAAACAATAGGAAGAGAGGGAAGCGAGAAAGTGGAGAGAAAAAATAATGTGCCATTTGGAGCTTAATACATACTCTCTTATGCTGTTAGCTATTTTCTATGTGCCTATGACTTGACTCTCCAACTGAAGGGAGGAATTGTACAGAACGATGATGATGATGATGACGACAATGCTAACACTTACTGAGCTCTTACTATGACCTGTGGAGCCAGCCAAACACTTTACATATATTATCTCATCTGGTCTTCACAACAACTCTATGAGGAGACATATACCAAATAAGCTCTAAGAGGTTCAGTAACCTGCTCTGATCACTTATCTACAAAAACACAAAGCAGGAAGCCGAATCCAAGCCATCAAATTTCAGGGCTGGTAGTCTCACTGGCTGAGTGGTTCTTTGACTTTCCTAAAGCTGTTAATATAGGGTCTTATACAAAAAGGTGCCTGGTATATTTCCATATATTGATTTGCTGACTCACTGAAGTGAAGGATATTTGATGAAGAGCAATACAGAGGGAAAGGAAAAGTCAGATAAGAACGGATTCTGGAGGGCTCTGAAAGCCAGGTCGAGGGATTAGAAAACAAGGAGTCTTCAGAGATGCTGGAGCTGAGTTTGGACAAAAGGCCACCTTTCAGGCCCTGGCTTTGTCATTCAATTGTCCTCTCTATAGATCACTCTTTGCCTCCATACAAAGGGAGCAGATAAAAAAAAATCTACTCTTGGTAAATAATAACAACAGCTCCTTTGGGTGGGGTGTCTCTTCCCAGTTTCCAAAGCGTTTCACTGCAGTGCCCTGAACAGGCTCCATCTCTGGCTTCTAACAGTCTTTTTTTCCCCTAGATTCAATTTCTTGAAAGAGGGAGAAACTCTCCTACCTTTCTGTTTCTCTCATGGAATAATCTAATCATGCTTTGAGTTTACCTGAATAGTTGTTTTTTCCCAAATAGTTTACAAGTTCGTGTCAATCATTTGGGTCACTTATTATTTCATTCAATAAATATTTACTGAGGGCTTACTATAGGTCAGTTTAGAGACACAAAATTAAGCAAGAGAGACCCAGTGCTTGCTCTTGTTGAGTTCTTGGTCTAGCTGGGAATACAAGCATTAACCAAAGAATTACAATCTAGAGTGATGATTGTTTGGAAGCAGAAATGCAGGGGCCCTGGGGTAGCTTATGATGGGAGGGGGACCAAGGAAGTTAGGAAGGAACTGGCTTCCTGCTGGAAGTGCCATTTAAATTAAACCATGGAGGAAAATTGAGACATGAGTAAACTAAGGAGGGGTGTGTGTGTGTGTGTGTGTGTGTGTGTGTGTGCGCGCGCGCCTGTGTGAGAGAGAGAGAGAGAGCATGGTGAATGCAAGAGGAAGCTGTTTGGATGTTTGGAGGCAGAAGAAGTGGCAGATGGAGGAAGGGGAAGGGAGGTTTTGTGTGTTTCAGGCAAGGAGAAAAGTCTGTACAAAGGCCCGAGCATGAGATAGAGCCCCAGTGTGTTCAAAGGTCTAAGAAAAGTCTAGTGATGGAGGCAGTAGGTGTGAGAGAGCAAAGGTGTGAGTGGTTTGAAAGTGTTTGAACAGGTTGGTGAGGCCAGCATCTACAGGGATTATAAACCATATAAAATGGGTTGGGCTTGATTTTCAGGTCATGGGAAGGCATTGAAGGGCTTCTGGCTGGGGTGACATGATCAAATTTGCATTTTTTAGCATCCTTGACTATTTGAAAGGAGAATGGCTAGAAAGATGTGAATGAATGGAAACAATGGAGAGCAGGCAGGAGGCTGTTGCAATCATTCATGGAAGAGACACTGGGGGCATAGGGGACAGAAAAAGTGGCTGGAGCCCAGGCAAGGTTAGGGTTAACAGGAAGTGATGACAGATTATGCAGGAGAGGAGTCCCTGATACCTCCTAGATTTCTAGATCAAGGAACTGGCTCTTCACACTTTGCACGTCATCTCATTGCTTGTGTATCTCTCCATCTTCCTCCTGCATGCAGGAGAGAGCCACCCAGAAGCGTGCAGCAGGAAGATGGGCCATTTGCCTAAGAATTCATGCTTGCTGAAATATTAACTAGCTAGTAGTTTCCTCTGGTGATCCCTAAAAATTCTTATTTAGGAATTTATTATCCAGGAAATGAGAATATTCTGTACTTTCCTTTCAAAGGACCCTCCATAAGGCAGAGACTTACTGAAAGCAAGCTTTATACATTCCTGGTGTCTTTCCACCCATTGAGATCAAAGTCCTCAAGAGTCATTGGTTTGGGTTACAATGACCATTCAGAGTTTAAGTAAAAATTAATGAAGCACACATTTTTGTTCAATGTAAGGAAGGACTTTTCAAAAAGGAAATGAGCTGCCTCAGGGGCAAGCGCTGTTCACTCCTAAGGACTAAGCTCAAATATCACCTCCTAAGATGCCAGCCCAGAGTCCGCCAGGCAGAGTTCAACATTCCATTCTCCTTGCCCCTGCACATTGTTTATTCCTCCACCATCATGCTCACTTCCTCTTATTATACCTTATTACAAAAGACTGTGAATACGGTAAAGTTTTGGGAATTTACATACAGAAATAAGTAGCATTTCTATACCCCAATAAAAATCCAGCCGAGGACCAAATTGAGAAGGCAATCCCAATTACATTAGATACCAAAAAATATATATTTAACCAAGGAGGTGAAAGATCTCTATAAGGAGAACTACAAAACACTGATGAGAAATTATAGATGACACAAACAAATGGAATAACATCCCGTGCCAAGAATTGGAAGAATCAATACAATTAAAATGACCATGCTGCCCAAATAATTTACAGATTCAACACAATTCCTATCAAATTACCAATGTCATTTTTCACAGAATTAGAAAAAACTATTCTATAATTCATATAAAACAAAACAAAACAAAAACCCAAATAGCTAAAACAATCCTAAGCAAAAAGAGCAAAGCTGGAGGCATCACATTACCTGACTTCAAAGTACACTACAAGGCCATAGTAACCCAAACAGCACAGTACTGGTATAAAAATACATAGATCAGTGGAACAGATGAGAGAACCCAGAAATAAAGCCACATATTTACAGCCAACTGATCTTAGACAAAGTTAAAAAAAACTTCACTGGGGAAAGGACATCCTATGCAATACATGGTGCTGGGACAATTGGATAGCCATATGCAGAAGGATGAAACTGGACCCATACTTGTCACCATCTACAAAAATTGACTCAAAGTGGATTAAAGACTTAAAGGAAAGACCTGAAACTATAAAAATCCTAGAAGAAAACCCAGGAAAACTTGTTCTGGACATTGGCCTAGGCAAAGAATTTATGATCAAGTTCTCAAAAGCAAACACAACAACAAAAGTAGACAAATTGGGACTTAATTAAACTAAAAAGCTTTTGCACAGCAAAAGAATCAGCAAGGTAAACAGACAACCTAAGGATGGGAAAAAATATTTGCAAACTACACATCTGACAAACGGCTAATATTCAGAAACTACAAGAAACTCAAACAACTCAACAAGGAAAGAGAAACCAAATAACCCCAATACAAAGTGGGCAAAGGACATAAGCAGAGAGAAGATATACATCGGCCAAAAAACATATGGAAAAAATGCTCAACAGCACTAATTATCACAGAATACAAATTAAAGCAACAGTAAGATACCATTTTACACCAGTCAGAATGGCTATTATTAAAAAGTCAAAAAGCAACACAGTTGGCAAGGATGTGGGGAAAAGAGAATGCTTGTACACTATTAGTGGGAATGGATATGAGTTCAACCTTTATGGAAAACAGTGTGGAGAATCCACAAAGAAGAAAAAAAATAGAACTACTCTTTGATCCAGCAATCTCATAACTGGTATATACCCAAAGGGAAAGAAAACACTATATCAAAAAGTTATCTGCATTTGTATGTTTATCACAGCACTATTCACAATAGGAACATGGAATCAACCTAAGGTCAACCTAAGTGCCCATGAGTGGAGGACTGAATGAAGAAAATGTGGCATTATATATATATATATATGAATACTATGCAGCCATAAAACAGAATGAAATCATGTCTTTTGTAGTGACATGGATGGAACTGGAGGCCCTTATCCTAAGTGAAACAACTCAAAACAGAAAATCAAGTACTGCATGTTCTCACTTACAAGAAGTGGGAGCTAAAGAGTAGGTACAAACGGACATACAGAGTGGAGTAATACACGTTGGAAACTACAAAGATGGGAGGATGGGAGAGCAGCTGAGGGGTGGAAAAATTACCTATTGGGTACAGTATTAGTCTGTTCTCACACTGCTATAAAGAACTACCTGGGACTGGGTAATTTATGAAGAAAAGAGGTTTAATTGACTCACAGTTCTACAGGCTTAACAGGAAGCATGACTGGGAGGCCTCAGGAAACTTACACTCAGGGGAAGAGGAAGCAAGCACCTTCTTCACATGACAGCAGGAGAGAGAGAGCAAAGGGGAAAGTGCCACACACTTTTAAACCACCAGATCTCGTGAGGACTCACTCACTGTCACAAGAACAACAAGGAGGAAATCTGCCCCATGATCTACTCACTTCCCAACAGGCCCTTCCTCCAATTCAACATGAGATTTGGGCAGGGACACAAATCCAAACTGTATCAGGTACAGAGTTCACCATTCAGGTGATGGATGCACTAAACACCCAGACTTCACCACTCTGCAATATATGCCTGGAAGATATCCGCACTTGTACCCCCTAAATATATAATAATTAAAAAAAAAGTTAAAAGACCGTGAATACCTATTTGTATCCACATTGTGCCCTGGCATATAGAAGGCACTCAAATATTGACTGTATGAGTGAGTGAATGAATGAATGAGTGACGTTAGTTTAAAGACTGAGTGATTCCCACACAGCTGTGATGTGAAGAAATTCAAGTAACAGCTAAGGGGTTGGAATGATAAGACTTTCAAGATCTCTTTTATAGAAGCCAGCACCCTTCTTAGCCATGAGCAGCCTCCATTCTTACATTGAAGCCCTCACCCCTTGTGATCATGAGCCAATGCCACAGAAACCTTCTCTGATCTTCCGGAACCTGAGCCTGAATCTCCCCACTTGCTGCCTCACTTGTAAAGCTTTCACTTCATAATCAGTTTTTATTACCAATTTGGATTTGACAATAAGGGCAGTCCTTTTTTCTCCTGCAAGTGGGTGCCAGGGACACTGTTTCACTCCTCTTTGCTCTGTACTTTTCAATCAAGGACTGATTTCCCCCACACACACCTAAGCCTGGTCTCAGCATACAGAACCCAGGTAAGAGCCCCAGCTCTCTTCTAAGAAAAGAGTTTAAATATGTTTCGGGTCACAGTCTCTGAGAGCTACATTAAAATGCATGTTGAAAATGTTTACTTAATAGTCAAGCCTCTAAGTCAAGTCAGTATGTTCCTTTACAAATGTTTTCCTACAAGTATTATAGGAAATTTCAGCAGAAGAAGCATTTTTGACATAACCAGGTGTATTAGTTTTCTGTGGTTGCTATAACAAATTATCACAAACTAGGTGGCTTAAAACAACAGAAATGTATTCTCTTACAGTTCTGGTGGCTTAAAGTCTGAAATCCAGATGTTGGCTGGGCCACATTCCCTCTGAAGGCTCTAGGGGAAAACCTGTTCTGTGCCTCTTCTGACTTCTGGTTCCAAGCATTCCTTGGCTTGTGGCTGCATCACTCCAATCTCTGTCTCCATGGTTGCATCACCTCCTCCTCCCTCCATCTCAAAACTCCCTCTGCCTCTCTCCTATGAGGATACATTTGATTGCATTTAAGGTCTACCCAGATAATTTAGGATACATTCTGTCTCTCAAGATCTTTAACTTGATTACATTTTTTTTTTTTGGCCATACATGGTAATACTCATGCTTCTGCCACGTAAGGTAACATTCGTAGGTTCCAGGGTTTAGGATATGGACATATCTTTTTTTTGGGGGGGGGCACCATTCAGCCTACTACATCAGGTAACACTTATTTTACCCTATTCATTTTGGAAGATGTTAATGTTATTGTAAAGGCCACTGTATGTTAGCGCTGATGAGCCACTGAGAAAACAGGTGAAGAAGCCTGAGCCCAGGAAGGTTCAGGGGCTTGCCAAAGGTTATACAATAGTACAGGTGGAACCAGAGAGAGCACTCCAAGCATCCAGTCCAGGGAACTTGAGGGTCATATCATGCAATAATCCCAGAAGCAGTGGTATACATGTGTGCATGTAGTTCAGAAAAATTAATCCTTGCATCGTGTTTGCATGGGTGACAGTGTGACCTTATAAGAGAAAAGCCACGGGAAACAAAACAAGTCTGAAGCTGTTTCACTTGTTATCATCCCTTCATCATTGGTGACAAATAAAAGAAAAATGGTCAGATAGCCCACTCTGTGGTACTTAAGAGTGATGTGAACAATTCCACAGAATAAATGTGTCCAGAGAAGCAGAGCTTATTGTTTTCATAGAAAAGGGCATGGAGGGCTCTAGAAATAAACCAGCATAGGCTTGAATTATGGTTCCTCCACTCCAATGGTGGATCTCCAGTAAAGTGATGAACACCTTCTGCAAATGGAAAATATTAATCACAGTGCATTTCTCCAAGACTCAAATATAAAAAATGCATAAAGCACCAAGAACGATGACTGGCGTGTAGCAGGCCTTTGACCAGCAATGGCATCATCATCCCTATGTTGGTACATGGAAGGGGGAAAATAAGTCCTTTGTAAATAAGTTAGGTGTGCTTATCTAGAGAAAACAAGAAACCTAAGGCCAGATTTGGCAAAATATTTGGCAACTCATCTTAACAGACTATTTTCTTATTACCAAATCATAAAAATTTGGCTGGCTATTTTTAGAACTGAAATTATTTTAAAACTTCCTAGGTCTTAAGGACTCTTGGGCCATATTTGTTCTTCAAAAAAAATGTAACATGCTTATTTCAACAAAACTTCATTGAATGCTTAGCATGTGCAAAGAATTATACTCTGGGACTTATAAGTGCCAATTTTAAAATTATATCGAGGGCAGAGAGCTATTCAACCAAACAAGCGAGGGTTGTAAGTGTGCCTAGATGTTCCACTTAAGGATAGAATAACTAACAAAATTGTCAAGCACATGACTTTTGTGGAAGTCATTGTTCCTGCTTTTGCCTGCCACAGAATAAGGGCAAGATCACCATATATTTAATAAAAATGCTGCAGGATCAGATGAGAATCTCAGGTTAAAGACTACTACATAACTTAACATAGTGAAAAACAAATACAGCATGGTTTTTAAACAAGGTAAGAAAATCAAAACAGCACAAAATTGGAAATAAATAATTGAATTCATTTCAAAGGAGGCAATCTGAAACAGCAAAGAGCACGGCTTTGAAGTCAGGCATAGTTGGGTTTGAGTCCTGTCTGTTGCTCCCTGGTAAGACTAAAGAAAAGTTACTTCTTCCTGGGCCTTATTCTCCTCATCAGTAAATGGAGATAAAAATGGCTGCTCCATAGGATTGCTGGGAAGATTAAAATCGTGCTGAGGATTAGGCTTACTGAGTATCTGGTACAGAGTAAGTGCTCAATGAATGTTGTCAATTTATAAAATTAAGAATTGGTAGCAAAGTTGCTTCATTAAAGGAAGCATCGCACCAATATTTGCATCTAAAGAAAGAAAAGCATCTATCTTTATTATTTATGTTGAGGTTTATTTTATGTTTCTATTTTATTTGTGTTAGTGCACATTGTTGACAGTTACAAGGATCTGTTTCAGTGTCTGTTTCATTTCTGTATTTATTTCCTACCCACACAGAAGTACATATCCAGAAAGAGAGACTCACACGCTCACCTTCGCGCATGCCACAGCGGAATTTCCTGTTAGCTCTTTGCATGAGAAACCAAACTCATCCAAATGTTAGGTGAAAATACCCTGATAGAGCTCTCCTCCGACATTCTTCCATTTTACACCCAAAAAGAAGTCAGCCTACATTGTCGTTTACTGTAAACCCTGGCAAAGAGTTCAGAATTATCTTAGAAGAAAACGTGTTTTTTTTTTTAATTTTCATAGTTTGGGTTTTGTGGAAGACAGCCTCAGTGTTCAATGCAATAGCTTTAGCTATTTTTTTTTGATAGAACTACATCCCCAAGTGTGAGTTAATCTTTACTTCCCCATGGTCCTTGGACAGAAATAGAATGAATAAATCAACAAGTTTCATTTTGACCCATTCATCATAATTACCACTTGCACAAACACTTATATTAAGGTTACTCAAAAGGAAAAACCCAGTTAACTTGAGGAACAGCTCTATCCATTTTGTTTTTATAACTGGTACCTATTTAATAATAAGAATTAGTAGCTTATTTGTATTTGGGGGCAGAGATAAAGGGAGAAATGAGTGTGTTAGAGTAATAACGTAATGGGAAAGTTAAAAAAGTTACCCCAGGGCCTTTGCTTTGAATAAGAGAGGAATAAATTGCAGACTGCCTTCCTTCTACCTGTGGAGGTTGGTAGACTAGTCAAAAATTGCCTAAGAACACAAACTAGAGCAAATGAGATGGACAATAAAATTATAAAACTTCTGTTAATGTTTTGCCTTGCTAAAGGTATGGGATCTTTTGTATAGGAAAACACTTTTCTGGGCTTTCTTTGGTGGTTAAAAGTTTAGAAGGAGACAGTTGATACAAAAGGCCCAGATTACATTACATAATAAAGCTTAAACAATGCAGCACGGAGATGCTTCTCAGAAGCTGGAAAGCAAAGAAGCTCTGGAGAGGTGATTTCTCTTATCTGGGAGGAGAGGAGAGGGAACACCCAGGCAACGTAGTGATTTTCCAAGCAGACCCCAAGAAGGAAGATGACCAGGGAGACATTCCTAGGAACAGGATGGCATAGGGGCTTTTAAGAAACAATGATGA
This sequence comes from Pongo abelii, assembly GCF_028885655.2. Lineage (NCBI taxonomy): Eukaryota > Metazoa > Chordata > Mammalia > Primates > Hominidae > Pongo > Pongo abelii. The sequence goes on along the minus strand of NC_071993.2, from coordinate 125,158,285 downwards.
CTGCAGTTTAATTTTAAGCTGTTTCTTGCATAGGATTGCAATCCCCTCTAATATTTTCAACCTCTATAAACATCTACTTCATGCATCACCCTTAAGTTTGTGGTGCTTCGGAGAATAAAGAAGCGACAGGGACCAAACTTGAGGTTAGGTGGGTAGAAAGAAGATAGCAACCAGAAGAAGCAAGATGAGAATTCAATGGGAGCAGGAATCTGGAGGGAAAACCTAGTGCATTGTGGTTCTATAGGATGCTCAAGAAATGTTCATTGAATGAATGAATGCATGAATTAATGAATTCCTGGAAACTTTGGGACAGGAATGCTTGACTTCCAAGAGCCTGTAGGATGGGAAAGTATTGAGCCATTTATTTGGATATTAATAAAAAGAATGCTCTTAGAAGCTTGTAGTACTTGAGAACATCCAGGCTAAAAATGGCTAAGACCTAGATGTTGGGAAATCGTCAATAGGAAGTTGAGGATGATTTAAGGTTGAAGACGAGAAGGATGAGAAGTTGTGATGCCTGTTCTAGCAAACTGTGCTTTGTATTTCTGCATTTTGCGTACTTGTTTTTGGGAGGAAGATGAGGAAAATTTTTCTTAGATTTTTTTTAAAAACTCTTAATTACATTTAAAAGAGAGAGTCCCACTTCCATTAGTAAGGACAAATACTTGATGACATTTTATTCCTCTCAAACAAAAGTTGTCATCACACACAAAAAAAAGGTATCATGTGACATCTAAGATAAGGTAAACAGGAGTCATTAAATCTCATAGCCTTGGAGTCACGAGAATTTGGTTGGGCATCTGTTTAAAGTCATAAGGGCATTCCATGAAACCATCTAAAAGGGGAGAACATGGAAAAAACAGCTGATTTGTCAACCCAACTTCTTCATAATGACAGAATATACGAAGCTGCCGTGTTTGTTCTGTATCCTAGAACTATGGTACTTGGCTAACCCCAGGCCACTGGCTCAACAGAATCATGGCATTACATTCCTTGATTCAATGAATATGATATTCTCAAACTAGCAAACACTGTGTTCTCCACTAAAATTACCTTAAAGTAAAACATATGCAGGGTGGGATGAATTAATGGCTGACAGTATTAACTATTAAATTCCTAGATTCAAACAATACAATTGCCTAATTTTTACCTATTAAAAGTAGGCAATTGTTGTTTTGCACTCAAAAACTCAGAAGAAGGAAAACAAGACTTCCTTTAGCACTGCAGTTTTCAACCAGGGACAATTTTATCCGCCAGGGGACATTTGGTAATATCTGGAGACAATTTCGGTTGTCATGCTTGAGGGGTTGCTCCTGGTATCTAGTGGGCAGAGGCCAGGGAAGATGCTAAACATTCTACTATGCACACAACAGCCCCCACAACAAAGAATTATCCCCCCCTTTATGTCAATATTGCTGAGGTTGAGAACCCTGCCTTAGCACTAAATGCTTGAGGTGCTTTCAATCATTCTTCACTTAACAAGCAACATTTACTAAAGCTTACTGTGTGTCTGATGTGGCCCAGGTACTGTGAGTTCAGAGTCCTGCTCTTGAGAAACTCACCGTCTCCAAGGAGAAGCAGGTAAGAATGGAGGCAATTACAAAGAGGAAAATGTATTAGTAATGGTATATCTGACATATTTTAGTAACACAGACCAGGGAGAGAGAAGTTGACAATGAGAAGTTGAGTGTTTTTAGGAATTGCATTGCTACCATTAATTAATTTATTTATACAATAAAACTTATTAAACAGCCAAAATGTGCCATGCTTAGTGCTATCTGGTCATAATATTGTTCTGTGAGTCCCTGACTTGTAATTTTAGAGGTGGAGGAAGTCAAGCTCTCTAAACACATTTGATTGGAAACTTTATGTCGATAGATACAAAGTGGTTTTCCTTGAACAAAAATAGCGATATTAAAACAAATTTCCTGATCTCCTGGGCTCCTTGGATTGGCCTCAGCACTGCCCAGGATAGGGGCAGAAGATGAAATGGATGCCAATAGGTGGAATGCCAGGTCTCCTATCCTCACCTCTGCCACCTCACTTCAAAAAAAGCAGCTCTGCTTCTTACCTGTGTGTCTATAATGAAGCACATTAAGAGATATTTTTTAAAAAAATTTTCAAGTATTGGTTTAAGGAATTCACGTTGCCACGTTAGAAATCAAGAATGACATTGATTTGAGTTTTAAGGACAACATATTATAGTGGGAAGGATATGACACAGGCTGGTGGGAAGGCTGAGTGGAGTTTAACTCTGCTGCTGCTGAGTTGAGTGACCTTGGGCAAGGAGTTTTATCTCTCCAGGCCTCAGTTTCTTCATCTGCAAAAGGTAATGATTATTCTAGATCATTTCTGAGGTCACTCTCAGCTGTAAGATGCTGTTATTTATGTAATTATTATGTAATTACCACACAGGGTCCACTATTGTGTAATTGTATGAAATAAGCAGACTGAGAAAGTGTTACACACACAAGGGTAAATAAAACCCTTGACCTGAAGGTTAGTTGGAGTGGTGATGGGAGTCCTTTCCAAAGAGAATGGGAACTTCCAGTTTGAATCCATGTAGTAAGCTGGCATATAAAAAATTAAGACCTCCCAGTCTACCAAGTTCAAGGTCTGAGAAACATCCTTGGATCTTTCATTGTTCTCATTAAACATCCAAACGAAGAAAGAATTCATTTCTCTCAAGGTTACATGTAAGAGCCTAGTTCCCCTTCTCCTTTACCTTGACAGGTTGCATAGCTTCATTAAGTAATATAACTCTGCTTGCAACTGCATTGACTTCAGCATATCAGATAAGCATGTTTCTAATAATGAGAAATATCATCCCTTTCATTAATTCTTTCATTCATTCAGCAAAGATGTATTGAACACTTGCTATGAGCCATATAGGTTGTGTTCTCTTATTCCTATGATCACCCCTTAAAGATGAAGATGATTTAAAAATGCTGATCACTGGTCCTTCCTGCCATCTGTGTTGTCCAGAAGCATTCCATTTTCTGACACCACAAGTCACTGAACCTTAGCATTGCAACTTTCCCAGCATTTTCCCTTTTTGTGTTTTATAACTCTATGAAGTCACATCTCCCCCAGGCTATTGGAACACAGAGCTCAGCTGAGCCTGAAATCTACTGAGAGAGAAGAAATTAGAAAAGGAGGAGAGGGGAAGTTAATGGCAAAAGCTATTCACATGGCACCACCCCCACAGGTCCAACAGGTTCTGTGATATCCTTACAAGCCTGGTTAGTGAGGCATGCTGCCTCGGGGAGGTACCGGGACAGCCAGTTTCTCTAAAGGCCCCGCCAGGCCAAACTTCCTGGAGAAAAACTCACTATCCATAAAACAAATTTTGAGTAACACCAAAGTGCACAGTGACCCATAGCTTTCTTCTTCTGAACAAATTGTTTAAAGACCAAGATGTGTTGGGGGAGATACCGGGCACTGGAGAATTAGCAGCAGGTGCTATTTATAGAGCCACTGTGCTCGGCAGAGGTCCCTCTGCCCAGGGAAAGCCATTAATCTTCCCCAGCAAAAGAAAAAAGAAGTAATAAACTTAATAATGATTTAGAGTAAAGGAGGGAGAGAAAGCACTGAGGCTAATACCAAGGTGGATCTAAGCCAAGAGATTAGTTTCTCTCAGTGGAAAACAACATGCACACTCACGCGCACACACACAGACACACACACGTGTGCATGTGCACACATGCACTCTCAGTAATGCAGGCCTGGTTCCCTCCTGCCTCCCAAAAACCGATCACTGCTGCTCAGCCTCTTAAAAAAGCAGTTAAATGGCTTTTCTTTTTGGGAGGCTGACAGACAAATGTCTCTAAATAGCGCACTGCTGCAAAGAGCACTCTAGATATGCCATGCTAAAGCAGAAAAGTGGAGGGATCCAAGGTTTATTAAACCTTACAACACTGTCACTCACTGCTATGACAGTGAATTAATTCCTGGGTGATGTCCTTTATCAACAAAAAGTGTCAGGATATATTTTTAAAGCATTCATATTTTATCATAGTTTAACTCATGTTCCGGTGGGGAGCCTTAAGAGGTCATGAGGAGCTTGAGAAAATGATTTCTGTTTTCATACATAAAAGAGGGTCCACCTGGTATATCAGCATTCAAATTCCTATTCAGTAAAAGGTATTTTGCATTAGGAAATTCTCTCTTTCTCTTAGGGTTCTCATGGATTGCAAACATAAACTATAAAGAGCAAAACGTGCAAAAAAATAACTTTTTTCCAGGAAAGATGCATGAAAATAAATATGCTTCCAAAGGAAGTGACTGTCGTCATTTGGGTCTTTAATGTTCTCGGAGAGTGCCAGTTAGCGGGAAGTATTTTCATTGCAAACAATTCTGCCTTTTTAAATGTTAAGTATCCTTTATTCCTGGACACCAACCAGAGACAATGGAAAGAAAGAAGACCTGGGCATCCAGGCAGAAAACAGGCCTTGTAACGCAGCCAAAATGAATTTAGAATTCTTGTGTGATACAATGTTAAGGCAGGAGTGTTGAGTAGAAATGTGTAATGAACTCCAAGTGGCTGCCTTTCAGATCTCAAGAGCTGAAACTGACTTGACGCCGGAGACCGCTGCTTCCCCTGCTCAAGTATTCAAGTGACTATGGCACCCAGGAATAACAATGAGAACGGCACAAAGACCACCACTTCAGAATGGCGTTCATGGATGGAGATGGGCCAAGTGTGCAGGGCAACAGACCCCCAAAGCACTTTGTGTGTGACAACTTCAAATTTTTGATAGAACTAGGTGTTGAAAAAAAAATTAGGGATGGATGGCAATTGAATAATTCTGTGTCCCTTTGGGGAAGCTCTCAGGATGTAAGAACACTAGAGCTTTCACATTAATATCACATAATGGGAAGAGCATATTACAGGGTTTTATTAAGTGAAATTTGTCTTATTGGACATAGAGTTGTCACTTTGTTGACTCAATTCTTAGCTATATGAAAAATACCATCTAATAATTTATTTATGATAATAATGCCTATCATCTCAATTACTGTTCATCAGGACACACTTGTAAAGCAGATCTTGCAGGTATTATTATCCCCATTCTGCAACAGGAAAACTGCAGTGTAGAGAATTAAGTGCTCTGTGTGAATAGGGTAGTAGCAGAACCCATGCTGGACCATTTTACTTATCAATATGTCATAGCAAATTTAACGTGGAACACAAAGTCTCTAAACGACTCTGACAGTCTCTAAATATAGTTATGGTGTCACTGGGCCAACTGGTTGGAACACAATGCTAATAAGGCAAAGATAATAGGAACTGTAGGTTGAACTGTAAAAAGGAAAAACTAATCTTGCTCCATTTCATGGCCACAGACCACATCCTAACTCTTGAGTTACTTCACAAATATATACTCAGGAGTAAAAGTATTTGAGATAGGGAAAGAAGAAAAATACGCTAGCAAAGACTCCTTATCAAAAATGGGGGAAGATTAAAAAATCAAGATAATTTTAGATTATTTATAGGTCAGTGATGAATTTCATAATGGAAGATATCACATCACCGTAAGGTAGCAAACGTATAACTATATTTGAACCTTTCTACCCATATAAGAGGACAGAACACCACATCAAGAATACAGTCACCACCTGCTACCACCCAGATTTTGTGCTTCACACATCCACCAACTTACAGTTACTCTGGTTCTTTGCACCGTCACTACCCAAAGAATGGAATTCACATAAGGCAGAATTATCTTTGTTCTCATGTAAGGTGGTTTAGAACTTTCTCCTTCTAAGAGTTTCAACAATGATAGGAACCCACGACCTAATTTTACAGTTCACATTATAGTGAGACTCCATCTATTTCTAGTCCACAGTGCCATTGACATCCTGTTCCATTTTTCTTTGACAGCTCTTTTATTTTCTGTGTAATGACCAATGCCTCTAATTTGCATTTTCCTGTTGTTGAAAATACCCTTTAAAAAACTTGCTTAGTAAAAAGAAACGTTCCAGAAACTAGTTAATGATGGGCAGAAGCATTTCCATGTTTATTTCCTCTGATAAAAAATGATGTTTCTAAACACATTTTTAAGGGCTATCAATTAACAAGCCACACCCAAATTCCATCATGTGGGTTTTGTTTCGTTGGGTTGCGTTTTGTGGGCTCCTTTGACCTGAAGATGATTCTGAGCAATATGCATTTCACCTACTCAGTTCTGAGTGATGCCAGATTCTATTAGCAGGAGAAAGAAAAAGTGGAGAGGGATGAAATGGTAATACACTTTGGATACGAGAATTATATGGAATTACAGAACAGCTTTATTCTAGAAGAAAACCACAATGATGGTTCAAAATAACAACATAATGTATGAAACTTTGACAACTCATTTTTAAAATGTTCTATCTCTTCCTGGAGTATAAAATTAGCTAGAGACAGTGAGCAGATTAGCCTCTATAGTTTTTAGTACTAAGTTACTTAACTGCTATGTGATATTGTGTCAACAAGCTTTTGTGACCATATAAAATGAATAATGTTTTGCATAAAAGTTTTCTCATTTACTTTTCAGAGTTTCCACCATTGAATTCAGAACAAAAAGTACTTCCTATGATTTGTTTTTGGGTCATTTCTGTGGCTATTGGGGGAATCACTAGGCTGGACATGAACATAAGACAATTAAAAACACAATATAGGTACTACACTAAGAAGAATTCAACCTAAATGAAAGATAACAAGCTATTAAAAATCTGGATTCCATGTTAAAAGAATGGCTGAAACTAATGACATTTAATTATCGGTTTAATCTCACAGATTTTGCCATTCTCACATATACATATCAACATTTGTTTTAGGTGAAAATAAGCAAGATTGCACATGACCATTCAATACTGTAGTTAAGATTTGTTCCACGGAAAGATTTTTAAAATAAAATCAGTGAAAAATACTATGAAAAAATGCTTATGCTGAAGATATTCTTTCTTTCTTAAAGCAGGGGAAAGTTCATGATGTAGTTTTGTGTTTTTTTTTTTTTTTTTTTTTTTTTGAGACAGAGTCTCTGTCACCCAGGCTGGAGTGCAATGGTGCGATCTCAGCTCACTGCAAACTCTGCCTCCTCGATTCAAGCGATTCTCCTGTCTCACCCTCCAGAGTAGCTGAGATTACAGGTGCCCACCACCACACCCAGCTAATTTTTGTATTTTTAGTAGAGACAGGGTTTCACCATGTTGATCAGGCTGGTCTCGAACTCCTGACCTCAGGTGATCCACTGGCCTCGGCTTCCCAAAGTGCGTGAGCCACCGTGCCTGACCAATGTAGATGGTTTTTGGATATTCATCTCTGGGTTGTCGTTGAGAGTTTGACAGTACAAAGATGAACACCCTGCACAGAAAATGCAGCAACCTCAATGCACACACCTGACCAGGTTGTCAGTCCACCCACGCCAACGAAGGTTGAGATTGCATCAAGGAAGCCAAGTCCTCTACACAGTATGGCTACTGAGAAATTATGAAACAGTTCATTTGGCAAAGAAATGGCCCAGGTTATTCCACTTTGCAATCCTGGCCAGCAGTCCCAACCAGAGGAGCAGGCGCGGCCGCATGCAGACTGGCAGCACCAGCATTCTTTATGATTTGCCCCCAGTCAAGTGGGTGAGCACCTGTTTGGAAGGCTGATTAATCAGTAATTCAAGATCAAAATCATAAAATTAAAAGACAGAGTTCAATCATATCATGTAATAGAAGGAATGTCCTAATGGCTATGGTGCCCAACACAGGATATAAAGCGAGTGTAAAAGGCAAGATGACCCCTCCTCCACAAACCTGGAGGAAGTGACTTAGTCATTTTATGCCAAAGCCCAGAAGGTTCTCTACTCCAAACCTCCAAACAATAATAGTTTACCAAGTCTTCCCTGGTGCTGCCGAATAAGGCTGTCACGCCAGCAAACTGCTAGGATTTACTTTTTTTAAGAATTGCCAGCCAGACATGTCAAAATGCACACGGAGCCTCCTAGCAGGGACACTTCAGATTTCTAATTTGGCAATGGTCTCCACTCTTTCCTGACACTGACAGCTGATTCCTGAAAACAGGACTGCTCCGCAAATGCTGCCCGGTTCAGTGAAAGTGAAGAAGGACACCTTCACACAGTCTCTCCCATCGGGGCGGTCCTCAGTTTCAGGACAGCCAAATTGAATAATCATAAAGACAGGGCACCAACTGGTCTCCATCCCATCTGAGGGCCTTCCGCTGCAGTGTGTCTTTGAAATCCATGTGAGGATCACTCTTTGGCAGAGGCCTCTCTGCTCACACCCTCTGGAAGCTGCGTCCTTTGGCCAGGACTCGGTGAAGCAATTTAGGCAATTGCTTTGTTCCCAAGCAGCTTTCAAAGGATGGGAGTTGGATCCTGAACCTTTTTCGCCATATATTTATGTCTGGCTAGTGAAGATTCTTTCATGACTGTTGGAACAGACATGATTGCAACAATTCTGAGCTTGGCTTGATGAATCATGCAGAATATTCACTTGAGTTTTCTTATATGCTCCCCTGAACAATACTATGTCCCTCATAGACTCAAAGACCTCAAAATTTCCCAGTGATGTTACAGGAAGCACTTTTTAAAAATATGTTTTGCTCACAACTATATTCTACTGAGATACACCACAGGTGTCTTTGCTCTGATCACTTTTTACCTGTTTTGAAAGAGAAACTAGATAAAGAAAGCCTATGAGGAATTACCTGATAATTCTACATCCAGAAAAAAAATCATATTTGTTTTCTCTACCTTTAAGAGCTTATTTTCTCCAGTATTTTTTTCTTTAGCAGGGTTGTATTATCCTTTATAATTTCCAAGGAATGTAGAAAACTCCAAGGACATTCCAAAAATTGTTATTATTATTATTTTTTGAGACCGAGTCCTGCTCTGTTGCCCAGGTTGGAGTGCAGTGGCACGATCTCCGCTCACTGCAAGCTCCGCCTCCCGGGTTCACGCCATTCTCCTGCCTCAACCTCCCGAGTAGCTGGGACTACAGGTGCCCGCCACCACGCCTGGCTAATTTTTGTGTGTGTGTGTATTTTTAGTAGAGGGGGTTTCACCGTGTTAGCCAGGATGGTCTCGGTCTCCTGACCTTGTGATCCACCCGCCTCGGCCTCTCAAAGTGCTGGGATTACAGGCGTGAGCCACCGCGCCCGGCTAAAAATTGTTATTATTACTACATCCAGATGAGGAAACTGAGGACCTTTTTGTTAAAGGAAGCCCAGCCCGCCACTAGCACAGCTGGGGTGAGACCATGTGAAGATCCATCCGTTTATCATTAGAACCCAATACAATGTGAGTCTGTCCTCACTGTGATGAGACCAGAGCCCAGCATCCCATCAACCTGTCCCAAAAGTGAGAATTTGGTAGGTGGCTAAGAATTTTAGGGCAATTATTTCACAGAAAAACCATAGCCATACACTTCTACAGAAATAGCAAACTCTTCTGCTGGAACATCTCCCTATACTAGATGCTTTGATCTGGCATTTCTCATCTTTATCACTTCCTTAACTCAGTTGCTTTCATTGTCTTTTTGAGATAAGTGACTTTTGTAGTTGGACAATGGGAGATGGTAAGAAAATCAGGAATTCACTAATGAGTCCAGAAACTGCAGTGCTCAAAATCTATACACACATATACATATTAATTAAAAACCAAGTCAGTATTTTAAAAAATCTGTGTAGCTTCTTAGTAATTGAAACATAACACAAATGAATACACAGTACTCAGCACAGTGTCTTGCACATATTAGTGCTCAGGAAGTAGTTTTAGTGAATCTCATTTTAGGGTACAGGATCTTTGCAAGTCTACATGGTGTGTGCATTTGGGGTATTTGGCAACAGCAACAAAAGAGCACATCTTTCTTTCTCTGAACAGAGTTGTAGCTGCTCACACTGATGTTCCTTCACTTCTATTAGGTTGGTACAAAAGTAATTACGGTTTTTGCCATTACTTTTGCACCAACCTAATAATTTCATACCATGTCTTTTGCTCATCCCTAGCTAACAAGGTCTGCTAGATGCTGTTTGTAAATTTTCATGAAATGAATATAATATTTAAGAAAACTGAGCAATAACATTTTAATGTAAATATTATACATATACTATGTAATAATAATATAAAACAGAACGTCATGTTGCAAAAGAGAAAAGCAATGGAACTTATGTTGACTTTAGAGCTGGGTTAAAAGCCACCCTTAGAACCACAATCTGATGATCCTACATTTCCGAATCACTTTGGGGTTCACAGATGTTTCATGATCGTTGGCCTTTAAGGGCGCTTAGTTGTTTCAGCAATGGGAGCCCTGCCGACCCACAGCAGATGCCCTGGGTAGGAGGGGTAAGATTTTTCTGGTCAGAGGAGTTTTGTTCAAAATGGGAAATCCCCTGAGATACACTGATAGGAAATTTTAATATTTTTTAACAATTAGCTTATACAAGTGCTTAAAGTGAAAGCAGGTAGTCCTCAATGCTCCAATATATTGATTGAATTTCTTAATGGAAAAAAAGGAAGAAAAAAATTCCTAATTGTCTCCTGCTAACTGACAAAGCAGTAGCATATGCTGGATGATCAATTTCTTTGCAGTATTGTTGCTCAGGTAGAATTGCCTCTGTCTTTAAAACAGAATACGCATCAACGAAATCATAAACAGGTCACTCACAGCAAGTCAAAGAGGACTGATTCTAGGGCAGTCCTTTTAAATGACCTTATTTCAAATACTCAGCTTTTATTGACATCTTAGTGTTCTCTCAGCAGACAGAGTAGCTCCTTGAATTGAAAGCCTGCAACTGTTTTTGTGACGGAACTATTGATTTTTTCCTTCTGATATAACTTCACATATCAGACTGAGTTTCACACCCCATATCCATCAATACCAAATAATTTTTAAAGACCCCCTATAGGAGTCATCTGTAGGCCACATATGTATATAAATATATGTCACAGGTTTTTTTTATTCCTAAGACTACATGATAACAAGGAGCATGTCATAATAAAGTTAATGTATTTATTTAATACAAAGTTTGCCTCTTTTATACCAGGTGACGTTCCTTCCATGCTGAAAATACCAGGAGCTGCCAATCCCATGCGAAGAATGGACATGGGGACGTGAATTTCTCATTTGATTTTTTTTAACTGCATATTCAGAGAATTTATTATTCCATTTTTTAATTAAAGAAGAGCCTTGCTATCAAAATGCTCTCCTACACATCCTTTTGCACTAGGTAGCACAAACACAGTTTGAGATGGAAACAGGCTGCCCAACGTACTTATTAAGGAACTTTCCTGGCGAACCACTGAAAAATATCCTCAAGTGTGACCATCACATCTGCATCAAGTTATGAAAAAAGTAAGGCTTGTTAACCTGCTGTTTGGAAACCAGAACACTTTTATCAGTTCATATAATTGCTAACCCCTTATTCACTGCTCAACGCTGGAGAGTTCTTTACCTCCTAAGATCCCACTAATTGCTGACAGATTTGATTTCTCCCTGACAGCAGGAGTCCTGTTTCTGGCCTTTACATCAAGTAATTGCTTTATTTTTCTCCCTCTGCTCTAAAAAACGGAATTCCCTTCTCCTCTGCTTGAACCCCTTTAATGGCTTCTTTCTCTGTTATTAAATCCTTGCCATTTAAATCACATTTAGCGATGTTTTGAATAACTGATTCCAATTACTAAGGCTCTTACCAAGAAGCAGCTGAAAACGCAAGTCATTACTTGCCCACAGACAAGCGGCTACACCTTGCAGCCAAGTCTCTGGTGAACTGTATTGTATTTCTCCTCAGTACGGGGCAATTTATACTCAAAGAAGGCTGATGTCCAGCAAATACACAGCCGCCGGAGCTGTCTGACACTATCATTTGTGCATAATGGATATTAGATTTTATATTTATTTTATAAATAGCCCCGTTCCTTAAAGAAACCATTCCCTTCTTCCCATAGCGGCCGAGGGAGGCCACGTGGAACAACAGCAGAGATAAGTAGTGACCGCCCCATGACCCACCGTTAGGGTGCTCTTCAAAGTCTAATAAAAGCCACGGCTGGGCCCAAACAAACAGAGCGATGGAGCTGCCGCCTCTGCCAGGGACAGCACTCCGCATTGTCAGAATTTGCTTTGACAGTCCAGTTTGTTTTCCCTTGACGTTGTGGAGTTTGGGAAAAAAAAAAAAAAAAAAAATCCCTGCCATCTTGTCTTCCCTCTCTTCCCATGATGTTGAATGTTGCTGTCCTTTTTTTATTTTTTATTTACTTGGCAAAGGGATGTATCTGATAAATTTCATGACGCAACCATATTTCTCCTATCATTTCAGGATTTAAGGTGTTGTGTGAATCCTATTTCTCAATCCCATTGGCTGTAAGATGACCAAAACCTGTTCATTTTGGTAAATTTCATCTGACACAGTGGTTTGGCCTCACTAAAATGATGTATTTTTCTGCCCCATTTGCATTGATGAAATATGATTTTCTAGGGCATATTTAATGCAGAAGAGCCTCTGTTACCCAGGGTATGTTAGTAGGTATGGCATAATTTATACCTCTTCAGAATTTTTATTTTAAACATTGAATAACCAATTAATTGTGTAAACACATGTATAATGTGTTGGGTTTCAGTGGTACATCAGGTAATCATGACACAGCCTGGCTATCATGGTTACCAGGCAGATCTAACTTAATGAACTGGCAAATGTGAAGGCAGAGCTCATCCTCCTAATTTGATTAACCAACTGTTCAGCTATGACTGGGGCTAAGGAACGTTATCACTAATTTCCAACTTGAGGTTATCAGCGAAATTGAAATGTTTCTCAATTCTATGTATGACACATAAATGTGAAAAGAGTTTTGTGTGTGGGGCTGTATTCAGGAAGTTTAATAAATGACACCACTATCAAAATAAATTGTTCGTGTGACAATTATCTCATATATTGTGCTATACTTTTCTCTACTTTTGTAGGGGTTCAACAGGGGTATAAGTAAATTCTGCACAAAATAGAGTGATGACTTTTCTTCCTAAATCCATGGAGATTTTGGTTTTCATCTTTTCATTAAAGTAGGCAGTTTAAGAAAGACTTTTGAAACTCATTATTCTATTATTTGATCATCTTCAAAACAGTGACAAAAACCACAAATGTCTAGAAGGATGTACATGAGGTGTCAGAATGACTCACGCTGCTTGCCATGTGCCCATGGAGATTCAGGAGAGGCACAGGCACAAAGAAAGAGACAGAAGCAGCAAATTCACCTGGGATTTTGCATTTTCCATTTCTAAACATTGCCTCTTCAATTATTTATGTTTGATATTTGTGAAAAGTGATACCTTGGATGGCCCAGAAACCCCAGTCTTAATATTTGTCTGTGGAGAGAAGGATGCCAGAGCAGTGGCACTGCCCATTCTGGAGTCTGGATTATTAATGTGTTTCTAACCTAAAGGCCAGTAGCTCATTCCTTCACTACCAGGGTGGTGCTTTTTCATCCACAGAGACAAGAAACTTGTTATGATTCTGAGACTGAGTACATATAGCAGAGATGGCCCAGCCTTTCCCAGCATCTATTATAAATAGGTAGCCCTCCATTTTTACCCAACACCATGCCTGTCTTACACCTCCTAGGCTCTTTGTTGAGAAGTCCATTTGCCAAGGGACTACCAAAACCTCAGAGCTTCTCTTAGGAAGGGTCCCAAAGGAGCACCCCAGGGCAAACAGTGTACTGGAAGGGTCGTCAAGACTAAGCAGCTTTTGGGCTTTAAATGCAAACTCATTTTATCAGACAGCTAGGGGGCAGGGGAGAGTTATTAGAGCTGTTTCAGTAGTGAGGAAAACAAGATAAATCAGCCAGGCTGTTACACTGACAAAACTGTAATGTAGATGAATGGTCACTACAGTGCTTCAGGGCTCAGAATTTGGAGCCAGAAGGCATATATTTGAAATCTGCTATTTATCAGCTATGTAAACTTGGGCAGGTTACTTAATATCTCTACCTCTATGTCCTAATCTCTAATAGGGATAATTGTAATAGCATCTACTTTATAAGATGGAGGATTACATGAATTAAGCTTGGAGAACAGTTAGAACATGCTCCTGACATGCTATAAAATCACCAAAAGTACAGCTTTCATGAGTCCACACCAGCGCTGCCTCTCCCTGACCATGTCCCCTCCCTGAGTGATATTCCCTTCTCCTTAGCTGCTAGTACCACTCAGAGTCCTCCTGTGTTTGCTTTCTTTTTCCTTTCCCATCAAAACTCATGCTCCAAAGCTTTATTTAGTTTAAGGGAGAAAATGTTAGTATCTTGGGTCATTCTTACCAAAGATATTTGTGCATTAATAGGGATATAAAACTAGGACAAATGAAATATAAATGGTGGCCTCTTAGATGGCAGCCAAGAGGTTTGTGGATATAGAGAGATAGAATGGGGTCTTCCCAGAGTTCTGAATTTATGCTATTCAGGGGGCTGCCTCCTCCATGTGTTGAAGGTTACCCTGACTGTAGTACACTCCTTGTGAACAGAGAAAGATGTTTATCTACTACTTTATTTTACAGAACAACCCCAACAGGCCACAGTGCTATTTGATCTGCCTGTCCTGCACTTAGAAAACCCTTTGAGAATGAGATGAAATGGGTGAACTGCTTTCTGGGCATGGAATCAGACTGTCTCTCCATTGGTTGAAAAGATGTGACAACATTCATATCCTACTCAATGGAACTCTTGACAAGGGTAAAGGATAATTTGCAAAATGCTTTCACTTGCATTTCATTACTACAATTTTACAAATGTTTCAGCTTTCCATGTGGCAAAGTTTCATTTTGATCCTGAATATCTCCACAGAGTAGTATCAACAAGGATGGATGAACTTGTACCTCTTTTCAAAAGACAAGAGGATTTTGATGTAAGTGACATTCTGATGTGTTTAGTTTAGGAGAGGTGCTATGGCCATGAAGGAGCCAGTAACCCACTGTTGTTCCTGAGGACAAGTGAGCCATCCTTCAGGTCTTGGGGAAAGTGACCTGGACTAAGATCCAGGACACTTGGCTTCCCAGTGATGAACTGGGTGGCCTTTGCAAGTCCTTTCCTTCTGCTCTGAGTCTCCTTAGTCATAAAGAGTTGAACTAAGTGATCTTCACAAGTTCCTTCCACCTTCAACATTTAATGTTTTGAAATTAATCAGTCTTCCGTTTCCAGGGATCTAGTTTTGGGTTGCTTAGCCTATTTATTTATGTCTAGGTATTCAGCTAGACAGAGAAACACACTATTATTTAGAACACAATATACAGATATTAAAGATACAAAGTATAATATTATTAAAGAGTATGTTAAATACTCCAAATAATTCTATCAGGCTGTGTGTGTGTATACAGTGTACATATTCAGCCACAGTTACTCACTCTAAACTAGCTCTACTAAGACCATCCTTGCTTCTCTAGAGCTAGCCTTAGTAAAATACTTAAAGAGTATACGAGGGGAATTCTGAGCTTATCAGAGCAAAGTGCCTCAGCGGTACAATGTTTCCTTAAACATTTGTAGCTGTTTACAAGAAGGAGACAAAACTGATGAGACTACTACATCTTTACCTTGGAGTTCTCCAAGAAGGCAATTCTTTGTAGCCTTCATCTTTGAAACAAGCTTTAGATCTTATCAGGAAGATACTTTTTTTTGTTCAACAGTAATATTTTTTTGACTTGAATTTAAAGATAAGCCAGATGTATAATATAGCATTCATTATTATTATAATATTGCCTGTTATATTTAATATAAATTATAACAATGCAGCATTAGTATTGACCAAAATTGTTGGGCTCTTGAGTGTTTGAAAGTTCTTTATAATCTGGTAAAACTATCGTGAAATTCACTTAGAGCATTCTATTTAACAGACCACATCTGTGCCCTTAATGAATAGTAATTAAAACTCACAGCAGCATTCCCATTAGGTGATGAAGAGTTATTATACACACTCTCTAAAACAGGTAGGCTTTAGACCATGTAGTCTGCCCTTCTATGTGGATGTCAAATGCAGGAGGAAATGAAGACTTAATTAGTATTTTTCCATTTTTAGAGGACTAGGTACTTTTTTCCAAGTAAGTGTTAAGTCTGAGGATCAAAATTCTGATTTGATCATTTTCAGTATAGCATGGAGTGGTGGATAAGTACCAGTGGTAGATTCTAGTCCTGGTTCTTTAACTAAATGGTTGTATGATTGGCCTCTGGTAGGACATCTGTCCTCTTAACCTCGGTTCCTCATCTGCAGGACAGGATGGATTAAATCCTGACCAAGATCATGTTTGGCTCTAATAAGCAGTGAATTTCTCCCACCTCAATACTCCTGGCCTCAGCCCCAGGGGCCAGTGGCATTTGCTTGTAGGTTCTGAGCCTCTCATCCTCACATATCTTGCCTGGCCTGTGGCTCCTGACTCTTCACCAGACAATGGATCTTCAACTGCCTCTGTCACCAATGTCTTCTGGGCCCAATCTGCTGTCAATCAGCAGCTCTGACCTACAACTTGCAATGAATTTCTTGGCTATGGTGAGACTTCATGGGTCTGAACACTTTTTATCTTCCTGGTCCTTTCTTTAGTTCCCTTGGTCCCTGGTCCTGCCCCTGCAGGATGTTGCTATTCCCCAAGATGACCATGATTCTTTCTGCAAGGTGCATCTTGTTCAGCTTCCTCCAGACACTGACTTTGAAACAAGGACTCTAATGCAAGTAGTTTATTTGGGAGGTGAAGGAAACAGGAAAAGGGAAGTAGAAAAAACAGACAGGGAGGTAATTTAACCAAAACATGGAGCATTATCAAGCAGGCTACCATGACCATGGTGAATACCTGGACCTTAATGCCAAAGGGAACTCTGGAAGCCAATGGAGAGCATGTGCTCAGCATTACGGCCCTGATGGGTGAGGGAACTGGGGTATTTATGCACCAACTCACATCATCATCCAGTGAAAGAGAGGGTTTTTAATTCTCAGGCACTTTCTACCCACCCACGCTTAGACAGAGTGGATTCTGCCCACCAGAGAAGACCCTCAGGTAGAGAGGTGCCAGCGTTGGTGACAAAGAGCATGAAGGCCAGTGGTGAGATAGAGGGGATCCGTGCAGGCTCTCCCAGCACACCTGGGGTCAGATAGAGCACCTGGGAGGCCATCGCTTTAAGGATTCTAACCATCATGTAAAAGAACTCAGTGATGAAAACCATCTGTCAGACTCTTCTGCACCAGCCCATGTCCCAGCTTGGCCACCCTTCCTTTCCTCCCAGCGTCTCTCATTCCTTTAGCTATCTTTCCTTCTTGTGACCTTGCTCTTCCAGCTCCCAAATTATTGCCTCTTTTCTCAGCGGATGACCAGCCTTTGTCCCAGGGCTGAGTTTTCTGCTCCAAATATCTGGCATTTCACTGCCATTTCTGCTTTGGTTCTCTCTGAACTGTCCTGTGAAAAATCCAGTGACAAGTCAGGAATGGGAACATTCCAACATTTCTCTGACTTTTCCTAGTTTGGCCTCAGATAGGAGTAAGGTCAAAGGGGTCTGATCATGTAATACCTCTTATTTATAGGTCACTTTACAGTTTATGAAGGAATCTCATGGAACTTTATTAAAAGGGCGTGGAGGTTAGAATCAAAAGCATTGCACTTGCATCTTGGTTCTTTCAGGTACTAACTCTGCCCAGTGATGTTAGACAAGTGATTTCTCCATGATGTGTTGCTTTCCTTGTCTATAAAATTGTAATAATCATGGTGATACCTGTTGTTCTCACTTCCCAGAGGTTATTGCCAGGTTCAGCATGGCCATGGGCCCTGGAGAACCATCCAGAACTCACTCTATACCTCAGTTATCTGATTTTTCGCAATTTTAGTGTTCACAGCAGCCTTGGGAGAAGGTAAGTGAGATTGTTTTCATTGTTTTAAGGAAACAGAGAAGCTCTTCTGAGTCAACTGCCAGAATCTGTAGTTCTCAAATGCATGCAAAGAATTATTGTAGCTTCACATCAAATCATATTTAAAAGACATTTGTAATGTTACATTCTTGAAGAGAAAAGCAAATGCATGACATTCGTTGAATAAGTACAGTCACAAATCTGAGATCTTGGAACAACTGAGAGAGTATGATACTTGAGTCATTTAGAAAAAGTTTTACTCTCCGTCTTAAAATTAGCCACCTAGTTAACATGATCAGTCATTTGAGATACTAAAAAGCATTAATACGGCTGGCTGAGAAAGCAAGAACTATGTACTTATCTGTTATTGCTCTTTTTTAAAAAAATCTCTCCAATGATTTTTAATTTCCTAGATAGGGGGCAGTCAGCCTTTTGAAGAAACTCATTTATTTCAGCATCACTCTGAGTTCCTAATGTAAACGTCTTTAGGGGCTGATTTGGAGAAAGTAGGACAAGATATACAAGACATTTCCACTATTGCCTGGAGGCAATTTGCATCTCTTAAAGATGAAGAGGCAGAGGTTAAACATAAGCTGAAACTCATCATGACTTATATACCATGAGATTTTTTTATATATCATTTCACACAAATCCATTTTTAAAAGTTGAATATGTCATTTTTAAAGTCAAATATCTGCAAAGGAAATTGGACTGACCCGAAACCGCCTTCAGTGTTTAATGGTAAAGGATGTTGTGAAATCTGAAGCAATTTTGTTTTCCATGCACACATTCTTTTTTAGGAAGAAAATCTTTCTTTGCTCCACATTCCTCTTTGTGCCCACAGAAATGCTTGATTTGGTTTGGTATGAGTCAAACAAACTATTCTCATCACAAGTGGAGCAAAGAAAAAAAAGAGCTTTTCATTCAACTTATGGGTTCTGGAAAAAATTGTGTAAAAGCAGGCTATGTAACCGTAGTTGTTGGCCACTCTTCTGTGAGCTATCTGTAGAATAGTTATTTTTTCCTGCACCCAACAGAAAATAAAGGGGCACAAAAAGTTCAGCCTATTACAGTTTAGGGAATATAGAAAAGTGCTTATAGAACTCCTTTTTTTTTCCCTATCCTATGAATGTTCATGCATGTCTACGGAGAATTCTTTCTCTTCTCTTTCCATGCTTCCCCCAAGATTGTGCCCCGTCAGCCTAGCAGGTTTAATAGGTGAACTACAAGACAGGAACAAGACAGCGTTAGATATGGTTATATCTAACACTGAATTTCATGTGATGGCATGCACTACCTATTAAATCACATCTATCACTTGTGCTGTGATTTGGTTAACACATTGTATAGGAATAATTATGATTCTTAGATCATACTATTTAAAGGTGGATGTTTAATAAGAAGGAAGTTAAGATGAGCCAAAGATAGGAATGGCAAGATTAGCTATTCCCTCTACTGCAGAAAGCTTCTTAGCAAATGAAAATAAAAATACCATCAATGATCACAGGGAAATCAAACTAAAACCTCCACAAATCCTCCTAGAGATTGTTAAATCCAATCATCCAGGATAACAATTTGGAGAGAATGGAATAACTTCTCCATGCACTAGGACACAATTATGGTCAACTCTGAAGCTCTTTAAAATATTGAGTGTAGAGGCAAAGCTGGGATATGAAAATGAGAGCTTAAATAGGCCCAAAAAATCAAAGGAGATTGGAACACCAGGGAAGAGTCTCATGGTTTCATTGATGGTGGAGTCAGCAGGCCAAGGGAGCTTCGTGAGTTCCAGAAAATATCTTGGGAAAATCTCTTAGGATCCTAAATCCAGGAAGAAATGGAAAATGCCATTCTGTCTGCCCACCTGCCTCCAAGCAAGACCACACCAAAACTTTTTAAAAATCCCGTGGAGTATCCACATTGCAATTTAGTAGCATTGTTGTATAAGAAACCTTGAGAAAAATTTTCCCTTCCAATAAACCAACATTGACCTAAAAAGAATTAGTTAACAGCTCTAAAATCATCACTGATTCTCAGATGGGAGTTGAACAATGAGAACACATGGACACAGGGAGGGGAACATCACACACTGGGGTTTGTTGGGGGGTGGGGAGTAGGGGAGGGATAGCATTAGGAGAAAAACCTAATGTAGATGATGGGTTGATGGGTGCAGCAAACCACCATGGCACATGTATACCTATGTAACAAACCTGCACATTCTGCACATGTATTCCAGAACTTAAAGTATAATAAAATAAATAAATAAATAAATAAACAAACATTGTACAGAAGAGCCGGGCACCATCATTCGCAATGCCTTTGGAAATGAGTTGTGGATGTTTTGTCATACTGGTTTGAGATCTTGTTGGTAGAAAACACTAACCAATAAGTAAATGTCAAAAAATGAAAAAAGTTTTCCACTATGTTCTGTTTTCATTTAAAAAATACATTTAATAAGTCTCTAAAGGAGAACAGGATGGCCACGTTAGAACACTGCCAAACTTATAAACTTCAACAGTCCCACATACTGAGATGAACAGAAAAATGCATTTCACAGGAAATAAAATACATTTTTCGTCTTCTGGGTTTGTTGAAGAAGAAGAAGAAGTAAAAACCCACATCTGTCCCAAATTTCTTTGAAGAAACTGAATGCCATTCAGTTTTCCTAAGCCAACAGGCTTACCCTTTCTACTGGGTTACCGTAGATGGCTTTGTAAAACTAACTTTAATGCTATAATCCAACAAAATCAAGGAGACAAATTGAAAAATCTTTGTCTCTACTAACATCTTGGGAATGGAAATAACATTTTTCTCAGATGTAGGAAGAACATCAATATAAGTAATTAAATATTTATCGGGTTGTTCACCAAAGGGTTGCATACCATAAATACAGCATTTTATGCCTTTATAGTATCATTTTAAAAATGGGGATAATCATAGCCATTTCATAGTTCTTATGAAGATCATGTAAATTAATGTGTATAGCTATACAAATATAAGATGCATTTATTGTTATTCAATTTTATATTAGATTATGGCAGCATAAAGAAATGAGTAACAGCATGGACTCCCGAGCAATATTCCTAGGGTTCAAATCTTTGCTCTGTTTCTCGCTGTTTAACCTTGGGCAGGTTTCTTAACCTGCTTGTGCCTCTGTTTGCTCATTTGTAAAATGTGGATAATAAGAAAATCTACCTCATCTGGTTGTTATAAGGATTAACTGAGTTAATATGGGTAAGCACTTAGTGCCTGGCATGTAGTAAGCATGTTATAAATTATTTCTAGTTCTACTATTGTTGCTTCTGCTTCTGCTGCTGTTGTTATTGTTGGTGTTGTTTGTGTCATTGTTCCAGTCTAACTGCCTCCCTGGGGACAGGCTGCAGCAACCTAAGTGGCCAAGGTTATCGATGAGGATGTCTGAAAGTAAATCCCAGGACTCACATTCTCTGGATTTCTAAGTTGGAGATTAAATGAATGGGACTGCGGTTATCAAGTCCAAAGGGGAGAGGAAAAGAAGGACTATGATTTGAGTCCAGGAAGCTCAGGGAAGCCCATGGGAAGGCCCAGTCTGGAAGTGATTCCTGTACCATGCGGACCAGCAGTGCTTGTGCTTTGTACCTGGTTCCTAAGGCTGCTGTCCAGGGGGTGCCCTGAGGACCCAAGGGCAAGACGCTGGGAACAGATAAAGGCCATCACTTGACCTCCTTCTGAAGGATTTCTTGCTACAAAATAGCAAATGTTGAAAATGTTTTAAAGTGACTCCCTAAAATAGCAAGGAAGTCAGAATTCAGTGTTCAGATAAATAATGCTTTTTGTGCAGTCTTTCCAGAAAAGATACACCTTCAGGTCTACCAAGAGACTATGTCAGTGAAGCTAAGAGTGCTGATTCAGTAGAGAGTCTCCAAGGACTGGATCTGTGTCTGCTTATCTAACTCAGTAAATGTCGTAGAAAAACCTAAGTAAAATCATTGAAGACATCAGTAAACAAAGGGGCAGTTGGCTTTATGTAGACAAGAGGTCTGAAGTGTTGATTTTCAACCACTAGCTGTTTTCTGCATGGATAAAAGAGAATATACTTTTCTTGTGCCTGAATATAGGCCTTTTCTTCTTTTAGGAGAAGATCACTTGAAACTTAGTGGTACTGCTTATTTTTACTTTTATTTTACTTTTCTTCTGAGAAAAAGAGTTAGGGAGAAATTTCCCTTGGATAGTGTCTCTCAAACTTTAGCCAGCTTTAGAAATGTCCAGGGTACTTGTTTAAAAATGCAGATTTCTGGGCCTCACACTATGAATGAATCAACATCTTTGACCTGTGGGGGAAAAGCAAAAAGGTACATAAAAACATTAGGATAAGAAATGTCTTTCAGAAAACTTAATGATATGTGGACTACACCTCTTCATTTACAAAGTTAGAAAAGGAGTCGTGGTGAAATATGTGTCAGATTTTTTGATATAACTATCTCCAAATCTAGTTCCAAAACTTCACTCCATATCAGTCTTTTTTGTTTATTACATTTTATTATGTTTTTGATTATATGTTTTGTTTTTCGTATAATATAGACTTGATTTGTTTCTAAAGAAGGGCATTGTTTTATGGTAGGCAGTTTGTTTGGAATTAATCCACATATAAATAAAGGAATAAATGACTAGGAAAAAATTACAAGAAGTATGAGTGGAAAAACATTAACTGGAGACACGATGTTCCCTCCTTTTTTAATATGTATGTTTTACATAACAGGAAATCCCCCGGTTTATTTTTAAAAGTATGTAACATACATGCTTAAAGAAATAACCATAATCTGCTCTTTCATAAGAATACAGATAAGACCTACTGAAATTCCTAAATACTACATTTTCTGGAAAGTTTCCAGCAATCACAAAGATGGCCTAGTATGAACAAAACTAACATCATCAGAGAAGAGCTACCATGATCTTTAAATTCATAATCCCCATGTATTCTATGACGTGAGGTGAATCTTCTGAAGAGTAGGATATTCCCTGAATTAAAATGGCCCTTATCTTCTACTTTCAATAAATAAATCCAACCTGATGTTTGCACAAGGATGATAGTTTCTGTGCACCCAGGCACTCTTCTTTATATTTTTGGCACCTGTTCTCTCTCCCTTTAGTTTATATCCGAGTTTTGAGGACGGTCTCCCTCCCTTTCCTTCCCTATTATTCCCCAGCCATTAAACACTTATCAGCTCTCTGTCTGAGGAAATCTGAGCATGGTTACATTCAGAATTACTTATGTGTTTGTTTATATGATCAAAATGGATGTAAATGTGCTTTATTCTGCAAAGAAAATTGAATACTTGGATGATATGGTTAAGTAGAAATGATACTAATATGTCATTTTGTTTGAAAACAGAGCCAGGTTAACTGTTATTGTATAAAAAAGTCATTATTCTTTTCTTAAAAAAAATCCAAAGAGAAGTCTTTCCAGATATCATATATATTACATTCTAAACAAGGCATATTAGTCGCACTATTACCCAAGAAACAATGAGAGCCACAATCTGATTGATGCAGAGGACATTTACTTAGATACATCTAAAACCAGAGACGGACAGAGAGGAGCAATTATTGGAATGAATATCTGTGTCTTTATTGATCCAATACATTCAAAAAAAGGCTAATCAATGAATTAGTAAACCTCATGTCATCTGAGGTCATGATTTCTATTTCCACTGTTCATAGATTTCAGATTATATAGCAAGGAAAAAAAACTTTCAGGAGGTCTAGGTCCTAATTCTGACTTTATGACCAATTAGTTCTATAGTATTGGGCAACTAATTAAGTTCTGTTGGATTCAGTTTCCCCTTTGCAAAATAAACGGATTGTACTAAAGGACCCCTAAAACCACCTCTGGCATTAGTACTTTAAAATGAGCATGAGTGTTTCTGTGTGTGTGTGTGTGTGTGTGTGTGTGTGTGTGTGTGTGTCTGCACAAAACTAAGATATCCTCATTTCTTTCTATATAAAAATTCCATATAAATGCCTTTTCTCCATGCCTAATAAAACTAGCAATAAGTAGCTGAGTAACCAATGACATTTTCAACTTGTCCATTTGAATTATAAACAAAACACTATGCAGATCTCATTGTTTCAGAGAAGCCTTCAGTTTGTAGGGTATAGGAATGGAACAGCAGAAAAAGTGAGGTATCCATCTCTCAGTCAAACCAAAGCTATCAACAAAATTAGGTTGACATAAATGATAAAGATCTTGGAGCTGCCTGTTAAAAAAGCTCTGGCAGGAAGAAGTGGGAGCTGTGTGCTTTCTCTGGAAGGTCCTTTGCAACAAAAATGGACAGTTTGCCTTGAAAAATTACTTGTATACTTCCAAAGTCGTTTATATAACCAAGTGAAAATATACAGAAATGCTCTAGCTACAGAAAGAAACTAAATGAATAATGGAGGCAATTTTCCAGATATGGGGTCGGGGAACAGAAATGCTAGATGTTTGACTCACTCTGATTGGCATTCAAACTGAGTGATCCATACACTCAATTCCTTATTGCAAAAAGAAGATCCTTGTGTTCTTTAGGGCCTTAGAGAAAGTAAAGAGAACCATGCCAGCCAAGAAGCACTTTAAAGTGCAATAAATGTTCCTTGTGAACTAAATGTACGTAAGAACTTGTGTGGTGGACACAGATATGCTACTGCTGTAATAATTTCTGTTAAATGCCCTAAAAATGATGCAATGTGCTTCTTACTACTGCAGAAATGCTAAAAGTTTATCCATCATCCTTGTTCTTTTCTTTTTTCTATAACCTCTAACTCAACTAGGCTGCTGAAGGCCTCAGGAGCTTCCACTCCAATGTGTCCATTGGAAGGTACCAGATTAGCCCTAGGATTAATGAACTCTAGTCAACACCCATATGTACTTCCCTCCTTGAGAGGCATGGTCAATATCCCCAGGCACCTTCAAGAATTAATTGATCTATTACTAGTTAGATAGGGAAGCATCATGTAGAGGGAGGGAGGAGGGAAGAGGGAGGGCAATTTGGAAGCACTGCCTTCATCAGAGGCATCGCCATGCAAGTAGGCAGTCATGTCCTCCTCCAAGACGACCAATAAGTTCTCTAACTCAAGGAGCGCCACCTAGCCTAGCAGTGCATAGAGTCTTCCTCATATCCAGTGAGGGAGCTGGAGGCAATGTGTTCCATTTTTTACATAAATGTAGCTCTGCGGGGCATGTAAGCTGACTTTGTACTTCTGAACCACACCGAAGCTGAGATAGTCCCTGAGCAAAAATAAACACAACTAGGGGCTTCTGGAAAATAGCTTAGAAGTTAGAGAAGCTTGGATTTTCTCTTTTATTTTAAAAACAACTGCCTTAAAAAAAACATTTATATTATCCTTATTAAAGTCCAATAATTAGTATCGTAAGAAATTGTTAGCACAGGCAATATGAGAGAGGAAAAGTTTGGTTGTTTAGGGAAATGTTAGTTAATCTGGATGCTATAGGTAAAAGATTCACTTCTCTAAGTAGTAGGCTACTTTGTCTGATTTATTCATCCTACATTATCTTTTCAGTCAGAAAGTGGAAAAAGTTGTTTTAGAAGCCTTGCCATCTTTGTTATTGGTCGTTGGACAACAGTTTTGGTATGTGCCAGATATAATTTCTCCAGGTTTTATTCTACTCGCTTTTGTTTGAAAACATTCGGACAGTGAACTGTTATACAATGAAGTGTATCAAAAGTTCTGTATAAAAAGTAGTTTTGTAAGCAAATTATTCAACATGGGACAACTAATCCTTGCCCTTGACACATAACCTGAAAATGCTTGTCTTCCACCCTTTGCTTAATAAGCTGTTTCTTCCACCCAGACTGCTCTTTTGATGATATTCATGGCTGCATAAACAAATCACATTATTAATTCTATCATTTATTCATTCAACAAATATTTATTGAAAGTATACTATGTGCAAGGTACAGTTCTAGATGGTGGGCGATGAACAAGACATAAAAAATCCCTACCCTCATGGAGCTTCTATTCTATTGGAAAGAGATGAATAATATCAACTTTAAATGGCAGTAGCTAGATAAGCCTAGGTGAGAGGAAGTCTCTGTTATTCTTCCCCTGTTGAAGATCCATCTCTGCCATCACATCCTCTCCTCTTCCTCTCCTGACCTCCCATTTTCATTGACCCATTGCACCAGCACTAGGTAGCTAAGGAAGGGGGTGGCCTGGAAACCCCAGGACAGGAAGCAAGAGAAGGAAGACATGGTTAGCTTGTACATGGATAAAGCTAGCTGAACCCTATATCTAACAGTTCCCCCAGAGCAGTGGCTGGAGTAAGAAGTGGGGCCCAGATTATTTGAAGTAATGTACGAAATATATCTGATAAAGCTACAGAAGAAAGTGTTTTAAGGAACAGGAACAATCAATTGCATCCAATGCTGCTGATAAGATGAGGACCATCAGCAACACTGGAGGTCATGGTGACCTTGACAAGAATAGTTCTGTAGTGATGGGAGCCGAAGGCTGATTCATCCACCTAGTCTCACTCCTCCTCCAAATGGCCATGAAAACATAAAACACAAGATAGTAACCTCATCAACTTCTGCCACATAACCTTCAAATCTATCTTGGCAATCATCCTTTGTTTTTCCTTTTAGTTTCAAGGGAGGTGGCAGTTTCCTTCACACGGATCTAAGGGCTATCCTGCCCTATCCCAACTTCTCAGAATCTTCAGCCTCTTCAGTATTCACTTTTCCACCTAGAGGAAGGCTGAGTCCCATTTAGCCAGCAGCCAGTCCAAAAAAAAAAAAAAAAAATAGGAAGAGAGTTTTTTAGATATCTAGAATATAAGGAGCCACCAATAGTTTTTATATAGGACAAAGATATAAACAAATTCGCATTTCAGAAACATGACTCTGGCTGATGAGTAGTGAATGAATTAGTGACTAAAGGTAAGTAGCATAGGGTGTGTTGCTCCAACCCAAGCAATACCTGGTGGCAGCCTTTACTGAGAAAGAGGTGGTAAA
Organism: Pongo abelii; assembly: GCF_028885655.2. Taxonomy (NCBI): domain Eukaryota; kingdom Metazoa; phylum Chordata; class Mammalia; order Primates; family Hominidae; genus Pongo; species Pongo abelii. The sequence continues at coordinate 125,131,439 of NC_071993.2, read as the reverse complement.
CAGGGGTGATATTAATAATATTGAGCAATCAGTGCTCTAGGGTCACTGGCCAATCAAAATGGATGCTAGCTCCAACAACTACTGTAAATGTACTGGCACAGGACCACAGAATATAATCTGCTTGTATACTTAGGAAGGACTGAATAGGTCCTAGAGCAATTGAGAGGTTATAGTTGACAAGATTTGTTTATGGATTGCCTTATTACTTAGGAGGTCAGCAGGACAAGTAGGTCTGCCGAGAGGAGGTGGGCAAAGTTTCAAGTTCGATTTGGGTCAAGCTGAATTCAAGGAATGGTCCAGGCTAGGTGTGGTGGCTCATACCTGTAATCCCAGCACTTTGGGAGGCCAAAGCAGGCAGATCACTTGAGCCTAGCATTGGCAACATGGCAAAATCCCGTCTTTACAAAAAATTTAAAAATTAGCTGGGTGTCATGGCACACGATTGTAGTCCTAGTTACTTGGGAAGCTGAAGTGAGAGGATCACCAAAGCCTGGGAGGTTCAGGCTGCAGTGAGCCATGATTGCACCACTGCACTCCAGAAGCCTGGGCAACAGAGTGAGACCCTGTCTCAAAAAAGGGAGTGTTCCAGACCTGTAAGTGCAAATATCCACTAGGCCTTGGAGAGGGCTGGGCTGGCAATATGGATTTGGGCATCATCAGCATGTGGACAAGTAATGAAAGCCAGGAGAGGGAAGGAGTGCACCAGAGGAAAACCACAGAGTCAGGAGTAAAGAAGGCCAGGGATAGAAACACCAGCCCTTGATGCAGGAGCAGAGGAAGAAGAGGCTTCAAAGAAGTGAGAAAAGGAGGGCAGAGAAGAAGGACAGAAGCCAGGAGAACTCAATGTCAAAGAAGCAAACGGAAAAAGTGTGTCAGGAAGAAGGAAATGGTCAAAGGAGTCTTGTGCCACAAAGAGATCTAGAAAGAGAAGGAAGGAAAGATTCTTTGGGTGGAGCAGCAACAACATCATTGATGCGTTTGGCAAGAGAAGTTTCAGTGTGGTGGTGGAGGTAGAGGACAGACAGCAAGGAGGTGACAGGAAGAGGTAAGAATATGGAAACAGTGAAGTTGGAAGCTCTTTCAAGGTAAGAAGGGGATGGGAAATGAAGTATTAGTTGGAAGGGAACATGGAGCTGGGGAAGACCTGAGCGTGTTGAAATGCTTCCTGTGCTCGTGGATTCCACATCTTTGGTTCATAAATTGGGAAGGCAGTCTGTGTCAGACTCTCTGGTGGCTTCGGGATGGGAAAAACTCGACAGAGAAGGACATATTGAATACCTAGGTGGAAAAGTGAATACTTTTTTCAGTTCTCCTGAAATGTTTTCTTGCTCCCTCCCCACCCAAATCTTGGCTGCTCCTGTCTTCTCTCATAGCATGCTGTACTCCTTGATTGAGACGTCCTTTCTGGCACTCTCTCCTACTTTACCGCATATTCTATCTGTAATCCATGTTGCTAAGCCTTTCAGCCCCACCATTCCAATGACACCACACATGTAAAGGCCACCATATTATCACACCCAGTGATGAGTCTACTATTCTCATGTTCCTGGACTTCTCAGCAACATCTGACACTGTCGGTCACAAATTCTGCCTTGAAATTCTGTGGCTTCCAGGACCACAATGCTGTCTTAATTTTCTTCCTGCCTCCTTTTTAGGTGACTCCTGCTCTTTTACAAGACCTCTGGACTTACTATGCTAGTAGGGGATTGAGTTGGTGGCCCCCAAATTATATGTTCATGCCCTAACCCTAACGCCATGCATAAAGTTAGTATGACCATTAACTTACTTAGAAAAAATGTCTTAGCAGGTGCAATTAAGTTAGGGATCTCTAGATTAATCATCCTAGTTTATCCAGGTGGGCCCTAAATCTAATGACAAATGTCCTTAAAAGAAACAGGAGAAGACATAAACACAAAGGAGAAGGCCATGTAAAGATGGAGGCAGAGATTAGAGCTGTGTAGCTACAAACTAAGGAATGTCCGGAGCCACTAGAAGCTGAAAGAGGCAAGGACGGATTCTCCCCTAGAGCCTCCAGAGGGAGCGTGGCCCTGATGACACCTGGACTTCTGGCTCCTAGAACTGTGAGAGAATAAATTTCTATTGTTTTAATCTACCAAGGTCATAGTAATTTGTTACATTAGCCCTAGGAAACCAATATAATGCTCAAACGGAGTTCTTAATTTCCTCTCCCAAGCCATTTTCTTCCTGGTCTTCCTCATATCAGTCAAGTGTGCAAAAATCCACAAGTTCTTCAGGCCTAAAACCATAGGAGTTATTCTTGGTTCCTCTCTTTTTCTCCCACTTCACATGCCATGCATCAGTTTTATCCTCTCTATTTAAAAAAGTTACCCAAAGCCTGATTATTCCTCATTGCATCCACCATTACTACACAAGTTCAAGCTATTTCTCATCTTTCTTCTAGACTGTTGCTTCAACATGCTAAGTAGTTTCCCTGCTTCTTCCATTCTTAACAATTCCAGCCAACTCTTAAACTCAGATCCCATCACAATTCTGATTAAAACCTTCCAGTAGCTTCCCAAGTTCTTGGACTATGGACTCAAGGGCCCAAATGATCTAGCCCCAGCCACTGTCCAGCTTCCCCTCCACTACTTCCCTTATGGTGACCTCTTGGGCTGCCTATCTGTTCCTCAACATCCCTACGCTCCTCCCTCTCACTGGCATTTGCCATGACATCTGGGTCTTCTGTGGCCAACTTCTCTCATCAGTTAGATCTTTCCCTTCCAGAGCCTTTCCCTAGCCATCCAATCTAAAATAGCCTTCCATGTCTTTTCATCATCTACCCTGCTAAACCAATTTACTTTCTTTGCAGCATTAATGATCTAAAATTGCATTATTATGTATTTACTTGCTTGTTGATTATCTTCCCTACTAGAATGTAAGCTCTGTGAGAGAAAGTGCTTTGCCTATTCATCAAACAACCCCCAGAGTCTGGAACAAAGCTTGTCATGCAGTAGACCCTCAATATATATTGTTTGAGTGATCAGATGAATGCCTTTTAACTGCCTGCTTACCCTCTCCTTCACTGTTGTGTATTCAGTGCTTACCATAGTCCCTGACTGTGTATATGTGATAAACCAATGGGCATATGAATGAGTGAATATTTTCTTGATCACTCCAGCTGAAAGGAATCTCTCCTACCTCTGAACATATACATGCTATTGCTTTATATGTTGACACATGATTGTGCCTTCATGTCAACTCATTTCTCTGTGCCATCTCTCTTTCTCACTATAAACTCCTTTAGCTCAAGATCGTGATCTCTCTCATCTTTATTTCCCACACAACATATTTTGCCATATGTTACAGAGAGCAGCACTTCAGTGGATATTTGGTGATTGACTGACTGAATGAATAAATAAATGAATGATTACAAAGGACACAGTCTGGCAACTTGTAAACTTCCACTTGCTTAAGACTGTTCAGTCCATTCCTACTTGTCCCAGATTCTCTATAGCTCTCCACCAAATCCACCACTTGATATTATCAGAGGATCAAAAAAACTTCACTTCTTCCCTCTGAGCAGTGAATACAAGAGGCAGCAAGTAGCAAAACACTCATGATACCCATGGGTCTATTGGACTCTTTTTTGGCCACTAACCCACTTAATTTGGTGTAGTTTAGCACATTACAAGATTGTTCAAGAGTACTATAAATGATGTCAGACACCATCAGAAACCACTTCAGAAAATCATTGCCTGTAGCTGGATCAAAAGGTGAACACCTGGAAACTAGCAATGCTAGGAAAACAGAATAAATCATGTTTTCTACTCTACCTCTTAGAGATTTACACCTTTTTGCCCTAAAGGATGTCCGTATTTTTAAAACTTTTAGGCTACTATAATATATGCATAAGTCATTTGTACAATAATAAAATATTTGGGTACCTGATTGAAGAGAAATTATTCTGGCTTCTCTCGCTTCTCTTTGCAATTATTCTGAGCAACTTTCAAGTCATTTTATTTATTCTGGTCATTTATTCAGGTTATTTTCATGTGGTACTACTTTCAACAAGTTAAACAAAGACAGCCATATGTATCCAAATAAATAGATAATAATAGTGACATTTGAATGTTCAATGGATTATTGAACTTAGAGTATTTTTAAATGACTTTAAAAAGCAATATGGTAGTATTTAACTGCTTTAAGCACACTAGTTTAAGCAAAATGCAGAGCTCAGAACAATAATACTTTTTTTTCTATCTCAGAGCTGTAAAAACAGGTTGATAAAACAGTTATTGTGTGAATGATAGTTAATGCACTCCAATTTTAATCCAATTATTTATTTCTTTGAGTGTTCAGTTGCTCACTAATGCCTACTTTGTGCCTCACAAAACGGCAAATGTGGTCAAAATGACTCCACCAGGAGAAGATAACTTAAACTAAATTATGAATAGATTCAGCCATTGGGCAACAGCATGTGTCTCCACAGCAGCAACCCTTACCAAAGAGACAGCAAAGCTGAGCTTCCTTAAAGTAGTGTGGGAAAAAGAAAGGAGATGTGGGAAAAATTAAGACTTTTGGTGGGGGGTCATTTTTATAGCTTGAACGTGGTTTATCTGAAATTTTGTGAACTTGATATGCTATTGTGTTCCAGGCTGCAGAGTTCAAAAAGAGATGGTTTGTTTGAAATTATGGCACCAAAATGTGTTTCCACTTAGGATTTTACAAAACAAATGCTTTGGAGATTCAGAGAAGGGGGCAGCATGGAAAGAAATAACTTTCCAATTTTATTTTAACATTAGTTCTTGGCACCCAGAGTAATTTGGTCCCAGTACACTATGACAATCACATCTGTCAAGCCCCTCTGGATTTATCTCAGACTTGAATGGAACACACAAAAATGCCCAGAAGGATTTTGTTCTTCTAGAAAATGAACCTGCTTCGCTTTGAGGACCCTTCTTAAAAGACTGTTACTTCATTCAGCTGTTCCTAGACTGAAAATATTATGAACCACACCCTGGGTTTCCGTGTTCAAAAAATGTAAAATCACAGAATTAATCAACTGAACAAAAATGTCTCCAAGTAGACAGTTTTGTCTCAAGATCTTTTTTTCTGCTATATTGAATGGCCTGCAATACAGTGGATAAAGAAACTGTGTGAGTGTGAGCGTGTATGTGTGTTTCTGTGTGTGTGTGTGTGTGTGTGTGTGTGGTGTGTGTGTATTGGGGGCTGCTTTGTTGTGGCTGTTTCCCCCTCCCTTCTTTGGACCTGAATGAACTAGGAATGCCTTACTGGAGTTAGTTGTTCTCAGCCGTTTCCTCTGCCTCCACACCACGCACAGTCAGAGGGAGCCGGGAAGGAAATAGAGACCTGTTAGAATGTGTTAGTGGGGAGGTAAGCAGGGAACATGCGCACTTTGAAAAAGTCAGTTCTGGCAAGAATTCACCCTTATCCTTTTCAGGATCACTCCCTTACACTGGTAAACTTTTAAAAAGCTGAAAGATAAACCTATAAACAGAAGGTCTTTTTAGAGATATATTTCCTAAACTTGTCATTCACATATGATCTTCATGATTTTAGACATATTCAAGGATCACTACCTATGAATTACTTAATCCTTGTTAGCAAATTTGACTCCTAAAAAAATCTAAATTTATTTGTTTTGTTAAGGGGAAGTTTCTTTCACTATCATACATAGATGTGCTGGTTACATATATATTTATATATTTATTTTAAAAGTACATTTATATATTATGTATATATTATGAAATGTGAATATATAATGTATGCATATTATATGTATGATTATTACATTTATATATAATATATATTTTTCTGAAATAATATGTATTAAGTGTATACAGATATATTTATTTATTTATTTTTTATTTTTATTTTATTTTTGAGATGGAGTCTTGCTCCATTGCCCAGGCTGGAGCCCAGTGGTGTGATCTCAGCTCACTGCACCCTCCGCCTCCCAGGTTCAAGTGATTCTCCCGCCCCAGTCTCATGAGTAGCTGGGCTTACACGCATGAGCCACCACACCAGGCTTATTTTTGTATTTAGTAGAGATTGGGTTTCACCATGTTGGCCAGGCTGGTTTCGAACTCCTGACCTCAGGTGATCCACCCACCTCGGCCTCCCAAAGTGCTGGGATTATAGGCGTGAGCCACCACACCTGGCCTGTTTTTTTTATTTTTTGAGACAGAGTCTTGCTCTGTCATCTAGGCCAGAGTGCAGTGGCACAACCTCAGCTCACTGCAACCTCTGCCTCCTGGTTCAAGTGATCCTCCTGCCTCAGCCTCCCGAGTAGCTGGGATTACAGGCATGAGCCACTGCTCCCGGCTGAGATACATTTATATTTAGAAAAATATTTGCCACCTAAAAGCCACTCACTTTTGGAAACATTGGTTTGAAGTATCCCATAGTTGAATGATTTTGCAAACAAAGATGAGAGGCTCAGACATTGACATGGCACAAACCCACTTGTCAGGAGTATATATAGCTGATGCTGCCTTTCTTTCCTTGGTGACTCTCTTCTCTTTTTCTCTTCCCTTCTGCTTTAAATTATTCCAGCATCCCTTCCCACTGTCATGTTTTCCTCTCCTTCAACCCCTTACCTTGACACACTCCACAGAGACTACATATAACCTTTGTTTTCCAACAAAGCGGGGAAAATACATTCATGTCTCCCAGGGAGAGTAAGCAGTTGGTTCTACAAAAGCGTGGTTTCACTGTGAGAAAGGGACCCCGATGTCCCCACATCCTACCTAACTTCACATTCCTCCATGAAACTGCACGTTAATTATATGAGGTCACCAAAATATTGGAGGCAAGAGATCCTATTCTAAAAGTAAAGACTCTAACACAGTAACTGAAATAATGAATTGAGGCACAGTTTTTATTAAAGAATGATAGGAGATACACCTGTTAACAACAACAAAAAAAGAAATTCTAAGACTATATTTTATGACTGGGTGATCTAATTTGAATATATGTCCCTGCCAAATCTCATGGTGAATTTTAATCCCCAGTGTTGGAGTTGGGGCCTTGTGGGAGGTGTTTGGGTCATGGACATGAATCCCTCGTGGCTTGGTGCTGTCCTCATGATAGTGAAAGAGTTCTCACAAGATCTGGTTGTTTAAGTGTATGGTTCCTTCCCCTGCTCCCAACACACACACACACACACACACACACTCTCTCTCTCTCGCTCCTGCTTTTGCCATGTGACATGCCTGCTCCTGCTTTGCCTTTTTCCATGAGTAAAAGTCCCCTGAGGCCTCTGTAGAAGCTGAGCAGATGCGGTGCCATGCTTGTACAGCCTGCAGAAATGTGAGCCAATTAAACCTCTATTCTTTATAAATTATCCAGTCTCAAGTATTTCTTTATAGGAATGCAAGAACGGTCTAATACAGAAAGTTGGTACCAAGGAATGAGGCATTGCTATAAAGATATCTGAAAATGTGAATGTGACTTTGGAACTGGGTAACAGGTAGAGGTTTGGAGGAGATTGGAGGGCTCAGAAAAAGACGAAAAGATGAAATAAAGTTTGGAATTTCTTAGAGACTGGTTAAATGATTGTAACCAAAATGCTGATGGTGATATGGACAGTGAAGTCCAGGCTGATAAGGTCTCAGATGAAAATGAGGAACTTATTGGGAACCAGAGCAAAGGTCACCTGTGTTATGTCTTAGAAAAGAACTTGGTTGCATTCTATTCATGCCTTTGGATCTGTGGAAGTTTGAACTTCAGAGTGATGATTTAGGCTATCTGGCCAAAGACATTTCTAAGTAACAAAGCAGTCAACATATGACATGGTTGCTTCTAATAGCATACATTCAGATGTGGGAGCAAATAAATGACTTAAAGTTGGAACTTATATCTAAACAGGAATAAGAGCATAAAAGTTTGGAAAATTTGCAGCCTGGTCATGTGGCAAAGAAAGAAAGAGCTTTTTTAGGAGATGAATTCAAGGAGACTGTGGAGCAACCACTTTTTAGAGAGATTTGCACAAGTAAAAAGTAGCCATGTGCTAATAGCCAAGACGATGGGGAAAAGACCTCAAAGGCATTTCAGAGATCTTGGAGGCAGCCCCTCTCATCACAGGACCAGAGACCTAGGAAGACTGAATAGTTTCATGGTCCAGGCCCAGGGACACCCTCCCCACTCACACCTGCACCCCTACCCAACCCCCCCCCCACCCTCCCCCCAGCTTCACACTGTTCTGCACAACCTTGGGGCAATGCTCCCCACATCCTGGCCACTCTGGCTCCATCCTCAGCTCAAAGGGCCCCTGATACAGATCAGGCTGCTGTTTCAGAGGGTGTAAGCCACAAGCTTTGGCAGCTTCCATGCCATGTTAAGCTTGTGGGCATGCAGAGTGCAACAGTGAAGGAGGCTTGGCAGCCTCCATCTAGATTTCAGAGGATGTATGAAAAACCCTGGGCACCCAAGCAAAAGCTTGTTGCAGGGTTAGAGCCCTCATAGAGAACCTCTACTAGGGCAATGCAGAGGGGAAATGTGTGGTTGGAAGCTCCACACAGAGTCCCCACTGGGGCACTGCCTAGTTGAGCTGTGGAAAGGAGGCCACCATCCTCCAGACACCAAAATGGTAGATCTACTAGCAGCTTGCCGTCTGTGCCTGGAAAAGCTGCATGCACTCAACAACCTATGAGAGTTGTTTTGGGGGCTGAACTCTGCAAAGCCATAGTACAGAGGTGCCCAAGCCCTTGGAGCCTACCTTTTGCACCAGTGTGCCCTGGATGTGGCACATGAAGTCAAAGGGGATTATTTTGGAGCTTTAAGATTTAATGACTGCCCTGCTGGGTTTCAAAATTGCATGGGGCCGGTAGCCCCTTTCTTTTGACAGATTTCTCTTTTTTGGAATGAGAATGTTTACCTAATGCCTACGCCCCCATTGTATCTCGGAAGTAAATAACTTGTTTTAATTTTACAGGCTCATACACGGAAGGAACTCATTTCCAGATGAGACTTGGGATTTTTGATTGAGTTGATTCTAGAATGAGTTAAGACCTTGAGGGACTGTTGGAAAAGCATGACTATATTTTCCAATGTGAGAAGGACATGAGGTTAGCGGGGCCAGGGGCAGAAAAATATAGTTTGAATGTCCCCATCAAATCTCATGTTGAACTGTAATCCCCCGTATTGAAGGTGGGGCCTGGCGGGAGGTGTTTAGGTCATGTGGGCAGACCCCTCAGTGGCTTGATAGTGTCCTCATGATAGTAAGTTCTCATGAGATCTGGTTGTTTAAATGTATGGTACCTCCCTCTCAACTCTCTCTCTTGCTTTTGCCATGTGATGTGCTTGTTCCCACTTCGCCTTCCACCGTGAGTTAAAGCTCCCTGAGGCCTCCCTGGAAGTCAAGCAGATCCTGGGAGCCAAGTTTGTACACATCGCGGAACCATAAGTCAATTAAACCTCTTTTCTTCATAAATTGCCTAGCCTCAGCTATTTCTTTATAGCACTGCAAGAATGGTCTAATACACTGGGCAACTGCTCAGCCTCCCATTTCATTTAATTTGAGCATAGATTTAGAAATTCAGGTACAAATGCAGAAAAAGAAAAAGAAAAGAGTATCATTTATTCCCTGTGTTTTTTCTTAATTCAGTTAGAAATGGTTATGTGATAGAAAACAGAAACTTTTCGTTTTGATTTTATTTTTAAAATGAATATTTGACCCAAAAGATATGTCAAAAGCAAACAGTTTTAAAGTACTTAATACTTTTAAACTTAACATTACTTTCTGCTTGGCAGGTTCACTGACACTTTGATGATTTGATGCATAATACAGAAGGTTTTAGTAGGATACAAGGATCTTATTTTATGTAAGACCTAAATAAAATATTCTGCTCATGACAAAAATTGTGATTCAATCAAAAGACAACTGATCCTACCCACTCTGGTCTTATGTTTCCCCATTTGTAAAAGGAGTGGGTCCAATGAGAGGGTCTTCAAGCCCCCCTTCTAACTCTAAAAATTTATAATTCTGAGATCCTGCATTTCCCAAAGATATAAAATGCTTTATCTTAGTGTCGATCAGATAACTAAAGCAAACACGGCCGAGTGCGGTGGCTCAGGCCAGACGTGGTGGCTCACGTCTGTAATCCCAGCACTTTGAGAGGCTGAGGCAGGCGGATCACTTGAGGTCGGGAGTTCAAGACCAGGCTGACCAACATGGAGAAACCCTGTCTCTACTAAAAAAACAAAATTAGCCGGACGTGGTGGCGCATGCCTGTAATCCCAGCTACTCAGGAGGCTGAGGCAGGAGAATTGCTTGAACCCAGGAGGCAGAGGTTGCAGTGAGCCGAGATGGCGCCATTGCACTCCCGCCTGGGCAACAAGAGTAAAACTCTGTCAGAAAAAAAAAAAAAAAAAGAAGAAAACACAAGTTAAAATATCAGAAAAATTATATACTTCTGAGTTTATTAACCAAGCACACTAAATATTTGTGTATTCACAATTTCCCTATCTTAAAATTAACTAAAAGTCCAACATCCAGCCTGGTTAAGTGTCATTTTTTATATTTGTAATTAAAAATAAAACAACTACTCAATGTTATCATGTACCAAAATTGCATGTCAGGAACAAAACATTAGTGAGTTGAATTGTAGTCATCGTATGTGTCATATTTCAGTGCTTGATTCTAGTCTGAGACAGAGACATATATGGCTCTATATCTCTTTAAAATTTTTTAAAAATTGCACGTATGTCTTTTTCTGATTTGATGTAAGGCTTTAATGTTGATATGCTATTTTATAGGCTCCTTAAACTAAAAAAAAAAAAAAAAAACTAGTCTAGATAAAAAACAAACTATATGTCTAAGAAATTTACCCTGAACAAAGGCTGAGAGGGAAAAAAACCTTCATTATTTCAGCTGAAAAATGGCAGATTAGTTCATTGAGTTTTAACCAAGACTGAAACCCAGCGTAAGTTCGGGGTGGGATAAGGTAAGTAGGTACGGGTGTTGGGGGGTGCCTACAAGAGCCCCTTATGGCCCACCTGAGGTCTCAAACTTTTTTACTTTTGAGATTATTTCTAAAAGAGATGAAATATTCTGTTATTCTATTTATTTTGTGCTATAAGCAATAATTTATAAAATATCATTTAAAATACACTAACATTTAGGAAATCTGATTTTGCAATTTTGTTCTTTTTTTATGTATTCAGAAGCCTTGAGAAATGTAGCAGACTTGATGACTTGATTGTGGCTTCATTATTGGTTTCTAGAGCTGCTTATTGGTTATTGACAGAATCTAAGCTCCACAAAACATGGGATGTTTGTCTATTTCACTCATTGCTGTGTCCCCAGTGCCCAGAACAGTCCCTGACACACAGCAGGCACTCAAACAAAATTTGGTTAATAAATAAAGGAAATTAGTATATTTGTGATTTCTGTTTGCAAAATGTCCATTCTCGAGTGAGAGAGAGGACTTTGGGGAAGGCTGCAGGAATTAATTGATAAATAATGTAATATTTCAATCTTTCTATGCAATAGCCCTCAAATTGTGTTCTGATCCATTCTTTAAAGCAAGAAAAAGTGAATATGCAAATACCCAATAAAAGCAGGCAGCAGTAATAGATAATACAAACGAGGATGCAATTTTTAGTTACTTCTCAAACTCTCTCTCTCTCTCACTTTAGGCTGCTTATATTGGTCAGAAGAGAATTGGATGGATGGATGGATGGATGGATGGATGGACAAATAGGTAAGATTGGGAAAGGCTGACTGCTTTATCTCCCCTTTAGAAACTTAATAATTATAGCAATAATAGCTAATACAGGGCATACATGGTGCTTATCTTGTGTCAGGCTCTGTTCTAAGGGCTTTATATATATACGATATATATCAATGGAAGTAATTCTCACAACTACCCTGAGAGATATGCCCTATTTCTGACTCCATTTTGCAGATGAGGAAATTGAGGTGCAGAGATATTGACTTGCCCAAGATCACACACTTAGTCAGTGGTGGAGTCAAAAGTTAGATCACAGTGGGGTCTCTGGAGTCCACACTCCTAACCACTTTGGTATACTGCCTCTAAGACTCAGTAAAGAAACATCTCTAGCTCTCTTTAACCCACTGTTCCCAAAATTATTTGACCACAATGTACCAATCAATATCTCTAGAACATAATCTGGCAAACACAGAAGCATGATATCTGTTTGGTTCCTTACAAGTCAAAATGTTTGACCTTGTAAATAGGGAGATGAGTTATAATCAGAAATGTTCTCCTAATTTTAGGAAAGAGTTAGCATGAATTGAGTTTGAATTCTCAGCTTCCACATGCCATATAACTCACCTATGAAACAAGAGAAGGAGGCAAGACATTCTTTGCCATTTCTTAAAAATGAAACAACTTCTTTGATTGATATTCGTGAGTTGCAAACCAAACAAAACTATGTAAAAAAGTGTGTAGCTGGCAAAACGGCATGACAAATGATACCATGAAGTTCATGAGGAAAGAAAGCTAAGAAATGTTCCATTCTCCAAAGCAATTGAAACCTAGGCTTTACCATTCACTCATGAACCATTCCAGCTGAGAGGTTCTTCTCACAGCCACCAGCAGACCCTGAGTGAACCCTGGTGCAAAATCTAACATAGAACACTGCTGTGTTGTGCATGCCTGCATAGGCCCTCAGGAAGGGGAAATACGTTTGGCTAGGTAAGGATATATTTCTTAGGGAATAGGAAAGACAAGCTTGCCCCTCTGAGAGGCACACAATCCAGGTCTGCCATACAGAAGAAGGAGCTTCGAGCATCTTTATTTTAGCTGCACTGTGAATTCCTGCTCCCATCCACCAATATCAAGTTTAAGGTGGGGAAGGGTGTCAGGTGGGAATGACAGAAGGGCAAGACCCACAGGTAGAAAAAGAAGCTGCCAAGTCACTCCATTCTCACCCCCTGTCACCTGGGGTGGACATCAATGGCAGCTTTGTTTTAAACAAAAGCTTTGGTCAAGCAAAGGCCTTTTGCAATACGCCGACAGCTTTGGTTTAGTTTTACCATTAATCAGTGCTGAATGGAACATGGATTCAATACACTCTCAAAAGGAAAGGGCTTGGTAAGCTGAGGCTTTCTGGGTTTTCTTTGGAACTTTTTTATTAAAATTCTGATTATTGCTGGGTCTACAAATCAGATAGTAAAAGAATCCAGAATATATGGCCATGCTTTATAATGCATAGCATATGAACTAACTTGCAAACCATGCTCTTTTAAATAATGAGTAGAGGAAAACTGGCTTTTAATTATTTTACTGCTAAGCTCTAAAGTTTGTTTTACTAAATATAACTTTTAATGTTATTAATTAACATAACTTTTGAACAAAGGAAATATCTTATGTTGATGACTGTAAAGAATCACACGCATATCCATTCTCATAGTCTTCCAAAGTTAAAGGTACAGTATGAGATACATCATTCAAATACATAATGGACTCCTTGAGTGGTTCAATGGACGGCTTGAATTAATAAAAACATAGGGAAATTATTCTTTAAAACCATGAATTCACAACTACAAAGCCTATTTTTGCTTTGCTATTATTAATACAATAAGAGGTTTGACTTTGACCTTGAAATCATAAACGTGGAAAACATTAACAGTATTATATTGACATGTCTGAGCCTCTCTTTTTCTGTATTAAACTGAGGCTTCTGATAAGTTTGAAGGAGTCCCTATGGCACCAAATAAAACTAAACAATTTATACAGCCTAAGATCAAGGAGGTCTAGTGAACCAAAAGATCCCAGCTCCTTGATAAAAGGAACTCTATTTGAAACCACTGGCAATTATTAATGTTTTAAAACCATAATACAAGAAATCATTCTTGTTAAAAATAAATATTAACCTTTTGGAAAATCTAACCTTTCTAATAATCTATATAACAAGCTTTTCAAAAACATTTCAGATTCGTGTTGATAAAAATGTGTTCATATTATTAACCTAGCCTTTTTCCCTCAACCATGATACATTTAAACTAAGAATGAATTAGAAGGCTGCAATTGTCTTAAATGTAATAGCATATCTATTATAATAAATTGTCTTTTGGAATGTTAATGGTTTTTCCCCAGAAGTATTTAATTTTTTTTTTTTTTTTTGAGATGGAGTCTCGCTCTGTAGCCCAGGCTGGAGAGCAGTGGCACGATCTCGGCTCACTGCAAGCTCCGCCTCCTGGGTTCACGCCATTCTCCTGCCTCAGCTTCCCAAGTAGCTGGGACTACAGGCACCTGCCACGGTGCCTGGCTAATTTTTTGTATTTTTAGTAGAGACGGGGTTTCACCGTGTTAACCAAGATGGTCTTGATCTCCTGACCTCGTGATCCGCCCGCCTCGGCCTCCCAAAGTGCTGGGATTACAGGCGTGAGCCACCGTGCCCAGTCTCAGAAGTATTTAATTCTTAAGATTGGGTTTTGGTAACAAAATAAAATGGGATTTTTGTCTTCCAGATCATCACTTAATCTCCTCTGGGGTAACAGAGCAGCAGTTTGCTATAACCTGTGAGTTCTGCAGGGTTACTCTGTACATCCCTACCAGGGAAACTGCTGTGGTGTCACAGATTACAGTGGAAGACACATGCTGCCTTTCTCTTGTTTTCAATCTAAATAGACCAGTAGCCATGAGCCATGCTTGAGATGGAACATACTCCAGAGATAAGCATGTAACAAAGTGGAGTAGCTAGGAAGCAATTGTCACTGGTTGTGATACTTCAAATCAGTATTCAAGACTAGCTTACCCCAAGTGGGATAACAGGCCTTTTGCAGCCAGAAAAGAATGTGCATGAATCTGAGTGCCTATAAATATTGTTGACTACAGCTTGGTGGTTCTTTGGACGTCATGTTTTCTTTGACTTTCTATTGAAATTACCACTTTGGTAAAGCTTGCAGGATAGACCTTATTTCCAAAAACAGTTTTTGTCAGAGAAATAAAGCAAAAAAAAAAAAAAATTGTGAATCTTAAGAGGTCATTCCTTTTAATCCTGGTTAAGTATAAGCAATTTAGAATATTTAAATGTAGTGATATTTACAAATTATTAGAATGGGCATTAATCCTGTTTAATCTTTAGCGACATTATGGAGGCAGTGCTCCAATAAGAGAAGGAAAGTACTGAGACCATTTTTTAGCTGAAAATGTCACTCAATGAAGGTGAGCTGTCTCCTCAAAACAACAAAATGCAGTTTAAACTGATCTTCAGACTCTCAAAAATGATGTTTTCATTTCAAATATATATATGGTTACAATAATTAATGTGTTCTATTGATTTGCTTGACAACTATTAATGTACCCCATGTTACCAGGATAATCTGAGTCCTTTTGAAACTCCTTAAATGGAAGTATTTTTGAATATCATGAGCTGTAGCTGATGCCAATTTTTGGTCCTATAGAGTAGCTTAATATTCCCAAAAGACTGTTTCTCAATTTGTTTTCGGTTTAAACAATGGGTGTTTAATTTAACTAAGGAAAACCTTAAACTTAAGATTCGATTGTGGCAACACAGAATGAAATGGGATTTTTGTCTTCCAGATAAATAGTCATTAAGTTCAGCTCACAAATCTCTTTAGTCTGTATATAAGTATAGCAAATGTTAATAATTATTTTTAAGTGGGCTTTGAATAATGTTTGGTCTCATTAATTAAACACTTTCAAATATTTAAACTTTGTTTATAAATTTAATAAATTCTATATTTTTAAGTACTTCAATTATCTAAATTATAGAAATTACAGCAGATACTTAAGAAGCTGTTTTATATCTTGTACATTAAACTTAAAGACATTGAAGTTCTCTTAAATGCTCCAATATTGTATATGAGCTTAGTAACATTTCAATTTAAAATCTCAAGTCTAAATAAAGTGATAAACCATCCCTAACTGAAGAGATGTCTGGTATACAGAGCTTTCTATTTTAAAATGAAGACAATTCTGAGCAAATCAGGACAAATTGGTCACCCTAAGTCAAAATCACACAATTACAAATTTTCAACTGAAGTCGTAAGACTGTCATTCCAAAAAGACAAATTTGTAAAATAAGAAATATGAACAGCTTTCTTCTTAACCCCCAAATATTATTACTTCCATTTTAATTATTGCAATCCTTCCTACACTTAATTCTAAATCTCCCCAGAGCTAAAAGATTCTTTCCCACTAAAGGAAACCTGTTACCATGCCATGTAATTTAGGTCACATGTGCATAGAGATTTTGGCCCACATAGGGACTAGACTTGTTAAAGACCCTGATGAGTTTCACTGAACTTTGTTTCATGGTTGAAATGTCATGGACTTCTAAATATGAAGGTGAGCTCAACATCACTAATCATTAGGGAAACGCGAGTCAAAACCATAATGATATATCACTTCATACCGATTAAAAGGGCTACTATTAAAAAAACAGAAAATGTTGGCAAGAATGTAGAGAAATTGGAACCCTATGCACTGTTGGTGGGAATGCAAAATAGTGCAGCTGCTATGGAAAATAGTATAGCAGTCCCTCAGAAAATATAATTACCATATGATCCAGCAATTCCACTTCTGGGAATATACCCGAAAGAATGGAATTAGCTGGGTGTGGTGTCACATGCCTGAAGTCCTAGCTACTCAGGAGGCTGAGGGAGGAGGATCACTTGAGCCCAGGAGTTTCAGGCTGCAAAGTGCTAGGATTGCACCCCTGCACTCCAGGCTGGGAAACAGAGAGAGACCCTGTCTCTGAAAAAAAAAAAAAAAAAAGAAGAGGAAAGCCGAATCTCCAAGAGACATTTGTACAGCCATGTTCATAGCAACAATGTTCACAATAGCCAAAAGGTAGAAGCAATTTATGTGTCCACTGATGAATGAATGGATAAGCAAAATGTAGGATATACATTCAATGGCTATAAAAAGGAAGGAAATTCTGATACATACTACAACATAGGTGAACTTTGAGACATTATGCTAAGTGAAACGTCATTCACAAAAAGACAAATACTGCATGATTCCACTCATGTGAAGTACCTAGAGGAGTCAAATTCATGGAGACAGAAAGCAAAATGGTGGTTGCCAGGGGCTAGGGATGCAGGGGAATGTGGAATTTTTTTTTAATGGGTACAGAGTTTTAGAGTTGTAAGATGAAGAGTTCTGGAGAATGGTTGTACAACAGTGTGAGTGTGCTTAACACTACTGAACACTACTACACTTAAAAATGGTTCATATGGGCCGGGCACAATGGCTCACGCCTGTAATTCCAGCACTTTGGGAGGCCGAGGCAGGATCACCTGAGGTCAGGAGTTCAAGACCAGCCCGGTCAACATGGTGAAACACGTCTCTACTAAAAATACAAAAATTAGCCAGGTGTGGTGGCATGTGCCTGTAGTCCCAGGTACTCGGGCAGGTGAAGCAGGAGAAGTGCTTGAGCCCGGGAGGTGGAGGTTGCAGTGAACCAAGATGATGCCAATGCACTCCAGTCTGGGTGATAAAGCCAGACTCCATCTCAAAAAAAAAAAAAAAGCTTAATATGGTAAAACTTATGTGGCATGTAGTTTATCACAATTACAGTAATTTAAAAAATCAAAAAGTTTGGTAACAACAAGTATTGATGAGGATATGTAGAAATTAGAACTCTCTCATACATTGCTGGTGGGAAGGTAAAATAGTGCAGCCACTTTGAAAAATAGTTCAGTCATTCCTTAAATGATTAGATGTAGAGTCATCATATGACCTAGCAATTCCACTACTAGGTATACACCCAAGAGAAATGAACACATGTGTTCATGTAGAAACTTACACATGAATGTTTATAACAGTATTATTCAGAATATTCAAAAGGTGGAAACAACCCAAATGCTTGTCAATAGGCAAATGGACAAACAAAATGTGGCATATAATGGAATATTATTTGGCTCTAAAAACTCATGAACAAACTTCTGGTTTCCGGTTCTAACAAGAACCTGATTCCCAGGTTCTAACAGTGGAGATCGAGAAAAAACCCCCTCATGCTTCTGGCAGGGGGAGGAGAAAAGGAACTATTTTGGAGTATGCAGAGCACTCTGTTTTTCTTAATAAGACCTGCCCTGAAAAGAAACTATTTTACCAGAGCCTAACCAACCTAGATGTAAAGAAATGCTCAACTCCAGCCCCCTCTATGGCACCTACGGCGGTGGAAGTTTGGCAGGGTTACTGGGAAGCATTTGTGAAGTTCACAACCCAGGGACCCAGGCTCACTAAAAGACCAATGCTGAATCATACATGGTACTATATAATGTTTTATCTCCCCTCTACACCATATTATCACATTACTAAAGGCCTATTTACTGCAGTTCCTTGTACCCAGTACATTACCTCTCGCTTTCAAAAATTGCAAGGCATACTAAAAGGCAAAAAAAAAACAAAAACATAGTTTGAAGAGAAAGAGCAAACATCAAAACCAGACTCAAATATGGCAAGAATGTCAGAATTATCAGCCTGGAAATTTAAGACAATTATGATTAATATACTAAGGGCTCTAATGGAAAAAGCAGACAACACACAAGAATATGTGGATAACGTAATCAGAGAGACGGAAGTTCTAGGAAAGAATAAAAAAGAAACGATACAGAGCAAAACACCGTGACAGAAGTGAAGACTGCTTTTGATGGGCTCATTAGTAGACCGGACATGGCTAAGCAGAGTCTCTGAGCTTGAGGATGTGTCAACAGAAACTTTCAAAATTGAAGAGCAAAGGCAAAGAAGACTGAAAAAAATGGAATAGAATATCAAAGGATGGTAGGACAACTATCAATGTAACATGTGCATGATGTGCATGATGTGCATGACAGGAATAGCAGAAGGAGAAGAAAGGAAGGAATGGAAGAAATATTTGAGGCAATAATGACTGTGAATTTCCTTGAATTAATGTCGGACGCCAAACTACAGACCCAGGGAGTTCCAAGTACACCAGGCAGAATACATGCCAAAAAGAATACACCTAGGCTTATCATATTGAAACTGCAGAAAACCACAGATAAATAAATCTTAAAAGGAGCCAGAATAAAAATGAAGTATTGATATGTGCTACAACATAGATGAACCTTGAAAACGCACTTAGTGAAATAAGTTAGTTACACAAGACCACATATTATATGACTTCATTCATTTGAAGGTCCAGAGCAGGAAAGTTTATAGAGACAGAAAGTAGATTAGTGGTGACTTACGGCTGGGGGGAGAAAGATGCAGTGATAGGGGAAAGGTAGCTATAGGGTATAGGATTTCTTTTTGAGGTGAAAATGTTCTAAACTGACAGTAGTGATGGTAGCATATATCTGTGAATATACTAACAACCACTAAATTGTATATTTCAAATGGATGAATTGTATGGTAAGAGAACTATATATCAAAAAGGCTATTAAGTTTTTTAATGTGAAAGTAGTTGGTCTCAGAGTTCACATTGCCTAGTTCTTTGTTTACTCACAGAGACCTGTAACTCTTACCCAGTTTGAACCCTTGCTTGAATTTTGCGTTTCTTTGACTTTTAGGATGTGTCGAATTCTAAAGACCTTTGGCTCCGATGAAGGCCTTAGATTTGCAAATGTATTTTCTATCTGACCTGATGAAATCTTGCATTCTTTTATAGTCTTAGGACCATCCAGCCCTTAGGGATATTTAAAATGATATCCAAAGAATTCTGGAGACCTCTTCTAGCTTGTCATCACCATACGCAAGACCTTTCTACTGCCAATTGTGACATTGGTGACAGTATGACTATTCCTAGCATGTTTTTCTATGGCTGAATAATTTATAAATAATAAAAAGTCTCTGAATCACCAATTTACCAAATTTATAAAATTTACTAAAATTACTTGAAATTTGATGATTTTGCCTAGCATAAAGTTTATGTAAATTAATCACGGGGATGGTGATTTATCAGAGATGTTTTTTATAGCTTAACAGGAGAGTTAAATTTGTCAAAAGCTAGAGATCATAAAACTATTCAGTCTTATGAATAATATTTAATGTTCAGAAAAGGAACCAAAATTTTCAGCAATTCATAATAAATCAGTACACAGATACAGGTAACTGCAGGATTTATGACTTTTAATTTACATAGGAATTTTGTAGTTCATACTGTTATGAACTGAACTGTGTCTCCTCCAAATTTGTACATTGACGCTCCAATCCCCAAGGTGACTGTATTTGAAGATTGGGCCTTTAAGAAGGTAATTAAGGTTAGATGAGCTCAAAAGGATGGGGGGCTCTAATTTACTAGAACTGGTATCCTTACAAGGTGTTGAAGACACATCAGAAATGCTCACACAGAGAGGAAAGACCATGTAAGGAGACAGAGAAAGCAGACCATTCACAAGGCTGCATGGGAGGTGTCACCAGGAACCAACCCTGCTGGCACCTTGAACTTGGACTTCCAGCCTACAGGAACTATAAGAAAATAAATTGTTGTTTGAGTCACCCAGTCTGTAGTATTCTCTTATGGCATCCTAAGCAGACTAATACACTACCAATTTTTCAAAACGATTTTGATGCCATTTTCTATTTCAACAGACAAAGAGTCTGTTGAAAATGCTAAAGAAGCATTTTTTAAGATTATTTCACCAATTTCCCAAGTGGTATAGCAACTTCAACTTATTGTTTTTAATAAGTTAGAGGCCAGAATTTAATTTGCAATATGGTAGCTCCTGTATCTTTCTAGTTATTTTACATTTGTGTCTTTATTCACCTTATTGCATTCCTCAGGGATTTGCAACAATTTTACTCTTTCTTGCATAATTCTTTATGGCTAATGCATTTCAAATTTGAAGTTCTATTTACAATAGGTACGGTAATCCCTTCTCAGAATCTTCACTTCACTGCTGCATGTAGAACATGCTATCAAGAAGACATAGCCCCTGTTAGAAAGCAAGATTTCAGCAAATTGTGTGGCTGAACTGTTCAATAGTTATCAAAGTGTTGGTTTTAGTTCAGCTTTAGTTCTGCTGTATTCTTTTCACTCTAGTCATTTGTAGTGGACTTGTCAGTTCAGTAAAATGTTAAGTTCATGTGCATTTAATATTTGAGACATTGGGCACTTCTCAAATGTTTAAAATGTGTACAAATGTTCATATTGAATTGGGTTGATTAATTGGTAAATTAAGAAAAGTGCAGAAGGCTGGACTAAAAATATGTTGGAAAAAAACCCATCCCATTGTTTATATATCATAAGACATTCAATACAATTATATTTGTAGTTGAAAATATTTACTTTAAAATTTTTGATTTCCCAAAGTGAGAGTATGATAAAACCTGTGATAGTCTAGCTTGGCTAACCACTGGGCTGCAGAAAACTAAAGCTCAATGAAAGCTCCGAGAAAAGAGTCCCTATGAGTGTTGCAACTATCTCATGCATCATGGTTACTGATTATATTAGACAACATTAATGGAAGCAATGTGATTTTCAGCAAATTACTCATTCAACAAATGGATTTTCCAGCAAGTTGATTTTCTCCTCTCCCTTTTTGAATATATGTGTGCCACAAATATGCATCCATACAGAAGTTTTAGCAGTAAGGTAAATGCATTCAGGAACTGAGTTTTTTACAACGTGTTATTTCCATAGTTGAAACAGAGGAAACAGCCTCTCTATCAACTAAGATGATACATTTGCCATCTGAAGAGACAACTATCAAGTTTGCAAAGTTTTTAAGCTTAACTGAGGTTACTAGTGACAAATTTAATCTCATTGGAAACCTTTTTGGTGTTCTATCCTAACTAGAAAGATGGCTTTATTCAGCTGGACATTTTAAAGCACTTAGGAAAACAGCTACTTGACATTTAACATTTTTCCCTCTTGAAAACAAATTTATCTTTATAAGAGTTTGAAGTGATAAATATACTGAATGTAAATGAATACTTCACATGGTTATCCACCCTGCTCCATTAATGTGTAATAAATAGATGTTTTAAATATTTGCTCCTAAAGGTCTCTTCTTGAACTTAAGCGTAAGTTATCTAAACAGATGAAAAAAGATTTATAGTTATGAAGAGGCCTATATGTCAAGGAAAGTTTTATGATATGTTCTATAATAAATTAGCAATAAATGGATACAGGTGACTGTGGAATTTATGACCTTTAATGCTTTAATACTGCACTAAAGAAAAACTAATTATTAAGGTCCTAAAGGGTAATAAAAGAATACCATATACAAATTGTCAAATTAAGGCATTAGTGCTAGGTATTTGAGGTAGGTGCTTTTTATTGTGGCTCAGCTGGAGAGGTAGATGCAAATAAATGCAAGAAAACTCAATGCTATTGAGTAGTAGAAAAGCAACAACAGTCAGGTTTTCCAGCTGAAATTAAAGGATTCCTTCTCCATTTTTTTTTCTGCTGCTTAAAAATAATCATTCAGCACTTTAGTGAAGTGCTATTTTTACTGCAAAAAAAGAATAATTTTATTAGATTCTCACTTTGCATTTGAGTATTTTCTCCCAAGTGCCCATGAAGATGCTTGAATACAAGAGGTCCCAGCAAAAGTTATCTGACAAAAAAATCAAATTTAAGTTACTTACAGGTTTTAGAACTGTCCTTTCTGTAAGAAATTGCAATTAAAGCACTAGTTGTAGTGAGGCATCTCCACTTTCATCTTTAGTTTTTCATAAGAAAAAAAAAGAACTCACCCGTTTATTCCTAATTTGAACCTCACCAGGAGGTAGATGAGTTTATTTCCTAGAGGGAAGAGGCTATTGTGAAAGTCAGCCTCTGAAGTGATCTTCCAGTATCCAGTCTTTCACCCTTCTAATCCATTCTCCACACTAACTCCAGAATAGTCTTTATTGTCTTTATTTTTAGGGGAAAAATGTGATTATATCACATCCCTACTTAAAATCTTTTGATGGCCTCCAGCTGCTTAGCCCCAACTCCTTGGCAAGGCGTTTGTTGCCCTTTGTGATCCAGCTCCCACCTATCTCTCCAGCCACGTTCCCTCCCGTAACCCTCTGTTCTGATGCAGACCACTGGCCATGCTTGCAGGGCACGCTCCTGACTCCCGGTGTTTATAGCCTTTGTTTCTGCTGCTTAAACGCCCTTTCTCCTGATTCTCCCTTTTCTTCCAAGGAACAGCTCAGATGTCACTTCATGTGTAAAAATTGTCCTGTCGCAATCGGTTGCTTTCTCAATGCTTCTGTAGCACTGCATCCCTTTCCTTACATGTGGTTCACTGTGTAGGTCTCTGTCTTGTTACTCAATTGAAAATCGTGGATGGCAGGGATTTCATTTTCCATCTTTTCATTTCTAGCTTCTAAGTTTATAGAGACATAATAGTGCCCAGTAAAGGTTTATTGGATAAAAAAGCTGGGGAAAGGGTATTAAAAGGGGGAAAGGTAATGGGAGATGGACTGTGAGCCCGAGAGATGGGTTGGTAAACTTTTCTTCCTCTTAGGTGGCCAGGCAGTCAGCACCATCACCAGAATCTTCAAACGTTACAGTGGCTCTCTGTGGCTCAAAGCCTGTCTTCCATCTCTCAGAAAATCCCGTCCACCACCTTCTGAGTTTAAATGAATATGTTTACGATGACTCTATTCAAATAAAATAAATGATGTAAAACGTAGAATGTAAAGAGGTACCTCAGCGAGTTTCTCTGTGGTGATGCAACAGCTCTGTATCAAACAATGATGATGGCTACATGAATCTGTCCACCTGGTTCTCTCCCACCCACTACTAGTCACATGCAAAAGACAGGAAGCTTTCCAACAGTTGGATATGCAACAAGCAGATCTTATCTACGGTGGTTTAAAGAGGATAATTGTATCGAGTGAAAGGTTAGACTAGTTCAGTGATTTTTAAAACAAATAGACTCTGCTAGTATAATACGAAGATTTCAGATGTCTGCTGCAAAATTAGAAGAGGACAACAGAGTAAACTAGTCATTTTAAAGTTGATCTATCAATTTTAAGAAAAGATCAATCTTTCATCCTGACATTATGTCCTCCGAATTTTGTTTGTGCACGTTGAACTTCATTTATAAACCCTATTTTTGTTTTGCACTGCATTTTATGAAATAATGATGATAGTAAATGATTGTCTAAATTTACTTAGCAACATTTAAAACTGGCAATTCTAAGACCCCTCCCCATTTTTTCTTATAATTCCACCAATTTCTGAAATCCAAAATCCATATTAAAGCATATTAACTATGCTTTAAAAATTCTAATAATTTTTCATTCACTTAGTCATCTATCCAGGGCCTATTATTTGCAAAGCACAGTCCTCAGCAGTATGGGATTCTGCCTTCTAATAATAGAAGATAAGACAGGTACAGAATATGAAGCAAAGCAGAAAGTGAAAAGTGCTGTGTGAAGTTTGGAAAATGAGCTGGAAATTTATTCAGATACCTGCAAACATGGGTAAAGCGGGAAATGGTGAGGACCAAGATGTCAAGTGGCATGGGAGTCACTGGCTAGACCTTTCTATAGAAAAGAAGCCTCATATCAAAACTGACAAGAATGGAGGCTGGGAAAAGGCAATGATTATTAAGCTTGAAATAAACATGCACTATACTCAAGCAACTGTAAAGGGACACAGCCAGGAACCAGAATACATGTCTCAGGGGAGTCTGCAGAGCATGAAGGAAATAAAGTCATTTATCTTTGAGCAGTTTAGCAATCAAACTTTTTACCATGCTGAATCTGAAAAACTACTGAGTCTGACCAAATCATTATTTGATAATACATTTTTTAAAGCTGAATCCTTAGTCAATACCCTAAAAAAAAAGCAGTACCTCATTGTATGGATTACATAAACGATGAGCAAAAGGAAAAAGTGAAGAAAGGGAAAGAAGGACAATGTGAAATAAAAGACAATCACAGAAGTGACCACAGCAAATAGGGTGAAGGCAGAGAAAGGATGGTGATGGAAGACTCAGAAATTCCTCCTGAACAGAAGGTTTTGTTTTCTCGCTTTATATATATATATATATATATACACATACGTATTTATTATACTTTAAGTTCTAGGGTACACGTGCACAACGTGCAGGTTTGTTACATATTATCCCTCCCCCCACCCCCACCCCACAACAGGCCCCGGTGTGTGATGTTCCCCTTCCTGTGTCCAAGTGTTCTCATTGTTCAATTCCCACCTATGAGTGAGAACATGCGGTGTTTGTTTTTTGTCCTTGTGATAGTTTGCTAAGAATGATGCTTTCCAGGTTCATCCATGTCCCTACAAAGGACATGAACTCATCATTTTTTATGGCTGCACAGTATTCCATGGTGTATATGTGCCACATTTTCTTAATCCAGTCTATCATTGTTCGACATTTGGGTTGGTTCCAAGTCTTTGCTATTGTGAGTAGTGCAGCAGTAAACATATGTGTGCATGTGTCTTTATAGCAGCATGATTTATATTCCAGTAATGGGATGGCTGGGTTAAATGGTATTTCTAGTTCTAGATCCCTGAGGAATCGCCACACCATCTTCCACAATGGTTGAACTAGTTTACAGTCCTACCAACAGTGTAAAAGTGTTCCTATTTCTCCACATCCTCTCCAGCACTTGTTGTTTCCTGACTTTTTAATGATCGCCATTCTAACTGGTGTGAGATGATATCTCATTGTGGTTTTGATTTGCATTTCTCTGATGGCCAGTGATGATGAGCATTTTTTCGTGTGTCTGTTGGCTGCATAAATGTCTTCTTTTGAGAAGTGTCTGTTCATATCCTTCACCCACTTGTTGATGGGGTTGTTTTTTTCTTGTAAATTTGTTTGAGTTCTTTGTAGATTCTCGATATTAGCCCTTTGTCAGATGAGCAGATTGCAAAAATTTTCTCCCATTCTGTAGGTTGCCTGTTCACTCTGATGGTAGTTTCTCTTGCTGTGCAGAAGCTCTTTAGTTTAATTAGATCCCATTTGTCAATTTTCGCTTTTGCTGACATTGCTTTTGGTGTTTTAGACATGAAGTCCTTGCCCATGCCTATGTCCTGAATGGTATTGCCTAGGTTTTCTTCTAGGGTTTTTATGGTTTTATGTCTAACATTTAAGTCTTTAATCCATCTTGAATTAATTTTTGCATAAGGTGTAAGGAAGGGATCCAGTTTCAGCTTTCTACATATGGCTAGCCAGTTTTCCCAGCACCATTTGTTAAATAGGGAATCCTTTCCCCATTTCTTGTTTTTGTCTTTCTTCACAGAACTGGAAAAACTACTTTAAAGTTCATATGGAACCAAAAAAGAGCCCGCATTGCCAAGTCAATCCTAAGCCAAAAGAACAAAGCCGGAGGCATCATGCTACCTGACTTCAAACTATACTACAAGGCTACAGTAACCAAAACAGCATGGTACTGGTACCAAAACAGAGATATAGACCAATGGAACAGAACAGAGCCCTCAGAAATAATATCACACACCTACAACTATCTGATCTTTGTTTTCTCACTTTTTAAAGTCACTTAGATCTACATTTACGAAACATACAAGTAATTGTGCATTTAAAAGCTCTAGAGTAGATGCTGTATTTGTTTCAGTGTCTGCACAGGTAAAATACCAATAACCAGACTCATAATTAATTATGCTAGGTGTTTCATGCAATATAGTTCCAGGAGTTTTAAAGCTTGATCTAATAGTTTTCCCCAGTTTCTAATGATTTTCTCTATTACAGTAATAATATAAAAGCAAAATATTGAGACTACATTTTAAGAGCTAGAAAAACATAAGCATTTTCTGTATCATATAGTATTATATGTATTACTCCATAGCACATTTTTCTAACATGATTATTTATAGTGCCAAAGAACTAATAATTCAATCTCTAGTCCTTACTATTTTTGTTCCTAATGATGTCTATGTATATTTCAAATGTGGGTGCTACATTAGTTATCTATTGCTGTGTAACAAACTACTGCAGACTTAGCAGCTAAAACAACACACATTTACTACCTTAAAGCATCTGTGGTTCAGGGGTCTGTGCATAGCTTATGTGGGTCCTCTGTTAAAAGTTTCACAAGGCTACAATCAAGGTATTGGCTAAGCTGCATTCTTATCTGGAGATCCGACCGAGGAAAAATCTGCTTCCAAGCTCCTTCAGATTGTTGGCAAAATTCATCCCCTTGTGGTTGCAGGACTGAGGCCCTCAGGTTGTAGAGGCCACCCACTGTTCCCTACCACATGGACCTCTCCATGGGCAGCTCATAACATGCCAGCTTATTTCTTCATGAGCAGCATGAGAGTGAGAGCTAGCAAGTTGGAGCCTTATATAATGTGATGTAATCATGGGAGTGACAGCCCATCACCATTGCTGTGTCCTAATGGTTAGAAACAAGTCATAGGACCTGCCCACACTCAAAGGGAGGGCGTTATACAAGGGAGTGGACACCAAAAAGCAGAGTTCATTGGGGGTCACTTTAGGGTCTGTGTGCCACAGGTGCTAAAGTAAACTTTTCATATTTGGGGTACCTTTTCACATGCCAAAAATAGACATAATTTCCTCTGAATATATGAAGATAAAACTTAGACATAATTTTGGGCAAGCACAGTGGCTTATGCCTATAATTGGAGCACTTTGGGAAGCTGAGGTGTGAGGATCACTTGAGGCTAGGAGTTTGAGAGCAGCCTGGGCAACATAGTGAGACCTCATCTCTACTAAAAACACAAAAATTAGCCAGCATGGTGGTGTGTGTTTGTAGTCCCAGCTACTCTGGAGGCTGAGGTGGGAGGATGGCTTGAGCCCAGGAGTTCAAGGTTAAAGTGAGTTGTGATGGCACCACCGCACTCCAGCCTAGGTGACAGAGTGAGACCCTATCTCTAAAAAAAAACAGAAAGATATAATTTAAGAGATGAAGGTGATAATGCGAAATAGCATTCTAAAGGGAGGGAAACATTTAAAATAAAGAGAAAAAAGTTATAAGGTACTTTTTGTCAACTCAGAATAAAATAAATAAAATTCAAGCTTATGTTTTAAAATTATTTAAATAATAATTAATGTGGAACTGAATAAATAAGTAAAATGAAAACTAATTAAATAATTTGTGAACTGAACGAATAGTTAGCTAGCTGCTTTCTTGAAATTTTAAGTGCTAGCAATGTTGTTACATGCTAAAACAGGATTCAGAAATAAAGCTCAAAAAAAAAGCAACAGACTGGAAGAAAATATTTGCCACATATTTAACAGAGACTTAATATCCAAAATACATAGAAAGTGTCAACAAGTCACTAAAGAAAAAACAAACAACCCCAAAGAAAAATGTACAAAAAATGGAATAGGCAATTCAGGAAAAAACATAATTAGTAAATAAAGAAATAAACACACAATTGACCATATAATTAAGTAAATAAATATTAGAAAAATAATGAAATATAAATGTCCACTCCCACAGCTGGAAAGATAAAACAAAAATGTTTATAATATCAGGAGCTTTCAAGGATGTGAGAAAATAGGTATGCTTATATATTTAATGAAAAGATAAATAAGCTTTTTGGAAGGCAATTTAGTAAAACCTATAACACTTTTAAAAGGCTTACTATTTGACTCAGCAATTCCATTTCTGGGAAGCTATCCCAGAGAAACACTGTCACTTTTTTAAAAGTAATATACAAGAATATTCATTGTAGCACTTTTATAACAGTGAAACCCTGAAAATAAATGTAGTAAAATAGGAAACTGAAATATGATATAACCATGCTATGAAATTCTATGTAGCCACTTTAAAAAAAAGAAAAAGGTGACATGTTTAAAAAGAGCTCATGGCATATTGAGTGAAAAACAGGCTGAAGCGCAACAGATAAATTATGATCTTATTTATGTAAACAATATATGTACAGGTTTGTAAACATATGCGTGAAATCCACAGAAAAGACTGAAAGAATGCACATCCAACTCTTGACCATCATTTCTTTGGCAAGACATAGGAGGGAGTCAGAGAGACTGTCATGCTGTGTGTGTGTGACTTGATTTGTTTGGCTCATGTGAGCTGAGAATGCACAATGAGAATAGAAATAAATGAAGCGGTATCATCTTTGTCTTTGCCACTCTAAATGGAAAAAGCAGTTGAATAACAAAAAAATTAACAAATATTTTTAAAAAATCAACCACCTAAATTACTTTGTGCCCTTCCTTTCCACTAACTAACTGAGCTAATTTTCTGGCTTATGATAAATGTAAAAAAAGATTCAAAATTAACAAGAAACTTCTCTCTCTCTCTCTCTCTATCTATCTATCAATCATCAATCTAACAATTCTCTAACCCTGCTATTTATACACCCTATTTGTTCTTGATAGTTTATACTAGTTCATTCTGGTCCTAAAATGTTTACCTTTTCCCTCTCCGAAGGTTTATTTTCCAAAATTCATGACATAACAAGAAATAGAAGGCCTGCGTCAATATAGCTGAGGATTTTAGCATCATCTGGAAAACCTTTCTAGCCTATGTTCAGCTTCGCCATATAAAAGCTGCCAGTAGCTCTATTTTCTTAGCAAAATGATAACAAGCTGTAAAGGGTTTACCACACAATTCTGATTTATTTTATCACAGTGAAGGACTTTTTAATGCTATCTTGTGTCACTTTTTGCTGATATGAGTGTTACAGTAGTCAGTGCATTTTATTATAATACAAGTTTTATGGAGAGCAGCAAATATCTTTTTTTTTTTAAAAAAAAAGGTTAATCATACTTCTTTTACATCAAAAAAGCAAACAAAAGAGCTTAAAAATTAAACCAAAAATTAAAAGCATATGGTATGGGGTCTTTGCATTGGATTGGGTAAATGTATATATAAATTATACTTCGACCTGAAGGGTCTCCTTGCCCATTTTTATTTTATGATTACCTCAAGTCAATGTGGTGCTGTGTAAAAGCTCACCTATGCTGTAGTCATTCCATAAACTCCATGAAATAAAACACATCTTTCTGGCTCAATGAAGTTCAGAAAGCTTGGGTCTTCACTCCTATAAATGTATCATATTGCATTTACTGGCTAATAAAGTCTCCAAGAACAAGATTGCCATTCTTTTCACAACTTGATCCTTTACAAATTTACAAATGTAATGCTTTAACCTACTTGAACTCAACTCTGGCTTATGGAGGAAGATGGAACCAAGGGAGGGTGTCTGTTCCCAGTTAGCAGGGCTCCAGCAGCCAGACCAGGAGGGGCAGCCTCATGCCTGAGGGGTGTGCCTGGCCTCTGATAGAGGTTTGTGTAGCTTGAGTTAATGAGGTTAATGAACCAAGGTCAAAACAAGAAGACAAAAGGAGAAAGTGGGCACTGAGAAGGCACAAAACCGGGACCTGGTACCAGAAGGCTAGGTCACGAGGTAAGGGCGAGATCTGTTATCAGGCTAGAAGCCAACTCCCTGAAAACCAAACAGAGATAAGAGCTGAAGGACAGGTAACATTCTTTAGACACTAGGTGTTCGTTCTTTCTTAGGCATCAAATGGTTAGAGGAAATTTCTCTGCAGAGCTTCTGTATTTAAACATTCTTAGCCATCCCACCTGAGGAGGTTGTGATAGTCAAGTGGCCTAGAGGTTCTGCAATAACAAGTTCTTGCTCATTCAAAGCCCATTCAGGGAAATTCATTTTAATTTATTTCCTTAAAGGATATAGTTTAGACATAGAAGCTCCAAAGGTAGTATAAATATGTAAGGAAAAACTACAACAACATTGGAGGCAGTAACTTGAATGTGACCTTGAATAAAAGAAGTTTTTTTAATCAAACGATAAAATGTTTTGCCTACACAACTCAGAGCATTCTGAACTAGGAAAAGCAAAATAAGTTTGTGTAGGAAGGAGCGGGTGGGTGGAGAAAAGAAAGACTAAAGAAAAGAGAAGACTTAAGAGGTAGTGGGGAGGAGGGGTGAAGGGTCCCCTCTGAGCAGCAGGGCTACACACTTCACTCACAAGGTAGAAGAATCTATTCCCATTGCAGGCTCAAAGGTTTGAAAATTATCCTTGTGCAAAGCTGGATATTTTCTGAATGTCCTGGATGTTTGACATTGAGTCTATTAACTTGGTCAAATGGATAAAGTTGTTTGCTAAATAATTCAGAGAATCGCTTTAGTTTCAGTGACAACCACAAAAATACCAAGCGTACATGATCTAGGTAATTTCAAATCAAGGCATTTGTGCCTAGAGTAATTGCCTCGTTTTCCATTTCACTCTGCTAGTTGATCTGCACTGGAAGCATAGAACAGATGGCTTTTCAAGTCTGAAATGTGTATACCCCTTTTGTATCGATGTATTTACCAGGGACAACACACCGACTACTAGTGGTTAGAGCCACCTCTACCTGCTTCTCTGCCTTCCCAAAGAAAACACAGACCATGATCCCCACCCCACTGGTGACAGTAGAGTCTGTCACTGTTTCCCGAATCGTCTAAACCACTGAAAGCACTCAGTGACCACTGGCCACCTGTGCTCAGTTCCGCCATCTTAAAACAATTTAGAATCTTATTGAAAGCAAATCATTTTAATCAAAATGGTGGTAGCTCTGGCTCTCCTTAGATGAATGTGGGAACCTAAGGAAATAACATCGTGTAAGGTCCCCACTTGCTAACATTTTTATCCAACTGAAAAATCAAATTACATGACCCTTTGTGGTAGCGCTAAAGAATAAGAGAAGGGCGGTCTGAAGGTGGCCTGTGGAGGTCAGGAAGGTTATAGAGAACATTCTCAGGAAAGCAAATGCCCTCCACTTTTCTCCACTTCTATTCCATACCCTGTGATATAAGAGATGAATTTTTTTTTTAAATAAAAACATATATGAGGACAACCTCCACTATTTCCTGAGTTGCTGTCTTTGTTTTTACAGGTCAGGGGATTGAAACAACCATCTTTAACACATAGAACTGAAATGCCAGTTGCTCTGTTTCTGTAGTCTTATCTTTATTTCTGATGCAGTTGAGACACCACTATATACATACACACACACACACACACACACACACACACACATAAACATGAAAATAAGAGAAAAACTTCGCAGTGTAAAATGTGCTTGCAGTGGTAATATGCTTGCCTGAACATTTTGTGAAATATTTGCTTATTCCTCACAACAAATATTTGGCAGAGCAACTGTACCTTAAATAGTAGCTAAAATTCTGTAGTGGAGACATTGTTACTGGAGGACTGGCAAACATTCAGTCCAGTTAAATGGAGTATTTGGGCCTCTACTCTGTACTTAGCATTTCTAAGTGCTGGGAGATACAAAAGAAGTGTAAGAAGCACTTCTAGCTTTTCTCAATATTTTTGAAAAGAAGAGACAAAGAACTATGGAAGAGAGTATGTAATTAAATACCAACACGCTTCATGCCAAGGGCATGTTTTTGTTTTAAGCCCTTAACGAAAAAATAAATTGTATCAAAGCTCTGCTAAGAAAAAAGGTTAAGTTTTCCTTGGAGTAGCGGGTATGGGGGAAGATGAGAAGGGAAGACTTTAAAGTTAGATCATATCAACACAGGTAATCAATGGGGCAGCAAATATCTCATCCAGATTATCCTTACACAGAGCTGAGTTTGAATTCTGACTCCTCCAGTCATTCATTTTGTGATCTTGGACAATTTTTTAAACTTATTTGAGCTTCCAATTCCAAATAAAGGTAATAATGTAATTTATTTATCTCAAAGCCTAAGTGAAGTGGGGGTATAAATGTAAAAGAGCTTTATTTTTGTCCAATCACCACTTTTAGCATTGATTTGCACAAATCTGCCGTTCTCATTTGAGAGCTAAAACTCATATAATTTCTTGTCCCCGTGTTAAAACAGTACTGAGATCAGGAATAATTCTCTCTCCCTGTGTTCAACAACACTGAGACCAAGTAAAATAACATGGCTGCTTGATCCAGAAAAGAGCTGTTCTGAAAGAGAGTACTATAAACCAGTTCTCCAAGGTAAGCTGTCAATAAACAGTTTACAGATTAAGACTAGCAACTTCCTCAGAGGATTCACTTCAAGCCCCTAACCTTGCTTTAAACTGATCAAAGCTATTATGTCACACTGCCCAAGCTCATCCAGTTACTCCTGCCCCTGCCTTGCAATATCTACCTTAAAACAACCAACCAAGGTCCCAGCACCTTTTCCTCATTCCCCCACTTTGAGGTACCACTAAGACTCCACAGATCTAATAAACTTCGCTTCACTTGATCTACA
Organism: Pongo abelii; assembly: GCF_028885655.2. Taxonomy (NCBI): domain Eukaryota; kingdom Metazoa; phylum Chordata; class Mammalia; order Primates; family Hominidae; genus Pongo; species Pongo abelii. The sequence continues at coordinate 125,098,404 of NC_071993.2, read as the reverse complement.
GATTTTTCTGTTTTTTCTTTAAGAAGGTTTATGGTAGACACATCCCTTAACAATATCTTCAACAGGTTTCATAATATTCTGAGCACACTGGAATTAAAACACATACATATCTGTTCAGGCTTACAAAGTTCAATTTATATCCTCTCGAAAGTACTCGCCCAATCTTACTTCACCCTCGATGTGTAGCTCAAGGGACTTGGAATGGGGAGGTAGCTTGGTCTTCTCTTTAAATGGGAGTGAGACAGGAAGTGGAGGGGATATTTGGTTTGAGATGACCCTACTTCCTTTGGAGACCTAACACTTCCAGGGAGAAAGGATCTTCTTGGGTAACTGGTTACTTAATTGTCAGCAGTGTGGAGGGCTGCTTTTTCATTTTGCTGCTCTGGCTGGTTCCACATGTTCTGAGGTCATAGTGAGCATCATGCTGGCCTCTCCATCACTGATGGCTCACTCCTTTTTTTTTTTTTAAGATGAAGTCTTGCCCTGTCACCCAGGCTGAAGTGCAGTTGCATGATCTTGGCTAACTGCAACCTCCCCCTCCCAGGATCAAGTGATTCTTCTGCTTCAGCCTCCTAAGTAGCTGGGATTACAGGCACCCGCCACCATGCCCAGCTAATTTTTGTATTTTTTTTTTTTTAGTAGTAGAGATGGGTTTCACCATGTTGGCCAGGCTGATCTCAAACTTCTGACCTCAAGTGATCCGCCCGCCTGGGCCTCCCAAAGTGCTGGGATTACAGATGGCCACCACGCCCAACCTGATGTCTCACTCCTAAGGGATCACCCTCTCCATCAGTTCTTGCCTCTAAAATCTTTTCTTGGTGCAATGTTGCCCCACTCTGCCCCCTCTTATAAACTCTGTGCTCCTTTCTATGGAGCCACAAGAACTACTGAGGAAATGAGACTAATAACGGAACATTGTAGTGAGAATCAAACACACTACTAATATATGTGGCACACAGGCAATAACTAGTAATCTTCTTTCTTCCCGATTACATGCAATGCACTGTGTTAGTGATGGTACCTTTGTAGTTAGGAATGAAAATATGAGTATTTTTTTTAAGTATATAAGAAAAGGTTCACAAACATTTATACTTTAAAACCAAAATCTAATGTACTGTGATTTCATTAAACTACAAACAAATGTAGATTTACCATCAAGTCTTTTAAAATTCTAGACAAGACCAATAAGGAACAAAACATTGATGTCACAGTGACACTTCATTTTGACTGTTTTTGTTGTTGTTGCTTCTACTTTTTGTTGTTGCTGTTGTTTCTTCTTAATAATAAAATAATTTTTAATTCAGCATCTGAAAAGTAGATGCTTCATTATTGATGAAACTAGGCTCCATTCAAGGTGTGAAATTAATATGTACCAACACAAAAGTGGGACATTTCTCTTAACATTTTCCATGACATGTCTTAAAGACTATTGCCATTTAGGGAGATTCAAAAGAGCAGAGTGAGAAATATTTATAGCATATGAGTGTAATAAAAAAAGTTTAATCATGAACTACCAACACACCAAACTGGTAGGACAGAGTTTACATTAGATCACAGGAATGAATATCAAAAATACAGGCAACATTTTTGAAAAAATAACCAGCAGTGAAAAATTTATTTATAACATAAACCAGACACTCCAAAATAATTTGTGGTTTACTTAATTCTTACCGTTCATCCTATATTCTTCTGAATAAACTGAAGGAAGGCACCCGAGTAACTACCTCAGCTGTTTTTGATTTTGATTCTGAATTTTCCATGAGATGAAAACTCTATATAACAAAAAAAGATGGCATGTCATTTTTTTAAGTTAGATTTTTTCCCTCAGTGTAGATACATATTAAAAAGAAATGTATTACAATAAATTACTATATTTCCAAATTTTCTCATTATTTTTAGGCAAACAATAATTGCATACAAATTCTGAATAAAGGAATATCACATTGCATCTTATGTGTTCTGCAATATGCACTCATAGAAAATCATTATAGTAACAAAACCAGCTGCATGTAATAGAAAGCAAATGATTTACAATGTTACTGTGAGAAACTACTTTATTTCATATTATCATAAAAAGAACAGAGCTGAATGTTTGCATGACAAACAGAAAAATCCAGAAATTCCAAATGCAACTCAGTTTTTTAAAATTTAAATAGGTATTAATGTGGAAGGTGATTTGAAAAGCCTTCCACTCTAGAGCATATTAGCAATTATAATTTGCAAGGTCATTATTAGTCCAACAATTGAAAGAAAAAAATCTACGAACATTAATATAGAAAAAATGGAGTGATATGTGCTTCTATCATACAACATCTATGTTATAAGAGCTTATACTTAGTGATTTTGAACACTATATTTCATTTAAACTGAGAAGTAGAATGTATTTTTGTTCTTAAATGAAGATTGACCCTGAAATTTGAACCACATCAGAAGCTTTCAATGACTGTGTTTTAATATGTTTTATATGTCAGTCATCACATCTGCCTACCACAGCTCCATTCACATGAACTGGTCCCGCCCACATCCCTAAGTCAAGGGAAATCCTATGCAGATCTCAGAGCCCTAGCTCTCTCTCTCCACCCAACCACAGGTCACAGAGCCAGAGCTGCTATGATATGTCCTGTCTCAAGAAAAGCTGATGCTTCCTCTCAATCATGGAAGTTAAGGCTAAAAGCTGTAAGTCAGTGCCACAAGAAATCCTGGCAAGAAGAAGGAGCCTTAAGAGGAGGAAGCAGAACAGGAGTAGGCAGGGGCTGGGAGGGAGAACCAAAATACAGAGTACTAGGTGACAGTGAGGAGATGGAGACATAGGGAGAAGGAGCCAGGCGCGTCAGGAGTGGATTACCTGTATAAGCCGTGAATTCCTGCTGCCAAGACCCCTCAAACTCCTGCTAAACTCCAGGACACCTAGCCCAGGACTGACTCCTAGGCTTAAATATCCATGAAATTCCATACCTCTAATTTTGCTCCACATATATCAATATAACAAAACCATTCTAAGCAAATTAACTGGTATGAGTCTCAGGTTCCTGCAGCCAAAGAATATATAAATTATATACATATGTATAAAATTCAACATATTAACTATATATGCCTATAACATAATAATTAGTATATAGTGTTTGATTATGTTATATATTTATGAATTATATTTATAATAGTATACAATGTATACCACAATGTATTTATGTTTCTAAGAAGTTTATAATACTAAACATAGAAATTACATATAGTATGTTAATATTACATATTATGTGTATAAAATTTTAGGTTATTATATATATCACAAAACCAGAGAAAAGTTCCAAGACTCAAATATTTATGCCTGAAGTCCCAGCTTCAAATCCCTTGTTCCAGCTATTAAATTAGGAGTGCTCTTTAGCGATCATGCTTTTTGGAGAAGCAGCTCATTCAAGTTATCTAATAAATTTTATAGTGGATGCACTGAATGAATAGAAAATATATTTTAAATATAATTGAAAAAAATACATTAAATAAGCATAGTAAGCCAGCTTTGGGGTTAAGTCTTTACTACTTATCACCATGTATTATAATGACGCTAAACTATAATATACCAAATATTACAATAGAACAGGCCATCAATCCAAACCTTGGAGTTCTCCTAAGATGTCCTGCTTTATAAATGTAAACACTCATTTTACCTAATCCATAAAAAAATAAGCGACGAACTGTGTGAGGTGCTGCTAATTGGCCAAATAAGATATGGACTGTGACAATGTGTAGCCGTAGAGGGGTGACAACAAGAATATGATTGATGTATGTTCGAGAGAAAAAGAGCAGAAAGAGAAAGTAAGTATGAACAAGTCTTTCATTCAGTAAGTTTTGCTCTAAAAAGAAACAGAAAGGTAGCTGGAGGAGGTACAGGGGTGTATGTGCAAGTTAAGTTTTTTTTTTAATATGAGAAATACTAGATAATATCTGTTTGTTGATGACATTGATCCAGTAGAGAAGAAAACGACTGAAGATACAGGAGGGAGAAAGGATAATGGCAGATGCAAAATCCTTGAGAAGACAAGAAGAGATGAAGTCCATTACCTGAGTCCTCAGAGGGGAACACAGATGGGTGATCTACTGTAACAGGAGAGGAGAGGTAGGGCAAGTAGTGGGGCACCTTCATGAACTATATTTTTATTAGTTCATCTCAAATTTGCATTAATTTTACAAGCTGCTACACCACAAAATCAATGTCTACTGCAGTGAGAATCAACCAAGATCCTGTATCTTTTCCCTGTATGTTGTTGGTAGGTCACCCAACCAAAATGCTCTTAATTTTTAAGACCAAGTTCACTAAGGACATCACTTCAGGTTTATGTTAATGCATCTGGAACATTTAGTCCTAATGTACCACCACAAGCTAACCATAAAGGGGACCCAAGACCATCTCATCACATCATAGAAGGCTCCTCAAACCCTTGGGCTCTGGCCATGACCTCACTTTGCTTACAATGTAGGTAGCAGGTACAGTATTTCAGGCCGTATACTCAGATGATAGGCAAGAACTGTAACTCTATTTCCCTGTTACTCAACATAATCTCTATTTTGATTCCCTTAGTTCTACTCTTGTCAAAATGTATCGAGAAAATGTCATATCTGCATAAATTCAGGTTTTTTAACTCAGGTAAAATTTCCATCTCCCTATCCTTCTCCCTGAGACCAAAACTAAGTTCTAAACGCTGGACTGAAATTGAGGCCCCAGGGAGAAGCCCAGGAGGGTCTATGGCTGTCAGCATTGACTCCTATTAGCAAGTCATATGAAGTAATAGGTGTAGGTCCTATCATGGCCAGTCCCTGGTTCTTTATCCATGTATACTCTGAATTTTCCCAATCCCAACCTGGAGGACCCTAGTCTATCAGCCCTCTCTCAGTCATTTTCTCACCTTCCAGGGGGAAATGAAATTTTTGGAGGTTCTCAGGTACCTCTCTGATGGCAGGAGGCTCAGGGAGTTGCCTGTATCAAGACCGTCTTGGCCTTGAGTCCCCCTGCTCTGCTATTCTACTGCTACTGTTGCTGCTCCAAACCAATGTGGTGCATGGGATTAGGGAGCTCTGGGACTTTGCTTACTTTCAAGGTCCTTGAGAAACAAGATGCAAGTGACATTTACTTTTAGATGCCAAAATTTATCTGGATGGTCTATCATCAATTTGCCCAGCTCCCATGCTCAACAAGTGGGGAGGTGAGTGGAAAGATCTTGGAGACATTCCACCTGTCCAACTATCTTGATCTTCTTTACAAGCTCGCTATCCTTCACTTTGTCCAGTGAAATCCTTGTGTAGTGTAGGTCTTTCATTAATTGCATTCTTCCCCAATTTTTTCTTTACTGCATAAATTTTGGCTTTTGTTATATCTTCCCCTATTGTCTACTTTGAAATGGAAAAGCTGAGAAGTGACTCTGTTGCATGCCTTGGCCTCGCTTCTCTGGAGCAGTTAGTCTAGCTCTCCTAGCTACTGCCTGAAACTAGGCAGAAGGTCATAAGTAGGCCAGCAATTACTAGGAATAAGAAAAACATAAGTTATTATCAAGATATTATCAACCTTGCAACCACATGAGCTTGTTAAGGCATGTTTTTCCAAGAAGGCACTAGGTTTGCCATTGCACAATACATTTAAATTTAGTCTGTTTTATTAATACAGTATATTGTCCTGTAATAATCAATTTGACTCATCACATAATTTATCTGCATATATTTATCTTAACTATCAAATTTTTATTTATCCTTCACATGTTCCTTAGCTTATAAAGTTGAGTTGGATTTAACGTAATTTGAATGATGGTAAATTAGAATTCTCTTGCTTTTAAATGTTCCACTGTTATTTTAAGTAACTTTTGATGCTAGAAGAAAAAAGTGTGCATGCTAATAGGTATACATTTAATAGATACAAGACTAAAACCATAATAAAATTTCATATTTGTAAAATTCTTTACAGTTTACAAAATGATTTTACATGTGTTATTGTGTTTTATTCTCTAGCAAGTGTCTACTGTAGGTTGAGTTAGTGGGTAAGTCTTGATCTCCTGAATGAAAACTCAACGTTTTTCCACAAGGATCAGACTATTAGCATTTTGACATTTGGTTATGAAGGCAGAAGAGTTCAGTGATATCCTAGGTCACCCTTTGTCCATGCATAAAGCTTATTAATATATTTCAATTTCTCTGCAGTTTATGGAGGCCAAACACCACAGTATATGTTGCTGCTCATCGAGTATGTCATGCGGCACAAAATAGATCAATTATCTTTTGCTTGTCTCTGTGCTTTCACTGAAGCAGTGTTAGGACCTGGCATCATGTCAAGGATGCTCTGATAATGCTTAAAGCCAACTGAAGTACAAGAGTTGTCCAAAGGATATGAAGGATCTGTTTTTCAAGTGTCCTGATGTGAGCAATGCCTAAAGAGAGTTCTCCCACAACCTCACCTTCTTTGTAACAGGATAGGAAAAAAAGTGGTAATGTGTGTATTGGCTGTAGCTTTATCTCCTTCAAATTAAATGAGATTGAGATGTTAATGAATGCAGTGTAAGGCAAGTCATCAGCAAATGTCAGCTATTATTATTATTAAAATTGAGATAACAGAGTTAACATTAGAGTAGCAAATGGAAGTCAGAATATATTGGTTAGCACCAAGGTGATAATATTGGGAGGTAGGGCCCCTGGCAAAGCCCTCTTGACTGGGATTAGCACTTTTATAAAAGAGACCCCAGAGAGCTGGCTCATTCCTTCTACCCTTGAGGACACAGTGCAGACTGTCATCTAGGAGGAAGAGAGCCCTCACTAGACAACCATTCTGCTGGTACTTTGGTCTTTGACTTCCCATCTCCAGACTTGTGAGAAATACATTTCTGTTGGAAGGAAGGAAGGAAGGAAAAGGAGGAGAAGGAGAAGGAGGAGGAGAAGGAGAAGAAGGGGAAGGGGAAGGGGAAGGGAAGGGAGAGGAAAGGGGAAAAGGGGAGGGGAAAGGAGGAGAGGGAGAGGAAAGGGAAGGAGAGTATGGATACACTGGTTAGCAGAATGTTTGTTGTAAGATTCACAGGACGTTATATTTTTGTTTTTAAATTTATCATAATTCTCTCTGAAGTGAAAATCTAGAATATTAAAATACTATCTGGTATATGATCTACTACATAAATTTCTAATTTTGCTACTTATAGGTATATAATGTAAGGAGCTATTTTTCTTCAACTCGAGGATCTGATTCATTTTTATAAAGTTGTTAAAATGATATCTAGAAAGTCATTATTGAATTTTAAAAGAAGGTTTGAAATACTATTAAGGGCTTATTCTATGTTACTTTTGTTTAGAAAAAGAGTGTCCAATAACATTGAGTTTGGCTTGAAACAAAAATAACTCAGGGTCTCCATTGCTGGGTTACAGGGGCATCTGCCTCAGCTCAGGATCCTTAATTATTTGGTGAGGAACAGTCCAGACCAACTGCTGTGTAGCCTTTGCCTTCAGATAGGAGGAAAGTAAGTACTTGGAAAAAAAGGGACACATCATCAAGCCAACAGCAACAAGCACCTTTTGAGTACTTCCTATGTATCAGGCCCTCTCTGCACTTTTACCTGATTCCCCTATTTAATCTTCCCAACAACCCACTTTGCAGATGAGGAAACCTAAATTTGGAAGGTTTACACAATTTGCCCAAGGTCACACTGTTATTAGTGCCCGGGGACAAAAATCTACCACAGGGTGAATACTCAACAGTGTTCAGTGTCTCCATCCAAGGAACTTTGCAGCAAATCTTGTTTCAGAAAGCGTTACAAGCCCTTAATTCCTGAGGTGCCTAATTCAGAAGACTTCACTTTTACAAAGCTAGCTTGCTCCATTTTTTTTTTTCCAATTTCCAAGTGTAGACAGAAAGGAAAATGAAGACCATCGAAATTATAAAGGTGATCTGGGCAAAACCTACCTTAGAAATTCATGCAACACACTTCTTACTCGGAATAGGGTTCTTTGAAAAACTTCCTGAATTTTCCTGTGTTAAAAGAACACAGTTATAGGCATAAATTGCACAATCCATATACCTTCTCATCTTGCATAAACTTGATTTAAAAAAAACAGTAAAATGCAGTTTCTCATTGATTTGAATTTACCGGGAAGCCACTCTGGATAACCCAAGATCCAAGTTTGGAGAGAGAAGAAATGTAAAATTCACTGTTTTCTGGAAGAGGACTTTAAGTTGCTCAAGGTCATATACAACATTAGTTTAAGCCAGAAGATTTCTGTCCACTATACTACATAATTCCTGAAAGGAGGTATCTCCTTTAGGTATACATTGCTAAGCAACATCTCATGCTCAGTTTTGGCTATGCAGATCAGCCATGATCATTCCAATAACCAGAAAATGATTATAATACATACTGGCAACAGTTCTTCCCTATATTACAACCTATAGGTGCACTGAAGGTGACCTAACCCAGAATGTGTAAAAGATAAGCACACAGTTCTAAGCCCAAAGTGCTTTTATGATCAGATATCCAGATGGACTAAAATATTGTTCAGGTCAGTTGAAAGCTGCTTTAGGAGAAATGTTTAAAATCTGGCCCTGGAACAAGAAGAGTTGGATCTATCCCTCAAAATGTCATTTTCCCCCAGGCTTTGTATCAAACACACAAAATATAACAAATGAAACAAAACACAACAAAAGTCCTTTACTTTTTTTAACATAGATCAAATAAGTAGAAAGGCAGAGAACACTAGATCTCACATGTAGGAAAAAACCACCACCACCAAATGTTTTTGCCAGCCGCCCACCAGTTTAATGCTCTCTAAATGAATGTATTTCCAGAAATATTATCCCAGAAATTTTATGGATTCCAGGCTATCCTAAATACTATAATTTGAATCTGCTATTCTTTGTTTAAAAAATATCCCTGTCTTGGATTTTAACTGAACATAAAAAATTTAGCAGATGTTTACAGAGTACAAATATGATAAGTTTATATAACTCTGCTCATCATTGCTTGCAGGAATAATCAAAATTCTTCAGCCCTTACTAACCCGCACCTAAATCTGTAGAAGCAGCGATGCTCTGGAAGATTTCCAAAAGACTCATGATGATGAGACAATTGAAATTTGAAGACAAATACCAAAGTAGTCACAAAATCCTCTTCCAATAGCAATAATCTCTGCTTCTCAGTAAATATAATAAAAGGAATTTGAGAATTCTGGATTTGGAAGGGGTCCCTGAGGCACAGACAGAATATGGCTTGCCAGGTCTATAACTCCTTAGTTTGTAGAACCAGGATTAGAATTCAAGTCTAATACTCAGGCCCATGGGTGTTCCATACTCTCATTCACAAACTCCCAATAATTTCATCGTCAATTATCAAAAAAAATCCCTGCATATGTGCATAGGAGACACATATAGATGTTTATGCCGCATTGTTTATGATAATTGAAAAAGTGGAAATAACTTAAATGTCCTTTGGAAGGAGAAAAGATCAAATGGGGCTTATTCATCTCACCCAATGCCATATACCAGTTAAAGTAAATCAATTCGTGTTCTATGCATTAATATGCATTTTGTTGTAGGAATAAAAATTATACAACAGAATACTATGATACTATGAAAAGGAAATCAAAAGATGTTCCCATACAAAATCTTCTTATATGCAAATGTGTATTTTGCTCCGTAAATTCTTACCAATCTCAGCATATTTTCACAGTTCAAAAAAGCTACAAATACTACAGATAGAAGTTATGTTTATTACTACAATTAAAAAGTTCAAGGCTGCTCAAAACCACTTGCACATACATGTAATTTCTTCCAAATCTTGAGCTGTTGGTGTCAATTGCCTCATGCAGAGCCTATTAATAAAACTTATATTTACTTGCTTTCTGTGATCATTAATTACCTTCATTTGGGAGACAGAGCTCTCAGGACATCTTGAAAAATAATTTTTTTCTCCTGAATTAGAGAATTCTTTATTAATATGTTACATAAAAAGGAAATCTGCTTTAGTATATTGATCAAATTCAGTTAGATAATTATAATGCAATTTGCTTCTTTGCGTTGTGGATATACTATGTAGCATCTTTAAATGTTAGAGGATCCTTTGGTGGCTGCTATAAAAGTCTCATTTTACAAGATGGCCCAAAGAAGAAAAATGACTTCCCTAAAGAGTAGCTAGCAATAGGCAGCCCTGGGATTAAGACCCAGGCTGCTGACTAGAGCTCTTTACACTACATACCATGTTACTTCTTGGGCATCACAAAATGTATCCACACACTGCCCAATCCCAGAAGAGAAATTGATCAGTCCAGCGATGAAAACAAAACAAAACAATCACCAAAAATCCCCAAATGCCAGTTCATTGCCATAACAATTTCAAGTCAATTTGCCAAATACTCTTTCACTTTTCAACCGGTTATGCGGAGATTGATCTATCTATCTATCTATCTATCTATCTATCTATCTATCTATCATCTATCTATGTATCTCCAATATAACTCTGGGGCTTTGTCATATGTACATATATATGAATTTTACGTACATTTCAGTTGTGTATACATTTGAGGTGTGGTGTGTGTCTGAAGTCTAAAGACTGTAATGATACCTTGGGGAAGTTTCTTGTTGTCCTTATGTTTCTGAATCTCCATCTGGAAAATAATTAATATCCATTACATAATGTACATGGGAGCATTAACACCCTTGACCCGGTGGGCTATTTAAACATGAGAGCATTATCATTGTTCTGCAACAGATTTGCAAGATGTGATTTTAGAGATGCCTTTGTCCAAAGGGAAAATCTCCCCCAATGTCTGGAATAAGTCTCCTTATGGGACTCAAAGGGGCAACATGTAGTAAATATTTTCATCTGTGAAATCCTCTACTCCTGGGGAATAAATATTGACTATTTTAACTTTCTGGTCAAAGCATTCTTATTCATTGCTGTAGGCATTGTAACAGTTTAAAATTAGAATGTTCAGCATTTTCCTTCTAAAATATATTATTTTCCCAAGACTTTGATTTTGGAATTGTACCAAACATTTCCGGATGTATCATTAGTCATAGGATAATTTTTTAAAAAGTGACTCTCTTCAATTCTGGTATGCTGTCCTTACACACGCAATCCTTTCCTTTTTAAATTGTTGTCCATGTATATCTTAGAATTAGTAAAAATAATTTTTAAAACTGTAAAACAATAAACATTTTGGGAGAAGCACTTTGATCCCAGATCTTATGTAATTGCCATTATTTTTCACTATAAGCCAACCATATCTTTGACTCCACTGTCATGTTTTTATTCTCCTAATATAATCAAAAAAGGAAAACATTCTATAGGAAGTCATTTCCTTATTATAATGCAATCCCAGATTCTATTTAGCTCATTTGGTTTGTTTGTTTATTTGCTTTTCCCGGGGGCAAAAATATGTTATTTTATTATTCTGGCTTAAAAAATTTTAAGTCATAATTTCTGATTTCACCAGTAAAACTAAACAATTTTGGCTCTAGCCAGGTGTTGGGAAAACGCAAAAGAAATTTAGGTGCTACAGAAAGAGAGGTTAGTAATTCCAATTGTTCAGCTCTTGCCTTTAGAGTATTCTCCGCATTCTGTTGGAGTATGTTATTGCGTTGCTGTGAACTACTGCTGCCAACTTCTACCCTAGAGATGGCTATATTTCAGAGATGAGTGAAATTATATTTGTAAACAAGTTTATAATCATTAATAAAGCTTACCAAACAATTTAAGCTCTTCAGAAATACACATCCACTATTATAATTAATTTTCTATTGTTTAATTACAACCTTTAATAGAGACATGAAGACTTTTAAAAATGTATAAGAACTCTAAACTTAATTAAATTTGATTTCATGATGTTTATTTGGTTTTTGTAAGTTTCAGGTGTCAAATTATTTCTCCTTAGAGATCCTGGTGAAATTCCACCATTGACTCTTCCAACGTACTGTTTAAAAATCCCTAAGAATATTTCTCTTTAAAGTTGACAACTGTGCACTCTGGGATCCAGATGCTATATTCGCAGTATGATGATTTTGTTCTGTTTTCCACACATGGCCTTTTCATACACTGTCTCCCAGGGATGAAAAATTCTGCCTTGAATGAGAAGTTTTAAACCTTGCTTGAAAATAATAAACACGATACTTTACATGTTTATGACCATTTAAGTTAAAAAGCGTGCATTTACATGTATCATATTGTTTCACTCTCAAAATTAGTCTTGTAAAGGGAAAAAAGGCATTAAGTAATTCAATAAATTGTCTGCTGCATGCTAGCCACTATGAAGGGACTGCATGATAGACAAGGCAGTCCCAAAACTTAGAATTTCCTTGGGAAGGCAAGACACGAACAGAATTAATGGCAATAGGGCTAGTACGTAAGCGTCTCTTCCAATTGAGAAATAGAGGGGCAAAAGGAGATTTATGCGCCGTATTGTGCTAGGAAAGGCACATGTATTATCTCCTAAAACTCGAAACCCATGTTTGGGGCATGGTCTCCACATGATCTGCACAGTCTACCACAGTGTGAGTCCCCACGTGGGTCCTTTTGACGCTGAGCCCATAGAGTCGTAATGGAGTCTTAGACATGAGGTAGAACTGGCTTTTTTACTCGTGAAAACACTGAGGCTCATGAAGGTGAAATGACTTGGCCAAGGTCACACACACTGATAGCGGCAGAGGCGCGGCCGGAACCAGGTCTTCTGATGCCAGCTCAGTGCCTACCTACATCTCTACTCCCTGTGTTAGTTTTGGAAAACTATTTGCTTCCCTATCGCCCTTCGTCTGGGTGGGGGATGTCATTTTCAGTCAATTTACGGACTTTTCAGAAAGAGAAGGGTGGATAGGAGATTGGAGAAAAGTTTCCTTTCGGTCAGTGAAGAGGCCTGATTCGTTCCAACACCATTTATGGACCTGCTCGTGCCGGGCACTGGGCATCCAGGACACAGCGAAAACAGATTCCCTGCCCTCAAAGACGCCGTAGTTAGGGGCGTCTCCGGGTCTTTGATGACCTCCTCTCACGAGCGGTCCCCAGCCCTCCCCAGGGCTCACCTGCTGGCCTCTGCAGGTACCCACGTCCTAGGACCCGCCACTGGGCCAGGCCCAAGCAGCATCAAGCCCCGAGTCCCCGCCATTGCGCCCGCGTCGCGCGCCTCCAGTCGCCACGGCAACCAGGGAGGTGCTGACCCCTGACCTCGAGGCCCCGCCCCTTCACGTTCCCGAGACCAACATGGAGAAGGCCAACCCGGAAGTGCCGCCGCAGCCGCAAGCCGGGTGTTAGGAGCCGCCGGCCGGGCCAGGCCGAACCAAGCGCCCGCCGTCCTGCAGCCCGCGGCCCGCCCCGCGTCCCGCCGGCGCCGGGGCGGCCGCGTCCCCCGCCCTCCTCCACTCCACCCCTGGCTACCTGCTCCCGCCCGAGAGGAGGAGCTGAGGCAAGGGGGAGGAGGGGGAGGGAGAGGTTTGCGAGAGGGAGCGAGGCCGCGTTAGCCGCCGGCGGTTCGTATTACCGGGGTCGGGAGGAGGAGCCGGGCCGGGCTGGGCCTGCGGAAGAACGCTGGGCGGGCGGGAGGCGCGGAGGCAGCGGAGGCTGCTCGGCCGCAAGGAGGCAGGCGGGAGACCAGGGGTGCAGAATTGGGGCGGGGGGCTCCCTTCACCCCCGCAGCCCTCCGCCTGGGTCCGGGTGGCCAGGCCTCACGTGCCCGCAGGCCTGGGGAAGGTGGAGACAGGAGCAGGGGTCCGCGCAGAGGCCTGCACGGCGCGGCCAGGTGATGGTGGGCCTCTGTGTTTCTCCAGACGAAAGGGGACCCCCGGAGCGGCCGTGCCCCTGGGCTGCCCCCGCGAGGCGTTTTGACATCAGCCATAGGGAAGTCGGGGAGCCCTGAGCCTGCCTGTCTCCGTTAAGTGTCCTTAGGATGCAGTGATTAAGGAATTAGGCTCTCCCTCCGGGAGGGGCACTGCCTGTGCTTGTGAACTCGGGTGCAGAAAAGCAGGACAGGATGATGCTGTCCGAGCAAGCCCAAAAGTGGTTTCCAACCCACGTGCAGGTCACAGTGCTCCAAGCCAAAGATCTGAAGCCAAAAGGCAAAAGTGGTACCAATGACACATACACTATAATTCAGCTGGGCAAGGAAAAGTACTCCACCTCTGTAGCTGAGAAAACCCTTGAGCCAGTTTGGAAGGAGGAGGCCTCTTTCGAGCTACCTGGATTGCTAATGCAGGGAAGTCCAGAGAAATACATTCTTTTCCTTATAGTTATGCACAGGTCCCTGGTGGGTCTGGATAAATTTTTAGGGCAGGTGGCAATCAATCTCAATGACATCTTTGAGGACAAACAAAGAAGGAAAACAGAGTAAGTTATGTAATTTATTTTGAATTTGGGGGAGTTTATGTCTTATTTATGGTTTTTCTGTTCTTGGAAATTATCCGTATACTTGGGCGTTGGTTTTTGGATTGAAATATGATCCAGTTTTAAGCACCATATTTGCATGAATCTGAAGTAAAAGTAGCGCTCGTGATGAAATTTTTTTAAATGGAATCATTAATGATCCCTTATTCTTTCTGTTAAACATCTGTCAAATAATTGAATATTTTGCGGTGGATTTTAAGTAAGTTAACATTGTTTCAGTATAAGAGGACTGGATCACAGTATTGACCAACTAGAACTTCATATAAATTGCTATGGATTTTAAACCTTGCAATTATCAATGAAATGGAAGATGAGAAATTAAATCTGGCAACGTAATGTTGATGTGTCGCACTTTGTAGCTGTCAAAAGATAAATTACCAGATTTATAACTCAGTATTTCATTTCAACGTTATAAACACAGCCTTTATTTTAGCTCAGCCATTTTTCAGGGTCAGTGCGCCTTGATGGGAGTCTATACCTGTTAGAAAAAAAAGAAGTTTTAAAAGTGTGTACAAACATCCTCAACTTCGAATGCACTAACATTTTCCTTTGAATTTGCAATTACATCAGAGTTATTGTATTCAGAATTGGTTTTCCAAAGCTATTGTGTTTAGACCATATTAAATGCTGTAGGATGGAGAGAATGATAAATTTTTGTGATGAAATGATTTGATGACATCTTCAGTGGTCTTTTCAGTATGACTTTTGAGCTTGAGTTAGATATATTTTAATTAAAAAAACCATAATATAAATTAACACTAGGATATTGTGTCTTAAATGGAAAAAAAATATGTTTTTAGAGATAGGTATACGCACCCCTTCCATAAACTTAAAAGGACATTATATTAATGAAATTAGTGGGAGAAAAATACTGGTTGAACTTCTAAGAGGACTTTCCATTTCCAAAATAGTGTTGATGTTTTGTTCAGTTATAACTGAATTTATTTACTCTTTAAAAAACTTTCTTATAACGATAGTTTTCTTGAAGTTTATGTTAATTATTTACATTTTAAAACGACTCTCTCTTGTTCTTTTCTGTACATTTCTACTCTCAGGCTTCTCTTGATTGGAGTTTTTTTGTTTCATTTTAAATCAGGTCTTAACCTAAGATTTAATATATGTGGAGTAAAAGTGTAGAGAGACCAGAAATATAGGAATGCAGGAGGAAAAATGGTACCATTTAATTGAGATGAAAATATTTTAGAAGGAGAGAAAAAGTTTTTAAGTGTAAAGTTTAATATATATCAATGATTTGAATAATAAAATTATTTGATACCTAAAGAGTGGCATTCAGTTTCCTCCGAGGGATTCTTTATTAAATTGAAAGTGAAAAATGGATAATTACCAAATAATCTGTTTCATATTGCCAATTTTGGGTGACACTTAGTAAATATTTAACGTGTTTTGAATGTAAACTATTACGTATATTGCACCTTCAAACTCCTCACTTCATTTATCGTACTTTAATATTCATGGATCATGTATTTCAGGCCTTCTCTGAAACATAAATTTTCCTAGTGAAAGTAGGCCCAAATGTGAACCCAAGGAGTCTGAGGATGAAATAACCTTTTACAGTTTCTTCTTGTTTTACTCCTAGTCCTGGGCAACATCACAGTTACAATACATTTGGTATGAGTAATACTCTAATATTGTGGTCTCTCCTTATAGAAATTCTCTACTGGCTATTATATAAAATTGATTAGAACTTTAGGGGTAAAATGCTTTTAAATGTTATCAACAGGGTTTGTGATGTTATTGCATTCAAAGTGATTTTCATATGTTGTTAAACCCTTAAGATTTTATTTGTGGATAAATGGGGACCATGTATTTGATGAGGTATCTTTATTGGTAATATTTCTAGTTTTTTAATATATTTAATAGCTTCCTTTTCTAGCACAGCTGTACCTGTGGCCCAGTAAGAGACAGACTTGAGCTGCTGGTATATTGCAAGAAAGATATTTAATATTCTGCCCATTGCTAAACTTTGTCAGCATATTCCCAAGTGCTTTTTAGAAAACTGTTTCGAGTGATGAGGACTACCAGCTGACTTAGAAATCCTATAAAACCGCTGGGTGTGACACTTTTTACATTTTGACACTGAAGACATATATTTACAGCTTGTCTTCCAGTTGTGTCATGATAGTTAAAGAAGTATGACAACTAAAATTATTACTTTACTTATTTTCTTACCTTGAAAATAAATGTCTTTTTTCTCTCTTAAGGAATGGGGAAAAAGGGTCTGAGCCAGAACCCTTTGAGCGGGCCTGGGAAGAGAACTTCTGTATCTCCTCCTTTAGAGGATGTCTGCATTGGTTCTGGCATGAGATTTAAAGAAATAATACAATGTTTAGTAATAGAATGTTAAAATCGTTGATGCTGTTGTGTAATATCCATTGATTTTTTACAATAGAAATAGGTGATGTTGACTTTTTTTTTAATGCTCATGAAAAGTAATAACAACCAGAGTCTCTAGAGTTAGATGTGACTCAAACATATGCAGATTTTAGGACGTGTGTGTGTCTCAGCGTTGCACCTGTGTCCTGGCCTCTGGCACCCTTACTGCCAATTTTGTCCCATTTCTGACCACACAGCACCAATTGCTTGGGAATAGTTCCCACATGTGTGCTGGTTTTTGAACATGGACCTGTGCCCACTAAAAATTGAACAGAGGCCATGTACAGTTTAAATCCAGTACTCCAGAGGTGAAAAAAGTCAGCTAATCCAGTAAGCTCCAAATGCTGTGTCTTCGTTTTATCTTTCTGAAAACTGGAAAAACAAATGCTATCTCCGAAATGATTCTTGAAGATCTCATTAAGACTTCCCTATTATATCATTTTCAAAACAAAGCAACTAAAGTTATTTGTCATTGCTACATTTTCAATGAGTATATTTGTAAAAGTTCTTTGCAGTTTTTTTGGGGGATGGGGAATGGACATTATAGTGTATTTACAGTTAGTAGTCAAATACTGATTTGCTTTATTCAGGTTTACATAGGTCTTTACAGTTCCCTACTAAAAAACAAGACAATGTAAACACATACACACACACACAGTTGTAGCTTACTTGTAAGAATATAGTTCTAGAAATAAAAATTGAATAAACATTTAATGCAAGGCAGACTGCCTTCCAGGAGCTTATACTCTAGCAGTAGAAAATTTGCATTGTCTTTCTCTTCAGCTCTCATGTCTCCTTATTAAATACAGTGTCCTGCAGTATGTGCCAGCCATGTGGTTAACCTTATTAACATATGTGGTTCATCAAATAAGAAAGCTTGTATTTTCCTGCAGATGTTATTCATCAACTTTAGATTTTTTTCTTTATTGACTTTAATCTGACATTGGGAAGTTACATATCATTCCTTGTGCCTCAATTTCCTCATCTATGAAATAAAGATGTTAAAGTAGATGATTTATTGGTCTTATCTCTAAAAGTCTGTGAATTTCCACTACCCCCACCCCCTTCCATTTTGGGGGTAATTGATTTTTTTTTTTACTCATATTTGCTTTGATTTGTTACATACATGCTCGTTTTTGTTTGCAAATTTTTGGTACATTTTTCGCAAAGTATATTCACCTACATTCTATAAAGCCTGAGGTACTACAGAGTATTTCTGAGATACTATTCGTCAGATGCGTTTCTTTCCCTATTGAAAATAGCTCTGTTTTCCAAAACTTTGAGTTAACTGGGTGTATAATCTGCTTCATTTCCAGGCTTTTTGAGTGCTCAATTGTATGTTATTTAAGGTTGTCTATTTCACAGAAATTGCTGTCATTTCTTATATCTAGCCCCTGTTTCTTCAGATTTTACCATTTGCCTTACATAAGTGAGTTTCTCTGTTTAAGGTCTCAGGCTAATGGTATTTTAAAATATTGATATTCTAAGAAATGGCTAGTTTTGATGCAACTATATCTGAATTGATTGAATTGCTCCAATTTAGTTAATCAAGAAAATATTTTTCTTCCATGTTACGTGCAAAGATGTAGCTAGTATTTATATCATGTGCCAGTATTTCAACTTGATATACAGTAAATGTAATCTTCTTCTGGCATATCCGGTTGGTAACAATGAGAGAAAGAACTAATGTAAAATTAGATCAGAGTTCCTTTGTAGCTAAGAAAATTTGTTACACTCGATTAGAACTATATTTAAATAATAACCTGTGTGCAGGAATGGATATTATGCCTCATTGCTAAGTTACGTGAAAACATTGTAGAAACTCTTTCAGGCTTGATTTTGTAGTTTTTTTTGGCTGTTTTCCCATGGAATGACCACTTGTGACATGGACAACTGGAGAATTTCTCATGGATAAAAATACTATAAAACCAAAATATTGGTTCTTGTATATCATTTAAATACAGATAGTGCCATACATTGAAGGGACTAAAACATAAGATTTGGCTTCATTTACAAAATAATTTTTATTTGGTATTGTCACAGTAGCAATAGTAAAATGAAGCAAATAGATTCAAACAGGAAGCATTTTAGGTTTTTTTTTGCTTTTGAAAACTTCACAAGATTTATTTTTTGTCACTTCTTGCATTTTACTTATTTTTTGCATATTTTATTCAGGAATAGGCTTTGATTCATTTTATATCAATCTAAATGACATCATATGCTGTTTTAATGATTAGCAAGCTATATGCAATGATCTCCAATGTTAACAAAATTCTTTTGCTACTTTTACATAAGTAATATTTTGGGATGGGGCCAGATATTTATTATTGTATTAAAATGTCATCAGTATTCATTTTATAATGCTCAAAAATAATTTGTATTGGTGAATTCTTTCAAAGTCTCTGCCTCAATGTCTTTTAATGTTAAAAAAAATATATCCTTAGGCCATGAGCAACACTTAATCCCATATGGAAAACTTCTAGCATTGATAAGAATTTTTGATGAGTGATTTTCAAATCACAAAAGAAAAGATTATCTAAAAACATTTTCAAACTTGCCAAAGACCTATTCATTCCTTTAGTATATGTTACATCACAGAGACAATGATCAGTTTTTTAAACTAAACAATAAGTAAAGCCCGAAATACTGTGGCTGACAGATTCTTATTCAGAGCTTAGGTTGCCTTGATGTATAGTTACTTTACCTAAAAGGCTATTTGTATGTAACAGAACTCAGTATCCCCTCTCTATTATGTGTTACAGCCAATTTTTTTTTCTTCTCTTTAAGGTGGTTTAGATTAGAATCCAAACAAGGAAAACGAATCAAAAACAGGGGTGAGATAAAGGTCAATATTCAGTTTATGAGGAACAATATGACCGCAAGTATGTTTGACTTATCAATGAAGGACAAAACCAGATCTCCTTTTGCAAAGTTAAAAGATAAGATGAAGGGTAGAAAAAATGATGGAACATTTTCTGATACGTCTTCTGCAATCATTCCAAGTACTCACATGCCCGACGCCAATAGTGAATTTTCAAGTGGTGAAATACAGATGAAATCCAAACCAAAAAAGCCTTTTCTTTTGGGTCCTCAGCGACTCTCGTCAGCGCATTCAATGTCCGATTTATCTGGGTCCCATATGTCTTCTGAGAAACTGAAGGCTGGCACCATAGGTCAAACACATCTTCTTGGACACCAGTTAGATTCCTTTGGAACAGTTCCAGAAAGTGGTAAGTGCCGCATTCTTGTGTCCTCATTGGTCTGAACTACCCTTTTAGTTTTTAAAGTTTAATTTCTAAATTTAGTAAATCAAAATAGCAGTTGCTTTGTAGTATTTTCCAAATTTTGTCATTCATCAAATATTGAGTACCTACTATACCTCAAATTGGTAAGTTCCTTGAAGGCAGAGCTTGTCTGCATTTGTATTTATATTATTAGATGATAATAAAATGAGTGCCAGTTTCCTTTTATGGCCTGGCTGCCTGTTTTACTGCTGTTTCTACTATCTCAAAACCCTGAGCATAAATGAATGTTCCATTTCATCATAAAGTCCCTAGAAGAAAACTTTTGTGTTCAGAAGTAAGAAAGTAAATTTAATGCTAATGAAAAAGTCTCTGAGAATTTTTAACATTATCGTGCCAACCAGAACCTCTAGTTTTGACATCGTAGTTTATATGATTGTGAGCTGAATACATTACTAATGGTCTAGCAATATGCTAGTTGTTATCAGCCTCTATGCTTCAGACTGCTACACCTTAGCATTTTAAGATTGTTTCCTTGATTTTTTGAAGGTTAATACATTTAAGTGGCTAATTGCTCTCATTCTAAAAGCAGCAGAATGCACACAGACTGTGTCAAATAGTGTGATGTAATGTGTCACTGATTATGTACTAACTACAAAATTGTTTGTAGGAAGTCTCAAATCTCCACACAGAAGAACATTAAGCTTTGATACTTCTAAAATGAACCAACCTGACAGCATTGTGGATGAAGGTGAATTGTGTTTCGGAAGACAAAATGACCCATTTACAAATGTGACTGCTTCATTACCCCAAAAATTTGCAACACTGCCAAGGAAGAAAAATCCATTTGAAGAAAGCAGCGAAACATGGGACAGCAGCATGAATTTATTTTCAAAACCAATTGAAATAAGAAAAGAAAATAAAAGAGAGAAAAGGGAGAAAGTTAGCCTGTTTGAAAGAGTGACTGGGAAAAAAGATAGCAGAAGATCTGATAAACTTAACAATGGGGGATCTGATAGCCCTTGTGACTTGAAATCACCTAATGCATTTAGTGAAAATCGCCAGGACTATTTTGATTATGAGTCAACCAATCCATTTACAGCAAAATTCAGGGCTTCAAATATAATGCCATCTTCAAGGTAAGCTTAATATGGGGGAAGTTCTACTATTTGGGAAAATCTTGGAAGTATCAAATATTTCTTTTAAATACTAGAATATTTTCAAGTCATTTTATTTTATTTGAAAAACATTTTTATTTCTATAATTAAATTATAGAGCCAGGCAATGTTGCATGTATTTTTGGAACTGCACTTTTTAATCTTAAGAAGATAAAAGACTCTTACTCTCTATCCTGGTCTACTTCCACTTACGTGAGCCAGAAATTCACCAAAACAGAGAGAAAACAACACGGCTTGTGATGAGACATGGCGAGAGTGAATTGCCAGTGGGTGTTAGTTCAAGCCAGAAATTTAGGTGATAACGTTTCTAGGGATTCGTTCATGGGCTACCTGGAAAGGACCAACAGCAGCCCATGTGCTATTCTTTAAAAAATACCAGCTTCAGTATTAATGGCTGTCCTAATAGATGTTAATTATCTTTATTAAATGGCTATTTAGAAGTGGTTTTTATATGAGAATGCTTGTTATTGGAATTCAGTAACCCTCATGGGTTCTGTAGGTACACCCAAGGGATCTATATGATGATTTATAGTCAGAAATAATCACTCATGAGAAAGATTGGACTTTCCAACTTTGAGTTTTCAGTTATATGTATAATGGTGCTTTTCTTACTCCTTAGTATATCTAAATTTTATCTATATATCTAAATTTAAATCTATATCTATATAAATTTATATCTACATATATAGATATAAATGTAGGTATGCTAAGGAATAAATTTAAATATGGTTATGGATTTTACAGAAGTAAACGATGAAATAGCTGATTAAGGAAACCTCAAGCAAAGAAAAGATAAATTGATTCCCATCTTATGTATAGTTGGCCCCCTATATTTGCAGGTTCTGCATTTTTGGATTTAATCAACCATGGTGTGAAAATATTTAAAAAATAAATAAGAAATAATATAGTAATGAAAAAATAATGCAGATTTAAAAAACAGTACAGTGTAACAACTGTTTACATAAATTTACATTGTATTAGGTATTATAAGTAATCTAGAGATAATTTAAAATATATGGGAGGTTGCGTATATGTGCAAATACTGTACCATTTTGTATAGGGGACTTGAATATCCCTGGATTTTGGTATCCTTGGAATCCTGGAACTAATCTCTCTCAGATACTGAGAGATGACTGTAATTATCTTGGAAGAGCATGCTAGAGTGTTTACTATGTAATAGAAGATTTTCTTCAAGACAATAATATAGAGTGTACAGACCTGAATGGGAATACTGGCTTAGAAGTGCTATGACCTCCATAAACCTCAGTATCTCCATCTTTGCAACAAGGAAAATAATCCCACTTGATAGGATTCAGTGAGGGTAAATGAAAATACATAATACAAAGCCAGGCCCCAAATAGGGAATCCATAAATGGTGACTACAATTATGTTTGATGTATTGTCATGTTATATTTTACTTAAAAAACAGTGCTTTGTTTTGTCCCACTAGAAACAACAAATAGAGTATTAACAATCAATCACGCTTTTAGGCCATGCCCTCTCACCTCTCTTATGTATCTTCCATGATATTTTAAAAATTTGCATTTAAAGTTTTCAAAGTGAAGTGTACTTTTTTGTTTTCTTTTACCTATAAATGGATATTTGCCATGGTTTAAAAGAGTATTCTGTTTTGTTTATAAACCATTCTCCAGAAAAATAACATTTTTATCGTATGGTATCAATATTTTATTGAAGAGTTTATAGTTTTGATATGCCATTCAAAAATATTTTTGTATTTTACATACTGTACTTCACATATTACATTAAATCTTATATGGGTAAATAGAAATATATTTGCTTCTTTCCCCCTTTACTAAACTTTTTTTTACAGAAGGTTGTTGGAAACAACTGTCCGAGATAACTTGGAGATGGGGCAATTTAGCTAATTTTAGAGTCAAAAGAAAAGCAAGAAAATGGAAAATGGTAGGAAAATAATGTTTTTACATTATGGGTGCATATGGAAAAAAAAAGCTTATTGAGTATTCGCAAATCTTTAATTGCCCTGTATTTGAGCTGTTTATGTGGGCTGTTACAGTTTTAAAAGTGCCTGTGGCATTTTGACACATCTAGGCTTTGTTTTCAGTTACTTTATTATTATTGGCTGTTTCTAGCAAAATTAGAGCTGTTTTGTGATGTATGAAATGATTGCAAGCATGTAAAAAAAAAAAGTTGTTTTTCATTTTATGACTTTCTCTTCTTCATATTTATGAGATGCCAGATATGAGGGCAGAACATTTGTGGATTCCTAGGAAGTTATTCTTTTTGCATCACAAACCATCCGTGTGGTAAATGTAAAACATTTGCAGTAAAGGGGTAGTTCTAGTTAATCTTATAAAAAAGAAGAATTGAATATAAATAGACCCAAGAAGAGTGTGCAGTTCACACTTTTGGCAAGCAGCTTTATCTTGAGTGGAATTTGGGAGGATATTGCCAAGGTAGCGTTGTCTTTATGTAACAGTATATTTCTATTTTTCCTCCCACTATCAACCCTCAGCTATCTGGGACATTTTAAATTTCTCACATTAACATCCTAACCGAATGCACTTTTGGAGCTATGGACTCACATCATTAAGACACGTGCTGTGAATTTTTTTCAGGAGTGCTAAATAGACCTATTTACAGTTTCCTGGACTCTTGTGGCCAGTGTTTGTGAGAATGCTGAACAAGGTTAAGGGTAAAATACATAGCCATGGAACTGCATTTTCTTCTTGGTGAGCGAACTGGCTCACTTGTGATTGCTGGTACCTAGGAACCATATTGTTACCCTCTGGTTGAATAATGTATATGATTAAAACTGGAGAATTTTCTTTATGCCCAAAATTTTAAAATGTACTAAGGCACACTTTTTTTTAGAAGTTAGACTTTTTATTCCTTAATGTTAAGTAAAGTC
The DNA here is from genome assembly GCF_028885655.2 of Pongo abelii. Lineage (NCBI taxonomy): Eukaryota > Metazoa > Chordata > Mammalia > Primates > Hominidae > Pongo > Pongo abelii. Next base: position 125,074,319 of record NC_071993.2, on the reverse strand, counting down.
CGCCTGAAGAAAGCACTTTGGAAACCAGAAAAAATACCACATTTTGATTCTGTCCTTGGAATAGGTCCCATAGTTTTACATAAAACTGATAGAGGAAATTAGGCATTATCTTGGGTTACTTCAGCAAAGAGCAGGGCTCTTTGAAACACTTTTCCCCAAAGTTACTAATTTGCAGTCTCTTACAAGCCCCTATTTCTTTGAAGCGTTTCCTGTTCTTGTAGGGAGGGGTAGTTGTTCCCTGTGCTGCAGCATTTTCTTACGTAAGTCTTGTCTTCTGTGGGCATGGCATTGTTCACTAATAGCTTAGTCTCACTTTTCTTGCCCACTACCATGAAGAGTTTGATAGCAGGGTCTGCATTTCATTCCTCTTTTTGCCCTTAGTCTCCAGCGTGATGCTTGGTAGGTAGTAGGTATTAGATATTTTGAATAAACGCAAGCAGTATAGCAGACCAGTTTCTTAATGCACACAGTGTAGCAAACCAGTTTCCTAATGCACACAGTATAGCAGTTTCCTGAAATGCTACTCTCATTCGGTTAGCCTCCTACTTCCAGCCCTGCTTGCGTGGGCTGTGAAGATCTTTCTAATAGACTGAAAACAGATCCATAAAGCCATATGTATGCATTTTTATGTACAACTAAACATTGTTAAAAATCTAAGTTCTAAAGGATTACTAAAATTTAATATTCAATCTAAATAACACATTTCTGGAGCCTATTAAGAACTGCGTATTATGGTAGGTTGTCAGCTGTAATAACCACAGGTATCAGTGGCTTATCATAGCAAAAGTTTATTGCCCACTGTTGTCACAAAGGAGTTCACTGGGATGGTGATAGGAAAAGTGAGTGCTTTGCTCTATGCATTCATCCGACTCTGCACAGTCTCTCAGGAAGCAGGCTTCTTCCTTCTTGTGATGCCACTATTTAACACATGGCCTCCAAGATCAGTGCAGCGCAGGAGGAGAGAGAGGATCAAAGGAGGGTCATTTCTGTGTGCCAGGCCTAGTGCAGTATGCATTACTTCCACATATGTCCCATTGGCCAGAGCTCACCCGTGCCCCAGCCTCACTGCACCCTGTGAAGAACTGTGACTTAGCTGTATACCCAGAAGGAAGCTGAATTGGGTTTAGTGAGCTTACAATATTGTGTGTGCCATTGATGCCAAATCAGCTTGCTACTAAGAAGTCGGGATGCTGTCCAACGCTGGCATGCTGCAAAACTCCTACGACACATATACAGTAAGTAGAGTTGGAGTTCTCGTAATCTTCAGGAGAATGTTTTCTCAGTTTATTACTGGTACTAAGCTGTTTGTATTTTAAAATTGCTACTAGTCTTGTTTTTTAATTGTAAGTCACAGGTTGTTTAGCATCATCAGTATCAACTAATTTTTTTCATGCTTTATCAAATAAATTGTCAACTAATTTATCATGTGGTTTATCCCACAATTTGCGAAGTAATCCTTTTTATCTGCAGCATATCATTTGCCAAAAACAAATATGCCTGAATGTTTGTTATACCATTTTTAATTTGTTCACAACGAATTATCTTTTAATATATTATAAATAATATCACAAATAATAAATTGTAAATAATGTTACCACCAGGCTATTTTTCACTTAAAAGTGGAAATGATGGGTGTGTGTCTTCACCAAGCCAAATTTGTTCATTTCTTTTCTTTTTTTTTTTAACTAGGACATAGCAAGTTCTGGCTTATTTAAGAGTTCATGGAAGAGATGTATACCACTTTCGGGTCTGGCCCATGGAGTGTCCTCTTAACACTCTTAACACAATCCTCCATTTTGCCTCTTCCTCCATATCCCAGACCAGGGATTGGCAAACTAAGCTTGGAGGCCAAATCTGGCTTGCTGCCAGTTTTTGTAAAATTTTGTTCAAACACAGCCGCATTATGGTCATTATTGTGTACAGTGGTAGCGTTGAGTAGTTGTGACAGAGACCATATGGCCCACAAAGCTAAAACTATTTATTGTTTGGGCTTTACAGAAATACTTTGCCGACCCCTGCAGTAGCTGAATGGAGAGGATCTTTGAGATGGGCAGAGCTGTAAGTAGGAGCAGCCTGGGTCTCTGCATGCAAGTGGAAGGCCCACCTGACGAGGAGTAGCCAAGTGGCCCTTGTCCAAATGATAAATTCACAGGATATAAGTTACTGAGATTTATATATATATATGTTTATTACAGCACTTAGCATTATTTATCCTACTGAGGAGGGCACATGGGCTATACTACCTTTTGTTGTGTTTAAGAAAGCCCTAGTCAAAAAAGTTTAAGAACCACTGGTTTGCAACACCAAATCCAAACTCCTCTTTCTAACGTTCTAAGGCTTGTTGTATTTTAGGCTTTTCTTAACCTTCCAAGTTTTATTTTACTGTTCCTCACCAACCTGTTCTAGGTAAGTTAATTTCCTTACTGCCATGTCTCTACACTGAGGTCCTTGTAAGCCATGCCGTCTGCATTCCTGGGCTCAATTGTGGGGTGCACTCTCAACTCATCTCTGAGTGTTCTTTTTTGAGTAATAACCTCGTGTTTCCCTTTGGATTTCTGCTGATATAGAAGTAATTACTATACAATGTTTATTATACTAGGTCTTATATTAAGCTGTGTAAGCTTCATAACAGTTGTGCAGAATCTTCTTTCTTGGGTGCACCACAGCACCTAGATTTGTGCATGACCTCAGTGCTGATCATCAAGGGCTCCTGGATATTATTTTTTTTTTAGCTACAATTTGTTGGGCCTCCCCTCTGACTGAATTAGAATCTTTAGTGAGTGGGCCCTGAAATGAAAATCAACATTTTAATAACTTCCCATTGACTATCAGGTTTAAAAATTGCTGACCTATATTATATCACCTACAGTGGTCCCCCTAATCTATGGGATACGTTCCAAGAACCCCAGTGGATTTCTGAAACCAGGCACAGTTCCGAACCCTATATATCCTATGTTTTTTTTTCTATACATATATACCTATGATAAAGTTTAATTCATAAATTAGGCATAGTAAGAGAGTAACAATAATAATGAAATAGAACAATTACAACAATATGCCAGCATCACTCCTCTTGCACAGTGGGGCCATTATTAAGTAAAATAAGGGCTACTCAAACACAAGCACTGTAATACTGCAATAGGCAACCTGATAGCCGAGATGGCTACTAAGTAATTAAAGGGCAGGCAGTGTAGACAGTGTGGGTACACTGAACAAAGGGACTGAACAAAGGGATGATTCACATCCCAGGCAGTACAGAATCAGATGGCCTACCATTTCATGAGGCTACTCAGAAGGACACGCAAATTAAAACTTAGGAATTATTTCTGGAATTTTCCATTTAATATTTTTGGACTATGGTGGTTAATTGAAACCGTGGAAAGCAAAACCACAGATAAGGGGATGGGACTACTTTATTTCCTAAGCTTTCAGTAAGTATTCATTGTGAGTGGAGATCAGGAGTTGTGCTGGCAAATGCGTACTGAAATTAGACAACTTAGTCATATTAGCTCTGGTTGCAGGTCCCTAACTAAGGTAGAGGGTACAGTAAGGAAGTTAGCTTGGCTAAAACAGAGATATGGTGGAAAGGAGTAAAAGATATGGCTGAATAGGTTAAACACACACACACGCACGCACGCACATAATGCACACACACGCACCCTAAATTATAGTGAGCATTGAAGACCAGGCAGAAAAGTCTATTAAATATTTATAGCATCTATGGATGAATTGTTTCTCAGGATTGAGGTAAAACCTGAGAGTCAATAGTGATGAATGACACTTAAAAATATGCTTCTATTTATATGCTACCCATGGTAAATTGAGGAGAAATTCCATGATGTGTATTCTTTGAAGGAGGTGTAAGTTCCTTGAAAAAGTTCAGGACCACAGAACTCCACCTACTGAAGGGAATTCTGCTTGAGAGAATAAGATTGAGAGAGTAAGATTTTCTCTCTGTTAGAGAAAATTGCTTATGTATGTCTTATTCTGAATTTTTTTAAAAAAATCAGTGTAAGCCTACTACTCTGTGTGATGAGTTTCTGTTGTTTGATGTTAGGGGGGCAGCTGTTCTGAGAGTAATAATTTAATGGGAGATATTTTTACCAGAGAATTTTGTTTGGGGACTGACCTTCTATTTGTGACTCATAGAAAGAACATGCTTTCATTCCATTATTTTCTGCTGTACTGTGGTAGTTGTGAATGCCATGTAGCAAATTCTTAACTACTCTTGGATAACTAAATGGTATGTTCTATAATATTATTTCTAGTATTAATTGATTTTCCAAAGCATGTATTTCCATTTTTAATGTTTGGTGGAAGAGCCTGCCTCCTTTTTAGCAGATGATCTCACACCAAATAGTTATTTTTTAGGATGGTACAGAAATAGTATCTAAGATCCAGACTTGTAATGTTTTAGTGATTTTTCATGGCAGTGTGCCTTCCACTTCTGAGGTCGGGTCTACCTGATTCTCCCCCTCTCTTCCTTCTTTCCTTCCTTAATGAGTCAACTCCTGTCTGTGCTTGTGTCATACCTTCCTTAGGAGGTACAAAAAAATTGGTTACCTAGAATGTATATTTAAATGTCTTTCTAATTTTCAAATCACCATAAGCTTATAAGCATGTAGCCATTTTTATGAAATTGTATAACATGTTCATTAAAAGTCAAAGACTGTTTACTGTAGAATTTACATTTTGATTTTTAAAAAGTATAGTAAATAAATGATCCTAAAGAAAAAGAGCCTATTGATAGTTTTTAAACCTTCATTTTTATAATGTCCCAATGGACTTTTTTTTCCTGAATAAGTTTAAAGTTCAGTCGTTGGCATCATAAACCTTAACATGCAAAGGATTTGTTTTAATAGCAATGTTTACTTTTTGTTCATATTTGTCTAGTATTAAAGATAATTTGCCTGTTATTCATGGTAGGCTATAAATCTTTTACACACTTGAAAATTTGTGCCTTCATTTATGAGACAGAAGACAAAAACTTTTGAGATGATTTTTAGACCCATTAATCCATTAGTGCCCAGAGATTTACAGAATGTATCCAATGAAACAATGACTATGAACACGAAGTATGCAACGTGATTAGTTCCCTTAACACTAACTAGAACTTTTATATTTAACTCCCCAGATACTACTTGAAACTTTTTTACCCTTTGTCATCCTAATGCTCATTATAATAGCTCTCATTAATTGGTGCATCTCCCAGTGGGTTAATTTGCGGATACCAGCCATGCCATCCTTGTGCTAACTCACTAATGCAAATTGATATTTATAGTCTTCAAAATTGAAAACAAAAAAAGCTCTGTAACAAAAAAGACAAACTTTGCTGTTTTTTTTTTTTTTTTTTTTTTTTTTCTTGAGAGAGAGATTGAGATATAGCAAGATTCTGAGAGAGAAGAAAACAGGCCAAAAAAATTCACAAAAACTACTGTAGGCTAATAAACTGATGTGAAAATTTCTCAATTTACAGCACTTGACAGGTGCTAAAAGAAAAGCATCTTTAATTTTAATGTGTTGTTAGGACCTCTTTAGAGAGACTGTACAAGTTATTAACAAGGTCCTCTGAGACAGGAGACGGGTAATTAACAAGACCTATGGAGATATAGTTTAGGTAATTAACGAGCTCTTAGGCACTGGACACCGGATAACACGTAGCGAGTCCAATAGTTAAAGAAAACAGGTTGTTATGATATAATCAAATATAAGATACAGCATGTAAGCCCTCTTGAGGTTTCTGATAGGAAAGTATTAAGATTGTATTCCAGTGACCCCAGTGCACTGACTTTTGTAAATCAGTATGTAAGGTTTTTGGTTTAACTTTTAAGGTAGCATTTGAGAGAATTATTTTTAATTGTTGTTACATGTAGATTAATTATCTGTGCTAATTGCCATTAATGAACATGTATATTTTGAGAAAAATGCATTGGAAACACATCAGTTGTATGATTCTAAATTGTCTTAAACATTTATTTTCAGCTTATTTTTTACCTGTGACTTGTCGGCTAAAATTGCCTATTGCAAATTAACCTTGCTTTCCTTGTCTACTTTAAAACAGTCAGGATCTAGGCCAGCGAGGAGACGCGGTCCTGGCACCAGTTTGGTTTTTACATGTTATGCCCAGGTTCCTCCAGTCATGCCCCTATGCTACCTTCAAGTCTGAGATTTTATATTCCCAACTTCAAATATTTGGTCCAGTTATTTCCTGTGTAAATTTGAAATTGCTGAAGTATGAATCTTGAGTTTTGGCTCAGAAAATTCCCACATTCAGCAAACATTTATTAAGAACATGTTATACTCTAAAGGTTAAGCATATAAAGAAGGCCCTTGCGAGGCTCCTGATTCATTCTGTTACCTGCTGTCTCAGTGGTGCTACTCTAGCCCATCAGGATGATTTTTTTTCTGAATTTCAGCTCTGAAAATCAAATGATATTTTCATTATTATTTTTGGAATATTTGCTGTATATAAGGAAATCATATTGTTGAGATATAAATCCTGCTCTTTGTGCTCGTAGAAAAAGGTGTGTAAATATTAGGTCTGAATTTCATATTAAGGGTTGGACATTGTATAGACACTGGGGAACCATGAAAATGTTTAAGTTGGTTTGTGATATGATTGAATTAATGTCTTCTATCATGAAGTAGCTGTTGAGGACAGAGGATGGGAAAGGGAAGAAGGACTTAAGACAGGGAAACTAGTTAGGAAGTTAATATAATTGTTTTAGTGAGAGTTGATGGAGGTCATTTGGCAGTGAGGAGGGAGAAGAAGGGAACATCTTTGAGAAATATTTACCCATTATGGGACTTACCCATTCTGCTTTTGGGTAGGGGGGCACTGGGGGGACTGGTAAGGGAGAAGAGACAATAAAAACTATTCCAATGGTATGTTTTCAGCTGGTGTCTTAAGTTTAATGAAATGTAGCATTTTAAAACCCATTTAATTTAGTACAGCAATGTCAGGTCTATAGTCTTTGAATCAAACTTGGGATTGTAGTCTTGATAGAAAGGTTTGAATTTTTTCTTTTTGTTTTTTTAATGAGGTGCTATTGTTTTAGTTTTTTTTTTTAGAGACTAGGAATTAGGTGTTTTGAATTGTTTGAGACTAGCAAGTTAGCATGAAAACAGTAGCAGCTTTTGAAAGTTTGTTTTTCAGCACCGAAACACTTTGGCTTCTTTGAACACAAGAGTGGAAGTTTCAGTAACTGGTTGTGGATGTATGCATTTAAAGTGTTTCTTTCACCTTAGCATTGACATTACTAAATATATTTCTCTCCGGTGGTTTTGGCTTGACCAAAGCTTGTCTCTGTTGGACACTTTTTGTTAGTTTCTCACTAAGAGGATAACTTCTATTTCTTACATAATTAGCCCTCACTTCTGTGGACACTACTTTTCCAGGCTTCTATGCTTAGAACATTTCCAGTTGGGCCGCTATGATCACATCATCTGTGATTACTTTTTTCCCATGACAATAATGCTTTCACTTTTGAAATACAGATAGCATTCCTGTATATTTAATTTATGGTGGTACTGTTACCTTGTAGTGGAGGTGTTTTAAATAGCTGCTGGTGATACAAATTAACTATGAAGTGATTTTTCTTACCTGCATGTAACTGGTATCTAAGACTATTAGGATCCAGACACTTGACATTTGTCTCTTTGAACTTATATTTTAAGGATTAATTCTCGGTCTTTGACATGATATATTAAATATAATATATTGCTATGTAATAAATACTTATAAATATTAAAATCTTATATATTTAATATACACCAAATAAAATGTCTTTATGTATTTTATATATTTAAGCTTAGAAATCTTGGATAAAAGTACTGATACCACTTAAAAAGCAATTAGTTGAATCAGCTTGGCCTTCTTAGAGTATACCTTAATTCAAATTGCTATTAAGAAAAAAATGTTTCACAAATGTTGTGTGTAAAGCTCTGCTAGGGCTGGGGAGGTATGGGGGATGACAGTCCTAGCCACACCAGCTATGGAGAGGGATATGTAAGAAATAACCTATAATCAAAGCAGAATAAACTGTGTTAAACAGAAGTACATGGAGTTTACTGTGGAAAGGTAGATGAAGAGAGCAGTTCACTCTACTGGAAATTGGGAAGTGCTTCTTCAATGGGGAGAACTTTGAGCTTGATCTTGACCATGGAACATCATTTTGTAAGTTGGGGCATGAGTAGATAGACAACTCTGTTTTAGTAAATGGCAATAAAGCTCTTTTTGAAAATTATTAGATAAGTTTTGAAGGGATAATTTATAAAAAGTGACTAAATACTATTATATCATTAGCTGTTTATTAACAGCTTAGTAATTTTACCATTTCTTTTCTAGTTGGAGTCATGGAGCTATATTCTATGTCATTCCCTGACTGGTAGGTTCCTGAGGAAGTATGTTTGCTGCTTTAGGCTACCAAGGAGCCAATTAGTGGGTGCGCTGCAGCAGCAGCACTGTGTGAAGTATAATGAACTCTTTGTTACAGAGCCTGGTATGGGAATGGGGGTGTTCCAGTTAGTCACATATTTTGTTTACTAGAAGTATACAGTGCATTTGTTTCATAGAGACTTTTTATCTTCAAAGAAATTAAATGCTGCAAATAATTAAAAATGAAAATCATACTGAACATAATTTAATATTTGACTCAGAAAGTACATCTGATTCACTTCTTTCAGTGAAAGGTTTTACGGTATAACATGAAAACATTGAAATACTAATAATAGGATATTCTGAAGGGAGTATAGGATAAGTATTAAGAGTTCAGATTTAGGAGTCAGGTCTGCGTTTGAGTCTCTGTTAGCCGTGTGGCCTTACTTAACCTTTCTACACCTCGTTTTTCCAACTGCAAAATGGAGATAATAACCTTGGTGTAGGACAGATTAAATAATGTCTTGTACAAAAAGTGCTGAGGGTAGTGTTTTACGCACGGTGCATCCAGAAACGATAGCCCTTGCTAGGATCTTAATATACAGCATCTAGAGAATACTTAACAGTCGCTTTAAATAAATTAGGTGGAATTTTTTTCCAAGTAATAATATCTTCTCAACTTAAAAAAAAACTTAAATAAAAGTAGAATTTAGAAGCCTCTGGTTTTCACCAACTGATAAAGGACATACATTTGGCAGGAAGTAATAAACTTGATAGTTTTTCTGGTATCTTTCAAGACGTATATTCAGCAATAATCTTTGATGAGATAAAACTAAAACCACATTGAAATTAAATAAAAGTATTCTCTGTATTAATACAATTAATTAAGTATTAATTGTATAAATTAAGAAAATTTATAAGGCAAAGCTATTATGGTAAATATTGATACAAAGTCTTATGTTCAGAAATTCTTTCATAGTACTAATAAGGATATTGCAGGGTAGATATCTAAGCTGTGGCTTTCCATTAAGGGATGGTGACAATTTCATAAACTCAGGTGGCTGAGCTCAAATTAGATTGTTAAAGAAGGCAGTTCAGACTATGATAGTAAGAAAGATAAAGGCTGCTTATTGAAAACTCCTCAGAACATTTCAGTCCCCTTTGGGAAAAGGGCACTTGCCTTAGGAAATTCACACAGGCACTAGTGTCTCTCTTCCAACCAAGATTCGGAGGTTGGCTCTTTTATTTCTATGTCAGAGCAGGTGCCCTCTTTGTTTTTCATCAAGAGTGTAAGATTCTACTCTAGTAGTCTCTGAATTCAAGGTTCTTTAATATATCAGAAATAATATTCATTGTATTTTTAATATTTTGTCATCCTGGTTTTAAAAAATAAATATTCTTCACTTAACAGAAAAAAATATATAACCAAAATTTGAATGTTAAATATTGTTAGACTGTCGTCATGTCATTTTATGGAATAATATCTCTTGTACTTACAGAGATGGATAAGATCTTATCATGGCAACTCTTTGTGCCTCCCATCTTTAGACTACCGGACAGTGTATATTAGGGTGACATTCTAAGATTCAGATGTTTATTTTTGAATTTGATAAGGGATGGAAATTTTTGCTTTTCCTTTGTTAGATGTATTATTGCTGTTCTTTCTCTGTGAGGGTTGTGTTGATACTCTGATACAAAGGATGCACAAAGCAAAGTCTCTGTCTTTAAAAGTATAAGCAGTAGATATAGAATGTGTAATTAATTGTCCTAGTTGTAAATAACTGTCCTGGGTGGTGCAGTTGGTAAGTGCTGATGGAGATAAAAATTATAGATTAGATGGGTAAGGTTAGGCAGTCTAGGCATTACAGAAAAGGTAGAACTAAAAGTCTCGAAGGATGGATCTGTGAAGACAGAGAGGTGAAGATAAATGAGAAAAGGTAGAGAGGTAAAAATGAATGTGTGAAGTGGTTCTCAGGGACCTAACCTGCCTAAAACTGTTAAGGGTTGGAAGTAGTAAAGATGTGACCTTATTAGTATGAATTTAGCATACCAGAATGAAGAATTTGCATCTAATTCTATAGAATGTATGAAGAGTTTTCCATATATGACTGATGTAATGAAAATACTATTTTAGGAAAACTCAGAGAACAGTGCCATCGCTGTTACATACGTAATAATGCCGGAATCGGAAGAGGTGCACATGAACTCAGAAAAACTGCATTTCTAAGTGTGATTTTAGATTCCAAACAAAAACTTCTTGTAGTGAAACATTTTAATGATGTAACTTATAGAAGCAGGACAATAGTGAAATTATTGTGGCATAAAAAATTTGCAGATATTAATGTGTATTAGAGGTACACTCTTTAAATCAGTGGGTACCTGTTTTAGCTGTTCTTTGAATAGTTTATTTTTTTCTTCATGCAGAAACATTTTTAAAAGCTGACTGAAAGTTGGATAGGATAATGTACAATTTCTAATAAGATCATTGTATTCATCTGTTGGGGGATGGCCCTGGAAATTGTATTTTACACAAAACAATATATTCTTTTCTGGCAAAAATTTTATAATTTAATAGCCCCACTGAAACAAACTCTTGACTGCCAAGAATGTTTTAAGGCTGGGCTTCTCAGCTTGGGTTGCAGAGTGGTGAAAATCCCCCAGTCATGCCAGCAGTTGCTTCTAAGAAGCAAGTGTAGGAGCCTGTGGCCAACTGGTGGGCCCCTGGAAGTCTGGCTGCCTTGATGTCCCTCCTTGAAGGCTCTGCAGAGATGTCTGGGGCTAGGAAAGTGGGTGCTTGCTGGCCAGGGGCTTCATTGCAGGCTGTTCTTAAACACCTGAGGACTTCCTGGTAACCAGAGGACACCGTGACTTCTCCAAAACATAGCTTTGTCGTAGGCCCACACAGAGCCAGCTTGGGATGCTTTTGGCCAGGGTGTTGTGGGCCTTCTGTCTTTTTTCACCTGGTTCACAGGGACCAGGGATGCCTTACTTGCACCCTCATGGAAGAGTCACACCTCTCCAGATTATCCTTACACTCTCTCCTTGCAGGAAAAGCTTGATCAAGACCACTGGGTCTGTCTTGATCACGTAGACATGCGGAGCCTGTGCTGGGTTTGGCCCTGCGGGTGCCTTGCTGTCATCACTCCTGCCCACTGTTTTGCTGCTAAAATGAACAGGACTTGATTACACACACACACACACGATGGTGATGACTAATGGATACATAGCAGGTGGCGGGCAAGGGTCTTCTCAGGGTAACAGGCCAAACACAACACAGCTTCCCAAAGTGACAAGTTTCCTAAAGATATAGGGAGAAAAAAATATTCATTTTATATCAAGAGACACATGATTATATTAGTAAAATGCAAAAATTCATCTGCGTTTTTAACTTGAGATGTCAAATTGTACACTTGTTGTTGGATTTATTCTTATGTATTAGGGATATTAAAGAGAAAAAAAAGGGTGAGAAGCTTAGTTTTAAAGGAATGGAGAACTTCTGGAATCCATAGGCTTTATGTTGAAATTTGTGGGTTGTTTGACTGTCTTTGAAATAATTATTTCTATTCTATTCTATTCTTTTTTTTTTTTTTTTTTTTTAAGACAGAGTCTTACTCTGTTACCCAGGCTGGAGTGCAGTGGCGTGATCTCAGCTCACTGCAGCCTCCGTCTCCCAGGTTCAGGCAATCCTCCTGCCTCAGCCTCCCGAGTAGCTGGGATTATAGGCACATGCCACCACATCCGGCTAAGTTTTGTATTTTTTAGTAGAGACAGGGTTTCACCATGTTGGCCAGGCTGGTCTTGAACTCCTGACCTCAAGTGATCCGCCTGCCTCCTCCCAGAGTGCTGAAATTACAGGCATGAGCCACTATTTCTGTTCTTTACCAGGAGAAATGTGTAAGTTAGACTTGATTGACTATTATAATAGTCAAACCAAGCCTTAATTTCATTGATGTCTTTAAATCCTCAAGTTCTAGGACTTTCACCAACAACATATTCATTATTATTCATTATGGAAAAGCAGCTAGGTCTGAATTTGCTGTCCATGATCTTTGGTGTCACTGACCACAATTTTTAATTGTCTTGCCTCTGAGAGCTCATAAAAGATACCCCATGAGAATATTAATAAGTAAATTACTGTTAATCCCCATAGACATTTATGTATTAGGCTCTGTTTTGTCATCCAGGTTTTGGTGTACATGCCCAGTCCCGGGAGACAGAATGTAGCCTTTTCATCTATAATATCATTAATTTGATTTGGTACTGAGTTTTTTGCTTTTTTCTAAAAAGAAAGAAAAAATATTGAGTTTCGTCTTGCCTCTTAAGGCTTATTTGCATGTATAATAATCGTAATTGGAATGTGCTAAAGATTCCCATGAAATCTCTCTAGTGGAATCTCTTTGGGCACTTCAGTTTTTTAGAGCTTTGGAAAGAGCATTATTAAAGAACATTTAAAAAAAAAAACTTCAACATGTAACCTCTGTGGAATAAATGTTTTCAGGATTTACCAGAAAAATCTCTAATTAATCTGTATTGTGTCAAATACCTATCCTGGTAGACCTAGTTGGTATACTGGATAAACTGGCTAATTGAATTGATTCTTTTGGCAGTCCACCAGTTTGAAAATGTGCTTTAATTCCTATTGACTTAAATATGAGAATAATTCTTCCTATCTTAAAAAGAACTGAAAAACACTCCACTAATGTATCATCAGGTATAGATATAAATAATCTTTCTTATTCAGGAAAATTATTTCTTCCACTCTTTGGGGACTTGGTATCTTGTTGGTGGAACTTATATTGCCCTAACATAGATGTACTCAGTCAACTCACCCCAGTTTTTACACATTTTTATTAAGTACTGGTTATTAATGTATTCAGCATACTTTTGTTAGGAATCTTTCATGCTGGCACTGTGTCAGATGCTGGGAATGAAAAGAGGAATGAGATATGGTTCCTTCCTTTAAGTGGCTTGCAGTAGAAAGGGAGGGGATCCAGGGGTAAGATAGATACACAGAAGCAAACTTTCATACCATATATTTGAAAAGCACTTTGTCAAACAAACCATTTTCATACTCATTTCTTTTAACCCTCTTAATTCTATGAAATAGATGGTAGCATTTCTGTTTCTTAAATATGAAATTTAGAGCAGTGAAGTAGATTGTTCCTCGGCTTTAGGGGATGGGCAATAAGTCTGGAAAGGTAAATTGGATAAAATCCAGTGGACTTTGAAAGCCAGTCTAAGAAATTTAGTCATTATTCAGGAGGAGGTTGGAGGTCAAAAGTTTTTTGACAGATGAATAATGAGGTTAGACTTGAGCTTGAGAACGCCATATTCAGTATGCATAGGCTGGATTGGACAAGGAGGGATGGGTAGAGACTGTGAAGAGGCTGTTGCAATAGGGTCAACAGAAGGCAGTTTGGTCTTATGGTCAGAAAGGTAGCAGTAAAAATGAGCAGGGAGTAAACGATGAGAGTTCTGTGGCAGAGGCTGAATGGTGAGAACATGGCAGTTTATTTGTGAGGCATGTAAGCTGAAGACTGGAGTGAAGGGTGTCTCTGAGGCTTCACCTTCAGTGTGCAGGAGATTGGTGGTATGAGTAGGAAGAAAACCAGACAGAACTGTTCTAAAAGACATGATTGGTCTTTCAGGGACAGGTAGGATATTCGATCTAAGATTTTGATCAGACATTTGTAAGCATGATATTATAAAGGATAAAGGATTGGTGGTTGAAAAGATTTACTACTCCTCCATCCATATAGGGATGGTAGTTGGTGGTGAGAGAATATGAAATCTCCAGGGTAGAGCAGAAAAGGCCTGAAAACAACCTTAAGAAATATCCAGTGTTTCCCACCTAAGGGTGAAGAGGAAGATAACAAGGAAAAGGAGTGATTGGAAATATAGGACAAAATTTAGGCTACCAGATAGCAAGAAGAGTGAGTTTCAAAAAGAAGGAGCAGCCATTTGGTATCACATGGAGCTGAGAGGTTAAAGAGTGAAGTGATTTTAGTGAAAATAGTTTTTTGGTGGCCTTCGTCAAAGAAGCAATGAGTATTGATGGTGGGAGTTGTGTTTCAGATTAAAGAATATGAATGAGTCAAGGTAACAAAGTCAGCAAGGGCTACTTGGTAGGGTTTAGAGATTGGCAAAATAAAAATGGTAGAATGTCCAAGAGAGAATGGACTGTCGACAAGTCCCGGTGAGAGAGATGAGTAAATACAGGTGGATTAGGAGACAACTGGGATGATAGTGGGAGTGCACCAGCAGGTCTCTAGGAGAGAGGGGTGTCAGAGGTGAGATTGATCAGATGGGATTCTGATTGTATGAGATTTTATGGTATAAGATTTTATTGATTACTGTTCCTTTGGAAACATGTTCAGAGAAATTCAGTTTGTGAAAATGCATTATTATAAATTGTAAGGCAAAATGTAAATATAAGGTGGTATTATTCAAATCCAAGTCACTTGAGTAATTATACCATTTTACATACTGCAGGAGCAATGAATCTTTAAAAATGCAATCCTAAATGGAAAATAATTTTGAACACAAGTACTCTAGCTCTGTGAATTGGAAAAACATATTGTTAAATGAAGGCCAGGAGTTTGTGTGTGTGTGTATGTGTAGGCAGGGTGGGTGGGGGGAGGTTAGCAGTGAATTATCATTTACAAAGTAAGAAGAGGCTATGCATATTTTGAAAAAAAAAAAGTTAAAATAAGTAGTTATGGAGCATAAGCCAGAAATTGAAGGGCAAAGGGAAGTATAGGTAATTCATATGAGTAATTATTTTTCTTTGGTTCTTTCTTTCTTTCTAATAGAGAAATAGAACAAACCTTTGTCCTTAATTATTTTACATTATTAAGTGAATGGTATATGGCATTTATTTTATATTCATGTATCATTTAAGAACCTAATAGGAAACAAATGACACACTCAAAACGAATAATTGAGGGAAGTTTAGTGGAGAGGTGTCTGCAGGGTTAAGGACATCAAGAAGGAATAGTACAGCACCAGAGACCAGCATTGCATGCTTAGCTGCAGCTGTGGCTGTAGGTGGAGATGCTACTGCAGCCCAGCAGGGAGGGAGGGGAGTGGTGGTGGGATGGGGCTGGGGGAAGGGGAGTAAATACCCTGCCTCCTATGCTTTCAGTGCTCCAACCTCTTGGAGGTGCCTCCCAGTGGCAGAACATAATAAGCCAGTGGGCAAGCCCAGGTGATACACTCTCCAGAGGTCAGTGTGCTGGGGTGCAGGGAGGGTCAGAGTGGAGCAGGAGGGGCAAACAAAGTCAAGAGCACAGTTATTTCCAAACCTGTTGCATTTCAGCCATTATTCTATCTCTTTTAGACTAAATCTAAGACTTATCTGAATCATTTCTAATTGGAAGAAGCCTCATGAAATTGCCCTGGACTCATTGAAACCAGCCAACAGTGAGCTCACAGTAGAACTGACAGTTTAGAGCAGCTCTGTGGAAGAAGTAGAGTTTATGACTAAAGAGTTTGGACTGTGGAGTGGGGCTGCCTTTCTTTCATCCTAACTGGGCCACTTACTAACTGTGTTACTTTGGATAAGCGCCTTACCATCTCTGTGCCCATTTCCTCATCTGTAAATGAAGATAAATAGAGCACTCAGGTCATAGGATTGTTACAAGGATTAAGTGAGTTAACATGTAAAGTGCTCAGAAAGTTACCATGGTTAAAGTCCAACAAATACAGTTGCTTTTAGGATGTTATTCTTTGCTTCATTATCGATGAAATACACGGCGTGTTTCTCTTTTCCTCCTTTTAGACTCACTGAAGATTTTTGTTACATTATATTATGTCACGGTTCTCAGTATATACCTTTGTCGTGAAAGTGAAGCCCCAAGTCTCTTTTTTTTTTTTTTTTTTTTTGAGGCAGAGTCTCGCTTCTTCCCCCAGGTTGGAGTGCAGTGGCGCGATCTCAGCTCACTGCAAGCTCTGCCTCCCGGATTCATGCCATTCTCTTGCCTCAGCCTCCCGAGTAGCTGGGACTACAGGCGCCCACCACCATGCCCGGCTAATTTTTTTTTGTATTTTTAGTAGAGACGGGGTTTCACCGTGTTAGCCAGGATGGTCTCGATCTCCTGACCTCGTGATCCGCCCATCTCTGCCTCCCAAAGTGCTGGGATTACAGGCATGAGCCACCGTGCCCAGCCATGAATCCCCAAGTCTCTAAAGCCCACTTGGTTAAGATCAATAGGACACACTCCTTTGAAAATAGTTAATGTCAGTTCTTCTGTGATAGTTTGAAGTTATACTTATTTTCCATACACATTAAGGAGTTGACTGGTGTTTGAGAAAGTTACTCCTGTCCTGCCCCTTCCCTCTTCCTCATCTTCCCTCCTCCCAGCCAGATGGCACACCTCCTGGATTTCACATTTAATTTGAATTCACTTCTTAAATACAAAATGAGTCAAGGTGTAGGCCAAAATGAACTTTGCTTTATAATTCCAGCAGTAATGGGGTTTGGAAAGAGATATTATGGAAGGTGTAATAATACTCTAAATACTTAAAAATACTTATTTTTAAATGCCCTCCAAAGAGCTTGTTGTTATGTGACTTCTCATTGAAAGATTTAAAATCCTAGAACCAGGAATTTATGGTTTGCATTGTCTTATAAAAGCACTGTTAACCAGTTTTAATAGATCTTTGTTCTTATGTAGGGTTTTTTTTTTTTTTTAAATCTTTGCAAGCACTGTATGCTTTTTACTCTGAATAGTTTCTCCTCCTTAGGTATTCTTGTTCCAAAAGAATATATATGTTTAAGACAGAGAAACAAACAAAAAAAAAACAACAAAAAAACCCACTTTGATCACTGCCAAATGCCATAGTGATTACTGTGGTGATCAGTTTTTTTGCTCTAATGATTGAGTTATTTTCTGGCCGATATATGGAAGATTAGTCCATAGCACAAATTAAAGGACAGTTTTAGGACCTCACTGATTTACTTCTTATCTCTTTACTTATTATTTATTTTAACTTTGAGGTAAATTAACAAGTGATATTGTAGAAGAGATACTAGTGATTCCTGGAAATATTTGAAAACATTTCAAATTTTAGAATTAGAGTTTACTGGGGAAAATTCTTTAATATTTGGAAATATCACAAAGTAAAACTATTGATGCTTTTGCGTAAAAACTTCAGAATGTTAAGGTAAGTCATTTTATTTAAAATAACTTTTAAAATACTAATTTAAAATGTTTAAATTCTGTAGTTTCATTTTACATAGACTCCTTTTTACATGTGAGTGTATCTAGGTTTATTTTGCACCTGATTAAAAACACCGTTTTCCTTAACCTGTCAGCAGCTTGGCTGAGCAGTCAGACCGGATTATTCGATATCTTGTCTGACATGAGGACGGCAGTCCAAAGAGAAAGATATCACAAATTGGTGCCACACTTCAATAAATAGAGACATTTTATTTTTCACCAAGCTAATTCAATCCAGTTCAGTTAACTCTTTTTTCCCCCTTAAGGACAGATCAAAAAAGGCAGCCATGAATGACTGAGTTCGTCAAGTGTTTGACACGTCAGTGTGTGAATATAAAGCAGACCACAAGGGAGGGGTTCTGCTTTTAGACTTCAGACAATACCCAGTACAAGAGCCTCTCACTCAGATCTGCACTGTGGGGAGCGGGAGAGAGTGGCTCAGATCACTCAGGTAGAATGGGAAGTAGCCGGGCTTGCCGCACTGCAAACCCTTCCCCTTAGAGTTGCGACATTTTCAGCATTCTTAGGAATTCTCAGGCATTTTTGAGCAGCCATTGAGTTGCATTTTAGTTTTATAAGCTGTCGTTGGCTACTACATATTGTTAGTTTTGTGATTTTGATAAAATCTTTGTCCTAAATGTTGTTCCTTGAAAACCCTTATTGCAATAAATATAATACCGATATTTCTGTTTCTTAGTTCAGTGATTTCTTCCTGAGACATATACTGAAATTTATATAGTCATAATACTGTTCAATCTCAAGGATACAATGGGATGGATTATGCCACCAAATATAAAATGTTTAAATATTTACAAGAAAAGATTAACATTGTCCAAAGCTTACCTCCTGCTCTACAGATTGGGCCTGAGGAATGCGTCATCAGAACCTTTATGGGCTCCTGCCGACCCTGCTCCCTGCTGCCTCGCTGCCAGTCTCCTCCGTGTCCTGCAGCGACACTACTGTCTGACAGCCCCAGGCCACGCCATATGTTTGCAGAGCCCTCCTGGTCTAGCCTGCCAAACATATCCTTGATGTCATTTTAAATCCTGCTTTTTCCATGAATTAGGCATTCCTTGACTAATTGCTGTGATAGAACATTTCATTTCTCTGTGAGGTCTAAAAATTTAATTATCCAGAGTGCTCTCCCCCACCTCCCACAAGTACATCTCTACCGTGTGCCTTCTTGAAATGCAACATTGTTATTCTCTGATTCATCTATGTGGCCTATATGTTCTGCAGTGCAGCCAGTGCTCACTAAGTAAATCTGTATACAGGGAATGGGGCTAGGGCTGTGTATCACAGGAGGACGCAGTCTAGAGCCAGACAGCTCCAGCAGCTACTAACAGAATGACCACACGCAAGTTACCTAACCTCTCTGTGACTTGTTTCCTTACCTTTAAAATGAAGATGTGGAAGATACTGGACCGTAAGACTACCGTAAGGATCATGAAGATTAAATGAGTTAATTTTGGTAAAGTGCTTAGAACAGCTTCTGGCACACATTAAGTGCTATGTAAAAGTTTATGAAATAATTATTTCATTATTTTATTTATGAAATAAAATAATGTTCTATCTGGTAGCCACAGTGCTAAGTGTTTTCCATGTAGTTAACTTATTGAATCTTCACAGGAGTCTTATGTGGTAGATACTGTTGCCATCTCCATTTTACAGATGAGGGAACCAAGACACAATCAAAGTTAGGTAACTTGCTCAAGGTCACAGGGCAGAAACAGGATTTGAATTCACACCACCTGGGTCCAGCCACTTCTCAGCTTGCAAGCACCTTGTATGCTGTCGGGCCTGAGTGTAAATCATTTTGTTTTTTAGAATATCCCAGTCAGATGGGAGATGTAGCAGAATGTGTTTCTTGACCTATTAGAAAACATGCTGTGAGATAATGGTGTAGGAGAGATTAATCCCACTGGACCCCCTGTTGGCTACCTTGGATTGAAAATCAGAGAGGATGGAAACCACATGTGTTAGCAGCTGCTACCACGGCACTCTAGGCTAAGGTGGACTATGTGAGAATGCTTTTTGGATTTAGTTTTTGTCTTTTAAGCCACTCCTTTGTGGGCTCTTGATGCTTTGCTGGTATAGTGACTTGAGTACAGGACCATGCAGAATACCATAAAGATGTTAAAAAAATGTGCCAGCCACACAGGCCTTTAACTGGTGCTTGGTAGGTTTTTAAAACATGTTTCACTCTTTCTACATGCAACCCAGCTCTGCTGAAATACTAAATTTATCCTCAGGAGTTCTAGTTAGAAAAGGCAAGCAATCACTTCTGGAAGCTAGTACTTCAAATCTTAGTCATAGCCAGTGAAATCTTGGTTACACGGGAAACTCTCTGGAGGGGGTTGTACATGTGTGCCCCGTACATCTTAGAGCGTAGGATTTGTACACGTAATTACAGATACTTTACCAACATTATATCCAGTGTCCAGACTTTTTGTCACACAATCAAAAGTTTTAAAAGTAAGCCAGTTATTTTACTGGCAAGGGACAGATAATGAAAACATACATATTTTACAGTTGTTGTTCTGTGTGTGGAATAAAAAGGTTCCTAGGACACTAATGCTTTGTGAAGGTTTTAAAGGCTAATGCCTTTAAGTGCTGGGTAAAAATTAAACTTGAATAGCACCGATGAAATATTTACTCATCGGATGGCTTTGAAGTTTAGCGTCTTTTGGTTGCAGTCCCATCTAATAGACATGTTTCAAAGAAGAAAATAGTTATAGCATTCAGCTGTGATGTTTTCTTCTCTGCATGGAAGAAATCTGTGTTGTTTTGATTCGTTTCAGTATTTAAATTTTCAAGACTAGCTACTTAGAAATCACATTAACGAGAGAAATGTTTCCCACAATTCTGAATTTATTCTTATTGATAGGGTAATGTTTGAAAGCTGAGTTTTCTAACACTTATGGCATTTTTAAACAGATTGCTTTAACTCTTTTATTCTATAATCTTTCCAACCTAAATTTACTTAATTCTCACTAGTTTTATATCAGAGGGCCTAAGGTGAGTGACTGTGTGTAAATATAATGGGAAATCTCTCACACAAATTAGTTTTACAAAATGTCTTGCTGGATAAAAGTGCTATGTTTAAAGCTGTTTAGAAACTTCCTATTTCATTCTTCAGTTCTGATAACTAAAAAGTTTTCCTTCGAAGTTTGAAATTGTAATGATGCTTTAAGAATGTTGGGGAAATACTGGATTTTTTTCTACTTCTTGGATTAAATTTCACTCATCTGAATAATGTAGGGCTTTAGAAATTTGTATTACAATGTTGGTTAAAATTTTTCTATTTTTATGTTTCCTCCCACATGAGTTATGACACTTTTACATTTGTTTGTGTTTTATTAGTTTTCATATGAGTCCAACAAGCAATGAAGACCTCAGGAAAATCCCGGTAAGTTGCTGAAGGGGTTAGAGGGTTGTCAAAGAATAAGCCGGTCTTTTTCTCTGCCACACATTTCTAAAAATGCCGTTGTCTTCTTGCCTTCTGCCTCACTTACCTAAGAATTGTAGCTTAGCG
Organism: Pongo abelii; assembly: GCF_028885655.2. Classification (NCBI taxonomy): domain Eukaryota; kingdom Metazoa; phylum Chordata; class Mammalia; order Primates; family Hominidae; genus Pongo; species Pongo abelii. The sequence continues at coordinate 125,053,186 of NC_071993.2, read as the reverse complement.
TAGTAATTTTAGGAGAAAGAAAGTAAAATACAATCTTTGCCTTTAATATACAATAGGGTGTGACTCGTATGATCTATGAAAGTTCAAGCAAAATTGGTTATAACTGAAGCCAATTTAGAATATACATATTTTATTTACAGACTTTTGAAATTAATATGCAAGCTGTATGTCAGGGTCAAATTTGTGGTTATAAAATAAGAGCACATAGAAAAGACTATTTTTTGTTGTTATTGGGACAAGGATTGAAGAAAGAATAAAGCTGCTTGTTAACATTCAACAATGGAAAAGCATCCCGGCAGGAGAGCCAGATAACCAGGAAAGTATTTGAAAGAACAAATACTTTAGGACACTTATCTTTCTCGTCAGAACAAAACCAAATATGTTAACAGGATTGGTAGCGACCACTTAAATCAACTCACGTATTTTGCAAGGATTATTCAGATAATCTGAACTTTATTGTAGTATTTGAAGTCCAATATTTAATCTCTGTTCAGAGTTCCATTGTATCTGCAATCAATTCTAACTGTATTAAACGTAGAGAATAAATTACTTTGCCAAAATATGGGCAAGTGTTCTTGGTAGAAAACTAAATTCTCACTGAATAACAGAAATAGAGGCTTTATTCCAAGACACTGGTGGTTGCTGTTTCAACCATCTGTCCTTGATGTGTGTGATCCAGATGTATAGTAAGAATTTTTTTAGGCAATCCCATATCACATATCGCTATTTTTTAGGATGTGACATGGCTAGAAGAAGCTAAGGTGGGTTTAGGGTTTATTTTCTAAACCATTCTAAACGCAGTTGTTTATCTTTAAAATTGTGGAAACTGTTACAGAAGCACAGGACTTTGTACTGTGTTTTTGCTGTTTTATTTAAATGATTCGTAAGTTTTGATGTTTTATAAATTCTCAAGTCTTTATAATATGGCAGTCTGGCGAGAAATGTGAGAAAATATGAAGTCAGCCTTTGATCAGATAGTAAAATGAATTCTATCAGGCGGTTACTTAATCTCAAAATGCAACATCAAAAAAGTCGATTTAATGTGTAGCTATTGTTTATTAAGTAACCTTAATTACAATTTCGATTGCTTGTAAATGTACTTTTCCAAATCTTGTAATTTATTGCTGTAAAAGCATCCTTAGAATTCTTTAAAGAAATAAAATGTGAAAATTGTTTTAGTTAAAGGATTTAAAGGTGATAAAAGAATCCTTGATGTGTGATTATTTTTCTCTGGAATACTAACTATTCTAAATGACAGTTAAAGGATTACTAGGTGTTGTTAATTTACTGCAAGATACAATTAAGAGGAGGAAGCGCATCTTCGTACTGATCATGGATGAAGAAAAGCATTCAAAAATTTTTATGTTGAAGATTATAAGATGTTTGAAGTAATTTACATTAAGTTCTCCAATAATAGCCATCCACCAAGTTATTTTTTCTCCCTCTGGACATAGTATTTTGTAATTAAGTTTGTATGTCTTATATGCTAGTGCCAACACCTGTCTGTGAAAGCACAGTGTTTAAACAGGAGCAGTAGCCAGTTGAAAGGGCAGTGTGAGCTCTTTAAGGCCTAATTAAGAACTGAAAGGGAGATGAAGGGAGTAGGACAAAAGATGTGAAAGTAGCTGAGATGATATTCCCAGAGCAAAGTTCCTCATTAGAACAATAATGAGATGATCAGAGAATGCCAAGCCTTCATTTTTTTTTCTCTCTCTCCTCCAGTTGCCTTGGATGTCAGTTAGTACCCCACCAATATTTGGTTACCAGGACAACCTTTCTTTAAATCTTCAGTTATTTTGAGTCCTGATAATTTGCTTTTGTTTAAATTTAAATATTGTAAAAAATATACATTTCCTAGTTTAAAAGGCTAGACTGTGTAAAGCAAAAATAGATGACTAGCAGTTCTCAAAATCTTATGCAAAACTGTATTATTTAAAATTCTGGGTTAGAAAACTTCATGTAGTAATTCTAATATTCTCTTACCAGTCCACATCTTCTACGTCTTCATATGGACATTTTTAACAGAGGTGGGGTAGAAATGAGAAAGGGTTGGTTGTAAAAGGGAAAGAGAGAAGAAAAATTTACATTAAATTTCAAAATAAGAAAACATCTTAAAAACATACGTGCTGTCTGTATGGAGTACTGTAAGAAAAAATGTTGAGCACTTTGGAGTAACCATTGTAAGTTGCATTTGGTCTTTGCCAGTTTAGAGAGTTTTGAATTTTGCAAGTTTTTGCAAGAATAATAATCTTTTGAAAAAATAATTTTTATATTTACCTGAGAGTTTTCCTCTTTAAAAAAATAATTTTTGTAACGAGCATATGTTTTAATTTTCTATTGTTTATATTACTTAATCATTATTTTATTTGGAGTTATACCAACAAACAGAAATATATATATATGTGGAGTATATCAGTCAATTTAAGAATCTCATGCCTAAAATTAGAAGGTTTACATTGTTTTCAAATATCGGATAAAATCTGGAACTCAGCATGAAACTGTTTTTAATTATTTTATATTCTTTTCCAGAATATAGTTCATAGTACATATGTTTCTAAGATGTTTTCCTGCCTAGAAACTTGATGCTAAAATTTGGGGTAAAATTTTCACATAAAAGGACAAACGGAAAATTTATTGAAAAGGACAGAAATGTATTTCCAGGAAATCTGTCTACACGTTAGTGTTAGATTGTTGTAAAGAAAAAAAAAATAATCCAAATAACATATCTGTATATTCTAGAGTGTGGCTATAAAGTATGACCAGTAGTCTGAAATAATAATTGATTATTTTGAAAGATTATTAATTTATATCATGGCATTAATTTATATCAAAACACAAATTTTTGAAACGTCTTTCATCTTCAGTGTCTTTAGAGAAATGTTACAAAAAATTTTTAACTACATTAACTGGTAATAGTGGTAAATATAACAGTGCACTTTTTTTTAACTTTTTCATTGCTTAATTAGTTTGGAGAAATCAGTTTATATATGTGTAATTTTATTAAGATTAGAGAGACTTGAATAGATGCTTTTATTATGTTAAATAAAGAAAAAGCATAAAGCAGTCAACTAATCAGTAATGAATCCCATTTAGCTTCCTTTCATTAATCCCTTCAATTCTCACAAGAACATGAATTTCTCAGTAAATGTTTTATTAGAAAAGTGAAATCACATTAATTAGACTTTATTAGTTTTTAAAGTGTGGTTTAGAAAAATCACTTGGTATACCAGACAATTTTAGAGTTGAAAGGGACCATGGAGAACATCTCATCTATCAGATAAGGAAAATGAGACCCAGGTTGCTTTCTCTCTTAAATTTATGCAGAATTACTTGAGTTGAAGTAAGAAACTTTAGCTTATTTTTAAGAAATTTCAAAAGTATACCGAAATCTACACTATGTCTTCTCTTTACTGTAGAAAACGGCTTAACATAATCTTTTATAAGAATGTAATTAATATTTATGTATCTCTAAACTATATATCATGACCAATTAAACTAGTAACTACGTGCGTGAGAGAGTGTGTGTGTGTATGCGTGTGTGTGTGTGTGTAGACTTATAAAAGATTAATTGATCTGAGAGAGGAGAGAGAAGTAAAACAACTCTTGTCTCTAGAATTGTCCTTCAATGGTTTTAGAACAATATTTGAAATGTTTTTAAGGATGAGGGAAATATAACTGAAACTTACATCTGTTTCCAGTTTCTAATGCTAAAATAAACTAAGTTGTTTTAGACATATTTTATAGAATTTAAACTCACTTCCCTTTAATATCCTCTCTATTCATTCTTACTAACTCTGGTCTTTCATATTTCAATAGCCGTATACCTAATCTTAGCCCCTCCAAATGATTCCACTGTTGCCATTTTACTTTTCCTGGAACATAGCTTTAATCATATCCTTTCTCTGTTTAGAAACCTTCAGTGGCTTCCTATTTTCCATAGCAAAAGTCTAAAAATTCTTTATACTACCATTCAGCATCCTTGGTGGTCTATTTCAAACCTTCCATTTCAGCCCCTCTCTGCTCGCTGTCCTGTACAGTATTTTCCAGCCATGCTCTACAGAGTACCTGTTATTGGATTACCTGTTGGCCACTGTGCCTTGAGCCTTGTTTCCTTCTTTGAACAAGCAGAGCTCACTGCTTGAAATGCCCCATTACGCATTTCTGCCTGCAAAATCTTGAAGGCCTAGCGCAAGCTGTATCTTCTCCACAAAGCCTGAGAGATTCTATGAAATTGGAAAAGTTTTTCAGTCCTGAATGTTTCCACTTATCCTGGAGAAGTGGGTGTGCTTCAGTGACCCAAGCATCAAATTGGTATCTGTACTCTAGCTTCTCTTTCTCTGGTCTGGTAAAGTCCTGGTTCCTTGGGCTGAGAGGCTGGGGAAGTGGGGAGGGCCAGTGAAAAGTTAAACTTTGGCTTTTCTCTTGAACACCCCCAAATACATAGCACTATTAAAGTAGATCCTGAAAACAGGGAAAGACAAGTTTAATTCTTATTGGGGGTGGGGGTCATTCTGCATTCACCAGTCCCCATTCCCCATCCTCCTCTGAATAGATTAGATAGTATTCCTTAAGAGCAAGAAAACCAATTTCCTCAACATTTAAGTTAAGTTTCCTTAAAGCCAAATGGAAATGTTTTAAAAGATAGTGGTGAAAATCATTTTAAATTGTTGGGCTTAGTGAGAGAACTATGATTTAAAAAGAATAAAAAATTGCTTAGTTGTAATTGGGCATTATGTTTTACAGAATGAAAATTCTTAATGCTATACACTATAAATAAAAGATGATGTTACAGGGCCTCGATTAAATTCCTGAGAAATATTTTTCTTTCGCTTTTGTTATAACATTAATATTAGAATGCTTTGTAATAACAGTGAATTAGTAAGTGTCTTTTAAAAAATATTTTTGGTTATATTTATGCTTTTGCCTAAAAATAATTTTTGTCAATAGAATAAAGTTAAGTAAATAGATGAAATGGGAGAGAATGCAAATATACTAACCATAGTATTAATATGGTTGAACTCTTGAGTTTCCTGATAACCAGGGTCAAAAAGGGAAAGAAGATAAATTAGATATTATTATAGGAGAAAGAAATAGACCAGTTACTCAGGGGAGGAAAAGTTCTGCCTGTTTCTAAATTAAAACAGAAGTTACTCCCGTGGGGCTTCCTGTAAGGATAATCTTTGATTTAATTCTGAGTGCTTCCATTTTCATAGCAAATTAGAAAAGATTTTCACTGTAACCATCTTCACTAAGAAGCCAAACATATAACATTAAATCACAGCTCAGTGGAAGCAGTTTCATAAGGACACAAGTCCGAGTGTATAGTTTTCAGTTGCTTCTTACAGTTCCTCTGAGTTAACTTTTAGAAATCTTTAGTTTTCATCTATTTTAGTTGTATTTATTATAGAACATTTCATCTCTTAATGTAATCTTACATGATATAACCAGTCTCAGATATTAGGAAATTGCCCACAATGTTAGAAAGGGTTTTAGGATTTAGAGTTATAGTCAAAACTTTGGTGCATCTGCCCTAGTTCTTGCCTCAGGACTGGCTAGCCAATTTGTGAACTGTCACATTCACTCTAAGCAAGGCTAGCGAAAAACTTCATCAGGGTTTGAAAAACAAAAAGTCGAAGCTCTAGATAATTCTTACTGTTTGTCCCAGATGTTATATCTACGAAAGTGACAGTCTTTATCTTGTTCTAGGACAGCAACCCCTTTGATGCCACTGCAGGGTATCGTAGTCTGACCTATGAAGAGGTTCTGCAGGAGCTGGTGAAACACAAAGAACTCCTTAGGAGGAAAGACACCCACATCCGGGAACTTGAGGACTACATCGACAACCTCCTTGTAAGGGTAATGGAAGAAACGCCCAGTATTCTCAGAGTGCCATATGAACCATCCAGGAAAGCTGGCAAATTCTCTAACAGTTAATAAAGCCAATTGTATTGTATTGATAATTGGACAAAGAGAGAGAAAGAAAGAAGGAAGGAAGGAAAAACTTGTTACTGAAAGAGACTACACTATCAGGTTTCATTACATATTCTCCTTTATTGTGAAGAGTAGTTTTACCTGTAAATATGAGCAGAGACTATCAAGAGTGACCTTTGAAGCAAGCTAAATCATTTAAATGTTTAAATTGAAAATGGGCCAGATTCTCAATGAATAAGGGGTTCCTTAGGACTCACTCAGGTGCTGGTACTGACCCACTAATCTGCCATAGGCCCAGAAATATCTTCAGAAGTACGTGAGTTGTTCCTCAGGAATAGATTTTTCATAAAGCAGAATTGATGCTGTGGCTGGTTTCTCAGAAATCAGTTTGTAGAAATATTTAGCTTCAGGAATACTGCTCGTTATAAACACTACTGAAAAAAACAGTTTATATTTTATATACACATATGTACATGAATATATATTCATGTATCTTGTGTATAAAATATAGGCATATACCTCATATATACATGTGTTTTTAGAACATTTAGAAACAACTGATTGCCTCTAAAGTTAGGCTACCAATTTCTTGATTTGAAAATGTGTGTGCTCTATTGATGCAAGACAAGTCATCATTCCTACTGTCATGGTTTGTTATAGAGAAGTTGCTTCAAATCACTCTTGACTACATGGACCTTGGTTTCAAAGTGAGCTGCTATATATTATTCTAGCATCAAAGTTTTTCTCTTTCCCCAAAAGTGATGATCTCAAGTCCTTTTTTAAAGAATGACAAATTTTAGGAGACTTCATTAACTTCATAACAGCATGAATTTATTTGAATTAATTATCTTAACATTTGAGTTTGTTTAAAGTATAAGCAGAGGATAAGCTAATATAGCTTGTTTTGTTGAAATTCTGCATGCCTTTAAATCACTAGCAAAGCAAATATTATAAAGTTATATCTGAAAATAATTGTGGGAAGTATGTGATTGCCTGGTGTGTCTGATAACCCAAAGCAGCGGGCAGATTCCAGGAATGAAGAATTAGGCTTGGTTTCAGGTTACATAAATAATAGAGCAGATGGTTGCCTTTGGGTCTTGAACCAAAATAAGACTTACTAAAAGAAGAGTGAGTTTTTAGAACAGACCTTTACTAGCATGACATTATTCATTACTCCACATCCACCCTTTAAGAATTGATTTATTACAAAATTATGTTCTATTTTAAAGTCCACTCCCCCAAAATGTTGATTTCTTCCATGGATTATTTTTATATGATTTGTACAAATTTTTTCTGAAATTTAAATTGACAAGCAATGTTACAAAAATATTGCTAATCTTCTGCTTATTTTTCAGCCTTAAAAGTCTGAAATACTATAAAACACCGAGAGTATCTGTGTCTTTCTGAATTTAAAATGAAAATTCATCTCCATATGGAGACTTACATATTCCCCAGTCTTTCCATGAATTGCATTTTTTTCTAATACCTAATCTCTGTTAAGACTCCATTGAAAGTTAAATAAAAAGCCGATATAATAGTTTGGGGTTTTTTTTTGCTTATTTTAGTATTTTGAATCAGAGAATACTTGGCCAAGCTCATATTTGTAAACTAAAACCCCTTGTTATTTGTATCTTCTACATTTCAGTTTTACTGTAAGAACATACATTTTGAAATTATGAACATTTTTTTCATAAAAATTAAATGCTTTAAGAAATGGAGAAGGAAAAATAGCTTTTATCAATTTTTTTCTCCTCAAGATTCTGTAATAAACCTCAAAATCTGGTATAGAATGGTATTTTCCCATTTGAGGTCTTGGTAGTTTTTTTTTTTTTTTTTTTTTAAACATGGTGCCACTTTTAATTAACTAAATGTTACAAAATTCTCAGCATTTGTTTTTCTCTGGTAGTATTATTAAGTCTTTTCATACACTTCTTAAAATGCAAAAATCTATGTTTTCAGTATTATGACAGTATCTGCAGATACAATAATAATATGCTTTGGCCAAATTTGCTGTTTATAGAGTGAACCAAGATGTCAGTTTTGTATTGGGGATATGTTTTACATAAATAGAACTTATTTAAAAGTATGGTTCAAGTACTGCTCTTCTTTTTATGGGGAAATTGATTTTTAAGGAGCGATTCTTTTCCTATATAAAAGCTATTGAGGCTTAGCTTTATTCATACATGAGTGATTTGGTTATAACTCAATCAAAATTTTTATCTTTAAATCTGAGACAAGTATTATATTTAAAACTGGATCTATTAATACATTCATCACTGCCTGAAAATTTGCTGTTCTAATGTTTGTGGATTTTCACTCATTACCAAGAGTAAAAACTTACTGCATATTTTCATAATCAGTCAAAATAATAAACTAAAAACAAAAAGTAAAAATGAGTTCCCAAGTAAATATATCAGTGTTTCCTGTGTTTGGGCAGAAGTGCAAAGTAGTTTTAATTTCTCACGTTGTAGAAAAAGAGGCCAAAAAGGTCACCTTAGTTTATTTTTCCAAAACGTAACTTTAGGTATTCTAATATATTTTGTTAGTTGCTTAGAAATGGAAATAAAATATATGTGCTTATTAAATAATGCACAATACACTAGATTATAGAGTTTATTTTTGCTTTTATGCTTTCAAGAATGCATGCCCAAAACACTTCTACCAACAAGGGGATTTTTTAAAATCACAGAATTGATATTTATCTCAAGCCTATCTTAAGCTAATGTACTTCTGTTACATAATTAAACTATTTCTGCTATTATTTTTAAAGCAGTATTATTTTATAACCAATTCTAAAATTCAGCTTTAAAAATATTGAACATACCTTCCTACCACTTACGCGTCAAGTTTCATTTATTGAATACCGGGGTCATATCTTAGAATTGTAGATAAAACAACATGTAACCCATTCATGAAAAACGTTTAAGTATTGCTTTTTGCTGCTATGTTCTGCATTGAGCCTAGTTTTGCCATTGTCCCCTGAATGTAGTATTATCCGTAGATTATACATAACTACATCTATTGCTTTTGGCGGTAAATCAAGATTTAGTTGTAATTTTCCAGCTGTGAAAACGTTGCCTTGTATTTAAAAGGGTTTCATGAATGGAAACCTAAGTAAAACTAAGCTCATTAGTGACAGACTTGTTTTCTTCGTGTTATTCCTCCAGCAACTCCCTCACCACCACGCCTCCCTGCTTACCATCCCCGGAAGGGTGCTTATTCTTTAACAAAGAGAATCTAAAAAAAAAAAAACAAAACAAAAAAACTGTTGTCTAATATATCTACAGTAAATGTTACACTAGAGCTTTTATTTTCCTCTGTAGCTTTTCAGAAAAAGCAATTTACCTTGGATTTATAAATCAAGCTGAAACTTTTTTGATGTTCATGTACTCATATGTCTTGTAGGTGGTAGATGTCACTTGTGTGTATGTGTAAGTGAAGTATGATGCATGCTCATTCACTTGGTCCCTTTGAAGTAAGGGAAAGGATCACAGTGCTGCTGGGCCATGATGGTATGTAGAAGGGTCTGTCAGCACACATGGAAAGCCCCCATTTGCACAGATGTAGAACTTTAATAATCCAGATGCAATCATTGGAAGTATTTAATATGCAATTGGTAGCACCTTAGCTAATTAATCTGCATATGAAGCATTTTCTGATATATTTAATAAGAGGTGTAGAAGCTCTTCAAGCATTAAAATAGAGTTGATGTTTCATTCCATTTATTTTATCCATCAAAAATTGCACTCTCACAGTGGAGTTGAAGTCTAATACATGATACATGTGGGCCTGTTAATCTTCGAAGCTTCCAGATGGTTTGTGTTTTGAGGTACAAAAAAATGATGCAGATCTAGAAATGCATATATTTAGTGGGTATTTGAAAGATAGAAGCGTTATTTATAACTGAAGAGTATAACACTTATCTTCTTAAGTAAATGCTCTCATAACTTGTATACATTTTTGCAGCTACAAATTCAAAAGTATGTAAGCATTGTATAATGTGACAATTGTATAATTTATGTAATCTGATGCATGAATCAGAATTTTTATATAATATATGATTAGTGACTTATAGTTGATTAAAGTGTTTAAACTTAATTCAGTTGTCAACATTTATTACAGTTACAATGGTGTTACCATAATGGATTTATATATGAGTCCTCCTTGTCTTTTAATAAATACCTAGGATGCCTCTTGTTTGGTGTAATGTAGCACATATTCTGTAAGACATACAAACTTATTTTACTATGAAAATAGTTCTGAAAAGCCATTCAAAAGAGTAGTTTTTAAGTACAAGTGAACATTCTTCAACAAATGTGTGGATGCCCTCTACGTATAAGACATCCTCTCATAGGGCTGGAGCTTACGATTTAGTAGAAATGATATTTGAGTATTTATATATAGGCTAAGGTCTCTGCTGAGTACTTCCTATTTATGCTTTATTTTATTTCTCACAACAACCCTGTAAGGTAGGGAATGCACAAGCTTTCAGAGGAAATGTAAGAAAACCCTTTGTGGTACTGAAGAAAATAGAATAGGGTTGGTAAACCTGGTAGCATTTTTCACCACTTCTTATCCTCCAGCATCTACCAGAAGTCCAGTCCCCTCAACACAACAGTCTAAGTGCATGCCTCTCCATCCAATGTATGGGTACATTTTTATGGCAGCGTATTAGGCAGTTGTATTCTAGATTATGGGACGTGAACCATGTGTAGTCTTAGACATAAATCATACATATTTGGCACAAGGAACTTCTCAGCAGGCCAGAACCCCTTTCTGTTCTGGAATTGTAGTCCCTTCTGGAGGCCTGTTGAACCTGTCCCTCTACTTCTCCCAGCACATCTCCTTTGGATTCTTCTTTCCACCTGCCCACAGCATACACGTTTCTTTTTCCTTACTCTGCTGAGACAAAAATATTTGGAGTAATTTGGAAGTAGAGAGCTGTTATGAGTCTGTTAAGGTGGCCATTTTTCATGTAGGGCTTGTGACCTAAATGCCCAACATTTGACATTTTTCCTCAAATAATTTTACATGATACCACAACTTCATACTTTTGTATTTTTATGATTATACAGTTAATACTTATAAGCAATATTTAATTTTGTATTTATGTACCTATAATTACATGAACTAAAAGTGCTTAATGTTGAGCTTACAGTCCTCACACCCTAAAATTTGATTCTTAAATGTTCAGTGGTTTCATCATTTCTGAGGCATACTGAAAAGCCGAATTTATGCTAGGAAGCACAAAATCAAATTTCTCTGTCAGAGGATTTCAATTATGGTGTGTTGTGGTCAGATGTAAGGTATGGTATGGTTGGTCACTAACATTAGTACCAAAGTTTGCACGTAATTTTTAAAAATTAGAACAATGTAAAGATTATTGCTATGATAGTGTTACATTCTGTTATACTCTGGCAAATGATGGAAAAGTGTATTGAGAGTGAGACGGGGGGGTATGTGCAGTTCCCAGCAAACTTTCTCATTTGTGCTGCAACTCTTAGTGCAAGAATTGCAAACTCAAACATTTACAGAGCCAGGAAGGTACAGTGGATGATAGGGCAGGTGGAGTGGAAAAGAATAGGGATTACTGAGGACAGTGGCAATCTGGAGAGCTCATTTTTTTCCACTAAAAAGGAGCAACAGCTGTTCAGCTCCAGCTCATTGTGGCCATTCGGAAATGAATGTTAAGTCCAAGATTGCTAAACCTGATCTTTCTAGAGAAACTGAAAATAATACAGATTATGTGAAATATGATCTCCAAATGTTGGCAGTTAACTCATTTTCTTTTTAACCAAAAAAATTTAAGGGCCACCTGTTTGCAATCTCTTTTTTTTTTTTTTTTGGTGGGGGGGGGATGGAGTTTTGCTCTTGTCACCCAGGCTGGAGTGCAGTGGCTCCATCTCAGCTCACTACAACTTTCACCTCCCAGGTTCAAGCGATTCTTCTGCCTCAGCCTCCTGAGTAGCTGGAATTACAGGCGCCCACCACCAAACCTGGCTAATTTTTGTATTTTTGGTAGAGACAGGATTTCACCATGTTGGCCAGGCTGGTCTCGAACTCCTTACTCAAGTGATCCATCCGCCTCAGCCTCCCAAAGTGCTGGGATTACGTGAGTCACCACACCCGGCCTGCAGTCTCTTCTTAGTGAGTCAATATTTCTGATGTAACATCAGTTATCATCGTCATCATGGTAAGAACAGTTTGGAGGAGGGTTGTCGTTTACTTCCTCCCCAAGTGATTTTGTGTTTAATCAAAAACTGGGTTGGCTAAGGAGCATGTGGGGTGTGTGTAACATGTTAGACTGCGAACAACCCGCCCAGGACTTCAGGGGTGATGGGGGGTGGTGTTGAGGGAGGAAATAGAGAGTAACTATTCAATGGTTATAAAATTTCACTTAGCACCATGAGTAAATTCTAGAGATCTGCAGAACAGCGTTATGCCTATAGTTAACAATACTGTATTAGACACTTAAAAATTTGTCAGGAGGGTAGATCTCATGCTAAATGTTATTACCACAATTTTTTAAAATGTAATTTAAAAAAGACTTTCTCCAGTATACCTGTCTCCGAGCCTGACTACAGTTGCTTTTCAGAGAACAGTGCAGGTAACCAGAGGTCCAGTCTGCGGGTCACTGCTTCTAATGTTTAAAGCGTTTTCAAGTGTTATCTTGGGATCTGTCACATACTTTTGCGGTAGTTGTGACTTTTCAATATCTTACTTATGATGATCTTGCCTTTTTGGTAAAAATTGTATAAAAATTACTGGTGTCCCAAAGATCACTGCACGTGTATTGTGCTGTATTAAGGTCAAATCACATATATTGTATGACAATTTTCAGTAATAGAAAGTGAATAGACATTTATGCAGCCAAAAGACACATGAAAAAATGCTCACCATCACTGGCCATCAGAGAAATGCAAATCAAAACCACAATGAGATACCATCTCACACCAGTTAGAATGGCAATCATTAAAAAGTCAGGAAACAACAGGTGCTGGAGAGGATGTGGAGAAATAGGAACACTTTTACACTGTTGGTGGGACTGTAAACTAGTTCAACCCTTGTGGAAGTCAGTGTGGCGATTCCTCAGGGATCTAGAACTAGAAATTCCATTCGACCCAGCCATCCCATTACTGGGTATATACCCAAAGGACTATAAATCATGCTGCTATAAAGACACATGCACATGTATGTTTATTGTGGCACTATTCACAATAGCAAAGACTTGGAACCAACCCAAATGTCCAACAATGATAGACTGGATTAAGAAAATGTGGCATATATGCACCATGGAATACTATGCAGCCATAAAAAATGATGAGTTCATGTCCTTTGTAGGGACATGGATGAAACTGGAAATCATCATTCTCAGTAAACTATCGCAAGGACAAAAAACCAAACACCGCATATTCTCACTCATAGGTGAGAATTGAACAATGAGAACACATGGACACAGGAAGGGGAACATCACACTTTGGGGACTGTTGTGGGGTGGGGGGAGGGGGGAGGGATAGCATTGGGAGATATACCTAATGCTAGATGACGAGTTAGTGGGTGCAGCGCACCAGCATGGCACATGTATACATATGTAACTTACCTGCACATTGTGCACATGTACCATAAAACCTAAAGTATAATAATAATAATAATAATAATAAAAAGAAAAAAAAAAGAAATGTAATCATCAATTAAAAAAAAAAAAAGAAGAAAGTGAATAAATTTCCATGTGACTTTTAGGGCATAAAATACATATTTCAATTAAAATATAATGGCCATTGATTTCATAGTTTAATCTTTACATCGGCTATTTAAAATTCACTCATGCTTTTTGATCCCAGCCCTGACACTGGTGCTCACAGTGTCATCCCCAGGGCAGCAATGTCGACGTCACCTGGAAACTTGTTAGAATACAAATTCTCAGGCCCTAGCCAGACCTACTGAATCAGAAACGCTGAGGGTAGGACCCAAAAAGTCATTTTCACAGGCTCCCTCAGGTGGATCGAATGCATATTCAGATTTGAGAACCATTGAGATAGGGACCCTGTCCACTCTTTTTCCCCCCATAGTTTAATGTAGTTTGGAGAGAATACTGTTTAGGTTTTTTTTTTTTTTTTTGGCTTAATGTAACTTTCCTTGCCAATTTGTTTATAAACTGATTTTTAAAAAGTTTTTTGATGAATATATTTTAAAGAAAAACCTCATGTATGATGAAACTTCATATACGTAGAATGTTCATAAGTACAATGCCCTATGCAGAGTAGATACGTGATAAATATTGTTGATTAATTGATATATGTTTTGTTTGTGCAATAAGATTTGGTACTGTGATTGAGAAGAAAAAAATACACAGTGGGCCTTAATGTAAAAATGCCAGAAGAGTCTTCCAATTGGTCTGACTTGACTATGCAAAGTTTGGTTAAGGAGGGCATCTTTCTCAACCTCACAGAGGCCATAACTGAGGTAAAAGATACTAGTGTAGAAAAGGAAATCAAGAATGTAGCCACATAGGGAGTGTGAGAGAATAGTTTTCAATGTATGCCTGAAATTGTGTAATGGGCCTTAGGATAGCAAATGAAGCCCACTTGTGATTTTAGGTGAGAGGTTTTATTTAATGGATACTTTCTAATTTTTTTTTTTTTTTTTTTTTTTTTGAGATGACGTTTCACTCTGTCGCTGAGGCTGGAGTGCGATGGCGCGATCTCGGCTTACTGCAACCTCCGCCTCCTGAGTTCAAACAATTCTCTTCCCTCAGCCTCCTGAATAGGTGGGATTACAGGCCTGTGCCACCATGCTCGGCTAATTTTTGTATTTTTAGTAGAGGCAGGGTGTAACCATATTGGCCAGGCTGGTCTTGAACTCAAGTGATCCACCTGCCTCAGCCTCCCATCAAATAACTTGTTTATTAAAAAGCTTATGTTCTTTTCACAGTCAAAACTGGGTTGAGGTTTTGTTTCTAGGGAGATCTAGAATGAAATTGGAAAGTCTTGTTAGGTCTTGCATCAAATATTAGAAACCCTAAATGATTAGAAAAAGATCATTATGCATTCAATTAAATAACGTAATTTAAAATAAGGGTGGGGTGAAAGAGAACATCCAATAGGGAGAGTATTTTATTGGTTTTTATTCCTCAGTGGACTAATGTCTGGAACATTGACACTATGAAATGAGTTCAAAGGTATCTAAACAAGGCAGAAATTGTTGCGTTTGATTTGTTTTTGTGTTTGTTTGTTGCTTGTTTTAATCATGCAAACCCTCAATGAAAACTTCAATGCTAAACATTAGGTTAGTCTATGGTACAAACCTAGTATTAGGAAACTAGAGAGCACAGATAATGAAAACCACAGCTAATTCGGAATCCTCAGTTTGAACCTATAGTTTCAACCTCTTTCATCAAAATTTTGCTACCAATAATCTAAACAGTAACAAATTGGTTTATGAGTTTCATCTCCTTTCCTAGTTTTGCAGGCATTAATAAGGGGGAAAATGGCAGAGAAAACTGTGAGTTGGATGGAGAAGGGAAACAGTAGGCCTCGTTCACTGGGAAACTGGTTGTCAACCTCAGATTAATTTAGGTTATAAGAGACCATACAGGACAAACACCTCTTTTAAAGAAATAATTCATTTGTCATGACCAGTTCACTGATCCAGTAGTTGCATTTAATGTTTTTATGTTTACACTGAAGATTTTTTCATTAATGTACTGTTATTGAACATCTTTCATGAATTATAAGCTGTAAAATATTTTAATCCTTGACTCATTTATTTACCAAGCTATTCATTTAATGCTATATAATATGTAGCACTTGAGACCATCTGTTAGGAGTATTTGAATAATACGCACACTGTGAAGATATGCACAGCAAATAAAGCACAAAACACATGAAATATTCAGGAAGAGTTTGCGATGAAGACAATCCATGTGTTTTAATTTTTTAAAATGTCTGAAATCTAGCAGTAAGTCTTTCCAAAAATGAAGCTCTCTTCTTATTCTGGGCAAGTTGCTATATTGAGATGGCATTAAGGTGTCATCCTAACTTTAAGTGAGCAGATTTTACATTAAAATATTGGAATTAATGCCAATTAGAATTGTGGTTTCTAAGAGCCCTTCATTAAATGGGACAAGATATCACAGAGTAAGTGCCGCAGTCACTTGGGAATCATAACAAGCATTCTGTTTTGTGAAGCAAGCCAAAGAGGAAGGCTGTGATTAGGGGATGACTTGGATGTCCTGGGGTCATCCTTGGAGGCAAGTATTTGAGGGGAGCACCAGGTTTCATCTGTAGTCTTGGAATTACTAAGCTTGGTGCGGTGATTGGGCTACAGAATCCTAGGTATTGAAAGGTCCTTTAATCCCATTGGAGGCTGAGGCCATGTATTTCTGTCCTCTGACTTGGTGGAGGGTCAAGAGGAGGTTAACATCATGCGCAGGTCCTCCAAAGCAAGGGACCTTTTGGAAGATCAAAAATTGAGGTTTTCTTAGTCAGCTGCATATAGACACCTGGATTCTTAGACCTATCCACCTCTCAGCCCTGACCGATTCTAAGGAGCCTCACTCACCCCTGACAGACTTGTTGTCCAGTGTTACACCACTTGATATGCTATAGCCTGTCACGATGCCTCCTGTGAGAATGGACCAGGATGGTGTATACATGGGACAAAATGTGGTTCCTGCCAGACTAAGGGGGGATGTCTGGCCAATTACAGTTCCCAATCCTAGTATTCACTCTTTAGCAGTGGCTTCCCTAACTGCTTTCAACTCTGGTGTTTTGATGCCCAAACCAGACCCCCTTGGAATTAAAAACAGTCTACTTTTTTAGTTTTTGTTACTGGTCTCACAATAGTAGAGCGATGCCACTCGTAGGTGTCCCTCAGGCTCCCAGAGCACATCCCTTTGTTAAAAGGCATAAAAAGACCACAGCAGCGAACCACGCCTTAATTTCTGATGTGCTGTTCCATATATATCACTATATTAGGATACTAGCATATTATTTCAACCTTTCATCTTGTCTTTACTCTTTCAGCTGTGTTACGGACTCCATAATATTTGTTATTATCCACTAATTATTCCTCTCTCTTGATTCCCACAGACTGGCCAATCATTTTATAAATGCCTTTCAGTTGTCTTTACACTTAGTTCTTATTTGTTGAGCAAATTGATGCATTAAATGGGCCTCACTTAAGTTACTCTTCGGTTTTATGTTTGGCATTCCCTAGTAACTAAATGAATTTCAGTGTGCATCTCTAAATGGTGAATATACTCCTACCTTTATCATCTTCACACTCATATTTCCCTTTGTCCTGACTCATTTATTTCATCATTTTAATTTGTATGCATTTTTGTAAATCCCTCAGATCTTTTGTGGGATTGGGCATCTTATGGATAAATGTTTTAAATCTGGCATTGCTTCCAATCCTGCTTATTCCATTCCATCAAACTCGCATCTGATCTTTGTTGACCTCCAACAAACTCCCTTGTGCATTTGTGTTTTTTTTTGTCCTTGCTTCTGGGTCTAATAGTTATTTCTTAAAAATAGACTAAGAATTCCTTGAGCCTCTAGTCATTGTGAC
Organism: Pongo abelii; assembly: GCF_028885655.2. Taxonomy (NCBI): domain Eukaryota; kingdom Metazoa; phylum Chordata; class Mammalia; order Primates; family Hominidae; genus Pongo; species Pongo abelii. Next base: position 125,035,684 of record NC_071993.2, on the reverse strand, counting down.
CCCAAGATGGACACTTAGCATAGTGGCTGTAATATTGTTGGTACTCAATAAGTATTTGTTGTATAAGTGATCAAATTATTTTTATCAAGATTTATATGAAAATGTAAACAATGTTATCCTATAGGAAACCCCTTTGAAGTGATTAAAAATAGGGGTTTTTAACAGGCAGTGGGAGTTGGCACTAGAGGACAAATTATTGCTACAGAAAACATTGCAGAGTGAACTGGGAAAAAGCAAAAATAAATGTTCATCTCAAATCATAGGCAGTCTACCAAAATTTGATGAGTATCCTTAATCAACTTCTTCATTCATTCCTTCATTTTAGTGAGGACTTGTCATATCCTCCTGCAGATATTTGTTTGCTTGTTCATCTGTACACATTCTGAGCAGAACAGAATGTCTGCTTCCTAATGCTTCCCTACTGCTTATAGGTCACATGTCACATTCTAGGTCCTCAGTAATGCGTATTAGAGAAAGGAGTGGAGGGAAGAGCTTAGAGGCTGATTCTTTGAAACACAGTGTAAGAAGGTTTTACTTTTTTGTTGTATGTGATTTGGATGGCAGCATGCTGAGATTTTAATTATCTACTTTAAAATATTGCAACCATGGTTATTATAAAACACTTTCCATTGTCCTTGATAAAGAGAGGAGTTCCCATTCTAATTTGACTTATATTTGTAATTAATGAGAAAGAAAGAAACCTTGAGTGGTCCCTAATTGAAACAGGGTGTACCTTGATCCACTTTTGTTTAGGAGTCTTATAGAAACTCTAGACATAACAATAGTTTTCTTAATTATATCATGATCCAAAAATAAACATATTATTTTGATGAGAACACTAAGCAAGATAGGCTTTTCCACCCGAAGTCCTTTATTTAATATACATGTCTTTCATTGAACAGTCTGCAAGAATGAGTCCAGAATAAAACCTCAGTGCAGCATGCAAAGTAAATTTCATCTTGAGTGTTAATGGATTGATCAACAGTTGCTGCTGTGTTCTGGAAATTGATGAGATTTCATTTGGGCTCTCTCATTCATCCATCAATCCAATCCACCATCCATACATACATCCTTCCTTCCTTCTACTCAACAAATATATATTGAAAATCTGCTATGTGCAAAACACTATTTTAAAACACTGCTGGTACAGAGTTGAACAAGATGTGCAAAAACGTGCCATGATTAATGATGTCTACCAAGTGCTCATGAAGTTCATGCTTCCCCCCAGCCCATTTTTTTTGAGGAGCAATTTTGAATCTTTTAAGGCCTGTTCAAGTTAAAGTGACCAATTAAGTACTCGAGTTAATCATAGCAGCAGCAATTCACAGAACTTGAGTGTTATGTTCTGTGAGGATGATACTTCATATCATCTCACCAATGCTGATCTTAGACGATGAGGTAATCTAGATGCACCCTGTAGCATGAAGAACTAATGATGAGCTCACATGAATTTTTTTCATGACTCTCTTAGTTAACCCATGGGTTTAATTTTGAAAAAAAAAAAAAATGTAGGTGAAATATGGGAGATGTTTCTAAGCAAGATTGAAAGAATGCTGAATTATCTTCACTACAGGGACAATTCTTTAATAATTTAAGTAATAATGTAAATGGACTGTTGTGATCCTTTTCTGTATTGCAGAAAACTCACTACCATTCTTCACTTGGAATTGCAGTCATATAATTTAGAAATGAAACATAAAGTAAATTTTATATAAGAAATCTGCATCAATGTTTATGACACATGAATTCTTTGGAGAAAAATAAGTACCAAATTGCTGAATGGGTTGAGAATTGTATGTAAGAGGACGTTTTCAGTAGCTTCTAAATTGAATAATACTAGCCGAAAATTTTTCATACCCAAAACCTAATGATGCCTGATTTAGCCTTTTTTTAATTGAGAATAATTATCTTCATAAGATAAATACACTTACCATCAAAAACAAACATTGAATCATGGGGAAAGATGTGTTAATCAATAAAAAATCTTGAGGCAACTAAATGCTATCTGGAAAAAATATAAATTCATATCCATACCTCAGTCATTCCAGCAAAAGAGATTCAATATGGATTAAAATTTAAACATAAAAATGACAAGTACCAAATAAAATGTTGGATTTTTTGTTCTGTTTTGTTTCTTAATACTCTCAGAATAGAGAAGACCTGTCCATTCACATCATAAAACCTAAATTCTGTAGAGAAAAATATTGATATAGTTGACAATATAAAGTTTTTTAAATGTTTGAACAACAACAACAAAAAACTATAAACAAAGACAAAGGGAAATGACAAAATAGGGAAAAGATTACAACACATATGACAGACAAGGTCTAATTTTTCCGTTATATCAAAAGCCTTCATGTAGTAATAAAGAGACAAACCCTTAGGAAAATATTCAGAAGACAAAAAGGCAAAAGAAGAAAGCCAAATAACCTTGCAAACATTTGCAAATTAGAAAAAACAAGAAGATGCCACATTTCACCCATCAATCATGTTAATACACAGCTTTGCCTGGAGATAGGGATGTGGGCATTCTTCATACATCGTTTGGAGTGTAAATTGAGACAAGCTCTTTGGAGGGCAATTTTACAATATTACTAATATTTTAAGTGCATACTTTTGACCCAGCAATTTTATTCTAGGAATTTGTCTTACAAATATTTGGGACATGTATACAAACATAAACTTGCAGCATTGTTGATAATAAAAAATTGGAAATAAGCAACTAGTCAAACGGTTTTTGGTATCCATTTGAATACTATGCAACAAGTAAAAAGCATGAGGTCTGTATTGCTGATGTGCCAAAATACCCAAGATACATTGTTAAGGGGGAAAGAAAAGTCAAAGAAAACTATGTGGAGAGCACTTCAGCAATTTACATATTAAAATATGTGGATGTATTGATGTGTTTGCTGGAACATTCCTGGAAGAATACGTAAGACCAACAGTGATTATTTCTGAAGAGTAGGACTAGGTTTTTGCATAGGAGACAGACTAACTTTTCATAAACCTCTATGGTCTGTTTTGGTTTTTCGTATGCATGTGCCATTTTTAGAATTAAAGATACATCTTTTGGTCAATTTCAGGACTGTTTGGCTAGTTATTATCTGGTTTTAGGGTTTAGCCATTCTTTCTGTATATAATTTAGTTCTGTATTTGGAAAATAATGTGTATAGAGCTTCAAGTAAACCACTGCCCTGCAAAGGTGAGTGGTTCACCATCTGGTCAAGAACAGGAGTCAGGGTCCTCCATTTTCACAACTGTCAGCTTTCTCACTGGAACATCTGGCATCCAGAACCCCGGGGGGCACCTGTCCAGCCCAGCACAGAATCCCTGCCAGCCAGGCTTTCCATGAAGACTGATGCTGCCTCTGCTGGGGAACCACAGTGCAAGGTGCTGCCCATCATGTTTTTGAAAGTGATAAATTCCCTGTGGAATTTAGTCCAGCAATTTCTTTTTAGATTTTTCTATATGAGTTGAACAGTTCTAGAATTTGTGTTTTTTTACCAGAGTTTTTGTTTGCCTGGAATCTTAGCATCAAATTCAGTGCTCAGTATATAACTGGGTGTTTAATAATTATTTTAACGATCTGGTTGTGTTTAAAATATATCGTAAATCTTTTTGGGGAAGAAACCACAACATCAACATAACTTGTAAAGAAATGAACAAGCTTAATGCTACTCTAATGAGGACCTTTTGTTATATAGGGGAGACATATCCCTTTGAGGTATGACTTCCTTCTAGGAAAGGCAGTATCTCCTGTGTTGTATTCTTGACCAAGATATTTAATTTTAATCTAATCATGAGAAAACAATCAGACAAATCCAGAATGTGCCACATTGTAGCCAATTGGGTTCAAAAACTTCAGTGTTATGAAAAACAATGAACAAGGGATTGTTCCAAATTAAAATAGGCTAAAGAGACACACTAAATGCATTGCACAAATATTACTGGATTCTACATTAAAATAAAGGCCAGAAATATTTGGAAACAACTGAGAAAATGGAATATGAATTATAAAATAAAGTTAATGTTAATTTTCCTAGGTATGTTGATGGTTATGCAGTAGGATGGCCTTACTAGGAATTGCATGTGAAAGTATTGAGGACTGGCTGGGCGTGGTGGCTCAACGCCTGTAATCCCAACACTTTGGGAGGCCAGGATGGGTGGATTGCTTGAGCCCAGGAGTTCAAGACCAGCCTGGGCAACATGGAGAAACCCTATCTCTAAGTAAATGAATAAATAAATAAATAATAAAAAGCAGAAACCTGACATTTATTTAAAAAAAAAACAAAATGTTGAGGAGTGAAGTGTTTTGATGTTTGCAACCTACATTCAAATGGTTCAGGGGAAAAAGGCTATAGCTAGATAGTGAAAGCAACTGTAGCAAAACGTTAACAATCGGTGAATCTAAGTGAAGGGTAGATGGGTGGAGAGTATTTTTCTTTCAATTCTGTAAGTTTGAAAATTTCAAAACGAAGAAATGGGGAGACAAGAAAAATCCCATTTGGCTTTCAAAAAAATCATATCATTAGTAAACGATAGCAAAAATTTGTTTTGTTTTAAAAGACCTTTTAGGTTAGGCTTCTCTCCTTTCTGTTGCCCTTCCTAATTTGACTTTATCCCTTGTTTTACCCAAGTGAGGACATGCTCTTGGTTAACTGTTAGTATCGTGGGTTTTTCCTAGTTCTTGTGACATCTCTGGACTACAGCAGGCTGCCCCCTCTGGCGCCACCATCTCTGTGCTCTGGTTTCTGGAAGCCTCCTTGACCCGCCCCTTTACTCCATATCCTGGGGGGAGTGTTCCATCAGGGGTCCCAGGTGGCTTGTTGACGCCACCTTTGCCCCTGACCCCCAATTCGCTTTCAGTCCCCAGGTGTCTCTGCTTTCAGGCCACACCCCACCCCCAAGCTTGTCTAATTAAACTGAAGTGGTGCCACCTGGCAAAGTCTTCCTTCCTGGGTGGTTTTTTTTTTTTTGTCCTTTTTCCCCTCTGGGGTTGTCAGGAGTTTCTTGTCAGCATCTTTGGCCTTTCCTGCCCTCTATTTCCCTGAACTGGGTCTGTGGTTTCCCCAGGTGTCCAGTTCTTAGATGTCATGTGAATTGCTGATGGCTTTTTCAGAAACAAGGAAGGCCCCGTTAAGACTGCCCCATGCCTTTCTAGACAAAAATTCCAAACATAGGTGCCCTGGGAGGTGTTCTTCAGTCCTCTGCCCCTGCGCTCTCTAGCTGGGGCACGATCTGGGCTTGCATTCCCCAATTCCCTGCAGCCTGTGTGCCTGGAAGAGGAGCTGTGGTCCTGTCCTCAGCAGGGTCCCTCCCCGCTCCTTCCCCTCATCCTTCCCTTTGACTCTCACACTTTGAAAGTTGATGCCAAAATGTTTCCTGTCTTTCCACCAGAATCCCCAGGACCCTCCAAACAACTGCCAAATCAAATCCTAAAGTATTGAGGCCAATTTAGTGATTTATGCTCCCGGTCTGTTCAGGGAAGGAAGCAAAAATTCAGGGATCAGTTTTTACCTGGATTTCCCAGATTTGAGCTGTGATCCGTCTAATAGAGTTAGACTTAATACCGTGACCATAGTATAAAATATACTGAGAAGAGAAATGAAAGCTGTCAAGCACTGGCAAATTGTGTGAACCAAGGGACAGTCTTGCTTTGGGCTAGAACATGGCATCTACAACAGATTGCAGACCTTCGTTAATACTCCAACAAATTAGCATGATACACAGAATACAGATATTAGATAGAATCGCACTACCTTCTTTTAAGTCTTGGGTATTCATCCCTAAAGTTTCCAACATTTGAGAAGCAGAGATTAAGAAAGATAGATGGAGAACCAGAAAACCAGTTGTACTTCTGACCTACTTACTGATGAGCTTTGTAATTTTGCTCGAGTTAGTAAATGTGTTTGCTTCTATTTTCTGTTTGTAAAATGAGGAAGTAGGTTGGGTGGAGGTGTCAGATTTGATCTCTACAGTCTCCCCCGGCGCTAAAACTTCATGATGATAAAATACAGTGGTCTGGGGTTTTACATTCTTCAATGTTTTTTTTAGAAAATGCCCTTTTAAACACTGAGAAGAGGTCTCTGTATTTTTTGCAATTCTAGTATTTGGTTTTGAGCACAGTCAAACCTGATCTGAACCCAAAGCCAGGATAATATGGAAAGAACTGTGTGGAAATCAAAGACTGGCACATGGAAGACACCTGCAGAGTATCAACACTGAGGGTCTTCCTCATTGATTGCAGTCTCGGAGGAGCCACTCCACAAACACCCTGGACGCCTTGCCTGCGTCTACACTACAGAGCCATGTCTGGTGTCATCACCTGTCGCTAAGTGTTTGATGCTGGTACCTTTGATCTGAGCCCGAATCCCCAAATCAAAGTGATCGTTTGTTTAATATTTGTCACACATCCGGAAATTCTAAAACCCCAAACAGAATAGAAGGCACACTATAACAAGGATTTCTCTTTCCAGCCAATTAAGGTCATTAAAGAACAGTTTCCCAATTTAAATACTTGCCTAAGCTTAGAATTACCAAGTTGCCCCAGCAACAGTTTACAAAAGGGCATACAAAATCATGGTGGAGAAGAGAAAGAGAATGCAAGCGTGTAAGTAAAAGTATTCAAGTAATTCCTTTGACAACAACATAGTTTAATCTAAACAGAAGGCAGATTTAAAACATTGATCTAAGCAATGGAATGAATATTAAAGTTAGCTGGAGGGATATTTGTCAAGTTTTACTCTGGTTACTACAAGAATAGAGTTGAGAATGTTAGCCCTAGTGGACCCCTTTATAGAATAGTACAACATATAATTTTGAAACAACATTCCCCACATTTTACTCCGTGGTTATATGTTTTCAGAGATGGGCAACAATTTCCATTCTGCTCCCAGAAGTAAAAGCATTGGGAACACTTCCACCTTCCCTCTGCCCCTCTGCCCCTTCCTCATCAGGAAGGGTGTGGCTTACCTGATTGGTGGGTTTGGGAAAGGAGGCAGCTTGTGCACAGGATGCTTGCATTCTGGGATGTCCGGGTCATGGTCATTCAGTGAGCTTGGACAGGTGCAGGGGGACTGCTAGTTGTCAGAGCTGCCCATGACTGAGGGGTCAATCCCATCTAACTCAGGATGAAGGATTAAGAGGCATGCTGCAGCCATGTCTTCTAATTTAGTTTTATCTTCAATAAAACTGACCATTTTTGTCTCCAGTTGTCTGACTCCTGTGTGTCTCAGGTTGGGAAGAAACAGGTGTTACTTATTGTGGCCACTGTGATTCTGTAATAATAAGTCGATCAACATTTACCTACAGAGAGCCAGACTCAGTCCCAGGAACCGAGTCTATAAAGTGAGACTCGATCCCCGTCTGGAGGAACTTGCAGTCTAGGATTATGAAATTCAATTTTATTCATTTTAATTGTGAACAGTGTTCTGCCTCACTCTTCTTTTGATCTCTTTAGGTGTTATCAGTCTTATAAATAACTAGCATTGCATTTCTAATATGAGTTATGGAAGAGCTATTTTGGTCACTTTGTATTACTGTAGGGCTTTAACAGCTCACATATAACAAATTTGATTGTGTTTATATTTAAACCTTCTTAACAAGGGAAACAGAAGGATTAGATTCAAGAAAAACAGGAGCAGCATTCTGAATGTGTTTAAACAAGTTTTCCCCACTGATAAATAGAATAAATAGTATCATTTTCAACCAGAAAAATAACTGACTGCCAAAAAAAAAAAAAATACACACACACACACATGCACGCATGCACAACAACTAAAAAAAGTCACCAGTTCCCCTAAAGAATTTGTACAATCCTCAAGGCAAGTTACAACTGGGTCCTCTTAAAGAAATCAATCTTTTCTAGTAAATGACTTGTAAGACCATTTAAATCTATGAAGCTTTTCAGTAAATTTATTCAATTAAAAGGATTTTCAATATTTTGAGATGAAATGCACTCTGGGCACAGAGTGTATTTCATCTCAAAATAATATTTTAGCAAATATTAAATTACACATAATATTCTTGCCATGTCAGAAGAGAAAACAAAGCACACCACAACCCCGACAGCCGCTCTGCAGAGGCTGCAGCTGATTCCTCGGCAATGGCCTTCCAGCCTTCAGGGAAGTCTCCCTGCAGAGGGATGGAAGTTCCTCTGGTACACTAATGCTGATAAATTTACTTATTCATGATCATCACTTCTGCTGCTTTAGGGGAAAATGTTTTGAGTACCTAAGTGTTGGAGGATTACATTATGCCATACTCAAAAGGAAGAAAATAACCGCCTCTAAGGACAAGGCAATGTCAATCAAGACTCCGGACTAATCCTATTATTCTCTTAGGAAAACAGAGTCACTTCTCTGTGCCCAGAATGTATTTCAGCTCACATTAGGACTGTGACTTTTTCTTTCTTTAAAAAAGTCATTTGAGAAGATTCACTCTACAGACTATGCTTGGGATTTCTGTTTATGTGACTTTCATTTTGGGACTTGACAAAACACCATACTACCAACCATGTCTTTTATTTCCATTCAAGAAGTATATTCCAATGATTAGAAAACTGAGGTGAATTCATGAAGGAATACAGCAAGAAGAAAGGCGGTCCTCAACCCTTCCTCCTTGCCAGGAGTTGGAAGTCATAGAATTTAACAGGTAAGGTCTCAAAGTACCCACTGGGAGGAAAGATTTGGGCCTTGCCTTTTGGTGTGTATGAGTCACCAGTAAAATGGAGAGAATCACCTACCTTTCAGGTCTGAGGATGAACACAAAGAGTTTTTGAAGTCTTCTGAGGTTCTCAAGAAAAAGTATGTTAATTCTGGAAGTACACCTTGGATTCTTAGAGCAATGAAATATCACTTTCCATTAGGCAGGAAAGAAGAAGAAAGCTGGACGATGCCAAATGTTGGTGGGGATATAGGAATATAGGCGCCTTCCTACACTGCTGGTGAGATGGTAAGGCAGCACTGTGCACAGTACGCATGTGCACCTTATGGTCCAGCAATCCTGTATTTCGAGGGACACCCCAGACAGATGCTTAGACAGGTTCCTAAAGGTCTGGTACAAGTTTTTCATAGTAAGACCTGGAAGCAACTCGGGAGAGTGGGCAGGTAAAACACAGTCCAGGCATACCGTGTACACATACACACACACACACACACACACACACACCTCCAGATAAAATGACGAAAAAAGTCCTAGCCACAAAAAAAGAAGGCAAAAAGTTGAATGAGATTTCTAGAATAGCACAGTTTATGTAAATTAACAATATTTGCATACGAAATGACAGTATGCATTTTACAAGGACACATACAAACAAAAGACCCCAGTCAACTGGAATGGTTGCATATGGCAGGGCAGGCACATGATAGGAGTAGAAATGATGATAGAAGGAAATAAATAAAATGTAATTAAAAAGTACAAAAAAGGAAGCCATGCAGAGAACGATGCTAATAGTACTATGAATGTGGTAGGATGGATTCAAATCTCTACATTTCAAGTGCTGTCCCTCCCCCAAATGTATAATACACACACACACACACACACACACACACACACAGTCACACAGAAGGTGTTGCAAGGTAGTGACACATGGGCCAAATCAGGCCCTCAGATATGTTTTGTTTGGTCTATGCAGTACATAAAAGTGGCTCGAACTAGTTGCCAACACTTAAAATGCAGGTCTTTAGCTACTCTAAGAAGATCCAACAAGCTTGGGCTGAAGACAGCAATCCCCAGTTATGCTTGGTGGCTTGCCCCATCCTAAAGAGCCTGCAGTCTGCTGGTCACCATAGTCCTTATCCTTTCTGCCCTGAAAAAGGAGGAGGATAGGCTCACACTTTCCTTTGCACGGTGAGCTGAACCAGATGATTCTCCTGTTCCATTTCCTGCCTGGTCCCTAATCGGATACTGGTTGATACAGAGGTCACCTGCCCTCGCTATCTTTTATCCTCTCAGAAATTTGGTTCTACCAGATCAAGTGGTTAAGGCAAGTGGGTGGTTTGGGCCTTTTGCTGAAATGGGAGAGGCAAGACAGGAGCAGGCGTGGGGCAAATTCAGAGCCCCCTTTCCACCACGACATGTTTCAGATGCCCATTACATATCCAGGTGGTGAAATTAGACAGCACTTATGTGAGTGTGGAGTTCTAGGGAGAGGTCATGGTTAGAGGATAAACAGTTGGGCAACATTGACATGAATGGTAAAGATGTGGGACCAGATGAGATCACTCAAAGTGTAGAAATAGAGAAAAGAAGGAGGAATAATGAAAACAGGAGGGGTTGAGAGGGGGAATGCGAACAAGATATGAAAATTTGGGAGAATTCCCAGACAGCAGTCTTTTTTCTCGAGAGCAATAATCAATTGGAGAGATCTCAAAAATGTGTCACTGATTGCAAAAGCATGCTGCAGAATGACGTGTAATATCGTAGTATTTTTGACTATTGAAAAGAATATACGAAACAATACAAAGTATTTTTTCATGAATGTGTAAAGTCTGGATGGATGCATAGCCTCTTGAGAAAGACAGGAGAGCAGGGCTGGGGAGGGTAGCAACAGGGCTACAACCATCTATGGTGTTCTCTTTTATTTATATTGTTTTATTTTATTTTATTATTTAATTTTAAAATAATTTTAAAGTAATTTTTAATTTTAAAATAATTTTATTTATATTATTTAAAAACATTTCAAAAAATAACTATGACAATGAGCAATTTTAGTGAAAATGAAGATGAAATTAGGAATATTGGAAATCTGTACAGTACTTTGAATAGGGGAATTTGCACATAAAATATAGGTAAACTCTTAATAGTATGTGTCATGGTTAATTTTATATGTCAACTTGACTGAGTCACTGGGTGTCCGCATATTTGGTCAAACATTATTCTGGCTGTATCTGTGAGGGTATTTCTGGGGCCAAGATAACATTCGAATCAGTATTCTGTGGAAAGCAGGTTGTCCTTCCTTATGTGAGTGGGCCTTAGCCAGTTGATTACAGACCTGAACAGAACAAAAAGCTGAGTAAGAGGAACTTTGCCTGCCTGGTCCTTGAGCTGGAGCATTGATCATCTCCTGCCTTCAGACTGGAACTTACACTGTCTGCTCTCCTGGTTCTCAAGCCTTCAAACTCAGTCTGGAACTACACTGATAGGTCTCCTGAGATCCAGCTTGCCAACCTCAGATCCTGAGACTTCCTAGCCTTTGTAATCATGTGAGCCTATAATAAACCTCTTTTTCTCTATATGTATATCTGATTAGTTCTGTTTCTCTGTAGAACCCTGCCTAAGACAGCATTTAATAGCAAAATTACCACCTTTGTTTTATTCTCAGCAAATTGAACTGGGCTATTCAACATACCTTTGATTGCTGATGCGAGTCTTTTTTTTTCTTTTTCTCAAAAGCATTTTTATCAAAGGAATGCATGCATATAATTTTAAATGTTTCAAATCACTGTAAGGCAAAAAATTAAAAATAATAGTCCCGTGCCCTCCTTGCCCACTGCCCAACCCTGTTTTAGCTCTCCAGAAGCTTCATTCATTTCTTCTGATATTTATCTCCATTTCTCACAATTATAGTGCACACTGTTGGATCATCACTTTTAGACATTTGCCATTAACTCCCTATTGTGCAGGATGAAGTCAATTTTATCTTATACTTCCATTCTCCTCCCTCTCTCTCATTCTCAAAATATAGGGATACCACAATCGTAGATTAAATTCACTGTTAATGTTTTAATTAGTATTATTCTACAAATGTAGCTCATCATCTACTGAGCCAAGTAGAATACCAGGATTACAATTACCTTTTTGTACTATTATTCTACAAATGTAGCTTATCATCTACTGAGCCAAGTAGAATACTAGGATTACAATGACCTTTTTGTACTAATGTTTTGTTTTTCCCAGACTTAACCCTTCCTTCCTTCTTTCTATTTTCCTTTCTCTCTTTTTTCTGTATTTACTTGTTTTTCTTTCTTAATTTTCTTGTGAGGCAGACTAGTAGTTTCTGGAGCCCCATTCCTTGGGTTCAAAACCATCTCTGCCCCTTGCTAGCTGGGTAAGCTTGGGCAAGTTACTTCCCATTTCACAGCCCCCATTTTTTCATCTATACAGTGAGATTGGTAATGGGATGGCCTTACAGGATTGTGATGAGAATTAAATGAGTTAACATAAGTGAAGCACATAGAACATAGTTGGGTCTTTTCTTTTTTAATCTGCTTTGATAATACCTGCCTTTAAGTGGAAGTTTAACGCATTAAAGGTTAATGTAATTATCAGTATGGTTAGAATTAGGCCTACCATTTTATTTGTTTTCTAATTGTCACCTCTCTTTTTTACTTCTGTTTCCCTGCTTCTGCCTTCTTTGGAATTATTGTAATAATTTGTCTTTTGAATTTTTAGATATCACTCTACACAGTTTATTTACTTTTATTTTTTATTTTTAGTGATTGCTCTAGGGATTACAAAATCCATTTTTTACTTTCCACAGTCTACTTACAGTTAATATTGTATAATTTCATAAAAATTATGGAAATCTTGCAACTATTTTGATTCATTTACTACCTTACTGCCATCCTTTTTGCTATAATTGTCATGTTTTTCATTTACATATGTTATAAACCTCACAATATTATAATTTGCAGTTTAAATAGTTGTATACTTTTTAAGAAAATTAAGAGAAGAAATAATCGTAAAGACAGCCATTCAGAGAAGAGGAGATCACAACCCCAAGTTTCTGTTTCACAGATAAGGTAGTTGCTCACACACATGCCTGCAAAATGAATGAGACAGGATCCCTATTCCCATTCTACACCACTACCTTTTTCCCCTAGGTTGCCGTTGGTGACTGCATTTGTTATTCAAAGTCATTCTCAAACTTCATTGTAGCTGGATCTCACCTGGGAAATCCTAGTAGGAAGAGAGGAAAAGTGTAGTTTGAGCTGACTTTGCCCCACACCTTCCTAGACAATATCCTACTTTGAAAATTCACTCCTTAAATGACAGTCTCTTTCTGGATGACACCATAATGTTATTAGTTGCTTTTCAATGAAGCAAAGTGTATTAGTTTGTTTTCATGCTGCTGATAAAGACATATCCGAGACTGCGAAGAAAAAGAAGTTTAATTGGACTTACAGTTCCACATGGCTGGGAAGGCCTCAGAATCATGATGAGAGGTGAAAGACACTTTTTACATGGTGGCGACAAGAGAAAATGAGGAAGATGCAAAAGCAGAAATCCCTGATAAAACCGTCAGATCTCATGAGACTTATTCACTACTACAAGAACAGTAGTGTGGGGTACGAAACAGCCCCCATGATTCAAATTATCTCCCACTGGCCTCTCCCACAACACATGGGAATTATGGGAGTACAATTCAAGATGAGATTTGGGTGGGAACACAGAGCCAAACCGTATCACAAAGTGACCCAAAGTCTTATCAAAGACAATGAAGATATGAGTTTTGATTGTATCAAGCTGTGGGGTGGGGTCGGGGGAAGATTGCACTACATTTTTCAATGAACTTTTCCTTCCAAATGACTTCCAGTGTATTCTTTCCTAAAGATCAGTGATTGTAAACCCACCTTAGCTAGACCTGTGTGGGTTTCAGCAAATCCATCTCTAGACCCCAGAAGCAACCCTACATCCACGAGAGAACAATAAGAATAACGTTTCAAAAACAAATCTCAAAGTATTCAATACATATATCCTATGCCATCACTACCTCAAGGAGAGATATCTTTTGCCCTGTCTTTAAAAATATAGTAAAATGGGCCAGGAATTTAGTAAAATTTTTTTTTTTAATTTGTGGGTACACAAATGGACCCCAGCCATTCTTAGGAAACTGATGCCATTGAACATCTGGGCTCACCTTCGTTTCCTAAACAAGTAAGCAAATCAGATTCTGAAAACAAAGCTCTTTGCCTGAGTTATCTCTCTCTTAGCCTTCTCCTTTACTGACCTCCCCTTTATATGTGACAATTAATTCATATTTATGAGGACTATAATGCAGGTTTTATTCATGCTTGCGCTTCAGCTTTTCTCATTAATCTTTGCTTTTGCAAAGTTTCTAGGTAATCTTTACTTTGGCCCTAGGGTTTTAAGCTTTTCTCCTGATAGCCTCTTGCCCTGGATTACTCTGTTTTCTATTTTATGGCATCAGTGTTTACTTTCCTTTCCTCCCTAACTGTGAATCTGAACTTTCTGCTCTTGTGACTTCACCTTTATGCATCTCCCTATCTTTACTTTCCTCCTATTTTATTTTTCTCCAGTGGTTTTATCATCTGGAAAGGTGTCAAAATAGTGTTAACATTACTCAACACCTAGTCTCTTCCGTGCACCATCAGCTGAATTTAGTCACATTAAAGTCTAATTACGGAGCTAAATGGATTATGATTACATATTCTACTGCTTTGGTCTGTGAAGTGTATTTTCAGTAAGGTGAAAACTTGCCACATTACCTAGGAAGAAGTTTTAAAAAAAAGATGCTAACTCTTCAGCTAACATAGTACTCATTTTTTCATTTGTTGAATATTTATAGAGCTCCTATTATGTGCTAGACATTTGTTGAACTTTTATTACGTGCAAATTATTGAGAATATACTGAAGAATAAAATAAACATAGGCTCTGCCCTTAAGGAGCTTAAAGTCTAGGTGGGGTTAGGACAATAAACAAGCAAATGCATCCATATATGCTTTAAAATCATGGTGAGTGAATGAAGGACAAAAATAGAGTGACGTGGTTGAGAATAACACCAGAACACATTGGGTGGTCAGTAGAGCTGCCAGATCTGTCAAATAAAAATACAGGATGCCCAGTTAAGTTTGAATTTCAGATAAACTGTGAACGCATTTTTGGATGGGCATGTCCCACGAAATTTTTGGGACTTAGGCAGAATAAAAATGTATTCGTTTCTTATCTGAAATTTAGATTTAACTGGGTATCCTCTATTTTATCTGGTAACCTGGCTGGTCAGGAAAGGCCTCTCTGGAGAGGTGACACTTGAACTGGGAACTGAAGGATGAGTAGTGGGTTGACAAAAGAGCTTTGAAGACCCCAAGAGTGAGAACTGGACACATGAGGGGCGTGGGCTGGGACAAGGGCCGCTGCTTGGCGTGGAGCCATGGACAGAGCAAGATCATGGCAGGCTCTCCAAGCCATGGTAAAGAGGGTGAATTTTATTTGAAATATACTGCAAAGCCTTTGAAGCATCTTAAGCATGGAAATGGGGTGGTAGATCAAATTTTGATATGAAAATGATTATTCTAGCTGCAGCATGGAGAAAATATTGGAGGGGTGAGAGGGGAAGTGAGGAGAAAAGCGAGATGGGTATTGCTGTTTTCCAGGGAGGGATAACAGTTGTTGGGGTGAAGGTGGAGATGACATGGGTAGATTGGAGGTAATTTTGTAGGCAGAACTGACTGTAGTTGCTCAGATACTAGATATGGAAAGCAGTGAGGGAGAAGGGGGAAACATCCAGAATGACTCTTGTTTAAAATGGAGCACCTACATGGGCTGAGGAGCCAGGCCTGAGATGAGTGAGACAGGAGGAACTATGAGGGGGATAGGCTGGGGTGAGGCGATCAGGAGCTCAGAATCACAAGGGTTAAGGTTCTGCTAACCATGAGACATCCAGTGGCCACCAACGCTGAAACATGCACGGATCTGTGTGGTTCATTCGTGGCTCACACCTGTGTTATCTCATTTGACATGGCACTTCCTTAAGTTGGGTGTTATTTAATTCCTGAAGCCCTAAGCTGGTATTATTGTACCTGAACCCCAAACGATCCCTGCTTGGCATCTCGCTTGGGCCCCAGTGATTTGGGCCCTGAGTGGTGTATGATGTCTGTGGCTTCATAACTGGTGGAAGTTTCCTTTCTTCTGCAAAGCCAATTTATCATGGTCTTCTAATACGTAGATCAGAATTGAGCCAGTGCTCTGTCTGATAATGCTGTCTGCACACTGGACTTCAATGGAACCAGCTATTTGTTGTGTCAGTTTTGGGAAATGTTAAGTACCCAGCGACGACCCACCCTCTGACCTCCCACCATGTCATGAACTCCTGGGGTTATTTATGGGTAACAAAAGGCTTCATGATAGAGAAACTCTGATTTTCCATATATGTATATGTATATGTGTATATATATATATGTATATGTATATGTATATATATGTGTGTGTATATATATATGGATTTTCCATATATGTACATGTGTATGTGTATGTGTGTGTGTATATATATGTATATGTATGTGTGTGTGTGTATATTTCCATATATATACACATATATATATCTACATATATATACACATATATATATCTACATATATCTACATATATATCTACATATATACATATATCTACATATATACATATATATCTACATATATACATATATATCTACATATATATACACATATATATCTACATATATATACATATATATATCTACATATATATACATATATCTATCTATCTATATATGGAGTTTATTAAGGAGTATTAACTCAAATGATCACAAGGTCCCACAATAGGCCATCTGCAAGCTGAGGAGCAAGGAAGCCAGTCCAAGTCTCAAAGCTGAAGAACTTGGAATCTGATGTTCAAGGGCAGAAAGCATCCAGCACAGGAGAAAGATGTAGACTGGAAGTCTAAGCCAGTCTAGCCTTTTTACGTTTCTCTGCCTGCTTTAAATTCTAGCTGTGCTGGTAGCTGAGTAGATGGTTCCCACCCAAATTTAAGAGTGGGTATGCCTTTCCCAGTCCACTGACTCAAATGTTAATCTCCTTTGGCAACACCCTCACAGACATACCCAGAATCAATACTTTGCATCCTTCAATGCAATCAAGTTGACACTCAGTATTAACCGTCACAGCCTGGAATTTGCAGCAGCCACCATTTTGCCATTCTGAGAGAAGTCAGCCTGAGGCAAAGCCATAACATACGGGAGAGCAGAGTCGAGAGAATTGCAGAGAAACATAGCTGGACCTCAGAGAACACCATGAACCTTTGGATCAGACCACGTCTGCAGGTTACATGCCTATAAAATATTTTAGTTATGTCAGCAATAAGTTCCTTTATTGTTTAAGCCACTTTGAGTGAGCTTTTTTTCCTCCTTGCAACCTGGCTTCTTCCAGACTCAGAAATCTGATTTTTCAGCCCCTGAGCAAAAATGTATCTCACCATAGCCAGTCTCACAAAAACTAGTATTTTTCTCTGGAGTCATTGCATATGCAATGCCCAATTGTAATGAGAAGATTGCTTGATGTACATGGGATCAGAGAAAGGGGAGTTATTTATATGAGTTGAATGTTTTATGACAATAAGATATTCTGAGATATCCAGTTTTCATTCCTGAAACCAGATGGAGTCCTAAGAACTGATGAAGTCCTTAGGGAGCTCTGTCCTAGAGAGTATGGGTGCCATATTTGTCAGTATCAGCAAGGTTATGCTGCAGTGAGAAACTACCCTCCAAATCTCAGGAGCTTAAAACAACCAAAGCTTATTTCATCCTTATGCTGTCTGTCCACCGTAGGTTGGTTTGCGGCTCTTCTCTGAGATGTTCTTACTCAAGGATCCTGGCTGATGGAGATGTCACCCTTTGGAATGTTATTGGTTGCTGTGGCAGAAGAAAAGAGGTCTCTAGAAAATCTAGTTAAATCTTCCAGCCTAGAAGCAACACGTTATTTCCATTCACAACTTATTGGACAAATTAAATTGGCTATTTAACTAAATAGCTCTACTTCAACCACAGGAAGGCCAGAAAATGCAGTTTTACTATGTGTTTGAAAGGAGAGAGCCAGAAAATATTTGGCAAACAGAACTCCTACCTTGACTTCTATAGACCTCCTTTTGTCCTGGTTTTTATGACTACACAACTTCTTTTTTTGATTGACTCATAATTCATGTACAGTAACAGATTCAGTTAGGTTACAGTCAAATAATGAAGGCATAGGAGGCGTTTTGTCTTTGTTAAATGACATTGCATATCTCTGTTCTGATTCATCATTACACATACAATAATGTAATCCTGTAAATTCTCTGTGGATGAGAATACTGTTGGTTAGGTCATTCAGTCCTTTGCTTGTCTAAGACTATGTTGTCAAGTTTTCTACCACCTCACCACCTTTTCTCTAAATCGTTGAAAAGGTGTATTTCTCTGAAGTGTGATTATGTTAGCTTGACCAGTGGTCTTCAAATAACTTTGCTCACATTCCAACTAAAAGAATTGTGAAAAATTATGCACTTTAAATAGAATTATCAGCTGATCGATCATAATAAGTAGTTACTGATATTATAATACTATGTGACTTTTGTAATTTAATTCAGAAGGATTTTAAAGAATTGAACAGCATTGTATAACAACACAGAAGGCAAGCGATACCACTTCAAGAAAGACAGAGACACCATTACCTACCCAGGAGAGTGGCTCAAGGTGAGGTAAATATTTTCCATCATTTTCTTCCCCAGGTGCATTTGCCAAGGCTGAGCATGGGCTAAGGCCTGGTCTCAGCCCAGGTAGAGGGAATCTCCTGGGGAAAGATAAACCAGGCATTTGCATGGAGAATTCAAGCACACAGCCAGTTTTTCCACTGTTAACTAAATTCTGATGTGCTGTGAGAAGATGACAGGGTAGGCTGGGAGCTTCTAAAAGCAAAATAACGTCTCTCAAAGACTCATGATGCTTAGGAGGCAAAGTCCTACTAAAGGAAAGAAGCCTGCTATAAATACCTAGCCAGCGTTCCCTTCAGGACTGTGGCCAGATTTATTTTTAAAGTAGACTTTACTGGCCGGGCGCGGTGGCTCATGCCTGTAATCCCAGAACTTTGGGAGGCTGAGGCAGGCAGATCATGAGGTCAGGAGGTCTAGACCGTCCTGGCTAACAGGGTGAAACCCCGTCTCTACTAAAAATATGAAAAACTATCTGGGCGTGGTGGTGGGCACCTGTAGTCCCAGCTACTCAGGAGGCTGAGGCAGGAGAATGGCGTGAACCAGGGAGGTGGAGCTTGCAGTGAGCCAAGATTGTGTCACTGCACTCCAGCCTAGGCGACAGAGTGAGACTCCGTCTCAAAAAAATAAAAAATGAAAAATAAAGTAGACTTTATTAAAATAAACTATTTTTGGAGTAGTTGTATGTTCACAGCAAAATTGAGAAGATACAGAAATTTCCCATATACCCCTCCACCTCTACGCATACATTGCCTACCCCACTATCAACATTCTGCACCAGAGCAGTCATATGTAACAATTAGTGAACCTACATAGACACATATTATTACTGAAAATCCACAGTTTATTTACAGTAGGGTTAACTCTTGGTGTTGTATGTTCTGTGGATTTTGACAAATGTATATATAATGACATGTATCCACTATTACAGTATCATACAGAATAATTTCACTGCCCTAAAACTCCTCGGTGCCCTGCCTACTCATTCTTCCCTCCCCCAACCCCTAGCAACCACTAATCTTTTTATTGTCTCCATTATTTTTCCTTTTCCAGAATATCATATAGTTGAAATCATATGGTATATGGCCTTCTCACCTTTTCAGATTGGCTTCTTTCATTTAGTAGTATGCATTTAAGGTTCCTTCATATCTGTTCATGGCTTGATAGACTTTTTTTTTTTTTTAGCACTGAATAGTATTCTGTTGTATGGATATACCACAGTTTATTCACACTCAGCCATGGACAGACAGCTTGGTTGGTTCCAAGTTTTGGCAATTATGAACAAAGCTGCTATAAATATTTAAGCATAGGTTTTTGTGTTAACAGAAGTTTTCAACTCATTTGGGTAAGTACCTAGGAGGACAATTGCTGGATCATAAGGTAAAGGTGTATTTTGTTTTGTAAGAAACTGCCAAGCTGTGTTCCAGAGACTCCCATTTTGGACTCTCACCAGCAGTGAATGAAACTTTCTGTGGTTCCACATCCTCATCAGCATTTGGTGTCAGTGTTCTGGATTTTGGACATTCTAATAGGTATGTAATGTAGTATGGCATTGTTTTGGTTTACAATTCTCCAGTAACATACTATGTTGAACATCTTTTCATATGTATATTTGCCATCGTATATCTTCTTTGGTGAGATGTTTGTTCAGGTCTTTTGCCCATTTTTAATCAACTTGCTCATTTTCTTATTGTTGAGTTTTAAGAGTTCTTTGTATATTTTGTATAACAATCCTTTATCAGATAAATCTTTTGCAGATATTTTTCCTAGACTGTGACTTTTCTTCTCACTCTCTTGACAGTGTCTCTCATGGAGCATATGTTTTTAATTTTAATGAAGTTCAGCCTATCAATGATTTCTTTTATAGATTGTGCTTTTGACATTGTATCTAAAAAGGCATCACCATACCCAAGGTCCTCTAGACTTTCTCCTGTGTTACCTTCCAGGAATGTAATAGTTTTGTGCTTTACATTTTGGTCTATGATCCATTTTGAGTTAATTTTTGTGAAAGGTAAAAGGTCTATGTCTAAATTATTTTTTATTTTTTGCATTTGTATGTCTAATTGTTCCAGTTCTATTTCTCAAAGAGGTTATTACTGCTCTATTGTATTGCCCTTTCTTCTTTGTCAAAGATCAGTTGTCAGTATTCATGTGGGTCTCTTTCTGCACTCTCTATTCTGTTCCATTGATCTATTTGTCTATTCTTTCACCAGTCACACTGTCATGATTATTGTAGCTTTATGGTAAGTCCTGGAGTGAGGTAGTGCTCCAACTTTGTTTTTCTCCTTCAGTATCGTGTTGACTGTACTGGGTCTTTTGCGTCTCCATATAAACTTTAGAATCAGTTTGTTTACATCCACAAAATAACTTGCTGGGATTTTGACTGGAGTTGCACTTAATCTGTAGATGAAGTTTGGAAGATTGGTCATCTTGACAATAATGTGTCTTCTTATTCATGAACATGGACTATCTCTCCATTTATTTAATTTTTCTGATTTTTTAATCACAGTTTTGTAGTTTTTCTCAAATAAATCTTGTACTTTGTAAGATTTATCCCTAAGTATTTAATTTTTGGGGGTACTAATGTGCTAATGTAAATGATACTGTGTTTTTGGTGATATATAGAAAAACAAATGGCTTTTGTATATTATTAACCTTGTATTCTGCAATCTTTATATAAATAAACTGCTACTAAGCAAAGAAAAGAAACAAACTACTAAAAGAAGCAGTTAGATAGATGAATCTCAAAAATGATATGTGGAGTAAAAGAAGCCTTGTACAAAATAGTACATATTGTATAATTTCATTTATATGAAATTCTGAAATAGAGAAAATTAATTTATGATAGAAACAATTAGAATAGTAGTTGTCTCTGGGAATGTCAGAGGGTGATTGATTTACAAGGCTAGGAGTCATGAGGGAATTGTTCTAGTTGATAATGTTTTCTATCTTGTTGGGGGTTTGGGTTATATAGGTGCGTATACTTGTCACTGAATGGTACATTAAAGATTTTTTCATGTCACTGTCTATACATTTTATCTTAAAGAAAATTGTAAACAAACATTGGATTCCAGTATTTTGTACATCTTTAGGTGATTAGGGGTGAAGTGTGATGGTGCCCTTCTTAGTTTCTAGGAGCAATGCGAGTTTGCCTTTTTTTTTTTTTAAGTACTTTTTCATCATTAGAGTTTGGAGAAAGTTATTAATAAACACTTGTACTTTGTTACCTTAAACACCAATAGTTTGTTCATTGTTTTATTTATAGAGCATCTACTATGCATTTAGTATGTATTGACTTTATGCTTCTTTCTACAAATAAGTTAACAAGACAAATATGGCCCTTTTCCTAGTGCAGCTTACAAACCAGCAGATTTACTGTGTCCTTTTCCAGGAACTGAGATAGACTCATAATAGACAATCAATATAATCATCTGATAATGAAGATGTACCACCTTGTGTTACATCTTCCATGTGGGTTATACTATACTCTGAACACTGTAAGCTCAGAACCACCTCCTATGCCTCACTTTGATCTCTTGTCTAAATCAGTATGCAGAACTCTTCAGTGATTTAATCATTGTGCTATGATATTGACACATCTGGTTGTCTATGTTTTTCATTTCTTTTAAAGCTCACTGAATTGCCAAGCCCAGTATACCCAAAGAAAGTGTCAGAGGATGTGTTCTATTCACTTGAAGTCCTAATGTGGCAGTTTTATGATCTTCTGTCATTAGGCATGTTCTAAGTGGTGGTAGTGATACATCTGATGAAACGAAGGCTACCTGGAACTCACATCCACAGTATCGACGATGAAAACTGAGAGAGGACAATGTTGAATCTGAAAAAATAAATTCAGTGGTATTTAACCAAGCTGCAGAGGCATGCCACTTTTTGTTGATTTTGGTGCTGAGCTTTGGAATCCAGCTTTAAAAATGCCTGACTGGTGGAAGGCAGGAAGATTGCAGTTATAATCTTGGCTCTTTTCTGTGGCAAGCTTGGAGGAAAATTACCTGTCTGTAATATTGAATTTTATCTACATAATTCTTCTATGAGGTCTTTGAGCTTGGCTTGTGTTTTTCATGCTTCTTAATTTCACTAAGCCAGAACTATAGGATTGGGGCTGAAGTAGGTGATATTTCTGAAAGAAACAGACCACTTATTGGTCCCAGGTGGGACCAAAGCTTTTGATCCTAATACAACCAATTTTAAAGCAATGCCCGGGACTTGTAAAATTGGTAATTTTATTACAGAAATACATTATACTTTTGGTTAGAAAATGCCTTCATTGAGAGCTGCCACCTGATTGGCCGATGATGTAGTCAACTTTTGCAGTCACTTTCTAACCAAATAATATGTTAGATTTTTACTGTGCTTGTGTAGCTTAGGGAGAGAATAATCATTCTCTGCTTATAATAAGATACAACTTAGAACACTTGGACAAGAAAATTATTAAACAAAGTGACAGTTTATTTTAAATGACAGACATTTGATAGTTCACAAATTATTATTAAAAATCCTACCAATGCTTTGCAATTATCACTTGTTTATTATCTCACCATCTTGTTTGATCCTCTTAACAGCTATATGGGATAGGGAGGTCAAGAGTTGTTATGCCTGCCTGCTGGTCAGATGAAGAAAATAAGGTTCATGAAGCAGAAATGATCAAGTCTCATATGGCTAGAGACAGAGATGGATCTAGAATTAATGCTTTCATTCCAATTATCTTTCCAGGCCATTTGTGGAGGGCTTTCTCCAATGCCAACAAGTGATAACTCTGGGGGCATCTTGAGAGTAATCACATGGTCCAAGGGGCTGTAGATGAGTTGAGATGACCCCTCTGGGAAAGAGTAAGGGTCTTAGGTAGGGATACAGGCAAGAAGAAGGCAAAATGGAAAATAAGGAGACCCTTCTCCTTCTATTTTTACTTCTTCTTGATTTGTTTTACTGGCTGATGAGAAAGTGGTGAAACTTGAAGACCACCAGAAACACACCCTCTCATCTGGCAGTGGAAATATTTCTGCTAAGAGCCATCCTCCTCTATGAGTGCACCTTTATGGAGCAGACCAGAGGGAAAAGTAATTGAATTTAATAAAAGCTGTTCCCAATATAAAGCCACAGGGAAATACATTTAACTTCAAAGTCAAGATGCATGGTTTCTAAATATAATTAATTGCCTGGCTGTTTCTTCCATCAAATCTCAATTTGACAGTAAAGAAGTGAATTCCTTGGCATTTTTTATTTTATAGAAACATGAATTCTTCATTGATGGTTATGGCTAGATTGAGAAAAGTCATTCTCAGAAATGTCATTCTTTAGATTTATCAAAGTTGCCACAGCTGTAACTTTGTACCCGCTCTGCTTAGAAGAGCTAGAAATAGTATTAGATAATCTTAACAGATTTGTCAAAGGTGAAACTTTTGAGAATGGTGCTTTCTGCCTCCCAAACCTGCTCCCTATCTCTATTTTAAAACTTTCCTACAAAAGAAAATAAAAATCTGCAAGAAAAATTCTCTAAGCAACCCCGTTAAGAGAACACTTCTGTTCTCAATGTCTTTGTTTGCAAATGTTAAGAGTTCCTTAAATGTGGATTTAAAAGTCATAAAATTTGTGTATCATTAACTGAGCCTGCATAGGGGTGACTGCCTCCAACTCAGCAGATTAAGAAAAAGGGAGTGCAGCCTGTCTCAGGTGCTGTGGTCTGAATGTTTGCATCCCCTCCCGACCCCCAATTCATATGTTGAAATCCTAATCCCCAAGATGGGGGAGTTAGGAGATGGTGCCTTTGGGAAGTGATTAGCTCATGATGGGATGAATGCCCTGGTAAAAGAGACCCCCCAAAAGCTCATTTGCTTCTTCCACCGTGTGAGGACATAGCAAGAAGTTGCTATCTGTGAGCCAGAAAGTAGGCCCTCACCAGACCTGAATCTGCTGGCACCTTGATCTTGGACTTGGGCTTGATCTTGGACTGTAAGAAATGAATTTCTGTTGTTTATAAGCCACCAGTCTATGGTATCTTGCTATAGCAGCTGGGTCAGACTAACACACGAGGGTATGCAGAACCACAGGCCACAACATGCTTCCTGGAGGGACTTCAACTTGCATGTCACACCACGCTTCTCTAGGTCAGAGCTCCTTTCCAGGTGACAGGCTGTTGTTGTCTAAGGACAAGCCCCTTCCTATTCTCTGTCTCCCAAGGGAGGGTTACATTTTCATTCTATGAAGCTGCCTAAGGAGAGAAGCTAGATATAAGAGAGAAAGGTTGTTGCAAGAACTGAGACTTCAGAAGACCTTCACTCCAAATTCTACTGCACAAGGCAAAAGCACATCTCAGATGAGCCTGCATGGGAAATTTGCTGAAGCACCATCTGTATATTTAGCACCGCAGGTCATCATGGGAGATGGTGTTTCACCAGGAAGCAGCTTCACACTAAATCACTTGCATTTAGAAGTGACTCTAAGAAAAGTAATGGTCCTTTGAGCTGGAGCCATAAGAAAAAAAAAAAAAAAGAAAAGAAAAGAAGTAACAGACAGTTGAAAAGGAGAGAGATGGTAACAAATGTATTAAAAATTTAATAATATCAAATTTCCAACAATATGTGAAAGAAAAAAGTTATATACATAAAAATATCAATCGCCTCATTGTCCACCATAGTAAAATACTGAAGTCATATAAATGTTCAAAAGAAAAGTATTGCATAGATAAATTATAGTACAGTTACTCAGTAGTATAATAATGCCATTATTAAAACGTTAACTATAAAGGCTGGGAAGAATATGGAAAAGTGTTTATGACATAATATAAAATTTAAAAACACAAGTATGTGCAGACATGACTACAACTATGTAGAGAAGTTTCAGGGCAAAGGCTAGAAGTAACTGTATACAGAAGAAAATATGTCAGGGTTGTGAAATTACAGGTGGTTTAAAAGTTTCTGCTATGTTTTATTTTATGGTGTGATTTTAAACATATATATGTGTGTGTGTGTGTATATGAAATATAATAGAAATCGAAGATGCTGTTAGCAGTTATTAGCTTCTCCTCTCCTCATCAAGAACTTCCAGGCTGACATGCCCTTCATCCATAGTTGACCGTTGGATTTTAGCCACAGAACCAGAGAGCAGAAGGGTCTGAGTCTGATTGGAAAAGCATTACTTTCTCCATCTGCACTGTGAGCCAGACAGATCCCTTCATTTCCCTCTGTTCACAGCTTGATATTCTTGGAATTATCTAATCTCCAGCTGGCCAGATGGATGGAGCACCGAGTTTTCCGCACCGAGTTTTCCGCAAAGCAAGTCCTTCTGGATGGCCTGAGATGACTGCATGCTTTCTGACTTCTCAGTTTCCATAGCAGGAATTTATTATGAGTAAGTAGGGACTTGGGGGACTCCTGACCTCTGGGAGTGGCCAATCTAACTACTTTCCCTGAACACCTACTCCCCAAATAGCATTTCTGGACAGAAATAGCGTGTCCTTGGACTGAGAGTATACTACCAGGGCCCTGAAGGAGGCTAATGGGTATCAGCAAGTCCCAGGCCTGCAGTCCCTGCAGCAGAGCCTGGACTGGACTGGCCAGTGTGTCTGTTGTGAGGCTGAACAGAGAACTGGTCCTTTGATGTGAGCCCATGTCATTTGGCAAGAACAGGAAGAGAAGACTGGCTGTCATGGTCTTTATTTTATTTTACTTTTACTTTTTTAGAGACAGGGTCTCACCCTGTCACCCAGGCTGGAGTGAGTGGCATGATCATGGCTCACTGCAGCCTCGACCTCCTGGGCTCAGAAAATCCTCCTGCCTCAGCCTCCCAAGTAGCTGGGGCCACAGGCACATGCCACCATGCCCAGCTAATTAAAAAAATTTTTTTTTGGTAGAAATGGGGTCTCACTTTATTGCCCAGGCTGGTCTTGAATTCCTGAGCTCAAGTGATCCTGCCACCTCCGCCTCCCAAAATGTGGAGATTATAAGTGTGAGCCACTGTGCCTGGCCTTGACATAGTCTTTAGACTCACATGCTGGGCTAGCAGATCTGTGCTCTGTGGAAGGGAAACTGAATGGCCTTGCCCACTCCCCTCCACCTCAATGGGCTTGGCTCAGTTTATCCAGATACTTTATGCACATACATTTCCATCTCCAGGTATTTGATCTTCTCTTTCTAATTCTGGGAAGATCTTCTCTTCTTTTTCTTCTCCATGCTTGCTTGTTTTTATCCTTCCTAACTTACAGGGCACTGTGGAGGGGTCTCTCCAGCTCCCTACTCAAAGTATGTTGTTCCCCAATTTGATTGTTCTCTATTTCAACTTCCTGTTTGTTTCCTTCCAAGCTCTTGGCCACAGACAGTGTAATTTTTATCTACTGGCTTGCTCATCTTCCTAGGGACTGTACTGGTCCCATTCACCTTGTATATCAGCAACCAGCATATACCAGAGCAGTGCTTGGCACACAGTAGGGTCTCACTGAGTATTTGCTGAGTGAATGAGTAAGTGAATGCTTGGATCCTTGGATCTGGGATGACTCAGTATCGTGTTTTCTACAGTAGGATGCTCTCGGGGAGCCTTGCCTTGCTGCACTCCCATACAAAGCATGGGCTGGCTGCTCACAGTTGCTGTGGCTGGAGGCTGGACTTGATGTTCTCTGAGCCAGAGATGGTTCAAACCACCCAGAAGAGCCTGCTCCATCCTTAGGTCTCAGAAAGAGAGTGATGGAGACTGTGGAGGATTGTTCATCTTAGACCTGTTGGCCAGCAGGTGGCTGCCAGACCAGGTTATCCTAAGGTCCTCTGCCAATCTGCAGGGGGAAGGGGAAATGCAAAGGTGAGCTGGGCAGTTGGAAGAAAGACTTGGCTGTCATTGCTCAGTGATGTAAAATGCCTGACCCAAAGGGAGTCCAAGTGCAGAATGCCTGTGCAGCCTGGGTTCCCATCTTAACCTTGATGATCACTTGAAGGCCAGGTAGCTGTGAGCGTACCAAGGCTGATGTGGTGTTCTATTTGACCTTCTAGTGCCCAGGGAAGGTGCTGTGGGTGGAAGACCAGGAAGGAGAACCCTAGCACAGTGCTCTTCCCTGATCTGATTTCTTGCTTAGGGCTTCCGGCACTCCCATCAACCTCCATCCTGGTGGGAGAGGCAGCCGCCATATTTCTTGCTTAAGACTTTTGATTCAAAGTCTAGTTCTTTTGCTTATGTAAGTTATTCAAGAAAGAAAGCCTTGTCAAAGTCTCTGCCAGCAATAACTCATTTGTAGAAAACATTTGCATAGTGTTACTTGCTTTGTGCTCATGTGGCTAGAGATGGAAAGAGAACTCACATTTAAATTAATATTTCTGACCAATAAATAGCCCAAACAGCAAGAGGAATCCTCCTTCTTAATTTCTAGTCCAGTTTGTCCCCTGAGTTTTGACAGCTGAGAGATTCATTAGTTTTCTAGCCTCCTATTCTTAAAACTGGTAGCCAAGGACTCTTTATAAGAAATTATTGCACCATAAATTTTTAACCATTTTTAAACTGGAATATTTTGGTTGCTTCCTTTTTTAATTCAGCAAATTATGCTGTAATAAACATTATTGTATGTCTTTATGTAAGTATTTGTTCTCCTAACAAACTCTGAGTTCCCAAGAATCACATGTAATGGGGAACATTAAAATATTTTATCATAAAACATAGCACACACATGGGTATATATAACACGTATACAGATTAAACAATAATTATGAAATTAACACCTGTGAACTCAGCACCCAGCTCAAGAATGTATGTTACCAATTCATATAAAACTCTCCCTCCCTCTCACCTCCTGTACCCATCTTCTTCCTTCAGAGACAATCACTACCCTGAATGTTGTGACTGGTATCCCTTTACTTTTCTTACAATTTAACCACTAATGTATACATTCCCTAAAATATACACATATGCATTTCTTAGGCTAGTCAATTGAAGCAGTGGGAATATGCATTATTTTGCATGTTTTGACCTGTATACAAATGAGGCCATACCCTCTGTATTACTCTGTGACAAGCTTTTATTTACTCAATTTTATGTTTCTAAGATTTGCATATATGGATACATGTCATTACTTTTCATCGCTGTATAGTACTCCTTTGAAGAACTATACCACAACTTATCAATTATACTGCCCTTAGGATTTCAGCTGTTTCTCATTTTGGCTCCAGAAGCAATGCTGCATGTGAACATTTTGCCTGTGTCTCCTGGTCCACACATGCAAATGTTTCCCTAGGAGAGGAATTTGGGTTATGTTCGTTCTATGCATGTTCAAATGTAACAGATAATTTAAATCCGTATTCTGTAATGGAAGCTTGGGCTTTTATAAAGCAGTAAGGGACAGTTTCATGACAAGTTGAGGGGAACAACACAGTTGACACACAGACACACAATATCCCTAGTTCCTCCTCTGCAACCTTTGCTGCCTACCTACCTTTAAAGGAAGAGTTACTTTTGGCCCAGGTGGGAGCTGTGGAAGGTCCGGCATTTCCTGAGTTGTGCAATATAACATCTTCATCCTTAGTGACAAACAGGCACATTCCCTGAGTTGCGGGATGTGATATCTCTTTACTTAGTGACAAACAGGCACAATACTTTGACCAATTTCTGGGAGAAGAAGGAAGGGAACACGCATTTACTTAGGGCCTCAACTGTATTAGGCAAATTGTCAGGCACTTTACATGTAGTGTTTTATCTCATGTAATCATCACAGCCACCCTTTGACATTAGAGAATATTGACCCCATTTTGCCCACTGGGCAAATTGGGGCTCATAGAGATTGAGTTGTTTGTTCAAGGTCACTGTCAGTAGGTGTTGAAGGTGAGATTCCAATCTGGCCTTATCATTTCTTCTCATAGGTAATAATGCCTGGCACCTGGTTGTTGCTTCATAACTATTTGTGAACAAATGGAGGAAGAAACACATGGAAATGGGTGACTGTGCTTAAAACCAAAACCAAACCAAAACAAAACCAAAAACAACTCTGGCAGGCTCAGGGGACCAGCTGTAATTAGCTGAAGGCTGCAATTATCCTTTGGAACCCAAAACTGAAGAACAGGTTGGAAATTGCCAAGGGTATCCAGAGCTCTGCACAGTCACCCGTTTGGGTGAAT
This sequence comes from Pongo abelii, assembly GCF_028885655.2. Classification (NCBI taxonomy): domain Eukaryota; kingdom Metazoa; phylum Chordata; class Mammalia; order Primates; family Hominidae; genus Pongo; species Pongo abelii. The sequence continues at coordinate 125,006,143 of NC_071993.2, read as the reverse complement.
CAGCATGTTTTCCGACCTTCTGAATGACCCGAAGTGAAGCAACAGCTGGCGGGGCAGGTGTCGCTCTCTGTTGCTGAGGACACAGCGCGGGCCATTCTGTGCGTGCTCTGGTGTCAGGCTGGCCCCTGCTTGTCATAGCAGGATTTCAGAAACTTAAAAAATCCACCCAAACCATGGGGAGGAGGTGGGATTATCTCCAGGTTGGGGTGGGGAGGGGCTGGTTCCTATGGAAGTCATAAATCACTGAGCGGAGTGGCTAAGGGCAGCTGAGGAACTCTCAGTTCTCTGACAGCCCAAGACATGTCCCCAGGGTCCAGCCACAGCCCCTGTCAGAGGTAATCCTGGTGCTCACCTAGGTCATTGGAAGCCTGAGGGTCAGGCCCAGGTCCTGGGTCCCAGGTGTCCTCTCCCTTTTGGTACCTACCAACCTATCCCTAAGGATCCCTTGTCATTCCCCAGAGCTCAATACGCAGCCCCTGGAGCCAATTAGGAAAAAACATAGAAGCAAACAGATGAGGACCATTATGATAAATTATATTGATGGTGGGTTAGAAAGGAACAGTATATCCTTTAGAAGAATTAAGTTCATTTTAAAATGTGGATTTATGTGCAGGGGCTTCATAATCAGCCTATATTACTACCTGAAAGAACGAGGTCATTGAATAATAATAAAGATGCATGCATGTGTGTGTATATACACATATACACACATATATAGGTATATATCATTTAAAAGTTTCCAGGCCATTATTCTTGACAGAGGTCAGTTCTTCTAACCTTGACCCCCTTGGGTTATGATGTGCTGTTCTTGTCACCTTCATATGTTAATGAGTATTAATATATTTTTATGTAATATTTTATATAAGTACATAAATGTATAGTTATATAATTATCTATATAATATATCTATAAATGTATGATATAATTACATATAAATTATATATTATTTGTACTTATATAGTTTATAAGTATATAAATATAATATTTAACATTTTATATATTTATACTTACATAGTTTATGTATATGTATATAAACAATGTTAAAATTTTATATATTCATACACATTTAAACATATATTTAATATGCAAATATATACTTAAATATATAATATAAATTAATGCACTTTGGCATGGAAATTGGGGCGGGGTGATCAATAAAAACGTAGCTCACATCCAAACAAAGCTGAGTGATTAAAAATAAGGGTTGTGGGCTCCCCGCCGCTGTGCAATAATACCAACTCTCCAAGGCAGTCCAGGTATTGCCTCTGGGCTCTCCTCTCTGTGCATATCAGCCTTACAACTCTTGTAAAGCTGCAGGCTTGTTAATCTAGAAGGCTGTACAGATGGACTAACTGTAGCTTTAGTCATTATACTTAATTGGGCGAGTGGCCCTCTGAGCTGTCTATAAACTGTGTGTTCACAGTGAGGTAATTAATAATGCCACTTCCTTTTGAGAGACATATCATTAGCCATTATTTCTAGAAACATGACATTGATCTCTTTATTCAGAGAGGTAATTGCAGGTTTCTGAAAAGAGTGTATGGTTTACCCAACAATTCCCCACAAATGACATCATCTCTGAAAAGTAAAACCCACAAAATCTGTCATTTTGAATCCATAGTTGGGATTTTGTTCCCTGGGGTGGTAAAAGAAGATTCTGGGAAAAAAAAATGAACTATTTTGGTATGAAAATAAGAGTGAAGGATAAGCTTTTTTTTTTTTTTAGATATTAGTAATTTCTTTAAGAGGCGGGTTAACGGAGATGAGTTTGTGCTTCTTAGGATTATAGCAAGAAGTGAAACAAAACAATACTAAAAATTTTCAAAAAGGTTAACAACTGCCTTTTGATAATAGTTTTCTTATTGTGTCTTACAACGTGCTCACAACTGAATTCAATTTCAACATTAACATGTGAAAACCCATGCATTCCAAAATCCAATTCTTAACATTAAAAAAGAAGCAGGGAAATTCAACAACACTGGACTTGACATTTTGCGTTGATTGGATTCTTACTGTTGAGCAAGAATTAAATGAGAATTTCAAAATAATTTTTGCTAAAACTTCTAGCTAACTTAACCATCAACAATTCTACCTTCAGTGTTCACATTAAATTGAAAAAAAAAAACTCACTGTCACATTTCAATTTTTTTGAAAAAGTCTTTATAAGGTAATGGTAGGATTAAAGAGAAACAAGACCTTTATTCATTTGGATTATTTTCTTGCCAGTTTCAAATCCTTGCCTGGTTTTTAGAGCATGAGTCCATTTGAGAAAGGAGAGGTTAGCTATTTAGAACAAGGTAGCATATTTGAATCAACTGCAAGATAACCTGCCTCCAAATTCTTTTGTAAACTTTACACTGTGAATCTTTCAAATTGCTGATGAATTTTCAAACCACGATTTTTTAAAGCATCTTTCTTATAAATTTGTTTGGCATCAGGCTCTTTGCTTTTTGGGGTAGAGTTTTAAATGAAAATGACAGAACCTCTGGGTTTGCTGTAAATCAGCATTTCTCATGTACATTAGAGGGGACACTAAATGTTCAGGATGCCACAAATTAATTTAGAACACGATGTATTTCCTGTTCTTCTCTTAGAAACTGCCCATGTATGTTGGTGTATTAAAGGCCCTGACAAGTCCTGTTGTGAAGAAACCAGCTTAACTTTGTTTACCAGGTTTTATTGTTTTTTTAAGCTATTTACCCTTTTAACTTTTCTGTATATTTGAAAATATTTCTAATAATGGGTTAAAGCAAAACAATTTTTATAATTGTTTTTAATTTTTTAATAATACTTATTAATATCCTGCAGAATTAATATTTCCCAAAGCCTCATAGGAAACATTGCTCAAAGTGAACCTATTTTACTACCATCTATTTATTGAGTTTTTCTTCTTTCTGGGTAAAAAAGAGAGTCATTTGCATATGGACTTAGTGCTTAAACTTAAAACTTGGAAACTGTAAACTTTAAACTTGGAAATTATTGAACTTCACAAGTATGAATTCATTTCTCAGACATAAAATAATTTTTATTGTTAGTCAAAATTGGTGAGACAGTATTGACAAGACTGGATGTGTGCTTCAAAAAAGGATGTTTTTCATTAAACAGTTTTAATCACCATAAACTTAAGTTCACAAAAATAAACTCAAAATTTTAAGAGAAGTTGAAAGAAAATGTCTGTCTTTTAAATTGTAGGTTCAAATGTATGATGGAATTAAAAATGATGTTCAAGTGCCTGAATAATTATTTTAAAGATAATACTAAAATGTCATTTAATGTCTCAGTACCAAAGGGGTATATATTGGATTGGATAATTTGGCATTTTAGGGTTTGGGGACTTGGGGAGGGTATTTATGGCTTACGGGTTTTAAAGCCCTGATCTCATGATGAATTTGGTTAATGTTATTAAAAGCAACATATTAAATATCTATGCTTTATTTAATATTAGATTTATTACTATGGTTTTCTGTTGGATTTTGTTTTTAACCTGGCAGAAGCATATGCATTTTAATCTAAAATTAATCTAAATGCTCAAATCTATCTTCAAATGCTTTACTTAGTTAATATGCAGACATATCTTGCTAATGCAGAAAACAACTCCATTCAAGATTTACTTTTGATGCCTAATTGTCTATAAGAATTAAAAATCCTTTGATTAAAAAAATTACTCCCATTAAGAATCAAAAACTGGCTGAGGTGGGCGAATCACCTGAGGTCGGGAGTTAGAGACCAGCCTGGCCAACATGGAGTAAGTAACCCTGTCTCTACTAAAAATACAAAATTAGCCTGGCGTGGTGGTGCATGCCTGTAATCCCAGCTACTCAGGAGGCTGAGGCAGGAGAATTGCTTGAACCCAGGAGGCAGAGGTTGCAGTGAGCCGAGATCACACCATTGCACTCCAACCTGGGCAACAAGAGCAAAACTATATCTCAAAAAAAAAAAGAAAGCAAAGAAAAAAAAGATCAAAAACTTCATTTTTCTTTCCCAAATTTAGACCGTGGATGTTCTTGGTCATTGTGTGTATCACCAATGAGTCTATGCTCAGAGAGTTGGTAACACCATAGGAAAGTCTGAGCGAGCACCGAGTGATAGGTGCTGCGAATAAACCTCTGAAGGGCACGCTTCAGAAGTTTATTAGTTTTAGGGATATTAAAATATATTGAGGAATCTAGTGCTTTCCTAATGTCTTAGATTACCGTATGTGTGGCAAATAAATAAGGGAAGTCCTCTAAGGGTTGTTTAAGTTAAACAAATAAATTCTGGCTATGTCAAGTTAGTGCATCAAGATGTTTTTTGTCTTTCCTTTCCTGCCGTGGTGGGTCTGATAAAATCAGAAACCTCTCTACCCTTTGGATTTTTAAGTAGGAAAGAAAGACCAGATTAAGGCATGGATGCCTCTCCTTGGGCCCACTGAACCCGAACCAAGTGGTTGTGGGTTGCAGGAACAAGAGCTCCTTTGTCGTCTTCATTAATCAAACTCACCAAGCCAGATGAATGGGAAGCATTTTTTAAAGTAAAATAATTCACTAGAATTTGGATGTGTTTCTCTTTAATTAGTTTGATGAGCCCCAAGTCTGAGGACTTGTCAAACACCTGGTATTAACCCTGCGCTACTGACCTAGGGGAAAAGGCTGGGGAGAGGCAAAAAAGATAGGCAGGTGAAATTAACTGAATGAAGAGCCCTTCTCTGTGCAGCCTGTGCTCCAGATGAAAAGAATCATTACCACAATGATACTTCTAATTATACTGTCATTAGGGTACCTCTTCGGTTTGCTGTGGTGCGGGGAGCCCTGCTTTTAGACAACATGATCCAGGAGAGAGTGGAAGCGGGGAGGCCTGGGAGGCATTTAACCCTTTCACTAGACACAACTTCAGCCCTGAAAATGAACCTAAGAGTTTTAAATTTGCTTTGCTCCGTGCCTCCCACATCGCACATAAAAGATATCAAAACAAGCAATATATGGGCCTCCATGGGGAAACTTATCAGTAAGGAGCTCCTGGTGCACCCACCATTCGCTATAGTGGCATTTCCAAGCTTGCATGTTCAAAGTTCTGCTCAAGCTCAGCCAATGGACACGCTGTTTCCTATGGGATGTATCATTCTAACCACCTCCACACCATTGGGTAACAAATGACCAAACAACCACACCCTTGTATTCCTAATTCTAATGTGAGTTTATAAAATCGAAATTGGGTACCACAAAGTTAAGAGTAAAGGACATTCTGTTCATGGAGGGTGTCGCTTATCAGTTCAAAGTATGAGTTTTGGAGTTTGATGGGCTTCCATTTGAATTTCCACTTCGTAACTTGCTAGGTCTTAGGCTTTGTGTAGATTACAGGTTTTTAAGCCTAGAATTCTTCATCTGTAAAATGGGGTAAATAATAGATCTTGCCTCACAGAGCTGTTAGAAGGAAAACATGAAATGATTCACATACAATGCTAAATAGCACTTGGACAGTTAATAGCAAACACTTAGAAGATGGGTGTGAAGAGGTCATCTCCAAAAGTTTTCTTGAGGCAAGTCCACATTTTCCTGAAATTACCAACCTACCAGAAGTACCTGCCTGTGCTATATAATGAGAAACTTCATTTATTGATTTCCTTTTTCTGGAGTTAGATGCTTGTCAGTTTCTGTAGATAACAGTTGCAGAGTCCCTAAAAAAGGCTGTGTGATCAACTAAATTCTTTATTTTTCCAGTGTGTGAATGATTACAATAAGTTCCTGAAAACAGTTTTGGTATAAGTATCCAATAAGACAGTTTCCTAATAAAAATGGTATATTCAGTGTTGGTGACATTTAAATAGAGAAAATGATATTGTTAGAAAGAATCTGTGAATATTTTTGAAACTTTATTCTTCAGAACAGTGAACCATGATGCCCCAAATGGGGTCATGGATTTTAGCATGAATAAATCCAGTCCTGTTGACATCTTTTAAAAACTTTATCTGCCACAGTCTTCAATTGGCATTGAGATTTTAAAAGATTTTATTGTATATGTTCTTCATACATATGAATGGATTTACACATAGGATGAAAATTTGAACTATCTAGAAGAAAAGCACTATTTATATTGAAGGTATTCATATACTTTATTGCTAGTTTTTTTATGTCTGCGTTGAACAATAGTCTAGAGAAACCACAATTTAAACTATTTTAATAAGTCAGTCTTGAATTTTGCACTTAAAGGGTGTGGATTTTTCATGAAACATAATACAAAGCATATACTGGGAGGGTTTATTTTATTGACAAATACCACTGATGATCCACTTTTTTGGTGGGTGATATGAGGCTAGTTCAAAACAAGCATGAAGTGAGTGAGTGGTATCAGAAGACAGAAAGACACACATAAACGTACACCTACAGAGTTTTCTGCAAATTTTATGCAAAGCACTCAATTTATGCAAATTTCATGCAACATACACACATGTGGCTACATAGAGCTATGTATGCATCCCAGACAATTATTGATCACTGAGAAATTATTAAGCCATTGTTGTCATATGTCTAACTCAGTAACGGGATTTTCACTAGGTGAAATTATTATTTTTATTTTTAAATCCTTGTTGTGATTATTTTAAAGTCTACATATCATGTGGGTTTGGATATTATGCTAAAGTCAAATTATTATGAACTCTGAAGGATGGCTAAATTCATGAGCTAGTTAATTTCTACGACCATTGCAAAGATGACATTGTATTGCTATGAATTTTAATTAAAATAGCAGACTTTGTTTAATCCTTTTATTAAAAAACCTCCCTACAATGCAAGTAAAAAGTTTATGCAAGAAAGCAGTTAATTTTTGAAATGTTTAAATATCTTTTCTGTTTAAATCTCATAAACGTAGCCCTCCATCAATCCATTTTTTCCTTAGAAGGCAGTTTTCCACCTATTTTTTATAAAAAGTAGAGCCTGAAATTTACTTTAAGTATAATTAGGGCCCTAAAATGTATGGTTGCTCTCTGAAAACTATATCTCCAAGGTCTTTTGCAATACAAGTTAATTAACTGGATTTAGATATTTGCAAGATGATATATTTAATGGGATTACTGCTCATATAATGTTCTCAGTGACTGATTTGCAATCTAAGCTCACAAAACCGAGTGCTGAATTTCCAGCTCTTTGAGAGTTAATGTTGTGTTAAGGAAAAGTACAATTTGAACCTCATTGTTCATGAATAGGTGAGTTATTCCCATGAAATGGAGCCGGGCCCTACAAGGGGTGCAGCAGGCAGATGCATGATCGGAAGCGCGCAAACCATCACATTCCAGCAACTGCCCCAGGTAGCTGGATCCCCACACCTGAACTTCTGACAAGTTCAAGGCAATTGTGTGTTCCATCAAAATATAATGGCCCATTATTCACAGTCTGTCTCCTAAGTGGGATCAATTAGTTGCTCCTGCGCCACAGGCTTAAACACCCATATTTTGGTCGGCTGTGAGTCGAAATGAAACCATACATAACCATTCTGCCAGTGTGAGCACTGAATGTTCTAAATCCATCTTTCAATGCAGGCATTCAAAATATTTGGGATTATTTTATCAGGCTGGGTGGATAGGCAAGTAATAATTTGCTTGGAGGGAAGAACTGTCAGCCTTACAAAAAAAAAAAAAAAAAAAACCCTTCCTATTCATGTCTGCCTTTGTCTCTTTTGCTCTTTTTTTGTTAAGCAAATATATTTCTGCCCGTCAGTTGGGTTCACTCTGATGTTATGTCTTCAGTCATTGAACATGACACCACTAATGAATATAATTTAAATCTCTCTGAGCAGAAGACTACTGTAAAAATAGCATTTTAACTAAAATGTTGAAACTTTTATTAAATGTTTAAATATTAGTTCAGTCAAATCACTATTAAGAGAAAATTTAAATTCTCTCTTAGTTTAGAAGTCTATATAATGGTATATCCAATCTCTCCTTTTCATTGGAACTTAGCGAGTAAAATAATTCTTTGTACTTGACCTAACAAGATTATTTCCAGGGATTCATAAATGCAGACTGTACTTTGTACCTAGCTTCTAGATAACAGTTGAACTCTCTCACAACAAGTGGATGACTTTAAAAAGAAGCTTGTAACGTAGTCATGACTGTTTCCCCCAGTCTTTCTCAAGGTACTCATACAGATGACTGCAGACAAAAATGAAAGAGCAATTTGAATGCAGATCAAAAAGCCAGAAGCCAGAATCAACAAACCCAAGGATTGAGTCAGCTGTGAGGTCATTTGGTCTAGATTTGCTTTATGGAGGGGAAGACTGTTGCCCAAAGAGGTGGTGTAACTTGCTGGATGGGAGAACCAGAGCGTGGGTCTCATTCAGCTCCTGAAGCTCCCTGGTGGAAGGCTAGGCTCAGGGAAATGGCTGTGAGAAGGGAAGGGATATATATGAAGGAGGGAAGGTGTCTGACTTCTGCTCTTCTTTCTTCCCTAACACTCTACTGAGTCAGAAGCAGCTCACAAGCTGCTCCCCACAGCTCCCCTGTACCTGTCAGGTAAAGTGAATTTAGACCGAAACACCTGTGGATGGGGAAGTCCTTCACCATGTTTGGGGGCATGGTTGGGGATTTAGAGGTTAGCATACCCCAATAAGCCCTGCAGTGATTTTAGAGGGCTCCTGACTTGACTTGTTGGGGTTCACCCCACCCTCTCTCTTAGCTATCTTGCTTCCCTTCTCCCTACCCTTCTGATTTGCCCAGTAGCTGACAGGTTTCCTAGGTCCCTGAACCCTTCTTTTTTACCCACCATAGATGAAGCCTTCACTACTCATCTGCACTGTTGTGTGTTTCAGCTTTGGAGGTTCATGGGAAGAACTATTTTTCTACCTTATTGAACTCTTCCTATGTCAAGAGAATTGGATTCAACCTCCCTGCCCTTTTCACCTCATTAACCTCTATCCTTTCCTTAGATCTCAGCTCGTTTTCAAGCCTTCCCTGACCTGCATCACCAGGTCAATCCGTGTATCAGAGGCTTCCATAGCATCATGTAGCTCTCCCTGTAGCACTTAACAGAATTGTAATTTTATATACACTTATGTGCTGTTTCTAATATAAGTTTTTATTTTGAAATAGTTAAGACCACACGACGTTGCAACATGAGTACTGAGAATTCTTGTATACCCTACTCCCAGTGTCCTCCAATGGTAACATTGTCCATAACCATGATACATGGTCAAAACTAGGAATTGACATTGGCACAGTGCTATTGATTCAGGTAAAAACCTTACCCGGATTTCCACATTTTTTACATGAATGTTGTGTATGTATAGTTTCATAAAATTTTAGGTTCTGGTAACTATCACCACAATCAGGATACAAAACTCTTCTTTCACAATTGAGAAGTGACTTCATGTTACCTTTTAATAATTTCATCCTTTCCCCAGCCCTAACCCCTGGAAACTACTGATCTGTTCTTCATTACTATAATTTTGTAAACTGAGGAATGTTATATAAATGGAATCATAAAATGTTTAACCCTTTGGCAATGGCTTTCTACATGCATCATAATTCCCTTGAGAGCCATCCAAGTTGTTTGCATGCAGCAGTCATTTGTTCTCTCCTATTGCTGAGTTGCACCCCTTGGGATGTTTGTATCACCGTTTGTTTATCTGTTTACTTGTTGAAGGGCATTTGGGTTGTTTCTCGTTTGGGGCTACAGAAGTAAATAGGGGTTTGGGCCTTATATAAGTAAATAGAACTTCTATAAACATTTATGTACAGGTTTTTGTGGGAACACACCATTTTCATTTCTCTTGAATAGATACTGAGGAGTGCAATTGCTAGGTTATATAGTAAGTGTATGCTTATAAGAAACTGCCAAACTGTTCTCCAGTGTGGCTATACCATTCTTCATTCCCATCAGTGATAGATAAGAAATCTCGTTGCTCCACAGCCTCATCAACACTTGGTTTTATCCATGCTTTTAATTTTATTTTTGAAATTTTTATTTATTTATTATTTATTTACTTTTGAGACAGTGTCTCCTTCTGTTGTCCAGGCTGGAGTGCAGTGGCATGATCTTGGCTCACTGCAACCTCAACCTCTCAGACTCAACAGTCCTCCTACCTCAGCCTCCCAAATAACTGGGACTAGAAGCATGCACTACCATGTCTGGCTAGTTTTTAAATTTTTTATAGAGACAAGGTCTCATCATGTTGCGCAGGCTGGTCTCAAATGCCTGGGCTCAAGCAGTCCACCTGGCTTGGCCTCCCAAAGTGCTTGGATTACAGGTGTAAGCCACTGTGCCCAGCATGTGTTTTTTATTTTAATAATTCTAATAGGTGTGTGGTGGTATCTCATTATAATTTGCATATTCTTAATGCCTAATGATGTTGAACATCTTTTCATGTTCTTTTGTGCCTATATATCCTCTTTGGTGAAGTATCTGTTCAAGTCTTACCCATTTTCTAATTGGGTTGTTTGTTTTCTTACTGTTGAATTTAAAGTGTTCTTTATATATTTTGGATGCAAGCCCTTTGTCAGATATGTGATGTGCAAATATTTCATTCTAGTCTGAAGTTTGTCTTTTTATCTTTATAAAAGAGTGGCTTTCAGAGCAAAAGTTCTTAATTTGTGTTAGTTACAATTTATCTATTTTTTTTTGTGAATAATGCCTTTGATATCATGACTAAGAACATTTCACCTAATCCTAGGTCACAAAGATTTTTTCCTATTTTTTTTTTCTAAAAGTTGTATAGCTTTAGATCTATAATCCATTTTCAGTTAATTTTAGTATCAAGTATAATGTTTGGTCTGAGGTTCATTTTTTTATTTTTTGTTATTTTTTGCCTATAAACATTCAATTATTCCAGCAACATTTGTTGAAAAGAGTATCCTTCCATTGAATTCTTTTCCAACTTTGTCAAACATCAGTTGGTCATTCTTATATGGGACTTATGTGATATTTTTATTAGTTTTTTCCTCTCCTATTAGACTCCATGGGGGCAAGGACCATTTTCTTTCTCATTTTTTTCACCACTGAATCTTCAGCATGTAGCACATTGGCTGAAACACAGTTAACTGCTGAGATATTTGTTGAATGATGGAATAATCAATTGAGTTAATAATAATGTAAAAGCATTTGAAAAATACAGAGCTGTACATATACATTGTTATTATTGCTGTCTGTGTTACTTGGTGTTTTGTTTCTTTGTTGTTTTTTTCTGAAACAGGATCTCACTCTGTCACCCAGGCTGAAGTGCAGTGGTGTGATCACAGCTCACTGCAGTATCAACCTCCTAGGCTCCAACGATCCTCCCACATCAGCCTCCTGAATAACTGAGACTAAAGGAATGTGCTACCGTACCCTACTAATTTTTAATTTTTTTGTAGAGATGGGGTCTCACTCTGTTGTCCAGATGGTCTCAAACTCCTGACCTCAAGCAGTCCCCCTGCCTAGGCCTCTCGAAGTGCTGTGATTACAGCCATGAGCCATGACACCTGGCCTAGTTGGTGTTTTAAAGAAAAGAGGCAGCAAAGGATTAGAGCAAATCATGTGCACTTATTTATTTCTCAGTATGTGCAGTGATAGCTCAACATAAACCACATTTTTCCCCAATTTTTCTTTGCAAGAAATTTTTACTTGTCTAACTTAGAGTTATGTTGTGACAGCATCTGACAGCTTTGAATGTAGTCCCCAGGGCTGGACTTATATATGAAGCCATTCTCAGTTCTCAATAGCCAGTTCAATCAACAAAAACCATTTTATTGATTTTACAAGTTACTTACAACCATAGTGCAAAAATACACATTCTTGAAATTAATGTATTCATGAAAACAAGATTCTAAGGAAATAGATTAAATTTTGAATAGGAAGGTAGAGCAATGAAAGAAAATAGACATTGATTATAAAACACATTACAATGACATATGTGTGCAGCCTATTCACACACGCCATATTGGGTTACTGGAAATGGCAATTTTAGTTTTATTCTGGTCTCCCAACTAAGAAAAACAGAAACCTATAACCTTTTATTAAATACAGACTAAGAAAAGAAGAGGGATGCTTATGAAAAGCTAAGTGGGAATCAATAAAAACAAATTCCTATTCCCTAGGATATTAGAAATTACATCACGTTCTTATTTCTATGTTAAAGGCTACTTGTTCATGTCATGAGGAGTTAAAATATATTAACAAGAGGAAGGACAACCAATAGGAATAACTGATGATATTCTGACACTTTGTGAAGGATTTTATGGTATAATAGATGTTGAGTCTGATATTAGTTTCCAAAGAGTGATATAGCTTTTTTAAATATAATAACTTTAGATGCACTGGGGGAATGTTTGAGGTTAAGTGGGATGTACTGAGGTTTAGTACAGTGCTTGGGCTGTAGAAGCTCCCAATTCATTTTGGTGAATGAATGAACATTGCTTTATTCAGTTAAGTATTACAGCCTGCTATTGTGGTCAGATCCTGGGTATGGACTCATGAGGGAGGGAGAAAGAACTGGCATGTATTAGAGTTCCTACTATGTGCCATGTAACATGCTAGGTGATTTCTGTGCATCCTCTCACTTATTTCATATAACAACTCTTAAGCTAGGTGGCATCTGCAATTTATAAGTCAAGGAGCCAAGGTTTAGAGAGGTTGAATAACTTTGGATTTGAATCTAGGTCTATCTGATATCAAAGCCCACGTTCTTTCTGTTATATCACACAGATGATGATCTGGGCACTGTCACTGGTTAGCTCTATGACCTTTTTCTCTTTATTCTCCACCTACCTTCATTTTAAAAATAAAGTTCTACTTTAGATGGCTAGAGTGAAGACTTGGGATGGTGCCTTTTGAAAAAAAAAAATTCCCAGGTGATTGTGATTCAATTTGAGCATCTACCATTAAACTAGGTTAGGGTTCTTTTCTATGTTAATATCTATGAGTCTGGCATCTGGGATCAAAGATGGCACTAATGGTTCCTTCAGTTCAATGCCAACAAATAGAGAGTGCCTACCAAATGCAAAGTATTGTTGGGCTGCAAAGATGATATTGACTTTGCCTTTTGCACAATTTTGTATAATTTAGTAAGGGTGGCATCTTTAATGGAGAAATGGCTATCATAAGGGGAGGATCAAGAAAGAATTATATCAGCAAAGTAGGGAAGGAGGAGAATTAGAAATTCTCCAGGGACAAATGGGATTTGAAGAATGAGGGGGAGGATTTCAGCAGGCAGAAGCTAGGAGTGGAGAGGAGACTTCTGGTGGAAAGGACAAGGTAAGCAGAAACCTGCAGATAGAAAGTACAAGGTGCGTTTGAAGCAAGACAAAGGGTTCCATTTCAGGGTGGAAGAGGTGGGAGATGATAGAAAGGTGGCTTGGGACCATATTACAAAGGCTGTGAAATCCAGGAATCCTAAGAATAGATGGAATCTGTTGAATGTTTTTGACCAGAACATGTATTTGATCTGACTCATGACTTGGGAACATGTAGCTGGCCTGGTGTGTGAAATGGTTTTTGGATCGGGGCAGAGAAAGGATGCTGGCAACTACTGTAGCCCAGACTAAGCAACCCTGTCGTTACTTCTGTGATGGGAACTAACTCAATACAACTTCATGGGAAAGAGGAAGAAATATAAATAGGGCCTGGGAATTGAATATTCCTAATAATTATTTGTTGAATAAATAAAAGCTGTATTTTTCAAAACAGACTTATATTTGTCTGAAATATCCATTATCCAAGCAAGATTTTGAGCAACAAAAAAGGTGTGCATGCATTAAATGACAGTATGGCTTACCTAGCACAAAACCCAAACCAAAAACAACAAACAACTACATGACTTGCAAGGAATACAGAAAGTGATTGGCTCACCACCTAAAACCATTATTGTACAGCATATCCCAACTATATAGAACTTCAAAGCATATGGGTGAGTTAATTCTACTGCCCCTTGCTGTCAAAGCCAGGACAACAGGGCTTCTTTAAGAATTAAAGCAGTCTATACTTGGAATGAGTCCATATTCTGTGTAGAGGAAAGGTGTGCTACCTGTATGGTGTACAGAGCACAACCCCTTCTGGTGCCCTTGGCAAAGGGGGTGGTTGTCCATGGGAACTTCTACATAATTTTCAATGAATTCAGCCTAAGCCAAGGCCATGGAATACAGAATCTTTCTCATGACATAAAATCTAGGAAAGCACTGAAATCTAAAGACAAAATTCTGAATTTACTTTCTCAAGAGAAAAAGAGAAAAGAAAGAATAGAAGGGAGGAAGGAAAGGAGGAAGGGTGGAAGAAAGAGAAAAAGAAAGGAAGGAAGGAAAGAAGAAAGGGAGAAAGAGGAGAAAGAAAGAGAAGAAAGAAAGAAAGAGAAAGAAAGAGTCAGAAAGGAAAGAAGAGAGGAGAAGAGAGAAGAGAGGAGAGGAGAGGACAAGAGGAGAGGAGGGGGTGGAGAGGACAGGAGGGGAAGAGAGGAGACAGGAGGGGAGGGGAGGAGAGGAGAGGAGGGGAGGGGAGGAGAGGAGGGGAGGGGAGGGGAGGGGAGGAGACGAGACGAGACGAGAAGAGGAAGTCCTAGCCCTTTGCTCATGTGTTTCCATAAGCTACATCTGTACTCTACCAGGTTCAAAAGCTTAGAGATGGCTTTAGTAAAAAGTACATAATAAATAACCTTGGTACTTGAGAAGCCAATCTAACAGTGCTTACCATGTGATGAGAGGTACACATCAGAGGCTAGGCACCTGCACACTCTAACTTTGCTTGCTTTGTAACTTCAAGCAAACTCCATATCTTAATTTCAAGGAACATAAAATAACTGGTTCCCCTATGATTTTTTTCCTCCACAGTCTTATACCACTGACCCTTTCTAGCTGTTAGAAAGATGCTGACTCTCAACATCATCAGAGATGAGGATTCTCAATCTTATTTTTAAGGAAGGAGGAGAGAGGAAGCCACCGTGAGGCCTTTAGAAAACCAGCATATGAGAAACAAAATAACCCATTAAAATTTAACACAATACACTGAATTCCTGTTAGTCACTTTTGAGTAGAAAAACAGGCATTGGTTACACAAAGATAAGGCCAAGATGCTTAACAGCAAGTAATTGAGATGCTCCATAGCAAGTGGAAGGAGGAAATGGCGGGGAAAGCAGTGGGGGCAGGTGTCTAAAGATGACTTTCTATTCTGCCAGAGGGAAACATGTAATGTCCCTCCAGCAGGCATTCTGGATTGTCCTTCTGTCGCCACCACTTTAAACAAACTCTTTAGTGTCCTTGTGAACTGGCATCATGAGATGTTAGGAAAGAATAGTGCTTCAGTGTATTCATGAGCATGTGGTCAGGTCACCTCTGCAAGCAAATACTTCCAAAAATAATACAACCGTGGCTGTGCCTCTGCCCTGAAGCAAGCACGCGTTAACTCCTTCAGAGCAGGGGCTGAAAAGCTTATATTCAGGATACATTAATCTGGAAACAAGTGTACTTTTGTGTCTGGGGAGGATTCTTTTCATTGCCATCAATTTAGTACATCGGTAGACTGAGATTCTAGCTTCACTATCAGGTTGCCCTCCAAGCTGAGACCCCTCCATAGGCCACACTACTTAATTTAGACTAATCTGAAGCTGAGTGGAGCTGTGTATCCGCTCCGGTTTCTCCCTGCCATCACGAGCACTCTTATTGCCCTACCCCTCATGACCCTGTCTGAGTTTCTTGGCAGGAAGAAGTGACCTCCAGGTAACATGAACAGATATTCAGCTCTGTTGATAGTGTGTTAACTGTGGTTGAAAGAAACACACATGCATACCCACACACACGTGTGCATGCATTCATAACAACTAAAAGCATATAGCCTCTTTTGCACATCCTGATATGGTATTACAGATTTGGACATTCTGGAAGTGACAGGCACTGGCCAGCCCATACCCTTTTCCATGCTGCTGTGAGTTTTCTGAAGATGCTACAATATGTTGAGCCAAATTCTGCTGAAACTGGGGGAAAATAATTTTTTGAATGTGTACTCTTTGGATGCTCAGAACCTTGAATGGATATCCAGGACTGAATCTGGTTTTTAAATTTTTTGTTTTGATTTTGTTTTGATTTAATGCCTTTGTCTTTTTGGTAGCTAAAGGAGTTGGGAATTAGAAGTTATCTACAATAATCCTGGCGTGGTGGCTCACGCCTGAAATCCCACCACTTTGGGAAGCCTAGGTGAGAGGATCGCTTGAGGTCAAGAGTTCAAAATCAGCCTAGGCAATACAGTAAGACAGTGTCTTTAAAAGAAGTTTAGCTGGGCATGGTGACACACACCTATAGTCCCAGCTACCTGAGAGGCTGAAGTAGGAGGATTGCTTAAACCCTGGAGTTAGAGGCTGCATTGAGCTATGATTGCACCACTGCACTCCAGCTTAGGTGAAAGAATGAGACCTTGTTTTTGTTTTTTGTTTTTTGTTTTTTTTTAAGAACTATCTACAATAGAAATTTCTGGTTGGATGCAGTGGCTCATGCCTGCAATCCCAGCACTTTGGGAGGCCGAGGCAGGCAGATTGCCTGAGCTCAGGAGTTCGCGACCAGCCTGGGCAACATGGTGAAACCCCGTCTCTACTAAAATACAAAAAATTAGCCGGGCGTGCGGCGTGTGCCTGTAGTTCCAGCCACTTGGGAGGCTGAGGCAGGAGAATTGTTTGAACCCAGGAGGCAGAGGTTGCAGTGAGCTGAGATCGTGCCACTGCACTGTAGCCTGGACGACAGAGTGAGACTCCGTCTCAAAAAAAAGAAATTTCTGCTACTTATATTTGTAATATTGTGACAATCACATGCTTCTACTGTTTTAATATTAATAACAATACTAAAATAATATATTATTGGATTGAATATATACCATGACTACAGGGCCAGTCACTTTACCTATATTAGCCCTAATCCACTTGGTAGTCCAAGTTTTCAGAGGTGAAGAAAGGCAGAGCAGGAAGTTTGCTGGCCTGTTCAGGGTGAGCTCCTCCGGCCATGCACACAGCTTCAAAGCTATGTCCTGCCCACTGCACATCATTACCCAAAGGGGACTGTGAAAGCGTCCACAGTTTCATCATCCAGGTGCCTTTCAAGGTCATGATTCAAAAAGACAGAGTTAAAGTTATTTGTTCCCATTCTCTTGGGTTTTAGTTCTGTTTTTAAAAAAGCGTAACGAGTTTGAAGCGAATTATGTAGTTAGTTTCAAGTCTTTGTTTGAAACAACTATTTGCTTCTGAAATTATTCATATTTCCAAATCTAAGTTCTGGAAAACTCAGAGAAGTCAATCAAAGATGAGATTATCAGTTTAGGATGTGCTGTGGTTCGAACTGTCCCCCTTTACTTTTGGAAGACATCAATGGCATAAATGGGCACCTCTGAAAGGGCCCCTGGTCCTATCTAATTCAACCCCTCTGTTTCCCCCATATGGAAAGTTGAGGGTCAAGGTTACTGACTGAGTTAGAGACAAAGCCAAAACTTGGACTGGGCATCCTGCCTCCCTCTCCTTCATTGTCAGGATTGTTTGGGGACCACTCCAAACAAGGTCCTTGCCTCCCTCTGTCCATCCCAACTGCACCGTCCTTCCCTTGCTTCAGTCTGTGATGTCCTCTGACTGGCCCTTGCTCATCTCTGCCATGCAATTGAGGTACTGTTGGGAGCTTTCCTCATTGGCGAGGACCCCTGTGGACCCCACCAACCACACACAGTAAGCCTGTCCCTCTACATCAGCCCGCCTTCTCAGAACTGGAAATTGAGTGTTTGAAGCACTTTGCAAGTCTTGTTTAGTTAAGACCCATAATAGCTGGGAATGGAGGTCACTATTAATTCCCCCATTTCATTCCTCAAGTGAGGAAACCAAGAAGCTGAAAGGTTCGATAGTTTCCTGGGATCACTGGGTGCTGGGAGACCTGGGTTCAGAAGCTCTCAGGTGAGCATTTTCCTCTCCCAGCCCTGAGGAAATGAAGGCAGGGGAGGAGCATGGGAGCCAGCCTTCCACTGCTACCTTCAGTACCTCCCCACCCTGCCTTTCTTTGTACCTCTGCGTCCCCCAAGATGAGCTGCCATCTGCTCCCTTGGCTCACAGGGAAGTGGACTGAGGAGTAAATTCCTCCCTATCACCGCTCAAGGGACTTCCTGGGCTTTGGTTCATTTATTCAACAAATATTTACAGAGTGTCTTCCAAGTACCAGGCATTGTGGCAAATGTTGAGGATGTAATGGGAGACATGCCCATCACTCTCGTGTGTTTTATGAAGCTCCTCTCAGAGCGCTGGCCATTTATTCTTTCATTAATCCAGTCCTTTAGTTACTCCCCAGTCACTCCTTGGGCACCTAATCCTTGATTTTCAAAGACAGCTGAAGGAAGGAGAAAGAGGTACGTTTATATTTTCACATGAACACTTTCCTCCAGTGCTGGGATGTATTTTAGGTGTCGGGGAAGGATCCCCTTTGTCCCCCACAACCCAACCCCTGCAAAATTATTTTCCTTGCCTTTTATAATCTAGGTGATAAGTAATTTGTAGATGATTTAAAGTATAGGTGGCAATATGCATTAGTTCTATGCCAGTGTCTCAACTGTCTCTCAGCAGCAGGTTCACACCCATTCCCGCTACCTGCTCAGGATAATTTCCTGCTGTTTTAGTCTGTTCAGGCTTCTATAACAAAGTGCCACAGACTGGATGGCTTACAAATGACAGAAACTTATTTTGCACAGCCCTGGAGGCAGGGTGTCTGTATGGTCAGGTTCTGGTGAGAGCCCTCATGCTGGCTGCAGAGTGCAACATGGGCTGAAAGAGGGTAAGAGAGCTCTCTGGGGTCCCTTTTATAAGAGAATTAATCCCATTCATGGGGTTCTACCCTCATGACCTAATCACCTCTCAAAGCCTGCATCTCCTAATACTATCACAGTGGTGGTTTGGGTTTCAACATATAAATTTTGGGGGGGGGACAAAAGTAGTCCATAGCACCTGCCATTTAATTTAATCCAGCCAACATTGTATGCCCTCTGTATACAAGCCAGTTCTGTACATGAGATTCTTCTGCTCAGCTTGGTTGTTCACAGCAAGATGGAACTGCACTCTGAGCCCTGACCACTTGTCCAACTGCCCATTGTCAATCCACCAGTATGCATGGACTGAGGCCCTAGGATACACTGTCCCAGGCACAGAGGGAACAGCAGTGAACAAGACAGACACAGTCTAACTAGCCATGCATAGTTAAAAGTTCAGGCCTCCAGGATCTTTGATTTTACCCAACACAGTCACTAGGAAGTGGGAAGCACTTAACAAAACTACCAAAGGTACAGTCACCTCTCGTATCCATGGGTTCCACATCCATGATTCAACCAACTGCATATCAAAAATTTTTGAAAAAAATTACATCTGTACTCAACATGTACAGACTGTTTTTCTTGTCATTATTCTCTCAACAATGCAGTTTAGCAACTGTTTACATAGTATTTACATTGTATTATGTATTCTAAGTAATCTAGAGATGATTTAAAGTATAGGAGAGGAGCACGTGGATTCTATGCCAATACAATGCCATTTTATATAAGGGACTTGAGCATCCTTAGATTTTGGTATCTGCAGAGGTTCTGGAGCCAATCACCCATGGATACTGAGGAACAACTGTACTTTCTCTTAAAAAAAATTGAAAACTTCTCACTGTAAAAGTAATATGGTTCAATGAATTTTTGTAAAAGAGATAAAGAGAAAACACACTCTGCTCTAGTAATACCTCTCTTCTTTCTAGTTTATTTTCTCTGTATTTTTATGTAGCTGTGATCATAATACCAACAACTTTTATTTTTAACCCTGCTTTTTAGAGAACATTGTAGCATGATCACTTTTTTTTTCCTGCGGTTACAAAGTCTTGTTGAATATTTTCAATGACCATACAATATTCCAGGACTTCTCTCAAGGCTCTTACAGCCTATCTCCATTTCCTGTAGCTGCTGTAACAAATCACCACAGACTTGGTGGCTTGAAACAACAGAAATTTACTCTCTCGGAATTCTGGAAGTCAGAAGTCCAGAGTCACTATCACTGGGCTGAAATCAAGGTGTCAGCAGAGCTGTGCTTCCCTACAGAGCCTCTAGGGAAAAATCAGTTCCTTACCTCTCCCAGCTTCTGGTGGCTGGCAGCAATCCTTGGCTCCTAGTTGTATTATGCCAATCTTCAAGGCAGCATCTTCAAATCTCTC
The DNA here is from genome assembly GCF_028885655.2 of Pongo abelii. Classification (NCBI taxonomy): domain Eukaryota; kingdom Metazoa; phylum Chordata; class Mammalia; order Primates; family Hominidae; genus Pongo; species Pongo abelii. The sequence goes on along the minus strand of NC_071993.2, from coordinate 124,986,021 downwards.
CCTGTTCCATCTTCACATCACTTTCCTCTTTTTCGTGTGTCGAATCTTCCTCTACCTCTCTTATAAGGGCACTATGATTACAATTAGGGCCCACTTCGATAATCCAGGATACTTTCCCCATCTCAAGACTCTTAACTTGATCGTATTTGCAAAGACCACTTTTTCTAATAAGGTAACATTTCCAGGTCCTAGAAATTAGGACGTGATATCTTTGGGGACCATTATTCAGCCTACTGCGCAGGCATATGAGGAGACAAAACCAACAGAAGAAAAAGTAAACTACATGGTGTGAAGGTGATTAACCAAGGGAAATGAAACTCAAAGAAGGTGGAGATTGGGTGAGCTAAACTCCAGAGGTCAGTAGGGTCTTTATGGCACAGATGGTAGGGGCAGAGGATTCAAGCTGAACCCTGATGAATGAGAAATAGTAATACCAACCCCCATTCTCTTAGCCTCTTAGAAGCCTGCAGTGTGCTTTCATAATTATTCCTTCATCTTGTAGGTATTCCAGGTTGTTTATGGACTCAGACCTTGGTGGTAAGAGTATCAGGCTTCCCATCATAGCAATGCCACATCTTACTGGATGACCGTGGTAGGCAGAATTCTAAGATGCCACAAGATTCCTGCCCCTTGATGTCCATGCCCTGCATAATTCCCTCCACTTGCGTGTGGGCAGGACTTGTGAATGTGATGGGATTTCACCAGGCTGAAGAGGCTACGTGTAGACCTTTCATTGACAATTCTAGCTGAGTCCAGCCTTGCAGCCATTTCCTCCAAGGCACCAGGTATGTGAGTTGAAGTTGTTTTGGACACACAGACCAGACCAGCCTCCCACTTAATATACCAGCTAACCTTAGTCAATCCTAGGTAAGTGGAAGAATTGCCTAGCTGAGCCTTACCCCAAATCTTGATCCACAAAATAATGACATTTACAAAAATGACTTGTTTTAAGCCACTAGGTTTTGGAGTAATTTGTCATATAGGAATAGATGACTGGTAAAGTGGTGGTTCTGGAACTTGGTGGGAGTTTTCTAGTTCCTTTAGGACTCCTTCTACTAGAACATGTTGGCTGGGAGTTGGAAAAGTAAAGGGCAAGCAGGAGAGTGTTCTAAGTAAATGGAGACTAAATAATTCAAGGCCTTGGGGTCAGAATGGAAATAGTGGGGTCGTGGAATAGGAGGAGCTGAGATGACTAGAGAAAGGGAGGAAGAGGCTGGTGAGGTTGGCTGGGCAGTTGGAGGCCAGGGAATGCAGGCACTTAAAGGGGACAGGGAAGTGTGACTTGGTGAAGCGATCAACAGAGTCACTGCAGAATCTTGAACAGGAGGAGGAGAGATGAGCTTGTCTCTGGAAAATGAACCGAGCAGTAGAGACAGCAGTGAGAGGAACTGCAAGGATGCCTCAGTAATCCGGGGATGAGGGAAGAGGAGCCTGGCTTTGGGTGTGGCCATGAGAACAGAACGGAGGAGAAAGTGATGAAGAAAGGATGATATGGAGCAATAGAGTAGGAAGAGACGTGGAAATAACAAGGATTTTAGGCCCTGAGACTGAAAGAATGGAAAGGTATAGAAGAGAGATGATCTGGAACTAACGCCTACTTAAACCAAAATATAAAAATAGCAGGAGATGCAAAGAGTGCTTAAGACTTCAGAGAAAACACACAAAAGTGAACCAGAAACCACAATTGCGGTTTCTTAACCATTGCTGATCAAGGGGAAAAAGGCTTTACTTAGAATGAGCAGTAGGAAGCAGCCATTGCTGAAGGTCCTGACACGGTATTAAAAGAACTTCCCAAGCAGTTCGACCTGCAGGTTGACCTGACTGTTGGGTTTGCTGCGACTCGTGAAATAATGAGCACACAATAAATTCCAGTTTGTCCCACGCGTCTTTCCAATGGGCATATTATTCAATGACTAATACAAAATAAGGTTCTACCTCCTGTTTGTGGTAAAGCTACTCATGGGTTTTCCTGTGAATTCACCACCATATAAATTGTGATAATTTTAGGCTGGTTTTAATGTTAATTATGACTTTCAAGAGAACAACTAAAAGTTTGCAGTATGAAACGTGGACCCTGCACCAGCAGGAACTGCAGTTAAGTCGGCTTTCCACTGAAGTCAGCACAAATGATAACTGTAAAACAGTCAGTTTCTCTGGCAGGTCTAATTTGGGGTGTATATTAAATAGAAGGTGCCTTTAAAAAATAACAACTTCCATTCTATATAAAGGCTTAATAGCTTTCTCTAGTCATTAGATTCAGTCCTTACAATGCAATTTAAAACCCAGTAATAACTTTAATGAGGTTTACATTAGAAATCATTTTTTTTACTCTGTATGCACATGAGCTCATAAACCAAGAAGTACTGTGTTTCAAACTCTTTCCCCAGTTTCATGGTTTTGTTGGAAAGAGAGGGTAAAGATTAGCAATCCTACTTCAGTACACTTTCATTGGGAGCCAGCTCGTGCCCAGGGGTGGGATGGGAAGATGAAGTTGGGAAGCTGCCCTCCAGCAGTTCAAAGGAGGACGGGTCCTGCAGGTGGGCTGCAGTGGCAGGTCATGAAAGACACAACGCCAGGGGAAGCCCTGACAAGGGAGGGCATTCACTTTCCCAGTGTGAAGACAGCATTTGTGTCCTTTTCTAATTACCGAGGCAGTTTTTATTTGTGGTTAAGTCCACACTGGACTCTAAACCCAGACTATTACCTGCTGGGTGTGGTGGCTCTCACCTATAATCCCAACATTTTGGGAAGCCAAGGAGGTGGATCACTTGAGCCCAGGAGTTCAAGACCAGCCTGGGCAACATGATGAGACCCCCTCTCTGCAAAAAAAAAAAAAAGCAAAAATTAGCTGGGCATAGCAGTGCATACCTGTAGTTCCAGCTACTTGGGAGTCTGAGATGGGAGGATTGCTTGAGCCTGGAGGGTGGAGGTTACAGTGAGCCAAGACTGCACCACTGCACTGTAGCCTGGGTAACAGAGTGAGACAGTCAAAAAAAGAAAGAAAGGAAGAGAGAAAGAGAGAGGGAAGAAAGGAAGGAAGGAAGGAAGGAAGGGAAGAAGTTTAAAAAAAAAGACTGGCATTACCACACACAAGCTGTATGACTTGGGCAAGTTAATGGCCCGTTCTGTGTCCCAGTTCCTCATTTTAAAACTGGACATAATAATAGTGCTGATTTTGGGTACAAAGGTATAGTCAGTTAGAAGAAATAAGACCTAGTGTTTGACAGATCAGTAGGGTGACCACAGTTAACAATAATCTACTGTACATTACAAAACAGCTAGAAGAGAATAATTCATATGTTCCTAGCATAAAGAAAAGACAAATATTTAAGATGACGGCTATCCCAATTACCCTAATTTGATCTTTACACATGATTTGAATGTATCAAAATATCACAGAACCCCCAAAATATGTACATATATTATACATCAGTAAAAAATATAATCCCACCAAAATACTACTGATGTCATAAAATATTACTTGCAAGGCCTAAATGAGTCACTATACAGAAAGCGCCTAGACCACAGAAGTAGTGCCTCCTATGCTTCAGCCATGATTGCTCCTCTGATCAGACCATGCACACTCATTGAAATCAAGGCAAACGGTTCAGTAAATGATGAGGGTAGAAAGTGACAATTGCCTTCACTCCCTCTCCCCTGAGATAACACTATTCCTATTTGATGCCAGTCTTTCATTCATGTCTTAGTGAAGATAAACATGCCCAGAAATATAATTTTATGTTAATGGATATTATATGCTTTTCTTTTTTTAATCAGTCATTTAAAAATATTTTATTTTTGGGTTATTTCTCTCTCTGTCCCCAACCCTCATCCACCCCTGCACCCAGGTCATCAGTGCTAAGAATCCAGTGTGCATTCTTCCACATCTTTCTGGACATTTCTGTGGTTTATGCAAACCTGTGAGGCATGGCTTTCAAAGCTCACTCTTTTGGTAAAATATGATCACACTTTTCACATTTCTCTGTGTGTGAGTGTATAGGTTTTCTTTTCCCTTATTGATAACGTGCACCAGCAAGCAATCCCTCCAAATCAGCTTGTAATAGTTCTAACTCACTCTTTTTAGTGATTGTATAATATTTTGTGCTTCTACCATGAGTTCATCCATTCTGCCATTGATTAACACTCACTCGCCTTGTTTCCACGTGTACATGTGTGCGTACAATCTTATATGCACAGAGCTCTCATTTTAGGTATAGTTTTTCAGGAATGAGATTGTGAGTCAGTGTGTGTATTTTTAACTTTATGGAGAGTTTGGGGAGGTGGATCAAGGGGCCTTGGAAAACAGCCAAATACGTAGACACTATCCCAAGAAGGAATGAGATCAATCCATCCAGATTTTCAAATCTATAAACTTTGAAATTAGCCTACATGGGAAGAGTGACTTGTTTTATGTCACATATCCAGTGAATGGAAGAGCTGGACTTCAGGCTAGGGCTTCTGGTTCATGGTCCATTGCTCTTTCCACATGGGCAGAGGAAGTGACATTTGAACTCAGTCTTGAAGGATGACCAGAATATAGAAGGTAGAGAAGAGGGCAAAGGCATCTCAAGTAGAGCAAAGAGTATGGGCAAAGGCCAGGCCGGCGTAAAAGAGCATGGTACAGGAAGGAATGGTGGGTCTTACTGCTTTAGCCTAGGGATCTAGCAGGGGGCACAGATGGTGGTGCCAGCTATGGGGAAACACCAGATTTTTAAACTGATTTTATCACATGAGTGTGTGTTTTGATTTTCTTTTTGTCTGTTTGTTTGCTTGTTTTTCAGACAGAGTCTTGCTCTGTTGCTCAGGCTGGAGTGCAGTGGCACGATCACAACTCACTGCAGCCTCTACCTCCTGGGCTCAAGCAGTCCTTCTGCCTCACCCTCATGAGTAGCTGGGACCACAGGTGCACACCACCTTGCCTGGCTAAACATTTTTTTTTTTTTTGTAGAGACAAGGCCTCACCATGTTGTCCAGGTTGGTCTTAAACTCCTGGCCTCAAGTGATCCTCCCGCCTCAACCTCCCAAAGTGCTGGGATTACAGGTATGAGCCACCATGCTCAGCCTCACATGAGTGGTTGGGAGAGATCGCTCTGGTGGCAGGTAGCAGCTAGGAGGTTTAATTTACCAGAGCAATTGAAGCTGCAAGTCAAGGAGTCCAGGCAGGAAGTCGGAGTAAAGAAATCCAGACATTTTAGGGTAAAAGCCTGAGGATGTGTTGACTAAACGCCTAAGACATTGATTGTCTTGAGCGCATGGTAGGCTCTCAGTAAATACTGAAGGAAAGAATCTCACAAGGGAAGCTGGTGATGATGGGGAAGGGTCAAATACGGACACTAAGGCTGAGTGAGTCATTGCCAAATTGCTGTGCCTTTCTTGAAGCAGTCACCCAAAGAAAGAGATACCATGGTGGCCCTTAGCCCCAGCACTTTGGAAATGTCTCCCCAAATTCTAAAGGATTACCCTGATCTCATGTTTATGAAGTAGGATCTGTTACATGAAGGACTATCTTTTACAACCCCGTGCTCTTGGCAATGAACAAACATCTCAAATTCCCAAGAAGAAAGCCATGGTTCTATTATGAAATTAATTTTCCACTGATCCAGGACCAGAAGGCTGTTTGAAAGATAAGCATTGATTGATGTGAGCATGAAGACTTCCATCCAGCTTTGCAAAATATGAGATCTGCAAATCTGCAAGTAGAAATAGAGTCTCTCTGGAAAAAATATTAATACTGTACCTTGGTGTTACTGGGTGATTGCTTTTCAACACCTGGGAGGACTTTTAAATGAACAATTCCTATTTATATCTTCCCCCAAATAGGGTTGGAACTCCCAGTCATCTTATAAAAGTTTGGAACAGGCCTGTGTTGCCGAGGTCATAACTTGATTAATCATACAGCAAGCACAAGCCCAGGCATATTACAATTATAGAAGGATCATGTCTCAAATGATCCAGGCACCTGAATTGAGTGAATGTCTGAGTCCCAGGAGGAATTCTGAAAACAAAAATGCAAGGAATGAATCCAGAGGATGGTCGTGAAATCTACAGCAGTTGGCAAGTTTGAGAAAGAATTGAGAAATGACAGATGAGAAAAGAAAGATAGAGGCAGGACCCTGAGAATGCATTTCCATGGCAGCTGTCAACTAGCTGGGGAGAGAGTGGACAGAACAGAGTACTGAGATGAGAATGTAGTGCAAACACACACGTCACAGACTCTGGAGGAGGGGAAAACTGAAGGAGGCTTTGGAGGCACTCAGAAAATCCTTTTTGCCTCCCCATCTTATACAAAGGAGAAAACCCAGTTTTGATCCTGAAAGTCAACCTAAAGCCCACTTACCAAGATTTGCTTTTATTTCACCAGGCTGCTCTTCATGGGGCCCCAGCCTGATTCTCTCTATGCCTATGCCAGGGACTGTGCAGGGAATTAGATGAACATGGATTCTCTTTCCATTTGCCCAAACATTGAACTAAGACTAGTGGTTCTACGGAACACTGAGATACAAACAGTGATTCAAGAACAAAGCAACAGCTTTACAGACAGATGCAGGAGGTTTGGGGTTTCTTTTCTTTTAGTGTTTTACAAACTGGCTTGGGAAGATATGTGAGGGCGCAGAACTCACTGTGATGGGCAAAATAATAGACACATCCCAAAGATAGCCACGTCCTAATCCTCCTAGCCTGTGAATATGTTACCTTACATGACAAAAGAGACTTTGCAAATGTGATTAAGGTTAAGGACCTTGGGACAGGAGATGATCCTGGATTATCCATCTGGGGCCAATGCCATCACAAGGGTCCTGGCTGCAGAGAATCAGAGAGACAGCAGACTGAGAGGAGACCTGGCCCAATGCTGCTGGCCTTGAAGGTGGAGGAAGGGCCGTGAGCCAAAGAATGCAGATATCCTCTAGAAGCTGGAAAAGGCAAGGAAATGGATTCTCCCATAGACCCCCCCAGAAGGAACAGTCTTGCTGACACCTTGGTTTGAGATTAGTGAGATTCTTGTCAGACTCTGAACTCCAGAACAGTAAGATGATGAGTTTGTATTGTTTAAAACACTAAGTTTGTGGAATTACTTTTAGCAGCTGCAGAAAATTAAGCCACTCATCAGGCTGGTGGAGAGAGAAGGCCCCCAAGATGAGAAGATCTCCCCAAAAGCAGAAACAGGCAGAGTTCTGCCAAGATTTTATCTCAAGATTTGCCTTAGTCAGCTCAGGCTGCTATAACAAAATACAACATGATATAACAACATACCACAGACTGGATGGCTTAAACCACAGACATTTATTTCTAACAGTTCTGGAGGCTGAGAGGTCCACGATCAAGGTGAGGGCAGATTCAGTTCCTGGTGTGGGTCCGCGTCCTTATTTGCAGATGGCTGCCTTCTTGCTGTGCCCCGACATGGCGGAGAGAAAGACAGAGCGAGAGAGAGAGAGAGAGAGAGACAGAGAGAGAGAGGGAGAGAGAGAGCTCACTCTGGCCTCTTTCTCTTCTTCTAAGAGCACTAACTCTGCCATGGGGACCTTACTATCATGACCTCATGTAAACCTAGTCACTTCCCAAAGGCCCCATCTCCGAACACCATCACGTCTCATGTTAGGGATTCAACATGCACACTTTAGAGGGGCACAGACCTTCAGTGCATAGCAAGATTCTTAAAAACATCAATGGGCAAGAATGAAAAGCAAAACAAAATAGAACATTTATCTAAATCTACAAGCAGGTTAATTTTCCTCAGGGGTAGACATTAAATGTTGATTATGACTGGTATAGTAAACTCTCTGAGATATTTCTCTTCATGGATGGGTGTACCTTGAACTTATTGCTTGTCATGGGGAGGCGTGTATATCCTGGACAAGTTTACAGCTATCATGGCTGGAAGCGTGCAAGACCATGTGAAGGCGGTGTGGCTGCTCATTGCGGTGGAGGAGACGCGAGAAGAGAACCTGGACCTGACCCAGGGAATTTCCACCTAGGTTGTCCTGTTGGTTTTCGTGTTTATCAAAATAAATAAGTAATGCAAGCCTGAATTTCAGTGGCTTCACTCAACATAAGTCAATTTCTCACTTCTATAACAATCTTGTCAATTAGCAAACTGTCGGTTTGGCAGTTGACATTCTACATAATGGCTCAGGGACCCAGGCTCCTTCCCTCTTGTATCTCTGCCCTTTCCTAGGGCCTTGATGAACTTTATGCCTGGCCAGTGGATGAGGAAAGATGGTGAAGACCCACCTGCTTCTCTTCTGCCCCAAAGTTATTTACTTTCACTCACATTCCACTGGTGAGACTCAATCATGTTGTCTTACCTAGATACAGGGGAGGTAGGGGCTGTCTCTGCACTAAAGGAGAGGAGACACAGAAACCTTTGGGGTAGCTGGCAGTCTCTGCCACAGTGTTCAGCACACTTGGAATTACTTTTAGCAGCCGCAGAAAACTAAGCCACCCATCAGGCTGGTGGAGAGAGAAGGCCCCCAAGATGAGAAGGTGGGGTTTGTTTTTGTTTTTGTTTGTTTTTGAGACAGGGTCTCACTCTGTCACCTGGGCTGGAGTGCAATGGTATAATCCTGGCTCACCACAGCCTCCATCTCCTGGGCTCCAATGATGGCATCTAGTAAGATGTTGCCCAGGCTGGCTTTGAACTCCTGAGCTCAAGCGACCCTCTTTCCTTGGCTTCCCAACATGCTGGGATTACAGGCATGAATCACCATGCCTGGCCAGACACTAAGTATTTTTAAGAGTCGAGCATCTAGACCCTGGGAAATGTACTGATATTGAATGAGTATGTCTGATTTAACTGTCCAGCTATGAGCTGCAGAGATCACTCTTTTGTGGGTGGCGTGTGTGTTTTTTCCATCAGGGAATGAATATTGACAAACTCAGTCATCCTGGAAGGAGCTACTCCTGGAAGAGGAAGGGAGAACTGGAGAGGTGAGACCAAGAGCCAAGAGTCAGAAAAACTTCTTTCTCTCCCTGGACCTCCCTGGTTGGGACTGGACTCTAAGGTGCAGAAGTAATTTGGATTTCAATGGCATAAGAGAGTGGTTGGTCACTGCCAAGTGTAGACAGGTTGGGTGTTTTTTGTTTGTTTGTTTGTTTTTTGAGATGGAGTCTTGCTCTATTGCCCAGGCTGGAGTGCAATGGCATGATCTCGGCTCACTGCAACCTCAGCCTCGCGGGTTGAAGCAATTCTCCTGCTTCAGCCTCCCAAGTAGCTGGGATTAGAGGTGCCCACCAACATGCCTGGCTAATTTTTGTGTTTTTAGTAGAAACAGGGTTTCACCACGTTGGACAGGATGGTCGCAAACTCCCAACCTCAGGTAATCTGCCCACCTCGGCCTCCCAAAGTGCTGGGATTATAGGCGTGAGCCACTGCGCCCTGCCAGGGTGGGTGTTAAGCAAGCTAATGTCCTTTCAAGTGGCCAGGGGATTTGGTCTAGACTTGCAACTTTTGAGAGCACCTCTATGCAGAAGTAGTTGTAGCGGTGCTTTCTTCCATATTCTCCAAACGATTAGTAAAGCCCTCTTAAAAAGTGTGCAATGGTAGCTGTTCTGCTGTGAAAATTAAAGGAAGGGCTTGTGTTATGGGCTGCCTTGTGTTCCGCACCAATTCATATATTGAAGTCCTAACCCCCAGCACCAAGAATGTGCCTTTATTTGGAAATAGGTGCTTTAAGGAAGTAATTCAGTTAAAATGAGGTCATTAGGGCACGCCCTAACCCAACATGCCTGGTGTCCTTGTAAAAAGCGGAGATTAGGATACAGACATGCAGAATGAAGACCAGAGGACTAAGCAAGAAGGCAGCCGCCTACAAGTCAGGGAAAGAGGCCTCGAGGGAAATCAACCCTGCTGACACCTTGAGGCCAGACTCCTGGCCCCCAGAATTGTGAGAAGACACACTTGAGTTGTTTGAACCACCTAATCTTCCGTCTAGCAGTCCTAGCAAATCAGTACAGCCTGGTTCACACTTGAGGCAGAAGAGTGAAGAGGAGGGCAGGCCACCCTCCCCAGGCCACAGTGCTGGTGTTAGGAGAAGTCACTGGCAGAGGCAGTGTATCAGTCTGTTTTCATGCTGCCAAGGCTGGGTAATTTATAAAGGAAAGAGGTTTAATTGACTCACAGTTTCATATGTCTGGGGAGGCCTCACAATCATGGCAGAAAAGCAAGGGATGTCTTACATGGTGACAGGCAAGAGAGAAAACAAGAATCAAGCAAAAGGGGAAACCCCTTATCAAACCGTCAGCTCTCGTGAGACTTATTCACTACCATGAGAACAGTATGGAGGAAACCGCACCTATGATTCAATTATTTCCCACTGGGTCTCTCCTACAATACGTGGGAATTATGGAAGCTACAACTCAAGATGAGATTTGGGTGGGGACACAGCCAAGCCATAACAGGCAGCCATTCCCAGGGTACAGTAGCAGGAGTGGCGAGGTACTGGGCCAGGGGGCCGGGCAGGGGGCATGAGGGACCTGCTCTTGAGAACACATAGAACTCATGGAACTTACGGGGCAACCAAGTTTTCCCATGGCCTGGTGGGCTGGAAGTCTTCATACACCATATTAGTGGATATACGACCTCTTCTGGAAGTTTCTGGTTGGTGAAGCCAAGCCTGGTGTGGCTGCAAGAGAATGACTGTTCTCAGACTAAACCGTTCAAAGGAACTGATGGTATGATTTGAATCCCCAGCTCCCTCTCTTTCTGTGTGTTCTTTACTTAACCTCCATGAACTTGGCTTTCTCATCTGTAAAATGTTGATGGCCCGGTGCGGTGGCTCACACCTGTAATCCCAGCACTTTGGGAGGCCAAGGTGGGCGGATCACGAGGTGAAGAGATTAAGACCATCCTGGCCAACGTGGTGAAACCCCATCTCTACTAAAGAAAAAAAATACAAAAATTAGCTGGGCATGGTGGCGTGTGCCTGTAGTCCCAGCTACTCCAGAGGCTGAGGTAGGATAATTGCTTGAACCCGGGAGGTAGAGGTTGCAGTGAGCTGAGATTGCATCACTGCACTCCAGCCTGGTGACAGAGCAAGACTCTGTCTTAAAAAAAAAGTTTATAACAACAGTTTTTGCCTATAATATAATATATAATATAATATAATGGTCCTGCCATTCGACCTAATGACCATGACGTAAGGCTGCTAGTATTGGGCTTGGCACATACTATGTGCTTAATAAATGGCAGCTGCTGTGTTTATTATAGGAAAATATCACTTGTGAGAGGAACAGAGTCCCTGGAGCCTGGGTTCCTTCCTTATGAGCAGAATGGATTACTATGAAGGCTGTTGGCCATTTGTGTGTTGGGGAGATTTCAGCCCACTCTGGTAACTTTCAGCGTGGTGACCAGATTCCCTGTGGAATGAAAATGTCCTCAGAAAGGAGGAAGAAGACTGAACTACACAGAGATCTGTAGTTCTCTTCTGTTTCAGAAACTAATTCTATTGCTGCAGGGCCAGATTCAAGCACATCATCCCACCAGAGTCATGTGCCAGTGCTCACCTGAATTCTTTCTCACAGCTTTGATCATTTCTAAAGGAGGCCTTCTATGTCTCAGCATAGCCATTACCAGAGCGTGTTAGCCATTACCAGAAAGGAGGTTCATGAAGCCAGATCACAGAGGAAAGCTGCCCACGTGTTTAGCCTTTATACTGTGTTGGCTGTGTTTAGGATACACAGTGATGCATAGATGCATAGGACCCAGAGCGGATTTTCTTTTTGGAAGGGGCAGTATTTAGTCCCTGTGCAATTAGAATATTTCGCCTCTGAGCACAGAGATGAAATACTCTAATGTTTAATCCATATTAAATATGGATTATAAATTCAGTGGATATTTGATTTCTTGATGGAGTTCCCTGTCATCTCCCACTGTTATCTTGACCCTAAAGACCTTCAGTGCTGTTTCCTTTCACTTTTCAGACTGATAGAATTCAAGAAACGGTAGGAAACTTTGGAACAGAATGCTTGCCACGCACACTGCCCTGGTCTGCGCCTGATTACACACAGGCAGCTGCACCTCGCAAATGCTGCTGGGATCACATCATCCTGTTATGAAATCGGACTTTTAAAGAGCTGGAGTTAAGTGGCAACTTTAGTGGTTGTCAACACAACCTCAGTCAAGGCCTGAGAGAGTGTAGTTTACTGGGCGAGGTTGCTCTGGGTAGCCTTAAAAGGGCCTGGAATCGGTGAGTGAAGGAAGGAGGATGAGGGCGGGGAAGGAACCAGGAAGCCAGGAAGCTGCAGCACGAAGTCCCCCATCTTGCTCTCTTAGTGCTGACCCCAGTGTTTCAGCTTCCAGTCTCCATTTGCTCCCTGAGCTCCTGCCATGCTCATCTCTGTCTACTCAGGACTCTCTCTTTCATTTCCTCTAGCTGTGCTCCTAAACCTTGGGGCAGAAGGGATAGGGAGTCAATCAAATCAGGCCAGGATTAGAAAATCAGCTACTGAGTTGAGGGCCACAAGGAGCCACACAGTAATCACATTACAAATGTCCTATCTCATCAACTCTGAGAGTGGGCATGATTTTTATCTTCATTCTGTAGATAAGTAAAATCAGGCAGATAGAGGCTACATGAATTACCCAAGGTCACACAGTCCACAGATGGCAAAAATTCAAATGCAGAACCTTTGGGGGCCCACGCTTGTTTTGTTTCCTATACCACACGATCCTCCATTCAAAAAGGAAAAATATGAGAATTCTTGGAGGTGGTGTTTCAGGGAATTTCGAATGTGGTGTGTGTGTGCGTGCACACCTGTGCATGCCTGTGTGTGTGAGGGACAGAGGGAGGAAGGAGGAGATCCCACTGGAAAGACAAAGAAGGATGAAACTGAGGAGGACCTTCAGTGTCAAAGGGAAGAGTTTGCATTTCATTCTGAGCGAAGTGACTGCACAGGAGGGAAGTCTCGAAGGCTTGTGAGGAGAGGAGGGGCCCACAGTAGGGTGAGCCCACTGTTTCACTTATCAGGGATGGACTTGGGTGGGGACAAGAGGCAGTGAGACTGCCTGGTGTATATCCACAGAGCTCCTGAGACACTGCTGCTTATGGAACCACTCATTCCATCAGCCAATACGAGGCTCTCCATGTGTGAGTTTCCAACTTCCATCTGGATTGTTAATTATTGCATGGCAAAAACTGCCTCGCACATTTTTGATTTCCCACAAAACCTAGAATAATGCTGAGCACACAGCCAGAGCAAACCTAACACATGTGTTAATTGTTCTTCCCTTTCGAATGAATCCTCAGCTATTGTCATACATCTATGTGTTACATATGAATCCCAAGGGAAAGGATGCGATAGATCTTTTCATAGGGAAAATTTCCTCCCCCACCATTGTAGACCTTTTAGCAAATGTGTTCTAAGTTACTTTGGAAATTTCCCAGTCCTCAAAATAAGAAATGACAGAGAAGTTTTACTGAAAAGTCTTGTTTTGTTTTTTCTTGCCTTTTTAAAAATTTAATACTGTATGAAGATCTTCAATAAATGCCATAAAAACCCAGTGAGACCTTGACTCCTTACCCCAACTCTGCTGGATTCACTGGAATTTTCTGTCAAACACACTGCTGAATTCATGCATAAATGACAAACTCTAGAATCTGATTACTACCTCTGATGGGCTTCTTCTTACTCATCACAAAACAAAAAGGCAAAAGAGGCATTTCCCTGGCTCTGCCCTCCCTTTCAATTGGAGGGATTTACAGTGGCCAAGAGCCTCACCTCATGCTGTGAGCTGATTTAAGCAAGTCAGCTATCAGAGCTGATTGGCACTTGATGAACCAGCAGGCTAAACACTTGAGGTGAGTTTTTTTGTTTGTTTGTTTGTTTTTTCTGAGATAGAGTCTTGCTTTATCACCCAAGCTGGAGTACAATGGTGTGATCTCAGCTCACTGCAACCTCTGCCTCCCAGGCTCAAGCGAGATCCTCCCACCTCAGCTTCCCAAGTAGCTGGGACTACAGGCGCACCACCACACCCAGCTAATTTTTGTATTTTTAGTAGAGATGTGGTTTCACCATGTTGGCCAGGCTGGTCTTAACTCCTGACCTCAGGTGATCCTCCTGCCTCAGCTTCCTAAAATGCTGGGATCACAGGTGTGAGCCACTGTGCCCAGCCAGGGGTGACTTTTAAACAATGGGACTCAGCTTCCTGGGAAGTTTGTTATCTCAAAGATTTATAATATTTATGCTTTTATTATTATTTTTAATTGATATAGTAATTGTATATGTTTATGGGATACAGTGTGATATTTTGATATATATGTATACAGCATTAGTGATCAAATCAGGGTCATTAGCAAATCCATCACCTCAAACATTTATCATTTATTTGTGTTGGGAACATTCAAGATATGCTCTACTAGCTACTTGAAAATATACAATAAATTGTTGTTAACTATAATCACCATATCCTGCTATAGAATGCCAGAACTTACTCCTCCTGCCTAGCTGTACTTGGTATTTGCTAACCGACCCTCGGCTATCCCTCCTCTCTCAACCCTTCCCTGTCTCTAGAAACCACTATTCTACTCTCTACTTCTAACAGTTCAACTTTTTTGGCTTCCACATATGAGTGGGAACATGCAATATTGGTCTTTCTGTGCCTGGCGTATTTCACTTAACATAATGTTCTCCAGGTTTATGTATGTTGCCTCAAATGACAGAATTTTCTTCTTTTTTATGACTAAATAGAATTCCATTGTGTATATATACCACATTTTCTTTATTCATTCATCTGTTGATGAATATTTAGATTGATTTTGTATCTTGGCTGTTGTCAAACACGTATTTATTATGTATAGTCATGTGTCCCTTAATGATGAGTATACGTTTTAATAAATGCATCATTAGGAGATTTTGTTGTTGTGCAAACATTAAAGAGTGTCCTTACACAAACCTAGGTGGATTAGCCTACCACATGCCTAGGTTATATGGTCTAGCTTATTGCTCCTAGGCTACAAGCCTGTGCAGCATGGTACTGCACTAAATACTATAGGCAATTGGAACACAAGCGTGACAGGGTGTATCTTTGTTATTTAAATAAATATAAACCTAGAAAAGGTATAGTACAAATACCTATACAAGATTACAAGATAAGAAATGGTACACCTGTATAGGGTACTTACCATGAATGATGATTGTAGGACTGGTAGGTTGCTTTGGGTGAGTCAGGGAGTGAGTGGTGAGTGAATGCAAAGGCCTAGGACATGACTGTACGCTACCATAGCCTTTATAAACATGTGAACTTAGGTTACACTAAATTTATTTATTTTTAAATGATTGTACTATGACATTTTAACGGCTATGATGTTGAATTTTTCAACTTCATTATAGTCTTATGGGTCCACTGTTGTATATCAGTCCCTAACAACCAAAACCTAATTATGCAGTGCATAACTGTAATTCAACTTACTTATAGCCCAAATCATCCTGTCAAGGATTTGAGAGCTTATGGGAAAAACACATAGAATGAAGTGGTAACCTCAAAATCAAATTAGAAAATCAGATGCAGGGAAAATGGAAATTAAAACAGGAAGTCAAACTCAGGGAGAAAAATTGAATGCAAATATCTGGGCCTCACAAGAGATTTCAAAATGGCAGCACATGAGCAAACTCAACTGAAGTGGCATTTTGTTTGGCCCACATAGTGTTTTTTAAAAGTTTTTAATCCTGTTTTACAAACCAGTGAGAGGAGAGACTGTTATAGGACAAAAGCAAATGAAGAACTGTAACTAATAAATGCAATGTGTAGGCCTTGTTTAGTCCAACTGCAAAACTAACATTGGTTTTTGATTTGTAAGATTTGAATATGGATTAAATATTAGAGGATATTAAGGAATTATCGTTAATTCTCATAAGTATGATAATGGTACATGTGCCAGTAAAACTACAAAACATCTGACATGTATTTTAAAACATATAAAATAAAATATATTTTAAAATATATAAAATAAAAAAAGTGGGGTAGGTAAATAACAGTACCAAAATGTTGACAATTTCTGAATCCAAATGACAAGTTTATGAAGGTTCCTTACACCTCTCTATTTTTATATCTTTGAAAATTTCCATAATGAATACTTTTTTTTGAGATGGAGTCTCCCTCTGTCACCCAGGCTGGAGTGCAGTGGTGAGATCTCAGCTCACTGCAAGCTCCGCCTCCCGGGTTCACACCATTCTCTTGCCTCAGCCTCCTGAGTAGCTGGGACTACAGGCGCCTGCCACCATGCCTGGCTAATTTTTTTGTATTTTTAGTAAAGACGGGGTTTCACTGTGTTCACCAGGATGGTCTCGATCTCCTGACCTCGTGATCAGCCCAGCTTGGCCTCCCAAAGTGCTGGGATTACAGGCGTGAATGAATGTTTTTAAAATGTAGGTATAAACGTCTTGAGATAGGTTATATGCTTCCTAGTGCCATAGAGTCTCCAGGCCTCCAACATCCCCCCTGCCCAGACTCAGTCTCTTAATTTAATTACTGGCCTGGGTTACATTATTATATAATTAAGATTCTTAGAGTCAGATAGGAAAGGAAGACGTGGTCAGTTGTTGAAGAGCAATAAACATAGTTTTCTTAACTGGGAAGGACTTAACTAGCACCTAACAGTAAAATAAATGTCTTCCAAGGCACTTCACAAGGGACCAGAGTAATGTAGCTGGTGTCCTTTGCAGTAGCACTTCTCAACCCACCTTGGTGAAGGATCCTCATCTTTGAGGACTGGTGAACACGCAGTTTGAGGAATGACATCCATCTATGGGCCACACTCAGAGTAACACTCCTCCACTTCAGCACCCCTCAGCAAGAATCAATAGAAACTGACCAAAATCCCTTTCTCAGGAAAGCCTTTCTGGGAGGACCCAAAGCAAGAAGGCCTGGGGATGCAGCTTTTGATGGTCTTGCTGAATCTAAAGACAAAACATGAACTATTTGAGACTTGGGGAGAATGGGTGGAAGACATTTCTTCAAATAGCCCTCCATAAACATTATGCATTGCTGTGGGTTAAATTGTAGTCCCCCTCAAAATATGGTCAAGTCCTAGCCCCCAGCACCTGTGAATGGGATGTTATTTGGAAATAGGATGATTGCAGATGTAATCAAGATGAAGTTTGTGATTATTAATGTTATGTGTTAACTTGACTGGGCCACAGGATGCCCAGATAGCTAGTTAAACATTATTTTTAGGTGTGTCTGTGAGAGTGTTTCTGGAAAAGATTAGCATTTGAATAGATGGACTAAGTAAAGCAGATGGTCCTCCTCAATTTGGGTGGGTGTCAAGCAACTCATTGAGGGCTTAAACGGAAAAAAAAGGCAGTGGGAGGTTGAATTCTGTCTCTTTGCCTGACTGCTTGGGCTGAGACATTGGTCTTCTCCTGCCCGTGTAGTAGGACTTACTTACACCATCAGCACACCTGGTTCTCTGGCCTTTGGATTCAGACTGGATCTCCACCACCAACTCTCCTCAGTCTCCAACTTGCTGACTCCAGATCTTGGAACCTCTCAGTCTCCATAATCATGTGAGCCTATTCCTCATTTTGTGTATGTGTGTGTGTGTGTGTATGTGTGTATGCTATATATATAAAAAGACTGACAGGCTGTGTATGTATAGATTTATACACATATAGAGAGAGACCAATATGCTATATATGTAGGGGACGCAGTTGGCATGTACTAAAATGATGAGTCTGAGGTTACAGATGGGGAACCCACAGCTTCCACCATAGGTGGTAGGCTGAATAATGCCCTGCAAGAGACCAATATAAATAGCCTATACACACACACACACACACACACACACACACACACACACACACACATATATATATAAGTCTATACATAATATATATTATATTAGTCTACAGTCTATTGTATAATAGTCATATTATATATAGACTAACAGACTAATATATACATCTATATATAGGTTAATAGGCTACAGCTATATAGAGAGATACATATGCTAGTCCATTAGTCTGTATCTATTATATAGTTTTTTACATATATGTACATATATGCCTACATATGGGCTATATATGTAGTCTAACATATTTTAAACTATATATAATATATAGTTATATATAATATATATGACTAATATATGAGTATAGTTATATATTATATATGACTAATATATGAGTATAGTTATATATATGTCTATATATATAGTCTATTGTAGTCTATATATTTTTTATATATAGACTAATCTATATTAGACAATAATATAGACTAATATATATTAAACTGCTATATATAAGGTATATATTACATATAAACTAATATATATTAGACTATATATGTTATATGTACATATATTATAATAGGCTCTATATATAGAGAGAGAGAGCCTATTGGTCTGTTTTGCTGGGAAACCCCGATTGGCTAATACAAGGTCACACTAGGTTACATTCGGCTCTAGCTGATCACTGGTGTCTTTACAAGGAGAGGGAAATTCGGGCACAGAAACGCAGACACACAGGGAGAAAAACAAGGTGACGATGGAGCCACAGATTCTACTGATGCATCTACAAGTCAAAGAACGCCAAGGATCACCAGTAACCACCACTAGCTAGGAAAGAGGCATGGAACAGCCTCTCCCTCAGAGCTTCCCAGAGGAATTAACCCTGCCAACACCTTGTCTTTAGACTTCTGATCTCCAGAACTGTGAGAGAATAGATTTCTGTGGTTTTAGACCACCAGTTGGTGGTAATCTGTTACAGCAGTGACAGGAAGCTAATACATTCCTCTCAATCAGGCTTTTGGTAAGTTTGGATCCCAAACAATTATTTCCTGAGGCGAGTTCCTTGAGAACAGGTGTCCTGTGCACTTGCTAAGGGTAGCCCCCTAGCCCCCTGCTGTTTGCTGTTTGAGAGCATGGGTAGACACAGGTTGCCCCCATTCAGGGGAATGAAGTTGCCTACCCAGACTGTCTTAGGGAACAATTTGTCTGCAGGTAGTGCCTGCAGGCTCCAAGCCATGATTTTTTTCTGGAACAAACTGTGAAGGATCCACTTTAGAATGAGAAAACTGAGAGGAGTGGGAGAAGCCTTCTGGAATGCCCTCAATGACCCATAAATGTTAGTGTGCATGAGACCTGGAAATCGTATTTCTAACTCAGATTCCTGTGGCTCTCTCTAGAGAGTCAGAGGCCCAGGTGGGACCCAAGAATTTCTGGGTTTCCAAAAGCTGCTGGTGATGCTGATGAAGGAGGTTGGGGGAATGGTGCTTTTAGAAACACAGACCCAGGTAAATTGGTTTTGCTTGAAGTACTTGTTCCTGGAACAGACCAGCTGGCATCACCTCCTGAAGAGACAGCACCCTATTTTGGCTTTGTTTTCTCCTGGACAGACAGAGAGTAATGAAATGCAGAGGATGAAAATGGCACTAATTTAATTCTCTGAACAAGGTGGGGCTTAGGTAGTTTAATTTTTTTTTAAGTAAAAATTCCCCAAGAACTGTAAAAATGTCAATGGTATGAGAAAAGGATGGAGGCAGACACTGGAAGGTTGTGGTTTTTTGTTTTTTAATCTGTCACTTAGCAACAACATATGTATGGCTGACAGTTGGACTAATCTTTGAGTTGGCAACACCGAATTGCTAGGAAGTTTAAATTTGTGTTTTATCATTGTTAGCGGTGTTTTAGCAAATCGTGTAAGGTACAATATGTGCTTTCTGCTGTTTTGGAAGGGAGACATTTTAAGTCAGAAATATTTGACTATAAACATATTTTGTACTGATCCCTATTTTCCTTCTACATAGAAGAAAAACCAAAGCTTACCTAAGCGCAGTAAGAAACTCAGTTAATCACTGCTATAGGATTAGGGAGAAATGTGCTTCAAAAATAGTTTATGAAAGTTTTAATTACACACACAATCATAAAATGTTCAGTAATTGCTGCATATTGATTCGTTTTTTTTTTCTTCTGGAAATGCTAAAACTATTTCAATATACACAGAATCAATAAACATAATTAAAATATGAGCTCATCAAAACAGTAATTAAATGTACTTAACAGCTTTTGTGGCTTTTCCCCATATGGTTACTGTGGGAGTGTGAATCTGGAGCGCTAGATAAATGTAACAAAATAAAGTGAAAGCCTCAGAAAAGATTACTGTCGTATCATAATACAATAAAACCCAGCTCTGCAGCAACTCGCACTAAATCAAAAAGTTGACAAAAGGAGTGGCGTATGCAATTATTATACATTTTGGGGCTGTTTTCTATTTATAGAAGATTAACACTATCATGGTCTGCATTCAGAAGGAACAGTAAAATCCTCCAACATGAAAAGAATTTGGGAACAGCACCCTGAGTTCTGAATAGGTCAATTCCTTTTTTAGGATCTTGCTGGCAAAGAGTTTGATCTTCAACCTGTTATCCCCCTAGACTCCGTCTGACTTTCAGGGGCCGAGTTACGTGACTCCAGAGGCCCTAAACCATGTGGTTCTCAGATTCGTATTTTGGTTTTGCCCTTTCCTTAATTCATTTCAGCAGACTCTGGCAATGGAAAGGTAAATTAGCTACGGCCCTTGCCCTGAAGGGGTGTGTACAGCCCATGCTGCCTGAAAATGGGGTTGAATCAGAAGGTAAGAACATGAGTCCTGTCTGAGGTTGGTTTCCTCCAGGAGGAGATCTTGAGACAGGCTTTCACTGCAAGTAGTTTATGTGGGAGCCCATCCTTGGAAACATGACCAAGGGACAAGAAAGTCCAGGAAGGAAAGGAAGCAAATAATATGCATCATCAAGCAGGCTACCATGGTGGGTAGCTAGAGCTCTACCCCAAAAGAGAACTCCAAGAGATGGTACAGAATATCTCTGAGTTGTTCCATATGAACTGGGATATTTATCCACCAATTTCTATATGCCTTTGCCAGAAGACTGCTCTCTGAGGCACTAACTCCCTGGTCCTCTGGCCTGATTCTGGCGACAGCTGAGGGCCAACACCCCATGGAGAATCTTAAGCACTTGCAGGGGACACCATTGGTATGTATGG
Organism: Pongo abelii; assembly: GCF_028885655.2. Classification (NCBI taxonomy): domain Eukaryota; kingdom Metazoa; phylum Chordata; class Mammalia; order Primates; family Hominidae; genus Pongo; species Pongo abelii. The sequence goes on along the minus strand of NC_071993.2, from coordinate 124,965,049 downwards.
GGGGCGGGGGCGGGGGGAGGTTCTCTATGGTGGAACCCACAGCTTCCATCACAGGGTCTGTAATAAGCTGAATCGTGTCCTGCCAGAGATGTTCATGTTCTAATCCCTAAAATTTGTGACTGTTACATTACATGGCAAAAAAACTTTGAGGATGTGATTCCATTGAGGATCTTGAATGAAGATCTTACCCTGGATTATCTAGATGAGAAATAAGTGCAATCACAACTGTCCTTATAAGAGGGAGGCAGAGGGAGATTTCAAGCAGAAGAGGAAAAGGCATTGTGACCTCAGAGGCAGAAGGTTAGGTGATGTGATCATAAGCCAAAGAACACCAGCAGCAACCATAAGTTGAAAGAGGCAAGGAATGAACTCTTCCCATGAGCCACTGAAGAGGGTGTGGTCTTGTTGACACTTTGTTTTGGCCTGAAGATATTGATTGGGACTTCTGGCTCCAGAACCAGAAGAGAAGACATTTCTGATGTTTTAAACCACCAAGTTTGTGATAATTCATTACAACAATTACAGGAAAACAATACAGGGTTGTAGAACGGAAAGATTCTTTCAAAGAGGAAGGATAATGGTAGATAGAGAAGAAACAAAGTCAGCAATCATGTAATCATCAATAGGTAATTGAATCTGACGGGTTTTTTTGTTGTTTGTTTGTTTTGGAGACAGGGTTTCGCCATGTTGCCCAGGCTGGTCTTGAACTCCTGGACTCGAGCAACCTGCCTGCCTCAGCCTCTCAAAGTGCTAGGATTTCCAGGCATGAGCCACTTCGCCTGGCCTCCATCTGAAACTAAGATTGATTTCAACATCATCCCAATTTCCTGTTCTCTTTCTCTCCTAATACCCTACTTCCTGCCAAATCTCCTGCAGAATGGTTTTTTTTTTCTTTTTTCTTTTTTTTCCTTAGCAGGTTCATCTACACTTGATGGCTGGACCTAGTTCTTTCTTAAACTGAAATGTCTAAAATGCAGCCATTCTTATTCTGTATTTTCCTGTATCTTGGCCATGGAGGGTTATTCACATGAGCTGTCTTTTTCTGAATTATCTGGAGACTTTCTACCGACACCTGTGGAACATGTTCTCTACGTGTTTTCCTGCATCCCTCAGCACACCTGTTGTAGAATTCTACCCAGGTTATAAATGAGTGGGATCACTCGACTCTGAAGCCATACATGAAATTTCCCCAAACTGTTTAGAAAAAACAGACTGTACACTGTGATTCCTCCAAAGAGCCTGTAATTAGACCTGGTTTTTAAAGTTGAAAAATACCTAATCTATGAAAATTAAAGAAGATGAAGGAAGAAACATGCATGAAAAAATAAACTCTAAAACCTCTTGATTATTTTGAACTTGGGATACAGATGGGAGTTCCTCTTTGTGCCAAAAAATCCATTGAACAACACCAGCTGTGGGGGTAAAGAAAATCTGAAAGAATCACACATTGCTGTTCATGGAAGGAGCTGTATTAAGGAAGGAGGGAAAAGTTTTGCAGATCAGTTGATTTATCAGTGCATCATGTGGCCAGATGAAAAGCCTAAGACTACATCTGCAGGCGGAGTGTACTATTATTAATATTCATGCAGAGACAATCTAGAAAGCTGTTTCCTCTGCATTTTTAGCAGTATGGTAGGTCTGGAGGAAAAACATTTCTTTTGTGTTAAGGAGTTTGTGCTGCATTACTTTAGAGCTTTATGAGGATTAATTTTAAAAGCATTGGGAGTGAAAACATTAGGCCTTATGCAAGGGTAATATTCAAAATATTATACAGTCAGCAAAACCAGGTTGGCCAATCAGATGCTGTCCTGGAGCCCCTGCTGGGGTATTAACCTTTCTTCACTTACTGGATCCTGGAGAGGTCTGGGGATTTCTGTTGGCCCAGAGAGTGGGAGGGGGTGCTAGGGGACATGCAGGGGCTCAGAGGAGCAACTATGTACAGCACGGCCATACCAGTATGCACCAGCTAAGTGTGAGCCCTTACCACACCATGTATAAAAATACCAGGCCCTCCTCTCACCTCTTCTCAACAGGGGGAGGTAAGAGCAGGCACTAGAGAATCACTTCTTTAGTGCATGTTATTTGTGCCTACTATGTGCCAGGCATCATGCTAACTGAGTGCTAGTTATACAAGCGCTTGCCAATTGAGGAGCAAGGGGGGGAAGTGTCATTGTTATTATTTATTTGAGATGTCCGAGCACTTGTCTTCTTTGGGGCTTTTTTAGCTGCGAAGTGGTAAGAAACCTGATGCTGGCTGCCCTCAGTAGAACAGTAAAAGGGAAGAGGATTGGGTGGCTCAAATGACGGAAATGTTCAGAGGCAGTTGCTGCTGGACCCAGGGGATCGTGAATGTGTATGTGAGTGTGAGTGTGTGTAAGTGCCTGTGTGTGAGAGTGTGTGTGTGTGAGTGTGGGTGTGTGTAAGTGCTTGTGTGTGAGAGAGTGTGTGTGTGTGAGTGGGAGTGTGTGTAAGTGCCTGTGTGTGAGAATGTATGTGTGTGAGTGCCTGTGTGTGTGAATGTGTGGGTGTGAGTGTGTGTGTGTGAGTACGTGTATGTATGTGTATGTGTGTGAGTGCATGTGTGTGTCTGAGTGTGTGCACTTGTATCTGTTTTCCCGCTTTCCTTCTAGTGGCTGATACACCATTTGAGTTTCCTTGAAAGCAGAGCTTGGGACAAGAACTTGAGAGCAAATAGTTTATTTGGGAAGAGATCCCAAGAGGCAGAAGCAAGGGAGAGGGAAAGGGACAGGGCAGGAAGAAAAGCCACCACATGCTGGGGTAATGAGCCGACCACATGAGCAACTGGGGCTCAGCCCTGCTGGGGCACCTCTGAGGAACCACATAGAATTCAGAATTTCTACAGAACTGTCCAGAACGGAAGATGGGGGAGGCTAGGACATTTATCTACAGATCTTTGTCTCCCATTAGTGGAGGGTTGCTCCTGGGGACATTAAGTCCCTGTACTTCTGGGCTGTACCTGCTCGTGCCTGGTACAGGTGGCACACTTGACATGGGACACCCTGCAGTAGGGATGTGAATGTCCACTCCAGTTGTCCTCAAAATGGGTAGGCCAAGGAGATGTGGCATGGTGCTTCAGAAACATCTGCCCAGCTGGGCTTCCCTCAGTGTTGGTGCCAGTCCCAGACGCCACGTGGCTGCCCCTATCACATCATACCAAATGTAGCAGCCTTGGGGGAATAGGAGCTTCCTGGATCCTTGGAAAAAACCAGCTGAGCAAGCCCCCTTCTCTCTGGTGTTCACAGAGGTTATTTAGCATAGAATCTAAATTCTGCGCTCCTACATAATGATTTCAGAATGTCACCCTGAGGTTAAACATAGAACCATCTCATCAACCATGTTCTGGGTGTGTTCCACTCTATCTTAAATGTGGGTAAAATTCCCCAGGCCTTTACTGATCGCCCACGAGGCACCTTGAGAGTTCCACTGGTGAATTCCCTCAATCTATGAAGATAGCAAGTTTGGGGTCCAAGGAATGGTGATCAGGGTCCCTATCTATAATTAGGTAACTATAAATCAACTTGACTCTAAATCTCCAAGCTCAGCCTCTTACTTAGTAGCCCCCTTTGAAAAATACTTGCTGTGCTGCATTTGTGTTCCCTTAATATTGTATTGTAAGGTTTAAATGTCATGTTATGTTGGCACTTTAGCTATATATTGGAAAAGAATGAAGTGAAAATTGCTGAGTTTTGCCTCTCACTGAAGCTTCATTTGCTAGTCAGGGTTATCTGCCTGGCTCCAAGGCATAACGTGACTCTTCCAACCTGATTCAATTTTAAAGTTGACGTTACTCATGGTGGAGGTCCCTGTGGAGTCTCAGCCATTTCCATTAGGTTCCAGCCCAACCACTCAGCAATGCAATTCTTGTAACCTTTAGGTCCCTAGATCATGATCCCAGAGGCCATTTTCCCTAGAGTTTCTGGTGAGGTCAGCTGATGTAGATGGTGTGAATTGTTCTGGTCAATTTTTTTTTTTTCTTACGAGCAACATTTTCATCTGCAGGGGTCTGTTTTGGTCAGAATTCAGGGAGGAGTGTTGGACTTGAATGATCTTGGCAATTGTCTTCACTCTTCACTGTATTTGGTCTCTGTTGACAAAACCTGCTGATACTCTTAAGGACTTTGAGGTCAAAATAGTTGCTTTCTGCCTCTTACCTTTGTGAGCCTGATTGCGTTTGAAAAATAGATTTTCCAGATGGACTGCAGGTCACAGAGCCTCGTGGTTATGGAAGGGACACTTAAGCTCTTTTACCTGCTGCCAAAAGCCAATAACAGAGCGCAGCTTTTTTCCTCCTGCTGGAGAAGGTGATGGGCTACAAGAGCCCACGCCTCTCACTCTGCATTAGGGCATTCCTGAAGACCATATGTGCAATGACGCTCCTCTTTCATTCCAAAGTCATTCAAGGTGGAGGGTACTTCCTCTAAAAACTCTTGAATTAATCTCTTGGTACCAATACCTTTTCAAATTTGTTTCTGGACTTTTATTAACTTTCACTTCAAACGCAATAGTCTAAGGGCTATGAAAACCCACAGAGAAACTTGAGTGAACACCTACTATATCTTGGAGTGGTTCTAATTTATATCCTGTGAGGAATGGCCTGCTGAAAGTGTGTATTCATTTCCATTTCTAGGTTGGCTTTTTGGCTGATCTAATTCTTTATCACCATTTAGCTTATGAAACACCTATTGGTGCAGCCTGAGTTGACCTTCTGCATTCCTACTGACAGTTGAGACATAGATAGGCATAAATTAGAATACAGAAGTTTCCTTTTTGGATATCAGTGGCTTTTAACCCTTCAGAGGTTAAGTAAGCAACTAAAGTAAATAATCTTTCTTTAACATTTTTTCTCATGCCCTAGTGTGATATTTATTGGTGTTTTAGGTAGTGCTGTTTATACAATGTAGTATTGGTTAATGCTTTTTCCGACTATACTAGTAAAGAGAGCTGCTAACATAGGAAACAGCTGTCATGTCCTCATGCCCTGCTGGGTTGAAGGAGGATGTCACAAGGAGAAATTTTTGATGACAATTTCATGAATTGTTTATTTATTTAAAGTGGTTAACAGCACACACTCTGAAGCTAGACCTCCTGGTTTTGAATCCTGATGGCTTTACTTACTATGCATGTGACTTTGAGCAAGTTACTTGGCTTCTTTGTCTCTCACTTTCCTAGTCTGTGACTAGGAATAGTACCTGCCCTACATAGTTGTTGGGAGGACTAAATAATATCATATCTCAAGAGCTGAGAACAGTACCTGGCACACACTCAGTGCTAGATATGTTTTTAAGCCTGCCTGTTATTTTAAAATCACTTTTAATATTATTATTGTGTGCCATATACTGTTTGAGGCTCTAAAGATACAATGGTAAGCAAGACACAAACTTATTAATTAAACAAATATATTTCAGGGCCCTAACATAGGAGCTGGACGCTGGGGACACAGCAGTGCATCGGAGAGGATCCCTATTCCTCCCTGCAATCTAGCAGGGTAGACAGAGAATAAACAAATCAGAAAAAAAGAAAATAAATGAAAATGCTAAGAAGAGGAAAGTAGGATACCAGGATAGAGAGGGAAGGGTGTGTGAATCACAGGCTTCTCTAATGTATGATGTATAAACAGAAGGAAGTGTGGGACTCTTGTCGGTATCTGGGCGAAGATTCTTCTGGATACAGCAAAAGCAAAGTACAAAGCTCTGATATGCAAGCAAACCAGGGTGCCTGGAGCACAGTGGTAAGGGGAGATGGCAGAAGATGAGGGCAAGAAGGTGTGGGAGCAGACCGAGAACTGGTAAGTGACGATAAGGACATGGATATCGACTCTGCATGAGGGAGCATGAGGCAGGGGCAGGAGATATTGAGTAGAGGAGCAGCTTGATCTAACTCACACTTTTAGAAGGTCCCTCTGGATACCATGAGGAGAGAAGGGGGCAGGAGTGGAAGCAGAGAGAGCAGCGAGGAGTTGAGTGCAATCATCCAGGTGAGGGGTACTGCTAGCTTGGGCTCTGATGAGGGCTAGGTGGTGGGAGGCAGTGGCTATCCACAGGATACATCTAAAACTGGCTCTCAGGGATTAGCTAATGTTGGATGTGGCACTCACATTCTAGTGGGAGGTGCCGGAGACTAAACACACACAAACAAAAATAAATAAGGTATTACAGATAGTGACAAGTGCCAAGTAGAAATGAGAGGACTGTGGGATAGCGGGAGCCAAGGAGACCTCTCAGAGAAGAAACCATTTGAATCAGACTTCAGTGGCAGCCAGGTGTTTTAAGCTCACTGTTGGCAAGGGAGGCAATCCCACCCAAGGATGATGGAGATAGGCAGGTACATGACACTGGGCTCTGGGCAGGTGAGTTGGCATTTTATTAGTCACACATATTCACAGCCTGAGGGGGGCACCACATGCCATCCAGGGCTGCCCGGAGCTTGCACTTGGGAACAGAGTGAATAGCCAACAGCTGTGTAGTATCAAGTGGATGGGGTGACCTGCAGAAAGATGTCATTGGTTTGTCTGAATAATTCTGCAGGTTGGCAGCAAACTGAAACCTGCTACTCAGGAATAGGCAGGAGCTACTTGCTCCCTGGATACAGAGGTTATTTGGGTGGTGGGTCTTATCTGCAGGAGAAGAGGGAAGCTTGGGATCAGGCCATTTGAGACCCTCCCAGTTTCAACAGATTTCAAAATTTGGGCCTTAAGTTTAGGTTTTACCACACACCAGGTCGGGAAGGAGATGATATGGATCTGGACCAGAGGATAGCAGCACGGATGGGGAGAGGTAGGGATTCACTGGACATTTCTGAGGTGGAGGTGATAGAATTTGCTGATGAACTGAATGTGATTGGGTGTGAGATAAAAATATAAATCAAAGATGTCATCTAGATTGTTTTTACTTGAACTACTTGTGAATTGTGTCATTTACCTCCTGGGCAAGTCATGGGGTGGTGAGCAGACTGCCTAGGAGTAATGAAGAGTTTATTTTGTATATGTTACGTATGAGATGCTGTTATACATGCAAGTGGAGCTACCAAGTAGTATTTAAATGTATCTAAAGTTCAGGAGAAAGGAAGGAGCAGAAGAAATAAATGAAGGAATTATCAGTATATAGATTGTATATAAAGCCAGTGGACTGGATGAGATCAACTTAGGGTGTAGAACAGAACCTTGGACTCCTTCAGCACTTAGAGATTGAACACAAGAGAAGCCAGGGAGGGAATCAAGGGAGGTTCAGTGAGGTGGGAGGAAAGCCTGGAACATACAATGCTTAAGAATTACAGAGAATAGAGGGTTTCAAGAAGGAAGGTGTGTCAAATGTGTAAATAGCTTGCTCCTGAGAGGTCAAGAAAGATGAGAACAGACAGGCATTGCATTTGGGAAGATGGTGGCCATTGGCATTCTTCAGAAGCAGCAGAAAGCTGAGAGTGAAAGAAAACGAAATGAGGGAGCAGAGAGCAAATTTGGATAACTTCTTGGAAGAGCTTAGCTGTAACAAGGAGAAATAATATGAAGAAATCATGTTGAGGAAGAAATCTTTGAAAATTGGCATAAGCTGATAAGAGTGATAGAAAAAGATGAAACTTGTGATGCCAAGGAGATCAGAGCCACAAATGTAGGAAAACCTTGGGTAGCTGGTACGGTATTTAACAAAGGGGACAGGCACTTCCACTGCACATTTCAAGCTGATAATATAAGTTGGAACTGCAAATAGTATTTGTGAAATTGAGGACTGTGTGGTATGTGGATAGTCCTAAAGAGAATAGGGATTCGGTAGAACCGGCCCCGAATAGAAAGATGGAGATGAATTATTCTAAATATATAGGACAGAGGAAGATGGCATGACACGCACACTATTTCTGTGTAGCTGATAATTTTAAGACACAGAAAAATAAGGAAATGTTATGAGGTATTATTGGAGAAAAGCTGTTCTATACTGACAATGTAAAAGACAATTTTAAAAGTACCTTCTTTGTATATGTTCACATTCTAGTTTAATCATTAACCCCATACCACCAAAAAAGGCCACGATGGTAGAAGATTAGAGCAGTGCACTTTGAGTCAGATATAGGTCAGGGTTGCACTTTTCTGTGACTCAGTTTCCTCATCTGTGCAATAGAAGTACCATTACCAGCTTATAGTGGGGGCCAACTAGAAAAGGCGCTAATGTCCCATTTGTCATCCATCAGCATTTTACCTACATTAAAGGAACCACAAGAAGGTATCACAGTTATCAAGTGTGAGTGGAGAGAATACCAGATGAGAAGAAATTTGGTGGTAACCTCCTCCAGCTACATGTAAGGTAGCAAGACATAGTGGAGTCTGCCATTTTTATGTTTTTGTGCAGGAGTTCTCATAACTGTCCTTGACTTCATCAACTTGTTATGTAAGGTTCTCCATTTCCTCAGTAAAACCTTCTGACTGATGCCCAAAGCATGTCGAGTGCTTATGGTGAAGACTACTCTCTATCAAGCCCTGACACTTCTATTCCCACCAGTTGTGACAACCATGAGTTAGCCATGTGTCTTCCCAAACCTATTTCTGTTCGCTGGCCTAGCAACTGTTTATGCAAATATTATATTCTTATTATTTACATAAATATTATGTAAACTGATGAAAGATTTAATAATGACAAAGTGCTTCAATAAATTACTATCAAAGTATATGTAAAGGACACATGAAAGAGGAGAAGAGAGTAAAAATGTAAGAAAAATTGCTTTATCAGTATCTTAAAGGTCTCATTCTGCCTTAAAGAAACCAAAACGGAAACTTCTGTATGATGCATTATGGGTGGTTTTGAAAGAAAGACTGCTTAGAACTCAGATCAGACCCCGGCACAAAGAAAGGGCCTTGGCTCAACATCAAAAGAGTGGCACGTGAATGAACATCCATATGTTTTAAGTTAAAATTAAATCTTTAAGGTATGTATATATCACATTTTATGATTCACTGCTTTAATTAACTTTTGCAGTTGACTTGCCAAGTGCCAGTCCTAACTTCACTGGATAACAGTAAAACTGTAGTGTTTATTTTTCGGTTACTATAAATATATACTCATTGCTTAAACAACTATAAAAAATTGTAAATGCATAAAGAGGAAAATAAAAGCTGTTAATCCAGAGACAAACACCAGCAATAATTTAATATAGTTCCTTCCAGTCATTTTTATCATATACTTTTGAAAATAAAATTATACGACATTCTTTAGTTTTTGTCTCTGCTTTTAAATGTTATATTGTAAGTGTTCCTCATGTTAATATTCATCTAAATTCACCATTGTATTTGTTTTGTTAAAATTTAGAATAATATTATTGGTAATTGTATTACTCCATTCTCACGCTGCTAATAAAGACATACCTGATACTGGATAATTTGTAAAGGAAAGGGGTTTAATGGACTCACAGTTCCACATGACTTGTGGAGACCTCACAATCATGGTTGAAGGCAAAGGAGGAACAAAGTCACATCTTACCTGGCAGCAGGCAAGAGAGCTTGTGCAGGGGAAACTCCCATTTATAAAACCATCAGATCTCGTGAGACTTATTCACTACCATGAAAACAGTATGGGGGAAACTGCCCCCATGATTCAATCATCTCCACCTGGCCCTGCCCTTGACACATGGGGATTATTACATTTCAAGGTGAGATTTGGGTGGGGACACAGCCAGACCATATTAGTAATAAACATGATAATCAGTTGTTGTTAACTTCAATCAATACAAAAAGTATACAAAGCAAAAGCAACAAATCAACCTGAAGCCAACTACCCAGAAATAGCCAGTGTAAAATTTTGAGAAACATGATCCTAGGCATCATTCTTCACAAAGATTTAGATAAAAGGATAGGTAAATATGACACATACTATTTTGTAGGAGACTTTCTGTATTGGAATTAATTTAGATTTACTGAGAAGTTGCAAAGATAGTATAGAAAGATCCCAACTACTCCTCACCTGGACTTTTCTAATATGAACATCTTATGTTACCATGGTACATTTGTCACAGTTAATTTACTATTAACTGTAGATTTCATTTGGATTTTACTAGTTTTTTCACTAATGTCCTTTTTTATGTTCCACGATCCAATCCAAGATACCACATTGCATTTAGCATACTATTAAAAAATTAGGTTGGTGTAAAAGTAATTGTGGTTGGCAAAACCACAATTACTTTTGCACCAACCTAATAGATAAATTTTAATTTTAACTTTAACAGAATAAAAAGAAATTGAATAAATGTAAAGAACTTCTAAACACAGATAAACATTTCTCCATCATAAGAGAGTCTCCTGAATGAACACATTTTAAAATAAATATTATGAAAAACATTAAGAAGTTAGTCATTAACTTTTTTAAATTAGACGTTATTTTTGAACAATATTCATCTGCTATGAAGATAAGATTTGTTCCTTTCTATTTTTTCCTATCTCCCTCCCCACTTTCATTGGTTATATTGCTTTGTAGAATTTTTCCAGGTTTCTAATGTGCATGTTCTATTCTGCAATCAATCTTAGCCTATAGTTAGTTGGCTTCATCATTTTTCACCAGTCTCTTTAACTACAACTTATCGATTCCTAATTCTATATTTGATTCATCTCTTGGTTGGCTGGTATACTCTGTTGGAAATTCATTTCAAAAGTGGGTTAAGGATGCTATATTTTACTAATTTTTGAGAATGCTGTCTGTGATCCTTATATTTAAAAATAAATTATTTTCATATCAGGTTTTAGCAAATCTTTTCTTTTTTACTTAGAAAAGAATTATAGCATGTCTGAGATAAACCTCATATTTGCCCTTTGAAGGTGGATTGCTTTTACTCCCTGAGAGTTTGAAGAATTCTTTATGTATACTTTTTACATAAACCAATAATACTTATTATCATGATCAAGTATTATGTACTGTACATAATTGTATGTGCTATACTTTATTATTGTTGTCATCGATGCATAATAATTGTCCATGTGTATGGGGTACAGTGTGATATTTCAATATATGTGTACACTGTGTAATGATCAAATCAGGGTAGTTAGCATGTCCATTACTTCAAACCTTTATCATTTCTTTGTGGTGATAACTTTCAAGATCCTCTTTTCCAGCTATCTTAAAATATATGATAGGATTATTATTAGCTATAGTCACCCTACTATGTAATAGGACTCTAGAAAATATTCCTCCTTTCTAACTGTAACTTCATACTTGTTGAATGCCCTCTCCCCATTTCTTCCTCCTCTCTCCCCTCCCCAAGCCCCTAGTAACTACCATTCTAGTCTCTACTTCTATGAGATCAACTTTCCTAGATTCCACATATTAGTGAGATCATGTGGTATTTGTCCTTCTGTGTTTGGCTTATCTCACTTAATATTATTTCCTCCAGGTTCATCCATGTTGCTGCAATGACAGAATTTTATTCTTTTTATAGTGGAATAGCATTCCACTGTGTAGATGTACCATTTTTTTTTATTCTTTCATCTGATGATGGACACTTAGGTTGATTCCACTTCTTGGCTATTGTGAATACCGCTGCAATAAACATGAGAGTGCAGATATCTTTCCAACATATTTAAATTCTTTTGGATTTTTACCCAGTAATGGAATAAAAGAATAATCTGACTCTTACTATATAAAAGAATAATCTTTTATTATCCTTCAGCTGGCCAATGATCTGCCTCTGTCTCTATCCCTCCCCGTCTCTCTCCCTCTGCACCCCCTAACTTTTTTTTTTTTTTTTTGAGAGGGAGTCTCGCTTTGTCGCCCAGGCTTCCAGGCTGGAGTGCAATGGCATGATCTTGTCTCATTGCAACCTCTGCCTCCTGGGTTCAAGTGATTCTCCTGTCTCAGCCTCCCGAGTAACTGGGATTACAGGCGCACACCACCACGCCCGGCTGATTTTTGTATTTTTAGTAGAGATGGAGTTTCACCGTGTTGGTCAGGCTGGTCTTGAACTCCTGACCTTGTGATCTGCCCACCTCAGACTTCCAAAGTGCTGGGATTACAGGCGTGAGCCACCATGCCCAGCACATCTCTCCCTTTTCTAAAGGACCTTGGCATGGTTGTCCAGACCTTCTATTTGCCACAGTATAGTGTGTATGACTCCTCCTCTATGACTTTCCCAGCTTATCTGAAGTTTGGGTGTGTGTGGGTGTGTGCATGTGCACACGCACATGTGTTTTCCTCTTAGTTTGAGGACAGAGTGCTACATAACTCTTAGCTACTCCTATCTTTTTTTCCTCTCTCTTAGCCTAACATATGGAATGGAATGTGGAGATGCAATAAGCTTTTTTAGGGGGGAACACAGCTCTGCTCTTTCTTCTGAAGTCCTGTTAGGTATCCTATGTTCCATCTTTAGCCTGTCTCTTAAATTGACACAGCAGAATAAAAGGCATTGGCATCCCTCCTTTGCCAACCCCCATGTGGTATGAACGGGATTAAATTTGCAGAGTTTCCTGAGGATCTTCCCCATGTTACCTGTTCAGTCTTCTCTCCAAATTAGAAGGCATTAAGGAGACATCTCAACATTTCATTAACTCACTCTTTCTTCAGTGCTAGGTATTCAGTCTTCCCTCCAAATTAGAAGGCATTAATGAAACATCTTAACATTTCACCCAGGCTTGAGTGCAGTGGTGCAATAATAGTTCATTGCAACTTCAATCTCACAGGCTCAAACTATCCTCCTGCCTCAGCCTCCTGAGTAACTGGGACTACAGTCACATGCCATCACACCTAGCTAATTTTAAAAAAATTTTAGTAGATATGAGATCTTGCTATGTCGCCCACCTCAGCCTCCCAAGTAGCTGGAAACACAGGTGCGAGCCACCACACCTGGCTAATTTTTTAATTTTTACATTTAGTAGAGATGGTGTCTTGCTATGTTGCCCAGGCTGGTCTCAAACTCCTGAGCTCTAGCAAGCCTTCCACCTCTGCCTCCCAACGTTCTGGGATTACAGGCATGAGCCATTGCACCGGGCCACTGGATTTCTAAAAGGGGAGTTACTGGGTCAAAAGGTGTGGACATCTGTTTTTTAAGATTCTTGATACAAATTGCCAATTTGCTTTCCATATTTGTTATATTTCAAAGTATTATTCAAAAAGTTCATGTCATAATTCCCAAATTGAATTTATTGCAATGGGTTTCAGAAGAAATGGAAATAAATCAGTCCGAGAAACAGAGAACTGTTCATCTGAATATGTAAGCTACCAAGAATGAGAATGTTTTGGCGCCAAAATGGTACGAAAGTTGCACTCAATGAGGTCTGAAGAGATCAGTTCTGAAACGTGGTGAGAATAAGATGGGTCCTGAGGCAGTTAGGTGGTCTTCAGGATCAGTCACCAAGAAGGAAATGTGAGGTGTCACAAAGCATCCCAAGTGGACAACATGTTAACCAGGTCTATAAAAAGTGCTTCAAGATAGCACCCATCATTTTTTTAATTCTCACAAACTAGCTGCTATGCTTTCTTTCTGTCTGCTGCAACAACAAAATAGTTTACTTTTACTCAGTTTTTCTCTCCCATAAAGAAAAATCAACAAAGCGTTATCATGTTTCTTCAATACAACTGACCTCATCTTATTAGTAAAAAACAAAGAAGGATGTATCATCTTATTAGAAATGACATGATGTATATACAGCCATATGTTTTCAAAGGGTTTTCTGTCAGTGTTAATCAAAACTCTTCCAAATTTATGAGCCTACAGAGTAGCGTGTCAACCATATGGTAAGTATCTCCCCTTCAATATTGAGAATTTGAATTAATAATAAACATTACTTAGGGAAGCTAAATGAGAAAAACATCAACGTTAAATTTAAGAAAAGTAGAAACTTGTAAAAAAAATGTCCCCAGGCATTAATATTCTTAGCGTGCTGTTTAATACCTCTATTACACTCCTCTTTGTTTTTACTGTCTACTCACTTATTGGACATTGCAGAGGGGGCTGCAATCTATTTCGTGATTGCTACAAAATTGTCAAATAACCACTATGCCATATTTTTCCCTTTGCTTTGTATTATGTGGGAAAACATTGGAAAAATTTGGACTGCAAGAGAAACCAGGAAGGCTATTCAACTTACAACTTAGTGTCTAAAATCTGTCAAGTGAGACCTTCCCTAATCTTTATCTATGGCCTTCTCCCCGCAAATTAGTAATGCCTTTTGTGCCTAGCAGTCACCTCCAGCCCTTTTGTTATCTTAGGAGAAAATATCATTCCAGGATCTGTGTTATTTAACTTAGGTTGATTTCTAGCACGCAGGTTGGATGGAGAATCTGTTAGGGTCTCCCATTAGGCAAGTGAGTATTTCGTAGTTGGAGGAAACATCTTTGATTCGTACACATGGATCTTAAATACAAATTTTCACAAGACTTGGGGTGGGGGGGCGGTCCTAATTGGGAACAGGCTGAATATGAGCCACAAATGTGCAGCTGTTGACCATAAGCCCAATTCGATGGGCAGGGGCTAAGAAACAAACCAAGAGCAGGAAAGAGGGGCTAATTCATCTTTACAGTACTTTCTCTGTCATTTGGAGGGTGATCTGGACGAGACAAAGATGTTGATGATGATGATGATGATGGTGTCTAGTTTGAGACATTATAATACTGAAAAAAAATGAAAAAATTATAGGGACTTCCAAAAAAGATGTGGCAGACACACACTAAAATGATCCCTGAACAATCTCCTCCTGTTGAGTGTGGGTGGGACCTGCAATTTCCTTCTAGCGCATAGACTTTGGCAAAGGTGAAGGCAGTTTCTAGCTGTAATTAAGGTCCTAAATCAGCTGATTTTGAGTTAATGGAAAGAGAGATTATCCTGGGTGGGACTGACTTAATCAGGTGAAAGTCTTAAAAGAGAGATTTTTTCCTTCTGGCCTTCAAGAAGTCAGCTGCCTTGTTGTGGGAAGACCTATAAGAGATCTGTGATCCTGTGATGTAGGAAGAACTCTGTATTTGGTCTTCATTCCAGGCTTATGGCACAGAGCTTCTAAAACCCTGGTGATATCCTGAGTGATAGGAATGTCTCTTGTTATTCATAAGAAGTCCCTTTTTATTATTCCTGGGTTCATGCTAATGAAGTGACTTAGGGTAGGAACCCCTAGACAAACTCAGGACGGAGCTGGTCACCACCAAGACCAAGAACGTTCAGCTCCATCCACTGACCTCTAGGAAGGAGATGAGGTGCTGAAGATTAAGCTTCATAAAAAATCTTGAACAGTAAGATTTGATGAACTTCTGGGTCAGTGCCAGGAGGTGGGAGCACTCTAACGCCATGGGGCTGAAGTTGCTGTGTTTGAGATCCTTCTGGAATTCACCTTATGTACCTCTTCATGTGGCTGTTCACCCGTACCCTCTAGAATAAACCAGCTAATGTAAGTAGAGTACTTTCCTGAGTTCTGTGAGCCATTCTAGCAAATTATCAAACATGAGGACAAGGTTGGGAAACCCTCTACATTTATAGCCTATCAGTCAGAAGGCCAGGACTTGTCACTGGCATCTGAAGGGACAGTCTTGTGGGCCTGAGCCCTCACTTGTGGAACCTGATGCTAACTCCAGGTGGATAGATCAGAATTGAATAGAATTGTTGGACACTTCAGTGTCCAGAGAGTTAGAGAATTAGTCAGTGTGAGGAAAAACCCCACATATTTGGTGTCAGAAATGTCGGGTAGGTAAAAGCAGTTTGTAGGACTATGTGGGAAGACACTGCAGGTAGACTATATGAGCTGAACAAAACCCCTGGGTGAGAGCCAGCGAGAAAATGAGGACCTGGTCCTACAGTAGCAAATAACTGAATTCTGCCAACAACCATGTGAGCTTGGAGAAAGACTGAGCTCCACAAAGGGAAATAACTTAGCACCTTGATTGCGTTTTTTTCTTTTGATCCTAAACACAGAACCCATCTAAGCCGTGCTAGCCTCCTAACCCACAGAAACTGTGAGACAATAATTGTATGTTGTTTTAGGCTACTAAGTCTTTATAATTTGTTACACAGCAATAGATATCAAAAACAAAGGACAACCAAAGCAATATAAAGGTTAGAGGTTTCGTTCAGCCATTTGGTAATGAATTTGGAATTACTTATTACAGAGAAAACTGCAATATAATTCTTTCTTCAACTTTACTTAGAAATACAGGAAGTTTCTAGGAACATAATTATCTTCAGTTATTTTCTAAGACAACAGATGACAAAACAAAGAGATGATTTTGCTAATTTTTTTCAGAGACTCTTATCTCCAGAGAGTCTGATCTGGTTGATTTGGGGTGGTACCTGAACATTAGTGTTTTTCAAAGTTTCCCAGGAGATTCTAAGGTGCAGCCTAGGGTTAACATCTACTGTGCTTCTCCCTGGGTAGAAACATGCCCTTCTCAGTCTATTGTGAATAACAGTAAAATCTTTTTTTTTTTTTTTTGCAAGCCAAATGTCTTTAAAATGGGCTTCAGAAATGCCAGTGTCATAACTACATGAAGGGAGAGAGAAGGCCAGACTTGCCAGCATAGATCTGGAGATTTTAACCAAATGGAAGATGTGGGTGAGAGGTGACAGGCAGAGGCGAGGGAAATTCAGATGGGACACCCAGGGGCTGTTGATTTAATCTGAAGGGCTGATATTACTCAGTCCCCTTCTTGTTAAAATTTTGATTCCAGATCAAGCCACCCTCTTCAGACCTACCTGAATCTCATTTGAGTAGTTTGGGCATTCATTTCCTCCACCTGCATATTTGGTCCAGCATGTTTTATTGTTGTTTTTAATATTTCTTTCCTGTATCCTTTCTGTCCACTAGAAAAAATTACCTACGTTAGCAGCCAAAAGGCTTTCTAGCTAAGGTAGAAAACATTTCTAAAAATTAAAAAAAATCCAGAGCCATAGGGGATGGCAATTCCATGCTTGGAAATACATTTGGAAATCTTCTATGAGCCTAGAGATGGTGACAAGGAAGATCTTAAACTAATTGGGTAACATATACTGCTTTGGAGTAAGTCATTGAGACACTGAATTGGAGAATCATAAAGAACAAATAACTTCACCCTGAAGGACTGTGCAAGTCAGGATCAGCCCGGTTATGCTGCAGTAATGAAAAGCCCTAACATCCCAACACAACACAGGGTTATTTCTACTAATGCTCCATCATCATTTGAGTATGGCCAGGGTGGTTGGAGGTTTTCCTTTATGTCATTCTCAGTCAGAGATTGGTCAGTGGAACCTCTGACAGCTAGAACTTTGCCAGTAGAAGGGCAAACCATTCATTGACTCTTAAAGCCTCCTGCCAGGAAGCTGCACACATCACTTTCACTCACGTTTTATCAGCCAAGGTAAGTCCCATGGTTCTACATAACTCAAAGGATCAGGGAAGTGCAATCCTACCCTGTACCAAGGAGGAAGAGAAGCCAATCTTTTGGGGAAATCACTAGTAACTACCACAACGATGTAGTTCAGAGTCTCCCTGAGGCCATAGACTTTGGCAGGGCCACAGGTATACTACAAGAAGTCCATGAATCCACACTGGCTAAATGTACTGTCTACAGACCCACAAATTACTAATCGTTGGACAAATGCAATTCTTCTTGCAGTAGCTATAGATGTGTTTGTGCAGAATTTCAAATTATTATTGAATTCATAGTAGCTTTTAGTCTTAATGCATTTTTTCAAAGAACTTGCATTAAAATTACAACTATTATTATATTGAAGAAGGGTTTTGAAGTGAAAAAAAATTGTTCTTGCATTCAAGAAGGTTGGGAGCCACTGGATTAATGATTTACCTGACTCAGTGCAAGGAGTCATCCAGATGTTTTTCTCCTAGGTAGTATCCTTGATCATCCAGCATCTGGGATGTATGATGATGCTGAGAAAAGTCTCATGAATATTGAAAGAGTTGGTTAAAATATACACTCCACCTATGTACCACATATTACCGTTGCTACCATATAATTACGCATGAAGGTTTCATTCATCAATTTCTCCCACGCCCTCCAGAATCTATCGGAATATAAAGTTGCCTTTGAAACTGCAATGCAGTAGAGGCATTCTTTATTATGAAGAAATATGTAACTTCTTTTTGTACCTTTTAGATGAAATCAGTTGTAACTAAATAACTAATGTACCCAAATCTCTGTGGCCAACTCAGTAAAAATTAATTTGAATTAAGAAGTTGCTGCTTTTGGAATGTCCACCTGTAATTTACGGTTTCTGCTTGAGGGAGGGAGGAAGGGAGGAGCTTTGTTCTTAAATCTTTTGAGAGATATTCCATCGTGTTATTTGCTTTCTGCTTTTGAATCCACCCTGCATCCAGTTCCTTTCATTGGTGTTGGTTGAAAAGACGTTGAATACAACCAGTGTACTCTGAGGGGACACTCCCCCTGCACCTGTTCTTTTCTTCTGGTAAAGACTGGCCACAAATAAACCAAGTACGAGGAGGAGAATTCTTAGCTGTGTTCCCTACTTACCATTTTGTCAGTCTCTGGAATTTTCCTACACTATTGGCTATGCCATATGATATCCTGCAGAAATTCTTCACCCATGAGAATGTTCCCTAGGATTGGAACTCACCATCCACCTGCAAACGGCCTGATGATTCAAAAACAGTGTTCCTCTTTTGGATGGCTATTTACGGTTTTGAGAACTCCTGCCTGGGGTGTAGAAAGAGAGAGCAGTCCCATGAAATTGGCATCTTTGAATAATTTCCGCATCAGATGAAAATGAAGAATTTTCCAAATACAACTGGACATGCCACAAAGAGAAAAATAAACTGGAAAACAACTTAAGCCCTCCACTGCAGGTGTGTTGGCAAAAATTTCCATATAACTCACGTGGTTCCTGGCATGAAAGAAAATGTTTACACTGAGGTCTCTTGAAACAAGAAGAGGAATATTAAAGAATGCCCTCTAGAATTCTTTTTTAAAAAATTAGCTCTTATTTCTAATTATAAAGGTGATCTACAAATTGTAAAAATACTTGACAAGTACAGAAAATAATAAAAAGAAAATGCTTCCCCCAAGTAATCACATGAGCCAGAGATAATAACTGTTAACATTTTGCTTATATTTTTCCAACACTTTTTATCCATAAAAGACATATTTTATTCAGATTGTATAATACCAAATTTTGTGTTAAAGATACAAGATATATAGCCATAGATTCAACTTTACTGAGTTTATTATTGAAATAATTTGTCTTTATTGATTTTTAATGTACTTAATCAGGCAACAACCAAGAGTGGCAATATTAAAAACACCCAATCCAAAAATTAGTTGATAATTGTTTATTGTATTTTAATAGGTTTTGTTTTCTATATTTTAATGTTTAATATTTTAATGTACATGACCGTGGTACCTTTATTGTATATTTTAGCTCTAAAAAATCTTGAAGGTGTTTTACAAACTACAAAGCCTTTACAAACTATTTTTCTTGTCTGTCTAGCAAAGGGAGCTTATTTGGAGAAGAAAATGGAACGCAGAAGCTGTATTAAGGATTGTTACTTTTGCCAATATGGAATGACCTCCATTTCCTCATTTAATTTTTTTGATTTAAATTGTCCTTTGAGACTAATATTTTGTCCTTGCTTTATTTGATTTGATATTTACCCATTACATTTTTGTTTCTACTTTTTACATATGCTGTAGTTTTTTGGGGGCATGGTGCTGTATGTCTTGTAAAAGGAGAGAGTTGGGTTTCGTTTTTTAACCCAATCAGAGGCTTTATCTTTCACAAAGGTGTTAAACACTTTCACTTTTACTGATTGGAGCTGCACAATACACCTCCATCGTTCTGTTTATACTTATTTTTTCTTCCATGAAGTTTCTTTTTGCTCTGATTTTTCCTATGTGTACTGTTTTCATTGATATTTTCTCTTCTAGGACAGGGATTCTTAATCTTAGTTCTCAGAGACTCCGAATAGCAGGGCTTTCTAAGGATTCCCTGAAATTGTACAGTTCTCTGTGTGTGTGTGTGTGTGTGTGTGTACTCACCTGTGCACGTATACATGTCTGTATGAGCTTTTGACAAAAAGATCCACACCTCTCATTACATTCTACTCTCCTCAAATCTCCAATACATCCTCCACTGTCTTCACTTTTACCTGTTTAGAAAATAGAAGCAAGCGCAAGAGATTGACCCCACCCTCCCCATCTCATCTCCCAACCTGTTTTTGTGCCCACGGGCCTGAACGTTGTGGAAGTGGAACCAGCCTCTCCTTGGAGGTCCTTGGTCCAGTGAGAGTGGGAGGGTGGAGGATGTAGAAGGGGCACTGAGGATGACTGACTGTGAGTTCCGGGGGTGCAATAGAGCAGTGTCGGGGGCTGAAGAGGGGAGGGAGGGGGATGGTGTCAGCCAGGGCAGGTACGGGACCACTAGGCAGATGCATGAGGAAGAGTTGGGATCCAGTGGCAGCTCCCTTTTGCTTCCTGCCACTGCAAGTGTGGAGGCCAAGGGAGGGGTGATCATTAAAGAAGTGTTTTTCTGAAATTAAAAAGTACAGCCCCCACAGTGCTACCATCTTAAGAGGCTAATTTCTTGTTTTGGTAAAACCTTTCACAGATGCACATTTTGCATGTTCCAGGATGGTATTCATATTGTTCTAACAGATTGAACTTATTTGACATACCACTGAAGGACTTTTCCCACACTTCCATGGGGTTTTCAAAATTCTCATCATAATGGCTCTATGAGACTCCCTCCTATTTGATGGGCCATGCTGATTGCCTGAGCCATCCCCCCAGATGCTGGACACTTAGCTGGCCTTAACGTGTTTGGCATTACGCGATGGCACTGCCCGAACCCCGCTGAGCACACAGCTTCTCTGCAGATATCAGGGGCTGGCCTGGTGGGAACCACACCATGGCCCTGCTGCTGCCCTTCTAGTGCCAGCTTTGCTCCAGGACTTGGCCTGGCTCCCCTGCCACTCTTTCACTAGCAGCATGGACATGCAGAGCATCCTGCCTCAGTTGCTCAGTTTTCTGGGCTGAAGGAGGCCAGGGCCAGGCTTGAGCTCTGTCTGCAGTGGAGATGGGAGTGGCATGGGGTGGAGGCTGAAGTGTTTGGCTCCTGCTTAGGGAGGCAGGGCCCACAGAGCTGAGAATTTCCCAAACACAGCAAGAATGCAGCCAAAGTGCCAGGCAGGAAAGGATATGGCAAATGTTGAGTGGAGGCTATATAGGCGCAGGATACAGCCAGAAACAAAGGTGCACACAGCGTAGGTACGAGCTGGTTGACTTTGGGGCTAGGACATTTGAAAAATGTAAAAAGCTACCTTAATAGTCGGGAAATGGTATCTCAAGATATTTTATTTAATCATTAGAGAAGAAAACAATTTTTCCTCTTTTCTTTTTCTTGAGTTTCATTTGGCCTCTTGGGAATCCATTCATTCCTCATCTTGGAATCCCCAGTGCCTAGCAGAGTGCCTGACACATACTAGATGCTTGACAAATATTTGTTGTATGGATCGAATGACATTAAAAGAGACATTGATGTAGCTGGCAGAGCCTGTCCCCGCTGAGTTCCAGAGCTGCATGTCACTGCTTGCTGGGCATGGGCTCCCCACTCCCCACAACAATCCTCAAATGAAACTCAACATGAACAAATTCAAAATCATCACCTCCCCATCTCTGCCCCAGTCTCCTAGTACCTAGTCCTCAAATGCCTGGATGATTGTCATAGCCTCCTACTAGGCCATCTGCTCCCAGCCTCTTCCTACTCCACCATCCTTTCCTCTTTTAAGCCACCTTTCTTACATGCTGTTCTGATCATGTTACATTTCTGTTCTAATGTCTTTCCTGGTTCTCTATCATCTGCAGGCAGGAGCTCTAAATCCATAGTTTTTCTTAAAGGGTCTTTCAAAATCCACATTTATTACCCCTGTAGTTCCTTATCAAATCACTATCCTGGTGTCCCACCCCCAATCCTTGCACCATGCACCCTACACTCCAGCCACATGAAAAGCTCAGCGATGCCTGAGAACCCAAACCCACCATGCCTTTTTTGCATTGCTTATCTCATTTTGTCCACTTGGAATATTTCCACTTGCCTCGCTCAAGTTACTGACTTTTACTAAATCTGTGAGGTAGAAATTAAACACTCCTTCTCTGAACTTTTTCTCCTTTCTTCTCCTTTATTCCATCCTAGTTTCAACCCCACAGAATCAACTAATGCGAATCCCCTTAGCCCTTATATCTAGCACATATGTGGATATTCTCTGTGTGTGTGTGTGTCTGTCTCAGAACTCCTTGAGGGCTAGATGGATAAATAATTCATTTTTTCATCACTAGATTCTTGTTCAGTATCTGGAACACAGTCGGCACTGTGTTTTGTGTGATTTTGTAGAATTGAATGCCATGTCTTGGGTAACAATTTTACCTGTGGCAATACTCACGGGTTTTTCATCACCAATGTCTGTGTTCTCTTCTTCCATATACCCCAGATTGAGCTAAAAAGAAAATGCAAAGTCAAATGTTTCCCACACATTAGGCCCAGCATTCCTCTTTAACAAAGAAGAAAACTCTTCTGATTCTCTTTTTGAATGGCACATGACCTCTCAGGACAGAAAAAAAAAAAAGATTCCATTGTGTGGCAAAAGTCAGAAAAGCTTCACGCTGTCTGAATGCCAACCAGACAATCTGTGTTCCCAATCAGACCTACGATCCCCACACACAGGACGATGTTGGTTTGACCTCAGCAGAAATCAGATCTGCTCTACATGGTGATGATGATAGCAAACATATGGAATTGATTAAATGAATAAATAACCTTACTTAGTTTTGCATAAGAATATGTGGTACCCAGGTCAAAGATAATCCCTAATTTTTCTATGCATAATAGATTCCCAAGTGTAAACATCACCAGTAGCCTGAACCAAACTAGATGCTTTAAGTCAACAGTCAAAGGTGTGATTGTAAACTCGGAAATATTGACAATGTTTGTGAATATCACTTCTCTAAATTAGGTGAGAGGTCCACAGCTGATGTGGGTGCCTAATTTATCTGACATCTCAGTGTCGGGTCCTGGTCAGCCTCAGAAATTTGATCACAGCCTTCTTCCTACATCTCAACTGTAGATAATTTTTGTAGATGTTGTCTGCTGTCTTTTAATTTATAAATGTAGTGCAATGTCAAATAATCCATCAGAATCTAGTCATTCTCTGCCAAAATTCCTTTGGTCATGTCTCTCCTTTGAAGCCAGGGGCATTGAACAAAATTTGTTAAGGTCTCAAGGTTATTTCTGTCGATGGAAATTTTACTTCACTCTTTCATTTCACAAGATTTTAGGAGACATTTACTCAGTGATCACTGGTGTTGTTATCTGTATGCATTCCCTCTGTCTGAATCTGGCTGGTTAGGGTGCCAGGACCAAGAACCAGGGTAGCTTGGGCATGCGGGATTGGGAAGGTCTGAGTAGCAGGTCACAGGAAGAAGTCCAGGAGGGTATGATGTCAGAAAATGGACCAACAGCCACTGAACGAGATCAACATTACGAGGACTGGTGGTGAAATTCAGCAAGACTTCCTGTGGTTGGGTGAATTGCATCCCTCCATGATACGGTCTGGCTGTGTCCCCACCCAAATCTCATCTTGAATTGTAGCTCCCATAATTCCCAGTTGTTGTGGGAGGGACCTGGTAGGAGATAATTGAATCATTGGGGCAGTTTCCCCCATATTGTTCTCATGGTAGTGAATAATTCTCATAAGAGCTGATGGTTTTATAAGGGGAAATCTCTTTCGCTTGGTTCTCATTTTCTCTCTTCTCTGCCACCATGTAAGACATGCCTTTCGCCTTCCACCATGCTTGTGAGGCCTCCCCAGCCACATGGAACTGTGACTCCATTAAACCTCTTTTTCTTTATAAATTACCCAGTCTCAGGTTATGTCTTTATCCACAGCATGAAGATGGACTAATACACCCTAAAAGACATGTTCAGTCCTAACCCCTATCCCTGTGAATGTGGCCTTATTTGAAAATAGGTTTTTGCTGATGTAATTAAGTGAAGGATCACAAGACAAGATCATCCTGGATTTGGGTGGTCCCTGCATCCATGATGGGTGCCATTGAAAGAAAGGAGATGAAAAACTGAGACAGAGACACAGACGGGAAGGCCGCATGGAGACGGAAAAAGAGATTGGAGTGCTGTGTCTACAAGCCAAGGAGCACCCAGGGTTGCCAGCAACAGCCAGAAAGTAGACTAGAGGTGTGCAAGAGTCCCCCACAGAGGTTCCAGGGGGAACAACCCTGCGGATGCCTTGATTTCAGACCTCCAGGCTCCACACCTGCAAGAGAATAAAGTCACTAAGTTTTGGTAATTTGTTAGGGCGGCCCTAAGAAATGAATACACTCTTCCATGTACATACATACTTCCCACACACCAGCATGCTCAGAAATTCATGAGGGCAGGGCCTGAGTCTTGTTTACTCCATGGTCTCTAGTCCTACAGCAGTGCCTGGCATTTAGTAGGTGCTCAATCAGTATTTGTGGAATGAATGAATGAAATCTGTTCTGCCTGCTTCCCACTAAAACAGATTGAAATGTTAGAGGTGAAGAATGATAGGGCTTTTCCTACAGATTCTAAAAATATACACGCTTAGGATTGACCGTTTTTGAATATAAGAATCAGTGTTTAGAGAAGATTAGGTAAGATTTTATCATATTTAATTATGAAAACATATAAATAATTTAAAAAATTATTCTATTGTATTTTAGCTCAGGTACAATGTTGGAAGTGAGTAAGATAGGTTTATGACTTGGCTAGAATAAGACATTCATTCATTCATTTTTTTTTTCATTTAATCAGAAAATACAGTTGACCCTTCAAAAACATAGATTTGAACTGCACAGGTCCACATAAGTGGATTTTCTTCTACCTCTGCCACTCCAGAGACAGCAAGACCAACCCCTCCTCTTCTTCCTCCTCCTCAGCCTACTCAATGAGAAGACAATGAAGATGAGGACTTTTATGATAATATGCTTCCACTTAATGAATAGTAAATATATTTTATCTTCCTTAATAATTTTCATAATAACATAACATTTTCTTTTCTGTAGCTGACTTTATTGTAAGAATACAGTATATAAACATGTAACATACAAAATATGTGTCAATCAACTGTCTATGTTATTGTTAAGGCTTCTGGCCAACAGTGGGCTATCAGTAGAGAAGTTCTGTGGGAGTCAAAAGTTACATGCAAATTTCTGACTGCACGTGGTGGGAGGAGAGGGCAGTGCCCCTAACCCTGTGTTGTTCAAGGGTCAACGGTATTTCAAATATTCCTTAAGCACTATAGAAGTGGTGAGCGCTTTGCTCAGGGTATAGATCCAAGGCACAAAGAGTCAGAGACTTGTGGACCCTAACCAGAAGAGGAAACAGTTCATCAAATTGCTGTGCTAGTTTATCACTGCAAACATAGTAAGAGCACAAAAGGAGAAAACAGTGTGCTCTGGTCACAGGTAATTGCTTAGCGTATGTTCCTGCAACCCATCTGTAAAGTCAGTGGGGGCAGGGACCATTTCTCTTCTTGCTTCCCTCTATTTTGCTAGAGCTTAGCTCAGTTCATAATCCAGATATATTTTATTAAATAAGTAAATAAAGGTTATTGTTCTATCCTCTAGAATCCCAGGTACAGAACTTTTCTTCCTCTTCTAATCAACTTTGTTGTTGTTGTTTTGAGACAGAGTTTCACTCTGTTGCCCGGATTGGAGCGCAGTGGCATGATCTCAGCTCACTGCAACCTCTGTCTCTCAGGTTGAAGCACTTCTCCTGTCTCAGCCTCCCAAGTAGCTGGGACTACAAACATGTGCCAGTGCACCTGGCTAATTTTTGTATTTTTAGTAGAGACAGGGTTTCACCATGTTGAACAGGCTGATCTTGAACTCCTGACCTGAGGTGATCTGCCCACCTCGGCCTCCCAAAGTGTTGGGATTACAGGCATGAGCCACCACACCCAGCCCTAACTGACTTTCATCATAGGGAGAAAATGCATCCTTTTACCAGGATCAGAGATGCTGAATAAGCCAGCATCCCAGGCAGCCAAAAATCAATAAGAAGCCAAAAAAAAAAAAAAAGGCTGTTCTCAAGGACACGGCTTAGAGGTGAGGACAGTAGGCAGAGTAACAGGGTCTGGCTTCTTCACAGTGTAAGGAAACTTCATCTGGGGGAACCACCAGCATCCTGCCTGGCCATCTGCTGCGGCAGCCTCAGGCACCTGTTGAAACATGTGCTTACACAGAGCCCGTGTCTACAGGAACAACCACTGGGGGCTGGATGGCGTTTGCCAGTCAAAATAAAAGAATCATCGAGGCAAGGTTTTGATTAGCCACTGTTTAAAACATCTTGATTTTCTTTTGGCTTTGACGATATTAGTCAAAAAGTTTATGTGAATAATTCTCAATCTCTTGATGCCCTCATAAAGTACCTGTTGGGTGTAGGGTATAGTGCTCAGCCTAAAATAGCAGCTGAGATTTCTGTCCTCAAGTTAGCCTACAACTGGATAGGGGACAAGGCACTAGGGGACATTCACATCTCTTCTAACAGTACTCTTTCTCTCTTCTTCTCCTGTAAAGTGACACCTCCCCCCCCCCCACCCCTTAGTCCCTGTGCTTCTGAAGGATTTGACTTCACCCTCTGTTTGTGATTGGAACATGTGGCACAAATCAAGCCAATCAGCTCATCACATTGTCCTTTCCACGGTCAATGAGATTTTAGCTGGGAATGTGGCACCAAAATCTCCCTGTCTCCTATTGCATGGGAAGATGGAAGGACAGAATCTTGGGAGCGACTGGCAGCCTCCTTATGCCTAGGAGGGACCACAGAATTATTTCAACATCAAAGTTACGGAACTGAGAAATGGAAAGGAAAACTGGGTCTCAGGCACAGCACTTGAACCGTGGATCAAGCCAACAACCATCCTGAACTCTGTTCAGTTACAAGAACCAACAATTTTCCTCCCTCCCTCCCTCTGTCCCTCCTTTCCTTCTTTCCTTCCTTTTTTTTTTTTTTTTTTGTTTAACCCAGTTTGGTTTGCACTTTTTGTCATTTGCAACTGAAAGAATCTTAAATGACACAGAGTCACTATAAAAAGGATGTTGGCAAGAAGTGCCTGAGGTCAAGAGAGTAGCCAGGATGGGCTACAGATAGAATAACAGAAGAGGCAGAAAAAGAACATCCTGCGCTCAGCCAGCTGTGCTCATGAGTAGAACAGTGTGACTGAAGGACAGCTCAGAGGGCAGAGGTGGGAAACGATTAAGGCTGATGCCAATTCAGTGAGTGGCTGATGCCAGTTCATTGAATGGCTGAATGATGAGTTTGGAATTTAACCTGTGGACCTTGAGGAGCCCTTGGATCTTTTGTGCTGAGAAATGACCTGATGAGGAGGAAATGTTTCCTTAAGGATCATCAATTTTGTCAATCAGCTCTTCAGGCCAGGCTGGCTTGAAAGGCAAGTGAATGCTTTGTTTGCTTAACCATCTTTTTTAGAGGCTTTTAGCACATCAGAGAATACTTTAAATTGTACTTGTTCCCTTTGGTGACAGAAGAGCAAACACAGCAAGGAACCCTGACCTTGCTCACTGAGGACAAAGAGCCAGGTGAATACACCATTAGCCCCCAAAGAAGATTGGCTGCAGCCTCTTAATAACCATCTAGGCTGCTTTGAAATTTTTCAGGTCTAACAACCAACCACTAGGCTGACTGTGTGTGAATCCTAGTCTTGAAAGTTTTTCTAGGACAAAGGGACATCAACCAGGGAAATGACCCAGATGGTAGCATCTTTAATAAGTTAAAGGATCCTTAAATAAGAGCTTCTCAATGCCTCTTTCCCAGAAGAACATAGAAGGTATGTTTTGGGCGCTTGTGGCTCAAACATACCTGATTAAAACCAGACCTACAACTTGTCTTTAGAACAGTCCTAAGTGAGTTGACTATCTCTACATAGTCCTGCTTATAAACTGGGGGCAGAAGTAGAAAAATCAAAGGGAATGTTTTAATTCCCTTTTAGAAGATCTGTAGACTCTCTGACTCCACCATTGGGGTAATTATCTTTCAACAGCAATTAATTTCAAAGTTATAAAACATATGAATAAGTGTTCTTTTTTCTGTGTAGTTTTCATTTTAATATACCATTACAAATAGTGAGAAAAAGGCCTGCTTGAAGATAAAATTCCAAAGAGGAGGAAGTTATTTCAGAGGGACTGTCTAAAATTTTGTAGGGTTTTAAGGACAACATGAGACTCACAATGGTATTATGTGAAAAAATGCCAGAACATCTGTTATGTTAAGAATAACAACAAAACCAAAATAAATCTCTAGTGAAGAAAAACCTCGTAATAGATTATTGTGGGGCTTCTGCCTTATTCAAAGGGAAACTGGCAAAAGCACTGCAGTGGGAATATGACAGGGAAAAAGTAATAATATGATATGAATGAAGTGATGCCAACTTTTAGGGTCTGCTAGCTCAGGCCTCTCATGCTTGGCATATTTGTTCAAGGAGTCCTCAGTTACCCCAGCCAGCTCCCAAGGAAACCCACTGTCAGTCACATACAACTTTGTTCTTCTGTGTTTTCTTCATTGTTTTCAATATAAGCATTTTTTTTCTATTAATAAGAAAAGCGTGATCTGATTGGTGACCAAAAAAAAAACAAAAAACCCACGTTGTCAAGTCAGTTTCCCTTCCTTCATTTTAATGCGTAGCCATGCTATTTGAGATGAAAAGACTTTAATCTGGCTAGATATTAAGAAATAAACAGACGAAATGCTAAAATCTTAGCAAATGTTTAAAATCCAGATTGGCTCAATTTGATTTATAAGGAAGTTTTTGAATAATTTTCAAAATGCAGCTAATACAAGCAAACTTTCATATCCTCAGGAAATAAAATGCCCCTGTTCTGGCTGAATCTGAGAAATCTTAGCAGCATTGCAATGCATTTAGAGTTTTGTGCAAATTTAAAACACTGTACTGTGGAGGGTATAAATCAGTCTAAAGAGTAACAAAGTGATACATTCCTTACATCTTTTTTTTTTAATTTATTTTATTTTATTTTTTTGACAGAGTCGCACTCTGTCACCCAGGCTGCAGTGCAGTGTCACGATCTCGGCTCACTGCAAGCTCCGCCTCCCGAGTTCATGCCATTCTCCTGCCTCAGCCTCCCGAGTAGCTGGGACTACAGGCGCCCACCACCACGCCTGGCTAATTTTTGTATGTATATT
The DNA here is from genome assembly GCF_028885655.2 of Pongo abelii. Classification (NCBI taxonomy): domain Eukaryota; kingdom Metazoa; phylum Chordata; class Mammalia; order Primates; family Hominidae; genus Pongo; species Pongo abelii. The sequence continues at coordinate 124,935,883 of NC_071993.2, read as the reverse complement.
TTTCCTAGAGACGGGGTTTCACCGTGTTAGCCGGGATGGTCTCGATCTCCTGACCTCGTGATCTGCCCGCCTCGGCCTCCCAAAGTGCTGGGATTACAGCTTACATCTTAAAACACAAAAACCTCTTTAAATAATTGGTTACTGAGCATCGGGCAACTCTAAGTCAAATGTGAGGACGTGATGTTGTGCCACTTTTAATGTACAGATAGTATGTCCCTTTTGGAACAGAGTAGCTGCTATCTCAAAAATTTAGTAAATCTACATAAGAGAAGAATACCTAAAAGATCTCCAAAGAAATTTGTCACACATTATGAAAAGGAGGAGTCATAATGGGTTCTGTGTTTTTGATCTAGAGTATTCTGGCGATCTAACCCCGGCTGCTCTCTCCAAACTCATCTCAGTTCACGGGTGCCCCGGCTCCCTGGCTCCCCAACCTTTAAGACACACTGACTTTCTATTGGTTTCTTTTATGTGTCAAGTTTTCCTGCTACTCTCTCCGTCTGGAATGTTCCTTCCCACTCAACTCTTCATGACTGGCTTTTTCAAGACTTATGTTGTGTATGTCTTCTGGACATTTCTCCCCACTTCTTTTGATAACAAAAATACGAATCTTCATTGAGAGGACGAGCCTGCAACCCTCAGCCTCTGAGATTTTGAAGGAAAAGGCCGAACCCTTTCCCTGAAGCTGAAGGCACATGACTTAGCTACTGCCACAGTGATTGGTTCAAAGATTGACATGTGACTTATGACAGGCCAATCAGGGCCAGCCCCTGAAGTCACTCTGAAGCCAATGAGAAAGAGGCACTCCTTTACTTCCCTCCCTTCCTTCTTTCCTTTTTCTCTCCGTCTCCCTCCCTCTCTCTTCCTGTGTGTCTTTCTCAATTTCACCCTCTCTCCCTCTCCCTCCCTTCCTTTCTTTCTTTCTTTTAACTGGTTTGAATTTACTTTTTGTCACTTGCAAACTAAATATTATGGACTGATGAGCTTCCTCAAAGGGGACACTTCTGAGTACAATATCAAGCAATTGCCTGTCCCCTTCTCATTATTTTCTTAGCAGGCTGAGTTTTTAAAATAGCTCTAACCACAGTTTGAAATTACGTTGTAATTCTTACATGGATTTCAGAATTGTCATTTCTAGACACAGCCTAGGCAATTCCTTTACTGACCACCCTTTGAGAAATATTTTCACTATTGCTAAGGTATACGTTCATTTAGTATACAACGGGGAGTTTAAAGACATTTTCCTAAGAAAAGCCGAAGTCTGAGAGCGTAGAGAGGGCAGGCACCAGCATTTCCAATAAACAAGAGAAATCTTTTTCCTGTTTTCCCTTGACACAACTTCTTTCTGCCTCAGCTCTATCATTTCTCTAATGATCACTCTTAGAAATCCTTGGGTCCCTGGCTTTTTAAAAGTCCTTCCAGAGAAACTCAGAAATGCCAGGGTCATTTTCCTCTGTTATCCAAAAGAAGAAGGGGTAAAGAGTGCCTGAATTTATGAATGAGTGTCATGAAAACCAATAGAGATGTTTAACGTGAAGGATTAGTTTTTTCTAGTCCTTTCCCTAGCAGACATCACCAATCATGGCACCAGACATCACTAATCAATCACAACATTCATCTCCTCTGAGTCCAGGTATGGCCCCAGATCCCCTCTCATTCCAAGCAGCCAGCACCAATGAACTAGATTTGACAATGTGAGTGAAAACTATTTCCCAGGTATATCAACTGGGACAGGGACTGGGGAGCTGAGGTGAAGCAAGTGTAAGAGAGTTACTTTCTTCTAGATGAAGTAGAACCATTTAAAGGGTCACCCCTTTTAAGGATAACTTTACTTACCAGCTTGCCTGTGTTGAAAATAAACAGAAACCCAACACTTTCAGGGGAATGATATTATCACTGTCAGCTCCTTCCCTTGGGGTAGTTAAAACTCTGGGGCGCTAGAAGTAACTTGATGACTTTTGATAGGGAAAGTACTGGGTAACATTTATTAACATATTTAGCTCAATTTTACTAATGGTATGGGGGGCCTTTGTGAGCTGAGGGGGGCTTCTCCCTTTAGCTAAATTCATTAACTACTGTGGTTTCAAAGAAAATCAGGGAATTTGCATCCTTAAACAGGAGGTAGCTACTACATTACCTCTGAGATCAGGATCTCATTAAGATACAATAGCACATCTTGAAAATTGTCTCACCAAATTGACATTTCTCTGAACTCAGCTTTTGGCTCAAAAATGTCACACATGCTAAAACTCACTTGAAAGTATATTAAATTCCAAGACACTGCTGTTGGTTAGAGAGGTGGGTGCCTACGAGCCAGCTGATTCTGGGATCCAGAGCTCTGGTTCCAACCACAGCATTATTGAGCACTTCATCAGGGCACAGATAATTTCTCTCAAACACTAGCCGATCAGATAACTTTCTTATAACATGTTGGGAAGTGGGGGGTGGGCAGGGCTGGCAGTAAATCCAGCCCTTCCAGAGGCATGGACCACACTTTACAGTGTTAGTGTTTGAAATAGAAAAACAAATCCCCTGAACAGGCAAACAACAAAAGCCCCCTTGTCACTTTCTATAATGTTGTAAACATTGCATTAGGACGTTGCATTAGGATGTGTTTTCTGTTAAGAGCAAAGCTGGAGGGGGGATTACAACGACACTGATCAACCGTTTAGTAAATTTCAAGCAGGAAATGGCTCAAGTTGTGAAATCCATCACGTTTGTCTTTCAAAGAGAGACATTTTCCCCAATCAGCCACACCAAAAACCTGTGAGATGTGTGTACACACACACACACACACACAAATATATATAGAAGGCATGGAAGGAAACACAGTTCCTTCTGCCACACAAACACACAAATATTAAAGTGATCATCTTGTGGGTGGGGACCTGGATAGGAATGATGCCTGAAGAAGACTTTGGTCATTTTCATACTTCTGTTTTTCTCAAGGAAAACGGACACATTGTGAGTCGTGACATTAAAAATGTAAAAATATTCTCTATGATCTTCAGATGGACATGTTAGATCTAAACATACCCTTTTTGTGGCATCATCCTGGGTTTTACAGGAAATGGAAAAGATATTGCATCTACAAATTACATCACATGACAAAGAGAGGAGTGAGTGGCAGGAAGTCAGGCTGGCTGGGTGTGGTGAAGGCAGCTTGAAAACCAGGCAGAGAGTTGAACTCCTCTCTCTTAAGCTGTGCGGTTCCTGTGGAGAAGGAGAGAGGAGTATCTGGCAAGGGTGGTATATGAGACTGATCATTCTACAAGCAGCTGTGGGCTGTGGCTGGGATCAGAAAGCCCACATAGAGAGTCCTGGCAGGACTTGATGAGGGCCTGTGTCAAGCAGCAGGATAGAGGAGAGAGGAGAATGGATGGATGTGAGAGATATGTCCAGGTAGTTGTCTGGGTAAGACTCAAAGCTGACACCCTGGTTGTGAGTCTAAGAGACATGGAGACGGAGCGATGCCATCTAATCCAACCATGTGGGAAAGGGGAGCCTCTGGGAGTTTAGTAGGAAGGAAAGCCAGTGAGGAAACCAAACAGGGGCATTTAGGAAGCCCTTGGAAGAGTTATGGGTCTCACAGGCAGGAGTCTTGGAATGAGTGATTTGGGGAGGTTTATCAGCAGTTCCGTTCTACAGAGAGATCATGGAGAAAAGACAGAGACTTTTGTCTCCAAATACCAAGATCTAAACTCATGCTAGTAAGTCCCTGTTGCAGTAGCTAGGTAGTAGAAATGTTGACTTAATTTGTTGATATGCCAATTCCCCAAAGCTTAATGGGTCAATGCTTCAAAACTAAGATAGGACTAGCCTTCTCAAAAGTCTGCTAAAGTAGTGCTTCAGTCTATGACAAGAGTAAGCTGACAATTGGCTGAAGATGGGTGGGAATATATTTATGTGTATAAATACACACACATACATATACATATATTTTAAAATCAACACTGTATAGGTTAATCAAATACAGCTATAAAAATGCCCCATATTTTCTTCCCTCTGAAGTAATAATACAGCACATTTTATAGCATTAATCTTCAGGATTACTCAAACTTCATTAGATGCCATTTCCAGTTAGGAAGGGGAAGGAGGGTAAAAGCCAGACACATGACATTTCTGCTTGCTCAGTGAACAATTGAGATATCCGAGGTCTTATTCATATATTTTACTCTCATGAAATCAGTTGAGCTCATTGCTTAAACTGTCAAGTCTGTAGGTTATGTATGTATTTAAGAGACTTAAATATTTATCAGTATTTTTATTGAGTCATCTGAAAAATTGACTTGTACAGCTGAATATCCTTGGGGGACAGAGTCCTGCCCACCCCAAATGAACTAGGAATATTCCCCCATTTCCTCCTTTGCCCCATCTCTACCTTAACCCTTACCAAGAAGTACATGTTTCTGAAGAAAAAGCCTCAAGGATGTCAAATATGATATTATATTATCTCTGATGAGAAACATAAGGTGGGGGGAGTGGCACAGTGGCTCACGCCTGTAATCTCAGCATTTTGGGAGGCCCAGGCAGGAGGGTTGCTTGAACCAAGGAGTTCAAGACCAGCCTGGGCAACATGGTGAAACCCCATCTCTACCAAAAAAAAAAAAAAAAAAAAAAAAAATTAGCCAGGCGCAGTGGAGCACACCTGTGGTCCCAGCCACTTGGGAGGCCAAAGCAGGAGGTTCACTTGAGCCTAGGAGGTCGAGGCTGCAGTAAGCCATGATCATGCCATTGCACTCCAGCCTGGGCAGCAGAAAGAGACCCTGTCTCAAAACTAAAAAGCAAAACAAAACAAAAAATGAAGGTTGGTCGGGGGGGAGGGTGGTGGGGGGGTGCCTGAGGCAGACATTCTATGCTAAAGCTGAGGTAAAGCTGCTAAAAGCTGCTCTTTCTCCTTTCTCTCTCAAGCAGAATGATTCTAATTGTGAAGACAGCTCTATTTTCATATATATTTGCTTTGTAAACCTTTGGTAGATACAATATTATTTCAAATGATGTAATATACACTAGGTGATAAAACTAAATTAGCACCTATTCTATTTAGCCATCACTGCATTTAATACAAAGATTACGGTGACTCTATAGACCCACACCTTTGCGTCTGAGTACATCCATGCACTTAAGGCTAAGACATTAATGAAAAGCCTACAGCCCAGTAAGCATGCTCAGATAAAAATAGTTGTCATCTCTTAAGTGCCTACTATATGCCAGATATGTACAAGATATTTTATAGCCATTATCTCATTTTATAGCACAGCTATTTTAAGGTAGACGTCTCCCTTTTTTTTTCTTTTTTTTTCCATATGAGCTCCAACTGGTTAGCTGACTTACTCAAGATCACACAGCTGGTGAGTGTCAGGACAAAGATTCAATTCTGGGTCTAGGCAGAATAAGCCATGCTCTTTTTGTTTGTTTGCTTTTTTGAGACAGAGTCTTGCTCTGTCTCCCAGGCTGGAGTGTGCTGTGGCATGATCTCAGCTCACTGCAACCTCCACCTCCCAGGTCCAATTGATTCTCCTGCCTCAGCCTCAGCCTCCTGAGTAGCTGGGATTACAGGCATGCACCACCACGCCTGGCTAATTTTTGTATTTTTAGTAGAGACGGGGTTTCACCATGTTGGCCAGGCAGGTCTCGAACTCCTGACCTCGTGGTCCACACGCCTCAGCCTCCCAAAGTGCTGGGATTACAGGCGTGAGCCACTGCGCCCTGCCCATGCTCTTTTATCTCCCTTCCCCACCTCCCCACCACATTGTAAGGAGGAATTTCCCAAGCACCGATAAGCTTGTTACTACCTGCAGTTGACTGTCTAACATTTCCAGTTGCTTCCAGTGAGACCATGCCAAGAACGTAACACATCCTTGAACAATGGTTTTAGACCATATTTCCCAAAGTTTGTTCAGTAAGGTGACTTCCCCATCAACATACTCTTAACTGTTAGCAGAGTGAAGAGCCATTATCAGGTAAGGGAAGGTTTCTAGAGATTCCACCATCACAGATGCTCTTTGCCTTTCAGCTGATTCTCTAAGGCTACAGTGGTGGTCTCCATCCACAGTGACCGTCTCATTCTCCTTGTCTTTTTTCTTTTTTTTCCAGAAGAAATAGAACATACCCATTTCTAATGGGTGTTAACCTTTTCTAGACTTGAGCCTATTTGTAAAAGCACACAGCACCATGAGATGGCCAGAAACCAAGAAAAATCTCAGTCCTTTATTACATTTGCTTAGTGATCAAGGATTCCTAACTAGACGTTTCTTCCTGCATTGGTTGTTTGCATTGGATATGCAAATCTCTGTTCCCAGGCCAGTCTTGAATATATTTACAAGGTTATGGATGTCCATTATTCACTTAAGTATAGATTAGGAATACCGACAAATACTTTTATTCAAAGAGTTAGATCATTTTCAGATCACTCTTCATTCTAGGACTTAACCTTCCTCTACTCCCAACAACTTTCAAGTACGCATTCCCACAAACCCAGAGTTTCATAAAAATGTACTAAATAACCTTAAAGCCCTTTATGAATAATTATGAGTTTTTAAGTTTTTGTGAATCTGCATATTAATTCTGTCCCATAAATAAAACATGAAGCAAAAATCCAGCGTGTTGAGTGTCAGGGGGATAGAAGAAAAGAAGGAAGGATAATTATCAGTTTAATGTGGGAACATACTTAACCTAAAAGATTACCTCCAAAATTGGTGACATCCGAAGTATATAGAATGTACAAGGATGTTTTCATTTAAGTAAAAGGAGGAAAAGCTTTATATTAAGTTTCTGCCATTTCCAGAGCTCTCTCAACAGCCCATGTTTGAAAATGCAATTGTAAAAATTTGTATTTGCTAGGGATTAGGCTTTCTCACTTATTCAGTGTCTTTCATCTCTAAGCATTGTATGCCTTGTTGCCATATAATTCACATTTTCCTACTTGGTGTGTACGATTTGGTTATCTATCTATAATTACAGGTTTTCTTGGGGGGTGTTAATGAGATGTCATTGGTAACCAAATTAACTCCATTTTTCTCACTCTCAGACCTTATGCATGGAAAGGGCAGAAAGAAGCAGAGCTGGTGCCCAGAGAATTCCGTGTCACTCGTGCCAGCAGTTCCTGGGGTGGGCATATGGCAACCAAAGTGGAGCGGGTGGGGATCCATGAATGTCTCCTCTAGAACATGATGCCCATGGGTGGTGCCATTTTCATACCTTTAACCAGTTTGCAAATAAGGGAGCTGATGACTAACCCAAGGCTCTGTGGGCCCACCATGCCTGTTTGATCATTAAAACCAACCTGACTAAGGTATCTAACTCTGAAATGCATTTTTTCTATCCCTCTGAAGCTCATCATGTTTATAAATGTCATCTGTGAAGAGCTTGAAATCCTCCACAACTTGCACTAATCATGATTGCTTTCAGGCCTTTTTTTTTTTTTTTTTTTTTTTTTTTTTTTTGAGACAGTGTCTCCCTCTGTCACACCCAGGCTGAAGTGCAGTAGTGTGATCACAGCTCACTGCAACCTTGAACTCCTGGGCTAAAGGGATCCTCCTACCTCAGCCTCCCAAGTAGCTGGGATTACAGGTGTGTGTCACCACACCTGGCTAATTTTTAATTTTTCTGTAGAGACTGGGTCTCACTCTGTTGCCCAGGCTGGTCCTGAATTCCTGGACTCAAGAGATCCTCCTACCTCAGCCTCCCTTACTGCTGGGATTACAGGTGTGAGCTACCACCCTGGCCCTACCTCCATGCTTAATACTGGTTTTTGTCAAACAGGTGCTATCACCTGAGGTGGCTCCAAGCTGCCTGCCCCAGGACTTCTGATCCCCAGAGTCACATGGGGTGGAAATGGGTTTTGCCCAGGGCATTCTGCTGCTTGGTTGGTTGAAAACATTTCCAAAGATTTTTTGAAAGTTTGGAAAGGGCTAGCCAAGTGATGGTAATGGTACTATGGACCCCATAATTACTGAAAATGTTTCTTTAAAGGCATTTCTACTTAAAATGTCATTTTTATTTTCCATTTCCAGATTCCCACAGAACTGGTTGGGGCAGGTGCTAGGAAGGTCCTGTTGTAGGTGGGGACACCAAGACATGGAATTTGACACTCTATCACTAGTCTGTAGAGTGTAGAACACCTTTCTGTTCTCTTTGCTTTTTTCCCTCTCTTCCTCTCCTATGTTTTTCTTACCCAACTATGAGGAACTGGGATGCTTTAAAGTTTGTGGAAAGGATAGTTTCAAATAACACACAGACCAATGACTCAGTTTCACCAATTCTGCCTGCCCCCTGCAGAAAGACACATTCTCTATTCAGTTGAACAGCCAAGACAGAATCAATATAGAAATTCGTACCCACTGGGAATTTCTCACAAGAAACCATCAAAATGGTGATTTAATGTTAAAGCTCAACAAATTATACTCAAGGTTGACAAGAGGAGCATGAAGTTTGACCTGATTTCAAAATGGGTTCGATTCCCACCACTGCTCCATACTACCTGAGCACAGAGGGCATGTTACTTAACTTCTTGGAGCTTCAGTTTCTTTATCTGTCAAATGGGGATGTTTTGAAGAGCATTATGGGGACTAGAGGTTAAGTATGTAAGCATGTGACCTGTGTGTACCCCTGCCACCTCTCTGAAAGGGTTGTGTGTTCTCTGTTATGGTTACTTCTGGTGGAGTTCCCTAATGAGAGACAAGGCCTTTTCCTTAAAAACAGGATGATAGTTTAATTGTTCCATTTATTTATTTTTGAAGACTTAAATTCCTGGCATTGGGCTTGGTGTGTGAGAAGTTCAAAGTAGAATTAGACGAAGTTTCTTGCCTCTGTGAGCTTACAGGTTAGCCAAGGAGACAGAGACACACAGAATCCATACACGCCAGTGGCCAGAAGTTTAAACCCATTGAGACTAGAAATATAAGTTCTGCTTTGTGAGACTGGAGAAGGCTGGGTTGAAGACAGCACCTTCAATTGAGTCTTGAAGCCTGAGCCGGGTTTCCCAGGTGGGAGAAGGGGAGAGGGGAATTTGGCAAAGAACACAGAGGAGCAAAGTCGCCGAGGTGCACAAGTCCAGGCTCTGGAGGGAGCATCTCATGTTCCCTCATCCACACCTTCATTCTACAGACACAGACTGAGCCCCTATTGGGTACTGGGCCTTGCTCTGTCTCCTGGAATGCAGCAAGCAAGGTCTTTGTTCTCAGGGAGTTTAGGGTCCAGTGGAATGCCAGACAGTGAACAAGCACCAGGAGACACAACAAAGACAGGGAATGAACTAACCTTGGGTGATGAAGCAAGGGAGACTGGGGTCTGCCTCAGGTGACCGTGCAATCTGTGAAAAGTGTCATTTCAGCTGAGACCTACTTGGATGATAAGTAGGGGTAAGATCCAGGGAAAGGGGATTCCAGGAAGAAGTAATAGCAAAGAACAGAGAGAAGGATAAATATCTTCATCCGTTTCAAGACTGGGACCTAGGGAAATTCTGTGTAGAAGAAGGAAAAAAGGGTATCCCTGACTGATCCTGAAATCCAGAAGGAGTTAGAAGTTTGAAATTTGGGAGAAATCATCTTTCTGGCAACTCCTTACAACTGTCAAGCAACAACCAATAATTTTCACTACCTCCCTTCCACTAGTTAGAAAGTGGTAAACTGTTTGTCACTAATCTTGAAAGTTCATAGAATGCACAGCAGATTCAAACTACTCATAGGCACCAGTGAATTCTACCTGTTGAGAATATGAATATGCAAAAGTGGGATGAGCCAGGATATTGTCCAAATTCAGAGAATCTATTTTATAGAATGATAATTCCTTTGAATTTCACAATAGCCATTCTATACTTTTTTGTTTTTAAGCAAGGCTTTAGTATAGATCAATACTGGGCAACACCAGGTCTCTTCAGTGAGTGAGTTGCCAATTCATTAGCAAAAAGGAAGGTTTTTAAGGATCTGGGTTGAGAAGAGAGTTTGGAATTTTGACTAGAAGTACCTTTCCTACCCAGGTGAGGGGAATGACAGCAGGTGGAGTAAAGAAGCATGCATCTTAATAGAAACCTTTTTTAAAAATCATGCTTTTGTTTATAAAATCTGTCTATTAACAGCTAGAAATAGACAATAACATTTCTTCTTTGAGCTGTATTATTGTTTTCATTGCAGAAATCACCATTTTATTGACAGCACACAAATCGTACTTGGGCTGTTTTTTCTCTTTGTATTCTAAGATAAATCTTAGGTGATGAAACTTCGGTTTTGTAGACATTTTTAAGCTGTAATGAATTGCAAAGGCTATGCTCAGGACCCACCCCCCCAACCCAAAAGCAACATGCTTGCCACTGTCACATTAAAACAAAATCCGAAATGCATTACATAACTCAATCAACAAATATTGTGCTTCATTTGGAAGGATCTGAAGCCGTATTTCTCCCTCTGAATTGCGGTATTTTCAGCTAGACCTCGTGGTTAACAGCTTAAGTTAATTCTGCCATGTGTCAGACATACATAAACGCATGGACGTTATATTACAAACTCAGCTGCAGTTTAAATTATTGGGTAAACTCTTTTCACGGAGCTCCAACACAACAAAATCCACAACAAAAATAGCAGGCCAGCTGCCCACGCTACCAGAAGAGACCCTCATTAGATGTCATTTGCATTCCATTAACCACCAAGCAGTGGGTCAGTCATTGCCTGTCAGACGTTCAACTCATTCTTTTTGTGTTAATTAGCAGAGAAAGAAGGAGTTAATGAAGATCTTATGATCTGTGATGACTCATCTGGTTGTTTGAGCCGAATCACCACTCTGGGCCACTTCGTCGGACCCAGCTCGGGCGGCTCGGAGCAGGAGAGGGAGGCTGCTGAGGGGCGCTCTCAGGGGTCTTTGGCGTGGTGGGCTTTGTTAGCTCAAGATTAGAAGGAGTTAATTGCTTCAAGATTGCTGGGAGATTAGGTTACTGGGTAGGATGTATCTATGTAAGCATATGTCAGCGCTAGTTAGAAGATAGGAGACGCTTATTTTAATAAACTTATGAAAAGAAGAATTAATTTGTCATTACATTGAAAATCTTATTTTATTAACTTAATTTGAAAATGTAAAGCTGTCTGAAATGCCGGTTTTTCACTCACTTTCCTTCTGAATATGTATGAATCACAGATTAGTTGATGTGTAACACTGGTCATCCAGGTTTTTTTCCTGGACTTTTTCCCCCAAATCAGTTTGCTGGTGGTGTCTTACTCCAGGGGAGTGGGCTGGTTACCATGAGCCCTGGGTTCTTTCTCCGTAGTGAGTTGCATGTGGCCTCCAGGAGACTCCTTGGCAATTCTGCCAAGAGAAGAGAAGGACCTGCTTCTCTCTGCCTTGCTTCCTCCCCTCTGAGTGCTGTTCGTATACAAATGCTGTTTGTATTTGGGGCCCATGAACAGGATGGGGCAGAGACTGTGGGAGAAACCCCAAGGACCCTTCTCTGAACTGGCACCATCGAAGGTGTTTTCCAAATGCTCAGTTTACATTTCATAGTTGAGGCAAATGACCTCGCAAGGCAGGCTGTTCCAAATTGTCCTCATCTCCTAGAATCTTACAGGAGAATATAGGAGAAGGAGGCCTGTTTATTCAGCATTTACTATGTGCCAAGGACTATTCTAAGCACTTTGTTCTTAGTTCCCTTTTAAATCTTTACCACAAACATATACGATAAGGACTCTTAATTATGTCCATTTTTCAGGGGAAGAAACTGAGGCACAGGGAGATTCAGTAACTTGCCCAAGGGAACATAGTAAGAAGTGTCACCCATCCACCCCAGAGCCCTCCCTCACCAGTACACCGCTGTGTGTCTGTGACATAATTGAGGGAGCTTGGCTGTGTGACATCGGGAAGGGTGGGTGATGGCGGTAGTGACTCAGAGAGCTCATTCTCTGTCTAAACAGGGCAAGGGCTGTCCCAGCAGAACGTGGCCAGGTGGGGTGAATGTGGGCCTAGTGTCAAAAAAGCTTCTGAGGTTTTTGGTTTTATTTCTCCAACGAGGTTAAAAACCTGAAGTTTTCAATGAAATCTCCAGATTTTAAAATATTTTTCTGAATTAAAAAAACATACTGTGTAGGTCAAACAAGAAAGTTCTGGGGACAACTATTGGTGACCCTTGTGGAAGGTGGGAAGCCCTTTGAGATAAGTTTTCCCTCCAAAGTACCTTGTACGTAGGTACCCAGTAGTAACAGTCGGATACATCAGTGAATCCAGAAATAGGTCGCTGGCCCCATGGGCACATCAAACCACTGAGTTACAGAGAGTCGTCACCTCGTCACCCAGTGACTTCGACTCCCTGTACCCAGAATCCCTTTATCAGATCAGCCAAATGACCCATATCCAATCTGACCGTTCTTGCGGAAGACAGCGTGTTTGGATTATGGTGATTATGATTTCAGTAGAAAAAATTTGAACCCTCTTCCTGGACCACTTACAGGGTCCCCTTTCCTGACTGGGGTTAATATGAATTGGGCCAAAAATAATCTTTAAAATATTCAACAACTATATAGCCAAAGAAGTGGTAACACCTGGCTCAGCAGGGCCTCTGAGACCCTGCCACAACACGGCAGCCTCTCCGTTGGACAGTGCCCTGACATTCTGTTGTTAAATATTTTTAACATCATCTCTCCAAAACAGTTTTAAATACAAAGAAAAAAGGTGCATGATGATGACTTGGGGCCCTCTGTCGTCATTATAACTAAAGTTACAGCTCAAATTTTGAGAATCCTGTGATAAGGATGTATAAGCATTGTTTAATTTTGTAAACACTATAAAGTGGGTATTTTAATATTATTATCATGATCCCATTTTACAGTCGAGGGAACTGGGTTACTTCTCAAGATGACACATCTGGTACACTAATTTGAGAAAAAAAATCAACCTTGCCGCCTACAAAACCCAAGCAAGCCCCTATGCAACTTTTTCTATAAAAGGCCAGACACGTGGGCCATGGGGGTCTCTGTTGTGACTGCACGATTCTGCTGTGTAGTACAAAAACAGTGATAAACAATCTGTAAACAAATAGGCCTGGCTGTGCCCCAATAAAACTTTATTTTGGGTGTTTTTTTGTTTTGTTTTTATTTTGAGATGGGGTCTCACTCTGTTGCCCAGGCTAGAGTGCAATGGTGCAATCATGGCTCACTGCAGCCTCTATCTCCCAGGTTCAAGTGATTCTCCCACCTCAGCCTCCCAAGTAGCTGGGACCACAGGCACGTGCCACCATTCCCAGCTAATTTTATTATTTGTAGAGATAAGGTCTTGCTATGTTGCCCAGGCTGGTCTTGGACTCCTGGCCTCAAGCAATCCTCCTTTCTCAGCCTCCCAAGCTGCTGGGATAACAGGCATGAGCCACTGCACCCGGCCTAAAACTTTATGTATGCATGTATGTACTTATTTATTTATTTTTGAGATGGAGTCTAGCTCTATCACCCAGGCTGGAGTGCAGTGGTGCGATCTTGGCTCACTGCAACTTCCGCCTGCCAGGCTCAAGCAATTCTTCTGCCTCAGCATCCGGAGTAGCTGAGATTACAGGCACATGGCTAATTTTTGTATTTTAGTAGAAATGGGGTTTCACCATGTTGCCCAGGCTAGTCTCAAACTCCTGACCTCAGGTGATCCACCTGCGTCGGCCTCCCAAAGTGCTGGGATTACAGGCGTGAGCCACCATGCCAGGCCAAAACTTTATTTTTAAAAGCAGATAGTAGGCTGTATTTGGCCCACAGACCATACTTTGTCAAGCCTTGCACAAGGCTATTTCTCAATAATGGTTGAAGAAACTCCACCTGCTCAACCCTTCACCCTCCAGTGCCTTCAGCTTACCACAGGAGTTGTTCTAGAGTAGGTAGAATTGTGACTTTTCAATGCTTCTTTCCAAATTCTTAAACTTTCCCACGTGGTCCTATATGTCCTTACTCTGTCCTCATCAGGAACTCATGCCAGGGACTGATGCTTTTTGTCATATTGGATAAGCCACTGGGCATGTGCTGTTATGAAATCTCCATACTCAACATGTGGTCTGTGGACCAACATCATCAGCATCATCACCTGGGAGCTAGCTAGAGAGGTGGAATGTTGGCGTGGTCCCAGGCCTACTGTATCAGCCTGCATCTTAACAAGATTCCAGGTGATTCACATACACATTGAAGTTTGAGAAGCACTGGTGTAAAGAAAATTTAAAAATTGGACCTGCTGTGGCTTATTTGAATTTGGCTCCAAGTATGATACATGACATGTGACAATGAGACTCCTTTTCTTTTTTGAGACAAGGTCTTGCTCTGTTACCCAGGCTGGAGTGCAGTGGTGTGATGACAGCTCCCTACAGCCTCAACCTCCCCAGGCTCAGGTGATTCTCCCATCTCAGCCTCCCTAGTAGCTGGGACTACCACCACTTCTGGCTAATTTTTCTATTTTTTGTAGAGATGGGGTCTCTCTATGTTGCCCAGGCTGGTCTTGAATTCCTGGGCTCAAGCTAGTCACCCGCCTTGGGCTCCCAAAGTGCCAGGATTATAGGTGTGAGCCACTGTTCCCAGCCAAGAGTACTTTTAATAAGCTACAAATAGATGTTACAAAGTAGAGACTTCCCTTAACCTTATTAATAAGAGAACTGTTTCTGTTCGGTGACTGAAAAGGATACCTGTTATTGCCAATTCCTGATGCTACGTTAACTAAGGTTGTGTTCAGGCAATACATCAAAATGGACCATCTGTCTGGCTATATGGGACCCCTGCTGTGATTGCACTTTGTTCAAAATGGGCCTCTGCAAATATCAAGGAGAACCTGAGGCTGAGCTCTATGTCAGCTGGTGTCCGTTGTCCAGGTGGATGAGTTGAGCTCTGTACAGCAGCTGCCTCGTGATGGGACCCACGACCTGGGGGATGGAGGGGGGTTGAGGTGACTCTCATACCTCGGGATGAGAAAGGGATCCTCCTTTTAGAAAGAGACAGGCCCTTTTTCTGGTCAGTTTGTTTCCAGGGGATTTTGTGAACCACATTATCTTGACTATATTGTACAAAAACTGCAAAATCAAAATAGGTTTGAATTACAGTCCTTGCAAGGGGTTGGGGTTAATTTTAATCCCTCTCTCCCTCCCTCCCTTCCTTCCTTCCTTCCTCCCTCCCTCCCTCACTCCCTTCCTCCCTCCCTCCCTCCCTTCCTTCCTCCTTCCCTCCCTTCCTTCCTTCTTTCCTCCCTTCCTTCCTTCTTTCCTAGCAGAAATGCCATCAGGGTTTGAATCCCCACAGCTCCTCGCCAGATGCCAGTACCCAAGGTCACCCATCTTTCTCCATCAAGGGACTCTCTGAAGCTCTTGTCAAGTCCGTGTGTGGTAGGCAGCTGTGGGCAATGGCAACTTGCAGAGGGGATTAAATCAAGAGCGAACCTCGGCTTGGACTAGACCTTGCATCTGGCTGCTCTGGGAGAGCTACACAGGCTTTCTAAAACCTGCTTTCCTGGTGTTTTCCAACTCAGACAAAAACCGAGCATTTACTAATGTCAAAATTGCCTTGTCTTCATATTGGCAATATATTTAAAAATTCCAATTATCTCTGTAGCCTGCAGTCAAAAGGTTAGCAGAGGTGGGATGCAAGCTCTCTGCATTTCCAAAAAAAAAAAAAAAAAGAAAGAAAAAGAAAAATGAGTAGGAAAAGGAAAAGACTAAGACAGCCGCCCATCAACAGGGAGGGAACTTCCCGGAGGCTCCAGGACAGGGAATGCTGGCTGCTCATTTGCAAATAAACCCAATGGGAAGAGCTAATGTGGACATTGTGAACCGCTATTTTTTTCTTTTTCTTTTTGAGTTAGATAATAGGTCTCCTGGCAATTAAAATGTTCCAGTCATATTTAATCACTTTTCCATAAAATAACTGGCCCTGGACGTGATTTCTGAGATTCACTGATTTGTAAAGGACCATAAAATAAAATCACTGGGAGGTTAAGAGGCAGGGACTGAAGAGAGGTAAGATGTTATTTGCCACCTAAGGGAAGAGAATTGGCTTCCAGAATATCATCTATTTTCTTATTTCTTGACCTTTGTCAAGGAGGTAGAGACCAAAGGAGGCTATCAAAGGCTGAAAATAAATGATGCATGCATTTATTTGCACACAAACAACCATGGCTCAAGTGCTGGATGAGTTCTGGCAAAGTCATCATCCCCTCCCCAAACACATCTGTTTTAATGGACCATTTTGTAAAGTTCTGATGTCACTGTAGCTTGGTTTGCAGAGTCCTTGAAACAAAATTCTGAGAAGAAAATTGGTGTTTTTCACCTCCCTCCCCTAAAAATAAATCACTTAGTCCAAACAAACTAAGAAGGAACATTATTTGAGGACACTGGCTACTATCTTCGGAGAACTCATTCATTTATGGAGACATATTTTCTGCCCAAAACCCATGCAGAGTGCTGGGGATACACAATTGGCTAAAGATAGTCCCTGCTGTTGAGGAAGCCACAGCCGAATGGTGTGGAGAGACAAACATATAAATATTGATTTATTTATTCAATTAGACATTTATTTATTAAACATCTTCAAAGTGCTACTCCCTGGACAGGCAAGTTATAACAACCATACCACACCATAGTGTGGTTATTCTAGTGCACTGAGAGATATGTTTCTTGCCTATTACAGGTGGCACAGAGAAGGAAGCAAGAAAGGGAATTCAGTGTTTTGGAGGAGGTGACATGTTGCTGGAGGATGGGACATTTGGCAGACCGTCAGGAAAAATGACAGTTATCCGGTTGGGGAAGGGAGAAATGGACCTCCAGGTAGTAGGAATGGCAGGGAAGAAAAAGCACAAAAGAAAGAACCAGTGGCAAGCACTCAGGGTACTACAGACATGTCATAATTTTTAAGCCATAAATTACAAAGCAGAGGATGGGGAGGATGTTTCTGGGGCACTAGGGAAAGCCCAGTCCCCAAAGACTCCCTGAGCCTGCTGCCTTCAGGCCTGTTACTCTACCTGATGCCTGGTAGCCCTCACCACATGTGTGATTGTGCCTTTATTTCCATGATTCGGTGGTAAATATTTGTCTCCTCCATCAGCACAGGTCAGGCACATGCTCACATTTTACACCCAAGGCCTTCCACACTGCCCAGAACATGGTAAATGCTCAATAAATAATGCTGATCAAAGGAATGAGACAGTGATCAAAAACCAGGCAAAAGAAAGCTATTTAAAAAGTTAAGAAAAGGAGTCATGTGGTGAGATTTGTTTTTTAATAGATCATTCTGGCCGTAGCATGGAGAGAGGAAGCAAGGGACATAGATGGGGAGTGGGACAGTGGCTGAAAAGAGATGGTGGCCGCCAGAGGCAGTGTTGTAGGAAGGGAGGAGCTGACAGAGGAAGGGACATGTTTGACAACTATCTTGATGGCAGAATCACAGGACTTAGTCGGTGATTAACTACGTGGGGTTACTGAAGGAGGAGGCATCTGCAATGACTCCTAGGCTTGCAATTTGGGTGACTGAATGGATGATGGTGTCAATCTCGAAAACAGGACCTAAGGCACTGGCAAAGCAACAGCTTAGTTTTCAACAGGTTGAGTGTAAGGAGCCTACAAGACAAGCAGGTTGGGCTGACGGCTGAGGCATAGGGAAGGGGCTGGACCTGAGAGAAATACTGAGAGAAACTAGACTTGACCACGACTCATTGTGGCCAAGGAAACACTCTGTTCCAGCCTGCTCTTGGCTTCTCCTCTTGTGCTCTGCAAGTTTGTGTGATATTCTTCCATTGGCTTCTCCTCTTGTGCTCTGCAAGTTTGCATGATATTCTTCCATGGGCCTCATGGTGCTCTTCACCCAAACCCCGTGGGATGGAATTGGCTAATCTTCTACAGGGCGTGTGCCTCCAATTCTCATAACCACTCTGTAAGGTAGGTACACCACTATACCCATTTTAAGGATGAGGAAACTGAGGCTTTGAGAGGCTGAGGTACTTCCCATGACATGCAGCTAATAAGTGGTAGAGACAGGATTCAAGGCCCTTTCTTTCTGACTCCAGAGTCCAGGTTCTGTACCTCTGACTTCTTAAATACTCAACATTTAATTTGTAGGCTGTCCTTAGGCTGTGATGGTATGATCTGGAAGACTCCATTCATCCCCACTAAGTGCTGAAAATGCTGGCTGCCTGCTTTCTGGTCCCCTGGCTAGAGCACTTGCCCGTTACAGTAGCCGTGATCCAATGGCCCAGAGTCTGCTGTCTTAGTGTGCTGTGCAAGCCATGGTGATGAGCAGATCCATGCTGAATTTCTCTTTCAGTCTAAGCTAAAAGTGGATTTTCTCCCCATTTGGAATAACAGGAATGTTGTGTTGCTTCTCTGTGAAGAATCGGTACATTTTCCTGACCTGCCCACCCTTCACCCCTTTGCAGGAGCTCCTGAGGGGGTTTAGTTCACCTGCTTCAAGATCTAGTCTGTGTGAACTCCACTGTTTGTCCCAAGTGGCAAGACAAGATGTTGGAAAGAGCTTTGTGAGCAGCTCAAGTGGTGGTCAAGTGATTTTTTAAAATGTTTACTTGCTAGCAATCTACATTAAATCGTTCCTGTCTATAATGCAATTTATACAAAAGTTGCTGGATAGATTTTCTCCAAAATTGGAGGGTATATAAGGGATGTACGATGGGTAACAAAATAAAAACATGGCCGGGTGTGGTGGGTCACGCCTGTAATCCCAGCACTTAGGGAGGCCGAGGCAGGCGGATCACCTGAGGTCGGGAGTTCAAGACCAGCCTGATCAACATGCAGAAACTCCATCTCTACAAAAAATACAAAATTAGCAGGGAGTGGTGGAGCATGCCTGTAATCCCAGCTACTTGGGAGGCTAAGGCAGGAGAATCACTTGAGGCAGAGGTTGCGGTGAGCCAAGAGAGCGCCATTGCACTCCAGCCTAGGCAACAACAGTGAAATTCCATCTCAAATAATAATAATAATAAATAAAAACATTGTGGTATACAAAAATATGTTTTCTGGTTCCTGGGGGCACCTCAAATGAAGACACAGGAAGTTATCTTCCAGAGCACCAGAAACGGCCATCTACACCAAGGTGTCTGGGTGACCCATAGAGCCATATCAGACACGTTAAGATGCCATGGATAAAAAAACCAACAGGGTGTTCAAATATGAGCTGAAAACAGAAGGTCATGAGGATGCATGCTCTATAGGTGGAAATTCACAGCTTCTCATATGGGCAATTCTCTCTGTAGCAGCTTCCAGGGCACAGAGAAACAAGGATTTCTTGATGTATTTAGTGATGGTCAGTGGTTCTCCTAAGCAAACAGTGGGTGGAGAAGATAGCTGGCTACTACAATAAGTTTTTACTTTACTATGGAAGATGATACTTTTAGCTTTCATCTTAAGTAGCAATGTTGCTCCTTCAGGCTACATGATTGGAGTAGCTGTATAGAATGTTCTGGGTCCTGAGGTATGATTGACAGAAGATCATGTTAGGTCTTCCCATCACCCCTTTTCCTGGCCTTATGAGTGTGAGGATAAACAACCTCTGGAACTCTTCACCACCTTTTATTCTTAGGGTCACAGTATTAAATGCATTTATTTAGTCCCAGAGTTGGGTATAAAGTCATACACAGAGTTTCCTCCCTGAAATGAGATAAAAATCTCTCACTTCCCATTGAAGCAACATGCCAGAAACTCAGAACGGATGGTCCAGATTTAGGGGGAAGCCGATTATTCATGATGATGACTGCCTGGCAGCATCATGGATTGGTAATGAGGACGCCACTATCATGGAGGGATCAAGCCCAAAGCCCCGGGATAGCTGTGAAATACAGTATTGTGTTTACACACTGTAACCTCATCCCTCAGAAGTGAATGGAAAAGCAAGCCTTCAAATGTTGCTGCAGCTCAGAGTTCCTGTCTCCCAGCAGCACCCTGGCTCGCGTTGGCCATCCAAGGAGCGATGAGATAGGGCAGGAGGAAAAGACAGGCCAACCAAAACACTGCAAAGCAAGCTCTAGTGAAACTAGACTGTTAACATCTTACGAACTTTATGGCATAACGAACATGTAGTAAAAATCATTTGTATTCTCTGATTATATATGTCAGATTCCTAAATATCTTGATCATGTTACTTTGCTAAAGATATTCTGATGGTGGATCTGTATATGATTTACATAAATGAGGCATTTGCATAAATTAAATTAACAAATATAAAAACACATATAAAATGCTGATACCACTTACTACACTCATAAAAATAAATTATGAGGGATAGCATATGATAGGCCATGTGGTTTCTAGGCAATACTCGCATGTTCCTGTTGCATGCTTGGCATTTTGTTACTAGAAGGAGGAAACTCCAGCTCATGCATTTCTGAAGGTGTTGTTCTCCTAGGGAAGCTATGGAACAGACTTTTGAAAGGAGACGATGTTTTAAATGATTGAGAACTCAGTTCTGGGTAGTGACTAAACACATGAACACTAGAGCCAGATTGCCTGAGTTCAAATCCTGACCATCATTAAATCAATGTGAAGTTTTGGACAAGTCATCTAATCTGTGGCTCAATTTTCTCATCTGTAAACTGGGGATAGTAACAGTAACAACCTTGAAAGGTTGTTTTCAGAATGAAATGAGTTAAGCTCATGAAAGAGCTTAGAATAGTGCCTGGCATATGGAAAATGGGCAATAAGTATTAGCTCTGTTCATATTGCTGTTATGTTGTCACTTGACATGTTGGAAAAATCATTTTCCAAGGCCATATAGCTTCCTACGTACTCTATCTCTTGACCAGTGATGCTCAAACCAGTCTTGGAAGCCCTGGGATGAGAGAAGAAACATTCCCAAGGATCATGCCCTTTACCAATATTCAAATCACAGCCTAAATTGGGTGGCTGAGGTGACCCTCCAGGGTGTACTAGATCTAAGACATGGCCCGCAAATGATCAGCATTGCATCAGAGGCCCCAGTGGGCTGGTCTGGCTGGCAGATTACATGGAGAAGATCACTGATAATAGGTAGGTTACTCTCCCAGTTCTAATCAGGCCAGGGATGGGACAAGAGGAGGCAGGAGAACTTAATGCCCAGCCAAGCTCAGT
Source organism: Pongo abelii (assembly GCF_028885655.2). NCBI lineage: Eukaryota > Metazoa > Chordata > Mammalia > Primates > Hominidae > Pongo > Pongo abelii. The sequence goes on along the minus strand of NC_071993.2, from coordinate 124,914,846 downwards.
CTTTGTCCCAACACAGCCAGACAGTTCACATTTAACCAGCTGCTACTGATGAAGTTTGCATCTGGGGCTGGATACTGATTCCCAGAAGGTTTTCCTGTAAACACAAAAGATTCACCAATGAGTTAACACTGCCCTCCTTGCCCATACCAATGGGAATGATTACTCCTGTGAAGGAAATTATTTTATTTTTTTCTAAATTAAGCTAGATTTTATTCAAAAAAATTTTTTTTACCAATTCTCAGAGATCAAATTACTCAGTCTTTTTATTGCTTTTTGGGTCACTGGAAAAAATAGTCTCCAGACTTTTCCTACTGAGCTGGGACTAATCAAAATATCCACTTCTGTTCATTAGCTGTTCTTCAGACCATAGAGTGCCTTCAGATGTTTATAAACCAACCTCGAACCTCTCTCTCAGGATTTTTTCCTATTTGAGAAGCCCAGTTCCCACAGTGCCCTTGTTGATTAGGGGAGGGCTGCATGTAGCCTTGCTGGGACCATAACCCCAGCTGTGGTGTCTGAGGGCACCAAAAGTCCCTCTGCCCTGCAATGATCACACTTGCTTTGCAATTTTGCCTCACACTGGCCTGGCTGGACTATCCCAGGGGGCAGTATACATGTTTCTGGGGTCAGAACGATAATTACCATAATAGCAGCTATCAGTAATCCAGCCTTTTCTATGGGTCAGGCCATATGCTTTACATATGCTATCTCAACCATCCTGGGAGGTAGCTTTGCATATTTGTGTTAGTAAAAATGGAATGCTGAGATGAAAGGCTGAGGTCCTATCACTGAGCAATGCACCATTTGCATTAATGGGAAAGTCTAACTCAACTTGATGGGCCCATTTATGTCCATCCACATTGAGCCTTAGTGTCTGGCAAGGGAACAGATCACACAATGTCTTAATCTCCTCAGGGTCACCCTAATATCCTAAAGTCCTGTTGCCCCCATCCTCCGCTCCCCAGAATCGCCATCAGAAACTCTGTCAGGGTACTCTTATCTGAAGACTGTGACACAACTTCTCATTAGACTGCCCTGGGCCTCAGCTCTCACATCTGTAGAATGGGAACATTGAGTTACTGCCCAGCATATTCAGAGAGTTATTGCAAAGATCAAATTTCCCCTTTCCAGTGTATTAAGAAATATACTTGTGTACTTTATTTCCCCTTTCTAGTGTATTAAGAAATACACTAGAAAGGGGAAATAAAGTACACAAGTCCAAGTCTAAAACTTTAGTACTTTTCCATGCAGATTTGTGCACATGTGAGAGGGTGTCCAGTTTGTCTAGTGATTGTTATTTAGAGAGTTGGACCACTATTGTGTGTTGCTAATCATTGACTGTAGTCCCAAAAAAGCCTTGTGAAAATGTTATGCCCTATGTAACAGCAGAGTAACATAAAATAAAATTACATTTTATAAATCATTTACTATGGCTTTGTAACAACTGCATACCCATATTTTAAGGGACAGGTGAATTTACTACTTTCTAAAGTTTATCGATACTTCCCTTCTATGTAAAATATAGTAGTGATACCTATATTTCTGCGTTGTGCATTGTGACACACTTGTCTAGGAATGCCTGGAAATGTATAAAATTGGACTGCATTTCTTAGAGTGTTTTACTATAGATCAGTCTCATGGGCCATCTCTTCCTCAGATGTAAATGATATCTGGTTAAGTGTTATATGGAATAAAGTGGACATTTCAAAACTAAAAAAAAAAAAAAAATTAGATCATGAGTGTGAGAAGCACCAGCACCAATGCTGGTTATTGGTATTATATTCCCATGCGGACAGATACACTCTCAGGCTTACATCTGAACAACTATTTTGTGGAAACTTACACACTGGAAGAAAATAACACATGATTGAAACTACTGCTTGAATTCTTCTAATTCAAGATTTCCAGCCCTAACCTTTCTCATAAGCTCCAGACTCAAATACTCAGCTGCAAGATGGAATGGCCCCTGGATGAAATGAATGACATTGGCAATGAAGTTTCATGTTGAAGGAGCACTAACTGAAGTGGCCCCAGTTTTCATGACCAGGAAGCAGGACATGAAAGCTTCCTCTTTCCCCTTCTCCAGTCCAAGACTGAGCCCAAGGTCTTCCCTGAAGATGTTAATCTCTTGCTGATCCCACATGGAAGTCCCAGCCTACGAAGAAGCTCTTGGTGGTTACAAAATAGTGCTAAGCTCTCAATACAGCAATAGTTCTTAATGAGTTGTCCCCCAACTGCCTGTATGAGAATCTCCAGGGATGCTTGACACAGCAGCAGATTCTTAAGTCTACCAAGTCAGAATCTAAGCATGGACCTAGGCACTTACATTTAAGAAGATTCTTAGGTGATTTTTTTAATGGCCTCTTTTCTACGTACACATAGAGACAGAAAAATCTCTGGTGTTGCTTCCTCTTCTTGTTCAGACAGCAGCCCTATAAAGATAGGCTCAAATACAGTCACCTTGGAAGTTAGAGCTTCAGTGTATTAATTTGGGGAGGACAAAATTTAGTCTGTAACAGTTACTGTAAAGATTCTTGAACATTTTTAATAGGTCTAATTATTTGTCTGTTCATTTTCTTAAGAGTTGAGAGCCACAGTGTTAAAATTACCACCCTCTTCTCTTCTGCACTGTTTCAAAATGACCCATAGTTATATTTTCACTAAACATTTATGAGAGAAGGTAAATGGTTTTTAAATTCAGTTTTACAACTTGCAGCATAAATTGTGGGACTTGAAGGCATTAGGAAATTGAAGGGCTATGAGAAAGGCTGTCAATTATGAAAAAATAAAATCTTCAAATCTATGATCATTTTATTGCCTTTGCTTCTAAGAGGAATTTTCCTTAAAAGAGCCCACAATGCTTACCTCCATTCATTCATTCATTCATTTATTCATTCACTTCGTACTTTTTTGTGTCAGATGCTAATGAAATAGATGAACAAGACACAATCCCTGTCTTTAAAAAGTTTTTATCTACTAGAGAAGAAAGATGACTACGTCAAAAAAGGCAATGCAGTACTCCAAGCACTGTCTCAAATTTTTCCTCCAAATATCCTGCCATCTAGCCAAACTGTTCCAGCCTTCACGTGGAACTGTGGGACAGTACCCATTTATAGCAATAATGACTTGAAACAAGCTTCTTCAATTTGTTTGATTCAACATAATGCTACAAATAGGGCCTGTACCTTATCCAAATAGTTTCGTCAAGTCATTGAATATAGCATATGCCAACCATTTCGGCAGCAGGTGTTTCATTTTAAAGCAGTCCCTGTGTTTTAAAGCTTACAACTATGACAATGAAGTGGTAAGACAAATATGTGGATGGGGTATCAGGCATGTGGCTGGGCTGGCGATGGGAGATGAAGATCAAGAATTCAGAGAGTGAGAGGAGAAAAGAGAAGAAAGATGATGAGAGGCAGAATGAAAGACAACAGCAGAAACAAAGGGGGGCGGGGAGACAGAGATATGTAGGGAATAGTTTTTAAAGGAGGGGCCAAGTGCTGACCCACAAGTGGGGCTGTCTCCCATTGCTACCCCCATCTCCTATTACAGGGTGTTCCCAGAGTAGAGTCTGCTGGTGACAATGACAGCAGTGCTGAGAAAGCCAGAGTGGGATGAGGCTGATCTTCCCCCCAGCCCCCGTGCTCTGTGACATCCATCAGAAAGGGCTAGCTTTTGAGCACTGAGAGAGGGGGGAAATAAGCAGAAGTAATTTATTCGGGATCTTTGAGAGGATAATAGCCAATTATTTGTTTATAACACTGGTTAAATTTTCATTAGGCAGATTAATGGAATATCATGTACTGTCAACATTGGACTGAGGGGTGGTCCGTAAGAGATAAACGGGCAAACAGGCGCCGTGTCTCTCTGAGTAAATTAGTTTTTGCTTTCCTGTTTTTCATATGAAAATGGGAAAGGTGGGCAAGGTGGTGCATTTTAAAACAGGTCTCGAGATGGGCCAAATTGGTTAAATATGAAAGCAATCCTGGTAATAAATACATTATAATAATTTAGCATCATGGCCATCATTTTGATTTCATGAAAGTCTGGGATAATGTCGATTTTTAACCTGCTCTCTTAATACACATTCCCTCTCCCTGAACTCAAACGCTGCTCACTGTGAGGTGAAAACATATTACTTTGGGGGGCCTGATTTGTCTGTGTAATGTGCTCAGCATTACAGCTGGTAAGTGCGAGAGGCTCCTTGGCTTTCTTCTGAGTTTGGGCATTGTTGTCGTGGATGGCAGGAGTGGCTCCCCCAGGGCTGTTATCAGGATCAGAATTCCCTGTGCTCAGCAAGCCAGGGGAAATCCCTTATCACTCTGGATGTAGACTGGAAGGTGCACACTCAACCGTTTCTTTGGTGCTACATCTCTGGTTAGGAGTGAAGCTCTAAATGGGCTGGGTTCAGAATCTTGACATTATCCCATGTACGAATCAGAAGGTTAAACTTTAGAATTGAAAATTCTGTTAGCAAGTTGGAAAGGACTCTCTCTCACTGAAATTGGCCATCTCCTAACAATTGATATTCTGCAGTTTTAAGAAAAGTAATTGGCAATAAAAATTTTTTAGTTAAATTAGTGTTGGAGAGTCGTTAAACTTCCCATATATAGAATGAAACTAAGAATACTCATTTGCAGCTCTACTCCGCATTTCTAAAAAAAGTCATTATTTAGAAGGCAGGTGGTAGAATATAATTTCTGTCATCATTTAAAAAAGGAGAGAGGAGAGGAAGGAGAGTTAGAGGAAGAGATGGAAGGAAGGGAGGGAGGGAGGAAGAAAAGAACATTTGTGGTATTGTGGAAAATCAACTAAATGGGACCTGTTGTTCTTTTTGTAAAATGCCAAAACTTGCCGCAAATGTCTGGTAAGATCTCTTTCAAAGAGGTAAGGCATTACTGTGAATTTCTTCAAACTGTTTTGCTGGTCTATATATTGATATATATAATCCTATGCCCCCAAAATACTTTCCAGTATGAACTGGTTAGAAAAGAATGTTTGTTTGCTTAAAAAAAAAAAAAAAGACATAGCACCAAAGATGCATCCCTACAGTTTACCCTGGTCCACACTGAGTGGCCCATCTGCAAAGTCCCATGACAACTCATCTGCTGCCCGCACAAGACTAGGGAGGTGGAGAAGATGGTAGATGAGGGAACTAGCTGTGTCTGTCCTGCTCCCCTTTCTTCTTGCTTGCTCTTCGTTGCCTCCCCTCTTTAGCAGCAGGAGAGTGGGATTGGATGAGCAGTTGCCTAAGAGCTTGGGTAGCTGGTGTGATTGGGTAACCAGAGGCTTCTAGGGAAAGCTGGTGTTTCCACCCTTCCTTCTGAGGAGTTCACATCCTTGCTTGGTTGTAGGTTCCAGGTCAAAGAACAAGGAAATGTGTTGTTATGGGATAAATTGCTCAGAAATGGGAAGAAGTGGTTGATGCCCTGAAGGTCACATTTGTCTGCAAGCTCTGTGAAGTGGCGAGGACCCTTTCCTGGCTGCCAGCCAGAACAATGACTTTTCAAAGCCTTTAGAGAGAGTCATGTCTTCAATATTCGACATCCAAGTGCTGCATATGGGCCTCCTTACTGGGGCATCTAGGCCACAGATGCGTCTGTTGCAAAACTTTGGGCAGAAATATTACAGCACATGTGACGAGTTCCATTGGAGGCGAAAGTAAGTGGGGAATCACTGTCAAGTCTCTGGGTACTCAGAACAAGCATAGTAAAATTGCCTTTAGATACAGTACCTGAGGACCTCAGGTCTCAGAGTCTGGGCTGCAAGAGGCCCTCTTAGGAAGGCCTTTTTGGTTATTCAAGAACTAAAACCCCTTTGGCTGGAGGGTCCCAACAGGCCCACCAAATGAAGGACATTATACTGCTTTGACTAGTGAGTTGAAGGGCAGTTGCCTGGAAAAACACAGAGCCTAGTTTTCCTAATTTGAAATATAAAAGATGTTCTCTGGGCTATTACATCCTTTCAGTGAATGCAATTCACATTCTTTTGGTGGTTTATCTTCCTTATAATGATCAAATCCTAGAATCAGAACTTCTAATGTAAACCACTTTTACAGCTGTAATTGGATCTAACGCAAATGCAACCACCAAGTGGCCTAAGACTCCTGGCAATGTTCAATCAGGATATGATATTGCTTATGAAAGTGATATCTTACTATTGATACTTCTCCCAAGAGCAGCACAAATTAGAGACATACTCAAATGATTCCAAAGCCTCACAGACAGCAGGAGAGTATGCCACTGGTAAAGTGGGAGTTCTCAAGTAGAGTATGACGCACATTTCATGTGGTCATTTAATGGAAACCCTATGAAAATGTTCTGCCGGGTCTGGGGGAAAAGAAGTTCTAACATTTAGAGAACCAGATGAAATGTGGTTCTTAAGAAAATTCAAGAACTGCTAATGCTAAAAGCATCTGAAAGCAGACTTTAGGGGACTGTGGGATACATGGTCTCAAAGTGAAAACACATGGACTTTCCCACCGTATCCACTTGGAGAGGACCCTGCTGTAAGCTCACGTGCACCCGTGCATAGGTGCACCCGTGCACACACACACACACACACAATTCAAGAGCTTGGAGAAGGCCTCTGAAGGTACAAAGGTATGAGCCCTATCAGAGGATGGCTTCAGCCCTCAGACATCTCAAATGCCAACATAATAAAAGCAGGTAAAAATCTCAGTCCACAAATTCAAGCATGTAGAAATATAATTGCTATGTTTATGTTTCATGTGTTTTAAACATCCATTTTATATATAATTTCTGATTTTAGCATACCCCTATTTGACCTCTAGCCTCCCCCATTACTGGATTATGCTACAATTTCAGGATCTTATGCAGTGAGGGGGGAGATGTGGAGCATCTGTTCTACCTGTCATCAGTCTACAAAGATTATAGCTGAGACATCAACTGTCCCTCCCTGGGTGGTTCCTTCAGGCCTGAGATATCACACTTGGAACGTGGGAAGTTTTGCCAGGTTGACTTTGGTCCTCTATGCCTAGACACACCCTACAACCCCTTCTCTCTGGGGTCTTGCTGTCTTCTAAGAGACATTGCCAGGAAGTGGGCCTCAGTCCCTGCTGCCACAGAAAGAAGCCCTGCCTGTTACGTAAACTCTTTAAATCTCAATTTCCCATGTGTACAATGGAAGAATAATAGCTATAGTAAGCACTCAATAAACATTAGCATTTAAAAATCATTATTAATAGATAAGTTTGAATGGCCATAAATGAAAGCAAAACATCCAGTCTCATAGGGCTTCCTGACTCATTAATGCTATAGGGTCACAACCTTCTAAATTCAATTACTTCACTGGCATTTCTAGAAACAACGTTGCTTGCTTACTATACATTCCTGGATGCTCCTATGGTATTTCTTCATGACTCTTTAGTTTTTTAAATTTTCTGTTGAATTATATATTACATTTAAAAGTACGAGTAGTCATTCAGCTCAAACATACTCCTGTAACCAGCACTGAGAACAAGAAACAGACATAACCACCTCCGCAGAAATCCCCCTCATTCTCTGTCCCAATCAGTATGCATCCTGCAAGGGGAAACGCTCTCTTGACTTTGACAGTGTAGCTGTCTTCTGCATCGGGTTTAGCTGTCTTTCTACCTTGTAGAAATGGAATCATTGGCTATGTGTTTTGTTTTTTGCATCTGGCTTCTTTCATTCTATTATGTTTGTGAGAGTCAACCATATTTTACAAGTATTTGTAAACATTCGGTGTCATTGCAGTGTAATACTCTATTATAGAGCTGATATGTCAGTTTACTTATTTTCATTTCAACACATTTACAAATGACAGCCTTGGAGCTTAGTGTCCCCACCTGAGTAAGTCTTGGGGCTACTAGGGGCCCCTGTATTTGAGATGCAGGAGCCTCTGCTTGCCTGGATGGCTCTGGGTGCCTGTGCCTTGGTGAGTTGAACTATTTCCTGTTAAGGAACACCTAAAGAATTGGCCAGCCTGGCACCAGGGCGGCTTTGGCTTGCCCCTTCTCTGTGTGCCACCTAACTCTTGGAAAAGGTCATCCTCTTCCAGCTTTTCCCAACCCATTAGCAGAGTATAGGGGCAGGACACAGGGAGAAAAAAACAGTCCCAAGAGGAAAGAAAACAGGGCAAGTGACAAGAGGGAGCCGAAGGAAGAACTGATGCAGGGCTGAACCTGAGGATTCACACGCCCCCTCCCTTCTCACCTTGAAAATCAGAAAGAGGCTGAGAATCCTAAAAGCCCATAATTGGAACTGAAGTTCCGTGGGATGCCACTTCAGATAAAATTGTAGAAACAGTAATGACAAATTCCTCGACATTATTTAGAACTAGAAATGGAAAAAGAGAAGGATGAGGTCTTGGATTGGATCAGCCTACCCACATATACTCTTTATTGTTTTTAATCTTCTGACTTTAGAAATAATCATGCTGCTCATCAGAAAGATGTCAAGCAATGTAGTAATGTGAAGAAAGTAAAAGTCCTCTAGAGTACACCTTCCACCCCAGAAATAACCACTGTTAACAATTTGGCATAGATTCAGAGTCATCCAGATCTTTCTCTATCTCTCTCTCTCTCTCTCTCTCTCTGTCTCTCTCTCTCTCTCTCTCTCTCTCTCTCTATATATATATATATATATATATATATATTCTCTCTCTCTCTCTCTGTCTCTTATAATATATATATAACGTCTTGGTCAACAAAGCAGAAAACCCATCCCGCGTGTATTTCAAACCACTGCATCTGAATCACAGAAAGCATGGAACTGCCAGTGGTCTCAACCCCCACAGGTGATGTCACGGAGATGATAATCTCCAAATTGCCTCTAATCCTATAATGGCTTCCAAACCACATATTACACCACACGTGACAACCCAATTACTAATACCACCATTTTCATGTATGCAAAGGACAGCTAGCTTTTCAGCTCCACGATTAGATGAAAGCACAGCTACAAATTAACTGGCAATTTCAGTGCAATATGAGGAAACAGCCATTCTTATCACATTCCAAAGAAAACCATAACCAAACAGCCATACTGAAAGCCGAGTGTCATCCAAGCATACTTGTCAATCAGCAAGGTAAATGTGTCTCCAGGGCCCCTGGCTGTGCCCTGAAGGAGGAAAACCCTCATGGTTCTTCATTTATTCAAGAGGCTAACAGGGACCCAAAGGCATCAAAATTCCAAGACTGCAAAATTGGGGAAGTGCAGAATTTCTCAATCAAATTGTGCCAACTCTGGGAAGTTGGAGGGAAAGAAATCAACCATTTGTGTCATTTTCAGAGCCAGGACTACGTAGTAAGTCTCTGATGGACCCTACAGGTCATCTAGTCTAGCCAAGACCCAGAGAGGCAAGAGTGCTCACATACGGCCAGGCAGCACTTGGCCTCTGCCGTGGCTCTGGACTTAGAGCAACAACCTGGGGCTGCCAAGACAGATTGAGAGCCAGTGAACAAATCTGGAAAAGAAAGGGAAGGGAATGATTCTCCCTAGAACAGCTCCTCCAAATCCTCCTCCGCCCATGAGTATCAGGAAGGTTCTCACCTGGCTTTTGACAACCTCCCCTTTGCCCGCCTGTTGGAATCAAGAATTTGTCAATAGATGCTCCAACTTACTTCTCCTTAGGCTTCCACAGCCTTTGAACCACTTTTCACCTTTATTTATTCTCACTTCTAAAGGTTCCTCCGTCAAGTGTCCCCTTTGTCATCCTCAGGGAAGGCTGACCATTTCTTCTCCTATACCCCTGCCTGCCCCAATATGGCACCTCCCACATAGTACACTTTAAAGAGATGGCTATCTCCCCTACAAGATGGTCAGCTCCCTAAGGCTAGGGGCTGTCTTGGACTTGCCTTTGTGTTCACACATCCCATGGCACATGGCAGGCACTTGATAAGTATTTGGTGGAAGGAAGGAAGAGGAAGGGAGGGAGGGAGGGAGGGAGGGAGGGAGGGAGGGAGGGAATGGGAAAAAGGGAAGGGGAAGAAAGGAAGGAACTAATCTCACATTCCATTTATGTGTGGCCTGGCATGATTCAGAATCAAGTGGAAATCACTATCTTTTCAAAATCATCTAATCTAGAACTTTCTTCTTCTAGAAATAGAAGAAGTATATAGATTTTAGACTTAAACATGTTCTTCTTCTTTAGGAAAATATGATGGCTCTCTGGCTGCTGTGAGGAGCTGTGTTCTCTGCACAGTGGATATATACAAATAAATTTAAACTAGAGATGGATGGTCCCAGATGGATGTGGTTGGGGTGTGGAAGAACATCTTGAACTATTTTTCAAACATTTCAGTTTCGGCAAAAACCAAAACATGTTTTGCCAATCACTTTCCCTTAATTTTAAAAACTCATGGATTTCAAAGGAAATTTAATCTGAATGTTTCTACTTCATTTACTTCATCTCTTCAAAATGTTCTCCTGAAAAAGTGAACTGATGTCCTGGACACTTAAAGGACCTTTTGTAGTTTGCTGGTTGCTTTTAAGCAAGAAGCCACTTAAAATTTTGGCCAGGATGGGGTGGGGGAAGGTCAAAAAGCCCTAAATCTTGAAGTTAAAGAAAAAAAATAGTGCGCATTGATTTGAATTTGTAGCTAGGAAGTGAGTGATATGTTTCTCATGCTGAAACAAAGAAAAAATGGTTAAAGTTAAAAATAAAAAGAAATACAATTATTTAAAAAGTGAATAAATTTTACTTGATCAATCAATAAAAATAAAGCTAGAAATTGGTACAAATTTTGGTTCATCTGCAGTACAAATGATTACAAGGATGATTACAGATATCGATTAATCTGTTCATTTAGGTTCATTTGTGATAGAGTCTGAACGTGTTTTGTCAATAACTCCTTAGTTGCAAGTACATATGACCACGATGCTGTGGCAGATGGATCATGACAAGGCTTTAAAGGGAAGGGAAATAGCAGAATGGTAGGTGCACAGCTCTCTCAAAACTCCTTATAATCTGACAATTGTCCCTCTGTCCATTACTCCATAACCCAATCCTTAGTGACACTTGGGCGGGATTTGTTTACAATCTGCTGCTCCCCATAGACCTTATCTGATATTCCTTTGTTCCACCAGATCCTTTCACTGTGTAAGTTACAAGCTGGGAACAGCTCAGGCCCCTGGGGCATGTATCTAATTCATTGGAGTCACTAGGGGAAATTTAGTGCACAGCAGAAATCCAGTCAACACCCTCATTCCCAATAGTTAATATACTGTTTGACACCACTGTGACCAACAGAAGAATTAGTCCATCTTTCGCAGACCACCCACGCTACTAATAGCTAATAACTAACACATGGGGAGACCATAGCTAATGATGTCCTTGGGTTCAGTGGTTCATTGTGTTTTTATTTTGTTTTTTCTCCCTCTTTATTAGCATTCACTCACTCAATTAACAATCGTGGAGTGTCCTCTGAATGTCAGGTGCTGTGCTGGGCATTTTGGAGGAGACACAAATGTGAAGGAACTATAGCCACTGCTCTCAAGGGTCCCATGGGCTCATGTTACCATCTTGGTGCTGTCCTTCATGCACTGCTGTGGCCAATGCAACATGCATTATAGAGGGTGCATTTTAAATTGGGCACTTCTACAATTGGAGAGAAGCCCATATAGGGAGACACATTTTGTCTCTCAAATCTCTTAGTCTCCAAGAACCCATCAATACTGACATCTTCATGCAAGGAGACCTCAGCAACACATACATTACGTGGATTTACTTGGGAAAATATAAAATAAAATGAAAATAAAACGAAAGCTAGAGGCATCCTCGAGGTACCTTCTGAAACATCACGGGAGTGCCAAAACAATGAAAAAGGCCAGTGTGAATAAGAAAAAGCATGCATCACGGATCTGCAACAAACTGATGAAGAATATCTCCAAATGAAAACTGCAATAGAATTTCGCCCATCAGCCAAGGCATCTGTCCTTAGACCAGAAGTCACTGACTGCTAAGAGCTTGCCAGTCCTAGTCCTGCCACGTTAACTTGCCTCCCAAACAAAGATTCCAAGAACCACACGTTTTTAATTATACAAAGTAAAGGTTGATGAATGATTCATACAACTAATCTAAACTTGGGCCAGGTTAAAATAATACTGTGTAATAACTTATATTTATACAGCTCATGAGAGCACTTTTCCTTCGAGCTTAAAGTAGATTTCAGATAGTATCTCGTCTCTTCTCATAATATCTTTGTGAAATAGGCATGGTGAAGGTGTCAGGGTGTCCTCTTTTCTTCCACAGACAGGGCAATAAAGGGCCAGAAAATTTCAGACCCAAGTCCAAGATCACACAGGATGGCAGACAGGAAGCCAGGACCATCTCTGCACTTAGGAGAGAAGTCATCTCAAGAATCTGGACACCATGGGACAGTGGCACTGGTCTTTGGAGCAGGCCTCCTCCTTCCTGAAGGCAACTGACCACAGTAACGCTAGAGTTTGGAATCACGACAGCTCCATGGCCATAACATTCCCTTTGTTTTGGTAGCTTTGGGGGATTAGAGGAAGATTTGAGGACCTAAGGACATAAGAAATGTCACTGTGAGTCAAACCTGTGGCTTGTCAACTCCTAGATTCTTCCTCCCAACTAGGAAATGATGATTGAATCAGCCTGGCTGTTGGAGTAGATGTCATCTCTTTCCCTGGCTCTCTCCGGCCTTCATCCTTCAGTCTGCCACTCTCTGTATCTTTGCCAGAGAGCTTTCTCTCCAGCCCTGGAAGTAAAGTGTCTTGCCCACTTCAAGCAGGCCAGGGTGCCTGAGCATTAACATCCCCCCGACTGGAGTAGTGTGTGAATGTCTGTGTTTCTCAGTGGGTGGAATAGTAACTGGTAAAGAGGTGAAATGGTGGGCGGCCCTAATGCTTCTCAGGCTCTCCCCATGGGATTAAATTCCAGGCACCCAGTGGTCGCTGGCTGGATAACACACACTTTACAGTAGCCTTCCCATGCCCATCTTATTTCCCAACAGACAGCCTGCCCAGAATTCTTGTCTCCAGTTCTGTTTCCGGGAGAACTCAAGCTATGACAACTGTCCTCTGATATAGTTTGCATGTGTGTCCCTGCCCAAATCTCATGTTGAAATGTAATCTCTAGTGTCGGAGGCAGGGCCTGGTGGGAGGCAGGGCCCATGATTGGCTCATGGGTACGGATTTCTCATGAGTGGTTTAGCTCCATCCCCCTTGGTACTATCTTCAAGATAGTCAGGAAGTTCTTGGGAGGTCTGGTTGTTTAAAAGTGTGTGGCACCTCTCCCAACTCTCTCTCTCTTGCTCCTGCTCTGGCCATGCGATGTGCCTAGTTTCCCTTTGCCTTCCACCATGATTGTCAGCTTCCCCAGGCCTCCTCAGAAGCTGAGCAGATACCAGCATCATGCTTCTTGTACAGCCTGCAGAACTGTGAACCAATTAACCCATTTTCTTTATAAATTACCCAGTCTCAGTATTTATTTATAGCAATGCAAGAACGGCCTAACACATCCTCTCTGACATCATCCTTGATGCCCTGATGAGTCATTGCAGAGCCACCATGCATGGACCAAGTCCCTATAAAAACCTGTATCTATGCTGCTGTCAGGCTGAGTTTCCCCCCAAGTTCCCTGCACACCGTGGGAAAAAGGAATATCATTAAGTCTGGGACGGAACCTGAGCAAAAAAGAATAAAAGTAGAACTGTGCTCTGAAAGCCTGAAAATCCTCTCAGACTTCATTTGGATTATTTTTTTTTTTCAGTGTCTGGTGAGGGATGCATCAGGAAGTTAGAAATGAATGGACTTTTGCAATTCATATCCTCATTTTTTTAATGTAGTTGAGATGAGTTTTTTATTCTACCTGTTGTATGGTCAGTGGCACATATGAGAGCTGAAATGTTGTTTGAATTCATTTTCTTAGGTATGTCAACCATATGTGGTACACTGGAGAAATGTATGTCCATGTGATGAGTATATTTGCCCTCTAGTGGCTTAGTGGTTGTTTGCAGAATGTAAATCCACTTCATTCATTCAGTCAGTCAATCAAGGTAGCCTAGAGCCCTTATTTTGTTCCAGACACAGTGTTGAAGGCTAGTGAAATAAACAGTGATAGTCCCTGGCTTCATGGAGCTTACAGTTTTGTGAGGGAGATGGGTGTGAAAGCAAGCTAACAGTAGGAATCAAAACACTGAAAAATGTGATTAGACCTATGAGGGAAGGCAGCATCGTGCTTTGAGAGAAAAGCAGAGCATATTTAATTTGAAGTAAGACAAGAGTCCGTGAAGGCTGTCTAAGAAGTGATGTTTGAACTAAAATCTGAAGGTGGAGTCATCGAGCAAAGGTTTTGGTGGGGGCAGGGGGACACTCTTAGCAGAGGGAACAGCATTTGCAAAGGTCCCAAGAATGGAAAGAGCTTGAAACACATTCTCAGAGGAAGGACCGCCTAGGGGTTAAAGGCATGTTGTGCAGAGCCTGGCAGGGTGGGTCCAAAAGGTCCTATCTCTATTATTAGCTCTGTGACACTGGGTAGGACACTTAACTTCTCTGTGCCTCATCTGTAAAATAGGGTTTTCAATAATAATATCTCATAGTGTGAGACTCAAATAATGGCTCACAGTCTGAGGAGTCAAACATGTTTACACTGCTTAGATTACTCATCAGAGCAAGTGAGCTGAGTTGGCAAAGAATGGGCCACGCCTTAGGAGGCCATTGGCACCACATGCACACATGCACGCACACATGCACACACATGCACGTACACACACACTATTCCTAATGTCCCAGCGCTTCCCTATCTTGAACGTCAACTCACTATTCTTCGGAGCCTTGCTGCTCAGAGTGCAGGCTGAGGACTGGCAGCATCGGTATCACCTGGGAGCTTGTTTGAATTGGTCCCATCTCAGACCATCTGAATTAGAATCTGCATTTCCCAAGCCCCGGGGGACTCTTTTACACATTCAAACCTGAGACGCACTTCTTTAGAGGCCTCCAACGCCAGGCGGCTCAGTGTCAAAACACCACCAACAACACACGTCCGTCCTATGGAAAGTGCTACCAGGTGACATCTCTTCCCTATTTTGGCTCCAACACTGTCCCCTTTAGCACACAGCTGGAATCTAAGATCCAAAGGAGAAGTTTCTTCTGTGGTTTACAAAGAGATTGAGAGGCTGGAGACAGGTACGTAGTTGCAAGATTTAGGTACTGAATTGTAGACTGTGAGAGAGGAAAATAATGATGTGAGGGGAGCTAATAATCCAGGAGTACAGCTTTTCTTTTTTTCATAGCCCCCAAATTGTACCCCATGTCTTTCTAAAAATGACTCTCTAAAAACTAACTGACAGTTCTCCCTTCCCTGATATGTTTGGGCACCACTAGAATGACCCACCCTCACCCATCCAAAACTTGTGAATGACACCACTATGTTGAGATGTGATCACATGTTTAATGATGCGGCTATGAACATATTTGTTTAAAGATGGTGAGCATATGAAAAAGTCATGCTGCCTTATGGAAAAAGACTAAAAAGTCTAACTTTATGTTTTTTAAACTCATTGACTTTTGATCTGTGTTTTATAAATAATCCATGACTTTGGGATGCTCCTAATATTATTTACAATGCAGATAAGTAAAACACAAAGGCTTATAAGCTGCTCATATTATCTGAACATCAAGCAAGAATTTTTAGCACCATTTTCCTCTTAAATGTACGATTTAGATTTTGTCGTATTTGTACTTACTTTGAACATTTCACACACACAACACAAAAGATTCTGATGCAACATTTCCTTTGATAGCCTATTATACTCAATGTGAATTCTAAATCAAATCTTGTTACCAAATAACACTGCACATTAAAGGTTTTCAGAGTTCATTTGCAAAATAAATAATAAGCCCACAATCATCTCAAATGGAAACAAATCAAGGATGTATTCCTCATAAATTTGCCTTATGTTTGATCATTTTTGTGATGAGATTTAGGTACCCTTAGCAGGGAGAAATTGGCTGAAAAATAGTTTATCAGCTGGACAGGCCAGTCTCTTCTTTAGTCTTTTAAACATGTCTTCTAAGTAACATCCATTTGATGATACGTCTCTACCTGTGTTTAAAGGCCACTCACTGAGAGTAATTGAAGGATTTCTATTAGGAGCTCTTGAGAAAGGATCTCTCCATCTCACCGGGAAACAAATCTATGTCTCTATGGCAGAAGATATAGGGAGGTTCTAACTTGTTTAAATATTGAATATACTTGACACTTTTCTTCCCTGGCCTCATGCTGGAGTCTTTTGAGACAGTGAAGATGTATGCACATGGAGGGGGCTTGAAGTTTGAGAATTCATTCATTCAAAAATGTGCATCATTCAATTCAGAGATCTGAAGCAAAAGGTGGGGATTGTATTAGAATGTAGCAACTAACCTGTACAATATTTTAAGTAACCTTAAATAATCAATACATGGAAATGTTGAGAAACTTCTCCCAAAGTCACACCATCCCATTTGTAAGGCCGCCCCTCTAACTGTACATTGCTATTGAATAGTTGCTGTTTTACCAGATTTGCAGTTTTGTGAATATGCCTACAGCTCTTTAAGGAAAAGATGCATTCTCTCATTCATCTTTGTTCTTTTCACATCTGGTTCCAAGTGAGTGCTCAATAGATACTGTGTGGGTACATGGATGGATAGATGGATGGATGGATGGATGGACGGATGGATGGATGGATGGATGGATGATGGATAAAAGGCAGGAATGATCATGAATGGCTAGATAGCATGCTGTCTCTCCAATTAGGTTTGAACTGTTGAAGAGCAGAGGTGAAGGGAAATGAAGTAGGATATTATTTTAGATTGTATTCTTTTGATCTTGTATAAAATTCATTCAAACTGCCACAGCAAAAAATAAAAACGTATGGGTCATGTAACTGAAAGGTGCAAAAAATAGATCCTGCTTCAAGCAGGGCTGGATCAATATGCTAGGATGACATCCTTGGGGGACTTGGTTGTTGCTGTTTTTTCTTTTTTGCCTCTGCGTCCCTCCACACTGGCTTCACTCTCGAGCATTTTTGGGTTTACATGGTCATTCAAGTACTTGCTGCTGGTTCTTTTCTTCCTCTGTTCCCCTCCTCCACTCCTCACTTCCATCCTAAACACACCACAGTCCCCTCATCAGTATAACATGATGTTTGGAGACAAGTATGGCAGCATCAACTTATGAGCAATAAACTGAAAAAATCATCTTAATATGTGTTCAACAATCAAAATATAGAATTTTCCCATGTAATCAAAGAGAAATTTCTATCTCAAGCATCTTTAACTATAATTTCACGTTTTTCCCATTTTAGAGAAATAACATTTTAGTGGTAATTGAAGCCCAGAGAGCCCAAACAACTAGCCTAGGGGCACACAGCTATTACGTGGCAGAGCTGCAGTGCAAACCTGGGGAGGCTGGTAAGCAAAGCTGAAGCTCTTATAACCTTTCTTCCCCTCTGCTAAGAGTATTTTGTCCTGTGTAAAATGGAGATAATAATAGTAACTACCTCTAGGGTTGTTGGGAGAATTCTATGAATTAATACATAGAAAACTCTTTTAATAGTGCTGAGCACATAGTAAGCACTCAATAAATGCCAAGTGTCTCATGCCCTCATATGCCTCCCTGGGCTGAGGATTGCAGAGAGGTGGGAGAGAAGATGTGCAACCAAAACTTAATTCTCTTAGAGTCTACTTAGTACATTTCTGGCTCACTGATATTAGATTACACAGTCATACTCCATTTTATTGTGCTCTGTTTTATTGTGTTTCACAGCTTTTGTGTCTTTTACAAGTTGAAGGTTTGCAGCCACTCTGCAGTAAGCAAATCTATTGGCATCATTTTTCCAACAGTATATGCTCACTTTAGGTCTCTGTGTCACATTTTGGTAATTCTCATAATATTTCAAACTTTGTCATTATTATTATGTCTGTTATGGTGATCTGTGATCAGTGACTTTTGATATTGCTATTTTAATTTTTTGGGGGCACCAAGAGCCATACCCATATAACACAGCAAACTTAATCCATAAATGTCAAATGCCTTCTAATTGCTCCGCCAACCAGCCATGACCTCCTCTTTCTCTCTCTCTCTTTGAGCCTCGCGACCCTTTGAGACACAATAATATTGAAATTAGGCCAATTAATAACCCTACAATGGCCTCTAAGTGTTTAAGTGAAAGGACGAGTCACATGTCTCTTACTTAATTAAAAGCTAGAAATGATTAAGCTTGGTGAAGAAGGCATGTCAAAACCCAAGATAGGCTGAAAGCTAGGCCTCTTGTTCCGATCAGCCAAACTGTGAATGCAAAATAAAAGTCCTTGAAGGAAATTGAAAGTGCTACTCCAGTGAACACAAGAATGATAAGAAAGCAAAACAGCCTTCTTGCTGATATGGAGAAAGTTTTAGTGGCCTGGATAGAAGATCAAACCAGCCAGAACATTCCTTTAAGCCAAAGCCTAATCCAGATCAAGGCCCTAACTCTCTTCAATTTTATGAAGGCTGAGAGAGGGTAGGAAATTGCCCAAGAAAAGTTTGAAGCTAGCAGACATTGGATTGTAAGGTTTAAGGAAATAAGCCATCTCCATAGTATAAAAGTTCAAGGTGAAGCCACAAGTGCTGATGTAGAAGCAGCAGCAAGTTATCCAGAAGATCTTGCTGAGATCATTGATGGAGGTGGCTATACTCAACAGCCTTTTACTGGAAGAAGATGCCATCTAGGACTTTCACAGCTAGGGAAGAGAAGTCAATGCCTGGCTTCAAAGCTCCAGAGGATAGGCTGACTAATGCCTTGTTAGGGGCTAATGCAGCTGGTGACTCTCAGTTGAAACCAATGCTCATTTACCATTCAGAAATTCTATGACACTTAGGAATTATGCTAAATCTACTCTGCCTATGCTCTATAAATGGAACAACAAAGCCCAGATGACAGTACATATGTTTTCAGGATGGTTTACTGAATATTTTAAGCCCACTGTTGAGAACTACTATCCAAAAAAATATTCTTTTCAAAATATTACTGCTTATTAACAATGCACCTTGTTACTCAAGAGCTCTGATGGAGAGGTGCAGGGAGATTAATGTTTTCATTAACACAATATCCATTCTGCAACCTCTGGATCAAAGAGTAATTTTGACATTCAAGTCTTGTTTTTCAGAAAATACATTAATAAAGCTCTAGCTACCATTGATCGTGATTCCTCTGATGGATCTGGGCAAAGTAAGTTGAAAACATTCTAGGAAGAATTCACCATTCTATATGCCATTAAGAACATTTGTGATTCATGGGAGGAGGTCAAAATATCAACATTAACAGGAGTTTGGAAAAAAAATTGATTCCAATCTTCATGGATGACTTGGAGGTGTTGAAGACTTCAGTGGAGGAAGTCACTGCAGATGTGGTGGAAACAGCAAAAGAACTAGAACTAGAAATGGAGCCTGAAGACGTGACTGAATTGCTGCAATCTCATGAGAAAATGTGATCGGATGAGGAGTTGCTTCTCATGGATGAGCAAAGAAAGTGGTTTCTTCAGATGGAATCTATTCCTGGTGAAAATGCTGTGAACATTGTTGAAATGACAACAAAGGATTTAGAATGTTTACAAACTTAGTTGATAAAGCAGCAAAAGGGGTTCAGAGGATTGACTCCAATGTTGAAAGAAGTTCTACTTGTGAGTAAAATGCTATCAGACAGCACTGCATGCTAAAAAACTACTTCATGAAAGGGTCAATAAACGGGGCAAGCTTCATTGTTATCTTAAGAAATTGCCACAGCCACCCCAACCTTCACCAGCCACCATCCTTGTCAGTCAGCAGCCATCATCATTGAGAAAATTGAGGCAAGACCCTTCACCAGCAAAAGATTACAGCTTGCTAAAGGCTCAGATGATCCTTAGCATTTTATAGCAAAGTATTCTTAGATTAAGGTATGTAGACTGTTTTTTCAGACATAATTCTATTGCACACTTAATAGACTACAGTATAGTGTAAACATCACTATTATATACGCTGAGAAACCAAAAGAAAATTTGCAAGTTGCTTTACTATGGTGGCCTGGAACTGAACCCACAATATCACTGAGGTATGCCTGCATTGAGTTGGTGAAAGTCAAAAATTCCCCTATCAGGCTTAATTCCGCACGTGTTTAAGGCAGCTCTGCTGTTGATGATTTTTACCCAGTGACTGAGCCTCATAGAGGGGGCTCCCTTGACAGAGACTGCCTTTTGGAGCCAATCACAATGGAAGTTTACTCTGCAGCTGAGGATAATTTTAATTCTGTTATGAAAATTGTATGAATACCATGCAATAGAAATCCAAATGTTTTACTTTGTAGTAGAAAAAAAACTAGTACCAGAAAATAAACATGTAGGCTTTTTAGGGAAAACTTCAGAAGCAAAAGAATGCAGAGCATTTAAACTTTGGACAAACAATAGTTTCCCCCTGTGTGCACCATACTCTCTTTCCCAGACCCAGGAACATGCCCCAGGGACATGCACCTGTCCTTTCTGTCTGGTGAGAAACTTGCTCCATAGCTGGCCATTAAAGACCCAGGCAATCAACGCAGCCACAGCTATCACACCTCTCCTCCAAAAGCCCCCGTTTCTCCTTCCACAAGAAAATGTTTCTAATGTCATCAAGTATTCTATCATAAATGATAGATTAATTCCTCACATGGGGACATAGGAGTCCCTAGCAATTCAGAATTACTAAAAACTTTGGGGCAACTCCCTAAAGAGGGGCACAAGCTCTTAACTGACATTGACATGTATTAGCAAAAAGGCCAAAGCAGGTGTCTTGCTTTGCCAATTCAGCACAAAAGAGAGGATCAGAGCATTATGATAAGGGGGCCATTCATGCTGCTGTAGGCTATAGTTGTGTGTTCACACTTCCATAATAAACCTATTTTCAGGGGCTTATAATTCAACCGTAAAAATCTGCTCCATGCTCAAACTTGGCAGAACAAAATCTCAGACTCTGAGCTCAAAATCCTTCCCTTACTTTAAAATATTTTTTAAAGATGTGTTTTGGATGAGTTTAAATTTACAGAGTGCCAAAAATATTAGGGATTTGAACAGCTATTTTTCTTTATTTGATATCTAGAGACAACTAATCCATGCCTGTGTAAAAGGAGTCTTGGCTTTTTTTGATCAGTTTTGCCTGAAAGGTTGTCAAGTTGAGAAAGAAGTTAAACGCCAATCTGAAATGAATTAGAGAGCATTAGACAATAATTAAACTGAAATTAGGGCATCATTTATTCATCAAGTCATCACTAAGAAAAGAATCCAATCCTCATAGATACTTTTAAAATATTTAGATCTTAATCTTAAACACCTTTGCAAGTAGGAAGAGAATGATGGAATTGTTTCTGCTCAAAGGGGTTTGCTGATGACAGTGACTGAATTTTAAATGCTGCTGAGCTCTATGGGCAAAGTGGAGAAATAAAGCTACCCTCCAAAAGCTGTCTTCCACTTGTGTTGACAAATGGAAATGATGGCTGATGGCAGGAAAACTCTCCCATCTCGATAAGATGTCCTTGATCACATCCCCGGGGTCATGTGGGGCAAAATTAGCAGGTGGGTGACATATTCCTCCTGCTTTATGCCTGAACTTTGGTTTTCCCATCTGAATAAAGCAGCGGTTTGTAAAGCTTGGATCCCGGGGTTTTGGAGAAAGCCTCCTGCACCATTCAACCTCTAATCCAAATGAACACTGAATAGATCCTAAAGGCCATTGATTTGGAAGAAATAAAATTTCGTCTTGTCCGTCTGTCTCCATCAGCCCTGTCCCCATCTCTCCATGGGGCTCAACCACTTCTCTTCTAGTGCCTCCCAACCCTAGGCCTCAGGAGGTCATCGCAGCTTGCACTGAACCCTACCCAGGTTGCCCTGTCCACTGAGTTGTACACTCACCTTTCAGCTCAGTCACCTCCTCCTTGAAGCCTTCCTGATACGCCCCTGTCTGAAAGAACTAACCGCCACCGCTTCTGTGCCCCTGTTCCCTGCCAAGACTTCCATCACAGCTTCCAGAGTCTTCTGTGACCTCTACCTCTACCAACACCTCCGAGGCAAGGACGAAATCTTCTTACCTTTTCACCAGGCCCTGCCTTTCTAGGCACTCAATACAAATGTGTCAGTCAATGAATGTGTGACTCCTCCACAAAGATGACCTGTTCCCTTTTCAAACTCGTCTGGGATAAATGCGTATTAGTACAAATGCAGAGCAGGGTAGGTCAAGAACGCAAGTATAATTCTGGAGCCCAAATAGCTAAGAGAGAATGCCGACTGAGGTTTCCCTGCAAGCCTTCCCTGCTGGTCAGCTTCTCTGTGGGACTCTAAACATTGTGAGCTCTCCCTCGTTAGGGACTTTGATTATTTTTTTTTATTTTTTTATTTTATTATTATTATACTTTAACTTTTAGGGTACATGCGCACAATGTGCAGGTTTGTTACATATGTATACATGTGCCATGTTGGTGTGCTGCACCCATTAACTCGTCATTTAGCATTAGGTATATCTCCTAATGCTATCCCTCCCCACTCCGCCCACCCCATAACAGTCCCCAGAGTGTGATGTTCCCCTTCCTGTGTCCATGTGTTCTCATTGTTCAATTCCCACCTATGAGTGAGAACATGCGGTGTTTGGTTTTTTGTCCTTGCGATAGTTTGCTGAGAATGATGGTTTCCAGTTTCATCCATGTCCCTACAAAGGACATGAACTCTTCATTTTTTATGGATGATTTTAACAGTGCTTCAGAGAGGGAAGGATAGAGGGGGCCCTGCAGAACTTTACAAAATCCCTCTTTTGTTTAAATGGAGAAACTGAGGCACATGAATGAGAAGGGAGTTGCTTCCAGCTTTCAGCCAACGAAGGTGGCAGGCTGCTCCGTGTTTGCTCATAGCCCATTATCTCTTCCTTCAAAATGATGCTGAATCCCACAGAAACCCAGGGTTGAAGAGGATTTTGAGTCATCCGGGCCTCTCTACTCAAAGTGTGGTTCCTGGACCAGCAGCAGTGGCCTCACTCTGGAGCTGCTTAGAAATGCAGAATCTCAGGCCCCACCCCAGTCTCACTGAACCAGAATCTGCATTTTTTTTTTTTTCGAGACAGGGTCTCACTCTGTTACCCAGGCTGGAGTACAGTGGTGTGGTCATGGCTCACTGCAGCCTCAGTCTCCCAGGGCTCAGGTAATCCTCCCACCTCAGCCTCCCAGGTAGCTGGGACTATAGATCCACCTCACCACACTCAGCTAATTTTTGCATTTTTTATAGGGTTGTGCCATGTGGCTGAGGCTGGTCTCGAACTCCTGGGCTCAAGCAATTCTCCTGCTTCAGCCTCCCAAAGTGCTGGGATTGCAGGCATCAGCCACTGCGCCCAGCCTAGAATCCACATTTTCACCACATGCCCTGGTGCTGTGTGTGCATCTTAAAGTCTGAAATGCACTGAGCAAGTCCACTGGGGCTCCCAAACATTCACCTAGCCCACAGGTGGCTGTAGTCAGCAGGAAATCCGTAAACATACTGATACCTGAGCCTCACCCCAGGCAGGTACAGCCAGGAAACAGGAATTGTTTTAAAGCTCCACCAGGAGAGTCTAATGGGCAACACAGTTTAAGAACTACTGATCTGGTCATGTCCATACTGGTCCACCAGCCTGGTCCATCTTTGGACAGTTAGAAGTTCTTCCTCCAATAGTAGAAAGCTCTTTCTCAGAGGTAATCTAACTGTCCAGAGTTCTCTGGCTGACTTCCTGGTCATTTGGTTCATGTCACTGCAGACTCGGCTGCTGATGACAAAACTGCACACCTGACACAGGTGTGCACGGGTCCAGTTTATCTTATATGACGTGCCTTAAATGCGTCATATTGTATTTAGAGTGGATGATCTCTCTGGTTGGAGTTACTATTTTCTCTTACAAAACAGTGGTCTCTGGGCCATTCCTAGGCATCTGGAATGGTCCTGTCCTAAGGGAACTAATTAGAATAATGGTGAGGAGGCTTTTTATCTATGGTTTTAAATTTAGTGCTGTTGATGGTTTCTTTTGCTTTTAAAAAATACTACATAAAGGAGATAAATTTCCTAAAAGAATCTTCAAATATTTTTGTGTAGAACCTTAATTCTTCGCATTATGTCATTTTGGTTTCCTGGCATTATATCATCTATATGACTAGAGGTTTCTGACTTACCTTGAAACGAACTCAAGAGCTTATATGCTGAAAAATATATACAGTGAGATTCAGTTAGAAGTGAAGGTGGGTAAAAATAGCTCTCTCTCTCTCTCCTCCTGCTGTTATTTTTTTCTTCATTTAGTGCTTTGATGACTGTATTTCCATCCTATCACTTCAGTTGCTGAATCGTATGCACTTGCAGTTGTGGGAATGTAGAGAAAGAAGACAGTCCCTTCTGGTGAGCTGTGAAAGTCCCCTCAGATGATTAACAGATGAGAGCTAGAAAGTGTAGCATTTCAAAGCTGCCAAAACTTTGCGGAATATTTTACATTTCAGTGGATTCATCTGTTTAACAGCCATTGCTGGCCTGGTGTGCTCCCCTTCAAGACATGTGCTTTTGGTTTGGGTCTTTATTGGTTTTGTCCTTTATTTCCACTCTTTCCTTTACATAGCCAGATAGGAAAGCATATTCATCAAGTGGTGTATGGCGTGAATCGAAACAAATATGCCTTTTCTTCTGAGGAAAAGACAGGTCTAAAAACAGTTTGAGGCGATTGATCCTCACACTGCTGGTGCTGCTTTTGATAGGCGTGGAGAAGGTGGTGGTGGGAGCAGAGTTGTGATTAAAGACCATCCTCCATTATGCTTCACGACACTAAAAGAGGTTCCAGAAAGTTTAAACCATGGTAATAGCCATGCAACGGCCATAAGGACCAAGTTGATAGATTTTTAAAAATTCAATCATAAATCCAAGGGAAAGTGTTCCCATTTCCTCCCCCCACTGAGAAATGTGGTAGGCATGTGGAAACTGGAGTCTTTAAACATATTCATTTGTGCCAAGGTTGGCATTTGTTTCAGTGGCTTCCATAGAAAAAGTCCAGATTCATTCTGCGGGTGTACATGACCTCCACAGATGCAGCCGGCATAGGGAACATGTAGGAATTTCTACTGAGGGACAAAGATGATACAGAGAACTTGGTGAGTGAGATCCCTGTTTATAGTAGGAGGATTTAAATAAAATGAATATCCTAAATATCAGAATGTGTGTCTGTGTATGAGAGAGAGTGGAAAAGAGAGAGAGGGAAGAGAGACTGTGGTAGACTGTGCACCAGTATGGAGTCCTGGACTTTTCATGAGCAGCAATGACAATCATTCTACTAAATTAACATCCTATCTTGACCAACTCATTTGGCAGCAACAAGAAGTTCACAGCCCAAAGCGGGTGCTGACCTCCCCATCCCCACTCCACCCACACTATATCTGTATAAAGTACAACGCTATACCTTGCTGCTCATAAGATGACCCGTCAACATTCCTTTTTCCCATTTTCCATGACCACGTTTACCTGGCCGGCTAGATTGTGTGGGGTGTGCTCCTAATTCTAAAGGCAGAAAGATTAGATGGTGAGGGAGGGGCACAAAGAGAGGGTAGGGTAGAGGCAGAGGTATTTACCTGAAGATATGGGGGCTCCTCTAAGATAAAATGCAATGCTTCATCCCTTCTCTTTATGGTGCCAGGTATTTCAACAGCTTCTCCCTCATCTTTACACCACCCCTAAACAGGGAAGATTATATTGAGTAATCATATACAAACAGAAGTGCACTAACAGTAAATGTTCAGCTCGATGACATTTCAGATTGTAACATAGAACATGTTCAACCCCTGAAAGTTTCTCTTATGCATCTTCCTCATAAATAGTCCCACTCAGAAAGAAAACATTATTGTGTCATCTGTCACTGCAAATTGACTTCAAAATGACAGAAAGTTAAATATTCTAGAGAGAGGCAACCAAAATAAATACATTCACTAATCATAATGATGGTAATAAAAACCATTTATGGATCATTTACCATGTGCAGGCACTAAGCCAAGTGCTTTCTTTTATCATCATAGTTTATCTTCATATCAACACTATGAGGAATACCTTATCCTCATTTAATAGGTGAGGATATTTCAGCCCAGAAAAATTATGTAATTTACCGTAGTTCACACAGCTAGTAGGAGGTGGAGCCAAGATTTGAACACGGGTTTGTTTTTGCAGGTCGTGAGCCCTGAATCACTGTGCTGTATCATCAAGAAGTTCACACTGGGTGGAGTTCAGATGATATTCTATCCAGGAAATAAAGGAAAATATTCTATCAAGCCACAGGCTTGGAATTTCTTATGGTCTTACCTCATTCCTTAACAAACGACAGATTTCATCAAGCTACATAACTAGCTTCAACTAACTAAAATGCTTGATTAACGTGGATTATTGCTAATCATTCATTTATTCATTCAACAAATATCTATTTGTCCCCTCCCCCCATCACATCAGACCCTGCGAGAGACATTAGGAATACAGCAGTAAACAAAACAATTTATAATCTAGTATATCCACTTTTAATAGTCTGGTCAAATGGAGAAAACACCTTTGTAAATCAGAATTTGTTTCTAAAAACCAAATCTTGTTTTCTACACCAAGACCATTTAAAATCTTATCATGATCAATATTCCAGCTGTCAGAGACTGAGCCTGTGATATTTGTTTTCCTGTATTTCTAAGGTAAGAGAAGTGATTAATACATTTTCCAAAGATTTGTCGCAAGTTCTTCAACAAAAATGCCCCATATGGTAAACCTTCTGGTTATTGGGGGTTTTGTTAAATAGTATAAACAGTAACTCAATGTTTTTTCAAATAGTGCTTGAATTCTTGACTCCAAACAATGGGTGCTGTTTGGCATATGATTTGCATATTGTTCCTATAATATCCAAATTAACTGACCTCGGTTTTCCCCACCCCACCACCTGCCTTGTACCC
Source organism: Pongo abelii (assembly GCF_028885655.2). Taxonomy (NCBI): domain Eukaryota; kingdom Metazoa; phylum Chordata; class Mammalia; order Primates; family Hominidae; genus Pongo; species Pongo abelii. The sequence goes on along the minus strand of NC_071993.2, from coordinate 124,887,905 downwards.
TTTGCTCTATCCCTTCCTTCCTTCCTTCTTTCCTTCCTTCCTTCCTTCCTTCCTTCCTTCCTTCCTTCCTTCCTTCCTTCCTTCCTTCCTTCCTTTCTTTCTTTCTTTCTTTCTTCCTTTCTTGCTTTTTCTTTTCTTTCTTTCTTTCTTTCACTTTAAGTTGTGGGATATATGTGCAGAACATGCAGGTTTGTTACATAGGTATACACGTGCCATGGTGGTTTGCTGTACCCATCAACCCGCCATCTACATTAGGTGTTTCTCCTAATGCTACCCCTCACCTAGCACCCCGCCCCCTGACAGGCCCTGGTATGAGATGTTCCCCTCCCTGTGTCCATGTGTTCTAATTATTCAATTCCCACTTATGAGTGAGAACATGCAGTGTTTGGTTTTCTGTTCCTGTGTTAGTTTGCTGAGAATGATGGTTTCCAGCTTCATCCATGTCTCTGCAAAGGACATGAACTCATCCTTTTTTATGGCTGCATAGTATTCCATGGTGTATATGTGCCACATTTTCTTTATCCAGTGTATCATTGATGGGCATTTGGGTTGGTTCCAAGTCTTTGCTAATGTGAATAGTGCTGCAATAAACATACATGTGCATGTGTCTTTATAGTAGAATGATTTATAATCCTTTGGGCATATACCCAGTAATGGGATCACTGGGTCAAATGGTATTTCTGGTTCTAGATCCTTGAGGAATTGCCACACTGACTTCCACAATGGTTGAACTAATTTACACTCCCACCAACAGTATAAAAGCATTCCTATTTCACCACATCCTCTCAAGCATCTGTTGTTTCCTGACTTTTTAATGATCACCATTCTAACTGGTGTGAGATGGTGTCTCATTGTGGTTTTGATTTGCATTTCTCTAATGACCAGTGATAATGAGCTTTTTTTCTTATGTTTGTTGGCCACATTAATGTTTCAGGTCTTCTCTGTGGTGGATCCCCTCGGTGGGCACTGATGTGGATCACAAAGATCTGCACATTATATGCTTACTCCCTTGGCCCATCCACATGCTTCTTCCCAAGACCTCTTTGTTTCTGATTTTCTAATCTTGTTCTTGTCAGATATTTGACCAACCAGGCAGACCATTTGCCACTTCCCTGGAGTCTATGTATATCCTTATTTCAGGTCACTTCTCCCTCCACACCAAGTTTGTGGCAAGGTATGCTTCTTGAATTTCTGCCCTTAATTTCAGGCCATCCCTTGAGTGACAGCATTCATTTTAGCATGCCATGATATATTGGGCTGACTTCTCTGTGAGCCCCAAACTGGGTTTTTCCTCCTCAATCAGCTGGTCCTTGGGAAAACTTCCCCTGTGTCCATAAGCATGAGCCAGGAGAGAGGTGAGGTAGCTGGGGGATTCTTTCCTCATCTCCCGACAGTCTCCTAGAACCTCTTAATTCCCTGGCACCTCAATGAGAATGTAAACCTGGGAACACTTAAGCAGAGAGGTTGCAGGAATTTGGGCCAGCAAAACAGAGCCTGCCACACTAGCCAAAACCAGTTATAAAATGGAAATTTTTTAAAAATCCTATTCACTATATTAACCAGGAATAAATTTAATAATAAAGGCATAGAACTTATATAAAGAAAGCCATAAAATCTTATTGAAGATCTTAAAATAAGACCCCCAAAATTGGATAGACATAGTATGTTCCTGGTATTGGAAAACTTTATACCATAAAACATCAGTCCTCAAATTAACTTAGAAATGAAATGCAATTCAAATTAGCGTCCAGTGCTTCTTTCGTGGACGTTGGGAGTGCATGAAACTATTTTAAAGTTTATATGTAGTAATACCTATCTGAGAATGACCAAGAGAAGTTTAAAAGGGAAAAATATTTGCGAGGTCCTCTTACAAAATTATGCAACTCACTATACTATTTTATGTATACGCATATATACATATACACACATATATATTATATATATATATACACACAATACTGAAGTACACTATAATCTAATACACCACTGACAGAGAAAAAGGTAATAGATCAAGAACAAAATAGGTTCAGAAATAGATTACAGTCTATATGGGAGCAAAATACATATAAAGGTGGCATTTTAATTCCATGTGAAGAGGACCATTCATATATGAAATGATGCAGGAATAACTGGCTGGCTATCAGGGCTGGATGGAATGCTATATCTCAAAACTCACATCATAAACAAAAATAAATTCCAGATGAAATACTCGAAAACTATGAGTTTGGAGAATGTTCAGTGCTACCCACACGAGAAGTAGGTGTGCTGGGCTCTGTCCTCAGGCAGGGAGTAATGCGAGCCTCATTGCTTCAAGCTTTGAACTTAAAAGCTTGAACTTGAAAGTTTCCCTGGCCAATGACTGGGATGATGAAGGGAACAGGTCCTGTGCCCTGAAGCACTTTTCAAAAATGAGCTTGTCCCCGCCCTGGGACAATGCATGTTTTGATCCCAGCTTGCCAAGATTAAGCTTTGTGTGCCTTGGAAAGTGACTTGACATCTCCAGACCTCCATTTCCTCACCCATGAAAGACTGTGGAGACTCAAAGAGAAGACAAAGGTAACACACTCAAAACAGTTCTTGGCACATAGTAAGCACCCGGTAAGTGCTACCCAATATTAGTTTTATTATTGTCATTAATATTGTTTCTGTTCTCCTCTGTTCAGCTGGCGAGTAAAATCAACTGGCTATTACCAGAAAACATCCTCCCTCAACATTCTGGGCATGAAGTGCTTCTCCTCTAATCATTAATACACAGGCAGCGGTCCTGACAGAAACAGTTAAACCAGAGTGGGTCACGACTGCATTTATTCCCATTAGCATCTGCTTTCTAATGCTTACTATAGTTATTATTATTATTGTTCTGCAGCCCCATGACTTTAACACATGGCTGTTTATTTTCCTTTATAATGTTTTTCAAAGGCTGTTATCCCACTCTTTGTGAAAGTCTCACCTAACTAGGTCTACTTGGAGCCTATCATTTGCTAATGTATTTTTTTTTCTGTTAAAGAAATTTTCCCTACTAACTTAGAAAAGGAAGAAACAGTGTCCAGCTTGACCTATCCAGTTAGACTAATCCCCATATCATGATTGTTCTGTTTTAATTAGACTTCCCAACAGTTTTCCCAGGTCCAAACGGAGACTCCTCAGGGATCCGTGAGATCTGAAAAAGATTTTCCATAAAGTAATCTTAGAAAAGCAGAAATCCTGAAACACATCTCCTTTTGCTCTATAACTGCAGAACTTGCCCTGGTGGGTGGCCCACTGTGGCCCCTCATACATCCCAGACTCCTCCCAGCCATGTCTAAGTGTTCATTTCCTAGGTGGTTTCAGATAGTGCCAATTCTTATACTGAATTAGGAATTAGAGATTCTCTTTGCTCACTTCAATGGATAATGGGCTTTCAGCAGAGGAGGCGAATGTTCATTAAACATGGCCAGGCATGGTGGCTTGCACCTGTAATCCCAGCTCTTTGGGAGGCTGAGGCAGGTGGATCACTTGAGGCCAGGAGTTGAAGACCAGCCTGGCCCACATGGTGAACTCCGTCTCTACTAAAAATGCAAAAACACCCAGCAAGCTAAATAAATGGTTATTGTTTTAAATTACTAAGTTTTCAGGGGCTGTTATGCAGCTATAGATAACTGATACAGACAATACCATGAAAATACTATAATAGTAAATACATAATTGGATTATGATGAGAATTAGTGAGATTATATATATGATACATTTAGCACCTAGCACAGAAGAAATCCTCTATAAATGTCTATTATCATTATCATCCTCCTCTTAATCATTCCATTCTACAAATGAGAAAACTGAGGTTTAGAAAAGTTTAGGAAATGCTCAGTAAACAGCTAAGTCTGGTTTCAAACACTATCTGCTTCTAAAGCTGTGAGCTATTCTCTGTGGAAAATTTCTTTCTGTTTGCTCTGTCTTCAAGTCATTGGTACACCCAAATGCTAAATGAATTCACCAGAATTCAAATAGGAAAATGGTTCTCACTCTACCCCTCTTCTCCTTTGAATCTGTAACAAACCTTTAAATAAAAGTTGATAACACAGATATTTTTGTATATCTATATATTCACACACGAAGAAAAGTGTTCGACATTTTCAGTTAATTGCTTAAAATGAAAACACTCAAATTAGAGTTTGGAAGGATACTCCAAGTTGTCTTCAAATTCTTATTTGTTAAAATATTCTAATAGAAACTGGTTCACATCTCAACGCAGAAACAGTCTCCAGTATGGTTATCTAGGCAGCAGTCCCCAACCTTTGTGGCACCAGGGAACGACTTTGCAGAAGACAATTTGTCCACAGACTGGAGGTGGTGGGGATGGTTTCAGGATGATTCAAGTGCATTACATGTATTGTGCACTTTATTTCTATTATTATTACATTGTAATATGTAATGAAATAATTATACACTTCACCATAATGTAGAATTAGTGGGAGCCCGGAGCTTGTTTTCCTGCAACTAGATGGTCCTGTCTGGGGGTGATGAGAGACAGTGGCAGATCATTAGGTATTAGATTCTCATAAGGAGACCGGGCACGGTGGCTCATGCCTGTAATCCCAACAGTTTGAGAGGCTGAGGTGGGCAGATCACTTGAGGTCAGGAGTTCGAGACCAGCCTGGTCAATATGGTGAAAGCTCTACTAAAAATACAAAAATTAGCTGGGCGTGGTGGCATGTGACTGTAATCTCAGCTACTTGGTAGGCTGGGGCAGGAGAATCGTGTGAACCTGGGAGACGGAAGTTGCAGTGAGCCGAGATCACGCCATTGCACTCCAGCCTGGGCGTCTGAGCAAGATTCCATCTCAAAAAAAAAAAAAAAAAAAAAAAAGATTCTCATAAGGGGCATACAACCTAGATCCCTTGCATGCACAGTCGTGAGAGGGCATTTGCACTCATATGAGAAGCTGATTCTGGTACTGGTCCATAGCCTGGGAGTTGGAGACCCCTGATCTATGGAATAGTCTTGTTGCTTAGAATGCTCGGCAGAAGTCAATCAAATGTTGCTGAGTAAAGTAATAAAAGGAAAGAAAATCTTAAAGGTTCTTAATAATTGTTAGTCCTACAACACCATATACTTTTTTTTTTTTCCAGGTAAGGGCCAAGGGTAAGGGTCATGAGCATGTGAGTAAGTTGACTTTGACATATTCACATGAATTAGTAGGCAGAATCCCATTGAAGACATGAATCGGCTACACTGCTGTGTACCTTTACCAGGAAGGCAGATGTGGTATGGGTGAAATGTTTGGGAAGGGGACACAGATGACTTGAATGTGTTTATCTTCCATTCTGATAAAAATCCAGTGATTTTTATACTGCCACGGATCAAATGGAATCATAGCTAAAAGGTGAAATTTACATCCTTGTGTTCATCTTCTTGTGATAATTCAATCATGTAACTAGGTTTATGGTCATTTTATAAATTACCACTCCCATTCCTAGAGGAGTGAGAAATACGTTCCTCATTATACCACATACACTGTGTGCCAGGGAAGGAACTGGAAGGCAAAAAGCCAGACTGATGGGTAAAGGATTCTTCAGCCACCATGGGAATTAATTAATGGAATTCTTTTCCAGAATGAACAACAATGTCATTCCTTATGGCAGAGACTGCAGGGATTCACCAGATATTCACTCTTTCTCTTTTCGTATCAACAGAACTGTATTTCCCAGCCTCCTGGCAGCCAGAAGTAGCCAGGTGACCAAGTGGTATCTAGGCAGAAGGCCTTTTGCTCTTCTGCTTCCTCCTGGAATGCAGATGTGATGGTTGGAACTATAGCAGCCAATTTGCAATTATTTCATACACAAGTGTTTTGAATCTCAGCTCAAGTTCCCTCACTTATGAGTTGAGCAATTAATCTCACTGTGCTATGCCTCAATGTCCTCACCTGTCAAATCCAGATAACAATAGTACCTGGTCATGGATAAGTTTAGCCACATAGAGGTCCTTGCAGAATGATTGTGTATAGTGAATGTTTGGTCAAAGACAGGTGCATTCTGTAGAAGTACCAAGAATAGAGGTAATAATGGTAGTCAGGGTAATTTTCTCAGTAGTAACAATTATAATAATAAAGTGAGCTGAGGGCCAAACTTAAAATAGCACTTAAAATGCTACTATGAAGAGTTTGGATTTTATTCCATGAAAAGAACATGTTGAATAATCTTAAACAGGAGAAAGACGTGACTCTATCCAAGATATAGGAAAGCCTTGGATGGATTCAATGTTGGAGATGGAATTAACTTCTCCTGATACCAACTGTTACATTGAAGGGTAAAGGGCATTAAATAAGAAGGATGCTTATTTGCTCAGAAATTAATTTGATGTCCTCAGTAACAATTACTGAAATGGTTGAATGGGGTGGGAGTTTTTTATCTAAATGACTCTGCTCTGCAGGGGTTGATTAAGCCACAGGTAGGAGTTTTGTCCTAGATATTCCTTTGTAGGGTGCTCTGGGCTTGACTGTTGGCAAAATTTCCTAAAGCAGTGTTTTCCTGCACTTTCAGCATAAGCACAGACACAGTAATTTTTTTGAAACTGTAGTTGGCCCCTAACTTACTTGAAGATTCTGAAACATTTTCAAATTCCAAGTGCAGCAACTGCAACTGATTGAGACATCAAATTACTTGGGTTCTTGGCATTAATGAGAAAAAAAGTATTATTTAAGTCATCTTTGGTTTCAAAACAGGGGACTATAATTTGCTCCCAAGTTTGAAACTGCTGTGTATTCCATCCCTCTTCAAGGAAACGGCGGGTATGTGATTTGCTATGGAAATGTTCTATGCAAAAACTGTAAGGCCTTAATGGACCATCCCGAGTTAAACTACATAAAAACCATTATTGAGCAGGATCCTATTTCTCTACTTATTTGGATATAACCAGAAATATAAAGTGACTATTATTATTCATTTAAAATCACTTCAGCTGGCTGGGCACATGGCTCACACCTATAATCCCAGCACTTCGGGAGGCTGAGGTGGGCAGATCACTTGAGGTCAGGAGTTCGAGAGCAGCCTGGCCAACACGGCTACTGAAAATACAAAAATTAGCCAGAAATCGATTGAACCTGGGAGGCGGAGTTTGCAGTGAGCCGAGATGGTGCCACTGTACTCCAGCCTGGGCAACAGAGTGAGACTTCGTCTCAATAAAACAAAACAAAATAAAAAAATAAAATCGCTTGAGCTGATAAAAAGCCTAATGAAAAATTTGAAATCATCAAATACCCCACTGCTGTTGCAAATTCATGTATTATCAGACATTTGTATTTGGACCACTTTCAGCCACTGGGATACCATATGCCCATTTCCCTCTTCCATTTAGGGGAAGACGAACACCTCCTTGTGCTCATCTTCTTGTGATAATTCAATCATGTAACCAGGTTTATGGCCATTTTATAAATTATCACTCCTAGTCCTAGAGGAGTAAGAAATACGCCCCTCGCTATACCACATACACTGTGTCCCAGGGAAGGAACTGGAAGGCAAAAAGCCAGGCTGATGGGTAAATGATTCTTCAGCCACCATGGCAATCAATTACTGGAATTCTTTTCAGAACGAACAACAAAGTCATTCCTCGGAGCAGAGACTGTGGGGATTCACCAAATATTCACTCTTTCTCTTTTCGTATCAACAAAACTGTGTTTCCTAGCCTCCTGGCAACCAGGAGTGGCCAGGTGACCAAGTGTTCACTAAGTGGTCTAGGCAGAAGGCCTAGATTCTACCTGATTCTACCTGGTGGCAGCTAAACTACTTAGGTGCATTCTGAAAGCTTGTTCCCAAGGCCTGTGATTATAGAAAACAGAAAAGGGGAAATGGGGTCCGGGAAGGGTTTACACGTGGATCATGATTGGCCAGCTGGTAGAGGCCTTCTGGAAGCCCATGCTGAAGATGCTGAGGCTGTGGATTCAGAGGCAAAACAGACGTGACTGATCAGTAGTGTCTACTGTGAGCCCAGGAGTGGGGAACAGCCCCATGAGGGCCAGGACTTACCATTCCTGAGGACCTTTATCTCAGGAAGGAGACATGGTGTGGAAAGGCTGTCAAATCAGCAGTCTCTTTTTAACTGGTCTTGGTTCAAAGAGGATTTAAGGCAACTTACAAATATATGCAATACATATGTGTGGAAATCCAAAACAGTTAGATCTGGGGCAGGCCATGCTTGGATTTTTACTATCCAAGAGTGTCCTTGGGGCAGTCATGTGACCTCTATGAGCCTCAGTTTCCTCATCTGTGAAATAGGGTGGAATGATCCAGACACCTTCTGAGGTCTCTTCTACCCCTAATCCATATGCTCTTCAAAATGTCCCACACAACCAAGGGAATGATCTTTTGTATGATCAAATAACTTCCAGAGAGCTTATGTGGAAGTCTCCCCGCTAACTATTGCTCCATTTAACCCTTAAGAACCCCTCTGAATGAGGTGGCTACTATTACCCCATTTTACAGATAAGAACACTGGGGATCCCAGAAAGTTAAGTAAATTGACCGAGATCACAGATATAGCAAGAACAAAGAAAAGGGAAGTGTATCACAAAGCTTGAGATAAATGAAAAGGCTGGGAGAAACAGCCCTAATTTCACAGATGATGTGGGTTATGATGAAGGAACAGGAACTTGAGTCCATGCCCCTGAGGCTGGTGGGGGTCTCCGCCCAGCTCTCCACTGAGGACGTCCAACAGTGGGAGCATCTCACCCTGGCCATGTCAGTTTCTCCTCAGGAAGTCCTCAGGCCTGGTCTCTACAGCAAAGTAAGACAAATTTGGAGTGATTGTGAAGGCAACAGAATTTGGCCAGGGATTTGGCCACATAATTTTCTAGTCCCTCCTTACTTTGTTTCTTTGGCTTCCAATATCACATGCATCCCTTTGCCAAATTTAGGCTTTCTGGTTTACCACAGAATGGCCAGGGTAACCACAGTACACCGATGGGGAGCCAGGAGGGGGCCTGAGGTCACACCAGCAAGCTGGCAGCTGCCTCTGGGGTGGAGATCCAGGCAGCCTTGGAGCTGGGGCAGCCACAGCCCTGCCTCTGCGTTCAGTTTGACCTTGAAAAGATGGTCTCTCCCCTCCAGAAAATCAGGGCACAGGCCCCTCAGCTAATACTGGGAGAGAAGCTGGGCTTTCTGCTAAGTACCTGGAAATCCTTTACAGGTAAGAGGCTTTAGGCATTGCTGCTTGAAATGTGGTACAAAGACCAACAGCAACAGCATCTCCAGGGAGCTGGTTAGACATGAAGAACCTCAGAACCTATAGAACCAGAGTCGGCGTTTGAGTAGGTCCCTGGGGGAACTTTCAGACACTCTGGAGTACCACGCAATTTATGGACATTGAAACAGTCTGATGTGTGTGCCCCAAACTAGGCCAATTAAATCAAAATCCCTAGGGAGGATGCCCAGGCTTGGGTAGTTTTTAAAGCTCCCCAGGTGATTTTAAGGTGCAGCCTAGGTTAAGAACCACTGATTTCTCATTCCTTGCAACCTCTCTCCTCAATCAAAAGCTGCACTAGCTGTTTCTAGACGACAGTTGGCAACTGAATCTTCAATGAAAAGAGTAAATGAAGGACAGTATGTTTTTTATAAACATAAACTGATTCCACTTAAAGGATTGGCTTTTCTATTGAAATTATGTCCTTACTGTTTTCTTTTGCATGTTTAAAAATGTTCCTTTTTAATGAAATGTTGGGGGGGCAGGTGTTGAATGTTATTCATTACAAAATAAAGAGCAACAAACCCTATTTAATACCCTATTTTTTTTTTCCAGAGATAGAATCTTGCCCTATTGCCCAGGCTGGAGTGCAGTGGTGCAATCCGGGCTCACTGTAACCTTGACCTCCTGGGCCCAAGGGATCCTCCAACCTTAGCATCCCAAGTAGCTGGGACTATAGGCACGCACCACCATGCTCTGTGCACCTGTAGTCCCAGCAATCCTATCACCTCAGCCACCGCACCCAGCCCTGAATTTTTGAAAAATCCAAAGCCTAAGAATCACAATTCTAGAAAATAGATTCAAATATTTCTGTGGATACAGTCTCCACCGCCCCCCTTCTCTATCCCAACTCCCACCTCCTCAAATTAAAACAAAAGTCGCTTCACTCAGCAAGGTACTACATCATGAGTCAGAACTCAGGAAATGATTCCAGCCTTGGACACAAGCATGTGATAAAAGGTAGAAAGACATGGAGTTAGGTTAAATAACACAGGGTGTCCCATTATGTAACACGCTAGATTTTTGAAACAAATGGTGATATTCATGATTAACATACACTGGCCATCTACAGAGGAGTTTCTTGGACACATGTGATTCTCAAATGTTAGCATGTCTCAGAATCACCTGGAAGGCTTGTTAAACCCTAGATGACCGTCTTACCCCTTGAGTGTTTGATTCACTGCGGCTGGGATGGGGCCCGAGAAATGTGCGTTTCTAACCAGCTCCCAGGTAAAGCTGATGTTGCTTATTCAGGATCACATGGTAAGAACCACTGCTTTAGATAGAGAGAAATTGCTAGAGAAAATGCATTTCTTGCAACAACAACAAAAATGTCTATTTTTCATTTAGTTTGTCTGTAGATTATGTGTATCTTCAGCAGGAATAAGTCAGTTGAAGAGAATGATTTGCAGTGATCTTATAAAATCAGTTGTTAAAACAGCATCATATTTGCTGAGAAGTCCTGGATGGGAAAGGGAATGTCTTGTGTTGGAGGTAGGTGAATAATCCCACGGAGCAGTGGTCTCCTTTGAGGCCTGAACTTCATGTCTTTCGGTGTCTCCCTGGACGTCTCGTCCTTCTCCCACTCCATCTGGGCCTCTGATTCCCAGAGCAGCTCTAATCAGATGCACCTTCCCGAAGGCGGGCTCCCTGTTGTCCAATGAGGACCACAGGCCCACTACATTTAGCGGAAGTGGGAAAAAAAAAACCCACGCAGCCCCACTTCGGGACACACCTGCAGCCCAGCGGACAGCCCACCAGCCTCCAAACAGTTCTGCGAAAAATTAGGCTATCTTTCATTAGCTATCTATCATGCGGCCTCCACCAGGCTGCAGGATGTGAGGGCCATTTAATTAGGCCCTGCACCACTCTCGGGTGTGAAAAGGCTCTCAAACGCTTTGATTCCCCGCTGCTTCGCAGCAGGAAGTTGTTGGCGATAATTGACATAGGATTTCCTTGTTAACCAGCAGCAGACACGCCGGATTAAAGCGACAGAGATCTCGAGAAGAAAGTGAAAGAGATAAAAAGCTCGGAAGACTTCTGCTTATTTGGCACTTGAGGATGGCAGGAAACAGCAATAACCTACTCAAGTGGAGACTCCAGAGTGGAAGGGCGTCCCCTTATCAGACCCATTTCAGCTTGGCTGATCAAAGATTGACTCCCCGCAAAATCACATAGGCCTGGGGTTTGTTAGTTTATTAAGCGGCAGGTTTTAGGAATTATCACAGGTTTAAAGATGGATTGCAGTTTATGTGAAGGGGGAGAGGATTATCGGGTTTTCATCTTAACAATTATAAAATATCACAGCTGAAAGCTTGCTTGCAAATGACATAATTTTCCACTGCCAACTAAACAGGTCATTGTGAGGCTGCCTGTGAGCGCACTCAACGAAGGAGGAAATACAGGCAAATTAACTCTGGGGAGGACCGGGGATGAGGGGCCTCCACGCCTTGTTCCACGTCGGAAGACGGTGCGATCTCATTTTGCCCTGTGCGATTCCTTAGGTAATTATATTTAATTTCTTACTGGGGCCATTAGGTCGGCTTGCATTAAAAGAGAGGGACGAGAGAAACAGCCCACTGAGATGATTCCTAAAATGCAGTTGTGAGAAATGATACTGAAATAGAGCCACAGGACTGGCGTGAAATAAATGTCCGCTTTGGAATACAGACAATTATTGTATATCACTTAATAACCTTACAGGAGTACATGTGGCATTAATAAAGGATGCGGAGCTGTAAAAGCATGTTATGGGACTTCCTTTTGACCACTCTATACAGGTCCTGGAATAGCGGAGCCGTGAGACAGGTTTGCAGTTCTGCTTGCCTGTGTATGGACTGTGGATCTGTGCTTCAGATAACTACATCAGCACAAGGGCTTGCATCCTTTCTGGTTTTTAAAAATAGCATTTGCTGGCTTTTGGGTTGATCTTTGTTTTTGTTTTTGTTTTTTGTTTTTTTTGTTTTTTTTTTTTTTTAGTTATCATAGAAATAGGTGATGGTGGCAGAAAATTTAGGAACTCCAGCAAAATATTTAGAATGAATAAAAAGACTACCCCTGTCCACCGAGTAGTAAGCGCTGGTAAAGCCCTCAGATTTTGTCGTTACACAAACACAAATACGTAATTTCTCATGAAATCGGGTTCAGTCCTTGTAATTTTTTGAAATGCAGTTTACTTAATAAGCCATGAATTTCTCCTATATTTAGGATATATTATTTGAAGGTATGATTTTGAGTTGTAGCATTACATATGATAATATAATTATTAACCTAAGTAACCCCCAATAGTTGGACATTCAGATTGTTGTCAATTTTTTGCTATTCAAAGCTAAAATGACCAGCTTTGAACACAACTTTTTATGTGTTTTACTGCTTCCTTGACAGAGTTGGAATTAAAAGTAGAATTTCTGGCTCAAAAAGCATGAGCATTTTTAAGGACACTGATACCCATTCACATTTGCAGATTCTCAGCATAACTTGGTGTTTTCCCGGTGTTGAAGTCAGAATCATTTTGTGTCTTCCATTGAAATGGGAGCATATGACAGCAGCTATTTTATTTAAAGATCAGTCATTCTATCTTGGGTTCTTTCATTCTGATCTGACCTTTCGCAGTTAAGCACTGTGACAATGACAATAAACAGTGGTTCAATAATCAAGTTAATAGGGCCAAACTCTGAAGATAATCATGTCAATGTTAACGACTTTAAACATCTTTTATCGGAGAAGTTCAAGTTCCTCTAAGAGCACCAATTCATTATCCTTCACAAGTGCAAAGGGAATTGGTTGAAAAAGCAACAAAAACAAAAACCTTTAAAGCAAACTGAAAGGGAGGCAGTGAGAGGGAGGAGGAGAGAAGTTGGTTCTGAATCAAGCTTCTTGTCTAAATAAAATAACTGTTAGGGCCTGATCTAGTATAGAAAAGATGGGTTTTTGGTTTTGTTTTTAAGTTTTGTTTTTAATTTGCTGCAAAAAGGCTGGAGCCTGTGAGCCATAGGTCTTTGAGAATCTACCTTGAAAACAGCAAAACAAAGGCATCTTTACGTTCTGTGCCCTTAACATCATTCCTGTTTGAACGTGGTTTCAGGTATAACATCCAATTGCTCCTCTTGGAAGGGACATTCTGCATGCAAATGGCAGAGATACTCTGGGTCACTCAAATATATTGTTCCTGAAAGAAAGGAAGTGGTCTGCAGAGGTAAAAGTTTATGCTGCTGAAGGATTTTTCTTCATAATTTTCTCCCAACGAGGATGTAAAAAAGATGCTTTTATTTAACCCATAATTCTTTGGAAAACATCTATCTATGAAAAAAGTACTCTTTTTAATATATCTATGTATGAAAAAATATGTATCTATGAATTGACCTATAGTTCTTTTTAAAATGTATACCTATAAAATTATTTTTGAAAAACTCAATGTAGGCATTATGTATCTGCTAGCATATTACAAGCAATATTTAATCATTCATTATTTTGAAGCCACTTATATTTTTCCATCTGCAGGTAAGGTTGGAAAATGGTTGTTTACCTGTCAGCACCAGAGTCTAAAGCTTACTACCTTGAAATTGCACCGAGCATGAACGCAGGGTACCATGCGCCAGAAATTAGCCTGTTTCTGATGGGGAAAAATAAACTGGCATGAAATTTATTTTTCCTAAATGTTCTCTTTTGTCCTTTTTATTTTGAGGTAACCCCTAATTATTTTATAAGGCAAAATGCAGTGAGGTCTTTATCCACAGTGCAACTTAGTAGAATGAAGGCATTTGTAAGTTCTGCTTCACGGTAACCCTGACTTTCAACACTTTTACTCATCTGAAGGGCTGAAGAGTAACCAGTCTCCTGTCCCCTGATCCTGCTGATGGAAGAGACTTAGAAATCATTTCATCAGCCAGGGCTGCTTTGCCCAGAGAAACATCTGTCCAAGAAGGCAGACAAACCAGGGGGGAGTATCAGTAACTGAAATAAAATACAGCAAGGACATCGCCTTCTCGATCTGTTCCTGGACTGTGCCTTGGGAAGGATTGTCCCTGGACCTCTTGTAATTTAGAGTAGAGAAATCAGAGTCAAAAGGGCCTTGATGTAATAGTTTTCTCATTACCATCTTGGAAAATTTCCAGCAAAGTTCTGGGAAAATAACATGATGCCCTGATGCTAGTAATATAGTCTGACTCGCAATTCCAGCTTCCACGGGACCGTACACATAAATGAAAACAAATTTCTAAGCTTGAGTTTAAGACTGTATCTATAAAGAATATCCACAGAGAAGGTCAGGGAGTTCTTTCTAAATACAGTAATCAACTCTGCTTTTTCAAATAAGGAAGAGTTTGTACTTCCAATCTTCTACAGAGAAGAGCCGCAATGCTCAAACTCTTGTAAGTTTTCTTTGGGGCCTAACAAAGCAAGGTTTGTTTTAAAAATCCTTTCATCAAGAAGACCCTCAGGACTGCTTTTATTTATTATTAAGTTGCAAATCCTTTATCCACAAGAGAAGGGACTTTATATTATATATGATCTATGATCTATCTAGAGAATCAATATTCAATATATGTGATGTATATTGAATATATATATTCCCATCAATATATATTAATATTCTATGTATATCATATATAGAATATATATATTCTCATCTATATGTAATCTAGATATATTCTATAGATCTATATATTTCATATAATTATATATTATAAAATTTTATAATACAATTATGTATACAATATATTATAGAATAATATATAATAAATATATATATAAATCATGACATGTTATAATGATAATATGTATAGCAAAGAAGAACAAAAAAGGACACATGGGCATTTTATAAATTGTCATTTCTGAATTTTTTTTCTTACATGTTTCTATAGAAGATACTCTGCTAGAAGATTCCTCTGTGAGGCTGCTAGTACTTCTCCAGCAGACCAAGCCAGGAGAGCTTTCTGAAAGGTGAGCTGATTTTCTCAACACCCGTAATGAAAGTCAGTCACTCACATACATCAGGGACTTCCTGTGTTATGTCAGGCATGGTTTTAAGTGCTTTGTTATATGATCTGATTTATTCCTCATACCACCCTATGTGCAAAACAAATTTCCAAAACTAGAAGTCTTCATTTACTCATTTCTTTAAAAATAAGCATTTATTAAGTGTCTCCTATTGGTCAGGCTCTGCACTGAGTGTTGAGGATTTGAAGGCAAAAAAGACACTGAGTACATGTGGAAAAATAGGCCTGTAAGTCAGTAGAGTAGAACACAGTCCAGAAGGAGGCAGGGTACTGAGTGGCTGGTGTACTGGTTTCTGATTCAGAGGAACTTGAATTGGGATCCCAGCTTCATTACTTCTATTGAATTTCCTTGGGCAAAATATGTGACTTCTCCAGGCCTTGGGTGTCTAATCCATAAAGTGGCAATAATAATACTGATTTTACCAGTTGCTTCAAGGATTAAAAGACACCCACATGTCACTCACATAGTAAGGAGCTGACATCTAGTATGTACTTAATAAATGGTACTACCTACTCATTATTACTGTTCATGCTGTAACCATTTAGTCAAGTATTTTAGTATTACAAAAAAATTTCAGAACATGAAGTTTTCATCTCTAACATCAATCTCTCTCCTTACAGATTTTACCAGATTTTCCAGGGATTCTCAAAGATTGTCTGCAGACCAGCACTGATAAATGATTGCAGCTTCTTGAGTCTATAGAGAGAGACCTTTATGCTCTCTCTACTAGGAAGTAATGCTTTTTTCCCTGAGATTATGTTCTTTTAAAAATTTTTATGTGCTTTTAAAATTTCATGTGTGTATTAACATGTCCTTTCTTTACAGAATGTTGAAGACAATATATAAATTTCTGAAAAGATTTGAATGATTTGATTTGGCAAAATAAAGAATTGCCAATCCTACATAGAGCTCCATACACCAATTTTTAAAAATCATTTTATTGCTTCACAAAATCTGGGAACCACTGGATATATGAAGTATCTCTTTTAGCTAAAGCCAAGTCAACTCTCATCCTAGAAAAACGTTCATTTTTTGATCTGTTTTTATTTTTCTGTGGCAAAAAGTGCTTTTGTGATGCCTCTTTGAATAAAAGACTCATTTTCCTAAGTGATGCATCTGCTTTTAATGTCTTAAATGCTGGGATAGAACAGACATATCTTCCCTGGTCTGGGTTTTCTTAAATAGCCAGAAGCCTTCGTGATGAAGACAAGCAAGCATCTAACAGAGAAATAACTCCAAGACAAAGTGCCGTGGCTGCACGGTGTCGCCTCCCTGACAACCTATAAATGGACCGTATTGATGAAGTGAACAGGACTCTCTCTGGTCATTTTCAACTAGAAACTAATAATCCCCGTCATGATATCAGGCATGCAATAACCTCGGTTAAAACTGGGTTCATCAAATAAATCACTCAGGAATTTCTCTATTTCTTTCTCTGGACACATTGCACATCTGCTCAATGAAAGGAAGAAAGAAGCAATATTTCTTTGATCAGGAATTTTTTTTTTAATATTCTTGTATCCATCCCTTGGGATACTATCTTTTCAAGTGGGTGCAGATAATACATCACTTTCTAATGAATGTGGAGAATTTATGAATTTAAGCTATAAAACCAAATATGAGGGATTTTAGTTTATCTCAATCTATATTTTACATTGTCATGAGAAAATAAGCTGGACCACAAAGCCGTATTGTGCCTAGTTCACTAAATCTCCTGATCTCTCATGACCTTTTCAATGTGTTCCATTTGTGGCCACATGTGGGAGGGGGATACAAACAGATGATCGCTTTGTACTTTTTCCCAATATGTCTAAATACATGTTACACTTTTCATATCCTCTCAGCCACAGACAGTAAGGGCTTGGCCAGAGCATCAGACATCAGCCTCAGCTAATATTGTTGTATGTTAACATCTTACTGACTCTGTTAATACAGGTATTGGGTGAATTTGGAAATTTGGGAAATGGATATGCTTGTCATTCTGTGTCCTGGAGATCTTAAAAGCCCTAGGTCAGTTCCCCGAGTCTTAAGGAATTATAGACAGAAGATGTTTTTTCTGCATGTAAAACAGAAAACTAAAAGCTGCACAGCTAGGTTAGCTAAGCTGTCCTGAGTGTAGAACAAAAAGTGAATGAAAAGGCAAGGCCTCCAGTCTGCTCTCACTAGCCTATTCTACCAGTCTTAAGTCAATTATGGTCGAGGGCACTAGGAGCCAAGTTCAAGTCCCAGCTGTGCCATCTGGCAGCTTTGCGGCAGGACAATCACATAAACCTTGAGTTCCTCATGGGTGAATTTGGGATAAAGATATTGATCTGTAAGGAGTTCAGTGAGTTAAGGTTGAGGAGATATTTGGCACCTGGACTGCTACATCAGTGGTCCCCAAACTTTTTGGCACCAGAGACTGGTTTTGTGGAAGACAATTTTTCCATGGACCAGGCAGTGGGGGGATGGTTTGGGGATGATTCAAGAGCATTACATTTATTGTGCACTTTATTTCCATTATTATTGCACTGTAATCTATAATGAAATATTTATACAATTCACCATAATGTAGAACCAGCAGGAGCCCTGAGCTTGTTTTCCTGCAACTAGATGGTCCCATGTGGGGGTGATGGGAGACAGATCATCATGCATTAGATTCTCATAAGGAGCACGAAACCTAGATCCCTCGTATGCACAGTTACAAAAGGGTTTGCATTCTTATGAGAATCTGATGCTGCTGCTGATCTTGACAGGAGGCGGAGCTTAGGCAGTAACACGAACAATGGGGAGTGGCTGTAAAGACAGATAAAACTTCACTCACTCATCCACTGCTTACCTCCTGCTGTGTGGTCAGGTCCCTAACAGGCCATGGTGGTCCATGACCTGGGATGGGGACCCCTGTGCTATGTGGTAGGTGCCCAATGAGTATTAGTTCCCTTTCTTTTCCTTGGTTCAAAGCCCAGACTTACGACTTGCTAGCTGTGTGATCCTGTGCATGTTACTTAACCTCTCTGACCTTCAGCTTCCCCCTTTGTAAAATAAAGACAATTATAAAATGTATCTTGTAGGGTTGTTATAAATCAGCACAAAGTTCCCAGGACAGTGCCTGAGATATAGTTGTTACTTGCTGTTGTTATGGTAACTTCTTAAAAACTCTTACTATTATTTCTGTTATGGCAACATTACTGTTATTTTTCCTCTTTTTGATTCTTTCTCTTGGACTTCTGTTTCTTTATCTAGAAAACGAGGGGATTGGGCCAGATAATACTTTCATCTTTTCTAGCTCTAAGCTGTTATGACTCAATATGTGAAATAATGTTGGCAGGAGCCATTTAACATCTTTGAATTGCTATGCAATGTAAGATGGAAGTTTTGTAATTTGCTTTTCCTACCAATGCTTTCTCCTCAAAAGAATAGTAATAATCATCATTTATTGAGTGCCTGCTATGCATCTGGCATGTTTATTTTTAAATAATTTTTTAGTTTGAAATGGGTATAGCAGCTGGGTGGAGTGGCTCACTCCTGTAATCCCAGTACTTTGGGAGGCAGAGGTGGAAGGAGTGCTTGAGCCTATTAGTTCAAGACCAGCCTGGGCAACATAGTGAGACTTTGTCTCTACAAAATATCAAAACAAATTAGCTGGGTATGGTGGTGTGCACCAGTGGTCCCAGCTACTCGGAAGGCTGGGATGGGGGGATCGCTTGAGCCCAGGAGGTCAAGGCTGAAGTGAGTTGTGATCATACCACTGCACTCCAGTGTGGGTAACAGAGCGAGGCCCTGTCTCAAAGCAACAAAAAAAGAAATAATTAAAGATTTACAAAATTTGCAAAGAATACAGAGTTCCTATAGACTCTTCACCTGGCTTCACGTTCTATTAATGTTACCATCGTACGTTACCATGACACATCTGTCTAAACTACGAAACCAATATTGATATATTATTCTCACCTAAATTCCAGACCTTGTTTGAATTCTGCCAGTTTCTTTTTTTTTTTTTTTCATGGATGTCCTTTCTTTGTTCCAGAAAATCTGTGACCATCTCTCAGTCTTTTCTCTTTTTTGTGGCCTTGACAGTTTTGAGGCACACTGGTCAGTATTTTGTAGAATGTCTCTCAATCTGCATGTGTTTGACATTTTCCTCAGTTAGAGTGAGGGTTCGGTGGGGAGAACGCCACAGAGGTGAGGTGCCCCCATTGCATTAGTGGGTATTTCCTGATATTCATGGGACATGATGAGTGATGTTATCTGGCGTACCTTTAATGTCATCACCCATTGTGTGGATCCTCCATTATCTATTCCACAGTTGAGGAATATCTGAGTTGTTTTCAGCTGTTTGTGATTATAAATAAAGCCTCTATAAATATTCGCATAGAGTTGTTGTGCGAACGTAAATTTTCCTCTCACTTGGGTAAATACCTAGGAGTGGGTAAGATCGTTGAGTCATCTGACAAGTGTGTGTTTAACATAACAAGAAACTACCAAACCGCTTTCCAAAGTGGATGTACCATTTTGTATGCCAACTAGCAATGTATGAGGGTTCCAGTTCTACCTATCTCTACCAAAACTTGGTATGTCCATTTTTGTTTTTTGTTTTTTTTTTTAGCCATTTTAAGAAGTATGGAGAGGTGTCTAAATTATGGTTTTAATTTACATTTCCCTAACGGCTAATACATATTTTTATAACTTTATTTGCATTGTGTATCTTCTTTGTTGTTATTTCTATTCAAATATTTTGTCCTTTTTTTTTGAGATGGAGTCTCACTCTGTCACCCAGGCTGGAGTACAGTGGCACAATCTCAGCTCAGTGCAACCTCTGCCTCTGGGTTCAAGCGATTCTTCTGCCTCAGTCTCCCGAGTAGCTGGGACTACAGGCACGCGCCACCACACCCAGCTAATTTTTGTATTTTTAGTAGAGACAGGGTTTCACCATGTTGGCCAGGCTGGTCTCAAACTCCTGACCTTGTTATCCGCCTGCCTCGATGTCCCAAAGCGCTGGGAATACAGGTGTGAGCCACCTCACCCAGCCCCATTTTTTAAAAATAGGCTTTTGTGTTCTCATTGAAATGTGAGAGTTCCTTATATGTATTCTCTGCATACAAGTATTTTATTAGATGTGTCATTTGTGAATATTTTTTTCTGATGTGTGGCGGTTTTATTTTTTATTTTTTTGTCTTTTGAAAAACACAAGTTTTTATTTTGATGAGATCAAATTTATTTTTTTCTTTGATGGATCATCCTTTTGACGTTGTACCTAAAAAATATTTTCTGCCCAATGAATAAAACCTTGATGGCTTTACGGCAAAGTGATGTTCTTTTGATGTCTTTTAACAGCCTTATAGTTGTATATTTTATATTTAGATCTGTAATTTGTTTTGAGTCAGTTTTGTGTGGAATGTGAGGCCTGGATTAAGCTTCATTTTTAGTACATGTATATTGAATTGCTCTAGCACCATTCATTAAAGAGACCATCCTCTCACCATGGAATTGCCTTTGTGCCTTTGTCAAAAAAATCAATCAACCATGTATGCGCGGGTCTGTTTCTGCACTCTATATTCTGTCCAATTGATCTATATCTCTGTCCTTTCTCTATCATTGTTTTTGTTTTGTTTTGCTTTGCCTCATTTGCATTTGGGCCAGTTTCACTGGCCCATCGACAGATAAGCAAACCTATCTATCTCTAAGCAAGCCAGCTTCCATTTGAAAGCCAGAACTCACAACTGAATCTCGTTTTATCGTTCTTGGCCAGTGAGGAAATCATTCTAAGTTTCAGTTAAACTAAGCAATCTCATCACGAAATTCCAAAAAACATAGGTTAAAAACAACAACAATAACACAACACACACACACAAACACACACACGAGTGTTTTTGAGAATGTGGTCCCATAATGGAGCAGAGTGGAGCCTGGAGTGTCTGTTTCCTCTGGCTTGCCTCTCCTGCCCTCTAAACACCGTAAAGGCAGAGGCCACATGTTCTCCCTCCAGTGAAACAGGGATGTCACAGCTGTGACCCTGTGAGGGTTATACCATTTCTTTTATAACTATCAAGAAAGACTCTTGAGCAAAACTTCACAAAGATAGTGTTGGAAAAAATACCTCCAAGGACCTCAAAACTCCTTTTGACATCATTATTGCATTCAGAATATTATGCCTTTTAAATGTAAATATAGTGACCAATGTAAATTCATTTGAATTAGTCTGGCCGAACCATGTATCAAAGCACTGAAGTTCATTATACGCTCACATTTTTAAAATAAGATTTTTAGGCATAGTTGTCTTTTTCTAAAGGTACTACAATGTTTTAAAATTCTATAATTTAACCAAAACTCCATATTCATATTTTTTCATGCAAAGCAGCTGCACCAGCTAACTTCTGGTAGGTGTTGAAAATATAATCTCAGACCTCAAAATCCAGTCTTTGGTTAAGAGCTTTCACTCAAACAAACCCATTCCAAAGGGGAATCTTGTCAAGTACAAAGAAATAACAGTTTTTAAAAATCATTAAACATTCAAACCTCTCCAATTTGAACTGATGTTAAAGAAAGATACATTTTATCCTTTTGAGTTCAGAAGAGGGCTGTAACAACATCTCTTTGCCTCATATGGTTTTGGCTATGGTGTGAGGCCAAGTGTGTTTTCTGAAATTTAAGCATTTTCAATAAGAACCTGATATGGCCTGACTGAGCTGTAAAACACCTGTTAGGCCTGTCCCCCAACACCAGACGACAAAGGAGGTCCGCCAAACACAGAGGGCCTTGAAACCATCCAATAGAACACACCTTTGTGGGGGCCCTCAGGGACTCTGGCTTAATGAATAAAAAGAAATGATTTATAATTAGCCCGGCAATTGTGCTGAATGGGTGTTTGCAACAGGATTGAAATGTGTGCCTAAACTAAGTTCAAAATTGCCTATAATTCTAGTTACATGGTTTCGTGGTTTTTTTTTCTGCTTGGAAAACTGTTTTCTATAGACAAAAAAAGCAGGGGTGGAAAATGTCTATTTCTTATGAATAATACCGGCATGTAGCACTCATCACTTCCTATTAGCCTCACAGAACCCTTGAGAAGTAGACTCTAAATTTCAAATGGGTAAGGCTCATAAATAAGGTTTCTATGTCCTCTAGAAAAATGACAGCATTCTCTAGCAACTCTATCTGCCCCACAGGTACGTGCTAGCCCATAGGAAGTGCTACTCAAGTGTTCAATTAGCAGACATACCTGGAATTTCAGCACTGTGAGTCTTCATCCGAGTTAGATAGCCCACTTGTCCCCACTCCTTGCAGCCCCTTGCTCTCTGATGGATGAGATCAAATGTTTTTATGATATTCTTACCACAACCTGGCCCAGTGCCCCTTACAAATGTGAAGTAGTTTCTGAAAACCACCTCCAGAGAGCAGCCAAATTCAGTTCCCATTGCCAGTGAGCAGCTGTACCTGCTCATTGATATCCATGTCATCCCTTACTTAAAATCCTGCTGTGGCTGCCCCAATCCCCACTGAGAATGACATGCAGGCGCTTTGCCGTGGCCTCTAGGGCCCTGCACGGCAGCTCCTGTTTCTGCCTCCGCCCTCTGTCTCTCAGTCTCCCCAGCACACCGACCCCTTCCCTGACCCAGGGCTGGGCTGGGCGGTTCTATTCCCTCACGTCAGTTCATCCTTTCTTCCCACCATGTGTCCTTTCTCATGCTTTAGCTCTCAGCTTCAATGTCACCGAGTCCCAGAGTCCTTCCCTGACTACTTCAATAGGTGCCCCTCCTCTTAGGGTGTTTCACTTTGTCTGTTTCCCTTGCAGCATTTATTACTATTTGCAATTATATAGTTATGTTTGTATACTTGTTTTGTGTGTGTGTGTGTGTCTGTGTGTGTTTGTGTGTGTGTGTGTGTGTGTGTGTCTCCCCACTAGATAGAAACCTCCAGTAGGGGCAGAATCTATATCTATTTTATTCCGTGGTTTATTTTTGTTACCTAGGATACATAGCAGACACCCAATAAACATTTGCTTAATGAACGAAAAAGAACAGACATGCAGACATTGCTATAGGATAAGGAGAGCAACCAGCACCAGAGAACAAGTATACTTTCCCTGGGAGTGATTGCTCTCCTCTTCATGGGTGTAACTGGAAATCATTCCAAGTTGAGTTATGTCACCTTTTTGCATCACTGCAGGCTCTGGCAGTAAGCATCTCTCCCTGGGGTGGGAGCTCCGTGGACCTGACAGCTGCAATTTCTCTATGATGGGGATTAGAGAGTCTCACCACCCAAGATGCAGCCCCTGTTTACTCTCAACTTTCTACATTTAGATCTGAAGAGTTCTGTGCCAAGCCATGGGCCCAGGGGTCTTTTATCATCTTCTTCCCACAGTCAGATGGTCAGCCATGGAAAGCCACCTGATGTCATGCTTGCTGCTCATAATGCCTAAGGAAGGACACCTTAGGGGCCTATTGAAACTTTTAACCGATCCAGGACAAAAAACGGGGAATGGAGTCTTCCAGCAAGGAGAAAGAGAAAATGGAGGAGGAGGAAGAGGAAGAGAAAATGGGAGGAGAGCCAGGGGTGAGGAGGAAAAAGACAGTAGCTAGCACACCAAGTGCTTTCTATGTGCAGTTTACCATGCCAGAAATTGACATATATATTTCGTGTATGTTTCCTAACCACGTAGGAGTTAAGAGGAAACTGAGGCTAATAGAAATAAGATGCCTGAAATTACCCAGTTACTAAATCAGAGCTAAGATCAGATTTATTTAAGATAATGCAATTTTTTAAAAATCAAATCCCTCCTGGCTGAGAAGCCAACACAACGGTTTGCATCTGTCTCCTGTCCTCTTAGCTCTGCTTTTGTACACACAGCCTTTTATGCAGCACACACAATCCACCCTACAATTCCAGAAGGGAGCTAAGAGAAGACTCAGACACAAAGGCGCTGTGAAGGTTAAAGATGCCCAGTGGAGGAAATCGAGGCTGGGATTTGTTCTATGGCAACTTAGCCTCCCTATTCCACCAGGAAGCTGGCTGCAGAAATGATAATGATGGGTAATGGTTATAATCTTTTGATTTAATCAACACTCACTATGTGCTAAGCCCTAGAAGTAGGGACTACTAATATTGGCCCCATTTTGCAGATGCAGAAACTGAGGTACAGAAAACCACATAGCTAGGAAGCCTCAGGACCTACTCAGTGTACCCATAGTGGGAGCCCCATGTCGCTACCCCACAGTGCTTGGGGGAGTTGTTGGAAGAAAGGCTTGTGACACTGAAAATTGTTGGTTGTTGCCTAAGTGCTTGGGGATGGGGCCTCCAACACATGATGTCCAGGAGCCAATGGTACCAGGCCACATGCAACACTTGAAGCAAAGGATCCCAAACCTTGCCATCCTCTAGGACCCACCTCAGCTGCCACCTGTTCCTGGAAGATTTCCCAGAGCCCCAGCTGGCATTAACTCCTCTCTCCTCTGGGCCCAAAGCAGGTGATGACTTGCTACTTTTTATTCATGTTTCTCTGTCATCTCCTACTCCAGCACACAATCTGGTGGTTTTCACTTTGATATGCCCTGCATACCCTGTGGCCCATGTGGGTGCAAAGAAAATAACTTCTGTGAGGATGAGCTCAGGAAGGGATTCAGGCACAGAACCCACAAAGTGGCTGCCATTTTGCTACCCAGCCATGCGAAGTTGTTACCTTGTCATGATGCTGTCAGCTGGGAGCCTGAGCACCAGTGGTTTTGTGAATACCATGTGTGCCCTTCAGTCCCAGGCTGTCTGTTTCTTCTCTAGAGCCATGTGGTATACAGGCTTTGCATCTGACCAAGCTCTTGGACCCCACTCTGCCCCTTCTTGGCTTATTGGCTTCAGACAGGTCATTTATATTTTGCCACTCATTTTGTTCATCTGCAAAATGGGCCTAATGACATGTGTCTCATAGGTGTTGTGAGGATGAGGTAAGGCAGTGTATACAAAGCAAGAACAGCTGCTGGCTCATAGGTCTCAGCGGTTGACGTATTTGCCAATGGAGCCACGCAACCACCTTGTCCCTAGGAAAATCTAATGGGCTGGGTGGCCACCCCACCACCACCAGGAAATCTGACCCAGTGCCCACAGAACTCCCTTCAAATCCTGTGGCCCACAGCAATGGCTGCCACCCACCTTGCCAGGCCCAGAACCCCTGCATTGTTCTGGCTTTGTCTCCCAGGCCAGGAGTGAGGCTGCCTGCCCTGCCTTGGAGAGAGGCTGCTGCCAGCTCTGGGTTGTAGGATTTGGAAGAGAAGGTGGCCTGAGTGACATACCCACCTGTAGCACCCATCCTGGGGAAATTCCCAAGAGTAAATTCTGGGCTGACATTTTTGTGATGGGGGGTTGGGAGTTGGGGCTAAACTGCAGAGCAAACCAGACTGAGTGTGAGGAGGAGGCTGAATCCTGTTCCTGGGTTATTTTGACACCATCTCCAGCAGATTCATTCGTTCATATCACAAGCCTTTCTCAAGCACCTACTATAGGCTGAATGCCAAGTATCCCCCAGTTCAGAATGGAAGAAAGGCAGGTAAAAAACTAATTACAATCTGCCAGGCATGGTGGCTCATGCCTGTAATCCCAGCACTTTGGGAGACCAAGGCGGGTGGATCACCTAAGGTCGGGAGTTCGAGACCAGCCTGACCAACATGAAGAAACCCCGTCTCTACTAAAAATACAAAATTAGCTGGGCGTGGTGGTGCATGCCTGTAATCCCAGCTACTCAGGAGGCTGAGGCAGAAGAATCACTTGAACCCAGGAGGCGGAGGTTGTGGTGAGCCGAGATCACACCATTGCACTCTAGCCTGGGCAACAAGAGCAAAACTCCATCTCAATAATAATAATAATAATAATCATCATCATCATCATCATCATCATCATCATCATCATCATCATGTAGACAGGTGGGACTGATTTAGCTAACAGGGTAGGGAGCAGGCAAGACGTTAGAAAGGGCTCCTGGAGAAGGCATCTCTGAGACTGCATCAGTTCTTTTCTTGCCCTACTTCCATGAACAGCTGATTCATACACAGGGAATGAGGTGTGTTAGGCTGTTCTTGCATTGCTATAAAGAACTACCTGAGACTGGGTAATTTATAGAGAAAAGAAGTTTAATTGGCTCACGGTTCTGCAGGCTGTGCAGGAAGCATGACATTGGCATGTGCTTGGCTTCTGGGGAGGCCTCAGGAAACTTACAATCATGGCAGAAGGCAAAGGGGGAGCTGGTATCTCACATGGCAGAGCAGGAACCAGGTAGTTGCGTGGGGAGTGTTACACTTAAACAACCAGATCTCAAGAGAACTCACTATCTCGAGGATAGCACCAAGCCATGAGGGATCTGCCCCATGACCCAAACACTTTGCACCTGGCCCCATCTTCAATGCTGGAGATTACATCTCAACATGAGATTTGGTGGGGCATCCAAACTATATCACAAGGAGAGCCAAACTCCTGATTGTTCCACCATCTTGGCCATGGGATTTTGCCTGGGGTTAAGAATCAGGGCCTGGAGTCAGGGACACCACGTTGGAATCCCTGTTCCACCGCTTACTAGTCCTGTGGCCTTGGCCAAGCACCTTGGCCCCTCTGAGCCTCCCTGCTGTCACCTACAAAGTTAGGACAACACTAGTGCCTGCCATACCTCTACATAAGATAATGTAGGCAGTGTGCTGTCACATAACAAAGGCTCAATAAATGTAAGCCGTTTTTATTAGGAGTAGCAAGCCAGCTCTTTAGGGCTTTAAACAGACCAGGTGGGACGCAAACAGTGAACTTCTGCCAGTGAGACTGTGGGACCCATCAGACCAGCTGAGCCCAGGGAGGGAAAACACAGTTGGGAGAGCTGGCAGGAAGATGCCTGCATCCTTCAGTGGTGTAGAAGGGAAAGGCTTATGGAGGCCACATCAAAATGATGGAGTGGATGAGAAAATAAGAAGGGGGAAAAGAGGGAGCCCCAGAAAGAGAGTTGGAGTGAGCTGGGGGAAGCACAGTGTGTGGAGACAGGAGTGGACATATGAAGTGTGATGGAAGATTATGGGCTGCTGAGAGCCGGAGTGCACAGTGAGGAGACAGACGGTTAGGAAGGAGAGGTAAGCACTTTGCTGCAATAACCAGATGGATCAAAGGTAATGAAGCGCCAAGGGGAGTGCAGATGGGTGGAGAGCGCATGAGAGAAATCCAAGCTTTGCTGGCCAGTGTGGTCCAACTGAGAAGCCAGAGAAGCAGGACAAGACAAATAACTTCTGTGAGCATGAGCTCAGGAAGGGATTCAGGCACAGAACCCACAGAGAAAGTGGCTGCCATTTTGCTACCCAGCCATACGAAGTTGTTACCTTGTCATGATGCTGTCAGCTGGGAGCCTGAGCACCAGTGGTTTAGTGAATACCATGTGTGCCCTTCAGTCCCAGGCTGTTTCTTCTCCAGAGCCATGTGGTACAGCCTTCTCTGGAGCCATGTGGTACAAAGACTCTGTTGCGTGCGTGTGCATGCCCGTGTGTGTGTGCCGGTACATTCACAAGCACATATATAAGTGTGCATATGTACCCAGGCAGTTCTCAACTAAAGGACCCAATGTGTATAACCTCAGGGGTACAAGAGCATCTTGAGCTTTTGCGCACAACAAATATCAGTGATAATAATAACAGCAGCAACAATGATAATCATTGCTAACCACTTATTATGTGCTAGCCCCTTTGCAGTAAGCCTTAAATGCATCATGTCAATCTTCACAATAACTAGGTGGAGTTGAAACTATTATTTTTCCATATTAGAGATTGGAATTGAGGCTCAGGGAGCTTAAGCTATGTGCTCAAGGTCACACAGCTGTAAGAGGTAGTGCCAGAGTTCAATACTACTTCTGACTAGCCAAATAGCTGGTATCATTAAAAAACATTCCAGGTGACAGGTATTTAGCCACGAGTCTAAACTCCCTTTAGTTGACATTCTTTTGAAATAATGTCTTAGTTGGAAAAGAAATAGAGCTGGTGAACACAAGAGGTAACTGGGCTGGCTAGGATTTTGCAAGTTAGGGCCAATGTTCTGCTCATCCCCGTGGGGGTCCCAGGGTTTGAAAGTGAGTCAAGTCCATGTGTCACACTGACATCTTCGGATCATTCAATGGATAAGGACAGCAATCAGGTCCAAGACTGCTCTTTGGTCTTTAAAGAGTGAAGCCAGCAACAAGTTTGCAGGCTGTCCATCTGTCTGTCTTGAAAGCTACTGGCAATAAATATTTTAGTGCAAATGTAGTCATACCCGTTAAGCATAAGGGCAAAAAAAAAACCATGTTTTAATAATGCAATACTAATTTTTCTGAAAGGGCTTCAAAGGAGGTGTTTACAGGAGATATTCTACTCTGAGGGCTATATAAAGAGCTATTTGAAGCCCAGTGTTAGATAGCAGGGTATTGTCTGATGCAGCCCTGGAAAATCACAGCTTTTTCATTCCAAATCAAATTCTAATTGCACCAGCTGATGGTGGTTCATTCTTTCACAATCTCCACCTTCCATCTCCATCAATGTCTGGCATTTTCTTGTGTCTCTTCGTTGGGGTGAAGCATGAATGGGTTGGATCCCAAATCATGATGATCATGAGTGTTTTAAAGCACGTGCCAAGGATCAGCTGTGCTGGATTAGCTCATTCCATTCTCTTCCCCACTTCCCAGATGAGGGTCAAGTCTCACTGTTCAACCATCTCCTCGGGGCCCTGTGATAATCCTCATAGGCAATAGGGCAGGAGGAATAATTGGCACTTGGCAGGTTGGGAGGCAGAGCTTCTGTAGTGCACTGAGCATTGGCTTTACGGTGTGGCTTTGGGCAAACTGAAAAATGAAGATAATAAAAATACCAGGCTGGGTGATGTGACTCATACCTGTAATCCCAGCAATTTCAGAGGCCAAGGTGGAAGGATTGCTTGAGCCCAGAAATTTGAGACCTGCCTGGGAAACATGGAGAAACCCCATTTCTACAAAAACTACAGAAATTAGCTGGGCATGTTGGCATGCGCCTGTAGTCCCGGCTACTTGGGAAGCTGAGGTGGGAGGATTGCTTGAGCCCAGTAGGTAGAGGTTGCAGTGAACCCACATCTCACTACTGAACTCCAGTCTGGGCAATAGAGCATGACCCTGTCTCAAAAAATAAAAAATAAATAAAAATTCTAACCCCACAGGGCCACTGAGGGGTCTATGAGACGATCTAGGGCAAGGGTCTGTCACAGAGCCCTGCACTGGTTGCTTGGTCCACAAGTGGCGTGAGTGTGAGTAGAGTCATTATAATTTGCTTCCTGACGGTTTTGGTGTGTTGTTGGCCAAGGCTGTACACTGAACAGTATGCTCCTGTTTTGATTTCATTAGGTTGTTATGTTTAAGGGGCCATAGCTGCCAAGGTGAATAGCATATGGAATATGCCCTTAAAATGGTCAATTCTGATAAAAAGAAAAGCCTGACAAATAGCTATAAAAATGAGAGCATTATAGAATGGAAGTGGGATTCTTGGGAGGGAAAGATAACTTCTTCACCAGGCAGTTAGGGAAGGCTTCCTGGAAGAGGTGGTCTTTCAATTGACTGGAAAGAATAAACAACATTGCCATGAATGGAGGCTGTAGTAAAGGGAGGAGTTCCAGGAGTACGAATGAGATGACCAAAGGCACAGAGGCAGGAATCCCCTGGTTACTCAGAGAAGTCCAGGGATTCTGCCCACAAGTGACTATTCAGAGAATCTGATTTATTCTGCCTTCTCCATGGGATTTTCCTCAATACTGATCTCTGGTACACCTATATTAGTCAGGATAGGTAAATCACTGTGTAACAAACAGCCTCACAAATAGTAGCTTACCTAATACAACTAAGTTCTATTTCTTGTTTCTGTCACACTCTGTGGGGAGGGGCCAAGCTTCCTGCTGTCTGGTGACTTCATCGTCTCAGGACCCAGAGGATTCCACTGGATCACATCTGGCTAATGGATGAAAAGAGTGTGTGGAACCTGCACAGGAGGTTTTACGGGCCAGGCCTGGAGGTAGCAACCTCACTTCCATGGATATTCCCCTGGCCAGAACTCAGTCACATGGCCCCACTTAGCTGCAAGGGAGGCTAGGAAGTAAGTCTTCCTGTGCATCCAGAAGAAAAATAAAATGGGCTTGGTGAACACATGGTATTCTCTGTCCCTGCCACAGTTTTCTAGATCTAGACAACTTAGAGCCAGCACCAACTTGGAGATGAGAATAATAAACCCTTGAGTTCATTTAAGTATTCTTTCAAGTTTATAAAGTGACCTTGCTGTATGTTTTACTCTCATGCCAGGAGAGCCCTAAAATGTTTTGCATTACCAACTCTGTACAAGTCCTGTGTCAATTCATTGCAGACAATTCATCATTTAAACTCCTAAGTGGTAGACAGGACAGATATTAATACTAACCCCATTGAACCATCGAGGAAGCTGAGTCAGAAGTTAAGCCCCAGTCTCAGGACTCTTTTTCCCCTTTGATCCAACCCCACCCATTCCAATGAGG
Organism: Pongo abelii; assembly: GCF_028885655.2. Classification (NCBI taxonomy): domain Eukaryota; kingdom Metazoa; phylum Chordata; class Mammalia; order Primates; family Hominidae; genus Pongo; species Pongo abelii. The sequence goes on along the minus strand of NC_071993.2, from coordinate 124,857,209 downwards.
AAAGGAGGCCATGGAGGAGGTCCCATCCCCTCTCTTGTACCTACCTTTAGAGCAATGGTTCTCAAACTGGGACATTTGGCAATATCTGGGGGGAAAATAGGTGGGGATGCTCCTCAGATCTGGTGGGGAGAGGCCAGAGGTGCTGCTAAACATCCTACAATGACAGGGCACCCCAAAAAGAATGATCCAGCCCAAAACATCAATAGTACTGAGAAACCTGGCTTTAAGAATGGCTCTGAGAGAGGACCAGGAACTTAAAATAGTTTCACATTCCTATTGATTTTCAAAGAAAAGCAAAGACCAAAAGAGACGTCTGTAGTCAGAGGATGGTGTGGGGACTGCTTCCAGAGTCTGTGAGTGTCAGGACATGATCAGCACCTGGCTGTTATGGTAAAAGCCGTTGGCAGCTGCTGCCAAAACTCTGTGTCAAATGCCCACACTTCAGGATTGTAATCCCTATTGCCAAACCAAACATGTTAGGAAGCAAGTCAGACCTCTTTGATGAGATGTGTCCATAACCACAGAATTTCTCAAAATACGTCATGCGACTCACAGTGAGCAGGTTGTGCAGTGCACTGTAGCTATGTAAAGATGCACAGACAGAAGACTGGGAGGAAACCAATTGTTCAACATGGTTGTTTCTGAAGGGTGAGAATACAAGTGATTTTCTTTTACTTTGGCTGCTGTATTAGTCTGTTCTCAAGCTGCTAATAAAGACATACCTGAGACTGGGTAATTTATAAAGAAAAAGGGGTTTAATGGACTCACAGTTCCACATGGCTGAGGAGGCCTCACAATGATGGCAGAAGGCAAATGAGGAGCAAAGTCATGTTTTACATGGCGGCAGGCAAGAGACTGTGTGTAGGGAAGCTCCCTTTTATAAAACCATCAGATCTCATGAGACTTATTCACTACCACAAGAACAGCATGGGGAAAGACCCATCCCCATGATTCAATTACCTCTCACTGGGCCCCTCCCACAACATGTTGGGATTATGGGAGCTACTATTCAAGATGAGATTTGGGTGGGGACACAGCCAAACCATATCAGCTGCCATGTGCTTTTCCAAAGCAGTAATTTTCCAAAATTATTGAAATGAGTCTGTATTTTTTAACTTCGTATTTTAATGTAATTTTAAACTTGCAGAGGTCCTAAGATAGTACAAGAAACACCCATAAACCCTAACCCTGTACCCAGATTCATCAGTTCAGTACATTAGACCCCATGTGCTCTGTTATTTTCTCCTTCCTCCTCCCATTTAGAGTAATTGGAGACATTGCACCTCTTTACCCCTAAATATGTGAATTATATACTTATCCAAATCAAGAAATTCAACATTCATAGTTCCCTTTTATGTAAAACAGTAACTTGACACTTTTTGCATTTCTTGATCTTGACATTTTTGAAAATTATATGCCAGTTATTTTGCAGAATGTCCATCATTTTGGGTTTGTTTGATGTTTCCTCATGATTAGACACAGATTATGCATTTGGGGCAATAATACCACATAGGTAACATTGTGTCCTTCTAGGATGCACTATTTTCTTAAATAAAAAGGAAAAAACTATGAAAAAAGAAATGGCTTGATCAATGAATCAAGCCATTCCCACTCACTAATCTCCACTCCCCACCTCCTTTTAGGGCAGGCACCACGGCCATGTTTTACTCATTTTGATGTGCTTTGTGTGCATAGTAGTCATCTTTTTCTCATTTTACCTCCTTCATTTGCTGAACCTTTCGACTGCAGAAGCTCTGTGCTGATCCTGGGCCTGGACTGTGTACTCTGAGCATGATAGGCAGTCAAGGATTCACTGAGTTGTATTACAGGTTCCTGCCTCATCCTAGAAATTCTGTGCAGCCGTCTAGGGTGTTTTTCCCTCTTTGGTGGCTACACAGCTATTACTTCCTACCTCTGTCTCAGGACTTATGACATGCAGTTAAAACAATCTGTTTGCTTGTCTCCCTGACTTGTGTCTGAGCTGCTTGAGGAAAAAAACCATGTTGCATTGGTCTCTGGCTCCAGGGAACCTTCCCCAATGTACCAAATCAGTGTTTAGTACTCATTTCCAAAATAATGGCACTTAGATAACCATTCAGTGTGGATGGGTGACTTTTCACTTAGAAAGAACTGCCTGAGAATGTTCATTCTGTTTAGATAGATCCTTAAATTATAAAGAGGCAGAGAGCCACGCAAATAGCAGAAACCCATACACACACACACACACATGCACACATGCGTTCTGGGGGGATATGGAGTTACTATCCAGTTCAGGGTGTATTTTTTAAATCAAAATGACCCATTGTGCCTCAAATTGGCTAATTCTGTGCTTCAGGTATCTAGGAAATTGAGGATCATATCGTGTTATTCAAGCAACGTAATTTGAGAGTAGCAGCTTCTCAGCTGCTACCATGCACTCAGAGCCTCCAATCTTCATTTTGTAACTACCAGTTATCCTGGCAACTTTCTTTGCTTGTAACTCTAAAACCATGAAAAGTAAATGAGAATAAGCCACTTTCAATTAAATATGAGCAACAATTACATTTTGACAGTTTAATTGCATTCTTTCTCCCGGTCTTTCTAAACAAGGCACAGGACATACCAAGTGTGCCAATTGTATTTTTAGATTCTTCTGCAATTAAGAAAATATCCTTAAAAGACGTAGAATAATTGGTGGACTAAATCGCTATTTCTTGAGGGAACTATATTAAGAAACGAGTGCTGAGCCATTGCATCCATAGTAGTCAGCTTTCAGCCACTGTGGACACGTGGAAACTCCTTCTCGAAGACAGAATCCTATTCGTCAAGCTCTCCCTTCCGCTTTACATGGCTGACCCAACTGCGTGTCAAGAAATGCCTTGGCTGGCAAGGGGTGGGTGGGCTCATTGTCCTATGGTCTGGAGGTGTGCCCCAAGGTGAGCTCCAGAGGTAGCCACATCTGTGTGACCACCCAGGCAGAAAAGTTACTGGGAAGTGACTTCATTTGAGAACGATGAGTGCGTTTGGAATATGATATGGCCTCTGTTAGAACTTTTTTTTAAAGAGAGATTCAAAATACACAGTGGGATAGGAGAGGGGGATACATTCTTAAACTGAAAAAAAAAAGTAAATCATAAATGGCATAATCTCATGTAGTACCATCAAGGCACACACATGTTGAAGCAAGGCTAAACAAACAACAGGCATCCAAATGTTAACTGCGGAGGGGTGGGTTGAATGGTGAGCTTTCCTTCTTTATTGTATTTTTATAATAAAAAAACTAGATGTTTCCCACAGCTCTACGGTCGAAGACAAATTTGGAATAACAATGCTAGGAGTGTCTATGTTTGATGCTGCGTGTTAAGAGCTGAACTGTACACCCCCGCTTCAAATCCATATGTTGAGGTCCTAACCCACAATGCCTTAGTCTGTGGCCTTATTTGGAGATAGGATATTTTAAAAGGTAATTGAATTAAAATGAAGTAACTAGGGTGGGCACTAATCAAACATGCCCAGTGTCCTTTTAAGAAGAGGGTATTTGGACATAGCTATGCAGAGAAGGGAAGATGGTGTGAAGACACAGGAGACAGGGGCCGTCCATCCACAAGCCAAGAAGAGAGGCCTGCAGCAGATTCTCCCTCAAGGCCCTCCGAAGGAACTAATCCTGTCGATGCATTCATCTTGGACTTGCAGCCTCCAGAACTGCGAGACAATCCATTTCTGTCGCTCAAGCCACTCCGTGTGTGTTGGACTTGGTGACAGCAGCCCTAGGAAATGCTTCAGTCACAGAGTTCAGTGGACTCAGGGTGGGGTTGATGGAGGGGTGACCCATGCAGCTACACAAAGCCCAGCGCTCAGAAGGGCCCTGCACATTCTCAATGCTCTGCTGTTGCACTTGGTCAATAAGTTATTTAGTCGGTCCTGACTGTATCCATTCTTCTATGCATGTCTCCACTCTCCAAGGCAGAGCAAATAGATACTCATTTATTTACTAAGTATTTATTGAGCACCTGCTGTGTGCCAGGCACTTTGCTCTGAGACACAGAAAAGAGTTAGGCTCAGATCTTGCCCTCTGGGAACCTGAACTGAAGAGAAAGAAAAAGTCTTATAGACAGTGCCCACAAATGGAGGAGGCAGAAGCCATGGGAACACCGGGGAAGGGGCAGCCTCAATTCAGATGGCTTCACACCAGCCTCAGTCACATATTCCACCCCATATCCATTCTAAAAATAAGGAAATGGGCTGAGCTGCCCAAGTTCTGCCAGCTGGTCAGTGACAGGCTCGAACTCCATTTATACATCTCTTTCCACAATGCCATGCCACTCCCAGAAGCACTCTATATGATTTCCCATGGCGTTAACACAAATACCAAGGGAATATGAGCAGGTTCGTAGCATACTCACATCTGAGGATTAGCCACGGCTGCAGGTGCTTTGTAAGGCAAATTGAAAGGCTTCCATTTTCAGAATGGGGCTCCTGAATCCACCAGGTAAGAGGGGGACATGAGTGCAGAGCCGAGTGTGGGATAGAGAACCTGAAACCAGGGAAAGTGCTTCCTAAAAGCGAATCCATACTGGCTCTGGATAATTTTAATTATCTTAGAAGCAATTGCGTCTGGATCTGTTCCTGGGGTCACAGGGGCCCCTCTTTGGGGAATAATAATGGCCACTCTCTCTACCAAATCTTGAAGTGTCTGCTTAATCATTTGTTTCCCACTATTGACAAAATAACTGATACCAAAAATTCCATACTCAGAAATTAGGCATGAAGACGATGTTAAAGTCTGCGTTATCAGCCAATACAAAGTACACGGTATTATTTCCATCAAATAAAGACCCTGTTTACCATGGCCCCCCACTCAACTCCCCAGTCTGATGGGTTTTGTTCTACATCTGAGAACGTCTCTCTCACCGGCTCAGAGAAATGCTGCCACTCCAATAACCTCATTATTTAAGATGCCCATTTTTTAAATATGGCCAAGAGATGGGTAAGAGTAATTCTCATCCAAACTTCCAAGCAAGTGAAAACTTTGTCATTTATTAAAGCCGGGCTGAAAAACCATCCACATCTGTCTGCACTAAGCAGTCCTGGAATCAGTGTTCACCCGGCCACAGACTCGCCGTGGCTTTCTGGAACACCGCTGGCCAGTTCAGCACTGTTCAGCTTGTATGTCAAACTCACTCAGGCTGTCAGCCTGAGTGCCCCACAGGCCGTCAAAAAGAGGTACCAAACTCCATTATAACGTCTCTTAGCACTTTCTGCACTTCCACGCCACGCCAGTGGGATACCTGGCTGTGCGAAAGAGGACTGCAAATGGGATTAGAGACATAACATCATCTTGCCTCTCCCTCCAGCCGGGTGAGGGAGAAGGAAGGTCATGCCAAGCAATCAGTGACATTCTTTGATTTTCTCAGAGGGCTTGTACCTGGCCTGTTGCCCCTTAAGTTCCACTTTGATGGATGAACCAACACTCCCCAAGCTAGGACTGCCACCTGGGGCCCCTCAGCTCAGGTAACTGGGGAAACTGAGTCATGGTGATGTGATTCAGAGCATCTCTATGCACAAGCAAGGTTCTGTCATCTTCTTCCAGGTTTTCATCTTGAGTCATGGTGGTGATGTGCGTATGTGCGTGAATATATTTTCTTTCGGTTCCTCCTAGAACACGGCGGCCTAGAGAGAGGGTACATGGTGTTCCAGGAGGCAGAGGACAATCAGTTGACCAGGGCATCTGGGCCAGGCTGGCAGAAAAAAAAATGTCTCAGCAGTTTATAAAAGAAGAAATAAATAAACGGCATGATTTGAGTCATCAGCCTTGCCTGTCCGAGTTCACCAGAGAGTTGACGACTCAGAGCTTCGCTTCATGCCATTTGGACCTTGCCCGAAACCTTCCAACTGTCCCAAGCAGCAAAGAATAGGCCCTCTGCTAATTACCCCAGGGGCCAGCTTTCTGCTGCTTTGAAGAGCTCTCTTTGATGTGATGCAATTCTGCTGCCAGGCCCGGCTGTGCCCAGATTAAGCACATAATGAGCAATTATCAGCTGGGCTCTAGGAGTGTGGCTGAGGCAGCCGAGTGGAAACCCGGTCTGCACTGCAACTATTCCAAGCTGCCAGCACTCCTTCTGGGGCTAGAGTAATTCCCTTACCCACTTCTCTCTGCACCCCTGTCCTCAGTGATGTCCTTCCCATCTGTAAAATGGAACCTAGGAGGCTTAGGGATTGGGGGAGGGGGTGGGGTTTAGGAACTCTTCTTAGAATGCACCCAGTGACTGGAGCAATCAATTTCCTGGACACACCACGCATGAGCAAAAACTCACAGCATTAGAATAACAGTTGGAAATACAACCTAGGATAGCACAGAGCCTAAGGGGACAGGCTCTGCAAAGTCACCGATGTGAGCTGTGTGACTTGTCCAGGGATTAATCTCTCTAACTTTGGTTTCCCTCATCTGGAACAGCAGGAGGATAAGAGAACTCGACTGCAGGGCTGTCGAGAGGGTCCCTGTCTCTGCATCAGCTGCTTCTCAATAAATGCTCGCTGGTGGGATTATGATTACATTCACATGTATGAGCGCGTGGGATCCTCGCTCCCACAACATACAATGGGGCGGGGATTAGTGGATTTGTTATAAGAGAAGGCAACTGAGGCATAGGTAGACTGAGTGACTGGCAGGTCTGTCTGCCTTAAAGGCCAAAGAAGGAGATTTGAGAAGCATTTCAAAGACATTAGAAGGAAGCAATGGGCACTTCGGTGACATTTTTGTCCCATTTACTTCAAAAGGTCTTTAGAGACCAGACCTGGGGATCCATTCCGGTTTTATCTGCCAAAAGGCTGAGTCCTGTACTGACAGGTTTCCTCAAGGCACAGTGCAGGTCTCCCAGGAGGGAAAAAAAAATACCTAACCAGAGGGAAGAGGCTTTTCTGTTTACAAAGAGCACAGGCTCTTCTTCCACCTAAAGGACCCCGGCCTTCCAAAAGCCTTCTCTTCCCTGCTTCCTAAAATTCCTTTTGTCCTCCTGCCAGACATCAGGCTTGAAAGACAAGGCTCTCTGGAAAGAGGCAGGGGACTGCCTGTCCCAGGTGGTTCCTTTAGCCTATCCCCAGGCCCCCTTCTGCAGAAAGCCACCTCCCCTTGCCTCCCATGGGGTCTTCCTTGAATTCCCATAATTCTCCTTGTGGGCCTTACATCTGGGGTCATGCAGACGGTTCTGAGGGGCAGTTTAAGGAGGCTGTGAGCATCCTGGGACAGAGACCACATCTTACTCATCTCTATCCCTCACAGGTACACAGTAGGAACCTTTTTTCTAAATTTAAGCCAAGGGCCTGCGATCATTTCTTGAGAGCAGGGATGGTAGAGAAAGGGTGGAGGAGACAGCCACAGTGGAGAATGCTGAGGAGAGGCTGCCTCAAAGTTTTGTGGAAAGCCAGCCTTTGCCATCTTGGCAAGTTCTGGAATGTTCTATCTGTCTCACGCTTGGGGACGACTCTGCCCTCACCTTATCCCTTCTCCCAAACCTTCTGGTAAAAGAAAAACTTCAGCCAAATTAAATGTAAAAGAGTTTAATTGAGCAATGAACAATTTGCAAATCAGGCAGCCCCCAGAGTCACAGCAGATTCACAGAGACTCCAGTGCAACCACGTGGTGGAAGAAGATTTATAGACACAAAAAGGGAAATGACGTACAGAAATTGGAAGTGAGGTACAGAACGGCTGGATTGGTTACAGTTCGGCATTTGCCTTATTTGAACAGTTTGAACACCTAGCAGTCTATGAGTGGTTGTAATATGGCCGCTAGGATTGGACAACTCAGTTATTGTTACAGGTGCATACTCCTAAGTTAGGTTTTCAATTTTGTCTTTTTTATTTTATTTTTTTTAGAGACAGAGTCTCAATCTATCGCCCAGGCTGGAGTGCCGTGGAGTGATCTTGGCTCACTGCAAGCTCCGCCTCCCAGGTTCAGGCAATTCACCTGCCTCAACCTCCTGAGTAGCTGGGACTTCAGGCGCCAGCGCCACCACACCTGGCTAATTTTTTGTATTTTTAGTAGACACGGGGTTTCACCATGTTGTCCAGGCTGGTCTCGAACTCCTGACCTCAGGTGATCTGCCCGCCTCGGCCTCCCAAAGTGCTGGGATTACAGGCGTGAGCCACAGCACCCAGTCTTATCTGACTATTAAGCTAGATTACAGTTCATATGCAAGGACGCAAATATGGAAGTATGGAGTCCTTCTTAGGCCACATTTAGTTTGCTTGACTGCCTCAAATGAAGCGATGGCTTCTGTCCCTATCCCTCCACACAAGCTGCATTTCCTCCTCTCCCTTCATCACTTAATTCCACCTCAATCCTTCAGAGCTCAGCTCAAAAAATCCTTCACAGAGAAGCTGCCTCTGGCTGCCTGGTTCAAATAGGGGGCCCATTCAGTGCTCACTGCAGCCTTGACTTCTGCTTCATGGCCCTTGGCCCAGTTTTTCCTCCAATGCTTATTTATGGGAATATTTGATGAGTACACACCACTGACACCCAGGAGTCTTTACAAGTCAAGAAGGCAGCAAGTGGTCCTTTCATCTCCGCAGCTCTCCCAGGGCCTGGGGCATCATGGGTACTCCACAGAGATTTGGTAAGTAGTGAATAAGCAAGGGTTAACAACGTTGTTTGGGTTGGGTCATCAGTTCTACCCTGAAGCCCAGGATATATGCAGCATCCACCACTAGGAAGGGACGGGGCTGCTTTCTGTCTGCCCACGTGTCAGCCCCAAACTCAAGGGCACCTCAGCTACCACCACACCTTTTACTCACAGGAAACTCGGGTGTATGTTCAAGCCAGATTTTAACAACAGCCAAAGCCAACAAACATTTCCTTAAAATATAATCCTCTCCTCCTTCCCCAGGGGGAACTTTTCTGACATTTACCACCTTTGGGAATAATCATCATCCTGTGAGGCAGGTGGACGACTGGAGTAGCCTTGCCCTCCATGAAAGCCAATGTCGCATCCAGCGAGGCCAGAGGAAAGGGCAGCAGGGGGGAAGTGGGTGGCAAACAAGCAGTTTTCACATCTCAGGCTCTGACATGATTGCCTCTCTCTCTTCTCCCGGTGGGTGGGGAGGTGTGTTATGAGCCGGTGACTTCAGGCTGCGCCTAGAGAGGGAACGAGCCCCGCAGTTGTCAGGAGCAGCTTAGCAAGTCCCTCCACACCCTCACAACTGAGGCCCGATCAATCCACAACCCATCAGCAGGTATTTAGGTCGGGCTGCAAGGGCCAGTCAGTGGGCTGCCGGACCAGAGACCCGGGAGGGGCCTGCTCTGCAGAAATAAATGCATATAATAGCACCCATGAAGGAGGATCAAGCAAACCCCTGCTCACCATGTGGCCAGCTACAAGGCAGGGCCACAGAGGATGGTCCCCACAAAAGCCCCCAGACACCAGGGGAAGAAAACATGTGCCACCCATGAAAACCCTGTCTGAATGTCTTTCCCTCCAATCCACGGCACTAGGGCCAGGGCCTTGCACACAGCGGCTTCATGGAGCAGCTTAACATAATGAAGAGATGCTGACTTCAGGGTCAGACAGCTCAGGGTTCAAATCTGAACTTGGTCACTTGCTGGCCAAATGACCTTAAACAAGCCCTTAATCTCTCTTCACCTCATGTTCCCATAAGGAGTTAAAGACATCCTATGAGGTCGTTGGGATAGTTGTGGGTGCACTCCACACATAGCTGTGGTGCTCCAATGGCCATCGTCCTCACATAATGACAAAAACATACTGTAGGCAGAGAGAAGAGACCATGGCCTTGAAAGTGCTCTCTCTCTTTCTCTTTGTCTCTCTCTTTCTTTCTCTTTCTCACTAGGATTCAGGCCAGTGTTCCCTGTCCTTGTCTTTGAGCCTGGAACCCACTATAATCCATCTGAGAATTCACTTCCCTTTGCCCATCTTCTCAGTTTACTAGTGTGGATAGAAAAATTACAGTAAATAATTAGGCTGAGAATACACGCAGAGTCTGAGTTTTGAAAAGTGTTTCATTGTTGGGAAAGCATTTTTATGCACAGTGTCGCTTGACAACACGGAGCCTTGTTGGAAATGGAAAACACAAAACAGGTAGGAGGAAGTAAATAAATGGTCTGAGCTCAAACCCTGACAGTGGGAAAGCAGCCCCGGCTGTGCAGGGGTGCACCTCTGGCTCCACGTGTTGGCGGCGGGGCTGGACTTGCTCTGCCAGTGGTGCCAACAGCACCCAGTTGCCTTGGGAAATGCTGGGGGGGGGAGGTGTGGGGCAGGGGCAAAGCGAAGGGACGTGTAGTGGTTACCAATCCCCAAAACTCCATCAAGAGACCTGTCTAGTCCAGCTGCTATGTTGTCAATGTCTACTTTCATACCCTGCCTCTTTAGAAAGGATTTGGCTTGGCTTAGTGACATATATATATATATGTGTATATATATATATATATATATATATACACACACACATATAAATATGCTGAGTTTGGTTGGGGTTCGATATAGATATAAATATATCTATATTCAGTATGTAAGTCATGCCAAATCGTTTCTAAAGAGCGGAAAGGATGTATATGTATACACACACACACACAGAGTTCACAATACAACAAAATAAGTACATGAAGAAATCAAAGTGAAAGGGAAATAGAACTAGTAAAATCAGATTAATCAAGGATTCAGGCCATGGAACCAAGAGCTACAGGTAGGGCAACTCTGATATTAACCTATGGGGGGATGGGGAACTGGGCTTCATTTGTAAACATGCAAAGACTCTTATTTCACCCTCAAATGTTACCCCCAGAGCTGCCTGGACACACCATGGACGCTGATCACAGATATCCACATGGTACGTCTCGCCTCACATCACTGTTTTACACTGAATTTATTTCCCGGCATGAAACCCAAACACTCTACCTTCAGGAGTCGTGGCCTTAGTCACTTTTCCCCTGGGAATTAGCCCAGGTATCAAACAGCTTCCAGGTCTGGGAAGCGATATGCCTTAGCCTATTGAAAAGGGTCAGGATAAGCATCTTTGGAAATTTTGGACACCGCGAAAGAGATATTTACTCGGTGAAAGAAATATTGTTCAGATGTTCATAATTCTGTTGTGTGCTTACAAGCCTGAGTGCATTTATCCATGTGGCCTAGGCTTGTGCATCCTCTGGATTTGAGAAAGAGCCCACTCTGTAATCTACAGAGAAACCAGTGCATCTCATCAGCAAGGCACATGGAGCATTTCCCTTTTTCCTTTCTTAAAGTGGGAACAAGATGACTTCTTATCCCAACAGATTTTTAAAGATAAGTTCACTCCTGGAGACGATAGGAAATGAAATTGTACAATTTCACTGCTTAACAACAAATCCAAATTCAGCAGCTTCATCCTTTATTTCGTGGCGTGGGTAGGGGCTTCAGGGTTTCCACCACACCTGTGGGACTTGCCATGTGAACTCAGGCACAGCCTAACCTCTCTAAGCACAGACTTCCTCACCTGTAAAATGGAGTCATGGTAATCCCAGATAATAGAGTTATTGGGAGGATTCTGAATGTGAGAATGTATATTAAGTATTCAGTCATTTCTAGCACTCAATAAATATTTACTGCTATTATTCATATTATTAATGTCATGCTGACGATGAGTGCGGTAATGCTTCAAAGCAGTGGTTCTCGACCAGGGATAATTTTGCCTCCCAGGAGACATTTGTGATTGTCATGACTGTGGGAGGGGGTGCTGCTGGCATCTGGTGGGTAGAAGCCAGAGATGTTTCTCAAAATCCCACAATTCACAGGACAATCCCCCCACAATAAGTAACAACCAAGGCCAGGTGCAGTGGCTCACGCCTGTAATCCCAGCACTATGGGAGTCCGAGGCGGGCGGATCACTTGAGGCCAGCAGTTGGAGACCAGACTGGCCAACATGGCGAAACCCCATCTCTACTAAAAATACCAAAAAATTTAGCCGAGCATGGTGGTGCACACCTGTAATCTCAGCTACTCAGGAGGCTGAGGCAGGAGAACCCCTTGAACCAGGGATTCAGAGGTTGCAGTGAGCCGAGATCATGCCACTAAACTCCAGCCTGCGTGACAGAGTGGGACTCTGTCTCACAAAAAAAAAAAAAAGAGTTCAAAATATCAATAATGGCAAGGTTGAGAAACCCTGCTTCAAGGTATAAAAAATATCTTATTTGAAATTAAATTCTTGCTTTTTAGGAATTCTATTACATCAACTCAAGAAACCACACTTTCCAAAACAGGAAGGAAATACCTTTGCCCTTTTGCTTAACTGGCTGTGTCATTTGACTTAGTCTGCTGATACCTCAGTTTTGTCATCTGTAAAATGGCCAGATTGTATGAGTTGATTTTTAAGTTCCCTTCAGGCTGTAACCCTCTCGGACTCCATGACTCCAACTCTCAACAATCCTCTTTGGTGTCCGAGGGAAGAGGGGCCGGGCAGAACCCTGCCATGCTCTGGATAAATACGAGCACAATAGAATTCCTTGTGGAAATAAATCATCTTTTCATATAAAGTCTTCTGAAGACCATTTCAAGAAGAGTAATAGGTCTGCCAGTCCAACACCTGCAGGGTGGGTAATAATTTACTTAGCCCACTGACTTGGGGGCAGGTCCTGCTCTTGATAAATGGCCCAATTAAGCATCTGTTAATCACGGCATTATCTCATCGGAAGGTGGAATACCTACTTCTCTCTCAAGCAGTTTTTCAGTGAGATAACATCACGAATTCCCCAAACTGTGAAGGGAAGGGCATGTAACAAGCACCGGGAATGATGCAGGGCCCCTCTCCGGAGCTTCGGCCCCTATAGTTGCTGGGAATATTCCCTGTGCCCCATCCTGGCCCTTCCCCCAGCAACCTTCCTATAACCTCGGCTCCTGAACTCTCGTGTTCGTCTGAGGCCTTGATAATAAAGCAACATCTGCAAAACCTACAAGAACTTTACTGCAGTTAATTGAGTAATTGAAGCAAGATGCAGGGAGGGGTGATCTATGGGCCTGGGTTGAGGGCCAAGAAGGGAGACAATGGATTTATTGCAAAGGCCGTGGGCGGCCTTGGGTCCAGGCCCTGGTTCACGGGAAGTTTGAGGTCATGTGGGATTAAAATATCTTTAGAAACAAATGGAATAATTTGACTGAAATATCAGGAACGCTGTGCCAGTTTATGCCAGGAGATCAGGTGTGATTTATTTACCTGTGCCCAACACAATTTTTGATATTTGACCCATTGGTCTAAATTTATAGACGATCCGGCAAGTGGATATCCCCTGTGTCCATCTGTCTGTCTCATCCTGATTGTTACATGAAGCCAGGCTTTGTATGGTTCAAGATAAGTAGAGTTATGCCTGAAAGGGCTGGAGGCCCAGAAACTATCCAGTTGGTAAGCAGGATCAAAGATATTTACAATCCAGCAGTTGTATTTGCTCAAAAATGGCTTATTAAAGCAATGTGCCATTGGTGGTAATATCTTCTTGTAATCTGAATTAATCCATAAATCTACATTTAAGTACAATTCACCACCTAGAAGTCATCGGGAACAATGTAATTTATTTGCTAGCCTTGCAGATGCCAGATCAATGTATTATAGATACAAAAAGTTGCCCATGCAAGCACCCATGCAAGCACCTGGCATCAGACCTGGCCCCAGCAACTGGCCTGAACACACGCCCCCAGCACACAGGAGGATTGACTGTTTGGGAAGGTTATTGCTCCTTTTGTAGTTTCTCTGTTGCTTTATTAAGTCCCCAATTCCTTGCAAAACTGTACAATTTTAATAACTCAAATCCGTGTGCATCATAAAGCTGTCTAAATATACCTCACGCCCTGGGTATCAGACAGATCCTCCGGTGATGATGTCACTGGGCCTGATTAACCGGAACAGGTCATCCACAAGATTTTATTACAAGTGTCATTTAGATTTCTGACAGCTTTACAAGGCTTAATGGCTTTTTATTAAATACATTGTGTTCAGGGAAGCTGACAGTTGTGGATGCCTTGTAAATACAATGCAATGGAATTTCCTTAGAAGCTGCGTGAGAGAAAGCAGAAGGGGCAGGGACATCCCTCCCTGTCCCCGGGCCCATTGCTCAGGAGGCCCCGAGTTCATCGCCTTCCCAGACAAAAGACAAATGACCTCCTGAAGACGCCACCCCCACCAGCTCTTCCAACCGAGCAGGTCTGCTCCAGGTTGGCCCAGATGTTTTCTTCTGAAACTCTCCAGAGAATCAAATTCCTCAGGCCAGAGGGTGACCCATGCCAGCCTCCCACCCCTTATCCCTTCCCCAACACTGGCTTCCTCCAGGACTTCCTGAAATTAATGTTCTCCATAAACTGGTTAGCTAAGTTTTGTTTGTTTCTTCCAAGCAGTTTGTTGGACCCACTTGGAGGGAAGACAGGAGGAAGGATGGATGGACTTATGTGCCCTCTGACCACCCCCAGGTGCTGGGTACTGTGTTTGATGCCCTTGGTAAACTGCCTTGACCAATTTGTACAACCACAACCACTTTGCTAAGCAAATACTCTTCAGTTGCACCCATAACGGGGGTTTGCACATAGTAGGTAAGCCCCTCCTGCAGCAGCTTAAAATCGAGAGAGTGATTGTGCAGTGTATCTCTTGTATTTGAGATTTTGGGTATGTGATTGGCCCTTGCCAGGCCTTTTGAATCTATGAAAGAGCATGATGACAGCCACCTTGCTGGGCTGCAGCAAGGAAACAATGACATCATAGGGTACAATGAGACCTTAGTAAACACTGGTTGTGACAATTACTGCCTTTCCATTACTGTGGATGGTGAACCCAGCAGTTATGTCCAACCAGAGCCCTAGAGTGGTGGAGAAGGCTGCAGATCTTTGGGGTACACTAGGCCCCCCAAATCCTACATGTTTCACAATGCACATGAAAGTGGAGGCACATGTGTGATGTTCCAGACCAAGGCAGTCAAACCAGAGACTCAGTAATATTCCAGGAACCACCCCCAGAGAGACTTGGGGTTGGTCCGGAAATTACTCCCATTTAACGCGGGGCTGGGTCTCCGAGGACCCTGCTGCATCCCCCTGCTTGGCAGACCTGCTGTTTCAGCTGGGTTTCATTGTGCTTGAAGCCAGGCTTCATGGAGAGCTGGCAAAAAGAGCCATGTGGGCTGGGGAATTTTCCTTCCTTCCCATCGCCCCACAGCCTGCGGCCTGGAGTTGGGTAGCCAGGATCTCCCTTTTTAACTCGCTATTTCTGATCTTGGGGAGTTGGGTGTATAATTTTATGTGAGGGCTGTGTTGCTCAGATTCCAACATGCATGGACTCCATTTCAAGGAAAATAATTCACAGATTCTAGAGAATTAATTCATCTTGGATCCCAATTTGAGACACAGAAAATGAGTCTTATTCTACAACAAAGTAAATTATCGTTGCAACAGAGGTGTGTCCAGATATCTGGTTAAAGACTTATTTGTATATTTTTTAAGTGTGTATGAGACTTGTGGCTTCCTGAGATTTTGTCCATGGTCTGCGCCTGGGGAGTCACTGAATTAGGGAGAACTGCAGTGTTGGAGGTCATTCAGAAAAGGCAGGGCAGCCTGGAGGAGTGGCCTAAGCATCCCCTGTCTCATTCATCCATCCTGTCACCTCTCATCCTCAGGGAAGAGACACCTGGCTTGGGCCCCCCTCTGCCCACCCCCAGCATTTGGGTGGTAACTTGCAGCTAATTCTCATGGTGCAAAATCTGCCTCCCTGGCTTGGCAAGCTGGGACCTGTCGTTCTCATTTCAGTGCAGTTAGAGTTTGCCTGTTTGTTTTTTCCCTCTAGAATAAGTGCCACCCCTGGATCGAAATCTTAATGGTGGTAGGTTGAATTTCCAACTGGGCTACTTGGGAAATACTCCATGTCCTGAAAATTAGAGAGTACATACTGCTTTTATGGATAACAGAATCCATCGAAAATGATGAAAATTTGCTTTCCAACACATCTAAAATAGACCGTACCTGCCTAAACTTTCTCTGTTGTGTAAGGCCCCACAGCCACATGGAAAGGACACCCCTTGGAATGAGTCAGGAGTGAGCACGCCACTCCACTGCTGACACTGTGGACAACGTGTTCAATCTTCAGCCACAGTGTCCTCTGTAAAATGTGGGTGCTATTAGTTAGCCCAGAGGGTGGCCAGGGAGGCTACATAAAATAACCAAGGTGCCTGGCAAGGGGCTCAGCACAGAATGCAGGCTACCCTCCACCTACACACCCATCATCATCCCTGTAACTCGGTATGAAATCAGAAGTGGGGATCCACTCTCTTTCTGGCCACCCCCAGGGCAAAGCAGTCTGTCTGCATAATCACCCAAAAGGATGCTAAATGTCACCTTCTTGGAGATGGTGCCAGAATGTTTTGGTTTGTGCCCACTGAATGATAAGCAACATTCTTACCATTTCATTCCATTTCTCTAGGGCCAACATTTACCATTGTCTGTTGTGGGCCAGCCTCCCGTCTCCATGGCCTTGGGAATCCCTGTAGAGCAGACAACAATGACAGAGGTGCAATTTGCCATGCCTTTCCTGTTGACTCTCAGCAGCTTCTTCACCGCTGGGCTCCCCCGGTCCACCTGCCACAGACTCTCCACGGAAAGTGGTTTGAGGTGGGACAGGTAAGACAACCTCTCCCCTTCCAGGTTTTCCATGCAGGCAGCGCCTCACTTGGTTTCTTGCAAAAGGTAGGTAAGTAGATTCATCTGAGTGAAAAGTGCTGGTCAAAGTGCTGGGAAGATGTGCAGAAATCAAGAATGTGCTACCTCAGCTGATGGGCACTGCCTTCCCATTAAACAGCCTGGTAAAGAGAGCTGCCAGCTGGCAGGGCCAGAGAGCAGGACTCTGCACACAGAGAGCTTCTAGCTTCTCCCAGGTACCTCCCTGCTTGCTCATGTTGCCGAATGCCACTGCAGAGCCCGACATTTCACCAGCTCCCAAATCTATGCTTCTCCACCCCTGCAACCCTTAAAGGGTGTCCCAGCCATGGCTAGATTTACCTGTCACACTTTGATAATTCCTGACACTTATCAGCCGTGTGACCCTGCCCCAGTGATTTACAATCTCTGAGACTCAATTTTCCCATTTTTGATAATGGACATAATGAAGCCTACTTGTCAAGGGATGGGGAAACTAAGTGAGCTAACACGTGAAAGCATGCAACAGAGCTGGCACATAGTAAGTGTTCAATTAATTTTTTTTACTGATCAATACATGATATTCGCATTAAAATCATTTTTGTGAAAGAAAATATAGTCTCTAACACTAAGGCCAAGACGTTCTGATGCTTGACAGAAGTTATATGCTACCTAGGGTCACCCACCATGGTCACCTGGTTGTGTGCACAGCCCACACAACTGTCCATGGCTTCCCTGGGCCAGCTCTTACCTGATGCATGTCTGGAGTCCAAGGAAAATTTTTTTTCTGAGTTAGTTCACTTAGGATACAAGGGAAATTCTTTCCTCAATTTTCTGTCCCCAAAGCTATCCAACAGTCTTATGAGACTTAAGACAGGAGCACTCTGCCCTCCATCTGTCTTCTGAGCTCTTTTCCCCTGGCTATCTTTACTTCCCAGAGAGTTTTCACCTCTGAGGAGGGGCTCAGTGGGCTCAGGCTCAGATAGATGCCATGGGGCCTGCCTTTAGTGGCCCTGGGGGCTCCTCATGTTCTTCATGGGGGGTTTAAGGGCAGGATATCCCTTGCACCCCCTGACAGCACATACACTCATGTTAGGCTTTGTTTAACCCAAAATGCCCCCACCGGCAGTATCCCTGTTAATGTCATACCCCAAGCTGGTCTCTCTGCTTCCATTCTTGCCCATTCTCCCGCCCTCTTCATGCTTTGACCTCTAGAATATGAATCTACTCCTGTAACTCACCCTTCCTTAAGACCGATCAATGGCTCCTCTTGCCTTTGGACAAAATTCCAAGCTCCTTCCCAGGGTTTAGAAGTTCCTTCTTAGCTTGCCTGTGCTTTTCTGCCCATCTTCCAGCTACCTCCTACCCTAGCTTCAAGTCTCAGCTTAGGCATCACCACCTCTGGGAAGTCTTCCTTGATTGCCCCACCTCAAAGCGCCCACGGCTGCCTGTACTTCTGCCTTCGGGCATGTATCAAGCCCCATGTGCTGCAATTGCCTGTTCACATACCTGTCTCTCTAACTGGTTGGAATAACTTACTCCTCCCAGTGTCTCAGTGCCTAGCCCAATGCTGGAAATGTGTGCAGAGCTAATGAGTTAACAGATTCATGATGACTCCTTCTGGAGACACTACCCAGCTCTTTTTCAGCATCAGGACAAGCAAGCAGCTTAGAGCTCCTGCAAGACTCCTGGAGACATCAGAACTCTCCATCCTGTGGCCCAGCAGAGGTCTGTGGTTTTTACTGCTAATGGAAATTGGACGGACAGATCGAAGGCAATGTCTCCTATAGCCCAGATTGCCAGCAGCCAGCACTATCAGAATATCAGTTGAATTGGTAATTCAAAATTAAGCGGATTAATGATGGACATCAATTTGTAAGACCTGGCCTACCAGCTCACCTCCTGCAAACAGGGCCTTTCTTATTCTGGGTCAGCTGGGAGCATGGAGCTTCCCAGATGTTGAGCTCTAGCCATACGCTGCCCCCCCCCCCATCCCAACCCTGATTTTAAAGGGCCTCTGTTCTTAAAACTACGCCATTCCTGTTAGATGTCTTAGAAAAGTCTTAGCACCTGAGATCACTTTTAAAGAAATAAACTCACGAATTTAAGCCAAAAGGGAAAAGCCTGGTACAATTTTGCACCTGTAACACATGAGTCACTTGATTAAAGAAATACTCAAATATCAAGTTTGTGATTCTCTCTGTGTGGGCAGGAAAGTGGAGGGCATGTGGAGGGTGAAAAATGCCTCAGCTGCACTAACTTACAAATCCTAACCAAGGTCTAAATATTCTGGGGCTGTCCACGTTTTGGAAAATGACTTTTCCCCTGTGAGTGCTTTATTTGATGGTCAGAGGAAGACTGAAGAAGGGAACAGCTGCCGGAAGATTTCAAAGCCTCCTCCTCTGGCAGGTAAGGCTGGTTCCTTCACCTTTGTTCAGAAGTTGGGGAGGGGAACAGGGAGCTGCGGGTCCCACCATGGCAGATGAGGGCAACTCTGCAGGAGCAACCTCTCCTGCAAATCCCCTGGTAAACTGGCATTGTAAATGCTCGGACAATGCACTGAGAATCTGTAGAAGGAAAATGTCCCTGGCGAAGGCAGCTAACCCTGCTGGGGGTCTCTGCACTGAGCTGCAAGTCCAGATAAGGCACACGCTGCTCAGTCCACCCACACCCCCTGGCAGGTTCAGTAACATCATTCCAAGAAGGCTGATCTGGGCTTAGGATGCCGCCTCCTCCTGAGAAGAAAGGACATGGGCAGCCCTTGGGCCCGACCCGCTGCTCCTCTGTTTCTTCTTCCATTAAATGGGGACAGTCATTCCTTCCCCTGAGGCATTGTCAAGATTCGATAAAATCATTTACCTAGAGCAGGTGGCTGAGGACCTGACATCCAGGGATGCGCCCAGTATCCAGCCCTCTCCCAGCTCTTCTGAGAGGCAGGCATAGGTGTCTCAATGACTGTGACACCCAGGGCACCCGGGGTCACTCTAGGAATGCTTTTTCATACTGTTTGTCTTAGGCCTTTCTGGGAAAGGGACAGGGGAGATGGAAAGAGGAGGAATGCAGCTCCATTGTACATCGGGTGTACATGGGGAGACTTGGAGGACAGGTCGGGGTGGCGGTTGTCTCCTTCCCAGAGCTCTGCTGGGGTTGGACGGTGTGGACATGGGAGGCAGGAGCCCAGGAAGCCACCTCCAGCCTCCCTTGTGCCCTTTAGCTCAACTCTCCTTCCAGTTTGTTATGAGCAAGAGATCCTGGGCTGCATATTAATAAAACAATGGAATTTTTATTTTTCTCATAAATTACATAATTCAAACCTTAAAACACCTTTAATGAACAGTGACTGGGCATGTGACACTTAATAAAACTGGGCTCAGTTCAGTTTCTGCTTGACAGGCTACCAGCCGAGAATGTGCCTTACGAGTAAATGATTAAGAGGCGGAGATCTTTCCTGGGCTCTACTATTAAACACTTCAAAGGTTTCCAAAGTCAGATAAAATGAAAAGCAAATGTGTTTCACTGCCTCTCAAATGCCTCAAATGTTATAGCAGGTGCAAGCAATGAAACCTTCCATGGTGACAGCATTTTAGGGTCTGCAAAGTGCACCCGACTGAATTCTGGGAATTCTGGGCTGGCTTCATAAAAATTCATGATTTCCAATGAAGGGAGATGATCGTCTTCAGAGCCCATCTACATATGTGGCACAGAAGGAAAATATCACAGGGTCCTTTAGGTCATGAGTCGGCTTAACCCTTTTTGTTCTGGAAGAGACCCCAGCCAGCATGTTCAGCCTTGTGCTGGCAAAAAGCGGGCAAATCTCTGAGTCAGTTAGATTTTTCTGGAAGAACATTAATGGTCAGGTCAAGCCCAGGTCCTCTTTTTGGAGGCATGGCACATTTTTTTTTTTTGTATGTATACAGGCTTGGCACATATAGATCGTGTGGTTTTGTGCAAATTATTTAACTTCTCGGTGCCCCAGTTTTCCCATCTGTAATCTGGGGTTAATTGTAGCACCTACCTCACGCTTTTGGGGAAGATTAAATGGGTTAACATCATAGAAGGACTTAGATCCCACAGCAGAATGCAATCCATCTTCTCAATTCCCATTATTGTCCCGTTAGGAAAAATGAGCATGAAAAGTTAGCATTCTGCAGCTTGGCCGTTTGAGATTTTCATTTAAAATTTGCTATAACTTAGCTTTATAAGTCATAGTAATCTCTCACATAGACATATAATATTTTATAGTTTACAAAGGACATTCTGAGACATTACCTCATTCCAACCTTTCAAGAGTAAAGCGTCATCCATGGACAAAGGATGAGTTTCCAGCTCTGCCGTGGTTCTCTTGCGTAGTGATGGACCCATCCCTTGGACCCTATGTCCCGAGGGCACCCATCTATGAACTGGGCACAGACAGGCTGTCTCTGAGGCACAAGCCATACTTAGGAACTAGCTCTACCAACATCTGCTGAGCTACCAGTGCTCACTGGCCCCATTCTCATCCCACATTTTTTTAATTCATGGAGGCACTCAAATGGTCTTTGTGTATTATCTCAGTAATCTTGCAAGCACTTGTTTATGAGACTGCGATTTTTATTCTTCTCCTTTGCTAATGAGGAGGGCAATGAAATGGCATTCCAAGAGTCAATGAAGGAGAACCCCTTAGTTCTTTCTTCAGGGAATGACTGAGTAGCGATTGTTATCAAAGAACCTTCTCTCGATTTCCAGGCAACCACAAGATTACTCACCTCCCCCCTCGACACCACCGCTACCCAGTACACATCTGTGAAAGCGTCTGCAGGTTCTGCAGCACTTGAAATTGGGACATGGCTCATGAGTTCTTCACCACTTGGTGGAGTCTTCAGGGAACATTGCTGTGAGCATCTCATCTGCTACCTGCCCCTCCCTGCTCACAGGCAGAGCCAGCCTGAAGCAGAGATGCCCTTCTACAAAATCACGGTTAGTGTTTTGACTCAGATACCCCCTTCTCCCCACACACTCAAAAAACATGTTGGACCCAGCCTGGCCTCTGCCCGCTCTCTGCTCTTAGCATACACCACCCATTTCTACTTTTCTAATCATCACAATTAAGGATACAATTTTAAGATGCAAGTGAAGAGGTAATTACCAGGATGTTTATCACAGTGTTATATATATGAGTGAAAAATACAAAACATCTTAAATGTGCAGCATTAATAAAATGTGGGGCATGCATATGCCAAATAAATCAGCAAGCATTTTAAATGAGATTGAAAGTAACAAGAAACTCATATAACATGTTAAGTTAAAAATAAGTATATTGTAATGTTTTATTTATATATATATATAGTATGATCCCTTATTTACTAGAAGTACATATTTTATATGTAAGAGATACTAAGAGATATGTATGCCTATTTTAAAAGGCCCAAGAGGCTTTACATAAGTTTGTTAATAATGTTTACTGCTTAGAAATAGGATTTCAGATTTAATATTTTTTCAGTTTGATTTTTTTGGCCTGCCTGTATTTTCTGATTTCTCTATTTAAAAAGCATGATTTTTTTGTTATGTTAAAAATACGTTTTTATTTTTAAAAAATTACCTTAGAGTTTCATAGTTGAGAGTGGCTTTGGAAGGCATCTAGTATAATGGTTTTAGTCCAAGCAGGTAAACTGAGGCCCAGAGAAGTAAGATGCCACACAAAAGTCTTCAAGCTATTTGGTGGCAGAGCCATGATCAGAGCCCAGGCCCTCTCACTTACCCCTGTTCTTTCCATGATGTCCTGTGACATTTCTGGGATTTCTATAAATGTACGGGGACCTTTACCATGGAATTGACTGCATGGAACCACTTTTCCTCTCAGTGAAACTATGAATTTCTCAACTGGATCTAAAGCAAATGTACCTCATCCTGCATCTGTGTCTCCATCTCCCCAGGTTCTGGCAAGCATGGTTAAAAACCAATGGCACCAATCACTGTGTATGTACCAGGACAGGGGAAGAAGGGTTATGCCAGATTTCAGCACATGATGCTTGGCCTAGCTTTCATTCTTGTTATGGTCTGAATGTTTAAAGTTCATATGTTGAAATCCCCCCCTCCTTTTTTTTTGATACAGTGTTTTGCTCTTGTCACCCAGGCTGGAGTGGTCACTGCAACCTCTGCCTCCCAGGTTCAAGCAATTCTCCTGCTTCAGCCTCCTGAGTACCTGGGATTACAGGTGCCCACCACCACTCCTGAGGTAATTTTTGTATTTTTAGTAGAGATGGGGTTTCACCACATTGATCAGGCTAGTCTAGAACTCCCAACCTCCGGTGATCTGCCTGCCTTGGCCTCCCAAAGTGCTGGGATTACAGGCATGAGCCACCAAGCCTGGCCAATACGTTGAAATCCTAACCCCCAAGGGGATGGTATTTAGAGGTGAGGACTCTGGGCAGTGATTAGGTTAATAAAGGCACAATCCTCATGAATGTGCTTAGAGCCCTTACATTAGATACCCAGAGAACACTCTCGCTTTTTCCTCCATGTGAGGACATGGTAAGAAGGTACCATTTAGGAACCAGAAAGTAGGTCCTCTTCAGACACCGAATATGCCAGCACCTTGATCTTGGACTTCCTGGCTTCCAGAATCATGAGAAAGAAATATTTGCTGTATTACCTAAATAGGGGACCAAGACCATTGTTTATGCAGGGCTAGTATTTGAACACTGGCCTGACCTCAACCTGCCCTACCCCTAGGCTCAGACTGGTCCAGCTACATGGGTAATGAACAACATTGCCAAATTAATAGGTTGCGATTCTATCAGCCTTTTTTTTTTTAATGGTATGGTTCTATCTAATTACTTATTTTTCTTTTTTTTTAATGTTACTTTAAGTTCTGAGGTACACTACAGAACGTGCAGATTTGTTACATAGGTATACACGTGCCATGGTGGTTTGCTGCACCCATCAACCTGTCACCTACATTAGGTATTTCTCCTAATGCTATCCCTCCCATAGCCCCCTACTCCCCTGACAGGCCCCTGTGTGTGATGTTCCCCTCCCTGTGTCCATGTGTTCTCATTGTTAAACTCCCACTTATGAGTGAGAACATGCAGTTTTTTAAACAAAGATTCGCCCTAAGCATTTGTGGTTTTTTTCTTCTCACCCATCATGACTCAATCATTTGTTGATGTTAAAATGAAAGGTGGCTGTTTTGCTCAATTGCAGTAATTATTTCCATCAAGGAAAAGAGAAAACCTATGTTTCAAGCATCCACTTTGAGTGAAGCTAAATATCCTGGCAAGGCCACAGCAGTACATATGGATAGGAGATAGAGGGCCTTGTTGGAGCTGAGCTTCCACCAAGGCCTCCAAGAGAGCAGGTTCAAACCGGTGCAGTGTCCATCCCTCACCTGGATGTAACACCTCACAGCCTCCAAAACCTTCATCTCCTAAAAGTTTCATGAAGATCCCACAGCAACCCTCTGCAGCCCACTTGCTAGATTGCTTTGAAGATGGGGAGACAAAAATGTGAAGAGAGGCTGGGTGACTTTCCAAGTAAGGGACCCTGCCTCCTGCTGCGGAATTTGTTTTTCCTATACTAGCTCCAGTGAGAATTTGAGTAGTTGAAGGTCAGAGCAGTTAGACTGTTCTGACTCTAACTATAGGAGGCAGAAGGAACACTTAGAACCATTTAGGAATTAGGATGGAAAAATTAAACCACGGACGATGTCCCAATCTCCCAAGCTCCAAGCTTAGGGCTTACATCACATGCACCATTTATTCACCTTCTTTTTTTCTTTAAATTTTTTAAGTTTTAATTTTCCCAAAGTCTCAGAATCTTCACCTCTGGGAATGTAGTCCATAAAAATAGAAGCACAATGACCTAAAGGTATGGATCTAGGAACACACACACAGAAGTGTGTTTAGTATAGTACTGTTGTCAGGGCCAAAAAAGAAAATAAGATGAATGCCATTAACGGGAGAATGTTCAAATAAATTAGGGTTAATTCCCACTATGAGAAAACGAGAGCTCCATTATTTGATTTTTTTTTTTTTTTGAGACAAACTCTCACTCTGTTGCCCAGACTAGAGTGCCGTGGCATGATCTCAGCTCACCACAACCTCCAACCCCTGGGTTCAAGCAGCCTCCTGAGTAGCTAAGATTACAGGTGTGTGCCACCACACCCGGCTATTTTTTTGTATTTTTAGTAAAGATGGAGTTTCACCATGTAGGTCAGACTGGTCTCGAACTCCTGACCTCAAATGATCTGCCCACCTCGGCCACCCAAAGTGCTAGGATTACAGGCATGAGCCACTGTGACTGGCCCATTATTTGATTTGGGGGGATTTCTGTGACATATTGGTGGGTGAGAAAAGCAAGGTGCAGTGATGCATATAAAATATGTCTTAGCTAGGTGTGGTAGTGCATGGCTATGGTCCCAGCCACTTGGGAGGCTGAGGTGGGAGGATCACCTGAGCCGAGGGAGATGGAGGCTGCAGTGAGCCCTGATTGCACCACTAGGCTCCAGCTTGGGCAACAGCGTGAGATACTGTCTCAAAAATAAAATATGTCTATATGTTGGATGTGTGTTTTTATTTGTGTGTCTGTATATGACTATATGAGCCCAGCATAGAGGAGAGAAGGACATGAAACAGGTTGTGAACCTGAATTTGTGGAGGTGGGTGGTAGGGAAACTAGTGAGAGGAAGCAAGTCTGAAGCAAAGCTATGCACAAAAACATCATGTGGAATAAGATCTGAAATGTGCAAATTATATATATGTGGGTATGTATAAATATCACAGAAAATGATTGGAGTAGATTCAGATTCGCTGACTTGTAGAGCCATCAACTATACAAAGCAAGATAGGTTGAGAGAAATTTAGAAAGCAAGATTCCATCTTTATGAAAACAAAATTCTTAAGTCCACACATATCTGTCACAGCCATGTGGGAGCCTCACGCCAGCCCAAGCCTGGGTGCTCAAAGGGAGGGTGGAGGTGATGAAGACGGTCAGCTTTTTCTTTATGCATCTTTGCCTTGTCTCACTTAATGCTTTAAAAACTGATTTTTTGCGGGGGACGTATTCTGCAAAGTATCAAATTGTCAAAGTTTTTAATGCTCCATTGTGCTTATTCTCTGGTGATTTTAAGTGAAGCATCAAGTAATTCTCTGTTGCCCAAACAGGTGGCCTTCTGAGCCGCCGGCTGTCCTTGAGTGTGGGGAAGGCCGGAGCCGGGCAGTTGGGATCTGCCTCCGGTAACCTGGGTGAGGGGCTGCAGGTGTCTCCTGTCAGAGGCTAGGTGAGGCCCAGATGTGGTACTGGCAGAAACGCATTCCTCCTGCAGGCCCGGGGAAGGCAATATGCCCTTTGGGGTCTTTGGTGGCTAGACAAAGCCAACATGGCGCATTTCCTGGGGCTCAGTCCAAGGCGCCATCTTGTGAGGAGGCAGAATTAGGGTCCTTAGTGAGTGACTCAGCTCAGCTTGTGGGGATTTCTAGTTTCAGCCAGTCCGCTGGGGTTGTTGATTGCGATCACGCTGAGCAGGTGAGAAAATGGGCAAAATAAAGGACCAACCTTAGTTTTAATACCCAGGAAGTTTGCATGTGAAAGAAAAAGCATGAGGCAAAAATTCTCCAGACTCAACTCTGACAACTGTAATGGGAAGGAGAGGGGTTGAGGTCAGGCACGAGAAGTCCATAACCGCTGTGCCAGAGAGAAAGGCGCAAGGTTGTCACAGGGCTGCGAGGGGGTCAGCCGGGGTCCTCAGCTGAGGTCAAGGCTTAGAGCTCTGCTCAAGCACAAGCGTTCACAGGGCAGCCCCTCCACCCAGCCCCACTGCCACTGTCCGTGCCCTTCCCTGCCAAGTTTTCTCCAGGACACACACCACCCTCTGACGTGCTGTGTGTTTTAGTCCGTTGTAGTCTGTTTTCCCTTCGCTAAAGTGAAAGCTCCCTAAAGTCATGGCTGTTGGTCTGTTTTGTTCTCTGCTATATTATTACCTAGAACAGGGCACAGGGAGCTGCTCAACAGTGACTTAATAAGTGAACAAATAAACAGTGAATAAGCGAAGATGACGAGGGCCAGAAATAAAGTGTGGTACAGCCATGCAAACAGATATTACACAGTCATCAAAAATGCTTTAGATGATGGCGTGTGCCCAAAACTGTCTACATCGATTCTCTCTGGGGGTGGATTTATGAGAAGGATGGGACCTTTACCTTTTCCTAATATGTAGTTCTGAAATATTTCAATTTTGTTACTTTGTACAGTCTTTCATTTGTAAAGACAAAAAGAAAAGCTTGTTTTGATGTGGAAGAAGTTTAAAAGATTTTTGTAATGACATGGAAAAATGACTTTGCAGCAGCTTAAGTTAAAAAACAATTGGCGGGGCATGGTGGCTCACGCCTGTAATCCCAGCACTTTGGGAGGCCAAGGCAGGCAGATCACCTGAGTCAGGAGTTTGAGACCAGCCTGGCCAACTAGTGAAACCCCGTCTCTACTAAAAGAAATACAAAAATTAGCCGGGCGTGGTGGTGGGCGCCATAATCCCAGCTACTCAGGAGGCTGAGGCAGGAGAATCACTTGAACCCGGTGGGTGGAGGTTGCAGTGAGCTGAGATCGTGCCACTGCACTCCAGCCTGGGCGACAAGAGCAAAACTCCATCTCAAAAAAAAAAAAAAATCAAGGTACAGCTGGGCATGGTAGCATATGCCTGTAATCCCAGCTACTTGGGAGGCTGAGGCAGAAGAATTGCTTGAACCCGGGAAGCTGACAGAGTTTGTGGTAAGCTGAGATCGTGCTGCTGTATTCCAGCCAGGACGACAGAGTGACACTCTGTCTCAAAATAATAATAATCAAGGTACAAACCTTTATAGAAATGTATAGAAAAAAATTTATATATTTGTGTCCAAAAAGAAAAACTAGGAGGTAACTTCAACAGTGATTTTTGTCTCAATTCTTTCCTTCTGCTTTATCCTTTTTTATATTTTCCAAATCACCTGAATAAGCACATAGTCAGATCAAAGTTTATTTAAAAGTAAAATTTAACTGTAGCTGTATTTATGAGAAATGTGATTAGCCAGAAAAATAAGATAGGAGACAAGAAGAGAGAGGGTTTTTGTTTTTATTAATTGTCAGTTCAAACTGTGTCTCAGTCCTCAGTGAAGGCATCAGTTATTTTTCAAAGGACGGAGTCATGAGGATTTTCAGGATAGGACAGATTCTGCAATCTTAATCAGAGGATTGTTGTCATGATAAATAATCTTTCCTTCAAGACAGCCTTCCTCAGGTCTAACTGAATTTCCTCCTGCTTCATCAAAAGGAATGAATAAAAAGTCCACCACTCTTATCGGTGGAAATGACTCTTACAAGCCACATACTTATAAAAACCCTCTGCAGACGTAAACATGGTTACTTATTATTAAGTCTTTCTCCCTCTCTCCACATCCCAGCCCTCTCTCTCCCTTCCCCTCCCCTACAAAGTGCAAAATACTTTTAGCTCCTTTAACCCTGCTTTGCAACAATTCCACGTGATCGTCACCTCCCTAGGGCCTCTTTTCAGGGTTTCTGCATCGTTCCCCAAACAGTTGGCCTAAAACCAAAGTCAAGAATGGACTTGGCCAGTGTGGAAATGGCTGAGCAGTTTACCTCATGGGTTTTGCAGAGCCTCCCTCCTGTGGATCTCTCCCTGTGTCACTGGCATAAAAGAAAACAGTCCTTCCCTATCCATAGACCACTGTCAGATTCTCCAGGTAGCCTGGCATTTGAGGACTACCTTAGTGTCCCTCCTTAGCAAGGCCTCAAAACTCTGATTCCTGGGTCTCTTCACTTTCCGTCCTCTCATCCATCCATCCAGGGGTTTAGGATGGTGGCATTCACATGGTCCCTATCCCATTGTCACTGCTTGTTGCAGTCAGCAGCCATAAATTCTGGCCTACCAAAACAGCTGCCACTGAGCCAGGTGGCATATCCAGAGGCACCACTCTGCTGCCCAGGAAGATCAGATACACTGGGCAACTGTGCAGGCACTGCTGCTCCCAGGACAGGAGGACTGACACTGACATTCACAGAAACAGACAGCGTTTCCGTGAATGGGCAGGTGGGCGCTGTTCAAATGCAGGGCAGCTTGTTTCAGAGTGGTGATGTTGAATTGCATGCACGCACACGTGCACACTCTGCTTATTGTTGCCTTCAAAAAAAAATTTAAAACACATTTATGGAGTTAACAGACTGAGAATTTTTGTTTTAATAAACTTAATCTGTAAAGGTTTCACGACCTTAACAAATGATCAATGAGTCTTTCATAATTGACTTAAAAACTTCATTAAGTACACAGTGTGGCTTTCTTATTAACTTCTGTGGATTCCAGTTGGGCTTTTGCTGCGCTCGGGTGGATCCAGGAAGAGGAATTTCTGTAGTCTCCCAGGTTTGAATCACATCCTGGGACTGGACCCCCTTGCTTCAAGGCTTTGGGCCAGGATGTCAACCCTGGGGTCAGGCTTAGTTGCCTTCCATGCCAGGGAAGAAATGGGGTTGAGTGTGAAAGGGGTTTCAGGAGACTCGGGGGGTCCTCTAGGTGCCACCTGAACCTGCCTCATCTTTCCCAGAGCATCCCTTATAGACAGCAGGCTGAGAAACTGTACTCCCCATGCCCACCTCTTCTAGATGGGGGCAGGGCTGTCCTCAGCCTCCAGCCCACCCAGAAATCTCCCAATGATACTTTTTCATCCATCTATCCCTTCACCTATGCAGTCTTCCATCTAATGTTCATTGAGTGCCCACTGCATGCCAGGCAGTTGACTGCATACTGAGAATTCCACTCCTTATTTCTCTTCACTTTTTTCTTTCCCAAGAAGGGGACAAAAGCAGGAGCCCAAGGGTCTCCAGAGAGAGTGAGCTGCCAGCTGGTGACCAGTAACTGCCAGGACTTCCTGTCCTTTGGGAGAAATTTCTGGGAACCAATCTAGGCTTCTTAGAGGTCCTGGCAAAGGGGCCCCATTGCCTATCACTCTCCCCAACTTTGTTTTCTTTTTCTTTATAGCATTTATTGTCCATGGCAGTCTACATTTATTTGATTTCTTATTTATTGTTTTTCTCATTCTATCAAAATGTAAGCTCCATACATGTAGAGATTTTGTTTTATTCACTGCAATTTCCCTATTAGCCTTATCGGTGCTTCACACATGGTTGGCACTTAAAAATATTTGTGATGGATGGACGGATGGATGAGAGGACAGATGGTTGAATGGATGAATGAATAGATGGATGCATGGATGGGTGGATAGATGGATGGAGGGGTGGATGGAAGATTGGATGGATGGATGGATGGATGGATGGATGGATGGATGGGTGGGTGGATGGATATATGAGAGGACGTAATCACTCCAACTAGATGGAAAAAACTCTCCGGATGGATGGATGGGTGGATGAGCAGACAGATGGTTGAATGGATGGATGAATAGATGGATGCAGGGATGGAGGGATGGATGCATGGATGGATGGATGGATGGATGCATGAATGGATGGATAGATGGATGGAGGAATGGGGATGAATGAACAATTAAATGGAGGGATGGATGGATGGGTGGATGGATGGATGGATAGATGGATGAGACGGCAGATGGATGAGTAGATGGATGCATGGATGGATGGATAGATGGATGGAGGGAGGGAGGGAGGGATGGATGGATGGATGGATGACAGACATGGTTCCTGCCCTTGTAGAGTTTTTAGCTTTGTGAAGGAGACTATTAAAGTCATTAAAAACTATGTAAAATTGCAATTGTGTCAAGTGCTGCAAAGGAGAAAAACTCATTGAAGACTTTAACAAAGGACTTTGGCCTGATCTAGTGTGGGGAGGGGAGCCTGCCTCAAGGAAGTGAGGACTGAGCTAAGATGGGTAGTGAGAAGGAACCATTAGCAGATACAAACTGTCCCTCTACATAGTTTCAAGTTGTGTAAGCCTTGCTCTCATGTCATCCTCTCTGCCTGTTTCTCCCCCAGGAAGGCATCATGAGCAGGAACCCAGGTTTCTCAGCAGGCCATGGGCTACCAACTGGTAGTCACGACTCCCAGAGTAGACAGACAGGAGCTTGTGGTTCCCACTTCCTCCCAGTGATTGCCTGGATATGATGGACTATGGTGGGATCACAATGCAAACTTGAGACTATGATGTTAACCCAGTGGTGCCAGCCAGGATGGGAGTTCTCCAGGCTTGAACAGAGCTGGTGAGGGCCTTAAAATCAATAGAGTGTCTTGTTTTCTACTGGCTCCCTGACAGAGAAGGACAAACACTCAAAATGGAGTCAGCACTGCCTGGTTCAAATCCTCATTCTGTCATTCCCAGTTCCTTGACTTTGTGATAGTTATTTTACCTTCTTGATCTCCATTTTGTCATCAGTGGAATGGAAGTGATAATTGTGAAAGTGCTTTCTAACACAAGCCAGTAAGAGCTGTGTATATATTTACTGTTTGTATTACTAGTGGTCAATGATCCTCAACAAAAAAAAAAAAAGAAAAAAGAAAACTGGATAGGTTCACTGGTGCCAGTTCAAATGCATTTGTCCTTTCACTCAAAAAAATAAAACTCTTGGGTATTTTCCATGTTCCAGTACTGTACTGGGCATAGTAGGGCCATGAATATGAGCCTGGAATGAGTCCTGCCTTCAACTATATGACAATCTAGTAAGGAAAATTCATGGGAAGTCACAGGCAGAGCAGATAGCTCTACTTGGGGATGAAAAGAGAGTTCAGAGGGAAGTTCAGAGGAAGGCAAAAATATTTCAGTAGAGGGAAGCCGAGAGGGCTTCTTAGATGAGGTGACATCAGAGCAAACCTACCTTTAATTCCTGAAGCCGTACCTTTCTCCGACTTTCATGGTCTGCGTCCTCAGTGCTGTGTGACCTTATCCCCCAGGCTCTTCTCAAAACACAAATAGTAGAAGGAGTGATAACACAGCAAGCCAAACTGTGGCAGATACTGACTCTGTCCTGTGTCACATCCCTCAAGCTGTCTCTGACTTTGTCTTTGATACCACCAAAAGCAATGGGTAGTGTTCTGCATGCTGGCAGGGTTCTATCTCAAGGGCCTGATGAGTGTCTCCACCTCGGGCTCTGCTTTAGAAACTTCTCCAAAATAAGGGAATCCCATGGAGCCCACCTACAAGTTCAGCGTGAGGTTGGGGGAGAATGAGCCCTGCTGGTGCAACCCTTGAGCAATGAAGGATGGAACCTGTGGGTAAATGCTCTGGTGTCCTGTCCTTTAGCCAGAATATTCTGGAAGGCAGTCTGCAGGCTTCCCCAAGTTTCAGGCAGCTGAGCCCCCATGACCTACAGCAGCAAACTCAACAACACACCTTCATGCTGGGCACCTCCTCCCTGTTACACTTCCCCTCCCCCTCGCTTATCATCATTATCATACAATAATTTGTATAGGATATTATAATTTGTACAGTGCTGTCAAACACAATACAACAAAACCTCAGTGGTTGAGCACAACGAACATTCATTTTGAGCTCATATTCCATGTCAGTCTTGGTTGGGGAGTCTGTTCTGCATTCTTCTCCTTTGGGGACTCAAGGCAACAACAGAGCCTCCACTGTGGAACATATCCAGTTTGTGGCAGGGGAGGGAAACATGGTGAATTGAGCACCAGATCTTCAAGCTCCTGCCAGAAAGTGACCCTCCTCACTTTGGGCCACATCCCACCAAAGCAAGTCACTTGTTCATGTCCAACTTCATCTAGGAGAAAAAGGCAGCCCAACCTTCTCCTTAGAGGGAAGAAAATGGGACTGCAGAGGAACAGCCCCCAGGGCCACCATGTTATTCTCCCTGAAAAGCCAGCTCTGTGCCCTACACTGGACCAGAAGCCCTTGATGTCATGGGGATGAAGGAGGGAGCAAGATACAGTGTAGAGGGAAGCAGAAGACCCCAGCTCTGTCCTCGGGAGCTCCCAGAGTCTGGGTCCTCTTTTTGCCTCAGGCCCTTGTACCTGCTCCTCTCTCTGCCTGGACCTCTCTTCTTGCTCACTCGTGGCCCCAATTTTCATTCATTCTGCACATCTCAGGACAAATCTTATATCCTCAGAGAGCTCTAGCTGCCCTCCCCACCACAACTGTCGAACACAGATCTTCTCTCTTATTCTCTCACATTCTATTTTTTTTCATCGCAGCACTCATTACATTTGTAACTGTATATTGAATGTGGTGGTTTTATTGGTAGGCACCCCACTAGACTATAAACACCATAAAAGCTGAGACCACACCTGTTTTTTCCTGGTTGTATCTCTACCATCTACCAGTCACACACATAGTAGATGCCCAGTAAGTATTTACCAAAAGAACTCATCAGGGAGACAAGAAATACATGAAATGAGCAGAAAATAATTTAAAGAAATCTAAAACCCCCTTTATGTTTATATATTTGATTCACATTACCCTTTGCTAAACCCAAAGGTAGATGTAAAAACTCTCGGGAAGGGGCTGGGCGTGGTGGCTCACACCTGTAATCCCAGCACTTTGGGAGGCCGAGGCGGACAGATCACAAGGTCAGCAGATCGAGACCATCCTGGCTAACACAGTGAAACCCCATCTCTACTAAAAATACAAAAAATTAGCTGGGCGTGGTGGTGGGTGCCTATAGTCCCAGCTACTCGGGAGGCTGAGGCAGGAGAATGGCGTGAACCTGGGCGGCAGAGCTTGCAGTGAGCTGAGATTGCACCACTGCACTTCAGCCGGGGCAACAGAGTGAGACTCCGTCAAAAAAAACAAAACAAAACAAAACAAAAACTCTATGGAAACTGGAGAGCCTTCCATGTAAGTGGTTAATTATTATTCTTTCCCATAGTTCTACTTATTTCCCCAACATTCCTGGTACAAGGACTCGGGATTTTTATCCCCATCTTAGAGATAAGGAGTCTCAGAGAGGGGCAGTGACCTACTTAAGGTCACCTGGGTAATATTCTGATTTGCAGTCCTAAGCTTCTGCCTCCATGTGACTCTTCCTAATGCAGGCTCCAACCAAATGCTTGTAATCTGGTTGTTTGATTAAATGTGGCTGCTGTTAAATTTAAGTCCATAATTAGAATGGCTAAGACATATCGCACATCCTTCGAGTTCATGATCTTGTTTAATTTTTCTCAGCAGACTCTTGCATTGCTTCCTTTAGAAAAACATGGATAATTGGAAAAGGGCATGAGGTTCTCAGGAAGGGAAGGCCCTGAGTGCCTGTAGGGTTTTCCACCAGCAACCCAGCCACGTGGTTTTATCTTCACTGCTGAATTTGGTCAGTTTTGCATCTTTACCACACCTGAACAGAGTCAAGCTCACATTTAAAGCGTCTGTGTAAGGGCACATCAGAAGAGAGTATAATAACCCTGGCCTGGTGGTCAATTTCCTGATTTCTCTTTAATTATAGCTATTACCATTTGTTGAGTGTCTACTGATTACCCTTCTATAGAACAATATGTGCACTAAGTCACTTAATGCTCACAGCCACCCTCTGAGATACTCTGTTGGGGGCCAGCAACAGAAACTCAACTCAAACTGGCTTATGGGTGGGATAAAAGGAAAATTTGGGCTCATGTCACTGAAAGGTATGGGGGTAAGGCTGTATCCAGCCCCTTGGGATTCTGCCTCTCCACATCAGCTCTGTTTTGTCTGTGACAAGAAGGCCTTCTTCATGTAGTAGTCCTGACTGCTCCAGGATTACATTTTCTAGGATCAAGTGCAGGGGGTGCTTCTTTCTAGATTACTCTGGCTTGATCCCCAGGATTGGCTCTGACAGGTTCTCATAAGGCCCATTAGTGTTCAGAGAGATAGGATGCTCTGAATGGCCAGGCCCAAGTCACATGCTCAACCCTGGAGCCTGGGGGTGGGAATCAGCTCCCACCAAACCCTGTGATGGACAGCCAAGGAGCAGCGCTTCTGTATGGAAAATCGGAGGCTATTACTGAAAGAATGGGAACTGGCTGTTCAACAGGACAAAGCAAATGCTTTCCATAAAGAGCTCTTATTATTATCCATCCAGCTTTTTATAAACGAGAAAATTGAGATTCAAAGAGATTAAGCCACTTCACTTTCCCAAAAATCACACAGAGTGTTGGGGAGAAACTCCCTGCATTGCTTAACCATTGTTCTCCAAATAGTTCCATGAAGCTTGGGTCACCTGCTGCTGTGTCCTGAAAAATCACCATTTCAGTCTGCAATCTCGGGAGACTAGGTTCCAGGAAGGATGTTTGTAACTAAGTAGGCTTTAGTCTGAATAACTACACCATCTGCCTTGTGGGCTAAAGAAATCTCCACATCCTTCTCCATGAATAGAGCTCAGAGTCATCCTCCCTCTCCCCTTTTATTCTTTTTACTCTTACTGGGTTGGAATTGAAACATTATTGTAGTACTATTAGTTTCAAGGAAAAATTGTAATTGCTTCTAGATCCACTCACTGGTTTCAAGAGTGCTTTAACCTTTAACATTCTCAGTACAAAGGGAAGCTGGCTGTGCAGTGAATCTAACAAGACCATCATTTATTGCTGGCAGAGTTCATTAGTCAATTGTAACAGTTTAATTATTAGCATTTTAATGCATGAGCATTTAACTAGACAGAACAACAAGCTTTGGCGTGCAAAACAAGACTTCTTAAATGGAGCTGAATTAACCCGCACAATTGTTTGTATTGTGGTGTGTTATTAAAACGAGATGATTAAAATGCACGAAACAAATGGATCCATATATTTAGCCAACAAACCAGCACTTGGCTTAATGGTATTGAGAGACTGCTTTTTTAAGCTTGAATTTTGATTTTAAAATATTTGCTTTATTTTTTCTGCTCTAAATTACGGATTAAAATGCTCTAAGGAGGATTCACGTTGCTCCACTGATTGTGGGGGCAGCTTTAGTGAAGAAAAGGGAGATACAAAGGAGACAGCCCACAAATGGTCCTGAGTGGCCCAGCTGGGGAACACTGTTGCTGTGGGCTTCATGGCCCTCCACTCAGAAGAATCCCGTGGGAGATTTTTAAAAACTGACCCATCCTGGCTGCACCTCTGGAGATTCTGACATTCTGTTGGTCCAGAGTGGTGCCAAGATACGTTTTGTCATTTGTTTGTTTAACTTCCCAAGCCATTCTAATTTGCAGTGAGGATTGAGAACCACTGCTCTACCTCCATATGACAAGGTGGATCCTTTCATCACACTTGTCAAATGAGAATAAGGCTTGGCAATGTTCATAGCAGCACTATTCATAAGAGCTAAGAAGGAGAAAGAAAACAAATATGCACCAACAGATGAATGGAGAAACAAAATGTGGTATATCCATACAGTGGAATTTTATTAAGCCTTGAAAAGGAATGAGATGCTGACACATGCTACAACATGGATGAACCTTGAAGACATTATGCTAAGTGAAAGAAGCCAACCACAGAAGGACAATGATTGTATGATGCATTTATATGAGGGACCTAGAATAGTTAAATTCATAGAGACAGAAAGTATATTCAAGGTTATCAAGGTCTGAGGGGAAGGGGGATGTGGAGTTATTATTTAATGAATACTGTTTGAGATGATGAAAAAGTTCTGGAAATGAATAGGGGTGGTCTCACAACACTGTGAATGTACTTAATGCCACTGAATTGCACACTTAAAAATGCTAAAAATTGTAAATTTTATGTTACATGTACTTTCTCACAATAAAAATATAAAGGAAAAAAGAATAAGTCTTGCTATATTAACTTCATAGAATCAGTGTGTATATCAAGTGAGATTGTGGATAGAAGCCTTTTGCAAGCTTAACATGATGTACATATTTAAGGTGGTAGTAATATTCTTTAATTATTTGTTTTAATCACATTGTTTTAATAAAAGGCTACAATATAAACAGCTGAGAAGGTTCATTAATAATGTCAAACCTAAACGAGTGTAATTAATGTCACTCAGCAAAGGCCTTCACTAGACTCGAAACATATTTTCTCTCTGGGGTAATCTTGGCCTGATTTTTCTATCTAAACAGTTTCTTCTTTGATGGAGAGGCAGGGACTCTTAGGGAGGGTGGGGAAAGATGGAAATCTTATATTTTTTATCTGATTCTGAAGATCACAGTGTGGTCCTACATGATGTCAATGCCACATCCTGGCCTTGGAGATTTGGGTAGAAAAGAAAGTTTCCAAGTCCTGGAATGGCCTTTCCAATGACAGACATTGAAATGGACAAAGCATAACAAGTACTAATCATAACAGACAGCATTAATGGAACCTCTCCTACATGCCAGGCTTCTGATGGGAATATGGTTGGGGGTAGTTAGAAGGCTAGAGAAGAGGCCTTCCCTCTTGCCCTCTTTCCGTGGGCAAACAAAAACAAACTCAGCATCCCGAGTATTATGCTATTAGTTCCTTACTTCTGATTGAAGCAAGATTGTCCAACCACAGAGACTCTGCAGGTCGGTGGGGATTTGGGCTGATTGCTAGACTATGAAGTCTTGTCACCTGAGCTTCAGTGAACAGAGAGAGCCCCCTTGTTCCTCTCCGGCTATCCTCCGGGAAGTGAGGCCTTAGTGGGCAGAAGAGGAGCCCATTCTCCCATGCTTTACTTATTTTGATAAATCTAAATGGTACTTTGTTGCTTTCCTTCCTAAAGAGTTTTAATGAAGCTCGCAAAATTGGACACACTACAATGGAAAATAATCTGATTAAATAAGAAAATTAGGTGAGCTATGAAACAGGAAGAAAAGCAAATACCTCAACGTCATGCCATATGGAGTAAAGAAAGGTACTGGGGGTGGGGGGATTTACAGATAGAGGGGATTAGTCTCCTCTGCCCTTATTATTCCATCTAGAGGAGTGTCAGGGCCTGGGAAAGGCTGGTGAGCACACAGTGGGTCTGTGTTCCAGGGGAGGGACCCTTCTGGTCTGCCTTCTTCCCATGGAAGCATGGGCATGGTCCTATAGAGCTTGGGAAGACACAGACTATGTATATGGCTGAGCTCAGACTTTAACTGTTTGTAGCAATTGCTGGGAAATGCCACCATCCAGGACTTGGAAGCTGTG
Organism: Pongo abelii; assembly: GCF_028885655.2. Lineage (NCBI taxonomy): Eukaryota > Metazoa > Chordata > Mammalia > Primates > Hominidae > Pongo > Pongo abelii. Next base: position 124,819,596 of record NC_071993.2, on the reverse strand, counting down.
GGGGCCTGTGGGGATTGTAGCCTCTTCTAATGGAGGAGAGGCTGTGATCAGTTAAGTTGGTAAAACCCCTCCCACTGGAGGTGGGAGATTTGGGGGGCGCCCAGTCTCTGCCAGACTATCTGAGATGAATACCCATTGCGATTTTTAGACAACCTTTTGTGCCCCTCCACTTAAAGAGGAAGTAAGATTGATCCAGGAATGAAGCAAAACATAAGATGGATGCTACGGAGCCCCCCGTAGTTACTTGTAAGAGTGGGTGGCAGATTTGGATCTTCATCTTCCAACAACTGATGTGGACAGAGTAATATGATGATATGGTGAATTGCAGCATCCTTGAAGTAAAAATCACCCTAAGTAAGGCTCAGTTCTTCCTGATCTCAAAACCAGAAATAATATCCCCCATGAATCCTCATAGAAAGTTCTAGGTGTGAAATGAAGAACACCATTCTCAACCAACTCTGGTAATGAAATGTAGGTGGTTTTTGTAGTGATGCTGCTCAAGGATATGTGTGGATCTGCCCTTATTTAGAAGTAGGTTTTAGAGCTGTGCTCTCCAATGCAGTAGCCACCACCCACAGTTGTTATTTAATTTAAATGAAATTAAACTAAAAATGCATCTCTCAGTCACACTGGCCACATTTTGAGTGTATAATAGCCACGTGTGGCTAGTGGCTACTATATTGAACAGTGCAGAGAGTACAAAACTTTCACCAGAATGTTCCATTTGACAGCATTGTTTTAGGGTCTCAGTGATAAATTGCACACCCATCCGATAGTTTGCTCTAGGTATGATGTCCCTTGGCATAATTTTTGACAATGAGTAGCCATCAGCTTGAGCTTTTATTCCCTGCCAGGCACCCACTATTCCAGATTACCAGTTGGGTCCACAGATAGGGGCTTTAACTATCAGATGAGCAGAAAGAAGAGCCACCAATATCCTCCTGTGATACCTGGGGGGCCCTGACTAAAGCACATTCCTGAAAGCGGAGTCATCTTATATCTGTTTAGAGGTGAGCCTGGGAGAGCTGACAACAGGGACAGAGTATCCTTAGAATGTGACTTTGTTCCAGGTAGATAAGTGGTACAGGTTCAACAAGCCCACCATCTAACATGGCTACTAATTTTGGCCAAGTATCATAAAGCATGTAGAAACCACGCCCCACCTCAGTCATACCTGTATCTCAGTAATGTCCCCATGTCCTGTCTACATTTGGGCAATTAACTTCCTGAGAGCTCTCCAAAGCAAATGAGTTGCAAAATGAACCAATACATAGATTTAGGATGTAGGCATCACATATGGTGATTTTTAATTTTCCCCTTTTCCATTTGCTGATTTTTTTCCAGCAATGTTTCCCTAAGGAATAGAAGTGGAAAGACTTTCTTTTTCTGCTAACCCTAACAACACTGATGGGCTGTCCTTCAGTATTGACTGAACCATGGGACCAAAATGTATTCTTCGGGATGACACTGGCCCAGTAGTTACTAAAGTCTGGGTCTATGACTTGGACAGTGAGTTTCCTGCCTATGACTACAGAGAGTTAACATTTTTCATAACTGGCATTTGCAAAGATTAAGACCCACATTGCCACCCTTCTAAATTCCATCAGCTCTCAATGGGTTGCAACAATGGTCAGTTCAGCTATTCCCTCTACTGGAACTCTAGAATGTGTCTTCATCCTATTGCTTGAGCACATGTGAGTCCTTCCCCCTGAGAATGCTGGCAATTCCCCACAGAAACAGAAAGATCTAGCTCAAGAAACTGGAAAAGCTTCTGTGGCCTAAAAGGGGCTAAAAGAAACAGAAAAGGCAATAATGCCTCAATGCTGAAGCTAATTTTTCTTATATTTGAAGTCTAAACATAATTTAGAACCAGCTGTCTGGAAAAAAGAAAACCATCCACAATCCCAACATCCTCATACAATATTTTTGTGTATGGTCTTTCACATAATATTTGAAAACATGATTTTCAGTATGAAAACCATTCCTGCTTCACAGGAAGTGTCCATGTCCCAAGTGTATTGTCTTCCCAAGGTTTGTCTGAACCATAGAATCTATCTTCTAAAAGAAATGTATTTTGCATGGTTTTGAGGGTCTCAGGCCAGCCCACAGCAGCCTACTTAGCCCATTATGTGGTCCAGCTATGTGACTAACTCAATCACAAGCCCACCTCCCAGCTGCTCACTCTGCATTTTGCACATTCTGCACACATTGGAATCTCCTCCCACAAGCATAGTTCCCAGGGAAGGCATCTGTCCCCTCACAGAAAACTGGACAATCCTGGAGGAAGATACCTGTCAAGATATCAGGGCGCCAGGTCCCCTGTCTGGTTGGAGAGGAGCTGGAGTTTTGGCTACTGTTATACAATGTACTACTGACCACCTTCAGAGGTTTTTGACAAATGATAGTGGGAGAGGATTTCAAAGTGTACTCACACTCTCAGATAGATAATATTTTCATTGTCAGGAGAGCATCCTAGCTCATGAATTGCCTGCCTTAGAGGTGCATATGTGTGACACATGCATTTACATTAAAATGTAGGAAGGGTCAAACACCCTATTGTAGCTCAGAAAATCACACCAGCTATTGAGTTCTTTTGTATATGGGAGTTGTTTTTTTTTTTTTATTTCGTGTACCGCACCCCCACCCCCAACTTGCCATTCATTTTTGGATTTCAGCTTAAAGCATCACCACTTTGGGGAGTGTTTCCAGAACACTCCATGTGCCATCCATCTAGACTAGATGAAAACCGTTTGCTGTAAGATCCTCCTCTTTTCCTTCACAGAATTCACCATATCTGAAATCACTTGTTCAATGTCAATGTTCCCTGTTAGAGAGTAAGAATCATGGCAACAGGGATGGTTTCTAGAGAGTCCACTACTCTATCTTTAGCATCTAGAAACACGAATGACAAATAGAATGCACTCAGTATAGATAAACCCATCAGCTTCCATTTCTGAGCATCTCAGCTTCCATTTCTGAGCATCTCAGCAAGGATGGGCAGATGGAGAAAAGAAGCTAGAGGAGAAAAATTTCTGATGTGTGAAAAGAGAGGACTACTCTGATGAATCAGAGAATATGCTTTCTTGAAAAACTGATACTACAAGGAGCAGGAGAAGCTTTTAGGAATTGTCTAATTTGTATCGACACCATATCAAGAGCAAGCAATAATTTAAAAAGAACATCTGAGATCGGGAAATTTTATAAAATGATGAGAAGTACAATTACTGAATTGAAAGCAAAGAATAGCAGCTTGAATACTTGTAAAATTTTAAATCAATAAAATACAAAATAAGGTCAAGAAATTTTCCCAGAGCAAGGAGATAAATATTTTAAAATAATTTTTAATGATTTAATAGACTCAATTATTATCTATTAGGAATGTCAATGGAGATAGGAAAAAGATGGAAAATACAACAATCTAACAAGTAATAGAAGAAAACTTCATAAAACTAAAAAATGTCTTTAGATCCAAAGGGTCCCATGAAGATCAGGCAGTATTAATTAAAATAGCCATATGCAGTAATATTCTGGTAGTTATATTTTAATTTTAGGTAAGAGAAAATCCTATAATTCTACCCAAGAAAGACAATGTGTCTGGCCTCAAGATTCTCAAAAATATAAAGTAAAAGGAAATATAGCACTGACCATTGAGGTTATTTTTTCTTCTTAGAAAAGAGTGAGAAACGATATACAAAATTAAAAGTACACAAATAATAAGTGTACAGCTCAATGAATTTTTGAAAACACCCATATAATTAGCACCAAGTTAAACAGAACATGACCATCAGCCTGGAACACCTCTCATGCCCCTACAGTAGAATAGTTTAGCCTATTTTTGAGCTTTGTATAGGTGGACTCATATTGTGTATAGTCTTGTGTCTGGCTTCTTTTTTTGAACATTGTGTTTTTGCATGTAGTTGTGGTTTGTTCATTCTCATTGCCATATAGTATTCCATTGTATGACTAAACTACAATTATCCATTCTACTGGTGGACATTCCAGCTAATCCACATTAGCTTCAAGTGGTACTATGATGGCCATTATTATATATATGTCTTTGGTGAACATGTATATGCATTTCTGCGGGGTATATCCCTAAAATTGAAATTGCCACATCATGGGTAGACATATGTTTAAATTTAATAGACACTGCCAAGCAATTTTCTAAAGTTATTAAACCAATTTATATTCCCATCAGCAATATATGAAGGTTCCAGTTGCTCCAATACTTTCCTCCAATACTTGTTACGTCTGTCCTGAATTTTAGTCATTCTGGAAACTGTGTAGTTATATCACATGTGGTTTTAATTTGTATTTCCCTGATGACTAATGAAGCTTAGAATGACTTCACATGTCTATTGGCCATTTGAATATCCTCCTTTTGAAGTGTCTGTTCAAGTCTTTTACCCTTAATGCTCCTTTGTCTAAATTACTATAGTTTTATAAGTCCAGATTTCTGATAATGTAAGTCATTCACTTCTAGGTTTCCTCTTCAAGATTGCCTTCATTCTCCTTGGCCTGTGAATTTCCATATAAGTTTTAGAATCAGCTTGTTGACCCCACAGAAAAAGGCTTGCTAGAATTTGTTTGGGATGGCATTTAATCTATGAATGAATTTTGGGAGAATTGACATGTTTACAATATGGTCTTCCAATCCATGAACATAGTATATATCCTTCCATTTATTTATGTCTTCTTTAATTTCTTCCAATATGTGTTGCAGTTCTCATAGTACAGATTTTACACACTTTTTGTTAGATTCATTCTAACAAATATATTTATATCTTATATAAATATTATATAATGTATAATTATATTTATATTTTATATAATTATATAACGTATAATTATATTTATATTTTATATAAATATATAACTTATATTTATATTTTATATAATTTATAATATTGACATAATATATAAATATGTAATTTATATTTATATAATATGTAAATATACAATTTATAATTATATAATTATAAATATATAATTTATAATTATATAATTATAAATATATAATTTATAATTATATAATATATAATATAATTTATAATTGTATTTATATAATATATAAATTTATATTACATATTATGTTTTTTGCATGTGGTAGTAGCATAAGGAGAGACACACAGACCAATGGAAGTTTTATTCTATTCTATTCTGGAGTGTTAGAAATATTTTATATCTTAACCTGGGTGTTGTTTATACAGATATATACAATTGTCAAAACTAACTGATCTATAGTCTTAATTAGTACACTTTATTCACTTTCTGTATGTTTTACTTTAACAAGCCAGTATGAAAAAGAAAGCATTTGATTTATACGGACAGACAATTCAAAATAGAAGAAATATACTACTAACAAAAATAGAAATTACAATAAGATAACATTTTTTGTCAAATTAACAAAGTTTTCCTTTATTGATAACATTATCAGTATAATAACTGTAGGGTAGAAGGACACAAGTACTTTTATGTATTAGTGGAAGCATAAATTGGTATACCTTACTAGAGGGCAAGTTGGTGAAGTACTTAAAAATATATGTGTAAGTTCATTCAAAATTTTACTTCCAGGAATTTATTTTAAAGAATCCATTATTGATTGATTGATTGAAGCAGAATCTCACTCTGTCGCCCAGGCTGGAATGCAGTGGCACAATCTCAGCTCACTGCAACCTCTGTCTCCCAGGTTCAAGCAATTCTCGTGCTTCAGCCTCCCGAGTAGCTGGGACTACAGGCACATACCATCGTGCCTGGCTAATTTTTGTATTTTTCACAGAGACAGGGTTTCTCCATGTTGGCCAGGCTGGTCTCCAGCTCCTGACCTCAAGCGATCCACCTGCCTCAGCCTCCCAAGTGCTGGTATTACAGGGATGAGCCACTGCACCCAGTCAAGAACTCATCATTGATGTAGCACAGATTTCACTATTAGAATGTTCATTGAAAAATTGTCTGTGCTAATAAAATATTGAAATCTACCTATTAAAAGGGAATTAATAAGATAAACTGTGGTATGTAACAATGAAATAATGTCAACCATTAAAAATTATGGCATAAAAGAAAAATCATATAGGAAAGTATTCTCAATATAATATTTGGCAAAAGAAAGTAGTCTACAATATTGATCACTCAACAAGATCTCAGTTTAAGCTTTTTAATTTATGTATATATTAATTGAAAAAATGGTAAAGATATGAAACTAAATGTCAGCAGTGACTATCTTTGTGTAATTATACCAATGATATTTTCATTTCTTCTTTTTGGGCCTTCACTTTTTCTACATGTTTAACAATGAACATGTATTACTCTTATACTAATAAAAATAATATTTTAAGAAATTATAAGAGAATACTACATACAACCGCATCCTAATACATTTGAAAATCTCAATGAATAAAACTGTTTTCCTGGAAAGAAAAATAAATTGGCTAAAGAAAAATTATATATTTATATACATAGAAAAGCACACCAATCCTGAAATTGTGGGTGACTTCTACTTTCTTTCTTAATATACATCTTCGGTTTTCAAGCATTCTCCAGTAAATATATATATTCATTTTATAATTGGAAAAAAGCCAGGAAAACAAAAAGGGAAAACAGCCATAATTTTCCATGCTGCTGGAATATTGTACCTTGTGTAATCTTAGAGACATCTTGCAAAGAACCCTGGACACAAATGCAGAATCATTATTTTTACCCAAACTCAGCTCTGGTGCTTACACACTCTACCAGCAGCTTCCACTTAAATTTGCTCATGTAAACTTCACCACAGCCCATTGATGTTGGCATTACTCTTTTTATTTTTACAGATAAACTGCCCAGAGAGGATGACCACTTACTTAAAGAAACCCAGGGAATGTAGAGGAAGAAGGGATTTGAACCTAGGTCAGCTCACTTTCAAAGCCCATGCCTTTGTTTACTACAAGAGTATTTTCCAATATCATATTACAACCAAGACCACCAAAAAGTTGTTATAAACTCTAAAGCCACAATGCAGAGGGCCTCCTTCAAGACAAACACAATCTGTTTGGAATGCACCAACTTTATTGAAAAATATTACTGAAATCAAAGCCTTTTGCACTACTTTATTCATTATTTTTATGGTGCTCCAGGATTTTTGTGGGATTTGTTTTTCATTTCACTTCTGTAAGCCTGCCAATGCTTTAAAGCAATATTTCAACTGGGGGGGAAAAGTAGTTTTCCTAGCAAAAACTCAACAGTGTTTTCCATCCTTCTTTCATATGGTTTTGGGAAATTCTCTGCTCCTACTTTCCCTGTTCCTCCTCCCAACTCCCATAAAGTACAAATTTAATACTCATGCTACTTTTTAAACATCCCCTAATGTTCAAAAGAAATTAAATTCGCAGTTGCAAAATTTTGAAATGTTAGTTTTATCACCAGCAGTTCCACCTGAGAAGTCACAAGTCATCCTGAAACAAAGGCAATGAAAACACAAGCTCAGTAGTCCCCAAGCAGTTGTGGATGGTCGCCTTATAAGATGATGAAGTATTACAGGGAGGTGTGCTCAGGGGCTGGAGAAGCCCAATCCCTGAAATAAAATAAACTGTTTAGCCCTTTCATTCACTGGACAGACACTTGTGTCTTCAACAGGTACCAGTACTGCTTGCTCTTGAGAAGTTTACAATCCAGGTTTGGTTTAGGACAGGTAAATTTTAGAAAGTAAATTTAATTCTGCAGATGTTGAGCAGTTCTGCAATGCTTTGGTTTCAAACTGCCCTCTGAAATTCTAGGGATGCCTCAGAGGTGCCTTGGGGGCTCTGGAAAGGAGAAGAAGAAGAGGTGAGGATTCTAGGCCCACAACCTCATCCCTCACTTTAACCACAGTTGTTTGCAATGTTTTGTTTCATGCACTTAGATTCCCCATCAGGTTTATTTTGGACAAGGACAATGTTGTTTAAAATAAAAGTCTGGGAGTGGCATGGGGGGAATCCCTGCTTCAGTGCTTGAGATGGGGCTGAATGAGAACAGAAGGCTTCACGCTCATCTGAAAGAGTGAAAGCATTGAAAAATCCTCAAGTGCCCCGAACAACCCACCTCGGTCTAAACACCTCCTTTAATAGCTGAGAAATTGCAGACCAGTCCAAGGGAGGGCATGGCCAGGGTCACAGAGATGTTCCTGGCAAGTGCCACAGAGAAACTTCAGAAGTTTCAGTATTGGTGGTCCATCCAGACAACTCAGACACAGGACTTTTGTAAGCAAATCACATTTCCAAAATGCACTTACTCACTTATATCCTGCTTCTTTTCAAAACAGAGATAAACAGGAGAGGTACTAAGAGCAACTGCGACTGCAGCCTATTATCATTATTTAATAATAATAACATTATTATTAAATGTTGACATTAATTTTGAGCTTCCTGCCACTTGAGTAAAAAGAGAAACCCACTATGTCCCACAGCTTTCATCGATGAGGAAACATCCATTCTTTTTCGAAGAGATTACTTCACAAAGAAATGTCCGTATGTAACCTCACAGAGGAGAGGAATTGCGCCCCTTTTCTGAGGAAAGATGCCAACAAGTCCAAAGATACTAACTTTCCCATCTAGACTGACTCATTCGGCCAGTTTGCACATTAATGTGTGAACTCACCCACTGGCCACTTCCACTGACATTATAAATGAAATCACTGGTTTTGTAAATTGAGAAATTGAAAACTCTTGTTTTTCCTGTTTTCATTTTTCAGAGTTACATCTGCTACTCCAAACTTTGCATTCCGTGTAACTTGTGTTTGCAAAAAAGGAATATAAACTCCATACACAGAAGAAAAGAGCAGAGAAAAAAAGAATCAAAATATTTATTATTTGGGAGACACCCACTATTTCATATGCCATCTCACGATATGAAAACTTGATTCTGTGCACTCTGGGTCACTCACTTCCTGTACTCAGTGAATCCACACTGTATCTCAGTGAATCCTTACCACAACCCTTTACAGGGGCTTTTCCTTAAAGAGAAGGAAAAGCTGAGAACTCACCAGGGTCAGAAGCTTGCTCTGGTTACACAGATAGATATTCATTCAAACACCTGCTGTAAGCCATGCACTGTTCAAGGTACTCTAGATCCCTGCATAACACCCATTGAGCCCCTGCCTTCAGTAACCTCTGTCTCATGATCCAAGACAATCAGTAGTCAATAAACAAGAAAGAACAACCAACAAAAACAAGCAAGAGAATCACAGATGGTGTCACATTTTGGGAAGGAACCAAACTACAGAAGGAGATGGGAAAGTAATTGGAGGTGGGAAGAGAAGCCATGGCGCATTATGTGGGCGGTCAGGGAGGGTCTATCAGAAGAGCTGACAATTCAGCTGAAACCAGAAGGATGAGAATGAAGAACCAGGGATCTGAGGGCCAAGTGGGACCAGCAGAGACTGGGTCTCCACTGGGCAGTTCAGGAAGCCTGGGCTGCCTCCTATCTACCCTCTCTGACAGCCCTGCCAGGTTGGCATTATCCTTTACTGCACAGACATGCACACGGGGGCTCAGAGTGGTTAAGTGACTTGATCAAGAACACACAGCCAAGAACAATGAAGCAAGATTATAATCAAGGAACATCTGGCCCCAAACCTGTGCTCTTAGCATTGACCTTATTTGATTTGACCCTTGATTGATTCATCAGCTACCAACACTGACAATACAATTTACACTGGGTCAGTTAGTTAATTAGTTCGTTGTCTATACATTATTACTCATACTTGGCCTCATTCCAAAAATAGTTTGACACCCCCCCCCCCCAAGATTCTCTGTACTTACCGGAGTCTCCTTCAAACAGAGTCCCCTACTCCAACTAGATGGGTGGTACAGAAATCCTATGACGATGTCTTCTCAAAATACAAGTTCAGACTCTTTAAGAAGTTCTTGCAGACAAGGGTCCCTAACCATACAGCTCACTTCTCGTCCTGGGGGTACTTGGGAACCTTCTGATCCTTTGATGGGAGCTAGGGGCCTCACCAGATCAAGAGCTTCACAACACCGTGCTGCTGTCATGAATCTTCCAAAGGTCCTATGGACACCTAGAAACTCAAGCTTGCATTTACCAAGACAAAAACTAAGCAAACAAACAAAAACACTTCTACTTCCTGTGATGCAGCCAATGTCCCCCCGGGAGTCGGGTGAAGAACATGTGATCCACTGCTCCACCCGTCTCCATGGCCATCATTCTGAACATGGTGTCATCATGGAAGCATCCTTTCACCCTCTCCCCAATCCTGACATAAGCTGCACCTCCGTGAAAGAAGTCTATAGTGGTAGAAAAAGCTCCTTCTAACCCTATGGCTCATTTCCAAGCCTGCTGGTTGATGAAACCCATTGCAATGACCTCCACGAAGCACAGGAAAATGGGTCACTCCCTGAATTGCCAAGTCTGCCAAAAATAGGTACGTTACATCATCGCCACACAGGATCTGACTCTTACTCAAACAAGTGTGCAATTTAGGGGGATTTTCTGAGTAATTTGCCAGCCATAAAAAGAGGCTGCCATTCAGGGAGCTCTTATTATCTCAGAATAACAGGCAGTACGTGTCTAGCCTTACCTTGTGCTGGGAGCTATTCTCGACCCTTTACCATATTAACTCATTGATTCTCACAACTCCATGAGGTGGGTATAACTGTCATCACTATTTTACAGATAAGAAAATCAAGGCACAAAGAGTTTGTATCACTTATCTGAAGTCATCCAGCTAGAAAGGAATAAGGACTGGATTCAGGCTCTTAACAGCTCACTCTGCAGGGTCTCATGCAAAGCCATATGAGATGATGCTAAGTCTGCAGCGTTGGGACCTGAACTAGCAGCTGCCTGTCCCACGGCTCTGGTTGCCCCATGGTTTGCAGGGTTACAGTTCTCTTCCCCAGCCCTTCAGGCACATTACAGCTTGGTCCACCAGACAACTTTCTAGGTGACGGCATTGCGTCCATGGGCATTGCCAGGGCCTCTGCCCGCCAGGTTCCTAACCACTTAAGTCTCAAAGGAAACGCCTCCCCCGGGCAGCCATCTTTATTTTGGACGGTGATGTAAAAATTCCAGTTCCCTTAGCAAGGAGCTCTGTGCTGAAGACAAGGTTTGCCTCTGTCCAGAAAGGCAGTTTCGAGGGAAAAATTGAGTATCCCTAGAGTGACAAGGCATTTTGTCTCCCATTCATTTTGAGAGAGAAAAATGGGGAGAAAGAAGCAAAGACAAACGCACAAACTGCCTCCTCACTCTTCACCCCTGCCCCAGGCAGAAAGGAAGCTAAGGAAAGCCTAGCGCCTCTCTCCCTCTCTCTCTCTGCTGGCTGCCTTTAGCTGTGGGAAGAAATAAGCTACAAACATTCCGCAGGAGATGCACACGTGGACAAGCTTGTATGTCATCTTAGAGTGTGCACGGGGTGCTCACATTCAGAAGGGACCTGGGAGATGACCCAGTTCATCACCGTCCAACAGAAATAGAATGTGAGCCACATACATCATTTCAAATTCTGTAGAAGCCACAGCAAAAAAAGAAAAACAGCAATTTAATATATCCAAAATATTATCATTTCAGCATGTCATCACTATAAAAATTATTGGATTATTTTACATTCTTTTTGTTACATTAAATGTGTATTTCACACTCACAGAATTTCTCCTTTTGGATTCTATTAGCTTCCTTCCAAATGCTCAGTGTCACCTGTGGTGAGAGGCCACTGCATGGGACAACAGAGGCCTAACACATCACTCCATCTGATGGATGATCACAGATCTTCTTCAACATCCTTTAAGGAATCATCTAGTTCCTTGCTACTCATATATGGCCAATTGGCAGCAATAGCATCACCTGAGTTTGTTAGAGATACAGACTCTCAGGCCCCACCCAGAACCTATTTAAATCAGAATCTACTGATGCTTTTCTCAGGTGATTCATCTGCTCCTGCACGTGAAACTCTGAAAAACCCCATTATCTCCTCTTAAGCACTTTCCGTGGCAGGGAACTCACCATCCCATCCCCAAGGAAGCCCGTGCCATCTTTAAATGGGTCTAGTTATTAGAAAGGCATTTATCCTTTTTATCCTTCCTTTATTGACTGCTGCCTATGAGCCTGGCACTGTGCTAAGCACATCCCGTGAATTATCTCATTTAAGCCCAGCACAGCCCTAAAAGAGAGGAACTAATTTTGGCTCCTTTCATATAATTAAGGGAAGAGAAGCCCCATAAACCTGGATAACTGGCCCCAGATCATGTGGCTGGCCAGAACTCTCTGTGCCTGTTTCCTGAGCCACTCACTGTACCAGGGTCTCCCTGTCCCTTCTGCCCGATGCCACACAGACCCCAGGAGTCTTTTCCAGTTTCAAAGAAAAGCGTTGTTGGCGCTCGGGAGAGACGGTCTTTAGTACCAGACTTTATATTTTTGTGGACTTCATTAATTGCTGATTTCATTCTTTCATTTGTTTTCACTCAGTGTGTCATTTCTTGCTTAAATACACTCTGTTGGTACCTGCCCGCTCAGCATTTACTTTCCTCATCAAGGTTTAGAACAAGTTTAGAAATGTGCAACTAAGCAAACAGACAGAAATGAATAAAAGTCATATGATGCCATTAGACCACTCAAAGGTTCCTGGTTTCCAATTAAATAAGGTACATGGCTGGAAAAATCAGGTAAGCTGCACATATTAAGGGAGGGACCCCAATTATATCACCACTCGCATTGAGGAAGATACTGAACACACCACAGAGTGTCATGAGACAGCAAGCCGTGGAACACGATGGAAGTACAGTCAGGTGGAAAATGAAACTAACGAGAGGAAAGCAAGTTTTTAGGAGTTTTCCTTCTTCACCGAGATGTATCAGTGAAACTCCCCGAAAACAAGAATGTCACTTTCCATCTGTGTTTCCACTCACAGGAAGAAATCGCCGACGGCCCAGTAGAGGGTTGAACGTCTATGTGGAACTTGTACTGTTGTTTTGGAAGTAAATTATTTCTCAATTCAAAACAAAACTCTTTTGTCTTGAATATTAATGGAAATCTTATGGTAAAACTTTGGTAAAGAATTTTATTATTATTAAATGAATGCCCTATTCTTTCACTATCCAGAAAATCAAAGATCACTGTGCATTTGAGGGAGAGTGGAAGTGGGAGAAGAGAGGAAAGGAGTTAATGGGGAAAGGATGAATTAGAAACAAAGAAAAATAGGTAGCACCAAGCAGAAGCCCTCCACAGTCAATCTTTGTAACATACCTTTCCACCCATTTGTTCCCACGTGATGTGACGTGCCTGCATTGATTTTCTCTAAATCAGAAAATATATTTGGAATGCCCAAACTTAAGATACAGACTACATGGCACACACAACATTCACCTGGGTGGTTACAGGGGATCCCAAAGAAACAGTTGTCCTCTTGAGCAGCTGATTATAAGGAGAGACCTTCAATATCAGTTGATAAAGAAATGTCAAATATATTGAGATGCCGCAGAGAAAATAAGCAGTAGTTTCAAATACGAGTCTTGATTTAAACTCCTAACAGCAGAACATCTTTATTGCAGCCTATGATTTCCCATCCTGATACTTCTGACATGGGCATTTCTACATGGCCAAAGGCACTGGTCAATGTAAAAATGGTAAATTATTCTCCAGTGCAATCCTAGCTTATGAAATAAGAACCAAACCCCTTCGCTGGCACCTTCCCAAGCAGCCCAAACTCCGCAACCATCGTGTTCCCTTCATTCATCAAACACTGTTCACATCAGGCCAGGATCTCCAGAATTCATAAGATTCCAGTCAGCAGGAAACCATAGTTGGTGATGCACTTCGGATCTGTGTTCCCACCTAAATCTCATGTCGAATTGTAATCGCCAATGTTGGAGGCGGGGCCTGGTGGGAGGTGATTGGATCATGGGGGTGGTTTCTCAGGAATGGTTTAGCACCATCTTCCTTGGTGCTGTCCTTGAAATAGTAAGTTATTTCGAGATCTGTTTGTTTAAAAGTTCTGGCTCACCCTTTGCCTCCCACCATGATTGTAAGTTTTCTGAGGCCTCCCCAGAAGCCGAGAAGATGCCAGCATCATGCTTCCTGTACAGCCAGCAGAACAGTGAACCAATTAAACCTCTTTTCTTTATAGCCCACAGTAAGTATACTGGGTATTCAGTATAAATTTGTCAAAGGATTGGCTGAATGACCGTCCTGGAGGCCTCACTCCCATGTTCTGAAAGTCTTCATTTCCAGCAGTAGAAATCACAGCAGTTGGCCAACATGGTGAAACCTTGTCTCTACTAAAAATACAAAAATTAGCAGGGCACAGTGGTGCATGCCTGTAGTCCCAGCTACTTGGGAGGCTGAGGCAGGAGAATCACTTGAACTCAGGGGATGGAGGTTGCAGTGAGCCAAGGTCGTGCCACTGCACTCCAGCCTGGGCAACAGAGCCAGACTCTGTCTCAAAAAAAAAAAAAAAAGAAAAGAAAGAAAGAAAGAAAAGAAAAGATATCACAGAAGTTAATATTTACTGGAGGTTGACTTTATCTCAGACACCATGCTAAACACTCTACCAGCATTACCCAATGGAACCCCCCAACATCATTATCAGCCTCAGACTTTTATTTCTATCTTACATACAAGGGAACTATGACACAAAAGATTAACATGGGCTGGGCATGGTGGCTCATGCCTGTGATCCCAGCACTTTGGGAGGCCAAGGCGGGCAGATTGCTTCAGGTCAGGAGTTCAGTACCAGCCTGCCCAACATGGTGAAACCCTGTCTCTACTAAAATTACAAAAAATTAGCTGGGTATAGTGGTGCACTTATATAGTCCTAGCTACTCAGGAGGCTGAGGCAGGAGAATCGCTTGAACCCAGGAGGCGGAGGTTGCAGTGAGCCGAGATTGTACCACTGCACTCCAGCCTGGGCGACAGAGCCAGACTCCGTCTCAAAAAAAAAAAAAAAAAAAAAAAAAAAATTAACATGTCCCATGTCCTCCTGCCAGTAGGTGGCAGAACCAGGATTCGAACCGAGATCGGTCGGCCTCCTTGTTTCCAACCATCTCACTTGATGCCTCATTCTTATTTTCATTCTCTGCACCCAGAAGCCCACAGTAACCCCAAAATGCTCCTTCTCTGGGGAAGAAAAGGGAAGGTCATTCTGCAGCAGGGACTGCCACCTTTGAAATGTCCCTGCAGCAATTCCATTCAAAGGCCAATGCATTCACTCATTCTGAAGTTGGAAAATTTTTTCTGGGCATGGGTTCTCTGCCAGGCACTGGAGATACAGTGATGGATAGTTGGTAGTTCCTCTGCTCCACAGGCATGTCTGGGGGCAAATGGATAGACTTATAAGGTCAATACAATGTGGCAATGAAACAAACATCTACTGGACTCTGCCAAGCCAGCATCACCAAGCTAGCACCAGGCAGGGTGTGGGGATGCCACAGACTCTGTCTGCCTCTGGAAGCTGAGCAGCCCACACTTTGGACCAAATGCATGGTCAAGACCAAATGTGTTGGAGGCATGCAGAGGGAGTGAGATTATTGCAAGTTGAGGTTGTTGCCACTTCCAGATGAAAGCAAAGCAACCCTAACAGATACACTCTGAGTGTCCCTATCATTTCTAAGTATGTTTCAGTTGGCATATTCCCTGGGGATAGTTATTTCGGAGGCCTGGGAAAGTAACACTTGCCATGGCCACATCTGTTCAGCAGCCTGAGGCTGAGGGATCCTGTGGCGGCCTTCAAGCTGCTATAGTTCCACTTTGGTTAGAAAAATTTGGGAAAATATTGCCGTGGTCAAGAATAAACAACACTGGGCTCTTGTTAGTGGCTGGGGATTGCTGTGGTTCAGCGAGGTTGAATAAGCCTCCCGGACTTGGCTGTGACTCTGAACAACACATCTGAGCTGTTTAACACTCGAAAGCGTAGTGTCTAGTGGAAATAGCCCGGAGGTATTTCTCCAGGAGGGCCACACGGGCAAACCCACTTCTCAGAACCCTGACCAATGCTCAGGGGAATTCTCTGAGCCTTCACTGAACCAACTTTCCAAAGTACTGTGTAATTAATGACTCCCAGAAGAAATTCTCTTGTCACCAAGAAGGGAGAAATAAAAGCATTCCTGCAACTGTTTTATACCTTGGGCAGAGCAGATTCATTTTTAGCCAGTTCAAATAAAGTATTATGATATGAATCTATGATGTAAATAATAATAGAGGCCAATATTTTATAGGATAGCTCGGCAAAGGCCCCTCAAGTATGTTCATCACTTTATTTTTATTCATTTGTTTATGTTTTGAGATGGAGTTTCGCTCTTGTTGCCCAGGCTGGAGTGCAATGGCATGATCTCAGCTCACTGCAACCTCTGCCTCCCAGGTTCAAGCGATTCTCCTGCCTCAGCTGCCCGAGTAGCTGAGATTACAGGTGCCCACCATCACGGCTGGCTAATTTTTTTTGTACTTTTAGTAGAGACAGGGTTTCACTATGTTGGCCAGGCTGGTCTCGAACTCCTGACCTCAGGTGATCCACCCTCCTCAACCTCCCAAAGTGCTGGGATTACAGGCATGAGCCACCACGCCCGGCCCATGTTCATTACTTTTGAAATGTAAAAGAGTCGACATAGAGTTTGCAGGAGATGTTGTTGCTATTAATAGAACAGTTTGGGCTGTTTTTTTTTTTCTTTTTCTGTGCAATTTCTGCAAGAGCATAGCTGGTTTAGTCTGTGTGACAGCTGGCATGGGGACTCTCAAGTATAATTTGTTTCTACACAATGGGCGGATCTATTCATTTACTCACAAATATTTATGAGGCACCTATTAAGTGCAAGACATTCAGATAGATGGTGGAGAAAAGACAAAGCCCCTGCTCATGGAGCTGGCATTCCTATAGGGGAGACAGACATTGAAAAAATAAGAAGACATATCTGTTTAATATGATTTGTGATAGATGCGCAAAAAATAGAAACAAGAAGTGATGAAAATTAGGGAAGAGGAATATTTTGGGTTCAGGCTCAAGAAAGACCTTCCTACAAAGATAACCTTTAGAGTGAGTTCAGAAAGACGCTCTTGCAAAGGGCAGGGGAAGACCTTTCAGGCATGAGGAAGAGCTTGTGCCAATGTCCTAGGGCAGACAGAGCACAGCTGAATTGGAGAAGCTGGGAAAGAAGTGGTGGGGCTGGAATGTGATGAGTGAGGGGGAGGGGGCTGTAGGAGTGGGCAGGGGCCAAGTCAGGTGTTCCCTGCTCTGAACGCAGCATCTTTTTAAATCTTCTGCCTGGCTTCACTTAGCAACTCCTTGCAACAGACCAGTGCCTGACCTCCTTTCCCTTCCCCCCACTTAGAACCCTGGAAGCACTTTCTTAAGGTTAAAAAGAAAAACCAACACACTGTGGTCACCCTCTGCTTCGTTCCAGCAATGTCCACAGTGACGAGGAAGCAGGCTCCTTAAAAGGGTGTGGGTGATGTTCCCCCAAGGACACATTCTTCCCACCCTAGCCAGCCAACCCAGGGTGGTTGCACTCAGAATGCTGCCTTGGTCGTTGATAATAATTGTTGCATTAATTGGTGCTGTCCAGACCAGACAGAACGTAAAAGATCCCACTGTGTCCAATAATTAATGTTTTTCCCTCACTGCAACGCCATTAATAAGGGGCTCTTCCAAGAAAGGAGTAATTGGCTGGTTGGGCGTCATTAGGGTATTTATAGATAAGCTTTGGTCTGGAGACAGAGAGGAAAGCTGATTATCTTTATTTAGACTCTATTATCTATCGCTAATGTGTTATCCTGCGTTCCGATCGTCCCCATTCTCTGGGTCGTAATGATGCAGGGCACACGCACAATGTGATTTCCATGACCTACAACACGGCTTTCTCCCTGTTGCAGGAGAGAGAGGGGGCCACAGTGGGAGGCTGTTCACAGGTTCTGCTCACTCCCACTCATCCACTGCGAACCTTCGCTTTCCTCTGAGAAATTTAGAGCAAGGCTCTCGGAAGTACCAGAAAGACAGTTTCTCCTAATTAAACCTCAGAGGAGTGGAAGTTTCTTGGGTCTGTGATTATCTGAAGGGTTTTTGAAAGTGCAAATCTGGTTGGGGAAAAAATAGAGGGAGGAAGAGGAGGCTTGAATTTGAGAGGAGGTCTCAGTGGTTACCAAGAAGTCTCAGGGACTGATGAAATCTACTAGAAATGCACATCTTCCTGGACAAGCTGATGTGCATTCAAGCAGTCTCTGGACCCTGGGAACTGGATGTGGGTGGTGCTCTTTCCCCTCAAAGCCTTTGATTCAATTATTCTTTGCTAGGATTCTCAGAAGATAATTTTTATTTGTTTTTTTAAGTATATCTGTGAACAACGGTGTGAATATACTCAATGACACTGGATTATGCAGTTGATTATTATTAAAATGGTAAATATTACATTATGCATATTTTACACAATTAAAACAACATCACTAAAAGAAACAGAAGAATATAATTTATAAGCAGAATTTAGAAGCATAAGTAAGGAATAGGGTTTTAACTTTATAATGTATCAAGGATTCATTTTATCAACCAAATAACCTTCCAAATCATCCGGTTAGCACACAAAACTACTCTCAGGTTAAATTTTTTAAACTCTTAAATTAACAACAGTAATTCAAGAAAACTATTTGGTCAATTAAATCAGTTGCATCTGTGGGGCTGTGGAGTGAACTCAACCTTATTCGTTTTCACCAACTTCCCATTCAACTTGTTCTGAGGACAGCTTTTTATGCACTCCTGGCTATAATCTCACATGAGTTCAATAGTTGTATCTGTCACTTATAAAACAGAGAACCCAGACCCATCCAATAATAATTTTTTAAAAAGTATAGCTGGATGTGCATGTATATGTATTCTATACACATCAACCCCCTTCATGTCTCTCACTGCACTGTGTGGTAGAAAAAAACCTAGAGACCAGGGTTCAAGCTTATGCTCTGCCCCATGTCCCATGGTGTATAAGGGGAATGGAAGACACATGGCCTCATTAGGCCTCAGCTTCCACACCTGTAAGATGAGGATGACACCAAGGCACACTCTGCAAGGTTGATCTCAGAAAGAAATATAATGGTGTCTGCAGAGGTACCTGGGACACTCAGAGAAGGGGCCCCATGAATGTCCATCATTTCTCATCTATGAGAGGGAAGGGAAGTACTGGCCTTGAGTGTGTGAAAGCATCTGACAGGCCTCCACAACCTCCCCTGCCTTCTCTGCAAAGGACACCCTCAGGGTCCTCGACCTGTCGCTGTTTTCGAAATCAACTGCCAGAAAGTTGACCTGTGCACAAATGCGTGATGTAACTTTGCAAATTAAATGTGTAATGCTTTTAGAACAACGATGCCCTTTCCTCCCCTGCTCCCCACCACTGGGACCAGGTAATGTGCAGGCACATCTGTTGTAGGTGTTGGGAATACTCAGAGATATTTTTAGATCCTGGCCTGGGGTCCAAAAGTAAAGAGGCTGGCTCCTGGGACCCAGTGATGCCTGTGGCATTGGTCAGGTAACAGGGACCAGGTGGGAAGTTCTGTGAGCAGGGTGGACAAGGGCAGGGTGGACCAGGGGAGGTGGCCTGAGGCCGGTGGGTAGAGCAGCAAGTAGAGAAGTCAAAAGGAATAGGACTGACTGCTATTGGGGCAGTGAAGGGTGGAAGCGCCCCCGTCCAAACACACACACACACACACACACACACACACACACACACACACACATACTTATCAGATCTTACTTAACCAGATATTACCTAGCTCAGGAAAAAAACTTAACCCCCTGAGCCTCAGCGACTTCATTTGTAAAGTAAGGAAATGGACCCACTTAGCTCTTCTACTGAGATTGTTCAGGCTGGCAGCACTTTAATTTACAGAGTGTCTGCTGGGTACCCAGCTTTGTACCAGGTGCTTGAGGGAGAGGGTGGAGGATCAAAGAGAAAAAGAGGAGGTGTAATTGTCACTGTTGCCTGAAAGAAGCCATCACTCTTCTGCAAACATTGTCATGCTCTTCACGCTTGTTAGAATAAAATCCAAACTCTTTATCAAGATCTACACAAAACTTTGGGATCCAGCCCTGGTACTTCTGTTAGACAATATTTTGTAATGCTCCTTTGATATCCTGAAACAAAATTCAGTGATTGTATAATTGATCTACACACAAGATGTCTTAATAAATATAATATCTTAACTATAATATAAAAACAAAATAATACAAGATATATATTTAATATTATACTAAAATATATTATTTTAATATAAATTAAAACAAAAACCACAATAATGTAATATACAAACAAAAAAGAAGTAATTTGTCACAAAACAGCATGCATTTCAATGGGTAAATCCTCTGACATGATTCTCTAGTGAACACCAGAAAGCAATCAGGTACCTATGTTTGGGTGTAAAACCATAGAGAATGCCACAGCTACAAATACAGACTGACAACATGTATGTTGTTTTGGCGATTCAAATACCAAGAGTGATGTTACCATGGGTGACCTGATTTTCCCAACATGGGCAGCACTGCTTGTGAGCCTTCTGAACAAAACACAGTGTGATCTTCCCTTAATTTACATAGTAGTTGCATTCCTAGACAATTCCACATATAATTGAAACTATGCTAAAAAATCACTTTCTGTTTATATGAATAAGAGAGTTAAGTCCAGGCTCAGATTTTCACTAATAGGTCTTTTACCTATGTGAATATCCACCAAGACATCCTGAAGTCAGGCAGGACCCAGGACAGTCACCGGTTGTGTGGGACTGTTACCTGTACTGCTTGAAACCTTGCATCCTCCCTGGCACCTGCCCGCCGACCTACTGCCCCTGAAATATCCCAATAAACTTTAGAGGTCAATACTGCCCCCCTTGGGAGCCCCTGCTCTGACTCCTGCCCACCTCCCTGACACTGGATCTGTCCTACACTCCGCTTGTTCACTACATTCCTGGACACCTAGCTTTTCTCCATGTCACCAGGCACACCAGGGGACCTTTGCACATGCTTTTCCCTCCACCATGAATGCTCTTCTGCAGATGGGTATGTGGTGCCCTTCTCATTAGTCATTTCTCAGCTCACATAACATTTCCCTGACAGCAGCTTTCCCTGACCACCCTATCTACAGTAAGGCACATGTTCCCACTCTGCTGTCCTCATCACCTTGTTCTTTTTTTTTTTTTTTTCTTTGAGATGGAGTCTTGCTCTGTCACCCAGGCTGAAGTGTGAGTGCAGTGGCATGATCTCAGCTCACTGCAACCTCCACCTCCTGGGTTCAAGCGATTCTCCTGCCTCAACCTCCCGAGTAGCTGGGACTACAGGCGTGCGCCACCATGCCCGGTTAATTTTTGTATTTTTTAGTAGAGAAGAGGTTTCACCATATTGGCCAGGCTGGTTTTGAACTCCTGACCTTGTGATCCGCCCACCTCGGGCTCCCAAAGTGCTGGGATTACAGACATGAGCCACCACGCCTGGCCTGCCTATCACCTCGTTCTTATCCCTCTTGTCATATGTCATTGCTGTAATGATCTGTTTCTAGCTTGTCTTCCCCATTAGACTGGGGTCAACAAACTTTTCTGTAAAGGGCTAGATTGGAAATATTTTAGGCTTTACAGGCCATATGATCTCTGTCATGACAACTCACTCAACTCTGCCATGCTAGTTAGCCACAATGCATGAACAAATGGGCATGGCTGTGTTCCAATAAAACTTTATTTACAAAAATCAAGAGTCAAGCTGCATTCAGCCTGTGGGCAGCAGTTCACCAGCCCCTGCCCTGGACTGTAAGCTTCACATCTGTCTGGCTTGCTCTTGAATCCTTTGGGTCTAACATAGTACAGGGAAGATGATGAGAGCCGAATGCATGTTTGTTGAAGAAATGACTCTGTTGTCCAGTTGGAGTGAGGAACAACAGAAAACATGAGAAAGACATACCGATTCTTAGCACCTAGGGAAGTATTGACATGTTGATACCACAGCCAGCACTGCAAGAGTCCTGAGAAGGAAAGGGCAGAAGAATTCAGGGAGGGCTTCCTAAAGGAAGTGACCCTGAATGGGACGTGAAGGAAGGATGGGATTTGGACCATGATAATCATGGCATTTACGAGTTCAATCATTAATTCCTCCACTCATTCAGGGACTTTTTTCAAATGTCATATAGGTGTTTACAAAACAAAGATGAACATGCAGTGCTCTCAGGGAAGAAGGAGACTTTGAGCCTGTTGTCAGGACAGTCTGGAGATTCCAGGGACTCTGTGGCCCAGTCACACTTTGGGTGCCTAATGTGTACCAGAGAGACGAGGGTCACATCCCGGACATGGTGCAGTAGTGCCACAATTGGCACTCCATCCCACCAGCCATCCACAGCATCCAACTGGCACTGTGCCATGCCTGTGAATTTAGTGCATGCTTGTTCTCAGCCTCGGCCCAAACCCTCACCCTCCAGCCTCACCCAGTCCCAGGGCCCCAGACTTCTGCACCCTCACACCTTAATCACAACCTGCTCTTGGATCCTCCATTCACCCAGTTATATAATCATACACTCTCCCTAGGAGGGAGGTACAGTCATGGTGGGTCTTCAGACAGAGGCCTGGGTGGACTTTGAGCCCAGGTGCCCCAGGTCTTCAGAGCATCATGGCACACCTGCCAGGCAGTGTTAAGTAACTGCGGAGGTATATTTCAGCACCAGGATTGGCACCTTAAGACCATACCTGATAATTCTTTGATCTTTTAAGGAGTTATTTGAGGTTCTTTTTAAAACTGAATCAAGATTATCCCCATTTTTCCGTCTCTGTTGTTCTTCCCTCCAAAGCTGCAGGCCTTGCACCTCTTAAGAACCTCAGAACTGCTTTTCCTTCTCTCTTTGCTTTGGCTTCTAAGAAACTCAAAGCCAAATGTGTAGTTCCCATTTGGCTTTGAGTGGCCTACCTGTTGTGCAGTGAGTCCTCACTCGAACTTATTTTCCTGCCTTATTTCCCTTACATTTGTGGTTGTACAGGATGCATTTCTACAGGCCAACTCAAGTCTTATCAGGGACAAGCCAGGTGTCCCTTGTGTTGAAAAAAAAAAAAAAAAAAAAGTTGCAGAACGGTCGTCCTGTCTCCCTACCCCCTCCAACCCTGAACATATTTCATTATTTCATTAATATCGAACTTAATTATTTTGCAATTTAGTTTGATCTAGACAGCCAAGCATTTCATAAACAGTACATTTCATATCTGCTAATGAGGGGTAAAAATAGATCAACTCATTTCTTGACACAGTATTGATATTGTATCATGAAAACATCCCCTACAGGAAACTCTCTGCCAGGGACTCCTCCCTGTCCTAGTCTTGGCTCCGTGTCCTTGTGGAGACCCCGACCTAATGTGCTCTGTAGGGCAGCGCACAGCATTTCTGCACCCGGGGAGCTGGGGACTGCAGCCCAGAAGCGACTAAAGTTCACACATTTTTTAAATCCCCAAAGGGCTGCTCTTTGTGGAGTGACTAAGAGCTGGGCTTTGGGATGGGAGAACCCCTCCTTCATTCCTTTGTTAGGCATTCAATAAATGGAGCACTGGCCGGGCACGGTGGCTCCCGCCTGTAACCCCAGCACTTTAGGAGGCTGATGCGGGTGGATTGCTTGAGGTCAGGAGTTCAAGACCAGTTTGACCAACATGGTGAAACCTCGTCTCTACTAAAAATACAAAAAATTAGCCGGGCATGGTGGTGGGCACCTGTAATCCCAGCTACTCGGGAGGCTGAGGCAGGAGAATCACTTGAACCTGGGAGGCGGAGGTTGCAGTGAGCTGAGATCGTGAGCCACTGCACTCCAGCCTGGGCGACAGAGCAAGACTTCATCTCAAAAAAATTTTTTTTAAATAAAAAATTTAAAAATTAAAAAAAAATGGAGCACCTTTGGGGGCCAAGCGTCATGCTAACCACTGGGGAAGCAGGGTAACAAGGTGAAGAAAGTCCATGCCCTCTCGGCCCTCACCTTGCAGTGTAGTGAGACCACAATCAATGAGGAAGCTACCGAATAAAGCAGATCTTTCCAAATTGAACTAAGGTAACAGTGAGCAGCCGGCAGGGGGGCGGCTGGAAAGACCTCTCAGAAGAGGCGGCATCTGAGCTGGCCATGAGAAGAGGAGGGGGAGGCTGCAGTCATGGAGAACCACAGCAGAAGTCCAGAGCAGGAATGAACAGGGCACACAAAGGCACCGCAGCCTAGAGGCCAGTGAGGCTTCCACCTGGCCTCCACGAGGAGGCTTGAGGGTGGAGAGGCAGCCTTCAAGATGCCTGGGAAAACTGCTTGGGGCCTCTGTGAATGCATCTATAGTGACAAGACAATGTCACCCCACTCACAAAATGCTGATGCTAGACATTGAAAGAATCGAGAGAGAACAAACAAAAAGTGGGGGTAGAAAGTGGGGCCAGAGACTCCCTTCTAAATAAGCCAGCAGCCTCCGTGCCAGTGGGCACTGTGGAGATGCCAAAGCCTCCAAGAGTCTGGTCCCTGGCAGGGCCATCTGAGGACCCCAGGCGTCCCCGCCAAAGCCTAGCGTGGTGGCTCTGTGTGGTTTGCTGGGCTGTCGAGATGACCACAGAGCTGCGTTGAGAATCGCAGACGATCTTTTCTTAGCTGACAAGTGAAAGCTCTTTTCTCTCTGCATTTGGCTTGAGATAATGCTGTTCTGGGCCCGCCTAGGAAGAGAGAAATCTACTTGACAAACAGCAAGGGCTTCTCGCCCCATCCATGAGTGGGTGACGCTTTCGAACCCGGCAAAAAAGGTTCTCCACGCCAGCAATCTCGGGGTGTTCACTTGAGGCCTGCTGGCGACGTCTGAGCACCAAGATCGCACAGCGACAAGCCGGGAAAGCACAAAACTCTACCTTGCCACCTTTTTAATGAGTAAAATCCTCTGGCTGCTGCCCGGGCCCTCAGAGACCAGCTATTAATGAGCGCTTAGAATAGACCGTGCCTGTTTGATCCGTGTACGGTGGCCTGGGAGAGACACTTCAATTTCCATTTTACATCTGCTGCCATGTTCAAGTGTCTCCTTAAGGGCAGGAAAACACTTTGCAAATTTTGTCTTTAAAGAGACAAGTTCAAAGACAGCATCCTCTCCCCGCAGCCACATTCTATATGTGAGCACTTTTCAATTTTCAAAGTATATATTTAGATTATGTATATCAAAACCCGAGAGACGCTGCCGGGCCACAGGGCCTCCGCTGCACACACACTTCTCTTCCTGCCTCTTGGGGCTGCGAGAAGAGGGCTTTCCGGGTTCGTCCTCAGTTCTGTGTCCTCACTCACCGGGATGGGGATGGGTGCAGGAGACAGAGACAGCTGGTGTTTTGTTCTGACTTGCAGATCTTGGTCCTAGGCCCGCAGGCAATGTGGACCATACCTTGAGTACCATGATTTCCAGACACTTAATCTGCAGTTGGGAGTCAAGGCTCCCAGGAAGGGAAGCTGGACTGGGTGCCCAAATGGGCACAGCAGGGCCTGGAAAGGAGGCATGGGTGGCCTGAGTCTGCCAAGGGAGTCGGGGGATGAGGCTACATTCAAGATACAATTTTCCAGGGGTCTTTCCAAGATTAGAGGAAGATCCAGAGTGGAAAAGAAAGGAAGAGGTGGAGGCAAGAAAAGGGCTTTAGAAGAAAGTGTATGCTTGGAGGTCTCAGGAATGCCCCTGTTGTCACAAGGGACCACTGTCAGCCATGTGAGGTAAGGGCGAAGACAGTAAATGAACTGAGGGGTTGTGCAGTATGCTGGAAGGCATTCTCTCCAGCTCTGGAATTTATCAGCTGTGCAATTTGGGGCAAGTTGCTTGGCTTCTCTGAGCCTCCACTTTTCACTTGTAAAATGGGATCATGATCCCTCAACCTGCAAGACTGTCATGAGGGGTGACATGCCTTGCCACATGTACACTGCTGGTGTATGGATGGTGCTGGCTCAGTGGTGTCTGTGTTTGTGTCTATAGACTAATCATCATCAGAGAGCAGCTCAGAACAGGAAATCCATCCTCCAGTCGGCCTCAGAAGACTCGCAGGATAAATGTGTCATGAACAGGAAAATAAATTCAGAGAAGTAAAATTTATCTATATTTTGAAAGGCGACATTCTGGGGTGAAAGCTGCTGACAGTATGAATTGCTATTGATTTCATCATTGTTGCCACCTCCAGAACAGATGGCCCTGAAAGCACCGTAAGCCTGTTGCATCACAGGCTGTTTCCAATGATCTCAGAGTGTTACAAAACTCATCAAACCTGAGTTTTCTCTGGTTCAAAATACCACCAATCTCCATCACCAAGACTTTGGCAAGTAAGAGAGCTGGCACAGAATCTGGCATTGCAGAGCCTGCTCGCTGCTCCTCCAGGATCCGATCTCCCATTCTTCCGCCATCGAGAGCTCCTCTATTCTACAGTCAGTGATATTTCCAGTCAAAGACTCTACTGCCCAGCGCCTTCTACAGCCAGGTGTGGCCACACGATGAAGTTCTGGCCAATGAAACATGAGAAGCTAGTAGGGAAGGACTTCTGGGAAGGTTCTTTGAAACGGAGAAAAGACAACTGGAGAAAGTCCTTTTTTGCTTTACCCTCTTCCTCCTTCCCATTGCCTGGAATGCAGACACAATGGCTGGAGCTGCAGCAGGCATCCTGAAATACTGAGGACAAAAGCCATATGTTGGGAATGGCAGTGCAAGAGGAGAGACATAGCCCGGGCCCGGATGATTATGAAGCCACCACACCAGCCTACCCAGGACTTCTTCAATGCAGAGGGGAAGTCTGTCTGCATTTAAGCCACTGTTTCTTGGGGTTTCTGTTATGTGCAGCTCCGCCTGATCCTAATATACACACTTATTTACTCGAGGCTGGTGGTTGTGTCAAAGAGGAGCTCTGGGTCCCTGACTACCAGTCCATTCTCAGCAAGAGACACAGTGGGGCATGGGGAGGAAGGGGGCAGAATGTCCTGGTGCAGGATGAGGGTCCTAGTACCTACGCATCTTGGCTAGTGCTAAACCTCAGGGTAAGTGACCCATCTCTCCCTATTTCACCTTCTAGAGACCTCCATTCCTTCCAGCCAAAGCCTGAAATCTAAGAGAGATAGGTGCCACAGGAAAGGAGCATAAGTCAAAATGAACCCAGAGTCCTACCTCTGATTCTTACCAGCTGTGTGGCTTTGGGCAAAAGCCTCTTCACCCTTAAGCCTCAGTTTTATCCTCTGTAAAATGGGAATCATAGTAACACCTATCTCAAAGGGCTGCATGGATAATGTAAGTAAAATGCCTGGAATTCAGTTCTTAAAAATGATAGCTTTTATTATTACAGATTCATTATGAATTGACAAAATTATTTTCAGAGAGAGGTCTTGGGGCAATGGCATGTCCTCTCTGTAAATGCAGAATGTAGCAATGCTTAGGCATTGCCCTGTGTCTTCCAGGGAAGGTGGAATCAGCTCTTCTGCCAGGAAGGTCTGTTCCCAACTGTCTGAGAACTGGAAAGAGGACAGAAATGGGAGGGAGGAGACTCAGCTCCTGTCACTGACTTTGCACTAACTAGCTCTTTGACCCCAGACAAGTCACCTACTCCTTCTGAGCCTCAGTTTCCCCACCCATGAAATGAGGATGCCAGACTCCATTTCTGAGGTTCCTTCCAGCATCAAAATGGAGCAATTCCATGAATACAGGCAGCCTGGAGAACCAGGATCAAAACAGTCAATCTGCCTGCTCTCGCTTTGACCTGCTGGAAGTGTTAGCCCCAGCCTCCTCAAACCTGCTAATCATTTTCCAATGTTCTTTCCTCTTGTATTCCGATCGTATCAAAGGCCTGATCCAGAACAAAGCATCCTTTCTGCAGACACTGAGGCTAAATCTAAGGATTGGGTCAAGAGGAGACTTGAGAGAGTAGTTTGTTTTACTTCATGAAAATTTCCTGTAAAAATTCAGATGTGCACACCTAATACATTGGGAGACTATTGGTTTCTAACGGAGTTATCTAGAAATACAATAAATTTGCTCTTCTAAGAGTCTCCCACACAGATGATGGGAAGGAAATTTTGCAGAGTGCCTGGCTACCATGCTTCAGGTCCTGAACTAGATATTTAATACATGTCATTTAATCTAACCCTCTCCATAAGCATCCATCAGATAAGCAACGCCATCCTCATTTTGCCAATAAGGTAGAGGGACAATGAAGTTATATATCTTTTCCTTAAATTAAGGACACACAGACAACAAGTGGTTGAGCCAGGACAGATTTTATCTAGGTTGTCACCACTGTACCATAATCTCGAGGCCTGAAAGAAAATGGCAAAATATGGGAAGATGGCTAGGCCAGATATCAGAACAGTTTTGTCCTAAAACCAGCTGCCACTGGCTGGCTGTGTGACACTGGGACAGTCACAGAATCTCTCTTTGCCTGAATTTTCTTATGTGTCAAAGGTGCATATTGGGCTGGACGCAGTGGTTCACACCTGTAATCCCAGCATTTTGGGAGGCCAAGGCGGGTGGATCACCTGAGGTCAGGAGTTCAAGACTAGCCTGGCCAACATGGTGAAACCCCATCTCCACTAAAAATACAAAAAAATTAGTCAGGCGTGGTGGCAGGTGCCTGTAATCCCAGCTACTCAGGAGGCTGAGGTAGGAGAATCACTTGAACCTGGGAGGCAGAGGTTACAGTGAGCGGAGATTGTGCCATTGCACTCCAGCCTGGGCAACAAGAGCAAAACTCCATCTCAGAAAAAAAAAAAAAAAAAAAAAATGGTGCCGACATTGAACAGATCAGAGCCTGCATGCACCTGCTAGTAGATCTCCAAGCTGCCACAATGCCTCCATCCCACTCTGAACTCAATGTATACCAGGACCACCAAGTAGAGAGCAGGTAGCCATGGAAACAATGCCTTGATGCCTGCTCTGCTTGGGACCCTCATAGTGAGCACATCTCCCCCACTGAAGGCTGGGGAACTTGCCTTCACTCTGCCTTTCCCTGGCCCTCTCTGACCACTCTGGAAGCCTGCGCATGTCTCCATTGGGTTTCCAAACCCAGGCAGATCTGCTTACAAATCTGAATGTGCAACATGGACTCTGGGATCATTGAGGGCCTCTTTAAAGGTTCTCCCCAACCCCCATTCTATTTAGAGGCTGTCTTCACCCAGTAGTTCCATCAGTAGATGGGGCTCCTCACTTCCATTAACGTTCACCTGCATCAGCCATGCAGTACCAAATGATGGAACTGCTTCCTGACATCCTATGAGGCTGTTGCAGCATATAGATGAGGTTTCTGTAAAAAATTTAACAGAACAACAATTGACACTCGAAGGCTTTTGGATTCGCCAATGAATCTGATGCCCATGTGTTGCCAAAAGCATTTATTGTCTCATAATTTGATTTACTTTTTTCCACGCTGCTCCTAGGGCCTGCAAGTAGGGGCAAAATGGCTGAGGCCTCCAGATGCCATGGAGGCTAATAAAGCGTGCTGTGCTCCCAGCATGCTCTCTGCTGTCAGAAACCGGCAATTAACTTAATAGGGTTCTTGAAATGGAGTCGATCTGGGAAATGTGGCATGTGTTGACACTCTCCTGCTGATCCAAGCAGCCTCCCACCATTGACTTGCAGGGTCTGTTTGCTATTTGAATTATTTAAGAGCTTGTTATGTGAATTAAAAAGCAGCACTTTGCAGCATTAAGTCTAATATTTTATGATCTTCAATTGATTAGGTGGGCTTTCAGGATTACATGGAAAGGTTAAGATAAAACACGCCTCAGACAGGCGGCTTTCACCAGTCTGCTTTGCTTTTCAAAAACCTAGATGAAAACCCAAAAGGGGCCTGCCTCCTTTTTCCCTTCCACTTGAGTCTTCTGGAACCTGTTTTTTGGGGGCCATCAGGGAGCTTTATCACCCTGAGGATACCAGGTGTCCTGAGTTCTCAGGACCGAAAGGAAGCTGGTCCCCTATTTCTCTAGCTTTGTCTCTTTCTTGGCCCAAAGCTACCATTGATGACATCACGCCCAGAAGGACTGCATTCCAGGCCTGGGCCTGCAAAGAGAAAGCCCTGCAGTGGGTCCCAGTCACTCACTTGGACCTGAGATGGGCACCACTACAATGCCTGCCTTTGGCCAGGCACATAGCATAGGTAGCACACGCCCCACACAGCATACAGACCACCAAGATTCAGGAGACCTCCCTCTGCCATGTGTGCCAGCTCATGCTCTCTCTGTCCTGCCAGGTCCCACTATCTTCTCCCCTGGTCAATGACAATGGGATTCTCCTGGGCTTCTCCCACTACTCTCATTCCAATCTGCCTTACGCTTTGCAGTCAGAAGGATTTTTCTAAAACTCAGCTCTGGCTACGACACTCCCCTGCTCAAAAACCTTCATTGGTTCCCAATTGCCTGTTAAGTATACACTCTTCAACCTGGCCCCACCTCTCTTTCTAGCCTCATCTTCTATTGTTCCCATAAAAACCAGCCAGAGAGAGATGCTCACTATTCTCAAAACACACCTGTGCTTTCTCAACTCTGAAGAATTGCTTGTGGCGTTCACTTGGTGCATTAGGCCTGATATGGTTTTGCTGTGTCCCCACCCAATCTCAACTTGAATTGTCCCTCCCAGAATTCCCAAGTGTGGTGGGAGGGACCCGGGGGAGGTAACTGAATCATGGGGGCCAGTGTTTTCCATGCTATTCTCATGATAGTGAATAAGTCTCATGAGATCTCATGGGTTTATCAGGGGTTTCTGTTTTTGCTTCTTCCTCATTCTCTCTTGCTGCCGCCACATAAGAAGTGCCTTTTGCCCTCTGCCATGATTATGAGACCTCCCCAGCCAAGTGGGACTGTAAGTCAAACCTCCTTTTCTTCCCAGTCTCAGGCATGTCTTTATCAGCAGCATAAAAATGGAGTAATACAATGCCTCTCTTTCCACCTATTAAAATTCTACAAGTCCTTGGTAATTAGAAAGAGTAAAGAGGTATATAATATAGAGCTTACTGTGTTTCACACACTTTACATGTTAATTCACTCATTTAATCCTCCTGGTCATCCTATTAGGTAGGTACTTTTATCACCTCCATTTTATAGATGATAAAATTGAGACTCAGAGGTTAGATAACTTCCCTGAAGTCATTCCACTAACAAGTGACAGAGCGGGGATTCAAATCCAAATAAACAAGGCTCATCCCAATCCCACTTCCTGGGTAAAGCCATCTCCACCCCTACCCTTGTTGCTTCCTTTTCCTTTGAGGACAGCTGCATCCACCTTCCCACGGCACTGACTTATTTGGGCTGGAAGTGGAGGTACACAGACCCCTCTCTACCAGGATGCCAATGCTTGGAACAGTCGAGCATCCTACGCATCGTCACAGGGCCGAGGGCCAGCGTTTGCACACAGTAGGTGCTGGTTCACCCTAACTGCAGGACGGCTCCCATCCAAAAGTCCCCGCCCCTAGATGAGCACCTACTTGGTCCCTGATGCACTTTCCAAGTGGCAGGAGTAGGCAATGCAGGTGCCGAGGGAGTGAAAGTGCAAGCTCTAAAGGCAGAGGATTTTGAATTTGAATCTAGGCTCTATGTCTCCTAACCTACGAAAACTTGTTTTTCTCACCTGTAAAATGGTGATAACAGCAGTCCCCACTCCATAAGGAAATTATCAAAGTGAAATGAAATAACTCATTGAAAGCACCTAACATACATTGCTCCCAGCACACAGTTAAGGGCCAGGAAATGCTAGCCATTATGACCATTGGATTGACCCAACTGTTTGCCTCTTCAGCTCTGGGACCCTGGGCCTGGCATCTTCACACTGGGCCTGGCATTTTCACACCTCCTCTTCCTCGCCTACAACACAGGCTATTTAAAACTCACCTCATAGGATTGGGGGGATGGTAATGAACTAAAAGAAGGGCCCGGAACAGAACAGGCATTCGATATATTACATTATCTTTTATTAACTTAAACCTCACTCAAGCTGAGGAATTTTATTTTTTCCAGAAGAGCATCAGGATGGTCCCTGATCCCTGAAATCAACAACTCTGTGCAAAACAAATGATGTCTGCTGTGCACCCCAACCCTGCAGCAGTCAAGGGGAATGATAACAGCACAGCCTCAGCCTCTGGGGAGTGTGGGATTGAACAGGGAGGCAGCGCTGAGAGAGCCCATCTCACCCAAGGCAGAACCAGGGCAGGGCTGGATGGGAAGGAGGAGCTCTGGAGCAGAGTCTCAAGGGCTCAGTTGGGAGGAGCTGCAGTCTGCCTGATCCTCTAACCTGTGATCCATCAAATCTATTGGGTGTGCCATGAGGCTGAGAGCAAGCACTTTGGCAACTGCAGCACGAAGGAGAGTGTCGATGTGATTAGCGGTGCCTTTGTAGGAGACCTGTGCCCTGAAAGGCCAGCTGTCACTAAAATTCCTTAGGTAAGGGGCTATCTTCAGAACCTCTCTGTTGCAGGGAGACCCTGAAGCCAGGAAGTTGCTCTCAGGA
Organism: Pongo abelii; assembly: GCF_028885655.2. NCBI lineage: Eukaryota > Metazoa > Chordata > Mammalia > Primates > Hominidae > Pongo > Pongo abelii. The sequence goes on along the minus strand of NC_071993.2, from coordinate 124,787,199 downwards.
ATTGTCTCACTACCATCAATAACAACTGCTGAGTCTTGCTTTTTAAGGCAGTAAGGGCCTAAGAGGGCTGGAACCAAGAAGACTCTAAAATACGTGCAAAAACTTGAATGCATGTAAGTAGGTGTGTATACTAGATACAAGTTCTATAAAATTCAGTGTTGTCAGGACAGGCTTACCGCTAGCTGCAATAACAAATACCCTGTGTGTCTCAATGATTTCATACAAAGTGTCCCAGTCCAAGCAGGCCTGCAGGGAACAGGCAATGAAGGGCAGGGTTTTCCTGGCAGGGGCTCCGGCATCTTCGACACATAGTTCCCAAGGTCCTGCTGAGCATTGACAGTCAGTTGCCAGATGGAGGAGAAAACAAGCAAGAAGGATCTTACAAGAAATTTTAGGGGCCAGGCCTCAAAGCTGCATATATTATCCCTGCCCACACTCCACTGGCCAGAACTCAGTCACATGGGGCTCTGACCCCAAAGGAGGTTGGGAAATGTCTTCCTGTGCACCCAGAAAGGAAAGAAAACTGGCTTGGAGAACACATCAGTCTTTCAAAAGGGCTTGGACAGGGAAAAATGTTAAAAGGGCAGGGAGGTAAAGAAGAATAATAAGCACTATTTGCTTTATGTACACTATTTAGTCCTCACTATCAGTAATTGATTTTTTAAATTTTATACCCATTTAACAGATAAAGAAACTGAAGCACAGAAAACTAGGTCACTACCTGAGATCACACAGTGGTAAGTGGTGAAACCAGGAATATACTTCTGGCTCGTCTCTTGTCAACATATAGTTGAAAAGGCATTCCACTTTGTGACTGTTGTGTGTTATGTATTTTGAATGGGAAGGCAAATGTGCATAGAGAAGATAATGTTGAGCTGATATTTTGGGGTCAGCTAATAGTTATTGCCTGCTTATTTTGTGGCAAACACCATTCAAAATGCTTTTTTATATATTGCATAATTGACTCCTCCCAATTCAGTTATGACCTTACCTTTATGCATGAGGAAACTGAGGCATAGAGAAATAATATAATTTGCTCAAGCTAGTAAGCAAGGAATGGGCCCTCCATCCCCAGTGGCTACACTGAGGAGTCCTATAGTGACTTCTCATTCCCATTCTCACACTCATTCAGCATGGAGTTGCTCTTGGTCACCCAAGTTCAAAGCAAGCAGTCAACATGCCTTCGTCGTCCTCATGCCCCATCATACAGCCTAAATCAGCCTCCTTGGAAGTCATGGTCTAAGGGAAGGCACCCTCCCAAAGGCATATTGGCATCCTGGTAAAGTCACCAGTCACTGGTAACCCGAGCACCATGCCAGGGCCCAGCAGCCCATTTAGGGTGGCACCACAATCCCAGAGGCAGCTGACATCCCCTTCACAACCTTACTAGATTCACCCAGTGGCTTCAAGAAGGGAGTATTTTTACTATTTCGGACCACCCTGTCATTTAAGCCAAAATAAATTCAGCCTCTGGGGCCAGAGGCAGGTCTGATGTGAACGTGGAGGGAAACCCAAGGCTATACTGCCTGTCGAACACATGCCATCCTGGCCCTCCAAGGTGTTGCTCACATTGGGGGAGGTCCAGGCCCACGGCGAGCTCCTGGGGATGGAGCGTGTTCCCTTGCCTTGCACCTTGCTCAGGTGCAGGGTGTTGACCACAAGCCTTTAACACAAAAGCAGCAAGCTGCTGGGTCGGTGGACAGGTTGTGGAATTGGCCGCCAGACACTCAACAGGGGTATTATGTGGGTGGTAGATGCCCTAAGAATAGGGAGGGCTGGGCTGGGCACGGTGGCTCATGCCTATAATCCCAGTACTTTGGGGTGCCAAGGCGAGCAGCTCATTTGAAGCCAGGAGTTCAAGACCAACCTGTCCCACATGGTGAAACCCCATCTCTGCAAACATACAAAAACTAGCCAGGTGTGGCGATGCGCACCTGTAATCCCAGCTACTCAGGAGGCTGAGGCACAATAATCATTTGAACCTGGGAGGTGGAGGTTGCAGTGAGCTGAGATTGCACCCCTGCACTCCAGCCTGGGCAACAGAGCAAGACTCTGTCTCAAAAACTAAAAATAAAAAAAAATAAAAAAACAATAGGAAGGGCTGAAAAACATGAAAGTGCTGAGGTTGTGGGGAGGAGTCACTCAAGATATATGTGCAGCTAAAGCGGAAAGTTCTGAAGCAGAAGAGAAGGGCAGCCTTCTTCCCAAGCTGGTGTGAGGATTCTGCAGAGCTGCAACAAAGCTACGGGGAGTGGAGTCAGCTGCACTTGGTTCAGAGACCAGCTCCTCTGTTCACTAGCTCCAGTTCTTTCACCTTTCAATGTCTTGGCCCATAAAACGGATGCAATTTCAGTTTCGACTCCCAGGGCTGCAGAAGGCCCACTGGGGTTGACCACATAAAGCACCAGCACCAGGCCCGGCCTGCAGGCATCTGCAAGTGTTGACCCAGGTGCCTTTGAATCCAATCCTTCTAGAAAAAGATTAAAAAAAAAAAAAAAAAAGTAACAGATTTAATTCTCTAATAATGTACATCATCAAATGAGGCATCTCATTATCTTATCTTTATAGCCGTTTTGCAATTTTTAAAAATCACTTCTTCATTTTCCATGGGCCATGCATCCTGAACTAGAGGGTATGAACTTTGAGGTGGGCCCAGCACGGACCAGAGCCATGGAACTGAGTGTTTCTGAGGTCGGCAGTTTGCACTTCACAGAGCACTTCCGTGTATGTTATCTTCTTTAATCCTCATTCACGTGGCCCTGGGGGGCAGGTAGAACTGACCTCATTACCCCCGTTTACAAACAAGGAAATGGAGATTCCCCGAGGGTTTCAGTTAGGAAGCAGCAGCTCTGGGGCTCTAAGCCAGGTCTTCGAACTCTAAGCATGGTGTTTTTCGTAACACCTGAGCAATCAGAGACTCAGCACCCTCTGGGCTGCCTGCACATCAGCACATGGGCACCATGACTCTCCGACAGAGGCCTCACACAGGGTGAGGGTAACAGCAGGGACCCTGGAGCAAAGGGTCTCTGAGTTCAAGTCCCAGCTCTGCCAGTTTCTAGCCCCAAGATCATGGACAAGCTGCAGGATCTGCCTCACCTATAAAATGGGGGTGATGTTACTCCCCACCACCTAGGGTTGCTGCGAAGATTTCAACAGCTAATAGTATGTGTCAACCAGTTAGAACAGGGCCTGGTATGTAGTGAGAGCCGTAATATGTCACTACTGATCTCCTATAAAGGGAGCTACCCCCTCCCACCCACCTTCTCTATTTGCTTCTGTGGCTTGGTGCCCCAAGAGGGCTGAGGTTGTGTCCTATCCCTTTTGGGGACTGAAACAGAGGGGCAGTGCAACATGGTAGTTAGGAGTGTAGGTCCTGGTTCCAAGCTCAGATCCTGCAACCTCCTGGCCATGTGATCTGTTTCTGTGTTGAGCCTCAGTTTCCTCCTATAAGAAGGGGACAATAAAAGAACCTATTTGTGAGTATTGTATGAAGTCATGTAACACACATGAAGCACCAAGACAGTTCCTGGCACATAAGAAGTGCTAAACAAGTGTTAGCTATTATTGTATCTGTGTCCCCAGCACCCACCACTGTGCCAATGGTGCTAAGCAGCTGCTTTTGGATACATGAATGAGTTAAGTATTTATATTTCTTGTTCTCTGGATAGCAAGAGATCCTCTCCAAATTCTGTCCCAAAGATAGGACCCTGGGATGGGAATTGCCACCAAGGATGGTCACTGTGGCCCAGATACTCATTGTTTATAATGATCTCACTGAGTAAATAAATAGCATGAGACAGGAGGCAGGCCAGTTTTGGAAATACTCCACCCCGGCTCCAGCCGGGGCACTGAGACACAATGACCCTGGCCAGTTGACTCATCTCAGCCCCACCCAGCCCCTCAGGCTCCCTCATTCCGCCTGGCAAGCCTAGCAGGAGCCCGTCTAAAGCAGCTGGCTCTGGGGAGAGGAAAAAGCAGGTGTGAATCTGTGACTAACGCCAAGCCACAGAGGGGCAGTCAAAGGAACAGAAAAGCTCTGACCAAGGAGGTTAAGGACAAAGGCCAGTGCCACATGATGCAGTCACTGGAGTGGGAAGGGGGCATCGAAGGGCAGATAAAGCAGGCATTGCTGCACTGTGGGTGGAGGTCTAGAGGGTTCCTAGGGCCCAGCTGGGCCACAGCCAGCACAGCCCTCAACTGGAGAGGAATCCCAAAGGCCCCTGTACCATCCCTCAAGCCCCATCCTCAGGAAGAGGGAGCTGTGGAGAGAGTTCACAGAAGCTGGCTCCAGCCCACAGTCAGAACTTGTCAGGGTAGAAGGATGCTGACATAGAGAAAAGTCTCCAGTTGTCTGGCATCCTTCTTGAGAACCCAGATTTCTTTAGAAAATTGTTCCTTTAATTTTGAAAATATAATTTCCATGTCAGTGATTTCACTTACAGCCTTGTAAAACAGACTTTGGCACTTAGAAAGGAGGCAGTTCAACCACCTTGGTGTGCAGGTTGGAAGGGAAGTGACTCCATTCATCCAATCCACAATTTGTAGTGCCTACTACAAAGCAGGCACTGATCAAGGTGCTGGGCACCTGCAGAGAACAAGAACACAAGGTCCCCATTCTCATGGAACTTACATTTTGGGGAGAAGAAGACAGACAATAAACGCTAAGCAAATAGCGACAAACATTCATATCAAGATAAATATTAGGAAGAAAACAAAGAGCTTTATGAAAGTGAAGGGTGGGATGGTTGATGGTCTCATCCTCTCATCCAGAAAGGATGAGCTGAGGCCGGAAGTACAAGCCATGACAGACAGGGCAAGAGCTCTGCCTACAAGTGCAAAGGTCCTGTGGCAGGGACACGTTTAGGGAGGTCCAGGAAAATGAAGAAGATGGACATGGCTAAGGCGGAGTGACCCCTGCTAATATTTACTGGGCATTGTACCTTGTGCCAGGCCACATTCTAAGCACTCTGTTGGTAGCTCATGAAGTGCCCATAAGGGCCCTTGAAGGTGGGGTTCCGTTAACTCCATTTACAGCTGGTAGGCCAGAGAGGTTAAGGAATCTGCTCCAAGTCACCCTTTAAGGATAGGGCAGGCAGGATTCCATCCTGGCATTTCAAATCCAGAGCACTTTGGAGCAGACGCCCCAGCAAAAGCCCGAGAACATATTTCCCATGGGCCTCAGGAAGGAGTTTGGATTTTGTTCCAAGTACAAGGGGAAGTGGTCAGGGCCCACAGTCCTTCAGAGGTCAGTTCAATCGTTGTTAAGCACTCAGCCAGGTGCTACGTTCTATCCCAAAGCCCCTTACTGCGCGCCAGGCTGCCTGTGGTGAGCCTGGGGTCGGGACCCTCGGCATGCGGCCCTCTCAGCCACAGGCGACCCCCACTTTTCCGGCCGGCCCTCTCAAAGATCTCCTCACCCCCGTGTCTCCTGTCCCACCTGAACTTCTCCCGCTTCTGAACGAGAACTGGCGCCCTGCGCTCGGAGCGGCTCAGGTCTTGGGCTCTGAGAACCCAGGCGCGCCCGGGGATGCGCAGAGCATAGCCCACCGCACTGCGCCCAGAGGGTGCTCGCAGAGGGGCCTCTCCCCGCCTCACCCCGCCTCCCTCCGTCGCACTGCAGTCTCCCGGAGCCCTCCGGTGGATCTCACGCAGAGCGAATGTTGGCCGGATTAACCTGTTATCAAAGCGCGCCGCATCACCAACCCGCCCGGGGAACTCTTTGCGCCGGCAACTCGGCCTTGTATTTCCAGCGCCGTAAGCCCCTGGTGCCCGCAGTGCCCACGCAGTTTGCGCCCTGGCCTTAGCGCACAGACGCTGACCCCAGCAGAGACCCTGGCTCTGAGCGAGTTCCCAGCTCTGTGACACCCTCCACCCCCCCGCACGGTGACACCAGAACATTCCATCCTGGAACATCGGCGACCCTAGGCTTCCCAGCCTGGTGGTGGCGCAGCCTGATTGGCAGGTTCCCTCTTGGCTGGGGTGGGGGACCCAGGGAGAGCCGCTGTGCACAATTGCTGTTTTTACTCCTGCCATCATTAATTCTACTATTGACAGAGAAAGGAGGGTCCGCAGCAGCTTTGTGTCACGCACTCACTGTAATTTACTTGAAAAGAATTAAATCACAATTACCTGCCATTTGTTTTGCATAAAACGAGCCTGTAATCGCAGAGCGCTTGAAAGGACAACAGCCCCATTGTTGCCATATTAGAACAATATTTCTCAATTTGAAACTTAAAGCATTAGAATTAGCAGCTTTGTTTGACGGTGGCCCAGGGATAGGCAAGACTGACACCCCAGCTCCAGACACTACAGTTAACAAGCATAATTTTCATTCATTGAAGTCTAGACCGATTTTTAAATTATTGCACTTATTGTACAAGTGTACCTCCCAAATGTTGGAAAAGAAAATGCAATCTTTTATCTGTTACCTAGCCCAGTTGATAACTTATCTAAATGCCATGAAAATTCCTGTTGCTGGAGTTAAAATCAGAACAAACTGAAATTAACCCACTTGAGATTTGTTTAAATGTCCAAAGAAATCACAGTTTCTCCAATAAAGTTACTTCTGTTCTCATTTTCTCTCCTTTCAGATACAGTGGTGTAAATATGACTGATTAGCTTTTAAACCAAGGTTTTAAAATGTATTTAGAATATTCAGTTCTCCAAAATTACATCACTGTTAACTGGTGTGTTCAGCAAATTTGGAGCAGAGCTGGTTTTTTAACAACTTCTGTAAAAGTAAACTGATGCTTTGAGTGAGCTGTAGTTTCCATTAGCATTCATGGCTTTTTAGTAACAAAATGTAACTGTTCAATTAAGCTTGAGTATTAAAAAGAACCCAGTTACTAACTGTAAGAACCCTTCAACAATCAGGAAAAACAGCAAATACAAAAATCCGGTTGGTAGTTTACTGAGAATGATGATTTCCAATTTCATCCATGTCCCTACCTAATGCTAGATGACGAGTTGGTGGGTGCAGCGCACTAGCATGGCACATGTATACATATGTAACTTACCTGCACATTGCGCACATGTACCATAAAACCTAAAGTATAATAATAATAATAATAATAATAATAATAATAATAAAAAGATTTTAAAAAAAATCCGGTTGGTAACATTGGAAGCTGTGTGCAGAGAGGGTAACAACGTGTTATAGCAACTTTTGCAAATGAAAATAAAGAGAAGTGGCAGAAAAGAAGGTTGAAAGTAGAAAAGATGAAGGAATAAAAAGGTAGAATTTTAAAAATCTGATTGGCAAAAAGCAAGCTGAAATGCAGATTTAGTTCAGGGAATAATTAAAATGTAAAATAAGAAAACCTGATAACCCAGGAAAACAGGTCACGGAAAGAGTAAAATGCATTTGCTGTTGTTACCATTGGACTCACCCAATTCTGAAAAGTACAATTTTATGATTGAAAGGTGACTCTTTTTTAAAGAGTTTTATTTTTTAAAGAAAGAGAAAAGGGTACTGACTTAAAAAAATGGTTTTTTAGAGGAAAAAATATTGTGTTGTCTGCTGTCCTTTTTTTTAAATGTATGTGAAAATTTAAATGTTTAATTTTATTCATAGTGACTTTTAAATTTTTTTTCATAATTTTTCCTTTATTCTGCTAGGTGAGAATAAATACTTGGCTTCAGCAGAAAACAAATTATATATGGAGCAAACCAAAGACTCAATTGCATTTTTCATGATTGGTTTTTGAACAATAATCTATAGAGGTGGGGGAGGGAGATTCATCAGCAAATGAAACCAAGTCCCTGATCTATATTCCTGTTCTGATGTCACCTCCTGGAATATCGGCAACATTTTAAGTTCCAACCTAAGCCATGAATTCCTTCAGAACAAATCAAATGTCTTTAAAGAATATTTCTGTTTGAAAAGGAATTAAGCTCTCCTGAAAGAATTTTAAAGGTTGTGATATTCACAGTCTGATAAAGCAGCACCTTTAATGAAATTCTAATTAGCAATTTCATGCACTTTGCTATTAGTCATATCAGATTAGTGCACATTTTCACAGCCTTCCTTTAATTAAGTGCACTTATTCCAAGTTTCAAACACTTTCCTTATAAGATGAAAACTGTGCTGAAATGTTATTTAGTAAACAGAGGAAGTGTGAACGTGTAGGTGTGCGTGTGTACAGAGACAGACATTTTAACTGTCTACAATTTTTTTTTTTTTTTTTTTTTTTTTACTTTTAGATTTGGTGCACTCAGGTTTTCATCCCTTCTTTCTTATATTCTCAGTATATCCTCATATTTCTAAGAGACCCGTTCAAATCCTTTTCCAAAGTGCAAATCATGTATTTTGCTTAAAATATATTTCCTATATGTGTATTTATGGAGGGTGTTGTGGGTCTTTTTGCCTTTTTGCTTAAAACATCTCTATATATATTTGTGTGTATATGTGCGTGTACGTATATGTATGTATTATGTGTGTGTATATATAAGAGAGAAACTGTGCAATCTACAATATCTAATTTTAAAAATCTCTGAAAAGCAATGAGCAAGTATTTATCCATCTCATATATACCCACTCCCCACTGCCTTTTGCAGCTACCTCCTTTCCTTTGAAAACAGCAATATGATTTCATTCTACCTTCTAAATTTTATTCCGAAGCTCCAGCCGGGCGTAGCCTGTTAGCTTCATGAGCCGGATCCATGGGTCGCAGGACAACTTCCTTCACTTCAGACTTCACTTCTCCCCTTCAGGAACCTGGCAGTCAAATCAGTCATTTTCAGGCAAGGCAGGACCTACCCTGGGGGCCCACACCCTACAAACCCCTGAATCCCCCCAGGTTCATCCGTTCCTCCCAGCCTGCTGGAGTGCTGCTCCAATTCAGGGAGATTATATTGTCTGGGAATCGACTTGATCTTATGTGTAGCCTTTTGTCAAGAGGAAATTTTTGTTGCCTGTTTTGCTCAGAGGTTGAAACTTGTAATATCTTAACTAATTGCCTGCATCTCTAACACATGTTCTCTTCTTGGTGTCGTTCATTTATACTGTAACATTTTTGACATTTTTAGATCCTCTCCTGGGACGCCTGGGCCTCTTAGCAATTCTCTCCATGAAGAGTGTTTGCCTAATGATTACTGACTGACATCTCAATAACGAGCAATGTATGAGTTGGGTGCATCTATTGAAGAGTTCTGGGGTGTGTGTGTATGTGTGGTGTGTGCAAGTGTGTGTGTGTATGTGTGTTTTAATTCATGGTCCACTTTGTCAAGTCATGTGTGAGCCATAATTTAAGCTAATAATTACCAGACATGAATTCAATGAAACATTGGTGTCTACACTTTAAAAAAATAGTCCTGAATTTTAATGCATTCAGAAAACGTTCGCCTAGGGCCAGGCTGGGTCCAACGCGCATATGGAAGCACTTTAAAAGTGATAAATGATTTGGAATCTACCCTGTCTACTGGTGTGCTTCTCAGGAAAGAAAATTAGAGCTAACAGGTGTTAGATAGGGAATGCTGGGGCATTTTAATAGAATTGTCAAAATGTTGGTACCAGATGTTGACATGAATGCACACAACTCGGAACGTAATGCCGGGCCGCCATTTAAATAATTATTTGTTTAAATTTCAAGTCGCCAGCAGGAAATCTTTACTTGTTCAGCACCTTTCTCTACAGACCATCCCCCGGCTCTCTCCCCTACGATTTGCATCAAAGTGTAGTGGCTGCTCAGCTCACATATGCATGCTTTAAATAATCCATGCCTGTCAAATTTCATTTTTTCTTTTCAGATCATACTCATCGCATCCCCGTCCTTGCCAGCCTTGAAGTCAGCCTCAACGTATTCGTATACGAGAAAAGATGATTTAAATACTGCCAGTTACAGGATAATTAATCTTTGAACTACTCGGTAACTTCAAATGTGTATACCAAGTAATCTGCATGAACTTGTAATTACTATGTATTTATACGATATTTCCCATGTAATCACCAAGTCGTTACATGGTTATGTGAGCCTTGTAAATTACGGCAATAGCAGAAAACTAATCTTACCCACGCCACTGCAAAAAGCCCATTCAGGAGCTGCTGGTATCCACCACAGTCAATTAATTGAAGGATCCAGAAAGAGTCTATCCTTTAAAGGACGTTAAGATGTTTGCCTGCAATAAAGTCCCAACTTTAAGAAATATTGGGGGATTGAGAGCCTGGCAAGGTGGATAGAGAGTGGCTTTTGTCATCAGCTTACACACAAAGGCTGTGACTGGTTTGGGCCATTTATTGCTGCTAGAGTTGAAAAGCAATTGGAGAAAAAAATCTCAAGGCAAAATCCACCATCGCTTCCATAAGCAGCATTCTGCTGCAGTTGGGAAGGTTCTGAAATAAATTTCAGTGTGAGTTTCAAAAGCAAACCCAGAGGCAGATTTAGTTCGTCATCTTTTCGAACCCAATTAAAACAGGAGCAAAGCCTCCAGTTTTTCCAGACCAAGGCATCTTGTTCTGATGTTCCAAAAGTCAGCTCTTTCATGAGTGAACTGTGTGTGCGTGTGAATGTGCACACCTGTGCCTATACATACACACACACACACACACACACACACAGAGGTTCATGAGCTATCTTAATGTCTTCAAAATCCACATTGGATCCTGTGGCCCCTTTTATTCAAAAGCAACCATCCAAATGGGAAGGACTCCTTTCCTTCTCATAAGGGTCCTCTCCTTTCTCCCTGACAGGACAGATGGGTCTGTTTTTTGCACAATAAAGAATGAGGTAGCATGCAAAGCCTTGGCCTTTCTGGGAGCTATAAGTGGCTGTGCCACTCAGAAAAGGGCAAGGTGGCAGAGAAGCTAGATCTATACCGTATTTTTGATTTCTTCAGAATTATGAGCTTTCCTGTTGACTCAGTGCTGTTAGACATAGGAAGGGAGAGTCCAGGCAATAATCTTGAAGACTACCAAGGCCCTGCTGCTTAGCTGACCCACAACCAAACCCTTGTCTGGCTCTCATGCACCCTTGAGACAAGATCTCCAAACCACTAAGAGGTGATGGCCACATCACTCAGAACCTCCCAGGGCCCCTTTTCTTCAGAGGCTCAGCTGTCTGGAACTGTGCTGTCCAATATGCTAACCACTAGCCACATGTGCTTGTATAAATAACTCAAAGATTCGGTTCTTAATGAGAACAGATGGACATAGGGAGGGGAACATCACACACTGGGGCCTGTCAGGGAGTTGGGGAGCAAGGGGAGGGAGAGCATTAAGACAAATACCTAATGCATGTGGGGCTTAAAACCTAGATGATGAGTTGATAGGCACAGCAAACCACCATGGCACATATATACCTATGTAACAAACCTGCACATTCAGCACATGTATCCCAGAACTTAAAGTAAAATAAAAAATAAAGATTCGGTCATTGGTTGCACTAGCTAGCTGCATTTCATGTGGCCAGTAGCCATCAGATTGGACCATGCGGATATATTCTATTTTCAGGATGGCTAAGCTGGAGCTTTTCATAATTCTCTGGTCATTCCCCTGATCTTTCCCACCCAGAGACACCAACACATGGAGTCAAAGAGCAAAACCAGAGGTTTTTTTCTGAGCCTGGTAAGAGGCTGCCTTGCCTCCTCAGTAAGACCTCTCCTCATTGCGCCTGGACTTGTGTGCAGGGCCAGGGTCAGACCCAGGGCTGAGTGTGTCACCAGACCCAACAGAGCCCTGGGTGACATCTGAGACCGTGGAGGTATTAAGTGGCTAGTGGCCAGTTCTGAGGGCTGAATTGGTAATTGCCTCACAGAGATGGCAGCTTTGCTGGTATAAATCTAGAATGCCATTTTGCCTTCCAGGATAGGATATGCCAGGCTCATTTGCTGGGGATAAGTTTAATTACTCTTTACTACTCACTTTTCATCATATAAACTGTTATTTGCTACTTGATTGATATCATATATCACTCATTATTGTGGCTGTTTTTCATTTTTCTAGTGCCTGCCATATGCCAGACCTGTTGCCTCTTTCTTCCTCACAACAACCCTATGAGGTAAAAACTGAGATCCCATTTCACAGATGGGAAAAATCAAGGCTAAGATGGATTCGCTGACTTTCTCAAAGCCACATAGCTAATCAGTGGTGGATCAGGATATAAATCTCATGCCATTCACCATCCCCTAACTACACCCCACTCCCAACCCACTCACACATACACAGGCTTGTCTCTTCTCCGGAAGGGCAAGCAGGAAGCTAAGTGGAATTTCCAACTCCTCAGCAATGATCATTCTCAGTGTGCAGTTTCCTTATCTATGTTACTCCTCTAACAACAGCCTTTAATTAGTCATCTTATCTGTAGTAGTTTGCAAAATGGCCCCAATTTTCCAACTCTCCCCAATATCCATGCCTCTTTGCAAAGTGACTGTGCAGCTCCCTCCCTAAAGAGGTGGAGTATATTTTTTGCAGAATGTATTTCTGAATCTAGATTGGCCTTGTGACTTGCTTTAGCAAGTGAAATGTGGCAGAAGCAACATTGCACCAATTCTGAGCCTAGGTCTCAAGAGGCATTTTTCATGCCTTTACAGTCTCTGTCTCTGTCTCTGTCTCTGTCTCTCTCTCTCTCTCTCTCTCTCTCTCTCTCTCTCTCTCTCTCTCTCAATCTTGCTGCCACCACCTAAACAAGTGCAGGCTAGCCTGCTGGATGATGTGACATAAATGGACCAATTGTCCCCACTGTCCAGCTAATAGCCAGCTAACCTCCAGAAGCAAAGCCACCCTACCTGACCTGCAGCTGACTATAGATGCATGAGGAAGCTTACCTAGGAAAGAAGAACTGACCTGCTGAGCCCAGCCTAATTTGCTGACCCCTTGAATCATAAACAAATGGTAGTTGCTGAAGCCCCTGTGTTTGCAGGTGGTTTGTTTCACAGCAAGCACTAACTAAAACACTCTCCTGAGCCAGGTGCTTTTTCTCATTATCTGAGATGTACTCAGCTTATGCCTTCTCCTTCTTTAATTGGCTCTTTCTTTAGGGATATGTTCAAACTTCTGCTAGAGACCCCAAAACCCATAGACCTGGTGAGATTCAATAAAGCTCTTCCTGTCACCGCCTCTGAGCACCATGAAATTTCTCTGCTTATTAAGCAACTGACAAATGAGAATTTTCATTTTAAAAAGTCTAAATCTTTGGCCATTGGATGTGAGATTGGTTCTCACTTTTGATTCTGATTTTGGACCAAACCACAAAACCTCCCACACCTAATGAGATTCTTGCTTTTCTTTTTCCTTTCATAGCCAAGCATCCAGAGGAAACTGTTCATCCCTCCCAAATCCATCAGCAGCCAGCAAGGCTGAATGAGACCCACCAAATTCACTTTCATTCCCCATTGGATCTGTTGATTTCAGGCTTTCCAAGCCCAGAGTGGAACTCACAGTGGAAATCCTATAAGGTCTCATATCTGGAACAGTGAGTGCTGTGGAGCCCAGACTTCATTCCATGCATCTGGAAGAGAGATGCTGAGGCTGGGTCACAACCAATCTGGGCTGTTCCAACAACCTCCATGGGGCCTCGATGAAATGGCCCATCACACAGGCTTTGGATTTTATGGTTTCACTATATAAAGATGAGTTTCTGGGATTCCTAAATATTTTAAATTTTGTGTTCGTTCCATAAGTAGGTCTTAGTCACCTACTGTGTGCAAGATTTGAAGGAATATAGTGGGGAAGAAAATTCAGCCTATGTGTGGAAAGAGCTCATGGATGGGAAGGTATAAAAGTGACAAAAGAATAAAAGGGAGTCCAGCAGAGAATTTAAAAAGGAAGAGCTTGCTTTATGGGCACTCAGTATTTTCCAGGCTCTCCTCTAATTAAGCTAATGTGAATTAATTCATTTAATCTCCATACCTCTCCTATTATGGAAGCACTATTCCCTGCCCTGTTTTATAGATGAGGCATAGAGAGGTTAAATGATACAGGCAGCCTCCTACTGCATTCCTGAAAAAATACACATGAGGATTTAGTGTATGGAAGTGGAGCACCGCGCCAATGGAGCTCCATTTCAATGATGTAAAACAGAAAATACCTAGCACCAGTGTTCTATGATATAAATCTGATTATTTTAACATTAAAATTATGGATACATCAAAATATTAAAACATTAAAATATTAATTAAGTATAAATATAGACTAAAGCATTGCCAAAGTAATTTCTTATACCAAATTACAGTCCTCTTGGCTGACTTGAAGTGGTTTTTATGAAGCAAAAAGAGCTGGGTTTAATCCAGGCCAGAAACATTTGCAGAGAACGAGGCATTGCTGCAGAGCCAGGGGGATCAGCTCAGCTCTTAAAACGCTCCTAAGCTAAGAGGCTGCTGGGCCTGGTGAGCCAAGCAGAGGCTGCAAGTTGGCAACTCTGGATTTAAACAAGACCTTCTCCTCTTGTAGCTGGGTGTCCTTGAGCTAGTCACTTAACTTCTCTGAGTCTCGGTTCCCCAGCTTAGCATGACACTATTGATAACTTTTCATGCCTTTTGGGCTCTCTGTAAGGATCAATAAGAACATGCTGTGAATGAGTTCTGTGAACCTAGGCTCCTCAAAGTGTGGTCCATGGACCTGAAACAACAGCACCTGGGAACTTGTTAGAATGCCAATCCTCAGGCCCTAACCCTACTGAGGATACTGCCTAGAAAACTCCCCTGCCTTCAGCAATCCTTATGCATGGTAAAGTTTGCAAACCACCACCTGAAGTAACATCAATTCCCCAGGAGAGTCCCAGGTTACAACTGTGGTCCCAGGAAAATTATTGAACGTGCTCCCTTTCATTCTCAAAAATGTTTCAGAATGGATGACAAATTATACAGCTCCTACAAATGACTCACATGAGTCTAGCAGCCTTCCTAAGAGATGGGGAAACCACATTATCACCATGGAGACAGGGCTGGGAAAAGGAGAGAAAGGAAGGAATAAAGACAGGTAGGCAGGCTTTCTCTCAGAGCTACCTTTTGGGCAACTAGAAACAATTAGAATTAGGGATTATGGACCCACGAACTCAGTGGTCCAGGGGCTTCTAACTGTTGGGGCTGTTTCTGTGTTAACAATCATGCCATCATCTATAAATGCTAGTAGTCACTCGCTGCTCCCCTCGTTCTCACAGACACTGGGTGTGGCCTCAGAATTCTACACACAGCACTCCATGAAGCTCTTACCTATTTGACAGACTTGATGTAGTTCATCCCCTTTCATCCCCAAGATGAACAAGCTGAGGCCCACGCAGTCACTCCCCTATGGGCATACACAGTGTTTGCAGAGCCTGGCGTGTCTCACAGAGCTAATTCTTCTTGGCTTTTTGCACCCACAGGCCATTAATTCACCCAAGGGTGAATTAATTTGTGTTGTGTGGCTAGGCCTGCTGAGAAGAAGAAGAGAGAGAGGAACATTGTACCTTTTGGTGAAGCAAGGTTGGTCAGTCCTGGGGGAAGTAACCTTAACTTCAGCCTAACCAGATAGATGTCATCACATCTATTTTTTCATTTTACAGATGAACACACAGATATGCAGAGAGATTAACGGGGCTGCCATGGTGGCTGAGGGGACCCTAACCTGCCACCACTTTATCCTTGGATATTTGATTTAGAGGGTGAATTGCCTTTCAGACTTAAGGCATCTCCCTCACTGTTCACCTAAAATTTTCACATTAGGGATTCATTCCTTTGGCTCCTGAAAACATTTTGGTCTTCTGGAGTCCTCTCTGTGAGACCAGCTCCTGTATATGCAAATGCAGTTCTCAGTTGGCTGTGGGCTAAGAATGAGGCTGGGGGTGGCAGGAAGCAGTGGTCTCACCTGTTTGGTCGTATCTGCACACCTACCCTTCTATTCCTTACTCAAAATGTTACTGTAAATTGATTTGCTTTTTGTTATGAATTTAATGCATTTATCTTGAAAGAGCATATCATATTATTATTGTAAATGGAAAACCAGTTTCATGCACCAGAATTTATTAAAACTGATATAGAGCTTTCAAAATATTAAAAGGTTGCTTAGTGCAGTAAGTCCAATCAGCTCACATACTGGTGCATTATGGGAAACTCCAACACACAAGGGAAGAGCCAGACTAGGAGATGAGAAAGGAAAGGAATTCCCACTTCTGCACTAAGACTTCATGGTACTTTTCAGAGGAGTCCCAGGGAGTGGAGAGAGACTTGGGCATGATCTTGAGCACTTCTATTCCAAGCCTCAGTGTCTTCAGCTCCAAAACAGGGCTGAGTTCAGCCATTCTTTCCTCTCAGGATGCTTGGGAGGAGGATTAACTGAGTGATATGGTTTGGCTGTGTCCCCATGCAAATCTTCCCTTGAATTGTAATAATCCCCACCTGTCAAGGGTAGAGCCAGGTGGAGATAATTGAATGAGGGCAGTTTTCACCATACTGTTCTTGTGGTAGTGAATGAGTCTCACAAGATCTAATGGTTTTATAAATGGGAGTTCCCCTGCACAGGCTGTCTTGCCTGCCACCATGTAAGATGTGCCTTTGCTCCTCCTTCACCTTCCACCATGATTGTGAGTGCCCCCCACCCCAGCCATGTGAAACTGTGAGTCCATTAAACATTTTTTCTTTATAAATTACCCAGTCTCAGGTATGTGTTAGCAACATGAGAACAGACTAATACACTGGGATTGTGGTTGTTCATGAGCTTTATAAAGAGTGGCACAGGTCATAACATTGAATGCTCAAGTTTTTTTTTATTTTAATTTTACTTTTAGGTTCTGGGGTACATGTGCAGGATGTTCAGGTTTGTTACATAGGTAAACATGTGCCATGGTGGTTTGCTGCACCAGTCAACCCATCACCTAGGTATTAAGCTCAGTATGTGTTAGCTATTTTTCCCAATGCTCTCCCTCCCCTGACCCCACATCCCCCAACAGGCCCTAGTGTATGTTGTTCCCCTCTCTGTGCCCATGTGTTTTCATTGTTTAGCTCCCACTTATAAGTGAGAGCATGTGGTATCTGGTTTTCTGTTCCTTGAAAGATTATTGTTCTCAGCTCCCTCCACAGTGTGAAGCTGCCAGGCCTGATCAGAGGAAAGTGGCTTCATATGGGAGGTCACTATCCAAGGACACCTGGCAACATCTGTTGTGGCAGCCAGTCGTAAGAGACCACATAATTTCTTCAGTTTAGCTTCAGATTTAACACTGAGCTTCCTGGTGGCAAAAGTGAAAAGAGAAAAATAGTCATTTATGAAGGAGGAAAGAAAAGAAGCATATCAGTTTCTCAGGGGACATAGAGGTTTTCCCGGTCTTCAGTTCAAAAATTAATTTCTCACACAGAGTTTAAAATGAGGTCAACTGGGGTAACAAAACGAGTCTTAGCCCAGAGCTAACAGGTACTAGGGCCACTTCCAGATCTGACAACTCAACTTGGCGACTTTTGGATTCATGCTTTTTCTCTGTTTTGTTTTGTGACCATCTCAACAGTGTATAAGGGGAAGAGTGCTGAACTCTGAGCCAGAGGACCTGGTTCTAATCCTGGGTTGTGGGTCCCATGCAAGGCAGTTAACTCTAGCCAAAACGTCTCCGTCTGGTGGTGCGGCCACCAAAAATTATTTTAGAAGAATTGCAATGGCATCAGAGACACTCATGAGGCAATACTGAATGGAAAAAAGGCAGGATGCAATACTGTGGCGATATGATTTCACCCATATTAAATAATTCCACAGATGTGTGCAGAGGCCAAATGCAGAGTGGTTAGGAACACAGGTCAGGGGCTGGAGCCAATTGGTTTGTCTGGATTCAATCCTTACCCACTCCTACCTCCACTATCTGTGTGACCTGGGGCAAGTGAAAATTTCTCCGTGACAGTTTTCTGTAAAATGTAGGTAGTAATAGTGCCTACCTAATACAGTTGTTTTGAAATGTAAATGAATGAGTATGTAAAAAGCACTTGTGACAGTCCCTGGCACACTGAGCACTCAGTGGGTATGTGCGTGTGCATTTGTGTGTGTGCACGTGTGTGTGTTTGCATGTGTGCATGTGTGTGTGCATGTGCGTTTGTGCATGCCTTTGTGTATATGCAAGCATGGGTGTGCACGGTCACTGAAAAAAGTCTAAAAGGAAAGAACCCAAAACACTAACTCTCATCTGGTGGTAACTACGGTTTTCTTTTTTTCACTTTTCTCTGCTTTCCAAATGCTTTTCTGTGTTTTGTTTTTCTACTCAGGGGCAAAACCAAAATGCTTTGTGTTTGCCTTTCACCATCTGCAAAAGGAGGATCACAAGCCTTGTTCAGGGTCACTGTGAGATTCAAAGGAGATATGGAACCCCGGGGTTTATAAGCTGTTAAGTGTGGACACAGTTGGAGAATTACCCTTATAAGCACACTAGTGCCTCAGACCTCCAGCTATTTGGGTGCAGTCCCCCACAGGTGGCTCCTGCAGCTGTGTCTCCCCTACATTCTGGCCTAGGATGTGGGCTAGGGGCTGCCTCCCTCACTTGGGTGAGTCATCTCTGATCCCCTCTCCCAAAAACGTTCCTTGAGTAGATAAAACCCTTCTACCTTCAGCCAACAAATGTTCACCAGCCCCTGAGGTTTAAAAGCTGAATAGTCCTTTATCATCTTATTGGCAGTGGAAAGAATATCTTTCCTGCACCCTTCTACCTCTATGTACCCCCACCCCTACTACAATCCAGCCTCTGAATGCTTTTCATCAAATACGATGATTTTTTTTTTCAATGTGCTGGGGTCTCCTTCCTCGGGCATTTATCCCACCACTTGGGGGATAAATCTAGAGCTAGCTGCTTCTCCAGCTCACTGCTCCAAATTCACATCTAGAAAAGAAATAAGAATCACTAATAGACATTCTGTGCTTTTCCACATTTTCTTTCTTACTTTTTTCCATTAAAACAAATTTGGCCTTTTACGCGAGATACCACCATATATTTATGGGAGTTTAATAACTTCTTCCATTAATAACACAGACAAACTAATTTACCCAAACGTGTCTGTTTTAAACTCTGGGAACAAAGGGTGGGAGGATGAAAATCAATCTTTCCTTTGTACTTGAGCCATTGACCCGTTAAAGCTTTGAAGATCATTTCTTTAAGAAATTGTGAGGAGTTATTTAACTACAAACAGCAGCTACCTTCCCATTCCAGCTGCGTAATCAAGCATAATAAATTAGAGTTTTAAAAAGTTGACTCTATTTTTTCTTTCCTTCTTTTTTTTTTTTTTTGTATAACTGAAAATTCTTAATAGCACTTTGACAAATTGGTTTCATGGCAGACACCAGCAGCAACCTTTCCTTGCACTGGAGCTGTTTAAGCCAAGTGGAAGCATTTGGAGGCATTCCTGATTGGAGGCTGTTGGGAGAAGCCCAGGTTTTACCTTTGAAGCAGGGCTTGATAAAGTTCCTGTCATCAGCAAATGCAAGCATTGCCCTGGGACCCAGCCACCCTAAACTGGGCGGCAATTTCCGGCCTCAGCCCTGGACGCCCACCCAGCTGAGAATACTTCATTGAGAAAGAGAAGTTCAGGCTGGCCCGTAAGAGCGGCAAGGAACCTCCCGCCCAAATCTGGTCAGCATTCCTCCACACAAACCTTTCTGATCCACTTTGATAAAAATCAGTCTCCGTGGGTCTTGAAAGAGTCAAAGGCCCTTCTTAATCAAATGATCAACTGTTCATTTTGAAAGCTTGACTGGTTCAATTAAGACCACAGGCAGGAGACAGGCCGGTCATATTACCCTTCTTTCCAGCCGGCCTGGCCAGTCGCCGTCCTGAAACCTGCCTTTGACCAGCCCACTTCTGTGCCCGCCTGGAATGCCCCACCACCCCCCCAGTGAAATTTGACCCAACCTTCAAGGCCCCATTCTGGTTCCTCTCAGGAATCTTCCCTGGCCCTACCAGCTGGCAGTGACCTCTCCTTCTGAAATCTTCCAACTGTATTAAGTCCCTTCACCTGGGGCTTTATTGTGTACAGCCTTGAGCTGCTCCTTACCTTCTTAGGAGCAAGAAGCCTGCAGACTTCTCCAGGAGGCTTGCCACACGACTCGGCCTCTGTGAGCATGCTCACATGACTGCCTGAAGTCCAGCCTTTATATACCTCTGTGTGATCCTGCAATCAGGCAGCTCTCAATGACAAAGGGTTGGTGGCTTCCAAAAGTCCGCTCATGAGTCAGCTGTTTGGAATTTAGAATGTGGTCCTTCCTTTTTTCCAAAAGAATGATGTTCTAAAATGATGCACTCACAGTGACCAGGGCACAGACTAGCCCAGTAAGTCCTATTTTGCCTGTGACATAACTGCAACAGCATTCAACAGATGCACTACCGTCATACAACCTGTGTCTGCAGGTGCCTGTGTAGCTGTTAAGTCAACAGTCTTCGGCCACTGTGAGCTAGATTTTTTTCTGGGCTACACTGGGAAGTTTACCCCATCCTCCACTCAAGGCAAATGCTGCAGTGGGGAAGCTCATTCATGTCCCCATGCCTCCTCACACTCAACCCCTGCCACAGCTGCCAGCAGGATACAGAAAGGGGCAAAGCTAGGAAGCCCCTCCCTTCTGCTTTCTCCCCCTGGTTGAACCTAAAACAAAAATAGAAAGGGATTCAGAGTTGCTCGGACTCAGCCTGGGCTGGAGTTGATCCCTGGTGAAAGCCAGTTTTCTGACGGGTGGGGCAGCAGGGTGGGGGCTATAAGTTGGTCAGGAGGGCAGTGCCCTTGCCAGCCCATGACAGTGCCTGGCACGCCCATGCCAGACCTTCAGAGGGTGTTATCTCTCAAAGGCATTCGTGTTTTAATCTGGAGATACAGCAGAGACATGCTTATCCTCTGATGTCACTTTAACTTTCCCCATCTGTCCCTGGCACTGGGCTGTGTGGAACCGTGAGAGCCTCCCCCAGAGACCCCCAGCCTCAGAGTACAAGGTCAGATAATGCAGGAACACCCTCGGCTCTGATCCTGCCAGTCTGTCCACATGGGGTGACTGGCCATGCTGAATTGTCACTTTTCAAGACAACACTTGAATAATAGAATGTTGTCAATCTTGTTACCAGCTAATCCCCTCCGTCAGAACTCCTACCTTAGAATTTGTGCACCCACAGATAATACCACAGATGTGTCCGCGTCTAGTGTGTTTTTAGAAATGTCTCCACCCCAAATTTTAGACCCCCCCCTTCAGTCCAGGGGACCCCAAAACACCTTTTAAACCAACACACTAACACCAGGGAGGTTGCCCCTAGGAGGAAAGTCACCAGAGGCCTGTGTCGTATGACTGTGGGGAAATTCTAATGGCACAAGTCTAAATAGAGAAGCTTCCTGAGCTGCCTTACCTTGTCGTTATGCCACTTTGCAGACGCTGTGTTAGAGCCCATTTAAAGCATTCAAGCATATAATCAAATTTCAGTAATGAGTTATTAATTAAGCAGGGGCAACCAATTCTCTGCTAACTGCCTCATAAACAATCGACAGGAGATTTGTGAATTTTGACTTCCTGACACTATTAAACAAATCAATATTAGGTTTCAGACACAGCAATTCAGACAGTTTTCTCTGTTATTTGGCAGCCATCTGCCTGGAATACTAATGAAAGAATTAAGAGCTGGAGATTTTGCATGTGTTCCATCAAAAAGATCCTTATCTGTGGGGAATTGGGGCCTGATTTGCATGGAAGAAGACTTTGCTTTTGTAGGTACAATTTTTCTCAATATGTCACTCATTAGTATTTATAAAAGCACTGGGCAGTGGAACGGCCACCAGGCTTCATAACAAGCAGGCAGAGCCCTACTGGAGATAGCTCAAACAAAGCAATTCATTTATTTATATATTTTGCAGACTGGTTAATTTATAGCTAATCTAACCTGTGGAAAACTTGGGTCTAAGAATACAGCCAAGCCTCTTACTCAGCTTTTATTTTTTTTTAAAGGTCCATTTGTTCGCATGTAGAAACAGCTAAGTAAACAAGGAAGACAGAGTTTTGCAAAATCTGGGTAACCTCTAAGTGGCAAAATGTGGTCATCTAAGTCACCTCCTTGGCCTTCCCTCTTTCTTTCACTCTTTATTTACCTTCAGTGGTCACTTAATAGCGGTGCTACTGGAAACACCCTGGAGGGACGGTGGCAGGGATTTACCACTGCTTATCTAAGGAAGGAGTAAGTGCAGGCAGTTTCAGGGCTGAGCATGTCTCACTGGTTCCTCCATGCACCCCAGACCCAAAGTGCTGCCTTTATTCAAGGGGCCACTCAGCATGTGTGATCCACTGGCGCTGTGGCCTCCTGACTTAGCCAGAAAGGTGCCAAGTAGGAGCTGACCTGAAAGTTTAAGGATTGGAACTAACACAGTGACAAGGACCCTTTCCAGGCTGGCAGATGCAGAAGGTTTCTGGCTTATCACATATCTACCTAAATGCCTTGAAGCCAAAAAAAACCCCTAACTATAAGTATACAATTTTTGTATTATATATGTATATCTATTATGTATATGTGTATATGAACATATATACATGCATATACATGTGTATGTAAATATATGTGCATGGATACACATATGCACAGACATGAATACACACATATAATTGTAGTATATATTTACATATGATGTACTTTTATATATGGGTATATGTTATATAGATATAAGACTCAGAAATGTACTCTGTTAGGAGATTTGGGATTGTGTCTTTTTTCAGATGTGTTTTGATTTTGTTCCTAGTTGAAAGGAATTGAAAAGTATTTTAAAACAATAATGTACAACCAAAAAATGAGAGTGTTGATTTATTCCTAAAGCTGAAAGATCTTCTTGAGTTCTGGTTCTAATCTCCTGGTGCTTAGACCAATAGAATTCATCAACCCTCTACAGAGGTCTCCAAGGAATCTCCTGATATCCTCTGCAAAACTTTGCATATTTGTATCTATCTGTATTTTTTTAGGAGATGACCCACAGATTTAAGCAACATTTTTCAGAGTTCTGTAACTCAAAATAAATTAAGAACCACTTTTTCTGCCCCTTTTATAGATGGGAAAGCAGGTGAGTGCTGTGATTCTCAAGATGAGTGATGGGTGGTGGATAAAATCCTACCTCCAGGCTTCTGGTCGTGTGGTCTTTTACCCCATGGCATGGTAGAGTTTCTGTCTGTACACCAGTTAGGATTAGGTTCAACTCTTAGCAACGAGAAACTAAAAATAATGGTGACTTAGATGAGAAAGAAATGTATTTGTCTTTTACATACATGAAGTCCACAGGTCAAGAGTCCAGAACTAGCGCAGGACCTCCATGATCATCAGAATCCCGGGTTTCACATACTTTGTTACAATGTCATTGCCAGCAATGGCTTCTTCCACACGGTCCTAATTGGCTGCCACAGCTCCAGCCATCACATCATTAGCGCTATCCAGAGAAAAAGAAGAAGGAGTGGAGGGAAGGGGATGGAAAGGGCATGTTCTTCCTCCTAAGGATATTTTCCAGAAAACCCTCTTACTTCTTAAAGACCAGAACTTAGTCACATGACCACACCTAGCTGCAAGGGAGGCTTGGAAATGTAGTCTTTGTGGTAGGAAGGGAAATCGCACATTGGAAGAAAACCACTAGTCTCTACCACACAGTACTTTAGAGAAAGTATCCAGTGCCTCTCCCCAGCACATCCCAAGGACCAAGGCAGAGTGTGCCTGGAGTGAGTCTGGTCTCAATCTAGTCTACTGCATGAAGCCAGAAGGCAGTAACAGCATCTTACCTGAAGGCAGTGACAAGTCAAGATGGAGGACATGTGGAAAACTGATCACCAGAATTAACAATGGTGGAGGTGACCATCTGGTGTGGTGGTAGAGAGCTTAACAGAGGACTGAGAACTGTGGGAGATAGAATGGATGATGTGGAAGGATATTGGAGGGTTTCAGAGACACAGACCAACACCCTGGCAGATTTCTACCTATTGCTCACAGGTACCCATGTAAGTAAAGCAGATTCCTTTAAAGCTGCCACCGAGGAACAGATGTTGGGTGTGGTTCTCATTTCATCAGCCTGGTTCCCTCACCCTCAGGCTCTGATGTCTGTAAGCCCATTTAGGGTGACTAACCACAATGAGCATTCCTAAGGCCATCCTTATTTTGAAGCTTGAGAGAGAAGGGTGCCCTGTCCTTACACAAAATATGAAACTTCAGGCAAAAATCCAAACTTAGAAAGCTAAGAAATTACATGAAGAGCTGCCCACATCACAAAAAGAGCTTCATTTTGCAAAATTAAAAAAAAAAGTTTTACAATGGGTTTCCCCCGACATAGATCAAGTCTTACTTGATATTTCAAAATTCAATGCACATGGAATATTTCAGAAGTGTAGCAACTGATTGTGCTATACCTCTCTATATACTGAAATAGGTAAAAGGAAAACAAGAAGTATCCATCATGAGTTGAATATTTATTATGTGGTGGGCCCATTCCCAGGCATTGTCTCATTTAATTTTCACCACACGGTAAAGTAAGCTATGTAGATATTCTGCCCTTAACTTATCCAGAGTCACTGAGCACATGGCAGAACGGGAAGCTAGTACTCTTTGACTGAATATCTTATTCTCTCTAGCCTGCTGTGAGATGTTCTATGCTATCTCTTCATCATGCAGAATCTTTGTTAATCTTGTCTAAATATTGTATTTTGGTTTTCCATTTAACCAGTAATTAGAACAATACCAGTTGCTAACCATAGATATGATTTGCTGTTGGGGACCTGGAAATTTCCTTCATTGTTTTGCAGAATTATAATTTGGGTTTTAAATTTTCAAATGTCCCTGTTACCTTTATAGTCAGCATTTCCTGGTGCATCAGGACTGTTAGTGTGAAATTACTACAGATAGTTAAAATAATTCATAAAATAAAAATCAAGAGAAAACTCGGAAACTCTTTTTGTTCCCCCATCAGTCTTTTGTTCCTTGCCTTGATAGTGCCACCTGGAACCATACTATGTATTTAAAAATATGTTAGTTCAGAATGCTGGCCACATGCCAGTAGACAACTTGGATACTAAAGGGTGACATTTCCAGTTCCATGTTCCTAGATGATACCATGTCAGTCTTTGAATATTAGTTTTTGACAATAGCAATCTATGCTAGTCAATTTAAGCAGAAAAAGATTTCTTTTTTAAAAAAAATTAGTTATACTTTATGTTCTGGGATACATGTTCAGAACATGCAGGTTTGTTACATAGGTATACATGTGCCATAGTGGTTTGCTGCACCCATCAACCCAACATCTAGGTTTTAAGCCCTGCATGCATTAGGTATATCTCTTAATACTATCCCTCCCCTTGCCCCCCACCCCCCAACAGGCCCCTGTGTGTGATGTTCCCTTCCCTGTGTCCATGTGTTCTCATTGTTCAGCTCCCACTTATGAGTGAGAACATGCAGTGTTTGGTTTTCTGTTCCTGTGTTAGTTTGCTGAGAATGATGGCTTCCAGTTTCATCCATGTCCCTGTAAAGGACATGAACTCATTCTTTTTAATGGCTGCATAGTATTCCATGGTGTATATGTGCCACATTTTCTTTATCTAGTCTATCATTGATGGGCATTTGGGTTGGTTCCAAGTCTTTGCTATTGTAAATAGTGCTGCGATAAACATACGTGTGCATGTGTCTTTATAGTAGAATAACTTATAGAAAAAGATTCCTGAAGGAGGATTATACAGATTATAGAATCTCTAGGTGGGCTGGAAAACCAGATTCAAATGCCACAAGCAATATCGTAGCAAAGGGGCCACTTCGCTAGGAGAAATAGCAACCCACACCATGGGACCATGTTATACTGTGAAACACAAGGTCCCTGTGGCCTACTCTTCAGAACTGATGATGCTGAGCAATGGGCTGCAGGAACTCCACCCTAGCCAGCTCTAACAGATGCCTACACCACCCTGGCCAGCACATCCGATCTTCCTGTGCATAGCGGCCAACTGCCATTGCTCACTTCACTTCCAAGATTTGCGGGGTACAGCTACTTGACAGAATTCAGATCATATGCAGATTTCTAGCTGCAAAAGAGTCTGGGAAATGTATCTTTATTTTGCTTTGTTTTTAGCTTGATGGCATCTACAATACAAAAAGATAAGCTAGAAGGGAGTTGTGATGAGTAGGAAGTGACCTAACCTACAAAATCAGCCACAGTCATGCTGGCCATGGTTTTCCTTCTGTAAAAGCAAACACATACACCAGAAAGTTTGCAGTATACCTACAGTGGATTAGACACTGAGCTAAATGTTTTCACGTCTGTAAATTAATTCAATTTCCGTAAAAATTCCCTCAGCTAGGTATTTACAACCCTATCTGCAGATGAGAAAAGTGAGGCTTAGAAATATTAAGAAACTTTTTTAATCTCATAGAGATAGTGAACAACGGAGCTGAACTTTGCTACTTCCTACTCTAGCAAAATAGCTACTACAGTGAAAACATCACAGAAGCTCTGCCACTTAGGAGCTGAGTGGCCTTAAGCAAGTTATTTGACTTCCCTGAGCCCCAGGTTTATTCCTATGAAAAGTGGCAACTTCATAGCTGGAGTAGCAAGGAAGGAGGGAATGAGATAATATATGTGTATCCTTTAGCTTATGATTCAGAAAGTAACTGTTAAATAAATCAATATATAAAGAAATTTGGAAAAACAAACCAAAAATTCTTTTTGAAAAAGAAGGCTGTTCTAACTTCTCACTTCTTGATCACCCTTCTCCTGCTAAGTGGGACATGATTTACTTGATAATCTGCCTAATGCAGGAAGGTTTCATGGCCAATAGCGCAATGTTAAAATAGGATTATGTGCCCAGGAAAAGGGAACTTCTTATAGCAGCAGTGTCTCCTTTTAAAAACAGGAGATCTGTTAGCACTCAGGCTTAATTAAACTGATTCCTTGATGAATCCAGTGTGACAGGGACCTCTGCTGTTAACAGGCAAGTGCACCCAGGCTTTCCCTGGGCTACCTGGGTTGCACATGAGACAAATTGTTAGAATAGTGAAATGGGGAATTGGGAGAAATCTCTCTTCTTGGGCTAATCTTGGCTTTTGTTTGTGTGCTGAATTCAGGAATGGGGAAGTAAAAATCAAAATACAAGGAACCCAGAGAGAATACATCCATATAGATCTTAAAGAACTTGGGAGTAGGAGAGAGAGCAGGAGAAGGGAAAACCTAGTTCCCAATCAGGAAGAGCTTTTTGTGGGAGTGGAGTGCAGAGAGATTGGAATGTGGAAAACTCCAAACAACTGTTTGGGAAGAATTGGCGAGGAAGAGAAAGAGGGATTTTTAAGAACTGTTGTTGGGGTTGTTCAGTGGCTCTCCTTTAATATTTCTGTGTGTTTGGGGAATTCATTTTTAATTAGTTTTGGACAAAGGATTATGCTTCTTCGATTCTGACCCTGTACAGACTGGGCCACATAGGGCCTTATTTGTATTTGGGTGACACTAATTTTTTTAAATTTGGCCAACAAAGAAGTGGCAGTTGCCTTATTTAAAGGCTCATAACTAGAAAGAAAAAAAACAATCCCATTAAAAAGTGGGCAAAGGACATGAATAGACACTTCTCAAAAGATGATATACAAATGGCCAACAAACATATGAAAAAATGCTCAAAATCACTAAATATCAAGGAAATGCAAATTAAAACTACAATGTGATACCACCTTACTCCTGCAAGAATGGCCATGATTTAAAAATAAAAAAATAATAGATGTTGGCGTGGATGTGGTGAAAAGGGAACACTTTTACAATGCTGGTGGGAATGTAAACTAGTACAACCACTATGACAAACAGTATGGAGACTCTTTAAAAACTAAAAGTAGAACTACCACTTGATCCAGCAATCCCACTACTGGATATCTACCCAGAGGAAAAGGAGTCATTATGTGAAAAATACACTTGCACACACATATTTATAGCTGCACAATTTGCAATTGCAAAAATATGGAACCATCCTAACTGTCCATCAACCAACAAGTGGATAAAGAAAATGTGGCATATGTGCACCATGGAATATTACTCAGCCATAAAAAAGGAAAGAAATAATGGCATTTGCTGCAACTTGGATGGAATTGGAGATCATTATTCTAAGTGAAGTAACTCAGGAATGGAAAACCAAATATTGTCTGTTCTCACTTATAAGTGGGAGCTAAGCTATGAGCACGCAAAAGCAAAAGAATGACATAATGGACTTTGGGGACTTAAGGGGGGTGGTGAGGGTCAAAAGACTACACAGTGGGTACAGCGTACACAGCTCAGGTGGCAGGTGCACCAAAATCTCAGAAAGAACTTATCCATGTAACCAAAAAAACCCACCTGTTCTCCCACCTTTATTTATAAATTTATTTATTATTTTATTGAAATAATAAATAAATATATAAGTAAAATAAAGGCTCATAACTTTGAGTTTAGGGCCTTCAAAGGGATGGAAGGTGGGAAAGAAGTTTGCAAGGAATCTGTGTCTTCATTTTTTCACCAAATATTGCATGTAGATTGAATATAGAATATGCCTTGTACACACAAGTATGCACAACTATTTTTCTTCTTTTTATTTAAAGACTTTAATTATATGAGTAACACATTACCAATTCTTGTAAAAAAAATCAAACTGATAGAGTTAAAGAACCAATTACCAGCATTTCATTTAAAAAATAAAATAAGCATTTACAGTGCGCTTCCTATATCCAAGAGGTATAGGACAAGTGCTAAACATGCAAAGTTCTAAGTGCTTTACATGTATTAATTCATATTCTCCTCCAGACAACTCGAGAGACTGATGTTATAACTATCAACATTTTACAAATGAGAACCCGAGGCATGGGGTGGTTAAGAACGTGTCTAAGGCCCCACAGCTAGCATGTTATAAAATTGGGATTTGAACCCAGGATGTGTGACTTCAGAGTTCATGCTTTAGCGAACATAACATGCTGACTTTAATCCCATTGACCTCTCTAGAGAAAGACACCATTTTCACTTTGCTCTGATGCTTCCCAGATATTTTTCTTCACATTTACGTACATAGGCAAACTTATACAAATATTAAAACTGTGTGTGTTATACGTTAACAGAGTGGTTCTCAAACTGTAGTCCTTTGCCATCAGCATTACCACAAAACTTGTGAAAATGTAAATTCCCAGGTCCCACTGTAGACTTACTGAATCACAAACTGCAGGGGCGGGGTCTAGCAATCTGGGTTTTACAAAGTTCCCCTAAGTGACTCTAATGCTCACTAAAGTTTGAGAACAGTTCGTGAGATCCTAATGCTCACTGAAGTTTAAGAACCACTGCATTCATAGCATGCATAACCCGGGGCCTTCAAAGAAGTAGACATCAAAACTGGATTAAATGTGTAAGAATCCTATTAAGGAAAAATCCTGTATGAGAAAAAACAAGGAAGGAGACATATAGGGAGGAAACAGACAAGAAATAAGGACAACCCTGGGGTAACCAGCAGACCACAATGGAGTGTGGTCTCCTGGAGTGAGGAAAGGGTAATGGAGGGTAGGTGGAAGCATCCTAGACTGCACCGGAGAGTTCTGGAGCTCAAAGTTGGCCGATAAAGGAGTCCCATTTCTTCTAGTGACAGGGTTGCTTTAGTATCATCCTTCCCACATCCAGTCACTGCCAGCCAGCAGCCCATGGGAGGCATGGCCTAGACTCAGAGGCAGCAATGGATCTCAAAGTGCAGCAATTAGGACCCTCCATCGATTATGATCCCTAGGGGTATACAAGGCTCATTCTCTTGGCTGCCACATAATATCATAGGGGATACTATTGTTCTGCTCAACAACATGCCTTGGAAATCTTTCTCTTTCAGCACATATTGATCTGTTAACTCACTGAAATGGCTGCATAGTATTCCATTGTATGACTGTTCTGTTATTTGTGTAAACATGCCTTTATTGATATTTAACTTATTTCCAGTGGTTTTGCTATTTCATATGGTGATTCAATGTGTATTTCACCTTGTACACTGGAAGAGTTATCAAGAAGTGAAGTTGCTAAGCCACAGTGTGTGTGTGTGTGTGTGTGTGTGTGTGTGTGTGTGTTTTAATAATCACTACTATATTCCCCTCCAAATGGGCTGCATTGATTTATACTCCCCTGAACAGAAAATAAATGAAAGTAAACATTTCTCCATACCCTGAGCATCACTAGATAACATTAGACTTTTAATTTTTGCCTAATGAATGAAATCATGTCTTATTGTTAATTAGCATTTCCCTGATTACCAGTGAGATTGATCATCTTTTCATATACTTACTGGCCATTTGGATTTCCTCTGTGAATTGTCTATGATATCTGTAACATTATTGCCAATTTACCTAGATGTCATGATGAATAAAATACAGGCCTATTTTCTTGCATTATTAAATCAAAAGTACCTTTTCAATCATTTTGCTTTTTTCAGTTGAGACACTAAACAGATAGGAAAATGTTTGGAGTATTTTCATGTTAAATGGGTCCTGTTCCCAAGAAGATGACAAGCCAGTGGATTCTGTGGACTCCATGCTCTGGAGAGCCCAGGGCCTGAAGCAGGATACAGAAGAGCTGAGCCAGGATGGCCCGAGCCAGCCTTTCACAGACCCTGCAAACATCAGCCCTGGACAGAGGGAAGCCTGGAGGTCCAGCCAGCCCAAAGACAGCTTTCTTGGGAAGGTATCTCCAAGTGACGTGACACCAGATAAGGTCTTCTCTTCCCTTCCCGCTTTCACCCTGCTGGCTGGTGTCCTGGCTATGGAGCCGGATAGATTGGGGCTTAAACCCTCACTCTGCCCTCTACTGGTTTGTGCAGTCTCAGGCAAACCATGAAACGTCTCTGAGCCTGGGCTTCCTCATCTGTAAGATGCAGGTAACCACAGCTTTCCTACAGCCGCTCTGGAAACCCAAGAGCGGGTCCAGCCCCCAACCCAGAGAGGAGCACAGGAGATGCCCAATGAATAGTTACTGTCACGACTGCAATATGAATTAACTATTTCAACTACCATAAAAAAGAGAAAGGGGCCAGGCACAGTGGCTCACACCTGTAATCCCAGCATTTTGGGAGGCCGAGGCAGGTGGATCACCTGAGGTCAGGAGTTTGAGACCAGCCTGGCCAACATGGTGAAACCCCATCTCTACTAAAAATACAAAAGTTAGCCAGGTATAGTAGCACGTGCCTGTAGTCTCAGCTACTTGGGAGGCTGAGGCAGGAGAATTGCTTGAACCAGGGAGGCGGAGCTTGCAGTGAGCCGAGATCACGCCACTGCACTCTAGCCTGGACAACAGAACGAGACTCCACCTCAAAAAAAAAAAAAAAGGAGAGAGAGAAAAGGGTGAGAATATCTATCTTTCGGGCCAGATTAAGTGAAGAAGGAAGATGTCTAATTCCCTTTCTCACACACGGATTCTAGGCTGTGGCTCTCTCCAAAGTGCACTTTTAAATTTTATTTTAATTTTTGACATAATAATTGTACATATTTGTGAGGTACATAGTGGTGTTTCTATACATATAATATTTGGCAATCAGGTGAGGGTAATCAGTATATCCATCATCTCAAACATTTATCCTTTTTTGTATTGGGAACATTCAATATCCTCCTTCTAGCTATTTGAAACTATAGGATATCTTAGTGTTAACTACAGTCATCCTCCAGAGGTATAGAACACTAGAGCTTATTCCTCCTATCTAGCCATAATTTTGTGTCCCTTAACAAATCTCTTCCCTTCCCCTACCCTTCCCAGCCTCTAGTGTCCTCTGGTCTAGTTTTTACTTCCATGAGATCAACTTTTCTTAACTTCCACCTATGAATGAGAACATATGATGTTTAATTTTCTGTTCTTGGCTTATATCCTTTAACATAGTGCTCTCCACTTCCATCCATGGTGCTTTGAATGACAGGATTTCCTTTTTTGTGGCTGAATAGTATTCCACTGTGTATGTATACTGCATTTTCTTTATGCATCCATCTGTTGTTGGACACCTGGGTTGATTCCATATCTTGGCTCTCTTGACTAGCACTGAAATAAACATGGGGTACAGGGCACACTTTTGCAGCTTGCTCTGAAGACACTTGATGCAAGCCAGCAGCCTGGGACTCACACTTGGTGTTGTCCCTTCCTCCAGAAGTTTGTCACCTTCCCAGCCACCTGGCTAGACAGAATTTAGTACTGACTTCTTTGTCTCTTGCTGCCTGTCTTAATCTTGTGATGCCAATTAACTTTAATGAAAGCTAGATGGGAAAATTGTGGGGTGTAGATGTACAAATATGTCTTTAGCAGCAAAACAAGGACAGCCTCAGAACAGTGGTGATTTCCAGGTGGAAAGAAATGTGGAGGCTTCTGTCTCCTCTGGGTAAAAGACGACTTGTGAAACTCAAAGAAAATAACTCTTGAAGCAGAGGTTTGAACTGTGCCAAGTTTATGACATGAAGGAAGCGGCTTGCAGAAAGGAAGTTCTGATTAAGACTGACAGCTTCGTTGCCACTCCCAGGGGAATGGGAAGGCATTTCTCTTGGACAGGTACGTGGGCTCCACCCACCCACCACATGAGCCCCAGCGGGGCTGGGGGACACACCTGACTGCTGGTGATGGATTTCCCCTACTTTGAGTTAATTACCCTAATTCCTCACATCTGCAGAGCCCTTCAGAGCTTGCAGCATACCCATTATCTTGCTTCATCTCGTGACCACCCCGTAGGGTAAGCATGATTCGGGTCCCCACTTTGTTCATGGACAAAAACGAATCGCAGAAAGGTGAGGTGATTTGCCCAGGGCTAAGACTAGACACAGGTATCCCATGAGTACTGCATGTCCTGCTGCTTTTCTCCCAGTCCTGAAGACTTCCTCCTGAATGTGATGGGCAGAACCTGCCGGTGGCATGAGAACCAAGTCACAGGTTGCCACCAGCCATTGCAAAATCCTTGTATCTTAGGCCTCATCTGAGGGACACCTCATCTGAGTCAATGCTTCATCCACAACTCCACCTTGGGAGGTACCCGGAGCAGGTGTCACATCCTACGAAAGGCTTTTGGCTTCTAGGTTATATACTTCCTGAGTCTTGTCCAAACATTTCATTTATAGCTGAGTTGTTTTATTTTTTCCATACCACCCTGCCCCACTAAAGTACCAAGAAAATGTGTACTGTGATTACATTATTATAACATTCACCCTAAAAGAATTCCTTTGAAATGATTAAATAATAGCTCCCATTTCTCAAATGCAGATGGAGTGTCAGGTCCTATGCTTTGCATGTTATACATATTACATGACTTAGTCCTCACTACAGCCATCTGATGTAGCTATTTTTGATGAGACAACTAGTTATCCACCAAAAAGCAATCTTCCCTTCTTTCATAGGAAGGGAGTTGTAGCTGCTCCACTAGACTGCATTTCTCAGGCTCCTTGAGTGACTACATTTAGGTCAATGGGATGTTATTGCAAGCCATGTGTGCAACTTTGGGGTCATTTTCAACTCCAAAGGCAAGCCCCTTGCTGCGATATCTCTATCTCTATCTCCATCTCCATCTCTATCTCTATCTCTCTCTATCTCTGTCTCTATCTTTATCTCTATCTATCACTATCATCTCTATCTCTATCATCTCCCTCCCACTCCTGTGCAAACATGGTGATCACTTGATTTTGACCATGGACATGAAGACAATGTCCTAGGGGAATTGGAGCAACAAGATGGAAAGAGCCCAGGTCCTGGCATAACGCACGGACAGAACTTCTCCATCAACCTTGGCTGTTCTCCCAGGACCGATACATGAGAGGGAATTAGACGTGTCCTTCTTGAGGCACTGTATTTTGGTGTCTCTTGGTTTTGTTACTACAATTTCCTCTTTATTCTAATGAGTGCAGTATTATGATATCCATTTTGCAGATGGGGGACTTCGCCTCCTAAAGATTAAGTGACTTGCCCAAGTTGACACAAATACAGAACAAGGACTGTAGCCCATGTCTGTTGGATTCCAAAGCCCTCTGCAATATGATTCATTTACTCATTTATTCCTCTAAGCTTTAGTGACTATGTAATAGAAGCAGGAACCCCAAGGCTTTGCCCATACAGGGGGATCATAAATCCTTACCTTGCCTCCCTCCCTTCCACCCTCAAGAGAATGCTCTGCTCTGGAGGTGCATCGTCCTGAGAGGCAGATGAGAGTTAATATCAAAACTTCTACCTAGTTATTGTGAAGCCATAAATGAGTAAAAGGCTCTGAAATAGCCCCAGTTCCTTATGCAGATGGGTTCCAAAGAGTGACCTGGGGCTGGCCAAACAAGGGTTAAAAGTTAGACAAGAGGAGTAAGTTCTAGTGATCTATTGCACAACCTGGTGACAATAGTTATGGATAATATATTGTGTATTTCATAGTTGCTAAAAGAGTAGATTTTAAATGTTCTCATCACAAAGAAATGATAAGTATGTGAGGCAACAGATATGTTAATTACCATGAATCAATCATTTCACAATGTATGCATGCATCATAACATCACACTGTACCCCATAAATATATACAATTATTTGTCAATTTAAAATAAAATAATTTTTAAACCCTTTTAAAAAAAAAGTAAGAAAAAAGAGAGAGAAAAACTGACACCACATTCATTAATGCTGTAGAAGCTTTTCCCATGGAGGGCAGGAGTCTGTGAGGATGAAATTGCATTTAGGAAAATATCTTTATGTCTTAGTATGTTCTAAGCTGTTTGATCTCTGAGAATTATTGTTTGTCATTGAAAGAGGTTCACATTTGAGCGTGTGTGTGCTTTTACTTATGTTTCATAGATGTGTGTGCATGTGTGGTTATATGTGTATGGGCACAGAATTTAGTACTGACTTCTTTGTCTTTTGCTGTGTGTATGATATTATAAAAGTAAAGATATATGTGTGATGTGTATGTCTACTGTACATTGGATGTAGCATCTGTGTATTTACATGTGTGTGTTCATTTGTACTTGTGTGTACATGCTGATCCATAGGCATATCCTCCCTTCACACCTTCCCCTGGTGGGAAATCTGGAAAAAGAACTGACATGGTATAGCCCTACCCAAAATTGTCCTGCTCAGACCCCCTCTGGTCTCCCCCCAAACACACACACATACAGACATACACCTTTTGTCAGTCATCACCAAATTGATAGGCCTCTGGAAATGAGTTGCAAGGTTTACAGTTTGGCTGCTGAAAGGAAGTGGATGAATTCCAGGACAAGGCCAATGTCTTTGAGTAGACCATGGTGCTTCCCCAATGGGGGCTAGAGATGAACTCTAAAAGGCTTAAAGGAGGAGGCAGCTCTCAGGGAAGGGGGGACCCAAGGACAGGGCACCACAGCCAGGGAGCCAGCTCCTCTTTGGGCTTTCTTTGGGAGTTTGTGGGTGCCTTGATCTGTTTTCTGTTGCTTATACCTGAATATCTGAAATTTGGTAATTCATAAAGAAAACAAATTTATTTCTTACAGCTGTGAAGGCTGGGCCCAAAGCCAAAGGGCTGCATCTGGTGAGGACCTTCTTGCTGGGGGAACCTCTGCAGAGTCCCAAGGCAGCACAGGGCATCACACAGGCAGAGAGGCTGAGCGTGCTCACTCCAGTCTCTCTTCCTCTTCTTATAAAGCCATGATTCCCACTCCCATGATAACCCATTCATCCATTCTGGAGGAGACAAATATTCAGACCACAGCTGTGGGATTCCCGTGAATGGGGCAGTTTTGCATCTTCCCGTCCCTGCATTGTAATTCCCATGAGTTACTCCAATCTTTCCAATAAAATCTGACCCAGCTAGGCAGCAACAAGTGACAAAGTGGTGGGGACAGGGAAACAGTGCCTCAAAAGCTTGTGTTGTTCTCACCTCACCCTCCTTCCCCACAGGTGCCCAGGGCCTGCCTGCCAAAAGTTCATGGCCCAGATGTCTCAGTTGATGACCCAAGGTGCATGAAGGTTCCAAGGGATCAGCAAATGCTAGTGGGCACCGCTGGAGAGTCAGACACAAGACAGACCCTGAGTTCCCCAGTGTGTCCTGGATGGAGGAAACTCAGCATGGGGAAGGCTAAGGCTTGGGCTATGCCTACTGTGTGCACGGCCTAGGGCTTGGAGCTAGAGCCACAAACTCTAAGCAGGTGGACACTCTCCCTTCAACAATCCTCAGTCCAGGACACCAGTTAAACAGGAAAACAAATCATTGAAAGGCAAAGAAATGTCCCCACGCCACGGCCTCAGCTGTCAATAAAACTACTGCTAACACGCCATGAGAGCTCACCAGCAGCTGGTCTCGGCACCCTCATGTATTAACTCATCTGATCCTTCCATCAGTCCAACCAGTGGGTGTTGCTAACCCTATTTCACAAACTGGGGAAACCGAGAAATAGAGAGCAATGTGACTTGCCCCAGGTCATATGTCTAGTAAGAAGCAGGCTGGGATTGGAACCCAGCCCGTCTGGCCCCACCGCCGATATCTCACTGTCGTGTTGCATGTGAAGCAGCGACACAAAGAAGCAGGAGCTGGCCTCTGCTTGCAGGAGGCAGGGCAGACTTCAGAGGGGTGGGGTGCTCAGTCCAGGATACCTGAGGGTCAGGACTAACTTGGCAGATGAAGCGGGGGCAGAGGACAAAGTGGGTGGTGTTCTGGGCACTGTTGATGGTGCAGGGTTGACAGAGTAGCAGTTTTCAAAACTTTTTACTGTGACCCACAGTGAGAAATGCATTTCACACTCTGAACTTGTACACATATATGTATGTATAACTGAAACCTTAGTTTCCAGACTCAATTATTATGTAAGATGAACTTCCATTCTATTTCATGTTGTGTAAGTGTTGTGTAAAATACCAAGCAAATTGGTATTAGAAGCCCCTGAAGTTTCATAATAAGTAGTAATGCAGGACTCAGAATGGCACAAGGCCCAGGGCAGAGAATCAGCAACAGCATCAAAGCCCAGCAGGGTTGGGAGTAGATGAAGGGATGAAGGTGCCTAGAGCTGAAATTTAAGGAGGCATTGGTTCACAGGGTCTTGCAAGTGCAGGCTTGGCACCAGAGAGGGGGTGCCTCCTTGAATTTTGTACCTTAGGCACCTCACTTGTCACACCCTAGTCTCAGCCCCATGACTGAGCACCTATTCTATGCCAGGCACCGTGCCCAGGGCCTGCATGCACCATTTCATTCACTCATCCCAACAACCCCTCTTTCCAGTTGAGAAAACTGAGGCCTAGAAAGATGCCCAGAAAGTGTCAGCTATGACCATTAGCCGCCCCCAGAAATCTTAGGTGATTGACGGCAGCAGGACAACAAACAGGAAGAACTGGGATGAGGATGGGGGACCCTCAAGAAGCAGGGCTGCCATCCATGCCCAGGTGCACACTACTTGACTGCTTATTGATCTGAAGCACAGACATCCACATGGATTTCCCATAAGCCAACCTTTCAAGAACATTATTTGCAAGTTGCAGAGAGCTCAGCCTGGGAAATCCTCAACATTTGTCCACTTCTGTGCTTAAACAGGGGTGATGTGTGGTGTGTACAAAATGCCCAGACACCAGCTGACTGGTGAGTACTGCAATAAGCTTCCCTCAATATCACAGAGTCCTATCCACTCAGAGAAAGATAAGTTATGCTTCACCAGAATAAATATAGCCATAAAAAGTATGTCTGAAATCACAAGGGAATATCACTACATACCTACCAAAATGGCCAAAGTTACAAAGATTGACAACACAGAGTATTGGTGAAGGGGAGAAGTAGCTGGAATTGTCCCACATTGCTGATGGGAATGTCAATGACCTTAGTAAACATTTGGTCAAGTATCTTCTGAAAATAGGCACATCCTTCGACCCTGAAATTTCATTCCCAGGTATATACTCAATAATGACCCAGGAACACATAAAAGATTGCCACAGTAGCAGTATTCATAATAACTCTGAATTGGAACAACCCAAAGGTCTATAAAAGAAGAATAAATAAATAAATGGTAGAATAGTCATATAATAAAATAGTATACATACATGAAAATAAACTACTGCTACACCTGACAACCTGGATGAATCTCACACACACATTGTTGGATGAAAGAAACCAGGCATAGCTGAATTGCACTGCGTGATTGCAGTTACAGAAAGTTCAAAAGATAGGCAAAATGAAACTGTGCTGCTTGGGGACACTCACTTAAGTGATAAAACAATAAAGAAAAGCAAGGAAGTGATTTCTATAAGAGTCAGAGTAGGCTGTGGTGGTGATTGGAAGGGACACGAGGGGGTCTCTCAGGTGCTGGCCATGCTCTGTTTCTTGACCTAAATGGAAGTTGAAAGGTGTATTCTTTACAATAATTTATGTCTTTGTGAATTTATTTTATGTATTTTTGTATATAAGTTATGTTTTGCAATCTAAACATGTATGTATGTTTGTGTGTGTGTATAAATGTGGACCCCTCATCTGTGAGCCATTCATGTTCCTGGGACCCTGGAAACCTGACAGCTCGAGGCCCCTAACATGTTGACCTCAGAGTCCGGGAGTCATGAGTTCAAATCCTGACTCCACCCATGTCAAGCTGTGTATTTAGACAAGTTACAGAGCTTTTCTGAGACTCAATTTCCTTTTTTTTTGAAAAAATGGGGATAAAAATACCCGTATGAGAAGTAAAAAGCCACATGTATAAAGAACACATATATTCCTAGCACACTGGTAGGAGCTCAAGAGAGGGGAGCTGAATCAGGAGTGGTAGCAAAGGCAGTAGTAATGGGTCATTCTTCCTGCTGCTGACAAGAAAATCTTTGCCAGGAAGAGTGCCCACTCGAATTTATGTACTAGAGTTTTCTCTGTTGACATCCTTCATGTTAGGGTGCTAACATCTTAGGGTGCTGCTCCCCCAGACCACAGCTGGCCCTTATGTCACCTTTGGGCAAATTAGAAAACACCCGTTGCTTGGGGCAAACACAGTGCACCACCATTCCCAGTCACTGACACAGACGCCTCCTTGGTGAACATTGAGGCATCTTTAAATTCCTCATTTTTGAACCAAATGCTATGTAAAGAGGAGAAGGCAGGTCAGACTCCACCTCAGAGAAGCACGCAGTCAAATCCCATCAATGCGCACAGCCATTCACACATCACGTGGTCAGATTCAGCATTGATGTTGATAAGGTTAGTGGAGCCTTAATGGAAACAGTGACCAATGGCTGTTGTATTTCAATGCAATGCGAGGGGAGTGGGAGGGACCAGGACTTGTAAATTCCACATGGAGAAGCCAGCCATAAATACAGCCTGAAACCCATTCTTGTCTCCACATCCATCTACAGAGGCCCAGGAGCAGGAGGACTGAAGGTGTTGGCCCCACTCTATAGCAGGGAGAACACCCTCCATGTATCCCAGTTTGGAGAGATTTTTGCATACTTGAATTATGACTTAGCATCAGGTGGACTCTGTCATTAGATGCCGCCGTACCCAGTAGCCCCAGAAAAGAGACTGGCTTCCAGGTCCCACTTAAAGAGGGGACTGTTACTGTATCCTAGAGAAGCATCAGGGCCCAGGGCCCAGGAACTATAATCATCACGAAGTTACTACAGATATCAGGTAAAGGAAGTTCCGCCCCTCAAATGGGATTTGACAGGCCCATAAAGGCTGCTTAATACCTCTGAGCCCCATGTGCTTTTGATATCATGTCTCATTTTCTGCATGAATGAGAGACTCAGCCAATCTGAAGAAATCTCAAGTTTTCCTTTCCAGTAGGGGAAGCTCACCTGCTGTCGGCAGCCTTGAGGCCACGTGGCTGGTGGCAGCCTCACCTGGTAAACACGAGAAGAGCCTAACCCATCAACTTAATGCAGAACACGCAACTCCCTTTCCCTCCCGAGGATGAGTCTTGACAAACAGGGTTTCAGAGACAAGTCAGAGCGAGTGGAAAGCCCTAATCTCATGGTGCTTTGGGGAAGAAAAGAAATTCAGGGCTCATAGGTGAGGTCAACTTTTGGGAATCCTGTCGAGTCTGTGATTGATGACTCCCGTATTAACATTCAGGCCCTCTACTCTTGCTCCCTCCAGGGAAGGGAAGTGGAAGTGAATGGATGCTTATTTAGCACCTACAGTTTCAGGCTATCTGCCAGAGTCTCCACCTCCGGTCTTTCTCTAACCCTTATTCCCATTTGACAGAAGGGAATACCAAGTCACACAGCTGGTAAGTATCAGAGCCAGGCTTCTCATGCCCTCTGAAAGCCACAACAACCGCTGGGCTCTCCCTTCCTTCCCCTACTCTCCGCCACACCCTCAACTACTCTTGCTCCCTCAAAATCTGCTCCCAAGAAAGGGTCTAACAGCAGCCATGTACAACTCTGAGCAGAAGGGTTTGCAGGGCAGGGTGGCTGCTGTCTGTTGGAAGGGCCTGGCACGCTGCCTTAAAGGTGCACATGCAAAACAAATGGGTTGAGTTCACTGGAATCCAGAAGCTTCTCCTAGAGACCTGTCACTGAAATCCATTCCAAGGCCCTGCATGTGGGGTGTATTTTATTTTATTTTTTATTTTTTGAGGCAGGGTCTCATTCTGTCATCCAGGCTGGAGTGCAGTGGCACGATCTGAGCTCACTGCAACCTCTGCCTCTGGATTCAAGCAATTCTCCTGCCTCGGCCTTCTGAGTAGCTAGGATTAAAGGCACGTGCCACCATGCCCAGCTAATTTTTGTATTTTTAGTAGAGACGGGTTTCACCAAGTTGGCCAGGCTGACTTCAAATGATCTGCCTGCTTCGGCCTCCCAAAGTGCTGGGATTACAGGCGTGAGCCACCGCACCCGGCCTGCTTGTGGTTTTGTATTTGTAATTTTATATTCTTCCCCAAAATTGTATCCACTTTTAGCTTGAAACCTCCCCTGCTGCATGGATGCAGACTGTGTTCTATTTGGGAGGGGTCTTCGGAGGTGGTGCTGATGGAGATGCTGATGCTGGGGTTGCTGGAGAGAACTTAAAGGAAAAGGTGCCCTAACCCTGAATGAAGAACTGTGCGTGTCTCGAGCCTGGGCACTGGCCTTGGTGGAGGCTGAAAGGCCATCTCTGTGCCTTTTGCAAAGAAGGGCATGCCCCCTGAAGTAGAGCACAATAAGTGGCAGGTGACGCCTGTGTGCAGGACACACAAGACGACAAGACCTTGCCAGTCCTCCCTGGAAGGAGCAGTACTTATTTTCCAGGGTTGCCATAACAAATTGCTACACACTGAGTGGCTTAAAACAATAGGATTTTATTCTCTCATGGTTCTGGAGGCCAGAAATTCAAAATCAGGGTGTCAACAGGGCTGGTTCCTTCCGGAGGCTCTAAGGAGGAATGTGTTCCATGCCTCTCTCCTTGTTTCTGGTGATTGCCGGCAATCCTTGGTGTCCCTTGGCTTGTAGCTGATTCACAGCAATCTATGCCTCTGTCTTCATATAGCCTTCTTTCCTGAGCCTTCTATATCTATGTCCAAATTTCTCTTTCCTTATAAGGACACTGGTCCTTACAAGGACTTGGATTAGGGTCACACTAATCTAGTATGACCTCATCTTAACTTGATTACATCAGCAAGGCCCTATTTTCAAATAAGATAACAGGTATAGGGGTATTAGGACTTGAATATATCTTTTGGGAGGACACAATATATCTTTTGAGAGGACCACTCTAGGAGACAATGAAAACTTGGTCAGAGTGGCCTCCTGGCCTCTTGGCCCCATCAGTGGGGCCCCAGTGGCTTCTGAGTCCATGTGCTGCAACCTCACCATGGGCTGGTTGATCCCAGCAGTTCCTGTTCCTGTGCAGGATGGGAGAGGCCAATCTGGCAGACTGTCCTGGGCTTCTCTTACATGCCCTCAGAAGGCTTGTAATAAAAGAAAGTGCGGGCATGTCTCTTCACCAGTCACCCTGAAAATTAAAGTGTATCTGCTCTGGGGATACCTCCCCAATTCACCCACTCCTCTCCACCACTCCCTCTCCCCACCTTTCCTCCATCCTGATGCCTTCAGATTCTGCAAGCCTTTGTTTGATTTTGGAAAATTCAGGAAATAATAAAGGATAAATTAGTAACCATCCATGCTGCAAACATGGCAAGTTGCCTCTCTTCCTTACTAACAAAATCCTGATTTGTTCAGGGTTGTAAAGTGCTTAGCTAAAAGACTTTGCATCCCAGCTAGCCTTGCAACTGTGGGTGATCATGTGACCCTGTTCTGGCCAATGAGACATATGTGAAACTAGTTGCTAGTTGGAACTTACAGGAAGGTTATTTGATAAAGGGGCCATTCAGCCAATTTCCACCTCTAGCCCTTTGCCCTTCCGCCTCTTCCTGCTCTGAATGCAAGAAATGACCCAAGAGGTGGGCAGTCACCTTGAGACACAAGTGACAAACCTGAGAACGAAACTCACATGCTCAGAGGGTTGAGGCCAGGTTCTGCTGGGGTCAGAGAGCCTCCAATCCAACCGTGGCTGTGTCCCCCAGACTTCTTGGAATGGGAGAAAACGAGCCCCTCACTTGCTCAAGCTGTTATTTTCTAGGTTCTCAGTTACTCAGAGCCAAAGACAATGCCAAGAACGGAGCTGTCCTCGCACCAGTACCCACATACAACCACTGCTAATATTTTGCCCTGTTTCCTTCTAGTCCTTTCTCTGTGTAGAAGCAGACTCCCTGTCTTTGAATGCTGGCTCCTTCACTCACCAGGTAGGTCCCTAAAGCAAATGACTTAACCTCTTTCTCTGTCTTCATTCTTGATCTGTAAATGTACAATAATAGTAGCTTCCACATATAATTTTTTGAAGGCTTAGTGAAACGACACACAAAGTGATGAGCTTCATGTGTGCTTGATACATATTAATTCCTACTCAACATCAGCATTTTATATCCTGCTTTCTTGCATACCATTATACTACATGCATTTTCCCTTGCTCTTAAGACACCTTGTAATCATCATCTAAACAGTGCCTAAAACTTCATATGCACTTAACAAATGTTATTATTATTAATACAAAAATGTCATATCCTACTTTTTAACTTACCATTATGCCATATGCATTCTTCCATGACAATAGAAAATCCTAGGCTGGGTGTGGCAGCTCATGCCTGTAATCCCAGCACTTTGGGAGGCCAAGGTGGGCAGATCACTTGAGGTCAAGACTTTGAGACCAGCCTGGGCAAACATGGTGAAACCCCATATCTACTAAAAATACAAAATAATTAGCTGGTCATGGTGGCATGCACCTGTAATCCCAGCTACTGGGGAGAATGAGGCAGAATGAGGCAGAAGAACTGCTTGAACCCGGGAGGTGGAGGTTGCAGTGAGCTGAGATCATGCCACTGCACTTCAGCCTGGGCAATAGAGCGAAACTCTTTCTCAAAAAAAAAAAAAAAAAAAATCCTTAACATAATTTTGAATGCTTACCTGGCATTTCTTCATGTGGTTCAACCAGAGGTCAGAAATTGTTTTCTTAAAGCACTAGATAGTAAATATTTTTAGGCTTTGTGGGACATATGGTCCCTATGGCAACTACTCAGCTCTGCCATCGTAGCATCAAAGCAGCCACAGACAATACATACAAGAATGGGCATGGCTGTGTTCCAATAAAACTTTATTTACAAAAACAGATGGAGAGCTGGGTTTGGTCCAAGGGCCACAGTTTGCTGATCTCTGGGCTAGACCACAATTTATTGAACTAATCCTTCTTATTGTTAGATCTTAGGCTGGTTCTCAATGTGGGGCTATTATAAATACATCAGCAGGGAAGATCTTGGTGAAAATTATTGACTGCATTTCTGATTATTTCCTTCAGATAGTTTCTCAGGAGAAGAATTACATTTTTAAGACTCTTGAGTTCTATGTAAAAATTCAGTAGGCATTAATTTTATTTATTATTTTATTTTTGAGCCAGGACTTGCCCTTGGATCTGTACCTCTGCTTGCTAAGCCACTGTTTTCCAGATATTTACTGAGCAGGATTTCTGTCCTGGTCTTCTACTAGCCTGCCAATTCCTCGAGTGTAAAGATGTGACCTCCTCTTATTCTGCTGTTGTATGCCTGGCCCCTCAGCTTTGCCATCTCTCTTTCTCTCCCACACATGTGCACACCTGTACAGTATCTATCATGACTACACAAAAGATAGAAAAGAGAAACTTGGCAAGTGGCTGAACAAATGAACACTGCATTTTTAAAACTCCAAGGAGAGGTGACCCAGATGCACATGGCCAATTGCTGAGACTTGAGTGCAGAGACCTTCATAAACGAGGGGATAAACACTTCACTCTTTCCCAGACACCCCAGGTCAAGGCATCAAAGGAGACAGAGATTTGTCCCAGGGTCCTGTGCCCCTCTTTGCTTGCCTAGAGCTTGGTGCTACCCCT
This sequence comes from Pongo abelii, assembly GCF_028885655.2. Classification (NCBI taxonomy): domain Eukaryota; kingdom Metazoa; phylum Chordata; class Mammalia; order Primates; family Hominidae; genus Pongo; species Pongo abelii. Next base: position 124,743,005 of record NC_071993.2, on the reverse strand, counting down.
GTCCCACCCAATCCCCAGAGACTCCCTTGGAGGACACTGATGGGCACCACTTGGACTCTGCATACCCTCTTTCATCATCTTCCAGCACCCCAACTTCTTCTCTGGTCCAGCCCCATGGTGGCTTCTTTTACCATGAAACAAGATTGGAGAGAGCTGCCACCTCTGCCAAAATCCAGCTCATGAAAAATTGAAAATGCTCACCTACATTTCTTTTCACCTTGAGTTTTTTGTGAAACAAAATGGCAGGTTCTAAAGGTGAAAAACTGTGATTTTTCCAGACAAATACCTGTGAAGTGAAAATTGCTAGTTTCTCACAGCTCTATCTGGATAACTATTATTAGTATGGGCACAATCTGATTGGGAAAAAATGAAACCTGGGTTCTGGTCTCAGCAGGTGTTAAATGTTCCTACAGCCAGACTTTCACAGACCAGGAGCCAGTGGGAGGCCTTCCCAGGGCTCTTTCCACCATCACCATCCCTGGGGATTCCCTCTAAACCCAGAACCCCTACCAGACATAGCCAAGCTCAAGAACATTTTTATCATCCTCCCGAGGGCAGGGACATACCTCTTGGGAGAACAGGGGCATCTCCCTGGTAAAGAGCATGGGTTTAGTTCCTCAGAGAGGAGACATACAAGGTTGCCTAGTGGTCTCATATTGGGATAAATAGAATTCCTTAAAATGGTGACCTGAATGGGAAGCTGTCCCTCCATGTATTCATTTGCTAGGGCTGTGTATTAGTTCATTTTCACCCTGCTATAAAGATACTACCTGAGACTGGGTAATTTATAAGCAAAAGAGGTTTAATTGACTCACAGTTCTGCATGGCTGGGGAGGCCTCAGGAGAATGACAATCATGGCAGAAGGCGAAGAAGAAGCAAGGCAAGTCTTACATAGCAGCAGGAGAGAGAGAAAAAAAAATATAGGGGAAACTGGCACTTTTAAGCCATCAAGATCTCTTGAAAACTCCCTCACTATTGTGAGTTAGCATGGGAGAACCACCCCCATGGTCCAGTGACCTCCCACCAGGCCCCTCCCTTGACATGTGGGGATTACAATTTGAGATGAGATTTGGCTGGGGACACAGAGCCAAACCATTTCAGGCTGCTGTAACAAAGTACCACCGACTGCGGGGCTTAAGAAACAGAAATTTATTTTCTCATAATCCAGGAGCCTAGAAGTCCAAGACCAGGGTGTCAGCAGGATTGATTTATTCAGAGGCCTCTCTGCTTGGCTTACCAGTAGCTGCCTTCTCCCGTGTCTTCACATGATTCTCCTTTTGTGAGTGTCTATGTCTTAATCTCACCTTCCTATAAGGGCACCGGTGATACTGGATTAGGGCCCACTCAATTATTTCATTTTAATATGGTTACCTCTTTAAGACCCTATCTCCAAATTCAGTCACATTCTGAAGTACTGGGGGTAAGGACTTCAATGTATTGATTTTAGGGAGACATATTTCAGCCCATAACACCTCATATCCCCAAGCCAGCCATCTTGCCATAGCTTCATAGACCATCACAAATAAAAGGCAGCCAGGCACAGCGACTCACACCTATAATCCCAGCACTTTGGAAGGTTGAGGCAGAAGGATTGCTTGAAGTCAGGAGTTCAAGACTAGCCTGGGCAATGCAGCAAGACCTCCCCATCTCTACAAATTTTTTTAAACATTAGCCAGGTATGGTGGTGTGCACCTGTAGTCCCAGCTACTTAGGAGGCTGAAGTGGGAGGATCGCTTGAGATTAGGAATTAGAGGCTGCAGTGAGCTGATTGCACCAATGCACTCTGGCTCACACACAAGAGTAAGACCCTGTCTCACATCAATAAAATACAATCGATAAAAATAAAAGGCCTTCTGGAGTTTTTGTAGTTCGGTGGTTTTCAAATTGTGTTCCATCGAGCACTTAGGGTTCCTAAAGTGACCGTAGGGGCTTCCGTGGTTGGGAGAAGGAAACCAGGGACTCCAACTCTGCCTCCACCAAATTAGCCTGGCTTCCATCTGTCCTACACTGAGGCTTCATGGAAGACTTTGTTTGATCAAAGTTTCTTTGTTTTTTTTTTTTTTTTTTTGATTTATCAATTTATTTATTTTTTTAATTTTTTTTTTATCTTTTTATTATTATTATTATTATTATTATTATTATTATACTTTAGGTTCACATGGACACAGGAAGGGGAACATCACACTTCGGGGACTGTTGTGGGGTGGGGGGAGGGGGGAGGGATAGCATTGAGAGATATACCTAATGCTAGATGACGAGTTGGTGGGTGCAGCGCACTAGCATGGCACATGTATACATATGTAACTTACCTGCACATTGCGCAAAGTTTCTTTGTTTTACAAAACACTTGAAAATTAGTGACTTTTTTTAAAATAAGAAGGCAGCAATGCAGAGACGTGAGGAGATCTGCCCAGGATCCTGCAGCTACTTGTTAGCAGAAAGGGCCAAGATTACCCTTGCATTCTGGCTTAGAGTTCCTATGGCTGCTCCTTACCAAGGTGGCCCTTAAGGGAAACATTAGGAACCACCTGCCACAGAAGGATTTGGGAGGCACTAAAAGGTGAGCATTTGGACTCAAATCCAGAATTGAACTCACAGATCACATAGCATGGCCTCAGAGGTTTACACACCCGCGTCTGCGCTCAAATGTTGGAAAATCTGAGTCACCACTCTCCTGACATCAGATATTACTGGGGAATTTTCACTTTGAAACAAGGAGGAAAAAGTGTCCCATTTAGGTGCATTTGGGTGTCTTGTCTAGGAGCTGTGCACAGCGCTAAGAAGTGATAAATATCTTTGGCGACAAGCTGTGGATAACTGTGTTTGCACGCTTTCCTGGGTGTCTGGCTGTCAACAGCAAAGACAGAGATGAGAGAGAAGCATCAGCCTCCACTTTAAAAAAATAATAATTTAATCTCCTAAAGCCCAACACGCTGAGCTCACAGCGGAGCAAGAGTTTTGTACATGAGTTTTGTACAAGAGTCTCATGTACAGTTCTGAAGAAATGCCCTGTGTTTGGAATATCCCAAGTAGCTCTCAGCTTTGAAAAGCCAAGTGATTACTTTACCTAGAAATAGTTAGAGGAGGGGGCAGCTTTTTGAGAGAGAAAGCACATTCCCCCACCATCCACTGGAGCATTCCCTGAACCATCTCCCTATGGGTCAGCTCCAGAATTCCCGGGATGAGGTGGGAAGGGGAGCACGGGAGGCAGGGCTGAATCCAAACAGTGCTCTCCAGGCTCCAGGGTGGAGCTCCTGCCTCTGAATGTCCTGATAAAGACTGCACAAGGCAGGTGGAGCCACTCAATTTCAATCCTTCTCCTAATAACACCCAGAGCTATTTTTTATACTTATTGAAAAAAATGCATGGAGCAAACACTGGCCCTACACTATGGAAAGGACATTACCAACTCACAGGTCACTTCTATGCAAAGCATCATTCCTTGGTCTGAGGACTTGCCTCCTGGCCATAGCCTGGCTAACTCAGGCCTTCCTCCAGGACGCAGTGTGGATAGCACTGTTTCCAAAAGCATTTACCCCCAACCATGGCCAATGTGGGCTATTGGCACTTCCTCCACCTTCCCATCATCCTATCTCCTCCCCATCAAGGCACTTAATTAGACACACAAGATCACACTTCTGTCTATTGTCAGACAAGACAAACTGTCGTGAAACTTGGAGAGTGCATTTGAGTTATTCTGACTTAGACGGCCTAGGTGGTCTACACCCTTGCTTCACAATGGATGATCCATAGACCAGCAACATCTGTATCAGCTGGGTGGTGATTAGAAATGCAGAATCCCCAATCTTTCCCAGACCTACTAAATCAAGATCTGCCATAGGAACGGGCAAAGATTTCATAACAAAGACACCAAAAACAATTGTGCAACAAAAGCAAAAATTGACAAATGGGATCTATTTAAACTTAACAGCTTCTGCACAGTAAAAGAAACTATCAACAGAGTAAACAGACAACCTACATAATGGGAGAAAATATTTGCAAACTATGCATCTGAAAAAGGTCTACCATCCATCTAGCATCTATAAGGAACTTAAACAAATTTGCAAGAAAAAAAAAAACCCATTAAAAAGTAGGCGAAGGACAGGAACAGACACTTTCAAAGAAGACATACATACGGCCAAAAAGCATATAAAGAAAAGCTAAATATCACTGATCATTAGAGAAAAGCAAATCAAAACCACAATGAGATACCATCTCACACCAGTCAGAACAGCTATTGTTAAAAAGTCAAAAAATAATATATGCTGATGAGGTTGTGGAGGAAAAGGAATGCTTAGACACTGTTGGTGGGAGTGTAAATTAGTTCAACCATTGTGGAAAGCAGTGTGATGATTCCTCAAAGAGCTAAAAACAGAACTACCATTCAACCCAGCAATCCCACTACTGAGTATATACCCAAATGTATATAAATCATTCTACCATAAAGACAAATGCATGTGAATGTACATTGCAGCACTATTCACAATAGCAAAGATGTGGAACCAATCTAAATGCCCATCAATGATCAGATGAAGAAAATGTGGTACATGTACACCATGGAATACTACACAGCCATAAAAAAGGACAAGATCATGTCCTCTGCAGGAACATGGATAGAGCTGGAGGCTATTATCCTTAGCAAACTAACACAGGAACAGAAAACCAAATGCTGCATGTTCTCACTTGTAAGTGGGAGCTAAATGATGAGAACTCATGGACACAAAGCGGGGAACACAGACACTGGGGCCTATTTGAGAGTGATGGATAGGAGGAGGGAAAGGATCAGAAAAAAATAACTGTTGGTTACTAGGCTTAGTAACTGGGTAACTAAATAATATGTACAACAAACCCCCATGACATGAGTTTACTTATATAACAAGCCTGCACATGTACCCCTGAACCTAAAATAAAAGTTAACAAAAATCAAGATCTGCATTTTTGCCAGATCCTCATTAGAGTTTGAGCAGCACTGGTCTGCTTGAAGTTAACTTCAGGGCCTTGTTCTGACTGAGGCATAGTGAGAGAGGCACATGTGATGAACACAGAGGAGTAACCGGCCAACATCACTGAGAGACTGGACGGAAAAATCCATCCATGGTGAATAGCCCTAAAGTCAAAGTCAAACTCACAAAGGGCTACTGGATGAGTAGCAGCAAACGCTGTTGAAGATGGATAAGGACTCTCTCAATCCCAGGGGAGCAGAAGAAGGAGGAAGCAGGGAATCATAGATAATGTGCCCTGGACATTTACTAAGTGCAGACACTGTGCTAAATGTTTCCCGGTGCTTTCCCTCATTCATTTCTAGCATCAGCCCTGTGAGGTTGGCACCCATGTTACAAATGAAAAAAATGGGAGCTCTGGGGACAAGACACTGGAAAATAATTTGATGCTAGCCCGTAAAGTTGAATATTCCTATTCCCTGTGATCTAGCCATTCCACTTGTATATGTGTATCTCATAGAAATCCACACGTGTGTGCACATATTAAAACATTCATAGAACCACTTTTTATAACTGCAAAAGCACTGAATCCAACCCAAGTGCCCATCAAAAGGAGTATGGATAAGTAAATGGTGGTGTACTCTTACCATGCAATGTGCTTCAGCAGAGAAAAACAGATGAAACACGGCCTCGAACCATAACAAGGATGAATCTTAGAAATATCATTTTAAATGAGGGAAAACAGCAAGTAACAGAAGACCTCACAGAATATGATACAGGTTTTATGAAGCTCAAAAAATAAGCAATATGTTATTTTGGGGATACATATGTAAACAATCAAAATAAAGTTTTGTTTTTTTTAAAAAAAAAAAACAGGAAAGGATAGAGGTGTTTCAGGATCATGTTTACTTCTTGGGTAGAGCAGGGGACTGGAAGACAGAGGCCCATCCAAGTTTCCAGGGGACTGTGATCTGCCTCTGAATCTCCCGCCTGCCTTACTCCACTGGGCACACGGTGACCACCTCAGAGCCCCAATTTGCAAAGGGCTCTCAGAAGTCTGTCTTTGCTCCACTGTGATCAATTTGTGCATTGATCACAGATTTGTGAAACAGGGAAGAGAAGCAGAAAGCAGAAGAGAAAAGGACGTCAATCCAGTTACATTTCAGTCCTTCATCCCAGCCCCCAGCATTTCCAACAGGGAGTTTAAGAGGACCTTGCTTTCAGATAACACAATTGCTAAAAGGACCTCCTTTCTTGTATCTTCCTAACACCCACTCAAAGGAGCTACCACAGGTCTCTACGCTTTCTATTTCCGGATAAGGAAAGTGGTACCCAGAGAGGGTAAACAAATCACCCAAAGTCAAGGCTGTGTGGCCTTGGGGGGGTCACTTTTTCTCTCTAGGCTTGATTTTTCTCATCTGTAAAAGAGCTGCCCCTGGTAATTTGCAAGGAGTCTTCCAGCTCTGACAATCTGCAGTTCTAAGGAAGAAAAAAAAAAAAAAAACAAGAGAAAATCCCTCATCTCCCAGTTTTACTGGTTGTTCTGACTATTAATTACATTTGCCTTGCACCAGAGGCCCAACTAACCAAAAAAGTAGAAGAAAAAGACAAGAACGTGTAAGAGGGAGAATAAAAACACAACCCGTGCTGCTATTGTTTGGGCCAAATTCTGGAGAGCCTGAGAGAGTTCTTTGGATTTCTTTGTCATCATTATGTGGCTGATGGCAAACTGCCTATCACCAAGAGAACCCAAAGGAAAGAAGAAATAGAATTGTGCTTGTCAGCTGCGTGGCTAGCATCGTGCAAAGACAATGGGCACTGGTTTAATTTCCCCACCGCCCCTCAAACTGCACTTGAAGCAAAGTCAGATGTCTCCTTCCCAGAAAGTGGAAGAGGAAAATATCAATCTGTTTCGGGGAAAGTTACGAATTCCGTGTGCCTAGAATACTTGATATATGACTGTAGCCTGCTGCGCAACAAGTGATTCTTGCTGTTGCATTTGATCTCGGGATGGTAATGTGCTCTCCTGACATCATCCAAATGGGGAATGACTGAAGATGTTTTCTATAAGATGGTTGCGAACTTCAAAGGCCACTCTTAACCCCGTGCCACCCCCACCTCCCTCCCCTTCTTCCTCCTTACCCTCCAGGCCCTCCTCTCCCTTCACCCAGCAAATTGTTTCGGGGCCAAAAGTGATTGTAGGATGATCAGGAATCAAGGAACTTGTGGCAGGTGGTACCACCTGTGTCTGGGAAACAGCCACACACTGGCCGCATCTGCTCCCCAGTTGTAGAGGGAGGAAGGGGCTGCGTCTGAGATGGATTCCCAGCCAGGCTGAGCTGCAGTCCAGGCAGCTACAGCGGGGAGCTGTTAGGGGGCTGGTACCCCGTCTCCACCCTCCAACTCTGAGAGATGGAGGAGGGCTCCCTGGGGACTCAGCAGCTGCCTGAGGTCTGAGTGTACCCTGCAGCGCCTGGTCAGGCCCCTACATTTCACAGAGAAGGAAACCAAGGCCCTAAGTGATGAACCAGCTACCCAAAGTGCCCAACACTGAGGGGCAGGCACAGAAGCAGACCCCACAGCCCCTGACATCCAGCCTTGAATTCTTCGCCTGCACCAACCCCTAGACCCCTGCTTGGCTGGACGGAGAAAGACTCATTGCATTTCTCTTCTTCCACCCTTGAATTGATAGGAGGTAATATTTATCCAGGACTTACTCTGTGCTAGGCACCACCCCAAGCACTTTATGTGAATTAACTCATTTTACACTTACATTAACCTAGTGGTTCTCAGCTGGGGTGATTTGCCCCCCAGAGGACGTTTTTATCGCCATGATTGGGGTGAGGGATGCTACTGACATCTACTGATCCCTGACAAAGCCAGGGATGCCACCAAACATCAAGCAATAGATAGGACAGCCCCCCACAGCAGAGAATTAACTGGCATGAAATGTCAATAGCGCCATGGTTGGGAAACCCTGAATTAGCCCTATGAGATGTGTATTGTTATTGTTATGATTGCAGTGGTAGTTGTGGTGTTGGTGGTGGTTATTCTCATTTTACAGATGTGGAAACAAAGATGAAGTGCCTTTCCTGGGGTCATACAGCTTGTCAGTGGCAGAGCTAGGATGTAAACCCAGGCAGTGTAACCGCCTGGGCTCCTGCTCTAATCACAGCACAAGTTTTTGCAGGGAATGCAAGAAGCTCAGTTCATCTAAAATGTCCTAGAAACACAGATCAAGCCAATAAAACCCTTTACCACCCACCAACCTCTCCCATTTCCTGAGTTAGCAGTGTTGTGCATATGATTTCAGGCTTCTTTCTCTGTGTGTACATGAATGCATAGAGCTCTCTACTCCTGTTTTGTGGTTGGAGAGGAAAAAAATGGAACTGTTCTATTTTTATCTTTTGCAATTTGCTTTTTCTCACTTAGCCATTGTCTTAGATATCATTCCATATCAGAACACGCAGCCACACATCATTTTTAAGCAGCTGACTAATATTCCATGGTTTAGATATTCCATATCATCATTCCCCTATTGATGGACATAAGGATTGTTTCTATTTGTGGACTCGATGAAACATATGATGCAGTGGCTTTGGAATCACAAAGACCTAGATTAGAATTCTGAGCTAGCTGTGTGGCCTTGGAAGATTTTCTAAACCTCTCTGAGCCTTGGATTCTTTATCTGTTAAATAGAACTAGTAGAAGTTCTCAATGACATTGTGTAAAAAAATGAATGCTGTCCATGGCACATAGGAAATGCTTTAAAGTGGCATAATTTGCTACTATTATCACCATGCATCATTATCATATATTATTATTTGTATTATTGTTATTAATCCAATAGTCATAGTCTGCCTGAGCCAACTCACCCAGAAATGCCACCAAAATCCTTTGGAAAAAGTGGGTCAAATTATGGAATGTCTCATGTCCAAAGATGAAACACTTCGCCAGCATTAACAGACTCATCTGCAAGTCCCCCTGTCAGGATCTTGGAAGCCTGGAGGAGTGAGGGGTCTGGGTTGCTCACGTGAGTTTAACATGGACTACCTCCCATCCTAGCCAACATAGAAATACCAGCATCCACATTCTCAGCCAATGAGTGCACACAGAAATAAAAAATGGAAGACAAGGGAGTTCTGTGTCAGCTGAATCCTGAACTGGACTGGATTAGGATGTGCTGCTTGACAAGCCTAGCTCATATCATAGTGGGACATGGTTGCCAGGGGTCCTGAGTGGGCAGAAACGCATATCCCCACATCTGCATTTCAAGGAGAGCGCCTTTAGGAAGGAGATGGCTCAGAGGCAGCCCTGGGGTGAAATCTTGTAAACAGGGCTCCATTTAACTCTCTCTTGGGTGTTCCCCAGGAACAGCCTCTCCGAGCCCCTTGGGATGGAAGGACGCTTCTTCTAAAGGCGTGAAACAGGGACTCTAGAGCAGAAGCTACGGCAAGGAGCTTGCATAAGGAGCAATCCTCCCTTATCCTCCCAGTGACCTAACTACTAACTGCTTTCATTGCCCAGGTCCTGGTTGGGATGGCTGGGGAGGAAGCAGAAGCCGATTGTCAGACACCTGTGGGGTCCTGTCCCACTGTTCCTCCTTCAGTGATCTTGATGAGAAAGGATCCTGCCACTCTAGCCATGAGGGTGGGATCATACCCAGCGTCGACCAATCACAGTAGAGCACCTCCTAGAAACAGGTTAGGTTCGTCCTGGAAATTGCCCGTGACTCAAGGTGAGATGGTCAGAGATCTTCATTTTTTCCAAGCCGGGAGGAGAGGGGTAATAGCTTTCCCTCCTTAGATAAGAAATCATGTGGATATGTCTCTAGAGCTGCTGGCAGCCACAAAGATGGGTGACAGCACGAGGCAGCACAGACACATCCACGGAGAGATGGAGAGAGAATCGGCCACCGTCCCCAGCAGCGATCCTCCTTATCCTCCCAGTGACCTAAGCCAATTGACGTATTGTTTGCTTAAACCTATTTGAGTTGGGTTTCTATCATTTGCAAATAAAAGAGTTCTGACTAATACAGCAACCCAAGTCTGATAAGGCAATGCTGCAGCTGGGTGTGGCATCAGTGGACACAGGACGCCCAAGGCTCTTAGACCAATAGCTCTGGAAGAGTCCTTAGTCATCGTCTAAGCCAGTGTTCCCCAAGGACCATCACCATTTTCCAAAGATGGGAAGGTGGTTTGACCCAAAGCGAGATCCAGACCCATCTGACCTTAGAGACCCATCACCCCTTGGAGACCTACCTCTCCTTGGAGACCCGTCTCTCCTTGGAGACCCATCTGCCTTACCAGCCTGCTGGACGGAACCTTTGTGCCAGCAAATCCTTGGGTTCCTAAGGGAGAACATTAAAGAGCAAAAAACATCAAGCTCGGAGGTGGGCTGAGGAAGGCTATAAAAGCCCATAGAGTAAGTGAATCCGGGGAAGGGAAGCTGACTCTGTCCAGAAAGAGACTAGAGAAACAAGCTCCTGAAGGAACAGCATGGAAATAGAGGGGGAAAGGAGTGTCAGGGATCCGGGAAGACATGCCAATAAGAGGAAGGTAGAAGTCAAGGGCAATGTGGAGGAAGATTGACTTGGGAACCAGAGCTGTAGAGGTCAGCCTTTCAGGGCCCTGCCCTACATGCCTGGGCTCTCTGCAGGACAGCAGCTCTACCTGGTCACCTGCCAGCCTCTGTCCCCCAACCAGCTGTATATCTTGAAGAAAGGTACATGTATGCACATGTGTGTACACATTCATGTGCCCATGTGAGTACATCCATGCCCAGGAACTGAGGGGTAACTGAGATGGGGGTCCCTGGATGACCTGCTCTTCCACAGGTGGGCACATGTGTGGCATGTGTGGTAGGGAGCAGGATGTTGGTGAATGAGTGTGTGTTGAGGGGGCATGGGTGTCTGTGGACAGAGTAGAGTGGGGCACAAGAGTGAGAAGTACTTGAAGAGTCTGAGAAAGTGGGGTAAAGGTGGTGAGAGTGTGTGGGAACACTGGTGTGTGTGTGTGTGCGTGTGTGTGTATGCACGCACATCCTTAGACATGACAGGTCGGGGGACTGCAACCCACCATGTGCAGGAGCAGATCTGCCTGGTGTGCTTGGGCTGGGGAATGTGAGTGAGAGGTCTGTAGGGCATGCAGCTCCCCGGAGAGTCATCTCCTTGGGGCTGTCCCTGGAAGCCCCCCCAGGTGAGGCAGCAAGGAGCCCCACACGTCACTCCCCACATAAAACCTGAGCCCAGAGGTCACCAGGAAGGGCCGTGGCAGGCGGGCACACTCAAGCCCCTCCCCAGCCTGGCAAGCAGGAGTGAGGAGTCCTGATAAGAGAAGCAAGACCGGTTTCCTCACGCCGGTGTGTGTGCCAGCGCCCCCGTGTCTGGCCTGGGGGCTGGGGAATGAAGTTATTGGGAGAGACTCTCTAATTTGCTCTTCCAGTCCTTGGGCACCTTTGGGACACACAGGAGAGGCTCGAGGGGAGCAAACCTCGCGGGGTGGTGCTGCCTGCTGGGGGCTCTCTCCCGGGACTGCTGAGCTGCCCGGTGGACCCTCAAGGGGGCAGCCAAACCATCCGCAGTGCCTAAGAACCAAGAGCTGTGGGCTCGTGGAAATGACTGCCCAAGGATAGGCCACACCCATGACCCTGGCAGGTTCTCAGCCCTGCAAGGAGAGTGTGGGAATTGCTGGGGTCTGCCGAGCCCCTCTCAGGAAGGCCAGAATCAGCCGGAAATCGGGGCTATTCGTGTTTAGGCTGAGGGGCTGGGTACCCAGGCATCTTGTGGGTGTGGAGTTAGAACAGGCCTGGCCTGAGCCACATCTTGACTTCTAAATCTGCTTTGTGCTCACCCACACGCCAAGCTGCCTGGAATATCTGGTCCTTTCTGGCTGTCCATTTCCTTCCCCCACCCCAGACTCCCCTACCTTGGACCTTTCCCACCCAAACCGAAGGACACACATCATCCTGCAGTGGGTACGTCTTATCCCCCGCCCCGGAATTCACAGGGTCGGCAGCCGCCGGGAGGGGCTGCGCCACTTTCACAGGAAGGCGGCTGGGGGGAGATCCCCTCATCTCCCCAGCTCCGTGCGTGACCCACGCCCGGGTTCCTTCCTCCCTCACGGATGGTGAAATCATAGTCTCGATCTGGACCTGCTCATGCCATAAGATAAATTGTCAAAATGTTTTGATCTAATTGGGTCTTTTTCAAGTCAGCTGAAAACCATCAAGCGGGGAGCCAGATGGAGCCGGTGATTAATGAGGGACATTTGGTTGCTTCTCCACATCCATCATGGAGCCCCGTCTGGGCGAGGGTGTTCTAATCCTCTGCCAGGAATGGGTATGCAGGCGGATCACTGAGGCCGGCACTCTAGCGCAGGAGACCCCTCCTTGCTTCCAAGAGCTGCAAAATGAGGCCTTTTCCCCATGAGGCTCCAGAATCTCTGGTCCGGGGGAGGCTGCCCCTGAACAGGACCCAGGCTGGGAGGAGACCACCTTTTCCCCACCAAGGAGTCCCAGCCCTGTTGGGGGCCAGGCATGATGTTGCCATGTTCCAGCAAGAGTGAGTGTATTGTGCCAAACCCCTATTAACCTCAGTAGGGAAGGCATCAGGTTCAAGAGACCCAAGAAGAGACCCAGAGCCAACAAATAAGACAAGAGGTTTCATTAGGGGGTGACAGGGGCAAGAGCCCAGTGATGGTGGGTTGGACAAGATATCTACCTTTCTATACCCCAGTGGCAGTGGGCTGGGTGGGAAAACCACTCCCAAACTGCATGCAGTTTCTATAGCATTTTCTCTTAACACCTTCCCCTCGACAACCTCCACCTGGCAATCTTCATCCAACGCAAAACTCAGGGCCTCAATCCCCTATATGGCCCATGTTCTATAGAACAGGCCAGGAGCTCAGATGCTCCTCATAGATAAGGAATGAACCACCAGGCTGGCCACTCGCAGATTCCCTAGCTTGGAGCACACATTCAGGTGTGCCTGCCATAGAGGGTCATTTGAAGGGTATGCTTAAGTTATTGCTGTCAGGTGCTTTTACCCTGGGGTCCGGGGTGACAAGAGGATGGGTTTCTGTAAGCCTACGGGGAGCACTGGCTGCCCCTCCTCCTGGCCCACTCACTGCACACAGCCCCTCCATCAGACTGGGTTCAGGGGCTCTGAGGCTCAGCCTGAGAAGCAGCCCCCTTCTCTCTGTCTGAAAGGCATCCTGCTCTGGGGTGGAGGAGTTGAGGGGATTCAGGAGAAGGTTGCCCCTACACAGGGGAATGGCCTCGTGGGCACTCTTGTAGAGCTTGGCTGCTGGTCCAGGCCAGGCCTCCTACTTGCTGTGTGACCTTCAGTGAGCTCTGCCTCTCTCTGGGCTCCCGGTATTTCATGGGTAGAATGCAGGTGGGGTTCCACCCTCTGGTTCTCCGACTGTGGCTAGATGTGTATTCTCCACTCTAGCTGCAAGTTGAAATTGGCTGGAGAGCATTTTAACAACACAAAGGCCAGGGTCCACCCCCAGCAGCTGAAAGAATCTCTGAGGGTGGGCCCCAGGCAGGGGTAGTTCTCAAAAGTCCTCTGATGATTCTAATGTACAGCCCAAGTATAGAGTCTGTGAACTAGGGGGAAGTCATATCTGCAGCAGCCCAGATGAGCACACCCAATGATGTGCTGAGCCTGGAGTGAGCCCTGATTTTCTCATCTGAAGATCAGGGTTGTTCAAATCAGCCCACAGAATGTTTAGGGTATCTAAAGGCAAGAGGAATCTGATAATGTATTGAATTGTTCCTTGAAAGAGAGTGGAGGATGCACCATTCAAGGCTTTCTCACTGTGGTTGCTACAATAGTGACAGTGTATTATTTGTTCATCTGACAAACATCTACTGAATACCTACTATATGCCAGGCATCCCAGGAGATGCAAAACAGAAATATGGTCCCTGCCCTTGAGAACTTCATAAATTAATGGGAGAGACAGATATTAGTCAGTAATCACACAAGTATGTAATTACGTGCCGTGAGGCCAGGCAGAGGGGCTGGGCTAGAGCCAGATGACTTGGAAAGCTTCCCTGAAGAGATAACTTCTGAGGTGAACTAGAGAACAGGTAACTAGGCCATGTGGTGGGTGGAGTGATTCAGGATCAGAGACCAGCATTTACCCATTACCTGCCCAGAGTCCTTTTTTTTTTTTTTTTTTTTTGAAATGGAGTTTTGTCTTGTCACCCAGGCTGGAGTGCAGTGGCACAATCTTGGCTCACTGCAACCTCCACCTCCCGGATTCAAGCAATTCTCCTGTTTCAGCCTCCCAAGTAGCTGGGGTTACAGGTGCCTGCCACCACGTCCAGCTAATTTTTTGCATTTTTAGTAGAGACCGGGTTTCACCATGTTGGCCAGGCTGGTCTCGAGCTCCTGACCTCGGGTGATCCACCCACCTCGGCCTCCCGAAGTGCTGGGATTACAGGTGTGAACCACTGTGCCCAGCCCCAGTGTCCTTCTAATGCTTTCATTCCTTGATATATGTGCATGCTTTCTACCCTACACAAATATTTAAGAGCAAGTAAAGTGCCCATGTAGGCAATGGCGGTGCCACTTCTCTGTGTTGAGCTCATCCTTGAGTCTGCCTCCCCAGCTGCACTGGAGCTCTGTGAGGGCTGCAGCTCACCAGGGCCTGGTGTGGTGCATGGAGCACTATAGGTGCTCAGTCCATTCATAATGGCTGGTGGATGAAATGAACATCAGCACCAGGTGTTGGCATACCTGCCCTCACTCTGAGCCAGGCTGCGAGAATAAATTACAGGAACTCTCAGGTCATCCTCTTGACACTTCATCCCACCCAATGGCTCCCAGTTCTGTGTACTGAGAACCTCAATGAAGAGGTTGGAATGAGGAGGTTCTAAGAGTAGAAGAAGTTACTCCTCCTGACAAACTAAATGCCAGCCCAGTGTCCCTTCCTCCAGGGACATTGATGTCTGATGCCCTGACCACCAATAGATCAATCTCCTGTGATGCCATTGTTGATGTGTCACATTTTGACCCGATGTATTGATGACATATCCATCCCCGCCTCCACACATCTCAAATAATAAGCTCTATGAGTTCCAGGGCCTGTGTGGTTCACTCACCATTGAATCTGTGGCACATAGTAGGTGTTCAATAAATGATTAATCAATTCACAATGATCCTAAGAAAAGGGACTGGTTATAGTTACATTGAAAGTTAATTTGCAAGCATGTGAAAGCATTTTGCCAAGCATGAGGATGAAGGAGCGGGAGGTGATATAAGACTGAACATTTGCTCCTGCAGGCCTCATGGACAAGGAGCCCCAGCTAGCCCTGGTCTTTCTCAGCCTGGTAGCTCCAATGCCAAGAGTGGAGAGGTAGCAGCTTAGCATCCAATCTCTAGTTATGCTGGGAAGCCAGCTAGCCACCACCCTGCAGGTGACTGGGAACAGGAAGCAAGAAGGCTGTTTACTCCTGGAAGAGAAACTCAATATTGCCTTTTTATTCTGAGCAGATGCTGCTTCTCCCCGAGTCCACAAACCTATCAGCTGCTATCAGAAGTGTGCAGTCCAGCCCTAGCTTGCTACTGCAAATCTCCCCAGCCAGGTTAAAATTTCACACTCACCCTGAAGTGGTTCCCAAGCCCCAGGATTTGTTTTTCCTAATGATCCTTTACTTTGATCAGTGAGACTCAGTGAAGTGGAATGTACTGAGTAATTTATTTTAGGTAGCTGGGAAGTTGTTTATTTTCTAAATGGTCATGGGTTCCTCCTTCCCCAGACTCTAGCATCATAGAACACAGGCACTCTGTCTCACTCAGGGCCCGGTCCTAGCATGAGAAGAAGCTGGAGTATCTAACGCAAAGCCACAGCAGTGAACAGATCTGGCTCCTAGCCCTGCTCCTGTCTGCTTCATGCCTGTGTGGACTTGGGCAGGTCATACCCACTCTCAGATACTCTATTTCCATATCTGTAAAATGGAATAATCACACCTACCTTTTCAGGGCTACCATGAGGCTTAAATAATACTATGCTTATGAAAGCATTTGGTGTTTGTAAAATCAATTTCTTGGTGTTAGTTGCTGTTATTGTTCTGTAGTATCATCCAAGGGGAGTGGAACAGTTGCTTCTTGACCCCCAAACTAATTTCCCCTTCTGATCTATGAAATGCCTTTAGTGTGATATTTCTCAAGCTTGGCACGATTGATATTTGGGGTGAGATAACTTCTTGTTGAGGGGGGCTGTCCTGAGCATTGTAGGATGTTCACCAGCATTCTTGGCCTCTGTCCTCTAAATGCCAGTAGCAACCCTCCAATTGTGACAACGAAAAATGTTCCAGATGTTGTCCAATAGCCCCTGGAAGGAAAAAATCGTCCGGGACCAAGAACCACTGATTGGTAGTAGGACAGGTGGTATTTCTGCCTTGAGACATGATGAATTGCCTGGGCAGAAGGGGCACAGTGGCTCCAATTAATACCAAGGGTACAGCTGGCTCTCCCTCTAGTGAGCTGTGTGAGCTTAGCCAAGTCTCCAACCTCTCTGGGCCTTAGTGTCTCATTTGTAAAAAGGGTATGTGGGATGAGCTGCCTTGTAGGATTTCTCCACCTGGGGCCAAGTCCTTTCCCAGAAGCAGTTCTGCTGGGGTGGGGAAAGCATTGAAAGAAGCATTTTTAAAAGTGGGGAAGCAGGGGCTTCCAGATCGCGAAGCCACCATTTCCCGAGAGGCTGGCCCCATAGAGTACCCACCTGTAAGCAAAATTCCTCCCCCCCAGAGTTCCTTCAGAAGAGAGTATTAACTCTGCAACAAAATCATACTGCTAATAGTAATAACCACCAAGGGTTGCCAAACCTTTTTTTTTTTTTTTTTTGAGATGGCATCTTGCTCTGTCACCCAGGCTGGAGTACAGTGGCGTGATCTCGGCTCACTGCAACCTCTGCCTCCTGGGTTCAAGCAATTCTTCTGCCTCAGTCTCCCAAGTAGCTGGAATTACAGGCGTGTGCCACCAATCTTGGCTAATTTTCGTATTTTTAGTAGAGATGGGGTTTCACCATGTTGGCCAGGCTGGTCTCGATCACCTGACTTCAGGTGATCCGCCCTCCTCAGCCTCCCAAAGTGCCGGGATTACAGGCGTTGTCGAACCTTGATAATGAGGTATGGTGCTGAACTTTTTAATACATTATTTCATTTAGTCTTCACAAATGAGCCTCTGAGGTAGGTCTAGTTTTTCCCCATTTCACAAATGAGGACACTGAGCCTCAGAGAAGTGATGTGACCTGCCCAAGCTCACACAGGTATAGAGCCTTGGATAAGACTCAGCTCTTGGACCCTGCTCTTACCTCCGAGGTACCTCCCAATCCAAGGCTCAGGCTTTCTTATTCCCCGAAGGCCTGATGACAAAAGCAGCCTTGAAAATCTTTCCCAAACCTTGACCATTGGCCCAGGATTAAACAGAGACATTAAAGAGCATCCACCTGGGGAGAGTGGCAACCAGGGGCCAGGCTCACCTTGGCTGCCTGCTGTGTGGCTTTAAGCAAGTCACTTCTCTCTGAGCTGATTTCCTCACCTGAAACATTCTTTCAAGCATGGTGCTAAGCACTGGGTATATAAGGTAGTGGATAAAACAGCACAGCCTCTGTCCTCATGGGATGTACAGTCTGATGTGAGAGACAGAAACAAATCAATACACAAATGGAAGAGATCAGCGAGGTGGCATGATAGAGCATATGGAAGGGGATATTTTATGGGATGGTCAGGACATCTGCATGTGAAAGATGACATTCTAAACTTTAGTGAGGAAGAAGAGGAAGAGCCAGCCATGGACACTCAGGAGGTGATAGAGGGAAATGGGTGAATTCCAAAATGAGGAAATGTTATCAGTTAGTATCAGTAAGATAAGAGGCTTTCCTGAACAACCCCAAATCTTCATGATGTCAAATAATAAAGGTGTATGTATTGCTCATAGTATAAGCCCAAGGCAGGTCAGTGGGGAGGGAGAGGTGTTCTGTTACATTACAGAATGTTCTAGAATCTTTTTATGAGGCTACCATCTCAACACAATATTCAGGGTTTTTGCTGAAACAGCGGAAGTATAGTATCTCATGCAGGCAATCAAATGTTTCAGCTGGGAAGACACAAATGTATCATTTCCACCCACAGTCCATTGGCTAAAATGACTCATACAGCTCATCAAACAGCAGAGGCCCAGGAAATGTAATCCGCTCGTGTGCAGAAGGAGGGAAGAATCGGACAGAGGTGAACATTAGAAGTGTCTACCTACATCCTGAATCAGAAAGGCCTTGAAGCCTCTCCTGTCAGCATGGGTCACCTTTACACACCCCAAAGTGGCATCTCGCTGTGTTTGCAGTGCTCCTAGACTGGCCTGCAGGGTCCAGGCAGAGGCCTAATACTGCGGCCACAAGACCCTCTCACAAGCCAGCTGCCATCACCAGAGAGACGCAGGATGGGGCCTTCCACCCTCACCCTTGACTGCTCCTGGAGGCCCCACATCTAGCCTTTCCTTGACTCTGTCCACATAACTAAGTTTTCAAGAAGAAGAAGCAATTAGGGAGCATTTGCTGTATGGCTGGCTTTCCACTCTTTCTCCTTGGGAGGATACAGTGTGTGTGGGGTGGTGTCTGCAGGAGGACCTGTGGCCGCACACAGGGCAAGCCCCCAGTAAACCCTGGCTGAATGCAGTGGAGGAGAAAACTGCATAGCGTCTCCATAGCAGCCTTGCAGAGCTATGAATAATGATGGTGATTAGGAGATGGCACCATCCCACAGTCTTATGTTCAGTGTTTCAGTTTGTTGTTGCAATTATCCTATCAGGTAGATTTTATTGTCCCCTCTTTCCGGCTTCTAACTTCATCTTTCAGTCCAGACCAGAGCACTTCTATTATTGAGTCTTTTAGCCAAAACGTCTGTGGACAGCATTTTAACCCCAAGGCATCTCTTTAGCAGTAACATGTGAGTCACGCGGTAGGTAGGCTAGGTGGGGACCTTGTGACACCTTTAGGATCCAGCCAGAAGCTCCACCCATTGATCAGCGCGCTCTTTCTGAAAGGGCCGGACAGTCAGGCAGACAGCAGCAGCAATGCCATTAGGTCCGTGGGATCTTGCATCAGAAAGTCCTGGATTCGAATCCCATCTTACTGTGTGGCTTTGTTTCTTTTGACAGATGCTAAGTCTTAGATTCTTCATCCGCAAAATGGGAATTAAATCTACTGCAAAGGTTGTTGGAAGAGTTAAAATGGGATCATGAATGTAAAATGCATGTCATGATATAACACAAACAAAGAGAGCCCAGAGAAAAACAGAACCCTTTCCCTACAGCAGAGAACTGCACCAATTTTATTGAGCTCCTGTTCCAACTGGAGAGAGAAACTTCCTTGATTTATGCGTCTGAAAATAAAAGAGGTGCCAATTACAAGACGTTTACTACTGTTGATTAGTTCCGTGTTGCTGGAAACTAGGTCTGTCGAAAAGATAAACCGACACCACATCATTTCCACGTGGCTTTGGTGCATTCCTTTTCAGCCCTCCTTGCTGCTGTCTCCCTAAACACAAAATCTAACTAGCCCCTCTGGGGCCCAGCAATCTCCCACCCTTGCCCCGGGACCAAGGTGAGAGGCAGCCAGCCCCGACATTTCAAACTTTTCCGGCATGCCAAGCCTTAATACTTTTGTCTCTGGCTTAGCTTCTTTCCCTCCCACAAATAAACTTGGGGCTATTTTAGAAAGCTTTTGCCACAACAGCCTCTGAGTGCTAATGAGTGTGACTTCAGAAGAGAATTTTCCATTAGTAAGTAAGAAAAAAAAAAAAAGAAAAAAAATCACCTTGAAATGTAATAAGCAACATCAGGCCCTTGTCTCCTAACAATGCCCAGATTCAAAACTAAAGCTGCTTTTTGATTAGATGTTTCATTCAACAACTATGTCTTGAGTACCTACTATGTGCCAGGCATCAAGCTGGGTAATGCTGCGAATACGGGGGTGTGTCAGGGGGAGACCATGGCCCCTGCTCTCCAGGGGTTTATCATTTCACAGGACTGCACAAATAATGAAATATGGCTGAGGAAGAATGAGATACGCAGATCCGTGGGAAAGTCAGAGAAGGCTTCCTGGAGGAAAGAGGCAACTAGGATGGGCCTTGAGGGATGATAACAGATGGTGTCCCACAGCCTGGGTTCAAATCCCATCTCTGCTGATCACAGTTGTGTGACCAAGGCAAGTTACCTCTCTTTGCCTCCTTTTCCTCATTTGTAAAATGGGGACCAAAATAGTACCCATGCCAGTGGCTGTTGTGGTGACTAATTGAATACAAATAAAGTACAGGCCCTGCCACACAGAAGTACTCAATACAAGTAGCTATTAAATAGCTATTATCTGTTAAATGGGGCTAACAAATAGGGCTTACTTTGCTGCCAGGATAAAGGGAGAAAATTCCAGGAAAGCACTTAGAACAAGACCTAGCACATGGTAAGCACCAGATAATATTGCTCTTTAACATTACGGTGGTTGTAGTTGTTGGCAGCTGGGGGTAGGGAGGAGAGAAGGGCAGGCAGGACAAAGCATTAATTAGCTCCCCCTCCTCTCTTTCTGAGTTCCGGGCCCTCCATTTGGCCCCACGCCCTTGGCTGTCAAGTGTCGCCTCCAGATCCCCAGCCATGAATCCCCCCGGAAGCGGGAGCAAAGGGAAGGCAGATTCCGGCCGCTCTCCTCTGTTCTCAGTCAAATGTGCTGCTTTTCTGCCTGGCTTCACACATTGTAAAAGGCAGCCATGTTCAGATTGCTCAGTGTCCACACATCGGGCTCCTCCTGACCCGCTGTTCGCCTGCAGACGGGTTCGAAGCCCATTATTGTAACGGATTTGCTGTTGGGTAGAAGAAGGGGTTGTCCGCCTAATAAATCTTTGCCCCAGTGGATCGCATCCAATAGACCATCCTCCACACCGCGGTTTTGCTCTAACGGATTTGTTTAGTGATTTCTGAAAGACAGATAAGCTCCAATGAGTGCCCTAAGATAATATAGCAAGACACCATGAAGATGGAAAAAGAAACGCGGGACTTTTTTGGAGCAATAATTTGAGGGTTTTTTCCTTTTCTTTTCCTTTCTTGGTCCACCTTCTGAAAATGTTGTAATACCATCTTGCTGTTAGGTTAAAAAAACAAAGTGCTGCTAATGAGATGCATAGAAAAGTAAAAACATGTCATGCAAATTAGACACCTTTGGGGATTTTGAAAAACCTGTTTGAAGGGCTAATTAAGAAGCTATTAAAAATAATTAATAAGAATCTGCTTTCCCCAAATTCTTTTCAATTCAGAAGTATAAGTGATGCCATTTTTATTTCACTTTTTAAAATACATAAGTAGCAGGCCCCTCGTTTACCCGGACACATTTTTTTAAGCAACAGGTCCCTCGTTTACCTGGAAATACTTTTCAAAACCTTTAATGACTTTTTTCAAGGTAATCCCATTTGTCCCCTTCCTCCTGACATATTCCTTTTCTGCTTGAGTTGGTTCTTGCAGCAGATCGTTCAGCAAATGTGGTCAATGCACCATCGCAGGAGTGACTCTAAGTCTCACTGGGAGAAACTTGTTGTGAGTTACAGGAAATTAAAAAATTCCTGCAATACCAACCCACTTCTCAAAGTCAATCTGTGGTATCCCAGCATCCATTCGACTCTGAAGTCAGGCCAGAATGATTTTTGAAGAGTAATTTCCAGCCTTATAAGGGGTCACGTCATGTATTGAAGCCATATTTGCTTCTGTGTTTTGTAAATTTCGAACTCATTACTAAACCTTGTCTCTTATACCTTGTGTCTGGCTCTTACCTTGCCCTCATCAATCTGAGCCTTGAAAATCTAATGAAAAATGGCGAAACACATTTTGCATGTGGAAATGTGATAAAACACCAATTGTTAGGAACCTGAGGAGGAATCAGTTTTCGAGGATGGGCGGGGAGGCGGGCCACTGTTCTTAGAGCCAGCTCACTGCTAGGTCTCTGCAAGTCCCCAGGAATAAAGAGAAACAAACAGGATTTTCCCACTCTCCTCTGAGCCCCACTGTTCCCTGTCTTTGAGATAAGCCACAGGCCGTGTCTGTGCCACAAGCTTTCAAACCGTTCATGCTCTAAGAGCCAGGCTATAAGATGAGCACTGTAACATTTTCCTTATAGAAAGCAGAGGTCTCTGTGTTCTGCAGAACAATGTTACTCTTTACTTGTGTTCAAAGATAGTAGCTCAGTTAAGCGGTGAACACCTTGAGAATTTCACATGGTATCTCATAATGGACGGAGAAACTATATGCCTGGGTTCTGTGATTTTCTCCAAGGAAATCTATAGAGGACGGAGTGGCAGATAATCATGGTCTTTGGGGCATTACAAAGGTTGATGAAAACTGTGGGACCTTCTCCTAAACATACAGTCATGCACACACACACACATATGCACACACACACACAGCCTCTCTCTCGAGCTCTCATTCTTGTTCTCTCTTGCATCCCATTTTAGAAAGTCCACACTAAAAACCTTTGGTGCAAGTAAGCATCACACCACAGCTCCCTTCACCTGAATAGACAGGAGTCAGCTTGGAGAAATGGAAAAAACATGAACTTTGGAGGCAGGCTGACTCACATTTGCAAACCAGCTCTGCTGTTTCCTAGCTGTGTGGCCTTGGACGAGTCACTTGATCTCTCTGGGTCTTGGCTTTCTCATCTGCAAATGGTGACAATAATACCTACTTTTCAGGTTTGTGCTGAGAATGGGCAAAGGGCTCGGTAGATGGAGACTCATCTATTGGGTCAGATGGTTCTAGGCTCTGTTTTGGGAAGGAAGGGGTAGGTAGATCCACCAAGGGGGTTGAGGCAAATCAGTGCTTAGTGCTGGCCCAAAAACTCTGGATTCAGGCCTGGAACAGCTCTGTTCTTAACACTCAGCCTGACACCTCCTAATGAAATGTAAATGAGGGTTCTGACAAGCCTGGCATTTGCTTGGGAGAAAGGGTGTGAGCAGACAGCCACAGACAGGGCAGCTTCAGAGTGTGGCTTGGATCTGAAGCTGGCTGGTTTGCAGTGAGAGCACCTTGCTTTCTCTCCTGGGGGTAGCCCCAAGGTGGGGGGTTTTCACAAAGCCTGCCCTCTCCCTAGAGACAAGCTCTGCCCTCTTTTGGTCCACATGTCCCTCTGGATCTTCCCATGGGTGGTCATCACAGCTAAACGGCCTGGCGATCCAACAGGAAGTGGACACATCCCAACTTTGCAAGGTCAGCCTGGCCACCCTGGCTCCTGCCTCCCATGGACAAGTGAGTGGGGGTTGCTTGGAGAAAGCCCCTGCCTATGGCAGGCTTGGGACCTGTACTCCTGGCACCAGTGTAGGTGCAGCCTTCTCAAGCCCAGATGCCAAGAGGCCAAGGCCCATAAGTGACCTCCGTTAAGCACAGCTCTCCTAGGGGCGCCTGTCTGGCCACAGCTCCCTTCAAATGTAAAACAGATCCTGTCCTGGCTGGCCTGGAAGCACTTGGAATTCAAATGAAGGTGCTTCCATGACCTGTAGACACAGACACAGTGGGTACCAGCAAACAGCCCAGCTGTGCACATGTGATGGAGCACCCCACAGGCAGCCTCGAGGCAAGTCCGCTCCCCACTAGGCAGGGATGGTAAGACCCAGAGAGGTGAAGATGCATCTCTGAGATCACACAGCCAATTGGTTTAGGGCCAGGAGAGCTCAGAAATCATAACCTGACTCTCTGGGCCTCCAACCAGTGTCCCAAACTGCAGACCGACTCTTTCTTCTTCATTCAAAGAGAATGTTTCCCGAGTAACTATGTTGTGCCAGGCCCTGGGAAGCTAAATATGAGTGAGATCATTGTTATCCTTCCTGCCTCCCAGAGACGAGGGCAGATTTCCCCACAGAAGCAATGGCTGA
Organism: Pongo abelii; assembly: GCF_028885655.2. Lineage (NCBI taxonomy): Eukaryota > Metazoa > Chordata > Mammalia > Primates > Hominidae > Pongo > Pongo abelii. The sequence continues at coordinate 124,719,153 of NC_071993.2, read as the reverse complement.
GACAAGATCCAGAGCTTGAATGGGAGTAACTAGACCAGGAGGAGTGAAGAGTGTCCCTGGCAGAGTAAACAGCTCATACAAAGGCCCTGTGCCCAGAGGAACACATAGCAGGAACCGAAAGGAGAGAGTGGCTGAGGTTCAGTGAGCAGGTGGGAGACTGGGTCAGGTTGAATGTCTCCAGCAATTTCCATGTTGGGGTTCTGATAAAGCCAAAAACACTTATTTGCTAGCACTTCTCCCCAGTTTTAAAACTGTATAATTGAGAGAAAATGCAATCCTATACTTTTCATTCATTCATACTTAAGTCATTAAACATAATAGAATATATTAAAAACTGTTTGGTATCCACCACAGCTTTTTGTCCATTTTAGTAAGATTTTATTGTGTCTTTATCTCACAGTCTTCTCCAAGGATGAGGGAACTAGATGCCCAGAGTTACCAAGCAGGGCCAGAGGAGACCGGCCTAGACTGAGCCAGGCAAAGGAAGGGCTGGAGGAGGCCCGGGGCCTTTCTTCCCCTCCCCTAGCCCCAATAGCTGATGCCCCCATCACCTATCCTTTATGAAGCTCTGGATCTGGGGTTGCTTTTGAATGTTCAGGCCTTTCGGGGCTGCCTTCACAAGCTTTGCTCAGAGACAGTGCTGGCTGAGGCCAGCAAACTCCTTTCCCTCCTGCAAAGGTCACCTTCCTGGAGCAGGCTCAGGAAAACCACTGGGACCCCAGACAAGGAGCCCTGGGAGATAAGGAGCCCTCCCCTGGTTCTGCACTTGCCACTGCCAAAATAGGCTTCCAGCCCAGGCTGCCCAGGGCTGTGCCAGCCATGAGAGACAAACAGTCTGGAATAGACCCCTCCTACTATAACAGAGTCATCAGATCACCAGTTCTTCAGCCCACCAGCTCACTGGACTGTCCAGGATCTGCAGAGTGGTCTGCAGAATTTTTAGGGAAGGTTTGATGCTTGAGTCTCTTCTTCCTGCTCCTGTCTCTAGGTCTAGGACTATTGACTGCAGCCATTTGCCTTCAGAGACAAGGGCTGGGTCTGACATAGGGGAGGAGGGGGAGAAAATCTTGGGAAAGGTCCTCAGGAACTTGGCAAATCAGCTGGTCAAGGAATTGATTGTGCAGAAATGAGGTCATTGGGCTGAAAGGCCCTTTTTGCAACCTGGTTTTAGGGAACTGGCCTGGGGCTGTGGAGTGAACTGGGAGAGAGGGGTTTTGGAGTTGGGTGCCTGAGTTCAGATCTTGGTCTTGCTATTCACTCCTGAGACCAATTCATGTCTCAAAGCCTCAGTTTCTGCATGGTCAGGTGGAAAGTTGTCAAAACTGACCTTCCACACACAGCAGTAGGCAGGACCAATAATAAGCACTGTTGTAGTTTGGCTGTGTCCCCATCTAAATCTCATCTTGAATTGTAGTTCCCATAATTCCCATGAGTCATGGGAGGGACCTGGTGGGAGGTAATTTAATCATGGGGGCTGCTACCCTCATGCTGTTCTCATGATAGTGAGTGAGTTCTCACAAGATCCAATGCTTTTATAAGGGAGATGCTTTTATATGGGACTTTTCCTCATTTGCCCAGCACTTCTCTCTCCTGCCACCTTGTGAAGAAGAACGTGTTTGCTTCTCCTTCCGCCATGACTGTAAGTTCCCTGAGGCCTTTCCACCCATGCAGAATTGTGAATCAATTAAACCTTTTTCCTTTATAAATTACCGAGTCTTGGCCATTTCTTCATAGCAGCATGAAAACAGACTAATACAAGCACCAGTATGGCAAGACGGACAGTGTTCATTCTCATTGGCTGGTGCCCATGTGGTATCTGCCAATAAACATTCACGCAAACTGCTGGCTGTAGAGTCAAATAACATAACAGATGGGTACAGGGAAGCACGTGGCACAGAGGAGCACTCAACAAGTGGTGGCTTGGTTACATTGCCCAGGGCATTCTCACACACCCCAACAAGCTAAAGCTGCCCCCCACAATACACACCCAACCCCAACCCCATCAAAGTCGCAGAAAAGTGAGGCCAGGGGCTCAATGGACAACTAGGTTGACCTATTCCCAGAGACCCAAACATCCGGGGCTTTTACAGTGGCTCTTTGGAGCTGTCTGTCAGCAAGCAGCCCAGGAAGCTCACGTAGGTGCTTGTCTTTTTTCCCCATGACCCAGGGCTGGAGTGCGAAGACAAGGCCTCACAGGAAGCATGCCTTGTCCACCACCAGCACCCGCATCTCAGCTGAGCCAGTGGCGTTCTGTGTTCCTCAGCCTGTCTGGGACCTGGAGATTGTGGAAGCCACGCCGCCCAGGGGAGGAAACCCAGGCGGAGAATCGGAGGCATTCATAACTCTTCAAATGTATTTAGTGCTGCATTTTCAGACTTATTGTGGGTCAAAGGGGTTCAGTGAACTTGACTGCATGTTGTAAGGGATATTGTCTGCTATGGAAGAGAGATTCTCAAATTTGTGGATGGCCGAAAATTTCCTAGCATGAAGGTCTGCTATGATAAGCTCATTATTTTGTATTTAGGTCTGCAAGAGTAGGGATTGAAACTCACTTGGCTGTTTCCTCGCACTTAGCATAGAATGGGTGGTCAATAAATGTTTTTATATTAATAAATGAATGAATAAAAGAATTTGTTACCCATGAGAAAACCTAGCCCAGTATCCAGCCTGGGGTCAGGCCTGAGCAGAGGTCCCTCCACTGGGATGTCTCCCCAGAGCCCTGTAGCCATCACCAGGGAAGGGCCAGCCACATCCCATGCAGGATGGAATCTGGGATGGGGAAGGTCATTTGTGACCCACCCCTCTCTTCTACCCAGCACCAGAGATTCTAGTTTGTTCCTGGGTCCTCGGCGAGTTTGAGTTGGCTGCCTCCACCCACCAGGCTGCCTCCTGCCAAAGCCCAGATTGGCAGCCTAGCACCCAGGGAGCCACCCTTGCTGTGGCCTGGGTGTGTGGACACTGGCTTTCAGGCTACTGACTGCCCCTTGGGCCATGTCCCCCCTTGCCCAGCCTCTGCAAACCCCACTTTGCCGTAATGAGGACCCAGTCTGCCTGGGCTCCCCTCGCTCTTCACTCAGACCTCAAATGTCACTTTCTTCCTTACACCCTGGCCGAGATGGCTGCCCAAATCAACAAGCATGTGATCTGCAAACATGCTCATTTTGATCTTCTACACCACCTCTGAACTGCTGCAGAGGAGATGATGGGAAAGTGTTCCCTGAGGAGCTGTTCCAGCCTAATGCATCACATGTGCTGAGAGAGGCCAGGCCAGGCCAGACATTTGCAGCTCAGGTACCAGCCCTCCTGGGGTTCCCAGCTCCCATGCACCTCGGCTGAGCTGGGAAAGAAGAGGCTGGGAGGCTGGGCAGGGAGGACTCATCCCTCCCACCATAGCCACCAGAACACACAGATCACCCCCTCTGTGCTACTCCATGGCTGGAGGACATTTTCTGGCAGTTCCTGGTGGATTCAAATTTGCACACAGAATAGCATCTCTTTCCCACATCCAAGCCCAAGACAGGAGATGTTGAAGGTGTCCAGCCCCGTGGACTTAACACAAAGCCCCCAGCCATTGAGTTTAAGTTTAAAATAACGCTATTTCAAAGTTGTGTGAAAGGCAGCATTTTGCATCTTTTACCAGAAGCACAAATGTGTACAGGAAACAGGAAATAGACTTCTATGTGCAAAAAAGCACCTACAATGTGTCAGGCCCTGGAAGTCACAGAGATCTGGTGGGGAGAGTTAGCCACTAGGGTTAGTAGCAGATACAGTGGAAAAACTAACAGTGCAGTGGAAAAAGAACAGGCTTTCAAGTCAGAGAGGCTGCAATCTACTGCTGATCAGCTGGGTAACCTTAGGCCAGTTTCTTAACCTGTCTGAGACTGTTCCCTCACAGATTAGACAGCCATAATTGCAGCTTCCTTACAGCAAATGAGATGATTCATGTAAAGTACTGAGAGCAGTGCTTGGTGCATAGAAGGTGCGTGTAATAACTGCCCCCTGCCACCCCAGCTCACTTTGACTCTGACCATTCTCAGCCACTGGTCATGACCTTGGGCTATCCCAGATGCATCTGGAACCCTGGATTTATTGTTCTCTCCTGAGGCTGATTCACGTCTCAGAGCCTCAGTTTTCACCTGATCAAGTGGAAAATTTTCAAAGCTGACCTTCCCCACACAGTGGGAGGCAGGGCTGATAATAGACACCAATATGGCAAGAGAGACAGTGTTCTCTATCAGGGAGAAGTGAAGGACTTATGTCTCAGATAAGTCTTTGGTTCCTTGGGTCTTCAAGGCTTGTCCTGTTAAAAACAATGCCCATAGCCTAATAAAGCAGGACATCCGCTTTCCCAAGCCCCCAGGGACTTTACTTCCCTCCCGCTGGTCCACCTGTTAGCTTGCATGAGTTCTAGGCCACTTCTCTGCCTCCACGGGAAATGGCCCTCCAGCCCATCAGTGATTTGAAGAGACCCTTTGGGGCTGCAGTGCCTTCCTTTCTGCTGGACCCCAGCTGTGACCAAGTGGCCAAGTGGCCGGGTGGGGGCCACTGTGAGAACCATGTGAGAGAGTGAGATGCCTGCCTTCCCACCCTGAGAACACAGACAGCAGGGAGGGGAAAGTAGGCTCTCTGCCACACTCCTGGCCATGTGGCCCTCTCCACAGGGGCAATGACCAGATTCTGCCTATGGTGGCCAGGAATGCCCTGGAGATAGGGCCTGGCCCTCTTTACAAACATTGCCAGGGTGCAGAAAAGTGACACCAGGAGAAACTGGGGAGGGAGAACCTGTGGGCCCATTCCAGGCAGCCTGGGGCACTAGGAAGGCCACACTGAGACTCCTGGTCTACCAGGTACCAATCATGAGGTCTTGAGCAGTTTGCCTCACCTCCTTGAGCCTCAGTTTCTGCATCTGCAAAATGTATCTCATTGTGCCCCATTCCTGGTGTTGACAAGAAGATCCACTGAGAAAATGGACATGAGGGCGCTTTGTCAGTGGCGGCCCACTCTACCAGGGTGCGAGATACACTTACATCAAGGGGTCTTCTCAGTCACCACTTCTGTCCCATGTCCCCAACCTCCATATCCACTTGTACCCAGGACATGTCCCTCTGGATGTCCCACAGACTCCTCCAAGCTGCACACTGAGAACTGAACTCATCATCTTCGCCTGGCCTGCCCCCATCCTGCACCCCTAATAGGGGGATTGGCAACATCATCTCCCCTGAGCCCCAAGCTCCAAATCCCTAGCCTAATCCAGGTCTCCCTCCTTACCAACCTCTCTCTGGGCTTCAGCTGACGATCGGATGCTTTGTCACCTAACCTCCTGCTCATCTCCAGAATTGTTTGCTCCTCACCATCCCCAGGGTGCCACCTCAGTCTGGGTTCTAGTCACCACTCTCCTGGACTGGTGCCAAAGCCCCTGACTGGTTTTCCAGCCTCTGGCAAGACACCCTCTAGGCCAGCGTCCACAGAACTGTATGGTGGACACATTCTTAATCATAAACAACACTGGTGATAATAATCATTACAGGCAATAATAATATAGGCAAGTCCTTTGTCTACATTAGCTCACTTAAGCCCCCAGTAACTCTGCAAGGAAGTGCTATTATCATCCCCGTTTTCCAGGTGAGAAAACTGAGGCACAGGGTGCTGAGGCCACACAGGAGTGAACAGCAGCAGTGAGGTATGAAGACAGGCAGTCTGGCTTCAGCCTCCCTTACTTAGTAAACTCAGTGGGTTTCTTCGTAATCAGTCACAGGATAAACTTGGCATGGGAACACAGCCCTTCACAACCTCGTGCACCCTCAAAATGCTCTCATCAATCAATCTCCCCACAGCCAGGGCTCCAGCCAGGCCAAAGACATGAAGCCCACTGCTGAGCACAGCCGATGCTTTGACGCCTCTGAGCTTTTGTGCGTGCTATTTCCTCTGCCTCAGACGCCTTTTCTACTCCCATCTTTCCCCTTCAAGACAGCTCCAGGAAGCCTTCCCTGACCTCCCAACCTACCCCACCCACACACCCTCTGCTGTCCCTGCACAGCACCCACTACATGATATGGCAGTTTTCTCTGCAGCTGTCTCCCCCATTAAACCAGGAGCTCTCAAGAGCAAAGATCGTGTCTTTTAATCTCTCTGTTGTCTGCTTCTTGCATAGGGAGTGATAGAGTTTGGATGTTTGACCTGGGTCAAATCTCATGTTGAGTTGTAATTCCCGATGTTGGAGGTGGGGCCTGGTGGGAGGGGTTTGGACCATGCGGGCAGATCCCTCATAAATGGCTTGGGTCATCTCCTAGTGATGAGTTCACAGGCAATCTGATAGTTTAAGAGTGTATGGCACCTGCCCCCACCTTCTCTCTTTCTCTCTCTCTCTCTCTCTTGCTTACCTGCTCCTGCTTTTGCCATGTGACATGCCTGTTCCCACTTTGCCTTCTGCCATAAGTAAAAGCTCCCTGAGGCCTCCCCAGAAGCAGAGCAGATGGCATCTCTATGCTCCTGTATAGCCTGCAGAACCTTGAGTCAATTAAACCTCTTTTCTTTGTAAATTACACAGTCTCAGGTATTGCTTTATACCCATGCAAGAATGCCCTAATACGGGGAATGAATGAATGAACAGGAGATTTTGTTTATTTCAAAATGTAATAGGATTTTGAATCAGATAATAAAGCAGGGGCTTTGATTCTGACTGCTCTGGATTCAAATTCCAGCTCCATTACTTATTAGCTGTGTGATATTAGGCAACTTAACCTCTCTGAGCCTCAGTTTCTTCCTCTGTAAAATACAGGGGAAAGCATAACTCCTTCAAGGGGTTGCCCTGAGGATTAAATGAAACGAAGTTAATAAAGTGTCGAGCATATGGGCCTTGCAATGATGATGATGATGATTAAGCTCATCACATCTGCACGGGCTATTATCTTCACTGCACAGCCAGGGCACCGCTGAGCCCATCTTCCCTAAGGCTCTCACTCCTTCCTGCTCCTCACACGATCAAGCAGAGCAGTGCCTTCCCACCACAGGACTTTTGCATGTGCTGTTCCTGTGGAAGGGATGCTCTTCCCTCCACTGTGCCCATAGTTGGCTCCATCTCATCTTTTAGGCCCAGGCATAGATGTCACCTCCTCAGGGTCTGTCTTCTCAACCACTCTATAAGAACAGCTGTCCCTGCACTCTCTACCCCACTATTGTCCATCTCAACTTCTGTTGGTTTTCCCCATAACAATGCAAGAATGCGTAACTATTTTGTGCATTTTTTCAGCCCTTGTTAGCCCCAAGATGACAGCAGCACAGCCGTCGTCTTCACTGCTGACAGTGCAAAGCTCAATAGGTAATGTTGAGTGAATGTTGAATGAATAAACTATTTAGGCTCCATTCAGCAGAGCAAAGGAAAGGTGTGGGAATTTGCAGCCAAAGCCCCATCCCTGGCAGATGGAAGCAAGACCTCCTCCCTTTCCCCGAAGCCTCAGCAAGGCCGCACCTGGCTGCCTGCAGCCCATGGTGCTCAGAACCAGCTCACCAGAGACAGATTGGAGGGAGTTCAGAGGAGCGGGCCTGGCAGGATTAAGGGGAGGGAGATGGTGATTTATAAAGAAAGACAAAAGGGCCCAGCTTCATAAGGCCAGGCTGCAGGATATTTCGATTACAGCCTCCAAATGTTGGCAAGGTGTGTGTGCCAGGGGAGGAGGGATGGATGACTCTCCCACAGAGGTGCAGAGGCCGGCACAGGGGACACGCAAGGAAACTTCAAGTGACTCTGCAGGCCTAAGGTGGAGTGGGAACCCATGGCCAAAGCAAGGAAACTGCCAGCATCAAGGGACAAGCTCACCTCACCCAGGCAACTCATTCTGGAGGGCCTCTAGGAGTTCATACAGCAGAAAGCAACAGAAGAGACTCTTTCCAGAAACCAGAAGAGAAAACCTGTCCCCTCAGTAAGACCACTTTGCCAGTCATCTGAGAAGGAAGATGCCTCAGACCAGCGATTGGCAAACTATGGCCGGCAGCGTAAAATCTAGCCCACTGTCTATATTTGTAAATAAAGTTTTATTAGAACACAGCTGAGCCTATTCATTTAAGTGTTTTCTATGGCTGCTTTTGTGCTACGACTTCAGGGCTGAACAGTTGTAACAGAGACTGTATGACTTGCAAACTCTAAATATTTACTATCTGGCCCTTTACAGACACAGTTTGCAGTGCCTGTTTTAGACCATGGATTCTCAGGTAATGTGCATATCCCTCTAAAAGGGGAAACAAATATCCACATGGCCCCATCTTTGTCTTAAATTATTTTATTGTAATGTTATTTAAATAGATGCATACATATAATTAGGTATAATCATCTTAGGCTTTTAGCTCTTACACCACTAGAAAACAAAAAAGATTCTTGGATTCAATGCCTGCAGAATGACAAAAACATTAAAATTAAAATTAACAGCATTAAAATAACACAACTGGTGATGCTTTTGCTGAAGAGGCATTGCTACTTGGAGCACAGGTGACCTCTAGATACAGATTTGTTTACATTTAGCAAGGTCAGTACCAACAGAGTGCTGTGTGATGACACAATTCTCCCACTCGGTTTCTCCCTTCTAACTGTTGCAAACACTTTCATTCACACAGAAAGCCATGACATCATGGGCCTTCAGTGGATACAAATACTCACTCAACACATCTGTGCTTTCTCTCACCAGCCTGTGAGAATTAAAGTGTGTTTGATTGCCCTAGCATCTCATGATACAATTAAAACTTGGACACTAAAATCTTATGTCCATACCCAGGTATAAAGTGACCAGCCAGCCAAGCCAGAAAATATTTACATCCATTTTTTTTGAATTATCAATAAAATAATAATGGAATTTAAAAAAAAATCTTAGAGGATTTGTCCAACGGTTTGAGGATCCTGGTTTGAAAAGCAGAGATCTAGCCCACCGTTCACCTTTTCCAGATGGGAAAACTAAGTCCCACAGAAGGAATGTGACTTGCCAGGATCACAATGGGAGCTGGGGCTGAAGCCAGAGTTGAATGCAGGTGCTTCTCAGCCCAAGGGTGAGCTCCCAAGAGCCCCCAAGAACAGCTGGCCAGAGATGCCATCTGGGAAGCAGAATTTTCCCAGTTGGGATCCAGGAGGGGTCACTAGCCAGAGCCACTAACAATGATGTAAATGGCTTCTTCCAGAGTGGGGAGGGCAGCTGTGCCCTCCAGACACTATGACAAACAACTGAAGTCAGCATCGTGGAGGCACACAGTGGAGGCCCACGGGCAGGCTGGAACAACAGCTCCTGAGAGCCTCACCAGAGATGAAGAAGTACAAGCAACAGCAATGGGCCCCTGCAGCAGCAGAGGCCTCTGACCCCAGAGACTATCATTGGAACCCACCTGAGCTCAAAAGTTAAGGCAAGTCTTCACTGCCCAGGAAATTGCTCATGCAGAGGGATCAGACGGCTGCCACTGGACAGCTGGAGGCCCCAGATTCCCAAACATGGTCATGGCAGCTGCTTGTTCATCTGGAGAATCCAGCTCTGAGGAAGCCAAGCCTTGAGGGAGACATGTGAGCGACTCAACTGGCCCCAGGCTTTGCAGGGGTGCCGCACCTGTTCTGGAGGCTGCTCTAGCCCAGGACTGCCTCACTCTGTACTGGGAGCAAACCCACAGCAGCAGCTTTTCAGGACAGAAAAAAGTTTTATGCACATCCATCTCCTACATAAAATGCATATTCAAAGGCTTGTGACTGGGTGGTTCAGACTAAATGGGAATATAAGATACTCCAGAATATTCAGTACATTTTGAGTAAAGGGCCAGATAGTAAATATTTTAGGCTTTGTATCTTGGGCTTTAAAAAAAATTGTTTAAAAAATGTAAAAAACATTCTTAGCTCACATGCTGTACAAATACAAGCTGCAGGCTGAATTGGACACACAGACAGTAGTTTGCCAACCCCTGTTCTAGAATATCACTAACTCAAAACATTCCCTACAAGATCAACTGGTCTTCCCATGGAACTATAAATGCCCACGGATCAATGATGTTCTCACTCTCATACTCACACACACAGAGACACACACTTGGACACAGACATCTTCACAAACACACTCAAAGCTTCCACTGGGGCAAAAATACATTCTCTGAAAATAATTTCTTGAATTTGCAGAGCACACACATGCTCTAAAGTTTGTTCAGGGTCTGTGTGTCATGTGCAAACCCACAGCATCCAGGGTTGAGAAGCTGTAAGTGACTATTCCTGTGGGTATGTAAGGCACAAGAGGAGATCAGAGATCTAGTCTGCCCATGATCTAGTCTGAAGTCTCCAAAGTGTTCCTTAAAGCCACAGGGCCTTTGGAGAGGCACCTCTAGGGGTCAGCTCTTCAGGCTGCCACACTTAACCCAAATAAGCTGTCCCACCTTTAACCTTGTAGATACTGAATTTTCATCGAAGATTTCATCTGAAAGTCTCATTTTATGGCAAAACAGTGGGGGGGGGGGGGCGGTGTTAAAAACTAGTGCCTAGCCAGGCGCAGTGGCTCACGCCTGTAATCCCAGCACTTTGGGAGGCTGAGGTGGGTAGATCATGAGGTCAGGAGTTCAAGACGAGCCTGACCAACATGGTGAAACCCCGTCTCTATTAAAAATACAAAAATTAGCCGGGTGTGATGGTGGGCACCTGTAATCCCAGCTACTTGGGAGGCTGAGGCTGAGGCAGAAGAATCGCTTGAACCTGAGAGGCGGAGGTTGCAGTGAGCCGAGATTGCGCCACTGTACTCCAGCCTGGGTGACAGAGACTCCGTCTCAAAAAAAGAAAAAAAACAAAACAAAACAAAACAAAACTAGTGCCTAGCCAATTGCTTTATATCTGGCCCCTCTAAAAGTTCTGGTAAGATTAGCCCATATACCTGCCTACCTATTAAATGGAGGAGAAGCAGCCATCATCAGACCAGGCAGGTGCTCTCTGGTTTGCCACAGTCACCACCACTCCCTCTTGCCCTGTACCTACCTGCTTTACTAATTAATAGTACCTGCCTGGCCCCTGGAAGCATTTTATTTTGTGACTCTTACTCAATACTGTTTCAGCTGCCATAAAATGAAGCTCTGCTCCCTGAAGGGCTGAAGTGGTTCATTTAGCAAAGTCACCACTAAACTCAACCAGAGGTACTTAACAATTCCTTGAGATCCAGAATTCTGGCCTACCTGCAGCCGCCACAGCCCACAGGTCTTAGGTAACCCTTGACTGATTTTGATTTTTTTTTTTAATGTTATGGATTTATTTATATCCCGCTACATTCCAAAAGTATTTGAGGCAGCTTGTAAATATGCATACAGCACAATAAAATTTTAAAATAGATAAAGAAATCTGAGAGAAGGAAAATCAGATAAGAATAGCAGGATGAGGCCAGAGGAAAAGTTAGGACATGAAAATGCAAGTCAAAACGGTCTGCCCAGTTCTTAATGGTAAGCAGAGATTTTTAAGTTAGGATGGCTAATGGAAGCTGCATAGAGAACCTCCCTCCCCAAATAGCTAAAGAAATTGAATTTAAAAATAAAAAAAATAGGCCAGGTGCAGTGGCTCATGCCTGCAATCCTAGCACTTTGGGAGGCCAAGACAGCAGATCACACAAGCTCAGGAGTTCAAGACCAGCCTGGGCAACATGGTGAAACCCCATCCGTACTAAAAATACAAAAATTAGCCAGACATGGTGACACATGTCTGTGGTCTCAGCTACTTGGAAGGCTAAGGCAGGAGGATTGCTTGAGACCAGGAGACAGAGGTTGCAGTGAGCCAAGATCGTGCCACTGCACTCCACCCTGGGTGACAGAGGAAGACTCTGTCTCAAAAATAAATAAATAAATAGAAATTGAAATACAGCAAAAAAGGACAGAGGCACAGCACAAAGCTTCAAAAGCATCAGCCAAGGAAAGAAAAGGAAAATTATGGAGCAGAGCAAAATGATTCAATGCAGCAATGTGTCCATCCCCACTCCCAATCCCCCAGGAGCCATGTTGGGGGGTCAACAAAATCCTAGCTATTCTCACTAATACCCTGGGATCTGGAGTGAAGCTGGCCACAGCTTTCTCACCATTGACCAGGGATTAGTGAAAACTGCTGGGGGAAACAGGAAAACTGAGGACAGGATCAGGGCCGTTACTCTCTCAGATAGAAGTGAGCATTCCGGGTCCACATGGTGATTAGAGAAACCATCTAAAGCCAAGAGTATGCCATGGGAAAGGTCAACACTCCTCCACTGGGTGTGATGAGCCCAAGAGTGGATATTAAACAAAAGTCCAGAAGTGAAAGTCTAACATAGACACTTGCTTTATTGGAGCTATTCGGGACAAAAATACGCAACTACAACATGAAACATCAGTCCTCAAAATGTGGCAAATGATATGAGCACCCACAAAAAAACAGTATGCAGATGTTTATAGAAGCTTTTTCTATAATCATCCAAAACTGGAAATAATGGAAGTGTCCCTCACCTGGTGAGTGGATAAACACACTGTGGTACATCCAGATAACGGAATCATACTCAGCAACAAAAAGAAAAAACTATTGATTCGTGCAATACCACAGATGAAGTGAAAGCGTCCAGACTCAAAAGGCGACATACTATATGATTCCACTGATACAACATTCTGGAAAAAACAAAACTCTAAGGACAAGAAATACATCAGAGGTTGCCGGGACTTGGAGGTCGTGGAGATCGACTACAAAGGTACATGAGGGAACTTTGTGGAATGATGTAAACAGTGAATATCCTGATTGTGGTGGCAGTTACACATCTGAGCACACTTGCCAATATTGATAGAAGTGAACATCTGGGGAAGGATGGATTTTACTCTATGTAAATCATACCTGGTTTAAAAAAAATACTGTAGCAAAGGAGGGAAAAAATAATCAAAGCATCCTCAAGTACAATGGAAAGAAAGTCAAGAAGCTAAACACACTCCATTAGATCAAAATAAATGTCTGGAGAAAGCTGCTTAAGCACAAATTAAATGAAAAGAGATGGTTCAGCAACTAAGCGACTCAGAGCTTCGAGCTGACGGCCACTCCCCCTGAAAGGGAAAAGAAACAGCAAGTGAAAGATAGATATGACTGAACGATGGAAGAAACGTGAACTAAAGTACACAAGAAAAATTTTACAAGCACATTAGCTGAAGAAAAATGCAGTAAGAACATGAATCCAATTTTTAAAAAGAGCCCCAAATGACCACTCTACCCCACCAGAAAGGCTAAAATCAAAAAGACTGACAACACCACATGTTGCTAAGGATATGGAGCAACTATTTAACAGAACCTTCAAACATTGCTGGTGATAATATAAGATAATACAAAAATTGGAGAAAAGTTCTGGCAGTGTCTTATAAAACTAAACATATACCTACTCTATGACCTAACAATTCCAATTTTAGGCATTTATCCAAGAGAAATGAACAAAAGGTTTGCACAAAAATGTTCCCAGCAGCTTTATTCATAATGGTCAAAACCTGGAAACATCCCAGATGTCCAGCAACAAGAGAATGGAAGAATAAACAATGGTATACTCATGCAATGGAAAACTACTAAGCAATAAAAAGAAGCAAATTACCGATAAAGACAACAATAAAGACGAATTTCAAAAACATTATGCTGAGGGAAAGAAGTCTTACACAAAAAGAGTATGCATTATATGATTCCATTTATGTGGGGCTCAAGAACAAGCAAGACTAATCTATGGTGGAAAAAAATCAGAATGGTCGTTGTCTCTGGATAGGGGCTGGAAATGAGCTGAACAGGGACACCAGGGAGTTTCCAACGCAGTGGTCTATAGTTTGACAGTGACTTGGAGCACACAGTGGATGTATTTGCTAAAGTTCATCAAATGTACACTTAAGATTTGTGCATTTAATGATACATAAATTTTACCTCAAAAGAAAATGTGATAGATATGTGATAAAACAAGTAGAGTTAATTGTTAGTACAAAAATCTAAGTAATGCATACATGGTTGTTTGCTATAAAAATCTTTCAATGTTGCTGTATGTTTGAAATTTTTGCGATAAATTTGTTGGGGAAACTTATCAAATGACATACTCAAGATGTGTGGCATTTTGTTGTATGCAAATTTCACATCAAGGGGAAAAAATAAAAAACTGTAAATAAAAGTTAAACTCCAATTAGTGATTTTTTTTTTTTTTTTTTTTTTTTTTTTTTTTTTTTTTTTTTTTTGAGACAGGGTCTGGCTCTGTCGCCCAGGCTGGAGTTCAGTAGTGCGATCACAGCTCACTGCAGGCTTTGCCCTCCTGGGCTCAGTGGATCCTCCCACTTCAGCCTCCCAAGTAGCTAGGACCACAGGTACACAAAACCATGCCCAGCTAATTTTTATATTTTTAATAGAGACAGGCTTTTGCCATGTTGCCCAAGCTGGTCTCAAACTCCTGGACTCAAGCCATCCACCTGCCTCAGTCTCCCAAAGAGCTGGGATATAGGCGTGAGGCATTGCACCGGGTCCAGTTAGTGATATTCTTGCTGAAGTATCTAGAGGGATATGTACCAATGTCACCCCCTTGCCTTTGAAACCTAGCAAAAAATATGATGGCTAGAGGGATTGAAGGACTAGTTGTTAACAGATACATGGTGAAGCAAGTAGAGTAAAATGTGAATTGTAGAACATGGGTGGTGGGTATATGGGTATCCACTATCAATTCTTTCACCTTTTGTATATCTTTGAAACTGTCATAATAAAATGATGAGAGGAGTGAGAAAATGACATAGTGAAAGGAAAATGGAGATTACAAACAAAAGAAAATAAATTGTGGACCAAACAGTGTTTAAAAATAAATAACATCATTAAAATCAGCAAGAACAACACAGATATAGCTGAAAATCGAATTACTGGCATAAAGGAAAGGCCTAGATAATCACAAAGAAATAGATGAAAAAGACAAAGAAACCAGAACAAAGAGAATTCAACACAAGGTAATTAGTGTCCCAGACATAGAGAAACAACAAAAGGCAGGGAAAAAGTATTGACTAGAAATGAATTGAATGATACGATACGGCACTGTCTGAGAAGGAAGAACTGAATCCATAACACATAATATTCCAGAAGAAATAATCTCATTCAGTAAGTCCGACATCATGATATGTTCTAATTATGTAATTTAACTTAAATGAAAATGTAACAGTTTCTCAAGAATTCAGGTATGGAAAGCCTATGATCATCAAGAAAGGAGAGGGTCAGGCTGCCCTCAGGCCTAAGGCAACATTCCTCTTCCGAGACAATGGAGCAAGGATACCCTCATTTAAAGGGAGAAGGAAATCAAGAGTACCACAGGCAGCCAAGGTTCTGGTCTCATAGAAAGGCAACAAACAGACATTCTCAGACATGAAGGTAAGTACAAAACAGACATTTTAAAAACTCAGTGAATACAGTGTCTTCTTGACAAAACTACTTGCCCATGAAACCAGCTAATTAAGAGAAAAATGGAAATCGAGATTTCAGTAGTGGAGAAGGGGTGGTAAAATGGCCAGTAGTAACAATAGAATCTATTTAAACATAGAATTAATACCAAACTATTGTGTGAACTGTGAACATTTTATAACTCCTCAAAGAAGGGTGTGGGAGGTGTGAGGTGCTCAGTTCCTCATCTTTCACAGCAAGGGGGTGGCTGAGAGTATCTGACAGTGAAACAACGCATCTAGAAAAACATCATTACCCCAACCTCAATGTTCTCTCCACAGTCTCCTGTCTTAACCTTAGACCTTTTAGAAGAGAATATATCTTGTGGTGAAAAGTTCAACAGTTCATTCCACTTGCCTTTAGCTTCTTTTTCTTCTTTGAAATTTAAGTAAAATCAACTTCAAGTCTTTATGTTAAAAGTAACAAGCATCATTCATATGATTTGTTTTTCACAAATGGACTTCCACACATTATCTATCAATCTATCTATCTATTGATTGATTGATTGATTGATTGATGGAGCGAGAGACAGAGAAAGAAGATAAGTAGAGAGGTAGATATAGATAAGTAATTAGATAGATAGATAGATAGATAGATAGATAGATAGATACATAGACAGACAGATAGATGGAAGTCCATTCATGAATATTGACATATATGGAAAAGTGCATGTGTGTATATGTGTGTGTGTCTCCACAAATGGAGAGACAGAAAATAATATCTGTAATATTTTTACCTAATGGTAATATTTGGAGTGATTTTTAAACCTAAACTTTCTTTTCATACATTGTTGCACTGTTGAAAATTTTTAATTATTATTATATTTATATTTATAAAAATCAACAAACTGATTTTTACTCTTTAAAATATGTTAGGAAAACACTCAGCTCGGAGCTTCCTAGCAGCCAAAGAAAAAAGGGAAACTACAATCAATGACAGTCTAACTATGCATGGTATCCACCAGATGAAACACAAACCAACCCAAGGAGAGCACAGCAGTTTCTCAGAGGAGACATGACTTTTCCAGGCCCTGAGGTCTGATGGAGGAGACGCTGACTGGTGTGGAGTGTGGCTTCCTCACCACCTGTCTTCAGTAATCCGGCAAAGGGTTGGATGGTGGTCCTCATTACACCACTTCAGGCTTTCCAAGAGCATGAGAGAATATGTGCTCATCTGTCCCAGCTAGGGGAAAGCACCAGGTGGCTATTACCTGTGGCCTCTGGCTAGGAAGCTGGACCCTTCTCTAAGACTTATTCCCACCAGCCAGTGATTTTCCATGGAGGTGGGATAGGTTGTGGTGGGGCCACATGAGGGAAGGGCCCATCTTTTCCCTTCCTCCTGACCCTAATACATACACTCTAACCTCCAGTCATGAAAGCTCCCACACAGTTCTCATACTGATTGCTACCATTTCCTCTTAACTAGAAAATACTTCAAACTGTTACCAATGTCTGACACCAGAATGACCTTCCTCATCATCCAGGGGTCAGCTTACATGCCACCTCCTCCAAGGAACCTTCCCTGAGCCCAGCAAGGAGAGGGATGGAATCAGGAGCCCAGTGAAGGACTAAACTTAGAGAAGGAGGTGGAGGAGGAGGACCCTCCAAGGATGAGGGGATGACACTCAGACAAACTGAGGCACCTTGAGAGGAAAGTTGGGGGTTAGGAGCCCACATCTGTGGCCTGGCTCCTCTCAGTAAAGAAAAGGCAGGAACCCTCTTCCCAGAATGGCACAGTCAAAATGGTCCTCCAACCTTGAGACTGGAGAGAAATCACAGAGCTGAGGGAGAGCTGTTTAGGGGTTCTCCACAGGCTTCTAGTCTTGGGGGAAGAGGAAATTTACACAGGCATCACACCTATGGAGCCCCATGGCAATTCCTGGGGCAGTGGGGTGGGGCAGGGCGGGAGGAGCGAGAATCTGAGCCTTAGTTCCCAATCTGTAAAATATGGCAAATATCTCATGCCCAGCTACTCCATAGGAAGGCTGTGAAAGTCAAATGGGGTAAAGAATGAGCTTCATGTACAAACCATATAATGGTCCTAAAATATGAAGGATAGAACTATTATTGCCCCTTGAACCTATGCATAAATATTGGGATAGATCCACAGATCCTTTGAGCTTCTTTTTAACAGCATTTTGGGAGCTTAAAGAAAATTTTTATCATAAACTGGGGAACAAGAAATAGTACTTTTTTTTTTGGTTCTCTCATATGTCCACCTACAATAAATTGTACTCTAAGAAAAAATAATATACAATAAAGTAAAATCTACCAGCACCAGATGAACTGAAATAACTCAATTATAAGGCTAGCCCATGATATCATTTACAACTGCATGTCATTATTGTCATCCCAGGTAACTAGAAGTAAGACTCTTAAAAAGATGGCCTATAGGATATCCTATCTCTCTCTCTCTCTCTCTCTCTGTTCATTCCCTTTCATCTGGGCTTGTTCTTGTGACTTACTTTGACCAATGGGACATTAGCAATCATGACATAAGTAGTGTCTTTTAAAAATGATTGCACATTGAGAGATTTCTCCCTTGTTGCTCTTGGAACCCTGTAACTGCCATGCGGGCAAACCTGGGCTAGCATTTTGGAAGATGAGGGATCACATGGGAGAAGCCTCTATTATCTCAGTCATCTCAGATGATGCCATCATAACATGCCAGCCCCAGCCAACATACTACCTGACTGCAGAGACATGAGTAAGCCCAGCCAAGATCAGCCCAGCCCAGCAAAGACCAGAAGAACCACCCAGCTGAGCTCGGTCCAATTGCTGACCTACAGAATTGTTACCTAAATAAGCAATTTAAGCCATTAAATTGCTGCAGTTTGACATGCAGCAAAAGTTAACTATATATCGTGGTATCCCAGAATGAGTCAGGAGACTGGGACCCTGTTCCTAACTCATTGTGTGTCCTTTGGTAAGTCACTAAACCTTTCTGGTGCCTAGTTTCTTCCACTAAAAATGAGGACAGTAAATTAAATGATCATTAAAGGCCCCTTCTAGTTCTGTCTCATTCTGTGATACTAAATCTTATTAACAAAAAATCATGAATGTGGTAAAATTTTATGAACCAGCTGAAGCATAGCACAGTATCTGGGGCTTTTTTTTTTATGTGCCTAAATGTCAAGCTCTGAGATTTAGCTACCTGACGAGGGAGAACAAATATAAAATGCTTCATCAGTTTTCTAATGATGATGCTGGATTCTGGGCTAAAATATGAAGTTGAAAAATGCTGACCAGAAAGAAACTGTAACTGATGCTGGCATGTAAAGAAAGGAAATTACTGTCAACATCTAAATCCAGAAAGAGCTTTCTGCTGGGATGTAAAGCCTTCAGAAAATGCAGGAGCAGAGCAGGGGCTAGGCCTTTCGGAAAAGAAATCTCCCAGATCTTAATGAGAAGAAAAACCTTAGCGAACCTCAAGAATTTGCTCAACTCCCACATTCAAACTTCTACCTATCTGGAAACTGATCCAACAACTTATTTTTCGAAAGTCAGTAAGAAGAAAAATTAAAACATGTGTAGCATATATATATTTTCTTTGTTTTCTTAAATGATCAAACTAGATCATAATGAACATCTAACCGCTCTCTGGAAGGAGCTGTAATTTCATGAAAGTGAAGGTATACACTAGCCAAGAGGGTTGTTGCTTTTCTAACCCAGAATCAGTGCTAAGGAGGACCCAGAGACTGATGATGCTGGTGCATTCCACGTTGCAGTGGCTGAGGTAGAGGGTTACTATTCCAGAAATGAGTCATTAACATGAGTCATTTCACAAACTGGGGTGTGTAAACCCCTGTGTTACTGCCTGAGAGCACACAAGCCTGACTCACTTGAAGGGTTTCTTTTTCCTTTTTTTTTTTTTGAGGAGGCAGTATTTTTATATAAAAGTAAACCTGAGCACATCTTGAAATCAAATGCAAAATGATGTACATTAATTTTCCAATAAAACATCAAAGAAGTGTCCTCCTTCCAGCACGTGTCTTCAGGGGTACATGGCTACTCTCATCTGTCATGAGGGTTACTTGTGTGGCCAAGAGTGAGAGGCCCAGTATTAGGTAATCTCCAGGGGCTAAAATGTCCCCAAAGCAAGCCACTTTGAGTGACATTTTCCAAGTAAAGAAAATTACCCAAGGCACCGCATTTCTTCTGAGAGATTGTCTAGGGCCACAATATTGGTTCATTATATACAGCTTCCTAGGCTTGTCTCTTAGAGACAGGCCTGAAGCCACCAAGCTCCCAAAACCATGCAAGGAACTTACACACATACACATACCCCTCCCAGGTTGGAGCAGAGAGAATTCTGGAAGGGGATCTCCCAGTGGAGGTCAGAAGTAGCAGCACTCTCTTCTTCCAGAGCTTCTGCTTAGCCTGAGTACCCTAACACAGATCCACAACTCACCCTCACTAGCCAAACCAAGAGTAAAAACCCTAAAACTCTTCCCCTTGGGGGGCAATCATCTCTCCTTTGCTTTCACCTGAAGAGCAGTAGCTTGGCCCATGCATTCCTCTTCCTAAACACTACCCTAGAACAATAAGGAAACAATTTCAACCAATCAGCCCAGTGCTTGATCTTAAGGTGCCCAGATCACTGACAATGGAATGATTCGATGAGCTGAGACCACTCTACCAAGGATCCTCTCCTCCTAGTTCTTCTTGAGATTGCATATTTGTTCAGCAAACATTTGACCATGCCCTGACTCTGGGCTAGACTTATTCTAGGCCCCTGTGGTTCAGAGGTCCCTCTCTGATGGAGCTGATGTCCAGGGAGAGAGATAACATTAAACAAGTAAATACACAAATATTCATACATAGGGAGGCCACATACTTTTGAGTATTTATCAGCCAAGTGTCCACATTCATGAGGTTTCATAGAGAAACAGAAATTATCCTGAGAATTTCAAAAATATTCAGTGAACTAACCACTTGTAAGATCAGTTTCTACTTAAACAACATACATAATGTCAGCATCTATCACAGCCCAAAGAGCTGTCATCATTTCTACTCCATCTCTCCTTGTTTTTTGTTTGTTTGTTTGTTTGTTTGTTTTTGTTATCTGACAGTATGATGCAATTGCAGTACAAACAAATTGAAAAAAAAATTGAAGACTTTACCAAAGCTGTAGGATTTTATGATGTCTATGACAGTGATGCTAACGAACAGCTTAAACCCCAGGCCAAGCCAATGATAGATGAAGCTCTAACAGTTAGATCACGTAACAACAGAGAGAGAGGGATTTGCCATGGATGATGAATTATAGTCAAAACAGAATGGTTGGATCAAGTGGTTAAAGGAAGCCCTTGGGAAAATGCATAAAGACCTAGACCCTTTCTGCAATAAACAGCTTTCTTTATGTTTTTGTTTTAAAGAATTTTTTTTTTAAAATTACAAAACAAGGGAAGCCATCTCATGCCATTATCCGATTTTCTCATAAAAATTATATTGCTTGAAATTATCAACATCTGATTCAACTTTTGTCCACTCTAAACTTCAGTGTGTGGTTGAAATTAGAATCTAAAATTGGGTAAGTATAAGATAAAAATAAATTTATGTTCATAATTTCTAATCTCCGTTTTCAAGAAAATCTTAATCAAATCTTCTTTGAATCCCATTTCCCATGAAATACTGGCTCCTTTGTTAAGTGGGCTTGGTCTAAGGTGTCCTTTCAGGGAGGATCACCTCTGGATAACAAGGCCCTCTGTCATCACACTGGTGTGAGTGCCACAAAGGAGAATCCAGAGGGCTGTAAGACCCAAAGCGGGCTTAGCTGGTCTAGGAAACCGACATCACAGCTGAGACTTGAAAGCACAGGAGCCTGGAGGTGAGAACATGCCCAAAAGGAGATGTGGAGACCGGCTGGCACAACAAACTGAAGGAAACTCAGCATGGCTGGAGGCAGAAGGAAGGATGGCAGGGCAGGAGACGAGGCTGAAGATACAAATAGGGTCCAGGATGTTGCTTTTTATCATACAAGCAAAGGTCGTTTGTTCCAAGCTTTTTGAGCAGGAAGGTAACAATTTGTGGGTACCTCATGGCAGATACTGTCCTACTTCTTGTCATTAGGAAAAGCCTTGTTGGACATCTTATTTTTTCCTAGAACCAAAACCTTTTTTCAAAATCCCCAGGCTGGATGAAGACTTCCCAGTTTTAGGGCCTCACTTAGGGACATTATTTCACTGCATTATAAGACAATGATGAGAAGACATTGAGACCAAGGGACCCAGTTGGCATCTTAAAGCTAAGAGTCTCGGCTCCAAAACTTCCACTTCCAACTGTGATGAGGTCCTGGGCTTATACTCTTTCACTTCCCACAACCAAAAACAGACAAGATATGAAAAACAGTTTTCAGACAGTGTGTAACAGGCAGCACAGGGCAGTGATCTTGGCAAGAAGGAAAGTAAATGAGGGAAACCTTACAACTGCCCAGCTGACTGCCTGGAGAACATTTCCTAAACAGCACAGAGTGGAGAAACCCAAACAGAGCTCAACATCTCCTTGGGTTAAAGAGACACACTTAAGAGTCTGGGGAGGCCATGGAGGCCAGACTGTGAATGGTAGAGCACCTGAAAGAAAAGAACAGCTCAGAATAGGAGCTGTGCAGAAACTGCTCCATGGAGCTTCTCCCAATGTGAGCATGTGAAAAACTACTCAAGAAAAGGGAAAGAGAAAAAAACAACAGCAGTAAGGACCAGGCAGAATAACTACCAGGGTTCCCACTTGGCTAGGAATGGTTTGTGCTCCCATCAGCTAGAATGGCACAACCTCATCATACACTGGGTACCAGATGGAGTACTCAAAAGGGTATTAGTAGCCCTGGACCAAAGACTGCTCTGGTCCCGCCTAACGAAGCTTGAAAACAAGCTCCAAAAGGAGCGAGTGGTTTCTAAATAATTTATCAATGTCCCAGAATGAGCTCAAGAATATTTAAAGGAATACAAACATATCAAGCACCCAACAAGGTAAAATTCACAATGTCTGGCATTGAACAGAAATTATTAGGCACACAAAGAAGCAGGGAAATTAAACGCTTAATGAGGAGAAAAATCAATCAATAGAAAAAGACCCCAAAATGACACAGATGACACAGAATTCTCAGATCCACCCAGCTCCACCGTCGGAAGACTTCTACAGTAATTATCACTATAGGGAGAGCCACAGAGGGAAGTAGTCTTATAATGGCCACCAAATCAAAGTCACTACAACATCAAGAGTAAGAATGCAACTGCACATTGTCACAGAGTAGCTGTCAGTCAGCATGGTTCCTGTCCCACTCCAGATCACTAGAACCCAGAGACAGTCTTCTCAACAGAGGTGAATGGTTCCGTTTCAGTTTCTAGACTCTAAGAGTGAAAGTCATTTCAGTTATTCAGTAATTTGAAGCAAGGCCCTCCCTTGAGGGACAGAGAAGGTGTGAGTTTGAGCAAAGTCTGTAAGAAAATCAATCTATTCAGCAGTCTTTCAAAAATATTATTCAATCAAGTGCATTATTAGGCACTAAATCTGCATTACTTTTTATTAGAAAGATAGTACATTCTAGTTAAGCAACAACTTTCTTATTCAAAACTCTGCTTTGCTATCTGTTATCTATTCTGCCATCCATATCTTCTGTTTAAATCATGAGAAAAAATTATTTGAGAGACAAGCATTCTATGATAACTGAAGAATATTCTCTATTGCAGTGATTATATTAGTGCGGAGCTCTGTTAACATGTAAATGCTTTCCTAAAATCGAGTGTAAGAATACAACACTGGGAGCTAGCAATTTAAAAATGGAAAAATCTTGTTACATATTCAAAATAACTAGACTTGGGAATAACCTTTCCCAGAACAGGAGCACGGCTAATTTTTAACATCTTTTGACTACAAAGTGGGAACCCACATCCTCAGCTTTGATTTTACCTGGTGACTTTATTTCTTTTCTCAATTCAATTTTTTATACAAAATAATGCATGCTTGCTAGAACATGGAAACGTATCCAAAGATACATAGGGAGAAGTTTATTAATCCTCCAACCCCCATTGACAACCCACATTAACAGCCAGGCAAGCATCCTCTACCTGCACCCAAACACCAGTTGGACACAGATAAGCACATGCAAGGCTTTGGGATAGTTTGATTCAGTTTTTGCTAAAATGGGATTGTAACATAATAAATATTACTTTAGAGTTGCTTTTGACGTTTACTATGTCATAGACCACTCTACAGTAACACTCTCATTTATTTTATTCATTCAGTCTTGTTTTAATGGACTTCTAGGTTGTTTTCCATTTTTTGGCCATTATAAATAATACTGGAGAAAACATCCTTATATGTAGCCGGGGGGCAGGAAATCCAGAGGTCAAACTACCTGTAGATTCAGTTCCCCCACGGGGTATTGCAGGGCCAAAGGTATATGCATATTTGTTCCTAATAGCTATTGTTGGATTACTTTCTTCCAAAAACAAAATAAAGCTTGCAACAATGCAATACACCAGAAATCAATGAAGTTATCTGGATCCTTCAACCCATCCTCTGGAAAGTTGGGAGACTTACTTAACCTCCTTGAGCCTAAAAACATGAAAATAATAATATGCACATGTAAGGGTACATGGTGGGGACTCGATGTATGGAAACTCTTGAGGGTATTATTTTTTGTTATTTTTAGCATCATATTTAATCTACTATCTTTGAAATTAGTTGAGTGAGGGTTTTAAATTACAAGTAGTGTCATATTGAGGTAAAAACAAACTGTGTTTATTTGGGACATCCAGAAAAAATAGAACTGCCAGAAAAATGGTCTTTATAATGTTACAAAAAATAGTATTGTTTTGAAGCCTTATATTAGAACAGTTCTGTCATGAGTTATTTATATTCTTGGGCTATGGTTCCGCATCTTAGCTCCTTCCTAGATTTTTTTTTTTTACCATCTACCGTTTTGAAAAGTGCCTTCAAATGGTTTCTTAAGGGAGTTAATTCATGGTTGAGATGACCATACAGTGACCAGCAATCGCAACTTAAACTATACAACGGGGTGTGTTTTCTGGTATTTTTTTTTTTTTTTTTACCAGTGAAGACTCAAGAACCCAATAAAACCATCAGAGCCTTTGAGGCAAAATGTTGGAATAGAAATAAACACAGACCCTGCAGCAGCAAGACCTGGGCTGAGTCCTGTTCCTACCAATGTGACCTCAAGACATAATTTCACTTTTCAGAGCCCCAGTTTTCTCATTTGTAAACTGGGGAGAATAATGTCTTTTCCAGCACTGTGGATCTGAACATCTTAGTGGAACACACGCTAAGGAAACGATCTGCAGGGGAGGTTGATATAACCAATGGCCAAGTTTCAGGAAAACAGGGGTGAGACTCACGGCCAGAGGTCCAGCCTGGGTGATGGGCACCAGGCCTGCTCTTCCATCCCTGCAGAGATGTTTCTATGGAGAGCTGCAATCAAGAGGATCTGTGGTCCCTCTTTCAACTTTGTTTACCGGCCTTCTGTTTTCCCAAATACAAATGTGGAGGAGGACAGAGGGAGAAAGCACATGACTAAATTGCATTGTAAGCATCCTGTTCATCTGGTTGGTTTGCAGCCAGATGGGCCCGTTTGAGGTCAAAAAGAGCCCAAGAAACTCAGATGGAGGCTCTGCTCCCTAGGAAGGTCCTCCCCCACAAATCCTCCTCACCGGGGATCCCAGGCTGTGTCCATTTCTAAGGAGCAACCATTCATTCCTGAAAGCTCGGCCTGCCCTGTCCATGCTGCTTCTCAGCAGGTGACCTGGACACATAGCTACAAGCTGTAAAACCCAATATCCCAAAATGGGCCATGGCAAATAATTCATTAGCATCCTCTCCTTCCCACCCAGGCCCGCAGTGCCTCATCAGGCCCTGCAAAGCCAAGAGCCATCACTTTGCTGGTATCCCTGTTGTAGTTTCTGAGGAAACAGGAAACCTGAGTTTTTGTTTCTACACAACAGCCTCAGCCATTTTTTCCAATGTTTTTGTGGTGCCTGGAATGGCCCATGGATGTCATCTAAGTGGAAGGGGTCACTCAGAGGAGAAACAGAAATAATCTCTGTCTCCAAGAGCCAGACCTGCCTTGCTCATCTGGGACCACACGCGCTGCAGAGCAGGAGGCATGCCCTCTGAGATGGCCAGAAAGTCTACAACTCTGCCTGTTTCAGCCCCACCAGCCCCGGGCTCCCAGGCCAGGTGGAATTCTGCCATTCACCAATAATAGCATTACTAGCTCTGCAGCAAAAAAAAAAAAAAAAAAAAAAAAGTCTCTAATACTTTGTCTTAGCAGCTGGTAATGTAAAACAGGGTGGCATTTGGAGGCCTAGGATGATGCCAGTCTCCGGGGAGAGAAAGGTGTTAACTTCTAATAGCTTTTCAGTAATAGCCAAGCATCTGCAGTCCCCTATAAAAAAGGGGGTTTTTAAAAATTAATAGAGCTGAATGTGCTTCACACGGAGGAGAATGCCAGATTAATAAGTGCATTAAGGGCCGCTTTGGATTGGAAATAATTATGGATGATGACAAGGAGCAGAAGGGCCACGGGTGGCGCTCCCAGGAATGCATTTTAAAAAGCAGTTTAAAGAGCCTTCAGACGTTAGTATTATCCTGCGTGACCAAATTAAGAGCAAATGAGAAAAGTTTATCTGGCATTTTGGAGTATTGAAAGGGCTTAGTGTTATAAATTATACAGCATGAGGATAGGAAATGGTGAGTAAATTCATGTTAAATATTATTGGCAGTTTAAATAGCAACTGCTTTATAAAGCATTAAATATTTTAATTTGGAATTAAAAGTACAAATCACAACATCCCCCAACTGCCAAAAAATTCAAAGATTGCTTCCGTTATTTATTTGCCAACACAATAATTAGAAGTTGTCTTGATCAGAAATTCATCTCTATCGTGTCCAATTTTGCTATCAGTGTTGAATAAATGTGATTGAGCTGTAGTTTAGAATTGGTTTAGAACTCCTTAGACAAGATCTATCAAGATACTACTCCAATATCTTAATCAGTCTTTGGAGAAGCATGTTATAGTTACAGCTTGGGCTGGGGTTTATCAATATTGAATCCAGCCTTACTTCAGGCCTTCCTTCCTGGCAGTGCTTCCTGCAGGGAGAGCTGGTCAAGAGGGAAACCAGGGTCTTTCTGGGTCTGGCCAGGCAAGTGCCAGATCTGTGGAGAGGGACACTTTCTCATGCCTGTGGAGGCAGCTCCCCCAGAGTCCCAAAAGTGTAATTCATGGACACTCCCATCTCTGCTGGTAGGTGGGTTAATTGTCATTGCTTTTCTGGAAGTTGATTCAGCAGCATCTAATAAAACCTTCAAAAGGTACATGCCTAATTTTTGTTTGTTTGTTTGTTTTTGTTTTTGTTTGTTTTGAGATAGAGGCTCACTCTGTCACCCGGGCTGGAGTGCAGTAATGCGATTTTGGATCACCGCAACCTCCGCCTCCCAGGTTCAAGCGATTCTCCTGCCTTAGCCTCCCGAGTAGCTGGGATTACAGGCACAGGCCACCACACCTGGCTAATTTTTGTATTTTTAGTAGAGACCAGGTTTCACCAAGTTGGCCAAGCTGGTCTTGAACTCCTGACCTCAGGTGATCTGCCTGCCTCAGCCTCCCAAATTGCTGGGATTACAGGCATGAGCCACCGCGTCCAGCCCTAACTGTTTGATTTCTAATAGTTTATCTTACTCAAATAAGAGCACAAAGATACATGTCCAAAAATATTGATTACTTCATTTTAATGATAGCAAAAATAAATATTAAGTAACTTAAGTGCCAAATAATAGGGAATGGTTTAAACAAAGCACACCACATCCATAAAATGAAACACAAAAGTTACGTTATAGATCCCAGTTTCTACTCATGGATGGAAAGAACTGGGAAGGACATTATTCCCACCCTTATAAGAAAAGAAAAAAAAGTCAGACAAGCTACAAGATTTCTACATTTGTTGAGCCCATCACAGAGCTGAGGTTATAGGACAGCCAAGTAACCAACAATCTCGAGACGCACAGGTGCCTGAAGAAAGAAACAAGACATGAGCACTTCCCTAACTGCGGCAGACACAGACACCTAAAGGGGAGAGAGACAATGAGACAGAAGAAATAGATGAAGAAAACGAAGAAATAAAGGCCAAGAACTTCCACAATGAATGACGGGCACCAAACCATAGATCCAAAAATGTCAGAGCACGTCAAGCATGATACATGCAAAATAAAAACACACAACACAAACCACCTAAATATATGGGGGATAGAGTCAAGGAGAAAATCCTAAAGATGGCCAGGAGAAAAAGACTTGTTACCTATAGAGGAAAAAAGATAATAATTATAGTAGACTATTCATCAACTCATCAGAAACCACGTAAGTCAGAAGACAATGAAATGACATTTTTAAAGTGCTGAAGAAAAAAAAAATCTGCCAACCCCAAATTCAATACCCAGACAAACATTTCTTAAATTAAAGAAAAATAAAGACATTGTCAGTAAAACAGAAATTGACAGAATTCATTGCCAGCAAACCTACACTAGAAGAAATGTTAAAGAAACTCTTCAGGCAGAAGGAATACGATGTCAGACAGAAACTAAGACCTAAACAAAGAAATGAAGAGCACTGAAACTGGAAAAGAGAAGGCAAATAAAATTTACCTCAGTTTTAGTTTTTCTAAAGGATAACTGACAATCTAAAGTGAAAATAGTAGCAGTGTGTTATGTAATCTTAACATGTAAAAGTAAAATTATGACAAAAGTAACACAACAAATTGAAGGGAGTAATTGGGAATCTATTATTGTAAGTTACTTACACTAGACATGAAATGGTATGATATTATTTGAAGGTAGACTCTGATTAAAGACACATTATCAACCCTAGGGCAGCTATGAAAACAACTTTTTAAAGATATAAATAATAAGTCAATAGGTAAGAAGAACAACATTATTTTAAAATGCTCAAGTAACCTAAGAGAAGGCAGTAAAAGAGAAAAAAGAAAAAAAGAACAGATAGAATGGGAAAAAGCTAACAAAATGGTAGATTTGAATTCAAATATATGAATAACGTTACATGTGAATGGTCTAAACATACAAATTAAAAGACAGATATTGTCAAAACAGTTTTTTTACAAACGCCAAGACCCAACTATATGCTATTTATGAGCAACCCACTTTAAATATGAAGATATGAATAGGTTAAAAAAACAAAAGTGGAAATAGATAATGTCATGCAAACACTAACCAATAAATCAGACAAAGTAGGCTTTAGAACAAAGAATATTATCGGCGATTAAAAGGAATATTATATAATACAATGATAAAGAAGTCAATTCTCTAAAAATACAGAACAATCCTAAATAGGTATGCACCTTAAAAGAGAACTTCAAAATACATGAAGTAAAAGCTTATTGAAGTGAAAAGAGAAACAGATAAATCCAGTTTCACTTGGAGATATCAACATTCCTCTCTCAGTAATTAATAGAAAAGCAGGCATAAAATTATAGATATAAGCCCTGAGCTATATTATCAATCAAATTGACAATTGTACAATACTTCAGCCAAAAAAAAGCACTATACAATGTTCTGAGGGTACATGCAACCTTAAGTACACAAAAGCCAGGACAGACTATATTCTGGTCCATTAAACCTTAACAAATTTAAAAGAATACAAATGAGGAGCCAGGTGTGGTGGCTCAAGCCTATAATCCCATCTACTCAAGAGGCAGGAGAATGACTTGAGTCTAGGAGTTCAAGGCTAAAGTGATCTATGATCATGCCACTGCACTCCAACCTAGGTGACAAAGCGAGACGTATCTCTTAAAAAAAAAAAAAAATTCAAACAATACAAACTCTGCTGTGAAAATACACATTTCTATTTTTGTGAAAATACAAATCATATGAACTGTGTTCATAACAGAATTAAATTTGAAATCAGTACCAGAGAGATATCCTGAAAATACCCCAATATTTGGAAATTAACACACTTCTAAATTACTCATAGGTCAAAGAGGAAAAAAATCTCGACAGAAAATAAAAATTATTTTGAACTGAAGGAAAATGAAAATGTAACATAACAAAATTTGTGGAATGCAGCCAAAACAGTGTTTAGATACAACTTTATGGCATTAATTCCTTATAGTTGGAAAGAAGAAAAGATTCAAGTCAGTACCTTAAGCCTAGAGTTTAAGTTAGTAGAAAAAGAAGACCAAAGTAAACTCAAAGCATTCGAGGAAAAGAAATAATAAAGATGACAGCAGAAATTATTGACATTGAAAACAGAAAAATAATAGAGAAACCAAAAGCTGGTTCTTTGCAAAGATTGATATCATTGATAAACCTCTAAGTTGACAAAGCACAAAAAAAAAAAGACACAAATCGACCAACAACATTCATGAAAGAGGAGATATCACTGCAGATTCCACAGATATTAAAAGGATAAGAATAGAATAATATAAACAACTCTATACCTAAAAATTGGACAACTTAGATGAAATGGACTCTTCTTTGAAAGACACAAGCTGCCAAAATATACTCAGTAAGAAACAGATAACCCATTATTATTATGATTATTATTATTATTAGAAATGGAGTCTCACTTTGTTACCCAGGCTGATTTGTAGTGGCATGATCATAGCTCACCATAGCCTGGAACTCCTGGATTCATGCAATCTTTTACCTCCCCCTCCCAAGTAGCTGGGACTACAGGCACAGGCCATCATGCACAGCTGTCTTTTTGTTTTGTTTTGTTTATGTGGAGACAGGGTCTCACTATGTTTCCCAAGCTGGTTTCAAACTCCTGGGCTGATCCTTCTGCCTCAGCCTCCCAAGTCACTGGGATTACAGATATGAACCACTAACCTGAATAGTCCTATATCTATTAAAGAGACTGAATTCACAGTTAAACACCTTCCAACAAAGAAAACTCCAGGACTAAATGGTTTCATTGGTTAGTCCTACCAAACATTTAAGGAAGGCAAAATTCCCATTCTACACGGCCTCTTCCAGAAAAAAATAGAAGATGAGAGAACACATTCCAACCCATTTTATGAGGCCAGCATTACCCTTACACCAAGACCAGACAAAGATATTACAAGTAAAGAAAACTACGGACCAGTATCTCTCATGAGCATAGACACAAAAATCCCCAACAAAATAATGCCAAATGTAATTCAGCAATATATAAGAAGAATACATCACAACCAGTGAGGTTTGTTCCGAGAGTGCAAGGCTAATTCAACATTAAAAAACGAATGACATAAATGGCCATGTTAACAAACTTAAGAAGAAATATTATTTGTTCATCTTAATAGATGCAGAAAAAAACATTGGAGGCCAGGCACAGTGGCTCATTCCTGTAATCCCAGCACTTTGGGAGGCCAAAGTGGGCAGATGCCTTGAGTCCAAGAGTGAGACCAGCCTGGGCAACATGGTGAAACCCCGTCTCTACAAAAAAAAAAAAAAAAAAAAATTAGCCAGGCATGGTGGTATATGCCTGTAGTCCCAGCTACTGGGGAGGCTAAGGTGGGAGGATCACCTGAGCCTGGGAAGTCAAGGCTGCATTGAGCCGCGATTGCACCACTGCTTTCCAGCCTGGGCAACAGAGTGAGACCCTGTCTCAAAAAAACAAAAAAAGAAAGAAAGAAAAAGAAAAAAATTTGAAAAACTTCAACATCTATTGATTTTTTTTAAATCTCAAAATTGTAGGAATAGAAGGGCATTTACAGAAAAAAAAATCTACCAAAAAAAACCTATAGCTAACATCATCCTTAATGTCAAAAGATTGAAATCTCTTCCTCTAAGATTATAAGCAAGGCAAGCATGTCTCCTCCCATCACTCCTTATTAACATCTTAATAGATGTCCTACCCAGTACAATGAGGCAAAAAAAAAAGAAAAGAAGGAAGGATGGAAGGAAGGGAGAGTATGCACCATGTAGACTCAAAAAGAATAAATAAAGCTGTCCCTATTTACAAACAATATGATATTTGATGTAGAAAATGTAAAGGCTCTACCAAAGAATTCCTTGAATTAAAGGTTGTGGAATTTTTCAAAAGTCAAGCTACAAAAATAAGGCTGAGTGCAGTGGCCCTGTAATCCCAGCACTTTGGGAGGCCGAGGCAGGTGGATCACTTGAGTTCAGGAGTTTGAGACCAACCTGGCCAACATGGTGAAACCCCATCTCTACAAAAAATACAAAATTAGCCAGGTGTGGTGGTGCACACCTGTAGCACCAGCTACTTGGGGGGCTGAGGCAAGAGAATCACTTGAACCTGGGAGGCAGAGGTTGCAGTGAGCTGGGATCATGCCATTGCACTCCAGCCTGGCAACAGAGCAAGACTGTCTCTCAAAAAAAATAGCAACTGTATTTCTATAAACTAGAAATGAATAATTGAAATTCAAAATTTTTAAAACAGCACTATTTCTAACAACACCAAAAAATTAAAACTTAGCTTTAATCAAACGAAAAATATGCAGAATCTATATGCTGACAGTTGCAAAATAGTGATGAAAGAATAAAAGACCTAAATAAGCAGAAAGAGATAACTTGTTCATGGGTTGGAGACTCAATATTGTTAAGATGTCAGTTCTCCCCAGTTTGGGTTATAGATTTAATGCAATCCCCATCAAAATACCAAGCAGGCTTTTTTGTAGATATCAAAAAGCTATTTCCAAAATTTGTATGGAAAAAAGAACTAGAATGACCCAACCAGTCTTTATAAAGAAGAACAAAGTTGGAGGACTCATACTCCAAGTTTTAGACTTACTTTAAAGCTACAGTAATCAAGACATCATAGTATTAGAAAAAGGATAGACACATATGTGAACCAAACATATCAGAAAGTTCTGAAATAGACCCACACAAATAGTCAACTGCTTTTTGACAAAGGTGCAAAGGCAATTTAATTAGAAAGGATAGTCTTTTCAACAAATAGTGCTTGCAAACAGTGATTATCCATATGTGAAAAAAAAAAAAACAGAAACTAACCAAAAACAGGACCTCAACCTGTACATCACACCTTATACAAAAATTAATCCAAAATGGATTTCATATCTAAATGCAAACATAAAACTATAAAATCCCTAGATGAAAACATAAGAGAAAATCTTTGTCACCTCAGATTAAGAATATTTCTTAGATATGATACCAAAAGCACAATACATATAAGAAAAAAACCTGATAAATAGAACTTTATCAAAATTTAAAACTTTTGCTCTGCAAAAGACACTGTTAAGAAAATGAAAATTCAGGGCACAGAGAAAGGAAAAATATGTGCAAATTTTATTTCTGACAAAGAACTCACGTTCAGAATATGAAAAGAACTCTCAAAACTCAATCAGAATAAGAAAACAAATAACCCAATTAAAAACGGGCAAAACATATAAACAAAAACCTCACCAAAGAAGATATACAAGTGGGAAATAAGTATATGAAAAGATGCTCAATATCATTAGTTACTAGGGAAATGCAAATTAAAATCACAGGGAAATGTAACTACACATCTATTAGAATGATTACATTTAAAAAATAAATTGACAGTACTAAGTGCTGACAATGACACAGAGAAGTGGAAATCTCCTACATTGCAGGTGGAAATTCAAAATGATACAGCTACTGTGGAAAACAGCTTCATAATTTCTTACAAAGTTCATTATACACTAACATATGACTGAGCAATCCTACTCCTAGGTATTTACCTAAAACAAATACAAATTTATGCTCACAAAAAAAACCCTGTACATAAATGCTTAAAGCAGTTTTATTTATAATTGCCAAAAACTAGAATCAACCAATATGCAGTTCAGCTGATAAATAGAAAAATATTCAACATATGGCACATCCACAAAATGGAATAGTACTCAGCAATAAGAAGAAGCAAACAACTATTGATTCACAGAACAATATGGATGAATTTGAAGTGCACTTTGCTAAGTCAGACCTAAAAAGCTACATATTGTATGATTCCATTTATATGAAAGGACAAAACTACAGAAATGAAAAATTGGTGGTTTCCAGAAATAGAGGGAGGGTCAGGAAAGCCTAGAAAGCGGCCACAGAAGGGAATTGTGTGATGAGCTGTTCTGTATGGTAATAGGGTGGTGGGTACATAATTCCATGAATTTGTCAAAATTCATAGAACTGTATGCCACAGAGTGAATTTTACTTTATGTAACTTTCAAAACCTAGGATGTGGAAAGTACCGAAAATGGAAGGCTAAGTGTGATAATTAAAGCTGCACATATTATAAATGAATCATGTAACCACACTGAAGAGAGTGAGGAAGAAAAGAACTAACCAAATTACTCCAGAACACAGTATGTTGACTAGGTATTTTAAGGCTAAAAACAAAAGAATTGTACACAAATACCATATTTTAGCTAGTAAGCTTTTCTTCCCCACAAGGTGAAGAATTAGGTATTCTGAAACTACTTTTAGGGGCCAGGTTTTCATGTCAGAGAAAGTTATAAATGGGGAAATGCTAGGATGAATCCTGTGGTGTTGGATTGGAATAAGAGGTATTAGTGTAAACTCATGCTTCTTTTAGGAAAGAAAGAGAAATACGTGCATATGCACAGAATGGGACACATGCATATATTTCCAAGCTCTGTCTGCTGAAAGGGCTTAGAAGCAATGACAGTCAGCAGAAATAAGGACATCTAGCCAGATCATGGTTTCTAAATAGCGTTCTCCAGTAAAATACACTAGGGCTCCTTGGAGAATTGGTTTATTCCAAGACTGGTCAGGAAAATACACAATGAGCCTGGAACATCTCCAGGTACTAAAAAGTAAAGAAGTGCTTGAGAAAAGATGGGGAGAGCATGTTACAAAGGCAGAGAAGCCAATCTGGAAAAGCTCCCAAAGGTTGAAGCTGAAGCAACCTGAGCAACAAAATAAATAAGGATAGCATTAGATTATAAGCAGCTACATGAGACCAGAGTGATGCCAATTAATAAATTAATAAGAAGGGACTGCTCTTCAGACAGAATAATTTCAATTGACAAATGCAGAAGGAATGAAGAAAATAGGAAATCACTCTCTAAACACCATAATAATAATTATTGCAGGCAAGCCCCACCGGTGGATGCTAAAATTGGAGGCTAATGTTAGCAGAAACAGGATATTTGCCTACTCTCAAAGTATCTACTGCAAGATATTTATGAATTCCAAAGGGAAAAAAAACTTTACATTGGAGAAACCTGGCAGACATTGCTTTAACCAAGTGATCAATGTTAATATTTCAGTAAAAAGACGCATCAACATTATGCAGCCCCTGATGATACATTGAGAAGGCTACTTGTGTGGTCTCCTTACCAACAATGCAATCTAATCTAATCTAACCCCAATCTAATCACAAGACAACAATGGACAAACCCAAATCGAATAACATTCTACAAAATAACTGATCAGTACTCTTCAAAAGTGTCAAAGTCATGAAATACCAGGAAAGACTGGAGAAGTGGCACCCGTTGGAGACAAAGGAAAAAATACAACTTTAGTTAATGTGAGATCCTGGATTGGATCTTGGAACAGAAAAGGAGCACTAGGAGAAAAGACTGGAAAAGTCCAAACAAAGTCCACAGTTTAATGAATGTTAATTTTTTAGTTTTGATTATTTTACCATAGTTTTGTGATTTTTTTTTAGTAAATCTAAAATTATTCCCCCAAAAGCTTAAAAATGATGTGGATAAAAACTATATTTATGGACATAAAATATCTTTACAATATATCAATATAAAAAGCAAATCACAAAAAATGGCATTTTTTTTTAGTTACCAAAATAAGTATATATACATATATTTACAGCACAAATGTATGTAGATGTACATACACATATTTTTATACATATAGCATATATGTATACTAATATCATGACATGTCATATCATATCATATTATACCCAGAGTATAAAGTGATACCAAAGTATTTCCATTAGTTTTCTCAGGGTGGATGAGATTGTAGATGGTGCTATTTTTTAATCTTCTTTTCTTTATATGTCTTTATTTTCTAATTCTTCTGCCATTAACCTTTTACTGTGTATTTTCTAACTTTTTTTTTTTTTTTTTTTTTTTTTTGAGACAGAAGTCTTGCTCTGTCACCCAGGCTGGAGTGCAGTGGCGCAATCTTGGCTCACTGCAACCTCCACCTTCCAGATTCAAGCGATTCTCATGCCTCAGCCTCTTGAGTAGCTGGGACTACAGGCACACACACACCACCACGCACAGCTAATTTCTGTATTTTTAGGAGAGATGGGCTTTGCCATGTTGGCCAGGCTGGTCTCAAACTCCTAGCCTCAAGCGATCTGCCCGCCTCAGCCTCCCAAAGTGCTGGGATTACAGGCTTGAGCCACCACACCCAGTCTCTAACATTTTTGTCATTTAATTTTTACGTAAAATCCAAGCACGAAGCTGAGTTGGGGAACCAGGGAAGCCCACCCCTTCAGGATTGAGCTCCAACAGTGTGGTTGTGGAGACTCTCTGATCGCTGTCTTCTTTGAACCCATTCTCTATTGTTTCATGCCAGGGCAGGTGTAGGGTAATGTCTCCCCTTTCTTTGATTTCTATCTCCTAGCAGTTATCCAAACCCTCCCAGTGGGGGATCTCAGCTTTTGTGTTCCCACCAAATGTGTCATCAAGTCCTTTTCAAAGCCCAAAGCACACAAGAGAAGTGTAGGGAGATGGCTGCTAAACCCTGGACTTTCTAGGCCAGAGACCTTCCCAAAGCCAAAAGGAGAAGCAGCACCATGTAATGAATGGTTCAGGCACTCCCTTTATTGATAGAGCAGGGGTGTCAAAATGTAAACGTGATGTGTACGTATCTTCAGACCTCCAGAGGAAATGGAGTCCTTCATTCAAAACTTTCTACAATCTGACTGCTCATCCCTAAAAAAGAAGTGGGTTTTACCAGAAATTGACAGTCATTTCTTTTAACCATTCTCTTTGGGAAACAATTCTGCCTGCTCAGATTTACAAGCAATTTAATTTTAGGCTCAACATTCTGATTCCACAAGAGAGAGCAGATGGCAGAGGCTAAGGTGGGGCTTCCCAGGAGCAGAGGGGCGGTGGAAAGGAGGCCAGCACCACAATTAGAGCAACTTTCTCATTACATGACTCCCAGCACAGTGGACTCAGGCGCCGGCCCCTTGGAATTTCAAATCCAACTTCTCAGAGATTTATTTTTCTTTTGAAACAATTTCTGGCAGCTTTTGATCTTCTAAACTGAAAAAAAAATCAAAGAAATGTGTTTCTCTAGAGTATTAATAGCAAAGGAATTTCTGGATGCTGCAAAGTAGGAAAGGAACATAATAGCATCTCAGTTTTATTCATCTTCAAAGCAAACTAAATATAGTTTTAAAAAAATAGAAGCAGGATACCCTACAGATTTTTGAAGGGATGGAATAAACCTCTTTGCACAAGAAAAGATGACATGAAATTTATCTTAAAGGACATTCACTGGGCTGTTGTCCGTTTAATACCTACAAGTGGGCTGTCAGAAGGGATCTGGATTTTACATCAGAAGTGAAAAATAGCTAATGATTCAGGAAACTCAGAGGCTCAACCATTTTCATGAATATTGGACGTTGCCTCTCTTACCCTGCTGGGATATCAATACCACGTGTCCCCCCAAAGCACAAGGACATTCAGACTTTTCTAATGAGCAAACATCCAGCCAACATGCATGAAAAACTGAGCAGCATCTTCATATTCTCAAAACCCACACTCGATCCTTACTGCCCCTGTTGGTAGTAAGTACGGATGAAGTAGTGGGAGGCACATTTGTATTTAGCTGGGGTGCAGATGGCAAGGTGCCTGTGTGTGCAGGTGAGTATGACAAGAGAGTGTATTCATGTATTATTTGAAAAGAATATAGTAGCTTTTCAGGAGCAACTATGAGTCAGATGCTTCTCTGGGCACTGGAGATACAAGCAGCACCTACACAAATACAGAGGTTAATTTCTGGTTGTGATCTGTGCTGTAAAAGAAATACATGAGAAATCTGATGGAGAATTCTGGGAAGAGGGTGAACATTTAGAAAGGAATCTGTCTGAGGAAGAGATTCTGGGCTGAGTTAAACAATGAGGTACCAGCCCTTCAAAGAACTAGGGAGAAAGCTGCTCCAAGCAGAGAACAGTAAGTGCAAAGGCCCTGAGACCTTCTAGCAGCCCCTTCCATATTCCCTGAGAACTCACCTTCCCAGGGCACACCTGCGGTGGCCTACTGCAAGCACCCAAGTCTCTCTGCCTGGGTACTCTCTCTTGGAAGTGCCTTGAACAGGCCAGAAGTGCTGGGAAGTTAATGCCCCCAGAAGCAGCTCTCAGCACATCCCCAGTTGGAGTTGGTGTTTAAACACCGGCTTCCTCACCCATGGAGTGGGACCCTCGGAAGCATGCAGCAGGGTCAAGCTCCACTCGCCCACAGCAACAGCCTGCTCTAATGAAACACACCAGCCTGTCTGGTTTCCCTTCCTTCCCTACCCTACTTCCCACTCCACCACTGTTGCTTTCTAGTGTTACCTCCAAATCAGTGGTATGCATTCCAACCACTCATCTCAGAGGCTGTTTCTAGAAGACCCAGACTAAGACAAACTGGAAAGGATTTGGTGAGGGGTCAAGGGAAGATCGGCACACAGGGACTCTGGACAGGACAAAAGGGGCCAGGTCATGCAGGCCACTGATGTCCTTAGAGGAAATTTGTCTCTCTGATTGTTTTACAGTGGCAGCCTGCCTTCCCCAGCAGAATGAGAAACCAGTTGCAGGCAAGGACTGGCCTTGAACTGATTGTGTATCCCTACAAAATGCCTTCTCTTGTTTCTCCTCTACAGCATCCACCCCTATCCACAGAATCATTGAGCTCAGAGGATGTAGGGACCGACCACATAGTCCAGAGTCAGCTCCATGGGGTCAGGAACTTTGCTTTGCTCACAGGTGTAACCTTGACACATATAACACCATCTGGCACTAGTATGTGTTTGATAAATACTTGTTGGATGAATTAATCCTAAAAATGAGAAAACCAGGAATCAGAGAAGACAAATGATTTATCTAAAGTCATACCCAAATCGACTGGAAAACTGAGACTAGAAACAAAACTCTTGCTACCAAGAGGCTTTGACTATGCCTGCAGCTCTCACAACCCAGGGTTGATCTGGCCTCCATGGTCATTCACAGTGGCTGCTGGTCACCCTCCACCAAAGGTCTCTACAAGACTTTGTCATCACCTGGGACAGCTGCAGGGAAGGGAAAGGGCTCAACAAAAAAGCACAGGCTTTGGAGCCACGCAGGCTGGATTTAGGCCCTGACTCTGACCTCAACATAAGCTCTGTGACCTTGACCCGAGACCTCAGCTCTCTGAGTTGCTGGCATAAAGAGATCAGCTCTCTTCCAGAGGAAGGAGAAAGATGGCAAGGCCTGAGAAGGAAGAACCTCACATCTACCTTTTCACCTACTCTTTGTCCCTGTAGCAGAAAGGACACTAACCCTTTCCTAGACAATGGAGAAATCCTGGGATATCTGATAGGGGATTCTTCATGATTTTCATATAAATAACCTGATGAATGAATATAAATTAATTTTTAATCAATTGTTTCCTGTAAAAGTAATCTAGACAAAATAGAACAGACAACAGTTCAAATGGGACATGTTAAAAATTATTACAGAATTAACAGAAGATTGAAATCATCCTGCTAAAATTTTTAGCACCAAATTCATTCCAGAAAACCTGGATTTGGTAGAATACCCATAAAAGAAAACTCCCAACAGAAACGTGTTATAATTTGCAAAATTTGATAAGGGGAAAAAAAAATCCTGATCAATGAAACAAATCTTCACTCTAAAATCTACCTAGAAAACAATTGATATTGATGAAAATAAGGGAAAATCAGGACCTATCTGACTGTGCTCTATAGAAAAGAAATCAATCTGTTAAACTGGCTTAATCGAGGACTCTCCCGACATAAATGTATCTGTTTTTGTTTAATTTTTAAGAATAATGAGTGTTCATAAAGCTGCAGAGAATGCTAGGGATCAAAATGGTAGGTTTTAAATGTCCATGGAGTCAAAATGGCGAGTTCTAAACTTCTTATACCTGGCATAGAGCCCTGGTTGCAGCAAGGAACTCATTTGTTTCCTCTACAAATATGTGCTGAGGCTGGGCCTGCTAGAGAAATTTGGTGCCCGGGATTTGGGGTGAATTTTAAATCTCAGGCCCCAAGGATCCTGGGGTCTAGCATGGAACTCACCCAGGGGAGAATGATGTGATCAATTGTGGTGGCAGATGTAGGAAGGCAACAGGGTCTCATCCCTGTGGCTTCACTGAGGACCTCTTAGTTGAGTCTTCCTGGATGAGTCTAATGCCTCCAAGCTGCCAAGGGGCAGAAAGCACATTGCAGGCAAGCGGGGACAGTCTGGGCAGACGCCTGAGGACAAGCGAAAACACAGAGCATTCAGAAACCTCAAAACAGCCCCCTGAGGTTAGATGTGGAGGAGCGATGGGTGGAGGGGAAAGACACAGACAGCCTGGGGCTGAAGCATTGGCGCCTTGCATCTAGGGCTTTCACCTGCAGGCAGCGGGAGTCGAGGAACATGACTGTGTCAGGGGCGAGTGAGACTAGAGGCAGGCTCCATGAGGAGGCCAAGGCGACTGTGCAGGGCAGGATAGTGGCAGGGGGCTGAAAGGGAAACTGAGGAAGTGGGATGAAAAGAACACAGTGAGGTGAGGAGGAAGAGGCAGGATCTGAGGATGCCTCCCAAGGAACTGGTTAATGTGGTTGAGGATGGGGAAGTCTCATGAATCAAGAGTGAAACACCAAAGAGGTTAGGGTTGAACATGTAAGATCATTTTGTTCAGTTGTTTAGAAAAATGTTGGCATCAGTATCCTTCTAATTAAATCTTAAGAATTAACAAAGAAAGAGAGAGAGAGAAAACCCAGAACTGCTTTAAATACCAAAGAGCCTGGAGAGGTGCAGAGGGGGTTGGCCTCCCCGGATCACAGTTGGAAGGCCCCTGAAGGTCCAGGCCCCTCTTCTCAGCTGAGGCTTAGAGAGGAAGGGTTTCCTGGCACAGCACATGGCCACAGAGGCTCCAGAACCCAGCTCAGGGACTGCTGGGGCCCTGCTCCTCCCTCCACAGCCAACAGTCTCCACTAATGAGGACTTTGCGTTCTTGGCCCTGCTCCTGCCCAGCTGGCCTTTTGGCTGAGAACATCTTAGGCTGCATGAGAGCCTTGCCCTCACAGGCACACCCCCTTGGACCTGCCTATCCAGATCCCAACACCCTGGATCTCGTCCACACTCTGGTCCCTTCTGAGAAGGGTGAACACCATGATAACATGGTTCGTTGCTGTTAGAAGACTCATCCCCCTCCTGGCACCCATCCTCTGGCGGACAATCACTGTTCACAGCCCTCCAGGTGCGGCTGGCCCAGGCTATGAGCAAGTGAGCAGCAAGAGTGTGAACACCACCGGATTTGCTATTGAGACCCGGATTTGAGCTACAGCTCTGCCATAAGCCAAGTGTGTGGCCTTTGGAAAAATCACCCAGCCTTTCTGAACCACAGATCCATCCTCCACAAAGCAAAGGCCATAATGCTGGCCCCACCTCCATCAAACTGCTGTAAGGATGAAGGGAGGCAATTAAGCAAATCCACATTGCATCCTGAAAAAGTTTGTTGGGGATGCAAGGGGCCCGTGGCACTCTCATCTGTCACTTCCCCTGCCGGAGGTAGCAGTACTTACCATTATTGTCACCAGGCGCCACTCTTCAAAAAAACCCTAGAGCTGTGATGCAGGAGAGAGCTAGGAGGAGTGGGATGAAGGGGCAGGACCTACCTAGAAACTTGCCTCGTGTTTGTCCCACTAGACCGTCACTCATGCCCTATTTACTTTTTTCTTTTTTTTTTTTTTTTTTTTTGAGATGGAGTCTTGTCGCACAGACTGGAGTGCAGTGGTGCAATCTCGGCTCACTGCAACCTCCGCCTCCCAGGTTGAAGTGATTCTCCTGCCTCAGCCTCCCAAGTAGCTGGAATGATAGGTTTGTGCCACCATGCCCGGCTAATTTTTGTATTTTTAGTAGAGACGGGTCTCACCATGTTAGCCAAGCTGGTGTCGAAGTCCTGACCTCAGGCAATCTGCCCACCTCTGCATCCCAAAGGGCTGGGATTACAGGCACGAGCCACCAAGCCCGGTCGTATTTACTCTTAATTTACGTACAATCGGAACAAACTTGTTTTTCTGTTTCCCAGCTCTTTGTACTTGAGAAGTAGGAAATTTAAAAGAAGGTAGGAGAAAGGGGAAGGAAGAGCATACTGAAAAGGGCAGGACAGAAGGACAGAAACACCGTAAGTAGGCATGAAACCCGCTATCACAGCCTGGGGACACAGGAAAAGTATAGAAAGCCAAGACCATCACTGCATAATTGTTGATGCTGCCCATACAACCCTGAGTTGCCAAAAAATAAAAACAGAAGCCAAACATTAAATAAATTTCAGCATACTCTGGTTAAGAAGCTATGACTTTTTAAAATACTCATAGCTTTTAAAATCAGCAATTCTACTTCTAAAACATATATCCTAAGAAAATAACAAACAAGGGCAGATGGTTAAAGATTATTCATTACAGCATTGTTTCTAGTGGGAAAAATTGGAAATAGTCCAAATGCCCTTCTAGAGAGGACTGGTTAAAGCGGCCCTTCCATTCTCAATAAAACTTTCCAGAATTGATGCTGTATTTTCATGTTACCTAATCCATGACTTTCCCGTAAATTAATCCAAGTGTTTTATTAAAATAAATGTATTTACTTCAAAGAAAAAGAAACTATATTACCCTAAATGGAATATTAGTGTCAGTGCCA
Organism: Pongo abelii; assembly: GCF_028885655.2. Lineage (NCBI taxonomy): Eukaryota > Metazoa > Chordata > Mammalia > Primates > Hominidae > Pongo > Pongo abelii. The sequence continues at coordinate 124,676,899 of NC_071993.2, read as the reverse complement.
TAAATAAAAACAATACGCATATCACAATGGAAAGAAAGTAATGTTATTAAAATCTAGCTCGATAAAGTTGCCTCTTTAAGACTGAGCCTGTGATGGTTAATATTGTGTCAACTTGATTGGATTGAAGATTGCAAAGTATTGTCCCTGGGTGTGTCTGTAGGGGTGTTGCCAAAGGAGATCAACATTTGAGTCAGTGGACTGGGAGAGGCAGACCCACCCTCAATCTAGGTGAGAACCATCTAATCAGCTGCCAGCAGGCAGAGGAATATGGGAGGCCTAGACTGGCTGAGTCTTCCAGCCTTCATCTTTCCCCCATGCTGGATGCTTCCTGCCCTTGAACATCGGACTCTGGGTTCTTCAGCTTCTGGACTCTTGGACCTACACCAGTGGTTTGCCAGGGGCTCTCAGGCCTTTGGCCACTGACTGAAGGCTGCACTGTCAGCTTTCCTACTTGTGAGGTTTTGGGACTCGGATTGGCTTCCTTGCTCCTCAGCTTGCAGATGGCCTATTGCGGGACTTCACTTTGTGTTCGCGTGAGTCAATACTCCTTAATAAACTCCCTTTCACATATACATCTATCCTATTAGTCCTGTCTCTGTAGAGGACCCTAACTAATACAGCTGCTGACTCAGCAAGTAAGAAAGAAAGGAAGAGAGGAAGGAGGGGAGGGAAAGAAAATGACTTTTAAAATATTAATAATAACAAGCAGGGGAGACATTAGAGGTACTCTAGTGAGATGCTAAAAACATACCCCCAGCAGGCTGGGACTTTCCCCTTGTACCCAGAGGTGTTGAAGTATAATCAAAATTCATGAAGCACTATCTCACTATGTGAGTTAGTATTATTTGGAGATTGCTCTGGAAAATAGACTTAAGAAACACCAACAACCAAATGCAATGCAAAGCATTCTGTCTGTTTGGCTCCTGATTCAAACAAAACAGCTGTAGAAAGCACAGTCAGGAGACTATCAGGAAAATCTGATGATAGACCACATCCCAAGGTCGACTTTGTTAGGTCTTGGCTCTGTGGTTGCACAAGAAAATACTTTCCCTCACCCATGCCCCCCATAATCTCCTGGTCAGAGATTTATACTAAAGGATTCAGGGGTAAAATGACAAGATAACTGAATTTGCTTTAAAATATTTCAACAAAAGAAAAAAATTTAAATGTGGCAAAGTGTTGATAATTATTGAATCTAAGTGATGGGCCTTTGAGAGTTTATTGTGCTATTCTCTCTACTTGTCAAAGTTTGAAAAATTGCATAACAAAAAAGGAAACAAAAAATATAAACAGAAGATTTCTTGTTTGTAGGCCACCCTGGCTTACAAAGCCCATGTCATTTTGAAGAGTTTAAAGACCCTCATCTGGGTAAGTCAAGCTTCAATTTCTGTGCATGTTAGTCCCCAAAACTCTGACCATTTTTAATTACTGTACATCAGACTCTGCAAAAATAAATAAAAATAATGATGGAAATCCATGTGCGATGACGAGGGAATGTATCCAAGGCAGATTGTTGAGGAGGAAAGTATGCCATACAAGAGCGTATTTATGTGAAACCTAAAGGAAAATCCCTCTCCCCCTTATAGGCCTAGAGAGAGTCTGGGAGCTGGCCACGGAGACCCTAGGAGGAACTATCTTGGGGTGAGGGTGAGGGGTCCTGCTTTTGTCTTTATGTTTATCTGCATTGTCTAAAATTTAATTGTATTATTATTATTTTGAGACGGAGTCTCGCTCTGTTGCCTAGGCTGGAGTGCAGTGGTGCCATCTCAGCTCACTGCAACCTCTGCCTCCTGGGTTCAAGTGATTCTCCTGCCTTAGCCTTCCGAGTAGCTGGGATTACAGGTGCATGCCACCAGGCCTGGCTAATTTTTGTATTTTTAGTAGAGGTGGGGTTTCACCATGTTGGCCAGGCTGGTTTCAAACTCCTGACCTCAAGTGACCCACCCTCCTCGGCCTCCCAAAGTGCTGGGATTACAGGTGTGAGCCACTGGCACCCAACCAAAATTTAACAAAATTTTACAGTGAATAGATGTCATTCTTAGAATCAGGTGAGGAGGCTGCTACCATTTTGAGAAAATAAATCAGAAAACTATTTCTTACTGTATAATGAAATTATTTAACACATATGGCAGTTTAAAAGAAAATTAAATTCCCATTATTACCATGGTTCTCTGTGACACCGGGCACATTCACAGTCAGTATCTGGAGGAGGCACTAGAACAGGCCTCCTATGAGCTCATCTCAGCACGAGGGACTGAGTCTGAGGGAGAAGCGTCAGGTTTCCTTGACTTCACCCCTTTGCCCATGCTGTGCCCCGGCTGGCATGCCCTCCCAGCTCTTCTGTGCCTCCCTGACCCCATCCATCCTGGCTGAGCTCCAGGAAGTCTGTTCTGAAGCCCCGGCCCACCCATCCTCACAGAGGATGCATTACTCTGACATCCATTACTCGACTGCTCTTCAGCAGATGCCAATCTCCCATCCATCTGTAGGTACCTGACCTCCATCTGTAGGTTGGAGAGCCAAGGCCTTGTCCTGGACAGGTGCCATGCACCCTGCAGAGAGCAGAGAACACTGCGGAGTGGAAAGCAACACAGCCCTGCTTCGTGTCCCTGCTCTTCCCAGCTGGGAGACTCGGGGCAAATCATGTAACCCTAAAAGGCCTCAGTTTTGACAGCTGTAAAATGGAAATAAGTGAATCTAATGGCTAAAAACCTTTCTGGAAAATTAAATGAGAGATTGTATAGACAGCATTGCTAATATATAAGTCATCTGATTAAAATATAGCTATTAGTGTTATTGATTCTCTGTAAACATTTACAGATAATGATGAAGGCAATATCAAAGATTTTATTATCGTTTGAAAAACTACTGGGCCATATTTATTTCAAAAGTTTCCTTAGGAAGTAATAAAAAAATGTGTTCAATGAACAAGGATAGTCATTGTGTATAACAGTAAACATAGTAAACAATCTCCTATGGTTTATTATGCAGATATTAAAGGTGATAAAATATGTTGTGTGACATAGGAAATGCCTATGATACATTGCAAAATTTTAAAATCTAGCTATGGGGCTGGGTGCTGTGGCTCACACCTGTAATCCCAGAACTATGGGAGGCCAAGGCGGGCAGATCACCCGAGGTCAGGAGTTCAAGACCAGGCTGGTCCTGATCTACAAGGCGAAACCCTGTCTCTATTAAAAATACAAAAATTAGCCAGGTGTGGTGGGCACCTGTAATCTCAGCTACTTGGGAGCTGAGCCAGGAGAATCGCTTGAACCCGGGAGGCAGAGATTGCAGTGAGCCGAGATCACACCATTGTACTCCAACCTGAGCAACAAGAGTGAAACTCCATCTCAAAAAAAAAAAAAAAAAATCTAGCTATAGGAGAGGGGAATCCATGTGTGTGTGTGTGTGTGTGTATACACACATTTTATATATATATATATGTATATATATATATGTATATATATATATGTATATATATATATGTACATATTATAGAGAGAGAGAGATCCAAAGAAATTCTAAGGAAAATTACTCTAAAATGTTAATCATGGTTATCTGTGGATTAAGAGCATGCAGGTAGCTTTTTTTGTTTCTTTTAAATTTTCTAAAACTAGCATCTATTCCTTATGTGAAATTTCTAAGTTACTTTTTAACACAGCCCCACCACCACCACACCGTGTCCCTGTCACTGAGTTAATGATAAAAGGCCATTCTCAGCCCCCAGCCTCGGGCTGCGAGGGCTCTCAAGGTCACGCGACTGCCCCTCATGGACCCTTAGTGTCTGTGTAGAAGAGCCTGGTATGATTTTCACGAGCACTGAATGGACACGGTGGGTGAACAATTAGCCAGCTCTGGGCAGAGAAACCACCTCCCTGGAGGCTCACACAGGAACCCTGGCCTTGGAAATGAATAGGAATGCTCTCAAACTAATTCCCAGAAGAGGGGTCAAATAGAAAACTTAACACCTAGGAATCATCCTCCTCCAGCGTGTAACACGATAGGCTGGCTCTGGGGGTCCAGAACAGGGGTGAGGAGAGGGGGACAGACAAGGTTGGAGGGCTGGGTCCATCCCTTCCTGTCACCCTCCCCTCTCCCACTTCCCCATCCCCTGCAGCACCCCCTGCCCTCCTCGCACCACTCTCTCTGGGCTCCTTCTCCATTTGTGCCTCAACCCTACCCACCATTGTACAAATTTCTCCTCTCCAAAAAGCCCACAGTCTCTCTAGGAATCTTCCAGACAGATAATACTATAAAATGTCAGAGCGGAATAGACCCTCAAATATCATGTTACTCCCTTGCTTTCCATGGAGGAAACTGATTCAAGGAGATGATTAATGTGTCCACAGGCTCCCAGCCAGGAGGTGTAGAAGCCAAGATGAGAACTCAGATGTCTTTGCCCCAGGTCAGTGACTTGGCCTGCACTGCTCCTTTTCCTGCCATTGGCTGAAGGAAAGTGTAGCATCCTGCTTAAGGCTGTGAACTGCCAGGCAGAATCCCTGGGCTCCAGTCTCAGCTCTGGCACTGACCACCTATGTGGCCTCGAGTGCCCCAGCTTTCTCATCAGGAAAATGGGGATAAAAATAGTAACTACATCATGGGTTTGTGTAAAGATTAAAGGAGTTAAAGCGCATTTAGAACAGAACCTGACACATAGTAAGTGTTATGTAAAGCTGATATGGTTTGGCTTTTTGTCCCTACCCAAGTCTCATCTCTAATTGTAATCCCCACATGTCAGGGAAGGGACATGTTGGAACGTGATTGGATCACGAGGGCAGTTCCCCTCATGCTCTTCTCCTGATAGTGAGAGAATTCTTACGAGATCCTATGGTTTAAAAGGGCAGTTTCCCCTGCTCTCTCTTTCTGTCTCTCCTGCCACCTTGTGAAGAAGGTCCTTGCTTCTCCTTAGCCTTCTGCCATGATTATAAGTCTCCTGAGGCCTCCCCAGCCATGCGGAACTGTGAGTCAATTAAACCTCTTTTGTTTATAAATTACCCAGTCTCAGGCAGTACTTTATAGCAGTGTGAAAATGGACTAATACCAAGGCTTTGCTATTTTAATAATTAATTTTGTCAGCCACTTAGTTGTGTCTGTGGGAAGAAGTCAGAAAAGTGCAGAGATAAGCCAAGTGACTCAGTAGAGGAAACCCAGGATCTCCTCAGGAAGCAGAAGCCCAGCACCTCCAACTACCTTGGGAACATGGTGAGACCCAGGCCAGCCACCATTCATCCCTGAAGTATTTACTGAGACAATAGAACAAACTGCAGAAATAGATGCTCACATATACAGTTACTTGATTTACAACAAAGATGCACCTGCGATGCATGGAAGAAAGACAGCCCATATATACTGCAGGGCAAAACTGCATATCAACATGGAGAAGCAGCTAATAGTGACCCCAACCTCACACCATACATAAAAGTAAATCCCAGGGAAAATATAGACCTAAGTGAATGTTAAACAACAAAGCTTCTAGAAGGTAACATATCCCTGGGATAGTCCACATTTTCTTAACAGGACACGATAAGAAATAATCATAAGTAAAAAGATTGATAAATTGTACTTTATTAAAATTAAGAATTTCTCCACAATTAAAAAATAAAAATAAAAACATAATCTAATGTAAGAAGTAATATTCAAAAGGAAATAATTTCAGTGTTTCACAACTATTAGCTTCTATTACAATATAAATAACTTAAAAAAATTAAGAATTTCTGTTCAACAAAGACACCATGAAGAAATGAGAAGGTATGCCTAAGAGACTCATACCAGAATATAAGGAACTCCTAGAACTCAATAAGAAAGATATCAGTAACTTGGCAGAAATAGGGCCAAAAATTTAAACAGGCACTTCACAAAAATGAATGTCCAAATGGCCAATACACATAATAAAAGTGTTCAACATAAATAACTAGCAAGGAAATGCATATTACAATCACAATGATATACCACTGCACACACACCAGAAGAATAAAAGAATAATCCTAAGTCTTAGCAGGGATGTGAAAGAGCTAAAACTTTCTCTCCTACATTGCTACTGGCAATACCAATGAGCAGAATTTTAAAAATCCAATAACCAAGAAATTCTACTGTTAGGTATATACTCAACAAACATTTCTACATATGTGCTTCAAAATATCAGAATGTTCATTGCAGCCTTACTCCAAGTAGCCACCAAACTGGAAGCCATCTAAATATACATCAACAGTAGAATGATACATATGATGAGTTGCATCTACACAATGGAATGTATAGAGGATGAATGATGCAAAAGTATACACTGCAGCATGAATGAATCTCACGAACATAAGTTCACACATAAACCAGATGAAAAGAGCACATACTACAAGATTCTATCCAAATAAAGCTCAAAAAAGCAAAGCAAATAGATGAGGTTAGAAGTGAGGATGGTAGTTCATTGGCAGGGGGTAATGACCAGAAGGGCCATAAGGGAGGCCTGTGAAGGGTGTTGGGTGAGTTCTACATCTTGTTTCAGGTGGTTACATGGCAACCACCCATGGGTAGTTACATGGGTACATGCTCACACTGAGAATTCCACCAAGTTGTATACTTGTGATTTACACACATCTGTATGTTATACTTCAATATTTTAAAATGACTTAAAAATGCTTTTCTGAACACTTGTATACAGTATATACATCAGTAAACAGAGTAGATGTGCCTGGAGACAGTGCATATGTATATGCCACCTGTATGCAGGGGTAAATAAGGTACATGTGGCCCTCCACCCAGTATTCCCAAAATGGGCAGAGTGAATGTAAGAGAAGGAACGGGGGCCTGTGTTTGAGGGTAACTGTGGTGATAGCCCTCACATTTGAAGAAGGCATTCTCATTTGAAGAGTACTTTCACAGTCCCTTTCTATGACCTTAACAACTGAATTATCTTTAACTTATCAGCTTTAATTAAACCCTTAAAGGATATGCCCCTCTCAGAATTCTACAACAAAAAACTGAGACCCCCAAGAAAAAAGACATGTCCAGGATGGCCCAGAACGTAGGTGGCACTGTCAAGGAGTCCTTTGTAATGTGGAAACCAAGCATCTCACCTCCAGCGGACTCTGCCCCAGAGACTTGGGCTCAGATCTCAGCTCTGCCATTCCTGGCATATGGTGTCATCCAATTTGTCAAACCCCTTGTTTTCCTATCTGTGAAATGGGGATTAAAATACCTACAACTAAGAGTTGTTGCACGGCTCATTAGATGCTGCTATTTAAAAAGCATTCAGCTATTGTTACAGTAAAACAGGGAGTTTCCATGATTAGAAAAGCCGTTTAAAGTGGAGCCATTTACAGGACCTGCCTTTCAGGAAGCGAATGAAGACCCTGGAGACCCTGACCACCGCCCCTGCAAATGCCAGCCACAGGGGCAATGGGGACTGGCTCAGAGGCCCCTGGGGAGCAGGTATTGGGCTGTCCCTGCCTGTTTGAAGGGAATAGTCTGTGCTGTCCTCTTCCTCAATCTTCCCCGACCCTAGCAGGTTCTGGTGGTTTTCATCACCAGGTGATGTCCTGCAAACCTGAGATTGGGGCCTTCCACCAGCCATGTGGCATCTATCTAAGGTGAGAGGTTTTAAATTGCAAACACATGTCTGTGACCTAGCACAAGAAGTATAACCTGGCAGTAGTCCTCAAGCTCAACTGCACATTCACCTCACTTGGGCTGATAGAGAGGCAGGCAGCTGCTCTCAGGTGAGGCCCCGGCATGGGACAGTTTTAAAGCAGCCCCAGGTGATTTGAATGTGTGCAGCCAGGGCTGAGAAACACTGGGCGAAGAGGAGAAGAGGGAGAAGAAGAGCATGGAGACCTAAACCACCCTCCAATGAGGAAGCAGTAAGGAGCAGGAGCTGGAAGTGAGTGCACTCACTTCCTGGGGACAGGCTGGATCAGAACTGTCAACATTGGGAAGGTGTTGCAGAAGGTGCATTGATTTTCCTTTTGTAAGGAGGAGCAGTTGCCGGGTGTCCCCGACACTGTGCCCCAAGCAGCTGCCAATGACGTCTATCTCATCTCAAGTCTTGCAGGAGTCAGCCCCAAATGTGCAATGCCAAGGAGCCATCAGCTCTTGGCTTCCCATCAGTCCACTCAGTGTCAGCTTCAGGGAAGCCCCTAGGTGTGCCCTCCCCAACCTCACCTCTCACCTCTCTATTCCATTCCCCACCATCCCCCTGCACTCAGGTGGACTCTTCACTCACAGCAAGCCTGGCGCCAGCCTGTGGTCTTCTCATCACCACCTTGGGAGCAGGTCTGAAGCTTTCATGCTCCCTGGAGAGGAACGGCTCTCTGGCTGGTCCCAACGTCCATTCTCACTCTCAGGACAGGTTATTTTCCTCTGAGTCCCCTTTCCCCTCCAAGTATGTGATGGGGAGGAACTAGTGGGGGGGCCATCAGGGTCCTCACCCTGCCACTATCAAAATGAAAAAGGCTGCATCTGGTGCTAAGGCTGCCCACAGGAAGGGAAGCAGGAAGGGAAGGAAGGGAGAGACAGAGAAGAAGAGAATGGAGACCTAAACCACCCTCCAATGAGGAAGCAGTAAGGAGCAGGAGCTGGAAAGGGGATGTTCCCTTCAGGCGGACACAGGAACCAGGCACAGCTCAGGAGATTTGAGCAGCCCTGGACAGCTGTCTAGGATTCTGGAACCCAAAACTCAAAACAAAAGAGAAAGACGGCTGCACCTGCAAGCAGGAGTTCTGCCCCCAGGCAGAAAACTTCAGAGCAAAGAGAGGCTAAGGGAGGCAGGGAGGCCTCAGGACTGACTCACCCAGGAAAAGGAGGGATGGCGTGAGATAGGAGGGGACACAGGAGTTGTCTGGAGGCGGCTTCCTTCCTCTGGAGAAGCAGGGCTCTGGGGCAGGGCGGTTTGTCACTGACAGCCCACAAGCCGCTTTCAATCTTGCTGTCTTGGACGTGCGCAGCTTTAGCAAATCCGACACAACTCACTGCAGAGCAACTTGTCAAAACAAGGAGCCTGATCAGGTGGAGCATTTGAGGGTGGTTGTGTGTGTACATGTGTTTGTGCACTTGTGTGTGCACGCACACATGTGTGTGCACACATCTGTGTGGTTGTAGAGATATCAACATTGTTTGTCATTAACATCTAAATGGCAATTAAGTTGAAAGAGCAAGACCAGGAGCAGAAGACTGTGGACCAAGTGGATCTGCCTGCTGAGGGTGCAGCCATTCCCAGTGCCTATAGGATGGTGAGGCCACTAATCGTGGGAGAGACAGGGGCCTGTACTGCTGCTGGGCTCCTTGATTTGATCTGAACCAAGGTGTTCTTCTTCTCTGAGCCAGTGTAGGAGAAAAATCGGAGGCTCAGAATGCTGAGTTCAAATCCTGTTCCTACCACACACCAAGCGAGAAACCTCAGGCAAGTTACTCAAGACCTCTGAGCCTCAGTTTCCTCATGTATGACCCAGAAAAGAGCAGCTGCCTCCCCTACCTGGTGCAGTAGTGCAGATCAAATGGGATAATGTAGTCCCACACAGGGTAAGCTGTGTGAAAACAGCAGGTCACATGGATTCAGGGTGTACTATGTGCACTATATTGCTTCCCACCAATCATTCCATCTTGCTCTTGCCACTAGTGGTCCTAGAATCCACCTCCCTAGCAGATGAGATCAGACAACGTGTGCAAAGTCATACAGCTGGAGGCAGGATTTGAACTTAGGCTTTAAACTCCAGAGAGCAAGCTCTGAGCCCTGGTCTCTATGCTCTCCCTGAATACGTGGAAGCTGTTGTTTCATTATGAATCACGTTTTCATTTCCATCAACTTGAGTGAGTATCGGCCTCTGTGATTTGGGCATGGATTGAGAACCTGATGGGGGCACCAGCTCCCTCGACACCAACAGAGAAGAGAGATAGACCCAAGCTCATGGCTCTACGCTCTGCTGCAGGCTGAGCGAGGTCAGAACCCAGGAGCCCCTCACTCCGAAGCACTTGGTGGCCCCTCTCCCCCACACAAGCAGGTCTGTCTTTACCATCCCCAGTGACCGATCTCTGGCTTCCAGAGGGTAAATCACCCCACCCGCACTCTCAGCCCCAGGTCAGAAATGTTCATGCCCTTTTGGATATAAATTGTTAATTATTTCTGACTTCTCTCCATGCATTAATAAAGTCTTAACAATTATTTCTTTTTAATCTCTGTAAAATAACAACACACACACACACTCACACATGGCTGGCTAGATACTTAAGGACAACTGTTGCCAAGATTCTAGTTTTTGCTTTAGTCATCTCCCAGCTGAGCTGCTGTAATTTGCTGTTGGCTGGTCCTTGCTCATATATCATAGCATGTGTCCTAATCTAAAGTTGCCCTTACATTTGACATCCAGCACTCCTGGGCCTCTCAGGTGTCAGAGCGATGCTAATTGCACCACTCACCTATTGGAGTTTGAGGCTCCCAATTGCCGCCCCAGTTTAAAGGACTCCTCATATCAGCCCCTTGGAGAGAAGGCTTAACCAACCTATCTCAATATTCCCCATACCTCGAGCTCATTAAAGCGTTAGTAATGTCATCTGGTCACCCTGTGCAGTTTTTCCATAATCGAGTCTTCAGACCGCTTACCTCCCACTTTCGCAATTGAAATGTCAGCCATGCTCCGTCTCTGCACTGGAGACATTCTCTCCATGTGTTCAAATTTCCTTGGCCTGCCCACTGTGTTGGCAATAGGTTAAGTGTGAAAGCAAGATCCATAGGTGAAAATGTTGTTTAACAAAGCAATAAATCATATCATCTTACGTCATTCCCCGATCCCATACCTCACGCTGCGCGGCTCCTCTGCAGACTCAGGGATCCCGCCTCTCAGGCATGCTCTAGGAAAGAACAAGGCAATTTCTGCCTTTTGTTTAACAAATATGATTTAACTTTTCCTGTTATGCGGTCAACACTTTATGTATGCTCAGCACTTGCCCCCGCCTGGCTTTATTTCTGGAAACCAAATGTAACGGGCTAACCAGAAGGACTGCAGGATGGGTTCATTTGCTGCAGTTCATTTGCTGGGGCTGCTGTAATCAATCACCACAAACGTGGTGGCTTAAAACAACAAATTTATTTTCTCATGGTTCTGGAGGCCAGACATCTGAAATCAAAGTGTCCGCAGGATCATGCTCCCTCCAAGGATTCCAGGGGAGGATGCTGCCTTGCCTTTTCCAGCTTCCGTCACCTCCTGGCATGCCTTGGCTTCTGGCTGCATTACTGCACTCTCTGCCTCCACCCTCACTTGGCCTTCTTCCCTCTGTGTCTGTGTCCTTGCCTCTTTAAAAGGATACCTATAGTCTTTCTGTTACAGGAAAGGGGTCCCGATCCAGACTCCAAGAAAGGGTTCTTGGATCTCACACAAGAAAGAATTCAGGGCGAGTCTAGAGTAAAGTGAAAGCAAGTTTATTAAGAAAGTGAAAGAATAAAAGAATGGCTGCTTCACAGACAGAGCAGCCCTGAGAGCTGCCGGTTGTCCATTGTTATGATTATGTCTAGATTATATCCTAAAAAGGGGGTAGATTATTCATGCCTCCCCTTTTTTGGCCATATAGGGTAACTTCCTGACATTGCCATGGCATTTGTAAACGGTCATGGCGCTGGTGGGAGTGCAGCAGTGAGGACGACCAGAGTTCACTCTCGTCGCCATCTTGGTTTTGGTGGGTTTTGGCCAGCTTCTTTACTGCAACCTGTTTTATCAGCAAGGTCTTTGTGACCTGTATCTTGTGCTGACCTCCTATCTCATCCTGTGACTTAGAATGCCTTAATCAGCTGAAAATGCAGTCCAGTAGGTCTCAGCCTCATTTTGCCCAGCCCCCTACTCAAGATGGAGTTGCTCTGGTTCAAATGTCTCTGATAATTGGATTTAGAGCCCACCCTTAATCCAGAATGATTTCAGCTCAAGATCCTTAACTAAGTACATCTGCAAAGAACCTGTTTCCAAAGAAGATCATATTATGCGGTTCTGCGTGGACATGAATTTGGGTGGATGTCATCCAACCCACTATGCAGGATGTGGAAAGATCTGGTACTTTCCTCTCAAGATGCAAGTCTTGGAATGTCAGCTCTCCATGCCCGCCCTTCCTTCTCCACAGACAACTGCATGGATTTTCTTTGGTGGGTTGTAAAAAAAGGTTTTTTTTAACTACTGGGCTTGTTATAGTCAAGTTTCAATAGGTATTAAAGGAGAAGCTGCTGCCAGTCTCTCAACCTGTGAAATGCGGCGAGCAGTGTGACTCTCACAAGTGGTTATGATGCCTAACCCAGCAAACCAAGGTGAAGCGGCTGGTGCCAAGCGCCGGCCCATGAGATGTGCTCAGGCTATGGTAGCTCAGCCTCCGATCTCAGGTTCTTAGGCCAGGCACCCTGGCAAACTGAGGTCCCTGGAGATTAGAACAGGAAACCCAGGTGTTGAAGATGCTTTACCTGTAGAGTGTGGAAGAGGCAGCAAACAGTAGCTGAGTAGTGAGTAGTGACTGGGCTCTATTTCATGTCAGCAACTCCTCTAACCACCTCCTCCCCCTTACGCCATCCCCCGTGCTTCCTCAGTTCATCCCTCCTCTCCCAGCCCTGCAGAAGACAGAATATTATGTCCATTCTGCAGATGAAAATACTGAGGCAGAGGAAGTTAGGCGTAGGTTCCTTGGCCAATGTGTGTGTTAAAAACTTGTGGATGTAGTTTCATGTTAGGGGCCACAGTGGGACATTTCCAGCTTGTTCTGGGGTCTGGGTGGGGTGCCAGATTATCAGTGGTTCCCTGAGAGAAATGAATCACAGGATCAAAGGGAGGTGTCAGCATCTGATTCTTTCTGCTGAGTTTTGTCTGCAAAGACCAATGGGCTCTGAGTCTAGGGCTATGTCTGATAATGTCAAAATGGCAAAGTGAAATGTGGAAAATGAAGTCAAACCAGTTATTTGCTTGCACAAAGATTTTTTTTAATGTGAGCTTAACCTATTGTTTCTTTTTTAATTTAGTCTTATCTATTTATACATATAGACACATGGTATTAGAGGGTGGTAGCCATGCCTTAAAAATAGCACCGCACCCAAAAGAGAAATGTCTTCTTACGGGGTCTCATGGTGTTCCTAAATACAGAAAAATTCTAGACAATTCTCTGGCTCGCAAAAGACTGAAAGTACTTGGTTTAGAGATTTTTATTGGAATCCTTTTTAAGCCCAGGCAGTTTGGTGGTGTAAGGGTGGCCCTTTACTTACCATCTTCACTTTGACCTGTTTCAGCCCCAGTCACAGCTTCTTTCTTGTAAAGATTTCAAGAAACTCAACCTCAGCACGGGGCTGTGGGAGGGTCAAAGTTCAATCTGCCGGAATAATTTCTTTTTTTTTTTTCCATAAGTTATTGGGGTACAGGTGGTGTTTGGTTACATAAGCAAGTTCTGTAGTGGTGATTTGTGAGATTTTGGTGCACCCCTCACCCGAGCAGTATACACTGCACCCTATTTGTAGTCTTTTATCCGTCACCCTCCCACTCTTCCCCCTAAGTCCCCAAGGTCCATTGTATCATTCTTATGCCTTTTCTGCAGGAATATTTTCAATCCTGAACTCAATTAAGCCAACCCGCTCTCCAAGAAGCAGTCCACTCCGCTTGCGTTTGTTTTCCTGTGGGTTCTGTGACTGCTCATTACGTGTGAGGAGAGGTGAGGGCCTGTGTATAAACATCACAGCTGAACAAGGAGCATATTTCTTTCCCCCTCTCTAAATCTGTACCCTTCTCCTTCTCACCAGTACTACAATTTCCTCTGGCACTTGAGACAAACATATGTTATTTTCAGTTCCACAACTTTTGAGTTCTCTATATCACCACACATAAGGCCCAGGCGTTGCAAACATAAATACATGTGGGTGTCTGCATTTCAACCACTGAACTCTCACCACTTTTTTCTTTTTAAGTGCAACGTAACTCAAGTGAATTTTCACCATGGCCAAGCAGCATGACAGAGTCTTCTAGCAAAGTCAACATTTTTCCATCCCAAACCTCCATCCCACTCCCCAAACTCCTACCATTTGCCATACACACCCCCCAAATTAGCAAACGCTCAAACCAGGTCCCGTGGGCAAAATTCTTTAATGATCCTCTTATTTTCTTACCTGCTGATAAAATAGCCCAATAAGTAAATACACCAATTGGGCTTTGCAAAGACAGACCTTCCCCAACAGAAAGTTATTGCAGCAACATAAAACCAATGAAAAGCTCAGCTTTGTGGATCCCCTCATAGTAAACAAGAGATAATTTGCAAAATCAATTGTGCTGGACAGGTTGGCACCCTTTCAGGTAGCAGTGGGTTTAGGCCGGGTGCCAAGCTGTGGGAAAGGGAGGTTTTTTAATACCCACCCCCTTCCAGGCACTGTCATCTGAGGCATGTGCTCGGGGCTGGGTGGCATGACAGCGGCACATGGAGACAGAGAGACAGATGTTGGATTTTTCCTCCAGATCCTGGAGAATTCGCAGATGCCCTGGCACATAGGAAATGATGGAGAGTGAGACTGATGATTATAAAACAGCAACTTCCATCTCATAGTGCTTCCTATGAGCCATCCACCTCGTCTCATTTTAGTTATAATTATCCCCACTTGCCAGACAGGGAAACTGAGACTGAGGCCAATAAAGCCTTTTGCCAAGATCACCCAACAAAGCCAAAATCCTGCCCATGTGAGTTCAAGACTGTGCACCTAATGCTGACTCCCAACAAAATATTTGGCTCTATCAGGTGCTGTGTCATTTTATATTAGTTATTTAATTTAACCACAAGATAGATATTATCAACACTTTACAGATGGGAAAATAAAGCTCAGAGAAGTTAAACAACTTGCCCAGGGTCACCTAGATAATAAATGAGCAGGAGTTTGAACCAATGTCATCTAACTCCAGAGCGCATGTCTCAAAGCACAAGGCTACAGACTTTTTCTATAATGATAGTAAATATTGAGACCATCCTGGCTAATACGGTGAAACCCCATCTCTACTAAAAAAATACAAAAACTTAGCCGGGCGTGGTGGCGGGTGCCTGTAGTCCCAGCTACTTGGGAGGCTGAGGCAGGAGAATGGCGTGAACCCGGGAGGCAGAGCTTGCAGTGAGCCCAGATTGCGCCACTGCCCTCCAGCCTGGGTGACAGAGCAAGACTCCGTCTCAAAAAAAAGAAAATAATAATAATAATAATAATAATAGTAAATATTTGAGGTTTTTCAGTCCATCCAGTCACTGTCACAACTAGTCAGCTCCGCCCTTCTAACTTGAAAGCAGCTGCAAACAATATGTAAAATAGGTGGGTGTGGCTATGTAAATAAATCACACTTTATTTACAACAACAGGCAGCTGGAAAGATTTGACCTGAGGGCCATAGTTTAACTGACCGCTACCCTAAAGCCTGTCTGCAGCCATGTCACATCCAGGTTCCAGGTCAGGAAACGATGGGCACAGGACTGGAGGCAGAGAGACCAATGCAGGGCCTGCACTTTTCCTGACCTCATCTCCTATTAGTCTTTCCTTTGCTTTCTCCAGTCTAGCTGCACAGCCTTCCCGCTGCTCTTCAAACATGCCTGGCATCCCACAATCTCAGGGCCTTTGCACTTGCTGTTGGCCCCGCCTGGAGCACCCATCCTTTCAGATTCCTTCATGGCTCATTCCCTCACCTCCTTTTGTTCTTTGCTCCACGGATGACTTTTCAGTAAGGCCTTCCCTTGACTACCCTGTCAAAACTGGCCATCCACACCCATGCCAGCCTTTCCTGTCTCCCGTGCCGCCCCCCCCAACTTTCTTTTTCTCCATAGCACTTATCACTCTCTGAATAGCTCCATCATTTTGCTAATTCATTTCACTCACTTTCTGTCTGTACCTCCCACCACTAGAATGTAAACCCTGTGCAGGGTAGGGGCAGGGATAGGCATTCTTGTTTCTTGTTTTGTCTGTTTTGGTCACTGCACTATATTCCCAGATCCTAGAGTAGTACCTGGCACACAGCGAGTAACTACTAAAAATGTGGCTCACACGTGTAATCTCAGCACTTTGGGAGGCCAGGGTGGGTGGATCACTTGAGGCCAGGAGTTGGAAACCAGCCTGGCCAACATGGCAAAACCCCATCTTTACTAAAAAATACAAAAATTAGCTGGGTGTGGTGGTACACACCTGTAATCCCAGCTACTCAGGAGGCTGAGGCAGGAGAATCACTTGAGCCCAGGAGGCAGAGGTTCCAGTGAGCCTAGATCGCACCACTGCACTCCAGCCTGGGCAACAGAGCAAGACTCTGTGTCAAAAAAAAAAATGTGTTGGATAACTTGATAAGTTAGGGACTGATGAGAACCCATCCTCAGAGCCAGCAGAACAGGGTGGAGCTGCCCTGAGTTTGGGACTTGGCTGTGACAACTTCCAGATCCACAGGGGCATTGCCCCCAGGATGGAGCCAGGGGCCCCAGCACCTCTCAGCCATTCAGCAATGTCCTCATTGGCCATACAAAGCACAGTGGCAGTCAGGGTGGAGCAACAGCAAAGCCAAGCCATCTCCATGAAATGTCCCAGGCTTCACCTTCTTTGTGATGACCTCTGTCCAATGTTTCTGAAGCCTTTTGAACTCTCCCATCCTCTGTGCATGATACTATCTTTCCGGAGGTGAAACATTCACTGGACACCCTGTTCGAGGTAGTGGAGGAGTCAGAGGCAGGCTTGGAGATGCTTCTTATCAGCCCTTGTTGGCCCTTCTCTGCCAGGGATGGATGGGAGGAAGCCATTTGGGGCTGTAACCCGACACTTTTTTTATGAATGAACTAATTTTCCATAGGCACCTTCAAGCTGGGAAACATCCCAGAGGTGGACTAACCTTTAACGTTAGGTGTAATTAACAATCAGCCATGTCACATGACCCAGGAAGTGCTGGAGACCAAGGATCATAAACCCCCCACCGCGGGCTGTCTTCCATTGCAAGAGTTCCCCACAGGCAGTGCCACCCTGAGACCTGGAAGGCCTGGCAGTGAATGTGTAATGCATGGGGCTTAGGATGGGGCTGGGCACCTGCCACAGCCATATGTGGCCCTCCAAAACCAGAGTAGGTGAGCTGGACCAGAGCCAAACTGCCAATCAGGCGTCTTTTACTATCTTCACTTACGACATGGTCACTGGCCTCTGAGGATGGAATCCCAGCCCATGGGCTGAGAGCTCTCTGCGTGCCCAAGACTGTACACAGCTCTCCACATACAATGTCTCTCTGATGTGTCACAACAACCTGTGATCTCCATTTTATAGATGTGAAAACTGAGGCTCATATGTTCAGTGATTTGCCCGAAGTTCCCAGCTAATAAGTGACAGAACCAGAATTTTAACTGGCTCCAAAGCCCATCTGTGTAATCACAATATTGTAGAACTTCTTAACTTGCCTTTCTGAGCAAAACTTAGAATTTGTATATGTGCATGGAGTGGGAGTTTTGTCGTTGTTTAACCGTAAGAATAAAACAATCTCTTTCTGTCCATGGGAGTAGAGCTAGTATTTTCTTTCCTAGAACTGAGTATAAAATTGAAGTTAGGGGAATAGGGGGACTGCTAAGCCACCCAGGGATCCCATGCCAGCTTCAGGGGCCTCCCTGTCCAGCCACAGCCCCCATCTCTAACTTAGGAGAGGCCCTACATGGAAGAGAGTAGTCTGCCATGCAGTCCAGTACATCCAGCCTTGCAGCACTCCCCTTCCACTGGGAAAGTTAAAATAAGAGGTAATACGGAGGATCCTCAAAAAATTAAATACAGATCTAGCAATTTCACTTCTAGGTGTATTCGTAAGGTAGGTAGGTAGGTAGGTAGGTAGGTAGATAGATAATAGATGATAGATTGATAAGATACATGATAGATCAATAGATAATAGATGATTGATTAGATCGATTGATAGATGATAGATAATTGATAGATGATAGATAGATGATAATAGATGATAGATTAGATAGACGATAGATCGATAGATAATAGATGATTGATTAGTTAGATTGATAGATGATAGATAATTGGTGATAGATAGATAGATAGATAGATGATAGATAGCAGAGACTGAGATATCTATACACCAATGCTCATGGCAGCATTATTCGCAATAGTCAAAAGGAGAAAAAAATCCTAAAGGTCCACTGATTGATAAATGCATGAAGAAAATGTGGTATACACAAACATTGGTATACTATTTGGACTTCAAAAAAAGAACACAATTCTGACATGTGCCACAACATGAATGAACTTTGAGGACATTATGCTAATTGAGATATGCCAGACACAAAAGGAAAAGATTGTATGATTCCACTTCTATGAGGTACCCAGAATGAGCAAATTCATAGAAACTAAATGTAGATTAGAGGTTACCAGGGACTGGGGAGGAGGAGAATGAGGAGTTGGTGTTTCATGGATACAGAGGTTCTCTTGGAAAGATAAAACCTTCTAGAGATGGATGGTGGTGATAGTTGTGCAAGAATGTGGATGTACCTAATGCCACTGAATTGCAGGCTTAAAAATGGTTAAAATGGTTAATCTGATCAATTTTACCACATCTAAAACAAAGGTGGGTCAGGGGGGTTCTTTCGATCAGCCTAGGGGAGTTGCAACTAGCTGGAAATGATGGTCAGAGCAGGTAGGTGGGGGCCTGGGAAGCTGACCGCCTGCCGGCTGTGCTGTGCACCCTGAGGAGCATGACAGCCTCTCTGAGCTGCGCTTTGCCTGAGGGCCAGAAACCCTCCCCAGAGATCAGGAAGCCTTTGGTTACTTACCTCTGAGTACATTGCAGAGGGAGAATGAAACTGACCCAGGAGGGCGGGACAGCCCCCTCTTGTTGCTATAACAATTGGCACCTTTTCTTTTCCACTCACTCAAGACACACTTTCTGAGCACCCACAACGTGCCAGGCACTCTGCTAGGCACCCGCACAGCATGATCAGTGAGGCACTCACCCTTCCACCAACATCTCAGGTAGGATCAATGACACCCATCACAGACAGGAGCAGCGGAGTTCTGTGACTCTCCCAAGGCACGTTCACAGCAACCAGTGAAGCTGAGATTCTAAGGCAGGCCCAGTCTGCATCCAAGTCCCGTATGGATTCTTTCCACAAATCAGTATTTCAGAAGAGAATATGAGAATCCCACTCAAAAATAAAGATACTTGGGTGACAGAGCAAGACCCTGTCTCAAAAATATATAAATATATATAAATAAATAAATAAACATAAATAAACTGGGGCAGGGTATCATCAAGTATCTGAAAGGACTGTCTGGTCTTTGTGTCCTACAGTCCAGCGTTTAGCCCACATTCAGGTACAAATAAATGCCCAGATGAGGAACAGCCCCTGCCTCCCAGCAAAGTACAGCCCCATAACCTACCATTTCCATCTGGCCTTGAAATCGTTACCTCTATGCCACCTACAGAACAGAAGAAAGCATTAACTGGGTTCCAATCCAGTTTACGTTCCAAGCAAAGAGAGACGCAAGGACCCAAAGCCATTTGAGAACCGCTATTAACGTTATCGGGCCAGTCTGCTGTTTTCCTTCTTAGAGCCCAGCTCAGCCACTGACTTGCTGCTTGACCCGGGGCAAGTCCCTGGGCCCCCGTTGTCCCCATATGAGTACTAACAGAGTAGACCCCATGACCCCAGGATCCCATCCAGCCTTGTTGTTCCCACGAGAAGGAAGTCACCACTTGGTAATAGACATGCAGATGTTCCTTCCCCCTCCCACAAGTCTCTTCCTCTGCAAGACCCAGTGCTTCTAATCCCCTGCCTAGGAGGGCTTCACCCAGCCCTGGGAGTCCTGCTTCCCACTCAGTTCTACCCATGCAAACAGCCCCTACCCCTGTCTGGAGGCCTCCAAGTGTGCTTTCTCTCATGTCCACTGGGCAGGCCCTGAGGAGAAGGGTGCAGCCTCCCTCCCTGCCCAGAGTACTTGACTGTTAATGATCCCCGGGCACACTTCCCCCACCCTGTCCCCGGAGACATTTCTAGAGTTGTTTTATGAGCGAGGCTGGGGAAATCTATTAATGAGAGTGGTAATTGTTACCTTTGGGCACCCAAGGCTGATTTACAACAGTTAATGCCTCAGATTCCAAAGGCATAAATTTCGGCTTTTCCACCATTTTGTCTGGAGCAAAACAAAACACAAGGAGATTACATATCCAGGGCTACAGATGTTTGGCTACCCAGAACATTTTTCTAAGATAGGGAACAGGGGGAGATTAATTTAATTGACTCTATAGCATCCCCGATGCTTCCTAAGCTGTACGCATCTGCATGGGGATAGAAGCTTTTGATGAATATCCATGTATGTTTCTCAGGAGCAAGGAAAATAGTACAGGGGGGTGAGTCGACCTCTGCCAGCCTGAGCTCTGTCCTGATAGGGTCGAGCATCTTCATCAGGGAGGTGATGAGACTTTCAAAGCAACGCCCTTCACCCTCAGGGAGTGGCTGTTGGTCTGGGAGAAACGGCTCAGCCATCTCTTTAGAATTCCTTGGGAAAAAAAAAAAAACTTCAGAGATCATGCTGTGGTTACACTGTTTGGAGGGTGAATAGAAGAGGCAAAGAAGCTGACCCCATTTTCCTTCCAAATGGGGATCTGGGGGAGTTGGATACTCAGAAAAGAATTCAGTATTTGGGATTCATCCAGTCAGAGTTTCCAGAAACTCCTGTAAGAGCAATAAAGCCACAGTAATTTATTCCCAAAAGAAAAGAGAGAAAACAGCTACATTTCCTAAGACACAAGCAGAAAAACACAGCCTTCCCACCACCACCCCCTATGCCTGCTGCTAGAAGTCTGTCTTCCTACCTCGGCTCACATTTGGCCCCATTCCAGGCCAGTAAGTGGCCTTGGCATTACAGTCGAGGTCTCCAGCCCCACACACACATCACACAGCCCTGGTGTCTTGGCTCCAACCCTCCCTTCCAGTTGCCCCATCAGAGACCTGAGGCCAGGACATTAAGTAGCACAGCCCAAGTGCTGTGTCGAGTTTCATATTCAGACAAGCCCCTGGGATTCCAATCATTCAACAAATATTTGCTCCGTGTCTGCTAAGTGTAAGACATAGTATGAACAGGCCTAAAGGAATTTCTGGCCCATTCTTGGGCCAGTTTTGAGTGAGAGTTCAGAAACAGCTCATCTCTGTCCCCTGCATCAGTTTTTTGTTTTGTTTTGTTTTGTTTTGTTTTGTTTTTGTTTTTGTTTGTTTTGTTTTGAGACAGAGTCTTGCTCTGTTGTCCAGACTGGAGTGCAGTGGTGCAATCTTAGCTCACTGCAACCTCTGCCTCCTGGGTTCAAGCAATTCTCCTGTCTCAGCCTCTGGAGGAGCTGGGATTACAGGCGCGCGCCACCACGCCCGGCTAATTTTTGTATTTTTAGTACAGGCAGGGTTTTACCATGTTGGCCAGGCTGGTCTCGAACTCCTGACCTCAGGTGATCCACCCGCCTTGGCCTCCCAAAGTGCTGGGACTGTGTCTTTATGGTTTCCAAAGCCGTTATCATATCTGAACATCCCAGCCAGCAGTCCAATAACGTGGATAATCTCATCCCCACTTTGCAGAGGAAGAATGTAACAGAGAAGACAAGTAACTTGCCTGAGGTCACCCAGCAAAGTTGATACTAGATCTCATGTTTCATGATCACTGGAAGAAAAAAAAGGAAGGGGTCAGATAAATTACTATTCTGTGAGAGTGAAGCAAATGGAGTTCAACTGTATCTGGCCTCCCTGAATCCAAACTCTCTTTGTTCTTGAAAAAATTGCATGGGATTGCATATGTGTATGAGCGAATAGAAGAACTACTTTCCCTGCTCTGTGTGAGACACCATCATGAGAAGGACACAAGGGTTACTACTGTTTTATTTCATTAATTTTCAAAATTAATTAATTTATTTTTTGAGACAAAGTCTCACTCTGTCGCCCACCCAGGGTGGAGTGCAGTGGCACGATCCCGGCTCACTGCAACCGGGTTCAAGTGATTCTCCTGCCTCAGCCTCCCGAGTGGCTGGGATTACAGGCACCCGCCACCACACCTGGCTAATTTCTGTATTTTTAATAGAGACAGGGTTTCACCATGTTAACCAGGCTGGTCTCAAACTCCTGACCTCAGGTGATCCACCCACCTCAGCCTCCCAAAGTGCTGGGATTACAGGCGTGAGCCACCACGCCTAGCCCCAAGGGTTACTACTGGATTTCATTCTTAATTCTAGCATTGCTTCCAAACAACTGCACTGGAGAAGGATGTAAAGTGCTGACCCTTTGTTTTAGGGATGGGGAAACTAAACCCAGAGGTGCCAAGGGCCCCGACTTACTGGGTCAGAACTGGCTCTTGAACCCAGCTTTCCAGGTCACTGCCCTTTTCCCTTCATCAACCAAGATGCTGTTGATTCGGGAGAGAAGACTCAACTCAAACATCCAAATTGCTTCTAGGGCTCTCCTCCTCCCTGTTCTCTTCTCTGTTGTTGTTGTTGTTGTTGTTTGTTTTTTGTTTTCTTTCCCTCTCAGTCCAGGATGGAAGACAAGAAGGAAGCATCTGGCCCTAAGAGCCCCTGGCCCCAGAACAGCCCCTTCTCCCAGAGGGGAAATAATTAAAGACCTCTGCAGGGCACTATGGGAAGAGAAGGGTCCACAGGCTAGAGTGCCCTGGGCTTGCTTCCTCCCCCAGCCCAAGCAGAGGCCCTGAACAGGGAGGAAATGCTCCTGTGAAGCAGGGAGATGGAATAGGCGGGAGAGGCTGGGAGCAAGTTAATGATGTGCCCTGAGATTTCTGGATCAATTCCTCTGATGTGCAACTAGGAACTTCCTCCAAACTAAATCGGTGTGAACCTTCCAGCCCATCATTCCACAAAAGCTCAGACAGTAAATACACGGCTTGTGTTTACCATGCTCACGTCGTGCACCCACGGCAGACCCTGCCAATCAACGGCAGCCTTCTTCTCCACTGACTGTGGCGGCCAACACCAATCCGATGGAGTTGCATTTGAAAGGTAACTGCTCACTGTGGGGGCTATGGAAAAATCTCCCTTACTTTTGGGTCCACCTTGCTTCCCTTACTTTAGAAAATTACTGTACCTACACCACCTGTTTCTGATTGGGCTGTCAATCCAGGAGCCACACCTACTATCCCCCAGGATGGACAATCAGAGTACTCTGTGCTCAATCCCTAGCACGTGATTGAAGAGGGTATGCTATCTGAGTCTACCAATCAGTCTTTTTCAGGGATGAATAAGAATGAGGGAGAAAGATGGCAGTACCTCTCTGGGACTGGCCATGAGGAAGATACAAGCCTGAGGCTTGCATTGAGAATGAGGACACACTCAGGAAAGCAGAGCAGAGACAAGGGAGAAAGAGGATACCTGGTGACATTGTTTAAACCCTGGATCTGGTTGGCCTGAAGTCTGGTCTGCCCCTTGAACTTCCCTGCTATGCAGGGCAATATAAATCCATAAATGCCATGGTCCTTGCTGGAGAATCACATAACTCCGCTTTGCCTCACAGTCTGCCTCGGCTGAAGCTGGTGGGGCCTGGAACTGATGGGGCTGCCTTGTCCTGTCCTGCTCCATGAGTGCAGCCTGCATCCTTGCACCCTCTAAGCTCTTTTCACAAACTGGTGCCTCATTGGCTAGGAAAGAGCTCAGATGGCTCCATGCAGCCCTGTTGCAACTATTCCACTAACCACCAGCCCCCAGGCACTCCTCAAAGTTGAGGTCTTTGCATGCAAAGTATCAACAAGCAGGCAAGGAAAACGTCAACCAGGGTAGAGCCAGATGTTATCTTTAAGGAAATACAATTCATCGTTGGACAAGAAACAAAGATGGGCCGGGCGTGGTGGCTCATACCTGTAATCCACCACTTTGGGAGGCCGAGGTGGGTGGGTCACGAGGTCAGGAGATCAAGACCATCCTGGTCAACATGGTGAAACCCTGTCTGTACTAAAAAGACAAAAAAATTAGCCGGGCATGGTGGTGCGCACCTACAGTCCCAGCTACTGGGGAGGCTGAGGCAGGAGAATTGCTTGAACCTGGGAGGTGGAGGCTGCAGTGAGCTGAGACCGCACCACTGCACTCTAGCCTGGTGACAGAGCAAGACTGCATCAAGAAAGAAAGAAAAGAAAGAAAACAAAGAAAGAAAGAAAGAAGGAAAGAAGGGAAGAAGGAAAGAAGGAAAGAAAGAAGGAAAGGAAGGAAAGGAAGGAAAGAAAAGTAATCTAATGGAGCCAAAGCCTTGTGCCCCTGATTTAGCTGGTCAAGAGCTCACAGCTCCAGCTTGGGGATTGGAGGGTGATCGTTCCCTGCAGCTGCCTATCTCTCAAGATGCCTGCTAACCAATTTCAGGATGTTGCCCCATATCAGGCATTTCCAGGTACCCATCAGAGCACCTTACTGTGCAATCAAGTTTGAATGTGACAGAAAGAATTCACAGAAAGGATGGTGATGAACTAAACGCGTAACTAATTCCTTCCCAGGAGAGAGGCACACAAACCCGTGCTTGGGAAAGAGTGCTGTTTTAATTCTAGGTCTTCCTACATCCAAAAAAATGAGATACCCATCCACAGAGGTGTTCAAGAAGAGGCAATAGGATTAGTAGAGGCAATTAAAACCCTGAGTTAGCCAGTATTATTTGGGGTGCCAGGGACATAAGCACAATAAAAACGGGTGGATGAGGTATTTGTAGGCTTATTTAACTGATATTTTGATAACTTTCAAGAATGGCTGAAGCCAGGTATACAAACAGTGTCATGCCTCTCTCCATATCTAAACTCTTCTTTTCCTTCTGTTGCTCCATTTTCAGTCTCCCCCATTGACTGCTAATAGCTTCAAGCTTCATGCTACCCAGAACCTCTATCAGAGAAAATGTGCCTCGTTCCCAACAGTACCAAGAAAAACCCCTGGATGCAGCCTCGTCAGATGAGCTTGGGTCACCTGCCCTATCCCTGAACCATTCACCATGGCCAAAGTGGAATAGAATGCTCTAGATGAGGGAGTGATGTCAACCCACTCAAACCTAATGGATTGAGAATGGAAAGAAAGTGAAGGTAAAATGGATTCTGAACCAAGTTAAAAAAATTATATCATCTACAGTTGCTTCCTACCATACTTAAAATCTATGACTTGGTTGGCACGATTCTTGACCAGCATGTTCCTTTTTAACCCATATGTGTGATGTCACGCTCACTAGCCCTTCCTACATTCCTAAGACAGAATCTTCCAGTCATTGACACACAGACACCTGGACCCAAATTGGATCCACCTGTATCCATCCAAGTTACTATAAATCCAAGGAAACACACAAACCCAAATGGATATGCTGAAGAAGCAGGCTTCCCCCCAACACACAAAAAACATCCTGAAGACTTCTGAAGTCACAAGGGTAGCTCAATACTCTGCCAGAAATTCCCCACCAGTCTTTGAGTAGACTTCAGTGCTCTGTCTTATTTCCATTCTTGGCAGAGGGAAAAAACTTTAAAACCACGCACCCTCCCCTCTCTCCTCCAGGCATATTACAAGAACTCCTAGGTCCCAGCCCACAAAGATACTTTTCAACAGACAGTGAGTAACTTGGCCTCCTTAATCCCTGGATGCTCCCAAACCTCTTCCCATTCTGAGATCCTCCATCCTGGAGGCACCAAAGTCTAGTCCCCTCCATTCTCAGCTGAACATTTGGCATCAGGCCATCTCATTCATGCCAGAAAGACTCAGCCAGTATGATAAGAGCACAGAGGACACTTGAGGGCATTGCATTGGGAGCTATAAGCTAATTGATGGAGTGCTAATAAGTCCCATTTGGTCACCACTTTTGGCAAAGCCATTGTCTAAATACTTAGCAGCATCTGACCAACGAAATTACTGGTTCCTAGTACAGAAAAAAGCACATGGCTACCCCACCCCAGCTTCCAGATAAATTTCTGCCTTCCATATCACTGACAGGCCAGGGAAAAGGGAGAGAAATTCACAGATGAGCAAGGGACCCTTATGAAGCGGTGACCTCAGAAAAGGCACCTGGCCAGAGAGTCCCCCAGAACTGTGAGCACCTGAATTCCAAGAGGTCTTGAAGGA
Source organism: Pongo abelii (assembly GCF_028885655.2). Taxonomy (NCBI): domain Eukaryota; kingdom Metazoa; phylum Chordata; class Mammalia; order Primates; family Hominidae; genus Pongo; species Pongo abelii. Next base: position 124,650,867 of record NC_071993.2, on the reverse strand, counting down.
TCCTTGAGGAAATTCAGGGCTGGTTATCAGAACAGGGAAAAGGAAACTTCAGGGTATCCCGAGAGCAAAGACTGATCTGAAATCAGGAAGGACTCTTGGGGAACACTGGGAGAAGGAAGAGTCTTTGAAAAGACTCGCAGCCAGGTTGACATGAATCCCAATGGCCATTCACCAGGTGCTTACCATGTGCCAGGCCGCCCGCTCAACACACACTGGGCTAAGCCTAGTTCATCACTGCACAACATGGTGATTGGGACTGTCACTGTCCCATTTTGCTGGTAAGAAAACACAAATTCACAGAGGTTGTTTACTTGCCCCAGGGCACACAGCAGATGTGGGACATGGCTGGAGGCTGGTCTGCATGCTGCACAGCCTGCCGTTTCAGAAGGCTTCTCTCCCAGTTACCTTGGCAATAGCTGTCTCTGAGGACCAGACCATTATTTTTGACCTGGGACTGCTAAGGGCCTCAAAGGTTAGAAGTTCTGCTCTTTTAATTCCACATCCACCTGACAAAAGTCACCTTAATTAGGAAGGCTCTCCCAAAGAAAATGCAGCTGGCAGGGCTGGGTCAAGCTGTCCCATTGGGTGGGTCTTTCCGATGCAAAGTTACGGGTCTTCCAGAATTTCTCCTGCATCTTTTCCTTCCCTCCCCACTGCTCCACCATGCCGTAGTTCAGCTCTTCGTCCCTCACACCTGGACAACTCAACCTCTTCCAAGTGGCCTCTGCCCCCAATCTATCCCCCACTGTTGTAGCAGATCACTTTGCTGCTTTTATGCAGAAACCTTCAGTGACTCCGCCGCTCCCAGGAAACAGTGGAGACCCCTCAGCCCTGCACTCAGGACCTGCTCAGTGCAACCCTTGCTTCCTTGCCAACCCCACTCTCCGCCACTTTCTAACCCTGCTTCCACTCCCAGGCCCTGTTCCCTCCTGGAGGGCCACAGAGGGTCCGTCCTCTTGCCTGGAGCATGTGCTGACCACAGGGGGTCCTGAAGAGAGAGCCACTTGGCAGGGGCACTGGCAGATGCTGGAAGGGACTTCCACACACAGCCACCCCTCACACCCACTCCCTTTTGTTCTTCAGAGCCTCTCACCCAGAAGAACACAGATTTGCAGGCCCACTTTGGGACATGTCCGAGAACATGGAGAGCCAGTCCTAAGGCACAAAGGGAAACCAAGGCACAGTTGGAGCTACTTTCTAGATCTCCTGTGGTATGATTGTGTTGGGGTGAGGAGAAGCTCTAGGAGGGATGTCCCCACTCACAGAAAGGGAAGTTCAAGAAAGCCGTCAGCCCTCCCTGGCTCCACGTCCCCTCTTCCTCTCCATCCCTCCCAGAGTGCACATTTCTGTGATTACTCCCCACATCATCTGGAAGGGCACCCCCCACCTCCCCAAGGCAGTGTGGGTGTCCATCAAAGGCCTTCCCTGCCACTGTCACAGCAAAACTGTGAGCAGGCAATGGCTGCAATTGCCATCACCATGAAGCAAGGAGGCTCCATGCAGGGCCTGGGAGATAGACTCACCCTAGGTGACCCAGAGGAAGATGGTCTGCTCTGTACCCCTCCAAGCCACCTGAGGTTGCTGTGAGCACCTGAATGGGCTTCACCCACCAACTCCCAACCCTTGGGGAGGTCGATGATGTGGCTGCTGGCTTCTTGCAGCCATGCAGGGACTACAGCTGAGTGGTAGCATGTTGGCAAGAGAAAGGAAAGGCCTGGGTTACTGGACCAGGGAGACAAGGATGAGGGTTTGCCCAAGATCACCCCCTCCAAGGTACCTTTAAAGCAGAAGCAAACTCAGGTGCCTCATTAAAAGCAGATTTGGGTCCAACATTCTTTCCAGGCACCTTTAAGTGACTTGCTCTTGTCCCAGTGCCATTCCTGCTCCCACCCTACACCCTCAGAAAGCAGCATGCCCTTCACAGCTATGCCCTTCCAGGCATACTAGCCCACCCTGGCACCAGATGCAGACCTCCTGTGCCCTCCAGGATAGCCCTTCACATCTCTGTCTCTCCCTGCTCCAGAACCACCCCCTTCCCTTTTCTCCAGCTACTTAAAGCCTTGGTTCCCCTTTGTGGCCTGATCCAAACCCAGCTCCTCTGCAGAGCCCACCATCATGTTCTACTCTTCCCCCAGTGAACTCTCCTTTGCCCAAATAAGCAGGACAATTAATTTCCAAGCTGTCAGGAAAATGCTTCTTCTCAGGAGAGAAACTTACCTGTGTATAAAAAGTCAGGTGCAAACTTTGTTCATGACCATGAAAAAATAGGAAGTAACCTAAGTGTCCATCAATAGGGGACCGACTGCTCTGTAAAATGGGGATTATCCATATAGTAGAATACCATACAGCAGCTGAAATCAATTCATCAGGTATATGTGGGGCTACAGTATGGTAAATTTGTGTGTGTATAAGAGAGACAGGGTTTCACTCTGTTGCCCAGGTTGGAGTGCAGTGATGCAATCATGGCTCACTGCAGCCTCTACCTCCCAGGCCCAAGCCATCCTCCCACCTCTGCCTCCTGAGTAGCTGAGACTGCAGGTGTATGCCACCATACCCGGATAACTTTTTAAAAAATATGTTTTGTAGAGATGGGGTCTCTCTACATTGCCCAGGCTGGTCTTGAACTCCTAGGCTCAAGCGATCCTCCTGCCTTGGCCTCCCAAAGTGCTGGGATTCGAGGCATGAGCCACCACACCCTGCTACAGTATGGTAATTTTTATATAAAACACACACAAGGCAATGCTATGTATGTAGGCATAGATTTGAATATAAGCATGGTTGAAGGGTCTGGAGGAATCCCCAACAATGTATAACTGGTTACCTCTGGGGAGGGTACAACAGGAGCAGGCCTGGAAATGGAGGGCCAATGGATTTTAGCTTAATCTTTTAATGCTCTAATTTTTTAAGGCACACGTATTCATTGAATAACTGATAATCTTTTTAAATGTTCTCTGGAGACTCCCATCTCTCACTTCAACTAGAGAAGATCTGCCTTTAGCTTTGATCTGATTTGCTTGGTTACATAGTTTCATTTGGGACAAAAAAAAAAAAAAGAAAAAAAGAAAAAAAAAGAAGGAGGGTTGTTCTGATTTTTGGAAAAGACTGCCCTCACTTTCTTCAATGTGCCTTCTCCCAGGACCCATGCCATACCCCATCTGGTTTACGGGCATCATGATCCTTCCCCCATCAGCCTTGAAGCCCATGAGTTCAGGGACCATGCTTTGTGTCCCTCTAGTGAGGTCCTATGGTGTCCCATCTTACCCCTCACTGGCAAGGAAGACAGACGCAGCCTCAGGGAACCCCTGCAGTGGTGGAAGTGCATTCCTCTCACCCACAGCCACAGTGTCTGCCCCAGCCAGCAGTAGTCCCAGAAAAATAGCTCAGTCCAAGACAATAGTAAGCCCAAGAGACACAGAATCCACCCTATTGACAAGGAGAGCAACCCAGGGCAGAGCAAAGCAAGGAGTAGAGGTTGATGAGCCTAGAGCCCTATAAAGAGCAGGCCTCAGTAACCCCAGAGCCAGCCAGTGATCAACTGTGGTCAGTTTCTATAGAGCCCTTTAGCTGGGAGGGAGGAGGAGAAGGAGAAGGGAGGGAAGTGGATGGATGGCTCTGTTGCCTCCTAGCATAAACTTGACCTAACATGAGGGGAGCCTTACCTAGAGAAGCTGACAGTCTTTGATTCTAGTCTATGGTCACAACAAGGGAAAAAGAGAACTCAATTTCTCTTTGAATGATACCTCTGGCACCTCATCCCCACTCTACTCCATATTCGCCCTCTTCCCATTGCACCCCTTTCACTATGGTTCGTGCCAGAGGCCACCATGTTGCTGAGTCAGCACCAAGTCTGTGTAGACATGGTCAGCACATCCGCCTCCTCCCCTCCCCTACCTAGGCTCCAGGCTCCATGCTCACCCCACTGGGATTTCAAGGCCTGCCACCAGCTGTGTTTTTTGAATACATGCCTCAGAGACTTCCAAGTCTCTTGGGAGAGACCACTGTTCAACCACCTTAGAATATAGATCATTAAAATTGTGTATGTGATGATGGGTCACCAGGGAGCCAAAAGATGCTACTATAATTTGGGTATGAATTCTGAAATGAATTGTTCAAGATATGGAAGGTGTAAGGAAGATTAGCACAGATCCAGAATTTAATTGTTTTTTTTTTCTCTTAACACAGAAAAACTATTTTCTTTGCAATATGGGGCTTGTTGGTTAGAATGAAAACTTTCCTCCTCACCTACTGAGACCACCAAGGAAAAGAAGGCAATTAGCTGTCTGTGCCAGTGAGTGCTCCAAAGGCAGATGTATCAGGAGCCAGAAAGAAAAATCTAATTGAGCCCCATCTTTTTTGTTGTTTGGATTTTTTGTAAATTTCCATAGCCCATTTTAGAGTCTACTGCACATTCGCTCATCCACCCATAGAGTGAGAAGCTTCACAATTGTGTCCTGAATTTTGGTTGAGCCGATGATATGTGAAAATATTTCTTTTCATCTTTCTCTTAGTGTGTACACTAGACTTTTCCAAATCCTACCTAATCCAATTCACCACATTTTACTGATCATGACCCTCAGTCCCAGAGAGAAGTGTGGTCTATCCGAGATCATACAGCCATCAAATGTCAGGGCCTCTCCCTCTTTGTGTCCATCAGTTTCCACCATACCAGTTTGAAGTATTTGAAGCCTATTTCAAAACAGCCTGACTCTTCGTTCCACATTTCCCATATGTAGAAGTTGGGTTATAAGCAAAAAGCAACACTCCTGATACTGTTGCCTTTCCCCTCCCCCCACCCCCATTTTCTCAAGTGTACTAAAGCTGCTCATTTTAAAGCGTGGGCTGAAGATTATCCCAAATAATTTTTAATTAAAGATCATCATGTAAAGTGTATCATTTTGTGAGTCTAAAAGCGATTAACTACATTAGGGATTTTGGTGACACATGTCACAATTAAGTGTTTTCAGTGTTGAGCCAATTAAGGGTTAACAGGCTGCAAATACCATCTTTGCACATTTTTGCTTAATGAATTCGTAGTAGGAAACTATTCTCATTAGGTTAATTTGTCAACAGAATCAAGTTACATCACCAGGATTTTTCTTGGAGCTCACAAATTTAAGTGCATTTATATCATGGTGCACACTTTTGCATTTGATTACGGCTATTGGAATAAAACACTTTTCCATGAAAAAGAAGAAAGTTGATCGAAGATTTTCAGGTCTTGGTCTTAATTCTCACCTTCTAGACATAGGCATGTTTATGTTGTTTTATCGAGCTCTCTAGGGCTTTCTGTCTGTATTTCCCTAGTAGGTTGTCAGGCCAGAGAGTAAAACACGCATCTGTGTACTTGTAGAGGGAGGGCTTCAACCCCTAACATGGGTGTGCTGGCCGCAGGGAAAACTACTCTCCTCCTGCACTCATGCAGCCAGAGAGAGCTGCTGTTGCTTCTCTCAAAAAACTTGAAAAAACACCCAGCCTTCCTCCAAAAGACTCCCTCTTCCTTCTGATAAGGTTACTATCATCTTGGCAGAAGAGAAAACAGGCTTTCTCACTCCAAGGCTGTTGGCACACTAATTAGTCTATTTAGTGGGGGAATAAACCACCAATCATATTGTCAAGCCTCTTCTAGGATAAGAGATATCATTTCCCCCCCAGAGCTTTGGGTACCATGTTGCTGTGGTCTTAGTTATATCCCAAGCAAGTGCTTGTATTGTTCTCAATAGCAAACGGAGTGGAAACAACTTACATGTCCAATAATGAGGAGCTGTGTGGCAAAGCTGCACTATGAATAGAACATGAAGAAGCTTTTAAATGTAATGACGTGACTCAGGACTAAATATATTGACATGAAAACATGTCCACGGTGTGGTAATAACTGGCAAAAGCACATTACAAAGTGCTATGAACGTAGCGCTAACATACATTTTTGAGTGTGTATATGTGTGTTTTCATATACCAGGAAAATTCCAGAAGAACACACTCAACTCTGGTGGTAGGGGTTATCTCTCAGGAGCAGCTTTCAGGTAGTTTTTACTTTTTTCCTTGACTTTTTTCCTATACTTTCTGATTCTTTATGATAAGTATATATTCCTTTGGTGATCAGAATGAAGCTATTTTTATTTGGGAAGGGAGTAAGCCAGTGAGTGAGTCCCAGTGGCTTAGGGGTCAGCATGGGAGGGAGAATCCACAAACCCTAAGATAATAAGATGCTAAGAACAAAAACCAATGTGGGCCAGGTGCAGTTGCTCATGCCTGTAATCCTAAAATTTTGGGAGGCTGAGGCGCGAGAATCGCTTGAGTCCAGGAGTTCGAGATCAGCCTGGGCAACATTGGTGAAACCCTGCCTCTAGAAAAGATACAAAAACTAGCCAGGTGTGGTGGTGCACACCTGTAGTCTCAGCTACTCAGGAGGCTGAGGTGGGAGGATCACCTGAGCCCAGGAGGTCGAGGTTGCAGTGAGCCAAAATCGTGCCATTGTTCTCCAGCACAGGCAACAGAGTGAAACCCTGTCCAAAACAAAAAAAACAACAACAAAAATACAAGTGTGGAATTATAGTGCTCTGATTTTTTTCATCCATAAAAGTTATTTTGACTGACGATCCCCTTACACAAAATGACAAGTTTGGATGGAAGGGACTTGATCTGGGTTTGCATTTGGTTTTAAGTAGCCTTCTCAAAATGTCATCAGCACACAAAAAATGGGGGGAAATGACATGATATTGACCAACTATTTATTTGAATGTTTACACTCCATTCATTCCATAAGCATGGACTAAGCATTCACCCTATGCAAAGCTCCTTCCTTGGGGTTAGGGCCAGGAAGATGAATCAGACAGGCCCTGCCCTGGGTAGCCCACAGTCCCATCCTAAGGCTCCATAAGTAAGTGGAGAATTTCCCTAAGTGTGGTACAGGCTACCTAAGAGAGAAGTCAGCATGGGTTCCTGTGGATGCACAGAGGCAGAACTAACTTAGCCTGGGATGGTAACAGAAGGCTTTCTGGAAAAGGAGTTCTAAGGTAAGACCTGGAAAACCAAACTGGCCCAGGCGAAGCGTCAGGAAAAGGTGACACACTGTCCTCTCTTAAAAGTGGAGCTGGTGACACTTCCAGCTACCACTACAGATTCTGCCAACGCTGTGCTGAACTGTGGCCGGGGGCTGGTAAGAGAGGCTTTATTGTGATTGTAGAAGCAGGAGGACTGCAATACACGGCAGAATCTGTACTCACTCTAAGACCTGCCCAGGAAATTGCTCTCTTGAACAAATCCCTGCTCTTGGCTCCTTTATCTGTGTGTATCTCTCCCTCATAAAAGCAAAGTGCAGAAAAAATTTCAAGTATTCGGACTTTCCAGTCTGGATTCTGGGTTACCAGGAGGTCGCTGTACATGCCTAGTGACTATCTGAGGCCTCACCCATCCTCTGAATGCCCTGTGGCACATAAAAGCTGATCCTTGACCTACTTAGTTCACAGATAGGAAAAGCAGAAGCTGGTAGCTGACTCTCTCTCCAGACCAGGCAACCCCCAAGCTATTAACATCTGCCCACTGTTTCCTGAGATGGGAGATGTAATACTAACTACTACAATATTTTTTGAGCATGTACAGCTGCCATGTGTGTTACTGACCTTGTCTAGTTTAATTTAACACTGTCCTAAATCTAAGAGGTAGGTAGTTATCCCATTTTACGGATGAGAATGCTGAGGGTTTAAGAGGTTGAATCATCTAGCCAATGTCACAAATGATAGAGGCAAGATTTGAACCCAAACCTTCTAATAGCAAAACCAGAATAATGCCTCACAGGCTCCCACCCCTGCAGGCAGCCTGGCTCCTCCCCAACCCCCTGAGAATTCTGGACCTAGCCGGTGAGCGGCACCAAGCTGAAGTTCATCCCGGACTCTCTAAACAACACTATGCCTGGTTATTGGGCTCTGACAGCTCCGCAATCTGGAGCAGTGTTTTTAAACCACAATGGTCACCTATTAGTTGGGTCAAAATCTACATTTTTAAATGAAGGAATAGAATAGAATGGGGGGAAAAAAACTAGATCAATGCAAGCAGCAAGGGTAAGTTTTGTTTCAGGACATTTTATTTCAGTTTTGCACATATGTGTGCAGGGCTGTGGGGAATGGTTGCCAGGTTGGCCTTCATGCTTCAGCCCAATCCAGAAATCCAGCCCAATCTTCACTCACCAGCTCCTACATTCTGACAGGCAGCCACAACCCCAAGAGCAAAGGGCACCTCTTTCCAAGCTGTGTGCTAACAGGGCTGAGTCTCCCCAGCAGAGGCACCCCTTTCCTCATGCAGGGGCACTGCATGGGTGAATGGTGTCTGTGTGTGCATGGGCTGGACACTGTCCATTTGGCCACACCCCACTCACAGTTCATTTTGCACCCTTCGCTGCGATGTTCTGGGCAGCTACAGTCTGACCCCTTCAAATGCCATCTCCTTGGCTCTTTGGTTGGTTGGGTTTGCCCAGTGGATATCCCTGTTTGAGATCATGAGACTGTTTTTCCCCAATCCCTCCTGGCCTCAGCACAACACCCCCAATAAAGGCTGTTCCTCCCAGGACTACAGCTCCTGCCATGGCTTTGGCTGTCAGTGGGCCCCTGTTACACCATCCTTCATCTTGTCCCTTCAGCCCTAAGGGTGGTAACAGCTTCCCATCATTGCTAGACTTTGGGTGCCTCAGTAGGTATTGTTTGTTTCCTTAACCCAGCCCACACCTCTGTGAATATCTCATCAGTAAAATCCCTTTGTTTGAACGAACTCTGTAACCTGCTGGGACCTTGACCACCACTGAGCCAATGTGTGTGTCTATCTTGCAGTGGGTTACAATCAAAACAGTTTAAATATCACTGACCTAGAGAAACTCTAATGCAAAACAGCCTGGGGAATGCAGGCAGCCTTGGAGGTGGGGACAATGGCTTCAGTGGGGAGCTCAGGGGTAGAGAATTTGGGGTGGAGCGCACTGGGCTAGGAGTCAGGTCCGATGGGGCTTCCTCAACCTCAGTTTCCTTGGCCAGGGTGTGGATACTAAACCCCATCCATCATTCATGGGCTCCAGCTAGTGTGAATAGTCTAAGATTGTTTTGGAAGCTGATTTGTTTGTCTATTCCAAGGCCCACATCTATGAACATCATACATATTTTTAATCTACGAAAATATCAGGAGGACATCTACAACTTGCTTAAAGGAATTAATAGTCCCCCCTCAACCTCTTCCTCTGAAGATCAAGTTTCTTTCACATCATAGTGACTACTTGCTAAACCCACATTACATCGCATTTGTTCCCTCTAATTCCCCAATTATGAGTCATTGTCTTCCCCTGAATATTTTTATACCTAACACATGATCAAACTGTCTTGCCAAAATTGTAAGCAAAACCTGTTCGCAGCCACCCGTCAGGGAGGGAGGCAGGCCCAGGGGCTGTGGATAAATCCCACACATTCTCTTGATAGTTCTCTGCGCCCAAGTCCCACAGGCCACAGGTGAAAAATGCTCCTGGGGGAAGAGGGTCCCCCTCCCTGGCCCACTCCCACTAAGGGTGTATTAAGAGCCAAGCACGAAGTCATGCTGATGGTGTTGCATATAATCAGATCATCATGTGGACGGCATTCTCTGTACAATTTCCCCAGGAGTCTCTGGATTTTCCAACCACAATGGCAGTGTGGCTCCCTGTCAAATGATCATGCACATTGCAATGCAACTTTGTTGCCCCACTTTGGAAGGGGAGGACTGTAGTTGTGACAGATACTGTCAAAAGCAAGGGGGGGCAGCACACCTGCTAGCCTGATGTGGGCCAGGATCTCAATACTCTGTTGATGGTCCCCAGCCTGGACCTGAACTGGAACACAGGGCACAGTAGAGAGACACACTTCAGCTTCAGGGGAACCTGAGAGGAAATTCTGGAGCTGCCATTTCTTAGCCATAGGATGTTGTAGGTCCATCCTTTAACCTCTTTGAGCAGCCACACCCCCACCCATAAAACCAGGATGAAAATACCTGCTGCAAAAGGTTACAGTGAGAGTTAAATAAAGCATTATGTAAAAAGTAGTTAGCACCTAATATGCACTCAATAAATAATTGTTACACTGTTGAAGCACGCAGGCACTGGTGTGAACCTACCTGTAACCAAATCTTTACTCTGCCATTTACTAGCCCTCGGACTTAGGCAAGCTACTTAATCCTGCTGAGACCCCATTTGCTCATCTGAAAAATCAAGAAAATAATAATACTTACCTCCCAACTTCCCATGGTGGCCTTAAGGAATAACTTCATTAAATGAGACAAGTGGTTAAAAAACAAATATATATATATACACACATACATATATATATTCTACAATATGTATATTATAGAATAATGCTCATTTTTAACTTATTCTTTTGGAATAGTTTCAGACTTACAAAAATTTGAAGGAGTAGCACAAAGAATTCCCATCCACCTTCTATATACCAGCTTCCCTAAACCTTAACATTTTGTCCCCTGCGCATATCATTTTCTCTCTCATATATACAAACATAGGTGTGTATAAGTTCAATTTGTTTCCTGAAAAACTTGAGAATAAGGCAGAGCTATCATTTTTTTATCTCTAAATATTTTATAGAGTATATTTCCTAAAAACAAGGACACTCTCTTACATAACCACAGTGCAATTATTGAAATCAGGAAATTGACCTTGATAAAATAGCATCATTTAATCTTACTCAGATTTCACCAACTGTCCCGCTAATGATCTTTTCCTGGTCCAGAATCCAATCAAGGATGGCATGTTTCATTTACTTGTCACGTCTCTTTAGTCTGCCTGAAGCTGGAATGATCTTCAGTTTTTCCTTTGTCTTTCATGGTCTTGATTATTTTGAAAAGTAAAAGCAGTTATTTTGTAAAATGTCCCTCAGTTGAGTGCGTCTAATGTTTCTCATGATCAAATTCAAGTTACGGATTTTTAGCAGGAACACCATAGTACCAGCAGGGATGTTCTGCCTTCTCAGAGCATCACACTACGCAGTGTTGATTTGTCCCTGTTAACTGGGGATATTAGCTCTGATCTTGGTTCATGTGGTGTCTGTCAGGTTTCTCCATGGTGTTACCTTTTCCCTTCCACCATTCATAAGTATCTTTTGGAGAGTGACATTGAAGTTAGGTAAATATCCCATATCTCATCACAATTTCAACCAATGATGTTAGCATCCGTAGATGATTCTGGCCTGAAACAAGTATTACTGTAGTGGATGCCAATGTTCAACCCCATCGTTCTTTCTTCATCCATCATTTGAAAGCTACTGTATTAAAATGCTCCCTCCCTTTATTTATTTATCTCAGGAGTATGAATTCATAGATTCTTGTTTTCTGCCCCCTGAGTTTATGAATTAAGATAAATGTGGCCAGGCACATGTCTGTAATCCCAGTACTTTGGTGGCCAAGACAGGAGGATCGCTTTAGTCCAGGAGTTAGAGACCAACCTGAGTAATATAGGCAGATCCCGTCTCTACAAAAAATAAAAATAAAAAATTAGCCAGAGAAGGTGGCACATATGCCTGTAGTCCCAACTATTCAGGAGGCTTCGGTAGAAGGATCGCTTGAGCCCAGGAGGTTGAAGCTGCAGTGAGCCATGATCATGCCACTGCACTCCAGCTCCCCTGGACAACAGCAAGACCCTGTCTCATAAACAAACAAAGAAGATAAATATTACAGTTTACAGTTGTAAGAGTGTACTCTCCTGCCATTAATGATACCCATTTTCAATTACAATGATGACTAATATTTGCTATACACTTGTCATGTTTCAGGCAAATACTAAGAGTTTTATTCACATTATCTCATTTAATTCTTACAATGACCCTACAATGCAAGTCCCATTATTTTAGATGAGGAACCTGTTGCTGTTAAGAGACTACTATGGGAAAATCAACAGTATAGGTGCTGCTATAAACATAACTGTACAAATATCTGTTTGAGCCCCTGTTTTCAATTCCTTTGGACATATACCCAGAAGTGAATTGCTGGATCATGGTAATTCTATGTTTAGATTTTTTCTTTTTAAGAACCACGATACTGTTTTCCAATAACCAAGTGGCTTTTAACACACCACTGCCTAAGAATATTCCCTTCTCCAACCCTCAAGTCTACTCTCTGCTTTATTTCAGAACCATGGGGTGGATAATAATAATGAGCTTCAGCTGTAGCCTCAAGGGATCGAGAGCGCCACTGAAAACCCCACGCTGCCCAAAAGTCCTCTAAATCAGGATCCCGACTGCCCCACACATGGAGAACAGAACTTTGACTCTCAGTAAGACCCTGTGGCCACTTCTACTGTGAGCAGGGAACTATCCTTCCCATAAACAAGGATGCAGACAGAAGTGGGGCTCCACCTCTGCAGACCCGGAAGTGATGCCGGAGATGCACACGGAGAGTCCTATCCACAAAACCACAAGTGTCTGCTCTGCACCTCTGTCTAATTATGATCCAGTGTCTTCACACCCCCCAGGGACAAGAGACTTGTTTGTTCGAGTTGACATATCTATTATTACTCTTTAGGTAGTTACGAGAATCATTTGCAGTGTTCATTAATCAGTATCACCTTATGGATTACTAAACAGCAGCACTGCTTTAGCTAATGAGCCACAGTAGTGTAATATTTTACATATTTTATAGCAAGACAATTAAGCAATGTCTTGCTTTTATAGCAGACCTTAAAATAAATCATCTGAGATACAAAGAGGAGAACAGGTAACAGTGCATATAGTGTGTTTGCTTCTAGAACTGGGGAAGTTAAACTCTTCTCCACCCAACCCCTTGTTACACACATACTCTACCTACATAGAAATAACAGGTTTTCAGAGCTTTTTTGCTCAGTTTCCTAGCTTCAGAATTTCAAAGTACTTATGTAAAATGTGTATGGTTCACAGCCAGAGAAGACAAGGGAAAGAAGAAAGAAAGATAAATAAGCTGTGTTTCGTCATTGTAGGCAAGAAGGGATGAAAAATGCTAGTATATATTGAATGTCTACCTATGCTGGTATTCATATCCACCCCTCATTTAAATTTCATAAAATCCTGTGAGGTAGGTGTGATGGTTAATATTGAGTGTCAACTTGATTGGATTGAAGGATGCAAAGTATTATTCCTGGGTGTGTCTGTGAGGGTGTTGCCAAAGAAGATTAATATTTGAGTCAGCGGACTGGAAGAGGCAGACCCACCCTCAATCTGGGTGGGCACCATCTAATCAGCTGCCAGCATGGCTAGAATAAAAGCAGGCAGGAGAAGATGGAAGAGCAGACTTGCTGAGTGTTCCTGCTTTCATCTTTCTCCCATGCTGGATGCTTCCTGCCCTCAAACATTAGACTTTAAGTTCTTCAACTTTTGGACTCTTGGACCAGTGGTTTGCCAGGGTTCTTTAGGCCTTTGGCCACAGAATAAAGGCTGTACTGTCGGCTTTCCTATCTTTGAGGCTTTGGGACTCGGACTCATCCACCACTGGCTTCCTTGCTCCTCAACTTGCAGACGACCTATCATGGGACTCTACCTTGTGATTGTGTGAGTCATTTCTCCTTAACAAACTCCGTTTCATATATACATCTATCCTATTAGTTCGTATCTCTAAAGAACCCTTACTAATACAGTAGGTATTAGCATCCCCACTGAGAGTTGCCAGTTACTCAAAGCCAGGTAATTTGTAAATGGCTGCACCAGGATTTAAAAACTAGGTCTACATGATCACCAAGACCCTGATCCTCCCAGAACTGTGTCAAGAATGCAGGCAGAATCTCCACCCCCACCAGTTTCTCTGCTAGTTTTTTGAATGCCCTCACCTTCCTAGGAGCATGGGCTGACCTCCATAACACGCTTTTCTCCTACATTGTGCTGACTCTGGGACAGAAGGACAGACAGCCTTCCCATGCTTCACATGTCTCTTTGGCAAGACCCCCCTACTCTGTCCAGAACTCCCATTTGCCCCACCCCCCATTAGCCAGTCATAAAGATGTTCAATGGCTAATGATGAATTTATGAGTTTAGCTGCCAGATAGTGTCGCCTCTGCCTTGCAACCCTAGGAGTTTAAAAAAAAAAAATTAGAGAATTCCACTCAATTCTACTGATCCTACTAAAGATGAGATTTTAGCAATAAGATGTTTTACCCAAAGCACCCCACCACCCACCCACAACTTAGATCTACTGCTCTACACTCTCCTCCAAGCACATCACAGGTTTTAGGGCAGCAGAGGGACTGGCATGTGTTTGCAGCTGCTCTGAGCTTAGGCCACTGCCACTACCAGCCTCCAGGTGGACCCAAAAATTCAAGACTCACCCAGGTCACAGCTTCCCCATCTGTGAAACAAAGGCAGATTCTTCTTTTTCTTGCCTTCGAAGCATGAGTTTCCAACCACTGGTAGGGTCTTATGACTGCTTCCCTGAGTGGAGACAGAGTCCCCAGGGCTGGTCCTAGTCCTATTTACTCTAATGGTTCCCTAGGGGCTGTGGCTAGCCTCCCATGACTGCAGGCCACCTGCCAAGAAGGAGGCTCTCACTATGAATGAGGCCATGGCCAAACCTTGTAGTCAAGCAACTCAAATGTCCACAACAGCAGGAAACTGTTTAAAATATGTACATAAATGATCTGCCATAGAGTGAAAATACCATGTAGCTATGAAACAAACAAACAAATAAGCCAGGTCTCTCTGAATAGAAATGGAAAGATCTCCAAGATATATTCTGAAGAGAGAAAATTACAGAGTATCTAATGTATTACCTTTTACGTGAAAGGGAGAAATGAGACTCCATATTCATATTTGCTTGCATATATGTTTCAATCCCTGAAATACTTTCAATCCCTGAAATAAGATACCAAGGAGAGTGGTTACTTCTTGCAAGCACCTTCTAGGCAGGAGGGCTGGACATCTGGGGACAAAGTTGATAAGAATTTCATCAGATGTACCTTGAAGTATTAAACCATGTAAAGGTATTAACTATTCAAAAGACATTATATTTTAAACCTCACAAACACCCAGGAAGGGGCAGAGCTGAACTCACACTAAGTATATAGGATCCCAAGCCACATCCTGCCATGTTTGTGCTCAGGGCACAGTGGCCTGTACACAAGGTAGACTCTATACAAATGTTTGCATCATGGGGATGCAGAGAGGCCACCATGGCCAGGGACTGAGAATCAGATTTGACTCTAGTCCATTGACCACACTGATGGGGACTTGCTGGCCCCTGAGTTGGGACATGGAGAGGGCAGGGCTATTGCCAGAAAACTCCTATCCCAGTCTGCCTCAACTGCTGGTTTATGAGCCATATCTCCCCAGCAACAAGGCAGGACCCCAAGATCACCTCCAACTTTCTCCAACAATGAACTCTACCCCATTCCGGGTTAGAAGGTGCCAACTTCCAAGGTTCCTCTCTAGGTCCATCTGACCCCCTAGAGAGCCTTTCCCAATCGGCCCCTCTGGTGACTCTTTGTGGATGCTTCTATCTTATCACCACCACTTAATGGCAGGGTCCTAAGGGCACAGACCCTGTGTGGTGTCGGATATCTCTCATTTCCCCATGCACAGCATGCACAGGAGGGACCCCAACAGTGTCTATGGACCGAATGCCTGATATTACAGAAGCAGCAGCTGTTTATTCCCATTTTACTACAAGAGAAATCAATGTGATTAGAAGCAGTATATTGAAGGGGAGACTTGACGGCAACAAGTGATGACAATTGACAGCATAACAGAAAGTCATCAAAAGCAGACCCAAGGATTCCCACATCTCTACAGCCTGGGGCCATTAGGTCTTGTGGTTACAGGGCTCACCAAGTGAGAGCTCAGGGTCATTGCTGTTCAGAGTCAGACCCCCAAGCCTTGAGGCCATCAGTGGGGATGGGAGCCAGTGCTGTAGGCAGTGAGTGCACCATATCAAAGTGCCAAAATCCCACCAGTGCTGGGCCTGAACATGAGGTGAGTCAGCACATGCCCTCCCAGGCTCATGTCTGGGTGTACATCCCTCAGGGGGCCTGCAGAGAGGACAACAGCAAAGCGCAAAGTACACCTTATCTCAGAAAGAACAAGGATGCCCTGCAGTGGAATAGCACTCACCAGTGCATTCTGGGACAAAAGGAAAAAGGCAGGGAGGAGAAAGCAGATGGTGGCCATAATATCAATAATGGCCATTTCCTGAGGGCCTGCGATGAGCTAGCCACGGTTCTAGGCCCCAGAGGTACTGTGGTAAGTGAGACAGGCAAGGCCCTTGCTCTTCCCGGCTGATTCTAAAGGTAGATACAGACAACCAACCAAGTAAACACATAGGAAATAAACTCAAGAATGACATATGCTGTTCAGAGCATGAAACGGGATGATAAGAGAGTGATCAGAGTGGCCATAAGAGCAGGTGCTTGGGGAAGGCCTCTCTGACGAGGTGATAGCCTGAATGGAGGCTAGCCTCTTGAAGAGGCAGTGGCTGTGCTGAGATCTGAGAATAGACCATTTCAGAATGCAAAGCAAGTGAGACGACCAAGACAGGAACAAACTTGTGGGTGTGAGTAATAGAAAGAAGCCTGGCAAAGGTGGGTTGGGGGTAAAGAGGGGAAGTTGTGGGAGAAGGTGAGACTGGAGGTATCTCCAATGCAGCCATCTTGGAAGGCCATGGAAGCCCTGATGAGAAGCCTGGGTTTATTTCTTTCTTTTTTTTTTTTTTCTTTTGAGATGGAGTTTCACTCTTGTTGCCCAGGCTGGAGTGCAATGGCACGATCTTGGCTCACCGCAACCTCCACCTCCTGGGTTCAAGCGATGCTCCTGCCTCAGCCTCCCAAGTAGCTGGGATTACAGGCATGCACCATCACACCCCACTTTTTAGTAGAGATGGGGTTTCACCATGTTGGCCAGGCTGGTCTCAATCTCCTGACCTCAGGTGATCCACCTGCCTTGGCCTCCCAAGGCAGAAATTACAGGTGTGCTGAAATTACAGGTGTGAGCCACCGGGCCCGGCTGCCTAGGTTTATTTCTGTGATAAGAAAACCGCTGGAAGGCCTTAGGCAGGACAGGGAGGTGACCCATTGCACCATGAAAAGGCAGGAGTGGAATGTGAGGCACCAGACAAAAGGCTACTTCAGGAGCCAAGAAAAGATGGTGGAGGCTTGGACTTGGAAGGAAGCAGTGGAGATGGGTGGAAGGGATTAAATGTGAAATGTATGTTTGAAGGTAGATGTGTTTAACTACTTGCTGATGGAATAGATATTGGAGGTGAAGGAATAAAAGGAATAGAGTGAGATTCAGTCTCACTTTTATGTGTCCCTTATTTCCAGCACCAAGTATTGCCCACGGCAGGATTTAATGAATACTTAAATACTTAGATGCTCAGCTGTCTGCTGGCAGATTGGCTGACTGGTTAGTTGTTTGAATGGTTGATTGATTGAATAGTTGCTTAATTGGATGGATGAGTGGATAGTTGGTTAACAGGTTCACTGGCTGGGTGAATGATTGGATGGGTGGATGGGTGAATGAATGGGTGGCTGGTGGTTGGGTAAGCAGGCAGTAGAGATGTTGGTTTGGTCACTAACTGGTTAATGTCTTACCTACTCACTGCACAATCTCTCCTTCCAGGGTCCTTGGGACCCAACCAACTCCCTTGACCCTGATTCCCAGCCTTGGGCAACACCAACACTACTTATTCCCCGCTAGGTCCTGCATCGTCCAGATCTTCCAGGACTATTGAGGGACCAATCCTGAGCACCTGGTCCTTAAAGATTTTCACTGCAGTGGACAGGTACACAAAGTAGGCCCTGACTCAGGCAGAGTATGAGCTTTGCCTGTTAGTGGTGTGTGATCCTAGGCAAGTCATTCTACCTCAGCTCCACTTTGGTAGAGTGGAGCTAAAAATATCTGGACCACCTGCTTACAGGGTCATGAGAATCAAAGGAGAAACCACATATGAGGGTGTCCAACAGATGTCAGGAATGACTTTCATTCGCTCTAGCAGTTAAGGAGCAAGAGTTCCTGCCTGGAGAAGGCATCTCCCAAGTTTTATGGCCTTGTGTCTTCCTCACTTGCTGCTGCCCTCAAAGTCAGCCTAATTTGTACCTGAACCTCAGCCCTCTACCTTGGTGGTAATCAGTGTTTCCTTGGCTTGCCTCTCTCTGCCTTGGATACCTTGCTCTCTGCTTAACAAACACATACTAGTTCTCATAATTCTGTGGGTGGCCTGCAGTTCTGGTCTAGGTAGCTTGATTAGAGCCAGATGGTCTAGAACAGCCTCGCTCATGTCTGGGACTGCTGAGATAACTGGGACCTCTCTCCACATAGTCTCTCATCCTCAAGGAGACTAAGCTTGGTTTTTCCACAAAACGGCACATGAGCTTCCAGCAGCAAAAGAACACAAGCCCAATGCACGTGAACTTAAGACAACATTGCACATTTACTATCTGCTGGCTAAGGCAAGTCACACAGCCAAGGTCAGGTCAGAGTCAACCTAGGAAGGGATTGCACAAGGGCATTGACACAGGAGGCATAATTTATTGGGGGACGTTAATGCAACAACTTACCATACTTGATGACTTGGAACAGGCTTGACTAGGCCCACATTCCATAAACTCCTTGGAGAAGCAAAGCATTGAAGACCACCAGGGTAGCCAGAGAGATCGAGAAGCAGCTGTTTGAGAGCTATCAGGTCTGGCCGGAATCCTAAGAAAGAAACTGGAACCTTCTATCCAAGATGACCCCACACACATACAAGCTTTCACCTCTGTATTAGCTATTGACACATAATGCTACATAACAAACAACCTCAAAATATCAGTGCCTTCTATTCGCAACAGCAAAGACATGGAATCAACCCAAATGCCCATCAATGATAGACTGGATAAAGAAAATGTGGTACATATACACCATGGAATACTATGCAGCCATAAAAAGGAATGAGATCACGTCCTTTGCAGGGACATGGATGGAGCTGGAAGCCATTACCCTTAGCAAACTAACACAGGAACAGAAGACCAAACACCACATGTTCTCACTTATAAGTGGGAGCTAAACAGTGGGAACACATGGACATAGGGAGGGGAAAAACACACACTGGGGCCTGTCAGATGGAGAGAAGGGAGAGCATCAAGATAAATACCAAATGCATGCAGGATGCCAGGCTTAATACCTACATGATGAGTTGATAGGTGCAGCAAACCACCATGGCACATGTTTACCTATGTAACAAAACTGCATGTCCTGCACATGTATCTTGGAACTTAAAATTATTAAATTTTTTTTAAAAATCAGTGCCTTGCAACACATATTAATTTTTCTTGCTTGCAGGTCTGTGGGTCAGTTGGGGTAAAATTGTGTTTTAGGCTCAGCTGGGATTGCTCTCTTCCACATGTCTCCTTTTGGGGTCTAGATCAAAAGGGCAGTGGCTACCCAGAGCACATGCTTTTCCTACCAATGGCAAAAGTACAACAGAGAGAGCTCAACTGTTCAGTAACATTCAGTCTTCTGCTTACATCACAACTGTGAACATCTCATTGTCCAAAGCAAGTTACACAGCTAAGCCTGAAGTCAAAAGGCAGGGAGATGTCCCTTGTATACCACGAAACCATGCCAGGTGTGGTTGTGGAATACTCCTACATAGAAGTGAAGAATCCAGTCCAATTTTGCAATCTGCTACAACCTGCCACCCTGGCCCCCCTGACCTTTCCATTTCCTCCACCCCGGCTCCATCACTTCAAAGCTAGAAGTAACAAGCAGGTCAGCCAGCCTTGCCCTGCAAGGTGACCAGCACTTTCCCAGAAGCTTCTCTGCTCCCAGGTCCCATAGTAGAAATGGCCAAAAAGATGCCATGGGCATAAGGTTTTGTCTTCCCACAGAAAACAAAGCCCTGAGGCCATTGGGCTACATTTGTCAGAATAGAAGCATTAGATTTTGCCTGTTTTGACACTTGTCATCATTTCTGATATCCAATGTCACTAGGATCTTACAGTCAAGGTTGAAAACAGCACTATTGGCTGATATCCATATCTGACAGGGACTCTTGTCCAGGACACATTTTTATGATTAAACCTCTTCTAGCAGTTAAGACAGCAGAACCCTTTCTAGGTAACTGGGCAAAACTTCCTTGTGAAACATGTTGATTTGAACCACCTGGGCAGAGCAGATGGCCTGATTGTCTTTCTATCTTGCAGAGCACCTTTATTGAGTTATTACATTCTCTTAACACATGTAAAGAGAGATTTCATTCATTAGCCCATAGAGCTTCCCCAGGCCCCAGGAAGAGGAGTTGAGGGGATGTTAGAAAACAAGACCCTTGGCCAAGCATAGTCATTCACACCTGTAATCCCAGCTCTTTGAGAAGCAGAGGAAGGAGGATCCTTGAGCCCAAGAGTTCAGGACCACCACCCTGGGCAACAACAGCAAGACCCCAACTCCACAAAAAATTAAAACTAGCCGAGCATGGTGGTGTACACCTGTAGGTCCTAGATACTTAAAAGGCTGAGGCGGGAGGATCACTTGAGCCCAGGAGTTTGAAGTTGCAGTGTGCTATGATCATGCCACTGCACTCCAGCCTGAGTGACAGAGCAAGACTCTGTCTCAAAAAAAAAAAAAAAAAAAAAAAGAAGACCGTTTTTAGGGTGCACCTGCTAAGTGCCAGGTGCTACATAACAGGCTTCAGGGATGCAAGCAACAATAAGGTCTGGACCCTGTCCTCACCATGCACACACTTGGGGAAGAATCATAAGGAAGAGGATATAGTAGTTGGTGTAGATGATAAATCCTACAGGAATTTTTGAGGAAGGGGAAGTTCCAGAGGCTGGCTGAGCAGAGATGGTGCCACTTGAGATCACCAATATTTGGTATATAAGGGAATTAAGACTGAAAAAGATGAAATGACTGGCATAATAAAGATGGCAGTGGGGGTGCGGGTGCCGTGGCTCATGCCTGTAATCCCAGTACTTTGGGAGGCCGGGGTAGAAGGGTCATTTGAGCCCAGGAGTTCAAGGCTTGCACCACTGTACTCCAGAGAGACCTTGCCTCAAACAAAACATATGGAAAGCACAAACCATGAAAGTTTAATAAATCTAAATGAGGGCCGGGTGCAGTGGTTCACACCTGTTATCCCAGCACTTTGGGAGGCCAAGGCGGGTGGATCACCTGAGGTCAGGAGTTCGAGGCCAGTCTTGCCAACATGGTGAAACCCCATTTCTAGTAAATATGCAAAAATTAGCTGGGTGTGGTAGCAGGCGCCTATAGTCCCAGCTACTTGGAAAGCTGAGGCAGGAGAATCGCTTGAACCCAGGAGGCAGAGATTATAGTGAGCCGAGATTGCGCCATGGCACTCCAGCCTGGGCAAAAGAGCGAGATTCTGTCTCAAAAAAAAAAAAGGTTGAGGGAACCAGAATTCAATCTCAGTTCTCCTGAATTTGGGTTCCAGGTATGTCCGTGATGTCAGAATCCTCCCCTCACTGACAACTTTCCAGAAGTGTCTTGCTTAGTCTTGTCCCAAGATTATATAGATGGAAAGGGATTAGAATAAACTCCACCAAGACTTTCAAAACCTATGTTCTAGACCTGGCTTTGCCACTTTTCAGTCATTACATCCACTGCAAGGCCTTCTATTGGAGCCTGATTTTCTATGCCTATAGAAAGGGGTAAAAATCAGAGAGTACCAGAATTGCAAGAGATCTCGCAGGCTAACTAGTACACAAGATACTTGAAGCCCTTCCCACTGGAAGAGATGTAGCCTATACTTGCATACTTCTGATGATAAAGAACTCAGCACTCTCTAGGGAAACATCTGTCATCTTTGGGCAGCTCTATTGGAAAGTTCTTAAAGTGAACTGGTATTTATTTCCCTGCTTACTCTAGCTGTAGATCTTTAATCTCCCTCTTTGAGACAAGCAGAACCCGTTCTTCCCAAGGAAAGGTCTTCCCTCATTTGAGGACTTGGCTCATGGGACCCTAACCTTCTGCCTTCTGTTGGGTGTCGCCAGTGCCTTCCATCACTTCTCACATGGCCCGGTTTCAAGTCTCTTTAGTAACTTGAACTCTCTTCTCTGGAAAGGTTTCCACTTCTTTTAAGAGATCCAACAACCAAGGACAGAAGCCAGTGTGGAATTCTCACCAGCCCACCACAGAGAAATCCTTCCCTCCCCAGCAACTGCATTTCCATCCTCACAGCCTGACACTGGTGTGGCACTTCCTCCCACACTTGTGACACATACTGGGCTTTCTTTCAGCCAACTAGATCTGTTTCACATGTGTCAAGAAGTCACACTTCCCTGGTTTCTTATTAAGGGATTGCATTTGGACTCATCCAAATTCTGAATCTTACACCTATCTTGGTTTTTTTCCTCAATTCAGATCTCTGCTCCAATAGATCAAGAGCCATTTATATCTTTGGGATATGTTGTTTGTTGATTTGACGTGCACTGGAGTGGTTTTGCTTTAAAATTTTGGAGTGTGTTGAGACTTAAAAGAGCCAGTTCAACCCTCTCATTTATTTATATATGTATTTGGTTTTCTTTAAATTATAAAAAGTAGAGAAAAAGTCATGAATGGACATTTTACAGAAAAGAAGTACAGTGCTAAAGGCTCTTAACTTTATGAAAAGATGGCCACCCTCATGCATATTAAAAGAAACGAAGATTACCCACCAAATATGTAAAGATCAAACAGTTGCCAAAAATATAGGAAAAAGGCTCACAGTTATATTGCTGGTGAAAATACAAATAGACTACTCCATGAGAGCAATATGAAAACATCTACCAAATTGCAACACAAAAATAGTAACAATAATGAGCATACCATTTAAATTCAAAGCTAACAGAAAGAAGGAAAAATAAATATAGGAGTGGAAATCAATCAAACAAGTAATAGAGAAACTTCAGCATTGTATTAGAGACAAATGACTTCTGAAATAAACTAAATAAATGGAGGGATATACTATATTCATGGGTTGAAAGACTCAATATTGTTATGATGTTGATTCACTCCAAATTAATCTATAGATTTAATGCAATTCCATACAATTCCTCACAGGCTTCTTTGTAGAAATTGAAATGCTGACGATTAAAATTGACACGGAAATGCAAAGAAATTTGAATTACCTAAAGAATGTTGACCAAGAGGAGCAAAGAGAAGGAGTTGCATTACTTGATTTCTTACTATATAAGTTATACAAGTCATAGATAGATAGATGATAGATAGATAGATAGATAGATAGATAGATAGATAGATAGATGACTTACTTGGAAAACTACAGCAATTAAAACTGTGTGGTTAACTGATGTTTGACAGAGGTACAGAACAATTCAATAGGGAAAGGATAGTCTTGTCAACAAATCGTGCTGGAACAAATGGAAAATTATTCAGAAAAAAATGAATTTTGCTCCACAGCTTACAAATGCACACAAAAAAAGCTCAAAATGAATCATAAGCCTAAGCACAAAAATTTAAATTACAAAATTTCTAGAAGAAAAGATAGGGGGAAAACTTTCAGATCTTGGGTTAGGCTAAGATTTCTTAGATGGGACACACACCCACATACACACATACAAAAAAAAAAAAAACAAGAAATAAAGTGGATTTCATCAAAATAAAAACTTCTGCTCTTCAAAAGACACAATTAAGAAAAATAGCAGGCAACCAACAGACAATAAAAAAGATTCACAATATGTGTAGCTTAAAAAGAATGTGCATACAGAATATATAAAGAACTTTTACAACTCAATAAGAAGACAAAGAACCCAATGAAAACAACAGACAAAAGATTCGAACAGACACTTCTCAAAAGAAGACATACTGATAGACAATAAGAACACTGAAAGATACTCCACATCATTAGTCATCAGAGAAATGAAAATTAAAAGGATAATGAGAGGCCAGGCATGGTGGTTCACGCTTGTAATCCCAGCCTTTTGGGAGTCTGAGGCAGATGGAATGCAGCTTAAGAGTTCAAGACCAGCCTGGGCAACATGGTGAAACCCCATCTCTACAAAGAATACAAAAATTATCCAGGCATGTGGCATGTACTTGCAGTCCCAGCTACTTGGAAGGCTGAGGTGGGAGGATCACTTGAGTCCAGGAGGTCAAGGCTGCAATAAGCTGTATTGCATCCCTGCACTCCAGCCTCAGTGACAAGCAAGAGACTGTCTCAACAAAAAAAAAAAAAGAAAGAAAGAAAACAAAGGATAATGAGATTCTTCTACACAACCACTAAAATTGCTAAAAACAAACAAATAAACAAAACAGAATAAGCCTTGTTGATAGTGTTCTGCTCTCCTAGAAGTTCCCACTTTGGGGACCAGAACCTCAGTTAGGCTGTCAGAAGGATATTCCCAGTTTGGGTACTTGGCCAAAATAATACCTGGAGGGGTCACTTTATGATGCCTATAAAAGAATTTGCTGAGAATGAGAAGAATTTGCTGAACCAATTCATGAAGTAAAAATTCTAGACATTTTACAACTCAGTGACCTTACTATGAACGATTTTCAGGGGATTCTGATATTGTCAATCTGCCCTTCACTTGGCCCAGGCATGGCTGAGCAGGGGCCACATTGCGGTGGTAAGAAGTGAAGCTTTGAGTGGCACAGACCTGGCCTCCACTCCACTGAGTGACCGAGAGCTTGGGCAAGTTATTCAATGTCTGAGCCTCAGTCTCCTCATACTTAAAATGGGATAAGGACACTTACTTCACAGTACTGTCATAAAAGATTCCGTGAAATCAAGTATCCCTTGGCACATGATGTTATCAATAAATGACTCATGTTACTCTTTTTTTGTTGTTGTTTGTGTTTTTTGAGACAGGGTCTGGCTCTGTTGCCCAGGCTGGAGTGCAGTGATGTGATCATGGCTCACTGCAGCCTCCACCTCCTGGGTTCCACCCATCCTTCCCCTTAGCCTCCCTAGTAGCTAGAACTACAGGCGTGCACCACCATGCCTAGATAATTTTTGTATTTTTTGTAGAAGCGAGGTTTCACCATGTTGCCCAGGCAAGTCTTGAACTTTTGGGCTCAAGCAATCCATCAGCCTCAGCTTCCCAAAGAGCTGGGATTACAAGTGTGAGCCACTGCAACCGGCCTCATGTCACTCTTGCTGATAAACCTACCTAACTTTCTTATCCCCTTGAGATGCTCTGCTGATCTTCTCCTGGGCAGTGTACCTCACCACTGTGTGCTAAGGTGCCACTGACCTACCTTGGGCCCTTTCCCAGCTCTGTATCACTGCAGAGACCACCCTACAAGCTGCACTTCCCAGAATCCCATGTCAGCCTATGGGAGGCAAGAGAGACTGGAGGGTGGGGAAGAGGGGGCAGCCAGGGTCCTTCTCCTCCTGACTCTCTGCCTTGGGGTGTCTTTCAGGCAGCAGCTCCTCCAAGCTTCACTCCCACTTGATTCCAGATCACACTGGGCTCCAGTAACACCATCTCTTCCCTCCATTTTTCCAGCCTGGCAGGGTAGTAGCTCCCGCCCCTTCCTAATCTCTGGGGTACTTTATTGAAATAACTGTGTTTGGCTTCTGGGCTCCTCCATACCACCTGCGTCCCAAATTTCCTGTCTTACACTCCCCCTGTTGTAAATATCCGACATGTTTCCTGTTTTCCTGGTCTGCCGCTGACCATACAGATGGTTGGTCACCTGGTACGCAGGACCCTTGAGATTTGCAGAACATTAATTGTCATTGCTTATGGTTTGTTCCCAGTCCACCGTCAGTACCAGTTCTCTAACAGTCGCTTTGCTGGGAAAGCTTTGCATCTCTCCGATCCCTTTAGTAAAATGCCTGCTGCTAATTACCTATTACCCAAGGGGATGGGATGGCTTCTTTCTGTTTTAGAAATTTTATGGCCAGATGCCTGGCCATGGGTATTTGTTTCTGGAGTTCATCTCGGTGTACAAATTGGTTGGGGAGGGGGGAGAATTGTATCATTTTCCTTTAGTTGAAAAGAGTAACTTCCTGAATGAGATCCCAGTAAGTGGATTTTTTTTCTCATCATTGCACAGAAGCCTGGACACCATGTCTCTCTCCATGTAACACATACAACATCTCTCTACCCTGCCCACACCACCCCAATGCTGTCCATGCACAGCAGCTCAGGCCTATTTGTTTACCAAGTTTACACACAATGTGGTTCAGCCTGAATTTGCATGGTGCTAGGTTCTATGGAGAATACATGGATTTGTTGGACGAAAATGCCCCCCATCAAAATCAGCTACATAATTTGCAGGACCCAATGTAAAATGAAAATGTAGGGCACCTTATTCAAAACATGTCAAGAGGAAAACAGCAGAGCTTTGAATCAAGCACAGGGTCTTGTGCAGATGCGCAGGTGCACGCCCGGGCACCTGGCTCGTCCTCCACCTCCCCCAGCACAGTGCCCCAGGATTGAAGCCTGCTTTAGGAAGACTGGATTTAAGTACCTAAAACAGTGCCAAGGGACATGGGATCAATGGGCTTGCATGGTCCCAGAAGGTGACTGCACCAGGGACAAAGGAGTTCTCTTGGCCACATGGGTAGCATGCATGGAGGAGGGAAGAGAGGGAGGAGGGAGAGCTGCCTATCCTGAAACTCAGCCAGAGCAAGGGGACCTATTTTACCAATTAATCATGCTGTAGGATCAGTCTCTATGCTGCGTCTCCTTGGATTCCCCCACTACCACTATTTTGGCCCCCAAATCTTCAAAACCTCAGTCACCCTCCTCAAATGCTTTAGCCATGGGACTTTGTATTATCTGCCCTAAACCTGAGCAAGCTAAGGCAGAGGGGGAATCCTTTAGCCTGGGCCAATGCATATCAATTAACCACAATAGCAGATCACATTAATCTATGCATAAAGAGAAAGCTATATATTGACACAGGAATTGACAAATCTACAGGCCACATGAGATCACTAAAGAGACCTGGACCTTGGGGACAGACCCATCTCAGGACTGGCAGCACAGCAGTGGAACCACAGATATCCAGTCTGGATGAGGGAGGGAATCTGGGTTTGCATTGCAGCTCTGCCACCTGCTAAGTGATCTTGGGATAAAAGATTTCACGTCTTTGACCCTCAGTGTTATTATCATCTGTAAAACAGGGATGGTATCTATCTTGTTTGAGGATTAAAGCATTCGCTTTACATACATTAGTATGTAATAATACCTTTTACATACATTAGTATGTAATGATACCTGGTCTAGAGCATGTGCAATAGTGGACTCTCAAAAATGATAGTTTTTGAATACAGATATATCTGTTATACACATGGATATGTCCATATGTACATATATTGATATGAATCTGTATTACACATGTGTATTTATATATTTTTTCATGTATTCAGGTAAACATGGTTGTATCACCATTCTATTGAACAACTTTCTCCAACACTGCTCATCCCAGCCTCAACTGTCCCTTCAAACCAGCTCTTCAGGTTGTTTTTTCCCTGCCCTGAGAACGAAATCTCTGGCAGGTCCCAGAGCTTTTCTGCTTTGCAGTCACTTTCAGTCCCAAGCATAGTCTCATTTCAGTAATTAAAATTTCAGGCCCAGAGTCATAATTACTAACTCCTTACTCTCCCCACAGTATAGGAGCCCTCCCCAGCTCAGGCCAGCTTTAGCCAGGGAGGCCCAGGGGGGCCAAGGGCAACAGGGTGGTCTTCTCTCTACTTCCCAGCCTTGTGTATCTCCTCCTCTACTCCCCTGGACTCCCAGGCCTTCAGGCTTGGAAAAGAAGAGGGAGAAGAAGAGGATTCAGATGTAATCTTGTGCCTTAACTGGCTACCATAGACATTCAAAGTTCACTTTCTTGAGGGGTGCTTTTCTGGGTTTCTCTAGAACTCTCCCTCTAGGAATTTCTCCTTCTCTTGCTACTTAAGACACCCCAGCCCCTGGGCTTCCAGAGGTCCTCCCAACTCAGATGTTCTCAGTTGAGGTCACATTGTCTGACTAGCCAAAGTCAACTGTCTCCTGCAGGTCTCCTTGGCTCATGGGAAGCTTCATTCACCCAGGTCCCCAATTCTAGGGAACATGGGTCAAGCTTTCTGAGTGGTCCTGCTTGAGCCTGTCTCCCTTGACTTATGAGTGAGAAGGAAATACCACCTCTCAGGGTGGGGCAGGGCAGGGTGCAGGGAGCAGAAGGAGTTGTAAAATGGGGAAATGTACCACATTTCAACCAGCCCCTAAGTCCTCTGCCCTGACCTCTTTGCTTCAATCATTTATAATCTTCTGGTAGGTGTCCTTTTAGCATCTTATTACATGTAAAATGCCAAAGAAAGAAGGGATTGCCTCTGCCGCCTGCACCCCTGCATCATCCCTTACTTACTACAGTTCCAGCTCGGGGGAAGTACTCAGAAAGCATTCATT
Source organism: Pongo abelii (assembly GCF_028885655.2). Classification (NCBI taxonomy): domain Eukaryota; kingdom Metazoa; phylum Chordata; class Mammalia; order Primates; family Hominidae; genus Pongo; species Pongo abelii. The sequence goes on along the minus strand of NC_071993.2, from coordinate 124,622,567 downwards.
GAGTGGATGAATGAATAGAAACCTCCAACCTAGGCTGGCAATTTATTTAATCTAGTTAACAAACATGTAATACTAGTTTGCCATCTGCCAGAATCTGTTCTAAGTGCCTTACAAGTATTACTACTTAGTCCTCATAACAAAACTTTAAGAGGTGGATGTTATGGCCAACCCCATGTTACAGATGATGGAGGCTTAGACAGGTTAAGTCTGGCTCCAGGGTTTGTGCTCGTTACCCCTCCCTCACCATCAGCATCCCCATGGCTTGAGAGTGTGTTCCAAATGCAAATTATCAGAAACCTCTGGATGCACCCACCCACCAAAAGGGTCAGCACTCCGTTTTTCGCAAGCCCTTCTGCTGATTCAGGTGCTTGCTCCGGGTGAAACACACTGGTCCGTACCTGCTGCCTCTCAAACGTATCCAATTATTAGAATTACCTGTGGTCTTGTTAAGACTATAGCTTCTTAGATGCCCCATCCCACCTAATGAATCAGACTGCAGGGAAGGGGCAGGGAGAACCTCAGAATCAGTATCTTTTTTTCTACTGGGCAAGTTTTCAAAACATTCATCCAAGCTATTCACATTTTGACCCTGCACTGGAAGAAAACTGGGATGAGATACCATAAAGAGTGTGGTTGTAGGTGTGCAGGTGGGTGGGTGGATCTGGAGGATGGCAGGTTTATCTTTCCTGAAAGTTGAGTCAAACACAGCAGCTGTTCCATCCCAAGGCTTGGAGGACAGCAGATCGCAAGAGAAATCGCAGGTATAAATCTCCCTCCCCTCAAAGGTGGACACCGATGTTTGTACACTGTTCGCAGATTCCTAATCAGAAGGACAGATTCCACCTCCTGCAGGAATGTTAATGTCACCTCCGTCAGATATTTGCAGCTCAGCCTCAGAAGTCCGGTGCTCCAGGCAAAAGTTTGCCTTTATTGCTGTCTCTTTGAGAAGCATGAGATCATCCTTGCCAGGGATTTCCTGTAATAAATACTTTTGTCGTCTTGACTAAAGAAGTTGTTGATCTGAAACACCTTGGGCTGAAATATTACCTCTGCCTACTCCTTCACAGTAACCCGCCCCCTTCACAGTCACCCGGACTATTGCAGTATTGGGTTTATGGGAGGCTGAAAAGACAAGGAGCAGGCCAGGAAGGGACCGAATCACCCATGAAAAGTGCCATGCCACTCACCCCAAAACTCCTGGTTCCCAACTGCTGCTGAAAATTAAAAGGGAACAATGAAAAAAGGAGTTGGGTATACGTTGGCAGAATTTTAAATATCTTAGTGTTTATTTATTTATTTTTAGAGACAATGTCTCACTCTGTTGCCCAGGCTAGAGTGCAGTGGTGCAGTCATAGCTCACTGCAGCCTCCAACTCCTGGGCTCAAGTGATCCTCCCACCTCAGCCTCCTCAGTTGCTGGGACTACAGGTGTCCACCACCATCCATGCCTGGCTAATTTTTTTTTTTTTTTTTTTTTTTGTAGAAACAGAGTCTTGCTATGTTGCCCAGGTTGGGCTCAAACTCCTGGATTCAAGAGAATCCCAAAGTGCTAGGATTATAGGATTGAGCTACCTCACCCAGTCTGGCAGAATTTTTAAAGTTAGTATTGTAAAATAAAAGGATAAGTCCAGACATGTAGTTTTTAGCCCAGCTTTTCACTTACAATGTACTCTGGAATATTTATGACGCTCAGTCTGTCCAAAACAATCTGCCAGACTGGGCCTTCCAGGCCAAAGGGTTTACATTCTACTCCACCACCATTTACCAGCCAGTGTGACCTTGAGTGAGTCTGTAAACCTCCTGGAGCCTTGGATAATTTATCTGTAAAGTAATAGAAGTCACACCTTGTTCAGCTGACCTCACGGGCTGTTGGGAGGATTATATGGGAAGATGGCTCTGAAAAGCACTTTGAAAATGCCCTCCCCGTGTGAAGGGTTATTATGGCATAAGAGCAAAAGTGGGTCCTGGGCAGATCCCAGACCACTAAGTAACAGACATGGAGGAAGGAGGTGGGTGGACAATGTGATATCCCAGGGTGGGTGGTGAAAGATATCTACTCTGTGTGAACGATTGACTTTCACGATGTAATCCATGACCTCAACTTGGGGATATGAGGATGTGAGATATCACTCATTGAGTGAGGGCCAAATGGAACCAAGGAATCACTCCTCTTCCCAGACATTGTAAAAGTCAAGACCTGAGCCTTAAAATCCAACTCTGGAAGTGGAGATGTTAGAGACACAAGAGGTAACTTGCAGTGGTCCTACAGCCAATTGTGGGCATCTCTTCCCAACTCCACCTCCAGTGAAATGTTATTCATGATACTAGTCATGAATCGGCCATGGTGGTGTATTTACACCACAGAAACTGCCAAACACTATAAGTCAGGGTACCGCACAGACAGAATGTAACTGTCAGGATGCAGAGATCACTGCAAAAGATGAAAAGGGAAGACAGAAAAACTCCTCCTCCACTCAGGAGAGGGGGTACCATTCAACCACTAAACCTCTGATTGATCCAGGCAGACCACACAGAAGAGAGCATTTCATAAACCCATTTACAATAAGAGATTGCCCTCTCTCTATGTAGCATTGGTGCAAACTCCACTCCCCTAACACACATGCTGTCAGTACCACCACTTCCAGGTACCACCACCTCCAGGCAGTCTTCCCTGACAATCCTCATCTTACTCTGCAAAAGGCTCCAGCATCCTCTCAGTTCCCACTCACACAGTGGAAGGTGATTCTTCAGAGCTCAGGCTTTTGGAGTTAGAATGCTCAAATTACAAATCCCATTTTGACCACTTCCTAGTATTTACGGGAAAGTCACTTAACCCATCTGTGAAATGAAGCTAAAATACTCTAAAGACATTACGAATTGTTACGAGAAGATAAATGGGTTGAGTACTCAACATTGTACCTGGCACATAGTAAGTGCTTGATAAACATTAGTCATCAAGACACCCGCTCCTTTGGAAGACCATTTCACTCCTCAAACAGGCAAAAGCTGCATCTCTCCACTTGGACTGAAGTTTCCTGAGGATAAAGACCTTCTCTTCTTCATTTGTCAGGCCTTAAAGGGTCCAACATATAGGAAGTCCTCAGGAAATCCATGTTAACTTAAATGGAATTGAAAGCAAGTATGTTTCCCTTCTTTCTACAGCCTCTGTACCCAAAGATTGGATGAACCAGTGCCAAGAAAATGCCAGGTAGAAACACCCCAACAGACAGTCCATGAGCGTTGGTGGAACTCTGTGCTACACCACCCACATCCCTCGCAGCTGAGTCCTTCTCCAGAACTTTCCTTCACCTGGAGGAAGTTGCCTAGTTCAAGGTTACACCCCTCCCTGGGGCAGCTAGCATTCAAGGACTGGTCCAAGCAGGAGTACAAAGACCCAGACCCCAGCCTCATTCAGGTCATCTCTGAAAGGCCATCCCAGCTCCAGAGTCCCATGGGATCTGCCGGACCATTGGCTGCAACTGCATCACAGCCCAACTTCTCCCTCCACCCCATCCTGCTTCCCTGATTTGTTTGTAGGTTTTGTTCCTAAATGCATTCCCTAATCGATGTCCTGCATGCTAATTTGTGTCTCAGACACAATTCAGTCCCCAGCATGTTTGTGTCCCTGTTCATAGCCAAGACCCATGGGCCAACCCCTTACCCTTGTCATTCAGAAGAGATGATGAGATCACAGTCTCTAAGATATGGTTCATTCACAAATACACTCTAGCACATTGTCAGATGACCTCTTCTCCACCTCTGTGCTAGCCAACGCTTCAAAAAGGGCTCCCCTCAAGCTTAAATTTCTGTGAAGGAGCTCTCCTTCCCTTTCTAATTTCATCTCCTTCCATGATCTTGATTCTGGAGCCCTGCCCTTGTTCAGCACCTGTCTTGGGTCCAGGTCAGAAGCAGACCTTTAGATGAAAATGAAAATTTATCTTACCACACCTGCACGGTGGCTCACACCTGTAATCCCAGCATTTTGGGAGGCCAAGGCAGCGAGATCACTTGAGGTCAGGAGTTCAAGACCAGCCTAGCCAACATGGGGAAACCCCTCTCTATTATAAATACAAAAATTAACCAGGTGTGGTGGTGCATGCCTGTAGTCTCAGCTACTAGGGAGGCTGAGGCAAAATAATTGCTTGAACCCAGGAGGTGGAGGTTGCAGTGAGCTGAGATTGTGCCACTGCACTCCAACCTGGGTGACAAAGTGAGACTTCGTCTCAAAAAACAAAAGATTGTATCTCATCTAAAGGTCTGGATTCATGAGTAATTAAGGAAGTGCTCCCAGGAAAGATTGGAGGGAGGACATGGTGGGGGAGCAAGACAGAGAGAAGCGAGAAGAGTGCAGTTTCAGGTGAAGTCCCAGCCCCAGCAGGGGACCAGTCCCAAGGGGAGTTCTAAAGGAGTTTGCCCTGCCTCGAGCCAAGAAAGCTGGACTTTCATATCCCTCCTCCAGGCAGTCCTTAGCTGCAAACCTTCCCAGGGGCACATCAGCCCTAGGGCACGTACAGCCCTCTGCCTGAACAAAGTGGCTCCAGTAGCTCTAAGGTAGCATCTTGGAGAGCGAAGGGAAGCAGAGCACAGAGAAGCTTGTGGGTGGGCACACGAAAAGGGCAAAGGGAACCCCCTTTTACATGAAGGACAGTGCTCCAGCAGCCCCCTCTACAGCACCACCGGTGACATCTAACTCAGGAGTGGAAAACACAGAGGGCTTGCAGGGGATACTGTGATGCCAGGAAAAGAATGCCAAGCTTGGTCCGGAATCCCAGCCCTGCCCGTGGTCTGCTGCATGATCCTGCTGTGTGATCTCAGCACCTCTCTGAGCCTCAGTTTCACCATCTGTAAACACAGGCTAATAAGGCAAAGGAACCCTCCCTACCTCTCAGGCTTGTCGTGTGAATTAAGTAGGACTACGTAAGGGGAAGTGTTTTGTAAACCATGGGGGGATTCCTGTCCTGGAAGATGCAGCCTGCTGTCACCAACATAATCAAGGCCTCTTCCAAAACTCAGCCTGGGATTTCCTCCTCTCTCCCCTGCCTACTCGCCCTTGCCAACTTCATTTACTCACTCTTCTTAAAGGCTTCTATGTCTATTAAACTGCTAACTCAAAATAACTTGATAAAATATTCTGGGGGGACTCGCTGGTTCCAAATAGATATATGAGGATCAGGTTGGCCCAAAACACAAAAATCAGAGCCCCATCCCAGCAGAGGTGCATTCCGCAGGCCTAGAAGACTGACCCCAGCCCACTGAGCTCTCTGCAGCCAGCTCATTAAATCCTAATCACCAGGACTCCAAGCCAGGTGGGGAGGGTGCTGTTTGTACAGGGTTTCCTGAGAGGAGCTGGGAGGAAACTACACTTACACCATCTGCCCAGGAAGTCAGCCTGGGAAGGATCCCCTGCCTGGGGTCTCAGCACCCTGCCCACGTGACCCATCTTATGGCTGAGAACCCCTTCCCTTTCATCCAAAGCCCTGTTTGAAGTCTGACTCAGGTCTGTGGGGTAGATCCAAGGCTCCCTTAACCCAGGGGGAATGTTTATGTCTTGGAAGAGGAAAGCTCAACTGATCCCCAGGGTGGGTGAAGAGAAGGGCTGAGAAACTGCTGACTTTGTTGTTTAGTTTCAATCGTTTTTTTGTCCATCTGCTGAAACGGAAGCATCTTGGCAGCATGGGTACTGGCCTGAGAACCAAGAGGTTTGGCATGAGGTCCCGGCTTTGTTGATGACTTCTTGAGCAAGTCAACTACCCTCTTGGGGCTGCGGTGTTCTCCCCTGCACAATGGGAGTGGTAATACTTCTCTCCTACCTCTTCAAAAGGGTTTGAGGAACACAACGGAAGGAGAGGTGACCTCAAAGCTGGAGCTTGTCTGTGCAGGTGGAAGTGGAATGAGGCTTATGTGCAAGATGCTTTACCCACACCCTCTCCTTGAGTTCCAAGAGAGAAATATTACCCCTTTTGCAGACAAAGAAACTGAGGCCAGCTGGCTCCCACACTCATGCTCTTTCTGCCTTAGAGGGGAGCACCCAAGGGGCCCAGGCGTAGAAAAATCAACAACGGGCAAACGTTTCATCATTCATTCACTCAGTAAGGATATTCTGGAGCAGGGGGCTGGTTGATGACTGATATTGGCACATGCTGCTGCCCCCCGGAGACATCTCCCCTCCTACTGAAGCTCTGCCTCCCTTCAGCCTGGTCTCCAGAGACTTCGCCATTTAGCCCCAGGCCAAAGGGCAAAGCCAGAGCAGAGCTGCCTCCAGCAGTCTCCAGGCTGCTTTTGCTGTTTGACTTTCGCTGGGCAACTCATGAAGGCAGAGAAAAGACCTCACCATGAAGTAATGGGCCACACTGCAAGTCAGGAAGTCAGGGCTGAACCACAATAATAACAAGAATAAGAATAGCAATAACTAGCATGTGTTGAGCCCTTGGTCAGAAACAGGCACCATGCTAGGCTCTTTAGATATATTACCTTCATCTCTTTGCAGTCCTCTGAGATGAGGGCATTTGTGGGCCAAGATCACGCAGCCAGTGAGGAAAAGAGGCAGTCTTCAAAGCATCATCTTTCTGCCTCCAGAATCCACATGCTTATCTACAGCCCCTCTTTCCCTGACACGTTGGGCTACTTTGGGCAAGCCCCTCCACTTTTCTTGGCCTCAGTTCCCCTGCTACTCTGCAAATTGCTGGAGTCAGACTTTCTCTTCCAACTTTGACAATCGAGTGTCTTGACCTGGGAGATGAAATGGGGAGGGTGGCCCCAGCTGGCCCTCTCCCTGGAGAAGGGGACACATATCCAGCTAAGCCAAGCCTGAGCACAGCAGAAGGGAAACCTCAGGAAGGGATGAGCCCCGCCAAACAGCTTCTCCTTGGAAACCAAATTTTGCACTGATGCCAAAACTAAAGCCCCTTTTCAACCTCCCTGTGCAAACTGCTCGCTGTAAGTGACTCCTGAGCTAATGAGCTCGGAATGTCAAATTCCATCAGTCAGCCAGCACGGACACGATGCGATGAAACACTCCATGCAGGAGGAGGTATGGTTCTCTTGCCTCTTTCTGGTTTTTTTTTTGTAGCAACATTCGTCACTGCTACACATGAAAATAAAAACCAGATGGAATCCCTGAGATGCAGAGAAGGATCTTTCCTTCCTGTGCAGTAGGACAAAGGCTGCAATGGGCACCTAGGGTCAATGTGGATAGGGAGGAGCTGTCAGCTTCTCAGCAGAGCAACCTCCCAGCCAGAGGCACAGATGAGCAACACCCGGCTCTTACCTGGCTCTTCTCCTTGGGGCCTAAGAGGAGGATGGAACAGGTAAAGAACTGATGTTACCCCAGCCCTTCAAAACTCTGGCCAGGTCATGGACACTCACTCCCAGCTTCTCCCACCTAGGGCCCTCTGTCCAGCCCTGGACACACCACTGGGACCACTCACTGAGTGTCACCCCTGTGCCACATGACTGCAAGCCCAGGGTGCTGAACAGGACACACTGGGCTGAGAGTGGGCCAGGACCAAGCCTGATCCTCACATCCTCTGGGAAGCCTTCCCTGACCACTACACTATGCCAGGCATTGGTCAGTGAGACCAGCCCTCTCTTTTGATGTCTTCCTAAACTTTAAGGCCAAGTCACGTGGCTTTACCACCACTTGCCTTGTTCATGCAATATGTCATGTGTGACCTGCATAGATCCTTACCTAGACTGTCAGCAGCTCCTAGGGGATTGGCAGCACTACATACTTTTTTGAGGGCCCCTTTAGCCCCTAGCACAATGCCTGGTATATCAAAGCTGTTCTATAAATGTGCACAGAAATAATATAGTTATAACATCACTTTGATTAGCATTAATATAGCAATAATGATCATCTACCCCCACCCCGTGTGCTGTGTGGGCACTGGACAAGGTATTTTACCTGATTAATTCAGCTCCCCAAGCCTCAGCTCTGCTACACAGCTAGGTCAGTCTCCTGCACACCATGGTGCCCACTAACTGCAGCTCCCACCCCTCCTAGGCAGGCCCAAAGCCCACACACCAAGAGAATCCAGTCCAGCTAGGGCTCAGCTGGGGGCTACTGGCCTTTTTCTAGTCCCACAGCAAACATCCTAGAGGCCCAGCAGATCTCCCTGAGCCTCCATTTGCTCATCTGCAAAGTGGAAAGTGCCCTTGCTCAATAAGGGGTGGATGAACAACGACTTAGAAAGAAGCTGATCCTAGCTGGGACACCTATATGGGGTTTCGGGGAGGGGTCTGAGCTAGGTCCTTCCCTCTGTCCATTTTTTGTTGCTATGAGTCAGTTCCATCCTGAAATAGCAGTAGTGCCCGGGCAGCTGCCCCCAATCAACAGGCTAATGGCAGCCATTTGTTCCCCAACTTGCAGGAATATAGTAGTGCCTAGCATTTATTGAGCTCCTATGGCAGGCTAGGCTCATTTAATATACACAATACCCCCAGGTTGTAAATTTTACTATTGCCCTCATTTATGCATGAAGAAACGGAGGCCAAAATACTTGCCCCGGGTCACACAGTTGGCAAGGTTAGTGGCCACTTTACCCAGATGTGCACTTTGAGCCCAGGTAGGAATCTGGCTTCCTTGTGCTAAATAAACTGGGCTCTATAAGTCAGTTCTTCAGATGCCTCAGCGGCTGCTGTGAGTGAGGGCCTGTGAAGATGGGCTATCATTTAATCACCAGGATCTCAACCCTCTTTCTCCAAGCCAAGGGCAGCTATATCTCCTGGCCACTTTTCTTGCCTGAGTCATCAATTTCAGCTAAGATCTTTAAACTCATCTCACTAACAGATTTTCCAAAACTGATGCCTGGGACAGGGGACAGGAAGTGATCATGTTGCTACTTTGTAAATCCTGCCTTTCAACTCTCCCCTTGAGAGAAGACACTCTCCCTCCTTTCCTTCTGAATGGCTCTTCCCTGTGCACCCCCCACACCACCCCGTCTTTCCATCTTTCCATTCTCAGCTCAGCCCAGCCACTGCATTCAGCAGCCATTTCTCACAGCGCCCGACACCACACAGGGGTACTGTTTGCTCATTTGCCTTCAAGAAAGTAAGTAGTTTTTTGGTTGATGGCCAGTTAAGGGGACTGGATATGGGCAGAGAACTGTGTACCAGACCCCTCCCCCAGGTGAGTGCCCCTGGTATGTTATCTGGCGCTCCTGAAATCCGATGCTGGGCTGGTGGGGCAGCCAGGTGTGCCTAAGACAAGGCGTTTTCCCTCTCTGGAGAACCCTCCCCCGTGAGGAGGGGGCACAAAGGGCTCTGCTTCCTGCTGTTGGGCTGCCAGGCTGCCCCACAGGGTAGGGATTTCATCTCCAAGCCTGCTCTGGCTGGGTCTGTGTGCTCTCCCGCCTCCCCACCGCAAGCACCTAGGTTTGACCTCCTGAGCTTGCCCGGTGCTCCCGTCTCCCCTGTGGACCTCACTTACCTCCGGACATTTCTGGGTTGGCCAAGATTACCCTCCTCCCTCCTTTCTCTCCACCCATTGCTGCCCCCAGTAAGCTCTCCCTCCTCCCTGGCGCGTGCTCCCAGGGGCTCTGTCACTCCTTGGTACAGCCTGAAAATGAGCTGGTCCAGAGGCCAGACATTATCTCCACCTAAATCCCTTCTCTGCCATTTGTCAGCTGTGTGACTTAGGCAAGGCACTCAGCCACTCTGAGCCCAACATCCTCATTTCTAAAACGGAGTTGGTGAGAGTGTCTACCTCTCTGGGGGCGTCATCAAGAGGATTAAATGAGAGAATGCACATAAAGTTCAGAATTCATAAAGTTCAGAATTGAATGGCACAGAGCACATTCAATAGCTGTTGGTCACAAGCACTGTTGCTGCGAATACTCAAAATCTTATACCTGCCTTCTAACTTTCCCCTGGTCTTGACTGTTTTAATTTATGGTTTTCCCATATTGATTTCTTACTGTTTTATTTTTACATTATAATGTGTTTATACCACAAATGCATTAATAAAGTTTAATTCTATTCCCTGAGGGCCACTTCAGATATTTTGTGTAATCAGGCAGGAAAAGTAGACACTCAGAGAGCCACACAGAGACTGTCAGAGGTGATGGGGAAGGCAGGACTGAGAGAGGGGACAGGAGGAGGGGCGGTGGGGCAGGAAGGAGAGGAGAGACTGAGCGCCCCTAGAAGGACCGACCACCAAAGGGCAACCAAGAGGGGCAAGGACCAGCCCCATTCCCTCGCATGGCGTTCTTACTGCCTGTTGCAGAGACTGGGCTTACAGATTTAGAGGGAGGGAACCACTGGGGTCAGCAGGGAAGGGAAATGATGGTGGGCAAGGCAAGGAAGTGCTACCCGTGAGGGCACAGAGGCAGGAACATTAGGCCCCTATGAGCCACGCCGAGACCAGGCGCTTAAAAGGAAACTGCGGCAGAAAATGTTCCCACCCATCTCCCCAACACACACACCCCTACACACTACCCAGACACATCCATAAACACACACGCACACCCACAGACACACATGCACACGCACACACCCAAGGCACACATGCACACCCACACACACTCGCAGACACACATGAACACCCACATGCACCCATGGACACACAAGCACACCCACACGTATGCACAGACACACATGCACACTCACACACACATGCACACCCCACACACAGACACACACGCACATCCACACACCCATAGACACATGCACACACAGACACATATGCAGACCCCCACACCCACGAACACACATGCACACCCACACGCACCCACAGACACACCTGCACATCCACACACCCAAGACACACATGCACATCCACACTCACCCACAGACACACACGAACACCCATATGCACCCATGGACACACATTCGCACCCCCACATACACACAGACACACATGCACACACACTTACACCCACACACACACAGACACACACACCCCCCCCACATATGCACAGACCCACATGCACACCCACACCCATGCACACCCACACACCCATAGACACACATGCACACCCCCACACACCCACACACATGCACAGACACACACCCATAGACACACATGCAGACTCACACACACACACACACATGCACACCCACATACCCAGAGATGCACATACACACCCACGAACCCACATGCACACCCACAGACACACATGCACACCCACACACCCACAGACACACATGCATACCCACACTCACCCATGGACACTCATGAACACCCACGCACATGCACAGACACACATGCACACCCACACGCACCCACGGACACACATGCACACCCACATGACTACTTGTGTATACATGCACACATCCATATACACACAGACAAATCCCCACACACTGACTCATACACACCTACCCATACCCATGCACACTCATACAGACACACCTATACACATATGCATACACACATGTAAACACCCACACACACCCATATACACACATACACACCCACACACATACACACCTATGCACACGCATACACATGTTCAAACATACATCCATACACACACACACACGCACCCACACAGTCCCCTATATAAACACATGAGCAACCACACGCAGCCCCACACATGCACACATTTGTGCATGTGCACACACGCCTTCATGGCTCTTTGGAGGGGCCTCTCCCCTCACCTCAGCACCCACAGCATTACCCACACACACCTGCCAAGACTTGGGCCCCTCTCCTGGCTGCCACCCTGTGGCTCTCTCAGGTCAGGTCTTGTGTCAGCTGCAGCCTCACCTTGGCATGCCTCTCAGGGGCTCACAGGAGGGCTCAGAAATGCAGAAAAGGGTAGCAGAAAGTGAGGAGTGGTCCAAGGAGAGTGGCCATGGGAGAGTCTGCTCAGCGAGTCACCAGGGACTTCGTGACTGGAGGGTCCAGAGTCTGCAGACAAATGCCACACTGCTCCATCCTCACCCACCAGGCATGGCAAGCACTGGGCCCTCCCCACTGGGCCCTGTATCTAGGACACGCATGGGGGCTGCAGATCTGGATCCCCTGGGTCCGTCTAGAAAGCCACCCAGACCCCTAGCCCCAAAGCCTACAAAGCCCCCGAAAGCCCACAGGCCAGCCTGGCCCCACCACCACCCAAGGATATCCATTTCTCCCTCCACTTTTCCAGCACAGGTAATGACAATGCACTTGAGGAAACTCGATAGGTTGGCTACCTTGAAATGGAGAAGGAGGTCAAGAAACACATTTCCTAACTTTCAAAAGGAACTGTCTGGGATAATTAATCAACACATCACCAACACCAAGGGATTGTTTTATATCAGAAGACATATAATTAAAAAAAACAATAGCAGGCTTGTTGTGTGTTTTGTTTCTAAGGAATGTTAATTATGTTTGGCACCCTGACACATCCAAAGTTCTCCCCCAATATTTAGAAATCAAACAGAACTTGGCTTCGAGGTCTTTCTTTGCCTGGACTTAGCACAGGCAGGGTGGTAGAGACAAAATGGGCCTCCAACAGGTCTTTGAATGGGCCTGTGATTGCTGTACCAGTGAGGAAGGCACTTGCAATTGCTAAATTGCACTCACTATTGCTTAATTACACCTTTGGATCAGCACCTAATTTGCTTAGGGTGCAACTGAGCTGCCATGGGTGTAATTGCTTGTACACTACTTGACAATACAGCCACTGCCAGAGGAGACTGGAGCTTCACTTGGCTCTGCTCAGAGAGGCTATAGCCCCATAGCTGTGGTTTCCAGGGCCACAGACCCCCCAGCAGCCCAGAACAGCAGAAGGCAGCCCTGCCTAGCTAGCTGCTCCCTGGAAGCAACCTGCATGCCAGAAACCTTAGAAAGGTCCATTGGAGGTGTTCACAGAGTGACTAGGAGGACACTCCCAAGCTAACCCTCCCAGTGGGTTCCTCCCCAGTGGGCCCTCTCTGGGAGGCAGCTCTAGGACGTGAGCAACTCCACCTAGGTTCTGCCTCAGCTATCCTGGTTAATCTGGGCTGCCAGTTCCTGCTGGGGCCTGGTTCCCATGGTTAATCTGTGCTGCGACATAGCAGGGGAGTAGTGGCTAAAGCTGCTGGCACCCAAGGGGGACAGGACCATGACCACAGGCACCCAAGGCCCCAGATAAGAGAGCAAAGCCCTCCTCCTGAGACCCCTGGAGCCCTGCTGATGTCCACAGTATGGCCAGACTGGCAACATCAAGATTCATGTCCCACAGAGGAAGGGGGAGGCATCCATGTTTCCCCCTAAACACACACACACACACACACACACACACACACACACACACAGAGGCCTTTGTAGGAAGGAAGTCCTTGCTCTCTCAAGAAGGGAACTAGTGTCCAAATGTCTTCCTTTCCTCATGGAGGAGGAGGGCACCAGTGTTTTCTGATGGGCTCACCTGTGTCCTGGCTGCCTCCTCAGTCACACCTTGGGGTGTTTACACCCAATTAAGGGTACATGCAGGCCTGTAACTGTGTCACTGCCTCCTGATGTCACCAGAAAGTCTCCAAGCCACAGCAAGTAGACTTGGTTGAGATGTGAAAGGTAAGAGATAAAGGCTTCAGGGTTAACAATCTAGATGTCAGAGTCAGACAGACATGGGTTCAAGTCCTAGTTCTGCCACTTGAAGCCATCACTTCACCTCATGAGCCTCAGTATCCTCATCTGTAAAATGGGTTTTGTTCATAGAACTTACGTTATGGAGTTGCTGTGAGGATTCAGGGAAATCATGTACATAAAGCACTTAGCTCAGACCTTGGACCACAAAATCACTCAAGTATGTACTCCTTCAAGAGAACGAGAGCGAGCAAGCCATGAACTCACCTCACATTGAGTACTGTCTCAGCCACTTTCCAGCTCTGAGACTTTGGGCAAGAAACTTAACTGGTCTATTTTCTTATCTGCAAAATGGGGATGCATTTCATGGTATTTCGTTCATAGTATCAATGTGAGAAATAACTACAAAGAGTGAAAAGTACGTGGCATACAAGAGTCGCTCAATAGACAAAGCTCTTAACATGATTTTTATTCGTTCATGTTATTCATTCATTTGGATTCAATTCTTTCTACTATTTTTGAAGTTTTCAAATAAGTGTAACAGATCTTGCTTCTGGGGGCATTTGGTTTTTTCATACCTTTTCCCCTCCCATACCCCAAAATAATTGTATATTTCTTTTTTGTTTGTTTGTTTGTTTTGATTAAAAAAAAAAAAAAAAAACACAGTGTCTCGCTTTGTCACCCAGGCTGGAGTTCAGTATCACGATCTCAGCTCACTGCAACCTCCACCTCCTGGGTTCAAGCAATTCTCCTGCCTCAGACTCCCAAGTAGCTGGGATTACAGGTGCGCACCACCATGCCCAGCTAATTTTTGTATTTTTAGTAGAGACGGGGTTTCACCATGTTGGCCAGGCTGATCTTGAACTCCTGACTTCAGGTGATCCACCCACCTTGGCCTCGTAAAGTGCTGGGATTATAGGTGTGAGCCACCACGCCCAGCCAGAATTGCATACATATTTTTAGTTCTACTTAGCATTTGCTGCTTTGGGGAATGTTTCTGGAAATTTCTGAGAGCATCTTGTTAAATGAGACCCACAGACCCTAGAAGTGTTCTCGCTGTATACCTGAACTTATATGAGCTGAGTCAGGGGAGTTGGGCAGGGTGGTAAGGGCAGAAATGGGCAGCATCACCAGGCTCCACCCAGTAGGAGAGCCCCCTTCCCAGGACCAGGGCTGGAAAGTCTGGTTTACCTGGATCCAACAGGGATCTCATCTTTGGGGAAAGTGGAGACTGAATTCTGGACAGAGCTCAGAGCCCAGGCCAGCTGGGCAGGAGTCACCACACAGGCGTCTGCTCATCCTGTGGGGCATCCCCTCATGGACAGTCAAATTATTAAAGAATCGTGGTATTGCGGTTAAGCTTTCAAAAGAATCCTGTTAGAGATACATCCTAACATGGTTACTAAGGACAAGATATAATGTCTGGAATTTGCTCCAAAATAGCCTGGGCTGGGGAGAGACTGGGAAGGGTAGATGGAACTAGATTGACCTTCACTTGATCATTTGTAATTAGCAAGCTAAGACTGCTGTTGTTTAAACCACCAGACTGCGTGGTTTAAACAACAGAAATTTATTTTCTCACAGCTCTGGAGGCTGGAAATCCAAGACGGAGTTGTCAGCAGGACTGGTCCCCCCGAGGAAAGGCTGCATTCCAGGCCTGGGTTTGTAGACAGCCATCTTCTCCTTGGATCTTCACATCATTTTCCCTCTGGGTCTGTCTATGTCCAAGCTTCCTTTTCTTTTTTTATTTTTATTTTTAATTTTTTTTAGATAGAGGGTCTCGTTATGTTGCCCAGGCTGGTTTTGAACTCCTGGACTCAGGTGATCCTCCTGCCTCTGCTTCCTAAAGTGCTGGGATTACAGGTGTGATCCAAGACAAGCCAGAAACTTCCTCTTCTTATAAGGTCACCAGTCACATTGAATTAGGGCCTGCTCTAGTTGTCTCCTTTTGACTTGATTACCTTTATAAAGCCCCCATCTCCAAATGAGTTCACATTGTGAGGTAATTGGGGTAACGATTTCAACATGTAAATTTAAGGGAGGGTCACAATTCAATCCATCACGTAACTACTGAAGATGGGAGATGTATGCATTACACTATTCACTCTACTGCTATATAAATTTGCATTATCTTCATAATAATGGGCGGGGTGGGTAGGCAAACAAGGGAACAAGGGAACA
Source organism: Pongo abelii (assembly GCF_028885655.2). Lineage (NCBI taxonomy): Eukaryota > Metazoa > Chordata > Mammalia > Primates > Hominidae > Pongo > Pongo abelii. Next base: position 124,606,898 of record NC_071993.2, on the reverse strand, counting down.
GTGCTTCAAACAACTGACTCAACTCCAGTTTAAACTCCAGAGAGGTAAAACTTGTTCTCCAGAGCTCAAGGAAAATTCTAAAACTCTACTGTTTTAGAAGAGACTATGCAACCATGGGAGGTAGAGAGCTTCTCAGCATGGAAACATCCAAGCCCAGGCTGCATGACCACCAGTGGTACCTCCTGTAGGATTCTTTCATGGAAGGGAAGCTGAGCTGGCCAACTTCTATAACTTTGTCCAAATCTTGGTTGCCAAAAAGAGCCAGTGCCCTTGTGGACTGCATTAACAGGATGGTGGCTAAAGGCAAGGGATGGGAGAGTCCTGCTCTACATAGAACTGGAGGGGATCAGCTGGATTATGATTCTCCATTCTGAGAATCCCTTTGCAAATGGTCCATTAACCACTCAAGAGGGACAGAGTTGCATCTGGAGAGGAGCGGCCAGGTGCTGGAGGAAAGCATGCCATAGCATTCAAGAAAGACTGGGGAATCCACTTTACCAGTCTCTCTTGTATCCTGCTAGAAATATTATAAGCAAGTTTCACAACAAATACACACGCATATGTATTCTTTGATAGTAATGATATTCCATGCACATTCCTTTTGCTTTTATCAATTAACAGTTACATATCTTAAAGAGCTTCCCATGTTAGAACACAAATTATGCTTCTTTGTTTTTAACTACTGCATAACATCCCATCCTAGGGTAAATTATGTTACCAATCCCCTAGCAATGAACATTTTGATTGCTTCAAATATTTCTCTATAGCTAACAGCATTTAATAATTAATCTCACACAGGCTGGGCATGGTGGCTCATGCCTGTAATCCCAGCACTTTGGGAGGCCAAGGCGGGCAGATCACCTGAGGTCAGGAGTTCAAGACCAGCCTGGTCAACATGGTGAAACCCCGTCTCTACTAAAAATACAAAAATTAGCCAGGCGTGATGGCGCATGCCTGTAATCCCAGTTACTCGGAAGACTGAGGCAGGAGAACCACTTGAACCCAGGAGGCAGAGGTTGCAATGAGCTGAGACTGAACCATTGCACTCCAGCCTGGGCGACAGAGCGAGACTCCATCTCAAAAAGAAATGATAATAATAATAATAATGTTATATATATATCATTTCACATATGAATGAGTTCATTTGTGTAATAAATCTCTCTAAGTTAAACAAATATTATGAAAGGAAGGAAGGAAGGAAAGAAGGAAAGAAGGGAGGGAGGGAGGAAGGAAGGAAGGTTGGATGGTTGAGAGAAGGTACAGGGCTCAGGGGAAAAACTTTCCCTTTCCTGGGCACAGCCCCCTCTGTGGCCTCAAGCAAGCAGACACGGAGAAATGGGTGAAAATCACGATTAGACAGGAAGCAGGAAGGTTCAGGACAGGGCTATGCTGGATCCTGTCTCTTTATAGTGACACCTCTACACCCATTGGCTTGGTCCCTTTCACCAGGATGAGAGAGTGAGTCATGATGCCGGGAAGGAACTACCACAAGGTCCTCTCCCTCCCCAAGTGCCTCCCATCACCCACTGGTCTGCAATAGAAGAAGAGGCCAGAAAGGGCAGTGAGCAGGGAGGGCAGGTAACTAGGGCCTGACCCATGGGGGTAGGGGTGGGGAGCAGACAGCCGTAATGTTCATGAAGTGCTGGCACTGAGTAGGCATTTGAAGCAGAAACAGCGGCTATTTACTCCTGCCCACAGGCTGGCCTACAATCTAACCCAGGGCCAGAGGTGGGGAGAGAGCTTCCGAAATGAGCATGAGGCTTGGATGCTAGACTCCCAGAGGCTCCTGGCTCACCTGTTCCCTTCCCTGGGGCAAAGAACCAAGTGACCCCTCTAGAGATTACCCTTCCTGGGGTTTCCACAAATAGCTAATGGGCTTAGATCATTGGTACACACACATACACCTCACATGTGTACACACAGGCCCACACATGCTCTCTTCCTCTACCCTCCTGAGGCTGACAAGTGGATGTGGTCTGTAGCATATTCAGTATATTATAAATAAAGTCTCCTTTTCAGCTACGAAAACTCAAGATTTGAGACGGAAGCAGGTTGTGGGGTGCCATAGGGTGTGGGCAGAGAAGGGGGGCCTTTAAAGGGCTCTGCTTTCAATAAACCCTGAATGACACCACCACCCAAGGGTCCTTGGAGCTGCTTAAGTCCCTTTGTGCTGCCCCTAAACGGCAAGTATAGAAAGCAACATTTGAGTCAACATGGTGCTGTTTACTTAACAAAGCAGTGGCCTTCCACTTGAAGTAATCTACAGTAGCAGACACTACTTCTGGCTTTCATGGAAGGCCATAATTGCAGTCTTTTTTTTTTTTTTTCTTTTTGAGATGGAGTCTCGCTCTGTCGCCCAGGCTGGAGTGCAGTGGCGTGATCTCGGCTCACTGCCAGCTCCGCCTCCCGGGTTCACCCCATTCTCCTGCCTCAGCCTCCCAAGTAGCTGGGACTACAGGTGCCTGCCACCACGCCCGGCTGTTTTTTTTGTATTTTTAGTAGAGATGGGGTTTCACTGTATTAGCCAGGATGGTCTCGATCTCCTGACCTCGTGATCTGCCCACCCCAGCCTCTCAAAGTGCTGGGATTACAGGGGTGAGCCACCGCGTCCAGCCAATTGCAGTCATTTAGAGTGGGTTAAGGAGAGGAGTGGCAGTGAGTCCTTTAGGAAGCAGACCACCATGGCCAAAGGTGGGCTATGCCTGTGTGAGGCTGGGGGAGCCACCACAGAGAAGCCAGCTGTACCCCATAACCATGCACCTCACTGTGGCTCCCACAAACATGTCCAGTCATGCCCTCTCCACCCTCATGGTCACACCTGTGCCCAGCTATACTCACTCACACAAATATTCACACTTCTGAACATCCATCCATACACATGTACTCTGTTACTCAGCCCCACTCACAAGTGCAAATGTGTCTGTGCTTACCAGGCTTACATACTGATCAGGGGCTTTAAGGGTCCAAGATGGTGGTGGCTGTTGCTCTTCAGGTCCTCTGTACTGCAAAGGGGGCAAGAGGCAGTCCCCAGCTGGGTGCCACTGAAGGAGGGACTCCTAGGAATAAAGCTGATTCTCAATAATAAAGTCACCCTTGGATAATACCACACCCAACACACAGACGTCTCCACCAGAATTTGAGTTTATGGGCTCGAGATTGTGTACTACTTAGGAAGTCTGGACAAAAGGATGGGCGACGGGGTGCTCTGCTGAAATCCAGCTCACATTCCACTTGGCAAGCCACAGGAGAGGAAGGGATGCCTGCCACCCAGAAGAAGGGATGCCTTTGTCTAAGCTGCACAAAGACACAGTATGGGCTACAGCAACCCCAACCCCCATGGTCACATGCACACTTACATACATGTTTGTGATCCACATGTTCAAAGTTGCATGCTGTACAAGCATATTCAGGTATAGCCACTCATACATATGCAGCCAGTAGCATGCAAGGTACATGGCACAGAACTCTCTTCATTAGCACACCCCTTCCTAGGGACCCAAGCACAGATTCTCCTGCTTGGCCTTGACCTGAGCTGATGATGATGCCCTCAACCCCCATTCTAGGCCCTGCACCCCACAGAGAAGGTCTCAGAAGTGCCTGATCCCTCAGGAACAAGATCGAGTTACCAGGCAGGTCCCCCAACAACTGACTTACCTGCCCTCTCTTACCTGACCCAGGATGAGGCCACTGCCAGAGTGGCCCCTGTTGAGAACAAAGGCTGGACATGGTGGGCTCTGCTAGGTGACCAAGAACATGGCCCACCCACCTCTTGGGTTTGCAGTGGGTGAGTGTGTGTCTGGGAGAAAGCAGGGAAGCGGGGGGAAAGGGAGAGTTGTGCCTCCAGGAGGACCTTGCAGCTCATGGAGCCAAGTGCCAGAGCAGCTGTCTCCAGACCCATGGCTTCCAAGTAAGCCAGAACCTCAGCCAATGCCAGCCACTGAGCCCTAGCTGTGCTTTTACTTACCCAGGAAGCACAGGGGAAAGTACCCCCACAGGCCCTGGGGACATCTTCCTTTAATTACTCCACTGGTGACTCCTGAAACTTTCTTACCTTCCCCAGGGCCTCCCTACAAGAAAGAGGCTCTCTAGCCTAAAGAGTCTTCTATGGGGGCCCAGGAGCCCCTATCTGTGTGGAAGCACAATGCCCTGACAGCAGACAGCAGAGGACGCAGGCAGTGGCCCCAGCCCAGACAGCCTCCCTCCACTCCTGCCATTCAACCGCAGACAGGCCCAGGGCCCAGGGGCTCTGGCTGACCTGGGGATGGGCAGTCCCTGGCATGGCTGCCCCTCCAGCTCTTCTGTTTCAGGGGAGGGGAGGGGCGTCCACATTCTCTGGAGAGCAGAGCCCTGCGAAGTGACCCTGTTTCAGAATGAAATTAAGCTGCCATTTTCATCTTCTTCCCAAATGTCAGCAGCGTTAGATCAGATTAGGAACTAATCTTTTGCCAAAATTCATTTCCGAACAAGAGAGGTGGCTGCGGGCGATGTGGAGGTTTGGCGTTGGTTTCTCAACTCCCCGTATCCTTTCTCTCCCTGTTACTGGGGTGGGAGTGGGGGTAAAAGTTGGAATAGACTGCACTGAGGCCCCGGGGGGGCCTAAGGAATGTCGGGCGGTGGCACCAGGTGCAGCGGGAGGAAGCCCGTGGCATTAGGTGAGTGGGCAGCCGCGCTGGCCCTGTGCTTGGTAGCTGTGCAGAGCCGATTGCTTAGGCATCCTTCCTGGGCTGGAGAGAAACGGGAACAAGGGCCAAGCAAATGGGGCCAGAGGGACAGGGCCTGATGCCTGCACCACATCCTTTCTGAGGTCCCTCCCCAAAACCCGCCTAGTCTCCTGCCTCAGTGTCCCCAGCCTCTCACCTCATGGGCCAGAGTAGTAAAAGGAAAAGGAAAAGGCAATTGCAACCTAAAGAGAGAGAAGGAAAAAAAGAAAAATAAATGCCCAAACGCACTGGTCAGTACCTTGCAGGAGGCCTCGGTTGACAAGTGACCAGAACACAGCCGCTGGCCTGAATGCATAATTACCCCCAAGTGAAAATTCCCCCATCTAATTTGATATTTGGTTCTTTGCAGAAGCTATAGCCTTCGTAAATAATATACAAAGTAAGAAACCTAATCCCGCCTGCTAGAATGTTTAATTCATCATTATGCGAGCTAATTGGAAGGTGATTATATGGTAATTGCTCATTAGTGGTGTATATTTATCGCTGTACCTTATGTCAAGGCCATGGGAATTGTGTAGAGTCTGTTCTCTCATTTCAAGGATCAGTTTCAGAAGCAGGAGCGAAGCAGGCAAGATCAAGTTCTTTCTGACGTCAGGGTCCAGCCAGGGCTATGGAGACCCGTGCTATATATAGGGCCTGGAGCTGGCTGGGAGCAGGGGACGTCTGGGGCCAGGCTGAGGCCCAGCCATCCAGACGTTGCCGACAGCCAGGCCACCGCCAGGCGAGGCCGATCATCCTCAAGTCATTTTCCAAATGAGACCGCATGCCCACCCCAAGCACCTTCGGGACCCCCAGGTGCATCTTGGCCTTTGTGCCTGTGCTGGGAATGGAGACCTTACTTCTCTACTGTCTCTCGGGAGTGGGAGGAGGGGCAGTAAGTGTGGGGTAGGGAGGAGGATGGCGAGGCTCGATGTGGAGATTGAACACTGGATGGGAGATAGGGATCGGAAGGTGAGGTTTGACTTGGTGAGGAAGGTGGAATTTTGAGTGCTCTGTCTCGTCCCTCTCTCCCTGCCTTGCCAAAAACATTCTCTCAATCATACCACCCGGCGAAGCAGGAGGCTGGCTCCATACTGCCGGGTTGGTGTTTAGGGAGGGAAACCCAGAGTAAACGGGGAGCTTACTCCCCGGGGTAAGCGGCGGAGCCACGACGAATGAACTCGAAGCACGAAGAACGAGGAACGGCGGGACGTGAGCGGAACCCAGCCACAAGGCCAGCGCCTGGGATGGGAACTTAGGAGAGGCAGGAAGGCGGGTCTGAAATCCTGAGGGTGTGGAGAGATGGGGAGGGCTCGGTCTGCAGGTGGAGGTGGGGGCAGGGGCGAAGCCTGGGGCCTTAGCAGCCGGGAGGACCAGGCTCTGGCACTCGGAGTCCAGCCTCCATGCGCGCATCTCCGCACGTGGGCGTGATCTTTGGCGCGCTCTGGCGCCCCCTCAGAGGAGTGCGACGCGCCTCTGCCCTACCCGGACCCCAGCTCTGGGCGCCGATCCGCCGCCCGCTTCTGGCACCCCGACTCACAGCTCCGGGGCCCTCCGGAGACCCCCAGCCGGGCAACAGACACTAATAAACAAAAGGCCAATTAGACGCTGGGGCGCGGCTGATGAATGGACCTTGCGCTTCCAAGCGTGGCGCCGCCTAGAGTTTTCTGGCGCACCGGGTCATGCGGGAGAAGCCACCTCCCGGAGAGGGGTCACGGCTGGGGTCAGAGGGTTCTCAAAACTCCCACTTTCCCCTGGCTACGAGGCTGGCTGGGGCAAGAAAATCGGCGGCTGAGCGGAGGGCGCGGGCCGGAAGCTGCGGGCGAGGCGCGAGCGGCCCCGCAACGCAGCCCGGCTTTCGGGCGCGCTCCCCAGACGCTGGAGGCCGACATCCTCTGCCGCCCCGCCCGCGGCTGCTTCTAGGCGGCGCCCCAGTAATTCCAGCGCTGATTGCTGGAATAATAAAGACTGGTCTAGAAAAATGCGCAGTTACACGAAACGGCTGTTTGCCAAACTCCGGAGTTAGTGGGGCGCTGCTGGAACGACACCCCAGCCCAAGCCTCCTCACTAGACACACACGCCTCGATCCCAAGATACACAGATGTTGCCCTAGGGCTGGGCATGGACATCCATCACAGGGACCCCCATCCGAACACCGAGAAACGTCCCCGCAAGCCACACACACCGAGGCCACCCCCATCTTCTGAGATGCACAACTCCAGGCGAATTCACAGATACACAGTGCAACCAGACCGTGGCACACAAATTCAATAAACTGCATTTCCACACCGTCATAGGCACTCTGCAGCCTCACAAATGCACGTGCTGGCCCTAACTCAAAACAATCTAGAAGCACAAGGACAGCTAGACATCTTGACCAAATCTACATAAGTAGCCCCAGCCTCTCCAGCCTTTAACTTATTCAAACAATTACAACTGACACAAATTGACTAAAGTCCTAGCTGAGACACACAATTCTATTCCACAATCCACACAAATGCCATTATACCACAAACTAGTGCTCTCACCCTATACAAACACACAAGAACAGACCCTCACCCTGCCAGCCTTACACCGACTTGGACCAGCCCTTAAAACCCCCACCACGGAGCGGGGCCCCGGGCCAGGCCTCCGAGCAGCCAGAGTCCCTCCCCAACCGGCCTATGCGTCCCAGACTTTGTTTCCTGCGACTCGAGGCGGGGACGGGGAGGAGCCGAGGTTTCCAAAGCCGCGCGCAGGCCCGAGCCCCCTTTCTGCCTGGCCCGCCTGGCGCGGCTCTCAGGCTGCCACAATCCGCCCCTCGCACAAAAGTGGCCCGGCAGGTTCCGGGCCGCAGCCAGTGCGCCAGCTCCTGCTCGGCTTGCCTGCCAGGAGCAGAGCCAGAGGGAGCTTGGAGCACTGAACACCCAGAACGAGAGCCAGGAAGTTCGGAGGTCGAAGGCTTCTCTCACCCTAGGACTTTCTGGCGCCTCCGCGAGAAACGCACACGGAACCCATGTGTACCTCGCAGGAGAACGTAGCCGCGGCACACGAGCGTGGTAGATTCCGTTTGACCCTCTCAGGGCAGCGCAAACGGAGAACCCGTGCCTCTCCCGAACATGCGCTTGGCCAAGGGGTCCCACAGGGAAGGTCCACAAGTAATTAACAAGGAAACGGAACGTGGATCAAACTTGTATCCTACATCCCCATTCGGGTTCACAGGCAGGACCCTATGGCAACTTGCATACAGTTCTCCGTGACCCAGGAGGAGCGCAGAATCTGACCCACGATGCCCATTGAGCCCTGCCCGGGAGCATCCAGGCCTGGCACCCATATAGCACGAAGGGGCACATAGACCTGGCGCTCATGGCTCCTACAACCCCTGCTCAGCTCAGCACGCGCACACTGCGAAGGGAACGCAGAGGCAGGGCACACGCGCACCCTGCCCCGCGCCCCACGCCCAGATAGTCATCGTGGGATGGCATCTCGCAAATATTTATATTCCTCAGCGCCACGGCAGCCCGCGTCCACATTAGACACTCTAATCCTGCCACTTTAAATAGATGAATTAATAAAGCAAACGAGCGGCTAATAAGCTGACTGTCCTGCCTTTTTGAGGCGGAGGAAGGACTCGAAAGTGCGCCAAATTTGTTTGCAGTGGATCAAGGCGAGCCGCCTCTGCTTCACTTTCTTTATCTTAATTCCGACTTGAAAAGATATAATTATCTAGTTTGAACAGAGCTGCTATCAAATCCTTCTTTGGGCCGGGAAGGGGGGCGTTGGAGTGGATTGCGGCTCTCTGAGCCGCTCCGTGCAGCCGGAGATAGCGCGTAATGAAGATGTGGAGGCCTGAGATACAAAGGGCATTAACCTCATTAGCATGAAACCTTTTCTTCTTACCATTGTGGGACCCTTTCAGCCGCCTAATCCCCCCTATTTTCAAAGCTTGGTTTGTAATAAAGCTTTTAGTTTTTTTTTTTCAAAGCTAATAGTATTCTCTGATGATTTTATTGCTGTTACACTACATAGGACATTTACCCAAAAAAAGAAAAATCTTCACCACCAGCCCCCTTTTCTTGTACTTAAAAAGTATAAAGTATATAATTTCGGCAGAAATAAACCTTCTATTAAGACGGGAATTTTTTTTTCTGGACAGACCATCTGAATTTTAAGAATGTTTAAGAATGAGCTCGGTGTTTGAGGTATTCCGGGTTTCGGAAGGTGAGTGGAAGGAAAAGGTAATTTGTACTTGTTGAAGAGAAAGGGATGCTTTCCGGGAGCACTGACTGCAAAGCGCTTGAGACAGCTAGTGGTCACCGAGGGTCATGCTGTCAAAGCGCCTGGAAGCCCCACGAGGGTTTCCAGGATACCCCGAGGCGCACCTGTCCCTGTGAGACGCAAGCCCGGGTCTCCTGAGGCCACCCCGTCTCCCTCCTTCCCCGGCAACTCCCGGCGGCGGAGTAACCCCTCACAGCACACACACCTTCCAAGAAGAGTCTGTGAAAATGCACTATGAGCAGCCAGGTTTCTACAGAGGGACAGAAATGGGGGAAAAGAGGGGAGGGGGAAGACAGGCAGAGATGGGGGAAAGGAGAAAGAGACAGAGAATGAATTCTACTTTAGAGAAGAGGAGAAAAAAAAGAAAGAAAAATTTCCATAGTGCCCTATAGTCCCCACACGTGCACGGAATGTCTAATCTTAACTTTTCAAGGCAGGATGTTAACAAAGCTTGTATTTTTGCCCTGCATTGTAACTTGGCCTTATCACAGTGTAAAGGGTGGGGAGATTGTCCTAAATTATGTCCAGGCAGCCCCCCTGGATCCGTGGATTAAGAGATTAAAGGAGACCACTGGGCAAGGCCTCCTCTTTCCCCTTCATATTCCTGGTATGATAATTGCTTAAACTGATTTGCACTTTCACAAAAGCTCGCAGGACGCTTTGTAGCTCGAACAGAACAGACGAGGTTTCTCTATCAATGGAAATAAAACTGATTAATGCAGCCTATCAGGATAAGAAGCAAATGAAGCATGCAAAAACAACCTCGTACCCCCAGAAGGGGAAAGGAGGGAGGGAAAAAAGCTAAGTTTCCTCCAAGTCTGATTACAACTTTTTCTTTAATGTTAAAATTAAGAGTTGAAGGTTTCTCAGAACGCTTGCCTTATAAGGCTGCTGAGGCCCTTGGGCTTGGCCCATCACCTTCAGCAGATTGGGGCCAGGGAGAGAAGGAAAGAAAGGAAGGAAAAGTAAGACTTGTACTTTGGGGTTTGAAGTCAGAAAGTTTAGAAGTTGCAATATTCTGCTACATGTTTTCCCCAACATTTTGGAAGAGTAGTCCTCAATGTGTAACTATATGTCCAGTTTTTTTTAAATAACCAGAGGTTAAGAGAAGTAAGCATTTTAACCTGAAGTTCAAACTAAACTCCCTCAGTAGGGCATACAATGGGCAAAGGTCTGGTTGGAAAACTTTTCTCCCATCCCTTTTCTGAAGGACTTAAGTTTTCCTAATCTTCTCCCTTCTCCACCCTCATCTTTCTTTAAAATGCCTGAGAATCCATCAATCTGGCCCTTTTGTGGGTGAGGAGCCTGGGTTTCTTGAGCCTAGTTGGGGAAGGACCACACTCAAATTACTGAGATACATTTTTTAAGATTCACTTCCATTTCCCAAGACGTCTACTCTGAGGGCATATTGATAAATCTTTATTGACAAAATATTGACATTGACATACTTCTTGGAAGTATATAGTGTGTTAGAATTCTAACAAATTAACACAAAACACAAAAATATTTACATTCTGGTATAGAAGACATTAAGGAAGCATTTGTCACTCTCTTTAGTAAGTCTATGATCTTGGAATAGAAACTCAGTGCTTGAAAACTTGCCGCCGTGTGCTTGGCCACACTTAACATCATCCCCGCTAACTACAGTCCTTCAGTTTTTGCAATAGATAGATTTAAAGTTTGGAATAGGCATTGCAGTGAATGGTTGAACTCGGCCAATTTCTCCAACCACTGAAAGGAGAAGTTTGCATCAGGGTTTTAAGCCTCAGGATGTTAGGAAAGGGACTGTCCAAGAAATATAATTAATTTAGGGGTTTTTTTTCCCAGGACAAGTCCTGACTCTTTTTGTGGGCACCCTCCCCAGCCACCCCCAGCCCCCCCCCCGCGTCGTCCTGCTCCCCGTTTCTCTGTAAGAGGACCACTATCGCTGAGCCTACTTCCTTTAGCTTGCACAATCACTTTGACATCAGAAGGTATCAAAAAGTGTTTACAGACTGCACATTTCTTGGGGAAAAAAATCAAAATAAAAAGCACACAGAACCTGTCTTTAAAAGGAAAAGAAAATTACAATTCATTTTCGGTCTTTAAACACCATTCGCCCAACAACTGCTACATGCATTTCAAGGATTTGAAACAGGTGTGGGATGGGGCTAGATATGAAATTTTCGTTTTTTATTACTAATTATTTTTAAAGATGGGGGGAAACACAGCGAAGTGCAAAAAAAAAAAAAAAAAAAAGTCCTGTGCCTGGTTGGGTCGTGGTTTTTATCATCATCATTATCATTTTTTAAGTGGACTGTGATAAACGGAATACCTGCCAATCATCCTGTCTCCCCGGTTTGGTGTTTGACTGACAGCTCCCCTTGTCAGAGTGCACGTTCAGCTTTCGCGCTCTCTCTCTCTCTCTCTTTCTCTCTCTCCCTCCCTCTTTCTCCTTCTGTCTGTCTCTCTCACTCAGCTGCCTCTTTAGACGAGGGTCGCTTGTTGATGAAGGAGCCTCCATCCTCTGCCATCTTGGCGCGGCCTTGGTTTGGGACCCTGTGCCCTCGCTGTCCAAAGTCTTCGCCGCATTCCGCTGCTCCCTCCGATTCCCTCTCCCTTTCTCGGTGAACGTGTATGCGGTTTGTTTTTGTTTTGTAGGGGTTTTTCCTTCTCCACCTCTCCCTGTCTCTTTTGCTCCATGTTGTCCGTTTCTGTGGGGTTAGGTTTATGTTTTTAATCATCTGAGGTCACGTCTATTTCCTCCGGACTCGCCTGCTTGGTGGCGATTCTCCACCGGTTAATATGGTGCGTCCCTTTTTTCTTTTGTTGCGAATCTGAGCCTTCTTCCTCCAGCTTCTGCCTTTTGAACTTTGTTCTTCGGTTCTGAAACCATACTTTTACCTGCGGGTGAGAGGCAGATGGGGTGCGTTAGTTCTTTCAGAGCACCCTTCTGTCAAGTGCCTGATCCTTTCACCCAGCCCAGACTCCAGTTCCAGACTCAGCAAAGACCCAGCCCCCGAGATGCAAGTCCTAAGGTCCAGCCTCCCCAAGGCCTGCCCTCAGGGAGCAGGGCCCCTAGTGCGTGGTGGAAAAGAAGCCTAGCTCCCTGCCCTTCTGAGGCTTCCTGAAGAGCCTTTCCCCAGGGCCCTGTGGACCGGAGTGCACGGAGCCCCCTCTCTCCTGGCCCTGCACAGGGCATCTATATCCCGCTGAGAGCAAAGCTTTGCAAAGCATGGGAAGCCCCTACAAAAATAATAAGTGATTAAAAATAAAAAGAGACATGTCCCTAACTCCCTCCAGCAAGCGAGTGCAAGAGAGACCTCAGTCCGCCGCTGCTGCAGCTTCCCTCATGGCCCAATGTGCTTTCTATTTTCTGCTGGTCTGGGCGGCGTTTCCTAAATATAGTGTCTCCTCTTCGTGGCGGGGGCCCTGGGTAGGCGATCAGGGTTTGCCTGCGCTGCATCCTCCGTGCGGGGGACTCTCACAGGTGAGCAGGAAAGGGATGGGGCTGGAGGAGGCCAGAAGGGACATGGAGTGTGCAGGCCTCCAGACCAACCCAGCTGTACCTTTATAGCTAGGAAAATGGGTTCAAAACTGAAAGCTTCTGAAAGGCCGTGGTTTACACGGAAAGTAAGAGAGAAACTAAGAGGAGGGGAGGTGACAGCAAGCCCCCTCTTCCCTCCTTCTAAACAGCCCCGGAACAGGCTGCTGGTCACACAACCTCGGACCCCAGTCCCATCACTTCCCACCAGGGTGGGGCTGGAGGCCCGGCCTCACCAGAGCGGCTGTGAGAGGTCTCAGGAGCAATGAGGTGGGAGTCGGCTGCCATCCCATGGCCCCCTGGGAAAGCTGAGTGGTGGGTCCTCATTCCACCACCAGACAGTAACACAGTCCAATCTTCCCAGAAGTGGGGTACAGGTAAGGGAGATGGCAGTGACTGCATCTCTGATACCCTCACCCCACAACTCCTATCTTATCTGGATAACAGTACCCCACAACCCAGTGCCAGTCCCTGGACCCCTGGGATCCATTCCATTCCCTCCTTTGAGGCCGCTGGCCGGTCCGTCTTGCTCTCCCGGAAAGCCCCAGTCGCCCAAAGTGCTCCATGAAAAAGCTGAGCGGGAACAAGGCTGAATTTAATTTGCTTTGAGTTTGCTAATTGAGGGGGAGGACGGTTCATTTCTCCCCGGCGCTGGCCCAAGGCGCGCGTCGGTGCGCTCGGGGCTTGACACGCACACAAAGACTCCAGGCAGCGTGGGCAGCGAGGCGGACAAAGACCACCGCCGCCTCGGCTGTCCAGGAGAAATCAGCCGGGCCGCGCCTTGTGCCGGGCTCCGCACAAACCCGCCAGGTCCTCCTCGGTTTTGGGGTGGGGAACATGTTTTAAAACAAAAGCCTCGACCCTTCTGCGCTGCCCAGGAAACGTGTTACAACTTAATCTGCCCAAAAAACGTTACTGTTTGCTGGGAACTTTGACCCCGCCCTGCGGCTCCGTGTACAGTAGCGCCTACTGTAGTCCTAAACCCCCTCCCCACCCTGAGATAAGCCCAAGCCAGGCCCGCCCAGGGACCCTGCTGTGCAGAAGGCCTGTGCCCTGAGGCAGACCCTCTCTGCAGCCTCCCAGCTTTACTTCTCTGATGTAGGGTACACACAGGACGCTTGCCCTCTACCTTCTGATCGCCCATCTCCTTCAGGGAAGTCACTGGAGCCGACGGTGTGAGCCGTGGGCTCGCAGTCGCTCAGAACTCATCCTTAACCCACATCCTGTCCTTACCAGCCTCCAGCCCCAAACACCCAGAAACCCCACTGTGCTCTCCCTCTTCCTGGACCCAAGCAGGGTCTTCACACTCTCACCAAAAGTCTCACCAGAAATGCAGGGATATCTTAGCCAGGACATGCCCAACTGGACAGAGAAACAACTCGGCGCGTTTCCCCAGAACCTGGGGCAGATTGGCACTTACAGCCCCTTTCTGGAGCCCAACAAAGCCAGCACCTTGAGACATACATCCCGAGCCCAGGCGTGGAACCAGCTACCAGGACCTGTGCGGAAGGCCCTCACAGAGCTCCGTGCTCATGGGTGTGCTTGGAAGCCAGATTTGGGGTGGGGGCGCACGCCTAGATGGGTTCCTCGCGCGCAGGCCGCACCCACCTGAGTTTCCGTGAGGCTGAGGCTGTGTGCCAGCTGCTTTCTTTCGGCGCCCACCACGTAGTGATTCTTCTCAAAGGCGTGTTCCAGCCTTAGAAGCTGGGACGGGGAGAAGGCGGTTCGGATCCGCTTGGGCTTTCGGGCCAGCGCGTTGTGCAAAAGGAAACTCTCGGGGCTAGTGTCGTTCCCTGCGGGGAGCACAGCAGAAATCCCATTAGGGGGGCTGCTCTGACCCGAGCCGCGCACTTCTCCCGAGCCGGGCTGGCCTGGCACCGCGCTCAGGGCCTTCGCATAGCCGCGCCGCTCGACCTGCGGGGGCCGGTGGTCCTCCCAAGGGCTCACGAAGGGAACGCCGGCTCAGCTGCCCGGGCCCGGAACGCCGGGTCTCCACCTGTGCGGCACCCAACCAGCCGCTGTCGCAGCGGGGCCAGTCCCCAGGCTCCTGACCTCGGCCGGCTCCGCAGCCGCCCTGGCGCCGCGGGCCTCGCCACCTCCTCGCCGGGCGCTGGAGGCAGGGGAGGGTGCCGCAGAGCCTGGCCGGGGGATTGGCGCCCACAACCCGAAAAAACTACTTTCTCTTCTTTCTAACCTCTCAGGGAACTTTGACCCAGGGTGGAAAGGCGGCGGGCTGCTCTCCAGAGTTTTCTTGGAGATTTATTTTTAAATTATTTGTTTTGTTGCCCCTCCGGAAAAGTATAGAGGCGGGGCGAGTCGTTGCAGCCCGATCGGGACAGAAATCTCGCCGGCGGGTGTGCTTGGCTACAGCCGCTGCTGCCTCTCGCGAACTGGGCTCCGGGGCTCCCGGCTCCCGAGAACTAGAAGAGAAACGCGAGCGAAGAGATCGAAACCCGGGGGGTTACCGAGTTGCAGACACCGCCAGGACAGTCTGTAACGCTGGAAGATCCCAGCGGCTCCGGGTCTGGTGGGGAGACCATGAGCATGACTGATAGAGAATGAGGAAGGGCAGCCCTAAACTTTTCAAGCAAAGCCTCAGAGTTTTGGGTTCACTCATTAGGATAGGAAATCGATTCACCGAAAACCCAAACAAAGAAAAACAAGCCGACAGTCCAGGCAGGATGCAGGCAAATCCAGTTCGGGATTAAGGGTAAAAGGCTTTCTGTTTTTTTCCCTTTGGTTTGATTTTTTTAAATATGGCGAGGGGGGTGACATCTACCCGATTCTAGGCTCCGGCAGGAACGCAATGGGTTAATGAATGGACAAGCCGCGGAGTATTGATCAGCTGCCGCCGGAGGTAGGTCTTTTACCGACTCCGATCCGTAAACTAATTACCCCTTTTTCTGAAGTTTTAACTCTCCTCCTCCCACCCCGTAGCCAGAGAAAAACAAACAAATAAAAAATATCGCAAGAAATGAAAACATGCGAACAGATATTTCCCTCTAAGACAGTTTCCTGACCAGGTTCTTTTTTGTTTTTTGTTTTTTTAAAGAAAGAAAGAAAGAAAAACAAAAACCAGACCGAACCTGCCTTCCCGCTGTGGCTGCTCAGCGCCCCAATTAAGCAGGTCGTGGCGAGAGCGCCGAGCCCTGGAGCTTTCCTCCCGCACGGGTTCCCGCCCCTCCCCAGGCCTCCGAAAGCAGAAAAGAAAAAACAAATCCCATACTTTTCTCCCGGGGCGCGAGGGTCCTCTCGCCTCCAGAAGAGGGTGGAAGACTAAGAAGCCGCGGGTCTGGACTGAAGGGGCGCAAAGTGGGTGGTGAACAGGGTCGAACGCAGTCCAAAGCAAGCCTGGCGGCCGAGTCCTGTCCGCGCCCGTCGGAGCCAGGACGGTTGGGGGCATTGCCGAGGGTACCAGGAGCCTGGGGATCCCGCGGGCCGGGCACGCACAGCCCAGCCTGCTCGGATACGAGCGCACAGGGGGACAACTTCTCCGTTCGCACCCCTTCCCAAAGGGTCAAGCGGCCCGCAGGCCATCACTCCAAACCAGTTGTAGCTTCGGAGACTGGGGATCGACACCACGCCCGGCCCCGCGCCGCCTAGTTTCCCAACAGGGCGCGCTGGCCCGCGAGCCGGAGGAACCTCCGCCCAGGCCTTGCCAAGCGCCCACCCGGAGCAGGCCCGGGGCAGTGAAGGATGCGGCGGGAGCGGCGCGCTGCAATTCCGCGACGTGGCACGTACCTTGGAAGCGATGACCCAGATATCGGTAGCGGTGGATGAGCCAGGGGTAGAAGGTGGACGGATCCCGCTGTTGCGAGGCGAAGAGGGGGTGTGGCGAGTGCGAGGAGGGTAGGGGGTGGGCGGCCAGGGCGTGCGGCGGCGGCACCGGGTGCACTGGCACGGCGGGGTTGGGCGGGTGCGAGACCGCCTCGGCGAACACCAAGTCCGGGTTGGAGTAGACGCCCCTACCGGCGGCGGCGGCGGCGGCCGAGTGGAAGCCGTTGAGGAACGGATTTATGGGGCTGGAGTTAGCGTAGCTGAGTGCCGCGGGACGGATGGGGTCCTCGGAGCGCGAGGCGGGCAGGGGACTGTCCTTGGCCACCAGCGACTCGATGGTGAAGCAGCGCTTGGGCGCCGGCTGGAACATGCTGCGCCGAGGAGCGGGCGCCCTGGGCTCCCAGCTCCTGGCGACCGCCGCACGCTGCCTCCGCCGCCCGCTGCCCGCGGCGAGGACGGACGAGAATTGGGGACTCGTTTGTTTGGGGTGGGGGTGGGGATGGGGGTAAGGAAAGGAAGAAAGAAAGGAAAGGAAAGGAAAAAGGAAAGGAGGGGGGAGGGAGAGGGAGAGGCAAAGCCGAGGATCCCGAGAATCTTGCACCAAACGCGCCCAACCTGAAGAGAGGGGGGAAAATCCTTCCAGAAGAATTTGCAGGCGTGGATTGGGGTAATTTTTTTTCTTTTTTTTTTCTTTTTTTTTTTTTTTTTTTTTTTTTTTTTTGGCGAGATGGCGTGGGGGGATCGGAGTTAGAGGCAGGGAGGAGAAGGGGGGAAAGTTCTCAGGGGAGGCAAAAAAAAAGTTTTTTCTCCTCTGCAAAAGGCGGGCAGGGCGCCCTAAGTCCAAGGACAATCCATGGAAGTGTTCGCTTCTTCACAAGTTGTGCAAACGATTTGTTAGTTCATGAGCCTAATTAGTGCGGGGATCACATAAACAGCTTCCTCCGAAGCCTGGTAAATGGCTTGATGATTGGTCGCTATTACTCGCCCTGAGGTGGAAGGGGGGAGACTCTTTAAAGTGCGTCAGAGGGAGGTGAGCGCCTGGGAACCTGGAGGCCTGGATCCGGGCCGAGAGTGGAACGGAGTCGGCGCCGCCGCCTCGGCTGAGCCTTCTGCCGCCCGCCGGGCCGCCCGGATTCTCCGCGCCTTCGCCCCTCGCTCCCAGCTCACTCGCTCCTGCGGCGCCCGCTGCGGCTTCTCCTCCTCCTTCGCCTCCTCCTCTTCCTCCAGTTCCTTCTTCTCCTCCTCTTCTTCCTCCTCCTCCTCTTCTTCCTCCTCCTCTTTCCCCACCTACTCCCCCTCAGCCACCGCCTCCTCCTCCACCAGCACCACTCCCTCCGGGGCACCCCGGTCCCTGCAGAGTCCCTGGCCGGCGCCGCCTCCACTGCGGCCCCCTGAATCCCGAGTCTGCTGCGCCCAACTGGTAGGACAGACGGACGGACAGATTCCTCTCGCCTATCGCTCCGCCGCTGCTGCCTTAAGCGGCCCCGCGTCGGGAGAACTGGGATCGCCCCAAGAGCACCGCGAGGGTAAGCGGGCGGGGGCTGGTTCCCGGGCTAAAGGCGCCGTTCAGTTATACCAATCCTCACCCTTAGCAAAACTCCCAGCGGTTTCCTAGGCCAGGAGGGATCCTGGAGTGAGGGGTACGGGATCCTCCCACCCCATCAACCACGCTTAGCCTCGAGGTCCCAGGGTCGGTGCGTTCGCGATTCTTGACCCGGCTCGTTCGTTTGCGAGTTGAGACTGGGAGCTGCCGACCCCGCCGGAGCAATGGACTTCCAACTCGCTCCCGCTCTCGCCCCACGGTCTCTAGCGTTTTCGGTCTGGGAGGATGCTCACCTCCTTCCCCAAAACAATTCCTTCTGGAATATCTGGGACCGGCAGCCCAAGGTCAGGGGAGAGCCCGATATGGTGCTACTGTACTATTATGGTTCCGTCGTAATTATTTTTGTTAGTGTGGTCAGTGTTATTATTATTATAGATGAGATTATTTTATTATTATTATTTCTATTATTATTATGCCGTCTGTTGTCCTGAGGTGGGGGTGGGGGTTGCTGTGCAAACCCAGTGCAACTAGCGACTACGGATCGCATCTCCAGTCCCAGGCCGTGTCCGCATTTTCGAGCTCGCCTTCGGTTTTGGGATGATTTTAGGACCGAGTTCCCTCGTCCCCATTGGCTCGCGCGGCGGCATAATTATGATCACATCCCCAGGCTGCTGGCGCTGCTCTCTGTTTATTGGTGGTTAAAGATCTATTATCTATTCATCAGCCGCCTCTTTTTTCCTTTTTTTCTTTTTGCCAATTACATTCTTCTAAAGTGAAGTACCAGCAGGTATTTTGCACGTTTACAATTAATGATAAAAAAATTCTAGCGTCCTTTAAAACTATTACTCCCAGGCCCCTGTCATTTCTCCTAAGAACGCAGAAATGCCTGTTTGGTGACTAGGTTGCGGTGAAACCTGGGAAGCCGATGGGAATGGGGGGAGAAGAGTGAAGTCCACCGGGAGCTAGGCTGCACCGCCACCAGATGTATAGTTGAGGGGACAGGTCTCAGGACAAGCTACCTGCTTCCTCCCTTGGTTTCATCTGGTGTATATTTATGTTTGTGTCAATTACTTCTTTATTCCAGATATAATGTTGTGTTGGGGCAGGTGTCCAAAAACCTCTTTTGGGAAACCAGGCAAGAGAGGAGTTGGGATCAGTGTTTTCCGGGGTTGTCAGGGCACCAGACAGATTCGTGAGGAACCGGCAGAGATCATCTTTGTTGCCCCCACCCCGCACCTTCCCAGGGAACACACATACACATCTTCACACATGAGACAGGTGTGCGCCTCAGCTTTGCCCTCTCAGTGGGAGACACCTGCCTCTCCCTTAGGCTTCGAAGTTCTGGGCTGGGGTCCTGGCCCAGTATTTTCCCTCTGTCAGTTCCAGGTGGCTTTTCTTTCTCCTCCTCCCCTTTTTCCAGGCCCAAAGATTCTGGGCTTTGGATCCAGCCCTTGGGGTGGGGGTGCACTTAAAGATGCACCTCCCTTGGGCCTGGACCACTGTCCCCCAAAATATTGTCTACAGTTTGGAAATCCCTCTCTCAATTAGGCTGTGGGGTTAGAGGCCTCTCCTCTAACCCCAGCTAGGCCAGCAGGGAGCCTGAAGACATGGCAGAGGGGGGAGGTCTTTTGGCTGTGCCCAGCCAGTAAGCTCAGGGTGGAGCTAGAGGTCCGCCCTCGGGTTTTTGAGGCTGGAAACAAACACTCAGCTTAGGCAGACTGTGGATCCCAAATCCTGGCAAGCAGGAGAGGGCACCTTTCATGCAAGCTTCAGAAGGAGGACTGGAGGGCCAGGTTCTGGCAGTGCCCTCAGGCCAGACCCTCCAAACTCAGCCTGAGACTCAGAGGTTGCAAACTGGAGCCACTGAAAGCTCCACCCTTAGTGATCTTGGGTGGGGGCATAAAAGTCATTGACCTTGAGGGCAACAGGTATCCAGTCTGTCTGGGAGATTGGGTGAGACCCAGATGGTTTGTGATGTGTAAGGGTGATGGGTGCCTTCCCTCTTTTAAAACTTGCAGCCCTGGGTGCTAAGGTGCAATCATTATTCCCTTAACCAGGACAGTGTTGGGCTGGAGAAGGGACCCCTCAGCCTTCTGCCCCAGGCAGGGACATCTGTCTGCAGTAGAGGCGTAGAGTGCTCCACAGTCCCACTTCAGTCAGTCGGCATCCTCTGCAGGCCACCCACCTTTTATAAACTGCCCTTCTGTGGCCAGGTTTGCCCCAGGGGCTCTAGCTAGCCAACAGGTAGGCAGGGGTAAAGGGGCAGCAGAGTCTGAGGTCTGGTGTCCCCCTTCCTGAAGGAACCAGGACATGCTAGTTCCTCTGCCCCAAGTGCTGCTAGACCCAAGCTGCACTCCAGTCCCTTGAAGGAGAAGCGGGTTTCCAGTGAGTCGGGCAGTTCAGAACCCCAGAAGCTGGGTAATCTATGCTAATTCACGCACTCGGCCTGAGGAGCCCGGGAAGGTTCGCGGGGTCTGGCCCCGATGTGCAGGGAAATTAACTAGGATAGTAACTCATTAACCAGACTGGCCAGTGGAGGCACGCCAGGGCACTGGGCCCTGTGGTCTGGACTGGACCCTAAGCTCCTAGATGGCACAGCTGCCCTGCCACTCAACTTTACTTGTGGATTTAGGCCTTGCAGAATACGGTCACCTTTGTTCCTTAGCTGCCCAAGGAGTAGGTGTTTGGTTAAGTAGCCCTGAGTGGAGTGGGAGATGTGGGGATTTCTGAGGCTCCAGCTCAGAGCAAGGGGCTTCCTCCCTCTGCCCCATGTGTGCCCCAAGCCACTGCTGCCTCTTGGGCTCTGTAGACTGAGGACTCTACCTTTGCAGGCAGCTGGACTAGCAGACACATTCAAACATTCTAATTCCAAATCTGTCACTGAATGACCTTGGGCAACACAGAAACCTCCCGACCTCATTTTGTCATATGTAAAAATACAGCCAATGCTGTCTGGGAGGCAGTGGGGAGTAGCAGTCGACTTGTTTTGGAGGAAGATAGAACTATCCTACTTCCTGATTGTGGTGGTATTTACATGACTGTATATGTTTTTCAAAACTCACAGAACCGTACACTACAAAGGGTGAGTTTTACTATATGTAATTATACTTTAATACACCTGCCCCCATCCCCCAAGATGAGAGACTTGCATTTACAGCTTAACTATGTGACCTTGGGCAAGTTACCTAACTTCTCTGTGCCTCTGTTTTCTCTCTCTGAAATGGGAATAAATAATAGTACCTTTGCTCTGGGTTTGTTCAATGAGATAAACAAAGCAATGTGCTTAGACAGTGTCTGGCACATAATGAACTACAATAAAAGTTCGCTCCTGTCCTTGATGCTGCTATTACCTACCCACCTCTAAGGCTTGTTACTGGGTTTCAGAGACTGTGAACAATATAGCCGTACAAACATCAGCTAATGCTAACACTCCTGCCACGCTCCTCCGTGCTCCCCCAAAAGCTGAGAGCTTTTCTAGGGAGATATTGGGGTGAGCAAGGCCTGGAGTCCTGGCCCCTTGGTTGGTGTCAAAGGGCGGAGACTCCTGGGGATTTCTGATAAGCATCTGCTTGGAGTTTCCTGCAAGGTCCCCCCCGGGCTTCAAAGGAGCAAAGGGCAGTGCTTCACCACAGCTGCCCTCCGTGCTAGGCCTGTGAGGTACCTGGGGTGGGTGCATGGCCTCCTGCAACTGAGAATAGGTGTGTGAGAGCTGTCTGGGGTCACCACCTGTGTGACTTTCACCTTCTTGAGCCACGGTTGACTCATCTGTGAAAAGGAAATAGCAATGTGTTAACGGTTGTTGAGAGGAGTGAGTGAGCTAATATTTAGCACACTGTTAGCGTTCATCACATTTTAGTTATTGCTAGGCCATGGCCTTGTGCCGTCGAAGCTACTCGCTGCACTCTGCCACGTCCTGGTCCCTGATCGCCGAGGTTCTGGTCCTCACGTTGAACCAGAAGGCTGAGCCCGCCCTGTGCTCCCGCGGCGCGCCGCGGACCGCACCGACGCCTGTGAAGGGCGAGCCCTTTCCCGGCCCGAGGCGTGAGAATGGTGTCCCGAGTTGGAAAGGCCTCGGGGGCGTTAAGAATTCCTCCAACCCACTGAGATCCCCAGTCACGCTGGCGTCTCCGAATGCGTAGGGTGGCGGTGAGAAAACGAAAAGTATAATTAATGCCCTAAAAACATTTTTTAAAAATTATTACGACAAATCCCTTTCTGGCGTCTTCCCCAGAGGCCTCTCGCCAGGCGGGCGCGGCGACCCGGGGCCCCGATCGGCGTGTGCGCAGCGGCGCCTAGTGGCGAGGGCCGGGCGCGGGCGCGGTACCCACCGAGCCCCAGAGCCCGAGGGCGGGGGAGCTCTGGGGTCGCGCCGCACTGCCAAGGTCTCGCCTAGGCCGTCATCCAGGCCAGCGGAAGGGTTAAAGGAGGCTCACTGGCTACGGAGGAGCCCGGACGGCTTGGAAGTGCGTCCCTCCTGCCTCCATCAGCTCCAGCTCTTGGCTTGAGAGTTCGCCATCCACGCTGGAATTCCAGCTCCAGTAGGCTTCCTTCCGAAGGGGGCCCAGAGGTGGGCTGGAGTGGGACAGGTTCTGCTCTAAGAAGGACTAGGAAGCAGTGATCACCTGTGCAGCCACAATTCCATGCGTGAGGTCCCATATCTCCCTGCCCAACCCGGGTGGTTCAGAGAACAGGCCTGGGACGGCCTGCGCGGGCCCCGCCTGGGGTGGAGTCGGAAGAGCTGGGGTCCCGGGGTGCGACTCTCTCAGATCCGCGCCCCCTCGCGGCTGGCTGAAGACGCCCGACACAGGGGGGTCCTTGGTTTTGGCAGGGGTGGCGATTGATTACCGCACACTCCTAGCAGCGCACATTGACTAGCCCATTCCTCTCGGAGCGCGCAGACCCCACCCGTCCCGGGGCAGCCTGGCTCCTCCGGTGATGTGGGGCCGTGGAATCCGCTTAGGCTTCACTGGAAACCCGTGTTACAGGAAGGCAGCCTGGGAGCGGCACCCTCAGCATAACTTCTTGGAGCTCCGAGCCCTTGCGGCAGGGTCTTGGCCCTGGCCCTGGCCTCCGCGGGTGGCTGCAAGGGCGCTGTCCTCCTCTGGACATCCGCGCAAACGTCTGCGTCTCCGGAGATCTATCCGTTTTGAGACCCAAAGTTTCAGTGACGCATGGAGCCACTGGCAGGACCCCACTGTCGGGTTTTATCTCCTTCATCACGTTGAAACTCGTCACTCCCTCACCACACACACGCTGTCTCGATTCATTATTGAAAGCAAGGAAACAGAACCAAAGGGGTTTCCAGTTTCTTTCTCCTCAGCTGCCTTCAAATGAAAGCCTAGGACCGAGCAAGGACTGGGAGGAACAGACAGACGTACACACAGACGGTGGTGCAGGAGCTAGGGAAGAAGTACACTCTCGTTTGGGCGCCAGCCCGGGATAGGGATGAAGATAGTTGCGTCTCCCTTGCACTCTCTCGGGATGGAGGGTGGGTGGGAGCGTGGCAAGTCCTTCCCATCGCCCCCAAAGCTACATCTCTATGAGCCCACCAGAGCATGCACCGGCTCCTGAGTTCCCAGAGGACCAGCATGGGGAGCAGAAGCGGGGCGCACCTTCCACGCCTCTGCAGCGCTTTCTGGCTTTTCGTGTTTGAGGCTCTGCTCTCTGCCACTGATGGCCCGGCCGGCCTTTTAACTTGGAGTCTGGTCCTCGCCCGACAATGTAAGGCGCTCCTTGGGTTTGTCAGCGTCCATCTAGGAGCCTATGCTACTTCTGAAACGCTGGCGTCCCAGGAGCCACACTCTCAGGGGTTTAATCGTCTCTTCCTTTAATACTTCCCCATTTTCTAGACGTGGGGGCTGGGCTGGGGCTTGGAGGGGGAAATCCTGCCATCTGAGGAAAAAAAGGAAACTGGAGGTTTTTTATTTTGGACTCTGCGGCCCTCCTTGAAACATAGGGAGGATTGGGGCAAGACTTACAAGAAAGCTAACAATTCCTCTCACCTGTATCGAGTTTTAGCAATTTTTTAAAAGTATGTGTGCTCAAGCCCATGATTTCAGTGAACATCACAATCTGGTGTGGTCAGTTAGGGAAACAGTCATGATACCCACTTTTCAGATGAGAAAACTGAGGCTCAGGGAAGTTACAAAAATCACTCCGCGCATCCCCACCTCCTGGCCATGGGTGCAGTGATCACTCCACTTGGAGCCCTGGGAAGACCATCCTCTCCTCCCCGCCCACAGGAGTCAGCCGCCCGCACTCAAGCCAAGGAGAAAAGGCAGGGGAGAGTGCCCTGTAGGTGGGCTGGGGTGCACGCGGCAAGGTTCGCCTGGGCGGCCCCACTTAACGTCACTCTGGCTCTTGCCTCGTATGCACCCGCTCACCGTTGACCTCCGGGCCGCTCTTCCCGGCCTCAGGCCCTGCCCTGTTTCTTCTTCCTGGTTTGGCTCCTGCGGTCTCCAGCCCCGAGTTTAGGACTGGAGGGCAGAGGGTGGTCGGTGGCCTCGCCGCTGCCAGTGAGCGGAAGCGCCGGCAGGGCAAGCTCTGCGTGGCGGCAGCTGGGACTCCGTGCGCCCAGTATCTCCACGTCGCTCGCGTGGGCGACTCACAGCGGCCGGGAAACCTCTGCTGGTGGCCACAGAGCAGCGCCTGCGCGGGCGGGCGGGAAAACGGGTGCTTCCAACCGCAGCCAGCGAGGCGGCCCCAAGACCCCTCGTCCAGCGTCTTCTTCCCCGGCTCTGCCCCGCCTGAGCGGAGAGAGCTGCGGGACAGAAGAATGGACAGGGACTGGGAGCTTCCGAAGGGGCTCACGGGGGTCTCACCAGGACCACTCCCCCATCGCGGGCCCTGAGAAGACTCCAACTCTTTCTGGGAGCAGCCGCAGCTTTGCCGGACCAGGAGGCCCTACTTACAGACGGGCTCTGCTGCAACTCGTGGGAGCCCGGCCCCCAGGGGAGAGCGAAGAAATCCTCTGGTTCTGGCCCCCGCAGCTGCCCCCGCCCCCAGCCACACGCACATTCTGGGGCCCCTCGAGCCTGGAGGTTGGCCATACCAGGCGCGGCTCCCCTGTTTGCATCCCCTCGGCGTCTGGGCGCGGGAAGTCTCCGTGCACCCCGCTTCTCCCACGGCCACGCGGAGCCCTCGGCTTCGTGGCCTGCCCCTGGCGTCTGGAGGAGACACCGCGAGTGAGGCCCGAGGGAGCCTTTGGGGACCCGCAGCAGCCTAAGCCCGCTTGGGCCTCGGAGGCCTCCTCTACGCCGGGCCCGAAGTGTCCTCCCACCCCTGGCGGGGACCCGGAGAGGCCCGACCGCGGCCGCCCTCCTCTTAGCCCCGGCCGCCAGCAGCTTGCCGGGGGCGGCGTGCGCAACAAAGGGTGGCATCGCGGCGGCGCGGACACGGACAGCATTGATTCAATATTAGCTTTTCATTCCAGTCTATTGTGCCCATCTGAGATAATATTGACTCTGAGGTGAGAGCCCACAGACAACAGGGCTTGTCTAACACTCCGCTGCAGGGCGCTCGAAGGGAAGAGAACCAGAAAGGGCGAGTTAAAGAGACTGCGAATAAAAGCTGCTCGCGCGGCGCGGTGGCCGCCGCTGGCGCCCAGAACCTCGGACCCGGGAACTGGGGGTCGTGGGAGGGCCGAGGGGTCTGGAGGTGGCTCTGAGGAAGGGAGCTGTGCGGTGCGTTCCCAACGAAAACAGCCGTCGCTTAACACACACTCCCATCTGCCAGACACTTGATGTCGAGGTTCCCCTTCACGGTAGCTCTGGAGAAAAACTAATTCCCCCACACACTGTTTTGGGTTGCTAGTAAGCCAGCAGCGGCCACTGAGATATTTTCCCCTTGCAAATGGTGTAACTCTTTAGGGTAACTTTTCTGTCAAAATGTTTCTTCTATTTCCCCAGCCAGTGAAGAGTAAACACGCAGCAATTATCATTAAACTGCATTATTTGCGAGCGCGTGTTTAATATCAAATTTCTAACTGCATTTGGCTGTCCGTTCAATCGTCTCCTTGCAGCCCATCATTGAGTTCCCTAACTGCCTTTCTAACCGCAGCTTTAAAGGGCCTCTGGAACGTTCCAGTCTTGCATATAAAGATTCGTTTCAATTTTCAAATTGCCTCTAAATGCCTCCGTTGGAAAATGGCACTTTAAGTTGTTTTACGTGTCGGAGACAGAACACTTAGGCTTACACTCGGGGCACCAAGCGCAAAACGCTCAGGGCTTGTAGTGAACCTGGAGAGTGTGCCCTCGGGTGTCATTTACAGAATTCGTGCCCTCCTCCCAATTGGAGTTTGACCTCTATCAGAGATAATCTCTTCACTCCTTTACCCCAATGAGGAGCTGGTTGTTTGAGATCTTTTCATCCACCCAAAGGCACGTGGGCGCGTGGGGAACTGGGATAGGGTGAGGGCTGGGATGGCTGCATCACTATGAGGAGACCCTGATGGGCTTCCCTCCTTCCCCTCCAGAGCCTTGTACTGAGCTGGTGCTTGGCGACAAGGAGCAGATCGGCACCTGGGCTATTTCAGAGGACATGATGTCTCCTACGTACCATCCATAACATAGACGGTCCGTTTGTATTATATACTGTCTAACATATAATATGTATTATTTGGTTTCATATCATAAATTAATATTTAACATCCAGATCCTATATAATATTGTTATATTACTTATCTAAAAATGTTTTATCATGTATTATACAAGGGCAAGAGGGAGAGGAGACTGTCAGGATGCCGTGGGCTGTTTATTTCTCAAAAGCAATTCTAGATATGTGTGTGTGTGCGTAAATGTATTTGGGAGAGCCTTTAATCTCCAAGTACGCATTTGATCATTTTAATGTAACTTTATAAAGTCCTAATCGAAGCCACTTTGAGACCAGCTATGTCTTTATAGCAAAATACCCTGGAGTCCACTGTCGGCTCCAGGACAAGATTGGGGGGAAGGTAGCTGCTGTGAGGGACAGCAGGTCCCCATTGGAAAGTGATTTTCCAAATGTTTATTCCCCGGGGACAGAGGAGCCGATGTTCTGGACTCCGCGGCCGTCTCCTGTCCTCGCTTGTGTTATGGTGGTTGCTTTGGTTTTGAGAGAGGCCGTTTAGAGGCTCTAGTGATCCCTAAACTGATGTCATGAATTAAAAATGAATGTGAGGAGTGCAGCATATGCTCGGCTCAGGCGTCTGGGAGCTCGGCGGAGGCCTTTCACCTCGGGTTCCGGGCTCCAGACGACAAACTGCAGGGCTCCAGCCTAGGTGCCCGATGCGGGCGGGCCTGGCAGAGCGGAGGCGCTGCGCGGGCTCCAGCAGGTCCTCTGCCCCAGCTCGCGGCCGCCGGTCCCTACCCGGGACTAGGAAAAGCCGTCCGGGGCTTGCATCGTTTACAGATCAGATGGTCCCAACTACAGTCTGCTTTTAATACCAATTGAGAGCTAAAATAAGCAAGCAGTCGGGAGTTCCCGTTAGAGGGCAGGGGCCAGGTGTGCTGAAGGAAAATAAAGTCGGAATTTCAGATGTCCTCACGTTATCGCTCCGTTAAAAGGCAAGAACCACGCAAGTGATTTAGTTTAGGGAGGTGGGGGAGAAAAAGAAAAAAAGAGACGAAATCAGGTGTAGCCAACGAAAAGATCAGAAATGAGAACCGTCCTAACTTTACAGCTTAATAAACAGGAGGCTGCTAACTCAGAGGCTTGGGAGCTGGGGAAGGAAATTGGGCTGGGGAGGTGGGGAGGTAGGGAGGGTAGGCTCAGCGAAAGGGCAAGAGGGAGAGGAGACTGTCAGGATGCCGTGGGCTGTTTATTTCTCAAAAGCAAAAACCCCCAAACGGTTACCTGGTGAACATCTTGTAGAACAAAACAGAGAAACTTGGCTAAAACCTGGAACAGGCAGTTTAGGCTCCCCACTTCTGGCAAAACTTGAGGTTCAGTGAGGCCCAGAGCCCACTTGGGATCTGGTCCAGTTCCCAGCCTTGGGAAATGTTGTTGTGGGTGTGGAGAAGTAGAGACGGTACCTCCCAGCTCTGTCCCTGAAGGGGCTCCCAGGCACCTGCTGGGATGAGCTGGGAAGTGGGTAGAGGGGCTGAGATCAGAGGAGGGAGGAGAATGTCTTCTTGTTGCTAAAAATAAAACAACCCACTCCCCTCACCCCAATGGCTGCAGTCTCTGGCCCTGGCAGCAATGGGAGGTGTCTGAACATGTACAGAATGGCAGGCCTTCCAGATGAGGAGCGGATTGCAGTGCCAACCATGTGGATGTGCGTCTTCCCCAGATGGTCTTGGGCACATCTGGCCTGTCTGCAGCATTTTCTGCATCCGGGTGATCCATCTCATCCCTGCCCAGTGTAGTGGAGAACTTTATTCTGTGTTAGCACCAGCGTTCCTTATTTCTACCCTGTTCTTCTCTGAGCCCCCATGATCCTGGTTTAAAGGGCAGCTGCCCGGGTGTGCTGAAAGCAAGATAGACTATATTTCATTTCTCATCTGCTGCCAGGACATCTCACATGAGAGAGATTTCTATCTCTGATGGCACCAGTCCGATGTACTGTGCTGAGCTCCCATTACGAGGATTTATTTCATCCAGTCCTCCCAGAAATCCATTGAAGTCTATTCCCATTTTCCATATGAGAAAACGGAGGCTCTAAGATGTTAAGACGTTCATCCAAGGTCACACACACAGCTAGTAAATGAGGAAGTCTGGATTCCAACCCAGGTCTTTCTGACTCTAACAGGTTTTCTTTCTCCTCCCTTCCCCACGTCTGATTTCCTATCAAAATGCCCACTTTTCCCCAAAGAGGAAGCCACTGGGTGAGGAAGGAGACAACACTTTGTTCTTTAGTCCTCCAAAAAGTCAATGACCATAGGATAAAGAGTCTGGATCCCACATCCCCTCCAGAGCATTTATTCCAACTCTGAAAGAGACAACAGACTATTGGGACATGCACAGCATGGATGGTTTACAAATAGCCTGACCACACCTCACTTCAGTCACCTCTCCCACCAGCCCTGTGAGGTGGACACTGTCATTATTACCCCACTTAGAGAGGCAGGAATGGACTCAATGAGGTTGCACAAGTTGCTCACTCCCCATCCATTCTGCGCAGAGCCCTGGCTGTGCCATTCCAAGTCTCCCAGCTTTGTAGATTACCACATATGGGACCATTTAACCAATGAAGTTAGACCTTGCATTGTGTTGTGAAATTGCTAAGTTTTCTCTTTTTCATGTTTTAAGTATTCCTGCACATATTATTTCAGGATCCAACTTTTTCTGCATTTATGCCTCTCTGAGACTCATACCTTTTCTATGTATGAACCCATCTGTATTGTGAAGCCACCTTTTCTATGTATGAACCCATCTGTATTGCGAAGCCACCTTTTCTATGTATGAACCCATCTGTATTGCGAAGCCACCTTTTCTATGTATGAACCCATCTGTATTGCGAAGCCACCTTTTCTATGTATGAACCCATCTGTATTACGAAGCCACCTTTTCTATGTATGAACCCATCTGTATTGCGAAGCCACCTTTTCTATGTATGAACCCATCTGTATTGCGAAGCCACCTTTTCTATGTATGAACCCATCTGTATTGCGAAGCCACCTTTTCTATGTATGAACCCATCTGTATTGCGAAGCCACCTTTTCTATGTATGAACCCATCTGTATTGCGAAGCCACCTTTTCTATGTATGAACCCATCTGTATTGCGAAGCCACCTTTTCTATGTATGAACCCATCTGTATTGCGAAGCCACCTTTTCTATGTATGAACCCATCTGTATTGCGAAGCCATCTTTTCTATGTATGAACCCATCTGTATTGCGAAGCCACCTTTTCTATGTATGAACCCATCTGTATTGCGAAGCCACCTTTTCTATGTATGAACCCATCTGTATTGCGAAGCCATCTTTTCTATGTATGAACCCATCTGTATTGCGAAGCCATCTTTTCTATGTATGTACCCATCTGTATTGCGAAGCCACCTTTTCTATGTATGAACCCATCTGTATTGCGAAGCCATCTTTTCTATGTATGAACCCATCTGTATTGCGAAGCCATCAAGGAAACAGAACAAGGAGTTGCCCCTTCTCTGTGGTCAGATGATACTCAGAGACCTATACTCATGGTGTATAGGTTTTATGGATAACTGTATATTTTGCTCTATTACCATTTGCCTTACTTGTATCACTCAAACTCAAATGTGTGATCAAGGGTTTTCAATCGTATGTCTCTGTGTGTGTGTGTGTGTGTGTGTGTTTGTGTGTTTCATGACTTTCAAAGTACAGTTAACTCTCGCTTTAGAAAATGTTTTCTCTTTGCTAAGATTCAAGAGGAAGAATTTGAGGCAGAAGGAATTCTTTGGTCAAATAGTTCCATGTTCAAAGAGATAAACAAGAATGCAGACAGGAAGTGGCTCAAGGGGTCTCTGATCTTGAGATACTGTAAGAAGTCCCCTGCCACCAGGAAAAGCCTGCCAGGGAAGGATGTTCTCAGCCCTCGGACAACCAAAGCTCCCTCATCTGGCTCTTTCTGAATCTCACTTGTTTACTTCTCCACAAAAGCTATGCTCTCCTACCCCATGAAGAAGCTTTTTTTCCTCATTATCATGAAATGTTTTATATATATATAAACATTATGCCAGAATGTGTAAAGAAGTCAATAACAATCATGCAAATTACCCCTACCTGGGGGTCACCACTGCCAAACATTTTGAGATGTTAACTGAAAAAAAAAGAAGGAATTAGGGCTGGGCATGGTGGCTCATGCCTGTAATCCCAGCACTTTAGGAGGCCGACATGGTGAACCCTAGCTCTACAGAAAATTCAAAAGTTAGCTGGGTGTGGTGGCACACACCTGTAATCCCAGTTACTCAGGGGGCTGAGGCAGGAGAATAGCTTGAACCCAGAAGGTGGAGGTTGCTGTGAGTCCAGATCACACCACACTGCACTCCAGCCTGGGTGACAGAGTGAGACTCATCTCAAAAAAAAAGAAAAAAGAAAAACGAAATTAGGTTATGCCTATACTTTGTTATTATTACATTTGTCTAACATCTAATATTGTTAGATATGTCTAACAACATTGTCATTGTTGTTTTAGTGACTAAAAGAAAGGGAAGAAACAGGCTATGTGAGTCTGTTTATGTGAAGTAACAGGCAAAATGAATCTATGGATATGGAGCTCAGAATTGTGTTTGCCTCTAGAGTGGGTTGACTGGGAAAGGCCCAGGAAACTTTCTGGGCTGCCAGGAATGTTCTATATCTTGATTTGGGTGATGGTAACACGGATGTATACAATTGCAAAAAGTCATCAAACCTAAGATTTTAAAGTATTTTATTGTAAATGTTTATACCTTACTAAAGAAAAAGAAAGAATCTTGGACAAATATTCTATTAAAAACAAACAAACAAACAAGAGAAAGGAAGTAGCAAAAGACTGACCTAAAAAGCAGGAGATGCTGAGCTAACACCAGCCACACAACACTTGGAGATTTACAAAGAGGAAGACCAGGCTTGGCTCCCCTCCATTCCAGCCTCTCAGAGGCCCTCCTAGGTAGGCTGCAGGTACATCCAAGAGGGCTGGATCCTTAAATGGGTAATACAATCTTAAGGTCCTGCTGGGCCTCACCACTTGCCAGCCTCCCTCTTCTTTAATGCTGTCACTCTGCCATGTTCACAGTGAGGCACTGCATTTCCTGATAGGGGTGAGGGTCCCTTGGAATGTAACGAGAATCCATGCTTGAGTCAGGAAGGAAGGTAAAAGGCCTTAGCTTTCAAAAATATTCCAAAAGTTTCTTAGCCACTCTCTGGAGCTCAGAATGTGGTCTCTCAGAAGCAATGTTATAAATGGTGGTCAAGATGCTACCCTAAAAAATCTGTTCAATGTCTACTCATAAAAATACAGAATTTTAAGTTTGGTGGGTGGAGGAAAACTGATATGCTAGGAGATTCTTTAGGAAAAACTGTGTTTCCTAAGTGTATTGAGTGATAGTGGTTGTGTGTCATTAAAAAAAAAATGAGAGGAGGCCGGGCCTGGTGGCTCACGCCTGTAATCCCAGCACTTTGGGAGGCCGAGGCGGGCAGATCACGAGGTCAGGAGATAGTGACCATCCTGGCTAACACGGTGAAACCCCGTCTCTACTAAAAATACAAAAAAGAAATTAGCCGGACGTGGTGACAGGCACCTGTAGTCCCAGCTACTTGGGAGGCTGAGGCAGGAGAATGGCGTGCACCTGGGAGGCAGAGCTTGCAGTGAGCCGAGATGGCACCACTGCACTCCAGCCTGGGCGACAGAGCGAGACCCCGTCTCAAAAAAAAAAAAAAAATTAGAGGAAAACAATATTCTTTTTTTCCCAAAAATATACCTATCTGCCAGACACTGTGTTGGCATTTGAAATTCAAAAATGAAAAATCCTGTGACATCCTCCCTCAAGAAGCTAGCCGAGGAAGACTAACCTTCTAAATACATAAGTACAATAAAATCTTCACAGGCGTTGTGATAGAGGTCGTCATAGTTAAACAAAACAGAAAAATAGAAGTGAATGTTGGTTGGCAAGGGGAAAGGAATTTTAAAGCAGGGAGGGCTGATGGCGTAAGGAATTAGATGAAGACCTTTAGGTAGACTTTCAGGGTTCATGGGCACAATGGCCCTGGATCTGATGCTATTTCCAAATGTCTCTTTCTTTCACAATAAGATCATTACAGTTTAACTTCTCAAGCACTGTTGGGGTGGGTTGATTGTTTTTTGACTTTCAAATTATCTGAAGGGAGTAGAGGTGAGAAAACTTGCAATTTCAAAGGGAAAAGAAAAGAACATTTAAAAGGTATGTAAACCCAGGAGAAGGACTGCCAGAAGGGGATTTGACTGAGTATGGAGGAAGGAAAAAGCATAAACCCCAACACTGGAAAAGAAACAAAAGGTCAGTTCCCCACATCAACCACTGGATGATGAAGCTGACTCAGGACAGCTTGGGTGCTATCATGAGAGCAGAGTGGGTTAGGAGTCCCTGTGCTCCCAGAAGTATGAACGTATGGGATCACTTAAAATCAGATATTTATAGTATTTTCAGATCATTTATTAGTTCCACCAGTATCAAGCATTTACCATTTATAAGGAAATTTGCAATTGACCTGTAATTAACAGGGTTAAAAAATTGAGTCTGTCATAGTCCTTGCCCTTGAGAACCAGTTAGGGAACTAGACAGCTAAATATTATTGAACGTGGTAAGTGCCCAAACATACAATGCTCAGGAAAAAGCTACTGATGTTATATTTAAGCAACATAGACAAGAAAATATTTCTTTTGTTTCTTTCCCAAGAAACTCCTATGGGTGGAGGAAAACTGATATACCAGGATATTTTTTAGGAAAAACTGTAAGGTATTTCAGTAATTGGTAGACAGTAAGACATTACAAGGAGGGCCATGGGTGATTGACCTGAGCAGGTAGAAAGAATATACTGAGCAAGGGACAAAAGAGAACAAGCACTTATTAAGTGCTTACTGTATTTCAGGTACTTCACATATAAGATCACATTTAATTGTCATGAAATCCTTCAAGGGAAGGTATGTATATCCATTTTTTTATAGATTAAAAAATTTCGGCTTACAGAGGTTAAGTAAATTCTCCAGAGACACACAGAGAAAATGACAGAGCTAGGATTTGAACCTTTCTCTGTCTGTTTCCTAAGCCCTGACTTTAGGCCACAATTCACGGGGTATTAACCATGCAGGATCTACTGAGCCCCCACGGTTGTTCTGCAGGTAGAATGTGATTAGGGAGTCAAAGTGCCTTTGGAAAATGCAGGCATTAGACAAGCATTATTTGTTAAAATAGTTTGCGGCTGTGTTCTCCCCTTGCTGGTCTTCATTCAACAAATATTTCTTGTGTGCTAAGCCATGCACTGTTCCAGGCACTCAGGATATAGCAGGGGGAAAAGCAAATAAAATCTTTACCCTGGTGGAGCTGACATTTCCCCAGCAGGACAGTCTGCAGACATGAATAAAAAGATTGATCAGCCATGTGAGAGAGAGAGAGTGCTTAAGGCTGAACTCTCTCTCTCTCTCTCTCTCTCTATATATATATATACATACACACGGTTATATAGATGTAGTTATATATATAGTTATATAGATACAGTTCTATATAGTATATATAGACTATATATACTCTCTCTCTCTCTATATATATATATATACACACATATTCACTATTTGAAATATTGAAAAATTGGAAACCCAAGAGACTAAATGTTCTTTAATGGGGAATTTTTTTTAAGTATGTTTCCATACTATGGAAAACTGTGTAATATAGCTATTGCAAAGATGGAAGTAGCTCTTTTTCTGTAGTGTCATGGAAAGACCTCCAAGATCTATTAAGGGGGGAAAAGCAAACTCCAGGACAATACATGATATGATCCCATTAATGCTTAAAATAAATACTACTTGTTTGTGCTTGTTTGTGTGTGTGCATGTGTGTATTCACATACTAATAGATAGTTATATGCATATACTTGATATAAATTCAGAGAAAAGTTCTGGAAAAATACACACCAACCTGACAACTGCATTGCTTCAGGAGAAGAGAGGGGAACTTGCAGGAATTGGTGTGGTTGTGGTACTTATTCTGACTACAATGTATACTTCTTGATTTCTGATGATGAGAATACATTCACATATTGCTTGCATAATTGAACAGGGAAACAGACATGCATGTGGGTATAATTTAGTTTTAGCAATATGATTATGGATGACAATTGTTACTCTTTTAATCTCCTTTGATGTTGTTTTAATATGTCTATGGAGTGAGATATACACATAGATGGGATGATGCCAACACATAAAAGGTGGAATTAAAACATGGCAACCTGGCTTGGAAATCTCGCCTCTCCCCACCCCTCCTGCAGTTTATAGTGAAACCTTTTTTAAGAGCATCATGGGATTTTGGATGGAAATCCTTGATCTCCCAGTTCTGAGGCACATGTAATTATTTCACAGTTATTAGCCTGAAGGATCTTTGTGATAGATATGACTTCATTATGAGAGCATAAGGCCTCTCCCAGCAGTAATTGAGCTTTGGGTGGAGCCAATGTGGGGGTTCTAGAGTGTGAGGAGTGGCTCCCAACAGGATTCTCCTGGTTTCTGAACCAACTCAAGCAAGCTGGCCTTAGCTTTGGCTGATCCCTGAAAACCAGCTAATGTATCCCACCCAAATCTCTTCCATTGTCTCTCTCTGTGACCTTGGGCAAGTCTTTGCTGTTTCTGGGTCTCCAATGGAAGGAGTTGAACCACATGGCCTATAATGTCATTTCCTGTCCCAAACTTTTGATTTCTATTATGACAAGTTGTTACGGGAGCCCTCCATCCATGTATTCATTTACATGCCCCTGCTTGTGTGCTGGGGACAGAGAAGCAAGGAGGCACATCCTCTGGCCTTAAGGAGCTGCTCGTGGTGGCATCAAATTCTTGAAGATGTTGAAGCTGGTGGGTCTGCTAGAAACTCAGACAGTTTCTCAGAACTAGACTCAGAATAGATGTGTGGGGATCCCTCTCCACTCTCTGCCTCTGGATCTCTTGGGTAAAACTGGCCTCTGTTCCTCCAGTCCCTTTATTCTAAACATAATGCTGGTAGAGCCTCTACCTCTGCCGGGTGGCTTCTGGTTCTTAGAGACTAACTCACACCCATTTACAGGAGGGAATAAAGAGTCTTAGCGTGGGGACAGGGATGGCCTGAAGTCACAGGAGTTCTAGGTGGACTGGTGATGGGACTCGGGGTCCTCTGGCCACTCCGCTCATTCAGTAAACTTATTGATCACCTGCTGTATGCCAGGTGCTTTGCTAGATTGTGGGAGCACAAGTGTGAATCAATGGAATGATTTGTCAGATGTGTGTTGCTTTTTATTATAAAAGTGATATATGATTCTAACCACTCACATCCTTACAGACCAGGGTGTGAGTGGTTAGAAGCTCTCCTGGACAGGAAAGTATCCTCAGTTAGAGAACCCTCAGATCTGTGCCCTTCTCTGGGGGCTCCAGAGAATTTCCCCAACCAGTCTTATCCCCCAAGGAGCAGAAGGCTGCTGGGGAGGCTCAGGCGCAGTAGACACTGAGTCAGGGGCTGGGGTCAGAAGTCAAACTATACTATGGCAGGAAGTGCCATAGTGCCCTTGGTCAAGGCCAAGCTGGATTAAGGGGAACATGCTTCCATGGGCTGAGGGTAGGTAGGGGTTTACCCAGGAGAGAGGAAAAGAGGGAGTGTGGCAAAAGTGGAGAATTCGTGCCAAGCTGACCCAACCTCTCCTTCTCTCTCCACACTTCCTTGCCATGAGACCAGGTCAGTGGCTCAGCCTCTTGAGCCTCAGTGTCTTCTTCCATGAAATGGGAATGATAACAATTACACTTGTTCTTCTCTCAGATGATGATTCTGAAGATCAAACAAGGTGATGGGTAGAAACGTAAATTATAAAGCGCTTTAAGATATAAGCTAATGTTGTACTTTGAAGTGATGCATCTTCCTGCTTCCTAACTGACCCATCCCGCTTTGCCAGGTCTGTCGTGTGAGGTTTCCAGTATGGTGGGTGCAAAAGCAGTCATGGGGGTTGGGGAAGGAATCCCTGGCCTGCTCACCACTTGTGGGCTAGAGGGGGCCATCCAGAGTCCCTTACAAGACAAGTGGGTAAGCTGGCATTGGCATGGGCACTGCTGAGGGCACTGGTCCCACCCTGAAACTCATCAACCCAATGTTGCATACGTGACTCCTCCCATCCAAGAGTGCCCAGGGGATGGGGTGATCTGCAGCCTGATAGGAGGCTGCAAATAGCATTTTTAGGACATTTGTGGGCTCCTTAGAGAGAGAGGCTATGCCATGGTCCCGTGGGTTCCTCAATAAGAAGAAGGGACTCTTTGGGGGCACTAAGAGCCTGGGTATCAGGGGACCCAGTGGCTTCTGGTCCTCATGTGCTATTAACCTTAGGCAAGTCACCTCACCTCTCTAGGCAGATTTGTCAGATGTGTGTTGCTTTTTATTACAAAAGTGATATATGATCATAAAAATTTTAAATATGACAGAAGAGGAGAAAGTCCAAATGAAGGTGCTCCCCCCTCACCCCCTTGCCATTAGTCCATTCTCATGCTGCTATAAAGAACTACCCAAGACTGCATAATTTATAAGGGAAAGAGGTTTGATTGACTCATAGTTCCACATGGTTGGGGAGGCCTCAAGAAATTTACAATCATGATGGAAGGAGAAGCAAACACATCTTTCTTCACATGGAAGCAGGAGAGAGAAGTGCTGAGCAAAGGAGGAAAAGCCCTTTATAAAACCATCAGATCTCATGAAAACTCACTCACTATCACAAGAACAGCAGCATGGAGGCAACTATCCCCATGATTTAATTACCTCCCACTGGGCCCCTCCCACCAGGTCCCTTCTACAGCACGTGGGGATTATGGGAACTACAATTCAAGATGAGATTTGGGTGGGGATACACCCAAACCATATCACCCCCTAATCCTACTGCCATGGAACATCTGCTATAAAAATTCTTTTACATATACAAATAGCTATGTATGTTTATTAAGCAGAAGTTGGGATTACAAGGCTATATTGTTTTCCTGCCAGTTCTCTTCATGTGTTGATATATCTCAGACTTTCCTCCATCAGTGCACAGGTCTGCCTCATTTGTTCAACCAACTGCATAGGATTCCAGACTTTTGGAACCCTTTTCTGAATCTTTACACAGAGTAAATTCCCTGAGATGAAATTACTGCATCAAAGTATTTCTCTACATTCTTAATACTTTAAATGTGATCATTCCCTTTAAAAACTTTTGACAGTGATGAGTGAAAATAATATTTTATTGTTCTAATTTTAAATTGTTTGATTATTAGCGAGGTTGAGCATTTTTTGTATGTTCATATTTCTTTTTCTATAAAAAGCTTTGCTTCTATCTTCCCAATTTTTCTATTGGAATGATAATCTTTCTCTTATCTGAAAACAGCACTTTATATAGTAAAGCTCTTAATCTATTGTTTGTCATACAAGTTGCATTTTTTTCCTAGTTTGTCCTTTGCTCATAGTATGTTTCTCATACCAAAGATTTAAATATTTATGCAGGCAAAATTGTTGGTCTTATCCTTTGTGGAGTCTCAGGCTTATCTCTCTTCAAGAAAGTCTTTCTCATTCTCAAGATTATGGGATTATTGTTTTTAGTCTTTTAAATAACTTTTATAATTTTTTTAAATGTGTATATCTTTAATACATCTGGATTTTTTTTTCTGTGAATGTAACATGAAGTGAAGACCCACTTTTTTTTTCTTAATGGATAACTAATTATTCCAACATCATTTGCAGAACAGTATAGCCCTTCTCCATTAACAGGAAATACAACCTTTATCGCATACTAGATTCTTATATTTTCTTCTATTTATTCTATTCTGCATTCTATTTTGTTCATTAACACATTTGATATTCCTACAAAATTAGCACACTGCTTACTGACCCTGACTTTGTAGTATCTTTTAAAATCCAATAGGGCAAAGCTGCTCTCATCTTTCTTCACCTAGGAAAACTGTTCTCATGCATCTGTTCTCCTAGATAATATTTAGAATCAACTTGCCAGTTATTTTAATCAGAACTATTATTGGAATTGTATCAAATGTATTAATTAATTTGGGAAAGAGTTGAAATCTTCACAATGTTTAGTCATTCCAACCAGAAACACAATAATTTATTTAGAT
Source organism: Pongo abelii (assembly GCF_028885655.2). NCBI lineage: Eukaryota > Metazoa > Chordata > Mammalia > Primates > Hominidae > Pongo > Pongo abelii. Next base: position 124,568,374 of record NC_071993.2, on the reverse strand, counting down.
TTTCTTTGATGTACTTCGTTATTTGCTTCTAAATAGGTCTTGGATGTTTCTTGCATGAATTAGTCATTGCATTTTCAGTTTTGTGGATGATTTATGCTTTGTTTTGTTTTGTTTTGCTATAGTGAATGGAATAATTTCTCATTTTATATTTTAACCTGTTTACTATTATATGAGAAAACTAGTTTGTGCCTGGTAATCCTTGTGAATTCTCTTATTTCTGTTAAGTAACCCGTTAAATCTCTTGGATTTTTCCCATTTAATAACTGCTTTACTTATTATCAAAGTAAAGCATGGCTAGCATAGAAAATGAATACATACAAAAGGAAAGAAACAAAAACTACCTGGAAGACTTACTCTTCAGAAATAGTTACACTTAACATTTTGATAAATGTCCTTCACATATATATGCATATAGTTAAAGACAGTATAAGAATATATACATAACTACACATATATCTACTGAAGCAGACATATGTAGATATCTAAAAATTAAGTAGACATATGTATAGTTTTCAAATAGCATCATAATATGCATGTTTTATAACCCACTTTTCCTGTAAAATATTACAAACCTTCTTCCACATAATTCTTATACATTATACATTATCATTTTAATGGCTGTTTTAATTGTATGACTTTATTTAAGCAATCCTCTAACTTCAGACATTTAGGTTGAGTCTATCTCTTAATATTATAAATAATTATATAGTAAACATCTTATTAGCTATATCTTTATAAATATTCATAGTTGTTTTTTAAGAAATTTCTAGAAGTGGAATTTTTAGGTCCAAAGATATGCAACAATCTAAAGCTTTTGTGACAAATTCACAAATTGCATTTCAGAAAGTTTGTGCCAATTTATTCTCCCACTTCCATTATTAACATATTTGTTTTGTTTAAGACAAGGTCTGGCTCTATCACTCAGCCTGGAGTACAGTGGCATGATCATAGCTCACCGCAGCCTTGAACTCACTCCTGGGCTCAAACCATCTTCCTGCTCAGCCTCTCAAGTAGTTGGTACTACCGGCATGTGCCATCATACCTGGCTAATTTCTTATTTTTGTTTTCTTTTTTAATGTAGAAAATTACAGGAGTGAGCCACTGTGCCAGGCCTATATATTTTTTTAATCCTACTTTCTTCAGTAAACATTGTACTGTAGGCATTTCCTGAGTTCTTAAACTCAGTGGCAATACTGATTGAATGGTAACAGAGTGTTTTGACAGGACCAACCCTCTGCTGGACCCTCAGTTGTCCCTTCTGTTGCCTGAGATAAACCTAAGAGCTCCTGACTTCCAAACCAAGGGGCTTCATTTGAGGAACAGGATCAGGGCATTGAACTCCACCTTCTCAAGCAGAACTAAAATGGTTAACTCAGCCCCAATCCTTTGCCGCCTGCACAGAAAGGTGGCTGGGAGGCTCCATGAAATGTTAATCATACTAAGAGATCACTACCTACAAGTAGCAGAAGAGTCGTTTGTGCTTTAAATAAAAACGCCTCTTCCCTGTCATTTTTTATCAGGGAAAAGACTGTCATATTTCTCCCCATCAGGTGTTCACTTGGCAAGAAACTCACCTAATTCAGAAACTCTTCCAGCAAGGGGGATATGTTTTTCTCAGCAGCAAATGACTACAAACACATCTGCATTGACAAGTTACAACTTATATCCTTCTATGGTGTTTTTGCTCTTTTGAAATGTTAATAAAAACTTAATGTGGAAAAAAAACAACTTTTTCCAAATATGTGTACCAATGGGCCCGAGGCAACTCATACTTTCTTACGAAATAAAGTAGGTCACTCACATCAATCATGTTGTCTTAGCACGTTTTTTCCAAATTAGGAATTTTCAACCCATCATACCAAGTTATGGCATCTCTTTTCCAAACATTTCCTTTTAATATGCTCTTTAACATGATAAGCAAATCTAATAGAATGCATTAGTGTCACTTTCCAGTGATGGAGTGTTTCCTCCTGCTGCAATCCATGATGAGTTCAGGGAAACATTTTTACTAGCTCCCTCTGTAACAGCGATTGCTTGTCAAAAATATGACAGTGACCCCAAAGCTGTCAATATCACACTTGGGTGTCAGCCTTTGAAAGATTAGCAGGAGTTCCTTCCTTGCCTCTCCATGTGTCATATATGTAGAAACTCAAAGGATATGTGTGCACCAAAACAAAATCATAAATCCAGATTGTGTACGTGAGGGGAATGTTTAAATGTGGCCTGTCAATTCATCAGTACTGCGTATGAATTCATACTAACCTATATAGATCAAAAGCTTGTACTGGACTTCATTTGAAAACCACATTTCTCGCAGAACACTTCCAAATCTCCTAGATCGTGCAGAAAGGGAGGATCCTTGGCTTAATATGTGTGAAATTCTTCAAAACCGATTGCCATCTTTTGCAAGTGGCTTTGGACCCTGTGTGACTCTCCTTATAACTCATTTGAGATAAATATATTTGCATGTTCATATATTTGACAACGTTTGTCTGGCAAAAATAGGGTATTTGTTTCCCCTTGGACCTCTGGTTCTTGGGCTCATGTGTTCAGTGTTAGCATTTGAGTTTCTTGAGGGACTTTTTTTGTTTCTTTGTTTGGACAGAGTTTTGGAAGAAAACATTTGGGAAGGTTGGAATGGGAGAGGTTTATAGAGAGCCCAGGAATTCAGCTGTTTCAGGCTTTGGGCCACCCAACAGGAAAACATCTGAATGGAAAAGGGAAAAGTTCAGTCTGTTTTCTGGATCTTTGGCCCCCTGGGTCTTTAATCTGGACATGTGGGGTCATGCAGGCACTGGTTTACATTGCCCACACCATAAACCACACCACTTCTCCTTCACGCCTTGGGGTGGCGGCAGGTAATATTATGGGCTCTGATTGGCTATAGCTTCCTGACACAGCACCACTATTGTCCGGAGCTAAAGACTTGGGGCTGTGTATCCTAAAAAACATCATTAACTCATTATTAACAAAAATGACTGTTCTGGGGCAGTGGAGGACACAAAAATGAGACACAGTTCCTGTCCTTTAGCAGCGTGAAGTCAGGCTTGATGTCAAGTAGAAGGTGATGAGAAAAAGAAAAAAATTGCCCAAAGGCCAGGCACGGTGGCTCATGCCTATAATCCCAGCAATTTAGGAGGCCGAGGTGGGAGGATTACTTGAGCCCAGAAGTTCGAGACCAGCTTGGGCAACTTAGCGAGACCCATCTCTACAGAAAACAAAATATGAGCTGGGTGTGATGGTGCACACCTGTAGTCCCAGCTACTTGAGATGCTAAGGTGGGAGGATCGCTTGAGCCTGGGAGGTGAAGGCTGTAGTGAGCCATGATTGCACCACTGCACTCCAGCCTGGGTGACAGAGCAAGATCCTGTCTCAAAAAAGAAAAGAAAAAAAAATGCCCAGAGACTTCAAAGGAGGAAAAGGCTGCCACCAGGTAGAGGTAGATGAGATATAAGATTGGGGCAGAGATGACCTTTGAACCAGGCCCATGTGATTAGGCTTTGGATATGCACAGATGGGGAAGAGCATTCTTCAGAGCAAGATAAAGGAGCAAGCCTGGGAAAGCATGCAAGGAGTGGGGGTGTGACGACAACCCGGGACCAACGGACAGCAGGCTGCAGGGAGAGAGGCAGAAGAAATCAGGAGAGGCAGGTCTCAGCAAGTGTGTGCGAAGTCTCAAATGCCAAGCTAAGGGGAATAGCCTCTAAGGAGTGCTCCCCGTCCCATGACCCCAAAATGGTTCTGTTCACATCAACACATTGTCTGGAAGATTATTAAGATGACAATATTTTCCTTGCTGCATTTGAACACCCCCAGTTTTCTGTTTACACTTCTCCTTCTACACATAGGCAAATGCTATAGCAATTAAGTTTTTCATTGCCATGGTTTGAAGCACAGTCTTGGAAACTCCTGCTAGACTCAAAACCATCATTCACAGGAGTTTAGGATTCTCCCAAGTTATATTGTTTTCCATGAGTTGATTAAAATTTATACATGCAGCCGGGCATGGTGGCTCACGCCTGTAATCCCAGCATTTTGGGAGGCCGGGGCAGGCAGATCACGAGGTCAGGAGATCGAGACCATCCTGGCTAGCATGGTGAAACCCCGTCTCTACTAAAAATACAAAAAATTAGCCAGGCGTGGTGGCATGCATCTGCAATCCCAGCTACTCAGGAGGCTGAGGCAGGAGAATCGCTTGAACCCAGGAGGCGGAGGTTGCAGTAAGTCCAGATCACGCCACTGCACTTCAGCCTGGGTGACAAAGTGAGACTGTGTCTCAAAAAAAAAAAAAAAAAATTGTAGATGCTGCTACTTTTCTTCTGGCCCATGGCCCCAGGTGGGATTAAGCAATGCAAGACTTCAGGTGCTTTGGTAGATGCATTCGCTTGTTTGACAAATACTTATTGAGCAACTACTATGTGCCTAACATTGCCCTAGGTGTTGAAGATGATGTGTGTTAACGAAACAAACAGGGTCCCTTCCTTCATGGGGTTGACTTACTGGTGGGAAAGACAAAAGGTGAGCAAGATAACTTCAGAGAGTTATAAGAAAAATAAAGGAAATAAGCAGAGAGTTGCAATAGAAAGTAACTGGAGGCAAGAGGACAGCCATACAGAGAAGCTGGTCAGAGAAGACCTGAAGGCCAAGGAAGAGAAGGAGCCAGCGAGGTGAAGAGCTGGGAGAAACACAACAGGTGGAGGACACAGCAAGTGCAAATGCATGGTAAGCTAGAAAAAGCCAGTAAGCAAGAGGGAGCGGGAACCGATAGGGCTGGAACCCTGCAGAAGCAGATTTGGGATTTGAGGGACACCAGGAAGCTCCTGCATCATTTTAAGCAGGGCACTAACAGAGCTATGAATGTTGGGGTGCCCGCTTAAGAGCCACCACTAGCCACCATCTGCTCTGGCCTTACCATGGCTGATGTCCCCACAAAGGCAAAACGAGTGCTCAGAGTGCATTAGCTTTTATTTTTATAACAATCTTTGTACCCAAACCACTGTAGCATTTTTAATAACAAACTGGCAGAGAGTCAGACATCTGTACTTGAAAAAAATATCCAAGCCAAGTATTTCTAAATGTTTTATATTTACTTGTAACATTAGAATAACCATGAGGTTGCTTTTTGCATAATCGGAACCATTCTCATTAGGGTTCGACAGATCTCGTCCTTCATGAACTCGGGTGGTGGTTTTCATTATGGCAGTGACATTGATCTGACGGGAGTGAATCTCTCCTTGAATATTTGTGGGAAAGGGGGGGAAGAAGTTGAGAGAAGCCAGGGAAAGCTATAGGAAAATAAGAACTCTGGAAAGATAACCATCAACTTGTCACTGTAAAGAGCCCAGGCTTCAAAGTCCAGCAGAGCTGGGCTAGAGAAAAAGCTGAATGACCTTGGGTAAGTCCCTCAAGCTCTCTGAGCTTCAGCTCACTCACAGGCAAAATGGGGATGATCACAGAACCCCCTTCCTAGAATTGTGATGAGGTCTGATATGGTTTGACTGTGTCCCCACCCAAACCTCATCTTGAATCGTAGTTCCCATAATTCCCACGTGTTGTGGGAGGGACCAGGTGGGAGGTAATTGAATTATGAGGGCGGGCCTTTCCTGTGCTGTTCTCATGACAGTGCATAAGTCTTATGAGATCTGATGGTCTTATAAAGGGTGAGTTACCCCTGCGCATGCTCTCTCTTGCCTGCCACCATGTGAGACGAGACTTTGCTCCTCCCTTGCCTTCTGCCATGATTGTGAGGCGTCTCCAGCCACATGAAACCGTAAGTCCATTAAATCTCTTTTTCTTTATAAATCACCCAGTCTCAGGTATGTCTTTATTAGCAGCATGAGAACGGACTAATACAGGTCTAAGTCAAATCACATACGTAAGGGGGCCTTGTACAAAGCTGCTTTCTGTTGCCTTCCTCCAAAATTAGTATTTAACATCCAAGATTGAGACAGCACCCATATCTATTTATATCTTTTTCTAAAGTCAGGTTGCAAGATTTAACAAATAAACACACAGAACACCCAGCTAAATTTGCATTTCAGATAAACAATGAATAATGATTTAGCATAAGTGTGTGCCATGCAAAATTCGGGCATACTTAGAGTAAACAAGTATTTGTTGTTCATCTGAAATTTAAACTTGAATATCCTACAGTTTATCTGGAAACCCTATTGTAAAGGTTTACTGGTCCTAAGAACATTAAGAAAGAGTGTTTTTGAGATCCAGTCCAGTCTTTGTAAGTAAACTGGGCACTTGTGTCAAAGGCAGTTTAATGTCCTTGTAAAGACTATGCCTAGAACAGACCTGGCATATAGTAGGTGCTCAATAAAGGTATATTGGCTGAGCAGGTAAAAGATTAGAAGACCTTGTCACAAGTCAATTCAATTTGGTATATGTACACATTTTAGACATGCCTTCTAGATCAAGTATCTCCTTTACCTGAGGTAGGTGAGAAGACAGATCCCCATCTGCTACCCCAGCCCCCACTTCCCACTGCCAGAATCACCTAGAATCTAAAACAAGGATGGTTTCCAGCTTTTGCCTTCCCTCTCAGCCACCTGTAGCCATTCTGGAGCCAGGTTTGTGTAATCACATTTCAGTCTCTCCCCTTAGCTCCTCCCATGGCTGCCCCCAAAATAACATGGGCTGCAGGAATGTTTCCCCCCAACTCATTTCATACCTTATTTTATCTAAAAGGAAGGTAAAACTTCCGAGTGCAGAGTCCACCCTTTTTCTCCCCTTCCTTCTGGCAAATGGGGTCCATATGGGCTGGGAGGTGGGGACAGGTGCAGTTTCTGGCTGGGAGAGGTTGCTAGGGGAAGGTAAAGACAGGTGTGGCCTTTTGGGCCCCCCAGGCCGGCAAATGTCTACATTTCCTGGGAGGTGTGAGCTCGGAGGACTTGTAAAGAAAGGATCCCAACATCAAGAAAAAAAAGCCGGCCAGTAAATTCCTAGTGAACTCATTTTCTAAGACTTCTGAATGTGTTTTGAATTTTCTCTAAATTAAGATAATCATAAAAGGTTAAGATATTTAAACAGAGCGCCACCTGATCCCAGGGCTTGATTTGTATGCTTAATTAGTTCCCGAACACATGGTTCAGAGCTTCTTATAAAAACAGGGTAATGACTCGAGGTATATTTGGGTATTAGATTGAACGATGTTAAAGGGACATTCAGACCCATCTCAAAGGCTTTAACCTGCCCTTGATCTGTGCTGGAAGCTTTTGCTGACATCTGTTTCAAAGCGATATCAAAAAACTTTCCAGTGGCCTCATGATAAAACAAAAATCCATACGGAGATAGATATCAGGCATTAAAATACTTAGGATTCAGCACGGCCTGAGGAATGTGTGGCCCTAGAATGTAAGTGGGGCGGGTGGGGAGGGGGAAGTTGAGGAGGGGCTCCCGCAAAGATGCAAAGACACTGAGAACTGCTGAGAGTGCAGTGCCTTGGTGCAATGTGGAGAAGGAGCAGATGGGTCACAAATGTCCCCAGGGCCCTTTGTTCTTTTGTGTGTTTCAGTCCCTGATAATAAATCAGGTGCTCCTAAGTGTGGAACATAATTCAGGTCACCAAGAGTCACTTCCTCAGCTCCCACGTAGCCCCAGTCTTCCCCTACCCCAACCTGGGAGGAGGGAGGTATTGCCCTGACTCACCCCGACTCTCTGATCTAGTTGTGTGATGTGCCTCTGCCCCCGCCACACCCACATTGAAGGGATGATGCATGTGTGCATGTGTGTGTGGTTTGATCTGGGCTTTTTTTGAGGTTTTTGTTGTTGTTGTTTGTTTGTTTTGAAACAGGGTCTTGCTCTGTTGCCCAGGCTGGAGTGCAATGGCACAATCACCACTCACTGCAGCCTCAAACTCCAGGGCTCAAGTGATCCTCCCACCTAAGCCTCCCGAGTAGCTGGGACCACGGGCACTTGCCACCACATTAGGCTATTTTTTTTTCTTTCGTATTGACAAGATTTCTCCATGTTGACCAGGCTGGTCTCAAACTCCTGGGTTCAAGCAATTCTCCCACTTTGGCCCCCCAAAGTCCTGGGATTACAGGTGTGAGCCACTGCACCCAGCTACATACATAATTTTTTAAAACATATGCTTGGTCTGCATAATACAATGTCCAGACAAGCCCACTCCCCAACTTCCAATCAGATTTCTGCCCCTAAACCCTCCTTATAGAGGTGAATGAATCTATCCTATTTGTGAAAATTTGAGCCACGTGTGGGAAATGGCTATCCGTTAGGCACAGTCATCAAGGGCCATGAAATAGGTCCCAGAGGGGATGGAGCCATCCCTTTGGCTTCAGCGCACTATCACTCTCCCCAAATTCACTCACTCATCCACACACTCTCCCATCCTTTTACCAAGTACTCATCAAGCACCTGTTGTGTGTGGAGTGCGAGGTGCCGTGGAAAAAGCAGAGCTGATTTTGATATCGTCCTGCCCTTTACAAGCTCCCTGTCAAAGGAAGGAGACAGCAGATACAGGAAGATGTGTCTGTGAGAGGTGTGAGGATCAGATGTAGGAAACATACACTTCAGGCAGAATAGTCAGGGCGTCTTTACAGACGAGACATGGCGTCTGCCCTGGGCTCTGAACGCTATACCCATTTGGACAATGGTAACTGAGGGAGACAAGGAACTCCAGGTGGAGGCATAGGGTGAACAAAGGCCTAGAGAAAGGAAACCACTGTATGGCCCCCAAACAGCGAGTTGCTTTCTGGGTTACGAACACCATACACATCCCTGTTCATCTTATCCTCAAACATCCTTGTGAAGTCCACAAGGCAGGAGTAATTATTTTCACTTCACAAATAAGAAAACCACGGTTCCTACAGGTTACATGCATTTCCCAAGGTTTCACAGCTCAGATGCAGTGGAACCCAGACTCAAATTCAGGCTTGGACTCCACAGATCCACGTGGGGCTGAAAAGTTAAGACAAAGGTCAGATTGCAGAAGATCTTAAATAAAGACTAAGGAGGTGGCTATATTTGCTGTGTAGCCCCTGGGAGCCATAGAGGACTTTGAGCAGGGCTGGAAGATCCATCGGGCAGCTGTGAGCAGAAAGAGGCTGGGGGTCAGCTGTGAAGGTCCCTCAAAGGTTATTAGGGCCAAACTAGGCCAGGTGCCAGAGAAGGAGGAAAACACAAACGCAAGGCTCCTGTCACGCCGAAGGCAGCAAAGAGGCTCCAAGCACCATGGCAGCTGTGCTTCCAAAGGGCTAATTCCTCCCAAATCCAGCAGAGACTTCAGCATCAATGACAGCTACAGTTTAGAGAGAGGACAGTGAGCAGGGCACATCCTCATTTAGTCCTCATAATAACCCTGTGAATTGCCCATTCTTATTATCGCCATTTTACAGATGGGAAAACTGAGGCACAGAGTAAAGTCAACAAGGCAGGTATTGCTAAGGAACTTGACCATGGCTACTCAGGGAGGAAATGGAAACTCTTGACCACTATTTCCAACAGCCCCCATTAGGTCTCACATGCCACTCAGATGGCCGGGAATGGGGGGCTCCCTGTCGTCCATCAGAGCACATCTGCCTAGCGACCCCAGGCCTACAAAACTCCCTCAATCTGGCCCAAACTTACCTTATTCCTTCGTTACCTCTCCCTGGGCCCCAGAGTGATCCCACTGCCACAGCCCAGCAAGCAGGAGGCCAGATCTGGGCTGTGATACAGAGAGGGAGAGTCCCTGCGTGCTCGAGAGCCATCCTGGGGCGTCGCAGCAGGAGGCCAAGCTGAGTGGGACTAACATCAAAGCCAGCCAGGGGTTGGGGGGCGGTGGCACAGCAACAAGGAACAGAAGTGAGCAGGGGCAGGGCTAGTCCCATAGGAACCCTGGGCAGCGGCCTCTCTGCAGGTCGAAGATACCTCAACCCAGGGCTCAAGCAGAGGCCTCCAGCCCCAGCTGTGCCAAGACCTCCTCCTGTCCCTGGGCCCCCATGCTAGGGGTTGGGGGGCCGGGGAAATGCGGGCTGAGAAGTTGTCTGTGAGTAAATGAGAAGTTAAGCTCCCAGCCCAACTGCCGTGGCCTCTCCTCCTGGGAACCCCTTCAACCCACCGCTTCTCTCAGCAGCACGATGGGACACTGTCACATCCACACCCACACCCTCCGATACTGCTGCTTTCATCTTCCTGTGTGAGTGTAGATCCCTCATAGCTTGGTCTGTCACACTCCTTGTGGCTTCTGGCATAGCACCATGCACATTTTAGGACTTCTAGAAATCCTTGAGACCCGCCTGACACAGAGACACACCCTTTGTGTGGCCAGAGGTCCATAAAAGCACTCAGGAAGTCATTTCCTGAGAGGCAGGATGGTACACAGCATGGGAAGTGCACTGCCCACGGAGCCCAAACCCAGAGTTCTAGCCCGGCTTTGCCACTGACTTCTTGAGCAACCCTAGACAGACCACATCACCTCAGTTTACCTACCTGTGGCCCTAAAGCAAAGCTAGCTAGTTCCTACAAAGCTCAGACCTGCCAAGTCTAGGCAGAAATCGTGCTTCTCCTTCCTTCACCTTGCCTCTTGAAAGAAGTGAGTGTTGGGATTCCTCATCTTTGCCTGCTGACCGCCTCTTGGTCAGGACTTAGTTCCAGACCACCTCCTCTAAGAAGTCTTCCCTGACTACCTGCTACAGTACCCCCCTCCCATCTCCCTGGAAGTCTCGACCGTGTCACTCTGTTTGATGTTTCCATCTGACCTTTTCCTGTTTGGATTTTTTTTCCCCATTTGCTTCTTAGCTGCCTGCCCTGATAGGATGGAAGTTTCAGGACAGCAAGGAGTTGGCCTGAGCTGGCCTCTGCTGCTCCTTGTTCAGTCTCCAGAGCCCAGGGTAGTGCCTGTGTGGGACAAAAGCCACCTTCTTACGCACTCAATACATGATAGTTATTCTCGTTATTCACTGTTTCCAGTGAATAACTGTCATGTATTGAGTGCCTAAGAAGGTGGCTTTTGTTTGCCTATTGGCTGTCTCCTGTAGTAAGTGCGTCAGCCCCATGGGAGCAGGGACCTTCTCTGTGTTGTGTGTCACTGTCCCCAGCGCCAACCACAGGGCACAGCACACAGGTTCTATTCTAAGGTATATATTAAATAAACTTAGTCAATGTATTAAGTTGAATAAAGGGCTTTCCTCTCCCCAAGAACACTTTCAATTATTTGGCCCTTTCCTCTAGTTCTACATTTTGAAAATTGTTTGTCTACCAAGCCGAGGCACTTATAATGTACTAATTGCCTTCTTATTTTAAAAACTTGATTCTAACTTGGCTGGACATGGTGGCTCATGCCTGTAATCCCAGCACTTTGGGAGGCAGAAGTGAGCAGATCACCTGTGGTCAGGAGTTTGAAACCAGACTGACCAACATGGTGAAACCCTGTCTCTACTAAAAATACAAAAATTAGCCAGGCATAGTGGCAGTTGCCTGTAATCCCAGCTACTCAGGAGGCTGAGGCAGAAGAATCGCTTGAATCCAGCAGGTGGAGGTTGCAGTGAGCCGAGATCATGCCATTGCACTCCAGCCTGGGAAACAAGAATGAAACTCCATCTCAAAACAAACAAACAAACAAACAAAAAAACTTAATTCTAACTTAATTCTAACTGCAGTCCTATCTTTCAGGCAGCTTCTGACCACCACAAGATATTTAGCATCACCATTTCCAGCTGACATCATTCCAGATTCCTGCAAAGGAAGGTGACATGTCAGCCCAAGTGATCTTGCTGGGAGTAACTATACCATCTCCATTAAATATTAAGAAACTGCAAAAATGCTCAGGGGTCCGCAGAACAATCTCAGCCAACCATAGAGCCCCAGGATCCCTGGACTGGCTCATCCCCATTCCTACCAGCAGTGCTCTACCTCCAGAGCCCGAGACAGTGCCTGTGACAGAGTGGGTGCTCAAGTAATATCAATATTTGTTGAATGAATGAACAAATGAACCATGAGCACTTTTCTGTGTCATTAGACACTTCTTCAATAACCATATTTATCCCTCATGCCTGAGGAAATGCCAAGCCTTCAGCCCCATTCCGTCTCACTGCTGCAGAAACCCACAGGCCAGGCTCAGCACCAAGTCAAAGTAGGGAGGGAGAATAGGACAGCTTTGAGGTGCTGTCCAGTTGGTGTCTGGCCCCCAAAACATGGAGTACCAGAAAGCTGGCGGGGTGTAGAAGTTACTCTGGGACTGTGTGAAGCAAGTTCAGAGGCGTGAGCTACAGCATCACTGATGCCACGAAATTCTGGCCATGCCCTTGAGATGATCATGTTGCTGTTCCATGTCGCTCTCCTAGCTGTTGGTGCTAGCAGTCTGACTTCCTTGGCTTGCGGCAGCTTCACTTCAATCTCTGCTTCCACTTACACATTGTGTTCTCCTCTCTGTGTCATGTTTTCCAAATTTCCTTCTTCTTAGCAGGACTCCAATCATTAGATTAAGAGCCACCCTAATCCAGTATGACTTCATGTTAACTTGATTACATCTCCAAAGACCCTATTTCCAAATAAGGTCACTCTCATAGGATCCAGTAGACATGAATTTAGAGGTGATACTGTTCAAATCAGGTGTCTCCAGCCCCAGAGAGAGGCTTAACTATGTTGGCACTTCAGCCTAAGGGGGAATCAGAATGGAGGTAGTGGTGAGGCTCTTCTCTAGCAAGTGTGCTGTGAGCTTTGGCCTAGAATTCTAGAACTCAAGACCCTTGGAATAGAAGGGACACATTCCAGTCTATGAGAGACATCCTTCGGACAGTCCAGTCTGGCTTACCTAGGCGGCGATAAGATTTGGGCCATTATCATGGATTCTGAAGTTTTTTGCTTGGAGGACATTCAGAGGTTGCACCCACCATCTTCTCATCCTATAGTTGAAAACACTGAAGTCGAGGGAAATGAAACTATTTTCCTTAAGTTGCGCATTTGGTGAGTGGCTAGGTCAGGTCAAGAGCCCAGCCTCTTCACTCTGTCCAGTGCCCTTCACATGTGGTCATTTAAATATTAATTCTAACAACAGTGGTGGCACCTATGGAATCAGGCACCTATGGCATCAGTTTTCAGGGATCAGGGATACTCAAATTCCTCCAAAATCCTCATGGGTCTCTCATCAAAGACACTTCAACTTTCATAATAATGTTATTATTTGATTACAGGTGTGTTTTCAAACCTATGAAAGTGTGAATAAAGGCACGTTTAGAAAACTTTGCAAATGTCTTTTTTATTGTAACATATGACCTAAGCTGATGCAGTAGGCTTCATTTGCAAATGTAGTTTCAAGACATGACCCCTAGTTACCTGCTTCCTTTCCAACCAGTCTGCCCCCTAAACTCCTCCAGCATGGAATTCTAGAGTCTAAAAGAATAATGGCAATGCCACCGCTACCTCCTGAGTGCCTGGAATATGCCAGCCTCCATGCTAAGTGCTGTAGATGAATTATCTCATTTTTCCTTCCAACAGCCCTTTGAGGGAAGAACTTCTGTCTGTCTAGAAGATGGGGAAATTGAGGCTGAGTTTGGCCCGCACGCGTGTTTTTATTTTCTATCTGAATGTCTCTAGATAGAGCATCCACTCCCCAGTTGTCAAAGGCTCCATCATCTCATTTTCGTAACCACACTCACCTAAAAAAAAAAGTTTTCTTTTTTTTTTTTTTTTGAGACAGAGTCTCACTCTGTTGCCCAGGCTAGAGTGCAATGGCCCGATCTTGGCTCACTGCAACCTCCGCCTCCCGGGTTCACGCCATTCTCCTGCCTCAGCCTCCCGAGTAGCTGGGACTACAGGCGCCTGCCACCATGCCCGGCTAATTTTGTTGTATTTTTAGTAGAGACGGGGTTTCACCGTGTTAGCCAGGTTGGTCTCAATCTCCTGACCTCATGATCCGCCCGCCTCGGCCTCCCAAAGTGCTGGGATTACAGGCTTGAGCCACTGCGCCCGGCCCAAAAAGTTTTATTTTAAACAGCTTTATTAAGGTATAATTCACATCCCATACAAGTCATTCAAAGTGTATATAATGGAATGGTTTTGAGTATATTCACAGATATGTGCCACCATCACCACAGTCCATTTTCAAACATTTCCATCATCTCAAAAAGAAATCCCATACCCTTTAGCTGTTACTTCCCTGTCCTCCCAGCCCTACCAGCCCTAAGAAATCATGATTCTGCTTTTTGTCTCTGTAGATTTGCCTATTCTAGATATTTCATATAAATGAAATCATACAATAGATGGCCTTATGTGTCTGGCTTCTTTCATTCAACGTAATGTCTTCCACGTTCGTCCACATGGTACTGCGTATCAGCACTTCATTTATTTTTACGGGTGAATAATATCCCATCACATCGATAGACCACATTTTCTTCATCCATTCATCAGCTGACGGACATTGGGGAGATAATATTTTCTTGGTACTTTGTGCCAGTCCCTGTTCTAAGTGCTTTATCTCATTTAATCCTCACAACAACCTTGTGAGTTAGGTGCTTTTTGTTACTCCTATTTTACAGAGAAGGAAATAGGAGATGTTCTCTAACTTGTCCAAAATCACACATCTAGTGAAGATCTGGTTGGCCTCTGAGTGTAATTCCCAGAGGCACACAGTCCTCTTTTGAGTTGTGTCTCCAGGGTAATGCATATGCACCTCAGCCTGCTCGTTTATCCATAAGTGGAATCAGAAATGGCACAGGGAGGGGCAAGGCATGGTGGCTCCCACCTGTAATCCCAGCACTTTGGGAGGCTGAGGTGGGTGGATGACCCGAGGTCAGGAGTTCGAGACTAGCCTGGCCAACATGGCAAAACCGTGTCTCTACTAAAAATACAAAAAAAAAAAATAGCCAGTTGTGGTGATGGGTGCCTGTAATCCCAGCTACTCGGGAGGCTGAGGCAGGAGAATCACTTGAATCTGGAAGGGGGAGATTGCAGTGGGCTACGATTATGACACTGCACTCCAGCCTGGGTGGCAGAGCGAGACTCCATCAAAAAAAAAAAAAAAGGCACACAGAGGACCTCCTCTCTTCATTACCTGCCCCCCAACTTGGCTCCTTCTCTGGACTGTCCAATCACCCACTCAAGAACATTCTGGAAAACCACTTCTGTAATATAAGCATCTTCTTTCAACAAATGATGTTGGTCAACAAACTCCCTCTAGGGGCGGTATTTGGGCCCTGTAAAATCCCCAGTATCTGGGACCTCGCTCGTTCAATATTTGTGATCTTTTCAAGAAGTTGGGCTGGGCTAGAGTTAGATTCAGTTAGCAAAATTTTCTTTTTAGATAATGGAAATTCATAGTATACACAGGATTGTAGAAGGAAGGTTTAAACAAAGTGTTTTCAAGCCTCCTCAAAAATAGCCAAAGTACCAGGATCAACACAAGGGCTGAGAGGCAAGTTGCACACAATTCTTGTTTATTCTTTAAGCAGGTCCCCTAAAGACCCCACAGGCAACCCTGCCAATGGGATAGTGAAAACGCTTTTCATACTGAATGTGCCATGACTGCCTCCTTTCAAAATATGTTGGATTTCAGACTCACCCTCTGATTCTCTGAACCTAAGTCCTGGTACTCAGTCTTATTCTTCTATGGAAAAGCTTTTCTCCACCAATCAGATATTCAACAGAACTAAGTAATGAGCCACAAAATCCCCCTTGAGCCACGTCGGGCTAAGAAACATTGAAGATTAGGTCCTAGCAAGGGAGCAGCAGGAAAGAGCTCTGGAGGGAACTTCTGAACTTGAAGCCTCCTTCTTCCTTTCACAAAATCCTGTTATTCTTTCCACAGAGAAATTCCGCCCAGCTGAAAAGTCTGAGGGCCGGGGTGAGAGCCCCACAGCCGAGACAAGCCCTCAATACCTTAAGCCTATTGAGTCCTGGTTGCCTTTGATCTAGGCATTTCCTGTGGTCCAGCCAGTGAGAGAATGAGGAGTGTCTACTGATGCCAGTATTTCCAAAATGAAAACTTCTACTTCTTTCTAGAATCTTAGACCCTGGATTGTAACAGATCATGGGCTCAGGCTGCCCCACTCCATCCTGGTTTGGGGTTAATTATTTTAAAGTCACAAAGATTTCAATTTTCTGCAGCCTTCAAAAGGATGCCTTTTATCCTGTCTGCAGAGCAGCTTCAGTTACGTTCTATTGCAGGGAGGGGGTGACAGCAGAGACCCAGCAACATACAGAGGTTTCTGACCCACTGCACCCTGGCTTGGACCAGCCCCACTGGTGTGGATGCTGAAAATACCGGGCAGAGAAAGCCAGAGATCTGAGGCTGGGAACTGACCTTCTCTGACTGCTTTTGTAGCTGACTTCTTCTATCTGGGCCCCTGTTTCTCCCTCCACAAAATGAAACATTCAACTGAAAGGGACTGCAAACTGCTTTCAACTATTTTTGCTAATTCTAATCTATTGGTGGAGGCTGCCTGGAGTTCTGTATTGAGGGTTTTGAGGCTTAGTAGAAGAGAGAGCTGGGATCAATTAGCAATGTCTGCTGTGAGCAAGGGAAAGAGAGCAGTGACACATTTACTTACCATATATTTGCCACTCCTGACATTGACATCCAAAGTCTTCTTTGGCTCAGATCTTGTGTGCTTTTATGATTCCTCTCACCTGTACTGTTTTCTTTGCCCTTTGCAAGGACCTCTCTCAGGGGCTGTTGCCACCTCCCCCAACCAGGAATTGACAGTGGTCTAGAGATGATTGTTTATAGGGTTGGGTCACATAAGTTAGAGGCAACCAAGGCCAGAGGAGGCCAGAGCTTTCCTTGAGACTAGAGATAAGCCTAAAGGAGAGTGTTTCTCTAATCAACACTGAACTGAAACCTATAGGGATAAAGCATAGCCAATGTGGATAACCCCTTCCAAGATCACCCACCACTAGATAAATGTAAGGCGTGGCCTCCATCTGACTGCTGTAGGCATGGAGGACTGAGAAAGCAAAATTCCGCTGGAAAAAGTGAAAAGAATTTTGAGCTGAGGCCTGCTGGGAATGGGGCCGTCTCCCAGTCTATAAAGTGGTGATAGCGACAGCACCTCCCTCAAGGGTCATTGTGATGATGTAATGAGATAATGCATTCAAAATGCTCAACACAGTGCCTGGCACTCAGTAATCAATGCCTAAGCAAAGCGATCCAGTAGTTCACGGTGTTATCCTCTGGGCTCACTCTTTGGTGGCACTGGGCCTGAGGATATTAAATCTCTTCTGAAACCGGCCCTCCCATCAGCAGGGCGGGAGCTTGCTATCTCACCACTGAGGCCCCGCGTTCACCAGTTCCAATAATATGATTAGTAATTTTTCATTCCTGAGATGTCTACCCATGGATGGGTGCATGTGTGCATGTGTGAGTGTATATGTGCCTTTCAGAGAAGGAGAAAATCCATATTCTCTCTCTTCTGACCGAATTAATCAAATAAATCTTCTATAAGGAGCTGCTAAATGAATTACAGATGGCTCTGCCCTTTTACAGGTTGCAGAAAGCACCCGTTACAGTTCTTTTAATTTATCAGAGGAAAAAAGATGCCCTCGTGTGCCCTTTCCCTCTTGCAATAATAATCAGAACCAGTCTATTTTCCAAGGATCCGAGACTCATTTTCAAAAAATGTGTATCAATAGATGTAACAGCGGGAAGATTATTTTGCCAAGTTCCAGCCTCCAGCATGGGGATGGTGCCCTGGCTGGGGAGAGCGTTTATAAAACCACATTTAATAAAAGAGAGTGTTATATTAAGTATGTTTGCTAGTGTATTTAAGCATATGGTTTCCATATCAGGCCTAAAGATGCCAAACACATGCTTTACCTTCTTCCTAACCTTTCCTAGAAACGTCCTTTCTAGGGGGTGTTGGGATGGGAGGAATTTTTGTGGATGTGAGTGTGTTGTTTTGTTTTGTTTTTTACAACTCTGGCTCACATGGAAAAGCACCAAGGAATGTCCAGAAAACATGTGAAGACTCTGCCTTTTCTACTTATGTAATTAGCCCAAGAAACTCGCCTTGCTTACTTTCTTCAAGTGTCCCAACATTCTCCCCGAGCTCCCTTGCCAAGACACTAGGGGCTGGCTGATTTTAAAGTGTGAATCAATTTCTGCTGCAAAGAACTTGAGCTCCTGGATTTTAGACGTGAACTCTTTGGTAAAAGCAAGAGCTCCAAGAATGGCTGCCCAGCTTTGTGTCCACATGAGTCCCTGCTTTCAGGAACCCATCCAACTATTTTCTGCCCACAGATCCCCTTTTTGTACCTGGGATGAGCATTAGGGGTTTTATCCTTTTTCCTGTAGGTCAGAGGCAACCGGCTATGGCCCTGCAGGCATGGGGTCCCGGGAAAGGCAGCTTGAATGGGTCTCCATGGCCCCCCACCATAAAACAATCCCCAAATTCTGAGATCATCCCAGAAGCCAAAATGCCAAACTAGGAAGGGGGTTGAGGAGGGGCCTCTGCAGGGAAGCCGCCCAGCCCACCCCCCACACCAGCAAGCAGATTTGCCTAGGCGAGTTATAAATCTACTGGTACCATTTCTTTTTCGTCACTTGCCTAATCCTGTGCCCTTCGTTTCATGTGCTGTAATTATTAACATCTGCTTTCTGAGCCCGGACCACATGGAGTTTGCAAAGGCAGTTTTCAGTCCAGAACAATGGTGACAGCTGTTTCATTTAGCCTCGGGCCAGCACTTCCTGTTCAGTCTACATCTGCCCTCCTGTGTCCAATTTCTGTTTCGGGGTTTTGTGTTTTGTTTTCTATTTTTTTTCCCTTCATCTGACCTTGCTATATGTTTAAGAAGAATTTCTAACTTAGCACTACAGCTAGGATTTCTAGCACATATGCTTATTACATTGGCAACATCCAGAGAGAGACAGGAGAAAGCCCAGATTGTCTCCAGCAGCTAACACTGTGGAGGGCAGGGACAGAAGGGAGGGCTGGCTGGGGACCCAGGAACTGGGCTCAAAGGAAATTCTTGGGGCTTGGAGGTGGGGACTTGTGTGACCTCTCTAGAACTTAGACACAGGAAAGACGGGCCCAGCTCATCTGTGCCCAGGCCCGGGGTCATCTCCATGGCTTATTTGGCAAGGGGTCACCCAAACATCCCATGAGGAAGCCCATGTGTGTGGGTGGCCACAAACATGCAAGGGCCCTGCTTCTGTGGAAGCCAAGCAAGTTGCAGAGACCCAGATTCACTTTTTCCCATGGAGTCACCAGCGTGCCATCAAAATCCCTTTTAATTTGCACTGGGAGATCCACAGAATGGGAAAAGGAAATGCTGTGGGTAGGAAAATAAAGGACTTCAGCTTTAAACAGTCTGCCCAGACCCCTTCCGCATACCTGGCTGTGTGTGTGTGTGTGACCAAAGAGAAGGGAGACTGCAGCCCACCCCTGCACCCTCCGCCATCCACCCCACCCATCCTAACTCCATCCGATCCAGGCTCAGGGTCCCCAGCTCGGCTGGCATACAGATGTCGAGTTATTAGCCCAGACCCCACCACAAGCACCAGGTGAGAGACCTCAAGATTTGTGAAAACTGCCTTCAGGCATTGCTGGATATATCTTGCCAAATAGGGCAAAAGCCAATCTCTGCATGGATAACAACTTTCAGGAAGGTGTAAGTGTCCCGTGAATGTGCCAAGCAGAGCTTGGGAGTCGGGGAGGGAGCCATGAGTACTCAAATCAGGACACATGGAGTCTGCATCTGTGCCTTCTGTTGAATCTGGGGGTGTCAGGTTGGCAGAGACTCTGGAGATCCACTGCCCCACTTCTTTAGTTTTCCGAACAGGTGAAGAAACTGAGCATCAGAGAGAGGAAGTGACCATTCATCAGCTGTGGCTAGGTCTAGCTTGATTTTATCCATAGAGAAGCACAGAAAGGTCAATCTGTGTCAGTTCTAGGATCTTGAGGCGTTTTTAGCATCTCAACATCAAGTGTCTCCTTCAGTCCTAGGCCCTGTCCACCCTTCTAAGTGGCTCACATGAAAATAACTCAAGACCTTACTCCCAGATGGAAAGAGTGAGGCAAGTCGGGGGGACCTCGGCAGCAGCCATCAGTGCTGAGGCCCATGTCAAGCCCATGGCTCCTGGCCGCTGGAGGACTGCTGAACCCACCAGCTCCCAAGAGCAGAGTCAGTGCTGACCGGACACCACCTGAGGTTCTGGGTGGACAGTGGAGGACCCATGTCCTCCAGAGGGCAGGCAGACAGAAGGGAGAGAGGCTGCTGCCAGGGATGGGGGTGCAGAGCCGGGAAAGCCCAAACCCGAGGGCACTCACCATTCCCAAACCTTGATTTGAGTCTGACTCAAATCAAGGCCACGAGGCCTGACTCAGGCTGGCAGAGGCATCACAGGGCCGTTCCCTAAACTCCAGAACCACAGCCGGGCCTGCGCCCCTCCACCTGCTGGGAGCCTGCTCCAGCCCCTGGGCTCCTCCCAGCCTGCCTGCCCAGGCCCCAGCCCTGCCCCCACCCTCAATCCCTGGCCACCCCCTCCACTCTTCCTTCCTTTTCTCACTCACTCTTTTTCTTCTTAAAGTTAATTGCAACTTTTTTTCTCAGCGCCTTGATCTGGATAAGCCACATCTCATTAGAAAAAGATTTAGCTGGAGCCAAAGCAGGCTAGAGAAGGAATCCCTAATCAACAGAGAAAAGATTTGGGTGTAATTGCTCTCTCCCGCCATTCTCGCCCCCTCCCTCCTCCAATCTTTTTCTGCTCATTAATCTGAAAAGAAAGTTGCATTCTAATGTCTTGGTGTTCAAGTATCTGCCGCTGCATCAAACCAATTGAAGCACTTTGGGGCTTTTGAAGGGGGGGTCTCTATGGAGAGCGTTGGCTGTCGGGGTGCATGGGGGTAAAATATTTTGGTTGTTGGGGACTGTGTATGATGCACTTTGGTTGAAGGAGTAAAGCTGTTTGGGTGTGCGTGTGGGTGTGTGTGCGAAGTGTTTTGGGTGTTGGAGTATGTGTGTGGACCCTTTGGTTGGGGTGTGTATGTGTGTGTAAAGCTCTGTGCGTGTGTATATTAAGTGCTTTGCTTATTGGGCAGATGTGTGAAGCCCTTCTGATTTCTGGGTTGCGTGTGTAAAGTACTTTGGTCATTGGGTGCATGTGTGTAAAGGTTGTGGTGTGTGGAGTGCTTGGTTGTTGGGGTGGGTGTTGTGCATTTGTAGGTGTAAAGGGCTTTTGGGGTTGGATGTGGATAGGTGAAGTGGCTCATTTGTTAGTATGTGGGTATGAAGTGGTTTGGTTGTTGAGGGGTGCATGTATAGTCCTTAAGTGATGTGTGTGTGTGCATGCGTGCATGTGTGAGAGAGAAATGCTGTGTGTTTGCTGGGTGCTTTCCTCTCGCCCAAGTTAAACCCTGACAGATGCTTAAATGGTGATACATGGAAAATGAATTTCGGAGCAAACCATCTTCCCAAGCAGGGACTCTGGGTCCTCTAACACCCAGCAATGAAATGGTACAGCATTTTCAGGCTCTCTCTTCAGAATTGGGAAATTTTTTACAATGACCATTTATCATTGGTGGGGGTAGGGAAGGATATTTGAATTAGTTTTTTTTAATTGAAAAAATTAATTCATGTTCAAAATGAAAAAAAAAAGCAGGAATACATACTCCTGGTAAAATGGGAATATTACAAGGGGCTGGATTATGAAAAGTCAAGCTCTCTTGCACCTCTGTCCGTGGCTCCCCTCCCCAGTCACCCATTACCAGTAACTTTTGTGCCATCCCAAACACAGGTCACGCATCTATGTTCCATGTTGGCCTATATTATACACTATCCTGCACTTTGCTTTTTTCACTTCAGAGTAATCTCGGAGATTGTTCTCTATCAGCATAGATTTTATTAATATTGTATTTTTTAACTATAACATTAATTGATTGGGGAAAAAAAGATGCCTCTATTCTGGACAAGCCAAAGTACTGGGAACCAAGTCTCTCCCTATAAAATATAATAATGATACCCTGGTCTGATGCTGAGTCTCCTGTTTATTGCCTCATTTATTCCTCAGAAAACCCCGAGAAGGAGTTACCACCCCACTCATAGAGGAGGACACCAATGCAGAGAGAGGTTGGGTCACTCACCAAAGCCACACAGGATGTGGCAGAGCTGGAATGTGAACCCAGGCAGGCTGAATGCAGAGCTCTGGCCCTCAATGTCTGCCTTCCAGAAAAAATAAAAAGGAAGGAACTGCCTGGGAGCTGGGAGTGAGGGGAGAGTTAGAGGGGTCTCTGCCACCCCCAGACCCGCTGGAGAGCCCAGAGCCCTGTGTCTGAACTACCCCACCTGCATTTGTCACTCTCTACGAGCCCCAGTGACCATTGCTGTCAGGAGAACCCAAGCAGATGCTGGCTCCCATCTCCCAGCCCAGGACCCTGAGGGTGAAGCGTGGTTTGAGCCTTTTCATGTTTCTCTGAGCACAGCCCATGCACAATTGCACGCCTTACACCTGCTTATTATCAAATATAAGTCGCGGTTGCGGAGGTGGGGCACTCCTGTAATGAGGGTGTTTCCACTGAGGCCACAGAGTTGAGCTGGGTGTGGTGAGGTGAGGCTCTAAGCTGGCAAGCAAAGACAACATTCCACAGTGACCAGAGCCCTGAGCCCCAAGTTGCCACAATACCAAGCCCATCCTGAGGGAGGATGCGATCTCTCCACCTCCCCCATCACCCCATATCCTCTGCATTCCTCTCTCTTACTGTATCTCAGTCTGCTGTGCAGTTGTTAAGAACACTTCCACCACATCAAGGACAAAATGGACCTGAATATTTGCAGAGAATGGGAAAGACCTGTTTGTGGTGTTGGAGGAAACCTACCTGGGAAGGGAAGGTTTTCAAAGGCAGCCCAGAGGCCTGCTGATGACAGGGGAGTACCGGGGATTTATTAGGCCAAGAAGAAGGCCATCTCTGAATTCCGTTAGGGTCCCAAATGATGACCATCTACAGAGAAGGTGTAGATACAAAGATCCTCCTAAAGCACAGAGCCACGTGCTCAAAATGCTATGGAGGGCAAAAACAGTCCTGTCCCACAGGGCAGCCCCTTGCCCTGTGGCCAGTCCAAATTGAGATGTGCTGTAAGTGCAAAACACACACCCCATCTTGAAGACTTCATATGAAAATGAAACAAAGTATCCCATTAACAACTGGATATTGACTAGATGTTGAAATGATGGTATTTGGAAGCTACTGCATTCAGTGAAACAATTTATGAAAATTAATCATGGTGTGTGCTTTGGTTTGCCCTTTACCTTTTTTTTTTTTTTTTTTTTTGATGTGGCTATTAGAAAATTTAAAATTACATATGTGGCTACCATTACATTTGCATGGGATGGCACTGGCTTAGAATCTAGCCCTTCATGAGTATATACCGCTACCCCCATTTTACCAATGAACAAACCAGCTTGACCAAAGTCACCAGCTAATAGCCACAGAAACCAGAATTCACATTATGAGAGGCCAGTGATTCCAGCTGGACAGTCTACTAGTTGATAAAACTCCTAAAATAAGAGAGGTGACATTATTTTCACAAGCTCTTATGCAAAAGTGTTCAGTGCCAGCAAGGACTGAAGCAAATGTGGAATCTGAGGAAAGCAAACTAAAAGCCTGTGATTGGCCGGGAATGGTGGCTCACACCTGTAATCCCAGCACTTTGTGAGGTCGAGGTGAGAAGATCACTTGAGCTCAGGAGTTCGAGACCAGCCTGGGCAACATAGCAAGACAACATGGTGATGCACGTGCCTGTAGTTCCAGCTACTGGGGGTGGGGAGTGCTGAGGAGGGAGGATTGCTTGAGTCCAGGGGTTTGAGGCTGCAGTGAGCTATGGTCGCATCACTGCACTTCAGCCTGGGCAACAGAGCGAGACCCTGTCTCTAAATAAACAAACAAATAAATAAATAAATATATAATAAAAGCCTGTGCTTGACCTCCTGACATTGGTTGGGAATGTTAAAGGCACTGGGTTGCTCTTTCTGAACATTTGGTTGGGAATGTTAAAGGCACTGGGTTGCTCTTTCTGAACAGGGACTGGGCAGGCTTCTGTGTAAACTTGGCCGGTCCTTTCCCCTCTCTGGGCCTCAGCTTCCCCATCTGTCAACACGGAGCGGTGGACTAGATGTTCTCTGAGGTCTATCAGGACACCAGGGTACATCTCAGCAGAGTCCTCCCCTCCAGGGGTGAGGGTGAGCTTCGGAGCACCAAACTGGGTCCTTGGGCTAGTGACAACCTCTCTTGTGTCATCTGTGAGTTGGGGATGAGAAGAGGGTGAACTTCAGAGCTCTGCACTGAGAATGAATGAGATAGTGCGGATAAACGTTATCCAGCACATGCCTGGTACACAAGAAGTGCTCAATAAATGCTAGCTCTTGTAGTCATTGTGGTAGTTACTAGGTTGATCAGCTGGCATGGATTGTTCTGGGCCTGTAGACTCAGATTCTCAAGCAATTTCTGCCTGGGAGCCTCCCGCTAAACGGACACACTCAAATGCTGAATTTGATGGAAGACAGGTTCACCTTGCACTTGGCTTTTAAAGGGCTCCTTACCACTGCAACTCAATTCCATGACTGGATGGATAACAAGCACCCGGGAGGAGGGCAGCTTGGCAGGATCCCACAGGAAGATTCAAGGTTTCATAACGAAGCATCTTCTGGTGTGTCAAGAGTAAGACTAGGCCAGGTGTGGTGGCTCACGCCTGTAATCCCAGCACTTTGGGAGGCCGAGGCGGGTGGATCACCTGAGGTCAGCAGTTCAAGACCAGCCTGGCCAACATGGTGAAACCCCCCTCTCTACTAAAAATACAAAAAATTAGTTGAGTGTGGTGGCAGGCGCCTGTAATCCCAGCTACTCAGGAGGCTGAGGCAGGAGAATCGCTTGAACCCGGAAGGCGGAAGTTGCAGTGAGTCAAGATCACACCACTGCACTGCAGCCTGGGCAACAAGAGCAAAACTCAAAAAAGTCTCAAAAAAAAAAAAGTAAGACTAGAAACGTCCACGGCCCCAGCGGTGTGTTAGGGGCTCACCTTTTTCCCTGAGTAGTTGTCCAATGTCACTTTTCCATCTGCAGGCTTTCTTCTGCCCCTTTTCCCCACCGTGGGAGGACTCTGACCTTTCTTCTCAACAGCTGTTTACATTTTTTTACCCCTGAATTGTGGGTAAACAGTCTCCCGTATTAGATAAAGGCTTTATCATCTCACCGGCTCATCCCCTCCACACAACCTCCAGTGCAAGTCTGCGTCAGGAGAAAGCCAAACGCGATGAGTCTCCCGGCTCCTTATCTTGCACTTAATTGGAAGAACCTTGAGTTCAAAGTGTAGGCGCCCAGCTGTCTCTGGCGTGCGTCGGCTGCCACCTGCTGGGAAATCCTGGTATGGCGTGGTCTCCTCGGCCGACAGGCTCGCTTGCTGGGGGAAAAGGTTCATTCACTAAGCCAAGAGATATTTCTGGAGCAGAAAATACGTGTTAGCCAGAGTCCTAGGCACTTGGAATGATTCAGTGAACAAAACAGAGACATGTATACCTGATTTTCTGGAGCTTATCATTTTTCAGAGGGTGACAGGCAATAGACAATATCACAAATACATGATACCATATGTTAGGAAGTGATCAATGTGTGAGAAGATTTTTTTTTTTTTAAGTAGAACATGTAAGAGGGGTTGAAGTGCTCGATGGGGAAAGGTGAGTTGTAAAGAGTTTTCAGGGTCAGCCTCATTGAGAAGGCTGAAGCTTTTTGAACAAAAGCTTGAAGGAAATGAGGGAAATTTCCATGGAGGGAGAGTGAGGCTGCCTGGGGAGATGAGAGTGCAAAGGCCCTGGGGTAGGAATGCGCTCATGTCATTCAGAGAATACCAAGGAGGCCTGTGGTGCTGGAGGGAGTGGGCCACGGAGGAAAGGTCGTAGTAGTGATCAGAAAGAGGGGAGGCCAGAAGGTGCAGGGTCTCTTGGGCCACGTTTAAGGGCCATGACTATATTAGTCAGCTTAGTCTGCCATAACAAAATACCAGGTATTGCTGTAACATTTAGTTCCTCCATAAGAGAAAACCTGGTGGGTGTGGTGGCTCACACCTGTAATCCCCTTTGGGAGGCCAAGGCAGTGGATCACTTGAGCTCAGGAGTTCGAGACCAGCCTGGCCAACATGGCAAAACCCCATCTCTATCAAAAAAAAAAAAAAGAAGAAGAAGAAGAAAGAAAGAAACATGACAAAATAATATAACTTCCGTTGACTTTTTTTAGACATATAATTTCATTTACTAGATACATGAACCAATCCTAAAATATGTGTGTTGCCCCTGTATTACAGATAGGTAAACTGAGGTTCAGAGCATTATTGTATCACATGAGAAACTGGTAGTTGAAAGTAAGTCTGTCTAAGTGTGAAGTCTTAGCTCATTTTGTTAAGTCACCCCTACCTCCCTAGGTATGTGTATTCATCTCTGGATTTGATTTGCTAATATTGTGTTGAGGATTTTTGCATCTAAGTTCATGAGAGACACTGGTCTGTGATTTTCTTTTCTTGTGCAATCTTTATCTGGCTTTGGAATCAAGGTTAAACTAGCTTCATAAAATGAATTGGGAAGTTTTCCCTTCTCTTCTAGTTTCTGAATAACATAGTGTAAAATTCGTGGGTTTTTTTTTTTTAAGAATTCTCCAGAAAAACCATCTCTGAAGCTTTTTAAATTACAAAGTCCATTTCTTTCATAGTTTTTGAGCTATTCAGATTGTCTGTTTCATCTGGGTTGGGTTTTGATAGGTTGCAGTATTTACAGAATTGGTCCGTTTCTTTTAAGTTGTTGAATTTATGAGCGTAAAGTTGTTCGAAGCATCTGCTCATCATATTTTTAGCCACTGCAGGATTTGTAGTGATATCCTCTGTCTCAACTCTGAGATTGTGGTAATATGTCTTCTCTCTTTTTATTTTTGTCAGTCTTGCTAGAGATGTATCAATTTTATTGGTTTTTTTGAAGAACAATCTTTTTGTTTTATTGATTTTTCTCTATTATCTTCCTATTTTCAACCTATTTCTGCTCCTATTTTTATTTCCTTTCTTCTGCTTGCTTTGGGCATAATTTTCTTCTTATTTTTCTAGTTTTATGAAGTGAGAAATTTGATTATTGATTTCAGATGTTTCCTCTTCTAATGTTAGCATTTAGTGTTATAAATTTTCCTCTCAGCACTGCATTAGCTGCACCTCAGGGTTCTATGTGTTTTTAATTCCCTTTGAGGCTCCTTCTTTGACCCATGAATTATTTAGAAGTATGCCATTTAACTTCCAAGTGTTTGAAGATTTTCCCATGGTCTTTCGCCCTCTGAATTTTAGTAACTGTCTCTGATATTATTTCATCTCCATGAGAACAGGACGTTATTTATTGTACTGCTACATCACTGATGATGGGAACAGAACTATAGCATGCTCTCAATAAATAAGGATGAACGCATGATTGAAATAATTTTAAAATCAAGACACGGAAAACTGAAGCTTAAAAAGGAAGAGAAGGACATCAGAAAGTTGATGGTGATTATCAGTGGGTGGGAAAATATGGTTACCTTTTATTTTCTTCTTTTTATTTCATACTTTCCAAATTCTCTGCAATGAGCATGTCCTAGTTTTACCATCAGGAAAAGGAATTATAAAAGTGAAAGTTGCCATTGCTGATCATTTTCACCCTCTCCCTGGCAGGTCATATCAGAATGTGAGTTGCTAAAAAAAACTGAAGATGACAGGACTTCAAAAGGGCCCTTAAGAAGGTCCCAGAGCTGAATTGACCCAGACCCCTCAGAAGACAGGGAAGGACCCTGCTAGCCACCCAACTTTTGTAGGCTTGTAAGATTACTGCGACAATAACTTTCTCATTGAGATCATGCACCTTTTCAGTCACAGGGTCATTTTCATGTTTCTCTTCCAGGCACGCAAATGTCCTTAGAGATCTCAGGAATTAGTGTTTATCCCAGGATATCTGGTTTGGCATTGTAAATAAAACAACCATCTGCCTAAGTCCAGCCATCAAAATTACTTTGACAATTTACTCTGAGGAAGCAGTATTAGCATTTGCTTTCAGGGTTCATGATGTGCAAAAGATTACTTAAAAATAGGAGGGAATGGAGAAGAGATATCGTAGTTTTTTTATCTCGTTTGTTTTTTTAAAAAATATTGCCATCTCTTACATCTTTAGTCACAGTCTCTTCATGATTTTTCAAGGCAATTTCTTTGGGAAGCCAAGTGGCTGAGACAATTTGACGATAACTCAGCCAACCTGCATCACTACCTAAACAGTTTTTAGGTATGGACAATTTCTGAAGATGAGTGAACATGCTTTTCTGCTTTTGAAAATAATCCTGAAAACTTGGTTTCAATTTTTTTCAACAAAGTGATTGCCCAGATCTGAAAATGTTTTTTTCACCCTTTTCTACTTTTGAGGTGAGGTGATTTCCTGTAAGGTCCAGGGATTTGGGAGGGGCTCAGGATAGGGCAATTTTGTAACCCGATGCCTGGGGGTAGTACACAGTGCCATGCATAGGGATGTCCCACAAAAGGCAGGGAAGCAGGTGTGGCAGCGGCTATGTCCTCTTTGGAGCTGAGCCACAGAGGGCATCAGGATCAATGAGCAGATGTTTGTCAATCTGTCTAAGTCTTAAAGAATAGCCAAGGACATGAGAATCTGGAAAACCATAACATAATCGAATTGGGGGAGAATTCGACTCTCCCCCAATGAAGAATCCACATCCCAGGCACAATTCATGTCAAACAACATAGGCTATGCTGAAACCAGCCAGAAATGGGGTCTTGTAATATAAACTAGTCTGTGTCTTACAAATCATTTGATTTCTATAATTCCTGGGTACTTGATTTGCTCATTTTTTTTCTGTTGCTGAGTTGACTGATTTGAACTACTATGTCAAAAGGCACAGATTTGTTTATTCATTTAATTTTTATTGACACCCACTGTTCCATTTAATTCAAAATTATTCATTCCTCCATGGCTCCCTGGTAGAGACCAACCTCAGCCTCTATGGGAGACTGTTCACCAAATGTTTCTAGTTCTCTGCTTTCTGAGCGTATGAGGCTTCTCCTTCCCTGACTGTGAAAGTTAGGCATGGCCACAAGCCCACTTTGGCCCATGAAATGTGTACAGAAGAGACACATTGGGCCAGTGAGTAATTCACTTCATACTCTCTCTTCTGTTGTATTGGGGATGTGTGTGTTGAGACGAAGCCATCGTGGGTCCCAAACTATGACATGCACACCACTCCATGCTGACCCTCAATGGACAGGTAATGTGAACAAAAGAAAACATTTATTGTATAACGCTGCTGAGATTGGGTGCTTGTTACTTGCAATGTCAAGTGGCCTCTCCTCGCTGATGCGCAAGCACACACACATGCACTTGTCCACATGTTTTGCATATACATTGTGCTGCTTGGGAAGGAGGCACTCTCTCTTTGCCACAACTCTCCCAACTGAGAATTCTCTTTTGTCCTGCCGTGGGATTCCTGTGGCTAATTCACTGGATTTATTCATTTATTGGTTGGTTTTCCATGTAGAAAGCCAAAGGAGACTTGGAACATATGTACCCCAGGGCGGTGGGTAAATCCAAGAGAGACACAATCTCTGTCTCTAAGGGCTTACAAGCTGGCTTGGCAGAAGACACATCCAGGCAATATATAATAATGACAACCACAAATGGGTGCTCCAGAGCGAAATGACAAGATGCTTGCATGGCAGCAGTTTTAAGAAGGAATGCATCAGGCAGGGTGCAGCAGGAATGTAAGAGCAGCTCCGGTCCCAGGTGGCTCCTCTCAGCCTCTCCAGATCCGCCCTTTGCCCCTCTCCATGCTGCTCTCTGCCCCACGAGACTGACCTGTCTGTCCTACAGTAACAGGCTGCAACCCCTCTGGCTCTGGGCTGGGTCTGGTCAATGGGGTCTCTGATAGACTAGAAGGAAGTTGGTCAGTGAAGCTGGCATATTTATTCCTCTGTCTCTGTTCTCACAGGGTCATCTCAGGCTGGCTGCATGCCTCAGCTGAAGATCCCAGCTCCTGTCAATGCCACCTCTCTGCTTGACTGTCTCCTTCCAGATTCGGTAACTCTCTCCTGTCTGCCCTTTAGGCCCAGGGATGGTAAGAGCCCTGAACTGAGATCCCAGCTCCAGGATATTGCACCAGCCCTTTCAGTTTCCCTATACCCTGCCCACACCTTAGTCAAGGCAGGTGTGGACAGGATACACATTTTTTTTAAGGGACTCCTTAAAGCATCCTAAATTGAGTGTGCATCTGTTTCCTGATAGCCCGTGACCACTAGATCTTACTTTGGGGAGCCAGCAGTAAAAAGGAAATGAATGCTTTGTCTAATTATAGGGTCAGTTGGTAAAAGAGGTGGAAAGCTTTTAAAAATGATTCATTCTTCATTAAGAAATGAGTTATTAAATGGCTTGGCTTCTCCTAGAGTTAAAAAAAAGGGTTGGAGGCCAAGTATTGGCCTCTTTGCACCTGTGATGAGCAAACGGGCTGTCCTGGAGCCTTTGTCGCCCAAAGTCCTTCACCAATACTGAGGCACAGAGGCCAGCCAGGATGTCACGTCACCACCAAGGAGCTCCCCCAATTCCCCCTTATCTGGCAAAGTTGACACCAGAATTCCAACCACTGTTTTTAACTTGAACCTGAGAACAGAACCTAATTTCCAGATGCTCAAGGAAAATTGTAACCTTTCTTTGGAGTTTCCTTATTTAGCATAGAGCT
The DNA here is from genome assembly GCF_028885655.2 of Pongo abelii. Lineage (NCBI taxonomy): Eukaryota > Metazoa > Chordata > Mammalia > Primates > Hominidae > Pongo > Pongo abelii. Next base: position 124,537,709 of record NC_071993.2, on the reverse strand, counting down.
GCTTGGAAAGGAGACACTGTCTCTTTGCCACAACTCTTCTAACTGGGAATTCTCTTTTTTCCTGCAGTGGGAGTCCTGTGGTTAATTCACTGGATTTAGTCATTTCTTGGTTTTCCACGTGGAAAGCCAAAGGACACTTGGGTCTGGGAGTGCTCTAGGCCCTGTCCTCTGTTCCCAATCCCCAGGGACCCTCACTCCTTAGCTGTATCCAACTCTGGAGAGGTGCAGCCAGGAAGAGGCTGGTACCTGGAGCCCCAGCATTTCCCAAAGCAGCTGGAAGACACAGACACATGATTACAGCTGCTGGGACTGGATCTGGGGGGCGGGTCAGCTCAGGCATGCCAGGATATAAAGAGAGAGGAAGTGCAGATGGCAATTTGGAAGATTTAGGAGTTCTTGGGCTGTCATCGGATTTTATGTGTTGTCATTGACGTATGTTTGTATTCTCTCCAGAGCAGGTATGAGCTGGGAAGAATGAAGGCAGGGCATGCCCGTGTGCCAGCTCTGCACAGCTGGATAGATGAGGAAAGATATGGAGGAGAAGCCGGGGATCATCTGGAAGTCTAAGGGTGTTGTTTGCCCTTTGGGTTCCAGAAGATGCATGCCAGGACCCGGGGTGGCACCGCCAGGAAGCAACAGAGAGGAGATAAAACTCACAGCAGACAGACTTGCCTTAACAACAACTCCCTTGAATTAAAACACACTTTTCAAGAAAACAAATCATCAGTTCAATCAGCAAACAGCAGAGTTTCTCTCATAATGGCAAAGAAGGGCCAGGTTGCTGACCAGTGTAAGAGCTTCAGAAAAGGAGAGGGGAGATGAGATGGCCAGAAGGAGCAAGAGCACCGTACATCCCTGGACAACCTCATTCTAATGGGTCAGGGGCTGGGACGTGCATTTTGGAGTGCAGGAGAAGTGGCAACTCACAAATGCCAGATTTTCTTCTAGAGATGACCAAGCTGTAGTTCTTAAAGCATGGCACTAGGGCAGAAAACTCTCACACTTTGATGTGCACACACAGCCCCTGGGGATCTTGTTGACATGTAGATTCCGATTCCGTAGGTCGGGCTGAGATTCTGCATTTCCAGCAAGCTCCTAGATGAGGTCCATTTTGCTGGTCCATGAAACACACTTAGAATAAGTAGCAAGGCATAGGAGGATACTGACTTTGCTCAGTGATGCTTGTGCTTCCCTCCAAACTAAAATAAAACAAAAGCAGACATAAATGGCCCAATTCAACAGCCTGAGAAGTTTGGTGATAATGACCCAAGCCCTGGCCTGGTGACCAAGTGGCTGCTCAGAGAGCTCCATCTCCAAACTCCTTCCCTTCCTGCCTCCCCTCCAAGAGTGAGTAATGTGCCAGAGTTCATTGGGGTCTGCTGTCCCCAGGGAAAGGTGGCCCAGTCGCCAAGTGCAAGTGTATAGAACAGCGTACCTGTGCAAAGCTATCAGCCCTGGACCTATGGGCCTAGAAACATGACTTGCCACTCACTCACTCACTATCATTCGTTCATTTCTGCAACAAACACTTCCTGAGCATATGCTATACACCAGGCCCTGAGCTCAGCTCTGGGGATACAGGATGAACAGCAGATTGTGCCCTCAGGAAGCCGACAGCACAGTCAGCCTGCTGGAGCACATATGAAAAACAATACAGATGTTTTGATTTATTATCATATTGATCATTATGATGGTAGCATATACTTTTGGAAGGCCTGCCATACATTAGGCATTGTGCTAAGCACATTATATGGTTAATCTCATCAATCCTCACAACAACCTATGTGGCAGGTACTATTATTAAACCCACCTCAGAGAGGGTAAGTAACTTGCACAAGGACACCAGCTAGTGAGGAGAGGAACTGACAGGCACGGCCAGGCAGGCTGTTGGCCCCTGTCCCCACATGCTGGGTCTGAGTGTCTGCTGGTGGACACATTCCCTTCCTGGAGGGAGAGCTCCTGGGGAGCTGATGGCAGCACTGAGTCTGGAATGTGATGGGAGTGCATTAGATGACGTGGGTGGTCTGATGAGTACAGAGGCATCACACTGCAATGACTTCAGGCACATATCTCCCCTGAATGGACAGAGATTCGGCAGAGGCCAGGAGCTCAAGTTTTTGGCCCAGTGTCCCCCTCTTTCCCCTGGGGAAAGCCAGGGACACTCTGCCTGGCTTTGCTACACCTTGCTAGGCAAAGGCAGTATGCTGTCCCTCTCCTTGGCCTCCCTGGCTGTCCACACATCCACACCCACTCACACATACATGCACGTGATCATACACATTACACAAGCCCACATTCCCACAGACATGCTCACACTCACACTCACATGCATACACTGTCATGCACAACACACATACATACATTCACACACACTCGCGCACACACACACACACACACACTTCTGATGGCCAATCCTTTGGGGGTATGTTGACACTGTGAAGCAGGTGAAACAAAGTCTTTGCCACTCCCTGCTTTGGGCCTATTATGTTTGTTTTATAGTTTAACTCTCAAAAGACAACTTTATTTTCCAAAATCATTCAGGTTCCCAGCCAGGTGCAGTAGCTCACGCCTGTAATCCCAGTACTTTGGGAGGCCAAGGCGGACAGATCACCCGAGGACAAGAGTTTGAGACCAGCCTGGTCAACATGGTGAAACCCAGTCTCTACTAAAAATACAAAAATTAGCCAGACATGGTGGCACACACATGTAATCCCAGCTATTTGGGAGGCTGAGGCAGGAGAATCGCTTGAACCTGGGAGGCGGTGGTTGCAGTGAGCCAAGATCGTGCCACTGTACTTCAGCCTGGGCAACAGAGCAAGACTCCATCTCAAAAAGCAAAAACAAAATCATTCAGGTTCCCTAGGGGACCCTCACTGTGTCCCGGATTCCATTCCACTTTTAAAGTCCCAAACAGCTTGTATGGCCACTTCCCTTGACACCCAAACCAGATAGGAGTCTTAAGTGGCACAGAGTATTGATGGTTTCTTTAAAAGGAAATCCACTCTCAATGGGAAGTTGGATAACTTCGCACCCAAATTTCATCCATCTTGGGCTTTGGTGGCTGCTGTTTGTTTTTTGTGCAGGAGAATCTCTCCTAGCCAACGTCGATTTCACTAACACAGTGGTTAACCTTTGCTCTCTACTCCTGCATCAATCTGCCACCTACCGCATGTTGAGCCATGCTGCTTGCTGGCATTCCTTTTGGATTTTCAGTTTACTACCCAACTACCAGTCCTAATAACATCAGATAAAAGGGCTTCTGCTATGCTGCGCTTGTGTTCAAAAACTGTAAATGCCGTCGACCCAGAGTTAAGTCCAGCCTCAGAGAGACAGGATATAAATACCCAAGTGGCCCTGGGCCACGAGTTCCTCACACATTATGTGCTATGGGAGTTCCAGAAAGGGGGATTGCCTGATTTTGAGTGCAGAAGGCTTCCTGGAGGAGGCGAGATTTCTGATGGGCCTCTGTTATGAGCTAAATTGAGTCCACCCCAAAATTCAGATGTTCAAATCCTAACTTGTAGTACCTAAGCATGTGACCTTATTTGGAAGTAGATGCATAGCGGAGGTAATTCGTTAAGATGACGTCATAGTGGAAGAGGGTGGACCCCAATCTGATATAACTCATGTCCTTATAAAAAGCAGAAATTTGAAGACAGACACACAAGAAGATGAAGGCAGAAACCTGGCTGATGCGGCTATAAGCCAAGGAATGCCAAAGATTGCCGGCAAAGCACCAGCAGCCAGGGAGAGGCCTCGAACAAATTCTCCCTCCCAGCAAAAAGGAGGAAGGAAGGAACCTCTAAAAGAAGCAGGCCGGGCACGGTGGCTCACGCCTGTAATCCCAGTACTTTGGGAGGTTAAGGCAGGCGGATCACCTGAGATCAAGAGTTCAAGACCAGCCTGGCCAACATGGTGAAACCTCATCTCTACAGAAAAATAGAAAAATTAGTCAGGTGTAGTGGCGTGCACCTGTAGTCCCAGTTACTCGGGAGGCTGAGGCAAGAGAATTGCTTGAACCCAGGAGGCGGAGGTTGCAGTGAGCCAAGATCGCACCATTGCACTCCAGCCTGGGCAACAGAGCGAGACTGCATCTCAAAAAAACAAAAAAGAACCCTACTGACACCTGGATTTCAGACTTCCAGCCTCCAGAACTGTGAGATGTTACATTTCTGTCATTTAAACACCCAGTTTGTAGTACTTTGTTGCAACAGCCCTAGTGAGCTAATACAGCCTTGAAGGACGGGTAGGAATTTGTAATGCACAGAGAAAGCAAACTGGTCACAGTTGTTGAAATTAATAGAATCGAAGCGCCCCTATCACTACCACCCCAGGCCATCACTTTCAAAGCTGTTCAAAATGATGCAGCCGCGTGAGAAGGCCAGAGGGCCAGGGCGGGAGATGGGCTCCAGGTGGGACCAGGCTGCCTGCAGAGCCAGCTTGCCCCACTGCCTGGTTGCCAAGGAGCACCTGTGGCTAGGAGGAGATGCCCAGGAAGAAAATTTGGCCACATCCCTGCCTGCCTTCCTGGCAATGGGTGATGCTCTCTGCCAGCTGGCCCAGCTCCCCCACCACATACCTGGCTAGGAGTCAGTAGGAAAACAGTGTGTGTTTGTAGGGCTCTGCACTGAAGGGCATTAGATCCATGCAAAGGCTAATAAATTAGAGATAAGCGGGATTTGTCGATTTGCTGGAGGTTAGAGCTGCAGGATCTGGTGTCAGCTCTGGGTCTTTTCCATGGCCCCAGGGTGGCTCAGGTGTGAGCTGAAGAGGCAACTGTCTGTTTAGGTCGCATTGGGTTCCCCTAAAAGATCTGTTGAAGTCCTAACCTCGGGTACCTCTGTTTGTGCTGTTTGGAAACAGGCTCTTTGCAGATGTAATCATGGAAAGATGAGGCAATGCTGGATTTAGTCAGGCCCTAATCCAGTGACTGGTGTCCTCATAAGACAAGGGAAATCTGTACACGGACACACAAAGAGGAGAAAGCCATTCAAAGACACAGAGACACACGTACACAGGGAGAACGCCATGGGACAATGCAGGCAGAGATCGGAGTGAAGCAGCTGCAAGCCAAGGAGTGCCAAGATTGCCAGCAACCCCCCAGGGCTGAAAGAGGCGAGAAGGAGCCTCCCCTAGAGCCTTCGGAGGGAGCATGCATTGCTGACACCTTGATTCCAGACTTCTGACCTCCGGAAGCATGGGAGAGCAGATTTCCCTTGTTTGAAGGCACCCAGTTTGTGGTCCTTCATCATGGCAGCCCTCAGGAATGGATACAGGCCCTTCCCTGCCTGCCTGGTGGAGCAGCCTTCACGGGGAGCCTTTGCTAGCAGGAAGAGGCCCCACATGGAGCTCAGACCCGCCTTAGAGGAACTTCTCTCAGCCTCCTCTCTCCGCACACCCCACCGAGGTGTGAAATCCCTCCCCTTTACCTCTGCCACTTGCAGGTGGCAGGATGCTGGAGCTGTCCCTGCCTCTCTATAAAGTGGGGGAAGGGCAGCCCTCTCTGCTCTACTTTTTTTTTTTCTTTGAGACAGAGTCTTGCTCTGTCACCCAGGCTGGAGTGCAATAGCACGATCTTGGCTCACTGCAACCTCCGCCTCCCAGGTTCAAGCGATTCTCCTGCCTCAACCTCCTGAGTAGCTGGAATTACAGGCGCCTGCCACCACACCCAGCTAATTTTGTATTGTTGGTAGAGCCAAAGTTTCACCATGTTGGCCAGGCTAGTCTCAAACTCCTGACCTCAGGTGATCCACCCGCCTCGGCCTCCCAAAGTGCTGCAATTACAGGCATGAGCCACCTTGCCCGGCCTGCTCTACTTCTAAGGCTTCTTGTGACAATGTAAGAGAAAGGAGGTGACAGAGCTTTGCAATGGGAGGAGGGCTATGTGTTCTGGTGACCAACTCACTGTCTGGTGTCGGGACAGGAAGAAGCCCCTGATACAAGCAGCAGGCTGGGATCCAGGGAGGAGGGAAAAACCACGATCCACTCCCTGGTACATGGCCCTTCTGCACCCCGCGGTCTCCTTCCGGGTGCCACAACGAGAAGGCACACATCCTTGGCACAGCACTTGAGGCCTTTCACCACTGGCTGCAGTCGCCCCTCCAGACTCACTGCCTTGCACCAACCGTTTTCTGCCCACCCCACTCTATGCTGTCCACAGCCTCTACCCCAGCCACCTGATTGTGCAGGCCAGTGTCACATTCTTCCAGTCCAGGTTCTATTCTGGCATTTCTTGTCATTATTTTGCTGAGAATGTGTCTCCCTTGACTTTGAACTTATTGAGAGCAGGAATCATGATTCAGCTGTATATCCCAGCACTTAGCCCAGGGCCTGTCGTTTCCAGGGTAGGTGGTCTAGGTTGATTGAAGGAATGGCATTTAGTCTTTAAAATGAAAGCGTGTTGCCCAGCTTGGTTATTTTTGAACTCTATAGTTCATCAAGGACTGCGTTTACCTGAATATCCTCCACAGAACACCAGTTCCGCAAAGTGCTTCACACACACACACCAATTCTATAATTTAATACGTTTTGGAAAGGCTACATACTACTACAGCCTCTTTTACAGATTGGCAATGTCCATGAGCGCAGTAAAGGCTGAGACATTCTGCAGTAAAGAAGCATATTTCATTTTGTTTAACCAAGTATTTCTCAAATTTATTTGATCATATGTGGCAGAAAATGCTAAGTGTCTGGCGTTCTTCATTTCTCTCTTCTTCCTTTAACATGGAACCCCTGATGTTTTTAGCTGGGCACATCGCCACCCAGAATAAAAACTACCTTTCCCAGCTTTTCCTGCAGCTAGGGGCAGCCTGGGGATAAATTCTGGACAATGAAATACAGGCAGAAGTAAATCATATATGATTTCCATGAAGGGACCTTAAACAGAAGTGTGCCCTTCTCTTCCCCACACATTCCTCCTCCTGTCTGAAATGTAGATGCAGCTGCTGGCATTTGAGCAGCCATCTTGGGCCATGTAGTAGCTTCTTATGGATGATCTAGGACTAATTCAAGGGTCTAGATTTACCTCCAAACTTTGTTTATCTACAAAAAATAAAACTCTGTCTTCTTTAAGCTACATGATCTGGCGTTTTCTGTCCCATGCAGCCAAACATAATGTTGCCTGATGCACCCTGAAGCCCCCTTGTCCACACCACCTAATTCTGCAGGATGTTATTGCAGAAATCTTGATTATCTAGAACATGGAAAAGGCACATGAAACCTGGAGCATTTTCAACTCAGTCCTGGTTTTCCCTGCCTCCACCTCAGCATGGGTGAACTAAAACTATTTCTGCAAGATGTTATTGCAGAAATATTGATCATTAGAACAAAGGGTGAGCAAAGCCTGTGGCCAGGGCAGGAACTGATCCCAAGGTCTCATCCTCCACTGGAGTCATGGAGTGGTTGCATCTAGCTGAAAGGGCAAGGCAAAAGAAAAGGCAAATGCCAGCCCCTGAGAAGGTGGGTGACCCACGGGCCTGACTGCCACCCCATGCCCCACAGTCAGGCCAGCAGGAGCATGGCGTTCCTACCGCCTCCCCACCAACCTCACCTGGCTCCCCCTCTCTCACACTCACTACTCTTTGGCCACATTGGCTGTCCTTCCGTCCTTCCAGACTGTCCTCCGTGGAGCCTCCCAACACGGTCCCTCCACCTGTAATTCTACTAACTCCTGGCTGCCTCCCCCCTCTCCCTATCAGCTCATTTTCGCGTTTTGGGTCTCAGCCTGGACATCCCTCCTCAGAACCCCTCCATCTTCACCCTGTATGAAGCAGCCCTCAGGCCCTCCTGTCCCTCTGCATAGCCTACTTGAACACAACACTGACGGTATTGTGGGTTTGTTGACTTATTTGTTTTCCTAATCCCCCCTGGCCATCCAAGTTGAAGAGGGCATGGTCTTTGCAAGTTTTGCTCATCACTGTGTACTCAGCACCTAGCACAGAGTTGTTGCTCCATAAAGATTTGCTGACAAGCTGTCCACGGGTGAATTCCAAAAGCCTCGGGGCCCCAGCTGGGTGATTGCGCCCTGAGCCAGAATTTCATTGCAGTTTTGCAAAAGTGCCAAGGACAAATCTGTTCATCAGCACAAAACAGACACTGGCGCGCTGGGTGTGTCCTCACCCACACCCTCACCTTGGGGCCATCAGTCAGGCCCTGTGTTTCAGGTCTCACTAGCTCAGGCCATCACTCCCTCCCTGTCTTGCAGCTGTCGGGGGACAGGGGAGGGGACATGAAAGGAGGATCTGATACATTGTGCACTGAACATGGTAATGTAAGCAATCCAAGGACATACTGTGAGAAGCACATCTTCCTCCCTCCTGGCACCCCAGCCTCCCAGTTATCTTCTCAGAGGCAACCACTGTCCCCAGCATCTTCGATGTCCTTCCAGAAGTGTTTCCACGCATACACAAGCACACACATTAATAGGATTTTCTTATTCAAATGTGAGCATGTTATGCATATTATCCTGCACCTTGTCATTCACTTGCTCTGCTTTTCAACCTAATATATGTTAGAGATCCACCTACACGAGGCCACCTCGTTCTTTTGACTGGATCACATGTTGGCATTTTATTGTATGACTGATGCCTCAGTCCCCCAGTGAGGTGGTCTAATGAGATATCTCATTTCTTACCTAAATAAAGAATGCTTTCTGAATACCTCTTTGCACACATGTGGGAGTGTGTCAGATAAATACCTTTAAGTGGAGTTGCTGGGCCAACAGGTATGTGCCGTTTAGCTTCTGTTAGATAGCGCCACAGTGCCCTCCTAAGAGGTTCTGCCAGTGGGCCCTCTCATCCAGAATGTATGTGATGGGGAACGTGTGTCCCTGTCTCCAGCACATGGAATCTTCTGACCCTACTTCAATCCTGTTTGGGCTGGTCTCTGCTCCCTAGCCACCACTGCCCACCTGCCCTCCCTCCCTCCCTGGAGCCCAGGCTCTTACCTGCCCTCTGCTCTTGAAATTCTAGAAATCCTTGCCTTTAGGCCTGCATGCTTTGTCTAGCATCTCTCTTCAACATTGATCCACATGGAGGCCCAAGAGTGACCATGATCCTGTTACCTGGGAGAGTAGACAAAGTCCCAGAATTCTGTCACTGTGAAATGCACTTGTCTAGAAGATACAAGTGTCTATGAAGTTCTGGAAAGTAGCCCCATGCCCAGGGAAATATGCCCTTGTGAAAGTGTTTCACAACAAACAGTTGAAGCCAGCAGAAGGCATGTTCCATGGCTCTCTACAGTGTGGATCTGTCATCCCCTGACCTGAGTCACTAGACTTGGAATGGGGGTGGCATCCTGATGATAATTTGACCTTTGACCTTTAACTCCCAACCTGTTGGTGAAGAAAGTCTTTTTTTTTTTTTTTTTTGAGATGGAGTTTTGCTCTTGTCACCCAGGCTGCTGGAGTGCGATAGCATGATCTCGGCTCACCACAACCTCTGCCTCCCAGCTTCAAGACATTCTCCTGCCTCAGCCTACCCAGTAGCTAGGATTACAGGTGCCCACCACCACTCCTGGCTAATCATTGTATTTTTAGTACAGACGGGGTTTCACTATGTTGGCCAGGCTGGTCTCAAACTCCTGACCTCAGGTGATCCACCTGTCTCAGCCTCCCAAAGTGCTGGGATTACAGATGTGAGCCACTGGGCCCGGCCAAGAGTCTTCTTTACTAATCATCTTCATCATTCATCATCTTCACTCACCACCTTCAGGCATGGTTCAAGGCATTAGAGAGAGTATCATGATGACAGGCAGGACTCCCAGGTCTGAGCCAGCCTTGGCTTCACCTGCCTGAGTGACCTCAGAATGTCTCTCCCTTCTCTGGGCCTCAGATTCCTCCTCTAGAATGGGAGGGGTTGGCTTTGGGATGGGCCCTGGGGTCCCAGCCCTAATAGGGGCCTTCCCAGCTAACCCCAGGCTATCACACAAAGGGGGGCTGTAGAAGCCAGACTCCTTGCCTAGCTGGTCCTCAGGCCACCCCTCCATCACTGAGTGCCAGGTGGGGCTCAGAGCAGCTGGCTCAGAGCAGCTAACTGGCTCTGTGTTCCTCTAGTACACTTTGTTTTTTGTTTGTTTTGCATTGTTTGAGACAGAGTTTCACTCTGTCGCCCAAGCTGGGGTACAGCCTCCACCTCCCAGGTTCAAGTGATTCTCGTGTTTCAGCCTCCCAAGTAACTGGAATTACAGACATGCAACACCACACCTGACTAATTTTTGTATTTTTAGTAGAAATGGGGTTTCATCATGTTGGCAAGGCTGGTCTTGAACTCCTGACCTCAAGTGATCCACCCACCTCAGCCTCCCAAAGTGCTAGGATTACAGGTGTCAGCCACCACACCCAGCCTCTTCCTGTACACTTTAAAGTTTGCAAAGGTATTCAGGGGGCTTCCCTTGCCATTCTATGATAATCTGTCCTTCTCCTTTTGCCCCAATATCCCCTTCCCCTAGTCTCAAACACCCAGATATACTTTTTTAAAATTTTAATGAAAGTAAACATGGCCCATTCTCAAACCTCCAAACAGAGGCCACAGGTAAAATTCCCTCCCAGCCACCAGCACCACAGGGAGAGTTTCACCTCTTGTTAAGGACACATCTCAGGGCAGCCACTCTGAAAACAGTGCCTAGGAGTCCAGTGGAAGCACCTGCTCATCCAGGGCTCAGTTTGGTCCCCAGCACTGGGCAGGACACCCCCAGACAGATTCTGGAGCCCAGGAGCTGTGACCCCTGAGGAAGAATCAGCCCGAGATCAAAGCCCCATGATGGAACTAAGTCGTTGTGCCTAGGAGGGAGGATGGAGATGCCTGGAGTCATGTGGCCGAGACCCACCTCAAGGAGGGGCCCCAGCCCAGAAGGCTGCTGGCCTGCAGCTCAGCCAGAGAACCTCAGGGTTCCTAAGTCCCTTCTGGCTGCAGGTGAGGCTTGTATCTTTGGGTTCAGCCTGGAGAAGTGGAAGCAGGCGAGCACTCTCAGAGGTGATTGGGATGGTGGTGGGGGTCAGATTCCTAAAGACAAGCTTACCAGGACCTGGGAGGTCATGCCTGGTCTGCAAGGAAGACACTGTGGTTGGATGCAGCTGGACTGCAACAGGTCCACCTGGTGCAAATCCCCTTTTCTTCTCTGAGCTGGAAAGAACATCCCTGGAGCCACTAGATGGCAAACGGGCTAGCTCAGGTTAAAGCCCTCACCACCAGACAGGCAAACGGGCTAGCTCAGATTAAAGCCCTCACCACCAGACAGGCAAACGGGCTAGCTCAGGTTAAAACCCTCACCACCAGACAGGCAAACGGGCTAGCTCAGGTTAAAACCCTCACCACCAGACAGGCAAACGGGTTAGCTCAGGTTAAAACCCTCACCACCAGACAGGCAAACGGGCTAGCTCAGGTTAAAACCCTCACCACCAGACAGGCAAACGGGCTAGCTCAGGTTAAAGCCCTCACCACCAGACTGGCGAATGGGCTAGCTCAGGTTAAAGCTTTCATCACCAGACTGGCGAATGGGCTAGCTCAGGTTAAAGCCCTTGCCATCCGCATGGTACATCCACATGTGGTATAACAATGCCTTCCTTTTGCTCTATACCTGGCATCTATGTGCCCAATTTATAGATTCAGGCTGGCCTGTGCTCAGCTCCCAGCCCCTCTATAAACAAGCTGGCCTCAGGAAGCCTCTTGAACTCTTTGAGACTGCTTCCTCATCTGTGAAATGGGCAGGATAACAGTGCCTGCCCCACAAGACTTGTGAAAGTCAACAAGAGAATGCACACACAATGCTTGGTGGCTTGTGGGCACAGAGGAGGCTACTCTCTTGCTAAAGATTAAATGCACCGTTGCCTTTTGAGGAAGTGCCTCCTTGCCACTGCCATTTCTGCCCCTGTCTCATCCTGCTGGAGACTCAAAATATCTGAGGGGGGCTGGCTGCGGTGGCTCACGCTTGTAATCCCAGCATGAGCCTTTGGGAGGCCGAGGCAGGTGGATCACTTGAGGTCAGGAGTTCGAGACCAGCCTGGCCAACATGGCAAAAACCCATTTCCGCTAAAAATACAAAGATTAGCTGGGCATGGTGGTGCATACTTGTAATCCCAGCTACTCGGGAGGCTGAAGCAAGAGGATCACTTGAACCCAGGAGGCAGAGGTTGCAGTGAGCTGAGATCACACCACTGCACTCCAGCCTGGGCGACAGAGTGAGACTCCATCCCAGAAAAAAAAAAAATCTGAGGGGCCCTCTCATTCCCCCACAGAACCAAGCAAAGCCCTGGTTAGGAGGGCTGGTCACTGTCCCCAGCCTTGGCTCCCTGGAGAGAAGAAACAGTGCCTCCCCAGGTGTCTGAGGAGGGGAAGAGGAGCCTTCCAAGGGAGCATTGGGATGTTCATCTCTTTCCCCTTCCCTGCCTCTCTTTGCTGGGCTAATGTTCATTAAGCCCCTGCAGTAAGCCGTGCATTGTGGGAGAAAGAGGATAAGAATCGTCAGGAAGGATTCAGACCTAGTTGGAGACATTCACCCAGAGAGAGAGAGAGACAAATAACATACCACAAGACAGCCATCCCTCTCTTCAACAAACAAGCACAGCAAAACTCTCCAACCAGCTTCTGCCTTAGGAGTTGAGGATACAAAAATGAATGAGACACTGTCCCTGTCCTCAAAATGTTTACCGTCTAATAATATAATTCCACTCAGCAACTGAGGGCTTCCAGGGGGCTTTGCATGCTTTGTTTCATTTGTAATCCTCACCTACTCTCATGCAGGAGGTCCTAGTATCTCCATTTTGCAGACGAGGAACCTTAGACTCTGGAATGTGTCCACTGTCTGAATAATCACCACTAGGTGTCCAAAGTGCTCTAACTAGAGCCTGCACACGTCGCCTTGGGAGCTTCAGACTGACTTTTCAGAGCAGCTCAGGTTGTGGTCAGGGAAGAACAGTGTCTGAGCTGCTTCTTAAATGACTCAACCTCCAGCAGGCCAGGCAAGGCAAGGAATTCCTGGAACAAGACTAGTATATGCAAAACACCTGGGTATAAAAGAACACAATTAGGGGGCATGAGCTATTTGCTCAATTCTAAAATCTAAGAGGTTTTCAAGGTAATGGTGGGAGACGTAGCTGCGAAGGGAGGCAGAAGCAAGAGCTTTGAACAGAAACCTAAAAAATAGAACTTCTGGAGGCAATAGGGAGCCATTGAAGGTTGTTAAGCAGGGGAGAGAGCATCTCAAAGACCACAGGTCAGTAGAAGTAAACCATATTGTCAGGGCTCTGAGTCATGGGAGAGAAGAACAGGGGTAGGGTGAGCCAACAAGGTTCCTAGAGGCAGGGCACTCCAGTTAGGCCCAACGCTCAGATGAAGGTAGCGTGTTGATAGGAAAAGGCAATGGTCAAATTAAGCCATGGACAAGGCACATGAAACCTGGAACGTTTTAGACTCAGTCTTGAATTTCCCTGCCTCCACCTCAGCATGGGCAAACTAAAAAAGAAACAGCTGAGAAAGTGTCAGTTGTATTAAATCCACTGAATTCCTGTCTCGGGCTCTTGGGCCCTGCCTTTCATGCTATATTTAGATGCTCCAGAATTCTCCTCTGCTCAGGCATGTCCCACACCCGCTCAGAAGAGTGAGCATGTTTCCTGGGCTCCCCCAGCCTTTGCCAACCCCATCAAGCTTCCTGTCTGACCCCAAGACACATTTTCCAACCAGGGTTTGAGGGACTCCACGTGGCCTAGCCCCTTTTCTCCCTGAGATCTGGATTCCACAAAGAACCAGCCAGAATTTGGCATTATTCTCCTCATGAAGAAAAGCAAGCCTCAATTCTTTCTTTGGCTGGGTTTTTCACCATAACTGGTTTTCATTAGCTTTTAAACGGAAAATAAATTTTCCCCAATGGAACATTGCCATTTATTTGCAGAAAGTCATTGTTCATTTCATATTTTTTTATGCTGAATGACCCAAGCCCAAGTCTGCTGAGGCTTTGTCCAGGGACCGCAGGGAGTGTGATTTAGAAACCTTCCTGGCAGGCACCGTTTGAAGAGACAGTGTCCAGTTGCCTCCTATTAAAACTGCAGGGTTGAGAAAACTCACTTTCCCTTCCAGTCCAAGTCCTAGTTCACCTGGCAAAGAAGCAGCTTCTCAAAGTCTCCTCTTCCTCCTAGCCTCTCCTCACTCTGGTGCTAAAAAGAGAAGGAAAGAGTAAACAAAACCAGGAAAGTAATCCAGTTGATAAAACGCCAAGTGAGGTTGTTCTGCAGAGCCAGAGTGGGGCCACCTGGGCACAATTCTCCCACAAAGGAGCCAACTCTACTGAGGCTGAGACCAAGAGCCATCTGGACTCCCAGGCCAGCCCCAGGGCACTGAGCAGCGGGTAGGGATACTTAAGGAGAGGCAAGTCAGGCAAGAAGCAGAAAGACAGGAAATGGAGAGATAGGAAGCAGAGAGACAGGAAGTGGAGGGACAGGAAGTGGAGAATCCAGCAGGGGCCAATGTTGGACAAGACTCCTTTGCCAGCTGCGCTCCCCATGCAACGGGATGAGGAGATTTTAAGCCTCTACCAGAAAAACTCAAGTCTGGAGATAATTTAATGTTTCCTGGGTCTCTGCCAGCCATCTCCAGAGTTTTGTCAAATTTTCCACCTACTTCCTCTGTGTGTGGAAACTCAGCCTCCATTTTAGAAACTCCATTCCCAACAGTGGTTCTGCACCACCACCCATGTTTTTTTTTTTGTTTGTTTGTTTGTTTGTTTTTGGTTATCCTGGAGGTTTTGTGGATTAAGATGTGTGAGATGAGGGGTTTATAGGGACTGGCTGGAGGTATGCCCTCCCTTCCACCCACACACCCACACACCCACACACACACACACACTGTTGTGCAGAAGATGTTTCTTGGGTGGCTGAGCAAAGAATCAGGTATTTGGATGTCCTGATTTGACCCCGAGAAAAATAGCAGCCATCCACAGAGCTCTGAAACATACTTCCCACTGCTTGGAATGGCAGCTCCTCCTCAGAGTAAGTTGGAAATTTTTCTACTTTATTGCATAAATATAGAACCAAATCACACACTATATAAAGTTTTATATAGGAATATATAGATTTTAAAGTTCATGGTCTTCTCCTCTTTCCTTCTAATCCCACCACTCTCAGGATTACTATTTTGATGTGTATCATTGATTTTTTTATTCATGCTTTTTTAATGTAATGCTTATGAATACACATTCCCCTATTGGCTTTTCTCCCCCAGACAAAACTGGGACAAGCAATTAGCTTTCAAAAAATTTAACGATATATCCTGGCCATTGTTCCAGCTCAGGAGATATGGCTCTGACTTTTTTTTAACAGCTGCATAGCATCCTATTGTGTGGATGTGCCATGATTTTATTAGCCAGTCTTCTGTTCATGGACATTCAAATTGTTTCAGGTTTGGGGATTTTTGTTGGTTTGTTGGTGTGTTTTCTACTGTTATAAATGACCCTGTAATAATTACTGTGCATCTCTCCTGCTGTACTGGGAGTTTTATTTTGTAGGACAAAGTTCTAAAAGTGGTCTAAAAGATTTACGCGTCAGAGGAAACCTATGTTCAAATTGCAGTAGACGCTGCCAGATAGCATCTCAGAAAGATCTTGCAATTCACACCCCTTCAGAATAAGTCTTCAACTCCAAAACCAGAGGGTGGTAATTTCTCAGGGAAGGCCTTTTTTGGATTTCACTTTATATTTAGATAAAACATACAAAATCAGTTTATAAACTCTAAAGCATTTACAACTGAGATGTCAGCCAGTGATGATTTACTCCTAAATTCTAAGTAATAGCACTTCCAATCTCCACTCTACAGAATTTCCCTAAGCCATTGCCTCACCCAAGGTTTTGGAAGCTCCTGCTGCAGGGTGAGAAGTGGGGGAGTTGATAGTTTTAAAGTCACTTCTAGCTCCTCACTCTAGCTCCAAGCAGAAGAGAAAGAGATTGTATTTCTCTCCCTCTAATTATTGGAAAAAAAGTCCTAAATTTTGCTCTAATTGGACCAACCTAGGTCGCAGGATTTGAGCCAATGTGAGTATGGCCTACCATGAATAAAGGGAAGAGGTTGAGGGGGATGAGTTCCTGGAGGTGAGCAGGGGCCTGAGATCATTCCATTTGGGTTCTTTTCGTAATCCCACACAGGCTGTTGTGGCCTGTGCCACATTAACCTAGACTTGGGACTGTGCCCTTTTCTATGATACATACACGCACACACCCTCCTCACATACAGTTATTCATAGTGTACAGACTACGGAAACTTTAGGGTACCTGGAAGGACTCACATCTTAGGACACATACAACTTAAAATTCAAAGTTCAATAAACCAGTTTCTAAAAATGCCCCTTCTTAGTCCTTTTAGTGTTGCTATCACAGAATAGCTGAAGATAGGTAATTTATTAAGAAAAGAGGTTTATTTGGCTCACAATTCTGATGGCTGGAAAGTCCAAGATTGGGCTGCTGCATCTGGTGAGGGCCTTAGGTAGCTTCCACTCATGGTGGAAAGAAGAGAAGGAAACGTGCAAAGAGATCACAAGATAAGAAAGAGAATGAAACTGGGGAAGCCAGATTCTTTAACTACTTGCTCTTGCAGGAACTAATCCATTCCTGGAAGACTGAGAACTCACTCACTCCCTCAGGATGGCATTAGTCTGTTCATTAGGGATCCACCCCCATCCTCCATCTCCTACGGCCCCTCCCCAAACATTTCTGAAATGGAAGTTCTAGACTTCTGATCTTAACTAGATCCATCTTTTTTTTTTTTTTTTTTTTTCCTTATACAGAATCTCACTCTGTTGCCCAGGCTGGAGTGCAGTGATGTAATATCGGCTCATTGCAATCTCCACCTCCCAGATTCAAGCAATTATTCTGCCTCAGCCTCCTCAGTAGCTGGGATTAAAATGCCCACCCCCACGCCCAGCTAATTTTTTTGTACTTTTAGTAGAGAAGCGGTTTCACCATGTTGGCCAGGCTGGTCTTGAACTCCTGACCTCAGGTGACCCACCCACATTGGCCTCCCAAAGTGCTGGGATTACAGGTGTGAGCCACCATGACTGGCCTCATCTGTTTCTCTCCCCACAACTCTCTCCTCTCTCTCAGAAGAACAACTACCAATAATGATTATTATTTCCCATCAGGCATGGTGGTTCATGCTTGTAATCCCAGCACTTTGGGAGGCCAAGGTGGGCAGATCACATGAGGTCAGGAGTTCAAGACCAGCCTGGTCAAAATGGTGAAACCCTGACTCTACCAAAAATACAAAAAAAAAAAATAATAATTAACCAGGTGTGGTGGCATGCAACTGTAGTCCCAGCTACTCGGGCAGCCGAGGCAGGAGAATTTCTGGAACCTGAGAGGAGGAGGTTGCAGTGAGCCAAGACCACACCACTGCACTCCAGCCCGGGCAACAGAATGAAACTCCATCTCAAAAAAAAAAAAAAAAATTATTCCCTTTTCTTGCACAGTGAAATTCAGTTCTGCCCAGCCCTTACTCCCAGATTTTGCCAGAGCAAGACAAAAGGGTCTTTCATACAATGGACTCTACTCTCCTTAAAAAGAAGCAGGGGTTGTAAGCAGCAAAAAGTTTTCACTTCTTTCCACACCAAAAAGCTTCATTCATTTAATCCATTCTCCACTCTTAGCACAGTGTTCTTTTAAAAATGTAAATTCGATTATATCACACCCCTGCTCCATCCCCACTGGCTCCTCAAAGCCATTAGAATAGAGTCCAGACCCTACTTTGGCTTTCCAGTCTCCGCCCCAGATGTGGCCCCTGCCCACCTCCAGGAACACACCCCCCTTAACCTCTCCCCTTCATTCATAGTAGGCCATACTCACATTGGCTCAAGTCCTATGACCTAGGTTAGTCCAATTAGAGCAAAAGTCAGGACTTTTGTCCAATAATTAGAGGGAGAGAAATGCAATCTTCTTCTCCTCTGTTTCCCCCAAGATACAAGCAAGGAAATGTGTGGCATCTGGCTACCATGAGCTGAAGACAAAGCCTACATGGGGAAAAGTGCAACACCAGGAGAATGGGAGAGAAATGGAGCCACGCACTGATGCTATTATGAAACATCTCAATCAAACTGCACCTCAAGACCGCCCTGTCACTGCATTTGTCATTTACATGAGCCAATAAACTCTCTCATTTAAGTCAACAGGAGGGGTATTTTCTGTTACTTGCAAGAGAAACATCCCAAATAGTACAAGAAATTGTTCTCTGTTCCATTCGTCTTCAAGGGGGTCAGAATGAGCGGCATCTGGTCCTGTTATCATTAACTATGCAAATATTTCTTCCACTTCACATCACGCTAAACAGAGGCTCATTCTGGGGTTCTTCCCCTCAGCTCCCCAAACCTATCTCAAGGTCCCATTGAATCCTCCTGCCTCACCTCTCCCTGCTCAAAAAAAATGCGTAAGGGCTCAGCCCAAGGAGGAGGAGCCCTCAGATAGCTACAGCCTTGTGTTCCCATGCCCTGCCCTCCACCTACCCCTTGCTGAGGCATACTTGATCTCCTCTCCAAGAGCAGGGGGAACGGGCTTGTGGCAATCACAGTTTTCCAGATCTTTTATTCCATACTTGGATCTTGGCTTTCAATACTCAAAGCCAAACATTTAGTTCTTGTTCTCTTCATTGTGCTCTAATGATCCTCTCTCGAGGTGATGATCCATCTGCCAAATGCAGGGAGCATTACTGATAACAGGAAAAACCAGGAGCAAATGTGGAATGAATGTCTCAGCTCCCCGTCTCTTGTCAGAGACCTCCTCACAATAGCTGACTGCTTTGGGGAATTGATAAGTTCTTGGAGAGGAGGGTGTGAGCTTGGGGAGACACCCTCAGGGGGCCACACGTGAGGAGCAAGAGATAGTTTCTATCCAGCTAACCATTTCTCTGACATTGAAAAGAGGTGACAGCTGAGAGCAAAAGCGGGGTTGCTTGGGATAATAAAGAAGTTTCTAGAGATTGTAGATTCAAAGAGAGAGGAAAGGTGAAGCAGGAAACGGAAACTTTGAGGAAAGAATAAAGGCATTTCAAGGGCTATCTCTGGTGTTTTGCTGTGTTGTGCCATCTTTCACTGAGGCCACTGCAGCAGCATCCCCACTGATCTCCCACTGTGTCCCCCACCAATGCGTCCTCCACACACTGACAGAATGACCTTCCTGAGATGCAAATCTGGCTGTCCTCTTTCTGCCTAAAATCTTCAGTGGCTCCCCATTGCCCTCAGAAAAAAGTCCAGTCTCTCCAAGTAGCCGTGAGCCTGTCTGTGATGTGACTCCTCACCTTCCACTTTACACTTGGCAAATTGAGCTCCTGCCATCTCCTCACCCACCTGTGGCCTCCTCTCCCTCACTGCAGGGTTCTGGCAACCATGGACCATGCACGGAAGGCCCCTGCCTTCTCCTCCACACATTTTTTTTAAATCCTCACAACCACCCCAATGAGGGGATCTGTATCCTCATTGTAGAGATGAAGAAACTAAGGCTCAAAGCATTTAAGTCCTATGCAAAGGCCACATAGCTTCAAAAGCAGAGGACCCAGGTTTTAAAACTAGGCCTGTCCAAGGTCTGTGATCTTTCCAACATGCCAATGCCAACAGGACTGGCCATCACAACACAAGTGACATGGAGGAAGAGAATGGTGACACATCTTTACAAGACAAGAGCTCTCAGCTCTGGTATTGCATCGTCCCCTGGGACCCTGAGGCTAGGTAGTTTTGCAGGTGGGAGGGAGTCAAGAAAGATCTAGGAAGACAAATACTGTCTATTTCTACTTACACGAGGTAAGCGAAATCCACAGACAGAAAATAGAATGCTGGTTGCCAGGGGCTGGAGGTGAGGAGAAGGAGGAGTTACCATTTAATGGCAAAGAGTTTCAGTTTTGCAAGAAGAAATTTCTGGAGATGGTGGTGTTCATGGTTGCACAACAGTGTGAAGATACACAATGCCACTGATCTCCACACTTAAAAATGGTTAGGATAGTAAATTTTATAATAGGTGTATTTTGCCACAATCACAAATAAATTTTTTAAATTGCACAATGAAAATCACAGGGTTCATAGGAATAATAGAGTTGACCCATAACATTCAAAGACTGTCATTTACATATTTTGAAAAGATAGGAATCTAATAATAACGATAGCACAATTTTGCACATGTTCAGTGGTGAGAGAGTATATTAGTATCACAATGCATATGACACTTTATCTTGAAGAAAGAAAGAAAAAATCTGGAACAGGTTTCTCAAACTTATTGGTCTCAATACCTCTTTATACTCTTAAAACATAATTAAGAACTCCAAAGAGCTCATATTTATGTGGTTTATAGCTATCGATATTTTCCATATGCTAAATAAAAACTGAGAAATGTTTAACCAACAAGAATACACAGGTGCAACTTCCATCTGTCACCAGAGTGATGACATCATCCCATGTCACATAGGCTCCAAAAACCTCCACTGCACACTTGTGACAAAATGAAAGGGAAAAGGGCAAACAACATCATCATATGCTTTCTTTTTTTTTTTTTTTTTGAGACGGAGTTTCACTCTCATCGTCGCCCAGGCTGGAGTGCAGTGGTGCAATCTCAGATCACTGCAACCTCCACCTCTCGGGTTCAAGCTATTCTCCTGCCTCACCCTCCCGAGTAGCTGGGATTACAGGCATGCGCCACCACACCCGGCTAATTTTTTGTATTTTTAGTAGAGATGGGGTTTCATCATGTTGGCCAGGCTGGTCTCAAACTCCTGATCTCAAGTGATCCTCCCGCCTCAGCCTCCCAAAGTGCTGGGATTACAGACGTGAGCCACCGCACTCGGCAACATCATTATATTCTTATGAAAATAGTTTTGACTTTACAGATCTGAAGGGCTCCAAAGAACTTCCGCACATTTCCAGAATACACTCGGAGGAGCTAAGGAAAGGCTGATGCACTGCAGAGAGAACAGCCCGAGAGACCCCGCCATGCCCGCCTGACCTGTGTACAGTGTCCTCCGCAGCTTAGCGCTGGCCCCAAAGCTGCCCACACTCCACCACTCCCTGGGGCCATGGCTCCAGGACCTCCCCAGGGACCTGGACAGCAGGGAGGCCCTCTGGGTTATTCCCAAACTTGAAGCAGGCAGAAGCAGTTGTTTGAAAGCAGCTTTGCTGTGTCTGCCAAGCCAGGAAAGTCAAAGCCCTGCCCTGCAATGTTGCTGCAGATCCTCCATGAGTGGCAGCCAATTTTTAATAAGGCTTATTTAAAAACAAAAACAAATCAGCTTATTTACAGTGTGAAATGAGTTGTGTTCGGCCCTAATCCCCTGTGGTCAGTCAGCACTCAGCACTTATGCCAGCCATCCTGGTCCCTGCAGACCGCCTTAGTGAAGGTTATGTCCCCTTTCTAATGACGAGAGGCAGAAATCCAGTAATGCATTCAGTGCAGTGAAAACTTAATCCCAAATATCATTTTTACTCATATGAGGAAAGTTAACCCACTGAAGATTCAATTCGACAAACATTGTCTCCGAATTGAGGTCATCCATTTACTTAATTGTAACATTGTTGCCTCTCACATGAGCTTCCAACCAAGACTCAGGTCAGGACTCTCTGGTGGGTTATATTCATCAGATCTGCGGCTCCCTCCTGGTCAGTGAAGCCAGGAGGGAGCAGGGATTGGCGGTGTTCCCTCCCATCTATGCCCAGCGGAGCTTCCAGAACACTTGGGTATTTAAGGGTGAGGAGAGGCCACAGGCGTGGGGGCATCAGATCCATGCCCCTTTGGGAGCCCTGGGACACCAGAGGAGCCTCTTACGCAGGGAGGCTCCAGGACCTCGTGGGAGAAAGGGTGGAAAGGTTGTGAGCCTGAGAGGAGGGCCCCCAGGTGACTACTCCAGGGCACCCAATTAGTCAGGGTTCTCCAGAGAAGCAGCACCAAAAGGATGTAAACATATAGAAAAGAGCCCAGGTGCTGTGGCTCATGCCTGTAATCCCAGCACTTTGGGAAGCCGAGGCGGGTGGATCACTTGAGGTCAGGAGTTCGAGACCAGCTTGGTCAACATGGTAAAACCCTGTCTCTCCTAAAAATACAAAAAGTAGCCGAGTGTGGTGGCAGGCACCTGTAATCCCAGCTATTGGGGAGGCTGGGCAGAAGAATTGCTTGAACCTGGGAGATGGAGGTTGCAGTGATCTGAGATCGCACCACTGGACTCCATCCTGGGTGACAGAGGGAGACTCTGTCTTAAAAAAAAATAAAAATAAACATATAGAAGAGAGGTTTAGATACTGGCCCCAAAATAATGGACGCTAAGAAGTCCCAGGAAAGCCAAGAGTGTTGTTCCAGTCCAAAGGCCAGCAGGCTGGAGGATGCCCAGGAAAAGCCAATGTTTCAGTTCTAGTCTGAAAGCAGGAAAATGCCGCTGCCCCCGTTCGAAGGCAGTGAGGCAGGAGGGATTCTCTCTTTCTTGGAGAAGCAGCAGACTTTTTGTTCTAGTCAGGCCTTCAACTGATTGGCTGAAGCCCACCCACATTAGGGAGGGTCATCTGCTGTCCTCAGTCCCCCCATTCAAATGTTCATGTCCCGTAGAAACACCTCCACAGACACACCCAGAACAATGTCCACCAAATATCAGAGTAGCCCATGGCTCGGTCAAGTTGACATATAAAATTAATCATCCCAAGTACGCAAAGAAAAGGGAGACAAAGATTATCTCCAAATCAGGAGGGAAAGAGTGGCACTCACCCCGAAGCAAGGGAGAGCTGAGAACCGGGTGCCCCACCGCAGGCTGGTGGTAGTACCCAGGACTTGGGGACTTTCCTTTGTGAGATCTTCCTGAGTCCTGCAGTAGCAGGGACCATGACATGTAGAGAAGTTAACTCTGGCGGGTCTGCAGGCCCTGGGAGGTGACCATTCATAGAGCAGACATTTGAGCAACAGTTTCCATTGCCAACCCTGAGACCAAGCAGGGCCTGCCTCCAGCAGCAGGGACTTTCAAGACAAGGCCACATTTTAGACCAACAACACTCCTGATGACACTTCTATGGCATAAATGATTAATGCTGAGTCTCTAAACAACCAACAATAAGAGAAGAGGACATTGACCAAGGAGAAAAGGAAGGAACGAGAATTCAGAGAACCTGGCCCAGAGCCTGTACAAGGCAACACCTGTGAAATGGTTTGGCTCTGTGTCCCCACCCAAATCTCACCTCAAATTGTAATTTCCATGAGTTGAGGGAGGGACCTGTAATCCCCACGTGTTGAGGGAGAGAGGTGATTGGCTCATGGAGGTGGTTTCCCCCATGCTGTTTTGTGACGGTGAGTTTTCACAAGATCTGATGGTTTTATAAGGCAATTTTCCCTGCTCTCTTACACTGTCTCACCTGGTGCCATCTAAGACATGTCTGCTTCCCCTTCCACCATGATTATAAGTTTCCTGAGGCCTCCCCAGCCATGCAGAACTGTAAGTCAATTAAACTTCTTTTCTTTATAAATTACCCAGTCTCAGGCAGTTCTTTATAGCAGTGTGAAAATGAACTAATATTAATGCAACCTACAAGCATCATCTCATTTAACAGAAAAGAAAACCCAGAAAGGTCATGGTGGCCTTTCTGTAACTAGTCATAAGTAATTATGATTTCATAATCAACAGAATCAAGTGCCTATGATAGGCCTGCCCCTGTGCTTTATGGTATGAATTCTTTTAATCTCTGAAAGAGGGGAACCATTATCCTTCCCATTTTATAGATGGAGAAAGTGAGGCACACAGAAGTGAACTATGTTGCCTGGGGTCAGAGAGCTTCTAAAGGGTAAAGCTGGGATTTGCCTCCAAACAGTCAACTCCATTGTGCCACCTCCTTTGATAAGTGGGTCCCCTACTGGGGTCCCCCAGGTCTGGGTTACACACTGGCCTAAGGCATGACTGAGTGGCGTGAAAGCAGGCTTCCTGCTGGCTGAGAAAGCACACCATCCTTCCACCTGATTCTCTCTGGCTCTCGCATTCCTCTTGCCACGGACACAGGCAGCCTCTGAAAGGGGAAACAGCAAATGGGGGAAAAACAGGCAGACACCTAGAGCGAGGCTAGGGAGAAGGTGGCAGCTATAAGGACAGAGTGTAGGTGCCCTGGCCTGTAGGGAGAGCTGACAGGTGGGAACTGGGTGCCTTTCCACTGTGTTGGGGTTCTTATCTGAGGGTTCTTTAGCTTCCCATCCCCACTCCAGGCTCTCCCCTATTGCATTTGTAAACCCTATGGTGACAGTGACAGGGACTCTGTATCCTCTCCACACTCAGTAGACAGTCCATCAACCCAGCAGACCCCCAATCCAAACAGCCTTCTCAAGCCAGCCTTGGGCTTTTCTTTTTCCCTGAGGGAAAGAGCTAAGTCTGCCTTTCCAGTCCAGAACAAGCTCTGAATTTTAATTCTGGATTGAATTTCATGTGGATTGAGCCCAGAGCTATTCGGAGACGGATTAGCAGCCCTGACATTCAGCCTCTAGTCTTTGGGAAAAGCGACCTAAATCAGCACCCATCAAACCCAGCTCACATGGAATTCTCCCTGTGGCTCTGATAAGACTTTTGGGGAAGCTTCTGGCGGGCAGTTCACCACCTTTTCAGAAATACGCCGCCCACGCAGCCAGACCCATCAACACAGTGGGGAGGCAATGAGAGAGGAAGGGCACAGAAGAGCTAAGAGCTAAGATACCTGCAGCCACAACTGCCTTAGATGGGAGGCTTCTCTCCTCGGCCCTTGCTAGGCACCAACATATATATGCCGAAGCTAGGAACCTGGAAAATCGGGGCTTGGATTAGCCAGGGTTCTCCCGAGAAACACAACCAACAGGAGATATTTGCATATACACAGAGGGAGAGAAAGAGAGATGATAAGGAATTGACTCATGTGACTCTGGACGCTGAGAGGTCCCAAGATCTGCAATCAACAAGCCGGAGCCCAGGTGTAGACCCAGCCAGAGTTCAAAGGCCTGAGAACCAGGGAAGCTGATGGTGTAGAAAGTTCCAGTCCAAAAGCCAGCAGACTTGAGACCCAAGAAGAGCTGATGTTTTCGTGTAAAGGCAGGAAAAGTCCCATGTCCGAGCTCAAAGCAGTCAGACAGACCCTCTTTCTCTTGAGAGGGTCAGCCTTTTGTTCTATTCAGGCCTTCACCTGATTGGATGAGGCCCACCCACATCAAGGCCACTTGATTTCCTGAGTCTGCTGCCTTACATGTCCCTCTCATCCAAAATACCCTCACACAAACACCCAGGATAATGTTTGACCAAGTATCTGAGCACCCTGTGGCCCTGTCAGGTTGACAGCCATCAGGCCGGGCACAGTGGCTCACACCTGTAATCCCAGCACTTTGGGAGGCTGAGGCAGGCGAATCACCTGAGGTCAGGAGTTCGAGACCAGCCTGGCCAACATGGCAAAACCCCATCTCTGCTAAAAATATACCAATTAGCCAGGCGTGGTGGCACATGCCTGTAATCCCAGCTATTTGGGAGGCTGAGGCAGAAGAATTGCTTGAACTCAGGCAAGAGAGTTTGTAGTGAGCTGAGACTGTGCCACTGCACTCCAGCCTGGGCAACAGAGTGAGACTCTGTCTCAAAAAAGAAAAAAAAGAAGAAGAAGAAGAAATCAGCCATCACAGGGCTTGAGATGGAAAAAGAAGGGACAATGGGCCACTTAGCATAAAAACACATAAGTGCTACGCAAGAGAGAGCCACAGACAAAGGCCTGATTGTCTTGCCAGTGCCCCAGCCTGAGGCCAAAGCAGGTGCCCAGGCAGGTGTCCCTGAGTGACTACAAAGTAAGAAGGCCCCATGGAGAGGGCTCCCAGGAGCACCCCAGGGTGACAGGATGTGCGAGGTATTTACAACCTGGGCAGTAATTAATTCATTAGCATATCAATCAGAATTTTAAAGGATCTTGCCTCCTATACTCTAAATGAAACTATATGCTGAAACTGCTTGTTAGTGATAAACACTGCAGCACAAATTATTCATTGAATCCTTGTAATAATTACCAACTGATATGTGGAAGTTTCCTGTCTGATCCATGGCTGGCTACGGGGACTGCCTCAAACTCTTCCAAGGACATTCCCAGTAGAATGATGGTCACTAGGTCCCTGGCACCTGGTGCTCTGTTGCAGCCAGAGCTGCACAGTGCCTTGTCCACACATCTTGCCTGGGAACACACACCTACCACATGGTCTGGACACAGAAAGCCTCTGGCACAGTGGCCACCTGCTCCACCTCCTGCTGTGTCGCACCCACCAATGCTGGCTACCCTGGAGTGATGGGCAGTCATGGCATTTACCCTCACTGCCTCTGCCCACATGGCACCTCCCACAGCTGCCAGCATCCTCTCCAGCACCACTCTCAGGCCTGGTGACCTCCACGGGGCTGCCGTGGGCAATGTTATTTGGTGGTTGATAGTCTCATTAAGTCATACATTTTGCTCCCTGGTATAAGAGGGTTTCAATCTTCTAATCACAATGAAGCCTTAATAGTATGTTCTCATTGAACAGCAGCCCTGAGTCTGAGGGGGTGAGCAGTAATAGGAAGGCAGGGAGACAGAAAGGGCCCAAAGCAGAGGGTTTTTCCTACTGGCTGGAGAGCAGCAGCTAAGTGGAGCAGCCCCACGAGGCTAGAACCAAGGCCTCTCATGCCCACTGAGGAGATTGGGAATGAGCTGCCAAGAGAAGCTAGGAGCACAGATCTGTTTTGAACATCTTCTACACTCTGTGTTCTTAACCACCCAATGGTAAGAATTAAAGATATATGTATACCATGGACTAGGCAAGCACCTGTGGAAGGTGTTTCATAACATTTTGCTTTAAATTTAGTTTTTAAAAACTCTTTAAAGGATATATTCTTATCTCATATTTCATCAGGATGGTGAAGCTCAGAGAGTTTGAATTGGTCCATTCATTCATCCAACCAGAACATGCCAGGCACTGTGCCAAGCACTGGTGATAACTAACCTCAAAAGATGTGGGCCCTGTGCAGTCTGCTGAGCAAGTCTGGCACTAAGGAAACCAGCCCACAAACAAATATGCAATTATCCATCACCATGAAACACAGTAAAGAAAGGTCCAGGGGTGCCATGACATGGGGGTCTACTGCGGGTAGGGACTCAAGGAAAGCTTCCTTCTGGGGGAGCCTACAATCACCCAGTTCCAAAACCAGACACAAGCCCAAGGTCTTGCCCTTTCTCCCATGCCAACTAGTGCCCCTTACTATGCAAAGGAGAATTGAATAGGGGAACTCATCAATTTCCCCTTCGATGTTCAGTCTACATGTCTTGGATGTACCTTGAGCCACTACAGCCCAAAGTTCTCACTTCTACATCCCCACTTCCACATTCCCACTTCCAAATCTCCCTCCCTCCATCCATGTATGAGGTTGTGACAAGTCACACATGAGAAGTTGTTGATGGGACCATTTAGAAAATGTTGAATGACAGCAAGATGCTTTGAGGCCCAGATTCCTTTCCTGACTTTGCTACTTGCCAAGAATGAGACTGAGACATGTGGCTTTACACAAACTGTAAGAAGTCATGCAATGATCATAGTTGCCATTTCCTAAGCACCTACCACATTCCAGAAGCTGACATGCTTTGAATGAGGTATCTGTGGTTGATTGAATTATTAGTCCTGATTCCTCACTCCTCCGTGCATCCATGCTCTTGCTGTGGCCTACCTGTGGTCATAGTGTACTTCCCCACCCCTGGTTTTGGGCTCAGCCGTGTGACTTGCTTTAGCCAATAGGATGTGGCTAAATAAGATGCAAGCAGGGGCTTGAAATGTGCTTCAGCAGTGGAGTTTGCTCTCTTCTTGTGTCTTGCCATTGCTATAAGAAGATATTCCCCCATGCAGCTGCTGCCACCTTGGCCTGGCTCAGAGTGAGATTCATGGGGCAGCCACGAATCTGCCTGAGCCAGCCAGACTTGCCGCTGGAAACAGATTTGGTCCTAGCCAAACCTCAAAACATGAGAAATAAATACTCATTGCTGTCTGCCTCTGAAAGGTGAAGACTGGTTGTTACACAGCAGTAGCTAGCTGATACACTTTCAAACCTTAGAACTCTAAGAGGCAAGTATTATTTCTCCCATTTTACAGATGGAAAAAACAGAATTGAGGTTTCTACATAGGCTTGTGTCATAAAATTAGTAACTGGCAGAATTGGGATTTACCTCTAGGACTTTCTGGGGCTATAGTCCAAAATGTAAGTATTGGTGCTGCTCCTGCAAAACCCTGCATTGATGCATACCTGTGATGATGTAACTTTGGATGTGATACAATTGGCAGCAGACCTCTAGAGCCCAGAGCTGCCCAGCTACAAGGTTCACCCAGTCATCCTCAACACTTCTCAAGAATGCCACCTCACATTTAATGTGTGTTAATTTTTAGTCCCCATTTAATAGCATTACAGTAGATCTTACTGTATTACAATCAGTTAGAAAGCAAGAGTAACTTTTAGAATAAAATGTCAGCACATGTTGGGAAAGAGAATGAAGGAAATGGTTTATATATGAGAAGGTAAACATCCCCAAAAGAAAAAGGAGAAATGATTATTATTCTTCAATTCAAGGGGCTGGTGTGCAGCTCTCACTCCAGCAGGAGATCAGTGAGGAGAATCTTGCAGTTAATCAGCCCAGAGCCAGTCTCCAGTTAACTCGGCTCCCCATTTCTTCTCCAGCCTGAGCAGGGGCCCTAAATGAACCAGAGGAAGAAGCAACCAGCAGGACGAAGGTCCCCAGATCCTTGCAGCCTCAGCCACCGGGGGGGGGGGTGCCCCACTATTAGGGCTCCTTGTTGCCCTGCCCCTGGGCTCTGCCACACACAGTTGGGCAGAGGGGCTGTTGCCACTCCATCCAGGCCTGCTGCAGCCCCAAGGAGGAAGAACCGCAGAGCTGTGTCAAGGCTAGAGAGATTATGGGGAAGTTTTGGCTTTAATAGAGGCCACATCCAGGGAGAGCAGGTGGGCGGGGGAACAATGGGAATTGGAATCTGAGATTGAAGGGTTTGGGGTCAAGGTTTGGGCTTCCATCTTTTACTCGTGACCTGAAAGCCAGGAGGGGGTGTGAGTTGCATGTCAGAGGCTTAGTTCTCAAGGAAGGCCTGGGGGACAGGGGATCAGATGCCCTTGGTAGGTGTCAGGCCGTCTCTGCAGGCAGATAGCCTCTGCCTCCTACACCCCACAAGCTCGGTAGTGGAGACTTGAGGAAAATAAAGGACAACCATGCGGATCACCAAAATACATCTCAACTGGCCCCATGCTTGCTGTCTCCCCAGACTTGGCCCCGGGAGCCAGCTCTGCCAGGGGCAGGGTGCGCCTTTCCCGGCGTCAGCATTTGGGTCAGGGCTTTGCTATGTGTTTGTTTCTGGGCAGGCTGACTTAAGCAGTGACTAAGCTTGAAAGTTATAAAACTTGATAATAAACCTGTCAGTGAGGCTGTCAGCCGGGCCTGGATGTAGAACCTGGGTGTCTTCTGTGGCCAGGCAAGGCCTCTTGCTTCCAGCTCCTTTGAGGGTCCTAGGCAGCCCCTGCCTGAAATCTGCATAGCTCCCCAGGTCCTTTCTGCTGGGCTGGGAGCGTCCAGCTCTACCGCAGTTTCAACAGCAGGGCTGAGCCTGTGTAGTAAGAGGGGCCAAGATCAGTGTGACCTGATGAATTTCACTCAGGCATTCTCTGAAGCCCTTTTTGAATCTATGGGCAAGAAGCCCTTGGATTTAATGAAGGGGATGGTCTCTCTGGGGATCTACCTCCCAAGGATGCTATTTACACAGAGCGGCCACATAACCCAGAGTCTGAAGAGACTCATCCCATCTCAGCTCAGTCCTGTGACTTGGGCAGGAAGCATCATCTCTCTGAGCCTCAATTTTCCTTAGCTATAAAATGGGAAGGACAACATCATTTGTCCTGCCTGCCCCACAGGCATCGGGCAGGGCTCAAATGGAATACTGTACTCAGAGGATTTGGAAAAGTCCAAAGTGACACATAACAATGAAGAATAGCAAGTCTTGAGTTCAACCCAATGACCTTTACCAAGTGCCGGCTTTGTGCCAGGCAATGCCTGGGCACCAGAGATGCAGAGGTGAGTGAGAGAGAGACAGTTTCTGCCTTCTCTGGGCTCAGCACTCTGCAGGATGCTTGGAGGAGGCAAAAATATATATCAATAGTAACACTAACCAGCATTAATAATAGCTTCACTCACTGAGTGCCTACTATGGCCCAAGCTTGAACTAAGTGCTTTACACACATTAAATCTTTTAAATAGCTAGGTGAGGTGGGCATTGTTATTTCCATGAGACTCAGTGGGATGAAGTCATTTACCCATGGTCACTCAGCTGAGAAGCACAGGTCATCTGATTTCAAAACCTCTCCTCTCCAGGAGTCCACCTTCTACATTTTCTAGCAAGCTCATGTTTTATGTCTGTTTGTTTTGTTGGATTTTTGTGAGTTTCTTGAGACAGGGTCTTGCTCTGTCACCCAGGCTAGAGTGCAGTGGCACAATCTCAGTTCATTGCAACCTCTGCCTCCTAGGCTCAAGCAATCCTCCTGCCTCAGCCTCCCAAGTAGCTGGGAACACAGGCACATGCCACCACGCCAGGCTTTTTTTTTTTTTCTTTTTTTTTTTTAAGTAGAGACAGGGTTTCACCATGTTGCCCAGGCTCATCTCAAACCCCTGGACTCAAGTGGTCCTCCTGCCTCAGCCTCCCAAAGTACTGGGATTACAGGCATTAGCCACTGCGCCTGGCCTCATTAAGGGAGGAGACCACCCCTCATATTGTCTTATGCCCAATTTCTGCCTCCAAAGAAAGAAGAAGTAAAAACTAAAAGGCAGAAATGAAATCCACAAGCAGACAGCCCAGTGCCATACCCTGGGCCTGGTAATTAAAGATCGACCCAGACCTAATCAGTTATTTGCATAAAAAAAAGCACTGTGAAGATCCCTGTCCTGTTATGCTCCATTCTAATTACCAGTGCATACAGCCCCCAGTCACTTTCCTCCTGCTTGCTCAATCGATCATGACCCTCTCACGCGGACCCCCTTAGAGTTGTGAGCCCTTAAAAGGGATAGGAATTGCTCACCTGGGGAGCTCGATTGTTGGAGATGTGAGTCTTGCTGAAGCTCCTGGCCGAATAAAGCCCTTCCTTCTTTAACTCAGTGTCTGAGGGGTTTTGTCTGACGCTTGCCCTGCTACACTACAATCCTCCTGCCTCAGCCTCCCAAATAGCTGGGACTATAGGCATGTGCCACCACGCCAGGCTTTTTTTTTTTTTTTTAAGTAGAGACAGGGTTTCACCATGTTACCCAGGCTCATCTCAAACTCCTGGGCTCAAGTGGTCCTCCTGCCTCATCCTCCCAAAGTACTGGGATTACAGGCATGAGCCACTGCGCCTGGCCTCATGTTTTATATAAGGTTTCCTTTTGCAACCTTTAGCAGCAGAACTAAAGAGCTCTGTGCTTTGTTATATCAGTAGTTAAAGGAGATGTGTGTACAAGCATCATCTTTGCTGTTGCGTGTCCTTGTGCATATCACACCACCAGCAGTAGGAGGAAAACCCTCTTGGGCATTTCCCCCCCAGCCAGCTCTTTGAACTTGGACACGTCATGATGTTCTCTGCTCTCCGGCTCACTCATCCTTACAGAGAAGGACTTGGATAAGGCAATCCCCAGAGGGACTTCCCTGCTCTGAAAACCTGTGCCACTCTACGTCAACATCTCCCATTTGGACAAAGAGGGGGAAGGCTTTGCAGTACTTGTCCCAGCTCAGCTTCAAATAGGCTGTGTGACTTTGGGAGAGTCACTTAACCCATCTGGGCTCCAATTTCCCCATCTGTGAACTGGGAACAAAATGTTATTACTCTCCCCACCTCACAGGCTTATAGTGAGGATCAAATCAGACAGAGGCCATGAAAACAGTTTGAAACTTCTCTAACGATGTGGGGATGAGGTATGACTACTACCTCACTAGTTATCACTGACAGACATGGAAAGATGGCCCCAGAAGGTGACTAGAAGGAAGGCAGAGAGCCCTACCTGGTGACCTCTGCTTCCCTCTACACAGAGCTCCACTGTGTGGCGGCCAAACTTCCCTCTGTCAAACATCAGGACTCTACTGGAAGTTGTTCCTATTATATCATTAGTTGTTTTCATTACTCTAATAGCTGACAATCATTTCATGCTTATTCTGTGTCAGGCACTCAGCCAAACGTTCTGTGTTGCTACAGCCGTTCAGGGTCAAATCAAACAAATCCTAGTCATTGAAACGTTCTCTTTTTTAGTCAAAATAGGTCAAAAGAGTTTATGGTAGGTGTCAAGGTTAAGAACATAAGGCAGACAAACAGGGCTCCAATCCAGTCTAAGCTGTTAGTAGCCAACATGACCTTACACATCATAACTTTCTAAGCCTCAGCTTCCCCATCTGAAAAATGAATGAGAAAACACCACTGATCTCGAAGAGATGCTGTGAGCATTTCACTAGGTCGTGCTTGTTCCAGGTGTTAGGAAAAGGGAGCTCCATGGGAGTAGACACGGGTCGAGGACCCACATGCTGCTGGCAGGGGACAAGGCAGGGCTCGGGGGTGTGATGCGCAGAGTAAGGCAAGGTGGTGATGGGGCAGCTAGGGGCAGAATAAGCCCTAAACCCCATTGGCTCAGGAAACACAGGAGGGTTGGGCAGGCTGGACGGGAGTCTCCCTTCCCCCAGGAAGCCCTGCAGACGACCAGGAGTTTCCTCTGCAGACATATTGTCCCAGCCCATCTTCCTGTTCTCCCTCCCTCTCACCTCCTCCCTCTCTTCTCTCCAAACTCCTGGATCAGGGGGAATCTTAGGATTCCAACAAACCTGCCTCGACGATGTCATATCAGGCTGCCCTGCCCCAGGGAAGAAAGGGCCGTGACCAGGACCGCCATCAGTGAGGGAGGAACCAGAACACAGCTGCTGATGGAAAAACACAGAACTTCTGGGAGGAGGAGGCCAGAGGGCGGCCCTGTGAGTGAGGCTGCTCCTCTCCAAGAGGCCATGGCAGTTGCAGCTCCCGCCCTTCAAAACCAAGGGACATGGAATTGGCTCTGTGTCCTCAGTCAGCCAGAGGGGTGGGGGGCCAGGCCTGAGGAGCTGATTCAGGAAATCTAAAGTTGGGCCTGGGGGCATGTATTAACACAGTGCCCAGGTTGTGTGTTTGGCGTTTGCCACATGGCTTCCAGAAGTAAGCTGGGGCATGGAGGAAGTTATTGAAACCCACAAGTCTTAGACTTTGGAAAATGACCTCATTTAGTGCTCTTTTGCCCGTAATTACTTTGGTCTCCTTTCTTCTGCTCAATGGACCTGAGACAATAGCCATCAGAGTGAGGGAACCCAGGGTGACATTGCAGCACCTTCTCCATCCAGAGCTGCCAGCAGGGCTCAGGGACCAGGGAGAGGCAGGTGGCTCCTTCCAGCTCATCTACATACAATGAGCTCGTAAATCAGCTGGGCCATTCTTCTCCCTGCCTAGCTGGCCTCTGTGCCCTGGGTGACTTGTCTGCTGGCCCCAGGCTGGCCTGTACTCAGTAAGGCAAGCTTGGCATGGGGCCTGGGAGCCTTGGCCCGTCCATCCTAGAGGTGGCCCCATGGCTGGAGTGCCCTCCTGCTCACATGGACCTGTCTCCCCACACAGGTGAGCAGCTTGCCTTTCAAGCCGGCATTCAGAAGTGGTCACAGCATTCCCCAGCCCAACCTTCTACTTATTCAAAAACAAAGAGACTAGCCCACGCTAGGCATCCTTTTCCTGCTGTGGAACCACGGGCAAGTTCTCCCACTGAGCTGGTGTTCGCTGTGACATGGGGAGAAAAGTGATTTCTGCTTTGAGGGTTTTTTGTGAAGATTAAATGAGAAGATGCTGCATGGTGACGTCTTTGTCCCCTTGGTGTCTCATGGCGTCCCCTTTCCTCCTGGTCCTTCCTGCCTCCTCCCCTCCTGAATTGTTTCTAGATTCCACGGGAGGAGGCTGCCCTCAGCCCTCCCAGCAGGGCTAAGCCCCTGCTCCAGGAGCTGCTTCCACTTCTTAGAGGGCTCTGTGCCCAGCAGAGGTTGGCTTGTTTTTACCTGTTGGAATCAGAGGATGGCAGGGATTGGGAAGATTCGCTTCCTCTGGAGTATGGCCCCCAGAAAGGTGGAGAGACTATCCCACAACACAGACATTTCAGATCTGGCACTAAACAGATGTCTAGGAAACACGTCATTCAGTCAGTCTGCAAACTCTGAATGGGCCCCTGCTGGTCAGAAGGCTCAAGGAATATAGAGATAAGTCTTTTCCTCAAGGAACTCTTCAGGGCCAGAGGAGACACATCCCTGGAGCCCCATAATAAAAGGCTGCAACTGCAGGGATTTGGGACTTCAAACTCACTGTGCCAAAGGGAAAGTTAAGCTTGGGAAGTGAGTCACCAATACTGCCTTCCTTTTGTTCCCAAACAGATGGCTATAATTTCACAACCTGAGGCCATAGCCTCATTTCCTCTACTCCCTCCTCTCACACATTTACTTTATTTATTTATTTATTTAAGACAGAGTCTCACTCCCTTGCCCAGGCTTGAGTACAGTGGCACGATCTCGGCTTACTGCAACCTCTGTCTCCTGGGTTCAAGTGATTCTCATGCCTCAGCCTCCCGAGTAGCTGGGATTACAGGTGTGTGCCACCACACCTGGCTAATTTTTGTATTTTTAGTAAAGACAGGATTTCGTCATGTTGGCCAGGCTGGTCTGGAATCCTCAGGTGATCCACCTGCCTCAGCCTTCCGAAGTGCTGGGATTACAGGCGTGAGCCACTGGGCCCTGCCCATGTTTATCTTATGTGAAATGTAGATTTACTGAGCCCAAGACAATGCATAATTGACTTTTTCCCTCTTTTCACATGTAAAATGTGATTTATTGAGGCTCATAAGAGCCTCACAAGGATATATCTGTCTGCCTAACTGCCCACCTTCCCTCCCTTCCCCACCCCCTCCTGCTTGCTCATTCTCCTTTAAATATGAAGTTCCCAAAAAACATAGGTCACAGATGCTCCTGTGATTTGTTTTCCCACCCCCAGCTCTCCGTGGATCCTTAATCTTGGCTAAATAAACCTCTAACCAATTGAGACACCAGCCTTTGTCACTTTTGGGTTTACAGAAGTCTTCACGGGTGCGGTTGGGACCGAAAGGTGGGAGTGGGTATCCCCTCATGGGGTAGAAGGCCAGGACTGGCTTCCTGGATAGAAGCCCTCATTTTAAGAACTGGAAGATGAGTTCAGGGTGAGGAAGCAGTGCCAGCAACTGCACAGAGGCACGATGCACATTTGGGAAACCACAGGGTATTCTGTGTGGCAGAGCAGAGGGGCAGGCAGATGGGAAACTAGCCAGAGCACTCAGGGGAGCAGATTCCAGAGGACTTGTGGGTACTCTGACCCGTGGGGAGGCCAGGACTCAGGGACAGGACATGATTGGACTCATCGCTCGTGCAGCACAAACCAGAGGGGAGGCTGAGGCCCCGAGGCTAGAGCACAGCAGCTGGAGCAGGCCTGGCCTGGAAAGTCACTGTGTTCAGCTGCCTGTTTGCATGTCACTTGTTCCAGGGTAAAAATCTACTTATCAAGGAGTAGAGACCAATTAATACTTCTTACAGTATTGCAAGAGAACCTTAAAGGACCACCCCCACACCCTCCCCCTGGCACAAACATCTACACACACAGGCACACTCATGCACTTATGCACAGAGCCACACAGTGATCCCAAACACCAGCCCTGCACCTTCCTCAGGCTGGGCATCCCGGGCCACTTCTCTTGGCCCAGCACATGCAGCTTTCCCAGATGGTGATTCAGGGCCTTGCTGAGGACACCTCCAGTGAGGACACCTCCAGGCAGCTCCACAGGCAACAGAACACTCATTTTCAGAGTCGCTTCTTTTTAGCCCCATGAGCCAGCTTTGAAGCCAGCATTTTCCATCTTCCCAAATCACTAGGATCCAAAAGAAAATGATAAGGAAACTAAATTCACCCTCCTGGAAAAATGGAAAACTTGGAGCACATTTCTTCATTTTTGTTGCATCTAATTCCATTGTTCTTAGGCCCGAGGGCGTATTAAGAATCACTTGTGTTTGTTAAATGCTAATCTCAGGTCTCACCTCCAGATATGCTAGCTCTGTAAGTCAGTGTGGAGCTCAAGAATTGGCATTTTTAAGGTGCCCAGATGGTCAGAGATCACACTTTGAGAAAACAGAAATGTGGCATATTAGCCACAAAAGTGTTGAGGCTAAGGTGACATTTCCTCCCTCTCTCACTTTCTCCCTTCCTGTGTGACCTTGGCTAGTTATTGCATCATTGAAGCTGTCATAACAAGGCAGGAAGGAAGAAATTTCCTAACTGCGCTGACTTCACCAGAACCCCTGCCTCCCTGAGCAGGGAGAGGTGAGGAGTGGCAGATGTTGTTGGCTGCCTACCCAACAGCCATCTTCTTCCCCAGTCCATGCCTCTACACTCTTTCTTGCTGAATAGAACCCCCATTCTGTTCAGGAAACAAGG
Source organism: Pongo abelii (assembly GCF_028885655.2). Classification (NCBI taxonomy): domain Eukaryota; kingdom Metazoa; phylum Chordata; class Mammalia; order Primates; family Hominidae; genus Pongo; species Pongo abelii. The sequence continues at coordinate 124,501,212 of NC_071993.2, read as the reverse complement.
ACTGTGTGTTACATAGCCCTGGCCCCAGGAAGGAATCTTGATCAGTGAGGCAAGAGGTATGTCTGCCTCCCCAAAATGTCCTGATCCCAGAGGTGAGCAGAGTCACAGGTTCAAGGAGTTCCTAGTACTTCCCCTAGAACTACAGCTGAAGCCCTTTCCTCAGCCAGTGCAGCTTCTGGCATCTGAGGCAGATCCCAGCAGAGGACACCAGTGGCTGGAGATGTCTGCCTGGTCCCTCTAGGGTTCCAGCCTTTAATTTGGTCTCATGCTTGCTCTACTGCTCACTGTGGCTGGCTCTGAGAGGTAGGATTAGAGCCCAGGAGGCAAGTATGTCCACGTTTTATTTTAATTACATCTCGCTGACCTGATTGCAATGAAATCCCTTAAAATGAAGGTGGGGATTGGTGGAGAACAGGAGGGGGTGGGAGGGTGTGGTCAAAAGAGACTTCTAGGACTTGCCTACAGCAAAAACGTCCTGGGTTGAGGCAGGTGGAGGAAAGAGTGGTGCCCAGCCCTTAAGTTCTTTCCCTGTCCCTTCTTGCTTCCAAACCCTGGCTTTGGTACCCACAGCCTGAACCCACTGATATGGTTTTGCTGTGTCCCCACCCAAATCTCATCCTGAATTCCTACATGTTGTGGAAAGGACCTGGTGGGAGGCAATCGAATCATGGGGGCAGGTCTTTCCTGTGCTGTTTTCATGATAGTGAATAAGTCTCATGAGATCTGATGGTTATTATAAGGGCGAGTTTCCCTGAACAAGCTCTCTCTCTGCCTGCTGCCATCCATGTAAGACATGACTTGCTCCTTGTTGCCTTCCACCATGATTGTAAGGCTTCCCCAGCCACATGGAACTGTAAGTCCAATTAAACCTCTTTCTTTTATAAATTGGGCCAGTTGTGGGTATGTCTTTATCAACAGCATGAAAACGGATGAATACACCCACCCTTGCCCTTTCAAGTCTTGTTTCTTCTGTCCATGAGGCTTATTCAGAGGCTATATTCAGACCCTAACTCCAAAGCCAGTCTGGGAGCAGAGCCTGGGTGAAGCCAAAAGTTGCCTTTATTTGATTCTTTTCTGGGCTACTCATGGTATTGCTCTAACACTGCTTCTACCATTGCCTTTTTAAAAGATCTAATAAGTGATTCTTAGATATGCCAAAGAGGTGTAAAATATAACATAATTCATACCTGCATGCCCACCATTCAGCTTAAGAAACAAAGCATTTACCAATGGAGTTGAAGCTGATCCATTCTCTCTTCCCCCTCCTCAAAATCAGCCGACTCTTGTGCCTATCATATGGATTAAGTTTGACTACAAATAACAGAAAACCCAAAATAGTTACTCAAGTGAGCTAGAAGTTTACTGACCCTTGTAAGAGAGAGCTAGAGGGAAGCAGTTCAGGGCTTCTGTGGGAGCTCCACAGTCCCCAGGACCAGCCGTCCCTGAGCTGCCACCTGCAGCACCATTTACACCTCCTGGACCAAGAGAGCTGCCACACTCCAGCCATCTCATCTACTTCAAGCCAGCAAAAAAGGAGAAATGAAGGAAAGAAGGGCATGTCACCTGCCTTAAGGGGACTTATTGAAAGTTGTACACTATGCTTCCCTTACATCCTATTGGCCAGAACTTGTCACAAGGCCACACCCAGTTGTGGGAGAAGGTAGAAGATGTCATTTTTATTCCAACGGGCTATGTGAAAAGGAGAATGAAATTGGGAGACCTCTAGTGGTCTCTGCCACATCATAGTCTTAACCAATATGCCGGCTTAGGACACTAAATTGCTGAGGAATGGAGAATGTTGCTTTTTAATTTTTTTAATTTTATTTATGTATTTATTTTTGAGATGGAGTTTCACTCTTGTCACCCAGGCTGCAGTGCAATGGCATGATCTTGGCTCACTGCAACCTCCACCTCCTCATTTCAAGCTATTCTCCAGCCTCAGCCTCCTGAGTAGCTGGGATTACAGGCATGCACCACCACGCCTGGCTAATTTTGTATTTTTAGTAGAAACAGGGTTTCACCATGTTGGCCAGGCTGGTCTCAAACTCCTGACCTTAGGTGATCCACCCACCTTGGCCTCCCAAAGTGCTGGGATTACAGGCACAAGCCATTGCGCCCAGCCAGATGTTGCTTTTTTAAAAGAAATTTTTAGTATATGCCAAAAAAAAAAAAAGATATAGATAATAGAGCTCAATGAAATCTCATAAATGAATCATGATATAGACCGTAACCAACACCCCAGAAAGGCCACCTCATGCCAAACAAGAGTCTGATTAGAAAATAAAATCCCAGGTTAGTAGCTGTCTCATTCCATGTTGGTTCATGAGAATTTAGTTTGCATCACTCCTTGTTCTTAGAGGACTAAGTTTCCAACTCCTTGTTCTTAGAGGACTATGTTTCCAGTTTCTGGTAATACTGGTGTTTCTCTTGACGAACCAGCTGAAACTGAGTGAATTTCCCTTTAGAAAAATCACAATCCACAGGGGGTTATATCCATGGATTTAGTTATAAGCTACATGAAATAAAGAGAGATGGCATTTATTGTGCGTCTATTGTGTCAGCTTCTGTGCCGAATGAAGATGCTGCTTTTGAAAATACAACCAGTGGAAACACTGCTGTCCCCGTTCCTGGATCTGTCACTGACTGGGGCTGTGTGATGTCACTTGAACCTGAAGTCACTTGAGCTGACTCTGCCTTCGTTTTCTCATCTGCCAAATGGGGATAATAAAGTGATAATTAAAAGAGGAAAATGTTGCCAACATGGTCTATAAATATAAAGGTCGGGCCGGGCACAGTGGCTTATGCCTGTAATCCCAACCCTTTGGGAGGCCAAGGTGGGTGGATCACCTGAGGTCAGGAGCTCAAGACCAGCCTGACCAACATGGTGAAACCCCGTCTCTACTAAAAATACAAAATTAGCCAGGTGTGGTGGTGCACGCCTGCAATCCCAGCTACTCGGGAGGCTGAGGCAGGAGAATCACTTGAACCCAGGAGGCAGAGGCTGCAGTGAGCTTAGATTTTGCCACTGCACTCCAGCCTGGGCAACAAGAGTGAAATTCCATCTCAAAAATAAATAAATAAATAAATAAATAAATGTAAATCCCAGTGTAGACATTGCTTCCTTCCCCTTAGGAGGCCAAGTGTTTGACGGAGCTGTACCTACACAGTGCATCTTTCCACTGAGCTTGCCTCCTGGCTCCTAAGTGCCATGAAGGCAGAGGCCATTCCCACCTCCCATCCCTGAGCTGATGATGGAGTGAGCACTGAGACACATTCGATGGATGGAGCCAAGGGCTTGCTGTGTTTCCTTTTTCAACTGAATCTGAGTCATGCCTCCCTTTGCCTCCCATTGCGGCCCTCCTCTCCTTGATTTCTGGAACAATCAGGCTATCTGTGTGTTTTAATTTATGCTGCCTTCTTCCCTTCCTTTCTTTCTCTTTTCATACTTGCCAGCCCATATATATTTAGCTCTTTTCATCTTTCTTCATAAATCATTCCTGCAAGTCAAGTCCCTGAAAATGTTTCCCCTGAAATCCCTCCAAACAGTATTTGAAACACTTACCTCCTGATAAATGCAACATGGACAATTTGGCCTGTCACCACTGCCTTAGTGCCAGGAGAAAGACAATAAGGAAACTGGGGTGCAGGCTCTAGCACTCCGTGCTTTGTATCCCCTTTCTTTTAAAGATGCTGATGGCTGGGCGTGGTGGCTCACGCCTGTAATCCTAGCACTTTGGGAGGCCAAGGCAGGCAGATCACTTGAGGTCAGGAGTTCGAGACCAGCCTGGCCAACATGGTGAAACTGCAGCTCTACTAAAAATACAAAAATTAGCCAGGTGTGGTGGTGCATACCTGTAATCCCAGCTACTCAGGAGGCTGAGGCAGGAGAATCGCTTGAACCCGGGAGGCGGAAGTTGCAGTGAGCTGAGATGGCGCCGTCGCACTCCAGCCTGGGGGACAAGAGCAAAACTCCATCTCAAAATAAAATAAAATTATAATTAAATTAAATTAAATTAAGATGCTGAAACAGCACTGAAAGGTCCGGGGTGTTAATTTACTTTATGGTCTTCACAAGGAAGGAATAATCTGGGGTAAAGGGTCTGGGCTGTAGCATCTGAATGTCTGAGTTAAAATCCTGGCTTGGTCACTTATCTGCTGTGGAATCTTGGCCAAGTTACATGACTTTTCTGTGTCTCAACATCCTCAGCTGTAAAATGGGAATGAGAGTTTACCTCACTAGGCAGTTATGAGAATTAAATAAGTTCATTCACACCAAGTTCTTAGCATGTTGCCTGGGACGTGGTAAGTGCTTGACAGATTTTAGCTTGTTGTGTTTTTTCCTGGGTCTACCCAGTCTCCATCCTTTTCATCATTATTATTGGCAGAACCCTTGTTTTATGTTGGATGCCAATATAACCCGAGTTTTAAAATAATAGCTTTTTCTGCCTTTTCCTGCAGCCAAAAAAAGTCATGTGACACAGCTCTTGCCAGGGAGATGACAGCTGGAATGGTGAGTAGTGCACCCAGAAAAGCTTTTTAAAGGGAGCAGACTGAATTGCCATGTTCCTATCTGCCTTTCTCCCCTTTTTCCTGTTTAGAATGTGAATGTGATATCTGGAGCTTCAGCAGCCGTATTTGGACCATAAGCCCAATTTGGGAATGATAGTCACGTGCCCAGGATGATGAGACAGAAAGACAAGAGGAGCCTGAGTCTCTCCTCCCAGATGGTGCTGTGGAGCTGCCGTACCAGCCCTGGGCCACCTGCCTTTGGACTTCTTGTAACCAAACAAATGAATAAATAACCCCGTAATCTCTGTAAGCCCCCACTTGTCAGGTTCCTATTAGCAGCAGCAATGCACAATTCCTAACTGCTGCAAGCATAGTTTCCTGATGGGGAGCAGCTCCAATCAGAACTGGATGAGATCCTGAAGTGGTTTGTAAACTGCATTCTGCAGGAGCTGAGGGGTCCCATGAAGCCCCCTCTCAGACGGGAGATCGGAGTAGGAGGAGTAAGGGACCACGCTGCCTCTCCCCACCTCATCTTTTTTCCAAGTTTGTTTTAACTTATTGTAGGGGGAGAGGTGGCCCAGTTAGGCTTTGCAGAAAGAACAGATTTCAGGACAAAAAAATAAAAGGTTTGGAAGTCACTCTTCTTGTCCAATCCCCTCATTTTACAGATGAGTGATCTGAAGCCCCCAAAACGTCTTGCCAGTCAAGCTCAGCCAGGCAGAGCCAAGAGGAGAACCCAAGTTTTCTGCTCTTTCCGGGGGCCCTGCCAAGTGCTGGAACTGCCACACAAAAAAAAAAGCCGATCCAAAGAGTTTACAATTGCTGACGAAGTCCCAACCCACCGACCTCTGATGGGCTGCCTGCTCTTGGGGGAATTGGACAGGGCCCCTCCGGTTAAAACTAATGAGGGCTGGGAATGCCCTTTCAGGGCCCTGGGCAGCCAATTTGCCCTCCTGCTGAGAGAAAGTTGGAGCCGGTTCCTCTTCTGTCTTTATAGTAATTCATTCACTGTTTGTTTATTTTTTTTAAAGCACACACACATTAGATGTGTGAAGCAAAGGGGGTGAATGGGTGGCATGAAATCCTCAATGCATAGGGCTCTTTGTCTCTGTTCTTGTAGTTCTCCTTTGCAAAATGCTCGCTTAATCAATTCAAGATCAATGGCTGCTAAGTCGCAGCTGTAAACACCATCTCATTCAAGGTCAATTAGAGCAGCCCAGTGTTCTGTAGCAGGAAGTTTAACTGTGGGAGGGGGACGGGGAGGGCCTTTATCATGGAGCCTTCAATAAGTGTTTACAGAGCCCGTCCTTGTGGATTTGCCCTGTGTGGGCACATCGGTCAACTTGGTAGAAAATACATCGCCACATGAGTGGAATAACTAGATGTTATAATAATTCAGAATATCTCATTCCAGGACTTTCACTAGAAACTCTTTTCCTCATCCCTCCATTCTATCCATCCATCCATCCATCCATCCATCTACCCACCCACTCCACAATTATTTCGTGAGCAGCTACTCATGTATCTAGCACTGGTGCAGAAGAAAACAGGCAGGGTCCTCACTTGGAGCTTTTTTGAGAGGAGTGTAGAAAGCCTGAGAATGGGCATGTAAATGAGTGGACAGAGAAGGGAGCCTGTGACAGCATCGTCCTCAGCTGGAGAAGCAGCCCAGAGAAGGCCACACTGCACCCCCTCCATGGGGCAGCCAGGACAATGCAGGCCCCCTTACCCTCAGCCCCACCCCATCCCAACCCCAGGGCTCTGCTTTCCAGCTATGATGAACTCACGGGGCCTCTCAGAGTATTCACTGATTATCAGGGGCCAGGCTCAGTGTTAAGTATTCAGCTCAGATTCTTCTGCTGAACTCCTTTTGGAAACAGGTTTTTCCCCCTACCCTCAGGTGCCCACAGGGAGACAAGGGCTGCAAAATCTCTCACAGGAGCCCAAGTACCAGGGTGAGCTTAGCAGCCCTTCACTTTGTGAGCACTGGGCAAGGCCCAAGACTGCTTGAAGACTCTTATTTGTAAACTCCAAAGGCTTCAGAACAGCTGTGTGATGCAAAAGAAAAAATCGCCATAAAATCAGGTTTCATGAATGCATTCAGCAACTATTTTAAGGCATGGAGGGGAACCAGAATAGATGCTACACTTGGAATTAGAGACCCAAGTTCAAATCCTTCCACCACCTCTCATTCTTCAGCAAGTCCTTAATTTATTGAGACTCACTTTCCTAACTTGTAAAGTGGTGCTAACACTATCCCACTCATGTAACTGTGATGAAGATTTCTTTTTTACATGGGATTCCATAGCCGGTGACAGAATCTGCGCTGGAGGCAGAGAGATCCACTAAGAGACTGGGAGAGTGGCTTAGGCCAGGGGCACTAATGAAATATTGCAGATGAGAACAATGGCTGGGAAAGATGCCGAAGTGCTAAGATCAACAGGACTTGGCAACTCCCTACAGAGGGATGGGGGATCACCATTCGTGAAGGCAAGGAACTGGGAGAAGCTTGGGAGACTTGGTGGGCAGTGGTGCCATTGACAACCACTGGGGACACCAAAGATACTCTGTTAGGGAGACCAGTGGGCCAACCAGGTAGTCATCAGTAGGCACCTGGCAGCTGGAGACCATGGGAGTCATCCACAGGTGGTCGTTGAAGACATGATAGGCATGGGTGAGGTCTGGTAGGAAACACATGCCATTTTTGACGGTCCAACATAACACACACCTTCAAACAACTGCTCCTCCTCCATTGCCGTCATGAGTGTTTGCAGGACTGACAGTCCCCATAAAATGCAATGGGAGATAAGAGGCCTGGGCCCCTGGTCATCCCAGCAGGCAGCTCCCTTGGCCATGTGATTGCTGTAGTTGGGAAGATAGGACTCAGCATGGGGACACTCAGAGTCCTTCCTGGGGATTTTTAAATTTGGAATTAAAAGAGAAGGGGCTTTGTCTTTTGCATCCCTGAGTGGGAAGGAACTGAAACATACCAGGGGCCATCTACTGTGGAATATGAAGAAAGCTAATTTGTTGGAGAGAATAAAGCCAATCAGAGGAAGCAGAGCTGAGAAATAGAGAGGGGGAGAATCCTGACTGCAACGTGTTCCTGATTCCAGTCTCAGAAACTCCCAAAGCTTCTGTGCTTTTCACAGCACTTCCTTCAGTTCTTTGAGCTACCACAGGCATGAGAGCCATTAAATTCTCTCTTTTCAAGTCAGATTGAATTGGGTTTCTATCACTTGCACTCCAAAGAATCTTAGATAACTTGGCTCTCAAAGGCAGAAAGATTACATAGCTGACTTTTAACACTTTACTATCCATACACCCATTTCAGAAGCTGATGGAAAGCTCTGGATGAACACAAGAAAGGTTGTCTACAAGTTCAAGGTGGAGGAATCTCATCAAAGAGTCCAGTCATGGACTCCTAGAACCTCTGGGATACGGGAAACAGCAGAGAGCCTTGGGCTGATCCTTGGGAGACAGGTCATTTTCAGGAGACAAGAGGAGAAAGACTTGGGCCAGAGGCAGAATGAAAAGATCGTAGAAATGGAAGGAGAATCAAGAAGGGACAGCATGGTGGAAGCCAAGGAAGAAGAATACTCAGAGGAAGTTCCCGCCAGTGCATTGATAAAGGCTGTGGAGTTTGGGAACTGCATAATGGATGTTTTGGCGAGCTTAGCAAAGAAGTCATGGAGCAGCTCACAGAAGCCAGGTTGCAGGGAGGGTTCCTAAGAAGGAGTGAACCTTGAAAACACTATGCTAAGTGAAAGAGGCTAGATACAGGGGCCACGTATTCTGTGATGACATTTATATGAAGTATCCAGGATCAAATAGGGAAATCCACAGAGGCAGGAAAGAGATTGCCAGAGGCTGAGGAAGGGGGAATCAGCAGTGACTGCTTAACAGGTACAAGATTTCTTTTCAGGGTGATGAACTAGATAGTGGTGGTGGCTGCACAACACAGTAAGCACACTAAAAACCACTAAAGTGTACGTTGTTGTTGTTGTTGTTGTTGTTGTTGTTGCTGCTTTTGGAAACAGGGTCTTGTTCTGTCACCCAGGCTGGAGTGCAATGGCAAGATCTGGGCTCACTGCTACCTCCACCTCCTGGGTTCAAGTGATTCTCCTGCCTCACCCTCCCAAGTAGCTGGGATTACAGGCACCCACCACCACAACCAGCTAATTTTTGTATTTTTAGTAGAGACAGAGTTTCACCAAGTTGGCCAGGCTGGTCTCGAACTCCTGACGTCAGGTGATCTGCCCAACTCGGCCTCCCAAAGTGCCAGGATTACAGGCATGAGCCACCGCGCCTGGCTTAAAGTATACATTTTAAAGGGGAAATATTATGGTATGTAAATATGATCTCAGTTTCAAAAGCGAGTGGGGGCTGGTGGAAGGGAAGCAGCAAGAATAGAGCCTCCATGGAGATGCTTGGAAGAGGATCTAAAAGGAGCACTGGGTGATACCTGGAGGGAAACAGCAGGATCAAGGAAATGATTTTTTAGGATGAGAAACTCTGACCTCAGAGAGAAGGTGGGCGTGGTGGACAGAATGATGGCACCAAAGATGTCCCTGTCCTAACGCCTGGAACCTGTGAATATATTACCTTACATGGCAAAGGGGACCTCAGATTGCAGGTGGAATTAAGGGCGCTGATCAGCTGACCTTAGCAGAGGGAGATGATCCCTGGTTATCTAGGAGGCCCTCTGTAATCACAAGGGCCCTTAGAGGTATGACTAGGAGGCAGAACAGTCGGTGTCAGGAGGTGAGATCTGAGAAAAACTCAACTGGCCAAGGCTGGCCTTACTGATGGAGGAAGGGAGTCACAGGCAGAGGAATGTGGGCAGCCTCTAGAAGTCAGAAAAGGCAAGGAAATGGACTTGACCCCAGGGCCTCCAGAAGAAAAAACAACACTGTAGACACCTTGACTTCAGCCCCGTGAGATGCATGTCAGACATCTGACCTGCAGAACTCTAAGATAAGTCTGTGCTGCTTTAAGCCACTACATTTTTGGTCACTTGTTACAACAGTGATAGGAAACCAATACAGTGGGATGTTCCAAAGATGGGGATGACTAAATATCAGGAGGAAGCCGGTGGCTATGAGGCAGCGATGTGAGAAGAACACTGGCCTCAAAGCCAAATGATGTGTGAAACCCCAAACTACCACTAACTTAACTGCACTGTCACAGGCAAGTCAGCCCTCCCCTCGCTGGGCCTCAGTTTTCCCACCTGTGAAATGGGAGCATTGGGGTGATGACCTCTAAGGGATCCACCAGCTCTGATGCTCTGGTCCCTCAGGCTTTGCAGCTGCAGTCATTAGAACAGCATATGCTGGGTCTGCCTCTGCCAGGGTCCATAGGGAGCTGACCTGATCGTTTTGGTTCGTCAGAGAGGCTGCCCTACTGAAGGATGATGGCAAGGGACACTCAGCTACTTTCCACAGAAGCAGCGGGGTTGAGAGGATCAGGGATACTCCCACTATCACCATCCCCATAATATATGTATTAGTCCATTTTCACACTCCTGTGAAGAACTACCTGAGGCCAGGCCCAGTGGCTCATCTCTATAATCCCAGCACTTTCAGAGGCCAAGGTGGGCGGATCACTTGAGGTCAGGAGTTTGAGACCAGCCTAGCCAACATGGTGAAACCCCATCTCTACAAAAAATACAAAATTAGTTGGGCATTGTGGCTCACGCTGTAATCTCAGCTACTTGAGAGGCTGAGGCAGGAGAATCGCTTGAACCTGGGAGGTGGAGGTTGCAGTGAGCCAAGATCACACCACTGCACTCCAGCCTGAGCGACAGAGCTAGACTCCACCTCAAAAAAATAAAAATTAAATTAAAAAATAACTACCTGCGACTGAGTAATTTATGAAGAAAAGAGGTTTAATTGACTCACAGTTCCACAGGTTTAACAGGAAGCACGGCTCAGAGGCCTCAGGAAACTTACAATCATGTTAGAAGGCAAAGGGGAAGCCAGCACGTCTTACCATGGTGGAGCAGGAGAGAGAGAGAGAGCGAAAAAAGCCACACACTTTTAAACCATCAGATCTCATGAGAACGCACTCACTAGCACGAAAACAGCAAGGGGGAAATCTGCTGCCATGATCCAACCACCTCTCACCAGACCCCTCCCTGACACATGGAGATTACAATTCAATATGAGATTTGGGTGGGGACACAGAGACAAACCATATCAACATATATCTTCCCAGTCCCCTGAAAGTTAGTAGGGGCTCTGCCAACTGTCTCCCAGTGGCTGACTTTGTTAATGAGTTTTGGTTTCAGAATCCTCCTCAACACAGTGCCCCACAAAGCCACTGTCAACTGAGCAGGACTGGCAGGTGAGGTGATGTCTATATGGCAGCCTCGGGTTGAGATATCGCTGATACCAGCAACTTCCTTGAAGCCATAAACCCCTTTGGGATTAGGTAAAACCTTCAAATTCTTTCCATCATAAACAGCAAACTGTGGGTTAATTAGTTCACCAAGGTTCTGGAGGAGATTCCTGATTTCAAACAATAGAAATCATCTCTGGCCAACTAAAGAGAAAACACTAAATCTCTATTGAAAACATTGAGTTGCTTACAAAATTTGACAAGAAGAAGAGGCAAGACCGTAGAAATTAACAGTGAGAACAGTCACGTTCATGACACAGGAAAAGTGTGATTGAGGCAACACTGTTGGCATGGCTCCCCACCCCGGCCACTGCATTGGCACCTCAGCTGCCGCCCTGAATAGCCTCTCCCTGAGCTCACCTTTTTGGGTCACGCTCAGGATTGAAAGTCCCAGGAGAAAGCGTCAGTTGCCTGAGCATAGGTTGAGTGCTGCCCCCTGGTGGCCGAGAGCAGAGAGACCGCCTCTGTCCCAATCCACTCCCTTCCTCCAGCAGCTGGGGGGCCCTTCCCACCCTAACCCACTCTATGGAAGAATGCACCCTAGTACCAAGTGGCTTCACATGCTAGGTCCCTTAAAAGGGTCTAAGGTTCCCTGCACTCAGATAATTTACTATGGAATGTTCCTTCTAGAAAAGACTTGAAACCTACTAGTTCAACACTCCTGATCCAGAAGCACAGAAAGGCTGGTTAGTGTTGGCACCAGGGCTGCACACGGGCCTCCCAGCTTCCCATCCAGTGGTCTCCCTGCCCCGAGCCAATGTCCTCCTGCCTGCGACTGGCCTATGATAGCGTAGGACCCAGAGGCAGAGGACGTGGCATTGCCATGGCGACCCTAAGTCACAGCTTTTCCAAGACTGGATGAATTTCTTGAGCTTTCACATTTTTCTAAGCAGAGATAAGTAGTGGCTCTATGTGATTTAGTCCTTATACCTTGGTAAACATAGCTTTCCAATGAATATATTTACAGTTCAGCAAAACAAGCCTTTGTCATGTTCTGTTTTCCTGGACGTTCTTTCTGAGAATGTGATTGCCGCAGTGATAGGTCCCTGGGGGGGCAGTTCTGTTTGAACATCACAGTCAGGGTCTCTGGGCAGTGGAACAGCAGGGGGACACAGTGTCTGGGATGAGAGGAAGAAGAGGAAACAGGAGGGAAGTTGGGCAGACAGGGACTGAGCTGGAACTTCTAGTGACTTCATTATTTTTCAGCAGGCTGGCACAGCGGCACTGGATCTTGGCTGGACAGGGCAATTAACAGCTCCCCAAGCTCCTAATGAGTCATTTTCTTGAGGTTTAAGCTGCCCGCAGAGTTTCCCAAGGGAATTTATTCCTGGAAGCTCACTCCTGAGAAGTGCCCTCCCCTGGGTGCAACTTGTCCAAGGCTACTGGATTTGGCCAATTGGTCAGAAACCAGGAATTCTGGATCCAGAGACATACCCTGTAATTTAGAAGGGAGACTGATAGCGCTGAGCCATAACTCAGGCACATAGGATGGTGCCTGGCAAGGACATTTCACTTTCTGGGGCAGCTGAGAGGTCTCACTTCCTCAAAGCCCTCTTCTGAGACTCTCTTTCCACAAAGCGCCCACCAGGCTTTGTATCTGGTTTAACCAAGGGTGGACACAGCCCCCAATGACAGTGGTTTATAGTTGGACAGGAGCCAAACTCTGTCCTAGATCAGGACTGAAACCAACCAGACTTTCTCCCGGAGAACTCGAACTTGAGACTCGCATAAAATCTGTTACCAGGTAGTAGCAAGAGCAGTGGAAACCAAAGCTGAGGAGCTGAATTTCCAGAGGAGAGGACGAGGTGGCTGTGGCGTGGCTGCTTGCAGGAATGAGGGGTACTTCTTAATGTGCCCTGTCGCTGGAAATCGTCTGAATTTGTCTCCGTTCTTGGAGACCCAGAGTATCCCTGTCACACATCCAAACCCATGCACTCACAGCCAAGGAGGTGATGGGACACTTTTCTGACTGACTCAAGCCTAAAGGATTCTACTTTAGCCTTGCACTGAAGAGATATGGGAGATCCAGTGTAAATTGTTTTAATGTCTTCAGTTACTCACTTTAGTTTGTCTAAGAGACATGAACAAGGTTAAAATCTAACAGTAGTTGGGCACGGTGGCTCACCCCCGTAATCCCAGCACTTTGGGAGGGAGAATCGGGAGGATCACTTAAGGTCAGGAGTTCAAGACCAGCCTGGCCAGCATGGTGAAACCCCCATCTCTACTAAAAATTCAAAAAAAAAAAAAAATTACCAGAGTGTGGTGGCAGGTACCTGTAGTCCAAACTACTCGGGAGGCTGAGGCAGGAGAATCCCTTGAAACCGAGAGGCAGAGGTTGCAGTGAGCCAAGATCACACCACTGCACTCCAGCCTGGGTGACTAAGTGAGACTCCATCTCCAAAAATAAAATAAAATAAAATCTAAGAGCAACTGATTCTTCATCAAGGAGAAATATTATGGGTGGAATATCATCCTCTAGAGTCCAAAAATCTAGAAGGCTAGCCATTTAAGAACCTTCCTGCCAGATGCAGTGGCTCCCACCTAAAATCCCAACACTTTGGGAGGTCAAGGCAGGAGGACGGCTTGAGTCCAGGAATTGAAGACCAGCCTGGACAACATACCAAGACCCCCCTCCCCCATCTCTAGAAAACAAATACAAAAATTAGCCAGGCAAGGCAGTTCACCTTTGTGGTCCCAGCTACTCTGGAGGCTGAGGCAGGAGAATTGCTTGAGCCAAGGAGTTTGAGGTTGCAGTGATCCATGATCACACCACTGCACTCCCGCCAGGGGGACAGAGCAAGACCCTATATCAAAAATTTAAAAATGAAGAAGAAGAAGAACCTTCCTTCCACTTGAGACAATGGGAGTTGGTGGGAGGCCTTTGATTCTATGGAAAGTACAGACTTGGGTTCATTATGGCGGTCCCGAGAGTAACTACCCCCTGGTCTGCAGACTTAAGTGTGGTCTGCCAAGCATGGGCTGGCCCTTATGCCCCTTCAGCCCTCCAGCCACACCCAACAGCATGATACTACTCTTTCCTGCTCCCTACAAACAGTTTCTACTACCCTAGATGCCCTTCCAGGACCCAACTGTGTAACAAACTCCATTCCAACTTTCAATACTGTATGAACGAGGGTTATTTTGGCTGCATGATATAGAAACTGACTCTAGATGATTAGAAGGGTCTGGGATGCCTCACGGGTACAAGAGTTGAACTGCCACGTCCCAGCAAGGGCAGAGATAGGATCAGCGAGGGCAGAGATAGGACCACTCATGCATTTCGGAGCTATCACTCCAGAGAAGTGGTTCTCAACTGGGGGTGATTTTGTCCTCCAAGGGACATTTGGCAATGTCTGGAGATGTGACTAGGAGTGGGATGCTACAGGCATCTGCTGGGTGGAGGCCAGGGATGCTACTAAACATTCTGCCATGCACAGGACAGTGCCCTTCACCGCAGCAAAGAATTAGCCAGCCCAAATGTCAATAGTGCTAAGGTTAAGAAACCCTGCTCTAGAGAGCCTCTATCACCGTGATTTAGTTCCAGTGACGCCCAGCCTCCGAAACTCTCCATTCCAAATTTCAATTTACTGGGAGAGAAAACTTGATTGGCCCACCTTGAGTGCTCATCCACCCCTGGATCTATCAGCTATGGCCAGGAAAACAGAGTTACCTAATATAAACTTAGTCACTGGGGACCCTTCTCTCATGTTGGGGAGGTCCCCAGAAAAAAAAAATGACTTTCCGTGGGCCATGTAACCCAAGAACAATGGGGCCGGGGCCAGACAGATGTCACCTCCCTCAGGAAGCCTCTCCTGCTCCATCTGCTCTTTGGGCTATGATTTTTTCTTGCACATGTTTGTTTTCACTGAATTGTGACTTGTTTGTTCATCTGTCTATCTCTCCCAGGAGACTTGGAGTTCTCTATGGAGTGAAACTGGGTCTTACTCATCCCTGAAAGCCCAGTGTCAATGTTCTGGTTACATAACACACTATTGCTACATAACATGCTGCCCAGCAAACCATCCCAAAGCTTAGTCACTTCAAGTAACCATCTTTTCACCTCCTGATTTTGTGAATCCAGAATTTCAGCAGGACTTGGCTTCGTGATTCTTCTGTTCCACACAGCCTCCACGGGGGTGACTCAGTGGTATTCATCTGGCAGCTGGGCTTGGCTGAGAGGTCCAACATATCTTCTCACATAACTGGAGCCTTAGTGAGCAGCTGGAAGGCCAGGCTCAGCCGGGCCCCTCTCTCTAGCTTCACAGCCTCTCCACATGATCTTTTCAAATGGGCAGTCATGTTTTGAATGTGGCAGATCAGGGCCCCAGAAGCAAATGTTTAAAGAAAACCTAGGCTAAAATGGAAAGCCTTCTTAAGACCTTAAACTGGAAGTCCCAGAACATTGTTTCAGCTGCATCCTGTTGGTCAAGAAAGTCACTAAGAACAACCTAACTTGAAGAGGAAGGGGGCCAGGCACGCAGTGGCTCACTCTTTTAATCCCAGCACTTTGGGAGGCTGAGGCAGGAGGATCGCTTGAGCCCAGGAGTTCGAGACCAGCCCAGGCAACATGGCAAAACCCCATCTCTACAAAAAAACAACAACAAAAAAAAAACAACAAAAATTAGCCAGGCACGGTGGTATGTGCCTGTAGTCTCAGCTACTCAAAAGGCTAAGGCGGGAGGATAACTTGAGCCCAGGAGGTCAAGGTTGCAGTGAGTTGGATCCCACCACTGCACTCAGCCTTGGCAGCAGAGCGAGACCCTGTCTCAAAAAAAAAAAAAAAAAAAAAAAGAGGAAAGGAATTAGACTCCACTTCTAAATGAGAGAGGTGGCATGCACCAACAAGAAGGGAAGAAATTGGTGGTAGTCATTCTTCGAGATTGTCTCCCACAGCCTACTAGAGTAATTGTTCAATAAGCATTTAATAGATAAATTAATTAATATGAAGACAGATTAGCCCTACAGAGGTCACCCAGTTGATGTAATGGTTAAATGAAAATAAAGCACATGAAAAATGCTTTTGAAACTATCCAACACTATAAAGAGGTAAGGAGCTGCTATTAGGAGCAAATTTAATATGCTTCCTCTGGTTTATGGATGACTGTTTGCAGGGTTCTCTCTGCTACCCTCCATTCCCACTTGCAAGGATTCATGACAGACATCACTTGTCAGTCACAGCTCTTTTGCATTTATGCTGGATATGGCCTCAGAATCCTTCTCAACACAATACTCCAGTCATCCACTACTAACCAATCAAAGTCCACAAGGATACCTATTTGTTATCCTTGTTCCTGCCTAAATTCCCATTGCTAAACCATCCTCCAAAAGCCCAAGCTTTTAGTTTCTTTAAACATGCACACAACTGCTTACTTGAAGAGAGAGGAGAAAGAGAGAGAGAAAATATAAAGCTGAAGCCCTAAGCAAGATGAAATGGCAGACACCATTACCCTCCAAAATTGGATTTATAATGGAAACAGAAACTGATTATGGTGGTGAGCTCTGCCATTATGAATTAGTTTAAAAAGAAATAAATGCGGCCGGGCACGGTGGCTCATGCCTGTAATCCTAGCACTTTGGGAGGCCGAGACAGGCGGATCACAAGGTCAGGAGATCAAGACCATCCTGGCTAACATGGTGAAACCCCGTCTCTACTAAAAATACAAAAAATTAGCTGGGCGTGTTGGCCGGCGCCTATAGTCCCAGCTACTAGGGAGGCTGAGGCAGGAGAATGGCGTGAACCCAGGAGGCGGAGCTTGCAGTGAGCTGAGATTGCGCCACTGCACTCCAGCCTGGGGGACAGAGCAAGACTCCATCTCAAAAAAAAAAAGAAAAGAAATAACTGCATGCAAGAGTAGTCATATGACATCTCATAAAGGAGAGAATCTGTCTACCTTGACATATTTTCCTCTGTGAAAACTCCAGCTCAAGGTGAGGCAAGCCAAAACTTGCATGTCTGGATGAATGAAAGCCACATGGGCTGACCACCATCCGCCTCCACAGTCGTCACCTACCCACAGATTCCCCTGACACCCATCCTGCTTGCCATGCAGCTTGTTAGGAATTTGGAAGGTACACTTTTTTTTTTTTTTGAGACAGAGCCTTACTCTGTCACCCAGGCTGGAGTGCAGTGGTGCGATCTTGGCTCGCTGCAACCTCCACCTCCCAGGTTCAAGCAATGCCCCTGCCTCAGCCTTCCAAGTAGCTGGGACTACAGGTGCACACCACCATGGCCAGCTAATTTTTTGTATTTTAGTAGAGACAGGGTTTCACCATGTTGGCCAGGATGCTCTCAACTCCTGACCTCATGATCCGCCCACCTCAGCCTCCCAAAGTGCTGGGATTACAGGCGTGAGCCACCACGCCTGGCCAAAAGGTACACTTTAACCACTCAATTAAAGTGTTCAAGGAAAAACAGAAGCAAAAAAAGCACATATAAAACCCCCTCTAGTTCTAAACTGGCTCTCTGCCATCTGATCGCTGGGGACGCAAGGCCAACAGCATATCATACTTGTGACAGGGGGAGTGGCCCTGAAAAGTGCCTCTCTTCCTTTCTGAGCCCCAGGGTCTTGTCCCTGCCCTCAAGCAAGAAAACAATCAGTAGCAGTTGGAGAGGCCCACTCTATGGATAAAGGCCCCAGGATTAAGAATGAGCAGACTTGGTTCAAGTCTCACGCATACCACCTATTATTGGCAGGTCACCTCACATCTCTGAGCCCATTTACTCATCTGTGTGATGGAAACAATAATAAAGATGGCATTGAGGGAGCTGGGTAGATCAAAGGTGGTGATGGATGAGAAAGTGGGAGCTCTCTCTTCATGGCTGTGCCAGAAGCCACTGGCAAAATATCAAACAGAACAACTGAACAATCAGCTTTCCTAATGTCAGCTTCCCAGCTTTCTCAAATGCAGAGAATCCCAGGCTGTGTAGCTGCCCTTCCCTGCAAGGCAGGGATCAGGCCCTAGTGATTAGGACCACACTTCATGGAGCTGTGTTCCATACCATCTGCTTGTAAACAACTCAAATAAAAGAGTAATAGCTAACCTTACCAATACTGCACTACAAAGCAGCAACTGCACTAAGTGTTTTACAAACAATGCTATGAAGTAGGTAGAAGGCATTCTTGTTCTCATGTTACAGACAAGGAAACTGAGGCACAGAGTGGTTAAGTAGCTTACCCAAGGTTTCCCAGCCAGCTAGTGGCAGATTTGGGACTCAAACCCACAGAAACCGGTTCTAGAGGCTTTCGTCATTAGGCCACACTGCCTCTCCAGAAGGTGAGGGTGGCTGGAAAAAGTAGGGGCAAGCAGTTCAGTCACAAAGAGTCTCTCTCCCTCCACTTCTTACATTTTGGGAGCAGGATTTTCAACCTTACACTGGAGGGAGATAAATGAACTTGAGCTGCAGGTAAAAACATGCAAATCTCACATTTGACATCAAGCATTGTGTTGAGTGAAAAAGCAGAAGAATGATACACTATGATGTTATGTACATACCAAAAAAATTTTTTTGAGACAGAGTCTTGTTCTGTCACCCAGGCTGAAGCGCCATGGCACTCACAGCTCGCAGCAGCCTCAACTTCCCAGGCTCAAGTGGTTCTCCCACCTCAGCCTCCCAAGTAGCTGGGACTACAGGCATGTACCACCCCACGCAGCAAACTTTTTATTTTTGTAGAGACGGGGTCTCACTATATTGCCCAGGCTCATCTCTAACCCCTGGGCTCAAATGATCCTCCTGCCTCAGCCTCCCAAAGTGCTGGGATTACAGGCATGAGTCATCTTGCCCAGCCCACAGAGTTTTAAAACATATAAAAGATTATGTATTACCTAGAGATTCATACACAAACAGCAACAGCATCAAGACATTCCTAGGAATTATGAACGTCTCCTTCATAATTCATCTTGGAAGCAGGGGAGGATGAACAAAAGCTTTCTAATATATCTGTATTTTAAAAAATCAAGTTGGATGATAGGAACATGGGTGTTCAGTAAATCACTCTTTATGTCTTTCTCTATGTCTGAAACATTTTTTGATTTGAAAAATAATTTTCCAGTGCTAACAACTCAATGTCGGCATCTGGTTCACTTGTTGACCTTTAGTTTATATTAGCTTCTACCCCTTTAAATCAGTCAATTATCAGACGGCCTCCAGACTCTACTAAGAAGAACAAAAGCTAACCTTTATCAAGAGCTTAGTATGTGTAAGGCACTGTTAAATGCATTACATACATTGACTCCCTCATATTCACAGTAACTCTATAAGGTGAGGACTATTATTACCTCCATTTTACAGATGAGAAAACTAAGGCTTAAAGAAATATGGTAACTTTTTTTTTTTTTTTTTTGAGACACAGTCTCACTCTATCACCCAGGCTGGAGTGCAGTGGCACGATCTCGGTTCACTGCAACCTCTGCCTCTGCAGTTCAAGAGATTCTCATGCCTCAGCTGCATCAGTTGCTGGGATTACAGGTGCCTGCCACCGTGCCCAGCAAATTTTGTATTTTTAGTAAAGACGGGGTTTCATCATGTTGGCCAGGCTGGTCTCGAACTCCTGACCTCAAATGATCTGCCTACTTCAGCCTCCCAAAGTGCTGGGATTACAGGTGTGACCCACAAGATCTGGTAACTTTCTATGTTTCCTCAGTTAATATATGGCAGAGCTAGGATTTGAATTCACATTTGTTTGACCTCAAGGCCTGAATTCAAGCAAAATGCAGGTGCTAGGGAAGGGGAGAGGCAAGCAGGAGGGATGACATGGCCCCCGTCCTCAAGGGTCTTCTAGTCCACAGTGAATGCCATGGTTTCTTCATTCTCCAGGCTGCTGGGAGTGCCACCAGGACTTGTCCTTGGCTGCAATGAGATGACCAACCCAAGGACACAATCTTCCTGAAGCAGCTGTATCCAATGACTGTTGACTGTTGATACGGGTATATTACAACCCAGCCCTCACTTAACTCTGAGGGCCATCCCAGCTCTAGATCACTTGGAGGATGGCTGAGACCTTTGTTGGGACTGCATTGCAGCTCAGCTTCTCCCTCTGCCCCCTCCTGCATCAGTCACTCCCCCATGATGTAGGTCCCAAGTGTTATCCTCAAGAATCTTCTTGAACACAGATCTCCTTCTCAGAAACTGCTTCCCAGGGAATTGTCCTGGGACACAGTCTAGTGGGCAAGAAAGGTTTTCACAGAGGATGCAAAGACAACCCCATACCACACTGTAAACATCCATGGGGGAGCCATCGAGAGGGTCCAAGGAGTCAACAAAAGCATCCTGGAGGACATGAGGATTAAGCTGACCCTTGAAAGATGGAGAAATTAGAATATTTGCCATAAAAAGGAATGAAATATCAATAGAGCTACAACATAGATGAACTTTGAAATCATTACGCTAAGCGAAAGAAGTCAGACACAAAACACCACACTTCTGATTCTGTGCATATGAAATGTCCAGAACATGGAACTCTGTAGAGACCCACAGTAGACTAGTGCTTACCTGGGGTGCCAGCATGGGACTGGGGGACCTGGGAGGTGATAGCTAAGGGGTATAGGGTTAATTTCTGAGATGATGAGAATATTCTAAAAGTGACTATGGCAAAGAATGAGCATATCTGTAAATATACCAAAAACTACTGAACCTTACACTTTAAATAGATGAATTATATGGTATGTGAATTATGTCTCAATAATGCTATTTTTAAAAGGGGAGAATGTGGATACGTTGACAGGCAAGAATGTGCAGGTGGGTAAAAACGTGAATGTGAGATCCATGTGAGCGTGAACCTGTGGTGCAGGGTAGGGTGCTGATGGGAAACAGGAAAGAACAAAGGTGGCTGATAGACTGCAGCCAGGGACGGAAGGCCTGAAGTCGGAGCAGGTAGGAAGCTTGTCCCAGAAGATCTGGGAGTAATGAGTTGAAAATCGGGCCTTAGGCTGTTAGGTCTGTGTAGAAAGGAAGACGGGTATAGTGGGGAAGCTGAGAGACCAGCTGGGGGACTGAGACAGAAAAGGACATTTAACACCACAGCGTGCATGCATGTGTGTGTGTGTGTGTGTGTTTTAAACCAGGAACTATAATAGTTTAAAATATACACACACGTGTGCACACTGTGGTATTAAATGTCCTTTTATGTCTTTCTCAAAGCATGGGGCTTATTCCTACATCTCTCCCACAAGACCATCCATTTCACAAACTTAACACTCAGTCACATCCATTTCCACCATGATGAGGTTCCTGTCAAGTCCTCTTGCCAGTTCCTAAGAGTCTCCCTTGAGACAGCAGTGAATTTAGATTGGTGCCCAACCTCCCTATCAATCTTGTCATCACCTCAAGGGTGCCTTCTCACCCCCTAAACCAAAGCTGTCACGTGCGTAGGAACTTTCATTTGGTTAAAGATAAAAATCACCTTTCTACTCCCCAGACCTCACCCATCTGCCATCTGAGACCACAGAATCACTCTCACCCACTGTCGAGGGTGAGCTGAGACTGTGTCCACTTCTGTCATTGTGAATGACATCAGCCCAGACTGCTCGGGCCATGCTCCAAACTCAACTTACCTTGGAAACACGGAACTTGAGAGCTGGATGGCCATGGAGGGTCCCCCAGCTCCGCCCTGCCATTTGACAATGAAGAGTCTGGGGCTTCTGCCTGTCACTAACTGGGGGATTGAGGGGCTTCTCTTCCCTTTGAGTCTCCCAACTTGAACCACCAAGCAGTCTGAGGAAATCTTCCAGGGTCAGTCTGGAAACCTTCCAGTGCCCCAGGGTGATTAGATCAGAAAGCACTTAGCTGCCAGTCACCAGCGTACGTACTTGATGTGCAGACCCTGTCGCTAGGCTTCAGTCTATAAGAAAAAGGCCCCTGACAATGTGTGTACAATGTGCGGAGATTAGAGGCCTGGAAGGCTGCCTTGAACTAAAATCAGCTCCCAGGAGCAGAGGTGGAGGAATGGGGGAGACGGGGGTCGCCTGCCAGTTTGGGAATATCATAATAAGTCCAGCGTGGGAGGATTGGGCAGGCTACATGAGGAAAGGCGGGAGGGTCCCAGGAATTGTGAGTTACCCACTGGGCTGCTCAGAGCTGTGCTTGGTGGGTGCAGGGTGGGTGGAGGGGCAGGCGTTGAACCTGACTCCCCTTTCCGAAATGGCTGCCACAGTCATCTGTCCTCTCCCAAGACTCATTCAGGGAGCAGGGTCCTTGGTCTCACCTTACCTCTTTCCTGATGCAGACATTTGGACACTGCCAGTGAGGCCATGGAAAGAACATTTGAGACCGTCAGGAAACCCCAACACTTAGTCTCTGCCCCACTCCACTTCCTGTATCCCCAAACACTGTGTGACATTAGACAAGTCACCAAGACCACGTGGGTGAAGGCGAAGGGAGACGGGATAACAGCGGTCAGGAGCATGAGTTCTGGAATCATAGAGGACTGGGTTTGAAGCCCAGTCCCACCACTCACTGGCTCCTTGGACTTTACCTCTTTAAACCTCAATTCCTCATCTAGTAGCACCTCATGGGCTTGCTATGGGGCTAAAGGAGGAATGAGTGAGTTAATGCAAAAAGAGCTTCTAGTCCAGGGTCCCCAAAACCCTCACACCCAATGCCACTGTGTCCAATCCATAAGCCCTTCCTTCCTTCTCTTCCTTTTTCTTCCTTCCCCATTTAGTAGCCGCTCTATCACACTTCTATGTTTCTATTTTTAAAGCTACACATTCCCATAGTGTAATGAATCATATAGTTCTACAAGGCTCACCGCTCCAATTTTCCCCATCTCAAAGGACCACTTAGGCTCTCTGCTCTTTAATACTTTTGATACACCTGAAGTTGTGCCATCCTCAGAAAGGGAATTAATCAGACAACAGAGATTATCTAAGCTTGTGTTTGCAAAGCTGTTTCTTCCCTCACTCTTGTGAGATTGGGTCCAGAACAGCTCAATCAAGCAATTTAGAGGAAGAATCCTCAGAGAGGGAGCAGGAGGAACACAGCTGTTTAATTAAAATATGTAGTCACTGTACATTTTGGTTTTGGTCAATGTACAGTGCCTGCTTCATCATAAACCCGAGTGCTGACGGCTCTGCCTGGCCTGGGAAGAGGATCACTTATCAAGCATAGATCAGTACTGACATCCAGTGGTCACAGAGAATTATCTGCCTGAAGCTCTTCATTTTTCTCTTCCCAAAAATGAATGGGTATTCACACAGAGGAAGGAGGAGTGGTAAAAAATGACAGCTACCAGTGCTGTTAACTTTGGAGAACTGTGCAACTTGCAGCCAGATACCAAGTAACTCAGGTCAAGGCCTTGCCAGTCTGCAAGATGTCCATGGTTATCTGAGTGCTGACCCAAGAGCCAGGAGGAGAAATGGGGCCCATCCTCGTAAGGGGGTAAGACCATAAAGAATAAAACACACCAGCCATGGTGGCTCACACCTGTAATCCCAGTGTTTTGGGAAGCCAAGGCAGGGGAATCGCTTAAGACCAGGAATTCAAAACCAGCCTGCACAACATAGTGAGACCTCATCTCTACAAAAAATTAACATAAAAATAACTAGCTGGGCATCAATCCCATGACTGGGTATATACCCAAAGGATTATAAATCATTCTAATATAAAGACACATGCACGCATATGTTTATTGTGGCATTATTTATAGTAGCAAAGACTTGGAACCAACCCAAATGCCCATCAATGATAGACTGGATAAAGAAAATGTGGCACATACACACCATGGAATACTATGCAGCCATAAAAAAGGATGAGTTCGTGTCCTTTGCAGGGACATGGATGAAGCTGGAAACCATCATTCTCAGCAAACTAACACAGGAACAGAAAACCAAACACCACATGTTCTCACTCATAAGTGGGGGTTGAACACTGAGAACACATGGACACAAGGAGGGGAACATCACACACTGGGGCCTGTCAAGGGTGGGGGCCTGGGGGAGGGATAGCATTAGGAGAAACACCTAATGTAGATGACGGGTTGATGGGTGCAGCAAACCACCATGGCACGTGTATACCTATGTAACAAACCTACACGTTCTGCACATGTACCCCAGAACTTAAAGTATAATAAAATTAGCTGGGCATGGTGATGTGCACCTGTAGTCCTAGCTACTCAGGAGGCTGAGGTGGGAAGATCCCTT
The DNA here is from genome assembly GCF_028885655.2 of Pongo abelii. Classification (NCBI taxonomy): domain Eukaryota; kingdom Metazoa; phylum Chordata; class Mammalia; order Primates; family Hominidae; genus Pongo; species Pongo abelii. The sequence goes on along the minus strand of NC_071993.2, from coordinate 124,477,167 downwards.
GAGCCCAGGAGTTCCAGGCTGCAGTGAGCTGTGATCATGTCGCTGTACTCCAGCCTGGGTGACAGAACAAAATGATGTCTCTAAAAATATAAAAAATAAAAATAAATTTCAAAGAAGAATAAAACACAAGTGGCCCCATGGCTTCTAGAAAACATACTGGGTTTTGAGTTAGAAACCTTGATTCAAGACCTGGGGCTGCTTCTGTGTCACCTGCAGCAAGTCCCTTAAGCTCTCTGCACTGGAGCTTCCTCCTCTTTGAAGTGAGGCTAATGCCAGCTGCTCTGCCAGCCTCATAGGGTCGTGGTGATGCCAAATGGGAATGCATACGCAAAAGAGTTTTGTAAACTGTACAGTGCTGCACAGCTGGGGCTGCTGGGATGCGGGTGTTGACGGATAGGGTAGGGCAAAGTGGAGCTGGTGAGGAGGTACTATGGCCAGATGGAGGCATGGCCAGATGACAAATTGCACTTCTGGTTTCCAATTTCTCTCAAGCCTCAGAGACTCTGCCTTGGACTGTCAGGATGACCTCATCAGAGAAGGGCATTCCTCATTTTTCTCTGGACTCAAATCTCTGACATAAACGTTGGTAAGTAACTTCAAAGTCCACTTAACTTCGAAAATTGCATATCAAACAGGATTTTAAAAATAGAATCCTGTTAGCAGGGCATGGTGGCAAGCACCTGTAATCCCAGCTACTTGGGAGGCTGAAGCAGGAGAATCACTTGAACCTGGGAGGCGGATGTTGCAGTGAGCCAAGATCGTGCCGCTGCACTCCAGCCTGGGTGACAGAGCAAGACTCTGTCTCAAAAAAGAATAGAATCCTATCCTGAAGGAAAAATGTGAGTCATCATTCATTCTATGTTAAAGGAAGCTATTGTTAGTATCAATTGGACTAGTAAACTACGCACTTTTCACTCTCTCATAATTTTTTTCTTGTGTTTCTATTTGTATTTGGTCTAGTATCTGGTCTAGGAAAACTAGTTTTGCAAAGTGGTTCTAAATGAAATTATGGGATGACCAAAGATAGAGAAATGGTGTGTGCACACAGAGGAAATTTAGAGAGATGATTTTGGAGGCTTAGAGACCACACTTCTGACTCTTTCAATTTGTGCCAACAGATTTCATAAACTACTGGGGGGGGATCTTTAAGAAGTTTAGTCTTCCTAGTTGAGCTTAATTTAAAAGAAACAAAAAAGCAATTCTCTCATGCTTTTTAAGGGATCAGACAGCTTTGAACGCAAATAAATATTATGCTGCTTTTCCAGATTTCCATATCAGTGTGTCAGTAAAGAAAAAAAAATCCACTCTAGCTAGTTTAAACAAAAGAGGTTTATCACAAATAGTTTATAGAATTATAAGAAGGGCTGAATAAAAATACAATTTCCAGTCACAGAATCCAGTAGCAAAATCAGGCTACAAGAGAGTAGCTGGCTCTTTAACCATCAGAAAGCTACCTGCTAAACTGAAAAGCTTCCTGCTGAAGCGGTTGCAGAACCACATCACAGCTGCTCTAATGCAAACTAGCAAATGGTGCTCTGCACCCTCCCCACAAAGTCAGTAATCAGACAGGAGACCTCTGCTAACACAGCCCCAATAAAGTCCAATCCCTCCAAGCTGCGCTTGTCAGCTTACACCTTCCAAATCTTATCTAAGGGTGCCTGACTGCCTAACTGTTAAAGATAACAAAAAATGGCCAGGCGCGGTGGCTCACACCTGTAATTCCAACACTTTGGGAGGCCAAGGCAGGTGGATCACGAGGTCAGGAGATCGAGACCATCCTGGCTAACACGGTGAAACCCCTTCTCTACTAAAAATACAAAAAAATTAGCCGGGCGTGGTGGCACGTGCCTGTAATCCCAGCTACTCGGGAGGCTGAGGCAGGAGAATGGCATGAACCCAGGAGGCGGAGCTTGCAGTGAGCTGAGATTGCACCACTGCACTCCAGCCTGGGCAGCAAAGCAAGACTCCGTCTCAAAAAATAAATAAATAAAAAATAGGAAATGAAGTGAAACATGAATGTTTTACTACCTCAATCCCATTCTCCAATGAGAATCACTACTAACAATTTGGAGTGTAGCCTCTCAGTGATTTTTGTACATTGTTTGCCAGGGAAGGGGGGTGGTTGGACTACATGTTGTTCTGCAATTTTTTTTGTCACTTGAATACATATCCTGGACATCTTTCCATGGGAGGACATGTGACTAGCTCATTTTTTAAAAAGAGCTGCTAAGTGTCCTATCGGAGAGATGCCCTACCTGATGGACACTGAGGTCATCTCTAATTATTCCCTATTATGCATAATGCAAAAGGAACAGCTGTTCAGGCATTTGGAAAAGTCAGATTTCTAGAAGTGAAAGCTCTGCACCACATTTTGAAGCAGTATCTTTCTAATTAGCACGCAGTCAGGAGAATCCATTTAGCCAGCTTTTTAAGACCAAAAAAAACAAAAAAATAGCCTAAGCCCTAAAGATGTTGATGCAGCAGACATTGATGGAGCCTCAGTTGTCAGCATGAGGGTTTCAAAAATGCCCCTCCCCCTGCCCCAATTTCTATCCCTAAGGGGCCTGCCCTTTGCAAAAAGCAGACAGGGTCTTGTTCTGCATGTGCACAGCTAGTTAGCATCTGGGCCAAGGAGGTGAAGCAAAAAGGGCCAGGAGAGCAGGAGAGAGGACATGGCTTTGACCTTGATGGGCAGTGGATTCTGGGGGTGTCAGATAGCTAGGGTTAAGAATCCCACTCTGCCACATGGGGGAGGCAGCAGAAAGACTGTATCACACATCTTCTGCTAGGTCCCCAGATGAAGCGAACTGTTTGGCAAAGTGCACACCAGGTGCTACAGATCACCCCAAAGTGTGTTTCATCTGCAGCTGTTTTTTTTTTTTTTTTTTTTTTTTTTTTTTGAGATAGTCTTGCTCTGTCATCACCCAGGCTGAAGTACAGTGGCATGCTCTCGATTCACTGCAACCTCCACCTCCTGAGTTCAAGCAATTCATGTCTCAGCCTCCCGAGTAGCTGGAATTACAGGTATGTGCCACCATGCCCGGCTAATTTTTGTATTTTTAGCAGAGATGGGGTTTCACCATGTTGGCCAGGCTGGTCTTGAACTTCTGTCCTCAAGTGATCCACCCACTCAACCTCCGAAAGTGCTGGGATTACAGGCATGAGCCATCATGCCCGGCCTGCAGCCATGTTTAAAACCTTCACTTCAGTTTGTCTACACAAGCTGAGTTGCCCTCATTCCTCCTGCATCTCAGCCAATCCCAGCCTTCACCTGGACACACAGTGACCTTAGCAATAAGAGCTGCAGTGGCCGTGTGTCACTGTTCCTGGACCAAACTGAGGGTCAGGCTGCTATTTCTTGTGGCCCAATAACAAGATGCAGATGAACTGGGGAGGAAGAGAGTTTTTATTTCTGCAACAGGTTACAGGGAGAAGGCCTGGAAATTATTGCCAGACCAACTCAAAATTACAAAGTTTTCCAGAGCTTATATACCTTCTAAGTCTACATGTCTACATGTAAGTGTTCTTTCATCTAAAGACATAAGTGATTAACTTTCTTTAATGTAAAACTAAGGTCTGAGTCCTGACGACCTTCCTCTGGAGCCTCAGTAAATTTACTTAATCTAAATGGGTCCAGGTGCTGAGGTGATTATCCTTATCTTGTCTCCTGCTAAATCATAAAGGTTTGGGGAATTCCTTTACACCCCCAGTAAACTTGCTTGTGGAAGCCTGGGGAGTTTCTTCAGACCCTCAATAAAACTTGTTTAATCCTAAATGGGTCCTGTTAAGAATTCTTTGGTTATTTTGTCATGTTTTAAGGCCCAGGAAAGACCTAGGCAAAACTCTTGGTGGGCTTTTGTTACATTCCAGTCTTTGTATAAGGACACTGACTCCACTTTTAATATTTAACTTAACTACTCGGTCAGTACGAAACAGTTGTCATGGAGGCCTGCATTAGTGAGACCTGACCTGCCACACCACTACATCTACTGTCTCCATTTCCTGCTTCTCTCCCCAACAGTATTCTGATTTGCCTTTAGAGAATCCTTTCTCCTCCCTTCTCTGCCATGGAATTGGGACAGGATTGCTTAGCCCCCTCGCTGCAACACAGCACCCTCCCCCAGCCAGTGTTTTAATCAAAACTGGGCATCTGCCCCATCCTCGGTCATCAAGGAAAAGCACATCTCTGCACTGTGCAAAATCCATGGGGGTTGGGGGAAACCCTTTTTCTCTGAACATCTGAAACCGAGGCATGCTACTGCAATAAGGGAAGCCTAAAGTTTCTCAGGGTCATTCTGCGAAAACTGAGGAAGGCAGATTAGAAACTCGTTCACGAACATCATTAGAGCCTGGGTCAAGCATCACCTGAAGGTAGACTGTCTCTAGACTTCTAAATTACATTAGCTTTTTTTTTTTTTTTTTTTTTTTTTGAGACAGAGTCTCATTCTATCGCCTAGGCTGGAGTGCAGTGGCACAATCTCGGCTCACTGCAACCTCTGCCTCTCAGGTTCAAGCAATTCTCATCCCTCAGCCTCCCAAATAGCTGGGACTACAGGTGCATGCTACCACACCCAGCTAATTTTTGTATTTTTAGTAGAAACAGGGTTTCACCATGTCGGCGAACTCCTCACCTCCAGTGATCCAACTGCCTTGGCCTCCCAAAGTGCTGGGATTACAGGCATGAGCCACCGTACCTTGCCCTACATTAGCTTTTAAACTTGCTTTATTGTCTAAACCAGTTTAAGCTGGGATTTACTGTCATTTGCATCATAAAGAGGTCTGGCACAAAGAAAGATACCTTTCTGCATATCGTCCACAGAGGCTTTCCTGTTCTATAGCCTCAAAAAAAAAACAACAACCTGTGTGCAACTGCTGCCCCTAGTTGCTGCCTCAGAAACTAATTCCTGCTGGCCCCTCAGTGAGAGTTCTTTGAATGCATGTCCTAGAAAGTGAACTCAAACTGGAGGACACGAGGAGTCAAAACAAGGGCCTTCAACACTTCAGGATTCCGCATTCTCTCCTTGGCCTCCGGCTTCTTTCTCCCAAACCTGCTTTCTGTGCAAAGCTGGAACACAGCTACCCTCAGGCTCACGTATGCAGTGGCTGCCCAGGAAGAAGAGTATACGCCTCTAGCTCAAAGTATAAGAACCCAAAGAACGACTCTGATTGGCCCTGTGTGGGCCACAAATACATTGTTGAGCCAATCACTGCAGCCAGAGGAGCAAGATACCACCATAGCCCTAGAACCAATTCACTGAAATGAGGAAGGTGCTGTTCCTTGAGAGGGAAGAGCAAAGCTGAGAAAGAGGGTAAGAGGTACTGACAAGTCATAATAAAAGTGTCCACAACACCTCACGGAGCTGTTGTGCAGATCGTTGATAATGGGTGCAAAAGAGCTTCTGTAAGGTGGCTTTGTTTAAAGCACACTGTGCAATGTTTGCTGTAATTTGTGAATGACCTCTGTGGAGTGACCCAGGCAGGACTTAGAGGCAGGTGTGATCAGCTTGTAACTTGCTTGATGTCCTTGGCCAATTCTTAAAAACTCCACAAGTTCAATTCTTTAAGAATTACATGATATGGCCGGGTGCTGTGGCTCACGCCTGTAATCCCAGCACTTTGGGAGGCCTAGGCGGGCAGATCACGAGGTCAGGAGGTCAAGACCATCCTGGCTAACACGGTGAAATCCTGTCTCTACTAAAAAAGAAATACAAAAAATTAGCCGGGCATGGTTGCAGGCACCTGTAGTCCCAGCTACTCAGGAGGCTGAGGCAGGAGAATGGTGTGAACCCTGGAGGCGGAGCTTGCAGTGAGCGGAGATCACGCCACTGCACTCCAGCCTGAGCAACAGAGTGAGACTCCGTCTCAAAAAAAAAAAAACAGGAATTACATGATATAACATGCCTAGTACAATGCCTAAGGCACGTTCCTCCCATTTAGACTTGTCATGGAATAAAAATTTTAAACCTCATAGTGGAAGTCTTTTCTGAAGATGTCAGCAGCAGGAAACTCTGAAATGCTGGGCCCCCAGACTGAGCAAGGCCTAATTGTCCAAGGAAAGAGCCAATGTCAAGTCAATCTTGACCTGGATGGTTTTCAAGATATTGTCCAAAAAAAAAAAATTTAAGAACGAAAGAAAGAAAGAAAAAGAAAGGGATATTATCCATAGCAAAGAAATACCAAGAGAAATAAGTGAAGAAAATGTGAGCCCAGAGTGAGCATTTTCCCCCTGCTCAAGCCAATTGTTCAGTTAACATGTTTTTTTTTAAGATTCAACAAATGTTGAGTCTGGATATCAATTCTTTAGGTTGCAGAGTCCAAAGTTGGCAAGGCAGTGTGCATGGGGAGTTCTTCAGCCGTTCACACACATCCTTCATTGACCCTGGGCCCAACACCAGCATGCTGGGCGTAGGACCTAACAAGATGGCTTATATCCATGGTCAACACGTACCCCAGAGTTTCTAAAACTGTCCCAGTTTGAAATAGCCTGCCCTGCTCTCCTCTCAAGCACATACCCCACTCACTCTACATCCCATTTTGTTTTCTTCCTTGGGCTTCTCTCCATTCAAAATTGTCTTAATTGCTCATTTCTTGGTTTACCTGTTTATTTTCTGCTGTCCCCTATTAGAATGTCAGCTGCATGAAGACAGCCCTTATCTGTCCTGCTCATTACAAGAGCTCCAGCTCTCATCAGACCTGGCATATGGTGGTCACTCAGCAATATTTATTAAATGGAATGGAATTGAATCGAATGATCAAAGAGTTGTAAGGCCATGTGATCTGCTTTTTGTTTTACAAAAGAAAGTCACAGCACTTGAATTTGAAACTTCACTCCCTTATGGGCCTCCCAGTAAAGCCATGAGTTGGGCGTTACTATTATCCTTATTTTGTAGATGAGAAAATAAACTCTCAGAGAGGTCCATGGTTTGCCTGACATCATGTGACTGGGGAAGGGTAGAATCAGGACACGCAGTCCAGCGCTCCTCCATCTCAGCACACATGTGTCAAGGCTAGATGAAGGAGAGCAGAGCAGAAGCAGCAATGAGGAAGCTTAGAGAACAGAATCAGTTGGGGAAACCCAAATGTTGCACTTATTTAGTTGTAAAACTCTTCCTGCAGGCCTAATGTAACTGTGATTCAGATACTTTGAAGTTGCTGCATTCTCTCATGACATCTTCTCCTACAGAAGCAATGGTCTTTCTTAAGGTGCAGGTGTGGAGTTTTAAGGACAAAGAGCTCCTGCCATGTCAGATGCTTGATATAATTTGGTTTCTGTGAGTCGGGACAGTTTGGTCGCAAGTAACAGAAATGCATCTCAAACTAGCTCAAACTAAAAAGAAGGGGAGAGCTGCAGCTGAGCCATAGGAACAATGAAACCAGGGACTCAAAAGCTGACTTCCTCTGCCTGAGGATTTTACACTCTCTCACTGCAGCCCAGTTTTCTCTGAACGATTGAGAACATGCCAGCTCACAGCTTCTGTCTCACATCCTATGCCTCCTACCTCCAAATGGTTCGAATTTGGAAAATTCTCAGGGAAGAACTCTGATTGGCTCAGCTTGGGTCAGGTGCCCACCACTGGACCACTCAAGTGCATGGGTGTGGCACAGGGATGCGGTCACATAGCCCAAACTCAGTCCTGCTTCTGTGTATCTGAGGCTCCTCCTGAGAAGGGGCAGTTGGGATGTAGGCATTCACCTCATCGGTATCACTGCTGTTTGGTGCCTGATAATTTTCATAGCCATGTTGCCTCTTCAATTACTTCCATAGCACTAAGAGGTTCCTGCTCTTTGTAAATTAAAACAAAACAAACTCCTGCAACCTCTCAGCATTATTAAGTGGTAAGACAGAAATGGGTTGACTGACTTCTCAAAAGCCTCCAACTCCTACCCGTCCATAGTTTCTGGATGGCCATTTCTCTACAGGTCCCACTGTTCTTCCCAAACCTGGGCATTCCTCTGCTCTCTCCTCACCAACCAGAAAGGTAGGTGCCCAGAGAGCATGATGGGTCTGAAGAATAAACATGGCTGGAGAGGATGAATTCAGTTGCATTGTGACCAACAGGAGGAAACTATTGGACTACAAATGCAGCTGTGAAAGCCAAACATGCAAAAGACAGTTCCAACACCGCAGTCCTGCCCTTTGCTAAGAGGAATGGAGACAGTGAAAATTAAGGAAGTAGTTGATGCTTCCCATCAACAGGGGTCAATACTTTTAGTAGTGACTGCTGGGTCATAAAATGAAGATAAATGAACGAAGCCAAGTGTTTCTAATGATGGTCTCAAGGCTCAAGGAGACCTTTAAAATAACAAAAGAAAATTGAAACAGAGTGGCACCTCTGTAACAAGATTTGAGATTCAATACAGGTCCAATGCTTGCTACCCCTAAGATTTGTCTGTATTCCCCCAAGGGATGCCCAAAACACCTGTATCAGGCCTTTCTCTCTTTGGTGTATGGCACTGAACTGGGTTTAAAAGTATATAGCAGTAGCCTGTAATCCCAGCACTTTAGGAGGTCAAGGTAGGCAGGATCACCTAAGGTCAGGAGTTCGAGACCAGCCTGGCCAATATGGTGAAACCCCATCTCTACTAAAAATACAAAAGACATTAACTGGGTGTGATGGTGCATGCCTGTAATCCCAGCTACTTGGGGAGGCTGAGGCACAGGAATCACTTGAACCCGGGAGGCGGTTCAAGTGAGCCAAGATCGCGCCACTGCAATCCAGCCTGACGACAGAGCAAGACTCCATCTCAAAAAAAAAAAAAAGTATATAGCAGTAGGTGGATGGCAGTTACCTGATATTTATAGGGCCAACAGAGCAAGTGGGGATTACACGCGGGAAGGCCTCCCAAGAGCCGGGGAGGAGGCAAGATGACCTAGGACTTGAGGAAGGAGTAGTAATTAGACACTAAATGGCTGGGGTGGGGAGAAAGGTGTGGAAGGAAAGCAAAAGAGAAGGTAAGGTCAAGAGCAAGTTCATGACAGCCCTGAATGTCATCTGATGAGTTTAGACTACGCCTGTAAGAATTGAGCAACCACAGATCACTTTCCAGGGAGGCACTTGTGACCTGGAAGAGGAAGGGCTACGAGCCACTCAGGCCCCAGGGCGCAGCCAGGTCTGCATCTCTCTGCCTTCTCTCAGGGCAGCTGCCTCCCCCATCAGATCTTAGCCTGCTCTCTGGCCAGCTCCCTTAACAGCAGAAAGCTACCTGACGGAGGTGAGAGATAAGACCCAGGAAGGGCACAAGGTGGAAGATCCAGGTGAGATCAGCCCAGCTGGGAAGATGGCAGGTAGCAGTTTCAAGGCCATCAACTCCATGTTAGAGCTGCTGGTGCCAGGCCAAGGTTAGAAAGGTGGGGCCTCTTTTGGCCGAGAAGGCATTGCGCCTTTCTGGTGAGGCCAGTGGAGTAAGGGACTTATTACATCTGGACCAGGTGTTTATTACACCTGGACCAGAGGAAGCCCCTCCTTGGCTGGCAGCGCAACTGCCCAGAGGCTGGTATCGTCAGAGCTGCGTGCGGTCAGGCAGCCCAGGGAACCACTTGGCTGCTACCTCTGCTCCTGGGAGCCATGGAGTTCCCTGGGAAACCAGCACAAAATCGATAGGACTTGGTTGTAATGGCTGTGCCCTGGCACTCTCTCTCTCTCCACCCCCTCCCTTTAGTAAAAGGCAACCCTCCTGATTAGTTTCTGGTTGCCTGTCATTGTTCCTGACTTGTAATCAATCTCAAGTTGTTCCAGGATGCTTTCTATTTACTTAGAATTTCTTGCCTAGGCCTGCTGAGTTGGCAATCCTATTAGCAGGATTTTTTTTTTCATTGTGTTTGTGAAATGAAATAAAATAAAAAGGCCCTGTCTCCAGAGGGTTCTTTCTTTCCCATTTTTCTGAAAACCATCAGGCTCTGGGAAGATCGTAAGACCTTTTTGTGGGGTGAAGGGTGCCTCTCTGTCTTTGGTGCTAGGAAGAGTTGGGAGAAGGCAAGCTGGCTCCTCCAGCCAGAGGCAGGCAGAGAAAAGTCCTTCCTTTCTTTAATGGGGACAGCATCCAGGTGAGAATGGAGGAAGAGATCCCTGACTGCCTAAAGCAAAAAAAGTCATGCAATGGAAACCATGGCCACGAGGCTAGGTTACAGGATAAGGCATTCAAGGCAGGGAGATGGGTTTCAGTCCCAGTTCTGTCCCTGCCATCTGGTGGCCTTGAGCAAGTGATTCAAGCTCTCTGTGAGTCAGTCTCACTTTTCCTCATTTGTAAAGTGGAAGGAACGCTTCCTGCCTCATGAGGTGGCCATGAGGAGGAAATGAAATCTGAGATGTATAATTCCTTGGCACAATGACTGGTGCAAAGACAACATCCAGCAAATATTTTGGTGGTTCCTTTTTGGACATTACATTCTATAGTGCTAGATCGTAGAGCCTGGCTTCTGATGGTAGAGGGAACATGAGGGTCTTTTTTTCTGGTTGTTTGTTTGTTTGTTTGAGACAGAGACTCACTCTGTCACCCAGGCTGGAGTGTAGTGGTGCGATCTGGGCTCACTGCAACCTCCACCTCTCAGGTTCAAGCAATTCTCCTGCCTCAGCCTCCCAAGTAGCTGGGATTACAGGTGCATGTACCCTGGCTAATTTTTTTATTTTTAGTAGAGATGGGGTTTCACCATGTTGGCCAGGCTGGTCTCGAACGCCTGACCTCAAGTGATCCGCTCGCCTCGACCCCCCAAAGTGCTGGGATTACAAGCGTGAACCACCGCACCTGATCTCTTCTGGGTCCTTTGGAGGGACTAATAAAGGTTTAGGAAAGACTTTGGGGGCCTGAAGCACACTTAGTACTCATGAGAAGAGAGGGCAGTAAGCTTTCCTGAAACCACTCCAAGAATGTGAATTGCTGCAGGAGTACAAAAAAGCTCTCACACCACTAACTAATTCCAGGGCACTCTTCTCGGTCATGGACCTCATCATCCCCCACACTGTGCTCCATGCAAACAGTCTTTGTATTAGAGTCTATATGAAGCACATTCTTAGATGGCCATGTTGGTGGCTGACTTCTCTATCACCCAGAGCACAGGCTTAGTGCACAACGAAGCACTCCTTACTTTATGCCATAGAGAGAGGGAAGAGTGAGCTCCCCAGTGAGACATCAGGAGAAATTTAAAGTGAATTTCATAGAACAGAAATACATAAAGAATAAAATTCCTCCTTCAAACCCACACTTGGATGGAAATCTTGTAGCCATCCCCTAGTGAGATATTAAACACTAAGTCAAACGCTTGTGTTGAAAAGGGTCTGTGACAAAAAGCAGGCTAAAAAGTTGTGCCTACTGTCTGAGCTATGTTGTTAAAATGCACCTAAAAAATTCTCAGTCATAAATACACCTTCTTGTGTCTAGGAAATAGATGTTGAAGGGAGTTTTTTTGTTTGTTTTTTCACTTCTCCCTATTCTTCTGTACTTTATTAATTTTTCAGTGGACATGTGGCTTTACATAAGTTGGGTTACCCTTAACCAAAATGCTTGGGACCAGAAGTGTTTCAGATTCCAGACTGTCAGATTTGGGAATATTTGCATATACATAATAAGATATCTTAGGGATGAGAAACAAGTCTAAACGTGAAATTTGTTTATGTTTTATATATACCTTATGTGTATAGCCTAAAAGTACATTTATACAATATTTTAAATAATTTTGTGCATGAAACAAAATTTTGACTGCATTTTGACTGCAAGACATCCCATGAGGTCAGGTGTGGAAGTTTACACTTGTGGTGTCATGCGGGCGCTCAAAAAGTTGCAGATTTTGGAGTTTTGGATTAGGGATGCTCAACCTCTAATAATAATAATAACAATAATAGGGAGGAGGATGAAGAGGAAAAAAGAACATCCTCTCAGGCCTCTGTTCCCATTTAAAATCATGATTTTCCTCTCTGGATACCAAGAAGTAAGTGGAGAGGGGGAAGGAGGAACAACACAGTGACAAGTCCATGGGCATCAGACCAGAATCGACAATTGTAGGACCCAAGGCCACTCCCTAGGCCCTCGGGGTGCTGACAATGCAGGAACTATGCACCTTCCTGTTACCTTTTTTAGCATCTCACATGCTACAGAAAGAAGAGATAAATGAAGCCAGTGGTTTTCCAAAGGTAATCTTACACTGAAGTTTAGTCCATAAAACAGATTAAAAAGGAGCCAGGTAGCTTATCGGGAGGGAGGGAAGGAAGGAGGAAGAGATGCTATAGTCCCAACCATTCCCCTTTATCTCCCCTCCCTGACCCCCTACTCCAAAGGTCCTTCTTTTGATCACCGTGCCAAAAAAGAAAACACTTGAAAACCTTGTAATAGTCAACAGGCCTGTCATGTGGAGAGCAGAGAAGCTATTTCTAAGTAATTGGGAAATATATTTTTGCTCAAAATCCATTTCCATTCAAACAGCTTCATCCAGCTCTGTTTTAGAAACAAGAATAAGGATGCTTTTATCAAACAAATACATCCTCTGGGAAGTGTGTAAGGTTTGATTTGTGAATACATTTAAGTCTTTGACTTATCTAGTTGCCACATGGACCTTACAATTTATAAGACAGATTAAAATTGTGATTACTAGCGGTTAATTCAGGCTCATAATAATTTACTTGTTCCTGGTGAGTTCTGTGCTGGGCTTCCAAGCGGGGGAAAACATACCCTTTTAGGCTTGTTTCTACCTAACTGTCTCCTGGAAGGACAGGTTACCGTCAGTTTTACTTACATGTTTTTATACAAATGGGGATTTGTGTGTTATTAGGACTCATTTGCAACTATGATCTAAAATATCAAAGGAATATGTCTTTTCTGCATTTTGATGGCTTAACTTGTCTCTGCACCTTTCTGAAGTCTAGATTGTGGGAAGGGAATGAGAAGCCCTCAGCAGCCTTCAAACACATCCACCAGGTCTCCATCTGTTTGGCCACTGTTTCCTTTCTTTGGTCTTTTGAAAGGCAGCAGGCGGCATCTCTAAAAATGGTGGCATAAGTGAGTGTGCCTGTGGGCTGGGGGGCTCAAAGGGCCACTGTGAGTGCATTTATGGATTGTCATGTGTTATAGGGGCCCAGCTGAGAGGGACCACACAAAGCGCAAGAAAGGGTCGTCAAAGATGTCAGCCACTCCTTGGTCCCCCAGGCAGCCAAAACCTCTGCCGGGGACCTGCACTGAAAATAGCAGCAGAGACTAAGCAGTGTCAAGTAAGGCTCTGCAGGGAGATTGTCTGCTTCTGCAGTCACTTCCTGGGTGACCCTGAGCACGTTTTTCCACCTCCTTGAGCTCGTGTACTCATCTGTAAAATGGAAATAATCATCCAAGTGCAGTGTTTCACGCCTGTAATTCCAGCACTTTGGGAGGCCAATGTGGGAAGATCACCTGAGGTCAGGAGTTGGAGACCAGCCTGGCCAGCATGGTGAAACCCTATCTCTACTAAAAATACAAAAATTAGCCAGGCATGCTGGCACATGCCTGTAATCCCAGCTACTCCGGAGGCTGAGACAGGAGAATAGCTTGAGCCCAGGAGGCAGGGGTTGCAGTGGGCCAAGATCACGCCACTGCACTCCAGCCTGGGTGACAGAGCGAGACTCTGTCTCAAAAAAAAAAAAAGGAAACAATCATAGGCAGTTGGTATGAAGACATTTTATATAACCACAATGGCTTCTTACATTAAGGTCAGGAAGAGGCAGAACTAATCTATGGTGATTTAAAAAAATAAGATCATTGATTGCCTTTGGAAAAGGGCATCAAGGGAACTTTCTGGAGTACTGGAAATGTTCTACAACTTGATTTCAGTGCTGATAACATGGACATAAACATTTGTCAAAATTCTTTAACCTGCAAATGGTTCAGAAAAATAATAATAGCATGTTGACAAAGATTCTTTGCTTAGCCAAACTTTATTCAGGCTTCTGAATCTCCTCCTAGGCCCATCTGTGTGCTTCCTATAAGGTCCAGTTTTAGCAAAGAACCTCACTAAGTCAGTTTAGCAAGAAACCCCTACCCTTGACATCTGACCAACCTCCAGCATTCCGCAGGTGATGTCTGATCAAGTTGGCCTATCTTTAGCAAGAATAGTGTTAGGTTCGTTTAGCTACATTCTCCCTTACCTTTGCTGTTTCCTCTTAGTAATTTTCCATCCATTGACCCCACAGTGCTTCTTGGCTGTAAATTCCCACCTGCCCATGTTGTATTCAGAATTAAGTTCAATCTCTCTCCCTCACTGCAAGACCCTGTTACAGTGGCCCCTATAACTATGGTCCTGAATAAAGTGTTCCTTAGTGTGTTTTGACAAGTATCATTGAATAATTGTTTCTTTCTTTCTTTCTTTTTTTTTAGACAAGGTCTCACTCTGTCATCCAGGCTAGAGTGAAGTGGCATGACCATAGCTTACTGCAGCCTCCATCACCCAGGTTCAAGTGATCCTCCCACTTCAGCCTCCACGCCTGGCTAATTTTTCTTTTTCAGTAGGGTCTCACTATGTTGCCTAGGCAGGTCTTGAACTCCCTTGCTCAAGTGATCCTCCCACGTTAGCCTCCCAAAGTATTGGGATAACAGGTGTGAGCCACTGCACCTGGCATAATTGTTTTTTTAACAGTGTGTGTATTCAGAAAAATATTAACAATGTGTATGTGGATAAAGTTTGATAAGTAATGATAAAAACAAGAATGATAAAATGTTAACACTCGGGGAGTCTTAGTGAAGGGTCTATGGAAATTCTTTGTATTATTTTACAGCTTTCTGTAAGTATGAAATTATTTCAAAATAATGAAAGTTTAAAAATTCATCAAACCGTACACTTTAAATTGGTTGATGAATTTTACTGTGTACAAATTATACATCAAAGTAAAAGTTAAAAACGAGACTAGAAAGCAAATGTAGCAAAATCTTGATAAATGCTGAGTCCCTGAGTGATAGATGGATGGAGGTTCATTTTACCATCCTTTCCGCTTTTGTGTATGCTTGGCTATTTTATTTCCTTTCTTTCTTTTTTTTTTGAGACGGAGTTTTGCTCTTGTTGCCCAGGCTAGAGTGCAATGGCACGATCTCAGCTCACCGCAACCTCCGCCTCCCGGATTCAAGCGATTCTCCTGCCTCGGCCTCCTGAGTAGCTAAGATTACAGGCATGTGCCATCATACCTGGCTAGTTTTGTATTTTTAGTAGAAAAGGAGTTTCTTTATGTTGGTCAAGCTGGTCTCGAACTCCTGACCTCAGGTAATCCACCCGCCCTGGGCTCCCAAAGTGCTGGGATTACAGGCATGAGCCATTGCGCCCAGCCTATGCTTGGCTATTTTCTAATGCAAAATAAATTTTAAAAAATTAAAACAATAGAAAATATCGGCTAAGCTCCTGGCCCAGTGCCCAGTGCAGTGTGGCATCCCCCTCTGCAAATGGCTAATGGCTGCTATCCTGCACTTTTTCTCTGGGTCAGGGGATTACACATATGTCAAGCTGTTCATACTGGTATTATCTGTGATCATGCTTGACAAAAAATGCACCCCAAGCTGTTTTTCCTCTACCTTGCGGTAAAAGGCTTTAAAAAAGTAGCCAGCCAACATTGAAAATAAGTGTCCTTTTTGAACTCCCACTTAGGTGAATGACTTTGTGCAGGCATCTCTTAAAACAGCCGCAACCACAGCAAGGCCACGAGGAAAAGTCACAGAGGACAAAGACAGAGACATTTAAATACCATGTAAGCCAAGAGGAACCATTCTGGATCTAATTCCACTTTTGCAAGGTAAACATTTGCCTTGGCTGAGACAGGAAAGAAAAGTAAGGGCTGATGACCTTAGAGGTGAATCAAACACATCTCTTAAGAAGGTCTCAATTTTTAGGAGGAGGATGATGGCCACTTGTTACCAAGGGCTGAACAGGGCCACTAAGCCAGGAGGAAGAAGACCTGGGCTCTTTTCCCACCCACATCATTGGTGATCCACACGACGTTGGGTAAGTCACCTCCTCCTCCCTAGGCCTCTTTCCTCCACTGACAAATGAGAGTTTGAACCCAGAGAACCTGTAGGGACGTTCCAGCTTTGTGATTCTTTAAAACAAACATTGATTGAGAAAGATTCCAGGGCAAGGAAGGAGCAGGAACTGTGCCCCATACAGTCATCCAAGAGTCAAATCCTGGCAAGTTTCCAGAGCCCAGACAGGAGATAAATGAGGAAAGATACGTGATGTGGCCAAATCTCCAAATTTTCATGAGAAATGAAAAATCTAGATGTTTATGTCCAACCTCCTGGTTTTCAAATGATACTAATTAATTCAAATTTTTTTTGTTTGTCTTTTGTTTTTGAGACGGAGTCTCACTCTGTCGCCAGGCTGGAGTGCGGTGGCGCGATCTCTGCTCACTGCAATCTCCAACTCCCTGGTTAAAGCTATACTCCTGCCTCAGCCTCCCGAGTAGCTGGGATTACAGGCACATGCCACCATGCCCAGCTAATTTTTGTATTTTTGGTAGAAACGGGGTTTCACCTTGTTGGCCAGGATGGTCTCGATCTTCTGACCTCGTGATCCGCCCGCCTTGGCCCTCAAAGTGCAAGGATTACAGGCGTGATCAAATTTTTAAAATAAATGCTTGTGAACCTAATAAAAATTGCCTGAACAGAATTAGATCCCCAGGCTGCCAGATTGTGTCTTTTGTGTGAGGTCACGTCATCTCCTAAATGGGGGTAAATGAGGATCTCTGATCTTTTCAACATTGATCTTTCAACTTCAAAGCTGAAGACAAATTTTAACGACAAATTCCTAAAACATGTAACTGTTAGAGAAATGTTTTTCAAACTTTTTTTTTTAACCATAACTCACAGCAAAGAGTCCATTTTACATTGCCAGTGGTCATACCACACATACACACGCATGCACATACACATACAAAATCAGAAGAAAAGACTCACAAAACTTAATGCTTACTACATGCAATACACTCTGATATTTTCTATTCTATTATACTTCATGTTAATGCAGGTAGCAACCCATTAAATTGATTGCATGAGTCATATTTGCAAAACATTACTTTAGAGTTTATATTTACTTAATTCTCATTTAATTCTCCCTCTCACCTTATGAGGTAGGAATTATTATCATCCCCATTTTACAGAACAGAAAAAAGAATCTCAAGCTTCACACTCCAGATCCAGCTTTTTTTCTCTTCTTTTAATCAAGAAAGGCATGAATGAGAGGAATTAAAAGATGTCAAAGGGCCAGGTCAGAAAGGAAGAGTCCCAGAGGCAAAGCAATCAAGGAGAACCTTGGGGAGAATTTTAAACATCAAACAAGGGGATTAAGGCTGTGTGCTATGGAGCATGCAACTTACAAACTCCTCTTTGTCTCCCCTGTGAAATCTGCAGGAAAATCTGCATGGCTGCCCATGCTGATGGGTGAGTGGCTGCTTCAAGGAGGAGCCAGATTTGTTATCCACGTGGCCCAAGCAGACTCAGAGAGAACACATGGGTTATGCCGGAGGCTGGGAGGTTGCTACTATCTAGGTCACATTCATGAACTTGAAACCAGCTCCAGACTTGTAGGAATGGGGGACCGGTGGTTGCAGGGTGAGGAGAGAATGGATAGGCATCGAATCCAGAGCATTTGACCGCCTGGGCTGGCCTGGGAAAACTTACCACTGGACTCTATTAATGAACAGACAAAAGTTCCATGTCTTCTGCACAGGCAATGATCAGAGAAGAGAAGAGGAGACAGAAGCCCAGCCCCTGATGTCAGTGAAAGACTTACATAGGGGGAGACTTGATTTGTTAAGAGTGATGAACCTTTCTCCTAATTGAACCAGTCAGCTGAATCTAATGGTACCCTTTCTAATCAATCTCGTTGCAGCCATTTAGGATGGGGCAGGAGCCTAGCAACACCTAGTACCGCCTAGCGCAACCCAGCACAGCCCAGCACAGCCCAGCCCAGCACAGCCCAGCACAGCCCAGCACAGCACAAACATTGATTGCGCAAGGACTCCAGGGCAGGAACTTGTAACACATCTGGGCTGTATTTTAGAATGGTTGAGTCTATTTCCTGCTCTTAGTCTCTTTTCTGTCTTCTACCTCCAGATGCCTAAAGAGAACAAATGGAGATGGGTGTCTGTTTACAAAGCCAAGCAGCAATGATTTCAAGTATCTGCTTTGGGTAGCTTTCTGCATTCTCCAAAGTTGATCCTTCCAGTGTGGTATAAACACAGTTGTTGGTCAATGTTTAAAGTCAATGAGTCTTAGATTACCATCGCAAAAGTCAATTAACAAGGCAATTTCTTGCCTTGATTTGTATTTGTATATTATTAATGAACTACGAGACCTCCTAGTGAGGTAAATTAGCTTAGGTAACTGGGGAGCAGAGTACAAACATTTTTTTTTCTTTAATGGCCCCAAACATTTATCTCATACAGAGAAAACAATATTAAAGCCCAGGGAGGGCTCCCTGTTCCTGCAGCCAAGGAAGCACACCAGAGCAGCCCTGATAAATATTGATGTCTGTTTATCAAAATGCCACAGGCCGTCCTGGCTAGCTGCCACCTCCTGCCACCCTCGTGCAGTCCTAACTAGCAGGACTCGTTATGTAAGGAGGAGATACAGAAACTTCAACTGCCATTGCTGAAGGACTTTTAGCCTTTGTTTCCTGAATACAAAAAATAAAAATAAAAAATTATCCTGACCTACAAGGGTTGGTGCCAACCAAAGGACCAACATCCTTTCTTTAATGAGGGGGCAGAAATATAGACTCTTATGTACAAAGAGAACGGTAATTGAAAAGATCTCTGAGTCACTGAAATAATCAGCTTAGGGAAGTGTGAATGCTCCCCCAAAATGCTGCCTTGTTACAAAATCAATGCCATTAAGAAATAAATTGTGCTACATGTAAGTTCCAGAGGATTAACACAGAGATATTGATAACCACCCATTCGACATGTCATGATTGAGCTATGTGCAAGGCCATGTGAAGAATACCATTAATTTAATCCCGTTTACCTATTTTTAAGTAACACTGTTCAGCCCCAAAATGCTTGGGGACTGATAGCAGAGTAAAAATTAATAATTAATGTGTTCATGCCTTTAAGAAATATTGATTGAATGCTGATCATGTAGATACCAGACGGTAGGCATGGAACAGAAACTGAAAAAGATACAGTCCCTCAAGGAACCCAGCAACTATTTGAGGAGACAGACAGGCAGGTAAAGCATTATATAGCAGGCTGTGATAGAGGCACCCCAGCTCCTGCGACACACAGGAAGGAGCAGTTCATTAGAAACGGCCAAGAAGGTGTCCTGGGGAGAAGCCAGGTGCCCTCTGCTCATGTCCTCTATTTTATCCCACGTTGATTCCTGCTCCTGGGATGATAAACTTATTCCTCCAGGTGGCCTTCTCAGAAGGGCTGGCAGACCTCAGATGGGCAGATTTCAGATAAGCAGATCTTGATGGGCAACCCTCAGCTGGGCTGGCAGATGGGCAGACCTCCATGGGTAGCTTTCAGATGGGCAGACCTCAGTGAGCAGCTCTCAGATGGGCAGACCTCAATGGGTAGAGTTCAGATGGGAAGATCCCAGGTGGGCGTCTCCTTATGCCCAAAGAATCCCATCTTCTCCCTTTAGAGACACAGTAAAAGAAAACTAAAGATAGCTCCAAATTAATTTTCTTTCTGATAAAGTGTCCTGTTTTCTGTTTGCTGAGGCTCTTTTGAGAGCTCCTTGATATACTGTAGTTGAGGCTGACACAGGGAGAGCCCTGGGGGTACTCCACAAGACCAAGGATTTCAGGATCCTCTTAAAATGATCTAGGGAGATTCACATGGGGTCAGAGGCCTGGCAGAAAGCCTCAAGTAGTCTCTTCTACCTGCAGATGGCAAAAAAAGCAGAGCACAGCTGCCTGATGGCTCATTCCTCCATGATTCTGTGGGTCTGTGTGTGTGTGTGTGTATGTGTAGATTTACATTTTATGGGTTCCTACAGGAATGGCATAATGAATATCTATACTCAAAGTTCCCTTTGTCTGGAAGATGCCCCACCTCCCAACCTCTACCTCTCCACTTCACCCACTTAAACACCTACTCACCCTTCAGATCTCAAGGAAATAGCCTTCCTCAGAGAAGCCTTCCCTGCCCCCTCAGGCTGGTTGCCCGAGTTGCTCATACTCACTCTCATCGTGCCAAAGCACTGTTCCGCCACAGCCTTTGTTAAAGCTTGCAAATATGCATCTATTTGCATCATTTTCCTTTATCTCTGCCTGCCTCTCACTTGGCTGTAAGCTCCATGTGGGAAATAGAAGTCCAGCTTTTTCACCTCTGTAACCCTATCTTTAGCTAAATGCCCAGAACTTAGTTATGCACTCAACAAACTCTCACTGATTTTTGAATGAACATCAAGGAACGGGACTCTCCCCAGAACCTGTTTTTCCTGTTGTCCCCACACCCCTGCCTGGTTTGGCTTTGTGTTTGGTTTCAGGCTTTGCTCTGTTGATCAAAAGCGTTATAGTCAAATGTAAAGTCTTTCAACTTCCAAACGTCTCATGTGCCACTGGGTCTAAAGGAGACATGCAAAGGCAATATGAAAAAATAATGAACCGTAATTTTTATTAATGTCTGCATCCAAAACAAGCCAAATATTATACCAATAGTAGTACACATTTGTTGTTTCAAGGAGAAGACTATAATAGATAAAAATCAATAATGTTTTTGTTCCAGTAGATTAACTTCATGCTTAGAACAGAAAGAGAATCTAAATGGATGGCTTTTCTGCTTTTTCCTTCTCAGCAATATGATGCGGTTATATCAAAGGGAAGAGTTGGCAGAGACAGAAAGTTAGAAGGCTAAGGACATTTTCTAAAGCAGGAAGGAAGGTTTGAAAAGAAGTTTAGATTCTCCCTGACCTGTCAAGTTGGTGGCTGAATGGACCTTAGCTGGCTGGTTGTCTGCCCTTCAAAATTATCTTTGGCCCTCAAGTAGGAACTTCCAAGGGTATCTGACAACAACAGGTACCCTTGGACAAAGGCCCCCAGACACAAGGGCTCATCCCTTAGCAAGAGTTGACTGGACCAAGGTTGAGTGAGTTTCTCTCCCTGGAATTTGGAATCAGGCCACAGAGCCATATGCCTTTCTCTTAGGCACTTGAAATGGGATGTGAAGACAGGTCAGGTTCAAGGTGCCTGGACTGGCCCCATGAGTGAGGAACCAAAGAGAGCCAGCCTGCAGGCATAGAGAGAGAGAAATGACAAACGAGGAATGGTCAGGTGTCAAGACAGCCACCCCATTCCCAACTGTCTAGGTTCTGAGCCTTGTCCGTTATGAGGCCAGCCTGAACTTCCTGTCCTTGGAATTCATAATATTCCCTCGAGTCCTCCTAGAGAGTGCCCTTCTCCACCTTTTTGGTTCTCAAAGTTAGTTTAAGTGTGTTTCTGTTCCTTTTAAATTAGCTAACCACGGCTGTTGTAACAAACTGCCACAAACTGGGTGGCTTAGAACAACAGAAACTTATTATCTCACAGTTCTGGAGGCCGGAAGCCTGAAATCAAGGCGTCAGAAGGCCATGCTCCCTCCTAAGCCTCTGTGGGAAGATTATTCTTGGCTTCCTCCAGCTTCTGGTGGCTCCAGATATTCCTTGGCTAGTGGCTGCACAACTCCAGTCCTGCCTCCATCTTCACATGACCATCTCCTCTTGTCCCTGTGTCTTCTCCTCTCCTCTCTCATCACTTGTCACCTATTTAATCCAGGATCATCTAGATCCTTAACTATATCTGCAAAGACCCTTTTTCCAAATAATGTCACATTTATAGGGACCAGAAGTTAGGAGTTGGACATATCCTTTTGGAGGCCACCATTCAACTCACTATACCTTGCAGCCCACTGGGCCCTAAGATGAGTTTACCGAATATTCCTGAGCAGCCTTGCAAAGTGTGAGTGATCAGCTGATGCACAGCCCACAACACGAACTGTTTATAGATTCTAAAGGATGATATGTGAATAAGGCAATTGGAGTTTTTTTTTAATGGGAAAAGTGTTTTGTGGCATTTTGTTTTTGAATATTCTGGGATAGAGTGAAGCCTTGGTCTATTACATCTGAAGTCACATCTTCTCCAGTCTCTTTTGGATTGATGAGAATAATTATAATGTAATGGCCACTGTGATGTACTGCTAGGTGCCAGCTGCTGCACTTGGCTATTTTTTTTTTTTTTTTTTTGAGTCAGAGTCTTGCTCTGTTGCCCAGGCTGCAGTGCAGTGGCAGGATCTCGGCTCACTGCAACTTCTGCCTCCAGGATTCAAGAGATTCTCCTGCCTCAGCCCCCTAAGTAGCTGGGACTACAGGCATGCGCCACCATGCCCAGCTAATTTTTGCCTTTTTAGTGGAGATGTGGTGTCACCATGTTGGCCAGGCTGGTCTCAGACTCCTGACCTCAGGTGATCTGCCTACCTTGGCCTCCCAAAGTGCTGGGATGACAGATGTGAGCCACCACACCCGGCCTGTACTAAGCTCTTTATATGGCATGTCACTTTGAATCTTTACCATGGTATTTTGGTGATGGGATTATTATCCCCAGGAGTCACACCCAAGTAGGTCAGTGCTCTAAGCCACCAGGATGGCCTTTTTCAAGATCTGGTATTTTGCGGGCTATGGATATTAAAAGAAGATCTAGTGCGGGCAGCACCTGCCAAGTGCTAGTCAATACATTTGGTGCACTATGTTTGTTATCTCACGTGATCTTTACAGCTCCTCCTTGAGGGAGACAGTGCAGGAATTAGAGGAAGGCTGATCCCACTAACCAAGGTTTCTTATGGACATAACCTGCTGAAGTCAGAGAGACAAAGTCTCAGATATTCCAGCTCCTGCAGGCCCAGGGGCATCAGCCCCTACAGATCTACTCCCAATAACTTAAAGAAACATGACACATGTGGACAACAGAATGGCAATTGGAAACTTAAGGTGACAAAGCACCCCTTGAATTGGAATGCTCTTCTTACTTGAGAAGCTGCCAATCTCACCTCCCAAGCTGTGAGTCTGGAAGGGAAGTGAAGTAAAGCAGCTCCCTAGAGAGAAAGCTTAAAGCTTCCCTAGGCAAGTTTTTCACCTTAGTAATTTTCCACCCCAACCCCAGAGAGGATTTCCTTTCAAAAGCCTCACACTGTACTCATAATTTCCCTCTTCCTACTAATTGCCAATAGTACTGCTTCCCCTCCTCCTCTCTCCCTAAGAGTTGAGGACACAGAGTTCAGATCAAAATCACAACCTTCCTTTCCCCTCCATTCCTCCTCATGTAGCTCCATCCACACAGTCATCCAAGTCAGCCACCTGGATGTCTTCCTCAGCTCCCCTCCGCCCTCTGCCCCAGAGCCATCGGGCATCAAGTCCTGCCTACCTATATGCCTCTCAGTAACTTCCCCTCTCCCTAGCCCTCATTGCCCTGGATTAGGTCCCCAGCATCTCTCTCCTGGACTTGGTCAGGTCTCCCTGCCTCCATCAATTCTTTGTTTTCGTTTGTTTGTTTTTGTTTTGTTTTGTTTTGTTTTGTTTGAGACAGAGTCTCGCTCTGTCGCTCAGGCTGGAGTGCAGTGGCACGATCTCGACTCACTGGAAGCTCTGCCCCCCGGGTTCACGCTATTATCTTGCCTCAGCCTCCCAAGTAGCTGGGACTACAGGGGCCCGCTACCACACCCAGCTAATTTTTTGTATTTTTAGTAGAGATGGGGTTTCACCATGTTAGCCAGGATGGTCTGGATCTCCTGACCTCGTGATCTGCCCGCCTCGACCTCCCAAAGTGCTGGGATTACAGGCGTGAGACACTGCGCCTGGCCTGTTTTCATTTTTTTTTTTTTTTTTTTTTTTTGAGATGGAGTCTCACTCTGTCGCCCAGGCTGGAGTGCAGTGGCGCGATCTCGGCTAGCTGCAACCTCTGCCTCCCAGGTTCAAGTGTTTCTCATGCCTCGGCCACCTGAGTGGCTGGGATTACAAGCGCACACCACCACGCCTGGCTAATTTTTGTATTTTTAGTAGAGACAAGGTTTCACCATGTTGGCCAGGCTGATCTTGAACTCCTGGCCTCAAGTGATCCACCTGCCTCAACCTTCCAAAGTGCTGGGATTACAGGTGTAAGCCACCACACCCAGCCCTCCGTCAGTTCTTAATTTGATCTTGTTGTTTCTTTGCTTTTGTTTGCATCATTTTCTTTTACCTCCACACGGGGTCAGATACCTGGCAGGAAGCCTCAAGCAGCTTCTTTTACCTGCAAATGGCAAAAATCTCCATTCTGGCATTGCATAAGCCTCCAGCAGTGGTTTTCAAAATGTGTCCAGAGGAACCCCAGCTTCATGGTTCCTGTTGGAATTTTTTTTTTTTTTTTTTTTTTTTTTTGGATGGAGTCTCACTCTGTTGCACAGGCTGGAGTACAGTGGCGTGATCTTGGCTCAACTGCAACCTCCACCTCCTGGGTTCAGGTGATTCTCTTGCCTCAGCCTCTGTAGTAGCTGGGATTACAGGCATGCACCACCACACCAAGCTAATTTTTGTAGTTTTAATAGAGATGGGGTTTCACCCTGTTGGCCAGACTTGTCTTGATCTCCTGACCTCAAGTGACCCACCTGCCTCGGCCTCTCAAAGTGCTGGGATTAGAGGCGTGAGCCACCACGCCCGGTCCCTGTTGGAATTTTGATTCCGGAAAAGAAATTCTGCCTGAGTTTTGAACAAATTGAGGACAAAGGATTTAGACAGATGGAAATAAAAATATCATCTTTATTACTGAAAAAGCTATATTAGAGGATGTGGCTTAGCTTTGGCCAAATAGCATGGTGACAATTCCCTGAATTAAACCACAGATGCCCTACACAGCACAAACATTCCTCCTTCTTGGAAGTGACTGTGCTTTGAGAGGCGGGTTCCCAGGTGTGGATAGAGAAATATGAATTAACATGCACACCCAGGGCTTAGACCTTTGTAAAAGTTGTCAGGCAGCATTTCTCAAAGCTCGTGCCTTGGAACACTAACCTTGAGAAGAGCTGATCTGGGAAGAAAATGCTACATGGCCAAATGCCTTTAGAGAAAACCATACAACATGTTCTCCCTCGAGAATCACAATGCACATAAGGAAATTAGAGTCTCCCTGGTCTGCAGTGACGAAATCAGACTGACCTTGCTTATTGAACATTGACCCTTGTTTCCCAACATTATCTAACTAAAAGTACTTTGGGCCGGGCACGGTGGCTCACGCCTGTAATCCCAGCACTTTGGGAGTTTGAAGCGGCCAGATCACCTGAGGCTGGGAGTTCGCAACAAGCCTGAGCAACATGGAGAAACCCCGTCTGTACTAAAAATACAAAATTAGCCAGGCATGGTGTTGCATGCCTATAATCCCAGCTACTCAGGAGGCTGAGGCAGGAGAATCACTTGAACTCGGGAGGCAGAGGTTGCAGTGAGCTGAGATCGCACCATTGCACTCCAGCCTGGGCAACAAGAGCAAAACTCCATCTAAAAAAAAAAAAGTACTTTGGTGAGTCTTTTTATGTTTCTATGGGAAATAAATGATATCAGAATAAGGCTGCTGGCCTCTCTCTGTCCCCAGGGCAAGAGAAAGAAGAATGACTTACATGATTGTGGAATGGAGTAGGGGGCTCATGCCCTTCCTCCCCCTCTCTTCAATGAGGGTTTTCCTAAGCAGGTCTTTGGTTTTCACTTTTTGCTGTTTCTTACAGGCTGTAGCTCTAAATTCTCTTCTGAAATTTTTCTGTTTTGACCCCGCATCGATTTTGACAGCAGAATGAGCAGTTAGGGATGCTTTTTTTTTTTTTTTTTTGAGACAGTCTCGCTCTGTCGCCCAGGCTGGAGTGCAGTGGCGTGATCTTGGCTCACTGCAAGGTCCACCTCCCGGGTTCACACCATTCTCCTGTCTCAGCCTTCCAAGTAGCTGGAACTACAGGCACCAGCCACCACGCCCGGCTAACTTTTTTTGTAGTTTTAGTAGAGACGGTGTTTCACCGTGTTAGCCAGGATGGTCTCGATCCCCTGACCTCGTGATCCACCCGCTTCGGCCTCCCAAAGTGCTGGGATTACAGGCGTGAGCCACCATGCCCAGCCCAGTTAGGGATGCTTTAATACAAAAAGTTTATGACTAAAGTAGGACCGGGTGTGGTGACTCATGCCTGTAATCCCAGCACTTTGGGAGGCCGAGGCAGGCAGATTACCTGAGGTCAGGAGCTTGAGACCAGCCTGGGCAACATGGTAAAACCCTGCCTCTACTAAAAATACAAAAATTAGCCAGGCATGGTGGAAGGTGCCTGTAATCCCAGCTACTCAGGAGGCTGAGGCAGGGGAATCACTTGAACCTGGAAGGCAGAGGTTGCAGAGAGTCGAGATCGTGCCACTTCACTCCAGCCTGAGAGACAGAGCAAGACTCTGTCTCAAAAAAAAAAAAAAAAAAAAAAAGTTTATATCTAAAGTAGAGGGGAAGAGAATTCTTGATTTCACAAATGAAATGCTTTGCATATAACCTCTGGACTCTGAAACAAGGGTGCGGGGGCAGGGGAGGGCACACAAAGCCTTCTGCAGTGGCTTTGTGGTTAAAAATGATATGAAGGGTCCTTTGCAAAATAGAGACGTGTAAAGCAGTTTCAAGTAGATGATTCCTAATCTTCATATTACATTGGAAATATGTGTCAGTTTTGTTCATTAGAATCAGTGAATTGCATATTAAATGTTATAGTGAGAAATCATCCTTGGTCAAAAAGACAGTCTTGCTCCTCCTCTTAAGAAAGGGATCCACCCCTCAACCCCACCCCCATAATCTTTTGAGGCAGTTGAAGAACATGGAAGAAAAAAGTTCTGTCCAGCTAAGCAATTTTGTGGAAAGAACAAAACACTCTTCAGTCTAGGGATGCTCTTAATTATGCTCATGCTGATGGAGATGACTATAAAAAGCCATGTAGTCTAAAATGGGCAGGATCGATGTTCTTAGGTCAGCTCTTGGTCTGTCTTCAGTCCAGAGATATTTTGGTCTGAGCCAGGAAGTGAGACAATAAGGGTAAAAACATCTGAAACACATGAGCATCTTCCACCTATTCATCCAAAGGTATCAGAGGATATAAAGAGCCCAAGTGTGGTTTGAGAAAAGTGGTTTTTGCGCAAATGAGAACAAAATTTGCTGGGGGTTGAATGAGAGTCTAGGTCAATTTCCACAGTTGCAGGAAAAGAGGAGTTTTGACAGTCATGGGTTTATTTAATCAATGCATTCAGACATTTGAGAAAATTCAGGTCCTGAAATAAACTTATTTTAAGTAGGTATGTATAAAGCCCAACAAGACTGTTAATAAACCAATACCTATCAACAAATCCAATAATGACCAAAGCTCCTCCTCAGTTTGTAAAAGAAAAACATGCCCGCAGATGTGCCTTGCAGGGTTAACAGTTGTAAAATTTGAGTGTGTTTTCCTTTTTCTTGTTTTGCTTTTTTCTTTGCTCTGTTTTGTGAAGGGTTTCGCTCTGTCATCCAGGCTGTAGTGCCATGGTACCATCTTGGCTCACTTCAACCTCTGCTTCCTGGGCGAAAGAAGCAATCCTCCTGCCTCAGCCTCCCAAGAGTGTGCTCTTCTACCCACAGGAGTTCATATATACCAAATGTATCCAATTCATTCACTTAACACACCTTGAATTCCTGGACCTGGAGTTATAGAGACAGATAAGATTATAGTCCTTGCCCTCAAGGAGCACAATCTAGTTGGAGTGACAGGCGTATTAGCAAATTTAAGGAACTGGTAGAGGGTACCTACCAGTTCCTTAAAGGGGCAAGGGTAGGAATATGTACTGAGAACAGTGAGGTCCAAAGGAAGCGATGTTCAGAATGCCTGGGGAGAGGACAGAACATATTCAATAATAAAGAAGGGGCTGGGCGTGGTGGCTCATGCCTGTAATCCCAGCACTTTGCGAGGCCAAGGCAGGTGGATCACCTGAGGTCAGGAGTTTGAGACCAGCTTGACTAATATGGTAAAACCCTGTCTCTACTAAAAAATACAAAAATTAGCTAGGTATGGTGGCACACATCTGTAATCCCAGCTACTTGTGAGGCTGAGACAGGAGAATTGCTTGAACCTGGGAGGCAAAGGTTGCAGTGAGCTGAGATCGTGCCACTGCACTCCAGCCTGGGTGACAGAGCCATACTCTATCTCAAAAAAAAAAAAAAAAGCATGGTACCACTAGAAGTATGAACGTAGAGATCAACAGAATAGAATTGAAAGTTCAGAAACAAAACCTCACATTTATGGCCAATTGATTTTTGAAATGATACCAAGACAATTCAATAAAGAAAAGCAGTCTTTTCAACAAATGGTTCTGGGACAACTGAACACCCACATGCAAAAGAATAAAGTTGAACCCCTCTCTCATACCGTACACAAAAATTAATTTGAAATGTGTTACAGATCTAAATGTATGAGCTAAAACTATAAAATTCCTAGAAGAAAACAGGAGTAAATCTTTGTCACCTTGGATTAGGTAATGGCTTCTTAGGTATGACACCAAAAGCACAAGCAACAGAAGAAAAAAAATAGATAAATTTGAATTTATCAAAATTAAAAACATTGGCCAGACGCAGTGGTTCACACCTGTAATCCCAGTACTTTGGGAGGCCAAGGCAGGCAGATAATTTGAGCCCAGGAGTTTGAGACCAGTCTGGGCAACATGGTGAAATCCCATCTCCACAAAACATACAAAACATTAGCTGGGCATGGTGGCACACACCTGTAGTCCCAGCTACTTGGGAGGCTGAGGTGGGAGCATCACTTGAGCCTGGGAGGTCAAGGCTACAGTGAGCTATGATCATGCCACTTCATTCCAGCCTGGGCAACAGAGTGAGACCCTGTGTCATAAAAATAAATAAATAAATAAATAAATAAATAAATAAATAAATAAAACATTTACGCCTCAAAGAACACTATCAAAGTAGGAAATGAAAACTTACAAAACTGGAGAAAATATTTGCAAACATGTATCTGAGAAAGAAATTGTACCCAGAATTTATAAAGAACTCGTGCAACTTAGTAATAAAAAGATAAATAGCCCAATTTTAAAATGAGCAAAAGATTTGAAAACATGTTTATCCAAAGAAAAGCATCATTAGACTTTAAGGAAATACACATCAAAACCACAATCGAATACTACCTCACATCCATTAGGATGGTTAAAATCAAGACAAGTGATGGCAAACAAACGGAGAAATTGGAATCCTCATACTCTCTGATGGGAAAGTAAAATGGTACAGCTACTTTCAAAAACAGTCTAGCAGTTTCTCAAAAGGTTAAACATAGAGCTATCATAAAGTCATATGATCCAGGGTTTATACTTCTTGGTATATACCCAAGAGAAATGAAAACCTACGTCCACACTAAAACTTGTACACAAATATTCATAGCAGTATTATTCATAATAGACAAAAAGTGGAAGCAACCTAAACATTTAACAGATGAAAGCATAAACAAATTATATATCCATATAATGGAATATTATTTGACCTAAGAAAAATCAAGTACTGATAACTGCTACAACCAGATGAACCTTGAAACATTATGCAAAGTGCAAGAAGCCAGTAACAAAAGACCATATATTGTTTGACTCCTTTCACATGAAATATTCAAATTAAGTAAATCCTTAGAGACAGAAGGTGATTTGTGGTTGCTGGGTTGGGAAGAAATAGGGCGTGATTGCTGATGGATATGGGTTTCTCTTTAGGGTGTTGAAAATGTTCTAAAGTTAGATTGTAGTAATGGTGACACAACTCTGAATATATTAAAAACTAATGAACTGTACACTTTAAATGGGTGAATTTTAAGGTATGTGAAAAATATCTCAGTAAAGCTATTTAAAATCTCATTAATCTTGTTCTCATTAATCTTGGTTTTTTGTTTTGTTTTCTTTGGAGACAGAGGCTTGCTGTGTTGCCCAGGCTGGAGTGCAGTGGTGTGATCTCAGCTCACTGCAACCTCCACCTCCTGGGTTCAAGCAATTCTCATGCCTCAGCCTCCCCAGTAGCTGGGACTACAGATACACATCACCACTCCCGGCTAATTTTTTAATTTTTTTTTTGTATTTCAGTAGAGGCAGGGTTTCACCATGTTGCCCAGGATACTGGTCTCGAACTCCTGAGCTCAGGCAATCTGCCCACCTTGGCCTCCCAAAGTGCTAGGATTACAGGTGTGAGCCACCATGTCCAGCCCTAAAATCTCATTAATCATAAAGATACTGAAAAATCATAGAGATACTGTCAATATTTTTGTAGCACTTCAACATGTTGTCCCATCTTATGACTCAAGGCCCTGAAGGCACTTTTTTTTTTTAAACATACAGTAACCTTGCAAAGATCATTGGTCTTCAAAAGATAAAGTAAGTCAACATTTTGCAATTAGAGGGAAGAGGTAGTCCATGGTTCAGTGGTCAGGTTTTTACCCAACAGGAAAGGTAGGTCTGCAAATGTTGCTTTACACTTTGTAACTGAAAATTTAACACACGCTTATTAAATGTTTACATGGTGCTGAAAAGACTTATTTGTCTTTTGGGGGAACCTGAAGGGTGCACGGAAGAAAGATGGTCAGCTAGCAGTCCCACTGAATTTTTCTTTGCTAATGTTGACCATCTGATTCCTTTGGATGTATGGTGGAAGAGAGCAAAGGGCTGGTGTACCATGGTGGTTACACGGTCAGAATCTGGACGTGGCTGGCTTGGAATACTGCCCCTGCCACTTAGCAGCTGTATGACCGTGTGCAAGCCAGTTAGCCTCTCTGTGCCTCCATTTCCTTCTCTATAAAACGAGAATTCTACACTTCCTTCAGTTTTTATCAGAGGGCTTAGGCTGTTGTATTGTGCCCATAAATGGTACCTTTATGTGTAGACATTTTATGAACAGTATATCTTGATGATTTCTTTCATGACTTAGGAAAAAAAAAGCATTGGCATTTTCTGAAGATCAGGATCTTATCCTTTTCTATTAGTTGTTTCATTCTGATATGTTTATTATTATTTGTCAAAGTACTGTCCTGAAACTCTGCTATTAGGTAATTAAGAATTAAGACACTTAGGCCAGGCATGGTGGCTCCTGCCTGTAATCCCAGCACTTTGGGAGGCCGAGGTGGGCAGATCACCTGAAATCGGGAGTTCAAGACCAGCCTGACCAACATCGAGAAACCCCATCTCTATTAAAAATACTAAATCAGCTGGGCATGGTGCAGTGTGCCTGTAATCCCAGCTACATGGGAGGCTGAGGCAGGAGAATTGCTTGAACCCGGGAAGCGGAGATTGCGGTGAGCCGAGATCACGACATTGCATTCCAGCCTGGGCAAGAAGAGCAAAATTCCATCTCAAAAAAAAAAAGAATTAAGACACTTGATTGCTATGTATTTTCTTAACCAACGTGACTCTACTGTTCCTTAGCAAAAGTGTACAGAGTACAGGCTGAGAATGAGATGCCCAGCTGCTGAACCTCATTTTTCTGATGTGTGGCGGGCAGAAAGGGCCAGTGTAGGCAAGAAGTGTCTCAGTTCAAAACCACCTTCTAAGGCCCCCTTCATCCCAGGGCTTCTTTGGGGACTAAGCAGAAATGCTTATTTACAATGCAAATACCCCAAATGACCTACCAATCAGTCAATTATCCAGGGTATTCCTTTCCATATTGCCCTCAGACCTGGGAAACAGAAGGGTGACCCCATTATATCACACACACACTGATATGGTTTGGCTCTATGTCCCCACCCAAATCGCAGGTCAAATTGTAATCCCCACATGTTGGAGGAGGGGTCTGGTGGGAGGTGATTGGATCATGGGGGCAGACTTCCCCCTTGCCATTCTCATGATAGTAAATGAGTTCTCATGAGATCTTGTTGCTCTAAAAGTGTGTAGCGCTCCCCCTTTATTCTTTCTCTCTCCTGCTACGCCATGGTCACACATGCTTGTTTCCACTTCACCTTCCGCTATGATTGTAAGTTCCTGAGGCCTTCCAGCCATGCTTCCTGTACAGCCTGCACAACTGTGAGTCAATTAGACCTCTTGGTAGTTCCTTATAGAAGCGTGAGAACAGACTAATACACACACATACACACTTCTTAAAGAGCATGTGTGTTCCTTTGTCACATGGGACCTGGTGCTCAGCACTGGCATATCACTACCCCTAATCCTAAACATCTGCTCCTGGCACCAATGCTGCTCAAGCCCTAGGGAACACTTTTCCATATTTCTTACCTTTTATCCTCAAAACAAAGGCTACCTGTCCTGAATGTCATAAAGGTTTATGGGTTGCTGCTGCCAACATCAGAGGTGGACACAGCTTCAGAGGGCAGAGAGCATTTTAGTGGTAGGGACCATTAGGAAGAGAAAAAGCAAATTAATTAACTTGTCAATTTCTTCCTCCCAGAGAGCATGAATAAAATAGATTTTTGTTTAGCATAGTATCATTCCCTGTTATGCTGAGCTTTTCTTTTCATTTTATTTCTTTCATTCGTGGTTCCTAAACTCTTCATGAATTACACAATCACAAAAAAATGCACATGGGTAGCTGAGAGACATACTATAATATCAAACAATTCATATTACTCTTAAGTATATTTGTAATTTTAGGTGTGAAATGAGTGGCATGTAGTACTGATTATTTGTATTGGCAACTAAGTTAAAAGGGTGAATGCTGCAATACTGAATAGTTTATTTTTGTAAAAGTATTTATTATGATTTAACTCCACTGTTAAAATTTTAAACAAAAACTGTAACTTTATTCAAATAATTTCATCTATAATTTTTACACTCATTAATTTATAATTTCTACTTTGCCTTATTTTTTTTTTTGAGACGGAGTCTCGCTCTGTTGTTCAGGCTGAAGTGCAATCTTACTATCTCAGCTCACTGCAACTTCTGCCTCCTGGGTTCAAGAGATTCTCCTGCCTCAGCTTCCCAATTAGCTGGGATTACAGGCACCTGCCACCATGCCTGGCTAATTTTTGTATTTTTAGTAGAGCTGGGGTTTCACCATGCTGGCCAGCCTGGTTTCGAACTCCTGACACCAGGCGAACCACTGCCTGCCTCAGCCTTCCAAAGTGTTGGGATTATAGGCATGAGCCACCTCGCCTAACCCTTGTTTTTTTTGGAAATGGAGTCTCACTCTGTAGCCAGGCTGGAGTGCAGTGGCACGATCTTGGCTCACTGCAACCTCCGCCTCCTGGGTTCAAGTGATTCTCCTGCCTCAGGCTCCTGAGTAGCTGCAACTACAGGCACATGCCACCATGCCCAGCTAATTTTTGTATTTTTAGTAGTGACAGGGTTTCGCCATGTTGGCCAGAATGGTCTCAATCTCTTGACTTCTTGATCCGCCCACCTCAGCCTCCCAAAGTGCTGGGATTACAGGCATGAGCCACCATGCCCGACCCTCTACTTTGTCTTTTAATGTAAATATTTTTCATGCTTTAAAAATTTTTTTTCAAAAATATTCAACTTTATTACATTTACTTTCATTTTACATTTTTGATGGAAATATATTAAAATTTGATACTTTTTTAATATAATTATGTGTTTTAATCTTTTGCATCATATCAATGGAATGTAAATTATTTGTATACTTTAATTACAATTAGATAATTAGTTTTTTCCTGCTATGAAAGAAAAAAATTTATGAAATATGTAATGACTCATGATATATGTCTTTATTTTATCACTCATTCAAATATTTCTGGGCCATCAATAGCACGTACACGGTAATACCTGAATTCAGTTATTCTTGATATTTTGTAGACTTTCAGTCAGATAAAAACTATAGTTTTCCAACTTGAAAAGAAAATTTCCATTGTGAAGTCGTATTTGCCAATGTAGGGGGAGAAAAAATGTATTTTGCAGCTTGATTTATAATTTTCTATTTTGTTATTATTATTTTCTTTTTTAATTTTTTTATACAGACAGAGTCTCCCTATTACCCAGGCTGCAGTGCAGTGGTGTGCAATCATAGCAGCCTCAAACTCCTGGGCTCAAGCAATCCTCCTACTTCAGCGTCCCAAGTAACTAAAACTACAGGCATGAGCCAACAGGCCCAGCTAATTTTTTTTTTTTTTTTTTTTTTTTTTTTTAGAGAGATAGGGTTCCTGTGTTGCCAAGGCTGGCCTCAAGCTCCTTAGCTCAAGCAATCCTCCTGCCTCAGTCTCCCAAATAGCTGGGACTACAACGCATGCCACTTAGTTATAATTTTAAATATTTAGACCATTTGTACTCTAGCCCTGGCCCCACATATGTTAAAGATGAGCCTGACTGCTATAATCAGATAATCAGATAGAGTTTTTTAAAAATTTAACTAATAATAGCTAACTTGTTGACACTAAATATGTGCCAGGCTCTGTGTTAAGTACTTTCTACATATTATCCCATTAAATCCTCCCAATAACCATATGTCATTATTCCCACTTTATTTATTTATTTACTTTTAGCTTTTATTTTAGGTTCTGGGGTATATGTGTGGGTTTGTTATATAGGTAAATTGCATGTCAAGGGGGTTTGGTGTACAGATTATTTCATCACCCAGGTAGCATAATGCCCAAGGAATAAGCATAGATAGTTTTTTTATCCTCGTCCTCCTCCTACCCTCCACCCTCAAGTAGGCTGTGTTGTCTATTGTTACCTTCTTTGTGTCCATGTTTACTCAATGTTTATCTCCCACTTGTGAGAGCTCATCTCCCACATGTGAGTACATACTGTATTTGGTTTTCTGTTCCTGCACTAATTCGCATAGGATAATGACCTCCAGCTCCATGATCTTAATCTATTTTATGACTGTGTAGTATTCCATGGCATATATGTACCACATTTTCTTTATCCAGTCTACTACCGTCGATGGGCATTTAGGTTGATTCCATGTCTTTGCCATTGTGAATAGTGTTGTGATGAACATACATATGCCTGTGCCTTTTTGGTAGAACAATTTCTATCCCTTTGGGTACACACCCAATAATGGGATTGCTGAGTTGAATGGTAGTTCTAAGTTCTTTGAGAAATCGCCAAACTGCTTTCCACAATGGCTGAACTGATTTTCATTCCCATCAGCAGTGTATAAGTGTTTCCTTTTCTCTACAACCTCACCAGCATCTGTTATTTTTTTGACTTTTTAGTAATAGCCATTCTGACGGGTGTGAAATGGTATCTCATTGTGGTTTTGATTTGCATTTCTCTAATGATTGGTGATGTTGAGCATTTTTAATATGCTTATTGGTTACATGTATGTCTTCTTTGGAGAAGTGTCTGTTCATATCCTTTGCCCATTTTTTAATGGTATCCCCACTTTATGGAGAGGAACCAGAAACCTGGAGAGTTTCCATGACTAGCTCGTGGTCACACAACCCTTAAGTCCTGGAGCTGGGATCTGATCCCAGGGGGCCTGCGTAACTTTGGGAAAAGGCACTTTGAGAGAAGTGACCTTGATGGGCATCCCTGTGGGGAACTTGGACACACGATGCAACTGGGAGGGTCCAGGTGTTGGGCGGAAGGGTGGCAAGGAGAAGGCCTCCTGATTCCAGTCTGACTAGAGATCTGATGTCACCTCCAGGGAACATCACCCAAGCACCAAAAGCTATCAAGTGTCTGAATGGGTAGGGAGAAGTGCCAGTTTTTACCAATTCTTCATGTTCTTCTGATTTCAGCAACGGATGAGCAAGAAAAACATTCCATTTACTTTTATTACTTTGAATTCTCATTCTCAGTCATTGAACAGGTAAATTCAAAGGGCTGATTCCTTCTTTCCTTCTTTATCCCTCCCTCCATCTGTCTTTCTCCTTCTTGCTCTCCCTGTTTTCTTTTCTCCCTCTCTTTCTTTCTTCAATCACATATATATTGAGCTCCTACTATGTACTAAGCACTCTGCTAGGTAATAAACAAAAAAGACAGTGCCTCATCATTATGGGGTTCCCCACTTAGTAGGAAGAGAGAGGGCAAACCAACATGAAAATCCTAAAAATTACAACTATGGTAAATGCCATAAAGGAGAGATGGAGAATGCTAGGAAGGTGTGTATGTGCTAGGGGAATCTGGCCCAGTCTCAGAGTGTCAGGGAAGACTTCCCTGGAAACCTGTCATTGGATCCAGGTGGTAAGTAAGGTTAACCATACACAGATTTGGGAGAATAGCCAAGCTGAGAAAATAGCTTGGATAGAGGCCCCATGAGGAGAGGGAGCCTATGGGTGGGAACACAAAGATTCTGAGAGAAGGCCAGTGAGGCTGGATGTGTGTTTGGATGAAAGGTTCCAACCATTCCTGACCAGGGGTCAACAAATTATGGTCCATGGGCTGAATTCGGCTACAACGATAGAGCTGAGTAGTTGCAACAGAGACATTATGACCCACAAAGGTGGGAAGAAATTCAGAATGCTGTCTAGAAAATGTATTGTCTGCCTTTTATAGAAAAAGTTTGCAGCCGGGGCAGTGTTTCACACCTGCGATCCTAGCACTTTGGGAGGCCAAGGTGGGAAGATCATTTGAGCTCAGGAGTTTGAGACCAGCCTGGGCAATATAGAGAGACTTCATCTCTCCTGAAAAATTAAAAATAAAAAAAATTAACTGGGCTTGTTGGCATGAGCCTGTAGTCCCAGCTACTCAGGAGGCTGAGATGGGAGGATGACTTGAGCCTGGGAGGTCGAGGCTGCAGCGAGCTGTGATCACGCCACTGCACTCCAAACCTGAGCAACAGAATAAGATTCTGTCTCAAAAAAAATTTAAAAAGAAGATAAAAGAAAAAAAAAGTAGATTTTTTTTTTTAATAAAAAGTTTTCAGACCCCTGAACCAGACGGTGGAGGTCAGACCTTGCAGGCCCATTGATGATTGCGATCTTTGTCTTAACAGCTATGGGAAACCATCAGAGTGTTTTAAGACTGAGGGGACAGTGAATAACAGGATCGGATTTCATTAGGTTCATTCAGGAGTTGAATATATACTTACATTGTAAGGATGTCCCAGGCCAGGCCAGTCCTTCCAAAGATCCCTATAAGGGAATTGTGACATTAATCTCCTCATAAATGGGTTGTAAGTCTTTCTTGCCTGTGACAAGTGGCCACAGTCAGTTTCTTCCTACCTAAGCCCCTATATTGGTCAAAATCCTTTGGGAGCAAATAACAGAAGCACAATATAAACCGGCTATATAGCAGGAAGAAAATGTGTTGGTTCACATAGCTGGGAAGGGCAGTAGGTGATTCAGAGAAGCCAAAAAAGAGCAACAGAAAGAAGAGTCCATAGCTCTTGGCTCAGGAACTCATCGCATAGAGAACCATCTCCCCATTTGCCTCTCATCTTTGCTTAATCCTGCTTGGCTTCCTGCACAAACAGACATGCTCCACTGAGTGACCCCAGGTTCATGTTCTCCCAGTTTAGGCACCCCAGCAGAAAGAGAGTGTCTCCTTCCCTAAGCCTGTACATTCATCTTGGGATTAGATCATGAGTGGCCCTGCTCAGGTCACATGCCCACCCTTTCTAGAACAATCGTTGTCAGAGGGATCAGGTGTTATAAATTGGCTAGACCTGGGACATGTGCTTATCCTTAAGGCCAAGGGGTGGGCCTGGAATTGAGAACTTCAGAACAGCCTAGAAGGGAAGAGGGGAGTTTTCAAAAGAAAGGAATGTTGGCCCAGCGCGGTGGCTCACACCTGTAATCCCAGCACTTTGGGAGGCCGAGCCGGGCAGATCACTTGAGGTCAGGAGTTTGAGACCAGTCTGGCCAACAAGGTGAAACTCCATCTCTACCAAAAATTACAAAACTTGGTGGCGGCTGCCTGTAGTCCCAGTTACTCGGGAGACTGAAGCAAGAGAATCACTTGAACCCAGGAGGTGGAGGCTGCAGTGGGCCAAGATCGTGCCACTGCACTCCAGCCTGGGTGACAGAGTGAGACCCTGTCTCAAAAAAGAAAGGAAGGAAGGGAAGGGATGGGGAGAAGAAAAGAGAAGAGAAGAAAAAAGAAAAGAAAAGTTAGGCAAACAAAAGAATCTAAGCAACCCATGCCTGTGGTATCTGCCAGGCTGGTATGCACAAGCTTTATAGGAGAAGCCAGTTCCGCTGTCCTGGCGACAGCTGACCAGACCAGAGATCAATCTCGGGAAGAGCTTACAACACACATGTGCCAGACATGAGGGTGGCTGATCAGCTCTGAGGTGACTCCGCACAAAGGTCCAGCGGGGGGCCCTCCTCTGAGTGGCAGCAAGTTAACCAATCAAACCTTCTCGCTTGCAAATACAAATGATAGGTCAGCAAAAGTGGAGCTTGATGTTGGCAGCAATACTCAGAATCTCATCCAGGTTTCCATGTAGCTCACTCTCCATCCCGTTCCTGTATAAACGGGAACCCACCCAGTGAACCTCCTTGGCTGAAGGAAAGCCAGGACTGTCTTTTCCTCCTAAAGAATTTGCCTGTATTGATCAGTACAATCTGATGCCCTGGGAATTTCTTCCTCTGCCATTTACAGGGAAAATGTTTCCATGCTGAATTTCATACAGCAGGAAATGAGCTACTCTTATGGCAAGGAATGATATGATCACAACAGGGATTTCCTCATTGGGAGGGAATTCAAGCACTTCAATAGGTGGCTGGGGAGATTTAACCACAGACTTTTTGGGGAGGAGGCTGAAGTGAAAGCTAAGTACAATAAACATGGTAACCCACTGTGGCAGGGCTGGAGTCCTGGGTTCAAGCCCCTGCTGGGGGACCCTGGGCAAGTCACCTCTCCTCTGTCCTCTGGAAGTGAGATTTTAAAATCATTAATCCATTCTACAAAGATGTGTGGCAAGGGGCGGTGTGGTGCAGAGTGAATGCAGCAGAAAGCCGGAGACACACTGCAGACAGAGGTAACGGGGACTCAGATATTTGGAGCCTTGGACTTCCCTGTAAAGACTTTGGTTTTTACATTGCATGAGACGGGGAAGTGTGTTAGTTTCTTGCAGCTGCTATAACAAATGACCACAAACTTCGTGGCTTAAAACAAACAAGTTTATAATCTTACAGTTCTGGAGGTCTAAAGTCAGACCTCTAGCACGTCTGACTGGACTGAAATCAAGATGTTGGCAGAGCTGCCTCCCTTTCTGGAAGTTCTAGGGGATAATCCATTTTCTTGCCTTTCTAGCCCTTAGAGCTGCCTGCATTCCTTACTCTTAGTTCCCTTCCATTTTCAAAGCCAGCAGTGGCAGTTTGAATCGTTCTCCCATCGCATCAGTCCGACTTTCTCTTTCGTCTCCCTCTTCCACTTTTAAGGACCTTTGTGATTACATTGGGTCCAACTGGATAATTCAGAATAATCTCTTTATCTGAAGATCAGGTGATTAGCAACCTTAATTCCTCCCACAACAGTAACGCCCCTTTGCCACGTAACATAATATATCCACAGGTTTTGGGGATTAGGATGTGGACACCTTTGGGGGGCCATTATTCTGCCCCCCACCCAAGAAACCACTGGTATGTTTTGAACAGTTTGAGTGGCATGATCCGACTTGTGGTTTACCATGGTCACTGTGGTGTCTGTGTTGAAACAGACATTAGGGTAGCAAAGGCCAGAGAGGCCTTTAAGTAGAGAGGCCAACTAAGAGACTGCTCCAATAATCAGGCCAAAGATGGTGCTTGAACCATGATAGTGAATGCAGTGAGAAGTGGTGAAACTCTGAATATATTTTGAAGGTAAAACCAATAGGATGTGTTGCAAGTGTGAATGCAGATAAGAGAGAAAGGAGTCAAGGACAGCACAAGGCTTTTGGCCTGAGCAACTGGAATGACAGAGGTACCATTGATAAATACGGCAGGAAATGCCCAAGGAACTCTCATGGGATGAATATTAGCTCAGTCTTACACATAGTAAGTCATTTCACACCAAGGTGGAGATCGCTGGTAGGCTGTTGGATATATGGGTTTCCTAGAGGAGCTCAGACTGAATAAATGCATTTGGAAGCATACACATATGAATAGCATTTAAAGGTAGGAGGCTGGAT
This sequence comes from Pongo abelii, assembly GCF_028885655.2. Lineage (NCBI taxonomy): Eukaryota > Metazoa > Chordata > Mammalia > Primates > Hominidae > Pongo > Pongo abelii. The sequence goes on along the minus strand of NC_071993.2, from coordinate 124,437,242 downwards.
GAGATCACTTATGGACTGAATGAAAGTAGAGATGAGGTGAATATGCTCTTGGGCCCCAACAGTTACACTGATCTCCAAACAGTAGATTTAGATCCACTGGCAGTCTCAAGGACTTGCCATCTCCAAGCCTGTTGCTGCTGCTGCATGTTACTCTCTTCCACAGTTACCTTCCCTGGCTTTGCCAGAGGAGCAGAGCCAACAGTGATGCCTCCTCTCCCAGCCTGATAGGACATTCTGGTGTCAGTGTTGGCTCCCCTTTACAAAGCCTTTTCCTTCAAACAAGTGGTCTTAGGGCTTCAGGAGAAGGTGGCTCTTTCTCACCCAAGTGGAGAGTAGGTCATGTAAATTCATTCACTTAATAAATACCAGTTGAGTACTTACTATGGGTGAGGCCCTGTGCTGAGTGCTGGGAAACTGTGGTTTACAAGACACACACTGTACAAGTGATGATAGTAAAGTGTGTGATGAATACTGTGTCAGGAGTGTATTTGGCTGCTAGTAACAGAGACCTGTAACAGTAGTTTGACCGCTTAAGGAGCATTTTTTATGTAAAAAAAAGTTCAAGGTGGGGATTACAAAGTTGAGTGCAGCTTCAGTGTCATCAGTGTTGTGAGCTTATTCTGTCTTTCTGCTCAACCATCTTTAGTGTGTGGCATCTATCCTTAAGATTACCACATGATTATAAAGTGGCCACTGAAGTTCCAGCCATCACATCTGAATTCCAGGCCAGGAGAGGGAGAGGGACGTACAAAAGAGAAATGGAGATAATAAATCAAAATCCTTCATTGAGCTCCCACCCAAAATCTTTTGCTTATATCTCATTGGCCACTCTTATCTGCAAGGCTGGTTGGGAAATGTCATTTTTAAAATCTGAACAATTTGCTGTTCCCAAATTATTCTTTGAAATGAGTGAATGGATATGGAAGAAGCGAGTAGCAGTCTCTGCCATAAGCACCAGGATAGGGGAACATATATTGGATGTTATATGAGGATATAGCAAGGGATAAACCTTGGTTAGGGCCAGGGGAGTCTCCTAGAGAGGAAGATTTCAGTCTACACTTTAAGGGTAGGGTTACCTGCAAAGGGAAGAGGCAGAGAGTTTCAGGTGGAAGAAGCAGCATGTGCAAAGGCCTGCAGATACCAGAAAGAAGTCGGCACAGGAGGAAGCACAAGAGCTCAGGCAGGCTGGAGCAAACTCTGTGACGGGGAAAGGGGAAAGTGAAGGGATGGATTGTGAAAGGCCTGAAGGATGTTGCTGGGAACTAGTACTTCATCCTTAAGCCTAAGGGCAGCTGTAGAAAAACTTTAAGGAGGAATCAGCTTAATGTGTCCTGGGGGCAGAGTAGAGAATAAAGTAAGGAGAGGAAAGCCGAAGGTAGATAGACCAATTAGGAGGCAATGACAGGATTAAAGCAAGAGATAACAATGGCCCAGACTGGGGTAGTTCGGGGGACAGAGAGAAGTGGACTGACTTGCACAACAATTTACGAAGAATATAAATGCTGATTAAGGCCTCGTCTATCTAAAAGGGGTTTGATTATAGTTGTCCCAGGTTGGGGACCCATCAAAATGACCTTCTGAGAAGCCTCACAACTCCAGGGTTTAGTTCAGGTTCTGAATTGTGGTGAGGGAGAGAGGAAATTAGCAAACAGCCTCAAATGAAAGATAAGCAGTTTTGAGACGGGTAAGTAACAGTATTAAAGTGTAAAGCAGATAGAATTTACAGCTATGTTAGACTCTCCTGAAAGTGTTATTAGAGGCAGTTTTTCACTCCCATGGAGAAAGAGAAAATAACCAATATTTTGTGAAGCAGGCATGGAAAAAGTATGAGGACAAGAAGAAAAAGAGACACCAGGAGTTAGGACCCCAGGATTATGATCCGGGCTGTGATACTGTCTTGCTGGGTAGCTTGAGAGAGGCCACAGCATCTCTCTGGGTTTCCTTGCCAAGATCATCCCCATTCTCTGGGTTAGTGTCCATGTGCAGGTGATAGGTCTGCTCCTCCTACATTGTCTTTGATAAGGGAACCCTCATCTTCCTACTCACTTGCAAAATCTCAGTTGCCTTTGAATCCTTCTTCTCCATCCACTTTATTCCCAGACAAATTCTATTGATTCTTCCTCTAAAATGTCTCTTATATCCAACCTACTGCCACTGCCTTAGTCTGGGTTCTGTGAAAATAAGTAATTTGAAATCTGAGCTGTTGGAACTAAGTTATTTTGGCCTTAAAGGAATGTGATTATGGGGCCATGTGACAGGCGCTGTAAGGTAGGCAGCTGTAACCTTCGTTTTTCTGATTACAACTTAGCCTTCTTCCTTACCTATGTTGTTTCATAAAATGTTGCAAATGACTCAAGAGTGCCAGGGAATACCTCTTCCCTCTTCTCTGTTGATCATCATTGTAGATTAACTTCCTTCTTCCCTCTCACACAAAGATTTTATGATTATCCCATTGTCTTGAGATGGAATGTTAAATATACTCTTTTAAATTGGAGAGGAAATAAAAACAAGCCATATGGAAAAGAAAACAAACTGTAAGTTACCAAATTATTGCAACTCATAAACCAGCCTTATGTAAAAAATGTTGTGATCCTACTAATTTCTTTGTTTTCTACCTGTATAAGCAAGACTTTAACTTGTAACTTTGGAGCACTGATCCCATTCCTTTGGAGTCTGTGTTACCTGAATGGCTATTCTCAGCTTTGTTCTTGAATAAACTCTTTAAAACTGGATTCACATCCTTTCTGTTATTTCAGGTTGATAGCCCTGATTAACTCTTACCTGGATTCTAGCAAAGATTCCACATGAGTCTCATTCCTCTTCAATACAGACTTCCCTTGCAGTCTACTACCAGTTATATCATAAAACAGATCTTACTTTTCCATCCATTCACCCATCCACCCACCCATACATACATACATTTATCCACCCGTCCTATGAGCATACTCCCTAGAAGGTACTGAGGCTGGAATATAGAGATAAGAAACCCCCCGACTTTGCTCCTGAGGAGCTCACAAATAGACTCGTGGTTCATAGCAACTAACAGGGAACCTCAGAACATTGTAAAGACTGTTATTTCCTAAGTGCATTCAGGGTGCACTGAGTACAATGAAGAAGCTCATTATCCAGACTTAGAGGAGGTCAGGAGGGAAGGAGCTCTGGGCAATCAAGGAAAGCTTCCTGGTGGAGGTGACACTCAAATTCAATCTTGAAAAAGGCCAAGTAAGAGTTGTTTGGGAAATAGGCAGGGGGATGGGTGACCAAAGGCTATTGTGGCAGGAAGAAACAGCATTCATTCGTGTGCCCACAAATACCTATGAAGTACCCACTATGTGCTAGGCAAGAATAAGGAAGATAAGACAGATCTTTGTGTGTTGGAGAGAGGGGCTGGAAATGAGTCCTTTGGCTGTTAAGCAGGACCAGGATTAGGGTGAGGGGAATGAGGCATTCACCTTGGGCACAAAATTTAAGAGGGCACCAAAAAACTCAGTCATCAAGATAAAGTGTATTTAAGGCAACATCTTAAATACTTAAATAAAAATAAGAAATCCATGAAAAATATAGACAGGATCTGATGGTGCCATGTCAGGAAATATTGGAGCCTGAGACAAAAGGAAAAATGTGCACTCCTTTATGCATTTTAATGGTTTATTTTTTCAGAAAATTAAAGTAGTTGACAATATGTTGAAAATTTAAAAGTTGGTATATTCACATTATTTTAAAGTTAAATGTTTTATTTGTACCAAAACCAGAGTTTATTATAATTTCACTTTCCTAACTTTAATGGAAGCAAATTCATCAATAATAGCTTTAAAATCTGCTACTGGAGTAGTGAGAGAGAAGGCAGAAGTGGAAGCAGAGGCCAGATTGCAAAGGGTCTATTTTGCCATGCTAATAAGTTTGGACTATATCCTCCAAACTTCCAAAATGAGAAGCTCTGTGGTTAGAGGTATTCAAGTCTCTGCTCCTCCACTTACTACCTTAGTGATCTTTGGCGGTTATTTGTCCATGTAAGTACATGTTTCCTCATCCATAAAATAGAGATGTTAATACTCACCCAAAAGGGCAATTATGAAAATATAAATGCTTCTAATGTGCTTAGCTCAGTATTTCCCATTCACTGTGCTCTTGTGTGATGGCCATTATTGTTAATACGACTGTGGGGAGTCACTGGAGGATTTTTAGTAGTGAAGTAACTTGATCAGATTTGCACTAAAGAAAGGCCACTCTGGCAACAGTATGGGAATCAAGACAGGCAGAGTAACCAGTTAAGATACAACCAAAGAAGTAAAGTTCATTGCAAGAGAAAAGAAAAAAGCCTGAAATAAGGCTCTGGTGATGGGGTTAGAGAAATGGGGACAAATTTGAGATGTACTAAGGAGATAGAATTAAAATGATGTGGGGGAGTAAGGAGGGTGATCAAGGCTTGAACAGTTGGGTGAATGGTGGGACCATCACTGAAAACAGAGAACACAGAGGAGGAGACAGCTTGGGAAGGATGGTTACAGGGTGAAACAATTCAGATTGTGTTTGAAAAAAAACAGAAAATCTAGGGGTGCTATGATAGTTCCAAGAAGTCATCAGGGATCCAGCCATCTACCTTTCTGCTCTGCCATCTTTAGCATATGGTTTCCATCATCAAAGTTACCTCATAGTCTAAAATAGCTGCTGGAGCTCCCAAAATCCTGACTGTATTCCAGACAGCTGGAAGGAGGAACAAAAGGGAAGAGCAAAATGGTATAGCTTCCAGCTGAGTCAATTCCCTTTAAGAGACTTCCAGAAGGCCCTCTACAACACTTCTTACATATTAGAAACCAGTCCCATGGACATATCTAGTTGTAAGGGAGTTTGAGGAATGAGTCTCTTAGCTAGGTGCGTTGTCATTCATGATAAAATGGGAGTTCTGCTGCTAAAAAAGAAGGGGAGAATGGACACTGGGCAGGCAACTAGTGGTCTCTGCCAGAGGGAGACTTCTTTTTTTGGGCAATGTGGAGACTAAAGCAACTCCATCTTAGATTTGAATCTGCCATTTTGGCTTCTGATTAACTCCAGCTCCAGAAAGACCTCTAAGATTTCCCATTTATCTATTCTTCTTTGTTGAAGAGCAAGTACTTACAGTAAATCCTGCCCTTAGGTTAAACAACCTTGATGTTATTGTATTTCCATTTTCCTACTCAGCCCTTCTGAATCACCCTTTTCCTATGGAACATAAGCCCTGGCAGTGGGAAGATGGGAGTGGTGGTAATAGCGCTGAGATCCACTGTCTTGTCGCGAGACACAGACATGGCTTCTGTTTGAAGTCCCTAGTAAATGTTTATGTCTAAGGAATTGGATATGTCAGCCTCTTTCTTTGGCCTCTCATCTTTCTCAGACTTTGGGAGTAGCTTTGCATAGACCTGCCCATTGCAAAACAGTCAGGTTGAGTTGGAGATGTTTTGGGAGCAGGCAGGAGAGAGATGTGGCTGGGGAAGTGTGAGTTGAAGCCTTTGGAGAGGATGTCATCATCCAGGTAAAGGATGTAGAGTAAAAAAAGAAGACAGCTGGCCAGGCGCGGTGGCTCATGCCTGTAATCCCAGCACTTTGGAGGCCGAGGTGGGCGGATCACTTGAGGTCAGGAGTTTGAGACCAGGCTGGCCAACATGGTGAAACCTCATCTTTACTAAAAATACAAAAATTAGCCGGGCATGGTGGCATGCGCCTATAATCCCAGCTACTCAGGAGGCTGAGGCAGGAGAATTGCTTGGACCCGGGAGGTGGAGGCTGCAGTGAGCCAAGATTGCACCACTGCACTCTAGCCTGGGCGACAGAGCAAGACTGTGTCTCAAAAAAAAAAAAAAAAAAAAAATTAGCTGGGCTTGGTGGCATGTGCCTGTAATCCCAGCTACTTGGGAGGCTGAGGCAGGAGAATCGCTTGAACCTGGGAGGTGGAGGTTCCAGTGAGACAAGATTGCGCCACTGCACATCAGCCTGGGCAACAGAGCGAGACTGCGTCTCAAAAAAAAAAAAAAAGAAGATGGCTTAGTTGAGGATCAGAGAATCACTTAATGCTTTATGGGCTAGTAGAGGAATAGAAGCCATGAAACCAAATCAAAACAAACAGGAGTTTTAGTAATGTTTAATCACTTAACGGTATAAAATAATGTAAGTATTTTTAGTGATCAATCAATGAGTAGCATTCCTCTTCCTGAGCTGAGTTCTGAACCAATTAAGAGTGAGCACGGGCATCAAGTAGAGGGAGCTCAAAATGTTAGCTTTATCACTAGTTTAAGGCTGATTGGCAGAGGTAGCTTAAAAATGCACATTGGAATTAAATTCACAGGCACAGGCACAGGCCAAGCTAAACAACCATAGGCACAGCCACCCTTATCACATGGCACCACTGAGTAGAACACAGGCCTCCTGCAGACAGATTGTCTCAAGAAGAGCTCAGAAGGGGCGGAGACACTTATGCCCAGATTTTCTCCTAAACCCACCAATCAGATAAGTCAGATCAAGGCAGTGGAGAAAGCATAGAAGTGTTATATCGATTGAGGTCCTTTCACTTAGAAACATGAAAAGTTGGAAATAATGGTGCCCCCACCACCTCATACAAATATGGTCATATAACCTTTAATATTATAATTCTTATTCCAAGCACCCATCCTGTTATCCCAGGATGAATTTCAGGAGCTAACTGAATTCAGTGATTGGGTCCTGTTTGCTCTCCCTTTATCATGGAAGCCAAGACTCTTCTAAGATCCCTTCAGGTTGGAGGACTACACAGTTTGCTACCAGATGCCTGGAGCTCATCAATACTGTTGTGCTTTTATTGCTACCAACAAAGCCAGACATCTCGTGCAGGCATCCATTCTCTGCTGCTAGTGCTGTAGGGTGTTGCTGTTATCTGACCTTTCCCAAGAGCCAGTTCTTGTTCAGGATTTGCCACTGAAGTTTGAACTGATTGTTCTTCCTTGAGGCTGGAGGATTTCATAATGTTCCCCTAACCTCATGGCATGTCTCATGTTTTCTTTACTGTACCCCAGAACTGGCTGGGCTTTCTCATATTACACACACATATACACACATACAAACACACATGTACACACACACAGTGCCAGGATGACTAGGCCAGAAGGAGGCCCAGTATTAACCATACCCAGTACCCTGAACCATCCTCCCTGCAAAGCAATCAAGGCACAGTATTGAACCCAGATCCCCAGGTCAGAGTCTTTCTTCAGACATTAAGCAAATATGTATTGAGTCTTTCATTGGCCCTTAGTGACCACTTCCACTCATAAGCAATGTGTCAATAATGCTGAGTCTCAAAAGGGAGGAGTCAGAAGGGCCAAAACAATCTTGGAAAAGAAGAACAAAGTTGGAGGGCTCACGCTTCCTGATTTCAAAACCTACTACAAAGCTATAGGGTAATTAAGACTGTGTGGTACTAGCAGAAGGCTGGACACATAGGTCAATGGAATAGAATTTAGAGTCCAGGAAAAAACCCTCACACTTACAGTCCATTGATTTTTAGACAAAGGTGCCAAGACATTTAAATGGGGAAAGAATAGTCTTCAACAAGTGTGCAAGACAACTGGACACCCACACGCAAAAGATAGAGTTGGACCCCACCTCATACCAGACACCAAAATTAACTCAAAATAGGTCAAAGATCACAATGTAAGGACTAAAATGATAAAGTTCTTAGAAGAAAACATAGGCATAAATCCTCATGACCTTAAGTTAGACAATGGTTTCTTAGATACAACACCAAAAGTGCAGCAAAATAATAATAATAATGAATTGGTCATCAAAATTAAAAATCTTTCTGCTTTATTGGTCATCACAATTAAAAACCTTTTTGCTTCAAAGGACACCATCGAGAAAGTGAAAACCCACAGAACGGAAAAAATTTTGCAAATCATATATCTGATAAGGGATTTGTAGTTAAAACATATAAAGAACTCTTACAACTCAATAAAGAAGAAGATAAATAACCCAATTAAAAAATAGGCAAAGTGGGCACAATGGTATGCACCTATGGTCCCAGCTACTCAGGAGGCTGAGATGGCAGAACTGCTTGAGCCCAGGAGGCAGAGGCTGCAGTAAGTCAAGATCACGCCACTGCACTCCAGCCTGGGCAACAGAGCAAGACCCTGCCTCAAAAAAAAAATAGGCAAAGGATTTAAATAAACATTTCTCCAAATAAATACAAAAAGCTAAAAACACATGAAAAGATGCTCAACTTCATTAGCCATCAGGGAAATGCAAATATTAACCATAATGGGATATCACTTCATACCTACTAGGCTATTATTAAAAAGACAGATGCCAACAAGTGTTGGTGAGGATGTGGAAAAATCAAAACCCACATAAACTACAAAACTACAAAACTCACATAAACTACAAAACCCACATAAACTTACATAAACCCACAAAACCCACATAAACTATTGGAAAATAGTTTAACAGTTCCTTAAAACTTAAGAATTACTGTTACCATAGAATCCAGCATTTAATCCCTAGGTATATACCCAAAAGAAATGAAAACATATGTCCACTCAAAATCTTGTAAGCAAATGTTCATAGCAACATTATTCATAATAGCCAAAAAGTGAGAACCCATATGTCCACCAATTAATGAATAAACAAATTGTGTTATATTCATACAATTTAATATTATTCAGTTATAAAAACAGTGAGGTATTAATACATGTTACAACATAGATGAATCTTGAAAACATTATGCTAAGTGAAAGAACAGTCACAGAATATGATATATCATATGATTCCATTTACGTGGAATGTCAGAATAGGCAAATCCATGGAGATGGAACGTAAATTCAGCTGCTCAGGGCTGAGGGGGTTTGGAGGAAGGAATAGGGCATGACTCTAATGAATATAAGGTTTCCTTTTGAGGTGGGGAAAATGTTCTAAAACTGATCATAGCAATGGGTGCACAACTCTGTAAATGTACTAAAAACCACTGAACTGTACACTTTAAATGGGTGTATATATGAATTATATATCAATAAAGCTGTTATTTTAGAAAGCAAAAAAGCAAAAAGATAGGAGTCAGGGTCTTGATCTCCTTAATCCCAGGAGTCCCTTGGCTCTTACGCATATGAGGGTATGGGCCGGCATGGCCTACTTTCTTTCCCCAGAAGGGTAAGAAGCAACTCGCCTATTATTTTCACTCCTAAAGGTACCACCCAGGTAGAGTGGCCAACTTGTCCTAGTTTTCCTAGGACTTCTAATTTTAGCATCGAAAGTCTTGCTCCCAGAAATCCTCTCATTCTGGGGCAAACTGGAACAGTTGGTCACCCTATACCCAGAGGTTTCTTCACAGATTTTCTCCAAGGCAACTTCACATTACTAGCTCTAGACACAGAAGTGGCAGGCAACTTTAGAGTGGTAATTTCTCTTGCTAACTCCCAAAAACGGGAGAATGTGTTTAAAGTTCGACCTGACTGGATACTCTTCATGGTGTCAGTGGGTAGAAGGATTTCAAGAAAGAAGGAATGGCTCATATTGTCAGATGTTCCTCAGAACTCTGATAAGAACCAAAAAAATCTATTGGTTGTGGCCATGCAGAAGTCGCTGGTCTTTGGCAAGATGGGGAGGTGTTCAGGCAGAAGTCAGATTATGGAGGGTTAAGGAGTAAATGGAAGGGAAGTAAGCAATCAGACAGAATTGGGTACTCTTTTTAAACAGCTTGACTCTGGGCAAGAGAGAGAAAAGGTGGAAGTCAGAAGGCTTAAGGGAAGATGGTCTCTGGATTTGTTTCATTTTCATTTTTTAAGATGGAGAGAGTGAATCTGGTTTATGTGTTGAGAGAGAGGAGATTGACCCCGGAGGGGAGTGGAATCCATGGCACAAGTAGGGGGATTACCACGGTTACCCTTGGACAAAAAAGTTTTTGCTTTGTTTTTTGGTTGCTTTTTGCCACAGAAGAGAAGCATGAAAACATGGGAGTGCCATGCGGGTGAGCTTGGACCAGGGAAGCAAGCAGCGGAGGAAAGCCCAGCCTAAGGGCCTCTTTTTTTCTCCCTGAAGTGGGAGGAGGGTCCTCCACTGAGCATGATGAAAGAGCCGAGCCTGGTCAAGGTTTGATGGCATTGTTATGGGACATGGAAGAAGATGCTGGTAATGGAGAAAAAATGGATAAATGTGGTAGTGGAGAAAAATATCTGGGTTGCCTTGAGGGCCTTAATAAGAATGAAGACCATAAATTTATAGATGTAGAGGGGAGGAGGTAGATAGTTGGATTCATTTAGGGTTGAGGTTTTGCAGGTGGAGATGGAAGGAAACGTGTTAATGCCATTATCTAGCTTAAAGACCTTTGAAGACGTCACAAAAACTGCAAAATAGAATACAAACTTGCCCTGACATTTAATTCCTCCATAATTTAGTTTGTATCTACTTTATTACGATACCTCCATCTCCCTTCTCTCCTTGATGCACCAACCTATTCGTACTACCTTCTTCCAGTCATCCTGGTCTCAATTTCCCCAAACTGGTGGGTTTCCAACTTCTGAGTTTTTGTCTCCTTCTGATTAGAATGCCCTTCTAATCATTAAATGCCAGTGCAAATTCCATTTGCCCCAAAAGCCTCCCACCTTCCCCAGCAAGAATTAATCTCTTATCCCCTATTGAGCTAGTATTGCCCATCATATCTTCTCAATCCTCTCCCACTCCTTGAAGAAGTTGCCCCACCCACCAGCAGCCCAGAAGAGGCAAGCTCCTTGGTCATAAATTATTGGAGTAGCAGAGCCTATTGGAGATTTCTCTCCCAGGATTTGAGTTTGAGCTTGCAGGCTACATTAGCCATCGGACACATAGGACCCTCTAGATGTGGATAGAGAGCTGGTGCCTTCCAAAGTGCCTGTGTGCTGAGGGTAATGGGGAACTAGAAACCAAGAGCCTTCTAGAGTAAAACGGCACAGACCTGCAGGGAGATGCAGAAATAAGATACTGGGTAGGGGTGGAGGCAGACGAAATAAGAGTGAGAGACAGTTTTCTTACTCTAGGATTTCTATGAACATCTTGCAGCTGAGTTCCTGGAGATAGTCCAGCATCCTTAACGTGAATCCAATTTTAGTTGTAAGTTAGCCTGAGGTAGTTGCTGTTCCTTGCAATCAATTGTCACTGCCCCTGAACCAGAAGGCTCTGCTCCCATGGTACCTTGGGTGTGCCTCTATTAGAGCATTATCTCCTATCATCAGAGTTATGCAGATGTGTGTCTGCTTCCACCTGGGGCACGGCGCCCCTGTTCATTCAGTATCCCTGGAGCCTAGTACTTGTTGGATGCTCAAAAAATAGTTGCGAAATTTGAATTCTCCCAGTTCGCAAAATGGTTTGATGATGTATCATTTGTTAGGCAAAACTTATAAACTCTATGTTTCCCTCCATATTTTACTATATTTGCATTATTTTACATCTTTCAAAAAATCAAATTTGCTTTCATGCTACTCACAAACCGCACATTTACGTGGTTTGGCTTTCTCATTATTTTTCGCAGTCACCAGGAATGATTCATAGTCAAGCAGTGGTCCATGCATCCCTCTAGTTGGTGAGAATGTCTTATATGCAACCCATCTTCCAGTATTCAACTGACTTCGACCTTGAAATGGATACTTCCATGAAGGCTGTTGGGGCAGCTTAATTTCAATGGTGTCATTTAAAACACATTAAAAAGTCAGCAGGCAGGCTAAGCACAACTGCTTCCTTTAAAAACCTATTCAGAATCATCGATCTTCAGAGCTGGGGCCAGTGGTTCTCAGGTTTTTGAGTTTCTATGAACCAGCATTAATATAAGAAAAAAAGGGAGAGGTTGCTGAATTTATCCTCTTCCAGAAAATAGCATTAAAACAATACGTCTCTATTAATGTAGTATAATTTCATAAAATAAAGGGCATGCTAACACCAATATTATCCAGAGCATTATCTCCTAATTTAAGTATCAAATGCAGTCAAGTGTGGCTTAACAACAGATATAAGTTGTGAATCTTTAGGCACTTTCATCATTGTGCGAACATCAGAGTGTCCTTACACAAACCTAGATGGGAAACCCTACTACATACCTGGGCCATATGGTATAGCCTATTGTTCCTAGGCTACAAATCTATACAGCATGTTACTGTACTGAATACTGTAGGCAACCATAACACAATGGTAAGTATCTGTGTATCAAAACATCTCTAAACATAGAAATGTCATAGCAAAATACAGTATTATAATCCTATGGGGCCACCATCCTATAGGCAATCTGTCGTTAACAAAAACATCCTTCTATGGTGCATGACTGCATATTTGACTTCACAAAAACTCATGATATTTTGATTTCTAAATAATGTTTGAAATATTTAAATATTTCTAAATAACATGCTTAACACTGTGCTTGGCACATGGTCAGTTCTCCGTATTATTATTATTAGTGTTTAATCAATGTTGGTCATGTTTCACACAAGGGAGAATACTTTTATCTTCCCAAAAGGTTTGCTGAGCTCTTTCATGGATTTGAAGTGTGTCCCTAAGGGGTCAAGTTTTGCTGGGGAATGCAATGACTCCGACTCTGTAAAACAAACTGAGAAGATTTAAGATTCTCACAGGTATTCTGAGGAGTGCAGAAGTGAGAGGAGGAGAGAAAAGAAAGGAGTTTTCAAGATGAAGACTGAGGACTCATTCCCATGAAGACCACAAACTTTCCTTGTTGAGGAGGGAGGTGGGTGAAGAATATTTTGCAACTCGGGATGGATCAATATACAGTTTGAGGGTTTTATATCTCGGGAATGCTAATAACTTCTCTTTCATGCCACCCTACCTCCAGCTTCTGTAACATTTATAATATGCAATGTGCATGAATGTTATGAATAGGTTTATGGTGGAAATCATATAAGGGTCTACATTTCTCATTTGAGATGAAACAGTGTAGACCCCAGAGAGCCACCCAGAAGCAGAGGCCAGGAACCAGAGGGGACCAGAGAACAAAAGTTGCCAAGATCTCCGAAAAATCTCAGCCATGGTTTGAGCATGGTTCCTCAGCAGACACCTATCTTATGTCTTCATAGCAACAAAAGCCATTCTGGTTTCGTATCTGGGCATGATTCGGTAAGGCGTGATAGGCCTGGTTCCAAAGTTCTGTACCTGTCCCAGCTGGGTCAGGTCTGTTTTTGTGGTAGAATCACCTACAGTTAAGAGAATCCTTGGCTTGGAGGTTTTCTTCTTCTTTTTTGAGACAGGGTCTTGCTCTGTCGCCCAGGCTGGGGTGCAATGGCGTGATCTTGGCTCACTGCAACCCCCGCCTACTGGGTTCAAGTGATTCTCCTGCCTCAGCCTCCTGAGTAGCTGGGGACTACAGGTGCGCACCACCACGCCCAGTTAATTTTTGTATTTTTAGTACAGACGAGTTTCACCATGTTGGCCAGGCTAGTCTCGATCTCTTGACCTCTTGATCTGCCCGCCTCGGCCTCCCAAAGCGCTGGGATTACAGGCGTGAGCCACCACGCCCGGCCGGCTTGAAGGTTTTCGAGGGCTAGAGAGGAGCCCTGCCCTGGCTCCTTAGATACAGCCAGAATCGGCCTTTAAGGTATGGGATATCTGACTCCTGCAGGACTGGAACTCCACGTGCTTGGAGGGATAAGCATTTATGATGTAACCACTAAATAGTCAGAGGGCAGGAGGAGTAACGCTGTTGCTGGGCAACCTGGCTTAGCTCCGTGGCTTTGGTTAAGGTGCTACTCTATGCAAAATTCCTTGCCGTCTTCCCTAATCCGCCTTCCCAGTTCTCCCTTCCTGAACATCAGGGAACCCACCGGCCTGCTTACAACTGAAGCAGTTTCTGTGTTACGGTAGAGAGCAGTGACCAAGAGCTTAGGGTTTAGTGTTAGATAAACCAGGCTCCACTCTGCGGCCCCACGCAACCTCCCCACGCTCTCGGCACCAGTGTTGGCATCTGTCAAGTGGGTGGGGGCTAACAGTGAATAACTGCCTCATAGATGGACTACCGGCTTAACCAGAGACTGACGGCGGGTCGCATATTAATCTTCCAATCACTTGGCAAACTCTTCACTCTGCATCTCTCCTCCCGGCTGTCCTTTCAACTTCCTCCTCCCTGAAATTTCGAAGATCCACCTCGGTGGGAAAGTCATTCCGCGTGGCGCGCCCTTTCCCTGCGTCCCTCCTTCCCAGGGCCCACCCTCCGCGGACGCAGAGCGTCTGCCTGGGGGACGGCCGGTCCGCGATGGCGGCCTCTGAGGCAGTCGATCCCCTCTCGCCGTGGGCTTGGGAAGCGTCCGAAAGGCCCGCTCGGATCGTCTGCGGTGATGCCCGCAAGGAAAGCGCCGCCGCCAGCTGGGCTGTCACGGGCGCGAGTGGAAGAAGCACACCGCAGGCTGAGCGACGCCGCTGCGGAGGTAACCGCGGGGACTGCGGCCAGAGACGGGGGATGGGCGCAGCCGAGGATAACGGGATGGCCGGCATCCGGAACGCGTCAGGCCCGCTCCGCCGGACCTCCTTATCCTCCAGCCCGCGTCCCCAGCCGTCCTCCCAGATCCCGACCGCAGCTCCAGAAGTGACGGCCACGTGGGTGGCGGCGCGCGCCGCGGGGACTGGAAAGTTGGCGCGGGGGGACGAGGTTGGAAGGGCCGCAGAGAAGTAAAGGAGGGCCTGCGTCCGCGCGCCCGGCCGCCGACTGCTGGGCGACGCCGCCGGGAGCGAGCACGCCTCTGACGTCACGCACTGCTCGTCCAATGAGCGGAGGCCTGAGGGAGGCGCCGGTCCCGGCCCCGCCGCCGCCGCCGCCACACCGGCCCTTCGGGAGCGTCTGAGGAGGCGCGGGGCCGCTGCGGGCTCGGGCGCCGCACCGCGCCGGCCCGAGCCTCTGGACGAGGCCCACGGAGCCGCTCCCCCCGACCCAGCCGCCCGATGTCCTCAAGATGGAGGCAGCGGGGGCGGCGGCGTGAAGAAAGCGGCGCTGTGGGCGCGGGAGTAGGGGCCCAGGCGGAGGCGGTGGCGGGATGGGGCTGCTGCTCATGATCCTGGCGTCGGCCGTGCTGGGTTCCTTCCTCACGCTCCTCGCACAGTTCCTTCTGCTGTACCGCAGACAGCCCGAGCCACCGGCGGACGAGGCCGCCCGCGCGGGCGAGGGCTTCCGCTACATCAAGCCAGTGCCGGGCCTGCTCCTAAGGGAGTACCTTTATGGCGGCGGCCGGGATGAGGAGCCCTCCGGAGCGGCCCCTGAGGGCGGCGCGACCCCCACCGCGGCCCCCGAGACCCCCGCCCCGCCGACGCGGGAGACTTGCTACTTCCTCAACGCCACCATCCTATTCCTGTTCCGGGAGTTGCGGGACACCGCGCTGACCCGCCGCTGGGTCACCAAGAAGATCAAGGTGGAGTTCGAGGAGCTGCTGCAGACCAAGACGGCCGGGCGCCTGCTGGAGGGGCTGAGCCTGCGGGACGTGTTCCTGGGCGAGACGGTGCCCTTCATCAAGACCATCCGGCTCGTCCGGCCCGTCGTGCCCTCGGCCACCGGGGAGCCCGACGGCCCTGAAGGGGAGGCGCTGCCCGCCGCCTGCCCCGAGGAGCTAGCCTTCGAGGCGGAGGTGGAGTACAACGGGGGCTTCCACCTGGCCATCGACGTGGACCTGGTCTTCGGCAAGTCCGCCTACTTGTTTGTCAAGCTGTCCCGCGTGGTGGGGAGGCTGCGCTTGGTCTTCACGCGCGTGCCCTTCACCCACTGGTTCTTCTCCTTCGTGGAGGACCCGCTGATCGACTTCGAGGTGCGCTCCCAGTTTGAAGGGCGGCCCATGCCCCAGCTCACCTCCATTATCGTCAACCAGCTC
The DNA here is from genome assembly GCF_028885655.2 of Pongo abelii. NCBI lineage: Eukaryota > Metazoa > Chordata > Mammalia > Primates > Hominidae > Pongo > Pongo abelii. Next base: position 124,421,424 of record NC_071993.2, on the reverse strand, counting down.
AAGAAGATCATCAAGCGCAAGCACACCCTGCCGAATTACAAGATCAGGTGAGCTGGAGATCGGGGAGGGGGCCTGGCTGCCGGGAACCGGGGCCTGGGCGGGACGCTGCTGGCTGCGTGCACTGGGAAGAGCAAAGGCTCATTTCTGTCCTGGCGCCTGCTTCTGGGGTCTTTCCACCCTAGACAGGGCCCCAGATCAAGGCAAGACGTGAACACTTGCTTTGCTTCCGAACGACCTTGATAGGAGCTAGAAACCTTTTCGCGTGTTCATGGGGACTCAAGGTGCTGTCAACGCGGGCAGAATCGTCTCCTTTTATAAGCAGCATATTGGAAATGGAAGGGAAGCCTATCCTAATCCCCAGGAGTCGCTTCTGGGACTGTTGAGAAACTCTTCCTCTATGTGATTGCTGCATTGAGGGCAGCCGCGTCACTGGCTTTGCAGCATCACCTTGGCCGCTTTGGGAAATTGTTCCTGGACACAGTATACGCGTGAAGGGTGTGCTTATAGTCCAGGTCTGTGCTAATTTGACACTGCAAGCCACTTTTGCTTTGATGGTTTGACACCTTTCAAGGCAGAGGTGGTAGCTCTTGCAAAGGAATACTTTTGTGGGTTTTTTTGTTTGTTTTTGTTTTTGAGACAGTCTTGCTGTGTCTCCCAGGCTGGAGTGCAGTGGTGCGATGTCGGCTCACTGCAACCTCTGCCTCCCGGGTTCGAGCGATTCTCCTGCCTCAGCCTCCCAGGTAGCTGGGGTTACAGGCGTATGGCACCAGCCCAGCTGATTTTTTTTTTTTTTTTTGTATTTTTTAGTAGAGACGGGGTTTCACCATATTGGCCAGGCTGGTTTCGAACACCTGACCTCAAGTAATCCGCCCGCCTCGGCCTCCCAAAGTGTTAGGATTACAGGAGTGAACTACCGCGCCTGGCCCAGGAATACTTTCCACAGCAGATGGGAAAGTAGTTGGGAGCCTGTACATAGTGTACTTTACGTTTTGTATTAATGTCATTTGCCCATTTTGGGTAGATTGTAAAACACAGGTCCAGACTCTGCCTATCAAGCATTTACTCTCTGTGACTGTAAGTTCTTCTCTCAAGGGACCTGAAGTCACTGTGCAAATTGTATTTTAATGGTAGGTAGTGATTTTAATTTTGTTTAAGCCTTCCAGCATCTGATGGCTTAAATTCTGTAGTATACAGTTTTGAGTAGTATATACATTTTGTTTTAATATTGTAGGAGTGGAAGGGGAAAGACTTTTTTAGGGCTAGAGGTGGAGTGGAAGGTGCTATTTCTTTTGTAAAAAGCTGAATTTTTAACTTCTCTTTCTGTCCTCCTTTAATTTTGTATTCGCTAAGACATTTGAGCCTTTAAAATTTTGCCCTTTATTATAAAATTATGTCAGTCTTGTATTTTACTTACCTAATTTTATTTGCCTTTTAGTGGAAGTTGCCTATTTCTGGATCACTAATTTTCTACCAGTGTCAATTGTCAGGAGCAAGATAATCCAGAAATATTTTGGGTTTGGAATGGTTTATTGACTTGTGTATGTGGCAGATGTACCTTACCAATTATGTTTTGTTTAGGCTAACAGCACAGAGTGACAGCTTAAAACTTGGGTGGCAGGAGAAATTTACTTTGTAATGGAAATATTTCCATAGATTTGCGGAGGGTGGTGAACTGGTTGTTCACTGTGTTTGATTTCTGGTTCTGTGAAGTACAACATACTTTATGAAACCTACTTTTAACCTCTGGAATATCAGTGACTAAATTATAACTCGGTTCTAGTGTTTAAGCAGTGAGAGATGTTTGTTTATAGCAGTGTGTTGCCAAAAAAATCATGAGAAAAAGTTGCTAGAGATTTTGGTATTCTATCACAACTTCAATTATGATGTTTTCTGGTAGCTTTCAGTTAATACAATTTGACTAGATTATTATTTTGAAATTTGTAGAATATTCAATGGCAGTGAGGTTACATATCATTTTGAGATTTTTTTTAATGTAGACTTGGAATTTAGGTAAATCTGAAGTAAGTTATGAATAAGTTATGGAGGCATTGAGAAGTTTATTACTTTGAAAAACTATGATCTGTATCATTGAGTAACATAACCATTTAAAAGTATGGCAAAATTGCTTTTCACTTATATCTGAAGGGATTTTTTTAAAAACACAGCATGAATTTGGTTATGATATTTCAACTTCTAAACATGAAGCATTAAATGATCATTTCCAGAAGTATACACATCTGTGCTATTTATGCTAGATGGCATCTCTGTGCTCAGTCAGCTGCACAGAGCATATCACTCAATCTGTAAATGTTTATTGTACACCTACTATATGCTTATCCTTGTTGTAGGTGCTGGGATTTCAGTACTGAACAATACTTGAACTCAGCCCTCAAGAAGCTTAGAGTCTAGTGAGAATTGAATTAGCTATACTTAGTAATTTTTTTGTGTTTTTTGTTTGTTTGTTGAGACAGGATTTTGTTTGGTTGCCCAGAGCTGGAGTACAGTGGCAGGATCATGGGTCACGGCAGCTTCGACCTCCTGGGCTCAAGCAATCCTCCCCTCTCAACCTTCCAAGTACTTAAGACCACAGGTGTGCACCACCATGCCTGGCTAATTAAAAAAATTTTTTTTTTTGTAGAGATGGGTCTTGCTTTGTTGCCCAGGCTAGTCTGGAACGCGTGGGTTCATTCAAGTGATCCTCCCACCTCAGCCTCCCAAAGTGCTGGGATTACAGGTGTGAGCCACCTTGCCCAGCCCTTTGTAAGATTTAAACTAGAGTGGGATTGATGGGGTTGAAGTAGCCAGGAAGCTGGTTTTAGCTTAGTAGAAGAAAATAACAAGTATGACGATGAAAAGGGCTGCCTCAGCAAATGATGACTTCTTGTCTGTGTAGCTGTTCTGTCCAGTGTTTTAAACTGGTGATGGGCCAGGTGCAGTGGTTCACGCCTGTGATCCCAGCACTTTGTGAGGCCGAGACAGGCGGATTATGTGAGGTCAGAAGTGTGAGACCAGCCTGGCCAACCTGATGAAACCCCGTATCTAGTAAAAATGCAAAAATTAGCTGGGCGTGGTGGCAGGTGCCTGTAATCCCAGCTACTCTGGAGGCTGAGGCGGGAGAATGGCTTGTACCTGGGAGGCAGAGGTTGCAGCGAACTGATATTGCACCACTGCACTCCAGCCTGGGCGACAGAGTGAGACTCCGTCTCCAAAATAAATAAGTAAATAAATAAATAAACTGGTGATGATGTGGGACTGATTCAAGTTTCAGATAAGAGAATGAATTACAATACATCTAAGATACAGCATACTTCTCACAGGGAAAATTAAACTAGCTAGTGTTCATCTTTTTTTACAGATGAGGAAATGGAGCTCAGAGTAGTTAAATAACTTGCTTAAAGTCACACAGCTTTCAAGTGGCGAAATGCAGCTCTGATAAGGCCAGGCCACCTTTAAGCGCACACACACACACACACACACACACACACAGTTGTTCTTAAGTGATTTATTTTTTAAAGCATGCCATCAATATAATAAATATGTGGGATATCTTTCCAAACTAACCTAGAACTCTTGAGAAGAGTATGACTATAAAGCTGACTTTTTTTTCTTAAATTGGTCATTTTAGAGGATCCTTTTAAAAGTAAATCATGAGGCTAAATCTTTGGGTACTGTCCCACATGGCATTTCTTTTTTAATTGAGCAGAATTGTGTTTCCAAATAGAAGAGACAGGTTTCACCATGTTGGCCAGGCTGGTTTCGAACTCCTGACTTCAGGCAGTCTGCCCACCTCGGCCTCCCAAAGTGCTGGGGTTACATGTGTGAGCCACTGTGCCCGGACTAGTTTATTCTTTTTTAGCTATCTAATCTTCTTAGTAGAGCTAAAGCAGTAAAGAGAATTGTATGGAGTCTTAGGATCCTTTGGCATTTGTAATCATTACATAACAGAAATATCTTGCCAGTTAACATTGTTGTTGTTACTTCTTTCCCCCTTCATTTATTTTGCCTTTTTCGTGTTGTTAAAGTGAATCAGCCTCTCTGGATTGCCAGTTCCTGATGTTTCACCTAGAGATGCTAAGTTGCTCAAGTGGTTGCTTTCTAAGGACCCAGCTGACTGACATTTCATTTTACCCAAGTTAACAAACTTAGAATGTTTGTAAAACATTGTATTTTACAAAATGAATTATAATATGTAGACAATATGTTTACAGATTTATTCAAGTTAGGAATTTCATTCATCCACCTCAATGTTAATTGTTTTGATTTTTTAATTAAAATACTATAGTATATTATAATAACAATATTTTTTTTTAAATGAACCTCAGAATCCATCCTCAAGGGAGAAAGATTACCACCAATGTTCTTTTACTACGTGGATAATTCATCTTCAACATGAAGTCTGAGTAATAGTCTCTGGGTGGGGAGCTGTGTTTAGGGTTTAGGAGTCAAATATTTGAGATTCTCACTGATGCTTCTGTTCCTGGAGTATTATTGTATACAGACAAGCAGATTCAGTTTGCAGGTACTTTTTATTTGGCCTGCGCTGTTTAAAAAATGGAAAATTCTGTGTGTTTTGGATTTGTGGCTTCTGTTAGGAAAAATTGGAATATCTTGTAGCGCCAGTTCTACATTTCTCAGAGCAACAACAGGATGGAGAGATGGACTGTAGTAGCAGCTTTGGGGTTGAAACTCGGTGTGTAAGCTCCTAGGTGGAGTTTATAGTCCGCCTTTATTTGCTGTGCTTGACTGATGGTACTTGCCTGGCTTGGAGTTATATGAATTTGAGACCCTTACTGGAGGAGTAAATAGGGAGCATTACTGTTGCTAATTAGTGAAAATGGGAAGACTTAATAGCTGGAGTGGAGAGGGAGGGTGATCATTTTTATCCTTCTTTTAATTACATTTTTGAAGGGACTGTCATAGAGCAATTTTATTTTTTAAAAGACATTGTTGGCCAGGTGTGGTGGCTCACTACTGTAATCCCAGCACTTTGGGAGGGCAAGGCAGGTAGATCACTTGAGGTCAGGAGTTCGAGACCAGCCTGGCCAACATGGCAAAACCCCATCTCTACTAAAAATACAAAAATTAGCTGGGCATGGTGGCACATGCCTGTAATTCCAGTTACTCAGGAGGCTGAGGCAGGAGAATCGCTTGAACCCGAGAGACAGAGATTGCTGCGAGCCGAGATCACACCACTGCACTCCAGCCTGGGCAACAGAGCAAGAGTCTATCTCAAAAAGTAAAAATAAATAAATAAATAAAAGACATTGTCAGGCCTGGCGTGGTGGCTCATGCCTGTAATCTCAGCACTTTGGGAGGCCAAGGTGGGTGGATCACTTGAGGTCAGGAGTTTGAGACCAGCCTGGCCAACATGGTGAAACCCCACTTCTACTAAAAATGGCACGCGCCTGCAGTCCCAGCTACCGGGGATGCTGAGCCATGAGAATTGCTTGAACCCAGGAGGCGGAGGTTGCAGTGAGCCAAGATCACGCCACTGCATTCCAGTCTGGGCAACAGAGTGAGACTGTCTCAAAAAAAAAAAACAACAACATTGTCAATATAATGTTGAATTTTAAAAAGTCACTCTGTCAGAAAAAAAAAATGCCTTGAAATGCAATCCATTTTTCTACCATGTAGTGATGGTAAGTAGATAGCGGCTCCTTTTTGTTCGAGTTTGGTGGATAGTTTGGTTTATGTAAGCATTTACTTCACTGATCTCCAAAAAGGGGGGCATCAACTTATTGACAGTATATTTGAATTTAATGAATTGAGTAATCCATATCTCAAAATCTTTCAAAGTAAATTCACAGAAAACTGACAAAATCATTTGTGAAGTCAAGTGTAATATGTTGTATTTATTTACTTTTTCATACTTTTTTCCTTTCTATTACATTGGAAAATATTTTAAAATAGCTACTAAAATTCCTTGATGGTTATAATAATGATAGTTTTACTTACTAATGTTGATAGGAAATCTAACCTTTAATATTTGGGGAGAATAGACAATGACATTGTGCATTACTCTAGCTATGCTGGAATAATCTTGTAATAGCTAATTTTTAACCTATTGTGCTTTTTCTTGTACTGTTGCTCATATCTCTATATCTCTTGTCATAGCTCTGTATAAGTTGAATTGCAAGATCATTGTCTTAGAGATGAATAATTATGTCATTTAAAAAATAGTCATTGATGTTCAGTAAGTGCTTAGTGCATACTACCTAGTGTTGTGGTGGGTATAGTGAACGTGATAAAAATGGTTATAAACTAGTTCATGCTTTTATAGGGTTAGTCTTTCTAGGGAAAACAAAGAACACGTAAAGCCTATTTTAGTGGCATTGGAAATATTTAAGCCCTTCAGTTTTGTGAGAAACTGGAACAGGAGAGATCAATATCTCTGCTCTGCTAAGGCAAACACCTGATTACTGTGGTACTGTATATAATGCATTGTGACCTTACCTTTTTTTTTTTCTCTCTCGTTGCCCAGGCTGGAGTGCAGGTGCATGATCTCGGCTCACTGCAACCTCCACCTCCCAGGTTCAAGCAGTTCTCCTGCCTCAGCCTCCCACAGGCGTGTGCCACAATGCCCAGCTAATTTTTTTATTTTTAGTAGAGATGGGGTTTTGCCATGTTGGGCAGGCTGGTCTTGAACTTCTGACTTCAGGTGCTCTGCCTGCCTCAGCCTCCCAAAGTGCTGGGATTACAGGCATGAGCCACCGCATTAGCTTTCTTAGCACATCTAAGTGTACTCCACCTAAATACCCAGTTTAGTGCTGATTTTACTTCTTGCACATTGGATTTCCTCGAGCTGCTTTGAATTATTTTAATTTCAGCTTTTAAAACACTTTAGATGGAGAATAGTGTATTGATACATTACATCTTTGCTCTAGAATTTTGATTTATTCATTGAGGGGAGAATAGTCATTTTGAGGAGGCTATAGTGTTTTGTTTTGTTTTGTTTTGTTTTTTTTTTTGAGACAGAGTCTCACTCTTGCCCAGGCTGGAGTGCAGTGGCGCAATATTGGCTCACTGCAACCTCCACCTCCCGGGTTCAAGCAGTTCTCCTGCCTCAGCCTCCCAAGTAGCTAAGATTGTAGGCGTATGCCACCACACCCGGCTAATTTTCATGTATTTAGTACAGACAGGGTTTCACCATGTTGGCCAGGCTGGTCTCCAACTCCTGGATTCTAGTGATCCCCCCGCCTTAGCCTCCCAAAATGTTGGTATTACAGGTGTGATTCACGCCCTGCGGGGAGGCTGTAAATTCAAATCAGTAATGTACAGTCTATTGGCTATCCCAAAAAGCCACAATTTCTTCCTGGAAATGGCCAAAGCAGATCATTATAAAGTAGATTGTGTTGAAGGAGCATGCCTGATCAAACACTAAACGTTGACTTACAAGTATTACTAACAATCTATCATATGAGCTGGGTGGGGCTAATAAAACACTGTTTGCTAAGTATTCATTAGGCACTGTGTGGGCATTTCCATGCAGTTGCAATCTCAATAGTTAAAACTTCTATGTGGGAGAGGTTGGTATCTCAGTTTTACAGATGTGGAAATAAGAGATTTACAGAGGATTAATGACATAAAGTCCTAAATTTAAAAGGTCCTGGACTTCCAGAGCTCATGCTCTATTATTTCTTCAGAGATAAACCAACTGTTACTCTAAATCAGGGGTCTGCAAACTAGCTGCTGTTAGGCCCCTGCATTAAGAACGGTTTTTACATTCTTAAACTTTATATTTGAAGTTGTTAAAAGAAGTACTGGTGGTGGTGGTGGTGGTGGTGGTAGTGGTAGTAGTGACAGACCTTATGTACCCACAAATACTACCTGGCCTTTTACAGAAAAGATTCACTGATCCCTGCTCTACACTTAAAAAAAAACCCTAAAAATACATGCCCCCCAAACTGTTACAATGTTTACCAAAAAAAGAAGCTATATATTTGTACATTGAAAGTACTTTTAAATCTTTGAGGGTCCTGTCCTTTGGAAACCTGCAGAAAATTTCTGCAGAAAACAAATTTTCTGCATAAAAATATTTCATTTAATTTCATAGTTCCCTTGAAGCTTTTTTAGGGTCCTTAGACTCCAGGTTGAAAAATAAACACAGACAGAAGTATACAACTTTGTTACCATAAACATAACTAAAACTAACATGCTAAAATCAATATTAACCACTTCATTATTTTGCTTACCTTCTTAAAATGTATATAGGATTCATATGGCTCAGGTGTTTCTAAAAATGCTGGAGGAGGAGGTAATCCCTCTCTCTGTCCTATGAAGTATATCATGTCTTTTTGATTCTTTCCTTTTTTTTCCACTTAAGATTCCTCATAGCAGGCTGAGGCACTCTAGATCAATAGTTCAATAAGAATATATGAAATTTCAAGTTAGAGTTCTTATCACTAAATACCTCGTTTAAAAGTTAAATACTGACTCAACATTTCTTCCTATCATATTCTCTGTTTTCTCAGAACAGTGTCACCAGGAAACAAGTATTATTAAATGACTTTGTTCTTACCTCAGAGTCATAGGACATACTGACACTTTTTTGGCATGGCATCATAGCATATCACACTTAATTGGAAAGTTTTAAAGCCAACTACCTGGTCATTAGTAGGTGTTTTACAGAGTAGTTTCAAAATCTCTCTTGCCAAATTGCTAAGACTGGCGTAAAACTGTACACTTCCTGTATTTGTACTAGGGAAAAATGAGATGTGCATGTTAATTATTTACCTTTAGATGAGTAGTACTAATTTTACTAGCTATATATCAGATATTTTCTAGGTGAAACATTACATTCTTTTCCCTTTCAAATGAGCAACAAACTCACTTTAAAAATTCACGCTGTTAAAAAATATGTAGTATCAAAGTGAAAATCTTCTGTAATATCTTTTCTTAAAACTATTGTTAAATTTGGGGACTATTCTTCCATATTTTTCTAAAGTATTATAATTTGTTATTAATTTATAAAGGCAGGATCATACTCAATACTTCATTGTTAGCATCTTTTTTTTTTAATTTACTGTATCTTGGGTTTTCTATATATACCTACTTCATTTGTTCTAACAGATGCTTATAATTACATTGACCATTAGTACCATAAGTTCACCAATTCCTTGTTAATTTTTCAGTTTCTCACTAATGTAAACATCCATAAACATTCTTCTACCTGTATCTCTGTGTAGATGGTAGATTTTGTTGGTTTTTTTATTTTGGGGGTTGGCCATTTTTTTTTGGCATATATTTGTATAGTATTGAGGAGCATGAAGAAGTTAAAAATCTCCTCTCCATTTTGATTTCATCCCCTGATATACCCATGTTAAGTTTGAGGTCTAAACCTAACTGTATGCTCAAGCATACATATACAAGCCTCTTATATATATTGAGGAGGTGCCTCTCTCTCTTCCTTTTCTTACCTTCTTCCCTCTCCCTCCCTCCTGCCCCCACTTTCACTCCCTCCTTCCTTCTGCCCTTAGTAAAATGAGAGTATAATATGAATGTGACCCTGCAAATTATTTTGTGAAGTGTAACATGGATGTCCCTTCAGATAATATGTATAAATCCAACTCATTTACTGCTTTTCTCTACTCTCAGCCATTCTCTCTGCCTCAGACCTTATCTTTCATCACTACTTCTCACTTAATCTGTTCACGCCTCCTTGCTGTTCTCATACCCCAGGCATGCTCCCACCACAGGGCCTTTGCTATTCCTTCTTCTGGAGTGTTTTTCCCACAGATAGCCAAAGAGCTCACTCCAACATTTTTTAGGTCCCTCTTAAATATCACCTTTCAACATATTATGTTAAAAAAAAAAAAAAAGTGGGTTAGCCCTTTAAATGCTGGAATTTTTTTTTGCTCAAACTTCTTATGGAAATATAATTGTGTGTGTGTGTGTGTGTGTGTGTGTCTGTGTGCATACAGAAACTGTCCCACTCCTAAATGTACAGTGATGAATTTTACAAAGTGAACTGAAACATGTATCTGAGTACTGTGATTTTGGTTTCTTAAACATAATTTATGGAACATATTTTAACATTTTTTATGGTTAAACGTTGTCATTATAAACACAGGCTGATGACATGTAACCCAATACTATTGTGAAATCAGTATTGAAGGAGAGTGCCATCTTTTTAGACAGACAGACACACGACACACACACTCTCACACACACACCCCCACCCCCATAAATTATGTTGATTGTGGTCTCCAGCAGTTAACCATGTTGAATTCAAGGTCTATCCAGGCACCATACTGGCACCGTATCCTTCTTTCATTCCCACACACAAACAAAATACTAAACACAGATATGTTTGCAACCTCCTGTGACACTCCAGAACACTTGATTTTTAATTTCACATTTTTAGAAAGGTCAATATTGATGAACTGTAGATTATACTTTTCTTGGATTGATATAGAATAACAATCAAACTTGCTTTTACTAGTCTGGTATATAATTGCCAATTTTCATGAAATCAGAATGCTTTAGAACACATTTCTCTTTATTCTCTAATCAGCACATTGAGTATTTATGCCTGTGAATTCTTCATGTATTGTAGGGAGAATGGAACTGATGATATGGTGGGTGGGGTACTGAATGTCTGGGCTTTGATTTGCATAACTTTGATAGAAGAGCTAGAAAATTTTTCACTTCCCAGCATTAATAGTTCTTGTTGGTATGTACTTAAAAACAAAAATGCTTGAATAGCATAGTAAAAATATCCTCATTGGGTTTATTCTTTTGTATTAAGTACCTATTATGTATACTTGTGTCATTGATAAGGTACCAGTTAAACAGATACTTGCAACCTAACTACTTTTTAGAAATGGTGTTTCTCCTAGGATGAACTCTATAGTATCCTACCTGTATAATCTACAGTTATATGTAACTATTGTTTTTTGCTGTGAAATCTTAAGTAGTAGTGTGATAGGGAGATACAATTTCTATTTAGTAGCTGGCTACGAGAATCTCTATTTTGAAAAATGACTATGTTCTGTTCTCAGATACAACTTTCATGGAGACATCAATATCTTCTGAATAGTGCATCTGGTGTTTGTGTTGTATGCTAATTTTTTGTCCTTTTTACACAATAGTCTTTCATACATACTGGATTATACTAACACTTATTACTGAGGATGTGGTTGCTGACTATACGGTCTTACTATCTTAGTCATTTGGTCATGCAAATAAATAATTCAAAGCTTTTTGTTCTCTGAAACCTGCTGTGGCTGAAATAAAAGCCATTCTGTTATAGCAAATTTCATTTGTATGGTAATTATTTTTATAATGCACTGAAAATCTTATTTTGTTCTCACCATTACTAAGTATAATATTATTTTCTGTAAAATTTAGGACAGGTGATATCTGATGTATTTCAGTATTTGGAAATCTTGTTAGTTCTTAATGTTTAACTCTTTGGATTTTAATCAGGGCCAGAATGGCAAACTCTTGCCATGGGAAGAATTTAACTAAATATTTGTAGTAAAATATGTGTTCTTTTGTTTACTAATGCTAGAGTGGTAGGTAGTACAAACTGAATTTACTTCAGATATTTTGAGATTAATGAAATATAAAGAGAAAATTCTTGACAGTCTTAGTCTGTAAAATAAGGTCAGTGAATACAGTATATCTAAATTATAGCCCATTTTAGGTAAATTGCTTAAAGTGAATAAATTATCTACTTAAAATATTTGAGTAAGTTGCTTACTCAAAATATTTGAACTTTTTAATACTACAGAGTTAGGATTTGGACTCAATAATTCTGAGAATCATGCCACTCAACAAGCATTTATTGAACCATACTCTTAGTAATAATTGTTAGAGTCTGGAGGATATCTGTGCTCTTATGATTTCTCTTGAAAGTAACTTGACCTCTTGCCCTGAAACAGTAGTATTAGAAGATGAGGAATTCCTGTTTTATTTCTGAATTACTACTGATTTGTTGGTTTAGTATATCCTTGGACAAGTCATGCAACTTGTTATTTTTGAGACTAAATGAAATGAAAAATCTAAAGTTTTAAAAGTTCTTAGAGAAAAGAATTATGTAAATGTAAGATGGCATTATTTATTATTCACTTTGCTGTTATTTCTGCAGGCTGCATCTTATCCTGGCATAGGTTTAATGTAGGGATTTTTCTCAAACAAGGATATACAAACTGTTTATCCAATAAATATTTTCCTTTAATAAGTTCTAACTTGAGTTAGGTACTTATAAACTAACAGATGCAGAGATACAGATAGTATTAACATCATTTATGTACTTTAGAAGATGTTTTACTTTTATTTGGATAGAGAAAAATTAGGAGAAAGCTGGACAGTTATAACCTTAAAACATAATCATCCCTCTGTATCCATGGGGGATTGGTCCCAGGACCCTCCCCATTCCACCAGGATACCAAAATCCACAGATGCTCAAGTCCCTGATATAAAATGGCATAGTATTTGCATATAACCTAAGCATATCCACCTGTATACTTTAAATCATCTCTAGATTACTTATAATGCCTAATACAATGTAAATGCTATATAAATAGTTCTTATACTGTATTGTTTAGTGAATAATGATAAGAACAAAAGATCTGTACATCAAGTTCTGTACAGTCACAACAGTCTTTTTTTTAAATCCGGGGTTAGTTGAATCCAAGGTTGCAGAACCCATAGACGTGGAGGGGTGACTATGTTAACTTCTCCTTATTTGTCTTGTTCAGATTTTTTGTTGTCCCTTCATATTTGGAAAGGAATTTTTGTCTGTTTGATACATCTGACTAGCTAAAGAAGACCAGATTTCTGTTTCATAAACTTCATTGTTCATGTCTTTACTGTGGTAGGGAGGTGGTAATTTTGCTTTAAAGCATTTTCTCTTTCAGTCCACAAGACTTTAGAAGAGATTCAGTTTATTTAGTAAATGTTTAACACCATCTTTGTCCAGAGTGCACAAGACTTCAGAAGAGATTCAATTTATTCAGTAAATGTTTAACACCATCTTTGTCCAGAGAGCAACACACTGCGGAGAGAGTTAGTGCTAACGGGAAGTAAATTAACACAGTCCTTTCAAGGTATTTTTAAAAATCTAGTAGTAAGAAAATATACTTAAAGTAAGGTAATGGGTTACAGCTTAGAATTTTAAAAAAAATTGCCCCGACTCAGAGTCGTTACAGTCTGACTCAGTGGTTTTCACAGTGTGATTTGGATCTTCCAGACCTTTGAGGGGTTGGCAGGTCTACCAAGTCAAGTCAATTATTTTCATAATAATACAAAAATGTTATCTGCCTTTCTCACCCTTGTTCTCTCACAAATATATGGTGAAGTTTTACAGAAATTACATATGTGATGACATCATCACCCTCACAGCTAGTGGAATGTGAGCTTTGTATATTATGTTTAAAATTTTTATCATTTGTAATTTCTGATATGCAAAATGTTAATAGACATAATCTACATGAACAGCAGCTCTTTGGGATCCTCAATAATTTTTAAAAGTTTATAGGGGTCCTAAGAACAAAATGTGTAAGAACTGCTAGTCTGACCTGAAGTTTATTTATTTTTACCGTATGTAAAGGAGCCACCTCTGTTGCCTCACTTTCTCAGTGAGCTTTAATAAATATTAAATATATACATTATTTTCAATTGCTATCTAGTATTGCTTGTACACCTTAGTATTGTAAGACACAAGGTTGAGTGGATTTGTTACAGTTTTGACTGCACCATTTACTATGTGATCACAGACAAGCTGCCTTAGCTTCCTCTTTTGTCAAATAATGTTTATTATACTGTACCTCAGTATAACTCATAACCAACTGTTATGAGTTGTGAGAATCAAGGACATATATCAGAGTTGCATAATTTACAGAAGTGCTAGAAACATACAAAGTGGTCATTTTTATATTCTCTTATTCAAAGGTGTGTGTTCGGGGGCTGGTAGAGAAGAACAGGAAAGAATAGGAGTTTGGATTTGCCCATTTTTTTTAGCTACGTGAAAGCTGGGAATTTTGATTTAATTGATCATAAGCCATGGTAAGGGACCCTTACATTGTGGGTTGTGATGAACATAAGAAGATATGAGATTTGCCAGACATAGTCAAGAGAATTACTTTGGTTCCCTGAGCAACTCGTCTCATTTGATACCTTACCTCTGTGGTGCATAGGCTATCGGTTAACATTGACTCATCTTTTAGTCACCAGCTCTTTGAATTCTATTATGAGGGACCTGCAGCCTTGATTATCACTCTTTTGTTCAGCATATATATAAAAACTGCTTTAGAAAATTGTGAGGCATTTTGGACATTGATCATTCTATGCAGAAATAGGAGCTTGGATAAAAGTGAGCATTTTATGTTAGGTAGAGGGTATATGGATGAGCAGGAGAAATTTTTTTTTTGTAACAGTATTTGTTATCCTTGTTCTTATTAATTTCATAACTATTCAGGAATACTTTTTTTCTCTGTAGGAATACAGAAATTAAAATAATTTCCCCAAGAATAGTACACTTCAAGGAATTTCATAAATAGAACAATTTTCTGTGGGTTTCCTGAAGTCAGTTTTTTAATACATTCAGTTTAATATAAGCTTAGTTATAAAACTTAATGATGCAGAAATACAAAGGTGATAACTAAGGTAGGGAGGCATGCTGACTTTTTGTTAGTTTGCTGTTTTTGTTTTTGAGACAGAGTCTTACTCTGTCACCCAGGTTGGAGTGTAGTGGTGTGACCTCGGCTTACTGCAACCTCCGCCTCCTGGGCTCAAGCAATTCTCCCACCTCAGCCTCTCGAGCAGTTGGGACTATAGGCGCACACCACCATGCCCAGCTGATGTTTTGTGTTTTTAGTATAGACAGTTTTTACCATGTTGGCCAGGCTGGTCTCAAACTCCTGACCTCAAGTGATCGCCCGCCTCGGCCTCCCAAAGTGCTGGGATTACAGGCATGAGCCACCGTGCCTGGCCTGTTGTTGTTTCTGAAACAGGGTCTCGCTGTGTCATCCAGGCTGGAGTGTAGTGGCACACTTACGGCTCAGTGCAACCTCAACTGCCTGGGCTCAAGTGATCCTCCCATCCCAGCCTCCCCAGTAGCTGGGACTACAGGCATGCTCCACCACGCCCAGCTAATTTTTATATTTTTTTTGTAGAGATGGGGTTTTGCCATGTTGCCCGGGCTGGTCTTGAATTCCTGGGCTCAATCCATCCACCTACCTCTGCCTCCCAAAGTGCTGGGATTACAGGCATCAGCCACCATGCCCGGCCCTGACTATTGTTAATTTGTTCTCTTGCACTTAACAAATGATATCATCACAAAGGACACAATTTTAAAAAAAAATCAACTAGCATGGGACTGAAATCATCACCACATGGAATCTGAAGCCCAAGGAAGACAAACAGCCGTGAACTGGGACCATCATACATGGTGAATGCTGACTCCTGAAGTGGTTCCTTGCGGAAGGGAAGAAGTTTGCTACCTGACATGTCTGTAGGAGTTCATCCTTAATATAGATAAATAGAAGGTTTGATAGGAAATATTTCTAGAGCACCTCACTGGGCCAGATGCCTTATGAGAAATTTCTTACCTTGTCCTTACATAACTCTATAAAATAGGTGCTATTATTATTATTATTATTATTCTTTCATAGGTGAAGAAACTGGGGCTTTCAGAGTTCCAAGTAACTTGCCAAAGGTGTCAAGGCTAGTAAGTATTAGAGCCAAAATTCAAGACCAAGTATTGATTTAATACTACTTTAAACTACCTTGTCAAAAAGAAGCTGAAAGGGAGGAATAAATAAATGAAAACCCAGGAGAAGAATATCAGCGGGAAGAGAAAGGTAAGGGATGGTGGGTATTAAAAATAGGTGTGGAATGCAGCAGTGAGGATTAAGGGTTAGCAATCAGTAAAAAAGACTATTTTATAGTCCATGAAAGAAGAGAGGGGAGATGAAGGAGAAAGAAAGATGACTATAGGTTGGTGCAAAACTAATTGTGGTTTTGCCATTACTTGTACATGGCAAAACCCGCAATTACATTTGCACCACCCTAATAAATTTAGTGAACTACTGCTTTGGTCTGGGACAATACTATACTTTTATATGCATATTATCCACTGAATCCCCACAGTAAAACCATAATAGTGATATTTCACTTATAAATGAATAAATACAGATTCAAAAGGTTAAACGAGTTACTCAAATTGAAACTCAGGTCTCTAAGATTGCAGAACTCATGCTTTTATATCATATCCAGTGTACAGTTTAAGAAATAGGGAACTTTTTTATTTGACTTTTTATTATGAAAAATGTCAAACATAGTTCTAAGGTAAAAAGAATAGTAAGATGAACACTCATGATCTGTCACTCATCTTTAACAGTTGTCAACTCACGGCCAATCCTATTTATCTCTAACTCCCCTTCCTCCTTAATCCCATAGATTATTTTGAAGCAAATCCCACTTATTTTATCCATAAATACTAAGTATGTAGCACTCATATTTTTATCAGATATAAAATAAATTTTAACAGTAATACCTAATGTCATTAAGTATCCAAATAGTGTTCACATTTTCCTGATCATATAGGCTTTTTTTTTTTTTTTTGAGATGAAGTCTTGCTCTGTTGCCCAGACTGGAGTGCTGTGGCATAATCGGGGCTCACTGCGGCATAATCGGGGCTCACTGCAACCTCTGCCTCCCAGGTTCAAGTGATTCTCCTGCCTCAGCCTCCCGAGTAGCTGGGATTACAGGCATGTGCCAGCATGCCCAGCTAATTTTTGTATTTTTAGTAGAGATGGGGTTTCACCATGTTGGCCAGGCTGGTCTCAAACTCCTGACCTCAAGTGATCTGCCCACCTCGGCCTCCCAAAATGCTGGGATTACAGGCGTGAGCCACTGCGCCTGGCCCCTGTAGGCTTTTTTAATCACAGACTTTTGGTTTGCTTTACATAGCAGTGATCATGCTCTGTTCAACAATGTATCCTGATTTTCTTTTTTTGAGACAGGGTCTCACTCTGTCACCCAGGCTGGAGTGCAGTGGTGCAATCTTGGCTCACTGCAACCTTCACCTCCCAGGTTCAAGTGATTCTCATGCTTCAGCCTCCCAAGTAGCTGAGACTACAGGTGCATGCCACCACACCTGTCTAATTTTTGTATTTTTTGGTAGAGATGGGGGTTTCACTGTGTTGGCCAGGCTGGTCTCAAACTCCTGGCCTTAAGTGATCCATCTTCTGTGGCCTTCCAAAGTGCTGGGATTACAGGCGTAAGCCACCATGCCGGGACCTGATTTTCTAAATAGCAGTTTAACATAAGCATTATCTTATATTTTATTTCAACTTTGTAAATTAATTTAGACTTGAATGCATTCTTTTATTATCTTTAAACATTTTACTGCTTTATTGCTTTTACTGGGAAAAAAAGTTTCTATGAAAAGTTGTAAGTTTAATAACATGGTATATTTTAAAATACCTTAGTTTTTTTGAAAGATAAAAGATTCTATATCGTGGAAAGGGGGGGCAGGGAGTACTCCAAAACCTTGGAGGAGGCCAACATGAATTCATTTTCCAAATAGACAGTAATCTCAGTAATTACCCCCCTACTTATAAGCTATCTGGGTTATTTTTAATTTTTCTTTTTCTCATTTGTTTTTCGTTGATTACTTCCCTCTCCCCAATCCCAGATTAGGATGCCTACCTTAATGATAGATTAATAGTAAAGTACATATTATTCTCTTATCACACCAGCCTAATTTAGCTTTTGTAAATGCAGTCAGGAATAACAATAACATAACTTCTGCCAAATATGGTTAACTTGTTAGTTGGGAACATTTAAATATAACTTTATTCCTAAAAGGGCATGGGCCTGGATGTGAGTGTACCTGTGTTTTTAGACTCAGGTCTAATTAGACTATTTCTCATCAGTAAAATGAAAGGATTTAAATATTTGGATATCTGTGGAGTTACTTTTCATATCTAACATTCTGTGGAATAAATTAATATTCGTGTGTCTTGCTTTAGTTATTTTCAAATTTTAATGATAATCTTCAAATTGAGTTTTTCCTTTTTAAATTTTTCTTATTTTTCTTTTTTTATGTCACAAATGTCTCAGCATCTTTTTGTTAACTTATTAAATGATGTTAAGAAAATTATGTTAAATATTAGGCAATTTTAGATTTAACACAGTTGTCTCTAAAAATAGAATCTGCAGGAAACTCTCAGTTCACAGAAGAAAAAAAGGATTGAAGATGGAATCAACCAGTTGCTAGTTTACAAATTAGACTGAGATCTGGATCTATTCATTATAATGACTTAAAGAAGAATGAGATCCAGATACTATCTTTTCTAAGACTTAAGGCTCCTATGATCTTAGAAAAGAGAAAAACGAGCATATAATAAGAGTTTTAAAAAGTAGAACATGATTGTAAAAGAGCAGACTAACAACACCTTAATGGTATTTCTTCTAGAAACTTCTGAAGATTTTCAGAAAAATTTAAGTATTGTAGTATAATTAAAAGTATGCCATTTTAAGGTATATTTCATATCATTAAATAGCTTCTTTATTTCAGTGGAGATATACTAAGTGCCAGGCATTTTGTTAAATACCAGGAATTTAAGCTGAACAGTAATAATAACTAATGTCTATTGAGTGTTTGCTGGCATGGTACTAAGTGCTTTTCATTATTCAATGCAATTCTTACAACAGCACTGTGAGGTAGGTGTAATTATTATCCTCCTTTTGCCTCTGAGGAAACCGAGGCTCAGATTTTGATCAAGGTCAGAAGTTTGCTCAAGGTTATATCGCTGGGAAGTGGCACGAGAGGATTCCAAGCCAGGCTGTGTGGCTCCAGAGTCTGTTCTTAACCTCTATTTAATGTTGCCTATAAATGTAAGCTTTCTTTTCTCAGGCAACTCACAAGTTAGTTGGGAGGGGGGGATCCTGCAGGAGAGCTAGAAAGATGGAGACAGATACATAAATAGTATGGCTAGTAGTAAACAGAGCATATATAAAGTGTTTTTAGAACACAGGAGAGGAAACAATTACCAGATGGTAGAGGAGAGGGACAGGTTACAGAGAGGAGGCGACTGAAGTAGAACTTCAGCAGTGAAAAGCTTACCACATAGGGCTAGGCTACGTATGGCATCAGAGTGTTTAGCAGCTACAGTTTCTCAGGAGAAATAATACGGTAGTACTAACCTTGGTGAATATAGAGGAGCCTTGTGTATGAATTGTCCTTTTAATATATCAATTGAAGTATCTAAGTAAAATTAAAAATTTGAAATTTAGATTCATAATTTACCAACACAGAAAATGAAGAGTATTTGGAACCATTGTACTTTGTTTTCTTTCTGGCTTATACTTAGTTTTGTATTAGTGTGCCATAGTTTGCATGATAATGTATGTCATAAAAGTTAGGACTAATTGAGGTTTTGAAAATTACACTTTTAATGCAGCAGGGGGAACTCATTATTTGAAGGAGTACTGGCTCTGAAGCATAATAAATGAAGAAACATTTTTAAAATGATCACTCACTGAGTTATCTAGTTTATATATTTGGTGTAGGAGAATTTGAAGAGAACATTTATGTTTGCTAGTTCCTAATGTGATAGAGCCAAAACTTTCCGACTGAAAGCATAAACCATATAGGACTTTCAATTGCCTGTTTATAGCTGCTCGTTCTACTCTCTCCCTTAGAAAGGATATAGTGTTGTGTATTTCCTGAGCCTGAAATATGACTGCAGTATCTGAGTATCTAACTTTGACTGGTCTCTCTATTCTCAAGTAAGCCTATTTGTTAAACAGATGAGATGGTATTTGAGGTAACTGTTACAGAATAGTTTAGCTTTAGACATAGGGAGATGGGGTAGAAGCATATTGTGGGTAGGAGAAATCACAAAGGAACAGAATGAGGGCCTTGTAGGATCTTCAGGGATTCAGTGAGGAAGCCAGTTTGAAATAATAATGCTTGGGCATAAAGAAGAGAAGAAAACCAGAATTTGTGTGCTTATAACAAGTCACGAACTTGATTAGGTGTATCACATGGGTGAACTCTAAATCTTTGTGATAGTCCTGTGAGGTAGCTTTTTATTTACAACAACAAAAAGCAGAGGCTTTGTTTTTGGTTTAAGAAAGTACTCTTTTTAAGAAAAGGAAACAATTTCAGAAATCCCAACATTCTCAGCAATCAGTGAAAACCTAAACCAGGCCAATGAGGAACACAGAACAACAGAAGAGACATTTTAGCAGTAAATGGATGGAGGGGAATGGGAATAGAACTAATTGGTTGTGAGAAGAGGAGGAGTAAAAGGTAACCTCCAGGTTTCCACGTGTCTTTGAAATTGGTGGTGCCAGTAAGAGAGAGCAGGAGAGGAGGGCGCAAGTTTGAAGAAAGGGTGTTTAATTCATTTTTAGGTACCAGTGTATGAACTGTGATAAAAGCAGCGACAGCAAGTGATGTTGCTCAGGGAAATTAGAGAAAGGAAACAGGAAGACAGAAACCACGTTGTTTTAGTATACAGAACAATTTTTCTAATTCTTCATTTTGGAATATTTCACTTAAAAGTCAAGAAAATAGTTCAGTAAATGCCGCTCCCCGCCCTCTCACCCGCTCCCTCATCCTGCTTTGTCTGTAGCCAGTAATTAACTTAGGGCCACTCTTGTTCATCTATATCTTGCCACACACCCCTCCCCCGATTATTTTGAACAAAATTTATGTGTAACATCAATATGTCTTTTTAAAAAAAGTATAATCCCACTATCAAACCTTTAAAAAGTAATAATTCTTTAGCATCTAGCTTAGGATCATTTTTTTATATCTCCAAATTAGAAAACATCAAGGTGTAGATTCTCAGAAATGACTATTTCATAGTGTTCCTTATAATAAACTAGCATAGATTTTTATTAGAACAGAGAGAGATTCGTTGATCGTTTAATCACGTGGACTTGTTTACCCCTTCCTTCTGAAATATTGTGACTAATATGGGTCTTTCTTGGAGGACTAGGATGAGAAAGTTTGAGAGCCGTCAAACTGCACTGGGAAGGTCATTACCATTATTATTGATTTCCACTCCCTCTAGGACTCCAAGTCAGTATTAATAGAATTGCTGAACAATTTTATTGAGTTGTTTATATTTTACTCAGCATTATAACCTAGACAAGATAGTTGGGAAGACAAGAGGTACTGTTTTAGATATCTAAAGTAAACTTAATAGAGAGCCCATGATTAACACTAGAATTTACTTTCTGTAAACCATTAAAAGTGAGATACTGTGATTTTATAGAAATTATACAGCTTTATAATGCAGATTAGGAAATGTGTTTCAGTAAAAGTGGCATTGTATTAGGACTTATTACAACCCCACTCCTGTGGCTCCACCCAGAACAATTTGGCGCACAGGAGGACAGCTTCAGCCCTCTATGAGTTCATCTCTGCCCCAACCAATCAGCAGCAAGCACCTATTACCTGGCCACCCCACTCCTTCCCCCAAACAGCCTTTTAAAAACCTCTCACGTACGAGCTTTGAATGAAGTGATTTGAGTACAAATTTTATCTCCCCTGTGGTGTGGCCAGCCTTGTGTCTATTAAACTCTTCCTCTACGACAGTGTCACCATGGTCTGTCTTTATGTTGTGGGCAGGACGAACCCCTCAGGTGGTTACAATACCTTGTAGTTTAAGAGATGCTGGCATATAAATTAGTTTTACTTCACCCTCTCATAGGTAACAAAAAGCGTGGATTATTCCCCTCCCTTTTTGAACAAGAAATTGAAGTTTAAGGAGATAAAAGACTTTTCCAATATCACCTGCTTTATCAGTGATGAAGTTGGGACAACAATCTATATGTATATATGATTCTAAGTTTTGTGTTCTTTTGTCTTCTTTTTTGTGTTCTTTTTTGTCTCCTTGACGGATCCTCATCTAACCTTTGCCTGAATATTTCTAGAGATAGAGGCTTGCTACGACATATTGAGAAAGCCATGTTCTTTTTTCACTAGCTCTAATTGTCACCATGTTTTCTCGTATTGATCTGAAAACTAGCAGATTTATCACTTGAGCAAGAACATGAACACTCAACTGCAGTTAACAGTAGATCTAGACCTCTGCATATTTTTACATTGGGTTTGTAGTAAAACCTTTCTCTCTAAAGATCACAGTGTTTGCAAACAGTTTTACTGCTGCCATGTGATGGAGATGTCACCAGCTGGTATTCAGCATGCTTATAGAGCAAACTTGAAGAGACATCTTAAAGTAAAACATATTTTAAATGTTACAAAAGGTTCTCTGAGATCTACACAGGAGAAGAAGGTTTGGCTTCTCTTGTAAGTATAAATTTAAATATGTATTTTAAGTGTTAGTGAAATAATGCACATTTAAAAATTAAACATGCCAAGTGTAGTGGCTCACTCCTGGAATCCCAGCACTTTGGGAGGCCGAAGCAGGAGGATTGCTTGGACCCAGGAATTCAAGACCAGCCTGAGCAATATAGCAAGACCCCACCTCTACAAAAAGTAACTGGATGTGGTAGCCTGCATCTGTAGTGCTAGCTACTTGGGATGCTGAGGCAGAAGGATTGCTTGAGCCCAGGAGGTCAAGGCTGTAGTGAGCCATGATCACACCACTGCATTCCAGCCTGGGCAACAGAGTAAGACCCTGTCTTCAAAAAAAGAAAAAAACATGTTTTTTCTTTAAACTTTTATTAAAATATAACTCACCACCTGAAAAGTGTACTAATCAGAAAATTCAGCTCCATGAATGTCTACAAAGTGAACAAACTCATGAAATCAGCATTCAAAACAAGCAACAGAATGTTACCAGCAACCAAGAAGCTCCTTATATGCTACCTAGTCACTAGTCACTACCTTCCCCTCCTCTGCCTAAAAGTAACTACTATCCTGACTTCTAACACTATTTTTAGATTTTTGGGGGTTTGTTTTTTGCCTGATTTTGAACTTTGTATAAATTGAATCATACTGTATGTACTCATTTTTGTTGTCTTTAGCTCAAGAGTAGTTTGTGAGATTAATCCATGTTGTTGCATATAGATATAGTTTGTTCATTATATTTGCTGTGGAGTATTCCACTGTGTGAATGTACTTAAGTCTGTCCATTTTTGTTGATGGGCAGTGTTGTTATGAATATTCTTATATATGCCTTTTGGTGAACATTTGTGCACATTTCTCCTGGGTATATCGAGGAGGAGGATTGCAGAGTCATAGGGTGGATCTCTACTGGCTTCATAGATATTACTACAGTTTTCAAAGTAGTTTTAATAGTCGAAACCAGCAGTTTCACATCCTCTCCAACATTTGGCATTGTTTGTCCTTTCATTTTACTTAATGCATGTAACTTAAAAATCAAAACAGAAGAACTTATGATGAAAATCAGCAATTGCCTCCCTAAACCCTTTACTTTCCTGCCCTAAGCTAGACTGTTCAGAAGGAATCATTTGTAACTATATATTTCTTTTTTTTTTTTTTTTTTTTTTTTTGCTTTGTCGCCCAGGCTGGAGTGCAGTGGCGCAAGCTTTGCTTACTGCAAGCTCTGCTTCCCAGGTTCATGCCATTCTCCTGCCTCAGCCTTCCAAGTAGCTGGGACTCCAGGCGCCCGCCACCACGCCCAGCTAATTTTTTTGTATTTTTAGTAGAGACGGGATTTCACCGTGTTAGCCAGGATGGTCTCGATCTCCTGCCTTTGTGATCCCCCTGCCTCGGCCTCCCAAAGTACTGGGATTACAGGCATGAGCCACTGCGCCCGGCCTATATATTTCTATTTTTAACAACTTTTAAGAGGCATTGATTCAGAGCATGGATTCTGGGGCCAAGTGTGGTGGCTCCCACCTGTAATCCCAGCACTTTGGGAGGCCGAGGCAGGTGGATCATGAGGTCAGGAGTTCGAGACCAGCCTGGCCAACATAGTGAAACCTTGTCTCTACTAAAAATACAAAAATTAACCGAGCGTGGTAGTGGGCGCCCTGTAATTCCAGCTACTCGGGAGGCTGAGGCAGGAGAATAGCTTGAATCCGGGAGGCAGAGGTTGCAGTGAGCTAAGATCACGCCATTGCACTCCAGCCTGGGACAGAGCAAGACTCTGTCTCAAAAAAAAAGAAACAACAACAACAAAAAAACACAGATGCTGGAGCTAGACTACCTAGATTCTTATTTTGGTTCTACCACTTACTAGCTGTATATCCCTGAGCAAGTTACTTAACCTCTCTGTGTCTTAGTTCCCTCATCTGCAAAATGGGGCTAATTATAGTACCTATTTCAAATAATTGTTTTGGGAATTAAGTTAATTAATATAATGCCTTTCACATGCTAAGTATGTAATAAGTGTTAGCTATACTAATAATACTGGTGTTACCTCTGTATTACTAAACAGTATCATATAGCTATTCTTGAGTCAGAAGCTTTAGACAGTGACTATTAATTGGCTTCAGAAGATAAAGGATTTCGCTAAGTAATATCTTCTCACCTTCTCTTTTGCCTTTTTTTGATATAGTTATGTTACTATTTTCCATTCATTCACTGAACTACATCTTTATTTATTTTTATTTTATTATTTTTTTTTTGAGAGTGGGTCTTACTCTGTCACCCAGGCTGAAGTGCAGTGTTGTGATCTCAGCTCACTGCAGCCTCAATCTCCCAGGCTCAAGTGATCCTCTTGCCTCAGCCTCCAGTGAAGCTGGAACTACAGGAGCGCACCACCATGCCCAGCTGATTTTTGTATTTTTTGTAGAAATGGGGTGTGGCTATGTTGCCCAGGCTGGTCACCTGCCTCAGCCTCCCAAAGTGTTGGGATTACAGGCATGAGCCACCACACCTGGCCATCCTTATTTTTATATAATTGATAACATGTTCTGTTCATAGTTAAGTCTTCCTTGGTCTGTGTTTTTACATTATTATGTCTATATAAGTACTGTTTATTACAGAACTGTCTAATATGCAGATTTATGTTTCCTTCTCTATAGTCCAGTTTCGTAACCTTGGTGCCATTCAGAGCAATATTTTTTTCTCTTACCAAATTGCCTTACTCAGATTTTCAGAGTATTCCTTTCCCTTCTCATTCCTTCTGCCTCTCCTATTTATTTCCTCTTATTTCTTGGAGATTTCTTTCCTGGAGCTTTCATCACCTGCCCCAAACGGGTTTTCTCTTGGCTTGCCACACACCAGTCATCTGGGTTTAGGACGTTGTTGCCCTCTTGACTTAGATCCACTGTTTTTGGATCACTTTCTTCAGTCTTGCTTTATGCCCTTATTTTGTGGGCGTGTATCTTCATGTAACTTTTTAATAAAAGGATGTAGTCTTCAGCAAGCTTTTTGTTCTCCCTGGACTGTGTGAAATGAGAAAATGATTTGCGATTCTTGCCATACCATGTTATTGTGAGGATCAAATATAGTAATGTGTGTAAAACCATGAGCCTCCTTTGTCAGGCTCCTTCAGACTTGGTTTAGAACTTGTATTCCAGCAGAAAACACAGTGGTAATCAAGTCAGTTAAGGGACTGTAGATCAGGCTCTGCAGTTACATATGAGTTTTGTTATGGACTGGATTGTGCTCCCCTCAAAAATTAATAAAATATGTTGAAGCTGCAACCCTCATTGTAACTCTGTTTGGGATAGGGCTTTTAACAAGGTAATCGGGGTTAATTAAATGAGATCGTAAAGATGAGCAGTAATCTGATAAAACTGGTTTCCGTATAAGAAGAGGGAGAGAGAACAGGAATATGCACATGGAGAAAAGGCTGTGAGAGGACACAGTGAGAAGGCAGCCATCGCCAAGCCAAGGAGAAAGGCCTCACAAAAACCCAACCCTGTCTGTACCCTGATCTTCGACTTCCAGCCTCCAGAGCCACTCAGAGTTCTGTTATGGAAGCCATCACAGATTAACACAAGTTCCAGTTTTGGCTCTAGCATTTACTAGGTGTGAGATCTCTTAAGACTGTTTCCTTATGTACAGTGTGCTGATGCCTAGTTTGGAGGTTGTAAGGATTAAGTGAGCAAATAAAGTGCTTTATACAGTCAGCATCTGGTTTGGTAGCCATTCAATAAATGTTTGTTTTTCATAAGCATTAAAAGGGACTATAATTTGTTTTAACGGAGCTGTGCCATTTTATAATTTTATTATTTTGTCAGATAATTCTAACCAAACATTTATACATCAAAGCAGTGACAAGAAAAATTATTTCTGGGTAGCAGGGTTGTTGGTTTTCATTTTAACAGCTATGTTGAAATATAATTCATATGCTGTACAGTTCACCTGTTTAAAGCTTACAATTTAATTGGCTTTTAGTATATTCACATATATGTGCAACCATCACCACAGTCAGTTGTAGAACATTTTTATCATCTCAAAAAGAAAACCCATAACCTTTAGCTATCACCCTCCTAATCCCTTACCTACCCCCAGGCCTAAATAACCCCTCATGTACTTTTCTGTCTTTATAAATTTCTCTATTCTGGATTTTCATATGAATGGAATTATATAATATCTGATCCTTGTGGCTTCAGGACGTACTGGCTGCGTGTTTTTTTTCTTGGAGTATTTTTTTCTACTCCCTTGTCTCTTTTCTCTCCTTCTGGTTCTCCCATTATGTGTTTCACTAATTCTTATTCCAGTTTGTATCTACTGTTATGAGTCCCTCTGTAATTTTTTAATTTCACTTATTGTACTTTTTGACTACAGAATTTCCTTTTTTTTTTTTTGTCCACAAAAAGAGTCAAACTCTGTAAAATATTTGAAGAGACTTATTCTGAGCCAAATATGAGTGACATTGCCTGTGACACAGCCCTCAGGCTGTGTCAGGAGGTCCTTTGAACATGTGCCCAAGGTGATCAGGGGTGCAGCTTGGTTTATACATTTCAGGGAGACATGAGACTTCAATCAAATACATTTAAGAAATATGTTGATTTGGTCCAGAAAGGCAGGACAACTCGAGGGGGGCATCTTCCAGCTTATAGGTAGATTTTAAAATTTTCTGATTGATGGTTGAGTTTATCTAAAACCTGGGATCAATAGAAAGGAATGTCTGGATTAAGATAAAGAATTGTGGAGACCAGCATTCTTATTTATTACAGAGGAAGCCTTCAGGTAGTAGGCTTCAGAGAGAATAGGTTGTAAAACATTTCTTATCAGACTTAAAGTCTGTGTCCATGTTAATGCTGAAGGAGTATAATGAGGCCTGTCCTACGTCTGTGTTGATGTTAATGAAACAGCTCCATTGTCTGGGGTATATACCCTGGTCCTTGGTCTTGGTGGAGAAAGAATTCAGGACAGGGACACACGCGAGGGGTGGGTTTAGGAGGGGAAAGTTTAATAGAAAAAGAAAAGAGAGAGAAAAAGCTTCCTCATGCTAAGAAAGTGGGTCGCCCAAAAGAGGGTCTCTGATTTACAGTGGAAATCAATCGGTTTTGTACAGAGGCTTGAGGGGTCAGTGATTGATATACATAGGGCTCAGGGGATTGGGTTGACCAGGTGTGCTACTTACATAGCCCCGAAAAGACTGGCCCTCCCACCCTAGCCTTTTATTATACAAATGAGGCCTCCACCTGGCGACGGCCATGATGCCTGTACGTGGTTTTACCAGGAGGCTGCCAGGAAACCCTAAAAGTGGAAAAGAGGGCAGGAGACAAGGAAAAGTGGGGAGGAGACACCATATTGAATGTGCCTGGCTTCCAGGTACAGCTGCTGGTATTTACATATAAAAGCTCCTAGTTTGCATATTATGCCTGACTTCTGTGGCTGCTTTCTGTTAGAGAAGAAATGATTTGGGGGCTGCTTTTTATTAAAGGAAAATTCCACCGAGAACTTTCACCCTTTCTAGCTGCCTAAAAATTGCTTATTAATAACTTCTGTATTATTAATGCTGGAGGGGTATAATGAGGCATCTCTGGCATATCCGACCCCCCTTTGCCGTCATGGCTTGAACCATTCTTTTAGATTAAATTTTAAGAGTGCCCTGGCTGAGGAGGAAGTCCAATCAGATGGTTGGGGGGGCCCTTCGAATTTATTTTTTGGTTCATAGTTTCTTTTTTCACGATTCCTGTCTCTTTATTGGTATGCTCTATTTAATGTAACATTGTCATAATACCGCCCTATTGTTTTTTTTGGACGGAGTTTCGCTCTTGTTGCCTAGGCTGGAGTGCGATCTCAGCTCACTGCAACCTCCGCATCCCAGGTTCAAGCGATTCTCCTGTCTCAGCCTCCCGAGTAGCTGGGATTACAGGCGCATGCCACCACGCCCAGCTAATTTTTATATTTTTAGTAGAGACGGGATTTCATCATATTGGTCAGGCTGGTCTCGAACTCCTGACCTCAGGTGATCTGCCCGCCTCGGCCTCCCAAAGTGCTGGGATTACAGGCGTGAGCCATCGCGCCTGGCCGAACCCCTATAGCCGAACCCCTATAGTTCTTTAATCATGTCTTTTTCCATGAACATATTTATGGATACATATTTAACATGGACATAGACTTTAAGTCTGATACGAAACGTTTTACAGCCTATTCTCTCTGAAGCCTACTACCTGAAGGCTTCCTCTGTAAATAAGAACTTTGGTTTCTACAAATTTTGAATCTTTTTCTGTTAAATCTAACATCTGGTCCTTCTCACAGGCAGTGTGTGTTTTTTTGTTTGTTTTGTTTTGTTTTTTCTTTGTTTTTTGCTGTATGGGTCATACTTGTCTGTTTCTTTGTATGTCTCATAACTTTTTCTTGGAAACCAGACACTTTAGATAATATATTGTAGCAAACTTAGATACTGGTCTCCCCTTACCCAGAGCTTGATATTTGCTTGTCTGTTTTTAGGTTGACTGCCTGGATTATTTTGGTACAGTACACCCACCCCACTCACCCCGCCCCCCCCCCCCACCCCGCCCACTAGTGTTAACTCTCTCATTGCTTTTAACAGCACCCAGGGGCATAACTTGTTCTACAAACTATTCCAATCAAATTGTGCCTCCTTCAGGAATAGTTTCTTGGGTAAGTGTTTGATATTTGCTCTCACCCCAGGAGGGCTCCTCCCAGCTATCTGATTTCCTGTTTCTCTACTAGGAGCACAGCAGCCTGCAGCCTAGGATATGTCTTCCTTAAATCCATGAAGGAAGACATGTGCTTTTCACCACAACCTCCATTGTTCTTGATAGTGCCTTTAGGTTTGAGCTTCTTCACAGACATTGTAAATGAAATTAATTCCTTTGGGAAGAGATTGGGAGAATCTGTTTTCTAACTTGCCTCTCCCTTTCCTTTTCCCCTTAGCAAAATAATCAGAACCAGGTCTCTGGAGCTAGGGGTGAAGACTACTGCAGGCTTCTCTCTGGGTGATACGACAGCTCTAGGAGCTGAGTGCTAAATTGGGGATGGAGTAGCCTGATGTCCTCTTGGCTTGCCTTTCCCACTATGGAACCACTTCCTCATGAGCCAGGGCAAGACAGTCAGGGCTCCAGTATTCTCAGTGTTGTGTGCCCAAGGTAGACCCTCCATTCTATGAGTCGGGGCTGGGTCAATGAAGGAAGCCCCCTCCTCTTGACTGAACTTGCCTGGAAGTAACAGGTGACTGGAGGCTAGATGAGAAATGTTCCTAGCCTCCTCCTCCCAGGGAGAAAGCCCACCAAATGAGAGCTGTGGGATGAGGGAGCCCTGTGTTCCTGGCAATAGAAGTCTAGCGTGCAGTGGCTGGGTGTGGTGGCTCACGCCTGTAATCCCAGCACTTTGGGAGGCCGAGGCGGGTGGATCACGAGGTTAGGAGATCGAGACCATCCTGGCTAACACGGTGAAACCCCATCTCTACTAAAAATACAAAAAAATAGTCAGGTGTGGTAGCGGGCGCCTGTAGTCCCAGCTACTCAAGAGGCTGAGGCAGGAGAAAGGCATGAACCCGGGAGGTAGAGCTTGCAGTGAGCCGAGATCGTGCCATTGCACTCCAGCCTGGGCGACAGATCGAGACTCCGTTTCAAAAAAATAAAAAATAAAAAATAAAGAAGTCTAGCGTGGAGTATCTGCCACCCTGAGCTTGTTGGGGAAACAGGGTTCAAACACCACAGACTTGGCTTTCTTATCAAATTGTCGTAGATTTTCTTAAGTAGATTTTTAAAATTTGCTGTTTGCTCTTAAGACCATTTCCAGAGGCTGTAAATGTTTTGGTTTAAAATAATTTTCATGAATTTCACTGGGGAGCAGATCAGCAGGGCTCTTCATACTGTCATCCTTAAAGTCGATCTTCCTAGTTTGGGTTTTTAAGTTTTCTACAGGAGGAAGTACAGGTAGTTTGTTAAGACTATTTTGGGGGGAAGCCTGAGTGAGAAAACTGACATTTTTGAGTTAATAGGTTAATTAGGACATAAAGACTAATGGATTTTGAAGAAAGATCATATGATGGAATAGGAAGATAAAAGAAAGTGATAGAGGTAGCCCACTTCATTGTTTGGATTCTTTATGGGTTTGGGATACTTAAAGACTTGGACTTAGAAGTTCTGGAAACCAAATGTTCTTAGAGAATGTTAATGTGTGGATTCTATTTATTGGCTTGCTGAACATGTTCATGCTTTATCCCACCGTTTAGTATATTCATTTAAAATGGAATACATTGTTCTGATTTTAGATTATTTTTGCGCATAAACACTCTTAGCAAAACCCCCTGAGCATTACTAAACCCAAATTAGACTTTACTCCATTTAACATTCAACTCATACTCCTGTGAGAAATTTTTTTATTGAATTTCAACTGTATATTTGACAAGAAAAGCTGGTTCTTAGAGCAGTTGTGATTTAGCTAACTTGGATTATTCAAAGTTTCTAGTGTATATGATGATTATAATTTTTTTACAAAGTAACAGAGTTATATGTTTTTCAGGAGTCATAAGGACTGTGTGTTAAAAGCACCCAGCTACAACATTATATTGATATAAATTTAGATACTAGTTTTTTTTCCCCTCTAAAAATTTGGTGCCAGTCTTTCTGAATCAAATGACTTCAAATGCAAATTAGCGTTTTAGTTGGGAGAAACTCACGGGGCTTTCTGTTTTCCATACTAGTTTAGAAACAGGAGAAAAGCACTGAGCATCGCCTGTGTCCCTACTTAACATTTCCCTAAAATTTTTTTCTTTAATCTTATTTACTGGGAAAACATAAAACAGCATTTAACCCCCTCTATTAGTATCTTTCAGTGTAAACTATAGTAGGCTATTGATATTTTTTAAGTGTTTCTTTCAGTTTTAGTGTTAACTGTTTGTAAATCAGCGCAACACATACTCAAATCCTGATAGTGTGTGAAACATCCCGTCAGGTATGTGATGATGGATGCAGAGAATTGTGAGACTAAGTCATATTTGACATTTTAAGGCATAAATGCACAGCAATTTAGATGACTGCAAGATAGAGAAGAGTGAAAGCAGCATGTATGGCCGAGTGCGAAAGAGGGGAGGATTTGGACAGGCTTTGAGGAATTTGGGAAAACCTCCAGTTGGTATGAAAGGCCTGAAGGCAGGAATATTCATAGTGTCTTCTGGGCATATGAGGTGACTTTCTAGATTGGAATGTTTATATTAAGGGAATATATGATTAGAAAGATTAATTGTGGGCTGGGTGTGGTGGCTCAGGCCTGTAATCCCAGCACTTTGGGAGGCCATGTGGGAGGCCGAGGCGGGCAGATCACTTGAGGTCAGCAGTTCAAGACTGGTCTGGCCAACGTGGCAAAACCCCATCTCTACTAAAAATACAAAAATCATCCACGTGTAGTGGTGCATGCCTGTAATCCCAGCCACTTGGGAGGCTGAGGCAAGAGAATAGCTTGAATCAAGGAGGCAGAGGTTGCAGTGA
This sequence comes from Pongo abelii, assembly GCF_028885655.2. Classification (NCBI taxonomy): domain Eukaryota; kingdom Metazoa; phylum Chordata; class Mammalia; order Primates; family Hominidae; genus Pongo; species Pongo abelii. The sequence goes on along the minus strand of NC_071993.2, from coordinate 124,389,657 downwards.
GCCAAGATCGTGCCACTGCACTCCAGCTTGGGCGACAGAGCAAGACTGTTGTCTCAAGAAAAGATAAAAATAAAAAAGGAACATTAATTGTGGTGGACCTTAAATGTGAAACCAAGAACTTTTGACCGTGTGTGTGTGTGTGTGTGTGTGTGTGTGTGTGTGTGTGTGTGTGTATGGTCAGTAAGAAGCCACTAAAACTTTCTGAGCAAGTAGATATCATGGCTAGTGACAATGTGTAGGGTGAATTGAAAACCATAGGGCTTTATGCCCCATTTTCTTTCATTTTCTTTTTCTTTAGCTTTAATGGAGGAGTATGAGTTGTGTTTTAAATTAAAAGTTTTTTAAAACCTACAGTTTATAACTCAGCACAAACTTCTCCATAAAAACAACAATATTAGTGATGAGTATATGAATGCCTGAATAATTCATAGGTAACTGAGATGTAGTTGGACTTTGGAATCAGACTAGCTTGAATTCTGGTTTTGCCATTCACTTTGTAAAATTGAACAAACTTGTTAACCTTCCTAAGCTTCATTTTTTTCATCTGGAGAGAGGAGCCAGTAATATTGCCCTCTTCAGGGTTGTGAGCATTAAATAAGATAATGCATGTAAAAAGCACTTAGCATACTGCCTGGCAAATAGTAAACATCTCTAATGAATACCTCTGCTGTGTTAATTGTTGTTGATGTTGCTATTACAGTCATCTTTATCACGTACTAATCACTGTCTATTAGAGTCAGCTCTCTGTATTCGTGGGCTCCACATCCGTGGGTTCCACATCCATGGATTCAAACAACTGTGGATTGAAAATATTTTTTAAAAATTTCACCTGCACTGAACATGTACAGACTTTTTTCCTTGTCATTATTCTCTGAACAATATAGTCTTAACAACTATTTACATAACATTTACATTGTATTTGGTATTATAAGTAATCTAGAGATTATTCAAAACATATGGGAGAATGTGTATAATGCAGATACTGGGCCATTTTATATTAGAGACTTGAGCATCCTTGGATTTTGGTATCCTTAGGAAGTACTGGAACCAATCCCACATGGATACCAAGGGGACTGTATGTTATTTCCATGGAACATGCGTTCTGAATTTTGATCTTGTACTGTAGGAACACTCTTCCCATCTGGTTCACAAACAGTCTCTCTCCTGCCCCACCTAAACTTAATGGCCTACTTGCTGCCTCTAGGTTTTTCTTTTCTTTGTTCTCTCTTGCCTTATCAATGGGGGCATACCAAAAAGCCAAGACTTATGGGTGCCATAGCGAAGGCACCATTTGCTGCCAGTTATGGGGGAGTGTGGTAAGCTTTGGTTTTGTAGAGCACATGTAGTATTAGGTGTTCATTTTGCTTTGTGTTTTTGTACAGGTGGGTTTTGTTATGCTTTAAACTGTGGTGTTCATTATTCAGACATTTAGACTTATCTTTACTTTTGTCAGGTTTAAGCCGTTTTTTCCATACCAGACCTTGCAAGGATTTGAAGAAGATGAAGAGCATATCCATATACAACAATGGGCACTTACTGAAGGCCGTCTTAAAGTTACATTGTTAGAATGTAACAGGTATGTTCTTTGTTTTGTCATTACTAAGTTATGGGAAAAACAGTGCAGTGAAAATGTTCCTAAGCAGTATTTGTGTTGTGTGTTCATTTAAATTATGTTATTTACCTGTAAATTCTTTAATTGTAAATTTAATATCATAAAAGCCCTTTCTAACTTTAACAAATATAAATCATATTTTAGAAAGTGTTTTAATGGAGGGAGGGGCATTTATTCTGTAGTCATTCTGACACTATTTAGATGCATAATGCTCTGTTGGCTTATTTTTAACTTATTCTACCTATTGGGGAGCTGTTCCTATGTTAAAGAGAAAATTACTCAATGATACTTGTTAAAGCAGAGTAAGGAAGTCTTTATTCAGGACCATCATGATAAGTATAGCAGCCACGGCAGTGAGGTCTTGAAGTGGGTGAGAGATTGGGCTCAACTCTGAATACAGCATGGGCAGGTAGAAATTTACAGCCAAGAAGCAATGTGGGATCAGTGGAAGGAAACTTACTAAGAGGAAACATCAAGGGTAAAGGGGATTTTGGCTAAACTGACCTAACAGGATTCTTGCTAAAAACAGTCCAGGGTGATCAGACATCATAGAGGATGGTAAAGGACGATCAGATATCAAGGATAGGGGTTTCTTGCTAAACTGACTTCGCAGAGTTCTTTGCTGAAACAGGACAGATGGGCCTAGCAGAAGACTCAGAAACCTCAATAAAGTTTGGCCTGGCAAAGAATCTTTGTCACCTAGCAAAACGGTTTTGAGAATTGTTTGTGATAATTGGAAACACTCAGGAAAGCTGCAAAACTAGACTTTGAACCACTGTGGCTTTTTAGTGTTTTAGAACTGGAAGCGATCTCAGAAATAATCTTGCCTAGCCTCCTTGTTTTACTTTGCCAGCACCAAAGTTTAAGCTATATTCATATCTTGCTTGAACTACTTACTATACTAGCCTTCATATCTCCTAGTCCTCTGGTCCCAAATATAACAACCAGCATGATCTTTTCAAAATGCAAATCTAATTGTCAGTCTCCTACTTAAAACTCTTTAACAGCTTCCCCATTACTCTTAGGATGTGGACCCAAATCCTCACCATGACACACAGGTTCCTCTTAGCTCTCCAGCTTCAGTCTCACCATCCTCCGCCCAGCCCCTCATTCATAGTGCTTCAGCTACATAGGCCTTCCCAAGGCAAGGTGTTGGCAGACTTTTTCTCTAAGGGGCCAGATAGTACATTTTAGGCTGTGATTCACATGGTCTCTGTTGCAACTATACAACTCTGCCTTGCAGTACAGAAGCAGTCACAGACAATATGTAAATGAACAAATGTGGCTGTGTGCCAGTAAAACTTTGTATATGAATTTCGTAATTTTCATGTTATATAATATTATTTTGATACTTTTCAACCATTTAAAAACATAGAAACCATTGGTAGCCCACAGGTTATACAAAACAGGCAATGGACTGAATTTAGACCATAAGCTGTAGTTTGCCATTCCCTACTTAAATATTTTAAAGCACCAAGCCCATTGTGTTGACTAGCTGCTGCTTTCTTGGCACCCTTCTCTGCTCCATGAAGCCAACCTTTCTTGGTTTGGCTCAAAAGCTACCTTCTTAATGTGTCTTCTGATCATTCCAAGTACAAGTGTACAATCCTCCGGCTACATTACTTTGACACTTGTTTGTACCACTTACTTGGTACATATGACTTTTATTTTTATTTCCAACCCATAATACAATTAAGTACTTGAGCACACAGGTTATATTTTATATCTAATACATTTGTGTCCTTGCTAATGGTTAGGTTAGTTTTGAGTATACTAATAATATACTTAATCTTTTTTTTTTTTTTTTTTGTTAAGTCTAGGATGACTCAGAATTGTGTATCATTATGTTAGAAAGCCTGGTAGACAAAGAATCCCTTTTTTTTAAAATCAAAAAAAGACTAAATATGTTGTCTATTTTGTAAAAGGAACTGCAGTGTACAGTAAAATAGATATAATAGGTACTATGCTAGGTATTTAGAAAATACTAGTTCATTTGCTTTAATGTTGCTGGTGGGGTTAGGTATTGATTATTGTCTGTTAGCTTGCAGCTATTTAACCACTAGCTTTGGTGTCAGCTTTGCTCACCACATTTTTGCTTTACCTGCAGTACTGCTCACTTACAGCCTTGCCACAGGAATCAAAGACTGCATGTAAGGCATTGAGAAAGTATAGCCAGACATTCTTTAGGTCATGTTAAGTTGAGATAAATGAAAAGAAAAGCATTAGAATGTGTGAAGTACCTGTAACCAACTTTATTTTAATAAGGAACTGTGTAATAAATCTCTGAAAGGATAAGTGAGAAACCAATAAGAATTTTTACGGGGTATACAGGGAAGGAACTGGGTTGATGATGATGGACAGGGGTCAAGATGATAGCCCAGCTATTCACTATAAACTTGTTTATGTTGTTTTATTTATCACCTGGCCAAAAATTAAGGTCCAGTATTTTTAGAGAGTACATAATTTAGGCTGAAGGGAAAAACATGGAAAAATAGTTTTTTTAATGTCTGTTCTTAAGTTATGTAACTGTCGGCTTAGGTTATATAGCCAGCACCTTTCCCCAAGTGATAGATTCATCTTGGGAACAAGTACACTATCTAAAGAGATTTCCTTGCACCATTTTTACAAATCCAAGCATGTAAAAGTTACTCAGTGTTGTGGTACTGTGTTATTGTTTACATAGTTTAAGGATTATTTGTGTATGAAGGCGAGAATAAGTCTCAACTCATTCCTGCTTTTTTGTCTTCGTATTAAGTCCTAACATTCTTTCCGTTAAAAACTTACATTATTGTTTTTCTTGTAAACTTTTCTCTTAGTATAAAAACAGAAAACTCTGTTCAGGTAGATTTTAAGTTTATAGGATTCAAACTAAAGAGGACATATTATTGTAACCTAAGCATTTTTATTTCAATTGTTAATCTCATTTTGAATATAAATTCAGCTTGTGTGTTTTAATTCTAATTCCTGAAGCAAAAAGAGGCACTAGAGAAAATGAAAGCACAAATAACTGTGCTTTCTTTTCGGAAGAAGGACCAAAAAAAATGCATATTACTTCATATAAAGTGGAATAACATAGACTTTTGAGTTATAGAAAGCACTGAATTCAGTCTAGCCATATGCCCTTATATAGTGTCACTAGGCAAGTTACACATCTGTAAAATGGGCAAGGGAGCTGTCTTGCTGGTAATTGTAATCAGAGATAGGTAACTACCCACAGTGCCTACCACATAAGATGCCTACAGTAGATGTAGCTTCTATTATTATGTCTCAAGATAATCATTGCAGTGTCTGTGAAGAAAAAACGGCATGTTTTTTCTTGCATATTTGTTTGTGAGAATTGGAATTTGAATTTTATTAATTTAAAAAGGTCTCATATTGTAAAAGGAGGTTCTTTCCTAATTATCCAAAATACTGTTTTGCATTTCCCAAGCAATAGCTTGAGGGTGGAAAGGCAGTATTATGTGTAAAAATTGGTTTTCACATTTTGCTTTTGTCAAGTATTTTTTAAAAAGCAGTCATTCTGAACAATTGCATGTTTTTTTGAGTTGATGAAAGCTGATTTTTTTTAACCACAGATGAATGCAATGGCTGTTTGTTGTACTGCTATTAGATGAAATGATTTCACATTAGTGTTGCAATCAGATGGTTAAGATGATTATTTTTAAATTTATAATTTATAGCCTATCTTCTATCTTAAAGGATAGAAGATATTTGAGATATTTTGCAAAGAAAACATGTAACCATGTGTACTTAAGCAGAAGATATATTAGATCAAAAACATGGAAAACAGATCAATTTTCTGGCAGCTAAGACAACAAAGGAAACTTTATGGATTAGTTAGATCTTACTTTTTTTTTTTTTTTTTTTTTTTGAGCTGGAGTCTCACTCTGTAGCCCAGGCTGGAGTGCAGTGACACAATCTCCGCTCACTGCAAGCTCCGCCTCCTGGGTTCACGCCATTCTTCTGCCTCAGCCTCCCAGGTAGCTGGGACTACAGGCGCCTGCCACCATGCCCAGCTAGGGTGTTTTGTGTCACTGGATTTCAATATTACATTTTTTTTTTTTTAAGTTTTAAATGTTAAATATAACACAAATACAGAAAACCACAGCAGTTGACGTTCTATTCTGTTACCAAGAGTCTTCCCTTATTCTTAGTTTATTGTCACCATTGACCCATGAATTTTTATTATTCTCAATGGTTATAATTCTTTACTGTCCTTAATTATTTTGGTGTCTAAATTGTCTCAGATTTGGCCAGTAGGAACCCCCTCAAGATGGATCCTGTGTGTGATACGACCCCATCTTTTTTTTTGTCTTTTTTTTTTGAGACTTCATTACTTTCTGATATAACAAGCTGTTCTGCATTTATCTTCTATCTTCTCTGCCACGGTCCCAGAACAACTATTTTTCCAAAGAACCCGAATTCTTTTTATTTTTAGCTGAGACTACAGGCATGTACCACCATGACTAGCTGCCTAGTTCATTTTAGTAAAGGATGGTATTATTAATAGAAACCAAGATCTGAATGTTGGGTGTGTTTATTGCTACTTCATATATTCGTAGACCTCTTCAGAGGACACTTAGGAAATATATTCATGTATCAATACTTACACATACATACACATACGTAATTTAGAAATCATGAGTTCATCCAATACAGGTTGAGCAACCTTAATCTGAAAAATTTGAAATCCCAAATGCTCCAGAATCTGAGTGTTTTTCAGTGCTGACATGATGCCACAAGTGGAAAATACACACCTGACACCTTTGCTTTCTGATGGTTCACTGTACACAAACTTTGTTTCATGCAGGAAACAATATTTTTGTATAAAATTACCTTCAGGCTATAAAGTGTATATGAAACAAATTAATTTTGTGTTTAGACTTGGGTCTCATCTTCAAGATATCTCATTAAATGTAAGCAAATATTCCAAAATCTGAAACACTCATGGTCCTAAGCATTTTGGATAAAGAATGCGCAAACCTGTACCTCCAATTCTAGTTCATCCTTATGGAATTGTTCCTTGCTTTGGTTCTTCCTTCAATTCTTACTTCATGGCTCTCAACAACATCGGCACTTTTATTCATTTGCTCAGTCCTATAATAATCTTAATTAGTTTCAGAATGCATTGTCCATACAAGTACAAAAAACATAATACAAAGAGTTCAGGATTCCTTTGTAATTCTCCCTTACCCTGCCCAAGATTGAGGAAATGTGGGGTCAAGTACTGTGTTCTTAAATTATTTAGACTTATTTTTCCTCTTTGGTATGATTATGGTGTTCATTTAAAATATAGTTGAGTTTGTTTCAGATTGCTTTCAGATTTAGTCTCCCCCCACTCCTACTTTTCTTCATCCTTACTGATTTTTGCTTTTAAATATGTAGAGTATTAATATGCTTCTGCAAACCCAGAACTATACAAAAAGATATACAGATGGTATATAGGTTATTAAACCATCAGTGGTGTTATTTTTGCCTTAAACTGTATTTGTCCTTTAAAGAAATTAAAAGAAGAACAAACTTTGGTAGTGATGGGTTGTTTTTACATTTACTGTATATTTACCATTTCTGTTGCCCTTTATTTTTTCTTTTATATCAAAATTGTCATCTGGTATTCCTTCCCTTTACCCTGCAGAACTTCTTTTAGCGCTTCTTGTTATGTAGGTCTGCTGGCAAAAAATTATTTCATTTTTTGCTTACCTGGAAATTTATTTTCCTTTCATCTGTTCCTTCAGCACTTTGGCTATGTCAATCCCATATTCTGATGAGAAGTCAGCAACTTATTTTATTCTTCCTCCATATGTAACATGTTGTTTTTCTCTGGCTGCTTTCCAACCTTTTACTTTATGTTTGGCTTTCAGCACTTAGACCATGTCTAAGGGAGCTTTCTTTGTGTTTTTTCCTGCTTCCATTTCAGTTAGCTTCTTGGATATATGAATTAATGTTTACAACCAAATTTGGGAGCTTGGGCTATTTTTTTTTTCAATTGTTTTGGCCTTTTTTTTCCACCTCTCATTCTAAATTACATATTATGTTGGGCTGTTTCATTTTCCCATAGGTCCCCTGAGGTTTGGTTTGTTTGCTTGTTTATTTGTTTGTTTCTTTAAATTCTTTTTCTCTGTATACTTTGGATTGAGTAATTCACATGATCTAATTTCAGGTTCACTGAGTCTTCTCCTATCTCCAGTTTTCTGTTGAGCTCATCTAGTGAATTTTTAATCTCATTTATTATACTGTTTGGCTCTAGAATTTCTGTTTTGTATAGTTCTCATTTCTATGTTGATATTTCCTATCTGTTCACTCATTATGTTTTCATTTAATTCTTTGAACAAATGTTCTGTCAGTTTTTTGAACTATATATATATATATATATATATATGTATATATATATATATATATGTATATAATGGCTGCATTGAAGCCTTGATCTGCTAAATCTAACATCTGAGCACATTAGGAGTCAGTTTTGTTTTGTTTTGTTTTGTTTTGTTTTGAGACAGGGTCTTGCTCTGTCACCCAAGCTGGAGTGCAGTTACATGATCATGCCTCACCACAGCCTTGACCTCCTGGACTCAGGCAATCCTCCTGCCTCAGCCTCCCAAGTAGCTGGGACCACAGACATGTGACACCAACACCTGGCTAATTTTTTGTGTTTTTAGTAGAGAAAGGTTTTCATCCTGTTGCTTAGGCTAGTCATAAACTCCTGGGTTCAAGCAGCCCACCAGCTTCAAACTCCCAAAGTGCTGGGATTACAGGCATGAAGCCCTGTGCCCTGCCTGCAGCTGCAGTTTTTTGATAATTGAAATATTAATCTCAAAGCAGGCTTCTGTCTACATTTGGAAGGTTTTCATTGTCTTTAAATATGATAAAAAATTTTGTTTATCCAGTTTTTATAATTACAATCTGTGGAAGAATTTGAGTGACACTTCACTACTGTTAAAGTATTGGCCACCTCATTTTGTTGTACATGTTGTTGAATTTTGCTTTTGTTTTCCTCATTGCTTTTTGTCCTTTTATGGGGGGGTTTTGGGGAGACTCAAAACTGTGTCACCACTCTTGACATCGTTCTGGAACCAGAAATACATAGTTTTACATTGATCTTTTAAGGCAAAGAAAATCATTTAATTATGTGATTAAATTCTTTTTTAGTGTTGTCATCTGGTCTTGATTCACATATTAGGTGAAGCATTTTCAAGGTAGAAGTTTGACAGAAGAGAGAAATAGGGAATTAATCCTTTAAATAGCATTATGTTCATATTTTAAAGTGAAATGTTTAGTTCTGTAGGGAAGGCTGTTAATATTATGACATTTTGAAATTTATTTACAAGAGGAGCTATTTTAGGATTTATAACTTCAAAATATTTCCAGTTTGCATTTGTCTATGAATCCCGTTTATTTTAGCATTGAGTTTGATTAAATTTGTTTGGTTATTTTTGGCTTGCATATAACTTAAAAAAATCCACCTGAAGCAAATGAGGCTAAATAATAATATTTGCTTTTTTCCTGAGTAGTTAGTATGTGGGCGCTTCTTATATTACCTGCCTTTATTTTAATGTTTTGACATTTTTTTTAAGGAAAAATATCTAGCTAAATCTGAAGATATTTGGGGCATGGCTCTACAAATAATTGTATTATTAGTTGTACTTATTTATTATCTGCAATATGTAGGTACTTTACTGCATGTATTATTTTCAGCTCTCAGAGCATCTTTACAAGATTAGTGTTATATCCATTTTATAGATGAACTGAGATCCACAAATTACTTGCTCAGTACCACTGGAATTTGAATCTAGTTTTGTCTAACTCCAGAGTTCCTCAGTCTTTCTGTTATCTTATTCTGCCTCCATATCCCTTTTTTTTTTTTGAGACAGAGTCCTGCTGTCCAGGCTGGAGTGCAATGGTGCAATCTCCGCTCACCACAACATATGCCTACCAAGTTCAAGTGATTCTCCTGCCTCAGCTTCTCAAATAGCTGAGATTACAGGCACCCGCCACCACACCCATCTAATTTTTGTATTTTTAGTAGAGACGGGCGTTTCACCATGTTGGCCTGGCTGGTCTCAAACTCCTGACCTCAAGTGATCTGCCTGCCTTGGCCCCACAAAGTACTGAGATTACAGGCACGAGCCACCACGCCTGGCCCATATCCTTTTTTAAAAAAACTTTACAGAGGCCAGGCGTGGTGATTCACACCTGTAATCCCAGCACTTTGGGAGGCCACGGTGGGTGGATCACCTGAGGTTGGGAGTTCGAGACCAGCCTGATCAACATGGAGAAACCCCGTTTCTGCTAAAAATACAAAACTTAGCCAGGCGTGGTGGCACATGCCTGTAATCCCAGTTACTCGGGAGGCTGAGCAGGATAATCACTTGAACCCAGGAGGCGGAGGTTGCGGTGAGTCAAGATGGCGCCATTGCACTCCAGCCTGGGCAACAAGAGCAGAACTCAGTCTCAAAATAAATAAATAAATAAATAAATAAAACCCTTACAGAATAAAAATTATTTTGGTTCTGAAAACTTTTATATTATGTTAAAAGTTCAGGTTTTGGAAAATTTTAACATTTTTTGGGGCAGGGCATTATTTTTAAAATAAATTACCTTTTCAGAAAGATCGAGGGATGCAGAAATGTGTATAATAATGAAGTATTTTTTAGTTGAAGGCTGAAGTTCTGGTTTTTTTTTGTTTTTTTGTTTTTTTGTTTTTTTTGGAGGGAGCGATAAGAGGAAATTAGCTCAAGCATAAGACATTTAAATTTGTATAAAGGAAGAGTTGCACCAGGAGGAATTACTTGGAATTGTTGCTGAATATTGTTCCTCAAAGTCTTTAAAGCTGTGTAATTCTGTGTAAATTTAGACATAACTCTACCAGATGAACCAAGTTCCTGTAAAGATTTTGAGACTATGTTGCATTTATTAATTACTTAACATCCTATATGCAGTTAAATAAAAGTTGAGTGATGTTTTCCGTTAGTTTTTATACATTTCTCTTGGACATAAATAATCTTCCATATAATTAGGTTGTTTTTGACTAGATGCAGACTTTTCAAAAGATTCCAAATTTGGAACTTCTCCCTCCTGTGTTTATGTAGGTTCTCTTTTCTTCCCTATATCCTTTTCCCTAAGGTTGTGATGCTGGAAAATAGCCTTGTTTCTTTTGTAATTGTATACCTCCACTACTGTTTCATATTACAAAATATAGCTCTTTAATTCTTCTGATGTCTGAATTGTAAAAGAATGTAAGAAAACTAAGTAGGAACACAGCTGACATAATACCAGTGCTCTTTTTTAAAATGTCATACTCCAAAATGTTTTAAATGCTGTATTGGTATGCTACACACTCATACAATACCTTCAGCAAAAATGAACTGTGGTCAGAAAATAATAATTTAAAAGAGGATCGTCTTTGATAATCAGTGCTTTTAATGTATTTTATTCACGGGTAGCATTTATGATTTTAACCAAAAGACAACTGCCTTTATTTTCTCTTTCTTTCAAAATTTTTTCAACCCATTTGTCTCAATTTACATAGTCCAGACTTTTCATTTTTTAGCTGTGTAATGTCTGGCATGTTACTCAACCTCTCTGTGTTCAGTTTTCCAATGTATAAATTAGGGGTAATACTATTACCTATTTCCTTGAGTAATTGTGAAAATTAAATGAAGTAATAAATGTAAAGCTCTTAGAATTGTCCTTACAGTAAATGTTAGCTGCTTCAACTATTACTGCTACTACCACCACCACTACCGCTTCCACCACACTACCACCAGTCATTCCAACATCAATAGCGAATGCATTTTGTCTGAGTACTATGATGAATACAAAAAATGTGGAGCTCAGTGTCTGCCCTCTAGAAACTTAAAATGTAGTTAGGGCTAACAGACAAAAACAAATGCATAAATAAGTCAACTATATGAGGCTGTCTAATTTGAATTGAGGCTTAAGTGATAGGTAGTATAGAAACTTAGTGCAAGGAAAAAGTATTTTTGAATTGAGACTACCATGGAAAACTTCATGGATAAGATTCAGGAAACTAGATGGATTGTAGATGTTAGGTAACTGGAAAAAGAGCCATAAGATAAAAGAGAATTAGAATTGTAAAGTATTTTCCAGGTCTTGTCTGAATGAAGTGTAGATGTCTCAGGGCCAAATTCACTGGCAAAAGAAGTTACAGTGGTGATCCTTTAATCAGAGAAAAGTTATTGAAGGTGATATTAAGAAAAGTCTGCGTATTTATGGAGTAGATTGTATATATAGAGATTGAAGCCCCAGAGACAAATTTAAGAGGTGTTGTGGGTTAAAGGTGAGGAGGTAAATGCCTCATAGCTATGTGTTAATAGGAACAGGAAGAAAGGGACACATGGGATAACTAGGACAGGGTTTAGTGAGTGACTGAATATATGGATGAGTTAATAGGCAGAGGAGGCAAAGGAACTCAAAGGATCTGAGTGTGGGAGAGTTATGTATCCATTGACATTGATCTGCTCAGCAAGTAGTGATTATTTTCTGCATGTTGTAGGATAGAAAGAACAAGACACAGTTACCTTCCAGGACTGGACGGGGAAATAGAGGTACTCATTTCAAAGGCAGATGAATTTGATTTTACATATCTTAAGTAGTAAGGCATGGTTAGATTTCCCTGTAGGAGTGTTCTGCAAACTCATGGGGTTTTAGAGGTAGCAGGGGGAAAATGAGGACTGAAGATTAGATTTGGAAGTCATGAAAATTGAGGAAAATTGAGTTCTGCATGAGGATGTTTCTGAGGGGGGTTGGGAATATAGAGAGGAGGTGAGCATGTATAAAAGGTCAACCAAGCCTGATTCTTTTAACAACAGGTGAAGTGGTATTTGACCCCCTTCAGGTGCAGGGTTTTCTTTCAAATTAAGTTTAGTCACCAAAGGAAAAAAAAAATAGATTTTTCCCTCCCTCCCTCCCTCGCTTCCTTCCTTCCTTCCCTTCCTCCCTCCTTCCTTTCTTGAGACAGGGTCTCATTCTGTCACCAAGACTGGAGTGCAGTGTCTTGGTCTTGCCTCACTGCAACCTCCACCCACCAGACTCAAGCAATCCTCCCACCTCAGCCTCCCAAGTAGCTAGGACTACAGGCATACACCACCATGCCCAACTCCTTTTTGTATTTTTTGTAGAGATGGAGTTTTGCCATGTTGCCCAGGCTCGTCTTGAATTCCTGGCCTCAATGTATTCACCTACTTTGGCCTCCCCAAGTGCTGGGATTACAGGCATGAGCCACCACGCCCCATCATTTTGTACTTTTCTTTGTAGAAATGACTTTCTTACAGCAGGAGCATTGGGAATTACTTTCCTTTTTTCATTGGTTTGATCTTTAATCCATTTATACTTAGTGTTCCATTATTGGAACGCTAAGCTTGTGGGAGTTATTTATGTCCTACTGCTCAACGTCATCACCAAGGTCTGATTTTTCACAAAAATATTTTTCAACCTCCGGTATAAATGGATTAATCATGTAAACGATCTTAACATGTTTCTAGGTGGTGTTTGTGTTTATGCTTACTGGAAGGTTTCAACATACCTTTGCCTTTAAAAGAATACTTTGAACTTGGTAAGAAATTTCGCAGAGGTAATAGCTGTTTCAGGAGATAGAGGGCAATTTAGAAGAGATAAAAGGCAATTTCTTTTCCTTTTTTCTTTAGTAGTACTGACTTCCCTTTGGAAGTAGTAATAGAAATTTATTTATACTCATTTCTTGCATATTTAACACATGTTGATTGTTTATATTTATGCAAAATATTTATTAGCCAGTGATTGTTACTGCTTGCTTCTGGTCATTATATAATTTGAATGGAAAGCCTGTCTTTGTTTAAGATTGAACTGTAAGAAATGTGAAATGAAAGGTGATCCTTTTGTTTAAATGCAGAGATTATAGTTCACCTTAAGCTAATTAAAGCAAATGTCGTCTGTATTCACCTAACTGGCTGGTACTCATGTTTCCAGTGGGAACTCCTTTCTGGCATTTCTTCAGAAATTTCCATGTTTTTCAAATATCAAGAGGAGATATCAGTCAAGGCCTGGTGCTGTGGCCCACGCCTATAATCCCAACACTTTGGGAGGCTGAGGAGGGAGGATTATATTTAATTATAGATCTAATTGGCTTTTATTTATGATTCATGAATTGAGACAGCTTCTGTTCTGCAAATAGAATGAAAACTCCCACTGGGCATTGGCAAAACAGTGGGTTTGGTAAGGTAGAAACAAGGAAATAGAACAATAGGAAAAAAAAAAGACTGATTGGTTAACATAAGTTACTTTTTGATAAAGAGAGTTTGAGGCAACATAGTGAAACCTTCTCTCTACAAAAACATAGAAAAAAAAAATTAGCTGGGCATGGTGGCTCGTGCCTGTAGTCCCAGTTATTCCAGAGGCTGAAGTGAGAGGACTGCTTAAGCCTGGGAAGTCAAGGCGGCAGTGAGCCATGATCACAGTGCTGCACTCTAGCCTGGGCAACAAAGCAAGACCCTGTCTCCAAAAAATAAAAAATAATAAAAAAAAAGAGAGATCTTAAGAAATCAGGAAAAAGCAGGGGAGGGGGGAATATTGTAATTCTTCTGAGAATTAAAGCTTGACAGTCAACATAGAGTCACTGCTGGTTGAAGGAATCCATTGATGTCAGGTCAAAAGCAGGCACAAGAAGCACTGACATATGGAATTAGGTCCCAGAAACCAAATCTGGAACTTGTAGGAGAGAAACAATCACATTCTGAACAGTTAGTCTTGAGTATAACTTTGGTGATGGGAGTCATTCTTGCAAACAAAATAAATAAGTTGGTGCACATATTATACTTTATATAAATCCTAAGAAATAAATCTTTTTTTTTTCCAAGAAATAAGTTTTGGAGCAAAACAAATCCTTAAATTGGCAGATTTGACAGATGCTTCTGTGTAGTGAAGCTAACCTTTGTAGGAGACACTAATATTATTTTATTAGAGTGATAATAATATTTGTTGGTGTTTTCCAGTATTTGAATATACACTAAAGGCTACAGTTCTTTATATATACTTCAACAGAAGAAATGTAAAGAGAAGATGTGAATATTGCATAATTCTGTGACAGAATAAAAAAGTAATCTAAAAATCAGAATTAGTAAAAGCCATATGCATTTCAAAGGTAGAACCAAATTCAGAATAATTGGACAAAATATTTTCATCATGGAAAAAAGTAAATGTATGTGAAGCAACATGTACCCTAACACCTGTCAAAAGACAATTATAACATTTAATTATAGATTGAATTGGCTTTTATTCATGATTCATGAATCAGGAGAGCCTCTGTTCTGCAAATAGAATGAAAATTCCCACTGGGCAATGGCAGAAAGAACAGTAGGTTTGGTAAGGTGGAAACAAGGAAACAGAACAATAGAAAAAAAACCTGATTGGTTAACATAAGTTACTTCTTGGTAAAGGTTAAAGCACAGGGGACTGACTTATGCTAACTCAGGTAGACTGGAATCACCTGTTTTCAGGAAAAACTACTCTGTTTGGCATCTATTTGCTTATATGGCATTTAACATTGCAGTGACTCTATTTTGGTTTGGTCTGTTTTGTTAGGGCCTAATGCAGGAGCTTAGTCCAAAACAATGGCCTCCCATAATTTTTGTTTAACAATTCCCCCCATTTGGTCACAGTCTCACCTAGGTGAGATCCTTTAGTACCCCTAGGTGAGAGTCTGACTAAAACTTAGGGCATTAGTGCTACTTTCAGTTTCTATCATTCTGCATTGCCAGTTTCAGCATGCCATTCATAGATTACAGGGTCCTCATGGTCACTCATTTCTTTGAGTTTTTGTTGTTCCAGCCAAGAGAGACCATTTGACGTTTGACGGATGGCTGCATATAAACATTCAAAACATTTGAGAGAATACATTGCATAGGGAGACTACTACTATCAGAAAGATAGTATGAAGAGTTTGGAGTATGTTCCCTAACCAAGGTCCCCATGAACCAAGCCAATCAAATCAGATAGATCAAAGAATGAGCTATATTAGAAGTCTACCCATTTTAACCAAGTCGCCTTTTGTTAATTTTTTGTACCTGAGTCTCTATAATACCAGATGTATTTATCCGTGTGTAACAAGAAGTGTCTGCAACTGCACAGATTCCTCCCTGTTCAGCTAATAGGTAGAAATTCTATTATCCAGCTTCCTATGACTGTGCTAATTTAAAACAAGGAGAGAGAATGAGTGGTTCTAGAAGTCTAACTCTATGCAAGGGACCACTAGTTCAGTTTGAGCAAACAGTTGTATTACAGATGTTGCTAAAGTTAACCACTAGGTATATTAAAGGATCTCTTAGGTCATGTAAAGATTTGGGTTTGACATGACAGATCCAGCACTTCATCAAGTTACCTACAGAAGCTGTTTGATTGTGGAATTTTGATTACAGCGTTATCCTGCGCCAAGCAAAAGAAGAAAGCTTAAGTAAGGCATTAAGAGAGGTAAGAGTCTCATTGTGATGAGGAGGCTTGTTCCAAAGTCTTGGGAAAAGCTGTCCACAGCACAAAGCTATCAACTTCTTGTCCTGGTTCACTGTTTTAATGTCTCTGGTTATGGCATAGGGTGATTTGCTGAACTCTGTGTGGCCCACACATTAGGCATGAAACTTGTCTCTTGAAATTTATATTGATTTGTCTAGCTTCACCTTATAGGGATTAAAGAACAGAGCAGTTATTATTCTTAGTTGGAGAGTTGTATGGAGCCAGATATTGGAGGTGTATTAGTCCGTTCTCATGCTGCTGTAAAGAAATATCCAAGACTGGGTAATTTATAAAGAAAAGAGGTTTAATTGATTCACAGTTCTGCATGGCTGGGGAGGCCTCAGGACACTTAGCATCATGGTGGAAGGGGAAGAAGAAGCAGGCACCTTCTTCACAAGGTGACAGGAGAGAGATTGAGTGTGAGCAGGGGAAATGCCAGACACTTATAAAACCATCACATCTTGTGAGTCTCACTCACTATCACAAGAACAGCATGGGGGAAACCATCCCCCTGATCCAGTTAACTTCACCTGGTCCCGCCCTTGACATATAGGGATTATGGGGATTACAGTTCAAGGTGAGATTTTGGTGGGGAAACAGCCAAACCATATCAGGAGGAAACTAGAAGAATCCAGGATCCAGTTCAGTCTATAGGAAGATAATAAAAACTTACAAACGACGAACCAGGCTACAGTCTAACAGATAAAGTGTGGCTTTTTTCATAGTTTTGGCTGGGCGTGGTGGCTCACACCTGTAATCTCAGCACTTTGGGAGGCTGAGGTGGGCAGATAGCTTGAGGCCAGGAGTTTGAGACCAGCCTGGCCAATATGGCGGAACCCCATCTCTACTAAACATACAAAAATTAGCCAGGCATGGTGGCATGTGCCTGTAATCCCAGCTACTTGGGAGGCTCAGGCACAAGAATTGCTTGAACCAAGGAGGTGGAGGTTGTAGTGAGCTGAGATTGCACCACTGCACTCCAGCTTGGGTGACAGAGCTAGACTCTGTCTCAAAAAAAAAAAAATGTTTGCTTTTCTGGAACTTTTGATAGGTAATCTCAAATAAGACTTTTAAAAGACTCTCAAGGCTGTGAAGCCAACCCAGGACTCACCATTAATCATCGCCTATAGTACTTAATAGATTATGGTGGATTCCTCTCTCTTTGAGGTCCCAAAAATATCCTGAGTTTCCTGAGCCTGTCAGGAAGTGACATTCTTCACCCCCCTATAAGACCACCAGCTGGGCTGTTGTATTCAAGGTACCAGGCCAGTTTTTCCATGGTGGCAGTTGGGGAGAGGGGTGACAGGTGTTAATGGCGCCATAAAGTCAACTTTAATTCCTTGTAGTTGTCTGGTCATATCTGAAAATACGAGATTCCAGTCAAAGCTTGGTACCAGTGTTTCCAACTGTGTCCTTTTACAAGGAGAACAGATTCTTAAGAAACTTATATAAATGATTATATTGCCATAAAATTAAGAATACTCACTATAGTTTCCAAAATCTGGAGGGATCAGATGGGATGAAAAAGTAAAGGCTTCAAATTTTGCTCACAAAAGTGAACTTTACCACACTGCTATAAGCTATAGATTAAAAGAAAAAAAAAGTTTCTTTAAATCTGGAAAACAAAACACTGAAGAATCAGCAATATTTCAAATAAAAAGTCATAAAAAATTATTCTCGTCAGTTTATTCAGTTCCGTGTAATTTATTCTTATTCTGCCAGATCTTGGTTAGCAGTTTCATGAAGCCATCAGTTTCTTCATTAGAGTTTTATAAATTCTTATCCAGGCCAATGGTATGACCTTAAAGTTAGCAGAAACTTGTATTCCAGAGTACTTGTAATGAACCTGACGAATAAGCAATTTTGGACTGTAACTGACTGCACATGCTTTTAGGGAAGAACCAAAACCATTGTCTGTGGATGACCAAGAGTTAGAAATGGCCATGGCTAAAAATCTGATGAGAGTTCATTATAATCAGCAATTGACAAAGAAATTTGGTTATTGCTATGGCATTGTAACATTTAACATAATGACCAAAAATTATGACTGATAACTATTAGATTTCTAGGAATCTCATACAAATTTTGGAATACTCATATCAATAACATATCCATTAACATAATGTAAAGAAGGTTTAGTATCACTTATTATTTGAAAGTGCTTCCCATATAATTTCATCATATAAGCGTAATTAGTTATTTCTCTTTCACAAGGTGAGAAACACAATCTTTGGGTTTTCAGGGGCCCAACTAGGAAGTTCCAAAGTTAAATTAAGGTCAAAGAGACTTAACTTAGAATTTGATTTTGGTAAGTTTGTCAAAAATATCAAAATGTTTTAAACCTTAACTAAATATGATCTTGTTATGTATTTAATCAAGAAAGATTTTAAAGACAAGTACGGGTTATACAGTTGTCAACAAAAACTTAAGTCTTTTAATATTGAGAAGACTCAAGTAATTAAAGACCTAATAAAAGATAACATGAAGCACTAACAATTATCTTGATAAAACACAAAATCTTTGTTTCCTAGGCCAATTAAAAAGCAAAGAAAAATCTTTCACTATTTCCTATTAATAGCAGATTAGTCCTCCAAGAAAATTCTATAACTTTTCTTACCAAAAACACATTTTGCTTGTTTCTTGCAGATTCCACAGCTTTCAAAATTTTTCATTTGACAATTTCCACATAGTTTTTCTTCCCCCTGTAAACTATCAGTCTTTCAGTTACCTGTTCCATTCCCCTAAACAGTTGTTAACCTGGCAGCACTAAATTTGCACTTCCAAGGGATGATTCTTAGGTAAAACAATGTAGAAATTTTTTGACTCAAAGCCATGGAGAAAGAATGCAAATTTTTATAAGAACGAGCTTAGAGCATGTTGCCAAGTATCAGAGGTCGATTTGTCAGATGTACTACATTTTAAATCTGAATATCTCCAAATCTCATCTGGATGAACAACGTGTATATCTGCCAAAACTGAATTTGTTGCACTTTCCTCTGATTTTTTCTTGAGATTTCTCTCTAGAGAGTGGCACTGAACTCTAGCCCTACCCTGACAGGCTTATCAGAATAGACACTCTCTAGGAGAGCCTCGACTGATTCAGGTGTGTCAGGTAGATGAGACGTAGAGGGCAAATTATAGTAATTCACTATAGGATTTTACAAGGAAGTACACAGATGAGCCTAGGAGAAAATTCAGAAGCTTGTTCTTAGGGACTTCCCTAGACATTTTTTTGGGCAACGCTTTTTATAGTGTCTTGGTTGTTTGCACAGGTGGCAGTGGTTGTTTGGAAACTGCTGCAGTAGGGTTCCCTTATTGCAGAAGCACCCTAAGGACAGGCCCAAAGGTCATTCTAGGTTGTTGGTTGCCATGGAGCTCCTGTAATTGGAAGGCCATAATTTGGAAGTCATTTGTTTCTTATTTTGCTCTAAGGTCCTCTTGAAATGTTCTGCTACGATTACTAGTATAGCTCAGTCCTGTAGCCTCTTGTCTTTTTTTTTTTTTTTTTTTTTTTGAGGTGGAGTCTTGCTCACGCTGGACTATCTTGGCTCACTGCAACCTCAGCCTCCTGCATTCAAGCAGTTCTCCTGTCTCAGCCTCCCGAGTGGCTGAGATTACAGATGTGCACCACCACATCTGGCTAATTTTTGTATTTTTAGTAGAGACGGTGTTTCACCATGTTGGCCAGGCTGGTCTCAAACTCCTGGGCTCAAGTGATCCACCCGCCTTGGCCTCCCAAAGCGCTGGGATTACGGGTGAGAGCTACTGCTCCCTGCCTGTCTTTTGCCTTTTTTATGAGCCTGCATCAAGTTGGGGGAAGCTGGAATGCCTTACCAAAAGGGCTTCCAAGTGAATTTTCAAGTCAGTAACAGCTTCATATTTCTCTAGCATGCAGGTCTGGATGATAGACCACATAGTGCAAATGGGAAAACACTTTAGGAATGGCTTTCAGAAAGTCATTTGCAATTTTGGGGGCTTTGCCTTGCCCATAAGTAGATCCAGGTAGGTCTTGTTGGGTCACTGATGCCATTCTCAGGAGAATACTGTTCTGCCTCTTAACATTCATTTTTGTGCTTCCTCAGGTCCCTTTCAGCAAAGTATATTAGTTGGTAGAGGTCAGTAATACCAGGTCATAGGTTCCAATTAAGACCATGAATTCTTCAGAAAAATTTTGAAGTTCTTCCCTGGATTTAGAAAATTCTCTATGCTTTTGTCCAGGAAGTATAAGTTACTGGGGGATCATTTTGGAATTTTCAGGGAGTTTTATTTTATAAAAAAGCTGTTTAACTGCTTTTTCAGAGAAGAATGGTAGTTCAAACGGTTAGTAGACTGAGTATTCAGGCAAAATAGGATAGAGAGGAGCAGTAGTAGTCAAGCCAGTCTTATTTTCCTTGGTATATGAGGATTATCTTGCATTTTTAGCTTTTCATTAGCTTTTTGCAATGCATCTTTTCTAAAAGCTATTTTTGAATCCTGTTGTTTCTTTAAGGCTTCTGAATACCAATTAAAAGGAGAATCCCATTCTCTCTACCAATTAATTGGGAGGCTTGGGATTCAAGTACATTTCTTAGATGACCGGTCTTGTTCTTCTGGAACGGTCTTCATATGGCCATTGTAATTCTAAATTATATTGAATAAGATTTTGCCACTTCTGTAAGTATATGCAGCTTTCAGGCTTAATACTCATACATGTGAAAGTCAAGTGTAGCCAGAAGGCCGAGTACTCAGATCTTCAGAAATTAAGGATCCTATTTTTACATTGAGTCTTGGGTCTCCCAGAGCCAAGATAAAAACCTAAGAGGGAGATGCCATGAGTTTGAGTCCTATAATGTTTCTACAGTGTACTTCATTGCATGGATATTTTCTTGTGGCTGCTGGACAACTTTATGTTAACTGACCCATTCCCTGACCAGGCTTATCTTCTCATGTTAGTCTTATTTTTTAGTGATGGGTTGCTCTAATAGCTCTTACATGCCTCACCCGTTTCCACCAGTCAGGCTATGGCTTTGGCTCTGACATTCCACTGATCAGCCTAGCCAATGATTTTCCCATTTCTCTCTGAACCAGACACCTGAGGCCTCTCTTACCTGAGTGTACAAGAAAAATGAAGAATATAGAACCAACATAACTGCAAATTCTGAAAACTAGAGTTCGTGCCCCCTGCAGTAATAACCACTTAGTTCAACCACTGTCAGTTACCTTTAAAACTGCAGCTCTTGCCAGTGACTCCTCAGCTACTGCAAATCCAAAAGTCAAGTGCCTTCTCACAACACAGATTAACCCCAAACCACAGAGATCAGGGAACTCAGGGCAAAAGAAAGCAAAGCTTGAGAGAAACTTAACAATTTTCAGGGCTTCCTGAGGAAGACAGAGGACCCAAAACGGGGGTCAGCAGCACCTTTACCATGTTCCTCGAGGTCTCTGGGTCATGGGTCATCAGAAATCTCCTTCATGTCCCTTCATATGGCCGCCAGAACTGTCAGAAGACAAAACTACAACAAATTTAGTTATAAGTCTATTTGGGCCCCTTATTTGGTTCTTATTAGGATCTAGCACAAGAGCTCAGTACAATGGCCTCCCATAATTTTTGTTTAGTGCACCCAACCTGGAGATGTTTTTGGGAATACTCATTACAATTGCACGAATCAGTAACAATCCAAAACAAAAACTTTTTATGTGGTATTTGTCACAAAACAAAGATCAAGACTTTGAATAGGACAAATAATGCTTTGTATGCTTTAAATTTTTATTGTTAAGAATGTTATTAATATGTATGGTTATTTTTCACAATTAATGATTTTTTTTAATTTATTTGGTTTTAAGGTACTCTTTTAATGTTTTCGGTTATCAAATATCTGTATCAAAGAGCAGTTTTACATTTTATTGGTTTATAATCTTGTCACAATATATTGATTTATAACCATAATAAACCAATCATTTATTATTATATCTTTTAAGAAAAACTTTGAAACTTTAAATGTAACCTTACCACAGAAAAATGATTCATTATTTATTGTTATGCTTACTCATTTTTTCTTTCAATTGTTTTATTGAGATATAATTAATATACCATGCAATTCACCCATTTAAAGTATACAAGTAACTGTTTTTAAATAAATTTACAGGGCTGTATAACCACCATCAGAGTTTAATTTTAGAATATTTTCATCCCCCTCAAAGAAACTCCATATCCATTATCAGTAATCCCCATTTTCCTCTAGTACTCCTCCTGCAACCCTAAATAACTTTCTATCTGTATAAATTTGCCTATTCAAGATATTTTATATGAATGGAATCATACAATATGTAGTCTTTTGTGGCTGGCTTATTTCACTTAGAATTTTTTCAGGGTTCATTCATAGTGTATGTAGCATGTATTAATACTTCATTTATTGCTGAATAATATTTCATTATATGGATATAACACATTTTGTTTATCCCACTCATCATTTGATGGATATTTGGCTTGTTTCCACTTTTTGGCTATTAGGTATGAATAATGCTGCCATGAACGTTTGCATGCATGTTGTATGAATGTATGCTTTCATTTCTCTTGCTTACACACCTAGGAGTGAAATTACTGGGCTATGTGTTAACTCTATGTTAACTTTTTAGGTAACTGTTAAATTGTTTTCCAAAGTGACTGTACCATTTTACATTCCCATCAGCGATGTATGAGCATTCTAATTTCTCCATATCCTCACCAATACTTGTTAATGTCTCTTTAATTATAGCCAATCTAGTGGGTATAAAGTCATTTTGATTTGCCCTTCTTCAATGGCTAACGATGTTGAGCATCTTTTCATGTGCTTGTTGACCATTTGTGCATCTTTGGAGATGTGCCTATTCAGATTCCTTGCCCATTTTAAAATTGCATTATTTGTCTTTTTATTGTTGAGCTGTAAAGAATTCATATGTTTTCTGGATACTAGGCCCTTATCAAATACTTGTTTTGCAAACATTTTCTCCCATTCTGTAGGTTGTCTTTTCATTTACTTTAAAACTTTTCTAACTTTGGTGAAATCCAATTTATCTATTTTTGCTTTGGTACTTATGCATTTGGTGTTATATTTAAGAAACCATTGCCTAGTCCAAGGTCAAAAAGATTTACTTTTATGTTTTCTTCTAAGGATTTTATAGTTTTAGCTTTTATATTTACGTCTGTGACCCATTTTGAGTTAATTTTTGTTAAATTTTTTATTACTCTTTCTAAAAACATTTTAAAGTGCTGTGAGAAATATGGAATAACTTATGATTACAGGGGAGAATTTCTGACAACTTTGCTTTTTCATTCCTGAATTCTGAAGATTTATACCTGTCAGGAATTTGGGGACACTAGCTGGTGCAGTTTTCTCTGCATAGTAGTAAAGGCCCTTAGGTAGTTTACTCTTTGAACAGGTGGTGGCAGCAGAGCTTTAATGAATGTAAATTCTCATTTTTTTCCCTAAACTTAGTATTTTATGTTTAAGAATCCTGTATGTATTTGGACTGCCTTCTTTTTGATAATAGGTTGTTAAGCACTAAGTTTAAAGTTCCTTTTAAGATTATTTAAGAATGGTTTAGAGCTTAGAATTTTAGGGGTTTGTTTTTGTTTGTTTTGGTTTGATTTTTCACCACGAGTTTATTCAGGCTTCTGTTTGTAAGTCTAGTTTGTGGAGTGTGGGCATGATTTGCTTGAGGTCTTTAACCTGTGGACACAGTTCTTTTTAAATTTCTCTAATGTGTTTTATTCACCTTTTCATTATTCACTACTACCTCATGATCTTCATAGACAGGTAAAGTAATAGAGTAACAGTCAACATGTTCGTTAGTGTTAAAGCTGTTCTCAAGCTCACTCCTGAAACAAGTTGGCAGATTTACATTCTGATTTTGAGGACAGATAATATATAAGTTGGACACATGAGTAACCTTTTTTCTTCAGCAATAAAAACTATATTATATAATCTCGTGATTGGACCTCATATGTCTTTTTTAGATCTAAATATTAAACAGTAAAATTACATGATGCCAATATTCCTTGACAGTTGTTTTCAAGAGAATAATAGAAATAACATTTATTGAGCACTTAGTGTTTGCTAGGCACTATGCTAAATGCCTTGTGTGCATTGCCTTTTACTCACAACAGTTCTTAGAGGTAAGTACTATTTTTGCCCAGAGTTTCTAGAGGAGGAGATGGGCTTAGCGTAGAGAAGTTAAATAATTTGCCTGAGGTCACATTAGTAGATGAAGAGAGTGTGTGTGTGTGTGTGTGTGTGTGTGTGTGTTTATAAGCAATTATATTGCACTTTTGTGTGTGTATGTGTTTTACAGAGTTGATGGTATACTAGCATTATTCAGCATCTTGTTTGTTTTTAAATTCAACAGTCTGTTTTGAAGATGTATAGCTCTTGCTGCTACGTGTACATATTTGGTCAATTTCTTTACCTAATGAGTAGATAATACTTTGTATTTGTTTGACTTAGCTGCTGAAAAATAGTGTATCCTGGAATCTCACCAAATTTTAGCTTTACTTCATGTTTCCACTAGAGGGTGTATAAAATATTTGACTTAATTTTTTTTTCTGTTACTAAAACTATAATAGTAATGGAGTAATGTGTTGTTTCTTGTTATAATAATCAGAAAGAAAAATTTTAATGAATATAACAGGTATGATACTCTCCCTTGTTTTGTTTTATTCTGCAGGTTACTCATTTTTGGATCCTATGACAGAGAGGCAAATGTTCATTGCACACTTGAGTTAAGCAGTAGTGTTTGGGAAGAAAAACAGAGGAGTTCTATTAAGACGGTAAAATGGATTTACAGTGCTTTATATCTGTATAAAGTTCTATTTTATAAGCATGCATTTATTACTATTTCTGTATTCCTAGAGTTATTTTTGGTCATGTGCAAATAGCTGTGAACAGTTCTTATTTATTTGTCTCGTTACAATACAACTACAGTGATAAAGTAAATCACAAGAAACTATAGTTAGTATTCACATTACCTGCACAAGAAACCTAGTCCGACTAGCTTTCCTTTCAGAACTTTAAGATTGCTTCAGTTATGAAATTAGAAGGAACTAATTTTAACCAAACACCTTCAAATACATGTGAATTCAGAGTATGCATTATTCATTCATTGGACAGATATTTTATGAGCACTTACTTTGTGCTGGGCACTGTTTTAGATTCAAGAGAAACTGTTCAAGACAAAAAAAGCCCCTATTCTTGTGATACTAACATGGGGTAGATTTGTGGTGTGGGGATTAGAAGAGGGAGGAGGTGATCTACATTTTATAGGGTAAAGATAGAACACAGTAATAAATGGTAAACAAAAAAAGTGAACAAAGCTCTTCCCAGAGATTCACAGGTGCTATGTAGAAAATAGGCTTATGACAGAGGAATTATAAGTTATGATAAAGGAGGCTCTTTAGATCTGGTGATAATAGGACTCTAAAGAGATGACACTGGAACAGGCTTACCAGAGAAAATAGAGGACACCCAGTTAAATCTGAATTTCAGATAATGAATAATTATTTTAGTAGAAGCATGTACCCAGTACTACAGGGTAACAGTTAAAATCCTACTAAGTCTTTAATGGACAACTATGTCGTATTTTTATGGATTTTCCTTTGACTTTTAAATTGTTTCTGATTTATTTAGGTATTAACTGTTGTGAACATCCGTATATAAAAATTGGGCAGTATGAAATTATTTTGGAAGAAAGAGGGTAATTTTGATCAGAGTGGAGAAGGAGGGACAAGTAAAACTGGAAAGGGAGAATGGTTGGCCCACAGAGTTTTGGTTTATGAAAGCAGTGGGGAGCTGTTGAACATTTTGAGCATGGTAATGACATGGTCAAAATAGAGGTTTCATGGAAAGTTTCCCCTTTCTTTGGTGGCTGTTCTTGCCCCAACCTTCTTTAAGTTATATCTCAAACAATTTGAAGCAATTCCTCAGAAGACTGAAATAACTAGCATTAGAATTTGTTTTGAAATACATAACTACATGAAGAAGCATTATTGTTTTGTCCAGCTAAATTTTTGCCTTTACTTTGAATTGGTCATAACTTGCCATTGCTATTGGCATTTTCAGTATCCTTTATTATATTTGCAAAGATATGAGATTAGACAGTTCTAATATTTTATAGCAAAAATTGGTAAGACTTTAATCTTGTCATTATTTTAGATCTTAGCGTATGTCATAAGTAGTTTTGAGGAAAGAATTCTAGGTTATTAATTATATCTGATGTTGAAAATAGCAACAGTGTCTACAGGCATTAAATTACTAATGTCTGAATTTAATATTCCTAGGGAGGAGAATTATTAGTTCCTTAAGACAAAACATCAGGGAGTAGGATTCAATAATTTGTAATACATTACAAATATGGGTAGAAAATAGAACATCATTAAAACAATTATGCTAAATTATTTGATGAGTTTAGGATGCTATCTTTGTATAAATACAATCTCTAGGTTTAAGCAGTATGTCATGTTGAAATTTGTTCAGTGAAGTTAGTCACTAATTATAATGAATATACAGAATAAAAGAAACTTAATTCCTGTCATACTTTTAATGTGCCTTGAGTTTTTAAAGGAGTATAACACTGTAATCTAGGAACATAGCTTCCTCCTTCATCTTCCTTAGCGTAGAGTTTTTGCCCTGATGGTTGCAAGATGTCTAATGCATCCTTAGGAGTTTACCTTTCAAGAAAAAGGGTGTGGTCTAAAGCTGGCCAAAAGCACATGTCAGCCATGTCCTTTTTAAAACTTTCCTGGAAGTTCCTCCCAGGGACTTCCGCTTATATCTCATTGGCCAGAAGTGAGTCCTATGGCCTCCTCAGCAGCAAGAAAGTACACTTTGAGAAGCCATTTTAATTTTTCTGCCTTGGTAGAAGTAGAAGGCAAGGGAGAAACAGGAGTTATGAATGGCTTTTGTATAGCCAGTCCACAAGAAAACAACTCAAACCTATTTGATGACCTTTTCATTTTTTATTTTTTTAGAGACAGGGTCTTGCTCCGTCACCCAGGCTAGAGTGCAGTGGCACAATCATGGCTCACTGCAGCCTGCAACTCCTGGGATCAAGTTATCCTCCCACCTCAGCTTCCACCTCCCGAGTAGCTGGGACTACAGGTGTGCACCACTACACTCATCTATTTATTTTTATTTTTTATTTTTTTGGTAGAGACAGGGTCTTTCTGTCTTAGCCAGGCTGGTCTTGAACTCCTGTCCTCAAGCAGTCCTCCCACCTTAGCCTCCCAAAGTGCTGGGATTAAAGGGACTAGCTGTCACACCTGGCCGTGACTTTTTATTTTTAAGGGAATTTTTTATAAACTGGGACATAAGGGAGAAATTGCAAAGAATAATTTAGCAAATACCCTACATAAAGCCTATTTTAGAAATACCTTATTAGAAATCCAAGAAAAGTCTGGAGCAAACTCACTCAGACCAGTGCCCTGCTTAGCTCATTCGTACAATAAAAGAGCTCATAGGATAAATGAGGTACCTTGTGGTTGTGTTTGTTCTTTGAAAATAATAAAGATTCCTCATGAGAATCCTATCAGCCAAGATAGCTGAGGTATAAGTAAATTAGATATTAGGCTTAAACAAAAATTAGGGGATCATCTTACAAGAGATGACAGAGTAAATACTAAAAAGTACTTTACCACACCAGAAAGAGACAGTGCAATTTGTGATTTATTTCGAGTCCATTGCAGTATTCAGGTTTGGTGATCATACTTTGCTTAACTTTCACCAAGAAAGAAATTTAAGGAGTTTTCAGATTTTAAAAAGTTTCAGGCCATGATATTTTAGTAATAAACTATAAAAACTATCTATAAATATCTGTGGAATGTATAGTACTTACAAATAAAATTCACAATAAATTAATCTGACATATATTAAAGCCCATGTGAATCATTATGTGCCTGGTTAGCGCCACAGAACACATAAATGTCACATTAGCACACATTGTTTGAAAGAGAGAGATCCTAAGTTTTACCCTCCCAGAATTGGAGTTTTCTTGCCACTGACCACCCAGTTGCTTTACCCCTAGTTCCAGACACAAAATAGATTATTGTTTTGTTTTTTTTTTTTTGAGAGAGTCTAGCTCTGTTTCCCAGACTGGAGTGCAGTGGCGCAGTCTCAGCTCACTGCAACCTCCGCCTCCTGGATCAATTCTCCTGCCTCAGCCTCCTGAGTAGCTGGGACTACAGGCGTGCACCACTGCACCCAGCTAATTGTTGTATCTTTAGTAGAGATGGGGTTTCGCCGTGTTGGCCAGGCTGGTCTCGAACTCCTGGTCTCAGGTGATCCACCCACCTCGGCCCCCCAAAGTGCTTCAATTATGGGCATGAGCCACCGCACCCAGCCTCAGACACCAAATAGATTATTAATAAAAGTTTTGTTCTCTTTCCCTCTCTCTTCCTATTTTAGCTAGTCTGCCTGTGCCTTCTGTATCTTCTCTTCATCATTTATCCACACTGACTCACTTGATTCTTCAAATAGGTTGTTCTATTCCAACTCTGTCCTTCCAATTTGGAATGTTTGAGGCCACTGGGGAAAAGAGAAGGCACCATGAAAACGGGCTCTGGAACCTCTGAATCTGGGAATTCTAGGGTAGAGGAAAAGGCAGTAGGGGCTAGTACAAACACCCACCTATTATTTCATTCTGAATAAAAGGATGTAAGGAGTTCTGATTTTTAGAAACAAGCTTTTATGTACATTTTCTGATGCTAACCCTACTCTCCATCTTCCTTCAACCTACCACACTCTGCATTCAGGTACTTGACAGCAATTGCCTTTCATAAGAGACCAAGTATTTCCCTTTGCAATGAGAGACACGAGGTTGAAAATCCAAACAATATTGGTATATAAGTATGTCGCTATCAGAAAGGAAAGATGAATATGAATATTTTCCTGTTTTGAAATGGAGAGGAAATTATAAAAGAAGCTTTTGGGTCTCGTTATTTAGAGTAGATGGGTAGAAGAGAGAACAATCATTTGTTCAGTATAAATAAAAGAGTAGAAGTACTTCATACCTTTTGTAGCCCAGTATGCAGGTACCAGAGGGAACTGTGGTTAAAGGCATTAGGAGATGACATGCTACTTCAGATCTACCTTAAAAGCAAGAAGTGATGCATCCCTGAAAAGCATTCAGCTAACAGTTGGGGAGAATCCATAAGTGATATATTGGAGTTCTTAATCAGAACAGTATATTCTTTCTGAGTGTTACATGGTATTAACTGGCAACTGTTATAAGAAGGGCTTTAGATAGGGTCAGCCTTATTTAAAATTGTGAAGCCTGAAGAATTCACCTCCTAGATTTTGGACTTTTTCTTTCTGTTTGACTTGAGTGGTATTTTTTCTTCTTTTTAGAAAAGAAAGCTATTGTTTTCTCATCAAAGCCTAATCCGATTCTAAAAGGTAAATCATTGATACCAGGCTCCCATCAATTTTTAAACATGCCCGTACAATTAAAGAGATATTTGAGGAGATGTTACCTGTTTTCTAAGAACTACTGCCAGGGTAAGAAACAAGATATGCAAACAAAATATCTAACATATGTAGCACTTTAGAATCTATGAAATACTTTTCCCATATACAAAGAGCCAAAGTCTTCTGACTATAAGATCTCTACTTGTTTGACTAAATCCCACTACCTCTAACAAAAACTGGACTGTGAATGGTATTCAAATAATTAGTAGTGATGATAATGGGATCATTTTAGAACAGAGTTAAGGAGAGATCTGAAAGTATGGGGAGATGGGATTTGAATACAAGGGCCTTCAAAATACGATCAGCCATGTCCACTTGCCTAAGATTAAGCCTGATTCAGAGACAGTCTGGCTTATTATAGAGCCCAGTGAGTCTTTGTTTACTTCCAGAGTAACGATTAGGGCAGTTGAATACAGGAAAGACTTAGTGTAAAGGAAAAGTAATCAGTTGGGAGAAAAAAAACAGTATTTAGGGAAATCATTCTTATCTAATATGAAGATGCTAAATGAGCATATAGAAGAAATGAAAACAGTAAATGCATTTTCAACTTTTAGAAAGCTTTTGATGAAGATCCATACCAAAGTTTCCCGACATCTAATTCCTAGGAGAATATTTTGTCACAATTAGATCTGGCTTAGAGATGTGGGAAACAGGGTAAGGATGATCAGGTATAGTGTCCTGAATGATTGAGTCCGAGACTTTGATCATTTTTCATAAATGATTTAAAACAGCACTAATAGAAATATAATATGTGGCACTTATGTAATTTTAGATTTTCTAGTGGACACTGTAAAAAACAGGCAGGTGAAATTAATTTTAGTAATGTTTTATTTGACCCATATATCCCAAACCTGGTCATTTTGACATGTAATCAACATAAAAATCAATGAGATATTTTACATTCTTTTCTTATACAAAGTCTTTGAAATCTGGTATATATTTTACAGTTACAGCATAGGTTGAATTTCAGCTACATTCCAAGTGCTCAGAAGCATGTGACTAGTGGGTACCATATTGGACAGCACAGATCTAGAAGAAGGAATGTACAGTATAATCTTCAGATTTACACATGGCACTCAGCTCAGAAGTGCCAGGTTAAGAAGTAGAATATGAAGGAAGAGCTCTCAGGACAAGTATATAAGAATTAAATCCAAACTACACTTTAAAATATGAGATCTAGGATTCTTAAAGAAGTAGTCAGTATGTCACTGTGCTTCCAAAACAAGATATCTGACTTTTCATGAAAGATGTCACAAAATGAAATCTTTTTATACACTTATTTTAAAACTATGAAATTCTCTGGGAATAAATTATTTGTGCATTTATGGTTACTATAATACAAGGAATTTAAAACAGGACTGGATAGGGTGAGGACAAATAATTAAAATTAACACGGAAATGAGATAGCCATATAAAGATAAATGGATGGGAAAAAAATTAGTGTTCTTCAGCTGAAAAGACAAAGGTAGGTGAATGACTAATGGAAGTGTATAAATACAAAAAGTAAACAATAAGGATAATCAGCAACTTTACTGGAACTAAATCTGTGGAGCAATGAAGATAAATCTCATGTTCCTGATGATAATCAGATGATTCACGCTAAAAGAATACTTAAAAGGTCTTCGATAATCCAGCATGCTAGACACTTGCTGGTAGACTTCACAGAGACACAAACATGCTGTATTTTTTTTATGCTATGTATCCTGCACCTAGTAGAGTTTCTGGCTTGTTGCAGTTGTTTAGTGAATGCCCTGGGAGGAAAGGGGAGGATCAATGAACTTTTGAGATACAAATCTGATTTTATCAGTTGCCTGCCTCAGTGGTTTCTGATTGCGTATTGTAGGATGACAGATTCCAGCCCTCGCAGGCGTGGTCCTTATTTATTTCTCCAGCCCTCCTTTCTCCCCTGCCATTCTCCAGTTTAGCCATGCTGGTCATCTTTCTCTCCTCCATACTTGCCATACTCTCTGTCCTCTACACAGCCATGGTACATGTGCACCCTACCCCCAACTCATTTCTCCCCATACAAACCTTGGTTAACCCATTCGTCAGATCTCTGCTTGTGTTAGACCTTAGCTTGTTTGCCCTCAGATACATTCTTGGGCCCTTCCCTGCTGTATGCCACGAGAAGGCTGACCTTTGCAGGCTGTATTTCAGCTAGGTTTGACCAATGTAAAGCACTGATGGGAAAAGGAGTGAACTGGGAATGCCAGGGTTTTCTTCCTCTTCCCCTCTGCATTGGACAATGTGTCTCACAGCCATTCTTTCTCCTTCCTGGCACCATGCTTCTGACAGGACAGGCCCACCATATTTCCAGCTTCTGCTTGATACTGTAGCCTCTGGCCCTCTACTAATATCACCTCTTCCTCCCCGCCCCTCTTCCTTCCAGCCAAAGGTTGATAGTAACTTCTTAGAACTGTTACTCATATCTGAGTTTCCTCACTGTCTCCTGTTGGGTACTCAATTCTTCTGTCACCAAGTAGCTATCCTCTGTTTTAAAGGCCTTCCGTATTACTCAGTTTTCTGTTTTCTTAGAGCCTATTAATAAAACAGTAATCATCATTTCCTCTGGAAACCTTTCCTAACTATCATGAAACTCCTTGGTAATGCTTATCACAGTTGGGATTTCGTATTTATGTTTCTATGATAATGTGATCAGTATTGTCTCCAGCAATATCTTCCCTATCAGCAGGTACCATGATTGTTTTGCTTATAGCACGTGGCATTCAGTGGGTATTCAGTAAATGTTTTTGGTATGACTAAGGCTGGCTGTCTGACCATGAGCCTTCATTCAACCTCAACCCTTCTTCTTCCAGACCTTCAAAGTTTTAGCGTGACTTTTAGTCACACTTCTGTTTCCTTTCCATCTTCAAGGCTATTCCTGATGTATGTTTTAACCAAATAAAAATGTTTAGGGTAAGGAAGTCCACAAAATGAGAGATTTACTGCTCAATATTAATTTTGTGAAAAGCCTGATTTTTAGAGTGAGGATTTTAGTTTACAGATATGGTGCATAATAGTATTTTATTTCTGGCATTACTGAAAACATCAAAAACATTTCTTACTCTATGTATATAGTTTAATGTAGCCTAAATAAAATGACTAGGTATAATCTAAAATTTTACTTGCCTTACTTCCCTTTCAGTTTTGGAGTTTTAGAAGTCTTGCTGAATGAAATTGAATGCACCTACAAAGTCCACCTCTATCATGTATTGTTGAATGTACATACAAAGAGTATAAAAGAGCTTCCTAAAGAACTGTGATTTCAAGTAAGAATATTTGAGACAGACAAACTTACAAATACGTTAGGCCAGATGCCTCAGAGTTGGCATTTTGGTGTGTTTTTTTAAGGCCAGATGCCTTGCAGATAGCGTTTTGGTGCTCTTATTTAACCATTTGCCATTTACAGTCTTAATCTTATCAAAAGGAAGAGAAAGATTAAAGCAAATAAAGCCTTTTTGAAAATGTCAGTTTTTATGAAAACTCAGGTTTAGTTCAATTTGATAATACTTGTGAATACAGTAGGGACTCAATGAAATTTTAACCATATATAACGTTCTATAGTTTGGCTTCTTTAAACTAAATGCCTTTGAGCTTTAATAGTAAATCCTATGGAACATTTCTTCTCTTAAAGTTCATCTTGATTAAAAATGAGGATGTAGTTCTCTGTCTTAGGTTTTCTAAGTATGTTTACTATGATTCTAAGATGCTGGGGAAAGAATAGGAAGTTATGTTAAAATATACAAACATAAACTCTCCAGATCAAATCAGTGGAAGGCACTATGAGTATGAGAACAGGAAACTGAATATGAGGTATAAGACATTGTATCATCTTTCCCTTCAAGGAAAATAAGTAGTAGGGAAATAAGAGCAACAGTACTGTGAGTATCAGTAGTACTGTGAGGTTCCAATGAGGGAGAAGTAACATTCTTTGGGAAAACAAGAAAAGAATATATTAAGGCGGTGACATTTGAACCAAACCTCATAGTATATATAGGATTTTGAGATGACAGAGAGGCCAGTTCAAGATGAGGACATAACAAAATCCCCAGTTAAGAGTGAGACTATTTGAGTATCTTTGAGATAGAGTGAGTTGTTCAAGTTGGCTAAAGAATATGATAGCATAAGAAGTTGTGCAAAACAAGAATAAAAAGGTTGGACCACATTATAGAGTACTTTAAATACCACACTAAGAAGTTTGGCTGTTACTCTCCAAGACTATTGGACCTCTGGAGGCTTTTAGAATGAAAGTGATATCAGAATGTTTCTTCAGACAGACTTAGAGCTGGATTTGAGTCTCAGCTAGGCCACTTTTTCCAGCATGACCTTAGTCAAGAGTCCCCAGACCCGTTTCATCCACAAGTACTTTATTCTATAAAATGGGACTGATGCTTCTTATGGTTGTATGAGGGTTAATTGAGATTAAATATATTAAAATGTGCAGCACAGTATTTAGCACATAGAAGTTAGTCAATAATGTTTATTGAACCTGGCAGCAATGGATAAAATCAAGGATGATTTGCTAGGGTAAAGACCTGAAAAAGTAGAGGTGAGGGGTAATGAAAGTCTGAACTAGAAAGGTGGCAATGGAAATGGAAAATAGAGTCTGTGTGGCTTGGATACCACTGGGAATGGAGGGGGTTTTGGAGTGAGCAAGGAAGCCAGAAAGATGAGCTATGAGGAGGGAGAAGGAAAAGGAGAAAGAGGATCTCATTCTGTACAAGCTGTTTGAGGTATAGTGACTATCAAAGGCCAGGCTAGAGATGGAATGTTTTTCATGTGGTGCTTTGATCTACTATGTTGTTTTTTTTTTTTTAATTTTTACTGCTGTTACTTCAGCTTTTAGTATCTTAACTAGTAAGTTGAATGGTTTGAGGTTTATGCTATGTTTTTAAGCTCTCTTTTTTTCATATAGGATAAAGAAAAGCAAAGTAGTTTCACACTATTGTAGTAAGAATCTAAATTTTTTTAAGAGCAAGTTAAAGGAGGTAACAGTCATAAAACTTAAACATTAATTTTAGGTTCTGTTTCTCAGAATCCTGCAGTTTACTGAGATTCAACTAAAACTGATTCACACAGTCCATACATTCTCACTAGTTAAAACATCCTTTTCAAGGCACAGTAGCACCTTCCTATAAAAATCCACTTAGCCAAATAGCTGATTTTCTGAGCCATACACGGATGCAGAACTAGGACATAAACACTTTAGGAAAGTATTAGGGAGTTGTTATGAGAGATCTGGCAGTAGCATTCAACTCCCTGTCTACATATATTCAGTCCAGTGGTAGTCAGCAATTACAAGTTTCTGCAGTTTTTCTGTGCCAGTCATAGTTTTAAGATTTTACATGCATTAACCATTTAATCCTCATTTAACAATACCATGATAATAGGCACTATTATTATCTCTGTTTTATATGTGAGGAAATTGAGATGCAAAGACAGAAGTAATTTATCCAAATCACCCAGCTAGCTGGCAGTAAAAACAGTCTGCAAACCCAGGCAGTATGACTCCACAGCTGATGTTCTTAACTAATACTATATCATTTCCACAAATGGTGTCCTATAGGCCTGGGTTCAGATCTAGCTTTTTCCACTCTAGCTCTATGACTATGAGCAAGGTATTTCATAATCTCTACAGTAGAGGTAATAGTAACTGCCTTACAGGATATAAGGGTTAAATGTATGTAAAACCCTTAGCATAATACCTGGCACATAATACCTATTATTATTTAACTTAACCTGATTGACCTCTTTTGTTCCTATGGTTTTAGTGCATATATTTTGTGTGCCCTTAAAAATCCCCTACACTCACTCCCTTTTATTTTATTTATTTATTTTTTCTCGTACAAGTTTATAAGACGCTTTTAAATCCTTCGTGTAACAACGTGAGGAGGGCAGGGAGAGTATCCTCCTCAATCATGAGATAGTGGTGTTGTTGTTTAAGTATGTGTTCTCAAATAATGACTTGAGAATATCAGCAAGCTTATTAAGAGCTGTTATAAGGAGGATGGAGATCAATAGCTGCTGCCCATGTCAACTGAGGATAAAATATGGACAAGCATTTATATTTCATCAGGAATATTTAAGATAAGAAATTAAGAACTTTTTAGGAATAAAGAATATTAATATCATAGCATGGATGTTAGTGCTTCCAGATAGTTGTAATTAATAACAGAAAGTTTTAAAACATTTAGGAAGTAGTTCATGATACTTCACTATTTGACATCTCTAGCTTTCACCCATTTGCATTTTGCTATAAATGTGAAGTTCTATAATATACTAATTGAAGGTACTTTAAAATGAATAAGCTAAAAGTAAGACTAGTTAAAATTTTTGTTTTTGCCTTCAAACAAGTAAGTGGAAAGGGGTAGCAACAGCAACACTTAATTCATATGTCTTATTAAACCCGTCTTTGTAGTATTTTCATTAGTTATTGTGTATTTCTCAACTTAAATATTGAACATGAGTAGAGTTTAAAGTCGATTTGGGAACAGCTGTGTTTCCCTTTTGTAAGCATGTTGGTTTACATTGATATTGGATTGTACTAGAGAAATAGGTGGTTATATTTGAGAATTGTTTATGTATAAACAATATGCCCTATGCTGGAAGATATAAGGGTGTTTTATTAACCACTGTAAATAAGACTACTTCTGGATAATTCATTATTTTTTTTAAAGGTTATCTAGTAATAGAGTATGGACAGATGACTTTTTCCCTAAATGAATGATGTGTAAATTATCTTTTGTAAGTTGATCAATACTGAGAGTGTTGTCAGAAGATTAAGTGGGAGGCCGTTAAGCAAAAGGAAGTATCATGAAGCAGATTTTTAATTTTTGTGATGATACACTCATTTGTTTGCAGAAACTTGCATATTTTAACAAAATCAACCTGTGTAAGATAAGTTATATATGTTTAGAAATTGGTATGGGCAATTTTCCCCCATTTAAAAAAAATTAGAAACCTATAAAGAAGACTACAAAAGTCAGCCATAATTCCACTACCCAGAGAGATCACTGTTAACTTTTTAGAAAAAACTTTATAAACATACATATACACCCATTGCTCACATACGAATATGCTTGTGTGTTCTTAAAGCATAAGTAGCCAACAGGCGGTAGTTTACTACTGATGTAAGTAATTCCTTGGTCAAAGATTATGCAAAAATAAAAGGCTATTGATTCATATTTCAAATTATATTTCAGCTGGAATAAGGGCTGTAGATTAGATAATAGTATTATCCCAATGTTAGCTTTCTAACTCTGGTAATTGTACTGTGGTTATGTGAGAGAATGTCCTTGTTAGGAAATACATGCTTAAGTATTTAGAAGTTAATGACATCATATGTATAACTTATTTTCAAATAGTTCAGAAAAATAATATGCAGAGGGAAACGTGGCAAAATGTCAATAATTGGAAAATCTGGGTTTAGGATAAATGGGAATTCTTTACTAATTTTGGAGCCTTTCTGTAAGGTTGAAATTATTTCAAGATAAAAAAGTAAGTTAAAAAATAAAACTTATTTATAAAAAAGAAAAAACCTATCTGTACCTAAGGCTCTCATACTTCCTTAGTAAGATGTAAGTCATTTGCAGAAGTAGAGTGATACTATATGAAGTTGAGGCCTGACCTGGTGATTCAGAATAAGAACTGTTTCTATTTAACAAAGGAATTAAAAAGGGCAAGAGTGTTCTACTCTGTTGTTCACCTGACAACCTCGGCCTTTGCATATTTTACTGAACTTTTTATTTTACTGGAATGGTAGTATAAAATTTAAATTTATTTCCAATCAAAACATCAATCATTGTAAAAGAGAAAAGAAGAAACCTTAAGTATATTGCAAGGTAATCATTAGGATGTAATTATTTTCCTAACAGCCTTTGAACCTGAGCAGAGGATCATTTTTATTCCTTAGATCTCTTAGATTGGTTATATTTGTATAATAGAGTTTATTTTTTCATATTATACTTCTAGATCTTTGTTGTCTCTTAGATGAGGTGACCAATGGATACATTCCCGATTTACTATCCAGTTGCTTTAGAAACCAAGTTATCAAATGGCCAAGCTGGCATTCTATTTTGAAGATTGAGGGGGGTCACTTGTATTTTCATCCAGAAAGAAATCTTCTTGAGGGGAGATAACAGAAGTACCTGTACCCAGATTGCACCAGATGTTTATGCCAATAGTTTCATTTAATGTTGACAACAACCCAGTGTGGTAGATATCAGATGTCACTGTTTTATGGTTAAGACTCACAGGGGCTAAATCACTTGTCTAAGGTGACAAAACTAGTAAATGTTAGAGCCAAAACTCAAACCCAACTCTTAGAACAAAGCCATGCTAGATGACATTGAAGATTTTCTTCAAAAACTAATTTTAAATCTGCCCTAGTTCTTAGGAGAGGCTGACTTCAGCAGCTTCTTAGCTATCCATTAAATGTTAATTTCTGAAAATTTAGGCGTTATACAAGTTGAGCATTCCAAATCCAAAAATCTGAAACACTCTGAAATCTGAAACTTCTTATCACCGACATGACACTTAAAGGAAATGCTCATTGGAGCATTTCAGATTTCAGATTTCCAGATTTGGGATCCTCAACATGTGAGATAATTTAGGATTCATTCCTTGTACTATTCAAATGCACCCCTTTAAGAATCTCTCTCTCTCTCTCCATATATGTGTGTGTGTGTGTGTATGTGTGTGTGTGTGTGTGTGTGTGTGTGTATTTTTTTGTTTGTTTGTTTTTGAGACAGAGTCTTGCTCTGTTGCCCAGGCTGGAGTGCAGTGGTGCAATCTCTGCTCACTGCAACCTCTTGCCTCCCGGGTTCAAGCAATTCTCGTGCCTCAGCCTCCCAAGTAGGTGGGATTACTGGCACGCACCACCATGCGGGCTAATTTTTGTATTTTTAGTAGAGACGGGGTTTCATCATGTTGGCCAGGCTGGTCTCAAACTCCTGACCTCAGGTGATCTGCCCACCTCAGCCTCCCAAAGTCTCATCTGAGACAAGGCAAGTCCCTTCCGCCTATGAGCCTGTAAAATCAAAAGCAAGCTAGTTACTTCCTAGATACAATGGGGATACAGGTATTGGGTAAATACAGCCATTCCAAATAAGAGAAATTGGCAAAAACAAAGGGTTACAGGGCCCATGCAAGTCCGAAATCCAGAACGGCAGTCAAATTTTAAAGCTCCAAAATGATCTCCTTTGACTCCAGGTCTCACATCCAGGTCATGCTGATGCAAGAAGTGGTTCCCATGGTCTTAGACAGCTCCACCTCTGTGGCTTTACAGGGTACAGTCTCCCTCACGGCTGTTTTCATGGGCTGGCATCGAGTGTCTGAGGCTTTTCCAGGCTTATGGTACAAGCTGTCAGTGGATCTTCCATTCTGGGGTCTGGAGGTTGGTGGCCCTCTTCTCACAGCTCCACTAGGGAGTGCCCCAGTAGGGACTCTGTGTGGGGGGCTCTGACCCCACATTTCCCTTTGACACTGCCCTAGCAGAGGTTCTCCATGAGGGCCCCAAGCCTACAGTAAACTTTTGCCTGGGCATCCAGGCATTTCCATACATCTTCTGAAATCTAGGTGGAGGTTCCCAAACCTCAATTCTTCTGTGCACCCAGAGGCTCAATAAGGCTTGGGGGCTTTCACCCTCTAAAGCCACAGCCCAAGCTATACGTTGGCCTCTTTCAGCCACAGCTGGAGTGGCTGGGACACAGGGCACCAAGTCCCTAGGCTGCACACAGCACAGGGACCCTGGGCCCAGCCCACGAAACCACTTTTTCCTCCTGGGCCTCTGGGCCTGTGATGGGAGGGACTGCCTTGAAGGTCTCTATATGGCCTAGAGACATTTTCCCCATGGTCTTGGGATTTAACATTAGGCTCCTTGCTACTTATGCAAATTTCTGTAGCCGGCTTGAATTTCTTCCCAGAAAATGGATTTTTCTTTTCTATCACATAGTCAGGCTGCAAATTTTCCAAACTTTTATGCTCTGTTTCCCTTATAAAACCAAATGTCTTTAACAGCACCCAAGTCACCTGTTGAATGCTTTTCTTCTTAGAAATTTCTTCTGCCAGATACCCTAAATCATCTTTCTCAAGTTCAAAATTCCACAAATCTCTAGGGCAGGGGTAAAATGCCACCAGTCTCTTTGCTAAAATATAACAAGAGTCACCTTTATTCCAGTTCCCAACAAGTTCCTCATCTCCATCTGAGACCACCTCAGCCTGGACCTTATTGTCCATGTCGCTGTCAGCGTTTTGGGCAAAGCCATTCGACAAGTTTCTAGGAAGTTCCAAACTTCCCCACATTTTCTTGTCTTCTTCTGAGCCCTCCAAACTGTTCCAACCTCTGCCTGTTACCCAGTTCCAAAGTCGATTCCACATTTTCAGGTATCTTTTCAGCAACGCCCCACTCTACTGGTACCAATTTACTGTATTAGTCCATTTTCATGC
Organism: Pongo abelii; assembly: GCF_028885655.2. Lineage (NCBI taxonomy): Eukaryota > Metazoa > Chordata > Mammalia > Primates > Hominidae > Pongo > Pongo abelii. The sequence goes on along the minus strand of NC_071993.2, from coordinate 124,349,622 downwards.
TTCTGATAAAGGCATACCTGAGACTGGGCATTTTACAAAAGAAAGAGGTTTAATGGGACTTAGAGTTCCACATGGCTGCAGAGGCCTCAGAATCATGCCAGGAGGCAAAAGGCACTTCTTACATGGAGGCAGCAAGAGAAAAAGGAGGAAGAAGCAAAAGCGGAAACCCCTGATAAACCCATCAGATCTCATGAGACTTAATTCACTATCACGAGAATAGCACAGGAAAGACTGGCCCTCATGATTCAATTACATCCCCCTGGGTCCCTCCCACAACACATATGAATTCTGGGAGATACAATTCAAGTTGAGATTTGGGTGGGGACACAGCCAAACCATATCAGATACCAAGGCACAACTGTATATATAATTTTTGTCATAATTGAGATACAGCATTTCTCCTTAGTTGAGAGATTCTTTTCCATTTATCTGGCTTATGAGTTTAAGAACTTTTCTGATTTTATATCTTTATGAATTGTTTAAATATAGTGACAGGTCTTTTGAAAAGTTCTGTGGGAGTTGTTAGTAATTTTTATGCCAAGAGATAAAAACAAGACATTTGCCATATGTCTGTTTCAAAGAGTTATACTTACTTTGAAAAAGATGGTGTGATTGTGTGCATCCAAATTGTGAATCCTCTTTGCTGGTAAGACAGTTTCAAAGATGACACCTAGTAAATGTGGTATCTCCTTTTTTTTCTATTAAAGTGATGGAACTAAATGGAAAATGATTGAGAATATAGTGGGTTCCTTGGAACAAGGTCTATTGTTTCCAAGTGGTTGAGGGTCCCATGAAGTATTTCAGTTTATATCTTTTGTGCTGTTACAACTGCCTGTCTTAGAAGTAAATTAGATTGATACCAGAAGGACCCTTCAGAAGCTCAGCATTTTGTTTCTTTTCATGTGTTTTCTTTGTTTTGTTCTAGAACCTAGAAATTGTTTTATTAACTTTTCAGAATTATAATTTACTGAAATATGCTTTATAAACAGAAATTGAGTAATAGTAGTCTAGTTCTAACTTAGTCACTTCTAAATTGAACCAAATGTTACTTGAGTTACCTTACACTCAAGGGTGTTTGTGGGGGCTGTCGGGGGAGGGAGAGAAGAGGGAATTAGAGGAAAAAGGGAGGGAGGAGAGAACGAAAATGAACAAGAACAAATGTGTGTCTCTTTGTGTTTAGCCTAATGCTAATGGAGTTAGTTGGGATCATCAATTATGGTTGTGATTTTTAAAGGTGATGGATGGTAAAATAGGAAATTTAGCCCTCGATCTTCAACAGCCTTCTTGCTGCCTCTAATTGGGATGGATAGTAAGCTGGTAGTCCCTCACCTGGCAGTAAATTGTATCCTTTAACCATAAACAAATTGATCTGACATCTGGTATTTACCAAAATAACCAGAGTTGCTCATTCAGAAAATGTAACCAAAGTTACATTTCTAACATATTTTCTGCCAAGTATGTTGTACATAGAAGTTCACCTTGCAAACAGCTCAGTAACTTATTTAATGTAAAAAGTTGTTCTAGTTTTAGAAATCTTGACCTCTCAATTGTAATTGAAAATTTGGAAATAATTCTCTTATACTTTAATCATAATGGCCCCAGTTCCTGATATTCAGAATTCAATTGCCAAGTGCCAAAAGCAAGCCAAACAAAGGTGATTTGTACACTGGTCGCTCAAAAATGATGATTTTTTGGCCAGGTGCAGTGGCTCATATCTGTAATCCCAGCACTTTGGGAGGCTGAGGTGGGTGGATTACTTGAGGCCAGCTCAAGACCAGCCTGGCCAACATGGTGAAACCCTGTCTTTACTAAAAATAAAAAAAATTAGCCAGGCGTGGTGGCACGCACCTATAATCCCAGCTACTCTGATGGCTGAGGTAAGAGAATTATTTGAACCTGGGAGGCGGAGGTTGCAGTGAGCCAAGATCCTGCCACTGCACTCCAGCCTAGATGACAGAGCAAGACTGTCTCAAAAAAAGAAGAAAAAAATGATGATTTTTAGTTTCTGCCTTAGTCCATTTGGACTGCTATAATAAAAATAACAAACTGAGTGGCTCGTAAACAACAGAAATGTATTCCTCACAGTTTGAGAGGCTGGGAAGTCCAAGATCAGGGCACCAGCAGATTCACTGTCGGCTGGCTTCTTGATTCATAGCTGGCTGTCTTTTCCCTATGTCCTAACATGGCAGAAGGGACAAGGGTGTTCTCTCAGGCTTCTTTTATAAGGGTACTAATAAAAGAGGGCTCCACCCTCATGACCTAATCATCTCCCAAAGACCCCATCTCCTAATACAATCATGTTAGGGGGTTGGGATTTCAACATATAAATTGGTAGACGGTTGGGGATGGGGGAACACATATATTCAATTCATAGCAATCGCCTTTGGAAGATCTGTAGCATGTAGAGTTTTGGTTCCTTCAACCAAAGGAGCTTTTTTATATTCTCATGAGCAGAAGGACTAAATTTTATAAACTTAAGAGGCTTTGTGACAGAAATGTTTGGATGCTACATTATAGAATGGCTTTTGAAGACCATTTTAAAATTTGGATAATCCGAGAATATTCAGAGTATTTGATTGGCATTAACAAATATTTCTACTTTCAGACATGTTTTCCAAAACTTCCATTTATATAAGCAAATTTTTAAAGAGTCTCTGTACTTATTAGTCTAATTCTACTCCTGCTTATTTAGGATGTTTATCCAGCCAGAGGACCATGAAACAAAAATATTGCATTTTTCTGGAATAATAGGAATTAGGAAGCCAGAACAAACCCTAAGTGGTGGCAGCTTTTTAAAATGAGGGAAAAGCAGGCCAAGTTTTTTTAACCTGTGAGAAAACAGGTGAAATTAGAGAACTGGCCTGGTACTGAAGAGAGACCTGGAGGAGGAGAGGGTAAAGGTGTTGATTTGACAGAAACATGGTGGAGTTTCTCATATAACCTGTGCTAACATATAGGTTCCCTGGCCAGTCTACAAAAACCCGTGTAATAGCTGAAGGAAGTGATGGTTCTGTTATTTTAAAAATGTAGGCAACAAGATCACACAAGTGCGATAGTAATTGAATAAAACAGGATTGCTGCACTGAGTAAGAAATATCTTCCTCAAGGTTCTATAAAACCCCCAAAAGATCACACCAGCAATGGATCCAAACCAAGAAGAAATCTCTGAATTCCAGATAAAGAATTCAGGGGGTTGATTATTAAGCTATTCAAGGAGATACCAAAGAAAGGTGAAAATCAACCAAAAGAAATTCTTCCTCAAGGTTCCCCCTCTTCTACAGCCAGATGCCCTTTGTTTGCCATCTTTTATCACCATGCCTCTCAAAAAAGAACCCTCCTGCAGGAAGCTTTCTTGTCACAGCTCCTAAGATTCTTTCCCTCATCTTGCCTTTAGATAACCTGTTGGCTTCGTGCCTAGCTAATGATCTTTTTGCAAAGAATTTCCCAGGTATTCTTTGAACTTCTTGTATTTGGGTGCCTAAATCTCTAGCAAGGCCAGGGAAGTTTTCCTCAATTATTCCCTCAAATCAGTTTTCCAGACTTTTAGATTTCTCTTCTTCCTCAGGAACACTAGTTATTTGTAGGTTTTTCCATTCAACATAATCCCAAATTTCTTAGAAGCTTTATTTATTTTGTTTTATTCTTTTTTCTTTGTCTTTTTCTGATTGGATTAATTCAAAAGCCTTGTCTTCCAGCTCTGAAGTTCTTTCTTCTACTTATTGTAGTCTGTTGTTGAAACTTTCCACTGCATTTTGTATTTATCTAAGTGTGTCTTTCATTTCCAGAAATTGTGGTTGCTTTTTCTTTATGATATCTATTTCTCTGGAGAATTTTTCATCCATATCCTATTTTTTTTCTAATTTCTTTTAGTTGATTTTCACCTTTCTTTGGTATTCCTTGAATAGCTTAATAATCAACCTCCTGAATTCTTTATCTGGCAATTCAGAGATTTCTTCTTGGTTTGGATCTATTGCTGGTGTGATCTTTTGGGGGTGTTAAAGAACCCTCTTTTGTCATATCACCAGAATTACTTTTCTGGTTCCATCTCATTTGGGTAGACTAATTGAGAGGTCCGAAACTCAAGGCCTGCTGTTCAGATTCTCTTGTCCAATGGGGTGATCCTTTGATTTGGCACTCTCCCCCTTCCCCGAGGGATGGGGCTTCCTGAAGCTGGACTGCAGTGATTGTTACTGCTCTTCTGGGTCTAGCCACCCGGTGGGGCTACCAGGCTCCAGGCTAGTGCTCAGGGATGTCTGCAAAGAATCCTGTGATGTGATCCATCTTTAGGTCTCCCAGCCATGGATACCAGCACCTGCTCTGGGAGAGGTGGCAGGGAAGTAAAGTAGACTCTGTAAGAGTCCTTGGTTGTAGATGTGTTTAGTGTGCTAGCTTTCTTGAATGCTGGTTATACTAGAAATGAAGTTGTCACTTGGACACCCTCAGGACCTCTGGTTAGCCAGGATGTTGCAGGCAGTGGAATTAGGTGTTGTCTTCCCCTTCCTGGGATCAGGGTTATTCTGTCCTGAGTTGCTGTAATGGCCTGAGTTGGTTGGCCTCCAGCCAGGAAGTGGCACTTTCAGGAGAGCACAGCTTTGGTACTAGTAGGGGGCTCTAAGCCTTGTCCTAAGATGGCCAGGGTAAGTATTTTAGTTTCTCAGATGATAGGTGGGGCCATAAAGCTCCCAAGAGTTTCTGTGTTTGTGTGGCTACCAGGGCGGGTGGGGAAATACCGTCTGGTGGGTTTGGTTTAGTTGGGTCTGGGCTCAGACTCTCCTTGGGTGGGGCTTGCCACAGCCGCTGTAGGGGGCAGGTGGTGGTTCTCAGGCCAATGAGATTATGTTCCAGAGGGGATCTTTGCTGCCTCTACTGTGTTATATAGTTTGCCAGGGAAGTGGCAGATAGCCAGTAGTGAGAGGCTTCACCCAGTTCTCAGGCAGTTGGCGAAGCCAGTCTCACTCCTGCAATGCCCTGCTCAAACCTTGCCACAGGCCGTGAGCTAACCTGCTACGGCTTTTGGACCTCACCCCTCCCCATCTGCCCACTGGATCGGTGGGAGCTCCTGTGTTCTGCCCTCGCTTACTCGCTTGTATCCACAGCAGCTCCTGCTCATCCTCCAGACTCTAAGAAAATTTGTGCCCAGTTGAAACCACTACCAATTTCAGTTGAGAGCTTCTTTTGCCCCATGACCCCTCCCCAGTTCATCTAGCTGCCTTCCCTGAGGGCCCCTGTGAGATGTAGTCACGGATGGCTTCCTGGGGCTCAAGCTGGAGACTGGGAGTGCTTTCAAGGCACTTCCCACTGCTACTTGTACTTTTATATTTCTCATGACTCCCTAAACCCATTTCAGCCCTAGGGAAGGTTAAATCCTTCTCCTGTCATCTGGATTTTCAGATTCCCCAGTAGGGATGTGTGTTCCGAGGTAGGTTTTCCCCCCTCACACTTTGAGAACTCATAGTTTTTCACCTGCTTTGAGGAATTTGCAGTGGCGTGCCCATGTCTTTCAAAGGATCTGTGAACTCTTTTGGTTTTCCCAGTACATTCCCGCGGTGATTCTTGAAGCAAAAGACCACAGTGTGAGTCTCTTCACGCTGTTTTGTCCATGCATATGGGAGCTACATGTTAGCCCTGTCTCCTGTCCACCATCTTCCAACTAGTGCATTTCTTTCCATTGCTTTACTTCCTTAGTAGCTTTACTAAAGGTTTTGTTAAAAACATGTTTCTTAAGTCAACATTAGTGATTTTTCTAAGTGGAAAATAATTACCACTATTTCTACTTAGAAGTCAGAGAGTTACAGAATAATACACTGATATTTCTGAATATCATGGACATCTTTTTTTTTTTTTAATTGTAATAGAGTGAGAATTCTGTTAGAATAGGTATTCTATTAATACCTATTAAATAGGTTTACAGTATGGGCCAGAAGGACTGTGAATGGTTATCTCCATTTAAAGCCTGCTGTAAAAGTTCAGTGTTAGGCTGGGCGTCGTGGCTCACATCTCTAATCCCAGAACTTGAGAGGCCAAGAAGGGCGGATTGCTTGAGCCCAGAAATTTGAAACCAGCCTGGGCAACATAGGGAGACCCTATCTCTACAAAAACTACAAAAAAATTAGCCAGGCATGGTGGCATATGCCTGCGTTCCCAGCTACTCAGGAGGCTGAGGTGAACGGATGACTTGAGCCCAGGAGGCAGAGCTTGCAGTGAGCCAAGATTATACCACTACACTCCAGCCTGGGCAATAGAGCAAGACTTTGTCACACACACGCACAAAAAAAATCAATTTTATACTGGTATCATGTACATACATGTGCTGATTATTGTGTCTTATGTCACATTTCTCTCTTCCCTGCCCCACAACTCTACAAAAAAAGCTAGAACTAGTTCTCATTATGTCTTTTTCAGAAAACCAGTTGATGGAAGAATATTCAAAATATACCTGTCGCAATAATTTAGGATCTTCACTTAGTGATATTTTTACTTTTGGATTTGGGAGTTTTACTCAATGTTAGAACCTTGTGTAGGAAAGAACAGTTTGTAAAATAAATGACTTATATTGATGTTATTTAAATATGACTTGTTCTTTTGTATTACATAAAATTATGTCCATGTTAGGAAGGGATTAAAAAATCAGTATTTTTCCCCCAGGAGAAAATGTGTCTCAGCTGGGTCTACAAAGGGCTAAAAGGATGTCAGAGTGTGAGAGCTCTTAAAGACTATACTGATGTTGTTAGTAAATTGCTGTTTACAAGAGAGATGCACATACAGCTAGAATTTTTTTAACCTGTGACTGACATTGGTGAAGTTAAATGCAGGCTGTCTACAATCTTGTAGGTATTGACCCCTGTGATTCAGCTCATGTAATTGGTGTTAGCATGTGTCAGCAATTATTTTTCTTTTTTTTTTTTCTTTTTGAAATGGGGTGTCACTCTGTTACCTAGGCTGGCCTCGAACTCTTGGGCTCAAGCATTCTTCCCACCTCAGCCTCCCAAGCAGCTGGGACTATAGGCATGTGCCACCATGCCTGGCTTGTCGGCAATTGTTGACAATTGATAAAAACTGTTTTATGTCATAGAAACACTATTTCTCTTCCCACAGAAATCTACTTTTTGATTTCAACAAAATTCAAGCCTGTTGATACACGATAAACCACAGAAAGTACAACCTACCTTTATAATATATTTGTAATATATATATAGCACTTTGAGCTTAATGAGATATTGAATATAATATAAGTGTGTCTTTAGCACAGTGCCTGGTAAGCTAGAACCTGTTAAAGAGAAACAGATACTCACTAAAGTTAAGCCAAAAAAAGGTACTTATTCTAAGGATATTAGGTTGTTTCCTGGACCCCAAGGGCAGGCAGGCATCAGGGCCACTATTCATGGTTGTGTGGGTTAGCCTCTGCACAACTTTAAGCAGAAGTACAACCAGGCCTTAGAAACAATCTAGAATGAGAAACTAAACCACTGTTAGGCTAGTTCCTCTGTTTCCTCTCTGCTCCTGGCTGTTTGTATGCTTTATTCTTCATTCTGGAGACTGGCACTCTCCATTTCCCAGTCCATGAATACACACACAAGACAGCTCAGCTACAGTATGTTTATTCGATTCAAGGAAGCTCCGAGTCTGAATTCCAAACATCCAGGAAGGAAGTCTGGTCCTGCTTGGGTCTGGTGTGTACCCCTGGACTACCTAATGAGGCAGGGCAGTGGAACCATGTTATATAAGCCTGGCTGTTCCTACTATTGCCATATATGGGATTAGAGGGTTGCAGAAATAGTCCCAAAGCTGGGAAGGGCTTGGCAAACATCGGTGTATATTTTACTTGAGCATACAGTAAATATTTAATAAGCATTGTTAATTTTATTTCTTCTTTTTCTTACAAAGTGTTAGTCATGCCACAAAGTACAGGTTTCAAGAACATGTTTTAGCAAATAGATATAAATAGGTCTTGTAAATTCCATATATATTTATTGCAAGATAACATAGGACCTTTTATTAGATAATCAGAATATGTAGGATTTTATGATATGTTACATGAAATGCTGCTGCTTTTTCTTAGTGAAACATGTTTTAACTAGGGTAGGAGTTTTCTATTAAATCTCACTTGATATAATCAGGATGGTTTTAATTTCTTTTTTCTTTCTTTTTCTTTCTTTTTTTTTTTTTTTGAGATGCGGTTTCACTCTGTTGTCCAGGCTGGAGTACAGTAGTAGGAGTATAGTGGTGTGATCATAGCTCACTGCAGCCTCAAACTCCTCCTGGACTCAAGCTATCCTTTCACCTCAGCCTCCCAAGTAGCTGGGACTATAGGCACATGCCACCACACCCAACTCAATTTTTTTTGTGTGGAGACAAGGCCTTGCTATATTGGCCAGGCTGGTCTCAAACCACCCCTCCGACCTCAGCTTCCTAAAGCTCTGACATTAAACCGTGAGCAGCCTTAACTTCCTGATGTGCCTCTGTCTCTTTGCTCTAACAATGCTACTGTAACCCAGAATGATAGCCTCTCTCAAGTCATCCCACACATCCCACTGCAACTCCTAGACTGTTTGTTCAAATTCTTCTCATGCTTTAAGACATAACCTAAATGCCATACCCTTATAGGAAGGCTTCTCCAGACCACTCACCCAGAGGCAGTGTTTGCCTCTTCTGAATTCCCATTGTACCTTATCCATACATGTCTTGTGGCACAATAAGCTTCAGTCTTAGAGTATAGCTTACTTTCTAAAATCTTGGTAACCAATATTTAGATATTGGTCTCAAAAGATAGGGTCTTTGTGATCTGAACAGCCTCAGGACCTTGGAGTTTATATGGGTTACATCACCACAGATTTGGACTTGCAGGGTTTGGCCTGAAACTTCCAGACAAATTCCATGGATGTAACCAGATGATTATTCAAAGGGGAGAAGTGCCATGACCCCATTTATTACCTCCCTCATCACAGAAGTCGTGACTGAGGGACCAGGTTTTCCTTGTTTTCTGAAAGAAACACAGAAAGCAAACTTTTACCACCTATAAAGATTTTGAGTGAGAAGTTCTATAGATGTTAACTTTTCCTTAATTGTAGCTTATCTTTTGAAATGGAGGAGCACCCAGATTTTTATAGAACTTAAAAACAGCCAATTGGCTGCCCGTAAGAAAGGAAAAGCTATTACTGATAATTTTTGGAATTGACCAAGGGTTTCTTCCATAATCTGTATTTGCATTTATATCACAGATATTTTCTCTCTATGTTGACCCCCTTTGCTCTTTTTAAATAAAGATATTCTGATCAGCAGTTTAAAGGATAGTATTATATTGTTCCGTGTTCATTTTTTCTTCCCTCTGTTTTTATTTGGATAAATGGCTGTAAGAAATAGAATTTTTTCTTCCTGCTATTCCTTTTCCCCCTTCCTTTCATTTATATCTAAATATGATATGTCTTTAATGTCCTGCATAGAGGAAACTTTTTGATGGGATGAAAATTACAACTTTGTGAAAAAGTAGATATCTACTATGATCGGTGTAATTTCTACTCTTTGGAAATAATTATTTCTAGTGGGTTTGAATGGGTTGTTTTTCCCCTTATTAAATGTTGACATTTAAGTCACCATCTTTGTCTCTTCTAATAAAACAGGTTTTTTAAAATCAAATAATTATAAAATTGTTTTAGTTTTGGAATCTTGAACCTATAAAAATAATCTTTAAGTAATATAACACAGTCTGAAAATTCTAATGTCTCGAATTGATGTCCATTTTATAATATGTTTGCCTTGTTTCCACAGCCGGATTAATTTATTCACAGCAGACTGGTTTTTTAAGAAATTTCCTTTTGCAGTCCCATTTTTTACTAGTAGTGCTAAGTTGTACTAATAACAGTAATAATAAGTACTGAGCCTTTTCATAGCCTCCCCATCTGAGATAGATAGATATTCCGTTTCATAAATGAAGTTCAGAGAGGTTAACATTTACCTAAAGTCATAGGTAAGCATTCTTGTAGACATCATGATATTTTACCCTGAATATTTCAGTTTGAAACTTCTGAAAATAAGAATATTTTACATACCCACAAGACAAAAAAACTAATAATTCCCTAATTTCACCTCATTGTCAGCCATTTTTAAATGTCCTATAAATGTTTTTGTACTTAAAAAAAAAAAAAAAAAAACTAGGATCTGATCAGGATTCATATGTTATCGGCTGGGCGCAGTGGCTCACAGCTGTTATCCCAGCACATTGGGAAGCTAAGGTGGGTGGATCACTCGAGGTCAGCACTTCGAGACCAGCCTGGCCAACATGGTGAAACCCCGTCTCTACTAAAAATACAAAAAGTAGCCAAGCGTGGTGGTGCATGCCTGTAACCCCAGCTACTTGGGAGGCTGAGGTGGGAGAATCACTTGAACTTGGGAGGCGGAGGTTGCAGTGAGCCAAGATCATGCCACTGCACTCCAGCCTGGGAATGAGACTCGTCTTAAAAAAAAAAAAAAAAAAATTACCTGGAATTATTATATCTGTCTTGTGTTTTTTAAAATCTAAAATACATAATCCCTTTACCTTTTGGGAGGGGTGGAGTGTACTAATTGTTCTTATCTGATCATTCCTTCTGCATTTGTTAAGTGTCTTATTTTTAGCAGGAGTGGAGGTAAAGTAAAACTTCCTTTCAACTGGGTGCTAAATAATATGCGATGAATGAATAGATTCATTTGCTAGCTAATCACGAAAGCAGTACTTATATATAAATTCTACAATTAAAGTACAGTCAGCCCTCTGTATCCATGGATTTGTATCCCCAAATTCAATCAACTGTGGATTGAAACCCAACCGTGGACGGTGAGGGATCAGATTTTCTTTGTTTTCTGAAAGAACTAAAACTATTAAATTTGTAGATGGTGGCAAACTTTCACCATTTGTAAAGATTTTGAGTGAAAACGTCTATAGATGTTAATGTTAATTCCTTAATTGTAGGTTATCTTTTAGAATAGGGAAGCCCCCAGATTTACATCTCGGGATTCAGCCAACTACGGACTGAAACCCAGCTGTGGATTAGGACTGTGAGGACTGTGATGGATACAGAGGGCTGATTGTACTGCCTCGTTTTGTATAAGGCCTCATTATATTCCTCATTGCGTATGTATCTGAGCATACACCGATTTTGGTATCCTCGAGTGGGGTCCTGGAACCCTTGTGGATATGGAGGGCCGACTGCTAAAGCTATGTTTAAAGAAAAAAAACTTTCAAGAAAAAGGCTGTACAAGACAAAATGTAATGATGCCCAACTTTGCAGTAAACAATATGTAGTCACAATATCGTAAACATTATTTGCTGATTTTTAGTTTTAGAATCAATCAACCTTGTAGCTTCACTGTAGTTACAAAAGGAATATAATAGTTATCAACTTTGATAGTAGAGTTTAGAAGGTAGAAGTATAAGGAGGAGAGAAGGAGGGAAGAATATAAAGTTCTGATGTCAGATAGATATTGTCTGTAGTTGATAAATAAGAAATATAGGGGTATAATTGTATTGATGATAGTTATAAAGAAGTTATGTAGAAGAACTAAAAACAGTGCTGTAATTACTATAATTTGGGGGAAAGGTGAGTAGCCTCCTTGCCTGTAATAGTAGGAAGTCAACACATTGTCTAAAATTTGGTATATTGAGAAATGATGATATATGCATATTATCTAGAGAAAAAAGGTAACCCCCAAAACGACTAAAAACAAAGAGTTTAAAAGCAGTTGCTATAGTGTGGGGATGGGGTAAAGGGGACTTGAGGAGACAGGACTATTGCTCTTATGTTATTTTTCTATATTTGATTTTTTAACCACATGCAAATATTTGATAATTACAAGTTCTAATTCTTTTTAATAGTAATAAAAACTTGAGTTACATTTTTTTTCTTTCAGACACGCTGTTCTTGCTTCTTATATCTGGTTTAATTCTGTATCTACAGTCTAGTAATTCCAGTTATGTGTAGGTCAAAGTCAGTATGCATTTGATTGACATAAGTTGAATTTAAAAAACCATATAAATATTGCTTTTCTTCCTTATTAACTTAAGGATCATCTAAATTCATACCAAGTTGTCTTTTATTAAATTAGGTAAATTGGAAAACTAAAGGTTATCTGAATTAGTGATCTGCATATTTAAGCATCTTAGGACAAAAATTGGCATATTTAAGGTTTTGTTTTTGCTTTCCTTTTAGTAGCTTTATTTTGAGGTATAATTTAAACAATAAAATTTACTAAGGGTACAGTGTGGTAAATTTTGGTTAATTGTATACAATCGTGTAACCTCTACCTTCGTCAAAATAGAGAATAATTTTATCACCTCATCCATTACAGATGTTCCTCAACTTACATTGGGGTTACATCCAGATAAACCCATTGTTGTAAATTGAAAATAATATGTTTTTTACTTAACAATATTTTCAACTTATGGGCTTATCCAGATATATCCCCCATAATAAATTGAGGAGCACACTGAAACTGTATTGCTTTCCCACATCGTAAAGTCAAAAAATCGTTAAGTCTAGCCCTCATAAGTCAGGGACCACCTGCTACTTGTGTTACAGTTCACCTCATCATTTGACCAGTTCTTGGCTTTTACAAATGATGCTCTGTGAATATTGGCATGCAAGTCTGTGTGTGGATGTGTTTTCATTTCTCTTAGATAAATATCTAAAAGTAGGATTGCTGGGTCATATGGTGAGTGTATGTTTAACTTGAAAGCGCCAAACTGCTTTCCAAAGTAGCTGTACAATTTTATATTCCCACCAGCAATATAGGAGAGTTTTAGTTGCTTCACATCCTCAGCAACAGTTGGTATTGTCCACCTTCAATTTAGTCATTCCAGTAGGTATGCAGTTTCTCATGGTTTGAATTTGTATTTTCCTAATGGCTAATTGAACATCTTTTAATATGCTTGTTGGCCATTTGCATATCTTCTTTTGTGAAGTATCTGTTCAAATATTTTGCCCACTTTTTATTGGGCTTTTTCTTATTTAGTTGTAAGAGTTATATATTCATGGATCAAGGTCCTTTCTCAGATGAATGTTTTTCAAATATTTTCTCCTAATCTATGGCTTATCATTTCATTTTCTTAACTGTCTTTCAAAGAGCAAAAGTCATTAATTTTATGAAGTCCATTTTATAACTTTTTTCTTATATAGATTTATACTGTTTGTGTCCTGTTTAAGAAATCTTTGCCCAACTCAGTGTCATAAAGATGTTCTCCTGTATTTTCATCTATAAATTTAATAGTTTTAGTCCTTAAGTTTAGGTTCATTTTCCTTTTCTCATAAATTTTTACATAGTGTGTGGGTCAAGGTTCACTTTTTTCCCTATTCAGACATCTACTTGTCTCAGTATACCTTTTTCCCTATTAATTAATCTAGCACCTGTGTCAAACATAAATTGACCATATAAGTGTTGTTCTATTTGTGGACTATCATTCCATTATTTCACGTGTCTGTCATTAGACCAATACCACGCTGTCTTGATTTATCTAACATATAGCAAGCCTTGAAATCAGGTAGTGTAAGACCTCCAACCTTGTTATATTTAAGGAGTGTTTTAGCTGTTCTTGGTCCATTTCTTGAAGTCTTCTTTCATTTCCCTTAAAATTCTCATGATAATGCAGTATATTGTAATTTGCAGCATTTAGGTGTTAGTCATTAAACTTAAATATTTTTAATACTATTGTAATAGATTTGGGGTTTTTAAATTTTTCTAATTATTTATAATTCCATATATTCTATAATTTATAATTTTAATTGTAATAATTTTCTGATATAGAGACACTCATTTGACTTTCGAATATTGACCTCATAGTCTGTGGCTTAATTTCACTTAATAGCTCTAATAGTTGTTTTGTAGATTTCTTGGAATTTTCTATGTATAGGATCATAGTATCTACAAATAAAGACAGAGTTTTTTCCTCCCTTCCGATCTTTACACTTTCCTTTTTTTTCATTACACTGACATTAACTTCCAGTACAGTGTTGAAGTGGTAAGAGCAGAAATCCTTGCCTTGTTACTGATCTGAGTTATAAAACAAAATCTTTCATCTTTGAGTTTTGTGTTACTTGTAGATTTTTGTAGATGTCTAATCAGGTTTAGGAAGTTCTCTTATACTTCTAGTTTGCTGAGGGCTTTTACCGTTAATGAATATTGGATTTTGTTAATTTTTTTGCAGTATTGAAATATGGCTTTCTCCATTGTTTTGTTAATACGATAAATTACATTGATTGATTCACTTGGTTATGATTATTATCTTTTTTTAATGTATTGCTGGGTTGAATTTCCTAAAATTTTGTATCTTTTTGAACATTAGAGAGATTAGTCTATACTTCTATTTTCTTGTTTTATGTTTGCCTTGTTTTATTTTTTTCTTTCAGAATTCACCGATGAAGCAACCTAGCTCCCAACTGGGAGGGAGTTTTTTGTGTGTTGGGAAGGAAGGCTTATAATTATGAATTTAATGTATATAATTGATATAACCATGTACACTTGAAAAGAATGTATTTTGCCATTGTTGAGTATAATGTTCTATAAGTGTCAGTTAAATCAAGGTTGATGATGTTGAGGTTGCCTGTGCCTCCACTTATTTTTTTCTAGTTATATTGGTTGCTGAGAGAGGGATGAAGAAACCAAGTTATACCTCTAGCAGCAGCTTTAGTAAAGTTACATTGCAAAGAGATATGCTTATAAGAATCGGAGGAATTTGTTACCATGTTTTATGGTCTACCACTGAGTTGATTTTACTGTTCTCTGTACTTTTGTATATATTGGAAATTTTCTGTAATAAAATCTTAAAAGCCAAACCCTCTCAGGTGATATTATATTCCAGGGAATGCATGTTGAAGCCACAGCATGCTTCACCATATACAGGAAAAATATTTAGGGTTTCTATTTATGTTTATTTTTTACATTGTCATTTTAAAAGTTCTATTTTGGCATATGTTTTATAGTGCCAGGCATATCCAATAGTCGTAAATAATTTTAAAATATAGATGCATACATATGGGATAGAATTATAGATTATATATTATTTTACTATTCTGGTTTTAAAATAGGAGTTTTACCCTAGTGGAAAATCAGTTTTGTTCCAAAAGTTATGTATCATTGGATGGTCTTGAACCTTATCTTTAATTTTATATTAAAATAACAATGTTTTTGTGAAATACTCATTTTAAAATGCTTTGTTTTGCCAGGCTTTTAATTAAGAGGTGTTTTTATATTCTGAAACTTCTGAATCATGTCAGAACTTAATTAAGGTGATAATTTTCATTTCAGGGAATGCTGAAATTATAATCTAAAATTAGGTCAGTGGTATGCAGGCTTAAAAGGAAACAAAAACCAGCTTTTAACAAACAAGTAAAAGAAACAGTGTCTTATGTTCTGTTCCCTGTATATACTTGAAATTAAGAGTATTTACTAATAATCAGTAAAAACTGGGGAGAAAGTGAGGTAGTGTAATATTGGCCCTAATTATTGCTACTGAAAACCTTATCTTTTTTTTTTTTTTTTTTTTTGCATCTGGAATGTTTACTTCAGGTGTCATTTGAATTAAGAAAAGCAAAGGGAAAGATATGATTTATAGATAGAAAATAAATTAAGAAACTAAATTACACTAATACCTTACACTAGCCTCAATTCACTTCCTAATCCTACCCCCTGAATCTCCATTCTACTTTTAAAAGCAGAGTAAATAACAAAAAAAAAAACCACATTCCAAATGCAGGTGTTAATTTTTAAACTTTACAGTACTCAGACTTACACTGTTTAGATTTTGTACCCATTTGCTATCATTAGCTTCCTGCAATTAGAAAAACTTACATTCTAAATTTCAGCTTTGGCAATCTGTATATTAAGAATATATTTATGTTCCTGGATTTGAGAGAATATGTTGTTAAGGGTTTTGTTAAAAGCCTTAATTGTGTACAGCACTTTACATTGTAAGGTGATTAATTGCTGTGTCATAAGGCAGGGATTGGACAAATGTCTTGGGAGATTTAAACACAAATTACGTGTTTTGGAAGGGCTTTGTGTTTTGTAAACCTTTAGGTAATTCAGAACTTGACCACATATCCCATTTCTTGAGCATAGTATGATTAAGATTTTCCTTAAAGTAACTTTACAAAATTTGTTAACACCCAAATTAAAGAGCAACTTCCAGTGAGGGTTCTTTTACCAGCCAATATCATTAGGTAGGAAAATTGAATTTCTGTCCAAGAGGGATTTATGTATTAAAGCAGTGCAGCCAGTGATATATTTGGATATTAGGGTATTTGGCAAACTCCCTCATGAGATATCCTTGAAGAATAGGACTTAAGAAATGTGGACTGGAGAATAATACAATTAGACTGATTTGTAATTGAGCGCCATAAACACTAATTGAATTCTTGTCAACAGCTGGGATGTAGCACACTGCCTGTTTTTTTTTTTTTAAATCAGTTGTTTGAATGAGGACAAATAGCATGATGATGATGTTGTTAATTCACAGATGATGTTAATCTGGAATCCACATTCCTGAAAATTGGATGGCAGGTTTATTTAGAAAACAAAATGATCTTGATGGGTTAGAATAGGACATCTCATTAACAATGTAACTTTTTTTTTTTTAAATAAAGATGGGGTCTCACTATGTTGCCCAGGTTGGTCTTGAACTCCTGGGCTCAAATGGTCCTCCCCTCAGCCCTCCTCAGTAGCTGCGATTACAGGTGTGCACCACCATCCCCACCACATAACTCTTTTTTTTTTTTCTGAGGTGGAGTCTCACTTTGTTGCCCGGGCTGTAGTGCAGTGGTGCCATCTCAGCTCACTCCAACCACTGCCTCCCAGGTTCATGCCATTCTCCTGCCTCAGCCTCCCGAGTAGCTGGGACTACAGGCACTGCCACCACGCCTGGCTAATTTTTTGTATTTTTAGTAGAGACGGGGTTTCACTGTGTTAGCCAGGATGGTCTTAATCTCCTGACCTTCTGATCCTCCCACCTCAGCCTCCCAAGTGCTGGGATTACAGGCGTGAACCACCGCGCCCGGTCGATAACTCTTAATAAAGTATAAATGTAAACTCTTTTCCTTTGCCTCTTCCCAAAAAAGAAACTTGAAGAATACACTGGCCAGGTGTGATGGCTCACACCTTTAATCCTAGCACTTTGGGAGGCTGAGGTGGGCGGATCACTTGAGCCCAGGAGTTTGAGACCAGCCTGGGCAACAGTGGTGAAACCCGATCTCTACACAAAAAATACAAAAATTTGCCAGGCATAGTGGTGCACGCCTGTAGTCCCAGCTGCTTGGCAGGCTGAGGTGAGAGAATCACTTGCGCCTGGGAGGTGGAGGTTGCAGTGAGCCAGGATTGTGCCACTGCATTCCAGCCTAGGTGACAGAGTGAGACCCTGTCTCAAAAAAAAGATACACCATACGAAATGGAGTTTCCAAAGCACATATAATGAATGACATAGATCATTTTCATTATATTTGAAAAAAGCAAGATTCAGAATTATATTCATGATTATAATTGTATTGACTACTATGTCTCAGTTTTGAGACAAATCTCAATTTTGTGTTAAATATATATTAGAAAATATATAGAATAGTTCTAGATTGTATAATTAGGAATGGTTTTCTTTTTATTTTGCCTTTCTGTTTATTTCCCAATTTTCTACAATGAGCATGGAGCAAGGAGTAATAATAAAACACATTGAAGATAAAGTGTATAATTTTTTTGATGATTTAAATGTATAGTCTAAGGATAGTTAATTTATATTGTTACAGTAAAGATTTTCTTCTTCCTTTATTTGTCTTTAATAATAGTCACCATGATAGAAAAGTCAGCATCAGCCATGGTGCTCTCTGCACATAACAGTCTGTTACTGTTTTCTTCCTCTGTTACTAGGAATCCATTGAATCAGTTTTCATTTTTTTCCCCTTTATCAAAGGTTGAATTAATAAAAGGAAATTTACAAAGTGTTGGACTTACACTTCGTCTTGTCCAGTCAACTGATGGGTATGCTGGGCACGTTATCATTGAAACTGTGGCTCCAAACTCGCCTGCTGCAATTGCAGATCTTCAGCGGGGAGATCGACTTATCGCCATTGGAGGTAATTATGCTAATATGCATTATACTTTACCTTTACAGATAAACTACAAAGCAGGTGTGAGGTTTTTCCTCTCTTCCTTTTTCCTTATTTCTATAATATGCATATGTTACTTTTATAATGGAAATAAAGTAATAAACTTTATTATAAATAAAAATTCAAAGGAGGCCTTCAAAATACATTTAGAACATACATGCCATTTTAGTTCTAGTGTATAAATCTTTAAAATACTTTGTTTAGACCACTTTTATATAACTACTCTAATCCTTCCCTTCCCACCTTCTACTACTGTATTTACTTTTTCTTGAATGTGAAAGTAAGGGCAAATAAACAGTTAGGTTATCTTTCTGTACGACTACCACCATTGCTACTCTGAACCTAAAATTGGTAGTATTAGTACTACTGCCCCCATCACTTAGCACTAGATGATGAGCAGGAGAAGAACCAACATTCCTTTTCCAGGAGAGCACATCTGAACTGTCCTGGTGATCCTGTGTCATCTAAATGGCCAGCTATTTGTTAGAATGTTGTTGCTCAGAATTCAGCCCAAATCACTGGTGGAAAAATGTGTCACTTACATGCCTTCCTATGACTTGGATTGTTAACAGTAAAAACTCTCTGAAGATAGCAGATTATTTGCTTGTATATAAATGTCTAAGCAGTAGGACTCACTATGCACAGCAGTGGGGGGAAAGTCCAAACCTTTTCAACCTTTGTAGTACCTGTCCCATCTATTCTAGGCTTGTTGAGAGATTTCTTGAACATATGGTTGGTCACAGTTGATCTGAAAAGGGCAATATGACATTTTCTTTCACAGCTTAGACAATAAATAAGTTAGAACAGTTCCCAAATCACGGTGCAGTTGTCCTTGGTTACATGTCAAAGAAACTCTGCCTTTGATTCAAATCCATCTTGACAATAAAATAATGAAAATTATTTAGTTGCATACCTGGGAGCCCAATTAAGTTAATATTTTCACATGGGAATCTCTCTGATCATGGCATAAGCAGTGCTTCTCAGACTTTCCCATGTATGCCAGTCACCCAGACCTGATGTTAAAATGTGCATTCTGAATCAGGAGACCTGTAGTGGGGCCCAAGATTCTTCATTTCTCACAGACTCCTCCCAAATGATGATGCTCATGCATAAACACTTAGGGAGGCATAAAATAGACGTCATTCATTATATTAATATCATTTAATATTTTGGTTTTAGCTACAGGATAAAATTAATTTTTTCGGTCTTTTTTGGGGGTTGTGTTTCAATTACACAAGTAGTAAATACCTATTATCAAAAATAAATTAATTAACCTAAGCGATATAAATGTATACAGAGTGAAAAAACAAAAGTCATCCCTTGACATCTAACATTTGTTAATTACAATAACAATAGGCCGGGCTCAGTGGCTCATGCCTGTAATCCCAGCACTTTGGGAGGCCGAGGCGGGCGGATCACCTGAGGTCAGGAGTTCGAGACCAGCCTGGACAACATGGTGAAACCCGTCTCTACTGAAAATACAAAAATTAGCTGGGCGTGGTGGCAGGTGCCTGTAATCCCAGCTACTCAGGAGGCTGAGGCAGGAGAATTGCTTGAACCTGGGAGGCAGAGGTTGCAGTAAGCTAAGATCATACCATTGCACTCCAGCCTGGGCAACAAGAGTGAAACTCCATCTCAAATAATAACAATAATATTTATTAAGATGAAGGGCAGATACAATACACATTCATTGTTTAAAAAAAAAAAAAAACCTTGGAACATAACAGAAAAGCTTTTGTGTATCTCTTTTTTTGTTTTTTTGTTTGTTTTTTTCTGTACATAAATATATGCCTTTCCCAATTTTTATTTAGGAAACAAAAATTTCTAAACTATGCATTTTTGTAATACTCTTTATTTCTTTTAGCGTGTTGTAAACTTTGCCCATGTCAACAGATATTTTTCAAAACATTTTTATATAGCTTTGATTCATTTATATGGGTATATAATTGGTGATAGTTGAAATAAGATTGGCAAAATAATATATTTGAAGCTCAAGATGGAATTCATTTTACTGTTTCCTCAGCTTTTGAGTGTGTTTGAAATATTCCAAAAGAAAAATCCAAACTTGAATGGTGTATTCCTGAGAGAGAGTTGCAATGGCCATCTCCACGAAACACCTGATGACTGAGGAATAGATGAGACGAGGGCAGATTTTTAGTCATAAAAAATGAGTTAAGATTGAGTTGAAGTTTTTGCCTACTGTAGGTCATTAGATGGACTAATTTTTCATTTATGCAAAATGAAGACACACTATGTCTCAGCAAAACTATAATTTTGCTGAGACATAGTGTGGTTAGAAGGACGTAGTAGAACTTAAGGCTAGATAAATAATGAAGCACCGTATCAGAAAGCTCTGAATTTCCATGTGATAAGTTTGTAGGCTAAAGGGGCAAAAGCTTTAGGAAAATTTTGTAGCAATATGTTTGGTGTTTAAAGTAGGGAAGGTTTGAGTGAGAGATTGCAGTTAAGGGCTGTTTATTACTAAAGTGAAGGCCAGTTATCAGGAGGATCTGAACAGGGAAGGAAAATGGGCTGAAATCACAAGTTTGAGTTGACAACTGAATGTTTCTAGGGAGTCAAATATCCCTAGGATTCAAATTGAGTTAACTGGGAGTGGCAAGTTGATTGATAGTAGTGAGGACAGAGAGACAGTCAAAGAAAGGTTTTAGCTCTGCTGAATATTTAGTCCCAAAGGAATGTCCAGGTGGTGATGTCCAGTAGTTGGGAATGTAGAACTAAAGTAAAGAAGAAGGGAAAGCAAAGAAAAAGTTGATAGTTTTTGAAACTACTGGAGTGGCTGTAATTTACCAGGGAGAGAGCAAAAAAGGGTGAGAGAACTAGTGGCAAACTTTGGTAACAGTTGCATGTAAGGTGCAGGTGGTATAGGTGGAGAAAAAGAAGCTAGAGGAGAGGTGATTAGAACCAATTGTGTAAAGTGTTGTGGAAACTAAGAAAAAGAAAAATTTTAAAGAAAAGGAAGAAAAAGTATAAGGATAATTGATAGAGCAAAGTCAGGAAGGAGATAGGAGGATTGGATCGAAAGTAAGTATACAAATAGAGGGATACTTTCTCCTCTGAAGTAAGATAATACTAAAAATGATTGGTAGGGAGAAAAGGTAGCTTCATATTGATCTTTTTGGCAAATAAGGTGATACCATGCACAGAGTAAAAGAGAGTAGGGAGAGTAGACTTTAGGGAAACAGGAAAGGTTTGCAGCTGATGTTTGAGAGACTTACTTAGTTGTTTAGAAAGCAATCAAAAGAATGCTAAGCAGCCCTGAACACCTTGCCAAAGATGGATGGCTAACTTGATGCTAGATCCAAGCGGCAAGCTCAAGAGCAGGAAAGGGCAATAGTGGGGCTAGTAAAGATGGGGATCAAAAAACATGAGGATGAGAAAATAAAATATTGGTAAGAACATCATTGTAATCTTGAGACACAGGGTTGGATAGAAGAGCAAGTGGTATCAGGAGACCAACAGGACCCTGAGAAGAAAAGAGGAATGATTGGGCCGGGAAGTTGCCTAAAAGTAGTGAGCAGACAGGATTGTAAGAGGTGAAAAATAGGAGCATGTGATCAGAGAGTAATTGAAAATGAAAGATCTTTGATGTGGACAAGTTCCAAGTGATGACCGAGTCTAAAGCCTGATCTTCCCAGACAGCTGAAGTAAGAGAGGACACAGGTTGATGAACCCTGAAGTCAAGTTATGAGAAAGGGGTGGTGTTACTTAGATTTATTTAGGATGGCCCTAAGATCTTTGGAAAACAAAGAGCCTTCTCATTCTTTCTCTAAGTTCTACATAAAGGAATAGCTTGGGCAAGTGCTGTTTTAGAGAGTGTGGGAAGAGTGACAGGAAACAAGTAGCAGCTTTGAGTGCTAACACACCTAGAATATCTATAGAAGCATACACTAGAAGCTACTAAGGTCAGGGAAGGGACAGTATGGCTGGGAGGCAGAGGTAGAAAGAACATTTTTTACTATACGTCTTTTTATACTTTTTGAATTTTAAACTACGTGTAATAATTAAAAAATAAGAAAAATAAAAACACGTAGATATTACAGATGCAGATAGTAACCAGCTTGTTTAACTTTAAAGCAGTTTATCCCTTACTTGTTCTTTCTGGTTTTGAAAAAGATGAATGTGATGGGTACGGTTGATAAAAAGAATCTGTAAAAGTATGTTATTCATAGTATAGTATTTTGCTACATTATTTTCAAGCACTGGTCTCTTAATTTGAATCTTTCATCATATGTCTTGTAATCCCTGGAGTATTTTAGAATTTCCTTCAGTGGAATCACAGCTTTCCCTCACTCTAAGTCTGATTTAGCCATTAATAGAATCCTTTAAATAGATCTCCCTCTGTTAACTTCTTCGGTTCAAACTGAGAGATGTCATCTAACCTAGGAAGAGATAGAAAGCAATTAGGAGTTAGCATTCTCGCACTCTTTTAGGGATCCTGTGTCCTCGTCTGGTTTGAAAAGATAAACATCTCCAGGATATCAGCACATTCAGGGTTTGAGAATTAGCACACTGATTCATCCAAAAGCCAAATAAAATGTTGCTGAGATTTTCCTATTATTCTTCTATTAGTTAAATAACCAGAGGTAATGACAATTATATATATTTAATTAAATATATTTAACAAATGTAGTAATTTCTATTGCAATAATTTACATGTTTTCCCTTTTAAAATCTTAAACCAGGTGTGAAAATCACATCAACACTGCAAGTGTTGAAGCTTATCAAGCAGGCTGGTGACCGAGTCCTGGTGTACTATGAAAGGCCTGTTGGCCAGAGTAATCAAGGTGCAGTGCTGCCAGATAACTTTGGCCAGTTGGAAGAAAACTTTTTGTCAAGCTCATGCCAATCGAGTTATGAAGAGGAAGCTGCTGGGTTAACAGTAGATACTGAAAGTAGAGAGCTGGATTCTGAATTTGAAGACTTGGCAAGTGATGTCAGAGCACAAAATGAGTTCAAAGATGAGGCACAATCATTAAGTCACAGTCCCAAACGTGCTCCAACAACACTTTCTATTAAACCCCTTGGAGCTATATCACCAGTTTTAAACCGTAAATTAGCTGTAGGAAGTCACCCACTACCACCAAAAATTCAGTCCAAAGATGGAAATAAACCTCCACCCCTAAAAACTTCTGAGATAACAGACCCAGCACAAGTGTCAAAACCAACCCAAGGATCTGCTTTCAAACCACCTGTGCCACCACGACCACAAGTGAAAGTTCCTTTGCCTTCCGCTGATGCTCCAAATCAGGCAGAACCAGATGTTCTCGTTGAAAAGCCAGAGAAGGTGCCACCGCCTCCTCTTGTAGATAAATCTGCTGAAAAGCAAGCAAAAAATGTGGATCCCGTAGACGATGCAGCTGCATCTAAGCAATTTTTAGCAAAGCAAGAAGTGGCCAAAGATGTCATTTCAGAAACTTCCTGCCCTACTAAGGACAGTTCGGACGACCGTCAAACATGGGAATCATCAGAAATTCTTTATCGTAATAAGCTAGGAAAATGGACAAGAACCAGAGCATCCTGTTTGTTTGACATAGAAGCCTGTCACAGGTACTTAAACATTGCATTGTGGTGCAGGGATCCTTTTAAGTTGGGAGGTCTCATCTGTTTGGGGCATGTTAGTTTAAAACTTGAAGATGTGGCTTTAGGATGCCTAGCTACATCAAACATGGAATACCTTTCCAAATTGAGACTGGAAGCCCCCTCACCTAAGGCTATAGTCACTAGAACCGCACTACGCAATCTGAGTATGCAAAAGGGATTCAATGACAAATTTTGCTATGGTGACATTACTATTCACTTCAAATATTTGAAAGAAGGAGAATCAGACCACCATGTAGTTACTAACGTAGAAAAAGAGAAAGAACCCCATTTGGTTGAAGAAGTTTCTGTTCTCCCTAAAGAGGAGCAATTTGTTGGACAGATGGGTTTAACAGAAAACAAACACAGTTTCCAGGATACTCAGTTCCAGAACCCAACATGGTGTGACTACTGTAAGAAAAAAGTTTGGACTAAAGCAGCTTCCCAGTGTATGTTTTGTGCTTATGTTTGCCATAAAAAATGTCAAGAAAAGTGTCTAGCTGAGACTTCTGTTTGTGGAGCAACTGATAGGCGAATAGACAGGACACTGAAAAACCTTAGGCTGGAAGGACAGGAAACCCTCTTAGGCCTGCCTCCTCGTGTTGATGCTGAAGCTAGCAAGTCAGTCAATAAAACAACAGGTTTGACAAGGCATATTATCAATACTAGTTCTCGTTTATTAAATTTGCGTCAAGTCTCTAAAACTCGCCTTTCCGAACCAGGAACCGATCTCGTAGAACCTTCACCAAAACACACACCCAACACGTCAGACAACGAAGGCAGTGACACGGAGGTCTGTGGTCCAAACAGTCCTTCTAAACGGGGAAACAGCACAGGAATAAAGTTAGTGAGAAAAGAGGGTGGTCTGGATGACAGTGTTTTCATTGCAGTTAAAGAAATTGGTCGTGATCTGTACAGGGGCTTGCCTACAGAGGAAAGGATCCAGAAACTAGAGTTCATGTTGGATAAGCTACAGAATGAAATTGATCAGGAGTTGGAACACAATAATTCCCTTGTTAGAGAAGAAAAAGAGACAACTGATACAAGGAAAAAATCACTTCTTTCTGCTGCCTTAGCTAAATCAGGTGAAAGGCTACAAGCTCTAACACTTCTTATGATCCACTACAGAGCAGGCATTGAAGATATAGAAACTTTAGAAAGTCTGTCTTTAGACCAGCACTCCAAAAAAATAAGCAAGTACACAGATGATACAGAAGAAGACCTTGATAATGAAATAAGCCAACTAATAGACTCTCAGCCATTCAGCAGCATATCAGATGACTTATTTGGCCCATCCGAGTCTGTGTAGCAGACAGGTCTATTTAAACTTTCAAATGAATGGGGTAAAGTTGCATCTAAAGTACCACAGATACAACCATGTTTAAATCCTCTTATGCACTCTGGCCTGCTTCTCCAGTTACTTGCTTGTGTAAGAACAAAAATGAGAAAGGTTGTTTTCCAGTAAAAACATGACCAGCTTACTAATTGGTTGTTTTGGATTGCATTTATAGCTATGCTTTTTTGGGTTTATACTGGGAATTTATTTTTACTAAATTATTTAACTTTTCTAATTATGTAATTATGTAAGCTAACTTTTCATGTTTATGTATGTATGGTGTCCCCTTGTGTTATTTTCCTTCCTCTTGGTTTTTTAATTAGTGTTAAATAGAATACTGTCTAGATTCTTAAAATATTTTCATTTCCATCATGGTTATAACAAATTTGCTGCATGCCCAAATTGACAACAGCAGTCACTGAGGGAACAGGTTTTGAATCTTTCTTTTGTGTTATGAAGTTTATCGTCTCTACTTGCTTGAGATTTTTGTTATTTTGGGGGTTTGGGGGTGCTTTTTGTTTTGTTTTTGCCAAATGTAACATGAAAGCAGATGCTGCAGCTTTAGTCTGTTATGCTGATTTAGTAAAAAAAATTTTTTTACATATATTGCTTGCTTTCGATGCTTCTGTGAAATTTTTTTCTAAAGCTTTTGTGCAGCTGTATGGTAAAAATATGGTGATTAATTTGAAGAGCTTACATTGAAAGACAATGTAATAGGAAATAAATGTAGAATGCAGTTGGTCAAGAACTTTGTAGAGAGGATAACAGGACTTAATTACTGAAAAACAGTAACATAGCATTTTGAAATACAATCTTTTAAAATATTGATGCTTTCCTTTTAAATGGAAATTTAAATTTTATGATTAAAAGTTTAAACATTTATTATAATTTTCTTCATCAGTTCTCCCATAGGAAATAAAGCATGTGAAAGGGTATTTAAAGTTTTGGAGGACTCTTTAAAATGACTGTGTTGATAACTAGTTTGGGCTGGTTTTGTTTTAGAAACATTTTCATGTAGGAGTATTCTGTGAAGGAAAGGAATCATGCAAAATATACTTATTGCTTTGGCGTCTTACAGTTGTAAAGGAATACTTCTGTAGTAAGTATTCATTAAGAAAAGAATGACAAAAATAGACAGTATTCATACATAGGAATTGGGACCAGTTCTCTGAAAATGAAGATATACTCACACTGGGTCCATTTTACGGATACCAGTAACACATGACTGAGGGAAAACAAGTAAGCTTGACTGTTGTTGGGGTACCTTAACAGTTTCAGTCTGTTATATACCTATAAAATAGACAAGTATATGTTTGTCCCTTTGTAGGTAACTGCTATGATGATTGCTATATAGTGAAACTGACATGAGTTTAAAACTAGATGGAGCAGCTTTTATTGCTGGCAGGAAAAAGCATGATGTAATATTAAGGATTGGGGCCCAGGTCTAGAGTCCAGGACTCCATAAAAGTTTAAGTTCAAGCGTTTCCATTAATGAACTGTGTAAGCATAGGCAGTTACAAGAGGACCCATCTCTAAAATGGGAATAATAATACTTTACCTCCCTCACAGTATTGTTGTGAGGGAAACAATAGCATAACTGCAAAAGTGCTTTGAACAGTAAAAAGATATACAAGTAAAAGGCATTATTTATGTGAGTGAGAAAGACATTTTTGAGGGCAGAAAAGTTATTCCACTTTAAAAATCAATAGCCAAGTCTCATGCCTTTTGTTACTTTAGTAAGCGAAAATTTCAGGTACTAAATACCTTTCTTAGCCAAAACAAAAACATCTCAGTATACTTCATTACTTATTTAAGCGTGATCTCTTTTTTTTTCTTTTTTTTGAGACAGAGTCTCGCTGTCTCCCAGGCTGGAGTGCAGTGGTGTGATCTCGGCTCACTGCAAGCTCCGCCTCCCAGGTTCACCCCATTCTCCTGCCTTAGCCTCCCAAGTAGCTGGGACTACAGGCACGGCTAATTTTTTGTATTTTTAGTAGAGATGGGGTTTCACCATGTTAGCCAGGATGGTCTCGATCTCCTGACCTCGTGATCCACCCACCTCGGCCTCCCAAAGTGCTGGGATTACAGGCGTGAGCCACCGCGCCTGGCTGCGTGATCTTATTTTAAAAGAACACTGCTATAGAAGAATTTACACACCAAATTCCTGAAAGCTAAAGTATTGTTCCATAACTTACACTTGAGGCAATCTGCTCAGTGTGTAACCACAATTGATTTTATGAAAAATAACTTACCATTGATAACCTGGAAGGTGGACTACTTGTAAGTAGCTGGTGTTTATTGGTTAAACCATGGAAGTTTTCATGATACCCAAGCATGTTGCTGAAACTGATGCATTTGAAAGAGCTGTTGAAATAATGCAGAACTTTGGTTTTATAAGAATCTACTCATGTTTTAAAAGTATTTAACTCTGTAGACCACAATTATAGGAAGCTCAGTAATGCTGCTAATGACATTTGTAAACTATATCTGTAATGTAGTGCAATATTTTTATATTTCACTGGGAGAGGCAGTAGAGACATCATAGTTGTACTTTAGTGCAAATGGGGGAACACTCCAAATAGCCTAGAGTATAGTAAGGTATAAAGCTTCAATGAAAAAAGCTGTATTATATTACATTACTGATGAAATCTTGCTGCCATGCTATGTATCAATAGCTAAAAAATAATAATAAAGACTACCACAGAAAACAAGAATATCTTCATTTAATGACATCTTTTAAAAAGGTGATTGCTGCATCTCTATGGAATTATCTTCTGGTATAATTTGGCCATGCAGAAAAGCATAACAAAGTCCACTTTTCCTAAACAAAATTGCTGTTTTGCAGACTGCCTCAAAACATTTTTTTACTATGGTTTCCTTATGTATTATCAAGTTTATGGGTTTTCTTGGCTATGTATTAGTAATTAGACTTTAAAATATATTTTCTACATTAGTATTAGCTGAATGAATGGTTTAGACAAACTGAGCAACATTTTAGCATTATTAGCAATCATAATAGGCTATATTTCTTCATATCAAGCCTTATATTCAATATCAGAAGTACTTGAAATAAGTGGCTATTTTGTGATGCTGGGAGGAGAAAACACAACCTAAAAATTTTGAGGGGTACTATCAAGTTCTAAATATATAGCTGAATTTTTTTAAAGCAATTTGGAAATATTTGGCTCTTACTAATAAGATAAATAATAAAATGTTAAGTCCCCTAAAAGTGAATAAATTTTAAATACCTACTTTTAAAAATACTGTCTTCTAAACTGACATAATTGCTTTTCTTACCAAAAAAAAAGAAGGAGAGGTTCCCCTAATTCCTTTTGGGCCATAGATCCCCTTTTAGGATCTGATTAAAGATGTGGACTTTCACCACAGGAAGATACCCATGGGCACACCATTCAAAATGTATCAGATTTCAAGGGTTTTACGAACTCCCCCGGGGTTAAGTCAAATGGGTGGATATTACAGCTGTTTTCATCAGATGGTTATTTGTTGACAACCATCAGGACAACAATGTTTATAGATGGAAGGATAACTTACTGGTTTTTTTCCACATTGAATGTGGCTAGTTACATATCTCAATTTAAAATAAATTGTGGAAAGCCAAAAAAGTATGGTCAAGCTAAACTGGGGTGGCTTTTACCTGATGCCTACAAGCACAGAAAAATAGTTTTTAATTAAATATCCACAGTCAAAATGATACCTTATGTATTTTATTCCAACAACATTTGGTTTATAAAGGAATACAAACAGGCACAAAACATGGTTCGGAAGATTTATTAAGTAAACTTGCTAAAATATGAACAGATGCACTTAGCAGTCAAACAGTTGAATATTCATTGCTACCTCATTAAAGTTTTTGTATCTGTATTACCAGGTACAAACATAAAAACCACCTCTATTCAAAAAATAAATGTTCAGAGAGCTGTATGTTCTTTGTTCTGGTACGTACATTTTAGAAAAACACCTCTTTTCAGTCTTGCTAACCAAGAATATTAGTCATAAAAGAACATAATTTTTTTCCCCAAGTACAACCTATCTTTTGCTCCCAAAACAGTTCTGAAGGTTTTATTTATATTTTATCTTATCCCGAGGGACCAACAGCAGGCATACCTTTGCCAGGCCTTCTTGCAGAAAGACACAGAGCCATAAAGGCAAAAATAAAATTGCAATAAAGTATATGGTATTGGGGCCAGGGAGAACCAGAAACCCTCAAAGAGAACCAATTTGTAGCACATTCTTTTTTAAGGCTCTACCCCTGTAGAAGTAAGAAACTAGCCTGCCTTTTTAGCCATATGAGAGTTTCCTCCAGAGCCATCTTCCAAAGTAGCAGACTTGGCCAAGTTGCCCAATGCCAAATAAGTGAGTTGGAAGTTTGTTTGCTTCAAACACACTGCACTTAGAAACCAGACTTGAAATAATCGAAGCCCCACAGAAAAGCTTCATGAAACGAAGTGTTACTTTCCTAGAGAATAAGAAAGTCACAAGATAGAGGAGTCTTTGTTCTAAAGTTCTTTGCTCCTTGATGTCGAAGTTAACACAAACACAATCTTAGCTTAACAAAACTAAGTAATTTTTGTTTATAGAACTGCAGGATTCACAAGTATTATTAGAGACATTCCACACTGCACACTCCAGTCATATCTCTTAACAAAATGACATAAATTGACAATGTTCACTAACAGTATTTGCTGTTACACTGAAAAGGCACATCAATGTTGTCATGCTTAGAAAAATACACGACACTGCACACTGGATGATATAGTTAGCACATACATTTTTAGATGTTCCATTTTTCTTTTCTGCCTGATCACTATTATTTTTACTTATTAACATATGATTCAAGACATAATTTCACTCCTCATTTTCATTTAAAATTTGTCTTCACATTGATGTGAACAACTTTCAGGAGTCTAAAAAATAGTCGTTTCAGACAACCTAAAATAAATATATTCCTAGAAAACACTTGGATGATCTGCAAACAGATCAAAGATATGTTCAGATATTGAAGTCAGAGCAGCTGTTTTTAGCCTCTTGTTTCCTTTTCTAAAACTTGAAGTAGATGGCGATTAACCTTATCATGTTTAAACAACCTTGACAGTATAAGGTACATGTATCCTCAATTTTCTTCACCCAGTAAGACAAGTATGCATCTTAAAGGGAAAGCTTTTAGTTCATAACAATATGTTTGGTTGCTTTTCTCTGCTTTCAGAACATTTACTGTTTTTCCCTTACTGGCTTTAGTGTTTGCTGCCAACCAAATAACATGTTAACATATAATTTACAACTCTCTCTAGGTAGTTGATTACATAGAAAACTAACGCCAGCTAAGATTTATGGATTCAAAAGATGACTGACACAAGTTCTTGTCCTCTACACTTGAGGGAACTAGCTCTTTAACGCATAAATATATTGATAGTAACTACAAGTTAAATAACATTCAGTGTCACTATATAACATGCTGTCTTACTTGATTCTGTTTTTCAGACTTCATTCTAGTTTCTCTTTGTTGGAAGAGTCTCAGAGATAATGTATGCTTTAATTTTAAACACTCATTACCAATATGATTTTTGCCCAAATGTTTGTTAATGTAAGTTAAAAAATTATATTTGGTTTGGATTCAAATATTTATAGATTTACACAATACCTATTTCATCAAAATATATTGTATGATATTTAATAAAATTAAATACATAAAATAAAGTTTCAACACTATTTATACAAACCCCTAGAAAAGCTTCTTTTTCTTTATAAGGCTGTTGGCAATCGACCATAACCATGGAAAAGAAATAATAACCTTTGGTTTTACTCTTTCACCAGGGATGGATGGTATGACTAAGACAGTTCTGGATGAGTCGTGTCACTGGAAACACTGTTTTATACAATTAAACACTTTGATGATTTTTGAGGGTCTCATCTCAGTCACTTTCAGATTCTTCATCATCACCTATCGGATATGACTGGATATTATTCTGAGTGTACATTTTTGTTTTAATAGGGCAGTTGTGATCCATGAGAATAGCCTAAAAGAGAGCAAAGTGCAAGTATATTAACTTCTTGTTTCATAAAGATAAGATAGTTTTAACCTACTGTTTTTAAGGATTATAAGTTTGAAAACTATGTAGTATTACTTGCTATTAACCAGTCATTTGGAGCAATTGCCAGACGCCTGACCTAAAAGACCTGTAGTTCTACACTCTAAAAATTCCAGGCAATTGGAGACAGAAGTGGTCTCTGTAGTATTTTCATTATACCTGTCAGGGGCCATAAGTCCACTCTGGGAACTTATACTCTATGAAGCAAGGGATAGGCAGGTTAGGTTTGTTATACTTAGAATCTTGGAATTGGGGTATGGGGATCCCGGAGATCACCCAGTCCAGCTTCTGTTTACAGACGTCATTGTGGCAACACACCTTGAAAGGATGTGCTCTCTCCTTAATGAGAGAAGCCCTCACATGTGAGAAATGTACCTAAGTCTGGACTACAACCCGTTCCATTGTTTGCATTCATGAATCTGGTTCTGGTATCTTTTTCTTTCTTTCTTTTTGAAATGAAGTCTTGCTTCATCACCCAGGCTGGAATCCAGTGTTGTGATCTTGGCTCACTGCAACCTCTACCTCCTGGGTTCAAGCAATCTTCCCACCTCAGCCTCCCAAGTAGCTGATATTACAGGTGTGCACCACCACTCGCAGCTTTTTTTGTATTTCTAGTAGAGATGGGGTTTCACCATGTTGGCCAAGCTGGTCTCAAACTCCTGACTTCAAGTGATCCCCCCTCCTCAGCCTCCCAAAGTGCTATGACTACAGACATGAGCCGCTGCACCAGTTCTGATATCTTCACAGGCTGCCCTTACAATCTTTTGTTGTTGTTTTGAGACAGTGTGTCACTCATGCCATAGTGCAGTGGTGCAATCTCGGCTCACTGCTGCTTCCCAGGCTCAAGCCATCTTCCCACCTCAGACTCCTGAGTAGCTGTGACTACATGCATATGCCACCAAGACTGGCTAATTTTTAATTTTTTAATTTTTTTTTTTTTTTGTAGAGATGAGATCTCACTATATTGCCTAGGTTGCTCAAACTCCTGGGCTCAAGTGATCTTCCTGCCTCAACCTCCCAAAGTGGTAGGATTACAGGTGCAAGTAACCATGCTTGGCCCCCAATCTTTTAAGACCATATTGTCATGGCCCCTTAGATTTTCTTCTTAGGCAAAACATGCTAGAGCTATTATTTTTTCACACATGTGATTTCCTGACCACCTGTCCCCAATCCTGGCTGTCCTCTAGCTAAAATATATGATTTTTTTAAAAATCCTCTTCTGATGAGCATGAAATTCTCATGCCCTCCTTTATTGTTACTGAAAATTTAAAAACTGTGACAAAAACGTGCTGCTCTGCTTTCAAATCAGATTGTCAAATAAGTATTTGCTTATATTTGATAACACAGCTGGCATTTATCATGCCAAGACCATGCTAAGCATTTTAGAAGCAATACATCACAATAACCCTCTGTGGGAGGTGAGAAAACAGGCACAGAGCAGTTAAAGAATTTGACCGAGGGATGTACAGCTAGGATGGGGCAGACAGGAGCTGCTTGCAGCACTCCATGGTAGTTAGACGAGCACAGAGGATGGCAAGGGGGCATCATGTGCAACTAAAATGAATTATCAGGTATGTCTTGAGTTTTTCGCCATGTGAACTACTCCCCCAATATTTTTTTTGCAGTTTGCAAATCTAAATAGATTAAAATGTATCTGATGTTGGCCTATTGCAACCCATCTTGTCTGTTAGCTATTACTCCCAGCTCTTGTCCCCAGAGAAGACTCCACTCAGTGCTTGACCCATTTATCATTTCCCAAGACATTCTCCAGTGATGTCTGTAACGTGTGAAGATAAGGACTTCCTTGACCCTCTGAGTTAGGCTGCCAGCTCAACCTGTCAGCTTCTAACTTAACTGTTTTTTATGCTGCTTGCCAAGTGAATTGATACTTGTATTCAATAAAGAGCTCAATTTTTAAAATAATGGCGGCACTAGAATTTGTACACCAGAACGTTCTCCCCATGTAACACAAAGGTTTAACCCCCCTAACAATAGAAGTCTCATCTCCCCCAGATTAATGATTCTCGAGGAAATGTAGGGGTGGAGAGATGGAGCAGGTTAAAAAATGAAATTTGAGGGCCCTGTCCTCATGTGACAACGGTGTCAACAAACTTTGAGAAACTGCCCTAGTTACATGGCATTATCTAAGACTATAGCACTGTCATCTGGCTGACAACAGCTGAAGGAACACCTATTAGGTGTTGCATCTCAGTGCCCTTAAGGTCCTATCCCAGCATCTTAGTTACCTCCCTGCACAGGCAAGGACAGGGACTCCAGGGTCCCAAGTGGAGTGCTCACTGCTGGTTCAGTGCCCAGGGAAAGCTATCCTGTAGAGGCGGGAGTTGAGGTAAACTTTGAAAGATGGAAAAGATTTGGACAGCAAGGGAGGTGGCAATTAGTAAAACATGAGTTATTTACCAAGCAGGACACTAAGTAAGCCAGCCTGGCCACCACAGAGGTCTGCTGAGGAGGCACAGTGAGATACCAGTTGGGACACCCAAATGGAATGCAGGGCATGAGGCCTCGATCCTTGCACAGCCCCCAGGCAGGCAGGTCACCTTATAAAGAATGGTCATCACTACCTTATTCCTAATCTTGGCTTATCCACATTAGACCTGAATGTAGGAATATGTCATCTTAAGCACCCCAGAACCTAGGACTGGGCACATGATATGAACGCAACAAAAAACTGCACTGCAGGAAAAGCAGTTCAGTCAGACTGATTATTTGGCATCATGCAGACTTAACTGACCAGCATTTGTTAATTCACCCAAACCATATTTATTAACAGCCTGTTTCAGATGAAGTTTTCCTCCTTTAAATGTTCTGTAGCCTTTAAAACCTAGCTCACTGGCTTCCAAACCTCTCTTGAAAGATTTATTGTGCAATAATTGTACTTTAAACAAAAAGTTATACACAATTAAATAAGCTAGGTGGCATGTAATGTTTTGAAAGTGCCATGAAGAAAGGCATGAACAACATAAGCAGGTCAGTCAGGTGCCCGGGGAACAAGTAGGGCGGCCACAGTGCAGGCAGGTAAATTAAACCTGCTCTCCACACACTGCTGTGGTGAGGAAGGTGTGTTCCACTCTCAACCGAAGAGAAAATCAATAGGAGGGGATTGGCATTTGAATTCAGAGCAAAGCCCTCTTACTGAGAGGTGAGCCCCAGCCCCTCCAAATGCCCCTTTCATGAGTTAGGATCTCCTAAGTGGTACAAACAGACAGACAAACATGGTGGACCAAATGAAAAGTAAAAGTAATACAAAGCTGGGGTAGTGAACCCATAAAAGCATTAAAAGATAAGAGTGCCAGTCTTCGAGATTTTGATAGGTACCGGGCCTTCTGAGTAGGAAAGTTTTATTCTCTTTAACATAACTAGAAAAGCAATGATGGTTTTGCACCCACTATTTAAATACCTGCAAAGGGACAAATTCTATAAACAACTTAGAATATGCAGAATGTGGTCTATCTCAGCAGCCTCCGGCCACCCCATCCTTGGGGCATCCTTGGATGCCCCACCCATGGCATCCAGAAAACAGAGATATTGCTGGAAGGGCTTTATGGAACAACTATCAGAGCCATCCAGGAAAAGAAAGCTGCAATCCTCAAACCACCTAATTTCTTGTCTTGGCAACAATTGGAAACTTCAAGAGTAAAATTAAGAAGCGTGCCTTGTCTTTAAAAATAATTCTTCAACCTGGAAAAAAAAATCCACAACACAGCTCTTCTCAACTGGGAATTTTGAGAGTGAAGCGCTACCATGTAACTGTCTTATAATACATTTTTCCTCAAATGGTAATGTTGATATTTCCGTATGTGCAGAGGGACTTGAGTAACAGTTTTTTTCCTCCACCTATACTGATGATGCTGATTATAAAAAACAGAAATCTGGTAAACCAAATGGAAGACAAACTCACATGCTCATAAAATAGTTCATGATTCTGTCACTTGTGATCCATGAAAACAGCATTATATCTTACAATATAAAACAGCTTAAGTCCAAACACCTTGTTATCAGGATGCTGTCTAATGGAAGAATGATTTGCTAAGGGTCGTATGCCTTCTGGCCCTCACATCCCCCAGCATTTGGCAACTGCTCATCCTGAACGCCAGCACTCATCTGCTCTGGGGTTTCTCAACTGCATGGTCATTGATTCTTCCTCCTCCCTCACACACTGCTGTCCTGCCTGCATGCCCCCTTATCATTAGGTGCTGTCGGCCGCCACCACTGGCTTCCTGCTCTGCTTGCACAATGAGTAGGCAGCAGCTGCTGGCCAACGCTCTCAAATGTCACCATTAGGCCAGTCAAATGGCATCTGATGTGATGCCTTCAATTATGGGCATCATTGATGGGCAGCAAGATGCACACCTTCTCAAGTTTTTAATGATTTATCTTGCTAGGTGCTTATTAAGGATTGTAACATCTTGCAGTGAAAGTGGCTTTCTGGAAACCTATAATTCTTACTGTTTGGCCTTTCAGGATCGTCTCTTCCACTTCCTTCAGCATTTTTTTAAAACATGAAGTATTCGTTTAAATTGGGAAAGAGGAGGGGTACTGAGGCCTGCCTTCTGCTAGTCCTTCTGCGGAACACAGTGGTGATTGGCTGGGCAAGCACATTCTCTGCTCAGCCTCTGACCTCATTCATTTTCCCAAGGCCACAGATAAGCCATCAGGCTGCCGTTCGCAAACGGACATCACAACAGCCACTGATGTTTGTCGGCTTGGCAAGGGGAGCCCATTCAGCAGCTTTGGGGTCTGTATAGCAAAAGGAAACTCTCACATCACAAAGGAAGAAAAATGGAGAAAATTCAGGTATTGCTGGACTGACGGGGAAGCCAGAGAGTTAGATAAGCAGGAAAGAGTGGGGTGATATTGGAAATAGGAACACACTTTTTGAGCTACAGGGCCAGTCACTCTGTTGGGATTCTTTCATTTAATCCTCACAACAATCCTATGAGGTAGACGTTATCATTTCTCCATGCAACAGAGGAGAAAACCAAGACTCATAAGCCTCTACATGGTGGGGCCAACTTGGTTCCCAGGCCCATGCTAGCCCTAACTATCTCCCAGGAGTCTTCAAACAGTTTCCTGGGCTACATGAGCATTTGTAGGTGATTTTATACACACACACAGACACACACAAACACACATATACACACATATATACTTTTTTTGGTCAAAAACATTGAGAGTAACCTCCATTCAGCCTTAAACTGTTATCATGGCAACAGAATGGCAGTTTGCATTTGTGCTGAGAATTTTCTGACTCCATTTGGGCAAGGCATTGGGCTAGGGTCAGCCAAGCAAAGACGCATCTGGAATTTACACACCCAAGCTGGAAAGCAGATGTCTCCTAAGAGAGGTCTGAGAAGGTGATGTGGTTTTCAGAGCTGGGGAAGCATCTAAGCAAGTGGAGGGAAGGACAAGGGGATGGCTTCTGTCTGAGTTATTTCCACAGCACCTTCCATACCTTTTCCATGAGTAAGACGGGCCATGCATTACTCAAAAGTATCTAGTTAAATCCTATTTAAAATAAAGGGCACAAGGCCAGTGCCCAGTGCTTGATATATTTTAAAATATGTGGAATGAATTAATGAATGTAAAAAAACACCCAAGACAAACACAGGCTGCACATAACCTTATTTTAAGGTTTGTCTTTAAATCTCCTTTTGGGGAAAAGCATCAAAGGGCAGTTCAGGAAATGCCAAAGCATTAAGATGCATTCAGTTCCACTGTCAGAAAGACCTTCTGATGTACTTCCAAGAGAACATTACAAACAAACCTCACATCTATTCAAACACAAAAATGCATGTCCTCTTGTTCACCTCATTCATCCTTAATCCAAGACACTCTCCTTTCACCTGGACAAGTACCTATCAGCATTTGCTGTTTTAAACACTGGCAACACCAGATAAGAAAGATGATCAGAAACACTGAGCTTCTCCTTGCTGGGTAAGGTAAATACCTTAGAAAGGTTAAAATGACTCATGCATTTCAAAATTCAAATTTTGAATCAATTAATTTGGACTTTTTCAAAAGAGGGATGCTTTATACTCTATATCTTGCCTATGGCTATAATTTTGGTCATAAAGTTATTAATTAAATCGTTCTATGTGTTCACATATACCCCAAAGTGCATATACAATGATTTTTCCATAAAAATCGTAGAATCATCTCTAAAATCCTACATACAGTAAAGACAAGACAGCAACTATTACTGAATGCTGTAAGGGTTATGAGAAAAGCAACAGCACCACAAATGGCTAACCTTGGGCATAAGTACAGGAGGCAGAAAGATTGTGTCCAAGATTTTCAAGAACCATAGAAAATCAAATTGAATTATTCCAGGTTTATACTTGGTCGACAAAAGAGCAACACTGATGCTAATCTATGTACAAAAATAATTTCATTCTCCCAGTTTATAAACATAAGCTTGAAAGAAATAACTCTCACAGTAATAAAAAAATAAAAGAAGTAACTGCTCTATGTGGTACAAACTAAAAAGGAATTCTCACCATTTACATTTGGAGGCTTTAGAATGAAACCATGAGGAAGTTATCAGGAAGGCCATGCTAAAATTATCAAGAAATGCTCACTGCATCCTAAATTTTTCTTACCATTTTTTCTTCTTTGGCAGGTGGACTTCGAAGAAAAAAGCAGAGAGGGGCAAAAAGAATATCAATTATCCCAATAATTGTCATGAGCCATGGAAATCCAATTGCCTTTGCAATAGCACCACCAGCAGAAGGACCTTTCAGGAAACAGAGAATTAGATAAAGCTCTTTCCAAATGTCTTGTAGACTGAAAGATGCAAAGATTTAAATAATTTTAGTAGACGTTATCCATTGTGTATTGAGGTAAAAGGTTCTTATGAAAAGCCAATGTCCTTACCTATAGCATACCCCATACAAAATGCCACATCTGCAATGGCGTACACACTCCCATAGACGGACACGTGCCGCAGGTCTACGAGGTAGCCCATGATGGGCATCATTGATGAATCCACCATTCCTGAGGACAATCAGGGAACACAATGTATAGAAAACGGATGTAAACCCAAAATGGGCTGAATATCAGGGACTGTGTCTTAAACTCACGACCCTGCCAGCTCTTCCCCTTCTGTCATCACCACCTGCAAGTCTTGGGGTGATACTGATCTTTGAGTAGAAAGAATGAAGGAAGCCTTTTCTGACCCCCAGAGGAGGTCAGGTTCCCCTCGTATACAGTTGTTCTCTCACAGCATCATCTCAATTGTCATTCATTCTTCAATTCTTTGCTAAATGCCCAACTCTTCTGTTGGTTTTGTTCACCCATATCCCCAGCACTTGTACATATTAGGAAGCAGCAAGCAACATTTCAATGAAAGAAACTTTCCTCATGTGCCTGCCACTGACACATGTGGAGGGGAGGGCACCAACCTCTGAGTCCCTGCCAGTGTGTTCACAGACACTGGCTCACAGCAGCCAATCATGAGCATCCCCATTTTATAGATGAGGAAACCAATATTCAGAGAGGTGAGGCTTGACTACCCTCACTAAGCCAGGGAGTCTGAGCCAGGAACTCTGAACACACACCCTCTTTACGCTACCTGCTCCCCACTATTCAAAAGACGAGATTCTAATGCTGGTCGTGGTTGTTGCTGGGGTGTATGTCTGTATGTATATGTGTGTATGTGTGTATTTATGTGTATGTATGTATATGTATATATGTATCTGTGTATGTCTGTGTATATGTGTGTATGTGTATGTATTTATGTGTATTATGTATATGTATATATGTATCTGTATATGTATGTGTGTATGTGTGTTTGCATGTGTATGTGTCTATGTGTATGTGTAGTCCACCCTCTACAGGGGTGGACTGAGCACTTACTTTTATCATGATCAATTGGTATATTATAAATAAGAGACAAAAGTATACCATTCACTCAAAATAGTGACAGATTTTTTCCTAACATATTCTCATTCTTAACATTACAAAAGCCCATCTCCTTGCCCATGGGAATTCCTGCAGCACAGGCGGTCATCAACACATTAGTCTGCTTTGTCTGTACTAAAACCT
Source organism: Pongo abelii (assembly GCF_028885655.2). Classification (NCBI taxonomy): domain Eukaryota; kingdom Metazoa; phylum Chordata; class Mammalia; order Primates; family Hominidae; genus Pongo; species Pongo abelii. Next base: position 124,310,404 of record NC_071993.2, on the reverse strand, counting down.
CTTCAAAATATATATGTGAAGCCTTTGCCCCCACCCTCATGAGAAGACCTGCTCATAGGGAGGAGTCCACACAAATGAGCTCTGTGCAAGGGATTCCTGTTTGCCCAGCCCCAGCAGTGGAGCATCAGTTTCCTTCTGTAAATATCAGCTTTTAAAAAATACTGGTTTTCAGGAAATAAATGACTAGTGCATAGAAGCAGGTGTCTTTACACAGAGAATCGACAGGCTGTAATTTAGCTAAGCTGCCTGCAGCCTCCTTCCAAGATCCTAGAAATTTAGGTTGAGGAACTACAGTCTACCAGAGGAAGAAGAACCCTTCCTAGTGGAAAAGCAGTTTTAAATGTAGGCACAAGGTTCGTGTGACTTACCAATTGCAAAACCAACTCCAAAGTTCGGAGCTATGAGTCCATAAATGTTTTTTGCAAATGGAATCTGTAAGAGGAAATAAATGTTATGCTAAAATAACAAGAGATCCAACTCTAAATCATCTCGGAAAGTCTTGAACTTGTGTTTTCTCTGGGCGTGGTATGCCTGTTCCCTTCTGAAGAAAACAGGAGGACGGGTGGGGTTTGTGAAGAACCAGACCCTCCAAATCTTTAAAAGTCAAAGCTTGAAACGAGTTTTATGACCACCATGAAAAACTTGTCACCGGCATATGTGAAAGATCAGCCTAGTCCACCCTCAAGTTTTGACAAGAACAAGTAGGCCTCATGAGGGATGGATATTGGCCATTGGTAGAAGAGATTTTATTCTAGAAAAACATCTTGCTATTGTTTCAGGTTGGTTGTCCTGAAGTGTTTAAGACACTGTCAAGCTTAAGATGATGCAGGGGAAAAGTTAAACTGTGAAATAAAACATTTTAAATAATTTCTGACATAAAATGAAAATGCACTCCTTGGAAAGTCTTGTCCAAACATTTTTAAGATGATAAAAAATTAGAATAAAATGAAAGCTGTAATAAAATATCAACAAACTCAAACGTAAAATGTTTCTTGGTGATTCTTGCCCAAGGCGCAAGTTTTATTCACAGATTGTTCCCACTTGTCAAATGCCATCTTTTACTCACACATAAAATGCTGACTCCAACAATTATCATTCCCAGAAGAGCACAAAGCCACCTACCAAAAGAAAAAGCACCATCAAGAAATGATCATTTGATTTTTTTCTAGTCCAAATTTTCAATGGAAATCAAAACAATTACTTGTAACAGCGAAGGCAGAAACAACTTAGAATTTTTTGAAAGAACTACATTATTATAACAGAATGAGTGTTGTTTTCATATCATCTTACCTCCCCATTTTGTGTGCAAGTATCCCAAAAATATTGGTTCCAATGAGATAAGAGATACTAGCTGGCAAGAAAGCAACGCCTGTAAATTTATGAAAACGAGACCTTATCAGTGCTGATATCAGTCATATGTTAGAAAAACTAATAACTGTAGACACCACAATGTTGATGAGAGCAGATGAAATGAAGCCCCGGGGCCCACACCCCAGCAGCTAATATCCGGCGCCTGCCGGATCCAGTCTGGACCCACGTGGCTTATCCTCCACACAAAGCTGCTGAGACACTCCAGAAATGAAAGTCCTTTCTCTATCAACTGCTTCATCTTGCCTCCATCTCTGGCTGGTGGTGGGCTTCACACGTGGGCCGATACGAACAGCTCCTGCCTGGGAGCTCAGCACCTGCAACCTTATGTGTGATTTCATCCAACAGAAGTAAGACGCAGTCATTGAAAGAATTAGGGAACCGTGAGATAAGCAAAAAGAAAAAAGTTAAAATTACCCCAAACCCCATCCATTACTCAGATAATCACCACAGTTATTTTCCCCTGTAAGTTTATTTACATATATAAATATATTTATGTGTGTTTTGATTTACAAAAAAAAAAAGGATTATACTTTATCCTGCTTGTTTCAGTTAGCTTTATGAACATTTTTCTATGTCAGAAACATAAATGTCTGCCTGGTCATTTTTTGTGGTCAAGTCAGTTTTCTTTTTTTTTTTTTTTTTTTTTTGAGACGGAGTCTCGCTCTGTCACCCAGGCTGGAGTGCAGTGGCACGATCTTGGCTCACTGCAACCTCTGCCTCCCAGGTTCAAGTGATTCTCTTTCCTCAGCCTCCCAAGTAGCTGGGACGACAGGCACACACCACCACGCCTGGTTAATTTTTGTATTTTTAGTAGAAACTGAGTTTCAACATGTTGGCCAGGCTGGTCTCAAACTCCTGACCTCAGGTGATCCGCCTGCCTCAGCCTCCCAAAGTGCTGGGATTACAGGCGTGAGCCACCACGCCCGGCCTCCTATCCAAGTTTTATTGCTGCCCCCATAGAGGACACCTGCATCCCCCAGGTTCTCATGTGCCCAGGGTGATTTTCTGCTGGGGGTGGCAGCAGTGGCCTTGAACGTGTCCTCCACATTGAACAGAAAGGCCTAGCCATATCAGACCCAGCTTGGCTACAGGGGAATTGTCCACATCAGCTGTGTCTGGTCCTCATCCATTATTAGAACCACAGGACAATCTCTTTATGAGTGACTGCTTTTCAAACTCCTAGTGATTTTAGTATTTTTTCCTTGAAATCAGATATATCAGACTTGATTCCAAGCCTTGCCCACACATAGTAAAAGTTACTTTGTTCTCAATCAGAGGACTGCATAAGTGAGACACGCAGGTAGATATCAGATGACCAAGTGCCTGCTACACTCAAAATGCATGGGGCCTGGAGGTCCTTCTCATCCCGGCAGCTGGCCATACACTTACAGGCAAGTGTGATCTTGTCTCTTTAGGATAAAGCACGAATGTCTACCATCAAACCCAGAAACAGGCTGAGTCTTCCAACACAGCAGGGACTTCCAAATAAATGGCTCCATGAGCTAAATCCAAAACCAGATCATTCTAGACATGGGAGTTCTGGGAAACACTAATAAAGAGCAATCTCATTTCATTTTCCAGGGAATTATTTCTGTCATGCTTAGCAATATGTGGTGGTCAAATAATTGTTCAGTGTAATCTGATTGAGCAAACATTTACTGACAGCCACGTGCCCAGCACAGCACTGGCCTGCAGCAAAGACAATGACAACGTGACTCTTGTCCTGACGCAAGTGTTTTGAAGGAAAGGAGCAGATGACGTTTAAACTGTGACCTGGCCAAGTGAGGAACATAACAAAAACACAGGTGTCATGCTCTGGGGACCTGGAACTGCGTCTGGCCAAGCTCCGCAGAGCAGATGGTATATAAACCTGGCCTCAAAAGTTGTGTTGTAGGACTTCCTACCAGCTCTAGGGACTGTTAGTCCGGATAGTAAGATATCATGACAACCTTTCTCTCATGATAAGAATCCCCAAGGGCCAGGTAGGTATAAATGAATAAAACAAGCAAATTGCAAGCAAAAATAACAGTGCAGATACCATGATAAAGAACAACTGGCATTCAGCCTCAGTGTCAGAGAAAGAAAATGAAAAATGGAGTGAAGAGAGGTCTGTAGTGACCCAGAGAGCCCAGACTCCATCTAGAAGGCAGACGCCACTCTCTGTGGCCATTCACTCCCCTAAGGGACTGCAGTTCCAGTATTGGAAGATCCTGTTTGTTTGTTTTTTGAGGTGGAGTCTCAATAGAGGCAGAATGTCAGTGGCTTTGTTGCCCAGGCTGGAGTGCAATGGCACGATCTCGGCTTACTGCAACCTCTGCCTCTTGGGCTCAAGTGATCCACCTGCCTCAGCCTCCCAAAGTGCTAGGATTACAGGCATGAGCCACACACCCAGCCTCAGCAAGAATTCTTTCTAGGGCTTCTCCCGACTCAGTGAGAAAAGTGTTGGCTGGCACTGGCCTGCAACAGTGCCCTGGGCCATGGCAGGAACGCTCCCTTCTGCGGGGCAACACTCTTCATGTATCTCTGCTCACACCAGAAAGTTCACCAAAGGGAGATCTTCTACCACTCCTTGTGATTTTGGTACAATCTGGCTTCAGCCACGGCCTTGGCCAGCCAGTGAGGGAGGGGCTCTGGTCATCACGAAGCCTGCAGGGAGCTGAGCTGACTGTCCAGCCCCGGAAGCAAAGGTGGAAATGAGACCTTGGGTTTCCTCCAAGTTCAAGATGACCCCTCCCTGAAGGCCAAGGGCTCGGCCTAGAACCAGAATAGGGGCAATGGCCTGCCCTGTCCTATGGCAGGCTTAGGAAGATCCTGAGTCCTCGCACCCCAGAGCCACAGAAGGCTGGCAGTCCCTCTTGTCTTCTGGTACAGGCCCGTGTCCTACCCTCCATCCCACTTTGCATCCCCACAGCTCATTAAATACAAAGGGGCTAGAAGAACCAGAAGACAAGAGTGTGGCTCCATCCTTGTCTGGGGCCTGTTGACGAGGGCTTCAGATTCCCTTTGGGGGCTTGTAGGCCTCACCCCGAACTGTAAGTCCCTAAGTCTCAAGGTGTCCAGAGAGGCCATCTGACCTAGAACTCAGGTATAGAGAAAACACCATGAAATCATTCTTTCTCTACCCACTCAAGCCCAGGGCTTCCCCTCAAGTGGCAGATGAGGAATTTGGGGGCAGGCTGGCAAGGGAGCCACGTGGAAGATGGGTGGGCTGCCATCTTTACCACCCCTAAAAAATGTGGCCAAAAACAATGCCTTCAGCAAGAGCAATCCTGTGTCACCCATGCAGCTAATAAGTTTGTTTGCCCTAACTTAAAATATCATAGTCTTTCTCCAGAAACAGTGAGGGGAAGCATAAAGGCAGAACAGCCTCCCTTTCACCCTGGACTGGAGCAAGCTCAGAGAAGATTCCTGAACACAAGAGGCTGGGCTGCAGGGGCAGCTCCCCGCCCTCAGCACTGGGTCCTCTGCACTGCGTCACTCACAGTACCCCATCCCCAGGGTCAGGGAGCCATGGGCTGAAAGCTACAGAGAACTAGGGAAGGTGGGGTATTTCCCCTCCTGCTGGTGCTGACACAGGAGGCAGGTAGAGAAATCCGATTCTCTTGAAGACAGACATGTCTATCTCTGGGGCAAATGAAAGGAGGAACCTCGGTGGTGGAAATGTGCAGCAAGCTGGTTGAGTGAACGTCTGGCGCCGGTGATAAGCCCCACACAGCAATCTGATGAGATCCAGGCAGCCTGCGCTCTGCTATCTGCCCCTGATGGCCCACGGCTTCTGGCTGACTTTAAAGACTTTATAAAGAAAGCCTCAGGCTTTGTCTGAAGAGGATGAGCACAAAACATCTTAAGTGTCCTGCACATGGCCAGGACACATTCAGAGGATGAGAGTTCAGCTAGGCGGCCTAGAGACCCAGTTCACACCTGTAATCCCAACACTTTGAGAGGCTGAGGCAGGAGGACAGCTTGAGCCCAGGAGGTCGAGGCTACAGTGAGCCATGATTATACCAGTGCACTCCAGCCTGGGTGACAGGATGAGACCCTGTCTCTAAAAATAAATAAACAAATAAGAGCTTCTCAGCTTAGGAGTGCATGCAACATCAACATAGCAGCTCAACTCAGCAGTGCACACCCCACTTGGACAGCGGGTGCCTCCTGAAAACACCGAGAGACCCACATCACCTCAAGGATGAGAGGGAAGAAGAGCTGGGAAACAGCCTCTCCAGCATCAGCAGTGGGTATGAGCAACAAGGCCGGAGGGTGTCTTCTCATCTGCTGTTCGCTGACTCGGTGTCAGATCCAACTCCAACCCTCCTGCCAAGCGGCATGCCTCTTTAGGAGCTCTGAAGGTCTTTGGGCTTCCTCTTTAATCTTGGCTGCTAGGGAGTTCAGAGCTAAATTTTCTGCCTAAGAAACATTCTTGTTTAGTTCCAAGAATCCTTCCTCCTTCACTGAATACCTCTTTTGATGTCAGGCTTGGTTTGGGTTTTGTTTTATGACACAATTCACAAGGTTTAAAATTCACCCTTTGGGCCAGATGCAGTGGCTCATGCCTGTAATCCCAGCACTTTGGGAGGCCGAGGCAGGTGGATCACGAAGTCAGGAGTTCAAGACCAGCCTGGCCAAGATGGTGAAACCCCGTCTCTACTAAAAATACAAAATTTGCCAGGTGCAGTGGTAGGCACCTGTAATCGCAGCTACTCGGGAGGCTGAGGCAGGAGAATTGCTTGAACCTGAGTGGCAGATGTTGCAGTGAGCTGAGATAGCGCCACTGCACTCCAGCCTGGGCAATAGACTGAGACTCTGTCTCAAAAAAAAAAAAAAAATTCACCCTTTGACAGTGCATGGTTCAGTGATGTTGTGTATTCACAGAGTTGTGCAACCATCATCACCATCTGATTACAGAACATTGTCACCATCCCACAAAGAAACCTCACACCCCATTAGCAGTTTCCCTCCATCCTCACCCCCTCTCCCCTGGCCATTTGGGACTTTTTAGGTATTGTTCGATGAGAGAGCATAGCAACTTAATGCAGATCCCAAAGACACTGGTACTCAGTCCAGGCCAACTGCAAGGAGGCAGGCAGAACAGGGAAAGTCTAAGCCAGGGGTCAGCTTCTGGCAAGACACCTCCCTTCCCCAGGGCTGGATGCCTGTGAGAGACTAAGGTTACCTGAAGAAAGGTTGGGGACACTGAAAATGTCTGCTTGATTCAGAACTGAGAGTCTCCATCTGAAGCTATCCACATGTACCTTGAAAGAACTATAAAAAGAACATAAATCTCTAGGAAGGACCGTTGATAAATTCTTAAAGAAAAAGGTGTGTGGGGGAGGACTAACCTTCCAGATATGCAACCGCATTCTAAAGCTACAGTAACTAAACAGGAATGGCAAGTGGATCAATGGGATGAAAGAGGGAATCCAGAAAGAGAGCCAAGAACTTGTGGTCCTTGAGAAAATGATGAGGATGGGAAGAATCAAATCCACTACTTCAGAAATGGTCCTAGGACAACTGGCTGGCCATACAGGGAACAAAGTTACTAGGTTCCTACACATGCCTTGGGACAAAATAAATTCCATCCATATAGCTTCAAGATTTTAATGTAAAAAACAAATAAAAAATGTATTAAGGGAAAACACAGGTGATTAAAAAAATAATCTTGGCATGGGAAAGGCCTTTCTGGGCTTGACTTGATATGACAATGACATTAAAGGGAAGCCTGCTAAACCTGACTGTGGCATTTTAAATATTTGAGTGGCTAAAAAAAAATCCATTGAAGAAAAATCCATAAAGTCAAAAGACATAGAACAATATGAGGGCAATATCTATAAAACATGTGGTAATAGATTATTATCTTAATACATAAAGAACACATAAAATCAGTAAGGACAAATAACTTCATAGAAAAATGGGCAGAGTATATTCATAAGAAATTCATAGTAAAAGAAATACACATGGCTAATACACATATGAAAACATGCTCAGTTTCACTTATAAAGAATTTGTGGCTGGGTGTGGTGGCTCACACCTGTAATCCCAACAATTTGGGAGGCCAAGGCAGGTGGATCACCTGAGGTCAGGAGTTTGAGACTAGCCTGGCCAACATGGCAAAACCCCATATCTACTAAAAATACAAAAATTAGCAGGGTTTGGTGGCACGCACCTATAGTCCTAGCTACTGGGGAGGCTGAGGCCACGAGAATCGCTTGAACCCAGGAGGCGAAAGTTGCAGCGAACTGAGATTGCGCCACTGCACTCCAGCCTGGGTGACAAAGTGAGACTCTGTCTCAAAAAAAAAAAAAAGAATTTGTAAAAATAAATTAAAGTGAGGGCCAGGCGCGGTGGCTCACGCCTATAATCCCAGCACTTTGGGAGGCCAAGGTGGGTGGATCACCTGAGGTTGGGAGTTTGAGACCAGCCTGACCAACATGGAGAAATCTCATCTCCACTAAAAGTACAAAATTAGCCAAGTATGGGGTAGTGCATGCCTATAATCCCAGCTACTCAGGAGGCTGAGGCAGGAGAATCGCTTGAACCCAAGGGGCCGAGGTTGTGGTGAGCCAAGATCGCACCATTGCACTCCAGCCTGGGCAACAAGAGCGAAACTCTGTCTCAAAATAAATAAATTAATAAATTAATTAATTAAAATGAGACCCCCTTTCTGTCCTATTCAAGTGGGAAATGCTGAAAGATTGTTATTACCTGTGTTAATGCAAGAGCCACCAAATAGTCAAATGACTGTCTTTTTTTTTTTTTTTTTTTCAGACGGAGTTTTGCTCTTGTTGCCCAGGCTGGAGTGCAATGGTGCAATCTCGGCTCACTGCAACCTCCACCTCCCGGGTTCAAGCGATTCTCCTGCCTCAGCCTCCCAGGTAGCTGGGATTACGGGCGCCCCCGACCCACCACACCCAGCTAACTTTTTGTATTTTCAGTAGAGACGGGATTTCACTATGGTTGGCCAGGCAGGTCTCAAGCTCCTGACCTCAGGTTATCTATCTGCCTTGGCCTCCCAAAGTGTTGGGATTACAGGCGTGAGCCACCACACCCGGCCTGTCTAACTTTTAAGAATGCACCCTACAGATATATTTCCAAACATGAACAGGAATGCATGTTAACCATACTCTGCAGTATAGTTTCCTTTTTCTTTTTGAGACAGGGTCTCACTCTGTCACCCAGGCTGGAGTGCAGTGGCATGACCACAGCTCACAGCAGCCTCGACCTCCTGGGTTCAGGTGATACTCCCACCTCAATCTCCCAAGTAGCTGGGACTTTAGGTGTGCGCCACTACTCCTGGCTAATTTTTTTGTTGCTGTTGTTGGGTGTTTTGGGTTTGGTTTTGTTTTGTTTTTGTAGAGACAGGGTCTCGCTGGTCTCGAACTCCTGGTCTCAAGAAATCCGCCTGCCTTGGCCTCCCAAAGTGCTGGGATTACAGGCATAAGCCACCGCGCCCAGCCTGCCATATGGTTTCTAATGGCAAAAACTGGAACTGTTAGGGAAGCACAAGTTACACCATTTTAAGCTCAGCTCCATCTTAAAACCAGCAAAGCACATTCCTTGCCAGTCACGACCCATAGTCATGAAATGTTTAGAGTTAAGGAAACAGCCTAAATATACGTACAAGGACACTCTCCTACAGCAGCAGAAAGTCCAGATGTGCTTTCTGAGGACGCCCTGCTCTAACAGAGTTGTTTCTAATAAACTTGCCTCTTCTACTGTGTTCTGTGACATGCCTTGAATTCCTTCGTGAGTGATTTCCAAAAACTTTATCTTGGGGTCTGGATTGAGATCCCTTTTTTGGCAACAAAATGAGCCCAAATGCCCAATAATAGGGACTGACTAAGGATTTCAATAGTTATATGTTGTTTTATTTTAACAATAAAACAAAATGCAACCATTAAAAAAGAATAAAGGGTTTCCAGTTAAACAGGGCAGTTTTTCTCCACTCCCACCTCAAAGTCCATTTAAATGCTAGCAAAGGAATAGAATAAAATTCTAGACACACAGCCCATCCCCCTCCCGCCCCCGTACCTTCCTGAGGACAAACAGAGTGGGAGAAGAGAAGGGACAGTACGAGGAAGAAGTGAGCAGAGGACACCACAGAGAGTGATGGAATCTTCCACCTGCACATGGTGAGGCCAGCAAGAGGCAAGAGCCGTTGTGCCTCACAGCCAAAAGGGAACTGAAGCTTCGGGTACTGTGAAGGTGGGGCTGAGAGCAGAGGCTGTCAACATGAAAGCAGGCAGAGAGGCTGTGTTAAGAGCAGTGGAACTCCCAGCACTCCAGCCTTCACCCTGGCAGGAGACAGTTTCTCTAGAGAAATTAACCAGAATGGCAACCGGGGCAACACAAGAGGCTGAAACAGGAACATGGTGCAAGGGTGTTATTGCAATAACAACAACTTCACCAAAAAACCCCAAAACACTCAGGGTATACACAAAAGGCTCTTTAAATTTAAGATATGATAGCACCAATTTTAAAAACTCAATAGGCAGTTTAAAAGATGAACAGGAATAACTCAATAGAAAAGGGGAAAGACAAGAAATTGGAAGAATAAAAGTAGGGAGTCTAACATTCAGCCAACTGGAGTAAAAGAGGAGAGAAAATAGGGGGATTCATTAAAGTAATAATACAAAGAGTCTCCCCGGAATTATAACATGGGGTTCCCCAAGTGAAAGGGCTGATTAAGCAAGTGTTCAGCCCAGAGGAGGAAAACAGACCCCACTGTGAATCATCAACGTGGACTTTTATAACCTAGAGAAGAAGTAAAGGTCCCTTGGGCTCCTACAGAGGCTCAGGAATGAGAGCAACACTGGCCTCCCCCACAGCAACCCTGGATGCTAGAAGACAACAGAACAGTGGCCTGAAAATTCCCAAGGAAAATTATTTCCAACCAAGAATTATACACGCAGACAAAGTCAACCAAGTGTAGGATGAGGGTAAAATATCTGCAACTATGCAGGGTCTCAGAGACCTTCACCTGCCACGCACACTCTCTCAGGAAGCTGTGAGAGGCTGTGCTCTACAATAATGAGGAAGTCAGTCAAGGGCAAGGAATACGGGAAATAGAAGAGAGGTACAGAAGATGCTGGGGTGATGGGGAAGGAAAGTCTAGACCGAAGACCTAGGACAGACATCCACAAACGAGCAAATACACAGAAAGGTCAGGTTTGCCAACACTTGACTGCAATTGGAGAATTTTTCATCTTTGCCAGAAACTTTGGTGGATATATTCATAAACACTACATAAAACATTAAGAAAATGAAAGGACAAGGCAACAACTAACTCCAGGAAAATTAAATTTGCAAAAAGAAAGGAAATTAATCACAGTACCCTACATAGCTCAGTCAGCTGTGAACAATAATTACCCAGTCACAATAATGTCAGTGCTGAATGCCAGTCTAACAAGAAGCTGTAATGCAATTATTCAGGGAGGACAGAAGGTGGGAAAATGCGTGAGCTGGTTGTTTGATATTTCCATGTGGCGCTGCAACGGCATTAAATGATCCCCATCTACTGTATTAGGAAGCTGGTGGACAATGTCGGAAATTGGAAAATTTTTAAAAAGGGGGTGTAATTAGCCAGGTGTGGTGGCACGTGCCTGTAATCCCAGCTACTCGGGAGGCTGAGGCAGGAGAATCGCTTGAACCCGGGAGGCGGAGGTTGCAGTGGGTGGAGATCGTGCCACTGCACTCCAGCCTGGGTGACAGAGTCAGACTCTGTCTCAAAAAAATTAAAAAAATGAGTTGGGGGTGTACACATATTATTTAGAGACATAAGGGTATCAGCAGAAGAAAGATCTAAAAAAGTTGAAGGTGATGGAATCTGAAGGGCTTTGGGGATCAAGAGGCGTGTGAAAAACACAGCTGTTTTTCCTTACAATTCTTTTATCTTTGACTTACAATTATGTCCATGTGTAACTTTGATAAAAAATAAAATTTAATTAATTTTAAAAAGTAAATCTACATGTTCTGATATGGAAACACGGCCACAAAATTTCATGAAGGAAAAACAAGAGGTCACACAGTGATGTAAGTGGCAAAATTCACTTGGTTGGATTTTTAGGCATTTCATGCAATAGGGTGGTAAACACAGAACCATCTAGAAAAAGACATAGAACTGTTAACAATGAATATCACAGGGGATGGGCTGGGGGAGGGAGAAAGATGAGCATGAAATTTAAAAATGTTTTACTTCCTCAATCAGCACACTTTGATTTTGTTATAATAAGCATGTATTACTTTTCAAAATTAAAAATACTTTTTAAGAATTAATCCTTTTAACAATTAGTTTGTTGTTAGTCTCTTTCACATAAATTTTATGGCTGTCCAGTTAGTCCAGTTCAGAAACAGGGGAAGATGCTGACTGTACTTTTACTCTCATTTCTGCCCAGATCTGATGTGTCTGTGTGAGTTCTGCACCCCTCAGGGATGATGGATAAACCAGAGAACAAACAGACCCCAAGGCTGCCCTAAGCAATGACCCCATTAAGAGTCAAACAGAAGCAATCACTTTATCATCCCCGTAAGGGCAACTCAGCAGGGATGCCCCGGGGACAAAGGCTGCCCTGGGGACAAACGCTGCCCTGGGGACAAACGCTCTTGAATCAGAAGAGCCCACCCCAGTCCTTACCCAGCTGCCACTTTCTGGAACACATGGTCTCCATCATCCAGATGGGCAGGGCCGGCTCCAGCATGGCAATGCCCATGTTTGCAAAGCAGATGGAGCCTGTAAGGGAGGAAAGGGCTTTGAAGTGGCTTCTGCCTCCTCTCTCATTTCCAGGCACAGTTAGACTCCATGCGCCTACAGCTCAGATAACCGCAACTTCTACTCTCATTAAGTAAAAGATAAATCACATATCAAGCGGACAGCAAAGGCTGTTTATCATAACCATCATCATCGCCGTCGTCGTCCTTATTTTAAACAACTAGAATCCCACAGACAAAGTTTGGACTGGAGGCAGCCCTAGAGATCCTTTGGTTTAACCTACACAATTAGGGTTTTATCAATGAAGAAAGGAAGCCCAGTTTATTAATGAAGTAGCTTGCTTGGAGCCACCCAGCAATCAGGCCACTTCCAGACCACACACAGTCTCGGGGCAACCTGAGGCTCTCGCATCTGTGTTTTACTGTGCAATAAACATGGGCATTTCTAATGATACCCAGAAATGCCAGAAAATCCAAGCAGGATCAGGTGCATTCAGTACAGGCATGCCATCCGGTGGCGGGGGGGAGGGCGGTTTCAGCGGCACATAAGGGCACCTATGCAAATATTCATGATCTCTTAACCAGAACCCTTTGTAAATATAGACCTATCTGGAAAAAGACCCACGGAACTGTTCTCCATCGTTCTGGGAACTTTCTGTGTTATGCCTCTTGGAACCTCTAATTTGCTACAACAAATTCAAAGAATATTGTGCAATCGTGGTGAAGGTGCACATATAATGAAGAAAGATCTGTTCATTAGATATGACATTTAAAGGCAGAGCATATCAATGGCAGGACTCCCCTCAAGTTGAGAGCCACTTGGCTCTCAACTCCCTTCCCCAGTCGGGCTGTCTGGAAGTGTCAAGGACAGTCCAGGAGTGCTGGGTAGCATCTTTGTGTCTCCCGTGAGCAGGGATTAGGCAGTGAGGTTCCAGGGAAGCCCAAGACAGGACAGGCCCAGGCTGCACAGCCCTGCTCAGACGTGCCGAAGGTTCAGGGAGTCACATTTCTGGAGCCCCCATCCCTCACCATACCTCTTCATCCCCACCTCAGATGCCAGGGTTCCAGAAGCATCTGAGCTCTGGGATGCCCCCTGCATCTTGCAGACATCACTGCATGAATAAGTCACCATGCCACCTCCACATCCCTTTGGCCAACAAGCATGATAGACAGGGTCTTGGCCAGGGTTACATACCTGCTGCCCTAATCAAATCCAGCAGCAGAAGGGTTAAACAAAATCAGCCTGAGGGTTGACAAAGGCTGAACTTAACTACTGGTGCCCAGTTCTCCCAGGTGCCCTCCAGCCTATCTGTGTTAGGGAGCCGTGCTTAGACACATCTAACCCTAACTGGGTCCAGTGCTACAGTGCAGCCTGCCCCAGAGACCAACACATCCACAAGCGGCCAGACCTTCTCCTGGCCTGACCCCAAGGGTCTGCTTACCTTGGTACTGAGGCCCAGCAACACCTACACAAGGCTGGTACACAAGGCTGGTCCCTGGTTAGGCAGCCTGGGGCCTGGCGAAGCAGGCAGCCTCCTACCACTGGGACAGTCTTGGGGAATAGTCCCTTGGATAGATGCAGACCATTATCCTTCCCAAGAGTCACAAAACCCCAGTGCTTTCTTTTAGCCCCTCTAGGCCGAAGCATGTCCTTTAGCCAACGGGTGTTTGAACGGCCTCCCTGCTGCTTGGCAGGGATGCTCTCTGCAAGAAGGGAGCCCCTCTGGTCTCTGTGGGGCTCTGTTGTCAGTTTCTATTCATACATGCCAAGGTGAGTCAGACTGCCCACCTGGGACCCTTGCGAGGCCAAGGACTCCTTCTGGAAAGTTCAAGGCCAAACAATGATGGCCTTCCATACAAACACAGTGGGCAAGCTTAGCTCCAAACAAACCCAGCCGGGCATCCCCAGGACCCAGGCAGCTCTGCAGAGCCCAGCATACGCCATTTCGATTTTCCCCCAATGAGACAAAAAGGGCCTTGGCTGAGTGTCAGAAAGCAATGGTGGAAGAAAACCATTTCCTTTGACTTGTAGCCTCTTTGCCTTTTCTGTTTTTCTATAGCCCAACATTTCTAGCAGCAAAACGAAAATCAGCCCTGGCCATCCACCCCTGCCTCCAGCACGCAGCCATCACCTCGCATTCCCGTGACTGAGAAGACCCACAGAGCCCCACCTGCAGCAATGAGGATGTACGGGTCCTTCAGCAGTGTGGTTAGGGGTGTCCCCTTTTGACTCTGTCAAGAAAAAAAACACGGGTCAGAAGCATCACCATGCCCCCTCCCCCAGGGCCCTCATTCCCAGCCACTTACCTCTGGCTGCACCCGGGACGGCTGGAGCACAAAGAGCTGAATAGCTAAAAAACAAAAATAAAAAAGACAAGCCCCTCTTCAGAAAGCAGGTGTGGCCCAAGCGCGTGCCAGCACGATGCCAAGGTCACGGCAAGGCGCCCACATGGACTCACTCACCTCCATCCAAGAGCACCAGGGCGGCCAGCACCAGGAATGGAGCCGTCTTCCCCACAAACTCATACAGCACACTCCCGAAGGGGGGGCCCACTGCAGGGAGAGAAAGTGGGGACACCACCCCTGGGACACATGCCCTCTCCCTGTACTAGAACCATCTATTTGACTCTTGTGTTTCTCTCTCTACTTCGTTCCAATAAGGCTTTAGGGTGGCTGCCCTATTGTTCTGTTTAGTTAGAGTTCAGTTGTCTTGGCAACTTCCTCCAAGTGGCTTTTTCTAAGAAATGGGCAAGAGTCACCCTGAAAGCGAAGGCCCGAGAGAAACAAGATTCAGGCCCAGGGCTGGGCTGCTTCCGCTGCACAGGAAAATGTGTAAACAGAGACTTCGCTCCTTATACACCAGCGCAGGCAAGGCTGCAGGCTCCTGGAAGCAGGTGGGAAATCGGAAGAGGAAGGAAAAGGCTCTGAATCCCTCTCAGGGAAGATGTTTGTCCCCTGGTCTGGGAAGTCAGCCAGGGCAGGTGCGGGAGGCAGACCCAGAAAGCAAGGTTCTCCGTGATCACAACTCACTGAATGTTCCCGAGGAAAGGGTCTGGCAGACCATCCTGCTCAACCTTTGGTTTTCCATCTGGGCCCAGGGAGGTTTGGGGCAGAGGCAGGGGAAGTCCTGATACCCTCCACCCCCAGCTCAGGGCTCTTACTATCATTTTTCAAAGTCTCCATGAAAGCAAGAAAGGAAAAAAAATAAAAAGGGGACCTCTGTGTCAGTGCAAACTTCGCCAGGGTCCCGGGGCAAGGACTGCCGCTGTCCAGCACCAGGCAGGCCCCTCTTGCCAGTTTGCCTACACAGGGGCCTTACCCACCTAAGACCCCCATGGCCAGGCCTCCCAAGGCGATTCCCATGACGTTGCCTCTCTCTTCATCATCTGTGTAGACGCTGGCAAGCATGCCCATCCCTACACAGGGAAAGAAATGGTCAACAGGCCAGCTCCGGGGAACAGCAAAAGAATAATGCATGACTCGCCTTCCCTCTCCAGCCAGCCTTGTGATCTTCCCAAACCTGTCAGATTCACTAAAATGTAAGACCAAGCAGAACCCAAGAGGAAAGTGGGTGCCTTCTCCAAGAATCCCCAGCACCCCAACCACCACCAATACCTGAATTCCCTGAATGAGTCCAGCTCACTCTGCAAGGGGCCCCTCACGAACTCACTCAGGCATTCCACACCTACCAGCCACAGAGGAGCAGGACGAGCCGATGCCCTGCAGCGACCTGGCAATCAGCAGGAAGGCATAGCTGCTGGAGAAGGCAAACACTGCCGAGAGAGAGGGTCCAAGACCGCACATCAGTGCTGCTGCGGCACAACCGTCCCAAACAGGGACATTTCAGAAGCCCCCCCTTAACCCAGTGGAGCATTTGCATGTTAGCCACCTTGTGCTTTTGTTCCGTAAAAAGCTATCAATTCCTTTCTGCAATTGTTGCCAATACACAAACCTCCCAGGCCATATACTTTTTTTTGAGACACAGTCTTGCTCTGTCGCCCAGGCTGCAGTGCAGCGGTGCAATCTTGGCTTACTGCAACCTCCGTCTTCCGGGTTCAAGTGATTCTCCTGCCTCAGCCTCCCCAGTAGCTGGGACTATAGGTGCATGCCACCACACCTGGCTACTTTTTGTATTTGTAGTAGAGACGGGGTTTTGCCATGTTGGCCAGATTGGTCTCGAACTCCTGACCTCAGATGATCCGCCTGCCTCAGCCTCCCAAAGTGCTGGGATTACAGGCATGAGCCAATCACTCCCCGCCCCCAGGTTGTATTCTTAATTCCCGGCTCATGGGCATCAATGCCCACCCTGATGAGACCCACACTCAGAAGGAAAACACCAGACACTTACTAATTGTTGAGACAAACATGATGCAGAATCCCGCAAATATGGGAATTGGATAGCCAATTCTGCAAAACACAAACATCAGACAAATCTGGTGACTGCAGGCTATTTTTTTAAGGCTTTATATTGATTTTCTCCTGGCTACCCTTTGGGATCAGACAGATAAGTGTTTGGTGGACTTTTCTGAAAATTCATATACTCAGTGCTTCCTATGTGACCTTTTTGTGTTTGACTGTCTTGGAACGTGAATACATTTATGGACTGCCACTGTGAAGAGAAATTTCTCTGGAATAAATGTTAACACAATATTGGCAAGTAACCCAGAACACATCCAAAACACACGGCCCCTATTTCTGTCATTTTTAAAAAATGATTCCTTTAATTATAGTCTTTGCTAGAGCTCTCCCGAAGGAGCCACTGCAATCAAATGATTCGGGTAAAAGGCCATCCAGTGAGTCCATTGGCAGACTGCAGTACGTCTAAGAGGCATTAGGAAGCAAGATGTTAAGATCTGCCTTCCTGTTGACCCCATGAGGCCAACCTAGAAAGACAAAGTCTCATTTTCTGTGCAAAATTTTAAAATCCAAATTGCTCCGTGAGACCACTGCTCACCTAGGACTCTGGTGCCAGGTCAACAGGGCTGGTGGAAAGACCCTGGCATTCCCCTATGCCATGTCTGGCTGGACACGTGACCCTGCCACTTAATCTAGGGAGGTCTCCTCTCAGCCCCTCGGAGAGACCACCGCCCACCTCCCAGGACTGGAGTACGGAAAAAGATATGGATGTTAAACTGTTAACACCAGTGCCTAGAGCATAGAAGGTGCCTAAGAAATGTCATCTCCCTCCTCATTCTCTTCCTTCTTTGTCCTCTGTTTCTGCTGGATCAAGTAGACAGCTGGATCCCTGCTCTGTGGGTGGGGCATGAGGGTACAGGCAGCTTCCTAGCCCCTCTGCTTTGAGAGGAAGCCAACAGTGGCTGAGCTCTTGCCCAATTGCAGGTTTGCTCCAACCCAGAAGAGCCTGAAACATCTCTAAGTCTCTTCTGTCTCTAGCTCTGGACCCTCAGGAACCTGGAGAGGAATCAAATGAATCCACGAAGGCAGAAGAGCCAAGCATCCTGAGCTCTGGGCACAGTCTGGAAGGGTTCTTCCATTCCAGGCTTTAATAAAAAATTGTAATCAGCTGAGCATGATGGCTCATGCCTGTAATCCTAGCACTTTGGGAGGCCAAGGCGGGTGGATCACCTGAGTTCAGGAGTTCAAGACCAGCCTGGGCAACATGGCAAAACCCTATCTGTACTTAAAAAAAAAAAAAAAAAAAAAATACAAAAAATGAGTCAGGCATGGTAGTGCACACTTGTAATCCCAACTACTTGGGAGGCTGAGGCACGAGAATTGCTTGAACCTAGAAGGCGGAGGATGTAGTGAGCTGAGAGTGCCACTGCACTCCAGCCTGGGTGACAGAGCGAGATTCCGTCTCAAAAAAAAAAAAAAAAAAAAAAAAGCCAAAAAAACCATAATCATAGCGCCTTCATTTAAAGTTTACACTCAGTTCTCCAAGCATTTACACCCAACAGATTCAGTCATGATTTAATAAGGGCCCTATTTCACCTCCCTATGTTACAGATGAGGAAACTGAGGCATGACATCATGATATCTGTCATTACTTATCAGATGTCATCAGACTAATTTCACCTGGGCCATGCCCACATGGCTTTTCCTTGTAAACTTTACCACCTCCTCCAGTACCCAAACGGCATATATGGCTTTAAACAGAATCTTTCCAAAAGTTCTCTTGACCATATTCAAATATTTTTTAACTGCTTCACCTGTATCCAGAAACCAAATACCAAAAACACAGAGAGTAACTCACAAGCATGACAGATTCCCAGACAGTCAGTCCCCTCCCACAAACCATGCAAAGATTCCCCTACTGTGAACAGAGTTGAGCTTGTAATTCACAAAGTGGGGCTCCAAGCAAATTGGGTAAACCAGGGAAGATGCCAGGATTCTGACCTGTAGTTCAGATGGCCATCGGGTGGCAGCTTCTTCTGTCTCAGCCCACTCAGAGCTGATTCTCTGTGCCCCTTATTCATGTGAACAAAAGAAACCCAACACTGGGGGCTCACACCGCACTGCAGGATACTGAATTAGGAAATGTCCAGGAGGCTCAGAGAGGAGAACTCACAGGCAATTTATTTTCAGCAACTACAGTTTGTCCCATGAAAGAACGAGCATATGACAATCTTCCTGGCTATCCTGGAATAAACACAGGCTTCTCCCTCCGTTCAATATATATTTGGAAAATCTAGTCGTTGGAGTACCAATACATATCAAAGCTATTGGAATTAGGGGCTTCACTCTTGTTTCACCAGTTCTTCATTGTGGCTATTTATAAGGCTCTAATATGGAACCCTTCAGGCTGCAGGGACATCCCTGAAGCCAAATAAGACATCTGTGGCCCTTTCCCAGACTGTAGGCAGAAGCACTGGGTGGTTTCAGGACAAAACTCAATAAAATGTGACAACTCCTGTCTGTGGCCCCCAAACCACCAGCCATACTGTGCCCACTGTTCAGTCCAGCCAGTATTCCAGGTAACCCATCAGGGCACAGCTGGGGTAGGCTGGAAGCCACTGAGGTCCCTCCCTACCTGAAGACTCAGACATTCCCACGACTGTAAGCAGGGAACCAGCATGCTGGGTGGCCTGAGATTCCAAGGGAGGGTAGCTGGTTTTATCCATTTTTCAGATGATCAACACTGAGGCTCGGGGAGGTGAATTACTTGCCCCAAATTCAAGGCTACGGGCATACCTTGAGTGTGTTAACATGTGCTAGGCCCTGCTGATATGCACCTGGGTGTGGACGCTGGAGCACATGGGATGGAGAGTGCACAGTTTCACTGAAAACCACAGGGTTTGTGCCCACAGAGGGTTCTTTTTAACCATCTGAGGTGCTGTGTTTTCTTTAGAAACACTGCAGCTACTGTTTTTCTTTTTAATTCTCTTTGGGATTTTAACAATGCATGTATGGAATAAACAAATATCAAAGCTAGAAGGAAACTCAAGGGCTAGCCAGTCCCAACCCTCACCTTACGTGAGAAAGCTGAGGTTCAGAGACAGAGTGGCTCACCCATGGCTGCAAAGCAAGCCAATGGCTTCAGATACAACCAGGCTCATGTTGCCGCCTTCTTGGTACCGGACACACCTGTGCCTGCACTTTCAACACAGGCCAAGCCACTGCAGGGGCTGCTCAGTGGTAAGCACTGGGCATTATTTTTCCCCAGAGCTCAGCTTCAAGGCAAAGAAGACTCCCTGGGAAGCTCCTGGGTCTCTGTCCTCAAACTCTTCTGGCCCTTCGGGCACCCACCATAGAAGGAGGGTCATCCAGCGCCCCTAGTCATTGAGTGGTGGGCAGAAGGACCAAACCCTTTCTGCTTCCCCACAGTATCTCCTAAACAGACAGAAACTCAACTGACATTAGTCACAATCTGTGTCTGAGTTGCCCCCCTTGTCTCAATTCAGGGCCATCTCAATTAAAGTATTGCTAAGCAGAGCTAGATCTGATTTGGCAAACCTTTAGCCAAATGTCAACCTGGCCCACGGTCATCCTCTACAGAGCATCATGAAGCAGTTAATCCAATTTGAGTAAGACTAAAAATCATATATTGAATCCCTAGAAAAACATGTAAAACAATAAAAGTTATGTTAATTATATATACTTAGTCATTGGAGAAACCCCATCTGTCCCTAAATGGTCAATGAAGACAATACTTCTCTAGTGTTAATAATTAGCCTATCCTTGCCATGGAGATTAGTGGAAGCTCTCTTCTCATGATTGCTAAAACCACAGTTTCCTCTACCATGGTAAATTACAAAAAGCATACAGACTACAGAGCCCCGAAGGGTGCAAACTATCACCAGATGCAACGAGAGACAACAGCTCCCTTCCAGTGATCCCTACACACTCCTAAAAGGTGTGCAGTAAATGAATGTCCGTAAATGGAATGATATTTTCAATTTGCCTGGATATAGTAGGAGGTTTGTCAATCATTTAGTAAATAAAACAAAATTCTTCGATTCCGCTTGTCAAAATTCTTAGGTCCTGCTTGTCTTTTCCAGCTACCAGAGAGTTCCAGGGGGCACGGACTTCTCACTTTCCTGGGCGTGAGCCCTGTTCTCTGACACACAGCTTAACGGAGCCTTTGCTTCTCCTAGGAATGTTCTAATTCCACAGCCAGTTTCCTCTGATTTCAGAAGCAAAGACTTGTCAAGCCCTCCCTACCATCCTAACCACATCCAGGATGGGAGATCCCTTCTCAGAACAGCTGGTTTCCCTGTCCATACAGAAGCTGAAAAGGTCACCGCTTATTCCTACAAAGCCCACTTCAGACCCACTGGCTGAAGCTAGCAAAAAAATAAAATAAAACCACAGTAGATTTCATACAGATTTCATGCCCTGTGGCTTCCTCCTTGTCGTTCAGATGTTAGCTAAGATTTGCAAGGAAAAAGAACAGCTTTCAAATATACTAAGTAACTATGGAAATAAATTAAGCCACTGACGCTGGCTTGATAAAAAGCAGATCGCCGAGACACTGACAAGCTAAGAAGGAAGCAAGGGAAACGGTCCCCAGCAATGAAGTTAACTCTTTCCCAAGCCAGTCATTTGGTGTGGAATATCTTTTGGTTCTGAAGATGCAACTATTATTTCAACCTTATGCTAAGCAAGACCACAATGCCACATCGTTACCTGACTGAGGGAAGAGAGAAATCTAAACGTGTTGTCCCATTGTTCATGTGCCTGGAACATTCCTCTTATGTACATATATATCTAAAATTTGCTTCTTAGACCAAATGATGACCAAACATCACTAGTATAATTTCTGGTACCACCTGCACACAACTACAATCATGAAATGAATAGTTCAGCCAGAATTATAAAATAAGAGGCAAGAGGCTCCAACATGGAAATCAGGTCAATCCAGCAACCTCAGGCTTTCTTGGAAAGTGTGCTATATTGGCCAGGTGATCACTACACACACTCAAATCAAAGGTTTTTGCCACCTATCTGGTCATATATTTTTCAGCAGAAATATAGTATCTGAATAACAAATGAAACAGGAAGAATGTGCATCCTATTAGCAGCTAAATGAACCCAAGAATTGTTACTCTATATTTTCAGGGTTTGGTGTGAGAACTTACCAAATATTTAAAAACAGCAGACAGGGCTGGGCATGGTGGCTCACGCCTGTAATCCCAGCACTTTGAGAGGCTGAGGCGGGAGGATCACTTGAGGTCAGGAGTTCGAGATCAGCCTGGCCAAATGCTGAAACCCCATCTCTACTAAAATTACAAAAAAAATTAGCCAGATATAGTGGCACGTAGTCTCAGCTACTCGGGAGGCTGAGGCAGGAACACTGCTTGAACCTGGGAAGCAGAGGTTGCAGTGAGCTGAGATAGCCCTGCTGCACTCCAGCCTGGGCAATAGAGCGAGACTCTGTCTCAATAAATAAATAAATAAATAAACAAACAAACAAACAAACAGACAGGCGGCCTACCTTTTGTGATTCCTACCCACAAAAGCCACACACGTGACACCATCACGACCGTGAATAGAGGATTCCAGTTATGGTGTGGTACGCTGTAGAATGTCTCGATTCAGAGTGGGTCCCACTTCAGTTAAAACAAGCAGCTTTGGAAAAGAATAGCTCTGCGCAGCCTGACTACAGGAAGCTTTCCCCACACATCTTTAAGGATGCACAAGGCTGGACCAGTTCACATCAGGGATTGGAAAAAGACTGAGTATTTCCGGGACCAGGGAGGTTCCATGTCCACAGGAATCAGGCTGATCTTTTCTAAACTCTCTGCTCATTGATTAAAAATAGCAAAATCAGCAACTCACTGGGTCTTCAGCAGCTCTGCCTGGTACAACCAGGAAGAGCCCAAGTCAGTGCAAGAAAGACAGATTTTGAGCTGCATTCTTTATTTCTAGTAGCTAAAAGTACAAGCTATATAATTGTAAGCAGGTGGGAAGAACAGGAAGGGGGGAAGAACAAAGCTTGAAACGGGACAGTCAGAACACGTGGCTACAGTCCTGCCACTGTTGTGGTAAATGCTTTCTCCTCCTGAACTGCAAACTCTTTTGCCCATAAAATGCTAGGACTGGCCCAAAAGCTTTCAGGAAAAGTCTCTGCAAGCTCTTCCATATTTTTAACTACTCTTTAATCAGAAACATATTAACCAATTTTAAAAAGCCTTTAAACACATTTGTTTACAACACTGAAGACCTGAGTCATACATCTTGCTCATGGAGGATGTGATTGGCATAGTCTACATCAAAAGACTGTTTGCAATGGCTCACAAGTTAACTCCTTGAAGACAATTAAAGGCAAATGGAATGCATTTGTCGCTTCTCTGATTCCATCTGAACTGTGGTGGGAAGCAGAATCTTGGAGTGTCCAGAAGAGCTGCCCAGTCCCCAAATTCATATCTACCGGGCTTGGAAATTATGAGACAAATCACAAATCAGGATCACAATATGAAACTTTATTTGCTCGCTGGGCGCAGTGGCTCACACCTGTAATCCCAGCACTTTGGGAGGCTGAGGTGGGCAGATCACCTGAGGTCAGGAGTTCGACACCAGCTTGGCCAACACGGTAAAACCTCGTCTCTACCAAAAAATACAAAAATTAGCCAGGCATGGTGGTGCACACCTGTAATCCCAGCTACTGAGGAGACTAAGACATGCGAATTGCTTGAACCCAGGAGGTGGAGGTTGCAGTGAGCCAAGATCACACCGCTGCACTCCAGCCTGGGTGACAGAGCAAGACTCTATCTCAAAAAAAAAAGAAAAAAAAATTTGTCCTTCCATATTACCAGGCAGCACTAGAAAATCATTTTCAAATTTGCTGGGTAGCTGGACAAAACAGTTGGGGATTACAATTTTGCTCTAGAAAATTTCCAAAGTGGATTACTCACCATGAGAATAGACTAAATTTCACAAGTCACAAAATGGAAGATAATGTTTTTGAAGTCCCAAACATGAGCCTGGTGTGGCTACAGCCTCAAAGCCGTGGGAGTATTTAACAGGGGAAAGGGCTCACTGGTTTTAAACAAGCTTCTTCCCCATGGCATAAGCAAAGCATTAAAAATAAGAATGGGATTTTTAAAAAAGCTTTTCATTTGCCATTTGCGTTTGGAAGATTGGAGTACTCACATCATTTCAGCCGAATTTCTAAGTATTACACTGTACGGCTAGTAATGTTCCACCCAAGTGATTGGCAAGGTATTATTACGATAATGTCCTCAACTTTCACATACAGTATTTGAGCTGTTTGCTTTCTCAGAATACAAAACCCTGAGCTATTTTCTGTAATTATACCAGATGCATTTTAAGAAGCATTCTTAGTCTTGAAAAAAGGAAAGAAAACAATCCTGCAACTACTGAGGTCTGTTTGGTTTTTCTCCTGAGAACAGAGGAGTCACTGAATGTTACCTTCTTAATGGGCTTACAGTTAGCCGTTTGCTGGGTTAATTTGCTTAGCATATTTTATGTAGCAGCCTTAGAATATTGCTCTGTACAGACTAGAGGGCTGGACATGGCTCGAGATTGTTGAAATCAATTCAATGGCACCCTTCCATCCAGAAAATCCAACTGCAGATGTTGAGAATGTGCTCCTGTCTGACTCAAGCTCCATGTGTCCAAGGCAGCTTGTGCTGGCGGAAGGCCAGATCTGCCGTCCCCTCCCTGAGCCCCAGCCACCACCCAAGGCTTCCTCACCTCTCAGTGCCCCTAACCCTAGAGTGGCACAAGGCTCTGCTCTCAGAGCTTGGTTGATTTAATGCTCTGTTGCCACCTTGAAGTGTTTCATAATGTTTGAATGTGGGGCACACATTTTCATTTTGCACTGAGACCCACAAGTGATGTAGCCAGTCCTGCGCCCCACTCCCCACGCCAAAGGCAGAGGAAATACGAAGTTCTCCCTGCTCCCTGCCCACCTACCTTGCTTAAAATAGTGCTTGATTCACTCATTCTCTTTGGCTTTGGAATCTCTAATGGCTCCCAATTGCCCCACACAGAATCCCACTCCTTTCTCAGCCCAGCACTTGGGGCCTCTTACAGCCTAGCCCAGCCCTAATTTCCCCTGCCTCTTTTGTTCTGCCCTCTCCCCGCCACCATCTCTTCCATGTCTAGTATTTGTTCCTGCTTCTGGGCCTGGTCTGCAGGTAGGACTCTGGGCACACCCTTCCGCACCATTTCTGGTGTTTAACAATATGTATGCCTCACACACGTGTAACTTTCACCTAGGTAGCTACACTGTGCACTTGGCAGCCCCCAAGTGCTGTTGGCAGCCCCAACACTCAACTGTACCAGCTCCCACTCCTTGCACTGACACCTTGGGGGCCTGCCTCCTCCTCTCAGCTGCAAGGCCCTTGTCCTGAGCTTTGAGCCCCCACGGACCAGGCAGAACTGGTCTACCTCAGCTATAGAAGAACAAACACTTCACCAACAGTGGAGAAGTAAACAGTTATTCCAAACAATGTGAGTTCAAAAAAATCTAGAACAGCCTGATTCATCTGAAGCTAGTTTGGGCAGCTTGGATTATCCAGACAATAGCCTCAGTTCTCTTCCTTTCATGCACGTGGACATGGCTACGTAACCAGCAGAAGGGAAGAACACAGCCCGTGACCTCGGCATCAACTCGGAGCTCCATCTGCGCACCAGTGCGTCCAACCTTTTCCCACACTCCCTACCTGGTATCTGTGGGAACCTTTAACATGCCAGTTCCGAAAGAAGACACCTTGGCTCTCTACAGAGAAGTGCATGGCCTGAGGTAGGAGGCCATACGGCTCATAAAATAGGATGACAGCCATGGCGGCTGTAGAGTTCCTGCTGCCAAGGGCGATTCTGACAAATGCACTTATGAAACCTGGCATTTAGACAGGCCAAAGTCCTCCCACTCGGTGGAAGAGGTCCTCTTTATTCTGTCTTCTTTAATATTTTCTTACTTGTTGAGCAACAGAAGGGAGAATAGAATAGGAAATTATGGTTATCTGGGAACAGAGACATAGAGGAAGGAGACTGGGTTTTCCCCAGCTCACCCACCATGGATTTTCCAGACTCTCACCAATGAATAAGAAGCAGAATTCCAGGAAGGACATAAGCTAGGACTGATACAAATATCAAACTCTTAGATTAAAGTAGTCTGCCCTACCTGTTGGTCAGCAGTCCTATGAAAGGGTTGGTGATGAGCTGGACGGTGGCTTTCGAGGCAAACAACAGACCAACTTGCACGTTTTCATTCAGGAGGTCTTTGTCTTCACTGGGACAGTCGGAAGGAACAGCGGACGCGTTGGTCACCATGTGCTGTGTAGCGGTCTGATGAAGTGTCAGGTCTCTGGTAGCGTTCCCAGTGACCATGGTCGAGTTATCATAATAGGAGAAGATGCTCTGGAAGCTGTCTGAGATGGAGGCTGTGTGCACTGGCCTGGCCGTCTGGATTTCCGTAGCATTCTTCTCATGCTTAATGCTGTACAGATAACTTGGGATGATGGGGACTGGGGATAAGAGCAGAATGGCAAGGTGGTGATCACACTGAAACCCTCTCCAGGAAACTATGGTTGTGTCAGCAGGGAGCAGTGGCTCCAGGACTTTGGGAGGCTGAGGCAGGTGTTCCTGAGGTCAGGAGTTCGAGACCAGCCTGGCCAACATGCAGAAACCCTCTCTCTACTAAAAATACAAAAATTAGCTGGGCATGGTGGCACCCGCCTGTAATCCCAGCTCCTTGCGAGGCTGAGAAAGGAGGATCGCTTGAACCTGGGAGGTGGAAGTTGCAGTGAGCCAAGATTGCCCCACTGCACTCCAGCCTGGGTGACAGAGTGAGACTCTGTCTCAAACAAACAAAACAACAACAACAACAAAACTATGGTTGTGTCAAATGCCAGAAGAGATCCACAGAGGTGACAGGTCTACCCCAAAACAGGAGCCCTGTGCCATATGTCTACAACGACATTGGAGCAAGTTCACTTTGCTTAGCTCACTAGAAAGAACCAAGCCCCCAACGGCCCTGAGAATTGTCTCCTCTCAAAAGGCAGCTGCTGTGCTGAACTGACTGGTCCCAGAGATTCTGTCATTTGTGGGTTTCTTCCACATTGTTCCTTCAAGGAATATTTCAGAAAAGCAAAATGTGGTCTGACGTTAAGAGAGTGCTGACCTGGGGTCAACCAGTGCTTCTAAGAAAGAGAGGCTCAAAAGACTTTCAAATGAATGAATCAAGGAAACAGAAAACTACACTTCATTATGTGTCTTAGAAAAAAATTAACCTGCAGGAAGTAATAACTTGGAAATTCTGCAACAGGCCCACTTCATCCTTCTATTATGTGAGTGGGAATCTGCAATTTTTCCTACAACTTGTAAGATTTAAGAATTCCTAAGGCTTTCACAAGGAAAAAGCAAAACTGAAACAGGCCGGGCACGGTGGCTCAGGCCTGTAATCAATCCCAGCACTTTGGGAGGTCGAGGCGGGTAGATCACCTGAGGTCAGGAGTTCAAGACCAGCCTGGCCAACATGGCAAAATCCTGTCTCTAATAAAAATACAAAAATTAGCCAGCTTTGGTGAGGCATGCCGGTAACCCAGCTACTCCAGAAGCTAACACAGGAGAATCACTTGAACCCAGGAGGTGGAGGTTGCAGTGAGCCAAGATTGTGCCACTGCCCTCCAGCCTGGGCAACAGAGTGAGACTCCGTTTCAAAAAACAAACAAAAACCAAAATAAAAAGCAACAACAAAAAAATACAAATTAAATTGTGAAACATGTAAACGAAGCTGTGAGCACATGTGTCCAATGGAGCACTCGAGCCGAAGCAGAACTAATGCAGTTGGTACTGAACAGGGATGAGCTCCACAGCTCTGATAACTCCTTGAGATGAAACCTATCAGATGCTCTGAAAACTGCTGTGAGAAAACCTGCAAATGGAGAGAAAGGAAACAGCTCCCACCACTTACAATCTAAATGAGTCATGATTTTTTTTCATTCATTAAAAACTGGGATTTTTTTTTTTTAAGGAAATGCATGCCAAATACTTCTCTGTTAATGGACCTAATTAAGAGACCTGGATTTCGATTATTTAATTTTTCAAAATTCCATATAGGAAAAACAACAAAACCAACATTGTTCAAATTGTTCTTGCAATGGTTCCTGAAATATTTCCATCTCAAGTCATTCACTAATACAGGATATCTAAATGTCTTGTTTTTGGAGTAAGGGATCGAAACTTGCTCTTTTAGGTACTACACCAAATTATTAACCTGCCTTTTTGAGTAGCCCAATAATTATTCTAACACGTAATTTTGAACTTTAGGAATTTCTCTTCTGTAACAGAAATCTTTTTCATCGCAGTGAAAGCAGGCAAGAGGATGCGGGAAATTATCAGGGGGAAACATAAGTTCTGGGTCTTATCGGATGTCACAGTTTTTGACCCGAGCATCAGGAAAGCGAAGCCACCAACGCGGCTCCTCCTAGCCCCGGCGCGGCAGTCTGGAGGGGATGTCTTTTTTGCAAATCGAGTTCTCCAACTTTCCCGGGCCTTGGCGGAGCTTCGGGATCGCGCAGGGGTAAGTGGAGTGCCGGGGAAGGGGCGCTGGGGCTGGGGTGCCGGGGCAGGGGTGCCCTGTCCGCACGTACCCACGACAGTGAGCAGCATGTTGTCCAGCAGCAGCGCCAGGAACACGATGAACAGGATGAGCTTCCGCGAGCGGCGGCTCTCCTGCAGCCAGCGGACCAGCGCCAGCTCGCTCAGGGCCATGGCTCCGGGGCTCCGCTGCGGGCGCGGCGCGCGGTGAGGACCCAAGGCGGCCGGGGACCCCCCATTCTCCCGTCCCCCAGGCCGCGGAAGGGCAGGTCAGGGAGCCGCGCGCAGCGGCCTTCGGGGACACCCCCGGGCGCCCCAGCTTCGGCTCACCTGCCTCGAGCGCGTCCCCACGAGCGCCTGCGCTCCCTGGAAAGAGCGCCCGCGAGCGCCGTCGGGGACCCAATCTGGGGACCCAACCTAGAACCCCCAGGACGCTGCCCTGATCCCCGCCGCCCCCAACTGTGCCACCTCCCAAACTGCACGCTCGGCCCCGTGCACCTTGCGCCCTGCGACCCGGCTGCCCCGGGGTCCCCGCAGCCCCGCCCGCGTAGCTCTGGGGTCCTCCCTGCCTCCCCCGGCCCCGCTCCCCTCCGGCACCGCGCCCTGCGAGCAGGGAACCGGGGCCGCGTTACCTCGGGGTCGCTTGCGATGCCTGCCCGGGTCCTCCGCGCCCGCGCCAACGCCCGCACCGCAGTGGGCTCCGTCAGTCCGGGCGGCTCCGGGTCGCAGTCTCCGCCCCAGCGCCCCGCCGCCGCCTCTCAGTTTACCGGGTCCGGCTCTGACGTCACGGCCGGAGGGAGCGGGGGCGGGGGGCTGGGGCGCCCCGGCCTCCGCCCGCCCGCGCCGTCGCTGCGCAGTAGGGGCCGCCCGCTCCCTGCCCCCGCCTCGGCCGCGGTTGCGCCTCTTCCACGGAACCAGCGCGTGGCCGATCGCCTTGGGGACCCGGGCCTGGGGAAGCGGCAGGGGCGCAGAGGGAAAGAGGTCAGAGACTGTGGACGAAGGGTGAAGGGCCAGGGACCAAGGCGAGGAGGCACGGACCAGGGCTTTCTTGTGGCTCCAAGTGGTGGCCCGAGCTGCTTTGAATAAACCACGTGGCTCTTTGAGCCTCAGTGTCCCTGAAATGGGCCGTGAGGACGGGAATGATGGCCGCGGGGTGAGATCGCCAGGGGTGACAGGTGCTGGGAGCCACGGACAGGCTTCTCTTTCCTGAAGAAGCCACCCTTTGCACCCACCATCCCCTCCCCTCTCCGACCTCTGCAGCCCGATGGGGGGTGCCACTCGGAGGAGACTTTGAGCCTTGGGCATCCTCAAGCTGGTGACATGGAAACGAGGGGAAAGGGGACACCTTTCAGTGTCACCCTACGGTAGGAGTTGGGGAGGTGAGGGTCCCAGGTCTCAGAAAGTGGGAGCAGTGGGTTTGGGCCTCCGGGGCCACCTGAGCAGGGGACCCTGGAGGCTAGGTGAGTGCACCTGGCCTCAGAGAAAGGGCTAGGGGGCGGGCTGTGGGCGGGGCAGCAGGCCTAGGCCCTGTGTCCCGTACTCTCTCCCCTCCATGCTGTGCCTGGGCGTCTGGATGAGAGATGGTTCCTAGAGCCAGGGGCCTGCGTGTGGCTGGTGCAGAGCTGTCATCCTCACTGCTAAGGGCTAAGAGCCTGCCTTTGATTTCCAGGTCCCTTTTATAAGCAAAGGAGAAACAAACATATGCCCCTGACATCGCTGGAGCTCTGCAGGCCCTCCGAGGGGACCATGGGAGCAAGAGCTGTTTTCTTGGAAAGCCACCTAGAATAAATGTTACCCTGTCACAGTCTCTTAGCAGAAGAGTGGCCTTGTTTTATTAATGTTAGCTTGTTGACAGCAGGAGGCCACTGAGAACAGCAGTGTGGTGTGTGGCTGCCCCCGCTCTCTCCACCTTCCTACTCCCTTGCGGAGACCCCCTGTGCTTCCCATTGCTACCCCATGTGTGGGAAGAGATGGTTGAATAGGTAAGTAGGTCAGGAACATGGGTCTCCAGGATGTCGCAGGATGTGCGCAACTTAAACATTAAACAGGGAGGACAGAAGGAAAACCACTTAGGAGGAGGAAGCAGATGGCAGAGAGCCGTTTAAGAAGGCAGGAGGGTATCACTCACAGAGTGCCCCAGAGTGCTTGCTCTGGAGTTTCAGAACCCAAGGATGCAGACTCTACCCCAGGGACCACGGGGACAGAGAGGCATCATGGTAAAGGGTGCCTGCCAGGATGCCCAGGTCCCAGTCTGCTACTTCCTTGACTGGTGGCCTTGGGCTGGTTATGTATCCTCTTTCTGGCTTAGTTTCACCATCTCTGGAATGGGGATACTCGCTGGACTTACTGCAGTGTGGTTGTGAGAATTCCAGGGGAATGCATAGGCAGCTCTTAGCACAGTGCCTGGCACAAAGTGAGAGCTCCGTAAGTGCCGGCCCCTCATTCATGTGGTAAATATATGTTGAGTTCTTACTATGTGCCAGCCACTATGGTTAATGCTGGGGAGACAGTAAAGCCTAGACAAATCCCTGCTGACATTCTGACCTGATAGCAGCATCATAGCGGTGAACACTGGAAGCCACACCAAACTCCAGCCCAGCAAGCTGGATGTGATGGCTCCAGGGACAATGCCAGCCCGGCGTTCCCGCCTCCGGATCACTGTCACCACCCCTAGAGCACTATGGCCTATAACAGACTTTTTGTTGAAACCCCCTAAAAAATGTTTAACAATATGTTTGCCTTACACATTTTCAAGTTGGCATCTAAAATGAGTTTTTAAATCATATATTTAAATAGGGTATATTGTATTTATTGACCTTTATGTATAAAATTATTATCTCTCTCCTTTAAATATACCCAAAGCAATTTGTATAAGAACACAAAACTGCCATGTTATACTTAAAAATATAAACAAGTATCCCTTTAACAGTCAAAATATTTACATTGTGTCCTTTACCCCTTGTAAGTATGTTTCCATTCTGTTTCCAACAGAATTTTATCCTACCTTAACGCTTTTATTGTTTAAATTCTGTATTCATCACCTTATGTATTATGTGAACTACAACAAATATGTGAATGTGCATTAGCTTTTTAAAATTTTCTACACATGGACGTAAAGATGGCAACAACAGACACTGGGGACTACTAAAGGGGAAAGAGAGGGAGGGGGGAAAAGGTTGAAAAACTAACTCTTGAGTACTATGCTCACTACCAGGGGGACAGGATCAATCATACCCCACATCTCAGCATCACTCAATATACCAATTAACAACTCTGCACATGTACCCCCTGAGTCTGAAACAAAAGTTGAAAGTATAAAAAAACGTTTAGGCACAGTGACTCATGCCTGTAATCCCAGCGTTTTGGTAGGCTGAGGTGGGAGGATCTCTTGAGGCCAGGAGTTTGAGACCAGTCTGGGCAAGATAGTGAGACACTCTACAAAAAAATTTAAAAATTAGTCGAGCATGGTGGTACACACCTGTGGTCCCAGTTACTTGGAAGGCTGGGGTGGGAGGATCACTTGAGCCCAGGAAGTTGAGGCTGCAGTGAGCCATGATCACACCACTGCACTCTAGCCTGGGCAACAGAGCAAGACCCTGCCTCAAAAATTAATTAATAATTAATTAATAAGCCTCTAAAATTCTCTTTAGGATTATGTGATTATAACAATGATTAATGGTATTTAAATGATCAAGACATCATACGCAAATACGTATTCTGATAAATAATTATTAAACATAAGAAGGAAAATTGTATTAAAAGTGCGTTACTTAAGAGATGGATAGGGAGGGGATTTTTGGAGCCTTGATGAAAGAGACACCAAAAGTGTCTCTGTTTGGTGCCGAGGATGTTTTTGTGCCTCAGGGCACTGTATACAGGAAGGGGGTCAGACTCAGGTTAGATAGGAAGGGAGCCTTGCTTTGCCCGGGGGAAGATGGGAGACTGTGGAGAGGGGAGGCCATGTAGGAGCGTGTGCATGTCCCCACCCAGGTCCGTCTCAGCCAGATGAGCTTTAGAATGGACAACATGAAAACTGAGGGTCTCAAACAGCTCAGGACATCTTCATATATACTCAGTGTCCTGCCCTTCCAGGCTGAAGAGCCTCAATGGCCACTTCTCATACCTGTCAGCCCTTGCCTTCCCCTTCTGGCCACAGTGGTTCCTCTCAGCATTTCTCTGCCCCAGGGCCTTTGCACATTTTCTTTCCCCTTCCTCTTCTTTTCTAGTTATTCCCTCATTCACTATCAGTCCCAGCGTCACTTCCTAGAGGAAAGCATGCGGTCCAGCATCAGACAGGCCCCTCCCTTATAAAACTTCATGAAGGTGTTACTTCTCCTTTTTACTTCACTTCCTCCTTTGAGTAACCCTCAAAGAAGCATTACTTCCTCTAGAGTTACTTCCTCTCTAGAGGAAAGTAACTCTCCTTCCTCTCCCTCCACTCACTTGCACCTTAACACTGGGGACTGAGGAGGTACAAAGGTGGTACCAGAGTTGACTTTTTCATTACATTTCAATATTTGGGAATGATAATTTCTAAATTCTATTTAGGAAGTAGCCACCTGAGACATAGCAGTTATTTGAAATAGACATTACAGGAGATGCACTAACAGTTTAAGCTGTAGACAGCATCCTAGTGGGGTCCCTTACAAGTTACATGACCTTGGTCATGCTACTTGACCTTTACATACCTCAGTTTCTTATCTGTCTCTCCAGCAGGATAACAGTCCCTCCCTCCCAGCGTAGTTATAGAGAGAAAGTGGGATGGGCCTTGCCTAGTGCCTGACATCCATTAGGTGTTCTCTGTTACTGGAAAATGGAAAGTGCTGGATACAGGGAAGGTATAGGTGTTTCCTGGGGGAAAAATCCTCAGGTGCTCCCCCACCAGAGAACTTGGAAACAAGGACAGTACCCTCACCTCCTGGGCATTAAGCTGTGACATGCAAATAATGGGTCAGAGCAGAAACGAACAAAGGCATCCCAAGAGACTCAATGGTTCCTAGCCTAGCCCAACCTGGCATACTAGTTATCACACAGACAGGGAAGGAAGGGAGAGTAGAGTAGCCAGGCAGGAGCCAGCGACCTGGCACAGGATCGGAACAGATAGGTCACAGAAGGTGGAGCCCAAATAGCTACCAAGCTCATGAAGAGACACTGACATGCTAGTCATCAGAGAAATGCCTATTAAAATGAGGTTGAGACACAGCCCTACACCCGGAGCACTGGCAACTATAGGAAGTTGGGTGAGACCATTTGTTGGTGAACATATAGGGAAACAAGAGTACTTTCCTTGGGGTGCATGGGGACTGGTGCAGCCTTTCTGGAGAGCAATCAGGAACTTTTTGGTGGAATTAAGTAAGTGCCCACCCTCTGATCCAGAGTTCTCTCTCTCTCTCTCCTTCTCTCTCTGCCATCTTTTGTTCAAACCAAGAAGCCAGATTTAAAAACCCCCCAGAGGCTACCCACAGAAGAGCCCCTGCACAAAGAGCTGCTCCCAGGAAGACCCTGGGTAAATGTAGGATACATTGTAGGTTTCAGGGCACACCAGGGAAGTTGCTGAGACAGTTACCACTGCGCTTTGTGGGAAATTCCATCCCGTTTGTACATAGCGTCAGGTGGCTCCCATGGCCTGTATCCCAGTCCCCTGAATTTCCAGGGCTGGCAGCCTCAGCTGAACTTTCCCAGGAGGGCTCCACCTAGACAGGATTTGTTTGTGTCATCTTCAGACTGGGTAGAGCAAGTGCCTTTTGGGCAAGACCCTCAAGAGCTCCTTGCCAACCTCCTCCTAGAAGAGCAAAGACAAGGTGCTAGTGGGAGGATTACTGCGTAGCTTGAGGGAGGGTCTGCCTGCTCCCTACACCGTGGCTGGAGAGTAGGAAGTGAGAGGGCCCAGAACAGGGACCTGAAGGTAGGCTGCAGTCTCTCTCTCTCTCTGTGTGTGTGTGTGTGTGTGTGTGTGTGTGTGTGTGTGTGTGTGTGTGTGTGTGTGTCCTGTTTGTCTCTGAGAAATCCCTACTCAGAACCGAAGGGGCATAGACAAGGATGGTCATTGCCATGTCGTGTGCAGCAGTGGGGAGCTGAGGCAACCTGGGTTTGCCTCACTAGGGAAGATGTAAGTGAAATGTGGAGGACGTGACTGTAGAGTACCATGGAGCCATAGAAGCTGTGCACTGCATTGCACACATCTCCACAGGTGGATTTTAGGAGGCCTTGGGTCTTGGGAGGAGGAGAAGAGCAAGTTCTATAAAATAATTCCAGGTGGGTACATTACAAGCACATGGGCACCACTACATTTTTGGAGGCTTCGTCTCCATCCAAGGGTATGAATCAAGTACATCGGAAGTGGATCCCCTTCCCTGGGAGGGGGCCAGGAGTGGGGATCTAGGATGAAGTGGAAAAGTGGAAATAAGTGAAAAGAAACCAAGAAACGGGCACCACAGTCTGCTCAGAACCGGGCAGAGGATCAACTCACCTCTCTGTACATAAGGTACCCCACCACTGCCACCCCTGGCAAAAGGATGTGTTGGTGATAAAGAGGCTGTCACCATAGACACTTAGAAAAGGCAAACACTTTCAATGTAGTGTTGGCTGCACCAAATGCACAGGCCACGCAGGGAGACGCTGCAGGGAGACGCCTCCTGGGGAGCAGGCAGGGCCATGAGCTGTCTCAAGCCAGACTGAAGGGCAGTGATAGCAGATGGAAACCTCCTTCCCCAGAAAAGAATGGCAAAACATTGGAAAAGGGCAATGTCTGGCTCAAGGCAAAAGACTCTTGGATGGATTCTTTTTGTTTTGTGTGTTTTGTTTTTTGCCTTTTCCCTCAAACTACCTTTATAAACCTTTAACTGTTTAAAATTAAAATTTTAACATCATCTCGAGGGGCTCATGACATATGTAGATGTATTACTTACAACAACTGTTATTAAGAGATGGGGGTGGTTCTGGGGCTATAATGAAGCCAGATTTCCATACTTTATGTGAAGGGCCTGTGATTAACTGTAAATGGACTGTGAAAAGTTAAGGATGTATGATGGAATCCTAGGACAACCACTGTCAAAAATAATGCAAAGAATAGCTAAACAGCTAACAGAAAAATTAAAACTAAATGCATTCTAAGAAAAAGTATTCAAATCATTTTAAAAGATGAGGAAGAAGGAACAGATGAACAAAAACCAGAGGAGTCAGGCAGAAAACAAAAATAAAATGATAGAGGAAAACCAGCTAAATCAAAAGTTACATTAAACATCAATGAACGCTACAAGTAAAAGAAAGCAGTTGTCAGAATGGGTTTTAAAAACAGTCTCAACTCTATGTTGTCTATAAGAGTCACTCTTTAAATATAAAGACGCAGATCAGTTGGAAGTAAATGGATGGAAAAATACAATGCATGTAAACTGTAAGCGTAAGAAGGCTGAAGTGAGTGTATTAATTGCAGATAAAATAGATTTCTAAAACAAAACTTGAAAAAGAGATCTAAAAAGGAGCTTTCATTATGAGAAAAGGAGTCAATCAACAGGCAGATATAAAAGTTATAATGCGTATGCACCCAATAATAAGGCCCCAAATCTATGAAACAAAAATGGACAGAATGAAAGGGAGAAAGAGACGTTTCCATAATCAAAGTGGGGAAATTGAACACCCTTCCTCAACAATTGATAGAACACCTGAACAAAAAAATCACCAGACATAGAAGATCAAAACAATAGCAGCAGCCACTTTGGCTTAATTGGTATTTATTTACACTGAACAGTAGCAGACTTCACACTCTTTTCAAGAATACATGGAAAGTCTCCGCCAAGATCTGTCTCATTCACGTGGAGGGGTTTTTCCTTGACGCCAACTCAATCAGTTGTTTAGCATACAGGTAAATAATGAGACTATGATTAGAAAAAGAATGCATTTCATTCTCATGCTTTTCTGAGGTTTTCTGCGTAGGCAGCTGCAAAAGAACATTTTCTGTGTAAAATTTAACCAAATCGACTGTTCTGATTTTAAGAGGGAATGAGAAGGCAAATGTCAATTTACTTGAAGGATGCCTTGCTGACTACCAATGACATTAGGTCATAGATGCTCTAACTTAATAATTCAATCACTGAATTAACTGGCTTCATGTGGCATTATCTGTAAATGTGGGTCTCCAGGTTTGGCTATTTTAATAGAATCACTAACCTGTCTGAGGACATTTGCTGTCATTGAAAGCTGCAGAGGAACCAGCTGCCTGTGAAGAGCAGGTTTTCATTTGCTTCATGCCTTGATCCTCCACTCTCACTTGGACTATTGCAATCCCCCCTCCCACTCTACACCCATGTCTGCTCCCAGCATCCCCAGGCCTCATACAGTCTACCTTCCTCCCCAGCCAGAGACAGCTGCAAAAAACAAACATGGTCACACCACTTTCTTGTGTAAAACACTTCAACAGCCTCTCACTTGGGATAATGTTCAAAGTTTTCCATGTGGCCCCATGGGACATGCCTGGTCCAGCCCTGCCCACTCTTTCCATCTTAATTTGCCACATTTATCCTCGCTGTCTATTTCAAATCAG
Source organism: Pongo abelii (assembly GCF_028885655.2). Lineage (NCBI taxonomy): Eukaryota > Metazoa > Chordata > Mammalia > Primates > Hominidae > Pongo > Pongo abelii. The sequence goes on along the minus strand of NC_071993.2, from coordinate 124,273,824 downwards.
ATTCCCTTATGATTCTCTGGGCTCTTGCATGGCTTCAGATGTCTTTGTGTATCTCCAGGGCCCCAGAATTCCAGCCTGAGAAGCCCTGGCCGGGGAGCTCCTCACCTCCTCTTATACCACTTGGCCATGGCCTTCCCTCTTGCCCTCCCTTTCCCCACCCAGCTACATTGGGCTCTTTTCAGTAAGCATGCTCTGCCTCAGGGCCTTTCCGCTCTCTGTCCCTTCTGCCTAGGGAGCTCTTCTCCCTCTTCATCTGATTATCTTGTTTTCATTCCTAGCCTCTCATCTGCTCATACACCCAATGTTCCCTCCTACCCCAAGGCCTTTGCTCAGGCCATTCCTACTGCCCAAAATGTCCTTCCCTCTTCTACCTTCATCTCATTAATTCTCCCTTAGCCTTTACATCCTAGGTCAAAACACAGGTAGGTTGAAAGTCAATGGATGAGAAGGTATTTCTTCCCAGGGAAGCTTTCCATGACACCTGAGCATATGTCCCCTGTGCCATATTGATAGATCCCTAAACCTTCCAGTCCTGGCATTTCTCATTATAATCACAATGTTACTAATATGACTGTCTTTAATGTTGGGCTTCTGGGTCCCTCCCCCTGGGAGCTCAGTGAGGTCAGGGGCTTCAGTGTCTCGTTCACCCCTGCGTCCCCAGAGCCTGGCACAGAGTAAGAGTTCAGTAAATTCTATGGCTGATCCAAGTTCCTTGATCACTTACGAAGTGAGTTTACCATCCCAGGCAACTCACAAATGCCATCAGGCACCCACTACGCAGGAGGCTCGGCCCTCGCTGGCTGTCTCCTTGTGGGTCCAGTGATCTGCTGTTACTCAGGCCAGCTTCCATGCCTTGCCTAAGTGGCTTCCTCCACCTGGAACATCCACTCCCTTTCTTCTACCTATCCAAGCCTTCACCTCTTCCTACCTGGTTTGGCTGGGAAAACCTTTTCCCCACCGTCAATTACTGAGTGACCATGAAACCCACCCAATTTATGATGCAACAAGGGATTGCTGTCTCTGCTCATTAAAGCTACAATAATAGAATCATTTATGTCCCCTCCTTCCCCAGCATTCCCTGTGGCCATCCCCCCATGCCCCAACCTCTGCTCATTCTTGATACTGAGTCTTTGCTTAGGCAAAGGATGTCGTTTGCCTAGGATGTCGTTCCTGCCCCTGGCCAGGGTAGCCCAGCCAGAAGCAAAATGCCCAGATGTCATCCCCTGGTCCCAGCTGTGCCATCAAAGCTGAAGGCCCACGGCATGGCACAGGCACCCTCCAATTCTCTATTGAATGGTTCATGTTCCCTCTTCATCCCCACTCCTGTCCCTGCTACCACCTCCTACCCCAGCAGCCTCCTCTCTGCCCCACCCGGCACCATGTGCTGCCTCCAGTCTATCTGTGACTCTGTAGATCTCCATGAACCACCGTTTTCTTTCAACAAACCCCTCCCCTGTTCAGGAGCCTAAGGTAGCTCCCTGATACCTCAAATCTACACTCTTCTGCCTGGCTTCCAAGATCATCTGCAATCCACCCCACCCCACCCCGTCCCTCACTTCTACCTCCGCTTGAATCACACTGGCCCCTCCATGCCCCAGAAACAGTCATCGGTCGTGCTATTTGCCTCATCCCTCCACCATTCCCAATCCTATTCCTAGCCCAGAGCCCAACTCAAGTCCTCTCTCTGCTACAAATGTTGAGCTTTACGTGGTCATCACAGCCTCCCTGGGCTTCGACCTGTAAGAACACATAAAGCCCTGATAAAGTATTTACCGGCCTCTGCCATGTCCATGTTCCATTAGGTTCATCTGGGCTCATTCTTTTTTGTTTTTGTTTTTGTTTTTTAAGAGACAGGGAATAGCTCTATTGCCCAGACTGGAGTGCAGTGGCATGATCACAACTCATGGCAGGCTTGACCTCCTAGGCTCAACTAAACTAATTTCATCTAGGTTTTGTATCTGTTTGTTTGTGCTTTTTAAAATGTGGCTGAGAGAAAGTTTTAAATTACCTATTTCTGTGAGATGGCACCAGGTAGCACCTATATGCTGCAAGGGATCTTTGAGGCTATTAAGTCTAGTGGCTGCCTTTGACACACAGGAAAGCAGACCCAGAGAGGGACAGCACTTTGCCCAGGGTCATACACGTGTAAGGGCAGGGCGGTGAGGACTGGAACTTTGCTTCTTGGACCTTGGTGGTTTGAGGGCAGATGATGTCCAACACTGTGGGGGCCAACAGGTGGGCACCCACAGGTGGTCCTTCACAGCAGAGGACATTGGAAGGGACCACAGACTCGGGACACAGCCCTGTGGAGGCTCCCACACCCCCCTGCTCAAAGCTGTCCTCGCTCACTTGCCATGCCGACTGCACACCCAGACATCCTCAGGGCAGAAGATTTTAATGGATAATCAATAGTCTGATAGGGCAGGCTGCAAAGACCCAAACCTAATTATGTTGTTCAGAAACTTGTCTGTAACTAAAAGGCGTCTGAGAAATCACTGTCACCATCGCTGGGAGGGGAGAGAAATCCAGTCATTAGGTCCAATTGGATTTATATTGACTGTTGGCTTGTTGTAGAAGATGTTGAATCCCTGCAAAACTGTTGTTTGAATACCAGAGGGAAACACACAGAGAGACACACAGGTTTTTTTCTTTTCTAGGAGACTTTTGGGAAGGTTCTGGTTTACCCTTTTCTCACAGATGACCTGAGATGTGATTGACAGGGTGATTTCCTGGGTCTCACTTTTGAAGTTCTAGATGGGCAGAGCAGAGCATGAATCTCTTTCAAAGGCAGCATGGAAGGACTGAATGCCTCCTCCAACTCCAGGCATTTGACAACCCCCACCCCAAATGGGAGAAAATACTTCAGGGTAAGAAATCTTTCAACAACTAGTTAAGATATTTGAATGTTGTATTAGTCCGTTTTCATGCTGCCGATAAAGACATACCCGAGACTGGGCAATTTACAAAAGAAAGAGGTTTAATTGGACTCACAGTTCAACATGGCTGGGGAAGCCTCACAATAATGGTGGAAGAAAAGGAGGAGCAAGTCACATCTTACATGGATGGCGGCAGGCAAAGAGAGAGCTTGTGCAGGGAAACTCCCATTTTCAAAACCATCAGATCTCATGAGACTTATTCACTATTAAAAGAACAGCATGGGAAAGACCTGCACCCATGATCCAATTATCTTCCACCGGGACTGTGCCACAGTACATGGGAATTATGGGAGCTACAAGATGAGATTTGGATGGGGACACAGAGCCAATCCATATCAAATATCAAGTCATTTTTTTTTTTTTTGAAATGGAGTCTCACTCTGTTGCCCAGGCTGGAGTGTGATGGCGCAGTCTCAGCTCACTACAACCTCTGCCTCCCAGGTTCAAGTGATTCTCCTGCCTCAGCCTCCTGAGTAGCCTTCAGAATTGCAATAGGAAAAACCTGGTAAACCTCCAGAATGCCTGCCCATAGGGACCTGCAAAGCTAAGCGACGTCCACCTGAACAGTGGAGCACCACGTGACCACTAGAGAAAATTAAGTAACTCAGTGTTTACCATAGGAAAATATGGAAGACATATTATTCTTCAGTGAAACCAAAGCTCACAGACCAGCATGTCTAGGATGATCCAATTTAGGTAAACAAATAAATTTCTTCAAAAGGCTGTAATAGATGTGTCCAGGCCAAATGCCAACAGACCAGTTCTGAATGGAATTTGATCAACCCACCATGGTATTGACAGGAATTAGTTCCAGGGAATAAAAATCATGGGGAGACAGGGAGTTTACCAGGGGAATATTTTTCACTTCCCAGTTGTAAACGTGTGCCCATCCAGATTTTTTTGAAGTTTTATTCACCACAAGTTCTGTGATGGTTAATTTTACATGTCGACTTGACTGGATGGCAGGAGAACTGGATGGAGCACTGTTTCTGGGTGTTTGTGAGGCTTCCAGGGGAGATTAGCAGGTGAGTCAGTGGACTGAGGGAGGAAGACCTATCTTCAATGTGGGAGCCACCATCCAATCAGCTGGGGCCCAGCTGAGACAAAGCAGGTAGAGGGGCTGGGCTTGGAAAACGTTTTCCCCACTGTCAATTACCGAGTGACCATGAAACCCACCCAATTTATGATGCAACAAGGGATTGCTGTCTCTGCTCATTAAAGCTACAATAATAGAATCATTTATGTCCCCTCCTTCCCCAGCACTCCCTGTGGCTATTCCCCCATGCCCCAACCTTTGCTCATTCCTGATGCTGAGTCTTTGCTTAGGCAGATGGTCTTCCTAGGATGTCGTTCCTGCCCCTGGCCGGGGGAGCCCAGCCAGAAGCAAAATAATCCCATCACCTTGGGAAGCTAAGGGGAGAAGATTGTGAGACCAGGAGTTCAAGACCAGCCTGGGCAATATAGTGAGACCTTGTCTTTACAAAAAATAAAAAATAAATTAGCCTGGCATGGTGGTGCACGCCTATGGTCGCAGCTACTCAGGAAGCTGAGGTGGGAGGATGGCTTGAGCCTGGGAAGTCGAGGCTGCAGTGAGCTCTGATGATGCCACTGCACTCCAGCCTGGGGAACAGACTGAGACCCCATCTCAAAAAAAAGCATGTAGAGGAGGGGGGTTCACTCTCTGCTTCCTGTCTCCCTTTTGGAGCAGGCTGCTTTTCTCCTCCTGCCTTTAGACATCAGACTCCAGGTTCTTTGGCTTCCTGAGTGAGGAAGGGAAGGACAGAGGGAGGATGGAAGGGAGTGAAGGAGGGAGGAAAGGAGATAGGAAAGGAAGGAGAGAGGGAGGGAGGAAGGGAAGGAGGGAAAGAGGGAAGGAGAGAGGGAGGAAAGGAAGGGGAGAAGGAAGGAGGGAGGGAAGGAGAAAGGGAAGGAGGAGGAAGGGAAGGATGGAGGGAAGAGGGAGGGAGAAAGTGAGGAAGGAAGGAAAGGAGGGAGGGAAGAGGAAGGGAAGGAGGGAGAGAGGGAGGAAGAGGGGAAGGAAGGGAAGGAAGGAAGGAGGGAGGAAGGAAGGAAAGGAGAGAGGGAGGGAGGGAATGAGGAAGGAAGGGAAGGAGGGAGGAAGGGAGGAAGGGAGAAAGGGAAGGGGGAAGGATGGAGGAAGGGAAAGAGGGAGGGAAGGAAGAGAGGGAAGAAGCCCTCCTTCAAGTAACATCACCACCACTGACTTCTCCTCCCCTGCGAGCACCCTCTATACAACGGACTGAATATTTGAGTTCCCCCTGTTCATGTGTTAAAATCCTAACCCCCAGTGTGATGGTATTAGAAGGTGGGGCCTTCAAGAGCAGTCAGGTCATGAGGGTGGAGCCCTCATGAATGGGATTCATGCCCTTATAAAAGGGACCCCAGAGAGTTCTCTAGCCCTCTTTCCATCATGTTAGGATAAGTGAGGAGCCAATCATTTACTCTCCAGAAGAGGTCTCTCACCAGAACCTGACCCTCCTGGCACCATAATCTTGGACTTCCTGCCTCCAGACAGGTGAGCAATGTCTGCCATTTTTTTTTTTTTTTTTTTTTGAGACAGAGTCTGGCTCTCTGTCACCCAGGCTGGAGTGCAGTGGCGCAATCTCGGCTCACTGCAACCTCCGCCTCCTGGGTTCACGCCATTCTCCTGCCTCAGCCTCCTGAGTAGCTGGGACTACAGGCACCTGCCACCACACCCAGCTAATTTTTTGTACTTTTAGTAGAGATGGGGTTTCACCGTGTTAGCCAGGATGGTCTCAATCTCCTGACCTCGTGATCCGCCCACCTCGGCCTCCCAAAGTGCTGGGATTACAGGCGTGTGCCACCGCGCCCGGCCAATGTCTGCCATTTCTCACGCATGCAGGCTGTGGTGCTTTGTTACAGCAGCCTGAACAGACCGAAGACACCGGCATCACAGCACCTGGTACACTGTATGACTTTTGTTTTTACCTTGATCTCCCCCACCTAAGAACTTGAACCCAAGCCCATGTGAACCCTTGCCTTTCCCCAGAAGGCTTTGCGCTGCCTCTCCCAGGTGAGAGGGAGAGCCCTGTCCCGACTCTCTCCAAATGTGAATCCTCAGAGGACAAGACTGGGTGTCATTAAATGTTGGTCCCTCCACAGACCTAAGCACAAGGCTTTGCACACACACAGAGCTGTGCACTATTATTGCTCATTGAGTTTACTTTTGATAATGATATCCTTTTCTGGCAAACTATTCCAATAATTTTAAAAAATATCTCTTATTTTGTGATTGCCTTACTATAAAACTATGTAGATTGCAAATAAGTTTTGCTTTCAGTCATTCAAAGGAGCTCAGCATGTGAATGCACAAGATTTTATGGAATTGTTCTCTTTCAGCGGACATCTGCCTTGTTTGTGTTTGATAAATAATGCCATTGCCCATGATGAATAATGCCATTGTCCATGATAAATAATGCCATTGTCCATGATGAATAATGCCACAAGGAACAATCTCTATGATCACACCTTTCACACCTATGCAATGATCACGTTTGGAAATTCCCAGTGGTGGCACAGTTGGATGGAGAGTGGGAAATTTTCCATTGCGGATAGAGCCCATTGCAAAAACCTATTTCCCCATATTTCATGACTGTTTTCTTCTAGAGAGCAGCACTGCCCAGTGGCTGGGAGTGTTTGGGGAAATGCTGGCTGGAATTCCTTCTTCCGTTCATTGGCTGTAAGATCAGGGTCACACCCCTCATCCCCTGAGCTTCAGGGTTTCCTCCACTAAAGAGATGACTCTCAGCCCTCCTGCCTCACCTGGCACAATGAATGGAGAAGCGCTGGGAGCCTCACAGATGTAGGGGTGGTTCCTGCCTTGGGTTCATCCTGGCCAGTCTTGGTCAGCATAGCATTGAAGGTTCTAGAAGAACACTGGGTAAGTAGAAACTGTAGATGTAGAATTCTCATCCATCCACCTCTTGTCTCTCCTCTCCCTCCCAGTCATGTCTCCAACCCCATAACCTGCCAGGGGTACAAACCCCCAGGGCACATGTCCAGCATGCCTCACAGGCTCAGCTCCTGGCCCTGAACACCCTCATTTCCCTAGGAAATAACTCTTGTTCCTTTTTAAAATTCAGTCTTAGCTGGGTGTAGTGGCCTGTGCCTGTGGTCCCAGATACTCAGAAGGCTGAGGCAGAAGGATTGCTTGAATCCAGGAGTTCATGGCCAGCCTGAGCAACATAATGAGACTCCATCTCAAAAAAAAAAAAAAAAAAAAGAAGGTTTTAATTCAGTCTTATTATTCTCAGGCATAAATATGTATTTTTCTTTACTATTGTCCATTGAATCTTGCTCCAATTAAGCAGCTTCCAATATTCTTCTAGAAGTTTCTCTAGGCAAGACCAAGGGAAGAAAACTTTTGAAGAAAGAAATGAGGATGAGATTGTTCAGAGCAGTGTTACTTGTCTTAGTCCATTTTTTGCTGCTATAACAACACCACAGACTGGATAATTTATCAAGAATAGAAGTTTATGTAGCTCACAGTTATGGAGGCTGGGAAGTCCCAGATCATGGCTCCAGCATCTCGCAAGAGACATTCTGTGTTTGAAGATGGAAGGCATCATGTGGTGAGCAGGCACATGAGGCAGCGTAAAAGGAGGCCAGACTCCTAGATAATAACCCAGTCCTGTGATAACGGCATTAATCCATTCATGAGAGATCTCTCATGACCTAATCATTCCTTAAAGGCTTCACCTCTTAATACCATCAAAATGGCAATTAAATTTCAACATGACTTTGGACATTCTAACCATAACACTCCTCAAAATGGCCGGTTGGCCAACTGCTCATTCTAGGCACATGATGGGATAGGGAGCTTGGCAAAGATTCTCTTTGAGCAAACTTTAGACCGGCCCCTCAGAGCCCTCTTTCTGACTAGGTCTTACCCTGGGGCCCTGTCTTCAGCCTCCCTAGTTCAGTTATAGCAAGAATTCTCCTAAGTCAACTTAATTGAGAGTCTCTCTCCACTCTTGTAATCTGATCTCCCTGACTTGCCTTCAGCAAGATTCTGAAGTCCCCAGCTATCTTCGCCGTATTCTGAGTTGAGCTTGATCTTGCTCCCCTATTGTGATAGTCTTGACACCTATCAGAATAGTCCAGAATAAAGTCTTCCTTGCTGTTTGAACAAGGGTCAGAATACCTTTTTCTTTAACAATCGTTAACGCACTGCATTCTTCATCAAGAAAGCCTTGCTACCAAAAAAACTGCCTGCTGTACTAAACAGTGTGCTTGGGGATATAATTGACTGATGTTCAGGAGCAAGAAACTTATCCTGTTAAGGACAGAAAACAATTGCACACTTACATTGATCTGGTCCCCAGGGCACACTTTCATTTTTGCTAGTTTGAAACCTACAGTGGGGAGAGAAGGCTGAGGGAGTGAGCAAGGGAAGAGATGCTTTTTCAACCAGCACTCCATCTGGAATGCCAGGAGGCCCTCTCCAACACACCCTCAAAGCCTGGCCAGAGTAGGCTTGGTGGGTGCCAACCAACCTAGGCCTCTGATCCCTGTACTCATGGCAGGATCCTGCTGGTCCCCAGGCAGCAGGTGGGGATGTCAACAGGTGGGGAAAGAGCATTTCCAGCCCCTCTAACTTCTAGGGAGGCTGAGTCTCCATCAGCAAATCTTAGCTTAGGGCCTACCATGTGCTGGCCTCGGTGCCTGTCACTATGGGCATCGATAGTGCAGGCCATGGCCCTGCCCATATGGAGTTGACACTCTAGCTGGGCAAGGGCCCAATGGCATGTGCAGTTAAGCCAGCAAGAACATCTTTTTTTTTTTGAGACAGAGTCTCACTCTGTTGCTCAGGATGGAGTGCAATGGCATGATCTCGGCCCACTGCAACCTCTGCCTCCCAGGTTCAAGCGATTCTCCTGCTTCAGCCTCCCAAGTAGCTGGGATTACAGGTCCATGCCCCCACACCTGGCTAATTTTTATACTTTTAGTAGAGATGGGGTTTCACCATGTTGGCCAAGCTGGTCTCTAACCCCTGACCTCAGATAATCTGCTCGCCTCAGCCTCTCAAAGTGCTGGGATTACAGGGGTGAGCCACAGTGCCCGGCCAAGAACACTTTTCTTTATTTCTGAAAGGAGGCAACAGTAACACAGCAATGACAGACATATCCATTGCCCACTTTAAGGAGACAGGTGTTCGGCCCCTTCTTGGTATGACTGCACAAAACCAAGGGTCACCTGAAGACTGCACAGTGCATGCAACGTGTGGTCAAGTAAGAGCCAAGCTCTGGAGAAAAACTTCCTCATTTGGATCCCTTTCTGGTTTTACCACTTATTGACTAGGGGACTGCGGGCAAGTCACTTCACCTCTCAGCCCTGGGGATCATAATAGCACCTCCCTTGTATGTTTTGTGATGATTAAAAGACATAAGGACCATAGTAAAGTGACTGGCACAGAGCAAAGGCTGTTCTGACTCATCTCCTCTCCCATCCAGGCTCCTCTTTGCCCAAGTCTTTTCCCACGTGAATGGTGAGTCCTTTCAGGTTCAGACCTGGGCTCAGCTTTCCAGCCCAGCACCAGCGGGCTCTAGAAGGCCTTCTAGATCCTGTAGTCCTGCCACATAATTAAGGCTCATTTTGAGCCATCTGCTGTTCATGCATTCATTTTTGTTGATCACCTATTATGTGCCAGGAGTTGTGCTAGGCTCTGAGGTCACAGTGGTGAGTCAATCAGTCATCCTGCCTCATGGAGCTAACACTGCATGGGGACTGGGCACTAATTGACATGCAATTAGAGCTGGAAAAAATCCCTCGTTCAAGTCCACAGAGCTCTGCCATACTCTGGGGGCAAGAGAGAGGCCTCCATGTGGGGGGTGAGACATTAAAGCCATGGAGGGGGGTCATCCCCTGGCAGGGGTAGGTGGGTTGGACCTGAAGAGGGAGAAACACAGCTCAGAACAAACAGCTCAGGCTCAAAGAGGATGGGAGTGGACTCAAAGGAGGGGTGCAAAGAGGGAATTTTGAGGCCTTGGGTTCTGAGCAAAATGGGGCTGGCATCTTCAGGCCACCTGAAGGCCAGGGGCATCAGTATCCACCCACCGCGGAAGGCCAGGAGCTAGCCACGTTGCAGTGAGCCCAGCTGTCCAGTCCCCTGGAAGGCCATCTGTGTGTGGTCCTCACCGTCCCGGGATTCCTCCATGATTCTGGAGAATGGGGGCCATTCACCTCTTAGATGGGCGGGTTAACAGAGGGCCTGAAGGGCCTTGTGGAATGCAGTGGAAGACACAGCCTTGGCTCCCAAGGTGCCTCTGATCTCTGTGTAGGCCCCATGATGACAAGAGAAGAGAACAAAATTCCAACAGCCCCCAGGGTGGGCAGCTTCAGACAGCTCAGGGTGTTTTGATACAAGCTGCTCTGCAGCCCCCAAGCTTTCCTTGCTCTCCCTGAAGGCATGAATTTGGCCTTCAGGGAGAGAAGGAATGTGCATCCCAAAGAAACAAACACAAGACGGCTCAGCCTAGGGGCGAGTGACAGCTGGGACCTGGAGCAGGCCCAGGCAGCAACAGCCGCACATGACAGTTGTCTGATTTGGCTGTGTCAATAAGAGCTTTGCCCAGGCTTTCAAAACAAAAGATCATCCATAAAATGCACGGTCCCACTTCTTGTTTCCCCACCCAGACATTGTATGTGGCTTTTGGAAAAGAGTCAGGATGTCTTTGTCATCAGAGCCTGGTGTCCCTCAGTCACCTGTTGAGAAGGAAGGAGGGAGTGTGCTGAGAAGGGAGGGAAAGGCGGCAGAGGGCTGGCCCACCGGGCTGCCACTAGCTTCTCCCGCCTGCACTTCAGGGAGTAAGGAAGACCAACCGGTACCTCACCTAACATCCCTTCAACAAGCTTCACGCTTGAAGAGCACACAGCCCAGCTGGAGAGAGAGGCCAGGACCCCACATCATCACAGAGTGGGTGCATCAAGAGCAGCTGGGCAGGGGCACCCCGGAAAAGGGCACCGTCCCTGAAGGTTGCTGGCCCTGAAGGAGCTCCGGGAGGAAGGGGTGATGGTGGAGCCTTGAGGCCCAGGTAGGATCCGGAGCGTGAGAGGGCAGATGCCTTTGGAAACGGAGCCCTTGGTCACCTTGGTGAGAAACATGGCAGGATTTGCTCTCTTGTTGCATTATTTAAAATGAAGGCAGATGTCAATCATCTCAGGCAGGTTTACATCCTAAATGCAACTGACCCGGTCCCATATATCAGCCCCTGTGTTGTGGCCTAGCAGCCGGAGAACCTACAGTCCCCTTAGCTGGCCACATCACAGAACATTCCACCTGGAAAAACTTTAGGGAATCCTTGGTCAGTGGTGTTCAGTTCTACCCCACCCTTTCTGTCTATAATTATGGACTTCTTTTTTCAAACAAAACGTTGTAAGAAGCCAAATATAAAACATAGCAAAGCAAAGCTACTCAGACCAAATCAGGGATAAGAGACTCCGATCTGCCCATGGGTTTCAGAAAACACCACATGAAAATGCCTGGGCTACTTCCACTGGCTTATACACTGGAGAAACTGAGGCACAGAGAGACAGTCCTGACCATACACTACGAGAGAGCAAAGACCTGGTTGGTCTTATAGCACACTGAATCCCCAGCATCCACCTCAGTCAGTCCTGGCACATAATAGATGCCCAATAAATATCTGTTGGACAGATACAGATTAGTTGGATCAACATACATTTTTTTCATAAATAAATATTTGTTGGAAGAGACACACAGGCAATGCTGATGGCCTTTGCACAGTCATCTCTGTTTTTCTACAAACGCAACTACTTTTTGAAGAGACTAAAGGAGGGACTTGCCTCTGAGACACGGTCTGTAATTGCCTGTTTGGAATGTACAGCATTTGAAAGGTTTTAATTTCCTGATCTAATGACAGGAATAAAAGCAGAGGAGTAAAGGGCCAGGGAGCATGAAAAGGAGCCACAATTTGCATCCAAGATGGAAGTGCCCTTTGTTGTCCCACATCCAAGTCAACTTCAAAGTTTTCTGCTGCATGGAGATGCACATCAGTCACCATGGCAACCACCAATCTGCCCAGGCCACTCGACCCTGGCCAGCCCTCTGCCAGCCATAGCATGTGCCTGGCTTTCGGAGAGCCAGGTGGGGCAGAGAACACAGGGGCCGCTGCTCAGCCTCGCCAGCCTTCACCCAGCATGTCTTATTGGCTCTCTGTCTGTGGGGAGAGGGGTCTGGGTCAGCACCTCGATTGGCTGCACCGTCATCCTGCAAACATGCATTAGTACCCACCAGGTGCCTGTGCATCGGGTCACTCCTTAGAGATACACTCCCGTGTCTGGCACTAGTCGCTGAACAAAGGCTTGTGAATGAGTCAATGAATGAAATCATAACCAGAGTCCCCTGGGAGCTTCTAAAATAAACAAATGCCCAGCTCCACCACCTGAAACTGGCTGCATCAGCATCTCTGGGAGGTACAGGCAAGACTAGGGGGCTACCGATGCACACGTGCCCCTCAAGTTAGAGCAGGAGGAGAAAGCTGAATGGAGACAGTCCGGGTGGGGCTGCTGGAGCTGCCACTCATGGAGATGGCAGGAGGGGCGCTCAGTTTGGGATGTGTCGGGTTAGAGGTGCCCAGGAGGCGTTTGGGAGTCCGGAGTTCTGGGGAGAACTCAGGGAGGGAGGCAGCCTTTTTATCCACCAGAGTGATGAGACCATGGTAAGGGTGTGGAGACAGATATATTCATCCATTTTCACGCTGCTGATAAAGACATACCCGAGACTTGGTAATTTGTAAAGAAAAAGAGATTTAATGGACTCACAGGTCTAAGTGGCTGGGGAGGCCTCACAATCACAGCAGAAGGCAAGACAGAGAATGAGAACCAAGCGAAAGGGGTTTCTCCTTATAAAACCATCTGATCTCATGAGACTTATTCACTATCACTAGAACAGTATAGGGAAAACTGCCCCCATGATTCAATCATCTCCCACCGGGTCCCTCCTACAGCACGTAGGAATTATGGGAGCTACAATTCAAGATGAGATTTGGGTGGGGAAACAGTTGAACCATATCAACGAGCAAGAGACCGAGTGTCCAAGGTATAAACCATGGAATGCATGGGCCAACAAGGTGGGGCAGGCGAGGGAGATGAGAGTGAGCACCAGGCAAATGTGGTGCCTGGGAAGCCAGGAGAACGTGACAAGCGCAGGCTGGGAAAGAAAGATAGTCGTGCCCAGAGCATCAAGGCAAAAGCAAGTCTCCCATCCAACATGTGGTGACTGCCGGCTGCTGTGGGTGCCCCACCTGGGTGGGGGCTGCCTAGACTACCTGTGCCCAAAGATTGGGGCCTCAGCGGGGGCTACACTGACAGTATCTTGCAAACCACCCCTAAGTCCACCGGGCCTGAGGTTCTTACCTTGAAATTTACGTCTTCTTCCTCCACCATAGGCAATGAGCTGAGTGCTGGAGAAAGCTGAGCCATCCCATTATCTGCCTCCTAAACAGTAATGGGGGCCAGGTGCAGTGGCTCACACCTGTAATCCCAGCACTTTGGAAGGCTGAGGCAAGAGGATCACTTGAGCCCAGGAGTTCAAGACCAGCCTGGGCAACATAACGCAACCTCCATCTCTACAAAAAATACAAAAATTAGCCAGGCATGGTGGTGCACGCCTGTATTCCCAGCTACTAGGGAGGCTGAGGTAGGAGGATCCCTTGCATCCAGGAGTTTTAGATCAGCCTGGACAACATAATGGGACCCTGTCTCTACAAAAAATTTGAAAAATTAGCCAGGCATACCTGTAGTCCCAGCTACTGAGGAGGCTGAGGCGGGAGGATTGTTTGAGCCCAGGAGGTCAAGGCTGCAGTAAGCCATGATCACACCACTGCACTCCAGCCTGGTGACAGAGTGAGACCTAGTTTCAAAAACAAACAAAAAACAAAAAACATAGTAATGGGGATGGCTTGGGTTTTTTTTGTTTTTTTTTTTTTTTTTGAGATGGAGTGTTGCTCTGTTGCCCAGGCTGAAGCGCAGTGACGCGATCTCTGCTCACTGCAAGCTCCGCCCTCGCCGGTTCACGCCATTCTCCTGCCTCAGCCTCCCAAGTAGCTGGGACTACAGGCACCCGCCACCACGCCGGCTAATTTTTTTTTTGTATTTTTAGTAGAGACGGGGTTTCACCATGTTAACCAGGATGGTCTTGATCTCCTGACCTCGTGATCCGCCCACCTCGGCCTCCCAAAGTGCTGGGATTATAGGCGTGAGCCACCGCGCCCGGCTTTTTTTTTTTTTAAGATCTTGCACAGCTGGGCACACTGCCACAGGATTTACATGTATTATCTCATTTGGGCCTCACAACCACCCTTTGAGGTAGGTACTATCTACTTCACTTCCGTGTCGGTTAAGAAACCTGCCCAGCATCGAGGCTGGCCAGGCAGCCTCTCTCCACAGACAAAGGTCTTGACCACCAGGGCACAACACCACTTCCCGGTCAGCACAACATCAAGGGACGCTCTGGGGGAAGCTTCTGGACTGGCCATTGACTTCCTTCCCCTTGACCCATCCACCAGGTACCTACGCTCTGGACACCTCTGGACAAGGGGCAGCTGTACCCATGGTGGAAACCAGGGCATGGAGTTTTGCTGTATCCCTGCCAAGCCCATTTTCTAGCCCTTGTTAGTTTGTGACTCCATGCTAATAAGGCAGGAGAATAGGGAATTATGGTAACTAAGGGTTAAGGCATAAACAAGAGAACAGCAGGTGCAGCCGGTTCTGGGCAAGATTAGGCAGCATCTAGGCCACGTGCTCGCTCTGATAACAAGACAGAAGTCTTCACTTCAGCCTCTGATTGGTCGAGGGCCAATCCTTCACAGGGTGTAACCAACTGGAAGCCTCTAAGTGGCACATAGGGGTGTAACCAAATTCTTCTAGCTTAATAAAAACCCTAAAAGCCATTGTAATCAGGGCTCTTTAGCCGTTTGCTCCAGCTCGCCCTCTGTGTCTTGGCTGCTTCGTTCTCTTGTTGCTGTGTGCATTTTGTTCAATGCACCAAGAACCTGGACAACTCACAGTCAAGACTCTCCATCCGGTAACACTAAAGTTAATTTTACCAGGTGGGGATGGGCTGATGTGGCAGGAGGGGGCCTGGTGCCTGATGGAAATGTGGCTGGACCTCCGTCTGGGGAGGATGTTCGAAAAGGCAACAGGCAGCTGGCTTAAGGGACTGTCCCCCGGACAGCATTTCTTCCTGTTTAATGCCTCTTGGCCAGGAGTGGGTCAGGTCTGGTGGCTGCCTATGCAATGTGAGGGGCTCTCTTTCAGGAAAAAAAGAAACTACGAAATTGCCCATTCAAAATTAGGTATGAACATGAATACTCATTTAGGATGAGAAATAACAAATCACGCATTTCATAATGCCAACAAATACAGAAACCTACAATCATGCGAGCGCATTGCCAGGGCTTCTCCTGGTCATGAGATTTCAAGTAAGCAAGGAACTCTGAGCTTAAGCTTCATCAGCTTCCCGGAAATCAGAATCATCTCTGCCCTTAACAGCTCCCTTGCTGGGAGTCAATGGATATCTCTGCCCTGGGAGGTCAGATCACCCCCTACTTCCCACCCATGAAAGTAGCAGCTACTCTTTTGGTGACAAGGCAGGACCACAGGGGCTGTCTAAAGCATCACCTTCAGGGGTTTAGCCTGGCCCACCTGAACTGGGGTAGGGACAGTGTCAGGGAAGTTTCCTGCAGTTCTGAGCAGGGCTCCAGCACAAGCCTTCAGGGGCAAAGCCTCTGACCCAGGCACCAATATTAACCTACTCCAGAGATTGGTGACAGGGACTCATTCGTGCACCGATGTTTACCGAGTGCCCACCACATGCCAGCACGGTGCCAGAGCTAGGGGCAGATCACTGAGAACCACATGGGCACAGCTGAGAAGGTTTAAATGTGTGACGTGGCTACACAGCCTGCACATATTAGTTGCTCATTAAATGTTGGCTTCCTTCCCGTCCTCCCATTTGCCAGGCACCCTCCTACGGAGAGGCAGCGCCCAGCACAGGGCAGTGCATTCAGCAGCCCACATGCCAGTGCCCTAGAAGGACAGGCCACACTTACTTCCCGCCCATGAAAGTAGCAGCTGCTCTTTTGGTGACAAGGCAGGACCATAGGGGCTGCCTTGGCCCATCCCCTCCCCATCCCGGGACAGACCCAGGAGCAGGCTCCACCTGTGTGAGGTTACCCAGCAGGGCAGGGGTGCGGCCAGGTCTCCTGCGTCCGAGCCCCTGTCTCTCACTGGCCCTCTTAGGAAGCGCGAAGACCTTCCAATCCCCTTCCTGTCTGGGCTCGCCTGGCCCCAGCGCTCCAGTGAAGGCAGGGGTTCTCGACCCCAGCTAAGAATCACCGCAGTGTTGGAGACAGGAAGCAAGTAGCCGGCCATTCTTGGACCTGGCTACTGAGAGCCCGAGGCAGGGGGCTCCAGGTGGGACGCGACATCCGGACACGAGGAGCTCTCAGGCGTTGCTTGCGAGCTGCACCCCGTCTGTCCGCAGGCCCGCAGGCCCGCAGGGAGGCTGTGGGGTCGGGAAGGAAGCAGCCAGGGTGAAGCTAGTGGGGATGCTGCGACGAGTTTGGCAGGACTTGGGATTGCGGGGACAGCGGTGCGAAGCGCCCGTCCCGGGGACGGAGGTGAGAACAAGAGTCCGAGGCGTCCCCTCTCAGGAGTCCGCGGTGGAAGACTGGAGTCGGAGGGGGGAGCCCTCCCCGGGGACCGCGGCTGGAGATGTCCGCTCCCGGGAGGACCCTTCCTCGCGGCGTGGGCGGCGAAGGCGGGGAGCTTGGGACGCGCCACCTGCTGGCGCAAAGCTTGGGCCCGCGCGGTCTGGCCGCGCCACCTGGTGGCCACTTGGAAAAGCGCAACCCGGCCGCACGACCCCTTGGGAGCCGAGGAGCCGCCGGCGTGTGCGGAAGGGTTCCTCCATCAGCTCAGCACCCTGCGACCTCCGAGTCACGACCCCATCCTGGGGCGCCTGGCCTGGACTAGCTGCCCCTCTTTTGACAGCGCCCACTCTCGCGGCCCCTATGGTCCCCGGGGATTGGGCCTCCCCGAGGAACCCCGCTTCCTCCTCGACCGCCACCGCCGCATCTCTTTGGCTGTGTCATCTTGAACAAAATCGCTTACCGCCCCTGATCTTCAGTTTCTTCGTATTTTAAAGGAGGGGAGGGCACTAACAATACAGCGTTCAGGGCTGGTGGACCACTGAAGGGGACGACCCCCACAGCAGCTGGGTGAGTCGCACCAAAGTCTTTGGTCCAGGTACCGGGAGGCTGGAGATGAGATGTGCAAGCGGAGCAGGGCACTTCTGCCCCCTGAGTAGGAGATGCAGCAGGTGACTGTCAAAATCCCTCTCCTCCTGAGTTTGGGAGCTTCCGGGGCAATTTCCAGGACCCCCACTTCCCGGAGGTAGACTTTAGCCAACCTGAGACCCCGCAGGCCCTCCCATGGAGCCAGGTGATGCTGGGCAGTTGACGGTGATCCCCCAGGTGGGTCCAAGCCAGGCAAGAAGCAGCCTCCTGGGATCACCAAGAGAAACCCTGAGTTTGGAGAAGACGAAATACTACCTCTTATTAGAACAGGGTCAGTTCCGGTCTGCGGGAGGTCTCGCTGGCTGGAGGGCCTTGCCTGCTTCAGCATCCCTGCCCAGGACCCCAGCCCTCATGCTTCCCTCAGGCTGCTGTCCTCACAAACTGTCCCGGCAGGGAGGCTGCAGGGAGCATTGGATGAGAGGCACACACAAGGCTCAGCCCAGGGCCTGGCGCAAAGTAGGTGTGCAGCAAACGCTGGCTGCTCTCCTTGGTGTTTCTGTGCACCTAAGTCCCACCCAGGGTCCTCCCCTATGTGGGAGATGCTGCAGAGTAGAGACTCGAGGATTAAAAGGGAAAAACAACAAGGATGAAAAAGGCAGGATCATTTTATTTGGGCAGCTCAGAGTCTGGAGAGGAGAGGAGAGTACGGGTGAGAACATTGTTATCCCATAACAGAGGAAGGGGTAGCAGGGGATGGAGTGGGAGCATGGAGCACACAAGGGTGACTGCTTTCAGGAGTTGGGGGATGCCACTTAGCGGAGGTGACATGTGAGCTGAGCCTGGAAGGCAGAAGGACACCTCAGGCTGGGTGCCTGAGCCACTAGTGCCCTGGTTCTCAATTCTGACCACATGTTGGGTAACCTGCGAGACCTTTCAAAACCCCAGTGTGCAAGTGGCACCCCAGACGAAGAATGTCAGAATCCTGGAGGGTGCCTTGGACTAAATGTCTGTGTCTCCCCAAAATTGATACGTTAAAACCCTAACCCCAATATGATGGTATGAGAAGATGGGACTTTTGGGAGGTGATTAGCTGTAGATGACGTCATGAGGTTGGAACCCTCATAATAGGATTAATGCCCTTATAAAAAGAGAAAGGCACAAGATCTGCCTCTCTCTCTGCCTGTGTGTCTCTGTCTCTGACTTTTTCTCTCTTTGTCTTACTCTCTGTGCATTTCCCAAGAAGAGGACCCTCACCAAGAACCCAACCATTCTTGCTTTCTGACCTCAGACTTCCAGTCCTCAGAACCATGAGAAATACATTTTAGTTGTTGAAGTCACCCGGTCTCTGGTAATTTGTTATAGCAGCCTGCACTCACTAAGATGGCAGGGAGGGGGATGCCATGAAATATCTGACACTTCCCGGGTGTCAGTGTGCAGGCAAGGTTGAGAACCACTGAGCAAAGGCTTGAAGGAACAAATTCACATGTCTGCATAGGGGCCCAGAAGTAAACAGCTCAAGTTGGGGCAAGAAACAAGGGGCAGGGGGGCACAGTGGACCATTTCCTCAGAACCATGGAAGAATTCCAACTAGCAAATAAGCAAATAATCATGACCTTTAATTTGCATAATGTGCATCCCTGACCACCACCATGTTTGCATTTGAACAGGACTTGCTATTGCCTCAAGAAGGGAGTGGCTGAGAGGTTCAGTACCACTTGTAATGAATTTACCTCTGTGTTTCTGAGGATGCTACTGATTCATCTTTGGATACTCTGAGCCTGGAAAATAGCCAGTATTCAGTGAATGTTTGTTGAACTGAAAGAACAGCCCTTCAGTGTGATCATGGGTTCCTACTTGAGTGGCCAGTGTTGATTGCATCTGGGTTCAAGGTTTTTCTGTACCTTAATTGGGCTAATGTGGTCTGAGAAACGCCACAAAAACCTTAGTGCCTATGACTGCTCCCTGAAATCCCACTATTGGTGCTTTTTGTCTTTCACTGGTTCTTGCCTATACCTTGTCAATTCCATTGCCAGAGGTAGGTCTTCAAGGGTTGGAGGGGCAGAAAGCTTGCTAGTTGTAGGGAAGAGGGGAAAGATCCAGAAAGACCCCTCTGAGAGATAGCCTTGGCATTGGCCAAGACCTAAGACAAATAAAGAAGATTTAAAAGACAGATGCTTATTTTATTTTCAAATGGGAACCTCCTGGCATTTTTTCTTGGTTCTTGCAATTTGTATGCTACACCCTGTAGCAAAGTTCACCCAGGAACTGATTGATTTTGTTAATCATAGAACACAGAGTGATTTTTGCAAGATTCTTTCAAGCAAGATCTAGTCATAAAACATTTCTAGGCTGGGTGCAGTGGCTCATGCCTATAATCCCAGCACTTTGGTAGGCCGAAGCAGGCAGATCACCTGAGATCAGGAATTCAAGACCAGCCTGGCCAACATGGCAAAACCTCTACTAAAAATACAAAAATTAGCCAGGTGTGGTGATGCACACCTGTAATCCCAGCTACTTGGGAGGCCGAGGCAAGGAGAATCGCTTGAACCTGGGAGGTGGAGGTTGCAGTGAGCTGAGATTGCACCATTGCACTCCAGCCTGGGTGACAAAGCGAGACTTCATCTCAAAACAAACAAAACAAAACAAAATTTCTGATAACCAACAAGGGAAATAGTAAAAGGCTTGTGCTATTCCATGTGTGTGCCAACCAGTTCACATACTGACTTGTCTACATCCTCTCCCAGGCTGGGGTCCCCAGGAGTGACCCTGAGACAAGGATATGAGTGAGTGGTTCTTTTGGAGGTGATCTCAGGAAGCCCAGGTAAAGCAGTGAAGAAGTGAGACAGGGAGATGAAGGGGGTCAATACAGGGTGTGCTGATGAGCAACTGGGGCTCAAGTCCACTGGGGAACTTGGGGAGACAGTGTCAGTAGTGAACATGCCACAGAGTTATTCCATGGGAGGGGCAAGGGAGCTGGGCACCATATATCCACCAGCTCTCATCAGTCATTGAGGGCTGCTCCCAGAAGCATTAACTCCTTGGCACTTCTAGCTACCCCTGCACGTGCCCATGCTTGCAAGGCCAGAGAAAATGATCAGGCAAAGGGAGTTGGAGTGCCAAGACATATGGGTAGGGCACCTGCAGCATCTACTACACAGACCAACCCATTCACATGCCAACCCATCCATGAACAGCCTAGGAGTGTGTCTACATAACAAGTGCCAGCATTCCCATGTACTAATCCATTCATTTAGGCATCAACATTTTCAGAGGCCAACTCATTCCAGAGGCACCATTCATACGCCAATTAGTGAGAAAAGTGATCTACAGAGAATGTGGCCACTGGAAATATCTCAGGCTCCTGTGAACACAGGTGTCAATTCCACTCTGTAGCATCAGCGTATTTTAAGTGATTTTTCCCTGGTAGTATGTTTTAATTCCTTGCTTTTTATTTTTAGTGTATCTATGTTAGGTTTTGTGGTTGCTTTGTGGTTACCATGAGGTTTACAGAAAACATCTTATTTGAATAGATGACAATTTTGGTCACAAAGAAAAGAAACAAAAAAACTAAAAACCTCTACACTTTAACTCCATTCCCCTATATTCTGACTTTTTATTGTCTTAATTTACATCTTTTTATATTGCCTATCTCTTAAATTGTTCTAGTTGTTATTTTTGATATATTTGTCTTTTAGTCTTTTAGTCTTCATGCTAGAGAAATGAATGGTTTACACACCACAATTACATTATAAGGGTATTCTGAATTTGTCTGTGTATTTACTTCTTCCAGATTAAAAAACTCCCTTTAGCAATTCTGTAAGACAGCTCCGGTGATGATGAATTTCCTCAGCTTTTGTCTGGGAAAATCTTTATCACTCTTTCATGTTTGAAGGATAGTTTTGCTGGATACAGTATTCTCAGTTGACAGGTCTTTTTTTACCTTCAGCACTTTGAATATGTCATCCTACCCACTCTGGGTGTGTATGCTTTCTGCTGAGAAGTCTGTTGCCAGATGAATCAGAGCTCCTTTATATGTTATTTGCTTCTTTTCTCTTGCTGCTTTTAGCATCTTCTCTTTGTCCTTGACCTTTGAGAGTCTGATTATTCCATGCTTTGGGGTAGTTTTATTTGGGTTAAATCTGTTTGGTGATTTTTGACTTTCCTGTACCTGGCATATTTATATTTTTCTCTAGACTTTGAAAGGTTACTGTTATTATTTCTTTGAATAAGCCTTCTGCCCCCTCGCTCTTTCTTAATTCCCTCTTGAAAGCCAGTACTTCTAGATTTGCTCTTCTGAGGCTATTTTCTAGATTTTGTAGACATTCTTCAGTCCTTTCATTCTGTTTTCTTTTCTCTCCTCTGATTGTATATTTTCAAATAGCCTGTCTTTGAGTTCATTAATTATTTCTTCTGCTTGGTCTGTTCTGTTGTTGAGACTTTGTGATATGTTTTTTAGTTCAGCTAATGTACTTCTCAGTTCCAATATTTTTGTTTGATATTTTAAAAATTATTTTAATCTCTTTGTTAAATTCCTCTGATAAGTTTCTGAATTGCTTTTCTGTGTTACCTTGGAGTTTGCTGAGTTTCCTCAAGACTGCTATTTTGAATTCCTGATCTGAGAGCTCACAGATTGCCATCTTGCTTGGGTCAGTCACTCACTGGCTCCTTGCTTTGTCCATTTGAAGAAGTCATCGTTCCTGGTGTTAGCAGTTTCTTATGCATGTACACATATGTCTTCACATTGAAGGTTTAGTTATTTATTCCAGTCTTTGCTGCCTGGGTTAGTTTGGTCTCTTTAGCATATGTGTGTTTAGATGTTCTGTGCATTTGGCCTATTGGTTCCTTTAGCTCTAGATCACTGCCTCCTTTTCAGCACTAAATAGCACCCTAAGCCCAGGTTTGTCATGACTCTTGCAAAAGTTCAAAGCTCTGCCTTTTCACAGATAAAGGGCACCAAAGGGGATTCTGCAGCTCTGTGGGGAGGCTGGCTAGGGGTTCATGCCCAGAGGGCCTGTGGAGAGTGCATCTTACAATGTGATGCTGCTGAACCACCTCTCTGATTCAGTGTTTTGTTTGTCTGAGATGAAGAGTAGCCCCAGAGTTTCACACACTGGGCTGGTAGCCCCACCTCCACTGTCTATGTGACGCCAGAGGCTTTCAGGGGTCCCTCACCCTATAGGTATTCATGATTCTTCCTGTGGGTTGAGGCAGGAAAACTTTCCTGAGTAGGTAGTCAAGATGATGAGGAAGCTGGCTGGCTGCCTTGATCTTATTTTTCCCAGTGTAGAAATGTCCAGGGAACTTTTCTGTGTAGTGACTTACAGTTTGGGGAAGGGATGTCACAGAGGAGTCCATTTTACTACCTTCTGTTCACAGGTTTTCACTTTTCTGTGGCCCCAGGTTTTGTCACAGCCTCATTTTGAGTTCTGGGATATTGGTAATTATCATCTTGGCACTAGATCATTGTTTTTAGTTTTCTATGGAGGACAGTGAAGCCAGATTGCTTCTACTTTGCCATTTTGGTGACACCCGGCATCTATGTATTTTGCAGGGGCTGGGATTGGGTTGGTCTTACATGCACTCATGCGGTCATTCAAGAAAGAGGTTGTTCGCACTAGTTCTTTTTCAGGTAACAAAGAACAGTTCAGGAAGATTTTAATTTAACTAAAAGTACAACTTCCAAGAATAAAGGTGTTTTGTTTCTCATATTTCAAGAAAAGCAGGGACATCCATAAGGTTGCTCCATCTACATGAGTGGTGCTTTTAAAAAAGGAAGACAGATAAATTAATTGGACTTTGGGGAATGGTGATAGTTTTTTTTCACTAATGCCCTGATACAAAGAGCATTGGCCAAATTTCTGCAGGGCCTCAAGACTGAACTTGGCTCTCATAAGGGATTTGTCTCCAAGACTGAAGGTCTCAGGTGACAGGCTGCATGACCCTGACAGACAACACAAGAAAACCAGCCTCAGCCAGTGTCAGTCACCTGAGAGATAATGAAACCTTCACTTTTTAACAAGGTGGTAAAACTTCCCTTTTGCAAAGAATAGCATAACATTTTTGTATATGTCAATCAGCCTGTTTTGCACCAACTTGAAAGCAATGAACACAATCTCCATTCCAATGATGATATAAATGGAGAAGAACAGGAAGAAGTTAGGGTGTTCTAAAACAGTATCCCCAAACCCAATGGTGGTGAGCGTGACAAAGCAGAAATAGAAGGCATTCTCGAAATCCAACTGTGTCTCCCAGAAGGGGAGGATGGCAGCTGCACAGGAAATGTAGGCAAAAACAATGAGGGCAATGATGGGGAGGGGGATGTCCAACCTCTCCACCTGCTGTCCAACTTCATCCAGGTTGCTGATGATGGAGTATGAGAGTCTCCCCAACACCAGTTCGGGACACGAGTTACTCCTTTCCATGGCTTGTGGGGGCAGTTGCAATGTGTTCTGTTTCTCTCGCGCATGAGGTCTCTCAAACAGCTCCATGCTGCAGCTTGGGCGTGAAGGACATGTGCCAAGTTTAGGGCCTGGAAGCTCTTCAGCACTGATGATGATCTGAGGGACAGCTTCATCTGCAGGCTTGGGGTCCGGTTTTTTCTTGAAGAGAGATTTGGGGCACCACTTGGAGAGGAGGGGATGGGTACAGAAAGGGAATTTTCGGAACCGATTATAAGATGTGGATAAGATGGTTGCCAGGATGTCGCCTGTGTCCGTGAGAACGAGGAACATCAAGGGGATACCAAAGAGAGCATAGAGCATGCACAAGTACTTGCCAAGCCTGGTGACCGGGTAGATGTAGCCATAGCCTGAAAAAGAAGATGGAGCTTAGAGTTTGCATCTGGCCCCTTCCCTTTTTCCCCCTAAAAGCTTTAAAGAGACCTTCTGCCATTTCCCCTCCTTGGCATGACATTTTATACAATGTTTTTGAAAATACTCATCTCAAAGCATTCAGCCACTGGTCTGGCATTAGGCTTGCTTTGGTGGGAGGGAAAGGAGTGAAAACCAGCTTCCCTTTAGGATAAGGAGCAACTGATATCCAGGTCTTTGACTTGAAATGTCCTTGGCAGGGGACCAGCACAGGTTTGGGGAGAACAGATTGCCTTTGATCCTGCTCTGGCCATTTCTGAGCACCCCCAAACGAAGGGCTCAGCTGACCTGGAAGGACAGGATGAGTACAAGTGAGAGAGAATGGATGGCTTTGTAATCATATCTGACACCACCTTTATCCTCTGTGAAGGTGCTGGCTTTTAAGAAGCCACCCTTGGCTGGGCGTGGTGGTTCATGCCTGTAATCCCAGCACTTTGGGAGGCCAAGATGGGCGGGTCACCTGAGGTCAGGAGTTCAAGACCAGCCTGGCCAACATGGTGAAACCCTATCTCTACTAAAAATACAAAAATTAGCCGGGCATGGTGGCGGGTGCCTGTAGTCCCAGCTTCTCAGGAGGTTGAGGCAGGAGAATCACTTGAAGCCCGAAGGTGGAGGTTGCAGTGAGCCAAGATTGTTCCATTGCCACACTTGTCCTCCATAAGAGGACTGAACTATTTGTTTCTAAGAGGCACTTATTGTGTTCCCATGGTGTGCTCAGCAGTGTGCATAATATTAGGAAAAACAGAAAGATGGAAGATGAGTAAAATACAATTGCCCTCAGAGCCATTTGTGGCTTAGCAGATTAGACAAACATGTTCCTAAATGACAGTGAAGCCATTAGCCTCCCAGCATCTAGGTTCTGACTGACCTTGCTTTGAATCCCAGTTCTGCTATTTATGATAATATTACTTGACTGCTCACATTTTTTTTTATCTGTAAGATGGGGGGGATTATCTGTAAGATGGGGATGACAATGCCTACTTTGCATATTGACTAGCTGGGAGGATTACATGAGGCCCACGCTTGACACACAGTGCGCGATTAATAACTGGTGGTGTCCTCACCCTCAAGACCTTAGCTGCCTAGTGAGCACTTCCTGTGGGCTGGGTGTCAGTCAGCCTTCATAGGGAGGTATTGTTATCACCATCCACAGGTGGGGAAACTGAAGCACAGAGAAACGAAGTAGCTTGGCCGTGAGCATACATGTGATACATAGTGGAGTTAGGATCAAATCCACAGGACTCTCAGGTCCCCAACCAGTGCTGACACCCTCAGGAGCATCCAGGGGGCAGGACCATTCAATCAGAGAGAACCCGGCAGCCAAGCAAAGGAAGGGGTGGGCTGAGGTCTCCATCCCTGTTGGGAGCCGAGCCCCTCCCCTCCCCTCCCCTCCCCTCCCCTCCCCTCCCCTCCCCTCCCCTCCCCTCCCCTCCCCTCCCCTCCCCTCCCCTCCCCTCCCCTCCCCTCCCCTCCCCTCCCCTCCCCTCCCCTCCCCTCCCCTCCCCTCCCCTCCCCTCCCCTCCCCTCCCCTCCCCTCCCCTCCCCTCCCCTCGCACCTACAGAGGGGCAGGAGCAGACAGACCTCAAACCCCACAGTGCAGGTGGCTAGGTCTTCTGGAGCAGGCAAGCATCAATTACTTCAAGCAGAGGACAAAGCTTTTGTATTTAATGCCTGTGTTTAATTTTTGATGTCATAAAGGATGATTAATACAGAAAAACCCAGCCCAATTATGTAAATTAATCTGAAGGCAACTCCTCAGCTGGCTAAGCCCCAACTTCCTCCAGAAGTGCAGCTTCCTGTGGCAAACTTTGGCCTCAGTCTCTGCCCTCCAAGAGCAGGCGGGCATTCAGGTTGCCTACCCTCACCAGGGTCCCAAGTGTAGGGGAGGGAGCTGTGGCTCTCAAAGAGTCTCATCAGTTTGCATCCATCCCAGAGCACTCTGTGCCACTCTGGCTGGTTCCACTAGGTACCATTTGATGGCAGTGTCAGTTAACTCTGTATGTGCATTCATTCATTCATGCATGCATGTATTCAGTATTTATTGAGTGCTTACTGCATGCACTGGGGGCATAGTGCTGAGCAAAGTAGATATGGGATATGGTCTCTCTGAGCCTCTGGTTTGGTAAAAGAGGCAGACGTTAATTTTAAAAACCACACTAATGAGTATGTAATTACAAATGGAGATCAATAACAGGAAGTGAAAGAGCAGACCATTCCATGAATGATTAGAACAAAGGCACCTATCCTAGGCCGTGTGCAATGGCTCACACCTGTAATCCCAGCACTTTGAGGGGCCAAGGCGAACAGATCATATGAGGTCAGGAGTTCAAGACCAGCCTGGCCAATGTGGTGAAACCCTGTCTCTACTAAAAATACAAAAATTGGCCAGGTGTGATGGTGCATATCTGTAATCCCAGCTACTTGGGAGGCTGAGGCATGAGAATCACTTGAACCCAGGAGGGGGAGGTTGCAGTGAGCTGAGATCGTGCTACTGTACTCCAGCCTGGGCAACAGAGCGAGACTCTGTCTCAACAAAAACAAACAAACAAAGGCACCCATCCTGGATTTGGGCCCAGGAAAGATTTTTCCTGTGAGGGGATTTTTGAGCTGATGTTGGGAGGGGGCCATGAACTAGCCAGGTGAAGAGAGAGGAAGCAGCCTGTGCAAAGACCCTATGGCGGGTTCAACAAAGGGCTATCCATACAGTGACAGTGGGCAACTTGTGTACTGCATATATACCAAGGGGGTGACTGGGAGCTGAAACCTAGCCTCCGTGCACTTACCAAGCTTGGAGCTCAGGGCTCGGGGCACTGGGCTGTGTCTGCCTAGTGAGGGATATGGTTTTCTAACTTTTCACCAAGGTGTCACCCTGAGTGTAGCTGTCACCCAGCTTTAAGGAACCAAGAGAAGGCCAGTGTGCAGGGAGGTAGGGGAGGGGAGCAAGATGAGGCCGGGAGGTGGGTAGCATCTAACGGCTTCCATGGCAGATGGGGGAGTGCCTTGATCAGTGTGGAAGGCTGAAAAATGACAGCCCCCAAACATAGCCAAGTCCTAACTCCTGGAATCTGTCAATACTACCTTATTTGGTAAGTGGGTCTTTGTAGATGTGATTAAGGATCTCGAGATGAGGAAGTTATCCTGGATTGTTTGTGTGGCCCTAGGTACCATTATAAGTGTCCCGACAAGGGAGAGGCTGAGCAAGATATTTTACACACAGAGAAGAGGAGGCAATATGACCTCAGAGGCAGAGACCAGAGTGATGTGGCCATGAGCCAGGGGATGCTGGCAGCCACCAGAAGCTGCCAAGGAAGAGGCAAGGAAGGGTCCTCTCCTAGAGCCTCAGAGGGAGCATGGCTTTGCCAACACCTTGATTTTTGAAATCAATAAAACTGATTTCAAACTTCTGGCCTCCAGATCGTGACAGAATAAATTTCTATTGCTTCAAGCCACTGAATTTGTGGGAATTTATTATAGCAGCCACAGGAAACTGATCAGGTTTGTATCTTTTTTTTTTTAAGATGGGATCTCGCTCTGTTGCCCAGGTTGGAGTGAAGAGGCGGGTACAACCTTGGCTTACTGCAACCTCCACCTCCTGGGTTCAAGAGATTCTCTTGCCTCAGCCTCCTGAGTAGCTGGGACTACAGGCACCCACCACCATGCCTGGCTAATTTTTGTATTTTTAGTAGGGACAAGGTTTCACCATGTTGGCCAGGCTGGTCTCGAACTCCTGACCTCAAGTGATCTGCCCACCTCAGCCCCCAAAAGTGCTGCGCTTACAGGAGTGAGCCACCACTCCTGACTTAGTTTGCATCTTGAAAAAATCATCCTGACTGCATCACAGACAGTAAATTGTAGGGCTTCAGATAGACACAGGACAATGAGTGGGGACACTATGCTTCCTGCCCAGGTGAGAGATGAAGGGGGCTTTGGCTAAGGCAGGAGCTGAGAGGAGAGACCTGTAGAGACTGGCTAGACAATTTTAGCAGAAATCTCAGCAGGACAGGAGAATGGTTTGGATTGGAGTGTCTGAAAGGAGCTGGGATTTGAGCACAGAGCAGGCACTGTGAATCCACCGGAATCCACTGCTGTCCTTGGCGAAGGTGGGTTTACAGGATTATAAACAAAGCCTTTTTGGCTGCCTCTGGGTGAGATACTTTTGCAATCCAAAATATGCAATATGTCACATTCCTGAAAATGTTTCAAGGAAGCAGGTCTCAGAGAGCACACAACCCCCACAAAGGGAATGTAGTAACTATTCTAATTACTGAATGCCGAAATGCATAATAGAACTCATTATTTCTTAGAATGCATTCATATATTTTGATATAATCAGTTCACTGCACTTAGCCTGTGAGTACTTAATAGCCCATGCACTTTCCTTTCTAATCCAAGAGGGCTGACCCAGTTGGGAATGACTGGGGATTGACCGGCCTCACAGCTGTCAGGTATCCTGTGCTTAGCATTAAGGCCAGGTGCATTTCAGATGACCCAGAGATGCAGGGCAGGAAGCAGTATTACCAGAGAGACTTTCAAACACCGTTATTGATTATGAACAGTGCAGAACATTCCCCAACATCCTCTTCCAGTTGTAATTACTGGGCGGCATGATGTCCTAATTGACTCGTACAATGGGCAGTAGCACTGCCTTCTTGGAATTTAAGCCAAGCTAATGCATTTCCATTAGATCAGTGACTCACAGCCTGGACTCCCACTAGAATCACCTGGAGGGCCCTGGAAAATGCTGATGCCTGGGCCTGGTCCCCAGGGATTCTAACTGTTCTAGGGCAGGGTCCGAACATGGGAGCTTGCAAAAGCTCTGCAGGTGACTGACATGCAGCCAGGGCACACTTCTCAAACATTAGCACCCATCAGAATCACATGGAGAACTTTCTAAACTACAGATTGCTGGGTCCCACAGCCACAGTTTCTGGCTCAGTAGATCTAGAATGGCTCCTGAGAATTAATTTGCATTTCTAACAAGTTCCCCAGTGATGTCGATATTACTCAGGGACCACATTTTGACAAGCATTGCGATAGATCTTTTCTCAACAGGGGGCAATTTTGCCCCCCAAGGGAAATTTGGCAATGCCTGGAGACTATTGTGGCTGCCATAATGGATGGGGACAGCGGGGAAAGTGCTATTGCATCTGGTGGGTGGAGGCCAGAGATGCTGCTCAACATCCTACATTGCACAGGAGCCTCCTCTGCAGAGAATTATCCCGTGCAAGAGGCTGATAGTGCTGAGGTTGAGAAATCCTGCCTCAGATGCAGCTGAGGTTTTTTTCCTTTTTTTTTTTTTTTTTTTTTTTGTTTGAGACTCTGCCATCCAGGCCAACTCTTGTCACCCAGGCTGGAGTGCAGTGGCGCGATCATGGCTCACTGCAGCCTCAACCTGCAGGGCTCAAGTGATACTCCCACCTCAGCCTCCTGAGTAGCAGGGACTACAGGTGCACGTCACCACACCCAGCTGATTTTTTAATTTTTTGTAGCGATGAGGTCTCGTATTTCCCAGACTGGTCTCCAACTCTCACCTGATCCTCCCAAAGTGCTGGGATTACAGGCATAAACCAGGGCACCTGGGCCAATCTAAATTCTTGAGGAGGCTGGGCACGGTGGATCACGCCGATAATCCCAGCACTTTGGGAGGCTGAGGCAGGTAGATCACCTGAGGTCAGGAGTTCAAGACCAGCCTGGCCAACATGGTGAAACCCTGTTTCTACAAAAATTCAAAAGTTAGCCAGGCATGACCAGGTGCGGTGGCTCATGCCTGTAATCCCAGCACTTTGGAAGGCCGAGGCGTATGGATCACCTGAGGTCAGGAGTTCAAGAACACACTGACCAATATGATGAAACCCCATCTCTACTAAAAATACAAAAATTAGCCATGCATGGCATGTGCCTGTAATCCAGCCACTCGGGAGACTGAGACAGGAAAATTGCTTGAACCCGGGAGGCGGAGGTTGCAGTGAGCTGAGATGGCACCATTGCACTCCAGCCTGGGCAACAGAGCAAGACTCTGTCTCAAAAAGCTTCAGGAAAACAAAAAGACAAAGTAAACTTCATAACTTCTAGCCCCTTTGCACAGCTCCGTGTCTTTCTTGGAGTTGCTGCTGTCCTGGACCTGTTGTTTCCTCAAAGCATCCCCTGAGCTGTGGTTTCCCCTGGAAAGTCCAGCTTTGAGGTTTGACCTCAGCCCTGCCTGTGACTCCCTCACAGTGATTCCCTCTTAGAGCCTGTGGAATGGGATAGTCACAGCGCCTGCCTTGCAGGGTTGTGGTGAGAATTGCACAAGAAAAGGCTCCAAAAGCACCTGGACCCCATGCCCGGCACATGCTGAGTGGTGTAGCTGCTGTCCTTATTCTTTCTGTCCCTCACCCATCCCTGCCTGCACCAGCATTGAAGTGAACAAGGCCAGGCGCGGTGGCTCACGCCTCTAATCCCAGCATTTTGGGTGTCTCACGCCTCTAATCCCAGCATTTTGGGTGTCTCACGCCTCTAATCCCAGCATTTTGGGTGTCTCACGCCTCTAATCCCAGCATTTTGGGTGTCTCACGCCTCTAATCCCAGCATTTTGGGAGGCCGAGGTGGGCAGATCACCTGAGGTCAGGAGTTCAAGACCAGCCTGACCAAAATGGTGAAACCGCATCTCTAGTGAAAATATTAAAATTAGCCAAGCGTGGTGGTGCATGCCTGTAATCCCAGCTACCTGGGGGCTGAGACACAAGAATCACTTGAACCAGGGAAGCGGAGGTTGCAGTGAGCCAAGATTGTGCCACTGCATTCCAGCAAGACTCCATCTCAAAAAAAAAAAAAAAAAAAAAAAAAAAAAAAAAAAAAAAAAGAGCATTCAGGCAAATGGGAGAAACCACGTGGGGGCTGTGAGAGCCCTCCTGGGGCTGTGTGGCTATTTCTGAAGCTGGGTGCAGCAGACACCGGTTGCCCACCCAGCAGCCATTCCCTCCTTTATTCCCTGCAGACCCACTGCTCCCCCAGCTGATTAGGAGCAGATCCAATTGGTCTTAGTCATCCTGGTGCTCCAATCCCTTTGCCTGGGACCAGCTTAGAGGCGGCTGGGAGGCCCAGTGGGTGGCTCCTGGAAAGACATCGTCACGGTTGATGAACCATGCAGAGAGACAGCAGCCCTTTCTGTATAAGACACAGTTATGCTTGAATGGGATATGGACCTTGGTGGCCTCTTGTGGCCCACTGGGCAGAAGGATGGAGAAAACCTGATGCCCAATGCCATGACTGCGAATGGGCACTGGGCATGACCTGCATATCAGCCTAGAGCTGTCCTCACACTGGACTTCTTACTTGGAAGGTGACATTCTCCTTGAGGTTTAAGCCAGGTGAGTTGGGTTTTCCATTAGTCACTGCTGAAGGCATCCTGGCTGCCACTTACATGCATAGTCATCAGCTGACCCTGAGAGGCAGGTCTAGAAGTGCTTATGGGTCCCAGTACAAGGCTCAGAGGGGCTACGTCCCTTGCTGGAGATTATACAGCTCCGACCCAGGCTGGCCACTGTGCTGTATCCTGACCTTCAGCATGAGGGGCCCCAGCCTCTCTCTGCAACCCCTGTGGGCCAGGTCCTCCTAGGGATGGGCACTTGCTCTCTCGAAGGAGGAGAGGGCCTGCAGTCCCTTTTGCCAGCCAAGAGGGGCAGGGGTTGAGTGATGGGCCACGCTCGTGGTGAGGGCTCTGACCCAAAAGCTCTGGCCCTGTGGCTGAAGGCAGCTCCATCGCCTCCTGTGACCCCTGCCCAGGCAGGGGAGGCTCCTGCCTGGACTGGTTTGGCCCCTCCAACCTGGCCCCACTGCTGCCCCACCAGAAGTGAAGCTGGCGATGGGCCAGCCAGCTCAGAGTGAGCCCTTAATCACCAGAGGGACCTTAGTTACTGCTGACCCAGTGGCATCATGCCCCCAGCCCAGGAGGCCTAACTCTCCTGCAGCAGCCCCCATCAGTCTCCTGACTATTCTCTGCCCTCCAGCCACAATGGTCATGTCCTTAAAGGGGCCAGTAAACCAATGTTTTGCCCATAAGCATGGGGAAGCATCTCCCTCCCGGTTTCTATGTGCCAGGTGCATAGAAAGTTATACATAGAGGCAGCAGGGTGTTGGGTCTAGACCCAAGTGGCTGGGTTCAAACGCACACGAACTGTGTGACTTTTTGAAACTGACGGACCTGCTGGAGTGTGGGAACAATAACAGCACCCACCTTGTGGTGAGGATTAGATGAGCTAATCAGCATAAAAGTCTTAGAACAGGGCCTGGTGCATCTTCAGTGCAAAAGTGTCAGCCAGCGCAGCTGCTGCTATTTGTAGGTGTGCAATATAGATTTGAGGAAGGGAGGAAGGGAGGGAAGAAGAGAGGGAGAGGAAGGCCATCTCCACACCCCAATTCCAGTGTCCTTTGCCACCCAGAAACCCACCCTTCACAGGGCCATCGTGAGGGGGACTGTGGCTTTGCACTTACCCACAGTGCTGAACACTGTGCAGCAGAAAAAGAGCGAGCTCAGGAAGGACCAGTTTGTGGTCCTGTTAAACCACTGAGGCTTCACCTTCTGCAGATGCCCCTGGAGATCCTGTTTCCTATCTTCCACCACTGGAGAAAGACACGACCAAGAGTTTGAGGGAAAGGTTCTGCTGCTAAAGACAAGCCCCGCCGCGGTGAAAGGGATAGTCTTCCCCAAGGACCAGCAGCCCCCTCGCCTTGTGGTCAGTATCAACACCAAAGCTTGGTGATCGGAGTCCTCCTTTAAAATATTTCTGCAGCCTGGGTCCTGCCTTCAGTCCCCATGGAGATAAGGAGGCCACTTAGCCCTGTGAGAAGAGCACCTAACAGAGGCCCATGGGGGTCCCACCAGAGCTTAGCCCTGGCATTGCTGTGTAGTCTTCGCCTTTTAATTTTCTGAACCTCCATTTCTTTCATCTGTTTTTTTTTTTTTTCTTAAGAGTCTTGCTCTGTTGCCAGGCTGGAGTGCAGTGGTGTGATCTCGGCTCGCTGCAACCTCCATCTCCCTGGTTCAAGCAATCCTCTTGCCTCAGCCTCCCGTGTAGCTAAGACTACAGGGGCACACCACCACGCCCATGCCCAGCTAATTTTTGTATTTTTAGTCGAGACGGGGTTTCACCACATTGGCCAGGATGTTCTTAATCTCTTGACCTTGTGATCCACCTGCCTTGGCCTCCCAACGTGCTGGGATTATAGGCATGAGCCACCGCGCCCCCGCCTCTTTCATCTTTCAAAGGAAGATAACTTCTGCTCTGCCTCTCACACAGGGTTCTCAAGTACTAAAAGCAAAAGGCTTTTAGGAAAAGCAAGCTGTTACACAGATGCAAATCATACCCACTCCTGGAGGTCATTACGCTTGATGGAGTTTGCCGGGTATGATGGCTCATGCCAGGAATTCCAACACTTTGGAGGGCTAAGGTGGGCGGATCATTTGAGGTCAGGAGTTCAAGACCAGCCTGGCCAACATGGTGAGACCCTCTCTCTATTAAAAATACAAAAATTAGCCGGGTGTGGTGGCACACGCCTGTGGTCCCAGCTACTCAGGAGGCTGAGGCAGGAGAATTGCTTGAACCTGGGGAGTGGAGGTTGCAGTGAGCCAAGATCGCGCCACTGCATCCCAGCCTGAGTGACAGAGTGAGTCTCCATCTAGAAAAATAAAAATAAAAACTCGATGGAGTTTGATCATCATACCATCATACTGTGATCTTTGGGCACCAGCTACCTGTGAGTGTCTCCTACAGGCTGGGAAAACTTGACTTCCTACACATTGGTTCCAAGGCTAACAGAGCAGGGTTGGGAACCCTGGTTTCCCAGAGAGGTTCCTGAATGGCTCAATTGGCCTGGGCAGCCAGTGGGCTTTGGGACCCCAGAGGCCACCTGCTAGACTGGTTCGGCTTGAAGAGAATGGCACTGAACCTGGCATGCAGCAGGAAGTCTCTACTCCTTTTAATTGGCACCAGCCTGGGAGTCTACACACATCAATTCTAGACGCAGCTCTAACCCTGATAAGTTCTGTAACTGTGGACAAGAGGCTGCTTTCTGAGCCTCAGTTTCCCCATCTGAGAGGGTGGTGAAAGGTTCAGGCTCTGGAATCCAGATACACGGGTTTAAGTCCCTGGCTCCATTTTTCTAGTTTGTGAACTTGGATAAATTGCTTAACCTCCCAAGACCTCAATTCCCTAATCTGTAAAAGAGGGACAACTTGTTGTTGTCTTCTTGTGAGGCTTCTTGTGAGGACTGGGTGAGATAATGTGTGAAGTGTTTGCCACAGGGTCTACATGCAACTAACCCTTATGGAACATTTTAATCTCCAATGAAAATTGGTACAAAATGGAGTGGGACCAGCTCTGTGTTCCCATACCCTGCTGTGCAT
This sequence comes from Pongo abelii, assembly GCF_028885655.2. Taxonomy (NCBI): domain Eukaryota; kingdom Metazoa; phylum Chordata; class Mammalia; order Primates; family Hominidae; genus Pongo; species Pongo abelii. The sequence goes on along the minus strand of NC_071993.2, from coordinate 124,239,331 downwards.
TGGAATCACCCGATAAACTTTATTTTTACTTATTTATTTTTGAGACATGTCCGGCTCTGTCATCCAGGCTGGAGTGCAATGGCACAATCACGGCTCACTGTAGCCTCAAACTCGTAGGCTCAAGCAATCCTCCTGCCTCAGCCTCCCAAGTAGCTGGGACTACAAGTGCATGCCACCTCATCTGGCTAAATTTTTAAATTTTTTATAGAGACAGGGTCTCACCTTGTTGCCCAGGCCTAGTCTCGAACTCCTGGCATCAAATGATTCTCCCACCTTGGCCTCCCAAAATGCTAGGAGTATGGGCATGAGCCACCATGCTTGGCCTCATCCTGGAAACTTTAAGATTCTCAGCCCAGCCCTGGAGATCCTGATTAAGTGGGTTTGGAGAAGAGCCTGGGGATGTGTACTCTAGGCAGTCTCCCTGGTTGATTCTGATGTGTTGCTGATTTGGAGAGCCTTGAACATGCTGGTAGTCTAGGCCCTGCAATGGTGCAGTGTCCCTTTGGCAGCAATCTCCCAGGTCCACTGAGCAGGCTGGCATCTGTCTGGCAAGGATGCAGAGAGTGGGACCCTCCACAGACAGAGATTCTGCCTCTTGTCTCTGGGAGCTGCACCTGTTCCCAAAGCAAGGTCTGGGCTGTGGAAGGAGCCCCCACACTAGAGTGGGAGGGGAAGGGCTCCCTGCACCCCATTCTTCTCCTGACTTTTAGTGTCTGGTTTTCCTTTGTCTTTCATTTATCTACTCTCCCTTGTTTTATCTTGTTCTGTTGAATACAATAATAAGCTTCCTTTGCGGAACACAGCAGAGTAGAAACAAGTGACTAAATACGAAGAAAATGTAATGAGGACACTATAAAGTGACTTGTCTTCCAAGAGCCAGAATATTCCTTTGTCTCCTCTGCTTCTCACAGGGTCCCTGTGACCACCAAGTCTGAGATTGGGGGTCCCCTTCTCTCCCGCAGACTGAGACCCAGAGAGAACAAAGCTTTGCCTCCATGGATCGCAGAGCAAGCTGGGAGAGCAGCCAGGACAAAAGCCAGGACCCCCACCCCTCCCCCAGGTCTTCTCACAGCACTTCCCCACTCCGCTGAGCCAGACTGCAGAAAAGGAGTTTGAAACAGGAAGTGGGGGTGTGGGTGGCAGGTGCTCCTGCTGGAATTTAAATCCAATTTGGGTCGTTCCTTAAATTATCATCTCTGCAAACTGAATCCTGGGTCAGGCAGACATCGTTCTGAGAAGCAACCTAGCCCCCCAACCCCAGCCCCAGATTTGCTCACCCATGCACCCCACCCCACCCAATTCCCAGTAATCCAGCCTCCCCTGAGGCCACTGGTCTGGATGGGGCTGGGAGCTGAGGCACAGGAAGGGGAGCTGGTCTTTCCTGAGCACCTCCTGGGTGCTCAGGGCCTTTCCTGCATTCTTCACAGCAACCCCGAGAGGCATTTAGTCTCCCCACTTTTCAGAGAAGAAAACAGAGGTTCAGAAAGAAGTTACTTGCCTAAAGTGCCCAGGCATGAGGAGAATCCAGGCAGGCAGCTCCCAGACCCAGCCTCCTAGAAGGCAGCCCTCTGCTCTTGGGGGACTGCTGCCACCAGGGAGAAAAGGCCCACCCTGTCCAGGTGAGGCACCTACCTGTTTCACTGCAGTTCAAGATTCTGCAGAGCTCCTCCAAGAACTTCTCAAACTCTCCATCATCTGCTGCCACCAGGACCTGGCCGTCCTCAATGGCAGAGAAGAGCACAGCACCCACCAGGGCGTAGGTCACCAGAAAGCAGAGGAAGCAGAGGCCAGGGAAGAGCTTTCCCAGAGCCTCTGGGCAGCATCTCCTGGCCCGGGGGTGCCCGGAGGCCTCCATCCTCCCTGGAGCTTGCAGGGCAAGAGGAGCTGTTGGAAGAGGCAGGAGCATCTAAGCCCCGCCAGGAAGATGGGGTAGGAGTGCCCGGGGAACAGCCGGGCTCCAGCGCTAAGTGGATGGTGCATGTACTTCCCCAAGGACTCAGGAAGCAGCCGGCAACTCATCACGTTCAGTTCATCCGAACTACTCAGATGGCGCCCTCTCTAGCACCCCAGATTGCTATTGATCCGCCGGGCCGGCCCTGGAGCTGCCTGGAAGGGGCTTTGGGAGGATAGTGTGGTTGTTTTATGCTACATTTAATCTTTTTTATCCCCAAACTGCAGTTTTGAATTGCAGATCCCAAACCTGATCTTTGGCATTTAGTCAAGTGATTCTTTCCTGAGAGCTGATTCTTTCCTGAGAGCTGTCTGTGACACAACTTGGCTTAGGATGCCTGGTCTTCTGGACAGGTGATAATAGTAGTAACTAATAATAGTAATAGTAACCATAGTAACTAATGCGGCCAGAGCTCAATGGTTTCCAAACGACCTTTATCCTGTGTGGATCTAATTATTGGTACCAGTTCTTCACTCCTCTGCTGCATACCCCCTCTTGCTGTGGCCTCATGGTGGGCAGAGTGTACTTCCTTCAACTTGGCTTTAGGGTAGGTCATCTCACTTGCTCCAGACAGCTGGGCATTAGCAGATGTGATGCAAGCAGGGGCTAGGCCTGTGCTTGTGCATTTGGACTTGCTCAGCTATGCCTGTGTCTGCCATGAGAAAGGTGCCCCACCTTTCAATTTTCAGCTCAGAGTAGGCCAATGTGCAACTTTCTTTGGTCGTCCTGAATCTAGGTTCATCCAACACCAGCTACCTCCACCATGCAGCCTAAATTTGACCCCAATGAGATTAAAGTCTGAGATGCACCAGGAATGATGTTGGTGCCACATCTGTGTTGGCCCCTAAGATCAACCCCCTGTGTCTGTCTCCAAAACACATTGGTAATGACATCGTTAGGGCAATCAGTGACTTGAAGGATCTGAGGATTACAGTGAAACCATTCAGAACAGGCAGGCATAGATTGAGGTAGTACCTTCTGTCTCTGCCCTGATCATCAAAGCCCTCAAGGAACCTCCAGGAGACAGAAAGAAACAGAAAAACATTAAACCCGATGAAAATATCATTTGATGAGAATGTCAACATTGCCTGACAGATGCAGCTCCGATCTTTAGTTAGGGAACCCTCTGGAACAATTAAGGAGATCCTGGGGACTGCACCATCTGTGGGCTGCAAGGTTGATGGTCACCACCCTCATGACGTCAACAGTGGTGCAGTGGAATGCTCAGTTTGTTAAGCACAAAGGAAAATATTTCAATAAAGGATCATTTGACAACCAGTGGGGGTAAAAAGTGCCTCAGATGGCAGCTGTGGAGATGCATGCATGTTCAGATCCCTCTTCCAGAAAGGACTCGCTGTGCAGCTTTGATGAGCATGGTTCATGACAGCCCCTTTTGTTCTCTGAGGGTTTGCCACCGGTTTCAAGCCCTCTTCTTGGAGAAGCCTGTGCCCACTGACTAAGCAAGGTGGCGACCCAAGGGCCTATTCATTTCTCCCCGGTACAGGACTCCTCCAACTTGCAGTCTTTGTTCCAGAGTGGCCCTTTGGTCTACAGAGAGACCTTGTCAGTCTGCGTTATAATCCAGAGGCTTTCCCTGTTCCATCTGCTTCCTTCATTTTCATTTTACAAGTCTTCCCAATAAAGCTTTTGCAATCATGACTCTATCTTGGTGTCTGCTTCCCAGAGGATTCAACAGTAGTTGGCACCAGAAGTGGTCTGAGAAAGCCTGTTCAAAAAGCTAAGATGGGGGTCGGGCACAGTGGCTCGCACCTGTAATCCCAGCACTTTGGGAGGCTGAGGGGAGCGGATTGCTTGAGGCCAGGAGTTCGAGACCAGCCTGGCCAACATGGTGAGACCCTGTTTCTACTAAAAATACAAAAATTAGCCAGGCATGGTGGTACATGCCTGTAATCCCAGCTACATTGGGAGGCTGAGGCACAAGAATTGCTTGAACATGGGAGGCAGAGGTTGAAATGAGCTGACATCACACCACTTCACTCCAGGATGAACAACAGAGTGAGACTCTGTCTCAAAAAAAAAAAAAAAAGAATGCTAAGATGGGGGTTGAGGACTTGGTCCCTTAATACCCAAGTGGTAAGGAGATGGCAGCCTTTGGTGCAAGGTGGCTGCCCAACTATTAAACTTGTCACCAGCAGTGAGCTGGGATGGCATGTTGACTAGTGCGATGACTTGCATTCGAAACATATTGAAGAATCGATAAACACAAGATCAATAAGTTTGGATGGCTATTATAAAGTTGCATTGACCCCCTACAGGCAAGCTTAGAAGAAGGAGGTTTGTAAAACAGCACCTGTTACTGCCACCAGTCTCAAGGCTGCAACTGACACTCATCATCTCCTTCCTTCACTATCCATTCTAACTTTTCCTTGCCTTCTGCTACCTCTTCTACTGGTCTCAATGGCTTACCCGATGGCATGACCCTAATCCTCATTCCGGGGTGGCGGAGGGGGTTGGTGGTCTGAGCCCTTGGTAACCATATCCTTTTTAGGTTGGGGCTGCTTGTGCTTTTCCACTCACAGACAGTTGGGTAAGAAGTACCAAGAGGTACCCAAGTGAGTCACCTGAGCTCCCCCACTATTATTCTCTGCCCTCATTGTGTGAAAGCAGCCCTGCCTCCTCCTGCTGACCAGGTCAATTGCCCCTGTATTAGTCCATTCTCATGTTGCTGCAAGGATACTTCCCAAGACTTGGTAATTTATAAAGGAAAGAGGTTTAATTGACTCACAGTTCAGCATGGCAGGGGAGGCCTCAGGAAACTCACAATCATGGCGGAAGGAGAAGCAAACACATCCTTCTTCACAGGGTGGCAGGAAGGAGAATGAGTGAGAGCCCAGCGAAGGGCGAAGCCCCCTATAAAACCATCAGATCTTGTAAGAACAAACTATCATGAGAACAGGATGGGGAAACCACCCCGTGATTCAATTATCTCCATCTGGTCCCTCCCATGACACATGGGGATTATAGGGATTATGATTCAAGATGAGATTTGGGTGGGAACACAGCCAAAACATAGCCCCTGACAAGATGGCCACCTATTTTCTTACCTGCTGGTCCCTGGACACAAGGATCCCAAAGTGCCCAGGGAGCAGTCATAAGGTGTATTCAATGCACCCCTTGCTGGGTTTCCAGGTGAGCGTGTCCCCTTTGGGGACCAAGAATTCTAACCCTGCAGAGCCTAGAGTTCTGGAGATGGGAAACAGTGAAGACGACATGCAGTTGTATAATTTTCCATTTGAAATAGAAAGGGGCAAATGCTTCATTGCACCTATACCGCCCCGAAGAAAGGGAAGGCAAGATCTCCAAGCCTTGAGCAAACCAATCTCCTTGCACGTCCCGCTCCCACCCTCCATCTGTATCCAGCCTCCCAGATGAGTCAAGTATAAAAATTCTTTGCCTAGCCCTGGATGCCCAAGGTTTTCTGCTGTCATCTCAAAAGTTTTATAGTTTTGTGTTTTACATTTCAGTCAGTGATCCATTCTGAGTTAATTTCTGGTAAGGTGTGGGGTCAAGCTTCACTTTTTTACCTATGGATGCCCAATTGCTCAAGCTTCATTTGTTGAGAAGGTTGTCTTCACTCCATTGAACTGGTTTCTCACCTTTCTGAAAAATCTGTTGAACATATTTGTGTGGGTCTATTTCTGGGTTTTCTATTCTGTTCCATTGACCTATGCATCAATAGCACATAGCCCTTCACCAATAGCACACTTTCTAATTCCTGTAGCTGTGTAGTAGGTTAGTAGGTCTTAATGTCAGATAGAGTGATTTCTTCTGCCTTATTCTCTTTTCAAGATCGTTTTAGCTGTTTTAGGGCTTTTCAATATAAATTTAAAAATAGTCTTATCTATGTATATATAAAACCTTGCTGAGATTTTGATAGGGGTTACATTAAATCTGTAGATCAATGTGGGCAGACGCAACATCTTTACTATGTTGAATCTTTCAATCCATGAATACGGTATGTCTTTCCTGGCCATTACTTTTGAAAAACAGCTTAGTGTGCTCCCATGATTCTTGATTCAAGGCAAGAATTAATTTTTAGGGCCAGGTGCAGTGGCTCATGCCTGTAATTCCAGCACTTTGGGAGGCTGAGGTGGGCAGATTGCTTGAGGCCAGTAGCTCCAGACCAGCCTGACCAACATGGTGAAACCCTGTCTCCACTATAAATACAAAGAAATTAGCTACTAAAAATACAAACAATTGGTGGCACATGCCTGTAATCCCAGCTACTTGGGAGGCTGAGGCATAACAATCATTTGAACCTGGGAGGTAGAGGTTTCAGTGAGCTGAGATCATGCCACTGCCCTCCAGCCTGGGTAACAGAGCGAGACTTTTTCTCAAAAAAAAAAAAAAAAAAAGTTTAAATACAAGAATGAGCAGCCAGGCATGGTGGCTCACGCCTGTAATCCCAGAACTTTGGGAGGCTGAGGCGGGTGGATCCAAAGTCAGGAGATCGAGACCATCCTGGCTAACACGGTGAAACCCTGTCTCTACTAAAAATACAAAAAAAATTAGTGTGTGGTGGCAGGAGCCTGTAGTCCCAGCTACTCGGGAGGCTGAGGCAGGAGAATGGCGTGAACCTGGGAGGCGGAGCTTGCAGTGAGCCGAGATCATGCCACTGCACTCCAGCCTGGGCGACAGAGCGAGACTCCGTCTCAAAAAAAAAAAAAAAGAGCAAGTAGTCAAGTTATTTGTTACTTTTTAGGTAAGGCATTCTAAGTGTTATTTAATGCATGTGAGGTCAGTGTTAATGGAGAAAAGTGTTAAATGGTGAAAGTCTGAAAATGTATTTTTACTCCTCATTTTAAGTCTTTTAAAAAAATATACTTTGAATATCTGGAATAGTGTGCAGAATGACTTAACAGACCCCTGCGTCCCCATCCTCCTTGATGGTGGGTATCACAATGTCATGCATCATCTGGAAAGGGAGCTGGGAGGGAGGGACTCTGTGATGAGACACAAGCTGAAGGTAAGTGAACTGTAGCACATTAGCCAAATTATCTATTTGTGTGTAACTCAGTGTGTCTATTTCCCAGTTTCAGTTTTTATTGAAACATTCCAGTCTTGTCTCAAGTATACGAGAGTCATTTGGCCACATTTGGGCCAATGTGATGATGGTGGCAAGAATGGGTGAGAACCCACAAGAGAAGGGAAATATTGCGGATGAAGTCAGGACTGTGAGGCGCAGCCATTCCATCGCACTACACGCCTGTCAGAGAGAGACAGCGAGAGTGCAGGTGGCCATCAGTAAAGCAGCCGACAAGCACTTCCAAGGCCTACTGGGAGCCAGATGATGTGAGGGTACTAAAGGTCCCCCACGGTCCCATGGAAGGAAAGGATGTACATAGATGAATTCCTATACTTAAATATGGGTGCTGGATGAATTACAAAGTAAGATGCAAACTCTCTGTGCCTTGTGGAGGCACAGTTCTTTATCAATTACCCAGTCTGGGGCATTTTGTTATACTAGCACAGGCGACTGCCACAGGCAGGGAGAGCACGGACTCCCCAGGTGCAGCAGCAGCAGCAGCAACCAGTGTGAGCTCCCCTGCTACATCTGGCCCCCAGCAGGCCTTGGAAGTGCTTGTTGGCTGCTTAACTGATGGCCACCTGCTGCCTCATTCATAGAGGGATGTAGGCTTCACAAAGAGGCCTCCACCTAACCCATCTCCCTTCCTCCCTAGGAAAAGGGGCTGGCTAACCTATGGGACTGTTAAAAAATTCCTCCCTCCTAAAAACAAAAGGAACTCAGGTCACTTTGGAGTTCCATGTTGGGCCAATGTGATGACGGTGGCAAGAATGGGTGAGAACCCACAAGAGAAGGGAAATATTGTGGATAAAGTCAGGACCGTGAGGCCCAGCCATTCCACCCTCAGGAACTAGAAAATTTGCCCTTAGTGAGACCTGTTAGCACTGGTCTGCTCTCAGCTGGCCATTATTCTACTTCTCTTTGCCATCCTGTGAGCTGCTTTTTCTATGAGCCCTTGCATGGGCTGTGCCAGCTCATGGCATCTTTCTTCTAACTCCACAAGGCACAGAGAGTTTGCATCTTACTTTGTAATTCATCCAGCACCCATATTTAGGTATAGGAATTCATCTATCTACATCCTTTCCTTCCACGGGACTGTTGGGGACCTTTAGTACCCTCACATCATCTGGCTCCCAGCAGGCCTTGGAAGTACTTGTCGGCTGCTTAACTGATGACCACCTGCTCTCATGCTCTGGCTCATGCTCTCACGCTCTGGCGCGTGCTCTCACTTGCTCTCGCTTGCTCTCACTCTCTCTCGCTCTCTCTCGCGCTCTCTCTCACTCTCTCTCACTCTCTCTCTCTCTCTCTCTGTCTGTCTCTCTCTGTCTCTCTCTCTGGCATTTGGAGGTGGGCTACTTGGTCACAAAGTACCCATCAACTCTTTTAAGAATAATGAGAAGCCAATTACACTCCTACATGAACACAGCATTGGTACCTAAAATCCAACTGCTGTGTGACAATCCAGTTGCATGGCCAACTTTCTATTCATGGCCTACAGGTTTACTCACTTTAGGAGAGAGTGTGGGAATTGAAGAAATAAAGTCTTAATATAAAAAGGTTGGTGTAGAGAGAGCAGGGGTGAAAGCCAGGCCTCCAAAGCTTGTTTGTTTGACTCAGCCCACACACTCAGCCCCCAGATGGGCACCTCTTGTGTAGGGGCTCCACCTCTGGCCCCATTGGCTTTGCTCTGGCAAGAGTCATGTGGCCTGCTATGTAGGGGCTATGGGCAAAGGACAATTCTTTCAGAAAAAGATGGTCTTGCACGGCTGGCCATGGTGGCTCATGCCTGTAATCCCAGCAGTTTGGGAGGCCGAGGTGGGTGGATCACCTGAGGTCAGGAGTTCGAGACTTGCCTGGCCAACATAGTGAAACCCCATCTCTCCCAAAAATACAAAAGTTAGCTGGGTGTGGTGGTGGGCACCTGTAATCCCAGCTACTCAGGAGGCTGAGACACGAGAATCGCTTGAACACGGGAAACGGAGGTTGCAGTGAGCTGAGAAACAACATGGAGAAACCCTGTCTCTACTAAAAATACAAAATTAGCCGGCGTGGTGGTGCATGCCTGTAATCCCAGCTACTCCAGAGGCTGAGGCAGGAGAATCGCTTGAACCAGCCTGGGCAACAAGAGGGAAACTCCGTCTCAAAAAAAAAAAAAAAAAAGGAAAGAGAAACTGCCAAGCTGTCTTATGAAGTGGCTGTAGTATTTTGCTTTCCCACCACTGATGAATGAGAGTTCCTGTTTTTCCACATCCCTTCAAGATTTGGTGTTGCTAGTGTTTTGCATTTTGGCTATTCTAATAGAGATATAGAATATTTCATTGTCATTTTAATCTGTAATTTCCCAATGACATGATGTTGAACAACTTTTTATATACTTATTTGCCAGCTGTATATTTTTTTCACGAGGCATTTATTCAGAATTTTTGCCCATTTTTAAATTGGGTTGTTATTTTTTCTTTTTCTAATTTTTATGAATACATAGTAGGTGTGTATATTTATTGGAATTTTTCTTATGTTTAAAATTTAAGGGTTATTTGTATATTTTGGATAACAGTCCTTTATCACATATGTCTTATGCACATATTTTCTCTTAGTCTGTGGCTTGCCTTATTCTCTTGAATCCAGTAAGTTTTAAATTTCATGTATTTTAATTTTGAAATCTAGAATATCCTTTTGATTCTCTCTCTCTCTTTTTTTTTTTTAAGACAGAGTTTTCCTTTTTGCCCAGGATGGAGTGGAATGGTGCAATCTTGGCTCAGTGCAACCTCTGCCTCCCAGGTTCAAGTGATTCTCCTGACTCAGCCTCTCGAGTAGCTGGGATTACAGGTGCGCACCACCACACCTTGCTAATTTTGTATTTTTAGTAGAGACAGGGTTTCACCAGGTTGGCCAGTCTGGTGTCAAACTCCTGATCTCGGGTGATTCTATTTTATAGACTCTTTGACAGATTACCTGTTAAAACTGTTCATTCATCCCTTTGTCAATGTTTTCTTCTATTTTATTTTACATCTCACTTACTGCTATTTAAGTACTTGTCTGTTAGCTCTAACATCTGGCTCATCTGTGGGTCTACTTTTTGCCCCCACGCCCACCCACTGCCATTTGATTAGGGTCACATTTATCTGCATCTCTGTGTGTCTATTAATTTTTTATTGTGTGCTGGACATTAAGTCCACAAGAACTACAGCAGCTTCAGATGACTTTTTTTTTTTTTTTTTTTTTTTTGGAGACAGGGTCTTGCTCTATCCCCCAGGCTAGAGTACAGTGGCACAATCTTGACTTCCTGCAACCTCCGCCTCCTGGATTCAAGTGATTCTTATGCCTCAGCCTCCCAAGTAGCTGAGATTACAAGCGCCCACCACCATGCCCGGCTAACTTTTTTGTATTTTTAGTGGAGATGGGGTTTCCACCATCCGCCCACCTTGGCCTCCCAAAGTGTTGGGATTACAGGTGTGAACCACCATGCCCAGCCAGATGACATCTTTAATCAGTTAAAGTCCCTCCTTCCTTTTATTGGAAGATAAGGTGAAGTACTGATGACCTCAATTATAGATTGAACTGGGGGAGGTTGCAATTTTATTAAGTCCTATTATCTTTGCAATTTTTCTGGTCCCTCAAGCGTTATCCCCTTGGATAGTACTTTGGGTGAGAGATCGGCAGTTGTCTCTCTTCTCAGTTACGAGATTTTTTTTAGAGGATCTCTTAGCCCTTAGTCTCTTGCCACACATAGACTCAACATATGGCAAGCATCTTCAGGGGGAGACTTTCCGTATATTTGGGATATAACCCTTCTCTCTAGCAAGACTTCATCTTCTAAGCACAATGGGATTTTACTCTACCTTTCTATCTAACCCAGCTTCCCAGTCTGTCACATCACCCTAAAATATATCAAGCTTTCCATGTGAGAAAGTCAGCCTCATGTTTGGTGTCCTTTAGTTTCTAATTTGTTGTGCCAGCCCCAAAATAACCAGTGAAAGCTCTCTTGCTTTCTCTTTCCCCAAGCAAAGTCTCTGCATAGGCCATGTCCCAATCCTGCAGCCATTCCCGGATGACCAAATACCCAAAGGGAAGAAGATGCCTGGTGCCCACCAGCTTACCTAGGGAGGGCTGTTTCCACTCTGGAAATTTTATCTTCTCCTTGTTTCCACAACTCTCTTATGTTTTTTTAAAATATGGTTTTTGCTATTTGTCTTTTTTTTTTAAGTTGCTACAGCAGGAGTGCTGGCTTCTTCCTGCTTTCTCCTGGCTACCAGAGCACAAGTCCATGAGTCAGCTTCTGCATCAGAGTCACAGATGCCCATGTTTTTCCACACAGTCTCATTCTCTGGATCATGAAGAGCATCTGTGCCATAGTGTGTCTTAAAGAGTGCTCTACTGTGGTTTCTATGTTTTTTGCCATGCTGCAGACACATGCTACAAATTTTGATAAGAATTTGACTGAATTCTTTCATTTTTCTTCTTCAATTGAATCAAAATCAAATTTTACTGGAAGTTCCTCAGCTTCTGTTTCAAGAGAGCAAGAAATTTGTGACAAATTGAAGTTTAGCATCCTAACTGTTAACCCAACACAACACATAAATTGGTCACATCAGACTCTTTTAAGTTGAAATTTCTTTCCTTTGTTCTGAGAGTATCAGCAACTTCTCCTCATGTCACTTATATTTTCTGGCATGTATTATCAACAGTGGACATAACTCAAATGAAGTGACAAAGTGTGAACAACTGTGACCCAGTTTGTGCACATGGGAAGTGACGATGAAGTCCTTGCTGCTGCCTGGCAGGTGCAGGTTATAAAATGCATTTTGATTTCAGAAATGTGATAAGTGCTAAAGCTAGAAAGGTGAATAAAGCAGATACAGTCTCTACTCTTAAGGAGTTCACAGTTTAATGGAGGAGATGAACATTAATTAAATATGTATAAAAAGCAATTACGTGATTTAAAGAGTGTAAGGTATCCTAACACATAGAAACCAAGTAATAAATTTTTGATGAGCTGGGTATGAAGAAGTATAGGATGCTATAATAGCAAAAAAAAAAATGCTACATATTACCAAGGATAACTTTTCAGCTGCCATGACATTGATCGAAATAATAAAAATAAGAATGCTATTATTTTTTCACGTAATAGTCTCGTAAGTGGCCCAGGCCTGGCCGACTGGCTCTGCTTCATGCAAGCCACATTCATTCTATTGTTTTGCCACCTTCAACAAGCTGACTACCACCGTCAGGTCTGAGTCTAGCCAGTGGGAAAAGGGAAAGAGGAAGTGAAGGGCAAACACCTTTCCTTCTAAGGCAGGACCCAGAAACTGCACATATTACTTTTTCCTTTGCCTGATTCTGGTCACGTGACTACTTCCTGCTGCAAGCACGGCTGGGAAATGTAGTTTTTACTTGCATAAAGCCATGTGCCAGATAAAACTTGTATTACCAGGGAAGACCTGATATTTGAGAGGAATCTAGCAATCTCTACACCGGGAGATTTTATGTAGTTTTAAGGAGGGAGTTAAGAGAAGGCTCCTTTGAGGAAGAACAATTCAGCTGGAATCTGAAGAATGAGGAGGAGCTTCCTGCAACACTGGGTGGAGGGCAAAGGGAAGAGCATGCTAGGCAGAGGAAACAGCAGGTGCAAATGCACCTGCACCAAGGCAAGAAGGAAAGGGGATGTAGATGCATTGCAGGAGTGAACAGAAAGCTCTGGAGCACAGAAGAGACAGTGTTAGTTGAGACTGGGTAGATAGGCAAGGCCAGATGGTGTGGGACCTTGCCCATGTTTACTGTTTTGTTGCGCATGAGAACCAGGTTTTCAACTGAGGTCTAACTGACTTCAAAGCCACCCTTTCTTTCCCAATCCAGATGGATGATTGCCTCATTAAGTCATCAGCAGTGACTAATGTTGCAGTCACTGATTTAATTTGGTCCATGTGGGCACCTGGCTCTGGTAGCCTTTGAAGCTTCCTAAGGTGACCTTGGTGAGTAGTCAAGGATGAGAACCACTGGTCCAGTGGGGTCCTTGGCTGAAACCATAACCCACCAATTTTATTGCTAGCACATTTTGTGAGTGTTCTAGGCTAAACACTTTACATGTATGATCTAATTTTCTACCTTGCTAAGGAGGTTATTATTTCCATTTTACTGATGAAGAGATTGAGGCTCAGAGAGGTTAAGTAACTTGCCCAAGGTCACATGGCCAGTAAACAGCAGAAACGTACGCTGGGGAGATTACTCAGAAACTCTGTTCCTTTCTGTCCTTCCAACATCCTACTTACTCAGGGCTGTACAGCCCCTCCTCCATCTGACTTAGCTTGAAAGATCATTTTGTACCAAGAAGTTGGTTGGTCCCAAACAAAGGTTTTCCAGGAAACCCCTAGTCTTCTAATACCCCTCAGTGAAAGCAACAGAAAGGCCCCAAACCAAATCAGTTGATCAATTGTTTCCTTTCCTAGACCCAGGCTCTGACTTATCCTCCCAAACAGTGGCTCCCAACCTTTTTGGCCCCAGGGACCAGTTTCGTGGAAGAAAATTTTTCCATGGGCCACAGAGGGGATGGTTTTGGGATGATTCAAGCATGTTACATTCATTGTGCCCTTTATTTCTATTAATATTACATTGTAATATATGATGAAATAATTATACAACTTATAATGTAGAATCAGTGGGAGCCCTGAGCTTGTTTTCCTGCAACTGGACAGTCCCATCTGGGGGTGATGGGAGATAGTGACAGATCACCAGGCATTAGATTCTCGTAAGGAGCGTGCAACCTAGATCCGTCACATGCTCGGTTCACATTAGGGTTTGTGCTCCTATGAGAATGTAATGCCACCTCTGACCTGACAGGAGGCAGAGCTCAGGCAGTAATGTGAGCGATGGGGAGCGGCTGTAGATGGAGACAAAGCTTTTCTTGCTCACCCGCTGCTCACTCCCTGCGCCCTGTTCCTAACAGTACCAGTCCATTGCCTGGGGGTTGGGGACCCCTGCTCCAGAACCCTGCCTGTGTTTATTAGGGAGAAGTTAGAAAGTTCTTTGATCTGGCCAGGCGTGGTGGTTCACGTATGTAATCCCAGCACTTTGGGAGGCCAAGGTGGGCAGATCATGAGGTCAGGAGATCGAGACCATCCTGGCTAACACGGTGAAACCCCGTCTCTACTAAAAATACAAAAGATTAGCCGGGCGTGGTGGCGGGTGCCTGTAGTCCCAGGTATTCAGGAGGCTGAGGCAGAAGAATGGTGTGAACCCGGGAGGCGGAGCTTGCAGTGAGCCGAGATCGCGCCACTGCACTCTAGCCTGAGTGACAGAGTGAGACTCTGTCTCAAAAATAATAATAATAAAAAGTTTTTTGATCCTATGTAAGCCGTGGAACTGTGCCTCCTCTGTGGCAGTGGCTCCCCTCAGGCCAGGCCCAGGGCCAGCATTAAGCCTGCTCCAAGGGCTCACAGGTCCCTCAGACTTCCCAGAGAACATCCAGCCTTGACCACCGTCTGTCACCAGATTGAGCACAGTGCTGCTAAAGGCTCTCTGTCTCCACCATCTGAGAGGAAGATGAGGCTGCAATGGACAGGCTCCTCAGGGCCATTCATAAGATGGAAATCTGGGATGCCTGCCACATAGGCCCTGAACAATGACACTTGATTTTTATCCAAAAACCAAACCAAAAACCAAAACGAACAACCCACACAAAAACTCCAAAAGGTTATTGTCATGGAATGAGAAGAAAGAAGACCTGGCCTCCAAGACCAGGCTCTGCCACTACCTAGCTGTGCAGCCTTGGGTAAATTGCTTAGCCTCTCTGAGCTTGTATCTCTTTTTGTAAAATAGCTATGATGACACCCATCTCAAAAGCTTGTCTTAACTTGCTTAGCGCAAGGACTAGCGTATCCAAAGTCCAAACACATGATTGCTCATTCATTAGTTTTGCCAGCATGTTGGCCTGCACTCATTATGTGTTTGTTGGTTGTGTTTCAAAAGTATCCTAAGAAAAAACTGAGTAGGTATGGTTTTGTCACAATATTGATCAAAGAGGTTTGCGGCTTGCCTGAAAACCCTGACATGATCTTAGTAACTTAGGTCACAAGTAAACAATTTATTACCATGAGCAGTACAAGCCACAGCTACCACTTATTGAACACATACCGGGTGCCAGGAGATATGCTAGTGCTCCACATGCATTATCTCACTTAATCTTCACAGTAAATGAAGAATCAAATGCGTCAGACCTCAGTAGAGGAAATAATCTACTCTGGGTGTTTCAGCAGGAAGGGATTTAATATGGGATACTATGTGCTTTCAAACACTGCAAAGCCCAAAGGAGCAGGTTCTCAGTTGGTCCTGCAGGCTTGACACCCAGAACACCGCAGACCTGGTTCTCCAGAAGAGCTGCTACCTCAGAGGCTGGCGCTGGAAACACTGAGTTTACGAGGACACGCAGCAGCAGCAGCAGCAGCAGCAGCTGCTGCTGCTGAGATCCAGAGATCAGAAAGCCAGAGTCAGGAAGCCACCTGCCCTGAAATTTCTTCTGGGCAGTCAGGAGGCTGGAGAACATGTCTTGTGTCTTGAAGCACAGCCCTGAAGAAGCACCTTACCTCTGTGACCCTGCTTGCCAGCAGAGAAATGTCCCAAAGGGATGGGAAAAACATCTTTACTGCACTTCTGCTTTCCAAATCTTGCAGAAAGACGTCTACTTTGAATCCAAAAGCTAATTGCATTTGTTGTCTAGAATCTAATCTAATTTGTATCCAGAATCCTAACAGCTAAGGAGACTGAGAAATAAGTACTTAAATTTCCAGCCTCTGCTGGAAAGAGTGGTATGCATCTTGAGTAAGTCAGTAGTGCCATAGATGCCACTGTTATTCCCATTTTAGAGAGGAGGAAATGGACTCTGAGACTAGGTCAGGTCATCTTTGCCCTGAGTGAATGAGCAAATCCATTAAATGGCTGGGGGAAGTCACTGAACAATCAATTTTGGCCTCAATTTCAAATCACTTCCTCAGATCCAACTTTATCAGCAATAAAGGCTCAGAGATGTGAGTTTCCATCAGCAAGGGTAGTGATTTCAGTGACCGTCTTAGGATGCCCTGTTTCCTTTGGTGGGATTATGGTCAGTTGTGCCCTCAAAATCAGTTCTTCCCTTCTTCCTGTGCAATGGACACCTGCTAGAGGCTACAGCTGGCAGCTGACTTTGTGGCTGGGTGTGGCTATGACAAAGTGGTCATCAACTGGATATAAGCAAAAGTGGTGTTTGCCTTTACGCCTCACTGGCTTAAAAGAAAATTGATTGGCCTGGACTTCCTCTCTTTCCCTTTTCCTTGAGCTAGAACAGAGTTGTGCCTGAGATTCCAGTCTTACCCATACAGATGAAGATAATGCCTGAGACTCACCTGGAAGGCTTGGTCAGATAGCTGGGTCCCACCCCTAGTGTTTCCAGTTCAGTAGGTCTGGTATGGGGCCTGGGAACTTCCATTTCTGACAAGTTCCAAGATGATGTTCATGCTATTGGTCCAGGGACCACACTTTGAAAACCACTGCCCTGGAACATAAAAGGGAAACAAATGGAAGACCCTGGACTTAATGGCTGGGTCGAGCAGAGCTGCCCACAAACTGGAACTGCTGCTTCTGGACATCAGCAAGAGACCAATCAATTTCTATTTCTTTTAAGCCACTTGTGATGGTTAATTTTATGTGTCAACTTGACTGAACCATAGGATGTACAGATAGCTGGCACCACATTATTTCTGGGAGTGTCTGTGTGGGTGTTTCTGGAAGAGATTAGCATTTGAATCAGTAGATTGAGTAAAGAAGGTCTGCTTTCACCAATGCAGGCAGGCATCATCCAATCTATTGCAGGCCTGCATAGAACAAAAAAGTGGCAGAAGGGCAAACTTGCTCTCATTTTGAGTGGGGGCATCCTTCTTCTGCATCAGAACCCTGGAGCATCAGAACTCTGAATTCTTGGGTCTAAAGACTGTGGGACTTACACCAGTGGTCCCCTAGTCTCTGAGGCCGTCAGCCTCGGATTGAGAGTTACACCACCAGCAGCTCTGGTTTTCAGCCTTTGGACGCAGACTGAATTACACCACTGGCTTTCTGGGTCTCCAGCTTGAAGACAGCATATTCTTCAAGTCCCCCATATTATGGGGACTTTTAGTCCCCATAATAGAGTGAGCTAACCTCGACGATAAATCTCCTCTTCTATGGCTTTATATATCCCATTGGTTCTGTTTTTCTGAAGAACCCTGGCTACCCCACCATATATATATATATATGGTCCTCTTTGTGAAAGCATATATATATTTTGGTCCTTTTTGTGAAAGAAACTTCCCTTTTGCCCCATCCAGCACCCTGGGTGATTGTCTAGGCAAGGAATAGGAGCCAGAGGCTGACTTTCAGCCAGTGATTGATTTAAAGTCCAATTAATTATTCCTCTATGGTTAGGTCCTGCAAGACTTTTTTTTTTTTTTTTTTTTGAGATGGAGCCTCGCTCTGTCACACAGGCTGGAGTACAGTAGAATGATCTCAGCTCACCACAACCTCTGCCTCCTGGGTTCAAGCGATTCTCCTGTCTCAGCCTCCTGAGTAGCTGGGATTACAGGTGCCCGCCACCACACCCAGCTAATTTTTGTATTTTTGGTAGAGACGGGGTTTCACCATGTTGGCCAGGCAGGTCTCCAACTCCTGACCTCAGGTGATCTACCCACCTCAGCCTCCCAAAGTGCTGGGATTACAGGCGTGAGCCACCGCACCTGGCTAGCAGTTTCTTACAAAACTAAATATACTCTTAACTGTATAATCCAACAATCATGCTGTGTGTGTGTGTGTGTGTGTGTGTGTGTGTGTGATGGAGTCTCTCTCTGTGGCCCAGGCTGGAGCACAGTGGCACAATCTCAACTCACTGCAATCTCCACCTCTTGGGTTCCAGCAATTCTTGTGCCTCAGCCTCCCAAGTAGTTGGGACTACAGGCATGTGCCACCACACCTGGCTAATTTTTGTATTTTTAATAAAGATGGTGTTTCACCATGTTGGTCAGGCTGATCTCAAACTTTTGACCTGAAGTGATCCACCTGCCTCGGCCTCCCAAAGTGCTGGGATTATAGGCATGAGCCACAGCGCCTGGCATGCTTCTTGGTATTTACTCAAATGAATTGAACACGTGTCCACACACAAAGCTGCACATGGGTATTTGTAGCAACTTTATGCGTAATTGCCAAAACTTGAAAGCAACCAAAGTGTCTTTCAGCAGGTGAATGAATAAATAAGCTGTGGTACATCCAGACAATGGAATATTATTCAGCATTAAAAAGAAATGAGCCATCAAGCCATAAAAAGACATGAAGGAAACTTAAATGAATGTTACCAGTAGCCAATCCAAAAGGCTACTTACTACATGATACCAACCATATGACATTCTATAAAAGGCAAAACTGTGGAGACAGTAAAGATATCAGTGATTTCCAGGAGTTAGTGGGGATGGGGGTGGAGATAAATAAGCAGAGCACAGAATTTTTAGGGCGATGAAACTACTCTATATGATATTATAATGGTGGGTACATGTCATTACATATTTATGCAAACTCATAGAATCTGTAACACTAAGAGTGAACTTTAATGTAAACTGCAGACTTTGAGTGATAATGATGTCAATGTAGGTTCATTGATTGAACAAATGTACCACTCAAGTGTGGGATATTGATAGTGGGGAAGCTTTGCATGCATTGAGGTATGGGTATACGTCAACTCTGTGCTTTCTGCTCAACTTCGCACGGAACCTAAAACTGCTCTTTAAAAATGAAGTCTAGTTTTTAAAAAAATAGCTTACTGGATACATTTGACTGAAAATTGAACACAACAGAAGGCAGAATTAATGAACTCAAAGACAGTCATTTGGCTCAGTCAAGATGAAGAAACAAAAATCAGATTTATCCTCCCACCTGAAAAAAAAAGTTAAATTATATGAAGCAATGGTTTTTTGAAAAACAACAAAGGACAGTGACCCTTGAGACAAGGGGAAACCCTAAGGTTGTTGCAGCTTACTGCCTTCAGTTTCCAGGTGCGGCACAGGGATGGGGAACCATGGCAGAGCTGGGTGAGAAGAATGAGCTGAGAATCTGAAGAAACCTGGACAGCTAAGATTACCAGGACAGAGAGGACAAGAGAGAAGTAAATGTTTAAAGTGGGTGGGTGATTGGTGTTTGATAAATGTTAGTTTACCTTCCCTCCTTTCCAAAGTCTTTGCATTCTGAAAGGCATCTTTCAAAGAAGCAGAGCTTTCAGCTTTCAGAACGGTTTTTAGAGATGGAACAAATTTTTTTTTTTTTTTTTTTTTTTTTGAGACGGAGTCTCACTCTGTCGCCCAGGCTGGAGTGCAATGGTACAATCTCCGCTCACTGCAACCTCCTCCTCCAGGGTTCAAGCAATTCTCCTGCCTCAGCCTCCCGAGTAGCTGGGATTACAGGCGCACGCCACCACACCCGGCTAATTTTTGTTTTTGTTTTTTTTTAGTAGAAACGGGGTTTCACCACATTGACCAGGCTGGTCTCAAACTTCTGACCTCAGGTGATCCACCTGCCTCAGCCTCCCAAAGTGCTGGGATTACAGGCATGAGCCACTGCACCCGGCAGAAATGGAATGAACTTCTGATGTCTCAGTTCACCAGGAGAAAAGACCTTTCTGAGCAGAGGACAGGTCCTTTCACCAGGTCTGAGATCACATCAGGGAGGCAGCCAGCTGCTCCTGACACTGAGCGAGTCTGCACACATGCTGCCCTTCGACCCTGTAGAAGAGGCCCCATAGACCAGTTCGTTGCATCTGAAAAGGAAACATAGAGTCTCATTGAAATCTCTGAACAACTTAGATTTATTCTTCTCTGAAATTTGAATTTTTAATAGACAGTTCCAGCCATTCAGAAGGTGAGCAGAGGCCCAAACACTGCAAAGAACACATCTCCTGCTGGCGATTTCTCCAGCCTGCTGTCCATTTCTGAGAATATTCCGTGAGGTGAATAATTTATGCCACTTATTGATTCATGGTCCTTAAAAGGCTGAGGTTAAAGGAGACTGAAGGTTTCCACTGAGTGGGAGCCCAGCTTCCCTGAAGGCATTTCTTGCAGATGCTTGGCTGCTCCACACTTGGGTGTGGGGGATCGCTAACTAAAAATATCCCCACAGTGCAAAATCTTTTGTATGAAGATCATGAATGTCTTTGATAAAATGTAAATATGTCAGAGAAAAGGTAAATTAAGCATTTAAATTACAGCTAAGAAACCTCATTGGGAGTTGGGGGGAAGATCACCGTCCCCAATCCTTTAATCCTTGCCTATAAGAGAATGATACGGCCACACCCTCTGCCATGTGACTGCAGTGCTGCCTGATAGAGCTGGTGAGTATTGTACACCCAGAAAATCTGAGACAGGTCTCAGTTAATTTGGAAAGTTAAAATAAGGTTGAAGGTGCGCCCGTGACAGTCTCAGGAAGTCCTGATGACATGTGCCCGAGGTGGCTGGGACACAACTTAGTTTTATACATTTTAGGGAGATATGAGACATCAATCAATATATGTAAGAAGTACATTGGTTCAGTCTGGAAAGGCAGGACAATTGGAAACAAAGGCAGGAAGACCTGAAGCAGGAAGGAGGCTTCCAGGTCATAGGTAGATGAGAGAAAATGGTGGCATTCTTTTGAGTTTCTGATGAGCCTTTCCAAAGGAGGCAATCAGATACGCATCTATCTCAGTGAGCAGAGGGATAACTTTGAATAGAATGGGAGGCAGGTGTGCCCTAAGCAGTTTCCAGCTTGAGTTTTTCTTTTAGCTTAGTGATTTTGGGGGCCCAAGATACTTTTCTTTCACAGTATTAACATGGCCTCTCCATTAAAATTTGGTTTGGTCATGTGACTTGTTTTAGCCAGTGAAATAGCCATGATGGCAGCCAAGGTTTTGAATGTGTTCACATGGATTGGTTTAGCCTCTCGGGCTTCTGTTATGTACCATAAGAAGAGCATTTTCTGGGAGCTGTTGGTCCTAGACACCTGGTGCCCAGAGGCCCCAGGAACCCCATCTGAAGCAAAGCCAAACCAGCCAGCCCACAAACCTGTGGCAGATACCGGAGAATCAACAAGGAGGTGTGATGTAGTTTGGATGTTTGTCCCTCTCAAATCTCATGTTGATGTGATTCTCAATCCCTCATGAATGGTTTAGCACCATTCCCTTGATGATGAAGGAGTTCTCGCTGTTAGTCCCCATGAGATCTGGTTGTTTAAAACTGGTGGAGCCTCCTCCCTCGTTCTCTTGCTTCCACTTTTGCCATGTGATACATATAACCCCTCTTTGCCTTCCGCCATAATTGGAAGCTTCCCAAGGCCCTCCCCAGAAGCAGATGCCAGCACAATGCCTCCCATACATTCTGCAGATCCAAGAGCCAATTAAACCTCTTTTCTTTCTAAGTTACCCAGCCTCGGGTATTCTTAATAGCAACACAAGAATGGCTTAATTCAAGGTGTTAGGAATTGGCATGTCCTGGAGGACACTGTCATCCATCCCCTTTTAATGACCCTTCACTCTAAAGAGCACTTTCAGCCAGGCAAGGTGGCTTATGCCTCTAATCCCAGCACTTTGGGAGGCTGATCACTTGAGCTCAGGAGTTCAAGACCAGCCTGGCCAACATGGCAAGACCCTATCTCAACTAAAAATACAAAAAAGATAGCTGGGCATGGTGGTGGCATGTGCCTGTAGTCCCAGCTACTCAGGAGGCTGAGGTGGGAGGATCACTAGAGCCCAGGGGCAGAGGCTGCAGTGAGCCGAGATGGTGCTACTGGACTCCAGCCTAGAGAGAACTCCTATATGACCCAGAAATTCCGCTCCTAGATACATACCCACAAGAATTGAGAACAGGAACTCAAATACTTGTATATGAATGTTCATATCAGTATTGTTCACAATTGCCAAAAAGTAGAAACAACCCAAATGTCCATCAGTGGATGAATGGAAAAACAAAATGTGGAATATACACATAACAGAATATTATTCAACCATAAAAAGGAATGAAGTATTGTTACATGTCACGATGTGTATGAACCTCAAAAGCCTTATGTTAAGTGAAAGAAACAAACACAAATGGACAGAAAGTATATGTATTTCTATTACATACCCAAAATAGGTAAACCCATACAGACAGAAAGCAAATTGGTGTCTGCCAGATGCATGAAGTATTGGGAATGGGGTCTACCTGCATCCTGGGTACAGGGTTTTATTCTGGAGTGATAAAAAATATTTGGCTGGGCGTGGTGGCTCACGTCTGTAATCCCAGCACTTTGGGAGACAGAGACAGGCAGATCACCTGAGGTTGAGATTTCGAGACCAGCCTGACCAACATGGAGAAACCCCGTCTCTACTAAAAATACAAAAAAATTAGCCGGGCATGGTGGCATGCGCCTATAATCCCAGCTACTCGGGAGGCTGAGGCAGGAGAATCGCTTGAACCTGGGAGGCAGAGGTTGTGGAGAGCTGAGATCATGCCACTGCACTCCAGCCTGGGCAACAAGAGCGAAACTCTTTCTCAAAAGATACATATATCTATATTTTGGACCTAGATAGAGGTGATGGTTTACATAACATAGTCAATGTACTAAATGCCACTGAATTGTTCACTTAAAACGGTTAATTTTGTGTTATGTAAACTTTACCTCAATAAAACAAAAGAGAAAAGATTATGTCCATACAAATGGGGTGTTTAATAACCAGAAATGCCATATGGGCTTAGTGTCATCTCCTCTATCAATGAATCTGCTCTGGAGTAGGAGCATACTAGGTCTCAGAAGCTTGCAAATTTTATTCTTTTTTTTTTTTAACCTCCTCACTCCGATCCCAAGAAGCTTGCAAATTTTAATCTGAGTTAATTTGCAAGTGGATTTGGGTAATCTGGCTCTAGATCCACTTAGAGGGTGCCTGTAAATAACTGTCTTGAGGGCAGGGGAAAGGCATTATGGCATTAAGCAGATAAAGCCTCTGATCTAGTTACAGTTCCTTCCAGGGATGAATAAAGCTTTGGGGACATTATCCAACCCCTTTAT
This sequence comes from Pongo abelii, assembly GCF_028885655.2. Classification (NCBI taxonomy): domain Eukaryota; kingdom Metazoa; phylum Chordata; class Mammalia; order Primates; family Hominidae; genus Pongo; species Pongo abelii. The sequence goes on along the minus strand of NC_071993.2, from coordinate 124,216,280 downwards.
AAACCCAGGTTTATAAGGCCTGAACCCTCAAGCCCTTGAATTCCTTGTCACCACCTGCAAATTTAGATGAGCTGCCGCAAGGGGGCAGTGGTGTCCAGGCGATGACCTCCCATGTTGCGCAAATTCGTAGAAATACTGAGTTTCAGATTCTCTAGTTTCTCTCGTTGAAAGCGGTAGCAATTATCCCCAGGCCACTTAACAAGCCAACAGCCATTTAGAAAATATGTATGTATATTAAAGAAAATACTGGATCTGGAAGAAGATCTTTCGAAAACATCATGTCCAACCAGGGTTATTATACAGAAACTGGGTTGAGAGAGGGCAGTAATTGGCCCAGAGCCACGGAGCCAGGCCTGGAACTCAGGTCTCGTATATTCACGTCCCATGCTCTCGGTGCTGCAGCCTCCTGCTCCCCTGAACCTTTCTCCGGCGTTCAGTACAAGCCATGCCTGGGTGGTGACATGAGCACGTGTCTTTGTTGTTCCTACAGCACCGTTCCCGTCCCATTTCACAGCTGCCTCCAAATTCCCACCCCAGCTGCGCCCCATCTCTCAAGCAGAGCTGGCGGTCCGAGAGCAGTGACTGGGGACGAGCGTCCACGCAGGGCTGACGAACTGTCAAAGCCGCCACCATCTGTCAAGACCTATGAGGACGCATACAGCACGGGCAGGCGGGCAGGAGAAGTGGCGGACGCAGTCGGTCACCCAGCATCAGCTCCAGAGGCGCACTGCTTCACCTAGTGACCTGTCCCCGGCCTACGGGTCTCCAGGAAGCACTCCAGTCCCTGCCAGATGCTAGCGGGAAGGCGGGAGGGGGCGCCCTGCAAAGGTGGCTGAGACGCCGTCCCAGCGCCCCAGAAGCTGCCAATCTGCTTGCGGGGCTGAGACCGATCTAGGAAAGGGTAAGCAAAATGCACGCGCCTGGGCGGCACGCAGCGGATTTCCAAGTCTTCTGCACAAATCATTCACCCCCCAGGACACGTGCACATGTTGGCAGGGCCGACTCCGGAGGAATTCCAACTCTTCTGAATCTGCCACCTTGCAGAGGGGACAGCTGACCCTTCGCCTCATCTCTGAAAGGGCCGAGGATCTTTCCTCTCATTGCTTCCTACTGAATGCCCGGGATGCCTCGGTGTTGCCTACCTTCCGCAAAATCCTCAGGGCTGGATCGTTTTCGGAAACTGCCACCAGAGGGAGCTCCAACAATAGAGCTGGATTTTGCTTTCTCCCAGCCCATAAAGGAAGGCGGGGGCGGGGGAAATGCTGTTCTCTGCTACCAGCAGGTGCAAAGATCAGTTTAAAACGCCCAAGATTGTAACTTCACTACTAATTCGTGAAAAGCATATGGTGGAATAATGCTGGATCTGCAGAGTGACAGAATAGCTGTCCTCCACCGTGAGTTTCCCTCATTTCAGACTCAAATACTTCAGACCCAAATGATCTCCAAATCAGAACTCCTGCCTCTGCATTCAGTCTGTAGTGTTCTCTCCAGAGGACTGAATCCTAGCACCCTCGCTCCCCTCCCCTCCCCTGCCAGGCTTTACAGCCTCAGGAACTGCCTTTTCAACCAGAACAGAGCCCAGACTGTCACCTCGAACATCAGAGGAGTCCCAGCCCCGTTCCTGAGTGCCCCTCTTCCCCAAGCTGCCCTGTGAACAGTGATAAGAGCTGTGACTGTGTTCTCCAGGCACTGAAATTAAAGTCAGAACCATTCCGGCTATAGATTCCACATGCCACTTCTTACTGCAGACCCTCATCTAGGTTTGGGATGGGGATGTGGGCAGTGTGTTTTGCTGCCAGGATGAAGTGGTTCAATTCTCCTAGAAGGAAATGCAGCAGTCACGTCCAAAAGCATGACAAAGCCCACCTGACATGACCTGTAGCTTAGAATAGTCTGAATTCATGAGGCTTCCGTCCTCATGTGAATATGTCACTAGCATTTGTTCCTTCTTCTGGGTGTTATTTTACTCAGCCAGCGATTTCCTTCTTTAAGTTTGGAGACAGTTGTAAAGAGGGGAGAACCCTTGGGCTCATGGGCCTTTAGTTTTCATGCAAAACCTAAGACCTCACCTAGTGGGGGAGGCAGAGAGAATTGGACCTGACTTTCAGGTTTTGGGGTTCAGCACAGATCACTGTTGTGGGCTCCAGACATTCCTGCACCCAGGAGATGTGCAAGGACAAGCATGAGAAAAATTATGCATCTAGCCGGGCACAGTGGCTCATGCCTGTAATCCCAGCACTGTGGGAGGCCAAGGCAGGTGGATCACCTGATGTCAGGAGTTCGAGACCAGCCTGGCCAACATGGTGAAACCCCCATCCCCACTAAAAATACAAAAGTTAGCCGAGAGTAGTAGCACATGTTTGTAATCCCAGCTACTCAGAGGTTGAGGCAGGAGAATTGCTTGAACCTGGTGGAGGTTGCAGTGAGCCAAGATTGCACCACTACACTCCAGCCTGAGCAACAGAGCCTTGGGGGGCGGGGAAAGAAGAAAAACAATGTATCTGAGGCATGCGTGACTACTGGGTAACGGCAGCCATTCCTGGCGATGTCTGGAAAGGCTTCAGAGGGCAGGCAGACCTGAGCTCCTCCTGCCCTCTACCAAGAGATGACTGCAGCCTCCACCCTGGCCTGCACTGGCAGGCACCTTCAAGAGGGACCACAGGACCAACAGGGAGCTGCTGCTATCCCCGAGGCCTCCCCTGCTCAGGTCTCATTTGCCATTCATAACTTGTAGCTGAGATGGGTGGAAGGCGCCCTCTGAGGCATCTGGGTTCAAAACTCCATGAATGAAGAGAGCGCTTGCATTCTCTTTCTTCTCATGCACGGTCAAAAACGCAGACTCTGTCCAAGATGGTGCACATTCAGGGTTTTGGTTCAGGGATGATCAGGCCCCTTCATCAGTGATTTTCATCCTCATGTCGGCTAGTGCCTCCTCTGAAATGGCCTAGAGCCTTCATGCCATTGCCTCTGCATCCCCAGCATCCACATTTCACAGGGCAGCTTGGGGAAGAGGGGCACTGAGGAACAGGGCTGAGACTCCTCTGATGTTTGTGGTGACAGTCTGGCTCGGTTCTAGTTGGAAGGGCAGTTCCTGAGGCTGTTAGTTCCAGACCAGCCTGGCCAACATGGTGAAACCCTGTCTCTACTAAAAATATAAAAAGTAGCCGGGTGTGGGGGTGCACACCTGTAATCCCAGCTACTCAGGAGGCTGAGGCAGGGGAATTGCTTGAACCCAGGAAGCGGAGATTGCAGTGAGACGAGATAGCGCCACTGCACTCCAGGCTGGAGACAGAGTGAGACTCCGAAAAAATAAAATAAAAATAAAAATCTACCACACTGCTCACATTCTGTTATTCATGTGTGCATTTAAAAAAAAATAAACAAAAATGGCCTTATCAAGGATGAGGGTTTTGGCATTTGTGCGAAGCCTGAGGTTTTAGGAAAATGTCATTGATGAATTGACGCTGGCAAGACTCTCCATTTACAGTAACCTGTGACTAAAAAATGTCTCATGTTGGGAGAAAAATGAGGAATCCGGGAGAATAAGGGTCAAGGTGGGTTTATGTGTGGCATTTTCTTCTTTGTCCAACACCTCAGATCTGCAACGAAACCAGCAAAAGCAAGTATGTCTCAGGAAAAACTTCTCCTTGTTACCGAGCTTCCTGGAAAATTGCGTTTGGAGAGCTATGAAGGCTTGGCCGTGAGTAATTTGTTTTTTAAATAGCTCTGTTAGTTGGTCCACATTGTGTTTTTCATTCCACCAGAGCCGAAAGTGGTGTTTCTTTTGTTTATGGTATTAGTGTTATATTATTGGTGATCTCATTGTTCTTGTTTGTGACATGTTTACCTCAGTAGGACAGTTATTGTAGGAAGGAAGTCGGGAGCCAGTCTACCCACCAAACCTGCAGAACTAAAGAAAAAGACTCCAATCTGTCCCGCAGGGTGCATATTACTCCTCTCTTGGATTGTTAAATTCTAATTATAGGCTGTTGATCCCCATTAGAACCATTTGTAAGCCTAAACACTGTTCTGCAGCATCTTTTGCCAATAGGTGTGTTTCATTCCCATCGTTGTATAAAACATAACATTTGTACTTTTGGGGGACTACAACAGGTTAATGTTCTCTGGCAAAGTTGGACAAGAAATAGGCAAAATAAGACTCAAAACTAAGATAGGGCAAACAAAAGTACACTTTGCCTTGATGTTTATTTATTAGGGATTTCTGAAACCCTAGGACACTAGAGCTCACCTTTCAGATCTCAGGCCTCAGATGCCACATCCTCAAGGAAGCTCTCCTGGACTGCCCACCTCCACATTCTTGAGATAGCAGGGACCTCCCCCAGCCCTTCCTAGCACTTGACACAGTGGATCATTTCACAGGACTGGTGGATTAGTTAACTGACTTTCCACTAGATGGAAAGTTTCAGAGGAATCCTGTCGGGATTACCAATGCCTAGTATGATGCTTAGCACACAGTAGGCATTTAATAAATGTGTTATGTAATGCCTGTGTACTGTTTTATTTGGGAATCTTCAGAAGGTAAGAAAAGTAAATGGATACATTCATAATAAGTATGAGATGTGGAGAGCAAGCAAGTCCGTAGATTATAAGATGTAAGCAAAATTCATAGGATGTGTTAAGTAGAAGAGGGGATGAATAAGATGGAGCTGTGAGACTCAGGAAGAATTCACAGAATTCACATGGATAATGAGTAAATCAATAACCTGTGGGAGATGTTGAAGACAGATACAATAAGTGGAACATATAATAGAACAAACCAGAGTGCTATGGACCAATTAGAGAGACATTAAAAGACCAAGTTGTAAGATACATTCATGCTACATCAGGGCTGACAGCTATCTGATTCCCAAAATCAGCCACTCATCCATCGGTGACACCCATTATGGTCCCAGTTGTGTTCTGCCCAAGAAGCAGGTAAACAGAGAGAGCTGTTCAGGAGGCTAATGGATGCTCCTGCTGTGGCCAGGAGAACTTGCCCCTGGCTCTCCAATAGCAAAAGCATGTATCGTTGCCTCGGGCATCTTCTTTCTGTTGGGTCCCTTCGCTCATCCTCAATTATGGTCCTTGTAACCACATCATTAAGAGAGAAAGTTAACATGGGTGGGAGGGATATGGGTTGGAGGAAATATGTGAAAATTGCATATTAAATGGCCCAGGATTCAGGAAGGGGACTTCCCACCTGCTTCTGTGGTATATGTGTTAACCTACCCCATCTCTTTCCTCTTGCTGCTCACTGTGTGTTTAAAATTTATTCAACAATCTGTGAGATTCAAGTATCTTAACTAGATCTTTCTATTCTATTACCTCCAGAATAGTTTGCCTGGTAGCACAATAGTTTGCCTGGAGATTAATTTCCTATACAACATATTAAAATAGTGCATTGTGAATTAGCTACTATGACTGCTGATTAGGGTGAGGGTTAGGGTTAAACCAGTTTCTGAATCTAGCTACTCCCCCTACCATAAAAACCACTTGCATTCAACAATTAGCCACTGCGTTAAGTGCTAAAGATACAATGATGAGAAAACAGCCATGATTCCTGCCCTCATGAAGTTTAGAACAGAAGAAAGACCATCTGGTAATCACACAAATAAATAACAAATAAATCTAACGTTTCAACCAGTGATAAACCCTCTGAAGAGAAAGTGCACTGAGGTCCTCTGAGAGCATATGCCAGGGGAATTTGACCCATTCAGAGAGGGTTAATTAAGCTAAGGGAAAAGGCATAAATGTCTCAGGCAGAAGGAATTGGCTATGCAAAGGCCACGTGATGGGATGATGTCATCAACCATTCTTTCAGCAGACAGCACTGACCCCACGTGCCCAGCCACACGCTAGAGGCAGGAATACAGGGAGAAAGACCAGCACTGCCCCAAGAAAAGCCCAAGATGACTGTCGGACCTAGGAGGATCCTTGGAGAACCTGAAAAGGTTTCACATTGCATGGAGGATAAGACTAGAGCCTTATAAGATAAGACATCACTGAGAGTTCAGTTGTTAATCCTGGGAGGGGTGAACTCATGAATGATCACTGGGTGTGTGGTGCATCCCTGGCTCTAGTCTTACCCTCCCTGCAACGTGAAAACTTTTGATGCCCCAACTCAAACCTAATTTTCAAGCCTTCATTAGCTAAAACCTCACCAAAGTCCAGCTTTAGGAGAAATAACAGATACTATTCCCTGGCTTATGCCAAACTCTTTACATGCATTGTTTTGTTTTTTTATCTTTGTAACTACCATGTGAGATTTCACTAAACTGACACTCAGAGAGAAGGTAAGTCATGCCCCCGAGTCATTCAGCTAATAAGTGAAAAGAAAAAAAAAAAATCAAGATCCAAACCCAGGTCATTCTGGCCCTAGAGCTGAAACTCAGTGAAAACCAAGCTCTAGCCAGGAATTGTGGTTAAAATAAAGCTTCAGCCAGCTGGATACTCCAGGGTGTTTAGGAATATGAAGTTTGTGGGTATATCTTGGTATTGTGGTTGTGTTGATGCTATTGTAGTTTTGGTAATGTGGTCGTCTTTTGACAATACATGCTGAAAATGCTTGCGATTAAATGTGGCAAGGTCTAGGTTTTACTTCCAAATAATCTGTGTGAATAGGGGAAGCAGTGTGTGTGTAGGTTTTGACAGCTGGGGAGGCAGAGTCCGTGGGAAGGAGGGGAGGAAATAGATTGGCCATAAAATAGATTTGCCTTCGTTATTTGGAGGTTGGGGACAGGTGCATGGGAATTCACTATAATATTCTCTTCTTTGGTGTATGTTGGAAATTTTCCATAAAATGTTTTTTTCCGAAACAAGTAAGTTCTGGGTTATGTTTCTATGGCCTACTCCTTCATCTCCAAATCCCATAGACTTTCACAATTATATTTGCCCCCATAATTGGAAGTTGTATGGGGCTGTTTCAAAAATCTGAGTCATCAAAGATGTAATCGACTTCCTACCGCCGGATTAGCAGGCAAAAATGTACCCGATACTTTCTCTACCGGAGCTGTGTTGGGCTCTGGGCTGAAACCCAGTCTCTCACAGGCCCTCGGAACAGCCCCACCAGTTAAGATCCATCCCTGACTTCCCACTCTGTAACCAGGGACAAGTTAACTAACTCCTCTTAGCCCTTAGTGTCCTCATCAATTATTACGTGGTAATAACCCCTCAGAGAGTCGCCGGGAGAATTAGCTCGGCGCGGTGCATGGGGCTAGAACTCAGGGCCCAGCACGTCTGACAATGCAGGTTTCCCCGCTCGCCTGTTGGGTTTTTGAAACGCCCTCAGCGGCGTTTTCCTCCTAATTCTGGTTTGGAGGAGCCATCTCTCTCCATCCCGTCTGCCAGCGGGGTTTGCTTCACACACAGACGTGGGCAGATGGCATCGGGGACACAGGTGTGACTGCCGAGAAGTTTGCGGCGCATTGGCGGTTCGGTTCACGAGACGCGGGCGTGGGGTGTGTGGGATGGGATGGTGTCGGGGGCGGGGGGCGGGGACAAGAGCGTGTTTGGTGGTGGTGGTTGGGAGTCCCGGCGATCTTTTTAAAATTCAGATGCCAACAGTTCTCCACCCCTGAACTTGAATGGGCTTTGGGTTTTTGTTTATTTGGGGCTTTTCTCCTCTTCTCAAGCACAGCGCTTGCCCCCAGAGGCCTGGCGTCGGGCTAGAGCCCGGCAGAAGGAGGGAGGCGACCGGCATCCGCGCTCGCTGATCAGTGAGGGCCGGGCCTGCTGCTGGGGAACGTGGAGGGGCTCCGGACAGCCACGCGCCCTGGCCGGTCACGGAAAGCTCTGAGGGACATTCGGTCGGCCTTCGGGGACGAGGCTGGCCGCCGCAGCGCGAACTGGGGGTGCGGGCGGAGCGGCTAGCGGCGCCGGAGTGAGTGGGGATGGAGCCCCGAGGGCGTGGTGCGCGCTCGGCTTCCTGCCGCCAGGGGGCGCCCACGGGCAGAGCCGGGCGGGGCAGCAGCTACAGAGAGAGGGGTGCGTGGAAAGCGACCAGGCCAGGCCTGCAGAGCGCAGCCCCGGCGCCGTGTCTCCAAGCTCGCTCCGACTAGTGTTGGGTCACCCTCGGCTCAGCCCCGGGGGAGGACGAAAGGGTTGGGTGCAAGGCCTAGCACCCAGTGGCCATTCATTAAATACGTGCTAGCTGACGAGCTCAGGAACGGCTCTAGGGAGCAGCTGGCTCGGAAACCTCAAGTCCAAGCCCACTCATTCCCGTCTCCGTCCCCGACGGCCTTTTAGTTACTGTGCCCTGGGCCGCGACGGCTTCCTTTTAGAGTGGGGCAGCAAGGGAGCCTCTGCGCAGCGAGGACACCGACGGGGCGGCGGGGAGGGGTTGTCCAGCGGTATCCCCGCTCCGTGCTCCTCGCCTTCCACTGCCTCCCCGGGACACAGCAGTCATGGCTTCGACTGTGACTTCTTAACCGGCTCCTCCCTGATGGCTGAGCTAAGCCACAGGAGAAGAGGAGGGCTTCCTTCCCGGGACCTTGGTCCAGGCGCCGGCCTGAGTGGTGCTCGGGTGGATAAGTCTGATCTGAGCACCACACGGGCCGGGCGCCGGGACCAAGGGGGCTCGACAAGAGGATCTCAGAACAAGCTCTGAGTCTCTGGAACTAGCTGGGGTGCGTGGAAGTGTGCGCCACGGCCCGCGATTCCTGGGAGCGTGTCTCGACTTCTGCCAGTGCCAACGCAGGAGAGAGAATTGCGGCTCAGAGAGGGCAGCGTGAATGGAAACCGAAGGGCGAGAGCTTGGCTCTCTAATGCCACCCAACTTAGTGGTTCAGAGCTTGGCCTCCAAGGAAGTTTCAGTTCAAGTCCCCGCTCTCCAACTTACCAGCTGTGTGATCTTGGGGGAAGTTAACCTCTCTGAGCCTGTTTCCTGCTCTGTAAAATGGAAATCTAAAAACTTAAACATCTACTTCTGTCGAGGCTGTTGTGAAGAAGTGGGATTGTGGATGCATAGTTCTTAGCACCGTGCCTGGCACAGGTTAAGGCTGGATACGTGGCAGCTGTGAGGCCCAGTGTTCTCGTAGCTGGCCTGGCCAGATGCAATCATAAGCGAAGATGACTCACTTCCCACAGCAGAGGTGTGCGAAGCCCTGCGCACCTGCTGTAGTCTGCACCCGGGCAGAAGAGAACCCAGGAGCGTCGGGACCTCCAAAACTCAGCCCTCAGGGCTGAGGACACTGCGCTGTTTCTGCCCCTCCTAAAACCGGAGGCCGCGATGCCCCTGTGCAGTACGGCTGGCGCCCACCCTACAAGCTGATTCCCGGGGGACTTTCCTGCAGCGGACGCTGGCAACCATCACGGCCGACCTTGACTGAACACATGTGGGCATCCTAAGGAAATTACCTCAATCCTCACACCATTCCTGAAAAAAACAAAGAAACTGGCGCTCAGAGAGGCGAAGTAACTCCCTCAAGGTCACACAGCTAGAGGGTGGCCAAGCTGGGACCCCAACCCACTCTGGCTCTGGAGCTGGCGCCGCTTCCTTCCTACCTCTCTATCAAGCTCAGTCCCAAAGCCTGGGACAAACCATCCGGTTGGGGTGGGAAAGGCCACGCGCGTCCTGGGGTCGAGGACCCTGTGCCCACGACGGCAGTCTTCTTCTCGGCACCCGTAGAAGCCAGTGCCAGACAAGTTGGGTTGGAAGGGGCGGGCTGGGCTGGCGGAAGGGGGCTCTAGGCCCCGCCCTGCCCGCGCCCCCGCGGATCACGCCTCGGTGCTCAGGCTCCTGCCAAGTTTGCCCCCATCGCTCAGGCTCCTGCCAAGTTTGCCCCCATCGCTCAGGTGCCCTTGGACTGAGTGACTAAAGACCTCGTTACCTCTCCAGCCTGGGGTGCGAGAAGGGGCTGGCCCTGATACCCACTTCCTTTCTTCTCTGGAAAGCCAAGGTGCCAAGGAAAGATGCCCTGGAAGCTGGTGTTCCTTAAAGAATGAACAGTCCCAGCTCCAAACGAGTCTCTCTGAACGCAAGCCTCTTCCTTCCGTTCGCCCGGGCCTGTAGTCGAAGTCTCCTTGGGTCCCCAGCCCCCTCCCGGGTAGACATCAGCCTGGAGGTGGATGCCGGAGTCGAGAAGGGTTGCGGACCATGCTGGGGACCTGGCTCAGGCAGTCAGAGGTCCGGGTCCTCTTTGGGGAAGTGAGCGCTTGAGGAGGAGGGAGAAAGGCTTTGAGTACGGCTTGGGGGACTTCTTGAGGTCCCTCAGGATAGCTTCTCTGTCAGGCGTGTAGCCAGGAAAGGAGACAAAATCTGTCCCGCGCAGCCCAGGGAGGAGCCTTGCAGCTGCGGAGGGGGGCAGTTTCGGCGCTGGATACCAGGGGGCAGTGCTGCGCAGCGAATCTGTCGGGCTCCAGCCGGCAGCCCGGGGCAGCACGTTTACTGAATTCCCTCCGTCTCTCGAATCCGCTGCAAAGTTCTTCCCAGAGCGCTCCTGACGCCAACAGCCCCCTCGCCCCGTAACATGCGAAAGAGGGCACGGTCCTCTCCCTCCGCGCGTTGCCGTCGGTGCGGGCGTCCTGGCTGTCTTTCCTTGGTAAAGGCAGCTACCACCTGGTTGGTTTTTGACCACTGACTTGGCCCTAGGGAAACGTAAGGTGGGGTGGCGGGGTGCCCCGTAGGGTTTTTGCAGGCCATGTGAGCAACCTCAGATTAGAGGTTTGAGGGGACTTTCTCAGCCTGGGCTGGAGCCCCCGAAAATGCAGGCGCCGCCTTTGAGAGGAAAAAAAAAAAAGCGCTGGAGGTGGGCCGCCTGCATTTGATAGCCTTCCGGGTTTACGTAGAAATCCATCCGAAGAAAGGTCCGATAGAAGGCGGAGAAGGCGGAGGCCCACCCCCGCCCAAGTACGAGCCATCCCCAAAGTACAGGTTCTAAGGGGGGCTGAACCTTCTCTCCAGGACCCAGCGCCAGGTCCACTACACCCCCAGAATCGGTGATGTTTGGGAAATGCCTTTCTATCCTAGAGGAGGCTGTGTCCAGGCTTAAAATGTGCAGAAGCAGTGAGCAGACGGGACCCGGTGACGTGCGCGGGGGTTTTCCCATCCAAGGGGCTAGTAACTCCACTCCCTGTCCGGTCCCGAGGAAAGAGACCGAGCACTCCGGGCTCCGGGGCCAAATGTGAGCCCAGGAGCTTGGTGAAATAGAAACAGGACATATTCTGTTTGGACTCGGCCTCCTTTTGCTGGGATTTTTGTTTTTGGTTTCTCTCTCGCTCTCTCATAGCGTTTTGCAATAAATAAAATAACGCATGTCTGTGTGTGAATGCTTTGCCCGTTCTTTGAAGAATTCACACTTTAAAATTGCTTTCTGTGAGCGCAGAGGAAGAACATATAAACCACCGTTATGTCATTTGAAACCATCAATAGCCCCCTTTTAAGGTTGTCTTTATTGTGGGAAGTCAAGGTAATGATTTTGTTGCTGTCTAATTTCATCCCAATGTATGGCGTTGCTTTTATAGCCTTTCAAAGGTAAGTGAAAGGCATCAATCTAGGGCCCTTTTTCTGGCCGATTAACAGTTTAAACTGGTTTTCTAACCCTGTCACAACTATTGGGCTGATAAACAGGATTTCTGCGGAGGCATTAGCAAGTCTGTAAATAAATCATTAAAAAAAAAAACACACACACACCACCTCAGGCAATTCTAAGTTCCTCCGACAAAAATAAACTATAAGTCCACAGGGATGTATGTGTGTATGCATGTGTGTGTTTCTCACCTCCAAGAAGAGGTAGTTACAAGTGACTTCTCAAGAGTTATTTGTGTCCTGGGTATTATTATTACTATTATTGTCATAATCTTAGGAGAAAGTGAACAAGCTGACGACACAGGGATGGAAATCAATGAGCTTGTGGGTTCTGCATTGACTCTACCTTATTGTAGGAAATGTCCCCCTTTAATCATTGGGTAAGACTGGCGCTGCTGTCAACCTTCTTTGACATAGAACGGTCCAAACAGAAATATCCCATTTTATTGCAAGGGGTCCTTGGAAGAAGATACTGTATGTGGACGGTACTGGGACAACTGCTGAAGAAACGACAGACATGAAGTCATACTTGACACCAACATAGGGATACCCATCTGTCACCTTTGATCTCCCCTCTCCCATGCCACTGAGAAATAGTTTTTTTTAAATAGAAGCAAAATGGCAAACTAGACAATTTGAGACTTAAATAAAAATAGCTTTAGGCCCAGACCCACTGGAAGCTTTTTCTCTTTGACGCTGCCGTGTTTCTCTGATGCAACAGAAACCTCTGACTCCCCGCCCGGGGTCTCGCACCAAGGCCAGACAGCCCCGCTCCCGGGGTCACCCGAGGGTTACCTTTGGGTGCAGGCGCGGCCTCTTTCTCCGAAGGGAGGGGCAGCTCCCCCAGTGCAAAATGAAGGAGAAATGATAAGCAGCGGTGAAACCGTCTAGAGGCCCAGCCTGGCACCCGCCCCGCCAGGTGCTGGGGGAGGCGACAGCCTGCAGCGCCAAGGGGATGCTCCTCGGGCGCAGCGGGCGGGACAGCTTGGGCTGTCCCTTTTGTCTTCAACGCTCCTCTTGCGGCGAGTTCCGGGAGTTTAGGGCCCCGGCCCAGAAAGGAAAAAGCGAGAAGGCGAGTCTGGGCTCTGTAGGAGTGCAGCCGCTGCCGAGTCCGAGAGGCCCCAGGCCAGGCCAGACGTTGAGGTGAGGTTGCCTGGCAGGCGGGGACCCCAGCTCGGAGAGGGTTCTCCGCGTCCCCAGCCGTCGGCGCAGGAAGTTGAGGCGGCCAACATGCCTTCGTCCCCACTCGACTCCCGGGCCCACGTGCTGGTCCACGCCGGGAACCCGAGAGCATCGCGACTAGGGGGCTGCGGGACGCCTCCCGAGCGTCGAGGAAAGACAGGACCGGGGGGGTAGGCGGGGCCCACGCGGTTGCATTTCGCGCCCCGCCGCCGCCTTCAAGAAGCAGAACCCGGAGCCCCACCTGCACCCTCACTCCGGCCCCCGAGCCCGGCCTGGCCGGCAGTGCTCGGAGAGGCCCCGGGTGGCGCTGTCTCCTCCCCTCCTGCAAACGCCACCGCTAGAAAATCGCTCCCACCCCACCCGGCCAGGCGAGCCACCGACCCGGGGCTGCGTCCGCCTCGGTTCAGCCTCTCCGGGTGCGGATCCCAGGCCCGGCCAGCCGACGGAGGCTGGCGGAGCGCAGAGTCCCGGCGACTCCCACCCCCCGGAGGGGGCACGGGGACTTGCGTGGGGCGGGCGGGGGCCGGGATTCCGGGCGGGGCGAAGGGACCCAGCTCGGCTGCGGGGCGCGCGGTCGCTCTCCCTCGGGACTGCGGCTCGGATCCCTTCCTACCTCTCCCGGTCCCTCGCAGGACTCTACATCTCCTTCGGCGTTTCCTCTCCCTCCCGGAGTTTCCACCCTTCGGCTTGTCTTGCTCTCGGCTCCTTCGCCCACCCTTTCCTCCCCACCTTGTCCCCCGCCCCCACTCTTCTGCAGTTTGTGACTGAGAGCGCCCCAAACAACCCCATCAAGCCAATAAACCCAAAATGTAAGCACTGCCCAAACCCGTGTGCTTATCCTGCCGCTTCTAGAAGGCAAATTGATACGGGGTGGATTTGGAACGGCTTTCTCAGAGAGGCCCGAAAGCATTCAAAAATTCTAAGTCAGGAGACAGCTGGCTGTTTTCTTAGCACCTCTGCAGCGCTGAGGATGTCTTCATCCTCCTCAGACACCCCCAGCCCAGGGATGTTAGCCCATTGCCCAGATGGAAGACAGAGCAGGGAGGTAACCCCAACGGTTACAAACGTGATTCTTCTCATGTGGTGGACTCCAGTCTTTTGAATACGATCTCTACCTCTTGTTTTCCCTTCTTATTTAATTTCTTGATGTTTTCTTGGATGGCTTAAGCGACAGGAGGAAGAGAGGGCAAAGGCAGCCCCCGTACCTTTCAATAGAGTGAAATGGCCTGAAATTACAGCTACGTAACTATCAAAAATGAAACTGTGTTTGTGAAAATCTGTAACCCTAGCTATGTAATTGGAGACATTCATGAAAAAAGGATATTGCACAGGTGAAAGTGATTTTACAATTGCTTTCATATTTTTAATATTTTTCAAAATTGTTGAGAGGACTTTTCCTGAATACAAGGTTGAATGTTTCGGCTTGGAAAGTTCAGTGTAGCCCTAGTCATTGGAAGGCTACAGTTATCATAAATTGCTTTTAAAGTGTTTATTAAAGTGATTGAAATTTGTTTCTTTAAAAAAAAAATAGTCTCTGAACTTGCAAACTTCCTACCTTACCAAATAGACTTTCCTGAGACTTGAAAATGGTTCCCATGAACTTTCTCATGGCAAAATTACACAGTAAACATGTTCCTGGAACTCTTTTTAAAAAGGAGTTGGAGCCCAATCTTCACAACCATTCATTTTCCTGCCAGATTCTTTGCATTGGGCATTTCCCTGTGTGCCTGGGACCTTACTGTTGTTGAAGCAGAAGTTCTCATATAGGAAATTTTGCATTGCTGGAGAACTCTGCTTTAGGGCAAAGGCTGAAATGATACAGGCTTAGGCATCCCATGCCTACTGAGTGAGTGGTCATCCCATTAAATATTTTGGGCATGCTGACAAGGTAAGGAAGATGCAGAAACTCCTGACCAGATTTATGAAGGCTGAAGACAGAATTCTAAGCAGTCCCTTGTTTTGCATGAAGCACTGTGATATTGAGGAAGAGGAGGCGTTAAGATCGGAATTGCCCAAAGTGTCTATGCACCTTCATATTTTTTACTAATTATCACCCCTTTTCCATTTCTCGTTGTGTTTGGCCAGCCCTGAATACCTGGAGACTGATCCGGGAACTGTTTGCTTTCGTTTCTTCCCACATATTTTTATTAACAGCTTGAACTGATCCTGTCTAATCCAAATTCTTATACTTTGATCTTGTCCCTTAGCATCCACATTAAAGAGTTTTTCTGTTTCCACCAAATTTTTACCTCCTCCCACAACTTAACTTTGTCCCTATGCTAGTTCTCTTTGCTTATTATTCTCCCGTTTATTCTCTCGACTTGAGGTTTCTGTGATGGTTACTTACATTAGTGACCAGATTGCCAAAGCACCTTCAAAAGTAACTGATGCCCTTTATTACGTACTGGAGTTGCATTTAACCAGGGAATCCTCATCAAGCCAGAAAGGTGAGGGAGAAAACTGAGATAATCACATACAGGTAACTGAGGGCAAAAACACTGTTTTGTCTCATCATTGAGTTTTTTCTAAATGAATGTTTTTAAATTAGAAATATCAGATTAATGACTGTAATAAAAATATAAATTGCCTCTTTCCAATGGGTATTCAGGCCAGGATCCTCTTCTACCAGTGACACCATGAAACACAGAAAAGTTGTGTGTCTGGCCCCAAATGCTTAGTTCCTGTTACTAACAATCGATATGGCGTTCTTCTTTGTAGGGAAACCTGACCTTAGAGGAAATGGAAAAGTTGGAGAGACACTGAGCACTGATATGAAATAACTCTCTTGCTGAAATACGCGAAGGGAGTCCCAGCAGCCATATTAGTATTTCCACGTCCTGTGTCAGCCCCAAGTAGAGAGAACTTGGAATGGGAGGGGAAATGGCAGCCATCAGGAAACGAAAAGCTGGCCCAGAGAATTCTAAGCAAGTCAATCACCAGTCAAAGTAAGGAGGTGTTTTTTTGTTTTTGTTTTTGTTTTTGTTTTTTTTTTAATATCCACTTGCCATTTGTTTTACCCAATTCAAAATTTTTTTCCCAAGAAAAAAAATACACTTGTAAAATGTCTCATTAACAGCAAAGATGAATTGGACCTCAACCTTTGAATGCCATGCTGCTTTAAAGGAAATTGTAGAAGTTCGTGGAATGAAAGAATACTGCCAGCATGCATTCGGACTATTTTCCATCTGTGTGGTAGAGTCTGAGCTGTGTGTTCTACAGAAGCTCCAGTTGGCAGAAGGACGACTTTGGCCCTGAATTTTCATTTATTTTTGTTTCAAAAATGAAAGGATAGTTGCTATTTTTCCAAAATTTAGAATTTTAAATCACTACCCACTTTTGATCTCTGATTTAAATCTTGTTTTGAGAGACACATTAGACAGTCTCTACATATTATATTATTTTGCAAGGGAAAAAAGGAGAAAAATCGGAAAGTGCTGACTTTCTGTGTCAAATGAATGGATTATTGGCTTCATTCTTCTTTATTTTATAAAGGTTTTCTTTTCAAGAAATGCAGAACTTTACCAATGCAATATATATCAGTCTAATCGGCAATCATAAAATGGGTGGCATGAGGGTGGAACATGGCAGCAGGGAGATCTCAGCTGGCAGCAAAGCATGAAGTGGTGATTGTGTTTTTATGGAAAGCCTGTTTTGTCCAGTGGCTGATGAAATTCAAAATGGTCCCCTAAGCCTATCTCTGAAGCCAGCAGTTCAGAAACAGTAGAGCTAGCAGCTCTCTTAACATCTGTACCCTGCCCCCTATTTACCCAACGACACCCCAGCCCAGAGCACCTCCAAATGTAAGACTTAATATAACCAAATGGAAGCTGCTAGGAGGTACTCAGTTCCAGGATCAACAGTTTTTGCTTTAAAAAGAAGGTAGCAGTTCAGCCCCTTGTTTGTTTTTGCCTATGCATTTCCCTACCAGCGGGAGACCATTACCCAGGACAATGTTCTATTCCATTGTCATTATCTCCTACGGAACTAAAACAATGCTCTGTTTGGCCTCCCAGGCAAGGGGGATTTGTTCCACTCTTCTTTAAGCAGAGTTTCCAACTGAGTTTCTGACCCAGTCACTTGATATCCAGCAGGGATACCTGGTGACAATTTTTTAAAAATCTGCTATCTTGTGTTTTGTAATTTCATTCTCTGAGAAATAGCCCAGAAACTTGATTCACAATCAAGAGGAATCACACCATGGCTAAGGGAAGAGGGTTTGCTCAAGCTGCATGAGCTCTATAATTTAAATCAGCCAGATAGGATTTATTTATAGTTGTTTTATCTTTTTTTGTTTTGCTATTGAATAGCGAACCCTAAAAGGTTTCATAACATTGTGTTGTTGATTCTCAAACCCCAAAAGGTTGGGAACCACAAGAGCTGAGATGTTTTCCATTAGACCAGGGTGTTTCTTTTCTATTTCTTTTTAAATACATAAGTAAATTATAAATGTAGATAGAGATGAGATTGAGATAGAGATAAATGATGCCAAGATTTCTAACATTTATGACAAATGCTGGTGAACAATAACTAGTTGGAGCTATTTTGTCATACTTGAGATTTTTCCAGAAAATAGAACAAGCCCACAGAATGGGCTTAATCTGCCAAAGCATCTCCCTCTTTACAAGCATCTACACAGGCCTCCAGCCCTAAGTACTTTCACCTGGACAATGTTGTGAAGCTTCATCCAGTACTAGTAGCAGAAAGACTTGTTTACTTTGGAGCTAAGCAGTGAGTAGGACACTTTAGACTTTGTTTTGTCCTTGGACTCAAGGCAAACTAATTGTTAGCATCACTCCAGTTGTTGCTATAATTTTATTACTCATATGTAGCTATCAGTAACTTGAGAAACTGAAATGTAACTGCTGCATATAATAAAAAATCAATGGCCAAGACTGGCTACCTGAGGGGACTGAGTCCCATGCTAATGAGGCTACGATTTTATACTGATTTTGTTTTGTTCTGAGACGGTAATCTAATAACCGCCGTCTCCAGCAGCTCGGTGGCTGAATTGGTGGAAACCTATCCTCAGATGGCTAGTGGAGAAACAGTTCAGAGCCCAGATCATGCTGGAGAGCAGGAAAGCCTTGGTGAAAGATGAAATGGCAAAATGCTTAAGAGCTGGGGATCAGGAGGCAGACACACCCACATTTGAAGCCTGGCTCCCCCATTTGCTCTCTAGGTGATAGAGTAAGTTACTAACCACTCTGAGCTTTTGTTATCTCTAAGAGTAGAAGAAATAAAAGGAATAGTGCCCCATTATTTGTAAGAAAGTGTGAATGACAAGGTGCAGGTAAACCATTCCACACTCAATATTAGCAATTGTCATTATTATTTGTGTATACAATGAACAGCACTGCCCATTGAAGGCTCTAACCCTAGAGTCCTTCCCAACCCTGTCTCTATCACTTGAAAGAATATCCACTCTGTGAGTGTTGTGCTTACACATTTTGTTCCTAGAGCCCAGCCGACTTACTGTCATGCCCGAGGGAAGCTTCATTTCGTTGATCTGTGTGGGTTATACATTTATGGATTTATTCCACAAATCACAGTGGTCTTCACAGTCATAATGATTCTTCTTTACGAAAAATAGTTGAGAAAGCTAGAATATATTTTTAAGCCCTACTTTTACAAATGGGAACCCACAAGCAGAAATTAACTGGCATATTACTGTGTTCCATTTACGTCTAAGGTTGAAATCATTAAGGCCAACACGTTTTATTTTTCCTTAAGGATACCAGACATGTGACAAAAAAAGCTTTCATAAGGAATGCCTGAAATAAGGGAGAAGTTCTTACAATGGCTTGTAAGAAGTTCTCATTTCCCTACTGACGAATTGAGAGGGTCAGAGAAGTCTATGGAACAAAAGAGTTCCACTCCAGCTTTGAGTGAGACAAAATTTTTAAGGTCATGGCTGTCTTTTTTTTTTTTTTTTTTTTTTTTTTTTTTGAGACAGAGTTTCCCTCTTGTTGCCCAGCCTAGAGTGCAATGGTGTGATCTCGGCTCACCGCAACCTCTGCCTCCTGGGTTCAAGCAATTCTCCTGCCTCAGCCTCCCAAGTAGCTGAGATTACAGGCATGTGCCACCACACCCGGCTAATTTTGCATTTTTACTACAGATGGGGTTTCTCCATGTTGGTCAGGCTGGTCTCAAACTCCTGACCTCAGGTGACCCACCCACCTCGGCCTCCCAAACTGCTGGGATTACAGGCGTGAGCCACCGTGTCCAGCCGTAGATCATGGCTGTCTTTAATACCCTTTCCTTAAAGTTCCCTGGTCCTACATGTGTGAATTCTGAAATATTCTTAAAGGGTCATGCTTTTGATGGCATTACATTGGTTTTTTGTGATATGATCCCATTACACATCATGATGTCATGGTGTATGATGTGTTTGCAGAAAGTCCAGGATTATGGCAACAAGTGAACCGGATAACCCTTCTGCTTTCTTACAGCTCTTCTGAAAACTTCCTTGTTTTGCCTTTTCAAACATCAGGGGCACGACTTATGAGAGCCAAATTTTGCCCAGCATGCTGTGTCATGGGTTCCAGTCCATGGAGCTCCGTCATACTCTGCTGGGCATCCTGTGTCTTAGTCCTCTCTTCAGGTCCAGTTTCTACATCCCTTATCTGTGTTATCTCAGGCTTCAGAAGCTTCTCCATAACGTGAGCTACTTTCCCCTCATCACTGGGTGTTTATTTATTTTTACTGAAGCCTGAGCCCTGTAACCTTACCACACTGGCCACAGCTTCAGGAGAGAGATCACTGCTCTCAAGAACTTACAGTCTAGTGATGGATACAAATGTACATGAAAAAATAACTAGCAATGGAAAACAAGGCATGAAATGCGATGAAACGTGGTCAAGATGCTAAGTGCTATGACATATCACACTCTGAACCTCACTTTGCTCATATGAAAAGCTGGAGAGAATCTTCCCAAGCTTAGCGCAGCCTCATAGGATTTTGGTGAAAATCAGATGAGATAGTAGGTATGGAAGATTTCTGTCCACTACAAATCCATTACACCAAAAAATTAAGAGGTCTTGTCAAATCATAAAATTAACAGAATTATTATTAAACCTTAAGAGGGCACTTGAGATGATAAATGTCAGATTTAGTAGCATGGTTGTATCATTCTATCTGGGGTGGGTGCAGGAGGGAGGGAGTGCCGTAGGAATGGGTACACAGAGGGCCTTCAATTCCGTTGGTGTGCTGTGTGTCTTATGCTCAGTGGTGGTTATACAAATGTTTGTCATCTCATTTTATAAATTTTGGTAGATATTAAATATTATAACATATATAATTTAGTTATTGAGTTTTTTTTGTTTGTTTTTGTTTTGAGATAGAGTCTTGTTCTGTTGTCTAGACTGGAGAGCAGTGGCACAATCTTGGCTCACTGCAACCTCCACCTCCCAGGTTCAAGCAATCCTCCCACCTCAGCCTCCTAAGTAGCTGGGATTACAGATGCCCACCACCATGCCCAGCTAATTTTTTATTTTTACTAGAGACGAGGTTTCACCATGTTGGCTAGACTGGTCTCCAACTCTTGACCTCAAGTGATCCGCCCACCTCAGTTTCCCAAAGTGCTGGGATTACAGGCGTGAGCCACCGGGCCCGGCCAGTTATTGAGTTTTAGAAGTGTCATTTTCCTGATGAGGAACTGAGATCTAGAGATGGAAATGCTTGCCTAGAATCAAATAGCCTCTTAGTAGCTAAGCTGGTGCTAGATCTTCATTGTTTCCACTCCCCCTCAATGTGTATTTCCTTTGTCCTCTGTAGATCTTGCAGTCATCCTGGGTTCCCCTTTCCCTCACACTCAATCCAACAGCAGGTCCTGCCATGTCTACCTTCTAGCTATGGGTTGCATCTGCGCACTTCTCACCCTTGCCTGTGCATCAGGGCATTCCCCAGCTGCCCTTGACTGAGGGTAGAAGGGGAAGCATAGAGTCAGGCAGGGCTATGGTACAGGTTTCCTGGTTGGGTCTAAACTGAAGGAGCATTGTATTTATTCAGATGGAAAACATAAGGAACCAGCACATCTGTTACGTGTACTTTCATAAGACGTTTATGTAGTTATATTTGAAAGTACTCTAACAGTATGATGTGTTATTACAAAAAAATTTTTTTGAGATAAGGCCTTGCTCTCTCACCCAGGATGGAGTATGGTAGTGCAATTGTAGCTCTTAGCAGCCTCAAGCTCCTGGGCTCAAGTGATCCTCCAGCCTCAGCCTCTTGAGTAGCTAGGATTGCAGGTGTGCACCACTACGTGCAGCTATTTTTTAAATTTTTTGTAGAGACAGGGGTCTTACTACATTGCCCAGGCTGATTTGGAACTCCTGGCTTCAAGCGATCCTCCTTTTTCTCCCTCCCAAAGTGCTGGATTACAGGCATGAGCTGGTGCCCAGCCTGAAGTGTTGTTTATAAATGCATATGTGCATGGGGAGGTGTTTAGACATGGTTCTGCAGCCATTGAAAGAAAGGCACCTGCTTCTCTCCTATGCTCATCTTTGAATGCCAGGATTGAGTTCCACATCTTCAAAGATGCCGTGGCCACAGTCTGGCTCTCACCCCGGCCAGCGCTTTCTTTCTTCTGAACTCCTTCCCCACATGCAGCCTGGACAACAAAGTTTAGCCCTCAGGCATGTCTTGATTCATTTGACATTTCAGTGGAAGATTAGAAGTATCCTGCACTAGGAGCACATATGGTAGGTGAGGTCCCCTCTTGCAACCCAGGAGGCTCTGTGCTCCCTGAGAGTGGGTTTCAGCACATTATGTGGCCGGTAGGTGCTCCTTAAATATTTGCTGGGTGAACGAATGAAGAGCCTCCTCACTGGGGTCCCTATTTGCACTCTTACATTGCTATGAGGTATCTTTACTCTGTTACAGGGGTCTTTTAAAAGCATTGATCAGATTGCAAACTCTTGTGGCTGCCCATTGCTCTTAGAATAAATATAAACTCCCTCTCGTAGCCTACGAAGCCATTCTATGGCCAGTTGCCTGCTTCCTTTCCAAGCTCTTCTTTCACTCTCTCCTTGACTCAGCCAAAGCAGCCTTCCTCTGTTCCTCTAATATGCTACACGTTCCTGCCTCAAGGCCCTTGCCCTTGCCTTTGTTCTACCTGGGAATCTCTTTCCCTGGGTCTGCACATGCTTGGCCAAAACAGTCCCAGTCACACATTCTATGACCTTGTAGCACTTACCACTGTCTGAATTATCCAGCTGATTGATGTGTTTACCTGTTCCTTGCCTGCTGCTACCCTCTCCCTCTAGACTTAAATTCCTAAGCCAGGCATGGTGACTCACGCCTGTAATCCCTGCACTTTGGGAGGCTGAGGTGGGCAGATCACTTTAGGTTAGGAGTTCGAGACCAGCCTGGTCAATATGCTGAAACCCTTTTCCTACTAAAAATACAAAAAAATTAGCCAGGCATGGTGGTGCATGCCTGTAATCCCAGCTACTCAGGAGGCTGAAGCAGGAGAATCGCTTGAACCTTGGAGGCAGAGGTTGCAATGAGCTGAGATTGCGCCACTGCACTTCAGCCTGGGAGACAGAGGGAGACTCCATCTCAAAAAAAAAAAAAAAAGTCCTTAAGAACAAAGCCAATATTTGCCTTTTTCACTGCTATGTCTCCAGCCATTTAACCTAAGAGTGGCAATTCTTAGTTGCTCAGTAAATGAATGAATGAAAAAAAATCATTCCACACTGTTATGGACTGAATTGTGTTCCTCCAAAATTCATATGTTGAAGTCTTAACCCCCAATATGACTGTATTTAGAGACAGAAACTTTAGGGAAGAGATTAAGTTTAAATGAGGTCATAAGGTTGGACCCCTAATCCAATACGGCTGGTGTCCTTTTCAGAAGAGGGACACCAGATCTTTCTTTCCTCATGGGCACAGAGGAAATGCTATGTGAGGACATAAGGAGGAGACAGCCATCTATAAGCCAAGAAGAAAGCCCTCGCCAGAAACCAACTCTAATGGCACCTTGATCTTGGATTTCTAGCCCCTGGACAATGAGAAAATAAATGTCTGTTGTTTAAGCACCTAGTCTGTGGTATTTTGTTGTGGCAGCCCCAGCAGACTGACATACACACCATCACTTACCAGCTGGCTGGCCTTGGACAAATCATTTAACCTCTGTTTGCCTTAGTTTTTTCACCTGTTAAGTGGAGTTAGTCATAGGCCCTGCCTCATAGAGTTGTGGTCAAAGATTAGATGAGTTAATATATGTAAGACCATTAGGATACTATTTTAGTGTTAACTGTTTGTATTAGTGTTAGTAAAGCAGGTTCGATTACATTTACCGAATAACAGCAATAATGCAAAATTTTAGAACTCCTGATAGGATATCTGGAATTAAAATGTCACTGCAGAAAAAGGTGGCTTAGAGAGGTGCCAAAATTAATGGGCAGATGCAAGGGGACGGAAGAGGAGAAGTTCTCAGGGAGACAGGCTTGGAGGAGACAAGCTATGAGATGTGTCTAGGGGCAGCACACAGGGTAGTCTGGCTTGGGCAGAGAGACTGTAGAGGAGAGAATCTTATTTTTACTTGCACAAAAACACCAGTGTTACAAAGCAAGGGAGAAGCCAGCAGATGTTCTGGGCATGTTTCCTGTCAGTGGTGACTCCATTCTCTGGACCTGCCTTCCCAGGCTTGTCATCAGGCCCTGTTCCCTGGCTCATCGTCAGCTGTTACTCCTCTCCTTGGTGCCATGTCTGTCAGAACAGTCTGCTTCTCTTGTTCTTCTCCAGTCACACCCTTGAGTGATCATCCTGGTGTGGCAGTGCCTGTCTCTTCATTTCTGAGCCTCTGTGCTATACAGTCCCAGCTCTGCTTTTCTGTCCCTCTCCTCCTTTTTGACATACAGAGATTTGTTCTTTAAAGAAAATTTCAACTGGAATGTTGAACTGCTGTCAAGTGAATTGATCTGCACAATTTTGCTGTTTTTAATCCTTCTTCCCTGCCACAGGACTGAAACAGGGCTGGAATTTTCCTCTCCGGGGCAGTTATTGCCTTCATCTTTCTTCTTTGCTCTTCTCCTGGAGCTAAGTAACTCACCTTTGCCTCCAGGGACACATACCTGTGTTCTCTTACTGTTCCCCATCTGGTCAGGGTAAACACCAGTCCACTGTGTCTGCCACCAACTCTCTGGGTGCAGAAACACAGGCCTTGCAACAGAAGATATAGGCTGTTCTCCTGATTCTATTCCTGTTTTCTCCATCCTTGTCACTCTGGGGCCTCTGAGCCTCAGTTTCCATATCTGTAAAATGGGACGGGCGGTAGGGAGATGATTGTGAAAGCTCTTGCTAACTCCTAACACATGGGGTGGATGTGGCTGTTTGTGTTGTTTTCACCACTTGCCTGTCATTTGTTCTCTTACATTCACTGGCTTCATGGTGGCTGGATCTCTAAACTGGGGAGGAAAAAGGGAGGGAGGCCATTCTGCTTCAAGGCCCTTCCCCCATCACAGGGCTTTTCTGATGTGATCTGGGTTCTAAGTACTCTACCGATGGTGCAAACCAGACGGGGCAGTCTTGTTAGATGTTTTTTTTTTTTTTTTTTTTTCCAAGAGCAGCAAGCAGTGAGAACCCAAGAGTGCCACTGAGGCTCTCCCACTTTGTTAGCTCCTGGGAGAAAAGAGAGCTTACACCCCCACCTTCTCATGCTGCCCAACTTGATAGATATAATATTTGGAATGCCTGTTCTTCATGATATCATCTTAGATTCAGATGGCTCAAGGCTCAAACAGGTCATGTGAGTGGCCAGGCCAGCCTCATGGGGACCTGGAGCACACAGGCCCCTTCAGGAGGGGTGGTCACCCCTCACCTCCAGCTGACTTTTTTTTTTTTTGAGACAAAGTCTCATTCTGTTGCCCAGGCTGGAGTGCAACGGCACAATCTCGGCTCACTGCAACCCCCATCTCCCAGGTTCAAGCAATTCTGGTGCCTCAGCCTCCCGAGTAGCTAGGATTACAGGCACACACCACCACGCCCAGCTAATTTTTGTATTTTTAGTAGAGACAGGGTTTCACCATGTTGGTCAGGCTGGTCTCAAACTCCTGACCTCAGCTGATCCACCTGCCTCAGCCTCCCAAAGTATTGGGATTACAGGTGTGAGCCACCACGCCTGGCCTCCAGCTCCTCCAGCTGACTATTTACACGAAAAAATGAGCCCAGGGCAACCACGTCATTTATGTTAAAAAAAAAACACACACACACACAAAAAAAACTGGGAATTCAAGTTTTTAGCTAAAATACCTGTTATGGTTTGGCTCTATGTCCCCACCCAAATCTCATGTTGCATTGTAATTCCCAGTGTTGAAGGAGGGACCTGTTGGGAGGTGATGGGGGCAGATTTTCCCCTTGCTGTTCTCATGATAGTGAGTGAGTTCCCACAAGATCTGGTTGTTTAAAAGTGTGTAGCGCCTCCCCCTTCACTCTCTCTCCTGCTCCACATGGTAAGATGAGCTTGCCTCCCCTTTGCCTTCTGCCATGATTGTAAGCTTCCTGAGGCCACCCAGACATACTTCCTGTACAGCCTGTGGAACCATGAACCAATTAAACCTCTTCCCTTTTATTTTTTCTTTCTTTCTTTTTTTTGAGATGGAGTCCCATTCTGTCACCCAGGCTGTAGTGCAGTGGCACAATCTTGGCTCACTGAGACCTCTGCCTCCTGGGCTCAAGTGATTCTCCTGCCTCAGCCTCCTAAGAAGCTGGGACTACAAGCGCCTGCCACTATGCCTGGCTAATTTTTGTATTTTTAGTAGAGATGGGGTTTCGCCATGTTGGCCAGGCTGGTCTTGAACTCCTGACCTCAGGTGATCCACCCACATCGGCACCCCAAAGTGCTGGGATTACAGGTGCGAGTCACTGCGCCGGGCCATATTGCTAATTTTAAAAGTGTTTTTAAACACATTAAACCCGGCCTCTTTTCTTTTCTTTTCTTTTTCTTTTTTTTTTTTTTTTTTTTTTTTGAGACGAAGTCTCACTCTGTCGCCCACGCTGGAGTGCAGTGGCGTGATCTTGGCTCACTGCAAGCTCCATCTCCCAGGTTCACGCCATTCTGCTGCCTCAGCCTCCCAAATAGCTGGGACTACAGGCTCCCGCCACCACGCCCGGCTAATTTTTTGTATTTTTTAGTAGAGACGCGGTTTCACCATGTTAGCCAGGATGGTCTCGATCTCCTGACCTTGTGATCCACCCGCCTCAGCCTCCCAAAATGCTGGGATTACAGGCGTGAGCCACTGCGCCCAGTCTCTTTTCTTGATAAATTACCCAGTCTCAGGTAGTTCTTTATAGCAATGTGAGAATGAACTACTACAATACGCTTATTCTTAACATAGTGGAAATTAACTCAAATGTTTTAAAATGGAAAAAAATTCAATGACCAAACAGAACCCAAAACCTCACACTGGATTTGGCTCAGGTTTTCAGCCTCTGCTTTAAACTAATCCACGTCGTCACCTTCGAAGATGCTCAGAGTTATTGTTCTGTGACGTGACCTATTTGTGTTTTTCCTGGGGCCTTGGTGCCTCAGAATGACAGTAATGGTAGATATTGTGGAGGGGATATGTTTTTGGTAACAGCACATGGAAAGTCACCTACTCCACCTTTGGGCCAGCTTGTCTAAATACCCAGCTGCAGTCATATAATTTACAGAGCCTGGTGACTCTACCATCAAGCATGTAGTCTCTGCCTAAGCACCCAACTCCCTTAGGCTTATCATGTTGATCACAGAATCTGAGAATGTTAGAGCCAGGAGGACCCTTGGAATCACCCTGACCTGCCTCCTGCTTCAGCAAGAAAGTGAAGGTCACATGGGGTAGGGTCTTGCCTGGGGTCACTCAGCTTTTTAGTGACCCACTTGGAGCAATAGCATAGCCTCTTAAACCTCTGACTCTATTTTCTTCCCCTTTTCCTATAGCTTCCATTTACAGCTATAAAATAATTGTCTTTGCTTCAACTCCACATCTTTCTCAGAAAGGATAGTCCTCTGAGTCACTGAGATTCCAAGCCATGAAGGGCAGGTTGAATGACTGGCCAGTACTGTGGTATACTTACGGCTGAGGTCAAAAACAGGACCAGCAGAATGCCGAATCCCAGGAATTCTTATACAGCAAACCAAAACTCCCCCTTCTTGTGCACTTTCAACTGATTGCCTTCTGTTTCCTTCACTAGAGAATCACAAAGTCTCCCTTTTACTTCTAAACAAAAAAAAAAAGTGGCAAAACGTAAAAGCAAGCAAAATAATTTGTCCAGATTAAGAACACAATGGGAAGGCCAGGCACGGTGGCTCATGCCTGTAATCCCAGCACTTCGGCAGGCCAAGCCAGGCAGATCACTTGAGGCCAGGAGTTCAAGACCATCCTGGCCAACATGGCAAAACCCCATCTCTACTAAAAATACAAAAATTACCAGGCATGGTGGTGCATGCCTGTAACCCCAGCTACTTGGGAGGCTGAGACATGAGAAATGCTTGAACCTAGGAGGTGGAGGTTGCAGTAAGCCAAAGTCATGCCACTGCACTCCACCCTGGGTGACAGAGTGACTATTTTACTATTTTACTCACTGTGACTATTTAAAAACATTTCTGAAGTGGCAGCAGCAACCAAATATCCGAATGGAAGCAAATTGTCCTGCTCTAGACCAGGGAGATCAGACACCTTCCCAGCTCTGAGCTCTAGTAGGCAGGGCACTGGGAAGGTGTCTGACCCCTGCACCTCTTTAGCTGACTCCTTCTGTAAAAATGGTGAATAGAGTTTGGTTGGCCCACGAGGCAGATGTCCTCCTCCTTCCTGCTTCCATCAGCCCAGGGCTCAGAGTCCTGTCCAGAAAAAACAAACAAACAAACAAACAAACAAAAAAACACCTTATGACAGGTGACCACAGCCAGCCACAGGCTCCTTCCAGAGAGCCTCCGTGGTATTTGCAACTCAGTCTTCAGTGGTTGATGTTGGAGCAGTCACATAACATCACCATAAATAGCTTCTGAGCTCATCAAATGCCACCACCACACTTCGATATTTAATCCCTCACAAAAGCTGTTTATGGTTCTGTGTACTCCTTTTCATGAACATTATACCTTAATTTTATTAGCTTTTTCTGAGAATTCAAACAGATTAAAGAGGCTCAATTTTCCCTTCCAGAAGTCATGCTGATTTAATTAGTTAATATTTGTAAAGCGCTTTTGAAGTGGGAAAGTGCCACAGGAGAACTAAGTAGTGGTATTTAGGAGTTACTCAACACACTTTATATTAACATCTCCAGTTCCTAAATGCCATCCCTCCTTGCTCATTGTAGGGAGATGGGGGTGTTCCCACCATTGCTTCATTCCTTGGAGACTGTTTCTTTCATTTGGATCACATTGGGTTCCAGAGCCACTTACAGCCATCTGTGACCCTGTGACCACAGGTCTCTGCTTCTGTTATAGCTGAGAGTCTTGGCAAACTCTTAGAACAAATGCTTTCTCACAAATAGCTAATAGTCTTTCTGTTTTCTTCCCTCCTTTTGTAAATATTAGCGAGTGCCCACCATGTACCAGGTATTCGCCTCCCTCTGGGTCTTCTTTTCTTGTCTGGGCTAATGGTTTTGCTGAGAGATCTTGGATGGGTCATTCCATCTCTGCTTTTCATCCCTTTACCTGTGTTTCAGGGGAGCCAACACAAAACACCTGGGGATGAATATATGCTCATGCTTAGTTCTGTATTCCTTCATCAAACATCTCACCTTGGACAGCTTTAAGTAGTGAACCAAGGAAAGTCCATGTTGCTTGCATTGTTTTCACATGGGTATAGTTCTGCTCTTCAAAATTACGGTGTTGAGGGATAGAGCTCAGTGGTACAACAATCGACTATAAAATTGCAGTGACTTCTCCCTTACTGTAAAGGAATAGGTGTCACATACATAATTTTTCTGAGTTTGTTTTGTGTTATCTCTCAAATGAGTTATGTGCTTCTCTGCCTTCTTAAACAAAATGCAATGTAATCTTTTAAGGGTCACTTCCTGAATATCCACTGTCACACTGCATTCTACTGCATTCATGCCCTCAA
The DNA here is from genome assembly GCF_028885655.2 of Pongo abelii. Classification (NCBI taxonomy): domain Eukaryota; kingdom Metazoa; phylum Chordata; class Mammalia; order Primates; family Hominidae; genus Pongo; species Pongo abelii. The sequence continues at coordinate 124,187,531 of NC_071993.2, read as the reverse complement.
GAGCACTTGAGGTTGCAGTTACTTGTATCCAACCAAAGTGACCCCAGAACCTGCTGCTTTTTTGAGTCAGTTGGTTTGTTTTTTATCCCTCTCCAAAACTTGCTGTTGGTGGATATTCTTACTGTCTTCAGTGTTCCTGCTGCAAACACAACTCTCCCTTCCCATTTGTTGCCACTAGTCTACTGCAGGCTGGGAAATGGAAGAATTATACCGGTTAGAATTAGGTCAAAAATAAACATGAGTAGACTAGGCGCAGTGGCTCATGCCTGTAATCCCAGCATTTTGGGAGGCCGAGGCAGGCGAATCACCTGAGGTTGGGAGTTCAAGACCAGCCTGGCCAACATAGTGAAACCTGGTCTCTACTAAAAATACAAAAATTAGCTGGACGTGGTGGCAGGTGCCTGTAATCCCAGCTACTTGGGAGGCTGAGGTAGGAGAATCACTTGAACACAGGAAGCGGAGGTTGCAGTGAGCCAAGATCATGCCACTGCACTCCAGCCTGGGGACAGAGTGAGACTCTGTCTCAAAAAAAAAAAAAAAAAAAAAAAATTAGCTGGGCGTGGTGGTGTGTTCCTGCAATCCCAGCCACTTGGGAGGCTAGAGCAGGAGAATCTCTTGAACCCGGGAGGCAGAGGTTTCAGTGAGCCACTGCACTCCAGCCTAAGCAACAAGAGTGAAAACTGTCTCAAAAACAAAATAAAAATAAACATGAATAGGCTTTGAATGAGAGACTGAGAAGGTCCCCTATGAGCAAAGAACTCAAGTTGAAATGTACAGACTCTGTGATATGCCGATTTTAACTGCTCAGTGGCACTGTCTTCTTCCTTTTCCAGTTGGGGCTCTCTTCTGTATGGGGTGAGGTTTATAAAATAAGTGACTTCTGAGCAAGCATTCCTACACATTGAAATAAAAATACTTCATGGTTTTGATACAGGGAGTTCTTAGAGACTTGCATGGAGTAGGTGTCACTACCTGCTTGTTGAATAAATGGCTCCAGCAGCTTTTCATGCAGTAAGAAATTTTAGAAAATGATGGGTTTAAAGACGCTTTGAAACATAAATGTACTCCTGTTAGAAAGATACACATTTATAAGTCAGGTTTCCTAGAAAACCTCAAAGTTCTTTGTGACCCAGAAAATGTTGTAATAAAATCAACCTTTCTTTTTTTTTTCCTCCCAGAATGCTTCATCTGGGGAATTTCAAACAGACAACCAACCACCTGTTGTCAATTTCCATTCACCACCCTAAGTGTTAATGTATCTCTGGTTTCCTAAAGGTGAGAGTAGAACATATTTATTTGCATCTTTGTTTTTGAAAAACAGAAAGAAAATTTAGAGCTCTGTACCCACCTTCCAGTGAGATGCCTCCTTTCAATTTCAAGAGGTGAGATCTTGGCAGAGATCACTTTTGCTTCCTTCTTTCTTTCTCTTCTTTCTTTCTTTCTTTCCTCTCTCTCTCTCTCCTTCCCTCCCTCCCTCCTTCCTTTCTCTCTCTCTCTCTTTCTTTCTCTTTCTCTTTTTTTTAAGATGAAGTTTTGCTCGTGTTCCCCAGGCTGGAGTGCAATGGCTTGATCTTGGCTCACTGCAACCTCTGCCTCCGAGGCTCAAGCGATTCTCCTGCCTCAGTCTTCCAAGTAGCTGGGATTACAGGCATGCACCACCATGCCCAGCTATTTTTTTGTATTTTTAGTAGGGACAGAGGTTTCACCATGTTGGCCAGGCTGGTCTTGAACTCCTGACCTCAGGTGATTCTCCTGCCTTGGCCTCCCAAAGTGCTGGGATTACAGGCGTGAGCCACCATGCCCGACCCTTCATTTCTAACTCTAACATTTTTATTCTTTATGGTCTTAAGACTGACATGTTATGCTTTTTATTAGTTCAGCCTACATTAGGTAATGTCTGAAATAAGGAAAGAACAAAAATTTAATTTGTGAATTATTCTTCAGAATTTGGTTATTCCATAGAAGGCACTGTGTAGTTCGCTGGTTATGATCCATGGCTTTTGGTGTCAGATGGTCCTGGGTTTGCATCTAGGTTGTCCTGCTTCCTAGCTCCTGACCATGGACAAGTTGCTTAGCCTTTCTGAGCCTCAGTTTCTCATTCACAATATGGATGTTTCACTTACCTATTGCTGTATAACAAACCTACCCAAAACTTAGTAGCTTAAAACAACAGCAACCTTATGTTTTCTCAAGATTCTATTTGGACAGGGCTCAGCATGGGTGGCTCATCTGTGCCTCACATGGTATTATCATGAACCCTCATAAGGCTGAATTCAGTTGGGAATGGAACATCTAAGATGATCTCATTCACATGAATGGAAGTTGGTGCTGTCAGCCGGGGTGCTTCAGTTTTTATGTAGTCTCTTTTCCTCTCACAGTCTAGACTGCCTTCCTTACAGCATAGCAGCTCGGTTCTATGAGAGAGCAAGAATAAAAACTACCAGACCTCTTTAAAGCCTAGCCCCAGACAGAACAAGCGCAACTTCCACTTCATTTTATTGATTATAGCATGTCACAAAGCTCCACCTAATTCAGCAAAAGGGAATAGACTCTACCTCTTGTGAGAAGTATGGCAAAAGATTTACAGCTATTTTTAATTCAACACAATGGGTATACATAATTCTTCTTTTCTCAAAGTGCTGTTATGAGAAGTAAATGAGATAATGCTAGTCAGTAAGTCCTTAATAAGTACAAGCTGTTCATTACTGTTTTACAGTATTGAATCAGTATGAAGCCAATCAAGCCTTGCCATGGAGTACCTGGACCAATCAGTTACCTTGGTTGACTCTTAGTTCCTTCTTGGTATCTCTGGTTCTATTTAACACAATGCACCCGGGTTCTATGGCTCCACAAGAGATGCTCAAATAAAGACACTAGTAGCAAATATTTATTGACAGTGTTCACTGTGTGTCAAGCACTGTTTTAAGAACTTTTGTTACATAACAACCCTACAGTATCAAAGCTAACCTTATTCTGCAGATAGACTAATGAGGCACAGGGAAGGAAACTGACCTGCTAAAGCCACACGCTTAACAGGTAAGGCACCTGGGGTATGGATCTATAAATCAGGAATCCCGACTAACTCCAAAACCCATGTTTGTATGATTTGTTGAATAAGTGAGCCTATAGAATTAATAGGGTTCCTTTTAACTCTAAAATTGTATGATCTTTCCAAGTACAAAATGTATATATAATCGATGAAATAGTTCCTTGGTACAAAATGCTAAGTTGAGAAATGGAGGCCAATGGGATTTTTTGCTTGAAGTGTAGACAGAATAATTCAGAATTTAGCTGTCTACACATTGGCTAATACTCTAGCTATAATTGGTAAGAAATATCTGGATATATGGCTGCATTTTCCACTTTGGATAGTCAACATTGGTTCTTATTTCAAGTGCTTCCCCAATGTCCCGACTATTTTCTGTGAAATGGGAATAATGACAATTCAATGAGATTGAATTCATCACCACTGGCAACTTTGATTAGAGATGAAAGTCTCTGTATAAATGCTAAGTGTTCTTCCTTTTAATTAATTATTGTTATCAGGTACCCTGATTCATTGTTACAGAAACTTAATTTCTGGTTGTATCATCTCTTCTGATGCAGTCCTTCTTAAAATGGTGTCTCAGACATTAAGTTATGCTGTCCCTAAACCGCTCATAATCTAGGATGATCTCAGATTTTTTTCTGCCTGCAAGTTGACCCCTCCTACTTCTTTCTGAAATAAAAAGTGAAGATGGAAAAGGAAAGCACTCTGTGCCACCTCGGATCCTGCTTTCTGTGACTGGAAGCAAGTAGGCGGGGGCAGGGAATATGAAAAGCATCCCCAACGCTCAGATTGTGATTTAGCTCATTTTGATGGCATCATTTCACCCAACCCCAGACAGTGCATCTTGTTCGGGTTTCAAGAAGCCTGGGTGGAGGTGGGAATGTAGCTTTGAGTCAGGAGACCAGGATTGTAGCACAGAGGCCCCCACTAACTAGTTGTCTAATCCTTAACAAGTTGCTTTGTCTTTCTGGGCTCATTTTTCTCATCTGTCAAGTCAAATGAAGGTTATGGAATAGATGATCTCTAAAAATCCTTCCAGTGCTACAGTTCTATTCTGGGTCTGTCTGCACCTGCAGACAGTGATGTGGGGGCAGGAAGGGCACTGGGGAGGGCGGCAAATTTAGTCAAGAGAATAAAACACTTTCACCTGGTGCAGCCTTGTGTCCTTGTGTGTGTTGTGCAGTACAGGCTTGTCTCAGATTATCCAAATAATTGACTGAGTTCTCTTCTTTCTTTGCCAGTGAGCACACAGCTTTAGTTTTTTTCTGGGACTAGCAGCTGCTTTTCTGAAATTTCCATCCCAGGGCTTCCGTCCTCCACTGTGTCCTCTCAGAAACCTGTCATGGTTTTTCTGGATGGATGCCCACAGAATTTTAATCCAGACACACACACACACACACACACACACACACACAGAGAAAAAGAAACGAAAAAGAAAGGAAGGAAGGAAGAAAGGAAGTAGAAAAAAAGAAAAAAGTACCATGTATAACAAAAAGCAAAACCAGGTTACGAGTTGACTTTCTTTTTTCATTTGGTTACTTCGTTTGTGCTGCCAACCTGAAGCCATGACTAACCTAAAGCCAGTGAGTTCTCTTAATTACTGGGTTTGTCTACGATGATGCAGAGATGAGGCCTATATGCCTTAGGGGCTACCTGGGTCCTGGCACCTCCAAACTCTTGGTAAATGTCTGCTTAATTAAATTCGTTGTTTTCCCAGAATATCCCATTTTCTCCTCCCCCTCCCCCTTCCCCTCTCCTCCTCCTCCTCCTCCTCCTCCTTCTTCTTCTTTTTCTTCTGATGGAGTCTTGCTCTGTCACTCAGGCTGGAGTGCAGTGGTACGATCTCAGCTCACAGCAACCTCCACCTTCAAGGTTCAAGTGATTCTCCTGCCTCAGGCTCCCGAGTAGCCAGGATTACAGGTGCGCGCCACCATGCTTGGCTAATTTTTACATTTTTAGTAGAGACGGGGGTTTTGCCATGTTGACCAGGCTGGTCTCGAACTCCTAACGATCAGCCCACATCGGCCTCCCAAAGTGCTGGGATTATAGGCATGAGCCACTGTGCCCAGCCAGAACATCCCATTTTATGCCTTTCCTCAATAAGCATTTACATGTCCAGTAAGGAGGGAGGGATGGAAGTCCCTGCCCTCAGGAAGCTTAGCAGAGTCACCGAAGTTTAAAAGGTGAAGTCATCTAACTTAATTTGTGAAAGATCCTTTGGTGAGCCAGCTAGAAATGCGAATTCCTGGACACTGCTCTCAGATGACCATTCTGTAAGTTTGAAACCCAGGAAATGATTTTTTACTCACCCCCAATCAGCTAGTAGAAGAGTGATAAACTAATAAATGCTTATGGCTAGAAATAAATAGCATCATCAGAAACAAGAATTTCATGATTCCATTTCTACTTACTGTTGTTTAGATAAAATTTATGAAAATTGATGTCTAATAATAAGGATTCCTTGCATTAACATTAAAGTCATTGCTCTGTGTCTTTTTGATACACACGTGATCACCTGAAGATTTGGAAAATTCAAAGCAAGTATGGGTTTGGAACTAAAAATGGGGCAGTCTTGTGGGGTGTGGCAAAGAAGAGCATGAATAGCTTTGAAATTAGGCAGAAGTCAATTCAGATTCTGCACATACCAGTCTGTGAGACTTGGGCAAGTTACTGAACGTCTCTCTGAGTCTCCATTCTTTCACCTATAAAACTGGAATATTACTACATCTCTGAAGGAGGAGTTCAGATTAAGTGAGTTTATGCATCCGGTGAGTGACTGCTTCATAAATAATTCCCCTGGACACGGTGGCTCACTTCTGTACTCCCAGCTACTCAGGAGGCTGAGGTGGGAGGATCGCTTGAGCCTGGGAATTCGAGGCTACAGTGAGCCATGATGGTGCTACTTCACTCCAGCCTGGCGACAGAGCGAGAACCTGTCTCAAAAATAAGTAAGTTTAATAAACAAACAAACAGGCTGGGCTTGGTGGCTGATGTCTGTAATCCCAGCACTTTGGGAGGCCAAGGTGGGCGGATCACGAGGTCAAGAGATCGAGACCATCCTGGGCAACATGGTGAAACCCTGTCTCCAATAAAAACACAAAAATTAGCTGGGTGTGGTGGCGCACGCCTGTAGTCCCAGCTACTCGAGAGGCTGCAGGAGAATCTCTTGAACCCGGGAGGCGAAGGTTGCAGTGAGCGTAGATCGCGCCATTGCACTCCAGCCTGGCGACAGAGTGAGACTCCGTCTCAGACAAACAACAAACAAACAAATACTTCCCACTTACAACAAAATACGCCACAAGATGAGGGAGGGCAGAAATTTCCGAGGCCAAACTTAAAATTTGCATTTGGGATTTGGCCACAGTTTGGTCGTTCCCTGTGGCAGTGAATGCGGCTGCGGACCTCCCAGCGACGCCATTGCCCACAGGGCGTGTCATTTCTAACGGCAGCTGTTTGTTCCCTGACTGCCCCCGCCCCGCCCCCAGCTCCCCCATCTACCTAAAAGAAAATGTAATGGGTTGGGCCATTTTTATTTTTTAAAAAGCTTTCTTCCAGGTCTTTGACCGGGCGCCGCAGGTGTCCCCGTGGGTTTCCCTGGCCGCTGCGGCCTTCACCGACAGAAGGAGTCCGTAGAGAGGGGTGTGGCCGGGCCGGGGACCCAGAGCCATCTGGGTCCCATTTGGGCCAAGGCTGTGGTTTGGGACTTCCGCCGCCTGCAGGGCTCCTAAAGGGCTGAGGAAGGCCTAGAATCCTCCTGCGCACCCGATCTCGCGTAGTCCGAGGGTCCGACCCCTCCAACCCCTCCAGGGTAGGGGGCAAGGAAGGGCCGGTGTGCCGGGGGATTCGGTCGCACCCCTCCCTGCCCAAGGAGGCCCAGGAGCTCCCTCGGGCCGAGCTCTGCAGGGAAGTGAATGCCCCATCTGCTGCAGGGACCCCCATCAGGAGGACCCGAATCCCAGGGACCCGCACCCGCGACGCGGTAGTGGGAGTCAAGACCCGGCGGCTGCACCCCCGACGGCTTGGCCGAGTGGGAGCAAAGCCCTCGGTGCCTCAAGGCGCCAGTCTGGGCTTTTGAGCGTTGCGGGAGGTAACCGGAAAGTTCGCCGGATTTTAACACAATCCCACTCTACATCTTCAGAACAGGGTGGCCGCAAAGTCCCTTACCCCTCTTACCCCTCTCTGCTCCCACCCGCCCCACCAACCCGCCGGAGCAGAGCTGGTAATCAAAGGCACTTTCCCCGGGCGCCCAGTCGGCGTCGGACTTCGAGGGCAGCGTGCGCAGCGAAGCCGGGCTGAGGTGCGATCAGCCCGCTGGGGACCCTGGAAACCCGCCGCCCTGCGGAGAGAAGCTCGGGACAGTTCCACCGCTCCAGCCAGTCAACTGAAGTGGAAGCCCGATGTCGGCCTGCAGGGCCAGAGATGCCCTCCGGAGCTGGGCCAAACCTGGGTGCCCCTAAGTGGTTGGAGGGGTGGCTGAGTGGAGAGCGCGAAAGACCCCGCTCAGGGGGCCCCCTCCTGGCTTGGGACGGTAGAGGGGTCCCGCGGGGTGGCGGCGGAGGCAGGGGAGGTGGCGGCGGGGCGGGAGGTGCGGACGGTGCGCGCGTCGCTGCGAGCTGGAGCCCTTAGGGGCCCGCCACACACATTCGCACCCCTCCCCCTCCCGGCCTTCCTCCCACTCGCTCGCCGTGACCCCCTCCCCAACCTCCTCCCCTCCCCCCGCCTCCGCCCCATTCTTGGAATTGTGTGGAAAAATTCTCAGCCAAACCTCCCACCTCTCCTCTCCCCCCACCCACCCTCTTTAAAAAACCCCTTTCCTCCCCGGCCCCTGCACTCTTTGTGAATGAGGGCAGGGAACACGGCCCTTCCCCCGCCCAGGAGCCACGCCAGACCGCCGCACTCAGAGGACTGTTTGTTAATAGTCCAATTAGATAATTGCCATCTTTCACTCCTTTTGCTCCGCATTTCCCATAAAGGAATGAATGGGGAGAGCGGCGTGGAGAGGGCTTCTGCCCCGGCAAGGTGACGAGAAGGGCTGGAGCATGCTCCTTGCACAAGGCCATGCGCTTGAATTGAATCATTGTAGCCTAATCAATGCTCTTATTGGATTACTGGCTGTTGCTTTTCTCAAAGATATTGTAGCAGAGACAATGAAATAGCTAGGGGAAAACTTTTTTTTTTTTTTTTTTTTTGAAGCAGATCTCACAGTTGAGATTTCTCGGCCGTCTCTCCCTCTCCCCCTCTCTCTCCTGCTGGACTCTGAGTACAAAGCTGCCCTTTGAATGGGCTGCCTCAGGGCTGCTGGAGGTGCAGGCATGAAAAAATCCAACTGGAACTAAATGAAGAGAGGTGGCAGTTTAAGATGGCTGTCTGCGTCGAGGTGTGTTAAGAAGCAGTTGTTTACGGGAAAAGCTTGGCTTTTTTAGAGTGCAGGGGAGATACTTTTTGGGAAAACTTTCTCCCCCCCGTTTGTCCCCCATCCCCCACCCCCAGGCAACTGCTTTCTTCTGCTGCAGGGTGTGTGGGTTTTTTTTTCTCCCCCCACACCCCCCCGCCGCCCAACCCTCATTCAGCTCTATCTGGCGAGTGTGGAGAAAACCCCTCTAGCCAGTATGTGAGCAGGAGGGTCAAAGGCAAAAGGAAAGTTAATAATGCCTGCTAATGGTACTAACAATTCAGGATGAATCTTGTCAAAAGTTTTTCTGGAAGTGTGGGTCTTTGATTGTGTGTTTCCTGAAAGCAAGACCAATCATTTCCGTTTATTCACTGGCTAAACCCCTACTTGATTGGGGACAAGGACAGAAACCATCCATTACGATCTGATATATTATCCAAACAATTTAGTGTATTCATGAGGTAACCGAAACGTGGGGGCTGCGAAATTACCCGTAATCAATTGCAGCAGCGAGTGTGCGTCCCCCCGGGTGTCGGACAACTACAACTCGCCGTCTCAGAAACAGGCGGGAGCCGCAGCATTTCGGAGTTGCGCTGTTCGCTACCTGATCGCCAGGCTGGGGACACTGGACGTGCTCAGAGGACGCGGGTGCTGACGAGGCGGCCTCGCTGCAGCTCCACCGGGATCCTGGACCAGACTGGCCGCCTCTCGGCGAGCGCGCCACTCTCCCGTAGCCGCTGACCCGCGCGCGGCCGCCGAAGCCTCCCCGCGGGGACATTCATTCTTGCCCCTTGCCTGTCGCCGGGCCGGGCGTACGGGCCGCGTTGTCGGGGGTTTTGTTCCCTTTTTCCTCTTTTTTTTTTCCTTCTCCCCCCTCCCCTTTTTTTTGCTTTTTTTTTTTTTTTCCTTTCTGTTGTTGTTGTTGTTCTTGCCTATGTTCGGGAAACCAGACAAAATGGACGTTCGATGCCACTCGGACGCCGAGGCTGCCCGGGTCTCGAAGAACGCGCACAAGGAGAGTCGGGAGAGCAAGGGCGCGGAGGGGAACCTCCCAGCCGCCTTCCTCAAGGAGCCGCAGGGCGCCTTCTCAGCGTCGGGCGCTGCTGAGGATTGTAACAAAAGTAAATCCAATTCCGCAGCCGACCCGGATTACTGCCGCCGGATCCTGGTCCGAGGTAGGGATGGGCAGTGCTGCCGGGCGCGTTCCTTGGGGTCGACTCCGGGGCCCGAGCTGCGCGCTGCCGCCCGACACAGGCCGGTGGGGAGGAGTGCCGGCTGGGACTTGGGAGAAAGTTGTTAGCCCTCCCCGCCCCGAGTCCGGCTGGGGACAAGCGCCTGGGACTCTCCGGTGCGCTCTCCAGGGGCCTCGGCCCTCCACGGCCTGAGGGGCCCCGCTGACCGGGCTGCGGGGGGAGACGAGGGGCTGCACGGGTGCGGCCGGGCATCGGACTGCGGCCTCCGACCCGGGAAAGAAGCAGAAAACTCCGGGAGGAGGTGTGCGCGCTCCAAGGGCCGGACGACCTGCCGGGAGCCGGCCAGGGGACTCCCGCGCTCTGGAGGGCTGAGCGCACCCAAGGGGGAACGCGAGCCCCGGAGAACAGCTGCCGATCGCGGGCTACGGCCCTGCCAGTTAGTGCACTGGGCCGAGGGCCCCACGGCCGCAATCGGTGCCCGACCGCTGCCGCCGGGAGAGGCAGCTGGGCTTGGTTACGGAGCCGCGGTTGCCGCTTTGGTGCTCTGCTCTGCCGCTCTCGGATGCGCGGCGTGCGCTTAGCCCGGGCGGCTGAGGCTGCGAAGCCGGGCCCCGGCCAGGCGCCTCCCCAGCCAGCAGATCGCCGGGCCCGGCCGGCACCGACTCAGTCTCTCCTCCTTTCGCCGCGCGGACTCCGGAGGGAAGGAGACTCGAGGGTGGGGGTGGGGACGGCTGGAGCACGGTCTGGTCAGCAAGCCCAGAGCTGGGGCCCGCAGGACCCGGGCGGGGCAGCAAGGGTACCCTCAGGCTACAGGGGACCCGGAAGGCGCAGCCGAGGCCCCCCCAGGCCGGAAGAAACGTCCGCCTATGTGGAATTGATTGGATTTTTTTCTCTCCCCTGTCTGGAAGACTCTACAAAAAGACAAAGTGTGGTCCCTCCTTCGGTCAGCGGTATGGAGTTAGGCCCCTTGCCCTCCACACAGTGTCTTTGCTACCTGGTTGTGGTCGCGCTCCGCACCCCGCCCCCCATCCCCAAAACTGCACGCTTCTGGGGACTGTGTCCCCAAATCCAGCTCAGGCCAAGGAGGTGGAGGGGGACGGGAGGGTTCTGGCGGCTGACATCTCCCCTTCCCCAGATGCCAAGGGGTCCATCCGAGAGATCATCCTGCCCAAGGGCCTGGACCTGGACCGGCCTAAGAGGACGCGCACGTCCTTCACCGCGGAGCAGCTCTATCGGCTGGAGATGGAGTTCCAGCGCTGCCAGTACGTGGTGGGCCGCGAGAGGACCGAGCTCGCCCGGCAGCTTAACCTCTCCGAGACCCAGGTACCCGGCGACCAGGCCGCACACAGTTCTTCACCAGCCTTCCTCCCCATCACCCCTACCTAGCCTGCTCTTCACCTCCTAACCTGCTCTGGACAGAACTACCCTTGGGAGATGGAGGAGATGGGAAGGATGGGTAAGACAGGCCTAAGGATTCCTTCCCCTAGGTAATACATCCTTTCCCCCCACCATTCTTGCCATCCCCAAATCCTCCAGGGCCCATGTTTTATCCACCTTGGCCTAGGCCCAGAAGGCCCCAAATCCTGTCCTTTTGGAATTTTTATTGGCCCCCGGTTTTGAGCATTTCCTTCGTGCTTCTGCTCTACAAAGTACTGACTTTTGCCCTTGTTTGGGGTACCCCATTTTGGCTAGATTTCTAGGCCCCACCCCTTGTGGGCCCACCCAGCTGTACACAGCGTCCAGGCCCATTCTACAGGAGTGAGGCTAGGTCTAACACCCCCTGCCCCAGCACCATGGGTGATTCCTAGGAATTAGAAAGGTGTATGCCCTCCTGGAGATCTGCCTGTGCAGATCAGGCTGCCCTGACCCTTAAAGGAAGACTTTCCCCATTCTGAGCTGGCCCCAGCCCTGAGCACTTAGGAGACCCTGTCTTCTGTGCCAATGATGTGTGAGGTATGTGATAGGTAGGAGATCTAGGACCCAGAAGCCAGTACTGCTGATTGTGCTTTAGATCTTTCCCTTTACATTAAATCCATATGATGCCCCTGGAGCTGGCCATGTGGGCTCTGGGCCCAGGAGAGGACCCAAGAACTTGCCAAGTGGCATGTCACCAGCTTGGCCTAGCTATGGCAGCCTTCTTTCTGAAGACTGATGCTTTTCCCCATGCCCAACCCTGAAGCAGGTGGAGAGCATTTTAGGTCCGGGATCTGGGCTGAAAGCTGAGGACTGACAGAACAGATAGGGGTGTTCTTTTTGAGTTTGAGTTGGTGTGGTAGCTTTTTCTATTCTCTCTGCTACTACCCCTCTTAGTTTACAAAATCTAGATAGGATAGTCTTTGCCTATTGCTGCAAAACTCTTCTGGGCCACTGCTAGGCCTGCAGAGGGGCAGAAGAATGAGAGGAGAGGTTAGTGGGGAATATTCAGTCCACCTTAGCCTCCTGACTTTCTCCCATGATTCCAAGTTCATGACTCAGAGCAGTGGAGAGATAAACTAAGAGTATCACCCAGACCCTTCAATGCAGCTATCTGGTGAGAGGAAGGTGCAGAAAGCTCGGTCTACATAAAGTCTCCCGCACACATTATTCTCCTGCAGCCACTTTCCCTGCTTGCTGCTAGCTAATGGTCACGTCTTAAGCAGGAAATGGTCCTTTGTAGCCTTCACCAGGAGTAGTGCTTGTAGGACTAAATCTGAGCGCATTGGGCCAGGGGCCTGGGACCAGAAAGGCTGGGCAACACTCCCTCCCCGCCTCTCTTCCCACTTCCCTCTTCCTTCTTCCCTCTTCCTTCACCGCACCCTAGAGCCTCACACCCTCCACCGGAAATTCCGGCGTTGGGACTGCACTGATTCACACATCTGTGAGCCCCAAACACCGCTGCGGGGTAGCGCGGAAGCCAGTGAAACCCTTTCTGGTCTTCCTTCGAGTTCCTGCCGTGGGCATTTTATTACTTTGTTCTGTGTAAGCGGCGCCTGCCTGGGCCTGCTTCCCTGACCCGGAAGCGCAGCCCAGTGGAGCAGCTGTGTCTCCCTCGTGGCGGCGCCAGCTCCCCCAGCAGCGCCCCGGCCCGGACCCCTCCGGCTGCTGGGTGGGGCTGTGGGTAGGGCTGGGGCTTGGGGAGAGCCCCGGAGCCGCGCGCCCCGGGAGCTCGCTTCCTTTGACGCTGGTCTTCCCTGCCCCTCTCTCCCACTCTCCCCGCACCCCGGCGCGCAGGTGAAGGTCTGGTTCCAGAACCGGCGCACCAAGCAGAAGAAGGACCAGGGCAAGGACTCGGAGCTACGCTCGGTGGTGTCGGAGACCGCGGCCACGTGCAGCGTGCTACGGCTGCTGGAGCAGGGCCGCCTGTTGTCGCCGCCCGGCCTGCCTGCGCTGCTGCCGCCTTGCGCCACGGGCGCTCTCGGCTCAGCGCTGCGCGGGCCCAGCCTGCCGGCCCTGGGCGCGGGCGCCGCTGCCGGCTCGGCCGCCGCAGCCGCCGCCGCCGCCGCCCCGGGCCCAGCGGGCGCCGCATCCCCGCACCCGCCAGCTGTGGGCGGTGCTCCAGGCCCCGGGCCCGCCGGGCCGGGGGGATTGCACGCAGGCGCCCCGGCCGCGGGCCACAGCCTCTTCAGCCTGCCGGTGCCCTCGCTGCTCGGCTCTGTCGCCAGCCGCCTGTCCTCCGCCCCGTTAACAATGGCTGGTTCGCTAGCTGGGAATTTGCAAGAACTCTCCGCCCGATATCTGAGCTCCTCGGCCTTCGAGCCTTACTCCCGGACCAACAATAAAGAAGGGGCCGAGAAAAAAGCGCTGGACTGATTTTAAGTGTTTCCCTGTATTTATATTTATAGTATCTATTGTGGTGATATTTATGGACTCACGCGCGTTAGGTGCCCAGAGCTCCTGCGCTGGGCTCCTGGCTCCCACCAGGCCTCTGACAGCTCTCTTTCCCACCAGAGTCTGCTACCAATTTCATTTCATTCGGGCTATTTTTTTTTTTTCTACCACCTTTCCTCTGAGACTCCTCCCCAACCCCCAACTTCCTTCTGAATCCAGGAGCGATCCAAAGAATTGGGAAAAATGCCCGAGTTAGTCAACCTGATGCCCTGACCCCGTGCCCAGCCCAGGAGGGAAAAGACTGGTCCTGAGGGAAAAGACTGGTCCTAAGTCCAAAGCACAGGACGTTTGCTCTAGATCCGCGGCTGCTGCCGCTGCGGACGATTCCTAGGAATATTTGAAAGAGGAAAACTGCGCGCAGACCCCAGGGGCTTCCAGGTTTCTTTAGACCAAAAAAGGAGGATGTTCCTTCCTCTTGCCAGGGAAACCAGGGCTTGTGGGAGCCCCTGGGCCCCGCTTTGCGGACCTCTCGGGATTGTCGGTACACAACACAGCTTCCTGGCGGGCAAATCCTGCGGTTTTTCTCCCCTTTAGGGCAACTCCAATCACAACCACCCCCGACCCCAGGAAACAGTAACAAACGTCCTAGTAGGCAACGACACTGATAAATTTGATCTAATCAGCAATAAAAGCAATTGCTACGTAAAACCAGATGAAGTGGAACCAGTTTTTAAATACTTCCAATGATGAAATTTGGAAGGTGTAAGAAAATTCAGGATAGAGAATGCCCCACAGGGCAATGCAAAATTAAGGTTCTGGGTATTGTAACTTTAAACAGGAATTTAATGGGGGGAAAAGCAAAGGAAAAGCCAACGCCGCTAATCAAAGGAAATTCAGAATCTTTTCTCCGAGCCTGTTCGGGGCGGTGGCCGACAGCTTCCCACTACTCCCGGAAAGAGCAAAGCGGTTGCCGGCGGTAGCCTGCGCAGCCGGCGCTTCACCCTACGGCCTCCCAGGCGCGTAGCTTCGGGCACAATTGCTCGGTTTGGAAAACGAGTCAGCACTCATTGCCTCCTCTCCCAAACACCCGGATTCACAAAACCCTGTACGCAGGAAACGTCTGGATTTCTGAGCAGTTCTTTGCGGAAGGGGAGGCAGGGACGCCGCTGGGCGGTCGGGCCTCCTCTAGCAGTAGTCTGAGTCCAGATAGCGTCTTGTGTGATTGATAGGAAAGACACTCCCCTCGCCTCCCCAGTCTTAGGGTTTCAGTGGTCCCAAATCAGAACACGAACCGCGACACCCTCTTTCCTTACCCTGCGCAGCGGCGATCGTCCCTACAGCCACGGCCACCCACATTTTAACCAAAATCACAGACCCAGACTGCGAGGTGCCGCAGTGTCTAGAATGTATTCGTCCATCTGAAGCAAGCGAAAAACACTTTTTTAAAATAGTAATTTTATTGTAAATTATTTACTTCGGAAACTCTCCCCCTCTTTTTCATCTTTTTTTTTTTCTAGGCAAATAGTGAAGAAAATAATGAACGATTCAAACGCGGGTAGGTGTCACTGAATCCAGGCTACTAACTTTGTTATGAATGTTTTGGATATTTGGATGTTTTGTATTTATGTGGTGAGAGTGAAATATATATATCTATGATGATAAATGAGGTGTATTT
Organism: Pongo abelii; assembly: GCF_028885655.2. Lineage (NCBI taxonomy): Eukaryota > Metazoa > Chordata > Mammalia > Primates > Hominidae > Pongo > Pongo abelii. The sequence goes on along the minus strand of NC_071993.2, from coordinate 124,172,415 downwards.
TTGTCTTATATTTGAAGGATAAAAAAACAAAAGAAGAAAAGGAAGAAAGAGCCAGCAAATGATGAGTCTCGGCGTGGGGACTCCGGGGGCAGAGGGTGGCAGCCCCTATAGTGCGGGGCCCTGCGACTGGTACCGTGAGCGCCTGGGATGAGGTTTGGGCGGATTTCGGGTTTCCGGAGAGGCAGAGACGCCTGGTTACGACGATTTGTTCCACTTCCTTGAGTGTTTCGCTCTCGATTTCTCTATCTGTCCCTCTGAGGTCGGCCCCTCAGACCCTCCTCCTTAATTTCCCACTGCGTAGTTCTTAGTTTATTTAGGAACTCATCTCTGGGCACTATAAAGTCCCTGCCTCCTAATGCTACGTTTCTAGAGTCTTCCAGCTGCATCTTTATGCCGGCAGCATTTTGGATTTTGTGCAATCATGGGCCCAGAATAGGCAAGGTTTTATTTTCTTCTGACTTAGAATAAGTCTCGCCATCGTCAAAGAGAAACTTTGAAGGAGCAGGAGACCGAAATCGATATTAATTCCTGCAAAGAAACCTCCTCACCCTGGTGCTTATGCGGTGGTGACGGATGTACACGTTGCAAACAAATCTTGGGAAGCGAGGAGGGCCGGGGAGGACACTTCTGGACACGCTCTTCTAAAGCGTGTGCAGCACTGGGCGAAGTCCGCGCTGCGGGTGCAGCGGCCCCGGCTGCTTCTTGTAGCGCCTGCACACCTGGGTGTTGCAGGGACCCGCAGCTCCCGTGCAGCACCGGCCCTAGCCAGGCCTTACTGCCCCTACTCGTGTACTGTGCCTGAAGCTGGAGTTAGAGGCACCCAAAATAAGGCGGGGCACAGTGTGGGCCGCGGAGTCCCTGAGCCTTGAGCTCGGCTTTTTGCTGAGATCACAGCAGCCGCCCACAGACAGTTCACTTTTATTTCTCAAAGTTGCTGCAGATCCCTCAGCTTCGCTTCTCTTGGCTCTTCCTCTCCCTGCCCGCCTCTCCTTACTTTCTCTTGCTTGAAACTGCTTTTCCTTTTCTACTCTTTTCTTCCGCGCTCCTGTCCCGTAAACGCCTGCGCTTCCTCTGAGTTCTCTCTCTGAGTGGTGTGGGCTCCCCTCTCGTTCCCCCTGTCTCCCTCCTCCATTACGTTTTCCTTCCAGGTCGGTCTCTCTCTCTCTTTTGGTTTTCTGGTTTTCTTCTCCTGCTCAAGGGGTCCCAAAGGCCAAGGCAGTGGGTGGCTCTCGCTGTAGCTTCAAGGCTGGTGGCTGGGGCCCTCCAGGGGTGAGAAGGAAGGGAGAGGGTGGCATAACTTTTTGGAACAAAAGAAAACACAAAATCCTAGCTTGGGATTCCCAACAAATTCAGCCTCCTCTCCCAGGGGCCTCAGCCTGGGAAGTCACCAAGCAGATCCCTCCTTCCAGCTTCCTGCTCTTTCTCCTTTTTGCTTTCTTACCCCTGAAAGAGGGAAGGACCAGTCACCTCATAACTTCTGCTCTCACCTCCCTTCCCTCCCGGGCTTTGGGAAGAGCTGCTGAGCTCTTTGCCTGCCACTCAGGGAGTGCAGTTGTTCTTAAAGAGCCTCTTCTGCATAGAAAAAGAATTGCAATTTTAATTTAAAAACATTTATAGAAAATTCATTTAATTTTAGTGACTATCTTCTTTTCCCTCCTTCCCCAAGGGCCTCCAGTAAGCTGCCTTGGTCCCTGGAGGCTTCTGGCTTCCAACTGGAGACTCACAGGCCTTGGAGGAGGAGGCAGGTAGCCTCTATGCCAATAGCTGGGCCTGCCTGGGGAAAGGTGGAAGGAGGAACAGCTGCAGGAGGGGGGAGCTGAAAGGAATCTGATGCTCAGGCCTGCACAAAGCAACAGCCAAATTGTTTCAGAGCAGAAAAGAAAAGGGGAGAAAACCTCTTAGCAAACCCCTGTGAGTTTGGGGATCAGGTTCAAGAAAGATGTGGGAAGTCACTTGGAGAGCTAAACGGGACACATGCTCATATCCACACTTGCAGTTGGTCTAACCTTCAGCCAGAATTTATTCATAAGTAGCATTTGGCAACCCTTTATAGTTTACAAATAGCATTTTACATACACCATTCTACTATTCTTCATGGTGGCTTTGGGAGGTCCAGCTCTGTTTTAAAGACTCATATACAGGACTGGAGCAAATAACTTGCTCAAAGCCACATGGCTGCTCAGAACCCAAGATTGTAAGCTCCCCCTAGGGCCAGAGGCCTCTTTCTTTCAGTTTTTTTCTCTCTTCCCCCTTTGCCCCCTCTTTCCCTCTTCCCTTTCTCCCCTCCTTCCTCCTTTCCTTCTTTTTGTGCCCACAGTGTCTGGATCATGGTACCTGAATTCTTTAGCCTATTTGCACCCACATCTGCTAATGTCCATATCTAGCCATCTATTACATCAGCTGCTGAGGATTTACTTGGTGCACTCATGAAGAAGTTTGAATTTCTCCCTCCTTCCTGTTTTTTTTTCCTGCCACTGTCCCAACTCTTTCCCTCTACGTCTCTGTAGAATGACATCTTTAAACCCCTTACCCTCTTTGGTCTTACACATCCTTAAAAATGATTATTTTTAAATTGAATTATAATATCCATGTGGTATACACTCATAGGGTAAAGTACACAAAGCTTAACTATACAAGTTGATGATTTACACACACACACACACACACACACCTTCTTGAATGGCTCCAAGGATACCCTTTTAACTTCTTCCCTTCAGCCACATAAGCCATATGATGACACACAGTGTCTTTCTCCTGTTTGAAAAGAAATTGTGTCATATTGGTGTGTTGTTCTTGCATAGAAAGCCTTTTTTAAGAAGTCTTTTTAAGATTTCTTGAAGGATTTAGAAATCATATATCTCTTCTAACCCCCTGAAATCCTGAGTTTAAGTGGCTTGATTAAATGGCTGATCAAAACTTAAAAACATACTAGGTCAATGTTTTTCAAGATACAACTGAGGACCAGCTGCTTCAGAATCATCTGGGGACTGGCTAAAATTCCAGGTTCCTAAGCCCTAGTCGCATCTGACGAATCAGAAACTAGGTTGGGGCTTAGGAACATGCATTTTAAACACTTTTCCAAAGTGATTCTTATCCAGACTAATATTTGAGAAGTACTGTATTAAATGGCAAACTCCCAAAACACTGCAGCCTCCTGCATCTGGCCCAGGGCCTGGCATTTGGTAGGAATACAATGAATGTTTGTTAAACAAATTAATCCACAGTTTCTGACACAGTTTAGAATTTCTTGGACCACATTATGCTATTGTAATTTAACACCATTTCTACGTCGGGAAATCTTTACATTTCAGAGTCTTTTTCATTTTCATGGAGGTTTCATTTTAATGGAGCAGGAGAGAAAAGAGAGATCTACTTTGGTGGTTTCTCAGGTCTCAGGGAAGGTCTTTTATAAACTAAATGGGGACCACCTTCCTGGAGAGGCTGCTCCCTTACAGACCTGGTAGTTTGGGGAAAGGAGGAGGAGAGCCCTTCAGGTTTGCTGAAAGGCATTCAGATGCACACCCTTCTTGGTTGGAACTGAAAGCTTCTATTTGAAGAGACATGAGTTCTGGAAGGAGCAAAGCCACCAGGTCCAGAGAACCTGGCATGCAATGGAAATGGACATGGAAGCTGAAAATTACTTGGGTATTCTCTGATTTCTAGCTAATATGAAAATAATTTTCTTTCTAGAAACACATTTGCCTATCTTCTTACCCTGAAACAGAAAATAAATATTGTGCTTTATGTGGTAGTGTTGTATCCATTCTTAAAAATAAATCACATCATATATATGTGTAAAATATATATAAAATTTTTCATGTGAAAGTTTTCTTCATATAAAAAGTCTGTTATGTGTGTTAACAACAATATAACATGTATAGCAATAACACATACACATATACACACATATAAACACGTACATAGCATTCCCTGGTATCATACAATGTGTAGTATGCTGGTTTAATGCACAGAGAAAAAGTAATTCATCTTAATGGTTTCTAGTTATGGTTCTGGAGTCAGAATGACTTGGGTTCAAATCCCAGATACACCACTTAATAGCTGTGTAATCTTGGACAAATTACTCATCTGGCTGCTGTAAACCTATTTCCATGTATATCAAATGAAAGTAATAATGGCACCTACCCCATAGGATTGTCATGGTTGCTTAGTTGGATAAAGCATCTAAAGCATCTAGTACAAGCCTAGGATAACTTATATACTCAAATATTAGCTATTGATTATAAGACTGTGATTGAGATAGCTATCTGAGAGTCTCTCTGGGCCTCAGTTTCCCCATCTGTAAAATGAGGGTGTTGGCCTAAAGTCCTTTCCTGAGGAAGGGGAATGTGATTGGGTCAGGCATAATGGAATTTACTCCCCCTGCCTTTAGACTTAGTATCACAGCCATTAGTAAGCACAACATCTCTACCAAAATGCTAAATTATTATTTTAATGACTTGGCAGACAGCTCTCAGCTGTCTGTTCATTGGAGACTGCCTCATCTGAAGACAGCCACTGTGCTCAAGTGGTTTCCAATGACTGGTAGGAATGGCTGAGGCCTCTGTTGAGATCCCTATGCAGTTTGACTTCTGTCCAATACTGCTTCCTTCCTTTCCCTTCTACATTGTTGAACTTGAAACACTCCCTAGTAAACCTCCTACATGCTAATCTCCTCAGTTCTTGAGTCAACCAATTTCAAAAGAAAGGTATGAGAAGGAGAATGCTAAGAGTTGGGAATGGAGAGGAAGCAGTGAGGATGGCTGAGTGCAAGTAGTGGGAGAAGAGGCAGGAATGCAGGCAGCACCTGGAATACCACGTTGATAACACTTGGATTTTGCCATCAGGGCGATGAGGAGCCACTGAAAAGTTCTCCCAAGGAGATCATGGAATATTGTAGTTCTCATTTTACAAGGTCTCTCTGGCAATCTGGGGGAGAATCCCAGAGGAGGTGGCATGGGAACAGGAGTGCACGGATTCTGAGGCAGATGCCAGTTAGTGAGTACACTTCCACAGAAACAGGACAGCAAGAGAGGATGATGGTGATGCGATGATGGTGGGGGTAGGGGGTGGGGGTGAGGGTTGCTTGGTGAAGTGGCAGCAGAAATGGAGAGGAGAAATGGGTTCAAGGCATTTTGCTTAAATAAAACCAGCAGATCTTAGTGTCTGACTAGAGGTGACCGGTGGTAGCATTGATATCAAGATCAGGTCCAAGTGGAATTTTGAAACCATTTTCCTTGTGTCAGAGAGGGAATTTGATGAGGAGCCTGAAGCCAATAAGGGTTTAGTGGGGGTACTGGAGGCCGAGTTGGCTCCAAAGCTGGGGAGATAGCTGTGAATTGGGGCAGAGGCCTCAGCGCGGAAGGCGGGAGGGCCCAAGGGCGGGAAAGGCGTGGAGCCTGCGCCTTGTGAGCCATTGGGCATGCGCAATGGGGCATGCGTGCTGGGAGGCGAGGCGAGGCGAGGCGAGGGCAAGGCGCTAGGGCTAGAAAGGAGGCAGGGCTGGCGTTCTAGGGACTCCTGGAGCTCTCATCCTCTGAGCTTGGACCCGGCGCCTCACGCAGCCCATCTCCCACAGCTTCCGTCCGCCGGGGCCTCACCAGGAAAGTGGGAAGTTAGGCCTGCTTTGACGCTTTTAGCGGCAGGGCCCCGACCCACGCTGAGTCCGGCTCCCATGCTCTCTTGCCAGCACGGGCAGAAATAGGGACTAAAAATACCTTCCTGGTTCCGGCCCTTAAGACGCCAGCTGCGACCCAAGGCAGTGGAGCGGCGGGAAGTGACGTCAAGCGACGGCAGCGCCCCCTGGAAGGCCCCTTCCAGCACCTAGCGCTCCACCCTCCAGACCCACGCCCTTGTCCCCCAGCTTCTTGCACTGAGGGAAGCAGGGGCATGGGGGCTAAGGGGCTTGCTAAGGGTGCACAGGACGGACGGAGTGCCAGATTTTTGTTTTGGTTTCCTTCCCTTGCGTCTCATGGGTTAGATAAGACTGCCATCTGTTAGATCGGTGGCCAGAAAGTCAGGTCAGCAGCCCATTTTACTGAGGGTCTGGCTTAGTCCCTTCCCGGGAAGAGCTAAAGGCAAATTCAGTTTTCTGTCCTAGTTGTCAGCTGATGCGAGGGAGAGTAAGCACGGTGGAGTGGGAGCATTATTGGCAGGGATGGGCAGACAGCCTGTAGAATTCTGATGATCAAGAAGGTATTTGGGTTCTCAACCTGGGCATCCCAGGGAGAAACGGAGGGGAGAGAAAAAGAAAAGGAAATGATGTGAAGGAGGTGGGGGGCTCACATCGAGTAGAGGTGTAAGATGAGGCTTGCAAAGTGGCCTGGTCAAGGAAGGGCTTGAAGACCAAACTAAAGATCTCTATTCTGTAGGTGAAGGGGAGGTTTTGGGCAGGGTAACGATGGGTGGAAAGCCCAGTTACAAGAGGAGCTGGGTGCCGACAGGTGAGAAAGGTTAGTAAACAGATTGGTGTTGAGGGCTGGGATTAAGCTGCAGGTGGGGAGGATAGAAAGTGATGGGATGAGAAACAAGTTAGTTAACACATTCATGCCAACATTTGTTTCTAGACATCACCATTATTTTCGTTTTAAGATCCTTTCCCTGAGCTGCCTATGACCGTCTCTGTTCAGAGACCAGTGGGAGGGTGGCAAATAAGTTCAACTCTCGTGCTAAGTTGAATTATTTGATGGTAGCTGCCTGGGAGTACTAAGTTGTGGAGGATTCCGAGGCCTGCGTGGAAAAGTATGCTGATCATTAGTGATGTCTGCCAACATCGGAGGGGTTCTTGCAATTCTGAGACAAATGTAAGTGGCTTTGAGGCTAGGTTGCTTCCCTAGGTTCTGAGTAAGGAGCTGGGTCCATGTTTGGCTCAGCAATTTTTCTTAGCCTGGGCAGGTCATGGCAGAGTAGGAAGCTGTTTCCAAGTAACTCGGGGCAAGGTTCCTGCAGCAGGTATCCCAGTCATCACCTTAACCCCCACAATATGGCCATAGTAGGAAAACTTGGGCTTTGAATTCCACCTTTGACTTTTATTGGCCATGTGAACTTAGGCAAATAACTCCTTTCAGTCAGAATCCTCATCTGTAAATAGAATTATTACTTTTATTTTATCTTATTTTTTGAGATGGAGTCTCACTCCGTCGCCCAGGCCGGAGTGCAGTGGCGTGATCTCAGCTCACTGCAACCTCTGCCTCCGGGGTTCAAGCAATTCTCCCTGCTTCAGCCTACTGAGTAGCTGGGATTACAGGTGCCCACCACCGCGCTCGGCTAATTCTTGTATTTTTAGTAGAGACGGGGTTTCGCCACGTTGGCCAGGCTGATCTTGAACTCCTGACCTCAGGTGATCCACTCACCTCGGCCTCCCAAAGTGGTGGGATTACAGAGAAATTCAAGGAGAAAAGCAAAGTGCAGCCTGTTTTAAAGATGTAGAGCCTGAGACATGGAGAATCAATGTGTCAGTGAAGGGATTATAATTTGAACTTTATTTTTCTGAGTCCTGGAATACCACTCTGAATATGATGCTTAACTCTTGAGTTTTGCTTCATTGTCAAATGTGCTCTACCCTCAAGCTTTTTCTCTGAATTCAGGGTCCACTTTTTTCATTGCCTGAGGCTCATTAACCCCCAGGTTAGAGTCAGGACCATCAGTGACACATCTGAAGTTTGGCTTTTTTTTTTTTTTTTTTTTTGAGACATAATCTTGCTCTGTCACCCAGGCTGGAGTGCAGTGGTGCAGATCATGGCTCACTGCAGCTTCAACCTCCCAGGCTCAAGGGACCCTCCCACCTCAGCCTCCTGAGTAGCTGGGACTGCAGGCATGTACTACCATGCCCAGCTATTTTTTTATTTTTTGTAGAGACAGTGTCTCACTGTATTGCCCAGGCTGGTCTTGAACTCCTAGACTCAAGCAATCCTCCCACCTTGGCCTCCCAAAGTGTTGGGATTACAGGTATGAGTCACCGTGCCTGGACAGCAATTCTTTTTTTTTTTTTTTTTTGTGAGACAGGGTCTTGTTCTGTCACCCAGGCTAGGAGTGCAGCTACAGCAACGTGATCTCGACTCACTGCCTCTCAGGTTCAAGGAGTTCTCGTGTCTCAGCCTCCCGAGTAGCTGGGATCACAGATATGCACCACCACGCCCAGCTGATTTTTTTTTGTATTTTTAGTAAAGATGGGGTTTCACCATGTTGACCAAGCTGGTCTCGAACTCCTGGCCTCAAGCAATCCACCCACCTTGGCCTCCCAAAGTGTTGGGATTACAGGTGTGAGCCACCGTGCCTGGCCAGCAATCCTTTTAAGAGTACTCTGGCAGTACATTAGGAACAGTAATCAGGCATGCAAAATTAGGTAGAGATAATTTGGAATGTAGGTAGATGTTGGGTGACCCAAGATCAGGGGTCACTTATGTTATCATTGGAAGCTAAGGGGTGCTAATTACTCATTACCTTTTCCTTCTGTCTCAAACCAACTGCAAACTAGGTGCCACATAGGGTTCCAAATTTAAGTGACATCAAATGACTCTCAAAGTTGTCTCTTTTCTTCTGGAATTGAATTTACCTGTCTAGTCACAGGTAGAGAAGGGGAAAACGAAGAGTGGAGAGTGATAGCACCCCTGCCTTTTAAAGAACCCACGTATTGGGAGGCCGAGGCAGGCAGATCACCTGAGGTCAGGAGTTTGAGACCAGCCTGACCAACATGGAGAAACCCCATCTCTACTACAAATACAAAATTAGCCGGGCTTGGTGGTACATGCCTGTAATCCCAACTACTTGGGAGGCTGAGGCAGGATAATCACTTGAACCCGGGAGGCGGAGGTTGCTGTGAGCTGAGATCGCGCCATTGCACTCCAGCCTGGGCAACAAAAGCGAAACTCCATCTCCAAAACGAAACAACCCATGTAGTGGTTCAGTGAATAGTAGTGCTCACCAATCAGATTATCTTCTTACTTTTCTCTTGAATTGTAAGAGTCAGAGGCAGTCACCTTTCCCAGAACTTCCCTAAGAGGGTAGAAGCATTGGCGAAACTGCCTTGTATAAAAATGTAATAAAGTACTTTAATTATTATTTTTCTTAAGTTTAATAGTATATGAAGAGGTTGAGAGTTCTCACTGTTCTCTTGAATTTGTTTTTAGTGTTGGAATTGCTGTTCCTAGATTGGTACATAGTAGGCAGTTTAACATTTGTTGGACTGATTGACTGGAATCACAAATTTAGTTTATTAGGAAAGCTTATTTGGGTCCCTAGGATTTCATAAGTCATCATGAAAATATATCCTTAAAAGTATTGTCCTAAGAGATGTGAGGTGATACCTCATTGTGGTTTTGCTTTGATTTCCCTGATGATTACTGATGTTGAGCACTTTTTCATATATTTGTTTCAACTAATTATGGATCGAAAATATTTTAAAAGACAATAGGGCCAGGTGCAGTGGCTCACACAAGTAATCCCAGCACTTTGGGAGGTGGAGGTGAGAGGATCGCTTGAGCCCAGAGTTTGAGACCAGCCTGGGCCACAAAATGAGACTCTGTCTCTACCAAAAATAAAAACATTAGCTGGGTATGGTGGCATGTGCCTGTGGTTCCAGCTATACGGGAGGTTGAGTTGGGAGGATCACTTGAGCCCAATAGGTTGAGGCTGCATGAGCAGTGTTCATGCTACTGCACTCCAGCCTGGGTAACAGGGTGAGACCATGTCTCAAAACAAACAATAAATAGCAATATGAAAATAAAAAATACAAATACAGTACAACAATTATTTACATAGGATTTACATTGTATTAGGTTATTATGGGTAATCTAGAGATGATTTATTTCTTTATTTATTTGTATTTTATTTTTATTTTTTGAGACAGAGTCTTGCTGTGTCGCCCAGGCTGGAGTGCAGTGGCGCGATCTCAGCTCACTGCAAGCTTCACCCCCTGGGTTCACGCCATTCTCCTGCCTCAGCCTCCCAAGTAGCTGGGACTACAGGCGCCTGCCACCATGCCCAGCTAATATTTTGTATTTTTAGTAGAGACGGGGTTGCACTGTGTTAGCCAGGATGGTCTCCGTCTCCTGACCTCGTGATCCGCCAGTCTCGGCCTCCCAAAGTGCTGGGATTACAGGTGTGAGCCACCGCACCCAGCTGAGATGATTTAAAATATACAGGAGGGTGTGCGTAAGCTATATGCAAATACCATGCCATTTTACATTAAGGACTTGGACATCATCTGATGGGGGTGTTCCTGGAAACCATCCCCCACTCATACTGAGGTATGACTGTATATAAAACATGTATAAAATTTATGATTTTTTTTTTTGAGACAGTCTCACTCTGTTGGCCAGGCTGGAGTGCAGTGGCATGATCTCAGCTCACTGCAACCTCCGTCTCTGGGGCTCAAGCAATTCTCCTGCCTCAGCCTCCCAAGTAGCTGAGATTACAGGCATGTGCCACCACGCCCAGCTAATTTTTTGTATTTTTAGTAGAGGCAGAGTTTCACCATGTTGGCCAGGCTGGTCTCGAACTCCTGACCTCAGGTAATCCTCCCACCTCGGCTTCCCAAAGTGCTGGGATTACAGGCGTAAGCCACCGCGCCCGGCCCAAAATTTAGAATTGTTTATGTAATCTATAGCCATAAAATGTACATAAAATATAGATTATAGGAGATTATACATATAATCTCCTTTGATCTTCATAATATCTTTTTTAAATTTTTTTTTATCGATGCATAATAGATACATAGTTTTGGGGTACCTGTGATAATTTAATACATTTATATAATTTGTAAATGGGCATGGTCATTCATGCCTGTAATCTCAGCACTTTGGGAGGCTGAGGCAGGCAGATCACCTGAGGTCAGGAGGTTGAGACCAGCCTAGCCAACATGGAGAAACCCCGTCTCTACTAAAAATACAAAAATTAGCTAGGCATGTTGGCACACTTCTGTAATCCCAGCTACTCGGGAAGCTGAGGCAGGAGAATCGCTTGAACCTGGGAGGTGGAGGTTTCAGTGAGCTGAGATCGTGCCACTGTACTTCAGCCTGGGCAACAGAGCAAGACTCTGTCTCAAAAAAAAAAAAAAAAAATCACATCAGTGTACTTGGGATATCCATCACCTGAAATATTTGTCTTTTCTTCTAGCTATTTTGAAATATACCATAGATTATTGTAAATTATAGTCACCCTGCTGATCTGTCTAACACTAGGTTCTGTTTCTTCTGTCAAACCATAGATTTGTTTTTACTTTTTTGTTTTTAATTTTTGTGGGTACATAGTAGGTGTATATATTTATGGGATACATGAGATATTTTGATACAGGCATGCAATATGTAAAAATCACATCGTGGGGCCAGGCTCTGTGACTTATGCCTGTAATCCCAGCACTTTGGGAGGCCAAGGGAGGCAGATCACAAGGTCAGGAGTTCAAGACCGGCCTGGCCAATATGGTAAAACCCCGTCTCTACTAAAAGTACAAAAAAATTAGCTGGGCGTGGTGGTGGGTGCCTGTAGTCCCTGCTACTCAGGAGGCTGAGGCAGGAGAATCGCTTGAATCCAGGAGGTGGAGGTTGCAGTGAGCCAAGATCACGCCCCTGCACTCCAGCCTGGGCAACAGAGCGAGACTGAGTCTCAAAAAAAAAAAAAAAAAAAAAAAAATCACATCATGGAAAATGGGGTATCCATCCCTCAAGCATTTAACCTTTGTGTTACAAATAATCTAATTATACTCTTTTCAGTTATTTTTAAATGTACAATTTATTATTGACTATAGTCACTCTGTTGTGCTATCAAATACTAGGTCTTATTCATTCTTTCTATTTTTTTTGTACCCATTAACCATCCTTATCTGCCCCACTGATCTCAACTACCCTTCTCAGCCTCTAGTAACCATTCTTCTACTCTCTATCTCCATGAGTTCAATTGTTTTGATTTTTAGATCTCACAAATAAGTGAGAACATGCTAAGTTTGTCTTTCTGCGCCTGGCTTATTTCACTTAACATAATGACCTCCAGTTCCATCTATGTTGTTGCAAATGACAGGATCTTATTTTTTTTCACAGCTGATTAGTACTCCATTGTGTACAGGTACATTTTTAAAATTCATTCATCTGTCAATAGATGCTTAGGTTGCTTCCAAATCTTGGCTGTTGTGAACAGTGCTGCAATAAACATGGGAGTGCAAATAGCCCTTTGATATACTTTTGATGTACTGATTTCCTTTCTTTTGGGTGTATTCCCAGCAGTGGGCTTGCTGTATCATGTGGTAGCTCTACTGTTCTCCATAATGGTTGCACTAATTTACATTCTCACCAACAGTGTATAAGGGTTCCCTTTTCTCCACATCCTCGCCAGTATTTGGTATTGCTTATCTTTTGATTATAAGCCATTTTAACTGGAGTGAGATATCTTACTGTAGTTTTGATTTGCCTTTCTCTGATGATCAGTGATGTTGAGCACCTTTTCATATGCCTGTTTGTCATTTGTATATCTTCTTTTGAGAAATGTCTATTGAAATCCTTTGCCCGTTTTTAAATCAGATTATTCAATTTTTTTCTGTAGAATTGTTTGAGCTTCTTATATATTTTGGTTATTGATCTCTTGTCAGATGGGCAGTTTGCAAATATTTTCTCCCATTCTATGGGTTGTCTCTTCACTTTGTTAATTGTCAAACCATATGTTTGTACTCATTAATCAACTTCTCTTTATCCTTCTCTCCCCCTGTCCTTCTTAAACTCTGGTAACCACCAGTCTACTCACTATCTTCATAAGATTCACTTAGATTCCACATATGAATGAGAACATGTGATATTTGTCTTTCTGTGTTTAGCTTGTTTCATTTAACATAATGACCATCAGTTCCACCCATCGTGCTGCAAATGACAGGATTTAATTCTTTTTTATGGCTACATAATATTTCATTGTGTATATGTATCACATTTTATTTTTTGATTTCCAACTTTTATTTTAAGTTCAGGGGTATATGTGCAGGATGTGCAGGTTTGTTACATAGGTAAATGCATGTCATGGTGGTTTGCTGCACTGATCATCCCATCACCCAGGTATAAAGCACGGCATCCATTAGCTATTCTTCCTGATGCTCTCCTTCCTCCCAGACCCATCCTCCAACAGGCCCCAGTATGTGTTGTTCCCCCTCATGTGTCCATGTGTTCTCATCATTCAGCTCCCACTTATAAGTGAGAACACATGTATACCACATTTTCTGTATCCACTAATTCATTGATAAGTACTTAGGTTGATTCCATGTTTTGGCTGTTTTGAATAGTGCTGCAATAAAACATGGGAGTGCAGATATTCCTTCAATGTATTGATTTCCTTTCTTTTGGATATATAACCAGAAGTGGAATGGCTAGATCATATGGTAGTTCTATTTTTAGTTTTTTGAGGGACCTCCATACTATTTTTCATAGTGACTATACTAATTTACATTTCCCGCCCCTGTGTATGAGAGTTCCCCTTTTTCCAAATCCTCACCAGCATCCAGTATTACCTGTTTTTTTTTTTTTTTGAGATGGATTATATTTCATTGCGGTTGATTTGCATTTCTCTGATGATTAGGGATGTTGAACATTTCTTCATATACCTGTTTGCCATTTGTATGTCTTCTGTTGAGAAATGTCTATTCAGATCTTTTGCCCTTTTTTAATTGGATTATTTGTGTGTATGTGTGTGTGTTTTCCTATTGAGTTGTTTGAGCTGCTTATATAGTCTGGTTTTTAATCCCTTGCCATATGGACAGTTTCCAAATATTTTCCCCCATTCTGTGGGTTGTCTCTTCACTTTGTTATTTGTTTCCTTTGCTGTGCAGAAGCTTTTTAGCTTGATGTAATCCCATTGTCTATTTTTGCTTTGGTTGCCTTTGCTTTTGAGGTCTTACACAAAAATCTTTGCTAGGCCAATGCCCTGGAGCATTTCTCCAATTTTTTCTTTTGGTAGTTTAATAGTTTCAGGTCTTAGACTTAAGTCTTTAATCCATTTTGATTTGATTTTTGTGTATGGTGAGAGATAGGGGTCTAGTTTCATTTGGCTGTATATGGTTACTCAATTTCCCCAGCACTGTTTATTGAAGAGACTGTCCTTTCTTCAGTGTATGTTCTTGGCACCTTTGTCAAAGATGAGTTGGTTGTAAATGCATACATTTATAATTTGGTTCTTTATTCTGTTTCCTTGGTCTGTGTGTCTGTTTTTATGTCAGTGCTATGCTGACTTGGCTACTATAGCTTTGTAGCAAATTTTGAAATCACATAGTATGATGCCTCCAGTATTGTTCTTTTTGCTAAGGATTGCTTTGGCTATTTGGAATCTTTTGTGGTTCCATATAAGTTTTAGGATTTTTGTTTTCTATGTCTGTGAAGAATGTCATTGGTATTTTGATAGGGATTGCATTGAATCTGTAGATTGCTTTGGGTAGTATTGTCATTTTAACACCATTAATTCTTCCCCATGAGCATGGAATATCTTTTCATTTTTTGTGTCATCTTCAATTTCTTTCACCAATGTTTCCTTGTATAGATCTTTCACTTCTTTGGTTAAATTGATTCCTAAGTATTTTATGTTCTTTGTTGCTATTATAAGTGGGATTGCTTTCTTGATTTCTTTTTCAGATTGTTCGTTGTTGGTGCATATTAATGCTATTGATTTTTGTATGTTGATTTTGTATTCTGTGACTTTATTGAATTTGTATATCAGTGTTAGCAGTTCTTTCGGTGGAGTCTTTAGTTTGTCTAAGTATAAGATCAATGTTGCCTGCAAACAAGGATAGTTTGACTTCTTCTTTTCCAATTTGGACACCGTTTCTTTTTTTCTTTTTCCTATTTGCTCTAGCCAGGACTTCTAGTGTTATGTTGAATAAAAGTGGTGAAGGTGGGCATCCTTGTTTTGTTCCACATCTTAGAGGAAAGGCCTTCAATTGTTCTTCATTCAATATGTTGTGGGTTTGACATATACAGCCTTTATTATTTTGAGGTATATTCCTCAAAATATACCTCATTATTATATATACATTTATTATTTTGAGGTATATTCCTGCTATATATAATTTGATGAGCATTTTTTATGATAAAGGGATGTTGATTTTATTTAATGCTTTTTCAGCATCTATGGAAATAATCATATGGTTTTGTTCTTGGTTCTGTTAATGTGATGTATCACATTTATTACTTTGTGTATGTTGAACCATCCTTGCATCCCAAGGAGGAATCTCACTTGATCATGGTGAATGACCCTTTTAATGTGTTGTTGAATTTGGTTTGCTAGTATTTTTCTGAGGATTTTTGCATCTATGTTCATCAATTATATTGGCCTTTAGTTTTATTTTTTCATTGTGTTATTGTCTGGTTTTGATATCTAGGTAATGTTGGCCTTATAGAATGAATTTGGAAATATTCCTTCCTCTTTAATTTTTTTGGGAAGAGTTTGAGTAGAACTGGTATTCTTTAAATGTTTGGTAGAACTCAGCAGTGAAGTCATCAGGTTCAGGGCTTTTCTTTGATGGGAGACTTTTTGTTATGGCCTCCATCTCATTACTTGTTACTGGTTTGTTGAGGTTTTCTATTTCTTCGTGGTTCAGTCTTGGTAGGTTGTATGTGTCCAGAAATTTATCCATTTCTTCTAGGGTTCCCAATTTGTTGACATATAGTTATTCATAATAGCTTGTAATGATTCTTTGCGTTTCTGTGGTTTCAGTTGTTGTGTTTCCTATTTTGATTCTGATTTTATTTATTTGGGTCTTTTTTTTTTTCTCAATCTACCTAAAGGTTTGTCAATTTTTGCTTATCTTTTCAAAAAATCAACTTTTCATTTCATTGATCTTCCGTATTATTTTAGTCTTAATTTCATTCATTTCTGCTCTGATCTTTATAATTTCTTTCCTTCTACTAATTTTGGGTTTAGTTTGTTCTTAATTCTCTAGTTACCTGAGAAACGATTTCTTTAATTATCTCCACTCTACAGATAAGGAATTTTATTTGTCCAAGATTGTATAGCTATTAAAAGTTGAACCAGAGACAGTCTCAAGCAAACTTTTAGAGAATGTACTCCTAGACTTTCAGACTGTATACTAAGTTGTCTGTAGGGCTATTGAGAGGATTAAATGAAATAATGTGTTCATTAATCAGTGCTTGGCATATAGAAAAAGCTCAATATAGTGAGCTGCCATTTTTATTTCTCTTGAAGAAATCTCTAGTGAAATGTTTGAAAATATGTTAAGATCATTAAAAGTTGTGAGCTGTGGAGTATATCACCATTTCATTGTTGATTTCTGGATTATTAATGTGACAGTGCTTCTGTGAGATACAGAAGGAAAGACTTCTGTATCTGTTTGGAGACTTGCAATAGTCCAGTTGAGTGTTAAGAGAGATCCTCCATCACTAGAGCAGCCTCACAGAGAAGGGAATTTTAAGATAACTTTGATAGTCAAGCAGTAACATTTATGGAACACCTGAAGTGCACAGATAACTGCTGGTTACTGTGAGAAAGAAAGAAAACTAACATTCCCTGAGCGCTGATGACAGGTGCCATTACCTTTTTTTTTTCTTTAGCTGCTATTTATCGAGCACCTTCTATGGGCCAAACACTTGTATATAATTATTTTTCATTCTCACAACAATATTGCAAGGCAGGTGTTATTTTTCTAAGTGAGGCTCAAAGGTAAGAGACTTGCCCATAGGAGAGAGAGAGAAATATCTCCAGGGCTTAATCTCAGACCTGTCTGACTTCAGAGCCCATATTGGATAGAGAATCTTAGTTTGAACCTTAAAAGTTCCATGAATTTTTTGAAATTATAGGCACAATTTTGTGGGAGATGGTCATTTAGCATAGATTCTCAAAAGGATTTATGACCCCCAAAGAGTTAAGAAACATCTTCCTAGACTGTCAGAAGGACCCTAAGAAATCATCTCACTGTCTTCATTTCAAATTTGGGCAAACAGTGGCACAGAGATGGGAAGAGATTTGTTATAGAGTGACAAGTGGCAAGGTCTGTGCTAGAACCCGGTCCTCCTGACCCCGGGGCCCCTGTATATCTCTTTGATACCCCATATGAGAGCAGAGAGGCCTTGAGCAGCTTGGAAGAATTATAGTGTGCAGAACCAGATCTCCTTTAAGACTGTCTTGGCAAGGAGTCAGTTAGGCACCTCTGGAGAGAGGTGTGTTAACTCTTCAAGGACCAGGTACTAAATTAGTACTATTTGGTAAATTGCTACTTTATAGGGTACCATTAGTAAGTGACTGCTCTAATGTGAGCTGAAGTGTAGAAGAGAAACCCAACCATCTAAGGGCCTGCTTCCTGCTTAGTGTATAGTTTTCACCCCAGATAGAGGAAACCCTCCCTGGGCTGTGGCAAGTCAGGCCTCCTTTGAGGAGGCCATAGTAGGAGGGAGAAAGGCAGGACAAAATGCTTTCTACACCAGCAGACAGTGTCTGGATCCAGGAGTGGCTTTAGTATGGGAAGGTGCAATTGGTATTCATGTCCCTTGCATATTTTATTTCCTATGAAGACTTGCAGGCTGCCCCTAACCCCTCTTGAGCCTAAAACCACAGCCCCTTTTCTATTTCCTCACTATACTCTGAGGCTCTTTTCATTGTACCCATAACCTAGCTTGGTGCCGGGCTTTTAATCACTATTTATTGACTAAATAAATTAATGATATTCTATTTGGGTTTGAACCTTGATTCTACCACTTACAAGCTATGTTCTTCTTCTTTTTTAAAAAAAGGACTAGGATCTCACTCTGTCACCCAGACTGGAGTACAGTGGCATGATTATAGCTTGCTGCAGCTTCAAAATCCTAGACTCGGGATCCTCCCACTTTAGCCTCCTGAGTAGCTGGAGGGGGGCACACCATCGTGCCCAGCTTTTTTTAAATTTTATTTTTGAGACGGAGTCTCGCTCTGTCGTCCATGCTGCAGTGCAGTGGTGCAATCTCAGCTCACTGCAACCTCCACCTCCCGGGTTCAAGCTATTCTCTTGCCTCAGCCTCCCGAGTAGCTGAGATTACAGGCATGTGCCACCACACCTGGCTAATTTTTTGTATTTTTAGTGGAGACGGGGTTTCACCATGTTGGTCAGTCTGGTCTTGAACTCCTTACCTCAGATGATCCACCCGCCTCAGCCTTCCAAAGTGCTGGGATTACAGGCATGAGCCACTGAGCCCAGCCCCAGCGGACTTTTTAATTGTTTTGCAGAGATGGGGTCTTGCTATCTTGCCTAGGCGGGTCTTGAACGCCTGGGCTCAGCAGTCTTCTGGCTTCTGCTTCCCAAAGTTCTGGGATTCAGCCACTGTTCCTGGCCAAGTGATGTTATTCTAATGAGTAAGTTAATGTCTCTGAGCATGAACGCATATGGTTACCTAGTAAAGTAGAAAACAGAAGGTCTTAATGATGGTCAAGGCAAGCCCTCTTGGATCCTGGGAGAAAGGAGTAGCAGGAACTGACCCTCCTGGGGCACTTAGAAGCAAACTGGCAGTATTGCTCCAGCCTGCTTCAGCAGTTGGTTATGTCCTTGAGACCTAATCCTGATCTAAGCCCAAATCGCTTTTATGAACATCAAGAGGCTCATTCCTCATCCGTGGCCTGCCTCAGTAACACTGGGAACTTTGACATTTTCTGCTCTTTTGACGTGATGGCCCTTCACCTTTTCCCTCTCTAGGGCAAAACCAAATCTGTGTTAGCATCTTTCAAGGTGAGTAGTATTTGGAGGAGATTCCTGCTCAAAGAGAATTAGGAATGAAAGGTTTAGGCTTTCTCAAAGAATGGCTCCTCTTACTTCAGACAAAGTGCCTGTGATTTAGCTTTGTCCAGAAAATGATTATTGTTTCTAGAAAAAGCCTCTGCAATTTCAGACCTAATTGTGATAAATCTACCAGGAATTCATGCCTGTCTGACATTAGACCAATTGCCTAGAAATCATGACACTTATAAGAAACAGTCACCTCTTTATTTGAATGAAAACAAAGCATTCCAGGGGAGATTAAAAAATATATTACTTTAATTTTTAGAGGAAAGGAATTCTTTAAAGAGAATTGTCAACGATCAAAACTGGTTGATAAATCACATATGTAACTATGTAATTAAACATCTCCATTTTCAGAGACCTGCAATTAGAGCTCTTCGTCTAGTTACCCATAATGATTCATTCTTGCTAATATGCTAAGGATGAAGGGAGTTAGGAAGAGAAATTTTAATTTGAACTTTTCCCTAATTTGGGTCCAGACACAGTGGAAATATGTCTAGGCTGGAATGCAAGAAAACTGGGTTCTAGTTGTCACAGTTCTATTTCTCATTAACTCTGGAGCTTTGGCCAAATCACTAAGTCTATCTGAGCCTTTGTTTCCTCATCTATAAAACATAATAATAATATCTACTTCAGGGTATTGTTGTGAATCCTTAATGAAACAGTGGTTATTGTAATGTATTTGTAAATTTTAAAGCGTTGTAAGGTCTTAATAACATTCCAGTATCGTGCTTTCTCTTCTTTTTCATAGCAGGCCAGGCCCTCTATTGGTGCTGGGAGGAAAAGGCTTTAATGTGTGATACCAACCTTTGTGTAGGAAAAGTTGCATAAATGACAAGCTAGGGTGGTTTGTTGGCTGTGTCTGTGATTGACTGGAGATCCTGCTTCTGATGACCAGGACTTTATTATTAAGAGAACTGGGGCTGGGCTCTGTGGCTCACACCTGTATTCCCAGCAGTTTGGGAGGCCAAGGCGGGCGGATCTCTTGAGCCCAGGAATTCGACACCAGCCTGAGCAACATGACAAAACCCCATCTGTACCAAAAATACTAAAATTAGCCGGGCATGATGGCACGTGCCTGTAATTCCAGCTACTTGGGAGGCTGAAGCAGGAGGATTGCTTGAACCCGGGAGGCAGAGGTTGCAGTGAGCAGAGAGCGTGCCACTGGACTCCAGCCTGGGTGACAGAGAAACACTCTGTCTCAAAAGAAAAAACAAAAACAAAACAAAAAAACCAAAACACTGGTATGTGCTTGGGGGCTGGAACTTGGTTTGGGTCTTCCCAACTACAGAGGGTCATCACAGGTGCCTTAGGTACTGGTCCATTGACTTTGCTGGATTCACATTTACAACCTCTCACATTCACAAACTCTCTCATTTGGACCAAGTGAAGGTCATAGGGGATTGTGACAAGAACATTGAGAGTTTTGGGGATTTAGTTCTAAGTTTTAGTGTACGGCCATAGGATAAGAATTGGGGTTTGAGTTCAAGCAGAATATGAGAGCTGGAAGGGATGATCTAATCCAGTGGTCCTCAAAGTGTGGTTGAGTTGCAGCATCAGCATCAACAGGAAACTTGTTAGAAGTGCACATTCTTGGCCAGGTGCAGTGGCTCACGTCTGTAATCCCAGCACTTTAGGAGGCTGAGGCGGGTGGATCATGAGGTCAGGAATTCAAGACCAGCCTGGCCAACGTGGTGAAACCCCGTCTCTACTAAAAATACAAAAATTAGCCAGGTGTGGTGGCGCATGCCTGTAGTCCCAGTTACCTGGGAGGCTGAGGCAGGATAATCGCTTGAACCCGGGAGGCGGAGGTTACAGTGAGCTGAGATTGTGCCACTGTACTCCAGCCTGGGCAACAGAACGAAACTCCATCTCAGAAAAAAAAAAAAAAGAAATGCACATTCTTGGGCCTCATCTCAAACCTGTTGAATCAGAAATTTGGGGGCTGAGGCTTAGCAATCTGTGTCTTTTGTTTTCTGTTTTTTTGAGACAGAGCCTCACTCTGTTGTCCAGGCTGGAGAGCAGTGGCACGATCTTGGCTCACTGCAACCTCCCCCTCCCAGGTTCAAGCGATTCTTCTGCCTCAGCTGGGACTACAGGCGTGTGCCACCACGCCATGCTAATTTTTGTATTTTTAGTAGGGATGGGGGTTTTGCCATGTTGGCCAGGCTGGTCTTGAACTTCTGACCTCAGGTGATCTGCCTGCCTCAGCTTCCCAAAGTGCTGGGATTACAGGCATGAGCGATTACACCCAGCCACAATCTGTGTTTTAACAAGCCCTCCAGGTGACTCTAGTGCACTCTAAAGTTTGAGAACCACTGCTGTAATCTAGTCTTACTTAATAAATGCTTGTAAAATGCTGAGCCTGGTGCCTGGTACATAGTAAGGCACTGTGAATGTGATGCCTGTGAATGTATGGTAGCTGTTGCTCTAGAACAAAACTCAGACTTCCTCGCTGCTGCTTTTCCCATGACACCACATTTTTCAGTGGTTTTTAAAAATTCAAGTGGCAGTTGGGCATAGTGGCTCACGCCTGTAATCCTAGTACTTTGCGAAGCCGAGATGGGTGGATTGCCTGAGCTCAGTAGTTTGAGACCAGCCTGGGCAACATGGTGAAACCCCGTCTCTACTAAAATACAAAAAAAAAAAAAAAAAAAAATTAGCCAGGCATGGCGGTGTGCACCTGTAGTCCCAGCTACTCGGGAGACTGAGGCAGGAGAATTTCTCGAACCCGGGAGGTAGAGGTTGTAGTGAAGCGAGATGGTGCCACTGCACTCCAGCCTAGCGACAGAGCGAGACTCCATCTCAACAAAAACAAAAACAAAACAAAACAAATTCAAGTTGAAAAAAATTCAAGACTGCCTCTTTGATTTTGACAGCAATGTGTGAATGCAGTTTCTGGGGTTGTTTTATAGAGCAGGATTACAATAAGCCAGTTGGAGTGGTGATAGGGGCTCAAGGTAGTTCTTAGGGATCAAATGAACTTGGACAGCTTCAGTGCTGAAGCCTTCAGTTCCTCATTTTTTGTCATACCCAGAAAGAATACGGTTCTGAGGGATATGAGAGATGTTATAGAGAAGAGAAATTAGTTGCAGTTATCATATTAGCTATTTTGACCTTAACTACCAGCAGAATCCAATACAAACTCAGGTTGACTCTCCGGCTATGATTCAGTTTCTCCATCTAGAAGGTGGAAATAATGTGATTTCCCCATTGATTAATTGACAGATAATTAAGAGACAGATAATTATAAGATCAGGTTTATAAGAAATATTCTGAAGACTATTATTTATTGAAATTTAGTTGTGTTTATTTTTGTGTTTTATTTTTGTGATTATAAATGTGATACAACTTTGGGAGGCCGAGGCAGTGGATCACCTGAGGTCAGGAATTCGAGACCAGCCTGGCCAACATGGCAAAACCCCATCTCTACTAAAAATACAGAAATTATCCAGGCGTGATGGCGCGCTCCTATAGTCCCAGCTACTTGGGAGGCTGAGACAGGAGAATTGCTTGAACCTGGGAGGCAGAGGTTGCAGTGAGCTGAGATCATGCCGTTGCACTCCAGCCTGGGTGACAGAGCAAGACTCCCTCTCAAAAAAAAAAAAAAAAAATATATATATATATATATATATATATGTTAATGCCTTTTGGAAAATTTTAGAAAAGTATAAAAAAGACAATATAAAAATCACTATCAATCCCACCAACTCAGAGAAAACCACTGTTAATATTTTGGTGTATTTCCTTCCAATCTGAAATTTTAATGAAAACAGTATAAAATTAAGATACTCTCTATTGAGGGAAGCTTACATGTATTGAGTGTCTACTGTGCTCAAAACAGTGTGCCAGTTGCTGAAGATATATTAAATCACTCAATCCTTACAACAACCCTGTAAGGCAGGAGTCACAACATGGACTACATACTAGAATCACCCAAAGCAGTGGTCGGGGGTGGTCTTCAGAAGTCTGAAGCCTATGCCTCAGACTAATTATATCAGAAATTCTAGGGGTGGGACCAAGGCATCAGTATTTTCCAAAGGTTGTTCAGATGATTGCAATGCGCAATCAAGGCTAACAAGTTGCTATAACGTAGAGCAGTGGTTCTTAAACTTTAGTGTGCATCAGTATCACCGGTAGATCTTGTAAAGACGTTGCAGCGGCCCACCACTAGTGTCTTATTCAATAGGTCTTCAGTAGGATCTGAGAGTTTTGCCTTTCCATCACGTTCCCAGGTTTCTCATCACTTTACATGTGAGAAAAATGAGGCTCAGATTAAAGAATTTACCCAATATATACAGCTAGAAATTTGTAGAGCTGGCATATGTACCCAGGTCTATAGAAGGCCTAAACTTTTTTCACCTCTCTGTTTTCCTCACTCCATCAGTGTCAACTTAGCTAATGTCCACTAATTTAATAAGTTGTATGTATCCATGGTAATACGTACTTTTTCTTTTTTTTCTTCAGTTTTTTTATTATTATTATACTTTAAGTTCTAGGGTACATGTGCACAACGTGCAGGTTTGTTACATATGTATACATGTGCCATGTTGCTGTGCTGCACCCATTAACTCCTCATTTACATTAGGTATATCTTCTAATGCTATCCCTCCCCCTTCCCCCCACCCCACGACAGGCCCTGGTGTGTGATGTTCCCCTTCCTGTGTCCAAGTGTTCTCATTGTTCAATTCCCACCTATGAGTGAGAACATGCAGTGTTTGGTTTTTTGTCCTTGCCATAGTTTGCTGAGAATGATGGTTTCCAGCTTCATCCATGTCCCTACAAAGGACATGAACTCATCCTTTTTTATGGCTGCATAGTATTCCATGGTGTATATGTGCCACATTTTCTTAATCCAGTCTATCATTGATGGACATTTGGGTTGGTTCCAAGTCTTTGCTATTGTGAATAGTGCCGCAATAAACATATATGTGCATGTGTCTTTATAGCAGCATGATTTATAATCCTTTGGGTATATACCCAGTAATGGGATGGCTGGGTCAAATGGTAGTTAATATGTCCCTTTTCAACTTGGCACTTTCAAATTGTGGTTAAGAAAACAGCTCCTTATTAGCCTTGGAAACAAAAATAGTAATCAGAAGCACAGGTAAATGTTTTGCTAGGTTCATCCTGCTTTTCATAAACGACAAACATTGGGCAGCTCAAGATAAACATTATCTATGAAAACCTTTAATAGGCCAGATGCAGTGGCTCATGCCTATAATTCTAGCATTTTGGGAGGCTGAGGTGGGAAGATCGCTTGAGTCCAGGAGTTTGAGGCTGCAGTGAGCTGTGATCACACCACTGCACTCCAGCCTGGGTGACAGAATGAAACCCTTTCTCAAACAAAACAAAACAAAAAACTCCTTCCCAGAATTGCTAAGGGAAACCTCCCCTCTTGGCTTTATAGAGGTAGATTCTGAAGCCCCATACTTCTATCTTCTTTCTGACTTTTCCTGTTTGTTATTTGGTTAGTCCAGTCCATGAGTTTCCCTGAGACTTGGCTAGTTAGAGTTTGGCCTCTGTCACTGCTGCTATCAAACACATTCTGACTAGTTTTTAGTATTTGGCTTTCATCCTAATATTATAGTACTTCAACTTAGTTGGCATATATGTCTGGAGTGAATTGGATAATTGTACACACTTTACTGATTTGGTAATCACACTGAGGCTGGGGAGCTGGCAGGATTGCTCTTGTTGACAATGCGAGGGTAGATACGTGTTGTGATTTGCTTCCTCTCTTTCTAGGTTCTGGGTCCTGTTGTGGAATGGAGTATGTGAGTGAAGCTTTGTGGCTTCAGGGGGAGATGTACAGAAACTGCTTTGCTGCCTGCAACCTTAGGGAAAGGCTGCTGAGGAAATAATGTGATTGTTAATATCCTGCTCTTTAGAGTCACACAAAGCAGTGTGACTTTGGGCAAGGTACTTCACCTTCCTGAAACCGTTTCCTCATCTGTAACATGAGTATAGTAATATTCTACATTTTAGGGTTGCTATGAGGACCGCTTAATTGCTGTCATCCATGTAAAGGAGCTTGGCACTCTACCAGGCATATAGTAAATGATCAATTGATTACTAAATTGATTATCATTCTCATAATTAGAGATAAGTCAAAGCTGGGAATATAAGTGGAGGTTTTTGGCTATTCTCTTTAAAGATACCTTCATTACAAATATATATTGGGAACTTATGTGTCAGGTATTGTTTTAAGCACTTTACATGTGTTCACTTAGCTGTTTTTCAAAACAATCCTGCAAAATGGATACCCTTATTTTTTTTTTTTAATTTTACAGTTGAGGAAAATGAGATACAGAGAGACTAAGTAATTTGTCAGGTTTTTAAGGATAGGCACCCACTATCTTGTGAGATGGTAGGTAAGGAAAGCATTCTAGAAGAAACATGCACCATGGTCAAAGGGATGTAGTCAAGAATGCGTAAGAAACATGATCACCCCGAAGAATTAGAAGGAAAGAATTAGTAGAAGTGAGGTTTGAAAGGTAGCTGGGAGCTTGTTCGAGTTTGGCTTTAAATGCCAGGCTAGGGAGCTTAAACTGCATCCTATAGGAGCTGCTACTGTTTCTACTTCCAGCTGTTTCCCTGGTCATTGATCCCAAAAGTTTGTGCCTGAGAAGACTGCACACAAGTTGGAGTCCTAGGGATGGCTGTTTCTGCTGACCCTCAGTGGCTCTGGTCTCAACATAGGACATCATTAGAGCTGTTTTGTTATTATTTATTTATTTATTTTGAGACAGAGTCTCACACTGTCGCCCAGGCTAGAGTGCAGTGACGCGATCACGGCTCACTACAACCTCCGCCTCCCGGGTTCAAGCAATTCTGCTGCCTCAGCCTCACGAGTAGCTGGGACTACAGGTGCCCGCCACCAACACCCAGCTAATTTTTATATTTTTAGTAGAGGTGGAGTTTCGCCATGTTGACCAGGATGGTCTTGATCTCTTGACTTCCTGATTCACCCACCTCAGCCTCCCAAAGTGCTGGGATTACAGGTGTGAGCCATGGCGCCTGGCCCAGAGCTGTTTGTTATTCAATTCAGTTAGTTGATCTGGTATCTTTTTTTTTTTTTTTCTTTTTGAGACGGAGTCTCTCTCTGTCGCCCAGGCTGGAATGCAGTGGCGCAACCTTGGTTCACTCCAACTTTCGCCTGGTATTTATATTTTATTTTATTTTTGAGGCCAGGTCTCCTCTGTTGCCCAGGCTGCAGTGCAGTGGCATGAACGTGGTTCATCTCAGCCTCGACCTGTCAGGCTCAAGCGATCCTCCCACCTCAGCCTCCCAAGTAGTTAGGACAACAGGCACACTACCATGCCTGGATGTTTCTAATTTTTCGTAGAGACAGGGTCTCATTATGTTGCTTAGGCCTGTCTCGAACTCCTGTGCTCAAGCAATCTTCCCACCTTGGCTTCCCAAAGTTTTGGGATTATAGATGTGAGCCATCATGTCGGGCTTGGTATTTTAAAATCATGATTATTTCAGGAGGATAATGTCAAACCAGAAAGTCTGAAAAATAATCCCATGTATATAACTGTTCTCACCTTGTTTAGAAAATATACTGTCATCATGGTTGATTTATCTTTGGACTAAGTTTGTAAAACCTACAGTAGCAAACAGGTTCTATGCTTATTAGAAATAGGAGTAAAAAAGACCAGGATTCTGGTGCTGGCTCTGCCAAATGCCAGCTGTGTGACTATGGGTAAGTCATTTGACCATTCTGGACCTCGATTCTTTCATCTTACACATAAGAATAAGAATTCCTAATCTGCTTAACTAATAAGATTTTCAGGAATATTCAATAAGATAATCTCAGTAAAAGCCTTTTGTATACTACAAAGCATACCTGTTAATGGATATAATTTTTTTTTATTTTTTAGTATTATACTTTAAGTTCTAGGGTACATGTGCACAATGTGCAGGTTAGTTGCATATGTATACATGTGCCATGCTGGTGTGCTGCACCCATTAACTCGTCATTTAGCATTAGGTATATCTCCTAATGCTATCCCTCCCCCCTCCCCCCACCCCACAACAGTCCCCAGAGTGCGATGTTCCCCTTCCTGTGTCCATGTGTTCTCATTGTTCAATTCCCATCTATGAGTGAGAACATGCGGTGTTTGGTTTTTTTGTCCTTGCGATAGTTTACTGAGAATGATGATTTCCAATTTCATCCATGTCCCTACAAAGGACATGAACTCATCCTTTTTTATGGCTGCATAGTATTCCATGGTGTATATATGCCACATTTTCTTAATCCAGTCTATCATTGTTGGACATTTGGGTTGGTTCCAAGTCTTTGCTATTGTGAATAGTGCTGCAATAAACATACGTGTGCATGTGTCTTTATAGCAGCATGATTTATAGTCCTTTGGGTATATACCCAGTAATGGGGTGGCTGGGTCAAATGGTATTTCTAGTTCTAGATCCCTGAGGAATCACCACACTGACTTCCACAATGGTTGAATTAGTTTACAGTCCCACCAACAGTGTAAAAGTGTTCCTATTTCTCCACATCCTCTCCAGCACCTGTTGTTTCCTGACTTTTTAATGATTGCCATTCTAACTGGTGTGAGATGGTATCTCATTGTGGTTTTGATTTGCATTTCTCTGATGGCCAGTGATGATGAGCGGATGTAATTATTATATAGCATTTGCTTATTGTGATCTCTCAATGAGCAAATATTTACTGTGTACCTTTTAGATATCATCGTGGTAAGTGCTGTTGAGGCTTCTGAAGTAAAAGATTCAGGCTCTTTCTTCAGAGAGCTGGCTATCTAATTGAGGACATGGTATGTTCACATAAAGTCACCAAATATGAGATATGCGTAGTAAGAGTTTTATGGTTTTGGAGATCACCTTGGGCTCAGTGTCTAGGACAGCTTTTTGGGCAGAGGATGTGGTTCTGGGCTGTGAAGGTTGTGGAGAGTTGGTTTCGTGGAGGAGTACACATCTGAGGTAAGGGGAGTGGTGTGTGGTGGTGATCAAAGATGGTGGCTGTGAGGCTAGAAGAGAAGAATATGTGTTGAAGGGAAGGGAGACTAGCCTGGGTGGAATTTAATCCAACTCCGGTAATTCCCACAGAGAGTCAGACATAGTAGATTTTCACTTTGGATACTATTAATGACAAATAATTTGGAGGGTATTCATGACAAATAATCTTTTTAAGGTTTTAAAATTGTTGTTGTTGTTGTTGTTTTGAGACGGAGTCTCGCTCTGTCGCCCAGGCTGGAGTGCAGTGGCGCGATCTCGGCTCACTGCAAGCTCCGCCTCCCGGGTTCACGCCATTCTCCTGCCTCAGCCTCCCGAGTGGCTGGGGCTTACAGGTGCCCACCACCACGCCTGGCCAATTTTTTGTACTTTTAGTAGAGATGGGGTTTCACCGTGTTTGTTAGCCAGGATGGTCTTGATTTCCTGACCTCGTGATCCGCCCGCCTCGGCCTCCCAAAGTGCTGGGATTACAGGCGTGAGCCACCGCGCCCGGCCGAGAGCTACTGTTTCTGTCCTGGAATGCAATTATTAGCAAAGCTATACTGAGAAGCAATTTTAGCTAGATACTTTGCTGAGGAACAGCCCTAATGGAGGAAGACACTCTTGTACTCAAATAACTATGATACAAAATAGAAAATGTGGTGTACTGCTGTGCAATACAAACTGAGAATTATTAGCATACTTACTAAGAAAAAAATTATTACTGGGGATGAAGGGAAGATTTTATGAAAGAGATAATATTTGAATTGGGCCTTGGAGGCCAAGCAAAATAAACTCTAACACAACCTGCTAGACAGAAATGATTGTAGAAAATGCTTAAAAAAACAAACAAGGTAAAAAAAATCATGCTAAAAATGGTGGATTTGGTGCCAGATAAACATGTATTTGACTCCTAGTTCCGACTAGCCGTACTGAGCCTCAGCTTCCCCATCTATAAAATGGAGACAATAATACTTCATAAGGTTGAGAAAAGGAAATGGGGCAATTGAGGAATTTACTGAAAGCCTCAGCCCTAATCTAGTAATATTAATTGCTCATTAAATTGTAATTACCATTAAAATTATTCGTCATTCATGTGTTTACCTATGTAACATTCACATGTAGCCCCACACCCAAAATAAAAGTTAAAAAAAGAAACATTGGCCGGGCGCAGTGGCTCACACCTGTAATCCCAGCACTTTGGGAGGCCGAGGAGGGCGGATCATGAGGTCAGGAGATCGAGACCATCCTGGCTAACACGGTGAAACCCCATCTCTACTAAAAATAAAAAAATTGACTGGGTGTGGTGGTGGGCACCTGTAGCCCCAGCTCTCGGGAGGCTGAGGCAGGAGAATGGCGTGAACCTGGGAGGCGGAACTTGCAGTGAGCTGAGATCGTGCCACTGCACTCCAGCCTGGACGCCAGGCGAGACTCTGTCTCAAAAAAAAAAAAAAAAAAAGAGAAAGAAAGAAATAGTAGCTCTCACGACCTGTAACCACTAAGAAAAACTCATGTAAAAAACATGGGTGGTATGTTACCTTCTGTTTCTGTCAGGTAAAAAATGAACAATGAGGCTGGGTGCGGTGGCTCATGCCTGTAATCCCAGCACTTTGGGAAGCTGAGGTGGGCAGATCACTTGAGGTCAGGAGTTCGAGACCAGCCTGGCTAACATGATGAAACCCCATCTCTACCAAAAATATAAAAAATTAGCCAGGTGTGGTGGTGTGCACCTGTAATCCCAGCTACTTGGGAGGCTGAGGCAGAAGAATTGCTTGAACCTGGGAGGCAGAGGTTGCAGTGAGCCGAGATCTTGCCACTGCACTCCAGCCTGGGTGACAGAGCAAGACTCTGTCTCGAAAAACAAACAACAACAACAGCAACAAAAACAAAACAAACAAAAACAGAACAAGGAACAAAAATGAAAGAAAAGGCCTCAGTTTTTATAATCATTCTGCCAAAGTGGCACTGAGGAGGCAGGTGACAGTAAATTCAGTGGCGTGAAGTTTCACCTGGTTCTGATTTGTGGAGCACTCGTGTCTTTGCCTTTTAATCAGATAATAGAAATGACTGAAAGAGTAAAGATGCCGGGCCAGTAGTTATGCTGAGTCCATTCTTCCCATTGATGCTTAAGGGATTTATGTAGGTAAGTCTCATTAATGTTAATGGAAGTTACATGTGTAATTCCCCTTTTTCATCACTGAGAGAATAGAGCTTTATATTCCTTGGGTAATTATGGTACTGGCACTGTTAGTTTTTACAGTTAACTTTTTCACCTGCCTTTCCTGCTTGGACTCTTAAGAAAGGAACTGAATTCTTCCGTTCAAAAAGGAAAATTGCCAAAATATCTGAGAGGTGAAACAAATGTAATCAGATCCACTTGTTGGAGGGGAAAAAAGCAAGAAAACACTAGGACAGGAAGCTGGAGGGTGAGCTCCTGCTAATTTTCAGATCCCAGGAAGCATGTCGTGGTTTGGATTTTCTAACAATGCAGGGCTTTTCACTGGCAGCCCATTTCCTCAGGTATTTGAAGTGAGTGGAAAGTAAGTCCCCGAACATTTGGATGAATTAATTTTAGCATGTAAGTTTCAGTAGCAATGCCTCAGTCTCTGCAGAACCTAATAAAGAATTAATCTTGGTCTCTGCCTGAGACTTAGTAAAAGATTTGAAATACCTTGGTATCTGAGATTTGGTTTGCAGGAGTCTAAAGGATAGCTGTATTACTCTTCTATTAAAAATTACTGAGTCCTTTGCGAGTTCCTCTGTCACACCAGGTGCTCTCATTAGAGCATGCAGCAGGTCATCCTATCCCTCAGAAAACGGCAGGGTCTGTTCCTTAACTGTAGGTAGGACAGTCAGCATCCTAGTCTTGCCATGTGGCCAGGTGATTTTTTTTTTTTTTTTTTTTTTAAAGAACAAAGTTTATTTTTGATGGCTTTACTTCTTTTTTTTTTTTTCTGTCCTCACAGTCTGTTCCCAACTGATGGATTTACTTCTACCATTTATAATTTTTGAAAAAAATAATTTAAAGTTTAAAAGAAAGGTGTACTTTGATGTATACGCTTTCAGTTTTATTGTGGCAACCATCAAATCTCATGTTGGAAAGAACCTTATAGTCACCTAATTCAGCCAAGTGGTCCAAAAGCATTCAGTGGTAGGGAACTTACTCTTGCACTTGGTATAGTATCTGGAATACAGTTAAATAAATTATTTGAATCAACCCTTCAGGAACAGGCTATTCTTTCTTTGGATAGCTTTGTGTTAGAAACTTTTCCCTTGTGGTGAGAGAAAATATATCTTTCTCTAGTTTTCTGTTACTCCCCTGGACCTTGTTCTACACTTTTACCCACTGGCCCCTGTTCTGTCCTCATGAGACCACAGAAGATGAATTTGCTCCTTCTTTCACTTGAGAATTCGTCTCTGATTTTCTCAGAATTAAGAATCAAGACATTGTATTGGCCTGCCTTTCACGTCCTAGATGCAGTAATGTTTTGGCTTTCT
The DNA here is from genome assembly GCF_028885655.2 of Pongo abelii. Classification (NCBI taxonomy): domain Eukaryota; kingdom Metazoa; phylum Chordata; class Mammalia; order Primates; family Hominidae; genus Pongo; species Pongo abelii. The sequence continues at coordinate 124,141,223 of NC_071993.2, read as the reverse complement.
GGGCAATGGCTCTGGCTATTCCTTCTCCAGCTATTCTCTTATCCCTTGGATGCTGAACCATATTTTTTCAACTTGGCTCATTTCCTGAGGCTTGTGACAGAAAACCTTTTTTCTATCACCTTGTATTTTAAGTCTTCACACTAGATTATTGGTCCGTGTAGCTGCCTATCCCTGAAACTCCACATTCAGATGAGCTGATCAAAGCTTGGAGAAGACCAAGATACAATGTTATATAAGGTGTTTTCTCCAGAACCAGCCCAGTGTAGTGAAAAGAAACTTAGACTTTAAAGAAACTTAGGTCTTTAACTGAGACTTAGAGACCTGGATATTAGCCTTTTCTCAGCCATGGAGCTTCCCTATTTCAACTCCTTCTCTTCTATCCATTTAATTACTACACAACAGTCAAAGTGAGCTTAAAGTATAAATTGGATTATGTCACTTAAAATCCTTCAAGGGTTTCTCAACCTTCTTAGGTCTTAGCCTAAAATCCAGTCTTTACCAAGGCCTATAAGGTTCTCCATAATGTGACTCTGTGGTGTGACTCCATCTTGACTACTCCCCACCCTCTTTTTACCTTCTTCTATGTTAGTCACTACTCTCAGCTACACTGGCCATTTCCCAAACTTTGTCCCCACCTCAGAATCTTTGCATAAGCTATTTCTGCTTCCTCAGATGCTTATTCCCCCCAATTTTTTGCCTAGACGACTCTTAATCCCTAGACTTCAGCTCAGGTATCATTTCTTCAAAAAGCTCTTTCATAACCTGGAAGAAATGCCGTAGCTAAATGAATGGTAGCCAAATTGAGCCCTTTGCTTTGAGGATAAGCACAGTGTAACCCTTCAGCCTGTGTTTTTGAGGTGTGTGCAGTTCTTCCTGTGGCACTGTCCACCAATCTGTATTATTATATGCCGGCTGGGTATGTTAGGATTTTTGCTAACAATATGACACTTGGAACTTAAAAAACATTAAAAAATCTAGTTCATTCAACTTGAAGTGACTACTGTCAGGAAAAGAAAAGAATGGCAAGAAAACATACATTTATTGATTATCTACTTCAGGTTTGGCAGATTTTTCTATAAAGGGCCAGACAGTGAAGATTTTAGGCTGTGTGGGCCATAAGTCTCTATGGCAACAACTTGGTTCTGCCATTCTAGCATGAAAACAGCCACAGAAAACACATCATGAATGAGTTGATGAGTTTCTAATAAAACTTTACTTACAAAAATGGATGATTGTTTCCCAGGCCCTGATCTGATGTGTGCCAGATGCTTTACATGTATTTACTCTTTATTTTTTATTTATAATTTATTTTTTGAGATGGAGTTTCACTCTTGTTGCCCAGGCTGGAGGGCAACGGCACTATCCCAGCTTACCGCAACCTCCACCTCCCAGGTTCAAGTGATTCTCCTGCCTCAGCCTCCCTAGTAGCTGAGATTACAGGCATGTACCACCATGTCTGGCTAATTTTATATTTTTAGTAGAGACGGGGTTTCTCCATGTTGGTCAGGCTGGTCTCGAACTCCCGACCTCAGATGATCTGCCCGCCTTGGCCTCCCAAAATGCTGGGATTACAGGCGTGAGCCACCGTGCCCGGTCTGTATTTACTCTTTATGACAACCTGATAGACATTTATTCATTTTATAGGCTCATAGAGGTGCAGTAACTTGTCTAGAGCCACTCAGCTTGGTAAGGGAAAAACTTTGGATTCTAACCTAGGCCTCAAAGGTTAGAGAAAGGAAATGGTCAATAAAGTTTAATTCAACAAGTATTCATGGAGCGCCTCCTAGATGATTATAGTAGTGCTAGCCATTTGAAAAGACTAGCATGTTTTAACTTCACTTCTCTCTAGTTACCTTTTATTTATTTTATTTTAATTAATTTGGGAAGGCAGCATGGTGTGGTGAAAAGAATGTGAGTTTTGGAATCTGACATGACTCAAATTTTAGCCCCACTATTTAACAGCTTTGTGAACTTGGGAAAGTTAAGTTCTGGCTTTAACATCCTGAGAGCAAAATCAGTGAAGTGATATTGGTAGATGCTAGGCCTCCATCAAATAATTTCTAAATGAGATTTTATATTCAAAGGAACATTATACTTAAAATTTTTTTATTCCAATAGTTTTTGGGGTACTGGTGTTTTTTTGTTACATAGATGAGTTCTTTAGTGGTGAATTCTAATATTTTAGTGCACCCCGTCACCCAAGCAGTGTACACGGTACCCAATATGTAGTCTTTGATCTCTCACCCCTCCTTACCTCCCCACCCTGAGTCTCCAAGATTCATTATATCACTCTGTATGTTTTTGCGTCCTCATATTAATAGCTTAGCTCCCACTTATAAGTGAGAACATAGAGTATTTTTTTCCATTCCTGAGTGACTTCACTTAAAATAATGGATTCCAGCTCTATTCAAGTGGTTGCAAAAGATATTATTTTGTTCCTTTTTATGGGGTGTGTGTGTGTGTGTGTGTGTATGTGTGTGTGTATGTACACATGCCACATTTTCTTTATCTTTGTGGAACATTATACTTTTGATTTATACTATTTGAATTTTTCTGTACTAAGTACTGTTAAGGTCTTTATAAATTTGAAGACTTTTAAGGATCGAGATAAAAAGGAGACAGCTATTGTTTATCTCCTTCAGGGCTGGTCTGTTTCTAAGAATTTGGCCTGCGTGATGGAACAGAAATTGTGTCTCCATTAGCAGGAAGAAGCGTTTGGGGGAGACTCAGGAATGTAGATACTGATGTCAATAGTATGCAAGTTGTTGAGTCCTGCATTCTTTTTCTTTTATTTGCTAAGTGGCAAATAATTTGGGAGAGTGACTTGTAAGGTCCACATCATGATCATGTTCGATGCTCATATTCGGAGTGGACTTTGGCGTGATCAGTGGTTATTACAAGTGGTGGACATTTTGAAAACATGCAGTGGGAAGAGTTAAGTGGCTTGTAGGAAAAATGTTTATGACCAAATCAGGGCTGCCGTCACTTTGAGGATTGTTGTCAGTATCTGATTACATATAATAATTTCATCTTGATCATTAGAATCTCCTGTTCCACAGGCTATCTCATTTCAAATTTCAGGACTTTTTTTTTTTTTTTTTTGAGATGGAGTCTCGCTCGGTCACCCAGGCTGGAGTGCAGTGGCGCGATCTCGTCTCACTGCAAGCTCCGTCTCCTGGCTTCACGCCATTCTCCTGCCTCAGCCTCCCGAGTAGCTGGGACTACAGGCGCCCGCCACTATGTCCGGCTAATTTTTTTTGTATTTTTTTTAGTAGAGACAGAGTTTCACCGTGTTAGCCATGATGGTCTCGATCTCCTGACCTCGTGATTCGCCCTTCTCGGCCTCCCAAGGTGCTGGGATTACAGGCGTGAGCCACCGCGCCCGGCCTCAGGCATCTTTTAAAAGCACACCAGGAGTGTCTTCTTTTGCTCAGAAGATCCTCACTACTGGAAAAAAATTGCCATTCCCTTTCTGTGCCTCTTCAGTTGTTCTGGGGACTATCCACTCCACTTCACGTGAAGCATGTTGCCACTGTTCTCACCAGCAGAGTCCCCCTGACTCTTGCCGTTATCTGAATCTGTTGGGATGATGGAAAAAAAATAACCTTTGATAACCTTTGAATCAACAAAGATATTAGAGATAAAACAAAGCGATTTTGTGATGCAAGAAATTGAGAAAAGTCTTAAATAGAGATGCAGTTGGAAATCGCTTAAGAATTATGGTGTTAAAGATGTAATGGAAACTGTTTTTATATTTGGGTAGTGAGTTCTCAAATACATTTGAAAATCAGGGTGGAGATTAAAGTGTAAACTGGGTCATGGTTGAAAATTTGGCACTTGGTGTAGTTTTAGTAACCTATAACCTTCATATCGTTCTGCTTTTATCAGACAAAAGGCAAATTCTTCTGACCCATGAAGCTGATCTGTGAACTCTGTCAAAAAATCCAAAACCCCACAGTTGTAGATCATGCATCCCATTAGCATAATTTGCCACCCAAGGTGTAAATGTATATTCTCTAAATTGGCACATAGTATGGATAGTATTTTACAGAATTGTAAGAAAAGATTGTTTGCCATGTAGAACAGTGAATTAAAATTTTGCCGTAAGAATTACTACTTTTTTCTCTTCACCTTTTCTTTCAGAAACTGTGAGTTATAAAATCAATTTAAACGTAGTCTTTGAGATAGATGCTATACTTCAACCAAATAAGACCATACGTTCTGGCAGAGTCTGTCGGGGTTGAGCAGAGTGGGAATCTGATTTTCATGAGGATGTCAGTTTGGTAAATCAGGACAGAAAAAACAAATGTCTCAACTAGTGAAGTTACGCTTTTGGATTTCAGAGAACCAAGCCAGTTTATAAGATGAAGTTATGAAATGAAGAATTTGAGAATCTGAATTTCCCTTTGCCCCTACTCTAGGGCTTCCTTTTTCCTTTGTGTGTGTGTGTGTGTGTGTGGCTATGTGTGTGTGTGTGTGCATGCGCGTGCGCGCTTGGGTGTTTATAGGACTTACTTCAGTGTTATTAAAGCTTTGTAAGATTTCTCTAGGATCTCCATGATGATGTTCCTCTTTTTTAATTCCTGAAATTAAAATGTGTTGGAATGCTTGGCTGCCTTTCACTCCCTCCTCAATGGACCCTTTAGTTTTTCACACCAAGGTGTCCTTCAGGGTGCCAGGTCAGGCTACCAAAACAGCTTCTAGGAGAGGATTAGAACCAATTAACATCTTTGTACACAAAAGCCACTGGCAGCTGAACAGGCAGCCTGGTGGCGGCTCCGGAGCTGCATTTTAAATAGGGGCCTTCTGTACTTGAGTTCAAGTAGGAAGAGGTGGAGAAAGTTTTTATTTATAATTGAAAATGCTGTTTTTGGATAAAGTCTAATGAAAAGAAAAGTAGTGTTCAGAAGTATCTAACAAATACCATTTGAATGTTGGTCTATATTGTATGTGATTCCATCAAGGATGCTCTCACAATATAGCCTGCTCCTTGGCACATATTGAGATGAAGTGATGTTTCTTCACATAACAATTTTGTCCTTACATTTCTCTTGTTCTCTCTTTTAAAAAAAGTTCAGCTGGATCCTGAGGCACAAAAAGGAGCTGCTCCAGAGGATATATGGTCTTAAAAGCCAGAAGCCTTTTCATAGGAAATCTATCATGTGGGTACCTGTACTACAAAATCTTTGTTTGGGGCAAAATAAAGTGGAGAGAGCCATTGTGCAAAGTTTGTTTGTTTTTTAACCCTTCAGTTGAGAGAAGTTGAGTTACTTTTAGTTTAAGCACAATAACCAAATCGTTACACTTTATTTTTTTGACCGTTTAATTTTTGGAGATAGTGTGTATCTTTTTATGTTCAGGAATACCAGAATCAACAAAGATATTAGAGGTAAAACAAAGAGGTTTTGTGACCCAAGAAATTGAGAAGAGTCTTAAACAGAGATGCAGTTTGAATCACTTAAGAATTATGGTGTTAAAGATGTAATGGAACCTGCTTTTATATTTGGGTTGTGAGTTCTCAAATACATTTTAAAGCTCAAGGGCAAAATAGAGGTGTTTTCAATCCATTTAATATTGAACCTTCTCAGCTCCTTCAACTGCAAGGCATGTAGCTTTCTCTGTGAGTGAAAATACTAGCAAATAAAATGCTGCTTGCAGAATCTTGTCCAAAAGACTACAGTGGGATTCCATGGGGAAAAGAAAAAGAGACCTGAAAAAGAAATTAATTAATATACAGTAGGTCAAAAGAATGATGATGATCATAAATTTACTAAATCAGAGTGGAAACTGTAAGGAAAAAAATGAAACTTTTTTTTCTGATATTCTATTTTCTGTCCTGTTATATATTTTTGCTTTATGGAAGGAAACGATGAAGAGAATAGTACGCATTTCTCTTTCAATGGCTTGAATGGAAAATGTTTTTAAAAAGTCAGTCTCCTGGTCCCTAATCTAAATTATGGTCATTTTCAGTTTCCTGGGTTTTATACATAACTCTAGATTCTTCTTAGTGTGATATTTTCGAAGCAAACCTTAATACAGTCTCAATGTGTGGTTTCCCCCCTGGGTTTTAGTTTCAGATACCGTATTGTGAGTCTTCAGACATGTTGAGTCCCCCTAATGTTAAATGGTAATTGCCAGAAGTATAGGTGGGGATGGAAACATTGTTATATTTTGTTCATTTTTCACACTTCAGCAGTTATCCCTTTTTCTCTCTTGCTGTATGCTTATTAGGGTATGAAATGCAGGTGTGTGGGAAATGGCTAGCGGACATTGACAGGTTATTTTGTTGGTCACTGCCTAATTAGTAGCATAGTGGATGCACCCTGCTAAGCTTTAGTGTGGGGCAGCAGAGCTGGTCTGTTCTAATTTCCTCACGGCTTTGATATTCGCCAAGAGATTGACGGTTTACACAAAAAGCCAAGGCCCGAAGGAGGCCTGTGGAAACAATGAGCCTTCTTGCTTGTAGACACCACAGATGTGAGAGAAAGCTGGCTAAAAACAATTGGCTGACACTGTCTAATTGTCTCCGATGTCAGCGTCATTAATGTTTTCCCATGTAAAACGGAGAAGGCCAAGGTTGTATCCTCCCTTTATTTTGAGGCACATGATTATGTAACTTATCGAGATTCAGATTAAGTGTTAATTGTATTTATGCAATAAAGAAACTGAAGCTACCTTGGATTTAATGAATATGTGCTTAATTAATTTTGACAGCTTTTATCTTTATTACCTTCTGAATAATTCTTATCAGAATTAATAACATTTTCCAGTAATTAAAATCACAACTCATTTAATGATAATATGTATTTACATTTCTTTCTAAGTTCAAACCAGGGAAATGATTATGAAACTTCGCTTATCTTCTGGGAAGCCTCTTACCAGGGTGTTAAGCAATAATTAGAACAAATACTTTGGGATGTCAGCAGAGCTTTTCAAATTAGACAACTGACCCAAGTGTTCTAAAGAAACATGTGGTAATAGCCAAGAAGTACAAAATTACAAGGCTACCCCTGTGAAACTCCAGACCTATTTTTATCTACGAAATGGCTTTAAAGATTTTTTCCTGAGGAGGGGAAAACTGGGGAAGGTGAAACCCTAGAAAGAACTGACAGATTGGACTGAAATTAAACATTTGTTTGCAAGGTAAGACCTTCCTACAGTGCTGATGATATATCAATCCAAGCTGAAGTATATTGCGTGTCATTGTAATCAGCAAGTATTACACAGTTCGTACTGTGTGGCAACATCTGTGACACTAAAATAAGTCAAGACAAATACTGTCGTTTCTGCTCCTTTTGGTATTTCTTAGGTCTTTTTGGGGCAATACATTTTTCTCATCTGAGCAGTGTAGTGCCTCAGATAGTGGCAGAGCAATGGAGTTGTGCCCAGGAGGAGAGATACTCTGTGATTTGTTTATAGTCTGTGATGCTTCTGAGTCAGGGAAGCCCACATATCCTGAGTTCCACATTGAGTTAAAATATATCAAATTTGTTTCTCAAAAATAATCTATTGGAAGAATTAGCCTCCCTCAAAATCATTTCTCCGGGAAGCTCCATGTTTTTCTCTGAACCTTTTATTTACCCAGGTTTGTTACTTGAGTGCACAACTACCCTTGACAGAAAGCATTGGTTTTTGAACTTGCGGTCACATATAGAAAATCATATTGCCGAGTGTTTGGCTTGCTGTATCCCTTCCTTACCTGCACAATAGCACTGACAAAGTGCAGTCCACACAGTGAATGCCCATTGTGTGTGGTTCCAATACATTGTCCACAATTGTTTACTAGTTGTTCCATAAGTTGTTACAGTACAGCTTATGACGAAAGAGAGCCTGGTGTTGTGGAAAAGTCTGTAGCCTTTGGGGTTGGGTAGATCGGAGTTTGAATCTGGCCTCAGCTACTTATTAGCTGAATGACTTTTGATATGACTTTTTTGAGTCTCAAGTGTTTGTTTTGTTTAGTTGTGTTGTGTTTTTGAGACAGGATCTTTCTCTGTCACCCCGGCTGGAGTGCAGTGGCATGATCTAGGCTTATCCCCCCACCTCGGCCTCCTGAGTAGCTGGAACCACAGGCATGCACCATGATACGTGGCTTTTTTTTTTTTTTTTTCATTTCAAGTTCTTAATAATAATGCTTTGCAGGGTTGGTGTGAGCTTGAAAGATAATAATTGTGAGGTGCTCAACACAAGATCACCTGCAGTAGCTGTAAAATGGTGGCTACCATTATTATTGTAGTAATGCTTTCTGAACTTGTGGGCTCTGCTGCCTCCAATTTCTAATTGTATGTATCTGGGCATGCTACCTAACTTGTTTTAGCTTAGTTCCTCTTGTGTAATATGGGATGATGGCAGTATATACTCAGTGTCCTTGTGAGGGATAGTGAACTGAGGATAGTAATACTAATGATAGTAGATACAATGACTACTACTGACATTTATTGAAGGAGGTCTCATTATATATTGTAGAGTCTGAAGCATTTAGCACTTTATAAGTGTTGGCTGCTATTCTTGCATTTATTGTGAAGCCCTTAGAATTGTTGAAAAATTTCAGCTCTGTCAAATTCTTCACGTACTGCTGTTAGTGGACCTGGTGGAACTGTTCCTCAACCAGGCTTTTCTTATCTATGAGCTGAAGAAAGTATTACATATGAACCCTTTTCTTTTTAAACCCTTTAGCCTCAGTCTCTCCTTTATCTCCCCCTCACTTTTTCTAAAATTCGGTTCTCTAAAGACAGTAACAATGTGAAAGCTCACCCTGAATAAGTCCAAGCTTCTCCAGAAAATGGTAATTGCTCATCTTGATTTATTCCAGTACATAAACTATCTGCATGCAGCTTTTCTCTCAGTGACCCAAACCAGCTGGGCGCCGTTGCCTCATGATTGGCAGATCCTTATGCACTGGGTGCCGCCAGATGGGTCTAGAGAATGCCTTCTTCTTCCCCTTTGTTTTTATTGGCTTAATTTGTCCCCAAAGGGGATAAAATTTCACAATTTTTAAATACCGTGTCTACATTTGTGTGTGTTGGTTCATTTCAAACACACAGGGATTTATTCCTACAGATTTATCAACTTCTCGCATTTGTTGCAAATTCTGGATATAGGATGTTGTAGCTTGGTCATCTAAAGAATCATAGGCTTTCATCTGCAGCAGCAAGAGAGTTTCTGGGAGGCTAGTGTCATTACCCAAAGTAGAGTTTGCTTGCCTGTGAGAGGCCAAAGTTATAACCTAACCTATTATGCTCACATCCTTACTGGGGATCATTTAAGCCCATGGCTTCAAATCAGTTCAGTAAACATCTCTTAAACATCGGCTATTTGCAAGCTACTGTGTTGGGCATAGGGAATGCAAATCTAAGTACGGGAAGTACTATGCACTATAGTGGTTACATGTACAGGCTTTGGTGTCACATCTGGGTTAAATCTTTCATCTATCCCTTATTAGCTTAGACGTTTTCCTCATTTATAAGGGGTTGAGAATACCAATCTCCCAGGGTTGTTTTTAGGGCTAAATGAGATGCTGTATGTAAAGCCCTGATCACTTGACAAATGGCAGTCATTAATAAGACACAGTCCCTGCCTCAACTGGAGGATACAGGCATGGAAAAGAGATCATTTCCATGTCATGTAGTAAGAGAACTAGGCTCATTCTGGCAGAGTGGGAGGAAGAAGGTTTAGGGAAACCTTCCTGGAAAGGACACTCACTACTTGCCTTCAGTCTTGATGGATGAGGCAGTCATTCATGTAAAGTAGGGCAAGGGACTATGTTTTCCCAGTGGAAGGACCAGCATGAGCAAATGCATACTGGAGAAAATGTATATGCTAAAAACTGCAAGAAATTCAGTGTTATTAGGAACTCAAAGCCTTTGGGTTGTGCTTACCTGTTAAGAGAGGCTGCTTGGAAATGGGCTGGCATTCTTTGGGCCTTTGTTTTTGTTCCCTCAGGGTAACTTAGTAGGTTCCAACTCCCCTTAGAAGGTGACATAGTCCAAGGAATACCAGTTCTTCTTTAATTTGCTTAGCTTCTGTTCTGAAAGGAAAGGTCATTTGTGGGGAAAGGTCATGTCTGTCATTTAAGGAAAAGTCAAATGTGGATTTCCAGAGCTTTCCTTTTTGACTGTGTGACCTTATGCTATTTAGCCTGTGTCTCAGATTCCTCATCCACAAAATTTAAAATTTGGATAGTAATACTATTTATCTCATCTGAGATATTTCAGGATTAAGTGATATAATCCATGTAAAGTATTTGGAACAGTCCCTGGCACAACGCATAAGCTCGATAAATGTTAATATTGATGCGTTAATTACTCTCAGGAGTATTTCCATTCAGAAGAAGGCAGAATTTAACTGAGAGTAATGGTGGACTTTTTCAGCATGATGTCATTTGCTATTTGGAACAGAGGTCAAGAGAAATAGTAAAAGGTGATCCTGTGCTTTCAATCTTCTCTTCCAGAGGATAATTTAGTGCTACCGCACACACTGTAGTTGGAAAGGGAAGCACAGTTCCTAAATCATCATTCTGAGCCAACTTGTGCTCTTCTGTCACAGGGTCAGAAGCCTTTAAAGAAAAAGTCCTGGGAACAGATCCACCCCAACAGTCAGATCCTTTTTCTTATTCTTCTTCCCCTTCTCCATCCTCTTTTCCCTGGCTCACCTTTCCCTCCCTCCCTCCCTCCCTTCCCTCCCTCCCTCCCTCCCTCCCTTCCTCCCTCCTTCCTTCCTTCCTTCCTTCCTTCCTTCCTTCCTTCCTTCCTTCCTTCTTTTCTCCTGTTTTCACAAATTAGGGTGTGTGGCTTGGAGAACAGAGGACAGGGTGGATTTTAAATTCATTGCTAGGTGCCCTTGTGTAAGACAACTTGCACAATCATATGAAACAGTCCTTATTCCCTTCTGAATTCTTAACTTTTATTTGAGCCTACCCAATGGTGATTGTTTTGTTTTATTTTAAATTGTGGAAAATACACATAACATAAAATTGACCATCTTAACCATTTTTAAGTGGACAGTTTAGTAGTGTTAAGTGTATTCACATTATTGTGAAGCTGATCTCCAGAACTTCTTCATCCTGCAAAACTGAAGCTCTGTACCTGTTAAAACAACAACTCCCCAGCCTTCTGTCCCCTGGCCCCTGACGACCACATTCTACTTTCTGTCTCTATGAATCTGACTACTCTAGGTACCTTTATCAGTGGGATATCAGTATCTGTCCTTTTGTGACTGGCTTATTTAAATTGACTTAATGTCCTTTAAGGTTCATTCATGTTGTAGCACGTGTCATAATTTCCTTTCTTTTTAAGGATGAATAATTCCATTGTATGTGTATTACAATTTGTTTACCCATTCATTATTGATGGACATTTGGGTTGCTTCTTTCTTTTGGCTATTAGTAACAATGCTGCTATGAACATGAACATGGGTGTACAAATATCTCTTTGAGACTCTGCTTTCAGTTCTTTGGGATTTATATCCAGAAGTGATATTGCAGGATCTTCTTTGAAGAACCACTGTACTGTTTTCCATAGTGGCTACACTATTTTACATTCTCGCCAACAGTGTACAAGGGTTCTAATTTCTCCACATCCTCACTAACATATGTTGTTTTCTATTTGTTTTTTGTTTTGTGTTTTTTGATAGCCATTCTAATGAGTATGAGGTGGTGTTTCATTGTGGTTTTGATTTTTATTCCCCTAATGATTTTTATTTTCCTAACATTTCCTTAATGAATGAAATGTCTATTCAATTCCTTTTCCTATTTTTGAATCAGCTTGTTTGTTTTTATGGTTGAGTTTTAGAGTTCTTTATATATTCTGAATATTAATATTTTATCAGATATATGATTTGCAAATATTTTCTCCCATTCCATAGGTTTTCTTCTTATTCTGTTGATACTGTCCTTTGATGCACAGAAGTTCTTAATCTTGATGTAGTTCAGTTTACTTTTACTTTTGTTGCCTGTGCTTTTGATGCCCTGTCCAAAAAAATCGTTGCCAAATCCAGCGTCATGAAGCTTTTGCTCTATGTTGTCTTTTAAGAGTTTTATAGTTTTAAGTCTCATGTTCAGGTCTTTGATCCATTTTGATTTAATTTTTTATATGTTGTAAGGTAAATGGTGATTTTTTTGTTACTTTTTAAAGAGAGTACAAAGTTCCTGAAGTATTATCCTACCCTTTCCCCACTTCTAGACTCTAAATTACTTTATATTAAATTTTTACAATGATATAACTTACATAAAGGTTGTTAGTTTTAAGTGTACTGTTTCAAGTCTTTTGAAAAATGTCCACACCATGTAAACAACACCACAATCAAGATTAGAACATTTTTGTCACCCTCAAAATTCCCTTGTGCCCAGTTTAGTCAGTTCTTTCTCCTACCCTCAACAGCCACTGATCTATTTTTTCTCACGATAGTTTTGTGTTGTCTAGAACTGTTGCTAATAGGGCTGTGTCTGTATAGCCCTACCATGGGTTAGTGGGGCTGTACAGCCCTATTAATGTGCCAGAGATAGGATTTTATTTTGCCTTTACCACCAGCACTCATCAATAATGTGCCAGGTTATAGGGATATAGAGCGGAATGGGACATGATACTTAACACATTCATAGTCTATTAGGAGCTACTTTTGTATGCTTCATTGAAAGTGCCCCAGACAAGACCCCTGATGTGTGTGTGGTCTAGGAAATGTGCCTAAAAGGAGAACTTAGGCATCTATGTTTTAGTGGCAGACCTAAGGCAAGTTAGTACCTAAGTGAATTTGATCAAAGATTCTTTCCAGAGCCACAAGTAGCAATGCCAAGCACAGAATCCTTACAAAGTAAATAGCCTATACATTGCAGGTGCTGCCCCCTCACACCTGTATTGGAGGATTTGCTGAGTACAGACATTTTGACTTTTTAATGGGTGGCCGTGAAATTGACAAAGGAGGGAGGAGGAAATTCCATCTCTGAAAGTTTGTAGTTCATCATTCTCCTGGGAATGACTCAGCTTCTTCTTCCCTTCTAGCTGTAATTCCAGTTTCTTTTTCTAATGGACACACTGATATTTTCATGCTTATTTCTAATCTTTTGGGGCCTACTGAAAATGTCCTTAAAGGCAAATGGAGAAGTTAGAAGGTATAATTCGAAAAGTAGCTTTTATGTGAATCAACTCTACCAATGTTTAGGCAATGCATTATAACAAAACATTTCTAAATTTTAATCAGTTATGAATAAATGGTACTAAATGTGGATGGATGTGGCTCAAAACACTGTAGTGAACTGAGGTAGCTGGTAGATATTAGAGGTTTGTTTTGTGTATTCCTGTGTAGTGCATCCACCCAGGTACAGTTTTCTGCATTCATCTAGTACATTTCGTGGGGTGAAATTGTGTGTAATCATGCAAAATTCACATTATGCACAAATTGTTCTTTAATATATTAGTTACACTGGAGCACATTCATATTTTCACAACAAACAATACAGCAGAACTAACTGTATTCTCTTAATACTTGACCTGTTATTTTGTTTTGTTTTGTTTCCTCCCGCCTTAGCCTTCTGAGTAGCTGGGACTACAGGTGCATGCCACCATGCCTGGCTAATATTTATGCTTTTGTTAGAGATGAGGTCTTGCTATGTTGCCCAGGGTGGTCTCAAGCTCCTGGTCTCAAGCAGTCCTCCTGCCTCGGCCTCCCAAAGTATTGGGACTATACCCAGTCAAGTTTTTGTATATTTAGGATACTAATCTGTTGCATTTAAATACATTGCAAAAAATATTCTCTGATTTTGTAGTTTGTCTTTTTGCTTTCTTTAAACTGCCTTTTGCTGAATAGACATTCTTAGTTTTAATGTAATCAGTTGTATTAATCATTGTGTTTTGACTCATATTGTCTTGTTTAAGAAATCCTTTCCTGTATGTCACGTAAATATTTTTTAAAGTTTTACTTTCCATTAAAATCTTAATCTACTTTTTGTTGATTTCTATGTATGATATGAAATAGAGATCCATTTTTCCTTTTTGTATGTATATAACTAACTCCATTTATCAAATAGTCACTCTGTCATCTCTGTCATCTCTGTCATGTACCAAATGTAAATAAATGTATCTATTTGGAGGCTTTTTATTCTCTGTTAATAGTCAGTTTGTCTAACTCTGATCCAACACCATGGTGTCTTTAATTACTAACGTTTTTTGTGTGTGAAATCTTTATACCTGGTAGGGTTACTCCCCTTTCCTTATGCATTTTAAAAATTGTTTTAAGATACACATAACATAAAATTTACCATTTCAACCATTTTTAAAGTGTACAATTCAGTGACATTAAGTACATTCATAATGTTGTATAATTATCACCATTATCTGTTTACAGAAATTGTTCATCACTCTAAACAACTAAACCTATTGCTTATTGTACCCATTAAGCAATAACTCCCTATTTCTTCCTCTATCCAGACCCTGGTAACCTTGGTAACCTCTAATCTATTTCATATCTCTATAAGTTTGCCTGTTCTAGATATTTCAAATAAATTGAATCATACTATAGTTGACCATTTGTGTCTGGCTTATTTCACTTAGTATAATGTTCCAGGGCTCATTCGTGTTGCAGCGTGTATAAGAACTTCATTCCTTTTTATGGCAAATAATATTCCATCATATGTATATGCCACATTTTGTTTATCCACTCATATGTTGATGGATACTTGGGTTGTGTCCACCTTTAAGCTAACATAAATAATGCTCCTGTGAACATTGCTGTCCACGTATCTGTTTGAGTCCCTGTTTTCAGTTCTTTTGGGTATACACCTAGGAATGGAATTTCTGAGTCATATGATAATTCTATGTTTAACTTTTGGAGGACTCACTGACCTATTCCATAACGTCTGCCTCCTTTTATATTCCTGTTAGCACTGTATGAGGGTTCCAGTTTCTCCACATTTTTGCCAAAAGAAGTATAAATGATATGCTGAGAGAAGGTAGGACTATATAAAACACTAAAATTAAAACCAGAGAAGGCAGAAAAGAATGGAGAACAAAAAAGAAAGAACAAGAGTGGCAAATGAAAATCAGTTACAAGTATTGTAGATACTAGTCCAACTATATTCACAATTAATTAAAATGTGAATGGTCTAATACATCAATGAAAAGGACGCTCAGAGTGGTTAAAATAAAGCAAACAAGACCCCAACTATGTGTTATCTACAAGAAACCCACTTTATAAAGTCACAAATTGACTAAAAGTAAAGTGATGGAGAAAGATAATGCTGTGCTCTACTAGTCAAAAGAAAGTTGGAATAGCTGTATTAATTTCAGACGGCCAGGTGTGGTGGTTCAGGACGGGCGCGGTGGCTCACGCCTGTAATCCCAGCACTTTGGGAGGCCGAGTCGGGCAGATCATGAGGTCAGGAGATAGAGACCATCCTAGCCAATATGGTGAAACCCCGTCTTTTCTAAAATAAAAAAATTAGCTGGGCGTGGTGGCACACACCTGTAGTGCCAGCTACTCAGGAGGCTGAGGCAGGAGAATCGCTTGAACCCGGGAGGCAGAGGTTGAAGTGAGCCGAGATCACGCTACTGCACTCCAGCCTGGTCTACAGAGCGAGACTCTGTCTCAAAAAAAAAAAAAAAAAAAAAAATCAGACAAAACAGACTTTAGATCAAGGAAAATTATCAGGGATAAATAGGACCATTACATAATATAAAAGGGGTCAATCTGCAAAAAAGATATAAGAATTTTAATGTGTATGCACTTGAAAACAGAGCATCAGTCTACTTGAGGCAAAAACTGAGAGAACTGCAAAGAGAAATAGACAAACCCAGTATTACAGTTAGTGATTTCAACACCCTTCTATTAGTAATTGACAGATCCAGCAGACAGAAAATCAATAAAGACATAGTTGAACTGAACCACATCACCAATCAACTGGATTTAATTGACATTTATAGAATGCTTCAACAACAGAAGAATATGCATCTTTTTGAGCTCACATGAAACATTCACCAAGGTAGACCGCATTCTGAGCTATAAAACATACCTTAGAAAACTCACAAAATATGCTGTCAGACCACAACAGAATTAAACTAGAAATTGGTAATAAAGATAGCCGGAAAATACCCAAATATTTGGAGATTAAACAACACACTTCCAAGTAACACATGGGGCAAGGAAGAAATCGCAAGAGAAATTTAAAAATATTTTCAACTAAGTAAACATAAAAATACAACTTATCAAAATTTGTGGGACCAGTAAAAGCAGTGTTTAGAGGGAAATTTATAGCATTGAGTGCATATATGAGAAAAGAACGAAGGTCCAAAATCAATAATATTTTTTAACCTAAAGAAACTAGAAAGAGCATATACAATTCAAAGAAAGTAGAAGAAAAATAATACAAATTTAAGCCAAAATCAATGACATTGAAAGCAGGAAAACAATAGAGAAAATCAATGAAACCAAAAGCTGTTTTCTTGAAGTTGATTAAAATTCACAAACCTCTAGCCAAGCTAATGAAGACAAAGAAGACATAAATTATTAATATCATAAATTAAAGCAGGGCCATCACTACTGATCTAATGGACATTGTAAGGATAATTATGGACTATTATAAACAACTCTGCCCACAGATGTGATAACGTAGATGAAATGGACCAATTCCTTGAAAGACATGACCTTCCAAAAGTCACACAAAGAGGAATAAATATTGAACAGACCTTTATATATTAAAAAAATAATTTATTTATATTTACCTACATGTTTTTACTCTTCTGGTTCTCTTCATTCCTTCCTTTGTTTCTGTGCTTTCACTGGGAGGATTTTCCTCCTGCCTAAAGCACTCCTACTAGTGGTCTAGTGTGTGTAATGTGCTGCAAACAATTCTATTAACTCCATAGGTGCCAAAAATAGACAAGACACAATGGATCAAAGCTAAGTAGTTTATTATACACAGTGCAGCAAAAATCAGGAGTATCTGCATGGTATGCTTATTCCCCAAATCATGGCAGATCTTGGTCCCAAGTGTTTTAATGATGTGGTCACAATCTACTACTCTCATAGGTGTGGCATATCATAGCGAGAGTAAATGTCAAAGGCTGTTAGGCACCAGTGGTGGCTACAAGATTACATACCAGGAACACTATTGGTGGCCACAAGATTACATGCCAGGCAGGTAATCACCCTTAGAAAGGTGAGTCAACTGCTGACAGAAGCCACCATCCTTGTAGATGGCTTACAGATGGGAAGCCTGTCTTCGATTGTGCTTTGTCTTCAGAGTCATACCGGTAGAGCCATGTTTCACCTTCTCTTATAGTTCTTCAAAGACATGCTTCAAGATCTTAATCCCATGTGTTTAAAATGTCCATTGAAAGCTCCGCTCTTGTCTGCAGCTGATCTGGGCATAATGATTTGGCACCCATAGAATGGGAAGTTTTCTAAACTTTAATGTTTCAGTTAGAATTGTGTAAGTTGGACCAATTGAGATGTCTATAGTGCTGGCTATTTTTTGTGCTGTTAATCATCGGCCTTCTTCGATTAAGGTAAGAATAAATTGTTGCGGGTGGTTTGCTGCTGCGTCTCTTCTTAAAATGAGTTACCCATTGTAAACTGCTGATTTATTTGGGGCATCAAGATAAATACAGTTGATGATTCATCCAAAGTGGAGGCTTGCCCATCTAAATCACTATGCAGCCATAAAAAATGATGGTTCATGTCCTTTGCAGGGACATGGATGAAGCCGGAAACCATCATTCTCAGCAAACTATCACAAGGACAAAAAACCAAACACCGCATGTTCTCATTCATAGGTGGGAATTGAACAATGAAAACACATGGACACAGGAAGGGGAACATCACACACCGGGGCCTGTTGTGGGGTGGGGGGAGCAGGGAGGGATAGCATTAGGAGATATACCTAATGTTTAATGACGAGTTAATGGGTGCAGCACAGCAACATGGCACATGTACACATATGTAACAAACCTGCACGTTGTGCACATGTACCCTAAAACTTAAAGTAAAATAATAAAAAAAAAAGATTCTCTTCCCTCCTAATAAAAAAAAGGATTTTGGTGATTGCTCCCAATATCTATTTGATAGTTATCCTTTCTTCTGTGGGCAAACTTCCAATGAAAACCTTGATTTCCTTAAGTGCCCAGATAGAGTTGTTCTCCACACACATACCTCTGTCAAGGTCAGAAGTCACATGTCATTCACTATCTTTCCATTTTAGCTCTTCGCTGTCTTTAGTCAAAATGCAAACTGTGAGAATCAAACTTCCTTTCCTACCTCTTTCTGATCAGCTGTTAGGAAAAGCTGACATATGACCACACTTTCTGCTTATGAAACTCAAGATTTACTTTGCCAACAAAGGAATCCTATTTGTAGAGGTGAAGCATTTTACTATTTTTGATTGCACATTTCTTCTTAAATCGTAAGGGCTTTTGTGCTGGGGGAGCTTAAGATCTAATATGAAAAAATAAAATGAGAGGTACTGAGATGTAAATATACCAATGAAAGTCCTTAGAACTTTTCTTCCACTAAAATAAAGCAATAAAGTCAGCACACTAAAGGCAACACTAATGAAGTTTTATACATCCTAAATTAATAATAATGGATACTGTGCAATTACTTTCCATTTGCCACTCTTTTCTCCAGAACTTGTAAGTCAATTTCACTTTAATGAAGATAATGTGTAAATTCAGAGGCATCTGTATGACCTTGGACAAATTAGTGCGAGGCATATTTTTTCCAGTTCTCTTTCTAAAAGTTAATGTTTTGCAGGTTTTGTGAATCAAAGTTAGTGCTTTTTCCTAGAAGCCCCAACTTTGAGCCAGAGATTCAAAATAACTTTCGATATTTGAAATGATGAAATCTCTTGGTGACTTTCATCCATCCTATCCAATGCAGCTAAATATGCATTGTAATTTGTCACTTTATATGGAATTGTGGTATACATATGTTTATTTCTGCACATTTTTCAGGCAGAGTTGATCATTTCTGTTATAATTTAAATATAAACGTGTGTTGATATTCTCAGATGGTGGGTTTGGGAATGGAATAGAGATAAGTGAATGATGGAGGAGATTTGGAGGTCTTTCCAATGAACTCCTAAGAAAGAGACATAGAGTTGAAGCAAAGAAAACCTGGGCTTTAGCTCACCACTCTAGTGGACAGCTCCAAGGATGTAACTGTATGTCAAATCAATCCACTCCTTTCTACCCCTACTGTCACTTTCCTAAATTAGACAGTGGTTTCTCTGCCGTCAATCTTGGTCAATTTAGTCCATTTTCATATAATATCTAACATTATCTTTTTTTTTTGAGACAGGGTCTTGCTTTGTTGCCCAGGCTGCAGTGCAGTGGCACAATCTCAGCTTACTCCAACCTCTGCATCCCAGGCTCAGGTGATTCTCCTGCCTCAACCTCCCAAGTAGCTGGGACTACAGGCGTGCACCACCACGCCCAGCTAATTTTCATATTTTTAGTAGAGATAGGTTTCCGCTATGTTGCCCAGGCTTGTTTCAAACTCCTGGACTCAAGTGGTCTGCTCACCTTGGCCTCCCAAAGTGCTAGGATTACAGGCGTGAGCCACTGCACCCAGCCTCTAAGTTATCTTTCTAAAATACAAATCATCCTGTCAGTCTTGCCTAAAATCCTTAAATGGTCTGGACCTGTATGCCTTATCTCTAGCTATTTCCTCCTTACATGATTGTTCTAATTCTACTCTATTTAATGTTATTATTTGCCATGGGTGTTCTCAATTCTTCCTCTAACCCATTCTAACTAATTTCTATTCTTCCTTCAGGTTCTAGTTGAGCCACTACTATAATACCTCTGGTGTCTTCCTGAGCACTCCTAACTCCTAGAATGTTCCTACCATAATGCATATCACACTATGTGGATAATTGCCTCTAATTATTAGTTTGTATTCCCCACTAGATTGGAAATTCCATGAAGTCCCAGGCCATGCTTTTCTTGGTCACTATTGCATCCTCAGTGTCTAACAGAATACCTGGCATTAAGAATTTGCCCAGTATTTGTTTGGTGAATAATTGAATGAATGAAGGATCTTGTGATTTCCGTGACAGGCTGACCCAAAGCTTTTACCATCTCAAACGCACAAGTTATTTTGCACTGAGATGACTGTAAGATCCAAGAGACAAAACTCAGGGCAGGAATGAACAACTGTGACTCATCAAATCTAGGGAGCCTCTGTGTTGAGGGCTGGGCTTGAGAAACACTGATTCTCAGGATGCAGAGTAACTACAATAAAGCAAAGCAGAGTCCTAAATACTATGTTGAAACGCTGGGGAAAGGAGATCCTAGAACATTTTTACCTAGCAGGGGAAAGGTAAATGGAAAATAATAGTACAGTTTCCATTTTTTAATAATTTATGATGTGTAAAATTCAGTTATTTATATCTGTATTGTTTTATTTTAAGAAATGCAAAAGAGTCTTTTTCTTCACAATGTCTTAATTTTTTTTTCAATCCTAAATTCCCCGAATGTGCTGAGGAACTGAAACTCCTGGAAGACTACTACATTTCTTAATTCCTCGAGTATAGAGCCTTAGCTTTGACCAGGATGACTCTAAGCCACATAGAGTACCTGCTGTCTGCCCATCCTCCCTACAGACACGGGAGGGCAGTGCAAAAGCAGGTTTATTGTCCGTGGACTTCTTTTGTCTGTCGAAGGTGTTGTAAAAATTTCTACTCCTGCCCTGCCTACTGCTGCATTTCCTATTCCTAGTCTCAGTTCCCTATTGTAATTATCTATTGTAATTATCCCCAATAGAAATGGCATGGGTTACTAAAATAAAAACGCTGTAATTCTGTATTTTTCTGGAAAATGATATGGAAATTAATTTACATATATCAAAATTGTACAAGAGAGGATCTAAAATTTGTGGTGGTATCACTGAAGTGCAGTAGTTCTTTTTGTGAGTTGTGGATTACTTGAGAATCTGATGAAAGTTATGAATTGTCTCCCCAGAAAGATGCACATACACACAATTTTGCATATAATTTCAGAAGTCTCATGAAGTATAGATTAAGGATCTCTGCTGGATCTCTTACTGAAGGACTCTTGAATTCTGACAGTTGGGTACTGATGAATGAGAAGAATTGGAGGTGCTATGGCTATGAATTTGTTATTAAAAATGAAACATTTCCAAGGAGTGCACCCCGTCACAGAATTTGATTATAGGCTTTGACATGTGCTTTATTATTTTATGACACTGTTAGCTCAAAAGCTATTAGGGAGTGAACAACAGGGTCATTTGGTATTTGCTGAGAGTAGATAGAGACTATTAGCTTTCTAATGAAAAGATAAGATGTACAATTAGAAAAATAAGACTTAGCTAAATTTAGCTAAAGGGGAAAAATGATGTGCTTTAAACTAATATTTCCACAATGTTGGGACTTAACATATAGCATTTTACTCCCCATTCCATTACACCTAGTGCTGCCTCTGCCCCTGCCCCATTCAAAAAAGTCTCATATATTCTGCAATGACTTCAGGGATTCTGAGATATAGGCAGCGGGAGCTCTATTTGTAGAAACCTCAGGGAGCTCTGGAGGGGGAGTGCCTAGGGGGTACTAATCCTGATGGCTGCCTCAAGGACCATGACAAGATGCAAAAGCCATCCATTTAACTGGCAGAGGGGCAAAGTGGATCTCCAGGTGCTCATCTGAAGGAGACAGAATTAGGGGACACAAATTGGGGCTCAAGAAGAGTTACTGAGTTGTCTTCCAGCCAGTAGCCTCAGGGTTCGTGTCAGACTCCTAGAGGAGGGGCCTAAAAATTAAAGCAAATCCAGTGAGGAGAGGTGGCATCACCCATACTTTGATATTAGTATGTTCTGGATGTTAGGCTAATCAATGAAATGCAAAAGTGGCGCTGCTTTTATCCTCCTCACCTGCAAAGGTTCTCCTCCCCTCTAATTTCTGTGACATATTGGAAATGCACTATAACATGGTAGTTAAGTGGCTCAGCCACTTACCAGCTATGTGACCATTGCACGTCATCTATCTGCTTAGCTTCTCATCTATAAAATGGCTAAATAATAGTATGTACTTCATAGAGTTATTATGAGAATTAAATGAAATAATGCACGTAAGTAGTACAGTGCCTGCTGCCTAGTAAGCAATTAATAAATGTTTGCCATTTTTGTAGTTATTTGGACATCTACTCTTCCCTACTAAACTGATTTCTCTTCTTCCTCAGGAACACCAGTTATTCTTAGGTTTGGTCGTTTAACATAATCCCAAATTTCTTGGAGGCTTTGTTCATATTTTCTTATTCTTTTTTCTTTGTCTTTGTTGGATTGGGTTAATTCGAAGACCTTGTCTTTGAGCTCTGAATTTCTTTCTTTTACTTGTTCAATTCTATTGCTGAGACTTTCCAGAGCATTTTGCATTTCTGTAAGTGTGTCCAATGTGTCCTGAACTTTTGATTGTTTTTTATTGATGCTATCTATTTCCTTAAATTTTTCTCCCTTCACTTCTTGTATCATTTTTTGGATTTCCTTGCATTGGGCTTTGCCTTTCTCTGGTGCCTCCCAGATTAGCTTAATAACTAACCTCCTAAATTCTTTTTCAAGTAAATCAGGGATTTCTTCTTGGTTTCGATCCATTGCTGGTGAGCTAGTGTGATTTTTGTGGGTGTTAAAGAGCCTTGTTTTGTCATATTACCAGAGTTGGTTTTCTGGTTCCTTCTCATTTGGGTAGATTGTCAGAGGGAAGGTCTAGGGCTGAAGGCTGTTGTTCAGATTCCTTTGTCCCACAGCGTGTTCCCCTGATGTGGTACTCTCCCCCTTTTCCTATGGATGTCACTTCCTGAGAGCCAAGCTGTAGTCATTGTTATCTCTCTTCTGGGTCTAGCCACCTAGCAAGTCTACCAGGTTGTGGGCTTGTAGTGGGGGTTGTCTGCACAGAGTCCTGTAATGTGAACCATCTATGGGTCTCTCGGCTGTGGATACCAGCACAGTATTTGGGATGTCTCCTGGGTCCTGCAGGAGCAGTCCACTTCTTTCAGAGGGTCTGTGGGTCCTCTCGGGTTTCTTGATTTATTCCTGCCCTCATTCTGGAGCTAAAATTCACGATGTGGGCCTCCACACACTGCTCTGTCCGTCTGAGCTGGAGCTGCAATCTAGTCCTGCTTCCCATCTGCCATGATGGAATCACAATCACAAAGCCCCACAATAGGCCATCTGTAAGTGGAGGAGCAAGGAAAGCCAGTCCAAGTCCCAAAACTGAAGAACTTGTAACCAATGTTTGAGGCCAGGAAGCATCTAGCACGGGAGAAAGATGTAGGCTGGGAGGCTAGGCCAGTCTATTCTTTTCCCATCCATGTATTTGAACTAAAGTTTTCTTTATTCACTGTAGTCAAAATTGGCCCAAAGTAAGAAATACCAGCTTGACATACACAGTAAAGTACAAATTGCAAATTTCCTGTGAGGAACAAAGTCTTAGATATTAATTTCACAGAATGAAAATCCTTAGAAAAGGTCTGCATCTTATTTGAGCTAACAAATTATTGTCTTTCACAAGAAAACCACAGGAATTTGAATTTCGGTATTATCAGATGCTCCTTGTTAGCTCAAATACAATTTGCAGTGACATATACAACAGCAGGATTTGCAACAGGGTTCCAGGTCTCCTGCCCGCATCGGCCTCCCAAAATGCTAGGATTACAGGCATGAGCCACTGCACCCAGCCAGGATTCTAGGTCTCAAGATAACTCCAACAGTTTTCTGGCAGCATAGTAGACGGTTATAATAAGCAGAGCAAGTGGCTGACTATATTATGTGATTTGAGGCCCCAAAAGCCCAGCCCTGATGGCGGGCCAGGAGTCAAGAATCTCATGGTCTAAAACACCTCACAAGTTTATCAACAAATGTGGAAGGACTTTAGAGACAGAACAGGAATAAATGCCATTTCTGTCACTTATTAGCTATGTGATCTTGGGCTAATTTCTTAATTTCACTTTGCCCCAGTTTCCTCATTTATGTGATGAGAATAGCAATATTCACTGAGCTGACTTATTGAGTAATGCTATTAGAGGTCCTAGCATAGTTCCTGACATGCAGATTTCATTTCCTTCACTATCTAATCACCATTTATAGGGCCAGAAAACAGAGAGTATTTCCTGGTTTGATCTTGTTTTGACATTATAGTTACACAGGAGATTCTGAAGACAGACTTTCAAATATAATAAAATTAAATATTTCACCAATGCAAAGTGTCAAACGTGAGGAAACATCATAATAATTGATAGCAAGAGAGCACAGAAAATTACTTTAAAAAGACAATTAAAACACTCATTTTGCTTAAATCTTGTAAAATGGCATTTTATGAAATTACATTTAATTTATTCATGTAAGATAATTGCTGCTTTATTGTTAAAGGTAGGAAAATATACATAAATCAAACATTTTTAAAATTAAGAAAAATTATATTTTAGTTGATATCTCCAAGCCTCTTTCTGAGAAAAAAAAAATCTCTAAGCCTATTTTGGATCCTTATGAAACCAACATCTATGGAACTGCTACATGGCCCTCTGTTTGTGGGCTGGTGAAGTTGATGCAGCCTTCTCTCCTGGGTTTAATGCCCCCTGAGTGGCATTCTCCCTCCACTTTAACCCCACTAAAGCCTGCTTTTAGGAAAAGAAAAAGAAAGGACTCGACATTGAATTCCAGTAAATCTAGGCGAATGAACTGAGAGCCAAGAGGAAGATTTACCACCAAACTGATCTCTTGCATCCACTCAGGGTGCCGCTGCAGCACCCTGAGTGGATGCAAGTCAGGCGTGATCTCAAGAATCTGAGTAGCCTTGCTTGCTTCTTCTCTGAAAAAGAAGCTATCTTGCCTGCTTACCAAAATATGGAGAGTTATTTTTTATTGTTAGAGATAGCTTTGAAAAATATAAATACCTCTTAGAAAATAGACTAGAATGACTAAAACTCATTAAAAAAATTAAGTGACTGCAACTCGTTAAATTCTGGGCAGTTATTTTGCTGGGAATAAGGAAGGTGAGGGCGAAAAAAAGCATAGAACACAAAGAAAAAAGCAGATAGAGGAAAGGGGCCCCCAAGAGTCAATAGGGAGTTCAAAAGAAAATCTCTGGCTGTGGTTTTAAACTAAAATCTGGAGTTATGAAATTTTTTAATTCTAGCAATAAACTATGATTTAAACAAGAACTCCCCACTCCACACACACACACATAAGAATAGAAAAAATGTATACCTCCCATATCCACTTAGTGGTGGTTTGCAGCCATTCGACTAACATGCTTAGTATTGACTTCAGGGTCCATTACGGGCATCAAGGCAGCAGGCTGGATTTTCTTTTTTTTTTTTTTTTTTTTTTTTTAGCAGTTTGATTTTCAAGACTTTCCCATGGCTTTTAATACTTTTTTTGATTCATCTTCATTAAGGATTTTAAAAGCAAAGGTCTTTACTTACCTTGAAAGTACTACTTTTTCTATCATCATAGTTCCTTGCTAATGGGTTTCTGAATTCCAATTTCATTACTTAATTTTTATAGAACTCTACTTCCTTTATTATTACATTTGCCTTTGGAATATGTACAATCTGTTGGCTAGATATAACAGGGCTTTAAATATTTTCCCTGTGTACCGTTAATAAAAATTGGTTGCTGATTCATTTGTTTTGCAGAATAAATCCCTGTCTCATCCATACCCAACAGAAAAACGGCATGTGTAATCTCCTGATTATACTCACTAGCTGTTTTGCTCTGATCTGTCTTCTCCTCTACACTAGTGAAGATAAAATGTTCTTAGTTATAGAGAGGAAACAAGCAGAGTGGTAAAACCACTTGGACTTTATAAATGTAATAGTAATAATTTACTTAATAATAGTAATGTAACACTTGACAGTTTACTGAAGACCTTCATTTTTATTATCTGGTTTGAATCCTGAAGGGTTATAAATGTGACCTACACAAGTTCATGATTAGTAAGTGAGGGAGGCTGCCCTTTCTTTCCTTTAATCAGGCTCAAGTGTTTTTCCATCTAATGAACCAAAATCTTTCTCAGTTCCACATTCTTTTTTAGCTACAGCTCTCCTCACCTCCCCTTCAGAGCCAGGCCACTTGAGAGTGATCTATACATCTTTCACCTCTTCCTCACTTCCCACTCGTTCTTCAGCTCACTGTAATCCGAGATTGGTGTCCACTACTATATTGGGCAGACCCAGTAAAGATCATTGCAACCTTTTGGTTTCTAAATGCAGTGAATACTTTTCAGTCCTTCTTTTATTTGATTTCTCTGTATTACTTGACATTATTGATTATTCCTGCCTTACAACTAACTCTTCCCTTGGCTTCTGAGACCTCACTGTCTTCTGGTTTTCTCCTACTTTTGCAGCAGAGTCTTCATGGTCTTTTCAGCGATTCCTGTTCCTCTGCTTTTTCCTTAAATATGGAGATTTCCTCAGGAAGCCAGTTTCCACTCACCTCCCCTTCCTTTTTCTTCCCTTTTCTTGTCATCCCAGAGCAAGCTTATCCATTTCCCATTGTTTCCTATATAGGTAGATGATTCTTTAAAAGAAACTGTCTCAGATGTTCTTAAACATAAACAAAAGCGGAAATAATGGTTTAATTAATGTCTGTGTACCCATCACCCAGCTGCAAAAATTACCAGCACTTTACACATTTTGTGTCACTTATCCTTCCCCATCATGTCACTGCACCTGTAAATATTTGTAAATATTTCAATATACATTTCATGAGGGCTTTGAAGTTATAACCACCGTGCCATTTATATACCTAAGCAGAATTAACAGTAATTATTTAATGTCATTAAGTAATGGCATTGAATCCAGATTCAAACAAGAAATTGATGACTCTTTTTTTTTTTTTTTTTTTTCAGATGGAGTCTCATTCTGTCACCCAGGCTGGAGTGCAGTGGTGCAACCCCAACTCACTGCAACCTCTGCCTCCTGGGTTCTAAGCGATTCTCCTGCCTCAACCTTCTGAGTAGCTGGGATTACAGGTGCCCACCACCACCCCTGGCTAATTTTTGTATTTTTAATAGATGGTATTTCACCATGATGGCCAGGCTGGTCTCAAATTTCTGAACTCAAGCGATCCACCTGCCTTGGCCTCCCAAAATGCTGGGATTACAGACATGAGCCACCGTGCCTGGCCTGATGACTCTTAAATGGGTTCCCATTTCTCGTCTGCTTGACCAGACCTCTGTCTTGGGCTCTGAACCCAAGTATCTATCTCACCTCTCATAGCTCCACTTGGAGGCCTCAAAGATGCTTTAGACTCTTTATGTCTCTACTTCAACTTCCTATGGCTCTCCAAGCTATTCCTTATTTTGTGCTTCCTCTCTCAGTAAATGGTACTCCTTGTCTATGCAATTGTTCATGCCAGAAACCTGGGATTTATTGTTGATATTTCCATCTCACCCACTTCCCATATCCAATATGTTACCAAATACTGTCAACTCTATCTCCTAGATACATTTTCAGTCTATCCTTCCATCCTTCCTGCTATTATTTTAGTTTAAGTCATTTTTCCCTTGGATTGCTGCAACAACCTCCTAAATGCTTGCCATTTCTAGTGCTTCCTCCTCCAGATCTTCTTTCCATAACAGCCAGGGATTGATTGATTTATTGATTTTTAATTTTTTTTTTATTTAAAAATTTTTTTTTAGATGGAGTTTTGCTCTGTTGCCCAGGCTGGAGTGCAGTGGCGCGATCTTGGCTCACTGCAACCTCTGCCTCCCAGGTTCAAGCGATTATCCTGCCTCAGCCTCCTGAATAGCTAGAACTACAGGCACCTGCCACCACGTCTGGCTAATTTTTGTATTTCTTTCAGTAGAGACGGGGTTTCCCCCATGTTGGCTAGGCTAGTCTCGAACTCCTGACCTCAAGTGATCCACCTGCTTCAGCCTCCCAAAGTGCTGGGATTATAGGCACGAGCCACCGTACCTGGCTGGGATCGTTCTAACAGGTGAATCTGGCCATTGCCACCCTCCTTAAAACTCTTCAGTGGCTTCTCATTGTTTACACGATCAATTTTAACTTATAAGGCTTTTGGAACCTATTTCTTGCTAATGTCTCCAGCATAATTTTTTTCTTTTTCTCCTGATACTGGTTGCTCCAGCTGTCCATTCCTTTAGTGTTCCACACTCTTTTTCCTGAGGCATATGTATATGTTGCCCCTTCTATGCAGAATGCTCTTACATTTCCTCTCCCAAAGCTTTCCTCATTGATTTAAGCCCTACTTGTCTTTGTATTTTGCCTAAACAACACTTTTAGGAAGTCTTCATTTACTTTCCAAGTCTTAGTGAGGTGCCTGTTTTCTGGGTGACTAGGGTACCTGGAAGTATCCATTTCTTACTCCTTTTGTAGCTTTTATTCCACAGATACGAACAGTAATTGCCTGTTATTTGCTGCCTTCTGGTCATAGTCTTAGCATTAAGAATAGCACCAGGCATGAGGCAAATGCTCAGTAAATATCAGTTGAATGAAAGAAGTCTTCTAAGTCCCACGTTCTTTCTAGGATACCACTGTTTCTTAGTGTTGTAAGTATTGTATGTGATAACTGTTTGCTCTCGCATCTAGGCCTTGGGAAATTCAGTTAGATATTCAGAAAATGGCTGAAACATGGAAATAAGGTAGTATAGGGTAAAGATTGTTAGTTTGTTTGTTTCTTAGGACTTTTGTAATAATTATTCACATTCCTTATAATATTGTCCCACATCTTCACCTAGTTGGCTCCTTGTCACCTAGACAAGTGTAAATATCACCCTCAGAAAGTTATTTTCTGATCTCACAGTCTAACGTAGTCACATAGTTATCACCATGTCCCAATTTTAGTTCTACCCATAACACTACTGTTTCTTTGTTCATTTGTCTTTCTTTCTCTCCCCAAGGGAGACAAGGACCTTTGACTATTCTGTTCATTGCTGTATAATAGGGACTGTATAAATATTTGTTGTATTAGTGGAAAGAGGAATAAATGAATGCCTGCTATGGAAATTGAGGTGATACAGTTCTAGGACTGGTAAAGGAAAATTGCAAGCCTGATTCCCAAGGAGTAATCTTTTAGATGTAAGCAAAGTTTTCAAAAGTAAACAAGGCCTCCATAGGTCCTGTTATTAGTTAGACATGAAATCTTGTGTATAACTTTTTTTCTGTGCTATTTCTAATGTTTCTTTTTCTTTTCTTTTCTTTTTTTAGAGGCAGGATCTTGATCTGTTGCCCAGGCTGGAGTGCACTGGTGCAATCATAGCTCATTGAAACCTCAAACTCCTGGCCTCAAGCCTCCCACCTCAGCCTTCCAAACTGTTGGGACCACAGGCATAAGTCACCATGCCCAGGCTAATTTTTCTCCCCTCCTCTCCCCTCCTCTCCCCTCCCCTCCCCTCCCTCTTTCCTTCCTTCCATCCTTCGTTCCTTTCTTCCTTCCATCCTTCCTTCTTCCCTCCCTCCCTTCTTTCTTTCTTTCTTTTTTTCTTTCTCTCTCTCTCTCTCTCTCTCTCTCGCTTTGTTGCCGAGGCTAGACTGCAGTGGTACTGTCTTGGCTCACTGCAACCTCCGTCTCAGGTTCAAGTGATTCTCATGCCTCAGCATCCTGAGTAGCTAGGATTACAGGCAGCTGCCACCATGCCCGGCTAATTTTTGTATTTTTAGTAGAGAGGGGGTTTCACCATGTTGGTCAGGTTGGTCTTGAACTCCTGACCTCACACAATCTACTCGCCTCGGCCTTCCAAAGTGCTGGGATTACAGGCCTCGGCCTCTCAAAATGCTGGGACTACAGGCATGAGCCACCACACCCAGCCTAATATTTCTTTTCTTAGGGAGATGTGGAAGCTGTTTGATGGATGCTTTCCATTAACACACCTTTCTTTTTTTTTTTTTTTATGTTACTTTAAGTTCTGGGATACATGTGCAGAACGTCCAGGTTTGTTACATAATTACACACATGCCATGGTGGTTTTCTACACTTATCAACCCATCATCTAGGTTTTAAGCCCCACATGCATTAGGTATTTGTCCTAATGCTCTCCTTCCCCTTGCCCCCAACCTCCCAACAGGCCCCAGTGTGTGATATTCCCTGCCCTGTGTCCATGCGTTCTCATTGTTCAACTCCCACTTATGAGTGAGAACATGCGGTGTTTGGTTTTCTGTTCCTGTGTTAGTTTGCTGAGAATGATGTAGTCCACCTTTCTTAAGTGAGGTGATAAGCATGTGCTAATATCAGCAGAACCAAAAAGAAGCAAGTTCTGGGAGAGGTGTAAATGAGTAAGAAAGGTAATCAGGGAGCCTTCCGAAAGAAATCTTTTAACAGAAGAGGGAGGCAACAATTTGCATCGTTCAGCTTCAGAAACCCTGTTTGCAGAGACTCCTAACCAGGCTAATGGAATTACCCCAAAGAACAGACAGTAAGGTTCAATTTAGATTGCTGGTTTTCTTCTCAACACCACAGTTGTGTGGGACTTTGGGCAATAATGGTGATCGTTGTTGAGGGTGGGACAAGTGGGGTTTGGAAAGGCAGTGGGGTATGAAAGTACATTTCTTTTTTCTTTTTCTTTTTTTTTTTGAGACAAAGTCTCACACTGTTGCCCGGGCTGGAATGCAGTGGCACAATCTTGGCTCACTACAACCTCTGCCTCACGGGTTCAAGCGATTCTCCTGCCTCAGCATCCCAAATAGCTGGGATTACGGGCGCCTACCACCACGCCCAGCTAATTTTTTGTATTTTTAGTAGAGACGGGGTTTCACTATGTTGGCCAGGCTGGTCTCAAACTCCTGACCTCGTGATCCGCCTGCCTCAGCCTTCCAAAGTGCCAGGATTACAGGCATGAACTACCATGCCTGGCTGAACGTACATTTCTAGTGAGAGGCAAGATACGGCCAATGTGTCTGAGAGTGGATTTGAAGAGTTGGATTAAACTCCCTTTCT
This sequence comes from Pongo abelii, assembly GCF_028885655.2. Lineage (NCBI taxonomy): Eukaryota > Metazoa > Chordata > Mammalia > Primates > Hominidae > Pongo > Pongo abelii. Next base: position 124,110,332 of record NC_071993.2, on the reverse strand, counting down.
TGGTTCCTTGTAACCTTTGCAAATGTAGCCCAAGGATGGTCTCAATATAACAGTGCCCAATTGGTAGCCACAGCAAACTCATGGTTGGAGCATCTACTTTTGAGGCAAGCTTTGAGTTGAAACATTTGTTTTATCTAGTTCACTGAAAATTGAATAAGAATATATGACTTTCCAGCTTCTAGTTTCACAGTTTCTTAATGCCAGTGCTCAACGAGACTTGCTGTAAAGGGGGAAATGAGCACACCAGAGAGAAGTTTTCATAAAGTTATTCAGTTTAAAGGACCATCCTTTATACCGAAGTGACCCTTTTGGTGTTACTTTTTTTATTTTATGGAATATGGTGAGAAGTATATTACAGCTTTTATCTTAGTTTAGTTCTTGTTTAGAAAAACAATTAAAAGTTGAATTTGGGGATATCAAGAAAGGCCTTTGAAAAAGTAACATTGCAGTGGAGAACTGAAGAATGAATACAAATTGCCAGGTGAATGGTGTAAGGAAGAGTGGTTAGAGAAAAGGCACCAAATGTAGGAATACAATGAGGCAAGATTGGAGTATTATAAGGAATAAAAAGACCTTGAACATTCAAGGAAAGAGGGTCAGTAGATGAGGCCTGGGGGTAGTTGGGACAAGATCATGTAGGATCTTAAGGCCACACCAAGGGCTTTGCATTTTTCTCAAGAGCAATAGGAAGCTATATCAATTAAGGGCACATAAGGAAAACAGAAACCTCTCTAGAAATTTCAATAAAATGAATTTAATACAGGGAATTGGTTAACGCATGTGCTAGGTGGCTGAGAGAGCAATGCATTGCCCATTGAGATAACCTGATATTAATACTACAGGAAGCATTTTCCATCCCATCGGACTGGTGATATGCTTAGAACCTGGGAGTGCCCAAAAAGACTCTTGGAGCAGGTGGTGAAACCATGGAGCGGAGGGCCTGGTGCTGAAACTGGGATCACCAAAGGACAGATACACTTCACTTCTAAAGTTGCTGTCTGAAGGGATGGGGGCTTTCCTCCTCCTACTGCCTTTTACTCTCCTGCCAATGCTTCCTGTTAGTAAAGGCTCATAGGAAATGTAGTTTATAGATTCCTAGCCACGATATTATCGTGTGGAATAGAAAAGGGTGAATATGGGACTGGGAGACAATAATAGGATGAGTCAGTAAAAGGTTTAAATTAGGGGATGGAAAAGAATCCACAGATTGCAAAGAGATTGATATGTTTGTGAAAACTTCCCTTCTGCGGTTTACAAAGCCATCTCCATTTATGGTTAGTATTATCCAGTGAATTCCAGTCACTCAACTTAAAGCCTGCTGATCTTACATTCTCTCTTTCCTGTAGGTACCGTCTGAGTTTTTAGTTACATGTAATTACCTATGTGTTGCCATGAATGAAGAAATAATTCTAAGTAATTACCTGTGCCTTGCCATGAATGAAGAAATAATTCTAAATTTGTTGACCATAAGGGGAAGAAGCAGCTCTCAAACCATTTCGCTCAGTACACCATTCTTAAAAATTATTGAAGACCCACAAAGAGCTTCCCTTTAGATCTATCAACATTAACCTATGAGTTATACAAAAGAATCTAATAACAATAGATACCCTTTGTTGAATACCTACCGTGTCATAACATGTTACAACGTCTCATTTAATTTTCACAATAAACCTATAAACTGGGTATTATTATTATGTGCATTTTAGAGTAAAGGTAACTGAGGCTGAGAAAGGTAACCTGATAAATGGTATTGCTGTCACTTGATCTAGGGCTTTGTGACCTAAAACCTGTGCTGCTACAATTATAGCATAGTATCTAGCCTAGAATTCTAGGAGGAGCTCCTCAATAAGAACCTCAAAATGTAAGCTAATTCATCGATGTCCAGTTTCTTACTTGTGAGATTCCCAGTGGGAATTCTGTGTTAGTTGAGCAAGACACACAATACTCAGGATCTTTTGTATCTTGAACTTTTTAAAGTAATGATACTTAAAATGTATGGTCAAAAAATGTTTTTCACTGTAGGGTAAATGTTCTCACTTTTACCTATAAATCATACCATTCTCTTCCTAGCTGAAAAGTTCTAAGATTTATTTCCTCCTTTACTGTTAGTGTTTCCTTTTTAATCAGGTTATTTTGTTAAGTACACAAAGTTTAGTTAAAAGACTAATGTGAAATGTTATGCAAATAATTTGATCAGGCCACAGTGACTGGAAGGGAAAGTAATTCTTCTGGAGGGAGAGCTGAAATTCCTTAGCAGAACCTATCTGACCCTTTTTTGAGGTTAATAGCAATGCAAAAGATAAATAGTGTTTGGAGATCATTTAAACCTGAGGCAAACCCATGAAATGCCATTATGCTCTACCTACATTTCAATTCAGAAAGAGAATCATTGTGCACACATCAGTAAGAGTGTTATTTTAAAACATAGCATGGAATGTGTTTTGTAGAAGCAGGCCAATTGGTTGGTGCTGATTGTTAGGTTTCGCAGAAGCCTAAGTGGAGTGACTTTTCCTCTTTGTAGAAAACCTAGCTGGGTGTGGTGGCTCATATCTGTAATCCCAGCACTTTGGGAGGCCGAGGCAGGTGGATCACCTGAGGTCGGGAGTTTGAGACCAGCCTGACCAACATAGAGAAACCCCATCTCTACTAAAAAAATACAAAATTGGCCGTGCATGGTGGCCCATGCCTGTAATCCCAGCTACTCGGGAGACTGAGGCAGGAGAATCGCTTGAACCCAGGAGGTGGAGGTTGTGGTGAGCAGAGATCATGCCATTGCACTCCAGCCTGGGCAACAAGAGCAAAACTCCATTTCAAAAAAAAGAAAACCTATGGGATGGGAGGCCAAGGCGGGCGGATCACCCGAGGTCAGGAGTTCGAGACCAGCTTGGGCAACATAGTGAAACCCTGTCTCTACTTAAAAATACAAAAATTAGCTGGGCGTGGTAGCGCAAACCTGTAATCCCAGCTACTCGGGAGGCTGAGGCAGGAGAATCGCTTGAACCCAGGAGGTGGAGGTTGCAGTGAGCCAGGATCGTGCCACTGCACTCCAGCCTGGGTGACACAGTGAGACTCCATCTCAAAAAAAAAAAAAAAAAAAAAAAGACTAAAGCTTCAGGCTATAGTAACAGTAGACTTGTCTTAACTGTGCATAATAATGGTATATTAACATAATATGAACAGTGCCAGCAAAGGTTGAGCATTTTGCTTAAAAATGTGTTGTTGTTTCTTCCCAATTGGATTCCTATACTAGTTCAGCATTAATTATTACTGCTGTTTAAATTAGAAACCAAGGTCTTTAACAGAATCATCTAGGCAGATATATTCTGTTTTAGGCACTGTACTACATTAGGTTTTTGTCAGAGTTGCTACTCTTCCTAAGATTTCTTTCCTCTCGCTTTTCCTACCACAAATAGTTTAAAATACCACAAGCTTTCTGTAACATTAATTCCTGAACGACCTATTAGGCTATGAAACCAACTTCAAGGTGGTATAGTCATCGTGAAAATAGTATCATCTGGTTGAAATTTGATTCCTTTTGTATTCCATGTTATCTACTCAAGGTGAAGTTCTTGTGTATTGTACACACTTCTGGTTTATTTCCTTGGTTGACCTACTATAGACAGCTTCTATATAGGTAAACAACGGTGGAAAGACATTACATTTTAGTTGCTCTGTTTATTAATTCTTTGAAATCATCTGAGTTCCTGGTTACATGTAATTACTTATGCCTTGCCATGAATGAAGAAATAATTCTAAATTTACTGACCGTAAGGGAGAGAAGCGGTTCTCAAACTGTTTGGCTCAGTACACCATTCTTAAAAATTATTGAAGACCCACAAAGAGCTTCCCTTTATATCTATCAACATTTACTCTATTAGAAATTAAAGTAGATATTTAAAAAATATTTATTTCATGTCATTAAACCTAACAACAATAAATCCACTGTGTGTTAGCATAAATAACATTTTAAAATGAAAAATCACAATATATATTTTTATTTTATTTTTATTTTTAGAGATAGGGTCTTACTCTGTTGCTTAGGCTAGAGTGCAGGGGCATGTAACTTTGTCACTGTAGCTCACTGTGACCTTGAAATTCTGGGCTCAAGTGATCCTCCTGCCTTGGCTTCCTGAGGAGCTAGGACTACGGGCATGCACCACCATGCCTGGCTAATTAAAAAAAAATTTTTTAGGGATGGGGTTTGGCTGTATTGCACAGGTTGGTCTCAAACTCTTGGCCTCAAGAGATCCTCCCACGTTGGCCTCCCAAAGTGTTGGGATTACAGACGTCGGCCATCATACCCAGCCCATATTTTTAATTAAACTTCTTATTTTGACATAATTGTAGATTCACTTGCAGTTGCAAAAGATAATACAGAGATATTCCATGTATCCTTTAGCCAGTTTCCCTCAATGTTATAATCTTCCAAAACTATAGAACAATATCAACCAGGATATTGACACTGATACAGTCAAGATATAGAACAGTTCGGTCACCACAAAGATCCCTTCTGCTCCTACCACCAAACCCTAGCAACCACTTATCCGTTCTCCCTTTCTGTAATTTTATCATTTCAAGAATCTTATACAAATGGAATCATACAGTATGCAACCTTTTGGGATTGGCTTTATTAACTCAGCATAATTTCCTGGATATTCCTCCAAGTTTTGTGTATCAAGAGTTTGTTCCTTTTCATTGCTGAGCAGTATTCCATGGTATGTATCTATCACAGTGTATTTAGCCATTCACTTGTTGAAGGACATTTATGTTGTTTTCAGTTTTTGGCTATTACAAATATGGCTGCTATGAACATTTGTGTACAGGTTTTTGTGTAAACATTAAGTATTCATAAGTATTCATTTCTTTGGAATAAATGCCCAGAGTGCAATTGCTGGGCTATATTGTAGTTGCATGCTTAGTTTTGTAAGAGACTGTGAAACTGTTTCCCAGAGTGGCTGTACTCTATATTTTACATTCTCACCAGCAATGTGTGAGTGATTCACCTTCTCTATATCCTCACCAGTATTTAGTTTTGTCATTATTATTATTGCAGTGGGGGGTGGTATTTTTCCCAGGTTTTTATTGTGGTAAAATAACATAAAATTTATCATTTTAACCATTTGTTAGTCTGCAATTCAGTGGGATTAAGTACCTTCATATTGTTGTACAGCTATCACCATCATCCATTTCTATAACTCTTTTCAGCTTACAGAACTAGAAGTTCTACACCCATTTAACAATAACCATTTCCTCCTCCCTTCACCCCCTGGCAACCACATTCTACTTTGTCTTTATGAATGTGACTATCTAGGTATCTCATTTGAGTGGAATAATATTTTTGTTTTGTGACTGGCTTATTTCACTTAGCCTAATGCCCTCAAGTTTTATCCATGTTGTAGTATGTGTCAGAATTTCTTTCCTTTTTAAGAGTAAATAGTATTCCACTGTATGTATATACCACATTTTGCTTATGAATTCATCTATCAATGGATACTTGGGTTGCTTTTGGCTATGGCTGCCATGACCATAGGTGTACAAATATTCCTTCAAGACCCTGCTTTTAATTATTTTGAGTGTATACCCAGAAGTGGAATTGCTGTATCATATGGTAATTCTGCTTAATTTTTAGAAAAACTGCCATATCATTTTTCATAATGACTGCACAATTTTATATTTCCACAAGCAGTGCATAAGGGTTCTAATTTCTCCTATCCCCACCAGCATGTATTATTTTCTGTTTTTTTTTTTTAATAGTAGCCACCGTAATGGGTGTGAGGTGGTATCTCATTGTGCTTTTGATTTGTGTTTACTTAATGATTAGTGATATTGCCTATCTTTTCATGTGTTTATTGGCAATTTGTATATCTTCCTTGGAAAAATGTCCATTCAAGTCATTTGCCTATTTTTGAATCAGGCTGTTTGGGTTATTTTGTTGAGTTTTAGGAGATCTCTATATAGTCTGGCTTTTAATGACTTATCAGTTATGTGATTTGCAAATATTTTCTCCCATTTTGTGGGTTGCCTTTTTATTCTGTTGATAGTGTCTTTTGATGCACAAAAGTTTTTGATTTTCATGGAGTCCAACTTGTCTATTTTTTCCTTTTGTTGCTTGTTTTTGTCATACCTAAGAAATCATTGTCAAATCCAATGTCATGAAGATTTTGCTCTGTGTTTCCCTCTAAGAGTTTTATAGTTTGAGGTTTTATGTTTAGGTCTTTGATGCATTTCGAGTGAATTTTTGTATATGGTGTTAGGTAAGGGTTCAACTTCATTCTTTGGCAGTGGATATCCGGTTTTCTTAGGATCGTTTATTGAAAAGACTGTCCTTTCCCTATTGAATAGTCTTAGCTCCCTTGAGTGGGTCATACTTTCCTGTTTCTTTAAACGTCTTGTGATGTTTTGTTGAAAACTGGACATTTTAATCTAACAACGTGGTAACTCTAGAGATCAGATTCTCCCCCTTCCCTAGGGTTTGCTGTGTGTTTGTGCTTGTTTTGTTTATTTGTACTTTTGTTTTTAGATTGTTGTGGGCTGTTGTCCGTGCCGGGGATCAGCTTGAGGTATAAACTTAATGTCTTTTCTGAGCCTGTGTCTTCTCTTGAGCATGCAGAATCACTTTCTAGATTCCCTGCATATGTGGTTGTTTTTGAATGTCCTAGCCCCTAAATGCCTGGCTCCCAAAGGGGAAAAAGAGAAAAATGAAGGGAAAAGGGAAGGAGGCATATAGCCTGAAAGTTATTTCTGCCTGAGTGGGAGGGCCTTGTAGCAATGGGAATTTGCCACAATTACTGCCTATCTCTGTGTCATCTGCACCTCCATGATCAAAAGCAGCAATCCGTGATTACAGCCCAGCTGTCCAACATTTGAAGGATTGGGTTCTTTTTTGTCTACCCTGGCTGAGGCAAACTGCAAGCTGCTCCTGGAATATGTGTACAGCTGCTTACCAGGTGGCTTGGGGTGGGGGATGGATAGCTGCTGCTGAGCTAATAGCTGAAATTCACCAAAATTGACCTGCAATTTACTGTTTAAGTCTTCCTCTGGAAGCTGCAAGCCTTCAATAGACTCCAGAGTTGATCTTGTTTTCCTGCTACATTGCTGAACCCATTTATTAGTTCTAGATTTTTTTTGATTCTAGATTTCTTGAGATTTTCTATGTAAACAATCATGTTCTCTGCAAATGGGGGCAGTTTATTTCTTCCTTTCCAATTGGTATACCTTTTACTATTTTTCTTACCTCACTGCAGTAGCTAGAACTTCCAGTACTATGCTGAATTGAAGTGATGAGAGTGAGCATCTTTATTTTGTTCCAGAATTTAGACCAAAAGCATTCAGTCTTTCAGCTGTAGGATTTTTATAGATGCTTTTATCAACTTGAGAAAGTTACTCTGTTCTTAGTTTGCTAAGGGTTTTTGTTTTTGTTTTTGTTTTGTTTTGTTTGTTTGTTTGTTTGTTTTGAGACAGAAGGAATTTCTCTCTATTGCCTAGGCTGGAGTGCAGTGGCACCATCTCGGCTCACTGCAACCACTGCCTCCTGGGTTCAAGCGACTCTCCTGCCTCAGCCTCATGAGTAGCTGGGACTGCAGGTGCGTACCACCACACCCAGCTAATCTTTTGTATTTTTAGTAGAGACGGGGTTTCACAGTGTTAGCCAGGATGATCTCGATCTCTTGACCTCAGGTGATCTACCTGCCTCAGCCTCCCAAAGTGCTGGGATTACAGGTGTGAGCCACCACGCCCAGCCAAGAGTTCTTATCATGGATGAGTATTGGATTTTGTCAAATGCTTTTTCTGAATCAATCAATCCCATGAATTTTCTCCTTTAGCCCATTGATAGGGTGGACCATTACATTGATTGATCTTTGAATGTTGAACTAAACTTGCATACCTGAAATAAATACTTGGTTATGCTGTATAATTCTTTTTATACATTGCTTCATTAGATTTGCTAATATTGTTGAGGATTGTTATGTCTATACTGATGAAAAATATTGATCTGCAATTTTCTTTTTTGTATTGTCTTTGTCTGGTTTGGTATCAGGCTAATACTAACCTCATACATTGAGTTGGTAAGTGTTCCTTCCTCTTTTACTTTCTTGAAAATATTGTGTAAAATTTGTGTTAATTCTTTATATGTTTTGTAGAATTTTCTAGTGAAGCTATCTGGGCCTGGAAGTTTCTTTTTCAGCTTTTCAATTACAAATTCAACTTCTTTGATGGTTATAGGACTATTCAGGCTGTCTGTTTCATCTCAGTTAAGTTTTGGTAACTTGTGGTATTTGAGGAATTGGTCCATTTTCTCTAAGTTCATGGTATTCCCTTATTATCTTTTTTGGCTTAAAAAATAACAGTAAAACATACATAGCATACAATTTACCCTTTTAACCGTGATTTTTCTCTCTACTTAGAGACAGGGTCTTGCTCTGTCGCTCAGGCTGTAGTACACTGGCATGACCACAGCCCTCTGTAGTCTGGAACTCTTGAGTTGAAGTGATCCTCCTGCGCCAGCCTCCTGAGTAGCTAGGACTACTGATGCATACCACGATCCCTGGCTAATTTAAAATATTTGTTTAGAGACAGGGCTGTGCTATGTTGCCCAGGCTGGTCTTGAACTCCTGGCCTCATGCAAACCTCCCACTTTAGCCTCCCAAGTAGCTGGAATTACAGGTGCAAGCCACTGCACCCAGCTCTTAACCATTTTTAAGTGTAGATTTCAGTAGCGTTTAGTACATTCACAGTGTTGTGCAACAAGCACCACTATCTGGTTCCAGAATAATTTTGTCACCCTAAAAGGAAACCCCATACCCATTAACCAGGCATTCTCTATTTTCCCCTCCTCTTCAACCCTGGTGTTAATGGAAAAACCAAAGTCTGTAGAGTATTTTAAAGAGGTTTATTCTGAGCCAGTATAAGTGACTGTGGCTCAGGGAAAACACAAACCCAAGAAGCCTTGAGTAAAGGATACCAAGGTGGTCAAATTACAGTTGATATGGTTTGGCTCTGTGTCCTCACCCAAATCTCATCTTGAAATGTAATCCCCACGTGTCAGAGGAGGGACTTAGTGGGAGGTGATTGGATCATGGGGGTGGTTTCCTTCATGCTGTTCTCATGATAGTGAGTGAGTTCTCATGAGATTCGATGGTTTAGAAGTGTCTGGCTTTTCTTGCTGTTTCTCTCTCCTGCTGCCATGTAATACGTGCCTTGCTTCCCTTTCATCTTCTGCGATGATTTTAAGTTTCTTGAGGCCTCCCCAGCCATGTAGAACTGTGAGTGAATTAAATCTCTTTTCCTCGTAAATTACCCAGGCTCAGGTAGTTCTTTATAGCAGTGTGAAAATAGACGAGTACAGTGAGATAAGAGTTATAGACAAAGACATAAATCAATATATGGAAGATATACATTGCTTTGTCCTGAAAAGGTGGGATGTCTTGAAGCGGAGTCTTACATGCTATAGGTGGATTCAGAGATTCTTTAATTTGCAGTTAAAGGAGTAAGGCTCTGTCTATACCTTGAAGTCAGCAGAAAGAAATATTTAAGTTAAGATAAGGATGCTATGTCAGAGTCAGCACAATATACTGGATGAAACAGACCTGTTCAGCAAGACTGATGGCCTGCAGGCATGACTTGCATGGCCTTAGGTTTTGCTTATAATTTGGTATCTTATTGCTGTAAAGAATCAGTTCTGTCAGTCTTATGATCTCTATTTTAACATTAATGCTGGTCAGTTGTTGTGTCTAAACTCCAAAAGGTCAGAGGTAAATGAAACGTGTCCAACCTCCCTTCCATGGTGGCAGGGAATTCAGTTTCTCTGGGATCCCCTGGCTAAGCAGGGATCCATTCAATTAGTGAGGGGCTTAGTATTTCTAGTTTGCACTGGCAATCACTAATCTGCTATCTGTGTGAATTTTCCTACTCGATATTTTATATGAATGAAATCATACAATGTGTAGCCTTTTGTGTTTAGCTTCTTTCACTTGGCATAATGTGTTCAAGATTCATCCACATTGTAGCATGTATCATACTATGTTTCTTTTATGGATGAATAATATTCTATTATATGTATATACCACATTTATCCATTCATTTGTTGGTGGACATTTGGTTTGTTTCTACCTTTTGATTATTGTGAATAGTGCTGCTATGAATATTCTTATACCGGTTTTTGTTTGACACTTTCACTTTTTGTGGGTATACACTTAGGGGTGGAATTGCTGAGTCATGTGGTAATTCTATGTTTAATTTTTAAAGGAACTACCAAACTGTTTTCCACAGTGTGTGCACCATTTCATGTTCTCACTAGCAATGTGTGAGGGTTCCAATGTCTCCACATCCTTGCCAACACTTCCCATTTTTAAAATAGTAGTCATCCTAGTGGGTATAAAATAGTATCTCATTGTAGTTTTATTTTGAATTTCCCTGATGACTAATGATGTTGAGTATCTTTTCATATGCTTGTAAGCCATTTGTATATCATATTTGGAGAAACATCTATTCAAGTCCTTTCCCCATTTTTAAATTGAGTTGTTTGTCTTTTTGTTGTTTAGTTATAAAAGTATTATATATTCTAGTTATTAGACCTTATCAGATATATACTCCATAAATATTTTCCCCATTCTGTGAGTCTTCTTTTCACTCTCTTGATAGTGTCCTTTGAAGCACAAAATATTTTAATTTTGACCAAGTCCAGTTTATCTATTTTTTCTTTTGTTGTTTGTGCTTTTCATGTCCTATCTATGAAATCATTTCTAATCTGAAGATTCTAAAGATCATTACTATTCTTTCTTCTATGAATACTTCTTTCTTCTATGAATACTTCTTTCTTCCATAAAACTTCTTTTATAGTTTAGGCTCTTATATTTAGGTATTTGATCCATTTTGAGTTAATATTTGTAAATGCTATGAGGGGTCACATAAGGGTCCAACTTAATTCTTAATTCTTTTTTTTTTTTGAGACGGAGTCTTGCTCTGTCGCCCAGGCTGGAGTGCAGTGGCATGATCTTGGCTCACTGCAAGCTCCGCCTCCCAGGTTCACACCATTCTCCTGCCTCAGCCTCCCGAGTAGCTGGGACTACAGGTGCCCACCACCACGTCTGGCTATTTTTTTTGTATTTTTAGTAGAGACAGGGTTTCACCATGTTAGCCAGGGTGGTCTCGATCTCCTGACCTCGTGATCCACCTGCCTTGGCCTCCCAAAGTGCTGGGATTACAGGTGTGAGCCACCGCACTCGGCCCAACTTAATTCTTTTACATGTGGATATCCAGTTGTTTCAGCACCTCTTGTTGACTTTTCTTTCCCCATTGAAGGATCTTAGAACACTTGTCAAAAATCACTTGAGTATAGACATATGGTTTTATTTTTTGGCTCTCAATTCCATTCCATCGATCTATATATCCATCCTTATACCAGTTTCAATTTTTTTCTTACTGTAGCTTTGTAGTAAGTTAGGAAATTGGGAAGTGTGAGTCCTCCAACTTTGTTTTTCTTATTCAAGATTGTTTTGGCTATTTGGGGTCCTGTGCCATTTCATATGTATTTTAGAATGGCTTCTCTATTTCCGCAAAAAAATGCCATTGGAATTTTGCTAGGGATTGCACTGAATATATAGATAGCTTTGGGAAACATTGCCATCTTAACAATAGTAAGTCTTCTAGTACATGAACATGGATTGTCTTCTCATTTATTTAGGTTTTAAAATTTTCTTTTAGTAATGTTTTATCATTTTTAGTATACAAATCTTACATCTCCTTGGGTAAATTTATTCCTAAGTATTTTGATCCTTTTGATGCTATTATAAAAGGAATTTTAAAACATTTCTTCTTAAATTACTTATTGCTGGTTTATAGTAATTCGATAGATTTTTACATGTTTATTTTTTTATGATAGATTTTTGGTGAATTTGTTTATTAGCTCTAGAAATTTTATTTGTGTATTCCTTAGGCTTTTATATATATACATATATAATACATAAAAAAATATAAATATATATTATATATATAATTATATTTATATATATATTTATATAATATATATAATATATTATATATAATATATATATTATATAAATATAAATATATATTATATATAATATATATAATATATATATTATATATATTATATATATTATATATTATATATTATATATTATGTATATATCTCTATATATGATCATGTCATTTGAAAATAAAGGTAGTTTTACTTCTGCCTTTCCAATTTGGATTACTTTTATTTCTTTTTCTTGCCTAATTACTCTGTCTAGGATTTCCAGTGCAACATTGAATAGAAGTAGTAAAAGCTATCATCCATGCCTTGTTCTGATTACAGTGGGAAATCTTTCAATCTTTCACCATTGAGTATGATGTCAGTTGTAGTATTTCACCATTGAGTATGATGTCAGTTGTAGGTCTTTCATGAATGTCCTTTAACCTGCTGAGGAAATTCCCTGTTATCACTAGAATAGTGAATTTTTTTTCTTTTTATCATGAAAGGGTGTTGGGTTTTGTCAAAGGCTTTTACTAGATCAATTGAGATCATATGGTTCCTCCTCTTTATTCTACTAATGTGGTATATTATATTGATTGTGTTTCCTATGTTGAACTACCTGTGCATTCCTGGGATGAATCTGCTTTATCATCATGTATAATTGTTCTAATGAGCTTCTGGATTTGGTATACTAGTATTTTGTTGAGGATTTTTGCTTCTGTTTTCATAAGGGATATTGGTCTACAGTTTCTTTTCTTGCATTGTCTTTGTCTGGCTTGGTGTCAAGGTAATGCTGGCTTCATGGAATGAGTCAGGATGTATTTCCTCCTCTTCTATTTTTTTGAACAATTTGAAAAAGATTAGTGTTAATTCTTCTTCAGATGTTTGGTAGAATTCACCAATGAAGTCATTTAATCCTCAGCTTGTTTTTGGTTGGGTGATTTGTGGTGACTTTTGGTTATTGATTCGATCTGTTTATATGTTATAGGTCTATTGAGATTTTCTGTTTCTTCTTGAATCAGTTGTGGTAGTTTGTGTTACTAGGACTTTGTCCATTTCATCCTGGCTGTCTAATATTTTGGTTTATAGTAGTTTATTATATTCCCTTATAATCTTTTTATTTCTGTAAACTTAATAATAATGTTCCCATTTGTTTTTTTGAGACAGGATCTCACTCTGTCACCCAGATTGTAGTGCAGGAGTGCGATCAGAGATCACTGCAGCCTCAGTCTCTTGGGCTCAAGTGATCCTCCTGCTTAGCTTCCTCAGTAGCTAGGACTACAGGCATGTGCCACCACACCCAGCTAATTTTTTAATTTTTATTTTTTTGTAGAGACAAAGTCTTACTATGTTGCCTAGGCTGCCTCAAACTCCTGGGCTCAAGTGATGCTCCTGCCTTGGCCTCCCAAAGTGTTGAGATTACAGGTGCAAGCCACCAAGCCTGGCCTGTGTCACCATGCCCAGCCTGTTCTCAGTTTTATATTTGATTTTAGTAATTGAGTCTCTCTCCTTTTTTTTTTAGTCATTCTAGCTAAGGTTTGTCCATTTTGTTGATCTTTTCAAACAATTAACTTTTTGTTTTACCAATTATTTTGTTTTTCTAATTGTCGATTTCATTTATCTGCACTCTAATATTGATTATTTCCTTTCTTCTTCTAGCTTTGGGTTTGGTTTGCTCTTCTTTTTCTTGTTAATTAAGGTGTACAATTAGATTATTGACCTAAGATTTTTGCTAATGTAGGCTATGAATTTCCCTCTGAGCACCACTTTCACTGCATCCATATGTTTTTATATATTGTATTTTATTTTCATTCATCTCAAAGTATTTCCAATCATTCTCGTGATTTCTTTTTTAACCTATTAGTTGTTTAAACTGTTATAATTTTAATGGCTGTAGTGAAATCTTCTGTATTATTCCTGATAATGATGATTTATATATTTTATCTTTTTATCTTTCTCAGTCTTGCTAGAGATTTATCAATTTCATTGATTGTTTTCCAATGAAGAAGCCTTTGTTTTACTGATATTCTCTATTGTTATCTTTCTTTCTATTTTTTTTAGACGTGGGGTCTTGCTTTGTTGCCCAGGATGGCCTTGAACTCCTGGTCTCAAGCAATTCTCCTGCCTCAGCCTCTTGAGTAGCTGAAACTACAGGCTCATACCATTACACCTAGCTAATATTCTCTATTGTTTTCAGTTTCATTTATTTCTTCCTTCCACTTCCTTTGGATTTGCCCTTCTTCTTCTATTTTCTTGAGATGATTATTTAGATTATTGATTTGAGATCTTTCCTATTTTCTAATATAGGCATTTAGCAGTATAAATTTCCCTCTCAGTGCTACTTTAGCTATGTCCCACATATTTTGATATGTGTATTTTCATATAGAAAGACATTTAAGATACTTATTACATCATGAAATTTTTCAGTACCTAGTCTGATGGCCCTTAATTTCCTCAACTGTGGCCCCTTTCCTTCGTCTAAGCCTCTCTTAAATCATGGTTTCTAGAATGTAGATGTCTGGATTGGTCTAGCTATTGCAGAATAGTGCTAGACTATCTGTTCATTCCTTTGTTTGTTCACTCATTTACCCATTCATTCATTCAACAAACTTACTGCGGTCCTATACCAGTCATTGTGCTGGCTAGGAATATAGAGATGTTTAAACAGACATACCCCTCCCCCTCTCCCTCTCCCTCTCCCTCCCCCTCCCCCTCCCCCTCCCCCTCCCCCTCCCCCTCCCCCTCCCCCTCCCCCTCCCCCTCCCTCTCCCTCTCCCTGTCCCTGTCCCTCTCCCTGTCCCTGTCCCTCTTCGGTCTCCCTCTCCTTCTTTTTTCGGTCTCCCGCTGTTATCGAAGCTGGACTGTACTGCCATGATCTCGGCTCGCTGCAACCTCCCTGCCTCGGGCTCCTGTGACTCTCCTGCCTCGGCCTGCCGAGTGCCTGGGATTGCAGCCGCGCGCCGCCACGCCTGAATGGTTTTTGTATTTTTGGTGGAGACGGGGTTTCGCCGTGTTGACCGGGCTGGTCTCCAGCTCCTGGCCTCGAGTGATCTGCTTGCCTCGGCCTCCCGAGGTGCTGGGATTGCAGACGGAGTCTCGCTCACTCAATGCTCAATGGTGCTCAGGCTGGAGTGCAGTGGTGTGATCTCGGCTCGCTGCAACCTCCACCTACCAGCCTCCTGCCTTGGCCTCTTAAAGTGCTAAGATTACAGCCTCTGCCCCGCCGCCACCCCGTCTAGGAAGTGAGGAGCATCTCTGCCTGGCCGCCCATCGTCTGGGATGTGAGGAGCCCCTCTGCCAGGCCGCCCTATCTGGGAAGTGAGGAGCGCCTCTGCCCGGCCGCCACCCCGTCTAGGAAGTGAGGAGCGCCTCTGCCTGGCCGCCCATCGTCTGGGATGTGAGAAGCCCCTCTGCCCGGCCGCCCTATCTGGGAAGTGAGGAGCGCCTCTGCCCGGCCGCCCATCGTCTGGGATGTGAGGAGCACCTCTGCCCGGCTGCCACCCCGTCTGGGAGGTGAGGAGCGCCTCTGCCCGGCTGCCACCCCGTCTGGGAGGAAGTGAGGAGCGCCTCTGCCCGGCTGCCCCGTCTGGGAGATGAGGAGCACCTCTGCCTGGCCGCCACCCCGTCTGGGAGGAAGTGAGGAGCGCCTCTGCCCGGTTGCCCCATCTGGGAAGTGAGGAGCGCCTCTGCCCAGCCGCCCCGTCTGGGAGGTGAGGAGTGCCTCTGCCCGGTCGCCCCGTCTGGGAGGTGAGGAGCTCCTCTGCCTGGCCGCCACCCCGTCTGGGAGGAAGTGAGGAGCGCCTCTGCCCAGCTGCCCCATCTGGGAAGTGAGGAGCGCCTCTGCCCGGCTGCCACCCCCTATGGGAAGTGAGGAGCGCCTCTGCCCGGCCGCCCACTCTGGGAGGTGAGGAGTGCCTCTGCCCGGCCGCCCCGTCTGGGAGGTGAGGAGCGCCTCTGCCTGGCCACTCCGTCTGGGAAGGGAGGAGCGCCTCTGCCCGGCCGCCCCGTCTGGGAGGTGAGGAGCGCCTCTGCCTGGCCGCCACCCCGTCTGGGAGGAAGTGAGGAGCGCCTCTGCCCGGCTGCCCCATCTGGGAAGTGAGGAGCGCCTCTGCCTGGCCGCCACCCCGTCTGGGAGGAAGTGAGGAGCACCTCTGCCCAGCCGCCCCGTCTGGGAAGTGAGGAGCGCCTCTGTCTGGCCGCCACCCCATCTGGGAGGAAGTGAGGAGCGCCTCTGCCCGGCTGCCACCCCCTATGGGAAGTGAGGAGCGCCTCTGCCCGGTCGCCCACTCTGGGAAGTGAGGAGCGCCTCTGCCCGGCCGCCCACTCTGGGAGGTGAGGAGTGCCTCTGCCCGGTCGCCCACTCTGGGAAGTGAGGAGCGCCTCTGCCCGGCCGCCCACTCTGGGAGGTGAGGCGCGCCTCTGCCTGGCCGCCACCCCGTCTGGGAGGAAGTGAGGAGCGCCTCTGCCCGGCTGCCCCATCTGGGAAGTGAGGAGCGCCTCTGCCTGGCCGCCACCCCGTCTGGGAGGAAGTGAGGAGCACCTCTGCCCGGCCGCCCCGTCTGGGAAGTGAGGAGCGCCTCTGCCTGGCCGCCACCCCGTCTGGGAGGAAGTGAGGAGCGCCTCTGCCCGGCCGCCCCGTCTGGGAGGTGAGGAGCGCCTCTGCCCGGTTGCCACCCGGTCTGGGAGGAAGTGAGGAGCGCCTCTGCCCGGGCGGCCCCGTCTGGGAAGTGAGGAGCGTCTCTGCCCGGGCGGCCCCGTCTGGGAAGCGAGGAGCGCCTCTGCCCGGCCGCCCTGTCTGGGAGGTGAGGAGCGCCTCTGCCCGGCTGCCCTGTCTGGGAGGTGAGGAGCGCCTCTGCCCGGCTGCCACCCGGTCTGGGAGGAAGTGAGGAGCGCCTCTGCCCGGCCGCCCCGTCTGGGAGGAGAGGAGCGCCTCTGCCCGGGCGGCCCCGTCTGGGAAGCGAGGGGCGCCTCTGCCCTGCCGCCCTGTCTGGGAGGTGAGGAGCGCCTCTGCCCGGCTGCCCTGTCTGGGAGGTGTACCCAACAGCTCCAAAGAGACAGCGACCATCGGGAGCGGGCCATGAGGACGATGGCGGTTTTGTTGAAGAGAAGAGGAGGAAGTGTGGGGAAAGGAAGGAGAGATCAGATTGTTGCTGTGTCTGTGTAGAAAGAGGTGGGCATAGGAGACTCCATTTTGTTCTGACTAGGAGAAATTCTTCTGCCTTGGGATGCTGTTGATCTATGGCCTTTCCCCCAGCCCCCTGCTCTCTGAAACATATGCTGTGTCAACTCAGGGTTAAATGGATTAAGGGCGGTGCAAGGTGTGCTTTGTTAAACAGATGCTTGAAGGCAGCATGCTCTTTAAGAGTCATCACCACTCCCTAATCTCAAGTACTCAGGGGCACAAACACTGCAGAAGGCCGCAGGGACCTCTGCCTAGGAAAACCAGAGACCTTTGTTCATGTGTTTATCTCCTGACCTTCTCTCCACTATTATCCTATGACCCTGCCATATCCCCCTCTCCCAGAAACACCCAAGAATCATCAATAAATTCTTCATAAATTAAAAAAAAAAAAAAAAAAAAAAAAAAAAAACAGACATACTCCTCTTTATGGATCTGTCTGGCAAAGATGACAAATAATTAAAGAAATAATTTCAAGGGTCACCACTATCTCCCTTGCTATAGAAACTCTACTACCATTAACACGAATCTAGGTTAAAATTCTATGAGGGTTTTTTTCTTCCCCCCAACAAGTTCTGCCATTTTCTATCCTATTTTCAAAAGTGTTTGCCGCCTTGAACCTAGGGTGATCCTCAGCTGGTCTGCACTCTACAGGCTATTCCAGTTGCTTAAAGCTGACTTGTTTCTGATTGGTTAAGGCTGTGGTTGGATGTTTTGAAGATCATCCCTGACCTGAACTGTGACTGCAAACATCTCTGTCCGTCCCTTTCCATTGATCACTCTTTTGTGTTACAATCTGAGCCCATAACGGAGTAGCACTTTAGCTTTGGGTAGAGTGTTAAAATTTTTTAGAGTTCTGTTAGGTCTTTTGGTCATCACCAAACCATCGATAGATATGGGCCCCAATTGACAGATGAACGAATTGAGACTCAGAGAGGCTAAGTTACTTGCCCAGTTGGGAAAATCAAGAACTGATACAGGTTTTTAGATTCCCACCTAGGCCTTTACTTTTGCCTCAATCTCACTGTCTCTTCCTAGTTGACCATTAAATATGTTTTTAAGAGAGCAAAGTCCAGTTGCGTAATAGGCCTGCCTGTCTGAAACATGATGATTAGTGCTAATGGCTGGGTATTACCTGGCATGCATGTGTTAGGTTTACAGTAAAGAATGTCTACTTTTTATTAACTGTCCTTTTAGATATATTAGTGACTGTCACACCTGAATTATAACAAAGAAGCACTAGAGAAATTCAATGTGGGCGGCAAAATTCTTTGAAGAATAACTAGTTATAATTGGGGAGTCAGAACACATTTCAGAGTTGCACGTTTAATATGCAGTATGGTTAATTGCACTGTAATTACAGTATTTTAGAATGCCATGCTAAGTGTTTAATCCTTTTCAGGTTTGCCCTCCAATCAGTGGTCTGCCTTCATTTTCCAGATTGATGAAGTCTGCCTCAGAGAAGGGGGTAGGTAACAAGACCGTGCCGATGTGTCTAATCAGCTGGGAAGGTTGTAAAATGAATCTTTTCTATCTAGAATTTATATTTAATCATAATTATATTCTCTTTGTGAATGAGTGTTGATTAGTTAGTTGTCAGAATAGGACAACAATAAGAGCTTTTATTTATCCAGATAAGTTATGCTGGAGTCATTATTTAGGTCTGATTGAGTTGATGGAGATATTTACATTACCTCAGCACACAGAGCCACTTAATCTTATTCATAATGTTAATTATATACTCCAAGAGTTACTGCCATGCTCTTATTTATGGTGTTTACTATTCGGGTTTGTTTATATATGTGATGACTTATGGATCCCTCGTTTTCACCGGACTATGCCCTTTTTACAGTTGCAAAATGCACCTCCACTTATAAAAACTGATCTTCAGTAGTTTGTTCACAGTGTTTCTGATGTCATCTAATTTGGGGAAGGAAACTCTCTTTGGTTTCAGGGAGTTAGTTAAGACTACATAATTTAACTGACTTTCAATAATTTGTTTTTTTTGGTTTTTTTTTTTGGCTCACGCCTGTAATTCCAACATTTTGGGAGGCTGAGGTGGGTGGATCATTTGAGGTCAAGAGTTCAAGACCAGTCTGGCCAACATGGTGAAACCCCATCTCTACTAAAAATACACAAAAAAAGAGAGACTTTTTTTTTTCCTTTATGTATTTGTGTATGCTTTTGCAGTGACTAGAGTTTTCTTTCCCTGCATACCCCTTGCAAACTATTATTTATTCTTTTAGGCCAGGCCTGAAATTTCCATTCTTCAAGGAAGGCTACCTTAATTGTACCAGAGAGAGTTAATCATCGCCTGCTTTATCTCAACTACTGTATCTGAGCATTAACACCATCACAGCCCCGTCAAACTGTATCGCAATGATCATTGATATGTTTGCCTTCAATAACAGACTGGTTTATTTGAGAGTTAGGACCATATTATATTCATCTCTCTTATCACCCAAATCTAATAGTGCCTGGTATATGATAGATGATTAATCATTTCTCAGTGTTGAATGACATAGATTATTTTTTTAAAAAATATTTTTGAGGGCTGGGCATGGTGGCTCATGCCTGTAATCCCAGCACTTTGGGAGGCCGAGGCGGGTGGATCACGAGGTCAGGAGTTCAAGACCAGCCTGGCCAAGATGGTGAAACCCCATCTCTACCAAAAATACAAAAAAATTAGCCGGGCGTGGTGCTGGGCGCCTGTAATCCCAGCTACTCAGGAGGCTAAAGTAGGAGAATCGCTTGATCCTGGGAGGTAGAGGTTGCAGTGAGCCGCGATTGTGCCACTGCACTCCTGTCTGGGCGACTGAGCGAGACTCTGTCTCAAAAATATATATATATTTTTTTTGAAAAATAATTTACATATCATAAATTCACTCTTTTGGTTTTTCATTTTTTCTCTATTTTTTTTTACTGCCAGAGCTTCACTCTTTTAAAGTATGCAATTAAGTGGTTTCTAATATATTTACAAAGTTGTACAACTATCACCATTATCTAATTTCAGAATATTTTCCTTATCCCAGAAAGAAAACCCATACCCACTCTCAGTCATTTCTCATTCCCTCTTTTCCCCAGCTCCTGGCAACTATTAATCTAATTATTGTCTCTATGGACTGTCCTATTTTGGACATTTTATGTAAATGGAATCATATAACATGTGACTTCTTTCTCTTAGCATAACATTTTCAAGGTTGGATGATGTAGCATGTGTAGGAACTTCATTCCTAGCCAAATATTCTTTTACTGTATGGATATATCATATTTTGTTTATCCATTTACCAATTGATGGATATTTGGGTTGTTTTTAGTTCTTGACTCTTATGAACAATACTACTATGAATATTCATGTTTTTGTGTGTACATATGTTTTCAGTTTTCTTAGGTATATACATAGCAGAGGAAGTTCTGGGTCATATGACAACTCTATGTTTAACTTTGGGAGTTGCTGCCAAACTGTTTTCCAAAATGGTCACACCATTTAACATTCCCACTGGCAGTGTATGATGCTTCCAATTTCTCCACATTCTCCACAACTCTTGTTATTGTCTGTTTTTTTTATTATAGCCATCTTCATGGGTATGAAGTATTTCATTGTGGTTTTGATTTGCATTTACCTAATGACTCATGGTGTTGAGTACCTTTATATGTCCTCATTGGCCATTTTTTACCCTAGCTTCTTTGTTTTTTTGCAGTTTGAGTATATGCCTAGGTTTTTTTTTTTTTTTTTTTTTTTTTGTATTTATCTGGGTTGGTGTTCTCTGAGCTTCCTGGATCTACAGCACTGTGTCTGTCATTAATTTTGGAAAATCCTCCAGCATTATTCCTTCAAATATTTCTTCTGTTTCTTTCCCTCTTTCTTCTCCTGGTATTCCAATTATAAAGCTCATTGATTCTTTCCTCAGTTGTATCTGGTTTATTGATGAGCCTGTGAAAGACAGTTTTCATTTCTGATACAGTATTTTTTATTTCTAGCATTTTTTGATAACTTCTTAGAGTTTTTATCTGTCTGCTTACCTTACCCATCTGTTATTGTATGTCATCCACTTTTTTCATTAGAACCCTTAGCATATTAACCATAGTTACTTTAAATACCAGTCTGAAAATTTAAAAATCTGAGTCTGGTTGTGATGCTTACTCTGTCTCTTTTAGCTGCATGTTTTTTTGTCTTTTAGTATGCCTTGGAATTTTCTGTTCAAAGCTGGACATGATGTACTGAGTAAAAAGAATTGAGGTAAATAGGTCTTTGGCATGAGGTTAATCTGACTAGAAGTTAGGCTGTGTTTACTGTTTGCCATAGTTGTATGTGTCAGAAGCTAAAATTTCTTCTGGTGTCCTTGTTTTTGTTTCAGCTGTTGTATATGGGCTTTCCTGAAGACTTCTTCTTAAATAAGGTCTGGGATGTGGAATTCTTTCATATGTAATTGCCTTGTATTATACAAGGTCCCTGAATAATGTAGATGTGGTGGTAAGATGTGGGGAGAGGGGAAGTGTGCTGTAGTCCTATGACTAGTTCTGAGCTTTTTCGTGAGCCTGTGCCCCTGGGCTGTGACCTTTATGTTTCTCAGCTCATTGTTCTTACCAAGATCAAGTCATTTTTAAACACAAATGCCTACCAGATTGTTGCACACTTTTGCTTATTTTCCAGAATTCTGAAAAAGCTGATTTCAACAATTTTGTCAGTGTTCTCATTGCTTTTAAGGAGAAGATTTCCAGAGTTTGTTACTTTTATTTCTGCTGATACCATTCCAGATTATTCTCCATAAATGAATGTTGTGAACATGTTGCCTAGTTCAGAAATAATACAAATTTCCGTTTCTTATAGAAAGGCTTGGCACTAATACTCATCAAAGATGGATTTTGTAAGTTTTCTAAGTTTTCAGTATATCCTGCTAATCTTAATTAAAAGATTAATTACTTGATGATGATCTAAATACTTGCTCTGCATATATATGCACATATTAAACTGTTAAAGTGTTAAGAAACTTAATAGCTAAGCTTTAAAATGACACAAATTGCTCAGAAACATCCTTTCTTTTTAGCACCTTAATATGCCAAAATTAGGACTTTCATTGAAAATGTTATAAGGCAACAATGAAATTTCATCGTCTCTCATTGTTAGGCATTACCATCAAAATATTTTGACCATACTTTTCACTTCAACGTAGGTGTTTTAGCATCTATTCTCAGCTTTTCAAGGAGGTTTTTGGAGGTATATTTTTTAAATCTGATGTTTCTGCTCCGTTAGGTCAGAAAAATAATCCAAGCTAAATGCTTTTTGTCCTGTTATTTGGGTACTTATAGACTCCCTACTAAATTACTTCTTTGACTTCAAATTGATACAGAAAATACTCTACACGGATTTCAAGAATGGGTGTATGTATGTATGTATTTCACAGTATGTATTTATTGCAGTTTTGAGAAAGAAACTGGACATAGCATATCTTATTCAGACACAAATTACATCATTGTTAACAATGTTACACAGTTTCAAAATCTTTTTTTTTCCAATATTTATAAGGCTTACATGTAGGTGAGTATGTAAGTAACGTGCATACATATAGTTGAACACTATGTAGCTTTAAAAAATAAGGTAAATCAATGTGATAATATGGAAAGATCTCCAAGATATATTGTTAAGTAAAACAGATTATAGAATAGTATAAATGAGCCATATTTATAAAAATATGTGTATAAGAATATGTATTAACATTTCCAGGAGAATATCTATGAAACATAATAGTAGTTACCCTTGAGTAGAGTGGAGAGGTTGGGGGAACAGAAAAATACTTACTTTATTGCTATACTTGAATGAAAATAAAGAGCAGATATTAGTTTCACAACTTAAAAAATAGTTTTAAAATCTATTTGCAACCTGGCATTTGAACTACAGATTCATAAAATAATTTTAGAACTAAGCTGTCTCCTGGAGAATCATTTAACTTTTATAATATTGAAACATTTAAATTTCTCCTTATTGCACAGTCTTTTCCATATACACAATTCTCATTTTATATTATATTTTCCCCTAAAAGCCCCTTATTTATTTATTTATTTATTTATTTATTTATTTATTTATTGAGACAGAGTCTTGCTCTGTTGCCCGGGCTGGAGTGCAGTGGCATGATCACAGCTTACTGCAGCCTCCACCTCCAGGGCCCAAGTGATACTCCCAGCTCAGCTTCCTGAGTAGCTGGGACTACAGGCATGTGCCACCATGCCTGGCTAATGTTTTACATTTTTTGTAGAGATGGGATCTCCCTATGTTGCCCAGACTGGTCTCAAACTCCTGGGCTCAAGCAGTCTTCCTGCCTCAGCCTCCGAATGTTCTGGGATTACAGGCGTAAGCCACCATGCCAGGCCTCCCTCTCTTCTTTATTGAGTCATTAAAAAAAAAGAAAAGAATTGTGATAATGTTTTCATAACAAAGTTTACCATTTTAATCATTTTTAAGTATACAGTTTTGTGGCATTAAGTATATTAACATTGTACAACCATCACCACCATTGGTCTCCAGAACTTTTTCCATCTTCCTAAACTGACACTTCTGTACCCATTAAACAATAAAGATCCATCCTGGCTAACACGGTGAAACCCCGTCTCTACTAAAAATACAAAAAAAAATTAGCCGGGCATGGTGGTGGGCACCTGTAGTCCCAGCTACTCGGGAGGCTGAGACAGGAGAATGGCGTGAACCTGGGAGGTGGAGGTTGAAGTGAGCTGAGATTGCACTACTGTACTCCAGCCTGGGCGACAGAGCAAGACTCCATCTAAAAATAAATAAATAAATAAATAAAAATAAAGATCCACTTTTAGGAGATGGAAATTGTCTGAAAATCATGTAAAATAAGTTGGAAAAAATATATAGAAAAATAAGAATAGACTTATGGTGTCCTTCATTTTAAAATACTGCTTTCAATGACCTGTTCTCACAGAGAGTTTTAGACTTCAGACAGGTTAAATATTTGTGTTTATTAATGCCATGTTAGTTAATAGAATAGAAAAAGGGCCGGGAGCAATGGCACATGCCTGTAATCCCAGCACTTTGGGATGCTGAGGCGGGTGGATCACCTGAGGTCAGGAGTTTGAGACCAACCTGACAAATATGGTGAAACCCCGTCCCTACTAAAAATACAAAAATTAGCTGGGTGTGGTGGTGTACGCCTGTAGTCCCAGCTACTTAAGAGCTTGAGACAGGAGAATCGCTTGAACCTGGGAGGCGGAGGTTGCAGTGAGCCGACATTGCGCCACTGCACTCCAGCCTGGGCAACAGAGAGAGACTCAAAAAAAAAAAAGGAAGTGTTGCATAGGTGCTACTGATCATGAATATAATGGAAACACATCCCCTTGAGAGCTGTATTGGGGTATGTTTTTCACTAGATTGGATGCTTTTCATGACAAAAAGGGAGGTTTTTATCTTCATATCTACAGAAGTTAATCAGATGAAGAGACTGAATGGTTATCAAATGTGACCACTGAAAGATGGTTAAAAATGTTGGTGTGGGACTTCCAGTATTAGGAGAGAGGGGAGCAGAAGGAGGATAAGGAGAACCTCAGACTTGAGCACCATGGAATATATATTCTTTTCTGTGGAATAACTTGTGATCCACTACAGACATTCAGTTGGAGCAGATTATGAAGGGATAAATTTGCTTCTGAGCATGACATTTCTCTGATTACATTGAAAGTGCTACTTTTGAAGGGTGGCTTCAAAGACAAAGGGTTCTTTGGTTTTGCAGCTAGTGAGCTACCATTCCTGGTAAAGATGGCCTGTAAATATCAAAGGAAAAATGGCAGATATGCTACAAAACACTAGAAATGCACTTTTGCTTTCCCCTTCTTTCTCCTAACCTGCTTCCACTTCCTTAATGTATTTCCTCCACTAACAAACATACTCAAAAACTAAATTAACTGAGTAGCATAGGGCATGAAACTGCGGTTCTGACATTAAGTAGCTAAGTGAATGAGAACATATCATTCAGTTTTTGTGGATCTTATTTTCCTCTTATGTAAAATTAGGAATATCATTCTGTTGGTTCTTTAAGTAAAACAAATTTTAAAATTTAAGTAGATGATTTTGAACAAATAACTCAGTGTTGGCGAATCTTTAAAAAGAATAATATAGTGTTCTATCTGTATAATCTTTAAAATACTAATGATTTTAAGTGTCTACTCACGTGATGGGCTAGCGGTAGATATTTATGACAATGAGAGGCACACTAATTTTTCTCTAGAATTGTGAGAAAATTACAAGTGCTTCAGAAAGTTACACATTCATCTAACCAAGGTGAACCAACGTAACTCTTCAAGACAAAGGGTGAGAGTATTAAACCAGTGAACCTCCTTTCCCTCTTGAACTATAAGCCTGTGTATATGCTATCTTCATATGAAGCAATGCCTGTCACTGAATAAATTGAAATGCAGAATAGAAAACACATGTTGCAGGTTTTAAAATAGTTCCAAAAATAGAGTATTGGACTCCCTGATGCTACATATTGATTTTTCAATAGTATCACTTATTTACTCATCTAGTTTTTCTTCAGCATTGAAGATTGATTTTAATAAAAATAGGTAGCTACTAAATGCAAGGAGTCACATTAAAAACCCAACTTTCTGTTGAATTTCCTTTGGCATTTCAGTAGATATACTTAGATTGGGAAAATATATTAACAAAGACATACTTAGGTATAATGCTAGACTGAGTACCGAGTGTCATAAAAATAAATCACTTAGAGAAACAGGCCTTGTCCTCAAGAGGTGTGTGAGCTTGCTGTAGAAATAAGTAACACAAAACATTTTAAACACCAGGGCCTGTTGTGGGGTGGGGAGGGGAGATGGGAGGGATAGCATTTGGAGATATACCGAATGTTAAATGACGAGTTACTAGGTGCAGCACACCAACATGGCACATGTATACTTATGTAACTAACCTGCACGTTGTGCACATGTACCCTAAAACTTAAAGTATAATTTAAAAAAATTAAATAAAAATAAAATAAAATGTAATATAATAAAATATAATAAAAAAGAAAAAGTTGAGTATAAAAATAAAATTACAAAACTATTTTTAACATGGCATGAGAATATTATTTTCAATGAATCATGTTTGTTAAACTATTTCAATAAAAAAGTGACAAAATCCAAAAAAAACATTTTTAAACATTGTTACAACTTAGATTTTAGGTGATGTAAACTGTTCAGACCATAGTAAACACCACAAAAGTAATGAAAAGTCAATTGAGCAGTTTAAAGCAGCATAATAAAGCCCTTGCCGTAAAGTGTATGCATTCTATTAAAAAATGAGTCTGTTTTAAAAAAGAGTTTTAGATTCATGAGAGTTCCCATACAGTCCACACTCAGTTTTCCCTATTATTAACATCTTACATTAGTATTGTACATTTGGTATAATTACTGGACCAATATTTACACATTCTTTTAATTTTATTTTAGCCATTCTAAAAGGCATGTAGTGGTATTTCAATTTTTGAAAAATTTACAATTCGATTACCATTTGATGAAAAGATTTTCTTTTTGCTATTGAATTTCATTGGTGCCCCTGTTGTAAATTAGTTGACTATTATGTATGGATCAATTTCTGGATCCTCTGTTTTCACTTACTTATTTTTCTTATCCTTAAATAATTCCTTAATTACCATACCTTTATATCAGATCTAGAAATCAGGTAATGTAAGTCCTCCATTCTTCTCCTTGAAGATTGTCTTGGCTATCCTAAGTCCTTTGTATTTCCATACAAATTTTCAAATCAGGTTTTCAGTTATCTAAAAACAGTTTTCTGGGATTTTGATTTAAGCTGTATTCAATCTATTGATCAGTTTAGGAAGGATGGATATCTTAACAATACTGTCTTCCACATCATGAATATTGTATAGCTTTCTATTTCAACTGTCTTTAATTTGTCCCAGTGATGTTTTACGATTTTTGCTATGAAGGCCCTGCTTTTTTTTTTTAATAGACTATGTTTTAGAGCAGTTTTAGATTCACGGCAAAATTGAGTGGAATGTAAGAGATTCCCCAAACACCGTCTGCTCTCACACATGGAGATTCCCCCCCCCCTTTTTTTTTTTTTGACAGAGTCTCACTCTGTTGCCCAGGCTGGAGTGCAGGGGCAGGATCTCAGCTCACTGCAAGCTCTGCCTCCTGGGTTCAAGCCATTCTCCCACCTCAGCCTCCCGAATAGCTGGGACTACAGGCACCTGCCACCACGCCCGGCTAGTTTTTTGTATTTTTAGTAGAGACAGGATTTCACCATGTTAACCAGGATGGTCTTGATCTCCTGACCTCGTGATCCACCCCCTCAGCCTCCCAAAGTGCTAGGATTATAGGCGTGAGCCACCGCGCCTGGCGGAGTTTCCCCATTTTTAACATCCCCTGCCAGAGTGATACATTTATTACAATTAGTGAACCTACATTGTTGGGTATATATCATTATCACCCGTAGTCCATAGTTTACACTAAGTTTCACTCTAGATGTTATAGAGCCTATGGGTTTGGACAAACATATAATGACATGTATTCGCCAATATAGTATCATACAGAGTAGTTTCCCTGCCCTAAAAATCCTCTATGCTCTGCCTATTCATCCCTCCCCACCCCATTACCTCTGGCAACCACCGATCATTTGACTATTTCCCTAGTTTTGCCTTTTCCAGAATGTCACATAGTTGGCGGCATACAGTAAATAAGTCTTTTCAGATTGGCTTATTTCACTAAATAATATGCATTTAAGTTTCCTCCATGTCTTTTCATGGATTGATGCTCCTTTCTTTTTAGTCCTGAATAATATTCCATTGTCTGGATGTACCACAGTTCATTTATCACTCATGTACTGAAGGACATCTTGGTGCTTCCAGCTTTTGACATTTATGAATAAAGCTGGTATACATATATTTGTGCAGGTTTTTAGTGGGTTGCAAGTTTTTAACTCTTTTTGGGTAAATACCAAAGAGGACGATGCTGGATCATATGGTAGGAGTATGTTTAGTTTCGTAAGAACTACGAAACTGTCTTCCAAAGTGGCTGTATTATTTTGCATTCTCACCACCAATGAATGACAGTTCTTGTTGCTTCACATCTTCATCAGCATTTGGTATCATCAGTGTTCTGGATTTTGGCCATTCTAAAACAGGTGTGTAGTGATATCACATTGTTGTTTTAATTTGCATTTCCCTGATGATATTGGATGTAGATCTTCTTTTCATATGCATATTTGCCATCTATATATTTTCTTTGGTTAGATGTCTGAAAGTCTTTGTCCCATTTATTCATTGAGTTGTTTGTTTTCTTATTGTTGAGTTTTAAGAGTTCTTTGTATGTTTTGGATAACAGCCCTTTATAAGATGTCTTTTACAAATATTTTCTTCCAGTCTTGTTTTCATTCTCTTGACAGAGGTTTTCACAGAACGGAAATTTTTTAATGCAGTCCAGTTTATCAATTCTTTCTTTCATAGCATGCCTTTGGTATTGTATCTAAAAAATCATTGCAGCTGGATGCATTAGCTCATGCCTGTAATCCCAGCATTTTGGGAGGCTGAGGCAGGAGGATCTCTTGAGCCCAGGAGTTTGAGACCAGCCTGGGCAACATAGTGAGACCTCAACACTACTAAAAAAAAAAAAAAATAGCTGGGTGTGGTGGCGTGCCTGTAGTCCCAGCTACTTGGGAGGCTGAGGTGGGAGGATTGCTTGAGCCCAGAAGGTCAAGGTTGCAGTGAGCTATAATCATGCCACTGCATGCCAGCCTGGGTGACAGAGCACAACCCTGTCTCAAAAAACAAAAAGTATAAAAAGTCTTCTCCAAACCCAAGGTCATCTATAGTTTCTTCTATGTTATCTTCTTGGAGTTTTATGGTTTTACATTTTACATTTAAGTCTATTTTCCAGGCTATCCTTTCTGGTTCACTATTTTTTTTTTTTTTTTTTTTTTATGGAGTCTTGTTCTGTCACCAGGCTGGAGTGCAGTGGCACGATCTCAGCTCACTGCAAGCTCTGCCTCCCGGGTTCAAATGATTATCCTGCCTCAGCCTCCCGAGTACCTGGGAATATAAGCATGTGCCACCACACCCAGCTAATTTTTGCATTTTTAGTGGAGATGGGATTTCACCATGTTGGCCAGGACAGTCTCGAACTCTTGATCTTGTGATCCACCCGTCTCGGCCTCCCAAAGTGCCGGGATCACAGATGTGAGCCACCGCACCCAGCCTCTGGTTTACTGATTTATTTGTCTGTTCTTTCACCAGTATCACACTGTCTTCACTATTGTAGCTTTATGGTAAGTCTTAAAGCTGGGTAGTGTCAGTCTTCCAACTGCGTTCTTATCCTTCAATATGATATTGGCTATTTTGGGTCTTTTGCCTCTCTTTATAAGCTTTAGATCAGCTTGTCAATGTCTGTGTAATAACTTGCTGGAATTTTGATTGGTATTGCATTGATCAACTTAGGAAGATCTGACATTTTGACAATATTGAGTCTTCCTATCCTTGCACATGGAATATCTCTCCATTTATTAAGTTCTTTGATTTCTTTCATCAGTTTTTAGTTTTCCTCATATAGATCTCATACATATTTTGTTAGATTTATACGTAAGTGTTTCATTCTAAGTATTTTATTGAGTGCTAATGTAAATAGTATTAGGGTTTTTTGTTTTGTTTTCTTTAGAGGGGAAGTCTCACTATGTTGCCCAGGCTGGACCCTAACTCCCAGGCTCAAGCAATCCTCCCACCTCAGCCTCCCAAGCACTGGGACTACAGGCATGAACCATGATGTCTAGCTATAAATGATATTGTCTTAAATGTCAAAATCCACTTATTCATTGCTGGCATATAGGAAAGTGATTGACTTTCGTATTTTAACCTTGTATCCTGCAACCTTGCTATAAATGCTTATTAGTTCCAGGAGATTTTTGTAGATTCTTTTGGATTTTCTACATAGACAATCATGTCATCTGCAAACAAAGACAGTTTTATTCCACCTCAATCTGTATAAGGTTGTGCATTTATTGTTTTTTGTGGGTACATAGAAGGTATATATATTTATGGGGTATATGAGATGTTTTGATACGAGCATGTAATGCATAATAGCCACATTATGTAACATGGGGTATCCATCCCCTCAATCATTTATCCTTTATGTTACAAACAATTCTATTATACTCTTATAGTTATTTTTAAATGTACAATTAAATTATTATTGACTCTAGTAGCCCTGTTGTGCTATCAAATAGTAGGTCTTATTCATTCTAATTATTTTTTTGTACCCATTAACTATCCTTATTTTCCCCCACCTACTCCACTACTCTTCCCAGCCTCTAGTAACTATCCTATTATCTCCATGAGTTCAATTATTTTGAGTTTTAGATTTACAAATAAG
Source organism: Pongo abelii (assembly GCF_028885655.2). Taxonomy (NCBI): domain Eukaryota; kingdom Metazoa; phylum Chordata; class Mammalia; order Primates; family Hominidae; genus Pongo; species Pongo abelii. The sequence continues at coordinate 124,079,787 of NC_071993.2, read as the reverse complement.
TGAGAGCATGTGATGTTTGTCTTTCTGTGCCTAGCTTATTTCATTTAACATGACTTCCAGTTCCATCATTGTTGTTGCAAATGACAGGATCTCATTCTTTTTTATGGCTGAAGAGTACTCCATTGTGTATAAGTACCACATTTTCTTTATCCATTCATCTGTTGATGGAACACTTACATTGCTTCCAAATCTTGGCTATTGTGAACAGTGCTGCAACAAACATGAGAGTGCAGATATCATTTTAATATACTGATTTTCTTTCTTTTGGGTCTATACCCAGCAGTGGGATTGCTGGATCATATGGTAGCTCTTTTTTTAGTTTTTTGAGGAAACACCAAACTGTTCTCCATAGTGGTTTTACTAATTTACATCCCCCAGCAGTGTATGAGGGTTCCCTTTTCTTCACATCCTTGTCAGCATTTGTTACTGCTCCCTTTTGGATAGAAGCCATTTTAACTGTGGTAAGATGAAATCTTATTGTAGTTTTGATTTGCATGTCTCTGATGATCAATGATGTTGAGCACCTTTTCATATGCCTATTTGACATTTGTATTTCTTCTTCTGAGAAATGTCAATTCAAGTCTTTTGCCTTTTTTTTTTTTCTTTCTTTTGAGACGGAGTTTCACTCTTGTTGCCCAGGCTGGAGTGCAGTGGTGCAATCTCGGCTCACCAGAACCTCCACCTCCCAGGTTCAAGCGATTCTCCTGCCTCAGCCTCCTGAGTAGCTGGGATTACAGGCATGTGCTACCATGCCCAGCTAATTTTTATATTTTTAGTAGAGACGGGGTTTCTCCATGTTGGTCAGTCTGGTCTCGAACTCCTGACCTTGAGGCCTACCTCAGCCTCCCAAAGTTCTGGGATTACAGACATGAGCCACCATGCCCGGCCATTTTTGTCCATTTTAAAATCATATTATTAGATTTTTTTCCTATAGAGTTGTTTGAGCTCCTTACATATTCTGGTTATTAATCCCTGTCAGATGGGTAGTTTGCAAATATTTTCTCCCATTCTGTGAGTTGTCTCTTCACTTTGTTAATTGTTTCCTTTGCTGTGCAAAAGCTTTTTGTGATTCCATTTGTTTATTTTTGCTTTGGTTGCCTGCGTTTATAGGATATTACTCAAGAAATTTTTGCTCAGACCAGTGTCCTAGAGAGTTTCCCCAATGTTTCTTTTGTCAGTTTCATAGTTTAAGGTCTTAGATTTAACTCTTTAATCCATTTTGATTTGATTTTTGTGTCTGGAGAGAGATAAGGGTCTAGTTTCATTCTTCTGCATATGGATATCCAGTTATCCCAATACCATTTATTGAAGAGATTGTCTTTTCCCCAGTGTATGTTCTTGGCACGTTTGTTGAAAATGAGTTCACTGTAGGTGTGTGGATTTGTTTCTGGGTTCTCTATCCTGTACCAATGGTCTATTTATTTGTTGTTGTTTTTTTGCCAGGACCATGCTGTTTTGGTTACTATAGCCCTGTAGTATAATTAGAAGTCAGATAATGTGATTCCTCCAGTTTTGTTCTTCTAGCTTAGGATAGCTTTGGCTATTCTGGATCTTTTGTGGTTCCACATAAATTTGAGGATTTTTTTCTATTTCTGTGAAGAATGTCATTGGTATTCTGAGAGGGATTGTATTGAATCCATTGCTTTGGGTAGTATGGACATTTTAACAATATTGATTCTTCTAATTCATGAATATGGAATATCTTTCCATTTTCTGTGTCCTCTTCAATTTATTTCACCAATGTTTATGGTTTATATTATAGAGATCTTTCACTTCTTTGGTTAAATCCTAGATATTTAATTTTATTTGTGGCTATTGTATATGAGATTACTTTTTTATTTCTCTTAAAGATTGTTTGCTGACGGCATAAAAAATGCCAGTGATATTTGTATGTTAATTTTTTTTTTTTTTTTTGGAGATGTAGTCTTGCTCTGTTGCCCAGGCTAGAGTTCAGTGGTGCACTCTCAGCTCACTGCAACCTCCACCTCCCAGGTTCAAGCGATTCTCCTGCCTCAGCCTCCTGAGTAACTGGGATTAGAGGCATGTGCCACCACACCTGACTAATTTTTGTATTTTAGTAGAGATGGGGTTTCACCTTGTTGGCCAGGCTGTTCTTGAACTCCTGACCTCAGGTTACCCACCTGCCTTGGCCCCCCAGAGTGCTGGGATTACAGGCATGAGCCACTGTGCCTGGCCATCTGTTGATTTTGTATCCTGCAACTTTAGTGAATTTATTTACCAAAAAACTATTAGAACTGATAGAGTCTTTAGGTTTCTCCAAATATAAGATTACAGCATCTGCAAACAAGGAAAATTTGACTTCTTCCTTTCCAGTTTGGATGCCCTTTGTTTCTTTCTCTAATCTAATTGCTGTAGCTAGGACTTTCGGTACTATGTTCAATAATAGTGGTGAAAGTGGGAATCCTTGTTGTGTTCCAGATCTTAGAAGAAAGGCTTTCATTTTTTTCCCCATTCAGTATGATACCAGCTGTGAGTCATATGAAAGTCATATATGGCTTTTATTATGTTGAGGTATGTTCCTTCTATACCCGGTTTTTCAGAGTTTTTCTCATGAAGGGATGTTGAATTTCATCAAATGCTTTTTCAGCATCAATTGAAATGATCATATGGTTTTTGTCATTCATTCTGTGATATGATGTATCACATTGATTGACTTGTATATTTTGAACTATCATTGCATCCCAGGAATAAATCCCACTTGGTCATGATGAATGATCTTATTAAACCAAATTGTTGAATTTGGTTTGCTAGTATTTTGTTGAGGATTTTTCATCAATAGTCATCAGAAACATTGGCCTGTAGTTTCCTTTTTTTTTGATGTGCCTTTGTCTGGTTTCAATATCAGGGTAATACTGGCCTCATAGAATGAGTTTGGAAGTATTCCCTCCTCTATTTTCTGGAGTCCTTTGACTAGGATTGATATTAGTTCTTCTGTAAGTGTTTTGTAGAATTCAGCAGTGAAGCCAACAGGTCCCAGGCTTTTCTTTACTGGGAGACCTTTTATTACAGTTTCGATCTTGTTACTTGTTATTTGGTCTGTTCAGGTTTTGGATTACTTCATGATTCAGTCTTGGTAGATTGTATGTGTCTAGGAATTTGTCCATTTCTTCTAGATTTTCCAATTTACTGGCATATAGTTGCTCATAGTATCCACTAATGATCCTTTGAATTTCTGTGGTATCAGTTGTAATGTCTCCTTTTTCATTCTGATTTTGTTTATTTAGATCTTCTCTCATTTTTTCTTAGTCTGGCTAAAGGTTTGTCAATTTGGTTTAAGTTAAAAAAAAACTTTTTATTTCATCAATCTTTTGTATTTTTTTCATTTCAGTTCCATTTATGTCTGCTCTGGTTTTTATTACTTCTTTTCTTCTACTAATTTTGGGTTTGGTTTGCTCTGGCTTTTCTAGTTCTTTAAGATGCATCATTACATTATTTGAAATTTTTCTTCTTTTTTGATGTAGGCAGGCACTTACAGCTATAAATTTCCCTCTTGGAAATGCTTTTGCTCTGTCCCATAGGTTTTGGTATGTTCTGTTTCCATTGTTATTTGTTTTGAGAAATTTTTCAATTTCCTTCTTAATTTCTTCATTGACCCACTGGTCATTCAGGAGCATATTGTTTAATTTACATGTATTTGTATAGTTTCCAAAATTCCTCTTGTTACTGATTTTTAGTCTTATTCCATTGTGGTCAGAGAAGATGCTTGACATTAGTTCAGCTTTTTAATGTTTTAAGACTTGTTTTGTGATCTAACATATGGTCTATCTTTGAGAATGATCCATGTGCTGAGGAAAAGAATGTGTATTCTGCAGCTGACTGATGAAACGTTCTGTAAATATCCAGTAGGTCTACAGTGCAGATTAAGTCTGATGTTTCTTTATAGGTTTTCTGTCTGTTAGATCTGTCCAGTGCTGAAAGTGGAGTGTTGAAGTCTCCAGCTATTATTGTACTGGGGCCTATCTCTCACTTTAGCTCTAATAATATTGGCTTTATGTATCAATGTTGGGTGCATGTTTATTTAAAATTGTTATATGGCCGGGTGCAGTGGCTCATGTCTGTAATCCCATCACTTTAGGAGGCTGAGGCGGGCAGATCACAAGATCAGGAGATTGAGACCATCCTGGCTAACACAGTGAAACCCCGTCTCTACTAAAAATATAAAAAATTAGCTGGGCATGGTGGTGGGTGCCTGTAGTCCCAGCTACTCAGGAGGCTGAGGCAGGAGAATGGCGTGAACCCAGGAGGCGGAGGTTGCAGTGAGCCGAGATCGCGCCACTGCACTCCAGCCTGGGCTACAGAGTGAGACTCAGTCTCAAAAAAAAAAAAAAAAAAATTGTTATATCTTCTTGCTGAGTTGACCCCTTTATCATTCTATAGTGACCTTCTTTGTCTGTTCTTACAATTTTTGTCTTGAAATCTATTTTGCATGATGTAAATATAGCTACTTCTGCTCCTTTTTGGTTTCCATTTGGATGGAATTTTTTTTTATCCCTTTATTTTCAGTCTATGTGTGTCTTTATGGATGAAGTTTGTTTCTTGTAGGCAACAGATCATTGGGTCTTGTTTTCTTATCCATTTAGCCACTCTATGTCTTTTGATTGGAGAGTCTAATCCATTTATATTCACTGTTACTATTGATAAGTAAATATTTACTCCTGCCATTTTGTTACTTGTTTTCTGGTTGTTTTGTGGTCTTCTCTTCCTTCATTCTTTACTTCCTTTCTTCCTTTTAGTGAAGGTGGTTTTGTCTGGTGATACGATTTAGTGTCTTGCTTCTTACATATTTTGTGTATCTGTTGTATGGTTTTTGGTTTGAAGTTGCCATGAGGCTTGCAAATACTGTCTTAATACCCATTGTTTTAAGCTGATAACAACTTAACCCTGTTTGCATAAATAAACAATAGAAGAAACAAGCAAAAAGAAACTATAGACTCTATCCCCCTCTTTTTAACTTTTTGCTCTTTCTATTTATATGTTATTGTACTGTCTATGTCTTAAAAATGTGTAGTTATTATTTTTGATTTGTTCATCATTTAGTCTTTTTACTAGAAATAAGGGTAGTTTATACACCACAGTTACAGTGTTATAATATTCTGTTTTTCTGTGTACTTATTATTAGCAGTGAGTGTCATACCTTCAGAGGATTTCTTATTGCTCATTAACATACTTTTCTTTCTGACTGAAGTATTCCCTTTAGAATTTCTTGTAGGGCAGGTCTGGTGTTGACAAAATGCCTCAGCCTTTGTTTGTCTGGGAAAGCTTATTTGTCCATCACATTTGAAGGATATTTTTACTGGATATACTATTCTCAGGTAAAACTTTTTTTTCTTCAGCAATTTAAATATGTCACTCTCTCCTGACCTGTAAGGTTTCCACCAAAAAGTGCTACTAGGCATATTGGAGCTCCATTGTATGTTATTTGTTTCTCTTCTCTTGCTTTTAGGATCCTTTATTTGTCCTTGACCTTTGGGAGTTTGATTATTAAATGCCTTGAGGTAGTCTTCTTTAGGTTAAATCTGCTTGGTGTTCTATAACCTTCTCGTACTTGGATATTGATATCTTTCTCTAGGTTTGGGAAGTCCTCTATTATTATCCCTTTGAATAAATTTTCTACCCCATATTTTTCTCTACCTTTTCTTTAAGACCTGTAACTCTTAGATTTGCCCTTTTGAGGCTATTTTCTAGATTCTGTACATGTGTTTTATTGTTTTTTATTCTTTTTCCTTTTATCTCCTCTGACCAAGTATTTTCAAATAGCCTGTCTTCAAGTTCACTAATTCTTTCTTCTGCTTGATCAATTCTGCTACTAAAAGACTGATGCATTTTTCAGAATGCCAATTGTATTTTTCAGCTCCAGGATTTCTGCTTGATTCTTTCTAATTATTTCAATCACTTTGTTAAATTGGTCTGATAGTATTCTGAATTCCTTCTCTGTGTTATCTTGAATTTCTCTGAGTTTCCTCAAAACAGCTATTTTGAATTCTGTGTCTGAAAGGCAATATATCTGTTTTTCTAGAATTGGTCCCTGGTGCCTTATTTAGTTCATGTGATGTCATGTTTCCCTGGATGGTCTTTATACTTGCAGATATTTGTCTGTGTCTGGGCATTGAACAGTTAGGTATTTATTGTAGTCTTCTCAGTCTGGGCTTGTTTATACCCGTCCTTCTTGGGAAAGGTTTCCAGATATTCAAAAGGACTTGGGTGTTGTGATCTAACCTGTATCTGCTTTAGGGGGCACACAAAGCCCAACAATGCTGTAGTTCTCACACATTCATAGAGGTACCACCTTATTGGTTGTATTATGTCATTCTCACATTGCTATAAATACCTGAGACTAGGTAATTTAAAAAGAAAAGGGTCGGGCATGGTGGCTCATGCCTGTAATCCCAGCACTTTGGGAGGCCAAGGTGGGCAGATCATGAGGTCAAGAGATCAAGACCATTCTGGCCAACATGGTGAAACCCCGTCTCTACTAAAAATACAAAAATTAGCCAGGCGTGGTGGCACGTGCCTGTAGGCCCAGATACTTGGGAGGCTGAGACAGGAGAATCAGTTGAACTTGGGAGGCGGAGGTTGCAGTGAGCCAAGATGACACCATTGCACTCCAGCCTGGCGACAGAGTGAGACAAAAAAAAAAAAAAAAAGAAAGAAAGAGAGAGAGAGAGAAAGAAAGAAAGAAAGAGAGAGAGAGAGAGAGAGAGAAAGAAAGAAAGAAAGAAAGAAAGAAAGAAAGAAGGGTTTAGCTGGCTCATGGTTTCACAGGTTATACAGGAAGCATGATGCTGGTATCTGCTCAGTTTCTGGGGAGGCCTCAGGAAACTTGCAATCATGGCGGAAAGCGATGGGGGAGCCAGCACTTCAGAAGGCTGGAGCAGGAGCAAGAAGGTGGAGGGAGGTGCCACATACTTTTAAATGACCAGAGCTCATGAGAACTCACTTATTATCCTGAGGACAGCATCAAGGGGATGGTGCTAAACCTTTCATGAAAAACTGCCCCCATGATTCAATCACCTCCCACCAGGCCCCACCTCCAACATTCAGCATTCCAATTGAACATGAGATTTGGGTGAGGACATGGATCCAAACCATATCATTCTGCCCCAGCCCTTCCCAAATCTCATGTACTTCTCACATTGCAAAATACAATCATGCCTTCTCAACAATCCCCAAGGTCATAACTCATTCCAGCATTAACTCAAAAGTCAAAAGCCCAAAGTCTCCTCTGAGACAAGGGAAGTCCCTTCCCCATATGAGCCTGTAAAATCAGAAACAAGTTAGTTTCTTCCAAGATACAATGGAGGTATAAACATTAGGTAAATATTCCCTTTCCAAAAGGGAGGCATTGGCCATAAAAAAGGAGCTACAGGCCCCATGCAAGTCTGAAACCCAGCAGGGCAGTCATTAAGTCTTAAAGTTCCAAAATAATCTCCTTTGACTCCATGTCCCACATCCAGGGCACACTGATATAAGAGGTAGACTCCCAAGGCCTTGGGCAGCTCCCCCGTGGCTTTGCAGAGTTTTGGCCTTGGTGGCTGCTCTCATGGGCTGGCATTGAGTACTGGTGGATTTTCCAGGTTGAGTGTGCAAGCTGCTGGTGGGTTTGCCATTCTGAGGTCTGGAGGGCAGTGGTCCTCTTCTCACAGCTCCATCAGGCAGTGCCTCAGTGGGGGCTCTGCATTCCAATCCCTTGTTTCCCCTCTTCATTGCCTTAGTAGAGGGTCTCCATGAGGGCTCCACCCCTGCAGCAGTCTTCTGCTTAGATACCCAGGCTTTTTCATGCATCTTCTGAAATCTAGGCAGAGGCTCCCAAGCCTCAACTTTTGCATTCTGTGCACCTGCAGGCTTAACACCACGTGTGAACTGCCAAGGCTTGCAGCTTTCACCCTCTAAAGCAGCGGCCCTCTAAAGCAGTGGCCCTCTAAAGCAGTGGCCCAAGTTGCACCTGGGCCCCTTTGAGCCATGGGTGGAACTGGAGAGCAGGATGTAGGGAGCCATATTTTGAGGCTGTGCCAGGGCAGTGGAGCACTGGGCCTGGCCCAGGAAATCATTCAGTCATCCTAGGCCTCTGTGCCTGTGATGGGAGACGCTGCCACAAAGGTCTCTGAAATGCCTTTGAGGCCTTTTCTCCATTGTCTTGGCTACTAGCACTTGGCTCCTTTTTACTTATACAAATTTCTACAGACTGCAGGAATTCCTCCCCTGAAAGTGGGCTTTTATTTACTACTACATGGCCAGGCTGCAAATTTTCCAAACTTTTATGCTCTGCTTCCCCTTTAAATATAAGTTCCAACTTTAGGTCATTTCTTTCCTCACACATATGAACATAGGCTATTAGAAGCAGCCTGGTCACATCTTGAATACTTTTCTGCTTAGAAATTTCTTTTACCATATACCCTAAATCATCACTCTCAAGTTCAAAGTTCCACAGATCCACAGGGCGGGGGCACAATGTGGCCAGGTTCTTTGCTAAGGCCTAACAAAAAATGACCTTTGCTCCAGTTCCTAATAAGTTCCTCATTTTAATCTGAGGCCTCCTCAGCCTGGATTTCACTGTCTGTATCACTATCAGCATTTTGGCCATGACCATTCAACAAGTCTCTAGGAAGTTGCAAACATTCCCTCATCTTCCTGTCTTCTTCTGAACCCTCCAAACTCTTCCAAACTCTGCACATTACCCAGTTCCAAAGTCGCTTCCACATTTTCAGTTATCTTTATAGCAATGCCCCACCTCTTGGTACCAACTTCCTATATTAGTCTATTTTCATATTGCTATAAAGAAATGCCTGGGCCAGGTGCATTGGCTCATGCCTGTAATCCCAGCACTTTGGGAGACCTAGGCAGATGGATCACTTGAGGTCAGGAGATTGACACCAGCCTGACCAACATGGTGAAACCCTGTCTCTACTAAAAATACAAAATTAGCTGGGCGTAGTGGTGCACACCTGTAATCCCAGCTACTTGGGAGGCTGAGGCAGGAGAATTGCTTGAATTCGGGAGAAGGAGGTTTCAGTGAGCTGAGATCGTGCCATTGAATTCCAGCCTGGGCAACAAGAGTGAAACACTGTCTCAAAAAAAAAGAGAAGTCCATCTGGATTTCTGTTGTACTGTGGCTGAGCTGGTATTGAAATCACAAGACTCAGTTCTTCCCACTCTTTCTGCTCCTTTCCAAAGGCAGAGGAGCCAATTCCCATGACCACTACCACCACAGGCCCACAGGGAGTATGCCAGACTACTGTCAATGTTCCCTGAGGCTGAAGGGCTCTTCAGTCAGCTTGTGGTGAGTGATTCCTGTCCTGGGACTCAAACTTTAGGGCAGTGGGCTCCTCTGTGACCTAGGTCAGTTTCAGTAATGCCATCCAAAAGCCAAGACCTGGAATCAGGGACCCCAGGAGCCCACTTGGTGCTCTACCTCGCTGTGGCTGAGCTGATATCTAAGGTGCAAGACACAGTCCCCTTAAGTTTTCCCTCTGCTTTTCTCAAGTTGAAGGAGTCTCACCCTTAGCCACCACAGCTGGGAATGTGCTGAGTTTCATCTGAAGCCAGCACATCTCAGAGTCTCACCCAAGGCCCTCGACATAGTATCTGGGTATTGCTGCTGGTTATTCAGGGCCCAAGGGCTCTTCAGTAAGCAGGTGATGGATCTAGCTAGGACTGCATCCTTTCCTTCAAGGCAGCAGGTTCCCTTTTGGCCTAGGGTTTGTCTAGAAATGTCATCTGGGAGCTAGGGCCTGGAAAGGTGGCCTCATGACTTTTATGGGAGCCACAACCTACTGTGGCTGAGCTGGTATCCAAGATGCAAGACAAAGTTCTCCCCACTTTTCCTTCTGCTCTCCTCTCCTCAAGCGGCGGGAAGGGGTCTCTTTTGGAGCCTTGAGATGTGCAGCCTGGGGTTAGGGGAAGGGTGATGCTGACACTCCCTTAGCTGCCCCGGCTGGTGTCTCAGTAGGTTGTGTGTCCCTCAACCCCTACCGCCAGTTCAGTATCTCTGGGCCCAGTTCAGCACTAGGACTCACCTAGGAGTTGCTGCCTTTGTGGCCTTAGATTGCCTTTCAAGTTTACTTAGGATCCCAGAGCACTTTAGCCCATAGTGGCGAAGCTTGCAGGAACTCAAATTCGGACTACTGGGATCGGCAATTCTCCTCTGCCCAGGGCTGGCTTTAATGCTCCCTCCATGGGTGAGCATCAGCTGAGTTTGGTTTGATTTGTTTTCTGCTATAAGGCAGTACTGGGTCAATCCCTCTCCATGGGACACAGAAACACTCTCTGCACCACACCTCTGCTGCCAGGGGATGGGTGAGGGGTGGCATTAGTGATTCAAGACTGTTTTTCCTACCTCTCCAGTGCCTCTTTTAGTGATATGAAGTTAAAACCAGGTCCTGTGAGTTCTCACCTGATTTTTGGTTCTTATGAAAATGTTTTTGTGTGTAGACAGTTGTTAAATTGGTGTCCTTGCAGGGGCAACAATCAGTGGAGTCTTCTCTTCTGCTATCTTACTCCACCCCAGAGTCCCAGGTCTTGCATTTTTTGATGATACTGTAAATTGTATGATTTTTCCCAAAATTTTATTAAGTTTTCAAGTGTACAGAAAAGTTGAAAGAATTGTACAGTGAATAACCATCTATATGCCTATTGGATTCTACAATTAACATTTTTCTTTGTCTGTTTTATTACATATGCATTCATCTACTCCTGTATTCATCCATCAATCCATCTCATTTTAAAAATGTATTTCAAAGCAAGTTGAAGACTTCAGTGTATTTTAACTTAACTACTTCAGCATGTGTAGCTCAACTATAGTTCAATATTTGCTGATGATCCTTTTTTTTCTTTAAGGTAAAATTTACATGTAGGCCAGGCGCGGTGGCTCACACCTGTAATCCCAGCACTTTGGGAGGCCAAGGCAGGCAGATCTCCAGGTCAGGAGATCAAGACCATCCTGGCTAACACGGTGAAACCCCTTCTCTACTAAAAATTCAAAAAATTAGCCGGGCGTGGTGGCAGGCGCCTGTAGTCCCAGCTACTCGGGAGGCTGAGGCAGGAGAATGGCGTGAACCTGGGAGGCGGAGTTTGCAGTGAGCCGAGATCGCACTACTGCACTCCATCCTGTGCGACAGAACAAGACTCCATCTCAAAAAAAAAAAAAAAAAAGAAAAGTTTTGACAAGTGTATACATCTGTACAACCTAAACCTCTATCAAGATATTGAACACTAACAACCCCAGAAAATTGCTTCATGCTCTTTTTCAGTCAATCCCTGACTCAGTCCTTCAGAGGCAACTCTGTTCAGAAATGCTTTTACTATAGATTAGTTTTGTCTATTCTAGAATTTTGTAAAATGGAACGTGTACTCTTGTGTAAGGCCTCTTTCATTCAGCATCATTTTTTAAAAAAATTCATTCAGAGTGCCTGACCACAGCAATGACCAGCCCTCATTAGGGCCCCGGATGATTTTTGGTCTAATAATGCATGCCAGCATTGATGTTTTTTGGTATGAACAGGAAGAATTATGCAGCAGGCTTTATTTTAAATGCCAATTCACATTACTCTGTTCAAGCTGAGTTGAGATGTTGAACTGATTTACTATAGACTTTGTAAAAATGGCTCCAGAAGAGTAACAAACTGAAATCTTTGAGAGCACACAGGTTGGAAATATGTATATAACTGCACAAGGTGTCAGTTCTGCTCTGCAGTGCAGTTTTAGTCAGTTTTAGTTGCATAGGTTTCCATTGTATTTATAGTCTGTTTATGCTAAATCTAGCCAAAGATGAGCACTGTCCACCACTGAAATGGCCTCTGCCACTTTGAATTCTGTTCTAATTTTGTGGCCAGAATGTGGTGATCAAAACGTTCAATCTTTTTACAGTGGCATAGGAAGATGGCAAAAATTTCCCAAAGTGCAATAGATTTTCAAGTGTATTCTGCCTTGTTCTAAAACTTTAAGTAGGTGTACTTGACAGGATTGAGGTCATTTGTTATGGTGCCGTTTCAATTAGTCTAGGTGTATGCCCTTGTACATTTTGCCCATAACTTTTTACAAAGTACTTCTTTTATTGCACATTCAGAGAATTTCATATATATATGTCTGGTATGCATGTCCTTAAACTTCCAATCTTATTTTGTGTCTTGGAGACTGTTGAATGCAGCTCATCTAGGAAGGGGATGGGACTAGATTCTAAAATTTATTTGGGACCATGGGAATGATAGTTGAGGAGAAAACTATTTGCACATGACAGATTTCTAGATATGTTTTGCTGCTAGTTTTATATAATATTTATTGTACATTTTGACAAAGACTTATTTTTCTAAGCCTAAAAGTGATTCTTTGAAAGTTTAAAGTCTGGGCGCGGTGGCTCACGCCTGTAATCCTAGCACTTTGGGAGGCCTAGGCGGGTGGATCACGAGGTCAGGAGATCCAGACCATCCTGGCTAACACGGTGAAACCTCATCTCTACTAAAAATACAAAAAATTAGCCAGGCATGGTGGTGGGTGCCTGTAGTCCCAGCTACTCGGGAGGCTGAGGCAGGAGAATGGCATGAACCTGGAAGGCGGAGCTTGCAGTGAGCCGAGATCACACCACTGCACTCCAGCCTGGGCGACAGAGCGAGACTCTGTCTCAAAAAAAAAAAAAAAGAAAGTTTAAAGAAACTTGACCAAAAGACAGTATAAAAACACTGGAACTTGAATGTTGAATGTCACCATATGTGTGAAATTATATATTTTGGGGTAGTGTGAGCTTTTAATGTTGTCATATTAAATTTTTAAGTCAAATTAAGCAGACCCGGCATTGGCAGTGTAGCCATAACTTTCTGATGTCAGTAAAAACAAAATTGGAGACTTGAAATTAAATCATGCCGAAGTTTTAATACACTTGCATTTATTTATTTATTTATTTTAGACAGGAGTTTTGCTCTGTCACCTAGGCTGGAGTGCAGGAATGCAATCTTGGCTCACTGCAACCTTCCCTTCCCTTCAAGTGATTCTCCTGCCTCAGCCTCCCAAGTAGCTGGGATTACAGGCACCGGCCACCATGCCTGGCTAATTTTTGTATTTTTAGTAGAGATGAAGTTTCACCATGTTGGCCAGGCTGGTCTCGAACTCCTGACCTTAAGTGATCCTCCTGCCTCGGCCTCCCAAAGTGCTGAGATTATAGGCATGAGCTATCGTGCCCGGCCTACACTTGTTTTAAGATATTGATGAAACACTTCAAAACACTGAATACGAAGTGTCTAGATTCTCAGATGTTTGTTGTGTGAGTTGCAATATTTTCAACTAATAAATAAGATTTCAAAAATAGTGTAAGGATTTAAACTTGCTGAATGTAAAGATTGAACCTCAAGTCACTGTAGCTTTAGTAATTGTTTATTGTATTGGTTTAGATATTAGCACTGCATGTACTGTGCATATTCTGATTTTATTAAAATAAAAAGTTGAACTGCGCAGTCTCAAAAAACATTCATTCAAAGTGTTGTATGTGTAAGTAGTTTATTCCTTTTATTTTTGATTAGTATTTTATTGGATGGTGTATCATGTTAGAGATTCAGGCAGGAGTTGATGTTATAGTCATGAGTCCAAGATCTAGAAGGCAGGCCAATAGGTTGGAAACTCAAGCAGGAGTTAATGCTATAGTGTTGTGGCAGAAATTCTCAGAGGGATCTGGTTTTGCTCTTAAGGCCTTACTGGATTGAATGAGGTTCTACCTACATTATGGAGGGTAATCCGCTTTACTTTAACTGATTATAGATGTAAATCACACTTACAAAATACCTTCACAGCAATAAAGTGATTAAATAACCGGGTCCTATTCCCTAGCTAAGTCCTATATCATAGCCAAATTGATACATAAAACTAAAACTAACCATCACAGATGGACATACTTCCATTTGTTTATCTATTAATTTGTTGATAGACTGTTGTACTTTTTCTAGTTTTTGGTATTATAACTAAAATTACTGTGAATATTTGTCTATAAGTTCTTGTATGGATAAAATATTTTCATTTTTCTCTGGCAAATATGTAGGAATGAAACTGCTATGTCATAAGGTACATGCATATTACATTTTTATAGCAAACTGCCACTAAAATTAGATTGTGGTGATGGTTGCACATCCCTAGGAATTTACTAAAAGTGAATTATACACTTATAGTTTTATGAATGAATTTTATGGTATGAAAATTTCCAACATGCCTATACCATTTTACATTTCACTAAGAATGTATCAGAATTCTCATTAAATCTTACCATTATCAACTTTTGGTGTTGTCAGTCTTTATAATTTTGAGATGAAGTCTCACTTTGTTGCCAGGCTGGAGTGCAGTGGCATGATCTCTGCTCACTGCAACTTCCACCTCCAGGTTCAAGTGATTCTCCTGCCTCAGCCTCCCTAGTAAGGAAAGAAGGGAGGGAGGAAAGGAGGAAGGGAGGGAGGAAGGGAGGCACGTGCCACGACGCCCGGCTAATTTTTGTATTTTTAGTAGAGATGGTGTTTCACCGTGTTGGCCAGGCTGGTCTTGAACTCCTGACCTCAGGTGATCCGCCCACCTTGGCCTCCCAAAGTGCTGGGATTACAGGCGTGAGCCACCGTGACTGGCCATCATTGTGGTTTTTACTTGTATTTCCTTGATGACTGCTGCTGTTTATCCTTTCAATGCATATTGGCCATTTATATATCTTCCTTTGTGAATCTTTTGCTCATTTTTATTGGGTTTTTTTTTATTACTGAGTTGTATTATTATTGAGTAGAAGCTCTTTATATGTCTTAGATACTGGTTGTATTTTAGATATATGTCTTGCAAATATTTTCTCACTGTCTGTGGATAGTGTATTTATTTTTTAAATGATGTCATGAGCAAAACTTTTAATTTTTATAAAGTGAAATTTATCATTTTTTAAAATTTTATTGCTTTTCGTATCTTGTCTAAGAAACTTTTGCTTCCCTCAGGTTGAGAAGATGCTGTTTTGTGTTTTCTTCTAGAAACTTCATATTTTTTTCCTGTATATTTAGGTCCATGATTTTTCTTGAATTAGTTTTTTTTTTTTTAATAGGGTGGAGGTAGGAATTGAGGTTTGTTCTTTTCTTTATCGATATTCAGGCATTGTTTGTTGAAGTGACTTTCTTCTCCCCATTATTTTAGCACTTTTATTGAAAATAAGATGACTTTATAAGTGTGGGCATTTTTTTTTTTTTTGAGATGGAGTCTTGCTCTGTTGCCCAGGCTGGAGGGCAGTGATACCATCTCAGCTCACTGCAACCTCCGCCACTCAGGTTCCAAGTGATTCTCCTGCCTCAGCCTCCCGAGTAGCTGGGATTACAGGCACGTGCCACCATGCCTGGCTAATTTTTTTTTTTTTTTAAATTTTTATTAGAGACAGGGTTTCACCGTTTTGGCCATGCTGGTCTCGAACTCCTGACCTCAAGTGATTTGCCTGCCTCGGCCTCCCAAAGTGCTGGGATTACAGGCATGAGCCACCGTGCCCGGACTTCTCTCTATTTTTCTATTGACCTGTAAGTCTTTTCTTATGCCAGTTCCAGACAGTCTTGATTATTGTAGTTTAAGTCTTCAATTCCTTTTGTGTATATGAACTAAATTTATTCTTTTGTTTCAAGATTTTTTGGTTATTTTAGATCCGTTGCCTTGCCATACATTTTAGAACCAATTTTTTATTTTCTACAAAAAAGCCTGCTGGAATTTTGATTTAAATTACATCACGTCTGTAGATGAATTCGGCATTTGAACCATATTAAGTCTTCTAATCCATACCATACCAATATACTGGGCATGGTATATCTCTTTAAATATTTGTGTCTTCTTTTATGTCTCAGCAATATTTGTTTTCCTTTTCTTTTCTTTTTTTCTTTTTTTTTTTTTTTTTGAGACAAGGGCTCACTCTGTCACCTACTGTGGAGTGCAGTGGCGTGATCATAGCTCACTGTAACCTTAACCTCCTCAGGTGGTCCTCCCACCTCAGACTGCCAAGTTGCTGGGACTACAGGCATGTGCTACATGACCAGCTACTTTTCGTAGAGACAGGGTCTCACTGTGTTTCCCAGGCTGGTCTTGAACTGGCTTCAAGCAATTTTCCCACCTTGGCCTCCCAAAGCGCCGAGATTACAGGCAGGAGCCACCACACCCAGCCTGTTTTCTTTTCTTTTTTAATATATAGATATTGTACAATTTTTGTGTTAAAGCTATTAAAAAAAAAAAAATGTTGTTAAAGATAGGTGTGGTGGCTCATGCCTGTAATCCCAGCACTTTGAGAGGCCGAGGTAGGAGGATTGCCTGAGCCCAGGAGTTTGAGACCAGGCTGGGTAACACGGTGAGGCCCTGTCTCTACAAAACTTTTAAAAATTAGCTAAGCGTGGTGGCATGCATCTGTGGTCTCATCTACTCTGGAGGCTGAGTTGGGGGAATCACTTGAGCCCAGGAGGTTGAGGCTGCAGTGAGCTGTGTTTGCACCAGTGCACTCCAGGGTGACAGAGTGAGATCCAGTCTCAAAGAGAAAAAAAAAAAAGTTAAATTATTTTAGTATTTTAAGTGTTAATGTAAATGGAATCCTTTTTAGAATTTCAGTTTCTAGTCATCAGTTGCAATTTCATAGACATACAAGTAATTTTTTATATTGATCTGTATCCTGTGACTTTAGTAAGCTCATTTGTTTGTTTTAGTAGCTTTTTTGAAAATTCCTTCAGTTTTTCTATATGTATAATTATGTCACTTGTGGATAAAGACTATTTAACTTCCTTTTTAGTTTGTATGCATTTTATTTCTTTTTCTTCCTTACTGTACTGGCTAGGATGTCCAGTATGATATTCAATAAAAGTGGTGAGTACAGGCCAGGCGCAGTGGCTCACGCCTGTAATCCCAGCACTTCGGGAAGCTGAGGTGGGCGGATCACAAGGTCAGGCATTCAAGACCAGCCTGGCCAACATGGTGAAACCCCGTCTCTACTAAAAAAAAAATACAAGATTAGCTAGGCATGGTGGCATGCATCTGTAATTCCAACTACTCGGGAGGCTGAGGCAGGAGAATTGCTTGAACCCAGGAGTCAGAGGTTGCAGTGAGCCAAGATGGTGCCACTGCACTCCAGCCTGGACAACAAGCAAGACTCCGTCTCAAAAAAAAAAAAAAAAAAAAAAATGGTGAGAGCAGACATCCAGTCTTAAGGGGAGAAAAATATTTTGCTTTTTTTAAAAAAAAAAAATATATATATACCCTTTATCAGATTGAGTAGATTCCCTTCTACTTCTAGTTTGCTGATAGTTTTCATCATGAATTGATATTGAATATTTTCAAATGCTTTTTTTCTAAATCTATTGAGATGATAATATAGGTTTTTATTTTTACAATGTTAATATGGTAGATGCCAGTTGATGTGTAGCTTCTTATTCTGGAATAATTTTAGATTTACAGAAAAGCTGCAAAAATAATACAGAGTATACCTAGAATTCTTGTATACTCTTCATCCAGCCCACTGGGTATATAACCACAGTGCATTTGTCAAAACTAAGAAATTAACATTGGTATAATACTACTCTTAACCAAACTAGAGACTTGATTTGGATTTTACTCATTTTTTCACTAATGCCCTTTTTCTGTTCCAGGATCCAGTCCAGAATACTACATCAATTGTAGTCATCATGTCTGCTTAGTCCCTTCCGGTCTGTGACAGTTTTTCCGTCTTCCCATGTTTTCTATGGTCTCAGCAGTTTTGAAGATTATGGGGCAGGTATTTTGTAAAATGTCCATCAAGTTGTGTTTGTTTGTCTCTCTTTTTTATTATTATTATTAGACTGGGGTTATGGGTTTTAGGAAAAATACCACAGAAGAGAAGTGTATTTCTCATTGCATCATATCAATGTAAATTAATAAATATGACTTATCGCTATTGATGTTAACCTTGATCACTTAAAGTGCTGTCTGCTAGGATTCACCACTGTAAGGTTACTATTTTTCCTTCTTCCATCTCTTATTTTTCGAAGCAAGTGACTGAATCCAGCCTACACTCAAGGAAAGGGGAGTTATACTCCACCCCCTGGGGGGGGAATATTTACATATAATAGTTGGAATTCTAAAATAACACTTTTTTCCTTCTTCCTCATTAATTTTTTACTTATTTATTTATATCAGTATGAACTCATGGATATTTATCTAATCTTTTAGATTGTAATACTACTGTTATTTTATTATTATTATTATTATTTTGAGATGGAGTCTCGCTCTGTTGCCCAGGCTGGAGTGCAGTGGCGCGATCTCGGCTCACTGCAAGCTCCGCCTCCCAGGTTCACGCCATTCTCCTGCCTCAGCCTCTTGAGTAGCTGGGACTACAGGCGCCCGCCTCCACGCCCGGCTAATTTTTTGTATTTTTAGTAGAGACGAGGTTTCACCATGTTAGCCAGGATGGTCTCGGTCTCCTGACCTCATGATCCGCTCGCCTCGGCCTCCCAAAGTGCTGGAATTACAGACGTGAGCCACTGCGCTCGGCTTTGTTTTGTTGCTCAAATTTTTCCAATTGCAGCTGTTGAGAGCTCTTTCAGGTTAGTTCCTGAGTCCTTTTGACATGTCCTCCATCTTTTCTTCTTTTCTTTTTATGGCACTACAAGATACTCTAGGTTCATCTTGGAGACCTCCTGCCACAGCCTTAGAATCAGCCATTTCTCAAAAGAGCCCTGATTCTTTCTCTTAGAGAATGGTATTTAGAAACCAAGATCTGGGTTTTGGCTATGCTCATTGCTTATGGTTTATCACTATTTCTAGGCCTTTTCAGTGGACAAAACTAGGATATAATTACGTATATGTACATTAACCCATACATAGACATATACCTTTATGTATGTACCTATTTGTATATATTAATATCAACATGAGTTCATACTGATATCTCTCTAGCACCATAGGGTTCATTCTAGCCTTCCTTTCTTACTTATGTTAATTCTGATACAATGTTTGTTTTATTCCAATGCAACTGATATATTAAGGAATAATTTGGCCAGGTGCGATGGCTCACGCCTGTAATCCCAACACTTTGGGAGGCTGAGACAGGCAGATCACCTAAGGTCAGGAGTTCAAGATCAGGCTGGCCAACATAGTAAAACCCTGCCTCTACTAAAAATACAAAAAGTAGCCAGGCATGGTGGTACACGCCCGTAGTTCCAGCTACTCAGGAGGCTGAGTCTGGAAAATCGCTTGAACCCAGGAGGCAGAGGTTGCAGACAGCCGAGATTGCACCACTGCACTCCAGCCTGGGTGACAGAGCGAGACTCAGTCTCAAACAAACAAACAAATAAACAGACAAAAGGAATAATTTGAGCATGGTACATATTTCACATTTCTTTTGTATGATTTCATCCTTGAGGAACACGAGATGAACAGAGAAAACTGCATCCATCTGAATCAAGCCAAATTGGGATACATAAAATGCACACACAGATACACATACGCCTCAAACATCTACAACTACCTTAGTTCATCATATGTATTATCCAATAAGGTTATGTTTTGCTATTCTTTTACATTTGTGAACCTGTATAAGAATGCCATTTTTTTGCATTTTTGAACCTGTACAAGAGTGCTATTTGTTTACATTTGTGAATCTGTATAACAATGCTATTCTTTCACATTTGTGAAGCAGTGAGAGATATATATACCCCAAACACATCTAAATGTGTGGTTCAAAAATACCAAGCAGTGAATGCAAAAAGAAAGCTTTAGGTATTGAGGAGAAACTTGAAATAATGAAGCATTTATCAAAAAACAAAATAGCATAACATCTTTCAAGCATAAAGGAATCCACATTGAGGACCTTGAAAAACAATACTGGGAAAACAAAAGAAACATCTATGATGGCTTAACTTCAAATGCTATGGAGTCAATAAGAACACAGCCTGAAGAATTAGAAGAAATAGAAAGATTGTTGAGCATTTGAATTGAAAACCAGACAGGAACATTTTTTCCTACAATCAGAAAGAAATCACTGTATATGAAGACTTTCAACAGAAATTGCCACATCTTGCAGAAGTGGTTCCATTTAGTGCAGATAGTGGCTGGATTTGTGGTTTCAAACATTACTACAGGCTGGGCACAGTGGCTCACGCCTGTAATCCCAGCACTTTCGGAAGCTGAGGCAGGCAAATTACCTGAGGTTGGAAGTTCGAGACCAGCCTGACCAACATGGAGAAATCCCGTCTGTACTAAAAATACAAAATTAGTCAGGTGTGGTGGCGTATGCCTGTAATCCCAGCTACTCAGGAGGCTGAAGCAGGAGAATCGCTTGAACCTGGGAGGCAGAGGTTGTAGGGAGCCAAGATCGTGCCATGGCACTCCAGCCTGGGTGACAAGAGCAAAACTCCATCTTTAAAACAACAACAACAACAAACAAAAAACCAAAACAAACAAACAAAAAAACATTACTACAATTTCTGAAGCCTTCAGCTGTCAGCAGAGCCAGAGTCCAGCTGGGAAAGGCAAGTACAGCTGAGAAAATAGCAAAGAAGTCCAACAGTTAATTAAGAAGAAGGCCATTTATTGGATTGAAATTCTAACTTAGATGAAACAGATATCTGTTATAAATGCCTTCCTTGAAGGACCTGCAGATCAGTCAGGGGAAAAAAAAAAAATGCCTCAGGATTTAAGACTTTAAAAGTACTGTGATGTTTGAGTCCAACCACAAAACCAAGGATAATAAGCCACACCCATCCACATGTGCTGTTACAACTTTCCCATTGGATTTCAAATAACCCTTCTTCCATCACTTTACAGTAACTCAAAAGCTGTAGCCTTTATGATGCCTATGTTCACAAACTTTAGGTGTTTTAAAGCTAAAATACCACACTGATTGTAGCATTATGCATTTCTTAATCATTTCTTACATAAAACTGTGGTACTATTTTAAAATTAGGTTCCTATTTTTGTTCTAATCTTTCACTGAATAAGTTTTGAAATGCTATGCTACTAGCTTCATTTTTCCCATGAGACCTATGGTTTTTATTGTACAGTTTTGCACAGCATAATAATTTTTAAGAACACATAAGTTGTGTTGTAGCAGAACTGACTGTAACTTCTTTCTCTTATGGTGAGAAACCTGCCTCCCATTATCTACAGTTGATTTACTTATTTATTCAACCCTACCCTACATGTAGAGTAGTTTGAGAATTGCTAACCCATGCTCTAGAGACAGGTAGATTTGCCAGCTAGAAGGGTGCTGATGTGTGGTTCCTTTTGTCTTTAGCCTTACAGCATCCAGTCAAAGTACAGTTATCCAAAGTTTCTTAAGTCAGATCCTTTCCCCCATCCCTTCCCCTTTAGTAAGGTAATCTCATATATTAGTAATATGGTTCGATTTATTTGTCATTTTCTGCATTCTATCCTGGGATTTCCCTATCTTGGCTGACTTGTTATTAAATTTGCATGCAGCAAAGTCCATTTTTGGGATGCATACCTCTTTGTATTTTGACAAGTGCATTGAGTCATCTATCCAACACCCCAGTACCATACAGAATAATTCTATCACCCTAAAAATTCCCCTGTATGCCCCCTTTATATTCAACCCTTCCCTTCTTCCTTAACCCCTGGTAACTATGATCTGTTTCTTATTTTTATAGTTTTGCCTTTTCATGATGTCATATAAATTGAACCATATTGTATATAGCCTTTTGGGTCTGGATTATTAAATTTAACAGAATGCATTTAAGATCTGTATACACTGTATCCACTCAGTAGCTCATTCTTTTTAAATTGATGTATATATTCCATTTTATGGAAGATATATATATATATATATACACACACACATATTTGGAAGATATGTATATTTGTTCATTCACCTATTGAGGGACATCTTGGCTTTTTCCAGTTATTGATGATTATGAATAAAGCTGTTATAAACATTTGTATATAGGTTTTTCTGTGAACATAAGTTTTCCACTCATTTGGGTAAGCCCCAGGAGTGGAACCACCAAGTTGTATGGCAAATGTATTTCTAATTTTATAAGGAACTGCTAAGTTGTCTTTCAAAGCGGCTGTACCATTTAAAATAGCTACCAGCAATTAAAGAGAGTTACTCTTGCTCTGCATCTTTCTCAGCATTTGGGATTGTTCCTTTTTTATTTTAGCCATCCTAATAGACATATAGTATTATATCATTGTTGTTTTAACTTGCATTTCACTAGTGACAAATAATGTTGAGCATCTTTTCATGTGCTTATTTACCATTTAAAAATATTTTTCTGGGCCAGGCGCGGTGGCTCATTCCTGTAATCCCAGCATTTTGGGAGGCCCAGGTGGGCAGATCACCTGAGGTCAAGAGTTTGAGATCAGCCTGGCCAACATAGTGAAACCCTGTCTCTACTAAAAATACAAAAATTAGCTGGGCGTGGTGGCGGATGCCTGTAGCCCAGCTACTGGGGAGGCTGAGGCAGGAGAATCACTTGAACCAGGGAGGCAGAGGTTGCAGTGAGCTGAGATGGTACCACTGCACTCCAGCCTGGGACACAGAGCAAGACTCAGTCTGAAAAAATAAATAAATAAATAAACTTCTTTTGGTAAAGTATCTGTTTATATATTTTGCCAATTAATCTTTTTTACTTTTGACTTATTTTAATATTTATTTTTTTAAAATCTTATATAGTTTTTAGAGATGGGGTATTGTTCTGTTGCCCAAGCTGGAATGCAGTGGCTCACTGCAGCCTTAAACTTCTAGGCTCAAAATCCTCCAGCCTCAGCCTTCTGAAGAGCTGAAATTACAGGCACAAGCCACTATGTTGACTCTTATTGTTGGAGTTTTAACAGTACTTTAAATATTTAGGATACAAAATATTAATATGTGATTTATTTAATGTGTGATACAAAATATTAATATGTGATTTTTAAGTGTGAATTAATATGTGATTTGTAAATATTTTCCTCATCTATGGCAGGTACTGTTAATCTCTTTCATTTCTTTTATCTTTCATAAAATCTAATTTATTAATTCTTTCATTTTATTGATTATGCTTTTGGCATCGTATTTAAAAACTAATTGCCAGACTTTAGGTTACACGGTTTTTTCTCTTGTGTCTCATTTTTAAAGTTTTACTGTTTCAGGTTTTACATTTTGGTCTATTATCCATTTTGAGTTAATTTTTCTGAGGCATGTGTTGCGGCTCCTTTTTTTTTTTTAAAAAAAATGGATGTCCAGTTGATCCAGCACCAAGTTTTGAAAAGATTTTTTTTTTTCCCATTGAATTGCTTTTGTTACTTTGCAGAAAAAAAATGATTGACTATATTTGTGTGGATCAACTTTTGGGATGGTTAATGCATCTTCCTTTTGCCGATACTACATTGTCTTAATTATTGTAGCTTTATAGTTAGTCTTGGAAATCAGGTAGTGTGAGTCCTCCAACTTTGTTCTTATTCAGGATTGTTTTGGCTATTCTAGTTTTTTTGTTTTGTTTTGTTTTTTGCCTTTCCATAATACATTTTACCATCAGCTTGGATTTGGATTGGGATTGCATTGGATCTACATGTTAAATTTGGGAGAATTGACATTTTAGCAATATTGAGTTTTTTTTTTTTCTTTTTTTGAAATGGAGTCTCCCTTTGTCACCCAGGCTGGAATGCAGTGGCGCGATCTCGGCCCACTGCAAGCTCCGCCTGCCGGGTTCACGCCATTCTCCTGCCTCAGCCTCCCGAGTAGCTGGGACTACAGGGGCCCGCCACCACGCCCGGCTAATTTTTTGTAGTTTTAGTAGAGACGGGGTTTCACCGCGTTAGCCACGATGGTGTCGATCTCCTGACCTCGTGATCTGCCCGCCTCGGCCTCCCAAAGTACTGGGATTACAGGCGTGAGCCACCGTGCCCGGCCACAGACCTGTAATCTTTATTAAAAAACAAAACAAAACAAACAAACAAAAAAAAAACTGCCTTATAAATTCTGGACTTGGTGTTTTGTTAATCTTCCTCTATTAAATCCTTACAACTCTTCCTGGAGAGTAGGTATCACTAGTCTTCCTGTTCTTCAGATGAAGTTCAAAGATGCCGGAGACGTGACCAAAGGTTAGCTCGCAACTAGGGTTTGGGGAGAAGCACCTTTGAAACAATGCAGACCTGCCACTTCTCTCCTGGGCAAGGTCTAACACAGACATGAGTTCAAATAGTTCAGAGGGCAGTGAACTGGGACAAACGCTTGGCTTAACTGCCAGCCTCTGCTACCCGGGGGCTGCGTGACCTTCGGCATTCGGACTGCAGTGGCACCCTCTCTAAAGGGAAGGTCATCCCGCCACCAACCAGATGATATGCAAGGGCCCTCCAGGCCCCACCATCCACGTGCAGCAGGGTCCACGTTCTGACCACCTGGCAAACCTGGTGCGATGGGGGAAAGCTAGCCAGGGCCCTCCTTCACTCGCGGCATGGTCATTTAAGTAGCTGGGCGGCCTGATTCGATCCTTGTCTGCTCTTCAAGGTGCAAAATGTACGACCCTGGGCCCGCCCCTGTGGGCAGCTAGGTTTTGCAACCGCGCCCCCAGAGTCCACTGCGGGAAAACTAGGGAAGAAGCCCAGGCGTTCATGGCTCATTGCGTCCCGCTCTACCTCGGTGGTTCGTGGGGAGCGACCTCCGGGAAGCGTCCAAAGTGGAGTTCCCACACACGCTGCGAACCCACGGCCGGTTTTCTCTGAACCCGCGTCCTTGAGTCTGGGGGGTGGAGGCGGAGAAAAGGGTGCGGAGCGACCCCACGCAGGGCCGCCGCCCTCCCACTAGCGCGTCCTGCCGCGCCGGCCGCCACAGGCTGGCATCGCAGCTGCCGCCCCGCCCTCGTCCCTCCACCCCCTGCACGGGACTGCTGGCCCCGCCCCGCCCCGCCTGCAGGTGAAGCGGCCGCAGCCGCCGAGTAGGTGCGTGGGGATGATCTCACTCGCGCGCTCCGCGCCAGGAGGAGGAGGAGCGGGAGCGGATCCAACTTCCGGGTAGTGGAGCCGCAAGCCACCGGCATCTTGCTTTTTCTTCCCCCTCCTCCTGTGTGCCCCGCGCCGCTCCTTCTTTCCCTTTTATTCCCGGCCCCACCCGCCAAAATGAACAGCTCGGACGAAGAGAAGCAGCTGCAGCTCATCACCAGTCTGAAGGAGCAAGGTAGGCAGCACGCGGGCGCCAGGTGTGGGCAGCCGCGGCCCGTGGGCGGGGACGGCCCCAGGGCGCTGGGGCCAGGGCAGTTGGAAGCCGGGCGGGAGACGTGGCGGCCGCCGTGGTCACCGCAGTAGCTCCGTCACCCGCAGAGAAGCGTCCTCCGTGGCCGGCGCGCCTGGGAAAGCTCTGGACCGAGGATAACGCGGAGTGTCGGGGCGAGTCAGGCCCCGCAGCTCGAGACCCGCTGCCCGCCGGTTGCGTTTGCTGGCGATCGGGGGCTGGGGGAAGGGACGAGAATTCAGTGCGGACGAGGTTGCACAGTGCCACCTTCCTTGCGGGAGAAGCGGGTGGGGCAGGATATTTTGGCTGCTTTGGGCGGCTCAACTAGCTTGGCCCCACCCTTACACATTTGTTGGCGCTGGGTGGCCTGTAGGGCTGTTTCACACCCTTCCCAGCTTTTCGTTTGGGTTCGGTCTAGTTCCTCTTTCCTTGCCCAGCTGGGATTTTCAGGCCATAATTTTTTTTTAATCACTTCTCAATTGTAGCAGTTTATTAGTCAGCAAGGTCAACGTCCTGCCAGTGTTGAGCTTCCAGAATTAACAGGGTTGGCGCTGGGCGCAGGAGAGCCAGGCCGTGCTCACACATTTCTGTACTGCTTGGTAACTGGGGATTATCCTTTCATAAAGAGCTGCTTCAGTCAATCATTTTTTTCATCAGTTACTACACTTCTGAACCAAACCAGATCAACAACCAAATGCTAACCTACCACATTTAAACAATTATCATTATTACCCTGACCAAAGGGGGGTCTGCGAATGTGGGTCAAGAAAGGGAGGAACCAGCCGGGTGCGGTGGCTCACGCCTGTAATCTCAGCACTTTGGGAGGCCGACGCAGGTGGATCACCTAAGGTCGGGAGTTTGAGACCAGCCTAACCAACATGGAGAAACCCCATCTATACTAAAAATACAAAACTAGCCGGGCGTGGTGGTGCATGCCTGTAATCCCAGCTACTCGGGAGGCTGAGGCAGGAGAATCGCCAGGAGGTGGAGGTTGCGGTGAGCCAAGATGGCGCCATTGCACTCCAGCCTGGGCAACAAGAAGGAAACTCCATCTCCAAAAAAAAAAAAAATAATAATAATAATAAAGAAAGAAAGAAAGGGAGGAACCATACAGATTTAAAGGAAGTAAAAATGTGTAGGAACATGTACTTTTCTGAATGTCTTGCTGACATGACCATGTAACGGAAGGATCCCTGCTTTGTGGCAAAACCTGGTATTTAGTTCCAGCTCTTTCACTACTCTTGGCCCAGCTCACCAGCTCTGTGAACTTGGAGGAGTCTCTTTCGTTCCGTGGATCTTCTGGTCAATCAAGGCCGACCTGACTAAAGGCGAGGGCAAAACTGGAGGACTTTCTGAGGTCCTGTCCAGTACTCTTACCTGTTGTTCCGTAAAACCACAGACACCGTTGGGAAGTGCACCCGGATTCCTCTGAAGCCACACTCTGGCAAACAAATTTCAACATTACTGTTTACTGTGTGACCTTGGGGAAATTATTTAATCTCTGAAATGGACATAACACATTCTTCTGTGATATCCAGCATCTAGAAAGTGCTGGATAAATGTTAGTCTCTTTGGCCTTCGCAGCACCTTTACCTGGCATCCTAGATTAGCCTGAGGTCATAAAGTCACAAGCATCAGTGAATTTAGTGGGTGGACAGAATGCCTTTATCTGAAGTTTCTCAAGTGTTTTAGCGAGGGACTGGATTCTACTGACTGGTATTTTATATTCAATAACACCTTCCCGAACCCAAAACATTAAAACTTGATTCATATTCTAGATTTGTGGAGCTTTCATTATAGGTAATACTGTTAGTGGATATCAGATTTTCTTATGGATGGTCAGTTTTCAAATAATGATAAAAGTAAAAAATTTCCCCTTTCATTTCTTATATAATCAAGGGTCGATTAACAATGCAGATAATCTGCAAATTGTTTATATTTGATTTCGGAACACATTCTCCATTCCTATGTTTGGTTTGAGGCCAGAGAAAAAGGATTTCTAAATTTGTGGCTCTTTCTCCTATTGCATTGTATTGGCAAATAAACAAATCCTTGGTATTGGTATTTTTAGAGGATATATTTCCTTGATTAAGTGCATATGAAAGGTAATAGAACAGTTAGATATTCAAAGTTGTGTTTCTTAAAAGGTACACTTTTGGGGATAGTGAGTCCAGTTACAAAGGTGTTGGGATTTTTTTCAGCCCACAGTGTGATTTTTATACATTTCAAAACCAGGTAGTTTGCTTGTCATTGGATCACAGACTGTGGAAACAATTTACTTCAAAAGTATTCAGTTACTGTTTGACCTATAGAACTGATTGGGAAGCTAGGGATTTGGAAGAACAGGTAACTGGGTCTTTGGGCATTTAACAGTACATACTATGATCAGTTTTGTAAGCTGATGGTTACATAGTTTATTTTTGAAAATAGTAATTTTTACTACCTGTTACTACCTTTTTACTCACAGTGTTAATATTCTGAGTGATAATTCCACTACCCCTATTTAATGTGAGCAAGAAGAACCACTATTTATCAAATATGTTATTTTCCCTTAACAATGCTGAGGTAAACATATTTATTCATTCCTTTAACAAATACTTATCAAGTACCACCATATGTGAGGTCCATGTGCCAGGCACTAGGGGTGTACATAGTGAACTAGACAGTGCTTGTCACCAAATTAATTGTCTAGAAGAGAAGACAGTTATTATTCAAGTTATCATATGAATAAATGTACAATTACTTTTTTATTCTAGGATGGATTCTTAGAAGAAATGGAATTGTTGGATTAGAGGGCATGGACATATACTTTTGCTAGACATTGCAAAAGTGCCCTCCAAAATGATTATCCCAGTTCAAATATCCTTCAGTAGTACCCATTTCCCCACACATTGGTCAACTCTGGCTAATAGCAATCTTTATTCATTTGATGGCCTGACAAGTTTTTGAATTTTTGCCAATCTAATGGGCAAAATGTTACCTTTTAAGATTTGCATTGCTCTGGTTATTTGTGATGTTTGAAATCTTTTTACATGGCCATTGGCCATTTAGGTTTCATCATATGGGTCCTTCCTTAGTGAGTTTTTTTAAAACTGATACATGAGACTTGTACATATTTATAGAAGACATGGGGTATTTTGTTACATGCTTAGAATGCATAATGATCAAGTCAGGGTATTTGGGGTATCCATTACCTCCAGTATTTATCATTTCTATGAGTTGAGAACATTTCAAGTCCTCTCTTCTATCTCTTTTGAAATATACAATACATTGTTGTTAACTGTAGTCACCCTACTTTGCTATCAAAATGTTAAAACTTACTCCTTGTATCTAACTATGTTTGAACCCATTAAACAATCTCTCTTCATTTTGCCCTGCCTTAGTAAGTTTTAAGTCCAAAATTTGAACCATTTCCCCAGGAGAGCGTTCAGAAAGGAGATTCCTGTCTACTCTAAACCACAAAGCTGACAGCAGCCTTCCATAATGTGAAGCCTTTAGTGGTGTTGTGAATAAGGTTGCTTTTGACAAAAGTTGTGAAATGTAATGACGGAGTCTGTCATAATATGAACAATCTCTAATTTGTACTTACCATTCCCTAAGCTCTGTGTCTTATAAATCACACCCACTTCTGAATTACTTCAAAACATTTTATGTTCCCTCCTAGTGAATGGTATAATTAGCTATATTATGTCTTTCTAGAAAGTTATATTATGTCCCTTTAAAAAAAAATAGCCAGTGTGTGATTGCTTATGTTCAAGCAGATGTTGAGGTAATGAGGTAATTCTCCTTTTGTCTTTTTTGGGGCTTTATTTTATTGGACTGATTGACATCTTTAATGCACGGAGAAATGGCAACTTTGGATACTATTTCTGAGGCATATTTCCTAGCTACTAAAGTGGATATTTCCCTTACAAAACATCATACAATTTGCTCCCCCTCCGGAATTCAGTGGGAAAATGATAGACTTAGTTCAGCATTTGTTTAAGGTGCATGATTTTCTGTATAATTCATTCAGCCCACATGCATTGAATATTCATAGCCAGGCACTGTGCTAGGCATCAGAGAGAGAGAGCTGAATAAGACCTTGCCCCTGCTGGTGAGGAGTTCCTGGTCTAGAGATAGTGCTAGGCATTTAAATTCCAGGAGGAGTGTCTGATTGTCCTAGTTTGGCCAATCTCATGTATTCAAATACTTTGGCCACGGGAGGGCAGGATACTTTAATTGGCAGCCCCTGCAAAGATTGGAGGAGTAGTCCAAAACAGAATGGGGTGCACTACCATGAGGATGCTGACCGGGCAGACACAGACAACACATGTCTGCTAAACTGTTCAGTATAGTAATGCCATGTCATTGCCAAGTTGATGAAATTTTGAAGAGAGATGGCTATTTAATAATAAGGACATACTCACATAAGAGGAAAACAACCACCACCACCCCAATAATGGGCAATTCTTGGGCTAACAGTATTTAAAATGGATTTCCTATGGTGAGGTAATTGGTTTTAAAACAATTTTAAACCTCTTTTCACCTTTAGAGTTAGTATTGTTTTCCCCAAGATTATTGAGATGATACTTAAGTTCACATGGAAATCTAGTCAAGCTTATTCTTAGAGCAAGTTAGTAATTAAAAGATGCATCCAGTATTCCCTTGGCTTCTAGGCCAGGAAATAACTGGAGTATTATTTTGACAAAACAGTCTGAAACTATTGCCTACCACAATGACCACGTCAGTTTGGGAAAACGGAAGCATTGACAATCTTGGGTGCATATGAGATCAGCCAGTAGAAAGCTGTTTGGAATTAAATGTTGCCTTGTTTTCAGGTGCAAACTTGGTTTTACATCAGTATTTTTCAAAGTGTGGTCCAAGGGCCAGCTGCATCTGAATCACCAGGTACTTATCAATAATGCATTTTCCTCTGAAAGTTAGGGAGCAGTTGCTGAAGAACAACAGTTTGGCAACCCCCCATGAGACGGACATGCAGCATGGGCTAAGGAACTATGTCTTCTAGTCAGAATTTCACTATTTCCTTAATATTATTTATTTATTTATATATTTGTTTATTTGAGACAGAGTCTCAGTCTGTCACCCAGGCTGGAGTGCAATGGCGTGGTCTCGGCTCACTGCAACCTCCGCCTCCCAGGTTCAAGCAATTCTCCCGCCTCAGCCTCCCGAGTAGCTGGGACTACAGGCATGTGCCACCACACCTGGCTAATTTTTGTATTTTTAGTAGAGACGGGGTTTCACTGTGTTGGTCAGGCTGGTCTCGAACTCCTGACCTCGTGATCCACCCGCCTAGGCCTCCCAAAGTGCTGGGATTACAGGCGTGAGCCACCGCGCCCAGCTGTGAACCTTTTTTAAAATAAATGCAAAAATAAACACATGCTCATAGAAAACAAGTGTGTAAAGTGAAAAGTACAATTAACTATTCTATCTGACCCATTGTTTCTCTATCTTTATTTCATTATCACAATCCTAAGGAAACTTTTTAGGCATTTTATGCACTGTGACTCTTTGAAGGGCCATAAGCCATTGTAATATCCAAGATCTTTTCTTTTGTCTCCTTGAGGATGAAATCACTACATTGACAATGCATGCTATGACCCCATTCCCATTTCTCAAAGTTAACTACTGTTAACCTTTTGTTTTCTTTCCTTCCAGAAATTGTGTGTTTGTATGTGCATATGTATTTATCATGTAATATGTAATTTTTTATATTAGTACCTGTAGTGTTAAATCATTAAAAATTGATTGAATAATGTTCCAATGTACAGACGTACCACATTGTATTTAATGTCCTCTGGACGGACAGTTCTATCTTTCTTTCTTTGTTTTTGCTATTACAAATAATGCTTCTGGGCTGGTTGTATTGGCTCACGTGTATAATCCCAGCACTTTGGGAGGCCGAGGTAGGAGGATACCTTGAGCCCAGGAGTTTGAGACCAGCCTGGGCAACATAGTGAGACCCCATCTCTCTAAAAAGAAAATGCTTTTGGCAGTGGATTTATGTTGGAGACATCAGTGTGAACTCATGTTTAGCTTAATACAGGTATGGATGGTTACACATATATATATGTATATATATATGTTCGTATATACATATATTTTCTTGCTCTGTCAGCTGAGAGAGCCTAGATGCACCAGTATCAATGAGCACATCTAGAGCCCAGAACTTGGCTTCTAATGCTATTCTCGAATAAAAGGAACAGGGTTCCTAGGAGAAATGGCTAATTTTAGGAAAGGGGCAGGAAATATACAAGATGAGCCTAGAGCATATTGTAGTGCAGAAACTAAGGAAATGCACCAACTGATAAGCTGACATTGATGGAGATACTGTAGTCCCCGCTTACCCATGGAGGAAGCTATGTTTCAACATCTGCAGTAGGTGCCTGAAATCATGGATAATAACAAACCCTATATATACCAAGTTTTTTCCTGTGCATACATGCCTGTGATAAAGTTTAATTTATAAATTAGGCACAATAAGAAATTAACAATAAAAACTCATAATAAAATAGAACAATTATAACAATATACCGTAATAAGAGTTATGTGAATGGGGTCTCTCTCTCTCTCAAAATATCTTGTGGTACTGTAGTCATCTATTTTCATACCGTGTTGACCATGGGTAACTGAAACCCTGAAGAGTGAAATGGTAGATAAGAGGGAAACTACTGTCTGTCAGAGACACAAGAGCCGATGGAAAGAACTTCCAATGTCCAAAGACAGAACTCTGAACAACAGAATATTGGATTATAATTCAAAGTATGAAGTAATATTCATGAGTTGATACTGATATAAATAAATGATTAAAGACAAATCTCCCATGCAGAGCAATTCCAAATAATTTATGTAGACGTTCCACCTCAAAGCGGTGTGTCTTAACTCCCTGATTCTTTTTTTTTGAGACAGAATCTCGCTCTGTCCCCCAGGCTGAAGTGCAGTGGCATGATCTCCGCTCACTGCAAGCTCCGCCTCCCGGGTTCACACCATTCTCCTGCCTCAGCCTCCAGAGTAGCTGGGACTACAGGCACCGGCCACCACACCTGACTATTTTATGTATTTTTAGTAGAGACAGTGTTTTTATGTATTTTTAGTAGAGACAGTGTTTCACCGTGTTAGCCAGGATGGTTTCGGTCTCCTGACCTTGTGATCCACCTGCCTCAGCCTCCCAAAGTGCTGGGATTACAGGCGTGAGCCATCACGCCCGGCCCTAACTCCCTGATTCTTCAATGTGGGCAGCACATAGTGAATTCCTGCCAAAGACTACAATATGGAAAAGGGGGAACCAGTAACTTTACAGTGGAGAAACCTGACAAACACTAGGTCAGCTAGATGATCAAGGCCAACATCAACAATGATAAGGCATGTTGATAGCATGATAGTGTGATGTGATGAATTGGCATTTTACCTTTGTGGTCTTCCCCTAAAAACCCATAAAGCCAGTCGACTCATGAGGAAAATATCAGCAAATCCCTATTGAGAGACGTTCTGCAAAATACCTGATCAGCACTTCTCCAAACTGTCAGGGTCATAAAAATGAGTAAAGTCTGAGAAACCGTCATAGTCAAGAGATGCCTTAAGTATTGAAGGGTAGAAAAAATAATTTTTCCCTCAAACCTTGTAAGTTCATAATTGGGACAGATACCTGTAACAAAAGACATATGAACAAGCAAGTTTATTAATGCATGCAGTGCACATCGCAAGGGAGAAAAATAAGCAGTGGCTCAACATACTGTCTTCAACAAAGAACAATACATTTAGAAAAGTGTTAGGACAAAGGAAAGCAGTTCCAGGCTTTCAAAGGCAGGAGAATGTGGGAAGGTGAGTTTATGGGGAAACTCCTGGGGTAAAGTCTACTCGCAGATTTCTCTGCCACCATCTCTGAGGTGATACGGCTTGTAAAGGAGAATGGGTATCTTGTTTTTAGGTGGGAAATGGGGAGAAGATAGACCTCTTGTCTTTGTAATTCTGTGTCCTGCTTTTAGGCAGACAGAGGGAAGGCAGATAGTTTCCTGCATCCTAATTATCTTTAGCTCAAAGGTCTTTCATATTTTGGGGAGATGGGCTGGTTTCCTTCAGTTCTCTCCTTTGAAACTTTACTTTCAGAAAGTCTCACATATTATGTGCTAGGCTGGTAGCTTTGGAGAGGTATGGTTGTGAGATAAGTGATTGGCAAAGGGGAAGAAAACCAGATTGGAACCAGCAGAAAAGAATAAAGTATATTGTCTCATATCTTATTGAGTCAGTCTCTTAGTCCTGAGACTAGGTTAGTTTAGGTAAACAGTCATGTTTTATTTCAAGAGGTGGTGTTATGGGTGATCTCTTTAATGTTAGGTTTCTATGTGGTGTAAGCATACAAATACTTAATAAGAGACATTTCTATGGTAAAAAAAGGAAAAGCAAGGTTAATGTTTAGAGCAGTCTATAAATTAGTTTCTGAGTCTGGAGAGCAGCCAGTTGAGAGGATTTATACATCTTAGGCTCAAAGTGTCTTCAGCTGGAGTGGGGCAGGCAGTTGCAATCTGACAGATTTTCCTTGTTTGTAGTTTAAATATCATAAAGGTCGATACAAAAGCTGTTGTGGTGATTTCTCTTATGTTTGTATCAAGTTGTCCAGCTTTAGCTTGCATAGCTTCAGAAAAAGCCCAATTTTAATTTCAGTGATTCCAGGTCAAAGGGTGGGAGAAAAATTGGAAATGTTAGTTTGGAGACTCACAGCCAGGTATAAGAAAAAACTAAAAGAATTTAGGATCCATTCCAGATTGCAGGTAAATAATAAAATCTCAAAAACAATGAACAGGGCTAGAATCTAGTAATGGGTGAACTATAGTTTCTGAACTATTATTTTTCTGAAAATATTTTTCCTCTCTCACACTGATTTCTACCAAAGAGAATCAGTAAGACCAGTTTATTTGTAAAATAAGTTTTTGTCTGTTATACTTGGCCTAATTATTTACATAAATGCAGCAAGAATAGTGATTGACTATGTAAGCCCTTTTAAAATCTGCTTTGCTGGAACTCTTCATGAGGAATCTCGGATTAGGCTTAAAAAAATGCCTCCTTAGGCTAAGAAGCCAAGCTTAGGACTCAACATCAGATTGTGCCTATAGTAGTCTTGGATAGATAGCTCTCTTCCCTAGATTCCTGATGTTCCTGGGCCTGTCAGGAAGGTGACATTCTTTACCCACCTATAAGGCAACCATTTGAACCATGTATTCAAGATACAAGGCCAGTATTTCCAGGGTGCCTTTATTGGCCCCATTAAACTGAGGTTCCTCTAGGGACCTCAGTTCCCGAAAACTGGTCATATCAGAAAATACAACATTCTCATCAAGCTTTGGCAATATAACCAGTGTTTTCAATTGTGTCCTATTAAAAGAAGAATGGATTCTTACTGAACTTATGCAAATGCCTATATTATCCTAAAAATAAGAATACTCATGAATAGTTTCCAAATTTTGGAGGGATCAGGTAAGGAAGAAAAGTAAATGTTTCAATTCTATTTGCAAAAGTATACTTTACCAAATTGTCTTAAGCTATAGATAGCGCAAAAGAAGAAAATGTTTTCCTAAATCTGGAAAATAAAAGAATCAGTAGTGTTTCTAACAAAAAAGTCATAAAAATCACAGTCCCTCATCATTTTAGTCCCATGTAATTAATTCTTAATTTTGCTCGATGTTAGCAATTTTAGGAGTTCAGTTTCTCCTTTAGAGTTCTGGAATTCATACCTAGTCCACTGGTATTTCCTTAAAGTTATCAGAGACCTGTACAGGTCAGAGTTCTTTTTGTTCTTCCCATATACGTCCTTGAAGACCCAATACTTTAGGATTATAATTGCTTGCAAAAAGCTTTTAGAAAGAGCATCAGAATAAAGCAGTTATAATAAATGTGGACAACAAGGCTTAAAATGGCCATGGTTAAAGATCTGATGGGAGTTCGTTATGATAATAATGCAGTTGACAAGGAAATTTGGTTGTTTGTGAGATACAACAATTTAATATAATCAGAATTATGACAGGTAGCATATTAGATTTCTGGGAATATAGTTTTGAAACACATCAATAACATTCATACAAATAATAACTCAAAGGTTAGCATTACATGTTATTTGACAATGTTTCTTATATAATTTAGCATGCAGAATAAACCTAATGGGTTTAATATGTCACTTTCAGACTTCCAGGGAGCCCTCTGGAAATCCTAAAGTTAGTTTAAGGTAAAAAAGACATCATTTTCAATTTGGTTTTGGGAAGTTTGTAAAAAAGATTCAAAACAATCAAAATAGGATCACAGGTCACTGTGAAATAATAGTCATTCTGATTGTGAAATAATATTTAATCAGAGTGATAAAGGCTTCAAAAGCAAATAGGAAGGCATATAGTTGTAGAAAAACCTTAACTCTTTAACTCAATTTTCTAAAGTAATCAAAGACCCAATAAAGACAATGTGAAGCACAGGGAATCATCTTGATGAAACACAGAATCTTCCCTTCCCCTTCCCTCTTTCCCCTTCTCTCTCTGTCTCTACAGTTGACTAAAAAGGTGAACAAAAATCTTTTATTTTCTCTTGTCAATGCTATAGGAAAATCTTGCTTTTAAAAAAGACCAAATTTTAGTTTTGTATCAGTATACTTTAGATATCAAGGCTCCATTTTAAATCTCATAATAAATTAATTCAACTTTTGTTAGTTTAACCATACAAGACTTTCTCTTGCTCTCTTTTCTCTTCCCAACTTTCTGTATCCATTTAGTTTTCTCTATATCATTTCTTCATTCATTTTTCAACCTTTAAATAACATCTACTTAGACAAAATCACCTTTCCTCAACAAAAACAGATCCTCATATCTTGCTTATAACTTTCTCACCAAAAATATATCTTATTTTACTTGTAAACTTTGCATACAGAATTGTTCCTCTTATTTCTAGTAGCCTTAATTACATATATTAATTAGAGTTTTAATCCTTAGCAATTTTGAACCAGCATTCCGTAGACTAATATCACTTTATAATATGTTAGAAATATGTGTTTCCTCAAAGTACAATTTTTAAAGCTTGCTAACAGACTCAGATATCTTTAGTTTCTTTGCAGTGAGAAGCCAAAAGTAGATAAACTTAAATTTATATTTAGCAATTAATGTTTAAACATTTTATCTTACTTGAAAATGATCTATATACTCAATGAATATTCATCATTTAATTTAATTTCACAAAACTCTAAGGATATGGTAACCAAAGAGATTTCGAAACCTTTGTAAGCAAACATATTATAAAATTCGTTATTTAAAAATACCTGTATAAACTCTTACCCTGCTATATCTGTTTAATTCACTCATTTTAATAAATATGCTTGGAAAATTTTATGGGACAGATAAAGCTAGGCATCATCTCAGGTTATTTTTCTCGTATCCATTTTACAGCACATGTATGTTAGGCAGTTACTACCCAAGCAAGAACTATAAAGTTAGTTATATATGGTAGTTTTTTTCTTGTAACTCAGAAGACATAGTTGTTTTTACTAAACTAACACTATTAAACTAGTCTTATTTGCCCAAGTCATGTGAACCTGAAAAGTATTTGGGTTAGTTTCTGTATCTTTGGAGTTCTAAGTAAATTTAATTTATGAATGCTCATTGTTATCTTTAAGCCAATGCTAACACTATTAAACTAGTCTTATTTGCCCAAGTCATGTGAACCTGAAAAGTATTTGGGTTAGTTTCTGTATCTTTGGAGTTTTAAGTAAATTTAATTTATGAATGCTCATTGTTATCTTTAAGCCAATGTGAAATTTCTTCAAAGCATTTTATACCATGTAAAAACAACCTGCAACATATATGAAAACATGTATACAGGCCAGCACATGGTGGCTAACCCCTGTAATCCCAGCACTTTGGGAGGTCAGGGCGGGTGGATCACGAGGTTGGGGGATCGAGACCATCCTGGCTAACACGGTGAAACCGTGTCTCTACTAAAAATACAAAAAATTAGCCGGGCGTGGTGGCACGTGCCTTTTAGTCCCAGCTACTCGGGAGGCTGAGGCAGGAGAATCGCTTGAACCTGGGAGGCGGAGGTTGCAGTGAGCCGAGATCATGCCGCTGCACTCCAGCCTGGGCAATAGAGCGAGACTCCGTCTCAAAAAAAAAAAAAAAAGAAAAGAAAACATGTATACATAAAAAATACAGACAAAAAAGATACTACAGCTTTCATTTAAAAAATGTTCAGCCATGAGATAGGTATAATAATATAAAACTCACTGATTTATAAATGACAGTTGGATCCAATAGAGAGAACAAAGAGGCCTCAAAAATGCATTGTAATCTGAATAACAGCTTTCAATTAAGCCAACTTCTGACCATAGAGATCTTTAAAAATAAAATTCTTTAAAGCATCTCATTATCAGATTTCCTCGAGGACAAACAGTATATAATCCTGGCTTCTCTTTCCTCTCTTTTTTCCCCCCCCTAAGAATCGTCTCCCAGAAGTTTGCATTTTAAAAGGGATAGTTTCTCAGGTAATACTAGTTAGGGAATGTGTATCTCAAAGGCACAGAGAAGTAATGTAAATTTTCACAAAAAACAGAGTTTGGGGGGCTTATTTGCCTACTAGAGGCCTAGGGTAATTAGTATTTCAGCTTTTCCTTCTTAAGTGCAGGCCAGTACTGATTTCAATGTCCTGATGTTGAACAGCATTTGCTGGCATCCTGAGATGAATAGGTGAGACTTGGGGTTAGTTAGAATAAGTGGGCTTTGAATTGCTTTTAGAGGCACATCCTATTTTTGTAAACAATTTGCAAGACAAGGAGAGTTGTTTTTAATTCCTCAGAGAGTTTGGGTTGCAGTCTGCATATCAATGGACTGACTTGTTTATCTAATTGCATTATCTTTAACTTGTGTTATCAGGGAGGAGATTTCCAACTAAGATAGAAATAAAAAGATTTCCCTTTCAGCTTTAGTGCTGTTTGCCTTTGGAATTTGTTTTGTTTTGTTTTGTTTTGTTTGTTTTTTGAGACAGCATCTCACTCTGTCACCCAGGCTGGAGTGCAGTGGCATGATCATGATGCACTGCAGCCTCAACCTCTTGAGCTCCAACCATCCTCCCACCTCAGCCTCCCGAGTAGCTGGAACTACAGGTGTGTGCCACTACGCCTGGCTAGTATTGGTATTTTTTGTAGAGACAGGGTTTCACCATGCTGCTCAGGCTGGTCTTGAACTCCTGATCTCAAGCAGTCAGCCTGCCTTGGCCTCCCAAAGTGCTGGGATTACAGACGTAAGCCATAGTGCCCGGCCTGCAGTGTTTTAATAAATCATTTTTCCCCCCGAATGTATAGTTCCATTTTAGCTTAGGAGAGAAAGAAACAGGCAAATTGCTATAGTTTGAAAGTTTGGATATTTGTCCCCCAAAATCTCATGTTGAAGTTTGATTCCCTAATGTTGGAGGTGAGACCTTAATGGGAGGTGTTTGGGTCATGGGGCTGGATCCCTCATGAATGGCCTGGTGCTTTTGTCCTCCTAGTAATGCCTACTTTTTAGTACCTTGTAGCAATAAGTAATGAAGCTAGAAGAGTTGTCTACTATAGCCTCCCTGAGTGTTCCCCTGAGAGCTACTTGTTAAAAAAACGCATAACACCTTTCCCTTCTCTCCTGCTTTCCTCTCTCACCATATGATCGCTCCACACGCCTATTCCCCTTCGCCTTCTGCCAGGGGTGGAAGCAGCCTGAAGTCATCAACACAAACAGATGCTGGTGCCATGTTCCTTGTACAGCCTGCAGAACCATGAGCCAAATAAACTTCTTTACAAATGACCCAGCTTCAGGTATTCATTTATAGCAACAAAGATAGACTAAGAAACAAATGTAAACCAAAATTCTATACCAAAGTTATATATTACAAGTGACTCAAGACCAAAACTACAACCATGCATGAGACTAAAACCAAGAAGCCCTTCTTCTTCTTTTTTTTTTTTGAGACGGAGTCTCGCTCTGTCGCCCAGGCTGGATGGAGTGCAGTGGGGTGATCTCGGCTCACTGCAAGCTCTGACTCCCGGGTTCACGCCATTCTCCTGCCTCAGCC
This sequence comes from Pongo abelii, assembly GCF_028885655.2. Classification (NCBI taxonomy): domain Eukaryota; kingdom Metazoa; phylum Chordata; class Mammalia; order Primates; family Hominidae; genus Pongo; species Pongo abelii. Next base: position 124,040,546 of record NC_071993.2, on the reverse strand, counting down.
TCCAGAGGCAGGAGAGTCCCTCAGCTGGGACTACAAGCGCCCGCCACCGCGCCTGGCTAACTTTTTGTATTTTTAGTAGTGACAGGGTTTCACCGTGTTAGTCAGGATGGTCTCGATCTCCTGACCTTGTGATCCACCCGCCTCAGCCTCTCAAAGTGCTGGGATTACAGGCGTGAGCCACCGCGCCTGGCTAAAACCAAGAAGCCCTTTAAGGCTTTAACCAGCATCTTCAAAGAGGGAGTAGAAGATGGCAGCCCTTCCAAGAGCCACACCACTCCCAAAAGACAGAAGGAAGAAAGGCCCAATAACCTGTGTGCCACCAAGAGATGGAAGGACAAAAAGACACAGGAGTCACTAAGACAAACAGAAAAACGAAAGCTGCCCATGGGGTGTGTTTGGGGGTTTGCTAACAATAAGCCTCTTTATGGCTTAAAACCATAGATGCAAGAATTACACTCCAAAGAGGGTAGGATGAAAAAGATGCAGTTCCCCTCAAGATCCAGTTTCTTCCAACGACATCCTAAGAAAGCAAAGACCCTCATTGTTAACAAGGCAGTGAATGTTAAAACAATTAAGAGAATGTTCCTTGAGAGCTGGAATGGCTGGACAAACATGTTTTAGACTCCTAGCCAGCTGGATAGCTGCTGCCTGATACAAATCTGACAATTCGTGCCCCCTGGGAGAACAAGCAAGGAGAAAAACCTTGCTTGTTGCAAAAGCCAAGTTCTCAAAACACAACAAGGTGGAAGAATCTTTTGACGGTTTTCCTTTTTATGACAAACCACACCAAAAAAAAAAAAAAAAAAAAAGAGAGACAAGAAAAACAAAGGCCTTTTCTGGGTGGCTAAAGATCAGTCATCAATATACCCAAACCAAATATACAGGAGTCACAAATTCAAAGAACGAATTTTCTCTTTTTAAATTTCAAATGTTTTTTTCCTGCCAATCTGAATTTGGAAAGGAAGGAACAAGGAAAAATTTTTACCTTCCCCTCTTGACCAGGCACTACAGGTAGAGATTTGGGAGAGCTACCTTTGTAAGAATTATCTTTTCCTACCAGCTTCTGCCTGTTCTGTTCTCCTAGGATTGTGTCTGCAGGTCCCAGAGCGAGTGAAGTGGCCCAGAATTTCCTGCCAACTATGCCAAAATGAAAGGGAGAAAAAATCATGTTTTCCTCAAGCCTCATAAGTTGGTAATTGGGACAGACTCCTGTAACAAAAGACAAATTAACAAGAGACAGCAAGTTTATTAACACATGCAATGCACATCGCCAGGCCGAAAAGTAACTCTAAGTAATGGTTTAAAACTCTGGTTTATATTATCATCTTCAACAAAGAACACTTCATTTTAGAGAAGTGATAGGACAAAGGAAAGCAGTCCCAGGCTTCCAAGGGTGGGAAAATGTGGGAAGGTAAATGTATGGGGAAGCTAATGGGGCAAAGTCTGCTTGCAGATTCCTCTGGTGCCATTGTTGAGCTGATATGGATTGTAAAGGAGAATTTATATCCTGTTTTTAGGCAGGAACGAGGGGGAGGTTAGAAAGACCTTTTGTTTTTGTAATTCTCTATCCTGCTTTTAGGCAAACAGGAAAGGTAGAAAGCTCCCCTGCATCCTAATTATCTTTAGTTCTCCCCAGTTCTTCATATTTTAAGGAGAAATATTCTGGTTTTTTTTTTTTTTTTTGCAGTATATATAATAGCTAAATGTAATGTGGTATCCCAGATGGGATCCTAGAAAAGGTCATTATGTAAAAACTAAGGAAGTCTGAATAAAATATGGACTTTAGTTCGTAGCAGTGTATCAATATTGGTCCATTAATTGTAGCAAGTGCACCATACTAATGTAAGATATTGCTGTATCTTTGCAGTTTTACTGGAAATCTGAAACTTATAAAAGTGAAGTTTACTAAATATAATAATTCTGCTTACATTCTTATACACATGTATCTTTAAGTGCAGCTGTAGGAAAAATTCATTTTAAAAAGTTTTTTTTTAATAGACATAATAATTACATGGATTTTTGGGGTACAGGAAAAATTCTTGAAAATTGAATTGTGGGATCCAAAAAATATATGTATTTTAAACTTTGTTGTGCTTTAAATTTTATTCTGTAAGACTGTTGCACAGCTAAGCTTTGCCTCAAGATGTAGAAGGAACACGCTTTTATTGATTGATTGATTGCATACCGTGCCTGCTTAGTATTTTAAACACTAAAACATGAGTTCTGGGCCAGGCATGATGGTTCATGCCTATAATCCCAGTGCTTTGGGAGGCTGAGGTAGGTGGATTGTTTGAGGCCACAAGTACAACCAGCCTTGGCAACCTAACAAGAACCCCTCCTTACAAAAAATAAAAATAAAAGATCAGCTGGGCAGGGTGGTATGCATCTGTAACTGGAGAGACTGAGGCAGAAGGATTGCTTGAGCCTAGGAGTTTGGGGTTACATTGAGCTATAATCATGTCACTCCACTCCAGCCTGGGTGACAGAGTGAGACCCTGTCTCAAAAATAATAATAAAATAAATAAATAACTAATATATAAGTAAAATAAAATAAAATATAAAATAATAAGTAAAAGAAAATATAAAATAAAATAAGTAAAATAAGCCCATCCATGAATTCTGAAATTTTTCTGTGGTACCATGAAGAGTACTACTATATCAAGATCCTTTAGGCTTGATTCCATTTCAGATCCTCTATGGCACAAATTTGTGTATGATTGATTGTGTGTGTGTGTGTGTGTGTGTGTGTGTGTATTAGCTTTTTAAATAAGACTTTTTTTTAGAAGTTTAGATTTACAGAAAATGGAGCCAAAAGTTCAGAGAATATTCACATACCTCTTCACCTTTTCCTATTCTCATTTCTACTATTATTAACATCTTGCTTTAATTAGTGTGGTACATTAGTTAGAATTGTTGAGCCAGAATCGATATATTAACTAAAATCCATAATTTACATTAGGGCTCACTTTTTGTCTTGTACATTCTATGGGTTTGGACAAATACATAGCACATGTATTCACCATTATAGTACAGAATAGTACCACTGCTCTAAAAATGTCTTGTGCTCTGCCTGTTTAACCCTTCGTTTTTAACTACAAATCCTTGGCACCCACTGATTTTTTTTTTTTTTTTTTTTTTTGAGACGGAGTCTCGCTGTCACCAGGTTGGAGTGCAGTGGCACGATCTTGGCTGACTGCAACCTCCGCCTCCTCGGTTCAAGTGATTCTCCTGCCTCAGCCTCCCTAGTAGCTGCGACTGCAGGCACATGCCACCACTCCTGGCTAATTTTTGTTTTTTTTAGTAGAGACGGGGTTTCACCATGTTGGCCAGGATGGTCTTGATCTCCTGACCTTGTGATCCACCCACCTTGGCCTCCCAAAGTGCTGGGATTACAGGTGTGAGCCACTGCGTCTGACCTCCCACTGATATTTTTATTGTCTGCATAGTTTCGCCTTTTCTAGAATGTCATATAATTGGAATCATATGTATGTAGCCTTTTTAGATTGACTTTTCACTTAGCAATGTACAGTTTTTTCCTTGTCTTTTTTTGTGGCTTCATAATTCACTTACTACTTCTTAACACCGACTGCTTCTTAACACCGGATACTGTTCCGTTATCTGGATGTACCACAGTTTGTTTATCCATTCACCTATTGAAGAACATCTTGTTTGTTCCCAAGTTTTGGCAATTAGGAATCAAGTTGTATAAACATTAGGATGGTGGTAACGTATGGAAGGAAGGGAAGTGTTCTGTAGTTCTGTGATTAGATCATAGTTTTATGACTAGCTCTTAGTGACCCCGGGTCCCTAGGTTGTGACCTTTACGAGTTCTTCTTAGTTTTGTTTTATTTACCTCTTAGATGAGACAAGAAGGCTAGTGGGGGCTGGCGTTGGGTATTTGCCTTCCACCAAGTCTGTTAGGCTCTGGTAAGATAGTTTCTCTTGAGGACAGACGTTGTTTAGAGGAACAAAATGCTCTGGGCATATTTCATAGAGGCTACCTTATTTTCCTTTTAAAAAAATAGGCCAGGCGCGGTGGCTCACACCTGTAATCCCAGCACTTTAGGAGGCCGAGGCGGGTGGATCACGAGGTCTGGAATTCAAGACCAGCCTGACCAACATGGTGAAACCCCGTCTCTACTAAAAATGCCAAAATTAGCTGGATGTGGTGGCTGGCGCCTGTAATCCCAGTTACTCAGGAGGCTGAGGCAGGAGAATCGCTTGAACCTGGAAGGCAGAAGTTGCAGTGAGCCTAGATCACACTGCACCACTGCACTCCAGCCTGGGTGACAGAGCAAGACTCCGTCTCAAAAAAAAAAAAGATACTGGGTTTTCCTATGTTGCCCAGGCCGGCCTCAAACTCCTGAGCTCAAATGATTCTCCTGGCTTGGCCTCCCAAAGTGCTGGATTACAGGTTGAGCCACTGGACTCTGTCAATAGTGCTACTTTTCTATGCCACCTGTCAGAGTAGTAGGGAAAATTTTCATTTTGAGCATCTAGTAGTGATCCTGGAAGTGAAACTCACAAAAGTTTAGGGGCCCCCTCTAAGGCTGCGTCCCCCTGGCCATTTTAACTCTCAAACTTGTCCAAACTGAGCCTCCAGCTATTCTTTAATTACAGTTTAGGGTTTCCAGTACCAGTTACCAGGTACCGGTTCCCAAGGAGGTTTCGCTTCTGGGTTGCTTCTCTAATAAATTATAATCCTTTCTGTCTGCCTTATGTGTCTCTTCAGTTTTGGGGTTGGTGGTTTGCCCTGTGACTTCAATTATCTGATAGATCTTAGGAAGAGTTGTTAATTTTCAATTTGTTTTTACTTTTTGTTGTGAGGACGGAATGAGGATTTACAAGCTCCTTATATGACAGACCAGAAATCAGACTTATATGGGTATTTTAAAGATACTCAGTTTTCTTCCTTTCTTCTTGGTTAATTTGAAGTCATTAATGTAGTTTGTTGAGAGTACTTCTTAAGTATCATTAATTTATTAACACTGAACTGTGTGTTTTACCATGTAATGAATACATTTCTGGTTTGCTGTAATTTCTTTTCAGGATATGAAATCTGTCACCTTTGTTTTTTGATCAGATTTTCTAGCAGTGTTTTCCATGGCTTTTCAAATGCTTTAATTAACAAGTAAGTTACAAATGACTTCTCTTTCTACTCTGGTTATAAGAGGACGACCCATTGGGATGTGTACAGGAGGGAATAATGTTGTAATTGAACACTATCTTTTGTGACTCGTGTCCTCATTCCCCATTAGTAAGAGGTATCTCAAAGCTCCCTGAGTATCAAAGATGCAGACTGAATGGATGAGAGTCTACATTAGAAGCTCCCATGAGGTCTTGTTTTCTGGTTACATTTGATGGCTATTTAAACCTTCGTTTTTATTAAGTATCTTGATACAATATATGATGTATAAGAGACTCTTACCGTGGGGAGGGGAGTATGTGCTCTTTCATGATTTGCTCACGTGAAGACCTAGATCCATTCTTCCTTATTCCTTAATTTAACACGTTTATCAAATAATCTATATGTCAGACAGCATCCTAGATGTGGGAATCTGGATAGATAAAGTTGTAGTCTTTAACCAAGAGGATTATTTCTGATCCAGTGCTTTAGTGCATTGCACACAGTAATGCTCAGTAATGTCTTTTTGGATGAATGACTCTGGGAGTCAGTAGATTGGTGCTTCCACTACCATTCTGTATTGTGGGATTTGACTTCTCTATGCATTTGTGTCTTTGTTTGTAAAATGGGGATGTTAATATTTGGATTGTTTTGCCTCACAGATTTACACGAACCATCCATTCATTTATTCAGCGTAGGCATGGACTCTGTTTGGTATTCATATAAGACATATAGCAGTGAATCAGGTAGGAAGAACGACAGGAAAACAGACCTGTGTACAGATAATTTATAATGTTATATGTAGATGCTCTAATAGAGCTATATGAACAGTGTACTCTGATGGTATATTAAGATAAACCTGCTGATTTTGCATGAAGTATATGGGGAAGGCTTCTTAGAAGAAGTAACAGTTGAATTGCTTTGAAAAAGAGGAGATAGGGGAGATGGGGTAGGGAAAGCTTTTGCAGGCAGAGGGAAAAACATTTGCAAAGGTACCTAAGTATGAAAGGTCTTAGAGGGTTTAGGGAAGCACTGGGACTTTGGGTGTGGCCTTTGAGGCTGAATGGTGGGCAGTAGAGTGGGATTCCAGGCAATAAAGATAAGGTCTTTGGAAGTTTCTAAACATGTAATAACCAGCTCGCTTTGTTAACTAACTGCTATGTAAAGAATGCCCTTGGGATAGAAGGAAGTTAGAACTAGATAGGAGGGTTTTGTCATTATTGAGGGTCTAAGGGCAGAGATAACAGCTTCAGAGGAAGGGCAGATTGCAGAGATACTTTTTAGAGGTTTGAGCAGTTTGATGATCCTTTGGAGGGAGAAAAAAGTGGGAACTCAAGGGTGATCCTGCAGGTAGTAGCTTGAGAACTGAGTAGGTAGATGATGACACCAATGAAAGGAGACCTTTCATACAGGGAATAGGGAAGGGAAATTGATGAGCTCACTTTCTAAAAGTTGAGTTTGAGATGCTTGCAGAGCCTCCTGACAGAGCGGCCTAGAACTGTCAGTAGAACTGTCTGCTATGTTGGAAATGGTCTGTGTCCACTGTCCATTATGGCACTAACTAGTCACATGTGGCTATCGAGCATTTGAAATGTAACTTATGCAACTGAAGAACTGAATTTTACGTTTTCTTTAGTTTCAATCAATTAAAATTTAAATAGCTACTTGTGGCTAATGGCTACCATTTTGGACAACACAGGTCTGATAAGTATTTGTTGGAAATACTGGTCTGGAAAGAGTGCTAGAGGTAGAGTGATTAGCCTCCCTGGGACTGGGAGGTTTCCTAGGATGCTGAACTTTCAGCGCTAAAACTGACAAAATCCCAGACAAAGCATGATTCTTATTAACCCTAGCTAGAGGTGTTACTGGCTTGTAGTTACGAACTTTAGTTGTCACATTTCTGAAACAACTAAGTCTACTCAGCTGCCTGTTGGGCTGGCTATGTCATGATTTGAAGCTTGGGAAAAAAACTCCTTTTCTTGGCATTGAGGAGTTAGAAAATAGAAAACCAGCATGATTCTTGAAACACGTGCTCTGCCTGATATTCTCCTTGTTTTCTCCACCATCTTCCTTTTTCTTCCATTCTACATTGTTATGTTACAGCCCACTTTGGCTGTACATTGGAATTACCTGGGGCTGTCACTTCTAAATATATATATGTGTGTGTGTGTGTGTGTGTGTGTGTGTGTGTGTGTGTATGTATCTATCTATCTATCTATCTATCTATCTATCTATCTATCTATCTGGATGCCCAGGTTCTAACCCAGAATAGTTAAATCAGAATCTTAAAGCAGGAGGGGCGAGGCATCTATGTGATTTAAAAGCACCACAGGTGATTTTAATGTGTAGCCAGGATTGACAAGTACAGCTCTCAGAAGTGCTTTTACTTCTTTGCCACCTTTCTTTACTGCAACAAATCGTTTGCAGTTGATCTTTAGCCCTTTTCCCCTCCCTTTATTTGGTGGAGGATAGAAGTACCCTGGAAATTTTTCCTGTCTGCCATGCAGGACACTTCTTTTGTCATAAACACAGAATTTGATGTACTTTGCTATATCAGTAATAATAACCATGGCTAACATGTTTTGAACAGTTAATAAGCCCAAATACTCTTGTATATGTTAACTCATTTACTCTTAATAACAACACTATAAGAGATGTATAATTATTATTCCTATTTTCCAGATGAGGAACCTGAGACTCAGAGAGATTAACTGATTTGCCCAAGGTCACCTAGCCAGTAAGTGCTCAGGCTGTCATTAGGATGCACTTTTTAATTACTGTCCTATATAACCTTATAGTACAGTGAAATATACTGTACCTGTAAATCTGAGAGATGAAGTCTTCTTGAGCTCTCAAGCTGCAGGTATCTTTCATATGCTGATAATTGGTCAGATTCATCTGTTCTTTTTTTTTTTTTTTGAGACAGAGTCTTGCTCTGTTACCGAGGCTGGAGTGCAGTAATATGATCTCGGCTCACTGCAACCTCCGCCTCCTGGGTTCAAGTGATCTTCCCACCTCAAGCCTCCTGAGTAGCTAGGATTACAGGCGTGTGCTGCCACACCTGGCTAATTTTTTTGTATTTTTAGTAGAGATGCGGTTTCACCATGTTGGCCAGGCAGGTTTTGAACTCTTGACCTCAAGTGATCCCCCCCACCTTGGCCTCCCAATGTGTTGGGATTACAGGCGTGAGCCACTGCGCCCGGCCAGATGAATCTCTTCAGCATTGGAGAATTCAGGATTTGGAGGATGTCTCTGATGGAATCACTTGAGCTGTGCAAGCTCAGTTTTTAAAATTTTCAGACTGTAAGCCAGTTCTGAAACAAAAAGGCAGCTTTCTCTGCGACCCCGTAACATTGCCAAAAAGGAGCTGAGTAATATAGATCACTTCAGTTTTTGCCACTTTTGCTGAAGTTAGGGTTAGGGATCCACTGTGATACGTACGTGTGTGCATGTCTGTGTACGTGTTGTTTATGGTAGTGAGCTTGGTTTTATTAGCAAGGGGTTGAATTATTCTCATACTGTCCCTTTCCTTTCCTTATACCTTACTTTAAAGTTGTACATAGTCACCAGAAAGCATATTTTCTGTGATTTTCATTAAAATATGATAGTTCAAAGATTCTTAATTATTTTCATAAATACTCAGTAATTGGGAGCCTACAATGTTTCATCTGGGTTCTATTGGCAGTATAATGGAAGAATAGTATTGGTATTTTAAAAAAGACTTCAAAACCATTATCTGATGTTTTAAATAGAAAAAAATTTCTTAATGTCAATATAAGATCATGGTTTTTTGTTTGTTTGTTTTTGAGATGGAGTCTTGCTCTGTTGCCCAGGCTGGAATACAGTGGTGCAATCTTGGCTCACTGCAACCTCTGCCTCCCGGGATCAAGCAATTCTTCTGCCTCAGCCTCTGAGTAGCTGGGATTACAGGTGTGCGCTACCACGCCCAGCTAATTTTTTTGTATTTTTAGTAGAGACGGGGTTTCACCGTGTTGGTCAGGCTGGTCTCGAACTCCTGACCTGATGATCTGCCCGCCTCACCCTCCCAAAGTGCTGGCATTACAAGCGTGAGCCACCACACCCGGCTGAGATCATGGTTTTATAAGCCTTTATTGTTCATTCTGTATGTCTGTAAAGTAGGTCACCAATAATAGAACATTAAATAAATTTTGTTTTTTTCAGCTTCATCTATAGATACTTTTAAATGTCAAGTAACCTAAAATCAAAGTCTCTTAATAAAATACTTATATATCTATTTTTTGAAACAATTTAAGATACAGTAATAAGATATGGGATCATGACCATAGACTACCCAGTGGTGGTGTAAGTGAATATTTTTACATTTGATCTTAGCCAAAAGGCCGAGAAGCGATAAGTGAATATTTTTAGAAGTTCTTACTTAGTTCTTGTTTCTTTCAGTTAAAAAGGTGGGGACACATTTCATTGGTTTTTCAGCTCCAAAGACAATTGAGTTTTACTTAATTCTTGCGGTATGTGTGGTGGGGCTGATGAAGAGCTGGTGTGCAGAGGGCTTCATTCTAAGTCAGTCAAATCTTTTTCTGTTGAAAATGTTTTGTTTTGTTTTGTTTTGTTTTTGAGACAGAGTCTCACTCTGTCGCCCAGGTTGGAGTGTGCTGTGGTGCGTTCTTGGCTCACTGCAACCTCTGCTTCCCAGGTTCACGTGATTCTCCTGCCTCAGCCTCCCAAGTATCTGGGACTACAGGCAAGTGCTACCATGCCCAGCTAATTTTTGTACTTTTTGTAGAGGCGGAGTTTTGCCGTGTTGGCCAGGCTGGTCTTGAACTCTTGACCTCAGGTGATCTGCCCACCTCGGCCTCCCAAAGTGTTGAGATTACAGGTGTGAGCCATCTCGCCCAGCCTGTAAATGTAATTATTTTCAGAAGAACTATATCTTTACATGTACACATTCATCTATTTTATGGGCTAATTTTCAAGGATTATTTTGGGATGTGGCTTCAATAAAATTGTCTATTAATTCTTGTTTAAGTGCTCCTGGTATACTAATAAAACTTCTGGACATTGGTGATATAATCTCATAAATATTCGCCAATTTGAATTTGGATTTGAGGACTTTGGTGCCACCATCACAGTAGCCATTCTGAACCCTTTTGATCACCACAGGAGAAAACAAGACATGTGCTTTACCATGTTAATTGTCTGTTTCTGGGGTGTTCTTTGCCCTAGTCGTTAGAATCATACACTTCTGGAATTAAGGACCAGAGTATCTGAGATGTTCTTGCAGCCACTGGTTTCAGATTTTTTATTTCTGTTTCTAGATTATTCATAGAAATAGGAAGCTCTGTTTTTTTTTTCTTTCTTAAAAGAAAAACTGAGGGGTTTTTTTTTTTTTTTGGTAGATAAATCCATAAAGACAAAAGTTCAAATTGTGACCAGCCTGGGCAAAACAGCAAGACCCCATCTCTACAAGAAATCTAAAAATTTAGCTGGGCATGGTAGTATGTGCCTGTAGTTCCAGCTACTCAGGAGGCGGAGGTGGGAGGATCGTTTTGAGCCCGGGAATTCAAAACTGCAGTGAGCTATGATTTTGCCACTGCACTCCAGCCTAAGTGACAGAATAAGACCCTGTCTCTTAAAAAAGGAAAATCAACCTGATGATTCATTGATGTTCTGGTGCCAGTCAAGGTGCCAGCCCTGGGGTGAGCTGCAGTTTTAGACTTACTTCAGATGTTCTGCTCTGTCATTGATCTTAGGCCATTCTTTTTCTTCTCACTTAATGTGTTCAAAACTTCATATTCTCAACTGTAGGGATACCTAAAAATGGTGCTTTGATTAAAGATGAATGTGGGGATTTAGGTTTCGTTTTTTTTTTTTGGGGGGGGGGCAATAAAGGATTTTAAGTACACAACTTTCCCCCCTACGTAGTGGATAATATTTCCAAACAGTTTAACATATCTTCCCCATTTAGTGAAATGAGTCTGAATTTCTGGTCGTGACTGACAATCTTGTCTGTAAATAGTTGTTCTTAGCTAAATCCTTCATAAATTTTTTGCTTTGTGAATAAAGCAGACGTGTGACATTGAGTCAAGTGTGCAAACCTACTCTACTTTCTACAGGCTGATTTTCTAAATAAATCTCTGATTACAGTACCACAGACTAACAGTACTGGGAGGAACTTCAGGGAACACCTGCCTGAATCCTTTCACAGGACCAAGTGCTGAGCATCAGAAAGGAGAAATTCCTTGTCATCTGTCACCTCTCCTGGCTCATGGGTGTTCCTAATGACCTAGGGAGAACTGAAATTTAGTTTGGTGGGCTCATGTCTGCTTTTTCTTCCTTACTGTTAAAAGCAGGAGCCCAGACGGGGTTTGGTGGCTCATGCCTGTAATCGCACTTTGCGAGGCCAAGGCAGGAGGATCGCTTGAGCCCAGGAGTTTTGAGACCAGCCTGGGCAACATAGTGAGACCCTGTCTCTACAAAATAAAAAAATAAAAAGCAGAAGCCCCTTTTCTGCAGGCTCTTCTCCACCCTACCTCAACCTAGTAAGAAGACAGTGGGGGTTAGCTGGATTCCCCAGGTTTCCCTGCAGTAAACTTTTGACAGTGTTGTAATGTTGCTTTCCTTTTTTCTTTTAGCAATAGGCGAATATGAAGACCTTAGAGCAGAGAACCAGAAAACAAAGGAGAAGGTTTGTACTTTACCTTTTTTTTTTCCCCTTTCTTACATGTGTAAAAGCCTAGGCAGCATTGTTCAGTCACCAATTTCAGTTAAATGTGAATGAGGGTTGTTTTTTTTCTTTTCTTCCCTTTTCTCTTGCATGTGTGGTTCAAGCTAATACCAACTCCAGGCTCCAGATGGTAAAGAATAGCAGGCATGCCACAGTGGGTGCAGCTCTGGGAGATTAACTACATGGCTAAATGTGCAGCAAGGCACCAGGCCAAGCAACTCAAGTCCCCAGGCATCGTACTTTTTCCCTAACAGACAGATTTGGGATTCTGTCAGTGGAACTGAACACTTGATACATGTACTTTTGGGACCTAGACACATTGGGTCCTGGAGAAAACTCTTTGGAATTAGTCATTGGTGTTTCACCCCAATATCTCCATAAATCTTTGTATGTCTGCTTCTTCTATTTATATGAATAATACACCAGAAGTTGAGAAGCATCTGCTGTGAAGGTGGGGAAGTCTGATGAATATTTTCAGGGACTCTGTCAGTTTTGTTTTAATTGTTAAATAATTGAATTCTACTTACCTTACAAACTGTATCCTTCTTATCACTGAAAATATCTAAGGTTTGTGAATGCTTGCTAATATATATAGCTAATAACATATATATATACATATATATATATATTTTTTTTTTGTAAATTTAGGGAGGAGACAAATGGAAGAACAGCCTAAGGTCAGAAACGTAGAGGGACTGAATAGCAAATGAAAAATAGAGAGGAAGCAGACTGCCTATTTTTGGTTTTAGACACAAACAAAATTTACTTTAAAAAAATTACTTTGTTGGGTAGGCCAAATATTTCAGAACATAATATCCCTGATCAAAAATAAATAAAACAGGTCCTTAGTAGATATTAAAGAAGAAGATAGCCATCACTGCTCTAAATTGTGAAACCTCATTTTAAAAATTTCGGAATAAAAGCTGTAATAAAAACTGGCAGCAAGCTAAATATTTGTAAAACGTATGGGATATTTGAGATCACTTATTGGGCTCTTTAGAATTATATTTAACTTTTTCACTATTAATTTGCCACCTATATAGCTGTAGTATGGATGCTGGTATTAATGGTAAGTACTCTAGTTCAAAGCAGATTATAATGGATTTTTAGATCATTATTTTTCACCTAGTTTTAAGGCTCCTTTGCTCATTTGTAAATAAATCCTTGGTGTTCTGTGAAATCCTAAGTTTCTTCTCTTGCCTTCATCAGGTGATTCAGGGAATGGTAGGTGGAGGTGATAAAAACATCCATGTTAGAAGGGGCTGGTGCTTGCATCTATAACATGTTAAGAAGCACTTTGGGAGGCTGAAGTGGGAGAACCACTTGAGACCAGGAATTCAAGACCAGCCTGGACAACATAGTAAGACCCCCATCCTTACAAAAAAGTTAAAAAATTAATCGGGCATGGTGGCATGCACTTGTAGTCCCAGCTACTTGGGAGGTTGAGGCAGGGGATCCCTGGAGCCCTAAAGGTTGAAGCTGCAGTGAGTCATGATTGCACCACTGCATTCCAGCCTGGGCAACAGAGATCTTGTCTCAGAACACACACACACACACACACACACACACACACACACACACACAGAGTAAGAAAGTCACTGAAAATAGTAGTTTGGCATGATTTCTAATTCCAACCCTGTAACTATGCAAAATCACAAATGTCCTGAGGACATAAACAGGTAAAGAGGTTTTTCTTAGATCCTGGGCCCCTGATGCCCCAAAATTCCAAAGTAAACCTAGTGTAATGCTTAGGCTGAATAACTTGAGCATCTTGCTCTAAGATACTCAGCTATCTTCCAGCTGTAGGAGAACAAAGAGTCTGAGATGATATCAGTCACTGAGTCTCTTTCATAGCTGCTCCTGACCCACGAGAAGAACAAAGCAAGTTGGAGGGGTTAATTCAGGAGCACTCTTTGACTTAACCTAGAAGGTAAGAGAAGGGAAAGCAAACAGTTGTCTTCATATAATAGAGAAAGAAGGATGATAGAAGGAAATGAATAATGTAAGAGGAAGTAGATAAAATTTTTTATTTATTCTTCTTGTTTAATCCTTGCTTACATGTAGACCTAGCAGTGCCCTAAAAATACATAGTAGATGCTCTGTAAACATCTGTTGTTGGTGGAGATGATGGTTGTTTAACTGACAGACACTTTCTGCAGTGAGGTTTTAAGTGAATCATCCGTTATGCAAGTGGAATTATAGGTAAAATGCATTTGGTAAAAGGAGGATTATAAATTACTTCAGCCCATTAACTGTTTACATGTTTCGCTGCATGGAGTATGGCCTAATACTTTCATGACATCTGTAGGCATTATTGACCTGCTTCTGTTGTAATTCTTTAAAAATAACTATTAACAGAAACGGGAAGAAAAGAAATGAAAGCAATATGGAATGCTGTGTGGTTGGGTAAAACAAAGTAGAGTGGTTTTAAGTTCGCTGCACTCTGTTTATCTTCTGTTAAAAGACTAGCTTGCTTATTACTGCAGGTTTTTCCTCAAAAAGGGGGGGCTGTATTACAAAGGAGGGAAGCATATAATAAAAGCCTTTTATAGAGTGTAGAATGAGTAAAAGCAGCTTTAGTTCTGGAGGTGGTAAATGGAGAACAGCATTTTCTCTGGGAAAGCACTCTCTTGTGCCTGGCTGGGTGAGCTTTGTCCAGTTGACATCAGCAAATACATATGGCCATCCTTTCATTCATGGTCCCAAACCAGAGTGCAGTTAAATCGTTCAGGGACAGCAAATTAAAGTAAGACTCCTTTTGCCATGGTTAATTTGATGTAGGGAAATTTAGAATGAACAGAGGAAGCAAAAAAATAAATTGCAAGGTGTTTTTCCCTTCCACATGTCTACTATCTTTGTCGCCAGGCCATGAACCTTATCAATGGGAGGCGGCAGTGGATGTGATTCCTTTGGGCAGGATCTTTTCCTGCCCTGTTTGCAGTCTCTTGCGTTGAGACAAGTGGTCTGACATGGTGCTCTTCAGGGAAAGCAGTTGTTTAGAGGCTGCATGGTATAGGACATCCATGCTGTCTCATCTCCCTGTCTCATGCTCTACACAGCAGTGTGTCCGCTCCATTTCACAGAGGAGAGAACAGTACCCCAGGGCTTGAGTGAAGTTCCCATTGTTACACAGATCATGGCAGAGTCTAGATTCAAACATGGGTCTTCTGAGCACGATGTTCTTTTAGAAGCAGGTGAACAGTGGGAGCTTATTGACTCTTCTTCCGCGAAGGTCCTAACTTTATTCTAATTCTGTATTGTTCGTGCATGAGTTTTCCACAGTAAATTATCAGACCCGATCCTTTTCTGGGTCATTTGTCTTTACCAGCTATTGGTTTGTGTTGAAAAACTGAAAGTTGAATATAAGTATCAAATCAATCTTATGTCAAAATATTCACATGTGTGTATATATGTATGTGTGTACTTCTATATATACATATAGATTCTGGCATAATGCATCCCAAGGATAAAAGCAGGAAATTTGGGGTAGGGGGAATGGACCAGTGT
Organism: Pongo abelii; assembly: GCF_028885655.2. Taxonomy (NCBI): domain Eukaryota; kingdom Metazoa; phylum Chordata; class Mammalia; order Primates; family Hominidae; genus Pongo; species Pongo abelii. Next base: position 124,025,208 of record NC_071993.2, on the reverse strand, counting down.
TTTGATGGATTTCTCTTTTTTTTTGCAGTTCTTCCATTTTAGGAAAACATTTCTTTTATGTTTTTTTTTTTATCAGTGACTTTGAGGATGGAGTCAATCTGTTTGAGTTTATAAGGAATGCTCTTTTGAAGGAAAACCTTTTTATCGAATGCCTTCTGAGTACTGGGGTATAAAGAAAAATATATGAAGGTCCTACTCTTAAGTAAAACCACTCTAATGAGAACCCCAAATAAGTTGACAAATAACCACAATCAATTATGCTGCTCTGAGTGCCTAGAGCATGGCTGGGCAATGGACAAAGAACAAAAAGACAAGGTTCCTACTCTTTTCCATGTGATAAACTTTTACTAGCCTTTAATGCTTGGCTTAATAAATGTCACTTAGGTTTTTCAAAGTCTTCTCTAACTCTCTCACAAGCAGAATTTATTGCTTTTTTGGTAATAAGACATCTGCATATTTATGTATGTATGTATCACATTTACGAGCAAAATTTATTATCAGAATATTAGAGTATAAGCAAATGGTGTGGGTTGCCTTAAAATGTAAAAACAGAGAGTTTTTTTTTTAACATCAAGATAAATGGGGATTATGGAAATGGTGCTACTTGCTACTTTCCATTATTTTTTGCCCATTTTCTAAATGGACTTAGCAGTATGTGAAAAAGTAAGAGCCTATCATACTGAGGTGAACAACTCTTCAAATTTATATTTTTGGGGTATGGAAAAATAGATGACTATATATTTTGCAATCAACCAAATAAAATGGTTTACTTTGCTTGTGTAGCAATCACCATATTCAAATGTTAGTCATGCGTCCACAATTGAAGGGCATTCTCTTATGACTCACTCAGGATCTTTGTCATAATCGTTTGGGTTTTTTTCCTATATGGGGGGAAGCGTCATTGAGCTTTGAATGGAATAGCTTTCATGTTTCTCAGAGTGGTGGGGGTGGGGGTGTGTGTGGAGTGTGCATAAAAAGAAGGAAATCTGTATAATAGAAGAATGTCTGCCTTTAAATAGTAAGTATTTATGTTTAGTATTATGTTCTGAGATCAAGTTTTGAAATGCATAAATGTTTAAGTGGCTGATTAGAAGTCGTTTGGGTGAGCTACTGTAACAGTGCATCAGGCAGTTCTGTCAGCTTGCCAGGAACAATGAATGAAAAGAGAATGAGACAGACACTCTCCAAGACTTATGTTTCAAGAAGCAGGATATATGATACTGTTTGCATCTTGGCTCAGTTGTCTATTGTTAAAATTTCTTCCTCTTGTGTAATATTCAGAGATGAAGGTCCCAAAGTATTTTATTTTTAAAAAAAATCAGTAAAGAAGCCACTTTAAAGAGCAAGATATGCATCCATTATGCTAACTGTTCATGCATAATACATCCACATACATGCAGTTTCTTTGAGACAGAGTGGCAAGTGGTTGTGCCAGAGAAAAAGTAATTACTTAGCAGTTTGAAAGTGAAAATGAGTCTCTTATTAACAGCAATCTATCTAGAAACAAAGAGCAAGGATCTCTGTTCTGATGACATGTGTTTCCATCTAACACACAATACCTAGAATTTGGAGAATGCTGCAAGACAGCTTTGAGGGCAGCTACCACTTCTTTTTTTGCCTGTGAAAATTGGAGGGAAAGAACTTTGAATTGGAAGAAAGAAGAACACCAAAAGAGAAAGAGAGTGAAAGGAATTCCATCCTAGTGGGAATGATTTAATGTGTTGTATTCTTTACGGATAAGAGTGTAGAAATCCAGAAAGCATAGTTCTGGCCAGACTTACATAGGTGGAGCAGTAGAATCGTCGATTACTATTAAAAATGAATTGATGGCCCTTTCGCTGTATGCCAAGGATTCTCAAACAGGTAAACAGGTAAATTACGCACAGTTCTGATGCTGGGCATGTTTAAATCTTTAACTGTTGTAACTGGACATTAATGAACCTCAAGAAAAATGGTGTAGTGTTAAACTTCTTCAGACTTAGTGGCGTTGTAGGCTCTGCTGTACGTTCCTTAGTAGGAAATGGGTACATATTTTGTTCAGTTCTGGTTTGGCAGTATTTCTCACATTATATCGGGTGTCCTTATGAATTGCTTACTTCATTTGTTGATCTTTTGTGGTAGATCATAAGTTTTTGTGAGAACACATTGTTTATTGTGTTCATATATTGTGCCCAGTGTTTAACATAGTGGCTGGGCTGTTTGGGCCCTGTATAAATTTGTTCAGTTCTCAGAGGAAGGAAATAATGACATTCAATGATTATAGTAGATACTTGCTTAAAAGTCTGATTGAGTCAACTATAATGTACTTGCCTACGTATAGATTGTCCCCTGTCTTGGTGTTGTGCATATGCGGTGCGTATATGCACTTCTTGGGCCCTGAACTGCCCTGTCTATAGGCTAGCAACCCTCTGATGCATTTGTGCTCCAGGAAGACAAGCATGAATATTTATATTAATGGAAGTTAGATACAATTTAGAATGTTGAGGTTTTTCTTGCATAACGTATACGTACAACAGAATATAAAGATGTCTTGGTATCTGTATCAGTTATCTGTACTTCTGCTGAGCCCTTTGAAGCAGACGTTTTAATGTTGATAGTAATTGGATGAATATGTGAGAGAGGGATGAATAACTGAGCTGCCCATTTTGGGGAGTGGGTGGTGCAAGGAAGATACTGATTCACACTGGAAAGGCTGTTTGTCCACAAATCAGTCTGCCAATGCTCAGAAATCCTGGTTTAGTTTCAGAAGCCAGGTATCTGCCTGGATGAGGCTCAAGGAAGAGATATGGAAAATAGCCAGGGCTTCTAATATTAAGGGCTTTCAAAACCAGCAAGGCCAACCTCCGGTCAATTCATCCCTTCATAAAGAGCCAAATAGAGACTCTAGAGTAGATGTAATGTTATCCAGCTTGCTTACATGAGCCAGCAGTTGTGCCACTGGGTTCCACCCCAGCCTTGAGCTACAGAGAATCATTGGGCATCATAATTAAGTGATGTAGGCCCAAGAACATCTGTTGCTATTGCAAAGTCTTCATGAGCAATTCTCACACAAAAAGAAGCAGTTTTTACAAATGGTGCAGCTGCGTGAGCAGGGTAGAGGAAGGGGTGGGATGGGTGAGGGGCTTCTGTGTGGTGGAAAGATGAAACATTCTTCCAAAAAGGCCCGTAATCCTGGCTGACTTCCCTCTGATGATAGAATGAGAGAAAGTTTGCAAGATTCTTTTCTGGGTTCACCTAAAAAGATGAAATAAGTGGGTGTTTGGATTTCTGCTTTTAGTAAATGCGTACATCCTCCATATTTTGCTCAGTTCTGGTTCAGAATAAGTAAGCTGCATTTGCAGCATGTGTAGACTCTCCCCACCCCCAACTCACACCCCTTTCAGCATAACAGATGGTAAATTCTGTGGCTGCCAGTTCTAGCATAATGTGGTTGCAGAAAATAGAAAGCAAAGCAACATGAAGACCCCTGATAGAACACAGCTGGGGATGGGGGACAGCTTGTGAATCTGCTGATGATAACCATAGGATTAGTGTGAACACATATAGCTGGACTATAGAAATGGGCTACCTGCATGTTGGAGTAAAACTGATGTTGAGACCTGTTATTAACCTGAGCTTGTCTACCTGGGCCTTAATAGCAGAGAGCATGGACCTAATGTTTTTCTTCTGGGCAACTAGTACAAGCCTGCCTAAAATTGTCATACGTCACATTAGTGATTGTGTATGATGTCAACTGGTGGCCTTTTCCAGATCTGACTAGATAGAGCACCATTCCTGTTTAATGCTTTTGCCATCCAAAGTCTCACTAAAAATAGATATTTGACTGAAGCGAGAATTGAATAAACCTCTAATTCCTTTAAGTAGAGCTTCGAGAGCTACATAGAGGGAACCAAGTGACATTAAGTCAGGAGCAACACTCCCAAGTGCCAGCTCTTAGATGAAGACAGTTTTTTACAAGACGCCTCACATTTTTCAGAAATGCCTGACTAAGAAACATTAAATTAATTTGAAAGTAAAGCACCGGATATATTTCACTTGGCAATCATGACTCAGGAGTTTGAGCCTAGTCGGAAACTAGGTTTCTTTTTGTGCCTTATGCTACACTGTGCATTGTTGGAGGAAGGTAGACAGACTGGTAGGGGTGGTGGGGAAGTCCAGAACAAACAGAAGTCCATTCTAGAAAATGAGAGGAACATTCCTGAAACCGCTAGCGAGAAGTCTCCTATCATTAAGGGTTATGATGTCTAATGTGGTCCACTTGGGTTGAGGAAGGAGCTAAGAAAAGCCTATATGCGAATTTAGAACTCTACTATTTTGAATTTTAAACACCAAAAAATCATAAATGTTGTTTGTTTAAGCTGAAACTACAGCCTATATTAGACAGAATTATTATTATTTTTTACAGAGGATGGGATTGCCACAGGGAAACCTTAATCAAAGAAATGCCTTCTCCTTTAGTAAATAAGTTAGGTCCAGCCTAACTCATTTTGACTGGGTGGGGGATCCTGAGTCAGGATTTAGTAACCAGATTTGCTAATTTAACACTGTGTACTTGCTTCATGTTCTCTTGCCAGAATACATTTACCCATATGAGCAGGGACAGGATGACATTTCAGTGGTTCTTTAGCGACTAAAGGGGAAAACTGAACTGCAAGCTTCTTACTTTTTTATTTTTAAAATATTTTGAAAGGACAGGAAGGGGCAGAGAATAGTATAACAAATACCCATTGCACAGAACTGTTATTTCTCTTGAAATTCAAAAATAAGGAATGCAGCAAATACAACTGAAAGTTCTCACCATTTCTAGTCCCATTCCCCTCCCTATCTCCTGAGAGACAACTACTGTCATAAATGTTGTATATTTCTTTTCATTTCATATTTTTATATATATTAGATGTATCATAAAGCATATATAAATATGCGATGCATTTGTATATGTAAGATATTATTTGATATATCTGATGTATCTTCTGCAACTCATTAAACATGATGGGTTTTTTTTTTTTTTGAGACGAAGTCTCGCTCTGTCGCCAGGCTGGAGTGCAGTGGCATGATCTTGGCTCACTGCAACCTCCACCTCATGGGTTCAGGCAATTCTCCTGCCTCAGCCTCCCGAGAAGGTGGGAGTACAGGCGTGTGCCACCGCGCCCAGCTAATTTTTGTATTTTTAGTGGAGATGGGGTTTCACCATGTTGGCAAGGATGATCTCGATCTCTTGACCTCATGATCCGCCTGCCTTGACCTCCCAAAGTGCTGGGATTACAGGCTTGAGCCACCGTGCCTGGCCAACATGATGGTTTTTAATGTTTATGTTGATATATATGGCTTTATTCATTTTTACTGCTCTGTAGTGTAGTATATGAACATACCATGATGTATTATTATTAAAAATGTGGAATATTTTTGTATATGTTATACATTACTAGAGATTTTCTGGGTATATACACCTAGAAGTAGAATTGCTGAGTCATAGGGAAGTATGTATTCAATTTTGATAGAAGTTTATTTCCAAAGTAATTATACCAATTGACACATCCATCAGTGGTCTATGAGATTTCCTGTCTCCCGGTATCAGATTTTTTCAGTTTTTGCCAGTCCGATAGGTGAGACTATCTCATTGTTTTTATTGGATTTTTCACATTATGTGACATCATAATTTTTTAGCTCTTGAAAATTGGAATTAAGAACATCCAAAGGGATGAAATTCCTATATATTTATCTGGCAGATTAACAATCAAATATAATTTAAAATTGTGCTTTATTCATATGACACTCTTAGTGAATAGGGTATTCCCAAGATAATACATTTTAAATTACTACTCTAATAGCTAGAAATTACTTTTTAATGTTTTAGCTACTTGTGGTGAATATCTTGTTATATATCCCTGTTTTATGAAATTCAAGATATACTGAATTCAGTCCTTATAATAATAAACATTAGGTTTTTTAAAAAAAATTCATTAATGCCTCCAGGGCCTATCAATACAGGAGATACTTGTTTCTATACCAGATACCCTAAAAGGTCCTTATGCTCTAATAGTTATTTTTGCCTTTTATGGTCTTGCCTCCCAAAATCTTTTCAGTGAGTTCTCCCACCTTTTTAAATTAAAAATCGGTTTATATAAATGATATGTGCTTAGTATGGAATATTTTATCTTCTCTCCTTTTAATTTGGTACCTTCCTCTATTCAGAATTCTGAGGACACATGGATCACTTTTTCTTGGGTGAGAGGGTGTGCCGTGTGGCTGCCTTTTGCCCTCATGCAGTAGTCTTTTTTTTGAGTCAGAGTCTCACTCTGTCGCCCAGGCTGGAGTGCAATGGTGTGATCTCAGCTCAGTGCAACTTCCACCTCCCAGGGTTGAAGCAATTCTCCTGCCTCAGCCTCCCAAGTAGCTGGGATTACAGGTGTGCGCCACCACGCCTGGCTAATTTTTGTATTTTTAGTAGAGATGGCGTTTCACCATGTTGGCCAAGCTGGTCTCTGGCCAGGCTGGTCTCGTACTCCTGACCTCGTGATCTGCCTGCCTCGGCCTCCCAAAGTGCTGGGATTACAGGCGTGAGCCACCACGCCTGGCCTGCGGTAGTCCTTCCATTCCCTCCCAAGTATGCACCAATGTTCTGGATAGTTGAAGCTGTTTGGAATCAGACCTGTACGTGAGTGACTACGTACAGCATTAGCCAAACATAAAAAGAGGTACAAACATTCTCTTAAAGAATGAATATATTTTAACTCAAGGATGTTAAATTGGGCTATTACTGAGGAGATAATGAGCAGGAAGGTGACTTATATCTTAGAAGGTCTGAGAAAATTGGCCAGATACAAATGGCACAAACACCGTGCTGGCTGAGCAGTGCAAGTTCATATATGACCATTGATGGTTTTCAAAGGTTTTAAATTTTGTTTTGTTTTCAGAAAATTGCTGTTGTTTATAAGTTTGCTCTTGCTTGCGTTTTCAAACTTAAAATTTATGATTGAAGTTTAACATTTGTTTACTTCTCTCATTTCAGTGTGACAAAATTAGGCAAGAACGAGATGAAGCCGTTAAAAAACTGGAAGAATTTCAGAAAAGTACGTAAGCATTTCAGTGGAATTATTATAACACATATAGCATATTGGGGAATATTGGGGATTATGTGAGTAGACATATACCCTATTTAGTTGCTAATGTCCTGGTCATACAATCAAGGAAGCAAGACTTCTTTCTATTTGTCCAAACATGCCCATGCATCACTTTAAGCTTTAAAGAAATGGAATAAGCATCATTGTTTCATCAAGGGTATTAGAAAAACCTGTACTTGTTATAAAACAGTTTAACTATGCAGAAAAGTTAAAGGAGAACAAAAATGGGTTGTTGGCTCCTTGAAAAAGGCCAATGCTAGTACTTTATAGTCTGTCCTTTTTGGTCTTTTATTTGTGTAGTAAAAAATGTAATCGTGTTTTGAATTCAGTTTTGCAGTCTGCTTTTTTCAGTAAACAGTACTCATGGTCGTATTTGCATGTCAGTACAGATGTACATCAGTTTTTTGTTTTTGTTTTTGTTTTCGTTTGTTTTTTTGAGATGGAGTCTCACTCAGTCACTAGGCTGGAGTGTAGTAGCAAGATCTTGGCTCACTGCAACCTCCACCTCCTGGGTTTAAGCAGTTCTCCTGCCTCAGCCTCCCGAGTAGCTGGAACTACAAGCGCACACCACCCTGCCCAGCTAATTTTTGTATTTTTAGTAGAGACGGGGTTTCACCATATTGGCCAGGATGGTCCTGATCTCTTGACCTTGTGATCCTCCTGCCTCGGCCTCCCGAAGTGCTGTAATTACAGGCGGGAGCCACTGCGCCCAGCCTGTACATCAGTTTTAATTGTTGTCCATAGTATTCCATTATAGGATAGTACCATAATGTATTTAATTATTCTTTCACTGACAGATTATTCCTGGTTTTTAGCTATTATAAATAATGTGATGGCAGGTATTCTGACACTTAACATCTTTACAGTAATCTAAATAGTTCCTGAGGTTAATTCATATAAAAGGAATTACACTGGAGATCCACTATAGAGCATTGTGCCTGTAGCTAATAATACTGTGTTGTATACTTAAAATTTACTAAGAGGGTAGATCTTATGTTAGGTGTTGTTACTACAAAAGAAAATAAGTAAATAAAGAGGGCAGAAGGAAACTTTGGGAGGCGATGGATATGTCTGCAGCCTTGATGGTGGTGATGGTTTCACAGGTGTATAATAATCCCCCAAACTCATCATGTTGTATACATGAAATATGTATGGCTTTTTACATGTCACTTATACCTTAATAAAGTGGTTCAAAAATAGAGAAAAGGAATGATAGCTTCATAGAACTTAAACATTTTAAGACTGTGAATGTTTGAAATAGCCCTCTCACTGAAGAAAGTTACATTCCCACAAAAGCTGTACTTTCCAAATTTTTGCTACTTTTTTTTAATGTAATGTAAATCTGTTATTTATCTCCTAAGACAACATAGCTGATCAGACCCAGAGGGATCAGATGGAAATATGTCATAGGCAAAGGGTCAGACCATGGCAGGGAAAGTGACCCCCTCCCTTGGAAGCAAGGCCTTTCTCCATCATTCTGCAGATGCTCTGTCAGTCAGGGTATTTGATTATTTATAAAGAGTTGATTTGGTAACTACACAACAGAACATTTTATTCTAGGTAAAACAGCCATACAAATGCAGCATTATGGTTAAATTTCAAGAGCAAGTTTATTTCAGTGTCTGGTTGTAACAGAGAACATCCAAGGGGAATCTTGTTGATATTACCTGTCTTTGGAGGCCAATATGCTATGCTAGAAACACCTCTTATTTGCAAATGTATGAATTCCAATTATATGGTACTTTTTAACTTATGGAATGTACTTATTCTTAAAGAGTTATACCATTGGCATTGTTACCAGTTAATATGCTTGCATTATTGATAATGGATTGGTGCGAAGTGGGAATAGTTCAAGTTCCTTATGGTTGGCTTATAAAATATTTGGTCTAGGGCTTGTAAAATATTTTGGTCTAGGTAGGCAGTAGGGACTTGGCCTCCTGCATTATGCAAAACCAGAAGCAACATTCCCCAAAATCAACCTTCGAAGTAACATTTAAATTCTGCTTTCATCTGCCATTTCCCTTTTCCCTTTTTGTCTCTTCCTCTGAATACCTTTGATAGTTTAAAAAATTTACATTTTTCCTTACGAGCAACTCAAAGCCTGAGAGGATTGATTGGAAGATTAGTACAACAATCTGTATGGTTGTATGCATTTAGTTTTTACCTTTACTAAGTGTCTTTAATTAATTTAAGGTTTGGATGTTAGGAAAACAGAGTACTAATTCTTTTTTTCTTACTCTCTTGGTAACTCACAGAACAACAGAGTGCCAACTCTTTACTCAGTCTCAAAAGGGGAGAAAACAAGGACTTGGCCGGGCGCAGTGGCTCACGCCTATAATCCCAGCACTTTGGGAGGCCGAGGTGGGTGGATCATGAGGTCAGGGAGATCAAGACCATCCTGGCTAACACGGTGAAACCCCGTCTCTACTAAAAATACAAAAAATTAGCCAGGCGTGGTGGCGGGCGCCTGTAGTCCTAGCTACTTTGGAGGCTGAGGCCGGAGAATCACTTGAACCCGGGAGGCAGAGGTTGCAGTAAGCCAAGATCTTGCCATTGCACTCCAGACTGGTGCCAGAGTGAGACTCCATCTCAAAAAAAAACCCAAAAAACAAAAAAAAATGAGGACTAAGAAAACTTTATTTGTCCGAAAACCGTATCTGGGATAAATAATTCATGGCTTTTGAGCAGAGGGTAGAATTTCAGATTTGGAAGGGAATAGGCAGTATTTTTATCACCAGTGAAGAGCATTAGTTTGTGTAAATCCATTTCTGCATTAATAAAATTGGTATAAATGACCTTGCTTCATAGACCATTTGAGGGTAAAAAAAGATAATCTGTATAAAAAATGCCTAACACCGTACCTGGCATATAGTAAGTCCTCAATAAATATTAGTTGCTACTACCACCATCTCATCAACTAAAATATCCAATGCCTGTTTGCCCTTCAGTATTAAGAGTTAGTATCATTTACCTTTAGGGAGTTAGTTCTTCGACATCAGACTCCACATTTGGACAGTGGTGGAGGAAAGTTTCTTTTGGGGCTGAGTTGAAATCTGAAATCCCTGAAATGTTTACCTCCTAGGCCTACGTTTATGTACTAGGCCTACGTCTTTTTTTTTGTTTGTTTTTTTGAGACGGAGTCTCATTCTATTGCCCAGACTGGAGTGCAGTGGCGTGATCTCTGCTCACTGCGACCTCCGCCTCTTGGATTCAAGCAATTCTTGTGCCTAACTCTCCCAAGTAGCTTGGATTACAGGTATGTGCCCTCATGCCTGGCTATTTTTTCTATTTTTAGTAGAGATGGGCTTTCACGGTGTCGGCCAGTTTGGTCTTGAACTCTTGATCTCAAGTGATCCTGTTGCCTCAGCCTCTCAAAGTGCTGGGATTACAGGCGTGAGCCACCACACCCGGCCTAGGCCTAGGAAACAGCTGAATAAGGGTTAGGAAAAGCTTTGTTTGGCCATAGGGCTCTACTCTCCCTAGCGTAGCATACTTTTCCCAGGATAAATGTTTTTATCCATGTGTCCATGTCATTTTTGATCCTCTGCCAGCTCTCTCTGAGCCTTCCTCCTACACACAAAGAACACCACCACATAGCAAAGCTGCATTCCCTAGACCAGATTCCTGTGAAAGAAGTAACTAAAGATCTTTCATATCTTTTTTAATTAATTAATTAATTAATTTATTTATTTATTTATTTTCGAGATGGAGTTTTGCTCTTTTTGCCCAGGCTGGAGTACAATGGCGTATTCTTGGCCCACTGCAACCTCCGCCTCCTGGGTTCAACTGATTCTCCTGCCTCAGCCTCCCAAGTAGTTGGGATTACAGGCAGCTAACTTTGTATTTTTAGTATAGACAGGGTTTCACCATGTTGGCCAGACTGGTCTCGAACTCCCGACCTCAGGTGATCTGCCTGCCTCAGCCTTCCAAAGTGCTGGGATTACAGGCATGAGCCACCGCGCCCAGCCCCTTTCATGTCTTTTTCAGCCACAATGTTAGATCCATTAATCTGTTTTAAGGACACACCGATTTTCCTACATATGTGCCAACTTCCATGGCTCTTTCCTTACCACATGGAAAACTTTTAAAGTAGTCTGATGTTGAAGAAGAATTTGTGATATGTTCACCACATATGCTTTAGAGATATTCTACATCTAAATATCGCTGGGAGTTGGAGCTGGGAGAGGAGATTTGCTCTAGAAGCAACATCATTGGTGGTGACACCTTGTATAATGAATTAGAAAGGACTATAGAAAAGTAGAGTCACCTGGAAATGGTTTTAGCTGGCCTTTACCAGTTAGAACTCTGTGATTTGGAATATGTTATTTAACTTCTCTGGGCCTCCGTGTTCTCAAATATAAAATTGCTGTGATGATCCCTACGTTATAGGATTGTTGTGAGGCTTCGTGAGGGAGGGAACACATGTAAAGAGTTTAGCACGAGGCTGGACACATAGGCTCAACAAATGGTGATGGTAGTTGTTTCCTAAGCAATTCTATACTACAGAGAACATTCTCATAAAAGGCTGTTCACAGATGAGCTTAGGCCTTCAGTCCTTCAAATAGACACTAACACAAGCACCTACTTTGCATGTAGCATTGTGCTAGGTGCAAGAGAATCAGACGTGTAAAACAAAATCCCTGCTCTAATGTTCATAGTGAGTAGAAGATAAAAACAAGTAAAAAAGAAACAAAACAAAACAGTTACCCTACAATGTGATGTGTACTACACTGCCATTTATGTAAGACTGCTTTGAAGTCATAGTTGAAGAGAGACAAACTTTGCTTGAAGAGAGACAAACTTCGCTAATTCAAGTAGACTAATAGAAACAATAGTTGATGTACTTTTATGTTATACTTCTAAGTTCTCAGGGTCATTGAAATTTTTTTATTATGAAAAATTTCAAAGTTATGCAAAGGCGGGAAAATAATGTAACGAACCCCCATGTTCCAGTTTTCTGGCTGCAACAGTTGCCAACTCACAGCCAGTCTTCCAACTGTACACCCATACACCCACTGTCACTGACCTTGGATTGCTTTGGAACTAATTCCAGTCATCATATCATTTTACTGTTTACTGCCTGGAAATAGTTCAGTATATATTTCTAAAAGATTCGGATTCTTTTCTTTTTAACATAACTGCAGTATTACGGGCACTTTATTAAAAGTTCATCTTTTTTCTTTTTTAAACCTCATGTCATCCAAATATGCAAATATGACAGGTACAGTGGCCATGGATTGTGGATGTCCTGAGACAAGCCCAATTCAGAACCATAGGGCAAATTATTACATGAATAGCTAAATGTTTAAAAAACTTTCATTCTTTGAAATGTGCAAATAAATTTACATATTAAAAATATTTCTGTTTTGCGTCATGTGACTTGACTTGGTTTTGGAAATGGGGTCATGCTTTTTAAAGATATAATCACCCTTTGAAATATAGTCTTCCCTTATGAACCTAGAACATTGGTAAGTAGGTTGTTATGCTACCAATTTAGCACTGGAAGAATTTCTTAAACTAAAAATTAATGCGCAATTTAAAAAAATGTCTACTGTTCTCTCTTTGAGAAGAAATAAAAACCCCACCAGATGGAGTGTACCAAATCAGAACTGGAGAAAATGTGAGCAAGGACTACCCAGCTACATTTATCAAGTTAAATCACAGGGCACCTTTTTACAAAATGTTTAGAAAATAAATGTTTTTTTGTTTTGTTTTGTTTTGTTTCCTGTTTGCTAGGCCTAAACCTCACTACTGTGGAATGAATTTTCTTACTCTTTCAAGAGCAAGAACGTTATTGAATAAAAAGTAAGATTCCTATGAAAAATGCAGAGTGTTTATGTTTTTGTTATGATAGTGGAAATACCAGATTGTGGCAGAAGATGTCAAGTAGTTAAGGCTAAAAATTCAAAGTAATATTTGATGTTGTAAAAATTGTATAGGTTTCTTTTCTCTTTCCTTCACATTTTTGAAGAACCTACCTTGTAAACATAGTGATAAAATGCCAGGAATATTAGGATTTTAAGGAAATAATAGAGCCTATTATTTAAACTACAATATAAAAGGCAATTATATTGATGAAGAGCTACATGGGCTTTGTGTGTGTGAATAAACTTGGCCTGTGTTCAGCTTCTATTTGTTCTTCTGGCATAAACACATATTGTGTGTGATTCCAGTTTAATGGGGACCCGTTTGTATGCCAAGCAGCTGCATTTTAGGACCTATTGCGTGATTTCATAGCTCTCTGAAAATTGGTTCTATTCAGAACAAGAGATAGAAGAGAAGAAGGGGGGTGATGTGGAAGGGGTGGGGGGAGCTTCAACACACAATCATTTCTTTTCAATTGGAGCCAGAAAGGTTGATGACAACATGACCATTGTGTTATAATGATAAGACCACTAAGGCATCTGTACCTCTCATCAAGGCTTTCACACAACAGCAGATACAATTTAATTCACTGCTCTGTCAGCAGTGCTGATACCATTATGCCGTCTGTCTCCACAGTTATAATCACTGTCCTCTGAGAAATGCAGTTGAAATGATCTTGAGCAGTCAAAGAAACTCTCAATTAAGGCTGCCACTTCCAATGTGTCAGATTGTGTCTTATGCACTTGGTACAATTTTCACTTCCAATCCTGTTTATTTACAATGTCTACCAGTAATTACGCTTAACGTGTCATTTAGTGAGGGGGGCCCCTGCCAAGCCGATTGTTGGGTGCTGCTGTACCATTGAGTGGGAGTTTCTCGAAGTCAATGCCATCAGCAGCTTTTAGGCCCTGATGGGATGCAGTAGTAATGTTGATAATGCAAGTATCGTGCTCATCAAGTCATAATTAGATGCCACTCAAATGTGCCACTTGTAATAACAGTGTTGATTCATGTTTTTCTCGGTGACTGCAACTACTAATTAGTTAAGTGGTTTTTGGTTGGCCTGCATTTGCTGCAGATTATTATTACCCCTGAAAAAATGTCAAGGTTAGAGATGTTTCTGGCCATTTAGTGCTGCTTTATGAATTTGAATATTAACATAATAAGAACTTTGGACAGACTTAGGAAGTAATACATTTTTGTATTTAATTTGGAGAGAAATTTTTTCCCCTGAGTTTAATCATAATTGCAGGTTAATTAAGCTTAAATGAAGCAAAAGTAATCTCTCTTTGTGTTATGTGAGCCCAGTGCTTTTTGCCTAACTTTGTTGGGTTTCACATTTGGGTGTCCTTTAATTTTTTTTTTTTTAAGCCAAACAAATAGCAATAAGTAATGTCTACATGTAGGGTTGAGATTCTGAGCATTTTCATTTAACTAGAAATATGGGTGGAAGGAATTGGCATTTTTCTTTCTTGATCTTCAAAATATAACTCAAGTTCTAAATCACTTTGTACCTGTAAATCTCAATTTACATGCACCAGCTATCAAAAAATCTGAAAAATACTATTTTTCAAGCATTGGTAACATATCAAGTAAAATTTTATTTTTTTCTAATGCTTCTGATAGCCTGTGATTCAGGAAGTAATTTATTAGCATCTGCTTTATAACCATATAGTACATAAATCTTACTGCTACACTTTTCTGCCTGAGAGTTACTTACGAAATAGCAGTAACTACTTTGTAGCTAATAGAGACAAATGTTGCAGTACTTAGCCAAGTCACCACATCACTATTCCAGTCATAAGATCAATTTAAGATTTATTTTTCTTTTATTTTTTGTTAATTTTTCTTATTAGAGCCATGTGTTATACCTTGCTAAGAAAAAGAAGTCGTGCTGTCACTCCTCTTTATTTATGAAATATTCTTTTGTTTAAATTAACAGATATGTCTATGGATACATATATAGTTGCATAGAAAATAGACATGTAAAAAAATCTAAATAGCTCTCTTAAAATGTACATAATAAAATGTATGTATGTGAAATGAATGTTTTTTGTTGTGTTCTTGTTTCTTTCTACATTCAAATATTAGCTCAGATTTAATCAGGGCAGCTTCTCAAAAACCTTTTTTCAATGATAGCTAAAGGTCTAGCTAGCCAAAGAATTGAAGTATTCTTAATCATGGGACGATGCGTGGGCTCCTGGAATAGCTGACTAATCTTTGAATGCTGAGATTTTTTTTCCCCCTCATTCCTAGTTTCTCACATGGTCATAGAGGAAGTTAATTTCATGCAGAACCATCTTGAAATAGAGAAGACTTGTCGAGAAAGTGCTGAAGCTTTGGCAACAAAGGTGAGACTTCAAATGAAGGAATTTTACCTGAGTTTTTAAATTTCAACTTGCTTTTCTAAGCAGTGGCTTCTATCCGGTTTTGCTTTTCTACTTCTCTAATCGATTATCTACTCTGATGATGAGGGAAATGTTAAAAGGCCTCAGAATCCTGGAATATGATTATGTAAATATTCGCCTTAATGCAAAGGTTACTCCAATTGTAAAAGGAGCATTTGTATGTGAGTATTTCAGCATTTGTGCTTTTTGCCTGTGAAAATGTGGAAAAAATGGTCCCAGAGTAGTGTTAAAGGAGACTTTGCAAATGTCCATGCATTTGGTTAAAATGCTAACCAAGTTTAAAACTAACCTGGTGTGACATAAAAGAGCAGTGAATGTCTCATATTTGAATCAGATGAACAAGTCACCCTGAAGCCGTGCATTTCAGGTGATTATTTATGAAAGCAAAGCGAGGGCATGCTAAAGGTGACCTCCAGTGTTCCACTGATTGCCTCTTGCTGATGAATTTACCAAGTGTGTAATTTTCTACATTCTATCTCATCAGAAGTACATTATTATTAAAGAATGTTTTTTTATCTCTGTCTTATGTATTTTGGGTTGGGTAAAATGCATCTGAACCACTTCATCAGAAAGTGGATTACAGCAATTTTCAACCAAATTTCATTAGTAATACTGGTTGTGTTTCTTTTCCCTCCCCTCCATCACCCACCTCCGAAAGTTTCTTTGGATGTGACTGAAATCCTACTCCCAATAAATACATAAATAAATATGATTTGTATGCATTAACACTGTGCTTGCTAGAGGTATCTGCTTAATTGTTTGCATAACAACACTACATTATAATTCATAAGATATTTAATCACTACCTAACTAAGAATATAAATTTGGGTATGTAACTTCTCTCCTGTTATTCATCCGAAGAATACATAGCAATACACTTTAAAAACACTTTTTAAAAAATGATAACATGGGTATTCTCACATCATTTTTACTCTGTGGCATGTTCCTAGAGTTCACTAGTCCGTAATGTTGTGTGAATTCTGTTTTCATTTTTTGAATTTCTTTTTTTGGAATAAGTAGAGAAAAAGTACATTTGGAGCCTGCTAGCTGCTCTGAATCTTCTAGTGTCTAAGGATACACTCTCTATTTTTTCTTGTTATTAACAAGTATTCCTGTTGTCATAGCACATCCAGAGTGAGGATACTGGCTACCTTTCAGGATTGGCAGAGTTTATGGAAGGCACTGGTTTGTGGGGCAGTATATACAGTTTTTGTTCCTGGTTATGTCATTTTGGGCATATGTGATTTTGGACAAGTTAATTTTGTTCTCTGGACTGTAGTATCTCATCTGAAATGACATGATGGACTAGAGTTAGGACTGGAGTTAATAACTTATTTGCATATGGCCCCTTTTAAAAAATTACTTTATTCTGTCTCCCCTTTTATTTAATAGGTGTTTTTGGGCAAGAGAACTCACCTCTCTGAGCTACAGTTGTCTTGCTGTAAATGCCAGGATGGACCATGGTTGGCTTCATCATAATACCCCAGATCCACTGGCTCTAGATGTGTGGCCCAGGCATGTGCATGTAGAAAAGCTGCCTGGTGACTTACATTCATTGCTCGTTATGAACCAGTGTTACCTAATCTCTAAGCTCATTTTTACAATTAAGTCTTAATAATAAGATCCTTACCTAACACTGTTTGTTGCCTGTTCTTTAAAAACCTTTTTTTAAAATGAACATATAGTTTATTTTTGAAGATATAGTATGAACTCATGGGGCCTAGAACAAAAATTTAAAAAATGGATTAAATCAAATACTATAAATGTGCTTGTTTGTTGTGAAAGACTGCTTTGAATGCAAAATGTGGAAACTTCATTATATGTGTGACTTCATTCTGATTTAAGTATCAATTGTCATTTTTTTTCCTGAGAGCAAAGTTTCTATAAATTCTTATTTTTCTAAATTTTTGCCATCAAATTAATGACAAATGGAATGTTTAATTCTGATGATGCAGCTTGACCTCGTAATTTTCTTTTTTTTCTTTTTGAAATGGAGTCCCGCTGTGTTGTCCAGGCTGGAGTGCAGTGATGCCATCTTGGCTCACTGCAACCTCCACCTCCCAGATTCAAGCGATTCTCCTGCCTCAGTCTCCCGAGTAGCTGGGATTACAGGCATGTGCCACCATGCCCAGTTAATTTCTGTGTTTTTAGTAGAGACGGTGTTTCACTGTGTTGACCAGGCTGGTCTCAAACTCCTGACCTCAGGTAATCTGCCTGCCTTAGCCTCCTAAAGTGCTGGGATTACAGGCATGAGCCACTGCGCCCAGTTCCTCATATTTTCTTAGAAGCAAGTATGGATACTTTGCTTTGCTAAAATGTGTAGATTAAACTGATAAATGTAGACCAGTTATTTAAGTCATATGATCCAAAGCCATTAAACTTGCTTGTTTTGTACCTTTAAATAGCCACTAAACTGGACAATATAAAAACCCTATTTACATTTGAATATAACAGTAGGTTCTGTTACTGTAGGGTTATAAAAGATATATTTTTGGCTGGGCGCGGTGGCTCACGCCTGTAATCCCAGCACTTTGGGAGGCCGAGGCGGGCCGATCACCAGAGGTCAGGAGATCAAGACCATCCTGGCAAACATGGTGAAACCCTGTCTCTACTAAAAAATACAAAAATTAGCTGGGCGTGGTGGCATGTGCCTGTAATCCCAGTTACTTGGGAGGCTGAGGCAGGAGAATCGCTTGAACCAGGGAGTCAGAGGTTGCAGTGAGCCGAGATCACACAGCTCTACTCCAGCCTGGTGACAGAGAGAGACTCCATCTCAAAAAAAAAAAAAAAGTAAAAAGATATATTTTTGCCTTAGACATAGAGGGGTTCCAAACAACAAGTAGCATGCCATTAACCCATAGCTTGATGAATAGCTACAATGAAACTACTTAGCCAAAATTTGTGAATTCAGAATTCTCAAAAATGTTCAAATAGTATGCACATAAGACCTCATGTCTAGGTTGGGTGTAGTGGCTCACTCCTGTAATCCCAGTGCTTTGGAAGGACAAGGTGGGAGGGTCACTTGAGCTCAGGAGTTTGAGAGTTTAAGGCTGTGATGAGCTATGATCATACCATTGCACTCTAACCTGGGTGACAGAGCAAGAATCCATCTCCAAAAAAAAAAAAAAAAAAAAAAAAACCTCATATATATAAATCTTACATTTCTTCTTTCAAAATGTGAAAATGGGGTTTCAGAGAAGGATTATGAAATTTTCTGATTGGCTTTTTTTTCTTGAGCTGGTGATTTTGTTAAATAGAGTAATTGTATTGCAGACAAACTGGTGGATTTTGGTGCCTGGTTTGGTAGGGGCATTAAACCCTTTGAGGGCAGAACTGTGTTAGCTATGACGTTGCTAAGGTATTATTGTAGTGGTTGTCTAAGAAGTAATATATTAAGCACTAGATGACAGAAACTAGTAGTTTCTTGAGTATCCTGGAGGAAGGAGAAAATGCATAAATGAATACTTTGATTGAAGAAAACTAGCTGATAAATGATTTCCAAAGGATAATTAGACACAAACTAAACCTCTTCTTACTATTAATAACTAACACTGAAGTTTTATTATGTGGCAGTTACTATATTAAATACTTTATATATAATGTCTGATTTAATCATCATATTGTGGGATAGAGACTATCTTAATTCTTAGTTTACTGATGAGAAAACTGAAACATAAGTATTAGGTTAGTTGTAGAGGCAGAGATGGAATTTTATTGCAGAGCTGGGTTGTATACTAAAGCAATGCATTTCTTTACATCAGTGATTCTTAGTGTTGATGTACGTTAGAATCACCTGGGAAACTGAAAAAGGGCTATGCTGGGCTCCACTGCCAGAGATTTGGGTATGGTATAGAGCCTAAGCGTTGGGGTTTTTAAAAAGCTCTCCAGAGATTCTGATGGACAGAGTTGAGAACCATTGGTTTAAATATTAGGATACAGAACTGGAAATTAAGTCTTAAATGTCTTCACTGTTTCCTTAAATTGATGTTTTCTTCTGACATTCCTAAAAGATGGGATAGTTTGAGAATTGACAAGTCAGGGTCCTTGAGCTTTGAGTGCCATGCTGTAGCATTCATGGTTTAAAGAACCCACAACAGTTTTTACCTGAATTTTCCATCTTAAGGAAGAGGTGTTGGGAAATTATGGGCCTCATCTTTTATCTTGATCTCCTAATGTAATGTGTGGAGACAGAAGCTAGAGTTGGAGACTGGGACTGAGGATAAAGGGTTGTGTCTGATTCCCTGAATAGAGCTGCCAGTCTTCCAGGAAGAATCCATGGAAGAGTTCATAGCCATTTCTTAGAGATTCTTCCTGATTCTCCAAAGAGGTCAGACAAACCTCTCGTGCTCCAGACCATGCCACTTTAGGTTCCATATTATTGGGGTAGAAATCAGATCTCCCAGATTGAAGTGGGCTGGGCTTTCTCTGTGAGAAACCCTGAGGAACCCTAATTATGATCACAAATGAAAGAGCAAAGTCAGACCAGTACCATGCTAAATATCTTATTCTAGTGTCAGGTTTACAGTGAGAAAAGGTAGTTACCTTTCTAATGAACTATGTTCATTTGTTTCCAATATCAATTATTAAATTCAGAGCATGTCTTTGTGGTCAAGGGCTCTAGTAAAGGAAATGTATTTGCATTTCTATAACTTACATTTTATACTAGGGAACATAATCTACTGAATACTTCGATGTGCGCAAATTAAGGAAAACTGTTTATCTTTTAGTCTTGGGAAGAGAAAACATAAGCAAAACCATATTGTACTTCTGTGGACATTGGACCATCCTTAGTCTTTGTGTGTGCTTTGTCCTAAATTTTCTTGTACATAAACACATTAGCTAAAGAAGGTGATAATAGCTGAATAACTGAAGTTAAAAAACAAACTCGTTTCCATGTCCGGGAATAAAAAATACATTAACAAAGTAGGATTCCTTTTTTTTTTTTTTTTGCTATGAACTAGAACTCTTTTAATAGAGATAGTAGAAACAACATCTTGAACTAGTTTAAACAAGAAAAGAAAATGATGTAGGAATCTGTTAGAAATCTCAGAGACTTCCATAGAATCTCTGAGACAGGAGCAGTTTAGGAATGGACTGGAGTCTGGGGCTTGAGTCTGGTGGGAAACCCTTTCTCCGTTGCTTTTCTCTTCCTTTCTCTACACATCAGCTTCAGTTTTAGCTTTTCTAAAAACTACCTTCCTCTTTTCCTTGATTCTGTAGTGGAATGTGGTTACTAGCAGCTCCTGTCCAGGCACATGGAAAGAAACTCGTTGCTCTGTTCCAGCCTCCAAATTTCTAGCGAGGGGATCTGATTGGTCACACTTGGGTCATGTGTTTAATCCCTGGACTAATTCGCTGTGGCCAAAGGGATGGGGTATGCTTGGGAGAGCATGGCACTCCCATTGAAATCATGTGGAACAATGGAAACTGGTAATGTCCAGAAAAGCGGAGATGTTAGGCAAACAGACATTTAAAAGGTTTTCATAGCACCACAGCAAGCAGAAGATTTGCTTGAAATAAAGTGCCTTTTTTAAGACTATTAATGACTATAAATCAAAATTTTATTTAATCTATACTGGTGTTTTATCTTAGTTCCTTATATTTCTCATCAGTTACAACTAGCATTTCCACTTGCTGCTGGCTGTAATCCAGACATCAGGTCTTGGTTAAAGAAATAAATTTAATATAAAACCTTATTTAATTAATCCACTAATTGTTATGTCCTGCTGTGAGTGTTGATGAATATGTAAGACAAAAATATACTTAATTTGTCTATTGTTTAAAAATCCAAGATACTCATTTGGCTGCTGTTAAAATAACTGTTTTTGTATTTTGTCTTAGCTAAATAAAGAAAATAAAACATTGAAAAGAATCAGCATGTTGTACATGGCCAAGCTGGGACCAGATGTAATAACTGAAGAGATAAACATTGATGATGAAGATTCAACTACGGACACAGACGGTGCCGCCGAGACTTGTGTCTCAGTACAGTGTCAGAAGCAAATTAAAGGTAGAACTCTTTGCTTAATTATTGAGCTTATTTTTTACCCCATTAGGATAGTGCTTCTGAACCCTGACTGCACATCAGAATCATGTGGGAAGCTTTAAAAATACTGATGCCTAGGCAGGGCGTGGTGGCTCACACCTGTAATCCCAGCACTTTGGGAGGCCAAGGCGGGTGGATCACCTGAGGTCAGGAGTTGGAGACCAACTTGGCCAACCTGGTGAAACCTGGTCTTTACTAAAAAATACAAGAATTAGCTGGGCGTGGTGGCAGGTGCCTGTAATCCCAGCTACTTGGGAGGCTGAGGCAGGAGAATCGCTTGAACCCAGGAGGCGGAGGTTGCAGTGAGCTGAGATTGCGCCGTTGCATTCCAGCCTGGGCGACAGAGTGAGACTGTCTCAAAAACCAAAAAAAAAAAATACTGATGCCTGGATCCTACCCTATCCAAAATTTTGCTACACCATAGGCCAATTAAATCAGAGTTTTGGATGGGGTAGGACCTAGGCATCAGTATTTTGAAAGCTTCCCACATCATTTATTTATGTCTCCAAATCACCATGGGGTATATAACAATTGTGCTTTATGAGTTACTTTCTTGTTTGGAATTAAGCACTTTGGAAAGTGTCTCAATGGAAACAGCCAGTTATACTATAACCTTAAGGATATGTACTATATGTCAGGATATTTTTGTTAAATGAAAGAAACAATGAATAAAAATATATTTAGCCGACACCCCTTTTTGTTGGTTAACAAGTAGTGTTGTAAGGCAAGATCATATGATACATCTACTAAATGCACATTCATTTTATTCATACACATGTTTATTTAAAGATGTAGGAAAGCAGTTCTGGCTCAATAACTATTGGAACATTTTAATTTAGTACACAGGTCAAAAGCAATATTCATTTATTTGTTTGGTAGATAAAATTTCAACTGGAAGTATAAAGAAGAAAGGATGTTATAGACACCATCTTTACTGACTCTTCAACCCCTCAAGCTAACACAAAATAAAATTCATGTTGGTAGGGAGAGAGAGGAAGTTTAAAGGAGTTCCCTTTGCTCATTTTTCTCCTTTCTGTTCGAGCTTGAGCAATATGATTTCATGTTCTTCTTTCTGGATTAGCCAGCAAATGGAGAAAGTGATTTAGAAATAAGTCTCTGAGAACTTCTCCAAGCTGAGTTTATGTAAAAAGTTTGATTTAATTTACAAATAACCACATAACATATTTTTTATTGCACTTGGAAAACAGTAAGAAATTAAAGGCAGTTAAAACCTAAGTGACAAAACAGTAGGCCGGAATATAAATTTGAGTAGTCTGTGCTAATCTGTGTGTATTTTCAAACATTTGAGTGGCAGAAGTAACTTTAACACCAGAAGCTTTTGCGCTTGCAGTTGATAATACTCTCATTCTAGTAACACACTTTTCATTGAATCCTAATAATAAAACTATGAAATAAATTTAAAAACAAAACACCCATGACTCTAGAGAGAAAATTACTAGAATTAACCCTTCTTTCAAATAGTTATATTTTGAATCAGTTCAAATAATGTCTAAGGACTATAAATTGGCAGCAAGTCAGGATCTTTTACTTCTAATCAAAATATCCAAATTATTAACTGCCCAATTGTTTATTTATATTGTATTGTGATAACAGCCCATGGCATTATGAAATAAAAAAGAAATTAGTACTACACCTTAATTTGTTTTGCTGAAAACTTAAAAAATGTTAC
Organism: Pongo abelii; assembly: GCF_028885655.2. Taxonomy (NCBI): domain Eukaryota; kingdom Metazoa; phylum Chordata; class Mammalia; order Primates; family Hominidae; genus Pongo; species Pongo abelii. Next base: position 124,002,078 of record NC_071993.2, on the reverse strand, counting down.
TTCCAATATGCTAGATAGTTTTCTAATGTGGTTTTGATAGAATGCAAAGAAAACATGATCTGGTACATTTAATGTAGTGAGGTTGCCTGATATAAAATTGTTAATATCCATGGCTATTTTGGGGAGGGCCACGCAAATGAGATTCTCATTGTCCTTTGGTTCTTCATTTCCTTTTAATTGTTAAATAATCTTGACCATAAGCTGCACATGGACTGGCATTTTCAATTCTTTTGACCAGATTGATTTCTTATTTTAAAAATAAGTTTATTTATATATATTTTTTTCTTTAAAAATGCAGAACTTCGAGATCAAATCGTATCTGTTCAGGAGGAAAAGAAGATTTTAGCCATTGAGCTGGAAAATCTCAAGAGCAAACTCGTAGAAGTAATTGAAGAAGTATGTATCTCAGGCCTGAAAGGCAAGGGCTTTAGCATTTTCAAGGTGTTTGGGGATTTGCTAAGTTAAGAACTTAATATTATAAGCCAATTTCTAACATGAGAACCATGTACTAATTTTAATCTTCTCTCCTCAATTTCAGACGTAGAAAAAGGTAGAGGAAATAAGATCATGAAGATTCATGTACCCCCTAGCTAGCTTAATAAATAAAACTCTGAAATAGCATGGACATGTTTCCTGTTTTTCCCCCAGTTTTTGCTATGTAAGGCAAATTTGTAAGACTAGTAGCTACTATTTCAAGTCATATATTTTATTGCTGCTGGTAGAGAAAGAAGAGCATGTTTTGCTTTTCCAGTGAATGACTGGTTCAATTGGGAAGGACCGTCCCTCTGTGTATCTCCAACACAGGCATTTATGATAGGTGGTAGGATGGGTTCAAGTGGTTGTTGACAGAATCTTTCTTTTCTGGTGTTTTGTTTTGTTCGAGACAAGACCTAACTCTGTCACACTCAGGCTGGAGTGCAGTGGCATGATCACAGCTCACTGCTGCCTCAACCTCCCAGGCTCAAATGATCCTCCTGCCTCAGCCTCCCACATAACTGAGAGTACAGGCATGCGTCACCACGCCTGCCTGATTTTTAAAAATTTTTATAGAGGTGTGGGTTCCCGTATTTCCCAGGCTTACCTTGAACTCATGGACTTGAATGATCTTCTCACCTTGGCCTCCCAAAGTGCTGGGACCACCAATGCAAGCCGCTGCACCTGGCCTCTTTTTCCTTTTGAACTGTCTTAAGAACAAGACCCTCTCAGTTGCCTTTTATTTGCACGAGGCTTCAAGGATTTGCCTTCACAGTCTTGATTCTTGATTTAATTTGTATCAGTGGTTCTTCGATTCTGTAGCCCAGCGCTTCCCAACTGATGTGCCACTGCACCTTGATAAAGTGGCTTATGAGCATGCCAACGTATTGATCCTGTCAGTGAGCAGCTTCATCCAATTACCTCAGTTTGCACACACATATTGTCATTTTCTTGGAGGCCATGATGTAAAAAAGGTTGGGAAGCAGAGTCTGCCAACTTCCCAGCCTGAGCACCTTTTATTATTGTGGCAAAACGTTGTAATGAATGGGAAGAAGGAAGGTGATATTTTGGAAAGGACCTTACTGTTGGACAATGTGTACCAGTTACTAATTTAAACCAAAACCAAAAATAAAGCCTACACTAAAAGAACCAGTTAATAGATTATCTGGAGGTGCTGATGGATTCAGAGCCACTTTCAGGACCATTATCTTTGTTTCTTGGTGTGCTCTGTTCCTCAATTGTGATTATTTACTGATGATTCTCTCCCTTCCCACTTAGAGGTGTTATTGGAAGACAATTCAACAATTATTTTTATTATGGCTATTTCAGACATCTGAGAAGGCATAATGAACAAAGTAATGGGGCTGAGTTCAGTGGCTCACGCCTGTAATCCTAGCACTTTGGGAGGCCGAGGCAGGAGGATCACTTGAGCCCAGGAGTTGGAGACCAGCAAGACCTCGTCTCTCAAAAAAATTTTAAAAAATATTAGCCAGGCATGGTGGCATGTGCCTGTAGTCCCAGCTACTCAGAGGGCTGAGGTGGGAGGATTGTTTGAGCCCAGGAGTTGGAGGCTGCAATGAGCTATGATCGTATTACCACCCTCCAGCCTGAGTGACAGACTGATACCCTGTCTCTAAAAAAATTATTTTTGATGAACATCCATATACCTGCTACCCAACTTAATTCACAGAATATTAGCATAGTGATGAAAGCGTTGGTGTAACTCTTTCTAGTTGCATACTCCTTGCTCCCTGCCCAGTTTCCCTAAACAACCGTTATTCTGAACTTGGTGTTTATCATGTCAGTGCATATATTTACATGTTCACTACAATACATAGTATTTTGAGTGTTTTTAAATATTATAAACATGCCTGCTTTCTAAATTCAATATATTTGAGATTTATCTTCTACCTTGATATATGTAGCTTTACTTTATGTTCTTTTTTTAAAAAAAAAAACTTTTCTATAGTATTCTCTTTCGTTGATAGACATCAAAAGTTATTTCAGAAATTTAAATTTTTGTGGGAGTATTTATATGTGTTTTATTTAAGCCAAGAGTCATCAAAGTTCAAAGTCTTATTTTAAAAGTTCATGTTCATCTTACTTAAAAAATAATCAACATTTTTATTTTATTTTATTTTATTTTTTTAAAATTATTATACTTTAGGTTCTAGGGTACATGTGCACAATGTGCAGGTTTGTTACATATGTATACATGTGCCATGTTGGTGTGCTGCACCCATTAACTAGTCATTTACATTAGGTATATCTCCTAATGCTAATCAACATTTAAAATGAATACCAAAATTGAGTATCGGATCTTGACTAAATGATTCTTGTATTTTCTGGGTAATCTTTAGTTGGATTTTTGCATTTAAAATATGAATCATGGCTGGGTATGGTGGCTCACACCTGTAATCCCAGCACTTCGGGAGGCTGAAGCAGGAGGATTGCTTGAGCCCAGGAGTTCGAGACCAGCCTAGGCAACATAGGAGACCCCATCTCTATATTCTTTGTTTTTTTTAATTAAAAAAATATGTATCATTTACATTGGATGGCTAGCATACTGTCATGTTTAGGTGCCAGTGCCAACTGGAATATATAAATAAGTTCTGTACCAGGTATACATCCTAACTTAAATAGCTATCCTTGAAGCTTTAAAGAAGAGCTTTAATAAAAAGTCTTAACACATTGAAACCAATGTCTGCTTTAAATTGTAACTTCATGTTGAAAGTTGAACAGCAATTGAGTATCACACATTGCCATATGTCCTGTTTTACAATTTTTGGTGTTTTCTCCCCTCAAAATTTCACATTTTTAGGTAAATAAAGTTAAACAAGAAAAGGCTGTTTTAAATTCAGAAGTTCTTGAACAGAGAAAAGTCTTAGAAAAATGCAATAGAGGTAAGTCTGTCCAGTCTTTTCTTCTCAAATACATATGCGGTTTGTTCTGTTTGCATATATTGTGTGTCATTTTACACGTGTGCCTAAGTATGACTGTAAATCAAATCTTCTCCTATATTGTGATTTTCTAGCATTGTATCTCTCCCATTCCTATTGTTTTATTACCCAACTTAGAGTCTGGAGACATCTAAAAGTGATTTCACTTGAGGAACAAGGAACCCACTCATTTTGAAACTTCAAACCAAAATACTACTTCTGTCTTACATATATCCAGGGATCATGGCCTTTTTAGCTCTCCTTTCAGCATTTATATATTTGGTAGGTTATTTAGTAAATTCTCGATCCAGAAGAGGTTACATAAAACATGTAACATTATGTGATGAAATTTTAAATTAAGAGGATGTGGAAAATGGGACAAAGGAAAGTAAGAGTTAGATTGATATACAGAGTGGATACTTGTTCTGAGGTCTTGCACATTTCCTGCCTGTATATTTGAAATCTGGTTCTGAGCTGTCTGACAGTCAGTGCAATAAGAGATTGTTGAACATTTAAATGAATCACATGAAAATGAACCTAATGATCAGGAAAAGCAGACCTGCTCTCCTGGTGAGAGGGAAATGTCTCCAGTGGCTATATCCAGAGAAAACTTTGTGTACTTTGGTCAACAGTGACTTTATCCACCTAGTTATAAAACACAGCATCAGCTCTCATGGGGGCTGTTTCGTGTATCTCCCAGTTTAAGACAAGGAAGTGATGCCAAAGTGTGGTTCTGCAAAAGTAATTCTGGGAGTGGTAGGAAGAACTTAATATACTTTCTGTTCTCTCTTTTTCCCTCAGTCACTCTCTTTCATTGTTTAGAAGCTGCAGCACTAACAGGAAACCTTTGCGACCCAGGGCCTTCCCTATTGTTATTGGTGGTAGCTGTCAATCTTTTTGTCATTCATCAACTGGGATTTTTTTTTTTGTAAATAAAGGACCTTGTAGTTAAATGTGGGCAATATGCTGGATTGTAACATTTCTTCAAGTCTTTCTGTATTTAAAGATAGAAATGGTGTAGAATTTTCAGTCTTGATTCACTGTGCTAGGAAAAGGGTTCTGCAAGGATTAATCATGTAGATCTCGCCTTCAGAGAGCCTCCTGTCTAGGAAGAAAGAGAAATTATATAAATAAATACCTGACTAGGACCAACTTGATTTCTTTCAGATTCCAAGCCAGAAGGGCCAGGACACGTGAAAATTCCCTTTTTATTATAGTGTTCTGGACATAGAAAAGAGAGTCAATTATCTTGCCAGGGCTTCAGATAGTCATAGTGTTCTTTGTTTTCTTCATGAAATTTCTTGTTTAAATAGGCTTGAAAATCATTTAGCTCTCAGGGACCTATAATTCACATCAAAAATCACCACTCTTATTGCTTTACTTATTAGTCTTTCATCTGAAGAGGCTGTAGATTTACAGAGTACAGAGTTTGAAATTCTATGTCATTACACAGCAAACCAGTCCTTAGTCAGTTAGGATTGAAGTGCCCTGGTGGAACAGTGTGTGAAGGCAGCTGTTAAGAGAGCCTTTTGAAAGATTTTGTTGGTATGACTCAGCTCAGGGTGGAGGTGACTCACCAGAAGTGGATGGACAGTGTGCTGTCTGCCCAGCTTGTGCCTATTATCTAATGGTGTCATCACTCCCTCTGTCCTGTCATTATCACTGTTTAACAAAATAGGCCACTGAATGTTGAAAATAGCAAAGAATTTATATTACTTTTATTTGACAGGACCTTTTGAAGCTTTCGGTCTTGCAGTAACTGCTTGGTACAAAACTCTGATTCTTTGGTTCTGAATGCATCAAAGGCTCTTTCTCTCCTTTGTAAATATGGAGAACACTTAAAAATAACTTATATGTCCAGGCGCGGTGGCTCACACCTGTAATCCCAGCACTTTGGGAGGCTGAGGCAGGCGGATTACTTGAGATCAGGAGTTTGAGACCAGCCTGGCCAACATGGTAAAACCTCGTCTCTACTGAAATACAAAAATTAGCCAGATATGGTGGCACCCACCTGTCTGTAATCCCAGCTACTCGGGAGGCTGAGGCAGGAGAATCACTTGAACCTAGGAGGCGGAGGTTGCAGTGAACCAAGATTGCACCACTTCATTCCAGCCTGGGCGACAGACATAGTGAGACTCCATCTCTCAAAAAATAAATAAATAAATAAAACATATATATATAATATATAAAAATTATTTTATATTTATATAATATATGTATATATAAATTATATATATTATATATAAATTATATTATACATATATTATATATAAATTATATAATATATAATATATAAATTATAATATATAATATATATAAATTATTATATATATTATATATAAATTATATATTTTATACATATAAATTATATATTATATATTTATATATAAAATATTTACATTTTATACATATGTATATACATATACATAATTTATACATTTATTTACATTTAATATTTTATATATAATATATTTTTATACATAAAAATGTATATATTCAGGTAGTATACTTTTTTTGGTAGAAAATTTAGATTCATGTAAGGAAAGAAAAAAATCTCAACCTTTACAATCCAGAGATAAGCACTAGTAACATTTTAGTGTATATTCTTCCAATCTTAAAAAAACTGTCTATATATATATATTAAATTTTTTGTTAAATAAATATATATATTTATTCCATATATATATTCCATATATATTTATTCCATATATATATATTCCATATATATTTATTCCATATATATATATTCCATATATATTTATTCCATATATATATATTCCATATATATATATATTCCATATATATATATTCCATATATATATATATTCCATATATATATATTCCATATATATATATATTCCATATAAATATTCCATATATATATATATTCCATATATATATTCCATATATATATATTCCTATATATATATTCCATATATATATATTCCTATATATATATTCCATATATATATTCATTCCATATATATTCCATATATATATTCATTCCATATATATATTTATTCCATATATATATTCATTCCATATATTTATTCCATATATATATTTATTCCATATATATATTCCATATATATATTTGTTCCATATACATATTTATTCCATATATTTATTCCATATACATATTTATTCCATATATTTATTCCATATACATATTTATTCCATATATTTATTCCATATATACATATTTATTCCATATATTTATTCCATATATACATATTTATCCCATATATTTATTCCATATATATATATTTATCCCATATATTTATTCCATATATATATATTTATCCCATATATTTATTCCATATATATATATTTATCCCATATATATTTATTCCATATATATATATTTATCCCATATATATATATTCCATATATATATTTATCCCATATATATATATATTCCATATATATATATTTATCCCATATATATATATTCCATATATATATATTTATCCCATATATATATTTATTCCATATATATATATTTATCCCATATATATATTTATTCCATATATATATATTTATCCCATATATATATTTATTCCATATATATATATTTATCCCATATATATATTTATTCCATATATATATATTTATCCCATATATATATTTATTCCATATATATATATTTATCCCATATATATATTTATTCCATATATATATATTTATCCCATATATATATTTATCCCATATATATATTTATCCCATATATATATTTATCCCATATATATATTTATCCCATATATATATTTATCCCATATATATATATTTATCCCATATATATATTTATCCCATATATATATATTTATCCCATATATATATTTATCCCATATATATATATTTATCCCATATATATATTTATCCCATATATATATATTTATCCCATATATATATATTTATTCCCTATATATATATTTATCCCATATATATATATTTATTCCCTATATATATATTTATCCCATATATATATATTTATTCCCTATATATATATTTATCCCATATATATATATTTATTCCCTATATATATATTTATCCCATATATATATGTTTATTCCCTATACATATTTATCCCATATATATATATTTATTCCCTATACATATTTATCCCATATATATATATTTATTCCCTATACATATTTATCCCATATATATATATTTATTCCCTATACATATTTATCCCATATATATATATTTATTCCCTATACATATTTATCCCATATATATATATTTATTCCCTATACATATTTATCCCACATATATATATTTATTCCCTATACATATTTATCCCACATATATATATTTATTCCCTATACATATTTATTCCACATATATATATTTATTCCCTATACATATTTATTCCACATATATATATTTATTCCCTATACATATTTATTCCACATATATATATGTATTCCCTATACATATTTATTCCACATATATATATGTATTCCCTATACATATTTATTCCATATATATATATGTATTCCCTATACATATTTATTCCATATATATATATGTATTCCCTATACATATTTATTCCATATATATATATGTATTCCCTATACATATTTATTCCATATATATATATGTATTCCCTATACATATTTATTCCATATATATATATGTATTCCCTATACATATTTATTCCATATATATATATGTATTCCCTATACATATTTATTCCATATATATATATGTATTCCCTATACATATTTATTCCATATATATATATGTATTCCCTATACATATTTATTCCATATATATATATGTATTCCCTATACATATTTATTCCATATATATATATGTATTCCCTATACATATATATTCCATATATATATATGTATTCCCTATACATATATATTCCATATATATATATGTATTCCCTATACATATATATTCCATATATATATATGTATTCCCTATACATATATATTCCATATATATATATGTATTCCCTATACATATATATTCCATATATATATATGTATTCCCTATACATATATATTCCATATATATATATGTATTCCCTATACATATATATTCCATATATATATATGTATTCCCTATACATATATATTCCATATATATATATATGTATTCCCTATATATATATATTCCATATATATATATGTATTCCCTATATATATATATTCCATATATATATATGTATTCCCTATATATATATATTCCATATATATATATGTATTCCCTATATATATATATTCCATATATATATATGTATTCCCTATATATATATATTCCATATATATATATGTATTCCCTATATATATATTCCATATATATATATGTATTCCCTATATATATATATTCCATATATATATATGTATTCCCTATATATATATATTCCATATATATATATGTATTCCCTATATATATATATTCCATATATATATATGTATTCCCTATATATATATATTCCATATATATATATGTATTCCCTATATATATATATTCCATATATATATATGTATTCCCTATATATATATATTCCATATATATATATGTATTCCCTATATATATATATTCCATATATATATATGTATTCCCTATATATATATATTCCATATATATATATGTATTCCCTATATATATATATTCCATATATATATATGTATTCCCTATATATATATATTCCATATATATATATGTATTCCCTATATATATATATTCCATATATATATATGTATTCCCTATATATATATATTCCATATATATATATGTATTCCCTATATATATATGGAAGACAGAGGAAATACCAGTAAAAGGAATCTCTTTATACTTGCTGGTACCTTACAAACCCATGAACATCCCTCTCTACTCTTACCCCTCCCTTGAATTTTTATTATTTCCTTTCTTTTATTTGTAGTTTTGCCAAATATGTATATATCCCTAAACAGCATTGTTTAATTTTGCATAGTTTTGAACTCTATATAAATGGAATCATTTTTCCTGTAACCTTGTGCAACTTTTTGTGTTTGTGAGATTCACGCATGTGGACAGGCGCAGCTGTGGTATGTTTGTTTTCGCTGCTGTATACTATTCCATTAGATGACTACACTAAAATTATTTTAAGTAGTATCCTATTGGTAGACTTTGGGCTGTTTCCATATTTCTGCTATTCTCAGTCATGCTGTTATAAAAAATGTTAGACATGTCCTCTGGTGCACATGTCCAAGAGTTTCTCTAAGACACATGCCAAATGTAAAATTTTATCTTCAATTTTTTTTTTCACTGCATACCAAATTTAATAAAACCATGCTTTAAAATTTTTATCAGTTGCCTCTTGGATGGGTGTAAGAAATGTTTTTACTCTGCATTTCCCTGATTCCTAATGAAGATGAGCATCTTTCCACATGTTTATTGGCCTTTTGTATATTTTCTATTCTGTGAAATGGCTGTTGATGTGGTTTATCTGTGGCTTTTAAAGAACAAAAATGAATTCACTTTGCACTAATTTTTGCAATCTATTTTTAAAAATACATCACAGATGTCTTTCCATTTACTAAGTATGCTTCTACAATATAATTTTGATGGCAGAATAATATTTCTTGTACTACAATTTACTCATTCTTCAGTGTTAGATATTATGTCATTTCACTTTTATCAGCAATGAGGTAGAGAGCATCCTTGCAACCAAATGTCTGTATATGCTATGCATTCCTAGAAGTAGGATTATTCAAAGTGTGTGAATAGTTTTAGATTTTTGATTCATGTTGCCAAGTTGCTCTCCAAAAAGGTTTTATCAGTTTATATGCCAGCCAGGAATGCATGAGGGTACCTGTATGCTGGTATGAAGAATCTTTTCAACACTGTTTTTCATCCATATTCCTGATTATTTGTGTGACTTATTGTCTGGGTTTTTTTCCCTTTATCTCCTTAAGTGTCCATGTTAGCTGTAGAAGAGTATGAGGAGATGCAAGTAAACCTGGAGCTGGAGAAGGACCTTCGAAAGAAAGCAGAGTCATTTGCACAAGAGGTGGGTATCTTGTAAAAATCTTATTTTCTTCTTGAGACAGAGTCTCGCTCTGTCACCAGGCTGGAGTGCAGTGGTGCAATCTCGGCTCACTGCAACCTCTGACTCCCTGATTCAAGCGATTCTCGTGCCTCAGCCTCCCGAGTAGCTGGGATTACAGGCACATACCACCGTGCCCAGCTAATTTTTGTATTTTTAGTAGAGATGGGGTTTCACCACGTTGGCCAGGATGGTCTTGATCTCCTGATCTCGTGATCTGCTTGCCTTGGCCTCCCAAAGTGCTGGGAGATTACAGGAGTGAGCCACCGTGCCCAGCCGTAAAAACCTTTTGAATTTTTGTTTTGTAAGGGACCTTGCAGATGACATATCAGACAAATTCTTGAGGTTGAATAAGAACTTACCAGTTTGAATTAAGGATCTGCTGGTTTAGTGAGGCAGATATAGAATAGTATCAAGTTCATTGTCAAAAGACTGGGCTCAAATTTTGGCCATGTCAGTTACTAGTTGTACGACCTCTGAGCAATTCTTCAGCCTCTCAGGGCTTCACTTTTACCATCTGTAAAATGGACAATAATAGAGACCTGACGAAGTGGATTTTGATGGCAAAATTTTAAAAAAGTATTGTATAAACTATAAAATGCTATGTAAGGGAAAGGAATTGCATTGGGAAATAGCCCATGACTTGTGATGGAAAGTCCAACTTGGGTACAAGATGCCTGTACATTTCAAATAGGCTTAAAATCTGGGATGTATCTCCATATACCATCTCAGATAACGGTATTATGGTATCAGTATTTCTCTTCAGCCATTGTGCAGTGCTGTCATTATGCCAGGAAATTCTTCCACTGGCTGTGGAACACTGCCATGTAGTACATTCATTATCTCAGCGTTTCACCAGCCTACTGATCTTCCTCTCATGTTAGAGATCAGCTTTGAGCATCTCTTGTTCCGGCTTACCTGTTGACATGCAGTCATTGGGTCTTCCATGGCCCTGGGGCTGGTTTCCAGGGGGATGAGGAGTTCACCAGTCGGCTAAACTCAAAAGCTGGTCTGCAATGAGATCTCCATCCTGTAGGTGTAGTTTGAATTTGTGTGCATTCTGTAGGTTGAAGGGAAATAGCTCAGGAAATGTAAAACAGTCCTAGGTAGAGGTATCCAAGGCATAGAAGGAAGACAAAGCATGGCATTAGGGGAATGACATTTGAAAATCTGATGATGGTTTTGTGGGGGTCTTTCTGTGCTTGAGCGTAGCTTTGCTAGCAGTGAACTCTACCAAAGGTTTAGGCCAAGTAGATCTGATATGAAATATTATGATTCATTTTATTTAGAGAGTTTAATGAAAGGTGAGTAAATATTTTTCTGTTATTACTTGGAAGAAAGAAAAAAGAGTTGAAGTGTGTCAGAGCCCTCTGGAAAACGTTGCAGCAATATAAATAATGCAATGAAATAAACAGTGGAGGGGGAGGGGAAGCAGGGATAATGTGAAGACGCCTTTATTGCAAAACTGGAAAGGTCAGCTGATTTTGACCTGAATAGCAGGTCTCATTTCAAGACATGTTCAGTTTTCCATCTGTTGTTTGCACAATGATGTTAGAATACAAAGCAGCTCAAAGAAAAACTTGAAGGCCATGTAGTAGCAGAGAAGTCAGATGGAAGAAGCAAGGTTGCAGTCAGAAGACAAAAATGAATGATTGACTCTGCCGTTCACCTGGTCTTCAGTCTTAGTGGTTGGTGGAAACAATGATGCTGACGTGTTAACCCAGAATGAGGAGGTAGAAGTTTGAGGAGAGAAAGAAAGCAATAGCAATGGTACTTATGTTATTGGCAGCATAAATATTTGCAGTGGCACTCAACAATTTTACAATGTCTAGATTCAATCTACACAATAGTGAGAAGAAAACTTTTTTTTTAAAAAATAGCACCAGATTGGAACTAGTATATTTTCCTTTTTAGAAAGTTTACGCATTCTCAGGTTTTTAACAGATAAGTACTGCACAAAGACACATAACTTAGTTTAACAACAGAGTCCCATTCGTTTGCATTTTACTTACCACTTAGGGCATGCAGCAAACATCTTACTGTGCCAGACACTGTGCTGACATTGGGAATCCAATGGTGAAGAAGGCAAATATGAGCCCTGCCCTCTTTGAGCTTATAGTCTAGAGCCTTAGAAATCAATTTTTAAGGTTAATTTACTTTATATTTTTAATTAAAAGGAGTATGTGTGCCTTGCACAAAGATACAAATATTTTCTAAATGTATAAAATAAAAATTGAAAGTTACCCTCCACTCTTAATCATTACGAACCCTGTTGTAGTTTTGTAGGCTTTTCATAAATCCCTAGGCAAAGAAGGAAAGCTTCTGACCTTTTTTTTCCCTCTCATGGGAAGACATACTGGAAGAAAATGTTAGTGTTTTAGTATAGTATATTCATGACTTGACGTTGATGTGGAAATCGATACTGATCAAGAGCTTAAGGATTGTATAAATCATTAAAGCTGTGGTCTTGCCACATGGAGGTTGATGGAAAATATTTTTGTCCTGAGTTTTATTTGCTGACTTTTTCTGTTACATGATGGGTGCAGTTGTTGAACAAACTAATATGAGGGCTTTAGCAAATCATTTTGCAGTTCAGAGCTTTCAGTTAAGTTACAATGTAAATTTTAAAATGCTGTTAAAAATCTGAAAAGGTGAAGCTCTGCTATAAAATTGGTAGGCCAGATTTCAGAGTTTACAAAAACATTTCATACTTGGAATCAGTCACTGGCCAAATTGGGTAGATTGTTAAGGAAAAGAAATAAACAGGTGAATAGAAATCAATGTTATTTTCAATCATGTAAAGTTGTGAGGATTTCATGAATAACACATATAAATTGCTTAATACAGTGCTCAATAAAATATACTGTCTCCCTTCTCCCCTTTACCCTTCTACTGTTAACTACTTTTATCACTGGGGAGAAACTAATTAGTTTAAAACAAAACATTAGATCTAGTAAATAGTAGAGGAACTTAGCCAGATGGTTAAGAGCTTGGGCATGTAAATCAGATACGGGTTTAAGTCCTGGTCTTGTCACTTACGTGTGTTCTTGGGAAAGTTGCTTAACTTCTTTGAGCCTCAGTTACCTTATCAGTAAAATTAGATGATAGTGGTGTCCACTTGATAGTGTTAAGGATTATATGATATAATGAATGTAAAATTATTCCCACCATATCTACCACATAGTGTTTAGTAAATGTTACCTATTCATAGTAGAAGCACTTTAATAGGATTGATGTAAGGATTAAAATAATCCACATAAAATATTTAGTAGAGTACACAAGGTAAATTCTTGAGAAATATTAGCTACTACTATTAATATTAATGTATCTTAAAGCAATAATAAAATATTAAAAACTGAAGAGTAAGATCAGCTTATTGTATAAATATCTTGTTGGGGCAGGAGTAAAGGTATCAAAGATTATATAAAAGGAATGAAATCATAGCAATCACTACTTCTAAAACTTATACAAGTCAGAATTTGCCTTTAATGATTTAATAAAAATTCCATGTACTTTTCTTTTGCTGAAGTTACAGTTGAGGAGGTATGTGAGATTGATTGATATATACATTCTTGTAATAAACTTTTGCAGATGTTCATTGAGCAAAATAAGCTAAAGAGACAAAGCCACCTTCTGCTGCAGAGCTCCGTCCCTGATCAGCAGCTTTTGAAAGCTTTAGATGAAAATGCAAAACTCACCCAGCAACTTGAAGAAGAGAGAATTCAGCATCAACAAAAGGTAACCCATTTTCTTCTGGAGTCTTAGGTACACACACACATACATGCATACACACATATATTTAAGATGAAGGGCGCCAGTGAAGTCAGTCCAGTCATTTACTGTTTCATATTTTGCCTTAGTTACTAAGTGCTTCCAACCACCTTTTAGAAAAAAGTAACTAAATGAACTCAATGTTGTGAAACTGAAATTTGTAACACGCTATTGTAGACTTTATAATAATCTTTAAACTGTCCAAAGGGTTGGAAGAGGCAGGGGAAAGAGGTATAACTCAAAAAGAGCTTGGATAAGGCAAAGTCTGGAAATTCGATTTTTGGAAACGTTGTATTTTTTGGAGACTGCACACACTAAGAGGCTGTATTCATCTCAGAGCACTTGTTGGAGGGCATAGGTTTTATTCAAAGAAAATGACAATCCGTATTCATAGTAATTGTTTGCTTAGAGAAAATTTTTGATTTTGTAAACTTGCACAAATGTGTATGTTTAAAGACTTCCTAAGTGGTTATTTCAATTTGATGAGTGGAGCTATTCCAGCTGACACAGCCTACCTCTGTGTGCCAAGAAGAAAGGATAGTCACTGTGGTAGGTGAGAGGAGAATGTAGGAGAGGAGAAGCAAAGAAGTGGAACAAAGACTTCCAAATTAAAGAGACCACTTAAGAAAAATTACATCAATGTTTATACTACTTATAATGTACCTCATTTGGGAAGGAAAGGCTGTTAGCTGCTACTTTTTACCACCTGTCAAAGCCTCTGTGGCAAGAGTATTGACATTTAATCCTTGGAAGTTCTGAAGTTTTTACAAACTTGGTGGGGAGGTTGAGTTGATTTGTTTTGCCTCAGTAAGAAATGTTGATATATGGTGGCTGGTAAGATGGCCGAATAGGAACAGCTCCAGTCTGCAGCTCCAAGCGAGATCAACCCAGAAGGTAGGTGATTTCTGCATTGGGTACCTGGCTCATCTCACTGGGACTGGTTAGACAGTGAGTGCAGCCCATGAAGGGCGAGCTGAAGCAGGGTGGGGTGTCGCCTCACCCGGGAAGTGCAGGGGGTTGGGGAACTCCCTCTCCTAGCCAAGGGAAGCCACGAGAGACTGTGCTGTGAGGAATGGTGCACTCCAGCCCAGATACTATGCTTTTCCCACCATCTTTGCAACCCACAGACCAGGAGATTCCCTTGGGTGCCTATACCACCAGGGCCCTGAGATTCAAGCACAAAACTGGGTGGCCATTTGGGCAGACACCAAACTAGCTGCAGGAGTGTTTTTTCATACTCCAGTGGCACCTGGAACTCCAGCAACACAGAACCATTCACTCCCCTGGAAACGGGGCAGAAGCCAGGGAGCCAAGTGGTCTAGCCCAGCAGATCCCACCCCCATGGAGCCCAGCAAGCCAAGATCCACTGGCTTGAAATTGTCGCTGCCAGCACAGCAGTCTGAGGTCAACCTGGGACACTCAAGCTTGGTGGGGAGCAGGGTGTCTGCCATTACTGAGGCTTGAGTGGGCAGTTTTTCCCTCACAGTGTAAACAAAGCCGCCAGGAAGTTCGGACTGGGCGGAGCCCACTGCAGCTCCGCCAAGCTGCTGTTGCTAGACTGCCTCTCTAGATTCCTCCTCTCTGGGCAGAGCATCTCTGAAGGAGAGGCAGCAGCCCCAGTCAGGGGCTTATAGATAAAACTCCCATCTCTGTGGGACAGAGAACCTAGGGGAAGAGGCGGCTGTGGGCACAGCTTCAGCGACTTAAACGTTCCTGCCTGCCAGCTCTGAAGAGAGCAGCAGATTTCCCAGCACAGTGCTTGAGCTTTGCTAAGGGACAGACTGCCTCCTCAAGTGGATCCCTGACCCCTGGATCCACTGGGATCCTCCTGACTGGGAGACACCTGACTGGGAGACACCTCCCAGCAGGGGTCTACAGACATCTTATACAGGAGAGCTCCAGCTGGCATCTGGCGGGTGCCCTTCTGGGATGAAGCTTCCAGAGGAAGGAACAGGCAGAAATCTTTGCTGTTTTGCAGCCTCCGCTGATGATGCCCAGGCAAACAGGGTCAGCAGTGGACCTCCAGCAAACTCCAGCAGACCTGCAGCAGAGGGGCCTGACTGCTAGAAGGAAAACTAACAAACAGAAAGGAATACATCAACATCAACAAAAGGACATCCACGCAAAAACCCCATCCAAAGGTTACCAACATCAAAGACCAAAGGTAGATAAATCCACAAAGATGAGGAAAAACTAGTGCAAAAAGGCTGAAAATTCCAAAAACCAGAATGCCTCTTGTCCTCCAAAAGATCACAACTCCTCGCCAGCAAGGGAACAAAACTGGACAAAGAATGAGTTTGACAAATTGACAGAAGTAGGCTTCAGAAGGTGGGTAATAACAAACTCCTCCGAGTTAAAGGAGCATGTTCTAACCCAACGCAAGGAAGCCAAGAACCTTGATAAAAGGTTAGAGGAATTGCTAACTAGAAAAACCAGTTTAGAGAAGAACATAAATGACCTGATGGAGCTGAAAAACACAGCAAGAGAACTTGGTGAAGCGTACACAAGTATCAATAGCCTAATCGATCAAGCAGAAGACAAGATATCAGAGATTGAAGATCAACTTAATGAAATAAAGCATGAAGGCAAGATTACTGAAAAAAGACTGAAAAGGAATGAACAAAGCCTCCAAGAAATATGGGACTATGTGAAAAGACCAAACCTACGTTTGATTGGTGTACTGGAAAGTGATGGGGAGAATGGAACCAAGTCGGAAAACACTCTTCAGGATATTATCCAGGAGAACTTCCCCAACCCAGCAAGACAGGCCAACATTCAAATTCAGGAAACACAGAGAACACCGCAAAGATACTCCTCGAGAAGAACAACGCCAAGACACATAATCATCAGATTCACCAAGGTTGAAATGAAGGAAAAAATGTTAAGGGCAGCCAGAGAGAAAGGTTGGGTTACCCACAAAGGGAAGCCCAGCAGACTAACAGTGGATCTCTCTGCAGAAACCCTACAAGCCAGAAGAGAGTGGGGGCTAATATTCAACATTCTTAAAGACAAGAATTTTCAACCCAGAATTTCATATCCAGCCAAACTAAGCTTCATAAGCAAAGGAGAAATAAAATCCTTTACAGACAAACAAATGCTGAGAGATTTTGTCACCACCAGCCCCGCCTTATAAGAGTTCCTGAAGGAAGCACTAAACATGGAAAGGAAAAACTGGTACCAGCTACTGCAAAAACATACCAAATTGTAAAGACTAATGACACTGTGAAGAGACTGCATAAACTAATGGCAAAATAACCAGCTGGCATCATAATGACAGGATCAAATTCACACATAACAATATTAACCTTAAATGTAAATGGGATAAATGCCCCCAATTAAAAGACACAGACCGGCAAATTGGATAAAGAGTCAAGACCCATCGGTGTGCTGTATTCAGGAGACCCATCTCACGTGTAAAGACACATAGGCTTAAAATAAAGGGATGGAGGTATATTTACTAAGTAACTGGAAAGCAAAAAAAAGCAGGGGTTGCAATCCTACTCTCTGATAAAACAGACTTTAAACCAACAAAGATGAAAAGAGACAAAGAAGGGCATTACATAACGGTAAAGGTATTAATGCAACAAGAAGAGCTAACTATCCTAAATATATATGCACCCAATACAGGAGCACCCAGATTCATAAAGCAAGTTCTTAGAGACATACAAAGAGATATAGACTCCCACACAATAATAGTGGGAGACTTTAACACCCCACTGTCAATATTAGATCAACGAGACAGAAAATTAACAAGGATATTCAGGACTTGAACTCAGCTCTGGACCAAGCAGACCTAATAGACATCTACAGACATCTCTATCCCAAATCAACAGAATATATATTCTTCTCAGGACCACATCTTACTTATTCTAAAATTGACCACATAATTGGATGTAAAACACTCCTTGGCAAATGCAAAAGAATGGAAATCATAAACAGTCTCTCAGACCACAGTGCAATCAAATTAGAACTCAGGATTAAGAAACTCATGCAAAACTGCATAACTACCTGGAAACTGAACAACCTGCTTCTTAATGACTACTGAGTAAATAATGAAATTAAGGCAGAAATAAATAAGTTCTTTGAAACCAATGAGAACAGAGATACAACATACCAGAATCCTTGGGACACAGCTAAAGCAGTGTTTAGAGGGAAATTTATAGGAATAAATGCCCACAGGAGAAAGCAGGAAGGATCTAAAATCGACACCCTAACATCACAATTAAAAGAATTAGAGAAGCAAGAGCAAACAAATTCAAAAGCTAGCAAAAGCTTAGCAAGAAATAACTAAGATCAGAGCAGAACTGAAGGAGATAGAGACACGAAACACCCTTTAAAAAAATCAATAAATCCAGGAGCTGGTTTTTTGAAAAGTTTAACAAAATAGGTAGACCGCTAGCCCAACTAATAAAGAAGAAAAGAGAGAAGAATCAAATAGACACAATAAAAATGTAAAGGGGAGATCACCACCGATCCCACAGAAATACAAACTACCATCAGAGAATACTATAAATACCTGTATACAAATAAACTAGAAAATCTAGAAGAAATGGATAAATTGCTGGACACATACACCCTCCCAAGACTAAATCAGGAAGAAGTTGAATCCCTGAATAGACCAATAACAAGTTCCGAAATTGAGGCAGTAATTAATAGCCTGCCAACCAAAAAAAGCCCAGGATCAGATGGATTCACAGCTGATTTCTACCAGAGGGACCAAGAGGAGCTGGTACCATTCCTTCTGAAACTATTCCAAGCAATAGAAAAAAGAGGGACTCCTCCCTAACTCATTTTATGAGGCCAGCATCATCCTGATACCAAAGCCTGGCAGAAACACAACAAAGAAAGAAAATTTCAGGCTAATATCCCTGATGAACATCAATGTGAAAATCCCCAATAAAATACTGGCAAACCGAATCCAGCAGCACATCCAAAAGCTTATCTACCATAATCAAGTCAGCTTCATCCCTGGAATGCAAGGCTGTTTCAACATACACAAATCAATAAACGTAATCCATCACATAAACAGAACCAATGACAAAAACCACATGATTATCTCAATAGATGCAGAAAAGGCCTTCAATAAAATTCAACACCCCTTCATGCTAAAAAGTCTTAGTAAACTAGGTATTGATGGAACGTATCTCAAAATAATAAGAGCTATTTATGACAAACCCACTGCCAATGTCATACTGAATGAGCAAAAGCTGGAAGCATTTCCTTTGAAAACTGGCACATGACAAGGATGCCCTCTCTCACCACTCCTATTCAGCATAGTATTGGAAGTTCTTGCCAGGGCAGTCAGGCAAGGGAAAGAAATAAAGGGTATTCACATAGGAAGAGAGGAAGTCAAATTGTCTCTGTTTGCAGATGACATGATTGTATATTTAGAAAACCCCATCGTTTCAGCCCAAAATCTCCGTAAGCTGATAAGCAACTTCAGCAAAGTCTCAGGATACAAAATCAGTGTGCAAAAATCACAAGCTTCCTATACATCCATAATAGACAAATCATGAGTGAACTCCGATTCACCATTGCTACAAAGAGAATAAAATACCTAGGAATACAACTTACAAGGGATGTGAAGGACCTCTTCACGGAGAACTACAAACCACTGCTCAAGGAAATAAGAGAGGACACAAACAAATGGAAAAACATTCTATACTCATGGATGGGAAGAATCAATATCGTGAAAATGGCTGTACTGCCCAGAGTAATTTATGGATTCAATGCTATCCCCATCAAGCTACCATTGACTTTCTTCACAGAATTAGAAACACCTACTTTAAATTTCATATGGAACCAAAAAAAAAGCCCATATTGCCAAGACAATCCAAAGCAAAAAGAACAAAGCTGGAGTCATCACACTGCCTGGCTTCAAACTATGCTACAAGGCTACAGTAACCAAAACAGCATGGTACTGGTATCAAAACAGATATATAGACCAGTGGAACATAGCAGAGGCCCCAGAAATAATGCCACACATCTACAACCATCTGATCTTTGACAAACCTGACAAAAACAAGCAATGGAGAAAGGATTCCCTATTTAATAAATGGTGTTGGGAAAACAGGCTAGCCATATGCAGAAAACTGAAACTGGACCTCTTCCTTACACCTTATACAAAAATTAATTCAGGGTGGATTAAAGACTTTAATGTAAGACCTAAAACCATAAAAACCCTAGGAGAAAATCTAGGCAATACCATTCAGGACATAGGCATGGGCAAAGACTTCATGACTAAAACACCAAAAACAATGGCAACAAAAGCCAAAATTGACAAATGGGATCTAATTAAACTAAAGAACTTATGCACAGCAAAAGAAACTTATCATCAGAGTGAACAGGCAATCTACAGAATGGGAGAAAATTTTTGCACTTTATCCTTCTGGCAAAGGGCTAATATCCAGAATTTACAAGGAACTTAAACAAATTCACAAGAAAAAAAAATCTCATCAAAAAGTGGGCAAAGTATATGAACAGACACTTCTCAAAAGAAGACATTTATGTGGCCAACAAACATATGAAAAAAAGCTCATCATCACTGGTCGTTAGAGAAATGCAAATCAAAACCACAATGAGATACCATCTCATGCCAGTTAGAATGGCGATCATTAAAAAGTCAGAAAACAACAGATGCTGGAGAGGATGTGGAGAAATAGGAATGCTTTTACACTGTTAGTGGGTGTATAAATTAGTTCAACCATTGTGGAAGACAGTGGTGATTCCTCAAGGATCTAGAACCAGAAATACCATTAGACCTAGCAATCCCATTACTGGGTATATACCCAAAGGATTATAAATTGTTCTACTATAAAGACACATGCACACATATGTTTATTGCAGCACTATTCATAATAGAAAAGACTTGGAACCAACCCAAATGCCCATCAGTGATAGACTGGATAAAGAAAATGTGGCACATATACACCATGGAATACTGCGCAGCCATAAAAAAGGATGCGTTCGTGTCCTTTGCAGAGACATGGATGAAGCTGGAAACCATCATTTTCAGCAAACTAACACAGGAACAGAAAACCAAACACTGCAGGTACTCACTTATAAGTGGGAGTTGAACAATGAGAACACATGGACACAGGGAGGGGAACATCAAACACTGGGGCCTGTCGGGGGGTGGGGGCAAGGGGAGGGATAGCATTAGGAGAAATACCTAATGTAGATGATGGGTTGATGGGTGCAGCAAACCACCATGGCACATGTATACCTATGTAACAAACCTGCACATTTTGCACATGTATCCCAGAACTTAAAGTATAATAAATAAATAAATAATAAAAATAATTTTAAAAAGGAAATGTTGATATATATGTAGAGTACCTCTGGATGGACAGGTGGTAACAGTCCCCTGGGAAAGAGAACTGGAGAATAGGGTGGGAGGGAAAGAATTTCATTCTTTCTTTTGTCCCCATGTGTAGGAATTGCCTTTTCAAGAAAAGAGAAAAAAAAGAATGTGTTTTTGTTTCAGTTTATGCTAGAATTTAACTTTTGGTTCTGAAAAGTCCAGCTACTTACAGTTAAATCATTTAGTAAATAATACATGCCTAGAACCTACTGAATCGAGCTGAGGTATAGGACTAAATTGTTGTATATATACCTTGTTGGGTACCGAAGATTAAAGTTATCAATGAAATTATAACAATCACTACTTCTAAAACTGTTATACTCTCTGTATATACAGTTATTCTTACAGTCTTTCATGTACAGATGATCCTTGACTTATGATGGGGTTACGTCCTGATAAACCCATGTTAGTTGAAAATATTGTAAATCAAAAATAATATACCTAACCTACTGAATATCATAGCCTACCTTAAACGTACTCAGAACGCTTAAGCATTAGCCTGCAATTGGGCAGAGTCAACTGGAAACACAGTATACTCTAGAGCATCAATCCCCAATCTTTTTGGCACTAGGGACCAGTTTCGTGGAAGACAATTTTTCCATGGACTGGGGAGGGAAGAGGGTGGGGGATGGTTTTGGGATGAAACTGTACCACCTCAGATCATCAGGCATTAGATTCTCATAAAGAGCAGCCAGCCTGGATCCCTCGCATGTGCAGTGCACAATAGGGTTTGCGGTTCTGTGACAGTCTATTGCTGCTGCTGATCTGATGAGGTGGAGCACAGGCGGTAATGCTTGCTCATGCCTGCTGCTAACCTTCTGTGCAACCTGGTTCCTAACAGGCCATGGACCAGTACCGGTCCAAGACCCGGGGGTTGGGGACCCCTGCTCTAGAGTATCAGTTATTTACTCTCATGATCATGTGACTGACTGGGAGCTGTGGCTGGCTGCCGCTGCAGAGGATTGTGAGAGAGTATCTTATTACATATTGTGAGCCTGGGAAAAGATCAAAATCCAGAATTTGAAGTATGGTTTGTATTGAATGCATGTCGCTTTCACACCATTGTAAAGTCGAAAAACTATCTCAAACCATCCTAAAATGGAGACCATCTGTATGTGGCTTAAAATGTTTCTTAGCTGTCTGTAAGTTCCCTTGCAGATGCAGCAGTCTTTTAAGCACAGCATATGGTTTTTGCAATTATAAAAATAACATATGCTCCTTATAATACATTTTTAAAATATAGCAAAAGTTAAAGAAGATTAACCAAGTATCCCATATTTTGGTGCATGGCTGAACTTTCTGTAAATATATACCTTTATAAATATAGTTTGTTTAAATTGAATCATACCATACATACTATTTTATGCCCTGATTTTTTTTTCCATTGGTAATGTATCTTCTCATGTCAGTATATAGTAAGCTATGTGATTTAAAATAGTTGCATAGTATTTCATTGAATAAACATGCTATAATTTATTAAATCAAAAATATTGGTGGACATTTAGGTTATTTGCAACTTTTTGCTGTTGTAAAGAACACTTCAGGCCAGGTGTAGTGGCTCACGCCTGTAATCTCAGCACCTTGGGAGGCCGAAGCAGGTGGATCACTTAAGGCCAGGAGTTCGAAACCAGCCTGGCCAACGTGGTGAAACCCTGTCTCTACTAAAAATACAAAAATTAGCCGGGTGTGGTGACATGTGCCTGTAGCCCCAGCTACTCAGGAGGCTGAAGCACAAGAATTGCTTGAACCCGGAAGGCGAAGTTTGCAGTGAGCCCAGATCGCGCCACTGCACACCAGCCTGGCTGAAAGAGTGAGACTCTATCTCAAAACAAAAATAAAAACAAAAACAAAACAAAACAAAAAACCACTTCAGTGAATATATTTCAGAGTATTTTTAAAAATAATTTCTAAAAGTGGTTTTACTGAATCAAAAGACTTTCCTTTTTTTTTTTTTGAAGACTTTTGATACTTATTACTAAATTTGTGTCCCCCAAGGGTCTTTTAAAATATTACCTGAATTTTTCTTTTGAAAATGGGTACAAAAGTGACCCATGTTTAAAAATTAAAGTGTCTGTGTGACTAACAAGCATATAAAAAATGCTTAACATCACTAATCATTAGAGAAATGAAAATCAAAACCACAGTGAGATACCATCTCATGTCAGTCAGAATGGCTGTTACTAAAAAGTCAAAAAATAGCAGATGTTGGCAAGGTTTCAGAGAAAGGGGACGCTTATACGCTGCTGGTGGGAATGTAAGTTAGTTCAGCCATTATGGAAGGCAGTGTGGCAATTTCTCAAAGAACTTAAAACAGAAATACCATTCAACCCAACAATCCCATTATTGGATATATGCCCAAAGGAATATAAATCATTCTACCATAAAGACACATGCACACATATATTCATTGCAGCACTATATGCAACAGCAAAATCATGGAGTCAGCCTCAATGCCCATCTGTGGTAGACTGGATAAAGAAAATGTGGTACATATTACACCATGGCATACTGTGTAGCCATAAAAAGGAATGAGATAATGTCCTTTGTAGCAACAAGAATGGAACTGGAGGCCGTAATCCTAAGTGAACTAACAGGAGAATAGAAAACCAAATGTTCTCACTTCTAAGTGGGAGCTAAGCATTGATTACACATGGACACAAAGAAGGGAACAACAGACACTGAGGCTTACTCGATGATGGAGGGTGGGAGGAGAGAGAGGATCGAAAAAGTATCTATCAGATACTATTGTTTTTACCTCGGTGATGAAACAACCTGTACACCAAGCCCCTGTGACACACAATTTACCTATATAACAAACCTGCACATGTACCCCGAACCTAAAATAAAACTTAAAAAAAAAATAAAGTGTCTGGTATGTAACTCCCCAGTAAATTTATTTTAAATCAGCTCTTCAGCTGATTTATGATTGTGTGTTAATTGTATCTAGCATTTGCATGGTCGTTAAGATGGATTGGAATCTGTTTGCTATGAAGTACAGTCAAAGGGAAATATTTATTTTTTCCCTTTCTTTTCTTTGACAAAGGAAAAACTGTCAGCCATAAAAGTCTTTTTTTTTTTTTTTTTTTAAATAACTTATAGGTCAAAGAATTAAAAGAGCAACTAGAAAATGAAACACTCCACAAAGAAATACACAACCTCAAACAGCAACTGGAGCTTCTAGAAGAAGATAAAAAGGAACTGGAATTGAAATATCAGAATTCTGAAGAGAAAGCCAGAAATTTAAAGCACTCTGGTAAAAGCATTGAGTAGGCTACTATGTCTTACTATTAATCTTTGAATTACTCATGCCTAGTACAAAACCTGGCATATAGTTAGTCTAGAACATTTACTAAATGCTGTGGAAAAATACCAAGATTTGTTTTTAAATTCCTTCATTTCTAACCATTGCAATTCAGTAGAATAGCTGCTGTATTAAATAATTCACAAATATTTAGACTTCTTTTTTGAACTTAGAGCCCTTGTGAACATCATATACAGAATTTAGACACAGAGATACCATTAGCATAGGAAGACCAACTTTTCAGCATTTTTCAGAGCTTTAGAGATGAATGTTCATTATGTATTTTGTTCACTTAGAGTGCATTTTTAGAAAGAATTAAACTTTTTTAACTGTCTTCATCTTTGGTGTTCATACTACCTTCATCTTTGGCGTCTAATAATACACATGAAATAATACTTTCTATATTGTACCTAACAATGAACTGGGCAACAATATATCTGTTAAATGGAAAAATCTTTAGAAACACCAGGGGATAATTAAATCAAAAGATTTATTCATTCAGTTCTAGAAGGCTTAATGGGAATGTGCGAGTTAGATTACTATACAGGCATATGTGTAAGTCTCTGTTGGAAGGTCGGTAATTTAAGAAGGCAGGTACATTCCCTTTATAATAGCTTCAATATTCACTTCAGATATTTTTGGTTAATTTTATACTAGAATTTTGAAACCTGTGCAGAAGAACCACAAAGGCCTTTTTTCCTTCTAAAAGCATTCAGTGCTTTCTGATCCACAATGAAAGTTGATTATAATTGATTTTTTAATTGATCCAAAATTAAGAAGTATTCCATTCTTTTTAGTGAATATCAGAGTAGCCTGTAGCCAAAGCCATCTTTATTATGAATGGAGGAGGCAGACACTGGAAATATATGAGGTTCAAATCTGAATGCGTTTTATTAATACTTAGTATCTGCTGTGTGTGTACCCAGCCCTATCCTGGGATACAATAAGAAATACAGAAGAAAAGAAACCATGCTTTTTGTCTTCAGAGAACTCAGATTCCCCTTGGAGGGATAGGTGCATGCACATGAAATGACCAGAGGATTCTCAGTTTTGGAGAGCATAGCCCACACTGCCTATTTAAGTGTTGAGGCTAAATACAAATGGACAGATCCCTGGGGGTACACTCAGTCGGGGAAAGTGGAATGGCTGTGGATGGGGAGAGCTACCTCTGAATGCCAACAGTATGCAGCGCCTTTTACCCATTATCTCATAGGTATTAGCATCTGTGATATCAACTTAAGTTCAGTTCCTTGAAGTCAGGTGTTATGTCTCCTGTAGCACCATTCATAGGCACTTTCACATCGTTGGTGCTTAGTAAAATGCCTGCTTCATGAAAGACTTGAAGGAATACGATGGCTTTCCAGAAATCTCTTCAAAAGAGCAAAAAGTTTCTGAGTTACAGATTTAGGAAGCTGAATCGGGTTAAAATCAAAGACTCTAGTATTTGCAGTTTTTGAAGGAAATTAAGCAGGAGAGAGAAGTATGCAGCTATTAAAATTCATTACTAAATGTCATCTTTAAAATTCTTGGTCTGTACACTTTTAAAGTATTAACAATTTCTTAGTGTTTGAGTCATATACTTCGTTGTTAACAAATATTTCTTCAGCCTACTCACTTCTTCCTACCCTTCAGCCATTGTTTTGAATTTTTTTCTTTTCTAAAGTTGTATATACAGCAAAAAGATAGCATTTAATATTGATGGATAGCAGTCCTCTCTTGCATTAGCAATAGACTAGATAGTGAAAAGTTTAAAAAGGTCTGCAATTTCGATTGAAATTTCTAATTTAGCCTTAATAAAAAGAACTTACTTTTGAGAAAGGTTATGTTCTTTTTTTCACATGTATAAACAATGTTTAGTTGCTTATTTCAGCTCTCTTCTGAATGCTTGCTCTCTGTGCAGTTGATGAACTCCAGAAACGAGTGAACCAGTCTGAGAATTCAGTACCTCCACCACCTCCTCCTCCACCACCACTTCCCCCTCCACCTCCCAATCCTATCCGGTAAGCACATCCAGGAAGACTGCTCTGCATCAAATGTTCTTCCCCATCAGATTGTGCCATGAGAGGAGTCATATTAAAAGCATGAAAGATACTAGCTGATGCTTCTCTTGGAAATTTTTCTAAAGGCCAGTGATATGGTTTGGTTGTGTCCCCACCCAAATCTCCTCTTGAATTGTAGCTCCCACAATTCCCACGTGTCGTGGGAGGTAATTGAATCATGAGGGTGGGTCTTTCCATGCTGTTCTCATGATAGTGAATCTCATGAGATCTGATGGTTTTATAAAGAGGAGTTCTCCTGCACAAGTTCTCTCTTCCCTGCTGCCGTGTAAGATGTGACATGCTTCTCCTTGCCTTCCGCCATGTTTGTGAGGCCTCCCCAGCCATGTGGAACTGTGAGTCAATTAAACCTCTTTCCTTTATGATTACCCAGTCTCAGGTATATCTTTATTAGCAGCATGAGAATGTCCTAACAAGCCAATATATTATTCCTTTCTTGTAGTATATAAATTTCATTCAATAACATTAAGATTTCCTTTAATGGTAAGAACAAGGAATTTTGAGCTTTTCCAGAATGTGTTTGCTTTTCTCTCTTGCTAATTCGAATTTGAAAAGCTCTGGTTTGTTCAATTATTTTAAAAATAAAAATACTAAATGGAAACGTAAACGTACTAATTGTTATAAACTAGTAATTAAACTAGAAGTATTAATTACTTTTATCCCTAAACTCATATTTATACCTTTAGTAATGCTAAGAGAGGAACCTTCCATAAGAAAGATAAATTATGTTTAAATTCTTGTGGCAGGAAGTCACATAGACAGACAGGAATTCGTATTTTCTGAAGCCTAAGGTGACATGATGGCATTATGTACATCACTTGAGCACAATACACACTAGGAGATTTAGAGTCAAATTTTGCCTTCTTTGTGGTTCCACATGCCACTATCCAGAATTACATAAGACAACCTCCTTGCCATGGTGACAGCTTACATGCTCATGTCATGATGTTAGCTGCTTTTGTATAATTTATTCTTTAACAAATGGCATTTAAAAACTTTTGCTAGGGTTTTTTTTTTTTTTTTTAACCTTTCATTAACTCATGTGATTTGTTTAATCCTTTCACACAGAGAGGCCATTTATTCATACTTTGTACCTTTGCTGATCCATCTGAATAGAATGCGTAGCATGTCCCTCCCACACGACTATGAAAATGGGACTTTGCCTTTTAAAAAGATTCTCATTAGTTTTCCTTACTGAGTAGGGTATGACATAATCTACTTTAAACCATTGAAGTAGTTAAGGCAAAATAATTTTTACACGTGATCGATCCAAGAGTCAATTGAAAGAATTTCAGGTATTTTAAAATCTTTCTCTCCTGGGTAGCTAAATCTGTAGGAGATATTCTGGATTTGACATTTAAAATTGGAAATTCATCACTTTGATCTTTCTCTAAGGTCTGGGATTTTGAGCTGATAAGAAAGGTCACTTCTTCCATGAAGAGGGAGAACGATTAAAAAGTAATTACAGTCTTGCTGTTGGTCTTTAATTTTTATTCTCAGAAATGTTGAGAGCCCCTAGAATTAAAAATAAAGTATAACCTAAGTAGAATTTTTTTTTCCAAAGAGCATTTACAGTTACGCTGAGAAATGAATGTTCAGGACTGTTTGTGTCTCAAGTGTGAACTCTTTTATAAGGCTGTTTAAAGAAAATTTTACTGAATAATATGATTTTTATTTTAAGATGAATTTAAATAGTATAGGACATAATTTTTGAAAGAAAAGAGGTTTTTTTGTGAGGAGTGCTTTCTTGTCAAAGAGGTATATTTGCATATGTATTGAGTTTGAGTGGATTTTGAATTCACAAATCAAAGTTTTCTAACTTTGTCCCTGATCTATTTGTTTTATCCTGATGTAAATCATGGTTAGAAATCAAAGTGGGAAGAAAAAAAAAGACTAGGGCCTGTAACTTCTTTAAGTGGCTTACTGCTTTTCCCTTCTCTTCCCACTCATTTGACTCCAAGAATAGGTAGAAGAAAGAGGAAGAAGGCAAACCTTGGTCACTTTGTCCTCGTGGTAGTGAAAGTAGGACAGGTTCTATGCAGATATAGTTCATGGGGAGAGGGTTGAGGCTATTAAGTGTTTTTTTTTAGAGAAACAGAACCAATAGAATGTGTATATCTATAGATACAGATATGGGCAGATATGAATACAGATTTATTATAAGGAATTGGCTCATGTGATTATGGAGGCTGTCAAACCCCAAGATCTGTAGGGTGAGTTGGCAACTTGGACACCCAAAAGAGTCAATGGTGTGGTTCCAGGCTGAGTCTAAGGGCCTGAGAACTGGGAGAACCTATGGTGTAGTTTTATTCCAAAGTTTGACAGGCTCAAGACCCAGGAAGTGGCAGTGTTTCAGTTCAAGTTGGAAAGCAAGAAAAAGCCAATAACCCAGTATGAAGGCAGTCAGGCAGGAGGAATTCCCTGTTAGTTGAGGGAGGATTAGCCTTGTTGTTCTAATTAGGCCTTCAAATGATTGGCTGAGGGCCACCCACCTCAGGGAGGACCATCTGCTTTACTCAGTCTACTGATTGAAATGTTAATGTCATCCACAACATCCTCATGGAAACACCAGAATAGTGTTTAACCAAGTATCTCGGGCACCCCGTGGCCCAGTCAAGTTGACACACAAAATAACTATCACAGTGGACATGACGACCACCTCTTGAAAAACTAACAGGTGACGGCCGGGCGCAGTGGCTCACGCCTGTAATCCCAGCACTTTGGGCGGCCGAGGCGGGTGGATCACAAGATCAGGAGATTGAGACCATCCTGGCTAACATGGTGAAACCCCGTCTCTACTAAAAATACAAAAAAATTAGCCAGGCGTGGTGGTGAGTGCCTGTAGTCCTAGCTACTTGGGCGGCTGAGGCAGGAAAATGGCGTGAACCTGGGAGGCGGAGCTTGCAGTGAGCCGAGATCGCGCCACTGCACTCCAGCCTGGGCGACAGAGTGAGACTCCATCTCAAAAAAAAAAAAAAAAAAAAACAAACAGGTGAAAATTCTCCACTGAAATGTTCCATCTTGGGATGACACATGCCTGAAATTTTATTCATTCAGTTGAAATGGCAGTGAAATGGGGCAGTGATGGCCAGAGGTTTGAGTATGGGTCCCAGAGGTCTTGACCTAATCTCCTCTGGCCTGTAAATTAGAATTTCTAACTTTTGTGAAAATAATTTAATTCCATTTGGCCATTGCAAGCCCAAAGAAGAGAAACTAGACAAAGTCAGAAGCTCCATGATTGGTTCCCAAGCTAGATAGAGCAGGATGTGTTTTTTTCTTTTTATTGTGCTTTATGGGAGATTATCCAGTGAGTTTGGGAATTTTAAGAAAAGGCAATTAGGAAGGGGATTAATAATGTAAGCAAACGTAGAAGTGAAAAGTGAAAAAAAGCTAGAAATTAGAACGATTAAGAAACTGGAGGCAGGGCATAATGGCTCACGCCTGTAATCCCAGCCTTTTGGGAGGCCAAGGCAGGAAGATTGCTTGAGGCCAGGAGTTCAGGACCAGCCTGGGCAACATGGTGAGACCACTCCAAAAAATTAAAAAACATTAACCAGGAGTGGTGGTGTACCTGTAGTCCCAGCTACTCCAAAGGCTGAGGCAGTAAGATCAGTTGAGTGCAGGAGATCGGAGCTGCAATGAGTGGTGACTGTGCCCTTGCACTCCAGCATGGGCAACAGAGTGAGACCCTATCTCAGGAAAAAAAAAAAAAAAAAAAGGAAAGAAAGGAAGCATTGGGTGGTGATATCTTCTGAACAAGTGTTACTCTGTATATCCGTTTGCCCGTTTTCCTAAGGGCAACATTATGCCTTTTTTATCCTCCAAGTGTGTGTTTTCTATTGCTGGCTTCCTCAGGACTGTTTTGCAAATACAGTTCACCACACTGAGGACATTTATGATGCAGTTGAAATAATTCAAAAATTCTTGATTCATTCATGTTTTGGTAAACATTTTATGGAGGAAATGATAACATATGCAGATATGTGCACAAGCCTATGTACAGTTTTAAAAGAATGTTAAACTGAGCATCTATGTAATCACCCTCCAAATCAAGAAATAGGCAATACTGGTACCCTAATTCTTTCCTTTGATCCTTTTCCAAAGATAACCACCTTCCTCCCTAATTGCTATCTTTTATGGTGATCACTTCCTTGCAGTATTGAAGAAAAATTTTCTTGCCTAATATGTATCCCTAAACTACCGTAAATATCTGTATGGCCTGGTTTTGAACTTTATGTAATTGGAATTTTCATGTATCATTGTGGTCTTGCTCTTTTTACTCTACATTATTATTATTATTATTATTTTTTTGAGATGGAGTTTCGCTTTCGTTGCCCAGGCTGGAGTGCAATGGTGTGATCTTGACTTACTGCAACTTCCGCCTCCCAGGTTCAAGCGATTCTCCTGCCTCAGCTTCCCAAGTAGCTGGGATTACAGATGCCCGCCACCACGCCCAGCTAATTTTTTCATATTTTTAGTAGAGACAGGGTTCTGCCATGTTGGCCAGGCTGGTCTCGAACTCCTGACCTCAGGTGATCTGCCCACCTTGGCCTCCCAAAGTGCTGGGATTACAGGTGTGAGCCACTGCACCCGGTCTACTCTATATTATTTTGTAAGATCCATCCATGTTGTGTAGCTTAAGTCCATTCATATTCACTGATACATAATTCACTTTATGAAGGTCTCAGAATGTACTTATCCATTGTGGTGCTGATGGACATTTGAGTTATTACCAGTTCTGGGGAATTACGGAAATTCTTCATGAACATTCTTGTTCATGTATCCTGGTGCACAAGTGCTTGCCTTTCTGTAGGATGTGTGGCAGTGGAATCATTGGCTCATAGGATACATATATTTTTGGCTCTGCTAGATAATTACAAAGAGTTTTCCAGAGTGGAATTGTACTATTAATTTACGTATCCTGTTTGGTTTGAGAACTTCTGTTACTCCACAAACCCACTAACACTTGATATTATCAGATTTTTTTTGTCTATTTGATGAATGTATAGTGATATCCCAGTGTGGTTTTGTGTTTGCCTAATAGCTAATGAAGTCAAGTACCTCTTTTGAATATGTATTGGAAATTTGGACATCTTTTTTGGAGTTGCAAGGTTCTCTTCCATTTTGTGTTGAATTATGTGCTTTTTCTCATTGATCTGTAGAATTTCTTTATATATCCTTGTCTTTTTATTCTGCATAATATCAAAGGTTATAAAATGTTAGTATAGTCAAATTTATCATAATTTGATTTTACATAGATTTGTTTTTAAATGGACCAGAGAGAGAGTGGTGTAAATATGTTTTATCCATAAGTATTTAGTCTACATCATGCGGATTCAGATGTTTTTGTACCCATAGTTCACAAATAGATATTTACTGATAACATACACTTTTTACTGTGAAACATTCCCTAATTCTTTCATTCTTCCCTCTCCCTCTAACATAGTACATAGATAGCTGTTTCTGAATTTTATATATATGAGTATTGAAATTTTTTGTCTCTTTTCCTTTGTAAGTGTGTATGCATTTTATTATTATAGTAGTGTACTCTCTCCAATAATCAGTTTGGTTTTATACAGAAGAGGATGAGACGTGTTTCTCTTCTGTAAAATGATGAAAAGTTTAATATTATTAAAAATGGAAAGTAGACTACTTAGATTCTAGTTATACATTCATGCACCTATCAAAGAGTGAGATTTTTACTGGTTATTTAGGATCTAGGCATCCAGTAATCTCCTGTTGATCTTTTTCTTTCTCCCAAAGATCCCTCATGTCCATGATCCGGAAACGATCCCACCCCAGCGGCAGTGGTGCTAAGAAAGAAAAGGCAACTCAACCAGAAACACGTAAGCATCACTTCTATTGGTGTAAGTGGTTGATGGTGTACAATTTTGGGGCAATTCACATATTTGTTAAGTTCTTTGACTATAAACATGTTGTTGGGAGAGTAGTATGAAGCACTGAACAGCTGTAAGAATGAACCAGTAACCGTCATTGCCTTCCTGTAGTTTATTATCTAGAGGAGA
The DNA here is from genome assembly GCF_028885655.2 of Pongo abelii. Classification (NCBI taxonomy): domain Eukaryota; kingdom Metazoa; phylum Chordata; class Mammalia; order Primates; family Hominidae; genus Pongo; species Pongo abelii. Next base: position 123,969,096 of record NC_071993.2, on the reverse strand, counting down.
TAAACACGCACGTCTCACTGTAATAAGAGACATACTGGCAAATATATTTTCATTAAAAGTCAGGGTACCTTGGAGTGTACAGGAAAGAGAGGGAGTAATTCCAAATGAGGGATTTGGGGCAAGACTTCTTAGAGTTGGTAGCAAGTGACCTGGGACTTTACCAAGCACTTAGTATGTACTACTGCACTGTTGTGTGCTGCAGGTACACGATATAGAAGTTACATTGTAGTGTAACTAGGCAGGAAGTAAACAAGTAAATATGTAATTATTTAAATACAATTAAGGAGGAGTACAGAGTGCTAAGAGATTGTGGAAGTGGACTGCTGGTGTCTGAAAATGATGTTCAAGCTGAGTAGTTGTGCCTTTAGAACATTGGGTGTGTTGGGTGGTAGTGTTTAGGGTAAAACCATTTCAAATAGAGGAGCAGCGGATTCAAAGGTCCAAAGAGTCCAGGAAGGAACTTGGCATATTAGGAAACTGAAAGAAAGTTTATATGGCTGGAACATGGTGTCCAAGAGAAGAGTTCTAATAGATAGGCAGAAGCCAGATTCTGGAGGTCAAGGTCAAGGTTCTGGAATTTCTCCTAAGAGCAGTAGAAGTTTTAAGCAGAGGTATAACATGATGAGAATTGTCCTTAAAAAAAAAGTCACACTGGCTGCAGTGAGAGAACAGACTGTAAATGGATGAGGGTGGATGAGGGAAGACTATTGCAGTCATTCAGATGAATGTTGATGGTAGCTTAGATGAGGGTAGTAGCAGCAGGGGTAGAGAGACATGCATGAATTCAGGAACTGTTTAGGGAGGTAAAAATTCACAGGACTATGGTTCATTGGAGATCGAGATATATAGGACAATGATGAGATGGGACTGGAGGGAGAAGGGGCCCTCCCATTGAGCAGAGCCAGCAAATGCCTAGATGCACTGGAGTTGGTTTGGTGTGCAGCCACAGTGACAGCAAAGGCTTAAAACAAGGGGGCCAGATCTTGGTCCTCTGTGCCTGCCGTTCTAATTCCGTAGCCTCCATACAGATTCTGGGCAGATAGCTGGTGTGTTCCAGACTCTTCGTCCTCCTCTTTATCCTATTTTATTAGTATAAACAACATGGTAATGAGTAGCTCATTACCATGCATTGTGACAGCATTTTGCTTTAAATTCGGTTACTTTAAGGATTTAATGTCCCACTCTGTACCTCTACTCTGGCTGTGGTGTTTGAATTATTTCCACCCCTCTCCCCCTGAAGAGATTGCAAGCTCTTTGAGGGTTTACTCTTCTCGGCAGCATCCCACTGCTTTCATGCATATTGAATGAATTGAAGTTTGGACGTAGTTTTTTTCTCTCTTAGCAGGAATCTTGCAGCACCATTACAAATGAAAGCTGATTTTATCTCTAAGAATTGGCTTTCTGTGCCTGCCTTCTGCAATCCTTTGGAATCTATTCCTCCGCACATTAATGGGGCTGAAAGGCAAATTCTGCATTGCACAAGCCATTGCAGGATTCTGAAGCAATTCCGCCTTTGGTGATTTGCTGGGCGGCCCTGCTCTTGGGTTACTGGCTATTAGCGTTTCCTGATGCTGTAATTTAAATTTTGTTTCATTTTTTTTCGGGGGAGACAATTGGTATATCTTAGAGGGTAGGGGGGAAATTGGAATAAAATGAATTTTCCTTCCAAGTAAATCACATCACCAACTTGTCAACTTTGATAGCACCTTAAATTAAAAAGAAAAATTATTCTAAAATTTCTTAACCCCCAGTTTTAGGCACTATACAGTTTTTCTTACAAAAATGATGTTTATTTATAATTCATGAAATGTGACAGTATTTTCTCCCACATCCTTGGGCTACCGGATTGCTATTTTGGGATTCTAAGTAGAGTTACCAATATAGAAGTTGCTCTTGAGATTTTAGAATGGAGCAACCCTAAAAAACACACAGCCTTGAATAATGCATACTGTACTCACACAGTACATTTATAGTATCTTGTTAATAGGTCACACTGAAAAAATAGTTGTTGAGTGAATAAATCAATAATTAAATGCATGATGAATTAATGTAAAGCATCAAACATTGGGATTCTCTGTGACACTTTGGGGTTTGCATTTATAACATAGTGACTGATCTCACATTCACTGTGTTTTCTTTCTTAGGTTAGCATCTTATGATGGCTTTTAACTTACAGTTGGTAAGGTATTCAGAGTTTATTAGTGGGGAAACTTTTACTCCTTACTTATGGCTCTGAAAACTTCATTGTAAAGAAAGACTCTAGAATATTTTATAGATAGTTTTAATGATTGAATGTAAGAGATCATGACACTCTGAAGATAATAACTCTGATTTTGACAAGAATGTATTTATTAGGCCAGTTCTGGATTTCAGAACTATGCCTGCTGTTTATCATACATTTAGGTCATTAATTTATTGATCTTTTCTTATACTTCGCTGTGCCTTGATTTGCTAATCTGTAGAATGGGGATAGTAGTATTTCCTATTTCACAGGATTGTTGTGAGAATTAGTGAGTCTCACAACATGAAAAGTGTTTAGGGTAGTTTCCAGCACAGAAAATACTCAAAATGTTAGCGTGGAAAAACATGGAAAAGGTACTAGCCATCCTTTGGGAGGATCGAAGGGAATCCTCATCCCACAGGTTCTTGTGATTATTGTAGCTAAGGAAATTTCTTTAACTTTATGACCTGATGTCAGATTTGAACTTAATTCAACTATACTGTATTCCTTAGAAATTTGGTATATCACGGTGGCATAAGATTTTTTTTTAATTACCTTTAAAAGAAAGTTAGTGAAATAAATAGTAATCCTGTGGAATTTGGAAATTCATTTTCGTTTCTTCGAGGTAATAGCAGAAGGTTTTATTTAGTAATAAGGTGATGGTTTTTGTCTGTGGGTCTTTTTTTTTCTATAAGGAACTTATTTTTCAAGTGGGTCTTAAAATTTAAGCCCCAATTAATTACATGTAGCTTTCTGATCCAAGACTGACCTTGAAGCACTAACTCAAAGAGCATTTGATTTTATTTTCCTGTGGCAGTTCAATAACATTAGACCTGTTGTCTTCATTTGTCCCTTTTCTTTAATCTCCAGTGTCCTGCATATTTCTATTGTCCCCTTGATTACATGCTTTTGTGAGACAATTACCAACTGTGTGATTGCAGAAAGAATTACAAAACATACCATGAGCTCTCTGTAGGTGATTCTTGCAGATTTATTAGAACTGCTTAATAGTTTAGAAGTTCATATAGATTGCTTTTTGCTAGTTCAAAAACAGGGTCGGCAAGAGAGAAAGCTTGTGTAGCTAACCTAGCGTTGCTCTTGCATTGCGCCTGAGTAGGGAATCTGATAAGAATGATTTCTTTTCCTTAAAACCAATTAAGCCTTTACATTTGAAAAAGACTGAGAAATTAAAGCCTGGTTTATAATCTGTACACAATACAGATAGTGGCACGTCTCTGAATTATCACTATGATTCTGGCAAGCAAATATAAGAAACTACTTTAAATTCCTGCTATGTTAGATGCTGTAGCAGATTTGAATGGTGTTGACCATAATTCTCCATCTGTCTGCCTTAATTAGTTTTTGTATGGTGCATTTAATTGGGTTTCAGTCATTCCTTACAGAGTGCTAATCTGTTTGTAGGCGGTGTTCCTATTACCGTGCAGCTCTTCCTAGTCTCAAAATGGCAGACTTTCTGAAAAATCAAATGTTTTAAAAATGTATTTTCTATGGTGAAACCCCGTCTCTACTAAAAATACAAAAATTAGCTGGGCGTAGTGGCGCGTGCTTGTAATCCCAGCTACTCGAGAGGCTGAGGCAGGAGAATTGCTTGAACCCGGGAGGTGGAAGTTGCAGTGAGCCGAGATCGTGCCATTGCACTCCAGCTCTGGGCGACAGAGCAAGACTCCATCTCAAAAAAAAAAAAAAAAAAAAAAAAGTATTTTCTAAATTCTCAGGAATAAATCCCATACCCATACCAGATGCTTGAATGGCAGATCTGGGTTTTATCTCCCTGGGTTGTGAGTAGGGTCAGCAAAAGCACTGTGTAGTTCACAAAGATACTCAGATATCAAGTGAGTGAGTGAATAAAGGAAAGAGTGATTGAATGAATGAATGAATTTCTACCCATCATAATTTACTTATCTGTTCCTTTGTTGATGTTTGTGAACCGTCAAAAGAAGCTGCCCAAGAAAATGCTGCTTAAGGGCACATGGTTGATCAACCCACAGTTCAGTCATCTTTCATTTACTCGTAGATGAGTTCTAACTTTGGTGACCATGTTTCCCATGTTGCTTGGCAAAAGATACTTGTTTTGACTTCTGGATCTGAAAACTGTTGTTTAGATGTTGAGAGGTTTGAATTCTCAGCATTTCAGTGGCTTCTGAGGTTGACAGTTCTCTTTGAAGTTAGGAAGGTATCAGAAAACCTAGGTTATACAGTGAATATAGCAGTGATCCCTCATTGTGGACTTGTACAGATGAGGGTAACGGAAACTTCTGGTCTCTCTTAGTTGCTCCCCTAGGCACTTACACAAGAGGAATGGCTACCCAGGGTTGGAATGGAGTCTGGCCTTGTAGCAGAAAAAGAAGCCATAATCTAGGCCTCCTTATTGCAAAGCCTGATACTAGAGCTAATTAGCTCGGGGATGCAGTAGTGATTGCCTGCATTTAGAAGCCAGCCTTTTGGGATTTAGTCATTTCTACTCAAATAGTAAAAATATTAGTAGGCATTTAAAGCAGAAACTTCAGCAGCCAATAGTCAGTAGAAACTTGTTGAGTGCCCACCATATTGCCAGGCAGTGTAGAGTCTGTTAAAAACGGTAATTGGAAGGTCTTTATGAGATAAACTCAAATATGTTGGCTGCAGTGAGCTAGATGGAAGTAAACACAAGACCTAGAACTGCATTAATGGTGATAAATGTTCTGAAATGGTTCTGTGATTTTGGTCAAGCTATTCTACAAGAGAGACATTTCACTTTTCTGATCAACAAGTTTAAGTTCACCTCAGTTACATTCATCCAATTGATACATATCTCCACCTCTTTTTTATTTATTTATTTATTTTTTTGCAGCAAAATAGTGGCAACGTTAAACAATAGATAGTTGAATTTTAAAATCAAATGTAATTACCTAATTGCAATTATTGCTACATGTATATTGTCTTTTAACATTGACAATTTAAAAAGACTTGAGAAAGGTCTGCTTAAATGTTTCCTTTCCATGCGATTCGTAAACAAAAGATGGCAATTTAAAAATAGATTTTATTTATTTACTGTTTGTCTTTTGACTATAGACTTACTCCAACAAGAAAAACATCTATTTCATCTTCTTTTCCCCTAATGGATTTCTGGTAGTTGTTTCTTTTTTAGGCTGATTTCTTTGACGTAGGATGTACTGTAAGTTGTAAAAACATCTTTGAGACAAAGATTATTTGGGATTAGGCACAAAGTTGGGATTTTAAAGACCTGGAGAAATGCTGACAAATGAACAAAGTCTACTTTGTTGACAGAGGCAAGACAATACTGACTTGAATCCAGGCTACAAATTTTTATAACTCTTATTTTTCTGATCAGATTTTGTCTCTAAAAATTTTTTCTTTAAGTGTTGCTACCTGATAGCTGTTAACGTTAGTAAATTTTTAGTGTTCTGCAACTGTGAATGAAAAATGACTGTGATTAATTACATAGTGTGATTTTTCCAAGTCACCAAAAATAGGAAGTAGCTGTTTTCTTGTAACATAAGAGGATTTATGTACGTGTTCTTTGAACAGCTGAAGAAGTCACAGATCTAAAGAGGCAAGCAGTTGAAGAGATGATGGATAGAATTAAAAAGGGAGTTCATCTTAGACCCGTTAATCAGACAGCCAGACCGAAGACAAAGGTATGGAGTGACTAAATGCTTTTTTCCCTGTTTGATATTTCCTTTTTTAAATGTACAAATTTGAAATTTGAGGAAAGCTGCATCAGGACTCATTGTCAGATCTTAGGATAAAGCTAACGTGTCACAAAAGCTTTTACTTCCACATAAGCATGTTTCAGGAGGACCCATGGTGAACCTAAATCAGTATAAAAAGGAAGCCATGTTATTTTGGGGGTGCTGTCATCTCATTACGAGAGACAGTGTTATGAACTGTTACACCAAACAAATAACAATTATCACATCCTTTCTTTTCTTTGATTCCTGATTCTTTTGTGTGATTCTACTGATTATCTACTATGTGCCAGATACTGTTTTAGGCACGGGGGATAAAGTAGTGAACAAAATAGGCAAAAACCCTCGCCTTTCTGAGGCTTCTATTATAGTGGACGGAATCACATAATAATAACAGCAGAACAAAACTAGGACAACTTTGGGGAAAATAGTGAGACTTATATGATTGTTTTTCATTAATTTCACAAATGTTTTCCAAGTCACTTCAAGGAGAAAAACTCTCTCCTAAACTAGACCACAGTGAGCACTCCAGGATCTGTGAAGTCGCTTAGAGTCCCTTTCATGATCTCTGTGCTACATTTAAATAAGCCCAATAATAGTTTTCAACATTGCTCTTGAAAAATATCCTTTCTCCTCTCTAATTGGGTATGAACTGACCGGTTCTTCCTCTTCCTCCACTTCCTCTTCTTCCTTCACCTTCTTCACTAACCTTTATGGTTTGGTTCTTTCTCCCTCTCAAGGCTGCCCTACCTCAACCGTGTGAACGTCCCCCAGTGTTATGACTGTTCAGTACACATTCTGAGGGTTTTCTTTTTCTATTCTTTTTTTTTTTTTTTTAGATGGAGTCTTACTCTGTCGCCAGGCTAGAGTGCAGTGGCGCAATCTCGGCTCACTGCAACCTCTGCCTCCCGTGTTCAAGCGATTCTCCTGCCTCAGCCTCCCAAGTAGCTGGAACTACAGGCGCATGCCACCATGCCCAGCTAATTTTTGTATTTTTAGTAAAGATGGGGTTGCACCGTGTTGGCCAGGATGGTCTTGATCTCTTGACTTCATGATCTGTCCGCCTTGGCCTCCCAAAGTGTTGGGATTACAGGCATGAGCCGCCATGCCCGGCCTCTGATGGGTTTTCTAAGTTGCCACTTTGTCACAGCCAGGCAAGATAGCCAGGCAAGGCGAGAGTGGCTGTAGTGTGGGCTGTACATGGGAAAGGATTGGAAAGAGGGAAAGAATGCTCAACTCCAAGAGTAAATTTACATCTAAGGAAACAGAAGCTTCAGCCAACCACGTAAAATAGTTCAGTCTTGTGCCAATTATCTGAAAGCAGTTTTCTAAGTAAAGGATGAAATGTAAAACTGGAGGAGAAGCTGAGTGTGTAGAATGATCTGGCACAGCTGGCCCAGTGCTGGTGTCTGGCAAGAGAGTGAAGAGCAGAGCTCTTGGAGTTGGGCCCTGGCACTGTCACTCAGCTTCCCCACACTTCTTCTCTTCAAGATGGGGATAGCACCTGCCTTATCTGACACATGGGGTTGTTGTCAAGATCAAATGGAATGAAGTGTGAAAATACTTTAAAATGCAAGGTCTGAGTGCCACCTTTGAAAAAGAATCCATTTTTATGACCTTCACATCACCACTAATTATGGAAAGAATAAGCAAAACCAAACTATTACTAGAGAAAAAATACAATGCCATAAAGAAACAAAATTAGTTTTAGAAAGAAAAAAGTTGAAAACTTCTTAAATCATAAGCAATCAATGTTCCATACGTACTTTCATTTTCAGAAGATCACTTTGTGCTTTTTCTTTCTTCCCATGACTCTTCCTGCAGTTACACATTATTTAATGTCAATTCAAAATCTGGGAAGCAAGTGAACAAGGATCAGTGGACAACTGGGTTTTTTGCTGGTAATCTTGAACTGTGTAGATATAGTGCTGAATGACCTGGTCAATAACCTTTAAAACAAATTGTCACTGCATGTTTGAGGACAGACATCTTCCCCTAGTACCATCAGGGCTTTCCTGAAATGTCACAAATGGTGACATTTTTTGGTCCAGGGTTCAAAAGGCTTGTGCAGTCAGAGGGCAGCCTGAGTGGCATGGCAGCACTTTTGGGTATGCCTAAAGGCAGGGCATTTGTTTGAACGTCACAGCTTATCACCTGAAGGGTTGACCTGCAGAAGTCAAGCCTGCCTTGAGAATATTAATTTAACCACTTATTTTCTAAATTCCTTGGTGGTGGTGGTGGTGCTAGTGTGGTTGAAATTAGTGTCTTAGTGCTTATTGACTGGCACTAAGGGCATGTGTATTTCACAGAAAATCTGTGCTATGAGAGCTGAATGCCTTAGTCGCTTTGTACACAAGCAGCAAACCTCTCTCTCTCTTACTTCTGCTCTGTTTCTAAAATTTGAAGTAGGATCTTATTTTTAAATTCTGTTATTGAGAGGAAAGGATTATAGGTTGCTGATAATTAACTCTCATTTTTTTGATGAGACAGAATATAACCTTACCTCTTTTCCAGGAATAAGAGGCTCAAGGGATTCCTTTCATTATGTCTTGCAAGTTTCCCCTTCATCTCTATCCTTCGTGAAAGGAAGTGGTACAAGGGAGATCAGAAGTCTTTCCTGAACTTACTTTTCATGAGGTCCTCATGCTAAATTTTCCCTCCATTAAATTAGTTGAGTGATCTGCAGAGATCGTTAGGTATTGTGGGGCAGGCAAATCATACCCAGAATTTTACTTCAAATTATTTTGTCCATGGTATGGCCAGAAGAGAGCTGAGCTTGTAATCAAGACACCTAACTCAAATACTACCTTGCTGAAGCCTGACTTTCCTTCCAAGATGAGTGATTGGACTACACCTCCTCTGAGGTCTTTGACTGCTCTGGCAGCCAGCCATGCTAACTTTCTCCTGTAGCCAGGTTCTTTGCTGGTCCCTGCTCTCTCGACTCTGTCCTCTTGTGAAATTCTTACATGCCAGGCCCCTGTAAGCTGACCTCCTCCCATAGCTGGTGGAGCTGAGAGAGGTTTTCTGCCCTGTGGCTTGCTTCTGCTCTGCACTGCCTTCTTCCTAGTCTCTGCTTGCTGGCAGAGTCCAGCAATGCAGGTGGAGAACAGTTTATCATAAGAAGCTCTGAATAATTTAGAATCAGATCTTTGAAATCCGATGTCTACCAAATCTTCTCTATCTGTGATAATAATCAAGAGGTAACAATATGGTATTTAGAAGAGGGTAGCTTGTCTCCTTTTGCTTTGAATATAACTTCTTATTTTTTGTTTAACTGCTACTTGAAAGCACTAACATGGCTAGTATTTTTTCCTAACCTTAAGACATAGTCCTAATTTAAAAATATATATAGTCATACATATTACCAATATAAGGCTACTAATACTTTGCCATGTAAACATCATTGTTTAGTATTTTTAAACTGAATTACTCAGTAATTTTTCTTTCTTTTTAAAATTATAGCCAGAATCTTCGAAAGGCTGTGAAAGTGCAGTGGATGAACTAAAAGGAATACTGGTAAGGATAGATTTTGGTTTATTGTTTAGCTAATGGGGAAATGAAAGGAGAGTATTTTAAAATCTGTTTTTTGTGAATTGTTTGTGGTGTGTTTTAGTCCCATTTACAATTAGCCTCATCTTTGGCCAGTTTATTTGATTGTGCTTACAGACTGCTCCATCACATATGTTAATAATTTTTCAAATAACACTTGCTGTTTTTGTTCTAAAAGAGTGGTTACACTTTCACCAAAGTCATTGTTTCCTGTTCTTGCCCTCCAATCCTGGCATCACAGCTTGAAGATGAAGTGTCTGGCCATATGTAAGGATCCGTACATGTTGATGAAAAACAGAAATATAATAGATGAATAATGCTTTACTTTGAAGCCTAAAAGGAGAATCCTAAATGTGAAGCCAAGCTCCTCCCCAAATAGCTTCGTATCAGGGTCACAGTCTGCCTTTCCTCACAGTCGAAACAATTATTTGATGATAAATTAAGGAATAAAATAAGAGGCCCTTTTTTAATGTTACTAATTTTATTTTCTGACAGTTGGAGAGCATGCTTTGTGTCCCTTCCTAGTCATATTTTTGCTTTTCAAACTGTGAGCTTTTGCCAATGGAATCAGCGGCTACTGCACTCTCCAGCAGTTGCTGTCAGAGACAGACGCCTCACTTAGAAAATGTTTCAGATACTAAGAGCTCTATTCTCAGATCCTGTTACAGTCCCAATCCCAGTTATTATGCACAGTAAGTCAACAAACATGGGGGCGGAGGTACAAGACTGAATACTCCCATGTTTGTTGTTGCTGTGCTAATTATGCATTGCATGTAGACATCCACATAATTGTGGTAAACAAGATTATTTTCATCAAGCATGTCTTTAAACAGTAGACTTAACCCAGAATGGCTTAATTAGTTTGCTTTAGTTTTAAGTGAGTGGGATTAGCACTGAAGAGAGGTATATCACTGGCTAACAGTGGTGGCCTACCTACAGAATAATGTATTAAAGCCATTGAAAAAGCATGTGGTGATTATCTAATGGATTCTTTGATCAGAGAAGTCTGTTATTCAGTGTTCTGTTAAGGAGAACTCCCTATGACAGTCTCTTTTGTTGTGTTTGTGTTACAGTGCTAATTCATGTTCATAAAGATGTCCCCTGGGGCACAGTTCTGGTCAACAGTGAAAAAGTAGACTATACTGAGTTTGACTTTTTAAAAATTAGGTTAATTTTGAAAATCAGACATCTCTATGAGGTACACGTCATAATATTTGATTAGCCAAGAGATCCCATTCTCTGAGAACGCTGCATGGTAGCAGGTTTACTGAATTATAGCACTACTCTTAAATACCATAATTTTGTGCCACTTCAAGGAGAGAAATTTGTGAAATAATTTATAAATTATAAAAAATTTTAAGACATCTTTTTTAGCACAAATTGCCCCCATCCTTCTTGCCTTGGATCTATCTTTAGATCTCACTGCCTTACCTGGCATTAATGTATCACTAGGAGTTACTACTCTGACAATATTATTTCTTTACATTAAGTTTTTTTAAAAGTAGAACTCATGATTCTCTCCCCTACTCTTTACCAAGTGGCAGTTCTCCTCTTTCCCCATAGAAGTTTCTTTGAGGGTGGATGGACTATTTGTAATTCCCTGTCACCTGGAGCCTATAAACCACACACATTCTTATAAGAAAGATAAAAAGAAAGCTCCTAGCTCGACCTGCCAGACATTTGGGTCTTTAGTGGTGCTTATTGCTGGAGTTCAGACTATTAAGATTATTGAAGTTAGTACCCTGTAAATCACATGGTGCCAACCTCACCATCATGGCATGTAAGAAACAATTAAGACAGAACACGAAAAGCCTGCAGTTGTGTACTGAAAAACACAAGCACTGGTACCAGGGGTTATCAAGAAACCAAAAAACACTGTGTTCGGTTCTACTGTGGAACAGAACCAGAAAGAAGCTCAGTGTGGGTTATTTTTTGATGAAATGGAATGTGACCCAAGTTGTAAGACTTAGTGATTTGGTCTTCTGCTAAGTTAGCCCACAGGTAGGAAACAAGTCTCTGGTTTGGGGGAGTTTCAAAACCCTATTCTGTTTTCTGAGTTGAACAATTTTCAAGCCAATTTTTAATGTCTCAGTATTGACTGACCTCGTTTTCCCAAACCTACTTCCACTTAAGTTTTAAAGCTGGATATTTTGTAGACAAAAATATGTATAGTCCATTTCTCATAGTCACAAAAGGTTTTGAGGTTTAGGAAATGAAACCTTTTGAGTCACCTCAGTCACTTAAAAAGCCACTCTAAGTGACAGTGGTGATTGCTGAAGAATAGATTGGTACAAATCAAAATTCTCTTCTCAATTTCAGTTGGCTGTAAATCAAAGAACTAAAAGCAATTTTTAAAAAATTATATTATGGGTCTTTTTCAGACATCTTCAGTTTTCCAAAATACCCAGAAATTTTTGAATAGTTAATTTTGCTTGACAATTAGATTAGTTAGTATTATGAACATTTAACTAACATGGGGCCTAAGATTGTTAAATGATCACAGTGGTTTGAAGTAGAAAAAGAGTATTGGCTTGGGACTTGGGAAGTCTAAGTTCTAGATCCAGCCCTATCAATGACTTGTTGTGGGACCTGTCCCCAGACCCTGAGGCTCACTGAATTTGAATTCTCTTTTCTACAAAGTGAAGGAATTATATGTACCACAGTTTCTAAGTTAATTTCTGATTCTCAAATTTTATGATTATAATATAAAGAGATAACTAAAATAGTCTTGGTATTTTATTAGCTGAGCTCTTCATCATTTCAGTTGAGAGTCATGCAGAAACCTTTCTTTCCTCCACAATTGCCCTTGTATTGAAAGTTTACTCATATATTAGCTGAAGCCACCACATCCGTCAGTAAATGGAGAAAGGAGTTGGGGATTCAAGGGTTAAAACGTGGAAAATGGATTCCTTCAGTAATCAGGTATGATGAGAGAGTAGCTTACTACAGTCAAGAATTTGAGGAAATAATGCCATTATCCAAATAAAAAAACTAGAAAATATTGTGAAAGATTCATCAATAAAAGATATCCTTGAAAGGTATGTATGTATGTACAAACACACACATAAGTTTTCCTTGAATTAAATCAAGCCATTGAGAAAAATTACACAGTGTCCTTGCTATTGAAACAATGTAGTAGTTTTACAACTTATTTTAGTAGTGATGACCATATGTTTTTCAAATATCTGTTTACAAATGATAGAGATGGTAAGTTTTTAAAAATTATAAATACAAATGATATGGGAATAGTTGTTGTAGTACTTTTTTCAAATGTAAAGTGGCTATGGTTCTATTTTCTGTATCTTGTCAGTATTGGTCATACCTCATGGTGTGACTCTTCTACACGCAGAAGCATATCAGCAATGTTAAAGAAACAAACCAGATTTTAATGATAAAAGAAGCCATTATAGTGTTACATGTGATGTGATAGTCCTTTTAATGTATTTACACAATAAATGAAAAACAAAAAGAGATACTTCTAAGGAAAAAATTGTATGCCTGATTAAAATATGAGCCTTATTTAAGTCTTTTGCAAACCAGTTGATTAGGCAGCTGACAGCAAAATAATATAATCTCCTAATCTTGTTAGTCAGTTTCCTCCCTGACAACAGGTTACTTTTCTGTAACTTTAAGCAGTTAGGGAAAAACTTCCCTAAACAAAATAACATAACCTCTTAATAGAGGTTAATTATGAGATTTGTAGCCATCTGATTTTACAGGCACCTTTTTTTTTTTGTTTTATAGGCTAAAGAAGAAACAAGGGTTACCATTTTTAGCCAGTAGAATTATTAGAATCCTTCAGGTAGTTGGCAGGCAGGGAGGGAGCAGGATTAAGGCAAGTCCTTAGTGAGTTCAAACATTACAAAGGCTGGCAAGATTATTAGCCTTGGTGGACAAAAGCTGTCTTTTGACTCTGGCATGAAGTCTGGCAAGTTATACCAGACTTGAGGTTCTTATTTCCTCTGATCAAAAGATTATGGTTCTCCTGCCTTCCCCTCCCTCTGCTGCCTCCCAAGTATGTGGCACAGTTGAGAAGGACCATTTCTAAGAAATAATGGGCATCTCTTATGAAAGACTTGTCGATGTATTAAATCCTTATGTATCATTGAGAAATACGTCACCCAGTGTTCTATACAAACACTTGACTAGTAATGGAGATGGAAAACCATAGCTCTCACTCTGTAACATACTTCCCGGAGGAGCCAGAGCAGGGAAACATGGATCTTTCTCTGTCTTCTTGAAAGCCAGTATCAGTTTCAGCAGGAGGACAGATTTATAGCATCTCTTGTTTCCTTCAGTGTCTTCTGGGCCCTGAATAATACACTAACTGTCTCCTGTGTTAGGAATGTGGAGTTAAGATGCCGACCCTTGCTTGCCTCTCTGTATGATTATAACTTTCCTTTCATACTGAAGTCAAGATGTGCTCAGTGCAGCCCTTCTTTGGGTTGGCCCCTGGAGAGCATTATGTGCCTCCTCTGACAGCTACGACGCCACGGACATCAGGTGTGCAGCCAGGGTCACCCTCTGAAGGATCAGTCACACATTTTTCAGTGCCGCTGTGATTTCAGTTTAGTAGCTTGTGGCTACCATATAAAGATTTCCTTCGAAGGTGAGTTTAATATATCAATTCTCTTCTCCACCCAGTCAACACACATCACGTCTTAATCGTCGATATGCAGGTACCTTCCCACTGATGAATTTCATATAGTCACCTCTTCCAGAAGTGTTCTTGTACTGTTCTTCTGAAACAAAAGCTAGCATTTACACCATCAGTAGCATCTTCTTAAATGATCCAACACTCTGTCTTGTTGAAAATGTGCACATTTAAAAAATATTAATATATAGCAAATTCATTTTGTTTCATAATTCCATTCAAATTCTGGTAATGTTTTCATGGTTTGATTTTTATATTCTTTTGTATATTGTATTAAGACATTAACCTTTTTGTTTTTGTTTTGTTTTCACTTTAGGGGACACTTAACAAATCCACTAGTTCAAGAAGCTTAAAATCCCTTGACCCTGAAAACAGTGAAACTGAGTTAGAAAGGATTTTGCGTCGCAGAAAGGTGACAGCAGAAGCAGATAGCAGTAGTAAGCCGGTTTGAATTCTCCACAGTCCTTCTCTTCATCTCTGAAACATCTTCTTCTAAGTCTCTTTTTACATGAAACAATCTTTTAAAAATTATTATTAAAATATTTGTTTTTAATGTGAGTGAGAAGTATGGGATGGGTAAAGATATTTATGGATATCTCATAAGAACTCTTAGATATTTTTATTTATTGGTGTGTTTACTTATTTGTAGGTAACCAGGCATTTATAGATCTGATTTGTTTAATGCAAGATGCCCTTGTGTAAAGACATTCAGGAAGAGTTTCGGCAGCAATATAGCATCAAGTACAGGCTCTGGAGCCAGACCACCCAAGTTTGAGTCCTAGTTCTCTTGTATACCAGCTGGTTGCCCTTAAGCAAATTACTGAACCTCTTTGTGCCTCAGTTTCTTCATCTATATAATGAGAATAATAAAAGCACTGCTTCATAGGATAATTCTAAAGATTAAGTCAATATGTGAAAAATGCTTAGCAATGTACATGGCACAAAATGAGCACACATTTAGTAGTTGCAGTAGAAATTACACATCAGTTACAAATGCAGGAAAATCATCTTTACTCTTTGTATCCATTTAGCTTACTGTGCCTGCCTGTGAACTGAGTGACTGGGAAATTCCAGCTCTGTCACTGACCATAATGTACCATCTGAGCAAGTCTGGAGCTCACAGTTTGCATTTGTGTGACATTAGGTCTGTATTAGGCCTCAAAACGTATCCCAGAACTGTGCGTGTCTTCAGTGGTTTCATCAGCTCGATCATGGGAATTAACGGAAACCTTTATGAGGTTTCCCCTTGTGACAAGGTAGGAAGCTGACTTCAAAAAACTACCTTAAAGTAAAATTAATCAGCAACCGCAGCTAATGGGCTGAAGCTTCTAGACTGAGTTCAGTCAGCTTCAAGTAGTCTATCATAACAGCTTAAATCTGGAAAATACTGAGTCACATTGACCAAATTTAAGTAGCAAGAATATTAAAGATGGGTTTTTGATGATCAAGTTCTAATGTTCAGAGAGAGATTTACTCAGACAATAGAGTAAATTGATTCCTTGAACCCAAAGTGGCTTAATACCAACCAAACTTTTATTATTAGAAGATGAAACTTTTCTTCTTTAAAAAAAAAATCAGCCATTCAGTTTTTAGGTTGGTTTGCAAGTTCTATTATTAAAATCTTTACAAAGATTCTCCCCTCCTACTGTGCCCCCCAAAACAACTACCTCAGGAAAATTAAGGGGGTGCCACAACATTTTTTTTCTTAGGATGGCTTTGCGAGCATTATGCAGCCTCCTCGTAACATATAATCGTTATTCATTTTGTGACTTAATCAGTGCTTGAGTCATCCTTTTCATCGTTTCAGCCTTAAAGCGCTCATGTAAACATTGCTATTTTTAAGGACTTTGTTGATGTGCCATTTTAGTGCTCTGTCGTTCACATTTTGTGTTTTGCCACTGGCTTTTTCGTTTCTCCAAAAACATTGTTACTTCACTCACAAATTTGGTCAAAATGTGCAATACTCACATTTCAGAGTTAGTTTTCAATGGAAGAAGTGAGCAAAGGTTTTTATTTTAGTTAATATGGAAATTTGAATAATTCAGAGTACAGAAAGGAACACATTTCGTGAACATGGTGGGAATATTTCACTTAATGTATTATATTCCACCAATATACAAATATTTGTATTATTTTAGGGCAGTTAGAATAGAAAATACATATTCAGTAGAATCGTTAATAAATGAATAGAAAAATGAGAACTCATTGGTGAGGTAGAGAGCAAACACACACTAAGGGAGTGACTTGTAATTGAGCAGAAATTTCCTTTGAGTTTCCTAATAGCCAAAGCAAAAGGAAAAGAAAGGAAGGAAACAAACTTACAAACTCTTACCATCTAAAAAAGAAATCATACCATTTTTTAGGTGGTACAAACGTTTTTCTATTATCAAACTAGAGGTGGCTTTTACCATGTGAATATTTTTTAAAGGCTGTGGAGTGACAAAGTGAAAATTCCAGGGGGGAAAGTAAGGAAGAAAGTAAAGCCGCAGAGCTGCATGGTGGGAGTCAGGTGACAGAGGTGAGGAGTTGGATAGGTTGGTGTCTCAGGTACTTGAATCTCTGGGGTGGTTTTCTTCTGCCCAGAAAGTCTTTTGGGAAAGTAAATGTGAGGTCATAAGTAGAGAAAGGAAACATCAGAAGAGAGACAGCCTGAGAGTTTGCAGAGCTAAGATCTCAGGTTAATGGTTATCTCCCCCAGGGACAAAGGATGTTGTACCCTTTTCCTTAGGATTTTTCTTAGGCATCTAACTAATGTTCCCTTGTTTTAGCTAGCCTTGTGGCCTACCAAACTGACATTTCAAAGAGCAGCAAGTGCCTCTTGGAGAACACTGGGTGGCTTAAACAGGATACAGTAATAATACTCTTAAACAGTGTACATTTTTTAAAATGTCTTTTTGTATATAAGAAAAATATAAGAGCTGTAGCTTAGCGCACTACTTTCCTTCCTTTTTGCAGAAAATGTGTTGGTGTATTCAGAAGCAGATCTTTTTTACAAGGACAGATGGTTTAAAGCTACCTAGTGTTGTAGTCAACGCTTATCCAAGGGCAGAATAGAGCTGATCAGAAGCAAATCTTGAATTCAACTTCGTATTTATATTTTCAGGAACTCTAAAATTAATCTTTCTGTTCTGCCCTTCTGTCTTAACTGCCACAGCTCCATGCAACATGAGGCTTGACATAGCTGGGAGGAAAAGGCCTTTTTTTTTTTTTTTTGTTCTCTGAGATGAAGTCTCTCTCTGTCGCCCAGGCTGGAGTGCAGTGGCGTGATCTCGGCTCACTTCAACCTCTGTCTCCTGAGTTCAAGCGATTCTCTTGCCTCAGCCTCCCATGTAGCTGGGATTACAGGCACCCACCATCAAACCTGGCTGATTTTTGTATTTTTAGTAGAGACAGGGTTTCACCATGTTGGCCAGGTTGGTCTCTAACTCCTGACCTCAGGCGATCCGCCTGCCTCGGCCTCCCAAAGTGCTGGGATTACAGGCATGACTCACCACGCCCAGCCAGAAAAGGCCTTTTAGATCAAAATATCCAAAAATGTCCAAACTTGTCTGTCTAGAAAGTATAGGTGAATTAAATAGGGAAGATAGAAACTAATGCTTTGTGAACTGGGGCTTCCACTAGAACAGAGAGGTCCTGTGTAACCTGCATAGAGCAAGGCTCAGAGAGGTGTCCAACAGAATGGGTTCATAATTTTTTAGTCTCTCTTAGGTAGATTTTTCAAATTAGACCTTCATTTTTAGAGTTGATATGTTACACTATTACACTGAGTACATCAGGCACATTAAATCCAAATGTAAGAATAGCATTCCAGAGCTTAATACCAATGGTCAGGGATTAGCTAGCATTTTGGATTATACCCACTAGTGCTTTCCATTTTAAGATGATCTGACATTTGTTAGGGATAGACATCCAAGAGACACCCAAGTTTTGTGCTCTTCTTACTGGCACATTTCAAGGTTATCCTCTCACTTTATTTCTAGAAATAGTCATTTAATTTGCATATTTGTGACTTATTTCATAAATCTCTTTGTTTTAAAAGCATTCCTTCTGAAGTTTCAAGAAGCACTTACTAGAATCATGCTTTGAGAAAAACTGACTAGGATAGAATCTTTCCACCTAAAATTAGGGACTGGCTTCAATGCCCAGAATTTTTAGATTGATATGCCAATATATCAATTATTAATACATTTTTTATTTATAGTTTTATTATAGTTTTTAAATCCTGTCCTAAAGAGCAGAAAAGTCCAAAAGGTAAATAGCCAAACTCTTTCCCACTTAATTTTTATGATTTTGTGTCTGTGTTTTAAGAGGAAACAAATCCACTTACTTCTCATTCACATTAAAATGAAAATGTTCATAAAAACTGTGTAATGCTCAAGAAGCCTTCATGAGCCTTTTAGAAAGAGCCTTTTGACATGGTTCTATTTTCTGTTTAAAATGCAGAGCTGAGTTTTGGGAAGAATTAACTCTTGAGAGGCGAAATGGTTCGAGTAGGGCTGTCAGAAAGCCATACTCTATGAGAGGAAAAGACTTTCCACAATTCCAGTATTAAGAAGGACCCTGGTCAGTGAGGGAATTGTGGCCTGGGATTTTGTGGTTTCTTAAAGGTCTGTACACAATTTCTCAGCGTGGTCCTGGTAGATTGAAACGTAGTAGTACCACGAAAGCAGAGCAGATTTCCAACAAGAACATTTTCCAGCATGCTCTTGAAATTTTAACAAACTTGGCCTTTTCACTTCTTGAGGGATTTTCAGCTAATCTGTTTTTCAGTACCATATTAATAAGCATCATACAGAATTATTAAACTTGAGGTATGTGTTTGGTTTTAAGGTCCAACTGGGATATTAGCCACCTCAGAGTCCAAATCCATGCCAGTGTTGGGTTCTGTATCCAGTGTAACAAAAACAGCCTTGAACAAGAAAACTCTGGAGGCAGAATTCAACAGCCCGTCCCCCCCAACACCTGAGCCAGGTGAAGGGCCCCGTAAATTGGAAGGATGCACAAGTTCCAAGGTTACGTTTCAGTAAGTAACGATGCTCTTTACTAAGTGGTGTATAGAAGAATCTGTAATGACTAACTTGTGTGTTTCTTTGATTTGTTTCTCTTTAGAGAGATTTTGATTTGGCTCGCCAGTAAATTCTCTTCTTTTCATTTGATGGGCCAGCTTTTTCATTCTAGGCTCCTAGCTAAGAGATCTCATTCAGATCCAAAGCAAGTACCATGTACAAGGAGAATTACTTCCCCTAAACTGGTTTGGTAATCAGGTTCTTCTACACAAATAATTGATCTGGATGATACAGACTCTGCATCAGGAGATACTTAATCAGTCTTTCAAGATTAAATACATAGATCATCCCTCTTAATGGTTCATGAGCAGCCCAAGAAGGTACTAGATCTTTCAGAGGCTACTTAGAAGGGCACGTTTTTACAACCTTCTTTTCTAGTCTTCAGTTAAAGATGTGCCTAATATTGCTCTATCCTGAAAATGAAAACATACTATGTAAAGAGTTATCTGTATAGACTTGCTTCAGAATGGCACTTTGATTGTCAAAGAGTTAATCCTGCTATTGAATGTGTTTCAGACAGATCTAGTGGAGGATCAATTTGTTTTATAACAATGGCAGCTCTTTTTTGAAATTAGTCTACAGTTTTGCTTTAGTTCTCTTGCCAGGATGTCAGCTAGTTTGTCACTTAAAGAAAAGGAAGAGGTGAGACAAATCAGATCAGCCAATACTGTAATCATGGTTAATTAAACCTCTGATTTCCTGTCCTATCAAGAGAGAAAGAACCCCTTTTTGTAACTCTAGCTGTCTTAGCTTAAAAGGTGAAACCTGGACAAATGAAGTTGAAATTCAATTTGGATCTATTTTTGCCAACTGGTATTTTCTTCCTCTCTTGCATTCTCTCATTGCTACTATTAACTTTTTTTTCTCTTCTGGAATGAATGGCCTTCTTTGCTGATTTACAGTTTTATCTAATTTCACTGTGTTTAAAAGCACATTTTCTCCTGTAGTCACGTGTTTCCTTTCTTTTGACTAGAGTCATTTGAACAGTTCTAACAGAAAGATGATCTATATTCATTCTCCATCTTTCCTATTAAATTTGTTTAACACCTAATTTGACATCAACAATCTGGCTACATTTGAACCAATATCCAGACACAAAAGAAATTTGGTCGAGACAAGTTAGTTTCTGATAAATGCTTCGGTGTGTGTGTATAGATTTTTTTCCTTTACCATTTTACACAGATAATCTGAATCAGAAAATACTGCAACTCCTTCCTCCTTTTGTCTGCCTTTTGTTCTCCAAAAGTAAGTGGAAATTACATTTCCAAGAAAGGAAATGAAATAATTGCAGGCCCAAGGTCTGCAAAATGTGTGTTGAATTGACAGTGAAAAGGATCCGTGTGTTGACAGACACAGTTGTTAGATGCCATAAAGGCGGATGTGAAGCTCAATTTATTTCTCATCTTGCTTGTTCAATGACTGCTTAAGAGACACATTCCAATTTAATTTATCTACTTAAAGCTCTAATACAAATACTGTGGACTGCTGTATTAACTTTTAAACTTTGAAACCTAATGCTCGATTATTCGGTTCTTGACATTCTTTAGCTAAATAAAATAACTGATGCCGTGTATTTTCATAATGACAGTAATTTATCAAATAAGAGCACCTTTCTGGAAAAATCTGTTTCTTAAGTGTAATTAGACTATCCAGATTGAATCTGAGAATTCTGTGTACGTATAGGGTAATTATTTACCCAGACCAGCACACTTCATTCATTTATGTTTAAACCTTTTAATGACTAAAAGAAGTTTAACTTAATGTAGTTACATGTAAGCTTTAACAGTTTGTATCATTTGTCAGAATCCCCTGAAACTGGCCTAGCTTCCAGGAATGAGAAGGGTTATTTTCAGTGCTGTTTCTGGCTGGCTTTGACTTATTAATAAGTACTCTATTATACTAACCACATTCTCTTACTTTATAGACTTGGCCTGTCAAAGCACTTTGAAGTCGGGTCAGCAATTAATAAGTAAAATATTTCCTTTGCTTTTAAAAACTGTCTTTGCATTCTAGTAGTTACACTTCTATTTTTTCTGTGGCAACACCATCGTTAGTGTTTCACGTGAGTGGCACTATTGGCTGTTGACCTCAATCAAGGTCAAGGGAGGATGCCAATGGCAGTCGGCTCTAAATACAGACATTACTGCCCCAACATATGTATGCATGCACTCTCTCTGTCACACACACACACACACACACCCCCCAGCCCCAGCCACTCTAACTTCCCTTCCCCCTCCACTTTGGCCTTTTTGTCCCAGTACCACTTCACCCTAGGCCCTTCGCTGCCTAGTATGGTCTTCTCTAAGCGCTGCATGGCTTACTCCCTCGCCTCCATGGATGTGTTGCTCAAATGTTATCTTCTCTATGAGGCCTACCCTGGCCACCCTATTCAAAATTGTATCTCCTCTTCCCTTAAGCTCTGATTCCGCCTTATCCTACGTCATTTCTCCCTAGAGCAGTTATCACCTTCTAACTTACTATATACTTTATTAATTATATTTATTGTTTTATTTTTTCTCTCCCCCGCTGGAATGTAAGCTCCATGAGGGTAAGAATTTTTCCTGTTTTGTCTACTGGTGTGTCTTACACACATGGAACAATTCCTGCCGTATGGTAGGCTTTCAATAAATTCTTTTTGAATAAATGAATGAGCACATTTTCAGTATGAATAAAACAGTAGAATATCAACTACAATACTCAATCAGCATTCTCCCATTATTCGACAGTCACATAGGCACATAAGCTTGATATTAGAGATTTTTTGTTGGTTGGTTGTTTGATTGGATTATTTGGTTTTAAAACATTTTTTAAATGCCTGGAAATCACTTATATTCAGCTCGGTCTTGCATATCTTTTTTGCCATTGTGCCTACTCCAAATTAAGTTATCAGAGACAACAGAATACCCAGTTGTAAAAGATTCACCTGTGCTCATTTGATTGGCCTCAGATGGACAGGAAAGTTTGCAAAACTACCAAGAAAGGTTTTAAGTATAAAGGTAGAGACAAAGACGTTTTCTGCATAAGATCGTCACTTAACCAGACAATTAAATAACATCACGCTATACCTAGAAAGTTTTTTTTCTTTTAATAAATTCCTAAAATCAACATATGTATAGATTCCATATAATTGAGTAACTCCTCTCTGGTAAATTATGAAGTCAAAGATATACTGATTTATTTCCTAGGGACCTGTAAGAAAGCAAGAAACACTTTTAATGCTTAATTATAAGGATTAATTAAAATTAACGTTCCTGTCACCAACATATGCAAAGCAAGGGTGTTTTTTTTCTGTTCTTAAGAAAAAAGAAGAAAAAGAAAGGAAAAGATAATCAGGACTTGGGAAAGCCTAATTTATTCTGTTTCTATTTTAATAATAGCTTCAAAATGTGTCCTGTTAATTATGTCTAATAAGTATATACCATCTAATCCTAGTATCTTAAATCTCACAGTGAATGTGAATGTTATAAATTCCGATTGGTTATAATTTAGATCAGAATTATGCTCATCATGTCCCTTTATGCTATAAGAGGTAAAGGCCTAGCCAGGCACATTAAGTGCAAGCCTCATTTTTGCTTTCATGCTCTTTCTGTTGATTAAGATTAAATCTGATAATGTTAAAATATAGTAAGATATTTTATTCACTATAGTAAGATATTTTATTCACTGATTCAGGCCAATCAATGGGTGGGAATCAAAGAGAGAAAATTCTAAATTATAGGATTTTTTTTTTTTTTTTTTTTTGAGATGTAGTCTTGCTGTCACCCAGGCTGGAGTGCAGTGGCACGATCTCGGCTCACTGCAACCTCTGCCACCCAAGTTCAAGCGATTCTCCTGCCTCAGCCTCCCGAGTAGCTGTGATTACAGGTGCCCACCACCATGCCCGGCTAATTTTTGTAGTTTTAGTAGAGACGGGGTTTCACTATGTTGGTCAGGCTGGTCTTGAACTCCTGACCTCAGGTCATCCACCCACCTCGGCCTCCCAAAGTGCTGGGATTACAGGGGTGAGGCCACCATGCCCAGCCTAAATTATAGAATTTTTAAAAGAAACTCTTTTACTTTGAGACAGCTATAATACCTGGCAATAGAATAATTAAGTGTTGCCCAGGGTCAGAAAAACAAGAATGATTTGTATTTTAATCAATAAAAGCCTGTAGACAGGAGGGGGAGTAACAAGGAAACAATGTGATTTGTTTTCTAAGCCAGTGCCTGTCCGCCTATGCACAGGGTGGCAAGCAGCATCCAGTTATTTCCAAGACTTGAACTCTAAAATCAGACAGAGTAGGGTTCAGATCCTGGGTCTGCTGTTTAGATGTTTGTGACCCTGGGTAAGTTATGTAATCTATAACTGAATTTCCCGGTGTGTAAACTGATGGTAGAATGCCTGCCCTGTAGGACTGTCATGTAAATTAGATCATATAGGAAAAGCATTTTAATAAATTCCTTTCCTATCTTATCTTACAATTATATTGCTAGGATAATGGATCATCAAGGACCAAAGCTAAGATACTAGACCCCTGGGTTTTTGACTGGGCCAGATGACTTGGACAAGTTGTTTAACCCCTCTGTGTTTTATTTTCGTTTTGTTGTGTTTCTTCTTCTAATCCAAAATTGAGGCAAGTAGATTACGTACTGTACAGAGTCCCTTTCAGCTTTCGAATCCCAGTAATTCCTAGCAAATGTGTTCACTTGGTAAAGCTGTTCACGGTTAGGAAAAGGAGTAAGAGGCACATATTTCCTAGCTACGTGTCTCTCAGTGTAGTTTTTATAGAAAAACACAAACCCAGAAATGTAAAATAATTAATTTTTAAAATACATCCTCAGGACTTACAAGTCCAAATCAAAATAACTGTTATCTTTTAGAGTAGTACTCTTAGGGGCCAACATACCCATTGCAGCCCTTCACTATTGCCCCAAATGCATTTAGACCTTTTTAGGTTAGAAGTACCTGATCACAGGCCAGGCATGGTGGCTTACACCTATAATCCCAGCACTTTGGGAGGCTGAGGCAAGCAGATCACTTGAGGTCAGGAGTTCGAGACCAGCCGGGCCAACATGGCAAAACCCTATCTCTACTAAAAATACAAAAATTAGTCGGGTGTGGTGGCACATGCCTGTAATCCTGGCTACTTAGGAGGCTGAGGCAGGAGAATTGCTTGAACCCAGGAGGTGGAGGTTGCAGTGAGCCGAGATTGTGCTACTGCACTCCAGCCTGGGCCACAGAGCAAGACTCTAACTCAAAAAAAAAAAAGTACCTGATCACAGAGAAAATAAATTGGGCAGTCTTTCCCACCTGTTTATTTCGGGGTGGAGAAAATGGGTGAGAAGATTAGAAGATTGCTTCAGAGCTGCTCTGCTGGTCCTCTAAGAGAATAGTGTCAGTATTCATTTTGATCAAAAGATGACGTGACCCATTTTCATCACCACTATGTTCAACATATGTTTCCAAATGACTTTAGCTTTTGAAAGTGGATGCAATTTTTGGACATAGCTATCAGTTCGCCACCATTGCAGATGTATGCATTTTTTTAATGTGACATAGACACTTGATATGCCTGCCAATCACTTTTACCGAAGAGTGTCGTGCAGTACAGTCAAGCTGAAGCTGGTTGGGGCCTAGCCTTCCTTCTTTCACCCCAGCTAGGTTGACTAGTCCCACATTTACACATTCTGGGATGTTGAGTAGTGAGTAACTAGGAAATTAATGTTTCTGAAACATAAGTCGAGCAATAAATAAGAAAACCCAGTATACATCAGTGTGGGTGAAATTGCCTTCCATTTTAATCCTATGTGAGATACCTGAAACATGTTAACTCTATTATCAACAGAATGCATAAGTCTGATGTTCTTGGTTGATATAGGTATAATAAAAGAAAAAAGCATTTTGGGGAGAAACGCCAAGAAACTTCCATTCTGTGTGTGTGTGTTTTAAGTTAATACTTCTATCACTCTTTATCAGTATATATTCATAATAAAATAATATCCATCTAAGAGGAAATGTGCTGAAATTATAGTAGGCAGGATGTATATGTTAGCTATAGATGGAGGCTATCGGTAATGGAACCAGCATCCAGTCTGGGGATTGAGGGTTTTGGAATTTGCTTCTGTGTTGTTGTTACTGTATTTCACTAACATTAAGCAAGGCGCTTTTGTGTATTATTTTAATTCTTCCAAACCTATAGATTGGACATTATCCCCATTTTACAGATGAGAAAACTGAGGCTCAGTGAGATAAACAACTTGCCCAAAATTATACTTCTAATTGACATTTAGGTCAAATTGCACTTGAACGTTTTAAACTTTATCTGCAACGCCAGTGCTTTTTGAACTATGGTGTACTGCGTTTAGTGTCTTAAGAGCTTAAGGAAGGGGAAAGAAAAGAATGACCATAAGATTCCTTCTATAGGAGGTGATGATTCTGCAGTTAAGTTGCTTCATTGACCCTAAGATACTCACATCCTGTTCCTTAGACCCTGCATACTCATAGGTAGTTTCATGTCTTCCTTTTCTCATTCTGTAAGGGTAACCTAAGCAATTTAAAGATCTCTTGTCAAGGGAGGAAAGTGTTACCCAGTAAAACAGAGTTCTGAAAAGGAGAGCCTATCTGAATTAGCAAAAAGTCTTAAAGAATAATTGGAAAGAAATTATTTTAATCTTTTTCATGCCAAATGTCCAATAAAGGGCCATGCTTCAAAATGAATTTTAGAAATTAGCCTGTCAGAATACCAGCCTTAAGCTACTTTAGTCGTCAGCATAAGCTCCATTTGCACATTTTTTATTTTATTGAACATTTTAACCACGCTGAGAAATAGTTTTTTCCCAGAAGTCAAATACCTTGAAAATTTCTGACCGTAATCATTGGATTAGAAAGATACTTTTACTAAATGATAATATGATAATATAAAGGTGAATCACTATCTGTGAATCTAGTTGAAAAACATACATTCTAAAGCACCAAATACATTTTATTATTGTATCCACTTTATTCTATACCTTTTTAAGAGAGCTTCATGTTTGGTCAATTACTGGTTAACACCTCTGAGTTTGTGTTTATCCATTGGTCATTATGTTTTAGGACATTTTTATTATAAAGAGAGGCAGGACACGTGGGCCTTCAGTATGGAGAAAGAGGTAAGCAGATCTTAAAATGTGTCTGCATCACAGTCAGGCAGAAGCTTAAGAGTTTCATGTTTTCTTGCCCTCCTGCTTTTCTCCCCTGAAACCATCTTATCTGAAAGTGGCCCTGCTTGTCTGAATTGAGCTTTTTCATCCGTATTCACACTTTTTCAATTAATTACTTTCAGGAAGGCGAATATTCTCCTAACAGTTGCAATTAGACAAGATAGTCAGCCTCAAAGATGATTTTTCATTTTATCTAGTTACTTCTATAAAACCTTACTTCAAAAGGGAGAAGCCCTTCGAAAGGGAACTCCTGTTCCATTTTAACAGTGTGGTTTGCAGTGCTTTCATAGCTGTGACGTCTTGGTCATTCTCAAAGATCCTTTTAAACCACAATTAATTGCCAGAGATTCTTCAAGTTAACATTTTTCTAATTTATCGTGCTTCTCTTCACCCCAGGATCCCCTCAAAACCGTAAGCTTTATCAAGCTCTTTTCAATTCCTTTTTAACTGCCAGACAGGCAGGCAGTTTGCTTTTTCGTTTGGGGGAGTCAAAAGAGGTTACATGCTTCCCTAGAAGAATTTAAAAAACAAAAACCCATGTGGCAATTATAGGACTTCAGTTTCAATAGAAAATGTTCATTTCCAGTGAAACCATTTTTTTTTAATTTGCATTTAATTTCTATGTCTGTGGTATCTCTAAATACATGTGACTTTTGGCCCCACACAGATTTATTTTTGTAAGAGTTCATCTTGTTTGGGCCATTAACTGAAACCAAAGGGTAGTTGATAAAAGATAAATTTTAGATGTCTCTTGGTTCGTGTGACCAGTCAAACATTTCCATGAAAGAAAAAAAATCTAATTGCCTTTCAGGTTTTGAATTAAAAGTAAGATTGATTTTTATCATTGTTTGACCTCTAACTGGTCTCTTCATTCAGTATTTCTAATGTGAAACTAATGTAGAAAAATGAAATAGGAAAGTACTGCTTTTTAATTTACTGGAACTGGAGAATCTGAGCTATTTTATTTTATTTTGTTTACTTACTTTCTCTAATCCTATGAAAGATTATGAGCTTTTGAAATACATTAGCAAATAAAAATTGAGATTCTTAACTTACTTCAGGGAAACTTGGCATAAAATTATTCTCTCAAACTAATTATCTCAGCTGGAAATTAATTTAGTTGGCCATATAACCATTCCTTAACAGAGGTTTGGGGTCACGTTTTGTTCAAATGGAGACTAGGGAAGTTCTTTTAGTCCTGGGATGGAAAGAAGTGGATTTTCTTCCTGATGGATACTCCCAGCCCCACTGTTTCCTCATAACCTCCGCTTCTCCGCTTTCTTTCTCTTTTGTGTGTGTGTGCGTGCGTGTGTGTGTGTGTGTGTGTGCGTGCGCGTGTGCACATGAGCGCCTATCAGGGAGGGGGAGGGAGGGCGCCTTCCCTGTACTTAGTAAACATTTGTTTCTGAGAAGAGACTACCAGCTAGCAGAATGAACTGCATGGACGTTACTGCTTAATCTGATGCTCTTATACAATTAAAGGATTTGCTCTGCTCTCAACTGTAATCTTAGTACTGCTGAATTGTGTACTGACACTGCAGGAAACAGCTCTGTTCAGCAAAGCGCTGCTACAAAGGTTCTCCATGTGCGCCTGTACATGGACAATTAAGTTTTAACAACAAAATTAGCAGAACAACTGGATGTTCTGGAAGTTGAGATCCCTTCACTTCATTTTTTTTCCTTCCCCCGCTGCCAAGGAGTTATCCTGTGGACTGCCCGAAAGATCCGCCTGTCAGGATTGTCTTACAAGTGTTCTGAGTTGCTGTGCAAACAGCAACTTCCTCCAGATTAATTGTTGAGGATGTATTACACCTAGTGTAAAAATGACTGTTAAACTGCTGTTGAGTAAATCTCAAAATTACTGTTAAAATGCTGCTGAGTAATTCTCAATTCTCTCAAAGAATTAATTGCCTTCTAACATTTGCTTCCAGTTGCAAGCACCTATGATTTTTAAGAGACTTTGTATAAAATATACCATTTCTGCATAGAGAACCAAATTGCTTTTGGTACATTGTAGTTTTCTTAACCATTTTTCAATAGTCTCTACAGTGTTTATGTTTCCTTTTATTTGTGTATAGTGGAGTAGAGGGGAGGTTTTTTTATTCAAATAGAAGAAGCTAAAACTCAAATGCAATGTCAGATCTCAGAATAAACTGACCCAATTTCTGAAACCCAATAAACACATTTCATTTGTAATATTCTTTATTATATAGCTCTATGAAAAGTAATTTATGACTTCCGATCTTAAAAGAGAGTTTTAAAAATACACAGTAAATTGAAAGAAAAACTACTACATTTAAAAAAATGTTTTCCTGAAAACATAGAATGAAAATGCAAGTATTTTGTGCATGGCAGCTGTTTTTAAGGAACCAATGTTATATATGGTGAATTTTCTGGAAGACTTTATGTCTCTTAAAATATTTCTTGTAAATAACATGACTTTTAATAGCTGGAATCTGAGTGGATTTTCCATGAGGACTTAATGTTGTGCAGAATTATAAAAAGCTAAAAAACAAAGCTTAAGAAAATGATCACCCACATTTCAGAATCTTTTGGCTGAGCTGAAATAGTAGTTCACGCATTGTAAGTGTTGCTTTTGCTGTGAGAGTAGTCCGGTTTCCTGAACCTCCTTGTGCCAGTGTATTTTAGATTCTGTAAATGTGTGCAGTCCAGCCTGCACTAGAGGAATAAGATAATATCCTACCAGGTACAAGATACAAGGCTCCCTAGCATTGTATTGTGGTCTGGGAGGTAAGCTGTGTACTGGGATGCCTGTGCTGCAGTCACTCAGCTAAAGAAAATATTGCTGAGCATAGACACAGATCTTTGCCCAGCCATTGTTACCTATGTTAGAAAGGAATTCTTGTTCATCTTGAGAGCAAATCAGCATCTAGAGGCTGATGTCAGATTTTCAAACATAGTAGTATTCTGTTGTTTAACAGTGTAAATAATTAAATCTACTTTTTCCACAAATAGAAGTGGACCCAAATTGACAGACTAATACATTCTTTGAGCTAAAATGAAGTTTTGAAAAAGTACCCAAAACAAAAAGGAATTGAGCTTTGTTCTGCCTTTATTATATTTTAAAATACCGCTAGAATCGGTAGTAACATAGAAAGTTTCACCTTAGGTTTGAAACTTTATTTTGTGAAGTTTTGGACAAGTGTATTAAAAACTTGTGAAGTTTTGGACAAGTGTATTAAAATCTCCTGGAAAAATAGGGTTTCCAAAATAAACAATCAAAACTACCTCTGCTGTAATGCCACTACTGTTCACTGCAGTAACTGTATAAAGGGCTTGGAAAAAAATAAGAATCCTTATTTTTACACCAGAGAAAATATAAAAGCAGCTTCCTCTTTGGAGTTTTTCCAGGAAACGACTTTATAAAGACAAATTTAAATCTTTCTGTTTTCTGTCCTTGAAGGTGGTAAATATGGTTGCGGTTTTATCCATTTTTATTGTAAATGAAACGGAGTTCAGACCGTCCGGCTGTGCGTCATTTGTTGGATGGCTGCCACAGACTAATGCAGACATCCCACTGGGAGACCAGAGAAGAACTATACTTTGATTCACCAGATTGTGTTAAATAGTCCAGCTGTTGCGATTTGAAAGATAGTTACCTCAGAAGTGAAATAGAAATGAACTTGGCATTTATGCCTCAAACCATTTTTATACTGTTTGGCAATCAGCTTTTCAGAGGTAGCATTTTATAAAATAACTCTCACCGCTTAAAAGTTCATTCACTGTAATGTTCAAAATGTCCCACCTTTATATTATCAGTAAAATTAAGCTTGAGTGATATGCAGAATTTGCATGAAATAAGCATTTCCCCCTTCATTTCATGAGCTTTGATTGTATTCAATTGAGCTCAGAACCACGTCGATTAGGGCTCTTTTGGGCATTAGTTAATTTGAATTGCAGCCGAAATGTTAGCTAGAATGTTGTTGAATATAATTGGAACGTGGAAAGTTGATTTTGAAAGGAATTTCATTGAATGCAAACAATGATGTGCTTTTTAAAAATTAGAATGCTGCACTTTCATCTCTTGTAACACAGTCTGAGAAATCACTGAGTCCTGTAAAGTTCAGCGTTGGCATGGCCATTGCCATTGTTCTGATTCTTCTAGTACCAGTATGGTTTGGAGTCAGGTCTTTCCTTTTACTAGTAAGTTGCCCCACCTGCTCAGGCCCCACATTTGGGCTCTCTTGCAGTAGGGGCACAATAGCTGCTTTCTAAAAGGTCACCCAGGTTGTATTTGGGCACCAGGCTTCATAGAGTGGCATAACTTGGTATATTTCTCCTAGCTTTTATTTTGCTTTTTGGTTTTTGGTTTTGTCTTGAAATAGCCTTTGAGCACATAGTCTAATATGACCTGTGAAAAATATCTATATGAATGGATCATAAATGACAACCAGTATGTTGTGGTAAGAAAAAAATATTGGACAGGAAATCAAGATTCCACTAGTTTAGTCCTGTATCTGCTATTAACAAGTTGTATGCTGATTTAACCTCACTCTTCCTTGGACACTTCATCTGACAAATGAAAAGGTTAGACTAGCTCACCATGGTGATCCCTGTCAGCCCAAGTATCCCATGATTTTAGTTTTAATTTATAAGTGATACTTGTAAAATTTAAGTTTTACTTGCAGATTTTGTGGCATGCAGGAGACAGGCTGCCATCGCTTTTTATAAGTACAGATTTTTAATTCCTTATTGTGGTCTTAGTCCTTAGATGTTGCATTAAAGTAGAAAAGTTGAATAGAAAGACAGTATATTACAATTCCTATTGAAGTGGTGCATTTGAGCTTCTGGGATTTCTACCCTGGGGAGAAGCTTCATATTTAACCCTCTGGAACCTGCCACCATGACTACTAGAGTGAGAACTTGGGTTCTTGGCACCATCACTGATGCGGCTCTGTGGCCCTTCCCATATGATAGGAATGAAGGTAGAATGAGGCCTAGGAGAAAGAAAGGCCTCTCATTCCAGAAGCAGTCTTGGGCAGCTGCCCGTGGGAGCCAAGAGTGGACCTAGTGATGTCAAGCCAGGAGGAGCTACAAACCACAGGGGAAAAATTAAAACTAAGGGATAGCTTGAAGGGATAGACTTTTTATTTACAGATCTGGAAGATGGAGATGGAAACAGGGATTCAGAAAGAATGAAATCAGTAAACATGCCAAAAACTAGCCTGTAGCCGCCTATTTCTAGGAGAAGATGCCTTTGAGAAACAGCATGCTGTCATGGAAAAGGCAGAAACAGGGAGACAGGAGCTTCTGACTCTTGTTCTGACTCTGCCACTGATAAGCTGTGTGGTTTCAGGCCAGTTCCTTCCCCTCTTCATGCCCCATCGTCCTCATCTGTAAAAGGACAGGTCAGACTAGACGACTGCCCTAGTCCCTTTCCACCTTCCACCGGGATTCTAAGGCAGTGGTCATTATCCTTGAGAAACCAGTCACTATCCTTCCATGCCTAGATTCAGAAAATGCCCACTGCGCCTAGTTCAGTGATAACAAAGGGGTTCTCAAATTGTAGCCTATAAGTGACTTAATAATAGATTAATCTGCAGTCAAGAAGCTTGCTTCAGGACAGGGAAATCGTTCTTTGGACTGAGACAATTCCAGGACAATTTCAGCCTGATGATACTAGGTTTATGAGTTTTCAGTTCAATCAACATCCATGTATTGCTGCTGTGGAGCCCAGAGAGCACTTCCTGGAAATTTTTAGCCCTGAGCTGATGAAGAAAGCTTTTTCTAGGATCTGTGCAACACCCCTTCACCTACAGACACACACGAGCATGGAAACATCCATGGTAGTTCTACAGAAGTGATGAAGGTTAGTATGGGTTGATGGAAGTTGCTCACCTAGAATGAGAGAAATACTACCTCCTTTGCATGCTGAAAGCAGTTTGGCTGGCTTACATAAGAGTGGGCCCAGGCCCAAGATGGTGAAGCCATTATAATGGTGACTCGACCTGCAGACTTGGATGGGACTTTCCCTGGAACCTCAGTTGGGCTGCAGCTTTATTTCCTAGAATCTCCTCACCTGTTTGTTTTCAGTTTAGAGTTGCCCACAGATAAATCTGCATGAGATTTAGAAGGTGGAAGTGAAGTAGTTGTCTTAAGAAAATTTTTTTTAACCCTCGGAAGGTCTGTGTAGGGCAGGCTCTGTTATAGCTTGTGCATGACATTCCTGATGTGCTGACTCACCTAACTGGCATGTGGCAGTGACTGGCCCACAGTTTCTCCAGCTCCCCACATCTCCTCCTCCAGCTTTTCCAAATCCTGGGGCAGGTGCATGTGCAGCTCCTTGGGGAAGGCTCCTGCTTATCCTGCAGATTGTCTTGCATCATCAGGATTGGTGCTTGTGAGAGACAGAGAGATAGGTGCAGCTCTAGTTTGTCCCCATTCTCTGTCACTTTACAGCTGCCTTCCCTCCCAACTGTCAGAACAGCTGACTGCAGGCCCAGTGTCAGACGCAGAGGCAGCAGATTTACACAGACGGCATGACTAGTGCCTCCCATTCCCTAAGGTCTAATTCCTCTGATCAATCCTTAATATTACTCATAGTTGTTCTGCTTCTCCCATCACAGGCTTTTAAATACCAGAGAGAGTCAAAACAGGTACCACTGGAGAAACTACACCCCATTCTGATTCCTAAAGCATAGCGGCAGATGTCTGGAGAAGTAGTTCCTTGGCCGAGGTAGATGGACAATGTCATGATGCCATAATCAGGCAAAAATAAAGGAATCTGTCCTCACTACAGCACAGCCTGTCCCCAGGCTCCTGATTATTTTTGTTTTTACCACCTCCAAGGAAGACAGAGTGTTTGTCACTTAGGATGATGACCAAGCCACACGTAGGTAATATAACCCGATAGCCAGAGGGAGTGGTTTTCAAACATTTGGACAGATCTTACAGTACTGGTCAGAAAGTGAAAAAAACAGTGTGGTCTTTGGGTTTGAGGTTTTGTGCCCGTGACCGGGTCATGCAGGTTACTTTTGCTCAGTAGTTGATCGTTTGTTCTGTTGTTTTTGTTGCAAGAGAGACATCCAGACCTACTCACACCCAAACCTTGATTTCTCCTGCTTCATTCTGAACCTTTCCGTTTATTAGTATTTGTCCATTCGTTTAGTCCACAAATGCGTCTGTGCTAGGTGCTGGGGATAGAATTGTGAGTAAAGTTAAACAGTCCCTGCCTCGTGGATGTTTACATGCTATTGGAAGAGACAGACAGGAAACAACTGTGGTAAGTCCAACAAGAGAGGTATTAGGTGGTAAAAGAGCATCCCCTGCCAGCTCTGACCTGCCGAAGGGGTCAGAGAATAGTGGAAAGCAGCTCCTGGTGAGGGGCTGGTAGAGCAGTGGGCAGGCACTGGCTGGTAGCTCACTGGCACCTGGCGGAACCCCAAGAGGTGGGATGGTAGTGTGCCGGGTCATGGTTAACAGCCAGTTCTCAGGGACAAAAAGGCCTGATCTAGCATTTTCCAAAAAGACCAGAAAAGTCCGAAAGCCCCAGCCCTGCCTGCTGCAGCTGCCTCCACCTTCAGGCAGCAGCTCAGCAGCCTGAACCTTCGGGTGTTTCAGAGAGATCTGTTTCCATAAGGAAATCCTCACCCATTCAGCCTGAGGAGCCATAGCTTCTTGCAGCAGAAGAGACGAGAGGAGGAGTCTGTGGAAAACTGCCTCTGAAATTTCATAAGAAATTTCTCAAGAAACCTGATTCTCCTTTTAGAAACATTAATGGTAACTTAGCATTTTAGCTTCTACTCTGACTCTTTCTCTGCCCTTGGTCCTACCGCCACCCCCTCCTGAAGTCTGACCAGATCTCCTCTAGTTGGTAATGGGAGCAGCCGGCATGCCTCTCACCTGCCATCAGTGATGAGGGGTGATTACTCCCCTTGTCCACGCAGGCTCCTCAGCGCTACCCTGCAACCAGCCGTACCCAGGGACACACAGGAGGGAAGGGAGTTAACTGGCTCCATCCAGCTAAGTGAGGGCAGGTGGGGGTCTGGGCAGCAGGCTGTGAGAAGTTCACAGTTTGTCCATGAGATTTACACTTCCTGAGAAGAGAATGCAATTAAGCAGGTAGGTGCATTTGGCTTTTTAACACTTCCGTAGTTAATCGCTCTTTCTCTGCCTTCTTTCTTCTGGCCTTGTGCTCCTAGTATCAGCTGTGTAATCCGATAGCTTCATTTTTTCTTTTAAATGGCTGGCATCTCAAAGACTACTATATGCATGTTGACTAGACTTAGAACATTTTGGGTTTTATGTTGGTCTGAATCCAGAATATCAGAGACAACTATTTTCTCTCTCTGCTTTTTACTTTTTTTGTCTAACTCTTCATCTCGTAGGCCTCCCAGTAGCACTGGATGCAGGAAAAAATACATTGACGGTGAAAAACAAGCCGAACCAGTTGTAGTTTTAGATCCTGTTTCTACACATGAACCCCAAACCAAAGACCAGGTTGCTGAAAAAGATCCAACTCAACACAAGGAGGATGAAGGCAAAATTCAACCAGAAAACAAAGAAGACAGCATTGAAAACGTGAGAGAGACAGACAGCTCCAACTGCTGATCCGTAAACCAGAAGCCTGACATGTTTGGAAGTCCTTTTCAATAAGCACATGATTAGTGTTGTTATATTGGCAAGGGCTGTAGACATTCTGCTCTGGTCACTGTATTCAGAATACAGGTTCTTTTCTGGTGTCACTTTTGTAAGTAGCAACTATAAACATAAGTAAGCTGTTTAGCAAAACATACATTCCTAGTAGGTTTTGGTTTTTTGATCTTTATAAAGATGAGATTTTTTTTCCTAGTTACTGTATTAAGTATGACTTATTTTAGAAGGTTACAAAAAATTCAGATGTTGATACCTTTTTAGGAAATGTGCATACCACTCATCAAATGGAATGCTGAAAGTTTGAGGTGCTTGTACATAATCCGATAAACAAAACTGATCAACCTAATGTGATTTTAAAAGCCCCCAAAGAAGTTTCTGTTTTAGGTCTGATCCTCTTGATGGAGAAACTGCAGCAGCGTGGAAATTGTTGGGTACTGTGGCATACAAGTTATTTTCTACAGTAGACTGAGATAAACTGAAAACTCAGGAGCTGGCATCAAACTCGTAGTCCCATAGTCAGTGTTAATTACACACATTGTTAACTATTGGATGAAAAATATGTTCTATTGATTGTGTCCAAAGCCTCCCAAGGACCTCCGTGGGGATGCTCTGGTAGCCTGAATACAGAACTGAGGTGAAAGTCCAAACCTTGAATTTTACAGTAATAAGTTGGTAAACCATGTGCTCTGTGCTATTAGTTAATTATGTTTTCCCAAATACTAATGTGGCACAAGTACCATATTTTATCAGAGTTCTTAATGTACAGTACGGTGAAGATAAGTGACAAGCACACATTTTTCTTGCTTCACTGCTGTTCTATATTACACAGGTTTGTTGTTTTTTTTTTTTAAAAAAGAAATTAAGCAGTAGTTAGTCTCTAAAAATACAATGTTTCAGGCTACCACAGTGAATAAATAGAAATGTAATCAGGGATTAAAAAAAAAAAAAAAAAACTTATGCAGCTTTTCGAAGTTGATTGTTTCAAAATTGGTGTTTATTTAAAATAAGTGGTAATGTACTTGAATGCACTTTTTATGACAATGATTCAGTAATGGTAATTTTACTATTAAAGAAAGTGAAAGGTTTAGTTTTGTTAGCATGGCTCAGCATGTAGCTGTCAGGTGTTTTTCACCTAAGGGCAAAAGAAAATGATAGTAATAATTGCAGTAGTTGTATTGTATTGTATTTTTGCACGTGTGGTAAGCATAGGCTTGAAGAGGTGGGTAGGCAGGTACATGTACTTCCTAAATTTGGAGATAATTATCTTTCTGTAAGTTCGTTATGCTTGACTGTTTCCATGTTCTCCCAATAATGATTTTACAGTTACTTATCACTTTACTCATGGGGAATTAAAATGTAATGTTTTTCAACTGTATCTTTCCTTAACTGGATAATACTGCTATATGATATGCTTACTACAGACTGCATTAATTCACGAAACAAATTCTGTTATGCTGTAATTTGAACTCTCCTCACCACAACTTATTAAAAAGGCACCAATAGTTTCCCATTAAGGGTCAGTTGTGGTTATTATTAACGTTTCTGGTTTAGTTCCCCAAGCTTGACGTTCTTTAATAGAAAATTGTATACTATTTGACAACTTTAGTAATTTTTAATAGTCCCTAAGATGGTTTATTGAGTTTTCTTTCATGTTTCTTTGTGCTGTCTTCCTTCTTGCATCTGTGATCTGTCTGCCAGCATGCAACTCACACACATTTAGGAATATAAAAATATGTACTCTGTCTTTCATATTTCATCACACCATCAACAGAATAATATGGTTATCAAAATACCCTCCTTTCTAGAGTAAGAAGTTGCCCTTTGAGTGAAATGCATTAGCTGGACTAGGGAACAATTAATAACAGGTGTTTTGAAAGTGTTCCTGCCTTTTTTAAGCTGCTTACTTTCTCTCACTGTGATTACAAAGCATTTTAAATTAATTTGACATAAAGGTATTTGATGGAAGATATTCATTCACTCACCTTTTTCTGCCTACAGTTTTTCCCTTTTCACTTCGGTTTTGAGGGAGTTTTGCCCCTGGCTGGGGTGACACTGTCAACCAAAGCAAGGGATCCCAAATAGGAAGACATAGGAGAACTATGCTTATATCCGCAAGGTATGTTCATAGCTATTGCACACACAAAACTTACATACATCCTGCTTACACAATTTTAAGTTGGAAGAGACTGCATCTTTATGTTTTTGATTTCTCTAAAAGGTTATTTATGCTTCCTTCTGTTTGGGAAAGATAAATTAAGTCTTGTGCGCTATAGAGGATTTTTTTCTTTAAAAAAAACAAATGTTGATGCATTTTATAGCCAGAGTGAGGCACAGAGGTAGAGGTACTTTGTGCCATTGCTATTAAAGAAAAAGAAAATGTCTCATTTTTTTTCTGGAAGAATAAGATTTTAATTAAAGCACTTGCACCCTTTTGTATCTGAGCTGGTCTCAAACAAAGTCCTCACCCACAGCAGTTTCAGCAGCTGAACAGTCCCATGGAAGTTCTGACTGGCAGGCATCAACAGGGCTATTAGCACCCAGCCTAGTTTGCCCTGAGTACGGAGGATGGATGCTTTGGCTCTAACTACTCACTAATAATTGCTCCTTCCTTACCTTCTTTGTTAATGGTAAACTGCTGGAAATGGAGTAGTACAGGTAACAATTATTTTTAATTGTCTTTCCAGACCAGTTTTTGGTTGTGTGTTCAGTAAATGATAGTCTGTATCACAGCCTTAAAGTCTGGATTATTTTTCTAAATGCATACTCTACATGTTTAGTTACATTCATTGTGGAACAACATTAGCTTATATACCAATAAGTTGTTGAGAATGGATAACCATCTGTTATTATCACTGAGCTTCGAAGACTCATCAAGCAGTCCCTGCATAAGGATTGGAGTGGTTTGAAGTTTCTCTTCCAAGCACTAACATTTCCCTATCCCACAGTCATTTTTAATTTGGTATATGACTGTTTCTTTCATTTCTTTCACAGATAATATTATATATACGGTTATATAAATATATTTTGTATTATATGTTATATAACAGAGAGAAAGTATAAATAGAAAGAGTGCCTAGCACCCTAAGAAATTTAAATTAAAATGCTAATTATCCATTGGTGAGCGCAGTCTCGAGGATAGGTGAGTAAACTGCTGTGTTGAAGTTACACTGCTGACCTAGTTATGGTAATAAATCACCTCTTTGGTTAATTTAATTTGGTTATTTTGTTATTTGTTGTACATTTTTGCTCTAGTTTTAGTAATTTAATTATAATTTATATCACTGTTTCAGGGCATATTCTCATGGTGTGTGTGTGTGTGTGTGTGTGTGTATTTTTCAAAGGGTATGTGAACACCCAGTCATGTTTGTTCTGCCTTTAAAATGAATTTTCCTTCCAGTTTCTCCTACCCGTTGTTTGTTGCTAAGCATCAGGAGAGGCAGTAGCAGCCACAAACTGTGACACAGTTCTTCCAACTTAGAGTGATACCAACCAAGTTTCCTGCCCCATGCTCTGAGAGAGTCTGCACCTGAGCCAGTTTCAAATCATAGCTTTGAGAATAAGGAGTTGGCTCTGTTATGAGGAAATTAAGGTCCCTTGTTAGTACTCTTTAAAAGGAGAGGTCCTCAGTGTGCTTAATAAAAATTATAGAATTTGTTAGAAGTCTAAACTTAGCCAACTCCCCTACAGGTCAGTACATAGCAATTTATATAATTTTTAGGAGAAGCAAATGGTAACCCTTTTAACGAGACCCTAAATCATATAAAGTGGTTGGATATTATTATATCTATATGTCTGTGTCTGAATATGTTTATTTCTGCTACTCCTCTGCTATAATCCCAACACTGGTTTACAAAAGAGGCAATTCAGGCAACAGATATGTTACATCATTTTTTTTTTATCACTTGCGGATTGCTTTTTAAATGCTGTAGTATAAATAACTGGGCATTTAATAACCTTGAGAATATTTATTCATTTACTGATGTGCTTATTCATTTATACTCATTCTTACTCCAAAAAGGATCTAAGAAGACTCGCAAAGATAAAAATAATACAAGAAAAACTAAAAATTTAAAAAGAAGAGGGAATTAGGAAAAAAGGAGTCAAGGGTAGGAAAGTGAGATGAAACTGGCTGTTACAAAAAATAGTGACGCTCTCACACTTCTACGTGAGGTTGGCTACGAAAATGTGTCAGTGCTTTTCAGCACAGACATGTAGAATAAAAACAGAAGATAGACATCTGTTCCCAGCACAGAGAGCTTCTAGGGTCATTAGGTTTTTGTTCTCAGAGATATTCTGATTGGTAAAGGATGGGGTGTTTGAGTGTGGAGTTGGCAACAAAAATATTGGCCTCTTTTACTGAAGCGTGTCCCTGAAAAATGGACAAGAGAGCTAATAGACAAACAAAATCCACATGGAAGTGTGGTGGCTGCAAAACAAAGTTCACAGATAGAATTTCAGGCAAAAACATCATATATGTAATTTACCAAACAGTGGAATTAGAAGAATAAAAACCACAAGAGTTGGTGAAGTTGAAGAGGAAACTCAATGTGGAGACGCGGTGCCGTACTTCAGACCTCCCGGTCTACTAATACTGATGGTATGGCTGGAACCTGGGGTGTTCCTATCCAGAGGATGCTCCTGTTTCGGCTGATTCCTCTACACCTTGTGTGGGGAAGGTGGGCACCAGCGGCTCCCTAGCCGCAGCAGCCTCAAGTGCCTCCGCAGCCTTTTCAGCTTCCTCATTAAAGTAAAAAAAAGTGTGTTCTTCTTTGAAACCTATTTAAAAAAAAAGTAACAATAAAGTTTACTGTCTAATCCAATGGTGCCAGTTTTTATATACTACATAAGTTGAAGGAGATCATCTTCAGTACTAGTCCAAAGGTGTCACATCACCATCGGAAAGGATTCCAGAACCATTTACAACTGGGCCTATCTTTGGTTATATGTTAATTGTGCCATACAGATGTTCTGTTCGATTTTATTTGCACTCTCATTCAACATTCTGGAACATCTGATGACGCATCATGGACTTTGGGCAGAGGCTTAGTGGAAAGGGTTAAGAGGAAGATGATAAACTGAGGGAAAGGCCAGTATTAGGCATGATACAAGCCACTGCCAGCTGACTGCTCCCAGGGAAATGATGGCAGGCGAGGACCATTCCAGTCAGGTCCTTACATGTAAGTATTGACAACATTTTAATAGCTGAGCTTTTGCCAAGATTTCCTACTCTAAAGTGGGAGTGGAGAGATTTATTTTTCCAGTTTTTGGTCCCTTTAATAATGATTCACCAAGGCCAGTGTCAGAGAAATTCTCCTCGATCTGTTAATCTATTGTGGAATACTGAGGGGGCTGCACTGTCACCACAGAGGGGTGGAGCCTATGGTCACCAGAGTCCTTTTGGATGCCCTGCAGCAGCTGTTTACCTCGTGGTAACGTCTGGCTGGAACTGGGATCAGTCATTCAGGGAATCTAAGGCCTCCCACAAGTCAGGATGTCCGGAAAAATAATCAGATATGTGGAACAGTATAATTTTACCTATTTGAAAAAACTAGCCCTTCTACTACACACTAAACAATACAGACTAACTTTTGACTTCCCTTACGTGGCTCAGAAATAGTCTCCCAATTATATCTTTATTTTCTGAATCCTAGGATGCATTTCAAGACCGCTACATACGTTAAACATGACAAGTTTATAATCACAGTTTCTATTGGTCTCTTTAAATGCCACTGCATGCTATAGGCCTCCTTTTGGCCATCACAATCAGTAATATAAGAAAATAAAAATGCATATTTGGTGTGTTTCTCTTCAGTTACCCAGTATACAAGGTGCTTCTAACCATGCAGATTTACAAAGGTTCAGTTTCACTAAATGATTGATTTCTCTTGAGACCTTAACCTTTCCAAGGTATGTTAAAATTAACACACTGCCTACTTGTTTTTAAGTAAAATGATTTGTTTCCAAGAACCCTCAGGAAAGCGTCTGCCTTCAACTTTCATGGGCTGTGCAGGGAAACCTTAAGTATAATTTGGACCATAACAAAAGGTAGGCTTGGAAATTCCAATCAATTAATTCTATTGAAGAGCATCGTGTAGCCTATTCATCAAGAAAAAGGGCGAGAGTTTTAAACATTCAGGTAAATAGATGATCCATTAAGACAACAATATACATTGTGGCAAGTGCCATCCTAGTTTTGTCAGCACTTATGTATGGTCTTTGGATTCCTCTGCCCTCCTGCAGAGGGACTTCTATTCCCCCTCTTCCAATCTTTGTTCTCTTATTCATGGCTAAGTGAAAACAAAGCAAGAAAGCAGCACATACCCAGTGTTCCATTCTGGACAAGTTCTTCCTCTATAGTGAGAAGGCGGTTGTATTTAGTCACTCGTTCACCACGGGAAAGACCCCCCAACTTGATAAACCGGACACCAAGCCCAACAGCCTGAAAGGGGGGAAAAAAACTAATTTTAGACGGAGAAGCAATGTCTTGCTAAATGACAATTCTTTAAAGAGAAAGGAAACTGTCATGGTGTGCTGTTTGGGATTTTCTCTTACTAGTTTTTTATCTTTATGTAAGCACAGTGGCCTACAAGCTGAGAGTGCTGAAAGGCAAACAGATGATGTGACTGACTATCCATCAGGCACTTTACTAGTCACGTAGGCATGCTGATTTTATCTAAGAACGTTCTGGCCTTTCTCACTTCATTTTAGGAGGAAAGATTGCAGGTGCACACCCCAGTCATTTAAGTATGCTCATCATTTTCCCTGGACTTCAGTTTTTCATCTTTTTAAAAGTTCAAAGATTAGCTCTTTGTAAAAGGTAGCTATCCGGGAGGAAGCAAGTCTGTTTCATAAAAGGTTACATGACTTTCTCCACCAAAGACTGCATTTCTCTGAAATACCAATTCGTGATAAAAGCAGTGTTTGGCAGTTGACCAGCATTCAGCACTTACCAAATCGACAAGGCTGTCATCAGATGATTCTCCTTCTGTACTTCCAAAGACAGTGATGTGCTTCTTACCTGGAAGAGGAATTTCTTTCAGTTTTATACGGTGTGGAAAGTTAGGATACATGTGGGCCTCTGGGATCAAAATTAAAAATTTCTCAGATTTAAAACTTCCCTGTGAAGAGTCAATTATTTGCCCACCTAGGATTCTAACATTTGCATTTTTATTGCCCTGCTTTTGTTTGTTTGCCCCCCAATTTCAGTAGCTTAGATGCTGTAAATACTAAATGAATACTGTGTTTCATTAAAATTAAGATACATGATGGCTGGGCGTGGTGGCTCACTCCTGTAATCCCAGCACTTTGGGAGGCCAAGGCGGGTGGATCCTGAGGTCAGGAGATCGAGACCATTCTGGCTAATGGTGAAACCCCGTCTCTACTAAAAATACAAAAAATTAGCCGGGTGTGGTCGTGGGTGCCTGTAGTCCCAGCTACTCGGGAGGCTGAGGCAGGAGAATGGCGTGAACCCAGGAGGCAGAGCTTGCAGTGAGCTGAGATCGCGCCACTGCACTCCAGCTCTGGGCAACAGAGCGAGACTCCGTCTCAAAAAAAAAAAAAAAAATTTAAGATACATGATTTGTAAGATGTATTATTATTTTATTACCACTAAAAGGGGGTAGGGGGATGCTCAAATTAGATTGACACATTTCTAAGACTGCGGCCATAAGACATGATTCAATTTTTTAAATGTTCAGTGTAGAAAAATGCATCTTTGAGTCAGTGAAATATGGTAAGAGTAACGTGGAGTTGGTATGCCTACGTAATGGCTTTCTCCTTCCATTGTGTAGAATTTTATTCAAAGGACTGTCATTCTGAATGTTTACTAGAAGAGTAGTGTTGGTAGTAATCAATCATTTGAGGGTCTTGAAACCCTTTGAAATGTGCCAGTCTGTGAAGAGTGCCAGCCAGACCTCTTCCTGCAGCAACAGTGTTTGCACTGCCTCCTATCTATCATATACCACCCACAGGCCAGCCCTGCATGAGCATCTTCTTCCATCCTCTGGCACCAACCCAGGCCCCTGGCTGCCAGTCTGGCTCTGAGTTCTATTCCAGCTCTGAGACCAGCTTTCTGTCTAGTTCCTGAGACCCACTCGTGGTATTTGTTTCATGTCCTCTGCATAAGTGTACAAGATGCCCTTGAACTCAGTTTGTAGTCTAGTGGGAGACCCCAGTTATTAGGTAGTTGTACAAGTGATTGTGGTCAGTATTACAAAGAGGAAATACAGGATGCTAGGAGGAAGATTCAGAACAGAACCA
Organism: Pongo abelii; assembly: GCF_028885655.2. Classification (NCBI taxonomy): domain Eukaryota; kingdom Metazoa; phylum Chordata; class Mammalia; order Primates; family Hominidae; genus Pongo; species Pongo abelii. The sequence goes on along the minus strand of NC_071993.2, from coordinate 123,925,842 downwards.
GTTAGGGATAGGGGAAGGCAAGAGTGGCTGAAGACATTTCATTTTAGCCAAGACCTGAAGGATGCAGAGCCAAGTATGTCAGAGCAAAGCATTCTGGTCCAAAGGAGCAGCATGTTGACAGATGGTCAAGAGTTGTGGGCAAGTGAGATGACTACAGTGTAACAGGAAAGTTGCCTAATCTCTCCAAGTCTTGTTTTCTTATCAATAAAGTGGAAATGATAGGGTCTACTTCACAGAGATGCTATAAGGATTATGTCCAATTCACAAATGCCTGACCCATTGGTCTTAAGTAAAGCTGCTCTCCTCTGGCATCCCAGATGCACCAGCACTGGAGCCCTGCTTTTCACCTGTCATCCCCTGATCCGCATTGCTGGGATCCTGTCCTTCAATCCCAGCTTGATGACTCAGGTTCTGCCTCCCAAGACTTCCCTGATACCCCACTGCCTTGCCAACCTGCTTGGCAGCTTCCTCATGCTGCCTGTTAGTAGTGAACCTACCCTTGCCTCAGGTCTCTATACTGACAGAAAACTGCTTCTAATCTGATCTTGTTGTTTGTTTTCTAAACTGCTCAAGTAAACCATTCCCTGCAGCGGATGATCTGGTTCCAAATTCTGATCCCTCCTAGACTTCCCCAAGTAATGCAAATTAAAATGGCCGACTGGTGTCGGGATATATTATAAGTAGTTAAGTTTATTTTCAATTAAGTAATTCCTACATCCTTACTACGTACTTGGGCCATGCCTATGTGGAAGAAAGAGCTGTGGTCCCTGTTAAGATATTGACTCCTTATCTAGAATCTAGAGCATAAAGTGGTAGTAAATGATAGGAGGAAATTTACAATACTGCGGTAATGTGATGCAGGCTACACGCGTTCTGCCCCTGCTGTTCCTTGGCTGTGCTTGGTGTCTTGGCTTTGTGAATGGTGAGCTATTTTTCTTAGCTTGAACACTACATTGTAGCCAGAAGCCTGGCTAGTGCAGATGGGTACCCAGGTGTTCCACAGTGCATGATTCAGGATTTGAGACCTGTTCTTTAGCAGTAAGAGTTGGGGTACCTCTATGGGTTTCTGTAAATTAATTAATTAATTAATTTTGAGATGGAGTCGCTGTGTGGCCCAGGCTGGAGTGCAGTGGCGCGTTCTCGGCTCACTGCAGGCTCTGCCTCCTGAGTTCACGCCATTCTCCTGCCTCAGCCTCCCGAGTAGCTGGGACTACAGGCACCCACGACCACACCCGGCTAATTTTTTGTACTTTTAGTAGAGATAGGGTTTCACCGTGTTAGCCAGGATGGTCTCGATCTCCTGACCTCATGATCCGCCGGCCTCGGCCTCCCAAAGTGCTGGGATTACAGGCATGAGCCACCACGCCCGGCCAGGTTTCTGTAAATTTAAAGATTTTCTGTAGCCCAAGCTCAGAACCTAAAGCAAATTGATAAATGTGCTGAAGGCTATGCCCTTTCATAAGAAATCAGCCATTAGTTCTCCTGTTACAGGCAGAAGGGCTCTCCCCTCTGTGAAGCTTACAGGGCAGTGGCCTTGGCCATACCTCTGGTAGCCCTCAGTAAAGGGGATGAGCTTGGACTTGGGCTGTTAGTGGAACATAGTGAAGGGAGTCAGTAAGCTGCCTTTTGTGTTCCAGCACTAAATCTCTCACAAATGGTTGGACTTTCTTTTCTTCCAAGATTTCTCCCATGCTTTTTAGTAACTTTGATATGCTGTGTATTTTTGGTTTCTTGTATAACCAAGTCATTACGAGTCTTTCAGATAAAGACTCTTACTTTTACTTTTCAGTAAAAGTATACTTTTACTCACTGTCAATCAAATTGGTTATTTCCACCAAGTCAGACATTGTAGTTTGGTTTGTGTGTTTTATGATCAGCCCATTGGATTTGGGGATGCTGATGTTTCCTTGCTCTAGAAGTTTAGAAATGCTTTTGGAAGCAGTTCCTGCAATTATGTAACACCTGGAACCAAGTGCGTGATAGATGCTGTCCCATTGTTCCAAGTCCTGGGTAAATATTTAAGAATTGATCATTATAATGCATTGAACATAATTACACAACAACGGGAATAATATAGCACATACTCAAGCTCACACATTTTTCCTGAGATACACAAAACAATTTTCTTTTACTTCTGTTCCTGAATGACCCTGTACCACAGCCACACAAACTAAGAAGCTTTGGGTAACAGAAACTAATAGTGAATTTGAGCTTAAAGGTTTTATGAACAAAATGTTAATACACTAAATGCTATTTCTTACATGGATTTTAGAGTTCTTCAGACCCAGGCTATTCCCATCCACTCTTGTCTATAATGCTGCTAAGGATTGGCTGGATGGATTTTTCTGATATTTCTGATAAACAGAAAATGGAAAAAGAAAGCCTGCAAGGGCTCTAGTCCCTTCTCAACACCCTTATTTTTATTGGTGAGACTATCATATGAAACGAAATGCTTATTTTAAAATTATACACATACATATGCGTGTTTGTGTGTATATGTGTGACACACACACACACACAAACACACAGAGTCATCCTAGCCTTTGTACCAGATTTCAACTTGCCGCATTAGAACAGACCACACAGGTTCATCCTCTCACATGAAAAAAGCTGTGGTCAAGGCTGGGTGCAGTGGCTCACATCTGTACTATCAGCACTGTGGGAGGCTGAGGCAGAAGGATCGCTTGAGTCTAGGAGTATGAGACCAGCCTGGACAATGTGGCGAGACCTCATCTCTACAAAAAATACAAAAATAGCTGGGTGTGGTGGTATGCCTGGTAGTCCCAGCTACTTGAGAGGGTGAGGTGGGAAGATGGCTTGAGCCTGGGAGGTCAAGGCTGCAGTGAGCTGTGATCAGGCCACTGCACTCCAGCCTGGGTGACAGAGCAAGACCCTGTTTTAAAAAGTATGACCAGAGCCTCAGGACAGTCATCGCAGGGCTGATATGGCAAGGTTAAGGAGCTAAGCTCAGCCAGTGCATTCTGTGTATGCTGGTGTGGAATGGAGGCTGTGAAAGGGAGGATGTGACTGAGACCCTGGGGCTTCACATCAGGACCAGCATTTATATCGTCCTCCAAATCGAAATAATTGTGTTATCTCAAAGAAGATATCTGTTCAATATATCTGTTCAATCTATCTGATGGTTCTCAAATTTATAAAATCGAGAATTTAAATTTTGGAGTGTAAGTTCATTGGGGGAAAGATGGTCACATAAGCCTTGGTCAAATGCATGAGTTTTAATAGATCATGAAACCTCAGTATCTCAAACCCTTTAAAAATATGGCTTTGCAGGCTGGGCACAGTGGCTCATGCCTGTAATCCTAGCACTTTGGGAGGCCAAGGTAGGCGGATCTCCTGAGCTCAGGAGCTGGAGACCAGCCTGGGCAACATGGCGAAACCCTGTTTCTACTAAAAATACCAAAAATTAGCTGGTTTGGTGGTGCACGCCTATAGTCCCAGCTACTCGGGAGGCTGAGGCAGGAGAATCACTTGAGCCCAGGAGGCAGAGGTTGCAGTGAGCCAAGATCGTGCCACTGCACTCCAGCCTTGGTGACAGAGTGAGACCCTGTCTCAAATAAAAGAAAAAATGGCTTTGTTACTTTTATGCATATATAGTGACTGGATTTAGGCTGAAAAATATTTGGCCTTATAGAAGTCCTGTTTCCCTGAGCACATGAAAATGATATATGATTAACCTAGTGAAGCTCCAGCTAGTACAGCAGGGGCAGCTTCCATCTGTTAGGTTGCTTGTAAATATACAGGTACTCCTGAAGGGCTTGCGAATAGCGTGTTTCATTCCCCAGACAGGCACACTCCTAGGTAATTGTGTTTTTCCTATTCATTTGCTTAGTAAGTGCCTTTTCTCATAAATGCTGAAATAAAGCAACTCAGCCCCAGTTCAAATTACAACACATTTTGAATGACAGAGATCCAAAAGAATGAGATTTTATTCTCTGTTTTGTTACAAAATATAAAAGGTGAGTCCTGCCTATCTTATGGCATATAAAATATGGAAGGTGGGGTGCTTACCTCCTTCCTGAAAGGATCAATTAAGGCAATAATTGAAGGGTACTTGTTGATCAGATCCACATACAGGTCAACCATCTCCGCTCCATTTTTGTATGTGCCCATGATCACTTCATACTTTCCTTTATTCTGATATGTGTCAGGAACATATTAAAATAAGGGATAAACAATGAATTCATCAAATCCCAAAGATATGGTTCAGATTCCTTTTCGTTCATTTTATATGAGAGGTTATAAACAGGTTCTTTTCAGGGCACGTTGACCTGAGAAATCTGTCCATTCTACTTTAAATATCTTAAATATTAACCTGGGAAATCAAGTCACCATTCCTTTTGATGCCCTCTAGGGTTCTTCCCACAGACTTCAGATGGAGCCTCCTACACAAAACACCAAGAATTACAGAGTAGGAGGGGGATAATCTGTTAGACTTGGCTGCCTGGGTAGATGGACAATAACATAAATTCACAAAATAAGAATAGCAACGCTAACCTGCTCACTCACTAGACCCTACCATCTTTCAGCTCACATTGAATGAATAACTTGTCTCCTTTACTGTAAATATTCTAAAGCTTGAAAGCAAGGCTAGGCTTTTGATATACTAACAACCAGTGCGAAACATAATGTGATTTATGTGAGGCATTTCTTTCTCGGGTAGCATGTACTTTGTAGTAGTAACGATATTGTCCAGAAGGTAGAATTCTAGTGCAACATTCATTTGAAGTCTGGAAAGCCCCTAAGTCATTAAGTATAGAAGTAAACAGGGCTGAAGGATCTAGAATAGCCTTTCTGCAGAACAAAGCACCCTTCCTTTTAAGTCTATGTTCAGGGATGGTACCTGGGATATTTTGGCACTGGGAGGGAGGTGGAATGCAACAGAGTGGCTGTTTGGTTTGCTAATGCCTTCCTGCTGCTGCTAATAGAATGGATTCCATTGGAATTAAGCAGCTTCCTAAGAAGACCATAACTGAAGGGATTTCATACTTTTTTCACCCTCAAAAGCAGCAAGAACTTTTAACTTCTATAATGCAAAGCTTAAAAAACCCTATCTTGTCAGTGAGGAAATGCTAATGATTTTGAACTAACAATATTGTAAGAATTATCTGATATCAAGCTAATACATTTTACTGAATATAAGCAATAAATACCCATTCTAGTTAGCACCAGCAGTCAGTATATTCATAGTTCCTGGTATACGTTGCTGATGAAAACATGCAATTATTTTTCTTAATGGTATGCCTAGGAACCAATCATTATGTGAAGAATAGGAAATTACTTTAAATATTCTTTTATGTGCTTAGTTTCTTTAGAAAAGTAAAAGAACTTTTAGAAGTCAGCCAAAATTGAAGGTTCTTATATAGTGTTCAAAATTTCCTTTGAAAAGTTAACATCACAGTTAAAGCAGAATGCTATTTGGTCATGTCCCCTGAATTTGACATAAATTACCAAGTCACCATAAATGCTTGGCAATATGCTGGGCATTTCATAAAACGTAGACTCAGCATTTTTGTGTATTTGAAATTGGGAAGTGTATTAGTTTGTTCTCATGCTGCTAATAAAGACATACCTGAGACTGAGTAATTTGTAAAGGAAAGAGGTTTAATTGACTTACAGTTCCACATGGCTGAGGAGGCCGCACAATCATGGTGGAAGGTAAAGGAAGAGCAAAGTCATGTCTTACATGACAGCAAGCAAGAGAGAGTGTGTGCAGGGGAACTCCCCTTTATAAAACCATCAGATCTAGTGAGACTTATTCACTATCATGAGAATAGCATGGGAAAGACCCACCCCCATGATTCAGTTACCTCCCATGACACATGGGAATTATGGGAGCTACAATTCAAGATGCAATTTGGGTGGGGACACAGCCAAACCATATCAGGAAGTATATGTGTAAGACAGAAAACTAATAACTTTCCTAACATACCAGTTTCCCAAGTTTAAAGGTAAATTGCTATTGTATTACCCTGAGGAAGTAAAGACTAGCAAGTTGCTTGTTTTTTGTTTTGTTTTGTTTTGAGATGGAGTTTCACTCTTGTTGCCAGGCTGGAGTGCAATGGCATGATCTTCGCTCACTGCAACCTCCGCCTCCTGGGTTCAAGCGATTCTTTTGCCTTAGCCTCCCGAGTAGCTGAGATTACAGAAGCCCACCACCACGCCCAGCTCATTTTTTGCCTTTTTTATAGAGGGGGGGGGGGGGTTTCACCATGTTGGCCAGGCTGGTCTTGAACTCCTGACCTCAGGTGATCTACCCACCTCGGCCTCCCAAAGTGCTGGGATTACAGGCGTGAGCCACCATGCCCGGCCGACTAGGATGTTTTTTAATGAACCTGTTTTTCACTCTCTTTTTAGAATCTTTCTCTTCAGGTGGGTGGTCCCCAGGTGGAGTCTCATCGCATCACTAAAGCTCTGTCCTCCTAACCCAGGCTGTGGATAACACTGTGATGTGTTTAGTTGGATAAAAACATCTTCTTCATAAACTTCAATAACTTGGAAATTTTTTTATATTTAAAAAGTCACAGCATAAATTCTAAGAACTACATGTCTGGAAGGGCCTATCACGTCATAAGTTAAAACTCATCCAGTTTTTAGGCTCGACAAATTCAGCATTTATCAACCAAATGCAGTTTGTTAAATTATTTTTCAGTAGCTTTCAGGATTGCAATGTAAGTAACCCATTTTACTCATCTTTATTGAAGAATTTCTATATATAATAATGACATTTTCTATTTAAAAAATTTTATGGTTATGTTCTGTGGTCATTAGCTAATTTGGTTTTCTCAGTTCCATTTATATTTGGATCCTTCACACAATATTAATAAAAAACAATAAGATCTGTTTGGACAATATTCAGATAAGCTCTTTTTTTCTGAGTTCTAATTTAAAAATCATGGATCTCAATAGGAAGTGAATGTTCTGAAGTGGAAACTTACGTAGTCCATCAGCTCATGTCCAGCACAGTTGATAGCTAGATGCAGATTTGTTCCCAGTTCTAGCCCCAGGTTTGCACAGATTTCCTGTATTAGAAGCAGTGGCTGTTCTATGGAGTCACAGTTAATGGTTAAACAGCCAAGATGGGACATCTTGCCAGTGATCTGCTGCAAGATCAAGAGACAATGATGCATGTCAATACAGCACATTAAGGATCTTGGCGCTTCCTATGATAAGCATGGTTTATGATCAGCTATAGCTCTGCAAAGATCAGTCCTTTGATTCTCAGTCCTACTTAGGATTGATTCACATGACTTAGGGCATATGATTCCCCTGCAGTATCTGGGAGTAATTTTCTTACTCCTGAGGTTCCAAGTTTGGCCTGAGAAAAGCACACTTTTCTCTCTTTAGTGTGTCTGTGTTCTGTGTTTATGGACGCTGCCATTCCTTGTACATGGGGCTAGCCTGAGTCACAACCACCCGGTTGGTGAATCTCCAGGCCCTCCCTGTAAATGTCCACCCTGTCTGTCTCTAGCTCTGCCAGTCCTTTTCCTCCAAACCTGCTCTTTCCTATGTTGTTTTCTTCTAGATAAATGCAGCCATTAAAAGCATAACCCTCCTTCAGGAAAAGTTTCATTTCTTTATTTGTTTTGAGATAGTGTCTTGCTCTGTCACCCAGGCTGGAGTGCAGTGGCTTGAACGTGGCTCTGCAGCCTCGACTTCCCCAGGCTCAAGTCATCCTCCTTTCTCAACCTCCTGAGGAGCTGAGACTACAGGCATGTGCCACCACACCTGGCTTTTTTTTTTTATTTTTTGTAGAGACAGGGTCTCACTGTGTTGCCCAGGCTGGTCTTGAAGTCTTGTGCTCAGCACTCCCAAAGTGCTGGGATTACAGGCGTTGGCCACTTTAAAAGGATTGAAGACTTCCACTAAGAGGATGCAATACTGAAAATGGATTTTAGTGGAAGATGATTTCAGGACCCACATAACCCCAAGGAAAGACAGCTACTGCAAAGTCAGCCTTGATGTGCCCTCGCCATAAATTGCCACTATGCAATTATAAATTGAAGCAATATCAATGAATCTGAGGGCTTAAGGTAAGGGGTGTGTGTGTGTGCACCAAACTCAACAACAAACATGAACCCGGGAATGAATGTTCTGTTTTGACTGGTGATAGCACTATTTTAATGTCAATGAGAGGAAACTTTTATTTGGCAAACAAAGGAATAGTTGGGGAGATTTTTGTCCAGCAATTGAGTTTTGTTACAGAGCCTTCTAAACTATGAAAGCATCACTTACTTGGTGCTTACTAAATGCCAGGTACTGTTCTAAGCACATTACATAAAGTAAATACATTTACTCCTTACATCATACAAAGATATTATGATCTCCATTTTACAGAGTTAAGTAAGTTAGACCAGATTTTAATCCAGGCAATTTAGCACCAGAGTTTATACCCCTAATTCTTGTGTGGCTGCCTCTCTGGAATCTATAGACTGTTTCTAACGGGGAAAAAAAAAATAGTAGTAAAGCTCATTACAGGGAGGGCTGATGTTGGTCTAAGTTTCCCAGCATGCAGAGAACCACCTGCTGGAATGAAGGAACAGCACTGAGAATTGGTGGCTTGTTTACCATCTCCACCTCTTGCAAGGCCTAATATTAGAAGGCTGTGCTCATTCCAACATATACAAACTGTTGACAGGATTTTACTTACTGCTGTATGTGTTCATACATTTCTCTTCTCTCTCCTAATCTTGAAAAGAAACTTCATTTTTTTATCTTTGCCATGTCTTCTCCCTTCTTTCCTAGCCCCTCTTCTTTTGACTTCAGCCGACTCTCACGTACCTAACATCAGGGTGGGGCAAGGATTGTTCGCTCACAAAGCAAAGCAAATACTGCAGATGTGAGCAACCTTCACCCGTGTGCATGCTCTTCAAAGTTCTTATTGGCTCTTCTATTTATATTGTTGAAAGTTTAGGCTATAATAGATACATCTATCAGAGCACTCACAATCACCAACATGACTGACAGATCAAGTTCAGCTGGTCTCCCAAGGCTCCTGAAGCCAGCGCAGCCAGTTTTGACAAGGCGGACTGTTTGCCTCACTTTCCTGGCAAAATGGGAGTTCCTGCAATGGTTCGTCAGAAATGACGCTTCAGTGCCTTTGGGGGACCAGATGGAAGGAATAGCCATCTTTCTGTGCTTCTTGTTTTTCTCTTTGTTAATAATAAAATGTAAAACATCCTATGTGCCTTTCAGCTAGTTGTCAGAGAGATTCGACTTCCCAAACACTTCCCCTATAGGGTCCAATGTAACCCTACGTCTCATAAATACTTCCTAGCCCTATGAGATTCCAGATGGTCAGACAGCTGCTGCCAGCGATGGACAGGCAGCCTGTTGCTGGAAGGCAGGGGCAGCATGATACTGCAGCTCTGGGGGTGCCTGGAGCAATATCACTATATGGTTTCCATTTGCCTCAGTCCTGGTCTTGGAGCAAAAAGTGACTATGGAAGATAAAAAGGGACAGGAAATCTATAAACAGTGTCATATGGAAGGATGGTAAACAATATATAGACTTACTTGACCTCTTTTGCTTCCATCATGCCCTTTTTTTGTCTCTGCTTTTGGAGGAGAGGGCTGTGGAGCAGAAGATAAAAATATATCACCTGGAATTTTTAGCATGGTTGTGGCAGCAAGCAAAGCTTCCTGCTCTGAGACCTGACCAGCCACACTGAATCTCACACGTGTGCACACACACACGCACACACACGCACTCATGCACATAGGGATGATTCCAGCCACTCCCTACTTTATATGCCACAAACTATTTCTCAAATTCAGGAATGTGTTTCCTTTAGTTCATCCTTACCCTCTGCCCCCAGTCACATATATGGGGTGTGTATACAGATTCATGCATTTCTGTGCATAGAAATAATGTGTTATTCACACATATATCATGAACTCCTGCTGTGTGCAGGCACCTTTTTTCTGCAGGAGGATACAAAGTCCCCTCCTTAGGGCTTAACCCCACTGTGGGATTTGCTTTTACAGGCCCAACATACTGTTTTGAATATTCTCAGAGTGCAAACACTTTCTCCTGCAGGATAGTTTTGACTTTGATTTGAAACAGTCAAAGGTCATTAAATCTGGTGAGTCTGGTGGGTGTAGTGCCATGAAGTTAAGAGCAAAGGTAATTCCCAAAGAGGCATTCCCACTTTGGGGGTACTGGGTGCATATTATTGCAAGGATCTAATCTTTTAAAGGATGCACTTTCGTGCTCAGTGTGTACTGGCTCTGTAAGCTGAGGCAGGATTGTCAAGCATAGGTATGGTTCACACTCAAGTATATGCACATACGGTACCCTGAACAGAAGGGCAAAGGGAAGTCATGTGATGTGATCAGGGGACGATCTCAGTGATTACTGGCTCCAATTCAGAATGGCGAACATTAAAGAACAGTCTTGGTTTGCATTATTATTGGATTTCTCATGTTTTTTATGCCCCCTCGTTGAGACTTTTAAACTGCCTGAGGACAGGAAGTATGTTTTTATCTCCTTTTGCACCTAGCACAGGGCCTTGCAACAGCAAAAAATAACCAGGGAAAAAAACAACCCGTAACATCTTTCCGTCTACCTTACTAAGAGTAAGCTGTTACATAATGGAAGTCAAAATCTCCAGCCCCACCTCTACCCCTTCTCTTTTAAAGACAGGGTCTCACTCTGTCACACAGGCCGGAGTACAGTGGCATAGTCATATCTCATTACAGCCTCAAACGCCCGAGCTCAAACAATCCTTCTGCCTCAGGCTCCCGAGTAACTGGGAGGACAGGTGTGCACCGCCATGCCTGGCTAATTTTTTTTTTTTTTTTGGTAAATATTTTTGTAGAGACAGGGTCTCACTATGTTGCCCAGGCTGGCAGCCTTTTTAATCATAAAAAAATGCAATGTATTCTAGAATGGCTGTTCTCAGACTAAGTGGATTTAAAAATGGCTAAAAACTGAAACAAATACAATCTTTCCTTAATAAGAATTAGGCTACTCAGGAGTTCCTAGGGAGAGTGAGTTATGCCCAAATAAATCTGGCATGATGTAATCTGCTAATCTATGCCACCAGCCAAATAATGTCATCAGGAACTATCACTCTATTACTAAAACAAAGCATGGTGATTGCAGTAACCCTGGTTCCACTCCTATCATCTCCTGTTCTAAGACCGTGGCTTTAGCTAAGGTTATCTATAGACATCTTTGGGTTGGGGCCTGCATGAGAAAACATACCATTTCTTCAGCATTTTTTTTCTCAAAATAGATTTAAATTAAGACTTAATAGAAGAATTGTGGTAATGTTGGGAATGATCTGTTATCACTGTAATCACTGGGAAGGATTAAACATCTTTCTATATTCAATTACTATGCTATCAATAGCTATCCTTTATTAGGAGCCCAGCAATTCAGCGTTCCTCCCATACAGGCTTTTTTTTTTTTTTTTTTTAATGGGACAGGATCTCCCTCTGTCACCCAGGCTGGAGTGCAGTGGCGTGATCAGAGCTCACTGCAGCCTCAAACTCCTGGGCTCAAGCAATCCTCCCACCTCAGCCTCCCAAGTGGCTGGGACCACAGACACATGCCACCACACTGGACTAATTTTTGTGGAGACAAGGTCTCGCTATGTTGCCAGGCTGGTCTTGAACTCCTGGCCTCTCCACCTCAGCCTCCCACAAGTGCTGGGATTATAGGCATGTGCTACCACACTTGGCCAAGGCAGGCAGTTAAAAATTGTCCAGATGAGGAAACCAGTGCATTGACAGGATAGGTAAGAGGCTCACAGTGGCAGCTCATAAGGCAGAGCCAAAATAGAAACCAAATCTGTTGCTTCAAAGATTGTGCTCTTTCTACTACACTACATAATCTTTAAACAACTTAAACTTTGTGACTTCAACAGCATAGTGATGGTTTTTGATATCTGAACTTTCTCTAAGTGCTTTACTGCTTTTCCTTCAAACATGAATGAACTAGTTGGAGCTATTACTAAGAATCCCACTGCAGCTTCCAAACGTGTAACATCACATGGAAAGTCAACAGAAATGTGATCCCTGCTTCACACTATTGATATAAAGGCCAGGTGAAATTAACATATAAATAAATCTTTGAAACTATAAAAATGTTTGAAGAAAACATATTCTGTGATTTGAGGGCAGTTTAGCATCTGATTAAGATCATGGATTCTGAGTTTGAATGCCAGCTTGGCCACCTACGACCTGGGGGGTCTTGGGTGAGTGCTGGGCCCAAGGTTCTTAATCTATGTAATAGGGGTAATAATAGTACCTACCTATACAGTTATGCAGACTGAATGAGTTAAAGTATTAAAGCACTCAGGATGGTATGTAGTAAACTTAAAAAAATACTTGTGGATTATTAGTATTCCAGGAAGAGGGAGCCCCTTATGAAACAAGGCACACAAAGCAACAGCCTTCAAGCAGGCTTCCTCAGCCTTGGCGCTATTGACATTTGGGGCTGGATCACCCCGCTGTGGGGGCCACCCTGTACATTGCAGGGCACTCAGTAGCAGCTCTGATGCCTGCTTACAAAATGTGGTCAGAACCCTCCTTCCAAGCCAAGGCCACTACAAATGTCTCCAGACTTGCCAAATGTCCCCTGGGCAAAATCATTGCTGGTTGAGAGTCACTGCCTTAAAAGAACAGGTTGCTGCATTTCACTTCATCAAAAAATTTTAAAAAGCGGTATGACTCCATATCATACAATTTAAAGGCAGGCAACATGATACAGGAAAATAGGTCTACTGTATATAAAGAATTGGCTGGGTGTGGTGGCTCACGCTTGTAATCCCAGCACTTTGGGAGGCCGAGGCAGGCGGATCACAAGGTCAGGAGTTCGAGACCTTGGAGCCTGCCCAAGACAGTGAAACCCTGTCTCTACTAAAAATACAAAAATTAGCTGGGCATGGTGCTGGGCTCTGTAACCCCAGCCACTCATGAGGCTGAGGCAGGAGAATTAATTGAACCCGGAAAGCAGAGGTTGCAGGGAGCCGAGATCGCGCCACTGCACTGCAGCCTGGGAGACAGAGCTAGACTCTGACTCAAAAAAAAAATAAATAAATAAAATAAATAAAGGAGTAAATCCCTTATTATGTAAAGAATTCCTAGATATCAATAAAAGATAAACACCTCAATGAAAAGGGCAAAGAAGTAAAGCAATTTGCAGACTGATTTGTGCATAATTTTTTGTATTATTTTAAACACTGTTCTCTGTTGTGTATTTATCTTTTCTTCCCCTCCAGGGACAGAGTCTCGCTCTGTTGCCAGGTTGGAGTACAGTGGTACGATCTTGGTTCACTGCAACCTCTGCCTTCCGGGTTCAAGTGATTCTCCTAACTCAGCCTCCCGAGTAGCTGAGATTACAAATGTGCACCACCACACCCAGCTAATTTTTGTATTTTTAGTAGAGACGAGGTTTTGCCATATTGGCCAGGCTGATCTTGAACTCCTGACCTCAAGTGATTTGCCTGCCTCAGCCTCCCAAAGTGCTGGGATTACAGGTGTGAGCCACTGCGCCTGAACTATCTACTTATTAATTTTTTTAAAAAGCCTGGAAGGCCACACTCAATTTTTAACGGCAGTTCCCTTTAGAGAAGGGACTGTACTGAGGGTGGTAGTCTGTAGGAGGTGGTTGTGGGTGGGTAGCTCTATCAGTATTTGAATTTTCACAAGAACATTCATGAGCTACTTGTGTAATCACAAAGTAAATAAAACATTTAAAAGACAAAATGTCAGGAAAGATTTTGGAATTCAAGAAAAAAATTTTTTTTTGAGACGGAGTTTCATTTTTGTTGCCCAGGCTGGAGTGCAATGGCACGATCTTGGCTCACTGCAACCTCTGCCTCCTGGGTTCAAGTGATTCTCCTGCCTCAGCCTCCCGAGTAGCTGGGATTACAGGCACCTGCCACAATGCCCAGCTAATTTTTTTGTATTTTTGGTAAAGACGGGGTTTCACCATGTTGGCCAGACTGGTGTTGAACTCCTGACCTCAGGTGATCCACCTGCCTTGGCCTCCCAAAGTGTTGGGATTACAGGCATGAGCCACCGCGCCCAGCTGAAAAACTTTTAAAAGAAATTTAGAAGGATGAATTGTAGAATGCTCAGGTGGGTTTCCTTCACCTGCTGTGACACAACCAACACCAGGTATGGCTTCCTGTGGCACCGGCTCCTGATGCAGCGTGTTTCATGTTACACTTGTTTACTCTTCACAGTCACCCTCATGACTTGGGTACTGATCATCTCCATTTTATAGATGAGGAACCCGAGGCAGAGAGGCTATGGAATTGGCCCAAGGTCACGGAGTTATGAATGGCAAAGCAGAGTGCAACATCAGAGCTAACTTGTCCAAGTCTGAGTCTCTACAGGCTGGTCACCCAGAAAAGAAGCTGGCCTCCTGAAAAGCAGCATGGAAACCAGCTCCAGCCTGGAATTGCTCAAAGCAATTCTGATCAACTGCAGGGATTGGGCCCCAGCCAGCCAACCCCCATCCCGGCAGGGGAGGGGCCCATGCCCCCTGCCTGCAGTCACACTCAGTGCTGGTGAGACAGAGTTAAAACCAGAGTGCCTCCATGTTACACTGCTATTGTATCCCAGCCCCATCCTACTGGGTCCTCAGCCCTACTGCTTCCTAATCACGCAGCTTAAAAGCCTCAGGCTAAATGCAATGTGGGATCCTGGATTGGATCCTAGAACAGAAAAAGGACATTAGTAGAAAAACCAGTGAAATTTGAATCAAGTCTGGAGTTAGTTATTACTAGTGTACCATTTTGGTTTCTTAGTTTTGACAAATGTACCATGTAATATATCATTAACATTGGAGGAAACTGGGTGAGAGGTATTCCAAAATAAAAGGTGTGTGTGTGTGTGTGTGTGTGTGAAGCCCCACAGACAAGGATTGGGTCCCTCTCCTGGCCTCAGCCCTGCCATGTCACTGTGCACTGCCCATTTGGAACATGATGGGACAACTGGTGACTCATATGCCTGCGTCTGTGACTGCCCCTAAGAGGGCTGCTCTGCCAGGGGCCCTTGTTTGCTCAACACCAGGATCCTAATGCAGGCACAAGAGTCTGTGCCCTCATTCCTTCAAGCTGCCTCTCATGTCCTGGGGGCCACATCCTTTCTTTCTTAGTAAATCCTAAGGGATGATCTTAGCACAAAGCCAGTTGCCCCAGAAATTGAAATGAGATTGTTAAGTACCATCAGAGGCTGGATCCACAGCCACTGAGGACATGGATACACTTGGTTCATGGGGGAAACCCAAAGCCAATAAATACATTCTCCATATCAACCATAATTGATTTAATTCCAAATGAACTACAAGTTGGATGCTAGAAGGTGTCTAAGTGTCAGTAAGTAGATACCATAGAATCTCTTTACATACCATTTCAATTATTTTGTTGATATGTTTCTGAATTTCCATAAGCATCTCGACACCCTGTAAGTAGAACAACCATGATCTTCCACGGTTGCAGACTAGAAAATTTAAGTATAAAAACTTATAACACATGTGGCTATTTCTAACTCAGAGTATTTGTAGAGTCCCTGATTAGCGGATGATATGCTCTACAAAATCAGTAGATTAAATGTTAATCTTCACCCCAGTTTTCAATGGGTTGAATGGGAATGAGAGGTTCTTCTCCCTCAGTAGCTTCTCTTCGACCTTTCAGAACTGACTGGTTCAGTTGCTGGATCAAGTTAACTTCATCCTCTTTTATGGTCTCTGGACCAACCTGGACAACTTTCTTCTTCTTTTTTATTTTTTGTTTTTATTTTTTGAGATGGAGTTTCACTCTGTTGCCCAGGCTGGAGTGCAGTGGCATGATCTCGGCTTACTGCAAACTCCAAATTGTTCAAGCAATTCTCTTGCCTCAACCTCCCAAGTAGCCGGGATGACAGGCGTGCACCACCATGCCTGGCTAATTTTTGTATTTTTAGTAGAGACGGGGTTTCGCCATGTTGGCCAGGCTGGTCTCGAACTCCTGACCTCAGGCCATCCTCCCATCTTGGCCTCCCAAACTGCTGGGATTACAGGCGTGAGGCACCATGCCTGGCCAACCTAGACAACTTTCCCACAATACATGTCACAGATCACCAGGGTAGTCTGGATTAGAGTGGCTGAATCAGTATAAATCTACTGTCCCTTAAAAAGTAGAAAAGTATGTTGTGATGATGAGATCTGCATACAAAGACCTGATAAAGAATGGCATTCCTCGTGCTCTGGTATGCCAACAGCTCAACAGATACTAACTAAAGGAAAGATCCTGACACCAGGATCTGAATACGATCTGACAGATGATAAGCCAGATATAAATCCTAGTCTTCTGCAACTGATAAACTGTAAGGCAATAACTATTTTAAGAAAGAATTCTTTATCATGAAAAATCTTGATTTTTTTTTTCTTACTGATTTCCACTAAGATAAAATATCACTCAACTTATTACTGGAGGGGGCCTGGGGAAAGCTTTCTGTACTTTTTTAGAAAGCATCTCCTATAGATCATGAACCTTTGGTCATCATAAAGATTTAAAGAGGCATATTGACTCTTTCAGGCTACTGAGGAGCGGTATAGACCCTTGCACACCTCTGAGTGGTGAACATGCAACTTGAGATTTATTCACTCCACAAATATGCACTAAAAGTCTCATAGGTGCCAGGCAAGTCCTGGAGTTCTTACTTAACAGAGTGGGCTGCTAGGAAGTGCTAGCTTTCACTTGCTGCTGCCATAGGGCACAGTGCAGAGTAAATAAAGATGTCCCCAAATAACAACCTTCCAGCACTTTCTAGGTCTGCAGAGTTTCTCAGCTATGGCTTCTCTGTGAGTCACCAGCATGAGCCAATGCTGTAACGAAACCAGACATCTAAGGTGCTCTACATGTGCTCCCTTTGGTTTGAGGTCTTTCTTCCCACTTCTCTGATTTCCTAAAATATTTTTTTCTCATTTTATCTTTAATTCCCTCTCCCTTGGTGTCACAAGGGAGCTCCCCTAAAAGTTCATCAATGATGGAGTATTTTTTTTTTTAGAAAAGGTAATTTGAGATAATGTAAGGTACTTGTTTGGTTGTTAATTCAGGATGGGGTATACAAATCACTTCTTTCATTAAATTTAGCTTCCCAGATGATGACTTCCCACAGCTGACCAGCGATACCATCAGCAAAGGCATAGATAGCGTTGTTGGCTGTTCCTGAAATAGGGGGAAAACGAGGGAAAATGAGAAACAGGGTTCATCCATATTGAGATACTCATGGCTCCTTTTAATGGAACTTCACAGATACTAACCTGATTGTGCTTCAGTAGAGTGATACTTAAGTACAGAGGTTTATTAAGCAGCATGGCACAGGCTTTGGCAACAGCTAGTGACACGGCCCCTATGGCCATACTGCCACTGAGTACAGGCTCAACAGGCTCTGCAGGCGCAATAGGTTTCTCCGTAATAGTATCCTTCCTCCCTGGAGGGAGAAATATTGAGAGTAAGACTGTATTTCTAAACGCTTTATTTACAGATGGAAAGACCCAGGATAAAGAAGGGATGAAAGCCGAGGCTGGGAACAATAAATGCTCCACCTCAACCCCCAAGAAGTTTTCTGTTTGGTTTTGCTTAAGATTCTCAAATAATCATTAGCCATGGATTTTGCCTGTCTAAGACGTTTTAAGCCATTTAATATTAATTCCTTCATCAATCATATGAGGTAGATATTTTTATTCTACATTTACATATACATAAACTGGGGCTTAGAGGGGTTAAAAGACTTGCCCAACATGTAACAGAAAGTAGATAGAGGATTTGAACTGTCTTTAAATTTCAAATCCTTTGTTTTTCTATATTTCACCATAGCTGCCGCACACTCAACTTTCTGCTGAACATCTCTGCGTGAATATATCTAAATTGCTGTCTTTCTCATCAACACCAAACCAATGCCTCGTTCTGTGTTGTTTACGATCTTTAGCAGTGCCTTTCAGATCCAATCATTGACCCAGATTCCTTACCCATCTTTCACTAGAATATGTTCTCAGCCTCCCTGTCTCATGAGGTCCGGACAGAGTCTACATATATCTCTAGTGTTCCTCTTGTCCTTTCCTCCACAGCTGCCGATGTGGTTCAGGTCCCCAGTCGAGATAAGATATTTCAGCACCTCATGCTTAATGAGCGCTTAGCAAATAGCTGTGCCCTCCCACTTCTTCCCTTAAGTTCCACGTTCTATCAGTCAAAAGCAACCACCAAATGAACATCCATGTTGGTCTCTACTTATAACTCAGTAGTGGCCATCCCACCCTCCCAAGGGAAGATTACTCAAACATAATTCTTTTGTCTTGGGGCAAATCTCTTCACCTCTCTGGGCCTCAGCATCTGGATCTATGAAATAAGGTACCCTGCCTCCCTAGTCTCTTTGGTCCCTTCCTGGTTCTGGTGCTTTCTTACTCAATGGAACCCGCATTAATTGGGTGTATGGTTCGTGCCTGGCATCATGCTAGATATGGGCAATGGCAAGTGGAATAAACATGATTCATGCCCTCAAGGAGCATGTTCTAGTTCAGCAGACACACAAAACCCTGTTGTTATACCAAGAGCAGCTTCAGAATGAACAGTACTGCAGGGGCTGAGGTTAGCAATCTGTTGGAAGGCATGGAGCAAGGGCAAATTGAAGTGATAATTTGTATTATTTGCTTTAAAATAAAGTTTTGTAAAGAAAATGTGTATTTTACATAGGATTGAGAAAATGTTGGTTGTTCATATCAAAGGAATCAAAACTCTAAGATCTGGAGTGGCTTTTGGATTAGCTAATGGAAATTTTGAAAGGAGGTGAAAGGTCTCCCATGCCATCCCCTCCCACTCTACCCCCACTTGGCACTGCTCAATGCATCTTATTTAATAATAAGTATTTATCACCTCTGGGTGACAAACTGTTTTATTTTACAAATAAAAATGGAGAGTGGGATGGGGGCAAAATCTTTGAGTGAGGATGTAGCATAGGATGGATGGCTTTTGGCCGTGAGCCCAAATTGGGTCTGTAGCCAAGAGACTCAGAAAGGCAGTCCAGGCTTCAGCCTTTCTTCCTCACACATTTGTTACTAACGACTCTGCAAGATAAGTCACCAACCAACCTGGCTTTTGCCCCTTTTTTTTGGTAGGAGGTGGAGGGGGTGGTGGTGGTGGTACTGGAGGTAGAGGTGTAGGCACTGTTGAGTATTCCAGGCTCTTTTCCAATTCTTTTCTCTCCTTATCTTCTTGAACTTTACTTGCGAAGAATATCCTTAATGGCAAGAAAATATGGCTTTACAGTGGGATATTTAGGAATATCACTCTGTGATTTTGGTCATATTTTAGAGATGACCCCATATATTTCAATAAATAACTGCTTTTCGGCTACTTAAGAACAAATCAACTTTAATTTTCAAAGCCAGTAAACAATGATGCTGTTATAAAACTGCATTCAAGAACTGAAATTCATTTTGGCATGGAAATAAATGTTTAAAGATTTCAAGTGCTCATTTTAAAATTATTTGAGCACCCTGGGTTTGCATTTTTAGAGTAAAACTTGAAGATGTAATTTTATTGTGGGTTACAGTATTTCCTTTTTGTATAAATGACCATCAGAAAACAAATGTGTCAAGAATAGAGTGAAATACAGCATATAAATATAGAGGACTTCCTTTCTTTTTTCTTGACACTTAAGATTAATATTTTTAAAAAAACTTTTGGAAATCCCACTTAAATGCATTTATGTAAAATTTCAGCACCCCAAAATAAAAAGAAGAGGCTAAAAGCTTCTATAGGCAAAAAACCAGGCAAATAAAAAACAAAGACATAGGAATCAGACTTGCATCAGATTAATAATCCAGATGCCAGTGGGGCAATGCCTTTAAAGTACGAGACAAATTGATTTCAACAGAGAATTCCATACTCAGCTAAACTATCAACCATGGGGGCAAAGTATCAACATTCCCACACATAAAATAACTAAGAAACTTTACATCCCATATACCCTTTCTCATTCTCACTTTTAAAGGATACGATCCAGCAAATCATGAAAGAAAAGAATGTGGGTTCCAGAAACAGGAGAACAATGAAGTTTTTATGGCATCTCTGTAGTTGGTCTACAGAAGAACCAGTCCAGATGGGTGGTTTGGGGAGGGAAAATGCCAGGAAAAAAAGGAGTGTAATAAAATATAAGATGTAACTGAGAGCTTGAGAAAAAAATAATAAATAAATTAAGAAAATGATAATAGCACATGAAGGGGGAAAAAGGGAATAGAGGAATAGCATTCAGAAACTCTAAGAAAACCCAAAACTATTCAAAAAAGTTTCTTGGCTGGGCGCAGTGGCTTATGCCTCTAATCCCAGCACTTTGGGAGGCCGAGGCAGGTGGATCACTTGAGGTCAGGAATTCTTGACTAGCCTGGCCAACATAGTGAAAACCCATCTCTACTAAAAATACAAAAATTAGCTGGGCATGGTGGTGGCAAGTGCCTGTAATCCCAGCTACTTGGAGGCAGAGGCAGGAGAATAGCTTGAACCTGGGAGGTGGAGATTGCGGTGAGCCGAGATCATGCCACTGCACTCCAGCCTGGGTGACAGAGGAAGACTCCATCTCAAAAAAAAAAAAAAAAAAAAAAAAAAAAAAGGTTTCTTTTACAAAGGTCATTTTCTTACTCTGAAGCAAACTAAAATGTTATATACAATTAAGTAAGTGATAAAGCTTAAGAATAGAGAATCCAATTGACCTTCTATTGGCCAAGGGGTTGTGGCATTGGACCTGCACAAACAGGAAAACGATTCTAACTCACTACTTGGTTGGGCAATGAAGAACATTTCCATAGCCCTAGTAAATGCTTCCTTGTTAGCGTGTTTGAGTCAACCTATGGGCAAAGCATGGGAGACTTAGTTGTGGCTGGAGGACGGAATGTAAGTGTCAGCTGTTGTGACTAAATAAAAGGATATGAGGAGCTCACAGGTGGCATGTGACAGGTGGGCAGAAGAAAAAGGCATCCTCTGGATTCATAATCGGATTCTTTTTCTGAGAAGCTTTTTACTAAGTCTTAGGAAAGCTCTATACATGAAAAGAGACCGAAAAGCCCTATGTAGTGTTACATAGTAAGGTGTTAACTACATGGTTTTCAGGAGAAAAACAAATTTTATGCTAAATGTTGCTGCTTTCACATACGCTTTGTAAACTGATTTCCCAATTCTATAGATTTGACAGACTCATTTTATTGGCAGGTGAAATGGAAAGATAATGGACATGTATTTGGACTTGATTTTTTTTTTTTGAGACGGAGTCTCGCTCTGTTGCCCAGGCTGGAGTGCAGTGGCGCCATCTCGGCTCACTGCAAGCTCCGCCTCCCGGGTTCACGCCATTCTCCTGCTTCAGCCTCCCCAGTAGCTGGGACTACAGGCGCCCGCCACCATGCCCGGCTAATTTTTTGTATTTTTAGTAGAGACTGGGTTTCACCATGGTCTCGATCTCCTGACCTCGTGATCTGCCCGCCTCGGCCTCCCAAAGTGCTGGGATTACAGGCGTGAGCCACCGCGCCCAGCTTGTACTTGATGTTTATATTTCAAAGTGGAAGCTGTACCTGAGTAGGTGATCCACCTCTGCCTGGTCAGAGGGTGCCATCCCCTGGAGCTCGTGTGTGATGGTGCTGTTGACCCACTGCACGGCGGTGCTGACCGCGCTGGCCCTCTCTGCCTCCTCCGCCTCGGCCAGCTCGGGCAGAGCGTTCTCATAGACTTCAAAATGAGTCGAGATCACCACAGAACATACGTTCTGAAAATCATATAAATGTGTTCAACACTTTCCCTACCTCTCCCAGAAAGAGGAAATTAAATGAATCCAGCTTTTAACATGCACGAAATTTTACCACCAATTTCAAGGGGAGAATGAGAATATATAATTTTCTTTGAGATATTTTTATAGCTGTTGAAACACTATGGAACTCAGCTTCATAGAACACTTAAAATGCCCTTACAAAAACCCTACATCAAACTTCATTTTTATCACTACCTCTCCGATAAATAACAACAAAAATCAGACTTAATCATCATTATTCTCCTACCAGAGACTATAGCAAAAATTATTTCTAACAAATATGTAGCAAAGTGAATTAAAATGAATTGTTCAAATTATTAAAGTAAATTATTTTCTTTCTTTAGGTCAGTCTAACATCTATAAATGTCTAGGTAAATAGACTAATCTATAAACCTACATGTAGATTTATAGAACCTATCACATGAGTAATGTCAGAGTTTATAAACTATTTTTGCCTCATTTCCATTATCCATGTTGGATCATCCTCAGGTTAGCATGTCATGTCTGTATCAAAATTACACTTAAACATAATAAAGCCATCATGGTTGATGGTATGATTCATGCTTACATGACTACCTATGAAATATATATATATATTTTGCAAACACTGAATTTCAAAACATTAATTTTCTACAGTTTAGACAAGAGTTGCTAATAAATGCAGTGGGGCCAGGACATTAAAGAACACACTTAAACTGCCTCATACCTTGGGAAAGTTCTGAATGGTGCAGAATATGTCCACTTGCAGGGTTGGAAGCCCCAGTCCATCCAGTACGTCTTTCCCCACTATTTTGCATATGGTGGGAGGCTTTGCAAGTTTAGAAAAGCAGTTTGCCTTCAACACACACAAAAGAACAAAAATCATCTGGTTCAAGTTGGTGTTTGGGGAAAAAAAAGTCACAATACCACATCTAATTTATCTTCAAAAGGTCATTCACATTGACTCTAGTTTCTACCAAACCTCTCCGTGAGTATTCTTCCTGATGCCAGGATTAGACTAGCAGTTCTGTGAGAACTGCCCTGCCCTCACGTACCGAGATATGGATTCAGCCCACTCCTGAGTCTCTGGTATGTGGGGCAATTTGGTGTATGTTGAACTCTCAACAGAAACTTGCATATGTTTCTTAATTAAAAGGCCCTGTGTCACTGATTAGCAGGCCTTCTTCAACAGAGACGGTCTCATTCTGTGGCCAGGCTGGAGTGCAGTGGCACGATCTTGGCTCACTGCATTCTCCGCCTCCCAGGTTCAAGCAGTTCTCTTGCCTCAGCCTCCTGAGTAGCAGGGACTACAGGCGTGCGCCATCATGCTCAGCTAATTTTTGTATTTTTAGTAGAGATGGGGTTTCACCATGTTGGCCAGGATAGTCTCGATCTCTTGACCTCGTGATTCACCCACCTTGGCCTCCTAAAGTGCTGGGATTACAGGCTAGCAGCCCTTCTTATAGTCAATTCAGTTGCCTAAGCTATCCCTCTTTTCTTTTTCTTTCTTTCTTTTTTTTTTTTTTTTTTGAGACAGGGTCTTACTCTGTCAGCCAGGCTGGAGTGCAGTGGCACCATCATGGCTCACTGCAGCCTCAACTTCCCAGGCTCAAGTGATTCTCCCACCTCAGCCTCCCGAGTAGCTGGGACCACAGGCACACGCCACCACACCTGGCTAATTTTTACGTTTTGTAGATACAGGATCTTACTATGTTGCTCAGGCTGGTCTCAAACTCTTGGCCTCAAGCAATCCTTCCACCTCAGCCTTCCAAAGTGCTGGGATTACAGGTGTCAGCCACTGTGCCCAGCCCCCTTGTTTCAAGATACAGAAACCAACTGGTCTTTAGAACACCATGATGCATTCGAATTCAAGAAACCTGACATGGGCTGATTTTTTTTTTTTTTTTTTTTTTTAAGACAGAGTCTCACTCTGTCACCCAGGCTGGAGTGCAATGGCATGATCTCTGCTCACCGCAACCTCTGCCTCCTGGGTTCAAGCGATTCTCCTGCCTCAGCCTTCCAAGTAGCTGGGATTACAGGCATGCACCAAAACGGCTGGCTAATTCTTTTGTATTTTTAGTAGAGATGGGGTTTCAACATGTTGGCCAGGCTAGTTTCAAACTCCTGACCTCGTGATCCACCCGCCTCAGCCTCCCAAAGTGTTGGGATTACAGGCGTGAGCCACTGCGCCCGGCACATGGGCTCATTTTTATTCCTCCCAGCAAGGCATGTGATATTTTAGTGGTGAAGACTTACGCGACGGCTGTATCTTACCATCAGCTCATGCATAGTCCTATGTGTTCAAAGAGGCTTGTTGGGAGCCTTAGTAATTGCAGTTTCTTTGAGGTGGAAAAGCAGAAGCCATTTGGAGGTGATCCAAGAAAGAGACTGAAGAAAGAGAAGCTGAGATAGAAAGCCCACTCAAGGAGCCTGCAAGAAAAGGCTCAGGACAGTGTTTCTGTGCAGAGGAGCAGGAGTTAGGAGAGAATGGAAGGAGGGAAGGTGAAGGCACACCTTTATTGCTCTCTTGATTACCAGATAGGATTGGGCTTTGTTTTCATTTAGCAGACCAGGTCTCTGATCTTTCAGTTCAAAATCCAGTGACTTCAACCTGGACAACAGGTCATCTAATACCCACAGCGACATGAGAGTTCAGAGGTGGGGCCCCAGAAGTATTAAGCAAGAGCTCATTTTCAAGCCATCCGTGGATTTTTAAAATGGTGGTTTCTATGTTACAGAGTAAGTGCCTAAATGAATTTAGAATCAGGAGAGCAAAAATGTTATTTAGCTTACACTCTGTGTGTTATAGTGAGTTCAATTTAACAAGCACCAAGCACCTATAATGTACCGCACGTTGTGTTAGGAGAGGAAAGGAACTAACATTTTTAAAGTGCTTAATATGGGCTTTGAAAGAATGACTTCTTTATCACTGTATCACAAACCACAGGGCCTGACATATATAGGATTCTATAAATTAAATCTTGTATAAATTAATAAATGTCAGTGACATCCCTGGGCACTGTATATACATTATGTCATTATATTCAACTCTCTAAGCTATGTGATATCATCTCCATCCCACAGATGGGCAGACTGAGTTCCACAAAAATTAACTGTCCAAGATCACTTAGCCAATGTTTTCAGTATCTACTGCTTTGTAACAGACCACCCCAAACCTTAGTGGTTTAAACCATTAACTTGCTCATGATCCTGTAATTTGGGTGGGGCTTCAACTGGGAAATTCTTTTGCTGGGCTTCTCTGGAGTCCTTTATGCAGATGTAATCATCTGGAGGCTTGACAGGAGCCAGCATATCCAAGCTGTTTTCACTCAATGTCCAGTGCTGTAGCTGGGATGGCTGGGACAGTGAGGGGTTGGCTGGGCATCTGTCTTTGTCACGGGATATCCTGAGGGGTCTCATATCTGCCAGGGTCCTTCTCTACACAACCTTTCTCTTTCCAGTAGGGTAATTGGGACATCCTCACAGCAGGATGACTAGATTCCGAGAAGACAAGCTTCAGTACGCCAGCACTTATCAACTCTCTGTTTGTATCGTGTTTGTCAAGGTCCTATTGATCAAAGTAAGTGACATAGCCAAGTCCAGAGTCAGTGTGGGAGGGACTTACAAAAAGGGGTTCACACTGGAAGTGTAGTTTCTTGGAGGACCATCAGTGTAACTCTATCACAGTGAGGAAGTGGCAGAGATAAGAATCAAAACCAGATCTGCCACATTCCCAATCCAAAACTCTTTCAATCATTCAGTTTTATGATGATGGAATAAATTGTATTGTTATTGCCTACAAAGATCTTTACCATGTGTGAATTCCTCTAATATGTCTGTCTTAGTTTGTTCTCACACTGCTATCAAGGACTGCATGAGACTGGGTAATTTATAAAGGAAAGAGGTTTAATTGACTCACAATTCTGCACAGCTGGGGAGGCCTCAGGAAACTTACAATCATGGTGGAGGGAGAAGCAAACACATCCTTCTTCACACGAGGGCCGGAAGGAGAAGTGCAAAGTGAAGGGGGGAAGACCCTTATAAAACCATCAGCTCTCATGAGAACTCACTATCACGAGAACAGCATGAGAGTAACCACTCCCATAATTTAATTACCTCCCACTCGGTCCCTCCCCACATGTCATATGTGGGGATTGTGAGAAGTACAATTCAAGATGAGATTTGGGTGGGGATAGAGCCAAGCCATATCAATGTTGGAGAGGGACAGAAGAAATGACATTGGAGCTGAACACTGGAGGAGGTATAGTGTTTCAGTGCCAGTCAAGGGGGAGATGTGGTGAGCAGATACTTCAGGGAGAGGGAATGGGATAAGCAAAGGGGAGGGAGGTAGGAAACTTCTGGCTTTAGGGAACAGTCAGCGATTCGGTGTAGAGGAGGAGGGCAGGGAATGGGAGATGCGCCTGTTACCAGAGGGAGGGGCTGAGCACTGTGAACCACACACATGAAGGCCAGCAAGCACGGGAAAGCCACAGGAGGTGCTGAGGAAGAGAACTGTGGTCAGACTTGCATGTTAGGACGCTGCTCTGGCAGCACTCTGCAGGATGAACTAGATAGAGGGAGAGACGAGGTGAGAGTAAGCACCGCCAAAACTAGGGCAGTCACTAAGAAGAGGAAAAGGAGATTGCTTTTTTTTTTTTGAGACGGAGTCTCGCTCTGTTGCCCAGGCTGGAGTGCAGTGGTGCAATCTCAGCTCACCGCAACCTCCGATTCCCGGGTTCAAGGAGTTTGCTTTTTTGCCTCTGCAATTCCTGAACATCCTTCAAAGTCCAAGCCAAAGCCTTCCTGGATATACAGCCTCCAAGGATCTTTTCCATCCCTGAATTCCTTTAATAGGCATATAGGGATCTGTCCCTCAATCTAGCACACAGTCGTCTATCACCTTATCTTTTGCTCCAATTATTTTATGTATTAGTGACTTTTTGTCCCAAACTAAGATATAAGTTCCCAGAGAGCTGTACAAACGAATATCCTGGCTGCCTAATAGAATGAGAAGATCATTATACAGGGGAACAAGAGTCCATGTTTTTAGTCCTAGCTTGCGCACTAAGTAGCTGTGAGACAAAGGCTTGGTGTCCCTGTAAAATGAGGACGTTAGAATAGATTGTGTTCAAGAATTCCTCTAGCAACAGACAGTAGGAAGAGAATGGAAGGAGAGTCAAGCATTCACTCATTCATCCTGCAGGTAGTTTCTCAGCTTCCACTGTGTGCCATGCACTCTGCTGGGTACTAGGGACACAAACATGGTTTGATTTTTTTTCTTCTGTCACTATGTCCTTTGGGAAAATCATTTAAATTGCACTGGCCACAGGTTCTTTATTTGTAAAATGGGAATCATCATTTTTACCTTGTTGCAGTGGTACTGAGGATTGAGTTATAGCACGCAGCACAAAGGGCTCAGTAAACCCCACACCCCTCCCCTTTGACAGTATAGGCCATGAGTGGGAAAAAGTCATTCGCAGAACATCCTTTATATCAACTGCCTCAACACGACATGGTTTTGCACCCTGACAGCACATCTGCTTCTTCATAGGACTCCTTTTGCTTGGTGTTCACATTGCCTCCTTGCTTTCCCTTGCCATAGTGCAAACTCCTAGGGGCCCCAACCACACTGCCTTCCTTACTACTTATAGATCTGGAAGGGAGAAAACGTCTTTGCTTCAACTGCTCACTGCTTAACGCTAAGGTGTGTGCCAGATCTCAGGGCTGGGCAGAGACCCGGAAGGTGAGAAGACAAGGCTTCTGAGCCCAGCAGGGGCTCACAGGCTGCCTAGGGAGGCTGCCTCAAGAGACTACAATACACGAAGGAAATGCTGTAGGAACCCAGAAGGACGGTTGGTCCAGGGCTACGTGGGCAAGGCTTTGGTCTGAATTTTGGAGTTTAGGGCGGGGCTGGTCAGATAATAACTGGCATCCCGGCAGAGGAGCCAGTAGGATGAGGCCCCAGAATAGGCTGAGGCCAAGTTGTAGCAAACGCCAAGGTGTTCATCCTGTGATCAAAGAGGAGCTGCTTAAGGTCGGTGAGCTGAGCTGAGAGCATTAAGGTCTGTGTTAAAAATGACAATTGGCAAGCATTGGCGTTGGGCCGGCCCACAAACGGAGAGGCCCCTTAGGTAGCGAGGAAGCCTGCCAGCCCCTGGGCTGTCGCTGCAGGTCAAATACGCCTAGCGCCCTCTTTCCTCCAGCTGCCTCCTTTCCGCCACTTTCTCTGGGGACATCCCTCCACCCCTGGGTGTCCTTCCCGCTCCTTCTCTCCAGAAGTCTCCTCCGCACACGTAGGCCCGGGGCCCCGGCGGCGCGCATGCGAGATTCTGAGGCGCAGGCGCAAGGCGTTGCCGCAGCGCGGGGCGGGGGAGAGGGGTTGGCGGGAGGAGAGCGCTTGTCCCAGGTCCCTACCAGGTGCCCGTAGACGTCGGCAGGCTGGAGGTAGAAGGTGGAGTTGAGCAGCTCTTCCAGCCTGCGCGGAACGTCGTTCTCCCGGTAGTACTCCATCGCCTGCTGCTTCAGCTTCTGCAGCTCCCTAGTGGTCCCACAGCTGCGGCCGCCGCCTTCTTCCCCCATGGTAGGAGATTTAAGGCTACAGCGGGGTTTAGCCTGGGGTCCTGCGAGCGTCCTTGCTGTCGCTAGGCAACGCAATGTGATCCCGACCCCCAGATCTCGCGATGCTTCCAGGCCTAGGTTCTTCTAGCGGCAAAAGCCGTTCCTTTTCCTTGGAGCTAGAGCGGCCTCTGCGCTCGCTGCTCTGTCTTTTCTCCCTGCGGCATTAGGTCCGGGGGTTGGGCTCCTCCTAGACTCCCGAGACTAGGGCCCTCCCGGCTTCGTTTTTCACCGCTTTTCCCTGGCGGTTTTCCAGAGGGGGAAATGTTTAACTACCTCATCAAGCGCGTTTTGCCGGAACGCGGCAGCCTTAGCTCCGAATTCCGGCTGGGGTCGCGCGCTCGGGTCCCAGTGGCCCAGCGTCTCGGGCCACCCCGCCCTCCCCACGCGCCCCCTTCTCTCCGTTGTTAGTGAGCTCCTCCGGGTTGCTAAGGCCGCCCGTGCCAGGCAGGCCCACTGTGTTGGGGGAGGGATGTAGGGGCTCAGGGCATCCTTACTGAGCTGTGGCGATCCCAGGAATTCTTTCATTCGGCTCGTGTTTGTTAACTACCTGCTCTGAGCCGAGCCGTGTGCTGGCTGAGCCTGCTATGATGTCCAGGAGAGAAACGGCCACTTGCCCTTCTCTGGGATATTAGTGGGGGTGAAATCAATGGAATGAAAAAAACCAGTGTGGGTTGAAAATATTTGGGGTGAACCCTAAGGGATGGTTGTGGTTTGGGCAGACCTAAGGGTGGGGGATGATTCAGGCAGGACTTGGGGAGGTAAAACGGAAATGGAGGAATGGCTTTGGCTCACGTTCCTTCTCCGGAATGCTGCCTATGTCCTGCCGTTTTCAATCCGAAGTGCCTTCCTGGCTTCATTGTACCTGCCAGGTGTCATGCGATTACAGAACTTAGTGTGCGTCCTCGGTTCTAGATACTTCCTCTGCTGCAGGAGTGGGCGGCGACGGACAGGGTGTTCTTGTTCCACTCGCGCCTGTTTATGTTCCCTACCTAAGCAGATCAGTTACAAAATCTGTGCCACACTTTTCCCCCCTCTGGAAAACATAATCTTACCTATTCTGCCTGTTTCCCGAGTCACTTAGTACGAAATGAGGAAGTGAGAAAGCACTTTGAAACAGTTATTTTCAATACATGCACGTATGGGTGCAGATGCATAAAAATGTGATGCTCTAAGTACTGTTACACAAACCCAGACATGCACCTTCGAAACTTCCTCCGTGTTCTCTCTGCTCTCTTATGGAACGTCTCACTGTCTGTGTGTGATAGACCATCATGAACCTGCCTTCTCTCCTTGCTAGATGGAAATCCCCTGACGGTAGGATCTGAGTCTGTGTTACCTTCACATCCACCACGGAGCCTGGGGCCCTGCAAAGGCAGAGGATGTGCTCTGCTGAATAGATGTTGAGTGAACCCTTATGCAAAATAAGCTGACACTATTGCTGTTGTTTCCATTCCACCTTTTTGCCTTTCCTCCTACACTCCTGGAAGAAAGGTACCTGCTTCTCTCATATGCTCATCCTTGAGTGCCCGAGTTGAGTCCCACATCAAAGACGCCACGTCCACAATCCAGCTCTCACTCCAGCCAGCCCTTCCTTCTGAACTCTTTCCCCATTTGCAGCCTGGACCACAAAGTTCAGCCCTCAGGGATGTCTTGATTCATTTGACATTTCAATGAAAGATTGCGAGTATCCTGGGCTGGGACCACCATGTCTTAAGAGTCTCCCCCTATAACCCTATAACCCATTTGCCCCAGTTCCAGGAGGACAGCGACTTGATCTGTCTTGTTCACCACTGTGTCTGCAGCACCATTACTTTACCTGATGGAATAGCTGCTCAGTAAATGTTTGTTGAGTGATTGAGTGGGTGTACACATAATAAACGGTTAATAAGTACTTAACTCACAATCAGATGTTTTGGAGTTGGGTGAGTAATGAGTACACCAACCTGGCCGGAGCAAAGTGTTTCTTTTCAGGAATAATGAGAAATAGGGTGGAAAAGTAGTTCGAGATGAGATTATGAAGAGGCTGGAATCCCATTTTGTAAGAGAAGGAAGCAACCACAAATTTCTGAATATACGAAGGGCAAGAAATAAGTGGGGTTTTAGGAAGTTAACTTGCAGCAGTGAGTAGCATTGATGGGTTTTTGTTATACAGAAAACGAGACAGAGGCAGAAAATAGTATATGTGCAAGGGCCTAAACACTGATGGCAACCATGGGAATTGATGAGTGAGAGAGAATAGGAAGGAGGGATGTTAAAGGCTTTGAGTGGTTGGATGTGGTGGAGTTGGGGAAGCAAAGGTGGCTTTTGAGGATACCTTGTAGAATTCTGTGATAGTTAACGGAAATAGGATCAGTGCGTCATCTGGTTTTGATGGAGGCGATATGATGCATTGGGCGTTAGATGTGTAGAGCTTGAGTAGCATCGGTATCCCAGAGAAAAGGGAGGACTGAAGATCCCGATAGACAACATCCACATAGAGATCAAAGTTGTAAGAACAGACAAATCTTTTGGAGGGCAAAGGGGGAAAATCGTTTTGAAGTAGGACCTAAATATTGGGGAAGGAATAGATTTAGGACATAAAAGGAAGGCAAGGAGCTACCTCAGGAAAAAGGGTTTAGAGAAGAAGGAAAAAATCAAAATCACAAAGTCTAGGGCAGAGACTTTTGGGAATGTTTCATATGTATGTGTTTGTGTTTGTAGAACTGCATAGAAAAAAGTCTGAAAAGATACACATCAGCATGTTAATTGTGTTGTCCCAAGGTGATGGGATCACCAGGACCTTTTGTTTTCTTCTTTTCGTATATTGATAGTATCTGATTTTCCTATAATGAATGAATTACTTATATAAACTTGAAAAATTACATTAACAAGGCCGGGCGCGGTGGCTCAGGCCTGTAATCCCAACACTTTGAGAGGCCGAGGTGGGCGGATCACGACGTCAAGAGATCAAGACCATCCTGGCCAACATGGTGAAACCCTGTCTCTACTAAAAATACAAAAATTAGCTGGGCATGGCAGCGCGTGCCTGTAGTCCCAGCTACTTGGGAGGCTGAGGCAGGAGAATTGCTTGAACCTGGGAGTCGGAGGTTGTAGTGAGCCGAGATTGTGCCACTGTGCTCCAGCCTGGGTGACAGAGCAAGACTCCGTCTCAAAAAAACAAACAAAAAAAAAAAAGAAAAGAAAAATTACATTAACAATATTTGAGGGAAGAATGTTAAAGTTACAACAGGATGAAGACTTTAAGAAGAAATTTTTAGGAACTCAATTATTCCCCTATAGACTCATTTAATTTTCTCAAAGAAAAGTGAAACTACATGAAGTCAAAAAATCAATCAATAAATAGAAACTACCATCCCAGTCAGCTTCTGTCATTCACTCAGTCAACAAATATTGAATGCCACCACATACCAGACGCTGTTCTAGGCACTGGGGTTAGAACAGTGAATAAAATAAATTCCTTCTCTTCATGGAATTTAAGTTCCAGTGACACTCCAGTAGCACTTATATCAGAGTGAGTCATCAGGAGAAAGTGAAATCATAAATGTGAAACCATTTTGAAAAGTTGGTGTGCAAGGGGTTTATTAACACCTGATTGGTATTGACAGATCCGGGTAAATAAAATGATTATTCATGAATATTCCACTTTCTTATTTTTCATAGATATTAGGAAATATTTATGGGGTTTTAGCTATAAATACACTCATATAGATGCAGATTTTATACATACTTTATACATTCTTTGTTTTAGTACCTCGGTGATTATATTTCCATTTCATATTGAGATTAAATGTCTTAGGGTACTTCCAGAGCATCTCTGAGCTTGAGAAGGGTTGACTGTACTGCTAACCTTAAACTTACCAAACTGGGGAGCTGAGGATGGGAGGGAAGAAAGGGGAAAGAAGAGGCTCAGGAGATTTAGAGTGTTCCTGGAACATATCCACGGAGAGAGGGTGGGATTGTACTCTCCTGCTTTCGAAAGAGGAAATGATATTAGAGAGAGGATCTAGTCATGACTGTTAACATCCCATGAGTCTGTAACCGCACTGGAAGGCGTGTATGGTGTGCAACAAGAAACACTTGTCTGGGAATGAGAAAACCTAAGGTGGAGTCCCAGCTGCCCCTAAGATTCATCTATGTCAGTAAAAAGAGATGTTTGGACTGGGCTAGAGTTTCCTAAGCTTTTCGAATATGAAGTCTCCTTTTAACAACAATAACAAAATTCAGCCCCTCCCCGTAATGTAATAGTAGTTATATATAATAACTATAAATTTAGCAGTGTTTCTAGAGGCATTTATATTTTTATTCATGGAAATTTCATGCATATGAAAAGGGATACATTTATGGGCAAGCCATCAGTGTTGGGGGAGTATTTGGTGTCTTTGGAGTGATGGGCCCTTTCACAGAGTCCACGGGCTTCCTGGTGGCCTTTTTAGAGAACCCCTGAACTGGGTCTTTCCACCTTGGATCTCTCCTACTTCATAGCTCTAACTTAAGATAAAATATCAGGACATAATCTATTGCAATCTGCTAACTGAAGACCCTTCATAGAGGAAGTTAACACTTATTCAGTCTGTATTTCAAAAAGAATTTCTAAGCTATGTCAGATATTTCCTAAATGAATGTGAATAAAGAAGACGTGTTTGTTCATTTTTTCCCTAATCCTGTCCAACACCTTTATTTAAAATGGAACTTGTTTGCCATGACTTTGATGTTCCTGAGTGATTATTTAGATGTTATTTTGGGGTTGCTATCAAGTGCTTGTTAATTCTTCTTTCCTACACTTGACATCTATGTTGAATATCATTTTTCATAGGGAACCAATGAACATGACAGCAGGTGCCTTTAATCATAGAATCATAGAAACTAGAGACAATAGATGGAAGATGTTGCCTTTTCCTCATCTAGAAAATGGGAATAATAATGTTAACTATTTTCACTTAGTCATCATGCATAGGAAATAAGATTCCTCATCTAGAAAATCGGAATAACATTAACCATCCTCACCCAGTTGTCATGAATAAGAAATATGATTACCAAGCTAATTGCAAATATAAATAGCTGTAAATTAAATGCTAAGTAATAAAAGTAGGAATTATTTGGCTAATAAATGGGGGAGGCTTTTAAAATTTGTTTTTTTCTTCATCGATGTCTGCTGGCAGTAGTCATTACTACTATAATAGTAATAAAACCAGCCAAAACAACAGTTGCAACTACCTTTGATTGGGCATTTTTGTATGCCTGGAGATTTACTTACATCATTTCATTGACTCCGCAGAACAGCCACAAAAGGTAAGTGATTGGCCCAAGGTCACGCAGTTAATAAATAGGGGAGACGGAATTTGAATCCAGGTCTACGTGACACCAGTCCCCATGTATTTCCCATTGTGCTCCACTGCCTCTCAAAGCTAGAACTCTCTCAGATTCCACTGTCTTATGCTAGCTGTTGCTAGACTCTTGTCCATTCTCTTTGGAGGAGTCAGTTGAGTTGCTCACTTGGAGGTCTTGAAGAAAGAACTCTCAGTAAGTGGTGTCTTGATCATTGGTTCTCGGGCTGAGCCACACATTAGAATCACCTAGAGGTTCTATTGGCTTCTACTAGAATCTAAGCACCATTAGAATTTAAGCACCACGAAGAGACGTATTGTTTATTTTAATCATTGCTGCAGTATTGAATGATACTGGTGATTGGGCCCTATCCCAGACCTATTAAATTGGAATCTCCAGAGGGTGGGGCCCATGCATATACATTTTAAAAATATATGATAATTAATATGCAGCCAAGGTTGCAAACCACTGCTCCAAAAGATTTCTCCATGGATTAGGTCAGAAAGAGAATGACGAAGCCTTCCCCCAGGAATGGTTTGTTGATGGATGAAGCCAACAAGGCCTAGGAAATCAAAGCTCCTGAGTTCAAACCCTGGTTCTTCCAGTTCCCACTTGTGTGACCTTTTACAAATTACTTGACTTTTCTGGCCCATTTCCTCACTGACTAGTATTTTTAATTTCATAGGATTGCTAGGAAATGACATTTAAAAATCCATGTCAAATTCCTTCTGCTGTAGCTAACACATAGTAAATGGTGGTGTTATGACCAAGAAAATGAAGGAAAAGGAAAATGTAGTGTTTTAGCAGTTTTGCAGTATTTGTCTGAAAACCTTTATTTAGCTTTACACTGGAATCCAGACTGAATTGAATTAAAAGGGAGCCCCATTTTAAAAACAGTATCAGTGAGCTTTTGAGGTGATTATGCCTCCTGGTGATGTATCACTTTTATTTTAGCCTTTAGCATTTGCGCAAAATTGTGAAGTTGTGTTGTTTCTCTCTTGCTTCCCAGATAAATAGAAAGCTGGAGCCATAGTCAAAATGTGAGTGTTCAAAGCTGGTATCCTGTCAAAGGCTGTTTTAGATTCAGCCTTCCGGTCATTTGTTCAAAGGCCTTTGACACTGAAGACCAAAAGATACTGTTGGAGATGCTACTGCTGGCAGTTTAGTTGGTATTTTTCAGGGAATAGACACACAATTTCTATATGGGCAGAATGAAACTGGAAGTAGGGCAATTATTCAGTGAGTTCAGATAGTAAAGAGAAAAGGAAAAGATCGAGCAAAAGAAACTCTTTGGCTGGGTGCGGTGGCTCACGCCTGTAACCTCAACACTTTGGGAGGCTGAGGCAGGTGGATCGGGAGTTCAAAACCAGCCTGGACAAGATGGTGAAACCCCGACTTTATTAAAAATACAAAACTTAGCTGGGCACAGTGGCGGGTGCCTGTAATCCCAGCTACTTGGGAGGCTGAGGCAGGAGAATCGCTTGAACCCCGGAGGCAGAGGTTGTAGTGAGCTGAGATTGCACCCGGGCAACAGAGCAAGACTCCATCTAAAACAAACAAACAAACAAAAAAACAACTCTTTAGGCGAACTCTTTTGCCATTTTTAAATAATTTTTTAACTTTATAGAAGTAGCTACAGCTTAAAGCTATTTTTGTAATATAACTACAGGGCTAATAAAGCAAAAGGAATACCTATAAAATACCTTTAAAAGGCCAGGTTTTCTAATTTGTACTTCTTTCATGAATATAAAAATAGCAAAATAAACAATATGATTGTACTTATTGTGAGTGAAGAAAATGTTAAATGTAGTTTCCACATAGGGGGCAGCAAAGAAGAGAGAGGAAGGATCCTAGTTAAGAGGACCAGTTAGATGTTTTATCAAGTTATGGCAAAAAAATGTTTTCTCGGTGACTCTTGTAAATATCGATTGGGTTTGTTTCCTGGCCCCTGAGACTTCTGTGCCTGTTCTGTTGCTGCACTTGAATGAGTATTAATAAATTGTTTGACTTTTGTAATTAAACTTGAGAACCTGATTGAAGGGGATTTTAACTTCCTTGAAAATGTACTTTAAGTTAATCTGCTTAAGAGGAATTATCTGTTTGTTATTAGCAAAATCAAAAGACTGCCTCTGCCTTATAACTGATGATTTCTACAGGCCTAGTTATGAATCTTATGGTAATATTAAACCTTCAAAAATTATTTGGGGAATTTAAAAAAATTAAGTTGTCAACTTAGGACTTGACTTTACATTAATTATTGGCAAAGTGTAGAATTTTTTTTGTCATTATGATGTTGTTTTCTCTTTTTCTGCCATAATTTTGTCTTTTAGAGTTGGCAGCTATTTTGTCCTAAGAAGTTTAGAACTACAGTTCTTTGAGTATTAAAAAAAAAGAAAAAGCAGTCACAAATGAAGAATGAGAACTGTTTTTCAAAGAACTGTATTTTGGAGGAGTAAATTCTCAGTATTTTTTAAGCAAATAAAATCATTTTAGCCAAATTTACCTGTATTGATTTAACTGCATCTCTTTTGTATGTGACAAACATCTATAAATTATTATAATTGAAAGCCTATGTACTTCCAAAATTATTTAAGGTGATGTATTTGAATGAATCTCTAATATGTTAGATAAAATTTCTATACCAGATGTTAAAAAATACATTGAATTGTGTCGAATGCTGACAGGGGGTAATGTATGATTAATCCTGTTTTTAATTAAATAATATAATTATTATATTTTGTGATTGTGTGTTCAACACCTCAGGTAGAGATTACAGAAATAAAATTACTGATGATCAGCATCTGTTTCTCAGAAAAACATTTCCATTAATACTTGAAGGAGAAAAGTTTAGTAAAGATCAAAGACTGAAATATGATTTCTAAAATGGAAATGCTTTTATTATGTTATTAATGATGTTTGTCTTTGGCCTGAGCTACAATTTTAACTGCTACAATTGGGGGATAGGAAAGAATAGGAAAGTGCGGGAGTGTCTAACACACAGTTGTACTCAGAATGAAATAAAGAGTTGTGTGTATTAGGAGAATGTTGTATGAAATTACTTTCACTTGAAATAAATAATTGAGGCAAAAGTGAGGTTTGGATTAGAAGTATCTGGGTGTCTACCCTCATCACCATTTGTGCGTGTGTGTGCCTAGAGATATGGCCAAGGGAAGCAGCGTGAGTAACTCAGGCTTCACTCTGTTCCACTGCCTTTACCGGAGCTGCCAAAGTGCCCTGAGGGAGCTGCACTTGTTCAACAGCTACTGTTAGATTGTTGTGAAAATTGGAGTTGATCTATGAACAACTGATTGATTTAAAACATCACTGAGCAATCCTAGGTAGTCATCCTTCCCAAAGGTCACAACCAAATATTTGTACTCTAGTCTTACAAACTTTCGGGAAACTTGAAAATGGAGAAGATAGTGAAACACACTCACAAGGCAGGAATTCCATCTGAATTAAGCTTAGATCTCTGTACCTCCTAAAGAATTTTCTGACTCTAACATGTTAAGAGCAGAGTTCCCATTTGAGGGAACTAGTGCCAAATTTCTTTTTGATGTAAATTATTCTCAGCCAACACTTGTTGAGATTCCTATTAACCGTGGATCTGACCTGGACTTTGGTTGCCTAATCATAAATGCTTTCTTTTCTTTATATCTAAGCTGACAGGAAAAATAGTTTCTGTGCTGATTTTGAGAATACAGAATCAAATACAAAATCAAAGACTATGTTTTTTTAGGGTAAGAACAAAGGGCTTTAACTTTTATTTTAAAGAGTGATATTTGAAATAAATAAAATGTATATTTATCAATGTATAAGCTTTAGAATGAATGTTTTCCTGTGTATCGTCATTTCTTAGTTTACTGAAAATACAGCCATTTTAAATTCTAAACCAAGAAATTAATATTTGCAAGAAAAAGATTATCTGTTCAATTAGTAATTTTTTGTATACTTCTTATAAACCAAATGTTGGAAAATTAGTTGTCTTTTTCAGAGATAATTATAAATCTGCAAAACAGGATATGCAGTCAAAATGAACTAAAAACAGGAACTTTTAAATTTATATTTGCAAGAGACTTTATCTCTAAATATTATTTATTATATGAGAACAAAAAAAAAATCATGTGTTTTGTTTTTAACTAAAAAGAACCGGCTTTCCTGTCCGTATGTATGCTGTCTTGAGTTCAACCCCAATTCACTAGGGGCATGCCTTGGGATTTTCACATTCTTTCAAGCCCCAATATTAAAGAAAAAAAAAAAAGGCACTAACCTTCTTAGCACAAAACTAGACCCTGGCTGGTACATCAAACATTGCACACACGTCTGTACCCTCTGGGGTTAAGGCTCAGCTGCCACATCAGGATCAGTCCATATGATTATATGTTTATGATCATGCAGTTACTATGTTTATGATCATATGATTGCTATGTTTATGTTTATGATAGACCCACCTTGCTTTCAAATTGAGGCTTTAAGGTTATACACGTCATGCCATCCTGTCTCATCTATTTTTGACAAAATGTGTAGGTGAGATTTTAGGTTTTTTGTTTTTTGTTTTTTTACGGTAGGCATCTACGAAGTCCTTTGGAATCAGTCATACTTGTGTTGATTACTAAAGTGCATCTCTTTCAATGGGGTATTTTTAAATAAGCTGTAACTTTGGATGGATATTACTGGAGGAATGGCGCTGTGATCCCTGTCAAACTGGGAAAAACAAAGGTATGGGAAGACTCTTTTGGCTACTTAGTGCTTTGTGACTTTTGAGGAAACTTTGCAGCACGTAATTCTAAGAAAATTGTAGGAAACAGCAAAGTAGAGCTGGGCTCTTCGTGGGGGAGGGGAGCGAAGTCTGTGCTCATGCAGCTTCAGTAATGTCTGACTTGATCCTAAACACTGCGATTGAAATGTTCCTTTAGAATGATCTTGTGCATTCCACGAAGGCATAAAATAGTGAAATCTGTTTATTTCCTTATCCAGTAGTTCTATATTAATTCAGGAGCTATAAAACAAAGTTCAGATTGATGTCATTTTCCAACTGTGAAAGTATGTTCACCTTATGTATTGAATACAAACATTTCAACAGGCCCTATTACCCACTAGCCTGTTAGCTTTTTATTAAAGTATAAAGGATCTTTACACTTCTGTGTGTTAACTTTTAGTGGATGAAATACATATTGGTGACAAATGTAAACACATGGATTTACTAAGTACATAAGGAGCTCAGGTTGAAATGTGTGTGGCTCTCACTACGTAAATAAGTTGACAAACCTGAATTATGAAGAATTTAGCAGTTACTGCTCAGAACAATCACATATTAGCCCGGGTTATAATTCTCATCTCTATGTGCATTTAACCGGCTGTGCCTTGACACAGAAATAAGGCAACATTTTAAAAAATGCATTCTTTTATTTTTTTAAAGCAAGCCCCAGCATCTTTACAAACCCTCTTTTGTATGAAGTTAAGACAAACTTAGCTAAAGGTTTAATTGTACCTCGTGAAGTCAGATGGTTTAAAATGTGCTATGGAGATCCATGTGAAGAATAAGATGTAAAGCATAATTTTGTTGCCTCTGAACTTTGGAATTCTAGGCAGACCTCTTGCATCATGTGTAAATAAACCAAAAAGGGGCATGCAGAAGTGAAACCAGTCCTGTGGCTGCTGTCAGATTTGACATTCATTCCACTGATGATGTGTTTGTTTGGCTTGTTTTTCTCCACTTCAAATGTTCTGTTTTTCCTCCCTCCAGAAATATGGTAAAACGGTGTTAAAACTGTCCACGCACACTCTCACTCTGGGAGTTCATGCAGAGGACACTCAGCCTGAGGACCAGCAGCAGGCCAGCAACCCCCGCCTCCCTCCCATGCAGAATGCCACCTCCCGGGCCCTCCCATCACACCCTGGGTTGCTGTGTTGCTCTGTACGAATGGGGTTTCTGTTTCCAGCCTCGATAGTCCAAGCTCTTCTCTTCTTGGATGCAGGGGCTTAATTCAACCCACTTTCCTCTGCCTAGACCGCAGATCAAATAGGCAAAGCTACTAGAAATTGTCGTGTGGAGTAATTTACCACTTACTATCTATTTCCCATGACAGTATATAAATCTTGTTTTTATTTAAGGGACTCAGAGCCAGGCAGAACTTTTGGGGTTATTAGTTTCATATTTTATTTAGTTCTATATTACCAAATTAAACATCTAATTATATGTGTTACAGGCATTTTTTTTTTTTTAAACCCTGTCAGTATGAGCAAATAGAAACACATTTAAATTCCTGGTTAAAAGGCTGTCAACATAATTCTTCATATTCAGGAATCAGTTTATTTAATGGCCTTAGATTTAAAGAATTTTTTTTTGCATTCTTTTTACTAAATAGGTAGATAAAAATACCTTTTATTATAGGTAGGAAAATACCTTTTATTATATACAGTATATTTTGGTATAGTATGTGTTATTGCCCTAGCTGGATATCATGTATATTCTGATAGTATTAAAGTATTTTAAAATCTAAAATCCCCAGTCTCTAAATTCTAAGAAAAAAAAAGTGCTGCACATATGTTCAGCTATGGAAGTTGTACCGTGACCTTTCAGAGGGTTCAGCTGCACAAAGTTCTACGGCTTTTTCAGATTTATTGCCATAAATGGTCTTTTTTATAGCTCAGTTCTCTGTGCTCTTTGTCAGTAAGTGGGCAGATGTTTTTGCCTTTTTATAAAAGTGCAATAATAGGCATGTCTACTGCCTTTACTTCATCAGCTAGAAGAACCATATCCATGGCTTATCCTGATGACAGGTGATTCACCTGAGCTTTGTTCCCAGATTGGTAGCGGGCAGCATGGCGTGTCGTAAGTGGCCCTTCCCACCAACTGAATTGAAAAAGATTTCTCTCTGATTTAGATATAAACTTACGCTTTCACCTGTCGGAGGAAAATGAAACCATCACTAAGAGTTTTTTATTTTGTAGGCAGGTTCATGCCTGTGACAAAGTGATTTATCCCCAGGTGAATTACTCCTTCACGTTGGTGTGGCAATGATTATTTCATAAAGCTATTCATGAAAACTCCTTAAGTGTGTGGTCCCCGTTCCCACAGTGTGTCACTGCCGCCGCCAAGTGACAGGTCTGAAAAATCAGCAAATCCTAAACAATTAAGGCATCAATTCCTCCTTCCCAAACCAAGGCCCCTGCTACCTCCTAGATAAAGATAGCATCTACTTCTGTAAGGAGAAATGAAGACCCTTCCCCAAATCACACTGGACCCTAGATGGGTGTCCCTCCAAATTCATGGCCTCTCAGAGAAGAATGGCATGGGTGATGAAGAAAAGAATTTCTTTCTCTGAACGAATAGATGTAATTTTAGGGTTGAAGGAGTTATTGTGTGTGTGTGTGTGTGTGTGTGTGTGTGTTTGGTTAGTTTACCACAATCTTACACAAAAATCATACCATACAGCAGGGAAGAAATTCTGTGTCTTAAAAATCCACCAGTCACACCAAAAATTTGTAACTCCAGGAACACACAAATACTTGGGGATGTATGCAAAGACTGTTCTCTTCTGCAACCTCATTCTTGAACGGGGCTAAGAGCTTTTCAATTGCTGTGACATTTTCAGCCAGGAAAGTAGTAGTTGTTGCAGAGCAATGTTTTACAGGCAATTACTTTATATGATCAATGGAGCAATTCCCCTTCCAGAAAGGAACCAAAGCGATCTAGTTAAATCATTAAAGAGAGAAAGAGAGTGGGAGAAAGGGTTCATCTCATTAGCAGGTGCCACTGCTGCAGGCTCCGTGGCGGCACACAATGTCACTGGCCCTTTAAGACAATGACTGTGCTCCCTCCACCACTGCCACCCCCTCCCCTGTAGCTGTTGACAGGTCTAAACCTCCCTAGCAGCCCATTGTGGCCACAGTAGGAGGCACCTGCAGAAAATGTGCCAAAACCAGGCAGGGAGCAAGAGCTTTTCAATAAGCTCCGCAGCTGGAGAGGAGAGGCAACACTAAACAACCAGCCTGGGCCCAGGCATGTGATGGGAAAAGGGGTCAAAAACAGACACCTCCTATGGGCTTTCTGAGCACTGTTCGGTTCAATTTGCTGACATCTTCTAGCTGTCTTTTCTCTATTTGCTTAATATGCTGAGGTATTTAGCTTAAAAGCACTAAATGCCCCATCATGATGAGCCGTTTTCTCTTTCCCCATTTACTGTTATTAAGGACATTTTCCAGCATTTTCACTCTCTTTCTGCCCCAAACCAAGATTGTTTTCTTTCGCTCCTCGCTCGTGACTACTCACAGGCATTCTCCACCTCACACCGCCTGCTTGATTTTACTCATCTTTAATTCAGGGACGAGTAAAGCTCTCCAAATTTAGGGTCTGTGCTACCTTTGTAAAGCACACACTCCTGACTGCTTTCGGCACATGTGTGGAAGCTGAATTCTTGCATTCCAACTAGTAAACATGTATTGTGCATCTACTGTGTACCCACCAGTGTTCG
Organism: Pongo abelii; assembly: GCF_028885655.2. Taxonomy (NCBI): domain Eukaryota; kingdom Metazoa; phylum Chordata; class Mammalia; order Primates; family Hominidae; genus Pongo; species Pongo abelii. The sequence goes on along the minus strand of NC_071993.2, from coordinate 123,883,633 downwards.
CGGGGCTTCTAGAAATCCACAGGTGAACAAGACATGCTTTTCCCCTTGTACTGTTTAGGAGCCAGCAGAGGGAATGAATAGCTAATATAACTGTGGGTTCTAGGAATTTGTTTTACACCCAGGCGCTTGTCTTTGTAATATCTACAGCCCTTTTAAGAATAAGCAGGAGTGGAGGGAGAGGAAGGGGAGTACCCTGGGATGGGCTGGTGGCACATTGGCTCTGTCAAGTGTGCCTTGGGGAACCAGAGGACAGAGTCTCAGTGTCATCTCTCCAAGGTAAATGGAGAGACAACCGGGCCTGGTTCCTCAGTTTTGGCAGCTCTTGTTTCTCCACGACTCCTTACGTGCATACAACGCTTCCCGGTTTTTGTGATTTTCCATCTATTTTTTCTTTCTTGATGTAGTAAGGCATTATCTCTGTCTTGCAGATGAAAACATCTGAGACTCAGGGCTAAGCACCTTGCCCAAGGCCACACAACAAGTAGGTGGTAAGTGCACAGGCCTGTCAGGGACCCAGCTCCTCTGCGCCCACCTAAATCTTTGCTTCCCTCCTGCCGGGTGCTGCCTCTTCAAACTGTCAACCAGCACGAGTACGTGACTTAAGAGCAACATGGAAACAAAGTGACATTTTCACAGTGCAACTCTTTTCCCCCCTCCTACAGATGGAGAGTGTTGGCGTGTACGGATTCTGTGGGTGTAAAGCAAAGAACAAAATGAAGTGTGATTCAAGGTGGGAAATAGCCGCTTCAGGTAGGAAATGAACTAATGTGTGTAAGTATCAAACTGGCATGTGAGATAACTGCCCCAGAACCTCATTCCTCTCGAGAGGGACTAGGTACGTTTAAAACTGGGACGTTTAAACTTCTGCACGCGTAAGATGTTTGCTAAGCCACTGCTGCAAAACCTGCTTGTTCAGAACACCAGCAAGTGGGAAGAGGTTTGAGAGAATTTCAGAGGCACCCTTGAGTCAGGAAACAAATTCGTTTCCCACCTATCCAAAGCCTAGAATCGTCGCTGGCCACACTCACACGCACAGATTGTGGACCTAGCATCCGGGTAGCCTGCCGGCCTCATGCTGTCTTACTGTCCTGCTCTGGTGGCCCTGGGAGATTGGCTCTGTGAGGGCCCATACAAAGGCAGGAAGAGATGGCCTCTCGCTCTTCTGGGCTTGTTTTTGCCTTAACATGTCTCTCCTCTCAGAGGACTGGTCCTCTTCCTCCTTCTTCTTCGGTGCCTCCCTCCAATTCTGGAGAAAACAAGTGGACTATTCATGTAAAAAGAGAAAGACTGAGAAAGGGAGGGGGAGATGCCACCGACAAACTCCATTGAAAGCCACTGGCTGTTCATTTACATTCACACTTTTAAAACATGTTAACTAATGATGTTAAATGGTTTGCCAAAGGTCCTGGCAGGTCAGTTGTAGAAGTGTCATTTCTGCCTAATTAGGGCTCTTGTGGCTGCCTGGGGCCTCCCAGTGCAACCGGTGACAAGCCGAGAACTGACAGCTTCAATTGCAGCCAATAGGAAGGTTGGGCTGGTCATGTTTTCCAACTCAGCCAGGTGTTTGCTGAATGGGGGAGGGGCCTGGCGAGATCTGAGCGCTTCTATGATCCTTTTTCTTTTATTGCTGCCTCCCAAGTCCTTCCCCTTTGCCTGTCTTGTCTTGTGTCAAGGTCAAGAATGGGCTTCGCTAAATCAGCAATTTGGGTTATCTCTGGGAGGCCATTAGCAATCCCCAGCCCAGACATTTCAAGTGGTCTCAGACCCCAGATGCTAGATTTTTTTCCTCCATAAAAATCAGAGAGTAGGAAATGGAATGCTTTAGGTGAAAAACAACAGTAAGAAGAAAACAAAACAAAACAAAAACCCAGAAAACTCTGTGTAGCCCTGAAAGTGTTAAACTTCTGAAGACGTAATAATAAAATTGCTTAAGGAGAAAACCATGAAAGCATCCCGATCAATGCTTTAAAGATTGGAAAGAATAAAAGACCATAGTGAAAACAAATTCTGTAATATTCAGTGGGATAGACAGTACCTGTCACATAGTAGGTGCACAATAAATACATTTATTGATCTGAATTGGTTTTTCAGGAGAAAAATTATTGTCTGAGAAACAAAGAGTAATTGGTTGAGATTTTGCTCTTTTTCGTGCTTGCTTTAACTCTTTCTATCATGTTCTTTGAACTTCTCAGTTGACCATAAAATGCTTGCTAAGTTGTAGTTCCACATTATGGGTTGGCACGATTATCTTGTTTTTTTGTTTTGTTTTGTTTTTAACAACTTAAGCAAAATACCATTAATTCTCAGCTCCCCCAGGCTGCAGCAGCTACCACACAAAGAAGCCGTCCTATGGCAATGACAGGACATCTGTGTCCAGGATTTGGATTTGACGAACTGGCAGTTCCTGCAGGGATGATGGTACTCCCTAGTTGTGTCTGAATTGGACGCACCAGCACTTGAGCACACACAAACGCACGTCAACAGACGGAACATGTTATGGGCCTGTTAGCCAAGGAATGAAAGAATTAATCCATGGGCATTTGCGACCAGTGTTATGTTAAACTAAAGGGAAAAAGTGAACTGGAAAAAGCAATGTTTGTTGTATGAAAATCTCAGACCCAATCCTTAGGTGACAGTTCTGGAAATGAGGGGTGTGTAAAACAAAGGACATCTGAAACTTCGGTTTTTCAGCTTCGTTTCCTTGTCTCATGACCTGTTTCCTACCCGCTGCCTGTGTTTTCTCTAATATGGAACAGTGAAAATCGGGGCCAGCAAAACAGATTGTTGATGCCTGTTGATTTTATCAAAGGAAGGTTAGATTAAGTAAGACGGCATAAATAAGCACACGTAGGACAATACCTGGCATGTATCAGGTGCTCAGTAGCAGTGAATTCTCTCCCTGCTGTCGTGAATTCTTGAAGGTTGGAGACCATGCGCTGTTCTGCGTGCCAAGTTATTTTTTCGGCCTGATAGCGGGTGAGCTACAGAGTGAAGACAGAGACTGGACACTAATTCAGCTCTGAATCTTCAGCACGTGGCACGGAAGGTGCACAGGACATATTTGAAAAAGGAGAATCAATAGAATTGACCCATAGGCTGACCTCCTGAATGATGAGTGAGCAAATTGATCTAGAGGTATTCAACACAGTTTAGTTGACTGTCCCAAACTTTTCTCAGACCTCTTCTGCCACTGTCTTCCCTGAAAAGACCCTTTGCGGCCAGGCACGGTGGCTCATGCCTGTAATCCCAGCACGTTGGGAGGCTGAGGTGGGCGGATCATGAGGTCAAGAGATTGAAACCATCCTGGCCAACATGGTGAAACCTCGTCTCTACTAAAAGTACAAAAATTAGCTGGGTGTGGTGGCACTTGCTTGTAGTCCCAGCTAGTCGGGAGGCTGAGGCAGGAGAATCTCTTGAACCGGGGAGGCGGAGGTTGTAGTGAACCAAGATCGTGTCACTGCACTCCAGCCTGACAACAGAGCAAGACTCTGTCTCAAAAAAAACCCAAAAATACAGAAACAACCCTTTTGCATTTTTGTCCTATCCTGTTTTCCGTCCCTTTCAGACCGTATCACGCGTTCTTTTTGCTCTTTGGTGACCTTCTTTGTCTTTCTTGCTGCTCCTGTACACTGCTGTTTACTCACACTGCTTTTATTCTGAGCTCTCATTTCTCTTCTATTTCTGGTTCTGACACCTGTCTTGTCTGTGCCTCGCACACTCCTCTCTGACTCGGAGTCCTGACCTGCACAGCTGCGATTGCTGTTTGCACACTTTGAGGGTGAACAGTTGTCATGCGGCCCTTTTGAGTGCTAAAAAGTGACCACTTAAGGTTTTCCTCGTGGTTAGGAAGATGAGTATTTTAAAATCATTCTGGAGGAGATTAGTGGTAAAGAAAACCTTCCTCAGCAACTAAATCATTGTGGAAAAATAAGCCAATTAGTCACTAAAACAAAAACCTCTTTTGAAGACTTGTGAACAGAGGAAAGAACATGTGAATTACAGGTTTTCTGTCTTGTGGCATTGATAGACTCCAGTAGTATTCATGATCGCTGATCATCGTGATGGTGACCCCGGAAAGGTGAAATTATGTTCAGTTGAGTATTACCTAACCCTTCTCAAAGGACAATTTGATTTTGTTATTCCATTGTTAAGGGCTTTTTGTGGCCCTTCGAGATCTGGCTCTGGCTTCTCTTCGACCTTGAACCCTCACTCTGGTTGTGCTGATCTGCTGACCGTCCTCCGGACACGGTAGGGTGTTTCATGCCACAGGGCCTTTGAATAAACCTTTCTTATCCTTGGAATAAATGCCTTTTCTTCCTTTTGTTCCCCTGCCAAACACATGCTATTAGGAAAGATTCAACCCTATGTCATCACCTCCACAAAGCTTCTCCTGACACCTCCCAAGTTAGATTGACCTTTTTCTCTTTTGTGCCCCCCACTGTCGAACTTGATGTTCTTGTCAGTGACAACAATGCTGGTAACAATGATGGTTTCCTTTCATTGAGTGCCTTTTGGTTCCAGTAAGTGTTAAGTGCTTTCACTTGTTACATCATTTAAGCCCTGCCACCCTATGAAGAGGCCACTATTATAGATACGGTCATGCATTGCTTAATGACAGGGATATGTTCTGAGAAATGCGTTATTAAGCAATTTCATCATTGTGTGAACATCATAGAATGTACTTCCACAAACCTAGATGATATAGCCTACCACACACCTAAGCTATTATATGCAGGATAGCCTGCTGCTTCTAAGCTACAGACCTGTACAGCACGTTACTGTACTGAAGCTGTAGGCAGTTGTAACACAGTGGCAAGTACTTGTATATCTAAACATAGAAAAGGTACAGTAAAGATACAATATTATAATCTTACGGGACCACAGTCATATATGTGGTCTGTCATTGACCAAAATGTCATCATGCAGTGCATGACTGTATTTACCTTACCAACAAGGACCCTGCGGCTCAAGTTACATGTTGGATGTCATACAGTTTCAAAGTGGTGAAGCTGGGACCTGAACCCAGCCAGCATGACTCAACCCACATTATTGGCTACCATCAATACAGAACCACCAAACCAACTACCTCCCATTATAAATAGGCATCATGGTGATAGGAGGGGCGTTTTCGTTTTCAGTTTGTCTCCTCTAGACGGTGAGCTCCTCGAGGTTGGTGACACTCATAACTTTGTGTTCTAGTGCTTATCCTTAGGCCAGCACATGGCAGAGACTCTAAGTGCTGACTGGATTTAATAAGATGGAATTGAATTGTGCTGTAGTATATATTAATATATATGTATATATGTACATATCCTTTCCCTGCCCCTCTTGCTCTTTATATATATATATGCATATACCTATAATATATGCATATTTAGATAGGCTTATATATATATATAGTATATATGTACATATATGCATTTATTTTTTTGAGACAGGGTTTTGCTCTGTCTCCCATGCTGGCTGGAGTGCAGTGGTATGATCACGGCTCACTGCAGCCTTGACCTCCCAGGCTCAAGGGATTCTCCCAGCTCAGCCTCCCAAGTAGCTGGGACTACAGGCATGCACCACCACATCTGGCTAATTTTTGTATTTTTTTTGTAGAGGTAGGGTTTCACCATGTTGCCCGGTTCTCAAACTCCTAGGCTGAAGTAATCCACCCACCTTTGCTCCCAAAGTGGTGGGATTATAGGTGTGAGCCACCGCAACCAGCCCATATATGTATATTTAATATACATGTGTAGCATATACATACACATCTACACATCTATGCACATAAATTAACAATATGTATATATGTGCATAAATTCACATGTATTTTCTGTATAAAGACAGCAAGAGAGGCAGGCGGAGAATCAGTTGCAGTCTGGAGGAATATACATGTGTTACATGGTTTCTCTGACTTTAGATTCTCTGTTAATCTGTATTCCTTGTAAAGTAGATGATAGCATGTATCTTGGCCTACATGTTTCTAAAGACAAACCTCTAAGCTCTTAAAGTTCTGCCATGGTGTGTCATAGTACATTTAAGTCAGAAAGCCCATTAGAGGAGGAGGATGCCTGGCTAGAATAGTGTTCTTGAGTTTTTCCGTGTGTGTTGTCTCAGGTAGGAAGATGACAAGTCCTACTTTGTTCATGTGTGATTCCTCATCATTCAGTCCCTGGAGGCTGAGCTTGTTAATGGTGGTGAACACGAGTTTCGTTCTTTGCCAGGAGCGCCCACCAGTGCCCATAACGCCCTCCCGGAATGTGCTGGGCAGTATGTTTAGGGTAAGACTGACTAATGACCCAACACTGAGAACGGCCTTAACACAAACCCAAAAGGCTCTGCTAGAGCTCAGAGGCAGCCACGAGATTGGGAGAGCTGGATGACGGTTCGCTAAGAGAATTCAAGCTGTCAGTCCTCCTGTGTACCCTTTGGATTCTGTTATCATGCTGTTGCTTGTAGAGGGAAAAAGTTCATGTGTCATTTATATACAAGTGCCCATTTGACATTGAGTCATATTTATTTTACCCTATATGAACACAAAATCTCTGTTTTAAAATCAGATTCTAGAACTTTAAAAGGGTTCTTATGTATTGTTCTGAAGTAATTCAGTGGCCCTTGGTGAGCCACCCCACCTGGCCTGTTGGGTGACCCTCTTCCTGCCCCCTCACTGGTTCTGCTCCTTGTTCCTCTCTCTGCGCCTTGGCTCCCCTTCCCAGAGCCCTTCCTCTTGGCCTTGCCAAATCCTGCCCATCCTTTGAGAAACTCTTATGCCCATAGCTGTCTTACCCCTTCCTGCTTTGCTGTGGTATCCATTAGTCTGTTCTCGCGCTGCTAATAAAGACATACAAGAGACTGGGTAATTTATAAAGGAAAGAGGTTTAATGGACTCACACTTCCACATGGCTGGGGAGGCCTCACAATCATGGTGGAAGATGAAGGAAGAGCAAAGGGACTTTTTACATGGCGGCAGGAAAGAGAGCTTGTGCAGGGAAACTCCCATTTATAAAACTGTCAGATGTCATGAGACTTATTCACTACCATGGGAACAGTATGGGGGAAACTGCCGCCATGATTCAATTATCTCCACCTGGCCCCGCCCTTGACACGTGGGGGTTATTACAATTCAAGGTGAGATTTGGGTGGGGACACAGCCAAAATATATCTGGCGTATGCAATCTGATCACCCCTTCCAAACTTCTCTCTTAAAAATGCAACATTCTGACAACATGTGGAGGCTTGGATGGAAACACAGTAAAAATTACAACATTGTTTCTCACACTTTTGCACCCAAGTGATACAAATCGCAGAGCTGAGGCAACTGGTGTTTCTGCGAGAATGGAATGGAATGTGGTTGAAATTTTGTGTTGTTTTTTAAATATTTGCAACTATGTATTGTTCTTCCATAAAAATCAGAATTTGTGGTTGTGTATATAAAAGTCATTTTCTAAAGTGTGCCTTTGTGTGTCCTTGATGCAGGACCAGCTCGGACTTGTGACCTGTGCAGTCACACAAGGCCCTGCACGTGGTTTAATGCTCAGCTGTCACCATCTTGAAATTCTTAATACCTTGAACGAGGGGTCCTGTATTTTTGTTTCATGCTGGGCCCAGCAAATTACATAGGTGGTCCTGCCTTTGGGGTTCTGCAAGGTGACTAACTGTGAAGCATGCATCGAGTTACAGGTTTAAATCTTAACATGACTTCATCTGTTATGGCCTACCCAGGACAGTGCAGGAAGCTGGGTGCCCTTTAAGAAAGGAGTCTGGGCTGAAGGAGATAGAGAGGTAGGAAGGGTTGGGGGTCCTGGATGCCAGCTTTGCCAGGGCCATGCCTCGCAGCCGTGTCCTTACTGCCTGTCTACCACAGGCCAGGAGGTGAACAGTCATTCTGTAATTCACATGTAGTAAAGCTTTTTGAGAGTTCTGTTTTTCACCTGGAACTGCCAAGTCATTTGGTGAAGATTTCCTGCTTGTTTGAAGTCTGCAGAGAAAAACCGCTAATGAAACAAACCACATTTGGAAATGAACTTTTTAAAGTATGTATCCATAAATTCTTATTCCAGCTCTTCCTTTTATTTTATAAATGCCTGTCTTGTTTCAAAAAGGGACTTTCAGGCAGAGGTATAACAACATAATAAGAACAATACATTTGAGAAACAGGACTGAAAAGAAACTAGGGCAAAGTCAGGGGTAAAGCTGGATCACAAATGCATACCACGAGGTCTTACTGAATTTTAAATTTACAAATGCCTGTAAGCTTCCCAGTCACAGAACAAAGGAACACAATTGGTCATATCTATATGCAGCAGGAGAAGGGTTGGGTGGACAGCAGCTCGCAACTTGGCTTCCACCGTCCACCACAGAATTTAGAGGCGTCTTGGGAACATGAATGGGGCTATCCAGGAATCTGTTTACCTGAGGGACTAAGTCCTGTCCCTTGGACATCCCCAGATAGTCCAGAATGAAGCTTTATTTGGAGAAGAGGGGCAGTTTGGAGCACTTCATGACGTCTTGTCATCCAGTTTGTCCCACATCTGCCTTCAAACTGAGTGGGACTTGAGCAAACAACACCCAGAGCTTCACTCATCCCCGCCACTGCGCTGGCCCTGCAGTGTTGTGAGTTGGTGGCTCCAGTGACATGGCAGCGGTGGTGAGCCCGGCGCTGGCAGTGTTGGTGACACTCACGTGGTGGTGGTGGCATCAGCACTGGTGATGTCTGTACCAGCAGGAGAGGTAGCACCGGCACCTCCAAAGTGGATGCGGCAGCATCACAGTGGCCACAGGTGCCAATCGGCTGTAGTTGGTGTGGAGGCAGTGGCTGGGAGTGGCCCAGCAGGGGCTCTGCCAGCAAGGGCGAGCCCTGTGGACAACTCCATGGGTGACAAAAGCCTGGACACGGGAGTCCTTGGAGAGCCTTATCCAAGGAGGTGCTTGAGGCTCCCCCTTGAGGAAGATCTCTCCAGTGGTGGGGGAAGTTGAAGCCAAAGAAAGCTCCTTATGTTGTCAAGATGTCCCTTTTTTAGCCTGAGGATATTGTGACCCCTGAAGGTATTAATGGTATTCTAGAGCATTTGAAAGACAACAGCCAACTAGCTGGTTAAGCACTGCTCAGTTTTTCCCTAGTGTGGGTGGCTGAGCACACATTCATTAATTCAGTGATTCATTCAGCCAACATCTGCGGAACCCCTGCTGGCTTCTGGAGTCAGATTGCTGGGATCTGAATGAGGCTTGCCACTTACTAGTCTGTGACCTCGAGCAAATGACGTGATTCCTCTAACACCCAGTTTCCCCATCTGTAATATGAAATGTGAATACTAAGTATCCGCCTCATTGGATTTTAGGAGAATCAAATGCATGTCAAGTGTTTAACATGGTGCCTGGCACAGATTACGTATCCAAGAAGTGTGAGTTATGATTAAAGGCTGTGAAATGTACAAAGAGCCACATAGTCCCCCATTCATTCAAGTATTTTCTGTCCATATAAGGAAATGCTACACAGCCCAGCTCCAGAAGGCTACACATTAACTGGGGGTATCACACAGTAGAGAAATTATGGGTGATTTGATTTGATTATTTATCTGCTCTTTAAGAATTTTCCAGTGTATGTGAACTGTTTGTGAGATTTTAAAACAGAAGGAAAAACAACCCCATTTGCCCTTCCCTTTGGTACTTCTGTGACACCCGTGTCGTCCATCAGTTCCCATGCAGGCAGGGGCAGTGACACTCATGCATCTGTAGATGGCTCAGATTCTCAGAAACTTTCTTTCTTAGAGGATCTGCTTGTAGTTTCTGGCTTTTACGTTTCATTCATTCATTCATTCATTCATTCATTCAAGAAATACTTATTAAGCATCTCCTATCTGCCAGGCACATTGATAAGTTCTGGCGAGTTAAAGCCAATGGCTCCCTTGAAGGAGCTGGTAATTTATCAAGGTTCTCAGACTGTCATCCAATAATTAAATAAATATGTCACGACAGATGGAAGTGAGATGCAGGCAAGGAGCGCGGTGCTGTGAAGGTGGACAGCAGAGATGAAGGTGGAGGGAGGCGGGGGAGGCTTCCCTGGGAGGTGACGGGAAAGCTGAGCTGTGAAGGTGCTTAGGAGTTATTGGGTGTGTGTGGGGGTGGGGCATGTGCAGTCCAGACAGAGGAGCAGAGTCGACTTCGGGGCCACACAGAGAATGGAATTCCCTTTCCATGTGACAGCCCTTCACACATCTGTAGGTGGCTTCTCCCCGGGAGCCTTTCTGTTGTATTCCTGCCTTCTTCAGCTTTTCTGCCTGGGATGTGGTGTCACAGCCTGTTTTCATTCTGAGATCCAGTTTGTTCATATCCTTCTTTTTCGATAACAGTTTTATTGAGCTATAATTCACATGCCGTACAATTCACTCAAAGTGTATAATTCAATGATTTTTAGTGTATCACAGAATTGTGTAGCCATCACCATGATCAATTTTAGAACATTTTCATCACCCCAAAAAGAAACCCTTATACCCGTTAGCAGCAGCCACTCCTCGTTTCCCCCACCAATCCCAGCCCTGGGAAACCATTTATTGCTTTTAGTCACTATAGATACACCTGTTCTGGGCATTTTTAATAAATGGAATCATACAGGATGCATTCTTTTGTAACTGCTTCTTTCATTTAGCATAATGTTTTTAAGGTTCATCCATGTTGTAGCATGTATCAGTACTTTGTTTGTTTGTTTGTTTGTTTGTTTTTGAGACAGAGTCTCACTCTATCATCCAGGCTGGAGTGCAGTAGCACCATCTAGTCTCACTGCAACCTCTGCCTCCCAGGTTCAAGCAATTCTCCTGCCTCAGCCTCCCAAGTAGCTGAGACTACAGGCACGAGCCACCGTGCCCTGGTAATTTTTTGTATTTTTAGTAGAGATGGGGTTTCACCATGTTGGCCAGGCTGGTCTTGAACTCCTGAGCTCAAGTGATCCTCCCATCTAGGCCTCCCAAGGTGCTGGGATTACAGGCATAAGCCACCATGCCCAGCTACTTCTTTTTTTTTTTTTAATTTACTCTTTTTTTTTTTGAGACAAGGTCTCACCCTGCCACCCAGACTAGAGTGGAGTGGTGCAATCACAGCTCACTGCAGCTTCGACCTCCCAGGCCCAAGTGATTCCCCCACCACAGTCCCCCAGTAGCTAAGACTACAGGCGTGCACCACCACACCCAGTTAATTTTTGTATTTCTTGTAGACATGGGGTTTTGCCATGTTGCCCAGGCTGATCTCAAACTCAAATGATCTGCCTGCCTCGGCCTTCCAAAGTGCTGGGATTAGCCGGGCACGGTGGCTCATGCCTGTAATCCCAGCACTTTGGGAGGCTGAGGCAGGCAGATCACAAGTTCAGGAGATCAAGACCATCCTGGCCAACATGGTGAAACCCCATCTCTACTAAAAATACAAAAATTAGCCAGGTGTGGCGGTGCGCATCTATAGTCCCAGCTACTCAGGAGGCTGAGGCAGGAGAATTGCTTGAACCGGCAGGCGGAGGCTGCAGTGAGCCGAGATAGTGCCACTGCACTCCAGCCTGGGTGACAGAGCAAGACTTCATCTCAAAATAAACAAACAAACAAACAAACAAAAAAAACACAAAGTGGTGGGATTACAGGCGTGAGTCACTGAGCCCAGCCAGTCCTTCACTTTTCATTGCTGGATAATGATAATATTCCATTGTATGGATAGAACATGGTTTGTTTGTCCATTAGTCAGTTGATGGATGTTTGGGTTGTTTTCATTTTGGGGCTATTATGAATAATGTTGATATGGACCAGTTTGTGTGTGGACGTATTTTTTCGCTTTTCTTGGGTATATCTTAGGAGTGGAATTGCTAGGGCATATGGTAACTCTATATTTAACCTTTTGAGGAACTGCTAAACTGTTTTCCACAGTGGGTACACATTTTGTATTCCTGCCAACAGTGTATGAGGCTTCTTATTTGTCCACATCATTTCCAACACTTTGCATTATCTGTCTTTTTGATTATAGTCATCCTTCTGGGTGTGAAGTGGCATTTCATTGTGTTTTGATTGGCATTTCACTTATACCTTATGATGCTGGCATCTTTTCAGATACTTAGTGGACATTTGTATATCTTCTTTGTAGATGTATCTGTTCAGGTTCTTTGTCCATTTTTAAATTGGGTTATGTCTTTTTATTATTGATTTGTAAGAGTTCTTTATATATTTTAGATACAACTCCCTTATCAGATGTATTATTTGCAAATACCTTTTCCCATTCTGTGTGTTGCCTTTTCACCTTCTTGATGATGTCCTTCAAAGCATGAAGGTTTTTAATTTTTATTAAGTCCAGTTTATCCATATTTTTCTTGTTGCATGTGGTTTTGGTGGCATATCTAAGAAGCCATTGCTAACATAAGGCCACAAAGACTTATATCTGTATTTTCTTCTTTCCTCTGATAAGAGTTTTATGGTTTTACCTCTTAACGTTTTGGCTTTTTGTCCATTTAGAATTCATTTTTGTATATGGTGTGATGTAGGGGTTCAACTTCATTGTTTTACATGCTATCCAGTTGTCCCAGCACCATTTAGTGAAAAGACTATTCTTTCCCCACTAAATTGTCTTCACCCCCTTGTCAAAAAGCAATTGACTATACATGTGAGGGTTTATTTCTGGACTCTGAAATTCTATTCCATTGATCTGTCTGTCTAGCCCTATACAAGTACCACACTATCTTGATCACTGTGGTTTTATATTGAGTTTTGAAATTAGAAAGTGTGAGTCCTCCAACTTACTTTGTTCTTCTTTTTCAAAATTGTTTTGTTTATTCTGTGTCCCTTGCATTTCTTTGTGAATGTAGGGATCATGTTGAGACTGTAGATCAATTTGGGGGGTATTGCCATTTTAACAGTATTAAAAATCTTCTCATCCATGAACCTGGATTACCTATGTCTTCTTTAATGTCTTTCAACAGTGTTTTGTAGTTTTCAGAGAATAATTTTTTCACTGCTTTTGTTAAATGCATTCCTAAATATTTTATTCTTGTGATGCTATTGTAAAGGGAATTGTTTTCTTAATTTTATTTTTGGATTGTTCATTTCACATCCCTTTTAAAACGTGGTCCCTGGAACCATCAGACTAGCACTGAACACAGTGGGATGTTCACTTCAAACTTGTGGATGTGATTCTGTACTATAACCTCAGACAAAGTTAAGCTTCTTATGGAAGAGGTGAATTGGGGTTTGGTGGTTGGCACACTTAACAGCACACCATTGACTCATGTCAATAAAAGCCCCTCACACCTTTTTAAGTCTGCTGCTAGGCCATGCCTTCCTTATTCTGTACCTGGGCAGGTAGCTCTTGGGTGCCAAAAATAGCACCTTACCCTTTCCATTGCATATTCTTGGGTCCAGGCCATTGCTTCTAGTCCAAGAGTGAGAGTGATTTGGATGCTGATTCTGACCCTGGGTCATGACATCTTTGTTCTCAGCCTATCCACGAATGCAGTAAACATGGCCTCTTTATTTTCATTCAAGCCAGTGATAAAAATGTCCAATGGGACTTTGCAAAGGATAGAGGCTTGAAGTCCTGAATTCAGAACCTCTCTCTGAGAACATTAAACTGTAGCCTCTGAAGAACAGTATCCAACCAGTCCCCAAGCCATCTAATGGTCCATGCACAAAATTCATGTCAACCCCATTGAACTTATCAGATGCCCTACTGAATTCGGAAACTCTCGATCTCCCTCATTTCTACCAGTCTCTTAATCCTATCAAGGAAGGAAACAAGATTCACTTGAAAGAGGATTTTTCTCTGTGAACCCACAGGGGGTCCTGGTGATTCCTGCTTTCTGTATGTTCATAAACTACAAATCCCCTCTAACAAGCCATTCCTGAATTGTTTTCATCAGCCAGTTGTTCTCTTATCGTAAGAGAATTAACCTCAGATGGAGAAGCTGACAATCACTGAAGGGAAGGTCAGACATAAGACTGGTAAGTGTGAAGGGAAGGCTGGAACCCAAAGCTTATAGTGGCATGTCCTGTGCTTCCTTCACTGGTAATGGAGAGAGACAGTTCCCATTGGACAAAGACTTGAGCAAGTGTGGATGTGAGAAGAAACTCAGTTATCCACGTCCCATGTCCTCAGATAAACCCAAGTGTACTACTTTACGCAAAGTGAAATACTAATGCTCTATACAAAGTGATGTAAGTGCCTTAGCGAACACCAGAAGATAGGCACAGCACACAAAGGTGTCTTTTAAATCACATTTGTGGTTTCATATTGTCTCATTTAATTCGGATTCCTCTTAGGCCTGGATTATCTGGATTACATTAATTCAACAAGCACCTACTCATGTTTTTTCAGGCCCAATGGCAGGCTCTGGGGTTTCTGAGCTGTAAAGGGCATAGTCCCTACACTGTGGGAACTCCCGTCTGACAGGGAAGGTTGACAGGTGAGTCCAGCCAACTGTGGTAGATGGTGACTTGCTGTGCCATCCCCTGAGGTCCAGGCTTTCCTCTCGTGCAGTCATGATGGCAAGTGACACGGGTGGATTAGCGTGGAGTCACAAACCAGTCAACAGATAATGATTTCACATCTATCATGTGCTGAGCACAGTTCTACACATTATGCAGCAGTGGATAAAAGTACAAATCCCTGCCCTCATGGGGCTTCCATTCTAGTGTATGTATGTGTGTACATGTGCAAATCTGAATATGTTAAATGATAAGTGGTATAGAGAAAAAATAAAGCTGGATGGGGAATAAAGAATGATGGGCTAGAAATGAGGTTGGAATTTAAAATAGGGGTTCTGGGGAGGCCTCCTGAGAAGGTGGCATCTGAGCAGCAGCCTGAGGAAGGTGGGTGATCAAGCCATGTGGCTGTCCAATGGAGGAGCATCCCAGGCCGAAGGAAGGGCTGTGCTCAGGTCCTGAGGTACGAGGTGCCTTGTGTGTTAGAGGCCCAGCAAGGAGGCCACTTAGCTGGGAGATGAGGCCACGTAGGGCCTTATAGGCCCTGGCAAGGACTCCAGCTTCTCCTCTGAGGTGGGAAGCCAGGGTCTTGAGAGGGAGGGTGACGTGATCTTACATTCTTTACTTATATTTTTGAAAGATCCCAAAGGTCATGTTGGAAATAGACTTTGGTAGGAAGTGGGGTGGCAAGAGGAGAGGCAGCAATTAATGATGATGTAGGTGGAGATGGAACAGATGTGAATTTAGAGGAGAAGGTGGAGGGGTGAGAAGCAGACAGATTTTGCAGGGGTGCAGGGGGAGGCCATAGGATTTCTGGGGACTGGATATGGTTGTGAAAAAGAGAGGAGTAAGGATGATGCTGGCATTTTGAAGGGTGGAGTCACCAATATGACGTGCCAGCAACTGGAGGAGGAGGAGCGGGTTTGGGGTGGAACCGGCTGACTTGGAGATCAGGTGTTTGGGGGTCTGTTTATTAGTTACCTGTTAGACTGCAAGTGGAGATATGGTGAGCTCAGACTGGAAATGTCAGCGTGGACTCGTTAGCGTATAGTTGGTACTGAACACCAAGAAAGCGGAAGAGATCCCCCAAGGAAAGAGTGTAGATGGGAATGAGAGGTCTGAGGACTGAAGCCTGGAGCATTGTCACATTTAGAGCCACAGCAATGAGGCGTAATCAGTGAAAAAGTCTGAAATGCTGTTCCGGGAATGAACAAGACAAGCAGGAGGATGTGGTGTCCTGGAAAACAAATGAAGAGGAGAGGGTGGTGACTGGCCACGTCTGATGAGGGCTGAGAATTGATGCAAAGTCATGGTCATGTGACCATACTATTGGTGGAAACAGCAGGCAGGTAACACTCCTGGCTTCCTCCCACAGGATCAGTGTAACCGCATCCCTGACCAGGTGATCACAGTGACTGTCTCCTGCACAGATCTCGAACTCCATGCCTGTCCTCCCAGCCCTATCATGGTCCCTAAAAATGGCAAAATTAATCTCTTTCCCTTTGATACTCTCATGTCAACAAGTATGTTGCTGTTCAAGATGTTTGTCAAAGTACAGAAACTGTATTGTTTGTCTCTTATTTTTCCTTGATTTTTAATTTTTTTAAATATTTTGCTGATCAAGTCATGTTTGTCTAATTCTAATGGTACTGACTCAGTACAACCCATTTTTGCCAACTAAAAACACATAAATTGGCCGGGCACAGTGACTCACGCTGGTAATCCCAGCACTTTGGGAGGCCAGGTGGGCGAATCGCTTGAGCCTGGGAGTTTGAGATCAGCCTGAGCAACATGGTGAAACCCCATCTTTGCAAAAAAAAATACAAAAATTAGTCAGGCATGGTGGCATGTGCCTGTAGTCCCAGCTACTCAGGAGGCTGAGGTGGGAGGATTGCTTGAGTCCAGGAAGTTGAGGCTGCAGTAAGCCGAGTTTATGCCACTGCACTCCAGCCTGGGCAGCCCTATCTCAAAAAACGAACAAAAACCAAAAAATCCTATAAGTTCTTTATAAACATATATGGCTACATACAGATTCCCTTACAAGGTGCATTTCCAGTGTACATATCTTACAGTAATACGATTTTCCCATGTTGCCATTGTTCTCTGAATCAGTCTTACCCACCTATCATAGCCTGTTCAGGCTGCTGCAACAAAATACCTTAGGCTGAATAATTTACAAACAACAGACACTTATTGCTCACAGTTCTGGAGGCTGGGAAGTCTAAAATGAAGACACCAACTGATTTGGTGTCTGGTGAGGGCTCGTTCCTCATAGGTGGTGCCTTCTGTGTGTCCTCACATGAACAAGCTCCGTCAGCTGTCTTTTATAAGGGCACTAATCCCATTCACAAAGACTCCACCCTCATGACCCAGTCACTTCTCAAAGGCCCCATCTCTTAATACAAGCACACTGGGAATTAGATTTCAACATAGGAATTTTGCAGGGACACAAACACTCAGACCACAGAACCCTCCTATGTAAAGTGCAAGGGGAATTGTCCGTTCCGCCCTGTCTGTTGTGGGTAGGGGTTGGGGGACCCAGGGAATCTAAGAAGTGGAGCCATCCAGATGAGAGGGGTGTAAGGGCTCCTCGGGTGGATGATGGGCATTTGGGGCAGAAAGGAAGGCAAAGGCCGAATCTCAGAACTGGGAAAATGCAGGTGATTTTGGGACCAGTGAATAAGCAGGGTGTCATGGGACGCAGGGTTTGGGGGTGCTGCTTGTGAAGAAGAGGAAAAGTCAAGGGTTTCCCTTGTGGAGCATCTGTCCCAGGGAGAATGGGACCAATGGAGACAGACACATGGGAACATCAGAGAGACCCAGAGAGACAGGAATCCAGCGAGAGAGAGTGACAGGGGCTGCAAAGGGTTAACAGAGCAGGTCAAGGTACAAGCCTGGAAGCAGGAAGGGTGCCCTTAGGTGGGATGATTGCTTCTGGAGACACACTGGGATGTGTTGGGGGTAAATCTCTCAACATTTTCCTTTTATTTTTAAAATTCTTACCAAGACAGATTTTGATTTTTACACTCACTGATGGAAACAGAACCATGATTTAGGGATCACATACTCCCATGTCGCTTGTCCTAACATTTCTTATCTCTGACAGTTACATTTTTCCCTCTGGGGCACCAGACCACTGTGTCAGTGTGTTGTGGGGACGTGCTTGTGGCCTTTGCTTTGGTGGGGACAGCACATGGAGATGTAACTGTGTCCCCCTTCCATACATCACTGCCATTACGGTTTGCATCAAGCAGCTGAGCAGAGCAGGGAAAAGAACCAGTGGGTGACCTGGGCCACCACGATCTGACTATGGGGCGGGCCCAGAGTCTACCTCACTGGGCTGGGGCACAATCCTACAGGGGCCAAGATAGACAACCTATGATGTAACTGTGTCCCCCTTCCATATGTCACCGCCATTATGGCTGGCATCAAGCAGCTGGGCAGAGCAGGGAAGAGAACCGGTGGGTGACCTGGGACACCACTACAGGGTAGGTCTGGCTGTGGGGCAGGTCCAAAGTCTACCTCCCTGGGCTGGGGCACAATCTTACAGGGGCCAAGAGAGACAACCTACCAAGGCTCGTAGGTCCCTGATTGTGACAGAGCTCATATGCCAGGTTGAGGAGTTGAGACTTGATTCTGTAGCTCAGGGAGAACCATCCAAGTTCTCAAGGAGATGATGAGGTGGTCAGGTGTCTTCCTATTTGGGGAGACCCCTACTGGCAGTGTGTGGCCAGGGAAAGGCGGGAGGCAGGGAAGCCAGACAGGAGGCTGATGCAGTTGCCCAGGTGAGAAACGATCACTCCTAACTCAGGGCAGAGACCCTGGAGAGGAAGAGGAAGCTGGAGGAGAGAGTGTCATTGTAAGGTCAGGTAACAGGAATCGGCGCCTGATTGGAGGTGGCGAATGATCCAGGATGTCTGCCAGGCGTCTGACCAGGACAACCGAACTGCTGCTGCTGCTCTCAGCATCTGGACGGAAAGCAGTGAGATGGTCTTGTATCATCTTCATGTTTGCAGATTATCTTGACTGACCTACATTCTTCATGTTTGCAGATTATCTTGACTGACCCACATTCTTCATATTTGCAGATTATCTTGACTGACCCACATTCTTGAGGCAGAGGGGTTTTTTGGGGGGGGGTTTGGGTGACAAGCCTGAAATATTTTAACAATGGCTGCGATTCTCCACTTCTCTTCATTCTATTGGCAGCCTGACACCCATCGCTAGGGTGGTGGAGCACAGAGAAATCTTAAATAGAAGATCATTATGTGTAGGTATGAATATGCCATCCCCCCCACTCCCACCCACACACACACACTGGATTTCCTCTGCCAGAGCCTTGAATTGAGTGAATAGAAGACCAGCCTATCCCTGAACTTGACGGCGTCAGGAGTAGCACCGCTAAGGTCACCGCAGAAAGCTGTGCCGGGGGTTAGCATCCAGCACAGAAGCCGGTACCTTGTTCCCTATTGTCTCTGGAATGCCATTGTTTTAATTAAGCTGACTTTGCAGCCAGGGTTCACTCACTACAGACAAAGCCTCTGTTAGAAAAAATTAGATCTCAGAAGCTTCTAGAGAGCGAGGGGTGGAGGGTGGAATCACAAGCCACTGGCGGTAGAAGTTTCAATTCTAAATCCCCAGGACAAAAACAGCAAATGGGTTTCTCCTTTTGTTAATTGTAAAAAAATAATAATAATTAAATATGAAGTAAATCCACATGGTGGGGTGGGGGAAGGGGTATAGGTTGCAAGAATGATTCTTTCTGCCTAAGAAATGACAGCTTAGAGTTAATCCAGATGATTCTGTCAAACTAGATTTCATGTTTCCACATTCGACAGCATAGTTGGTACATAAGAAGGAAGAACGATTTGAAACGTGATGTCATGACTGGAGCTGCTGATTGTTTTAACACAGCTCAAGGATTGATTTCCCCACCAGAAAAATAAACTTAGCCTCAATCCAATGCTGAGCAAAGGTGTTGTTGGAAGCGTTTTGTAACCCAGAGCATAAAAAGTCATCTTTTAAACCATAGTACCAGAAACTGGCGAGGGCTCCAGGCAATTGTAACCCTCTGGTATTTCTCATTAGGAAGACTTTTGTCACCCTGAAAAGAAGGAAAAACCCCATTTTAAAAAAGTCATGAGTGGCAGATTTTCAGGGAGACCACGCGGCTGCAACCATCGGAATTGGATGTCGGAGCTGTTTCACGTGAGCAGGATGGCGCCGGTTAAGCTTTCAGGAGCTGTGTGTCTCACCAGCTTTAGGTTAGGAAGTCAGGTGCATGAGCCACATGGCGCCTTCTCTGCTTGCTCCTTCAGTGACATGATTTGGGTGCTGTGAAGTTTGGAGTTAGAGCTGCTAAAAACTCCAGGCCTCGGAGAAAAGGTGAAGAGTGCATTGATCACAAACTGTAATTTGGAACATCATTGCCTGGCACATGGCCAACATTCTCTGCCCCGTATGAGAGGCGCCAGAGACCAGGCCAGGCGTCCTCTGCCTCTGGGGATGGCAGCTGAGCAGGAAGAACAGTGGTTTCAGGAATGTTTTGTACAGTCACTCCTCTGTCAGGGGCCAGATGATATGAATGTGGTAGAAAGAATGGCTGATTTGGAGCTGGAAGGTCAGCGATTGCTGAGTAATCAGGCTGAGTAAGCCAGTGGCCTTTGCATGAGGGCTGAGACTCCAGTTCTGGTATGCCACTCATTCTCTCTGCGGCCAGCATGCGAGTTCCTTCCCTTCTCCAAGCCTCAGTTTCCTCTCCCATAAGATGAGGAAGTAGCACCCGCCAGAGAGGATGCATGGGCTTTGATGGAGGTAATAAACCTGCACAGCTCAGCACAGAGTTTGGCCCAGTCAGTGCTCAGTGAGGGTTTATTCCGATTCACAGCCCGGCTCCTTCCTCTTAGGGCCGCGGGGGCCGAGAGGCAGAGCAGAAACACGAATTCCCTGGGATACACATTTTATCTTACAGATGCACTGCTTGCTTCTGTGCAACAGTGCAACAACAACGAGCTTTCTGATTTTGAGGCTTGTCAACAGCACATGCCAAGCAGCAGGCAGAGTGCACTGAAAAGAAGGATTTGTGGCTGGCAGCGTTTGGTGGGGGAGTCGGAGGGAGTGGCCCAAGGGAAAATGACAGAGTCAGGATCCTGCTATGTTATCCTGGAGAGTCTACTCACCTGTATAAAACAGGGTAGCAGTTTCCTAGTTCCTTCCTGGAGTTTTTGCTTATTTGTTTATTTTACTTATTTATTTTTTTGAGACAGGGTCTCACTCTTCTGCCCAGGCTGGAGTGCAGTGATGTGATCTCAGCTCACTGCAGTCTCCGTGTCCCGAGTTCAAGCGATTCTCCTGCCTCAGCCTCCTGAGTAGCTGGGGCTACGGGCATGCACCACCACACCTGGCTAATTTTTGTATTCAGAAAATTACAACATGTGGAAATGGGGTCTTGCCATGTTGGCCAGGCTGGTCTCAAACTCCTGGCCTCAAGTGATCCCACCTGTCTTGGCCTCCCAAAATGTGGGATTGCAGGCATAAGTCCCTGGGCCTAGCCCTCTGTTTATTTTTTTTGTCTTTTAGATCTGAGGCAGAGGATATCCACCACTCTGGGCAGATTTACAGGTGACCCGAAGTTGGAAGAGGCTGGCTGATTGATCAGCTGCTGGTTTCAAAGATATCTCAGAAATAAGAAAAGAGCTGGTGCTAATTAAAAAAAAAATTGGGTAGGGATAAATGTAAAGTCCTGTACTTAGGTTCGAAAGTCAACTGTAAATAAACTGCATAACTGCAAGATGAGGGGATGGTATGAAAAGAGTGTAGGGTTTATCCCAGTTTACTGAAAAGGTCAGACTGCCCCTTTGCTGTCTGCTCTCCATCTGATGGGTTTTAGGAAACTAAGTCTTAGCTCTGGTTGAAGGGAACTTATTCCCCCCTTTATAACATAGGCTGTATTTTTAGAAAACAAGGTTGCAACCCAATCACTCTCTCAATACAGAACAGGAGAGTTATATAACTTCCCAGCAAGGTGATGGTGGTGAAAGATGATCCCGATTTTGCAATGGTCCATGGTACTCCTTCCCAGATGTCCTTACCTGGTGGTGATTCAGCAGGTCCCAGAAATGTCCTTTCCCTTTTGGCACTGAGCTGTCTAGTCTGGCCCAAGGCCTGGTCTGGCCTTTCCACTAGGACACAGCTGGATGAGGGGTCATCAGGAATTCTGGGGAGAGAGGGTGGAGAGTGAATGCCAGCAGAGAAACTCCAATTTTTACAGTTTAGCAAAAATGTTTGAACCCATTATTGGCTGGAGTTGAGTGCAAAGTCCCATGGGGAAAAAGGTACATCTTTGGTGCAGGTGGGTGTAGGTAGCAGATGTGGCTTTTCACTTGCTGAGATATGTCACAGGTGAGCAAAGATAAGGGAAAGGCTAGGAGGCAAAAAGGGGGTTCCTGTATGGACCCTCAACAAGAGCTGGCCACCCTCTGCTTTGGGAACTCCACTTATATGTCAGACCTTCCATGTGTGACTTTATGTCTCTTAGAATCTTTTCTGACTTCTCCTCTGTGCTTCTGTCTGAGTATTTTCTATTGACTCAGTGATCTCTTCTGCTCTGTCTAATCTGCCTTTAAACCATCTACTGACTTAATTTTAGTTATTCTAGTTTTCAGTTCTAGAATTTTCGTTTCTTTTTTAAAAAATAGATTCTAATTCTTTGCTGAAATTCTCTGTCTTTTATTATTTCCTCCATCTTTTCCTCTCTTATCTTGAACATTCCTATGATAGCTTTTGAAAAGTCCTTCTTGGCTAATTCCAGCATCTGGATTATCTGAGGGTCTGTTCCTATTGTCTTTTTTTCTTTTGGATTCTGGTCATTTAGTTCTGTTTGTCTGTTATTCTATTACTAGACATTTCTATAAATTTTTTTTTTTCTTAGCAAAAAGGTCCCTCTCACTTTGTTGCCCAGGCTGGAGTGCAGTGGTGGGATCACAGCTCACTGCAGCCTTAATCTCCTGGGGTCAAATGATCCTCTTACCTCAGCCTCCCAAGTAGCTGGGACTACAGGTGCTCATCACCATGCCCAGCTATTAAAAACATTTTTTTTTTTTTATAGAGAGGGAGGGTCTTGCTATGTTGCCCAGGCTGGTCTTGAACTCCCAGGCTCAAGCAATCCTCCCGCCTTGGCCTCCAAAAGTGTTGGGATTACAGATGTGAGCAACCGTGCCTGGCTTAGAGTTTTTAATTGAATGCCAGACATTATGTATAAAAATGTGAGAAAGCAGCCGGGCACGGTGGCTCACACCTGTAATCCCAGCACTTTGAGAGGCCGAGGCAGGCGGATCAAGAGGTCAGGAGATTGAGACCATCCTGGCTAACACGGTGAAACCCTGTCTCTACTAAAAATACAAAAAATTAGCCGGGCATGGTGATGGGTGCCTCTAGTCCCAGCTACTTGGGAGGCTGAGGCAGGAGAATGGTGTGAACCCGGGAGGTGGAGCTTGCAGTGAGCCGAGATCGCACCACTGCACTCCAGCGTGGGCAACAGAGCAAGACTCCGTCTCAAAAAAAAAAAAAAAAAGAGAAAGCTCTGGATGGCCTCTTTCTTTAATGGCAGATAAAGTAGGAGCTGGTGGCTGCATTCCTCAGGACCTTAGCTCTGCCTGCCTTTGGCTTACCCTTGTCCAAAGGTTGTAGCCTTCCAGGTCCTCCACCTGAACCCAGGGAATTCAGCAGGGCATCTCCCTTGTGGCAGGTCCTGGACTTTAATCCTCATCACGGTGGTTTCTCAGGATAGCTGGAAACTCCTAACTGCTTTTCAGAAGTTTCCTGCTTAGCGTCTTAGCCTCCTCCCTCCCTACACAGTTTCAGAACTTGGCAAATGTCTCATGGGGGAAAGTGGGAGCGTGTTGTTCCGTCTTTTCTGTCCTTTTTTAGAGGAATCCCAGCACCGCAAATCCCTCATTTTGGTCCCTCCATTCCTGTGAGGCTGCCCAAAGCTCATCTGTGTCTGTGCCTCTTTGACGTTGACCCTGGCCTGGGTCCTTCACCAGATCATCAGCCTCTTGTGTCAACGCCTGGAATGAGTAGATTCCCTGAAGGAAAGAGTGGCAGCAGAATGTCAGCTCACCTTGCCATCCAGGGGCCCCTGCTGTGAGGTTTTTGTCCCCGTGGGTCCTGGTCGTCTCCACAGCTCTCCAGTGCTGTACAGGAGGCTTTTGAATTTGGTCTCTGCTTTCCTTGCTGGTCTCAGTGGTTGCAGTGGTCAGCCACAAGCCACTTCATCTGACAGGAAAGGCAAGATCAGTTTTCCTGATGGTTGTGGGGGTTCCCTGATTTTATTTATTTTATTTTATTTATTTTATTTTATTTATTTTATTTTTGAGATGGAGTCTCACTCTGTCGCCCAGGCTGGAGTACAATGCTGCAATTTCGACTCGCTGCATCGTCTGCCTCCTGGGTTCAAGCGATTCTCCTGCCTCAGCCTCCTGAGTAGCTGGGATTACAGGCACGCACCAACACACCCAGCTAATTTTTGTATTTTTAATAGACATGGGGTTTTACCATGTTGGCCAGGCTGGTCTCAAACTCCTGACCTCAGGTGATCTGCCCGCCTCGGCTTCCCAAAGTGCTGGGATTACAGACATGAGCCAGCGTGCCCAGCTGGTCTCATGCTTTTAGTAAGGCAGGGGGCAAATATACAAAGTGTGTCTATGTCATAGGTACAGGGCCCAAGGTAAAGGGCCACTTTTCTCAGATGAATACAGTGACAAGCCTCTCCATCTCCCACTCCGCCTTTTGTTTTGTTCCAGAAGACGGGTGGCCAGATTAGGAGGGAACGACAATCCCTCTGCACTCTGGCCTGGCCTGGCCACATCAGGGTGACTGCTGCTCACTGGTGCCATCGAGGGAGGGCTATTAGGATGCTAGAGTGAATGGAGGCCAGCCCAGGAATCCCCACGGTGGCAGCTGACCCTTACTGAATCCCCGCCAAACCCCTTCCCATGTTTTAAGACATGTAAACATTACAACAAACCTACCGGGTAGGGGTTATTGCTATTACAACCAGTTGACATACGGGAAAACCCGGGTGCAGAGGCCATGGGCAGAGCCCTACAGAGCGCAGGCAGTTTGATTCCAGCACTCCCCCTCTTCACCATGCCGTCTCACTGCCTCTTAATAGATGTGAAGATGTTTAGCCTGACAAAGAGGAGATAGGGGATGGGGAGGGCAAGGCGGATCTTTTTTTTTTTTTTTTTGTAACAAAAGCAAAGAGGAATCCAAGTTAGGCCCAATATGAAGGAAGATCAGTGAGAAATTCCCAGAGCAGGACCAGCTGCCTTGCCTTTGGTGTGAGGGAGAAAGGGAGCTCCCAGGTCCTGGAAGATCTAAGAGGCTGGACAAGGTGATTGGCGCAAGGAGGGTCTGAGTGTAGATGGCAGAAGAGCCCTGCGGAGGTGGCCTGGGGGCCAGGAATCTTAGCCTGACTCTTATGGGAATGGGAATTGGATGTGGGTCCTTGAGGCTCTGCGTAGTCTCAGCCTCAGTCTCTCTCAGCTCCCTCTGGTTCTGCACTGGCCACTCTTCTCCTTGCTTACCAAGCCCCAGCCACACCAGTGTTTCTGTTTCTGGAAGAGGCCATGTGTTTTCTTGCTCTTAAGCCTTTGCCCAAGCAGTGGCTTCTGTCTTCCATTGCTCTCATGGCCAGCTGTTGCTCACCCATTAGTTCCAGCTGAAATGTCACCTCCTCCAGGAAGCCTTCCCTGACCACCTCATCCCAGGTAGCTCCTTCCCAGTTAATCTTATCCCTATGTTTGTTTCCCTTGAGGCACTAACTACAGCCTGTGATTATCTTTGTTTTGTTGTTTTTTTGGTTTATAGAAAGTGAATTCCATGGGGCAGGACCACATTTTTCTTTTTCATGAATGTGTCTTAAATCCCTAGCATGGTGTTGCACACTTGTTGAACAAATGGATGAATGGCCTTGGCCAAATTACCATGGGTCTCAGTTTTCTAATCTGTTCAACGGAGAGGAGCTGTAGGGGAAATTTGATTAGCACAGTGGTTCTCAAACTTGAGCCTACATCAGAATCACCTGGAAAACTTGTAAAAACAGATTGCTGGCCCACCCTCAGAGTTTCTGATTCAATAGTTTTGGAGGAGGGGGCCAGAATTTTTGCATGTCTAACAAGTCTCCAGATCATTTTGCTGGTGCTGGTCCAGGGGCCACACTTTGAGAACCACTGGGTTAGACCATCTGCAGAGACCCTCAGGCTCGAATCTTTAATTTTTCTGATAAGTGACATGGTGAATACGAAAGTGCCGTGCTTATAAGAACTGTATATATAAGTGCAAGAGATGTTTTGAAACATAACTTTACCTTCAAAAGGAAAAGGGCAGGGGGAGGTGGTAGAGAGGAAAGAAAAAACCCTCGTCTAAATCAGGAGGGATTAACACCTACTGATGGGGTTTACAATGGCCAAAGGTCAGTTAAATGGAAGTGCCTGTGGACCAGGGCGTGGAGCTGAGCCGGTCTCTGGGAACAATGCTTGAAAATGAAACGGTGGCTGCAGCCGGGAGGTTTCAAGAGCGCTTCCCGCCGGCTCCGCATTTAATCTTCACCTTGGAGGGTAAAATCAGAGAATCGAAATTAATAAGGGAAGTATGGAGGCTAAACCAGGGGGAAAACAAAACAAAAGAAGAAACACCTTGCGACCCCAGCACCCTCCATGGCTTGGAGCGCTGCCTTCACCTGGCTGGGTGTTTTATTTGTTAAGCGCTGCTCAGAGTTCACATTCTTCAATTTTCCTTTGGTGGGCTTCAGTTGTTTTCCACCTCTCTGGTCCACATAGCCTTGCATAAACCAACCTGTGTCTTTCCTGGGTCCCTCCCTAGGGACCCTGTGTGACTGGAAGAACCAGCCACGACAGGTTTTAGGTAGCTACCCACTTTCTCTCCGAAGGTCTCGCCTTTTCCAGTGCTCTGCCAGTTCTGTATACCCAAGAGGAAGCTGCAGTTATGGCGGTGAGCAACATCTGTCTTTTTGAATCCTCTTTTTAGGAAAGGGTCCTTTGGAGCAGATGCAGTAGTGGGCACAGGCTTGGAGAGGCGCCAGAGAGCAAGAAGCTGTCCAGGCGCCGGCACAGCAAATATTGGAACCGTCAATCTTCCTGAATCCCAGGAGTGAGTGGGTTTCCCCCGCAGACGGTCCCCGGCGTCGCTGAAATGTGTTGCTGAAACAGCAGCAGCGGCAGCATTGCTGACGTCAGTTGAGCACTTCCTGTGTGCCAGGCCATGGGCTACTCATTCTACTGGGCTCTCGCATGGAATCCTCACCTTGCAGAGAGCACAAATGCTATTTTCAGCTCTCTTTTTAGAAACAAGGAAACTAAGGCTTTGAGAAATTTAGAAATTTGGTCAAACTCAAGCTAGAAAGAGGCAGATCTGGCTTTGAATCCAGGTGTGTGACTCCGGAGCTTTTGCCTTCATGAGGGTTTGTGCAAAGGTGGGTAACGGAGCCCCATCACCAGAGGGCTTCAGTCGTGAGTAGCCTCAGTGGTGGCTTGTGCTGGTGATGCTGGTGACTTTACCTGCAAGTAACTGTGCCTCATCAACATGTAAAGTGTCAGGAAAAGCCTCTGCCCCTGAGCCGGGTGCCGGGAAGTGGCTCCCCTGAGTCCCCACTTAAGCCCTTTGATGTGCCTCATCCTCCCCCTTCCCTGCCTCTAGAGATGGTCAGGTGTCCCAGGAAGCAGGAGCCCAGGCCGGCTGCTGCTGGAGCCACAGGACAGCCCTCTAGGAAGAGGAAGGAGCGGAGGAAGAGAAGTCTGTGGAAGGAGGTCCCCCCCGACTTGCCTTCCCTTCCCCACTAGCCACTGGGGGCATGATACTGAATTGTTTCCTGGTCAATGGCACCGCCATGCCTTGACCCTATGGTAGCCTACTGTAGGAAAGTCTGAACATAGGAACGGCGGTGCAGGGCCCTCTGTAAATAAACCCTGTACAGGAATGTGAGCTGTGGAGCATCAGATGTGCAAAAGTCAGAGACCAACTGGATCTGAAAGGCTCTCTGTCCCTCAAAGGAGGGACTCTTCAACTGTGATTTGAATAAAGATGGCAGCACAATCATGGATCTGGCCATAATTATGCCAGACCGTTGTGGGGAACAGGATGCACGCTGGGCGTTAAGAAGCTGCACCATGAAAATCAGGTTCTGGAAATGAACAGGTTTAAGGAAACGCTGTGTTGAGGTCCCGCAGGTCTCTTAACTGCAGGACTCCTTAGGGCCTCCAGTGTGCTCGTGGGGCGATTGAAATGCCCACCATGGAAGTCAGCCTCGTACCATGTTAATCCACACATGCACAAACCAGACTGCAAAACAGTCATGGTCATGCAGATTTTTACTGAGGATTTCTTGAGGCGACCAACAGAGGAGGAAGTGATGTCACCTAGCTTGCATCTAAACTTCCTAAATCCTCCAGTTTCCTGGCTGCCCCCCTCCCCCCCCACCACAAGAGTTCTTCTCCCAGTGGCAACTGAGACATCTGTTCTCATAGCCAAGCTCCTTCTCCACCGTCTACCTTCAGAATGGGCCTCAGCATTCATTCCTCATCAGAAAAGCTGAAGGCCCCTTTGCCAAACTCTTATATATTCCTCCAAAAGCCCTGGGGACTTTCAGATAACCCTGAAATCTTCAGTCTTTCCAAAGAAAAAGCTGGCATTGTCTTGGAACCCAGGGGACCAACGTCCTCAGAAACTACCTTGGGAAATTATACCCTGGAGACATTGTAGGAGGAGATGGCCAGAGGCTAAAGCCTGTTAGACTGTAGCAGGCAGGACACACTTGCCTAGCGGTGCTGACTGATCCTCCTGCCTTCCAGAGAGCTGGGTTGAGGAAGATCCCAGGATGAAGTCTGGGTGCAGTCTGCATGTCCTGATTGAAGAATGATGTCAGCCGAGGCTGTGAATGAGGAGGCGTTGGTAGCCAGAGGGCCAGGAATCTGCCATGCCTGGCCTACAGCTTAGTCTAGGAAACAGCCCAGAATTGGGGCTGAACGGCTGCAGTGTGATCCTTGCTCTGCTCCAGACTCACGGTGTATTGTTGTAATGACAGTTCACCTCTGTGAGCCTCACTTCCTTCCAAGTGGTGCAGACACCCCAGAACCTTTATCTCATAGAGAAATGGGGACGATCCACTGACCTAGTAGCAAATGGCCTGAAGGAGTAGACTTGCCTTCACATAGATCAGATGTGCCATAAGATAGAAGCATTGCTACATCAACAGAGCATGCTCATCAGGCTCTTGGCAGGGTGTGTGTGGCACACTCAATCCAGTTAACTCGAGGATGTTTGGATACGGGGACTGTTTACAAAGGTATGGGTAGGGTATCAGGAAGACCAGGGCTGATATGAGCTCTAAGCCTGCAGGGGTGAAAGGGGAAAGCAGGTCCAGGGACCCAGAAACAGAGAGTCCCTTGGAGAGGGCTGCTTCGAAAGGAGCTATGGCCGTTAGGTTGAGGAACACAGCCAGCTCACAGTGACCCCATGGAAGGGAGCCAGAGATTTCATGTCTGGCCTCTCTCCTCCCTCCCTCTGGGCCCTGCACGGGCTGAGCCCACCGAGAAGTCAAAGAGCCCCTGGATGTAGCTCCCTTGGCAGAGAGCAGGGTAGAAATGTACTCTCTTCCAGTTCTGGTGGCCAGAAGTTCAAAATCAAGGTGTTGGCAGGGCCACAGTCCCTCTGGACGCTCCAGGCATTCCTTGGTTCACGTCTGCATCACTCCAGTCTCCACCTCTGTCTTCACATCACCCTCTCCTCTTCTCTACCTGTGTGTCTCTCCTATCTGTGTCTCCTGCAAAGACGCTTGCCATTGGATTTATAACTGGGTAACCCAGGACGATCTCCTTATCTCAAAATCCTTAATTACATCTGCAGAGATTCTTTTCCCACATAACATTCACGGGTTCCAGGGATTTGACATGGATATATCTTTTGGGGGGCCACGGGTCAATCCCCTGCACCAGCCTTCCACATCTAACCTTTCTCCCTGTTGTGTTGAGATGGGAGGTAACCTTCTGTCTCCCAGTGACCTCTTGGAATGACGGCCCCTTAGCACTGTGAGCTAGAGCACCTTTGCATATCTGCTTTAAGTAGATACTGATCCTTCAATAGGGGTGGGGTGGGAGTGCACATTTTACCTTGTGTCAAAAAATGATTCACATCATGGCCTGTGGCAAACACTGTGTCTTCTGAGAGCTCTGTTTCACATCTTTAAGATGAAATAGTGAGATCAAATGTCTGCAATAGGCCAGGTGAGGTGGCTCATGCCTGTAATCCCAGCACTTTGGGAGGCCGAGGTGGGTAGACTGCTTGAGCTCAGGAGTTTGAGACCAGCCTGGGCAACATAATGAAACCCTGTCTCTACAAAAAAAATACAAAAATTAGCCGGGCATGGTGGCTCAAGCCTATATAGTCCCAGCCACTGAGGAGGA
Organism: Pongo abelii; assembly: GCF_028885655.2. Taxonomy (NCBI): domain Eukaryota; kingdom Metazoa; phylum Chordata; class Mammalia; order Primates; family Hominidae; genus Pongo; species Pongo abelii. Next base: position 123,853,722 of record NC_071993.2, on the reverse strand, counting down.
GGCTGAGGTGAGAGGATGACTTGAGCTGGGGAGGTGGAGGTTGCAGTGAGCTGAGATCGTGCCATTGCACTCCATCCTGGGCAAGAGTGAAACCCAGTCTCAAAAAAAAAAAAAAAATCTACAGCAGTGTCTTCCTGTAGAATTCCACTGTGCTGTCACTCATGCTAGGGAAAGATGGGCATCTCTCTGGTAACTTTGTACCTACCACTTCTGGCCCATGACATACTTGTCAGCGCCTGGAGGTCAAGCTCAGAGCCACACTGGGTTTTCATCTCTGCCTTCACTCCATCACAGAGGTGGCCCAAGGATGACAGTATGCGTCTCTCACATGGGACCAAAGGCCCACTGCCTAGGTGCCCTCCTGGGTGGTCTGAGGTGGCATTTACGCTCAGGCATCCTGGGTTAGCTCCGATTTCCAGCCAGGCAATTCTTGAATCCTTTTATGCAGCAAAATGTAACAGTGACACCCTGACACCTTTTCTAATTGTGTTTTAATTGAAAAGACTTGATTTGATTATAGAAGCCTACACTGTAGTTGAAGGGCTTGTTAAAACATGTATTAAATTGGAAAGATTGCAATGTTTCGCTGTGCAATTATGTAAACAGTCACATAAATGGGGCCGTTTACAGTCAGCAGGAATGCTTTTTCAGTAGCATGGTGGCAAACTGGCATCGTTGATCAGTGACAGGTGAATTTGTTTTTTTCAAGGACAAACACAAGTCAGTACCCCCCCGCCCAACATCAACGGAGACAGCTTTTTCATTTTCTCCTTTTGTGTACATTTTCCCTTGAAATCTGTTGTGATTTTAAGTAGTGTTTCTGTGTCCTCAGGTGTGTGTGAATTTGGAAAATAAAATGTGCCACGTGACTAAAATGTTTAGTTTTCTCAGCAGTAAAAAATGATCTAGGAATTCAAAAAAAATCCTCAACTCCAGCTTTAAAATGGAATAGAACTACCTGAAAATTCCCTGCAGTTTTTGTTTTTTGAGATAGAGTCTCTCTCTGTCGCCCAGGCTGGAGTGCAGTGGCGCGATCTCAGCTCACTGCAAGCTCCGCCTCCCAGGTTCACGTTATTCTCCTGCCTCAGCCTCCCAAGTAGCTGGGACTGCAGGTGCCCGCCACCACGCCTGGCTAATTTTTTGTATTTTTAGTAGAGACGGGGTTTCACCGTGTTAGCCAGGATGGTCTGGATCTCCTGACCTCGTGGTCCACTAGCCTCGGCCTCCCAAAGTGCTAGGATTACAGGCGTGAGCCACTGCGCCCCGCCAACATTCCCTGCAGTTTTAATGGAAGTGTCCATTAAATTTACTGGGGATAAAAGATAATTTACCTCCATCCCCACTATCCGTGCCTTCCCACAGGACCTGCAAGGCTCACCTATCTTTTCTGAACTTCAAAATAAAAGAAACATTGATCAGAGCTGTCATTGAAACATTACTTCTGTTGTCCATCACTTGTTCAACCCTGGCCTCTTAGAAGGAAACAGGTCCCACAATCATGATTTTTCTCCCAGCCCCAAGAAAATAGGAGCTGCAAATGGGCTGGGAGGTTATGTGCCTCCAGTGGTTTTGAAGGGAAGCATTTACTGAGGGGGAAAATTGTTTTAATCTTATAACAACCAGGGAGGAGAGTTTGTAAAAACACAGAACACCTACACATGCACTTGATTTTGTTGCGTAGGAACACGCAGGAACATTTCCTCCCACTAATGTTCCTGATGCCTCAGCGGAGGGATCTCGCTGTGGCTTGGGCTGGGGGCTGGGGGTAAAGGGAGAGGAAGGGGAGGTAGAGACCTGGAGTGGAATTGGCCGAGAATCTCAGGGACTCGGGGAGGGTATACCCGGTACAGGATGAAAGTTCTCCGACCCCTTCTGGAAATGTGAGCCCCATAGGACGCTGTAAGCTTTGCTTTCCCAGGGCCCAACCCCTCAAATCAGGGAGCCTGGTGCCACTGCTGTTACAACTTCACGGCCGACCCAGCCTCAGTTCCCCCAACCATGGGTTCCCCTGGTTAACACATTGGGGTGTTTGATGAATTTCGCATTTGCCTAACCAAACAGCCCACAAGCGGGCAGATTCGTCCCGTCTTCAGGTGAAAATAAGAATAATGAGTGGCTTAAGAAAATGCATGCATCGCTTTTTTGGAGGGAGGGAGGGAGGAAGGACAAGAGGGAAGGAGGGAAGCAAAGGCTATAAATGCGTGTGTGCCTCTCGACCGTAGGGAGCTGCACAGAGGGGCCGTTGCAAGAGAGTGCGTGATTTGTGAGTGGGGCTGAGGAGGGGCTAAGGGGAGATTCTCACATTTTGTTTCTCCATGTACTTAGGGGTTTGAATCTTTTAATGGGGAACCTAATAATGGCTTAATTGTGTTATTTTCAAAAGGGGGTGGTGGTAAGGGAGTGGACTTTAAACAGAAATGTCCAGATTTAGAGGAGAAAGTGACAAGTGGCCTATTTGTATGAAACATTATGAATGAACCGTGGTCACGCAGTCAGAGAAGACGGGAAGGGAGACTTGGTATTTACACCCTTCGTCAAGCTCACATCCCTTTGTCGTCTTTAAGAGAGTGTATCTTGCACAAAGATGTGCCTCATTCAGAAGAGAAACCGCTGGTTTCTGGAAATACAGTTCACGCTCCGATCATTCCCAAGAGACACAGAACATATCATCCAAGAAGGGCCTTCTCTGGTGGAAGAGCGCATCTCCCAGGAACAAAAGGCCCACACAGAAGCCCCAGGCGGTGGGTGTTTTCCTGGAACCTTTGATTTAAAGGGGAGGGCGATTACACTGGGAGTGATTGTTTTTGTGCTTTATTAGAATGCCTGGATTCAGCTCAGGGGGTGCCTGCGGGGTTAGATACTGAGGCAGAAAGGCAGTACCTGGGTCCTTGCCCATGGGATCTTCCTCTTCCCCACAGTGTCTCTTGCCAGCCCCACTGTCTGGCTTTTCTCACCACTCTGCATGGCCCCCGTGAGCTCCATGCCAGCGTGTTTGGGTACGTGTATATCTGCGTGTATGCATGTTGGCTCCCCAAGGAGTCAGCAGGCATCTTCCCGAATTCTCTCCGCATACCCTCTTGCCCCCTGCCTCGAGTGCACCTATGTTTTGCACACAGCATACCCTCAAAAAATACCAACTACCTCTCAGTTCCCTAATACGTGCGTGTGTGTGCACACGTGCGCATGCCTCGTGGCGCCTGTGTCAGCTTTCATAAGGTAAGGCTTCAGTAACGAACATCCTCATCTCCCGGTGGCTTACTCCAAACATGTTTTATTTCTTGCCCTGTTCTGTGGTCGTTGCCAGCTGGCTTGGGCCCTGTTCCACGGGTCTCCTTCGTTCGGGAACCGAGACTGAAAGGGTAACACCTGTCAGAGACATACAAAGGGAGAAGAGACACAGATCTGGCTGACCCAGGCCATGGCTCTTCAAACTTCTGTTCAGACTCGGCAGGTCTCATCTGCTCATGTTCTGTGGCCCATCATACGGCCAAGCCCAACTGGGCAGGGAAGGATGTCCCTCCTGTGGGAAGGCCCTGCCCGTCCCATGCAGGGACATCAGTAGGTTCCAGCCTCTTCCAGGGAGTGGTAGGCAAGCCATGATCGGGCAGCCTGCCTCCACTCAGTGGCCTTCTGGGATAAGCTGCCCCCTTCCTGTGGCCCCAGTGACTTTGCTGGTCAGTCTTTGCACTCACCCTGGCATCTCCCGCAATGCCTCCATTGTCTTTTTTTGTTCCTGTTGTTGTTCTAATTATAAAAGTAACACATTCTCATTGTAATGTATTTCAAACGAAGTGAAAGCGACCCTTTGTTACCCCTGCTAAGAACCTTCCATCCGGGAAGCAATCACTGTGACCCCTTGAAGGTGCATCCTTTCAAGTGTTCCCCCGCTCACAGAATCACATATGGTGCGCGTGTATATAGATAAGATTTTAGGGAAATGGGATCTTCCTAGACGTATGCACGCCGATACACGTTATTTTGTGGCCACGTTTTGTGCTTAGCAGTGTGTCACCAATATCTTCCTGCAGGGCTGCTTTCCTCGTGGTGAGTGCACAGGAGTCCACGGGCCTGGGCAGCTCATGTTCTCTGATTATTGTCCTCGTCTGGGAGATTCAGTTTATTTCTAGATTTTTCAATGACAACCATGCCGTAAAGAACACCCCATATACACTTGGTCGGGTCATTTTGTAAGCTGGACCCCCAGGAGTGAATTGCTGGTGAGCGTGTTTTACATTTTGGTGGATGCTGCCATCTCGTTCTCCCAAAGGCCCGTGCCAGAGCTTATGCCCTCCCCAGGGCGGCTACCAGGCCTGTTTCCATTCTACCCAGCCCACACATTTTTTTAAACTTTCATTTTGAAATGATTTTAGACTCACACAGAAGTTGCGAACATAGTACAGCCATTGGTTGTACACTTTCTGGACACAAAAAAGGGTATACTTGTTGTACCCTTCACCCAGCGTCCCCCAGAGATAGCTTCCCACCTAACCACAGGACAAAGATCAAAGCCAGGAGATTGCCTTTGGTACAATACTATTAAGTAAGCTTTATTTGGATTTTGCCAGATTTTACATGCGCTTTTTTTTTCTTTTGGTGAATAGGTCTATGATATTTTATGACGTGTATAAATTTGCCACAAAGCTATTAAACTTACCACGTATTAGGTTTGAGTATAATAAATATGCTTTTTTCTTTCTCTGTGCAATTTATTTTTGTGGTCGTTGGGTCCTTCTGAGCTATTGCGCTGGTGGGAATGCTTGAATTTAGATCCAGTGCAAGGCAGCTGTTCTTTTTTTCAGTGTGAGGTGACCAGATGCTAGGAACTCCCTTTCTCCAACTTCCCTGTGAACCCCCTCGGGATGCGGGCTCTTAACACTCAGGACAATCTCCTGCCCTTGGCAAGCGTCAGGTTTCTGTTGCTGATTAAAATGAAAACCCGAAGGTGAGCTTTCAGTTTGCAGCGTGATTGGTTGTTTACACCTGAAAACCTCCGATGGGTGTGCAATGAAAACTTTATGGGAAATTAATCATTGAGAAGTAAAAGACACCATCTCTTTTCATTTAAAAAAGGAAGAAAATTAATGTGAGTGCCTGTGCTGCCTATGTATTTTTACTGAGTCCATTCCCTTAGAATCCAGCCATTATGAGCATGTTTGTTCTGGATGAAAGGCCCAGCATTAGACCGGAAATAGGGTGTGTTGAAATCAATTTAGTGTCAACCACATCAAGCCTTTCTAAAATTGTAGGTTTTACAGAACTTTAACACGTAGCTCGTTTATTTGGTAGAATTTAACTGTGATTCACATCCCTCTGCAACAGACAAAAAGAGAATCAGAGCAAATTGCAGCTGGACAGAGTTCTGAGCAAGGAAATGTGATTTTCGAAGCACTTCTGCTCTGTTGCCCCTGCCCCCAGCCCCCTGGCTGCAGTTCTGTGCATCAGGAGAGAAATGAGAATTTTTCAAGGCTGCAACTTTAGATGACTTTCTTGCTGTTTGCATTCCGATGAGTCTTCCTCAGAGTTTGCATTTGAATGAAGAAGGGGTTAGTATAGACTTGAGACCTGTCAGGTGACAGACAATGCTGCTGGGCTCAGGCTACCCTGGACTGTGGGACAAGGTACCAAGCACTCTGTAAAGGATCCTATTTTTTCCAGCCAAGAATCCATCGCGGAGATGGAGTGCAAGGGATTTTTGAGTTTCGTGGTATCTACTGGCATCCGAATGAAAAACAGAGACTCCCAGTGAGCGCAGCAGGGGTTGTGGCAAAGCTTGCCGGGTAGCTCCTGGCTCCCTCTCCCTACAAAGGCTCAGTTCCCACTGGTGGATGCCCGGGTTTCATGGAGAGCTGAGACCCCTGCTCTGAGGACACAGTGGGGTCTAGGAGCAGGGGATGACTGAAAAATCCCCCCAGTCTAACCCTTTCATGGTGGGCACCTGTGACTTGCTGGCACCCCCTCACCAAGCCTCTGTGAGCTTTCCCGTGATGGAGCCGGCCAGGGATGAGGGTCATCAGCTCTCACAACTGGGGGTAAGTTGGGGGAGAGGCTGGGGCCACCACAGAAGGCTTTTATTTCTGACTAAGGCCAACTTGGTGCTAAGGGAATGAACTTGGCTGGTACTGAAGCTAGAGCCGTCCGTAGCTTTCACCTGAACCCTGTATTGGCAAGAAGCCAGTTGCCCATGGTATCAGCTTTTTCATCTCTCATTTTCTGGGAGAAGTGGGTTTCTAGTTCATCCTTTTCCATGCTGGTTATTAGGAAGGAGAGATGGAATGAGTGTTGGAGGAAATGGGTTTCTTCATTGATACCCTGGAAAAAAACAAACCATGGGGACGAAAATCCTTTACCCACCCACTTTTTCATTTGCCCGCTAGAATATAAATGGCACACAGGGAGAGGTTTTTATCTGTTCACTGCTGTATTATTATCAGCACCTGGAAGAGGGCCTGGCCCATGAGTTCTCACTAAATCTTTCTGAATGAAGGGGCATGAGTTGCTCACTAAGCATGTGCTGAGCACCTACCTGGTGTCAAGCACTTGGAGACAACCCTGCACCCTGCTTCTTGGAGTCTTGAGGAGGGACAGACCAGCAAGTGGCTGTCACTGCGGGTGAGGCACAGGGCCGGTGGCCATGCTTTGAGATTTCCAAAAGCTAAGACGTTTAATATGTTCTCTATTAGGAGCTTGTAGTTCTCTTTCCATGGGACCAGGCCTTGCAAGAACAGAGGAATAACCCCATTGTGTGTGTGCACCTGAGTGTGCATGTGCGTGTGTGTGCACATTCATGTATGCATATGTGTGTGCGTGTGTGTGTTTGCTCAGGTCACCCGTCAGTATGTGGGAAGCTGGAATGTGAACCCACGTCTCCTGCCTCCAAATGCAGTATTTACACGCTGTTCAGTAGAAGAAACAAAAGAAGCTGTTGAGTAGAAGAAACCAAAGAAGCTGTTTAGTAGATGCAGGAACAGAAGCCCCTGTTTTCAGGGAAAAACCCTGAACAGGGTGGAAGGTGACCAGAGGAAACTGTCAACTGCTGAGAGCTGTGTACGTGGCTCTGTGAGGGGCAGTGAAGATGGGCCAAGGCTCAGAGCTGGCCAGTTGCCTGAGGATCAGGGCAAAGCCAGTCACATCCATGTCCAGGAATGGGAGATTCCTTTAATCCTCGGTCAGTGACACAGGTCTCCCGACCAGGCTGTAGGAGTGGTAGTCAGGCCCCCAAGGGTGGCAGGGGGCCCAGTAAGAGTCAGCAGCGCCCTGGGCATCTCGCCAGTGGGCCCTGCTGGCCACTCCCTGACCATAGCCCAGGCCGCGGAGGATGTCTGTGGATGGGTCTGGCTGTGCGGTGCCTTGTCAAGAACTCAAGCAGAAGAAAATGATCATTGGTTCAAGGTCAGTTCATAGGGGGATTAGATTTTATTCCAAGACAATAATTGGGGAAACAGTATGGATTTAGTTCCAGTTCAAAGATGTGGGCCAATTTGGGAGTGGATTTATTATTTTATTCTTTAGCATAGTCTGCAGGTGAACCAGATCATTGATTTTAATTCAATTGGGTTTTCAGTTCAACAAATGAATGTAGTCATGAGACCCTCTGACCATCTAGGCCAATGGCTGTCAAACGCTGTGGTTTTGCAGAGGTGGGTCAGGGCCTGAGGGTGTGAGCATGTCGGTCCTTCACCCCCCATCCCATCCCATCCTCTACTTCCTCCTGGGGGCTCCAGTTTTGGGTGCTTTCTGTACTGACTTTTCCGTGTAAGATTTTGTCTGAAGGTGCTATGCTACTGAAACTCACTTGAACATTGCTGATGTGGGCTGTGATCCCAAATGAGAAAAGTGAAGTTATGCGAGGTTAAGTGGCAGACATGTCTGTCTTAGTGGCCAGCAGGGGGGCCAACTTGTCCCTGTTTGCCCAGGGTTCTCCTGGTTTTAAAGCTAAAAGTCTTGAGTCCTGGGAGCTCCCTCCACCCTGGGCAAACCAGGACAGTTGGTTACCTTGGTGGCCATCTAGTCTTAGACGGCTTCCAGAAGGTTGCAGTGGCTGCCTGACCGGGCTCCCCTGCTGCCACCCCTGCTCCCTGCCCCACCCTGCCCCGCCGCCCGGCCCCTCTACCGTCCACATTGAGAGAAGTCCAGTTCGGGGCCTGATCATGTCATTCCCCTGACGAAAGCCAGCCTGGCTTGGGAGACCCCACATGATCTGGTCCCAGCCCCTGCCCTGCCTCTCTCCAGAAATAGTTCTTGTAAGAGCTTCTCTTACATTGAAACTCAGAAGTTCCCATGGCTGTGTTCCCATAGCTGTGTCTTTATCCAAACTGTGCCCTCTGCTGGATATGTCCTTCTGCCTGGCTTCTAGCTAAAGCCGGCTGTCCCCTCTGGTCCTCTGGGAAGCCCTCCGCACCATCAGTCCTTACAGGGGGCTGATGGACTCCCCTTCCTCAGTGCTTCCGTTTTGTGGCCTGTGTGTTCCTGTTGTGCTGCCAATTGCAAGTGGTGTGTTCATGTGTTCATCACTGCCCCTCACAGAGCCACGTACACAGCTCTCAGCAGTTGACACCTTCCTCTGTTCACCTTCCACCCTGTTGAGGGCTTTTCCCTGGAAACAGGGGCTTCTGTCCCTTCATCTGCTAAACAGCTTCTTTGGTTTCTTCTACTCAACAGCTTCTTTTGTTTCTTCTACTGAACAGCGTGTAAATACTGCATTTGGAGGCAGGAGACGTGGGTTCACATTCCAGCTTTCCCACATACTGCTGGGTGACCTGAGCAAACACATACACGCAAACACATATGCATATACGCACGTGCACACACATCCACACGAACAGCCCTGTGAGGCTCCTGGAGTAAGCAGGAGCACACATTTGACAAACAATCATAAGGAACCCAAACATCTGACTGCTGGCCCACAGGTCCTTCTGCCACCCCCTAGTCAGACTGTAAGCCCCCTGGGGTCAAGGACAGTGACCCACAACCTAAGAGTCTCAAATGAGGAAGCAGCCTTCAGTGGCAGCCTGTCAGCCCTGTGCACCAGCCAATGAAGTAAATAGGATCTACACAGATATGTCCCATATCTATTAGTGTCTCAGGAGCCCCTCTGTTTAGCAAATGACAAGGAACTCAGGCCACTGAGTTCTGGGGCTCCAAAGAGAAACCTGTAGCTCCCCCTGGTGGCTGCAGCAAGTGCATGCTGTCAGCCAGCTCCTGCGGATGGGAAATGCATCATATCCTGGTGGGGTTCACTTCTGTGGGATTTCTTTGGAGGACCTCAAGAAGAGTTCCCAGGGGCAGCAATAATCATGCAGGGAAAATAAAAACGTTGCAATGGAGAAGGCCCCAAGTAACCCTGCTATACATCTTTGAAGTGGGCGGAAAAATTATATAGTGAGGGTTTGGAAATGACAGATTGCAAATTTTTCTGATGTGAAGAACCTGGAAATATAACTCTTGTCAAATCAGACAGGCCAGTTACCCTCAGCCTGGGGCTGTCCTTGGATTGCTCCAGAACTGTATTCTCCATCCAAGCAGAGGGTGGGGCTGGGCAGAGGGGCTCAGGCTCTGGGAGGCACTCCAGGACTGGGAGCTTTGCTCTCAAATCTCCGCCCCCCGGGGCTCAGCTAGGATGCTGCAGCGGCCACAGCTGGGGGTTTCCCTTTCAGTGTTAAACGCTTTTACTGTCTTAAATGAAACTTTTGGAGAAGGGGCAACTTTCTAACCTCATCAGCCCCGCACTCTGCTCCATGGTCTGGAGGAGTTTGCATTTTGTAGTTTGAGTGGGGATGGGGAGGCAGGAGCAGGCCTGGGGCAGGGACAGCGTGGGGTCCAGAGACCCAGAGCAGCAAGACCTACAGGGCAGGACAGGAAGGCTATGGAAAGGGAGAGGGGAGCTGCAAAGACCCGAAGACCCTCTGTCTTTACTTTCCTCTTGCCTGCAGGGATTGTCACTGGTCTAGAGTTCATTTTTGGAGCCTTGGATTAGTGTTTCCCAAATTTTAATCATTCAACTATTATTATTATTATAACAGCTAACGTGAACTGAGTTCTTGGTAAGTACCAGATGCTATACAAATAATATATTCATGAAGTATTATTTTATATTGTGTATAACTTATTTAATTTTCCTTTTTTTTTTTTTGAGATGGAGTCTTGCTCAGTCGCCTAGGCTGGAGTGCAGTGGCAGGATCTCGGCTCATTGCAAGCTCCGCCTCCTGGGTTCACGTCATTCTCCTGCCTCAGCCTCCTGAGTAGCTGGGACTACAGGCACCCGCCACCGTGCCCGGCCAATTTTTTTTTGTATTTTTAGTAGAGGCGAGGTTTCACTATGTTAGCCAGGATGGTCTCGATCTCCTGACCTCGTGATCCACCCGCCTCAGCCTCCCAAAGTGCTGGGATTACAGGCATGAGCCACCGCGCCAGGCCTTTAATTTTCATAACAATGCTATGAAGCAGGAAATATTATTTCCATTTTGGAAATGAGAATTTATGTATATAATAATTTATAAGTAATAATATATGATATACTTATTTAATATTTTCCTTTGAGTTTCATCCTCTTACTAAGTAATTTTGTTTATTATAATTTTTTTTTTTATTTTTTGAGACAGAATCTCACTATTGCCCATGCTGGAGTGCAGTGGCACGATTTCGGCTCATTGCAACCTCTGCCTCCAGAGTTCAAGCGATTCTCCTGCCCCAGCCTCCTGAGTAGCTGGGATTACAGGCATGTTCCACCACGCCTGGCTAATTTTTGTATTTTTTTTTTTTTAGTAGAGACAGGTTTCGCTATGTTGGCCAAGCTGGTCTCAAACTCCTGGTCTCAAGTGATCCGCCCACCTTGGCCTCCCAAAGAGCTGGGATTACAGGCATGAGCCACCATGCCTGGCCTCTCACTAAGTAATTTTAAAAGGAAACTTTATTTTACTACTAGAAATGTAAAACTACATTACCTGTCAAATGTAGGAGAAAGCTATTATTTAAAATCTAGTAAAATAAATATGTGCCCAAGTACACTGAAAATCATCCTCTGTACTACCAGAAAACAGCCTAGCATGTTTGGAGAAATATTGCCTTGGGAATGGAAGGGACCTCTCCTTGTAGGGTGGAAGAAGGCCATTTTGCATTTGGGGGTATGAAGGTGAACTGAGCTCTGTAGAGATCTGGTTACAGAATGTTTGGGTTTATTTTGCTTTTATTTATCCCCTTTCTAAGATGAATACTTACCTCATTAATCTTTAGCCTTTCTTTTTTTATTTTTAAAATATATTCACAATTAAGGCTATAAGTTTGTCTCTACTGTTCAAGTTATATCTTATAAATTTTGATATAGTATATTTTCTTTTTTGATCAATTCTAATTATTTTTTAAATTCTGATTTTGATTTCTTCTTTGACCAAAGGGTTATTTAAAAATGTATTTCTTAATTCTAAATGTGAACTTAAAAAAACTATTATCTTTTTTTTTTTTCTTTGAGATGGACTCTTGCTCTGTCACCCAGGCTGGAGTGCAGTGGTGTGATCTCGGCTCGCTGCAGTCTCCACCTCTGGAGTTCAAGCAATTCTCCTGCCTCAGCCTCCCAAGTAGCTGGGATTACAGGTGCATGCCACCATGCCTAGCTAATTTTTGTATTTTTAGTAAAAATGGGGTTTCAGCATGTTGCCCAGGCTGGTCTCGAACTTCTGACTTCAAGTTATCCACCCACCTTGGACTCCCAAAGTGATGGGATTATAGGTGTGATTACACCTCGCCTGGCCAAAACTATTATCTTTTTACTATTGCGTTCTGATGTATGAATTGTGATCAAAGAATGTGATCTGTATGTGTTCAGTCCTTTGAAATTTGTTGGGAGTTGCTTTATGGTCCAATATATAGTCATGTTTGTTAATATTCTGCTTGCTTGCCTTGTAGCCCTTTTCCCACTCTTACTTCCACCTTTCTATGTCCTTAAGTTTTTGTCAATAGCAAAAAGTTGGATTTAAAATAAATCTTATGTGATACTCTTTATCTTTACCAGGAGCATTTGGTCCCTTTATATTTTTATTTTTTATTTTTATTTTTATTTTTTTGAGACAGAGTCTTGCTCACTCGCCCAGGCTGGAGTGCAGTGGCGCGATCTCGGCTCACTGCAAGCTCCACCTCCTGGGTTCGCGCCATTCTCCTGCCTCAGCCTCCCGAGTATAGCTGGGACTACAGGCGCCTGCCACCACACCTGGCTAATTTTTCTTTAGTATTTTTTAGTAGAGACAGGGTTTCACCATATTAGCCAGGATGATCTCTATTTCCTGACCTTGTGATCCATCCGTGTCGGCCTCCCAAAGTGCTGGGATTACAGGTGTGAGCCACCGCGCCCGGCCTGGTCCCTTTATGTTTATTGTAATTATTGATATGTTAGGATTTTATGTGCCATCTCATTTTATGCTTTCTGTTTTTCTTTTTCTCTCCTTTTCTTATTATATTTTGGATTTTTTTTTCTCATTTTATATTCCCCCTCTAAGTAAGTTGGAAGTTAACATATTCTGTTTCCATTATTTTAGTGGTTATCCTAGAAATTATGATATGAATGTAACACTTTTACCTTCCTTCTATATAGTACAAGGATCTCAGAACAATTTTATTTCATTCTTCCTCTCCTGATTTCCATGCCATTGTTGTGATATCTTTTAATTCTGTGGGTTTTTGTTTGTTTGTTGTTTTCAGTGGGGACAGGGTCTTGCTCTGTCACCCAGGTTAGAGAACAGTGGTGTGATCGTGGCTTACTGCAACCTCAACCTCCCAGGTTCAAGCAGTCCTCCCACCCCACCTTCCTGAATAGCTGGTACTACAGGTGCATGCCACTATACCTGGCTAATTCTTGTATCTTTTGTAGAGACAGGGTTTTGTCATGTTGCCTAGGCTGGTCTTAAACTCCTGGGCTCAAGATATTCACCTGCCTCAGCCTCCCAACGTGTTGGGATTACAGGCGTGAGCCACCGTGCCCAGTCTGTTTTGTTTTTCTTTAATTACATAAAGCATTATCATTGTTGTTTTATGCAGTCAATGTTTATTTAGTGTTTTTTATTCCTTTTGCATTTTAGATTTTTAAACTGGGATCCATCCTTTAGAGTTTCCTTTATTGTAGTTTGCTGGTGGAGAATTCTCGTAGTTTTTGTTGTTTTGAAAATGTCTGTATTTCACCTTGTTCTTGAAATGAATTTTCACTGGGCATAGAATTCTAGGTTGACAGTTATTTTTTTTTCACAGCACATCAAATGAGTCATCCATTCTTCTAACTTCCATTCCTGCCAATAAAAAGTCAGCTGTCAGACTGTTGCTCTGTTGAAGGTCATCTATATTTTCTTTCTGAGTGCATTTAAAATCTTCCCTTTGTCTTTTTAGTCATCAGTTTCAGTGTGATGTTTCAGGAATAGATTTTCTTTTTCTTTTTCTTTTCTTTTCTCTTCTCTTTTCCTTCCTTCCCTTCCTTCCTTCCTTCCTTCCTTCCTTCCTTCCTTCTTTCCTTCCTTCCTTCCTTCCTTCCTTCCTTCCTGTCTTTCTGTCTTTCTTTCTTTCTCTTTCTTTTCTTTTCTTTTCTTTGTTTTTTGAGTCAGGGTCTTACTCTGTCACCCAGGCTGGAGTGCAGTTAGTGGCACGATCTTGGCTTACTGTGGCTTTGACTTCCTGGGTTCACGTGATCCTCCCACCTCAGCCTCCTAAGTAGCTGGGACCACAGGTGCACACTACCATGCCTGGCTAATTTTTTTTTTTTTTTGTAGATGCAAGGTTTTGCAAAGTTGCCCAGGCTGGTCTTGAACTCCTGAGCTCAAGTGATCTGCCTGCCTTGGCCTCCCAAAGTGCTGGGATTACAGGCATGTGCTACTGCGCCCAGCTGATTTATTTTTATTTTTTCTTGCTTTGGATTTATTTTGTTTTGAATCCGGGGGTTGATAGTTATCATTAGTTCTGGAAGGTTCTCACCCCCATATATCTTCTTATATTACCTCTGCTTCATCTACTTTCATTTCCTTCTAGAGCCTCTAACTCCGTACTCTTTGTCTCTTAACCTCCTTTCACGTTTCCCAATTCTTGTTCCTTGATGGATAATTTTTGTTTTTGTTTTTGTTTTTTTTTTTGAGGTCGAGTTTCATTCTTGTTGCCCACGCTGAACTGGGGCTGGGTTTGGGGTTGTCCCACTCACATGCTTACGTGATGAATGTACATGCATGTACGTGGCTTCCCATGGATTAGAATCATGCATGTAAAGTTCATGAGCGTGGTGTCTGAGACCTAAAAGTGTTCAAGAAGTATTTATGGCCATCATTATTATTATATTATTGTTATTATTGATATCATTATTACATTCCCAGGAAATTCTGATCTGTTGGGTTAACATTTCCAAGGAGCCAAGCTGTGGGTCTCTTCAAGAGAACAGAGACACCTGGGCAGGAGGAATTGGCATCTTTTTGCCCAGCTAATTGATAAGCTTGGAACTTTGTCTGGGACATAGTAGATGCTTGAGAACAGCCAAGGCAGGAGTGAAGCCTGTTTACCGAGACGGAAGATTCTGCAGGCAGGGAAACCACATGCCCGTGGAAGAGAAGAGGTGAACCCGGAGGTGCTGGCAGGGGCTGGAGGTGGGAGGTAGTGAATAGGAGATGCCAACCTTTTCTTAACAATTTAGTTGCATCTTGGGGAAAATGGGGGCTGAGGAGGGCCCTATGATGACAACTTGAATTGGGTAAAATTTAAGGATAAGGAATTACTAATTAGTAATAAGGTAGAATTCTCAAGTGTAGGAAATGAATAATATGTAGCTAAAAAATAATGATATAGCATTAGGCATTTGAGACATGTGGACTCCAAGCAATTAACCTCTATTCTTCTTCTGAATTGCAGTTGCACTAATTGGCTGCTTTACTCTGACGGGGCGATATTAACCTTTCTGCTTTTCTCTAAAGGAGCCAGTATGTTGGGTGGATGTGCTGCTCTGGTTTGGAGGAAAGGTATTTTTCCTGAATAATAACCTATTTGCAATTTTTCTCCCAAATGGTTGCATTAAAAAGGTTCTGTCAGATTTTCTTGATAAAGCTTCATCTATGGAAAAGATGCTTTAAACACATCTGACCTCCTTCGGGAGCAGTTGGGAGAAATGGCCTATCTAGGCTCTTCAGGCTTCAGACATCCTTGTGTTAATAGCTTCTCCTTCATCCAAGCAGCACACACTTGTGGAGGGAGGGACTGCACATTCCAGGCCTGTCCTGGGTGTTGGGGACACAGCACAAGCCAGACAGTCTCCTGCTCCTGTGCAGCTTGTAACTCAGTGAGGGCAGAATATCAAAGGCAAATAAACACGTAGATTTAAAATGCAATCCCAGGGCTATGAAAAAAAGATAACTGGACGGGCCAGGTGCAGTGGCTTATGCCTCTAATCCCAGCACATTGGGAGGCCAAGGCGGGCGGATGACTTGAGGTCAGGAGTTCGAGACCAGCATGGCCAACATGGTGAAAACTTGTCTCTACTAAAAATACAAAAATCAGCTGTGTGTGGTGGGGGGCGCCTGTAGTCCCCGCTACTTGGGAGGCTGAGGCAGGAGAATCGCTTGAACCCAGGAGGCAAAGGTTGCAGTGAGCCAAGATCATGCCACTGTACTCCAGCCTGGGCGACAGAGTGAGACTCCATCTCAATAAAAAAATTTAAAATGATAACTAGACAATGAGATGGGATCTGGGAAGGGAGAGTGTCCTTTAAGGCAGGGTGGGCCAGAAGGCTTCTCTGAGGAGGAAACATTTGAGCTGGGCTATGAATGAAGCCGGGGAAAGAGGCTCGTGAGTAGAGGATCAATATTCCAGGTAAAGGGAACAGCAAGTGCAAAGGCCCTGGGGCTAGATGTTTGGGGAGCGTCAGGAACAGCAAGCTGGCCAGTGTGCAGCCTGAGTGGGCTGAGGGCAGGAAGAGGAGGGAGACGTGAGGTTAGAAAGGTCATCAGGGTCCATACCATGCAGGGATTCCTGGGCCATGGGGGGACCTTGGATTGATTTCCAGTGTGCAGCAAAGCTGCTGATGGAGCATGGGCAGGGTCTGGTGGAGAAGGTTCGCACTGGCTGCTGTGGAGGGAATAGACAGAGGCGGGTGAGGATGACAGTGGGTGTGGAGGTGCAGCCATAAATGGAAGCAAGACATTAAGAGGGACATCTGGGCATCCGGTGAACCTGACCCATAGTGTGGAGAGAGCTTCCAGGGATACAAAGCATGGCCAGAGGTGATGCCCTCCTCACCTAGAAGCAGACATTAGGCCCTTCAGAAATGCAAACGGGCACTGAACAGTCACATCAGCTTCACTCTACGACGTGTTGATAGTCAATATCATGGATGATGCACCTTAAAAACGAACCCGCAATTCCATGCCTAGGAGTTTACCCAGAGGGAATAATCAGACAAGTGCACAGTGACTAAATCCAAGGTACCACTGTAGCTTTGTTCCTGGCAGAAAAAGTATAAGCAGCTTGAGTGTTCACCAACAGGGCATTATTCAGCTACGTCATAGCACATTCAGGATTCTATCATCAAGAGGATAATATTTTTAAAAACTCTTATGAGGGGAGAAAAAGTAAAAGCTACAATTTATACTCATCCTTCACTTCCCAGTCTTATTTCCTAAGACAGTTTCTGGAGTATCCTTCAAGAAACATTTTCTTCTCAGACACAGGCATATATATATAATATATATAATATAATATATATATTATATATAATATATATTATAATATAATATATAATATATAATATATGTAATATATATAATATATAATATATAATATATGTAATATATATAATATATATATTTCAATACATATATAATGGTATATGTATATAAATATATTTTTGTAAGCTAAAATAGGATACTTCTATACGTATTATTTTGTAATGTAATTTTATTTTGCGATGTGATGTATCTTTGACATATAGCAACACCAGTGCATTAGATTAATAGCTGCATAGTGGCCGGGCGCGGCGGCTCACACCTATAATCCAAGCACTTTGTGAGGCCAAGGTGGGTGGATCACCTGAAGTCAGGAGTTCGAGAGCAGCCTGGCCAACATGGTGAAACCCTGTCTCTACTAAAAATACAAAAATTAGCCGGGCGTTGTGGCGGATGCCTGTAGACCAAGCTACTTGGGAGGCTGAGGCAGGGAGAACTGCTTGAACCCGGGAGGCAGAGGTTGCAGTGAGCTGAGATCTTGCCACTGCACTCCAGCCTGGGTGACAGAGCAAAACTCTGTCTCAAAAAAAAAAAAAAAAAAATAGCTGCGTAGAATTCTACCAGATGGATATATCATAATTGACTCAGCAAGTTTGCTATTAATGGATAGTTTCTCTCATTTATGTGAGTTTATCTGTGGGTATATTTTCACAGGTATAACTTTTTCAATTGAAAATATTAAAAATGATGATGTAGCATGTATTATTGTGCAGATACCCACAATATATAATTAAGAGAAAAAAAATCAGGTTACAAAATTGGGTGTGTTGCACAGTCCCCTTGCCATCCATTTGCATGTATCTCTGTGTATGTGTTGATGGAGTCTGGAAGGATACTCACCAAAATGCTAGCAAGAGCTACAGATCACAGCCTGGTGACTGTAGGTGTCTCTTTTTCCTAGTGCTTTTCATTATTGGTTTTTTAGAATGAGAATATATATTTTGCAAGGGCAGAAACAAGCTGTTGTATTTTGGGAGAAGAGTTAGTTGGGAACCAGTTTGTGAACCATATTTAAAATATGAATTTTGCGTTTGCATCTGTGCTTTTCTTATTGAGTACTTGTTTTCGCTTCGGTATTAAATGGTACTTTTTTCTTCTCCCGTTTGGAACACACAAACGTGGGCCTGCCTATGGACCTGGGCGCAGTTCACCAGCTCCACCACAAGAGGGCGGTGTTTGCAGTACGTTGTGCGCACGGCCGCCTCCCGCCGCTTGCGGGGGTCTAGAATTTTGCAGGATGTGCTTTGGTCGGCTCGGCCAGAGCAAAAACAGGATGTACGCGCGTTGGCTTCCAGTTGGTGCTGTAACACAGATATTTTTCCTTCCTCTGCTTTTAGCGTAGCATCTGAATTTAACGGCGTTGCGTGGAGGTGGCACGAGGGAGGGATTGGCTTGCAGAGCTCCCGCCCTGCCCTCCTGGAAGCCCTCCTATCCCCGACCCTCAGGCCAAGTCACTGTCCCCAACTTCCACCATAGACCAAGCAGACTCCTACCTTCAGAGTCCGACCTGATTCCAGGGGATTTAGGGTGCCCCCACGCTGAAGCCAGTTTGGAGGCTTCACTCGCACCCCTCCATGACCAGGCACTCCACTTCTTAGTTCTTGTGCCAAGCGGCTGCCAGGCGCTCTCTTCCCTTCTTTTTCTCTTCTTCTTTTCACCTTTTGAAGTTTTTGGAAAAAGCAGTGCATATTAATAATAATTCAAACAACACAAAAGGGGGAAGAAAGTGAAAACTAAGCTCCCCGCCTCCCACCCTAGCCCCACTTCTTCCCCAAAGGCCATAATTGTTAAGAGGTTTTAGAAACGTATATCCTTCCAGGAATTCTAGATGCATATAAAAATACAGACGCCTGTACGTTCAAAACCACACCCTCCACTCAGTTTCTCGTTTGCATTTAGCAATGACGCTGAAAGCCTCCCACATCACTTCACAGAAGGCGCCTGTGGTTTTTGTTTTTTTTTGTTTTTGTTTTTTGTTTTTTGTTTTTTTTGCTGGCTAGAGAGTATTCTCGTATGTGGATGTGACATGCTTGATTTGACATTTGGGCACTTTCCAATCTTGTGCTTATTAGGAGCAGTGGGCAGTGAATATCCTCTATACACAGCTTTAAGCACCAATGCAAGAGCTGCTGTTGACTAAATTATTAAGAGTGGAATTGCTGGTCAGAGGGTAGAGACCCTTCTAGCTTTGGTATTTCCAGATTGCTCTGCAAAGGACTTTTAAACCAGGCCGCACTCTCACCCAGAACGCATGAGATCTCATGGATGTTTTTGCCCTTGGTTGATCTGACAGGTCTCTGGTTCTCAATCTTGACTGCAGCCAGAATGGCCTGGGGAGCTTTCTAAATATGCCAGTACGACAGTATCTCAGACCAATTAAAGCAGAATCTGACCGTGTGTGTGTGTGTGCATGTGCGTGTGTGTCCGGGAGGTGATTGGGCATTGGCACTTAAAATATGTCCCCAGGAGGCTGGGAGCGGTGGCTCATGCCTGTAATCCCAGCACTATGAGAGGCTGAGGCAGGTGGATCACCTGAGGTCAGGAGTTCGAGACCAGTCTGGCCAACATGGCAAAAAATGGACATTTTTCTGTGAGAACAATGCTTTAGACATTTCTTAGATCATGGATCCCTTTGAGATTCTGACAAAAGCACTAGATCTTTTTTTTTTCAGGAAGATGTGCACACATGCACCTGTGCCTCCACCTAAGGGGCCACAGGCCCTGGAGCTGCTCCCTAGACCTCCCTGGAGTCCTGAGCCCAGGCTAGGGGCAAGGCAGAGTTGTTCTGCCCAGCCTTTTTCCCTACCAAGTTACCAAAAATATAGTTAAATTTAGGAATTCAGTTTGATCCATAACATAAACAGTCTATTTTAAGAAGTATTTACCACTGTGTCTCAGCCCCTGGGAGCCCTGCCTTCCCTGCACCCCCACTGCTGAGATTTGCTGAGAGTCTCTTCTGCAGAACCCGCTCCATCTCCTGCGTAATTACCCGAGAGGCTCCAGGTGGGGCTTCTCTGGTGCTAACCTCATAGGTGAACCTCATGAAGCTACAAAGATTCCCAGTGCACAGGTGGGCGTTAGATCAGCAAAGGCCTCATGACAGGTGCAGGAGTTGGGATGTCTCCCAGAGTCACAAAGAGATGTAAGCAGGGGAGGATGTTAGACCACCCAGGCAGAGTCTGGGCAGGCCATGGGGTGGGCCTGCAGTCTAAGGTGAGGAGAGAGGGGGAAATAGGAGGAATCTTGGGGTATTAGGGCAGTGGGGCAGGAGGGCTCAGCGGGGAAAGGCAGGGTCAAGTGGGTGCCTGGCTTCTGGCTGGGATAACCGGTGGATGGCTGAGACCATTCCCTGGGAGGGAGGGGGTGACAGCAGATGGCAGTGCTCAGAGGGCAGGTGGATATTTGGGGTTGTGTGTGTGTGTCTGTCTCTCAGAGGAAGAGACAGGGATCATGAACAGCAGGATGCGGTGGACAGCAGAGCCCGAGTGTGCGTTCCCCCAAGGCTGGGGAGTGAGCTGGGCTTTATGAGTGGGCATCTGCTGACCCCTGCATTGAGGTGGAGGCTTAGAGGGAGCACCGGGGAGGCAGGCGGGGATCTGGGTGGGGGACAGCAGTCCTGGGGTTGTGGCCAGGCAAGAACATTTCTGTCACTAATGCCCTGATGCCATGCTCTGCTGGTGGCCGGGACTGCCCCCAGCTCCCACATCTTGATCTCTGTCCCCGTGCTGCCATGTCCACTGGCAGGCCTGGGTTGGGGCCATTCCTCCTTCCTCCCACAGCAGCACTAGGCTGTGGTGGCCAGAGCGTTCCTGAACAAGACATCAGTCCTTGCCTGTGTTCCAGAATTCATACTCCTCCTTCCCACTCCCTGAGGCTTTGGACATTTGAATGACGGCGGGGGTGGGTGGGAGGGGGAGGAAAGGAATCTGAGAGTGGACATGCAGGGGTCAAGCCCCAAAGCCATCTCAGAGCGGGGCACGATGAGGGTTTCCAGGACGCCCCTCCCAAAGGCTGGGAAATGTCTCCTCTGGAATCCAAGCTCCAGAGCCTCTTGTTGGTCCTCAACTTGTTATTAGGGCCTGAGGTGCTTCATGATGCCAAGAAAAGAGGAACACAGCAGGGCCTAGGACCAGCAGGACTGGGGCCTCTCTGGTTTCTCCTGTTGGCTCCTGCCTAGGAGCAGCTGCCTCCCCGTCTGCTGTTGTAGACATGTGCCCTCAGCATCTCCAGCCCAGACTGACAGCTCCGAGGTTAGCGTTACAGGCTCAACCCCACACAGAGAGGCTCTGTCTATGTTGATTTCTATTTATCCCATGTAATCCAAAGATCCCAGGGAAGGGATTCATTGACCCAGCTCAGCCAGGGACTCATTCCTCAGCCAATCAGCTGGGGCTGGAAGCACAAGTCCCCAACTGCAAGGGCAACACGTGGAGGGAATGGGAAGGAGCAACTCTTGCTAAAGGGACGCTAGGCAGACAACTTCATAAATGTCAATCATAAGCCAATCTTAAAGGCATTCACTCATTCATGCACTCATTCATTCATTCATTCCCTCAACAAACCTTTATTGAGCACCTACAGAGTCCAGGTACCACTCTAAGTGCTAGGCTTACTGAAATGAACAGGACAAATGAACTTCTTGCTGTAGTGGAGCTTACACACTAATAGGAAGATAAACCAATAAACGAGAAAGTGACCAGGATGTGAGAAATGCTCTGCAGAACAGAGAAATCAGGCAGTGGACTTTGGAAAGTGCTCAGAGACCCTACACTGCCACTTGAAGGGCAAGGGGCCACCTAGGTCAAGAGGGGCCTGCCTTGGAGAGACATGCATCACCCCAGCCACTGCCCATTGGCCAGAGCAAGTCACATGACCCCAGCCTAGCCACAAGGGAAGCTGGGAAATGTGACTTTTGTGTGTCCAGGGAGAGGAAATGGGATTGGCAAGCACATGGCCAGTCATGGCTGTCACGCTTAGCCATCTGGTTCCCTAAGAGATCAACACTGCAACCAGGTCCTGATGTGTCCTTCCAGTGAGATCTTTTGGATACATAAGAAAAAAATAGACGTAATTATGTAATTTTAAAAACCATAAATGGGCTGGGCATGGTGGCTCACACCTGTAATCCTAGCACTTTGGGAAGCCGAGGCAGGCAGATCACCTGAGGTCAAGAGTTCAAGACCATACTGGCCAACATGGTGAAACCCTGTCTCTACTAAAAATACAAAAAAGTAGCTGGGCGTGGTGGCACATGCCTGTAGTCCCAGCTACTTGGGAAGCTGAGGCAGGAGAATCGCTTGAACCCAGGAGGCAGAGGTTGCAGTGAGCCATTGCACTCCAGCCTGGGCAACAGAGTGAGACTCTGTCTCAAAAAATACCCATAAATGGTGGTATACTAACACACCATTCTGTTCCTTGCTCTTTTTTCCCCCCACTTAAGACTATATCACAGACAACACTGGAGGATTTGGATCTGGGAAAGAATGTGCTCCAATTTATGTGTTACAAAACTCACCCTGGCTAGCAGGAGAGAGTGGACTGGGGTGGGGACGGTGGGTCAGGACCGGTGCAGCTGCCGCAATTGACGGCTGTAGCTCTTTGTCCATGCGCAGTCTGTGCTTCAGCCAAGTCCACCCACACGCTCATTCATTCAGTGCTTGACGGTCAATAATCGTAGGCAGACCCTGGGCCACATGAGTCAGATTCTGTCCCTCTTCCCACTCACTGTGCCCCGTGCCATACTGCTGAACACTTTGCCAGGGCACAGGCCACCTTCTGCCATCCAGGCTCCTCTGCCACTGACTCCTCCAAATTCTTCCAGACACGTCTCCAACGTCGCCTCCTCATCAAAGCCTCTCCTGATCCCCACAGTACCACGTCGATGGTGTGGAAAGAGGGACCTGGATTGGAGGTGTCTCAGCCCCAGTCCTTCCCATCGGCACTTCCTGGAGAAACAGCTTAGTCTTTCAGAGCCTCAGTTTGCCCATCTGTGTGCTGGACGTGATTGGTATCTGTTTAACACATTGCTTGTGTGGATTATGTGGGAAAGGCTGTGGAGAGACCTGGCATCTGAGTGGCAGGAGACATTTGTCATTTCCCTTCTTTCGCCTTGGGGCCCACCATGTTCTCTGCCTCTCTGAGGTTACTTCTAAGGCTTCCAGTACCATCCGTGAGGGTGACCCTGTGTCCTGGGCTTGGTATGTTGCCAGGCACCAGGCCTGGGAGTCAGTCTCAGTGTCTACTCAGCGATTTTGTTGAAACTGAGAGTCCACCACCCAGCTTAAGATGTAGAACATTGTTGACACCTGTGAATCTACTTGCACAAGCCTTGGTGATCTTGTCCTCTTCCCGGACCAGGTAGCCCCTACCCTGAATAGCATCTCATTTATTCCCTTGTTTTTAAAAAACAGTTGACAGCATGTCTATGAGCCCTACCTGAATAGTCTGTTTAGTTTTGTTTGGTTTTTATGACAATAGTGTCACACAGGAGGCATTTTTTTGTGACTTGCTTTTTTTTTGCTCCATATTACAACTCTAAGCATCATCCTTGTTGCTGGGTGTACCTGTAGTTCATTCCTTTGCAATGCTAGGTAATGTTCCACCTGGGACTATGCAACAATTTATTTATCCATTCTTCAGTCAAAGGACAACTCCCTTCCTGATTTTGGTTGTTATGAAAAGCGCTGCTATCAGCCTTGTCATATACGCAGGCTTGGGCACAGGCATTAGGCTATGCTAGTGGGGTTGCTGTGTCAAATCTCACGTATCTTCAGCTTTTCAGAGATTGCCAAATTTCCAAAACAGTCGAATCAGCCTCTTTCTAGCTTTGTGTAAAGATCCCCAGTGCTCACCCACTTCCTCAGCGACCCTTGGGATAGTCACATTTCTGAGTTTTGTCCATCTAGTGAGCACAAAATCTCATCTTCTTATGGTCTCACTTTGTGTTTTCTTGGTCACAGCTGAGGTTGAGCATCTCTGCGAACATCTCTTTGCCCTTCCTGTGGGCCTCTTTTGTGACATGCCCGACCATTGTTCTCCCTCATTTTTGAATTGGGTTGTTTTTTTGAGATTGACTTGTAGGAGTTTTTATGCATCCTGGATACTAGCCCTTTGTCACTTACAGGTGTAAGGACTATTGTCTCCCAGTTTGAGACTTCCTTTTTACTGTCTTTTGATGAATGTTATGATCTTAATTTTAACCTGGTAGAATGAATCAGTCTTCTCCTTTACTGTTTGCATGTTTGAAGACTTGTTTTTAAGAAATGTTTTGTTTGTTGAGTCAGATTGAATAACTGGACCCAAGGAGAACGCCCGCCACCCAACCTCAGAAAAGGCAGAGCCCACAGCAGACCCCCAGGTGCTCGGTGTGGCTGACAGCTGAGAGATTGATTAAAAACTGGAGTGAGGCGAGAGAGTGAAGGAGAGAGGCTGAGTGCTTTGAATTTGATCCTTTTAGCGACAATTAAGCAATTGCCACACCACGGATGGGCAGAGAAAAAGGCTTCCTGAGAAACTGACCCAGGCTATGGCAGAGGCTGCCCTTGGCCTCACCTTGGACCCAGGGCTGTGGGGCTCCTGCGCCACCCCTCCCCACTCCTCCCCTTCAGTTTTTATTGAGACATTTCATTGAGACAAGTGCTTCCCCCAGGGGTAAACTAGAGAGCCAGAGGACCATCTGAGAATGTGCAGGGTGACCGAGGCCTGACCGAGCGGCATTCATCATCATCATCATCATTGGCACTGATTGGGGAGTAGAGAGAGTGAACCCAGAGGAAATCCCTTTTTTTTTTTTTTTTCTGTTTTCTTTTAAGAGGCAGGGTCTCACTCTATTGCCCAGGCTGCAGTGCATGGCTTACTGCAGCCTCGGCCTCCTGGGCTCAAGAGACCTTCCTGGCTCAACCTCCCAAGTAGCTGGGACTACAGGCATGTGCCACCACGCCAGGCTAATTTTTAAAAGTTTCTTTTTTGTAGAGACAGGGGTCTCACTAGGTAACACTTAGTCTCAAAATGGATGCCAAGGCAACATAAAAATTTTGAACTCCTGGCCTCAAGCGACCCTCTCACCTTGGCCTCCCAAAGCGCTGAGATTACAGCCATGAATCACTGCACCTAGCCAGGATGGGGCTGGGAGTGAAAGGGTCAGTGAACTTGAATAGGAAAAAGTTTATGTCCTTATTTTCATTAATCTCTGGCTGAAATGTAGCATTACTTTCAATTACAAATGTAGAGGACAAACCAAACAATGTTAGCAATGCCTGTGACTCGTCACTCATAGAAATCACAGATAGTTTTACATCCTATTACTTTTCTTGTAGATATTTTGAAATATATACTTCAAAATTATGATTGTTATATAATTCTACTAGATCTTTGTTATTTAATGTTTTAATGAAGAAGCACGTGTCATAATTTTTAAAAGGATGTGATAATCGTATTAACAAATAATTAGGTTCCCTGGTAATCCTACCTGGTTTATTTTATGCATTTAAAAACATTATTTTCCAGCCTGGGCAACATAGGTAGACACCATCTCTACAAAAAAAAAAAAAAAAAAATATATATATATATATATATATATATATATAAATTAGCTGGGTGTGGTGGTGTGTACCTGTGCTCCCAGCTACTCAGGAGGCTGAGGTGGGAGGATCACTTGAGTGTGGGAGGTGGAGGCTGCAGTGAGTGGTGACTGCACCTCTGCACTCCAGCCTGGGCGACAGAGAGAGACCTTGTCTCAAAATAATAATAATTATTGTATAATAAAATAAAAATAAATAGAAATATTGTTCTGAGGAGGGCTCTGTAGATTTCCTCAGATGACCAAAGAGTCCATGAAACAGGAAGGTTGAGAATTGGACTCAAGGGAGAGCCCTCTTCCTACAGGGAAGCCACACTAACTCTTGTGATCTTAGACTAGCTCCAGGTATGGTGGAGGATGGAGGAGACGGTCTGCAACAGTGCCCTGCAGCTATGCAGGGAGTGACTGCTGTTCCTTGTTGCTGGGCAGTCCCTGTGGATGAACGGGATCTCTGCCCTTCGCGTGAGAAGGACGCAGTGCCCAAACAGCTTGCTCTGGTGGAATTAGTGGTCTCTGACTCGTGGCCGGCCTGGGTGCCTGCCTCCTCTAGGTAGGTCGAAGCTCCTTCAGGGCCAATCAGCCCTTGTCCATGTTCTGGGGGAAGGGTGGCTGCAGTCCCCTAGGGAGTGGTGCCATGGGCCCACCTGGAGTCGGGGGGCAGGGACTGAGTGCACTCAGTGCTCCAAGCCCTGAGGAATCCCGTCCCCCCTGCTAGCTCCTCTTTACACACACATACCCTGTTTTCCCTTCACATTGGGCTTGGTGCCATTCCCCAACATGCCCAGCGTTATTCAGTTTCTGGAACTTCCTTCACCTCTCCCACCTGCCTGGGTGTCAATCAGGATAGACAAAGCAAAGCTTGGGAGCAAATGACCCCCAGATTCCATCGCGGGCTGGCAGCAACACTGTTCCGGTTGTCTTCGTTTGAGCCTGGGGCTGACAGAGCAGCCTCCACCTGCAACCTTCCCTGTGTCCTGGCAAAGGGACAGCATATACTGACCAGGCAGAGTGTCACTGCCCTCATGTCTCATCAGGCAGAGTCACGGGGCCACACCTGAGTCCAGCGGAGCAGGGGTGTGATGTGGTTCTCTCTGAGGGAGGGACCACAGCTCTGAGGTGCCCCACCCTCATCTCCCCATCCGTGTCAGGGCGATTCTGTCCCCATTCAAGATTCACCCAGGCCCCACTGGCCCTGGTCTCCTCAGTAGGCGCTTGTCCCACCTCCCTGGTACTCTTGTGTTTGGGGTGGGCACCCGGATCAGCTTCGATCTAGCTCGCACTGGACCTTCGGTGTTGGCAGTGGCTCATTACACCCATATGTCCCCCCTGGAGTTCAGCCATGATGTGTCGCTCATGATGTTGTGAAGGGAAGCAACTGCCGATGAAGGCCCTGGAGGGCTTGGAAACCACGTGCCTTGAGTAATGGCACTTGGTTTGAGAATTGAAGAAGGATGTTTTGTTGCCTAACTTGAAAGGAGCTAACTGACCTATATCAGGCATCAGGATTAAAGACCTGTGTGACCCAAGGGCAGACAGACCCTTCCACTCTGCCATGGACTTCTTTCTGTTTCTGGGTTTGTTGTTGTTGTTGTTGTTGTTGTTTGAGACAGGGTCGCTCCATCTCCCCACTGCGAGTGCACTGGTGCAGTCACAGCTCACTGCAGCCTCAGCCTCCTGGGCTCAAGCGATCCTCCTGCCTCAGCCATCTGAGTAGCTAGGACCATAGGCACATGCCACCACGCCCAGCTAATTTATTTTATTTTGTTTTATTTTTCATAATGGGTCCCATCATGCCATCCAAGCTGGTCTCACCACGTTGCCCACCACACTGTTCTCAAAGTTTTGGGCTCAAGTGATCCTCCTGCCTTGGCTTCCCAACATGCTGAGATTTACAGGCTTGAGCCTCCATGCCCAGCCTGGACTTTCTGATGAAACCAAGCTTGGGTTGTGGGAATTATGGGGAATGTGCTGACAGGAATGACTACGCAAAGCTTCAGCCAAAGTGCAGCTCCTTTTGAAGGAGGCTGAGCTCCTTCAGGAGCGATGTGGTTCTCTCTGAGGGAGGGACCACAGCCCTGAGATGCCCCACTGTCATCTCCCCATCCGTGTCAGGGCGATTCCGCCTGCTTTGAAGAACTGCTTCCTTCTCTGAACTTTGTGTAAGGTCGGCTGTTAGAGCACCACCTGGAGGTTTTGGTGGGAATAGTCAGTGCTCAGTCATCCTTTGGTGAATTAACTGCGTTGGGCAAAATTAAGTGCATTCATGAAAGAAAAAACCTACTAGCAATCAGCAAAAACATATGCATATTTAAATGATATATTGCTTGGAAATGTCAAGTAACCATCTTGGGGCTAGTGTCAGGGCATGCATCTCCCCTTTCCCAAGCTGCTGTGGCCAACCAAGGCCCCCCCAATGATGTGCAGCTCCTCCTGAGAACCAGTTGTTAAATTTGCAGGGATTTTGTGGGCCGGTTGTTAAGCACAGCCATTATTAAGAGTTAAATAACAGGCTGGGTGTAGTGGCTTGTGCCTGTAATCCCAGCGCTTTGGGAGGTTGAGGCGGGCGGATCATGAGGTCAGGAGTTAGAGACCAGCCCAGCCAACATGGTGAAACTCCGTCTCTACTAAAAATACAAAAATTAGCTGGGCATGGTGGCGCATGCCTGTAATCCCAGCTCCTTGGGAGGCTGAGGCAGGAGAATCACTTGAACCCAGGAGGCAAAGATTGCAGTGAGCTGAGATCGCGCCACTGTACTCCAGCCTGGGTGACAGAGTGAGACTCTGTCTCAAAACAAAACAAACTCAGCATTTTCTAATTGTTTTTGTGCATCTGATCTGACTATTGTCAATGCACTTAAGCTTATTTGTGTCTGTTGCAGCTCTGGGATGGAAATGTGATGGCGTGCATCTCTTCCCAACTCTGTATTCAGTGACATCATGTGGGTAGCTGAAAATCAGCCATGGTGGGGACATGTACACCTGGGAAGTCCACAGATGTCCCTGTCTGGTCTGGGCACGAGGAGGCCTGAGTGGCAGGCTCTTGGGAACTGGGTGTGAGGGTAGAGGCACCAGGTGGAGCAAGAAGGAGGAGGAAGAGGCCAGCAGCAGCTGCTCTGTGGCTCCGTCCACCTGAGGACTAATGTTTGAAAACTGTAGAATTTGCAAAGAAACTCATAGCAATAATTGTTCTAAAAGATACTGTTTTAAGTGATTTCTTTTATTATTTGATTATTTTGGTTGCTTGTTAGTGTGACAGGCCATGCCTGAGCTGTCCATGTTAGGTTCCCAAGGGGCATAGATGGGAGACTGCAGTGCAGCCTCAGATGTGGGGGGAACACCCAGTGCCACGTGGCAAGAACTTAACACCCGGGTGTTGACGAGGCAGGGAAGAAAAGGGGTGCGTCTACAGCTCAGCGCCCCTCCAGCCTGGCTGGCGTCTCACACTACTCATGTCAGAGAACAATTCAGCGGGCTACACAGGAGCCATGGTCCACCCAGGAGCTTTCTTACAACCTCCTTCCCCTGTGCATTGCTTCCTTGATGCTTGTGGAGTAAATCAAATTAAAAGCAAACTTGAACCAAGTCCAGGTTGTCAATATCTCCCATTCTTGAACCTAGTCCAGCTTCCTAGTGCAGACATTAAGCATCTTATATGATGCCTTACATCCCTAAATTATCATATTTGCATCACACTTTTAAGAATATACATCTAAAATACATTCTGAAATAGTGTTTATGATTCTAATTAAGATTACATTAAGCCCAGTTTTTAGAGTTTTAAGCATTGTATATGGAGTTAACAATTAAAAAAATAAAACTCATGTATTTTTAATTGCTCTTATATTTTGATGCTCTGTGGCATCCACTGAATCAATGGCTTAAGTACTTCAGGGAAGTGGTGGCTTCTGCTACAATAATAAATTCATTGTTCACTTTGACAATCAAATTAGGCTTTCCATTTTGTTTTGTCTTCCAGGCAAAACAATAGTCTTGAATGCCGGGTTTTGTTAAGAAAAAAAAATTTTCAGAATTCCAAAGCTTCTTTCTAAATATAAGGAATCAATCCCGGCTGATTTTGAGCGTAGAGTTTTACTGTAAGCCATAAATAGAAGGAATTCTGGATACAATGGAAATGAGTTCCTGGGATACAGGAAGGCAGAAGAGAAAGCATTATGCTTTGCCTGGGAGGGGTTTGTGGGGGGTGAGACCAGTGGGAGGAAGCGGCCAAGAGCTGGAGGCTGCTTTGAGCGAAATCCCAAGGCAGAGGGAGGCGTCCAGGCGGACGGACCTGAGATGCTCCTTGTTGTCCACCCATGACACCTGCCTGTGTCCCACAGGAGTCCCAGGGGTGGGCCACAGAGGTGCTGAGACAGGGAGGGGGTGAGGTGGTCACCCAAAACAGGGACCTGGGAACCGGGAGCAATAGCACTTGTCTTGGGTACTGGGGGGCAGTCAGCTCAGTGGACAGAGACCAATGGGATGGGTCATTTAACTGGAGGCCAGAAGGGACCCAGAGGATGGCAGGTAGACCCAAAGCCCCTCACCCACTGCCACCCTGAGGCCACATTAACTTCTTTTATGGCACTCAGCTGCCCCCAGTCTAGTCCCTGGTGGAGTCACATAAGACAGTCTGTGCCAGGCTGGGGACCACAGTAGAAGGGATAGCTCCACAGCTGCAGGAGCCCTCACAAGACCCCAGGGACAGATTGGTCATAGGGGCTGCAGGGTTAGGCCAGGCCATTGTCTCGGGGAGGAGTTGGGAAAGGGCTTGAAAGCCCTCTGTTACTTCTGTGCCCTAATGTCCCCAAATCCTCTGGTCCCCTGGCCTCAGTGTTTCTTTTAACAAGCAAATGAAATGGCCCCAGCACCTTCCCAGCATCCAAGCACTGAGGAAAGTCAGGGCTCACCCAGCACTCCTGTGGGGAGAGGCGGGAGGTCCTTCTTCCATCCCCTCTCATTGGGTGCCCTGAAAGTCAGTATCACGAGGCTGTCAGTGGGAACAGACAGAACTGGCCAGGAAACAAACTTCACGGTCAATGTTAGATTTCCTGTTTCTAGAAAATACATTTGCCATTTCCAGCTACAGAGACTCCCTTCCCAGGCTGCCCACTGGCTGGCCCCCATCCTCCCTAGGGCTTTCTAGAAGAGACAGTGTGGGGTGACAGAGAGAGCTGGCTTTGCAGCCGGACAGGCAGGAGTTCAAATCCCAGGCTCCTGTCTCACTGGCTATGTGGCCCTGTGTGACCCTGGGATCTTTCCTTCCTGAGTCTCAATTCATCCATCTGTAAAATGGGAGTCCTGAGGCCCCATCCACAGGTTTGTGAGTGGTGGGATAACTGATATAAGGAACTTGCACGTTCTTAGTACAGAATCACTGCCATTGGTAAATGGCAGCAATTGCTGCTATTGGCTTCTGGCCCAATCCCTTTGGGGCACCTGTGCCAGGTGTCTGGGAGGACACTAATAAAGAGTGACTCAGCAGAGACAGCCATAGGATGGGTGGGAGGGAGCAAAGGAATGCTGGGGTCCCCCAAAGTAGCAGCACAGTTGGGAGCAGTGGCGGTGGGTGTGTAGCAGTGCTGGGCTGTGGCGAGTGGGTGGAGTGGAGAAGCAGTGCTGGGAAGCTGGCTGGGGCTGGGGTGACCTGGGGTCCTTGGGGAGGGAGTGGAGTGACAGGATGCCAGCTGGACCTATGCCATGGCAGTGTAGCCAACATGAGGGGCTGGTGCAGGAGCCGGCAGGAGTGGGGCCTGCAAGCTTCAGGCTTGTGCAGCCTACAGGGTCAGGGTGGAGTCAGGCCAGGGCCACATGGGCAGGCATAGGACTGGGGGAGGAGCTTATTCAATGGTGGACGTGGGTTTTTCTGGTGGGTGAACGAAGGGGTGCACAGAAGGCCTCCCTCTCAATGTCCCACTCTCCAATCCTTCCTCCTAAGAGATGGATCTGGGCCACGAACTCCTGCTCCAAAAGGCCAGTCCTCTAGCAGAGCCACGTCTGTGAAGAGACCCAAGAGCACCATTGACATTTCTCTATTCCAGGGGTTCTCATACTTTGGCGAGGGTGTGAGAAGTGCAATTGCTGGGCCTTACCCAGAGTCTCTGGGTCAGTAGATCTGCTGTGGGGCCTGAGAATTTGCATTTCTATTAAGTGCCCAAGAGATGTTTATGCTGCTGGTCAGGGACCACACTGGTCAGGGACTGAATAGGCATTGGTTCAGTATCACCTGGGACCCTTGCAGAGTGCTCTATGGCAAATATTTTAAAAAAGCACTTGCCACAGAGCAGGTTCCCCCACCCCATGTCACAGCAAATGCCACTCAAGACCAGAGAGGGTAAGTAACCTACCCAAGGTCATTCAGCTGAATGGTGGCATAGTTATCATTTGTAGTTAGGTCTCCTGGCTCCAAGTTTCCACCCCTTCACCATGATAATGACCATCGTTGTCGTCATCATCATCATCATCATCATTGTCATCATCATCACCACAGGCACTGTGAGCTCCCTGTGGGCTGTTTTGCAGCTTTGCCCCTGCCCAGGACCAGGGACCAGCCGGAGCTTAATAATTGTCAGCTGAGTGGAATCCCTTCGTGGGGCAAGTCAGTGAGAAAGACTTTCTCAGGCTGCAATTGATGACCCCTTGGCTGAGGTCCCCACTGTGAGCTGGGCAGGTTGGCCAGGGAATAAGGAGGAGGAGACTGCTTACTTAGCATCAGTCGAGGTGGAGGGACCATGGGCCAAGGTGAGGTTCAGAGGTGACAGAAGGGAGGCGGAACTGCACCCTGGTCATGTTACCTTCTTGAAACCCGCTGGGAGCTGCGAAGGCAATTGTCACTCTCCAGTCTGGCTTTGAGTGACGCGCAGCTCCCAGGCCTCCTGTCCTGTCTGCCCACTAGGCTGTTGTTGCCTGGGGGTACCAGACCAGAGCTGAGGGTTCTGAGAAGGAAATGCAATTTGCTGTTGGTGTACCGGGCCTTCTTCTGTGCTACCATGTGCTGCTCAGTGGACTGAAGCCTTTGCTCATTAGCAGGGCCTCATCCCGGGCCAGTTCATCCTGGGCCTCTGGAGGGGCTGGGGAAATGCCTGGGCCCACCTGGGCCTGCTCTTGCCTCCCTGGGACCTTGCCTGCTGTGCAAAGGAAAAGGAGTGGGAGGAAGGAGGGCCCAGGGGGAGTCAACGGGAGCAGCCGGGGCTGCAGGTGTTTGGAAGTCCCCTGGCCCACCCACACTTTTAGTCTAGCCAGGGGCCCCTGTCCTGACTGAATGAGCCCCTTCTCAGAAGAACCACAGGTGGCCAGGCCCAGTGGTTCATGCCTGTTAATACCAGCACTTTGGGAGGCCAAGGTGGGAGAGTTGCTTGAGACTAGGAGTTCAAGACCAGCCTAGGCGGCACAGTGAGACTCCGTCTTTACAAATAATAATAATAATAATGATAATAATTAGCCAGATGTGGTGGTGTGTGCCTGTAGTCCCAGCTACTTAGGAGCCTAAATTGGGAGGATCGCTTGAGCCCAGGAGGTTGAGGCTGCAGTGAGCCATGATCACACCACTGCACTCCAGCCTAGGCAACAGAGAGGGAGACCCTGTCCCCAAATAAATAAATAAATAAATAAATAAATAAATAAATAAAATAAAATAAAATAAATAAAATAAAGATAGAAAGGAAAAGAAAAAGAAGAACCACAGGCCTTCCTAGAGCAGAGATAGGGCCCGGGGTTAAAACTTGGAACTTTGGAGCCAGACAGCTTCGGGCCTCATTTGCTCTCTCATGCCTTCAAGTTGTGATTTAACTTCTCTGGGTCTCAGTTTCAGCATCTGCAAAAGGGCTGTTACAAATATTCCCTGAAAGCATCTTCCTGGAGACAGAGGTCTGAGTTTGGGCCTGCCATGCAGCTCCACAGAGTCTGCTCGGCATTTTCTGCCAGCAGAGCCAGCCCTGCTGGTCCCAGGAGCAAGTGGGGTAGAGTCTGAGATCCTCTTCTTCTGCCGAGTGTTGGGGCTCTGGGGCTCTGGGGCTGTGTCCTGGGCCCTCCTCTCTTCACCTGTACACAGGATCCAAGGTCAGCTGCTCCACTCAATGGCTTCACAGTACCCCCTGCCCCAGCACTGACGGTCCCTGCACCCACCCACGTGATCCAGCCTTGTCTGGACATCTCCACTTGGATGTCCCAGAGACACCTAGGTCGTTTAGTGTCCCGAGGCGGGAACACCATCATCCTCACCACTACCCCCACTCCCGTCCTGTGCTGTCATCTCGGGGAATGGCCTGGCATCCAGCCTCATCCTGCCTCTGCCCTCTCCCACATTAAGCTTATTGAGTGTAGCTCACCTGGAAATGTGGAGATGGGAAATACGGTGGGGACTGTTCAGGTGTGGTCGTGGCTGAGACAGCACTGCCCCTGGAGCAGCCTGCCTGGACTGGAGTTGGCACCAATGTAGGCCCCAGAGGATGCCACCGGCTCCCTCTCCGCTCCCAGCAGTTCTCCCAACTCCATGCTTCTGGAACCCAAGGCACCTTGGGGGTGCACTCCCTCACCATTGTCCCCTTTTCTGACTTTCTATCTGGGCCTCTTGTAGGTTGACAAGCAAGTGCCCCTTGTTTGGGAGAGAAACCTCCATCCACTGCAGAGAGAAACTGCAGGGACTGCCTCTCATCCACCCCGTCCCTGGGCTCCTGGTAAACATGCTGGCAGGCAGGGATTTCCCATGATGGAATTTCGCAATTGCCGTCTCATCCTTTTGGATGTATTCATTCCGGAAACATCCTCCCGGGGGCCCTCTGTCTAGGCCCTGGAAATGATTCAGACCCAGGCTCTGCCCTGGCCTCTTTCGTTGCTTAAAATATTCCAGTGGCTTCTCTTCCTTCCTCAGTTCCCATTTCAGCTCCCGGAGGAGGGTGACCCTTCACCCAGGCCTGTCACTGGCTTTGCTGGTGGGCTCACCCCTAGGTTTTCGGTTTCGGCCTCTGGCCCCAGTGTCTCATCAGGGCCCCTGTCCTCCCCTCTCCTCTGTGTGGCCTCCACAGCCAGCGGCTGCTGATGGCCCCAGCTCCCAGCGAGTGTCCTTGTTTTATCTCGCCTGTGAATGTGCCTCTTCAGAGCATGTCACTGGGGCAGCCCAGTCAGGCCCTATGTTGGAGGCAAAATGGGCAGGGCCTTTGAACCGTGACTTGGGGCATCTCTGGGTTGCTCTGAGCCTGCACCCACCTCTGTCTCCATCTACAGACTCAGGAACCACAGTCCAGAGTTTGCAAACTGAGGCCCCTTGAGCACACTTGAGAATACCCCACCCCAACCCTGCTGTCCACTGCCCCCTCCCCCAGCACACACAGCCCGCAGCAGCTAAAAGAAGTTACTCTTCCTTTTAAAAGTAAAAATCTCCCCCCAGAGAGGCTTGTAAGTGACACAAAGGCATCCTTAGAAAAGGCTTTCAGGCATTTGAGGCTTCCATATTTAAAGCAAATTCACAGAAGGTTGAGGTTGGTGAGGGGAGGCTGGGCCCCTTGTTTCCAAGAGCAGAGGGCTGCCCTGAGCACCTGGGAAGAGTGCACAGGAGGTTGGAGGAGAGATGGTGAGGACAACCCGGCAGCCATGGACCTTTATGAAGAGCGGACTCTCTAGCACTCCAGCTGGAGCTCGGCGTCTCTGCCACCGGCCTCCTCCCCGCTTGCCTCGGTCCCCCCTCACTCCCACCCCACCTTGCTGCCTCATGGGTCCATTTCCTGCTGCCCCCTGTGCCACCTGGCTTTGAGCCATCATCTGGAAGCATCCTGCATCCTTCTCTGAGCATCTCACACATTCCCAGACCCAAGGAGGGCATCGGACTGGCCCCACCAGGTGCTGGGTGTCCGCCGAGCCTCTGATCTACCCCTTCACCAGCACACAGGGTGGCCTCTGCGGGACCTCCCCACATCTGCCCCTTCTGTCTGTACTGTAGGGTCTGCAGGAAGCCTTTCATCTGAGGGCTTCCTTTGAACTTCACCAGCAGTTCTCACAGAGGCCGCATAAGCCAAACCTTGGTAATCATTCGAGAGCCAGAGGCCCCTGCCCTGTTTTTGGTGTCTGTGTGACCATGGCAAGTCACCACCCTCTCTGAGTCTTGATTTTTGCATCCACCACAAGGGCTCACATCAGACCTCCTCCATCAGGCTCTTCTGAGGATCAACGGAGCTATGACGGCATGTTCAGCACCCTGCCCCAAGGACAAACTCTCTCCTTATTCGCCTCGTTCTGCTCTGGGTCAGAGGAATGGCCCAAATGACCTCGGAGCTCTGTGGCGCCATCGCCTCTTGCAGCCTTCCCTGGAGAGCTGGCTCTCAAGCGAGCATACCGGGCTGGAAGGTGGAAAGAATTTTAAGCACAAGGAGCCGAGGCCTGCGCTTGAGCAAATGTCTTCCTCAGCCTACATTTTCTTCCAAACACCCCAAGCGACTATGGAAACCCAACCTGTGGAGAGTAAAGGGGTTTCAGAAGGGTTTTGTGTGTTTTTCTCCCTGTTGTCTTTGGAGCGCTGCTTCGTGCATCTCCAGGAGAGTTGATAACTGAATCAATAGCTGTTTTGCTCTAATTTATTGAGCTCTATTGCCTAAACCTAATTAGCATGTTTCTGAGCCATGAAGTGCTCTAAGTCCTGCACTTAGACGGGGAGTCGATCCTGCAGCTGCCCTGGGCCGAGCGAATGTCAGGGAAAGGGATGGGGGTGGGGGCATCATTCCAGTAAAAGTCAGAGCCAGACAGGAAGACACAGCCCAGGAGAGCAACATCCTGGTGCTTTCGCCACCCCGGGCCCCAGCCCTCAAGGTGGGGACCTTTCACCCCAAGTCCTGGCCCTCAAAATGGGAGACCATAGGGGTCTATGTTGGAGAGCTAGTCCCACTGCTTAGCAGCTGGGTGCTTGACTTTCTCTAAGTCTTTGTTTCCTTGGCTGGAATGAGGGTCTGGTGATGACACCATAGCAAGGGGTGGGGAAAGCATTCCTTAAGAAGCCCCCACCAAGCCCACACCTTAGGCTTGTCTGATTGTGAAGAGGGGGCCCTCTGGGTCCAGCATAGGGTCCAAGTGACCTCGCGGGAAGGTTGGTGGCTGGAGGAAGGGGAGGCCGAGTGACGACTGGTCAGTCAGATCCTAGTGGTGGCTGGGCCAGGGGACTTCTAAGGACAGAGGTGTTGAATGGTCCGATGTTTGTGTCTTACTGTGCTGTGCTGGATGTCACTTTCCACACCTGCTTTGAAAGTCTGCTCCCCACACAGTGAAGATATTTGGAGTGGGAAAGAATCGCAATGTCCAGTCCTACAGGTCAGGCCAGTGTGGACGAGAGAGTGTACTCACAGGAAGCAGAGGGCAACACACAGCAGGGGAGTCCCGGGAAGCAGACACTCGGAGCTAAAGATAACGCAGAGGAACAAGCTGGCCCTGCAATAGGGGGCTGTGCTAGGGCCAAAGTCAGGGTGATGTCAGCAGGCTGCTTTAAAAAAAAATAATTGAGCCGGGCTAAGTGGCTCACACCTGTAATCCCAGCACTTAGGGAGGATAAGGTGGGAGGATGACTTGAGGCCAGCAGTTCAAGACCAATCTGGGCAACATAGTGAGACTGCCCCCAACTCTACAAAAATAAAAGAATTAGCCGGGCTCCTATAGTCCCAGCTACTCAAGAAGCTGAGACAGGAGGTTCACTTGAGCCCAGGAGTTCGAGGTTGCAGTGAGCCATGATTGCACCACTGCACTCCAGCCTGGGTAACAGAGTGAGACCCTGTCTCAGAATAAATAAATAAATTGAGACATAATTTACATAACATAAAATTTACCATTTTAAAGTGTACAAGTCAGTGGGTTTTGGATATTCACTGTGTTGTACAACCATCACCATTGTCTAATTCAGAACATTTTCATCACCCCAAAGAGAAACCCTGTACCTATTAGCAATTGCTCCTATTCCCCCTCCCCGCAGCCCCTGGCAAGCACGAATCTGCTTTCTGTCTCTCTGGATTTGCCTACTCCGGGCATTTCATATAAATGGAATCAAACAGTATGTGGTCTTTTGCATCTGGCTTCTTTCACTTAGCGTAATGTTTTCAAGGTTCATTCAGGTCGTAGCACATATCAGTACTCTATTCTTTTTTATGGCTGAATAGTGTTCTACTGTATGGAGAGAGCACATTTAATCCATTCACCCGTGGATGGATGCTTGGGTTGTTTCTAC
This sequence comes from Pongo abelii, assembly GCF_028885655.2. NCBI lineage: Eukaryota > Metazoa > Chordata > Mammalia > Primates > Hominidae > Pongo > Pongo abelii. The sequence continues at coordinate 123,816,224 of NC_071993.2, read as the reverse complement.
CTTTTGGTTGTTGTGAACAGTGCTGCTGCGAACACTTGTGTCCAAGTTACTGTGTAAACTTAGATTTTTGGTTCTCTTGGATATATACCTAGGAGTGGAGTTGGGGGGCCATTTGATAATTCTATGTTTAACTTTTTGAGGAACTGCCAAACTTTTTAAGGCTGTTTTTGTAGCCCTGCCTCTGAGATACTGGAGGTACAAGTGATTAGAAGAGGTAGTTACTCCCTTTTGAAAGAGGGTGCAATTAGGGAACATGGTGCCGAGAGAGAGAGTTCGCAGAGCCCTTGGTAAATTAGCCCAGACGGCATCATGCCGTCATGAAGCCACACACGGCATCAGAAGCAAAGGGGTCTCTTGCCTGGGATTTTGGTTAAAGCCCCCTTGTGGCCTGGACTTCTGAGTCTGGGTTCTGAGCCAAAGAGGCCTAAAGCACTGGTGATGGTGCAGAGTTAACCAACAACCTCCCCTCCCTTGTTTTGGATTTCTGTGGACAAATTAAAAACTCACTATGCCCCACCCCAGGCTGTTTGCAGCAGGAATGTGGGGCTGGCCTTGCTGGCTGAGGCTAGTGGGAGCAGAGAAGGGAGGGGCCTGGAGATAATGTTGGGGAGGCTCCCCAGGCCCCAGGGCCAAGCCTCCACCCAGCAGCTGGGGTGGATGACCCTCTCCTGTCTGCCCTACCTTAGCTCTGCAGGGACAGGGCTGCTTGTCTGCACCACCACTGGTGGAGGAGGGGTGCAGGATGGGAGGAAGGGGGATGAACACAGTGCCTGAGCCAAGGAGAACAGATCAGTGGATCAGCCTTCTTCCAGGCAGCCCTCTGGCGTCTTCCATTCTCTATGGCCCAGGCTCTTATCCTCTGATTGCCTCTTTGCTGCCTCTTTTCAGGACCTCGTTCCCCAGGGCCACTGTTTCCTCCAGGCCAATGAGGAGAGGAGACACTGTGAAGCAGACTCATCAGGAACCTGCTAGAACCAGATCAGCTGTCCCCGCTCCAGCCCCCAGAGGCCTGCAGCCCTCCACTCCCCACCCTAGCCCATCTCAGGGTCATGAACTGTGGGGGCAGACCCCAGCAGACGTTCCCTCCTCAGTTCCCTGGGGACTGTGTCTCCACTTCCCCACCACGATGGGCTTGGCTGTCAGCCTGATGGATCTTTCTGGGGTCGACTGGTGGATGCAAACCCAGCAGTTCCCTGGGGGCCCTACAGGTGCCAGTGTGAGCTTTTTCGTTTTAAGTTCCTAGCATTTTATTTAAAGGAAATCTCTCAACAAAATTGTTAGTTATTAAATGACAAGACCAGAGTAGGTGAGAGATTATTTGAACCAAAGATGCGTGAATGGCACTCCTTACTCCTGGCAAGAGTGAGTTTGAAGAGAAACATGATTAAAAGAATGGGATTCCCATGAGCCATGCCAAGCTGATTGAATTGTGGGGAGGAAATGACAATCTGGGTTAATTTTTAATGTCATTTCCAGGCAGTTAAAACCACTGAGGGAGCAATGAACTTTCTTCTGAATGCCTCCAAGAAGGGGACCAGGCAATCTCCGTGAGGGCTGTGGGGCAGCTTTGTCTGAAGATGCAGATGGGCAGAAGTGTCCCTTTTTTTACAAGACATTAAGTTGGAGGTGGGAGCTGGGTAGGGGCATCCAGAGGAGCTTTTGAAAAGGAGTAAAGTCCTCCAGGAGCACATTTTGGCTCCTCTCCAAGCCAGTAGCCACTTTGCTCCCAGGTAGGGCGACCACCTGTCCCTGTTGGCCCAGGACTGAGGGAGTTCTTGGGTTACAAGAATTTCAGTTTTCAACCAGGACAGTCCTGGACAAACCGGGATGAATTGGTCATCCTAACCAGCAGCCTAGGACCCAGGACTTTCAGTGTCCAAAGTGAAAAAGTCTCAGGCAAAACTGGATGAGTTGTTCATGCCCCAGTGTCAGGGAGGCTACTCATGATCACACTTGGCACTGAGGGTGGACAAGGGAGGAGAGGAGGCAGAGGAGGTGGAGAGCAGGAAAGGTGGGAAGGTGCATGTGGCTGAATGGTGAGAGGGAGTGCGTGCCGTCAAACAGGACCTGGTTGCATGAAGGATGGCCCATCTGTGCATTGGAGCCACAAGCAGCTGCGGAGAGGAATGCAGCAGTTCCACAGCTATGAAGCAATGTCCAAGTACCAGGTTGCAAGGAGGAAAAACCAAGGTGCAGAACAGCATATGGTGTGTTCCTGTTGGGCAAAAAATGGAAAGAATATGTATGTCTGTGCTTGTCTATGCTAAGGCAAGACTGGGAACACTGGGAAGAACTGAGAGGCATTTCATTGTAAACCCTCCCTAGGGGGCGCCATCACCACCCTCGAGAACAACAGGCTACAGCAGGTTTCTCAGCATCTAACTGGTGTGTCCTTCCCCACACATATGTCTTCTTTCCTTCAACTTTTAATCCTGAAAGTTCTCAAACCTACAGAGAAATTATAAGAATAGTGCAGTCAACACTCATGTACCTCTAAAAATCTTCCTTTCTGCCCTCTTTCTCTTTCTGTAAATATCTTTTATTTTTAATATGATTATGGACTCCTAGGTCTATTTTAAAAATTCAGTTTATTGTAATAAATTACTACCATTATTCCTTTTCCCCCACCATGGTCCCGGATTTGGCCGGTGGGAGCTCCTTCTTGCTGGCCTCTCTATGTTTTTAGTATTGCCTCCTTGGTCTTTCAGCACTTCTGCCACTGTATGATGTTTCAGGTTTTATTTTATTTATTTAATTAAAAATTTTTTTTTGATGTTTCAGGTTTAACTACCCCAGTCCTGGAATCAGCTATATCACCAAGGAGCCCATGTGCTTTTGGGTGGGGAATGGTATTTAGAAACCAAAACCTGGGCACTAGGTGTGCTCATTGTCACTGGAGTGTCATTGTTTCTAGGTCTTTCCAGAGAACAGAACTAAGCTGTCCTCAAAACCATGAGTACATACAGATGTGTCCAGTAGCATGCATTTACCTCACCTTTCCCCATTCTATGTTTGCATCTCTCCTCTCCAAAGTCAAAACACTGGTCCCCACATCACATCTTTACTCATTTATTCAATCCTTCACTACACAAAAAAATAGTTTCAGAATTACAGCACCAATACTTCTATCTCCAACAAGCCTGCTAAATTAAGTTCAAGATTTCTTTGTGTTCTTTTTATCATTAGAAAATGTTTATTAAAGATACTAGAAAATGTTTATTAAAGATACACAGTTAGAGTACTACATCCAAAATTACTTGAATTAATGATTTTTTTGTGTGGCTATATTGTATCTCTGCTACTCATATGATGGATAGTAAGGTTTATTTGTTTCTATTTATGCCAAATATAGGGTTTGCTCTTTAAAAACTCTTTGGATTTAAATTGATTTTCGGGTATATAAAGCACTCCAAGTCAAAACTGTATAAAAAGGTGTACAAACTATAAAAAGACATCATAAGATGTCTCACCATCATCCCCATCCCTTTCACTCTGCCCCCTCCATTTTGTTAGTTTCTAGTGTGTGGCTGTTGTGTTTGTTTTTGCAAAACTAAACATAAATATATATGTGTATTTCCCCACTCCTTTTTAACACAAAACGTAGAATACTGTCTTTATGTAGTCTTTTGTATTTTGCTTGTTTTTCTTAATATGTCCTAGAAATTGCTTCATGTCTATTGATAGGGCTTTTCTTCATTCATTTCTATGACTGCATAGAATTTCATTGAGTGAATCTACCATATTGTATTTTCAACTTGTCTATGAATGATCATTTGTGTTGTTTCCACTATTTTGCAATCACAATTCATCCTATGATAATAACCTTTTGCATCGTTGGTTTGTATTCGTAGGTAGATTCCTAGATGTGGGGTTGCTGGATCAAAGTATAAATCTATAATACATGCAGCTATGGCTTCCATAAGAGTAGTGCCAGTGGAAAGGCTTTTTCCATAGTGAGTTAGAAGGAAATTCACCACTGCCTTGGGAGCCGTAATAGAGGGTCCCATGAGGAGGACTGGGAGGTCCCATGAGACTCAGCCCTGGCACTGCATAAATCCTGACATTAACTCATTTGTAGCCTCCAGTCATAGACTTCCTGGAACACCCCACCAAAGGATGCAGGGAAGTGAGAGAGGCTCATTGCCGCCCGCCCCCCCCACCCCCCATAACGCCATGGTCCTATCAGCATCTACATTTTACTCGTGCTTTTTCTTTCTCCACAAAAGCCTGCTGTGCCCCAGCTTCCAGCCAGTGGCTTTCATAATTTATGATTATTTTGGACAAAAATAAAGCTTCAGTCTATGCTGTCCTTAAATTTGACTTTCTTAGAAACCTCAGATGATCTTTTCCAATTCGGTTGAATCTCATAACCCAAAAAAACCTCCTAGTCCAGAGCACATTTTGTTCATGAGGGAGAGAAAAATGACCCCTTTGTGTCTGCCTGGAGATGGCCCCAAGTTGGGACTGGAGCCAGCTATGTCTTTGCCCAGGGCCAAGGCCTCAAATAGAGGGTCCCCTGGCCCACCCTGCTAGGGGCAGTTCCACCCAGATTCTGGGAAGCTGGGGCCCTGCCCTGTATGCATGGAGAGACTGGATCATATCACACTATACAAACAGAAACGATGTATGCAGAGGAAAGAGGTCTGTAGAGGCTACTATCAGAATGTGAGCAGTAGTATCTGGGGGTAGGGGTTTTTCACAGGAGATTTTTCTTTACATTTCTTGTCAGTTATTATTGCTTGAAAATGATCGTGTTTCACTGGTGTCATTTGAAAACATTTTATTTTAAAATATTAGCTAAAAGATCATTTGGCTTCTCCTAGCCCACATGTACATTGAGATAGAAAAAGCCAGATCCATTCAGAAGCAGCAAGTTTCCACCATGCCTGAGTTCAAGTTGAATACTAAGTTGGGCCGCCTCCTACCAACACCAGGGTATATCTTTTCGTACCCTGTCAGCTCTGTCACCATCAGCAACAAAACTTCTTTATGCATTTACCATGTGTCTGGAGCTGTGCTAGAGGTGACCATGATGTAGCTACTGTCCTTAAAATGGTGGCAGCTGAGTATCAGGTACAGACATACCCAAGTCATTGCTGAGTGTAAAGAGAGAACTGCCCTAGAGGAGGAAAAGAGAGTTTTGTTGAATGTAAGGATGAGGGCAAATGATTACCAGGGAAGGCTTCCCAGAGGAGGGATGCCCTACCGAATTTTGAAAGAGTAAGAGTAAGGCCAGGCATGATGGCTCATACCTGTAATCCCAGCACTCTGGGATGCTAAGGCAGGTGGATCATTTGAGCTCAAGACCAGCCTGGCCAACATGGCGAAACTCTGTCTCTACTAAAAATACAAAAATTAGCCAGGCATAGTGGCATGTGCCTGTAGTCCCAGCTAGTGGGGAGACTGAGGCAGAAGAATCGCTTGAACCCAGGAGGTGGAGGTTGCAGTGAGCCGAGATTGTGCCACTGCACTCCAGCCTGGGTGACAGAGCGAAACTCTATCTCAAAAAAATAAAAAAAGAAAGAGTAAGAGGAGTTTCTAAGGTGAGAAAGAGGACCAGGGTGGGTTTTCCAGGCAGTGTGGAGATGCAGGCATGTGAGATGCAGAGGATGTGGAGTAGGAGGGGTCATGGGCCATGCTGGACCTAGAGCGTGGCCATTGTGACTTCATCCTGTAAGGGATGAGGAGGAAGTCAAGATTTAAAATAGAGGCAAGCCATGATCAGGTATGTATTTTACAAAAAAAAGAAAAACATACACACCTTTGCAGCAGGGTAGAAATGGATTAGGGGCGAGGGATTGGGACCAGAGGCAGGGAGACGAACTGACAGTCATCCAGGTGGGAAGTGACAAGGTCTTCATCTGAGGAGGTGCCCACAGGGCTGATGAGGAGCCATTTTGGAAGTCTGTATGGTCTGGTGACCACCAGGATAGGAGAGTGAGGCAGGGGACAGGCCAGGCGGCTTATGCTATGCCAAAGGTCTGTGAGGACAAGGGCCATGCTGTATTTGGAGCCTAGCACAGTGCCTGGCATGTGAAAGGAACTCAGTGAATATTGGTATATAAGCTGCAAAAAACTGGGCTGTCATTCAGGCCAGCCTTAGCACAATGTTGCATTCAAAGACCAGCACAACATCCAAAAATAATTGAAAGCAAATTAAAACTTTCCTGTAGTCTCTCAAGAAAATATAAAGGGGAACATTCTTAACATCCAGCAAAACCTGAAAAATCCTTTTTTTTGTTATCGCTGCCTGCTTCTCCCTCCCCACCTCTCATTTTCTCATATTCCTGATAGCCACCTCTAGCATCTGTCTCCTCTCTAGGCTTGTGAACTTTCTTCTTAGGGTCTGTTCTGTTTTTCCTTCCACCTTCACCTTTTAGATCAAGGATTTTGTTTTGTTTTGTTTTGTTTTTGTTTTGAAACAGTCTGGCTGTGTCACCCAGGCTTGAGTCCAGTGGTACGATCTCTGCTCAAGGTAAGCTCTGCCTTCTGGGCTCAAGCTATCCTCCAGCCAGACGTGCACTACCATGCTTGGCTAATTTCTTGGGGTTTTTATTTACTTATTTATTTATTTATTTATTTATTTTTAGACGAGTTCTTCACTATGTAGATGAGTTCCTCACTAGTTAGCCTGGCTAATTGTTGTTGTTGTTGTTGTTTTTTTGAGATGGAGTCTCTTGCTATGTTGCCCAGGTGGGAGTGCAGTGGTGTGATCTCGGCTCACTGCAACCTTCGTCTCCCAGATTCAAGTGATTCTCCTGCTTCAGCCTCCCAAGTAGCTGGGACTACAGGTGTGCGCCCGGCTAATTTTTGTATTTTTAGTAGAGATGGTGTTTCACCATGTTGCCCAGTCTGGCCTCGAACTCCTAACCTCAAGTAATCCACCTGCCTCGGCCTCCCAAAGTGCTGGGATTACACGCATGAGCCATCGCTCCCAGCCTAATTTTTGTATTTTTAGTAGAGACAGAGTTTCACCATGTTGCCTGTCTCATCTCGAACTTCCAGGCTGAAGTGATTCGCCCACCTCTGCCTCCCAAAGTGCTAAATTACAGGCAGGAGCCACCAGGCCCAGCTTAGATCAAGGATGTTTTTAAAAATTTATTTATTTTACTTTTTTCTTTTTTTTTTAACTTCTATGAGAATTATAGTTCTTTTCCCCACGTACATCTAGCTAGCCTCTGGCTTCTCTAGTTGAACGCATATTTGCATGTATTTTATCCTTTATCTCCATTGTTATCCTAGAAACCCAAACACCAAGAAAAAGCAGGGAGAGGGGACGACTGCCTACACTTATACTTTAATACCATTTGTTTTGTTATGTGAATAAATAAGCTAATGTTTCCAGCAGATATTGGGAATATCCATCCCTTGCACTTTGTGGCATTAACAGAGTAGAAAGTACTTTCACAAATATCATTCTGTGTAATTACGCAAAAACCCTGGGTGATGCTATTAGTGTTCTCATTTTTTTAAAAAAAAAAAAAGAAAACTGAGGTGCTGAGAAGTGATGTGATTTGGAATTTGATAATTCATTGAGCAAGTACATGGGGACTTGTGGCTTATGACGAGGACCCCCGACTTCAGTGGGATTGTCTTGAGTTTGAGGGCACATTGATGTGTTTTCTTTCCAGTCCTGCTGGGAGCAAGGAGATTCCAGGGACTGACTGATCAGAGGTGTGGAGTGACTTATTTAAGGTCACACAGCTAGTCAGAGGATTGCTATGAATCCAGTTTCTGACTCTTGATCCTGGGTTCTAAACTCCAGGGCTCTGTGCACTGTTCTTAGGCTGCTACCAGCCTGGGAGAGTGAAACAGAGAGTTGTCGGTGCCCTTGAATCTGATGGGCTGGTTAGAGTTCTTTGGCTGCAAGTAATAGAGACTGAGTCGGGCTATTGAAGCTATAAGAAAGAATGTACTAGAAAGATATGGGGCAGCTCATATAATTACCAAAGAAGCTGATTAACTATGACTTGAAGAGGACAGGTTCCTGGGCAGAGGGCCTCAAGGAAGAGCTCATTCCTCAGAGCAAAAATAGGTGCTGCTTTGGCAGAAGGAGAATGAGTGGATCCTGGGTAAGCACTGTATTAGTCTGTTTTCATGCTGCTGATAAAGATATACCCAAGACTGGGCAATTTACAAAAGAAAGAGGTTTAATGGGCTCATATTCCATGTGGCTGGGGAGGCCTCACACTCATGGTGGAAGGTGAAAGGCACATCTCACATGGCGGCAGACAAGAGAACAGAACTTGTTCAGGGAAACTCCTCTTTATTAAACCATCAGATCTCATGAGACTTATTCACTATCACGAGAATAACATGGGAAAGACCCAGCCCCATAATTCAATTACCTCCCACCAGGTCCCTCCCACAACATGTGGGAATTGTGGGAGCTAAAATTTAAGATGAGATTTGGGTGGGGACACAGCCAAACCATATCAAGCACAAACTACTGAACTCCACCTGAGGAGATGTCTTCTATCCCTCTGCAACCCCAGTACTGAATGCTGTCAAAGGCACTGTCATTTACTCAACATCCATTTCCCCCTTATTCCCTGATGGAAGAGCCCTGAATTTGTTCATCCTCATGGAAGGTGACCCTGTTCCCAGCTCAGAGGTAAGCCCAGATCCACTTAAACCAATTAAGGTAACTCCATTGTCCTTGCCTGTCAGTCATTGGTTTAGACTTCAGAGTGGTCATGAGATCTAGTTCTGTCCAATAAGAAGTGAGGAGAGGTTGGCTGAGGGGATTCTGGGAAGAAAGACCCACAAGAAGACATATTAACATCTTCTTCCTCTGGACACTGAATGGCTCCAAAGCACACAGGGAGGGGCAGCTGCCATTTTGCTGACCTCCTGAGGTCAAGCTAACAGTGAAACTGGGCAGAGCCACGGAGATGGAGACAGAACTACCTCTGAAATGACTTGTTATTGAGTTAGGACTTTTGATTATTTGCAGCTGGATATACCTTAATGGATACAGAAACTTTCTTGGATAGAAGGGCAGATTTATTCTGCATTACTCCAGAGGGTGAAATTAAGATCAAAGAGAAAACAACTATGAGAGGAAGAACTGGCTGACATCTCTCTGAGGCGAGGGAATGTGCTGTTTCTTCAGGTCCTGAGTTCCCATCAAAAGAAAATCTGAAACAAGCTGGCTGTCTGGGGTGCAGCAGAAGGGGTTTCTGCATCAACATCACCTTTAAAGTTCCTTCTGACCTTGAACTTCCAGGATTCTGTTGTCAGGAACCAGGATCTAGAATTAGCCGAGGCCTGCCTTCACCCCAGAGCATTCCACAGGATCAGGCTTTTCTATTTTCTACTCATCTGAGTCCACACTCTTTATTTCCTTGGTTTTAAATTCAGTTTCTCTGATTCTTCAAAAAACCTGAGCAAGCTCTGTGTGTTGCTATCTGTTCTTAGAGTCTTTGAGAAACATTTGATAAATATATATATTATTTCTTTTTCTCTCACTTCCTCTCTTTCCCTCTCTCTAAAACGCACACACAATCACACATGTATGCACATGCACACAAACACAAATGATCCACAGGCAGAGATTCTAACTGGAAAACAGGAACCATCTCCCCCGGCCTCATATTCCTGTAACCCACGACTTCCCTGTATCATGGAGCCGTCCAGTAAGATGAGCTCTGGACTTGAAGTGGTAAGTGATGTGGGTGTGAATTCCAGCCATGCCACCTCCTGGCCGGGTGGTCCTGGGCAACTCATTTGCTTTCTGGACCTCAGCTCAGAGTTCACCTAGTGAATTAGCCTCCCAGAGCTTGGCACATAGTAGGTGATTCATAAACAGCAATCAGAAGTCACAGGGCAATGCCCAGAGGAGGCCTGGACATGGGCGGATTCAAAGGGGAATGAGTGTGGGGCAAGGGTGAGCAGAGCTAGCGATGCTTCTCAGAAGGCAGGACATGGGTCTGAAAGAGACTGAAAACCACGTATCAAGGTACCTTTGCTGAACACTGTTAGGCACCTAGCATTAAGACATCCTTTCCAACCTTGTCCTCTGCTTCTAAACCACCTATCCCACTTCTGTTGAGTGGATTTTAAATAATCATTTATTGATCCTCTTCTTATTATAAAAGAAAAACATGTTACTTATTGAAAATGTTGTGGAGGTGGAGGAGTGGGAAGAAAAAAATAAGTCACTTGTCATCTTACTATGCAGAGGCTACTCCTATTGATATGTTAGTGCATTGCTTTCCAGTCTTTTAAATGGACATATTTTATATGCACATATTTCGTAGGTAGAGAATTAGATAGATGAGATTTGTATTTATCTGGATGTGGCCATGCTAATAGATCGCTCAGTCTCTAATCAATAGCAGCTGACAATCCTTGGCTCTTTGGTGTTATCACTGTCCCTGCACATGTATGAACTCCTTTAATCTTCATCACATCCCTATGAAGTAGGTACAGTTATTATTCCCATTTTACAGGTGACCAAACCAAGGTACCAAGCAGTGCCCAAAGTCACAGAGCAAGAAATCAAACCCAAGCTGGTACTCTTAACCCTGACCTCCGCTTCCTCTCGTTCTTCCTGGTTTCAGCCTGAAAGACATTGTCTCCAGGTGATTTTGCATTTGGCCAACCTCCTGCCATGTGTGGATGATGACTGTAACTCTGGAGCGCCTCCCTCTCACTCTTTGCTGTTGAAGGGGAGGGCATTTGGAGGGAAGTCAGGTGGCCTCGGGAGAGGGGCTTGGTTGTCTACACGGGTGCACTCAGCGTCGCCCTACGTGGACAGTTTCTGGTGTCTGGATTTGATCATCAGCCCTGTCACTTGGACCTGGAGGGGTCAGCCCATGTGAGAGCTTCTTCTCCCTGGGAGACTCATGCTGTTAACCCAGCTCCTGGGACACAGGCAAAATCTATACCACTAATGTGCCAATTCACAGAGAGTACTCCAGGAATCCTGGGGGCCTCCTCCCATTTGCAGATCATCCCCCATTTCCCCCAGCTAAGCCTACTGTGGCAGAGGCGGCTTGGTTACCAGTCTGAGCACCAGAGTGGTCAGAGTTCCAGGTCTCAAACTTTTTTGCTGACCATCCTTAAACAAGTTATTGAACCTTTCCTGTGCCTCCGTTTCCTAGCCTTTAACGTGAATATAATACTATTACCTGTCTGTAGGGTTGTTGGAAGATTAAGTGAATTAAACATAATCCACAATGAGTTACATACACCGTGGAGAAGGCCTAGAAGGATGCCTGGCATCTAGTAAGCGCTCAATATTAGCTTTTGATACTGATGCAACTTTACACCTGGACTGGCCCACACTCAATTCATTGGAAGTTGTATTCTCCTGTTTTCCATCTCCCATTGAAGATCATCAACTGTGTTTTCCCACCTTTGTATTTATCCTTGTGGTCTAATACATAACAGACCCTTAATCCATGCTTGTTTTAGTGCACAAATGAGTGAATGAATGAATGAACTCCCACTATGTAGATCTATAAACCTTTCAAAACGGTTTGCAAAGTCTGAGCACTTATCAGATTCTCAAAAGAGCACAAGATTCAGAACAGGCTGAGAGGTGGCTGCAGGCCTTGGGTTATGGGGGTAGAGTGAGCCCCACCCACATGGGCCGGTGCCCAGGGGGTGCCCATGTGCCAAGGCGAGCAGGCTCAGGGAAGGGCAGCCATTCTGAGCTCACTCTTGGGGCCTCAGAAGGCCTTTTGTGGGGACTGACATTTCCTGTCCAAATGTGAAATTCCTTGGCCCCAGCACACAGTGTAATGTGTTTTCTCGAATCAAGTATTTGCTGGAGCTTGTCTGTCTCTGATCTCACAAGCACACCAGCCAGTTTGTTTTGAGAGCTGCATTTTCGAGAAAGAGTAACACAATTTAGGAGCCAAATCAAATGGCAAGAGCCAGAGTGACAGTAGAGTTAGGATACAGCCCCCCACCCTTCCCTGGAAGTGAGAGGCATCAGTCTCCGGACAGAGTTCAGAGAAAGAGGGAGACAGAAAAAGATTATAAAACCTTAAAGGAAACCTGGAAGTGGCAAAGCCTCCCTCATTATCCCTCTACCTTAGCACAACTGTTTGATCTTTCTACAGGCTAGGAGGTGTCCGTATGCAGGCATACTTTTAGTGGTTATCATCATTATATATGGGTGATTTTTCTGCTTTTAAAATTTTGTTTTCTTTTCTTTTTTGAGACAGAGTCTTGCTCTGTTGCCCAGGCTGCTGTGCAACAATCACAGCTCACTGCAGCCTCAACCTCCCTGGGCTCAGGTGATCCTCCCACTTCAGCCTCCCAAGTAGATGTGACTACAGGTGTGCCCCACCACACCTGGCTCTTTATTTTTGTATTTTTGCATTTTTTTTTTTGGTAGAGATGGGGTTTTGCCATGTTGCCCAGGCTGGTCCTGAATTCCTGGGCTCAGGCCATTCGCCTGTCTTGGCCTCCTAAAGTGTTGGGATTACAGACGTGAGCCACTACACTTAGCCTCCTCCCAACCCCCCGCTTCATAAGTGACATTTTCTCATGTTACTACACCACCCTCTTTTTTTTTTTTTTTTTTTGAGACGGAGTCTCACTCTTTCACCCAGGCTGGAGTGCAATGGCACGATCTTGGCTCACTGCAACCTCCGCCTGCTGGGTTTAAATGATTCTCGTGCCTCAGCCTCGTAAGCAGCTGGGACTACAGGCGTGCGGCACCATGCCCAGCTAGTTTTTGTATTTTTAGTAGAGACGGAGTTCCACCATGTTGGCCAGGCTGGTCTCAAACTCCTGGCTTCAAGCGATCTGCTCATCTTAGCCTCCCAAAGTGCTGGGATTACAGATGTGAGCTACTGCGCCCAGCCACCACCTTCATATTTATGTTTGTAATTTTATTCAATTGTACTCCTCGCATCAATTAACATTTAAAAATACATGGATAGGCCAAGAGCAGTGGCTCACACCTCTAATCCCAGCACTTTGAGAGGCCAAGACGAGTGAATCACTTGAGGTTAGGAGTTTGAGACCAGCTGGCCAACATGGTGAAACCTCATCTCTACTAAAAATACAAAAATTACCTGGGCATTGTGGCAGGCGCCTGTAATTCCAGCTACTCTAGAGGCTGAGGTGTGAGAATCACTTGAACACGGGAGGCGAAGGCTGCAGGGAGCTAAGATCATGCCACTGCACTCCACCCTGGGCGACAGAGTGAGATTCCATTTAAAAAAAAAAAATACATGGATAAATACAGTTGTTTTCTTTTGACATAATTTCTAAGAGAAAGATTAACTGGTTAGCATTTTCTAAATGTTACCATATGATTTCCCAAAGTATGCAACTCCTTAGTTTACGATGACTCCATCCGTGTATGTATGAAAGTATAAACTCTACTGTGATCTCATTATTAGATGTTATTGTTTTATAACTTACCCTGTGTTTAATAAGTGTTTAACCATATACACACAGAAATAAATTACTGATGGGATCAGTCATTTTGTTCATATTTTAATTTATCTGTATGTTTCTTCTTGAACATATTTCTTTGTGACTTTTGAGTATTTAGTTCTTGGACTCTGAGAGCTACAGATGCATTTATATGCACACACTTAGGCTCACATGCACGTTACACACCTGTTAGATCACATTGATGCAACCTATTTGCTCAGTGTCTATTTTTCTTCTCATCCCCAATTTTCTTCGTTTCTAAAAACCAGAAACTTAACTTTTAAAAAGTTTAATATTTTGATTTTTTTTCTTTAATTCTTCTTTGCTCTAAACTTAGACCTTTATCAAGATACTGGACAAAACAGGAAACTTAGAAAATAACAAACCTTTTGGGGGATGAAATACATAATTTTCTTTTATTTGGCCCTTTTACCTTTATCCAGATCTTAGCACTTTCCATCCTCGCAGTGAGCTGAGGGGGGATGGGTCAAGACAGTGTGTTTTCCCCCTGTTATGAGTGAAGATTGTCCAGGTACAGGCTGGTTAGGGAAGAGCCCACCCCCTTGTCCTCCCTCCCACCACACTGCCAGCCTGGGAAGGACTTCGGTGGAGCAGTTTGAGGGCATTACCTGGCTGTGTAGCTAGTGGTGACTAAATTGCTTGTAGCTGAGCCCTGCCAGGGTGGGGAGAGGAAGGCCCGGCCCGTGTCTCTACTGTGTTGCCTACTAGGGCTGCTCCTGCCCTGGCATGAGGCTGGCTCTCTTGGGAAGGTGAAATGAGGTAGCTGAGTGCTTAGCTTAGTGCCCAGCAGAAAATGAGCAAGCACCAGAGGGGAGCGAGTGTTCGTATGATTAGACTCCTAGTGATGTAGCCCTTCTCTACTGAGGAGCTCCTTTCTCTATCCTGGAGTGGGTACCACGTGCCAGACTCCAGACCAAGCACTCCACACGCACCGCCTCACTTACTCTTCACAAAAGAAACAGGACGTAGACCCATTTCCTTGAATTCTTTTAGAACACTTACTTTACTTTCAGACTCTTTGCAGGGGTTTGCCCTACAGGATCATGGAATTTGTGCTCTGGGAGGTGGGTGCCATAATTATTCCCATTCACAGATGAGGAAAATAAGGCTTACAGTAACTAAGATCATAAACTAAGAAGCGGCAAAGTTGAGATTCCACTCCAGGTCTATGACAGGCAGGATGAGGCAGGAAGAATAAGTATGATTTTTGTCCTCATTGTACAGATGGGGAGACTGGGCATCAGAGAGGTTAGGTGACCTGTGCAAAGCCACACAGCAAAAGACAGAACCTGGTCTTGGAGCCAGGGATCCTGAGCCCAGGCCGGGTGTTATCTCACCACTGATCATAGTGATAACTGCAGCTAGTGAAGTGCTCAGTGTGCCAGGTGTCTTTTTGGGGTCCTCTTGGTCCTTACCCAGGAAGAGGGATGTCCTGGAGAGTGGCTGAATGGGACACAGGCCTGTCTGAGCCTGCAGGCCTTGCCTGGTCATCCTGGCCCCACTGCCATGGGTTTGCCCTGCAGGATCATGGAATTTGTGCCAGCATGCCAGCATGCCAGCACCAGGCTGTGAAACAACAGAGTGTCTTTGTCCCCGCTCCGCTGACCACCAGATCGTACTTCCCACACGTGGCCAACATCCCTTGGCCAGCTGAGTAGGGAAGGCTGAGGACTTTTATTTTTTGTGTCATTTATTTTCTTGATTTACAGACTTTCTGAGAAAATTCTGTTAAGGAAAACATCCTAGCTGGCTTGCAAATGCATACATTCTCTTACAAAGCTCCTGCCTCACTCCGGCAGGTCAGGAGTCATTGCTGAGAGTGGCCTATAGGTAATGGCCAGTTATAATGGCTAACATTGACGGAGAGATTCCTTTGTTGCAGAAACTGGGTTAAGCATTATCTAAGGAAATGTTCCAATGGCACTAGTATAAAAGAGTTCACGTCAATCTTCCTTTACAAGTGAATCAGAGAGGGTAGATGAGTCACTCAAGGCCGCACAGCTAGGCGGGGATGGAGCAAGTATAATTCAACTCCCTAACCCACATCCTTAACTACTGCACTCCCTGCCCCCTGCTCTTTTGCTCCCTGAAGCAGAAGATAGGTGAAATTTTCTTGTAAATTTCATACATGAGGGTACTGATTGAAGTCTGCCTTGAATTTTAGTTATGTTTGCTTCTCTCTTTTTCACAAGGTCTGGGTGCTACTTGAGGGCTGGGCCTGTGTCTGGTTAGATTTTATGTGACAGCACGTGTCTGATGGAAGGAGAGAATGATTGACAGAGAGGATGAATAAGTGAGGGAGAGGCTGAATGAGAATAAATGAGGAGAGGATGAAGGAATGACCAGGTTCTTGGCTGACTTGCCGTGGGATACTTCAGAAACCACGTGACTTTAATGCAAACTTTAGGCTTCAAAGAAAGAGGGCATAGCCCCATTTCCTTGAATTGTTTTAAAGCACTTACTTGACCTCCAGGCTCTTGGCAGGGCTACTTGGTGGTTAAGCAGACGGGCTCTGGGTGACTCCTGGCTCTGCCCTTTCCAGCCCCAAGACTTCCAGCAGGTGACTTGACCTCACCACCTACAATGTCCACATCTGAAATAGAGGCCAACATAAGTGTGGACTTCTTAGAGGGAGAACTGTGAAAACTAAGTGAGCATACGTGTCGGTCCATTTTTGTATTGCTATAAAGAAATAGCTGAGACTAGATGATTCATGAAGAAAAGTGTAAATGGCTCACGGTGCTGCAGGCTGTACAGAAAGCAAGGCATTGGCATCTGCTTGGCTTCTGGTGAGGCTCAAGAAGCTTACAATTATGGTGAAGGCAAATGGGAAGCAGGCACAACATGGTAGGACCAAGAGCAAGAGACAGCAGAGGAGGAGTCAGTGAACTGAGAACTCACTCATCACCAAGGGGATGGTGCTAAGCCATTTATGAGGGACCTGTCCCCATGAGCCAAACACCTCCCACCAGGTCCCACCTCCAACACTGGGAGTCACATTTCAACGTGAGATTTGGAGAGGACAAACATCCAAACCATGTCAGCATATTTACACATGAAGTGTAAATGATAGCAACTGTTATTGTTTTTCCTGGGAAAGCAATTTTACTTAAGAGTTGATTTTTACAAATTAATTTGGGTGATGGGTACCTGAGGGGTCCTTATAGCATTCTCTCTGCTTTTCTAGATGCTTGAAATTTTTCACAATAAAACATTTTAGAAACGAGTAATGGAAATCTAAGATGTTAGTTTTGTTGAGAAAACAGATATATTGTGGAATAGAATGCAAAATGTACATGCAACTTTAATTTTTACTTATTTATTTATTTTTTGCTGGTTGGTCCATAAGCTCATTGTCTTTATTTGAAAAATCCTCGTGGAAAATTGTTGTTTGGTTTAGCTCTCAGCAGCCTGATCCTGAACTCTGAGGAAGCACACCTTACTTTGAGCTACCTGATCTTTCTTCTGAGCAAGGGACATTTTGGGACAGTTTTGCCACCGTCACCCACTACTAGTTCTTCTTTTTTCTTTCTTCTTCCTTCTCTCTTCCTTTTCTTTTTCTCCTTTTCCTCCTTTCCCTCCTCCTCCTCCTCCTTCTTCTTCCTATTCCTCTTCCTCTCATTTTTCTTGTCCTTCTTCTTCTTGTTCATGTTCTTCCTCTTCCTCCTCCTCCTTCTTCCTTCCTCTTTCTTCATCTTGCTCTATCACTCACGTTGGAGTGCAGTGGTACGATCTCAGCTCACTGCAACCTCGACCTCTGAGGCTAAAGTGATCCTCCCACGTCAGCCTCTCAAGTAGCTGGGATGACAGGCACACACCACCATGCTCAGCTAATTTTTAGTTTTTGTAGGGGTCTCCCTATGTTGCCCAGCCTGGTCTCAAACTCCTGGACTCAAGCAGTCCTCCCACTTGGCCTCCCAGCGTGCTGGGATTACAGGTGTGAGCCACTGAGCCCGGCCCCTCTCTTTATTTAAACTTCTTTCTTGGGTTTCTTCCCATAGACTGTATTCTGTTGCATAGCAGCGTTACCCTCTTCTACACCTCCTCCATGCCTGGAGTTACGCTGTTTTCTATGTATTGAGAGAATTGTTTTTTGTAAGCATCTTCATCTTCTGTTAGGAAATGCGTGTAATCCACGACATTCTGACCGATGATGTGCTTTCAGTGCACTTCTGCATTAAATTCCTTGTTTTCAAAATCATAACCAGGGAATCATTGGGTACCAAGAGGAGTAGACAAGCCTCCATCTGCAGCTGCCTTCAAGGCCCCCCAAGACTTTATTGCCAGAGGTAGTTTTGGCAAGGCCTGCATCCAAATAGCAAGTGAAGGCACCAGGCTGACCATAAGTGCTTTCTACATTGTATTCATCACCAGTCACCTCCACTTGGCCTTCATAGAACTTGCCCATGCCAGACCTATTGAGAAGCCTGCAGGCCAGCAGCAGGCCAGGACAATGTGCCGCAGCGTAATTTGTCAGGCCAACCTTCACACCATGTTTTGGTAGCTCATGAGCATAAGGTATACAAACTATCATATCCCCTTCCATACAGGCATAAGCAATGTGACAGACATTCTCTGTGTTATGTGAGCGATCATCCTGTATTTGGGCGTGTTATACTTATTTTTATCTTGTATTGCCAAGCATTTCCAAGCACAGTAGCCCATTTTACCCTCTTGTCTTCTAAATTTCACTTTGTATCTCTTAAAGCAGCTTTATTCTTGACAACTTTAGCAAACCCTGTCCTGCAGAACAGAGACCTGCATCCTTGGCTAGACATAGAGCCCACAACTTTTAAATAAAGCACAAGATTTGAAAGAAACAAAATAGCCTAAAGCAGACCACGGAGAATCCACCTCCAGGCAAGGTTGCTCCTGATCTCACTGGACCTTTGGTTTTCTCACCTTAAAAAACTTGGGAATAGTGATGTTTCCCTCTCAGTGCCACTACATGATTGAAGCGAGAGGAGAGATGTGAGGGTGCTTTGTGAACTGTAATTCTGTCTTCTAACTTGATAATTTGTTCATTCATTCAACACGTTTCTTGAGGCCCTGCCATGTGCCAGGTGCTGCGCTAGGAGCTGGGGACACTGCTGCACACAGATGAAGGCATGACAGACATACGTGTTCTTGAGCTCAGAATGCCATGGGGCAAATTCTTCCTCTGCCACTTTCTCCTTAGGGCACAACAGCTGAGTACCTAATCTCCGGGCCTCAGTTTCCTTGCCTGTAAAATGGGGGACATTAACAATATAGTTCTCTCATCCGCATGGTCATGAAGATAAATGGGGCAATGGATGTGAGGTTCCCAGAGCAATGCCCAGCACATAGCAGGTGCTTGATAAATGTTCATTCTCACCACTGCTGGTAGGAAAAGCCCAGCAAGTGAGGAAGGCTCACCATAAACAGATTTGCAAAATGACTTTAAAGTTTATAAGTGCCGTGGAGAAATGGGGTGGCATAATATGATATGGAACCACAGGTTGGGCGGGGAGGGTCCCTCTCAGGAGCTTCCCTCCAAGGTGAATCAGTGGGATGATACAAGGTAGGAGAGCAGACAGCAGGGGGTGAGGAAAGGAGAGGAGCTGGGTCTGCTCTGCAGATGAGGAGACTGAGGCCCAGGGAAAAGTGACTGGTCCCAGCTCCCACAGGGCTGCCACCAGGAACCTAGTGATATGGTTTGGCTGTGTCTCCACCCAAATCTCATCTTGAATTGTAGCTCCCACAATTCCCACATGTCATGGGAGGGACCCAGTGGGAGGTAATTGAATCACGAGGGCAGATCTTTCCCATGCTGTTCTCGTGTAGTGAATATGTCTCATGAAACGTGATGGTTTTATAAAGAGGAGTTCCCTTGCACAAGCTCTCTCTCTTTGCCCGCCGACATCCATGTAAGATGTGACTTGCTCCTTCTTACTGTCTGCCATGATTGTGAAGCCTCCCCAGCCATGTGGAACTGTGAGTCCATCAAACCTCACTTTCTTCCCAATCTAAGGCATGTCTTTGTCAGCAGTGTGAAAATGGACTAACACATCCAGTGACCCAAAGATAGACAATATTTGGGCTCACTCTTGCAGAAGTCACTGAGAAAAGTGCTGGTTTCCCTGAGAAGTGTAGCAATGAGGATGGTGGCTTACGTGTACATTCCTAACTCTGGGGTTTTTGGAGACCTGTGCAAGCATTGCTCTTGGACACTGCTGTTGAAGATCTCAGCCCTCTGGCTCAGATAACACCCTTATTCTAGGTCATTGGTCTCCTTCTCCTCAGCTGGGTGCTGCCTGCACCTCTCCTCCAGGCAAATACTGTGACCATGGGCTTGCTACCAGGAAGAACACAACTGTGCAGACATGCCCCAGTGAGTCATTACCAAGTAATCACAGCTAGCACGAGCTATCTTCCGCTTTGTATTTTGCAGAAGAGGCCAACGAGGGTCAAGGGTTAAGCTGGGCTGGGAGTCAGGGGGCTGGAGTTTGACCCTAGCTCTGTCACTAATTGTGTGAATTTGAACCAGAGGTTTAGTATCTCTGAGCCCATGTTTCCACTCCATTATTTATTTATTTTTTATTTTTTTGAGATGGAGTTTTGCTCTTGTTGCCCAGGCTGGAGTGCAGTGGTACAATCTCAGCTTACTACAACCTCCACTTCCCAGGTTCGAGCAATTCTCCTGCCTCAGCCTCCCAAGTAGCTGAGATTACAGGCGTGCACCACCATGCCCAGCTAATTTTTGTGTTTTCACTAGAGACGGGGTTTCACCATGTTGGCCAGGCTGGTCTCAAACTCCTGACCTCAAGTGATCCACCCGTCTCAGCCTCCCCAAGTGCTGCGATTACAGGCATGAGCCACCACGCCCAGCCTCCATTATTTATTTACTGGACCATTTATTCATTCCATGCACAAACATTTACTGAGTACCTACTGCAAGCCAGGCACTGGGCTGTGGGCTGGAGAAGGGGAAAGTCGTTTTTCTCTATAACGTGAAACTCTTGGCTCTCATAGTGTCTGGTGAGTTGCAGCCCTCGTGAAAACTCTCCTGGTCACGTGATCATGCCAGTTTCTCTTCTCTGAACCTTTGTCTCAGTTTCCATTGTCCTCCTTGAGATGTGGCTTCCGGAATGTCCCGTCTTATTAATGAACCGGCAGCTCTGCAGGGCCAGGGTTTGAGCAGTTCTGAGAATGCAGCTGTGAGACTAACCATAGACGAGCCATTGCTATTTGAAATACTTACGAAAAATATTTGGATAACCTTCCATTACCTGAGAAGGCATTTCTAAAGTTTACATTGCAGTCCTGAGTGATGGTGATATTTGGAGCAATAATTTCCTCTGGCCCTTGAATTTTTGCCTGAAAGAGTTGCTCAGCAGCTCACATTGTACATGTGAAGGTTGTTTTGGAATGTTAATGGAGAGGCCGATTCACACCAGATGGACTGGAAGACCAGGGAGGTGGGGAGGATGTATACACTGGCCACCATGATTCAGCTGTAAGGCTGGCTTTTTAAAATGCACTGACAGTTGGAGGTCAAGGCGGCTGACATTTGCCCAGGTTTTCTCTGCAAGTTTTTATGTTGCTTTAGCAAATCTGAATCTTGGTCCTGTTATGAATTAGTCTCTTTTATGATATTCAGTTCATGGACAACGTTCCGGTGGCATATCCTAAAGTCCAAAGCAGCTTTGACAGGCAGTGTCCTATGTCAAAGTTCAGATTTGAACTCCTATCAGTGTTCCTTAAGCTTAACAAAAACATAAAAAAAAACATTAAAATGGAAAAAGCTACTCATATCTTCTGTGTGTCTTTATCAGCCAAGAAAATCTTGCCTGGATCCATTCTGTAATTTATAATATACAAGGAAATGGCATTTTTGTGTTCCAAATATATAAATTAAATAAGTCATATTAACAGTGGCATATATAGGCTGACTCTAAATGGAATGTTTTACATATATTATCTCCCATAATTATGTTACCTATCATTACTGGGCCCTTCTGACAGGTGAAGAAACAGACCCAGAGAAGTATGTCCCAGGTCCCCTGAGGTGGGCAGGGAGCAGCTGAGCCCACTTGAACCCTGGTCCAGCTGACCCAATGCTCTCTATCTGCTTCCTCCTATTGTACTTTTCTCATTCTTGGTCCCAATGCATCCCCCAGGGCTCACTGCCCTTAGCGTCTGGTCCATCAACAATTATCCTCAGTTTCTTCTGAGCTGGGGGCCAGAGGACTCAGCTGCCTCCCCTACCCACGCTGTGCAGCATGTCCAGCCCTTTCCACAGTTGGCAGTTATTGCAGGTGACAGGGTGCCCTGGCTGTCTGGTGCAGTTAGCTGGGCCTGCCTCTGGACTCTGACTTCTATTTGCATGAATGGATGTGGTGGGGGTTTGTTTGGGGGCTGAAGAGCAGAGAGGGAGTCTGTTGGCAGGGAAGCGTCTGTGAGGCTGTAGGTGAACGGGATCCCGGAGAGGATGAGAAAGGCCTGAAGCTAAGGGGGCTGTTTTCCATCAATGTTTTGCTCTCTGAGCCAGGCACCATCCTAGGGTCTGGGGGCTCTAAATGTGGACATGGTTGGTCCCCCTTTGGAGAGCTGGCAGCTAGAGTGGGAGGTGGGTGACCTGAAGCTGGAGAGACCTGAGTTCTAGTGTCAGAGGTCTAGTCTCAGCACTGCAGCTTCTGAGCTCAGTGACCTTTCTGTATCTCAGTCTGGTCATCTGTACAATGGGGTTAACAATACTACTGACCTTGGAGTTGTTGTGATAAGTGCTAAGATAGGAGTGATGGGGGGTTGGGCACAGAGAAGAGAGGAGGGGCCTCATGTGATCTTGGAGCGCTAGGTGGTGTCCTGGAGGAAGTGCCATCCAAGCTGAGGCCTGTAGGAAGAGATAGGGTTGGTTACCTGGCAAAACTAGAGGAGAATCGGCTTCCGGTGGAGGCATTGGCTCTTTGGGGACCTGAGGGCAGGCCCTTGAAGCTGGAGTGACCAGCAGGAAGGGAACTAGAAGGTGGTGCCTTGGCTGTGGGCTGGACCACTTTTTAGGACTTGAGTATCCAACAGAGATGTGTAACATTCTCTCCACCAGCTACCACAGTCTACAGCCTGTGGAGGGTGTGGAGGGTGGAGAAGAGATGGTATAGAGGGCGCTGCAGTGTACCCACAGAGAGCACTGTGAGGAGGAGTCTTTGGAGGGGAGCTTGAGGGAACTTGGTACAGAGCAACCTCCCAGGAGTCTGGGCGTGCCCTGAGACAGCTGGGGCTGTGGAAAGGCATGAGCCCTGGGGGTCAGCAGAATGTCTGTGTGCTGGGCTGTGTTCCCGCTTCACTTACTGATTCAGCCAGTCCAGCATCAATGATTTATTAAGTGCCTGCCATGTACCAGGCACTGTTCTAGACACAGAGATGCAGAACTGGCAACACAGTCCACAATCTTGCTCTCCTGGGACTTACTTCCCAGTGGGGGCGAGGCAGCAGTTTTAGATAGAGTGTTCTGGGAGGAGCAAGACACGTGATTGATTCTCTTGAAGGATGTGTCCTGGGGAGTGACCCCCCAGGTGGGGCCTGTGTGTGTTTGGGCTTTGGGGGGAACGGGAGATTGGAAGGAGCTGAGGTCACTGAGGCATCAGGAGGCCAATTTGTGTAGGACCTGGTAGCAGGAAAATGACATGCTCTCACTCTGGCTGCTATTGGGGAAGAAGACTCCAGGGAGGAAGGTGGGAACCCTTCCTTGATGTGGCGTGCTGAGCCTTGAACCCCAGCCTTGCTGCTGATGGCCAGAGGATGGCTGAATGGGTGCCTCAGCCATTGAATGCTTCCCTTTCCTCTCCTGCAAAACCGCAAGGGCCACCATGAGAACTAGGTGAGACCACAACAGCCCCTCGCTGGCGGGCCGGATGGTGTGCTCAGCAGGGCGCGTCGTAATTAGCGTGATGAGCATGAAGGCCGTGAGGGCAAATCCCAGGCAGAGTGTGCGCTGCCTTTCATGCTCCCCTGCAAATCAAAAGTGTTCTGCTCTCTGCCTCCAGCACTGGGGCCTGCATGTCACCTCCCATCCTTCTCACACACCCTCATGTCACTGTGGCTGGGAGTCCCGTGAGGGCACGTGGCGCCCAAGGCCCTTCCACAGCAGGAGGCAGATGTGCAGGGGCTACGGGTTTCTGCTGCTTCTGACAGGCTGTCAAGGCCAATGTCCTGATGCCCTGGTCTGATGGGGAGGAACGAGTGCCTTGAGGACACTGAGGAGGGGCCCCCTGGCCAGCACGGATATGCAGGGAAGCCTTCCTGGAGTTGCGCAGTCCATGCTGAGAAGGAGAAGTTCTTAGGTTGCTGGTGGTGGTGAGATGAGGGGACCGGTGATCCAGGCATCAAGCACATTTTCATGTCTTTGAAATACCAGCATAAGAGAAGCAGGGGTGGGTGAGAGGGATTGAAGAATCAGAGCGGCTGCAGCTGGAGCTGGAGCAGGGTGGGGACAGACCAGATCACAAAGCCTGGACTGAAGGGACGAGACAGGACGGCGGGGGAGCTGTGGGCAGGCTGTGGCAGGCACACAGGCAGGGAGGGCCCTCGGGGGCCATCAGTGACTTAATGATTTTTACCATGTGCTAGATCCCAAGCTAAGCATGTTACATGCATAGTCTCATCTAATCTTAAGTTTTATGAACTGGGTTCTCCTGTTATACCCATTTCGCAGATGAGAATATTGAGGCTCAGATAGGTTAAATAACTTGACTGTGGTTTCATACACAGCCAGGAACTGTCCATTTGGGATTTTTAATGCAGGCAGACAGAAGACAAGTTTTGTGTTTTGAACTTGTCACTCTACCATCACCTTCTGGTTTCCGGGCTCTCGCAGCAGCTCTCTGCCCATTCCGTCATCCATAACGGGGTTGTACGATGAAGCCTCCCCTAGGTAATCTTTGGGAAATGCCACCCATCTCTGGAAGTGAGGGATGCTGGTGGTTACAGCTGGGTGGGAATCCCAGCTCCGCGACTCCCCTGCTGGTGTGATATTGTAACCCTGCCGATCCTCAGTTTCCTTATCTGCAAAATGTTAGTTATGGGGAGGAAAGGAGATAGAGGTAAAGCACCAGGCACGTAGCACAGTGCCAGGCACCCAGAAAGGACCCAGTGACGGTGCTCCTTGGATTCCTATTACTGCCCTCGTTTGCCAAGACAGGGTGGTGACACCGCGGACCCAGGGGGTGCCTGGCCAGGCCCAAACAGGTGTCAGCGGCGCGTGTGTGTGGAGGAGCTGGGGACAGGGAGTATGAATCATTCACCACTGAAGCCTTGCATTATTAATATCGTTATTCTCAGACTTCTAAGGAGGGCCCAGCTAGATCCCATACATGGAAGGCGCGACTCAGCCTCCGCGGCAAGCACCTCCCTGGGTCCGGAGTTGCCATGGAGTCCCGCAGGCGGCCTGGAGGCGGTGCCCCAGACTCGGCCCCCGTGCAGGTCCTTGGTCTGCGGCCTGGGTCCTGCCCGCGCCGGGGTCCACCCAGCCCGCCTTTGTGGGCCGCTCCCCTGGGACCCTGGGGGACAGACAGAAGCTGGTGGGGACTGGCGCGGGCGTCCTCGGGAGAGCGCGGGGCGCGCTGGGCTTGCTGAAGGGCTCCAGGCCTGGCCATTCGGTGCCTTCCAAAGAGCGGACGCGCCGCGGAGCCCCGAGGGCCTGAAATCTGCTCCCGCAGCGCAGCCCCGGGCGCGCCACCACCCCCGCCGCTGTCGACTGCGGGGCGACCGCTTGGTCCGGAAGCCGGGAGAGGAGAGGCCGGGGCTCGGCGGGCCGCTCTAGGCGGGCGGGGAGCGCAGCTCCAGAGCCGGCCAGTTCCCTGCGCCCGCCTCCCCCGACCTTTCCCGGCCGGCCCGAGCTCGGAGGGGCGGGGCGCCGGGCGGGCCGGGGCGGGGCCCGGGGAGGAGCCGTGGCTGCGGTGGCGGCCGCGTCAGAGCAGCGCTCCCGCTGCCCGGCGGCTCAGACACGGCCCGAGCGCCGCCGCGGACGCGGACAGAGACCCGCACGGGCACGGGCGCTGCGCCGGAGGCTCACCTCGCGGTCCGGGGCTGCGCGACCATGGCGGACAAGGAGGCCGGCGGCACCGACGGGCCCCGAGGTGAGCGCAGGCTGCGGGTCCTGCGGCCGCGCCTGGCGGGGCAGGGAGGGAGGAGGCGCGCTTGGCCCCGCGCCCCGCACCCCCTCGCGCACCGTGGAAAAGTGGGGACGCCCGCGCTGCATCCAGTTCTGGCGGGCGGGGCCGGGGTCAGCAGCAGCGGGGCCGGGGGCCGGGGGCCGGTGGACTGGAGGCGGCCCGCGGGTCACATGTTCTGCGCCCCGCCAGGGTGCGGACTCCGCGGCGGGGACTGCAGCCCCCGCTGAGGCGCCTGGTTGGTCCCTGCCTCGGGTGGCGCCTCCTGTGGGGCTGGTCGCGCGTGCGGGTAAGGACCGCCCCGCGTGTGCAGCCCCCGCGCGATGGGCTGCGGAGGCCGGCGCTGGCTGGGTAAAGGGCCCGCCGCCGGGTGGCCAGGTGGCCCCAGCGGCTAATTTTCGTGACTCAGCGAGGCAGGAGTGGGAGCCTGGGGGAAATCGGAGATTTGGACCTGTTCCCTCGCCCCATCCCACCCCGGCCGGACGCTCGAGCCAGGAGTAGGGGCTGCAGCTGCGGCCGAAGGGCTTCTCACCCACCTCTCCGCCCATCCCCAGGGACTCACTGGGCTGGGGAAGGGTGAAGCGGCGGGGGTTCGATGGTCCCTTCCTTGCGGGGGGCAGGGGGAGGCACCCAGTGCGGAGGACAGACGCTCGCATTTTGCAGATGTGCTAGGGCCGCTTTCTTTGGGGAGCGTGATTAGGGCTCCGAAGGGTGGGGGAGCCGGAGAGGACGGGGAAGGGGGTTGCGGGAAGAGGAGGAGCAGGTTTCGGAGCCCAGGGCTGTAAATCAAGGCTGCTCCCACGGAGGGCCCGGCTGGCCAGGATTCCAGTCTTCCTGTGGGTCCCAAGTGGGGAAAGTTGGGCTCATGGAGGCGCCGCGCGTCCCTGACCTGCAGGGCCTCGGCGGGAGCGGCCGCCGGGGAGAGGAGCGCGGCCCAGGCAGCTTTCCCGGGAGCGACAGGCAAGCCGCCTGCGAGGATGAAATTAAAATGCCGGGACGCAAGGGAGATTCAGCCACGAAACGAGCGCCTGGCTCTGCGGGGCCCCAAAAGCTGGAGAAACTGAGTCCAGTGGCAGCACAGCCACCATCTGCGCTGGGTTCCCGGTCTTGCTGTCGGGCCCGCGGCCCCCACCCTCTGCTGCACTCCAAGCCGCACCTGCCCCCACCCCAGCCCATTGTTCCTGCGTATCAGGGAGGTGCCTCCCCACGCGGCACTGCAGTGGTGGGGGAGTGCAGGGTTGGGGGTGGGGGATCCTGACAGGGCTCACTCCAGGGAGAGGCAGCGGAGAGCCCAGGCCGTCCCCAAACACACACCCAGTCTGTCCCCGCCTGTACTCTTCCTCAGCTGGCGAATGCAGGCTATGGACTGGCAGCTGTCTTTGTCTGAACATCACTCAGCAACTGGATTGACTCTTTTTTTTTTTTTTACTTTTTTCCTTTAAGTCAGAAAATAAAAATTTTTTTAGGACGTTAAGTAGGGGCGTTGAATTGCTAAAGCCTGAGAATTACTGAGCCAGTTTCTTGCCTCTCATGCTGGGATAGAGTGGGTGATGATACCAAATGCAAGGTTGGGCATAGGATTTGTCAAATCAGAAGTGGGCAGGAATGTGTACCCACTCCCCACAGCCTTCCCAACACTGTTTTGTCTTGTAAATCAAATTCAGCACCCCTATCCTAAAACACACACACACACACACACACATAGACACACACACACACACACACACACACACGATGCTGGGAGAAATCCCGTCCAGGATGGGGACACCCATACCTGGTGTGCCGAGCCACCTGCCACCACTCTTCTGGGTTTGTTCTGGAGTATTTGTTTCTTCACTTCCAGTCATCTCCAGCTCAAGGTGGCCAGTGAGAATTCCAGGTGCATGGACTTAGGACAGAGACCAACCTGAAGAGCAGGCTGTCCCTGACAGCTCACTGTGCCTCTGGGCACCTCTCCCTTTATCTGTAAAATGGAGGATGTGAATAGTATTGCATAGGAGCAGAGTCCTATTTCTAAGGTTTCCTCATTGCTGGGAAAAGAGCGTGCATTATTTTATTGTTTTAAAGCCTCACAACAAACCTGTTACCAGCATTCTCCCCTTCCTGGGTGGGAAATCTGAGTACAGGTTGAGTGACCTATCCAAGGTCACACATCTGGGAAGTGTTGATTGGGACCCAGGCCATCTGATTCCAGGGCACCAACCTGTGCATACAGCCCTTATGCAAGTGTGCAGTGGTTACCACTCTATTAAGGACATAAAAATGGTTGTGCTTCCTGGGAAGGATATCCAGAATGCTTTTGGTACAAAAGAATGGGTGCCACAGATATCACACTGTTGGAATTTGTGAGCAGTGGGAGTCCTGGGTTGGGGAGGGGTTTGCTGTGTGGGTAGATGGTGTTGGGGGGTGGTGTCAGAAAGGCTGGCCATGAAATCTCCAACGAGTGCAGTTGGGGTGGGGTGGGGAGTGGGCAGAGGTGCGTGCCAATGAAACAAGAATGGCAAAATATCGTAGTTGGGTGATGGGGAGTGGCGGTTCATTACTATTCTGCTTACTTTGTGTATGTTTGCAAATTTTCTTAATAAGATGTTTAAATTACTTAATTTACAAAATCTGAAGGGCCACACTTGAGGGTCCGGGTGTTGGACAGCAAAATTTGAGATGACCTTCAATCCTGCCCCCCCCCGCCATGACCTGAGTGGGTTGACACATGGAGCCCTAGAAGGGTGACATGAATTGGGGGTGGACAGAGTGGTTCGGACAAGGATGGCTCCTATGGTGACCAAGTCAGGGCTAGGTATGGGGAGTGGAAACCAAGTCATTTTTTCCAGGGCAGGGGCTTGAGGAGAGGGATGGTGGGCAGGCAGTTTTGCCTGGGTTGAGGGTATCTCTCAAGGCCTGGCAATGGGCTTTGGAGATGCCATCCTGGAGGTTCATCTTAATAAAAATAAACATTTTAAACGTTGACCTTTATTGAGGACTTAGTGTATGCTGAAACCTGGAATATTGAGTTATCTCATTTAGCCCTGACCACGTTTGTTGTTGAATGAATGACTATGAAGGATGCTCTGTTATCCCCATTTCACAGAGGAAAAAGCTGACAGTCCTAGCAGCGCACAGCTGGAAGGGGGCCTAGGTAAAGACCTAGGCCATGGGATGCAGGCCTCAGGTGGTCAAGCTGAACAGCCTCTCCTGGCATGTGCCTGGCATGTCATAGGCCCTCAGGGACTTGTGTTGAGTAGGCCTGCAGCTAATAGAGAGTGGCTGCACTAATTCCTATAGCCACCAAGCTGTAGATGGTAGTGACGGCGCTGGTTATAGCCCCCAAAGGAATTAAGCAAAGGTCAGGGTGATGCTCTGGGCATTGCCAGTTAGGGTTCTGGCCGTGGGATCTACTTCCGTGTCAACACCTGCTGCTGCAACTTGTCTGCCGCCTTGGTGGTCCCCACCTGCCCTCTGTGTATGTCCCCACACAGTGTCTTGTGTTTCCCAGAGCCCTGTGATCACCTTTGGCCCTTGACACATGCAGTTCTCCCTGCTTGGGACATCCTCTCTTTGTTTAGCAAACTCCTACTCATCCTTCAAAACTCAGTTAAGATATCACCTCTCAGGAAGCCTTCCTGGGCTCATCCATCGGGATGAGATCTGCCTGTGTGGTCCCAAAGCTTTCGGTACTTAATGGTTGATAATTCCAACTAGTGTTTGATGAGCCCCTACGATGTGCCAGCTTTGTATGCCTGTATCTCATTGACTCCTCCAGCAACCCTGTGAGGCTGGTATTATTATTACCCCATTTTGCTGATAAGGCAGTTGAGGGCTTTGAAAAACTTGCTAACTTGCCCAACCAGTGAATGCTGGAGTTGGGATATGAGTCAGCCACGGAGCCTAAAATCTTGTGCTGTTTCTCTCAATGCCCTTTCTTCTGAGAAAGGCATGGACTATGTCTTTCATTTCCATTTTTTTTTTTTTTTTACTAAGGACACTAGTAGGTGTTCAATAAATGTCTTACTTTTTGTTGAGTATCAGTCAGCAAGACATGAGGGAACACAGCAGAGGGCAATGGCGTCTACATCTTGCCCACTCCGCAGTGGCACTTCTGGAAATGTGGATGCTCAGGAGTGGGCCAAGCTGGAGGGAAGTCAGGCAGGGCTTGAACAATCTCAGAAGAGAAGCTGCTTTGATTCCAATAAGGCCAGGAGTGACGACTCAATCTTGTGGGGGCGAAATGCTCTCTTTTCATATAAATAGGCCTCTTTGGTAAGGGAGAAAGCATCTTTATTACTGCTGTGCATAATTAGAACAGCGGGGAGGAATCAGGGGCTTTTAATGAATGAGTAGCGTGTGGCAGGGAATGAGTGAGCGCCTGCCACTGCGGGTGCCCCCAGGCCTGGGCATCCCCGGGAGTGAGCAGGGCCAGCGAGGAGACGACCAAGGAAGCACAGGCAGTGCTCAGAATTGAAACCGGCCCCACTGAAGCGGGCCCTGCTGATCCTTGCTGCGTTCCTGTCATTGCAAATGACTCCCAGGCTGCAGCTTTGCAGATGCTGCTCTGAGCTCTGCCAGGACCACCCCTCTTCTTCCAGCCTTGACTGTGACCTGGCAGCCGCAGATGTCCTGCGGGGCTGGCAGCTGCTCCATGGCACCCCTTCTGGGCAATCCTGAGCTGCAGAGTTTGTGCCTTGATTTTAGTCACCTTATTTTTAGGGTGGCTATATGTCCTGGTTTGCTGGAATAGTTCTAGTTTATGCCTCTTGTCCTAGTGAAATTAGTAATAGTGATATCTTTCACCTTGTAAGTATCTCAGTTTGGAAGGTGAATTATGTGGTTGCGCTCCTTATCTTTGTCTTCTCAGCCATCTGGGCCTCAAGAGGGATGAGGGAGGCAGTAGGGTGTGCAGTTAAACCTGGGCTTTGGTCTCAGATGCTTGTAACATCTGGGTTTAACATTGCTGCATCTGTTTCTTCTGCTGTAGACAAGGACGATTAATAACCTCTGCTCTACTGGGGTGCTGTGAGAATGAAATGAGAGAATATTTGTAAAGAGCTTAGGTATGAGCCTGGTACATAGAGGGCTCTCAGTAACTTCCAGTCATTTTATTATCATTGTTAGGTTGATTTGGGAAGTGTAGTGGTTAAATGTGAGATCTGGAGCCAGACCGCCTGGGTTCAAATCTGTGCTCTGTCACTGACCTGCTCTGTGACCCTGGCAAGTTACTTAACCCCATAAAGGCTCAGTTTTTCTCATCTGTAAAGTATTGATTATAACAGTCTCTTCTTCATATGGTCTTTGTGAGGATTAAATGGGTTTTTACATGAAAAGCGCTTAGAGTAGAGCCGGGCATGAAGTAGACATTGAATTAATATGAGCAATTATTATTGGCTGTTATTGTTATTATGAATAAATGTCCCAAGTTACATTCTTGTAGGCAGGAGGAATTATCCAGTACATTTGTTTCCTATTGCTGTTGTAAAACTTACCACAAATTTAATGGCTGAAAACCATACAAATTTATTATCTTACATTTCTGGAAGTCAGGAATAAGTCCAAAATGGGTCTCCCTGGGCTAAAACCAAGGTGTTGGCAGAACTGTATTCCTTCTGGAGGCTCTAGGGAAGAATCCATTTCATTGCCTTTTCAAACTTCTCGAGGTGACCTGAATTCCTTGGCTCGTGGCCCCTTCCTCCACCTTCCAAGCCCATCACTCCAACCCCTGCTTTCATTGCCACATCCCTTCTCTGACTCTGCCCTTCCTCCTCCCATTCCCTTTCTAAGGACACTTGTATGAGGACCTCTTATTAGGCCTACTTGCATAATCATTTCCCCATCTCAAGATCCTTAATTTAATCACATCTGCTGACTCCCTTTTCCCATGGGAGATAGCATATTCTTTGGTTCCAGGGGGCTATTATAGAGCCTCTCATAGCCAGAAAGATTGGAGTCTTGCCTACGTTTGGGGGTGTTGGAGAGTCTTCTGTGTCCCTCAGGAGCTGTCTGAAGTTTGGAAATGACTCTTCCTCCATGTTGTACATTAGGTCAGGTTCCTCGTGCACCTGCTGTGGGTTGCCCTTCCTGGAGTTTGGATTGTGGATCAACCCTTGACTTCTATTCAATCTCAGTAGGGTCCTTAGAGACAGTTACTTTTAGGGCTGATTTAGCCCCTTCTGAGGGGCCCATGACTCATTGAGATCTGAATAAAAAGGTTTATTGGCTCCCAAGCAGGGAAAACAATCAATGCATTAAACAAGTTAGTGAAATGTCTATAAAATGTCACATTATATTTGCTTTTACTATGTAGCAAACCACTCCAAAGTTTAATGGGTTAAAACAATAGTCTTTTTAAAAAATTTTATTTTAAGGCAAGGTGTTCCTCTGTGACCCAGGCTGGAGAGCAGTAGCATGATCTTGGCTCATGTAACCTCTGCTTCCTGGGCTGAAACGATCCTCCCACCCCAGCTTTGTGGGTAGCTGGGACTAAAGGTGCACATCTCCATGCCTGGCTTTTTTTTTTTTTTAAATAGGGACAAGGTCTCACTATGTTGCCCAGCCTGGTCTCAAACTCCTGGGCTCAAGCAACCCTCCTGCCTCAGCCTCCCAAAGTGCTGAGATTACAGGCATGAGCCACCGTGCCTGGCAACAATAGTCATTTTATGTGCTTATGATTCTCTGGGCAGGTCTCTGTTGGGTGGTTGTTTTGGTGGTATTCCCTGTGGTCACTTATGTGACTGCAACACTCTGATGGCTCAACTAGTCTGGGTAGTCCAAGATGACCTCGCTCACAGGTCTGGGGGGTTGGTGCTGGCTGTCGGCTGGGCTTCGTTCTCCACATGGTCTTTTATCCCCTAAGAGGCAAGCTCAGGCTTCTTTATGTGGTAGCCTCAGGACAGCAAGAGGATGAGAGGGGAAGCTGCAAGGCCTCTTGAGGCCTTCCTGGGAAGTCCAATAAAATCACTTCTGCTGTATTCCTGGTGGTCACAGCAAGTCTTGAAGCCAGCTCAGATAGAAGGGATGGAGAAATTGCCTTTACCTCTTAGTGAGAGGACCTGCAAAGAATATGTGGCTATTTTTAATCTAACGGAGTTGGCTTGGCAAAAATGTTAAAACTACAAACTTTAGAAAACTATATTATGCTTTAAAGCAACTTGTAGGTTAGATCTCACTTCTTAAGACGTTCTGCAAGTGCCCAATGATTGTCTGACACTTACAGTTATTTGTTTGTTGTGCTAGAACATGTGTTTCTATAAGTGATAAATGAAGAATGATGTTGGTATTCAGAAAAGTTGTGTTGGCACATTCTCAATTTTTCCCAGTATGTTTGCACTTTGATAGATCAGGATATACTTTTTTCTTTCTTTTTTTTTTTTTTGAGGCAGAGTCTCGCTCTTTCGCTCAGGCTGGAGTGCAGTGGCTCGATCTCGGCTCACTGCAAGCTCCGCCCCCCGGGTTCATGCCATTCTCCTGCCTCAGCCTCCCGAGTAGCTAGGACTACACTCACCTGCCACCACGCCTGGCTTATTTTTGTATTTTTAGTAGAGACGGGGTTTCACCATGTTAGCCAGGATGGTCTCGATCTCCTGACCTCGTGATCTGCCCTCCTCGGCCTCCCAAAGTGCTGGGATTACAGGCATGAGCCACCGCGCTCAGCCAGGATGCACTTTTTTCATGATTAAAGGCTAATATATGAAAAAGCAAAAACAAAAAAAAAAAAAAAAAGAAGGCTGAAAATCTGTAGATGCAACTACCTTTAGTGTAAGTCAGGGCTGTTTTAGTATTGTTCCATGCCCTTAAGCTCTGTTGGCAGCTGAGAGGACAGATGAAGGAGCTGCAAAGACATTGTCCCTATAAGAAAATGATGGGTATGGGTGTGTGGGTGACACCCTGGATGGGTTTTGCATTTTTTTTTTTTTTAGACAGAGTCTCGTTCTGTTGCCCCAGCTGGAGGATAGTGGTGTGATCTCGGCTCACTGCAGCCTCCACCACCTGGGTTCAAGCGATTCTTGTGCCTCAGCTTCCCGAGTAGCTGGGACTACAGGTGTGTGCCACCATGCCCAGCTAATTTTTGTATTTTTAGTAGAGACAGAGTTTCACCATGTTGACCAGGCTGGTCTCGAACTGCTGACTTCAAGTGATCTGCCTGTCTTGGTTTCCCAAAGCTCTGGGATTACAGGTGTGAACCACTGTGCCCTGCTGGGTTTTGCATTTTGATGAGAATGGCCCCCTAAGAAGTGAGTGCCCCGTTACTGTTTTTGGAAAGGTTCCGGTAGCAAGGTTCCACAGGTGTAGAGTGATGTACACCGACCTTGTTTTCCTCATGAATCCTGTTATTTTTAGTGTATGGGTTTGTAGAATGTGAAGATTTGTAGGAAAATATGCTGCATTACAGTGGAAATGCTTGAACAGATGCTCCTTGACTTACAATAGGGTTACGTCCCTATAAACCCATAAAAACGTTGAAAATATCATAAGTTGAGTTATCCTAAGTTGAGGACTGCGTGTATTTATATTTGATGTGGGATAAGTGTTCATTTAAAAAATATTTGCTCTGATATGGGGTGGAGCCTCAAATAACAGCCAATAGGAAGAGCCTACAGTCACTTCCTATTCAGTCATTTGAAATTTTGAGACTGCTTTGCTTCCCAGATGTTTGCATACTTAGTGGGTAGTTTTGTCAGTTATGTTCAGAATTTTAATGTCAGAAAACAGAGACTCCAGGAGTAAGTTCTGTAGGATGGAGCTCCTGTTTCATCAACCCGCTTAGCACCCAGGATCTCAGAGGGAAATGGATTATGCCAGTGCCCTTTGCTTCCTATAAACTGACAATTAAATGATGTCCCTTGGGGCTTCCTATGTTTTGTAAGTCAGACCTCGTGGTCTTATTGGTTTCTCTGTGATGAGGAACAGTGGTTCCTGTACCCAGGCGGCTGGTTCTGTTTGGGACAGGGAAGCTATAGGTATTCGGGTTCCAGCCTGCTGCCTCTGGCCTCAGGCTGGCCTCTCTTTGCTTGTCTCCCAGGTTTCCTTGGGCTGAAGGCTAAACTCCTCTGGCCACTTATTTCCTTTTCTTTCCTTTTATCATTGTCCCTTAGTGGCCATCTCCGCTGGCTGGGATGAGAAACTGTTTATAGCACAACCATCAGGCAGGAGTCTGTTCCCAAAGGACAGATGAAAGTTTCAGAAAACAACTGTTTGTAGTCAGTCCATGTGGCTGCTGGCCCCATTTGAAGGGATGATGATTATCAGTTCAGGTGGTGGTTTCCCTGGGCCAGCAGTTAGAAAACAGAGCTCATGGATACATCCACAGCTAGATGGGACCAGGTTGTCTAATGTCTGGACTGGGCCCACCCTCTCATTTTACAGATGGGGAAACTGAGGTCAGGGAGGGGAAGAGACTGCCCCAGGACACTAGGCAAAGCCAGGCTCAGAATCCAGGTCTGTCGACTCCCTCTGCATGCTTTCCAGCTGAACTCCCCAATGGCTACAGAATCCTCCAGCAGTCCCGCCAGCCACTCCCGGTCACTCAGAGACGGCACAAGGATCCAAACCTCTTTGCCATTAACAGATTCATGACTCGTCCCTCTAGCAGGAGTTACATTTTTAAAAAGTATTTGAAGAATGCTTAACTCAAAGGAATGAAGTGCCAAGTCAAATTGTTGTGAATAAAACACTCTGCAATGGTGGAGCCGCAGGCCCAGCTTTTCTTTTCTAGTTTCTTGTGTGTTCCCTCATTTGGCAGTGGTGGTTCCCATCTTTTTGTGCCTTGGCACTTGGCAGAATGTCTGTTTTGAAAGGGTTTTAATTAGGGATTTTGGTTGCAGGTAAGTAAACCTTCTCTGGCTAGAGGAAGCCAAAAAGGTGACTTTACAGTGAGGATCCAGGGATGGTTCCTGAAACTTAAACCTGCTGCTAGGTCTAGGAGGGGAAAGTGTTGGGAACATGGCAGTTTTCTTTCCCTCTGTCTCTTTCTTTCTTTCCTTTTTTTTTTTTTTTTTTTTTTTTTTTTGAATTGGAGTCTCGCTCTGTCACCCAGGCTGGAGTGCAGTAGGGCGGTCTTGGCTCACTGCAGCCTCCGCCTCCCGGGTTCAAGGATTCTCCTGTCTCAGCCTCTGGAGTAGCTGCAATTACAGGCATGCACCACCATGCCCAGCTAATTTTGTTTTTTTAGTAGACTTGGGGTTTCATCATGTTGGCCAGGCTGGTCTCAAACTCCTGACCTCAAATGATCTGCCTACCATGGCCTCCCAAAGTGCTGGGATTACAGGCATGAGCCACCACCCCTGGCCCTGTCTCTTACTTCTGCTTTGCTCTGCATGTCACCCACCCCTCCTCTCTGCAGGACCACTTTAGGTGCTTCCCATCTTTAGGGCAAATGTGGCCCCCCACATTGAAAAGAAAAGTTCTGATACAAAAGAGGTCTGATGTCTGTCTGTTTTTCTTTCTTTTCCAAGTCCAGATTCCCAGAGGAGGCCACAAGGTTCAGGTATGATCAGGACTTGACCCAGAAACAGTCAGCCCTGGCCAGAAGAAGGCTTACCTTGCTGAGAGAGGGGGAGTTAGGGGGCACAATATCTGATGGTCAGAGAGTAATTGTCTCCGACAAATAGTTAACAGTACAGGTATCTGAAGTAAGCTCTGTGCAGTAAAGAATTTCTAGGTGAGGGCTGTACATGAATGGAGAAGAAAGAGACTACCTGTTAGAAATTTTGCTCTTTTGTTCTTTCTTATAGAAAATTACTTTCTCCCATGTAAGTGTTTCATGCTGCATGGGGTAACTGACCACTGGGTCCCTTGCATGAGAATAATGCACTGACCCTTGGTGTGTTCTTCTGGTGTGTGATGGGCTGCAGTCAGTCCACATGGCCGCTGGCCCCATTTGAAGGGACCGTGGTCATCAGGTCTGGCAGTGGTTTCCCTGGGGCTGGCAGTTAGAGAGCAGCAGAAGGGGTGCATCATTCATCTGAGTCACTTGCTTCAATTTCCCCTCCTAGACCTGGCAGCTGGTTTAAGTTCTGGGCACCATCCCTGGATCCTCACTGTAAAGATACCTTTTGGCTTCCTCCGGCCAGAGAAGGTTTACTTACCTGCGAGCAAAATCCCTTTTAAAACAGACATTCTGCCCAGAGCCAAGGCACAGAAAGATGGGCAACCAACATGGTCAGGGGCCATTTCTGCCTAAGCACAAGGACCAACTCCGGGGCCCTCCAGGGGAGGCCAACTGGCCAGCCATGGAGGATGTAGCATTGGCTGAGTCTACAAGGGCCCACGCAGCAGGACCCTGGAACAGACCATGGGAACTGGCTGCTCAGAGAAGCTGGCCCACGCCTGGGAGCACACTGATTCCTCCCTGTCCCAGCTCCTCGGCTTCTCCCCCAGGAAACGTTGGGAGGGTGGGAACCATGTTTGACCTGGTCTGGGAAAGCCAGGAGGGCCTGGTTCCTTCATAGCCAGGTTCCTAGGCTGTACAGAGGCCCTTGAAAGGCCCTTATCCCACAGCCTCAGTCTGTCTGTGTCAGACCAGCTATGGCGAGATGCTCTCGAAGATATTTTTGACCGTCCATTCTTTGGCGTCAGCCTCTGGTAGTCTTGGCCAGCAAAGCTGCTAGAACAGGTTGGGGGTGGGCATGGCTGGGGAAGGAGTCACCCAGGGCAAGGCAGTCCCAGAGAAGAGAGCCCAGCAGATGGAATGGGGCGTGAGGGACCCCAGGCCTCCTTTGTGGGCAGTAAGACAGAGTGGGCTTTAGAATAAGACAATACTTGGTTTAGATCCTGGTGCCACCTCTTACTAGCCGAGTGGCCTCAGCCAAGTCATTTAGCCTCTCTGGGCCTCAGTTAAGTATAAAATAGCACTCAACACCCCGTGCCTGGGAGCTAGTGTTGCATGGGCACTTGGTGGAGTGAAACGGGCTGAGCTCAGTTAGAAAGTCCTGGTTTGGGTCCTGGCTCCCATACCTGGCCTTGACCTCACCAAGGTATTCAACCTCTCTAGATCCCTGTG
This sequence comes from Pongo abelii, assembly GCF_028885655.2. Taxonomy (NCBI): domain Eukaryota; kingdom Metazoa; phylum Chordata; class Mammalia; order Primates; family Hominidae; genus Pongo; species Pongo abelii. Next base: position 123,778,682 of record NC_071993.2, on the reverse strand, counting down.
ACCTTATCTCAAAAGTACGGGTCACAGCACTTCACAGGTTGGTTCTGAGAATTAGAGGAGGTCATGTATATAAAGAATTTGTCCTACACACAAAACATGTGCAGTCAATGTTAGGCATCATCATCATCATTATTATTTTGAGATGGAGTCTCTCTTTGTCACCCAGGCTGGAGTGCAGTGGCACCATCTCAGCTTACTGCAACCTCTGCCTCCAGGGTTCAAGCGATTCTTCTGCCTCACCCTCCCAAGTAGCTGGGATTATAGGTGCCTGCTATCATGCCCAGCTAATTTTTGTATTTTTAGTAGGGATGGGGTTTCACCATGTTGGCCTGCTTTGGCCTCCCAAAGTGCTGGGATTACAGGTGTAAGCCACCATGCCTGGCCATCTTTATTATTTAAAACACCCACTGGGCACACACGAGGTACTCAGAAAGGTCGATATTAGGGAGTGGAGCTGGCTGGGAGATTTTGATAAAGTTTAGTCTATTGAGGTCTAAGTTACATAAGGTAAGACTCACACTTTTTGGGTGTACAGTTCCGTGAGTTTTGACAAATGTAGGTACAGTTGGCCCTTGAACAACATGGCCTTGAATTGCACAGGTCCACTTATCCATGGATTTTTTTCAATACATATATTGGAACATTTTCTGGAGATTTGTGACAATTTACTGCATAGCCTAGAAATATTGAAAAAAATCAAGAATTTAGGTATTTCATGAATGCATAAAATAATGTGTTAATTGACTGTTTATGTTATTGTTAAGGCTTCTGATCAACGGTAGGCTATTTGTAGTTAAGTTTTGGGGGAGTCAAAAGTTATATGTGGACTTTTAACTCTGCAGGGGGTGGGTGCCCCTAACCCTCATGTCGTTCAAAGGTCAACTGTAGTCATGTAACCACCATGTCAGTGCAGAGTATTTCCAACTCGGGAGGATTTTGTCATTCAGGATCCTCTGGTTTGCAGAGAGCCCCACCTCCGATGGTGGGGGATCTCAAGGCCTGGACCGTGCCCCATAGGGAGGGACTTTCAGGGTCCACCCAATGACAGCATCCCAGCCTGTACGCTGGGGCTCTTACCAGCCAGGGTTTGGGGGTGGGCTCCTGTGACCTTCCCGGCCTGCTCCTCGTTGGCTCTGCAGAAGGGAGAGATGGAGTCTGCAGGGTGCCCTTTGTCAGTCCTTGGGTTGGGCAATGCTGCCAGACAGAGGCTGAGAACCCACTAGAACTGAAAGCTGAGACGCAACTCACGTTTGTGCGAGGTACCCAGAGAGCCAGGACTAGTGAGGTTTGGCCTAAAATGAGGGTCCCATGTCTCCGCTTGCCATAGGCCGCCTGCAGGGGTGTGTGAGGGCCCTTGCCCCGGGAGGCTCATTGCCTGGCACATAAGAAGCATTAAGATGGGCCCCTGGAGGGGGTGGTTTGAGGATCCTGGAAGGCTCCCCACACCTGCCCCTGGTCACAGAACCTGGAGTTCCACCATCAGGGAGTCTTTTACTCATGCAGACTTGATTTGGTGCCACATTCCTTTGGGTTAAACATTATTTCTTCAGTGTCCTCTTTTGAAAGAAAACTCCTGCTCTGCATATAAAACCCTTAGATAAGCAATGGCACATAGTCTTGAATTGTGTCTACCTCTCTGACCAATAGGGAAGAAGCTATCTAGAGAGCTGTGTTAAGAAGGATTCTGAGGTCACCTCTGGCTCAGTTGGAAAGAATGCGATCATCAATGCTGTGTTTCCCAAATGCCCCACTTTGCACTAGTTCATGATGGCTTCTGATGCTTGAAGCCTACATTCGTCAGTGAGGAAGTTACCCAGGTGACTGTGTAGTAGGTTTGCACGAAGCTAAATTTTTCCATCTGAAAAAGAATTTCTGATACTATGCCCTTGTGGTAGCTTATTGAATTAATAACCTACAATAAATCCTGTCTCCAGGTACAGATGCTCCTTGACTTACGATGGAGTTACACCCTGATAAACCCATTGTAAGTTAAGAATATCATTAAGTAGAAAATGCATTTAATCCACCTAACCTACAGACCATCAATGCCTAGCCTACCTTAAATATGCTCAGAACACTTACAAGGCTGGGCGTAGTGGCTCACACCTGTAATCCCAGCACTTTGGGAGGCCCAGGTGGGTGGATCATGAGGTTAGAAGTTTGAGACTAGCCTGACCAACATGGTGAAATCCTGTCTCTACTAAAAATACAAAAATTGGCCAAGCGTGGTGGCTCATGCCTGTAATCCCAGTACTTTGGGAGGCCAAGGTGGGCAGATCATGAGGTCAGGAGTTTGAGACCAGCCTGGCCAACATGGTGAAACCCTGTCTCTACTAAAAATACAAAAATTAGCTGGGTGCAGTGTCGACAGAGTGACCTCTGTCTCAAAAAAAAAAAAAAAAAAAAATTAGTTGGGCATGGTGGTGCACACCTGTAATCCCAGCTACTCGGGAGGCTAAGGTGGGAGAATCACTTAAACCCAGGAGGCCTAGGTTGCAGTGAGCTGAGATTGCGCCATTGCACTCCAGCCTGGGTGACATAGTAAGACTCTTTCCAAAAAACCAAAAAAAAAAAACAAAAACCTACTTAAATTAGCCTACCCTTGGACAAAATCATCTAACCCAAAGCCTAGTTTATAATAAAGTATCTCATATAGTTTATTGAATACTGTACTGAAAGTAAAAAAACAAAATGGTTGTTTGGCTACTCAAAGTATGGTTTCTACTAAATGTGTATCGCCTTTGCACCATCATGAAGCTAAGTAATCGTAAGTCAAATCATCATCAGTTGGGGACGCCTGTACTCACACCCTTGTGTCATCTCCTCCTACCTGGACTCGGTGTAGCTACATGATTTGTTTTGGCCAATAGGACCTTGGCAAACAGGAAGCCAGCAGAGGCTTGAAAATGCCTGCCAGTGTGTTGGAGCTTGCTCACTTGTCCTTTGCTATTTAGGAAGACTAGGTTGTCCTGCTGGAGAGGCCACCTAGAGGGGAACTGAGGTCCCTGACCAACAGCCTAGGTGAACACAGACATGAATGAGCCTGTCTTGGCCCATCTAGTGCCAGATGAGCCTTGAGATGACTTTAGCTGCATGAGTTGACCCCAGGTGAAAAAAGCCCAAATCGCAGAATTCTGTACAAATTGTTGTTATTTTAACCCACTAAATTTTGGAGTTAAAAATATTTTGGATTACAATAGATAACTGATATAGTCCTATTTTTCTTTCTCTTATGAATTGAATATAGTAGCAGATGATAGGTTTAATAAAAGTGTTAATGTCTGTTCTTGGCAAAATCAAAATGTGATAACACTTTGTTAGATCCACAGTTTTTTGACGGGGGCAGATTTTACTTCTTAGAAAACATAAGCATCTTGGAACCACTGAATTGTGGAGATCTGAGGGAGGTGTTGCTGTGCAGTCTGGGGGGTCTTCATCCGTCATCGGCACGTTAGTTAGTGTGACTTAGATTATCAGAGTGAGAAATAGTTAAGGCTGGAGGGTGGAGGTGTGGGAGCTCTCAGTGTTCTGTGAGCCAACTTCATTTTCCAGATGAAGCAACAGAAACCTAGAAAGTGACAGTGAGCCTGACAGCACACCTGGTGGCAGTAGGGCCATGCCGTTCATCGGAGCAAGCCAAGACTGGCTGTCTGGATGGGATATTGGGGACGGGCAGAGGCTAAGGGTAGGAACGTTGAGGGGCAGCCCCCTCTTGGGCCTGGTGGTTTCACAGGCACCCCCAGAAGGAACTGTGGGAAATCGGGGATGGTCTACCCAAGGGCACCAACCCTTTGGGGAGCACTCACAAGGGGGGGTGGTAGGTAGTGATATCAGAGACCCAGCAAGGACCTTTTACTGCTGGAGCTGGTGGGGTCCTGCCAGGCCTGTCTCGGGGGAGGCTGCTGGGAATTTGCATGTATAACTCTGAATGTGCGTGCATGTGTGGGGAGAGAGGTAGAGTGAGCAGCTGAGATGGAGGAGGGAGACAGAGACAGAGGAAGGAATGGGCTGAGAGATGTTAGAAGCTTCTGGTAGGTCCTCCTTTGGGGTTCTTGCAGTTTATTCAAACTCGAACCCACAAAGTCATGGCTGGTCATGGGCGCAAATTCTGCCCCAACACCGCGCTCCTTGGGCCTTTGATAAATATTCAGTAGTGAGATTGCAGAGTGCCACATGCCAGGGGACAGAGCCTGAGGCTCTTGGGAGGGAAGACCAGCCAGCAGGATGGGATTGGGTAGGGAACCATGGGAATGTCAGAATTCACCTTGTCCTACTTGGCCTGTTTTATTTTGTGTGTGTGTGTGTGTCTAAACCTTGTATGTTGAATGAATATTCAGATAAAAAACTTGACTTCCTCACTGAGTTGCATTCTGAAAACGGAGTCCTATGCCAGTAGAGGCAGGCCTTAACATAGCACGCAAGCATGCTGAATGCAGCTGGGGTCTTTTTAAGATTTCCTCCCAAAAATATTAGTGTGGCAGGGGGTAGGGGAGGGAAGAGCCACTTTCTAATGAAATATTAGCGATGAGGCAGAAATAAACTGCAAAACATAAACACAGAAGCCAAAAATACAGTCACCCTGACAGTGGGATATCCCTCTCACCCTGTAACTTGCTGGGAGTAGTTCTGGGTTTTGTGTCCCAAGATAGTGCCCCTTCTGCCACCCCCACTCCTTCTGCCAGCAAAGCTCCTCAGTCCTCGCATCTCTGCCCAGTCCCGTACTCATAACTGGTGTCTTCCTTGGAGAGAATTTGTGACCCCTTTCTATCTGTGAATATGCATACAATTTCTGGTGCCCCTCCCCTGCTCGCCTCCCCCTTCTCTCAGGGCCCCAAGCCTGTTGGGGGCCACGCAGTCCTCCCTTGCATACTGCCATGCCAGCTTCGGGCTTGTTTTCAAATCTGGCGACTGAACAACACTGGGACGCTGACCTGATGTTAATGATGGAAGCTCAGAGGTGGAGCCGGGTCCATGGAGGTCCAGCATGAGGCCTGGGACCCTAGCAGAGTGCTCCCCACCCTACAGGGTGGCAGGATTTCTGTCTCAACACAGGCTGGCTCACTTCAGGCAGGGGACATTTGGGGAATTAAGTGTTGAAGCCAGAAGCAATTCCCATCAAGTGGAGCTCCTGGGCCCTGGAGGAGGCTAACAGGATGAGGCGGTTTGAGAGCCCCCTTCCAGGTGGGATCCCTGCGCTGTGTTTTCCCTGTAAGGCAAAATGGTATTGTGGGAACAGCTCAAGTCCTGGGTTCAAGTCTCAGCTCTGCTGTTCCTCGCTGTGAGGCTTTGGGCAGGTCTCAAAACCTCCAGAGCTTCTGGTTCCTCCTCTGGGGGGGCCGAGCTGAGAAAAAGAGCCTGCACCACGGTGTTGCTGGGAGATTGCCAGGCAGAGAGTTGGCTTTCAGGGTCTGGGGGCCAGGTGGTCACTGGGAGCTGTTAGAGACTGGGGGTCCTGATTCAGGAGCCTGAGGAGCAGGCAAAGACCTGGGGCAGGACCAGGGCTATGGCTGGGAGCAGCTGGAGTCTTGGGCTCTGGGCTGCAGGGCACCCGCTGAGGCCACAGGAAGGGATAGGAGAAAGCCAGCATCACTCACTTGTCCCCTCTGCCCCACACTGTCCTGGGCAGGTTTTTGGTAAAACCTGAGACAACTTTGGTTCTCATGACAGGAGACTTACGTGTTCACTATAGGAAATATTATCCAAAGCAAGAAAAGAGGAAACAGCCAGGACCCCACACTCAGAGGCAGCCCCGTTAACCCCTTGGTGGGGAGCCTTCCCGACTGGCCAGGCGTATTGAGACAAAGCTCATAGAGGGGCTGTCACAAAATCCAGCACCGTGGGGAAGGGGGTCTTCTCTTATAGATGAGGAGATGGAGACTCAAAAGGTCGTGAATCTTGGTGAAGAACCCATGGCCCTTAAGTGCCCTGACTTAGTCATTACATATTCTACCCATGCAACAATGTTTCACAGGCACCTATAAATAGGTACAAATATAATATATCAGAAACATTTAAAAAACTAAAAATGTTTTTTAAAAGTTTTTAAAAAAGATCCCATGGGGAGAGAGTGGTGGTGGCCTTCTGGTCTCTGAACCCAAAGTGCGTGTTCTCTCTTCATCTCTGCCCTGGAAATACCTGTGACACTCCCTTGTGGCCTTGCCTCCAGCCACAAGAAAGCCACTTTCAAGATCCAGTGGTTTCCTGACATCAAACAGCCAGGAAGCAAGATAGGCTGGGCCCTCCCCAGGTGCAGGGCTCTGTACAAGGCGCAGAAGGGCTGCTTGAAAAGTAGCCCAAGCTCTGTCTTTCTAAAGTTCTGGCCAGTGCTGCCTGATATGCCTCTGTTGGGGCCACGTGGCCGTGGATGGCTCAGCAGAGTGCTGTCTGTGCCAGGGTACAGGTGACCCGCTGGCCTCAGCTACTGGGGTATGGTCAGGGGCCCTCAGGTGGGCATCGGGCAAGATGGTAGACGGGCCTGGAAGCACAGCCCTTCACTTTGGAGGTGGCTCGGTACTGGAAGCAGCCAGGATCTAAGGAACGGGTGGAGAGGCTGACTGCAGGAGCTGCTGGTCCCACCTGAGGCTTAGTGGTCCTCATGGTCCTTAGGCTGGAGATTCAGTTTTAAAACCTCAGCATGTGTGCGCAGTGAGTCTCAGGAATGAATGTCAGGGGAGGCCCCATGCTTCCTGAGCACCTAACCTCACCTAACCTCTGGAGTTTCCTTATGGGTCACCCCTTGTGGTCTCCACAGCAGCCCTGTGAGAGAGGCAGTTGTTAGCCTGGTATGTACTTGTAGAAACTGAGGCCTGAGACAGAGTCCTGTCTGTGACAGAGCTGGTGAGGGCAGAACTGGGTGTTGCCCCAGAACCCAGCTAACTCGGGGTCCTCAACCCCTCGTCCCCTGCCCCTGGAAGAGCAGCTTGGGGCTGTGCCTATTTGGAGGGCAGCATGAGGGTCAAATCCTCCCATGTGAAGGTCAGCGGGCCCCTCTCTCCCTGCAGACAGACAGTGCACAAGCCAGGCCTTGAGGGATGGCAGATGGCTTTCCCAGATGGCAGAGGACACAGCCCAGCGGTGCAGGGGGTTGTGTGAGGACAGGAATGGTGAGGGGCAATGGTTAGGGGGTAATGGAGGCATCTGATTGGTTAAAGAGCTGCATCTGATATGAAGGGGATAGAGAGCTACAGTAGGTGCTTGAGGCTGGGAGTGACGTGATGACGGTGGTGGTTGTGATGTGATCCAGTGGGACAGCCTGGAGGCAGTGACACCAGCTAGGAGAGTATAAGGCTCTCTGGGAAGCCCTTCACACCAGTCTGCTTTTGTCCTTGCTGTTCCTTTGGCCTGGTGTTTACTCCCCACCTTGTTCATTCAGCAAACTTACCCTCCCGGGAGCCAGCCAAGCGTCACCTTCCTGGAATTACCTTCCCCCACCCCTTCAGGGATGTCAGTCTGTCCTAACACCCCTGTGGCACTTACCATGCTGTCTCATGAAGAGTCCATGTACAAAATAGAATTTTACAGGGCTTTTAATTACAGTGTTTTTAATATTCAATTTAATATTTAAATTGAAATCATCCTGCTATGTTTTGGCCTGAGGTCTCATAGTTGGATTCTCATGAATTAAATACCCATGTGATGCATGTCCACAAGATAAGACTGATGACAGCTGGATAGGGATGGGCAGAGGAGGGCTCAGGACAGGCACACCGGGTGTGGGGTGCAGGGGATGTTTCACATCGGCCCTGGTTGGTCCCACTGATGAACTTCCAGGTCATACCACCCGTCTTCCTGTTGCAGGGTCAGCTCCTGGAACTCTTCTTGTTCATTAACCCAGAGTGTCCTCAGTGTGGTGTCTATGCCATTCAGGATCCTCCCAGACTAGGTCTGTGGAGAGAGAGCGAGAGGCAGGGAGACAAGGGTTGGTTGGAGCCATGGGCTCGTGTGGGTGTCCCTAGCACCACCTCCTACTTCTCCAAGTCCAAGGCATTCCTGTGGCCACCTCCCAGTGGTCAGCACCTTGGGCACAGACATCCTGGGCTCTGTGGGGGAGGATTGTGCGCCTGCTGGAAGTCAGGCTAGTCACCCTGCGCCTGACCCGTCTGGAGCATTCCTCTCTGCAGAGGAGATGGCTGCTGATTGATTGAGGTCCGGATGGAGCTGTTAAAGATAACAATGAAGTCAGAGAAGCTGCCCTGCCTAATGAAGCAGGCAGGCCTGCGCCTGGGAGGGACAGGTCTGTGGGGCAGCAGTAATGAAAAGCCAGAGACAGACCACCCTGGGTGCCCAAGACCTCCTCCCTTGCCTGAACTTGGGCAGTTGTCCATCTGTGCATGGTAACAAGGTATAAAGTCTCATTTCCCGGACCCAAGGACTGCGGAGACTGATGTGTCGGGGCTGGAACAAGGGGTCCTGGAAGGCCACGTGTCTTCACTCATTCTTTCATAACATGTATACACCAACGTGGGGGAGCACCCATGATGATGAGTGTGAATATTATGGCAGCTGGGGCCATCTGCATGGCCTCCCAGGGCCCCTAAACACAGCATGTACATTATTTCCTGGAGTGTATATGTTTCTGAGGCCTGCTGTCCCCACCGCAGCTCAGTAAAGGGTTTGGAGAGACTCATATTTGCATTTCAGTGCCGGGGAGGGGAGGGATGGGGATTAGGATGGGTTTGTAGTTTGTTTGCTCTTACCCTGCTATAGTCACGCACACCCGGGTTTTCGTTTTGTTTTGTTTTGTTTTGTTTTTAGTGAGATTGACTTACTTTAAGTTCAAATTCAAAAGCTCATCAAAATTTGATGGTCAGTATTTTACCTTCCCTGGGCCAGGAGCTGGCTTGGTACAATAGAAAAAGGTGGGATAGAGGGGGCGCTTTGCTGGCCTCATCACAGCTGCTTGGCCTCAGGTGGGATGCTCTGGGTGACCTCTGGATCCTGTGCTCTGTGGAGGAGACCTGGGAGATGCCTTTCTGTGACCTGTGGATTCCTTGGGAAAAGACTTTGAGCAAATTCGGTCCCCAGGAGGAATTGTTCATTCGTTGTCTTGTGTGCTTATCTCTCTTTACTGCTCTGAAGTTAGGGATTCAATTTCAACTGCTTTCAAGATTAGTTACCCTTGAAATTTTGCCATGCATACTTAACTTAGCAAAGTCTAAAGTTAATCAATAACTTAACCCAGTTTACTAATTCTTTTTGTACAAATGTAAGTCTGTCATTGAAGATTTTGTACTTACAAAGTAAGAAGTAATTAGGGATTTTAGACTTCAAAGGTCTTAAAAAGTCTCTGGAAGGACTTTGTCTCCTCTCTTCTGACATGGAAGTCTTTGCTGTCTGTGCTGCGGCTGCCTGTTCTGAGCGGAACATTTAGCCTCTGGGGGTGTCCCTGCATCCTGGGAAGCTCCCATCGTGCCTCCCCTCCAGGCTGCAGTGGGTGGTCCTGTCTTGTCCTCTCTCAGAGCTCCTTGGAGCCCGTTTTAGCATTGGCCTTCTCTTTTCCTTTATTTCCTGGAAGGAGCATTTTCTTAGGCAGGTTCCTGCACACCTCCCCGCCCAGGACCTGGCTAGCTGCAGCTGGCATGTGCAGACGGTCACACAGCAGAATGTTTTAATGCTGTGCAGTTTGCCCTCCTGTCAAAGGTGGGTCTGCAGAAGACTAGTTACAGCTGCAGGTTTTGAGGCTTTCACTAGCATTTATTCCGGCATAGCTTGAAACAGCTGATCTGTCAGGGGAAGCATCAGCAAGTCAGCCTGCAGCACCCCAGCAGGATGGCACGTCCGGCCCTGGGGAGGAGTGGGGCCATTCTACTCTAGCTAGCCAGCTTCCCAGCATCTAGGGGAAGAGTGAAACTGCAGCTTTCTGACTAGGGCGCTGCCCTGGCCCTGTGCCTGCGTTCTTACGTTGCCAAAGAGCAGGGTGTCTGGGAGAGGCCAGTGCCAGCTCTTGCCCCAGCCCCAGTTGGAGAGTCTGGAGTCTGCAGCTAGATGAACCACTGGATGGGTCCTGGGAGAAAGTTGTGGCCAACTCTACCAGGCACAGAGGTTGGAGGAGGGAGGGGGCGGTGCCCAGGGTGGGTGGCGGTGGCTGAGTCCATTCCCAGAGATCAGGCTGGGCTCCTGAAGGCAGGGGGACAGGGGCACTTCTCCTTACAAGGCTGATTCTAGCAGCTCTTTGATTTGTTTTTAATTGAGATATAATTCACATACAAAACTCACCACGTAAAATTCAGTGGTTTATAGTATTCACAAGATTATGCCACCGTCACCACTATTAAATTCCCAAACATTTTTATTACCCTGGGAAGAAACTCCTATTCATTAGCACTTACTCCCTAGGTCCACTCCCAGTAAAGCCCTTTACTTTTTCACTGCTCTTTGCTGCAAGTTGCCAGCAGTACAGGCTTGAGTGAGAGTCACAGAGTCCATGAACCTCAGAGCTGGAATGTGGTGGAGACAAGGAGCTCAGGCACTGGTGACAGGGACTTGCTGGCTGTGTGGTTTTGGGAAGATGCTTAACCTCTCTGTGTTTTGGTTTTCTCTGCTGTTAAATATTTCCCACCTCATTGGGTTGTTTAATAAGATAATATGAGATGCTGTCTAAGTAATAATAGCTACACTTGTTAAGACCTTTGCCTGCATTATTCTTATTTAATCCTCATTAATCCTGGGAAGTATGAGTTATTATTATCCCTATCTAATACATAAGGAAAACCAAGCACGAGAGAAGTTCAGTAATTTGTTCAAGATTGCACAACTAGGAATCAGTTTTTAGTTGCAAAGCATGGAAAACCTGATTCTGTCTTGTTTACAGAGAAGGGAAATTATGACCAGAATGGGAAGTCCAGGGGCCCGGCAGGCTGATTTGGCAGCTCATGGACCCCCCTCAAGGACGGAGGGAGGTTCCTTTGGTGGTGGCTGCATCTGTGTGCTGGTGGCAAGGTGGCGGCTGCAGGTGTGACCTCATGCCCCTGTGCGTCCACCTTCTTCTCAGGGTACTCACTTAAAAGGCGGGGTGTTTCCTCCCAGAAGCCCCAGGCCGACTTCCTCTCATGCCCCATCAGTCAGGACTGTGGGTCACAAACCCACTCCCATGTTCCTCATTGGCAGTGGGAGGAGGCTTGCCATGATTGGCTTAGATTACTTGGGATCTACCCCAAGTTATCGTGAGGGATCACACCCCAAATGTAAAAGTTGGGGTTTAGTTAAGAAGCAGGAAATTGATTTTGAGTGGACACAGCAGTATCTTGGCAGCATCTACCAAGACCAGCAGGGACCTGAGCCGAGGTCCAAACCAGCCCTCTGAGATCCATGGCCGCTGCACTTCAGCACAGCTATTCAGCCTCTACAACACCCGGCATGTAGCAAGTGTTCAGTGAATCTCGTGTCGATTCATAAATTCTAGTTCTCACCCCACACCCCTGAGTTTTTCTGACCTTCTGTTCCTCTTCTAGAACTCAGTTAAGTGGTTGCCTGGCCTCTGCTTGAGCGTTACTTGTGGGAAACTTAGTACCTTACCCAGCATTTTCTTCCCTTCTTTGACCATTAAGTGCCATGGCTACTTTTTGGGTGAATTAGAAAAAATCTGCTTTAGATGCAAAAATTAAAAAAAAAGGGGCCCGCTCTAGGCAGTGTAGCCCTTCAAGGCTTGGAAAGATGCCTTTGTGGTAAGAAAATAGCACGCTTACCTCTGGGTAAGTGCAGCCCTGGTTGGGAGATGTCCCTCAAGGTTGGTGCCTTTGTGCAGTGCACAAACCGCACAACTGTTTTGGGATGTCTCTCCCATTAAGGAATGCTGCAGAGGGGTTTTTAATGCGCTCAAGCCTCTGCCCTCCTGGGCACTGGCAGGGAGTGGAAGGTTTGTGCCTGAGTTACCCAGGTTTGGAGGGCATGGTGGCCAAGGGTTCCCCTTCCTGCCTGGAGATGGTGTATCTCTCTCTCATGAGAGGGTTCAGCTGAAGAAGGATGAACCTTCACCTTCCTGACCCTTACCTCCTCTTTCCTCTCCCCTCCCCAGGGACAGGTGGTGAGTGTTTGGGAGGTGAAAGATTCTGCTCAGGGGGAAACCAACTGGCCTGGAATGGCCTCGGCCCTTTCTTTAGCCTCAGTCCAGGCAGCACTAGCTGTGCCGTGGCCTCTGAAGACTGAACTGTCACAAGGCTGTTCATGATGAAATTGGGGAAGTCTAAACCCAGGGCTTCCAGAGGCCCAGGCAGGTGGAATCTTGTCCTTGAAGCTGGAGAGAGTCTTGACATTGACCCAATGAGTTTTAGAATGGAGACTGGGCTTCCCTGTAGAATACAGGAAAGCTCAAGCTGTGGTCATATGGCCTTTCAAGTTCTTCTAGGTTATTCTGAAAGTTCCCTGGGGTGAGCAGACAGCTTGGGTGGGAAACTGGGGCCAGAGGGTCTCCTTTACCCCTGGCAGCACCAGCCCTCACGTTTCCTATCACTAAGTTTTCCTGAAGGTTCCCTTTGCCAAGTTCCTGTCTGGTGGGAATTTTTAGCTTTGATTAACAAGCCCAGAGAAGCAAAACATAAAGGAAATGTATTTGCTGACATTATGCAAAGGTGGGGCCTCTGCTTGTCTCGTTGTGTAAGCACACGGTCGTTTTTTCAGCAGCAGTTGGAACAATTTTATAATGATGATGGTAACGATAATAATAAACAAAATAACATCCATAATGTATTGGGTGCTTGCCATGAGCCAGATTTTACAGATATAGATGCTCACCCAGTGGCATGCCTCTAGGACGTGGTCGTGGTGGGATTTGAGCTCAGGCTTTCCTGACTTTGAACTAGCACCTCTAACATCTGTCTTACCAATATGTGCCTCTCCTACCTGGATCTTCGGATTTGAGAGAGAATTATGGTTTTCGAAATAGAGCTTTGCAGACCAAAGAATACGCCACACAGTCTCATGAGCCTACAGACAGAGACAGCCAGGAGCTGCCCTGTGATGGTGACTCCTGACTTCCTCCAGCTATTTGCTCATCTGTGAAATGGGGATTTACATTCACATCTGTCTCGTAGTTAGAGATGATGCCTTGGTGGCACTGGGCACGTGCAGGTGTGCAGGCTTGGAGTCAGAGAGCTGTCAGTCCACCTGGGTGGCATCCTGACTAAGGATGCGGGCTTCTTTCTTACCCTTCTAGGCTTCATTTTGTCACCTACAGAATGGGAATAATGATAGTAATTCACAGCAACCTTCCTTTCAGGGCAGGATCCCATGAGATACACCTGTAAGGCTCTTAGCTTGCATGAAATACACATTCAGTGAGTGCCGACTATGATAGGTTTCCCAACAGAGTGCTGGGTTTGTATATTTCTAGTAGTTTTGAATTAATAATTTGAGTTTGAATAAACTTGCAAAAGAGCCTAAAAGTAAACAAAAAAATGCATGAATATCTGACCCCATGAAGGAATTTGGAAAATGGTGGGTGGGGGGTGGTGTTTATTTCAGAGTTTCACTGGCTCCTGTGTTCATTGATAAAGAGTGACGGGGGCCCTGAGAATACCAATTCTCACTTCATGGAGGGAGAAGGGGGCACAGAGGGAGGTGAGGCAGTGTCCCCAGGCTCACGAACATCCACACCTCCACTCTTTTCATCCTCCTCAGGAGCTGTTTTGTTTTTCTTCTGTTCCTCTAAGAGCAGCAGCCGAAGAGCCAACTCTGGCTTTGCTCCTATTCCAAAGCCGTCCTGGTTCTAGGAGACATGCCCCTTGGCCTACAGCCCACATATGACTGCCTGGCCTGCCCCCTCCACTCGTCCCAATGCTAAGGCCAACCTGGGGTCTGAGCAGAAAACCCAGTGTGCTTGTCCCCAACAGGAGCACGTGCGTGCACACACACACACCCCACCCCACCCCCCAACACACACCCGCCTTTCGGGAGGACTCAGAGCTTGTGCTTATAGTACAAAGGGTCACAGGGTGGCATCTGACATCAGCATTTCGGCTCACCATTCCTGTCTGGGGTGAGAACCACGGGAAGATGCCAAGGCTGTTACATCTTGCCCCTCCCATATGGCATTGGGATCTCAGCAAGTCTGAAGGACAAAGCAAAATTGGCATGTCAGGGTCCTTTAAGTGATCCTGCCTCTCTGCAGGGGCATGCCCTACTGTTTCTCAGACATGGAGGGGCCCAGCAGGAGATGGAGGACACCCCCCAACCCCCGCCTCCTCTGAGGGCCTGGGTTCACTGAGCGGCTACAAAGTCTAGGAGCTGTCGGCTGATGACCAGAGGGCCCTGTACCTGAGACCTGGCTGGAGCCCATCCCAGAGTGGGAGCTGCTCAGCTGGTGGCTGGACATCTGTTTTGTCATCTGCGAGGGGGCCAGTGGGTGCCTGCTGAAATTCTGATTCCTCCAAGGGCTATTTAGTCTACTGGGCTGATCAGCCTCAGCCCCAGAGAAGCCTGCTGTTTGGGAGCCCTTCACCCACTGTGAGACCCAGGTCCAAAACCTTCCCAAGCTTTCAGAGTCCACATTTGTAGGTTTCAGTGAACTCATATCCTTATTGGTTTGTTCATTCATCTGCCAAATATGTGTGGAGCATCTACCACGTATGGGCCAGGTGCTCTGATGGACAGCAGAAGAAAAACATTGACCTGCCCTCCTGGAGCTTCCATGTAACTGGCACATTCAAATCACAATTATTTTATTATGGAAAGTTTTAAATATACAAAAGCAGAGCAAATATTATACTGAAGCCTCATGAATCTGTCACCAGTTTTAGTCATTATCAACTTGTGGCCAACCTTGTTTAATCCCCGCCCCTTCCCTCTCCTGTTATTCTGGTACAAATCCCAGAAATGCAGTTGTTTCGTCTGTACATTTGAGAATGTATCCCTAGAGGACAAGGGCTCTTTTAAAAATTATATAACTATACTATTAATAATAATCCCTTAGCATTACCAATGTCTGGTCAGCGTTTACGTTTCTAATTGGCTCATAGATGTAACATTTTTGGATTGTTTGAGTTAGGATCCACTAAAGGTCCATCCACTGCATTTACTGGAGTTGATGTGTGTTTTAAGTCTCTTCTAAGCTGTCGCAGTTGGTCTCTGGGGCAGTCAGGATAGCCTGGGAACTCATTATCAATGCAAATTGTCAGCCAGCCTCATACCTACTGGATGAGAAACTCTGGGGGTGAGACCATTAATCTGTGTTTTAACAAGCCTCGGGGGTTCTGATGCACAGCAGAGCTGAGACCTTCTAGTCCATAGGTTTGCCCTCCTTTCCTGTAGATTTTCCTTGTGATTATCTTTAGGAGAAACCTCTCTCTTGTCGAGTTTCCGCCATCTGGGTTTTCCAGTTGATCACCAGGAACTGATGCACAAGTTCCTCTCTCATCTGCACCGGGGGAGCTGAGAAGGCTCTTCTCTCTTAAAAGAGGGGGCTGACTTTTAGAGGTGGAGGTCCCTGAAGGGTGATGCAGAATTTGCCTGCTGTAGAAGCAGGATGCACGCTAGGCAGGGGAACAGCATGTGCAGTGCCCAGAGGCTGAATCAAGCACAGATGTTCCAAGGCCTGTGGATAGGTTTGGTATGGCCAGGGATGTGGGGCAGTAGAGAGAGAAGAGACTGCAGAGGAAGGTGGGGTGGACTTAGAAGAGCCTGGGGTCAGTAGTGTGCTGGACTTTATTGCATGGGAGATGGGCATCAGGGGAAGACCCTGACAGGCTGAGTTAGGTGAGCAGACCTTGATTTTGACCAGATGGCTTTGTCTGCATCTGCAGTCCTGGCTTTGACTGCAGGGTGAGTGTGGCTGGGGGAGTTGGCAGGCCCAGGACAGGGAGACTGAAAGTTCAGGAGGATCTGGACCAAGGCTGTAGTGGTGACTTAGCAGAGGAGCCAGCGAATACAAGAGATGCTAATTAGAAGGAATGACAGGGCTTGGGGTAGAATGAGAAAGGAGGAAGTCTAGGGACTCTTCCATCTGGGAGCAGTGGTGGTTTTACTGGCAAAAGGGGTATCTGAGGAGAGAGGCAGACCTGGGTGGTTTGAGAGCTGATCCCACATTGTTGGAGGTCACTCAGCATAGCATGTATGTTACTAATATCCAACTCAAGGGAGTTGATGCCTCAGTTGGGAAAGAACTCACTGGCGCTCTTAGTCTGTGGATAGTCACTGAGTCCACTTTTGGGTACACATAAAAAATCCATCCACTCATCTATCCATCCATCCGTCTGTCCACTCACCCACCCATCCATCCGTCCATCCATCCACTCACCCACTCACCCACCTATCCATCCATCCATCCACCATCCACCCATCCATCCACCCACCATCCACCCATCCATCCATCCATCCATCCAACATTGAGTGCCTGTGACATGTCAGGAGCTAAGGAATTAGAGATGAAGTAAGACTTGGCCCTACCCCAACAAGCAGAGTCCATGGGAGAGAAGCCAGGAGGACAGAAACATCTTAGTACCATGTGTAGGGCGGTCTGGTAGAGCCTCTTCAAATGCTGGATGCTGAAGGGAAGGGCTGCAAGGTTGAGGAGTATAATTCATGAAAATGAGTAATAAAACTGTTGGTCAAGCAAGTGTGTCTTCACCTCTCCCAGCAGTTGCCTGGACATGTAGAGGCACAGTTGGTGGCCCACGAACCAGTACATGAACCTGCAGTTAGGAGAGAGACTGTGAACCACCCCTGTTGATAGTCTGGGACTGCAGAGACTCGGGGCTTTTCCTGTCTTGGGAAACTCAGCTGCCCCAGCTCGCTCTCCGTGGGGCATCTCATCTCTTGGACTATTCAGGGAGGTAGGAGAGTAACAAGAAGATGCTACCCCGTGTCAGGATGGGCCTGGTGCTGCCCCCAACTTGGCCTGGGCTTGATGCTACGGTCTCTGCCATGGTGAATGCTCATTTCCATAATTATTATTTGGCATTTGCAGAGTGGTTATTTTACACTCAGTGTTCTTTGTAGTGAGAGGGTCTCCTGGTTCATGCCAATAAAATTTCCATTTACTCTGGACGTCCACTGTGGTGATTCAAAACAGCCCATAAATTATTTACTGAAATGGAAGTTCAGCTTACGGTAATAATGCATTAGTTCAGCTAGCCATGAAGCCTGTTATAGGGTAATAAAAGACTTTTTATTTTCCTTCTGAAAAGATATTTGCCAGTAACCTACATATGACCTTGAGCTGATCAGTTTTCAAAGATGACACTGCAGGCAGGCATATAAGGAGAGAAAGAAAGCTCTTTTTTTTTAAATAGCCTGATTTTAGGCAATCGTCAGCAAAGGCCTGTCATCTGACAGCCAGCAGGGAAAAAGAAATGAAAATATATATATATGCTGCATTTTTTAAAATCATAAGTACCAGACCTTAAAACTCCTTTTCAAATTGGGCATTTATTTGATGGATACATAAATCTGAAAGCTAACAAGAAGGACTGTTGAGAGAAACTAGAATGTTACTATTGTTGAGACCACCTGTCACATTTCCTCGGAGCCTGGAACCTTGTAGAATAAAGTCAGCCCTATGGTTCTGTCTTCATCTTTAAACATGTATTTATGGAGCAGAATTGATTTTATGTATCTCAGAGAGTCTATGATTCTGCTCATGGCCATTTGCTGACTAATGTCTTTGGCAAAGGAGAACAGCAAGCAAGTTCATGAATTATGGCTCTCTTTGAGGTTCTCTTATCAAGACTATTTTTTATTTTAAGAACATCTGCTTTGATTAAAGCCATTAGAGCTGGGATCACATAAAATTGTGTCTGAATTTTATATGTGTTGCATTTTACAGCAGGAGCCCAGATGAAGCCTGCATTTTAATCCTTATACCATTAAGACCAGTGATGACGATTAACCTAACAAACTAAACTAGTTCCTCCTCAATTGCCTGGTTTGAGGTTGGAAGAAATCCTGGGGCAGGAGACTTGTTGGCCAGGATTTGATACTTTTATTTATTTGTCCTCTACGTTGCTGCAAAAATATTTTCATTTCTTTATATACCCCTCTTTCTGGCAAAAATTGTTTAATGTGTTGGGGTGGGGTGTTCCAGGATTGTGAGTTAATCTATAACCACCCTCATCACCTTATTTTTATGTTCACTAAAGTTAAAAAAGATTGTCTGCTCACTAGCTCTACAAGACTGAAGTGATGTTAAATTATCTAACACGTAACTAATAGCAAAGGAGACATGATGATTAATTTTTGTTTGTTCTCCAGAAAGCTCTTCTGTTTGTTTCCCAGAAAGGTCTGTTCCCCAGAAAGGTCTCTTCCCCTTCCGCTTAACCATAGTTTTGTGGCTAGTAGTTTGCATTCTTGAAAGAGTCAGTGCTGGCCGGGCGCAGTGGCTCATGCCTGTAATCCCAGCACTTTGGGAGGCCGAGCCAGCGGATCATGAGGTCAGGAGATTGAGACCATCCTGGCTAACACAGTGAAACCCTGTCTCTACTAAAAAAAAAAAAAAAAAAAAAAAAAAAATTAGCTGGGCGTGTTGGCAGGCGCCTGTAGTCCCAGCTACTTGGGAGGCTGAGGCAGGAGAATGTCGTGAACCCGGGAGGCGGAGCTTGCAGTGAGCTGAGGTTGCACCACTGCACTCCAGCCTGGGCGACAGAGCGAGACTCCGTCTCAAAAAAAAGAGAAAGAGTCAAGGGTCAGTGTTTCTCTGATTCCTTGATGTGAAAACATCGAATCTCTCTGTATTATGGGATTTCAGGGTAACTTAGTGCTTGAAGTGGAAGATGCTTTGAGTAGGCCTTTATTTAATCTACTTGGAACGGTGCAGTAGGTATTTCTTAAAACTCCTAGGTCCTTTAGCTCTGTCCTTGATCACATTTCCTGATAGAGCATTTTCTTTAACCTGTCTTTTAGCAGTCTTCCTTCTTTACCTCCACAGAAGGGTCTGGATTTTCTTTTCTTCAGCTTCCTTTCTTTCTCCCAAGCCTCGACTATAGGAAATTCTATTTGTGTCGAGGTGTTGACTTAGCCTTTCTCTTCTGTTCCTAGTGTGTCCAAGTCAACCTGTGGGGACTGAACTGGACTATCCCCTGGGTGAGAGTAGTCCCGAGGGAGATGTTGTTGTATTAGCTTTATAGAAGCAGCGGAGGCAGGGCCACACTTAATGGCATTTGGGATTCCTTACTGTAGATAATGGCCTCTGTATAATTGATAGCCAGGACACACAGCCTACACTTGGTATGTATAGGGCATTCCATACATCAATTCTCTCCTGTTGTCCATTAGCTTATATCTGTCAGATATTCATAGATTAATAGATAATATTCTGTTGACCCTTTGTATTTTATTTCTGATCATTTACCTACTGAATGAAAGATCTCAAGCCTTGTTGGGACACATCAGAATTAAACTCCCCATTCTCCTCAGGGGGTGAGATAGGCTTTTCCATTTTTTTTTCCCCTGAGAATTTTTGAGCATCATTTTGACATCCTAAGTAGTGAAGTAGAGAAACAGTAGCATGTCTCTACTGGCTGTGTATATTTCTGTGCTGTACTGATGGACATTCGCTGGTGAGTTATCTTTGATTTGGAATATACAGATATACAGATGTGGGTATGCACCATGCGCAAGCATCTCTGAAAATGTTACCCCTCCATACCTTCTGTGCAGATCAGTTTTCAATCATTGCACA
The DNA here is from genome assembly GCF_028885655.2 of Pongo abelii. NCBI lineage: Eukaryota > Metazoa > Chordata > Mammalia > Primates > Hominidae > Pongo > Pongo abelii. Next base: position 123,759,076 of record NC_071993.2, on the reverse strand, counting down.
GCGTAGCTGAATTTTAACTTCTGATGGAAAAAGGCCATGAAGTTCAGCTCCCTCTAGGCCTGGCTGAGTGATCAGCAAGTCAAATGGTTTGTGTAATATTGGCCCAGTTGCCGTGGGGTTGAGGGGAGGTACAGGTGAACCAAAAAATCCTTGCTTTTTGCCCTCAAGGTATCCTAGAGTCCCCTGGGGACCCAAGACATGTGTTCCATGTGTGGCCCAACCTTGGCTATTTTGCAAATCAGTGAGAAGACCCAGGGCTCTGAGAAGGGCTGAGTGATGGGATAATTAGGACCAAGCAGCAGCGGGGTGGATAGTTTGTCTGCAGATAATAGCTTGTTTGCTAATTGCCAACACCAGATTTTCTAGGCAATTAGACATTTGGTTTCTTTCAGGACCGTCTGTGCAAATGTGGACACATGGCCGCAGGCCTTCCAGGTAGCAGGTGGAGAGGGTGGCTCCTGGTGCTGATGGCATTTCTCCACAGGCTGCCCAAGGGCTGTGGGCAGGGAGGACCTCTCACCAACAGGTGGAAGGACCATCTGGCTGGAACCCCTAGTGGGGAGGCAGAGTTCCCCCTGCATTCATGGAAGGGGTTCCCTTGTTCTGGGAGATTAGCAAAGATGGTGGAGATCAGCAGGCTGGTCTAGGAACTGAGCTGACTTCTCCATTCTCTTTTCAAGAGCAATTAGCGCCCACAGCTAATAGCAATTCTGTTAGTCGTGGGTGCTAATAGAAATCAGAAATAGCTTCCCCTCCCAGATGAGCAAGTTGATTTAAACTTTTCAATAAAGTTTTTTTAAAAAGGATGTATAACATAAAATTTGCCATTTAAACCATTTTAAGTGTACGATTTAGTGGCATGAATTATATTCACAATGTTGTGCAACTATCACCACTATCTATTTCCAAAACTTTTCACTACCCCAAAGAGAAATTCTGTACTCATAAAGCAAGAACTCTCCATCTCTCCCTTCATCCCACCCCTGGTCACCTCTCATCTACTTTCTGTCTCTATGAATTTGCCTATTCTGGAGATTTCCTGTAAGTGGAATGATACAATATTTGTCCTTTTGTGTCCATGTATTTTACTTAGCATATTTTATAGGTTCACCCATGTTATAGCATGTATAAGAATGTTCTTCCTTTTTACAATGAAATACTATTCTATTGTATTGATGTACCACATTTGGTTTATCCCTTCATCTTTTTTTTTTTTTTTTTTTGAGATGGAGTCTTGCTCTGTCACCAGGCTGGAGTGTAGTGGCACAATCTCGGCTCACTGCAACCTCCGCCTCCTGGGTTCAAGTGATTCTCCTGTCTCAGCCTCCTGAGTAGCTGGGACTACAGGCACGTGCCACCACGCCTGGCTAATTTTTGTATTTTTAAGTAGAGATGGAGTTTCACCATGTTGGCCAGGCTGGTCTTGAGCTTCTGATCTCAAGTGATCTGCCCGCCTTGGCCTCCCAAAGTGCTGGGATTATAGGCGTGAGCCACCGTGCCCAACCTATCCCTTCATCTGTTGTTGGACACTTGAAATGTTTCCACCTTTCTGTTATTGTGAATAATGCTGCATGAACATTTGCGTATAATTATCTCCTTGAGTCCCTGTTTTCAGTTTTTTGGGTAGATACCTAGGAGTGGAATTGCTAGTCATATGGTAATTCTGTACTTGACTTTTTGAGGAACTGCCAAACTCTTTTCCACAGCAGTTGTCCCGTTTTACATTCCCACTAGCAATGCTCAAGGATTCCAATTTCTTCACATCCTTGACACACTTGTTATTTTCCTTTCTTAAAAAACTATAGCCATCCTAGTCAGTCTGAAGCCGTATCTTACTGGTTTTGATTTGCATTTCTCTACAGACTAATGATGTTGAACATCTTTTCATGTACTTGTTGATATATCTTTTGTGTATTTTCTTTGGAGAAATGTCTATTCGAGTCCTTTACCCAGCAAGTTGGATTTTTGCCTCTGTAATTACTGGACTGTGCCTCTCTCTCCCCAAGATAGGAATTGAGCCTCATCAGGCGGAGAGAGACTGTGAGCTTGCAGAGAGTGGGAGGTGGCTGTGGAGATTTGAGGCTTCACATTCCCTCTTGTATGATTCATTTCATTCCTACAGCCTGTTTGGTACCCACTGTAATGATGCTGCCTGAGTTCTCATCAAGTAGAAAAAGAAATCAGCAAGAGCCTGGGATTAACTCAAAGTGATTTAGCAGAAGAGGCAGATGGAACCATTCCACCTGCTCCCCTAGAAGCAGACAGGCTTTTCTCCGACACCTCAAACCTTCTCGTTTCCTTGACCACAAGTATTGCCTTGGAAAATTACCCACTTCTTCCTAGCAGGTTTCAGTATGTATGTACTAAATGGAGCAGGATGTGCGGAGCACCGAGGGTGGTGCTGGGTCGTTGCAGGTGCCCAGCGCCCGGCCTTCATCTCTGCGGTGGGAGCACGCAGTCCTCACTCAGCTTCTCTGTGCCCTGCCAGCCCTAGGCAGCAGGCAGAGAGAGCACTGTAGCGCGTTCCAATGCCGGCCAGGGAGAGTGTTTTTTCTCCTGGGGGGCCCATTCCTGGCAGAGCCACTGGGCTCTGGGAAGACTTCAGAAAAATGCTAGGCCTGAATGATGGTGAGTGCAGGGGAACAGACAAAATGGTGTTCCTGCTGCTTAGCTGCTGGCCCTTCGCCTGGTTGACCTCGTGACTGTTGGGTCCCATCTGCAGGGGCTAGACATGCTGATCTGTCTGCCTTTTTGCTGTGGTTTTTATGATTGAAAAAGGTCCCAAACCTTCAGTGTCACTGAAGAGAGATGAATTCACATGCCCTGGCAGGGGGAGGGAGGAGCTGGTGCGTCTGCTAGGCAAGGATGCTCTTTCTGAAGCTTCGTCACATCCTACATTCCTAGGATAGGGGTTGCTCTTCCTTGGGGGAGGTACCCCTCACCCCTTTGGGAACCTGAGGGCTGTAGATACTCTTCCAAGAAAATGTACACAAAAATTTGACATAATTTCAGGTCGCTACAGGTCCTGCTAGTCCATCATGGAGCCTAGCCTCTGGCTCCACAGACAACACAGCCAGGAGCTGGGGCTTTCGGGGACTGACCGGCATCTCCAACTAAGCTGGGTTGAGTGGCACAGAGTGAGAGGCCTGGGAGGAAAGGAGCATCTCATTTGGTCAAATTCTAAATACCAAATGCAAGGAGGTGCTGGAACAGATGCTCCTGCCTTCCTGGCTGGGACTGGGCCTTGCCCATTTCGTGAGCTGGTTTTGCAGAGGCTGCAGTGCCTGGAGGAGTTAAGGCCGTGCAGCCCTCATTTCTTCCCCCTGGGTCAGCCCATGCCACTTCTAAGGAGGCGACTTTGTTTTTCCTTTCAGAAACAGCTCCCACATCTGCATATTCATCTCCAGCCCGGAGTCTTGGGGACACAGGAATAACGCCTCTGTCCCCCTCCCATATTGTGGTAAGAAGTGTGTGTGTGTGTGCGCGCGCGTGTGCGTGTGCATGAGCACACGTGCGTACTGACTTCCTTTGCATTCTGGGTCTGATCTCACAGTTCAGGCTGCTGGACAGCCCCTCACATTCACTGGTTAGAGATTAAGTTGACCTGGTCCTGGCCACAGGAGCCCTGCCAAGCCCCTTCCCCCACTCCGGGCCTGGGAAGGCTTACTGTGCTGTGGCTAGTGCTTCTGGAGCAGGGGCCTGGGTGGGTCACAGAAGGTGAGATGGGAGCAGCCCTTTAAAGATTCAGGGTCAGAGCCTGTGAGGCATCCTCTTGAGAGGAAGCCGCTGACTCTGGCTATGAATCGGTGAAATACATGGACTCTGTTGACTGCGGTTGTCTGCGGTGTCCAAAAGCCCCTGGCAGTATAATCGCTTCTGGAACAGCTTGCCTGGTAGAGAAGCCCTGAGCAGGGCTTCATATGCATTGAGTGGGGCTGGAGACGGGGCTGTTGCTCCCGCCCTGCCCTGTATGAGGAAAGATAGATGTTAGGGGGCAGCCGTTTAGAGGGGTGTGCACATAGATGCACAGGCAGCCAACCCGAGTGAGTGCCCGGAAGACAGGGCAGCTTTGCATGAGCTGTGCAGATGCACAAAGAAGACCCGAGGAGAACTGCGGAGTCACCGCTAGGTAGGGGTGCCAGCCTGTCCTGGTTTCCTGGAACTGTCCGGCCTTTACACTGCAAGTCCTGCACCCGGGGGACTCCTTTAGTCATGGGCAAACTGGGAGGGTTGGTTCCCTAGGGCCAGGTTCTGTGGTTTTCAAGCTTTGCACCCTGAAGTTGTCCTGTAAGAGCTTCAGGGGCTGTGGGGGAGGGGAGCGGTGTGAGGAGAGGCCAGGCGGGTGGCATTCTCACCCCTCCCCTCCAACATTTGTTGGTTTTATAATTTGGAGTTCTGTGGGAGTTTAAAAAAAGTATAAACTGCTTAAAAAAAAGAGAGAGGCCGGGCGTGGTGGCTCACACCTATGATCCCAGCACTTTAGGAGGCCAAGGTGGGTGGATCACGAGGTCAGGAGATCGAGACCATCCTGGCTAACACGGTGAAACCCCGTCTCTACTAAAAAATACAAGAAATTAGCCGGGTGTGGTGGCGGGCACCTATAGTCCCAGCTACTCGGGAGGCTGAGGCAGGAGAAGGGCGTGAACCCGGGAGGCAGAGCTTGCAGTGAGCCGAGATTGCGCCACTGCACTCCAGGCTGGGCGACAGAGCGAGACTCCGTCTCAAGAAACAAAAACGAAAACAAACAAACAAAAAAAACAAAAACAAAAAAACCAGAGAGAGAAAGGCCTGGAAACCTGAAATGGCCTGACCGAGTGATCAAGATGAGGCAAGGCCCTGGGCCCTGACAGTCACAGTGGGTCGTGTGGCCTGGCCTGGTGGGATTGGGCATGGTCCTGGGATGCCCAGCCCTGCTCACATGCACGAAATGCCAGCACAGATGGAGCAGTCACCTGGGTGTACAGAGGGCGCAGCTGGCGAAATGTTCCTGGCAGTGGCCAGAGGTCTGCACAGGGTCTTGCGGAAGGCAGCAGGGCTTGGAAGAAGATTGTATCTGCTCAGGAACTACTGGGCGACCAGCCCTGATGATAGAATTTCTGTAACTAGCTGTGTGCAGGCACGGTCGATAGAAAGGAGTGGGCAAGCTGCAGGCTTTGTCCAGTCAGCCTGGCCCTCCACTCAGGGATGCCCCCATTTCTCCCTGAGCCACTCAGGCGGGGGCCCAGGCGGGCTGCCTTCTCCCCAGGGCTCTCCAGGTGGTAGACTTGAGCTGGAATATAGAATGTCCTTCTGTCTGCAGGGGGTTCACAGCTAGGCAAGGTGAGACCCCCCAGGGGTATCTTCCTGAAAGCCAGGCCCACCCCTCCACACCCCCATGCCTCACTGTATATCTGCAGAACGACACTGACTCCAACGTCTCAGAACAGCAGTCATTTCTCGTGGTGGTGGCCGTCGACTTTGGGACCACATCCAGTGGCTATGCCTACAGCTTCACCAAGGAGCCGGAATGCATCCATGTGATGAGGTGAGTGCTGTGGGTGGGAGGGCCACGTGGCTGATGCCAACCACTGCACCTGTGGAGACTCCGGGCAATGAGCCAGTGACTGGCACTTAGGAAGAGGACCCTCGATTCTGTTTCAGCTCGGCTCAAGCTCACCATGCCACTTGGGACAAGCCATTTCTGATCTCTGGGCTCTGGACTCCTGGTTTGAAAAGACGTTGGTTTGATTCTGATTTAGTTGGTCTGGGGAGGGGCCTGGGCAGTATGTTTGAAGCCTGGCCCGGGTGAATCCAGTTTGTGGCCTGGGTGAGAGGCGCAGACCTGTAGTGTCTGTGATGGAGGGATCCAGGTGCCAGCGTGGCCACTTACTGTGTGACTTTAGGTAATTGCTGAACCTGCTAAACCCGTTTCCTCATCTGTGAAATGGGAATCCTGAGAATACCTTCCTCACAAGGTGTGTGTGCACATGAGAGGAGATTGTCCATTAAGTGCTTAGTGTGTAGTAAAATGAAAGCAGGGAAGGTGCTGGTCCTTTCAAGTGAAGAGAAGTGCTGGGGTGTTGGTAGCCAGAGGCAGAAAGCACCTGCCAGAGGGAATGCAGCATGAGGGGAGTCTCAGCCAAGTGGTCCCATAGGCAAAGTTGCCCTGGGCCTCCTGGGATGCACTCTGTGCTGGGATGCCCCCTTCCCTTCCCCACACACCCAGCACCCTGCAGGCCCCAGGTGCCACCCATCCATGGGATCCCAGGCTTGATCCATGACCTTCTTGCAGGGTGTGACCCCTCAAATCTTTGGAAGCCCAGAATTTATCATCCCAATTTTTCAATTCCAAGGGATGACTCTGAAGATACATTGTAATTGGCTTTGCAGTTCCTTCAACTGAGTAATTGTGGAATTTAGTATTGCTCCTAGATTAAGATTTTTTAGTTTTGTTGTTGTTGTTATTGTTTTTTTTTTTTTTTTTTAAGAGACAGGTTCTTGCTCCTTTGCCCAGGCTGGAATGCAGTGGTGTGATCATGGCTCTCTGCAGCCTCAAACTCCTGGGCTCAAGCGATCCTCCTGCCTTAGCCTCCCAAGTGGCTGAGGCTACGGGTGCATACCACCACACTCTGCTAATGTTTGTATTTTAGGAATTTTTATAAAGGGTTGTGTAAAGCACAAGTCATAATAAAAGTGACTCCCATCCCAATCTTGGTTTAAGTCTCACCTTTCCTCTTGAAAACCAGATGTGGCTCAGCCTGAAGCTCTTGTCCTAAGAGGGTACAGAGACTCTTGGGTGTCATGTCATCAGGAAATGATGAAAAGCCGGTTCTATAGCCAACTCTGATGACAGCATCGCCCTTGGTGTTCAGTTGCCACCAGGAATCTCTTTCCATTTAGCCAGACAGATGCTGTGAGGGTCTGTGCTGCCACCACTGACCCCCAAGATGAAAAATCCCCGTGGAAGAGAATATGCCATTAAAGGCTAGAATCAATGTTTATCAGCTTCTATGTAGTTGTTCTAAGAAATGTTATTTCCACAGAATAGTCATGCAGTGAAAACAGAAAAGAAGGAGTGGAAATAACTTTGAACTTGCTTGGGGAGGGGTACTTACAAAGCACCACCATAGTTCAGGGCCTCTAGAGGAGATACCTTAGTCATGGTAGACATTTTGGAGGGAGGTTGGTTGGTTGTACCTGACTTTTATTTCAATCAGAACATATTAGCATAATCATGCTAATATGACAAGTTATAAGTGAGAAAGTTAACTTTTTTTTGTACTAAGTAGGAATGAAGGAATAAAAATTTGAAGGGAAAAAGCTCATGGGGTCATTCTCTACTGATAATGTCACTATTAATGTTAATGACAATTCCATTTGTGAAGGGCAGTGTGTGGAGCAGCTGCCTGGCATCGGGGCCATCCCTGTGTCTCAGTGCGGTCACCTCGGGGACTTTGGCTGCTGGGGTAGGAGCAGCATCCTGATGGAGCCTGACAAGGAAATTGACCAGGGATGATTCCAGACCCATTTGAGCAGCAAGTATCGGTGGAGGCCGGAGCTCCATCTGGACCGAGATGGTCCTACTGATGCTTAATGTCATGGGGTCGGGAGCAGGTCCAGGCTCAGCTGGGAGTGTGGCCACCTCCCCAGTGGGCTAGGAAAGCGGCTTATTTTCCCTCCTGCACTGCGTCCCCACCTGAGGGCGCACGGGCTGTGCATGGGGTCATGTGGCCAGCGGCAGGCCAGGAGCCAGGACCTGGTTGGGCAGGGAACAGCTTGGCCTCTTGGTGGCCCTGGCCTCTCTGCAGTGGCCCCAAAGGTGAGCGAATACATTGAGTTTCCTGTCTTCCCCTTCCCCCTTCCCTTGCTCTTGCTGCAGCCTCTCTCTGTCTCTCTGTCATTTCTTTTTAGAGATAGGGTCTTGCTGTGTTGCCCAGGCTGGAGTGCAGTGATGCGATCATAGCTCACTGCAATCCTCCCACCTCAGCCCCCTAGAGTGCTGAGATCTCTGTTTCTATGGTTCTTTCACCTCTGCTCCAGGATAGGTCTGAGCCTCCTGGCTTCCCTTCCCCTCCGTTTAGCCCAGTTTGCCCTTACGAACAGCAGCTCTGATTCTGTCATGCCTCTGCTCTAAGACCTTTAGTGGCTTCCCATTATTCACAGAGTAAATGTCTAAGTCCCCAGGGTTCTCCTTAGCCTGATTCCAGCTGCTTTCCCAATCGTGTTTCTCACTCTTCCCATTTTCACAGTCACTCTTCCCACTCACATACTCTCTCCAAACAACACAATCACTTCACATTCCCCACGAATGCCCCGGCTGGCCCACCTCTGAGCAGCCTGGAGTATCCTTCCCTCCTTTGAGATCCAGTTGTTAGTCTCTTCTTCAGTTCTCCCCTGAATCCTGCATTCTTTCCTTTGCCCCACCAGCTGGCACCTTGGGCACCTCATTTGCATCTCATAAGTCAGGTAATGATGCATTTGTCTATACTTACCTTGTTTCAAACAGGATTCAAGCCAGCAGTATATCTGCTATTGAGTGCTTGCAAATTAAAAATACATTGCCTAGCAGATTGTGAATTATTTGAAGACACAGACATAAAAGTTTCATGCCGGCACCTGGCACACATGTAGATACTTAGAGTAGATGCTCAGTAAACATGGAATGAAAGATTAAGGCAGAGCTTGTTATTGAGCAAGAACTTTGCACTTGCCCAGTTCATCTCCTTTTTAACTGAAGTTGTGTCTCTAGTAGCTGCTCATCCAGCTGAAGCAGAGTGCCTCCAGGCACCCACATTACTGACACTCATGCATACAGTAGGTGTTCAAATCTGTGCTGCCTGAATTGGGATTTTGAAAGAAGGCCCCATAACTTCTGCTTCCCTTGGTGGCAGGCGATGGGAGGGAGGCGACCCTGGTGTGTCCAATCAGAAGACTCCGACCACCATCTTGCTAACTCCCGAGAGGAAGTTCCACAGCTTCGGGTATGCCGCCAGGGACTTTTACCATGACCTGGATCCCAATGAGGCCAAGCAGTGGCTGTACCTGGAGAAGTTCAAGATGAAGCTGCACACTACTGGGGTGAGCAAGCCTCTCTCCCAGGCCCAGGTCCCCCGCAATGGAGTGCCAAGGCTCCTCCAGCCTTGTGGTGGGGAAGGGATGTCCTTTCAACCCAGGGGGCCCTCCGGTCTCTCCCAAGCAGAAATCAGTGTCCATTTACCTTGATTTTAGACACAACCTGGAGCACACAGTGCTTTTGTGGAATATGTGATGCTTTCCAATGTGCATGTGGGCAGGGAGATACTCTGAATATTTAACAACTCGTTTGTCTTGGAAATCGACCTATCAGAGTAGACCCTGGTTATACCAGGGAAGTGGGGTGCTGGGGCCCTCCTGCCGTGCCAGGAGTTCTCCCTTTAGTTTCTGGATTATTGAGAGAGATCAGTGTTATCATGAAGGATCCACTTGGGGGCCAGGGACACGTGGCGAGCTCAGGGCAGTAGCTCTTAACTAACCAGTTTGGATGTAACAACCAGTAACAACTGGTACATCCAGCTCTTTATGTGGGGAGCGGGAGCTCAGGACATCAAGTGCCCAATAATTGGAGGTCCAGCTCCCAGAGTGGTGTCCTCAGCTCCCAGCAAGCCAGCGTTCCGTAAGACACCTACATCAAACAGGCACCCCCTGCCACCCCGAAGCTTCTTAGAAAAGGATAGGGCATAGGACAGAACTTTTTTGAGTTAAGCATTTTATTCCATAAAGTTTCCTTAACTGTCAGTGCTTAGGCAGGATGATGATAATGTTTAAGAACACAGACTCTGGGGCCAGATGGCCTGGGTTTGAATCTGGTCACTGGTACCTTTGAGAAATGTAATCCAAGTTTATTTAACCCCTCCCTGCCTTGTTTTATCTTCTCTGTCAAATGGAGACAATGGCAGTGCCTTCTTCATGGGGATATTGTAGGGATTAAAGGAATCAAAATACATAAAGCTCTTAGAGCCATGCCTGGTGCAGATTAAGTTCTAGTCAAGTGCAAGCTCCTATTCTAATTGCTTTCATTTGTCTGCTGAGCACTTGCAGATGACAAAGCAAACATAAGTGGGAAACTCAGCAGCCAGCACCCTGCCTTTCAAGGCTCTGTGCTCATCGGCGTGGTTGTCCTTCTATGGTGCAGACCAAGTTCTGCTAGAAATGAACGGTTCCTATTTCGCCTAATGGGATTCAATGCTGAGTATCAGGATGGCAGGTGGAAGGAAGCACAGGGATTTTTTTCAATTCAGAGCCATGGCTTCCTGGCACTTGGCCACCTTTCCGAGCCTGGGAGCTGCTGCCCTAAAGCTGGGTATCTTTGCTGGGCACCAGGCAGCTGGCTGGGAGGAGTGAGCAAGTGCAGATAGGTCAGGATGCCACAGACGGGCTCCACATGGCTGGCTTAGTAACTCAATGCCCGTTTTTACTCCCAAGGCGAAGGATAATTACCCAGCCTGGAACAATCTGGAGGCCCCAGTGATTTTTTTTTCCCCTGGCAGTGATGAGCTGCTTGGTTCAGGAGACCTGGGGGCTTCCCCCTGATTTTTGCTCTCACTCCCTGCCCATCCCTACCCCACAGGGACTTTTCTCATCATTTTTTAATGATCTCCGTCCACCAGCATCTAGGCTCTGCAGAGCATCCTCTCTCTGGGACCACACTCAGCAGCTGCTTTCACTTTTGGTGGAGAGAGGAAAGCAGTGATGCTGGGCTCCTGGCAGATTAGACAGGGCAAGCCTTAAAATAGGAGCTCTTCTATTTTGGTGACTTGGTTGGCAGCGTAATGGGGAATGAAAGCTTCGTCTGTTTAGCATCATGGATGGCAGTGGGTTGGTACGATTAGGCCTCCATCAGGGGGGATCCTGAGCGTGACCATGTGTGTTCGAATGTGGAAATAGTATGGAAATTGCATGGGGAGTGGCACCTGCTGCCTATTCTCTCTTCCTGACTTCTACTGTTGCCCCTGAAACCTCTGCTCCCAGAGGATCCAGGAGCTAGAGGGAGAGAAGGAGGGAGCAGTGAAGGTGGGGCCTGGAGGGGACAGCCAGAGCCTCCTACACAGTAAGGGGACATGCTGCCAGCCTCCATTTTGGGAGATGCGCCATCCTAGTCTGCCTCTTTAAGCATGGGGGAACATAGACATGGCCCACCAGGATCCTCTAGGTCCCCTTGGAGCAGTTCCCAAAGCCAGAAGACATGTTTCTCCTTTGTCATCTTCTTACTCTTGTTCCTCTTCCTCCTACCAGGACCTCACCATGGATACAGACCTGACGGCAGCAAATGGCAAGAAAGTCAAAGCCCTTGAAATCTTTGCTTATGCCCTGCAGTACTTTAAGGAGCAGGCGCTGAAGGTAGGACTGATAGTTGAGGCCAGCCAGCTGTGTGCTAGGCGGTGGCACCCGTGCCAGCTCCATGTCTCGGGCTGCTGCACCTGCTGGCCAGGGTAGGAGGCACAGCCTGGGGGAGAGTGTGGGCTTTGGAGTCAACACAGCAAGATGAACCCTCACACGCTGCTGGTGGGAAAGTAAAACCGTGCGGCCTCTTTGGAAAACAGTTTGGCAATTCCTAAAAAAGTAAAGCACAGAGTTACCGTAGGACCCAGCAGCTCCACTCCTGGGTGGATCCCTAAGAGAAATGAAAGAAGATGTCCACACACACACGTATACGTGAATGTGCATAGCAACGTTATTCATAACTATGAAAAGTGGAAACAGTCCACATGCTGTCCACACAAACACATGTATACGTGAATGTGCATAGCAACATTATTCACAACAACGAAAGTCAGAAAAAATCCACATGCCCATCCGCTGATGAATGGAGAAACAAAATGTGATCTATCTTACAATGAACGTTATTCAGATAGAACAAGGCCTGAACTACTGATACATCCTTCCACATGGAGAAACCTTGAAAACGCCATGTGAAGTGAAAGAAGCCAGATACAGACAGCCACATACTGTGTGATTCCATTTGTATGAAATGTCCAGAACAGGCACCTTCCCAGAAACAGAAAGCAGAGACGTTTTCTGCCAAGGGCTGCAGGGAGTGGGAATAGGAGCGACTGCTGAAGGATATGAGTTTCTTTGGGGGGTGATGAAATTAGGTAATGGGGTTGGGCGCTCAACCTTGTGAATATACTAAAACCCACTGAATTACACACTTTATAACTGGGAATTTTATGGTATGGAAATTGTATCTCAGTAAAACAAAAAGGCAGGAAACATACTTAGCAGCTGTGCCATTTTGGTCAAGGTACTTAATCTTTCCAAGATCCACTTTCCTAACTGGACAGTGGGGTGGGTAACTGTACCTCATAGGCCATTTGATAGAAAATGGGACTGGACATGCAGTGCCCTCCTTGGAGCTTGGTCTATAGTAAGCACTGGGTAAATGGCGGCTGCTATTTCTCCCCCTCCTCCCCCTCCTCCTCTATTCCCCCAGACCCCATGGAAGAAGCTAATAGTATGAGCCCCCTTGGGTCACCCCCACAAAGGTCTGTGGTCATGATGGCCTGAAATGACAAAAGCATCTAATTTTGCAGTGGAATGTGACTGTCTACTCATGTCTCCTCCCACAGGCATGGAGACCAGTGGGTGGGGATCAGATGATTAAAGAGCCCTGATGTTTTGAGCTTTATCCAAAAAGATTTGGGAACTTCAGAAGCATTTGGTATTGTGTGACCACTAAAGGAAATTTGGTGAATTCTAGAAATAGGGTCAGAGGGAGACAAAGAGGAAGTGAGAACATGGTATTACTTTCATCTATTCAAGTACCTGTTTTGTTGAGTACCTTTTATGTGTGAAATCCTATACAAGTTATGGCAGTGTAGAAATCGACTCAGTATACAGGAGTGTGTGCTCAGGGTCAGAGTGGTGAGGGGGTAACTGTGGGTGCTGGGGGAGGCAGAGATTCTGTCCAGTGGGGAGCATCATGGAAGGCTCCCTGTAGGAGGTGGATTCGGGGCAGGATGGGGTGTGGTTCACAGGCAGCAACTGGAAGGGTGGGTATTTCAAGCTGGTGGAATGGCACATGCTCAGCTCAGAAGGAAGAAAGCAGCAGACAAACAGCTGTGGGAAGAAAGCAGTTGGGGTGGAAGGAGGGTAAGGCTGTGGGATAAAGCCAGGATGCCGTGAGCTCAGGACAAGGTAGTGCAGAGCTGTGGATGCCAAGCCAAGGAACTTCTTCTTGGTTAATGGGGAGTCCTCAAAGGATTTCTAGTGGGGGAATGAGTGACATGGCCACCGGGATAGTACTAGAGTGTTGTATTAGTCTATTCTCATGCTGCTAATAAAGACGTACCCAAGATTGGGTAATTTATAAAGGAAGAGATTTAATGGACTTACAGTTCCACATGGCTGGGGAGGCCTCACAATCACGGTGGAAGACGAAGGAAGAGAAAAGGAACGTCTTACATGGCGGCAGGCAAGAGAGCTTGTGCAGGGGAACTCCCCTTTATAAAACCATCAGATCTCGTGAGACTTATTCACTACCACAAGAACAGTATGGGGGAAACTGCCCCTATGATTCAGTTATCTCCACCTGGCCCTGCCCTTGACATGTGGGGATTATTACAATTCAAGGTGAGATTTGGGTGAGGACCGTACAGCCACACCGTATCAAGTGTCTTAGTCTATTTTGTGCCACTGTGATGGAATATCACAAACTGGGGCATTTTTGAAAAACAGAAATTTATTTCTCATGGTCTGGAGGCTGGGAAGTCCAAGATGAATGTGCTGGTGGGTTTGGTGTCTGGTGAGGGCCCCGTCTCTGCTTCTGAGATGGAGCCTGGAATGCAACATCGTCTTGTCAGGGGGATGTGGATGTGGGGAAGGAACATTCTTCCTCACATGGCAGAGGAGTGAAAGAGCTCACACACTCCTGAAACCTGCAAGCCTTTTTTTTTTTTTTTTTTTTTTTTTTGAGATGGAATCTCGCTCTGTTGCCCAGGCTGGAGTGCAGTAGTGCGATCTCGGCTCACCACAACCTCTGCCTCCCAGGTTCAAGCGATTCCCTTGCCTCAGCCTCCCAAGTAGCTGGGACTACAGGTGTGTGCCACCATGCCTGGCTAAATTTTGTATTTTTTTTTTTTGAGATGCAGTCTCGCTCTGTTGCCCAGGCTGGAGTGCAGTGGCGCGATCTCGGCTCACTGCAAGCTCCACCTTCCAGGTTCATGCCATTCTCCTGCCTCAGCCTCCCGAGTAGCTGAGACTACAGGTGCCCACCATCACGCCCAGCTAATTTTTTGTATTTTTAGTAGAGACGGGGTTTCACCGTGTTAGCCAGGATGTTCTCGATCTCCTGACCTCCTGATCCACCCATCTCAGCCTCCCAAAGTGCTGGGATTACAGGCGTGAGCCACCGCACCCAGCCAATTTTTGTATTTTTAGTAGAGATGGGATTTCACTATGTTGGCCAGGCTGGTCTCGAACTCCTGACCTCGTGATCCTCCCACCTTGGCCACCCAAAGTGCTGGGATTACAGGTGTGAGCCACCACACCTGGCCACAAGCCCTTTTTACGGTGGCAAAAATCCATTCCTGAGACGGGAGCTCTCATGACATAAACACCTCCCACCCAACACAGTTGCACTGGGGAGTACATTTCCAACACACGAGTTTTGGGGGACACATTCAGAACACAGCATAGAGTGAGAGACCCCAGTAATCCCGAGAGCCTGCAGGGTGGAGGTCGGCGGTGTAGAGGCAGCTGACTCAGATTCTGCAGGTTTGTCTGCAGGGAGAGAGGGAGGCTCTGAGACTGAGAGCCACGGGGTCATTTGGGGAGCAAGAAGGAGGATCTGACAACCAAGAAGAAAGAGGGCCTGCGGGCTGGGAAGGAATGAGTTCTGGGCAAACAGTATTCCACCAGTAAGGGGACAAGGGGACAGGGGAGGCCTGGCAGCAAGGTCATTGTGGGGTGGGGGTTGAGGCATGGGAGGGGAAAGGGAGGGGACTGGGTGGTGTTTGGGAAGGTGATCACAGTCAGAGACAAGCGTCGTGAAGCCAGCTTGGAACTGGAGAAGGGGTCAGCCCCTTTGTTCCAGGTGGCAAAAGGGCAGAAGGGGAGGGGCACAACGAGGTGGACCCAGGTCTGCCCAAAGAGCAAAGGTTGCAGAGGGACAGGCTCAGCACCTGGTGGCCCAGGAGGCCACGTGAGGATGTGTCTGTGGGCGCCAAGGCAGGTGAAGGAGCAGAGAGCGCAGAGCGCACAGGGGCTCCTGAGTTAGGAGGAGGATTCATGGGGGCTCTGGGGGGAAATGTAGGACTCAGAAAGCCCAGGATGTGTTGGTGCGTTTCAAGTTTGCCAACAGGAAAGGAATGAGCAGCCCATCTCAGCAGGGGAGGGAGGAGGTAGAAGGAACGGCCCCAGAAGGTCAAGTGGCCATGTGGGTGGTTGTTTGTGAACTCCTCTGCTCAGCCAGAGAGGCTCCAGGGAACCTGCTGGCACCTTTCTTTCAAAGGTAGCTCCTCCCAGCAGGGAATATGCTGTGAATAAATTCCAGGAGAAAAAGCTGTTTGATATATAGGAGGAGCTAGACCTTGCCAGGGGCTGGCTGGAGTTGGAGGGAGGGGGTTATGGCTTGCTTGGCTGGAATAAGCAAAGGCAGGATACCTACTCAAGTGGGATGTCCAAGTGTCACAGAAATGAAGCCACCCATTGGGTCATGAAGGAAAGCCTGTGACAGCACCTGACACATGAGATGGTCAATTAATTAATGCTGGCGCCTTTCCCTTCCAAGCTGTTCCCTACCCGCTGGGGAACGGACAGCTCCTCTAAACTCTCCAGACAGCTCAAGGAAGCCCATCATGTGTATTTTGAACCCTTTTCCTTTTAAAGAGTTTAAAATCGCCTGCCTGGTAATGGGCGCCATGCTTAGAATCTTCCCAACACACATCATACCCTCACCTGCTTTTTCAAACCCAGTGCAGACCTGCAAGGAAACAAAATATGATGATAAAAAAATGGCTGCTTTGTGTTGGTCCAAAGCAGAGATGTTTTTAGAAAGTTGTTTCAAAATAGTTTACTGAATGTACTTAACACTATTGAACTGTGCACTTAAAAAGGGTTAAGG
Source organism: Pongo abelii (assembly GCF_028885655.2). Taxonomy (NCBI): domain Eukaryota; kingdom Metazoa; phylum Chordata; class Mammalia; order Primates; family Hominidae; genus Pongo; species Pongo abelii. Next base: position 123,742,998 of record NC_071993.2, on the reverse strand, counting down.
TGATGAATTTTATGGTGTGTATATTTTTACCATGAAACATTTTTATTAAAAATTTTTAGAAAAAGTAAAGGCAAAAAAATCATTTACTGATCAAAGAGGAAGTTAGTTTGGAGAGAGAGAGGGTCGGCCAGACCCAAGATAACTATTTGAAACAATAGGAAAAATGAGACAGTGTCAGGAATTTTTTTTGTTTTTTCACCAGTCTATTAATCTTTCTTGTGTCTCCAGAGCTGATTTAGACACAGAAGTGCCTTGGTGTGTGTTTGGGTTTGATTACAGATTTGTCTGGTGAACGTGGCAAGGGGAAGAGAAAGGAAGGAAAGAACTAGCATTTATCAGAGGTCTTTGGGCCAGACATTCCCTCATGTGTTTTCATTTAATCTCGCCAGCAATGCTGTGAGTTAGTTTTATGATCTCCATTGCGCAGATGGGAATACTGAGTCTAAGAAGTCCTCCAGGGACATATTTTGTCTCCGTGAACCAGGTGGAAACCTCTGATGCTTCTGCCCAGCCCATTTATCAACATGGGCCTCAGTGATGTGTTTTAACCTTAACCAAAAGTTAAGGGCTGCATGGTTCTTGGTGAGGTCATATCATTCATAGCCTTCCCTTCCTGTTGGGAAAATGCCCCTGATAATGCTGGCCTTGCATAAGGTAGATGACAATGATGACAGCTGCCACCGGCTGGTAAGCATCACTGTGGGCCAGGCACTGTTTAGCTATGGGACCACGTGTAACAACTCAGACCTTTGCTGAGTCAAGATAGACTAGGCTTTGGGTCTAAATTTTGGCTCTGCTACTTTCTAACTGCACAGTGGTCAAAAAGGTACTGAGCATATCAAAGTCTCAGTATTCCCATTTGTAGGAAAGGGGCACAGTGAGACTCCCTTCCTAACAGGATTCTTGACTGGATGAGTAGAGACAAGGTATGCAAAGTGCTTAATAAGGTGGCAGCTACGTGATAAGCGCTCAGTAAATGTAGCTCTCCATAAATCATCAATCCTCTCAACAATCTTGAGAGTTTGGCATTATTATCCCCACTGCACAGATATGGAAACTGAGGCCTAAGAGGTTGTCAGTTGTCCAAAGTCACATGATTAGGAAGTGGCCAAAGGGATTTCCTCTGATCCTCCTTTCTCCAGCCCATGGTCCCATTCAGTGAGGGAAAGGGGCTAGAGCTCCTGGCTTGCCGAATATTCAGTAAACAGATCTTTGCTCTCTGATGCTGGTAAATTTGGGGGACCCTGAAACTGGCTCCTGAAGAGCTCATGGTGGGAAGCCTGGGTTCAGTGAAGCCACAGGAAGCTGTGCCAGGGACCAGCTACTTGACCTGTTGCATTTCTTTCCCTTGGCTTCAGGAGCTGAGTGACCAGGCGGGTTCAGAGTTCGAGAACTCTGATGTCAGATGGGTCATCACGGTGCCTGCCATCTGGAAGCAGCCGGCCAAGCAGTTCATGAGACAAGCTGCCTACCAGGTGAGGGTGGGGTCAGGGCAGGTGGAAGCCGGAGGAGAAGGACCCAAGATGCCCAGGGTGGTGACTGTAGCCCCGCCCAGGTACCTCCCACCTTCACTGGCCTCCATGGGAGGCAGCAAGGAGGCTCCCCTAGGTAGGGTGGGGGGCTGGGAGACAAGGAGCCTTCCCTTTCCTCCACTTCCTCCTGGGGGAGCCATGGGGGTCAGTCCCACAACAAGAGCTGGGTTCGGTTTCCTTGCTGGCTTTCTACATTTCCAGGTCATGTTTCTACTGCGGAGTCTCCAGGGCTAGGATTTCAAAGCTGTGGTTCAGAGACATTTCTCTGTGGGTGAAATGAAGTGAGAACCTTAAGGGAAAGACTTGGGAAACAGGAATATTTGAACAAGAAAGCAAGAAAGCCAAGGCCATTGGCCACGAACCAGGCATTTTCAGCTTGGCGTGCAAGCTGAAAACTGCATGTCTGCTGCAGAAAAGAAAGGAAATGTGGTTGTTCCCTGCACACTTCATTCAGCGGGGGGGACGTTGGAGGTGGCAGACCCCTGCAGAGGGCAGTGGCATGGCCAAGGGGCATACCAGGCACAGGCGCTTGTTGGCCAGGGAGACAGATGCTCCAGTGCCAGTGGCCAGCCCATCCCTGTGGGTGCTGGGGGCAGCTGCTGTGAGGGTCTGGCTTCCAGGCAGGAATGGCGAGCCATGCTCACCTGTTGTTATGGTCCCAGGAACAGGACAGAGCTGGCTCCTGTTGCACTTAAGCCCCTGGGCGTATGAACACCCATGCCTGGGGCCTGGGTCAGCTCTCTGTGTGTTGAGAGTCAGTTTTCTGAGTCTTCAGCTGAGGCTGGGTTGTGTGGCAAGTCACCAGAGTCATTAGATGTCCCCTCCCCACTGTCATGCCTCTCAGGAAGCATCCTGCCCACCTTTCCCAGGAGACGTACTTCTGATTTTGTTTGTGACACTTTCTTTACAAAAAACCCGCAGAGTCAACCCTGAGCCCCAGCATAGTTGAATGGCCATGGGAACCTCAGCACCATGAATTGTTTTCAGCGCTCACTCGGAAGGCTTGACTCCAAGTAGCACGCAGTTCAACTTGCATGCAGCCAAGGGCGAGGGGTCCCCTCCCTGCACTCTCTCCCCTTCCCCAGGCTGCTTCCCCTGCACTCCCCTGCCTCCTTGCAGCATGAAAATCTGGCTCAGTGTATGTACCTGCCAAAAATAGATCTGTTTTTATAGGGATGAAGGAAGAGGGTGGAAGCTCCAGAAAGAGGCAAGCTCTTTAAAAAGGGAAGAAAAAAATGCAGTTTAGCCATTCACAGAAGCCCTGGAGGGGCATCACGGAGCACAAGCTCCATAGTGTCAACCTTCCGGCAGGGCCCGGAAATGGGGCATCGGGACACAGCTGTCTGCAGAGGCGCCGCCTGGCGTTCTGAGGTTTTCCCAGGAAGAATATTCAAGATTCATGGTTTTGACTTTTTTCCCAGCCCCACAGGAAGACTTCAGCAACAAATGTGTGACCCACGAAAAGGTCAATTCTTATTTATAGCCTGAAAAAAAAAAGAGAGAGGTGCAGTGGCTGGTAAATCTGTCAGGGGAGTTTGAGCCCTGGGCTGGCTCTTCTAAGAGGTGGGACAAGAGGTGTGGGGCCCTCACACTGGGGAGTCACAGTGGAGGGCACCAAGTCCCTGGGGGTTGTTGGAATCAAATAGGTACCCCAGAGAGAAAAAGGCCTGCAACTCTTGGGTGAGGACAGATGTGAGCTGTGTTTATGAATGTGGGGAATTTGCTTTCGGAAGTCCAGAGACATGCTGTTTCCTCGATGCTGGCTAACTTTGGTACAGTGTTTTTGCAGCTTCATTTTTGATCCTTTGCAGTTCTGATTTGATACTTGCTTTGTTCCATTGACAGCCGCTGAGTGGATTTAAAGAGGGTGGCGATCATTCAATTGTTTTTTGTTCATGCATTTATTTATTCATTAAACAAACCTATACTAGAGGCCTATCTCTGCGTCAGGACTGTGGTAGGCACTGGATTCTATACCCAACCAAGGCAGGGATCCGGCCCTTGGGTTGCTCCCAGCCAAATGGTTCACTGAAGCCTTGCATACTTTTGGGTTAGGGGGAGGGGTGTATTGGGAGGCACAGTTGCTCTGCAGACATTGCGGCAGTCTCTTTAGCCTGTCTTCTGGAGAGTCTTAGGACAAAGTGAGAATGAAATTTGAACCTCTATGGGCAAAATTAACATCTCTCTACTCTCTCTCCATCCCCCATTATTATACAGAATAAGAAATCTATGTACCTATGATGATTAATTTTATATGTCAACTTGACTAGGCCACAGGATGCCCAGATATTTAGTCAGTCATTATTCTGAGTGTTCCTGTGATAAAGTCCAACATTTAAATCAATAAACTGAGCAAAGCAATGGCCCTCCTTGAGGAAGGTGGGCCTCATCTAATCAGTTGAAGGCCTGAATAGAGCAAAAGGCTGACCCTCCCGAGTAAGGGAGTTCCTCCTGCATGACTGCCTTTGAGCTGGGTCATTGTTTTTGTTTTTGTTTTTTTTTTCCCTGCCTTTGGACTCAAACTTAAACACTGACTGTCCCAGGGTCTCGAGCCTGCCAACCTATACTGTGGGTTCTCCTGGGTCTCCAGCTTGCTGGCTGCAGATCTTGGAACTTCTCAGCCTCTATAACTGCATAAGCCAAATCCTTATAATTATCTATCTGTCTGTCTGTCTGTGTGTGTGTGTCTGTATGCCCTACTGCTTCTTTTTCTCTGGAGAACCCCGACTAATACAGTGTCTGAGCACAGAACACAGTTCTCAGCCTAGCAGCTTCTGTGAGTGCTCACTAGGCACCCATGTATGCGAAAGGTATTGAATCAGGTGGTCATCTGTCTCCTTCTGCAAGGCGGTGGCTGCCCACTGACCCTTCTACCCAAAGTGCATCCCATCCCATGGGCCCGAATTCAGGCAGGAGAGCTGGAAGGATGAGGTAGAGTGGCTACTCCAGTAGGACAGTTGGAGAACTGGTCACGTCTATTCTGCGTGGGGAAAATGGAGCCCCTCCTTCCAGGCTTATCAGAGGCCTCCTGAGCACAGGTTTCTGGGGCAGTGGTGGGGCTGAACTTGAACCTCCCACCTGCCAGGTGGAGGAGAAAGCAGCCTGGAAGCAGAGCTGGGAGATGATGTTGTGAGGAGCAGGTCTGGAGTTCTGGAGCCTCCGCTGGGGCAGGCTATGGCTCACTGTCCTTAAAGGCTGCAGAGAGGGTGCACAGATACAGTTTCATCGGTGAAACGCCAGAAACTCGCCTTGTGTCGAGTGTTTGTTGAAAAGATGGGTTAAACCTTTATCTTTTGTAATTCACAGACTCAAGCCATCTTTAGACCCTTTAAGAGCATTCAGTGAAAAGATGATAACAGAAAGAACAGCTGATCCCTCTTCTGAGGCCTTTAGAAAAGACTTAGAACTGGAGACTGTTCTGAAGCTGTGGGGATTGTGGATAGGAAATAGTCCAGTTTATTTCAAAGGGCATTTTGCCTAAAATGTGTAACTCTAGTAGGCTCCGGAAACCTGTTAAATAAATGCTGCTCCCATATGTATGATCCTCTCATCTAACATGGAGACGCGGCTTCTTCTGCCTCCCTTTCTGAACAAGCTGCAGAGAGAAATGATCATCAGGAAAACAAAACAGCATAACACCCCGAACTGGTGCAGCTGTAGCCTTTTTGTAGCCTGACCACAGACCAGCAGAGCACTTAACTGATCTGGCCATTTTTTCTCAGCTGTGGACACAGTCCCTTGGCAGACTCTCCTGGCTGATTGCAAGGCAGAGGAGCAGAGTAGTTGGTGTAAACACCACCTCCTCAGCTTTTCAGTCTCCCTGGAGTGTGGTTTTCTCACCTGCTTCTCCTGAGTGAAACTCGTGATCACAGAGGAAGGCTCTAAAAAGCTACTACGATGGCGGTCCTGCTGCCCCGAATTCTTGGAGGAGGCAAATGGGGCAGCATGCTCTTGGTTCAGATACTTCCTGTATGTAGAGTCCCCAGGTCATGTGTGTGGAATGCAGGGATGAGGGCCAGGAAACTGCAGAAAAAAGGCTGGCTGGAGGGCTGGTGGGTCCATTCATTCAGCAGCTACCTCCTGAACACCTACTGTGTGCTTTGGGGCAAGAAGAACTGAGCATTGCTGTTAGAAAATCCACCATCCTGCAGGAGAGGCTACACATGTCTGCACTGTTAATAACAGGGGTGTCCAATCCTTTGGCTTCCCTGGGCCACATTGGAAGAAGAAGGATTGTCTTGGGTCACACATTAAATACACTAATGATAGCTGATGAGCTAAAAAAAAAAAAAATCGCAAAAAAAAATCTCATCATGTTTTAAGAAAGTTTATAAATTTGTGTTGGGCTGCATCCAAAGTCATCCTGGGCCACATGTGGCCTGTGGGCCATGGGTTGGACAAGCTTGGTGTATAGGACTGGAGACAGAATGTGTTAAGTGCTTGGCAGGGGCCCCATTGTAGGGAGGGCTCACACAGGAGTAGTAACCATGAGGTACCTTCTCTGAAAGAAGAATTAGCAAAGACGGGGAGGGTGTTCTGTGGCTGCAGTTGACCCTGGCCTGATCCCAGGCAAACAGACCCATAGGTTTGCTGAGGGCTGCCAAGTGGAGGGCTTCTGTTGAGGGTGGCTGCAAGTGTTAATGCAGAAACAAAGCTTGCACTTCCAAGAATTGGGTCCTCCTGCCCAGAGAGAAAGACAGCTGGGTTTTTGAGAGCCTGGGCGATGCTTTAGCATTTCCTGCTTTTCTCAGAGTCCACAGCAGCTGTGGGACTCCTGGGGAGGTTGAATTTGTGCAGAGTCCGCTGCCTCTTCTCCCCTCTCCTCAGCTCTCTACTGCGGCCTCCATGGGAGTTTGCAGGTGGGACACGGCCCCTCACTGGACAGGAGCTGATTCAAGCAAAGAAGTGTGGTTACTTTGTCCGAGGCCTCCCAGACACTGCCTGGGCCCATGACCTTGCCTTTTCCTCCCCTCAGGAGTGGGGTCCTCTGCACCTTCGCTTCCCACCTGCATCCTCATCTTGGTACAGTGGGGAACCCCCTATGGAAACGGGCCAAAGCTTTTGCTGTGGAGCTGAGGCCAGCCCAGCTGGAGAGGGATAGATGAAAGGCCTCCCCTGAGTGGCCAGCCCAAGCTGTTTTCCACAGACTTGGGGCAGCCTGAGTGTCTTCAGGATGTGAGAGTGTCCTGGGCGGGGGACAGTTCTGCTGGATTTTCAGTTGCACACCAGGCACACTCGGATGCCCTTGAGTTGTAGAATTTTACCCAGGGCTCTTCACCCCTCTAGACTGCTGGATCTGAATTTCCATATAAAGATTTCCCATCTAAGTCAGAGTTCCTGCTCAGAATTTCAGGGGTAGTGTGGGTAGAGAGATGGGGGCAGAGCTTACAGTGTGGGAAGAGGGATGAGGGGCAGAGCTTATGGTGTGGGAAGAGGGATGAGGGGCAGAGCTTATGGTATGGGAAGAGGGGTGAGGGGCGGAGCTTATGGTGTTGGAGGAGGGATGAGGGGTGGAGCTTATGGTGTGGGAAGAGGGATGAGGGGTGGAGCTTATGGTGTGGGAAGAGGGATGAGGGGCAGAGCTTATGGTATGGGAAGAGGGGTGAGGGGCAGAGCTTATGGTGTTGGAGGAGGGATGAGGGGCGGAGTTTATGGTGTGGGAAGAGGGATGACGGGCAGAGCTTATGGTGTGGGAAGAGGGGTGAGGGGCGGAGCTTATGGTGTGGGAAGAAGGATGAGGAGCGGAGGTTATGGTTTGGGAAGAAGGATGAGGAGTGGAGGTTATGGTTTGGGAAGAGGGATGAGGAGCAGAGCTTATGGTATGGGAAGAGGGATAGGGTGGGGCTTATGGTGTGGGAAGAAGAATGAGGGGTGGAGCTTACGGTGTAGGAAGAGGGATGAGGGGTGGGGCTTACAGTGTGGGAAGAGGGGACAAGGGGCGGAGCTTATGCCACCCTTTCTCCCTTCCCATCCCTGTCCCTGCTGCTGTGGCCCAGGCCCACCTTGCTTTTTCTGGCTCTGAGGGGGCCTCACTGCCGCAAGTCCCACCTGGCAGGCTGACATCCCAGTGGGACATGGCAACCATAATGTAGCTTCTGGGTTTTTGTCTTTCTTCCTTCACACCAACTCCCTCGGCTTCACTCATGGCTCTACCCCCGCTCCCAGTTTATTTTCAAGTTTGAACTTTGGAGGAGAATTGTATACATACAAGCCCAGCAGTTTCTTTGCAGCAAGCTGTCCCTTCTTCCTCACCCCGTTTTGTGGAAGCTTCCCCTTAGAGCTTCTGTTCTCCTGGGAGGTCCTTGACTCCACAACCTCAAGGATGGAAGAATCAGTACAGGAGCTGTCCCTCGGAAGGGGCCCCTCTTGGTCTTATTTGAGATTTCTTCCTCCTGGCCCCTTGGGATCCAGGCTTAGAGGCTTCACCTTTCCCGAGGGCACTGCATGTGTGAGAGCCACATCCTCTTTCACTTTAACCTCCAGCCATGTTTGTGCTAAGGATGTCTAATGTGACCCTGTGAGAGTGAAGCTGGGGAGGGGGGACTTTTACTTGCCTGAATAGGGGGCAGTGGGAAATCCTGTCATGCACCTGAGTCAGGGCCCTGTTGACCGATGTCACCTAAGGGCAGACCCAGCCTCTCTGACCCACGGGCTGAGCTGACAGGCATTGATGCTGCCCGGGTGGTTGGCCGTAGGTGAGGGTACTAGGTGATGGGAAGAGGGTTCGCCACAGACAGTGCAGGACACGAGAGTGGTGGTTTTTGTATGGTTTTATAAAGTCAGCCTTCCAGATGTGGTTCTGCCATTTTGAGGCATTTGGTATTTACAGAGTGAAGATGTTCAGTCACCTGCCTGCTGGTAGTATCAGTTTTAGCGCTGAAAGTCTCACATCCCAGGAAATCCCTCTATCCTGGGCAAACTGGGACAGTGGGCCACCCTCCCTGTCTTTCTACATAAAGTGAAGGAGTTGATAAATAGCTCTGAAGGTCCTTTGCATTCTTTTTTTTTTTTTTTTTTTTTTTTGAGATGGAGTTTCACTCTTGTCTCCCAGGCTGGGGTGCAGTGGCACCATCTCGGCTCACTGCAACCTCTGCTTCCCGAGTTCAAGCAATTCTCCTGCCTCAGCCTCCCGAGTAGCTGGGATTACAGGCGCTGCCCCCACCATGCCCAGCTATTTTTTTTTTTTTTTTTTTTTTTTTTAGTAGAGACGGGGTTTCACCATGCTGGCCATGCTGGTCTCGAACTCCTGACCTCAGGTGATCTGCCCGCCTCAGCTTCCCAAAGTGCTGGGATTACCGGTGTGAGCCACCATGCCTGGCCACTTTGCATTCTTAATACCTGAAAATCCTCTTCCCTCCTTGCCCAATAATTGGACCTCCCAAGCCCCCCTGCCCATGATGAGGCCGGCTTCGCCTGGTGAGAGGTTATTTGTGCGTGTGTGACATTAGGAGACCTTCTGAACCTGGTCTGCAAGAAGAATGCACTAAACCCCAGGGGTCTGGTATAGAACTCGAGGCCTTCCTCCCAGTAGGCATGGTATGAAGGCAGCATCCCAAGGTTCCTAAGAAACGGCAAAAAGTCAGCAGCACGGCAGTGGCAGGGATGAAGTGTGCTTCCATGGTCCGTCAGGCTGGCAACCGAGGACACCCGTGTGCCTGAATGGTTTCCAGAAGCAAGTGGGGCCTCCTGCTGCAGCTCAAGGCCATGAGAGGTGGGACCTGGTTAGAGGCCCAGCCAAGCTGTTTCTCTGAGCATCCTCAGAAGGGCTGTCCCAAGGCCTCTTAGGCTGGCTCTTCTGAAGGCCCACAGGAGTGGTCAGATGTCACAGAGCAGAAGCACTTCTGCCTACCACAGGCTAAGGCCCCAAATGTTTGCAGATGGAAGCCACACATGAGAACTTGGGGATCAGATTGTTAAAGGAATATTTATTACTATATGTGAGATATGTCTATAATAAAACTATTAAAGGGTGGAGGCTTTGAATAAGATACCTGCTTGCTGACTCAACTGCACTCTAGAAAATGAGGGACTATATGGGATTCCAGGAGGGGCTTCCTCCTAGAGCCACTGCTCATCTGTCACCCCCATTAGGCAAATCTCAAGAACCCTCCTAGCTCTCTGGAGATAACAGGTCGGTTACCCAGATAGCGAAGTCAAATGCTTGTGTTGCTGAGACCCAGCCATGGTCTGTTTCCAAGGCCACCAAAGATAGGGGTTTGCTCCAATTTGGTCAGACCGTGTGGTATATTACAACTGAGAACAGATCACCTGTCTTCCACCCTGTGATGGTTTGGAAAGTTTTGGGGTGTCTGCAACTCCATTCCTCCACCACTGGAGCATGGAAGCCCATGTGCCTCCTACAGCCCGGATTCCCCCCGCTCCTCCCCATGGTGCTGCTCAGCTCTGAGCCACGGAGGCCCCAAGAGCAAGAGGCCCCACAGCCAGAGCACCTGGTGTTTCCCCCAGGGTGCCTGTACATTTTCTTTGGCCACCCTGGGGTGTTTGGGTATCTGGCCTGGGGCCCAGTACTGAGGCACCCCGACATTATGCTCTGCAGAGGACTGTGTAGAGAATGTCCCACAGAGGCAGAGCATGAGTGCGCCCTGGTTAGGGATGTCAGCCCAGGCATGGGTGTCCTGGGAGCAGGCCAGCCCAGGAGGCCCTGTGTCCCAGCCTCTGTTTCTGTCTTCCAGGCAGGCCTGGCCTCCCCTGAGAACTCGGAGCAGCTCATCATTGCCTTGGAGCCTGAGGCAGCCTCCATCTACTGCCGAAAGCTGCGGCTACATCAGATGATTGAGCTGAGCAGCAAGGCAGCTGTCAATGGGTACAGCGGCAGTGACACAGTAGGAGCTGGGTTTACACAGGGTACCTCTGCTCTCTCTCTCCCCCTCCTGCTCTCCTTCCCTCCCAAGCCCTGGATGTCTCTCTCCCTCTGATGATTTTAAAGGCACTTAGTGCCATAATGAAGAATCAGGATACTCCAGGAGGAGGTGGGCTTTAAGCACCTCTCTGCTCAGCCCCCCTACCTGGCCCCTCCAAGGACCCCTATAAATGGAGGCATGGTTACCCTGGTTCATCACCCACCAAGTGCCTGGGGGCGGGGGGAGCTTCTCTCTAAGAATCTGAGGGTAGCCTGAGAGCGGTTCTTGGCCTGGCATTGTACTAGGCTCTTAATCTTTCTTGTGTATTAACAGATTCTTAATCTAATTCCATTGCCTGTTATTAATTCTCCATTAAGACTGTTGATTTATTGCTGACTCACTCATTGGGTCTGCTTCATGTGTGATGAGCTCATTATGTGTCTTCGCTGCGAGTTAAAAACGCAGATGAAACCGGCTGACTTTTCCTGACCTAGGTGATGCTTGCTTAGCTGTGGGAAGGAGCACCACCTTAGGGAGACTCAGGATGGGAATTTTAAAAAGCTTTTTCTCTTTAATAATTACCTGCATGCAAGTGGGTCATAGCCTTGGTCACAGAACTTGGTTCCCTGGTATCCAGGGCTCTGTGGGTGTGTTGAGAAGGGCTATAGGGTTTGCAGACACACCCTGTCAGGGTCAAGGCACCAATGTGAGCATGGGCGCTAAGTGGGAGCACTGTGGGGGTGGCGCCGGGCACTGCAGCTCTGAGCTCTGTTCCCAGATGAGGGCTTTGAGGGCAGATATCCACCCGTCACCCATGCTCACCCCCATCTGCCACTAGAAGGCCCCAGGCCCGGGAGGAGGAGAGGGAAGAAGACATCAGTGAGGACCCTTGTTGAGTTGTCCCTGACACAAGCTTGTTCCCAACTTTTCTTTGGACCCCACACCCAAGGCCCGTCCCTGCACTTCCCAAGGCACCAGGCCAGGCTCACCCTGAGCCCATGTGTATTCCTGCCAAGACGGTCTCAGGCTGCCTCCTCCAGGCCTTCCCTCTTCCTCTTGACAGAAGCAACTGCCCCAGAGGCCCCCTGTCTGTAGTTCAATCCCCAGATTTAGGAATCTGGGAACCTTAGCCACAAAGCAGTGGCAAAGGACTCCCTTGTCACCAGGCTGCTGCCCTAGCCCGCCAGGAGCTGTGTGCTCACGCCTTAGATCTGATTTACCCAGAATAAATGGAAACAGCTTCCCTTTAAGATGTGAGGCCTTGATTTGCCCCTTTCTACCAATGCTCGGCCTCCTCAAGGCTCACCGAGGCTAGCCTTATTGCTAACTAAATCAAATGCATTCACATTTTAAATACTCGGAGGTTTATTTAAATTTTAATCTTCATTGTTTTCACTGGCAAAAAGAGGAAAGACTAAGTTTATATCTTACATGCTGATTCTTCATGTTGTTCATAAACACAAATTCATGACCATTAGCTAATTCTAGAATAGCTGTTTTTAACTTTTTGTGAGTATAACACATTTTAGGGGGGAACATCTGTTTTTTGAAAGATTGCCTTCCCTGAGAGTTTTTGGTTTCTTTTCCCTTAATGTATCACATCTGCCCCCACACTGCTCTGTGTTCCTGCCCTGTGGCTTGTGGAATTTGCTGTCTGTGTGCTCAGAGGGTCTTCCTGGTTTTTGAAATCCTCAAATTGTTGGACACCGCCCCTCTGAAGGGCAGTGAGGCAGTGGGTTTGGTGACAGCCTCGCTTTACAATGAGAACATCTCTCCCAGGAGATGAGTGCTGCCTGGGGTGAGCCTGGCAGAGCACTTAACCAGGAGTACCTGAAATGCCTGGATGTTCCTCCGTGACTGAAGGCCAGTGGGTGCCACGGGGAGAAATGGAGCTGGTGCTCGGCCCCAGCATCGCAGGGTTTGCTCGCAAAGGATTGAATGGGATCGATAAAGGATACATTTTTCACAATCTGGGACTTAATTTGCCAAAAACTGGGCTAATTTTTGAGAGCTCAGTACATGTCGTATTAGCCTCGCTTGGCTGTATTTTATGAATGCCATTTTTTTAACCATCTAGATGGCTTTAGAAAACCAAATGCCGGCTGGGCGCGGTGGCTCACACCTGTAATCCCAGCACTTTGGGAGGCCAAAGCGGGCAGATCACAAGGTCAGGAGATCAAGACCATCCTGGCTAACACAGTGAAACCCCATCTCTACTAAAAATATAAAAAATTAGCTGGGCGTGGTGGCGGGCGCCTGTATTCCCAGCTACTTGGGAGGCTGAGGTAGGAGAATGGCATGAACCCAGGAGGCGGAGTCTGCAGTGAGCCGAGATCGCACCACTCCACTCCATCCAGCCTGGGGGACAGAGCAAGATTCCATCTAAAAGAAAAGAAAACCAAATGCCCATTACGAGGTCTGCAGCAGGCTCATCTGGAGCCGGTGCTGGGAACAGGAGAGAGGCCCCGAGTTTGGGGAGCCCTCCCAGGCCCACAGCAACTCTTTAATCAAGGGATGCCTCCCTCTCCACTCTAAACCAGGCCCTGGTTTAGAAGAACATGGAGCTGGCCTGGTGTTTGCAATTCTAATCCCCAGAGAAGAAGTTGTTTTGTAAACACTGTGTTCTTTGCTGAAAGAGGCCAGAGGGTCAAGGGTGCTTTATTGGATAACTCACAGTAGAAGAGTTTCTAGGACAATTCAAAATCAGCAGCACCAGCTTAGGGATTAAACAACAACAAAAAATTGGGAGGGGGCAAGGTTGTGGGATGGGACAGCACAGCACAGACAGCGAAGCCTTCCCCTGTAACATCAGGGGCTGCCCTCCATCGCTCACAGTTATCATTTGCTGAGTACTGGGTCTCACACTAGGTGTGTTGCCTTCATTATCACCTACTGTGTGCTGGCTGAGGATACACTGGAGACTTAGTCCTTGTTCTGCCCACGAGGAATTTAAGCCAACTATTAATATCCCCATTTTATGGACGAGGAAACTGAGGCACAGAGGGTCAATTTGCCCAAACTCCCACCTTGGCGGTGCCTTGCCGCCCCCGCAGGTGCCCGTTCACAGCACCCTTCTCATCTCCAAACATTCCATTATTCGCTCTTTCCAGCTTCCCTGTAAATTGTTACATCTCAAAGGCACGAGGGCCTAAGGTCTAAGGGTTAATTTCAGACTGCAAGAAAAGAATTGTGGGGCCGGGTGCGGTGGCTCACGCCTGTAATCCCAGCACTTTGGGAGGCCGAGGCGGGCGGATCACGAGGTCAGGAGATCGAGACCACGGTGAAACCCCGTCTCTACTAAAAATACAAAAAAAAAAAAAAAAAAAATTAGCCGGGCGAGGTGGCGGGCGCCTGTAGTCCCAGCTACTCGGGAGGCTGAGGCAGGAGAATGGCGTGAACCCGGGAGGCGGAGGTTGCAGTGAGCCGAGATCGGACCACTGCACTCCAGCCTGGGAGATAGAGCGATACTCCGTCTCAAAGCAAAAAAAAAAAAAAAATTGTGGGAACTGCAAGCCCCTTAACCTTTCCTGACCTGATTTCTTTCTCCAAACATAGCGACAATGATTTGTGCCCTCTCATAGCCACACAGGCGTCTCCGCCACTCAGCACCTCAAGCCACAGCAGGAGCGGAGGTTGTCCCTGTGTTCATGGAAAAGGCAGCACAGGGGTTTGCCAGGCCCAGACGCGCCACCTTGTGGCCGCAATGCATATTGGCTTCAGCTGGGTCAGGAAATGGCCCCCAAGTCTATTTACCCAGGGTCCATGTTAGGAAAACATACCCCAAATTCCTTGCATCAGACAAAATTCCTTGACGTGGAATTGTTTAACTGAGCGCACTGCAGGCTGTTTGGCAGATAGCTTCCTCCCTGGGGCAGCAAAGCCGGGAAACTAGGCGATTTCATTAACCCATTCTCCAAAAAATGTGACCAGGGTAGGTCTCATTTGAGAGTCTCGCTCTGTCACCCAAGTTGGAGTGCAGTGGCGCACATTTGACCACATTCTCTTCCCTCAGTTTTTTTCACGTGGAAAATGGGGATAATAATTCCACCTAATTCCAAGGGTTGTTGTGAGAATCTCATCAGGGTGGGCTTTTCAGCTGGGCACAGGCTAAGCCGAGGAATAGAGGAAGGCCGGTGGAAATCGCTTTCTCTGGGAAGAGCTGGCTTTGTGATTCCTGACATCGTATTGACTTATTTTGGTTAAATGTCACTAATGTTCCATCCCTAAATCTCCTCATGCTATTGCCTTCACTGACTGCAAATGATCTCTGCTTTTTCATGCTTTCTTACCCGTCATCATTTTTTTTCTGTCGGCCACTAGCTAAGGAACACATACGGCGTAATCGGCAGAGTCGGACCTTTTTGGTGGAGAATGTCATAGGAGAAATCTGGTCCGAGCTGGAGGAAGGTAGCGTCCTTCAATGTCCTTTGCTCTTGCTGGATTTTCCTGTGCTGCTCGCGAAAATCCATTCCCATTTGTCCCTTTTGCACTTTTGGAAAATGTTCAAACTCAGTGTGTTCTAAAGACCACTCATGCAGGGAGAGCTCTTTTGGGAGCTGTAATTTTGCATGTTGTAAAATCAGGTAGGGATTGGAACTGATCAGTTCCAGAGTAAATCTTATGTGAAACGCAGATGATTTTAGGGTACTCACTATGCACGTGGCAGGAAACTGCCCACTAAGTACATGCCAGGTATGCAGCAATGTGTGAATCTTAGATTCACTCACCTGGGTTCTCCATCATCCATGCCTAACCGTCCTCCTGGGCAGATTGCATTCTTTTTGGTCATGGTTAACTCCTGGAGCTGCTGATTAGCAAAACCATTGTGCTAATGAGAAGTTTTGAGGGCACTTAGCTGGGTCTACCTAGTCACCACCCACAAGCTTGTTTCAGATGGGGTTGGCAAACAGTCTGTGTAAAGATGGCTGTTTTTGTGCCAGGTGACAAGTATGTGGTTGTGGACAGTGGCGGTGGCACCGTAGACCTGACAGTCCATCAGATCCGGTTACCGGAGGGACACCTTAAGGAACTATATAAAGCAACAGGTGAGCCCCTGCAGGGCTAATTTTCTTATACCTGAGCCGTTTCCAGGCAGTTCTGTTTTCACTTGTTTCAGATAACTCTCAGTTTTATTCTCTTGAATACCACTAACATGTGGGATCGTAGGCGTTGGAGGATACTAATGTCTGCTTGAAATTGGAAAGCAAAATGCAATTAAACATTCTTTAAAACACAAACCACCACAACTTGGGTTTTGGCCTAAAGCGAGCCTGTTTCAGATCCTGGCCAAGGGCGTTGGTTTCTGAAAATTCTGAAAGGATGAGATTGCAACTTGATGTTGCCTATGACCGTGCTAAGGTGAACTTTCTAGGGAGGCCTCACCTTGTCTTGGATCAAGATTGCCAAACCACTGGCCAAGTGCGGTGGCTCACACCTGTAATCCCAGCACTTTGGGAGGCCAAGCAGGCAGATCACTTGAGGTCAGGAGTTGGAGACCGGCATGGCCAACATGATGAAACCCCATCTCTACTAAAAATACAAAAATTAGCTGGGCATGGTGGTGCACACCTGTAGCCCCAGCTACTTAGGTGGCTGAGGCAGGAGAATTGCTTGAACCCAGGAGGCAGAGGTTGCAGTGAGCAGAGATTGCGCCACTGCACTCCCACTTGGGTGACAGAGCGAGACTCTCAAAAAAAGATTGCCAAACCAAAGAACATGCTGTTTCCCTTTTGGGAGGTTGGAGGGGAAACGATATAATGAGTAATTAGAGGATCACACAGGGACTAGACCAGGCCTGCTGATTTTCCAGCCCCCGCCGTTGGATGTCTTGGATTGGAATACCATGATGGTCCTAGTTAGATAAAATTATTGATTTTTTAAAAAATGTAATTGATTTAAAATAGATTGTTGGCTGGGAGTGGTGGCTCATGCCTGTAATCCCAGAACTTTGAGAGGCCGAGGCAGGTGGATCACCTGAGGTCAGGAGTTTGAGACCAGCCTGGCCAACATGGCAAAATCCCATCTTTACTAAAAATACAGAAATTAGCCGGGCATGGTGGTGTGTGCCTGTATCCCAGCTACTCGGGAGGCTGAAGCAGGAGAATCGCTTCAACCCAGGAGGAGGAGGTTGCAGTGAGCCAAGATTGTGCCACTGCACTCCAGCCTGGGCAACAAGGGCGAAAACTCTGTCTCGAAAAAAAGGAAAAACAAAAATAAAATAATAAAGATTGTTGACAAGATATTTCTGTAGGGAAAAGCTTCTCCACATGGAATGAGAAGCAGCGCAGGGTTCTGAAGTGTAAGTAAACACTTACAGCTGCCGTCCCATTGCTAAGTGGCTCAGAGATGAACAGGTGGGCCTGTTTCTCAGAGTCTGGATTGGGTTTCTAATGGTTTTTAACACCATGGCCTCCCTTTTTGTTCTCAACTCAGGCGGACCCTATGGATCCTTAGGAGTAGATTATGAATTCGAGAAACTTCTATATAAAATATTTGGAGAGGATTTTATTGAACAATTCAAAATCAAACGCCCTGCAGCCTGGGTTGACTTAATGATTGCGTTTGAGTCTCGTAAAAGGGCGGCTGCCCCAGACAGAACTAACCCGCTGAACATCACCCTGCCCTTCTCCTTCATTGACTACTACAAGAAGTTCCGCGGGCACAGTGTGGAGCACGCCTTGCGGAAAAGCAAGTGAGTTGGGCTCATCACCTTGGGCTCTGGACATTCTAGCGGGTGGATCGTGCTGATGGGAGAGAGGAAGGAAGTGTGGACTTCGGGTTCCAATCCTACACACTGGCTGTATGACCTTGGGCAAGGGACTCAACTTCTCTTCCCTCAGTTTTTTTCACGTGGAAAATGGGGATAATAATTCCATGTAATTCCAAGGGTTGTTGTGAGAATGCAATGAATTCATACATGTTGGGTGCTTAGAACAATGCCTGGGACCTGGCAAGTATTATCTATGCGTTTGCTAAAAACAGAGGAACTATGAAAGCAGGGAAGTTTAGTTTTGGCCCCTGCTGTATCCCCAGTGTCTAGAAGAGAACCTGGTATGCAGTAGGTGCTCAATAAATATTCGTGGAATTAATCCAATGGTATAGGTTTCTTGCTACTCTGAGTCCCTTGACTGATTTTGTGTCTCAGCTTGTTGCAAAATGAATATATATAGAAGATGGTTTAAAGCTGAATTTAAAAAAATAGATAAAAATAATAGATTTCTAATATTCTTAAACATTTTAAATATATATATAATATCCATCATGAAATAATGACTACAGACAGATTTACCTATCTATCATATTTCATAATTACCTTTTTCTAATAATCCTTTTGTAAGGGAACATGTCAAACATTTATCCTGTAAAATACCCCACTGTCAAGCTTCAACAACTGTCAGTTCCTGGCTAGTCTACATCCAATTATTTTAAAGCAAATCTTAAAGAGATTAGCATCTCATCTATTTCAGTATGTCCCTCTAAAGGAGACAAGTTTTAAATCACAACCACAATACCATGATAACACTTAACAATTAATAATTCCTCAATATTATCAAATATCTAGTTAACATTAATATTTTTCCATTGTCTCTTTTTTTTTTTTTTTTTTTTACTTTGTATCAACATCCAAATGAGGGCTCTACAAAGCAGCTATCTGATACGCCCCTCGAGTCCCACGAATGTACAGGTTCCCCTCCTGGTTTTTCCTTCACAATTTATTAGATGGCAAAACTAGTAGTTTGTCCCTAGATTAGAGTTTCCTATAATCTAGGCTTTGCTTATCTCATGTCCATGGTGTTACACAGCAGGTGCTATCCCATGGCCTTTTTTTTTTTTCTTTTTGCAAGTTGGCAGATTGACTTAGAGGTGTAATCAGATTTAAGTTTGAATCTTTGGCATATCTGCCTTATGGGTGGTGGTTCCTCCTACTGCATCCCATCAGGGGACACGAAATGTCTGCCCATTTCTCCTTTTGTGATATTAGCAGCCATTGATGATTATTGCCTGGTCCACTAATGCATTAGGGGTGGCCCCGTGGCCACCATCTTGGCCCATCACTCCTTCCTCATTTATTTAGCTAGAATACTCCCAGAGAGAGAAACCTGGCTCCTCAGTGGTTTGGTTGCCCTGAACTACAGCTCACTTAGGGAAGACAGGATAAATAGGTTGGTTTTCAACCTTCATTTATGAGTTAAAAAAAAAAGAAAGAATCAATTTCCTAGTATCCGCCAAAGTGTCTAATGAATTTTTCCTTTTGTGAGGGCATGAGGGGGAGTATCATTAAGAATTTAAGGATTTAAGCATATTTGATGTATTTTAAACCATGGCAGTTCCATCCTTATTGACACCCACACTGTCCCATCTCGGCCAGTAGGAGCCTTCTCACATTGGCTCTGAGTCCCTTTGACATGACACTTGTGGTGGTTGACAGTGTCTTTGCCTTCTTGTATGTGAAGACAATCTTGACTCATCTTGTACATTCCCTACCCCAGGCCTGGAACTGGCCATTTCCCTAAGAAGCCCTGGTTCCTTTTAGTGGAAGTGAAAGCAGATTTCATGTCAGGTCTTCTTGCCCTTGGAGCAGGGCCAGTCTGGACCCTCTTACTGGGCTGATGTTCTCTGCCCCGTTGGTCCCCCACAGAGGGCACCTGTCCTCTGTGTGGAATCCCAAGACCTACCTGCACAGTTCTGGGGCCTGTCAACCCTCCCACTAGGTAACAGGCTGCAGCCAGCTATGGGGTCATTCCATACCACACCGCATTGTCCTTTGGCCTATGCCATGGAAAGGATTCCTTTCCAACACGTTCTAGATTCCTGCCCAGCATCTAGAACATGTTGCTGGGAAGCTGCTGGTGTGCGCTTTGCATCAGGGACAGAGGCGCCATTTGCTTGGCCTCTGAGAACAGGTGGGGCACGCCCTGTGGGTTTGGGGAATACACAGTCCCTGGCATTTGGTTACTGCCAGAAAGTTTCCAGAACGCTTTCACAGACATGGTATTTAACTTTTCATCTTTACAACAACCCCCGTGAAGGAGGTAAGGCAAGTGCAGTTATCCTTGACTTCCAGACATGGAGACCGGGCTTGAAGAAAATGGAGTCTAATCTGCCCAGAGTCCCAGAGCTCCGCAGTGGTGGTGGCCAGGCTAGAGCCCCATAATCCTGGATTCCTGTCCAGGGCTCTCTCTGCTCCACAATGCTGCTTCTGGACAGAGACCATGAGGGCCACCTAGTAGAATTAGGCTTACTCTGTCACCTGACAGGTGCCTGGAGGGCTGAGGACACGCACCTGAGCACACACATTTGTAGCCGCAATAAACTCGCCAGGGAGCCTTTAACGCACTTGAATCCACATATTGTTGGGTTCAAAGTGTGGTCCTGCAAAAGAGACAGTGAGCCCTTTATCTCCTTGTCTTTGCACTAGACTTTGCCCTCCACTATCCCAGGGGAAGGTCGGTCACAGCCAAACTTAAGATACAGAGAAGAGATTACGTCTTAGCTTTTGAGCTTCTAAGGGTCCAGGTCCTGGCAGTTTAGGGTTTCCAAAGGTGCTTTTGACTTTCAACCCCCTTTCTGCCTGCTAAGATGTGACAGATGTTCTGCCAGGGCACATGTCTATGCAGATAAGCCTGGGTATCGTGTAGACCCTCACTGCCTGCTCTTCTCCATGCTATGCTCCTGCAGTGTGGATTTTGTGAAGTGGTCCTCGCAGGGGATGCTGCGGATGAGTCCAGATGCCATGAATGCCCTTTTTAAGCCGACCATCGACAGCATTATTGAGCATCTCCGTAAGTATCAGCCAGGGCTCGGACACTCGGCGAGGCAGAGCTGAGAAAGAGGACGGGCTTTTCCAGCATCACCAGCTGGTGCCTGTGGAGTCAGGTTGGCCTGGATCTGGGAGCCACAGGCAAGGGCCCTGCAGGACTGGGCAGGGCTTGGGCACGTATGGGAGAGGTTACTGGGCATAGGCTCTGGATCCCTCTCCTCGTACTGCAAAGCTGCTGAGAGCTTGTCTCACCCAAGCTTTCTGTTTGGCCTCAAAAGTCAGGGAGCTGGTAATGACAAAGAGGAAGAATTAAATAAACAAAACTTTAGAACAACAAAAAAGATCAGAGAGCTGGAAGCTCTGAGGCAATGTTACCTAAGAGTGGCAGGCCCTAGGAAATGCATATTCTTTGCTTTACTGGGACATGTTAGACATCCTCACCCTGCTAGGGGAGAAGGAACTGTTGTGTGAACCAAAGGAAGTTCTGCAAGATGGCAAATGGAATCTGGCTATGTCATTAACCTGCTACATTGGTGGCAGTACCCAGGGACACATAGCAAACTCACCGGTGACCTTTTTCAGTATCCCGTCCCCCGCCTACCAAATCAGACTCTCTAGGAGTGGAATGGGATTTTTATGAAAATCAGAGAATTCTATTTATAACAGCCTGCCTTGACTTACCCAACAGAACCACAGGTTTGGAGAGCTTTAGGAGTATTCATTTATGCAAACCAAATTCTACTTAAAATTATCACCATGTATCTGTTAAAATGCATTTCTACTTAGCAGCAGCTCTGGCTCTTATTCCGGAACATATTGGTGTGCAAACTCCCTTTCTTTAAAAGACCAGTTCTGCAAAGATTCTGTTCAAGGAGCTCAGAGTAAGTCTGCCCTCCCACTGGCCCAAGTGGCCTTGTCCATTCCCCACAGATGCAGGCAGCCCAGTTCCCCCTTCCTTGCTGGCTTTTGGTGACAGGACATTCTCCCTGCCTCTTCCCTTCCAGGGGACCTGTTTCAGAAGCCCGAGGTGTCCACCGTCAAGTTCCTCTTTCTGGTGGGTGGCTTTGCTGAGGCGCCCCTCCTGCAGCAGGCGGTGCAGGCTGCTTTCGGGGACCAGTGCCGGATCATCATCCCCCAGGACGTGGGCCTCACCATCCTCAAGGGCGCCGTCCTCTTTGGCCTGGACCCCGCGGTCATCAAGGTGCGCCGGTCGCCGCTCACCTACGGGGTAGGCGTGCTGAACCGCTACGTGGAGGGCAAGCACCCGCCCGAGAAGCTGCTGGTGAAGGATGGCACTCGGTGGTGCACCGACGTCTTCGACAAGTTCATCTCTGCCGACCAGTCTGTGGCTCTGGGTGAGCTGGTCAAGCGTAGCTACACCCCGGCCAAGCCCTCCCAGCTGGTCATTGTCATCAACATCTACAGCTCTGAGCATGACGACGTCAGCTTCATCACTGATCCCGGGGTGAAGAAGTGTGGCACGCTCCGCCTGGATCTCACGGGGACC
Organism: Pongo abelii; assembly: GCF_028885655.2. Taxonomy (NCBI): domain Eukaryota; kingdom Metazoa; phylum Chordata; class Mammalia; order Primates; family Hominidae; genus Pongo; species Pongo abelii. The sequence goes on along the minus strand of NC_071993.2, from coordinate 123,721,338 downwards.
AGTGGCACCGCGGTGCCTGCCCGGAGGGAGATCCAGACCCTTATGCAGTTCGGGGACACCGAGATCAAAGCCACAGCCATTGATATAGCCACTTCAAAGAGTGTCAAAGTTGGGATCGACTTCTTAAATTACTAACCCTCCCGCCCCGCTGCCTGCCCCCTTGGACTCAACTTATCCGCATCTGCTGACCTCAACCTTGACTGTTCTTTCCCTAACCTTGACCCTCACCATTGCCCATGTGAATTTCAGCAGGGAAGATGAGAACAATCAGGGCTAGAAATAATTAGTGACTTTTGAGGGCACACTGGAGTCAGAAAAACAGAAATTAAGATTAAGGTTGAGGCATAGAAAAGTAAAGGATCCCGGAGGAGCAGCTAGTTTTCATAGGTACAAAAGTGGTGAAACGGCCACGGAGAAGGGAATCAGTACATTTCTGCAGCAGTGGTTGCGCTGCTTTGCACAGATCTCCGTTATGTAGAATTTAGCATGCCCTATTGCTGTCTTTCTAGATTTAAAATGAGATCTTTGAACCAGGAGGAGATCTTCATCTGAGACTTTTCTTTCTAAATTTTTTGGATGGCCATCAATATAAAATGCCACCCATCTCCAGTTAATTTCTTTTCATCATCATGTGATTAAAAGTGGTGATTCAGTGGGAACTGGGAATGTTTTTAGATGGTGGTAGAAGGCTGCCTACACTGGGCACTGTTTTAGATTCTCATATAATTTAAATAGTAAGGAGGCTCAGGGAAGAATAACCATAGCCTTGGGTAATCCACTAGGGCTTTTGCGAGTAGGAGAGCTGATAACTCACATTCTTAGCAGGTGAAAACTTGCCATGATGGAAATAGATAGTGAAGAGTTACTGACGTATCCCAAATTATATGCTGTGATATAAATTCCCAGCATGCCCAGCCCTGATTTCTGAGTTCATAAGTAACTCTAGTGAACCTTAGTAGGAATTCTGGGTAAGAAAATGAGGTTGCCATTGGTCTTGTTTGCATCACCAAGACCAGACATCCAGAAGAGCCCCTCACCTTGAAAAGCAGACAGATTTTAAATTAACCCCCTCCTTCCCACTCACCTTCATCTCCCTAAGAGTTTTGGCCATTTAATTCCACATTTTGAAAGGAATACATTGGTGAAATTTGGGAAGAGAATCTGTGCTATGCAATGTTTCATTAAAGTCTTCAGTTTTTCAAGTCTCTCTAAAAATAATTTGTAGATCTATACTTGATATATTAAGTCAGTTTTTTTTCACCGTAGGCCTGTGGCTCACCTGCATCAGAATTGCCTAGGTGTGTGTTCAAAACAGGTTCCTGGATCCGGGCCCTTTTTAACTGAGGCCGAGTCTTGGAGAGCGGCACCAGAATCTGCCTTTGTAGTGTACACCGCATTGTGGTTCAACTGAAATTTGAGAAATACTAACCTGAGATTTTGTGGAAGTTCACACACAGACCACACCCCGCACTCTGTAGGTGTCCCCTTTGGGCTCCCTTAGGAAGAGGGCTTCCATGTGAAGGTGACCCCATACCTTGCCCTCTTGGTCAATGGGATTGGGGCTCCACCTGGCTTGAAGATGGCACTTTTAACCCTCACAGGAAGGGCCAGGGGAGGAAAAAATGGCAAGAAAGTGACACCAAGAATGGAGCTGACTGAGGAACCAACTGGAGGGTCTTCACTCTCTCCTTCCCCACTGTACAAAACCAGTTTTCGGCAACATTCAGGAGCCAAATGAGGAAAAAGAATCAAGAATCTGACTCACAGCCCATCTGATCTGTTCAAAGCTGTCTTTTCCACCTGCTGAAATTCATTAAATCAATGGAGGCATGCATAATGAATGGAGAATGAGTGAACTTCCAATGCAACTTGGATTCACAAACCCATTATCATAGCCAATATGCAGATTTTAAACAGCATTTCACATTTCATTTGACCACGTCTTCTTTTTCACATCGCCTGCCGCAGAATTCCCTACTAGAATGTGAAACAACGAACAAACCACAGAACTAGAGAGTGCTGGTTAGTCACGTAACTTAGTAGTGGGATTGTGTATCCAGGCACAAAGGTGTCTTTGCTAATGTTCTCTTGCTACCTGCCCTGCTTCAAACACCAAATGGTATGGGTCTTTCTTTGTTGCCAGCCATATTCTACAAATAAGACTTTTCAATATAGTTATGAGTAATATAATTTTATGTACATATAATGTTAGAATATTGTACAGAATCTTTGTTTCTACGATGCGCTTTTCTTGTTTCAAAAAGAGGAAAATGCTTGATTTTTGTTGATGATACTTTTGTTACTGTCCTTAATTTTCCATAGTTTGGTTTCTTAATTGTGCTCACTAAGCATCAATTTGTGCTGATGCCAAGCTATGGACTATGTACGCAAGACCGAGCAATAGACAGAGGTGCCTAGGGTCAGAACACACTGAACACACATGGACCGCCTGGATCAGGAGCCTCATCAGACTCTTCTCCTTGCACATCCTTCCCAAACAGTCACAGATTCCATTGAAAGGAGCAGATTCTATCAGTTCTTCTGTGCAGACTTTAAGAGCTGAACGTTCTGGTTCTGGAAGCCATGTGACTGTGCAGAGCAACCTAAGAAACCCTTTGCGTCCTGAGGGGTCGTTGACCTCTCCTTCTGGGTCAGAGCAGTCACTCTGAGGGCAAAGCATGGTCCACTGTGTGTGATGTTTTCAGGATGCTAGGGTCAAAGAAAGAAACCAAGTGGTACATAAGCCCAGCTTTTCTGCTGGGCTAAGTGTAAGTGTGAGTAACATGGTCAAGCCCCTCTTTTTTGGGCTAATATAAAGCCTTTCCTGCCTTGCATTAATGCTATCTCCCTGTGTACTGTTTCTCTTAAATGAGCAGATAGAAATCTGCAGCGTTGGCAGATAGGTGATGGAGAGGATGATAATTTTATCTTCTGGCCACAGAGCTGCAGCCCCAGTTGTCAAAGTCCTTAAACGAAACCCCCAAATCCATCCCTCCTTCCCTACCCCCACTGGAATATTCTAGAATAAGAGCACTGGATAAGTACACTCGAACACATTTTTCTAACCTTAGAAAGTATCTACAAAGCCTGTTGTCTTGACCCATTACTCAATTGTCCCCGGCATATTATCTGATATTCACGTTTCTTGGAAGCAGAATCATCAAGGCTTTCCTTTGTAACTGCCCTTTCCGTACACAGCAGGCATGAATAAATGCTGAGTAACAGACAAGTTACAGACAGGAGAGGAAAGAGGAGGAACCGTACAACTGTTTTTGCAAAATGATGGCTGAGTCCAGATTATAGAGGTTGCCTTACCCTTAGAATGTTATTTAGACCAAGTTTAGCTTTTAGAGTCCAGGTCTGGTTAATTGCCAGGATAGCAAAGAATCGCATGCACCAATGTAAACAGGAGTCAAAACGCATTATTAGTCAAAGATCGAATTTCACATTGTAGAGATGTATAGCTGTGATTAAGCTGCATATGTATGCTGGGAAACGGCTTAAGTGGATGGCTAGTATAAACGTTGGCCATAATGTCACACCTCTCATGTGCTTGAAATATGGACCAGTATTCTAAAATATCAGCTATTGGGGTCTCATTCACTACAAGATAAATTCAAACTTCACAGAACTTTACAGCAGTTCACCACCAGACAGGATTGTGTCTGCAAACTCTCTTGTCTTCACAGACGCCTAATAAAGCAAAACTCTGAATCTCATGTGGCCCAGAATTTTTTTCCCCCATCCTGGGTTTGCAAACTGCATGATGGACACATCAGTACTGATCTCCCTGTCTACCCCATCTCAGGTGGTGGAGAGAGTTTCAGTTTTTTCCAGGTGCTGTAAGTTTTATTAAGCTATTCTAACAAGACTAGGCCCTGTGTTTGCTGGGAACCAAGGTCCCATTGATGTGCACAGAGCCCCTTTTCTCTGGAAGAAAGTGGTCTAGCCAGACGGAGGGCAGGTAAGCAGAGTGACCACTGCCAATGCCACTGCACCCCAGTGTAAGTCATTAAAACACGCAGAAGGCCTGGCCGGGATCTTGCCCCTGGGCATCCCAGCCGTCACGTGAAACTGGCTGTGTCCAGAGCCTACACCTGAGTCGCCCTCCACAGTTGGCTCTGAAAGCTTCCTGATGGCCCGAGGTATGTTCTAAATGGGGTGATAAAAGAGAGGTATAAATGGTGGTCGGCTCCACCAGCCTTCATTTGCAGTTTAATTTTCAGAAAAGTAGAGGTAGGGAAGGCCGGGAGGTGCAGCAAACAAGCGTGTCCTGGAAGTACCGCAGCTTCACCGTCATTTTCTGTAAAGGGAGCAGCCAGCACATGCCCGCCCCCACAAAATCTGGTTCATAGGGCGGACATCTTGGTGGGTTTCAATCCAATGAGAGGAAGTCTGGGTGTCCCCCCAAGGGTGATTAGAAAGAAGGATGACTCACCTTCCCCAGGTGGACAGCCACTCATCTCTGCCTTCACCTGTCTCGGCCATCTGAAAATCTGCCCCTCCTAACAGGAGACAGTGAGGGAGGGGCTGCCCGGCCCAGGAAGCTCCTGTATTGGAGGCGCCAGGGCCCCCAGGCCTCGCCTCCTCCCGCCCACTGCCGGCCCCGCCCCTTGTTCCCGCCCACCCGCTTCCCCGGCCAGACCTGCAGGCCCAGGCGCCGCAGTGTCTACACCCGCAAAAACGCCCGCTTTGACCTAGAGCCCTCCGCATATCCTTCCCCTGGCTGGGGCAGCCAAGGCGTGGAGGACAGCTCCGAGACCAGATGTTTACTGCGCAGATGCCCGACTTTACACCAGGGTCCGGGCTGTGCCGGGCGCTGGGGGAAGCGCCCACCTTCCAGGTGGGACCCCGGAAAGAGTGGGGGAGGGGCAGGTTGGCGGCGGTGGGGCCTTTGTGCTCCACGGGGTGAGCGCACAAAGGCCTGGTGGAAGGCAGGGATCCTGGGCGGCCGGGCAGAGGCCAAGTGGGCACCGGATAGCGCCAGCCCCGCCCAGGTGAGCGCTGAGGTGGGATTGGAAGAGGATGGCTAGGAGCGGTCCTGCTGGTACTTTCTACCCACTCCTAGCCCCCCTTCTCAGGACACCCTGCCCACCTCCTCCAGGCAGGCTTATACCCCAGCTGATGCTTTTGGGCAACATATCCTGTCCCTGAGAGTTTAGAGGTCATCTGTTCACACCCCCTTTCACTCTGGAACCCTGAAACCAGTTACCTAACCTCTCTGTGCCTTATTTTTCACATTTATAAAATGGGGGTTCCAACAGGAACTCATTCTTAGGGAAGCTGTGGGGATTAAAGGAGAATGCGGTTCTGCTGCAACCACATGGGCATGGCCAGTGTTCCCTGTCTGTTGCCTTTTTAAATTGGGGAATGGGTGTAATATAGCATTTATATCATGGGGCTGTTGAGAGGATTAAACAAGCGTGGAAAGCTTTCAGAAAAGTAAGCAGGTGGTCAGTATGGGTGGGACACGGTCTCACAGCCAGGGCTGTCTGACTCCAGGCCCAGTGCTTCCTCCCAGGAGCCGGGTACGTGATGCCAGGGGTTAGACCGGCCTAGACGTGGCACAGTCCTCACTGCTGTCAGCCTGGCGGGGGCTGAACTGTCTTAACAATCCCCATCATTGCTGACTAAGCCATGACTGTGGCCATCCCCTCCACCCTGAATTCTCTTCTTCCAGCCTCGAAGGCATTTCTTTAAAGAGATGAACTGGCTCAGCAGGGCAGGACTTGGCAAGGCCTCAGCCCACCTGGGGGGAATGACCGGCGATGCCCAAAGAGGGAAGATGTCTTATTGCAGAAACAGCATCCACATAGACATGTTTCAGTGGAGCCCCCTGAAGCAGAGGGTGGCCTCTGCTTATCCTCCTTGGACTCCATGTCTGCCTTTTGGGACTTCCTGATTCCTTCAAGCCAGAACTTCTTCTCCCTTGTGCCTGTGTGTGTGTGTGTGTGTGTGTGTGTGTATGTGTGTGCGGGTGGGGGGAGGCTCCTGAGCATTGCAGGATGTTCAGTAGCATCCCATCCTCAACTTCTGACAGCCAAATATGCCTCTGGACATTGCCAGATGTTCCAGGGGTGATGGTGGGGGCTGGCAAACATCACCACTGCAACCTGATTTCACCTGGATCAAGAAGGGGATCTGGGGATGTGCGGGCCTCATCTCTCTCCTCCCCTGAGGCTCATGAACCTAACACAGGGGCTTCTGGGCTTGCTCAGAAGCTTTGCATTTCCAGCCTCTATCATGTTTCACGGCCATAGTGAGTACAGTCTACAATTGTTGGATGGCTGGAGGTTGGATGGAGGGGAGGGTGCTTCCAGGGAGAGGAGACCCTGGTAGGTGTGATCTACACAGTTATCCAAGTTAACATAAAAGGTGATGGGCCCTTGGTAATAGGTCATTGGTTTATGACTGAAGCCAGCTGTGTCGCTGGCTTTGGGTAAGATGGTGGTGCTGCCTCTCAGCCCCAACCCCTGGCAGTCATTCTTCCACTCCCAAGAGCTTGTGCACACTCAACAGTAATTACTTAAGGCAGTGACTTTTGATGAGACCATTTCATTCCCTCTTCCCTCCACTAACAGAGAGCGAAATCATGGAGCCTTCCAAGACCTTCATGAGAAACCTGCCAATCACACCAGGCTACAGCGGTAAGTGTGGATGTTCCCTGCAGCTGTGCCTGGCAGGGGAACCCGGGTCCTGGTCTCTGTCCCTGCCTTGACCCACTGTGTCTGTGCAGCCAACTGGATCAGTCTAGGCGCTCTAGCTTTTGAGACATGCATTGAGAGCATTCCATCGCTGAAGATGGCTGATGGCTGGGTTCTGAGAGGCAGAACTTAAGACCACATGTCCCAGAACACGGCCTGGTATACAGAGGAAGCACTTAATGCCTGTTGAATGAATTTGGACCAGGATAGACACAATGTGATGAGGATAGACACACAAATAAGTAGAGGCCCTGTCCTCCCCAGGTTGGTTTTCTCAAGTCCTCCACAAAGGTTATTCTTGTGCTCCTATCCTTTCCTGCATCCCCTAAAGGAAGGCTGGCCAACTGCCCTGGTCTACCTGGGACTGCCTTTGTCCTGGGACTGCCTGGGACTTTCCTTAACACTGAAAATCTTGCATTTGGGAAACTCCTCAGTCCTTGGCAAACCAGGACAATTGGTTGCCCTACCTAGAGGCTATTCCTCCTCAGGCTTCTGGGCTACTGAGAACTTACTAAGTCACATCCCTGTGGGTGACAAACCCACTGGTCCCCACAGACCCTTGGCTCTCCCATACAGCTGTTCTCAGGAGGAGTAGTACTTGGGCGATATCCAAGGTTGCCCAGCCTCACCCTGGTCCTAATGGCTGGTTGAGAATAGACTTTGGGTTCTAACAAGCTGAGGTTCGAATCTCTGTTTGGTCACCGTAGATGAGACTGTAAGTAACTTGCCTCTCTGTGGTAAGTACAACATTCTATAAAATGGATGTATTCATTTTGTAGGACCACTGCAACAAATTACCACAAACTATGTGGTTTAAAGCAATGGAAATGCATTCCCTCACAGTTCTGAGGCCAGACGTCTGAATTCGAGGTGCCCGCAGGGCCATGCTCTTTCTGAAGGCGCTAGGGAAGGATCCCACCTTTGCTTCTTCCAGCTGCTGGTGGCCCCAGTGTTCTTGGCTTGTGGCTGCATCTCTCCAGTCACTCTCTTCATTCTCACATGGCATTTCCCCCTTTGTCTCTGTGTCTCAAGTCTCCCTCTTCTTTCCTCTAGAAGGACATCAGTCATCAGATTTAGGACCCACCCTAAATCTGGGATGATCTCATTTTTAGGCCCTTAACTTAATTACATCTGAGAAGTCCCTATTTGTAGATAAAAGCACATTCACAGTTACCAGGGGTTAGGACTTGGATATATCTATTTGGAGGATACAGTTCAACCCACTACATGGGATACCATAAGATTGTTGTGAGGATTAAAGGAGCCAGCATACATAACCTATTTTAAATGTCTTGGTCCTTAGCGAGACTCGATAAAGGTAGTTCGTATGCTTATGTGTGTGCATATATGCACTAATATAAAACCTAGGCAGACCAAAGTTGGCCCTGATGGCAGGGAAACCACTGTGGCAAAGCCCCTAGGGTCTTCATAATATTAGGATATCTTTTAATCATCCAAGGGGTGGGGAGTCTGGGCGATGGATGGAAGGCTTCCAACACTGTCAAGATTAGTTTAGTAATTAGATTCTTCCAGAGGGGGTTATTGTAGGGCTCAAGGGATGAGGATTGCTACTTTCAACTCTGAAGCCAGGTTTTGTTTTCCTGGAGACCATGGCAAAAATGTTGGGTTTCCATGAGGAGAGAGATTTATTTATTTATTTTGCACTTTAAAACCAAGTTCTTAACCAGTTTTCCTCATTTGTTCTTCAAAAAAAAAAATATGATTTTATTGTGACAATATTATAGTACTTAGGATTCAGCCTCCAGTTTAAGTAAATAGTTGTGTTTTACCCATACTAATTGTAATGATTATATGTTACTTGGTGGGAAATGGTGAAAAATTGTGCTAGGGGTGGGTCTTGCAGATAATGAATTTACCTTTTTGTGTAATAGGGCTCTGCTTTTAATAAGCCTGCAATTTCCTGATGGTCCGGCAAGAAAGATCCCAAATTGCATTTGGGAAGTGTCGAGGAAAATAAGCTTTCTCTCTAAAAAGATGAATAATTTCAATTACTCCTTAGACTATCATTTTGGCCCATTAAATGCTTTCCCCATTTTCCGTCAGGCTGACATCAGGGGCTCTGCTATTCAAAGAGTATTACTGTCATCGCCTTTGTTGAAATGGGCCTTCCCTCCCCAGCTCCAAGGTCATTTTTTGTGGCCTTGGGAGGGCCCAGCCGCAGTGGAAACAACAGCACTGGTTGTATTAATGGCCTTTGGAAAAACGTAGTGGTGTTGGCTGAGGAAGAAATGCCAAAGGGTGGGCTGAAATGCTGGGGAGTTTAGGCGGGCTCTGAATTCCTTGCTGGCCAGTCTTGCTGAATGCTGTGATTCCATTCGGCTCTTGCAGGCTTCGTGCCGTTCCTTAGCTGCCAAGGAACATCCAGGGAGGATGACATGAACCACTGTGTGAAAACCTTCCAGGAGAAAACACAGCGCTATAAAGACCAGCTGCGGGAATTTTGCTACGCAGTGGCCACTACCCCGAAACTGAAGCCTGTCAACTCCGAGGAGACGGTCCTGCGGGCCCTGCATCAGTACAGTCGGCAGTACCACCCCCTGATCCTGGGTAGCAGCGCCCTGAAACCATTTCCCCTCATCCCTGGTCACCCGTGCAGATTCTCATAGGCCAGCTGAGCTGCCCTAGAGCACCCAGAATCCCGCACAGTTCCAAATTCCAGGGGTCAGCGCCAAATGCAAAGGCTCCATTTCTTAAAATGAGAAAGATACATTTCTTTTTCCTTTTTTTCTTTTTCTTTTTTTTTTGGAGACAGAGTCTCATGCTGTTGCCCAGGCTAGAGTGCAGTGGTGCAATCTTGGCTCACTGCAACCTCTGCCTCCTGGGTTCAAGCGATTCTCCTGCCTCAGCGTCAGCCAAGTAGCTGGGACTACAGGTGCATGCCACCATGCCCGGCTGATTTTTGTATTTTTAGTAGAGATGGGGTTTCACCATGTTGCCAAGGGTGGTCTCGAATTCCTGACCTCAGGTGATCTGCCCGCCTCGGCCTCCCAAAGTGCTGGGATTACAGGCATGAGCCACAGAGGCTGGCCAGAAAGAAACATTTCTAGGGGAGGAAACACAGTCCTGGTTAGGGAAGAGGGTGCTGGTCTGAGAACTAGGAGACCCTAGGCAAGTCACAAGTTTTCAGGCCTCAGCTTCTGGATCAGTGGAAAACATTTTTTAGTTGCTTTCTCTGTGCCATGGTGTCTTTTTACAGAATGCAAATATGTAAAGAAACCTCTCCAGGAGCCCCCAATCCCTGGCTGGGCAGGCTACCTGCCGAGAGCCAAGGTCACTGAATTTGGCTGTGGCACAAGATACACTGTCATGGCCAAAAACTGCTACAAGGACTTCCTGGAGATCACGGAGAGGGCCAAGAAAGCACATCTGAAACCATATGAAGAGTGAGTCTGGCTTGGGTCCGTACCCCAGGCACAAGATCAAAGGGAGAAGTGCAAACCCGGGACGGGGGTTTACCAGATGTCCCCATCCCAGCACTAGGACTATTTGTGTGTGATTTGTCTTAGAAAAGGTGCCTCATTTGTAGTTTCAGGGCTTCCCCAGTAGGCAGGTGCCCTCTGCTCCCGACCTGTGCTCAGCATTCCCCAGCAGCTCTACCTGTGGTCTTTGCTGGTTTCCAGGGAGGGGATGGGAGTAAAAACCAGCAGGGCTACCATCCTGGCAGTGGCTTAAGGCCCAAGGGTGCTGAGTGGCCTCAGCTTTCTCTTCTGCGAAATGAGGAGGATGATCTTTACCTTTAGAATAAATTGTAAGGAAATAACATACCATGTTCATATATTTACTCTTATATTTATGTATTGTATTTTATTCTATTTATTATTATTCTATTCTTAATAAAAGGTCCATAACTTTGTGACTTCTGTTCTTGTTTTAGAATATACGGAGTTAGCTCCACAAAAACTTCTGCTCTGTCTCCAAAAGTTTTGCAGCATGAAGAGCTGCTGCCAAAATATCCTGATTTTTCTATTCCAGGTGAGGAGGACTGTCTCTTTCCTTCCTACTACCGTTTTAAAAACGGGATGAAATGTTTGCAGTGGCCTTTCTGCTTAGCTGGGCCAGCTCCCTGCAACTTACACGGATGGTTTCTCTCCTAGATGGAAGCTGCCCTGCCCTTGGAAGGCCCCTGAGAGAGGACCCCAAAACTCCGCTGACATGTGGCTGTGCTCAGAGGCCAAGTATACCATGCAGTGGGAAGATTTATCTAGAGCCACTGTCCTCCGCAAAGTATGCAGAAGGCTAGAAGCGCAGAGTCTCCCAAGGAGGTGAACTTTAAGTGGGGCTTCCAAAACCTGCCGTTCTCATGTTGGAATTACGCCCAGTGAGCAATAAAGAAACTTAATAACAAGAATTTTTTAACTGCCGCCTGCATCCTGAGTGGTTGACAGTTGCATGTCATTAATGATAAAGACATTTTTTTGTCATGTGGGGAACAAACAGGCTGCTTCTCCGCATGCTGAAGTTTCTTGTGCGGGGTTTTCTCCAGGTTATGTTGACCATGAGCTAGGGTTCCTAACCCCCGAGGTAACACTGCAGCCAGGCCAGGATCTTCACTGAAGACCTAGCCCAACCCTCTAACCAAACAGTCGCTGGGTCCTGGCATGTTCCTGACAGTGGCGCAGACACCACGCCCACCCCAGCCCTGGTTTTTCAGAATCCCAGTCCCCAGGAGGGTCCAGTTGGCAGATACCAGCTATATTGGTGTGATAGGGCTGCCTCCACAGAGTCCCACAAACTGGATGGCTTAAGAAAACAGAAATTTATTGTCTCACAGTTCTGGAGGCTGGAAGTCCAAAACTGGGGTGTTAGCAGGCCCCTGTTCCCTCTGAAACCTGTGGGGAATCCTTCCTCAACTATTCTTAGCTTGCTGTGTTTTGCAGCCACGTGGGCATTTCTTGCTACTAACTCCAGGCCCCCAGGTGCCTCTCTGCCGTCACACGGCCATCTTCTTACAAGGACACCAGTCGCACTGGATCAGGAGCATGCCCTACTCCACTGTGACCTCATTGTAACTTATTATACCTGCAATGACTCTAGTTCCAAATGTCACATAAAGTACAGGCACTAGGACTTTCACATGGTTTTTTTTTTTTTTTTTTTTTTGAGGGACATAGTTCAAGCCGTAACACTGGATAACATCATCTTGCCACCAGCAGGCACCCTGACCTCCCTCAGCAACCATCCGCATGCAGAAGAAATAAAAAACAGCTCCTGGGACAATGAGACCATTGTCATCCACTCAGAAATGTGCAGAGCCACACGAGGCAGCAAGCTGGGCCTGGGAGGTTTTTTCCAAGGCAAGAATTTTCACCTGGACATCCTGGGCTCCCATAGAAGTCAGAAGGTCAGAGAACTTTGATGAGAAAAATAGTTACATCATTGTTTTCACTAATCTCCAGGCGAAATTTAGTATTTCCTTCCTTGATGAATGTAAGCAACAAACCACTGCAGGACCTGTCACCTTAGCCTGAGAGCAATCACAGATGTTTTTGTATCACGTGGCTCTGGCTGCAAACAGCTGGAATGATGTTAAAGCTCATCTCTTTATAATCATGGTGGTTATTACAGTGACTATATCTACTCTCTCACATATTGTTATTCAGTATAAGAATAAAGAAATGGCTGTTTTATAATATTGTTCTTTTTAATATTTTGATAATATTTCAATATTGTTTCCATTGTAATCTTACGTATTTTGCTTTAAACATTTGGAAATATTGTTCTGACAAGAGGCCCACAGGTTTCACTAGACAGCCGTGGGTCCCCACCACAAGAATGGTTAAGAACCTTTGTCCAGAAAAACCACCACGAATGTGTGTAAAGGGAGATTGTCACACAAAACCAGATAACGACACCTTCCCCACAGGGTTCAGGATTATGGTACATTTCATTACTTTTAAATGATATGATGGAAAAATGGTGTTATATAAAAATAATTAGGATCCCATACATGAAATAGGCAGGTCATAAAACTGCACAATAACACCAGACCTGTGTGTGTGTGTCACTCATACACACAAACTCATACATACTATAATCCTGCTTTTTGTTTTTAAAAAAGGGTGGGGGGGCACTCACCTATAATGCTAGCAGTGGTCATTTGGATGATGGTCCTATTGGTTATTTTTATTTGTTTATTTATGCTTTTTTCAATTTTCCATAGCCAATAGGTATTGTTTTTATAATCAAGAAAAAAAGTCATTAAAAATCCCTATTTGAATTAAAAAATATTTTAATATTTTAGAGATTAAATGTTTAAAGAAAGGTCAGGTACAGTGGTTCACGCCTGTAATCCCAACACTTTGGGAGGCTGAGGCGGGTGGATCACCTGAAGTCAGTAGTTTGAGACCAGCCTGGCCAACATGGTGAAACCCCCATCTCTACTAAAAATACAAAAATTAGCCGGGCATTGTGGTGCATGCCTGTAGTCCCAGCAACTCAGGAGGCTGAGGTGGGAGGAGCTCTTGAACCCAGGAGGGAGAGGTTGCAGTGAGCCAAGATCACACCACGGCACTCCAGTCTGAGCACAAGAGTGAGACTCCGTCTCAAAAAAAAAAAAAAAATGTTTAAAGAAAAAAGCCACATCTCAATAGAAGGTAGCTGGCATTCCCTTCCAAGGGCTGAGGCAAAGCTCAGTGAACTGTCAGGATTTTTTCCCAGTGTTCTGAAAACCCTGAAAGAGTTAAAACCCACAATCTTGGAAAGGAAACGTGGAGCTAGATCTCCCCACTGCCAGGATAGGGGGGTGGCCCAGTCTGCTGGCCTCTCAGGAATGACAGACAGGAATGGATGTCTGCCTGGGCCCCTCTCCCAAACAGTTTGCAGATAGCTCCTAGGGGCTCAAGGTTATTGGGGGTCTTTGCCCATGAAATTAACGGGGTGTGAGGACTGAAATGACCCCTTGCAACTGCCCTTACTCCCATCCAGGGGATCTTATGGTGCATCAATATTTAAGTCATTGACTAATTCATTTTGTACCAACTTTTAAAAAATGATTTGAGATGTAAAACTGAAACAAAACCAGAAAAAACAACAACCCAGTGATAGAGGTAACAAAATTGAATAAAGGCAATTTAAACAATTCTTTAACAGTATCTAATTATTCTACAACTTCATGATTAAGATCACCGAGTTCAACGTTTAAATCTGTAACTCCCTTTGTTTAAGCAATTCCGCATTGCAAGTCTTTTCCTTAATCTTTATCCTTTCTGTTTCTCCCTAGCCTATATTTTCTGGAGTGTCGTCTATTGGCGGGGGAGGTAGAGAGGTGATTTTACTGCTCAGCAAATTATCATTATTAGCACAAGCTGCATCTGTAATGAGCTCATTCTTGCCACTAAAAACAATTTTCATTACCTGATAAGAAGATTCCTTGGGCCAACTTGGGCCTTTTGTTGGGATAGTTTGACCTCCCTGGCAATCAAGTGCTCCTTTGGGGTCACCTCTTCCTTTTTCTGTGCAAGAATTGACAGTTCTCTTTTTTTTTTTTTTTTTGAGATGGAGTCTTGCTCTGTCACCCAGGCTGGAGTGCAGTGGCACAATCTCAGCTCACTGCAAGCTCTGCCTCTCGGGTTCACGCCATCCTCCTGCCTCAGCCTCCCGAGTAGCTGGGACTACAGGTGCCCGCCACCATGCCCGGCTAATTTTTTGTATTTTTAGTAGAGACAGGGTTCACCGTGTTAGCCAGGATGGTCCCGATCTCCTGACCTCGTGATCCGCCTGCCTCAGCCTCCCAAAGTGCTGGGATTACAGGCGTGAGCCACCACGCCCGGCCAAGAATTGACAGTTCTCTTCACAACAAGTGTGGAGAGGGGATGCCACGGTTCTCTGTCCCCACTCCCCATCCTGCAGAGTGGTGGCCAGCTGGCTATAAGTGGGACCTTAATCATGGCTTTAACACAACTTTGCTCAAGCACAGCTGTGAAATGTGTGGACAGGAGTCAGACTCCCTGAGTTCATATCTCAATTCAGCTTTTTTTTTTTTTTTCTGGCTTTGTGACTCTGAACACCTTCCTTAGCATCAAATTCCTCTTTAGCATCACCTCTTTAGCATCAAATTCCTAGTTTGTAAAATGAAGATAACAAAAGAGTCTACCCAGTAGTGTAGGCATAAAGAGTAAGAGATTAGGTAGGTGGTCAGTCTGGCCCACACATGCTCAGTAAATATTGTTATATAAATTACATTTACCATTCGGGTAAAAGGAGCTGGAAAAATTGCTGTAGCTGACATGCACTGAGAGTATTAGGGGTGACGTCTCAGAGCCCACATAGTGACTTACTGGCAGAACAGGGTTCAGACTCCAGAGCTCCTGGCTCCTAAAGAAGTGCCCTCCGCACCATGGCAGTTTTCTTCCTGGGATTCTCCCCTGTGAGGCAAGCAGCACAGGTGTGATTAGCTAACAAGGAAAGCAGCAATAGCAGCAGCCAGTGAGTAGAGTGCTTGCTTCCGCTCAAGCTCTTTATCTGGAATAGCTTATTGAATCAGGATAAATCAATTTCATTTCATAGGTGGGGACACTGAGGCACAAAGGGATTAAGCAATTTGCTCAGAGCCACACAGATAATAAGTGGCAGAGCCAGGAATCGAACTCAGGCAGTCTGAGGCCAGGGTCTCACACTTAACTTTCATGCCTGGACTGCTACATCCTGTGGATCTCTTCAGTAGCATGAACTACTACTAAATGGCTCACGGTTTCAACATTGAATCAACTTAGAAAAGAGATGAAAGGATAAGCAAGGAACACAAAAGTATAATAAATGTGCCAGAGTCAGTATACTGGGGTTAAGGATGCCAAGAGCTGGGCTTTGGGGGGTCCTCATACCGGTCTGTGCTTCGTAACTGCCAAGTAATCTGGAGCAAGAAACTTAACTGCTCCAAGCTTCAGTCTTCGCAGTTATAAAATGATGGTAATACCTTCCTCATGAGGCTATTTTGGAAGATTTAATGAAATAACTCACACAAAGGGCTTAGCATGGCATTTTGCAGGCATAAAACTTGCAGGCCTTCCGTTTCCTGTTGACCACAGTGAAAAGCACTAGAAGACAGCAATAGCGACAAAGGCGAAGGCTGAAAGGTTCACTAGGGATGAAGACCCTTGCTCTCCCTGCCCTGCTCTTAGGCCTTGCTCATCCGACCCCTGTCTCACCCCAAGAATTTCAAGAGCCAGGGTCTTGAGTCCTTTCCCAGATGGCCTCTGGTTCCTTAAGCATATTACCTCTCCCCAAACAATCCAAAGTTCCCCTTGGTTCCAGGTCTAGAGTGAGCAACCCATGAGTGTGAGCTATCATTAGGGGAGGTTGCCCAGGCAGGCAGACCCCATCCATCTGCCCTCTCCTTGGCAGCCTCTTGTTTTTAGCTGATAGGGCATGTGGAGGTGGGGAAGAAGAGTGTGGGGGGGTACACCAGCTTCCATCCATATTTAGATTCAAACCAGATTTGTCTGGATTCTCCAAAGACTAAGAGGGAGCCTGCCCTCACTTCTCTTGACCAGTCTGTGGCACC
Organism: Pongo abelii; assembly: GCF_028885655.2. Classification (NCBI taxonomy): domain Eukaryota; kingdom Metazoa; phylum Chordata; class Mammalia; order Primates; family Hominidae; genus Pongo; species Pongo abelii. Next base: position 123,705,114 of record NC_071993.2, on the reverse strand, counting down.
ATGAGGAAGGGGCACCAGGCACTCCGTGGTCTAGGGGAGCTGGGCACCCAGCCCAGTGTCCTTTACATCTCATTTCTGATGGGTGCTATCCTGAAGTACACGCAGAGGCCACTCTTCCTGGTCTTTCTGTCTGGCTGCGGGAGCCTCTACCCTCCATAATCCTAGACCCTAACTCTAGGGTCTGGGATCTGTCCGCTGTAACCCCTTGCCCAGTACCAGTTTGTCTGAAACCACTTCCATGTGCTTAAACTCAACCCAATTGCTCTGACCATAAAATACTTCTCAACTTTTTGCCTAAGGGCACTTCTGACAATTCATGCATATTTATCACATCTGCAGCTTTGTGAAGGTTGGGGTTGTTTGGTTTTCCTTGGTTGTCCTTTTTACCCCCATTTTATCTACTTATGAACACTTTGAGGAACTTTTAACCAGTATGTCCAAGAAACTTTTCTATTAGATTCATTGTCATGAATGCAGCATTTTATCTAGGTGCCACCTCAGCCTCCTGCCCTGAAGGTGCCAACCCTTTTAATAGGATGTAAATCACTAAGACCCTCTCTTCTAAGCCAGAGCTTGAAAACTTTTTCTATAAAGGGCCAGATAGTAAATATTTTAGGCTTCATGGGCCATATGGTCTCTGTCACAACTACTCAATTCTACCACTTTTGCAGGAAAGTAGCTACACACACACACACACATATACACACATACACCCACACGACACACACACACACACCCCCCCCACACACACAAACACACGACACACACACACACACATACACACACATACACACATACACACACACACACACCCCACACACACACACGACACACACACACATACACACACACATACACACACACGACACACACACATACACACATACACACACATGACACACACACACGACACACACACGACACACACACATACACACACGACACACACATACACACACGACACACACGACACACACACGACACACACGACACACACATACACACGACACACACACACATACACACACATACACACATACACACACATACACACGACACACACACATACACACACACATACACACACCACACACACGACACACACACATACACACATACACACATACACACGACACACACACACCCCACACACACACAAACACACGACACACACATACACACACATACACACACACATACACATACACACACGACACACACACACACCCCACACACACACGACACACACACATGACACACACACACGACACACACATACACACACACACACGACACACACATACACACACACGACACACACACGACACACGACACACACACGACACACACACGACACACACGACACACACACGACACACACACATACACACACATATACACACACACATACACACACGACACACACACATACACACATACACATACACACACACGACACACACCACACACACACGACACACACACACATACACACGACACACACACATACACACACACACGACACACGACACACACACACATACACACACACATACACACACGACACACACCCCCCCACACACCCCCCCCACACACACGACACACACACACACATACACACATACACACACACATACACACACACACGACACACAGACACACACACACGACACACGACACACACACACGACACACGACACACACACACACGACACACACACATACACACACGACACACACACGAGACACACACACATACACATACACACACACACGACACACACACACACGACACACATGACACACACATACACACACACGACACACACACACGACACACACACATACACACACACACGACACACACACACGACACACACACATATACACACATACACATACACACACGACACACACACGACACACGACACACACGACACACGACACACACACACGACACACACACGACACACACACGACACACACACACACACGACACACACACACGACATACTTATATAGATAAATGAATAGGTGGCTGTGTTACAACAAAAATTTAGAGGCACTGAAGTTTTAGTTTCATATAGTTTTCTTGTATCCCGAAATATTACTTATCTCTTGAATTTTTAAAGAACATTTAAAAATGTGAAAACCACCCTTAGCTGGAGAGTCATACAAAAACAGTGGCCATGGGCTTTAATTCACGGACCCCTGCTTTAAACGAAAAATTAACCCAAGAGGATGATGCCAGCCAGTATCTAGTTGTATGTGATTATTTATTTATTTAATTTATTTATTTTGAGACAGTTTCGGTCTTGTTGCCCAGGCTGGAGTACAATGGCGCAATCTCGTCTCATTGCGACTTCCACCTCCCAGGTTCAAGTGATTCTCCCGCCTCAACCTCCCGAGTAGCTGGGATTACAGGCGCCTGCCACCACGCCCAGCTAATTTTTTTATTTTTAGCAGAGATGGGGTTTCACCATGTTAGCCAGTCTGGTCTGGAACTCCCGACCTCAGGTGATCCACCTGCCTTGGCCTCCCAAAGTGCTGGGATTATAGGCATGAGCCACCGCACCGGGCTGTGTGATTTATTTTGTAAGCAATATGGGTGAAGCAGGCACTCCTTGAGAGACACCCCCTCGGAGAAGTTCAGAAACAGAGATCCTCTGTATCCAGAACACAGAGAAGGTAGCCCAGACCAACTGGCAAGAGGGAGGGGGACAAAGAATGATGTGTAGCTTGTATTCACCGGGAGAAAGCCTGCAATTGCTTGAGACAAAAAAGGTAGAAACAAAGGCCTTGTAGAGGCTTTTTATACCCTGCATTAAAGTTAAAATCTAATTTAGATGAAAATGGATGCATAGAAATTTAACGTGCGTGCGTGGCTTTCGTCGTTAAATTGTGGGCCCCATAACGAGAGCTTTACCAAATTTATTCCCTTGGCTTGAAAATAAAAATGCGTTTTGAAATTTGATTTTGTTGTGTTACAAATTGTTTTAGCTTTGTGAATAGTACAAACCCCATTTCTGATCTGCCTCAAACAAAAATAGAGCATTAAAGTGTTTAAGATTCAATCAAAGGCTTGCTGTGAGCGGCACAATATTAAAATAACAGAAAAATCAATTCAATTTTTATTTTGAACGTGGTTTGTCACAAATAGCATTCTAATAGATAACACTGATTATACGGTAGCAAATGTAATTTATATCTACCAAGTGTTCTGCCTTTGTCAGAGTCAGCATTAAGGAATTTGACACGTATGCAGGAGAACAATAAATGTCAACTGAAATATATACCAGTTAGATATCAGTGGGATGCTGAAATGAATGATGCTGGCACATGCTATACTTATAAGTAATAATATGCAGTCCAAAGTAGCCTGGGTTTTCAAATAAGAACCCTTTTTATGTTGTCATTTAAAATATCTCATATTTCTGAAGGTCAGGAATAAATGGCACTATTAGCATTAAAAGCTAGTAAAAGAAAAAGTAATTTGTTGTTCATTTAACATAACATTTTATGAAATAGCTTTGTAAAGTATTCATTTTTTTTCTCCCTATGGAGGCTGGGAAGACGGGAAGAAGATGCCTGATTCTCAATGAAGGGCTTGTTATTGCACCTTTGTTACAGTTAACATCTTGATTCAGTTAAGATCTCTGTGGAATTATGTGGTTTGTGCCTGGGCAGGTTAATACTATGAAATAAAGATGTCTACACAACTGTAGTCTTGGCTGGCTCCCGCAGGATGCTGCCTGGGTCCTGGCTTTGGTCCTTATCAGTAGTGCCATTTGGTATAGGGATGACAGTATGACACTAGGGACAGGTGGCAAGACTGTCAGAAACTGAGAATGGAGGGTTTTGATGTGACAGACATAGGTCCTCAAGAGAAAGAGAAGGGAGGCACTTGCTATGTGTCTTGGGAGCAGTGGCAGCTAAATCAGGATGTGAATCCAAATACAGATGTAGGGCCATCTTGGAAAGGCTCAGCCATAGAAACCCACTAAATCACCTTTCACCAGCCACAGGTCCTGAATCCCAAAATACTATAGACCTCATCCATCTAGGCTCGTGGGCAACCCTCTCAGCTAGTCCTTTTCTTTATGTATTCTGAATTCTCAGCTTCCCTAGAATCAATCAGTCAAAATCTTTCTCTTTTTCTCTCTCTCCTGTTAAATGTGTATAAAAAATTAAAATAACAGAAAATAACATTGCCAAACACCACATAACCACCTGTAATTAGCAAAGGTGAACGCTTTATCATATTTTCTTCAAGCTCTTTTGTAAGAAGTAAACAAATATGGGACTTGGGACAACATGGCTATCTAGGTGCAGCCCGGAAGAGATCAGAATATCAGGTAGACCAGCATACTCTGAACAGGTGTTCAGAGAGAATGCACTGAGAGTGGATAAAGAGACGATGCAGACACTGGGGCTGAAGGGGGAGGAAGCTGGGAACCTTGCATGGGGTTGTTGAGCACCAGGACTCATTCCTGGCTCTGAAGGGCTCCTAAGGAAGGGGTGAGAGAAGGAAATGCAGAGCAGCCTACTCCCACCACGGACCTCCAGGACCCTAGTGGCAGAAAACATCATGACACCCACAGACAATCGAGTTGGCAGGGGGAACTGCCCAGAGAGTGGGCGGAGACAGAGCTTGAATCTGCAGGGAGCCCAGGTGGTTTTGTGCAGGATCAGCTGCAATGGAACATGGCAATAGGCACCCATCCCCCAAAGCTCTCTATATTCCTTTGGTGCCTTTGACCTTTGTTAGCTGCCTGACCTGGAGAGAGCAAGGCTGCCTTTTCCAGCAAACTGGGGTGAGTCTGATCTGTGCTGGCTCACAGGGCAGCCTCAGCCACCCCACTGGAGCACTTTTGCCAGTGGCCACCACCATAATGCTTTCACCTGCAGCCCCTGTGCTACCCGACCACAGTCCTTTTACCCACAGCCCCTCTGCTGCCCTCCTGGACCACTTTAGCCCACAGCATCCGACAGAGTGCTGTTGCCAGCAGTCTGGGAGCACCTTGGTTCCCTTAGAGCAGCTGGTGCTTCACCGCAAGGGGCCAGAAGAAAAAGCTATCGGCCCAGTCCCAGCCCCCCAGGGTTAAAGCATGCAGCCTAGGAGTGTCAAGCTGAGTCTTGGCCCTCTGAAAGCATCCAGAAACAAACATTCAACTATACCCAGCCTGTACCACAGTCAAACCCTTGAGGGCAATAAAGAACATATAAACAGAAAGCCTCGTCCAAAAGACAGCAACTTCAAAGGATAAGGGAACATTAGCCCTCAAAGAAAGAACCAGTGCAAGAACTTTGGCAACTCTAAAAACCAGAGTATCTTCTTACCTCCAGATGATCACACTAGCTCCCCAGCAATGGTTTTTAACCAGATTGAAATGGCTGAAATGTCAGACATAGAATTCAGAATCTGGATGGCAAGGAAGCTCAATGAGACACAAGAGAAGGTTGGAACCCAATCCAAGGAAAACAATAAAATGATCCAAGAGTTGAAAGATGACATCACCATTTTAAGAAAGAACCAAAATGAACTTCTGGAAACAGAAAATTTACTACAGGAATTTCATAATACAATTGGAAGCATTAACAACAATTGGAATAGACCAACCTGAAGAAAGAATCTAAGAACTTGAAGACCACTCCTTCAAAGCAACGCAGGCAGACAAAAATGAGGAAAAAAGAGTTTTAAAAAATGAACGAAATCTCCAAGAAATATGGATTGTGTCAAGAGAGCAAACCTATGACTCATTGGCATTTCTGAAAGAGAGCAAGCAACTTAAAAAATATATTTGAGGATATAGTCCATGAAAAATTTCCTAATCTTTTACATGCGAATTCAAGAAATTCAGAGAATCCCTGTGAGATACTGTATAAGATGACCATCCCCAAAACATATTGTAATCAGATTCTCCAAGGTCAATATGAAAGAAGAAGTCCTAAAGGCAGCTAGAGAGAAGGGGCAGGTCGTTTATAAAGGGAATCCCATCAGGCTAACAGTGGAGCTTTTAGCAGAAACCTTACACTCCAGAAGAGATTGGGGGCCAATTTTCAGCATTCTTAAAGAAAAGAAATTCCAACCAAGAATTTCATATCCCTCCAAATTACGCTTCATAAGAAAAGGAGAAATAAAATCCTTTTCGGAGAAACGAATTCGAAGGGAATTCGTTACCACTACCTGCCTTATAAGAGGTGCTAAAGGGAGTGCTAAACATGGAAATGAAAGAACAATACCTGCCACCACAAAAACACATTTCAGTACAAAGTCCATTGACACTACAAAGCAACTATACAATCAAGTCTACCTAACAACCTGCTAACAACACAATGACAGGATCAAATCCTCACATAGCAATATTGGTTTTAAATGTAAATGGGTTAGATGCCCCACTTAAAAGGCACAGAGTTGGTAGCTCATGCCTGTAATCCCAGCACTTAGGGAGGCCGAGGTGGGCGGATCACAAGGTCAGGAGATCGAGACCATCCTGGTTAACACGGTGAAACCCCATCTCTACTAAAAATACAAAAAATTAGCCGGGAGTGGTGGCACGTGCCTGTAATCCCAGCTACTCGGGAGGCTGAGGCAGGAGAATCGCTTGAACCCAGGAGGTGGAGGTTGCAGTGAGCTGAGATCGCACCACTGCACTCCAGCCTGGGCGACAGAGTGAGACTCTGTCTCAAAAAAAAAAAAAAAAAAAAGAAATAGAATGTCAAATTGGATAAAGAAGCAAGACCCAACAACTGTCTTCAAGAAACCCATCTTACAAGTAATGACACCAATGACACCCACAGGCTCAAAGGAAAGGGATAGAGAAGGATCTATCAGGCAAATGGAAAACAAAAAAGAGAAGGGGAGTTGCTATTCTTATATCAGATAAAATATGTTTTAAACCAACAATGATCAAAAAGGACAAAGAAGGGCGTTACATAACAATAAATGGCTCAATTCAATAAGAAGACTTAACTATCCTAAATATATATGCATCCAATATTGAAGCACCCAGATTCATTTTTTAAAAAGTTCTTAGAGGTCTACAAAGAGATTTAGAGACCCACACAAGTTAAGTGGGAGACTTCAACATCCCACTGACAACATCAGACAGATCATCAAGGCAGAAATCTAATAAAGATATTCTGGACTTAAACTCAACACTTGACCAAATAAACCTAATAGACATCTATAGAACACCCTACCTGACAACAGGATATACATTCTTCTTATCAGCACATGGCACATATTCTAAGATTGAGCACATGCTCAGCCATAAAGCAAGTCTCAACAAATTAAAAAAACTCATAACAACCACACTCAGACCACAGTGCAATGAAAATATAAATCAATACCAAGAAGATCCCTTAGAACCATACAATTACGTGGAAGTTAAACTGCACCTGAATGATTTCTGAGTAAAAAATTAAACTAAGGCAGAAAAAAAATCATTTGAAACTAATGAAAACAGAGGCATGGCACACCAGAATTTTTGGGACATAGCTAAAGCAGTGTTAAGAGGAAAACTTATAGCACTAAATGACTACATCAAGAAGTTAGAACTCAAATTAACAAACTAATGCCATACATAGAAGAATTAAAAAACAAAAGCAAACCAACTCCAAAGCTCCCAGAAGAAAAGAAGTAACCAAAATCAGAGCTGAACTAAACAAAACTGAGATGCAAGAATCTATACAACAGATCAACAAAACCAAAAGTTTGTTCTTTGAAAGAATAAACAAGATCAATAGACTGCTAACTAGATTAATAAAGAAAAAGGGGAAAGATCCAAATAAACACTATCAGAAGTGACAAAAGTAACATGACAAATGGCCTTACAGAAATAAAAAAAATCCTCAGAAACTATTATGAACCTCTCTATGCATACAAAGTAGAAAACCTAGAAGAATGGATAAATTTCTGGACACACACAGCCTCCCAAGATTGAAACAGGAAGAGATTGAAAACTTGAATAGACCAATAACAAGTTCTGCAATTGAATCATTAATAAAAAACCTACCAACCAATAAAAGCCCAGGACCATATGAATTCACAGACAAATTCTACCAGATGTACAAAGAAGAGCTCATATTAATCCTTCTGAAATTATTCCAAAAAATAAAGGAGGCGAGACCTCCCTAATTCATTCTATAAAGCCAGCATCATTCTGATACAAAAATCTGGTAGAGTCACATGAAAAAAGAAAACATCAGGCCAATATCCCTGATGAACATACACACAAAAATCTTCAACAAAATACTAGCAAACTGAATCCAGCAGCACATCAAAAAGTTAATTCACCATGACCGAGTAGGCTTTATTCCTAGCATGCAAGGTTAGCTCAATACATGTAAACCAATAAATGTGATTCACCCACATAAACAGAATTAAAAACAAAAACCACATGATCATCTCAATAGACAGAGAAAAAGTCTTTTGATACAATTCAACATCCCTTCATGTTAAAAACTCTCAACAAATTAGGCATCAAAGGAACATACCTCAAAATAATAAGAGCCACCTATGACAAACCCACAGCCAACATCATACTGAATGGGCAAAAAGCTGGAAGCATTTCTTTTGAGAACTGGAAAAAGCCAAGGATGCCCTCTCTCACCACTCCTATTCAATTATTACTGGAAGTCCTAGTCAGAGCCATCAGGCAAGACAAAGAAGTAAAGGGCATACAAATAAGAAAAGAAGTCAATCTCTTTCCACAGACAATATGATTCTATACCTAGAAAATCCCATAAACCCTGCCAAAAGGCTCCTACAACTGATAAACAACTTCAGTGAAGTTTCAGGATACAAAATCAATGTATGAAAATCAGTAGCACTTATATACACCAATAACACCCATGTTGATGCCAAATCAAGACCACAGTCTCATTTACAATAGCCAGAAAAAGAATAAAGTTATTAGGAATACAGCTAACTAATGAGGTGAAAGATATCTACAACAAGAATTACAAAACATTGCTGAAAGAAATAAGAGATGACACAAACAGAAAAACATTCCATGCTCATGGATAGGATGAATTGATATTGTTAAAATGGTTATACTGTCCAAAGCAATTTACAATTCAATGCTATTCCTGTCAAACTATCAGTGTCATTTTTCAAAGAATTAGAAAAAATGATTCTAAAATTTATATGGAACCAAAACAGGGCCTAAATAGCCAAAGCAATCTTAGGCAAAAAGAAAAAAGCTGGAGGCATTACACTACCTGACTTCAAACCATACTACAAGGCTACAGTAACCCAAACAGCATGGTACCAGTACAAAAACATACATATAGATCAATGGAACAAGATGGAGAACCCAGAAAAAAAGCCACACACTTACAACCACCTGATCTTCAACAATTGACAACAACAAGAAGTAGGGAAAGAACTCCCTACTCAATAAATGGTGCTGGGATAACTGGCTAGCCATAGGCAGAAGATTGAAACTGGACACCCTTTTTTCAGCATATACAAAAATTAGCTCAAGATGGATTAAAGACTTAAATGCAAGATCTAAAACTTAAAAAAAAAAACTCTAGAAGAAATCCTAGGAAATCCATTCTGGGCATCGGCCTTGGCAAATAATTTATGACTAAGTCCCTAAAAGCATTTTCGACAAAAACAAAAACTGACAAGTGGGTAACTTAAAGAGCTTCTGTACAGTAAAAGAAACTGTCATGAGAGTAAACAGACAACATATGGAATGGAGAAAATATTCACAAACTATGTATCTGACAAATGTCTAATATTCAGAATCTATAAGTAACTTAAACAATTCAACAAACAAAAACCAAATAACCCCATTTTAAAAAATGGGCAAAGGACATGAACAGACACTTCTCAAAAGAAGATATACATGTGGCCAACAAATATACGAGAAAATGCTCACCATCACTAATCATTAGAGAAATGCAAATAAAAACCACAGTCAAATACCATCTCACACCAGTCAGAATGGCTATTATTAAAAAGTCAAAAAACAACAGATGTTGGTGAGGTTGTGGAGAAAAGGGAACACTTATACACTGCTGGTAGGAATGTAATTTAGTTCAGCCACTGTGGAAAGCAGTGTGTAGCTTCCTCTAAAAACTTAAAACAGAATTACCATTTGACCCAGCAATCGCACTATTTGGTATATATCCCCCCCCAAAATAAATCATTTTACCAAAAAGACACATGCACTCATATGTTCATTGCAGCACTATTCACAATAGCAAAGACATGGAATCAACCTAGATGCCCATCAATGGTGGACTGGATAAAGAAAACGTGGTACCTATACACCGTGGAATACTATGCAGCCATAAAAAGGAATGAAATCATGTCATTTGAAGCAACATGAATACAATGCACCTGGGGGCCATTATCATAAGATAACGAATACAGAAACAGAAAACCAAATACTGTACATTCTCACTTACAAGCAGGAGCTAAATACTGAATACACATGGACACAAAAATGGGAACAATAGACATTGGGGACTACTTGAGGGAGAAGGGTGGGGAGGGTTGAAAAACTATCAGGTACTATGCTCACTCCCAGGATGACGAAGGATTCTAAATGGCCTTGTAGGTCATGTTTTGATATCTTGTAGCACATATGTGGTGAGTAATAGTATTTTGTAAATAGAAATGTACATAAGTCATAATTTCTGTATCTAAATGATATCTTCCTGACACTTGTTTTTGTCCTCAACAGGACATTTTGGGGGATCTACCCATGTTGATACATATGGATCCTAGTTCATTCTTTTTCATTGATGAAGGTATATTTTGGATAATCTGACAAGTGTGAATGTTATTTTGTTGGTTTCATTTGTATTCACCTGATTACTCGTGAGGTTAAATATCAAGCTTTTTTAATTCAGTTTTCCTTTGTGTGAATTGCACGTTTGTGACCTCTGCCCATTTTTCTATTGGGTTGTCCTTTCATGTATTCTGAATACGAATCTTTAGTTGCATCCACTAAAAATTGCTTCTCTGAGGCTACGACCTGTCTTAGCTCTTTGTCATTGGTATCTGTTACTCTTAAAGAATAACTCATGCCAGCCAGCCCTTCCTTCTTCTTCTTCTTCTTTTTTTTTTTTTTTTTTTTTTTTTTTGAGACCAAGTCTTGCTGTGTTGCCCAAGCTGGAGTGCAGTTGCTTGACCTCAGTTGACTGCAACCTCTGCCTTCCAGGTTCAAGTGATTCTCCTGCCTCAGCCTCCCGAGTAGCTGGGATTATAGGTGTGCACCACCATGCTCCGCTAATTTTTTTTTGTATTCTTAGTAGAGACGGGGTTTCACCATCTTGCCCAGGTCTCCCTGACCTCAGGTGATCCAGCCGCCTCAGCCTCCCAACCTTCTTCATTTAATGACTGTTTATTATGTGCCAAGCATTGTCCTAAGTGCTTTGCATTTCTTTTTTTTTTTGTATTTTTTTCTTTTATTATTATTATTATTATTATTATTATACTTTAGGTTTTATGGTACATGTGCGCAATGTGCAGGTAAGTTACATATGTATACAAGTGCCATGCTGGTGCGCTGCACCCACCAACTCGTCATCTAGCATTAGGTATATCTCCCAATGCTATCCCTCCCCCCTCCCCCCACCCCACAACAGTCCCCGAAGTGTGCTGTTCCCCTTCCTGTGTCCATGTGTTCTCATTGTTCAATTCCCACCTATGAGTGAGAATATGTGGTGTTTGGTTTTGTGTTCTTGCGATAGTTTACTGAGAATGATGATTTCCAATTTCATCCATGTCCCTACAAAGGACATGAACTCATCATTTTTGATGGCTGCATAGTATTCCATGGTGTATATGTGCCACATTTTCTTAATCCAGTCTATCATTGTTGGACATTTGGGTTGGTTCCAAGTCTTTGCTATTGTGAATAATGCGGCAATAAACATACGTGTGCATGTGTCTTTATAGCAGCATGATTTATAGTCCTTCGGGTATATACCCAGTAATGGGATTTCTTATGTAATTCTACTAGCCACCCTGTGTGGCAGGGCTACTATTATTCTCCAGTAAGTGTTGAGATCAGAGAAGTTAAGCAGTCAGCCCAGGGAGTCCAGGTAGAAGGAAATGAAGCTGCAATGAATGCAAGGCCAGCTCAGCTTTACTGCAGAGCTGAGCAATTAGGCCCTATATCACACTATGGGGATTTATATGAGTAAAGATAGAAAGTGTCATTACCACCTCTTAGATGGGATCATACTTGGTGGTTCTGAACTGTGGCTGTAAATCGTGCAGGGAGCTTTAAGAATACTGGTGACCCACCCCAAAATTGTGGTTGGTCTAGGATATATCCTGGACATGGGATTGTCTTTTGTTTTTGTTTTCTTTCTTTCTTTTAAAGAGATGGGGCCTCACTCTGTTGCCCAGGCTGGTCTCAAATTCCTGGCTTCAGGTGATCCTCCCGCCTCAGCCTCCTGAGTAGCTGGGATTACAGGTTTCTTTTAAAACTCCACAGTAATTCTAATACACGGCCAGGGCTGATAACTTCTATAGTTTGTAGTTTTATTGAGATCTAAAACATCTAGTAGGTCTCAGACAAGGACCTATTTCATTGCACCAGGCTAAGATTTTAAATGCTGTATAGGAGCCGGGCGCAGTGGCTCACACCTGTAATCCCAGGAGTTTGGGAGGCCGAGGTGGGTGGATCACTTGAGGCCAGGAGTTCAAGACCAGCCTGGCCAACATGGTGAAATCCGTCTCTACTAAAAATAAAAAAATTAGCTGGTCATGGTGGTGGATGCCTACTCGGGAAGCTGAGAGGCAGGAGAATTGCGTGAACCCAGGAGGCAGAGGTTGCATGCAGTGAGCCGAGATCGCACCACTGCACTCCAGCCTGGGTGACGGAGCGAGACTCCATCTCCAAAAAAATAAAAAATGAAAACAAATAAATGCCGTATAGGGTTTTAAGAAAAAGAATTGAGAAAATACAAAGAAACTAAAAGCAAAAAGGAAGAAGGAAACAAAAAAATCCCAAGATATTGAACTCAAGGACTTCAGTTCTGTTTGTATTAGAGACCTCCCCTTAAAGGGAAGAGAGAGCTCCTTTACCCCTATTCTCCAAATCTCAGTGGAAAGAAGAATTACCTGCAATTCTCCTGAAGCAACAGCCACTGCTGTCATGATGCCATTTTCTCAGTCTGCTAGATGAAGCCATTTCAGGATTCTAAGAATTGAACAGTGAATAACCCCACCCTGGCGCAATGGGTGCACCCTACAGTACTACCTCCAGGCCCTGAAAGCAACACCCTCTACCTGGCACCAGCCCATTTACTCTCTGGGGTCCCCACGCAGCTCTGCTGGGGGCAAATGGGAAGTGGTACATGGTCAGGAGGCCAGGCTTCCACAGCTACGCTCCACACGGGCCCCAGCAGCTTTGTTGAGGACGTCCTTGGCCCCCCAAATCTGGGCATAGCCTCAAAAAAAGACCACACAAGCTGGTGGCCAGTATCAGGCTCAGGAAGGAGATATGAAAACCCAGGCCTGGCTGCCTCACCTGACTGTGACCAGTGTGAGTTCAGGTGGTTGGAGCCCTCTGGGAAGCCACTGGGGTGATGGGGACCTGCAGAACCCTCTAAGTATGAGCTGGGCACAGGGCAGACAGATACAGGCCCTGTGAGCAGCTGCCCCAGGACCTCCTGCTGCCGTTCTTTTTCCTCCCTGGGTACACGATAGATTGACCAAAATATTTGCGTATGATGGAATATTCCAGTTTTCTTAATATTAAAAAGCTGTTTAAAGTAAAAATTGTATTAAAAAGATGCCTAAAATTGGCAAAGAATTTGGATAATTCACAGAGGAAGAAATACAAAGAGCCCATTAAATACTGAAACCTCACTCATAATAAAATAAAGCAAATTACAATGTAAGGAAAAACACTTTCACCTATCAAATTGGCAAAAGATTTGACAATACCCATGTTGGTGAGAGTGTGAAACGCTCTCATATTAGAAGGAATCACAGGAAATTGCCAACATTTGGCTTTTCTGGCCTTTAAAAGTGCAATTGCATATGGTTCAACCTACTATGTTGTTCGTTGAATAAACTGATACAATCGCTATAGAAAGCAATTTGGCAATATTGGTCAAAATAAACATATTTCAAATATTTATTGATCAGCTATATAATGTAGAATATATCATGAAAGGATGTTAATTGCATGAATATTTATAATAGAAAATAGTCCAACCATACATACCATGTACATCTCTCAGTGGAATCTATGAAGCTATATGAAGAACGGAGAAACTCTTCCTGTACCATTAGAGACTAATATGCAACTTGTTAGTGAAAAATGCAAGATGTGGAACAGTGTGTATAGTAGTCTATCATCTGTGCTTAGACAAAAAGGGTGTGGCAGGGTTGAGTGTGTAAAATAGATATATCCATAGGATATATGGACTATTTCTTGAAAAAACCCAAGTTGTCTCTAGGAAGAAGAACTGAGAGACTTGAAGGCAAGGGGGAAAGAGATTCACCTTTCATAAGAATACTTTTCTGTATCATTTGAATTTTGTAACATGTGCATGCATTAACTTTTTTTTTTTTTTTTTAAAGCCCTGCTGTCTCCATGCCGCAGGTGGATTTAAATCAAAATCATCAGAGTTTGAATTTACACCTGCCACAAAATGTGGCAATATCTCGGGATTTTTGTTTCATTCTCCTTTTTTGCTTTTCTTCTCTCTGTATTTTCTGAATTCTTATGTGGTGTCTACCTTGTGCCCCTAGGTTGTTAAAAGCTGGTTGGGCAGCAAGTGAGAGCAACGGTGACCTTTACAAATAGGACAGAAGTTCATTATCTAAGGAAATAAAATCCATTAGAATGGGCCACCTAAAGTGCCTGGAAAGAGAGAGATGGTGGCAGAGGTAAGTGGGTGAGAAGTTCCAGGCATCACCTGTGGCAAACTTGGCTCCAATCCCCCAAATCATTTCTGAAATGTGAACCCAGAAAGTAGAGAATGTGAAACTAACAGCTCACCCTCAAACCGAGTGCATTAAAGATTTTATTACCGCAATAGCTGCACCACGTTTTTAACAAGGATAAAGAGATTGCAAAACGTTTTCTTCCACAGTGTCGCTGCTACAAAAATTATACCTGTGGAGGAAAAGATTGTCAGCATGAGGCTCTTTTGCTTGTGGAAATGTGACTTCAGGTGAGCAAACAGCATTTGGGCAACCCCCCGGATTCGGCTCCCCTTGACCGAACAGTTCTGCTTTACCAGGCAGAGTCCAAGTAATTCTTACTAACTAAACCTGCTCAAAGAGCACTCCTCTCCCCATGTGGGCTCTGAATGGGTGGAAAGTGAATCAGCCATGTCAAACTGAAGCTTTGCAAACTGCAAAACTGAGGGGGCTCTGATGGGACTGCCTCTTTGGGTCTAGCAATGAGTTCCAGGGACCAAGAGTGCCCCAGCCAGCTTAGAGGGGACTTTCTCTGTCAAATTAAGATCAGAGAGGGCCCCTCATACACCGCTCTGGGAAAGTAAAATGTGGCAGCCACTTTGGAAACAGTTTGGCAATTCCTCTAAAGGTTAAACAGTTATATGGCCAAGCAGTTCCACTCCTAGGTATATACCCAAGAGGATGAAAACAAAATATTGTACCTAATGTTCATAGCAGCATTATTCATAATATCCCCCAAGCAGAGACAACCCAAATGACCAACTGATAAATGAATAAATAAAATGTGGCATAGTCGTATAATAGAATATTATTTAGCAATAAAAAAGAATGCAGTAATGATACATGCTACATGGATGAACCTTGAAAACGTTATGCTAAATGAAAGAAGCCAGTCATGAAGGACTATATACCGTATGACTCCATTTACATGAAACGTCCAGAATAAGAAAACCTACAGAGACACAAAGTAGATTAGTGGATGCCTAGGGCTGAGAAAAAGGGATGTGTGGGTTGAGGGATGATGGCTAGTAGGTCTGGGGTTTCTTTTTAGGGTGATGAAAAGATTTTAACATTGTGGTGATAGTTGCACAACTCTGTGAATATTCTAAAAGCCATTGAATTGCACACTTTAAATGGGTGAATTGTGTTTTATGGGAATTATGTTTCAATAAAATTGCTTAAAAATAAAAAAGATCCTGGAGGGTTATTAATCCTGAGAAACTAACCAAGTCAGGTTGGAGCAAGCACCAAGCATGAGAAGTTGGCCACTTCCGGCCTCTTCCTTCTCTTGCAGGTGTCTTTGATGCAAGGGGAACAGTGTGGCCAAGCTGGCCTTCCCTCTGTGTTAGCTTCAGAATGTAGCTTCTTGATGAGACAGCCCTCATGTGGGCTGGGGACTCCAGTGTTTGGATGATACAGCATGTGTTCTATATTGTACTTAAAACAGGAACTCCACCCCCACTTAAATACTGAGAAATCCAGACATTTTCACATTGCATTGCACTGCCAGGCCATACGGACTTCTCAGTTTCACATCCAGCTGGCTGAGTTGATGGACACAGTGGAAAGAACATTGGAGGGGCTGCCAGAAGACCTGGGTCCCAGTCCTTGTTGTGCCTTACAACTGAATATAGTAGCCCCCCATTATCTGCAGTTTTGCTTTCCATGGTTTCAGTTACCCATGGTCAATTGAGGTCCCAAAATAGGAAATGGGAAATTTTAGAAACAAACAATTCATAAGCTTAAATTACACATCATTCTGAGTAGCATGATAAAATCTTGCTCTGTTCAGCTCTGTCCCACCCAGGACATGAAGCGTCCCTTGGTCCAGCATATTTCCTATTCATATAGTATGTATGAATAGGAAAAAAAATAGTATATGTAGGATTTGGTACTATTTGAGGTTTCAGGCATCCAACTGGGGTCTTGGAGCATATCACCCATCCCCCCAGGTAAGGGGGTCTACTGTACCCAAAGTGATGGCACGCTAACTGTGACATCTGATCCTTCCAATAATATACTGAGTAATTGGGATTATTGCCACTTTTACAGCCAGCAAAGTTAAGTCATACAGCTGAGCAAAGTCTTGGTGTGTGTTTTGAAAACACTCTGAAGTTCAATATTTTTCCCTTTAGATTCCCTACGTGACCTTAGACAAGTTACTTGACTTTCCAAATGTTACTTCCTCATCTTAAAACAAGATCAGTTGAGAGGCAACATTTATGTTTCCTTTATTCTCTAATATCCCATTGTTTTTGAATTATCCTCTTTTGAGGTGTCATTCTTTCCATATTTTAAAAAGTTATGTTCTCTCCCAATGCCTACTAAGTAGGATTCTATTCTCTCAGAATGGAAGAACTTGCCACTATGAGCCAGATTCCCAACACAGTGTGTATCCCTCTAATGCTATAGTCTCCAAACAAACCTGCTTACATTAATAACTGTACATCAACTGGAATTAACTCAGAGATTTCCCCTATGTGCGTCCCAAGTGTTTTCCTTATTGTTTGAGACAAAATAGTCATTCATATTTGCCCGTTTCTTGAATCTGTGCTTACAATCATTGCCTTGCCCCTGCCAAGTTGAATTTTGCCTAAGGAAAACAATGTTTGTTTTTCAAAGTAAATCAGATGGATGGATGGAGAGTTGAGATAAATAGCTGGGAAGATGAATGGATGGAGGGAAGATCAAATAATGGCTAGAGGGCCAGAAGAATGATGAGATAGGTGTCTGGGTGGATGGGTAGAGGAATAAGTGAATGGGTAAGTGGCTAAGTGGTTAAAAGGATAGAGAAATGGATAGATGGGTAGATGAATGGATGAGTAGATGGGTACATAGATGAGTAGGTGGGCAATTGGATGAATGAATGCATAGACAGATAGATCAATATGTAAATATAAATAACCAAACTTAGATGCAATAAAAAATACATACTCAGTCCCATCTTCACCACTTTGCACTGTGATTTGCGAAGCCCCCAGTTTGGGCTCAGATAGATTTATCACACGTTTGTTCCAGAGGAACTTAACTTTCTGTATTTTTCCAACATTAAGATCCACATCAATAGCACACGTGTGACTTGCCTCTGGTTTGAGGGATCCTCTGAAAATATAGACATAAAATGTTATATCAGCTGGATATATGAATACATAACATGATTGCGATCTATCACTTCTCTAAACAATAGTTGCTGTTGTTGGTTTTCTGCAAACACCTTGAATGACTTCATGCACATCCAGGGGCTGCCATAACATAAAAGTATTTGTGCAGAACACACCTTTTAAAAATACGGGACTCCAGATTTCCACTGTTTTAGTTTTTACCTACAGCTGAGTCAAATATTTGGGGTGGCATTTTAATGCTCTAAGTTTGTTACAGGACTATTTGGGGCAATGTCTTATGTTTAAAGATGCATGTGGTTCAGCAGATGCCATTTGTTAGCATCTCATGTGTATTACAGGAATTTGTCAAGGACATTTAATTCAACACGAACATTTTTATGTAAAAGTTAGTGCAAAAACAGAACCTAAATTCATTGTACAGATTATGCATTCATCTAACACATATTTACCAAGCACCTCATATGCCCAGCAGAAGCCAGATGCTGAGGCCACACAGCATGGATGAGATGGCCACAGGCTTCATATGTGTACCTATGTGTGTGAAGATGGGGTGTGTGTTGGGTATGTGCCATACAGATGTGCCTTGCCTGAAGAGATTTTGATATTTACAAAACCCAAGTCAGAAAGAAAACTATAGGCAATATCCCTGATGAACACAGACACAAAAATCCCCAACAAAATGCTAGCAAACCAAATCCAACAGCACGTTAAAAAGATAATTCATCACAATGAAGTGGGTTTTATTCCAGGAATGCAAGGATGGTTCTACATATGCAAATCAACAAATGTGATTCAACATATAAACAGAATCAAAAACAAAAAACATATAATAATCTCAATAGATGCAGAAAAAGCTTTTAATAAAATCTAATGTCGCTTCATGATAAAAAGCCCTCAACTAACTAGACATCAAAGAAACATACCTCAAAATAATAAAAGTCATATATGACAATCCCACAGCTAACACTATATCGAATGGAGAAAAGTTGAAAGCATTCACCCTAAGAACTGGGACTAGACAAGGGTGTCCACTCTCATTACTCCTATTCAACACAGTACTGTAAGTCCTAGCCAGAGCAATCAGGCAAGAGAAAGAAATAAAAGGCATCCAATTGGAAAAGAGGAAGTCTACTTATCTCTGTTTACTGATGACATGATTTTATATGTAGAAAATCCTAACAATTCCCCCAAAAGTCTGTTAGGCCTAATAAATCACTTTAGTAAAGTTTCAGAATACAAATTAATGCACAAAAATCAGTTGCATTTCTATACACCAAAAATGCTCAAGCTGAGAACCAAATCAAGAACTCAATTTCATATACAATGGCCATACACACAAAATATACCTAGGAATACATTTAGCCAAGGAGGCGAATGAACTCTACAGGGAGCACTATAAAACACTGATGAAAGAAATTGTAGATGACACAAACAAATGGAAAAACATTCCATGCTCATGGACAGGAAGAATCAATATCATTAAAGTGATCTACAGATTCAACACAATTCCTATCAGATTCACAAAGCCATTTTTTACAGAATTAGAAAAAACAATTCTAAAATTCATATTTTAGAATATGAATAAGAAAGAGCCCCAATAACCAAAGCAATCTAAGCAAAAAGAACAAAGCCAGCGGTATAACATTACCTGACTTCAAACTATACTACAAGGCTACACTAACCCAAACAGCATGGTACTGGCACAAAAATAGACACATATATCATTGGAACAGAATAGAAAACCCAGAAATAAAGCCACATATCTACAGCTAACTGATCTTTGACAAAGTCAACAAGAATAAACAACGAGGAAAGGGTTATTGAATAAACTATTCAATAAATGGTGCTAGGATAACTGGTTAGCCATAGGCAGAAGAATAAAATTGGACCCCTATTCTTTACCATATGCAAAAATTTACTCAAGATGGATGAAAGACTTAAATGTGCTGAAACTATAAAAATTCTAGAAGAAAACATAGGATAAAACTCTTCTGTATGTTAGATTAGGTGAGGTGGGTGGATCACCTGAGGAAAGGAGTTTGAGACCAGCCTGGCCAACATGGTGAAACCCCATCTCTGCTAAAAATACAAAAACATTAGCCAGGCATGGCGGTGGGTGCCTATAATCCCAGCTATGTGGGAGGCTGAGGCAGGAGAATTGCTTGTACCCGGGAGGCGGAGGTTGCAGTGAGCCGAGATCTTGCCATTGCACTCCAGCCTGGGCAACAAGAGTGAAACTCCATCTCAAAAAAAAAGAAAGAAAGAAAGAAAGAAAGAAGTTATGACTAAGACCTCAAAGCAAATGCAGCAAAAACAAGAATAGACAAATGGGACTGAATTAAACTAAAGAGCTTCTGTACATTAAAAGAAGCAATCAACGGAGTATACAGACAACCTACAGAATGGGAGAAAATATTACAAACTATGCATCTGACAAAAGATTAATATCCAGAATCTATAAGGAACTTAAATCAACAAGAAAAAAACTAATAACCCCATTAAAAAGTGGGCAAAGAACTTCTCAAAAGACATACAAGCAACAAGCAAACATATAAAAATATTCTCAACATCACTAATCATTAGAGAAATGCAAATTAAAACCACAGTGAGATACAATCTCATACCAGTCAGAATGACTATTATTAAAAAGTCAAAAAAAAAATAACAGATGTTGGCAAGGATATGGAGAAAAGGGAATGCTTATACACTGTTGGTAGGGATGTCAATTAGCTCAACCCCTATGGAAAACAGTATGAAGATTTCTCACATAACTTGATAGAAAAATAGAACTTCATTTTGACCCAGCAATTGCACTACTGGGTAACTACCCAAATGAAAAGGAATAGTTTATCAGAAAAATACCTGCACTTGTATGTTGATCACAGCAATATTCACAATAGCAAAGTCATGGAATCAACCTAAGTGTCCATCAGTGGTTGATTGGATAAATAAAATTTGGCATATCGACAACATAAAATACTATGCAGCCATAAAAAAGAATGAAATCACGTCCTTTGTAGCTACATGGATGAAGCTGAAGGCCATTATCTTCAGCAAAATAACTCAGAAAATCAAATATTGCATGTTCTCACTTATAAACAATGGGTACACATGGACATAAAGCTGGAAAGAATAGACACTGGGAACTCCAAAAGGAGAGAGGTTGGGATGGGGATAAGGGTTAAAAATTTATCCATTGGGTGCAATATTCACCGTTTGGGTAATAGGTTCACTAGAAGTCCAAACCTCACCATTACACAATATACCCATGTAATGAATCTGCACATGCACCCCCTGAATCTAAAATAAAATAAAATAACAAAAAAAGAAAAAACAATCTAGTCAGGTGACTGACATTCCAAAGGGAGTTAGCACATGACTCATTTTAAACAGTGAGTTCCCTCTCTCTGGGCCTCAATCTTCTCGTCTGTAAAATGGGACGATTGAACTAGACACTGAGACTTTCTTCCAGCTCTGACATTCTAGGATTCAATGGTTCTGTATAATAGATGCCTAGATTTATAAAGCACTTTATCTCAATCAATTTTGAATAATCTATTATGGAAAGTATGATCATTTCACATTACTATTGAACTTACTTGAAAATCTCATATTGTTTTGAGTTTCCATTACTTCCATACAAAGCAATCCTGATGTACCCATTCACTTTCTCTTTTCCAGAAAGTGTGACTGATATCTTATATCTCCAACCTGTCCAAAGAAATACAACCCATTTAATGAACTCATCTTATTGATGATCTATGAAAAACATATGAAAAAATGATCTATGAAAACATTATTGTTCCAAGCTCTGAATCCTCCAGGGGTGAGAGGCAATAGGACTGTGACTTAATTGAATTCCTGAGGCCCAGGAATTAAGGGTACGTTAGGTTCTAGGTGGGAGCAAGGGACTCAGGGGTCAGTAGATATTTCAGTTCAGCATAGTCCCTTATGAACACAGCAAGGTATGTGCTCTTGGATGAATGAAGGGCAGCTGATACTGCACATGTGTATTTTGACTGATACATGGTACAATGGACTGAATTTATGTGGGTAAGAGCCCACATGAATGGGATCAGTAACCTCATAAAAGAGACCCCAGAGAGCTCTCTTGTCCTCTTTCCACCACGTGGGAGTATACAACAAGAAGACAGCAATGTGCAGCAGAACCTGATCGTGCTGGCACCCTGATCTCAGATTTCCATCCTCCAGAACTGTGAGAAATATATTTCTACTATTTATAAGCCACCCAATCAATGGTACTATGTTACAGCAGTCTGGACCAATGAAGACAATGGGTGTATTGCATGTTGTTTTGTCACTTGCCTTCTTACTTAATACACCTTAGAGGTTTTCTCTCTTTAGTATGCAGAGGTATAATCTTCTTTTTAATGGTTACATGTAGTATTTAATCTATAGTATTTAGTCATTTACCAACTGGTAGACATTTAGGTTTTCCCCTCAATCTTTTGCTCTTAAAAATAAAGAGCGAGCATCCTTGAACACATCATCTTATGCACACATGCAAGTATTTCTCTATGGTACATTCTGAGAAGTGAAGTTACTGGGTTAAAGGAATGTGCATATAAGATTTTATAGATACTGCCAAACTGTTATCTTTTATGATAAATATTTTGAGGATTACAGGAAATACTGTATGTGAAAAGTGTTTTGTAAAGTGCTGATATAAATTTTTAAATTTGAAACTCCCTTAGAAAATAACTGCTCTTCTTTCCAGCCATTATATGCTATTATTCACAGTAAACGAGTCTTGATAATTTACTATCTTGTACTTTTAAAATAAGAAGCAGGGCAAAATGACATCACCACAAAGTGTATGTATGTAGGAGGACTAATACAATAGATAGTCATGACTGCAGTGACTTCTTGACTTAACAGTGACTTTCACGTTGCCCACTTCTGTTAATAGATGCACCCTTCCAGCAACAGGGGTGGGTGAACATGTGACCCAGCCTGGGCCAATCATTGTACTTTTCTCTGCTGGTCAGGAGTATTGGTTAAAGGGGTGAGACCCAACACAAATTCCATTTCACTGTCCTTTCATTACAACTTAAGCTTGTTGTAGTTAAGTTTCTATCCATTGTTACCAAGGATACTGACTAATAAGGTTGGCACACTTTTAAAAATTATTTGCAAGAATTTGAAGTGAGTAAAATGGGAACTTACTAGTGAAGTTACCACTCTCTCCTGTGTTCAGGAAAAAGGTTTGTTCCACAGCACTGGTTTTCCCCTTAAACTGGTCAGCATACTGCCCCATTTTGGGGCATCCTTCAGCTGGACAAGGGAAACACTTATTCTAGTGGAAAAAAAAAAACATAATTTGTCTGTTAGTGGTAGACCTTTGACTCACTCACTTAATCAATCAATTCAGCTTCCTTCCTATGTCTATCTACCTATCTACCCATCACCCACCCAACCATCTACCTTTCATTTACCTATGCAACCATCCATCTACCCATCCCTTATCCATCCTTTCATCTACCTATCCATCCATTCTCATACCTATCCATTAATCCATCCATTCCTGCATCTATCTACCCGTGCACCCATGCATCCATGCTTCCATCCTTGGAATTGTGCATAGAACTGTGCTAGGCCCTGCAGAGTATCCAAATAAATGCCTCGAAAACTTGGAATATAGTTGGGAAAACAAGTCATATCCAGGAAGCAGTAAAATTAAAATATGAATGGGGTATGCAATACAATATATGTAGGGAGAAGTGGGAGAGATAGCAAGTTATTTCAAAAGAAGTGAGGAAGGGAAGGTCCAGGACCATTTTCACTTTAATGTGAATTATTTCTCCAGACTCGTTGATTCTTATTTGTTGCTTCTCAAATGATAATTCTTTAATTAGGCACAGAGGAGGCAATTTGCTGTCTTCGAATCAGGGATTGCTTTATGCCACAGTGTCATTGTCCTCTGCTCTTTGACCCCATGCCACATCCAAAATGCATGATGTGTAGAGCTGCCTTGTGATTTGGAAGGAATCAGACAAGTACTGGAGGCCACGTGGCTATCCATGACCCAACAAGAACTAGCACAGTGAAGGCTTCTCACCGAACACTCACAGACCTTGGAGATCAAATACGATGTCCTTTTGACCTCAGTTCAAGAATGTCACGGTTAAAATTAGTTTTGAAAGGACAAAATATGAGTTTAAACATCCTAACCAAGTAATTAAAGTTTAAGTCATCAAATAATGAATGAATTTATGTCATCAAATAATGAGTGAACATTAAATGAATGTCTTTAGTTGTAATACACTGAGAAGGACCTGCTATTACTAACTGAAGCACCGCCTAAAAAATCAAACAATTTCAGAGAGTGGGATATTCTGCCAAATACCTGGTCTGAAATCCACATAACTGGCAAGTCTTCAAAGACCAAGAAAAAATGGGAAGCTGTTCTTGATTAAAGGAGACTAAAGAGACACCAAAATAATTGCAATGCAAAAAAAAAAAAAAAAGAAGAAGAAGGGAAGGAAAGAAAGAAAGTAGGCAAACAGATACAGCTCCAGAGGGCATTATTTGGATAACTAGAGAAGCTTGAATATGTACTATATATTAGAAAATATTAGTGTATCAAAGATACATTTCTTGAATGTTATTCTATAGGAGAAGGATCTTGTTTTCAAGAGATGGAGGCTAAAGTTTTTATAAGTAACATGTCATAATGTCTTTAATTTACTTTCACATAATTTAGAAAAAAGTATACATACACACACATATATAAAATGTTAGCAATTGGTGCATCTAAGTGATAGGTGTACAGTATTCATCATTATTCTTCTTTCACCTTCTCTGTAAATTGGAAATTTTTCTAAATGAACAACTGGGGACCCTAGTAAGGGCCCAGCACAGTCAGGTCTGTGCCTTTCCCCTCCAGCCCACCCTGCTGCCCGGGGGAAGATGGCTCTGTGAGGTGCAGAATTTCCATTACCTCCCTGCATTAGTTGCAGAGTTACATCTCTTTGTTCTGTTCTAAGCCACAGGAACACAAAAACACCCCAAACAGGGCCAGCAACATCTTCCTCAGCCTCCTGGGGTAACCTACCTCCTGAAACTCATCGTAGGAGGCACAGGGATAGCCCAGGAAGCCATCAGGGTGGAGGATGCTGCTTGAGTAATACTCGAAGCTTCTCAGGTGATTGCAAGCCACAGAGCCACTAATTCCTGAAAAAAAACAAAGGCCCCAGGAGCTCAAAGGAGGCTTTTCACTTTTAAGTGTGAACAACTCATTCTGACTCAGGAGGAATCACCTGCACATTTCACCGATGGGTGTCGGCTCCTGAATATCTTGGGACATTTGCTGAGCAGGGACCTACTCAGGGCTAGGTGACTGTGGAGGAGTGACATGTCCTGACAAGCACCTTTGTCCACTCTTCCAGGGGCCAGGCATGTAACACAAATGAATGAGAAGGGCTGGGGGCTGGGAATAGGGTGGGGTTGTGGGGGAGAGAGAGAGAGAGAGAGAAAGTGATAGAGAGAGGCAGACAGAGGCAGTTGGTCGGGGGAGAGAGAGAGAGAGTCAGAGAGAGACGGAGAGTCGGTGGGGGGAGAGAGAGAGTAAGAGAATCAGAAAGAGACAGAGAGAGTCAGTTGGGGGAGAGAGAGACAGAGAGTTGTTAAGGGAAGAGAGAGAGACAGAGAGTCGGGGAGAGAGAGACAGAGTTGAGGGGGAGAGAAAGGGAGAGCGTCAGAGAGACACAGAGAGTTGGTGGGGGGAGAGAGAGACAGAGAGTCAGAGAGGGACAGAGAGCCGGTGTAGGGGGAGACAGAGAGACAGAGACAGAGAGAGAAATGGAGAGAGAAAAAGAAACACAAAAAGAGATAGTGATGAGAAAGAGAGAGATTCAGAAAGACAGAGAGAGAGGATAGAGAGACAGAGGAGAGATGCAGAGACAGAGGAGAGAGATATAGAGAGGGTATACATGTGTGTGTGTATATATAGTATATATACACACATACACTATGATATATACATAGCGTGTGTGTGTATATATAAAAACACATATATATACATATATATGTATATATACACATACATACAGAGAGAGAGAGAGAGAGACTAAGAGAAGATAGCAATAGCTGTAAAAAGGGCCCCTCTAACCCTACACAGTCTGGCCAGGTGTCACATGTTCAAAGCCCCAAATCGCCTGGTCCTCTGATTTTTTCATAAGAAGCCAGGATCTCCACTTCTACCTGAAAACCTTCGCATGCATGAGTGAAGGCAGCGCATCCCCATCTTAAAAACAGTTACCGTGCCGGCCCATCCAATGCTGCTGCAGACCACATCCTATCCCTGTGAGGACCCCTGACATACCGGGCAGGCCTTCCCCATCAACCAGGCTTTTTTATTCTTCCTCTTTGCTATGCAGGGCGCAAGGTAAAAGCGGTGACGGCAAGGTAGCCATGGCCCCCGGCCACTCTCTCACTGCATTTTACTTATCATCCTTTTCTTTAGAAAAAGTCCAGAAAGGTGTTTTTTCGTTTCTCTGGCTCCTTGGTAGAAAACTTCCCATGGAGAAATGCACAGTGACCCTGGCACACCTGCAGACCACTCCTGGGGGATCTGCGGGGCTTTACCGCCACCCACTGAGAAAGGAACACTTCCCTTTGTGCCCAGGGTGGCTTCGTTCTCCACGGCTCCCGGCCCTCGGCCCAGCGACTTCCAGCTGAAGCCACGTTCCCTGTGCCCACGCCGGCGCTCATCACTGGACAACAGAAACTGTTTCAAACTTAATTGTTTCTTTCATCCAAAATTGCTGCCCTGGGACCCCATAATGGAGGAGAAAGTGGATTTAATTATTCCTCAGTGCCCAGTGCCTGGGTGACTCGGAGCTTGACACAATAGAAACACACTCCAGTGCTCATGGGCTTGCTCACTCGACATTGCCTCTCTAATTAAGCCTGGGCTCGTTCCTATTATGTGTGCCTTGCTCATCGTTTGTGGGAGGCGGCAGCTATTATTGTGACTCTGGTGCGCTTTCAGGGAGGCTGGAATGGCCACATCTCCCCAGGAGTTACCTGAGAGGGCAAAAGCTCCGTTTATTTGCTGGTGGATGCTGGCGAGTGCTTTATCGGCTCTACTCTTTGACATTAAGCACATGGAATATTAAAATGCCACACAAGGCTACTCAACTCAGTTTAAAAGTGTATTTCGTGCCTGCTTTGGATGAGACCCTGAGAAGGGTACTGGAGTGTCTGAAATGTGCAAAACATAGCCCTTGGCCTTGGGGAACTCCCGGCTCAGAAAAATAGACTAAAATAATCACAGGCCCAAAACCACCCTTCCCTTTTCAGGGAGGAGAGTGAAGCCTAGTGTCAGGGGAGGGGCAACAGGAATCAAAAAAGGCCAGAGCAAGGGGCAGCAAATCAGATGGGGCTATGAGGTCGCCTAATGGCGGGAAATGGGCCCTGCTCTCTCAGATGAATGGAAATGTACACAGCTGGCCAGCAGCCACCATGGGTCTCCCAGACCTCCAGGCCTCCCCCTCCTACATGTGCACCCCAAACCCATAGAGCACATCCCTCCTTTGTCTTCTTCTTAGCAAAGTCCCCTTCCATTTCTAGCACCTAACAACAGCAACAGCAAGCAAGTCAAGGCCTTCAAATCTTGGCCTATGCCCTGCAGTTCTTCAAGGAGCAGGTGCTGCAGGTAGGATGGGTGGTCAAAGCCAGAGCCAACATGCCAGCCAAGCTGCTGTCCCAGGATCCCGACAACAGGGAGATACACAGGCTGGGGCATGAGATCAGGGTTTTATAGTTAGAAATTGGGCTTAGATATAGAGTGGCCTTGGATGAGCTATGTAACTTTTTTTTTTGAGACAGTCTCACTCCGTCACCCAGGCTGGTGCAGTGGTGCTATCTCGGCTCACAGCAACCTCCACCTCCTGGGTTCAAGTGACTCTCATGTCTTAGCCTCCTGAGTAGCTAGGACTACAGGCGCATGCCATCACATTCAGCTAATTTTTGTGTTTTCAGTAGAGATGGAGTTTCACTATGTTGGCCAGGCTGTCCTTCAACTCCTGACCTCAAGTGATCTGCCCACCTCAGCCTCCCAAAGTGCTGGGATTATAGGCATGAGCCACCACACCCAATTGAGTTATGTAATTTTTCTGATCCTCAGTTTTTGGATCTGCAAACTGGGACTAATCAGAGTAACCATCTCATTGCATTGTCGTGAAAATGCCTGGCACATTTTCACAACACTCCATAAACGGTGGCAAATGTCAGCATTATGAAGGCCAGACCATGCATTCTGCTTTCTCCCCAAACAGAGCAATTGCTGTCTTACTTCTTTAATTTACATACCTTCCCATATTCCATCAATATCAATAATGGTTGAAAGGATATTTTTCTTACATCCGGGCATTTCCTTTCCTCCATTTGGAAAGAAATCCAGATGGCCCACCTTTTGGCTCATTCCAAAACCTAAAACATTTGAAGCAGAGATGAGCGGCGAGGTGAGTGGTCCCAAAGTTAGGTTATGGCCACAGCAAGACCCTTTTTGGGAAATTCTCCCTTTATCACAGCTACCACTGCCTCTAGCTCTGCAGAAAGTTCTCAAAGATGGGTGCTTGGCAAGATGAGGACGGAGGAGAGGGCAGAGGAAGTGAGATGAGGGGGAGGCTGAGCTTTGGGTGAGTGAGACACATACATTTGGATGTGTATCTGTGTGTCTCGGAGAGTCCTGGACCATATTGATATGCCCTGGTACCATTATGCACCAGTAGACATGTCAAGACTGGTGCAATTTGTATTACTTTACTCATTTTAAAATTTTGATGTCTACATTATATTGTTATGTGGAGACTACATAATATTACACTGTTATATTGTGAGCCATAAAATATGGCTGGGATCTTTGGCTTTCAAAGCGCATGAACCCATGATCAAATCCTGGTTTTACTTACAGATTTTGGGATCTGGGATAATTACTTAACCTAATTGAGCCTCAGTTCCTCAGCCATGTGTTACAGAATTAATAAGCTAATGTATGCAAAATAGTCAGTGTAGCACATGGTAAACAGTAAGTAAGTGATAACATCATCATCGTCATCAAAAACATACCCTTTACTGGCAAGTTTCATGAGTGGCTATGTAAGAAAATATTGGAAAAAGAACACTGATTTTAGAAGAATTAAATAATGGGATAAAGTCTCCAACAAAACAAAGTGTAACCAAAGCTTTGACTGAAGAAGGAAGAAAAATATTCAAAAATTAACTTCATATTTTGCAAGTATAGGTCAAGTTTTAAGAATGAATACATCTGCCACATTAGTTACTGGTAGATTGGGGAAGGATGCAGAGTTTGAAGATTGATTGACAACCTTTCATAGACTACAGAAGGGTTTTTGTTTAACCCAGGGCTGCAGGCTGATTCCACTGGCATTGAACTAGCTATTTATTTGGGACTGGTACCCATTTTGACTGGGCTTAGCTGCCCAAGCCATTCCTGTAGCTATTTCAAATGGCCTCCCCTGCTGCGTGTGTATGTGTGTGTGAGAGGGGATATCTGGACCCAATGTCATTAGCTGTAGCACAGGTCAGCAGGAGATGGGATTGAGGAACTCACCTAGGGAAGGAACTATGGGAGAAGAATCTGTGTGAATCGCATCCACAAACATGGCGTCGGACGGATCCAACCGAACCTCCTCAGGTTCATCCTGGAAGCACGGCCCTGCTGGATCCAGCCCTGAAAGGGAGAAGGTAGGCAGGCTGGACTCTTAAGAACTGGGATTTAAAGCCAGTACTGGCAGACTAAGCTTGAGGATTCCTCCTACCCCAGCAGCTACGGTTCTGGGGATTGGGTCTGCAGCTCTTGGTCTGCCTGGGAGAGAGAGTCTGGGACAAAAAGGCTGGGAATGAGGTCATTGCCTGTGGATGAACATTCAGAAATACCCAGTGCCTGGCTCCATGGAGGACCTGGGTAGCCTTCGTACACCCCTTCTTTCCCTTTTTCTTTTTGTCCTCACACGTTACCATTTGGCCACTGCTCTCAGAGACTGCAAGACCCCAGGCCTTACCCAGCTGCATGCATCTACTCCTTTGTGTGGCTCCTGCCATTCTCCAGCCTGCTGTGCCCTTTCCCACATTCTTCCTTTATCTAAATCTTTCTCCTCCAAACCCAGCTCACACACCACCTCCTCATGGTTAAATGGAAAATCTAACCCCTCTCCTTTCTCAGCCCATTCCATCCACTTTGTATTATGCTGTCCCCAGGCCATCTTCAGAGAGAAACAGAGCGTGGGAGGAGGGGACATACAGTGGCCTGTATTCTTGCCCTAGTTCTACTCCAGGTCAAATGTCTGTCCTCTCTGAGCTTCCGTGTCCTTATCGGGAAAGTAGGAATAATGACAACCACCTACCTTACAGGGTCGTTGTGAAACCCTCATGAAAAGATGTAAGAGACTTTGCAAACTGCAAAATTCTACACAAACACAAACCAATACCCCCTCATCCTTCACCCAGTGCCTTGGGCCAAGGGACGCTCATTAAATGTTGATGTGAACTGTTTGGTGAAGTTACAAACTTATTTGGCTGCACAAAATAAAGTTATTTGTGTCTTTGCCTTATATGCATTCAGTTTAGTGCTTCATTCATTCATTCATTCAGTATTTACTGAGCGCCTTCTATATGGCAGGTCTCAGTGTGCATTTGCATTTTCTGTCTTTGCCTGGCACAGTAAAGACATTCAAACAATTACGTGGAACTGACGAATTTTTAAAACCATCTCACATTTTTTCTTTTACTTTGCCATACTCTGAAAATAATAGCCCTTAAGTCATGGATTTAATGT
This sequence comes from Pongo abelii, assembly GCF_028885655.2. NCBI lineage: Eukaryota > Metazoa > Chordata > Mammalia > Primates > Hominidae > Pongo > Pongo abelii. The sequence goes on along the minus strand of NC_071993.2, from coordinate 123,674,258 downwards.
GCTAGTAAAATCTTTCTCCTTTTCTTTTCTTTTCTTTTCTATTCTTTTTTTTTTTTTTTTTTTTTTTTTTTTGAGGCGGAGTCTCGCTCTGTCGCCCAGGCTGGAGTGCAGTGGCTTGGGATCGGCTCACTGCAAGCTCCGCCTCCCGAGTTCATGCCATTCTCCTGCCTCAGCCTCTCGAGTAGCTGGGACTACAGGTGCCCCCCACCACGCCCGGCTAATTTTTTGTATTTTTAGTAGAGACAGGGTTTCACCTTGTTAGCCAGGATGGTCTGGATCTCCTGACCTCATGATCCACCCACCTCGGCCTCCCAAAGTGCTGGGATTACAGGCGTGAGCCACTGCGTCCGGCCTCGCTTCTTTTCTCCTCCCCTCCCCTCCCCTCCCTCCCTCCCTCCCTCTCTCTCTTTCTTTCTTTCCTTGCCTCATTTCCTTCTTTTCTTTTCTTTCCTCCTTTCTCTTTTCTTTCTTTCTTTCTTTTTTTTTTTTTGAGATACGATCTCCCTTTATTACCCAGGGTGGAGTGCAGTGGGGCTATCACAGCTCCCTGCAGACTGGAACACCTAGGCTCAAGCAGTCCTCCCACCTGGGCCTTTCGAGTAGCTGGGACTATAGGCGAGAGCCATCACTCCTGGCTAACTTTAAAAATTTTTTGTAGAGACAAGGTTTCACCATGTTGCCAAACTGGTCTTGAACTCCTGGCCTCAAGGGATTCTCTCGCCTCAGCCTACGAAAGTGCTGGGATTACAGGTGTGAGCCAGTGGCCCAGCCTTTGTTTTAAAAAATGAATGCATTTTTATTTTTAATTATCTATTTTTTAATACACATTATGGAAAATTATTTTTAAATTTAAGGCCGGTCATCACAAAAAATCGGGTCCCCAGGAGGACCATCAGGGGCGCCCTTCGCCGTCGAAAGGGCGCTGGCCGAGGCTTCCGCGGTGCGCACCCGGGGGCCTGGGACTCCGGCCCAGGGCCCCGCGACCCCTACCTGTGATCCTGCCCACGCGGCCCCCCAGCCTCCTGCCCGCCTCCGCGGCCGTGTGCGCGCCCAGGCTGTGGCCGATGAGATGCACGTCCTCAAGGCTGTACCCCAGCTGCGTCTGCGGAGGGATAGCGTGTCAGGTCCCACAGCACCGCGTGGGGACCCGCTGGTCTGAGAGTGGGGCGCCGGGCCCTGCCAGGGTTGGGGGCAGGACCCGGGCTCGAGCACGCCGCCTGGGGCAGGGCGACCCCGCTCCCTATCTGCAGCCTGCGAGTCCCGCAGGCCAGCTCGTGCGCGGGGCAACAGTGCTGACCAGCGGCCACCACGCCAACTGCAGGCCACCTGGGTGGGCGAGGCACACGGCCTGCCGCCCCGGACTGCCCCACCCCCAGCTCTCTTTCCTCGTCCCTGTCGGGAGTATGGCCTGTCTGGGCGAGCGCGGGTAGAGTGGGCCCTATCTCTGGCTCCCCCCGCCCCCCTCCCGATAGATCCTGCGGAAAGGTCCAGGGCCTTCCCTCGTGGGTTGGCGGAGGATGAAAACTCATCTTCTGCACTGGGAGCTGCTGGGCAGCCCAGCCTGTTCTCTGACCCTTGCAGAACAGCCTGCAAGGAAGGTCTATTTCAAAAGGGGAAACCAAGGCTTAGTTTGCCTCAGGCCCCACAGCTAGACAGTGATAGGGCAAGGTGTCTTCAGGACAGCAGGCAAAGAGGAAGGTTGCAGAGCTTAATCTTGGGAATGGCCCTTCTTGATTACAACCTGGGCTACTGGCTGCTGGCCTCTACCCATGCCCACGGGTCCCCAGGCTGCCTCTCCGCGCCACGTGGTACCTCCCTGCCCCTCTCTGACCCCTACCCACAGGACAGGGCCCAGGCAGGGTTTTACCGACAGTGCTTGTATTAAGAAAGCCGTCTCCGCCCCCACAACCCGAATGTTTTGCACGGCTTGGGTGTACATTGCCCGGGACCCGTGACTCCAGTCCACACAGATGCAGTTCACCTTCTCCACTTCAAACATTTTCTGGGGAAGACAAACAAGTGAGAGAAATCAATTTATAAACAGCCCGCAATTGCACACCCCAGAGATAGGCATTCACATCTGTCAAACACCTAGCTCATGCCAGAGCTTTGATATTCTTATACCTGCCCTAACGTCACCCTCACTGCAGTGCTATGGACTGGACATGCTAATACCCGCTTAACAGATATGGAAACTGAACCCTGGAATGGGTGAGTGACGTGTCTGAGGTCTCACACATTGTTAGGAACACAACCAGGTTAAAAAGACCACTTACTAAATCAGGTGTGAGCAGACTACTACTCAATAACATGTCAAATTCAGCTCCTCGGTTGCACCAGCCACATTTCAAGTGCTGAATAACATACGTGGCGAGTGGCTTCTGATTTGGACAGTGCATATATAGAACACCTTCATCACTGCAGAACATTCTATTGGATAGCGGTGCTTTAGAGGGTAAAATTTAAGTGTTTTTTAACATCACAAAGGGGTTTTACATAAGTCATCAGGGATAAATGCCCAGCAGTTTGCTGCAGTCTCCACCTCGAAACTTTTTGACTGAACTCTGGGTGTCTTCAGCCTCATAGGAGATTGTTGGCTAGAAATTGGTAGGTAGAGAGAGCTTGGTAATGGATGCCCTTTGGAACTGGGCTTTCCTCAGTGGTTTTAAAAAGGATCCATCTCTCTCTGAAGTATTTCTTTTCCCAGTCTAAGGGAAACTGGGGGCACAGTGTTTGAATCTGTGTGTTGGGTGCTGGTCTCACCAGGGAGTGGCCAAGTGGTGGGGCCCTACCTTGCACATGTCCGACGGCCAGCTGTCGTCCGCCTTGTCTAAGAAGCCATGGATGACGAAGCGTGTCTTGCGGTCCAGTTGGAAGTTTGAAGCCTCAATCGTGTCTGGTTCCGTGCCAGTGATTAGCTGGTTTAATTTAAAAAGATTAATTTGAATGTTGCCCTTTCCAAGCCATGAGTCTATTAGAGCCAGTTTCAGAATTGATATCACAGCTTCAATGCCCACAAAGTTGGGTCAGACTAGAAGGAGCTTCTGACCTGGGGTTGTGGATAGATTTCAGAAAGTCCAAGTTCACAGACTTTCTATTTTAATTAATCCTTAATCCATATCTAGCATTTCAGTTAATCGCAAAACTAGACAATAAACCACAGTGGTATTAGCAACGCCTGTGACTCTGTCCCCGGTAGAAGTCACAGGTATTTTCAGGTCATAATATAATTATTGCAGATATCTAAAAATATCATTTATACTCATTAATATTTTAAATTATAATAGTTATTAGACCAACCCCTAGATCTTGTTATTTAGTGAGATATAAAAAGCCCATATATGACTATATCACGTATTTATATATTTAAGTGTTTTGGTAATTATTTTTCAATATAATTAGTTTCTTTTGTAATCCAATATATTTTATTTTCGCATTTAAAAACATTGACCTGGCCGGGCACGGTGGCTCACGCCTGTAATACCAGCACTTTGGGAGGCCGAGGCAGGCGGATCACAAGGTCAGGAGATCGAGACCATCCTGGCTAACACAGTGAAACCCCGTCTCTACTAAAAATACAAAAAAAAAATTAGCTGGGCGTGGTGGCAGGCACCTGTAGTCCCAGCTACTCGAGAGGCTGAGGCAGGAGAATGGCATGAAACCAGAAGGCAGAGCTTGCAGTGAGCTGAGATCGCACCATTGCACTCCAGCCTGGGCGACAGAGTGAGACTCTGTCTCAAAAAACAAACAAACAAAAAACAACAACAAAAAATTGACCTAAGAAGGGGCCTTTAGGCTTCTCCCAGGTGGCCAAAGAGGTTCCTGGCACAGAAAAGGTGAGGAACCCCTGGACCAGAAGCTTAAGTGTGGGGGCAAATTCAGTTCAGTGGAGCTGTGAGACTTTGGAATGCACTTCTAAATTGCCACAGGCTGCTCGACCCCCTTCCACCAACCCCTACAGATGAGACGCCAGAAGATGCCACCAACCCCTACAGATGAGACGCACAGTAACCATGTCCAAGCCGACTCTGGGCTGGGGGCACTAAGAGGGCTGGGCTGTCACATAGAGTCCCACAGTGGGTGACCTCAGAAACCTATTGACAGACACCTGGCTCCCTAAACTCTGTCAAGGACCAGAGCTGTGAGCTGCTGGATTCTCAGCAATGTCTTTCTTGAAACTGTCTCCTGGTCACTTCTGACACTCTGGAGCAAGTCTGATGTGCTTCTGCTGGGCAGACCTGCTGAAAACTGGAGGTTGCTCCAGAGGACCTCATCTTTTATCTATTGTGGCTACATGTCCCCTCTCCCCTACCTGTCTCCTAGCTCTTCAGGAAGGATTTACACCCGCCCCAACCCCCAATGCCCAAGAGGCTTCTCCCCCTCCACTCTCCTGTGTAGAAACAAGGCAGACTTTCCAGTGGCTACACCAGGCCTGGGCTTCTCCATAAATGCTGCTCATAGTCCCTTCCTCCCAGGGAACAAGGCATTTACGCTGGGGTAGCCCTTGAAGTTCTCTGCACCAGTGTGTGTGAATGTGTAAGTTTCTGGGTTAGGCATCAGTAGATTTCATCAGATACTCAGGTGTTCATGATCCTGAGAGCTACGCCTTGGATTCTATGCCTTGGAGTTTCTGGAAAATTCTAAGGCAGTGCCTTATGCCCTAGACAGCCATGCAAAGACTCCACTGTGGCGGCCCAAACATACCCACCATGTAGCGCTTACATGCCCGCTCTTACTTGGAAGTTGTTTGGATTTTCATTTGTGTACAGAAGAAAGCGGGTGTCAATGTCCTTGGGGGACCAGGGAAGTAATTTTACAGGTCGCTGAAGGGTTCCTGCCCACGGTTTTTCATCAGAAAAGCAGCCAAGTTGTCCGTAGCAGACCTCTTTTCCTAGGGTGAGCCACAAACAGGACATGTGTGAACTTCTGGAAAGAAGCAACGTCATATCCATACAGGAAAACTCTGCAGGACAGAGCCCAGGTTTGGCTAAGGCCAGTACTGGTCTTTATCTTTGCCATCAACATTTCCCAAACCTCTGGGATGGTAAGAATCACCTGGGGGCTGCGGTGTCAGGGGGTGGGAAGGGCGGGTGGGGGCGGGCGGCAGTGTGGGGAACAGATGTATTGTATATACACATTCATAGGTCCCTCCCTCAGAGATTCTGATTCAGAGGGTCTGGGGTGGGGTCCTGGAAACACACATTCAGTAAGTGCCCCTTACCATTAGGCAAATTGGGGAGTTGCCGATGCATAGGTTGGTGCAAAAGTAATTGCGGTTTTTGCCATTACTTTCAATGGCAAAAACCACAGTTACTTTTGCACCAACCTAATACGAACTGCTGCCTTAAAACCACCTCTTTCAGGAAACTTGCAGCTGGCTCTTTACATGAAACTTCAAATAGTGAGTATTTATCAAGTGCCTACAAACTCTGTAGCACAGAGTTGCTACTTTGTGTTGACATCTCTATTACACACAGCATAGGCCGTGCCCACACCACTTCACATGTCTTCATGTCATTCTTTTATGCACATTTTTTGAAATGATTCTCTGCCATTTCATATTTTCCCTTTTGCTCTTTGAAAAGGTAAGTTTCTTAAGAACAGGAATGATTTGTGTATCACACTATGTGCAGTAGAGACTCAATACATGTAATCCATGATCCAAATAACCACATCTAAGTCCGAGAGTACTTTCTGTGTCCGTGACATAAACATGATCACAGGATATGGTCACTACGGGTGACATAATTCCAACCCAAAGGATTATAATGGGTCCTTTCTCTTACGCTTCCTCAACTCCTGTACTAATGATGCCAAATATTGGTGAATCATTAAAAAAACTTGTAATAGTTTATATTTATTTACTATGTGCCAGATACCATGTTAGTACTTTACTGGTATAGTATCATTTAAGCCTGAAAACACAAATATGGAATTAGTATTATCTCCATTTTACTGCTGAGGAAACCAAGGCACAGAGAGACAAGGTAAGCTACCCGAGGTCACAGCTAGTGGTGGAGGCAGGATTTGAACACAAGAATTTTAACTGGGAATAAAGCTAGAACTTGAGGGGACACAAAGATAAATGAGATATGAACCCTGTCCTGAAAGGGAGGAGCTCTAATAGGGAAGCAATATTGATGGCGTTGAATTCATTCTGGGAGGAGGGTGCACCCTTGGAGGTGGACTCTAGGAGGCTCAAGCAATGTTTGCCCCAGGGGAAAGGAAGCTGGTTAAATGAAGGGGCTCGAATGCAAGACATCTGGGCTCTCTGAAGTGGAGAGCAGGAAAGTGTTGGAAGGTGTGAGTTGGTGAGGTTGAGGGGAGATGGTGGTGGCAGTGGCAATGCTGTGCTTCCACAGACAGTCCTGTGTTTTTGGGACTCGAGTACAGGGGGCTGAGAAGCAGAAGAGCCTGAGGAGGCTGGGGGCAGGGAAGTGAGAGTGAGGCTTGAGGCTTGGCCCTGATAGGGCTTCTTGCAACTCGGGAAGACCTGAAGCTGGGCAAGAGGGAAGGCCCAAGGAGGAGAGAGATGAGGAGAGAGCCTGGCGTGAGCCTTGGGGAATGTCCACATTTGGGGCAGGAGGAGGCTGCAGGTCAGCAAAGGAGATGAAGAGGGGTTGTACGGCTGGAGGAGCAGTCGCACCCACCCCAGTCTCTGCCGTCGGGAGCCCGGCCTTAATTCACGGCCAGGATGGAAGGAGAGGCCAAGAGTGGGCTGGCGGGGTTGAGAAGACAAGGGAGAAGAGTCACAAGGCAGAAGAAAGCCCCCACAGGGACCCAAGGAGACCATGTCTCCTACAGCAGGACTTGGGGGGCCAAATTGGGCAGTGAGGTGTTCTGGCAGGAGAGGAGGTAAGGCAGCCCCCACAGAGAGGGAAAGACTCCCAGAGGAAGCACACCTGTGAAGGCGTAGGCAGATGGGAAGTCAGCAGGCTGGGACTCAGGGGGCTCCAAAAGAAAGGGAGGTGATTCGTGTTTTAGGAGAAGTAGAATTTGAATATCTGTAACTCCTCTGGACAGAACCAGGTGGCAAGAACAAATTGGAGAGACAGAAACGGTGACTCTGAGAAGAGGACACGTGGGCATGATGGCAGAAAGGCAGGCTTGCCTGGCAGGACTGGGCTTTCTTGGGAGGGGGCACATCCACATGACTTTGGTTTGCAGGCAAGGACAAGGGCATTGGGACCCGGTGGGAACACCACACCCTCCACTTGTCTCCCAGCCATGAGAGTCTTTGCAGGAAGAAGGTGGCCAAGCAGGAGGGTTACCGGAGATACTCTGTGTCCAGCACATTGCCCTGTGTCTGCCTGAGGGTCAACACTCTCTGAGTGGCACAATTGTTTTCTCCAAGTAACGATAATGCTCTTCATAATTATAATAATAATTATTAATATACCTCTAGCTGCCTCACCAAAGGCCAACCCAGGCATGTCACTTTCTCCCTAAAGGAATGGTGAAAGCATCCTCACCTCTGACTGTGGCCAGCAGGAGAAGGCCGAGGGTCCAAGGGGGCAGCATCTACATGGATGGAAACACAGACACACACAGACCCAAGCGCACAGTGAGGCTGGCAGGGGCAGGACCCAGCTGGGTCAGGAGCCCGGGTCACAAGGACAGTGAGTGGAACAGACGCCCAGCAACCCGGGCCCCACAGGGCTCTCCCTTGAGGTGGGGACCCTGAGGCTGAGTCCTCCCAGTGCACAGGGAGTTAGACAGCAGCACACTAGGACCCCGGACTCAGGGGCTCCACTGTGGCGGCTTCCCCGCCTCTGGGCCACGTCCCTCTTGTAGCCTGGGCTGCCCCTGCCCTACCAAATCCCCTGCCCACACGGGGCCCTGACTTACCATGCTGCACCAGAGCTTCCACTCACTGCCCAGCAGGTTGGCTGTGGCCTTTTACAACCAGGCTTTATCCTTTGGACTCCTTAGAGGAAAGGCCGGGGCAGGATAGATAAGGCACCGCACGTGGGCGCTTTGAACCTAACTTATCATAAACACATAAAACAAGCTCAACCCTGGGAGCAGCAATGTTTATTAAGTAAGATTCAAGGAAAGGAAAACCAACTTTGGGAAGGGAAAGAGCTGTGTTAATCTGAGTTTATAGGTTTAGTTGCCAAGAGATTGTGTTCCCAAAGTGGTAACAGGGAAACATCATGCCGTACATAGCATCTCTGGAACAAAATCCCTTTGGACACATGAACCCCCAAACCCATCGTGTCATCCTGTTGCTCTTGACAGACTGTGCAGGCCTAGGAAGTCAGGAGACTTGCTGCTCAGTGGAACTGACTGTTTTTGAAGACACACACCTTACTTACTTTGGGGGTGGGGTACGTGGAGAGCTACCTTCCCTATTAGAGAATCTAGACAGAGGACATAAACGAAGGCAACCTCCTTTTTTGAAGACAAAGCTCCAAAAGAATAAAATGAGGCCAGGCGCGGTGGCTCACACCTGTAATCCCAGCACTTTGGGAGGCTGAGGCGGGCAGATCACAAGGTCAGGAGATCGAGACTATCCTGGCTGAAACGGTGAAACCCCATCTCTACTAAAAATACAAAAAATTAGCTGGGCGTGGTGGCGGGCCCCTGTAGTCCCAGCTTCTTGGGAGGCTGAGGCAGGAGAATGGCGTGAACCTGGGAGGTAGAGTTTGCAGTGAGCTGAGTTTGCCCCACTGCACTCCAGCCTAGGTGACAAAGCGAGATTCCGTCTCAAAAAATAAAAGAATAAAATGAACATGAACACTGTTCAAATACAACTTTGTTTAGAAATAATATAGCTTGTTTTAAAAGTATTTCTGAGCTGCACAGACTGTACCTTGACCTGGAGATAAGAAGAGGAGGTATTTTCTTTTCTTCACTGCTACAGAAGAACCTGGGCGAATAACCAGGTGTCATCCTGCCATGTTTTAAATGGGTGTGTAATTTAGATACACCAAACTACATACATCTTAAGTTGAAAATGTAAGTACAGGCCGGGCACGGTGGCTCACGCCTGTAATCCCAGCACTTTGGGAGGCCCGGGTGGGTGGATCACAAGGTCAGGAGATCGAGACCATCCTGGCTAACATGGTGAAACCCCATCTCTACTAAAAATGCATAGTCCCAGCTACTCGGGAGGCTGAGGCAGGAGAATGGCGTGAACCCGGGAGGCGGAGCTTGCAGTGAGCCGAGATCACGCCACTGCGCTCCAGCCTGGGCAACAGAGCAAGACTCCATCTCAAAAAAAAAAAAAAAAGAAAATGTAAGTATAGTTTTATCTCACACCTGTAATCCCAGCACTTTGGGAGGCTGAGGAGGGTGGATCACGAGGTCAGGAGATCGAGACCAGCCTGGCTAACACAGTGAAACCCCGTCTCTACTAAAGATACAAAAAAATTAGCTGGGTTTAGTGGCAGGCACCTGTATTCCCAGTTACTCAGGAGGCTGAGGCAGGAGAGTGGCGTGAACCCAGGAGGCGGAGCTTGCAGTGAGTAGAGATTGCGCTACTGCACTCCAGCCTGGGCGACAGAGACACTCCATCTCAAAAAAAACAAACAAACAAACAGAAAACCATTTCCAGCAGCCAGATCTTTCTACCACCATCACCACCCTTGTAACAATACTGATTTCCATCATCATAGGTCCGTTTTGTCTGCTCTAGAATGTCATATAAATGGAATGATACAGTATGTACTCTTTAGCATCTTGCTTTTCTCCCCCACAAGACATTTTTGAGATTCATTCACGTTGTTACATGTATCAGTAATTATTTTTTATTGCTGTATGTTATTGATATATTTCTGTAAGAATACAGCACAATTTGTTTATCCATTCTGCTGTTGGTGGACATCTGAATTCTCCAGTTTGGGGCTATTATGAGCGCTACTGCTAAGGACATTCTAGCTTAGTGCAGGTCTTTTGGTAGACATATGCACTCATTTCTCTCAGGTTTATGCCCAGGAGTATTGTGAGGGTCCTGGAGTGTGTTCAGCTTCAGGAGATGCTGCCAGACAGCTTCCCAAAGTGGTCACACCAGCATAATTCCCACCAGCAGCTGGATGGGAGCTCTAGCTGCTTCCCATTCCACCCCTGGCCTTTGAACAATCCCAGAAGCACGAGGTTGCCAGCAATTTCCTGAGGGTTTCATGTGTAGAAAAATAGCTTTTTTTTTGAAACTCTCTTCTGAGAATTCTGAGGCTGGAGGAGTGTGGAGCTGAGGGAAGCCAAGCATGAACTTTCTTATCTCAAATGGGCTTAAAAAAAGTCAAGGTTTCTGGCTGGGTGTGGTGGCTCATGTCTGTAATCCCAGCAAGGTGGGCAGATCACATGAGGCTGGGAGTTCAAGACCTGCTCGGCCAACATGGTGAAACCCCATCTCTACTAAAAATATAAAAATTAGCTGGGCATGGTGGTGCTTGCCTGTAGTCCCAGCTACTAGGGAGGCTGAGGCATGAGAGTCGCTTGAACCCGGGAGGGGGATGTTGCGATAAGCTGAGATCGTGCCACTGCACTCCAGCTTGGGCAACAGAGTGAGACTATCTCCAATAAAATAAAAAAATAAATAAACAAAATAAATTTTAAAAGAAGAAAAAAAGTCAAGGTTTCTGGAATCTGTAGTGATGATGAAGCCTGAATGGGGTCACCTATGTCTCAGCAAATCCAAAGCCTGATGTCACCACCCACTGCCCCTGGAGGTGTTCGGCAGCTGAGAGAGGAGGTTAGGTCTGAGGCCCGACACTGATGTGCATAAGTGACCCCACTGAGGAGCCTGGAATGAAAACATGAGGCTGAATGAAGCCCTAGGCCCATAACATGGGACCAGTGGGTGCTGGTAGCTTTTGGGAAAACATCCAAACTCCTTAGTGTGGCCTTTAGAGTGTGGTGTTCTCTCTTTCTCTCTGGCCTCACCTGTGTCTCTCCCTTGCTCACTGAACTCCAGGTGTGTCTTGAAAGTGCTCATCTCAGGGTCTTTCCACATTCTATTTCCTCTTCCTGACACTCTCCCCTTTCCCTGCCTAAATCAAAGTCATCCCTCAGGGTCCAGCTTACAAAGAAGCCTTTTTCAATCCTCAAATTGAAACCAGACCTTCCTTAACATCTCTTGTCATGTTCCCTATCTTTGCTTTCATAGAAAGTATCCCAATTGATAATAACATTTCCATGACAATTTGTTTAGGTCTTGTCTTGACAAAAGGGTCAAGTTCTGTGTAGACATTGCTATGTCATGACAGCCTAGCACAGCACCTGCCAGATAGTAGGTAATCAGTAAATACTTGCCAGATGTGAACATGGAGAATTAAAAGTTAATGACTCATTTTAGCCAGATGTGGTGCCTGTAGTCCAGCTACTCAGGAGGCCAAGGAGGTAGGAGGATCACTTGAAACCAAGAGTTAAGTCCACCCTGGGCAACACAGGGAGACCCTGTCTCTAAAAAAAAACAAGAGCAAAAACAAAAAAAACAAAACACAACAACAACAAAAAAAAGTTAATGATTCATTAGGTTGGTGATGAGCTGATCCTATTTGTGTCCCCAGATGTAGTCTCCCTTCTTCTTCCTCTCTGCTCTGTGCCCTGAGGCTACCTCTATGGGCTTCCTCCCTGGGCTACTTGGCCCTTGGCCTTCTCATTGGGTTCAGCCAATGGGAGGTATCAGCAGGTGGGATGGTGGAAGGAAGAGGTTGGAGTATTTCTTTCTCAGGCTCTGACAGGTGCAGCTGGGCACTGGACTCCCCCTGAGAGAGAATGATTGCAGTTGTTCAGAAGCCTGTGGTCCATTTTAGGGGACTAGCTAGGCACCTTCCTTTCCTGACTCTATATTCCTAACAAGGATTTCTGTCTTTTTTAGGAAAGACAGAGGGTTTTGGATTGTGTAGTTCTTTGATTTTTGGTTTAGCCACCCATGCAGTAGCCAACCCATTCTGTGGCTTGCTCGTAGCCTTTGGTGAGGTTTAGCTAAGGCACTTTCAGATAACCTGTGGGTCCCATCATCATCGTCACCTGGCTCTAGCCATGAATAGTCAAAGAAAACTTCTCACTGAGTGGCCAGTGGCATATCATCTGGTCAACATCCACCCCAGAGAGCAGAGCTGGAAAAAAAAAGGAGAGGTTGCAGTTCCTTTAGGCAAGAAGCAATTATTGTTATTTCCTGGTCTGCTTTATTCAGACTCTGTTCTGAGTGCCAAGTCAGATCACAGTCACCCCTGCTTTGGAAGGACTCACTGAGGCAGATTTGCTCAGTGTAAGGAAAAACTTTCCAGAGCTCAGACTCATTGGAAAATAGAATGGAGTTTTGTTGGTGGGGAATGAGCTCTCTGACCCACTTGAATGACATTACAACATGAGCAGAGGTTGGCAGAAGTCAAGCAGCAGGTAAGGGTTGACTTAGGTGATCTTCTTCCAAGGTTGTTTTCAAATCTGGGACCCCACCAGAAATTTTGGAAACTGCAACCCAGAGAAAGAATGTTGCTTTTCTATTCAAGCAACAGTCACCCTGAAGGAGCACATCACTTAAACCCCCTTTCTAAAGGTGATAAGAAATCACCCAAGAGGTAACAATGCCCAAGGTAATGAGGAGTAAACTGAGCAAACACATCTGGGGCATATAGTCCCAAGGGCAGATGTTAAGGGCCATGGGAGAGAGCTGAGAATAGGAAAGGAATCAGGTGGTGGTGGTTTAGAAGCTGTCCTCAGATAAATGGCAGTGATCAAATCCAAGCTCTTAGAGTTGTAAAACATTCAAGAAATAGAGAGTCTTATTCAATTCCCATTTTACAGCTGAGACAACAGAGGCCCAGAAAGGTTAAAGGGCTTAGTGTGAGGGCGAATGGAAGAGGAGGGACTTGAACTCTGGGCTTCCTCTCCTACTATGGTGCTATTGTCTCTCCTCCTGCAGGTCAGTTTGTTGATCTGTGAAATAGATGGAATCTAGGCTCATCAAGGAACATTGTCCTTGCACCAAGTTGCTCTCCAAAGAGGGCTGGGTACCCCTGCCACAGTCACCAATAGTTGAGAAGAGACACACTGGGTGCTTATAGGCAGTCCCTAGCCTGCCTGGTCTCTTCCGCAGGGTGGCCCAAGGCAGGCAGCTGGGCCCCCTAGGCTGCTACCCAGCAGCACTCATTTACTCCCACTTGTCTGCCCACGGCACCAAGAAGGCCCAAGGTGCCAGCTGTCTACTGTGGGAAGGAAGTGAAGGCCAGCACCTGTGGGAAAACTCATTTGCTGACCACATGGTTGGCAGGTGGGAGGGTCAGGGCCTGAGTGAGCCCTGCCAGCTGGCACAACAGCTGCCCAGGGGATGGGGGTGGTTTGGGTCCTCCTTTCCTTGTCCTTGAGGCCGGTTGAAACCTATTTGTCCCTCCCCTTAAAACTTTCTCTTTTTTCAAGACAAGGTCTCACACCCAGGCTGGAGTGCAGCAGTGCAATCTCGGCTTTCTGCATCCTCCACCTCCCAGGATCAAGAGATCTCCCCAGCTCAGCCCCCTGAGTAGCTAAGACTACAGTTATGCACCACCACTTCCAACTAATTTTTGTGTTTTTTGTAAAGAAGGAGTTTTACCACGCTGCCCAGGCTGGTCTTGAACTCCTGAGCTCAAGCGATCCTCCTGCCTTGGCCTCCTAAAGTACTGGTACTATAGGCATGAGCCACCATGCCTGGTCCCCTCCCTTCATTCCCCCTGCCTTTCGCCTCCTAGGGCTAGCATCACCTCTGTCTAGGCCACTGCATCTCCCTCCAGGTCAGCCTCCTCCATTTCCTAAAGTCCTTCTCAGCTTGAATCATGTGGGTGGTTCCTCACTCCCTTCAGATGCATTATTCACATGTTGGTTCACTCATTCACATTCATTTTCACGTGGCTACAATGTGCTAGAGCTCTTCCAGCCTTGAAGGCACAACAGTGAGCAAAAGATCCTCCTTCCCTGCCTTCATGGACTGATGGTCCCATGGGGCACAGGAAATGGTTACCTATAAATACATACATAATTACAAATGATCAAAAGCACTAAGAAGAAAAGGCAGGTGAGGAGAGCTATCATGTAATTTGGGCTTTATTTAAAGAGAATAACTCTGTGGAGAGGGGTAAGAATTTAGGTGAAGTCCAAGCACCAAAGCTAGGTATGCAAGGGTGATATTTTAGTCCATTTGCGCTGCTATAATAAAATACCCAAGACTAGGTCATTTATAAAGAACAGAAATTTATTTCTCACAGTTCTGGAGGCTGGGAAGTCCAAGATCAAGGCACCAGCAGATTCAGTGTCAGATGTGGGATGCTCTCAGCTTCCAAAATGCTGCCTTCTTGCTGAATCCTCATATGGTAAAAGGGGACAACAAAGGATGAACGCAAGGCAGATGAGACGGAAGGGCCAGGCAGCTCTCTGGAGCCTCTTTTATAAGGATATTCACAAAGGTGGAGCCTTCATGATTTAATCATATCCCAAAAGGCCCTACCTCTTAATACTGTCACAATGGGGATTAAGTTTTGACATGAATTTTGGAGGGACACAAACATTTAAACCATAGCAGATGGACATTGATAGGGGTTGAATACAGGCCCCACAAAAAGATATGTTAGAATCCTAACCCCCAGTATTTCAGAACATGACCTTATTAGGAGATAGGATCTTTACAGAGCTAATAAAGTTAAAATGGGGTCATTAGAGTAAGCCCTAAGTCAATATGATTGACATTCTTATATAAAGGGGAAATTTGAACACAGAGACACATACAGCCTGTGAACATGAAGGCAGAGATTGCCAATGAGTGGCCAGCAAACCATCAGAAGCTGTGGAAGAGGCCTGGAACAGATTCTCCCTCATAGCCCTCAGAAGGAACCAACTCTGCCCACACCTTCATCTTGGACTTCCAGCCTCCAGAACTGGGGGTAGACAATGCATTTCTATTATTTAAGCCCCTCAGCTTGTGGTTGTTTGTTATGGCAGCCCCAGCAAACTAACAGCTCCCATATGACCTCTGCCCAGCCTAATTTCTGCCAACACCCTTGATGCCTTCCCAGCTGATAATTGCCTACATAGGACACAAACAGTCAACACTCACAGTTCTGAACCTGCTTTTCCCCTCTTCTGAGCTTTTACATGTGGGGTTCCCCATGCCAGGAATGTTTCCACATCTCTACCCCAACTCCCAGGTCTCCCAGCTTCATTTCTCCTCCATTGCCTGGGGCTCCTTGCCAGCACATTTCCGCCTTCATTTCAGGTCCCAGGTCAAACTCTCTCTGCTCGCAAAGCCTGTGACATTGGACATCTGTTCTACATTTTCAGTTCCAGATCATACTCTCCAAGATTTTTCAGATGCCAGTAAATATGTGAACTCTACTCTTTCTAAAAACTCTCACGGGCTGGGTGCGGTGGCTTACGCCTGTAATCCCAACACTTTGGGAGGTTGAGGTGGGTGGATCACCTGAGGTCAGGAGTTCGTGACCAGCCTGACCAACATGGTGAACCCCCATCTCTAATAAAATACAAAAATTAGCTGGGCATGGTGGTGCGTGCCTGTAATCCCAGCTCCTCGGGAGGCTGAGGCACAAGAATCGCTTGAACCTGGGAGGCAGAGATTGCAGTCAGCTGAGATTGTCCCACTCACTCTAGCCTGGGCAACAAGAGCGAAACTCCATCTCAAAAAAAAAAAAAAAAAAAAAAAGCTGGGCGCAGTGGCTCACACCTGTAATCCCAGCACTTTGGGAGGCTGAGGCGGGCAGATCACGAGGTCAGGAGATCGAGACCATCCTGGCTAACATGGTGAAACTCCATCTCTACTAAAAATACAAAAAATTAGCCGGGCATGGTGGTGGGCGGCTGTAGTCCCAGCTACTCAGGAGGCTGAGGCAGGAGAGTGGCGTGAACCCGGGAGGCGGAGCTTGCAGTGAGTAGAGATTGCGCTACTGCACTCCAGCCTGGGTGACAGAGCGAGACTCGTCTCAGAAAAAAAAAAAAAAAAGAAAAAATTCACGACCCCCTGGAATATTCCTATTGACTTCATTGTGTTAAGCCTCAGCTCAGGAAACAAAAGTTCTGCTACAGGTTATCACAACAAAAAGGAAGATTTATTTCTATAACTGGTAAAAATAGATTATCATCAAAATGGAAACACATAGTAATTTCTCAGAGAGAGTCTGCCCAGGAGCCCTGGGAGTTAAATACCCCTATATCAGGGCAGACTCTCACCTAGCTGCACATGGGAATCACCTGTGGGCTTTTTAAAGAGGCCTGTGGCTTATGATTACCCTTTAATTGGTTGGGGTGGGGCCTGGGATTTCTCTGTTCCTTTCTATTTCTTTTCTTTTCTTTTTTTTTTTTTAACTCCCAGGTGACTCTGGTTTGCAGCCAGGATGGAGAACAACTGGCATGTCTTGATTGAGTTTTGGCTTCGTGCACCTTGGAGTTGTATGCAGGGTGTGGATTGGGTGGCATGGAGCCAACCTTAACAAGCATTGCTACCTAGCAGGGACCCCAAAGCTCTGCATGACTACAGCCTTCTGGTAACTTTGGGGTGTGCGGCCAGACTGTGACCACACTCCTTAGATGGCCTTGCTCGCCTTATAGCACACTGACTTAAGGCTAGAGCCTTACATTCCCATGGTGATGCTGATTCTGTTAAAATCCAAGCTTGTACAACCCACGGCCCACAGGCTGCATGCAGCCCATGTCGGCTTTGAATGCAGCCCAACACAAATTCATAAACTTTCTTAAAACATTGAGATTTTTTGCAAGTTTTTAAACTTTTATTTTATTTTTATTTATTTTTAGCTCATCAGCTATCATTAGTGTATTTTATGTGTGGCCCAAGACAATCTTTCCAATGTGGCCCAGGGAAGCCAAATGGTTGGACATCCCTGTAAGTTAGACCCTTAAGACAACATGAGAAAGGCAGGGCTCAAATGTTGCATTCATTTTACCCATGAGAAAGCTGTGGTCCAGAGAGGTGGAAACCGCTTGTCCAGGGTCACCTGGCTTGACTAGAATCCTGAATGCTAGCTCAGTGCCCTTTTTCATTGCTTCCAACAAGACTGGATGTCCATCTGAGCTTTATGTTAATAAAGTCAATGTTAATATGGCATATTTTCATTGCCCCAAAGACTCTATCCATGTGCATTCTGAACAATGCGCCACTTTTGTTACTTAAAAAACAAATAGAAAAGTCCAATCAAGCTGGCCTCATACAACCCCTTAAATCTAGAAACCTGATCAGATTTGGTCAGGGCCATAAAGACAGGGCAGGCCTACCCCAGAGAGCCCTGGACTCCACATCTCCTCAAGTCAGGGTGTTAGGGCTGTGGATCTGTGGGGCTGAGCTTGGACTCCCCAGTGGCATCAGAAAGTGGACTGTAGATACCCACACTGATCAGTAGTCAAAGTTCACACTGGTGATCTTGGAACCTGCTGTTCTTTACCTTCCTGGGGATTTTTCCAGCTGCATAACTGATAAAAGGATATAGGTTCCAGGAAGGGAATGTGGGAGGAGTGAGTAGGGGCCTGGCCCCGTTCCAGCTCGGGTGTCCATCTGCTGCCTCCCCTGCCCCTGGAGATCCAACCATCTCTGCCTCTGCAACTGGGACCCAGGTCACCACAGGTCACTCCAAGGTTCAGAGCAGTGCCTCGGCCAAGTGCTTATGGACGTGGCCAACAGCCTTGGGGAGCCTCCCCAGCTGGCTTCCTCTCTTCAGTTTCTCTCTTCTCAGTTTCCTTCCTATTTTAAAATTGTTTTTCCCAAGTCATCACCCATAGCTGTCAGTCTGGGAAGCATGGTGAGACAGACTGTCCTTGACCGGGGAGCAGGGCTCTCACCCATGGCCAACCAGCCACACTCCCTCCCTTATACCTTGGTTCCAGTCACCACCCTCAGATGGTCCTTATCACTTCTGGGTATTGGCAGATGCCACCTCCTCCTAGCTGGCCTCCCAGCCTGCAGTCTTTGTAGGACATCTTCCTTCAAGCCTGGGCCTGTAACCACCCTCTCTGTGGAGCCATCTCATCTTGCTCCTTCCCTCTTCTGAAATTCCCTGGCCTGGGACCTGCCTTGCTTTTTGTGCCTAGCAGGCAGCATCACAGTGCTTTTTCAGGGGCAGCCTCCCTAACACCCAGCACTGCCTGGGGGCAGCATGTCTTCTGATTTACTCTCCTGCCAATGCCTGGCAAAGGGGTGGGTACAAAGCTGGTATTTGATAAGTGGCGAATCTACGTTCCATTGATTGAGCTTTTTGCCTGGGGTGTGGGTTCACGGCGGATGCTGCTGAAACTGACAGAGAACCAGAGGGTTCGGCTGTCTCCCACTTGGTGCCACCACCCAAGGGGTGGGTGTCCCTGGCCGCCGTCTTTATCACCCTCGTCATCACCGCGGTTTACCGAGCACTCGCCTTGCACCCTGTCCTGTGACGCCCCTCCTAAGGTCGCTCCTTTGATCCTCGCCACGACCCTGCTTTGGAGGGACAATCGAAGCCCACTCGCATTCAAGTCTTAAGTTCAATGATAGCTTGACGTGGCCACGCAGGTTAGAAACAGAAGTCGGTGGCCGGGTGCGGTGGCTCACGCCTGGAATCCCAGCACTTTGGGAGGCCGAGGCGGACGGATCACGAGGTCAGGAGATCGAGACCATCCTGGTTAACGCGGTGAAACCCCGTCTCTACTAAAAATACAAAAAAACTTAGCCGGGAGTGGTGGCGGGCGCCTGTAGTCCCAGCTACTCGGGAGGCTGAGGCAGGAGAATGGCGTGAACCCGGGAGGCGGAGCTTGGAGTGAGCCGAGATCGCACCACTGCACTCCAGCCTGGGCGACAGTGAGACTCCGTCTCAAAAAAAAAAAAAGAAAAAAAAAGAAACAGAAGTCGGCACCAGGACTGCCGGGGTGGGATGCGGGGCTTGGTGAACCACGGAGAGACTCCCTTGGGGGAGTGGTGACTTGGGCCACCGCGGGGCAGAAACGCCTCCTGAACGAACGCCCGCTCCTCCCAGGTCTCTGTGGGTTGGGCCCATGGGGACGCCGGACTGGCTGGGGGGGTGGGGGAGAGGGCGTTCCTCGGGGCCCCAGCCGATTGGCTGATGGAAAAGCCCGTTTCAGCAGGGCCCGCCCTGGGCCCCGCCTCCGCCCCACGCTGAGCTTAGGTGGCCGCGAGGCCGCCTTGACCCAGGGGAGCGGGACGGAAGCCCGGGAGCGCCCTGCACCTGTGCCCGCCTCTGCGCACATCCCCAAGAGCCAGGGCCAACGAGGGGTCCCCTCACCCTCAAATCTACCTCCTCAGAGAGGCTCGTCCTCCCGGGCCTGCCGCGATCCCTCGGGGTGGTCTCGGTGAGTCAGGGAGGGTCCGTGAAAGAGGGGTCCGGGGCCTGGCCCTCCGACCTGACGGGGACAGCGGGTCACTCAGTGAGTTTGAACAGCTACCTGCTCCTCTGGGCCTCAGTTTCCTCTCTGTGAAGTGAGGGACGGGGCTAAAGGCTGGTATCCCCGAGCTGAGGCTCCGGAGTTCATTCCATCGCCACCAGCTCAGGCGCGGAGAAGACAGTCGACCCAGGCACAGGAGCCAGGGAAACTGTGTGACCCAAAGTTAATGGGGAGAAACCCAGGTATGGGGACGTGCTCGGGACATTTGCAAACGTTCCATTCCCAAATGTATCCCCGGGAGGCGGCCGCGGCAGGAGATAGACTCAAAGCATACAGATGCACCAGTGGATTTTATTGGTGTAAACGCAGCAGCCACGTCGCCCCGGGAGCTTAGCAGGGCGTGAGGGTGAGCAGCGTGTCTTCCCGCACTGTGTCTTCGCTACAGAAGTTGTACCTGGGGAGAAAAGGAAGCTTTGTAAGGGTTTGGGTCACCTTAGCAAAAGCCGGGTGCTTTTTTGTTTTGTTTTGTTTTATTTTGTTTTTTCTTAAGGGGTTAAGCCCAGGTCACAGTTGATGAGTGATTCAGGAGGCACGAGGGGGCACTAGGGCTGGAGCTGCAACCAGAGCCTGCAGTGCTTGCTGCCTGGAGGCTCTAGGACAAGGTCTGCTATGGTTCTGGAGTGTCACACAGGACGGTGGCCTCCGAAGGCAGGGACTCTCACTCCCTTGTCCCCACAGTCGCCTGGCGGCCTCCATAGGCCCAGCAGCCTGGCTTACAGAGGGATACTGTCCTCCAGTCACTCTCGGAAGGGGACAGCAGCCAACACGCCCTGAGCCCTTCTCATCTGCAGCCAATTTTGCTGCTTAATTCACTTATGCAAACGGCATCCTCACCACACGTGTGAGGGGGGTCTGATGATTAGTTGTACATTACAGGAGAGGAAACTGAGGCACAGAGGGCTCTCCATTAATCAGCAGAATAACAAAGATGCAAAAACAGGTGCATCTGATGCCAGAGGCTGTATTTTCCATGGTAGGATCACACATCAAGCCTTCCTTGACCTTGTCTTCCAGCTCTGGAGTTGGGGGACCTGGCATTCCTCCCTGGAGTTCCTCATGACATTGCCCTTCCCACGTTTGAGTGCTTCGGGGCTGGTTATCTGAGGACTCTGAGGAAGGATGTAATAACTGGGAAGCTAAAGAAAATCAAGATTTTGGTCCAAGCTTTTCTCAGAATCCCTTCATATTTTTTAATAACCTTATTGGGATATTAATTCCTACTAAAGAACCTGCCCACTAGGATTTCCTCCAATGACACAGTATCAAAAGAGAAAGTCAAGGTCTGGTGGGGTGGCTCATGCCTGTAATCCCCACACTTTTGGGAGGGCGAGGCAGGTGGATCACTTGAGGCCGGGAGTTTGAGACCAGCCTGGCCAACAGTCTCTACTAAAAATACGAAAATTAGCCGGGCATGGTGGTGCATGCCTGTAATCCCAGCTACTTGGGAGGCTGAGGCACAAGAATCTCTTGAACCCAGGAAGTGGAGGTTGCAGTGAGCTGAGATCATGCCACTGTACTCTAGCCTGGACAACAGAGTGAGATTCCATCTCAGTCATTCTCCCAAGACTGTTGAGAATTCCATGATGAGAATGCAACATCCCATGACGGTAAATGTAAAAAGTCTTATAATTAACAAAAAAAATGCAGATGTAAGCAGTTATTTTTGTGGTTGTTCAAGAACCACGGACTTCTCTCAGGCCTCACCACCTGTGAGCTCGGAAGCTTTGCCCCATTTCCTCACTTGTGTTCCTTGGCCCCTTCCCACCTTCTCTTCTGTGTTTCATTTTTTCTTCCAAGAAGCCCTAACTTGGCATCGGAGGCCTCCGATCATATTCCCTGCACTTGGGCCCTGTCGCCCCTTATGCACCTGGACCTGTTGCCCTGCCCATGTGCCCTTCCTCCCTGCTACTCCCTGCCTCATCCTGAGAGCTGGCCTTCCTCCCATCACAGGCTCCCCAGGGCCCTCTGCTTTCCTCCTTGGCCACTGTCTTTCTGAGCCTCTCCTGGGAGTTCTTTATTTGGTCTTTTGACCTTCCGTGTGAACCATAAGTCTGATTTTTCTCAACAGCTAAACTGTAAGCTCCTTGAGTGTAGCCTCTGTGTTTGCATCCCTTACTATTTGCCAGTCCATACAATAGGTACTTAATAAAGTCATTTGCAAGGGTACATTTACCAAAGATAATAAAGAAAGAGAGGAGGACAGGGAGAAATAAAGAGGGGGAGGGCTGCCTTTCTCTTTGGATGCTGTGTCATTGGAGGGAATCCTAGTCAGCAGGTTCCTTAGTAGGAATTGAAACCCCAATGAGGTTACTAAAAAATATGAGGGGATTCTGAGAAGAGCTTGGACCAAAATCTTGATTTTCTTTAGCTTCTTTATTATTATTATTATTATTATTATTATTAAATGTTACTGGCCATTTTCATAACAGGAAAATGTTTGAGTAATTCAACTAATTCAATGTTTTTACTCCCCAAACTAGTTTGAGAGATTTGAAGCTGTTTTGATTTTCCTCTGTTTAAAAAACCTGATGTCTTATATCCAGCTGCTCTTAAGAAAGAGTCTTTCTGGAGCAGACAGCGAGGGGAGCTGCACTCAGCCACTGGAATGCAGGTGACAGCTCATGGGCACAGGGCCTCAGGTGCAGCCTTAAGTACGTTCTGTTCCATTTGCAGAAAGTTCAGAAAGCCTCAGCCTTTCCTCAGAAAACCTGGAAGATGCAATGCCCTGGCTGATTTGGCCTCGTATGTCTTACCTGTGAGCAAGTCATCTCCTGGGAGCACCTCTCATTTTTAAGATTCCAATGATGCCACCACCTGACATGTTTTTAACCACACAGTCCCAGGATCCAGGCCATGGGATGCTTGCTAATGGGGCCTTGGGGAGCTGAATTTTAGAGGCTGAGTATCCTCTGATGGGGTCAGGGAGGAAAGGATTTGGTTGCACCTCCAGCCTGCACAGGGCTCCCGACCAGCCTGGCCCAGCCTCCTCTGTACTATGCTCTAGCTTATAAGGCCTCCTGGTTCCACCGATCATCTGGCAGGGCCAGCCTCCTTGTTCTTCTTGCCTCGTGGGGATAGGGATAACCTCACTGGGTCATCCAGTTCAAGGAGACCCAGATGTGGAGTCAGCCCCCATTCTACTCTGCCACCCCACCCTCCCCACCTGGGGGAGTGACAATCTCTGGGACCTGAACTCAGTGACTCCACCTAACCCCAAACTTCAAGACCATCGGTGGCTGAGAGCCCAGGATCTCCTTCCCACAAAGCCACATGTTCTACTGGCCAGACTTGGGGTCTGAGGTTTGAGAGACAGTCACTCTGCCCTCTCAGATCACCACTCCAACTTTCCTCCAGCTGTCCCTTTTTCCTACCCACGGCGCTGTGCTTATTCAGGCCCAAAGCCAGGGAGACCACAGGTCAGGATCTCACAAGTATTGCAATCCTATAGTGCTTTCTTGTCCTATGTAAAATTTTCGATCTTTTCCTAAAACCAATTTATTTTCCGTTTTATTATCCTGAAATGTGATTGGTCTTCTCCTCTTTCAAGTCTAGCTATTCACTAGCCCATACTTATAAACTTGTACCCTTCAGAAAGGATTTCTTGTTCTCTTTCTTATATTTTCTTATTTTACCTTGAAAGTGCAGCCTTATCTTCTGTATTCCCACAGGCAGTGCTGAGAACACCCAATAAGGTGCACCCAACAGAAACGTTTTATGCTCTTTGTCAGTTGCTTGTTTGGGGAGAAGGGGCCACAGATGGGTAAATTTTCTTGGCTTTTCTTGCTTAACTACACATAACTTTTTGGGGTGGGTTTTCATTATAACATGAATCTCTGCAAACATTTTTAGGCACCAGCCAGCAAAGATACATACACTGTCTTCTCTTCTCCCTTTTGCACAGTGATCTTAGCAGCACCCACTTTGGGGAGGGTTGGATTTATCACATTGTTATTCCAAAGAAACTTGACTTTCTCAATTGTTCCAACATCCAGCTTTGCATCAAACTCATAGGAATGGGTTGAGCCTGGTTTGAGAATCCCCCTTGAAATAGAGAAACATAAACATCCCTGTTCATGGAAATGAGTTCTAATTACCATACAATGCCATGCTGCTGTTTTCTATTCTAGATTAACAGGATTATTTTTCTGAATTAATTTCCAAATAAAGGATGGAGAAATGGAAAAGCCAGCTATATGCTAGCACCTCAAACTATGGTTTTTAAAACTCAAGTTAATTTTTCCTTAAAGCTTTCTAATAGAAAATAAAATAGAATTCCTGCATATCATTTTATATGTTTTGGAAGAATTATTTGTACAGTAACAAATTAGCCACATAGTATGGCACAATTAGCCATGTGTTATTGTACTAATCAGAAAACAGGATATCTGAAGTAATATTAGATTTATGTTTAAAAAAACATCTATTAAGAGAGAAAGAGGCCAGGCATGGTGGCTCACACCTGTAATCCCAGCACTTTGAGAGGCCAAAGTGGGTAGATCACTTGAGGCCAGAAGTTCAAGACCAGCCTGGCCAACATGGCAACCCCCCCCGTCTCTACTAAAAATATAACAATCAGCCATGTGTGGTGGCACATGCCTGTAATCTCAGCTACTTGGGAGGCTGAGGCACGAGAATTTCTTGAACCCGGGAGGCAGAGGTTGCAGTGAGCCAAGATCGTGCCACTGCACTCCAGCCTGGGTGACAGAGCAAGACTCTTTCTCAAAAAAAAAAAAAAAAAAAAAGAGAGAGAGAGAGAAAGGACAAAATGCCTAGGTTTATAACAGAAAAAAATTATTAGCAGAAGTCTGCAATTAACTTCAGTACATAAAGTAATATAGTCCTGCGTTGCTTAACAGTGGAGATATGTTCTGAGAAATGTGTCCTTAGGTGATTTAATCCTCGTGTGGGCATCATAGCATGTACTCACACAAACGTAGATGGCATAGCCTGCTACATACCTAGGCTGTATGGTACAGCCTATTGCTCCTAGGTTACAAACCTGTACTACACAAACGTAGATGGCATAGCCTACTACATACCTAGGCTGTATGGTACAGCCTATTGCTCCTAGGTTACAAACCTGTACTACATGTTACTGTATTGAGTTCTGTAGACGATTGGAACACAATGGTAAGTATTTGTGTATCTAAACACCCAAACATAGAAAAAGTACAGTTATTACAAGCTTATAGAGCAATTGTTGTGTATGTGGTCCATCAACTAAAATGTTGTTACATGTTGCATGACTATAATTAAAAACCATCGACATATAAAGAGATGGTAAGTGTTCAAATTAAGTGTGTGGTTTGAAGCCTGTGTATATCATCAAATGAGACGTAGTGTTAAAATAGGAAATTACCTGAAGATACTGTACTGGTGAGTGTTTCCCTTATTTCCAAACAAAGCAACTTTGATCTGACCAGTGGCTGTTCTTCCAGACAGTGTGATAGAAACTCCATATCTCCAGCCTGCACAGGAGATGGAAGAGTTCAATTTATTCACATACAAAATAGGTAGCCTATATCCCAGACTTGTCTCCTTCTCTTACTCTGAGGCATCAAAGCATAATAAATTCTTTTTTTAAAAATTATTATTATTATTTTTTGAGATGGAGTCTCACTCTGTCACCCAGGCTGGAGTGCAGTGGTGCAATCTTGGCTCACTGCCATCTCCGCCTCCCAGGTTGAAGTAATTCTCCTGCCTCAGCCTCCCTAGTAGCTGGGACTACAGGCGCGCACCATCATGCCTGGCTAATTTTTGTATTTTTAGTAGAGACAGAGTTTCGCCATGTTGGTCAGGCTGGTCTCCAACTCCTGACCTCAAGTGATCCTCCCGTGTCAGCCTCCCAAAGTGCTGGGAATACAGGTGTGAGCCCCACACCCAGCCAAAGTATAAGAAATTCCATTTGTTAATCTACAAATCAAACAAGGCCTTAAGGAGAAGTACGTATTTAGCAGCATCCCCCTCTAGAACTGCATTGCCCAGTGAGGAGGTCACCAGCCACATGTGGCTGCTTACATTTAAATCCAAATTAAATACAATTAAAAATTTAGTTTCTCAAACTCATTAGCTGTGTTGCAAATGTTAAATTGCCACATGAGGCTAATGGCTACACAGAATATGTCCCTCATTGCAGAAAGTTCTGTTGGCCAGCTCTGCCCCAGAATGGCAGTATAGTGAGGTAAGGTGAAGAGAGAGGGAATGGGGGCTTGTCTCCACATTTGGGAAGGTAGCTCGGGAGTGCAGCCTGGCAAGCACCTCGAGGGCGGGGACTGTGGTTCCTCTCTGCTCCCCAGGGCCCTGGGCAGTCTCTAGCACAGAGTAGGTGCATGAGCAGTTGTCACTTAGGCTCCTACCTGAAGTGCTATCCCAGGGCCTGCATGCACACACAAACAAATACAAATACATATACACAAACATATGCATGTGCGTGCACACACACAAATACATACACACAAACATACGCATGTGCACACACAAAATACATATACACATGCATGTGTGTGCACATACACAAATACATATACACAAACATACGCATGTGCACACACAAATACATCTACACAAACATGCATGTGTATATGCACACACACACAAACCTACACACATATAACCACACACATATACATAGATACCCACATACAAACACACACATGTACACATGCACACACATAAACATACAGACACACATATACATACATATATAAACACATGCATACACACAAAGGTACATACACACATAAACACACTCACGCATGCATACACCCACACATGTGCACAGATGTACATTAATATACACACACATGATTCTTGCCTAACTCCTATTCATCTTTCGTATCTTCAGAGACCTTGACCCTGACCCTCCTTCTGGTCAGGGCCGGGTTCTCTGTCCCATAATGTCATGGCAACAGCCACCAAGCCCAACACCCTTGTAGTTGCTTGCCCAGGTTCTGTCTTTGGCTGGATTATTAATTTCATGAGAGGAGTGTCTTGTTCGTCCCTGCATCCTCAGTGTCTAGCATAGTCTGTGCTAGCCCATAAATAAATGTTGATTGAGGAATGAATACATGGTTTTTGAGTGTTTAATTTGTTGTTGAAATATTGGCAAGTATTTAATGCATCACAACATCAGTGGAAGAATTGATTAATCAATGTCTTCTTACAAAAAAATATACAGAGTGGGCCAGGCGCAGTGGCTCACGCCTGTAATCCCAGCACTTTGGGAGGCCGAGGAGGGCGGATCACAAGGTCAGGAGCTCAAGACCATCCTGGCTAACACGGTGAAACCCCGTCTCTACTAAAAATATAAAAAAAAATTAGCCGGGCATGGTGGTGGGCGCCTGTAGTCCCAGCTACTCGAGAGGCAGAGGCAGGAGAATGGCGTGAACCCAGGAGGCAGAGCTTGTAGTGAGCTGAGATCACGCCACTGCACTCCAGCCTGGGCAACAGAGCGAGACTCCATCTCAAAAAAAAAAAAAAAAATACAGAGTGATATATATGGTGATAGAAATTTTCTGTATCTTGATTTGGAGGTGGTTACACAACAATTCATTTGTCCAAACTCATAGAAGTGTGTGCTAAAAAGCGGGCATTTTGCCAAATATAAATTATACCTCAATAAATATGACTTTAAAAACTATGTAAGATGTGTTATATATTTATATGAATGTATAACCTCTGTCTTTACTGGGTTACCTCCTATGGAACTGTCATGGGGCAGGTTGGTACAAAGTGGCCCAAACATGCCCAGTCTCTACCCTGTGTCTTAGTCCATTCAGTAGGTTTTGGAGAGAAATCATCCTTCCCCCTGATTCCTGCCTGCACTCCACCAGCGAGGCAGCCCCTGGGCATCAGGGATGCACAGACAGAGGGGAAAGCAGAGAATGGAGTTGGGCTTCTTAAGGGACACAGCCCAGCAAAGAGCTGGTACCAATTACATCTTTGCTGAATGAAGAGAACAGGTGTGTCTGATGCGGCCTTAAAAAGGAAAGAAACAATGAACTGTGGAGTGGTAAAAATTCAGGGTAGCAAGGATGTGCAAACTGGCCGCATCCCATTAATTATACTAGTTGCTCGCTCTCATTTCGTGCTACAGAAATAGAACGGAAGAAATGCACACTCTTTCTAAATCCTCAGTTGACTTGTAACTGTGATAGTTTGGGTGAATGTGTCCATTTCTAAGATAATTAAAATGTACCCACAAATATTTCAGGTTGAAAGCAAGCCCCTCATTTGTAACAGAAACTATATACTTTCTTTACATGGGCAGGTAGTCAAAGTGCAACTTACGGGCGAAATTGCTAGCCTCTCCTGTGTTCAAGAAGAATTTCTGCTGCTCTTCACTTGTCCTGCCAGCAAATTTATCAGCATAGTGACCCATCTGTGGGCAACCTTGATCTGGACATGGGAAGCACTTGTCCTAATCAGAAGAGATAGATGGGACTGTAAGGAGAATTTGTGTTTGTATGATTGATACATCTGAGGGAGCAGACACTCAATTTTCCTACAGCCAAAGCGTTCTCCTTTGTGACAATAAAGGGGTTGGAGCAGGTGATCTCTAAATTACCTTCATCTGGATCAGGGTTCCCAACTTTTAGGCATAACACATTAGAATTATTTGAGGAGCTTTAAAAAATACTGATGCCCAGGACCCAGGTTAGATCAATTATACCTTCTGTTGAGTGGAGGTGGTGAATGATAAGCAGCCAACACTCTGGGACAAAAACCCTGGATTGCAGTGCTTACCAATTTCAGTGGTGTAAATACTCTGACTGTGGCCAGTTTCAGGCTACCAACATGATGTCTCTGAATGTGGAGTTGGGAAGGGATACTCACGCTGGCTCTCATGAGCCAGAATAGGCAGGCTCTAGCCTGTCATTCTTCCATCTCTCCCCTTGTTGCCAGCCTGGCATATAGGACTCCAGCATCCACCTTGCTTTCTCTCCGGTGTGAATTATTCTCTATACATTCTTCTACTCTCACTCTGCCCTTGCCAGAAATGTGCATTCCTGTGTTTTCTAAACTGTATCATTTTTAAGCCAGATTCAGAGGTCGCCTCCTGCAGGAAGCCTCTATATCATTGAATTGACTGCTCTTTCTGATTTCCCAGTTTTCCTCTGCCACATGACTCATCTCATCTTTTAGCCACTTCCCGCCAAATTTTAGCTACCTCCTGCCAAAAGTTGTTTACTTTTTTTTCTCTTCCACTCCACAGGACCATGAACTCTAAGGGACAATGCAAAATGTGTAGTGAGAAGGCATTGCAAATCCCAAACGCAGCAGGACAGCAGTCCCACAGAGGGGTGATGCCTGTTGCTCGAGGCAGGACAATAGCTTACAGACTCAAAGGACTTGTAGGAAGTGCAGGGGTATGCAGCAAACCCATCGGGGTCGAGGATGCTTTCCAAGTAATACTTGTAACTTCTTAGGTGATTGCAAGCCACAAAGTCCTGGGTTCCTGGGAAAACAAATAAGGAAGTCTGAACAGGTGGTTGGGGGGCTGGAACAGCTTCTCTGCCTCTCTCTCCAAATGGGATGGTTCCAAAGCACGACCGTATTTTCAGAAACTTAAGATAAATCCAAAATTCAGCCACAATAATGACAGTTAACATATAGAGGGTGCTTTCTGTGTACCAGGCAACGTTCTGATCACTTTACAAGCCTTGTCCATGTAATCCTCAGTCTTCCTAGGAGGTGGGTACCATATCATCCCTATTTATGCATTACCATCTCATCCCTATTTTACAGAAAGAACTACAGAGTATAGCCTCAGATTTACAGTTTAGCTAATAGATGGGAAAGCTGGTAATTAAACCCATACCCATCTGGTCTTGAGCCCATCCCTCTAACCTTTGTGCCATCTCATGTCCCAGGCACCATGCTGGAGGTCCTCAAAGACATGACCAGATGTGACATGACCAAGCCAATGCAAGGGCATTTCCATGCGGCAGTTATACAAATAAAAACAAGGGCTGGATAACTTTAGGTGGCTTTGTATGAGCATCACTCTTATAGCGTCTTGATTTTCCTTGCAACCTTTCTTGGCTCCCTGCAACTCCTGCCAAGTGACAAATGTTACAGTATACCTTCTAGACCTGGCCTGAGCTTTCTGGGCCATTACTGATGAAGAGTTTTGACTGCCCTATGCACGCAAACCCTCATGAGGCTGTGAAAGACAAACTGCATATGTCCTCATTCTTTATTTTTTATTTTATTTTATTTTTGAGATGGGGTTTCGCTCTTGTTGCCCAGGCTGTGGTGCAATGGCATGGTATCGGCTCACTGCAACCTTTGCCTCCTGTGTTTGAGTGATTCTCCTGACTCAGCCTCTCGAGTAGCTGGGATAGCAGGCATGCACCACCACGCCTGGCTAATTTTTGTATTTTTAGTAGAGACAGGGTTTTACCATGTTGGCCAAGCTGGTCTCAAACTCCTGACCTCAAGTGATCTGCCCGCCTCGGCCTCCCAAAGTGCTGGGATTATAGGCGTGAGCCATCACGTCTAGCCTGTCCCCATTCTTAATATTTGCTTTGATGGCATCCATATATGCCAAGCCATTTTGATGAAATTCAATAAAAATCTTTAGTCACTACATTTGGTTAGACTACTAAGGTTTTTTTCCTGTGTGGTGCCACAAGACAAGTCTGGATGAAAACTTCTCCAGTCCATTGTCCTTTTGGCCTCATTAGATACAGAGTCAGAGCTGTGTCTGCAGGATGCCCCTTCTTCCCAAGTGCACTAGATCAACAATAAAGAATAACCACGTCCAGTAGCAGTCTCCCATCTCACCTTTCTTAACTGTGATTTGCTCCTCATTCCTACTCAACATGGGTGAGCAATGGTCTCATTGTGCAAATAGGCTTGCTGTGAAAATCATTGGGAATATTCTCATTCTAGGTACTGAAAGGGAGCTGATTACATCATTTTGAAACTTATCACTGACTCCCAAGAGAGAATTTGTAGCAAAAGTCTCTTGTTACAAAAGTTACAGTCAGGATGTTTGCTCTTATGGTATTTCCTTTCTCTATAGGTAACTACCAATTGATTGTTGGAGTCACAGCTTTAAGTGACAGTTTTATAATTCTCTGTTGCTTGTACACGCCAGGACATCCACAGCAATGTTTTAAGGAAGCACAAAAGCAGTAAAGCTGAGATATAACAAATCCTATGTAGCTACATTTTTTTCTGAAATAATCCTCAGAAGAGGGAATTGTATATTTTTAAAGACATTTTTATTCTTAAGATTTGCTACAGAAAGGTATTGGTCACTCCAGGAAAGCACTCACTCTGCTCCCCTCGCCCCACCATGACTTTACCTGCCCAGATGCCATCTAGATCCACAATCTGAGACAGGGCATTCTTCTTGCATCCCGGCATGCTCTCTCCTCCATTGGGGAAGAAGTCAAGATGACCCATCTGTTGGTTTGTTCCAAAACCTGAAATGTTTAGAACAACAATGAGCTTTTTGTCATGCAGGACTTTCATGGTTAAAACACAGTTGTGCATGCTCACAGCTGGCGCATTTTAGGTCTCACCCAAGAATGGGATCAGGGGAGCTGCATCCGTGTGAATCACATCAACAAAGTCAGCATCAGAGGGATCTAGTCGCACCTCTTCAGGAGTACCTTCAAAACTTGCTTCTACAGGATCCAACCCTAAAAGAGATGATCAGCACTGCAGAAAAATAGACCTGACTGTAGATGTCAGCAGCACCAAGGTGTACAGCTGCCCAGGCTATGCACTGCCCAACTCAAGGGGTACCATGCCCTGGAGTTATGCAGTGCCATGGCCTTGGGTGCTAAATATGAGGACATAGAGTCTGAATGTGGCTCATTGCAAAAGGGTTCCCAGTGGCGTGGATGGAGGAGGACAAATGAGCAAATAAATTTAGATTTTGTTTAAGCAAGGATTTTTTCCACACCAGAGTCTCCCATTTACTTGTATATCTTTCTTCTTCAACATCCTTTCTCTCCCCAAGCTTGTAGAAAGAAAGGGGTGAAGCAATATGGTATCATAGTTAAGAACACAGGTTCTGGGTCTAGGTTGCCTGGCTCCAAATTCCTACTCAGCTGCTTTTGGGGCAAGATGCATGACCTTGAGCATGTCACTCTACCTTTTTGTGCTTCAGGTTCTTCATTTTACAAAATGGGATGATAATGGCATCTATTTGATATGGTTGTTACAGATTAAATGAGTTAATATGTAGCACTTAGCACAATGTCTGGTGTAGTCATCGGTGTGTAAGTAAGTTATTAAAAATTATTATTTTTGACAAATTTCCTTCTTAGCAGGGATCTTGGATTTGTTAATAGTTTTTGAAGGCTTTGTTTGAAGGCTTTGTTAGAGCAGCTGATAAAATAGAAACGTGAATGTAGTTGCCAGCTGAAAATAAAAGAGATTTCTTATAAAGAGTTGCAAAACCAGGTCTGGATCTCGGTTCTCCCACTGACGAGTTGTGTGGCTTTGGGCAAGTTATTTGCATCCCTGAGCCTTTTTCTTCAGTTCTAAGAATTATATGAGAAAATATAAAGCATTTTGTTCAGTATTTGGGATAAGCAGGCACTTAATCTATGCTTACTATAATAATTATAATAGCATTATTATTAATATCACCATCATATTATGTAACTATATCTTGTTGCTGTTATAATTCAAATGCTTTGACTGGGTTAAAAGAATGCTTTTGGCCATAATGGCGACTGGGTTTCTTCTACTAGTAGAAGCAGTGGGAAACAATTTTTAGGTTCTATTCTGCCCTTGATTTCAAAGAGAAGGGAGAAAGAATTGGCAATATAGACCCTCCTTGATTATGTTTTGCTCATGTTCATACTAGTCTCACTCTGCATTTTCCTGGGTGCCCAGTCCTGTTGAGAGACCACCACCACCAGAAAACCAGGACTTAGAAAGGAGGGGCTAGGACAGAGGTGGAAGAAGCAAAGAGGAACAGAATCATCCTTCGCTTGCCATGAAGGTGGCACATGAGCTTCTTGGGGGCTCCCTAAAATGTTCTGTGCAGGCTCCAAGCAGCTCTATCACAGCCAAGGGGGGCAGTCTCCTTCAGGGGAGCTCTCAACTGGGCTGCATTCTTGGGACCTCATTCTGGGGTTTCTGGAGACAAAACTGGGGCCCTGCCTCTGGGGCCTTACCTGTAATCCTGCTCAGGCCTGGAGTCTTGCTGCCTGCCTCTCCAGCCACGTGGGCTCCCAGGCTGTGGCCAATGAGGTGAACTTTGGAAGCGGGGTAGCTATACTCTGTCTGGAGAGGGAAGATTGTATTTTCAGGATATTTTTTGCTGTGGTTTTTCTAAAATGCCAGCCTAATTGATATTACTCCTCTGCTGAAAACCTTCCATGCCTCTCGTTGCCTTCAGGATCAAGCCCAAACTCATTTTGAAGGCCTCAGAGCTTTCCTAACTCATCATCTATTTTTCTAGACTCTTCAGCCAAACCCTTTGTTGAACTTTCAGACCCTCAAATACATCATAGCCTCTCACCTCTGGGCCTGGTTTGTTCTTCTCTTCCTGTTGTTGTCTGTCCCCCAAGCACTTGCCAGCGAACATCAACAGACTAGCCTTCAGCTCTCAATTTAGACGTCTCTTCCTTGGGAGACCTCCTTAATCCCTTTCCCCGCCCCATCAGTGTGGATTAGCTGCCTTCTATGTGTTCCTGTAAAGCTCCTACTCTCCCCATCAGAACCCACGAATAGATCACACTCTACTGGCATTGCAAGTCTTCACTGCAAGCTCCTTGATGATCTGGGACCTCATGTGTCTTCTTTACTTCCTCACATACTCCTGACATTGTGCTCCAAAAAAACTGGTGAACAAGCAAATCAAATAGAGCTATGAGGTATTTGCACATGTTGATCTCAGAGACATTCACCCAAAAGCCCTTCATTTATCGGTGTACCATACTTCTTGTACAAATACCATGGGTTTTGATTTCTGCAGGAGTGCAGAAGTTGATTCTTTTGTAGACCCTTTAACTATAAGACAGAAATGGCTGTAGTCATTACCTGGTATAGAAAATAGTCACAAAGGATTAGCAACTTAAAGAATTAAAGACTGAAGGAGTTAGCTATAATGAAACAGTGTAGGAAGAAATAAGTGAAATGATTGTGGCAGAAGGAATTCCCCAACATCAATAGCACCCACACCACCAGGCCAGTAGAGCTGGTACATGCCAATTGCACGTACTGTCCGTTGGCTCTCTGTGGCTCTCTCTGGCCATGCTGTGTTTCACCCCAAACAGAGCCCACCTGGTGTTGTGGGTGAATTCTGAAGCTAGATGGTCTGGATCAAAAGGCAACTCTTCTATTCATTTGCTTTATGACTTTGGGAGTAAACTAGTTAAACTTTCTGTTTAACTAGTTTATCTAGTTAAACAGTTTCTTTATCTGTAAATTGAAGATGATTTTAAAAAAACCACTAAGTGTTAGCGATTCTTATTTTTGCTTTCACTGGCGTGTCATTATGAAGGCAAATTTCAGAGTTTTAGAAGTAAGGTCTGGGTATCAATTCTTTCTCCTTCTTTAATCCATAACTCTCAGCTGCATCTCTACCAAACAGAGACCAGCAGGTACTGCTTCCCTCCTCACATAGCCCAGCCAGCTGACTCACCAAGAGGATGTCGAGCATCTGGGCCACCTGGGCGCCCACCACTCGCACGTTGTTGGCAGCCTGTGTGTAGGTGGTTTGGGAGCCCTTCTTCCAGTCCACACAGATGCAGTTCACCTCCTCCACCTCGAACAGGTTCTGGTGTTGGGGAGATAGCGGGGTTGGGGAGATAATGGGAGCAGGGAAACCTTATCCAACCAGGGCTCAGAAATGGCCACTTCTCTCTTTTCCTAGCTAGGGCATGAGATAAACTAGACTCTGTTAGGGAATCCTGTTGGTAATTAGGAGTTATCCTTCAGGGTGAATGCTATGAGAAAGGCAAACTGATTCCCCCTCCAGCTTGCAGATTAATTGGAAGCTGGCCACTCTCTGGTTTCCTTCAACCAAATTCAGTAAGGTTGGTTAGTAAGGGAAAAACAATTGCATCATGAAAAGAGTCCTATTTTGAAAAGGAAAAGTCTTAGGTGCAATCTCCGGTGGCCAGTGTCTAAATGACCTTGCAGATTTGACTGTGAGGGGTCCTTTCAGGCTCTTGGTGATGCCCCAGGCTGCTGGGCATTTACTGAGCTGGAAAGTGAGAGAGAAGCTTCACTATTTTTATAGTCACGATGACACAGTACTTCAAGGAGTAGACACATGTAGATATTTGAAAAATAGAACTGTACTGATTTAAAAGAGATTGAAGAATTCTGGAAGGAAAATGTCTTCCTGGATGTCGAAGGAGCTGATATATCTTTAGGAGTTCTGCCAGGCAGTACATATTACCAGCTTGAATTTAAAATGGTACTATAAATTTAAAATGCACTTGGAATCATTCCACATATAGTATACTAATATGTGTGATCACATGCACAGAGATAGTGGGAGTTTTCTCCTCAGGACTTTTCTTTTCTTTTCTTTTTCTTTTTTTTTTTTTTTTAAGACAGAGTCTCGCTCTGTCGCCCAGGCTGGAGTGCAGTGGCACCATCTCAGCCCACTGCAACCTCCACCTCCTAGCCTCCTAGTTTAAGCGATTCTCCTGCCTCAGCCTCCAGAGTAGCTGGGACTACAGGTGCCTGCAACCACACCTGGCTAATTTTTGTATTTTTAGTAGAGGCAGTGTTTCATCATGTTGGCTAGTCTGGTCTCGAACTCCTGACCTCAGGTGATCCACCCGCCTCAGCCTTTCAAAGTGCTGGGATTACAGGCATGAGCCACTGCGCCTGGCCAGGACTTTCATTTTCAAGCAATCCTGAGGAAACTTTCACAAGCCTGGAGAATTTGGAGTATAAACTGTATCAATAAGATGCTTATTAATGATAGGACAGGAAAGGTGCCGAGAGTGAAATGCCTGTTAAACCAAGGGCAAGTGCAGAATGACTTTAATTTTCTGGGTTTGTAATTTTTCGTTTTGACATTACTTGTTGGTGTTATTAATGTATGTGTGGAAGGCAGGCTCCTGGAGTAAATTCTTAGGTGACAGAAAAATCGATTGAACCAGTCTCCACATAAAGAGAAAGGATGATGGTATGTTGTGGTATATTCCACGCACGTGTGTGTGTGTGCGTGTATGTACAAGTTGCACACATGTCCGTGTATGTATGTGTGTGTGCACATGTGTGTATTCTTCTGTTGCTCTCCTTCTGACCTATATTACATGTAGGTGACACTTTCTATTCTGTCATTGTAGTAACTTAATCTTAGTTTTCTTTTTTTTCTTTTTTTTTTTTGAGATGGAATCTCACTCTGTTGCCCAGGCTGGAGTTTAGCGGCACAATATTGACTCACTGCAAACTTTGCCTCCTGGGTTCAAGCAATTTTCCTGCCTCAGCCTCCAGAGTAGCTGGGCCTACAAGAGCCTGCCACCACACCAGGCTGATTTTTGTATTATTAGTAGAGATAGGGTTTTACCATGTTCGCCAGGCTGGTCTCGAACTCCTGACCTCAGGTGATCCACCCACCTTGGCCTCCCAAAGTTCTGGGATCATTTAAATGGTCACAGCAACACATGTTAGCCTCTCAGGGATATGGGAAAAATTTGAACAAAAAAACCCCTATAGTCCCTTGCTTATAGGATACAAAGTACCCTCACTACAAATGGAAGCAGAAAACATCAGGCCTTGGTTTAACCAGAAATTAGATAGTAGGAGTACTTTTCTAATAGCAAATGTGGTTGCTTCAGGGTGCAGATGTAGTGCAGAAACATGGAAAGGCATTTTAATTTTTGTGAAGAGAAGCATTTTAATTGCATAAAGTTACCTAATATGTAAAGATTTCTTGAGTTCATAAAGTGAGGCAGAGATGTTAGCAGAAGTGTTGGCCTCAGCTGGCCACAGGGATCAGAGCCGACTCCTACCTTGCACATATCTGTTACCCAGCTCTCATCTCCTTTGTCTATGAAGCCGTGGATGATGAACCGGGTCTTTCTGTCCGTTTGAAAATTTGATGCCTCAATTGTTGATGGATCAGAGAGGAGGAGAATCTGTGACAGACGCAGAAGTGCTGCATGTTTTCGCAGCCCAGCCACACAGGCCTATCTTTTTCCTTCCTCATCTCCGCCTGCCCCAATGCCTCTACTTTTCAAAGCTTAGCAAAAAGCCACCTCTTCCATGAAGCCCACCCTGATCCCCCTTTTCTTGCCCCATCTCTCCAGGTGAGTAATCACTGCTTCCACTAGGCCTGGATTGTGGTTTGAGATTTTACCTTCCCTGTGTTTCTTGTTAGACAGTAAGCTGTTTGCCCCGGACCAGAATCACACAGTAGCTAGAGGTTCTGGCAAATGTGAACCATTCATTCATTCAAGCCAACATTACTAAAGACCTGCTCTGTCTAGGTCTATCCAGGTCTGGAGGGCAGCTTGAGGGATGGGGTGGGGCATGGTGGAGGAAGAGGGCACAGAGATAAGGTATTCGTGGTCTGCAGGGTGGGCATATCCCCGTGCCCAGTTACAGTGACATTTAAATGACAGAGGTCTCACTTGAAAGTTGTTTGGGTTTTCATTGGTATACAGCAGGAAGCGGGTGACAATCTTCTCAGGGCTCCAGGGGAGAATTTTCAGGGGCCTGATTTCTGTCCCGCCCCAGGGCTCAGTGTCAGAAAAGCACCCAAGGTCCTCATAGCAAACTTCTTTTCCTACAGAGAAAGGTTGAATCTGCTCAAGGATTTGCTTTCGAGGTGTGCTCTGGGGTGCCACTGCTGTTCAGGCCTGGTCACTCTTCTGTTCAGGGACAATCTGAAGACATCGATGAACCTACTGCAACCCCTCCCACTCTCTTCTTGACCCCAGTGCCCACCTACTGGCCTGGTATCAGTCCCATTGAATCCCACAGGGACACCACTGGTGCCTTTGTTTAGAACTACCATCAAAACTGGAAAGTTCTAAGTCCCATTCCTAGTAATTCTGATACATTTATTTGACCAATGTGATCATGGGCATTAATAAGTCAATATGTTAACTCAGGCAGATGTTTCATGCTTTACCTAGAAATGTCTGGCCTTGGGCACCCCGAGCATGAAGGTAGGCCACTGGGGGCATCCCCAGAAACAGGTCCCCTTTAAACTGCCCAGCCTACTCTTCCAGGCAGAGAGTGTCAGCCCACCTCTTCTCTCTGGTACCCTGGAGCTGCTGGGAGCCCTGCCACAGTTGAAGCTTTCTCTGGCCAGGGCTGAGAGCTTAAGTTCAAGCCCTTCCTACGGGGCAGGAGTGGTGTTTCTTACCTTTGGCTGCTCCCAACAGGAAAAGTGTGATTGTCCAGAAGATCAGCATGTACAATAAATTTAAACATAACTCAGTCTCACCGGGCATTGCCAGAGCAGTGAGCACTGATGCCCTGGACTTCAGTACTGTTTGCCTCACCTGTACGTCATAGCAGGGGGAAAGGAGTTGCAAAGGTGGCTTACCCTGTCTAATGTTCCAGATGTTCCCTCCCACCGGATCGAGTATCCAGGCCTTTCTAAAAATATATATTCCAGCCTTATCATTTGGACACTACTTCAAGAAAACAGCAGGTGATGATAGCCCATGCTGTGCACGCTTAATACTTTAATCTGCCCAAATACACAAAACAAGATTAATAATAGCTGTCAAGTCTTCCCGCAAGTCTGGAAATATGACAGAATGCTTGGTTAAAGCAGGGAGTGAAGTCACCAACCTTGTACCTATGTAACTATGCATGTACTTGTGAGCTGAATGGGCCCCCACTTTTCAATTTTCTATTTCATCACCAAATAGTTTACAAGTCTCAATAGGGACACAGCAGCAAACCCTAATAATAGAGGATAGTATTTCTCATTTAGAATAGATGAAAATACCTGCAAATTGTTGAAAGTAAAGAGAAATCTCTGATTAAGAAAACTTCTTCTCTCTCTCTCTCGCTCTCAATTTTCCTCTCTCTCTTTCGAAGACTAGGAATACTGGGCATCTGAGCTTTGGAGAAAAATTCAACAGCCCCCACAGTAGCTTCTGACCACAATCCTCCCATTAACTGCCTATTCCAGTTATCTATTGCTATGCAATGAACCAATCCAAAAGACAACACTTTAAAACAATAACAATGATTGCATTATGCCACTGTATTCTCAATAGTTGGGTTCAGGAGCCCCCAGAGGCCCATGTCATGTCTGTTGAGTTTCCCCAGGTCCTCTGAAGGTTGCACTCCTGCAGATAATTCTTGGCCCCTGTAAGGCCATCATGATATAACCAGAGACCTCTGCATCTGTGAGCAGCCCAGCCAGTTCACACAACAAGGCAGATAAGCCTTCACAAGGCAAACACCATGAGTGCCTCCCCTTGCCAAGTTAAATATGCCTCAGTGTCAAAGTTCTCAATCTTAAATAACCAAAACACAAAGGTGCAGACCTAAGGGCCTTCCTCTTAAGAAAATGGAAAGGACTCCTGGAATCATAAAGAATAGTTGCCAACTGTTACAAAGGCTTACCAAGTACAGTCAGAATTCCAAGCACCTTACGTGTATTACCTAATTAGTTTTAAAACAACCCCATAAGCCTCTCTTTATAAATGTGGGAACTGAGGCACAGAGAGATAAGTAAATTACCTAAAAAGTCACACGACTAACGAGTGATGAGGTAAGATTTGAATTCAGGCTGTACAGAGTTGTTGAATATTCAGTTGTGCTGAGCTAGTAATCAGCAAGCTTCAATGAATGTCAACCATGTAGAACAAGAGGGATACACAGAATGAGTCAAAATAGAAAATGTGAAAACCCTCTTGGCCCCTGACCTGTTTCCTCCCCACTTCCAGGCTTCCCCAGGATGGAGAAACAGGTTAAACTTGGTGATGGATTGGGAAGGTGGTCACAGTTCTTCATCCCTTCCTCCTGTACACACACCCTTTGCAATGTGATCTTGCAGCTCCTTCCATCAAGAATTGGAGTTTATTTCTCCACCTCTTGAATCTGATCTAGACATGGTATGACTTGATTTGGTCATTAAGTGTGGTAACAGCAACATCTTTGAACAACTCAAAGCCAGCTGGCCCCCAAGTATGTAAAGGACCCAGCCAAGATTAGTGGCACTGCCTACTCAACCCACTGTAACCACAGAGACATGAGTAAATCCAGCCAAGACCAGAAGAACCACCCAGCAAACTCAGATTTCTGAGCATGGATCAATGCTTACTGCTTTAAGCCACTGAATTGGGGATAGTTTGTTATGCAGCAGTAGCTAACCAATATAGGAAACCAAGCCAGGCCTGGGATTCAGAGACAGCAGCACCTGTTGCACTCACTGTTATTATTCTTCAGCACACAGCATCAGGTTCGAGCGTACCCTTTCCTAAGACAATGAGGAAACTCCCTGCATCAGTCAATATACACTGTGCTCCAATGCACT
The DNA here is from genome assembly GCF_028885655.2 of Pongo abelii. NCBI lineage: Eukaryota > Metazoa > Chordata > Mammalia > Primates > Hominidae > Pongo > Pongo abelii. Next base: position 123,634,447 of record NC_071993.2, on the reverse strand, counting down.
GGCTCCTGTTTAAATGCTCTAGGGAATTTATTTAGACTAAGCCTCTAGCAAGGCTGAGGTTCAAGCTGCTTCTCCCTCACAGGCTGTCAGACAATTTATTCATTCCACACCAGATGGAAAGATTTCTGGGTGAGGCTTTCAAACAACAATAACAACTGGAATTTCTTTTTTTCTTTTCTTTTTTTTTGAGATGGAGTCCTGCTCTGTCACCCAGGCTGGAGTGCAGTGGGGCGATCTCAGCTCACTGCAAGCTCCACCTCCCGGGTTTATGCCATTCTCCTGCCTCAGCCTCCCGAGTAGCTGGGACTACAGGTGCCCGCCACCAAGCCCAGCTAATTTTTTGTATTTTTAGTAGAGACGGGGTTTCACTGTGTTAGCCAGGATGGTCTCGATCTCCTGACCTTGTGATCCGCTTGCCTCGGCCTCCTAAAGTGCTGGGATTACAGGTGTGAGCCACTGTGCCTGGCCAACAACTGGAATATTTTGAATGAACTTACATCCAGTTTCAGGATCACAAGTAAGGATTCATAGACATACAAATCTGTGGATCTCTTTTTGAAACCATGACTTCATTTCCACCAGACAGCTCTCAGGTCTTCAAGATGTATGACTCATTGAAGGTCACAAAAGTAAAGAGTGAAGTCACCAGCTATTATCTGTTACACATACATGTGTAGATGGAGCCCAAATATCTGCTTTCCTTCAGGCAATCAGCTCTGTCCTTGTTTGCTCCTTCAATTTTAATTCTGGGGGAATGATAGAGTTGGGTTCAAGGTGGGTTTTCAGAGTCCCTTAATTTTAGAGAAATGTTTGTTTTGAGAAAGCTGGTTTTTAAATCTCTTCCAGAGCCTAGACTCAGACTGTATTACATTGAACTATGTTTCTAAATATCCCATGAACTGGCAGACTCTCCCTCTGTGTGTTGTAATGGAAGTAGGGTACAAGAACTTGCCTCATCATTAGTCAGCTATTGATTTCTTTTTCTTTTATTAGAGATACCTGTCTGTGGGAAGTGAACTCAGCTTCTGAGTTTCACCTAGAGTTCTCAAAGTCCTTGATGACCATTGGTAGATCTCACCGAGGCCAGACAAACCCTGGTGCCAGATGGAGTGCATTAGGTCCAAAAGTCTGCACTCCTCTGTAGGGGTCCTTGGCATTTCCAGAACAACCCCCAGCCTTCAGAATCTGGGTGCTGTGAAGTTCTGCAAACTTGAATGACAATTAGATAAGGAAATAATCAGAACTTGCTCTCCATGCAGGTATCAAAATAGTTGATTTACACCCAAAACTTGGCTGAGGCCACTTTTGGGGGCCTCTGCTTGCCCATGAGGAAGTCTTCATCATCCAGCTGCTGTGGACCTTGGAGACCAGGAACTGGGTCTTTTTTTTTGCTCACTTGTGTGTCTCCAGTGCCTAGCGGAGTGCCTCACATATGGTAGGTGCTCAACACATGTTTGTGGAAGGCATGAATGCTTACTCAAGGACCATCCTAGTCTTGTCTCCTACAATTCTCCTCTCTGAATACTGCCCAGAAGCCATAACAAACTGTCTTCTCAATATTAAATGAGTTAAGCTTTTAAAAACTATGTAACTTTTCTGTACTTACCTTTAGTTGTTTCATAATGACCAAGATCCTATTTAAGAAAATGTTTTAGGTCTTTTGACATCTCTTACAAACTTCTGAAATTCTAAATTAAATGTTTTGATCTCAGAATAACTTTGGGGACATACCAGAGGGTCCCTGGAGCTTCTCAAAGGAAGAGAGATATTAAACCAATTAGGCTTATTAAATATGTTATGTTATATGGGAAACATTGTAAATAAGAAATTATATTTAACCTTCTTTGAGTTATATTTGTATAAATGTGTCGTTAATATGTGTTCCACAAACTAATAAATTCTTAAAAATCTAATGTGTTAGCAGCTGTAATTTTGGTTATTATGTTAAAGTGTTATATGCCACAAAACAACCACATTTCCTTGTGAATTGTGTCACTATTATAATAAATTCTCAGCTTTTAACGATGGCCATTTTAAGTTCTGTTACTTATGCACAGATCATTAAATAGTTAATTGTTTTCTTTCTTTTTTTTTTTTTTTTTTGAGACAGAGTCTTGCTCTGTCGCCCAGGCTGGAGGGCAGTGGCAGATCTCAGTTCACTGCAGCCTCTGCCTCTCGGATTCAATCAGTTCCCCTGCCTCAGCCTCCTGAGTAGCTGAGACTACAAGTGCACACCACCATGCCCGGCTAGTTTTTGTATTTTTAGCAGAGACAGGGTTTCATCATGTTAGCCAGGCTGGTCTCAAACTCCTGGCCTCAAGTGATCTGCCTGCCTCAGCCTCCCAAAGTGAGCCACTGCGCCTGGCCAGTGAATTGTTTTCTGAAAGCTTTTTGCAAGCAACTGTAACCTTACCGAGCTTCAGCTTTATGAGATTCATGGAAAGTACTCTGACAAGTATAGGCTGATAACTCTAGGATTATCCCAATGGATTGGGTAAGAATTCGCAGAGCTCTAACAAACTGGTGTCTTGATTACAGGCATGAGCCACCACACCTGGCCCTCTCTATCCACTTTTTTAAGACCTAACACAAATATACTTTTCTTTCTTAGGGTGTTATTGTTTGGACGTGGCCTAATTTTAAATACTTGACCCTAGTGGATCCATTCATTGTTTCCATTAGTGGGAAAGTCATTCAAAAAATATTTATGTGCTCTTCTACTACATGCCAGGCATGTAGGCAATAGGCAAACCCCTTAAGGAGTTTAGAAATGGGATATACAGAGAAATGAACCAGCAATTATGATATGGAGAGTCAAGGGTTGAGGTGGGAACATTTCTGGGTGCAGTAGGATTATTGCCGGGAAGCCCCTTATCAAGTCTTAGAGGGTATGGGTAATGGAGGTGAGGAAAGATTTCCTGGAAGAAGTGATGTCTACTCAGATGTTTAAGAATCAGTAGGAGTTGAACAGACAGGAAGATAAGGAAAAGAACATCACGGGAAGAGGAACCATTAATGGTAACATCCAGCCGCATCAGAGATCAAGGCCCTTTTGGGGGACAAGGCCAAAATATAGAGTTCCAGAAGGAGCATGGTGAGAGATGAGGGCTGGAGTCCAAGGTGACAACTAGAACATAAAGGACCTCACAAAGCTCATTAAGGAATGTGGATTTTTCCTGGGGACCATTGGGAGGATGATCAATTTGTGCTTTAAAAAGATCAAAGAGGTTGCAGAGAGAGGAGAGATCTGGTTTAATTTTGAGGTTGACATTGTCATGTCAACTTGGTTATAACTGGTAAAATTAAAAAAAACACTCATGTAATTTATTAGAAATAACCTACGTAGTTGCTTTCACAGGGATAGGGGGATGAGTTAGGAATTATCGATTCTATCCAGTCCTCATCTCCTTGTGTGGCATCTCTCCTGAGACGTCTGATGTGGAACAGACGCAGAACTAAAGATGTGGGAAAAGTGGCAATGGTTGGTACTTTCCTCATGGACCTACCCAGAAGGGGTCATTTTGGACCTGGAAGTCTGCTTACGTGATCAGAATGACATCAGTAATATTAATAATGAAAATGATGACAGTATCATGTAAACAGTATTCCCAAGTTCAAAAGGTAGCAAAATTCAACAGTCATGTATGGTTCTTGAGACCACATTGAAAAGTTTCATTGAGAATAATGGAAACTGATGACAAAAGACAAGAATGTATCGCTCCACCATTAATTTTATTAGCAGTAAGATTTAGTGATCACATGTCAGCAGCCTCCTAACGCAATGTAAGAGTGAACAGAACTTCCTCTCACATGATTTCTAGACTACAGAAGTTTAAAAATATAAAAATAAAGTTAAACCAAAGAAAGGGGAGAGGTAGTTTCCATATTTACTGTATTTGCAAGCTATAGTGGAAATAAAATGTGCACCCTCATAGCTAGCATTTGTTGAATGCTAATTATTACATTTTCGGCTTTAACCTAAGCATTCAATATATATCATCTCTTTAAGGCCTCCCACTAAGAATGTTGAGTATACCATTAATATTTACATTTACAAATGAAAAACCTGCCTTAGAGAATTGAAGTATTTTACCCAAAGTCATTCAGCTATTTAATGGTGAAACCAGGATTCAAATCCTCTCTCTTAGTCACTAAAATATATATCCTTGGTAATTTTGACTTCACTGGGCATTTTAATTACCTGAAATGTTACTTCTAAGTGGCATACATTAAAATTTTTTATTTCAATAAATTTATAGTGAATAGTCTTTTATAAAAATCCAAGCAACAGATATAAAATTTTCAAGATTAGATATAAGAATCTAACCTAGATATCCAGAAAATACCAAACAAGATGAAGAAAAAAATCTTGGTAACTATAAGATTACACAGAAATATCCACATATCCATAATTACGTAGTTTAAAGGTCAACATTCAAGAAAAATTGCTCATGTTCATTAGCATCCTGTAGACATAGTTTAGATTTACATAGACTAATTTTTTTTGTTCAGAATTATTTCCAGAGCAAGTTTGAACATTTACCTGATATATACATATGTGATGGTAACTAAGGTAGACTTTAGACGTTTTCATTTACAAACCCATTTTTCTTAAGTCCTCAAATGCTTTATCTCTATTAAAATACTTATCTATGATCAAAAGTACAGGTATGCAAGTATAAATATTCATTCAATAAGTATTTTACCTTTTTACATTTTCTGAATTGGGCCACATGATCAGAAATCAGAACTTTTAGAGTCCTTGTATTTTTTTAATGATATTCATCTTTTGTCTATAGCACCCTGTTTAATACTACATGTGACTCAAATGTGCATTAAGGACATCCAGAGATTTTATTCATTTATGTCTACTTCCCATTGACAGGGATATACAAAAAACAAGTTTCATTTATAGAATAAATACCATAAATAATATTAGGTTGGTGCAAAAGTAATTGTGGTTTTGGCCCTAAAAGTAATGATGAAAACTGCAATTATTTTTGCACCAACCTAATGGAACAAACAGAATTAAACACAAAGGCTCAAAATTTGTATAATTAATTATATTCTGCATCAATAGCATTGCTAATGAGCCTAACCCTCATTGGCCAGGTGTCGTGGCCCCATTCGGTAATTCCCATGCAAAGTAAATGATTTTCATGTTTCTCTTTCACAGTTATAATGAGAAAGGGAAATGAATTGAATTTCAGAACTGGTGGAAGGAGCTCTACTTTGAGATTTTACTATGTAGAGTGAACCCCTGATGGACATGAGGAGTTGTTACTCAGAGATGATGAAGCAAGTATTTGGATTTGAAACTAATGATGAAGGCAATTACTTCAGCACATTCAAATATAACGTTTTCTGTATTTTTCGTTATCAGTTTATTATCATTGTGCTTCTTTTCAAGACACAAAAACAAAAAGCTAGTTTAATTTTGAGGTTGATATTGTCATGTCAACTTGGTCATAACTGGTAAAATTAAAACAAACACTCATGGAATTTATTAGAAATAACCTACCTAGTTGCTTGAATCAAAACAAACAAACAGCACCAGTTTATTGACCCAACAAAGGTTATTGATGATGTCCAAAGCTAGATTTTTTTGCAGTTTTCTTTTTTTTTCTCAAACGGAGTCTCACAGTGGCGGGATCTCGGCTCACTGCAAGCTCTGCCTCCAAGGTTCACGCCATTCTCCTGCCTCAGCCTCCCGAGTAGCTGGGACTACAGGCGCCCTCCACCGCGCCGGCTTATTTTTTGTATATTTAGTAGAGACGGGGTTTCACTGTGTTAGCCAGGATGGTCTCGATCTCCTGACCTCGTGATCCTCCCGCCTCGGCCTCCGAAAGTGCTGGGATTACAGGCGTGAGCCACCGCGCCTGGCCTGCAGTTTTCTTTCAACTAAGGGGAAAGAGAAATTGCTGAAAATGGCTTTGTCATTAATCATACCTATGGATTTTTTTTGAAAGAAAATTCAGAGAGCAATGTGTATGGGTTTTTGTACAACCTGAGGATACTTACTTGAAGAACATCAACAAAATATGCCACTTCTGCTTCCGCAATCTGGATGTTCTGCGAGGCTTGTGTGTATGCAGCTCGGGAGCCACTCTTCCAGTCCACACAGATACAGTTCACACTTCCCACCTGGAACAGATTCTGGTAAAAAAGACAATAAATAGATATATAATTTGGGATCTTTATTAATTACTAGTTAACACATTTGCAGACTAGGATAAATTCTCTTCTTGGCCTACACAATATCATTTTAACCCCAATGCAATTGACAAGACTTCTAGTCTTTTATGGATATGCAATCCCTCTTAAAGTTTAACATTGGCTCTAAGCTAGAGGTTTGACCACAATGGGAACTGGAATCTTTGGATTTCTACTGTAATAGATACATAGACATTTGCTTCAAAAAATGTACAAAATGTGGTATGATGGGTTGTTCCTTAGGTCATTTTAAATGTCACAAGACATTGTCCCTCACTAGGATGCAACTAAGGACATTGTTTGCCTTGTTCACTGCTATATCCAATTCTTATAACAGATTCTTGCACACAGTAGGTGCTCAGTAAATACTTACTGAATGAATAAAATATTACTTTAGGTTCTCTTATATAAACATATTGAAGGTAAGGAAATAAACTTTTCCATGATTGAAAGACTAAGCAAAGCTTAGTCTTTGTATTTTATTGTATTTGAATGTATTTTATTGTGCATCACTAAAGAGTTATTTCAATAGAAAATATAACCTACTAGATATCTACTGGAAGACTTGTTTAATGAGGGTCAGTTATGGTTTCATGAATGTTTGTTTGGGCAGGAGTTTTGTTTATTTGGCTATGTGTTTATACATATCCTCATTTTTTTCTAAAAATAATTTGGAAATGATAAAGCAATCTTGGAAATGATCTCCAACTTTTTCATTTTACAGCAGGAAATATCCAAAGCAAGGAAATGATCGTCTTGGATCCAGTTTGGCTACTCTTGAATGGCAACATAAAAGTGTGCTAAGGGCACAGCACTTCTGATATCCTGGACTGAGTTTGATTTTACTAATATTATGGTTGGCTAAGGAGAGAATCAGGACGGGGATCTAGGACCTTTATTCTTCTAGTTTAATCTCCTTGTTTCTTCATCTAAACACGACAGTGTTGTCAACGCTAAACCAAATAGAAGAAAAACACAACTGCTTTTGGGATCTCAGAAATAAATTGTATTCACTAAGAAAACTATATTCCTTTTGAGCTAAGAATCACATTTCCTTTTTCACTGCTGTATAAAAATCTATTACTACCTCCAGTAATCATCAGCTTTAAATTATTTTAGAAGACAAATTGTGGTTTTACTGCTTGTGTTTAAACTTGCAAAATGTACGGACTCTAGGGTGCTCATCTGTCTTCAGGATCAATGGATATGCTCTGGAGTTGACTCATTCTGCCCTTGGTTTGAGCCATAGGCAGACTTGAAATTGTATGGGCTTAGGAGGACCTTTGTGTCTTTCTTCTTGACACGTGAAGAAAGGACTTCTCCCTTTGTGCCACAGTAAGTCAAAGAAATGTGATGAATACATGAATAAACACTTGAATAAATGAATCAATAATAATGTTCCTCAAGCACTAGCAGTTACTAGGAAAATTTATTCTATTTGATTTTCTTTCTTTTCATTCTTTATAACAGGCACATAGCCAAAGGCAAATTAAAGAAAATAGGATCACTGCTGTTGAAACAACAGAAGCCAAAAATGGAAACCTACACAGTTTCCCAAGTTATTGCTATCAGAGGCGATCAAAGAGTAGCAAGTGAAAATCAAGGAAAAGAATTTGTTCAGGCAAGATGAGATCTCTTAGCGCGTCACATGAAAATTGAAAAGTAATGAAAGAGAACCTGGTGCAATGGCTCCAGCCTGTAATCCCAGCTATGGAAGAATATCCCTTCAGACCAGGAGTTCAGGACAAGCTGGGGCAACATAAGGAAAGCTTGTCTTAAAAAAAAAAAAATATATATATATATATATATATTAATTAAGCAAGCATGGTGGTGTGTACCTGTAGTCCCAAATACTTGGGAGGCTGAGGTTGGAGGATCCCTTGAGCTCAGGAGTTTGAGGCTGTGGTGAGCTTTGATTGTGGCACTGCACTCCAGCCTGTGCATTTATTCTTCTAGTTTAATCTCCTTGTTTCTTCATCTAAATACGACAGTGTTGTCAACGCTGAACCAAATACAAGAAAAACACAAGACTCTGTGTCTTTATTTTATTTTTATTATTTATTTATTTATTTTTTGAGACGGAGTCCCGCTCTGTTGCCCAGGCTGGAGGGCAGTGGCACAATCTCAGCTCACTGCAACCTCTGCCTCCTGGGTTCAAGCGATTTTCCTGCCTCAGCCACCCGAGTAGCTGGGATCACAGGCACGCGCCACGACGCCCAGCTAATTTTTATATTTTTAGTAGAGACAGGGTTTCACCATGTTGGTCAGGCTGGTCTCGAACTCCTGACCTTGTGATCCGCCCACCTTGGCCTCCCAAAGCACTGGGATTACAGGCGTGAGCCACCATGTCCGGCCAATCTTTTTTAATTTTTTTATTTTTTGAGACGGAGTTTCGCTCTTGTTGCCCAGGCTGGAGTGCAATGGCACTATCTCGGCTCATTTCATCCTCCGCCTCCTGGGTTCAAACGATTCTCCTGCCTCACCCTCCCCAGTAGCTGGGATTACAGGCATGCGCCACCATGCTCAGCTAATTTTTTTTTTTTTTTTTTTTTTTTTTTGAGATGGAGTCTCGCTCTGTCGCCCAGGCTGGAGTGCAGTGGCACGCTCTCAGCTCACTGCAAGTGCCGCCTCCCGGGTTCACGCCATTCTCCTGCCTCAGCCTCTCAAGTAGCTGGGACTACAGGCGCCCACCACCACGCCTGGCTAATTTTTTTTTTTTGTATTTTTAGTAGAGACGGGGTTTCACTGTGCTAGCCAGGCTGGTCTTGATCTCCTGACCTCGTCTGGCCTCCCAAAGTGTTGGGATTACAGGCATGAGCCACCGCGCCGGGCCAATTTTTGTATTTTTTAAGTAGAGATGGGGTTTCTCCATATTGGTCAGGCTGGTCTCGAACTCCCAACCTCAGGTGATCCGCCCACCTCGGCCTCCTAAAGTGCTGGGATTACAGGCATGAACCACTGTGCCTGGCTGACCCTCTGCCAAAAAAAAAAAAAAAAAAAGCAGTGAAAAACAGGGGCCTGGGACATGCTGTAATGCTTCAGTATGGTAGGAACTTTTGCTGAAATTTTGAAACATCTCTGTATTAGTTATTAAATAACCACTGCCTGGACCCAGGAAATGCCTGATAGTTGATGAATCTGCAATGAGTTCCTGTTTAGGCAGAAAACTGTTTCATGTCAGTTTCTTACGGTAGCCAGTAGAGCCATTTGTACATGGAGGGAGGCGGTAGGTAGAAGAGTGCTAGGATTCAGGATCCTTCTGAATAATGATTCTCCCATTACAACCACGCTGTTCTCAATCATCACTATGTTGCTATTTCCTGGTCATCACAACATGTTTGCAATTGTTCAACTTGGGATAATGTATCTGTCATAATCTTGGTGGTAAGGATCTTCTCTTCACACAATGGAAGGCTTTGTGCATTTGTGTGTATGTGTGCGTGTATCTATATATATCTGTACTCTACCCATCTAGTATGGAGATACATATACATATAATTGGGAGATTATATAAACATATAATGTTGGAAATTTTAACTATGTATAGAGTAAAAATATATATAAATCTGCTCATATTTAGAATATTTGTTAAATGGTACCATGAAGGTAGAACAAAATAATATGAAGTTGAAGAACTTTTTATAAAAAGTTACATAAAATAACAGTTCAGATCACTGCCCTAAAAGTGTCTATAGATGCAATTCCGTTATCTGATTTGTTCTCTTTAGAAGATGTGTATATTCCGTATCCTTACTACATAAAACAGATGGAACTTTGTCCTGAAAACAATAAGCATTCATACCTGGAAGTCATTTGGGTTCCCGTTGGTGTACAAAAGGAAACAGGTATTGACACTTCTGGAGCCCAGGGCAATATTTTGAGAGGTCTTTCCTTAATTCCTGACCACAGGGCATCATTCCTGAAGCAGCCAAGTCTTGGGTAACAGACTTCTGTTCCTGCAATCTCCTAGATGTGTTTCCAGGATATTAGTTTAACCCGAACACTCTTTTTAATAGCCTCTCTGCCAAAATGTGAGTTAATTTACATTTTGTGGCAGATTTTCCTCCTCTGTTTCCCCAAACACCCTCTTAGCCAAACACTCACAGAAAATGCCACTGTTACATACAGGCTACTGTTCCTAAAATCTACCACAGAAGATCACCTCACTTCCCTTGTGTCTCTGTCCCGTCCCAATCTGAGACTCCTTTTAGCCTCTAAACTCAAATGTTTTCTTTGGGCCCTTGGTATTTTGGGCTTTGGGCCCATATAACTTTGGGCTTTGAATGGAGAACTGAAGTTTCATGGAAAGGCCACAAAACCCGTGTATCTCCATCCTGGCAGTACTGAAGGTCATCTCCATTCCTGTGATGAAGAAGCTGTTCACAAACAACCAAACCAAAAATCCGTGGTTTAACACAACTCTAGGCTTGAATGTCACTCCATAAAGGAACAATCCAAAGAAGGGTTCTCTTTCTTGAGTAGGATAAATCTAGATTAATGGTAGGAGTAAGAGTAGTAGCTGTTGTGGGGGCTGCTTTTCTCAAAATCTTACCATGTACCAGGTGCTAGGCAAGATGGTTTACTAATCTGATGTAATTCTCCCAACATAGGAGAGGGAGAATCCTATTCTTTACATTTTACAGACAAAGATTCTGAAGCACAGAGGGGTTAATGATTTTGCTCAGGATAGTAAAGTTGTAGGTGGCAGAACCAGAGTTCAAACCCCTCACTAGACCCCAAGCTAAAGTGGCTAGATTTAACAACGACAACAATAAATATATTCAAATTTAACTTGTACATATATATTTGAATTTCAGGTAAGCAATAACATGTTCAATATAAATGTATCACATGTTTGTGGGAAACAGTTGCCATTTATCTGAAATGCAAATTTAACTAGGTGTCTTAGATTTTATCTGACAACCCTACTCCAAGCACCTGTGCTTTTAGCCATGTATCTCCCTCTCTTTACTTGTTATCCACATCATGCCTTGAATTCAGCTGCCATAGCCCTCTTGATTGTTGAACAGTGAATCTTTCCCAGCTCCATATTCATATTTTTTCTTACCTGCTACTGCTCCCAGCAGCAGTGAAAGAGTCCAGAGCAGCAGCATCTCCACAAAGTTAAAAACATGATTGAATCTGGCTAAGTTTTTTTTTTTTTTTTACAAGATTGGCATAATTAATGTTCATTTAGCCCTCTCTGGGAAAATGGGTAAATTCTGTTAAGTTAGGCCTCGAAAACATGTTCCTGACTCACTGTGGCAGTTCTGGCAGGTTCCACACACAACCAGATAGCAACGAAAGGTCCTTTTATAGGTAAAGCTTATCTTTTTGAGGAGTACCATGGAAAACTGGCATGCAAAGAGAGAAAGTTCCATGGATGTATTTCTAATTTTAATTGTGGGTAAGCCAAAGTTGACAGTGTAGGCAATGTTTTTTCCACAGTAGTTGTGGGAAGATGAGAAAGGCGGTAGATATGTAATTATGTAATGCTAAGAATCACTATAATTTCATTGTAGTGAAGGTTCTAATGTCCCTGCCCCTTTTTAGTTTACAATTCTCTGTGCAGGTCTGTGGGCATTGTTTTTACAGATTCGATGACACTAGTCTTATGAACAAATACCAAGAGCCTACCAGGTCATGCAGTTTTTGTATAACCTTGCTTTTTCCTCAAAAACAGTGAAATAAAAGCAATCCTTCAAGAGTTTATTCCTTCTAGAAAAGTAGTTGATATGTTATTTTGATAGTCTGTAGAACTAATTTATTTCTCAGCAGTATCATGGAGGAAAGAATAAACAAGCTGACAAAAGGAATTGCGGGAGTCCAGCCAAGAGCACAGAGGAGGAATCAGCGACCCCACCGTCTGATGGAGTTATCAATAAGAAAGGAAAATATGATTCAACTTGGAAAAAATGGTCTAGAAAAAGTAATCTGAAAGGGAAATGTTTGATAGAAGGAACTAGGATGATTTTGTGATATATTGCTTCCAATAAATTTTTAAAAGACAACAAAATGATATTATAATTATAAGACCAGAACCATTTAGCCTGACAATGTCATAGATACAGGTCGAATCATTGAAACTGCCATGTTTGTAGGTCAAAGGTGGTCAAAAATAATTTAGTCCCCTGCTCAGATACAGAGAAAAGCAACAAAATTATTTGTTTACAAAGAAAGTTCAAGAAAGTTTGGCAAGGGAATTGTTAAAATAAAGAAAGAATGCATAAGAGACAAGGGAGGAATTCCAGTGAATAGTAACCATGGCAAATTCCTACACAATCCTTCATGTCTCAGCCCTGATTAGATTGGTAACCCTATTCCCTCAAAGAAAGCCTTCTCTTTGAGCTTCCCTCCTTTGAGACCATCACCATCATTTGTGGGTCATAAACTCAGAGAAATTTGGAATTTTCTGGGCCTCATTGTGACATGTTAGCATCTTCCCCAGTGGTTGGTACATTGGCCCTCATCACATTCCTGTTGAATGGATAAACAAACAACTGAAGGAATGAATATGAAAAGCATAACCAAGAAGTTGGACAATCTAAATCAGGATAAATCCAATGAAAATCACACAAAGGCAAAAATAAGTTCAATGATAAAGAAAAAAAGTTATCAAAGTTTGACAGAGAGACCAAAAGATACATTACCTACAGGAAAAAGAAGATAAGAATGACCTCAGACTTCTCAGTGGAGACAGAAGAAAATGGAATAGCTTATTTAAAGTGCTGAAAGTCATAGGTCTAAATGTAAAAAGTAAACCAAAACCTTCTAATAGAAAACATAAGAGAAAATCTTTGTTACCTTAGAGTAGACAAAGATTTCTTAAGCAGGACATAAAATTTACTCTATAAAAGTGTGATAAACTGGGTTTTATGAACATTAAAACTCTAGTCTTCAAAACACATTGTTAAGGAAATAAAAGGCAAGATACAGACTGGGAAAAAGTGTCTGCAATAAACACATTAACAAAGGACTTGTATTCAGACTATGGAAAGTACTCTCACAACTTAATGAAACAAACAACCTAATAACAGTAAGGCAAACATTTTAATCAATCACTTCACCCAAAAAATTTATGAATGGCCAATAAGCATGCAAACAGATGCTCAACATCTTTAGTCACCAGAGAAATGTACAATAAAATCACAAGGAAATACCATTACAGCCAAGTAAAATGGCAAAAATTGACATTATGAAAGATGTGGAACAATTGGAACTTTTATAAACTGCTAGTGGGAGTATCAAATTTACAATCACTTTGGAAAACAATTTGGCAGTTTCCTGTAAAATTAAATAATCACTTACATATTAACCAGGAATTTCATACTTAGGTATTCGCCTGACCTGAGCGATATAAGCGTGTGTCAACACAAAGACTTTTATGTGAATAGTTGTAGCAGTTGCTATGGTTTCCATGTGTCCCTGAAAGTTTATGTGATGGAAATATAAATCCCCAATGCAACAGATGGAATCTTAGATAGGTGATTAGGTCATGAGAGCTCTGCCCTCATGAATAGATTAATGTCTTTATTGTGGGAGTAGGATTGTTATTTTGAGATTAGGTTTGTTATGAAAGCAAGTTCACCTATCTCTTTTGTCTTGCATGCTCTCTTGCCATGTGACACACTCCACTGTGTTAGGATACAGCAAGAATGCCCTCATCAGATGCAGCCACTTGATCTTGAACTTCCCAGCTACAGAACCATGGGCCAGATACATTTCTATTGTTTATATATTACCCAGTTTGTGGTATTCTGTTATAGCAACACAAAATGGACTAAGACAGCAGCTTTATTCATAGTAGCCCCAAGATGGAAAAAATGCAAATGTCCACTGATGGGTGAAGGGATAAAAAGCTATGCTATATTAATACAATAGAAAACCACTCATATATAAAAAAAGAACTATGAATAAATGCAGCAATATGGACGTATCTCAAGCACCTTAAACTAAATAAAAGAAACACAATAACAAAGTATGCATACCACATTATTATCCTTACATGAGATTCTAGAACAGGCAAAACTAATCTATAATGACAGGGAGCAGATCAGTGTCTGCTTGGGTTGGGGGTGAATTAGGGGAATGTTTTCAGGAAATAATGGAAATGTTTCGTTGTACACATGAACACATACATTTTTCAAGAGTTTGATTGTATACATGGATATATACATTTTTCAAAACTCATTGAACCATACTCTTAAATTGGGTGCATTTTCTTGTATGTAAAATATACTTCAATAAAACTGAAAAATTTTACATGCCAGGCCCATGCTAAGTGCTCAGAAACTATTCATTTAATTGAATTCTGTTAAGGGTGGCTGACAACTGGATGGTTCTGTCAATTCACTTCTCCTGATATTTTGATCCTGGTTATTCATTCATTCACTTATGCCTTGTTTCATTGTCAGTTGTATATTTTCTGCATGACTCCTAGTTGCTGTCAGAGGTCCTGTGAATAATTAAGACCCAGAACTCTTTCATGCTAGCAGCAGAAATGGTGAGAATTGCCCAAATTCCAGATATATTTTTGAAGATAGGACTGATAGGATTTGGATGGGAGTTGGGGAAATGGAGATTAGTTAAGGATGACCCTTAAATTTTGGCTTGAGCAACCGGAAAGCTGAAATTGCATTAACTAAGATGGGGAAGGCTGCATGTCAGTGGAGCAGGTTTGGGGTGGAGATCCACAGTCCAGTTTTGGGCATGGTTAAAATGAAATGTCTTCTTATAGTCTAAGTGGAGATGGAGAGTAGGCAGTTATTCTGTAGTTCAGAAGAGAGGTCCAGGTAATAAATATCAACTTGGGGTTCATCCATTTCACATAAAGCCATTAGTCTAGATGAAATGAGGTTCAGATACTAAACCCTAAGGCCCTACAATGTTACAAGCACAGGGAAATGAGGAAGACTTGAAAAGGAACAGCCAGTGAAGATGGAGGAGAACCAAGGGAAAGTGGTGTCCTGGAGACAAAGAGAAGAAAATGTTTCAAGGAGATGAGATGATCAATAGGCTCAGAGGTAAGAATGGAGTTGACCATAAGAATGGAGAAAATGAGTGAAAACAATGATTTGGCTAGGTGGAGGCTAAGAGAGATTTCTATTGAAGTTACAATTTTTACTCTATCTTTCAACTTTTTTTCTTTCTTTCTTTCTTTTTTTTTTTTTTTTTTTGAGACGGAGTCTCCTTCTGTCGCCCAGGCTGGAGTGCAGTGGTGCGATCTTGGCTCACTGCAAGCTCCGCCTCCTGCATACAACTCCAAGGTGCACGAAGCCAAAACACAATCAAGACATGCCAGTTGTTGTCCATCCTGGCTGCAAATCAAAGTCACCTGGGAGAAAAAAAAAAAGAATAGACAAATCCCAGGCCCCACCCCAACCAATTAAAGGGTAATCATAAGCCACAGGCCCCTTTAAAAAGCCCACAGGTGATTCCCATGTGCAGATAGGTGACAGTCCGCCCTGATACAGGAGTATTTAACTCCCAGGGCTCCTGGGCAGACTCTCTCTGAGAAATTACTATATGTTTCCATTTTGATGATAATCTATTTTTACCAGTTATAGAAATAAATCTTCCTTTTTGTTGTGATAATTTGTAGCAGAACTTTTGCTTCCTGAGCTGAGGCTTAATAGAATGAAGTCAGTAGGAATATTCCAGGGGGTCATGAGAGTTGTTTTTTTTTTTTTTTTTTTTTTTTTTTTTTTTTTTTTTTTTTTTTTTTTTTGAGATGGAGTTTCGCTCTTGTCGCCCAGGCTGGAGTGCAGTGGCGCGATCTTGGCTCACTGCAAGCTCCACCTCACGGGTTCACGCCATTCTCCTGCCTCAGCCTCCCAAGTAGCTGGGGCTACAGGTGCCTGCCACCAGGCCCGGCTAATTTTTTTTGTGTTTTTAGTGGAGACGGGGTTTCACCGTGTTAGCCAAGATAGTCTCGATCTCCTGACCTCGTGATCTGCCCGCCTCAGGCTCCCAAAGTGCTGGGATTATAGGTGTGAGCCACCGTGCCTGGCCTCTTTCAACATTTTATTAGGAACATGAAGCATTTAGCTGACCACCCAGCCATTATTCTCTGGGGTTTAGAATTCTTTGCCACCTTTTATATCTTAATAGCCACACTTTCCCCTGATGCAAACACAGTTGGGGTTCTATCCGTGTAGATCCCAGTGCCTTGTTTTCTGTCTGTGTTATGGCTCACAAAACAACGTTCAATGAAAATTAAATGATCAAGTAGACAAAAAAATGAAATATAAAGCACTCTTCCTTGTGACTTGTGTGCCAGAAACCAATTCCAAGTCTGCACATGAATGGGGACATCCAATTGTAATGTGAGACATCTCTCCAGCACACTCCAGATAGTAAACAATATGCCAATGATGCTATGTAGCATCTAAGGTAGTCATCTGATAAGAGAATTTGGCTGATAGCATATTCTTTGTTTTCTCCCCCAATATAACAGGTATCATTATTATTTTGGCTTGTTTTTTAGGCTTTTGTGTGATAGTGTGATTTGCAACAGTTTTTACTACAAGAAATGTAATTTTGAATAATGACTGTAGCTGTGGGTTTATTTCTACCTTTAATTGCAAAATTAATTGATTCCATCCTGGAAAGCATTATTTGTTGCTTGTTTTAGAAAAAGATCAATTATTTATCTGAGCATACAAAGATATTATTTGAAAATATTATGAAAACACCAACATCATCAACTCCACTTACGGCAAATATTCATGACTAAAAGCAATGCAGACAGGGAGTTGGGTACAGGATACTGTATAGGACAAATGATCTCAGATCTAGTATCAGCCAAGTTTAGCTGATCATTGCTGTGTATCCCATTAGCAACACCACATTTTCCACTTGTTTCAAGATATAAAGATTGATACGGGGGAGTTTCATATGAGTCTTATCCACTGTTTCGGTTACAATCTTATTCTGAGATATTGTATTTGTGTTAGTATTTTCATTGCTGCTTTTTCACTTCAATGAACCACTTGAAGCCATTGATTTTTTTTACATCCCAAAATGAGAATATAACTTAACAGAATGAGAATAATATAAAATGCACATTTAACACATGAGAGTAAGCAACTACTTGCAAATGATGTGAAAATACATTCACCCACAAAAAATGTTTTCTTACTCAAGGAAATGATGCTGAGGTAAAATGTCAAGGGCCTCTGCACCACATATGACCACAATTCTTAAGAAAGGAAAGGAATTTCTGTGGAAATATTAATAGATTTTATAACTCAAATTTGTCGAAAGTGAGAGAAATGTTTCTATTACATTCCTTACTAAAACTGAGAAACCACTTAGATTGATTACAAAAATGGTCCCAGTTCCCTATTACTCTCCTTAGCAATGCCTTTTACAATATGACTTTTTAGCTCCTCCCATTAAGAAATAGAGTCTATGTATTCATCTTTGAATTTGTGCTTACTTTGTGACTTGCTTTGTTCAATAGAATGTGGGGAAAATGATATTTTGCTACTTCCGAGCCTAGGCCTCAAGCAGTCTTCCTTGCTTATGCTCATTTTCTTGGTCCCTGGGGAGTTTGAGTTCAATAGCACAGGCTAGCATGCTGAAGGATGAGAGATCATGTGGAGGAAAGCCAATGCACACAGGCCCTACTAAACCATCCAGCCCTCTGCCAACCTACAAGCTGACCACCAATACATGAGTGAGACCAAGCAAAATCAGCCAACCCTGGCCCAGATCAGGAGATCTGTCTGTTGGCCCACAGGACCATAACACATGATTATTGTTTTTAAGTCACTGAGCTTTGGGGTGATTTGCTATGCAGTGCTAGCCAACTAATTCATCAGCTGTCTTCTATTAGTTGGGTCACACTTCGAGAAACATCAAATAAGACAGAAAACTCCATGAGGGTAGGGATGATACCTATATTTTCAACTTTAGTTCTCTGATATTAGACTAGGGCTTGGCACATTGTCAACACTCTGTAAGCACTTACTGAATTAACAAACTCATCAATTCTCTGCCATTGTCTCTACCGCTATCTTACATCATGCATTCTGAACATTATCAGCATCCTTTCACAAGTGTTCATCTCTTAGCGGAAGAACAATTTGATTTAGGGTTCTAAAAGTAGTATTTCCAGAAAATTTACTGAGTTTAGAAATATATAAATAATTTGAGTAAACCATTCATTTGAAATGATTAAACTAACTTGGAAACAGCTTCATTATGATGAAAATGGATATCTTTCTTTACAAAAGATTTTTAACTGATTTTTAAAAATTAAACTCCTTTGTTTCGTCTTATTAAATGAGTAAATTTGCACATAATCCTATTTCTTCATTGATTTTTATTATTCATTATTCATCATTATCATTAATGTTTGGGAAAGTTTCATGAGGTCCTCATGGTAATTACAATTATAAACATTCATTAAGCACTCACATGTGATAAACATTGCATTATTCTCTTTGCAGAGAAGTGCAGTGCTTAAAAATGACATCTATAGACTAAAGATGCCAAAGTTTATATGTCTAACCCAGATTTCTGTCCTCACTTCTGTGTTTATATATCCAAATGCCTGCATTCCACGGCCAGTTGCATGCCTGATGAGCCTCTCAAATTTGACATGACTAAAACCGACCTTCTGACCTGCCTCTTCAAAATAGTGCCTCTCAAAGCATGTCCATTTCAGGCAATGGCAACTCCATCCTTCCAATTGCAGTGATGACCCATGAGTCATTCTTAACTCTCTTTTTCATTTAGATATAAATTCCTTCTCTATATAGTTCATGTACATTGAGGATGCCGGCCTTGTTCTTTGCCCAGGAGTGTTCACTGATTGACTTGAGACAATCAGCACATTCTACTTCCCTGGTCAGGGGCCAATAAGAGTGAATCTCACAAGTTTTGTGAGAAAAAAATAGGAAAGAAGATGCACTTTCTCTCCTTGTTGAATGTGAACTAAATGTTTATAGGCTCAATTGTGGGAGATGGCCATTCTTCAGCTGAGAAGGGAGCCAGACTTGGTATAAAACTAGCACCATAGATATCAGAAGATAGAAAAATAAAGTGGCTTTTGAAGAGGTTATTGAGTGACTGGGCCATCAAAACCTGAAGCTTCCTCGACCTCTGAACTTTCCAATCACGTGAGCCAAACACTTCCTTGTTGTTAACGCAACTTTGAATTGGAGCCTTTGATTCATGCAAGTGAAAGCATCCTAATTAATATAAATGGATGGCCCTTTAACAAGTCTTTGTGTGTTGATTAACTTCATATATTTTGGTGAAATACAGAATAAATGGCATTTTCAATTTTTCATAGCCCTGTGCCTTTGGCTATGCTGTTCCTTCTTTCTGGAGTGCCCTTTCCACCATGTCCTCTTAGCAAATCCCTACTCAACTTTTAAGACCTAACACAAATATCCCTTTCTTTCTTAGGATGTATGTTTAGGCATGGCCTAATTTTAAGTACCTGACCCTAGTGGATTCATTCGTTGGTCCCATTAGTGGGAAAGTCGTTCAAAAAATACATATTTGCTCTTCTACTACATGCTAGGCATGTGCCAGGCACATACAACGAGAAAACTCCTTAAGGAGTTTAGAAATGCCCTATACAGAGAAGTGAGCCAGCAAGCAATTACAATATGGGAAATCCAGTGTTGAGACGGCAAAATATCTGGGTGTGGTAGGAGTATAATAGTGGTAAGCCCCTAATCAAGTCTTAGTGGGCGTGGATAATGGAGGTGAATCCTGGAGGAAGTGATGTCTACAAAAAGATTTAAGAACCAGTAGGAGTTTAACAGACAGGAAGACAGAGAAAAGAACATCCCAGGAAGAAGAAGAGTTCCTGACAACATCCAGCAACATCAGAGATCGAGACGACCCTCTTGGGGGACAGGGTCAGAATGTAGAGTTCCAGAAGGAACATAGCAAAAGATGAAGCTGGAGTCCAAGGAGACAACCAGACCAAGAGGGACCTCACAAGGCTGACTAAAGAATATGGATTCTGTCCTGGGGACCACTGGGAAGATGATTTATTTGTGCTTTAGAAAAATCAAAGAGGCTGCAGAAGTGAGGGGTGTGGGGGAGTCCCACATAGACCAGGTAGACCTGTTAGGGAACATTGGATCTGTCTAGTCCTCATTTCCTTGTGTGTCATTTCCCCTGAGATGTCTGATTAGGAGCAGACACAGAACTTAAAGATTATGGAAAAAGTGGCAATTGTGAGTCTTTCCATGTGAACCCACTAAGAGGGGGTCATTTTGGACATGGAAGACTGCCTTAAGTGACCAGAATGGCATAAGTAATATGAATAATGAACATGATGACAGTACCATGTAAACAACATTCTTAAGGTCAAATATACAGCAAAATTTAACAGTCATTGGTGGTTCTTTTGATCAACTCCAAATTTTGGATTTTAGTCACTTTATCCAACAGATTCACTTGAAACAATGGAGGATTTGGACAAAAGAACCAGGCATGTAATGCATCACCATTAGATTTTATTAGAAGTCAATTCATTGGTCAAATAACAGTAGTCTCCTAACACGGTGTGAGGGTGAGCAGAACGTCCTCCCTGACGGTTTCTGGACTACAGAAGTTGAACCTGTGGAGAAAAAACAACACAAAGTCACCTCCTCTTCCTGGCACACATCTGGAGTGTGACAGTGAGGACAACCTATGCCCCCAACCTCCCAGTCTGAGGGAAGGGCACACCCTGTGCTGGAGACCAGACAATGGCTGAGGGAAGACCTCTTCTACATAAAGGACTGAATTCTCCTTTCCAGTGTTATTTTCTGGTTGTGCAATAGCAGAGAGAGAAGTTGTCGATAGACACCCCAAAGAAAAAGAAAGACTCATTTGTCATGAGCAGTCACTGAACACTTAGCCCATTTCAACCAATGCAACTGAGGAACAGCAGAGTCACCATCATAAGATATCAACCCAGTGTATAAAATCTAATTTCTGGTGTTACGTTTGGTAACCATTATTTTAATTCAATATTTGAATTGAAATGACAAACTTTTCTCATTATGACTGAACTTTTATGAACCTTCTTTTCCTGTGTGCATCAAAGAAAGGAAAGGAAGGAAGGAATAAAGAAAGAAGAAAGAAGGAGAGAAAGAAAGAAAGAAAAAGAAAGAAAGAAGAAAGAAAGAAAGGGAAAGAAAGAGAGAAAGAAGAAAGAAGAAAGAAAGAAAGAAGAAAGAGAAAGAAAGAAAGGAAGGAAGTAGGGAAGGGAAGGGAAGGGAAGAAGGATGGAAGGAAGGAAAAGAAAGAAGGGAGGGAGGGAAGGAAGGAAGAAAGGAAGGAAGGAAAGGACGGAGGGAGGGAGGAAGAAGGAAGGAAGGGAGGGAGGGAAGGAGGGAGGGAGGGAAAAAATGAAAGAAGGAAAGAACAGGCTGAACAATACTTAGGATGCTTTGGAATATTTTTCTTTGATGAAATACCTTACCATATGTAAACTACCAGGCACAGAAAAAAGTGCTCAGAAAATGTTTTTTTCCCTTCACGCTCACTTCCTCAATGACTGGCAGCCTCGCAAATAGGAAATTAAAGGTTAAAACTGTTATCAATCAGGGACACAAAAAATGAAAGGCACCAATATTTATATATGATTAAAGGTGAACTGAATTTGTTTTGTAGTAGTTAAGAATTTTGTAGGTCAAACTTCCTGCATAGAAATTCAGAAATGGTACCTTAATTTAATTATCCATAAAATAAGGATGATAAAACCATCTACCTCATAGGATATATATTTTTGTTTTAACAGCTTTATTGAGCTTTAATTTACCTGGAATAAACTGTACATATTTAAATTGATACGTTTTCACACACACACAACACACATACACCTCTGAAGCCATCACCAACATCAAAGTTATAAACATATCTATCATCCCCCCAATTTTCTTTCTTCCTCTTTATAATTGCTTCTTCCCATTCCCTTCAATATTCACTCCTCCCAGGCAACCAGTGCTCTGCTGTCACTATAGAGTAGTTTGAATTGTCTGGAATTTTATATAAATGGAATCTAAGGTGCATGCACTCTTGTCTAGCTTTTCATTCAGCATAATTATCTCAAGATTCATCCATATTGCTGAGTGTACCATTAGGTCATTCCTTGTTACTGCTGAGTAATATTCCATTGTATGGACAGACCATAGTTTGTTTATCCATTCCTCTATTGGTAGACATTTGGATTGTTTCTACTTCTTGGCTGTTACAATAAAAGCTGCTATAGGCCAGGCACAGTGGCCCACGCATGTAATCCCAGCACTTTGGGACGTCAAGGCAGGTGGATCACCTGTGGTCACAGGTTCGAGATCAGCCTGGCCAACATGACGAAAACCCGTCTCAATTAAAAATACAAAAATTAGCTGGGCATGGTGGCGCATGCCTGTAATCCCAGCTACTGGGGAGGCCAAGGCAGGAGAATCGCTTGAACCCAGGAGATGGAGGTTGCAGTGAGCCAAGATCATGCCACTGCACTCCAGCCTGGGTGAGAGAGCAAGACTCTCTCTGAAAAAAAAAAATTGCTATAAATATTCATGTACAAATCTTTTGTATAATCATATGTGTTCTTGCCTCATGGGTAAATATCAAAGACCAAAATCGCTGACTCAGTGAGATGTATGTTTGGCTTTTTAAGAAACTGTTAAACTGCTTTCCAAAGTAGTTGTATCATTTTTATATTCCCATCAGCACTGTATGGTAGTCCTTCGCAAGAGCTGGTATCATCAATCTTAATTGTGACCATTTAAGTAGGTGGTATCTAATTCTGTTCTTAATTTACATTTTTCTAACGATTAACAGTGTATCATTTTCTGTTCTTTCACGTTGAGAAATCTATTTGTGTTTTTATATTTAAAGTGCATTTCAGGCTGGGCACAATGGTTCACGCCTGTAATCTCAGCACTGTGGAAGGTCGAGGTGGATGAATCACTTGAGGTCAGTTTGAGACAAGACTGACCAACATGGTGAAATCCCATCCCACCTATACTAAAAATACAAAAATTAACTGGGAGTGGTGCTGCTGCCTGTAATCCCAGCTACACAGGAGGCTGAGGCAGGATAATCACTTGAACCCAGGAGGCAGAGGTTGCAGTGAACCGAGATCGTGCCACTGCACTCCAGCCTGGGCGACAGAGCAAGACTCCATCTCAAAAAAAAAAAAAAAAAAGTGCATTTTATATAGCCAGAATACAATTGGATATTGAGTTTTTAAAAATACAGTGGGGTAATTGTCTTCTAATCGTGGTATTTAGACCATTTTTACTTTATACGATTATGTATATGGCTAGGTATGAGTCTATTGTCTTCTATTTGTTTTCCATTTGTCTACTATATTCTTTGTTCTCTTTTAGTTCTTTTGTTTGTTTGTTTGTTTGTTTTGAGACAGAGTCTCGCTTTGTCGCCCAGGCTGGAGCGCAGTGCCGCGATCTCGGCTCACTGCAAGCTCTGCCTCCCGGGTTCACGCCATTCTCCTGCCTCAGGCTCCCGAGTAGCTGGGACTACAGGCGCCCGCCACCACGCGGGCGTGGTGTATTTAGCGTTAGCCAGGATGGTCTCATCTCCTGACCTCGTGATCCACCCGCCTCGGCCTCCCAAAGTGCTGGGATTACAGGCGTGAGCCACCGCACTCGGCCGCTTTTAGCTCTTTTATACTCTATTTTGGATTATATTTTATTCCATTTTATCTCCTTGTTTGGTTTACTTGCTATCATCCTTTGTTTCATCATTTTAGTGTTTGTTTCATTATTTGTTTCATTATTTTAGAATTTATAGCGCATATTTTTAACTTATCACATTGACAATCATATACATATGAATTGGTATACTCAAGAGAGAGTATACCAATTCATAAATGGTATAAGAACCTTCCAATAGTATATTTTCAGTTCTCCCCTCCTGCCTTTTATGTCATTGTTATATTTTACTTATACATATATTATATACTCCCCAAAATACTGTCATTATTTTTTAGTCAATTTTTTCAAAGAGAATTCAGTAATAAGAATTAAAAATATTATGTATTTATCATGTATTTCCTATTTCTTGTGTTCTTAATTTCTTTTAGTGAATTCTTTTCTACCCTTCTGCCTGAAGGCCTTCCTTTGACATTTCTTTTAGTGTTAACCTGCTGGTGAGGAATTATTTCAGTTTTAAAAGTCTTATTTCATCTTTATCTTTGAAAGATATTTATGGGTATAAATTCCGGGTTAACAGTTTTTCCTTTCCATACTCAAAGATGTTGTTTTACTGTCTTCTGGCTTGCATTGTTCCTGATTGGAAATTTGCTGTAATTTTTTTTCTTTACTCTTGTAATGTATTGTTTTTCTCTGACTGCTTTCAATATTTTCTCTTTATAATTGGGTTTCAACATTTTATTATTTGTGTAAATTTAAGGGAACAAGTGAAGTTTTGTTAGATGGATATATTGTATAGTGGTAAAATCTAGGTTTTTAGTGTAATCACCTGAATAATGTACATTCTACCTGGTTTTGAGCATTTTGATTTTTATGCGTGTTGGGGCTGTTTTCTTCAGGTTTCTTGTGATTTTCTTTGATCTGTTGGTTTATAGTTTTCACCATGTTTGAAAATTTTCGAGGTATTATTTCTTCACATATATTTTTCTGTCCCTTCTTTGTTAGGGTCTTATTTCAAATAAATCAGCCTTATTATTATTGTCCCACAGATCACTGATGTTCTTTTAAAATTATTTTTAAGATTTCTTTCTCTGTGTATTTCATTTCAGAAAGTTTCTATTATGTATTCAAGGTCATTAACCTTGTCTTCTATAATGTCTAATCTACTGTTAATTACATTCTGTGCATTTTTTTGTTTGTGACATTGTATTTTTCATCTGTAGAAACTCAGTGTGGGTCTTTTTCTATATAGGTTGAACATCCTAAATCCAAAAATAAAAACCAAACATCGTATGTACTCACTGATATGTGGGAGCTAAGCTATGAGGATGCAAAGGCATAAGAATGATACAACGGACTTTGGGGACTTGGGAAGAAGAGTGGGAGGGGGGCGAGGGATAAAAGACAACATATATGGTGCAGTGTATACTGCTCAGGTAATGGGTGCACCAGGATCTCACAAATCACCACTAAGGAACTTACTCGTGTAACCAAATACCACCTGTACCCCAATAACTTACGGAAAAATAAAATATATTAAAAATAAATTAAAAAATCCAAAATGCTCTGAAATTTGAAAATTTTGATTGCCAACATGATACTCAAAGGAAATGCTTATTGGAACATTTCAGATTTTGGATTTTTTAAAAAAATTTTTGATGCTCAACTGGTACATATAATGGAACTATTCCTAAAGTTGAAAGAAATTCAAAATCTGAATCACTTCTGATCTCAAGCATTTTGGATGAGAAACACTTAATCTGTATATGCCATGCCTTTACCGACCTTTTAAGCAAATGGATACAGGTTTAAGAACTGTTTTAATTTTCTCCTCTGCTAATGTAACATCTATGTCAGTTTTGGTTTGGTGTCGATTGATTATTCTCCTCATTATAGGCTATATTTTTCTGCTTCTTTATATACCTGGGAATCTTTGAGTCAAAGTCAGATACTGTGGATTTTAGATTTTTAGGTGCTTGATAATTCTGGATCTTTATAAATATTCTTGACTTTTTTGTTCTGTAATGCAGTCAAGTTATTTGGAAACAGTTTCTTTACAGATCTTGGTCAATACAGGTAAATTATTTTCCACTATAAAGCAAGACCTTCTAAAATACTCTACCCTGTGTCCTTTGAATTACAAACTTTTCCAGACTGCTTGGTGGAAACAAGCACCATTCCCAGTCCTGCAAAAATAGGGGAACTATTTTCTCTAATCCATCAAATGGATATTTCAATGACCTCCAGCTGGTTTGTTCTCATACATGGGCCAATCAGTACCTTGATGAATATTCAGGGAGACTTTTCATAATCTCTGGGATTCTCCCTCGGCAACTGTCTCCTCTCTGGTATGCTGTCCTGTGAAATCTACTTCCCTGGATCTTCTGATTCTTAGCTCTGATTCTTTAACTTAAGGAGTCCACTGAACTCTGCCTGGGTTTCTCCTCCCTGTGACACATCCTGGAAATCTCTCGGAGCAGTAAGCTGGGGCAATTGCAATACTCCATCTTGTCCATTTTTGTCTCTCGGGGATCACTATCCCTTATTCCTCAATGTTCAGTGTCTGGAAAACTGTTTTTTCATATACTTTGTTTGAATTTTTGGTTATTTCAGTCAGGCCAGTAAATCTGGGCTCTGTTACTCCATCTTTGCCAGAAGCAAAGTCCCCTCATTTGGTTTTTATGAGGATGGAAGGATAGAATGACAGAGGCACAGTGCTTGCCTCAGAATTTGGCCTAATACTCAGAAATACTTGGTCTAGTATTGGTATTGTTATGATTATCATCAGATCACCTTTCCTTGTAGTTCACCATAGTAGTTCACCATCCTTTGGCTCCCACACACTCCAGTCCTGGTTGAAACCAAGGATTATCTCCTGGACCTTCATCTTCACTAAGAAGACCAGTGATTTGGAAAAGCCTATTTCTGTTCCTTGATATGTTCACTGTGTTCCCAGCAACTTAAACAGCAATTAGGTGAGCCCAGGAAGTTTGGAAGATGCACACAAGAAGCACTCACATAGCACAAAGCACAGCTGCCAAAGGAAACATTCCTCTCACCTTAGAATCATGAAGCTGGTTTCTCATTCTAACATTTAATTTGTATCAGCTAACACATATTTATCATGAATTGATCAAAGCTGTTTCCTAGAGTTCTACCCTTTTTCCTAAAGAAACAGAAGGCATTAGGAAGCAACTGTAACTAGGATGTAGGCGATCCCCTGCAGGAGGTTTCACTTAAATTAGACTTTTAGTGGGAATAGAACTATAAACACAGACTCGATATGTCACATCTCCTGGGATTTTCATTACTTACTGTGTTCCAACATTTGTCTCCACTATAATCTTGGATGCTCCCACTGTAGGTAAAGTTGGGTTGATCACATTGTTATACCAAATAAATTTAACCTTCTGCAAGTCCCCAACATCCACATCTGAGTCAAATTCATTGGAATGAGTACTATCCGGTTTGAGAGTGCCCCTAAGGATTTAAGAAGTTTACAAAAACATACATGAGCATACATATAAATATACACATATCTATTTGTGTGTATGTAAGTGTGTGTGTGTATATATATATATATATATATACATACACATATACATACACATTTATGTTTCTAAGACCAGCGTACAATGCATTTCTGGCTAAGGTGATTGGCAGTACATTTGCATTCTAACATATTAAACAAATTCAGACATGCATGCTAACTCAGTGGTAGTCCATTTGCCATGAATATCTCATATTAGTCACCTTTACTTTGATAAAACTTCAAACATGTATTAGTCACAATTCCCCCACAATTTAACAAATGATGAGAGTATTCCATTATCTTTTCACATGTGTTTTGTGGGCAGACTAATTAATTACAGATCATAAATCAGATGCCAGTTATCAAAGCAAACATGAATGGTTTTATCAGGAAATAGCATGAAAATATTTAGAAACCGAATTCTGAGGGGTACTAAGGCGTAAGGATGACATAATTGCTTCCTTTTCCCTTATACATTCAGTACTCTACTCCCATATAGGAATGAATAGACAAACTCTTACGTTGATGACATACATTATACATGTGCAGTATTTCAACATTAAGAAGCATTGGCTGGCCACCGTGGCTCATGCCTGTAATCCCAGCACGTTGGGAGGCCTAGGTGGGTAGGTCACCTGAGGTCAGGAGTTTGAGACCAGCCTGGCCAACATGGTGAAACCCCATCTCTATTAAAAATACAAAAATTAGCCAGGCGTGGTGGTGGGCACCTGTAATCCCAGCTACTAGGGAGGCTAAGGCAGGAGAATTGCTTGAACCCTAGAGGCAGAGGTTGTAGTGAGCCAAGATTGTACCACTACACTCCAGCCTGGGCGACAGAGCAAGACTCCAGCCCGGGTGTTAGAGCAAGACTCCGACTCAAAAAAAAAGCATAGAGCAATATTATTTTACTCACTTGAATATTTCATACTGCTTAGAGTTTCCTTTATTTCCAAACAAAGAGACTAGTATGTGTCCTGTAACCTTTTTTCCAGACAGTGTGACAGATACCTTATACCTCCAACCTGCAAGGGAGAAAAATTGCAAAATGTCAGTTTGGAGATAAAAGACACTAAAAACAAGTTAATTTGGATCCCACTACTGCTGAGTTTTGAATAATTTATTTATAATTGTGTGTGTGTGTGTGTGTGTGTGTAATTTTCTAATGAAATAGTGATAGCTATTCCTTTATATGTGTTTAGGGGACAGGCATTAGGCAGTAGGGGCTTTGCAGAATTTTTTCAAAGTTAAGATAGATTTTTTTTCAAGCCAAGGGACTAAGGAATACATTTAGTTTTCAATTTCCAACCTGACAATTTATCCTTGAAAGTTATAAGAACTTTATGTTAAAAGGTAGTTGTAAAATTGTGAACTGTGACATTTTTTCAGTTTAATTTATTTTCTTAGATCACCAAATTTTAGGGTACTGCTATCTTTTTGTCTAAATATCTACATTTATTTTCAAAATTCTATAATTCAACTTTTCATTGCCTTTGGGAATATATTAATTTATGAAAACCAAAAGAGCGTTTTCTTGGTGCTAGCCAATAGTTTGCCATTTAGAGACAGCCTGAGCAAATTGGGGAGGAGATAAAATTTGTCATTAGTATTTAAAAAAATCGGTAACCCCATTGACTCTCATCCAAATAGTTTTCTTCTCTATTATTCAGAAAAGAAACCCAGAACCTGTTCCCATTCCTACCACTCCTCCATCCTCTAATTCCCATCACCCATGGAGCCTACAATCCTAAACGTCTCTTAAATCTGTCAATGTCTTTCCATTCTCACAACCTCTGCCATCTCTCTCTCCTAGATTACTTTTCTGCTTTTACAAAAATCTCAGAATTTTGTTCAGTGAAACTTTTGACTGAATATAAAGAGGCTGGAGGGGAGAAAACCTTCTGAATTCAGCACCAGAATCAAACGTGAAGAAACTTATTTTTGCAGCATTAAGAGTCCAGGACCCAAACTCTGTTCTGCTACTCTAATTAGCTATAATTACCTTGAACATAGCATTGAGCATTTTTCCACATTGCAGAAGGGGTGTTTAAAGCTTTTGCATAGAAAAACAAGTATGCACATTTTCAGTGGACATAATAATAAAATATATAGCAATAAGAATATAAGATACAGAAAACAGAAACTTACGTGCAAAATTACTGGCATCACCAGTGTCTAGATAAAATTTCTGGCCCACATCATTTGTTTTCCCAGGATATCTATCAGCATAGTGACCCATCTGTGGGCAGCCTCCACTTGGACAAGGGAAGCACTTGTTCTAGTGAAAACAAACAAATGATGAATGAGGATGCCCTATCTTTTAATTGTGTACCATATTTCCTACATGTTGTCACCATTCAAATATTCTAAAGCCAGCTCTGTTCTGATGGTAAATGGGGACTTTAATAGTGTCTCAGCAGGAAAGATTAACAATGCATTTCATTATTCACAACAGTAAGTCACCAACTTCACTGTCAAACAACACAATACTATAAAAATCATACAACGAGCTGGGCATGGTGGCTCACACCTGTAATCCCAGCACTTTGGGAGGCTGAGGCAGGTGGATCACCTGAGGTCAGGAGTTCGAGACCAGCCTGACCAACATGGTGAAATCCCGTCTCTACTAAAAATGCAAAAATTAGTTGGGCATGGTGGCAGGTGACTGTAATCCTAGCTACTCTGGAGGCTGAGGCAGGAGAATCGCTTGAACCCAGGAGACAGAGGTTGCAGTGAGCTGAGGCTGCACTATTGCACTCAAGCCTTGGGCAAGAGAGCAAGACTCCATCTCAAAAAAAAAAAAAAAATCATACAATGAGAGAATATGTGTGTGTGTTTGTGTGTGTTTGTGTGTGTGTGTGTGTGTGTGTATCTATCTTCTATCTATTTTTTCTCTTTTGCCTAATTTGCTCCCAAGACATTCATCTACTTACAGCTAGAATTTATTTTAGAAAGATTGCATAAGTTTGCCGTGCATGATGGCTCACGCCTGTAATCCCAGCACTTTGGGAGGCCAAGATGGGCAGATCACGAGGTCAGGAGATTGAGACCATCCTGGCTAACATGGTGAAACCCCGTCTCTATTAAAAATACAAAAAATTAGACGGGTGTGGTGGCGGGCGCCTGTAGTCCCAGCTACTCAGGAGGCTGAAGCAGGAGAATGGCGTGAACCCAGGAGGCAGAGCTTGCAGTGAGCCAAGACAGTGCCACTGCACTCCAGCCTGGGCGACAGAGCGAGACTCCATCTCAAAAAAAAAGAAAAAGAAAAAGAAAGAAAGATTGCATAAGTAGAACAGAGGTTATAATCAGCTTCTGATAAACAAAATAGAATTTATTAGGAGAACAATAGGCTCAAAAGTCAGGCTTTTTTCAATTCTTTTTTTTTTTTTAAAGGTTTAAAAATGTTAGCCAGGATGGTCTCAATCCTGACTTCATGATCCACCTGCCTCAGCCTCCCAAAGTGCTGGGATTACAGGCATGAGCCACCGCACCCGGCATTTTTCAATTCTTTTAGCTCATGTTTAGCATATCAAGCCCTGAAGGATTCGGATCCCGGAATTTTCTCTATGTGAAGAGAAAATGCCCCAGCTAGCCTAAGGCTTACCGTGAGGCTGATACCTGGAGAAGACATATTCGTATAGGAAAATATCCCTTATTTCTGGACCAAGGACTTATGGGAAAAAGAGATGGAGAGGGAGGAACCAAGTTGGCAGGACAAGTGTCCCAATTCCCACTGTGAGGGGCAGGGCTACTCTACAGTGAAGGCAAGTGGTGGACTCCTGGCTCAATGGACCTTATTATGGGCTTATCACAGTCCCAGGGTTGGCATTCAACAAAATCCAGGTGTTGCCTAAGCCAGCCAGGAAAAAATGGCCAAAGCTCTCTGAGGGCATTGCTAGAGCCAGAAGAACAGACAAGCCCAAGACGTCATCTCTAAATACAGCAGTGCGCCCATCAATAAAACAGGCAAGGCTATTACCCAGAGTCGAAAGGAGCCCAAAGACTTTGCACCCATGGACTCCCAATTCATTTCCCCTGCTGAACACACATCGACCACCACCACCAGATCACCTGGCCCCAGCACTCACTTGGAGAGAAGCTTAGAAGGGAGTGCAAAGGTGAAGAAATCTGCAAGACTGAGACATTTTTTCTTATACAAGTGCTGAGTATCACTTAAAGGAACTGTTTATATTGTTGAATTAGACAAAGTTTTAACTGGATGAAACCTGAGGCTTTTGTGTTTGCTTCTTTATTTTTTTCCCCCATTACTTATTTTTGGGTATTGGGGAAGAAAATAAAAATAAAGTTAAAATAAATAAAGAGGAGGGATCTTCTGTCTCATTGCATATGGAAGCAGTAGTGCGAATAATATATGTACTCCCTCTCCCATAATAGCTAACATTAATTGAATGCTATTATATTTTTTGCTCTGGGCTAAGCAATTAACATATGTATTCTCATTAAGTCCTCTCACCAAATATGTTGAGTTTACCATCAGTATTTACATTTATACATGAAGAAACTTCTTGGAGAACTGTTTTGCCCAAAGATATTCAGCTATTTAATGGTGAAACCAAGATTTGCATCCTCTCTCTTAATCACTAAGGTATATATCCTGGGTAATTATGACTTCAGCTGGCACACTTGTTACTGGAAATTTTCTTATTAAATCCGTAGGTTTTAAATTTTGATTTCAAAAATTTATGGTGCAAAGCAAAGTCAATTTTATAAAAAAACCCAGACAATAGATATGTCATATTTGAGAACACATATAAAGAATTCAACCAAGAGGAAGCCACTACAGCACACATTTACCTATATAACAAACCTGCATGTTCTGCATTAGTATCCTGGAACTTAAAGGAAAATTAAATAAATAATTCAACCAAGATATCAAGAGAATACCAAACAAGATGAAAACTCAAAAAAAAAAAATCTTGGCCATTATGAAATTGCACAGAAACATCCACATGTCTATAATTATATATTAATAATTTGAAAGGTCAGCATTTAAGAAAATTTTTCCATGTTCATCAGCACCCTATAGATATTGCTCAGATTTCCATAGACTAATTATTTTTTGTTTGTTTAGGGTTATTTCTAAAACAAGTTTGAACATTTACCCAATGCATACAAAAGTAATACAAATGAAAGTAAACATAGTACATTTCCATTTACAAGCTCATTTCTTTAAAGTGCTCTAATTTATCACTATTTAAATATATATAATTAAAGGCATGTATAAGTTCGAAAGTATAAACATTCATTGAATGATGTCATGTATAGGAAAGCACACCAGTCATGAGAAGTGACAGTCACAAAATTCTTTATGCAGAAGGTGGAGTCTACTTACTGCAGTGAAGACGCTGTAAGAGGAACAGGGGAATCCAGCAAAGCCATCAGGGTTGACGATGCTATCAGTGTAATATTTGTAGCTTCTTAAGTGATTACAGGCTGCAAAGTCTCGAGTCCCTTCGAATCAGACACAATTACACATCAAGAACAGATTTTATTTTTCCAAGTTAACGTCATATTCAGAATATAGTGGTTGAATAGATTTCTCTAATTAGTGTGAGCTCATGCAGGACACAGAGCAAAGTCATTTGTAAAGTATATTTATGATCTGTGATGTAATCAGAAGTTGAGTACTGTTTAAGATTATAATAGATAATACTGTAATTAAATGAAAGGTTTAAAATACTGTAGAAGAAAAAGATTGGTTTAAATAAATAAAAGCTCATTCCCTGAATTAGGTGCTCGGAAGTTGACTGAAAATACGCTTTCTTTCCCAGTCTCCTCATGCCCACTTATCCCAGTGAAAACCTACATCTCATGGATACAGTTAAAAGTCTTTTGTTATATAAAATGTGAGACCTGTACAATTCCAAAGAATTTAGCAAGTTTAGCAAAACAAAACACAAGCTTTCCCCCAGGAAGATCTCTTTGTACACATAATAGTTCTACCTTCCCAGATTCCGTCTATGTCCACAATCTGAGAGAGAATGTTCTTTTTACATCCAGGCATTTCCACTCCTCCATTTGGAAAGAAATCTAGGTGGCCCACAACTTGGCTCATTCCAAACCCTGAAGAATCATAAAAATACATGAGGGTTTATGCTAATGTATATAGACTCAGACACTGTAACACCCTTTGGGGGATGGGTTGAGGAACTCACCCAAATTGGGGACTATGGGGGCACCATCCGTGTGAATTACATCCACAAATTTGGCATCGCTGGGGTCCAATCGGACTAATTCAGGTGTGCCCTGAAAGCAAGGTTCTGCTGGGTCCAATCCTAAAGTAAAGAGCATGTTTCATGAATTATGACAAGTCCTGAGTACAAGTATTAAGAGTAAAATATGAGTTGTGCATGGAAAGGGATGAACGAGTTCTTCCTTACCTGACCATTTGCTGAAGAGGAATCCACTTCTAGCTATTTGCTTTAAAGTGAATTTTCCCCAAACCAAACAATATGCCTTTCCTTATGGCTGCGTAGTCACTGGGAGAGTCTTAGTCACTAGCAGCAGTTACAACAAAAGAGGTAGACTCTGGGACACACTGGACTAAAAACCACTCAGGGTAAAAAGAGTCCCCATTAGACTGTGAACTCCCACAAGGGCAAGGACCTTGGCTTTCACAAACGTCACTGAGACCACAGGCATGCATTGCACAGCACCTGGCCGAGCAGGCTGTGGGAAAGAAAATCTTTCCCACAGTCTTTACAGACTGTGGAAAAGAAAATCTTGTGCAGATCTCCCCTTCAGCAAATGAACGGATAGGCAGTCCAGATTATCCCAAGTCCAAATACAGCCGACTTATCCCAAGGGTTAAAAAGAAAATCACCAAGTCAGAGACAAAAATGTTGAACACAGATGGAAGAGGAAAGTGGTCCTTCCTTGAAATAATCATCTCTCAGATCCAGGATAGTAGCGTCTTTCTTATAACCTTACAGAGGTTTTAGAACCTGGGTATCCAATATGTGAGCTCACTGGCTGAATGCAGCCAGCCTCAGGTTTGTAAAATACTATTTGTTATCTCATTAGCAGCACACAGAACTGGCAGCCCAGGGCAACCTGACCACCTTTTCCCTGACAACTCTGGGGTTATGTTTGAGGTTTAAGCACATTAGCAATTGGTAATGAAACAGAATATAATTAGTTATACAAATTTCAGCTCCTTGGGTTTAATTATATTTATTCTACTATTTATGAAATTTATTCTATTCATGAAACTTGTCCTTTGTGAATGTCGGTCAATGGGGAAATAGACATGAATAAAATCTCTAGATGTCCTTAATTCATATTTTAGTGACGTGCAATATAAATATGTTAAACAGGGTGCTGTAGACCAAAGATTGGTATCAATGAAGACTTTACAAAGCCCCAGAACATAGCGATTTCTGATCATGGGGCCCAATTCAGAAAACGTGAAAAGGTAAAATGTAGGGTTGCACCAAATTTCCGTCTTGTATTTCCTTTTAGACCACATACAGGCTGCATTTAGTCTGAGTTTGTAGCTTTCTTTCTTTCTTTTTTTTTTTAAGGAGATAGGCGTCTCGCTATGTTGCCCAGATTGGCCTCAAACTGCTGGGTTCAAGAGATCATCTTGCCTCAACCCCCCCTGGCATCTTTCACTGTTTTCACCAACCTGTGATGCGTCCAATGGTCCCACTGGTTCTCCTTCCAGCCTCCCCAGCAGCGTGGGCACCGAGGCTGTGGCCAATGACGTGCACGTTGGAAGGTGAGTAACTGAACGCCGACTGTCGGAAAGAAAACCTTTTCAGAATGTTTTCAAGTACAGTCATGAGTTGCTTAACAACAGGGATACGTTACAAGAAATGCATCATCAAGCGATTTCATTGTTGTGGGAACATCATAAAGTGTATTTACATAAACCTAGATGGCATAGCCTACTACCTACCTAGGCTGTGTGGTACAGCCTGTTGCTCCTAGGCTACAAATCTGTACAGCATGTTACTATTCTGTGTACTGTAGGCAACTGGAACACAATGTAACTAGTTGTGTATCAAAATATATCTAAACCTAAAAACATACAGCAAAAATATGGTATAAATGATTTTAGGCTGGCCTTGGTGGCTCACGCCTATAATCCCAGCACTTTGGGGGGCCAAGGTGGGCTGACCACCTGAGGTCAGGAGTTCAAGACCTGCCTGGCCAATATGGTGAAACCCCGTCTCTACAAAAATAAAAAAATTATCTGGGTGTGGTGGTGGGTGCCTATAATCCTGACTACTTGGGAGGCTAAGGTGGGAGAATCACTTGATCCTGGGAGACGGAGGTTGCAGTGAGCCAAGATCGCGCCATTGCACTCCAGCCTGGGCGACAGAGCAAGATTCTGTCTAAGAAAAAAAAAAAAAAATCGGAAGTGGTACATCTGTAGAGGGCATTTACCATGAATGGAGCTTGCAGGACTGGAAGTTGCTCTGGGTGAGTCACGGAGTAAGTGGTGAGTGAATGTAAAGGCCTAGGACGTTACTGCACACTGCTGAAGACTTTATATACTGTACATTACTCTACACTCAGTTCATTTAAAATATGTTTCTTTCTTTATGTAATTTTTATTTTATTTTATTTTATTTTTGAGACAGAGTCTCACTCTGTTGCCCAGGCTGGAGTGCAGTGGCGTGATCTCAGCTCACTGCAAGCTCCGCCTCCCGGGTTCACGCCATTCTCCTGCCTCAGCCTCCCAAGTAGCTGGGACTACAGGCGCCCGCCACCACGCCCTGCTAATTTTTTGTATTTTTAGTAGAGATGGGGTTTCACTGTGTTAGCCAGGATGGTCTCGATCTCCTGTCCTCATGATCCACCTGCCTCGGCCTCCCAAAGCGCTGGGATTACAGGAGTGAGCCACCATGCCGGGCCACAATTTATATTTTTTTTAAACTTTTAACTTTTTGTAATAACCTTTAGCTTAAAACACACTGTATCCCTGTATCAAATCATTTTACTTCTTTATATCTTGATTCTATAACCATTTTTATAATTTTTTTAACTTGTCAAAATTTTTTGTTAAAAACTAAGACACAAACACCTGCATTAGCCTAGGCCTATACAGGGTCAGGATCATCAATATCACTGTCTTCCACTTCCACATCTTGTTCCCTGGAAGGTTTTCAGGGGCAATAACATGCATGAAGCTGTCATCTCCTAT
The DNA here is from genome assembly GCF_028885655.2 of Pongo abelii. NCBI lineage: Eukaryota > Metazoa > Chordata > Mammalia > Primates > Hominidae > Pongo > Pongo abelii. Next base: position 123,597,900 of record NC_071993.2, on the reverse strand, counting down.
GATAACATGTCTTCTTCTGGAATACTTCCTGAAGGATCTGCCTGAGGCTGTTTTATTTTTTTTTAATAAGTTGAAGGAGTATACTTTAAAATAATGATAAAAAGTGTAGTAAATATGTAAACCAGTAATGTCATCATTTATTATCATTATCATGTATTACATACTGTACATAATTATATGCGGTAGACTTTTATATAACTGGGAGTGCAGTAGGTTTATACCAGCATGAGCACAAATCCATGAGTAATATGTTGTGCTATGGTATCATGATAGCTATAGGTCACAAGGCAATAGGAATTTTTTAGCTCCATTGTCATCTTATGGGACCTCCATCATTGACCTACACATCCTTGTGTGGTGCATGACTGTATTGCAGAATTCATGAGGGGTGCAGAGGAAGAACATTAAAAAATCTCAGTGTCAAGAAGATACACTGCCTTTCCAAAGCACTTGATTTCCATGTTTTTTAAAATAGTTATAATGAGAAACGGAAATGGGTTTAACTTTTAATCTGGTGGAAGTAGGGCTGTATTTTGTTGTTTTACTATGGAGAGAGAACCCTTAATGAACATGAAGAGTTGTTATCCAGAGATGATGAAGCAAGTATTTGGATTAAAAAGTAAAAATAAAAACAATTATTTAAACACATTCAAGCATAACATTTTCCATGGTTTTTGTTACCAAATGAGGTTAGCTTGTTATCACCGTGCTTCTCTTAAGAAAGCAAAACTAAAATCAAACAAAACTAGATTAATCTTAAGGTTGACATTGGTAATAACTAGTAAAATTAAAACAAATACTCATGGAATTTATTAAAAACAACCTACCAATTGCTTGAATAAGTTAAATTAAAAAAACTAGTTTATTAACATAATGGGTTATTGATGAAACCCAAAGCTAGATTTTTTTAAATTTTTCTTTGTAACCAAGGGAAACATCATATCTGAGTAGAGAAATGTCTTTATCTATGATTAAATCTATAGGCCTTTTTTTTTTTTGGAAAGATAATCTGGAAAATCATGTGTACAGGCTTTTATACAATCCAGGGGTAATTACCTGAAGAACTTCAACAAAATATGCCACTTCTGCTCCCACGACCCTGATGTTCTGCGAGGCTTGTGTGTATCCAGTTCGGGAGCCACCTTTCCAGTCCACACAGATACAGTTCACACTTTCCACCTTGAACAGATTCTGGTGGAAGGGGCACAATAAACAGATAAATAATTCAGGATCTTTATTAATTACTAGTTAATATATTGGAGGACTAGGATAAATTCCCTCCTTGACCGACACAATGTCATTTTAACCCTAATGCAATTGACAAAACTTCTAGTCTGTTATAGATATATAATCTCTGCTAAAGTTTAACATCATCTCCAAACTGGAATTTGACCATAGTGGGAACTGGATTCTTGGGATTTCTATTGTAGCAGATACAGAGACATTTAATTCAGGAAAAAAATGTATAAACTGTATAAAATGTGGTACAATGTGTTGTTTATTAGGTCATCCTAAATGCCATAAGACTACGTTGTCCCTTGATAGAATGCACCCAAGGACATTGTTTGCCTTGTCCACTGGTATAGCCTCAGTGTCCAGAACAGATTCTGATATACAGTAGATGCTCAGTAAATATTTAATGAATGAATGAAATACAATGTTAGGACCCCTTATATAAATACATTGAAGGTAAATAAGTTTTTCCACAATGGAAAGACTAATCAAATTTTTTGGATGAATGTGTTTTATTGTACATCACTAAAGAGGTATTAATATTTCACATGAAAACATTGCCTACCAGATATCTATGGAAAGCCTTGTTTGATGGCATTTAATTATGGCTTCATGGAGGTTAGTTCTGGAAGGAATTCTGTTGTCTGAGTGTGTTTATGTATAGCCTCTTTTTTTTTTTTTCAAAAAGAATTTGAGAATAGGCCAGGTGCGGTGGTCACGCCTGTAATTCCAGCACTTTGGGAGGCCGAGGCAGGTGGATCACGAGGTCAGGAGATTGAGACCATCCTGGCTAACGTGGTGAAACCTCGTCTCTACTAAAAGTACAAAAAATTAGCCGGACCCGTTGGTGGGAGCCTGTAGTCCCAGCTACTCGGGAGGCTGAGGCAGGAGAATGGCATGAACCCGGGAGGCGGAGCTTGCAGTGAGCCAAGATCGCGCCACTGCGCTATAGCCTGGGGGATAGAGCAAGACTCCATCTCAAAAAAAAAAAAAAAAAAAAAAAAAGAATTTGAGAATAATTGAACAGTCTTAGAAATCATCTCCAACTTTTCCATTTTCAAAAGGAAAAATCCAAAGCAGGGAAAAGATTTGCTAATCATAGTTAGCTAAGGAGAGAGTCAGGACTGGACTGTAGAACCTTTATCCTTCTAGTTTAAACCACTTGTTTCTGCATCTCAAAGCAATAGTTCTGTCAAAGCCGAATCAATGCAAAACAAAACAAAACAAAAACAAACCACAATTGCCTTTGGGATCTTAGAAATAAATTGCATAGCCATATCAAAGGAAGCTATATTCCTTTTGAACTGAGAATCACATTTTTTTCTTCGCTGTTGTATAAAAATCTATTACTACCCTCCCTCCAGTAATCATCAGCTTTAAATTATTTTGGAGGACAAGCTGTGGTTTTACTGCTTGTGTTTAAACTTGCGGAGTGTATGGATTCTAGGGTGCTCATCTGTCTTCAGGATCAACAGATAGGCTCTGGAGTTGACCCATTCTGCCCTTGGTTTGAGCCAGAGGCAGACCTGAAACTGTATGGGCTTAGGAGGACCTTTGTGTCTTTTTTTTTTTTTTTTTTTTTTTTTTTGAGACGGAATCTCACTCTGTCGTCCAGGCTGGAGTGCAGTGGCATGATCTTGGCTCACTGCAACCTCTGCCTCCCGGGTTCAGGTGATTCTCCTGACTCAGCCTCCTGAGTAGCTGGGATTACAGGTGTGCGCCACCATGCCTGGCTAATTTTTTTAATAGTTTTAGTAGAGACGGGGTTTCACCGTGTTAGCCAGGATGGTCTCGAACTCCTGACCTCGTGATCCGCCCGCCTCAGCCTCCCAAAGTGCTCGGATTACAGGTATGAGCCACCACACGCGGCCTGTGTCTTTCTTCTTGACACCTCTGAAGAAAGGACTACTCCCTTTGTGCCACAGCAGGTCAAAGAAATTTGATGAATACATGAATAAATACTTGAATAAATGAATCAACAGTAATGTTCCTCAAGCACTAGCAGTTACTAGGAAAATTTATTCTATTTGATTTTCTGTCTTTTCATTCTTCTTTATGACAGGGCATATAGCCAAAGGCAAATTAAAGAAAATAGGATCACTGCTGTTGAAATAACAGAAGCCAAAAATGAAAACCTACACAGTTTTCCAAGTTATTGCTACCAGAGGAGATCCAAGAGTAGCAAGTGAAAATCAAAGGAAAAGAATTCATTTAGGCAAAATGAGACCTCTTAGCACTTCACATAAAATTAAAAACTAATGAAAAAAACAGGGGCCTATAACCAGCTGGTGTGCATCAGCATGACAGCATCTGTTGCTATAACGTTGAAACACCTCCATATCAGTTATTAAATAACCACTGCCTGGATCCACCAAGTGTTTGCCAGCCTCACTGCTCTGACCATCCTAAACCCCCTCTTCCCACCAGCACCTCCTTGACCTCCCCTAGGAACTCCAGGCCCAGCAGGGGTCTGAATATCCTCCAAGACCTCCAAGCACTCTCCTCATTGGTCGGGGCCAGTGCCTTACCGTTTGTTAATTATCACTTTGGAAATGATCTTTCCTTGAGAGATGACCACATCTCACCTTGCACAGATCGGCCAGCCAGTTTTCTTCTCCCTTGTCTATGAATCCATGAATAATAAAGCGAGTTTTTCTATTTGTTTTGAAATTGGAGCCACTGATGCTTGATGAATCTGCGACAACTTCCTGTTTAGACAGAAAAGTGTTTCATGTCAGTTTCCTATAGTAGCCAATAGAACCATTTGTACATGGAGAGCGGTAGTAAGTAGAAGACTGCTAAGATTCAGGATCCTTGTGAATAATGATTCTTCCATAACAACCACAGTATTCACTATCATCATCATGTTGCCATTTCCCAGTCATCACAACAGGTTTGCCATTGTTCAACTTGGGATAATATGTCTGTTATTATCTTGGTGGTAATGATCTTTTCTTCATACAATGGAAGGCTTTGTGTGTGTGTGTGTGTGTTTATACGTCTTTATCTATATAGAGATACATATATAATAGGAGATTACATAAATATATAATATTGGGAATGTTTATATACTTTACATGTATAAATATAGCCCTACATTTACAATATTTATTAAATGTTATAGAGGAAGGACAAGAATAATATGAAGTTAATGAACCTTTTATAAACAATTTACATTAAGTAATACCTAAGCTCAGTGCCCTGAATATCTACAAAGATGCAAATTTCACAGCTGATTTTTTTCTCTTAAGAACTTGAATATTCAGTATCCTTATTACATAAAACAGGTGGAACTTGGTTCTTCTTCTTTTTTTTTTTTTTTTTTTTGAGATGGAGTCTCGCTCTGTCGCCCAGGCTGGAGTGCAGTGGCGTGATCTCGGCTCACTGCAAGCTCTGCTTCCCGGGTTCACGCCATTCTCCTGCTTTAGCCTCCCGAGTAGCTGGGACTACAGGCACCCGCCACCATGCCCTGCTAATTGTTTGTATTTTTAGTAGAGATGGGGTTTCACTGTGTTAGCCAGGATGGTCTCGATCTTCTGACCTCGTGAACCGCCTGCCTCGGCCTCCCAAAGAACTTAGTTCTAAACACAGTGATACGTCTTACTTGAAAGTTGTTTGGGTTCTCATTAGTATATAGGAGGAAGCGGGTGTTGACATCTTTTGGAGACCAAGGCAATATATGGAGGGGTCTTTCCACAATTCCTGACCATGGGGAGTCATCACTGAAGCAGCCGAGTCTTTCATAGCAAACTTCTTTTCCTGCAATCCCCCAGAAGGATATTAGTTTTACAAGCATGCTCTTTTTAATGATCTGTCTGCCAATATATGAGTTCAATTACACTGTGTGGTAGACTTTCCTCCTCTACTACTCTCAACACCCTCCTAGCCACACACTCACAAAACAACTTCAAAAGACAACACAACCATTCCAGACAGGCTGTTGTTCTTGTTCCTCAATTCTACCACATGGATCACTTCACTCCCCTTGTGTCTCTGCCCAGTCCCAACGTGGGACTCCTTTTAGCCTCTAAACTCAGATATCTTCCTTGGGCCATAGGTGCTCAAGAAAGGGACAGCCCTGTGTCCCTAAGCCTTAACTTCTTGTAGCCACTGTTTAGCTGTGGGCTTTGAAAGGAGAGCTTAAATTTTATGGAAAGGCCAAAACCATATATCCCCAACCTTCCTGTACTGCAGGTCATCTTCATTCCTGTGACGAAGAAGCTGTTCACAAACAACCAAACAAAAAATCCATGTTTTAACACAACTCTAGGCTTGAATGTCACTCCATAAAAAAAATAACCCAAAGAAGGGTTCTCTTTTCTAAGGAGGATAAATCTAGATTAACAGTAGGAGTAAGAGTAGTAGCTGTTGTGGGGGCTGCCTTTCTCAAAATCTTACCTTGTGCCAGGTGCTGGGCTTAATGGTTTACTAATCTGACCTAATTCTCACAATAATCCTAGGAGATGGGGAATCTGACTCTCCCCATTTTGCAGACAAAGATTCTGAAGCACAGAAGAGTTAAGAATTTTGCTCAGGGTAATGCAGTTGTAGGTGGTGGTGGAGCCCAGGTTCAAACTCTTAACTTGACTTAATATCAGGGTTGCTAGATTTAGCAAATCAAAATACAAGTAAATTTGAATTTCAGATAAATGATAATGTTTTAGTATAAATATGTCACATATTTGTTGTTTGTGGGAAATATTTGTTGTTTATCTGAAATTCAAATTTAACCGGGCATCTTAGATGTTTTCTGACAACCCTACTCCACGTACCTGTGCTCTTATGCATCTCCTGTGCTTTACTCCTTGAAGTAAAGCTTCATGTTATTACTGCGGCCTGAATTCAGCTGCCCTAGCCCTCTTGACAGTGTTGAAAAGTGAATCTCTTCCAGCTCAACATTTGTTTTTTTTTCTTACCTGCTACTGCTCCCAGCAGCAGTGAAAGAGTCCAAAGTGGCAGCATCTACACGAAATTAAAAACATGATTGAGTCTGGCTAAGTTTTTAAAAGCTCGGCAAGTTTTAGTTCATTTAGACCTCTGGGGGAAAATGGATAAATTCTGATCAATTAGGCCTGGAAAACATGTTCCCGACTCACCGTGGCAGTTCCGTCAGGTTCCACACACAACCAGATAGCAACAAAAGCTCCTTTTATAGGCGAAGCTTATCTTTTTGAAACCATGGATAAATGGCATGCAAAGAAAGGCCCAAGAATGTGTTTCTAATTTTAATCATAGATAAACTAAAGTTGACAGAGTAAAGTTTTCCATAGTAGTTGTGGGAAGATGAGAAAGGGGGTAGATATGTGATTATGTAAAGCTCAAAATCACATTAATTTCATTATAGTAAAGGTTCTATATAGTAAAGGTTCTAGTCTTTCTGTCCCTTTTTAAGTTTACAATTCTTTGTGCATGTCTGTGGGCATGTGTGAAACTAAATTGTTTTCACAGATTTGATAACAGCAGTCTTAAAAACAAATACTAACAGCCTACCAGCTCTTGCCATTTTTGTATAACCTTGCCTTACCCTCAAAAACAATGAAATAGAAGCAATCCTTCTAGAGAGTTCACACCTTCTGGAAAAGCATTTGATTTATTTTGATAGTCCATAGAACTGATTTATTTCTCAACAATATCATGGAGGAAAGAATAAACAAGCTAAGAAAAGGAATTGGGGGTACAGCCAAAAGCATAGAGGCAGAATCAGTGACCCCACTATCAGATGAAATGATGAATAAGCGGAAAAAATATGATTCAACTTGGAAGAAAATGGTTTAGAAAAAATAACCTGAAAGAGAATTGTTTGATGGAAAATAACTGGGATGTTTTCAGTTAATGATGGATTGCTTACAATAAATGTTAAAAAGAGTACAATGTGATAACATAATTTTAAGAGACCAGAGCCTTTTAGCCTGAAAGTGTCACAGCTATACACTGAGTTATTGCAATTGTCACATTCGTAGGTCAAAAGTCGTCAAAAATAATTCAGTCCCCTGGAAAAGTTTATAGGTATGGAGAAAAGCAACCGAATTATTATATACAAAGGAAGTTCAAGGAAGTTTGGCAAGGGAATTGTTAAAATAAAAACAGAAGGCACAAGGAAGGATCCATGGATGGACACCATGGCAAATTCCCACCTAATCTTTCAAATATCAGCCTTTCATCCTCTCCTCAGGCAGTCTTCCCCAGCCATGGTCAAGTTGGTTCCCTTGTTCCCTCTAAGGAAGGTTCTCTTCAGAACTTCTCTCACTCAAGACTGATCATTTGTATATTATAAATTCAGAGAAGGCTGGAATGCTCAGGGCCTTGTTGTCACATCCTAGCACCTAGCCCAGTGCTTGATACACAGCAGGCCTTCAACACATCTCTGATGGATGATTGAACAAATAAGGGAATGAATATGAAAAGCAAAGCAATTTATTTTGCATAATGGCAATAACAATTGTCTCCACAATCTCATAAGTAAAAAGCTGTTGAAACTTCTTTTATTCAAAACATGCGGAAAGAAAAAATCCAGAAGCTTCTAAGAACAGAAATCTTGCATCTCTCTAGTATTTAGCGATGGTAATGCTATATTGATCTCAGAGTCATATCCTATGAGAGTCATTGTTTACTCTGGTTTTACCATGAAGTCATTTACATTTTGCGTGAGTTACCAAGTAATTCACACAAAGTTTCTAAGTTGGCGTTTTAGATGGCACCAAATGTAATCCATAATTGGGGGGACATTTGTTTAATATAATCTAAACAATTAGGATCAATAGTCACCAAATTCTGAAATAGTAAAATCTGTGGGGATATTTTGTAAACTAAAATAAGCTCAAATTTTATAATATCTCAAGAAGATTCAACTTCTCAAATTTATAAAAGCTAAGAACGGAATGGTACATAATCAGCCATCTATTATATCTGCTCTGGATGAATAACTTCCTCTATACATAATCCTGCTGAACTCTTAAACTGGGTTGTGAAATGTTATAAACCACATTGTTTCATTCAGACGACAATGTACTATCTAGAAGCGTCTATTTACACAGTATGTGTGGCAAAGTTGCTAACATCTTTTTTTTTTGAGATGGAGTCTTGCTTTGTCCCCCAGGCTGGAGTGCAGTGGCGCGATCTCGGCTCACTGCAAGCTCCGCCTCCCGGGTTCACGCCATTCTCCTGCCTCAGCCTCCCGAGTAGCTGGGACTACAGGCACCCACCACCACCCCTGGCTAATTTTTTGTATTTTTAATAGAGATGAGGTTTCACCATGTTAGCCAGGGTGGTCTCGATCTCCTGACCTCATGATCCGTCTGCCTCGGCCTCCCAAAATGCTGGGATTACAGGCGTGAGGCACCGCACCCGGCCTTGCTAGCATCTTTCTACAGGGAATAGAACTAGACTCTATTCTCTGTCCTCCCTTGCAGGGAGATGGGGTCATGTAACCAATTTTCTGGCTAATGAGATGTGAGTGCATGGATGTGCACCCCTGTCAATCCTGTTCCTAAAAAACCCACACATGGGCTGGTCGTGGTGGCTCAGCCCTGTAATCCCAGCACTTTGGGAGGCCGAAGCGGGCGGATCACAAGGTCAGATCCAGACCATCCTGGCCAAGATGGTGAAACCCCATCTCTACTAAAAATCCGAACAAATTAGCCAGGCGTGTTCGCACACGCCTGTAGTCCCAGCTACTTGGGAGGCTGAGGCAGGAGAATCGCTTGAACCTGGGAGGCGGAGGTTGCAGTGAGCTGAGATCACGCCATTGCACTCCAGCCTGGCGACAGAGCAAGACTCCATCTCAAAAAACAAAAAACAAAAAACGAAAAAACCCACACATGGTCCTCCATGTGCCATGCCTTCTGTGGCTTGATGCAGACAGATACAAATCCTTAAAGGCCACGTGTTGAAGCTGGTAGAAACACAAGATGGAAGGAACCTGGGCTCCCTGCTTAATGGAACACTACAATCACAAACATCCATTTCAAATTGTACGTGAGCAATAAATGAACTACTATCTTAAGCCTTGAGATTTAAGGGTTATAACAATTAACATTATCTTAACCAATAGATTATTTATTATAGAATGTTTCTCTTACTTCCATGAACAGTCCATGTATCAAACATTAAATGCTGGGCTAAAAATTTCAACATGAGATTTGGATGGTACTTACGGATAACACTAATACTTGGACAGATTTTTTCTAATACTTGATTTTTTGAAAATCCCTTTCCTGCCACTTCCCATATCACAGAACATAAGTGCTCAAGTATTCACTTTATTGTGGTAAATTTTAAATTCTAATGGGCATTTTTCAGTTCAGTCCCTAGTGGTGACCATTGTTCTACAGACAGTCTGAGCCCATATGATACCCACAGTTTAGAGAAAATTCACCCAGTGTTGCTTGAGTCCCTAGACACAACTGATGTGAACTTGGAGCAGCTCAATGTTCTTGATACATAGGAGACCCTGCAACACCAGAGGCAGATTGGAGCTCCCATCAAAACCCTACTTTCTACCAGCCTCTGTCACTCCTCACATCTCAGGATTGCAGGCTTGACAAGAAGCTGTTCAAATGGTAATGAAGCATTGAGAGTCTTCACCCTACTACCTCATGGCATTGACAGACAAGATGGGATCTCACTGAGAATTAATTCCATGTGTCCTATTTACCAATGCATTATATAACATCAGTTCAACTTTGCCCCAGAAACCTTGCACATTTGAAAATAAAAATGCCAAACTTGGATGCTTCTAATCAAGTTGCAGCAGAGTTAAATATTGGTTTAAGTTTAGGCTCTGCTTCTGACAACCTTGTGATACTAAACTCCTGGTGAGGGAAAGAAAGGTTTCAGAACACCTGTGTGGCCAGATAACCAGCATGTTACCCAAAGGAGGTCTCATTTACTTAACCTTCAGGGAGCCTGGCCTGCTTCCCTTTATCTAGCTCAGCCTCTTTCCAAGATCATTGAAGGTAAGGAGGACATGCTCTCTGGAGCATCCCAAACTTCCCTGAGCAGAAAAATATTGTGAAGTTCTGGGGGTGGTTGATTGCTTCACACCTTCTAGAGCAACCATCCTGCCAAATGTGAGTGGGTCACACATTCACTATCCAGGCCTAAGGCGTGAACGTATAGTCAACCGTCTTCTGTTATGCATAAAGATGGTTTTCTTTGTGGCCCAGAATAACAAGCATACCTAAAATTTTATAGCATTCATTATTTAGGTTTTCATACTTTTTAAGTTTTTGCCTTTAATCTCCCACCAAACTTAAACGATTAGCTGTTTTCCTTATGAAGTCAGTGAGACATGAGTTTAATCAACCTGCCCAGGAACACACAGCTGGTAAGTAGCAGAGCTGTCAGGAGGGACAATTTCTTCTCACTATTTCCAAATGACTTGTTTGTGTCAATCCACGGAAGGCCATGTTCTCCCAGGCTGTGTCAGTCTAGCCTTAGACTAAAATATAGTCAGGAATGAATACCAGGGGGCATTAGTACATATATACAGGTGTGTAAGACTGGGTATTTGCTTTCCAAAACAAATTCATGCAAATATGCTTTGTATAGCCTATTTTCTTGTTTTATTTATAGTCTGCTTTCCAATACTAATGCAGTAAATGGTAATTTTATCAAACAGAAATACAACTTTTGTGATACTGAATATGGCAAATCATGTCTTTCCTGAGCCATCACAGTAGTCTAACTGCCTTCCTTGCCCGCAGACTGTTCCTCTTCTGTCTGTTCTCTATACACTGTTAGAAAGTCAGTTCTAAAATGAAGACTGGTCATTGTACTGTCTTTCTTAAAACCTCACTTCCCTTCCCCTCTCCTGTGCTTTCTAGATTAGCACTGCCCAATAGGAATATAAGCAAGCCACATTTAAAATGCAAAAAGAAACCAGTGAAAATAATGTTAACAATTTTTATAATTCAATACATACAAAATATTATCATATCAATATTAACATGTGGCATTAGCTGCATTTCAACTAATCAATGGTCATATGTGGCTAGTGGCTGCTGTAATGTATTGCACAATTCTAGATTAACTTTACTCTCTTTACATCACAAATACAGCTTTACAGATCTGGTTAGCTTCTCCATGGTTTCCAGTCAACCCTGTTGTATACCCACTTAGCCCATCTTCCACTCCTAATGAGCTTCTTTCAAAATATGCACTCTCAATGGGTTTGGAATGGGAAACAACTGCTGAAGAATGGAATAACAAACTTTTCCAGGTGTCAATGAACAAGAAGAGAGAGTAAATAGGAAGAGTTGCAAAATTCAACAGACCCAAAGATCACAGAATGAATATTGAGAGGTGTAATGAAAGTGGAAAAAGAGAGAGAAAGCACAAAAGTAAAAAAGAAAGAAAAAAATAAGACTAACAATAATTTGTACCAAATATATATATTTGTTCCACACCTAAGATGTCTGAGGAACCAAACAATATGAATTATACAAGCAGCCTCACAAAGGGGCAGGCTAAGCCAGAGGTGGTTGTACATGTGCATTTCACAACTACCCTTGCAAGGCAAGAAGCAAAGTCTCTTTCAAAAATTATAAGCTGAGGGATTTACACTTCTAGCCATGATGGGGCAACTGGTTTCAGACTTGCTCTTTTACCATAAATAATTAAAAGTCTGGAAAATATACATGAAGTTTCCCAAGATTGGACAATGAGCAATGCAAGACTATAATAAGTGAAAAAGGAAAACAAATGAGGTGAGATCACCAATTACTTCAGCTATATGTCTGGAGACATTTCCAGGACCCTAGCAGAGAGAGGGAGAATCCAAGAAGAGAAAGGTAGACTCATCAGGCTGAGAAGATGAAGATCAGATTTCAGTGAGGCCAAAGTATTTGGAATGGGCAGAGCAGAGTACTGAAGACGAGAAGCCACAAATATGAAAAGCTCCAGAAATTGGCACAGGAGTCCACCTGAGTCCTTGAATAATACTAACATGCTTACAAAGAATAAGATTCCATGAGACTGGTCAGATGACAACCATATGAGAAAGAACAATTTGCTGATGGAATTTGTAATCCAAACAACTCCTGGAGCTCACACTTGATGGAAGACATTTGGTCCAACAGAGTAAGAGATTTTATTGAATAACCAGAGCATTTAGTAGACATCCCCAAAAGGCCATGCTTTAGGAGAACTAAAATATCCCTAGAGTAAACGTTAATCTCAATCTGCCATAAGAAAGCATAAAAACAAACCTTCAAGCATCAATCTGATCTGCAAAAATGTAAAATTATTGGTATTCAGCATCTAATATCAAATTATTAGGCATACAAAGAAGCAGAAAAATATGACTCACTAGTCAATAGAAGGAGATCTAGAATTGATAGGGATTATAATATGAGCAGATGAGTACTTTAAAACAGCTATTATAAATAAGCTTAAGAGCTAAAGGAAAACATAGACATAATGAGAAGACAAATAGAAACTATTAGACAAGATTAGCATATTAAGAAATACAGAAGAGAAGATCAGAAAACTGAGACATGGCAATAGAAAAACCATTCACACTGAAGTTCAGGGAGGGAAAAAAGGGCTGAAAATCTGCAGAGTCTTCGTGATCTTTGGGGTAATAATAAGCAGTTTCACACACATCTAATTGCAGTCCTGGGCCAAGTGTTAAATAAAATTGGAGAAATCATGGCTGAAAATGTCCAATATTGATTTGTAAAAATGAAGCTATGTATCCAAGAAGTTGAACAATATCAAGTAGGACAAATCCAATGAAAACCAAACAAAGGCAAAAAATGGTAAAATTGTGAAACCCAATAATAGAGAAAAAAAAAAACTTAAAGGCAGACAGGGGGAGAAAGACACAGGGAAAACAAAGAAAGAATGACTGCAGACTTTTCAATGGAAACAGCAAGCCAAAAGACAATGGATTGGCTTACAGTAGTTCTCCTTTATTCATGGGGAGTATATTCTAAGACCCCCAGTGGATTCCTAGAGCTGTGAATAATACTGATCCTATATATACTATGTTTTTTCTATACATACATACCTATAATAAAGTTTATAAATTAGGCACAGTAAGAGAGTAACAACAATAACTAATAATAAAATAGAACAGTGTATGGCCATAAAATTGATGTACATGTGGTCTCTCTCACTTTCTTTCCATCCCTCCCTCTCTGTCTGTCTTAATAACTTATTATACTCTACTCACTCTTCTTGTGATGATATGAGATGATACAATGCCTATGTGTGGTGATAAAGTGAGGTGACTGACATAGGTATCACTATTCTTGTGATTGAGGGCCATTATTAAGTAAAATGAGGCTTAACTGAACAACAGCACTGGATACCACAACAGCTGATCTGATAACCAAGACAACTGACTACCAAGTGACTAATGCCTAGGTAGCATGTTCAGCCTGGAAATGCTGGACAAAGGGATGATTCATGTCCCAGGCAGGAGGGAGTAGGGCATTGTGAAATTTGATCATGCTACACAGAACAGCATGCAATTTAAAATACATGAATTGTTTATTTCTGGAATTTTCCAATTAACATTTTTGGACGATGGTTGACCACATGTAACTGAACCTGCAAAAAGAGAAACATGGATAAGAAGGGACTATTGTATTTAGTGTGCTGAAAGTCACAGACCTAAATGTGAAAGCCAAAACTAAAACCTTCTAGTAGAAAATAGAGGAGAAAAATATTTGCTACCTTAGAATAAGCAAAGATTTCTTAGACAACACATAAAAATCACTCTATAAAAAACAGATAAACTGGACTTTATGAAAATTTAAAACCCCACTCTTCATCCTTGTGCAGGGTCATGCTAATCTTCTCTGTATCATTCCAATTTTAGTATATGTGCTGTCTAAATGAGCACTAAAACCCTATTCTTCAAAAGATATTGTTAAGAACATGAAAAGGCAAGACACAGACTTGGAAGAAGTGTCTACAATACACTCCTAACAAAAAACTTGTATCCAGACTATAAAAAGAATTCTTACAAACATGATAGTAAAACAAACAACCTACAAAGATAGAAAAATATTTAATCAGGCTGGGTGCGGTGGCTCACTCCTATAATCCCAGCACTCTGGGAGGCCCAGGCGGGCAGATCACATGGTCAGGAGATTGAGACCATCCTGGCCAACATGGTGAAACCACATCTCTACTAAAAAATACAAAAATTAGCTGGGCATGGCGGCACGTGCCTGTAATCCCAGCTACTTGGGAGGCTGAAGCAGTAGAATTGCTTGAACCTGGGAGGCGAAGGTTGCAGTGAGTCAAGATCATGCCACTGCACTCCAGCCTGGTGACAGAGCTAGACTCCATCTAAAAAAAAAAAAGAAAGAAAGAAAGAAAGAAAAACGAAAAATATTTAATCAATAACTTCACAAAAAAGATGCATAGGTGGCTAACAAGCATGCAAAAATATGCTCAACACCTTTAGTCATTGGAGAAATGCACAACAGAATCACAAAGAAATATTACAGCCCAGTAAAATGGCAAATATCTGACAATTCCAAAGGTGTAGAACAATTGGAAATTTCATAAAGTGCATAAAGTGCTAGTGAGAGTATCAAATTGACAACTAGTTTGGAAAAGTTTGAAGTTTCCTATAAAGGTAAACGTCACTTACATAAAAACCAGCAATTCCACAACTAGGTATAAGCATATATCCACAAAAAGACTTCCATGAACATTCATAGCAGCTTTATTCATACTAGCCCAAGATGAAAGTAACCCAATGTTCATTAACTAAACTATGACAACATTAAATACAGCAGTCTGTTTTTATTAATGGTTTCTCTTTCTGCAGTTTCAGTTACCTGTAGCCAAACACAGTTTGAAAATATTAATTGGAAAATTCTAGAAATAAAATAAACACTTCATATGCTTTAGATTGCGTGCTCTTCTGTGTAGCATTATCAAATTTTGCACTGTTCTACTCCCTCCTGCCTGGGACATGAATCATCCGTTCGTTCAGCATTTCCAGGCTGGACATGCTACCTGTGTGTTAGTCACTTGGTAGTCAGTTGTCTGGGTTATCAGATCAACTGTTGGGGTATCCAGTGGTTTTGTTCAGGGAAGCCTTATATTACTTAACAATGGCCCTAAGTCACAAGAGTAGTGTCATAGTTGTTTGTGTCCATGTGAAAACCACATAATCATCCTGATAGATGCAGAAAATAGTTTGATAAAATTAAACATCCATTCATGTTAAAAACCCTCAACAAAATAGGTATTGAAGAAACATATCTCAAAATAATAAGAGCTATCTTTGACAAACCCATGGTCAACATCATACTGAATGGACAAAAGCTGGAACAATTCCCTTGAAAAGTGGAACAAGACAAGGATGCTCATTCTCACCACTCCTATTCAACATAGTTCTGGAAGTCCTAACCAGAACAATTAGGCAAGAGAAAGAAATAAAGGGTATTCAAATAATGAGAGGAAGTCAAACTATGCTTGTTTGCAGAGGATATTATTCAATACCTGGCAAACCCCATGGTCTCTGCCCAAAACCTCCTTGATCTGATAAACAACTTCAGCAAAGTTTCAGGATACAAAATCAATGTACAAAAATCAGTAGCATTCCTAACACCAATCACATTCAAGCTGAGAGCCAAATCAAGAATGCATTCCTATTCACAATAGCTGCAAAAAGAATAAGATACCTAGGAATATAGCTAACCAAAGACGTGAAAGACCTCTCCAATGAGAATTAGGAAGAATCAATATTGTTAAAATGGCCATATTACTCAAAGCAATTTACAGATTCAATGCTACTCCTATCAATATTATTCACATAATTAGAAAATTCATATGGAATCAAAAAGGAATCTGAATAACCAAGTAAGTCCTAAGCGAAAAGAACAAAGCTGGAGGCATTACATTACTTGACTTCAAACTATACTACAGGCTACAGTAACCAAAACAGCACAGTACTGGTACAAAAACAGACACATAGACCAATGGAATGGAATAGAGAGCTCAGAAATAATGCTACATGCCTACAACCATCTGATCTTAGACAAAATTGACAAAAACAAGCAGTGGGGAAAGGGCTCCCTATTCAGTAAATGGTACTAGGATAACTGGCTAGCCATATGCAAAAGACTGAAACTTAATCCCTTCTTTATACCATATACAAAAATTAACTCAAGATGGATTAAAGACTTAAATGCAAAACTATAAAAACCCTGGAAGACAGCTGAGAAAATGTCATTCTGGATGTAGGACATGGCAAAGACTTCATGATGAAGATGCCAAAAGTAATTGCAATGGAAGCAAAAATTTATAAATGGGACCTAATTAAGCTAAAGAGCTTCTGCACAGCAAAAGAAACTATCAACAGAATAAACAGTCACCCTACAGCATGGAAGAAAATATTTGCAAACTATGCATCCCACAAAGGTCTAATATCCAGAATCTATAAGGAACTTAAATTTACAAGCAAAAACCAAATAACACCATAAAAAGTGGGCAAAGAATATGAAATGACACTTTTCAAAAGAAGACATACATGTGGCCAACAAGCATAGGAAAAAATGCTCAACATCACTAATGATTAGAGAAATGCAAATCAAAACCACAGTGTGATGCCATCTCACACCAGCCATAATGGCTATTATCAAAAAGTCAAAACTATCAGACAGATATTGGCGAGATTGTGGAGAAAATGAAATACTTACACACTGCTGGTGAAATGTAAATTATTCCAGCCATTGTGGAAAGAAGTTTGGCAATTTCTCAAAGAACTTAAAACAGAATTACCATTCGACCCAACAATCCCATTCTTGGGTATATACCCAAATGAATATAAATCATTCCACCATAGAGACACATACATATGTATGTTCATCGCAGCACTATTCACAATAGCAAAGACATGGAATCAACCTAAATGCCCATCAATGGTAGACTGGATTAAAAAAAATGGTACATATACACAATATAATACTATGCAGCCGTAAAAAAGAATGACATCATGTCCTTTGCAGCAACATGGATGCAGCTGGAGGCCACTAACCTAAGCAAACTAACAAAGAAACAGAAAACCAAATACTACTTATAAGTGGGAGCTAAATTTTGAGTACATATGGACACACAGAAGGGAACAACAGATACTGGTGCCTATTTGAGGGTGGAGGGTAGAAGGAGGGTGAGGATGGAAAAACTATGTATCTGTTACTATGCTTACTTCCTGGGTGATGAAATAATCTGCACACCAAACCCCTGCAACACTGTTTACCTGTATATTAATAACAAACCTGCACATGTACCCCTGAACCTAAAATAAAAGTTTTAAAGTAAACAAATAAGAAGTAAAAAATAGCAACCATAAAAAGGAAAGAAAGTATGTCCTTTGCAGCAACATGGATCAGCTGGAGGCCATTATCCTAAGTGAATTAACACAGGAACAGAAAACTGAATACCACATGTTCTCATTTATAACTGGGAGCTAAACCTCAGTGACTTGTAGACATAAAGATGGCAAAAATAGACACTGGGGACTATTAGACAGGGGAATGGTGGAGGGCAAGGGTTGGAAAACTGACTGTTGGGTATCATGCTTAGTACCTGGGTGACGGCATCACTCATACTCAAACCTCAGCATCATGCAATATAACCAGGAAATAAACCTGCACATGTATCCCTGAATCTAAAATAAAAGTTGAAAAAAATTATGCAATATTCATACAGTGGGATACTACTCAGTTATATAAAGAAATGAACTATGAGTACATGTAGCATCATGGACAAATCTCAGAGATATTAAACTAAATGAAAGAAACCCAACAAAAAGAGCATATAACTATATTATTAGGCTTCCATGAAGTTCTAAAACAGGCAAAACTATGTTAACTACAAAGAACAGATCAGTGTCTGTCTAGGGTTGAGGGTGAATTAGGGGATTATTTACAGGGCGCCTGTAATCCCAGCTACTCGGGAGGCTGAGGCAGGAGAATCTCTTTAACCTGGGAGGCGAAGGTTGCAGTGAGCCAAGATCGCGCCACTGCACTCCAGCCCGGGCGACAGAGTGAGACTCCGCCTCAAAAAAAAAAAAAAAAAGTGCCGGGCGCAGTGGCTCACGTCTGTAATCCCAGCACTTTGGGAGGCCGAGGAGGGTGGATCACGAGGTCAGGAGATCGAGACCATCCTGGCTAACACGGTGAAACCCCATCTCTACTAAAAATACAAAAAATACAAAAAAAAAAAAAAAAATTAGCTGGGCGTGATGGCGGGCGCCTGTAGTCCCAGCTACTTGGGAGGCTGAGGCAGGAGAATGGCGTGAACCTGGGAGGCGGAGCTTGCAGTGAGCCAAGATCGCGCCACTGCACTCCAGCCTGGGTGACAGGGCGAGACTCTGTCTCAAAAAAAAAAAAAAAAAAAATGACTGATAGGATTTGGATGGGAGTTGGGTAAATGCAGATGAGTTAAGGATGGCCCTCAAATTTTGGCTTGAGCAATGGGAAAGCTGGAATTGCATTAACTGAGATGGGGAAGGCTGCATGTCAGTGGAGTAGGTTTGGCGTGGAGATCCGGAGTCCAGTTTTGGGCATGGTTAAAATTAAATGTCTTCTTAGAGTCTAAGTGGAGATGGAGAGGTGGCAGTTATTCTGTAGTTCAGAAGAGAGGTCCACATAAGAAATATCAACTTGGGTTTTACATAAAGCCATTAGTCTAGATGAAATCTCTTAGAAAGATGTTTCTAAGTACTAAATACTAAGTCCTGAGGCTCTGCAATGTTACAAGCACAGGGAAATTAAGGATTTGAAAAACAGCATCCAGTGAGGACAGAGGAGAACCAAGAAAAAGTGGTGTCCTAGAGACAGAGAAAAGAAAATGTTTCAAGGAGGTGAGACAATCAAAAGACTCAGAGGTAAGAAAGGAGTTTACCATAAGAATGGGGAACATGAGTGAAAACAGTGATTTGGGTAGGCAGAGGCTGATTAAGAGAGATTTCTATTGAATTTACCATTTTCACTATGTCTTTCAACATTCAATCAGGAACATGAAGCATTTAGTTGATCATCAGCTGGTCTCTGAGATTTAGAATTCTTTGCCACCTTTTATATCTTAACAGCCACGTTCTTCCCTGATGCAAACACAGTTGGGGTTCTATCCCTGCGGATCCCAAGGCCTTGTTTTCAGTCTGTGATATGGCTCACAAAGCAATGTTTAATTGTGAAAATTCAATGATCAAGTAGACAAATGATCAAGTAGACAAAATCAAGTAGACAAAAAAGAGTGTAAAGCACTCTTCCTTGTACCTTGTGTGCCAGGAACCAATTCCAAATCTGCACATGAGTGGGGCCATCCGATTGCAATGTGAGACATCTCTCCAGCACACTCTGGGTAGTAATTTTAAACAATATGCCAATGATACTATGTAACGTCTAAGGTGGTCATCTGATAAGGGAATTTGTCTGATAACTCATTCTTTGTTTTCACTCCCAATATCGTATCATTAACATTGTGTCTGGTTTTATAGCTTCCGTGTGACAGCATGATTTGCAAGTTTCCACTACAAGAAATGTTAAGTTTGAATAATGCCTGTGTACTCTTGGATTGATTTTCACTGTTAGCCACAAAATTAATCAATTTTACTGAGCTTGGGACCCTTCCAAACCTTGCCCTGTGTGTCTCTTCATTTAGCTGTTTCATTTGTATCCTTTAAATTATCCCTTGTAATCAGTGGGTAAACTAGAAAAAAAAATAATTCATTTCTTCTTGCAAAGCATTATTTGTTGCTTGTTCTAGAAAAAAAGGTGACTAAATTTATCTGTACAGTCTCTAGTATTATTCAAAATATTATGAAAACAGCAACATCATCAACTCCACTTAGGATAAATATTCATGACAAAAGCAAGGCAGACTGGGAGTAGAGGGCAGGACACTACAAGACAAATGAATATGGATCTAGTGTCAGCCAAGTTTAGCTCATCATTGCTGTGTACCCCGTTAGCACCATCCCATTTTCCGCTTGTTTCAAGACATAGAGATTCATATGGGGGATTCTCCTTTGAGTCTTGTCCACTATTTAGGTTATGAACTTATTGTTCACTATTTAGGTTTATGAGCTACGGTATTTTTGTTACTGTTTTTATCACTGTTTTTTCACTGAACCACTTGAAGCCATTGATTCTATTTTTTTTTTTTTTTTTTTTTTGAGATGGAGTCTTGCTCTGTCACCCAGGCTGGAGTGCAATGGTGCGATCTCAGCTCTCTGCAAGCTCCGCCTCCCAGGTTCAAGCAATTCTCCTGCCTCAGCCTCCCGAGTAGCTGGGACTACAGGTGCCTACCACCACACCTGGCTAATTTTTTGTATTTTTAGTAGAGACAGAGTTTCACTGTGT
Source organism: Pongo abelii (assembly GCF_028885655.2). Taxonomy (NCBI): domain Eukaryota; kingdom Metazoa; phylum Chordata; class Mammalia; order Primates; family Hominidae; genus Pongo; species Pongo abelii. The sequence continues at coordinate 123,577,330 of NC_071993.2, read as the reverse complement.
TAGCCAGGATGGTCTCGATCTCCTGACCTCGTGATCCATCCGCCTTGGCCTCCCATAGTACTGGGATTACAGGCGTGAGCCACTGTGCCCGGCCTATCCTTTTTTTAAATACCTCAAAATGAGAATATAACTCAGAATAGGTATAATATAAAATAGAAATTTGACAAATGCGAATGAGCCAGTACACAAGGGTTGTGAAAATACATTGGCCCATGAGAACTGTTCTCAGGTGAGGAAATGGTGCTGAGGCAAACTGTCAAGGGCCTCTGCACCATGTATGGCCACAATTATTAAGAAGTGAAAAGGATTTCTGTGAAAATCATAAGAAATTTCACAACTCAGATCTGTCAAATGTAGTTCAACAAAATGGTTTCATCACATTCTCTACTAAAACTAGCAAGCCACCTAGATTGATTCCAAAAATGCTGTAATTGCCTACCTCTCTCTCTATCCATGTCATTTGCAGTATGGCTTTTTAGCTACCTTCATCAATAAGTAGAATTTATCCTTGAATTTGAACCTGCCTGGTAACCTCCTTGTCCAGTAGAACGTGGTGAAAGTGACACTTTGCTTCTGAGCCAGGGCCTCAAGAGGTCATTCTTACTTATATTCATTTTCTTGGACCCCTGGGAGTCCAAGTTCAAAAGCACAGGCTAGCATGCTGAAGGATGAGAGATCACGTGGAGGAAAGCCGATGCACACAAGGCTGCCCTAAACCATCCAGCCCTCTGCCAACCAGCCACAAACATACGAGTGAGACCAAGCAAGATCAGCCAACCCTGGCCCAGATCAGCCAAACAGTCTTGTTGACTCATAGAACAATAATAAATGATTATTTTTCAAGTCACTGAGTTTTTGGGGTGGCTTGCTATGCAGTGTTAGCCAACTGATTCATCATCTGTCTTCTGTTTGATTGACCACACTTTAAGAAACATCAAAGAGGCAGAAAACTTCATGAGTGTAGGGATCATGTCTATATTTTCAACTTCTAGCTCTCCAATATCTAAATTGGGGTTTGGCACATTGTCAACACTCTCTAAGCACTTACTGAATTAATGAATTTGTCAACTCCTTACCATCATCTCTACCACCATTTTACATCATGTATTCTGAACATTATCAGCATCCTTTCAAACTGACATAAAGCTCATCTCTTAAGGGAGGAAAAAAGTTTGAGTTAGGACTCCAAAAACAGTATTTTCAAAAAAAGTACCAAGTTCAGAAATACGTAAATTATTTGAGTAAACCATTCATTTGAAACAATTAAACCAATTTGTAAATGACTTCATTATGATAAAAGTGGATATCTTTCTTAACAAAAGGATTTTTAACTGATATATTAAAAAAATAATTTACACTCCTTTGTCTTATCTTATTAAATGAGAAAATTTGCACATAACCCTATTTCTTTATTGTTTTTTATTATTCATTTTTCATCATTATCATGAATGTTTAGAAAATTTCATGAGGTCCTCATAATTATAATTGTAAACATTTACTAAGCATTCACATGTGTTATTGTGCTATTCTCTGCAGAGAAATGCAGTGCTTTAAAAAAAGCCACCTGCAATCTTGATTCCCTTTTTCCATGTAGCATGACATATTCACAGATTCTTCAGCTTAGGATGCAGACATCTGGGCAGAGGGAACTGTAATCTGCTGACCACTGCCTTTAAGTACTGAAGGGGGAATCAGGCCTCTCTGTGTAGGTGTTGGGAAGTTTCTTTTTGAGGCTATTAGGATTTTATTAGCTATTATGACTTTTTGAGTCCATTATAACTGATTTCTTTGAAAAGGTAGGGTTTGTCTTGCTCACACATAGCTTTACACAGAGTATCCAATAAGGCATTTGCAAAAACAAGACGCACATCAATCAATAGCTGCAAATCCGGGGAACTTCTGTAAAGTTTGGATTCCTGGGATGCACTCTTATCTACTAAATCAGACTCTTCGGGGGTGGTACTGAGGAATTTGTATTTTTCAGAACCTCCCCTGGTGACTCACGGCACACACGCTTGGGAGGGGAACACTGATACAACGTATTGGGTTTGGGATGTTGACTGAAATGTTATTTCCCCTGGGCAGGATGCCCATGGAGCTGCAGAGTTGCTGCTCAGGGATTCCACAGAGCAATGCTGCACTGCATTTTCTCCAGTGGACGCTTCACCTTGCCCACACAGACATCTCAATGTGTTCAGTGAAACTGCTGTGTATTTCAAAATCTGTTTCAAAAAGAAAAGCGTAGAACCTCACCAAACCAAACTTGAATATAAAGACATTCCTTTTTGTATAATCTAGTGTTGTGGTCTTTCTGCTTCTTAGCTCAGCTAGGTCCAAGTTTTTGTCTTGCAACCAGGAGGAATTAGGCATGCAGACACCAGAGAGTGAGTGGAATAGAATTTATTAAGCAAAAGGAAAGCTCCCAGCCAAGAAGGGACTCAGGTTGGGGAGTTGCCCTACCCAACGGCAGGAAAGTCCCCGGTGTGGCTGGGTCTGGGGCCTTTTATGGACTCAGAATTGGGAGTGAATGCTGCTAGGTTTGTGAGTATGCAAAAAAGGTTAAGGTGAAGACACCACTCAAAGGTGGGCATGACAGTGTAGAAAACCAATTAGGAAAGGGTAGGTATGTGTAAAATAGATGAAGGGTGGGGATCAATCAGAGGAGAATGCACCAAACAGGAAGACAAGTTCTCAATCCAGTCCGAGGATTTAGTTTGTATCTTGGCTTTCAGGCTGTAAACTGTCTTCAGCTTGGAGGTGGGATTTCACCAGGGACCCGCCCCTATCTTCCTAGGCATTTGGCTGCCTCCTGCCATTCTCACTAGTAGTTTAATAACCCAAATCTTAAACTACTACAGGCGTGGTGGCTCAAGCCTGTAATCCCAGCACTTTGGGAGGCCGAGGCGGGCGGATCACAAGGTCAGCAGATCGAGACCATCCTAGCTAACACGGTGAAACCCCATCTCTACTAAAAATGCAAAAAATTAGCCGGGCGCTGTGGTGGGCACCTATAGTCCCAGCTACTTGAGAGGCTGAGGCAGGTGAATGGCGTGAACCCGGGAGGTGGAGCTTGCAGTGAGCCGAGATCGCACCACTGCACTCCAGCCTGGGCGACAGAGCGAGACTCCATCTCAAAAAAAAAAAAAAATCCTGCTGTGCTATCCAAGCCAATGATACCGACAGACGTATTTTTATCCATAAACATGATACTACAGAGGACAGCTTTCATCATGGCACAGAACTTAATCATTTGAGAAAGTATACAGGAACTTAGGAACAAAATGACAGGTATCTCCAGCGTTTGATAGCTGACCTGACTCACTTCACAGGCCTCAGCCACAGGCCCATCTGGGCAACCACGCCTGGTGTGGGAAGTTCTTGTTCTAATGAAAATAAATAAATCTTGGGGTCTTACGTTTTCAGGAATTGGAACGGTCTCAAGTCATCGCTATTTGGGAGGTAAAAAGTGATCTTAATAACGTTTTAAAAACATCATCTCTTGAAAGACCATTTTCTTGGCAAAACACATATAGAATGAATAGCTTTCCAGCAAATATTGCCCTTTATAACAGGGGCACATGAGTTTAGTGCCTAATTTGAGACACAGGAAAGTTCCCTGCCTTCCTTCCCCCAATGACCAGGCAGTCTGCACCCAAGCCCATGTACACCCCCATCCCACCCCTAACCCAGTCCTAACCTGGAAATACTCTGCAGGTCTCCAGTCCAAAATCCCTTCAGGCAGCGATGACAACAGGTAGAAAAAATTAGACTTTGTCTTTCCTTGATTTACTGGCTCTGATTTTTACCAGGTCAGTATAGGAAATGGCAGGTGTGTTCTGTATCCAAAAGCTTGGGACATAATTCTGCCCCTCTTGATCTTATCATTTTGCCCAGATGCCTCCCAAATTCCTTCCTACACTTATGTCCCAGTAAAAAGCAGGCTAGACAGCCACTTTTTCTGCCTCTAATTGCTACTTACTCGATTGTATGTAGTTTTTCTCATTACACTATCATTTTTATAACATGAGGTCCCATGGCCAGGTAACCTTGTATGACACAGAGGCCATTTTGGATGGACCGTCTGTTGCATTTGCTCAAATTCCAACTATGTTCTTAGTTCCCTTCACCCCTGTGGTCTATGGCAGAGATTGGTAAATTTTTTTCTCTAATGGGCCAGAGAGTCTCTGTAGCTACTACCCTACCTGGCTGCTGTGACATGAAAATAGCCATGGACAATATATAAACAAAAAAGTGTACTGTGTGTCAATAAAACTTATTTATGAGCACTGAAGTTCTAATTTCAGATAATTTTCGTATTTCACAAAGATTTTTTTTTCAATGTTTAAAAAATGTAAAAACCATTCTTAGCTTGCAGGCTTAAGGTGGCAGGCTTAAGGTGCAGACCCCTGACCTAAAGAATGCAAAACCTTCTACAGTTTTGTGGTGATGTATGTGGGATTAGAAATCAAATTTCCTTGGTGTGAATCCCAGCTCCACTACATGCTAATGTGTTCTCAAACTTGTTGCTTAAGCTCCTTGTATCTCAGTTTCTTCATCTATAAAAGATGAATGTTATAGAAGCTACCTCACTGGGTTCCTGTAAAGAATAAATGAGACAGGAAAAGCATACAGAATAAGGCATGGCACATTGCAGGTACATAATAAATATTATCATTATTGTTATCACGATTAATTTTTCCTGTTTTGTATTCCTATAAGGTCTTGCAGAATTTACTAACAATCTATTTTATTTCTTTGAGTCAAGCTCAATACTCCCCTCTTCTAAGTGAATAGACCTCACCTCTGATTAATACCACACACTTAACGTATAACTTGATATTTTCATTGTGAAATGATCTATATCACCAAGTCTGAGTTTAATAAATATATATTTAAAAAAATCTCTTATAAGAAATAACTGATAAGTAATTAACATCGCATAATGAAAATTACAACACATGAAAATGAAACCAATTACATTTTTTTGTCATTTGGTGACTATAACTTTGTCTAGAGTATGAAACATGTAGATGAAAAGTAAATATTTCAGATGAGCCAGTAACTTGAATAACCGAGGTTAAATTAAATTTAAAGTTAAATTAAATTTTCTCTAAAATATCCTTTCCTGGATAAGCAGTATGTAAAATAGTTCTTAAATGCATAACGTGCAGAAAATTGTATGAGTCATAAAAATTACTGAAAATAATATCCTGTTTCTTTATGGGTGATACTATTCCCTAGTCACTGCCATGTCAAGATACTTTCCCTTCTGAAACTTTACAGGAAGGGCAAGGATATCCTGCAAAGATATCTGTGTTGAGAATATTACTGGAAAAATCATTTAGCTGTTGACACACTATAAATTCTCTTATAAAATCAGACTTGATTACACATTAATGACCATTATTTTTCTAGTTAGTATCCTGTTCAGGATATAACGAGATAGGCATTATTGCAACTGGATCAGAATCACACTGAGACATTACAGCCTTAGGACTCATTTTGTAGTTCCCAAGAGCTGTTTCAAATAGGTCATAGATAAAAGTGCGAAACAAACTTAGAGAAAAAGATTGATTCATTTAGATGAGTCTTACTCATTAATGGGTAGTCTAGATTAGCTCAATGAAATGTTAATAATAAACATGCTTTCTCCAACAGTTTTCTTCATTCACCCTGGCAGAATACTCACAGAACACTGGCAGTCTTTGGAACAATGTTTGAAGTCCTCATACATTAAATAAAATAAGAACTAGACAATATTTAGCAAGTTTGGCAAAACAACATTTTCCTGGAAAAAAATCTTTCTACACACAAAATGGTTTTATGGTCCCAGACTCATTCTCTATTTACAGAATAGAAGAGAGAATTCTTTTTGCATATGATATTTCTTTTCCTTTACTTGGAAGAAATATAGATTCTTGCTATTCAAAGTGAGGTCTGCAGACCAGCAACCTTGGCAGAACCCGAGAGCTAGCTAGTTACAAATGCAAAAGCCACTTGTTCCTGCTGAATGGGAATCTGTATTTTAACAGGATCTCCATAGGGCTTTGTGAGCACATTGAAGTTTGAGAGATGCTGATCTGGATGGCCCCAATTTGACTTATCCCCAAACCTAATATACTTGAAAAGGGGCCGGGCGCGGTGGCTCACGCCTGTAATCCCAGCACTTTGGGAGGCTGAGGCAGGCAGATCACCTGAGGTCAGCAGTTCAACACCAGTGTGGGCAACATGGCAAAACCTCGTCTCTACTGAAAAATACAAAAATTAGCTGGGCGTGGTGGCAGGCTCCTATAATCCCAGCTACTGAGGAAGCTGAGGAAGGGAGAATTGCTTGAACCTCGGAGGTACAGGTTGCAGTGAACCAACGTAGTGCCACTGTGATCCAGCCAGCCTGGGTGACAGAGCAAGACTCCATCTCAAAAAAAAAAAAAAAAGGAGGAGAAGGGGAAGTTAATAAAATTGCCATCTGAGCAATAATAGCTGATCACCCTTGGAAACTGGGGTCCAGGAGCTCCTCTATTTGGGTGTTATGGTACCACCCTCTACATAGTTTGCATCTACAGATATAGCATCAGCGGCATCTTCAGGCTTCTTCAAGCTGGGCAGATCCAATTCTAAAGAAATATTTACACTGCTGGGAAAGCAACCATCATGAGAACTGCCTGCCCCTCTCTGGGATTGCTCCATCAGAGCCCTGGGCGTGGAACATTCCTCTATATGGAAGCTGGGTGCTGAGCTGTTGCTTGTTCTCTGATGCTTTTTCCTAATTAGGAGAAAACTCGCCCCTGTTCTGGGTACACAGTGAGCTTCCTTGTATTGCTCAAGTGTGTGCTACGTGGCCAGCCTCACCAGTGTATCTTCCACCACCACACCACCCAAGGGAATGTGGGTGTTCTCCAGCAGCCCAAGAGATCTGTGTTCAGCCCATCACCGTGCGTTGGCTATTGGGAAGGACTTCTGGTCATGGGAGGTGGGTGCACACTACAGGGTACCGTTGATGCTGGTCTCTTCTTCCTGTGAGTAAAGCATTGATCCAACCAGTGCCTTGTGTGTTGAGTCCTCCTTGGTGTCTCCAAACCCATAGAAGATGCAGTAGGCTCTGATTTCTGGTGATTGGCATTGCTATGGTCTTTGGTGTCCTTACTCGAGATTGGGTAGCTGGATCTTCGAGCCAGACACACTCGTCATGTTAATAGCATAGATGTGAATGCCTAGGGGCATTGCCTCTGTGGGTGGGAATGTGCACAAAAATCCAGCTTTATAATTGGGTCTATGTATGGGATGAGACTCTCCTGTCATTTTTGTTGTTGTTGTTGTTGTTGTTGTTGTTGAGACGGACTCTGGCTCTGCCGCCCAGGCTGGAGTGCAGTGGCGCGATCTCGGCTCACTGCAAGCTCCGCCTCCCGGGTTCATGCCATTTTCCTGCCTCAGACTCCCGAGTAGCTGGGACTACAGGCGCCTGCCACCGCGCTCGGCTAATTTTTTGTATTTTTAGTAGAGACAGGGTTTCACCGCGGTCTCGATCTCCTGACCTCGTGATCCGCCTGCCTCGGCCTCCCAAAGTGCTGGGATTACAGGCGTGAGCACCCGCACCCGGCCCTCCCCTGCCATTTTCTGAAGTGAAATCGCCTAGATTGCCATTTACGTTACTGAAAAAATCCACAAAATTATCTCCTATCGCTCTAAACCTGTTTTTCTCTGTAGAGTAAGAACAATAATGGTAACTTCATCACGGAGTTATTGTGGGGAATATATAAAATAATGCATGTAAGGGCTTAGCACAGCCCCTGCTAAGTGCCCAAGAAGAGGCAGCTGCTGCAAATATCTAAGGCTGCTTGACTCTGAGGATTATCTCCTCCTCGGGCAATTACTAAGATTCTGCCAAAGGTGGGAGATGCTGGTTCCATAAAAGCAGCTCAGCTGTGATGGAGAACGCCTTTTCAGCAAATAACCTGCTAGAAATTCTAAATATCAAATATCTCTTCTAGGATATCTGAAGACAACCAAATTTCCTGAAGAACTGATGAGTTTTAGGAAAGCCACACAGAGATAAGAGACTCACATTAGCACAGAGAGGAAGTAACAGGAAGAGGGTTACTGGTTCCCGAAGTGCCCCTCATCCACTGGGGGATTATGGGAGTTGCATCCATGTGATTTGTATCTACGAAGCTGACATTGTTAGCCAGAGTAGCAGGTAACAGGTAGCCCTCGGTTGCCTACAGATGGCCCAGGGATTCTGCAGCCCACACCATTTTAATATCGTTATTCAGGGAATAAGAACCAGAGGGGTCTGACCTCCTTTCCTTCCTTCTTGAGTAATTGACACTACCTGGAGTTCAGCTGGTAGCTCTGCATCTATGAGTGATTGCAGTGGAAGCTGGCTGTGAAGAACTATACAATTTCTAGCTCTACAAGTTTAATTCCACTTAAATTACATCATGGAACTGGGACACTGGGAATGGCCAACTGAGTGGGCGTGGATGCAGATGAGGTCCCCAAAACACTTTTGAGTCTCAGATAGTATTTATGTGTGAAACATGTTCTGCCAACCCCGCTATCGGTATCAATAAAACACAATCATGCTCATTATCAACCCTTCAAAACTGGATCCTGTGTTCCCGTACTGAAAACACTTGGGAACCACTCTCCCAGGTGAATATGTAACTATTTGAAGTTAAATGTGCTGCCTGTTCTGCCCTGAGCTGCCAGATGAACAGGCTGTGAGTTGCCCGATGGCCTCATCTGCTCTCCTTCCAGCCTCCCCAGGAGAGTGGGAGCCTAGTGGTCTCCAACGATGTGAACCTCAGAAGACCAGTGCCCACTTTTGGAGAGTAAACTGTTTCAGAATGTGCCAGAATGAGCCAGTAATAAAATAGTGTATGTAATGAGAGCCTCTGGCTCCTTGATTTGCCAAGATAACTTGACAATAACATCTACAGAGAAATAATGGGATTTGGGTCCAATTAAGGGAAGATATAAAAGCACTCCAAATATTCATTAGCCATTTTTCTTCACAGTCATATGAGAAAATAACAGTACATCTAACTCTTAAGGTAGTTGTCATGGGTCGTTATCTTGTCCCTCTGCTATGAAGGAGTTAATTTAATAAGAATCATTGCAGGAACTTGCTATTAGAAAGAATTTCTTCAAGAAAATAATAATGAGAGTAATGACTTAACCCCATGAAATTCAAGCATATGTTTCTTATAGTAAGTTTAGCTTTTCATTTACTCCATGAGTTTCCTATAGCACAACCTATTTAATATTTTGAATGAATTACACCAATTTGTTAGAATTGACACTGATAACACATGAAATTCAGTTTAAAGATGAGATTAATTGCTTAATTAAATTGCCTTAGCTATATTTACATTCTAAAAACAGAAAAGACTAGTAAATGAGGTCAAATTGGCTTCTGACTGAAGCTAAAAATAGTTGTCATTCACAGTATTTTTCTGTTCAATAACGGGTAAAGCCAGTGCTCCTGGGGGAGTGACTGTGTCATTGATCACACCTAGAGCATTGCTTTAGGAAACACCCCAGAGAGCAGAGCCTGTGGGTTCCCATGTGACTTCGATATAGTTACCTGGCAAACACTCACAAGAAATGCCTCATTGCCTCCCACCACCCTTTGCTCCAGCCCACACGTGTTCATCTTTTTCACCTGAAGAACATAGGAACCATCTACAAAAGTGGGAAATCATTCAGGACCCAGGTGTTTTCTCCTTTAATACATTTTTGAGGATAAGATAAAATTTCATCAATTTTGTACATTCCTACCCACAAAGCTAATCTAACAGTAACAACCAATAATCGGGATAAAAAATTAAATGTCATATTCCTATATATGTAGTCTCTGATACATTTTAATACAGAATCCAAACTAGAAGCTCAACCTGAGTGAAAACTTGAGTATTGAGAATTTTACTGTAATATAGGCATAGGATTTTTTTTAAATGAATAAAATGTATCACTGGCTATTAAATAAATGTGTAAGCAGCCACTGTTGTCATGCTATGTCCACCTTCTTCCACTAGAGGGCCCCTCAACTAAACACATTGAAGGGATGTGAAATTTTTTTTTTTATGATGAAAGAACAATATTCTCTTTAATCAAAAAGGCTTTTGAATCTACACCATTATGGTACATCGGTGGAAAGCTATTTCGCAGAAAAGCATGCAGATATTCGATTAGAGCTTTATAAGGCAGAGAACTATGACCAGAAGACAATGTCAACAAAATAAAAAATAGAAATGTACAGTGTTAATGATGAATGGAAACTTTTAAAAGAATAATAACATAACTTACAAACACTCTTACCTGTTTAAATATTATATTTTTAAGGGTAAGAGTCTTGGAAATAATCCTAAACATTCTCAGTTTTATAGATGGAGAAACTGAGGCTCAAGGAGGGGAAATAATTTGCCCAGGACAAGATCACCAGTGACTCTGTGGGGGCAGAGCCAGGTGCCCTAAGCCCCAGCTCAGTGCTTTCTCCACTATTCTCTAATGTAATAGTATTCTCTATCTCTACCTATCCATCTATCTACCATCTACAATAAATAATTTTACCTCTGATTCTCAAGTCCTGGGAAAAGTCCCGTACCACCTGACTTTTGGGTAATACTGCAGGTAGGACGGCCATTTTCTTCACTGTTACGTGGAACTGTGTTCCTACAGCCACACACCTCTGTTCTCCCATGATGTCTCTGGCTTCTCCAAATGTCTGTCAACAGGTGAGCCGATGAACAAATGTGGCGTATCCATACAATGGAATAACACTCCGCAATATAAAGGCGTGGCCTATTGTGAAATGCAACAACATGGACGAATCTTGAAAGCATGATGCTGGGTGAAAGGAGCCAGACATATAAGAATACACACCGCAATTCGATTTATGTACAATCCTAGAAAATGGAAAGGAATCTTTTTGCACAAAAAGAAAATTTGTGGTTGCCTGGAACCAGGTGGAGGAAAAAATGGACTGCAAAGGGGCAAGAGGAGACTCCTGGGGGTCTACTTTGATCATGGTGATGGTTTCACAAGCTAACACACTGTGCGAACTCATCAGATTGGACATTTTAAATGGGTGCCATTTATTTTAAATAAAGTTCATAACAAAGTTGATTTTTAAAAATAACCCCGTGAGGCAGGTGCTATTAAAATCCCTATTTCATAGAAAAAAAGCAAATAATAATGGAATGTATTTATTAAATGGGACAAGAAGAATGATATCAACTTAAAAATATCCACATAGTAAATCAATTAAAATTCAATTATATAACATGACACTCGAGTTTACTGATTCCAAAGATCTCTAAATATAAAATCTCATTATCTAAAGCCATCTAGATTTTTAAAAAATTAATATATTTTAAAATTAAGGGCTAAGTACAGTAAAGTACCCAAATATTAATTTCTATGCATGTATACACCCATATACCTATCACTCAGATAAAGATATAGAAGATTCTAACAATGAGAAGACTTCCTTACGACCCCACCCAGTCAGTAACCACTCCCAGGAGTCACTATTCTGACCTATATCACCTTTGATTATTACTTTTATCGTTTTTGAACTTCTTCAGATTGGACACTTTAAATAGGTGCCATTTATTTTAAATAATAAAGTTTATAACAAAGTTGATTTTAAAAAATAACCCCATGAGGCAGGTGCTATTAAAATCCCAATTTCATAGGAAAAAAAGCAACTAATAATGGAATATATTTGTTAAATGGGAGAACAAGAATAATATCAACTAAAAAAGAATAATATCAACACAATAAATCAATTAAAATTAAATTATATAACACAATACTTGAGTTTACTGATTCTAAAGATCATATGATTTGTACTCTTTTGTGTCTGACAGTTTTCATTCAATATCATGTCTATGAAAATCATTCCTGCTGTTGTGCATATTAATTAGATGCTTCTTTTCGATGCTATGTAGTATTTCATTGCATGAATATACCACGATTTATTTAGCCACCTATTACTAATAGATATGGGTTGTTTCTGACTTTGGGCTATTAAAATAAAGCCACTATAACATTTTTGAACCATCTTTTGGTGAGAATGGGGCCATAATTTCTGGTGAGCATATATCAAGATAAGATTGCAGTGTCATAAATTTTTTAAAGTTGCATGTTTAGCTTTTTTTGATTAGATAAAATATACAGGCATAAAATATAAGACTAATTAGTAGTTTTCCTTGAAAGTTGTTTTTGTTATCATTAGATAAGCAGGTGTTAATATCTTTCCCACACTGGGGTCTTTGGAAAACCTCCCAAAATGAATCTCAAAATGAATTTCAAGAATAACAGTTTTCCAGAATGTGACTTTGTCAAATGGTCCATTATGAGTTAAAATGAAGTTCATAGCAGGCATTTCTTCCCCTCTGGCTTTTCTCCCAGGACCCCACATACAGTCATCCTAACCAGTGCTTCAACAATTTCACTTCTGTATGGGTGGCAGGAATGCTCTTTTCTAAGGAAGTAAGCTGTCTTTTTCCTGCCACTTCTCAGATCAGTCATACTTTCAGACTCATTTTTACCATTCAAGATAGATGGCCATTGCCATTAATTCATTCAATTCGTTAATGGTTTAGGCTTTACCTTGAGCACTTAAGGTTCCCGTTGTGACCAGAAGTTTTTCCTTTTCATGCATGGCTGAGCTTTTCCGTCTCTGGCTTGAGTTTGAGGGTCCCCTGGCTGCAAGTGCTACTTACGAGCAAAACAATATGAGGAATTCTTTGGAGTTTCTAAAACCACTCTATGAAAATAGGTATCAAAGGAAAATACTCAGTATATTCAGTTTTATCCATTACATAATTTGAAATCATATTATCTTGGCACTTGACAAAAGCTTTTAAAAGTTTTTATTTATTTATAATTTTAGAGACAGGATCTCACTTTGTCACCCAGGCTGGACTACAGTGGCATGATCACTTCAACCTCAAACTCTTGGGCTCAGGCAGTCCTCCCAGCTCAGCCTCCCAAGTAGCCGGCACACACTACCATGCCTGGCTAATAATTTTTTTTTTTTTTTTTTTTTTTAGAGATAGGGTCTTGCTATGTTTGCTATGTTGCCCAAGCTGGTCTCAAACTCCTGGCCTCAAACTCTTCCCACCTCAGTGCGGGGATTACAGGCAAGAACCACTTAGCCTGGCCACAAAGATTTTTATATAACTTCTCTTTCAACACAGACATAAGTACAGGCCTACCTCAGAGACACTGGGACCACAGCAATAAAGGGAGTCCAAAGTATTTTTTTGCTTCCCAGTGTGTATAAAAGTTATGTGTGTGCTACACTGTAAGGGTGCAACAGTATTATGTCTAAAAAACCAATGTGCATACTGAAATTTAAAAATACCTTGTTGCTAAAAAGTGCTAATGATCATCTGAGCCTTCAGTGAGTCATAGTCTTTTTGCTGCTGGAGGTCTTGCCCCAGTGTTGGTAGCCGACTGATCAGGGTAGTGGTTGGCAAAGGTGGGAGACTGTGGCTAATATCTTAAAATAAGACAACAGCGAAGTTTGCTGCATCAATTGACTCTTCCTTTCACAAAATGTTTCTCTATAGCATACAATGATGTTTGATAGCATTTTACTCACAGTAGAACCTTTTCCAAATTCTAGCAAGTCCTCTCAAATTCTGCTGCTGCGTTATCAACTCAGTTTATGCAATATTCTAAATTCTTTGATATCATTTCTTTTCTTTTTTTTTTTTTTTTTTTTTGAGACGGAGTCTCGCTTTGTCACCCAGGCTGGAGTGCAGTGGCGCGATCTCAGCTCACTGTAATCTCCGCCTTGCGGGTTCACACCATTCTCCTGCCTCAGCCTCCCGAGTAGCTGGGACTACAGGCACCCGCCATCACGCCTGGCTAATTTTTTTATATTTTGTAGAGACGGGGTTTCACTGTGTTAGCCAGGATGGTCTGGATCTCCTGACCTCGTGATCCACACGGCTCGGCCTCCCAAAGTGTTGGGATTACAGGCATGAGCCACTGCGCCTGGCCTAACGGTGATATTTTTAAGTGGCTTTAACTCAGAAAATTCAGTGCCATGGTAATACAGTCGGCCCTTCATGTTGGTCAGTGCCACATCCGTAGATTCAACCAACTGCAGATCAAAAATATTTGAGAAAAAAAAAAATAAAAGTGACAATATAACAATAAAAATAATATAAATAAAAGCAATAAAACATAGCAACTACTTACATAGCATTGACCTTAAGTATTTTGAGTAATCTAGAGATGATTTAAAGTATGCTGGAGGATATATGTAGGTTTTATGCAAATACCACAACATTTTATATAAGGGACTTGAGCATCTGAGGATTTTGATATCCTGGGTGGGGGGAGCCTGGAACCAATCCCCGAGGCTATCAAGGGACAGCTACAGTTTAATTTGAATATAGATAAATAGATATGAAATAAATTTTATACGTAAAAAACATTTGCCATTACCTACTTAAGTATGGCACATTTTTCACCTCACCAAGTAGCTCCAGGAGGTTTCAGATATCATGCCAGAGTACAAATGCCCTTTTATAGGTAAATGTTTGCTTTTCCCTATAATTCCATAGAAAAGGAACAAGAAAAGAGAGGTTTCCAGGATATATTTCCAATTTAAACCACTGAAAAGCTTACATCAATAACAATTGAGGAAAGGTCATAAATGCACATATAAAATTTATTTTTAAAACTGGGTAATCAGTGCTTAAATGAGTCACTTTTTCAGTGTGGTTGTTTTTTTATTCCACAATTTCAAGCATATACATTCTTGTGGCTGAAAGGGTTTTGTGACCACAAAGCCCATTAGGGTTGCCTGGCAAATAAATATGAAGAAATTATCTGCCCATACTTTTTCTATGAACAGCTTGTCTAACTCACAGCAAGGTCAAAAACAGAAAATTAGCAATAGTTCTTCACTCACTGCTAACCCAGCAAGACCATTCAGTCATTCTAGAAAAACGGGTGTTATTTTAGCTTAGAATAACATATAACCAGTCCATTTACCTCTCAGCATTAATGTAGGGAAAAAAGTGAGCTAACGGAAGGAGCCGTGGTCAAACAATAAAGGAAAAATAAGTTACAGGCTGCCCAATGAAATGATGAGAAGGAGAGTAAACTGAGATTCAACTTGGAAAATTCCATCTAGGAAAAAAGGAGTCAGAAAAGATCTTCTGGAGAAGCGAACTGGAGATTGCGTGTACAGCGTCTGCCTTGTCCATCAGCTCCTAAGTTCTTCAGGCCAGGAGCAGGGCCTTGTGGTATGTTAAGAAGAAATAGTTAGAGCCATTGTGGCTTGCCTGTGTGTCCCTAAAAGAGATATTCAGTGCCCAGGTAAAATGGCAGGTGCAGAAAATAGAAAGCAGGACCAATAAGGAGGCAGAGACCTTTGTGTGTAATGACTGACCGAGAGGCTCGAGTGATGTTCTTGTAATGACACAACACAAAGAAAAGGACCAGTTCTCGTAAAAATTAGATTAGTTATGGATATAGAAGAATACATTATTTTGTCTAGTGGGCCTGGTCACATCAGCTGTTTCTAAAATCTTACACTAGGACTTTAATGAGCTCTCATTATCTCAAAACTGGGCTAAAACATTGGAGAACAGAAACTTCTGAGAACCAGAGTCCTAATTCTTTAAGGCATGTGTTCATACCAGTGTCAAGTTAACCCTATGGTCACAGCCAGAGACTAGGTCTGCACAGCAGCTCCTGGCTGTTATTTAGGAAATACAACATTGAATGCCTAATTACTGCAGCCTTAGCTGTTCATACTCGAGTTCTAAGCTTATTTACTAATTGAAACACTTGAATCATAAGCTCGCCTGCTTCCTCTTCTATTAACCCATGGGAATAAAGTGGGCAGATGGAGGTGGGAGAAAAACCCACTTTTGTCTTTGAATACCTTTATAACAAATTAATATTGAATTTTCAGAAAAGAATACTTAGTCCAGTCGGGCTGCTATAACAAAATATCATAAACTGGGTGGATTTCAAACAACAGAAATTGATTTCTCACAGTTCTGGAGGCTGGGAAGTCCAAGATCAAGGTGCCAGCAGATTCCCAGTCTGGTGAGGGCCCCTTTTCTGGTTCATAGATGACGTCTTCTTGCTGCATCCTTACAGTGTAGAAGAGTGAGGCGTCTCTCCCAGGCCTCATTTATAAGGGCACTAATCCCATTGATGAGGCCTCTGCCCCCATGACCTAATGACCTCCCAAAGGCCTCGCATCCTAATACCATTGCTTTGGGTGTTAGGATTTTAATATATGAATTTTGCTGGGACACAAACATTCAGACCATAGGAAATCCTGATAAGCTATGTCTAGGGTAGAAAGAATCATGTTGCAGTGACTGTTGCTCTTTTGCTGAAAACCTCCTTATAGTGTCACATATTCCTCAGAGGAAAAGCCGAAGTCTCCGTGATGATCTACTCTCCAACCCACCACCTCAGACCTGGCCTCCTCTTCACCCTTCTCCAGCTGGGCTCCAGTCACCTGCCTCCACCCTGTCCTTACAGCAGAGCTGACCGCTGCCCCCTCCTCTGGCCCTCAGACTTGAGGCCTTTGCCCTGGCCCTTCCTCGGCCCGCAGCTGTCTTCCCCACACAGCCACAGGGCTGAGCCTCACTTCCTCCAGGGATTCTCCCAAATGCCTGCTACCTCTGCAGTGAGCCCTTCCCCTGCCACCAAATATAAATTTTCAGCACCCATCCCAGCCAATACTTCCTGTCCTTCCTCTGTTCTTCATTTAAAAAATCCTTAGCATTTATCACTATAGAACATATATTATTTATGAATCAATTATCTCTCAGCATCAGAAGTCAGCTCCGGTGGGCAGAACAGCTGCTCTCTCTCCTGATACAGGGGGGAGGCTCTGAACAAACATTTGTTGAATGCATGTGTGAACAAACACTCACAAATCTGCCACCCAGTTGAAGGATCAGGACAAACCTCCTGAGTGACCCTCCTCTATTCTACCCACTTCCCTCCCCCATCACAGGTGGTCACAAATCTAAATATGTTTATCTCTCCCCTGCTGTCTTTATACTTTGTGTGTTTTACAATATGTTTGTATCTCTAAAAACATACTGTTTGGTTTTGCATATTTCTGACTTTCTATAAATGGAGCAAACTACATGCATTCTTCTGTGACTCAGCTTTTTCATTCAACAGTTTCCAAAACTCATCCATGTTGTGTGTCCATGTTGTGTATAGCTTGGAGCCAGTGTTCACCACTGTATGGTATTCTGTTGTATGATTACATCACAATTAATTATCTGGGCATATGTGGACATTTGTAGTGTTCCTAGTTGTGGCACAAAACTCGTTGCTGTTAACATTCTTATACATGACCCAATTGTATATGTTTTTTTCAGGTTACATATCTAGGAGCGAACTTGATATGTAGGGTCTTCATAGGTTGGCCTTAGTCTTTACTGGATAGTGTCAAATTATTTCCAAAGAGTTTGTTCCAATTTACATTCCCATGAGAACTGTATAACTGCTTCAGTTGTTCTCCATCCTCACAATAACTTGATGTTATCAGGCTTTTAAAAGTTTTGGTAATCTGTTGCCAGTAAAACAGTCAGGTCATTTCAATTAGTTTCCCTGATTGCCAACGACCTAGAACTTCTTTTTGGGTTATTTGGATTTATTCCTCAATAAAGTGCCTTTTGACCATTTTTTATTGGGTTGGTTTTCTCCTTTTTATTAATTTGTAAGCATCGCTTATATATTCTGGATATAAATAATTTTCCACTTATATGTTTTGCAATATATTCTCCCAGTTAAAGGATTGGATTTTCACTTTCTTTATGTTTTATTTTCATGAACAGAAGTTCTTAATACTACTGTAATTGAATATATTATGTTTCCCTTTATGGCAGGGGTCCCCAACCCCCAGGGCCACAGATTGGTACTGGTCCATAGCCTGTAAGGAATCAGGCCTCAGAGCAGGAGGTGAGTGGTGGGCAAATGGGTGAAGCTTCATCTGTATTTATAGCCATTCCTCATTGCTCACAGTACTGCCTGAGCTCTGCCTCCTGTCAGATCAGTGGCAGCATTAATCTCATAGGAGCACAAACCCTATTGTGAACTGTGCATGAGAGGGATCTAGGTTGCATGCTCCTTATGAGAATCTAATGACTGATGATCTGTCTCCCATCATCCTCAGATGGAACCATCTAGTTGTAGGAAAACAAGGTCAGGGCTCCCATTGATTCTACCTTATGGCGAGTTGTGTAATTATTTCATCACATATTACAATATAATAATAATAGAAATAAAGTGCACAATAAATGTAATGCACTTGTATCATCCAGAAACCATCCTCCCGCCCTGGTCCATGGAAAAATTATCTTCCACAAAACCGGTCCCTGGTGCCAGAAAGGTTGGAGACCACTGCTTTATGGTCTATATTTTTTAATATCTTAAAACAATCCTTCACAATTCAGAAAACATAAAGACATTTGATACTGTCTTCCAATTGTTTTATAGTTCTTCCTTTTACATTTGAGTCTCAAATCTACCCAGAGTTGATTTCTTTAGGTATCGTGTGGTGTAAGGGGTCAAACTTCATATGTCTAACCAGCTTTCCATGCACTATTTGTTAAAATGTCCAATCTGTTCCCACTCATCTGCATCTGCCAGTTCAATAATGCATCATTCCTGTATTTGTGTGGGTCTGTGTCTATTTTGTTTCATTGGTTTCCTTGTCTATTGCTTTTTAAAATTATTGTATTGTGTCAAGAACACTTAACGTGAGATCTTCCTCTTTGCAGATGTTTAAGTGTGTGATACAGTATCATTATCCACAGGCACGGTGTTGTACAGCAGCTCTCTAGCATTACTCTCTCTTGCATAACTGAAACTTCATGCCCACTGATGAGCAACTCCCCATTTGCCGTAGTAGAACAGCAACCACTATTCTACTCTCTGTCAATATTTATTCTTGATTAAAAAATGAACAAACAAAAATTTTGAAAGGAAGAATACAAAACTACTTCAAAAGAATGATAATACTTCTCAGGAACCAATGTTTAATGATGACAGGCTAGAAGCATTTTCATTTACACCAGATGAAGCAAGGATGCTTGTCATTTATTATAATTTAAATTGTTCTGAAAGTGCTAAATAATGCATCAATTCAATAACAAGCTGTTAAAACCAGCTGGAAAGAAGGAGGCAATATTCCCTTATTTCCAGATGCTATCACTATATTGAAAAAAAAAAAACCATTGAAAACCATAAGAGAGTTCAGTAAGGTGGTTAGTTGTAAAATTTATATGCAAGAATCAACAAACTTCACGCTACAGAAACAATTCGCATCATGAAAGAAGAAGTTCTACTCACAAAAACAAGACACAAAATATCTAGGAATCGCAATGGTAGCTAATAACAAGCACCTGTTGAAATGGGGATTTTTTTTTTACATTTATCATTTAATCCTCAAAACAAACTATGGGGTTGGCATTAACATTATTACAATCATTTTGTAACTGAGAAAACTGAGCTTCAAAAAGCATCACCAGCTCGCCAAAATCATTTCCAGAACACAAGAGAGTCAGGATTTGCACCAAAGGTTGTGGTCTTAATGGCTAGAGACTCCCGCTCTACCTTTACAAAAAAAAAGCCATAGAACTCCACTAAAGTATTATACAAGCACCTGACTCAGTGGAGATATGTCTTGAACAGGATGGCTGCGTATCATAAAAGGTGTCAGTTCCTACCAAATTATATTTGAATTAAATGCAAACCCAATAAAATGTTGACAGGATTTTAAAAATATAACAACTTTATTGATACATAATTTACATCAGGATTTTTTTCTTAATTCACTGGGTGATTCTAAATTTTGGAATTCTGAATGTGGAAATTCTGATAAAAGGGGGTAACTTGCCCTACCTAATACCAGAGTATGCTGGGAAGCCACAGTTATTAAAATAATGAGGTAGAGGGATAGACATAGACCAGGGTTCACAACTGCGGACAATTTTGCTCCTCAAAGACGTTTGGCAATGGCTGGAGGTATTTTTTTGTTACAATTGAGGGATGCTCAGTTGTGTGTTACTGACATCTAGAGGATGGAGGCCAGGGATGCTGCTAAGCATCCTACAATAATGCACAGGACAGCCGCCTACTCCCATCTGCCGATGAATAACTAGCTCAAAACTGTCAATAGTGCCAAGGCTGAGAAACTAAAACAGACAAACGAACAGCACAAAGTAGTGAATCCAGTATTAGACCTAAGCATCTATAGCAATATAAACTAGTATAAAGATATCATTAAATCAATTAAATGGAAATTGATGGATTTTGGATAATTAGTGAATGTTTTTTTTTTAAATAAAGCTAATCTTAACCTCAGTTGAACGATGAGTGCATAAAAATAAAAAAAATCTCCACAAGGTAAAAACAAAGACAAAATGCAAACCACAACCTGGGAAAAATATTTGCAATATATATGTCAATCAAAACAATATCCATGATATACAAGGAGTTTTTACAAATCAATCAGGAAAAGACAAACCATCCAGATACAATAAATAAGTAAAGAGGTAAAATACACAGACAAGAAATTCAGAACTGAAATATATATACATATGAAAAATTACACATAAAATAGAATTAAATATAGTAATGACAATGCAAATTAAAGTGAGATATGATTTTGGTGAGAAATAAAACTGAAAGTCTGCAATGACTGAAAGCACAGGCTTTTGAGTCCAATATCTTAGGAACGAATCTTACAGTGTCCTCTCTCACTAGCAGTCATATCTATTTCCAGCAACGTAAGCCTTCTCTTCTCCAATCTCACAGGAAAGCTACAAAGGGCATCTACCAAAGGTATGGTTACATAATGAATAGTCTGAATTTATGTTGCCCACATGCTGGATAAACAGCTTTCCTTTCCTAGACTGACCTTGTTTGACTGTATAAATCTGTACAAATTCAATCTTCCTGGTGAAAATTCACTAGAGGCAATATCAGGAAATTTTATTAGCTGTAATGATTTATTTAGGCCTCTAGAGTGCCATTTATTTCCCAGTAGAAAAATAGTTTAGAGTATTTCAGTATTTCACTATTCACTGATTTCCTTCTAAAGTCCATTAAAAGTTTAAGTAAAAAAAAATCTCCTGGGCTGCCAACATCCTTAATGGCTTGGGCAGTACTTATGAATATTTCTGAAGATACAGTATTTGTGCATAACCATAATATCCTAAAAGAGCTTTTCTATATTAGAAAAAAATCCTTCTCCATTTGCTATCCCTAAATTATCTAAAATTCATGATTTGGTAGGGTACTTGAATATATCCATCGTTATTTATCATACCTACGGGAATTGTGATTTCTAGGCAGCTTGAGGTCAATTGAAACCCAAAATCTCAGTGCAGATTTACCCAGTGCTCCCTGGGTCCCCAGATATCATTTACATGAGGCTGAAGTTGCCCAAGGGGCTAGTACACAGAGGGCACTCACATACCTTGTGGAACCACTTGAACTTGCCCCCCAAACCTATTCTCCTCCAGTCTCCACAGCACATCACATCTTGAGATAGCTCAACTATGGTCACCCTTGACTTGCTTAAGTCCCCATCAGTCACAGGTGTCCACAGGAAGGAAGGCAGGTCTCCAGGGTCCATTCTTTCTGACTCTAGGGATCTTGCTAATGCCTGTATGCTGTGTGGAAGCATAACTTAGGAACAAAAGCACTTAGGAAAGAAAAGACTCCTTGCAAAGAAGTGTCAAGGAAGTAATTCTTAAGAAAAACTGGTCCATTAAGTAAAACACCCAACAGGTATTTATTTATTTATATAAATGTATAGGGTACGAGGGTAATTTTGTCACGTGCATAGATTGCACAGTAGTCAAGTCAAGGCTTTTAGAGTATCTATCATCTGAATAACAAACATTGTGTGCATTAAGTAATTTCTCATTGTCCACCTCCTCCTGCTCCCTTGCTCTTTCAAGTTCTCATTTTCTATCATTCCGTACTCTATGTCCGTGTGTACACATTATTTAGCTCCCACGTCTAAGTAAATCCAGTATTTGGCTCTCTGTGTCTAACTTGTTTCACTTAAGATAATGGCCTCCAGTTCCATACATGTTGCTGCAAAAGACATAATTTCATTCTTTTTTTTTTTTTTTTGAGACAGAGTCTCATTGTGTTGCCCAGGCTGGAGTGCAGTGGCGGGGATCTCCGCTCACTGCCAACTCCACCTCCTGGGTTCATGCCATTCTCCTGCCTCAGCCTCCTGAGTAGTTGGGACTACAGGCGCCTGACACCACACCTGGCTAATTTTGTGTGTGTGTGTGTGTGTGTGTGTTTAGTAGAGACGAGGTTTCACTGTGTTAGCCAGGATGGTCTGGATCTCCTGATCTCGTGATCCGCCCGCCGCAACTTCCCAAAGTGCTGGGATTATAGGCCTGAGCCACCACACCCGGCCAATTTCATTCTTTTTAATGGCTGAATAGTATTTCATTGTGTATATACACCACATTTTCTTTGTCCAATCATCCCCAACAGGTATTTAAACACCAGATTGCCACCAGGTTTACATTAGTCCTTTAATGTCAATCACAGTCACAAAAATGAGGCTATGTCTTTAGTGAAGAGCTCTGCAAAAGTTAATGGTAAAAGTGTTCCTCTTAGGGAGCTAACTTAGAGGATGTGCTCAAGATCTTCCATGGGTCTCCCAGCTTCCTTGGGATGTGTTCCAAGTTCCTTACCATGGCTTGCAAGTTTGGTTGTTTTCCACCCTCACGTCGTTTCTTCTCAATTTCTGCCTTGCACTCTGGCTCTGGCCACGCTGCTGTTTTTCAGATAAACCAAAGAGGCTCCTACTTCAGGCAAACTTTTGCTGAATGGACGAATGAGCATGAGTTTGAAAGCCTGAGAAACAAGGACTTGCAGAGAAACAGTTGTTCCTGTGTCTTCCCATCTGGACCCCAGAGAGGATAACAAAAGAGATTCCAAGAATGATTGGGTAGTGGAATTCCCCAAGGGCCCTGGGGACTCACAGCAGAGTTGCTCAGCTCTCCTCTCACTTTTCTTTTGTTCGGCCAGGAACATTATTTCCTCCCCACTACGCTCCCTACCCTCATATTCCCCCATCCCCCACACACCTGGCAACACTCACCAATGGCCCACCCAGCGACCCTGGTATTCAATTGATATCTATCTATCTGTATCATAATTCCCTCCTGAGCATGAAGTCTTCCCCTTTGGTGCTGTCCTCCAGTCCCGCCCTCGCTGTGCTAATTTTTTCCCAAACTTTCTTTTTTTTGAAAATAACTTTTTTACAGCATGGTCTTGCTATGTTGCCTGGGCTGGTCTCGAGCACCTGGGCTCAAGTAATCCTCCGCATCAGCCTCCCGAGTAGCTGGAACTACCCTGTGCCGAGCTTGAAGCATCTTTTGAGTAGTCTCTATTTGCTTAGTGAGCTATGAAGATGTCTGAATATGCCCACACATTCAGGACTTCATCAGGATGGGAGGTGCCACAGGGCCTTTTTTTCACAATATCTCAAAAAAAAAAAAATCAGCTGCAGTTATATAAAGGTAGGCTACATCCTAGACCCCTAAAATGGCAACATCTTCTCAAATGCCACTACTTACCAAAAGGAATCAAAAAAGGAAAGAGATAACATTCCTGAGAATCTATGGAGGTAGCTTGGTCATTGCTAAAAAATGAAGAAAAAAAATCTAAACTAATAATTTGTGCCAACTCTTTCTTTTGTTCCATACCTAAGATAGCTGGGTGATCAATCTCTGTTTCTCAGCTTTGGCTGTATATTGGAATGACCTGAAGATCTCTAAAGAAAACACTGATGCCTGGGACCCATTCCCAGGGATGCTGGTGAAATTGGGCTGGAGGATGAGCTGGGATTTTTAAAGCTTCCCAAGAGAGTCTGGTGTATGTCTTTATATCATCAGCTGGTGTAATGTTTGATTAAATTATACACCTATGTTAACAGTGCAAGTGGTAAATACGTTTGAGAACACACAGACATACTGAGTCACAGTGGAATCACCGTGCTGCAGACACCTGTTGATGTTTTACAAAGAGAGTGACGAATATCTGAGAATACAGCCATTCTTAACATCCTCAATTGAGGATATTGAGGTTTCTTCTTTATTCTTAAAAATATGCCTATTTGGCAGCAGGGCATAGGGCTGGAGGGGGCAAATGGGGAAAATTATTGAGTAATTAGAAAGAATCCAATCTTGGGCATCAAGCAGTTTCTCACCATATTTTTCTCTTCTTAAAAATTACATTTTTTCCCCTCAGCATTAAAAACTGTGGTATTTTATCCAAGAAGTGAGAGGTTCAGTCTACTCAAGAAAATAAATCTATTGCTAAGATCATTCATGGAAATAACAGAACAGACATCATTAGGGATATTGAATACGCTTTTTTCTTCTTCAACATGAACACACTTCCCTTCAGAACTGGAGTTCTTTTCTTCATACAGCATGCTAAACACATATTCCGTGGCCACGATATTGTCATATCAAAAATTTCACAATCTTTCTCAACACCATTTCAGGATCAGAAGGCATTTTGTAGACCAACTGTTCTTTGAACATTCAGCCATGCATGAACAGGCATTCTGGTGCCATATTTTTCAACTGTGTCCTCACAGCCTCTTTGCTGCAAACACAGCTGGTGTTGTCTGTATTGATCCCAGTATACCTCTTCCAGTTTATCTTATGGCTCACACACCAACCATTGAGCTAGGTGGAAATCTTTGCTCCTTTTGGCATGGGCTTTCCACAATACAGAGGACAAAAGGTCATCACACTTCTCCCTCATACTACTTTACATATCAATGGTTTTGTACAACTGTATAAGCCTGTTGGCGTGTACAAGTGATAGTAATTCCACATGGTATACTAGTGATATGATGCAACATCCAACAGCTTCATCTGAAAAGGCATTTAAGTGATAGCTTATTCTTTTTTCTCAAAAATATTTGTCACTGACTTTGAGACTGGTTTTACAAGCTCCTCTGCAATACTGCGACTTGCACCTGTTTTTGCCATAAGGGCTGCAACATTGAATGATGCCTGTGTACTCTTGAACTCATCTCCTATTTATAAATCTAATTCTGGAAGGTATTGTTTTCTGCTTGTTTAAAAAATAATACACTTATGCCGGGCGTGGTGGCTCACGCCTGTAATCCCAGCACTTTGGGAGGCCGAGGCAGGTGGATCATGAGGTCAGGAGATCGAGACCATCCTGGCTAACATGGTGAAGCCCCGTCTCTACTAAAAACACAAAAATTAGCTCGGTATGGTAGGGGGCGCTTGTAGTCCCAGCTACTCGGGAGGCTGAGGCAGGAGAATGGCGTGAATCTGGGAGGCGGAACTTGCAGTGAGCCAAGATCGGGCCACTGCACTCCCGCCTGGGCAACAGAGCAAGACTCTGTCTCAAAAATAAAAATAAATAAATAAATAAATACGCTTAATAAAGAGGCCACCACGTTTTGCTTAACAATGTCATGAGAATGTCAAAAACTTGACGCTACTGCTGGAGAAATGTTTACACACTATAGACCTAAAGGAAGATGGAAAAAGTTTTACTGTTCAGTTGGCTTCTCTCATGCTTTCAGATTCATTTGAGCCAAGGCTGGGTTTTGGTTTATTACACGCTTCTGTGCCTGGTACTTACGCTGCTGTTGTCATCTCTGATTTCCCCTCTCACTGAACAACTTTGGAGCCACTGATTCTTTCTAGTGAAGTGGGGATGTAACAAACACAGGAAACAAACACAGGAGTAACAAGAAATTGTGCAAATTAACAAGCTCAATTGAAGAATAAACCCACAAATGGTGCGAGAAGACATCAGCTGAGAAGGCTTGCTACTAAGTAAAAGGCTTGCTGAGGCCAAAGGATGGATTCCATCCTCAGAGCACATTGTTAAGAAGGAAGCAGGGGTTCCAAGGAAATGATAGTAAATGTTACATTTCCTATTTATCAAGTGCATGCAAACAACATTGTTTCATTCCTTCATTCCTCTGAAACTTCCAAGCTAAATGCTCACCTCTTGGTGGAACCCTCTCTGTGAAGTGTGGGACAGTGAACCTCACGAGGCTGGGGGCCATGTTTATTTTCTTCTTTTGAACCCTGCTGCCAAACATGGGGCCTGGACAAGAGCAACTCTATGAATACTTGTTGAAGTAATGAGCACACACACCATTATCAGCCTGAGATACAGGAAATGTTCATGATTTCTCACTTTATCATCACTTGCCACTCTCAGGCCCTTAGTGCATGTTAAGGAGATGCAAACAAATCACTTTTTTCTGCCTAAACAAAGTGCACAGGGGATAATAGTAACACCCGAGCCCAAGATGACAAATCATTTTTGTGTGTCAATAATAATTAACTGGTTGTGACTGCCCGGATCATTGGAGTGAGAAAGAATCTGAGGTCACATTTGATTTCAGTGGGAAGAGGATGTTGATCAGTTAGTCGCAGGGCCATTGGTTGGGAGTAAAAAATGATATTACATTGGCTATGCGTTTTCCATTCCCATCTTTAGTGGGTTATTTTGACAGTTAAAAGCTAAACACTTTAAATGCTGATGGTGGAATTGAAGGTTCCAGCAACAAGGTGGAGGAGTGATTGAAGATACCAGCCTTTTGATGGATTCTCCAAAAATCCCAAGGCTTTACCTGCCTATAGTCTGCTCCATACAGGGTATTAGATGAGGCTTTGGGGACAATAAAAGACAGGCCAATGGTTCCCTTACCTGGATGAACATCAGAAATACCTGTGAAATTTTATAAAATCAATTCCTCAACTGAACTCTATTAGATCACATGATCAGGGGCAGTATTTGGGTTTTTTTTTTTTTTAATTCTTTGATTACTCAGATGCACATACAAATTTGGGGGGGAACTGAAATCTGAATCGTTCCCAGTAAGATCACTAGGAAGCTGTTTGTCAAAACTCCTCCTTAGGATTCTATGCAGCAATGCTAGGTAGTGTGTTTCACGACTCTGATATCCACATATCTGGTTGTCTCTCTTTTTGTGATGTTAGTAGCCAATGATAATCATTGCCTAGATACTATAATTCTTTAAGGTTTGAAAATAATGGTATCCTAATTATGTAATTTCTATTTCATGTATTAGCTAGAATATTTCTATAAAGAGGAATTTACCTCTCTATTTACTATTACTTGCCTCTTTAATAACTAATTACTGTGAGTTACAATTCATATAGGAAAAGCAGGATCAATGATTTACCATTTATTTGCCAGTTTTCAAAGTAATGAGTTTATCATCCTCCAAAGGTGACGAATAAACTTTTTGTTTTGATTTCTAGTCTCGTTTTGAACTCATGAGTAAACAAATTTTTAAATGTTTCCATCTATGGCCATTGCCATATAACTACTGTTTATTGATGCTCATAGTGTCCCACCTGCAATAAATATGAGCCTCTTTAAGTCAGCTCCTTAGTCTCTTTAACATGACCCTGTAATCCTTGACAGTTTCTTTGCTTTCAGGTCAGACAAGATGTGCTGGCTTCATCTTCAGCCTGAAGTCAGCCATTTCTCCAAGAAGTTTTGGTTATTTTTATTGGGAAATGGCAAGTGGAGGTCACAATTTGGGTGTTAGGGTGTTCATCACTACTGGACTGGTTATTGTTTTTAGGCCTTTAAATATGACTTTACAAAATCTTCTTATTTTAGAAAAAGATAAAATGGATTATGAGTTCCCACCGGAATTCCACTTCAGTACTAAAGGATTTTATGTAATCTCATTAATCTTGCATCTGTATATCCCTTTTTTTCCATGCCAGAAGTACTGGTTCTCAATGACATCAGCTTAATTTTCATTTGTTTTATCCTACAATGGTCTCAAAATAACAACACAGGCATCAGTCTCAAAATGGCAATATCAACACCAGCAACAACAATATAAATACTGGAAAGAGTTTATGTGGTTTTTCCTCGCAGGTCTTTTTATCCTTCAGGTTATCCCACTGGGGATATAAATCAAATGACTGCTATAAAATCACTTGCAGTGGTTTATCTTTATGTGATTATGCAAATCAGCCAGACACACACTGAAGTTCATTTATTTCATATTGAGTCCAATATTTAGGGATTTTCTATTCATTTATTTTGTTATATAATCATGTAAAATACCTACATGTTTCCAAAATGAAATCTACAAAACAAAGTAGATTCAGAAAAGTCAGGCTTTCTCTGTCTTTTCCCACCTTATTTCTCTCCACACCATTGGTAATTTTTTTTTAATTTAAAAATTTTACTTCCATTTTCTAAGTGCAGTTAAACAATTATATATATATTATATATATTCCATTTTCTTGTGAATATGTTTTGGAAAATCAAGCCACAAATTGAAAATACAAAAGGCATATTCTTTAGGTAAAATATATAAAAAATTGTATATATATATATAATATTGAGTTCAATATTTAGGGATATATATATAAATTTTTTTGGCCAGGTGTGATGGGCCACACCTGTAATCCCAGCACTTTAGGAGGCCAAGTCAGGAGGACTCCTTGAGGTCAGGAGTTTGAGACCAACCTGGGCAATATAGAGAGATCCAGTCTTTACAAAAAAGTAAAAAATTAAAAAGCCAGATGCGTGGACATGGTGGCATGTTCCAGTAGTCCTAGCTACCTAGGAAGCTGAGATGGGAGGATCATTTGAGCCCAAGTGTTTAAGGTTGCAGAGGTGAAGCCAGCTGGGCTTCTGGGTCAGGTGGGAACTTGGAGAACTTTTCTGTCCAGCTAGAGGATTGTAAATGCACCAATCAGCGCTCTGTAAAAACACACCAATCAGCACTCTGTGTCTAGCTAAAGGTTTATAAACGCACCAATCAGCACTCTGTAAAAACACATGAATCAGCACTCTGTAAATTTGACCAATCAGCGCTCTGTAAAATGGACCAATCAGCAGGATGTGGGCAGGGCCAAATAAGGGAATAAAAGCTGGTCAACCAAGCCAGCAGTGGCAACACGCTCAGGTGCTCTTCCACACTGGGGAAGCTTTGTTCTTTTGCTCTTCGCAATAAATCTCGCTGCTGCTCACTCTTTGGGTCCGCACTAACTTTATGAGCTAATAACACTCACCGTGAGGGTCTGCGGCTTCATTCCTGAAGTCAGCGAGACCATGAACCCACTGGGAGGAACAACAACTCTGGATGTGCCACCATTAAGAGCTGTAACACTCACTACGAAGGTCAGCGGCTTCACTCC
Organism: Pongo abelii; assembly: GCF_028885655.2. Lineage (NCBI taxonomy): Eukaryota > Metazoa > Chordata > Mammalia > Primates > Hominidae > Pongo > Pongo abelii. Next base: position 123,548,075 of record NC_071993.2, on the reverse strand, counting down.
TGAAGTCAGTGAGACCATGAACCCACCAGAAGGAAGAAACTCCAGACACATCTGAACATCTGAAGGAACTAACACCAGACACACCATCTTTTACAACTGTAACACTCAGCACGAGGGTCCACGGCTTCATTCTTGAAGTCAGCAAGACCAAGAACCCGTTGGAAGAAACCAATTCCAGACACATTTTGGTGACCCAGATGGGACTATTGCCAAGCGGTGAGCACTATCGGACTCCTTTCGCTTGCTATTCTGTCCTATTTTTACTTACAATTTGGGGACTAAATACCGGGCACCTGTCAGCCAGTTAAGTGATTACTGTGGCCGCTGCACTAAAGACACAGGTGTCAGGCTTCCTGGGAAAGGGCTCTCTAACAATCCCCGACTCTTTGGAGTTGGGAGAGTTGGTTTGCCTGGAACCAGCTTCCACTTTTCCTGTACTTCTGGGCTGAGCCGAGGGTCAACAAAGAGGAAAGCCATTCAGCTCCAGGGTCCCAACAACAAGTTGGTTGAACCTGCGGCCATGAGTGGAACTCTCAAAGTTACATTGTCCAAGTGAGACTCGCCCATCTATCCTATCTATCCTGACCCTTGCCTCCTGGGTCCTAATGCCTGTCAGACAAACTTCCTCTCGCCTCTCTTCTCCGAGACAGGTCTCACTTCTAAAAACCACTCCCTGTCTCTGGTGCTTTTGTAGTTTCTCCTCTAAGCATGATTTCTAGTATAAACCTCAGGACTCTGTTCCCTTCTTTAGGCACCCAGGTTCACCAATCAGAAAGACATAATTTTTGCCCAAAGCCCCATCAGTGGTGGGGGCTACTATCTGGAATTTTAGGATCCCTCCTGAGACTAGCAGGCCTAATAAAAGCTATTCCTGAAGCTAAGATATGGGGAGTTTCAGAAATGGTATCTTTCCTATTCATATAAGTGAGGAAAAAAGGCATCACTCTTCCAACTCTGGAGATCCCTTCCCTCCCTCAGGGTATGGCCCTCCATTTCATTTTTGGGGCATAACATCTTTATAGGACAGGGGTAAGGTCCCAATACTAACAGGAGAATGCTTAGGACTCTTAACAGGTTTTCGAGAATGCAGCGGTAAGGGCCACTAAATCTGACATTCCTCGGCCCTCCTTGGGGTCTAGGAGGAAAACTAGTGTTTCTGCTGCTGTGTCGGTGAGCACAACTATTCCAATCAGCAGGGTCCAGGGACTGTTGCGGGTTCTTGGGCAGGGGGAGAAACAAACCAAAACCATGGGCAGTTTTGTGTTTCAGATGGGAAACACTCAGGCATCAACAGGCTCACCCTTGAAATGCATCCTAAGCCATTAGGACCAATTTGACCCACAAACCCTGAAAAAGAGGTGGCTCATTTTTTTCTATACTATGGCTTGGCCCCAATATTCTCTCTCTGATGGGGAAAAATGGCCACATGAATGAAGTATAAATTGCAATACTATCCTGCAGCTTGACCTTTTCTATAAGAGGGAAGGCAAATGGAGCTTATGTCCAAGCTTTCTTTTCATTGAAGGAGAATCCATAACTATGCAAAGCTTGCAATTTACATCCCACAGGAGGACCTCTCAGCTTACCCCCATAGCTTCCCTTCCTATTAATGATACGCCTCCTCTAATCTCCTCATCCCAGAAGGAAACAAGCAAAGAAATCTTCAAAGGACCACAAAAATCCCTGGGCTATCGGTTATGTCCCCTTCAAGCTGTAGGGGGAGGAGAATTTGGCCTAATCCGCATACATGTCCCCTTCTACCTCTCTGATTTAAAGCAGATCAAGGTAGATCTGGGAAAGTTTTCAGATGATCCTGATAGGTATATAGATGTCCTACAGGGTCTAGGGCAAACTTTCAATCTCTCTTGGAGAGCTGTCATGCTATTGTTAGATCAAACCCTGGCCTTTAATGAAAAGAATGTGGCTTTAGCTGCAGCCCAAGAGTTCGGAGATACCTGGTATCTTAGTCAGGTAAATGATAGAATGACAGTCGAAGAAAGAGACAAATTCCCTACCAGTCAGCAAGCCACCCCCCACCCCCAGTATGGATCCCCACTGGGACCTTGACTCAGATCATGGGGACTGGAGTCATAAACATCTGTTGACCTGTGTTCTAGAAGGACTAAGGAGAAGTAGGAAAAAGCTCATGAATTATTCAATGATGTCCACCATAACTCAGGGAAAGGAAGAAAGTCCTTCTGCATTCCTCGAGTGGCTATAGGAGGCCTTAAGAAAATACACTCCCGTCACCTGACTCACTCAAGGGTCAATTGATCCTAAAAGATAAGTTTATTACCCAATCAGCCACAGATATCAGGAGAAAGCTCCAAAAGCAAACCCTGGGCCCTGAACAAAATCTGGAGGCATTATTAAACCTGGCAACCTCAGTGTTCTATAATAGGGACCAAGAGGAAGAGGCCCAAAAGGAAAAGCGAGATCAGAGAAAAGCCGCAACCTTAGTCATGGCCCTCAGACAAACAAACCTTGGTGGTTCAGAGAGGACAGAAAATGGAGCAGGTCAATCACACGGTAGGGCTTGTTACCAGTGTGGTTTGCAAGGACATCTTAAAAAAAGATGGTCCAACAAGAAACAAGCTGTCCCCTTGCCCATGTCCACAATGCTGAGGCAATCACTGGAAGGTGCACTGCCCCAGAAGATGAAGGTTCTCTGGGCCAGAAGCCCCCAACCAGATGATCCAACAACAGGACTGAGGGTGCCTGGGGCAAGCACCAGCTCATGTCATCACCTTCACTGAGCACTGGGTATGTTTAACCATTGAGGGTGAGAAAATTGACTTCCTCCTGGACACTGGCGTGGCTTTCTCAGTGTTAATCTCCTGTCCCGGACAGCTGTCCTCAAGGTCCATTACCATCCGAGGAATCCTGGGACAGCTGGTAACCAGGTATTTCTCCCACCTCCTCAGTTGTAACTGGGAGACTTTGCTACAGATAGTAAGTATGCTTATCTAATCCTACATGCCCATGCTGAAATATGGAAAGAAAGGGAGTTCCTAACCTCTGGGGGAATCTCCATTAAGTATCACAAGGAAACCATGGAGTTATTGCACACAGTGCAAAAACCCAAGGAAGTGGCAAGAGCAGCATAAGTGGCTGGCAGAGACAGAGAGCGAGAAAGAGAGAAAAAGACAGGAAGTCAATGAGAGAAGGAGACAGAGAGGAAGAGACAGAGAGACAAAGAGGGAGTCAGAGAGAAAGAAAGAGAAAGACAAAGTCAAAGAAAGAGAAGGAAAGAGAGAGAGGAAGAGACAGACAAAGAAGGAGTCAGACAGAGAGGAAGAGAGAAAGAGACTGAAAATCAGAAAGAGAGAGAGAGGAAGAGACAGAGACAAACAGGGAGTCAGAGAGAAAGAGAGAGACAGTCAAAGAAAGGAAGAGACCGACAAAGAGGGAGTCAGAAAGAGAGAAAGAGACAAAGAAGAAGTCAAAGAGAAAGAAACAGAGATAGAATTACTAAAGAAAAAACAGTGTACCCTATTCCTTTAAAAGCCAGGGTAAATTTAAAACCTATAATTGATAATTGAAGGTCTTCTCCGTGACCCTATAACACTCCAATACCACCTTGTTGTCAGTGTAAACGTAGTCCAAAAGCAGTGAGGCCACTGACAACCCGTAGCCTTCCTATCAAAAATCCTTAACCCAGCAGGTTTCCTAACAGGGGATCTAAATCTTAATTAATTACCATACAAAGGTCTTACCAGACCTAGGAGGAACTCCCTCCAGGACAGGACAATAGATGGTTCCTCCCAGACGATTAAGGGAAAAAGACACAATGGGTATTCAGTAAGTGATAAGGAAAATCTTATAGAAGCAGAGTTAGGAAAATTGCCTAATAATTGGTCTGCTCAAATGTGGGAGCTGTTTGCACTCAGCCAAACATTAAGGTACTTACAGAATCAGGAAGGAGCCATTTATACAAATTCTAAGTTAATATGGACTGAATGAGGTCTTATTAATAGCAAAGAATAATTGAAATCCCAAACTTACAAGGTTTTCAACAAAAGTAAAGTTTGCTAACAGTGTAACATGTATTATCCTACTACCACACACTCTCAAAGGATTTCTCAGACAGTTTGCAAGACATAACATAATCTATCCTTACTCTATAACCCCAAATAGACTCTTTGGCAGCAGTGACTCTCCAAAACTGCCGAGGCCTAGACCTCCTCACTGCTGAGAAAGGAGGACTCTGTACCTTCTTAGAGGAAGAGTGTTGTTTTTACACTAACCATTCAGGGATAGTACCAGACGCTGCCCAGCATTTACAGGAAAGGCTTCTGAAATCAGACAACGCCTTTCAAACTCTTATACCAACCTCTGAAGTTAGGCAACATGGCTTCTCCCCTTTCTAGGTCCCATGACAGCCATCTTACTATTATTCATCTTCAGGCCCTGTATTTTTAACCTCCTTGTCAAATTTGTTTCCTCTAGGATTGAGGCCATCAAGCTACAGATGGTCTTACAAGTGGAACCCCAAATGAGCTCAACTAACAACTTCTACCGAGGACCCCTAGACCAACCCGCTGGCCCTTTCACTGGCCTAAAGAGTTCCCCCCTGGAGGACACTACATCTGCAGGGCCCCTTCTTTGCCCCTATCTAGCAGGAAATAGCTAGAGTGGTCACCGCCTAATTCCTAACAGCAGTTGGGGTGTCCTGTTTAGAGGGGGGATTGAGAGGTGAAGCCATCTGGGCTTCTGGGTCGGGTGGGGACTTGGAGAACTTTTCTGTCTAGCTAGAGGATTGTAAATGTACCAATCAGTGCTCTTTAAAAATGCACCAATCAGCACTCTGTGTCTAGCTAAAGGTTTATAAACACACCAATCAGCACTTTGTAAAAACGGACCAATCAGCACTCCGTAAAATGGACCAATCAGCAGGATGTGGGCGGGGCCAAATAAACAAATAAAAGCTGGCCACCTGACGCAGTAGCGGCAACATGCTTGGGTCCCCTTTAATGTTGTGGAAGCTTTGTTCTTTTCCCCTTCACAATAAATCTTGCTGTTGCCCACTGTTTGGGTCCGCACCACTTTTATGATCTTGTAACACTCATCACGAGGGTCTGTGGCTTCATTCCTGAAGTCAGCAAGACTACGAACCCACCAGAAGGAACAAACAACTCTGGACGTGCCACCTTTAAGAGCTGTAACACTCACTGTGAAGGTCTGCAGCTTCACTCCTGAAGTCAGCAAGACCATGAACCAAAAGCCAATTTGCACAGGACACCTTGAGAATGAGTTCTACTGTCATCCTATCAAGATATAAATGATGACAGGTAGAAAAAATGAGACCCTGTGGGTTTTCACTCTTTGATTTATTGACTCTCTGTTGACCAAAGCAGTGAGAGAGATGATAGATATCTAGATATATGTTTTGGAGCATCACCGTTCATTTAGTTCCATTATTTAGAACCCAGATGCTTCCCTATGATGCTGGTATGACATGTTGGCTGCAGATTCTTTCCCAAATGGATCCACAAACTTCCCCCCAAGTCAAGTTTCACTCCCCTAGTTTCTCTGCCTTACTACTATTACTTCATTTGTACATCATTCCCCCATCCCTCATTTTGCCTGCATTGTCATTAAAGTGGTTCATTGCCATGGCAACTAGAAATAGTGAACCCTCATTTTAGGTTCAGTAAAACCCTGTGCTCTATTTGCTCAGATTCCAGATATTTTTTTGGTTCTCATCACTCTTGTGGTCCACAATGTGTAAAACATTCACCTTTTTGCACCACTGACACTGGGGCCAGACTGCTTGGGGTCTGCCCCCTGTTCCTGCCATTAACCAGCTGTCTGATCTTTGGCTAGTTACTTAATCTCTCTGTGTCTCAGGTGCCTCGTCTGTATATACCTCATAGGGTTGTCATGAAAACTGAATCAGAAAATGCCCAAAGCTCTTAGAATTGTAGCTGACACAATCCTATATCTAGAAAACTCCATTGTCTCAGTCCAAAAGCTTCTTAAGCTGATAAGCAACTTCAGCAAAGTCTCAGGATACAAAATCAATGTGCGAAAATCACTAACATTCCTACACACCAAAACAGACAGCAGAGAGCCAAATTCATGAATGAACTTTCATTGATGATTTCAACAAAGAGAATAAAATACCTAGGAATATAGCTAACAAGGGAAGTGAAGACCTCTTCAAGGAGAACTACCAACCACTGCTCAAGGAAATCAGAGAGGATACAACAAATGGAAAAACATTCCATGCTCATAGATAGGAAGAATCAATATCATGAAAATGGCCATACTGCCCAAAGTAATATATAGATTAAATACTATTCCCATCAAACTACCATTGGCATTCTTCACAGAACTAGAAAAAAATATATTTTAAAATTCATATGGGGCTAGGTGTGGTGGCTCACACCTGTAATCCCAGCACTTTGGGAGGCCAAGGCGGGAGATCACCTGAGGTCAGGAGTTCGAGACCAGCCTGGCCAATATGGTGAAACACCATCTGTATTAAAAATACAAAAGTTAGCCGGGCATGGTGCTGTGCATCTCTAATCCTAGCTACTTGGGAGACAGGGTCAGGAGAATCAGTTGAACCTGGGAGGCAGAAGTTGCAGTGAACCAAGATCGCGCCACTGCACTCCAGCCTGAGTGACAGAGCAAGACTCTGTCTCGAAATAAATAAATAAATAAATAAATAATAAAATAAAACTCACATGAAACCAAAAAAGAGCCTGTATAGCCAAAGCAATTCTAAGCAAAAAGAACAAAGCTGGAGGTATCATGCTACCTGACTTCAAACTATAGTACAGGGTTACAGTAACCAAAACAGCATGGTCATGGTACAAAAACAGACATATAGACCAATGAAACAGAATAGAGAACTCAGAAATAAGACCACACATCTACAACTACCTGATCTTTGACAAACCTGACACAAACAAGCAATGGGGAAATGATTCTCTATTTTAAAAATGGTGCTGGGAGAACTGGCTAGCCATAAGCAGAAAATTGAAACTGGATCCCTTCCTTACACCTTATACAAAAATTAATTCAAGATGGATTAAAGACTTAAATGTAAAACCCCAAACTATAAAAACCCTAGAAGAAAATCTAGGCAATACCATTCAGGACAGAGGCAAGGGCAAAGATTTCATGACGAAAATACCAAAAGCAATTGCAACAAAAGCAAAAACTGACAAAGGGGATCGAATTAAACTTAGGAGCTTCTGCACAGCAAAAGAAACTATCATCAGAATAAACAAACAATCTACAAAATGGAAGAAAATTTTTGCAACCTATCCATCTGACAAAGGTCTAACATCCAGAGTCTATAAGGAACTTAAACAAATTTACAAGAAAAAAACACCCCATTAAAAAGTGGGCAAAGGACATGAACAGACACTTCTCAAAAGAAGACATTTATGCAGCCAACAAACATTTAAAAAAGCTCAACATCACTGATTATTAGAGAAATGCAAATAAAAACCACGCCAGTCAGAATGGCTATTTTTGTTTTATTAAAAGTCAAGAAATACCAGATGCTGGTGAGGCTGCGGAGACATAGGAACAACTTTTACCCTGTTGGTGAGAGTGTAAATTAGCTCAATCATTGTGGAAGACAGTGTGGTGATTCCTCAAAGACCTAGAATCAGAAATACCATTTGACTCAACAATCCTGTTACTGGATATATACCCAAAGGAATATAAATCATTCTATTATAAAGATACATGCATGCAGGGCCGAGCATAGTGGCTCACGCTTGTAATCCCAGCACTTTGGGAGGCCGAGGCAGGTGGATCACGAGGTCAGGAGATGGAGACCATCCTGGCTAACATGGTGAAATCCCGTCTCTACTAAAAATACAGAAAATTAGCCGGGCATAGTGGCGAGTGCATGCAGTCCCAGCTACTCGGGAGGCTGAGGCAGCAGAATGGCATGAATCCGGGAGGCAGAGCTTGAAGTAGTTGAGATCATGCCACTGCACTCCAGCCTGGGGGACAGAGTGAGACTCCATCTCAAAAAACAAACAAAAAAAAGATACATGTATGCTTACGCTCATTGCAGCACTATTCACAATAGCAAAGATATGGAATCAACCCAAATGCCCATCAATGATAGACTGGATAAAGAAAATGTGGTACATATACACCATGGAATACTATTCAGCCATAAAAAGGAATGAGATCATGTCCTTTGCAGGGACATGGGTGGAGATGGAAGCCATTATCCTCAGCAAACTAATGCAGAAACAGAAAACCAAACACAGTGTGTTCTCACTCATAAGTGGGAGCTGAACAATGAGAACACATGGCACAGGGAGGGGAAGAACACACACTGGGGCCTGTCTGTGTTGGGGGGCGGTTGGAGGAGAGAGAGCATCAGGAAAAATATAGCTAATGCATGCTGGGCTTAATACTTAGGTGATTGATTGAAAGGTGCACCAAGCCACCATGGCACACGTTTACCTATGTAACAAATCTGCACATCCTGCACATGTACCCCGGAACTTAAAATAAAAGAAGACTAACTAAATGGAGGGATATATCATGATTATGAATTGAAAAGGTCAATATTGTAAGCATGTTAACTTGTCCCAAACAACGTATATGGAAATAGGAAAGGGAAAGAATAACAACGACCTTGAAAAAATATTTTAAAGTTGGAAGGACTTGTATTGTCAGATCTAGATATTAATTATAAAGATACAGTAATTAAAACTATATGGTGTTGGCACAAAGGTAGACCAAAAGATCAATGAAACAGAAGAGTCCAGAAGCAGACCCACAAAAATACAAACCATCTTATTTATGTTAAAGTACCAATGCAATTCAGTGACAGAACAAATCATCTTTTCAATAAGTGGATCCACTAGATATGCAATTGAAATGGGTCTTCACCCTGCCTCATGCCATACACAAACATTAATTGCTTGGTTCTAAAAATAAAACGCTGGAGCTTTTATAAGATAACATGGGAAAATATCCACATGGATTTAAGTGGTAAAATTATTTCCTAATCAGAACATAAAACTCTAATAATCAAGGGAAAGTCTGATAAATCAAACTTAAAATGGATTAGAATTAAGAATTTTTATCCATCAAAAGATACTATTAAGAGAGTGAAAAGGCAAAAGGCAAGATACAGACAGGGAGAAAATATTTGCAATACATATATCCAAGAAAGGAGTCATATTAATAATATATAAAGAATTCCTACCAATCAATAAGAAAAAGATGGAAAAGAGAAACGAATAATGGGCATAAATGGTTAATAATGACTTTACTAAGAAGGACATGTAAATGTCCTATAAAGATAAAAAAATATGCTGTAGACCATTTGTCAAAATATGCTGTAGATCATTTGTCATCAAAGAAACAAATTAAAACCAAAATGAGATATCACTACACACTCACCAGAATGGCTAAAATTAAAAGGACTGTCAATATCAAATGTGGTGAGGATGTGGGGCAAAAAGAACCTCTCAGCACCGCTGATGGGAGTATAAATGACTATACCCACCCAGAGAGCTTCTCAACAGTACCTACTAAAGGGGAATATGTACATGCTTCATAAATCTGCAATTCCATCCCTAGGTTTATACTAAAACTAAATGCAACCGGCCGCGGTGGCTCTCGCCTGTAATCCTAGCACTTTGGGAGGCCAAGGCAGGTGGATCACGAGGTCAGGAGATCGAGACCATCCTGGCTAACACAGTGAAACCCCGTCTCTATTATAAATATACAAAAAATTAGCCAGGCATGGTGGAGGACGCCTGTAGTCCCAGCTACTTGGGAGGCTGAGGCAGGAGAATGGCGTGAACCCAGGAGGCGGAGCTTGCAGGCAGCAGAGATCACGCCACTGCACTCCAACCTGGGTGACAGAGTGAGACTCCATATCAAAAAATATATATAATAATAATAATAAATAAAATTAAATTAAATGCATATCAAATATACATTTAAAATGTTCATACATGCAAAAATGTTCATGGAAGCATTATTTCCTATAGCCTCCAAGGTTATATAGCTTATATGTTATTTTTTTAAAAAACTTAGCTATCTATAACTATATAGTTATAGTCATCAACTATAGAATGCATAAAGAAGTTGTCATGCAAAAAATTCTGTACAGTAATAAAAAGATGAAACTATTATTATTTGCAACAATCTTATAGACAGAATATTGAACAAATGGAGAATGAATAAATATTATTATATGATTCCATCTATGTCAAGTTAAAAAATGAACAAAACTAATTTACAGTGATAGAAATCAGATTAGTGGTTACCTTTGGGTGAGTAAGGATTGAGAGGGAGCACAAAGTAGACTTCTGTGATGCCTTTAATGTTCTTCTTTTTTAAAAAATTACATGGGTGTGTTCATTTAAAAAAATTAATTGTGGCCAGGTGCGGTGGCTCACGCCTGTAATCCCAGCACTTTGGGAGGCCAAGGTGGGTGGATCACGAGGTCAGGAGATCTAGACCATCCTGGCTAACACTGTGAAACCCCATCTCTACTAAAAATATAAAAAATTATCCAGGCGTGGTGGAGGAAGCCTGTAGTCCCAGCTACTCGGGAGGCTGAGGCAGGAGAATGGCGTGAACCCAGGAGGCGGAGGTTGCAGTGAGTGGAGATCACACCACTGCACTCCAGTCTGGGTGACAGAGTGAAACTCCGTCTCAAAAAAAAAAATTAATTGAGCTGTACACTTATGATTTGTGCACTTTGTTGTATGTATATTACACTTCAATAAAAAGAAGTTTAAATTAAGTAAACTGTGGCAGCCCCTCTCCTAAGGGGCTTCCTTCCTAGAAATTAGCCTGGATTACACCGAGTATATTAATGTCGTACATTTTCCAGTGCTCACTGTTTTTGCTCACCTGTGATTCACCCACTATTCTCATTTATCCTCCTATTCTCCTCAGTGGGGTAGGAGCCTATCCCGTTGCCAATGATGTAAATAGGAAAAAAGAATATGAAGTGTTAGAATTAAAGATATAGGGAACCTCTGGAAACGTGAGTTACTCAGGTGACAAAAGCTAAAGAGATGGCAGGATTTTGCTCTGCTCAATGCAAGAATTTTCAGCACCCCAAAGGTTTATTACTCATGGATTTTTTTCCATAGTTACATTAAAAAATGCAAATGCATTTTTTAAGCCAGTTGACATAGAACTTTCCATTATCCTTTTGCTATGAGGAGTGATTTAAATTTAACATGAAGAGTTGTTATAGAAACTAATCACATCAGATGTTTTCCTAGAAAGTACTAATTAAGGTAATTATTCAATCCTATGGAATTCAAGTTATCACATCTCTTTTTAGCTTTTTATTTACTCCATAACACTCTCTGTACATACAAACCAATGTTATATTTTGGTATGTTGGTATCTGGTATGTTGATATATTAAAATTGAAATCAATAACTGGAGAAATTCTACTTTAAAACATCATCTTTGTTGCTTGACTAAAATGCCTTTGTCACTTTTTAAAAACAAAACTGACCAGTTAATTGTGTGAAATTGGTTTGTAGGCAGAGCTTAAATGTTTCCCTCATATGCTTTCAGTTGCTGGTCAACCAAGAGGAAAGTTCAATTTCTAGAGAGAAATGTCTATTGATTACTACACCAACAGCAATTACATTGAAGCCGGGGGCCAGTGAGTAAGACGGTAAGTTCCTACGTAACCTGAGGACAGATAGCTGAAGAACGCCCACAGCACGTGCCCCGTGTGCTCTCACACCCTAAACAGTCTATGAGGATAGAGTTTCTCCATCCTGGTGCTCCTCTTCTCCGTTCCACAGGTACTGTCCCTGTCCCACCTGAAACATGTGACAGAAACATACATGGTAAACCAGCAAAGAGTTCAGGATATCAGAATCTTCTTTCTTTCCTGGTTGTAATTCATGCATTTGGAGAACACAATGAGGTTTGTCCTTTATGTTTTATATAGCCCGATGTACACTTACTCCAAGAGCATCAGTCAATAATTAGGAGAGGGTTTTTTAAAAAATGATATTCTACCTAAATACATGTTGTTGTTGCTAAATTTCAAGATTGGTTAAAAACCAGTATTTTAATCCGAGTGAGATCTTGAAAACTGAAAATTTCACTGCAAGAAGCATAGAGGTTTGATTCATTAAAAATGTGTGAAATGTAGAGGTTTGTTGATTACTAAGCAGTGGCAGGATGACACAATATGCTCATTCTTCCACTAGAGGGCACTGTAATAAATCTATTAAAGTCAGCTAAGGCTTTCCACAATAAAAAGACAAATCAAACTTTTGGAAAATTAGAATTTATTTGGTGCAATCAGTAAACATCACTAAAACATAAAAATATGTAATTATAGCTGCATATGATTGGGGAGAATTATGACCACACATGAAAATCCAAAGCTTCTTTTGTATTGATTGACTGAGTCATTCATTCATTCATTCATTCATTCATTCATTCATCAATCTATCCAGTCATTCCTGTACACATACCCTAACCTAATTTTCCTCAAGGATTTCACAATAAGAAAGTAACCCCAGAAATCATGAATGCTATCTTCGTTTTACAGATGGATACACTGAAGTTTAAAGGGGAGAATAGATTTGCTCAAGTCCACTTCATTAATTGATGCTGGAATCAGAACTAGATCCCAGATCCTCTAATTCACAATTCTATGCTCTATTCACTATATTAGATTCTAAGATATTGTGGAAGTTCAAACAGAAATAAACTTCTGTTTCTAAGATTTCAGAAAATGTCGTCTGCATTGCTGGTACAAAATATCAACGTATTCCATTTGTCTTTTGCATTTTTCTTTTTTCAAGTTTTTTGTTTTGGGTGCCTTGGGCCTGTTTCTTTCTCTCTGTGATAACCAATGGAATTACAGTTTTTGGCCTCGAAAATTCATGGGCCTTTGTAAGTGCTGGTGAAAGAAACTTTTGTAACTAAGACAGAAAATGTTGCATATTTCCCCTGCAGCTTCAGAGAAAAAGTAAATGGCATCATGCATAATAAAAATGTTGCTGTAAGTGCTATTTCCAAATGCTAAAAAGAGTTTGGTAAAACACCTGGACTTTAGATATTGATGTTATAGTCTATGAATGTAGCCCTCATCTTATGAAAGGGCTAATTCTGATTGGTGACTTAAAAATGTTTTGCTGTAGAAATAAAATTTAAATTCCTTTCTGCTCTCCAGAAGCTATATATATGCATATATTTTCATTTTTAAGCCAGATGAGAATCACTGTCTTCCTTTTTCCCACACTTGCAATAATATAGCGACTGACTTGGCTTGAGTTCTTTTTTTTTTTTGAGACGTAGTCTCTCTCTTTCGCCGAGGCTGGAGTGCAGTGGTGCTATCTCGGCTCACTGCAAGCTCCGCCTCCCGGGTTCACGCCATTCTCCTGCCTCAGCCTCCCCAGTAGCTGGGACTATAGGCGCCTGCCATCGCGCCCAGCTAATTTTTTGTATTTTTAGTAGAGACGGGGTTTCACCGTGTTAGCCAGGATGGTCTCGATCTCCTGACCTCGTGATCCACCCGCCTCAGCCTCCCAAAGTGCTGCAAATACAGGCGTGAGCCACCGCGCTGGGCCGGATTGAGTTCTTAGTTGAATAAAGAGCGTTGAGAGTCTTGTCTCACATAAATGAACCGTCGGGAAGCATTGCCCGCTGCCAATATGCTCTTTTCTTTATTTTTAAGTGACTTTTTTTTTTCTTCCTTCACACACTCACATTTCTAGCCTTAAGTTATTTTAAATGTTAGGTTTGCTGTGATTATTCCTAAATGATGGATTAAAGTTTGGTAATTGCATCTGTCTTAATGCTCAATGGACACTGTTCTGCAATTGACCCAGTTAGGGCCACTGGACTGTGTTGGAGAGGAGCCCGAGATGAGTGGATTAGTCATGGTCTGGTTGGATTTGTCCTAAATCTATTGGGCATGGCCTTTGCTCCCTTGGTCTAGGACCCTCAAGGAAATTACTGCTTCTCTGGCTTCAGATGACAGTCAATACATCCTTGATGGGTAGATGTATGTGTGTACGGATGAATGAAATGTCAGTTCTATTCTTCAGGACCATAGCTTCCAGAAAAATAAAGTACTCTGAATTCCAAAGTGAGATTGCTTATGACAATATATGTGTGGTAACTACAGAATTCAGAAAAGAAAACCCACTGTTTTCTCTCTCTGTAGTTATTGTTCCCATAGGAGATCAATGTGTGGAGAGCAAAGATCTTAAGACTAGCTGAGAAAGCTGGTTCTTTTCTGTGCTTCTCTCACCCCTGTGCCTACTTCTGTTATAATCCTTGTCATGCAGTATTAAAATCAGCGATCTCCTCTCTTGTGCCCTTTTCAATGCTGTGTGTCCTTTGAGAATAGGGACTATGTATCTTTGTATTATATAGCCTCATTATTTAGCACAATGCTTGGCACATAAGGATAACTCAATAAATGTTTGTTAAATAAATGAATGGGAGAAAAGCCTATAAAAGAAAAGAGAAATACATGAGTATGTGAAGGCTAAATGTTTGCAAAACTCAAACATAGAAAATAGGCTGTATAAGGAAGGAAACATCTGCCAAAAATCTTTGGCCCTGCCTATATAGACATTCGGCCTCCCTTATTGGAATAAAATCTGGTAGACTCTACTCTCCTGAGTATAACACTCAAATACCGTAGGGCAGAACTCACAGAAAAGCATGCATAAAATAAAGAAGCCCATCTAGTATTATAAGTATGTATTTTTGGGAAAAAGTATAACACAACACAACACAAGCTACATCTATCATTTTTATTACACAATCTACAGAAAGTGAAGATTTACAAAATCTTCTTGGCCAGAGCATCTATGAAAAAAAAGATTCCTTTTACCAAGTGGAGAAGACCCCAGGAGGGACATGAGAATTTTTTGTTCATCTAACATGAGCTTAGGTTTTAAAAGGCAGGGAAACAATAACTTGGCATGAATTATTGTTCTCCTGTTCCTAAGGCCCCCCCTGCTTGTTCTGGAGAGTTCCAGAGTCAACAAAATCTGAAGGCTGTATTGAACAGGAGAATTTCTATTATTCACTCCCATCACTGCCATCAATGATGAGCCTGGAGAAATAAATAGCCATGCAACTCAACCCAGTGTCAGAATCTTCCTTTAGCTTCTGCTTTACTTCGCCTTGCCCTAGGCATAGTACAGAGGTCAGTGCTTCTGACGTAATTGGATCTTTACACAACTCTAATATTTGCCCCTTTCTTTCCTCCAGTCCTGGAGCACAAACCCTTGTAAACCTTCTCCCAGGTACCTTTTTCCTCTTAGCCTGCCATTGAGCAACCAGGTTCCAAGCCATTCAATATTCTATTTTACCTACAATTCGAATTGGTATAGCCTTTTCAAATGTGTAAAATGCTATTACATACATAGCCCTTTAAGAAAAAAAAAAAAGGGATCTGCAGCTAACTTGAGAGCAGTAAGCAAGGTGTGAAAATTACCAGGGCTGTAGGCTACCAGTCTTGCGGCCAGTCCCCAGGGCCTAATGAAGATGAACCTGAATCTCACCAAGCCTCTCAAACGAACTACTAGTTACAGTACATACACAAGATAGAGAAATACTTTAAATGACACCAAGGGAATTCCATCAGTTTTATGTGAGCATTTTTATAGGATGAATGACCTGGTTTATTTAATAATTAGTGTGGAAGAAACGAGAGGGGAAGCTGCTACAGAGGAAGAGATTTAGGAACATGTCAATCAAACACAGTGTGTGGACCTTGCTTGGGTCCCAATTTAAACAAACTAACTGCCAAAAGCCATTTTTGAGACAATCTGGGAAATTTCAATACAACTTGAATATAAAATGATATTTTTAAATGACTTAATTTTTCAGTTAATCTCAAATTCACTTAAAAATGATTTACATTAATTTTTATGAAATTCATTTTGTAGTTATGGTAATTTCATGCGCGTCTGTGTAAAGAGACCACCAAACACGCTTTGTGTGAGCAATAAAGCTTTTAATCACCTGGGTGCAGGCGGGCTGAGTCTGAAAAGAGAGTCAGCGAAGGGAGATGGGGTGGGCCCGTTTTATAGGATTTGGGTGGGTAAAGGAAAATTACAGTCAAAATGGGGTTGGGGGTCACAAGGTGCTCAGTAGGGGAGCTTTTGAGCCTGGAGAAGGAATTTCACAAGACAATATCATCAGTTAAAGCAGGAACAGGCCATTTTCACTTCTTTTGTGGTGGAATGTCATCAGTTAAGGCAGGAACCGGCCATCTGGATGTGTACCTGCAGGTCACAGGGGATATGATGGCTTAGCTTGGGCTCAGAGGCCTGACATTCTTGTCTTCTTATATGAATAAGAAAAATAAAATGAAATAGTGGTAAAGTGTTCAGACAGCGAAAATTTTGGGGGATGGTATGGAGAGATAATGGGCGATGTTTCTCAGGGCTGCTTCGAGTGGGATTAGGGGCGGCATGGGAACCTAGAGTGGGAGAGATTAAGCTGAAGGAAGATTTTGTGGTAAGGGGTGATATTGTGGGGTTGTTAGAAGGAACATTTGTCATTTAGAATTATTGGTGATGGCCTGGATACCATTTTGTATGAATTGAAAAACTAAATGGATAAGAGAAGGAGAAAAACAGGTATAAAAGGTCTAAGAATTGGGACGACTCAGGACATCTGATTAGAGAGTGCCTAAGGAGATTCAGCATAGTCCTGCCAGCAAAGATTATTTATTTACTTCAAGAGTTAAGAGTGGCAGTTTGGGGATAGCACCAGGAGATATCAGCTGTGATGGCTTGGAGAAACAGTATAAACCGGCAGTGTAAACAAGAGCAGGGCATGTATGAGTAGTTGAGAAAGGTGAATAGGAGTATGACTAGACAGAAGATAGTAGGGATGACAAGCTTTTTGGGGCACAGTCTAAGTTGGTCTGGTGTCTGGAATGAGACTGGGGCCTAATAAAAATGAGCGTCTATACAGGAGCTCAAATGGGCTGTACCTTGTAGCAGTCTGAGGACAGGTCTGACTTCTGAGAAGGGAAAGTGGTAAAAGTATTGTCCAGTCCTTTTTAAGTTGGTGGCTGAGCTTGGTGAGGTGTGTTTTTAAAAGACCTTTAGTCCGTTCTACTTTTCCTGAAGACGGAGGACCATAAGGGATATAAAGGTTTCACTGAATACTAAGAGCCTGAAAAACTGCTTGGCTGATTTGACTAATAAAGGCTGGTCTGTTATCAGACTGTATAGAGGTGGGAAGGCTAAACTGAGGAATTATGTCTGACAGAAGGGAAGAAATGACTTCGGTGGCCTTCTCAGACCCTGTAGGAAAGGCCTCTACCTATCCAGTGAAAGTGTCTACCTAGACTAAGAGGTATTTTAGTTATCTGACTCGGGGCATGTTGAGTAAAGCTAATTTGTCAGTCCTGGGTGGGGGCAAATCCTTGAGCTTGATGTGTAGGGAAGGGAGGGGGCCTGAATAATCCCTGAGGAGTAGCAGAATAGCAGAGGAACACTGAGAAGTTATTTCCTTGAGGATAGATTTCCATGATGGAAAGAAAATGAGAGGTTCTAAGAGGGGGGCTAGTGGCTTGTACTATAGCATAGCCTGCCTTTGCTGGAGTGTGGCAATTAGGCCTGGTAGAACTGCCATCAATAAATCAAGCGTGATCAGGGTGAGGAACAGGAAAGAAGGAAATATGGGGAAATGGGGTGAATGTCAGATGGATCAGAGAGATACAGTCATGAGGGTCAGGTGTGGTATCAGGAATAATGTGGGAGGCCAGATTGAAGTCCCGGCCAGGAACAATGGTAATTGTGGGACTTAACAAAGAGTGAGTACAGCTGAAGGAGCCAGGGAGCAGAAAGTATATGCGTCAGGTATGAGGAAGAAAATAGATTTTGGAAGTTATGAGAAATGTAGAGAGTAAGTTGAGCATAGTTTGTGATTTTAAGGGCCCCTAAAAGTATTAGGGCGGCAGCAGCCACTGCACGGAGACATGATGGCTAGGCTAAAACAGTAAGGTCAAGTTGTTTGGACAGAAAGGCTACAGGGTGCAGTCCTGGCTCTTGCGTAAGAATTCTGACTGCACTAACCATGCCTAGGAAGGAAAGGAGTTGTTGTTTTGTAAGGGATTGAGGTTTGGGAGATTAATTGGACACGATCAGCAGGGAGAGCACGTGACTTTTTATGAAGAATTATGCCGAGGTAGGTAACAGATGGAGAAGAAATTTGAGCTTTGGAGGGGGATACCCGATATCCTTTGGAGAATAAATGCTGAAGGAGCAGAAGTGTGTCTTGTTGAGAAGATTCAAAGGAGGGGCTACAAAGAAGAAGGTCATCAATATATTGAATAAGGTAAGAAGCGGAGGAGTGGAAAGAAAGTAAATCATGAGAAAGAGCTGGGCTGAAGTAATGAGGACTGTCCCTGAAACCTTGCAGCAGTACAGCCCAGGTAAGCTGCTGGGACTGATGGGTGTCAGGGTCAGTCCAGGTGAAAGCAAAGAGAGGCTGGGAGGAGGGGTGCAGGGGAATAGTGAAAAAAGCATCTTTAAGATCAAGAACGGAATAGTGAGTTGTGGAGGAAGGTATTGAGGACAAAAGAGTGTGTATGGGTTGGGCACCACAGGGTGGATGGGCAAAACAATTTGGTTGATAAGGCGCAGATCCTGAACTAACCTGTAAGTCTTGTCTGGTTTTAGGACAGGTAAAATGGGGGAATTGTAAGGAGAGTTTATAGGCTTTAAAAGGCCATGCTGTAACAGGCGAGTGATAACAGGCTTTAATCCTTTTAAAGCATGCTGTGGGATGGGATATTGGCATTGAGCAGGGTAAGGGTGATTAGGTTTTAATGGGATGGTAATGGGTGCATGATCGGTCACCAAGCAGAGAGTAGAGGTATCTTATACTTGTGGGTTGAGGTGGGGGAATACAAGAGGAGGACGCAAAGGAGGCTTTGGATTGGGAAGAAGGGCAGCAATGAGATGTAGCTGTAATCCAGGAATAGTCAGGGAAGCAGATAATTTAGTTAAAGTGTCTCGGCCTAATAAGGGAACTGGGCATGTGGGGATAACTAAAAAGCAGTGCTTAAAAGAGTATTGTCTAAGTTGGCACCAGAGTTGGGGAGTTTTAAGAGGTTTAGAAGCCTGGCCGTCAATACCCACAACAGTTATGGAGGCAAGGGAAACAGGCCCTTGAAAATAAGGTAATGTGGAGTGAGTAGCCTCGGTGTTGATTAAGAAGGGGACAGACTTACCCTCCACTGTGAGAGTTACCCGAAGCTCGGAGTCCGTGATGGTCTAGGGGGCTTCCGAGGCGATCAGGCAGCATCAGTCTTCAGCCGCTAAGCCAAGAAAATCTGGGAAGGAGTCAGAGAGCCTTGGGCCAGAGTTCCAGGTGCTCTGGGAGTGGCTGCCAGGTGAGTTGGACAGTCTGATTTCCAGTGGGGTCCCGCACAGATGGGATGTGGCTTAGGAGGAATCCTGGGCTGCAGGCATTCCTTGGCCTGGTGGCCAGATTTCTGGCACTTGTAGCAAGCTCCTGGGGGTGGAGGTTCTGGAGGAACGCCTGACCACTGTGGTTCAGGCATTTGGAAGTTCTTGTGTGCTGGAGATGTGGCTGGGGTTTGTCTCACAGTGGAGGCAAGGAATTGCAACTTTTTTCTATTATTGTACACCTTGAAGGCGAGGTTAATTAAATCCTGTTGTGGGGTTTGAGGGCCGGAATTTAATTTTTGGAGTTTTATTTAATGTTGGGAGCAGATTGGGTAATAAAATGTATATTGAGAATAAGACGGCCTTTTGACCTTTTAGGGTCTAGGGCTGTGAAGTGTTTCAGGATTGCTGCCAAACGAGTCATGAACTGGGCTGGGTTTTTCATATTTGATGAAAGAGCCTAAATGCTCACTGATTTGGGAGAGGTCTGATAAAGAAAAAGGAGCATTAACCTTGACTATGCCTTTAGCTTCAGCCACCTTTTTAAGAGTAAATTGCTGGGCAGGTTGGGGAGGGCTAGTTGCGGAACGAAACTGTAAGCCAGACCAGGTGTGAGGAGGGGCGGTGATAAAAGGATTATAGGGTGGAGGAGCAGAGGCTGAGGAAGAATTGGGACCTAGCTCGGCCTGGTGAGGAGCAGCCTGGGGAGGAGGGGAGAGGTCAGATGGGTCTGTAGAAAAGGAAGATTAGAAAGACTCAGCGACGCTTGGGGTTGGGACTGAGGGGACAGGTGGGAGGGAAAGAAGGAAGATTTGGGATGAGTTGCATTGGGAACAGAGACCAGAGAGGGACCGATGTGTAAAAGAATGCCTGGATGTCAGGCACCTCAGACCATTTGCCCATTTTATGACAAGCATTATTTAGATCTTGTAGGATGGAAAAATTGAAAGTGCCGTTTTCCGGCTATTTGGAACTACTGTCGAGTTTGTATTGGGGTCAAGGGGCATTGCAGAAGAAAACAAGATGCTTAGATTTTAGGTCAGGTGAGAGTTGAAGAGGTTTTAAGTTCTTAAGAACACAGGCTAAGGGAGAAGAAGGAGGAATGGAGGGTGGAAGGTTGCCCATAGTGAAGGAGGCAAGCCCAGAGAAAAGAGAGAGTAGAGACACGGAGGGAAGGGGTTCGGGGGTTCTTACCCTCCAGAAAAGTGGGAAAGGTGTCGGGGCACAGAAATACAAGGTTGGGGTGCAGAAATAAGGGATTGGGGCACAGAGATATAAGGGGTTGGGGCATGGAAATAAGGGATTGGGGCACAGAAATATAAGGGGTTGGGGTACTTGCTCCTCCCCTAGAAAAGTGGGACTTGCCGCTAAGGGTGAAGGAGAAGGGGTTGGGGGTTTCTTGCCCCCCAGAAAGGTGAAGAAGGGGTAGAGACACAGAGAGAAGGGGTTGGGGTACTTGCCCCTTCCCCAGAAAAGTGGGACTTGCCTCTAAGGGTGAAGGACCAAGGCAGGTGTCCCTGCGTGGTCTGACACCTCTGAAACCTGGGTGAATAATCAGAGAGGTGTTCCTGCAATGATTAAACACCAAAGGAAGGCTGCCTTCCCTAGTCTGTGACCGGCGCCGGAGTTTTGGGTCCACAGATAAAAGGTGTCTCCTTTGTCTCTATCAGAAAATGAAAGGAATTGAAATTAAGAGAAGGGAGAGATTGAAGTGTGGCACCAAGATTGAAGGGAGAAAGAGGTTGAGGGATAGTGAGGGAGGTTGGAGAAGAGAGTAAAAAGAGGCCACTTACCGGATTTGAAATTGGTGAGATGTTTCTTGGGCTGGTCAGTCTGAGGACCTGAGGTCGTAGGTGGATCTTTCTCACCGAGCAAAGAGCAGGAGGACAGGGGATTGATCTCCCAAGGGAGGTCCCCCGATCCGAGTCATGGCACCAAATTTCATGCGTGTCTGTGTAAAGAGACCACCAAACAGGCTTTGTGTGAGCAATAAAGCTTTTAATCACCTGGGTGCAGGCGGGCTGAGTCCGAAAAGAGAGTCAGCAAAGGGAGATGGGGTGGGCCCGTTTTATAGGATTTGGGTAGGTAAAGGAAAATTACAGTCAAAGGGGGGTTGTTCTCTGGCGGGCAGAGTGGGGGTCACAAGGTGCTCAGTAGGGGAGCTTTTGAGCCAGGATGAGCCAGGAGAAGGAATTTCACAAGACAATGTCATCAGTTAAAGCAGGAACAGGCCATTTTCACTTCTTTTGTGGTGGAATGTCATCAGTTAAGGCAGGAACCGGCCATCTGGATGTGTATGTGCAGGTCACAGGGGATATGATGGCTTAGCTTGGGCTCAGAGGCCTGACAGTTAAGCAAGTTTATCGTTTACAGGTACATGCTAAAGTATAAATGGGAGAAACAGCATTATGTCTAGGATTTGGTTTAAAATACTCCAGCAAAAACAAACAAAACAAAAATAGGAAGTGTGTTTGTGTGCATACTCATAAAATAGGATTGGCAATATATAAAAATTGTTAAACTGGTTGACAGGCACCTGGGGGTGCTAGTTTACTGCTTTCTTTGCTGTTGTGAATATTTAAAAGTTTCTACAAATAATTTTTTTTTTTTTTTTTTTTTTGAGGCGGAGTCTCGCTCTGTCGCCCAGGCTGGAGTGCGGTGGCGGTGGTGTGATCTTGGCTCGCTGCAAGCTCTGCCTCCCGGGTTTGCGCCATTCTCCTGCCTCAGCCTCCCGAATAGCTGGGACTACAGGTGCCCACAACCATGCCTAATTTTTTGTATTTTTAGCACAGACAGGATTTCACTGTGTTAGCTAGGATGGTTTCAATCTCCTGACCTCGTGATCCTCCCGCTTCGGCCTCCCAAAGTGCTGGGATTACAGGCGTAAGCCATCGTGCCTGACCAAAAATAATTTTTTTTTTTTAATTTTTAAAAAGAGAGAGAGTGGGATGGAGTTGACAACAGTGTTGAACTCTGCTATGGGATGGAGCAAATGAGTAGAATTTCCCATTTGACTTTGTGACTGGTAGTCATTGGAAATCTGGGTGAGAGCTGTTCTAAAGTCAGATGGGAGCAGAGAGGAACTTAGGACGAGGAAGGATTTATTTTACTTTATTTTGTAATGGCAGGGACTTCAGATTTTAAAAACTGGATGCAATGAGAAGTTGAATATACAAAAGAAAGAAAAAGTAACCCACAGAGCAGTGTTCCCAAGAAAGCAGGAGAGTGTGGAGTCCACCGCACAGAGGCAGGGATTAGCCTGGGAAAGAAGAGGCAGCTTCCTTATTAGAAAGAAAAGGGATAGAATGGATGCAGATGCAGGTAGTTGATGTGTTTGGATCAAAGAGTAGAGATTGCTGGCTGGATGTAGTGGTTCACGCCTGTAATCCCAGCACTTTGGGGGGCCGAGGCAGGCAGATCACAAGGTCTGGAGATCAAGATCATCCTGGCTAACATGGTGAAACCCCGTCTGTACTAAAAATACAAAAAAATTAGCTGGGCTTGGTGGCGGGCGCCTGGGGAGGCTGAGGCAGGAGAATGGCATGAACCCGGGAGGCGGAACTTGCAGTGAGCAGAGATCGCACCACTGCACTCCAGCCTGGGCGACAGAGAAAAAAAAAAGAGTAGAGATTGCTATCTGATCATGGCATCTGTTTTCTATATAAAGTAGGAGTAGGAGAAGAGTTTGGGGCAGGAGGTGTCAAAAGAAATGAATTTCAGGACAGTGCTGATCACAATATACATCATATCATATACATTCTAATTACATCCGTCTTCTCTGTGGTACCACTGTTCCAACAGCACTTCAGGTGCTGGCCCAGAGAAAAGAAATCTGAAAGCGTTCAAGGTTAAGGTTTTGCCTAACAGTTTTTAAAAAAAAAAAAAAAGAAAAGTCAGCAAGCCGGAAGGGGAGGCAACTGTGGTCAAATAGGGCATTCCGCTTGGCGAGTTTGGAGGTGGGCATTTTTGAGTGATATGATGACAAGGCATGAGTGTGGGTCAATAGTCACAGAGAGTGGAGGGAGTAATGGGTAATTGGACTGCATTTTCAGCATTCATCCAGGAAGCAGAACAATTCCCTAACAGTCCTTGCCCAAACAGTAGTAGGCCACAGTAGCTTGCAACAATAATGAAGGGCACTCAGAGGGAAAGGGAATCTTTTTTTTTTTTTTTAGTGCTTCCTTAGGGAAAAGCACACACAGAAAATAACGGCGTCACCTTGAACTTTTGGAATTCCTTTGCCTAGATAGTTCATGCACTATTTTTCATCCTCATACATTCTTATAATGCAAAAAAGGGACAGATATTAAGAACTATGGGACAGTAAGTCTATACTTTATTAAAATAGGGTTCTCAGAAGTTAATTGACTCCCATTAGTCTTTTCAAACCTTGAAGGAGCCAGCCTAGAGACCTCTTGGGCAAGGAGGCAGCTAGTACTCATGTTGCCTAAGGCCACGGCCGGATCCATAACTCTTCCTCCACCTTGGGACCTGCGCAGGCTCGGGACAGCTGCTCTCAGGAAGACTTGTCTCCCCAAGGTCTGTGCTGACTCCACCACCAGCTTGCTAATGAATGCTGGACTGCGACACAATTACTCAGTACGGCTCAGTCCCTTCTACTGAGCTTACTCATAGCCACTCTGCTCCTGGGTTGGCCTAGGTGTGAATATGTGCAGCCCACCAGGGAGAGCAGTACACAACGCTGGATCATGCCAAATGTCCCTGAACCCGCTTTCCTCCTTCTCCCCAGCAATCTTCCATCCCTTCCTTGCAAAATGGGAGAGTCATCACACATGCTTCTCTGCTTTCTGCCACAGCACAGATTTATTTATGTACACCCACGGGTCCTTCTGAAGGTTCAGCTGGCAGCGAGGCACCAAGGAGAATCAAGAAACCCTCTGCAGAGTATCTGTCATCGTTTCCTTCCAAGGATATTTATAGCACAGACCTATAGGCTAAACACTGAGCCTAGTGATAGAAAACAGAGCAAATGAAAATATGAAATTTCTCCCTTTCGCTGGCTAAGGACAACTGCCTTGGAAGAAATCGAAGCAACATAAAGAAAAAAGAAACACAATGGACACATTTAAATATTATAATATTGTTATTGCAAGAACAAAGGGTTACCCAAGTGCTTTACAAATGAAATGCTGGCTTGAGGCTAAGTACAAATTCACCATAGAGCCTTCAAGACCCAGGGAGAGGAGTAATTCTCCTGTGGCAGGGACTTTTGGAGGAAGGGGGCTAGACCCTGGGTATAGCCAGACAGAGTCATTTACAAGGGTCAAATTTGGTCTGGATGCCAGGTGGAAGGAGACATTTTTCTTCATTGCTCCTACTAAAGAAATCCATCAAGACTGTATCTGAAATTAGCATGGTTTCATGTTCTGGAGAATGTTAGGTCCCATAATGTCTTGGCTACAGAAGGTAGATCTGAAAGTTTTTAAGGAAAAAAAAAGGAATTTTAACCTGATGCCAGGGAAGAAAAAGACATTGGTAGATTCCCCGATTTAATGAGTAATTCTTATTTTCTAACACTTCTGCAAATATAGCATTGGTTTCTTAAATTTTCCCTTTCTTTAATTGCAAAATTTCAAAGTCTATAAATTTTTATACTACTTGCACATTTCAAATTATCTATGGGTTTAAACACCATTTATAAAATGTAAACTATGAAAATGAAAAGGAAAAAGAAATACTTACTTATATCCATATTTCCCAGATGTATTTATCACCATTTCTGCTCCCAGCTTATTCTGAGAATCTTCAAACAAATGTTTTTTCCAGATGAACTGAACACTTGTAATGTTTCCAATGTTAACATCTGCATCGATTAATTTTGTGTAAGTCATGCCTGGCTCAAGTTTTCCACTGTAAACAAAAATAAGACTCGTAAGTTTGCACTGGGTATTCACAGCACTGAATGAAAGAAAACACATCTGTGTATGCACTATGGAAGAGAAACTTGTATTTGCTAGCATTTGCTTGTAGGAGATTTATTCTTTGCATGTGTATTGATCAGCATCTCAGAATAGCATGGTTCTGAAGTTCGAAAGAAGGGTGAAGTAAATGGAAAGCTTGGCTAGGTGATTTTGAGAGAATACCTAGAGAGGCATTATTGTGATTTCTCCATAGTGAAAGATCTGGTCTTGGCTTTGTAGTATCAGAAACCAGATTACACGGACACCAGGAAATCAAGAAACTCTCAATAGTGGACTAAATTTACACAAGACTTATCTACAAACCAGGAGCCTGTTCACCAATTCACAGTGTGGAAATGCCTCCCTTTGATTAACCAGAACGCTCCCATGCCCTTTTTCTGGTACCTTCTTTAAGCACATAAAAGGAATTGGGTAACCAAACTAGTGATCAAAAGACATTTTGTTGATCATGGCAATAGAGCAGAGAGAAGTGCCGTATCTCGAGGTATAAGGTATGTTCCATCCAAGCCAAAGTGAAACCAATGATATGTTTCTTCCCCATCTGCAAAAATTCTCCACTGTGACCCAGATTGGTCGTGGCACCCAAACCAACATCTCTTACCCATAAGAGCTTCCTGACTCCCATTTCCTATGGCTATTGCTAATATTCTCCTTCTGATGAAATAGCCCCTTTTTTTGTCGTGTTGGTAACATAAACTATAGTTAGTAAATGATTAAGCTACAATCCAATCTAAATTTGTCCCCATGTTGCTCCATACTGTATCACCTTTCCTTATTTCTTCATAACTTATAACTATTCTTCTGTTAATGTATCATTTGTCTACTCAAACTGCAAATATAAGCTCTGTGAAAGAAGGACCTGTGTCTGCATCCCCAGCAATTAGAACAGTTCCTGGCACAGTGCAGGCACCTACATATTTGCTGAATGAATTAACAAATGAATATTGCTATTCCTAGGGTCTGTCTTATTAAATTACTAGTAGAATTAATTGATTTAATTACCAGAGGAAACTGTTCTTCCAAGTTCTTAAGGGTAATCTTTCTGTTATTCCAAGAACTATCTTCACTCAGTGCCCACACATTGCAGCCCTTTATGTCACTAGAAGCCCAATTAGCTAAGATATAACCTATGGTGAAGCTGGACATTTTTTTTAAACACTTAAGGTCAGGGGTACATGTGCAGGTACATAGGTAAACATGAGTCATGGGGGTCTGTTGTACAGATTACTTCATCACCCAGGTATTAAGCCTAGTGCCCATTAGTTATTTTTCCTGATCCTCTCCCTCCTCCCACCCTCCACCCACTGATAGGTCCTGGTGTGTGTGTTTCCTTCTGTGTGTCCATGTGTTCTCATCATTTAGCCCCCACTTATAAGTGAGAACATTCAGTATTTGGTTTCCTGTTCCTGCATTAGTTTGCTAAGGATAATGGCCTCCAGCTCAATCCATGTTCCTGCAAAGGACATGATCTCACTCTTTTTTATGGCTGCATAGTATTCCATGGTATATAGGTACCACATTTTCTTTATCCAGTCTGTCATTGATGGGCATATGGGTTTATTCCATGTCTTTGCTATTGTGAATAGTGCTACATGAACATATGCATGCATGTGTCTTTACAATAGAACAATTTCTATTCCTTTGGATATATAATCAGTAATGCGATTGCTGCGTCAAATGATATTTCTGTCTTTAGGTCTTTCAGGCCTTCCACAATGGTTGAACAAATTTACATTCCAACCAGCAATGTATAAGTGTTGCTTTTTCTCCAAAACCTCACCAGCATGTTATTTTTTGACTTTTAATAATAGCCATTCTGACTGGTGTGAGATGGTATCTTATTGTAGTTTTGATTTGCATTTCTCTAATGATTAGTGATGTTGAGCTTTTTTTCATATGCTTGATGGCCATGCATATGTCTTCTTTTGAAAAGTGTCTGTTGATGTCCTTTGTGCACTTGGTAAAATGTAGTTGTTTGTTTTTGCCTTGTAAATTTATTTAAGTTCCTTACAGATGTGGGATATTAGACATTTATCAGATGGATAGGTTGCCAAAGTTTTCTCCCATTCTGTAGGTTGTCTGTTCACTCTGTTGATAGTTTCTTTTGCTGTGCAGAAGCTCTTTAGTTTAATTAGATCCCATTTGTTAATTTTTGCTTTAGTTGCAATTGCTTTTGGCATCTTCATCATGAAATCTTTGCCTGTGCCTATGTCCTGAGTGGTATTACCTAAGTTGTCTTCCAGGGTTTTTATAGTTCTGGGTTTTACATTTAAGTCTTTAATCTATCTTGAGTTAATTCTTGTAATATATGGTGTAAGCAAGAGGTCCAGTTTCAGTCTTCGGCATATGGCTAGCCAGGTATCCCAGCACCATTTATTGAGTAGCTGATTCTTTCCCCATTGCTTGTTTTTGACAGGTTTGTCAAAGATCAGACAGCTATAGGTATGCAGCCTTATTTCTGGATTCTCTATTCTATTCCATTGGTCTATGTGTCTGTTTTTGTAGCAGTACCATGCTGTTTTGGTTACTGTATCCCTGTAGTGTAGTTTGAAGTTGGGTAGCATGATGCCTCCAGCTTTGTTCTTTTTGCTTAGGATTGCCTTGGCTATTTGGGATCTTTTTTTTTTTTTTTTTTTTTTGGTTCCATATGAATTTTAAAATAGTTTTATCTAGTTCTGTGAAGAAACTCAATGGTAGTTTAATATAGATAGCATTGAATCTATAAATTGCTTTGGGCAGTAGATAGCCTATTAGAAATTTAGCAATTTGGCCAGGTATAGTGGCTCAGGCCTGTAATACCAGTATTTTAGGAGGCCGAGGTGGGTGGATCACTTGAGGCTAGGAGTTCGAGATCAGCCTGGGAAACATGGTGAACCCCGTCTCTACTAAAAATACAAAAATTAGTCAGGCATGGTGGTGGGCACCTGTAATCCCAGTTACCCAGGAGGCTGAGACAGGATAATCACTTGAACCCAGGAAGGGGAGGTTGCAGTGAGGTGAGATCACGCCACTACACTCCAGCCTGGGTGACAGAGTGAGACTCCATCTCAAAAAAATAAAAAAAGAAAGAAAGAAAAAGAAATTTAGCAATTTATATAATGGTCTTATTTATTTATGAGTTGCACAAATAAAAATATATGCTTATGTTTGTATAGTATTAAATGGATGGGATTAAAAATATACCTTATATACCATCATTTATTTTCCACTTGCTCAATTATCTAGATCTGTCTTTTCATGTTATTGATATTGCCATTTTAATGATATTGATTCTTCCTATCCATGAGCATGGAGAAGCTGGATTTAGAAAACTTGTTTGAAGAATAGAACTAGACCAGCATACAAATTTAGCTAGCTGACTTCATTTCAAGATGACAAATCTGCTGTGAACCTTCAATGCTTACTTATTCTTAAAAGAGGATTGGGTAACTATGCAACAGCATTACAAACAGCTTCTTCGGCCGTTATCAAAAGAACAGAGATGTGGAAACGCTCTCACAAATCTTAAAAGAGGCAGAAACTGCATATTCATCACCAGCTGCCCCAGGTTAGATGCCTCTGTGCAGGGCACAAATCACACAGCTTTACCCAGCGTCCTGTGAGCCTCAAAACCACATGCACATGATTATGCTGAACTGCTCTCAGAGGGAGGCTTGATGGATCCATGAAGAACAGGTAGAAACAAAAGAGCAGACAGGAAAAAGTATCTGCAGCAAAGAAACAGCATGGGTGAAGTCCTGAAGAAAGGTAAGGGTAGGATCTATTCAGTACTGGGTAGTGCAAACGTGTAGCCTCGCTGAACTGAAGGTGGAACAAAGCCAAATGGTGGGAGACATGGTTAGAAGAAGGGTGGGCTGGAGCCTGTGCACCAACCAGGATCCAGATCATCACTCACTGAGCTTATATTTACAGGCAGTTGGACCAAGGCAAGATGACCTGCAGAAACTCTGCCAGTGATAAAACGGATGCATCTCTCAACTGACAAAATAACCACAAAATCTCTGCTTTTCGTGCCTGTGCCCAGTGTTTGAGGACGATGGAAATCACAGAGATAAAACACCTAATACATTCATCTGTTTGCAGAAAAGGTTGCATCTAATTAGTAGGTATAATGTTAATTCTGACATAAATTACAGAATAAAATAATGGACATGAACATAATACAAAAATGCTAAGGCTGAGCAAATAAAATATTAAGAAAATTTCAAGATAAAAGGAGGCTTTAGCAAAAGATACAAAATGAACATCTGAACTGGATTATTTTTAACCTCTGACTATTCTAACACATGTCCTGTATCTGTGGGTAATGCTTAGATAGCTTATTAGAAATTTAGCAATTTATATAAATGTCTTATTTGTTACTGACACAAATAAAAATATATGGTTATATTTGTATAATATTAAGTGAATGGGATTAAAAATATACCTTGAATATTGTCAGTTTTTTTCCACTTGCTCTATTATCTAGATCTGTATTTTCACGTTATCATTTCCTAACATTATCTGTTTCTAGTTGGAACTGTAGAGAAAATACATATTATGATTTCTACTTTATATTTGGAAAACATGAAGTAAAAAAAAAAATCAAAGATAACATGGTAGCCTGTGGAATTACACGAAAAGAGAAGACTAAACAGCTTACTGAGCTAGTCTTACTGAGTGTTACTGAGCCCCCAGCACTGTGCAAAGCGTCAGTTTCTCACTCTGCCTACCTGACAATGGCAAACTCCCCAGTTTTCCCAATTGCCCCGCCTACACGAAGAAAGACAGTCCCTTGAGTGACTTCGCTTCCACTGAGTTTAACAGACAATTTGTGCCTCCAACCTAGATATAAGGAAACAAGAAAGAAAGGGAGAGTAACCAGTTAAAAACACATGGGAAGTATGACTTCCTGGATCCTTTAATGGAAATACAATTTTCAGGGTTGTATTTGAACAGTGCTGCACATATTCATGCAAAAATACAACTTTAGTTTCAGTGAATTTGGTGAAAAACTACATTTAAAAATACACATTATGGGTCACATTTTAATTTTCCAGAATAAATAGTTTAATAATATTTTTAAAAGAAAATTCTTTATTTTTCCAGGCATTTTTAATGACTGTTAAAAATGGAAATCTTGTGTCTTCTTTTGTCTATTTCCTTTGTATTGTGTGGCATCTATATAGCATGTATACTTTCTATAGCCAAGTTTTTATTTGCCATAGTGTGACAATTAATCCAGAAAAATCCAGGAAACCAGTTGGGCAAGCAGATGTATGCTTTTATAATCATTTAGAGGCAAAGTGAGTCATTCTTCTTCTGCAGGGATATGTGTTAAGAATGCCCAGTACACATAGACACAGTTCAATATAGCATCTGTCAGTAGATCATTCCCTTGCAAATGGCCAAATGTGACTTTTTACATCTAGAGCTAAACAGATCTTTTATTCTGAATTCTGAAATTACTGTATGCTTAATAACAAACTGAAAAAAATGCAATTCTTCATATGATTATTTGAAAATAATTGAAAGGGGAAAGAAACCTACCAGAGAGGAATTTTAATTCATGAGTTAGTCATTGCCAAAGAATTTTCTTTCTCTTCTCAGCCCATTCTACTGGAATCTGGCTCCCCCTGCTATCTCTGCACTGAAACCACCCCAGCCAGGCTCACTAAGGGTTGAATTGTTTCTTCATTCAATGAGCCTCTATGGGGCCCTGTCTCATTTGACCACAATACGAAGGAAATAGGAAAAAGAAGACACAAGACTTCCATTTTTAGACGTCATAAAAATATTTGGTGTGGGCCGGGCGCGGGGGCTCACGCCTGTAATCCCAGCACTTTGGGAGTCTGAGGCTGGCAGATCACGAGGTCAGGAGATCGAGACCATCCTGGCTAACACGGTGAAGCCCCGTCTCTACTAAAAGTACAAAAAATTAGTCAAGCATGGTGGCGGGTGCCCGTAATCCCAGCTACTCAGGAGGCTGAGGCAGGAGAATGGCGTGAACCCGGGAGGTGGAGCTTGCAGTGAGGCAAGATTGCACCATTGCACTCCAGCCTGGGCGACAGAGTGAGACTCTGTATAAAAAAAAAAAAAAAATATATATATATATATATATATATATTTGCTGTGGTGTATGCCTCTTCTCTTCCTCCTCAACTTTCTTTCCTTGGCTCTTTTAACGATAACCTTTGCTGGTCTTCCTTCTCTCTGCCCATTCTTCAGTCTCCTTTGCATGGGCCTCTTTCTTTGCTCTCTTTCCTTCTCATTTGGCACATTCTTCTTGGGTAATGACATCATCCACTTTCACCACACTGACTACAGTCTGAGTGACTCCCCACTCTCTATCTGTAGAACACGTCCATTTCCAGAGGCTGAGATCTGTATCTCTACCTGCCTCATGGTGCACACACACTCTCAAACCCTAAACGCGGCTCCAACGTAACATGTGAGAAACTAGCCCATCATCTTGCTCCAAACTAGCCTTTCTTCCTGTGTCGACAAGCTCAGAGAATGACAGATCATCCACAGCCATAATTGTCCTTGACTCTTTGCTTTTCTGCATTTTTAAATCTATTCACCTAGGTCCATTTTGCTTCTATCTTCTAACTATCTTTGCAACCTCTCTACTTCTATTTTTTTTGCCTGAATTGTGGCAATAATTGTCTAACAGGCACCCTGCTTCCATCTTGTGGCCTTCTAATCCATGCAGAAACTAAAGTGATTTTTCTAAAAATAAAAATAATCTGGTAATTCTTAATACCCTTCAACGGCTTTCCATTCACCCACAGACAAAGCCCAACCTCTCCACTTGGGACACAAGGCCCTTCCCTCATGATCTGACCTGATTTGTCTCTCCCACTTCATCTCCTATCGCTGTCCTCCCGGTCTCTACAATCCCAGCAGGGCCTTCTTTCAGTTTCTGCTCTCTCTGACTTCCAGGCGTTTACAGATGTGGTCACTCCTGCCTAGAATACTTCCCTTCTCCCTCTTACTCATCCTTCAGGAGTCAGCTTAGAAATCTCTTTTCCTCGAAAGGCTCTCTGACCTTTATGCTCTGCACATATCTTGAATGTTTCCTAAGAGAAAGTTTATTACTCAGGATTGGAACTGAGATTTTACTTGCTGTCTTTCCCATTAGCCTGAACTCAGTTAAAGACCTCACTGTGTTGTTCTTCACCGAATTCCCAGTCTGGCCCAATGCCCAGTTATTTAGTAGACACTCAATAAAAACTGTTGAATTTTTAAAGATAATTACCTTAAAGCATTACAATAAAACTTAGCTATAATACTTACGGGCAAATGGGGAAAGAGACCCTGTGTTTAAAAAATAATATGATCCATTAGTCTTCATATTTTTGAGGTGAAATCTATCAGCAAAATGACCCATTGTTGGGCAACCTTCTTGGGGACAAAAGAAGCAATTTCCCTGATGATAGAAAATGAGAGGTGGTTACTTATGTAATTAGAAACGTTGCCCTTCAATAAACTCGCTATATATTATTAAATAATAATAAATCTCCAGGATCTAAATAAAGGATATGCATTTTAAAAGTGCCCAACAGGCCACCATGTCTGTTTTCAAAAACAAAACAAAACCAACTGAGGGAAAAAGAGAAACTCCCTATTAGAAAAATGGGTAGATGACATGAATAGACAATCCATGGAAGAGGAAACTCAGATAGTCAATAACTATGCAAGATGTTCAGTCTTACTAGTTGTCAAGCATATGTTAATTAAAACAAGGTAAAATTTCATATTCAGCAGATTTGCAAACATTAAAGCAATTGGCAACACTGAATACGTGTAATAGGGGAATTCTCATTCGCTTCTGATGGAAAGCTGTATTGTTCTTCACTGCATTCCCAGCCTGGAATATAATTTTTAAAATGTCAAAAATATAATCAGATCAAATTTTTTAATTTTTGAAAATTTGCTGTGCACACAAAAGAACAGTCCTTGAGCTGGGAGACTTCAAACTGAAAATGGTAAGAAGCCCCCGCTTACAGAAGTCACAAGATAGTTTATAAAGGCGGAAGTATTTTGACCTTTTTTTGTGATTGGCTATTGTGCATTAACATTCTTCTCTAGGGCAAGTAGAGATATTTATGTTGAGTTGTCTACAGCTGATTGGTTTAATTTCCCTGAATCACACTGACAAGGAGGTAAAGCTTACGTTTTTCTGTTTCATTTATGATTAGAGCTAGTGTTTCTGGGAAATCAGGATGACTTGGTTTTGGCTATGTGGTCATGGGTGGCCTTGGGTTATATCTAAATTGCGGCCTTCATTTTTAGTTTTCTTTAGCAATCGATAGACATTTTAAACAGTGATTTGGTAATGTCTAATAAAGAAGGAAATGCATGTATGCTTTGATAATTTCACTTCTATTGTATGCCATGAAGGAATTCCACTCAAGTACATAAGGAGACATACAAAGATGGCAGAGTTGGTAGACATTGCTTTTTTTTTGTGAGACGGAGTCTCGCTCTCTCGCCCAGGCTGGAGTGCAGTGGTCCGATCTCGGCTCACTGCAAGCTCTGCCTCCCTGGTTCACGCCATTCTCCTGCCTCAGCCTCCCGAATAGCTAGGACTACAGGCGCCCGCCACCACGCCTGGCTAATTTTTTGTATTTTTAGTAGAGACAGGGTTTCACCGTGTTAGCCAGGATGGTCTTGATCTCCTGACCTCGTGATCCGCCCTCCTCGGCCTCCCAAAGTGCTGGGATTACAGGCGTAAGCCACCGGGCCCGGCCGACATTGCTTTTAATAACAAAAACTGGAAACAATAAAAACTCACATTAGTAGGAGGACGAATCAATAAATTATGGCTGATTCCTATAAAATAAATATATTAGATCTATCTACATCAATGTAAATTTCAAATTTTATATTTATAATAGTTAATGAAAACAGCAAATCCAGAAACATAACATGATAGCATTTATTTGATACATATCAAATTCAACTCTGCCTTAGGGGAAGGATTGAAGGGAATATAAGGTCCTTTGCTTCTTTAATTTTATTTGTATGTTTTAAAAATCTAAAGGAAAAGGAATGAAATGTGAACATTTTAAAAACATGGATAGCAGTCCTTGAGTATTTGCTATTTTAGGCATTGAACTTTTAATTTAATAAACCATGGACATTTAGGCTAGGACTACAGTAACATCCTATTTATTTATTTATTTACTTTTCAAGATGGGGTCTCAATTTGTCACCCAGTCTGGAATGCAGTTGTTATTCAGAGGCATGATCATAGCACATTGTAGCCTCAAATTTCTGGGCTTAAGAGATCTCCTGCATCAACCTCCCAAGTAGCTGGGACTACAGGTGCATGCCACAGCTGGTTCTGACTTACTTTGATTGTTTGACTATTTGGGTACAGTACAATAAAATATGTCAAGGAAATTGATTCATTCTAATAGTTTGTAACCACAAGTAGCATCCATGTGGCATGAGCTAGCTTCTAAGAGTTCTCCAATTTGGCAGATTAACTTTTATTTCCAAATATACAATGACTCCAAGGGCCTGCTTCTCCTAGAAGTAAATGCCAAGATCCCGTGGGTGCTCAGAGTAGCAGCCGAGGCAGGAAGAAGAGAGAGGTTGGGGACAAGGAGGATATGTTGGGAAATGCTAATGTTCGGCTGTCAAGCTTTCTGAGAATGGCAGGAAACTGAGAGGATGGCCTAAACCCGTCCATCTGCCAAGCTCTGTAGCATGAGGGACATGCTTCTTCATGTCACAACACAGCACTTATTCACGAAGTACTATTACTTACCATAAACTTCAGCTGAATAGCCCACATTTTCTACCGTGATAAAACAGGGGATTAGGTCTCTAAAGCACAAGAATGAAGATCTTTCCCACTTCCCACTACAAAATAGATTTTCTTTCTTTTACTCAAGTAAAATCAGATTTGGTAGTTTGTCACATATTGATCTGTGTAGAGCTCCTGTGAGCTATCTGTGCTTTAGTTCTGCTCTGTATAAATAATTAAATTTTAATAAAATAATTTTCATGTTCCAAGTAAATAGTAATATGTTTGGTTGTAGCTATTGATTGGTTCAGCCTTCTTAGGGCATCTTTGAAGATGACATTTAAAATATATATGCAGAAATATTTTTGCCCTAGACTTATGCCTGTTACACAGTAGCATCTAATTACTGCATAACAAATGGCCAAAAAAGCAAAATTGTACATAATTTTCAAAAGAGCTGAAACAACCAGAATACAAATAGTTGGTTGAGTTATTTCAACCCTCCAGCAATCCCAGCTACTGTTCAGTACTCAGCACAGAAACAATCCATTATTTCCCAAAATGGCAGGTGCATTTTTTTTTGCTACCTACACAAAGCCCTAATGTTTAGCAAGATGATTGTGTTTCAAAAAATTACTTTATAATTAAATTCCAAGTAAGATGATTTACTTACTGCTTTAAAAGATGTGTAGGATCTACAAGGATAAGCAATAAATGCATCAGGATTAAGAATGCTTTCAGC
This sequence comes from Pongo abelii, assembly GCF_028885655.2. Lineage (NCBI taxonomy): Eukaryota > Metazoa > Chordata > Mammalia > Primates > Hominidae > Pongo > Pongo abelii. Next base: position 123,512,264 of record NC_071993.2, on the reverse strand, counting down.
ATAAAATTGATAACTTCGGGCATGGTTACAGTCAAAGAAGGAAGCCATTTCTGTGAAAACAATTCCCAATTAACTGACAGCAATTAACTGATAACTGGTAGCATAAACCATTTCTTAGAAACAGTAACTGTAAGTGGCAGTCTTCTTGAGTTGGGAAGGCCAGACCTTTTGTCTAGGCTTGGATATTGTACATTTATCAAAGTTACATATAATTTTATTTGTACCAAAGAATTATGTGACTCAAAAGGGACATTCAAGAAGTGGAAATAAGCAAAAGCAAATGTGGATGACTTTGTGCTTTGACACAAATATACTGATTCACTTCCTAGTGACAGTGGCAGGAGGCAGACAATTTCCTAGCAGATAGGGGTGTGTCCTCAGTGAAACCCAACCTTTAAGCCAAAAACAGTGTGAAGCCTGAAAACGAAGCTGCCAGTTCCAGGTAAAGTCCCTGACCAGAGTGAGAACTTCTATTCCTGTTTGCCTGGTCTTTCCTGAACAATGTTTTTGGTTCGTTCCGAACAAGGTTTTTGTTTGTCTGTTTGTTTGTTTGTTTTTTTAGATGGAGTCTGGCTCTGTCGCCCAGGCTGGAGTGCAGTGGTGCAATCTCAGCTCACTGCAAGCTCCACCTCTGGGGTTCACGCCATTCTCCTGCCTCAGCCTCCCGAGTAGCTGGGACTACAGGCGCCCACCACCATGCTGGCTAATTTTTTGTATTTTTAGTAGAGACGGGGTTTCACCGTGTTAGCCAGGATGGTCTAGATCTCCTGACCTTGTGATCCGCCCACCTAGGCCTCCCAAAGTGCTGGGATTACAGGCGTGAGCCACTGCGCCTGGCCTGAACAAGGTTTTTTAACCAATCGAATGTTGCTTTTTCCAAGACTACCTACAGCCAACACCTCCCTCATTCTGAGCCTATAAAAAGCCCAGACTAAGCCACACTCTGGGGACTACCTGCCTTTGGGTGGGAACTACCTGCCTTCAGGTAGGGGCTACCCACTTTGGGTTCCCCTCTCATCCAAGAGCTGTTTTGTCACTCGATAAAACTCTTCTCCACCTTGCTCACTCTTCAGTTGTCTGTGCAACCTCATTCTTCCTGGATGTGGACAAGAACCTGAGACCCACCAAACGGCAGGTGCCAAAGGAGCTGCTGAAACACTGTAGCCATCCCACCCCACACATCAGGAAGGTGCAGCGGGGCTGGGACAGCCCAAGAGCTGTGGTCTGGAGTACAGCAATGGGATCAAACAATGTGAGACCCACCCCTATTCGCTGAACTGTGCAGAGGGTGGGAACAAATGAGCTGTAACACAAACGAGCTGTAATGTTTCCTGGGGTCTTAGACCGCAAGGCTCCCTAAGCCAGAGCTGTAACATGCTGTATGTAACACCCCCTTTGGGGCTCCGTGGTTCCTGCCATCTCCGAGTTTTTTTGGCACCACCACCTTTCCCTCGTTCAGAAGCTGGTGCCCAAGGTGGAAGCTGCTTGCAGTATGCCTGGTCCAGCCACAGCCTCGTGTGGAACCAGTGCCTGTACTGGCCTGAAGCCACCTGCCCTACCACAGCAGTGGGCGTGCCTGGCTCACCCTTGGCAGGTGTGAGATCCAGGTCAGCAGAGTGAGCTGAGCACAGGCTGCCAGGCCAAGTGGGTGAGATAAGTCCGGTGGTGAGCCCAGCAGGTGCAAGTGACACTCAAGCAGAGGCACTGCAGGCTGTGGAGGTCTCTGGCTGGTGAAGCAGCATGGAAAAAATCCTGTATCACTAGGACCTCTGACACAATATCCCTGTGCATGTAGTATCTCCACTGTAGACCAGTTAAGACTCTGCCTCTCTGTTTCTGCAAGAATAACTGAACTCCCACCTATTCAACCACAAAACAGTCAGCACTGTTAACCAGTGCTGGGTTAAAGGTGTAACAGGTGGGGGGTTTTATAAAGAATGCTGAAGATGAATTGGTTTTGTCGTTATCAAGCATGACATTATTGCCATCAATAGTTAGGATTATTGGAATAATAATAAGATCTAAATACATCTGCACATTCCAAAATTTTCATAACATTCTAGTCATTTATTCTTTCTTTTCTTTCTGCTTCTTTTTTTTTTTTTTATTTTAGAGATGCAGCCTCACTATCTTGTGCCCAGGCTGGTCTTGAACTTCCGGCCTCAAGTCTCAAGTGATCCTCCTGCCTCAGCCTCTCAAAGTGCTGAGATTACAGGTGTGAGCCAGTGTGCCCAGCCATTTATGCTTTCTTTTATTTTACACAACAATATTTTTACTTAATGGCATGGACTATTCTTTCAATGACCTACACAGCTTAGCCAATCTTTGAGAAACTAGATTTTAGTTTTAGCAGATGCAGTATAATTATTATGTAATAATTGCTTCCAGCAAATGACTCCTTCCTAGGTCCTCACCCATTTGCAGTATTATGTAACCATTCCTTCTCTCAACATGGAGGCCATGTTTTCATACCCGTGCCCCATTACAGGCTGATCTTTTAACTTGCTTTGCCCAGCAGCAAAGAACCAAGATCATTTCTGTGGAGAAACTGACATTGGTTAAGTTCTAAGGCCTTAAAAGACCTTCCAGCATCCACTCTTACTGTCTTGGAACCCAGTTGCAATATTATGCAATCCAGGCTACCTGTCTGGGGAGAGAGGTCCTGAAGGATGACAGACCACCTGACAGAGGACAACAAGTCCCAGGGTTCCTGACACGAAGGGTCATCTCAGACCTCCTCATCCAGCTTAGCCCAGCTCAGCCCCCAACTGGATGCAGTCACCTGAGTTACTCCAGCCAACACCACACGAAGCAGAATCTCAGCAGAACTCTGCCTGAATTCTGACCCTCAGAACGCTGGGCAATAACAGAATTTTTCTTGTAATTGTTCACTGTGGTTTGTTACACAATAGAGAACTGAGACAGCATAGTTTCAGAAATAATGTAATATCGTCAGCACAGATTAATAATTGGCATCATCCATTTTTATTAAACAAAGACTTCTCTTACATTAGGTCTCTTTATATGTATAGATTTATATTCACAATTAATTGTGATTTAGACAAGATGGTTCGTTAGAATATAGCAAACTATTAATTTTAAAAGTAACGGTTTCTTAGTAATAAATTTAAGTAAAATAGAACATCTTGAAGTCTTAAAACTCATCCAAAGGTTTAACATGAATGATAAATGTTCTTTTACTCCAATAAAGTTATAGGAAATCTTAAAATGTCTCAAACTGATAGCTTATGATAAATGTATATTTTAGTTGAATTAATCTTTTATAAAATTTCATATGATCTGTGTATAACAATTAATTATGTAATGAAGTCTTCTGATCTACATTTTGTCCTAATAGAAAGGATTCATAGTCATAATATAGAAAATAATGAGGGAAATCAATTTTATAATATGCCTTTTTTGTATGAATTTTGCTTATCTGAACTAGGTGAAGTTGGCTTTAATTCTTATTTGTTGCACCTGTAGATTAGACAGTTGTGTGGGTTTTTAAAATATAGTCATTACAAATGTATACTTCTGATCACATTTGCTCTTTCAGAGCAAATATTAAACCTTTGTAATTTATTTCTAGTGAAGTAGATACCTGAGTTACACTCAATACTGTGATCTGTGTATCTTTCCTCTACAACAGCCAAATGAAAGAGCAAGTAATTTCAACCCCTTGATACCTTGACTACAGGGGATTGGGCTGTGAGATATTCAGAATCATCCAGGTATCCGTTATCATATGTATATATTATTATTATTATATATTATGGGTAATATATTTCAAATATTATATACAGATATTATTATATATAATATATATTATTTATTATATATAATATATAATATATATTATTTATTATATATAATATATAATATATATTATTTATTATATATAATATATAATATATATTATTTATTATATATAATAATATATAATATATATTATACAATATATATTATTTATTATATATAATAATATATAATATATATTATACAATATATATTATTATATATTATGGGTAATATATTTCATATATTATATACATATATTATTATATATAATAATTATATTATATATATTATTATACATTTATTATTATTATATATTATGGGTAATATATTTCATTATTTATATGATGAAATGTAGAGACAGGGAAGAACAAATTTCCCAAATAATAATCTTTTGGTGCCTTTTAACTTGATGCCATATAGATATTGTAATTATCATTATTGGAAACTACTATACAAAGTTAAATACTACTTGTTTAATTTGTAATTACAGCATCCAGAGTGATTCTTTTACAAGTAACTCAAACCACGTCTCTTCTCTGCTCAAAACCCACTCATGGCTCCTATCTCATTTGAGTGAAAGCTGAAGTCTTTTCTACCATCCACAAAGTCCTGTGTTATTGCCCTCTGCCTGGTTCCCTCTCTAACTTTATGCCCTACTTCTCTCCTTTTACCTAGTTTCAGCCACAACAGGCTCCTCACTGTCATGAACCTACCAGGCTGACTCCTGTTTTCAGTCCTTACACTTGCTTCCCGCTGTTGGCCTGGAACGCTTCTCCCCTTGGCGTCTATAAGGCTAACTCCTTTAGGTCATCTTTCCAGTAAGGACTCCCTTACCATCCTGTCAACAATTTTCTTCTTCTACTTTACCTTCACTGTCACCAACACATCATATTCCCCTTCCATGCTCTATTTTGTCCCCTTAGCTCTTATACTATTTATTGGTTTCCTAACAAGTTAGAAAATTAACTCCATCAGGGAGGGACCTTTGTCTATTGTACTCATTTCCATATTTTCTGTTCCTAGAATAATGCCTAGCACATAGTAAGCACTCAATACATATTTGCTGAGTGAATAACACACCTTCCTTGTTTATATTGAGTGACTGCAATATGCTAGACATTGATAAGGCATCAGGGATACAAAGTTAACTAAGACACAGTACCCGATCTTGAGGATCTTACAACTGGTGGGAGAGCTTCTTATATGCAACTGTGTTTTGAGAGAAAATACATTTTGTATGTATATTATACACAAAAGTATGTGGATCTCATCTAAGGAGAGAGCTCAGTGAATACATATCAGCAGCATTCATAGTTTAGAAAGTATTTACCTTTTTTATAAGCATTGAAGTTAAATTTCAGTAAAGGTGTAATTAAGTCTTCACATCCTGGCATGTGCTTCCCTCCATTTGGGTAAAAGTCAAGATGACCACAAGCATCAATGGTTCCAACACCTGAAATAAATAAAAACAGGGTAAATGCCTCTAAAAATCTCCTCTATGCTTCAGTGAAGTTTCTGATTCTGTTAAAACTTACCAAGCTCAAAGAGGATGCGAGCTGCATTTGTATGAATAACATCAACAAAGTTGGCATCCGAGGGGTCTAGCCTGACTTCCTTTGGAGTGTTGTGGAAAAATGGCCCAGCTGGGTCCAACCCTAGAGAAAGCACAACAAAGACATGTTCTATGGAAGTGCACATTAATATTGTTGTTACTTTGGAAGCATGTGTCCTTTCCTACATTATTTCTATCAATCAAAGATCACTCAGGAAAAAGTACAGATATATAACCTAAATCTATAAATGTAGGGTCTCTATATATTGCAATGTCAAGTATCTACAGATAAGTAATGCTATGTTGAGACAATGCCAAAACAGCTAACAAACTAAAAAAATCACAGTGGCTATTCTAGGGTCTGTATATGGAATACCATATATACAATACGGTTATGAATTACAAAGGTTCTTGAAAAGCAACATCTGTAGACAAAAAATCAAATTAAATTAAAAACACAACCACTTTTCAATGTGTAAAGATGAATCTACAAAGCAACACAATTAACATAACAGAATCCTTGTCTTGAGCTATGGCTCACTTAGTTCTACTTTTCATTAATAGTAATACAAATGAAAAGCCCGAAGCCTAGGGAAGTGAAGTGACTGGACAAGGTTATCACATGTTAGACGCAAACTGGAATAAGAGGCCAGGTGTCCAGACTCTCATCCCATTGCGTCATGTTCAAATGTTTCGTAACATTTGAACATTCGTAATAAGGGCAAGATAGCTGGAAGTCTTTAAAACGTTATGATCTTTCACATATTCAATAATTTCTGTATTTGACAATTATTTGTCAAGCACCTAGTATGTGCCAGGAACTAGGTTTAGCATTCAGATATGAGGAATAAGACCTTGCTTTGTCCTCAAGGGATTTTCCATTTGGTGGGAAAGGCACCCCAATCAGTGTCCTCTGTGCAGAGGCAGTGGTGATCATAAGTGTTATCCAAGCACAGAGAAGCCACATATAACCCAGTCTTGTGGAACTAGGACATGCTTCTGCAAGGGATAAGAAACACGGCCGGGCGCGGTGGCTCACACCTGTAATCCTAGCACCTTCGGAGGCTGAGGCGGGTGGATCACGAGGTCAGGAGTTCGACACCAGCCTGGCCAAGATGGTGAAACCCGTCTCTACTAAAAGTACAAAATTTAGCCAGGCATGGTGGTGGGCACGTGTAACCCCAGCTATTTGGGAGGCTGAGGCAGGACAATCGCTTGAATCCGGGAGGTGGAAGTTGCAGTGAGCCAAGATTGTGCCACTGCACTCTAGCGTGGGTGACAGAGCAAGACTCCGTCTCAAAAAAAGAAAAAGAAAAAGAAAAAGAGAAGAAACACTAGTAGAGATCTGAAGGACCAGAAGAATTGACCAGGGCAAAGGTAAGGTGGCCAGCAACCCAAGGGAGGACAGAGAAGTACGTGGCCTCCAGATGAAAGAGCATCGTGTTTGGGAAACTGTAACTAGTTTGCTAAGGCTGGTGTGTAGAGTTCTAGGATTTGGTGGAAGATGAAGTTAGTGTTGCTAGCAGGAGCCAGATGTCAGCTGAGCCATGTCAAGGAGTTTGGACATGACGTGGTCATCAATAGGAAGCTGTTGCAAGCTTGCAAGCAGGGGAGATTTATGATCAGATTTATATTTTAGCAGAATCCCTTTGTTGTGATATAGAGGCTGGATCCTGGAGTGGGGAGGATGCAGCGTTGCATTGCCATTGACCTCTCTGGGAATGTGGCATCAGCAAGGAAGGAATGTCTGTGTCACAGCTCTGGGGTGTGTGCTCAGCACACTTAGCTTGTCACAGGATTTGTGTTTTTGTGTTTTTTTCTGACTAATATAATCACTAAAGGAGTGATTATAGAAAAACAAGAGAAGAGGGGGCCTAGAATGGAACCTTGAAGAACATGAACATATAGGCAAAGGCAAAAGAAACGAAACTCATGAAGTAGCCTGGAGAGAGGGAGTCGAAAAAACAAAGACAACCAAGAAGATGCGGAATCATAGAAGCTAAGAGGAGGGAGCACTTCAGCAAGGCGGGAGGGGTCCACTGGGACAAATTCTGCAGAGGGGTCAAGTAAAACACAGAGTAAGAAGGTCTGGTAGAGTTCCATAGAAAGCCACTAGTGATCTGGTAGTAGTGGTTTTGGGGAAAGAAGCTAGGTAGCAGTGGGTCAAGGAGCGAATGAACCCTAAGGAAATGCAATCATTCCACTTCCAACTTTGTGGAGCTTGGATCTAGAGGAATGCAACAGGCTAGGGCATCATTTAGAAGGAAATGGGAGGCCAGGAAGGAAGGGGTGCGTTTCAGCACAGCGCTTCTGTTGACAAAACCTGAGAAAAAGTGAACAAATCACTTAAGTCCACAAAGGGGGTGGAACTCAGAGCACAGGTGGAAAGAAAATTAGACAAAGAGATCAATGAAGTAACGCAACATGCATATGAATGAACCATTCATGCTTAACAAAGAAAGAGGAAAACGTATTTATCTCACAATTAATCCTCAACTCTTGGAAGAATTTTTATTTTACTAGTGTGATTACACACAACTTTCTAATAAAGTCAGGATTCCTAGAGAGAAACATCCCAAGATAGGTATACCTCAGATCTTATTGATTGGAGGACAAGGCAATCAGATTTAAAAAAAAAAAAAAAAAAAGTCTTTCCAAGATGTAGGGAAGAGGGAACATTGAATTTGTTGTTCTAGGATATCTCAGGAGAAAAGTCTACAGAAGGGAAGAGAACTATTAGTTTCAACCTATTAATTAACCTTAGGGAGAGAGACATGACCTCTTACTACATGAGTGAGAACTAATCGTTTAGGATCTGAGTGTGTAGTATGTATGTGTATCTTGGTATGTGTGTGTCAGCAAAATGAGAGTAATTTTTCCTGAAATAAGAAAAGCGTTGATACTGTTTATAAATACAAATAAATAAAAGCAGAATCAGCTGAGTAACCCCCTAACTATAGTTATTATGACAACTACTTACCACTTATACATAAATACCAAAGACATAAAAACTTATGTCCTTAATATGTTTATCATATTAATTTTGTTTTTAACTGGTTTATTATATAGCTAAAATCTGTTTGTGAGGTCTCAGTTCTTCTATTACTCTAGGAACATGATTGCCCAAAAACTAGTTTCTCAGAGGAATATAGATTACAACATCCACATGATATTAATTCTTTGGACATTCAGAAAGCCTTTAAAAACCTGTTTTCTATTTACCCAGAAGGATAATTCACCTGATGGGAAATTTTTGAAAAAACTTAATAAAAACAAAATCTCTTTGAATTGATCATAACCCAGTATGAATTGTAAATGCAGTTATGTGTTCTGCTTCACTCAGGCCTCGTCATCTCACAGCCTGCGTGAGGCTGTGAGGCCCCATGAGGTTCCATCTTCAAAAGAGGAACTCATCTCTTCTTTTTTTCTGGCCTTGAAAATTGACCACAAAGGGTCACATAATGACTTCAGTGAAAAAGTTCAGTTTTTATTATTCTAAATAAGAATGGTGGTGGTGGTGGTGGTGGTGGAGGTGAGTGAGGAGGATTTAGGAGCAGAGAGCTAGAAGAGAGATGACTTATAGCAGAAATAAGCCTGTTATATCAACAGATTGCAGAGACAGAATACTTTAATCCCAATTTGGACTTCCTAGATATTTTGTTTAAAAACTGTGCTCTAAATTGAGATTTGAATTTAAAGTGTGCATGTATGTGTGTGTTTGTGTGTGTGAGAGAGAGAGCATATACACACACACGCACACAGAGCACAGCAGTTTAACAAAGAGAAAATATGCTTCTGTGGCCAAGCCTGGAGTCAATGCAGTAAGGGAGGTGTTCTGTTAAAAATAACAGGCTCATCCATAATTATAAGACCATGTGATATAATATTTGTGTTTTCAAATACAAAAGAGGCACATGTCAAAGGGTATGAGAAGCATAGAGAATTAATTCCTGCCTGAGGAGGAAACATTTGAGATGAATCTTGACAAATGGACAGTGAATGCTCAGCAAGAGGGACAACAGCACGTGCAAAGGCACAGAGCATGAAAAACTGTGATGAAACATGACAAGTTTACGTGACAAGCTAAGAGGCTTTAGGCAAGGAGACATCCTGAGAGATTTGGAGCAGTGGAATGGCATGGCCTGCACCTGGAAAGATAAGCCTGGCAGTACTTGTAGAAGACTAGGCTAGGGCACCAGAGGGGGCCAAGGCCAAAATGCAGGCAAGAGATGAGGGGCTGAGCCAGGACAATGACCAGGGGATGGACAAGGAAAAGGCAGATGAAGGAGACGTGGGGCTTGCTTACTGGCTGTTGGTGGGGGATGCAGAGGGAGAGGCCAGCCCCGCCTGTCGGTAAAGGAGCTGATGTTTTGACCTTCATCCATCTCACACAATTGGTTTGGAAAACAGAATGTGGGGAGCAGACACGATTAATTATTATACCCCCAAACCCAATTCATGCCATATACTTTACTCTGCAACTTATTTTTAGACTTAACGGTATATCCAGGGATAATATTAAAAATGGTAACAACTGAGTAAGCTGCAGTCCAGGTGTGTCGGGAACGTCCAGGACAATCAGTGGGACTCAAACTCATTCTTTTTTAAAAATAACTTTTAAAAATTGATATATAATAGTTGTCCATATTTTGGGGGCACATGTGGTATTTTGAGACATGTATATAATGTGCAATGATCAAGTCAGGGTAATTGGGACATCCATCGCCACAATCATTCATCTTTTCTTTGTGTTGGGAACATTACAGTCCTTCTAGCTATTTTGAAACATGTAATAAATTATTGTTAACTGTAATTTCTGTATCATATACTAGAACGTACTCCTTCTAGCTATGGATTTTTGTGCCCATTAACCAACTTCTCTTTAGCCTCCCCTCTCTTCTTTCCTTCCCAGCCTCTCATAACCACCATTCTACTCTCTACCTCTACGTAAACCTCATTCTTTGCATTACTGGTATGAACTCCCAAAGGATGGAATGTGTTATAATTCCTTCAACCATTCAATTGTGGGTGAGGGATCACATAGTTTCTCTTACTTTGTCACCACAGACAATGCTGCAATGAACCCCCTTGAAGCGAATCTGCACTTTTCTGCTTTGAAAACATGTTCACGTTTTATTTCATCAGAATCACATTTTGTAGTATCTTACATTTTCTTCTGCAGTATTACTTGGTGTTCAGATACTTGATACTGTGTGTAAACAATATTTAAACACACTCAAGGCCCAACTTCAGGGCATGCTTACCAGTTATTCTTCCAAGGCCTGGTATCCTTGACCCAGCTTCCCCAGCCAGGTGTGCTCCCAAACTGTGGCCAATCAAGTGCACTTTAGAAGGGGAATATCCAAATTTTTTCTGAAAGGATTGTTTAACAGAATAAGTATTTTTAAAACAGTGGTGGAATAGCTTAAATATGCTTTAAAAATAGAAAAAAAAAGGATCAACATGGTTCTCCCTTTTGCACATAAGACGGGGACTGGTAAAGTCACAAAGTGACACCTCTGCCTACATCCTTATCCAACTGAAGGAGAACAGATGGGCTTGGAAGAATGCCTTCTATAGGAGCTCTCCTGCTTGTGCTAAGGGGCTGGCCTGTGGTCCTTGGAAACAGGAGAACAGCCCTAGCAACTATATTTGTGTCTTCTAGCTCCATGCTGATCCTTCCTGAGGCCCAATCCTTTCAGCATGCTCACAACACGCATCAAAGGCAGCTCATTCCTACACTGTTATCCACCTTGCCTGTGTTTGTATCCTTCAGGTTAAGGCAACACTAGAAAATGTATGGGATAACTTTGGTTTTAAAACAGGAGCTTTTAAGAATATTCACAAACTCAAATAACTCAATATCAAGAAAGCAAATGATCCAATCGAAAATGGGCAAAGGATTTGAATAGTTATCAAAAGAAGACATACAAATGGCGAACAGATTTATGAAAAAATGTTGAACATCCTTAATCATTAGGGAAATGCAAATCAACATCACAATGAGATATCATCACCTCACATCTGTTAGAATGGTTATTATAAATTAAAGATAACAAGAGCTGTCAAAGATTTGGAGAAAAAGGAAAACTTGAACACTGTTGGAGGGAACGTAAATAGGTATAGCCACTATGGAGAATAATATGGAGGTGCCTTGAAAAACTAAAAATAGAATTACTATATGATCTATCAATCTCACTTCTGGGAATATATGCAAAGGTATCAAAATCATTATGCTGAAAAAGAGATATTTGCACTCCCATTTCCTTGCAGCATTATTCACAATAGCCAAAATATGGAATCAACCTGTGTCCATCAATGAATTAATGAATAAAGAAAATGTGTTATACCTGCACAATGAAAAAGGAAATTCTGTCATTTATGACAACATGGATGAACCTGGAAGACATGCTAAGTTAAAGAAGCCAGGCATAGAAAGACAAACACTGCATGATCTCACTTAATATGTGGAATTTTAAAAAGTCAAACTATGTAAGTAGAGGATAATAGTAGTTATCGGGGGCTGAGATTGGGGTGTGGGGAATAGGGAGATATTGATTAGTGGGTACAAAGCTTCAGTTACACAGGAGGAATAAGTTTCTGAGATTTATTGCTTAGCATTAATAGTAATGCATTGTATATTTCAAAATTGCTAAGAGTAGATTTAAAACACTCTCATTATTAAAAAATGGTATGTCAGCTGGGCGCGGTGGCTCACGCCTGTAATCCCAGCACTTTGGGAGGCCGAGGCAGGCGGATCACGAGGTCAGGAGTTCGAGACCAGCCTGACCAACATAGTGAAACCCAATCTCTACTTAAAAAAAAAAATAGAAAAATTAGCCAGGCGTGGTGGTGTGTGCCTGTAATCCCAGCTACTCAGTAAGCTGAGGCAGGAGAATCGCTTGAACCCAGAAGGCAGAGGTTGCAGTGAGCTGAGATCGCGCCACTGCACTCCAGCCTGGGTGACAGAGCGAGACTCCGTCTCAAATCTCAAAAAAAAAAAAGAATGAGATCATGTCCTTTGCAGGGACACAGATGAAGCTGGAAGCCATCATTCTCAGCAAACTAACACCAGAACAGGAAACCAAACTGCATGTTCTCACTCATGAGTGGGAGTTGAACAATGAGAACACATGGACACAGGGAGGGGAACAACACTCCATGGGGCCTGTTGGGGGTAGTGGGCAAGGGGAGGGAGAGCATTAAGACAAATACCTAATGCATGTAGGGCTTAAAACCTAGATGATGGGTTGATAGGTGCAGCAAACCATCATGGCACATCTATACCTATGTAAAAAACCTGCACATTCTGCACATGTATACTGGAACTTAAAGTAAAATAAATTAAGAAAGAAGAATGGTCCAGTTGAAAAAAAAAATGGTATGTGAAGATGTGAAGTGACAGATATGTTAATTAGATTGATGTAATCATCCCACCATGTATACGTGTAAACATATATCAAAACATCACAATGTACCCCATAAATATGTACAATTATTATTTGTTAATTAAAAACAAAAAAATAAAAAAGAATATTCACAAATAGATTATACACCTAGAGTTTAAACAAACAAAAGTGTGATAGGAAACAAAGGAGCAAGCATTTAAAAATGTTTTTAAATATCAGACGAAATTTAACATGAAATCTACCATCTTAACAAAATCTTAATTGTATAACCCAGTTTTGCTAATTACAGGCATGATGTTGTCCAGAAGATCTCTAGAATTTACTCATCTTGCATAATTGAAACTTTATACCCATTGAATAGCAACTCCATTTCTCTTCTCTTTTCCCCACTTCCTGGAAAGAAGCATTCCATTCTTTGCTTCTGTGAGTTCGGCTATTTTAGATACCTTATGTGGGTGGAATCACACAATATTTGTCCTTCTGTGACGGGCTTATTTCACTTAGCATAATGTCCTACAGGTTCATCTGTTTTGTTGCATATGACAGGATTTTCTTCTTTCTTAAAGTTGAATAATATTCCATTGTGTATATATACATTTTCTTCATTTATTCATTTGTAAATGGACATTTAGGTTGTTTCCATGTCTTGATTATTGTAAATAATGCTGCAATGGACACGGAAGTGGAGATATCTATTCTAGATCCTGATCTCGATCTTTTGGATAAGTACCTAGAAGTGTGATTGCTGGATCATATGGTAGTTTTATTTTTAATTTTTTGAGGAATCTTCATAGTGTTTTACATAATGGCTGCACCATTTTACATTCCCACCAATGGTGTACAAGGGTTTCAATTTCTCCCAATTCTCAACACTTATAATCTTTTTTTTTTATTATAGCCATTCTAAAAGATGTGAGGTGGTATCTCACCATGAATTTGATTTGCATTTTCCTGATGATTAGTAATGCTCAATATTTTTTGATAAACCAGTTGGTTATTTGTATGTCTTCTTTAAAAAAAAAAATGACTATTTAGGCCAGGTGTGGTGGCTCACACCTGTAATCCCAGCACTTTGGGAGGCTGAGGCGGGTGGATCACGAGGTCAGGAGATCGAGACCATCCTGGCTAACATGGTGAAACCCCGTCTCTACTAAAAATACAAAAAAAAAAAAAAAAATTAACTGGGCGTGGTGGCAGGCTCCTGTAGTCCCAGCTACTCGAGAGGCTGAGGCAGGAGAATGACGTGAACCCGGGAGGCAGAGCTTGCAGTGAGCTGAGATCGCACCACTGCACTGCAGCCTGGGTGACTGAGCAAGACTCCCTCTCAAAAAAAAAAAAAAAGGACTATTTAAGTCCTTTTCCCATTTTAAAATCAGGTTATTTGTCTTTTTGTTATTAAGTTGTTGGAGTTCCTTATGTATTTTGGATGTTAAACCCTTATCAGATATATGATAACATATGTGGTTTGCAAATATTTTCTCCCATTCCATAGGTTGCCTTTTCACTGTGTTAATTGTTTCCTTTCCTGGGAAGAAGATTTTTAGTTGGATGTAGTCCCCTGTGTTAGTTCATTCTTGCATTACTATAAAGAAATACCTAATTTCTTTTTAGAAATTCTTTTTAGAAATGCTGGGTAATTTATAGAAAGGAGGTTTAATTGTCTCATGGTTCCGCAGGCTATATACAGAGCATAGTGCTGGCATCTGCTTCTGGTGAGGCCTCAGGGAGCTTAGAATCATTGGGGAAGGCAAAGGAGGAGCTGGTGTATCACAGAGAGAGAGCAGGAGTAAGAGGCAAGTGGGGAGGGGCCATGCTCTTTACAATCAGATCTTGTGTGAACTAACCAGGCAAGAACTCACTCATCACCAAGAGGGTGGCACTAAACCATTCATGAGAGATTCATCCCCATGATCTGATACCTCCCACTAAGCCCCGTCTCCAAATTGGGGATGACATTTCAATATGAGATTTGGAGGGGACACACATCCAAACCATATCATTCCACCCCTGGCCCCCTATACCTCATGTCCTTTTCACATTGCAAAATACAATCATCCTTTCTTACTATTCCCCCAACATGTTAATCATTCTAGCATCAACTCAAAGTTCAAAGTCAAAAGTCTCATCTAAGACTCAAGGCCAAGTTCCTGTTACCTATGAGTCTGTAAAATAAAAAACAAGTTATTTACTTCCAAGATATAATGGTGGTACAAGAATTGGGTAAACATTCCAATTCCAAAAAAGAGAAAAAGAAAGAGGTAATAGGCCCCATGCAAATCTGAAACCCAGCAGGGCAGGCATTAAATCTTAAAGCTCCAACATAATCCTTGACTCCATGTTCCACATCCTGGTGTGAGGAGTGGGCTCCCAAGGCCTTGGGCAGCCCTGCCCCTGTGGCTTCTCTGAGTGCAACCCACATGCTGCTCTCTGGGGTTGGAGATGAGTGCCTGCCAGTTTTTATAATCATGGATCTTCCAGTGGATGTAACATTCTGGGGTCTGGAAGGCAGGAGCCCCTTCCCACAGATCCACGGGGCAGTTCCCCAGGACTCTGTGTGGGGGTTCCAACCCCACATTTCTTCTGGGCATTGGCTTAGTAGAGTTTCTCTGTGGGGGCTCTGCCCCTGCAGCAGGCTTCTGCCTGGGCACACAGACTTATCTATACATCCTCTGAAATCTAGGTGGAAGCTGCCAAGCTTCCTTCACACTTGCACTCTGAGCATCTGCAGATTTAACACCACTTGAAAACTGCCAAGGCTCATGGCTTGCACCCTCCAGAGCTGTGTTCTAAACTGTATCTGGGGCCCTAGGAGCTGGGGGTGGAGCCTGAACAGCTGGGATGCAGGGAGCAGTGTCCTGAAGGCTGAGCAGGGCAGTGGCACCCTAGGCCTGGGTTCTGAAACCATTCTTTCCTTTTAGGCCTCTGGGCCTGTGATGGGAGGGGCTGCCTCAAAGATCTCTGAAATGCCTTTCAGGCCTTTTCCCCATTGTCTTGGATAGTAGCACCCGGCTCCCTTTTAGTCATGCTAATCTCTCTAGCAAGTGGTTGCTTCACAGCTCACTTACATTCTGCTCCTGAAAAAGCATTTTCTTTGTCTGCCACATGGCTAGGCTAGGTGGCAAATTTTCCAAACTTCAAATGTTTTGCTTCCCTTTGAAATATAAGTTCCAACTTTAAGTCATTTATTTGCTCCCATATCTGTTTGTAGATTGTTAGAAGCAGCCAGGTCATATCTTGAATGCTTTGCTGCTTAGAAACTTCTTCTGCTGGATACCTGAAGTCATTACTCTTAAGTTCAACATACCGCAGATCCCCAGGGTGTGGACACAATGCAGCTAAGCACTTTGGTAGGGCGTAACATGGGTGACCCTTACTCCAGTTCCCAATAACTTTGTCATTTCTATCTGAGACCTCATCAGCCTGGATTTCACTGTCCATATCTCTATCATCATTTTGGTCACAACCATTTAACAAGTCTCTAAGAAGTTTCAAACTTTCCCTCATCTTCCTGTATTCTTCTGAGCCCCACAACTCTCCCAACATTGCTCATTTACCAGCTCATTTCCCAACAATGCTCACTTCCACATTTTGAAGTATCTTTATAGCAATGCCCTGCTCATTTTTACTAATTTTTTTTGTGTTAGTTCATTCTTGTGTTGCTATGAAGAAATATCTAAGGCTGGGTAATTCATAAAGAAAAGAGGTTTAATTGGCTCATGGTTCTGTAGGCTATACATAAAGCATAGTGCCAGCATCTGCTTATGTCCAGAAGCTTACAATCATAGTGGAAGGCAAAGGTGGGACTGGGGTATCACATGGCAAGAGCAGGAGCAAGAGAGTAAGTGGGGAGGTACCATGCTCTTTTAAACAAACAGATATTGTGTGAACTAACTGAGCAAGAACTCACTCATCATCAAGAGGATGGCACTAAGCCATTCATGGGGGATCCACCCCCATGATTCGATACCTCCCACTATTCCCACCTCCAAATTGATGACCACATTTCAACATAAGATTTGGAGGGGACACGCATCCAAACCACATCCTCCTCTTTGTCTATTTTTGCTTTTGCTGCCTATGATTTTGGTGAAATATCCAGGAAATCATCGTCAAGTCCAATGTCATAAAGCTTTTCTTCTATGTTTTCTCCTAGGAGTTTTATAGTTTTAGGTGTTACGTTTGTCTTTAATCTATTTCAAATTGATTTTTGTGTGTGTGTGTATAGTATAAGATAAGCGTCCAATTTAGTTCCTTTTTATGTGGATATCCAGCTTTCCCAATGCCAGTTGTAGGAAGAGCCTATTCTTTCTTCATTGTGTATTCTTGGCACCCTTGTGGAAGATCAGTTGACCATACATGCATGAGTTTCCTTCTGAGATCTCTATTCCGTCTTTATGCCAGTGCCACACTGCTTTAATCGCTGTACTGTCGTAATAAATTTTGAAATCAGGAACTGTGATGATTCCAGCTTAGTTCTTCTTTCTCGAGATTGTTTTGGCTATTCAGGGTCCTTTGTGCTTCCATATACCTTTCACAATTGTTTTTACTATTTCTGTTAAAAAAAGGCCACTGGAATTTTGATAGGTATTATGTTGAATCTGTAGACAGCTTTGGGTAGTATGAACATTTTGATAATATTGACTCTTTTGATTCATGAACACAGGATGTTTTTCCATTTATTTGTGTCTCTTTAATACAGGTCTGTTCAGATTTTCTGTTTCTTCATGATTCAGCCTTGGTGTATTGTATGTTTCTAGGAATTTATCTATTTCTTCTAGGTTATCTTAAATTTTGTTGTGTAATTATTTATACTAGTCTCATGTTCCTTTTATTTCCATGGTCTCAATTGTCATGTCTCCTTTTTATTTCTTATTTTTTTAAATGTTGGTCTTCTCAAGTTTTTTTAGTCTAGCTAAAGGTTTGTAAATGTTGTTCATCTTTTCAACATTTCTTAATATTGTTTTGTATCCACTATTTTGTTCATTTCTACTGTAATTTTTATTATTTCCATTCTTCTGCTAATTTTAGAATAAGTTTATTCTCCTTTGTCTAGTTCAGGGGTGTCCAATTTTTTGGTTTCCCCATGCCACAGTGGAAGAAGAATTGTGTGGGGCCACACATAAAATAAATTAACACTAATGATATCTGATGAGTTTAAAAATGAGGTCCATGCATAAATCTCATAATGTTTTAAGAAAGTTTACAAATTTGTGTTGGGCCACATTCAAAGCTGTTCTGGGCTGTGGGTTGGGCAAGCTTGATCTAGTTCTTTTAGGTGTAAAGTTAGGTTGTTGAATGGAGAGCTTTTTTCTTTTTAAATTTAGGTGTTTATCACTATAAACTTCCTTCTTAATCTGCTTTTGCTGAATCCCATAGGTTTTGGTATGTTGTGTTTTTGTTTTCACTTGTCTCATGGTATTTTATAATTTCTCTTTTGGTTTATTCTTTGACCCATTGGTTGTTTAACAGTTTTCTGTTTAATCTGCACATATTTGTGTATTTTCCAGTTTTCCTTTTGCTATTGTTTCTAGTTTCATTCTACCGTGGTCAAGAAAGATACTTGGTATGATTGCTATCTTCTTGAGTTGGCTAAGATTTTGTTCTGACCTCACTTGTGATCTATCCTGGAGAGGGTTCTGTGTGTACCTGAGACGAAGGTGTATTCTTCTGTTGGGTGAAATATTCTATGCACATGTGTTAGGTCCATTTGGTCTATAGTGTTGTTGAAGTTGTTGTTCAAATAAGTTTTCTTCTTATTTGTTTTCCATCTAGGTGATCTATCCATTATTGAAAATCAGATAATGAAGGCTCCTACTATTATTTCACTGCTGTGTATTTCTCCCTTCCATTCTGTCAATGTTTGCTTTATATATTTAGGTACTCTGGTGTGGGGTGCATATATATTTATAATTATTATATCTTCCTGGTGAATTGATTCTTTTATCATTATATAATGACCTTTGTCACTTGTGATACTTTCTGACGTAAAGTCTATTTTGTCAGATACAAGTATAGTCATTTGTTTTCTTATGGTTACCATTTGTGTTGATTATTCTTTTCCATCTCTTCACATTAAACCTATGTGTGTCTCCAAAATATAAAATGAATCTCTTGTAGACAGCATGTAGTTAAATCTTTTCAAAACTATCTATTCAATCACTCTATATCTTTTGATTAGAGAATTTAATACATTTACATTTAAAGTATTATTGATGGAGAAGGACTTACTATTGTTTTATGTTTGTTTTGTCTTGTTTTGAGACACGGTCTTGCTCTGCCAGCTAGGCTGGAGTGCAGTGGCAAGATCATTATCACAGCTCAGTGTACCCTCAAACCTTTGGACTAAAAGAATCCTCTTGCCTCAGCCTCCTGAATATCTAGGACTACAGGTGCATGCTACCATGCCCAGTTAATTAGTTTTTTTTTTTTTTTTGAGATGGCATCTCACTCTATTGCCAAGGCTGGAGTGTAATGGCACAACCTTGGCTCACTGCAACCTCTGCCTCCCAGGTTCAAGCAATTGTCCTGCCTTAGCCTCCTGAATAGGTGGGATTACAGGCACCCACCACCATGGCCAGCTAATTTTTGTATTTTTAGTAGAGATGGGATTTCACCATGTTGGCCAGGCTGGTCTTGAACTCCTGACCTCAAGTGATCTGCCTGCCTCAGTCTCACAAAGTGCTGGCATTACAGGTATGGGCCACCACACTCAGCCCTAAAACAAAACAAAACAAAACAAAACAAAACAAAACAAACACCTTTTTATAGAGACAGGGTCTCATTATGTTGCCCAGGCTTGTGTTGAACTCCAGGCCTCAAGTGATCCTCCCACGTCAGCTTCCCAAAGTGCTGGGATTACAAGCATGAGCCACCACATCTGACCACTATTACCATTTAAAAAAATTGTTTCCTACCTTTCTGTCTTATAGTTCTTTTGTTCCACTTTTCCTCTCTTGTCTTCCTTTGTATTTTGTTGATTTTTTATATTAATATACTTTGATAGCTTTTTTAAATCTTTCATGTATTTTTTATAGCTACTTTCTTTGTGACTACCATAGGGTTTACATAAAATATCTTACAGTTATAATAGTATAATAGTGTATTTTAAGGAGATAACAACTTAATTCCAATCACATACCCCAAAGTCTACACTTTTACTCGTTCCCATCGCATGTTTCATGTTATTGATATCATAATTACATCTTTTTTATTGTGTATCCATTAACATATTTTTATAGTTATAGTTATTCTTAATACTTTTGTCTTT
Source organism: Pongo abelii (assembly GCF_028885655.2). NCBI lineage: Eukaryota > Metazoa > Chordata > Mammalia > Primates > Hominidae > Pongo > Pongo abelii. The sequence continues at coordinate 123,492,235 of NC_071993.2, read as the reverse complement.
TAACTTTTACACTAGAATTAAAAGTAATTTACACACACATGTTACAGTATTTTGTATTTGTCTATATGTTTACCTTTACCAGAGAGTTTTATATTTCCACATACTTTCTTTCTATTTCTTTTTCTTTCTTTCTTTCTTTCCTTCCTCCCTCCCTCCCCTCTTTCCCTCCCTCCCTCCTTCCTTCCTTCCTTCCTTCCTTCTCTCTCTCTCCTTCCTTCCTTCTTTCCTCTTTCATTTTATTATTTTTTTTTTATGGAGTCTCACTCTGCTGCCCAGGCTGGAGTGCAGTCTGTTACCCAGGCTGGAGTGCAGTGGCACCATCTCAGCTCACTGCAACCTCTGCCTCCCAGGTTCAAACGATTCTTATGCCTTAGCCTCCCATGTAGCTGGGATTACAGGTGCACGCCACCATAACCAGCTAATTTTTTGTATTTTTAGTACAGACGGGGTTTCTCCATGTTGGCCAGGTTGGTCTCAACTTCCTGACGTCAAGTGATCTGCCTGCCTTGGCCTCCCAAAGTGCTGTGATTACAGGCATGGGCCACCATGCCCAGCCTTCAATTGTTATATTCTTTTGCTCCAAGATTTGTTTGGTACTTTTTATATTTTTTTAATCTTCTTGTTGAAATTGTCACTTTGTTCATGCAATATTCTCCTGACCTCATTTAACATTTTTATAATGGTTAGTTTGAATTCTCTGTCAGTTAAATCATATATCTCTGTTTCATTAGGGTTAGTTTCTGGAGATGAATCTGTTTCTTTGGTATGTATTGTTTCTTCATTTTCCTTGACTCTTTATGTTGGTATTTGCACATTAGAAAAAATAGCCACCTCTGCGAGGGTGTTCATGGATTGTTCTTTGTGGGAGAAGACTCTCACCAATCAGCCTAGCCAACAATTCTGGGCACCTGTCAAAACTTTGTGCTGGTCCAAACCACTATCTTCATTCTTAGCAGCCCTCAAGCATCTAGGGTAAGCTGAGTGCCATCAGCACTTCCAAGAGAGTCAAGACAGAAATCAGTCTCTCAGGCAGCCCCTGGAAAAGTTGGAAGTTTTGATTTGCAGTCTAACCCTTTTCCTCCCAAAGAGAACATGGGATCTAAGGTATTCTACCCAATCACTTTGTCTGCACTGAGCTAGGGGAAGGGGCTATAGTAACTGCTTGAATGCCATCTTTCTTCCCATCTTTGTTCTCATTGGCCCCTAGATACTAAAATATTATGGGTTCTATCAATGCTCCAAGACGTGTGAGATTGAAGTGATTACCCTAAGCAGCCCCCAGAAAAGCTGAAACATTGGGTATGACGTCCCACTTTTTCCATCCACGAGGTGAAGCGGGAAGCTAGGAGTTTCCTTCAGATCATATGGTGCTGGGTCAGGGGTAGAAGTCAAGACAAGAAGGTATGTCAAATTTTCCTCTGGCCTTCATTGTAGCTGGTTTTATATTTACCCAGGATGTAAGAGTCTCTCAACTAGTTTCTTAATTTCTCACGAAGAAAATTTGTCTGTTACTGTTGAATCAGTGTGCTTGCTGGAGAAAGAAGGATCTAGGTCTCCCTATTCTATTATCTTAATAATATCACTCCTGAGCAAGCATTTTTAGTTTCACCTAAGTTTCAGGCTCTCATAATTATCATGAAAATCAAGCAATTGATTTTACTTGCATACATTTTTCATTTGATCAAATGTTCCATTTTTTCCACCAGTTATGGCAGTTTTATAAGTCACAGAACAAAGAATATTTTCTCTCTCATTTACATATGTGAATAACTGCCAATGAATGCTACATGGTCATTAGGACATCCCTTCCTCCACTGTTGCCACTATTTTTTTTTTTTTTTTTTTGAGATGGAGTCTCGCACTCTCGCCCAGGCTGGAGTGCAGCGCCACCATCTCGGCTTACTGCAAGCTCTGCCTCCCGGGTTCACACCATTCTCCTGCCTCAGCCTCCTGAGTAGCTGGGACTCCAGGTGCCTGTCAACATGCCCAGCTAATTTTTTGTATTTTTAGTAGAGATGGGGTTTCACCATGTTCGCCAGGATGGTCTCGATCTCCTGACCTTGTGATCCGCCCGCCTCGGCCTCCCAAAGTGCTGGGATTACAGGCATGAGCCACCACGCCTGGCTGACTGTTGCCACCATTTTAAATGTCTATTTTCTTTCCTATCTCCTTATATAGGTTGGTATTTGAGATCATTCTGAGCCCTTATCCCCTTCATTCCTCTCCTTCTTCCCCATCTTCCTACCCCATTCCCAAGCACCTGCTTGCCCCAAAACCAATCCAGGTGGTGAATTGTGGTGGCCCAGTAACTTGTGATGAGATGACAGAAAGAGAGGTGGAGAAGAGACTCAGCTGTTCCTTTAGCTGCTCCTTCTTTAAGCTTGAATCCTGAATTATCCCCAGAGGCCCTGGAGCCCACTCACCCTAAACCCTTTTCCCACTTAAAGGTGGCCTATTCAATTCAATGCACATTTAATTCAACAAACATTTTTCCCTTCAGTTCTGCAAACATCTCCTGTCAGCTTCCTATGAACCACTATTATTTATTTACTGGACATAGGAAACCCACAGCTCAGGCCCTAAGATCGATAAAGAAATTCACAAAAGCTTACAGCTGGCTTTTTTTTTCTAAAGAGAAGATGAAGATGAATCTGATTTCATCCTTTGTACACAAAGGCTTTCTCTAAAGATCTTGTACCTTAGTCTTCCCTGACAGAGTGGAAAGAGAAGATAGAGAAGTGTAGGGGCATAAATGAGTCTTTGGATCCCTAATTCTTCTTCAGGATGTTTACTGACAGTGGTCAATGTTCAAATATCACCTAACCTGGTTGCTCATACAATTTGTTTCTGCTTCTGCCATTCTCCATCCTACTGCCTTGCATTTTCTTCACCTAGTACTTGTCACCAACTGACATTTTCTTGTTCATTTGTTTCTGTGTGTGCCTCCATTGCCTACTAGAGTGTACATTTTGTCAGAGCAGAAACACTGTCTTACTTACAAGTCATATCTTCCATGCCCAGCCCACAGTAAGTGCAGAGTGAAATATATATTTGTTGAATGAATGAATGAACCCTCCCTAAAAATCTGAAAGGATTATGCATCTTTAGATTTTACTACACTACATTTTAGGGTGGGAAATTACTTTTTAGAAAGCATTTGGAGATTCGTGAATGTCGCAGAGTATAGGCCTAATAAATAGCAAGGTCTATTTTATTCTTTTAGAGAATATGTGGGTTAAATTGTTGTGTCTGGACTGGCCTACAGACCTAACTAATTCACAGGCACAGAACCCTGTTTTTGTGTGAAAACACATGTCATATTCTAAACAAATAATATTTGAAGGATGGTAACAATTTATAATTCTAAGGATAGATTTACAATGTGATGAAACTGATTGAGACGGTCCAACGTGCTGACCAAGGCAGTGACCTTGCGGGGGCAGTTTTTAGTGATGAGCCTGTGTAGACACACTGCCACCTAGTGGTGCTTCAAATAACCACAGACTCTTTAGTACGAAGAAACTTTTCCTTTTTTGTCTGCCATATACAAATGCTTATTATTTCACGTGTTCAGTACCTGTCTAACCTAATAAAAAAAACATTAAATTGTCCCAATTTCTGAGTGTTAATATCCAAAACCAATTCAATATAATTTTAAAAAATCAACTCTTCTTACCACGAGAACATCAATAAAATAAGCCACCTCAGCACCAGCAACACGGAGATTGTTTACAGCATGGATGTATTCCCGTGAACCGTTGATCCAATCTAAATTAATGCAGTTTATATCTTCCAGCTGTAGCAACACCTGGCACAAAGATTCATATAAATATTAAATAAATAAATGTTCAAGGAAACCGACGTGTCTCAACACTTGATTCCATAATAAGAAATTATACTAGTGGGTTGATATGGTTAGACTTTGTGTCCCCACCCAAATCTCATCTTGAATTGTAATCCCCACAATCCCCATAATCTGCGCGTGTCAAAGGAGAGACCAGGTGGAGGTAATTGAATCATGGGGGTGGTTTCCCCCGTGCTGTTTTCGTGATAGTGAGTTCTCATGAGATCTGATGGTTTTATAAGGGACTCTTCCCCCTTCACTTGGCACTTCTCCTTCCTGCTGCCTAGTGAAGCGGTGCCTTCCGCCATGATTGTAAGTTTCCTGAGGCCTCCCCAGCTATGCTGAACTGTGAGTCAATTAAACCTCTTTCCTTTATAAATTACCCTGTCTAGGGCAGTTCTTTATAGCAGTATGAAAATGGAGTAATACGTAGGTGTTAATAGAGAACCTACCACAGGCTAAGCTCTGTCCTAACCCATATATATATATATATATATATATATATATATATATATATATATGTCCTAACCCATATATATATATATATATACACACACAAACACATTAGTAATTAGCACCTATGCATTAGTACCTATCTCACTGAGAATTAAATTTATATATATGTATTTTATATATACTGAATATATATATTTATATATATATAAATTTAATTCTCACTCAGTGAGATAGGTACTAATGTTATCTTTACTATATGGCCTTATAAATATTTAATTGCTTATGATGTTAGCAGTCTATTAATCTTAAGTATAGGCGAGAAAGATTAATTTCATGGAGTTAACTTGGAAATTGTTTTTCTTAAATTAAATGAGAAATTGATCATACCATTTAATCTTCTGTCAAGAGAAGAATTTATTCAAGAGTGATTATACAAATTTGCTTCCCTTGTAATCTGTGCAATTTATAATAAAAATAAATGGGAAATGGATAACTCATTTGAGGCCCTGGAACACAGATAATTGTGGATAACTGAATGGAAGATTTCCATGAATATACATCAATACCTTGCAAAGTACATTCATGTTAAACATAAAGCTCGCATGCTAGTGTAAAAAGGAGCTTATTCATGTCATACATTGCACATGTCTCTCTGCCATTTGCCATCTGTTTTCCATCCAGCTATGTTGATACGGGTGATCTTGTCTGTTCCAAAATATGAGGCTTGGATAGTTGAAGAATTAACCGCACTGATCTCCTGTTTCAAGAAGAAAGAGATTAAGGAAAAATAATAATTAGAAATTATTTAATAGTTAGTAGACCTATTCTAAAGCTGCTCGAAAGTCTTTCACTAAATTTGATTTTTAGCAACCTTCTTTAATATATTTTTACTAAATAGTTACTGCTACATATTATAAAAGTACCAAAAATTATTATTATTTAGAGACAGGGTCTCACTGTGTTGCCCAGGCTGAAGTGCAATGACTCCATCGTAACGCACTGCAGTTGCAAACTCCTGGGCTCAAGCCATCTGGCCACCTCAGCCTCCTGAGTAGTTGGATTACAGACCCATGACACCACACATGGCTAATTTTAAACGATTTTTTTAGAGACAGGGTCTCACTATGTTGCCTAGGGTGATCTTGAACTCCTGGCCTCAAGTGATCTTCCTACCTCAGCCTCCCAAGTCGCTGGGATTATAGGCACGAGCCACCACATCTAGCTCAAAAAGTTAATGCATTATAAAATGCAGTATACAAATTCAACACAAGGAAAGAAAAAAATCTTTGATTTTTAAAGTAATGTTTGCAAGACAATGTTGGGAAGTTTAAATCATAATTTCAGTAAATCTTATTTTTGTATAACATTTCTCAGTGATCAGTGTAATTCACGAGAATTAAAACATGCCTAGAAGCATGCCAAAAACATGGCAAAATGGAGGTTGTCCACCCTACTTTATGAGTAAGGAATTGAGGTTAGAATCTCATCACATGAAATACACCAGCATATAGGAAATAATTTTATACGATTGTGTCAAATATTCTTTTGTATTTCTTGTATTTTGTTGGATTGCCTTAATAACAAAACTCTCAAAGACTCTAAGAGACTATAAATTTAAGTGATTTTGTTATTTTAAACAATAAAAGGCACAAGTATAAGCGATTCTATTGGAAAAAATGAATACTTAACTCAACAAATAGCAAGTCTGACAGTGGTGAATCCTATAACCTGGAAGCAACACATTTAGATATTTATGAAATTCAAACAAAGAGCCTATTCTGGCTACCTGTGTTTAATAGTAATGCAATTAATCATACAATTTGCTGGCTAGGTAAAGTGTCTCCAAGACTGTAAGCTAATGGTTATGAGAGTCATAAGTTGGCTTGCTCAGTAATTATAATAGCTAACACTCCTATCTGTCTATTTGCCAGGCATTGTTCTAAGCACTTTATAGAGTAGCTCATTTAACTCTCAAAATACTGTGAGGTAGGTACTAATTTTAAAAATTAGAAAAGGGGACTCTGAGGGGCCAAGTAACTTGCCAAAAAATACTGCAGCTAATGAATCCTGGAGCCAGGGTTCAAATCCACATGGCCTTTGAAGTTAGGTGCTTAACCACTGGGCTCTCAAGTGATGTTCTGATTACAGTGTTCTCTGCTGATAGCGCCCAAACCAGATGTGGGATTTGCTGAAGTGGGCAATAAAATCAATTGTCTTCAGGCCTTCTAGGAAGCATTTTTCTGCTAAATAATCCAATCCTAGTACAAAAACATGATTCCATCTATGTCTCTAAGATAATCCAGATGCTCACTCATTTCAACTGTCTTAGGCCCAGCTGGAGTGCCTCAAACACCTACTATAGTCCCGTTTCTACATCTGAAAAACCTTTTGGAGGGAATTTAGTCCGAAAAAATTTGTTTATTCTTTTCTCAACATGAGAATAGTTTGGGAAACCTCCAAGTGGCATTCTGACAGGCATTGTGGGGTCTGAGCATCTGTTGTCATGCTAGTGTAAAAAGGAGTTTATTCACATCATACATTGCACATGTCTCCCTGCCATCTGCCATCTGTTTTCCGTCCAGTTATGCTGATATGGGTGATCTTGTCTGAGATCACTGAGGAGTTTAATCAAGTAGAATAGGTAGAGAAAACACATTCGTTCACTTCACATTCACTCTGGCAAAACCCTCTAAAGTAGCTTTTCAACATAAATGTGGGAAACTCCATACAGCATCATGGGATCAAAAGAAGACAGCTTAGATTCTGCTGCCACAAGGATAGAAACCAGGAAATGATGTCAATATTGTACAGAATAGGTTATCGAGAGGAAGGGTTAATTAAAGTATCAAGGTTTATCTGGGCCTTTTAGCATTCTTTGACTGAATAGACATGAAGCATAATAGATGCGAGATCAATCCATTCTCATGACTACATTTCCAGTGATATCATCTCTAGCAAGTAAAAAGTAGTTACCAGTTAGGTATGTTCTATCCTTGACTAAAGCTGCAGACACAGAAACTACCGGAAGTGTGCAACATGTCCATCACCACCAGTGACTGTATAAGTCACTCTAGGTTAAGGTGTCATGGATTCATGGGGGAAGTAGGTTGGTTTTATTCTTACAGAAAGGTAACTGTGACTTCCAGAAGACCAAGTTTATTGTACCACATCACATTTACCTTTGACAATTCCTCACTTGGAGAAGAGAGTAGGTTAACTGTGTAGAGTTAATTTCTGATTTGTTTATAAATGAGTTCAATTCATATAGCAATATGAGTCAGGCCTGTGGAAATCCTTATTTTAATTACACACCTTGACTCATCCTATATCACAGTTGTTAGAAAAACACTTTAACAGCAAACAATAGGCTTCCATCCATTACAAAATTCAGATACATATCTGGTTTAATTACACATGATTCTTTCCAAATGGAGGGAAGTGGGGAAGGTGTGAAGAACATTGTTTAGGGAAGTACTTAGTTTTTCAATTTTCTCTTCATTGGCAATAGGACCCAGCTTCATCTAAACACTGTCTTTATCACCTTCTGTTTTACTGACTGTGCTGCACAGAATTCAAGTGCATGGCCACTTACATAAAAGGATAAAACGATCAAGAGCCTGATGAGTCCTAAGAGCGAAGATCAGGGAACAGAGTTAGTCCTAAGTGGATGAATATGCCCTGAACATCCTAAAAGTCAAAGAAGGTGCCCCAAATACTTGTATTCAACATAGATTCTCTTCACTTAAAAAAATTAATCTTCTAGCGAACAATACAGTCAGGATGGCTAAAGGTGACCCCCGGAAACCAAAGGGCAAGATGTCTGCTTACACTTTCTTTGTGCAGACGTGCAGAGAAGAACATAAGAAGAAAAACCCAGAGGTCCCTGTCAATTTTGCAGAATTTTCCAAGAAGTGCTCTGAGAGATGGAAGATAATGTCTGGGAAAGAGAAATCTAAATTTGATGAAATGGCAAAGGTGATTAAATGCGCTGTGATTGGGAAATGAAGGATTATGGACCAGCTAAGGGAGGCAAGAAGAAGGATCCTAATGCCCCCAAAAGGCCACCGTCTGGATTCTTACTGTTGTGTTTAGAATTCTGTGCCTAGATCAAATCCACAAACCCTGGCATCTCTATTGGAGACGTGGCAAAAAAGCTGGGTGAGATGTGGAATAACTTAAATGACAGCGAAAAAGCAGCCTTACATCACTAAGGTGGAAAAGCTGAAGAAGTATGAGAAGGATGTTGCTGACTATAAGTCGAAACTAAAGTTTGATGGCGCAAAGCGTCCTGCTAAATTTGCCTGGAAAAAGGTGGTAGAGGAAGATGAAGAAGACAGGGAGGAAGAATAGGAGGAGGAGGAGGAAGAGGAGGAGGAGGAGGAAGAGGAGGAGGAGGAGGAGGAATAAAGAAACTATTTATCTGTCTCCTTGTGAATACTTACAGTAGGGGAGCTCTGTAATTCACACATTTCTTATTTGAGAAGTGTCTGTTGCCCTCATTAGGTTTAATTACAAAATTTGATTATGATCATATTGTAGTCTCTCAAAGCACTCTAGAAATAGTCAGTGGTTTACATGAAGTGGCCACGGGTGTCTGGAGCACCCTGAAACTGTATGAAAGTTGTTGTACATATTTCCAAACATTTAAAAAATGAAAACGCAAAAAAGTTAAAATATACATAACATTAAAACCAACATTTTAACCATTTTAAAGTGCAAACTCAGTGGCATTAAGCCATTCACATTGTCATGCAGCTATCACTACCATCTTTCTCCAGAACTGTTTCATCACCCCAAACTAAAATTCTGTACCCATTAAACAGGAACTCTCCATTACCTGCTCCAGGTATCTCCCATAAATGAAACCATAGATTGTTTGTCCTTTTGTGTCTGGCTTATTAGCATAATGTTTTGAAAGGTCATCCATGTTATATTATGTATTGGCACTTCACTTCTTTTTAAAGCTAAGTAATATTCCTCTCTTTACTTCTTGATAATTATAACATTCAAACTTTCGAGGAATGTTTCTTTATAAGTGTCTCTATACCCATAGTAAGAACTTTTTTTCCTTGTTCTAGAGAAAACCACGTCTACAGAATTGGTCAAACTCGTATAGCGTATGGGTCAGGCCTGTGGAAATCCTTGTTTTAAGTACATACCTTGATTTATCCTGTATCTTAGTTGTTGAAAAACACTTTAATAGCAAACAATCAGGCTTCTATCCATTACAAAATTCAGGTACAGATCTGGTTTAATTACAAATGATTCTTTCCAAATGGAGGGAAGTGGAGAAGGTGTGAAGAACATTATTTAGGGAAATACTCATCTACAGATGGCTGGCAGATTTCAGTAAAGAGTAGTGTGTACATAATATGTATGTGTGTCTGGTGAGTAGACAGCTACAAATCAGACCATATTTGTATGGTAGGAAGGCATAGGAGAAGGCTGTCCTGGCTGGCAAGGCCCAGCAGTATGTGATGGGCCTGATGGAAAGTAAGCCCTGAGGTTACAGATTCAGGTAAAGACTGGAAATGATCTCTGGCCCCACTTTTTTCCTGCTCCCTAAATATAGATCCTCCAACCACTCCTAGTCCTGCCCTCGTTTCTCTGCTTCTGAGATTTCATGTACTCTTTGGGTTTCAATTTTCAACCCCAGCCAGAAGACTTTTGAATCTTTTTCTCCAGCTCTGGGCTGCCTGCTTCGCTGTTAGACTAACATCTCCAACAGCCTGCTCAAGCCTCACCTGTCCAGAATCTAACTCCTTCTCTTTTATCCTCAATTTTTCTGATAAGAGGGTTATCATTTTCCCAAACATTTACGTGTGAAATCTCAGACTAGTTTATGATGTATATCATGTTGATTTTCTATTATCATACTCACTTTCATTACTGCAGTTCAGGCTGTTTCCCATGTGTGATCCAAACTGCACTATAGCTTTCTATTTAACATTGTCAAATGGACCTTTCTGTGATGATGGAAATATTCTATATGTGTACTGTCCAGTATGGTAGCCACTAGCCACATGTGGCTATTGAGCACTTGAAATGTGGCTGGTATGGCTGATGAATTGAGTTTTTAATTTTAGTTAATTGTAATTTTAATAGTCATATGTGGCTAGTGGCTACTATGTTGGACAGCACAGTTCTAAATGGTCTCCTAGTCACCTCTAGTCTCTTCCAGCTTCAGACAAGAGAGCAACAGCAGCCAGAGTAAATGCCCTAAAGCATCTCTGAAAAGCTCTCAATGGGGCCTCATGGCTTACAGGATGAAGTACAAACTCCACAGAAAGGAACTATACAATTTGTTCAACTACTTTTCTAACTAACCTTACTTTTGAAGACTCCTTCTCTGCCCACAGACTAACCCAACATGTCATTCATCAGACGGGCCTGTGGTTTCTCTCCTTTATGTTCATGCCACTTCCTTTGCCATTACCCTGCTTATCTCTGCTTGTGAGCAGCTTGTCCATCCTGCAGGGTACACCTCAAACACATGTCCTCCTCAAAATGTTACCTGGTTCCATCCCTGACCTCAAGGGGAGTTCTTCTTCACTTTGTTCCCAGAGTCTTTCAGTTGCATCTTACATCACAGATCATAATTTGTGTTGCAAGAAAGGTATTTGTTTGTACATGTCATTTCTCCCACTATAATAAAGTCAAGACTGTTCTGTTTATTCAATTCAATAGATAATAGGCATTGTTGCTGATTCACAGTCTTACAGATGGAAGGTTCTCAGTTAGTACATTGACTGAACATAATATCAAGTATACCTGTTATGAAATAACGCAAGAGCAATCTTCATATTTAAATCAGATATATCAGAACAGATAATATAGAACAGATAACATAGAAAAAAATCTGACTCATAATACTGAAAAGAAACGTTTGCATTTAAGTCAATAGCATATGTCAGAATAGGTTACTCTATCTATGTCTTCTGTATCTATAGGCAAATCTTATATTTTAGAATAATCCATGTGTGAAGGCTGCAAGTTAGCTTACCTGATAGAAATTGGGATTGTGTATAGTGTAGAGCAGGAAACGAGTGTTTATCTTCTCTGGAGACCAGGGTAAACCTACCAACTCTGTTGAGAAAGTCCTGGTCCATGGTAAACCATCTTTGAAACACCCCAACCTTTCATAGCAAACTTCTTTTCCTGCAGCAGAAAGGTGGAGTGTCAGTATAGAGGAACCAGGCTTAGAGAGAGGCTGTGTTTCTCACTATGAGTTAAAGTAGACTTTAATTTTGGAAATTAACCCCTTATCGGATTTTTGGCTTGAAAATATTTTCTCCTATTCTATAGGGTTGCCTTTTCATTTTGTTGACTAGTTCCTTTACTGTACAGAAGCTTTTTTGTTAAATGCAATCCCACTTGTTTATTTATTTTATTTTTGTTGCCTGTGCTTTTGTTGTCATATTCCAAAACAATCATTGCTAAAGCCAGCAACAAGGAGATTTTTCCTATGTTTTCTCATAGGAGTTTTATAATTTCAAGTCTTACATTTAAATCTTTATTCCAAGTTAATTTTGTATATGGCATAAAATAAGGGTTCAATTTCATTCTTTTGTATGTGGATATCCAATATTCCCAACACCATTTGTTGAACAAATCTATCATTTCCTCATTGTTATATCCTTGGCACCCTTGTCAAAGACTAGCTGACCATATACATATGGGTTTATAATTTTGTATATGGCATAAGGGTTCAATTTTATTCTTTTGTATGTGGATATCCAATTTTCCCAGCACCATTTGGTGAATAAGCCAATCATTTCCTCATTGCATATTCTTGGCACCCTTGTCAAAGACCAGTTGACCACATACACATGGGTGTATTTCTGCACGCTCTACTCTGTGCCATTTGTTTACGTGTCTGTTTTTATGTCAGTATCACACTGTCTTGATTAATATAATTTTGTAGTAAATATAGTTTTGAATCAGGAAGTGTGCTGCTTCCAGCTTTGTTCTTCTTTCTTAAGATTGCTTTGTTATTTGGAGTCTTTTGTGGTTCCACATTAACTTTAGGATTGTTTTCTCTATTTCTGTAAAAAAATACCTAAGGAACTCACACAACTTAATAGCAAAAAAGCAAATAACTAAATTTAAAAATAGGCAAAGACCTGAACAGACATTTTCCTTAAGAAGCATACAAATAGCCAACAGCCATATGAAAAGATGTTCAACATCGTGAATCACTATGGAAATGTAAATCAAAATCTTAATGAGATATCATCCCACACTTGTTAGGATGGTACTGGCCACATTCCAGCCTCAGCAAAGCTCAGCCAGAAGGGCAGGCTTGAAGCCGAGAGATAACAGCTCAATAATCCAGCGCATCCCACTCTTCACTTTGTCTCACCTCTTCCTCCAACGCGGTCAATAACACTGTTTTGTTTTTTGTTTGTTTGTTTTGTTTTTTTTGGCTCATTTATTGGCTTCTATTATAAATTTAAATAGTAACCTTCTATTTTTCGATCCATACATCATATTCATTAGAACTTGACTCCCAGTTTCTTAAGAGGAAGATTTTGGTGGTATTGACTCTCCCTCTCTTCCTCCCTTCCAGCTTCCAAGGTCTCTCAGCTTCATAATGTTGCTTTCATATTATCAAGATTGATAATATTCAGACTTTTCTCTATAAGCAAAATTAATCCTTTCATGTTTTGTCTGCAGGCTGACTCCAAAAAGTTGAAAATCAATGAACAGAATTTATATTATTATGACTAGATACATATTTTAGGCTTCAATCAACTTGCATGCTATAATTACATTTCCTTTTCTGCACTTCCATTGTTCAGACACTCATTCTCTTCAAAGGAGACGATTCAAATGAATTGTCTTTCCTAATATTTGAATTACTCAGGATCAGTATCATCATAGTTTACTCCATATTTGGATCATGCCTTTCTTGTACTGTTTGTGTTTTCCTATATTCTCTGTTTGCCTTTTTTTCTCTTCCTGGAAGAATGAACATGTGCCTTCTTCAATATATTCCTTTTATATTGCAGCTTCTTAATATTTCTCTTGCCTGGAATCCATTCTGATCCTTTTCTAATTTGAACCAGTGACTTCATAGTTGGATCATGGCTTTCTAAAACAGCCTTCTGTTTTCCCTAGAATGCCCAGTTGCCCTTATTTTTGGCATTCTGTTGCTTTTTTCTCCAGGTCCTCAACTACATTATTCAGTCTATGGATTTTAAAATGAAGATTTTTATAACTAGTCCTTATTTTCTATGTTTATCGCTTACCAGGGTTATCTATCACTGTGCTCTTTTTTCCATAAGAAAATACTCACAGAGAGTGTAAAGTTAAAGGAAAATAGATGTGATGAAGCAGAGTGAGCAACATTATAAGGTATTAAAGCCACTTAAGAAAAGATTGAAAGATTAATAGTTCTGTAAAAATAATGTTTGCTATAAAGTTAATACATTGAAATTGGGTCAATAACTTAAGTGGCCAACAATAAAGGATATAGTTTTAAAATTATGGTATTGAGGAATATTATGCAGCCATTAAAAATGTTTATAGAGAATTTGTAATAACATCTGTAATGGAAAAAAATAAAATTCAAAGAAAGGTACCAAAATATTAATGGTGAATCCCAGTGGTTTTAATTTTCTTATTTATACTTGTCTATGTTATCAAATTTTCAGTAATAAATATGAATTACCTTTATAATAATAAAAAAGTCACAAAAGGAGAGAAAGAGTACTTCTTTACCAAATGATGCCCAGTCTGGTTTTTTCTTTTTGTCTTACTACTGCTAATAAAAAATACCAAAAACAGATTTAGCCTTATGTGTCATACATATGAAAAAATGAAGACTTAGAAAAAGTGATGATCTAAGTTAAATGTATTGCTATTTGTGGCAGGAAAATAATTGAACCCTTATGCTGGTCACTCTATCACTAAGTGGAATTGGGAGATATAGCCTAGCTTTTGCTAGGTTATGTTGTGGTAATAAACAGTCCCTCACATCTCATTGGCTTACAAAAATTAAGGTTTATTTCTTGCTCATGTTATCCTTTGGTTTTAGGTTGGGCCTAGCTCTGATTTACCAGCCTTCTGCATTGCAGGATCCAAGCTAAATGAGTAGGCTCTGTTTTGAGCATGTGTCTGTTGGGGCAGAGGAAAATGATGCAACTGTGGAACCATGCAAAGGCTCTTAAATGTCTCTAGACTTAGAATACTCTCTTCCATGCCATGTGGTTAAAGATGAATGTGTATAATGGTCTTACAGGAATGGAGAATCAATATGGGGAACAACAATACAATCTACATACTATGGAAGGGTATGTAGATTTCAGTTTCTATAAGTACCACCAGTATGACAACCTTACATGTTCTACAAGAATGAAAACCCGTTGTTATTTTAATTTGCATTTATTTAATTATCAGAAACTTTGAATATCCTTTTGTGCATTTCTGGCCATTTGTACCTCTTTTGTGGATGAGATCTTTGTGTCCTATGCATATTTTTCTAAAGTTTGTTTTTGCTTATTTATTTGTAAAAACTCTTCAAAGAGTAGAGAAATTTGCTTCCTTTAGTCAGATATCTGGAAAATATACTCAAATTTGTTGTCTATATTTTTGTTTTACTTTACTTTTGTCATTTAGGAGTTTTGCATTTATGCAATCAAAATTATCAGGCTTTTGCTTAGTGGCTTTGGGGTTTTGTTTTGTTTGGAAAAGGCTTCCTCACTCCAAGACTTTTTTTTTTTTTTTTTTTTTTTTGAGATGGAGTTTTGCTCTTGTTGCCCAAGCTGGAGTGCAATGGCACGATCTCAGCTCACTGCAACCTCCGCTTCCCAGGTTCAAGCAATTCTCCTGCTTCAGCCTCCCGAGTAGCTGGGATTACAGGTGTGCACTTCCACACCTGGCTAATTTTTTGTATTTTTAGTAGAAACAGGGTTTCCCCATGTTAGCCAAACTGGTCTCGAACTCCTGGCCTCAGGGGATATACCCGCCTCGGCCTCCCAAAGTGCTGGGATTACAGGCGTGAGCCACCGTGCCTGGCCACTCCAAGACTATTAACAATTACACACTGTTTTCTTTCATACTTCTTTCTAATGTTTTATCTTTTACTTTTGAATGTTTACCCACCTGGGATTTATTCTGGTGTAAGGAGTAAGATTTTCATCTAGAATTTCAATTCTTTTACCATAAATTTATGCAAAGTCTAGTCATTTTAACTTCATCCACATCTGAGGTTATTTCACTTTATTTAAATTTACCATCATGGCATCATTAGTTTTATTAAGCAACTGCCACATGGGTTTATGAATTCTATTTTTCCTGTTTGTATGATTCACTTCTACTTATATTTTTATTTTTATTACTTAAATGCTTTCTTCACCTTTACTTATTTTTTTTCCAGTTTCTTCAGTTCTTGAGTCATTATATTTTAATATATTCTCTGGTTGAAATGCTTTATTTCCCCTTTGGCCTAAGAATTCTTTAAAGAAACATTTGAAAAACTAGCGCATTACATGAAGCTAGTGTTAATTCGTTAAGAAATCATGTAAATTGGCATATTAGTTCTTATCTTCCTAATTTCCACTTTCTGAAAGAGTCACTTCTCTATCTTACTGTAAGCAGGCTTTTCCAAAGACACAGAAAAGCTGGAAAGTAAGTTCGATAATCTATTCAAGAAATATTTGTTTGTGCCTATTATTTGCCAGATGCTATTAGCACTGGAATTTAGCATTGGAAAAAACAATTCTAGCCCTCATGGAGTATATAATCTAGTAGGGGATGTAGAGACAGACAATAAATAAGAATACATTTTTTAAAAATGGCTACGTTAAAACAGTGACAGGTGCTAGGAGGAACCTAAAGCAGGGAAGGGATGAGGGTGTTTGTGTGTTTAGGTGAGGAGGGGTTTGCAGTTCAAATTAGCATTTGCATCAAGACCTGAGGGGGAGAGGAGTAAACCACGTGCAGATGTGCGGGACAGCATTCCAGACAGAGGGAAGGAAAGTAGAAGACTCTGCAAGGAAGCAGAGAGCCTATTGTGACTGAGGAATTAGGAGGCACCCAGAATAGGGCCCAGGGAATGGAGACAGGGAGAAGACATAGCTCCACAATGTCTTACTCTGCAATTTCAAAATCTAAAAATCTCTGGGGAAAAATAGTTGCTTTTGGGTTTCTTCATTTATTTGTTTTCTAGTCTGCAGTAACTAGTTTGGCAGCAATAACAGACCTAAAGTTGTTTATAGTCTTTATCCCATTTAATATGAAATTAAATCATGTGGGATCGTAGTCATGTATTTTACTACATAAATATTCATGTGATTAAATATGGGGTGCTGTCCTAGATTTTTCTGGAAATTATGTATTATATGCAGTATGTTTACCATAGCATGTTTCTAAAATAATAAAAAAACCTAACATTTGTAATGCATCTGGCCCCCAGGAGTTTGAATAGGGGTAGGTGGATAAGTAGCAGGGGTTAATGCTAGGAGGTAACAGAGGGCTAAAGCATGTAGCACTTGGTAGTTCAATGGCTTTTACTCTGAAGTGAGATGGGAAGCCACTGGAGGGCTCTGAGCAGAAAAGTGACATGGACTGACTTGGGTTAGCTTCTGTTCAATCTATTCGGAGAATAGATTGAAGCAGGGCAAGGACAGAGGAAGAGGCCAGCTAGGAGACTACTATAACAAACTAGATAAGAGACAATGGTGGCTAAGACTAGGGTGGTAGCAGTGGAGGTGGTTACAAGTGGTCAGGTTCTGCACAGATTTTGAAGGAGGATCCAAAGAGTTGTGCTGACTGATTGGCAGTGAGGTATGACAGAAAGAAAAGTCAAGGATGATGCAAGGTGTTTTGGCCAGACCACCTGGAAGGCCATTAATTGTGAAAACTTTGAGATGAACAGATTTGGGGTTAGATATTGAGAGTTCAGTTCATATGTAGATTCTATATGAATTAGATACCTAAATGGAGCTGTCTCAGAGGCAGTTGCATATATGAGACTGGGATTCCAGGAGAAGTTCAGCTGGAGAGATTACATTTGGAAGTCATTAGCATAAATGGTAGGTACCAGAAGATTGAAGGCAATGGACGCTGTTACAAATTTAATAGATGAGATATAGGTAATAATACAAATGAATGTAGGCTCAATTGTTAAATTTATGGCAGCTGTGTAATAGATATGTGGTGTGTAGGAGAAATATATGTATTATCTAAATTTTACATAAGTATGTATTTTGTTAAAATAACTTCTTATTAGGCAGACATTTCTCTCCTCAATTCCCTTCTTATCCAGTGTAAATCCTACAGTCAGTTAAAACCACACCCCTGTACTCTCTTTGAACTTCTCTCCTGTTCTTGCTTCACTTGGCTTAACCACAACTCTGGTTAAACCCAACACTTCACCTATTTCCTGTCTACACCTGTGCAGCTGAATGTGCCTGAAGGAAATCACATACCATACTGACTATCTCACTTTTAATTTGTGGTTATGAAATTAAAGCAGATCCTAAAGCTACCCAGCCATCGTATCATATTTTCCTAGGCCCTTCATTTTCCCAGGCTCCTGGGTTATTTCATTCTTCTTGCCTCTCAAACCTCCAACTTCTTCATGCCCACCAATCCTCTTGGCTGATGACCCTGTTTCCTATTTCAATAGGAAACCAGAAACAAAGAGAAGAGACTTTTTACAAGCTCCCAGCATGTCTATCCAGCTACCTGCAGATATCTGCCCTTCTATTTTGCCTTCACTCTCTTCACAAGAGATGAACTGTCTTTGTTTCTCGCAAAGGCAAACCTTCATCCTATTAAGACTCCATCTTCTCTCACCTACTGAGGGGTAAGGCACAACATTACTCCCTTCTCTTTCTCCTGCTTTACCAACTTTCCTCCTCTCTACTGGATCATTCCTAGCCTCACACAAACATGCTGTTATTTCTTTCATCTTAAATTGACTTCTAGGATGCTAACTCTCCTAGGTTTCCTACCACTTCACTGAGTACTTCTTGGCAGTCTTCTTTGCTAGTTTGCCTTCATCTTCCTGATTTCTTAATGAGGAAGTGTCCTAGGACTCAGTAGTTCTATCTTCCTTCTCTACCTGCAGTCACTCCCTTGATGATCTTGTCTGTAGTCATGGCTTTAAATATCATCTCAGCAGATCAGGGCAAACTGCCTATTGCTTAATTCTGCCTTCACCAGTCTAACTGCTTTCAATACTCAGTGAGGACTGTCCTGGGGCAGGAGAATCACGCAAAATAGAATATAGTTCTTGAAATATGAAAACTAATGATAGTCCTATCTCCTTCATTTTTTATCCAATAAAGAAGAGCTGGAGGTCAAGGACTAAAAAACACTGAACTGAAAGTCAAGATTGGCCAATTCCACCAGCTAGCGCCAAGATGTTGCACAATAAATCTCTCTGTGTTTTGCTTTCTTCATCTGTGTAAATAAGAGCGAACATTTATTGATCGCTCACTACTAATAGGTCCCAAATCCCATGCCAAGCATTTTACATGAATTGCAGATTGAGTATCCCTTATCCAAAACGCTTGGGACCAGAAGTGTTTCAGATTTCAGGTTTTGGAATGTTTGCATATACACAATAAGATATCCTGGGGACAGGGTCCAAGTCTTAACACAAAATTCATTTGTGTTTCACATATACCTTATACACATAGGCTAAAGGTAATTTTATACAGTATTTTAATAATTTTGTGCATGAAACAAAGTTCGTGTTAAGTATTTGTATGTGAAATATTCTGCTTGTGTCATCATGTTAGTGCTCAAAATGTTTCAGATTTTGGAGAAGTTTAGATTTCAGATGTTTGGATTAGAGATGGTCAACTTGCATCTTATTTAATTTGCATAACTCTATATTTTCATTTTAGTGACTGTCCTGTTTCTACAGATCAATCAACCGAGGCTTAGAAAGGTTAAGTACTTGTTTAAAGTTAAGCAACTACCGAGGAGCAAAACGAGGACTAAAACACAAGAAGATTCAGAATTCAAACCGGTGGTTGAACTGAATGTTAGATGTGATGAATGCCTTTTACCACCATACTATCTCAACCAACTACATGATACTTTACAACAAAGGGGTTGATCTCTTTCAACGTTAAAATTATTTGATTCTAGTTCGGTTAAAATAAATCAACTAATTTTAGTGTTTGCTTATAGGCACAATATTAAACATGGGTGGTAAAACTAGCCAAAATCACTAACTCCTTACGCTGTAATGTCTAAGGAGTCCATAGTATAAAGAGCAAACATGTCAATGAATACTGAGTTAATGTTTAAGAAATGTCCACAGACTAATATCCCTCCAGAAAACTGTGACTGAAGTGGAAAAAAAATGGACATTCCAGTTGACATTAATAATTAGTTAATTCATTCAATTATTGAGTATCTACTATGAGTCAGCTACAGAATTTGGAAATTTGTATATATTTTCTCATTTATTGCTATGTACCCATCTTAGAAATGAAGAAATTGAGACTTTAATGTCTAAGCCCATAAGACTAGTAAGTGGCAGAGCTAGGAGCCCAATACAAGACTGTCCGGCAACTCTTTTATATTGTCGGAAATAGTTGTTTCTTTATGTTCATAAGACTCATTCAGTATTAAGTGATGCATTTTCCATTGATAATTTTATGATAAGTGAAAAAATAAATACATACAAAGAAATATAAGCAGCCAATATTTTAAACATATTCATAAAAACAACAAACTACTTAAGAATGAAATTAGCAATAGTAATTTCTAAAGAATAAGTTCATGTCAATTACATTTTAGATTTAAGTATACTCATTATTTTTAAAGAACTTATTATAAATTATGAATCTTACCTCTTGATGTGCCAAAGAAAAAGAATGCAACAATCCAAATTCCAAGCATCTAAGCTGATTTTTTAAATCACATAAAAATCTTCTTGAAGATCTTTACTTGTAAAGTCACCTCACTATAAAATACTAAGTGATTTTCTTCACAATGATGCAATTCAATGTTTAAACTCTACGTTTAAAAGAACATGTTATTCCACCTTATGCTCTGCAAAGTAAATAAAATTATCGGGGTGTGCCTTACATCTTGTGATTGGCAATGGAAACTTCCAAGGTTTTGCTGTTTCATTATTAGTAATATTTTGGTTAAGCACAAACTGAGTCACTCTTGAAAGTTACTTTAAGGTTACAAGGTGTTCGATAATAAGCATTTAAAAGGTAATTTTTTTTCCAAACCAGGATTAGGCAGTTTCAGAATATTTTTCCCTAATACATTTCTGTGTGTAAGCATCCCAGTTAATAGAAACAGACCCTGCTATAAGATGTTCTGAGTTCAATAACAAACATAGCTAATCTTTTCCTCTTACCTGTGTGGCAGTATTACATGGGAGTTATCATTATTGTTTTCAGAGCCCGAATGCTGGGTCCAAATTCTGCCTCTGCCAC
The DNA here is from genome assembly GCF_028885655.2 of Pongo abelii. Classification (NCBI taxonomy): domain Eukaryota; kingdom Metazoa; phylum Chordata; class Mammalia; order Primates; family Hominidae; genus Pongo; species Pongo abelii. Next base: position 123,471,517 of record NC_071993.2, on the reverse strand, counting down.
TTATTAGCAGTGTGACCTTGGGCTAGTAAGCCTCACTATTCCTTTCCTTACCTGTAAAATGGGGGTGATCATGGTTCCTAGCTCATATGCTAAATAAGATGATTGAATTATTTACTGTCTGAATAGCACCCGGTACATAGTAACTACTATATTGTGTGTTAATTTTTTGGTACTGTCATTGTTCAACTATGTTAATGGGTGTGTGGGCAAATTGATGTTCACATATAGCTAAATATAACCTTACATGATTGCACATAGGACTCATGATATACTTTAACGTAATAGAAACTTGCCATTTTGGCTACTATGTTAACTTAAAGTGATGAGCAATTCAATCTACAGATATTCTTAGTCAGTTTCTCAATTTTTAAATGCTCATAGAAAATAGCTAACATTATCTCTTAGTTTTTCCTAACTTTTTGTTTCTCACTATAATAATATTAAAATTTCAAAGATTTATGAGGCACAGCCTTTTCATACAAACTTTGTTACATTATGCAAGAATTAGACAAAGAAGAGATTATGAACAAGAGTACTTCCAAGTCCTGGATGCTTTATTTGGTTGAAAGCTTTCCTGGTATTCATGGCAGCCAGTCCACACTGGCATGTAGACCTACAGTAATTAGAGAATTAACTATTCAACAGCACCAAGCAGTGTGCCAGTCACACTGTGAGTGCCCACACCATGGAAAAATCACCCTCTAAAAGCTTCACTAGTTACAACTGGTTGTTTTTTTTTTTCCAAGCAACACCTCAAGAATCAATGTTTTCAGCCATAACTGTAAGATAAGTATGAATAACATTTAATACATTCATCAGTAGGAGCGCTCAGAAGACTACATGTTATTTATATCTGCATCCCAAGTGACAAGCACAATGTCTGGGACTTAGTAGGTACTTAATAAGCATTTTTAAATTAAAAAGTACAAAGACCTACAATGATAATATAGGATATTTTTAAAAACCATGCCCCTTTCTGTGTTTTTACAGCAACGTATAATGAGTCTCTTATAACACTTAGGATATTATAGAATCGTTAGGTATTTACATTTTACTCTCCTCCCCCAGATCCAACTATTCTGAGACAAGCTGGGTTTTGTTCATCTCTGGGCCCCCAGCACATAGCAATAGGTCTATTGTTGCAGGCACTTGGTCAATATTTGTTGAAAGAAAAAAATAGCATTAGATTTCACTGATCTCGTATCATCCAAGGAAATTCTTACGCTAGAGAGATTATCATTCTGAGAGATGAAGACCCATACTTTAACAATTGTATTTAATGAGTATCAGATACTAGTGAATCCATGAATGCTTGCTGCAATCATTGTAGTTCTGCCTGAAAAATGTCCCATACAGGAGTTAACAATAGCTTTTAAAAGTTCATCACAAAATCCATTCTCTTTCCAAAGCTCCCAGCCCAGCATTGCCAATATCTTCTGGGCCTTTCAGATACTTTATCTGAAGCATAAAGTCATCATATCCAAATCTTAAGAAACGCTTTTCTCTCCAAAGAGCTCTTCTTCATGCCTTCCCTATTCCTGTTATTAGAACTGCTATTATTTGAGTCACAAGCTGGAAACATTCACATCATCTTTGACACCCTTAAGGTCCCTGCCTCCCTCATTCCATGAGTCAAGCCAGGCCCTGTTGATCCTCCTTCAATGGTGTCTCCCTCATTCATTCCCTCCTGTCAGACTCACTGTCAACATCCACACTCAGATCTTCCTCTTATGCCTGAAACATCGTTGCTGGCCCAGGCTTCTCTCTTCTCAATGAGGCATCACAGACATTGTACCCAGGTAAACCATCTGGAATCACATCTCTGCTCACACTCTCCTCGAATGTCCCTATTGAATAAAGCTCAAATTACTTAACTTAGATCGAGGACTTGCTTGTCTTCTCCTTGGTCTACCATCTGAGCTGTAAAATCCATGCCCTTCACCCATGTTGCTCCTGTCCACCTGCTGAGTGTTGGGAGTGCTGTTTCTTCTACTTTGATGGTCCTTCCTCACCTTTTTCTATATATCTACACTCCCCTCATAAATTCAAGTCCCACTTCAAATGTGAACAATCTCTTTCATAAATATTTTTTCTGATCATCCTCAGTCAGATAAAATTTCTCTAGTTTCTGAACACTCACTGCATTTTGTTTATTTTTAATCTTTTATAACTTAAACATTATATGACTTATTTTTTATCCCCTTTACCAAATTGTAAGCTCGAAAGCCAAGAGTATACATTTGTATGCTTGTTGGTACAGGTTTTTTCTAAAACACAGATCTGATCATTTTTCTAGGAGATAAAATCTAAACTCCTTAGCATTCCTGCATGGCCTTTAGCAAACTGCCCCCACGTGCTTCTTTTACCCCTTCCCCACTTTAAGCACCCTTCAAGCTGAACAGCAGTCCCCAACCATTTTGGCACCAGGGATCAGTTTTATGGAAGACAGTTTTTCCACGGGATGGGGTGGGAGGATGGCTTTGGGATGATTCAAGGACATTATATTTATTGCGTACTTTATTTCTATTATTATTACATTGTAATATATAATGAGATAATTCTACAACTCGCATTAATTTAGAAACAGTGGGAGCCCTGAGTTTGTTTTCTTGCAACAAGGGTCCCATGTAGGGGTGATGGGAAACAGTGACAGGTCATCTGGCATTAGATTCTTGTAGGACACGCAACCTAGATCCCTCTCATGGGCAGTTCACAATAAGGTTTGTGCTCCTATGAGAACCTAATGTGGCCAGTGATCTGACAGTAGGCAGAACTTGGGCAGTAAAGCAAGCGATGGGGAGCGGCTATAAATACAGATGAAGCTTCGCTCACTCATCTGCTGCTCACCTCCTGCTATGCAGCCCGGTTCCTAACAGTCTATGGACCAGTTACCGGTCCGTGGCCTGAGGGTTGAGGATCTCGGACTTAGAGCACTGCAAACAAACTAGTTGTGCCTATACCTCCATGCCTTAACTTGTGCTATTTCTGCAACACCTTTCCCTCCCTATCCCCTACCAGGTAAGCTTGCATTCATTTATTACCTACTCTGTAAAATCATCCCCAACCCCTAAATTGGAAATTATCACTTACTCTTGGCTCACCCGCACTTTAAACATGTCTTACTCTGACGCTATTGCATGATAATTAGTCACATGATGGACTGTTCCAAGGAGGATTTCCTCCTGGAGATTAAGGAAATCAGTGCTTCATAGTCATGTTTATATTACTTAGTACCAGGTAAGGGGCCTGTCACGTGGACATTTTGTACTTTTTGAACAACTACTGTAACAAATAAATGAGTGGGAAAGAGAAAAAGAAAGAAACTTAAATAAATATTAATAAATAAACTAATATTTATTTGGTGAAATATTTCAAAATATAAAAGTACTTGTCTGTGAGTCCAAATTTCTATAATTACAACCCTCAGCGATTCATGGCAAAGGAAGAAGCCATCTTACGAGTTTATTCATTTCATTCTTCATGTTTCTAGTATATCTAGGCACCTTTTAAGAAATGAACTTCAGGCCTATTTCACTTTTTCTGAACTCCAAAGGTTATATGTATTGTTCTCTCTGATATATTAAAATATTGACATATAATAAATATATAGTATACATTGCATTATAATATAATATTTAACTATAACATATTAATATTATAATACACAATATTAATATTATAATATTAATATATTATATTAATTTTATATTATGTATTTAGTATATTATATATATTAAAAGTTATTATATCCCAATATAATAAATAAATATTCCCACAACAAATAATGCCAAGTATTCAGTGTTGGAACTGACAAATATTTACCTTTAACCAGGCCAAATATTGGATTTTCTAATCACCTAGTTCAATATTATCTATTTATGCTTCTGTATTTCCAAAATGTCTACTTCAATTTTAAAGAATTTAAATTTTCTGAAGAAAAGAAGATTTGAGGGTATGATATGCTTTAGCTGTGTGTCCCCTTTCAAATCTCATGTTGAATCATGATCCTCAGTGTTGGAGGAGGGACCTGGTGGGAGGTGATTGGATCATGGGGCCGATTTCCTCCTTGCTCACTCTGATAGTGAGTGAGTTCTCACGAGATCTAGCTGTCTAAATTGTGTAGCACTTCTGCCTTTGCTTTCTCTCTCTTGTTGCATGTGAAGATGTATGTGCTTGTTTCCACTTTGTCCTCCCGACATGATTTTAAGTTTCCTGAGGCCTCCCCAGCCATGCTTCCTGTACAACCTGTGGAACTGTGAGTCAATTAAACCTAGTTTCTTCATTAATTACCCAGTCTTAGGTAGTTCTTTATAGCAGTGTGGGAATGGACTAATACAGGATAATTTGAAGACAACTAGGTTTTCTCTTTTCACAAGAGAGGGCTGAAATAGAATGACCTGTTATTTCAGGTTTATTTAATACATATCCTTAAGTTCTTTACATGATAAATCATAAAATACCTTTAAAAGCACTTATTTCCCTCTGGCAGATTTTAATATTTAAATTTTACATGACAGGACATGACCTAGAAAACACAATCCAATTTGACATCTAAGGAGAGTGGCATAAGAAAAGAGCTCTTTGGAGATAGAGATAAAGAGAAATAAGGGGTTTTGGTCTCCACTTCTGATACTTCCAGTACTCCCATGATGTAGGGCAATACACTATTTTTTAAAATTTATCTTTAACAGACAGAGTCTCACTATGTTGCCCAGTCTGGACCTGAACCCCTGAACTCCAAAGAGCTCTTCTTCATGCCTTCCCTGTTCCTGTCATTAGAACTGCTATTATTTGAGTCATGAGCTGGAAACATTCACATCATTTCTGATACCCTTAAGGTCCCTGCCACCCTCATTCTATGAGTGGAGCCAGGCCCTGCTGATCCTCCTTCAATGGTGTCTCCCTCATTCATTCCCTCCTGTCAGACTCACTGTCAACATCCACACTCAGAACTTCCTCTTTTGCCTGAAACATCATTACTGTCCCAGGCTTCTCTCTTCCCAATGAGGCATCACAGACATTGTTCACAGGTCCTCCCGCCTCAGCCTCCTGAGTAGCTGAGACTACAGGCACATGCCACCATGCCTGGCTTAGGACAAACACTCTGAGTTTTGACTCCCTTGTCTACAAAGTGAGGAAGTCAAAATTGGTGGTATATAGTCCTTTGTGGTTGTGAAACAGTCTGTGCTTTAAATTTTCAGGATATCTTTCATAGATATTCAAGTAAGCTTTTCTGAGAAAAAGAAATTGGCCATTTTGGCTTCCTACCTCACAATGAGGCTGATGCCATAACCATGAAACTACCCGAAAGTGGGATTATTTCCTGTGACCTGTGCTGTCTTAGTGTTCATCATAGTCAGGTGGCAACTCTTGGAACCACCCAGAAAGAAGCTCCTCTCTTGGAGTAGGATATCCTTAGGCAATTTTAGGAATAGAGACTGACTTGAACTGCAACTAAATTAACTAAAGAATCAGTGTGTCTTGATGAGTAAAGGGATGAGTTATGTCCAGTAAAATCTGAGACCTTGCCGTGTCATGAATACCAGTTATTTTGAAATGACAGAAACAGATCAGCTCTTTCCCACATTGTGAAAGGGATAATGAAAGCAATAACAAGGAGCCAAAGATTGTAAGCTTCACCTTAAAGGAGGAAGTCCCACCCTAGTTCCCAAACTAGAACTTATTATTTCAGTAATATTTTCATAGGGATATCACTGGTTGTAAACAGGGCTTTAGGGGTTTAAATATAGATTCCTCCCTCAGGGAGACTACAGTCTAGTAGAAGTTGTATGGCATACATTAATAAATAAAGAACTCTAAAGCCAGATAGAAGGTAAAATTTATGAACCAAGTAGAAAGGTAATAAATCCAATGTCATAGGCAATGTTCAAGGAGAGGCTGTATGACTATTTGGGATGACGTAAGAGAGATTTATTCATCGGGTAGAAAGTTAAACTACATGACCTTCAAGATTCAATTCTTTCCAACAAATGCTTTGTGGTTTTATTAAGACTATCACGACAGTAAGGATTTTTAAAAAGGACTGTCTGATTTTCTTGCTCATTGACATCTCAGTTTAATGTTTGTTTTCTCTTGCAGAAATGTATCTCTATTATATACTATCATTTCCCAACCGTAGTTCTTAGAACAAACACTCTTAATTAGTTTGCTTAAAACATGTCTGAGGATTCAATGAGTTAGAAAAAGCCAACAGAGTATATTTAAAATTATTTCTAAAGGGCAGACACAAACTTTTTTTCAATATAGTCATGATGGACTTTTTTAAAGGAAATTTTAATTATTGGACTAATATGATACACTTACATACATCTATAATTTCTTTTCACTTTTCATACTATTTTAGCCTTAAGATTAATTGTTCAGAATCTTATTTCACAGTCACTCAACTTTTATTGACTTCAATATTGACGGAGTTGGTACAAGTTATAAAGCCTTATGTGGCATGATATATAATTAAAATACTTTGTCTCATAACTTATATTAATGGGTGCATGCCAGAGAATGCCTATTTGCCTCTGAGAAGAATGTAAACACACATTAATTAATTTATTGTGGAAAAGCCTATCAGGGCCATTAACCACCTTGTCTTTGCCTTACCTAGCAAAGCGCTAGCAGCCACAGGCCGAGGTTGAAAGCATGAGCACTCTAGGCTTGGCCTAATCTACTCTCATGTAGACGTCTGTTAAATATTCAGCTAGCCTACTGGGTAAATTTTTCAACATGGAATGCCACTGGATTAGATTCAAATAAAGAAAAAAAATGCATCAGTAGAAACTATCTTTTCCTTGAATTACCTACTAGCAACTTTGATGAGCACTTTGAAGAGTCTCAAAATTTCTCCAAATGTATTCACCGTTGCTTAAGTTAACTTATTTTATTCACATAAAAATATATATTTTTTACTTTCAAAGTAAAAGTAATAGTAATTTTATTTCTAAATTATTGTAGTAAGGGAGCCTCTCACTATTATTCCCAAATACTCATACATTATTTCAGTTGAACAGTAGTGGGTATTGTCTAACTGTTTTTAGAACACTGAGTTATAAATATAAATATAAACAAGTAGAAAGATCTGGTCCATTGTTTAGAGGTCAAGATACTTTGTCAGGATGCCCAAGAGTGATAAGGCTCTAGTGACTTATTTAGTTACCCAAACTGACAAGAAGCTGCTACGTAAGGCAGAAAGAAAATGTCACAATGTATAAGGAAAAAATTCACTTCTGAAGAGAAAAGATACTCTGGTGCCTGGTAATTATGGTCTCTCCTAAGCCCACATCAGGAATGTTCCTGTTGCTTGGTGAGTGTCTCATCTGATCAAGGACAGCTAGTTAAATGATATTTATGGTCACTGTTATCAGTCTAGGAAAAGACAATGCATCTCTCTCCACAGTAACAATATCCTTGAGGCCCTTGGTCTGGGTACATTTTTCCTCTAGACTGTGCTGGAGACACTCTGACAAATTCTTACTCTTTGGACTCTCTATTTATAAAAATCATATAGATTATTCTCTTTAATATAGCCTTTCATCAAAGGATGACAGAGCACCATATAGAGGCTTAGGTCAAGGCAGAGGTCACTCATTCAAATGCCTACAGAAGCCAGCCAGTCACGTAAATCAGTGAGGCAGATTAGATGTCAGTTTAGTTAAGTGCCAGAAAACAACCAAATTACTTTATGATCTGTATGTTCCCATTTATAAGTGGCAGCTAAGCTATGAATATGCAAAGACATACAGAGTGATATAATGGACTTTGGAGACTCAGAAGTGGGAGGGTAGGAAGGGAGTGTGGGATAAAAGTACCATATATTGGGTACAACATACACGACTCAGGTGACAGGTGCACTAAAATCTCAGAATGCACCACTATATAATTCATACAACTCATAACCACTTGTACTTCAAAAGCTATTGAAATTTTTAAAAATACTGTATGTTTTTTGAATAATGATAAAAGCATGTAACATAGCACAAACAAACATATGACGGAGATATTTGAAATTTTAAAGTAAAAACAATATTGAAAAAATAGAAGTATTTCATTATTGAAGTTTTCTTTCACACTTTGTTACTCCTTGTCATTGTAATCTATCGTTAGACATCACTGTCAGGCCATGAAACCTAAACCACAAATTACTCAGCTTGGAACAATAATTTCATTGGCCTAGTTTCATGGGCAAAAACAGAGTAGACTAACATTGATGCTATTTAACATGTATATGCTCTGTTTGTACAATCATCATTATCTAGAGATATATGTTCAGCTCTGGAATTTCAACATCAATGTATTTAGTTTTTAGTTATTCATTGCTTTGCAGTTTAAAAACTTCAATTTGTAGCCTCTTTGTTCATAGTATCAATAACAAACTAGAAAGGTAAACTTAAGCAATGTTAATGTATTTTCATAAAGCTGAAAGTCAGAGAAACCTTTTGGAATTTTGTTTTAATCTCTACAGTTTTGGTAATGTAGTTCAGGCTATGACTCTCATTTCAGGAAAATGATTGTAGTATAGGCTAGTAGGCCAAGTTATTTCTTGCCAAATTAGTTTCTCTAAAGGTTTATTAGTCTGTTCTCACCTGAGACTAGATAATTTATAAAGAAAAGAGGTTTAATTGACTCACAGTTCCAAATGGCTGGGGAAGCCTCAGGAAAATTACGATCACGGTAAAAGACACCTCTTCACAGGGCAGCAAGAGAGAGAATGAGTGCCAGCAGGGGAAATGCCAGATGCTTGTAAAACCATCAGATCTCCTGAGAACTCAGTCACTATCATGAGAACAGCATGGGGGAAACCACACTCATGATCCAATTGCTTCGCACTGGGTCCCTCCCACGACACGTGGGGATTATGGGGCTTACAATTCAAGATGAGATTTGGATGGGGACACAGCCAAACCATGTCAAAAAGCATTATCTGTTTGTGAATGCCTTTGCAGGGAAATATTCCAAGTCTATAGGTTCTAATATCAGCCAAAATAATCAAATACTTTGATTCACTTTTCATTGTCAGGGATTGCTTAGGGATTTTCTCTTGAATGATATAAAAGTGTCCAGAAATATCTCACAGCATTCAGCTACAGAAGTTCATGTACTACAACAGGCAACCATACATGTAATTCATAAAAAGAAGTCCTGGAGTATCTGGATTTCAGCCATGGGATTTTATTCTGTTCACATTGTCAGTTACCACACATTCATACTATATTACCTTTTAAATTCTTTGGCACAAGGCACTTCCTGGAAAATGACATAATTAGGAGACCTAAATTCTATGTCTCTTGGATAATGTAGCCTTCTCGAATTTAGGTTTTCACATTAACACTATTCGTTGTAGGAGTTGAGTCACAGTGACTGGTTTTGACCAATTTATGCTGCATTTTGCAAAACGTTTCTAGCAACAAAGGTAAGTCATTTGCTGAGTTCCAGTTAGGGCCTCTCACCTTCTGACACAAAAAATCTGATCAATGTCACTGATTACCTATTGCTAACTAGGTGATATTATTTATATATGTGCTTTCATCATCTGCAATAGAAACGCTGCAACCAATTTAATTGTTTTCATATGACTTGTCTGTAAGTATTCAGAAGTAACTTCAATATACTTGTCAACAGTATTTCCAGTAAGACTGAAGTTTACAAATGCTTATCTCAGTGTAAGACACACAATTTCTGCTGTATTCTATGATGCTCTTTCATAAACTTGCTATGTGTAAAAGCTTTTGATATCTGGGGATTTTTTTCACTTAATATAGAACCTAATTTATATTAGCATCAGATATTTCATTCATAGTTAAAAACAATTGCTTGCTGAAATTTCAGTCCTTTTTTCTGTCTAAGTTCTTCATTCCCTCGTTTTCTACATATTCTAGACATATTATTATGGTTTAGTTCATACTGGCCTCTTAAACTGTGGTTCTTTCAATACAGTCATCTTTTATTTGCATATTACACATGGAGGAATATTCTTTATTTTGTCAAAGAAAGATGTTCTTTTCCACTGTGCCTGAATCAAGCTTCTTTTTTCTGCATCCAGTAGAGATATGAGTATACAGAAGCAATTCTCTGTTCTAGGAGAAACAAGCACAAGGGGTAAGTGAAATCAGCCTCAGCATTAGAGACAATAGGGAGTGATGGTGCTTGTGGCTAATGAGAGAGCAAATGAACCATCGAAGGGAACAGCTGCTGCTGCTCCACATAAAAGAGATGGCTGATAGTTTCCATGCAGGAATGTAGTTTCAGTATTGTCAAAATTGATTTGTTTTTAAAAGAAGCTAAAATATAGTTAAATTAAAAAAACAACAGGCTGAGCACAGTGGCTCACACCTGTAATTTCAACACTTTGAAAGGTCAAGGCGGGCAGATCACCTGAGGTCAGAAGTTGGAGACCAACCTGGCCAACATGGTGAAACCCTATCTCTACTAAAAATACAAAATTAGCCAGGGATGGTGGTGCGTGCCTGTAATCCCAGCTGCTTGGGAGGCTGAAGCAGGAAAATCACTTGAACTCAGGAGGTGGAGGTTGCAGTGAGCTGAGATGGCACCATTGCACTCCAGCCTGGAAGTTTTGCTCCAGAAAGAGCAAAACTTCGTCAAAAAACAAAAACAAAAGAAAACAAACAGAAAACACTACAGATCAAGAGGACAGATAGAACAGGTCAGCAAGTTAGATTAGCCTTATTAGGCAGTCAGTATGCACTCTCTGTATTAAAATTTTCCATAATTTCATAGAATTTAATTTTTCTAAAATTATGCCAATCACTTTGAATGGAATACTATATATTGTCCAACACTTCAAATATTTGCAAAAATTTTTATAGATGGCATAATATGAATTTCTTATTTTTATTATCCCAACAGGCTCTCCCTACTGGTAGAGATGTCAGTGGCATAACCCTGCATCCACCATCACAGAGATGATGTTATGTGGATGCCGCCTTGCCACAGATCTGGGACTTCCGGATACACACATGACCTAGGTCAGGCCAGTCAGAATCCTCCTCGGGTTTTTGTTTAAACACTTGAGGGATACTCTCTTCTCTTAAGACTCACTACCTGAAAGTACAATGAAGTCTAGAATTGTTTATAGTCATTTTCACCAACACACAGGAAAAATTACCTTAAAATGGTGCCAACTTGGAGGAAGAGAGCAAAGCCAAAAACCAGAGAAAAAGGTCATAATAACTTTCAAACTGCACAATCCAGACATTTCTAAAGCCAGAATTTTCCTTGATCTTCCTCATTACATAAACCAATATATTTTCTTTTTGGCTTAGGCTGCCTGCCCATTAGTCATGTAATAGCCATCTAGATGATCAGGTCCACTGTCATGGTATCACAGCACTGGTGTTTAAGTAACCTTTAGTGTACTTAATAATGACCCCACATCGCAAGAGTACTATTCCTAATTTATGGATTAAACTATCATAGGTGTACTGGTATAGGAAAAATCATAGTGTGTATAAAGTTCAGTACTATCCAAGATTTCGGGCATCCACTGGGGATTTTAGAACATATCCTTGCAGATAAGGGGTTGGCTACTGTATTCAGAAGCACAGAGGGTTCTACTCTACCGTTTGGGTGACCAACTCTCCCAGTTCTATTATTGACATCCCCAGTGGGTAGTCTCAGGCCACTCATTGAACTGCTCATTTTTTTTTCACAGGTAAAATGGAGAAAATGGTACCTATCAAACCAATTTCACATTTTTTGAAGTGTCACATGAAATAGTGAATATGTAGGATACCTAAGCTTTTAAAATTCCTTAACAAATTTAACACATGATTAATAAAGCTTTTAGTAGTTTGTACAATGATCAACGTGTGGAAGACATTAGTCTACTTAACAAAATAGACCAAATTTGTTTTAGAAGAGTAATCACCGTAATGGAATTTCTCATCTTAAAAATAAACTAGCTTAAAGGATTTCTAGGGGAAAAAAAAGCAACTAAAACCAGGATAATGTTTATACTATATATTTTCTTAATTGATAGCCTTATAGTGAACTAATTTTAAACAATTAATGTGTGAAAATGAAAAATGATGACATCTAAATGTTCATTGTGTGAAGACAAAAGGGACTTAGTCAATCTAAGCTAAAAAATATGAAAATTTACACTTTTAGTATGTTCTGCTCTAGAGAAACAGGAGTATTTCTGATTTCTGAACATCTTTTAAAATGATCTTTTATTCTAATAGGATCTTTTCCCCTTTCATTAATTTCGAAGATAAACTTAGACTTTTAGGTAAAATAAGTGCCAAATGAACAAAACAGTGATGTATCATCAATATATAACACACTAATCTTAAATAATAGTACTCTAAAATGTTTAAGTCTTTCATACGACAATGAACAGGTCTTTTTTTCTCAAAATCAACGTGTTCTGTAATATGTTGCTTAGCTACTGTTGCCAAGTATTTTTCTGTTTTATTTTTCTTGAAAAGGAATATTGTATCATATAATCTTTGGGCTTCTCTTTCCCTACCTTAACTCCTGTTCTGTCTATATAAATCTAAGAATCTACACATATATGTTTTTATTTTAAATAAAGAATTATATATGAAAGTGGTTAGAATTTAAATTGATTCAAATGTTTACATTATGTTTCAAATTCTCACAAATAAAAAGTTTGGGTTTATAGCCCATACTATTCAGTTATTCTCTCCACTTTTGCATTTATGGCCATTTATAAAATGTATAAGTAAAACATGAACTACCAAAGGCTAAGCAAAGGTGATTCCATCATTTAAGAAATACATGATGAAAACATATTCCATTATTTTAAAAATACAGAACTGTAATAACTTTCCCCAATTGTCTTCTTCTGACTCTTCAAAATCAAGTGTGGACCTAAAATGGAACGGTCTTTCCTCAACTCTATTACTGTAAAAGAAAATGATTTTCCTCCACTTTTTTAAAAAGAAAATAATGTGTTCTGGTCACCTCTCAGTTGTTGGCTCCTAAGTAGTAGAAAACAAGGTTGTGCACAAGGCTAACTCCCCTATTACGCTGTGAGTTCTTCAAGGGCAGGGCCTTGTTTTGCTCACCCTGTTACCTCCAGCCCCTAGCACAGTGCATGAGAATGAGGAGGAGGAGCTCAGTAAGAGTGTCGAAGGAACTGATGAATGATGAAGGGCCAATGGTTAAGATTCTATTTGTAGAAATGGCCAGAAATACCCTAAGAAGGGAAATAAAGACACCATCTCATCAGCTAGGACTGCAGTGTAACCCCTAAGGAAAAAATAAGAGGAAGCATTGTTACTAATTATTTTAAATACATAGTAAAAATCACCCTAAAATTTTCATCCATCTATTGAGATCTCAAATGTTGGGTAAGTATGACTGACTACAGGATAGGATGAAAGAAATACCATGAGATTAGAAACTAAAAAAAATTTTGCATGCCAAGGACCATTTTGATCAATGTTGGGAAATTTTGTTCCTTTTGAATTCCTGTGTTGTATATATGGATATTCAATATTTTGGAACAAGTTAGGTTTAGAATTGTTTTCTCTCCGATGAAGAGCTACATGGAAGCATAGGCTTATCTTCCATCTGTTTTCCAGAGCCGAAAGTGGGATTGTATTGAAAAGAAAACTGGGCCAGAAAGGGCAGATAAACTCATTTTCAGTACTCTTGACCTTCATCCTGGTACTCACATAGATCCTTTGGTTTAAAATGAGCACTTTGGGACACACTGATGAGTTCGATGTTGATCAGTATATGCCCCAGGATTTCCTTGATGACTTTGCTTTGTGCAAAAGAAATGGTGGTCCCTGAGCAGTTTATGGAACCCACTCATGTATTTTAATAAGTAAGACCTTCCATCATCATTATTTCACTGAGAGTAGCACCACTGATTATCACAGCCATAATATCAGACATTGCTGAGAGCATGTTCCTTCAAAAATGGAACCAAGAGCTGTGTTGCTTATGTTAAAGACCTGTATATCTCCTTCAGCATTTCATTTTTTTCCATTTCTTAGATGACACAGGGCAAAGTCTGATATGAAATTACCAACAAAATCTGACTGAACTCATCCCGAGTAATATCCCCAGCCAGTGAAACCACACAATAACTAACACATCACAATAACACAGAGAATTCTCATACTAATTTTGTCCATATTACACTGGCAGAAAGCTGTTGCCCACAGTCAGCAGAATGCAGAAAATGTATGCATGAGAATACAAGGAGATGAGCCAAATCTGGCTCTTGCTGCGTGGTATCTAAAGTTTTATCTATAAATAAGTGTAAAATGTGTACATTTTCTCAGGAACTGCTACTTTAAACGAACCTGCCATTAGGGTGAAGACTCAGCAACATTATAATGTTCCTGACTGGATGTGAATATTCATGTGATCTTGACTATAAAATTATCTTACTCAAGGGGTCTAGACAAAGAATAGGCTTCAGGGTAGGAAGACATTGCAGTAGTCCTCAGAAATGGTCATGCCTGAGCTAGGAATACTGCAGTTCTTGAGAGTCAGTCAACAGTGAACACTTCCTCACGTGGTCCATTGCAATGATCAACACCATAGCTGATATTGTTAGAAATGGTGTAGAGAACAACAGCAACCTAGGCAGGGGGACAGCTTAGAAAAGTGTCTTGGGAAAGAAGTGACTCATACTATTAAGAATCTGGATCCAATAAACTGGTAATAATGCAAGTTCAATAAACAAGTTGTCAACAAATTTTCTAAAATATAATCTGAGACACTAGGAGTTTATACATAGAAGCCAGTCTAATTTTATCTGGATTCAGACGTTACACAGTTTACTTGAAATCTAAAAAGTGTATGTCTAATTATGAGGCAAAAAAACCTGAAAACCAATCAAAGTAATAAACAAATGAAGCCTCACACTAGTGGGGCAACCCCAGTGGGCTACACCAACTCCATTCAAAAAGGTTCCAAACCGAAAACTGCAGGAACATGTGGAGAGGCCACCAGTGACCCATCAAATAAGAACCTAAGCACCCACATTTACTGCTTACAAGCTACTCAGTTTTTACCATGTTTTTGTTCAATAAATATGAACTACTGCTGAATTATTTTATAGCTCACTAGAAAAAATTTGTTCCGTGATTTTAAATTCACCATCACAGAGATGCCTTCCGGAATATCAAGCAGGTACTGAGTTCTGAATTCGTGCCAGAACATTAAAAACACAAACAACACTTTCTTCTGCTTTACATTAAGAAATCAGTGCTGAGAAAGCAAACGCTTATCCTTAAAGGACAATGTAATCTACAAAAAATGCGACCCCCAAAGGAAGCCCTTGAGTCTGTCTCAGAGTCAAGAAATTGTAGATTTGTGTCTGTGATTATGTCTATATAATTTATACTGATTACAAGCTCCTTTCTGGACTATAAGAGGGATGTACATGTTTTGGACTTATGGACAGAGTGAAGCTATGTGAGAGGTTTAGTGTGAATGGTTGAGCCTGGTGGGAAGTAAGAAAAGGGTGACTGGATAGATAGGACTTGACCTTTCTGACAGGAATGGCAAGGAGAACCTCAGCCTTATTCACATGGAATCAGATGCCAGTGCCTTACTGGAGAGGAGGGATCCAGAAGAGAACGTCCAAGTTCAGGGATATATCCCTTAGTGGCCTGGATTTCAGGACAGAACCCAGTGTCCTCCCTCCCCCTAACAAGAGAGGAGACAAGGGAGAGTCAAGGGAACCAAACTCTAGAGATTTATGGGGAAAAATATTTAAAAAACAGGAAACAGAGATACAGCAGTGTAATCCACACCTTCCTACAAGAGTGCAATCCAAAAGTGTGAAAAATAAAATAATTATCTTTGGCTCTGAGCAATCAGCAACAAAATAGATCTTTATGGCACAATCATACTTGCTTGCAATTGACAGATCGCTAGATAAAATAGTTTCTGATGCTGCGTCCTAGTGAAAGAATCAGGTTTTCTCAGTTGATATTCGGTAGTCAGTGAACTAACGGGTTATCTGAATTGCCCTTGCAATTGCCTCCAGTAGATGGTCAAGCTCAAAGGATGATACAGACAACAAAGATTATCACATGGAAGAAGACTGGCATTGACACCAGCTTTCTCGTAACTCCACGGGCACATGCGTTCCATATTAAGCATCACAATCTGTCCAGTAAAGACAAGTGGGATGATGCCTCATTCCTACTTCAGCTCCAAACAAACTTAGAGAATTCACAAGACATTCTGAAGGCTGCTCTCTGCCTGTACCTACCCTTCACTCATTTTTAACGAGTTGGTCTTTGAAAAGAAGCCTGGATTGGGACAAGGCTTGTTTTCTGCAACAAATATTGAGGAATTCCACTGTGAAATACACAATATCATGTGTAGGTGGGCAACAGCTCTGAAAAGGCCAACTCAAAAATGTCTTTCCCAAGGAACTCAATAATACCAGAACCATTAAGAGTATTTCTCAGCTTTAGCTGACTTCTGGAATTACTTGGGGAGCTTGAGTGCTTTGGCAGCAGTTTTTGTTTGCTTGTTTGTTTTGTTTCATTTTAGCTTTTGTTAAAAATGTACATGAAGATGTTTGAAGGTGGAATAAAATATATAAGGATACAGATCATTAGAATGCCATTCACCTAACTAGAAATAGATGGGAGCTTCCTCAATTTGGTAAAAGGCATTACAAAACAAGCTACAGTTAGCATCATACTTAATGGTGAAACATTAAATCCTTTCCCCGGGAACAGGGGATGTTTGCTCTCACCACTTGTGTTCAACGGTGAACTAGAAGTTCTTGCCAGCCCATTTAGGCAAGAAGAAGAAACAAATGGCATCTAAATTGGAAAAGAAGTTTCAAATTTGTCACTATTTACAGATGACGTCAGTGAGTATGTAAAAAAAAAATCCTATGGAATCTTCAAAAAAATCTAGTAGAATTAGATTTCTACTAGAATTTAGCAAGATCACAAGGTACACAAGCGTTATTAAAAATTAAACGTATTTGTATACACTGGCAATGAACAATTATAAAATTAAATTTAAAGTGATACTAAGTATAAAGTCACCAAAATCACAAAATATTTTAGAAAATATCTTACAAAAAAGATGTATAAGACTTCTACAATGAAAAGTACAAAATGTTACTAAAATTACAAAACACCTAAATAAATGCAGATACATATTATGTTCATAGATTGGAATGTCCAGTATTGAATGTTGATTTTTCTCTAGCTTAATCTATATACTCAATGAAACTCCTATTAAAATACTATCAGGGCTTTTTGTGAGGAAATACACATGCAGATTCTAAAATTTATATGGAAATGCAAAGGATTCAGAATAGCCAAAACGGTTTTGAAAGATAAGCAGAGTTGGTAGAATTGCACTGCCTGATTTCGAGGCTTACTACTTAAAGCTACAGTAATCAAAATCCAAGGTATTGTCACAAACACAGACATATAGAGGCCGGGCGCGGTGGCTCAAGCCTGTAATCCCAGCACTTTGGGAGGCCAAGGTGGGCAGATCACCTGAGGTCAGAAGTTTGAGACCAGCCATGACGAAACCCTGTCTCTACTAAAAGTACAAAAATTAGCCGGGCGTGATGGTGGGCGCCTGTAATCCCAGCTGCTCAGGAGGCTGAGGCAGGAGAATTGCTTGAACCTGGGAGACAGAGGTTGCAGTGAGCCAAGATCGTGCCACTGCACTCCAGCCTGGGCGACAAGAGCGAGACTCCGTCTAAAAAAAAAAAAAAAAAAAAAAAAAAAAAGACAGACATATAAATCACTGGGACAGAAGAAAGAGGCAGGAAATATATATGACTAATTGATTTGTTTTACTATTATAAAAGTATATTTAACCAAAAGTTTAATATGAAAACATAAATGACACAGTGTTTAAATAAAAATAAAACAGGCCCCTTGGAGAGGGGGCATGGATTTCCCTGCTGAACAGCCATTGTTTATACTCGTCTCAAGGCTTCTAACATGATGATACTATTTCCATATTACTATCTTTCCAATTTTGTTCTGTTGATCACTAGTTGCCATCTCCACACATTCATCTATCACAAGATTCGTAAAGTGATCAAATCCCTGCAATATTCCTTTGACATGTCTGCCGCCATCTAATTTCGATAACTTCTTGTCCATAAGTTGTTTCAACTTGGGAGAGTGAGCTTTGCTGACGATTTTTGACCAAAGCAATCTAATGGAGAACAGGAAATTCTTTCTAAAAAAAAAAATTGCTCAAAAAAATTGAATATTCACATGAAAAAATAATAAACCCCTTTCTCACTACATACACAAGAATTAATTTGAGATAGATTATATACCTTGATATAGTTTGGATGTTTGTACCTCCAAATCTCATGTTGAAACGTGATTTCCAATGTTGGAGGTGGGGCCTGGTGGGACGTGTCGGGGTCATGGAGACAGATCCCTCATGAATGGCTTGGTGCCATCTCCAAGGTAATGAGTAAGCTCTCGCTCTGAGTTCACATGAGATCTGTTTATTTAAAGAGGCTGGCACTTCCCCCCTCTCTCTCTCACTTCTTCTTTCACCGTGTGACATACCAGCTCTGCCTTCACTGTCCACTGTGATTGTAAGCTTCCAGTACAGCCTGCAGAAACATGAACCAAAATAAACCACTTCTTTTGATAAATTACCCAGCCTCAGGTATTTCTTTAGAGCAACACAAAAATGGACTGAGATCTAAATGTAAAGCCCAGAACCTGAAAGCTTTTAGAAAGAAAACATAAGAGAACATCTTAACAATTTTGGAGTAGACAGAATTTTTGAACAGAGCGCAAAAGGTACTAACCATTAAAAAAAATGGATAAAATGGCTTTCATTAAAATTAAACATTTCTATTCATCAAAAGATGTTATTTAGAAACTAAAAAGACAAGCTACAGACTGGGAAAATATTCATAGCTCCTATAAATGGCATAGGTATATTCAGAATATAAAAAGAAGTCCTATAAATTTAAAAATAAGTCTGATTTTTTTAAATGGGCAAAATTCTTAAACAAATCCTTGGTAAAGGAAGTGACATCATTGGCCAGAAAGTACAGGAAAAGGTAGACAAAGCCTCAAGATGACAAAGTCATCAAGAAAATGCAAATCAAGAACACAATAAGATACTATTTCATACTCAATAGAATGGTGGGGAAAAATTTAAAAGATTGACCATGTTGATAAGAATGTGGAGTAACTGGAACTTTCATGCATTATTGGGAGGATTATAAAATAGTACAACTACTTTGGAGAATTATTTGGCAGTTTCTTATAAAATAAGCATACACATATCAGCAATAACTCCACAATTCAATTCCTAGGTATTTACCCAAGGTAAATGAAAACATGGTCACAAAAAGACTTTTATAAGAATGTTCATAGCAGCCTTATGAATAGTAGCCCCAAACTTGAAACAACACGTGTCTGTCCTCAGCAGAATGAATAAATCCATCACAGTATATTCTATAATAGCTTGCCACTCAATAGTAAAAAAGAGTGAACCACTAGTACCCACACAACATGGATAAATTTCAAAACTATTACTTTTAATGAAAAGAAAAACAGTTCATACTTGTATGTATGGTTTCATTTATATGAAGTTCGAGAACAGGAAAATAATCTTTGGTGATAGAAATCAGAGAGCAATTATTGAGCAAGTAGGGGAGTAAATAATTGACTGGGAAAGAACATGGGGAAGCTTTTTTTTTTTTTTTGAGACGGAGTCTTGCTCCATCGCCCAGGCTGGAGTGCAGTGGGGTGATCTTGGCTCACTGCATCCTCTGCCTCCTGGGTTCAAACAATTCTCCGGTCTCACCCTCCCAAGTAGCTGGGACTACAGGCATCTACCACCACACCCAAGTAATTTTTGTATTTTTAGTAGAGATGGGGTTTCACCTTTTTGGTCAGGCTGCTCTCGAACTCCTGACTTCAGGTGATCCACCTGCCTCAGCCTCCCAAAGTTCTAGGATTACAGACGTGAACCACCGTGCCCAGCCGGGGAAGCTTTTTGCAGTGATGGAATGCTCTATATTTGGTTTTGGGTGATGGTAGCTTTCACAAATATAGATATTTGCAAAACTATTGATCACACCCATTACGATGGCCATTATTTAAAAAACAAACAAACAAACAAAAAACAGAAGATAACAAATGTTGGCAAGGATGTGGAGAAATTGGAACTTCTGTGCATTGTTGGTGGGAATATAAAATGGTATACAGCTGCTTTTGAGGAACTACCATACTGTGGGAAAGAGTATGGTAGTTCCTCAAAAAATTATACATAGAATTACTATATGATCCAGTAATTCACTTCCAGGTATATACGCAAAATAATTGGAAGCAGGGAGTCAAACAAATACTGTACACCTCATGTTCAGAGCAGCATTATTCACAGTAGTGAAAAGGGGGAGGCGACTCAAGTGTCCATTGACAGATGAATGGATTAAAAAATGTGGTATATACATTCCATGGAATATTATTCAGCCTTAAAAAGAAAGAAAATTCTGACACATGAAACAACATGGATGAACCTTGAGACATTTTGCTAAGTTAAATAAGCCAGACACAAAAGATCAAATATTGTATAATTCCACTTAGATGTACCTAGAATAGTCAAATTTATAGAGATGCAGTAGAATGGTGTCTGATATGGGCTGGAAGTGGGGAATGAGGAGTTACTGTTTAATGGGTATACAATTTCAGTTTGAGAAAATGAAGTTCTGGAGATGCAGTGGTGATGTTGTACAACAATGTGAAAGTATTTAATGCCACTGAATAATATAGTTAAAATGGCTTAAAATGCTAAATTTCATGTTGTCTACAGTTCATAACAAAAATAAATTCATTGAAATGGACACTTAAGATTTGTACATTGTACTGGATGTTATATATACCTCAATTTAAAGTATTTTTAACAGAGAAAGAGAAATAATGCTGGAAAACAAAACAAAACAAACAATAAAACAAAAACAAAAACTGCTGCCAAAGCACTGAAGCTCCCCAAGTAATTCCAGTAGAGAGCAAAGGCTGAGAAGTACTCTTAATGGTTCTGGTATTGAGTTCCTTGGGGAAAACATTTTTCAGTTGGCCACAACATTTTTCTGTTGCCCATCTGCACACTGCACTGCGTATTTCAAAGTGGAATTCCTCCATATTTGTGGCAGAAAACAATCCTGTTTCAACTCCAGGGTTCTTTTCAAAGACCAACTTGTTAAAAATGAGTGAAGTGTAGGTACAGGCAGAGCAGCCTTCAGAATTGTCTCGTGAATTCTCTAAGTTTGTTTGGAGAGGTTTTGAGAGGTTTTTAGCAAGACGGACTATTGAACATTGTCAAGTGATTTTTCTGCATCTAATACGAGTTTTCTGCTTTATTCTACTAAGTGGTGAATTTGGTTTGATTTTAAGTGTTAAGCTTGCATTTGTGGGATAAACCCCACTTTGTCATGATTTATTATCCTTTGTGTATATTGCGGGGTTGTGACAATTTCTGTGTTATATTTATAAAGGATATTGGTCTATGATTAGCTTTTCTTGTGATATCTTCGTTAGGTATCAAGGCTATTCTAGCCTCATAAAATAAGCTGAGCCCTGCTCTCTCCTATTCTATTTTATGAAGGAGTTTGTGTAGCATTGGTTTTATTTCTTCCTTCAATATTTGGTAGAATTCAGTAATGAAGTTATCTGGAACTGTAGTTTGCTTTGTAGGTAAGTTCCTGATTAAAAATTCAATTTCCTTAATAGATATGTGGTTATTTAGATGTTCTATTACTTATTATATCAGTTTTGGTCATTTATGTTCTTCAAGAAATTTGTTCATTTTATGTTGCCAAATTGATGGGCGTACAAATGTTCATAATATTAACTTACTACCCTTCGAATACCTGTAGAATTTATAGTGGTGTCCATTTTTTTCATTCCAGATATTGGTGAATTGTGTTTCCTTTCTCTTTTTAAAATCAAACTTGCTGGGGATGTATCAATTTAGTTATCTTTTCAAAAATAAACTTTTGATTTTGTTGATTTTTTTCTATTAGTCTATTTTTTATTTCATTGATTTTCACTATTTTTATTATTTCCTTTCTTCTGCTTTTGAGATTAATTTGCTCCTTTCTTGAGCTTCTTAAATTGGTAACTTAGAATTGATTTTATTCCTTTCTTCTTTTCTTTTTTTCCGAAAGAGGGAAGTTTTATTTAAATAATAAATACATGTCAAGAACTACATAGAGTGCTTTGCATATAAGATCATTTTTATCATATAATTTTTTTAATTTTTAAAATTAAAAAACAATTTGTGGGTACACAATAGGTGTACCCTTCTTTCCTAATATAAGCACTTAAAGCTCTAAGTTTTCCTTTAAGCACTGCTCTTACTGAAGCCCACAAATTTTAATATGCTGTGCTTTCATTGCCAGTAAGTTAAAATTATTTTCTAATTTCCCTTGTGATTTCCTCTTTGACTCACGGGTTATTTAAAAGTGTATTGTTTAAGTATTTGGGGGATTCTCTTGATATTTTGTTGTTATTTGATTCTAATTCAATACCATTGTGGTTAGAGAACATACTCTGTATGATTACAATTCTTTGATACTTATTGCAATTTGCTTTATGTTCCATCAAATGTTCTATTCTGGTGAATAATCTCTCTGCATTTGAAATTAATGTGTACTCTGATGAGTTG
The DNA here is from genome assembly GCF_028885655.2 of Pongo abelii. Classification (NCBI taxonomy): domain Eukaryota; kingdom Metazoa; phylum Chordata; class Mammalia; order Primates; family Hominidae; genus Pongo; species Pongo abelii. The sequence goes on along the minus strand of NC_071993.2, from coordinate 123,448,855 downwards.
GTTGCATAGTTCTACACATTTTTAACCAGATGAATTTGGTTAAAATCATTGATCAAATAATCTATTTCCTCATTGATTTCTGTCTCCTTGTTCTGTCAATCACTGAGAGAAGATGTTAAAATCTTCAACTATGATTGTAGATTTATCTATTTCTTTCTTTAGTGTCATAAATCAGAACAGACACATTTGTTTTTAATTCCTCTGATATTATTCTTCGGTGGATATACTGCCACTAAGTGACAAGTTTAATTTACAATATTACATTACATCCATATTGAATAATTATTAATACTTAACACATATATGGTATTTAACTTTTCAAGGTACATTCAAATACAGCCTCTCAGAGGAAATCACTGCTCAATATATATACATCCAGACTTTTTTGGATACTTATACGAATATAGATATGTGCATATGTGTGATAGGAAGAGCAATGCTCTCCCCACCAAAAGGTATCTACATCCTAATCCCCAGAACCAGTCAATATGTTGTTACATGACCAAGGGGCACTCAGGTTGCAGATGGAATTCAATTTGCTAATCAGTTAATCTTGAGATAACAAGATTATCCTGGGTTTCCATGTAGGCTCAGTGTAATTGCAAGGGTCCTTGAAAATAGAAGAGGGAGGCAAAAGAGGCAGAACCAAAAAGATGGAGCATGAGGACTCAGCCTAACATTGCAGGCTTTGCACATGGAGAAATGGGACACTAGGCAAGACATGCACGCAGCCTCTAGAAGCTGGTAAAGGCCAGGAAGTGGATTCTCCCTTGGAGCCTCCAGGAGGAGCACAGCCCTGCCGGCAAATGGATTTTAACCCAGTGAGGACTATTTCTTACTTCCGCCTGTAGAACTGTAAGATAATATATGTGTGTTGCTCTAAGCTATTAAGTTTGTGGTAATTTGTTGTAATAGCAATAGAAAACTAATATGATATATCATTATCTGGCCATCTATATATAATATATATACACACATATACAACTTTCAAATTACAGGTTTTTTTTTTTTTTTTTTTTGAGAGGGAGTCTCGCTCTGTTGCCCGGGCTGGAGTGCAGTGGCATGATCTCGGCTCAATGCAAGCTCCGCCTCCTGGATTCACGCCATTCTTCTGTCTCAGCCTCCCAAGCAGCTGGGACTCCAGGCACCCACCACCACGCCCTGCTAATTTTTTGTATCAGATTAGAGGTTTTTAAAAATTTTTAAATGTTAACATATTTTCTAAATTGCTTTTTCACATAACAATATATCACAGACATCTCCCAAAATTGGTAATAGATACTTCTCAATGTTTTGTTTTGTTTTTAACAGAGGATCTCAAATTACAGGTTTTTTTTTTTTTTTTTTTTTTGAGAGGGAGTCTCACTCTGTCACCCACAATGGAGTGCAGTGGTGTGATCATAGCTCACTGAAGCCTTGAACTCCTGGGCTCAAACAATCCTTCCACTTCAGTCTCTCAAGTAAGTGGGACTATAGGCATGAGCCACTGTGCCCACCCTTAATTTTTAATAGTTGCATTATATGTTCCTGGTTCCATATTTAGGCCATTTCCAATTTTTAAAAAACTACAAATAATGGTACATTCTTGTTCACAAACATTCATACAACCTATGCTGGCACCTAGTAGTACCTATTAGGTTATAAGTTAAGGATTTAAAATGTTGAAAGAGTCTCTCAAAATATTGTAACACAACAGTGTGCCTTCTTGCCCTAATGTCACCAATGCTGGCATAATCCTTCTGTTTAATTTTTGCCAATTTATAGGAAAGATTGTATCTTGTTTTTATTTGCATTTTTAAATTATAAATGAGTTTGAACATCTCTTCATATGAATATTAGCCTTTGTACCTTTTTCTATTAATTATTGATATCCCTTGTCCATTTTTTCTATTATTTCCCGTTTTTATTAAGTTTTTAAAGTTCTCTTTATATTATTAGTGTTAACCTTTCATTTATCACTTGTTGCAAATACATTTTCTCAGTTTTCCTTGTGTGGTGTTGGATGTCTTTTGTTGTATTAGAATTAGATGAATGTTTGTAAAATATCTGACAGTGCACAGCCCCTAGTAGGCATCCAATGCCTTAAGTCTTTGTTATTAATCCTGCCCTGTGGATGAAGGAGATGGTTGATACTCTGGGCATGCTCATCTGCCTGTACCTATGAGGTTGTTTAGGGAAAAGAAAAGAAAATGCTTTTTTTTTTTTTGAGACAGGGTCTTGTTCCATCACCCAGGCTGGAGTGCAGTGGTGCAATCATGGCTCACTGACTCCTCAACTTCCTAAGTTCAAGCCATCCTCCCACCTCAGTCTCCTCAGTAGCTGGGACTGCAGGTGCCTGCCACCACACTCAGCTAATTTTTAAATTGCTTTGTAGAGATGGGGTTTGCCACATTGCCTAGGCTGCTCTTGAACTCCTGCGCTCAAGCAATCTTCCCACCTTGACATCCCAAAGTACTGGGATTACAGGCCTGAGCCATGGTGTCCAGCTTCATTTTTTGATAGATTTCTGATTTATATGAGACCCTCACTCCCACTATACCCCCTAGTCCTGGAGAGCTATTTCTTTCTTAGTCCTATATTCTGTAAACAAAACAGTTAAATTTAAGCCTTCTAAATGAAGTTGTAAGTAATTCACAATAAAACATTATACCTTTTTTCATGACAAGCAGCAGAAAACAATATAATGACCCATCCTTGAGAACAAAACCTCCTCAGCCAATGGAATTCAGGTATAACAGGTGCCAGTCAGCCTTGTAGTCATTGTCTCATGCTCCCGGGATGAGAAATAATGTACCGTGGACAAGAAATAAAGACGTTTAATAAAGATTCATTTGACAAATGAATATGTGAATGCAGTCAGGTTCTGTGCTGGGGAGTATGGACGTGTGTTAGTCCTCACGTTTCTTGGTGGCATTTTAAAGAGTTTGTCCAGTCTTTCCTTCTTAAAAGCTGTATTCCCAGAATTCCTCAGGGTCATACTCACCAGTTTTTTCTTATCTCGTTGGGCAATCTTCACAGTTCTTTGCTGGCTGTTTCTCCTCTACTTGACCCTTCGTTTTTGGTTGTTCCTCTGGAGCCCATTATAGGCCTTCTTCATTCTCTCCAGGCCATTTCATATCCAAGTCTTTAATTAATGTCTACAAGTGGATAAAAAAATCCTTATTTCCAACTCAGGGCTTCCTCTTGAATGACAGATCATATATCCAATTACCTCTAGGTTTCTCCATTTGTCTATCTTGCAGATACCTCATATTCATCATAATGAAATTAGAGCTCATTGCTTCTCCACCCTCACTTTCCTTTGACCTGCCATTGCTTCACAGTACCCAATCTCAAGAAATGGTTCTGCTGTGCAATCCAGTGCTATGCAATCTAGTGTTCAAGCTAGAAACCCAGGAGTCATGTTTTATTCCTCTGTCTCTTTCATTTCTCCCTTCCACTTTCTTCCTTGCAATCCATCATGAATTTCTCTTAATTTTAGGGCTTACATTTTTCCAAATCTGTCTTTTTCTCCCTATCCTCTCCACATAACCTTGGTCCAAGCCACTATCGATTTTCACTTGTTACTACTACAGTATCCTCTGGTGTCCCTGCCTTTAGTCTTGCTCCTCTTCCATTTCCTTCCCATACTGTACCCAGGATAATCTAAAGATAAATATGATCGTGTTATTCCCTTATTCAAAACCCTTTGTTCATTGTCCTTAAGGTAAAATCCAAACAGCCTACATAGTTTATAATGCATTCCAAGGTCTGGCCTATATTTACCGTTTCTGCACTATATGAGATTCAGTTCCTTGAAAACTCTTGGTATCATCTCTTGCCTCAAGGGTTTCACAAAGGCCCTCTGTTCTTCCGGAAACAGCCACCACCTACCTCCAGTCCTCCTTCATCATGCTAACTCACTCATTCCTCAGGTGTCAGCTTAAACACCACTCCCTTCAGGAATCATTCCATCCCACAGTACCCTTTTAAAACATGTATTATAACATTCAACACACACTTTGTAATTCCTTATTTATTAAATTATCTTCCCCACTAAAAATAAACCTTGTTAGTACAGGGACAATGTGTATGTATATTGAACTCTACCTTCTTTCTAGCCTTAGCACAGTGACTGGTACATAATAAGCACTCAATAAACACAGTCATCCACTACATAAAGACATTTTGGTCAATGATGAACCACATAGACAATGGTGGTCTCATATAATCATAACGGAGCTGAAAAATTTCTATTGCCTAGTGAGGTCCTGGCCATCATAACATTTTGGCGCAAAGCATTATTCACATGTTTGTGATGATGCTGGTGTAAACAAACCTACTGCTCTGCCAGTCCTAAAAAAGTATAGCACATACAATTAGGTACAGTACGTAGTACTTGATACTGATAACAAACATCTGTTACCGGTTTATATATTTACTATACTATACTTTTATTTTTATTTTAGAGTATACTCCTTCTACTTATACATATATGAAAGTTAACTGTAAAACAGCCCCAGCCAGGTCCTTCAGAGGATATTCCAGAAGATGTCATTGGTATCATAGCCGATGACAACTCCGTGAATGTTATTGCCCCTGAAGACCTTACAGTGGGACAAGATGTAGAGGTGGAAGTAAGTGATATTGGTGATTCTGACCCTATGTAAGCCTAGTCTAATGTGTGTGTTTGTGTCTTAGTTTTTAACAGAAAAAGTTAAAAAAAATTTAATACGAAAAAGCTTACAGAATAAGGATACAAAGAAATATTTTTATACAGCTGTACAATGTATTTGTAAGTTAAGCTAAGTGTTATTTAAAAGAGTCAAGAAGTTTTAAAAAATTAAAAAAGTTTATAAAGTAAAAATGTTACAGTATGCTGATTAATTTATTATGTGAAGACAGAAAAATATTTTTAAATGAATTGAGTGTAGTCTAAGTGTACAGTGTTTCTAAAGTCTATAGCAGTGTTCAGTCATATCCTAGGCCTTCACATTCACTCACACTCACTCACCGACTCACCCAGAGCAACTTGCAGTCCTGCAAGCTCCATTCATGGTAAGTGCCCTATACAGATATACTTTTTAAAATCTTTTCTACCAGGCCAGGCACGGTGGCTCATGCCTGTAATCCCAGCACTTTGGGAGGCCGAGGTGGGTGGATCACGAGATCAGGAGTTCAACACCAGCCTGGCCAAGATGGTGAAACTCCGGCTCTACTAAAAATACAAAAACATTAGCTGGGCGTGGTGGCAAGCGTCTGTAATCCCAGCTACTTGGGAGGCTGGGACAGAGAATTGTTTGAACCTGGGAGGCGGAGGTTGCAGTGAGCTGAGATTGCACCACTGCACTCCAGCCTGGGAGACAGAGCAAGACTCCATCTCAAAAATATATATATATTTTATTCCATATATTATGTACTTTTTCTATGTTTAGACAAATACTTATCATTGTGTTACCATTGCCTATAGTTTCAGTACAGTAACAAACACATTGCTCCTAGGTTTGTAGCCTAGAAGCAATAGGTTATACCACATAACCTAGGTATGTAGGATGCTATACCATCCAGGTTTGCATAAATACACTCTATAATGTTTGCACAAAAACGAAATTACCTAATGGTGAGTTTCTCAGAATGTATCCCTGTCATTAAGTGAACCAAGATAGTATTTGTTAACTAAATGAATGAATAAATGAATTCAAATGTAAATAAAATACTCTTTGTCCTCAAGGAGCCTGAAGGAAGCAAAAAGGTGAAATACTGATTATAATAAAAGACGAGTGATTTAAGATGGATATGTGTAAAACTTAAAACTGAATTAAAAGATTAACTAATGATGTCTATAGTTGAGTAGGACACAAAAAGGCTTTACAGAGACGATGACCCTTGAAATAAACCTTGAGAGTGCTTGGAATATGGTAAGTACTTTTGCTGGTAATGCCCAACATTCCTTCTTCCTTCTTGTGGTAATAGCACTCCCATTTTCTTTTGGAAAAATATGCCTCCCCTTAGTGCACGAGGTTTGCATTAAGCTGGTCTCATTCCTTGCCCCTTCCCCCTGATCCTGGCCTGGCCAATCAGAATCCCAGAGATCGTTCAGGCATAGGCACCTAGTCCAAGGCAGGCCAATGAAAGCTAGTTCAGATATTTGCTAGAACTATTGAAGAAAGGTGCTCTCTTTCCCTGGGGGATGGTTAAACTGACACAAGAAAAGCTGCAGCTGCCAGTAGCCATCTTTGCCACTATGTGGGCAGAGTGTGCCTGGAGGTTAAGCCAGAAGAACCAGCCTAGGAGTCGAGAGAGAGACCGGTCTGATGCCTTTGTTTGGATCCAGCTGTGCTTAAGGTCAAGTTACAGGTTAAAGAGTCAAATCATCCTGCATTATTCTACAATTCGTTCTTCCTGTCACGACAGAGTAATTGGCACTGGACTTCCTCTCACATTCAAAATGACAAGGAAATGGACACGTGTGAGGCAACTGTTTTCAAGCACTGAGGGCAGGATGTGCAGGACTGTGATCCCTAAGACACAGAAGCCATGTGGGGTGATCCTGGGTTTTCTTCCCATTGCACAGAGCAGTGAGACCCAGGCTGCCATAGGTGAGACAGGTGTGCTTCCTAAGCAGAGAAGGCAGAAACCCACATTTCAGGCAGCTGAAGCAGCTGGAATTTGTGGGGCAGGGTACAGAAAAGAGTGATAAAGACTATCTGCTTTGACTAAGACTTTAGTCAGGCTTCTGAGCCCTTTCTGACTAAGCCTATCCTTGGGCCCCCCTCTCTGTTCTTGATGAATCCAGTCTGAGCAAAAATGCTGCTGAATTAGATTAGCGAAAATCTCCACTCTTTGACATCTGACCACCCTCAATCTTTAAGCCCCTGGCCGGTCTTCAGCAATAATCCTATCAAGTCTGTTCAGCCAGAAACCCCTGTCACTGATAGTTCTTTCAGTAATTTTCCATCGACTGACTCCCCCCGTTCACCACAACCACTCACACACACTCTGCTTCCTCATTATAAATCTCCACCTGTCTTTGTTGGAGTAAAAGTTGATTCTAGTATCTCCCTAAGTACAAGACCTTGTTGCAGTGGTCCCTATACCTACGGCCATGGTAGTCCATGAACAAAGTCTGCTTTATCATCTTTAACAAGTATCATTAATTACTTTTTCTTTTTTTTGTTTTTGCTTAAAATGTTTTATTTAAAAATTTATAGTATCAGCAACTCTTAATTATGTGAGTCAATGAGAAACTGACATCTGTAGTATCCCAGTCATTTTTTGAACAGTTTTATAATATTCTACAAGTTTATAATGAGTAAGATGACTTACTCATGCCATCATTTATTTCTTTTTTTTTATTAAAGTTCTAGGGTACATGTGCACAATGTGCAGGTTTGTTACATATGTATACATGTGCCACATTGGTGTGCTGCACCCATTAACTGGTCATTTACATTAGGTATATCTCCTAATGCTATCCCTCCCCCTCCCCCCACCCCACAACAGGCCCTGGTGTGTGATGTTCCCGTTCATGTGTCCATGTGTTCTCATTGTTCAATTCCCACCTATGAGTGAGAACATGCGGTGTTTGGTTTTTTGTCCTTGCGATAGTTTGCTGAGAATGATGGTTTCCAGCTTCATCCATGTCCCTATAAAGGACACGAACTCTTCATTTTTTATGGCTGCATAGTATTCCATGGTGTATATGTGCCACATTTTCTCAATCCAGTCTATCATTGTTGGACATTTGGGTTGGTTCCAAGTCTTTGCTATTGTGAATAGTGCCGCAATAAACATACGCATGCATGCATCTTTATAGCAGCATGTTTTATAATCCTTTGGGTATATACCCAGTAATGGGACGGCTGGGTCAATGGTATTTCTAGTTCTAGATCCCTGAGGAATCACCACACTGACTTCCACAATGGTTGAACTAGTTTACAGTCCCACCAACAGTGTAAAATTGTTCCTATTTCTCCACATCCTCTCCAGCACCTGTTGTTTCCTGACTTTTTAATGATTGCCATTCTAACTGGTGTGAGATGGTATCTCATTGTGGTTTTGATTTGCATTTCTCTGATGGCCAGTGATGATGAGCATTTTTTCATGTGTCTTTTGGCTGCATGAATGTCTTCTTTTGAGAAGTGTCTGTTCATATCCTTTGCCCACTTTTTGATGTGGTTGTTTTTTTCTTGTAAATTTGTTTGAGTTCATTGTAGATTCTGGATATTAGCCCTTTGTCAGATGAGTAGATTGCAAAAATTTTCTCTCATTCTGTAGGTTGCCTGTTCACTCTGATGGTAGTTTCTTTTGCTGTGCAGAAGTTCTTTAATTAGATCCCATTTGTCAATTTTGGCTTTTGTTGCCATTGCTTTTGGTGTTTTAGACATGAAGAGCCATATAGATTACACTTGGCAGAACCCCGACTACCCCACCTTTCCTACCCGCTAACCACCTTTCCCAATGCTTTAGACCACTCCTTTATCCCATAAGTCCCCCCAGGCCCTATTGTCAGGGAGGCAGATTTGAAATTTGTTCTTCCATCTCCTCACTCGGCAGCCTCGTGATTAAAATCTTTTCTCTTTTGCAAACCTGTCATCACAGTGATTGACTTACTGCGCACAGGAAGGATGAACCTGGTTCGGTATCAAAAATATCAGCAGCTGAGCCATCCTAATATTAGGATTACTTTTCTTTCCTTGCACAACTTTTTGTTTCCCTGGAGTTGATATTCTTATTGATTTTTTTCATTTCCTTAGTTTGCTTTGTACTTATAACAGACTCATATCAAAACACTATCCCAATTGTTTAAAATTCTTCTCAATAGTTCAAACATATCATGTATTCTAGCTATTTTACCTTCTCAAAAACATCTCCCTTGAGGCTGCTCTTGTTTGGACTGGTTGCTCTCTAGGCCTGGTGCCAAGCTATGATCCTGGGACTTATCTGCCCCATATCTAGGAGATACTCATCACCTCTCTTGTGAATTGGTAAACCAATTGTTGGACTGCTCATCCAGGTACTGCTGTTGGGAAGACCAAAGCTATTCTGATTCCTGATCCTTTAGAGGTGACCTACTTTCAGAAGTTTATAGGGTCTTATTGATACAGACGGAAGTGCTGGGAAGGGCATGGTCTCTTTAAGTGATACGGAAGGGGGAAGGGAAGGGCGTGGTCTCTGGCTAGGGCTCTACTTCTGGGCCTGTGCCCAGGGACCTAAGTGAGGACAAGCATTTTGTTTTTCTGCCCAAATGTTGCACTTCCCAAGACCTCCACTGGCCTGCCACACCCCCATCCTGTGCCTATAAAAGTCCCCCAGACCCTAGCAGGCACATACTCAACCGGCTGGACATCAAGAGGAACATATCCTCTGAAGAAGACACAAGTGGCTGGACGTGGAGAGGACGTCCAGGGGAGTGCACCAGCAGAAGAGCACATAGACAGACGCCGGCAGGCCACTGACCAGCAGAACAATGCAGAGTTTGGCTGGGGCAGTCAGAGAGAGTCCAAATGCTGAGCAGCCCGACTCTAGGGGAAAACCATCTTCCTCTGGCTCCCCACCCGCTGAGAGCTACTCCCACTCAATAAAACCTTGCACTCATTCTCCAAGCCCCGGTGTGATCCGATTCTTCCGGTACACTGAGGCAAGAACCCGGGATACAGAAAGTCCTTGCGGCAAGGTAGAGGCTCTGATTGAGCTAGTTAACACAAGTCACCTACGGACGGTTAAACTCAAAGAGCAACCTGTAACACATGCTCACTGGGGCTTCAGCTGTAAGCAATCACCCCTAGACAATGCCATGGGGTCAGAGCCCCACAGCCTGCCCATCTATATGCTCCCCTAGAGGTTTGAGCAGTGGGGCACTGAAGAAGCGAGTCACATCCCCACCACACGCTGTGCGAGGCGGACAAGCGAACTTTTCCCAGTTCATTATCTTCCACATTCTAAAATTGTTTGATGATGTTATGTCCAGAATTGGTGGGTTCTTGGTCTCACTGACTTCAAGAATGAAGCCGCGGACCCTTGCAGTAAGTGTTACAGTTCTTAAAGGCGGCGTGTCCGGAGTTTGTTTGTTCTGATATTAGGATGTGTTGGGAGTTTCTTCCTTCTGGTGGGTTCGTGGTCTCGCTGGCTCAGGAGTGAAGCTGCAGACCTTCATGGTGAGTGTTACAGCTCTTAAAGGCGGCGTGTCTGGAGTTTGTTCATTCTGATGTTCGGATGTGTTGGGAGTTTCTTCCTTCTGGTGGGTTCGTGGTCTCGCTGGCTCAGTAGTGAAGCTGCAGACCTTCGCAGTGAGTGTTACAGCTCTTAAGGTGGCGCGTCTGGAGTTGTTCGTTCCTCCCGGTGGGTTCGTGGTCTCGCTGGCTTCAGGAGTGAAGCTGCAGACCTCTGCGGTGAGTGTTACAGCTCATAAAGGCAGTGTGGACCCAAAGAGTGAGCAGCAGCAAGATTTAGTGCAAAGAGCAAAAGAACAAAGCTTCCACAGTGTGGAAGGGGACCCCCAGTGGGTTGCCACTGCTGGCTGCGCAGCCTGCTTTTATTCTCTTATCTGGCCCCACCCACATCCTGCTGATTGGTCCATTTTACAGAGAGCAGCGTGGTCTGTTTTGACAAGGCACTGATTGGTGCATTTACAATCCCTGAGCTAGACACAAAGGTTCTCCACCTCCCCACTAGATTAGCTAGATACAGAGTGTCCACACAAAGGTTCTCCAAGTCCCCACCAGAGGAGCTAGATACAGAGTGTCGATTGGTGCTTTTGCAAACCCTGAGCTAGACACAGGGTGCTGATTGGTGTGTTTACAACCTTGAGCTAGATACAGAGTGCCCATTGGTGTATTTACAATCCCTTAGCTAGACACAAAGGTTCTCCAAGTTCCCACCAGACTCAGGAGGCCAGCTGGCTTCACCCAGTGGATCCTGCACCTGGGCCGCAGGTGGAGCTGCCTGCCAGTCCCGCGCCGTGGGCCCGCATTCCTCAGCCCTTGGGTAGTCGATGGGACTGGGAGCTGTGGAGCAGGGGGCGGCGCTCGTGGAGGAGGCTCCGGAGGCACAGGAGCCCAAGGTGGAGGGTGGGGGAGGCTCAGGCATGGCGGGCTGGAGGTCCCGAGCCCTGCCCGGCGGGAAGGCAGCTAAGGCCCGGCGAGAAATTGAGCACAGCAGCTGCTGGCCCAGGTGCTAAGTCCCTCACTGCCCCTGCTGCTCAGAGTGTGGGGCCCAATGAGCCCACACCCACCCAGAACTTGTGCTGGCCTGCAAGCACGGCGTGCAGCCCCGGTTCCCGCCCGTGCCTCTCCCTCCACACCTCCCTGCAAGCTGAGGGAGCCGGCTCCGGCTTTGGCCAGCCCAGAAAGGGGCTCCCACAGTGCAGCCACGGGCTGAAGGGCTCCTCAAGTGCCGCCAAAGTGGGAGCCCAGGCAGAGGAGGCGCCGAGAGCGAGCGAGGGTTGCGAGGACTGCCAGCACGCTGTCACCTCTCAATGTCACCTGGACAGAGGGCCAATGCATTAGTGCCACTGGGTTCTTAATGGTTTCTCTGAATCTAAAAACCTCTGTCCTTTAATTCTTGAAAATGTTCTCTTCTCTGCTTTTTCTGCTATCTCTTTCTAAACTAGTATTATTCAAACATTGGGCAGAATGAGCTAATTCTTTTATCTTTTTCTCCCATTTTTACTCTTGTCTTTTTGCTCTACATTGTGGGAGATTCCCTCAACTTTCTCTTTTTAAGTCTTCTATGGATTTTTAAAAAAACTTCTACTAACATATTTTATTAACAGCCTATAATGGCAAGTACCTTCCCTTATCTTTCTGAGGACATCGATGATTTTTTTCTAAAGTTTTAATCTCTCTGCAAAATACCTTTCTTCTAAGTTGCTTCCCCCCTCCGCCACTTTTTTTTGGATAGATCTTCTTCATGTTAAAGGCATGCCTTGTCAATGTTGACTGCTTCTATTTAAGAATGAGGCTAAATTAAGTGAAAAGTTCCACATGGATGGTACTTGTCAGTTCTGGGCTTCACTCTGGCTGGACTGTTTCATTGAAAACTCCCTTTTCTTAAGTCTTTTCTTTTGAACTTGTGAGCCTCTTCAGAGAAGGGTATGGCTGGAGGGCTTGTTAAAACACAGATTGCTGGGCACTACTCATAGAGTTTCTGATTCCATAGGTCTTGGGTAAGGCCCTAAAATTCGCATTTCTAACTATTCCTAGATGATATTAATTTGAGAGGCCTGGAGGATATAAATTTGATTGCCCAAAATGAGACCTGAGTAGAGTTGGGATTACAACATTCAGAATATAAATTTTTCTTGTCTATTTTCTTCCCATCCTCAGCAGTACCTGCTGTTCTCTGTCCAGAGACCTTCTGTTTTATATTCTATGGAAAATAAACATAAAATCTTCTGCCAAGATTAGGAAGAGGCTGTTCCCCAGCTGGAGTGGGGAATAGGGCCTGAGGATCTGAATGTTTCTTTTATTTTTATTTTTATTTTTTTGAGACAGAGTCTTGCTCTGTCGCCCAGGCTGAAGTGCAGTGGCACGATCTCGGTTCACTGCAACCTCAGCCCCTCCAGGTTTAAGCAATTCTCTGCCTCAGCCTCTGGAGTAGCTGGGATTACAGGTGCGTGCCACCACGCCCGACTAATTTTTTGTATTTTTAGTAGAGACAGGGTTTCACCATCTTGACCCGGCTGGTCTTGAACTCCTGACCTCGTGATCCACCTGCCTCGGCCTCCCAAAGTGCTGGGATTACAGGCGTAAGCCACCGTGCCTGCCCTGAATGTTTCTTACATGTACATCCAACTAGTCCCTTGGTCTTCATTCCCATCTTCATCTTTACTTCTAGAGGTTATAGTACTGCCACTTCCTGTGATTTTCAGGGTTCTATAGGGGCAAATCAAAATGTTTTATTCTTTTTCCCTCTGCCAGTTTGGGATCCACTTTTTCAAGTTTGCTAAGTCATTCCCCACTCATCCCTCTACTACCCAGCTTTCAAAATTGTATTGCTATCAACTCCTCTATGTCATTTTCTCTTTGCATTCTAGGTCTTTAAAATGAAATAATTTTACTATCATAGTAGTGGGCTTTGAGGAAAGGAATTGAGGTAAAGATTTCTGCCACCTTCAACTAGAATTTAGAAGAGCATCTAGTTTCAAAAAAACCATGTTCCCAGATTCTGATTGTATCTCAGAGTATAAAACAAATAGGATTGTCTTGAAAGAAAATGGAACCATTCCCAAATGTTCCTCTAGGCTGGTCAGTTCAGTTGTTTTATGCTTGGCAAAATATGACAATTATGTTTGCATAGGAAACTCTGTTTCACAGCTGGAGATTGCACCTCCACCACAGCCAAGTATGTCGTGGGTCTAGGAAATAAGCCACGCATATGAAATTCTGGTGATTCAAAGCAAGAGATCAAAGTATATGAACTAGTAAGTTCATTTTGTATATAAAGAGCAACACTAAAAAACTAATACTATGCTAAGGTACTTTATCTATTAATACTGTCTTTTCCCAACAATGATTAAAATGATCAGGATTCACTGAGCATATAGATACCTTCAGAATTATGCTACAGCTGTTACAGCCCAACAAAATGGGTGTCATTTTATTTATTTTGTTACCAGTTAGAAAACTGAAATCCAAGAGTTAAGTAACCAGCCCAAGGCCACACAAGAAAGGCAGAGCCAGAATAGAACTGTATGTCTGCCTCATTCAAAAGCCACCATAGGACCATTTTGAATAAGGTGAAGTAACGGCAAGTAAATATATTAACTTTGAATGCAAAACTCAAGAGGATTTCGTAATACAATTTAAGCTTTTTACAGATTTGGACAACTTCTTTCCTCTTCCTCTTCTCCTTCCTTCTCCTTCTCCTTCTTCTTCTCCTCCTCCTTCTCCTCCTTCCCCTTCTTCTCCTCCTCCTTCTCTTCTCCTTCCTCCTTTTCCTCCTCCTCTTTTCTCTTCCTTCTCCTCCTCCTTTTCTCCTCCTTCCCCTTCTTCTTCTTCTCCTCCTCCTTCTCTTCTCCTTCCTCCTCCTTTTCCTCCTTCTCCTTTCTCTTCCTTCTCCTCCTCTTCTCCTTCCTTCTCTTCTCCTTCTCCTCCACCTTCTCTTCTCCTTCCTTCTCCTTCTGCTCCTCCTTCTCCTTCTTCTTGTTCCTCTTTCCTCCTCCTTTCTCCTTCCTTCTGCTCCTCCTTCCTCCTCCTCTCTTCTCCTTTTTCCTCCTCCTTGTTTCTTCTCCTCATCGTTTGTCCTCCTCCCTCCTCCTCCTTCTTCCTTCTCCTCTTTCCTCTTCCTCCTTCTTCTTTCCACTTCTTCTTCCTTCTTCCTCCTCCTCCTCCTTCTTCTTCCTCTTCTTCTTATTTGTGACTCATAGAGCATCTATCAGAAGAAAACTTCAACAAATACTCATTAAACAGAAGACTATTTAATAGTTTGTGAATACTGCATAAGAATAAATTCATTCAAGTTTACTATAGAGAGGTAGGGTAAGTCACTAGACGGATTTCTGCCAAGGGAATCAACACCACAGAAAACCCATCAGAGAGACGGAGAAGTAGTATTATTTCATGATATCCTATCTTTTAAAATAAAAACAGATTCTTAACATTTGAATCCATAAGATGATTTTCCCAAATGGTACTTTGAGGGTGCATATTCTTGCTTTAGTTTATACAGAACACTCTGAGGTTTTGGGTTCTCTGGGGAGACTTCCGAATAAAGATTTTTAACCAGAAAGGGGATACTCAGCTAGGGAGTAATCATTATGTTTTAACATTTAAAAAGAAGGGAAACACAGCTTTACTTGCTACCCAAGAGTGGAAGAAATTCTGTAAAACAGATAAACAAGATGAGTGGAGATAAAAAAATAAGAAAAAGATCATAAAAATGTGTTTAAGAGAAGCTCAGAAAGAAAAAGAGAAATTTTAACAATTAGAAGGTGGAGGAGGAGAAGATGGGGGCAGAGAACAACACTAACTTAAAATACCCCATAAAGTATCTTGTCTTTGTGATAGGTCTCTGTAGTCCTCTTGTCTCCTGGTAATGGAGAAATCACTCAACTACATCATGTTTTAACTTTATTGCAGGTCCGGAGATGGGCCAGAGAATCATAAAATAAAATATCATGAACTACTAATGATTTTTTTCAGTCAATTTAAAAGGACTTGCTAAGAAAACTAACAATATGTACTGCCCAATTTAGGAAGACATTTTAACCTATTTTGAAGAACACAAATATTTCATTGACGTGGTAGGCAAAATGATGCCTCTTCCATAGATGTCTACATCCTAATCTCCAAAACTACGAATATGTTATATTGCATGGCAATGAAATTAAAGTTGCAGGTGGAATTACTGTTGTTCATCAGCTGACCTAGAGATGGAGAGAGTGTCCTGGATTAGCCAGGTGGGCTCAATAATCACAAGGGTCCTTATAAGTGGAAGAGGGAGGCAGAAGATAAAGAATCAGAAAGATGAAACATGAGCAGACTTAGCTCTGGAAATTCATGAAGGAGCATTAAAGAGTGCTCGTAGCCTGCAGAAGCTGGGAAAGGCAAGATACAGATTCTCTCCTAGAGCTTCCAGAAAGAATCCAGCCCTGAGAACACCTTGCTTTTAGACCAGTGAGACCCACCTCAGACTTCTAGCCTTCAGAAGTGTAAGATAATGTGTGCTGTTTTAAGCCACTAGGTTTGTGATAACTTGTCACAACAGCAATAGGAAACTAAAACCCTTAGCAAAATGTATGTATTCATAAATTCATTGTTGGTCTTATCTTACTCTTTAAAGCAAGCTATTCACTTAACTAAGTGAATAGTTAAGCCTATTCACTTAACTAAAAGTTCAAATAAAAATAAAGTCATCACACTTTTTTCTTAGAACAAAAACTGATTCAGTTTTCTACTATTTCATATAAGTATAGTCTCATATTCTCAGTTGAATCTAATGAGGTTTTAGAAAACAGAAATTAAAACTGAATTAAACAGGGATATAAACCATTGAGCACACATCACCATAGTGTTATTTTAGTCAAGTCTGCTTCTTTCTACACTTGCAGGATGGAGTTAACCAAAGCATCCTTTCCTAAGAAGAACTTCTTCCACTGACCTAAATGTGTGTATTAATTATTTAATTCTGGCTATCTGTCATCAGCTATTCTTTCTAGACTCTTCTTCCGTTCCTTTTGAAATGTTCTCACACTAGTATTTCCATTTCCCCTTTTAACACTATCAAGATGCTACTGTGAATCTCAAATAGCAAATGGCTGTACTGAGTGCAAATTTGAATTTAAGAAGGGAGTGGAAATCACCAGAACAAGCATTTGAGGAAAAAATAAAGGCAGGCCCTTGGTCTTCAAAAGTTAATGGGAGTTAGGTTATTTAAATCTTAGAATATACCTCCTCTCACCAAGGGTATTGAAAATAATTAGGTTCCAGGCCGGTCTAGAAAACCTATTCAACTCATTAAGTGAATCATATTCATGAAGTCTTCTACATTTATTGGGTACCTGCTATGTACAAGGCATTTTGGTGTAGATTAGAAATGCAAAGATAAATGAAAATTCTTGCCCTCTAGAGTTCACAATCCAGAGGAGATTAATAATTGTACTGCCGCTGGATAATACTATAATGCACATTCCGAAACAGTTGTGCGGGGCACAGAAGCATGATGAATTTGCCTGGTGATAGCAGGAGACACTTGGCACTACGTGTGTAAAATAGGAAAGAAATGGATATTCCCATTCCAATTATTTACACCTTCCTGATAGGAAAGAGTAAGTAGTGGCCTTCACTTGGGAAGAATGGAGGTTAAACATCCCTGGTACCCAGCAAACTTTTCTTTACATCTGTAAAAGAAACGAACTTTCATTGCATTTCTAAACCCAGACAAATCAGTCCCTAGGTATTCTGAATTGGGAAATATAGCATATGTTAGAGAGTATTGAGTTCAGACAATCCTAGTTTCAAATCTGCTTGGAAACTGACAGTGTATTATCTTGGTAGTTTACTTAGCCTTGCAACCTCTATTTCCTTGGCTATAAAGTAGTCATCAATATTGCCGTCTTTTAGGTTAATGATGAACATATGAGATGATTTATATACAGTACCTCGCATGAGAGATCAAGGATGGAATTCTGAATTTGGACTCTCTGGTAACAAACATATATGTACTAATATGTACATAGTGTTCACATGTCAGAAAACACACAGAACTTCTCCAGAATCACTGCTAAGTTTAACTGATGCCCTTTGGAAAAATGAAGCCAAATGCAACAAAACTAATCCCACCTCTGACTTCACTGAAGAATAAATCTAGTACCTGTGTCTGAATTGTTCCGTCATTTTGCAATTCCTTAACAGTCTTCAGGAAGAATAACGGAAAGTTCCATAAGCACAAGAACTATGTCTTAGTCACTTTTGGTCCCATATCACAATTATCATGATATCCTGTTTAGTAGGTGCTCATTTTTCACCTTAAAATATAGCGAGCCATAATCAAACAGTGTAAATATAAAAAGATTTTACTGATTTGGACATTATAGAGTTCATAGAAGCACCAAGAGTATGTTCTTACTAATATAGTTGAAAATATTTTATTTGAGAAAGAGGAAAATCACTCAAAGATAATCTATTCATTTAAGAAATGAACTTTTTGAGTACATACTATGTGTAAGGCACTGTTCTAGGCACTAGGGATAAAGCAATGAACAAGATACTAAAATCTCTGCCCCCGTGAAGCTTACATTCTAGTCTGAAAGATAGACAGCAAATATGACAAAACTGATAAATAAGATGAAAGTAATAAGTACTAAGAAGAAAATTAAAGCAGAAAAGGAAGACAGGAAGTATCACAGGGCCTACCCCAGGGCGGTGGTTCATGACATGATGAGAATAAGTCCCAGATTCTGCACCTATTTTGAAAGTAGAAACAACAGGATTTGCCAATATGTTGAACATATGAAGTACTGTCAATTATTCCACGACTAGGAATTCTTACAGTAAACAGAGTCCCAGTTTCCCTTCATCAACGTAATTGCCCTAGGAAATAATTCAGCCACTTAACTCATGAAACAATATGAATTCTGCAGATGTTAAATGATAAAGAGATGGAAATTTTTAAATACAGTTTTAAAGAGAACAAATATCTTGTGATAAAGCTGATTGGCAAGTCACTTATCAAAGATCCTAAGTAGAGTGACTTCACTTCATTTGATGGACCAATAACTTACGAATGAATCTTTGAAAACTGAAGACTAACACTTAAAAACAAACTGAAAGTCTATTACTTATAGTTTTTATTCAAAAATGAAGGAAAGGCATTGATTAAACCAATTAAGGTCCTTTAAGATTATCAAAAGAGGAAACTCATTTTTGGATCCTTTAGACTATATTTCTCTAGGATGCATGTGATATTAATTTGAAAATTATCATCAAATACATATTTTAAAATTATATATGTACATATATTTGAACAATTGAAAACTATATACAAATATTTAAATTTTATATTTACATAAATGAAGAAGGAAGAAAGGGAGGGAGAGAGGAAGGAAGAAGGAAGGGAGGGAAAGAGGGAGAGAGGGAGAAAGGAAGGAAGGAAGGAAGGGTCACATTTTTATAAGGATTTGTCATTCTCTTCAATGTCGTACCAGAGAAATCCAGCAGGTGGCACTCATATATTTTTCTAAATATGATGCTGAATTAAAAACAGGATTGCTTATACTTGGTATTTCAGAGCAGAAAGACTGAATAAATCACAGAAGCAAACACATTTCAAAATTTTCTATTACCATGGAGAGATAATGCTTTTAAGGTACTCTAATGCACATTCATAGCTTGCAAGTAACTTACAATTTTCACTTCCTATTCTAGCAGGTGGTGGAAAGTTAGCATCCATAACCATTATCTGCCAATCAACAGTTTGATACTAGAAAGCTGTAAGGGACCACTGAGAGACCTACAAACTTTTCTGTGATGGGATGTGGGATCATTACTTTCTTCTGGTCATTTCCAATGTTTTTATTGTTGTTCAACATAGATAGGCTCTGAAATTACCAAACATCACTACCATTTTTCAGCTAAGTAAACAGGCTCAGAAAGAGTAAGAAATAAGAGAGGGTAATTCACCCAAGAAAGATAAACAACAATAAATGAATCCAATTTCTTTAACTAGAGAATAAATAATTTATACTTAAATCCTTAAGCAATAAATATAGGTTAAATGAACAAGTTAATTTAAACCATATTTCAACACATATTTATTGGACACTTCCTATATACCACACACTGTTCCAGGCTCTAAGGGATAAGCGATGTGCAGGATAAAGAATACCCTGCTTTCATGGAACTTCTGTTTTAGTGGTGATAAGTAGAACAGAAAAACAAGAAAGATGTCAGAAATTATAAGAAGTATGAAGAGAATTTGTAACTAGGATATGTGACAGTGTGACTGCGTGACCACTTTACATTGATTGTTTAAAGGCAGGCCTCTCTGAGGAGGTGACCTTTCACTTGACATCTGAATGACAGAAGCTGACAGCCATACAGAGGTCAGGGGGTGGAGCAATCTAGGCAGAGGGAACATAGCTCATGAAATGATCCTAAGACCAGAACAAATTTGGGGGGCAGAAAGATCTATATGGCTGGAGAGGAATCTACAAGGAGGAGAGCTGGCATGGCCTGAGTTCTGAGAGGTAGGCATGAGCCAGGATGGATGGAGAGATGGATGAAAGAATGGATAGAAAGAAGAATACAAGGAGAAAGGAAATGAGCAAGAGCGCTAAGTTCAGGTTAATCAGATTCTTTTACATGTTGATCTTTCTGGATGTTTTCTATTAGTCACATTCCTGCCTTAGCAAGTACTGAAGAATGAATATAACCTTTATTATTTGATATTGTAAAAAGGTGCCATTCCTCAGGTTATCACTTTAACTATCAATGACCACAGGGTAGTGCTGGAAAAAAAAACAACAACACACATCTGTAGAAAGTGTAATAAAGCAGGATGAATAGGTGTTACTTTCAAGAGATAGCCAGAAGGTGAATTTTCAATAACACTTGATCTGAGTCTGTTTTATTCTGATTTGCCCCTTTAATATCAAGGAGTGTAGAAAGATATTCTTAGTTAATTAAAGATTCATATTTGCTGATTCTGATTAATCGATGTTTTCTGGTACCAAAGGGTGATTTAAATAATTCTTAAATTTCTCTTATCTTCTAATATTTACCTGTTATGTAAGATTTTATTGTAAGCACATTTTCAAAAGCAATACATATTTAAGCTGTGTTAGAAATGAAACCCAAGCAATTAAACTGTAAATAAAGAGGCCCTCTGCTCTGTGACCTCACACAAATCAGATCATCAATCAAAACCTCAGTTCCCCCTCTAAAAATGGCATATCTCATTGGTCTACAACTAGAATCTTAATAAAGAGCTCTGATTTTATTGAATAAAAAGACTACTATAAATATAATCTTGATATTTTACTAACGGGCTCCAGATTGTAGAGCTGACATTATGCTGACCCTATGACTACTCTCAGGTCACCCATTCCCAGTCAGGAGCTTCTTTGTCTAAAGTCTACAAAAACTGTTTCAACAACCACATCACTTAATGGTGGCTTAAATTTGTAAATACTTTCAGTAATCACAAAGCCATATCCAGAAATATCATTAGTAATTGTATTTGCATCTATTAAATGTAGATTAAGAGGATTTTATTTTAACAAGGTTTTATTTACCAACTAATTAGAATGACAATTTATTACAAGTGTGAAAATAATTAACTTAGAATTATTCAAGTAGTGTAGTTCTTCTGGTTGTAAGAAAAAAAATCATTTTCTCCCACTCAATCAATGGGCCTTGTTTGGAATAGCTACTTATATCAGACATTGTTATTAATTTCACATATTCACCTATTCTTTATTTTCCCAGACATCTGAATTCTGGTGCTGTTTATTTCATAGAGGCCTTTTAAAGACAAATTCACTCTGTATCAAAAGCAGTTTAAATCAGCATTCAATTAGGACAGCTTTGCTCTTGATACTTTTCATAGCAGCAGCTGGGAGACCACTTTACCATCAGTCATGGCTTTTTTTTTCCTCCAATCAAAGTATATGTTCTACAATAAGCATTGCCCTGCAAAATTTTTTCCTCATGTTTAATAAATGTGACCTTACGTATAATTAACAACAAATAGATAAAATCCTGTTTCTCCCTTTTAAAGCAGCGGAAAGTTATTACTTGATTTCCCTCGTGTAGTAGTCAATGCTGTCTTGATATTAGTCTTTTGCCAAGTGTCAGTAAAATAACAAATAAAGCTTCTTTACTGCTATGATGATTTGACCATTAGCAAACCAAGAAAAAACTTACTTAACTTGAAAATATAATGTTTAGAAAGCACAAATGCAACTGATTATACATTCCAACCTCAAATATTTTCAAAGATAACTTCATCCTTTCCATTCTTACATTTAAAAAAAATCTATTGTCTTAAGATAAAAGAGCCACAAAACCCCAAGATGTAATCCCTGCTTCGGGCTAATGACGAAAAATATTTTTTATTTTTAGTTCACATCCTGAAAAAAATTCCCTTGACAGAAAATGTTCTGAACTAGATTCTGAGAGGCAAACATTTTCTTTACTAAAGTTTTTCCGGATGACAAAAGGAGAGAAGAGGGGTCAAAAAAGAAACATAAAAGTTCACCTAAAGTAGGTCAGCTTCAAATGTTAAAATACTTTTTAGTACATTAAGCAGCTTTTAAATTTCAAATTTTATACTATAAATACTTGAATCACAGAACACCTTACCCTGATACACCCGGCATTAAAATAGTCTCATATTTATTTCTAATCATGTCACTGAACTGCTACTGTTTCCTAGGCTGCAAATAAATGATTTATTCATTATAGTGTGACACAGTTATGTATGATTGATTGGTATAAACTATAAAGGGACTTTGTCCTCCACAGGAGCTTTGAACAGGGCCTGTCCAGTGCATGCTGTCTGTCTATCTGCAGCTACCCAGCTAAATTACTGCTTGCCCTTCTGGTAATGGACTCAGTGGATTTTTTTCACAGCATAATTTCCATTCTACAAAAAATTACTAATCCCAACTGACTCTGTTTTAAGGCATTTCTAGATTCCAATTCATTATAATACAATGACCTCTACCTTACCTTAGACTTTTCAGAATCTCATCATGGTTTTTCAAGTTTCAAGAAAAAAAAGGCAGGCAGGCAATTTTTTGTTTGTTTCTTTTAAAAAAGAAACCACTACTATTGACAAAACGATTGAATAGAAATCATTCTGATTGTAGATACCTTAAAGCTTTGCTTTACTTTTCCTCCCATTTCAATAATTAGGCCAGGGAAGAAGAAAGGAATTTCTAGGCCAGTGGTCATGCTCCACATCCTATGATTTTGTCGCTGTTCTTCCCCTAGTGTAATAGCTCCATTAATCAGCAGAAAATTTCGCAGCAAACTCTCTATACATTTTAATATTATCCTCAGTGGAGTACTGAGAGTTAGAAAGTTGCTTCTCAAAGAACTTGAGTTACATTAAAGAACTATGGAGGCAAGCCACAAACCTCAGAGCAGTATCAGTGTTACTTTGGGTTAGTTTGCGGTTTGATCATAACTAAGTATATGGAAAATTTAATGAATTTACTTAATGAATGGACATTCGTTTAAAAATTGCCTTTCTGTATAGCCAAAGTCTTACTTCTAGAGTAACTGAATTCAGTCTGAGACATATTTTTACCCAGATAAGTTCAGTTAATTTTCCTACTTATGAGTTTTATGACTAATTCTTAAAAAAAAAAACCCTAAAAACAGACTTAATCTACTGCTAATATTTTATCTTGATGTGCAGTTTAGTTTCACACACTGTGATTTCTATCGATTGCTGTATTTCCTTTGTTTCAGATAACTTGTTCCTTTAATTACATTGATTCTAATCGTTCAGTTATTTTGATTGGTATCACGTGGATACTGCTTTCTATTACTCTATCATGCAGTGCTAAAATAATTATTTGATTATATGAAAATGAGTTTAAATCTTAAATTATGCATTTTAAGCATTTTAAAATAATAAAAGTACCGAACCTTCAGTTTTATTCTCAAATTCAGTTCATTTGAATACTGATTCTGTTACTGCATATTTAATCTAGATATTCTATATGACACACATGTGAAAGAACAGTTGTATCGGTAGCAGTTTATTCTGCATATATGCCATTGTGTTAGTAATTCAAATAGGTGGCTGATCTCTAGTTCACATTAATATTTTAGCTACAAAACCAATAATGAGCAAAAATTACTGGTAAGTGAAAAAAGCTTTATGTGTAAATTCTGCATATTAAATATATACAACAAAAGAGATTCACAGGACTTAGAATGCGGGTAGACAAATAGACTAAAATAAGACAGCTGAGGTCATGACAAATCCCAATAACCATTTCCCGCTCTGTATTTGCATATAAAATATATTGCAATTCTCTGCCACCATTCATTTTTTTCTTCCTAAGCAAAACTAATTGATTGCTAATTTAAATATTAAAAAAATAAAATTAGAAATTACTTTTGAAAATTGCAAATTATTTAAACACATGACAATTGCTATATATCCTGAAGGAGAGTGTTTGAACTTTGCTAATTTCTGAAAAATAAGGGTGTTAATATATACAAAAAAAGCTAGGTCTAAATAAGACTTGCTCTGAAATAAGACTTGCTTAGGCTCTGCTTTGAGATTTAGATAAACCTAAGTACTCTACCTTAACATTAATAGATAAATGAATTCAACTACAACCACAAAAGAAAGCATGGTTCTAACATTAGCCCTCAGTATTTTGAAATATATCCCCCAGTAAGTTTTCTTCCTAACCTGCTCCAATCTAGGGCCTTGTTGAATTGTTGCAATACGCTTTTATTTTTATTTTATTTGTGATTTGTTTTTAATTTCCATAGGTTATTGGGGGAACAGGTGGTGTTTGGTTACATGAGTAAGTTCCTTAGTGGTGGTTTGTGAGATTTTGGTGCACCCATCACCTGAGCAGTATACACTGCACCCCATTTGTAGTCTTTTCTCACCCCCTTCCTACCCTTTCCCCCTGAGTCCCCAAAGTCCATTGTGTCACTCTTATGCCTTTGCATCCTCATAGCTTAGCTTCCACTTACGAGTGAGAACATACAATGTTTGGTTTTCCATTCCTGAGTTATTTCACTTAGGATAATATTCTCCAATCTCATCCAGGTCACTGTGAATGGCATTAATTCATTCCTTTTTAGGCTGAGTAGTATTCCATCGTATATATATTCCACAGTTTCTTTATCCACTTGTTGACTGATGGGCATTTGGGCTGGTTCCACGTTTTTGCAACTGTGAATTGTGCTGCTATAAACATTCATGTGCAAGTATCTTTTTCATGTAAATGACTTCAGGAGTAGCTATTCTTATATCAGTCAATACACTTTTAGACAATAGACTTTCTGTCTAGTCAGAAATGGTAACAGCAGAAAGATAAGTGATGTTGGAAATTTGGTAGCAATACTAAGTATGATCCGATCCTAACTACACTGTTTTCAGTTGCAGTGTTTCAGGTCACCAGAGAAAATGAATCCTGATGGCTGTTAAGGAGATTATGTACCTCATAATCCACTGGGGACTCATATCCCCGTGGATAATTTGTTTCATTATAACCAACACTGGCATTAACCAGCAAATGGCTTCAGGTGCCCCAGACTTCATGGACACACAGTGAAAAGTAGGAAAACTTTTACAGATGAAGGTCCTCAGAGGAACTCTGTCAACAGACATTTTATGATAAGAGAATAATTAAAATGAAAGCAAGCACCTTTGTTAGTGGAAGTGGCACCAACACAACTGGGCCAGTAAACTGAATGTTTCTTCCTATGTGTGTTTCATTGGACCCAAGGTAAACTACAATAAAAAATGAAAAATATAGTGTATCAGTCCATTCTCGCATTGCTATGAAGAAATACCTGAGACTGGGTAATTTATAAAGAACACAAGTTTAATTGTTCCATGGTTCTGCAGGCTGTACAGGAAGCATAGTGACTTCTGCTTCTAGGGAGGCATCAGGAAGTTTCCAATCATGACTGAAGGCAAAGGGGGAGTGAGACATCTCATACAGTGGCAGTAGGAGCAAAGTGGAGAAGTGCTATACACTAGTAAACAACTAGCTCTCAGGAGAACTCAAGGACAGTACCAAGAAGAATGGTGCTAAGCCATTCATGAGAAACCCACCCCCATGATCCAATCACCTATCAGGACCCACCTCCAACAGTGGGGATCACAATTCAACATGACATTTGGGCGTGGACACCAATCCAAACCATATCATATAGATTAGAAAGAATAGGACAGCTTGAGGTTCAGGGGCATATAAGAAGCCTGGGAGCACGGTATCTACTTCTGCTTTTCCTTCCTTTAGAAACAAAATCAAACCACAGAAGAACTCTTAAAGTTTGAGTAACAAGACAAAAATTATCTTAAAGGGCTAACACACCATTTCTAGATATTAAAAATTTGAATATTTTAAACCCCATATTTCCCACAAGGATCTGTTGTAATGGGTACCATTCATATATCCATCACAAAGATTTGATTCTCAGATGTTCTGATCAAATCTCAGATGCCTGATCAATTCTCTGTAAGTTATTTGCTTTCCTGAAGATCTTTCTGTGCCAATGTCTGAAAAGAAAACATAGTAATTACTCATGAGGAAAAGTAAATTCTTAATAAAATAATTACATAAAATATACCTAAATTTAATATGACAATAAATTCTGGGCATTTCTTAATTATATTGTTTATAAAAAATATAAATTCAAACATAACTTATTGAAACGTTTTTGAACAAGAAAATGTTTACATAAAATAAACATGTAACAACATGCAATGTATCAAATTAAAACTACATTTTAAGATAGTTTAAAGCTATTCATGTCTTTCACTAAAATAGAGTATGGCAAATACTGTGTTCATTTTATAAATAACCAAAGTAAGAGTTAAGCAATTTAAAGTGCTCCTACACAATCTGAAAATACGTTTCCAATAATTGAATTCAAGGTTTTTGAGATCATACAAATACGCAATAAGAAAGTTTTAGGATCAAATATAATAATAAAAGTATAATTTATGCCTATCAAAAACAAAAAGCTTTTAAGGCATTATGATAGTTAAATTTCCTTCAGTGCAGTAATCCTCTAATAACAGTTTCAGTCAAGGAAATGTTACGAGGTCAGATCTAAAGTTTTTTTTTTAACTTAGTTTGAAATCATACATATTCTCTTTGAATATAATTTGCTTCGTGTAGCACCTAACTCTCCAGGAACTCAAAACACTTCATAGATTTATATCCGGATCCTAGTTGTCTTCATTATTGCTTTTTTGTTTTTTGCAGCGGGATCAAACACTAGTTCAGTGATTTTTACACCAGTAAAACCATTCTTACCAGCAGCTAAAATAATGCTGAACAAAAGTTAAACAATCAATGATAACTTACCAACTCCAAAAATTCTATTTCTGTTTGTAGCGCTTCATAAACACTTTCCATGTCATCTTCCTTATAAAGTTCTAATTCTTTTTTAAGTCTATTTTAAAAGAAAATTTCACCTATTAGTTTAATAATAAACTGTAATTGTATTACTGCACAGAGAGGGACAAGTTTGTAGCTTCTATAATCAGAATTTCAAGACTAAATAATTTGCATATTTTAATTATCTATAATTCCATAAAGACTATATAAAATTTTGCAGTAAAACTTTTCATAAAGAAATTAAGGTAGACTGACTAGTAGACATTTAATATTTTTGTTGTTGTTGTTTTTTGAGATGGAGTCTCGCTCTGTCATCCAGGCTGGAGTATAGTGGTGTGACCTCGGCTCACTGCAACCTCTGCTTCCTGGGTTCCAGCGATTCTCCTGCCTCAGCCTCCCAAGTAGCTGGGATTACAGGCACCTGCCACCACACTCAGCTAATTTTTGTATTTTTAGTAGAGATGGGGTTTTGCCGTGTTGGCTAGGGTGGTCTTGAACTCCTGACATCAAGTGATCCACCTGCCTGAACCTCCCAAAGTGCTGGAATTACAGGTGTGAGTCACCATGCCCAGCTGACATTCAATAATTTTATCATAACTAAAAGAGCAACATGAGCTGGTGGATAAAAAATATATAGTACTATGTCTTAACATCTCTGTTTTAGTCCTGGCCACTAGCAAACTGAATAAGCTTAGTTAAAACATTTAGCTTCTCTGAACCTCACCTGAAAACTTTTAAGTATAGAAAAAAAAATCACCCTTGAGCTTTCTTCTTGATCTAAAATTAAACTATAACTTTATAATATACACGCATAATTAAAATATATCTTAATTTGGGAGTGAGAAAGCAACATCTTTCTTTTCCCCAATTAAGTTTCTTTTCCCCAGTTAAGTCTTTAAATTTTTGAATATTTTGAATTTTTTAACATGAAAAAGCACACACACTTTATTAACATGCATTGGGAATCACAAAAGAGTAGGTTGCTTAGAACTGAAGAGGTTACATTCAGGTTTATAACCCTCTTGATGAAGGAAAGGGGGTTTGGAGTTGTTAAAGTTTAGGAGAGACTGTCATTTGAAATGATCAAACCAAAATGGAGCTTCTGGAGCTAGATGCCGTGTAATCCATCTTGAAAATAGGCCAGTTTCCCAAAAAATAGGAGATTCATAGCAACCAATCAAAGGGGCCTTGAACCAACATAAAGCAGTCTCCTCTGAATTATGACTATAAGAAATTAACTTTGAAATGATTCTAGAACAACCCAATTAAATGTTTATACTGATTTTTTATTATACTTTAAGTTTTAGGGTACATGTGAACAACGTGCAGGTTTGTTACATATGTATACATGTGCCATGTTGGTGTGCTGCACCCGTTAACTCGTCATTTAACATTAGGTATATCTCCTAATGCTATCCCTCCCCTCTCCCCCCACCCCATACTGAATTTTTTTGTGTTTTCGGTTTTTCTTTTTTATCAGACTTTAAGGAACTAGACTATATGGAAATATATGGGTGTAGTAATGGAAGATAAGGGCTATTTTTATTAAAATCTCATACATTTTAATTATGCATACTCATCTTGGTATTGGCTCTGTCTTGGTATTGGCTCATATTGGTATTGGCTCTGTCTTCAATGATAACCGTACCTCCTCTCTCCCTGGAATTAGTGTGTCACCCTTCTCATGCCTTACTTTTAAGCAGATAAAGCCTAAAAGGGTAGAGAATTCTTCCTGTATCTATTGAGTATCAATTGCCAAGATAATCCTTATGACAATGTGGTATAATTTCAGGGTGGTATATTCTGGTCCCTCTAAAGCAAGGTCAGATAGGCAACAGAAACAATAACCTTAAACAAAGAGCCAACAATTGTACTAATATCATACAAGTTTGATGATTATAAATGTGCTCTGGAAATTTATTGCCAAATCAGCACAGACTTTGAGGAATTTTTTAAAAATTATTTTATGCCTGTATTTAATGTGGAAAATAGTAAAAGTAAGTCTTCCATTTCTGGCACTATGACTAACATTTTTTTCTGAAAAGAAAAACATAAACAAAAGCTAGGAGCTGTGGCTGAAGAGGTAGAAAGCTAGAGCCTGGAATTGGGCGGCTAGGAGGTTAAAGCTGCCCTGAGGGGAGATATGAGGAACAACATTGCTCTCCCAAACCTAAGCAACTCCTGGGCCAGCAACAAAGTGAGAAGTGTAGATCAATTTGAACCTTTGTTGAGCCCTGACCCTCAAGGGGAAGCTGAAGGAGTTGTAAGATCAGTGGCGTTTCCTGGATGCCAGCAGATGCATCTTCTCTATGGCTGCATAGTATTCCATGGTGTATATGTGCCACATTTTCTTTATCCAAATGCCCATCATTGATGGGCATTTTGGATGGTTCCAAGTCTTTGCTATTGTGAACAGTGCTGCAATAAACATATGTGTGCATGTGTCTTTATAGCAGAATGATTTATAATCCTTTGGGTATATACCCAGTAATGGGATTGCTGAGTCAAATGGTATTTCTAGTTCTAGATCCTTGAGGAATCGCCATACTGTCTTCCACAATGGTTGAACTAATTTACACTCCCACTAACAAGTGTAAAAGTGTTCCTATTTCTCCACACCCTCTCCAGCATCTGTTTTCTGACTTTTTAATGATCACCATTCTAACTGGTGTGAGATGGTATCTCATTGTGGTTTTGATTTGCATTTCTCTAATGACCAGTGATAATGAGCTTTTTTTCATATCTGCTGGCTGCATAAATGTCTTCTTTTGAGAAGTGTCTGTTCATATCCTTGGCCCACTTTTTGATGGGGTTGTTTGTTTTTTTCTTGTAAATTTAAGTTCTTTGTAGATTCTGCATATTAGCCCTTTGTCAGATGGGATGAGTTCATGTTCTTTGCAGGGACATGGATGAAGCTGGAAACCATCATTCTCAGCAAACTAACACAAGAACAGAAAACCAAACACCGCATGTTCTCACTCATAAGTGGGAGCTGAACAATGAGAACACGTGGACACAGGGAGGGGAACATCACATACCGGGGCCTGTCGGGGGGTGGGGGGCTAGGGGAGGGATAGCATTAGGAGAAATACCTAATGTAGATGACAAGTTGATGGGTGCAGCAAACCACCATGGCACGTGTATACCTATGTAACAAATCTGCACGTTCTGCACATGTACCCCAGAACTAAAAGTATAATAATAAAAAGGGAATCTTCTCTAAAGGAAACCTTAATAAATTTAGACCCACAGCCCTCTCATAGATTGAGAACAATGAGTTTGCAGCAAAAATTCGTGAAGCACCCAACAAGGAAAGCCATTATAAAGTAAAAGCAAAGACAGGAAGCAATAGCTTACACCCCGGTTATTCACAGAACTACAGATTATTCACAAAATAAAATGTCCAATGGCTAATAAAAATAGGAAATTGTATTAAATTTCATTCTGAATTAGGGAAATACAAAGAAAAGCATAAGGAAATACCATTAAACATTCACCAGAATAACTAAAATGAAAGATAGGCAATACCAGGTGTTGATAAGGATATGAAGAAACTAGAACTTCCAGACCGCTAGTACAGGATATTGCTTTCCATTCTTTATTTTTTAATGTATCTACATCTTTGTATTTAAAGTGGGTTTCTTGTGGAAACCATACAGTTGTGTCTTACTCTTTTATCTAATGTAATAATCTGTCTTTTACTTGGCATATTTAGACCATTTTCATTTAATATAGTTATTCATATGGCTGAATTTAAAATATAAGATTTTTCTAATAATTTTCTATTTGTTCTATCTGTGCTTTGCTCTTTTCTTTCCCTCTCTTTCTACCTGCTTTTGGACTTTTTTAATAATTACATTTTATCTCCTCTATTGACTTATTACTTATACTTACTATAGTCCCCCTCTATCCATGGGGGCTACATGCTCCAATACTCTCAGTGGACACCTGAAACTGCAGACAGTACTGGACTCTCTATATGCTATGATTTTTCCTATACATATATACCTATAATAAAGTTTAATTTATAAATTAGGCACAGAAAGATATTATCAACAATACCTAATAATAAAATAGAACAATTATGACAATATACTGTACTAAAAGTTATGTGAATGTGGTCTCTCTCTCTCTCAAGATATCTTATTGCACTGTAGATCTTAGCAACCTCAGCATACAATTTTTTTCATTTCCTTCTTAAGTCAAAAACTTTCATCTTTTCACTTACAGGAAGCACTTTACACTTTCTTTTTGGCATATATGAATTGCCAGCATCACTACTCCTGTGATTTGGGCCCATCATTAAATGCAATATGGGTTACCACAAAGACTGTGATAGCACAACAGTCGATATGATAACTCAGATGGCTACAAAATGACTAGCAGGCAGGTAGCATATACAGTGCAGATACACTGGACAAAGGGATGATTTATGTCCAGGGCAGAATGGAGCAGAACTGCACAGGAGTTCATCATGCTACTCAGAATGGTGTGCAATTTAGAATTGTTTATTTATGAAATTTTTCATTTAATATTTTGAAACCATGGGTGAATGTGGGTAACTGGAATTCCAGAAAGAAACTGCAAATAAGGGGGACTACTGCATTTTTTAAAGTTGTAATGCTTGCATATGGGTTAATCACATCTTCAATTTATTACTGTGTACTCTCAAATAATATAACACTGCTTTACTTGGCCGGACCGCAGTGGCTCATGCCTGTAATCCCAGCACTTTGGGAAGCCAAGGTGGGCAGATCACTTGAAGCCAGGAGTTCAAGACTGACCTGGCCAACATGGGGAAACCCCGTCTCTACTAAAAATACAAAAATTAGCCAGGTGTGGTGGCACACGCCTGTAATCCCAGCTACTTGGGTGGCTGAGGCACGAGAACAGCTTGAACCCCAGAGGCAGAGGTTGCAGTGAGCCAAGATCGTGCCACTGCACTCCAGTCTGGGCAACAAAGAGAGACTGTGTCTCAAAAAAATAAAAATAAAATAACACTTGCTACACTTATAGGATAAGAAACTTAAAACAGTTTATTTCCAATTTCTCCCTACCATTTTTTGTTCGGTCATCATCATACATTTTTGTTCTTACATATGCTATAAACCTAAAATATATTCCTACTTTTTTGCTTTTGTCACTTATTTGTTACATCAATTAAAAGTGAAAAAGGGGCCTTTATATTTATCTTCATTTTCATTTCTAATTTTATATTTATCTTCATTATCTTTCATTTATTTATTTATTTTTAAGTAGAGATGGGGTCTCTCTATGTTGTCCAGGGTAGTCTCAAACTCCAGGGCTTGAACTCCTGGACTCAAGCTATCTGCCCACGTCAGCCTCTCAAAGTACTGGGATTATAGGTGTGAGTCACCATGCCTGGCCCATTTGAACCATTTCTGGAGTTTTATTATTTCTTCGCATAGCTCCAAATTTCTATCTGGTATAGTCCTTCTTTCTGAAAAACTTATACAGCCCTTTTTTGTAATGTAGTCTGTTTGCAAGAAATTCAATCAACTTGAGTTTGTCTAAAATTATCTGTATTTGCCTTCATTTGTGAAAGGGATTTTCACTGACAATTCTGAGCTGGCAGCTCTTACTTTCATTCTTTAGGATGTCATTCCCTTGTCTTCTGGTTTGCATGATTTCTGATGAGAAGTCTTCTATAATTATTATCTTCATTCCTTTGTATATAATGTCTTTGTGTCTTTTCTCTTTCTGCCTTCCTTCCTGATTTTCTCTTTATCTTTATTTTTCAGAGGTTCAAATATGATGTGTATAGATGTTTGCTTTTTTTCTTTAATGCTGCTTGGGGCTCTCTGAGCTTCCTGTATCTGTGCTCTAAAGTATTTCATTATTTTTGTAGAATTCTCTACCATTATTACTGATAAATGAACAAATATAATCTCAAATGCACTATGGTAAATCTAAAAAGCCAGACCGAAGAGGATACATAGCATATTATTCCATTTGTACGACATATTGGAAAAAGCAAAACTAGGAAAACAGATCGGGGCTGGGGCTGGAACGCAGGCACTGAGTATAAATAAGCAGAAGGGTACATTCTGGGATCATCAAAGTATTCTATATCTTGATTGCAGTGATGGTTACATAACTGAATATTTTTGCCAATTCACTGTATACTAAAAGGTAAATTTTCTGTATGTAAGTTTTAAAAAAGGCAATGACAGAAGTCAAAGTTCTTATAAAATAACAATTAAATTTTTTTAATTCAAAATTTTTTAATTAAAAATTTTTAAGTTTCCAAAAGGAAAAATAATGTAAAAAAGACCTCTCAATACGAAAACCAAATAAAACCACCTATAAGTTATGTATACAAGCTAAGAAGGATATACAGGATTTTGCAAAACTTGAAATTACATGTAAGTAGGGAAATAAACATCTAACTTCAGCTCTGAAGCCTACACCAATGCAGAAAGAGTTAAGTAACCATTCAATGGTAGAGAGAAGAAAGGACAAAGGGTGCCTAAGGGTGATGAAATACAGATTAAATTACCCTCAGAAAGTGAAAGTCCTTCCCCATGTGGGGAAACACTGAGAGAAGGTCTGAGGCCTCACAGTTGAAAGTAATGGCTTCTGTAGGGCAGAAGAAATTTGTTTAAATCAATGGCTCTCTTATCTTTTGGGTAGAGACAGTTGTGTTTTTTGATTTAATGATGTTCTTTTTGTCTTTCCAGTGCTTTTCATTTCCATTTCTTGATTCCTTCTTGTCTTTAAATGTTACAGTCCCTGCAAATTTGTCTATTTCTCACCCAATAACCATAGCTGAATTGAAGAAAGTTTTTGTTTTGTTTTGCTGATGATGTTTTTTAAAAACTGTATTATGAACAAAAAGCAAAAATACTTTGAGACACCAGATAATCCAAAAACTATATAAATTGATCTAAAGTGTAAAGATACAAGGAAAACAGTGAATTTCTTTTCCTGAAGCAAGCATAACATTGATAGCAGACCTGATCAAGATAGTGAATACATATACACACACATACACATGTCTATGAATACTAATGCAAAAATTATAAATAAAATATTAGTAAAAAGAATCCAATACCACATTAAATAAATAATATACTAAGATCTATTAGGATTTGTCCCAGGAATTAATGTATGGTTAAATATTAGAAATTCATTAATATAATTGACCATATTAATATTTCCAAGGGAAAAATAATATGATTATCTTCAGAGGTGCTGAAAGGGTGTTTAAAATATTAAAACTTATCCCTGATAAAAAAACTTTCAATAAAATCAGAATTAATATGTATTATTTTTACCCAATAAAAAAATACATATGTCAATCCCAAAGTAAGCATCTTATTGCTGGGTAAACACTAGAGTCAATCTCCTTAAGGTCAGGAGTAAGGATGCCCATTACCTTTATTACTTTTTAATATTAAGTTGGAAGAACTAGCCATTAAAATTAGTCTAGAGAAAATAATTAGAGGCATAAGAGTTTGAGAGACAAAATAAAGTTATTTTAATTTTCAGGTAATATGACAATATAACTGAAAACTCAAAAATATCGATGAATAAAAAAACAATTCAAATAATAAAATAATTTAGTAAGGTGACAAGATATAAAATTAGCATACAAAAATAGCCTTCACTTTCATCAATAATAACTGAAATGACTTTTTCTTTCACAGGATATCATAAAAATGTTAACTATTTCTACATTAAATCAGATTGAATATGATCCTGATAAAAATACAAATTTTTTCCTTGGTGCTAGGCAAATTGATCCTAAAGTTTATATGGAAAAAATAAACATTCAAGTAAGGCTCTTCAATGTTTTTAGGAAAGCCCTGAGAAAGAAAAAAAAAAGAGGAGTGACTAGCCCTACCAACCACTAAATCCTACTATTTATCGTTTATAATTAAAACAGTGCAGTACTGGCATATAAATAGAACAGTGGGATATAGTAGAAGACAGACAGAGTTCAGTATAAATGGAAATCTAGTAGACAATAGATGTGACATCTCAAACCACTGGGAAAAAGAGATAGACTTTTCATTAAATTTTGTGTTGAGAAAACTGGATAGTCATTTGTAAATGGATGTATATGGATTGCCAAAGCTAAAGTTGGATCTACATTACACAGCATATACAAGAATACCCTCGAAATGGATCAAAGATTTAAATGTAAAAAATGAAACCATACAAGGTCAAAGTGAAAGCATCAATAAATTATTTGATAAACTGGGTGTAGGTAAAGACTTTTAAACTATTGCTCAAAACACAAATGCAATAAAAGAAAAGAGTATTAAATTCAATTATGTTTAAAAGGTTGTGTAGCAAAAACCACCATAAGTAAAGTTCAAAGATAAATGACAAAACATAAGAAAATATTTGCCACATATGTCACAGATAAAGGACTAATTTCCATAATATATAAATAAATTTTCTAATCAGGGACAAAAAGAGACCAAAAGCCTGATACAAAAATAGGAAAAAGTCATAGAGAGGTAGTAAAAAAAACAATTTACAAATGGTCCTTAAAAGCATAAAGAAACACTCAAATTCACTCATAATAAAGAGTTGCAAATATACTACACATGAATATTGTTTCTCATCTATCACACTGGCAAAACTTCAACAACTTGACAACAAACTCTTTTGGCAAGATTATGGGAAAAAAATTGTGCTCAAACATTGCTAGAGGAAATTCAAAATGGTATGACTCAGTGGAGGAGAATGTGGCAAGATCCAACAAAACTACATTTGCATTTTCCCTTTGAAACTGCCACTCTATATCCAGTAAGATACTGTATAAACACAAAACAACATATACACAAGATTATTTATTGCAACATTATTTGTAATCACAAAATATTGGAAACAATGTAAGTGTCTATTCATATGAGACTGGTTGCATAAACTGTAGTACATCTATTACAATGAAGTATTATATAGCTATAAAAATGAAGATAATTTCTTTTAACTATTACAAAATGAATTCCAGGATATATTGTTAAATAAAAAATGGAAAGATACAAAAGACTATATACAGTGTGTTAACGTTTGTGAAAGAGAAAGGGATATGGGAATATATAATTAAATATCTATTTTTGGAAAAAGAAACACAGGAAGGATGAATCAAAAACTAGCAAAAACAGTAACCTACAGCAGTGAGTGAAAATGCAGTAGGACAGAGAATGGAATGAAATGCCTCTGGATGTATCTTTTTATATACTTTTGCTCTTGAATTATGTTTATGTTTTACTTATTTATCAAATAAAATTCATCAATAAAGCTGAGAAAAAGAGCCCTAAAGTTAGACAAAAAGAACACTTGAGTTAAACACAAATGGAAATGAATAAGCCTAACTGCATTTCAAATTTATAATCATAGGAAAAAATAAAAAAGAATTAAAGTTAATTTTGAACACAATAGTCTATTCACCCTCAGTGGGATTTGTAGTAAGGCACTAAGAATTACAGAGGAATCTTATACTTTATTTAGTAGGCTTGTTGTTAGTACATGGCTAGTAATTCTAAAATCATTTTGTGATATTTGTAGGATTTAGGATATTAATAATTACATTGGTATAATTGAGAACCAGAGTTTTAACTAGAAAGAAAATATACATACAGAATGGAGGGAGGAGAAGAAAAACCCAGTCATTTTGGATTTGAGTTGGAGGAGATTGTGTAAATTTACCATTTAAAAATGGTAATTTTAGTTATGTCCACTTCAAGTGCTTAGAAGCAACGACATCCAGTAGCAATGAGCACATCTAGTACTGTGGTCTGAGTTTCTCAATAGTATTCCCAACTCAAAGATGATAGGGCTTCTTGAAAAAAATAATTGGTTCCAGGATTGAGGGAGGTATGTATAAGAAGAGCCTGGAACACCTTCTTGCACCAGAAAGAAAGTGGTTTTTAAAAAACCACACAGAAATCAATTTCAGAGGGATTGCCTCTGGCCAAATTTGGGAAAACTGGGGTATGAAAAATAATAATGACAGTAATGGATTATGACCCATGTAACTTTAAAAGGTGCATGAGTACATAGAGAATTTTTTTTAAAGGAGAAATAAAAAGGGTGGGGGAAGGAGGGGAAAAGGAAACCTCTTTTTAAAAGAACTTTACCAATTAATAAATAAAGAATGCCATGATTAGAAATTACCATTTTGCAGCCACCATTGTAATAACTGATTCAAGGAGGAATCATTAGTGGACAATAGATGGTTGAGAGAAGGTTTATTGGGGAAAGGATATGTACAAGGTATCAAAGGGTCATCCTATTTATTACTTAGTACTACCAATGGAAAAATAGTGCTTTCTCACCAGAGAAATCTGGCAGACACAGTCTTAACTAA
Organism: Pongo abelii; assembly: GCF_028885655.2. NCBI lineage: Eukaryota > Metazoa > Chordata > Mammalia > Primates > Hominidae > Pongo > Pongo abelii. The sequence goes on along the minus strand of NC_071993.2, from coordinate 123,411,977 downwards.
GGGATCACACTTAACATTACCAAAAATGAAACAAACTGACATTATATGCCTCCTGATATAATGCTCTGAAAAAGACATAATATCACTTACATAATATTCTTGCCAAAAAAATTTAACTTGCATATAATCTCAAAGGAACAAATAAGTACAAATTGAAGAACATTCTATAAAACAACTAGCCTTGACACCTCAGAAAAAGTGTCAATTTAATGAAAGGAGAGGAATTGTTCTTGAATAAAAGAGCTTAGAAGAAAACATAATTTGTAATCCTCAATTGGTTCCTAGGTATAAGAAGGAGAGAGAGAGGAGGAAGGGAAAGAAGACAAGAAAGAGACAGAAAGGAAGTGAAAAAGAAAGAAGAAAAGTAACTATAAAGAACACTATTAAGATAACGGGAAATATTAATATAGACTGTTAGATAATAATACTGTACCAATGATAAATTTCCTGTTTGTTAATTTTCTAATTTTTTATTTTATTTTATTTTTTTTGAGACAGAGTCTCACTCTGTCACCCAGGCTGCAAGCTCTGCCTCCTGGGTTCACACCATTCTCCTGCCTCAGCCTCCTGAGTAGCTGGGACTACAAACACCCACCACCACGCCCAGCTAATTTTGTTGTACTTTTAGTAGAGACGGAATTTCACCGTGTTAGCCAGGATGGTCTCGATCTCCTGACCTTGTGATCCGCCCACATCAGCCTCCCAAAGTGCTGGGATTACAGGCATAAGCCACCGCGCCTGGCCTCTAATTTTGTTAATTGACATAATAATTGCACTTATTTTTGGGATACAGTGTGATGTTTTGATACATGCATACAATGTGCAACAGTCAAATCAGAGTATTTTGTATATCCATCACCTCATACATTTATCATTACTTTATCATGAGAACAGTCAAAATCCTCTCTTGTGGCTATTTTGAAATATAAAATAGAATATTGTTAACCAAGAAACAAAAATGCTAACTATAAAAAATGATTAAAAATTTCAACCACAGCAAAAGTAGGAACTTTTCAACTAGAACAGCCTAAAGCAAACAACAAAACCCCATAAACTTGGAGAAGATATTTTTAATTCATTAACAGACAAAATTCACAACTACTGAAAGAGCAAAAATTTAAAACTTCTGGAAATTAATAGGAAAAAGACAAATTACTCAAACAATCTAGCAGAAAAATAAGAGTTACTTTACAGAAAAAAATGCACGGGTCATAAACAGATGCAAAAGATGCTCAACCATATACGTAGTCAGGACAAGGCCATTAGAGACCATGAAATACCATCTTATGTCCACAAGATTGGCAAAAACTAAAAAGTCTTTAAAAAGCATTGAAGAGGATGGAGATCAACAGGAAATTTCATAATGTGCTGATGAGAATATAAACTGGCTTAATCACACTGGAAAATAGTCTATCGTCATCTTGTGAAGTTCAACATTCGCATGCCCTACACTCAGCAATTCCAACAGGCATCTATCCTGGAACAACTCTTGCATATGTGCACCAGCATGTACACAGCAGCACTGCTGGTGATACCAAAATCTTGAAACAACCCAAATGTCCATTAAAAAGAGAAAAAAATATGCTATGGTCACACATCTACACTCATCAACGTGGGTAAATCTTAGAAAAAAACATTGAATAAAATACAAATCTCAGATAGTATAATATAATTTTTACACAACTCAAAAACAAATACAAGTAACCAATAGATTGTGCATGTATATATAGGATAGATGATAAATGCATGCTGTAAACTAAAGTTAGTTACATAATACTATAAAGAAACTTTTATATACACAAGTAAATGAATCACATTGTAGAACGACATGCACAAGAAAATGAAATACAATATAGGACATCAACGATATCTGGGGTAATGAAGGGAGTATGGAATAAAAGAGAAGCCATAGCTAATGCAAGTTATTGGTAATATTCTAGTTTATTTCACGGATGATCATTTTTAGCTCATATTTAGCTCATATTTAGTTCACAGGTGCTCATTATATTAGTATACTTTAGAAATTACATATAGTTTACATATATTATTTTAAGGACCACTAGGGAATAAAAATATAATATTTATAATAAGGGTGGATGGTGAAATACCCTATTCAGTCATACATCGCTTAACAATGGGAATATATTGTGAGAAATGCATAGTTAGGTGATTTTGTCGTTGTATAAACATCACAGAGTGAACTTACACAAACCTAGATTGGATAGCACACCAGACACCTAGGCTATAGGGTATAGCTGATGATCATAGGTTACAAACCTGTACCGCATGTTACTGTACTGAATACTGTAGGCAACTGAAACACAATGGTAAGTATGTGTGTATCTAAACATAGAAAAGGTGGAATAAAAAGTGCAGTCTTATAATCTTATGGGACCACTCTTAGATATGCGATATGCTGTTGACTGAAATGTCATTATGCAGCGCATATGTATATTGAAGTTCACTGTGTTCTGTCTGAACTTTTAGGAATTTAATAGTAAATGAGAAATCTAAAGGGACGCTTAATAAGGAAAGATAAGTTACTAATTTTAAGCATCAGATATTTACATATGTATAAAAACCCTTGTAATAAATATTTTTAAAGAGTAAGTGGAAAGTTAAGTGGAGAGTTACAATATACTATGGATGCTGCTATTGAAATGTACATAAGCCTTCTTTTTAATAAATTTATTTTTCAAATAAAATGGCAGAGATATTCCCACCATTCCATCAACACGTGCTCATCCATCTCTTCAGTTCAAATGGACTACAGGTTCTGTATGACTTCTCATGCCTATCAGAATTAGGTGGTGACCACTCACTCTTTTAGTTACCTAAAAATAAGAATGAGAGACCGCTGAAATTAAGGAGGGCATTCAGAGCAAATTATAGGAAGTATTTCTCTATTTAGCATATAATCAAGCTGTAGAATTTAGATCTGCACTTAAAGAAAAGATTGCTGTTGCTAGCTTCAAAAGAGGCCAGATGATAATGGCATGAATATTAATACATTTGCAGCTAGCCAAAGCAATATAATGGTAAGTAGATCTCATGCTTCAGTGCATAGACTGACTGCCTACAGGAGTCAAGAAGGACTTCTCTCACTCACTGAACTAAGGGCACTTTGCACTGGTTATTGTCACTTTTCTCTGAGTCATCAAATAATGACTATGATAGGCCAACATTGCTAATTAGTTTAGAAAAACTTATGTTCCATGTATTTTTACAATTTCCTGCATCATTATAAATTTTTTTCAGTTACCTCTCAGAGACACAGAAAACCCTTAACTAACAACATACTCATTCTAGCTACAGAACTGTACATACTGTTTAAAGTAGAAAGGATAGATTTCACCCAAAGTCCTAGTGCTCAAATGCAATGCTGTTAAAATTTATGTATATTTCATTGCAGTCTCTAGTTTTCATATAAGTGATTATACAATTTTGCTTCCTAGTTTTGCTTTTGTGTGTATGTATTTGTGTGTGTGCTCAATGCTATTCTATACACTTCCCCCAGTTAACTATTAATTGCATACCAATTAATACTATTTAAGATAAATATGTAGTAATCCTAGTGGTTACATCATTAATTAACATAATCATTTCTTATAGTAGGGCATTTCAGTTGTTCTTATTTTTTTTTTTACTATAAATAACATTACTATGAACACCTTTGTGAGCATAAAGCTTCTTCTGTACCTAGCATTGTCTTCCTTAGAATACAGCTCATAAATGGAATTATGGGGTCAAATGGCATAAACATTTTAAGATGCTTATAATAATTTGTTTGTCTTAAATTTCATTCCAAATACATCTAAGCATGTATACTGCCACCAGCCATGTATAAGTCATCTCTGCAGCACACACTTTCCAATTTTGATTATGATCATTTGGGCTTTCAAAAATTGATAGAATAAATAATATTTAGTGGTTTTAATTTGCATTTATTTGATAATCAGTGTAGCTCAATTACATTGTCTTACTCATGTTGGTATCCCCAGCAACTAGCATACTGTATGGTACAAAGTAGGTGTTTAATGCATGTTTGATAAAGGCATGGATAAAGAACCATTAATTTAATGTTTTCTAATGGATTTTTATCAGTTGATTTTTTAACAAGCTGTTATCCTTTGTTTATCAAAATGACTATAATTTTATTCCAGTTTACCATTTAATCTTGATGACTTTTATTGACACATGAAACTTTAAATCTTTTATTATGATTATGATTATTATTTTTTTTTTTGAGACCGAGTCTCGCTCCTGTCGCCCAGGCTGGAGTGCAATGGTGTGATCTCGGCTCATCGCAACCTCTGCCTCCTGGGTTCAAGAGATTCTCCTGCCTCAGCCTCCTGAGTAGCTGGGATTACAGGCGTCCACCCCCAGCTAATTTTTGTATTTGTAGTAGAGACGGGGTTTCACCATGTTGGCCAGGCCGGTCTCGAACTCCTTACCTCAGGTGATCCACCTGCTTCGGCCTCCCAAAGTGCTGGGATTATAGGCATGAGTCACTGCGCCCAGCCGAAATTTTAAATCTTATATGTTAAATTTATTAGTGTTGTCCTTTTTGGTTTTCTTAATCACAGTAGAGGTTTAATAAGTAGTTCTTTCTACTTTCCACTGGTTTTTCCATGGACTGACTTTTTACATATTCTCTATCCCTATATTAATTCATATAAAATTATTTTAGTGGCATTTAAGCACAAAATTATTCTATTTAAAGTACTATCAGTAATCCAATTTCATATATAATTTATTTCTGAAAGTAGGTATGAAAGTTGAATGTGTGACAGTAGAATTATCAGTTTTCTAATTCTGCTTTCCTTCAGTCCAGGCCACCAGCAGATAGGTAAGAGCCTTCACTGGTGTGTAAGGCTAGACCAGAGGAATCTGCTGAGAAAGGGCTAGAAGAGGGAACGGTCCTGCCAGCATCTCCCTTCCTCCAAATCCTGGCTGGTTGGGGTAGGCATCTCCTTTTACCACATATTTTCTGTCATCTTCCCAAACCCACACCAAAAGGGGTTGATTTATAAAGATAAACATAGGAAAATGAAAAAAGAAATCTGTATGATATGAAATATACCAATGAATTTAGAAAATAATCACTGTAATATTTTGTATGGCTTGTATAATAAAATTATTTCACAATTTAGGGGAAAAGTTACATTTATATCAGAATATAACTTTTAAAATAATCAATGGAGTCTACCGTAAAAATTTCCTCTGTATTTGCTTTGAAGCTTTAATAACTACAGTATGTGCCAAGGATTCACAAAACAGGGGATCTCTATTAGCTTGAAGGCTACATAATCAATGCTGTAGAGACACTTCTGTTAGTGAATAAATGATGAAGTTTTACCAGAAAAGATGCAGAGTCAACAGAAATATTCAGCAAAATATAGAGCTAAAAAACAATCCTGGAATTAAATGGGGAGTCTCATATTTTATAAATGTTAAAAAAGATGGAGATAATATAGGTAAGGTACAGACACACAACTATTTGACTAATATTTTGAGGACACTGTAGAACTGAGATCTTGTTACTCTTGTCTACTTTGAGCTTTTCTGTTGTTGAAAACAAAGAGCAAAGATAATGTAGACCATTTTATAAATGGAGCCTGGGTAACAATTCATATTACTCTACTAAATGCTGCTTATTCTAAATAATGTTACAGAAAGACTCTTGCAAGTATTTAAGGATACATTTATAAAAGTGTGTCTAATTATGAATATTGAGAAACTATCTTGTACACCCATTAATGAGAGACTGGTTATATAAATATGGCATCTCCATATAATAGCATTAAAAAGAATGAAGATTAGTACAAACTAAAATGAAAACGTCTACATTTTGATGAATAATCAAGCAAACTGCAGACCAGTAAGTGTGATTCATAATCCCATTTTTGCTAAACACACACAGACATACCTATGTACATGTGTGTACACACACAAACGGAAATAAATTCTGACAGTATACACATCAGACTTTTAACAGTGGTCACACTTGGGGTGTCAGAGCAAAGGTATGAAAAGAGATCTCGGCTCACTGCAAGCTCCACCTCTCAGGTTCACACCATTCTCCTGCCTCAGCCTCCCGAGTAGCTGGGACTACAGGCGCCTGCCACCACGCCCAGCTAGTGTTTTTTGTATTTTTAGTAGAGACGGGGTTTCACCGTGTTAGCCAGGATGGTCTTGATCTCTTGACCTCGTGATCTACCCACCTCGGCCTCCCAAAGTGCTGGGATTACAGGCATGAGCCACCGCGCCCGGCCCAACTATTCTCATAATAAAAAATATATACATGTGAAAATAAACATATTTATCTATGTATCCTTGAAAGAGTTTGAAAACATGTTATTACCATATTGAGTTTATGCCTTCTTACAAGTCTAAGGACCAACAGTGTGACCTCTATGACCAACTTAACTAGATGACTTTTTCACTGAAGAGGTCACAGCACTGCTTTACTACATGACATTAATGCATTTAGAGTCTCTCGTAGCAGGTGTATATTAACTTCTGTGCAGTTTACATTGCAAATATGCTCTTCACAAACCATACTACCTTTTTTTCTTTTCATTTCTTTTTGTTCTTGTTGCCCTGTCTTGTGGTGCTGAAACAAAGCCACACCATCTTTAAGTGCTCAGAATGAAAATCTCATGCTGTTGCCTATGCAGATTTATTCCTAAAACAATCTTCCTATTGCATTAAACAAGCACAAATATCAGTAATACAAGATGTACAATGATTCTAGAAGGAAGTTTTGTGGTGAAAGAAAATTCCTGAAATGTTTAAAATTGTCTGTTATGTTATAATTTGGAGTAAATAAAAAAATCATGATGAAGAAGTGTGCATTTTGGTAACCCTGGTGTTGGGTAATAATAAAAAATAATAGGTTTCTGTGGTGGTTCACGCCTGTAATCTTAACACTTTGGGAGGCCGAGGCAGGTGGATCACTTGAGGTCAGGAGTTCGAGATCAGTCTGGCCAACGTGGTGAAACCCTGTCTCTACTAAAAATGCAAAAATTAGTCAGGTGTGGTGGTGCATGCCTGTAATCCCTTGCTCTGGGATACAGAGCAAGACTTTGTCTCAAATAATAATAATAATAATAATAATAGGTTTGGGGGTTTACAGAGGCCCAATATATAATACTCTTCTTTCCTGCCTGAAATCTGCCCAATCAAAAAGTAAGAAAGGCAGAAGGCAAGCATAAATGTCACATTCATTACTGATATAGCAGATACTGGAGAACGTGGCTTAAATCTGTAGGCAAGGGTTTGCTAATATCAAACCCCGGTATTAGACTAACTTAACTCACACCATTAAAGGTAGCAGTGGACCCCACAGGCTTTCTCTTGTGGAGTTCAGCAATGATAAAACTTAAGAGATGGAGAAGCAGAGTGGGAAAACATGCTCTCTGAGGCAGGCCATGTTCCAAAGAGACAGGGAAAAGAAAGGGGCTGGGCTCCACATTTCCCAGTTTGCCTTTCCAGATTCACCGATCAGACTGTGTCACTCCTCTCCACATTAGGATAAGGGAATGAGGGACTAAGGGGAGGTCAGCATGATTAAACTTGTAAAGCTTTTTCCACATTGAAGAAAAAGATAGGAATGAAAATAATCCATTCCAAAGTGGCACTTTCCCAGTGGTTAGAATACATCATGTCTTCGCAAATAACACTGAAAATATATGAAGATGAACTTTAATCATTTTGTAGTGAAAATTCAATTATATGTAGACTCAATTACCAGAACAAATATTTATTGAATACTATGTGCCCTGGACTGTGCAAGATGCAAAGAGTGAAAGAAAGAAGAACCATAAGTGGAGGGAGAGCTGGGTTTCAAAAGGATTTAACCACTATGCTTACTGCCTCTTAAGATTCTGATCTTTATTATTTCTGTTCTCCCTACACTATATGAAAAAACCAGATCAGTCATAATTACACACCTCTTTGGGAGGTTTCTGATGAATTAACCTAACCTGTGGCTTAAGTGTTAATCATAGCAATATTCTCTAAGTTAGCTGCTTAAATGTGTGTTAGTTACATGCTTACTCTTCAAAACAGAATTTTTAATTAAACAAACATCTTGATATTTATAAATAGAGACAGATTATTTAAAACAGAGACTATTATCATTCTGAATGTGAACCATTAAACCATTGTGAATGCAAAGGTTACCTAAAGCAGAGGCCACTAAACTGTGAAACACTGGTTCTCTACACTAATGGATAACATCAAGATAGAGTCCAACAAATAATCTGAACATGGCATATTAAGCTTTAAAATATGAACCATAATCGTTATAAAAGAATTTCAATATAGACAAAATAAAACATGTATTAAGGTTGTCTAATTACTAAAACTAGAAACAATAAGCTCATAGAAATGAATTAATATTAAAGATTTTCTCTGTAATTGCTTTCTTACTGGTTAAAGTTAATGAACGTAGAAGTCATAATAACCTTAAAATAAAGCTGGTTCTCAACCTGGGGGGACTTTGCCACCCCCTCCCCCAGCGGACATTTTGCAATGTCTGGAGACATTTTTGGTTGCCACAACTGGTGAATGCAGGGTGCTACTGCATCTAGTGGGTAGAGGACAGAGTTACTACTAAATATCTCACAATGCATAGAACAGCTCCCGACAACAAAGAATAATCTGGTCTAAAATGTCAACAAGGCCAAGTTTGAGAAATCCTGCTATAAAAATAACATCTACTCCATTAGAAGTCAAACCTGAGAAATTAAGAGAAATGCAACTATTATGGAATTCCATATACATTTGAACACAGAGATGAAAAAGACTATTCTATCCCAAAATTCAATAACGTCAACTTAATTTTGGCCTTCATGGTGAAGCTGAATAAATGTCTTATTGTTTTTTGACATCATTAGCTTCTTGTTATTGCATTAATTGTAAGACTGATAGTCCTCTTTCCTAAAATCTTTATACTCAGTACTTTGACTTCACTCTTCACACCTGGGAAAACTTACGAAACATGCTAATTGGGAAACTAAGTACACATATCAATGAATGAAAAGTAGGAATTGATAAATATTGGCATTTAATTTAATAACTGCTAAAAGGCAATGAATGGACTAAATATATGCACTGATATTTCTTTCTATCCAAATTTCCTAAGTCATCATTTGTGAAGGAAAAAGCATTCTCTAACAGACTTTGTGTGTTTAATTTTAACCCAGAGCACATTTTTATGACTGAGTGATAAACCTACAAAACTGGAGTTCAGATTGGAAGGCCTCACACTACTAACTCTAATGATACCAGTGGGCTTCACCATTTTTAAAAGTGCAAAAAAAAAATGAATGAGCAGATTGTCATTATCGAAACTCATTCTGCATCACACATATCACCCAAGGGATTGATATTTTATGCTTATAAAATTTAATATAAAATTAAATTGCAAATATTTTTTCACAATCTACTAAAATTATTGCCTAAGGTAATACACTGCTAATATGAAGCATTTTTTCAGCTCTAGTGGACATATTTCCTATATGATTTATGTGAAAGAAGGCTTCATTTGCTTCTTCATAGATCCAGTAATGAGGTTTCTTTTCTTATATGAAACCTAGAAAGTACAGGAACTTCTTTAAAATTAAGCCAGCAAAGGTAACACTAAATTATTAATCAATGAGAGTCAAATTTTAAAACTTGAGGTCTTTTCTCCTTGTGTTTATGACTATGTCACTTCAAATATCATACATTCATTATCCAAATGCATAAAAATCATCTAAATAATCCATACAGAAAATACATTTTCACTTTTTAAGAACAAAACCAGAGTAACAAATGTCAAGTAAAATAGCAGACTGATTTCCTCCCACCGCTGGAATCTAGAAAGATTAAAAGTAATTTCAATCATTTCCCGCCAAAAGTTAGGAATAACAGAAAGGAGAGTTGTCTTATCTCTTGGGATGTGAAAAATACTGAGTCTCAAGAAAAGATAAAATTAATTTCACTATTATCAGTCATCAACCCAATGCATCATGAACTTACGTGTAGCACTTTCTAGCCCCTGAAGTGTTTCCTTATTGGCAGGTGTCAGAATACACAGAGAAGAAAATAATGTCTTCATCTGGAACTTTAAATTAATAATTGATGCACTTAGCTTTATACTGAAATCTATTTAACTTGAAAAATTACCTGATTTATGCCAAAATATAATAGGAAACTCTTACCTTAAGCATTCTGCATCATTTTGAGGCTTTTCATTGATTTTTATTTTTTCTGCCTCTAGATATTTGGTAGTACAAATGGATTTATTCTCTTCATCTTCAAAAACTAAACAAATCAAAAAATAGTTGCAATCTTTTGAAAATTAAACATAAAGATTATCTTTATTCACTCATAAGAACAATACTCTAATTTTTGGTGCTTGCATATAAAATTTATATATTAATGATTTTTATTTTCTACTTCAATATAACAATTACATGCACAAAAAAGATCTTTAAAAAATTTGTGACATTAAAAATATCCGATCTCACACTGATTAGTGTTTTATCTATTTCTTTTTTATACCAATAATAGCACTATATCACAACAGGTTAATATATTTTAAAAGAATAATATGCCCTTACCATGCATATATAACTGTATTTATCAGCAAAATAAGCTAACTCATGAAGGTAATACCTTTAAGTTTTCTTTGGAGAGTAAATAATTCTTGTATCAATTCACTCTTTTGTTTTTGAAGTTCATTTAACTGGCTGCTATCATGTTCCATTGACTTCATTTCTAGAAACAGATACAAAAGCATCAAAAATAAAATACTTAGAAATAAATTTAACCAAGGAGGTAAAAGACCTGTACACTAAAAACTATAAAACATAGATGAAAGAAAGTGAAGACAACACAAATAAGTGAAAAGATATCCATGTCTATAGATTGGAAGAATTAACATTGTTAAAATATCCATACTATCCAAAGTAATATAGAGTCAATGCAATCCCCATGAAAATTCCAATGGTATTCTTCACAGAAACAGAAAAAAATCAATCCTAAAAAATCTAAAAAGAAATAGAAAAATAAACACATGCAAAAAATCTATTTTAAGCATTTAGGCTTTGCCTTACATGTCAGCAATTATTAACGTTTTCTCATGTAGTAAAAATGTAAGCAGCATACAGTTAATTTTAAGACCCAACTAGCTTCCCCTGGCCAACTAGTAACTCTTTTTAAGAAACTGACCAGAACTTATTAATCACCAGCTGGATACAAAAAGATAAGTTAGTAGATGGTTAGCCTACCAAAAGAGAATTCAAAATATGTAATATCACTTAGTGAAATAAAGTTCCAAATAAGAAAACTATCCTTTATAATTAAAACACATTTAAAATGACATTGCATAGTACTCATAATATGGCTACAGGCTTTCACAATATTGCTGATATTGTTTCTTCTACCTAAAATGCCCTTGCTCCCTTTATTCTCATGACAAATCCCAATTCATCCTTTAAGACTCATCTCCTAAATTTTCAACTATTGTTTCTCTTCTGCCATAATTTCTGGAACTCCACTTACACATTTATTAGATTCTTTTGTATTGTTCCACATGTCTCTGAGGAGCTTTTTAGTTTTTTGAAGTCTTTTGTTTCCCTCTGTGTTTCAATTTTTTAAGTTATCTCTAAATTCACTGGTCTCTTCTTCTGCGGCCTCTGATCTGCTCTTAATCTCTTCCAGGAAATTTTTCATATCAGGTTTCCTTCCTTCCTTCCTTCCTTCTTCCCTCCCTCCCTCTCTCCCCTCCTCTTCCTCCTCCCCCCTTTCTCTTTCTTTTCTTATTCTTTTCTTTTCTTTTTTTCTGAGATGGAGTCTTGCTCTGTTGCCCAGGCTGGAGTGCAGTGGCGCCATCTCGGCTCACTGCAACCTTTGTCTCCCGGGTTCAAGCAATTCTCCTGCCTCAGCCTCCTAAGTAGCCGGGATTACAGGCACTTGCCACGATGCCTGGCTAATTTTTGTATTTTTAGTAGAGACGGGGTTTCACTACGTTGGCCAGGCTGGTCTTGAACTCCTGACCTCGGGTTCTGCCTGCCTCGGCCTCCCAAAGTGCTGTGATTACAGGCGTGAGCCACCGCACCTGGCCCAGATATTGTATTTCCTAACTTTTGGAGCCCGTTTGGTTCCTTTTACAGTTTTTATTGATATATAATTCACATACCACATAATTCATCCTTTTAAAGTATACAATTCATTGGGCTTTAGTATTTTCACAGATATGTGCATCCAATTACCATTATATAATTTTGGAACATTTCACTCCCCCCACCAAAGAAACTCCATATCTGTTAGCAGTCACTCCCAATTTCCCCTAGCTCTGCCAGCCCTAGGCAACCACTAATCTACTTTCTCTCTATACAGATTTGCCTATTCTGGACATTTCACAACAATGGAATCATACAATATGTGGTCTTTTGCATCTGGCTTCTATCACTTAGCATAATGATTAAAAGGACTACCCATTTTGTAGCATGTTTCAGTGTTTCATTTATTTGATGCCTGAATATAATTCCACTGTATAGATATGCCCAGATTTTGTTTTTGGATTCCTCACGTGATTGACATTTGGGTTGTTTCCACTTTTTTGCTACTATGAATAATGCTATGAACATTCATGTACAGCCATGTGTTGTTTGACAACAGGGATATGTTCTGAGAAAAAAGTCCTTATGTGATTATGTTGTTGTGAGAACATCATCAAGTGTATTCACACTCACTAAGATGGGGTAGCCTACTACACACATAGGCTATACCGTATAGCCTATTGCTCATAGGTTACAAACCTATACAGCATGTTACTGTACTGAACACTGTAGGCACACAGTAATAAGCATTTGTGTATGTAAACATATCTAAACCTAGAAAAGATACAGCAAAAATACAATATAAAAGATAAAAAATGGTATACCTGTGTAAGATACTTACCATGAACGGAGCTTGTAGTACTGGAAGTTGCTTTGAGTGAGTCGATGAGTGAGTAGTGAGTGAACGCATAGGCCCACGATATTACTGTACACTGCTCTAGACTTTATCAACACTACACTTAGGCTACACTACTTTAAAAATATTTTTCTTTTTTCGATAATAAATTAACTTTCACTTTAACTTTTTAAATTAACTTTTTAAAAACATTTTGACTTGTAATAACACTTAGCTTAAAACAAATATACAGTACAGTTGTAAAATATATTATTTTTTACTTCTTACGCTTTTTTTGTAAAAAACGAAGACACAAATACACACAATTAGCCTAGGTCTACACAAGGTCAGGATAATCAATACCACTATCTTTCACCTCCACAACATCTTGTCCTGGAAGACAAGCCCCTACTGGAAGGCCCTCAGGGGCAATAACATGGATGGAACTGTCATCTTCTTTTATTTATTGTTACTATTATTTTTTGAGATGGAGTCTCGCTCTGTCGTCCAGGCTGGAGTGCAGTGGCATGATCTCAGCTCACTGCAACCTCCGCCTCCTGGGTTAAAGCAATACTCCTGCCTCAGCCTCCCAAGTAGCTGGGATTACAGGTGCATGCCACCATGCCCGGCTAATTTTTTGTATTTTAGTAGAGACTAGAGACAGGGTTTCACCGTGTTGCCCAGGCTGGTCTCAAACTCCTGAGCTCAGGCAATCTGCCTGCCTCAGCCTCCCAAAGTGCTAGGATTACAGTCGTGAGCCACCATGCCTGACCCGGAGCTGTCATCTTCTATGATAACAATGCCTTCTAGAATAATTCTTACAGGACCTGCCTGAGGCTGTTTTACAGTTAACTTTTTTTTACAGTTAACTTTTTTTAATAAGTAGGAGGAATATACTCTAAATAACAATTATAAAAAGTATAATACATAAACCAGTAACATAGTCATTTATTATCTTTAGCAAGTATTATATACTATACATAATTGTATGTGCTATACTTTTATATGACTGGCAGCACAATAGGTTTGTTTACACTGCGATCACAAAAACATGTAATATGTTGTGCCACAATGTCACTAGGCAATAGGAATATTTTCAGCTTCATTATAATCTTATTGCACCACTATCATACATGGTCTTTCATTGACTGAAATGCCGTTATGTGGTGCACGACTGTACAAGGTCTTGTGTGGACATGTTTGCAATTCTCTTAAATACCTAGAAGTGGAATCATTGAATCATATAGTAACTCTAGGTTTAATGCTTTGAGAAATGGCCAAACTGCTTCCAAAGCAGTTGCATCATTTTACATTTCTCCAATTTCTCCATATTCTTGCCAACACTATTGCTGTCCACCTTTATTATAGCCACACTAGTGGTATCTCATTGTGGTCTTGATTTGCCTTTCCCTGATAACTAATAATGTGAGCAACTTTTCATGTTGCTCAAAAAAATACATCGTACAGTTGTATAAAAATATTTTCTTTCTTTTTAAACTATTTAGACTCAAACACATATAATTAGGCTAGGCCTACACAAGGTCAGGATCATCAATACCACTGTCTTTCTCCTCCATATCTTGTCCTGGAAGACAAGCCCCTACTGGAAGTGGCTTTGTATAGCTTTTTTGGGAAATGTCTATTTAATTCCTTTGTCCATTTTTAAATTGGGTTATCTTTTTATTAAGTTGTAAGAGTTTTTAATATATTCTGGATACAAGTCCCTTATATATGATTTGCAAATATTTTCTCCCATTTTGTGGTCGTCTTTTCACTTCCTTGATAGTATCCTTTGAAACAAGAGTTTTTAACTTTGATGAAGTCCAATTTATCTATACTTTATTGCTTGCGCATATCTAAAATAAACCATTCCCTAATCCAAGCTCATGAAGAGTTACACCCGTATTTTCTTATAAGAGTTTTTCATTTTTAGCTCTCACATTTAGCTGTCTGATCCATTTTGAGTTAATATTTGTGTATGGTATGAGGTGGATGTACACATTTATTCTTTTTTTTTTTTTTTTTTTGAGATGGAGTCTCGCTCTGTCGCCCAGGCAGGAGTGCAGTGGCGCGATCTCGGCTCACTGCAAGCTCCACCTCCCGGGTTCATGCCATTCTCCTGCCTCAGCCTCTTGAGTAGCTGGGACTACAGGCACCCACCACTACACCCGGCTAATTTTTTGTATTTTGAGTAGAGACGGGGTTTCACCATGTTAGCCAGGATGGTCTTGATCTCCTGACCTCGTGATCCACCCACCTTGGCCTCCCAAAGTGCTGGGATTACAGGCATGAGCCACTGTGCCCAGCCTTGTTTATTAGCTCTAATAGTTTTCCTGTAGATTCCTTAGGTTTTCTATATACAAGATCATGTTATCTTTGAATAGAGATAGCTTTACCCCTTCCTTTCCAATATGGATGCTTTTTCTTCTTCTCTTTTTTTTTTTTCCTAATTGCTGTGCCTAAAACCCCCACTATAATGTTGATTAGAAGTTGTAAAAATAAATATCCTTGTCTTGTTCCTGATCTTAGAGGGGAAATATTCATTCCATTATCATTAAGAATGACATTAGCTGTGGGTTTTTCTATAGTTGACCTCTATCAGATTGAGGAAAGTCCCTTCTATCCCTAGTTTATTGAGTGGTTTTATCATGAAAGTTGTTGAATTTTGTCAAATATTTCTTCTGTGTCTTTGGTTATTTTTATATCTTCCATTTAGTTCCTCATTATGTTCATGTCCTTGAGTATATTTAGAATATTTCTAAAAGCTTTAATTATTTTTCCTTCTAATTGCATCATCTATATCATTTCTAGGTATGTTACTATTGACCAAATTTCCTCCTTGCTCTGAGTTATAATTTGCTGCTTCTTTACATGTCTAGTAATTTTTTACTGTATACCGGACATTGTGTTTACTATTTTGTTAAATGAGTTTTGCTATCTTCCCATAAAGGATGTTGATGTTTGTTTTAGCAGGCAGGTAAGCTACTTATGGGTCATGTTCAAATCTTGTTTATAAAATTTTTTTAAGTTAGATCTAGAAGAATATTTAATTTAATTTAATCCTTCTATTAAGGCAGAACTCTTCTGTTTAATGAAATATTTCTATTGTGACAAGATGGAACATGAATGTCTTCCATTCCCATATGAGCTCTTAGAATTGTCCACCTTATTGCTCCCCAGTAGTTTTTCTTTACTCAGCCCAGTGGAGTTTCCTGTCTGTATACACAGGTTCGAGTACATCCAAAGACTGAAGAGGATCTCCATCCAGATTTCCGGAGCTTTTTCTCTGTGTGGATCTGTCCTCTCAAGTACATTGTCCGAAAATTCTAGCTAACTTGGCCTCCCTAAATTCAAATCTTTGTTTCCTCAACTCAGACCATTTTGCATTGCTTAAGTTCCTCCTCCCAGTGCTACTATCCAAAAACTGTAATCAGTGAGAAGGCTTGGGCAATCAGGGCTTACCTCATTTGTTTCCCTTCTCTCAGGGATCATGGTCCTGTACTCTCTTGTCCTCAATATCTAAAAGTAGTTTTTCATATTATTTTCTCCAGTCTTTTAGTTGTGATAGAAGGGAAAATTCCATAAAATTATTCCTCATGACGATAAGTAAAAGTTCTCCACATAATATTTAAATTATCCTTTTACTTGTCTCTCTTCCACATTAGATCACAAGCTCCTTGAAAACAGGAACTATGCCTCATTCATCTTTAAATCCCAATTTCTGAACAGTGCCTGGTGTAGTATATACAGCAGATGCTCAAAAAAGCATGTTGAACAAAACTGAAATAAATCGTATAATTGACTTTAAATATTTTTGATTATTCACAATGTTTTTGTCCGCTAGTGTAGGTAACTGAAAGTGGACAATTCAATGAAAAGAAAATACGTTCATGTTTATCCTTCTGGTCCCTTAATAAACAAAAGTTTGAAATATAAATATAACTACATACTAATATTTAATAGAGGGAATCCAGGATACCATAACACAATATTCAACAGATTAAAAAAGATACAATATTTTATTCATTATTAATCGATTTATCAGACATTCTATGACAAGAAAATCTTTGTAAAACTTAGGCAAGAATGATGGAGAAATATTGGATTTAAATATGTCTGAAATATATCTTTCTTAATCCTGACACTTTAGGCTAAATGAAAAAGGTAAGTCTAAAGATTAATCCTTTAAAGAAAAAAAATAAAACAAATATGCCAATTTCTTATGAGGCTTGTAGAACAGAAAAAAATAAACACTGTGTTTGTGGTGATAACTTTTTTTCCTACTTGTTTATTGCCTCACTATTATTTTATTCTTATTTTTATTTACAGCTTTATTTAGGTATAATTGATGTGGTAATCACTTTTTAATTTCCTCCGCGGCCTAAAACCCACAATGTTCTAATCAACAGCTAGCTTTTATGGTTATGAATATTAAACCAACTAAGACAATCAAAATTAATTTACATCTTTTAACATGTGAATTGTCTTCCTCATATGTACATTGCCAATCATTAAAGGATATTGCCAAGCAAAGAAAAAGTGTCATATGTTGCTTATCTCACATCTAAGAAAAATGAATTCAACAACTCAGAGAAATGAGTAAGAGGAACATTTTGAGAAAAACATTATGACAACCATTATTTTGAAGCCAAAAATGATGACCTGTTTTATCTATGAATTACCAAATGTTTAAAATAAATATTCAGTCATTTCACAACAGATATATTGAGTATCAATTATTCCACATTTCTAGTTTCTCAGGCCAAAAACCTTAAAGTCAACCTTAACACTTCTTTCTCTCATATTCCACATCAAGTCCATCTTGAAATCCTGCTTGCTACCTTCAAAACATATTTAGAACCTGAATACCACTTACCACTTCTATGCTGCATCCCTGATCCAACTGCTCATCATCTCTCCTCTGGATTACGGCCACTGTCTTCTAGGTTTCTGTTTCTGCTTTTACCTCCCTTAAGTGTGTTCTCAATAGCAGTCAAAGTAATCCTATTCAAATGTGAGACCCTTCGCTCTTTTGCTTAAGTCCTCCAATGGCTTCTGATCTCACTTCAGTAAGTCTTTAGAATGACCCACAAGGTTTTAAAAGATCTGGATTCCTGTCACCTCTCTGATCTCATGACCTCTCCTTTTACTCTAAATGCCTTACGCTCTGCTTTTTCTCAAAAAATGATTAGGCACAATCTCCCTTCAGGTGATTTGCATCAGCTATTCCTTCTCTGTGAAATGATATTCCCCCAGGTATTCACTTGGTTTATTCCCTTACCTCTTTCAGGTCTTATTCAAAACTCGCCTTATCAATGAGGCTTTCCCTGGACATCTATGTAAAACTGTACCACACACCCCACTGCAACCCCACCCCTTACCTATCTATCCCTCTTCCCTCCCTTATTTTTCTCCACTCCCTCCCTCTCTCATACTGGAATGTAGGCTCCATGAGGGCAGGGATTTTTTTCTTCTTTTCTTGGTCACTACAGTAACACCAGGTCCTATAACAATGCCTGATACACAAAAAGTGCACAAGTATTACTGAATGAGTGAATAAACTAAGCACATTTCAGAAATACATTTGTAAGCAAATGTAGTTCCTCTCTCTGTGAAAGTTTATACTTTAGTGGAAGAAACAGACAGGAATCAAATAATCATACAAGTGTGTAATTACAATGCTTTGAAGAAAAAGCATAGAGGGCATTGAGAGAATATAACCAGAAGAGCTGACCTAATATGGAATTGGGAGGGTGGAGTATCACGGAAGGATTTCCTGAGGATGTAACATTTGAGCTGAGATCAGAAGAACGATGAAGTTAACTAGATCACTGGTCCCCAACCATTTTGGCACCAGGGACTGTTTTTGTGGAAGACAATTTTTCCATGGACCGGGGGAGGGAGAGGGGTGGCTTCAGGACGGTTCAATTGCATTACATTTATTGTGCACTTTATTTCTATTTTTATTACATTGTAATCTATAATGAAATAATCACACAACTCACCATAATGTAGAATCAGTGGGATCCCTGAGCTTGTTTTCCTGCAACTAGATCATCCCATCTGGGGGTGATGGGAGACAGTGGCAAATCATCAGCCATTAGATTCTCATAAGGAGCATGCAATCTCCATCCCTCACATGCACAGTTCACAAGAGGGTTTATGCTCGAGAATCTAATAACTGCTGCTGATCTGATAGGAGGTAGAGCTCAGGTGGTAATGTGAGTGATGGGGAGTTGCTGTAAATACAGATGAAGCTTTGCTCACTCACCCACCACTCACCTCCTGCTTTGTGGCTTGCTTCCTAACAGGCCATGGATCAGTACTGGCCCAGGGGTTGGGGACCCATAAACTAGATAAAGGATTAACAAAGTATTCCAAATAGAACACAGTCAACAGTCCTGAGGCAGGAGGAAGTGGGGTACAATCTAGGAACACAAAAGAGGGCACCATGCCTTTAGCACAAAGAAGCTGCTGGGTGAGGCTGGAAGGTGGAGAGGCGCTAGATGCTGCAGGGATGGCAAAACAGGTTGAAAAGCTTGGTTTGCCATATTTAAACAGAATATAACCTAAGAGGCTTAATACAATAGTACAGTATTAATAATATCTTTTTTAAAAATGGATGTTCACATTTTGGCAATCTCAAGGAGTAAGAATACGCTCCAATCCTGTGGTTAAAAAATAATAAATCAAAGATAATATCTGGCAGTCGGAAAAAAACACTGAGTAGCAGAAAATAGTATAAATATAAAAATGGCTATGAAGTTAAAAATGGAGATTATTCAAAACCCAATGAAACTGGCTGACTAATCATAGTTATGGGCTAAAAGCTCAGTGGGCAAGGTCAGAATGAAGGAAGAAAAAGGAGAAAAGTCAAATGCCAGAAAATAACAGATGTGGTGGCACGAATTAGAAGTGGGAATGGAAGAGCAAACACTGACAGGTAAGAAGACAAATGGAAGCTAAACTGCTCTGGGAAGTCAACAGTCTAATATCTGCTTAAAATTTGAACAACTTCTTTCTCCACCACCACCACCACCAAGAAGAGTAGCCACAAACAGTTTCATAGGTTAATTCTTTTGAACCCTGAATGAATAGATAATTATAGTATGTATATTTTTCCAAGCAGAGAAAGAAGTATCAGTACGCTTTTTGTGAAATCAACATAATACACACACAAAGATGAATCTCACATATACTGATGCAAAAATCTTAAAGATGTTATCAAATAAAATTCAGTAATACATTAGAAGACTAAGAGTGCACAGCTAAGTAAAGTTAGTGATAGGATATATATAAATAAAATTTATTACATCAATAGATTACAGTTGGAAATATGAATGTCTCAAAAAGGAGATGTAGTGGGAGGGAGGGAAGAATGGTGGAGGATACAACTAAACATAGAAAACCCAGTGAAATCAAGTTGTATCAGCTTCAACTAATGACAGTTTTTTCTTTGTTTTCCAATATTTACTGTGTTTCTAATTTTACTGGCAGATACTTTTAGAACACTGTTATATAATAGTGATGATATTGGATACCCTCCCTTATTACTAACCTTTATGGAAATACTTCTAGAGTTTCACTGTTAATCATGATGTCAGAGTGAAGCTCTCTCTCTCCTTCTTCCTCTCCTTTCACCTCTCCTCCACCATTTTTCCCTCCTTCCCCCTACATCGCCTTTTTAAAAACAATCATATGCTTTTCCAACTGTAATCTATTAATGTAATGAATTTTATTAATAGATATCCCATTTCTGTTCTTCCTTCTGCTCAACTCCTTACAATTTGGCTTTTGCCCTGCTTATTACCTCAGTCTGCTCCCTTTCCTGAAGGCCACCAATGACCTCTGATTGCTGCTTCTTAGTCCTTATTCTAGTTGACAGCTCAGCACCAATCAAAATGGGTTGATCATGCCTTCAAATACACTCTCCCTAGGTGACGTCAACTCCACTCAGTAACGTGTTCTGCCCATCTTTCATGAAGCTTTCTTAGACTCTTCACTCAAGTTTTTGAAAATCCTGAGGTTCTGCAGGGTACTGTCCATTTTCTTTCAATACATTCTCTCTAGGTGAGTCCCAAAATTTAATAGCTCTAGCCCAGAACTATCTCTGAGCTCTTGAGTTAAATTACAACTATCTAATTGACATCTATACTCAAATCTCTCACTTGGCTAATCAGTATCATTCTTCAGACCTCAGTCTGAAGGCAACTCGTTCAAGGAAATCTTCCTTAACTTCCTAGTCCAGTTTAAGTCTACTTATACATGTTCTCATATCATCTTGTGCTTCTCCTTTTGAAGCAGTCATCAATTTATTATTATCTCATTCATACTGTTGGGGCCAGCACATTAATCAAAATAAAGTCCCTGCTATTAAAAAGATTAAAGTTTTATATGAAAATGTTATGAAATACCTAGAAACAGACTTTCTGAAAGAATAAAAAATCAACAATATCAGGTACTCTGAAAACAAATCTTTTAAAATAAATCCATATTTCTGGAAAAAGGGAACTAAACTAGAGGGCTCCGATAGTATTTGTGATATCAGGGACTTTTTTTTTCTTAATTTTATAGAGGAATAATTTACATAAAGTATATTCATTTAGAGCATACAGTTTCATGACTTTTGACAGTCACTGACACCTATGAAATGCCCACAGGCAAGAAACTGTACATTTCTATCAACCCCAAAAGATTCTTTGTGACCCTTCACAGTTCCATTTTGACCCAGGCAACCATTGATCTTGCTTGCTATTGCTGTAGGTTAGTTTGCACGTGTCTAGCTTCTTTTAATCACCATATTATTTTGAAATAGGTACATGTAGTGCGTCAGTAGAATTAGTCATTTTTATTGCCAAGTATTCCATTGCACAGATATGTCAATTTTGTTTAACCATTCACTTCCTTTTTTTTTTTTCTTTCTGAGACTAAGTCTCACTCTGTCACCCAGGCTGGAGTGCAATGGCGCGATTTCGGCTCACTGCAACCTCCGCCTCCTGGGTTCAAGCCATTCTCCTGCCTCAGCCTCCTGAGTAGCTGGGATTACAGGCATCCGCCACCATGCCCGACTAATTTTTTGTAGTTTTAGTAGGGATGGGGTTTCACTATGTTGGCCAGGCTGGTCTCAAACTCCTGACCTTGTGATCCGCCCACCTCGGCCTCCAAAACCATTCACTTCTTAACGGACATTTATGTTCAGTTTTTGACTACTGTGAATAAAACTGCCAAAACGTTAGGATATAGGTTTCATTCCTCTGGAGTATCTCATTGTGGAGTGGCTGGGCTGTATGGTAAATGTACATTTAGCTTGTTAAGAAACTGCAAAAGAATTTTCTAAAGTGATTGTACCATTCATTTTACATTCCCATCACTACCATACGAGTATCAGATGCTCCACATTCTCAGCAACATTTGGTATGGTCAGTCTTTTTAACTTTAATTAAGTGGATATACAGTGATATATCACTGCCGTTTTAATTTGTATTTTCCAAATGACTAAAGATATTGAGTATCTTTTCACATGTTCATTGGCCATTAGTACTCTATTGTGAAGTTCAACTTTTTTCCCTTTTATAATTGGCTTTTTGCCCTTCTTATTTTTTAAGTTGTTAGAGTTCATTATGTTCTGGATAACAGTACATTGGAAGATGTATTTAGTGCAAATATTCTCTCCAAGACTGTTGTTTGTCTTCTAATTTTCTTAAGTGTCTTTTCAATTTATTTTAAATCTGTTTTTCTTTTTACGATTCATGATTCTTGTCTCCCATCTAAGAAATCATTGCCTATTCCAAGATGGGAAAGATTTTCTCCTATGTTTTCTTCTAGGAAATTCATAATTTTAGCTTTTGCGTCTAGGTGTATGCCTATTTTGAGTTAATTTATAATACGGTGTGAAGAGTTAAGGATCATTGTTTTGCAATGGATGTCCAATTCTTCCAGCACCACTTATTGAAAATACTTTCCTTTTCCCACTGAACTGCCTTTCTATCTTTGTTGAAAACCAGTTGACAACATGCATTTCTATTTCTGTACTTTCTTCTGTTCCAGCTATTTATATGCCTATTTTTAAGGCAGTGACACATTATCTTGATTACTATAGAATTAGAGTAAATTTTGAAATCACAGAATATAAATCCTTAAATTTTATTCTTTTTAAAATTGTTTTGATTTTGTAAGTCATTTGTATTTCCATATACAAATGCATTGTTCTCATAAAAGATGATAGCTCCATGTCCCTGAAGACCTTCCAGTGGGACAAGATGTAGAGGTGGAAGATAGTGATATTGATGATCCTGACTCTGTGTAGGCCTAATGTGCATGTTTGTGTTTTAGGTTTTTTTTTTTTTTTTTAGTTTCAAGTAAAAAAATAATTTCTAAGATAGAAGAAAGTTGTAGAATAAGGATATAAAGAAAAAAATTTTTTGTATATTCATACAATATGTGTTTTAAACTAAGTGTTATTAGAAGAGTCAAAAATAATAAAAGGTTTATAAAGTAAAAAAGTTACAGTAAGCTGAAGTTAATGTTAATTTACTTTTGAAGAAAAATTCTTTTTACAAACTTAGTGTAGCCTAAATACACAGTGTTTATAAAGTTTACAGTAGTGTACAGTAATGTTCTAGGCCTCCACATTCACACACCATTCACTCACTGACTCGCCCAGAGCAACTTCCAGTTCTACAAGCTCCATTCATGGTAAATACCCTGTAAAGGTGCCCTATAGAGATTTTTCAAATCATTTATACTGTATTTTTGCTGTACTTTTTCTAGATTTATATATGTTTAGGTAGACAAATACTTGCCATTGTGTTCCAACTGCCTACAGTCTTCAGTACAGTAACATTGAGTACAGGCTTACAGCCTAGGAGCAATAGGCTATACCATATAGCCCAGGTGTGTAATAGGTTATCCCATCCAGGTTTGTGTAAATACAATCTATGATGTTCACACGATGATACTGACTAAGAATGCATTTCTCAGAACATATCCCCATTATTAAAGTGATGCATGATTGCAAATGGATTCAAGTGTATCATTTTATTATTAGTTTTCTGTCTGTTCTGTGTTTTTGTTCCCCTCTTTCCCTTTCCCACTTTCTTTCAGATTAAATGTATATTTTAGGCTGTCTTTTTAATTTCTATATTGTCCTTTTAGCTATTTGTTTTTGGATTCTTTCCTTAATGGTTGTTCTGGAATTAAAATAAACAACTTTGGTAGCCTTACTACAAGATGCCCTCCTTGCCTTCATTCTCACCACTAAGAAATGTCTTGAGGGTAAAGAAAAAATCCAATATTCTTAAGAAATCATAAAGACTAAATCTAGCATGTAAATTAAAAACCCTTTCCTATGACCTCAGAAAAATCCAAGGTGATGCCTCAGAGAACCATTCAGTCAAACTATAGAGCCATTCAAACTATAGGGCCATATAGGGCCAAGAAGTTTAAGAATATTGTCTCAGTAGTTTTAGCAAAAGGCCAAAGTATAAAAGGGCTTATCTCAAAGAAATTTGTAGTGGTGGCTTTTCCCTAATGAAATGAGCCTCAGTAGGATTCATGTGAGACCCACAAAGTTTTTAAGAGCACTGTATTTACATAAACACAGTGAGCTTGGACTGAAATGGACAGAGGCAGTAAAAAAAAGGAGTGATATGCAACTTTTACAGAATGGAAGCAGGCAGAGAAGGACAATTGCAAACACCAGCTGTCTTTTATATATATATGTTTAAAAAAAAAAAAAAAAAAAAGGAATGACCAGAGAAGGGAAATAGGAGCACAGAGAGTAGTGCCAAGAGTCATGGGGAATCATTCCCAGGAGGGAGGATGACTGAGTCCTAATCAAGGAAAGTCCAATACTTGCTTGGCTCAATTTCAGAATTGCTATGTAACAATGACTCCAGTTTTTCCGCTTTCTGAACAGAAGTGTCACTAGTGATTATCCTATGCCTATCTCACCATAGTATATTGGGAATGTGAAGGGCAACTGTTTCTTTGGCTGAGGTCTTCAGATCAAGAAGACATGTACTCAAGGAGTTACATAAGCAACTACATCCAAGGAGCCTCATGTGCAATTGAACCTAGTTTAGATGAGGAAATACTGGACATTAAGCTAATGCTATAATAGAATCTCTGAAGTTGGAAAACTGATTTATCCTTGACTTTCCCTATTTGGCAACTGCTTTAATTCAGGATCTTATCAAAGACTGCAATAACCCACATACTAGTTGCATTAGTCCATTCTTGCACTACTATAAAGAACTACCCAAGACTGGGTAATTCATTAAAAAAAAAAAAAGAAGAGAGATTTACTTAGCTCATGGTTCTGGAAGCTATAGAGGGAACATGGCTGGGGAGGCCTCAGAAAACTTAAAATCATGGTGGAAGGCAAAGGGGAAGCGGGAACATCTTACATGGCCAGAGCAGGAAGAACAGAGAGAAGCAGGAGGTGCTACATACTTTTAAACCACCAAATCTCACGATAACTCACTCAATGTCATGAGAATAGCACCAAAGCGGAAACCTGCCCCCATGAGCCAATCACCTCCCACCAGGCCCAACCTCCAACATTAAGGATTACAATTTGACATGACATTTGCGTGGGGACACAGACCCAAACCTTCACTAGTGTTCCTGAAATAAAACTCTCTCCACTCCACTGTGTAAACTTATTTCCTAGCTTCTACTGGATTGTTAGAGGATTATGGCACCAATCCTAACCCCTACTGTAGCTTCCATCACAATGTGCTGTAAATGTCTGCTTACATATTTTTTTCCTCCACTTTTTATTGTTATATCTTCAAGACCTAGAACAGTGCCTATCACATAACAGATATTTATTTATTAAATGAATGACCAAATGCTCATGTCACATGTACTTCTAAATCATTTGAAACTGCTCACAATAGAAGATACATCTTCATTAGATCAATAAAAGTAAAAGAATCACTATGCAATAACCCAATTTGCTCATGAAAAAGTTAAATTTTTGGAAAATTCATTCATTCAAAATAAGTTATTTTCATTAATGCAAGACAATGAGGTGATAATATTTATTCATACCACTTTTCAAAATGTTTGCTTGGTTTTCTAAGTCAGATATTTCAATCTTGACATTTTCTTTCATCAAAAGCTCTCTTTTCTTTGTTATTTCATACTCATTATTAAAGTCTGTAATTTCCTTAATAAATTTGTCTTCCTCCTCTATCATTTGTTTCTTTATAGCCTCCTGAAAAACATAAATAAAAGATCAAATATAGGTGTTAGTTGCAATAATATTTTTCCTTAATTATTTAAAATATAATCATTTGGAATTATTAACAATGAAAGTATATAGTTATACTTCCTGGTATTATGGCAAAAATGTTTTTTTCTCGTAGTAATATTAATAAAAAACTGAAGCTATTATATAGTTAACAACTATCTTCAGATGAAAGATTTAATCTTAAAAGTTTTGGGAGAATTATTGAGGTAGATATTCTACCACTCATCATTATATCTGTTTATTTGTGTATTAAAATTCAGAATCATATTACATTTTATAATTATAATATAAAACTGGAGAGTAAAGTAATTAAATGGCCAAACCGAAAAACTAAAATTTACACTTAAAGGAATTACTGCTTTACAGGAAAACAAACAAACAAACAAGGATAGCCAAGAAAACCTTTTAAAATGTGGATGATGAAAGCAAAATTATATATTCACTTCAAAATCAGTTTTAAATAATAGTTTACATTTTATGAAGTACCAATGTGACAGAGAAATAAGAATTTCCAAAAACTGTGGACAATGCAAAAACCTAAACTCTTTGACAATGCTAGAATATAAACATTACCATATTTTTCTAAGCTATGTCAGAACCAAGGGTGTTGGTTCTGACTTCAGATATGTATTTTTAATATCTTTAAATGTATTTTCTTTAAAATGTCAATTAATCACAAGTCATATTTCTAAATTGGCCCTGTCATTCAAAACTATTGCTCAGGCTGTTGGCTCTGGGTTAACAGAAAAAGATTAACAATATCCATCCTTTTAGCCAGTAATATGCCTAAAGTGTGAAACTTTCTGCCTTTCAAAAGGATTTTATCCAAGGTCTCAATGCTTGAGCAATTCAAATCAGTTCCACTGTTTCTTTTGTGCTTATTACAACTGAAAATAATTGCTATATTACATCCCTACCCATACACTTCTTTCAAACTGTATTACTCTACCAATTGGTTTTAAATAGCACTTAATACTTTCCTGTATCTGAGCAGTACTACCTGCTAATATGCACATGGATAATTTTCTAAAAGTATGCTTAAGTATATTTGAATACTTTTTTACATAATTAGTTAAATAGATTTTTCTAGGTGGCTGGAAACTTACAAAAGTTTGAAGAAGCATATTCCTATGGTTTGTAATTTCACTGTACTGTTTTTCTAAGGCATTTTCATGAGCTTTAAAAAGCTGTAAGAGGAAGGATTTTTCAAAAAACTGTTGAACCTTCAAAGTACAAAAGCAGAAATCAGAATAAAACAATTAATTAGACATTTTAGAGTGCCTTAGGTAACAGAACAGATTTGTCTAGTATAAAATATATTCTGTATTAATCTTTAACATGCAAAATAAAATTAGCATCAAACATCTTATTTTATATACACTATCTTGTATTATTTTTTAAGTACTTTATAGTTACAATTTTATAATCTCTTCCCCCAATAAGACTATAGGCTCCTCAAGGGCAGAGAATGTGCTTTCTTTTTCCTCTCAATACCTAGAAGAATTCTTAGCTTAGGTACTAACGCTTTTTGAATACACACATTGAAATCTGCTTTAAGACTGTTTGTTTTTCAATAATAAGTTTCTATTTTCACAGTTTATAAGGAATATATGAATGAATAAATCATGTACATAATATAACTAATAAAATAATAAGATAAAATCTACAAAGCAGAGGCAAAAACCCAGTCCCATGGTTATAGTTATATCAAATAAAAAACGAGTCTGCTAAAGACCTTAAATGGGTTTTGAGAACTCATTTTTTATTTTAATACTTCATTTGGTTCTAAGTAGCAAAAGGTATAATAAACATTAATGTTAGACATGCAACTGTTATTTCATTTGGACCTTAAAAAATAACATCTCCTGAGAGATGAATATTGAAACGAAGTCAGGAAGCTTTAATATATGAAAGCTAAAAATGATGCTGGACTGGAAATACTGTAATTTTTCTACTATGTTCAGTATTAGCCCTCATAAGAAAGCATCGTTTCCAGTTTGGGGCTGTTCCCATCTCCATAGAGAAAAGAAAAAGGATATAAATTCAACTTAAATTGCAGAAAGCAAGATTTATGGTAGTTATAAGAACTTCCTCAAGGTGAGAGACAGGTTGTGAAATCTCTGTCCCAGAAGATATTGAATAGTAAAGAGCTTAGAAATAGTCTAGTCCAGAGGCAAAAGGGTTGGCTTAAGAGACAGTTTGAAATATTATGGCTAAAACGTCCTAGAAATATTGACATTAAAAAAGTAGCTGAAATTTTCAAAACCAGAAAATATGATCTTACACTTATATAAGATCGTAGCCCATCTGCCCATGTCTTCAGTACTTGGTACGTTTTCATCAACCCAATTTTAAGAAAGGCATCAATAGAGAAAGATTAGAGAGGTACAATTCACATAATCAAAGGAACTGAGATAATATTTTAAAGATTGGGGGAAGGAATAATAGGGTGGTTAGTATTTTTCTGTCTCAGAAGACAGAAATTAGAAAACATATGGCCAAATCTATAAAATCATATAGAAATTTATAACAAGGGAAACTAGAGTATGATCATGAGATCTACCACATTTATTCAGAATAAAAAATATTTCGTGACTATTTAATACTTATTATGTAAATGATAATAAAATGAGGTCGAGAGAAGTTAAACACCTTAACAAAGGCTATATAACTAATTAGAGGCAAATCCAGGACTAAAATCCAGGTCTTCTGCCTTTCTTTCTCCTAAATCATGATGTGAGCATGGAAATGTCAGAACTATTTCAAAGTAATGAAACGATAATTCTAGAGCTAAAAAGAGATGTGTGTGATGGTGAGTTGAAAATATATAAGGTCAATAAACATTTAAGGAAATTACCAAGTCCTAGATCCACCAGAGCTTACTGAGAATGGTGTTTGCAGTATATACCTAACTCTGAGTTACTGTTGTGGACGTTGCCCAGGAATGTCCACAAAAAATGCTTTAGAGACCAAATAATGCACTGGATAAATGTGGGTTTAATCTACTAAGGTATTTCAAGTATTATGCCCTTCAGGAATGCAATTCATGAATTCTAAGTCCACGTATACCACTCACCTGTTGTAAAAGATCTATGTCAAACCCAAAACTCAAAAATGAGGAAAATATTACTTATCAAACTAACGAATTTCTAAATGAGACTTAAGCAAATCTATTATTCAAATTCAGGAAAGCCTTATGTTAAAGACTCAGAAATTAAGGTGCTATCTTTCAGCTATCAATGATTAAGAGCTTAAATTACCACTAAGCCCACATCTTCTTTCTTAAAAGGGAGAATAACCAATATTAAGAAGAGCTAGGTGACATATTGGCACTTAACCAGAATATTTCATCATTACCTAAAAAATGAAATCTATATCCCAAAAACTAAAAAGCAGACAGCTGTTCTAAAGATTTATAAAAAGGGCATATCCATAATTTTCCTCTTCCCTAAAATTTTATGTAAATCATCCATTTTAAGTTCTCTGCTTCTTTGTTTTTATTTTTATTATTAGTTTATCTCCTCTTCATTCCCTTTCTGTCTTACTTTCTGTCTTTATCGTTTACTTCCATATTTGCCTCTTTTAATCCAGATCTAAAGAGTCCCAGAGAGTCAATAACTACAGAAAGATTACGGTACATTAATCTTCAAATTTACATAGGATCTATGGTTAAAAAATGTTAACACAAAAGTCTTGGTAAGTATGAGAAGTAGAATGACGGAGAAAGCGGCAGGAGTTTGGGAAAGTTAAAGTCAGGAAGGACAAGAATAGAGGCCCATAATATACTGCTTCACATTGTTAAGGACATCAATAGATCAAGGTTGCAGAAGCTAGATGAAGCCTATTATTATTAATATATTGCCTTCATATTTTAGTGGAACTAAGAAAACAAAAACTTTTGAATGTGCCCAGTTCCTCTTTGTTAAGTTACTAACTCTTCAGAAATAAAATAGCTTTTCACAGTCTCCTATTCGTAGAATGTTTCAGATGGTTCCTTTTGTTCTTATTGTTGTCCCAAGTGATTTCTTAAGTTATTTTTTATGTTCCTGCGTTTGAAAACTAAATCTACTGATATGTAAAATTTAAGTAAATATTCCAAATATAACCCTGAATGTATTGATAGGATCAAAAGATGAATAAATAATCATCAGAAAATCTTCTCACCTCTTTTTTGTTACAAAGGTAATGGGTGGACATCAGAGTTGGGAAGATAATACACAAAATGTTAGAGTATGACATAAAAATATTTCTAAATATATCGAGTCAGGTTTGAACTGAGGCAATATTTTATATCTATGTAGCTTGAACCATTTATTTTATAGTAAATAAAAACTTAAAAATCCATTGCTTCTGTGTCCTAAGTTACCCACTAAGATCCCAAAAGAATACAGACAATATGAAGAAAAGGGTGTGAAGTTCCTAATGGCACTGATAAAATTTTCTCTTTTTCATTTCTATCTGTCCTCCTACTAGAAATGAAAAAATATATTTGCACACAGCCTTAAAGTGATAGGCCAGACATAGTGGCTCACACCTGTAATCCCAGCACTTTGGGAGGCCGAGACGGGTGGATCACCTGGTCAGGAGTTTGAGACCAGCCTGGCCAACATGGTGAAATCCCCCTCTACTAAAAATACAAAAATCAGCCAGGTGCAGTGGGGGCACCCATAATCCCAGCTACTCAGGAGGCTGAGGCAGAATAATTTCTTGAATCCGGGAGGCAGAGGTTGCAGTGAGCCAAGATTGTGCCACTGCACTCCAGCCTGGGTGACGAGAGTGGAACTCTGTTTAAAAAAAAAAAAAAAAATCTAGACTCAAATAGCCAAGGTTTGTCAGAAAATACTGCTGTTTTGGAAAATTCTAATTTATAGTAGTGCCAACTCCCTGGTTAATTCTGCTTCTCTCAGCAATAAAGTCTGTTTTTCCTTTCCTTGTTTTATTCCTCTTGGGATATTTGATTTTTTAATGGAGCTTATAGTTTTCTCAGTGAGCTGACTTATCTGGTCAACTAGGTCAGTTTTCAGCAAAGCCATGATTTGTGACTTTTCACTACTCTTGCTGCCTGGGTGCCTTTAGGTATTTTTCTGCCAGAAGAACTTAAAAATTGAAAATGACTGAGGATTTAAAATTAATGTTAGGGTCTAAGCAAGCAAAGTACACAGGTCCTCTTTGTTGTGGTTGCTGTTGTTAAAAACAATCTCAGCCTTTAGGAACTGACATTTTGCTGATTAAATAATCTGCCCCATAGCATAATAGGCAACTTTACATTTTAAAAAAAACTAAGAGTTATGTAGAAAATTTCACATTCCTAAAACCATAACAATTGGGAAAAATATATCATTATTATGACTATATGATAAAAGACATTCTAAATACTAAGTTACATTAATGAATATTGTATTGATAGCAGATATTAAGGTTTTTGTAAAAAAGATCTATCTTTATACTTTCCCAAATCACAGAGGCAATGCTTAAAGAATAACTTACTATGACATAATAATCCTAATATAGTTAGCAAGGAAGGAAATAACCGCCTGACAATGGCTTATAAGGCTTTACATGATTTTCACCCCCTCACTCCCTCTCCAGCCATCTCTCCTGTCAGTCACCTCCTCACTTGCCCCATTCCAGCCACAGTGGCCTTATGATTATTACATATGTATCATATGTAATATATATAATATATACTACATACTATTATATATAATATAAAATATAATACATATATAATATATTTATACATATTAAATATCATATACAAATATATATTTTTGTTGTTGTTGAAATGGAGTCTTACTCTTGTCGCCCAGGCTGGAGTGCAGTGGCACGATCTTGGCTCACTGCAACCTCCACCTCGCGGATTCAAGCAATTCTCCTGCCTCAGCCTCCCAGGTAGCTGGGATTACAGGGGCACAACACCATGCCTGGCTAATTTTTGTATTTTTAGTAGAGACAGGGTTTCGCCACGTTGGCCAGGCTGGTCTCAAACTCCTGACCTCAGGTGATCCACCCCCTTGGCCTCTCAAAGTGCTGGGATTACAAATGTGAGCCACTGCTCCTGGCCCCATTATTATATATGAATCCAAGAAAATATACAGAGAAACTGTCAAGAAATAAAAAAAGGGTTTAGTAAAGAAGCTAGTAACAAAATAAATACCAAAATCTATTCTAGTTACCAACAACAAACAGAAAAAAGCATGGAAAATATCCCATTCATGACAGCAAAATCAAGACAAACAAAATATACAAATAAGAAATATCTGAGACCTGTATGAAAAACTTCTACTGAGGAACATAAACGAAAATCTGAATAAACAGAAAAAGATGTTATATTCTTAAGTGTGACTCAGAGTTATAAAGACATCAATTCTTCATGTTCAGTTCATCAACATCAATTCATCAATTCATGTTGTAATAAATTACAACATGAAATTAGTGCAATCTTAATGAAAACCCCAATGATTTTGGTTCTTTTTTAATTTGGCAAAATGATTTTCAAATTTATCTAGAAATATAAACCATGAAAAGAATCAGGAAAATTCTGAAAAAGAAATTACCCTTCCAGAGGGCCAAAGACATTTTGAAGCTAATATATTTAAGCCAATAATACACTGGTGCCAAAACAAATAGATTAATAGTATAGAATATATAAAACAGATACAAGTATAGATATACACATGCACATGCAAAATACTGTATCATAAAGACAGTGTTTCCAATCAATGGGGAACATGTGACATTAATCAGGTGACAACAGTCATTTTTCTTTAAAATATTTTAAAAAAGAAAACCACTATAAAAGTATTAGAGGAGGGGGAGGAGCCAAGATGGCCGAATAGGAACAGCTCCGGTCTACAGCTCCCAGCGCGAGCGACGCAGAAGACGGGTGATTTCTGCATTTCCATCTGAGGTACCGTGTTCATCTCACTAGGGAGTGCCAGAGAGTGGGCACAGGTCAGTGGGTGAGTGCACCGTGCGCCAGCCGAAGCAGGGGCGAGGCATTGCCTCACTCGGGAAGCGCAAGGGGTCAGGGAGTTCCCCTTCCAGGGGTGACAAACGGCACCTGGAAAATCGGGCCACTCCCACCCGAATACTGTGCTTTTCCGACGGGCTTAGGAAACGGTGCCCCAGGAGAATATAGCCCACACCTGGCTCAGAGGGTCCTACGCCCACGGAGTCTCGCTGATTGCTAGCACAGCAGTCTGAGATCAAACAGCAAGTCGGCAGCGAGGCTGGGGGAGAGGCGCCCGCCATTGCCCAGGCTCGCTTAGGTAAACAAAGCAGCCTGGAAGCTTGAACTGGGTGGAGCCCACCACAGCTCAAGGAGGCCTGCCTGCCTCTGTAGGCTCCACCTCTGGGGGCAGGGCACAGACAAACAAAAAGACAGCAGTAACCTCTGCAGACTTAAATGTCCCTGTCTGACAGCTTTGAGGAGAGCAGTGGTTCTCCCAGCACGCAGCTGGAGATCTGAGAACGGGCTGACTGCCTCCACAAGTGGGTCCCTGACCCCTGACCCCCGAGCAGCCTAACTGGGAGGCACCCCCCAGCAGGGGCAGACTGACACCTCACACGGCCGGCCAGGTACTCCAACAGACCTGCAGCTGAGGGTCCTGTCGGTTAGAAGGAAAACTAACAGAAAGGACACCCACACCAAAAACCCACCTGTACATCACCATCATCAAAGACCAAAAGTAGATAAAACCACAAAGATGGGGAAAAAACAGAGCAGAGCAGAAAAACTGGAAACTCTAAAAAGCAGAGTACCTCTCCTCCTCCAAAGGAACGCAGTTCCTCACCAGCAACGGAACAAAGCTGGACGGAGAATGACTTCGACGAGCTGAGAGAAGAAGGCTTCAGACGATCAAATTACTCCGAGCTACGGGAGGATATTCAAACCAAAGGCAAAGAACTTGAAAACTTTGAAAAAAATTTAGAAGAATGTATAACTAGAATAACCAATACAGAGAAGTGCTTAAAGGAGCTGATGGAGCTGAAAACCAAGGCTCGAGAACTACGTGAAGAATGCAGAAGCCTCAGGAGCCGATGCGATCAAATGGAAGAAAGGGTATCAGCCCTGGAAGACGAAATGAATGAAATGAAGCGAGAAGGGAAGTTTAGAGAAAAAAGAATAAAAAGAAACGAGCAAAGCCTCCAAGAAATGTGGGACTATGTGAAAAGACCAAATCTATGTCTGACTGGTGTACCTGAAAGTGACGGGGAGAATGGAAACAAGTTGGAAAACACTCTGCAGGATATTATCCAGGAGAACTTCCCCAATCTAGCAAGGCAGGCCAACATTCAGATTCAGGAAATACAGAGAACGCCACAAAGATACTCCTCGAGAAGAGCAACTCCAAGACACATAATTGTCAGATTCACCAAAGTTGAAATGTAGGAAAAAATGTTAAGGGCAGCCAGAGAGAAAGGTCGGGTTACCATCAAAGGGAAGCCCATCAGACTAACAGCAGATCTCTCGGCAGAAACCCTACAAGCCAGAAGAGAGTGGGGGCCAATATTCAACATTCTTAAAGAAAAGAATTTTCAACCCAGAATTTCATATCCTGCCAAACTAAGCTTCATAAGTGAAGGAGAAATAAAATACTTTACAGACAAGCAAATGCTGAGAGATTTTGTCACCACCAGGCCTTCCCTAAAAGAGCTCCTGAAGGAAGCGCTAAACATGGAAAGGAACAACCGGTATCAGCCACTGCAAAATCATACCGAAATGTAAAGACCATCGAGACTAGGAAGAGACTGCATCAACTAACGAGCAAAATAACCAGCTAACATCATAATGACAGGATCAGATTCACACATAACAATATTAACTTTAAATGTAAATGGACTAAATGCTCCAATTAAAAGACACAGACTGGCAAATTGGATAAAGACTCAAGACCCATCAGTGTGCTGTATTCAGGAAACCCATCTCACATGCAGAGACACACATAGGCTCAGAATAAAAGGATGGAGGAAGATCTACCAAGCAAATGGAAAACAAAAAAAGGCAGGGGTTGCAATCCTAGTCTCTGATAAAACAGACTTTAAACCAACAAAGATCAAAAGAGACAAAGAAGGCCATTACATAATGGCAAAGGGATTAATTCAACAAGAAGAGCTAACTATCCTAAATATATATGCACCCAATACAGGAGCACCCAGATTCATAAAGCAAGTCCTGAGTGACCTACAAAGAGACTTAGACTCCCACACATTAATAATGGGAGACTTTAACACCCCACCGTCAACATTAGACAAATCAACGAGACAGAAAGGCAACAAGGATACCCAGGAATTGAACTCAGCTCTGCACCAAGCGGACCTAATAGACATCTACAGAACTCTCCACCCCAAATCAACAGAATATACATTTTTTTCAGCACCACACCACACCTATTCCAAAATTGACCATATACTTGGAAGTAAAGCTCTCCTCAATAAATGTAAAAGAACAGAAATTATAACAAACTATCTCTCAGATCACAGTGCAATCAAGCTAGAACTCAGGATTAAGAATCTCACTCAAAACCGCTCAACTACGTGGAAACTGAACAACCTGCTCCTGAATGACTACTGGGTACATAACGAAATGAAGGCAGAAATAAAGATGTTCTTTGAAACCAACGAGAACCAAGACACAACATACCAGAATCTCTGGGATGCATTCAAAGCAGTGTGTAGAGGGAAATTTATAGCACTAAATGCCCACAAGAGAAAGCAGGAAAGATCCAAAATTGACACCCTAACATCACAATTAAAAGAACTAGAAAAGCAAGAGCAAACACATTCAAAAGCTAGCAGAAGGCAAGAAATAACTAAAATCAGAGCAGAACTGAAGGAAATAGAGACACAAAAAACCCTTCAAAAAATTAATGAATCCAGGAGCTGGTTTTTTGAAAGGATCAACAAAATTGATAGACCGCTAGCAAGATTAATAAAGAAAAAAAGAGAGAAGAATCAAATAGATGCAATAAAAAATGATAAAGGGGATATCACCACCGATCCCACAGAAATACAAACTACCATCAGAGAATACTACAAATACCTCTACGCAAATAAACTAGAAAATCTAGAAGAAATGGATAAATTCCTCAACACATACACCCTCCCAAGACTAAACCAGGAAGAAGTTGAATCTCTGAATAGACCAATAACAGGAGCTGAAATTGTGGCAATAATCAATAGCTTACCAACCAAAAAAAGTCCAGGACCAGATGGGTTCACAGCCGAATTCTACCAGAGGTA
Source organism: Pongo abelii (assembly GCF_028885655.2). NCBI lineage: Eukaryota > Metazoa > Chordata > Mammalia > Primates > Hominidae > Pongo > Pongo abelii. Next base: position 123,375,523 of record NC_071993.2, on the reverse strand, counting down.
CAAGGAGGAACTGGTACCATTCCTTCTGAAACTACTCCAATCAATAGAAAAAGAGGGAATCCTCCCTAACTCATTTTATGAGGCCAGCATCATCCTGATACCAAAGCCTGGCAGAGACACAACAAAAAAAGAGAATTTTAGACCAATATCCTTGATGAACATTGATGCAAAAATCCTCAATAAAATACTGGCAAACAGAATCCAGCAGCACATCAAAAAGCTTATCCACCATGATCAAGTGGGCTTCATCCCTGGGATGCAAGGCTGGTTCAATATACGCAAATCAATAAATGTAATCCAGCATATAAACAGAACCAAAGACAAAAACCACATGATTATCTCAATAGTTGCAGAAAAGGCCTTTGGCAAAATTCAACAACCCTTCATGCTAAAAACTCTCAATAAATTAGGTATTGATGGGACGTATCTCAAAATAATAAGAGCTATTTATGACAAACCCACAGCCAATATCATACTGAATGGGCAAAAACTGGAAGCATTCCCTTTAAAAACTGGTACAAGACAGGGATGCCCTCTCTCACCACTTCTATTCAACATAGTGTTGGAAGTTCTGGCCAGGGCAATTAGGCAGGAGAAGGAAATCAAGGGTATTCAAGTAGGAAAAGAGGAAGTCAAATTGTCCCTGTTTGCAGATGACATGATAGTATATCTAGAAAACCCCATTGTCTCAGCCCAAAATCTCCTTAAGCTGATAAGCAACTTCAGCAAAGTCTCAGGATACAAAATCAATGTACAAAAATCACAAGCATTCTTATACATCAATAACAGACAAACAGAGAGCCAAATCATGAGTGAACTCCCATTCACAATTGCTTCAAAGAGAATAAAATACCTAGGAATCCAACTTACAAGGGATGTGAAGGACCTCTTCAAGGAGAACTACAAACCACTGCTCAAGGAAATAAAAGAGGATACAAACAAATGGAAGAACATTCCATGCTCATGGGTAGGAAGAATCAATATCATGAAAATGGCCATCCTTCCCAAGGTAATTTACAGATTCAATGCCATCCCCATCAAGTTACCAATGACTTTCTTCACAGAATTGGAAAAAACTACTTTAAAGTTCATATGGAACCAAAAAAGAGCCCGCATCGCCAAGTCAATCCTAAGCCAAAAGAACAAAGCTGGAGGCATCACACTACCTGACTTCAAACTATACTACAAGGCTACAGTAACCAAAACAGCATGGTACCGGTACCAAAACAGAGATATAGATCAATGGAACAGAACAGAGCCGTCAGAAATAATGCCACATATCTACAACTATCTGATCTTTGACAACCCTGACAAAAACAAGAAATGGGGAAAGGATTCCCTATTTAATAAATGGTGCTGGGAAAACTGGCTAGCCATATGTAGAAAGCTGAAACTGGATCCCTTCCTTACACCTTATACAAAAATCAATTCAAGATGGATTAAAGACTTAAATGTTAGATCTAAAACCATAAAAACCCTAGAAGAAAACCTAGGCATTACCATTCAGGACATAGGCATGGGCAAGGACTTCATGTCTAAAACACCAAAAGCAATGGCAACAAAAGCCATAATTGACAAATGGGATCTAATTAAACTAAAGAGCTTCTGCACAGCAAAGGAAACTACCATCAGAGTGAACAGGCAACCTACAAAATGGGAGAAAATTTTTGCAACCTACTCATCTGACAAAGGGCTAATATCCAGAATCTACAATGAACTCCAACAAATTTACAAGAAAAAAACAAACAACCCCATCAAAAAGTGGGCGAAGGACATGAACAGACACTTATCAAAAGAAGACATTTATGCAGCCAAAAAACACATGAAAAAATGCTCACCATCACTGTCCATCAGAGAAATGCAAATCAAAACCACAATGAGATACCATCTCACACCAGTTAGAATGGCAATCATTAAAAAGTCAGGAAACAACAGGTGCTGGAGAGGATGTGGAGAAATAGGAACACTTTTACACTGTTGGGGGACTGTAAACTAGTTCAACCCTTGTGGAAGTCAGTGTGGCGATTCCTCAGGGATCTAGAACTAGAAATTCCATTTGACCCAGCCATCCCATTACTGGGTATATACCCAAAGGACTATAAATCATGCTGCTATAAAGACACATGCACACGTATGTTTATTGTGGCATTATTCACAATAGCAAAGACTTGGAACCAACCCAAATGTCCAACAATGATAGACTGGATTAAGAAAATGTGGCACATATACACCATGGAATACTATGCAGCCATAAAAAATGATGAGTTCATGTCCTTTGTAGGGACATGGATGAAATTGGAAATCATCATTCTCAGTAAACTATCCCAAGAACAAAAAAACCAAACACCGCATACTCTCACTCATAGGTGGGAATTGAACAATGAGAACACATGGTCACAGGAAGGGGAACAGCACACTTCGGGGACTGTTGCGGGGTGGGGGGAGGGGAGAGGGATAGCATTGGGAGATATACTTAATGCTAGATGACGAGTTGGTGGGTGCAGCGCACCAGCATGGCACATGTATACATATGTAACTTACCTGCACATTGCGCACATGTACCATAGAGCCTAAAGTATAATAATAATAATAATAATAATAATAATAATAAAAAGAAAAAAAAAGTATTAGAAAAAGATATTGTTTAAAATCTTGGAATGGGACAGGCTTTTCCAAGCATAGAATGGATTCAGAAACAAACTAAAACATTAAAAATTCGAGCAACACAAAACTCTAAACTTTTACGAGAAAATCATGTCATAAAAAGCCAAGATACAAATAAGAAAGTTTGCAACAAATGATAAAGAAAGAATATCTATAATAAAAAGCTAGATGCCAACCATAAAAGACTAGGATGGTATAGAAATAGGTAAATATACATATAAATTAAAAATACTAAGTTAAAAAATTCAAATTAAAACTAAAAAGATGCCGTTTTTATATTTGTAATACATATTAATTTCCAGTGTATGAGTAGTAAAACTGTGAGAATAAAACTGGAACAACTTTCCTGGAGGACAATTTAAAAATAATCAAAGCCTTAAAAATTACAGGCCCGTTGACACAGCAATTTGATTTCTAAGGCTTTACCTTAAAAAGCTAGGATAAGTGCACAAAGATGTATGCATACGGTTATCACTGCAATGATGATAGAAACAGTAATTTATTAATACAATAGTAAATACTTATCAATAGGAAATTAGTTAAATAAAATATAGTATAATTATTAATGGAATACTACACAGCAATTAAAATTGCTTTTTTACATATATATTTACTCAGATGTCTAGGTTACAGTAAATAGAAAAAAGCAAATTTTTTAAGAAAAATATAAATCCATTTAAACAATTTTGAAAGAAAACCTACGAAAATGTTAACTGTGTGGTGGAATTATAGGTGATCTTCACGCTGCTTTTTGCCAATTTCTATTTTTGGAATAATTTGCAATGAATAAACACTACTTTTATAAAGAGTTAAAACAATACAACTATTTTAATTTTGAAAAGTAATCTACTGCATGTTCGCCAAATATAATGGTAGAAGGCCTCAGAATTTCCCAGAAATAAAACCCACTTTTCCAGTAGGAACATAAGCGAGAAATCTTAGTAAAGATGAGGAGGAGTGGGAGCTCAGAACGAAAAGAACATTTTAGAGTAATAATCTGATCCATTTGCTCACTGTGGTGGTCCCATCTCTCCCTTTCCTTCCTCTATCTCTCTTGGGATGAATTTTTAACCAGAAGAAATTAGACTACATTTGAAACTGTGGAACTCATCTGAACAAAGGAAACTGAGGTATACAGCCTTTTAACTTATCTTGAAATATTAATTCAGGCAATAACAATCCATGAGACCATATATGCAACAAAGCCTACATGAGAAATTCTTCCTATCAGCATCAGATCACAGGCACAGCTGTAAGTCGCCAGTTGCCTTTGATCCTTTCCACTCACTTTTTCAGAACTCACCTCCTGTTCCAAAGTCCACAGTCAACTCTTTTCAAAATAACCCCTAAACTGCAAAATTATTCTTCCTCTTTTCATCAAATAAAACTCCTATTCCTCCAAAGCTGCTCATCTCAGCGAGACAGTAATCTGATTAGGGAAAGACGAGCAAAGCACAAATACTGACCGGTCAAGAACATGTTGTAATGACACGTTTTAATCTGAAAGACTCTTCCTGGGGAGCAACTTTAAAGTAAAATAACTTCTGTGTTATTTGACAACTCAGGTGGCAGTACCTTACCTTACCTATCACCACACATCTTAGTCAGGATACAAAACAAAGGGATGCTGAGGTAGTGTTTATTCATGCACCGCTTTTAATGGAAGAACTATAAAATGTCACACATTCTTTAAAACATACGTCTTCCTCAACAAATAAGAAAACTTGGCACATGTGCAAGAAATAATCATATCTCAGGCAAGTAAAGCTATACTACAAGAACACTAGAAATTGGGCTGGGGGTTACTCACATCAGCTTGTCAATCAGCTTTAGCTCTAAGAAAGTAGTTGATTCTTCCAGTATTCAAGAAAATGAGAACAGGACAAAAAACAATTTATATATTGTATTTATAGGCAAATTGCAGGTCTGAACAAATCTCACAGAATAACAACATGAACCCTATGAAAAATACTGTTAACAGAAGAGATAAAGAGAATTATCTAAAAGATTACAGTGAAGAGCACAGGATGAAAAAAAATTGTAATCAATTACTTACTGTTCTTAAGAGGATGCAAACAAACACATGTCCACTAGAAAACAAGAGCAAGGAAGGACATAGCAGAAAAAGACAAAAACAAAACAAGTTGAGATGTTTAAAAAGGCAGAAAATAAAAGTGTTAAAAAAGAGAAGACAACACATGATTTAAATTTGCAGAGAGCATTAAATAACTAAACCAATACTACAAAAGATAGAATTAGGGATGTAAAGTATACAAAGTTTTCCCAGACTTCTGAGGACTCAATTCAGAGAAAATAGAATAAAGATCTTCTAAATTGTAAGAAATGGGTGTACTGAAAACAAACTCTATGAAATAATAGCTGAGGTTAAAATGGAAGGCTCACCCTTGTTCCAGAAAAAAAATAATGGATATATCTGTACCAAATTTGGAATTATAGATTGTTTAAAATCATAAAAGCAATCAGGGAAGAAAACAAAACCTAACAGGTTACCTTAAAAAAGGATTTTTAAAAACCAGGTTGACTTCAATACTTCTGCATTAATAAATTTCAGAATATGATAGTGCTAGATCCACAAAATGTTGTAAAAAAAGGTTTGACTCAATAATTCTGTACAGACAAGTTTCCATGCAAGTGTGAAGACAACAGAAATTTCAGATATTAATAGATTAGAAGATCTATCATTCACAAATTCCTCCTACAAAATTACAAACAATTACACAGACTCATCAAAAAACAAATCAAAATAAGAACTCAAGAATGACAACGTGAGGCATTGAAGAATTTTATAGTGCAGAATTATGGTTAATATGGCAGTAAAAGCAAAAGTAGAAAGGACTTACTTTCTACTCCAAACACAGAGAAATGCTAGATAAAATCCAACTACGGTTAAAATATTTATCATTTACATAGCTATGCCAAAAGGAGGAGAGGGAAATCTTCATGCAAGAAACAAAGAGACAGCTCAGGGTAAGAATGGTGTGCTAAAATTCAAACCCACAGAAGCATCTTTCAGAAAGGATACAGGCATTAGGCATTAGGCTTTAAATGCCCACATAAGAACAAAAATCACAGGCAAAGAGAGCCAGGGTTGGACTCATTGTACTGTCAGGAATTGAGAAATATCTATGCCAGTTATGAAAGATGGATAACAAAACTCCACCTGTTGTCCTAGAGATGCAGTGTATAAGTGAGCTATATCCCATTGAGCCATGAGTGGAAAAGGAGTCATATCCTGAGAATTTGAACCCTGAGCCTAATCTGCAGATGGGTGTAAGGTTCAAAATCTCTTATCCATACAGTGCAGAAATCCAGAGCTCAGAATTTAACATAAAAACTGGTCCTTAACAGGGGAAACCTGTGAGGCCCTGGCAGCAGGGGTGAAACTGCTTCTTAGGGACATCTTTTCTATCAAAGGAATATGTCAAACAGCCAGGAAAGATAAGTTCTTCTAAAGATAAGTTCAATAAAATAAAATCAATAAAAAATCTCAATAAGAAAATCTACCACCATGTAAGAAAGGCATCAAGTCAAACAAGTAGAATTCAAGGCAGAGGAAAATAGAAAACAGAATTCTATGAGAAAAATTTTAATTTATTCATTCACTAAATGTCTGTTTAATACCTACTATTATTCAGGCACTGTTCTAGATGCTGGGAATAACAGCAATGAACAAAATAGATTAGTTTCTATCCTTTGTGGACCTTACATTCCACTGGAGGGAGACAAATAATAAACAGATCGATATAAAATATGCCAAGAGGTGGTACATATCACACAGCATAGAGATAGGGAGAGATGGTAATGCTATTTTATATGGAGGTTGGGGAGGGGCCTCTACAGAGAGGGGTCCTCAAATTTTTGGGTCTTTTGACCTCTTCATAGTCTAAAAAGTTATTGAGAATTTATTTTTGTTTTATTGTTTTCAAGAATTATATCTAGAAATATTTTCTGTATCAAAATTAAAACTGAAAAATTTTTAAACATTAATTTAATAACAATAATCCTATTGCATTTTAAATACATTTGTATCTAAAAATGAATTTCCAAAACAAAAACAAATTAGAAAAAGGAGTTGCATTTAGATTTTTTACAAATCTTATTAACATCTGGCTTAATGGAAGACAGCTGAGACCAGGTTTGGTGGTTCATGCCTGTAATTTCAGAACTTTGAGAGACCGAAGTGGGAGGATCACTTGAGGCCCAGGAGTTCAAAACTAGCCTGGGCAAAATAGCAAGACCCTGTCTCTAGAAAACAATATATTTTTTAAATTAGCCAGGTAGGGTGGCAGAGGCCTGTAGTCCCAGCTACTCAGGAGGCTGAAGCAGAAGGATCACTTGAGGCCAGGAGTTTGAGGTTGCAGTGAACTGTTGTTGTGCCACTGAGCTCCAATCTGGGTGACAGAGTGAGACTCTGTCTCTTAAAAATAAATAAATAAAAACAAATAAAAAATTAAAAAAGAAGATAGCTGGACTCTCACATCTGCTTCTATTCAATCTTTTGTAATACATTTTTCAGTTGGAGAATACGGAGTGCACAGATATGTAGTTGGAAATGATTGTGCATATTCTTCTTTGATACTATATCAAAATTCACCATGTGGTAGCTCCTTAAAGGTTAGTTGCAATGTGGAATCTGAAACCATTTCAATGAACTTTTCATTCTATGTTATAATAAAATCCATTGGTCTACATTGCTCTTTGAGTCAACCTTTTATCTATGCACAGTTTTGTAACTTTATGCATTACTTACTGCTTCCCTGAATTATGCAGATCATGCAAATGTTGATATATTTCATAATATGCTTTCAAAAGTAACATTCTGAAACATCTTGAAACATACTGCTTCAAAAGTAACATTCATATTCATTAATATCACTAACGAACTCACCAGAAAAATCTTTAAGTACCAGGAAGCTGCCAAGCTTGTGGTGACAAGATAGATAGGAATCCTCCAAAATTCTAATTTTTGTTTGAAAGCTTGCATATTATCATTGGCAAAATAATAAGAACAATGTCAGATGTTTGCCTTGACATTTTAGGCTTACTTCATTTATTTTTCAGAAAATTTTGCCAAACACCCAAATCTAAATAACTACAACTTGACTGTCAATTATCTAAGTAAAAATGGTATTTCAGAAAAAGAATAGCTAGCTCATACTGCATCTCAAACAACTGCACACATGCTCTCCCTTGAGACAATCGTGGCACTTTGGAATATAAAAGTACTTTAGGTGTACTTCCCATGTGATCGTACACAATATTGAAAATGAATATACTCAATGATCAGTTTCAATAAAATTAATATTTTTGACACTTCAATCAAAGCATTAAGTAAAACTAGCGGTTTTTGTTTTCTTACTGAGAGTGCATGGCAGTGAAGAATACGATGACTGCTAGTACAGTTTGGTGCCACTGCCTTGATTTGTGTTAAGGTGCTAACAGTTTTACTCACCGCTGCTTTTGCACTGTCAGTGTGTGCATTAGCATAGAGAAAATGGCAAATGGTACCTTTGTATAGTATTATCATAAAAATAGCTTGACCTTACAAACTCCCTGAAAGTGTCTTGGGGACCCCTTTGAACTCAGAGATCACACTTTAAGAATAATGCTCTAAGGTGACAACTGAGCAGAGACTTAGGCTAACCAACCATCAAGATTTGCATGGGGCTGTCCTAGTGTTAGCACTAGAAGTCCCACATGATTCTACTGGGAGAGATCTAAATGAAGTGAGCATGTATGACACAGTAACAGCTAATGGAATCAGCATTTCAAGCAGAGGAAACAGAAAGTGCAAAGGCCCTGGGGTCAAAGAATGATTGGCATATCCAAGAAAAAAACAGCCCAGTACAAACGTTCACACCCCTATAAACCTGACTGTCCTCAGGAAGGTGAGCTACTGGACAATGTCTAATACAATACTCAAAGGACACTCAGTGACCTTTTTTGCCTGTTTCCAAGTTTTGGATACTTACTCATGACAAATGTGATAAGGCTTTCTTTATAGAATTTCATAGAGATAATGGAAACAAATTTTTTCTTTAAATGAGAACATCAAAAATTTTGAGTTTACAGTTAGGTTTATATAGTTGAAATTGCTTGATGTCAATCCTGTAATTCAGGAAGGAAGGTATTATATAATTTATTTGCCAAATATTCATAGTGTGATTTAGCAGTTGCTCAATGAATGTCTGTTGAATGAATAATTGCCAACTATAAAATTAAATTTTGGTAGGATCTACATTTTTTTGATTAAGTGTAAAGAAAGAAAAAAGCACTCCAATTACAAAACTCAATTTCAATACTATAAATGATAATAATCTGTGAATTTGTTCTTTCTCCAATCAGGTAATACAGTACTAAAGGATATGACTTTGCCTGCTGTTCTGGAGGTTTCCTAACTTTTACCAATTAAAAAAAAAGAACACATACATATTGATGTAAAGAAGTAAATGGGGCCACCTTAAGTTACTTTTTTATTTCAATACAATTTTCCTTTAAAAATTCATGAAATATTCTTTTATTATTGTTATGGTGTTTACACAAGTTAAAATTGGAAACAGAAAAATTAAACAAAATATTCACAAAATAGCCTCAGATTTTCCTCCATTTACTCCCTCTTGGGAATATGGCATTATACTGAGTTTTATGTAATATGTTTATAAAAATTAAATGTCAAAATTTTAATTATATGCCATTTTTAAAAACAGAAGAACCTCTTTTAGATGTTTAAAAGAAACTATCAATGTTCTGTCAGTCTTTAATTCTGGTTTGCCCTGTCATCAATACTATAAAACTTTTCCTTAACTATCAGAAGTTTTGGGTGTATTGGTAAGCATGAATGCAAATCCAGGGCATGTTCTCATTTTTCTGTTTTCATATTACCAAACCTAACCAGGCATAGAGTAGCTGTCCAATTCATCAAGTACTCATACTATATAACCTGAGACTTTTGCAACCATATATTTTAAAAGACTCATTGAGCCCTGCAAGGCAAATGCTATCATTCAAGTTCTAATTACATGCTATCCGGGTTTTACATAAAAGAAAAAAAATGAATACTGTACTTCCCAAATGCATTTATTGGCCAGAAGCAACATCCAAAATAAATGCCCCCCAAATTTTCTGAATGTATCACTGTACAATAGCTCAAGCACTGCTCTATTCAAATTATGTTCTATTAATAGTTTCTCCTTGTGCTGCTACTGTTTGATAAATGGGTCAATAAATGCCAAGTCAAATATTCAAGTAAATATATTTTCATTGTTATTGGCAGACATATAATTAACTCAGAATAAAAGAAACAAGAAATCAATTTAGGATTAGTTCTTCAGTTCTTCCCATTAGTCATTTGCATTATAATTGTGATTCCACTTTTAAAATCTTTATGCACATATACATACCATCTTTACTATAATATAAATCAAACTATTTCAATTATAAATTAGTATTGTATGAACTGTGACCCTCATATGTTAATTTTATTAGTAAGATACAAATGTATTATTACCCACATATATGAGCTGGTTAAAAAGCAATGCATGCTTATGAACCCATATTAATTAGTAATTTCAACACATGTTTCTAAAGAATGGTAGGCCTTTTCTGTCTTCTTTCTAGCAAAAACAACTGAATCAACATTTTTTAATGTGTTTGTATATATCAACGAATTACATTTCCATTTGCAGACAAAACAAAACTTTGCTAACAAAGAAAATATTACAGAGTAACATTAAAAAATATATTATATCAGGTTAATATCCTCACCAATCCAGGAAAAATGCATTTTGTACAAAAACTTGTATAAGCAACCTTTTAAAAATATTAACCTGAACAAGATACAAAACTTCAGATATATTATTATACATGAATGTCATGATGAAAAATGTTTAAAATGAGCTTAAGAAATCTGCTGTAATAAAATATGCTGTTATTACTCAATTGTTACTTTCATTATGGTAGTTTAATTGTTTCTGAATTATATATCGTGGATAAGTCATTTACCTCTCAGTTTCCTCACTCATAAAAAGGGGATAATGATGGGGTCTCATCACAAGATTCCTGTTAGGATTAAAGGAGTTAATACCGGAGAAGCATTTAGAACAGTGCCCCTGCATACAGTAAGTGCTCATATTTTGCCCATTACTTCTATTAGCTTCTAGATATCAATCCTGAAAGTGTCTTAATTCCTTTTGAAGAAAAAGAAAGTTGCATCATAACATTCTTAATGTTTTGCCCATACCACCAGCTTTCAGCATTGCTGGTAGCAGCTAGTTTACCTACTATTCACAGGCAAAACAGGAGGAAGGATCTCACTGAATAACAGTTACAAATTCTATTTTAAAAGACTCTCCCTATTATCTATCAAACTATTAGTACTCAATTCATTCAACACACTACTGTATACTATATACTGTTAGATAACAGGCAGTGAGAATAAAAGATGGATAAGGAAAAAAATTCCAGATACGCTGCTCACAAAATAATGGGGGATACAAACACAAATACAAGTATGTATCATTGTTTAATTTTAAAATTTTACCAAGATGTCTTTATTGTATAAATAATAAATATTGTATAAATAAAGAAGGCTTTATTGGTGATGTTTGAGCAACACCTGGAAAGAAAAGCTGAAATTTGCCAGATGGAGAAGTGTTCTCTGATTGTTTCATTCCCAAAGAAAACTGAAAATTCCTCAAAGTGATAAGTTAAAATAGTTATATTTGAAGCAAACAGACTTCATATTACACAGTGCTTGTTTAGTTCATCACTGGGTACTTAATAAATATTTTTGAATAACTCTCTGTCCCCACCCATAGCGAGGCCTTCATTGTGGCACACTTAAATAATATTCTTAGCTTCCTAATTGTCTATTCCCATCTTCCCAATCAGGGCTCAGAAAGATCCTCCTGAAACTACCTTTTTTTTTTTTTAAAGACAGGGTCTCACTATGTTGCCCAGGCTGGCATTAAACTGAACAACTGTCTTCTCACCTTAGCCTCCTGAGTAACTGGAACTACAAGCATGTGCCACAATACTAGGCTACCTAAACCCACTTTTACTGCTCCCTGATCAGGAACTTGCAACGGTTTTCTGCTATTCCCAGATATCAGCCCTCTGCTTTGACTAGATTCCTTTCCCAATATGCACTGCACATATCTGCCTCCTCCTTCTGTCTGGAACGCTTTCCTCCTACTACTTCCTTCTATTTGCCTCTTCAAAATTCTACCCATCCTTCAAGAAGCCATCAGACTCTCTTGCTTCTTTTTAAAATAACAGAACATTACAAACACTGCAGGAAAGAGAGAAACGCTAATGGAAAAGGTATACTTCGGACGCAAGGCATGTCTAAAAGGTGGTAGAGAATTTTAAAACTAAAGGCAGGGGCTTGTTTGAAATTTACATGCAATTGTTATATCAACATAGCACACAAATTATTTATCATTCAAAATGTATATACTGCAACTACTTATTAAATAAGCAGAATAATGATTCTTCAAATGACATTGTGCTCTTTTAAAACAAAACCTTAACCATCCCACAAAATGGACAATGAATTCTTCATTACCTTAGTTTATTTAGGGCAAATTCATATTGGAATTGAAGGTGTCACGGGATTCAGAACTTTAAACATCACCAGGCAACATGGAACTAAAACAGCCAGCACAGAGTAACGTGCTTCCTACTTGAAGGACAACTGGTTAAACAGTGAAATATCCCCCAAAAGTCAAGTTAAGGCAGGCTTTTTCAAGTGATAATTAGTATGCTTTACATTTCAATACCTTAGATTCCAGCTTGATTTTCTCTTCATTCAGCTCCTCCGTTGCTTTCTTAATTTTTTCACGACATCTGGTTATTTCCGACCTTACTGTAATAAAAATTAAATCTTTAAACACATCAATCTTTCTAAAGTCCCCATTTTGGTGGCGTTTGATAAGCCACCTTTCAGCTGTCTTTCCCTCAGCATGGCATGCAAGCTCCCCTAACGGCTCTGACCACTGCCTTCGGGATTTCCTTCTGCTCCAAGCACCCAGCACCAGAAGACAAAAGGCCCCATGCAAAGGACAGAAATACCCCGACCTTCTCGCATCAAACGGCGACTCTCCTCCGCCTGATGCTCGGTGAAGATGATGTGCTGAAACAGGGACTCCAAGCTCATCTCAGGGCCTGGCTCCTGCGATCCTTTTCTCGCCCTTAAATATTTTATAACCAACCCTGAGGATCCTGAAAAGCAGAATAAAGAAGATGGATTCTTCTAGAACTATTCCCAGATAGACCTGTCTCCAACTCTCTGTCGCCAGCCCAGCAAGAAGATGGGGCCCGAAGCCAGACGGAGTCTGAGGGGTCTGAGGGTCTAGAGACGCTGGCCGCTGCTGCCCCTTCCTGCCCTCAGCCTTTGTTTCCCGTTACAGTTTACAAACCGGGCTTTTCTCCCTCACGCCCTAAGAGGGCAGTTTCAAGGTCTGCCTTTTTCCCTGGCGGAACCCCTGACTCAGGCCTCCGTCGCTCCCTGGGTTTGTTTTTCGCTTTGGCGGCAAATAAAAATGGCTGCCAAGGCCTTGGCTTTTGAGGGCGTCTGGGCAGCAGTCATTTCTGTAGTCACACTTTCAATCCCAGTCCTCTCTCATTTTAGGGGTAACGTCCTCAAGGTGCTCTGTCTTTCAGCAAAATGGTACATGCCAACAAAACCCACGGCCAAAACCTTCCCTACGGCTAGAGCCAGTGCTTCACGTCGCGCCTTGCCTGTGAGAACTTAAATTACGGCGGCTCATTGGGACCACCCTGTGGTGGGCAGGTTTGCCCTGGGCATGTGAACCCCAAAGGTCCTAGGCCCAGTTGGAGTAGGGATGCCCGGTATCCAAGGCGCAAACACTGAATATTATAAAGTACAAAGTAACAGTGATTCTAAATATAAACTTTTACAAAGTCTTATCCTTTGACGATGGCAAAGACTGCTATAAATGTGCAATGTCTGACATTCCGCCTTAATCATTCCTTTGTAATCAGGGCATATCTTTTTTGTCTGCTTTAAAATTAATCATTGCCTTTTGTAATCAAGCTGCAGTAATATTAACACTTCAATATCTGCGCAATATGTGTCAGAGACCAAAGTGGTTGCTAATTAAAGCTTAAACATGAAAGGTACCCTTGGGACTTCTGCGTGGGATTTTTTAAATCAAAAATTAAAATATTTTTAGTTTTAGTAGGTTGAAATATTGACATTATAATAAACATTTGACTTTATTTCTGAATGTAAAATTGGCATTGGTTGAACTTTAAAAAGTAATTTGTTGTTAGAATGTATTTAAAATTAAGTAAAATAAGGTAAATGTTAATTCTGTCACATCACAATAGGCTTAATTAATATTTCATTAATGCTGCAGTCTAATCAGTTATACATTTTAACCTATTCCAAATTTCTGCCTTAATTTCATCAAGCCATTGATGCATAAAACTTAATTCTTTGAGTTTATTTTAAAAGAATAAATACTGAAAAGTATACAAAGCAGAAAAGCACTGCCCATAATCATGTCATTTAGAAGTACATATTAACATTTTACCAATTCCCTTCAAGGTAACCCTCCTCACTCTTCATTTTTCCTTTATAAACTTGAAATTATTGTGAATCGGTAATAATAATAATTTGTTATTATTTGCCAGGCACTATTTTGAACACTCTATATCCTTTTGAGATGATTTTTGCGATCACCTTCATAGCGTAGTTGAGGAAACTGAGGCACGGAACAATTAAGTATATTGCCATAGTTGCGTACCTCGTATAGGGTGGTGAGAACTGAAACCAAGAAATCTGGAATCAGAAGCCATGAATTTAATTTTGGATTCTGCTATTTTATCCTCTTATTACATCCCAGACATTTTACCATTTCATTAAAAACTCTTCATAAATATATTTTTATAACCTCATAATCCTCCACCATAGAGAGGCATGTGTAAAATTTAGATATACCAAAATAAGTTTTACTCTTATCTGTTCAAGGGTGAAAACAAAGCTGAAATTGTGGTTTGAACCATTTTCTTTGAGCACTTGTTTGGAGGCTTATAAACTGTACCATAGCAGCCATCAAAGGAAAGGGCTTCCAGAAGATAAATTATATTACTAATTAATATCACTCCCTTCAGAATTATTTCCCATGGACTTGCACAAGGAATGTCCTCACAAGGAGACTGGTTTTCAAAAGCATGCTGCTATTTAACGTTCCCATTTTATTAGTTACACTCAAATTCACATGTATTATTTAACATGCTCTTTCTGTGCTGAAACTTGGCAGAGTAAAATTTGGGCAGTCTTTGGGGAGTGCAGTTGCCTCACTTACACAGGAGTATGGCAGAAAGAGCTGCTGGAAATTCAAGAAAGGGGGTATGGGGAGAAATGGCTTCTTCATCTTCTGCGGTCATCTTCTTCACATACCAGAATATTTTGGTGCTTTTAAATCCAAAGTTACAATCTTCTCAGAGTTATCATAACTATACACGTTAGCAGGAATTTTAAATTTTATTTTGTTTTTTTGAAGCAAATATGATTTATATGAGCTCACAACTCAAAGTTTAAGTGTCCCATAATAATAAAAGTGACATATTAAGATAATTAAAAATACTGCTATTGTATATCTAGGTTTATTTATACATTTTCTGTAGTGTTAAGATAGTTTTTCTTATAGATATCCATGCTCATTACATCTTATAATGTTCAGGGCAAGAGCAGCATTACTTAAATTTATGCCAAATAAAAATGGTATACAATGTGGTAAAACTTGGGCATACAGTTTTCTGAAAATGTACCTTATAAGTCTAAAAAAACAGAGATGATTCATTCAACAACTGTTTAATGAGTTTCTGCTATTCATTCAACAGATATTATTGAGCATCTCCTATGTGCCATATTAGAGAAAAAACAACAAGATTTAATAAAGCAGAGCTACATAAAAAAGTATTTTTCTTCCCCTGGATATTTCTAACCTTACTGGAGAATTATTATATATTTTAGCATTTTGGCAGCCGTATAAACAACTGCTTTCAGATGTTTCAACAGATGTTCTTTAGAAGGAAGGCCAATTATTTGCATTATAATACACAGATATGATTCTCAGATCTAAACCTTCCATCTGTACATGTTTCATTGAATTGCATACCTATGGAATATAAAAGTTAAGATCACTCATTTTCTCTCACCCTCAGACTTTTGTTCATAATAACACTAGCACCTGGGTTATTGAGCCATTGATAATTGCTTTGCTAGAAGGCCTTATATAAGGCTATATTGCTTTTGTGATTTAAAATGTATTTCCTCTCCTTTCCTAGATTGATGACTTCCCTAAGTCCTAAACCAGGCTTGCAAATACCCACTAGCCCAGGGCATATATATTGCAATGGAAATAAGAAAAGTAATTCATTTATTTTATGTTTCATCTTAGGGCACCTGCCACAAAGAAAAAAAATTATGTGGGTTCAACCAAGTTTAACAACCATTTATTGAGGATCTACTAAGTGTAAAATTCTCTGCTGGGTACTATGGGGGATACAAAGTTGAAAAGATACAGACCCTACTCTCCTGGAGGTGATAGTCTACCAAATGGGACATAGTATGCACAAATAACTCCAAGGCATGCTGTGTTTAAGAGCTTCACCTTTGTGCTATGGGAATATAGGAGAGGGAGTGAGAAGAAGTCTGATGTGGGTGATCTAGGAAGACTATCAGTAGGATATAAAATATGAGCTGGGTTTTAAAGGAGGGTGGTACTTCAAGAAATATAAATAATGGAGAAAAATAGCAGAATGTTGGATGGGGTCAACAGTTGGATGATGTTTAACATGTTTATATATGTGTTGGAGGACTACATAATGTTTGTGATCGGGTAAGTGATGGGTCAGAGTTGTTTTATGCAGTCTATTCATGGCGGGAAGTTAGAAGCACTAAAAAGAAAGAGACTAACGGGTCGATGGGTGCAGCAAACCACCATGGCACGTATATACCTGTGTAACAAATCTGTACATTCTGCACATGTATCCCAGAACTTAAAGTATAATTTAAAAAATTTAAAAAAGAAAAGAGAGACTAATATGTAGCATGTGTTGAATAGCTCACTGGCAAAGTCCATTCAGGGTTCTATAACAAAATGCCATAAAGTAGATAGCTTAAAAACAATGGAAATGTATTACTCATAGTTCTGGGGGTCTACGAAGTCCAAGATCAAGGTGCCAGCGAATTCAGTGTCTGGTGAGGGCCCATTTCCTTGTCCATGGAAAGGGTCTTACTGTGTCTTCACATGGTGGGAGGAGCTAGCTAGCAATTTGCTGTCTCTTTTATAAGGACACCAATCCTAATCATGAGGTCCCTGCCCTCACAACCTAATCACTTTCCAAAAGCCTCACCCCCGAATACCATCACCTTAAGAGTTAGGATTTCAGCATATGAATTTGATGTGGGGGTGACACAAACATTCAGGCTATAGCCCTTGCTATGAGACAATAACCATCTGAGACTTTGACATGTATTAATTCTTTTAATTGACCCAACAACCATAAGAGATTAATGCTTTTATTATTTCAGAGACTGAGGCGACATAGCCAAGTAACTTGTCTAAGGTCACATATAGTAGCTAGGAAGCAGCAGAATCAGAACTTGAATCCTGATGGTCTCTTAAGGCAAAGGCCTTAACCACTTCCCTTTACTGCCTCTAAAAACTAGAGGCAGGAGAAAATAAGACTATTTAAGTAGCTGTGTTTTATTTTCAAAAAAAATGCTTATTACCAACAAATTAATATTTTTTCTAAAGAAATTTCAGACTGCTAGAATTTGGATTAGTAATGCAGTATATTTGTAATGAATTAAAATAAGATGTGATTTAAGGAAAAGTAATTGAAACTGGGTTATGTCTTGTTATAAATGCTTATTCCACCAACCATATATTTAATACATAAAGCTAAAAATGTAATTCATATGCAAAATATTATTTTTTTTCCTAATATTTATATTTGTTTCCTGAGGCTGCTATAACAAAGTACCACAACTGAGTGTTTTAGAACAGAAATTTATTCTCTCACAGCTCTGGAGACTAAAAGTCTAAAATCAAGGTGTCAGCTCAGTTGGTTCCCTGTGGGTGCTCTTGAGGAAAATCTATTCCTTGCCTCTCCCCAGCTTCCGGTGCTTGCTGGTCAACCCTAGCATTCTTTGGCTTATAGACAGTCACTCCTATCTCAGCGTCTGTTGTCATTTGGAATTCTCCCTGTGTGTCTCTGTCTCTCTCTTCTCCTCTCTTTTTTTTTGTGTTTTTTTGTTTTTTTTGAGACAGAGTCTTGCTCTATTGCCCAGGCTGGAGTGCAGTGGCATGATCTCAGCTCACTGCAAACTCCGCCTCCCAGGTTCACACCATTCTCTTGCCTCAGCCTCCTGAGTAGCTGGGACTACAGGCGCCCACCACCACGCCCGGCTAATTTTTTGCATTTTTAGTAGAGACGGGGTTTCACCGTGTTAGACAGGATGGTCTCAATCTCCTGACCTCGTGATCTGCCCGCCTCGGCCTTCCAAAGTGCTGGGATTACAGGCGTGAGCCACCACGCCTGGCCTCTTCTCCTCTCTTTATAAGGACCCCAGTCATATTGGATAAAGGGCCTACACTAATCCAGCATGACCTCATGTTAACTAATTATATCTGAAAATGACCCTATTTCCAAATACAGTCATGTTTGGATGTACTGGGACTGTTCAAGTTAGGACTTCAACATTTCTCTTAGGGAGACATAAGTCAATCAATAACCAACTTGAAAAGATAAGTTGCAGGAAATAGCTATGATTTAAAACAAAATTTTAAGCAAGACTGATTTATTTCTGTTATGGTCAAAGCATTTTTAGTGATTTAAGGGACTGTAGAAAACATCTTGCACAATTCTTCTCTTTTATAGGTGTTAACATAAGGCCAGGGAGGTTGATAAATTTCCCCAGTGCTGTACATGCAGTTTATATCAGAGCTGGGTCTAGAACCCCCACCTATATTTTTTCTGTTCCAGTGAAAGATATTTTTTGTTCACCAGTGGCTTTGAACCACTTCAATTAAAGTAACTACTCTTTAGTCTGTTTTCTATAGTGAATTTTCCTATAAGAGTTTGAAGAAATGGTATAATAACCAGGGTAAAGGGCTGGCCTGGAGCAATTCATCCTCTGCAGGGACCCTTCCCCATTAAGGAGATTAGAGAGATGATAATATTACTAGACAGACAGACAGATAGAGATATTGAGAAGCACACATGCATGCATACACATATACGTATACATACATAGATACATACAAACATGTATGATAAAATGATATATATAGATATAAATGCTTAAAAGCATCCATTTTATCTTCAATATTATGCTTCTACACACAAATGAAGGTAAATGGTCAATTCTTAATCACTGATTAAGAAACGCAATTTTTTTTTTGGTCATGAAGTACATTGCATGAAGAAATTCCATTCACTTTAGGAATCATTAAACATCAAAATATTTGGAAGAAAAATCTGCAGTGTACCTGGTGAACTTGGATTTTTACATTGTCAGAGCCCAGAGCCCAGCACGGGGGCCAGGAAAGCTATCTCAGGTACTCTAGCCAAGAGAGTAGATTGTCAGCCCCAGAAAACAAAAATAAAACAAAACTTGGAAAACAAAATTCTCTACCGTGTATAATTCATTTATTTATTCAATAAATATTTATTGGGTGTATACTATATGTACAGCAAGTAAGAATTTGGCATTACAAAGATGAATAAGACAAGGGGCTTAAAATCTAGTTGTTATCAAGTTGTAGTTTACATGACAATGAAGTGGTTTGAGATTATTATATAAGAATAATTAAAAGATAATTTTAAGACAGTTTGTTTTCTTACCGTTACTTATTCTAGTCATTAAATAAGTAACGACATTTAATCATTATTTGTCTACCTAATTAATACATGATTACTTACCCACTAAATTATTGACTCATAGTTGTTGAGTAGGTCTAAACTTAAACCAACAGTTAACATATTCTACTCTGTCTAATCGTGTATCACAATTTCTATGAATGAAGATTTCTATTAATTTAAGTGAATTAGTCATACCAACTATTTGGAAATTTGGGATAAATTGTGATATTTCTACTACTTTCTATGAATTATTTACAGTGACTGAAAAGTTTGAAAAAAATTTAATGTACATATACACATATGTGCATAGATAAAGTGAACCATAATTCTGTTTCTTAAAACACTTTGCGTCTCAAAAAAAAAACCACTTTGCTAAATTGCTCATTTATCAGGATAAAACTGCTTTATGCTGTCAATATTTGAAATGACTTTAGTGGCCTTAATACAATAGTATTGCGTTATAAAAACCAGACACTGCCATTATTTTCCCGCCGGGATGTCATAGACAGTTCAAAATGTTTTATCATAGTTTACATGGCTCATAAACCTTATCTTTTATTTGACATTGCAGGTGTGCTGTTAATAGAATGTAGAAAACCCCTTAAGAAGCTTAAAGGAAATAATTAATTAGCATTTAGATAAAAGAGTTCACTAAGAAACATTTTAAACAAAATAAGCTGATTATTTCATAGGTAATAGTAAGCAGTTCTGGAAAAGAATTAAATGGAATGAATATAAAGTGGAAGGAATTGAAATTATCTGAAGATGTATAAGGAAATATTGCAAAATTCTAGAATTACTGAATAAATGTATGTCATCATTTGAAATTTGACTGTCTTATAATTTTGTGCTTGTTATGTTTCATTATTTTGCTTACAAAATGTGTACATGCACAGGTTTCTTATACCATTAGACAATCTACCCTTTACCATTTCCTTTTTCAAGATGTTAACATAGAAAAAAAAAAGCAGGAAACGGGCTGAGATCCCACACTGTTTTGTACCATAGCCTCAAGTGAATAAATGCAAGGATTGTGCATGAAGGATCCAAACACTCATAAAAAAGATTAATGGTGTTATTCTTAGAAGAAATTAATAAAACCTAAGAGAACTCGTCAGAAAAATGTCCTAAAGATGATTTTATTTCAGTAATTGTTGTATTTTAAATGATTTGATTTTCTTTTGTGATGTCTTTCATCTTACTTACAGTTATTATTACTCATAAAATATGATATTTTGGTCCAGAAGGCTGTAACTGTAAATGAGACATAATATTCTCATCTAGGAGTAGATAAGGGGATTCAAATCTCCTGCTTCACCATGTAAGCTGATTACCACAGAAGTCAGAAAGCTAGTTTCTACTTCCTTTAAGTGCCAGCTGTGATGTTTAATGTAACCAACCAGACACTCTTTCTTTCTTTTTTTCAGTCTCAGCATCTGATTGGCAGCCTGTCTCAGTGGTTTATAAGATGGATTAGGAATTCCATGCTTTGACAGTTGTGTTAGGGCTTGAGGGTGAGTCTGTGAGGAGTGACCACAAACATCATTTAGTGTTCATTGAAGATCTCCTTGTGCCAGCTCCTGTGCCACAACAATGAACAAGATAAATGAGCTCTCAGGACGCAAAGAGCCTGCAGGGGCAACAGGAAACAAGACTTATTAGTTCATTCTCATGCTGCTAATAAAAATATAACTGAGACTGGGTAATTTATAAAGGAACGAGGTTTAAGTAACTCACAGTTCAGCATGACTAGAAAGGCCTCAGGAAACTTACAATCGTGGTGGAAGGGGAAGCAAACACATCCTTCTTCATATAGTGGCAGGGAGAAGAAGAATGAGTGACTAGCCTAGGGAGAAGCCCCTTATAAAACCATCAGATCTGCTGAGAACTCACTATCACGAGAATAACATGAGAGTAACCACCCCCATGATTCAATTATCTCTACCTGGTTCTTCCCATGACACATGGGGATTGTGGGAACTATAATTCAAGATGATATTTGGGTGGGGACACAGCCAAACCACATCATTCTGCCCCTGGCACCTCCCAAATCTCATGTCCTCACATTCATTAATTCACACTCATTAATTCAATACAAATGGAGTAAGTGTAGGTATAAATATAACAGCATAGAACGGAGACCTGCTGTGAATGATGTTAACAACACACTTATGCTTCACAGTCTCTCAGGCTGGAAGAACTTGGCATCTGCAGAGCAGAGAGGAAGCCAGTGGAATTGGGGCACAGATGGGGTTGTCAAAGGGGTCAGATCATGCAGGGCCTTGAAGCCAAAAGAAGGAGTTTGGATTTTATCCAAATGTGGTGGAGGGCCCTAAAAGGGTTGCTTCTTCTTAAGAATAAGAAGATGACAACTGTGCACTGCTCCCTTGGTGGAAGAATGGCTGCACATCTCAGTGGACTGGCTGGAGTGTGTCCACCTGGGTTCAGGGCTCATCCTTGGTGGAAGAGTGGGCTGCACATCACAGTGGACTGGCTGGAGTGTGTCCACCTGGGTCCAGGGCTCATTTGGCTGATAACTAGCTATGTGACCTAGAACAAGTCATTGACTCTTTCTCCCTTATTTTACTTGTTTTCAAATGGGGATAGGAGAGGTAGAGTAAAAGAAAGGGAGTAAATAGGAGAGAGGAAAGAAAAAAATAAAAACAATACTTACAGATGGAAATTTCAGATAGTAAATTAGAAAAAAAAACCCAAAACTAAAAATTTAGTAATAAAATCCTTTAAGCAAGGAGTCGTCTCACTTCAGTCTCTGGAAAAGCCACAGACAGGACACATAGAAAAGAATCTAGAAATGTATGAGGATCATTGCCTTCGGTTAAGAATCAATATCAGAGTCTTAGGGAAGAAAAATTCAAGATTTCTGCCAGAATTCTCTCTATATCTTTCAGATTTCATCATATGTAAGTGTGTACACAGTAGAAATTCACTGTACACCCATTCTACCTGTAAATATATTGAAATACTCCCACACAGATTGGCAAATAATTGCTTCCCAGTCCTCCAAGACCAACCCTTATCACTCTGGCTGTTCTACCTCCACCACCAGGCAGAACTACCCACAGTCTGGCATCTAACTGGCTAATGCCTGGCTTAACCAAAGGCCTCTGCTCAGTGTCAGTTTTGACTGCTCAGTGCTTAGGTCTATAGATGTATTAGTGTCTTAAGGCTGCTGTAACAAATCACCAACTTAAAATAATACAAATGTGTGATCTCACAGTTATGCAGGTCACAAGTCTGAAATAGGGCTTCATAAGCTAAAATCAAGCTGCTGCTAGTCTTTCTGGAGGCTCTGAGAGGCAATTCCTTTCCTTACCTTTTCCAGATTGTAAAAGCTGCCCACATCCCCTAGCTCCTGGCCTCTTCCTTCTTCTTTAAGCCAGCAATGTAGCATCCTCAAATCTCTCTGCTGCTCTGACACTCACACTTCCCCCTTAGAAAGACCCTAATGATCCCATTGGGCCCACCCAGATAATCCAGGATAATCTCGCCATCTCAAAATCCTCAATTTAATTACATCTTCAAAGTCCCTCTTGCCAAGTAAGGTGACATATTCACAGGTTCCAGGGATTAAGATGCAGATGTCTTTGGGGACCATTATTCTGTCTACCACAGTGGTTACATACTTTAAATATTGTATCTGAGTATATACAATAAACCACATAGAATTCTCATAAAAGTGTGTCACAGTCAAAAGGTGAAATATGAAAGGAAAGAATCTGAGTCATATAGAAAAAAACATTAAAAATAGGTCCATGTCTCATGAACTTTCTGGAACACTATAGACCTTTAATTCCCTCCTCTACTTTAGTAGTTACCAGTACCAAATGGATGAAATAGTTCAAAAGAGAAAAGAGTTGGGGCAAGACAGAAAAGAGGAAGAAAATGGAAGTATCACTTGTAAGTCCCAATCTTCTGTCAGTACTCCAGAGAAGAGGATAGAGGATATAGATCCTGGCAAGGACAAGAAGAGATTCCAGAATCTATCCAAATGATCCCAGGGAGGACAAGAAAACACTCCAGAAACTGATAGTGAGTTTGTATTAGGTAATCACTAAACCTTCCAGAGTCAATTGTCTCCTAATCTAGAATATTAAAGGAAAATAATGTGAAAAAAAATGATCAAAGGAATTAATGACAATTGGAATGTCCTCTGCAATTAAATGCCCATGGGATTGATTTGATGAAGTTTGGAGATAGCTAATCTAACATAGTTTATCAGCTCTTGGAGGGCAGTGAGTTCTCCGCTGAGACTCATCATATTTGATGGGTCTTTGTATATCAAACAGTGGTGTGTATGTAATGGGAGTAAATATCCTGAAATAAAATCCAGGAGCCACAATCAAATGATAGCTCCATGAGGCGGTCTTGGGCACACCACTGATTCCCAGCCCCTAGAACAGTATCAGGGAAATAGCAATTTCCCAATGACTCTGTGTCGAATGAATGAATAAAGGAAAATGAATGTATGCAAGGGTTGGCATGAACAATAGTTTTGAACATTTAAGTGTTCATTTTAATAACTAGAAAATGCTAGAAACCAATACTGAATTCAGTGTATTGGCATTTTGATATACTGTATCAAATCCTAAGTGATCCAAAGAATTTAAAAGCCTATATTCCTGTCTGTAAATAGGATTTCCAAGATTCAGCAAATAAAAATGTATAATTTCCAGTTGAATTTGAATGTCAGGTATACAATGAATAATTTTTTAGTGTAAGTTTGTCTCAAATACTGCATGGCAACCTATCTATAATGTCATATTGTATTGTATTTTAGATAAATTATAATTTTGTAAAGATACTAGCTTTGTAATGATGGCATTCTTAAGGATGATAAAAAAGGTGCTTTCACTAGCTTGTGTTCAAGGTGGGGGTATGAGAAGGTGGAGACCTGCTGTGTTGTATTGTGCTGTTTTAAAAGCATGCTTTTCTGTGAGCCAGGGCCCATGGAGTAGGAACTGAAATTTAGCTTCTCATAAATTCTGCAGAGCTACCAGGGAACAGTAATCAGCAAGGATAAAATCTGAAGGGAAGGTCAGTGAGGCAGGTAAGAGCTGCTGCATCCGTATTACCTAAAACACACAACTCCACGAAACAGGACTGGAAAAGCGAGCAATGGTGGAAGGCAAGAATCATCCCATGAGAGTAGTGTTAGATTGCCTGTAGGAAAAAAACAAAAAAAAACCTTGTCAGCCCCAACAGCTACTTTAATTGTATGTGCATGTTGTGCTAGCTCAGTCCGTAAAATGAGTTGAGCATGTTCTATGTACTTTGTGGTCTCTCTTCATAATACCCTGTTGCTGTCAAAGTAATTCACTATTTTTCCTAGGAAAGGGATGGTGTTGCTGTGTTCATTTGTGCCTGATCCAAAGAACCAGTATTGTTGCCTTTTTCTTCTATTAGGCATTTACATGCTACCTGGTTGTTAGGCCTGAAAATACCAGATGGAGCTTGGAAACAGAGCAGACACTGTTGTCATAGAAACGAGATGCTATCCCAACTCTACGCAGCTGCCATCTTTTTTTTTCTTTTTTTCACCATGAGGAGTTCTGATAGGAGCAAATGCTGATAAAATATAGAGATTCCCAACCCCCAACCCACCGCCACTCATACATCCCACCGCCTTGAAATACAGGCACCATTAGTACATCCCTCAGCTTATTGAGAGCCTAAAACTATAGTAAAATGATTTGATTTCCAGGTCTTTTAGTCAGAGTGTAACGGGTAAGCCCATGCTTTGACAGCATCTTCTTCCCTTAAACTGCAATGATGTATTTGTCCTGTGCCAAGATGAGACAATATTCTTTGTAGCCAGGGAAGCCTCAGCTTTGGCATTGCTGGAAATGCAATCTAAGTGTTTGCAATCACTGTGCAACGTCAGTACTCAGCAGGAGAGAGGGGAATGGCCTCTTCTGATTCTCCGAATTCCCCACAGTGGCTAGCAGAATGCTGATCACACAGGAGGGGTATGATGAATTCTGTGGCTTGATGTTCAAACTTGAGGGATGCAGTTATTGGCCATGGTCCCACACTGCTTCCTTGCCTCTTCTGGTAGCTGTGGCATTCCCAAGGGAGTGTAACCCTGGGAGAAGTGCTCAACACAAATGGCAAGAGGGGCAGCAAAATTTCCAGCAGGCAAGGCTGCTTTTGTGTCCCTCCACAGTTGGGAACAGGTTAAATTCTAGGGCCTTAATGTTCTGGCTTGAAGAATTGTGTTTAGCAATAAAGGGATATTAAAATTGACATGGTTTTTGGCAATGGTTCTTGTCTTAGTTTCCTGTTGTTGCTGTCACAAACTGCTACACACTTAGGGGCTTAAAACAAGACACATGTATTCTCTTACAGTTCTAAAGGTCAGAAGTTCAAAATCAGTTTCACTGGGCTGACGTCAAGGTATTAGCAGGGCTGCTTCCTTCTGGAGGCTCTGGAAGAGAATCTTTTTCCTTGCATTTTCCCACTTTAAAGTCCACCTGTATCCATTGGCTTATGAGCTTTTCCTCCATCTTCAAAGTCAACTTCATAGCATCCTGCATCTATCATTACTTTGCCTTCTTCTTCCACAGTCAGATCTTTCTCTGCCTCCCTCTTGTACACTTTGATTACATTTAGGGCCCACCCAGATAATCCAGGATAACCTCTCCATCCCAAGATTCTTCATGTAATCACATCTGCAACCTCCTTTTTGCCATGTAAGGTATTTTGCCATTCACAGGTTCCAGGAATTAGAACACAGGTATCTTTGGAGACCATTGTTCAACCTACAACAGTTCCCAAACTTGGATGAACACCACTTGGAAAGCTTTTCAAAAATAGATTACCCAGCCCCGCACTAGATGCGTCCTATCAGAATTTCTTAGGAGGATGGGGGACCTGGGAATCTCTGTTTAAGACTCTCCCAGCAGATTCTGTTGAAAACCTTTGTTAAGAGCTTTTTCAGGCTCCTTCCCAAACAGGTGCAGTGATGATTTAGTGACACTGTGATTTTGTTCTGTGTATCATGTTCAGGGTCAGTGAATGTGTAGGGGAGGTTTTGAAAAGGCATTTATTTAGAAGCTTGGAAGGTCATACCGTCATCCTCTGAGGTTTACAGCACTCCCACAGAATAGCTTTGCCAAATGACTGTGTCAGGTGAACTGAGCCTAGCAACCCCCCTTCAATTTAATGGTAAGGATACCAAAATTGTTTGCTAATGCCTCCCTAGACCTTCAACCATATGAAATATGCATCTTGATAGCTGGGATCAGCTGGCATTTCTTTTCCTTATGGAGACTTTTCCATGTACTGCCTTGGACCATTCTTCTCCTTCGTAGATTGTTCCCCATCGCCCTCAGAGCCCTTGAAGTTGCCTATTTTGCTACTTCAAGAAAAATGGCCGTGGCAGAGGAAAAAACCCATACAGTATCTTTAGAAAAACTGTAAATATTTTATCATTTCTTACTAAACATACATTATTTACTCCATAATGTAAATATTTTATGGCCTGCAACTGGCAATTTTGGAATATTGGTATGTTTGGAGAATTGCGGTTCGGTTAAAAATCCTACGCTACACACCCAGCTCATATTTAAATTACACAACTCTTTAAAAAGCATTTAACTCTCAGAAATGGGGGAGTAATAAAATCTTATTTTTCAAAGAAGGCTTAAGGACCAAACTCAGACCTGAGACAGCACATTAGTGTGAAAAAGAAAGTTGGAGCTGCAGCAGCCTGGGACTTCCATCCTCTGTGGGCTGACAAGATACAGTTAACTACGTCTAAGTGTCTAATTTCATCGAGTGAGAAGAAGGGGCAAACATGCCCATAACCAGCTCATTAGAGAAGAGTTTTGCCACACACAAAAAGGCAGAAAAGCTTCCCCAGCTTTAGGAAAAGCACGTGGAGTTGTACATAGGACAAGAAAATTCTTTCATTAAATAAAATGGCTACATATCAGAACATTTAAACCAGGTTTTCAAATATAGACCTCAACTGTTCGGAGAATTTTTTTCTGTTTTAATTCCAGTGACTCTCTAATACAGAGGTAATAGAAGCTGCCATCATTCCAAATTGCAGCCCATTTTAGAGGTTGGCTGTAATCCAAGAGGTTGCATTATTCCAAATTGCCTGTCAAAAACTGTCAAAACACTGCCATTTTCGAAAAGTAGTCCTTTTAAATAATTTTCTCACTCTTTTCCCTGAAACTTTACTGGCATTGAGCTTTAATATCATAGCTTATAGGCATAGTAAGTGAAAGCCTTTCAAATGAGAAATGGCAAAGAAAAAAAATACCCATATTCTAGGCATACAACAACATACAAAATTCTAGGTGGAAAATTGAGTCAAATTTGCAGGTGCTTTCTGCCCCCAAAGCAATAGCCATTGCTAATCTACATGTGAAACAGTAACCAAAGAATAAAGAAAATATGAGTCCTAGCAGTATTACTGATTTTTCACATTTAGCATGTGGAAAGAATTCTATAGTTGCTAGATTCCATATTTTTTCTTCTTGTTGTTTCCTTCTATACCAAATTTCTGATGAAAAATGTTTTATCTCACAATTTACTGATGTCTATTTTCTTCATTTTATAAATGAAGAAATTGACACCTGGACAGCCGCCTGCCTGATTTCCCCAAGGCTTCATCGTGAATCTGAACCTAAATCCTTCACTCTTTTTCCCCAGCTTTATTGGCATATATTAGACAAATAAAATTGTATATATTTAAGGTGAACAACCTGATAATTGTGTTCACATTTGATAATGTGATGTGATTACCACAATCAAGCTTATTGACATATCCATCACTTTCCATAGGCACCTTTTGTATATGTGTGGTCTGAACACTTAAGATCTACCCTCAAAGCAAATGTTAAGTATGTAATACAGTGTTATTAACTATAGTCACTGTGCCGCACATTAGATCTCCCAAATTTATTCATCCTGCACAACTGAAATTTTGTACCCTTTGACTATCATCTTCCATTTCTGAAATGCCCAGCCAACTGGCAACTACCATTCTACTCTGTTTTTATGATTTTGACTTTTTTAGATTCCATATATAAGTAAGATCATGTGGTATTTGTTTTTCTACCTTTGGCTTATTTCACTTAACATAATGTCCATCAGATTCGTGCATATTGACACAAATGGTAAGATTTCCTCCTTTTTAAGACTGAATAATATTCCATTTGTGTATATTCTTTACCCATTCATCCATTGATGGACACTTAGGTTGTTTTCATGTCTTGAATATTGTGAATAATACTGCAAAGAACATATTGTAAATTGGTACAGACATTATGGAAAACAGCATGGATGGATCCTCAAAAAATTAAAAATAGGACTACCATATGATCCAGCAATCCCACTTCTGGGTATATATCCAAAGGAAATGAGATCAGTATCTTCCAGAGATACTTGCACTCCTTGTACTCTTTTTAATATGCATTCCAGCTCTCTTTTTGACTTGGAAATTCATCTCCTTTATCTTATCCTTTTTACATCAGACTTAACTCCAGAATTTTATGCTACCTGGATTAGAAACACCTCCCTCAAAAAGAGAAATTCCTGCCACCTACATTTTCTCAAATATAGACCTTGAATTTAAAACTTCAGTTCTACAAAGAATTTCAGCAACTACTCCACTTAAGACAATTTATCTTCCAAACAGTATAAGATAACAAAATATTATAAAGAGGCTGCTCTTATTTTGAGGCATTACAATTCAAACAACAAATTGGGAAATCAACAGGATCATTCAGTCCTACAATCACTGTGACAGTTGTATTTGTCAACAACTAGTTTTCAGAAGAAATAGAACTCAAAGAAAATGCGTATCTTCCAAATTTCAACAAAGAGATATGTAGAAATACTTTTTAAGACTATCAATAGTTTATTTATAAAGAAAAATTAATGCACAGGTGAAGCCTTTTCACAGAAAGACAGTGCTTTGAACAAATGTAGCATAAAGATGTTTCAAAATAGAACTGCAGCCTCTGAGGATACTAGTAATATATGTAATGGTGCTTGATGTCATTAGCAAGCAACTCAAACTCTTCGGCTACCATAACATACAAACCACAATCAGCACATTCTCCAGAGCAGTAGATCTGTCTGACCTGACTTCTGCTCTGCAATTAACAATTTTGTTTTAATTCATAAAAAAGAAATTCTTATCACCTCTAAATTGTGCAACTGGGTTCCCAAAAGATCACACTTAAGTCCAATTTCCACATTCCACGTTGTTCTATGTCTACAGCAATCTCTACATCTTGGAAAATGTTAAATCACTGACAAGCCATAATTAACTCGTTGTCAATGAAGACAACCCCACGATCTTCCAGTGAAGGATGTAAAATTCTAAGAAATCCCCTTCCCAAAGAGTATTTTATTGAATAACTGTGGTTCTTTACCATCCTGTTATGAAAAATGTACCAGGCTAAAATATCTGAACTTGAGAAAAATTACATAAAGAAAGATTTTCCTAGATGTGGCTTAAAGAACGCCTAATATTCCTCAAGATTTTCATATTTTCTTTAAAAACAAAAACAGTGATTCCATGTGAAAACAAGTTGGGAAACTGCATTCTTTAGTCCCCCTGGGGACTCACAATGCACATTGGTTTATTAAAGGTTCTGAGACATTCTGCAATAAAGAAACTTGGTTCATTTCATTTAATACCATCTTCCCAGATTTTTTTGGCCACAAAGCCCTTTATTTCATGAAGCATCCTTAACCATGTTTGGATCAATGATGTTCTGCAAAATACGATTTGTTGTTCAAACCCTGGTCTGGATTTCTGTTTAGGCTGCTACTGAGGCCTTGGTCACAGGCCATTTAGCTTCCCTCTGGCCAAAAGTTCCAAAATGTGGGATTCTGGTCTAGGCTAGCATTCTGCTAAACTGTTGGCCATCATAGGGACAGACCATGAGTGCATGTCACTGTTTTACAGATCAGGAAACTGAGGTTCTCATTTGCTCAAATGCAGATGTGACAGAACTGGCTCTAGACTCAAAAGCCCCCACTTTTTAATGGGCCTTTTCTGAACTGAGAGGCCTAAAAGTATACAGCATCTTTGTCCATTTAGAAAAATTACCTCAATTTCACGATTTTAAGGAAGATGAGAACTCAGTGTAATCATAGCCAAAGACTATTGTAATGTCATATGGAAAACTGACCTAAGAAACCAGTATTTAACTATGAATAGAAATCACGGGTTTTACCCATTGTGAATAGTCATCCTTACTTGATTTTGTAAAATTGAACATATCTTTTATGATTTTCCAGTCAAATATTTTTCCTCAAATTTCATTGTGAATACAAATCATAACATGACCCATTCTATTATTCCAACTTCATGCTGCTCTTTTTCTAAACTGTAAATTCCTTTATGCTTAATGTTCACTTGGAATGGTAGATAAATAGAAGGATCCATATTTTGCAACCATTCAGATGTTTCAGTAACTCATAGTCAACACATCCCTTTAGTATACATATCCAGTAAAGAGTGAATTTAAATGGCAGGTATGTGAACAAAGTCACAGGGAATTCTGCCCGCAGTGTGTACAGTCCTAAGTGCTTCCTTCCAAGTATTTATTTTAATTTTATATCTGTAATCATGCATACCTTATTCCTTGTACAGTAAGTGAGATAAATTATGAATATTTTGGAAGAATTTGCTATAAAAATAAGGTACAAGAAGGTTTATTTACTAGGCAGCTTACTGAAAATTGTCATGACTCCTGTTTCTACCTAAATTCATATGTTAGCTCATTTGTAATAAATAAATTCCAAGTCAAAAGCCCAATGGGCAAATATAATTTAAGGACATGCAGCACTGAATTATGTACTTCTTAAGTGCAACATAAAGGGAATGTTCATACTTATTTTTGAAATATAGACACCACCACTGTTAACCACACTACAGTTCAGCGGGAAGCTTAGACTTCCTTCTACTTATAAAGAGAATACAAAACTCAAGGCCAATGTCAAACATTAGCTAATTCTCAAACGTAATGCCCATAAGATGATGTGTTATATCTGAGGTATATTTTCAGATACCAGAAGTTCTGCCATGGGATAGGGAAAAGGTCTGTATCATGGCCTTTTGGACCAAGTGTTAACATCATATTAGGACTCCTTCCTTTTCTCTTAACAATCAAACTCTTGTGGTGCCAAATGGCCAAGGTTTTCAGGGAAGGGAGACCAATGCCTCCCCCGCTTTTATTCTCTGTAAATAACAGGAGGGTCAAAAGCACTGGCAGTGATTCCTTGGACCTTGGATGGTATCCAACATTGATCAATGTCATAATAACAGTCCCCAAATCATGTTAATATGAACACTTTGGTGAAGGAACAAAAAATGGTGAAGATGGGATCAATGGTATCCAATTACAATCTTGAGATAATGTCTGCTCTGTGGTTAGTACTAATGCTGGAACAATTTTTTGTACAGGCATATGTTGTTTTACTGCACTTTACTTTACTGGGTTTCCCGGATATTGTGCTTTTTACAAAATGAAGGTTTGTGGCAACCTTGCATTAAGGAATTCTACTGGTGTCATTTTTCCAACACGACAGGCTCACTTCATGCCTCTGTGTCATATTTTGGTAATTCTTGCAATATATCAAACTTTTAAATTATTATATCTGTTATGGTGATCTGTGACCAGCAATTTTTGGTGTTATTATTGTAATTGTTTGTGGGCACCATGACTAATGCCTATATAAAACAGTGAACTTAAGCTATCAATATTGTGTATGTTCCGACTGCTCCAACCACCAACTAGTCCCCTGTCTCTCTTCCTCTCCTCAGGCCTCCCTATTCCTTGAGACAATATAATATTAACATTAGGCCAATTAATAACCTTACAATGGCTTATAAATGTTCAAGTGAAAGGAAGAATCTCACATCTCCCACTTTAAATACACAGCTAGAAATGATTAAGATTTTTGAGAAAGGCATACCAAAAGTTAAGCCAAACGCCAGATCTCTTGCATCAAACAGTTAGCTAAGTTGTGAATGCAAAGGAAAAGTTCTTGAAGGAAGTTAAAAATGCTACTCCAGCGAACACTTGAATGATAAGAATGAAGAAAAAAAAACAAACCGAAAAAAGGCTTTTTTGCTGATGTAGAGAAAGCTTTAGTGGTCTCGATAGAAGATCAAACCAGCCACAACATTCTCTTAAGCCAAAGTCTAATCCAGGGCGAGGCCCTAACTCTCTCCAATTCTGTGAAGGCTAAGACAGGTGAGAAAGCTACAGGAGAATAGTTTGAAGGTAGCAGAGTTTGGTTCATGAAGTTTTAGGAAGAAGTCATCTCTGTAACATAAAAGTGCAAGGTGAAGTGCTGATGGAGAGGCTGCAGCAAGTTATCCAGAAGATCTAGCTAAGATAATTGATGAAAGTGGCTGCATTAATCAACTGATTTTCAATGTAGACAAAACAGCCTTATATGGGAAGCAGATGCCATCTAGAACTTACATAGCTATGGAGGAAAAGTCAATACCTGACTTCAAGACTTCAAAGGACAGGCTGATTCTTGTTAATGCAGCTGGCCACTTTAAGTTCAAGCCAATGCTTACTTACCATTCCAAAAATTCTAGGCCCCTTAAGAATTATGTTAAAGTTACTCTGCTTGTGCTCTTAAAGTGGAAAAACAAAGCCTAGATGATGGCATATCTGTTTATAATATGGTTTACTGAATATTTTAAGCCCAATGTTGAAATCTACTCCTCAGAAAAAAAAAATTCTTTTCCAAGTATTACTTCTCATTTTCAATGCACCTTATTACCCAAGAGCCTTGATGGAGATGTACAAGGAGATGAATGTTGTTTTCATGCCTGATAACAAAACATCTATTCTGTAGTCCACAGATCAAGGAGTAATTTTGACTCTCAAGTCTTAACTGCTCAAGAGATACATTTTATAAAGTTATAGCTGCCATAGAGAGTGATTCCTCTGATGGATCTGGGCAAAGTAAATTGAAAACCTTCTGGATTGGTTCCAAGTCTTTGCTATTATGAATAGTGCCACAATAAACATACATGTGCATGTGTCTTTATAGCAGCATGATTTATAATCCTTTGGGTATATATCCAGTAACGGGATCACTGGGTCAAATGGTATTTCTAGTTCTAGATGCCTGAGGAATCGCCACACTGACTTCCACAATGGTTGAACTAGTTTACAGTCCCACCAACAGTGTAAAAGTGTTCCTATTTCTCCACATCCTCTCCAGCACCTGTTGTTTCCTGACTTTTTAATGATTGCCATTCTAACTGGTGTGAGATTGTATCTCATTGTGGTTTTGATTTGCATTTCTCTGATGGCCAGTGATGATGAGCATTTTTTATGTGTCTGTTGGCTGCATAAATGTCTTCTTTTGAGAAGTGTCTGTTTATATCCTTTGCCCACTTTTTGATGGGGTTGTTAGATTTTTTTTTCTTGTAAATTTGTTTAAGTTCTTTGTAGATTCTAGATATTAGCCCTTTGTCAGATAAGTAGATTGCAAAAATTTTCTCCCATTCTGTAGGTTGCCTGTTCACTCTGATGGTAGTTTCTTTTGCTGTGCCGAGGCTCTTTAGTTTAATTAGATCCCATTTGTCTATTTTGGCTTTTGTTGCCATTGCTTTTGGTGTCCATGATAGACTGGATTAAGAAAATGTGGCACATATACACCACGGAATACTATGCAGCCTTAAAAAAGGATGAGTTCATGTCCTTTGTAGGGACATGGATGAAGCTGGAAACCATCATTCTGAGCAAACTATCGCAAGAACAGAAAACCAAACACCGCATGTTCTCACTCATAGGTGGGAATGGAACAATGAGAACACTTGGACACAGGGTGGGGAATATCACACACCGGGGCCTGTTATGGGGTTGGGGGAGGGGCAGGGATAGCATTAAGAGAAATACCTAATGTAAATGACGAGTTAATGGGTGCAGCACACCAACATGGCACATGTATGCATATGTAACAAACCTGCACATTGTGCACATGTACCCTGGAACTTAAAATATAATAATAATAATAAAAAGAAAAAGAAAACCTTCTGGGAAGGATTCACCATTCTAGATGCCACTGAGGACATTTGTGATTCATGGGAGAAGTCAAAATATCAACAGTAACAGGAGTTTAGAAGAAGTTGATTCCAACATTCGTGGATGACTTGGAGGGGTTCAAGACTTTAGTGGAGGGAGTTACTATGGATATTGTGGGAAAAGCAAAAGAAGTAGAATTAGAAGTGAAGCCTGAAGATGGGACTGAATTGCTGCAATCTTATGAGAAAACTTGAACAGATGAGGGTTGCTTCGTATGCATGAGTAAAGAAACTGGTTTCTTGAAATGAAGTCTACTCCTGGAAAAAATGCCATGAACATTGTTGAAATGGCAGCAAAAGATGTAGCAGAATATTCCATAAACTTAGTTGATCAAGCAGAGGCAGAGTTTGAGAGGATTGATTCCAATTTTGAAAAAAGTTCTACTGTAGGTAAAATGCTACCAAACAGTACAACACACTACAGAGAAATCTTTCCTGAAAGGAAGAGTCAATTGATGCAGCAAAGTTCATTGCTGTCATATTTTAAGAAATTGTCACAGCCACCCCAACCTTCAGCAGCTACCACCCTGATCATTCAGCAGCCATCAACGTTGGAGAAAGACCAATCAGGAAAAAGATTTTGACTCACTGAAGGCTCAGATAATTGTTAGCATTTTTTAGCAATAAAGTATTTTTAAATTAAGGTACTTACATGTTTTAGACATAACACTATTGCATGCTTAATAGACTACAGAATAGTATAAACATAACTTTTTTTTTTTTTTTCTTGAGACGGAGTCTCACTCTCTCACCCAGGCTGGAGTACAGTGGCGCAATCTCGGCTCACGGCAACCTCTGCCTCCCGGGTTCAAGCTATTATCCTGCCTCAGCCTCCCAAGTAGCTGGGACTATAGGCAAGCGCCACCATGCCTGGCTAATTTTTGTATTTTTAGTAGAGATGGGGTTTCACCATGTTGGCCAGGCTGGTCTTCAACTCCTGACCTCAGGTGATCCACCCGCTAAACATAACTTTTATATGCATTGGGAAACCAAAAAAATATTGATGTGACTTGCTTTATTGTGGTGGTCTGGAACAGAATCTGCAATATCTCAGACGTATGCGTGCATGCCATTGCTCTGCTGATTTTAAGATAAAATTGTGGGCCGGGAACTGTGTGAATCATTTTTGCATGATTATTCCTTTCAATCCTCAAAACAACCCTATGCTGTAGGCACTGTCATTATCCCCATTTTAAAACTGAGATTTAAAGAGGTGAAGCAACTGTCCAAAGTTAAACAGTTCATAAATCATAGGGCTGCAACTCAAACTGAGTTCCATTTGGTATCTCCGCATTTGCAATGTATTTTGTGGACTTTAAGCTGGAATTTCTCCCTCCGTCATGTTTCTACATGCCTTACTACCAATGTCTTGTTTCATATAAATTTATAGTCTCTTTCTTGCAAGACAAAAATTTAATGTTATTTAATGTTCAAATCTTATTGCATGCTAACAAGCTTCCCAGACATTTGGGGAGATAGGATAATGGAGAAGAGAGTATGGGGAACAATTCCTGGAGTCGCTCTTCATTTTGATTTTGATTTTGATGTGTGTGTGTGTGTGTGTGTGTGTACATTTTTTTTTTTTTTGAGACGCAGCCTCACTTTGTCGCCCAGGCTGGAATGCAGTGGCGCTGATCTCAGGTCACTGCAACCTCCACCTCCCGTATTCAAGCGATTTGCCTGCCTCAGCCTCCTGAGTGGCTGGGACTACAGGTGCATACCAACACACCTGGCTAATTTTTGCATTTTTAATAGAGATGGGGTTTCACCATGTTTGCCAGTCTGGTCTCGAACCCCTGACATCAGGTGACCCACCTGCCTTGGCCTCCAAAGTGCTGGGATTACAGGCATGAGCCACCACACCTGGCCCATGCTAGTATATTCTTGAAAAAATATTTGAATAAATACATCATCCTACTACAAGTATTTACTAAGCTTTTGCAAGGCAGAAAATGCATATATACATATGATCCTTGCTCAATGAACTTGCTGTCTCAAGTCAAACTCCCCCCAACATAAAAAAAGGAAAACGGAAGAATGAGTTGAGAGAGAGACAAAGACAGGAAAGATGAGAAAGCTTTTTGTTTTCCTTTCTCACAAAATCTAGTTTTCCCAGTTGAATTCAGGTGCTGTGGTTTTTCTCCATTCTGTCTAAAAAATAATTTTTCTGTCACTTAATACTGTGTGGTCTCTGGAATCAAGACTCTTTCTCTTACAAAAGTGCAGCAGTGGCCAAATTTCCACAGCCAGGAGAAAAGGAAAGATTGAGACAGTTTTCTCAATAATTGCTTCAATCCTCCCCCTGGTCTTGGAAACTTGGCCAGCAACTACTAAAAAGATGTGGGATTGATTTTCACCCCCCTTTTTGTTACTGTTTCCTCTGCCTGAAATGCTGTTCTCCTGCTTCTAAGTTTTCACACTCCCTCTCATTCTTCAGGTCATATGCCACCTCCTCTGGGAACTTCCACCGATGCCCCGCAATCCCACTGTCCTGATAGTGTTCATTCCCTCCACCCCTGGAAAAATGAATCACTCCTCTCTCTGCTCCTTTAACACTTTGTTAGACCATTCTTACAGCACTAATCACATTGTGTTGTAGTTAGCAATTTGCTTTTCTGTGATCCCCTACATCTGTGAATTTCTTGAAGGCAAGGAAGTTTTTTTTTTTTTTTTTTTTTTTTTGAGATGGAGTCTCGCTCTGTCACCCAGGCTGGACTACAGTGGCGTGATCTTGGGTCACTGCAACCTCCACCTCCCAGGTTCAAGCGATTCTCCTGCCTCAGCCTCCTGAATACCTGGGATTACAGGCACACACCACCATGCCCGGCTAATTTTTGTATTTTTATTAGAGACGGGGTTTCACCATGTTGGCCAGGATGGTCTCGAACTCCCGATCTCGTGATCCACCCGCCTCAGCCTCCCAAAGTGTTAGGATTACAGGCATGAGCCACCGCGCCTGGTCGGGAATTTTTATTAAAAAATTCATGACTATGTCCCCATATTGCCTGGTACATAGAGATGTTCAGTGCATCTTTATTTGATGAGGTTTGTACCAGAATTGCCATATTCACTACCTTAGCCGGATTCCAAGGTAAGAGAATTTTCCCCATGCTGAAGCCTCCTCTCTTGCCCTGCCATAACCACTGACTTCACTACCCCAAAGCTGGGTGCCCTGTCCACATGTTGAAGCCTAGGTACACACGCAAGTTTGAGCAACATATTACCAGTGAGGTTGGATCTAATGCCACAGCATGAGGAAGAAACAAGCCTTCTTTTCCTCATTTAGCTCCTAGCGAGGGTTTCCAGATTCGACTCATTTCAACTGATTTTATGGCTCTCAGCTAGGCCAGAAAACTAGACTCAGGGAAAATCACATAAAACAGCAAGTCCTGATTCTTCCCAATGTTTTCAGTAGTTGAGGTGGAGTTTGTTTCTTGTTTGTGTAAGGTAGAACACTTCCTTTTGAGCATTGCTCCCCTTACCCTAATTGTGTGTGTAATTGGTGAGGCTATCAAAGTAGACTCTACTTCCCATGGAGATGAGCATGTCCTAGGCCTACTAGAATATTCCACCTTGCCAGGCATAGTGATCGGCCAGAGTTAGGGGTACCCGATCAGGGTCAATGGGTGTAATGCCTTGAAATTTGATATAAATTGGGAGGGGCATGGGAAAGAGACAGACAGACAGACAGAGACAGTTGCCTAGTGAAATCATAAGTGCGGGACCACGCAAGCCTATGAGCCAGGCCAAGGAGGGGATGGAGTTGGGAGCAAGTGTGTTGGGAGGAAGAAGGGGATAGGAAGATAGTACCTGTTACTGGGAGACAGAGTCCAAAGGAGTGTTCTGGACTCCAGTGTATAGATCAACATAAAGTCAGTTGTAAAGATTGTTTTAAACCAGTTAACCCTTGCTGGAAATGCCTGAAGACAAAACTTTCCTCCAGATCTGCACTAGCTCTCAGCAGCCCTACCTGTTAAGTGTTCTCCACTGGCTACAGCCAGTTTGGGAACGAATCCATTACAGAGGAAGCACAGCTGAGAGTTGGGAAGAAACAGACACATTCCTGAGGACATCATCTGAACCCCTAGATCCAGCCTAATTTGCTCTTTCTGATAAGCTGCTACAATAAATTTTCTTTTTAGCCTGAGCTGGTTTGAGTTTGGTTTCTGTCGCTGGCAACTAGAAAAGTTCTGACCAATGGATCTTTTCTAATACACAAATCTGCTTTTTATTTCCTGGTGTTGGAAGGAGCACTTCAAGTGCAACGATGCAGGATTGCTGACTTAATTTTGATGCTGTACTCAACTCTCACTTGTGGGAAGATGTTACCTAAGAACGATTTTGAAGGAGTGGGCAGGTTGAGAGAGCTCAGATTCACACTCTGTTAGAGAACAAGTCTCACCTATACATCAGAAGTTAGTCCCCGAGAAAAATTCTTGCCTGCAGAAATATAGTCTTGGTCCCTCAAGAGTGATTGCTCTGGCCTGCTAGGATTTCCATTAAGGGATGTCATTGACTATTGATTTTGCCCAAATGTGCACTTCTTCTAATGCAAAGTGAGTTTATATTCTGGCTGAACATCTTGGTACTTTTCAAACTACAACAAAGGTGCTTGGTTAAAAAAGGTTTGAAGTTAATGAGATTTCATTTAGTTTGCATTGTATTTTCTATAACCTAAAAAAACCCCACCCCCAAACCTTAATAATTTAAAGTGACCATTGACCAGTCAAATAGTCCCCATATTTTCAATTTTCCTGTAATAGATCATGTCTCTGTTGAAGTGGACTATTATAGCTGCCTGAAAAACTATTGTTTGATGTCTGTAAGCACAGTCAGCAATCAATAATTTGAAACTTGTACCATTTCTACCTTTAAGTCCTGGCACATCATTTTTTATTTCATTCAATCTGCTTACTGTTGAAGAAAAAGAATTTTGAACTATTGCCACAAAGCACATTTATGTGTGAAACAGAGTTCATTTATATGGCAGGAAGTATATCATTTTGACGTTTATTTGCAATATTAATTGTATATATTGATTTCATTTTTTCAGAAATTGTAAATTTATTATAAATACTACCACCGATGACCTTATTTTGGTGACACTATTCTTCTGCAGAACTTGAAAAGATTTGGCATCTTCACGGCTTTTTAAATTCAGAAAGACAACATATGCTGTAATATTAAATTAAAACTCCGTAATCGGTTGTTAGTTCAAGGACAAACTTCAGTAGGAAGTGCATTTTTTTTCAATGTTGCCTCTTAGCTGTTAGATGAAGAATGAATGACCTTTCATGATCAGCTCATATTTACTTGTCTCTCTAACTCATTTCTCGTGTTTGATCTTAGCCCAAATATAAATATAGTGTGGAAAGTTATCTTTAGCCATTTCTAAGTATCACCAGTGTTTTCAGTTGGTAATCGTAAGAGCAGCCTATGATTACTTTCAAAACCTTTCTCTGCCCTCATCAAATATACCGTCCTCTCCACAAACACACAGGGATAGTATTTTTTTTTTTTAAAAAAAACCTTCTTCCCTACAGGTTTGGGGTTTGAAATAACTGAGTACTCTGAGTAATGAACCCTTACAAAGGACAGCTGAGTTTAGCATGCCCAAGGGAAAAAGAAGGTCAAAGTGTTGCCATCCAAGAATCCTGGGAGCTTCTGCAAAGAAAGGAAGGAAGACCTTAGACTCTTCATAAGGGATGAGATGTTCTCAGGCTTTTCAAGAGGATACAGGATTTAGGCTGGGCAGGC
Organism: Pongo abelii; assembly: GCF_028885655.2. NCBI lineage: Eukaryota > Metazoa > Chordata > Mammalia > Primates > Hominidae > Pongo > Pongo abelii. The sequence goes on along the minus strand of NC_071993.2, from coordinate 123,335,076 downwards.
CAGCTTCTCTCTAATAATTGCTGCCTAAAAGTGAGGAACACCCTTCTGAAAAGATGACTACACTTCGGGAGAAAGGTAGTCTGGAGTCTGTTCTTTCACTGACTCAAAAGTACAGTTCAATTACTTTACTTTGCAGACATCATTTTTAAAAATCACATTGAGCAATTTAGTGTTCACATTTTTATTGAGGACCTAGTGTATGATGGTGTGATAGACATGTGAAAGGGGCATTTGAGTTGGATCTTGAAAGATGGGTAAAGACAGATGGAGAAAAGAACGTGAAGCAAAGGGAATAACATAGACAAAAGGTAAAAACACAGATAGATATACAGAAAGCATTGGAGTGAGTAGTCCAGTACATGTGGCATATCAGATACATGGAGTAGAGAAGTTGAAGGTAGGACTAGAAAAGCACGTCGGAGCCAAACAGAATTTGAACTTTCCTCTACAAACAACCAGAAGCCACCGAATGTTCTCTGGTAGGAGAGCCAGAATCCTAGTTCAAGTCTAGGAAGGTCATCCCCGCTATGAGGATAGGGGCCGACTGGAGGGAAAAGGCCAGGAGGAAGGGAGTGAGGGCAGGATTGGAGTGGGCAGGTGGAACGAAAAGAAAGGGAGCAATAAAAGAGGGGTGGCAGAAGTGAAACTGTCAGGCTCAGCAGCTGCCTGAGTGGGGGATGCAGGAGACACAAGAGGGCTGAGCCTGGGTAATAAGAGGATGGCCGGAGGCAATGAATTCGATTCTGGACACGATGACTTAAAGTTTCTGGTGTGATATTTACAAGAGTCTGGCAGACAGCTGGAAATTTAGACCTGGACCTTGGAAGAGAAGATGGAGAGAAGATAAAGATCTGGGAGTCAACGACGAGGAGGTGAGAGTTGAAGCCGTCAAAATGGATGAGATCATCAAGGAAAAACCATATGGAGGGAGGACAGAGGTTGAGCACACAGGAAGCTGAACCAGGACAGAAACAAGAAAATAAAAAAGAAGTACTTTGAAAGTCTAGAGAGTGCCAGAGAAATGCTATGTAATGATCAGGACTCGGAGAATAAAACACCAGGAGGTAGAGGGGCCAAGATTTGAGTCCAGGCTCTCTGGCTCCAAAGTCTTTAAACATTACACTATGCCATGCCTCTAAGAAAAAGCTCCATAAATGTCACTGCTATTAATGTTCGTATAAATAATACAGAAAAAGAGGACAGGCCTGGGAAAGGGAGGTGGGAGGACAGGGAATAGCTTTACCTACTTCTCAGTTTGAACTAAGGGCAGCCCAGAACCCAGCTGTTGGCCAGCTGTAATGTAACCTTTTTTGAGTCTCCGCCTCCTGTCAAATGTAAAGATTGGACCTGTCACTGGCTGGGTGCGGTGGCTCATGCCTGTAATCCCAGCACTTTAGGAGGCCAAGGTGGGCAGATCACCTGACGTCAGGAGTTTGAGACCAGCATGGCCAATATGGCTAAACCCCATCTCTACTAAAAATACAAAAATTAGGCCGGGCGCAGTGGCTCACGCCTGTAATCCCAGCACTTTGGGAGGCTGAGGCGGGCAGATCAGGAGGTCAGGAGATGGAGACCATCCTGGCTAACACGGTGAAACCCCGTCTCTACTAAAAATACAAAAAATTAGCCGGGCGTGGTGGCGGGCGCCTGTAGTCCCAGCTACTCGGGAGGCTGAGGCAGGAGAATGGCGTGAACCCGGGAGGCGGAGCTTGCAGTGAGCCAAGATAGAGCCACTGCACTCAGGCCTGGGCAAAAGAGCAAGACTCCGTCTCAAAAAAATAAATAAATAAAAAATAAAAATAAAAATACAAAAATTAGCTGGGCGTGGTCATGCGCCCCTGTAGTCCCAGCTACTCGGGAGGCTGAGGCAGGAGAATCACTTGAACCCCTGAGGCAGGGGTTGCAGTGAGCCGAGATCACACCACTGCACTCCAGCCTGGGTGACAGAGCAAGACTCTGTCTCAGAAAAAAAATGAATAAATAAATAAATAAAGATTGGATCTGTTGATAGCTGAGGTCTCTTTCAGCATAAGTTGAGGGATAATATTAGAACCTACCTCATAAGATTGAATAAAATAAAGTATACAAACTACTTAGCAAAGTATGTGGACACAGTACACACTCAATAGATAGTTAGCTGTTTTTACCATATAATGATGAATAATTATATAATACCTAAATGGGTAGATAGTTGAACTGTCTTATGTTTTTGGTAGTTAACAGTGTTTGTCCTATAGAAATAACAACCGCATAAGGTTCAACTTACAACTAATATGATAATTAGAATATTAGATTGAACCATATGAAACTGCCATTTGGGAGATCAAAAATGGTCAAGTGTTGGCAATTTCATGTGGTTCAAATTAATCAAAACAATATGTTCTTGGCAACATTGAATTAATCCAAAGGGCTGAGTAATTAACAATTGTTATATTGGGTAATCACTTCACATGGGCAATTGCTTGCTTCACAAATTAGAAGGCCCTCCCTAATTATGTGTCATACAATAATCTGCATAATATCATCGCACTCCATTCCACAAAAGTTATGAAGCTTCCCTATTGTGCCAGGTATGGAGAGATGAATCAGAGACCAGATGCCTGCCACAGCATGGACTTGCTTCAGAGCAGAGTGCTCTGGTGACTGAATCCGCACCTCAGCTTGTGTCCTTTTAGAAACAAGAAATCACTGGAAGTAGATTGCTGCACATGATCATTTTCTTATGTTGATAATTCCCAGGTTTTTTAAAAAATTCATTTTTTTAGCAGAGCCAGTGACATACCAGGAGTGATATATGAGGTAGCATCAGACAGTGGAAGGAAGTTGTTGCATTGCTGGCTTTAGTCCTGGTTCCATAAGATGCAGCCCAGAACAAGCTGAAATGAAGCCTTTGCACTTGATTTTGATTTTCCGACACACACTGTAAACCCATTCTGTCCAGACTTCTCGAGTCAGCCCCATAAGATGACAGGATTTAAAAATTTATATAGCATTATACTCACCAGAAACAATATGGTTTAAGTTACAGTACATCAGCCAAACTTCATTTTTGCAATTGGGGAGAATCAGAGGACTTTGCAAACTCTTTTCCCTGTCTTTCCAAGTCTTCTCTCTTGACTTCTTAGCCTCTCCCTTCACTTTGCTATTTCTGCTTCCCCTAGTTTACAAAGAATTTGGCTTCAACTGAAGTTTCTCTAAAAGTAAGTGTTCCAATTAAACGTAGGCCAAAAAACTGGGAATCACTGGGCCATTACGTGTCATACAATAATCTGCATAATATCATCGCACGCCCAGGAAGTCAGTTCCCAAGAATCTATAGAAATAAACAGATTCAAAATTTTTCTTGAATTCTTTCACATGAAAGCCAGCAAAGCAAGTAACTGGGACATGATTTAGTTCTCAGAAATGGTGGATGGGAGATAAACAGGTATATGTGAGCTTCAACATAAACAACTTTGGTTGCAAGAATTTTCTCCCCAAAATGAGCAAATATGAAATTATTTTCAAAAAGGTAATTAAAGAAGATGTTTCAAAGTCATTGAAAATAATAGTTTAAGGCTCATCTTTTGTTTTACTGACTGCTTTGTTTAAGTCACGCTCTTTCTCTGGAAGAGAAAGGAAAGAAAGAGCCTTTCAAATTTAAGTTAAAACTTCCTCCTTCCTTTTCCTCTGCATCCCTTGTCTTCTACCCTCTTCCTCTCTCCTTACCTACCCCTGAAGAAAGCACTGATTAGGTGTCAGTCTGAGTCACTGGGCTCGTCAACGCACAAACTACAAAAAATGTCTACTAGTCTTCTTGGATTCCATAGCCCACACCAAGCAGTCTCTTTATTCAGAGCAGCACAGGGTACTCAACTTCTCTCTGTCTAAAATTTAATCTGGTTTGCCCTTCTAGATTGAAGTATTCACACTTCTGAGAAGGGCTTTTTCTGAAGAATGAATGACAAGCTTCTCAAAGCTTTTTGAAACTCCTTTCCTTTGAAAATAAAGTAAATGTTTTATTTGCAGTATTTTGTTTTCATATTAAATCATAATTTTGCCACCTACTTGCTCTGACACAGAAGTGTGTTTATTTTAAGCAAATAGTAACTCATGTTTGCTTCTTTCCAAATTGCTCTTCTATGAATCATGTTCATTTATTTGTCCAATCATTGAATGTTGATTGGGTATCTGTTTTATTATGGAGTGTTCGGTACCTGATATACTGTGAGTTATTCAATGCTGGAGGTTACTCAGTGCTAATGCTGAGAGGTATTCAAAGATAAAGATTAAGAAATGGTTCCTACCTTCAAGAAACTTGTACTCTGATAAGGTAAAATAATAATTTTAATACAAAGTAGACTATGATATCAGCTACGTTAAGTGTTGTAAATATTCAGAAAAGTGTTCTCCTGAATTTCTTTGAGACCTCTGCAGTCTAAACCTTTTATCTTTGACTTGCACTTTAAAATTATGTATCATTAGATGTTCTTTTCATAATATCAGGCTTTTAAAAAGTAATTTAGTCATAAATGACTTCTTCTTTCTTCCCTCTCAAAGAACCACAGCTTTCTATCAATGTGTCAAGATAACTCTTACAGTTTTGATGAACTTTGGTAAATATGCAAGTCATCCTTAAACGTGGAAACCCAGAAATCAATGGTAGCAAAAAGATTTTCACAGTTGAAATAAAGAATGCCTTAAAAACTCAGCAATGATCACCAGTGATTAGTTCCATCACTTAGAGTGGAGGAAAAAAAAATTCTTATGTCATCAGTTCAGGAGCCTACAGATAAGTGTGTAAGTATTAGTTCTTTGATGTTCTCAGGGATCAGCACAGAGAAAAATTATTGACAAGTGATACATGTGGATTTTGCAAAACAATTAACAAAATTATATAGTACAACAATTCCTGTAAGTTTTCAACACCTAGCACACCACCTGGCTCACTGTAAGTAAATGGATAAATGGACACAAGTTATTTCTTATACCTAACAAGGTGCCTGACATATAGGAGACACTTAGCACGTAATTGTTAAGAGTAATTGATCAGTGACACTTGTTTTAGTTATTCAACTAACTTATGACACCGATTTGCAAACCTCAGTGCTGATGAATGTTCCTGTGGCAATTCCAATATCTCAGTATTTCAGGTAAAGTTCAAAATCTACATTTTCGGTTTCCAGGATCAGTGCTGTTACCTCCCCTAACTTGGGCAACTCCTACACATGCTTTGAGACTCAGTTTCAATGTCAATTTCTCAGAGAGACTTTCTCTGACCCTTAGATCATCATTTATCAAAGTCTGGCTCATGACCCACCTGTATAAGATTCACCTGGGTTATTAGTAAAAGTGCAGATTCCTCAGCAAAAGTAACTGACATCAGCGTGAACAGACAACCTACAGAATGGGAGAAAATATTTGCAATACATCAGTCTGACAAAGGTCTGATGGCCGGGCGTGGTGGCTCATGCCTGTAATCCCAGCACTTTGGGAGGCCGAGGCAGGTGGATCACAAGGTCAGGAGATTGAGACTATCCTGGCTAACACGGTGAAACCTCGTCTATCTAAAAATACAAAACATTAGCTGGGCATGGTGGCAGATGCCGGTAGTCCCAACTACTCGGGGGGCTGAGGCAGGAGAATGGCGTGAACCCGGGAGGCGGAGTTTGCAGTGAGCCAAGATCGCACCACTGCACTCCAGCCTGGGTGACAGAGCCAGATTCTGTCTCAAAAAAAAAAAAAAAAGTCTGATATCCAGAGTCTACAAGGAACTTAAACAAATTTACAAGAAAAAGAAACAAACAACCCCATTAAAAAGTGAGGAAAGGACATGAACAGGCACTTCTCAAAAGAAGACATTTATACACCCAACAAACTTATGAACAAAAACTCAACATCACTGATCATTAGCGAAATGTAAATAAAAACCACGATGAGATACCATCTCACACCTGTCAGAATGGCAATTATAAAAAGTCAAGCAACAACAGATGCTGGCGAGGCTGTGGAGAAATAGGAACACTTTTACACTGTTGGTGGGAATGTAAATTAGTTCAACCATTGTAGAAGACAGTGTGGTTCATTCCTCAAAGACCTAGAACCAGAAACACCATTTGACCCAGCAATTTCATTACTGGGTATATACCCAAAAGAATATAAATCATCCTACCATAAAGACACATGCATGCATATGTTCATTGCAACACTATTCACAATAGCAAAGACATAGAATGAACCCAAATGCCCATCAACGATAGACTGGATAAAGAAAATGTGGTACATATACACCATGAAATACTATGCATCCATAAAAAAGAATGAGATCATGCCCTTTACAAGGACATGGATGGAGCTGGAGGCCATTATCCTTAGCAAATTAACACAGGAACAGAAAACCAAATGCCGCATGTTCTCACTTATAAGTGGGAGCTAAATGATGAGAACATAAGGACACAAAGGGGGGAACAACACACACTGGGGCCTGAGGGGTGGGGTTGCAGGGGTAGGGAAAGCATCAAGATAAATAGCTAATGCACAGTAGGCTTAATACCTAAGTGATGGGTTGATAGGTGCCGCAAACCACCATGGCACACGTTTATCTATGCAACAAACATGCACATCCTGCACATGTAACCCAGAACTTAAAATAAAATTAAAGAAATTCCTAAAAAAGAAAAACAAAGTATAGATTCCTACTTAAACTGGTATTTCTACACCCATATTCATAGCAACATTATTCACAGCAGTGCACATCAGGAGATGAATGGTTAAAACTTGGCATATACATACAATTGAATATTATCCAGCCTTAAAAAGGAAGGAAATTCTGATACATGCTACAACCTGGATGAACCTTGAGACATTATGCTGTTAGCAGGCATGAAATGGGGAGTTTTATGGTGTTTCAGATTCAGAAGAAATTTCAGAAGATCTAGAAAAAGGTTCTAGAGCTGGATGAACATTGAGACATTATGCTGCTGGCAGGCATGGAAATGGGGAGTTTTACAGTGTTTCCGATTTAGAAGAAGTTTCAGAAGATCCAGAAAAATGTTCCAGAGCTGGATGAACGTTGAGACATTATGCTGCTGGCAGGTGTGGAAATGGGGAGTTTTATGGTGTTTCGATTCAGAAGAAGTTTCAGAAGATCTAGAAAAAGGTTCTAGAGATGGTTGGTGCTGATGGCTGTACAACAGTGTGAGTGTACTTAATGCGGTTGAATTGTACACTTAAAAATGTCTACGGGGTAAATTTTTTGTTATCTATACTTTACCACAATTTTGAAAAGTACAGATTTGTGGCCACCCAAGCCTAGGTAATCAAAAAACAGAGAGAGAGAGAGAAAGAGAGAGAAGGAGACAGGGAAGCAGGAAGGGAGAGGGAGAGAAGTCGGGAGAGAGAAAAGGAAGGAAGGGAGGGAGGGAGAGAGAGAGGGAGGGAGAGAGAGTGGGGAGGAGGAAGGGAGAGGGAGAGAGAGAAGGAAGGAGGAAGGGAGAGAGAGGGAGAGAGAGAAGGAAGGAGGAAGGGAGAGAGAAAGAGAGAGAGAGAGAGAGAGAGAGAGAGAGAAATGGAGCAGGTAGGGATGCAGCTGGAACCTGCAAGCTCTCCGAATGACTCTAATATAAAAATGTGAGGACATTGATACATACCACATTAGATCCCCCCTGCTTTATACCTTCACAGCAATCTACACGTTTACTTTGTAATCATGCTTGTAATTCAACTGTAAGTTCCATGAGGGCAGGGGCTCTGGCTGCATTGTTCAGCATTTCATACCCAATATTTAGTACAATACCTGGCTGAGGGTGGTGCTTTTTATATATTTTTTGAATTATTTAATTTGAACATAAATCTCATATTTTTATTTACAAAATAAATGTAATAATTGTCTTGAATGCTTGATATGAAGACTTGAGACACTGCACATAAAAGACCTTCCACTCTGCCTGACTCATAGTAAGTGTTTAATCACTAGAAGCTTGACTATTATTAGTAGTAGGAGGAGGAATAAAATTATTCACAGTTTAGACCAGGAGTTACAGACATAGTTGCCTACAGGCTCCAAGCAGTTTATGTAATTGCATTCAGCATGCTGGTTTTATATTATCCAATATGAAGTGGTGGGAACTGTGGTGGACTAAACTTTTATTCATCATATAAAGTAGATTACCACTACTTAGCCTATCGGTACTATATGAGTACTCGGGTCCCGAGTTACCAGATCTTTTGATTTTTCAAGAGAAGCTGGAAATATGAATTTTCATCAAAAAATTTCCAGTGTATGTAAATTGCCTTTAAAGAGAACTATGTAAGCTATTTAAAGGTTTTAAAAGCTTTGTGCAAACCAAACAAAACACATTTGTCCACGGGCTGAGAGTTTGTAGCCTCTCATTCATCCCAAGGCCCAGAGCTTTCCAGGTTCCTGGGATAGACTCTCCTTCTACCAAAAATGGAATTGAAATGTCTACTTTGATTGAACTCATTGCACTTCTGAGTTTGAGAGACCATCTAGTTCAAACCAATCAAAACAATAGGGTGATAACGGTGTCCTTACAATTGATCTGTCAAGAAGTTTAGGGTGGTGGGGGCGGGGTCCCAGGACAGATGTCTGTGGATGCTCACAGCTGCGCTGACATTGCCATCAGCCTGAAAGGTGGGACAGTAGTGGAGGATCATGTTGTATGCTCTTGTTTAATTGTGTTCCACTAGATTTCTTGGTGTGCTACTTACTTACTGCCTTTGCAATTAGGTTATTTATCTATACCTAGGAGGACAGAATTCTTTCCAGCAGCTAGGGGGCTCTAGCAGTCCGTCTTTCAGACACAAATTTGCTAGAATTTGCAAGTCTAAATATGAATGACTGTTTTCATTGTTATTGCTAAATATTACTAGATTAATATAATCTAAACATTTTTTAAAATTCATATGCAAAATTACCGATATTCTTGGTCAAAAATTATTCTCTTTATTTCACCTTTTGTCTCCTTTTCATTAAAAGTTCTTTTCTATATAAAATTAAGCTTCTTGATTTTATGTTCAAAGTGTTCTAAAAATCTAAATTAGAAAGTAAATTTCTACTCATGGGGGAAATTATTGGCATGCCTGGTAATCATACTAAGCATTTAGGTTGGTATATATACTCCACCTCCCAGGCTCAAGGGATTCTCCTGCCTCAGCCTTCTGGGATTACAGGCACCTGCCACCACAACTGGCCTATTTTTGTATTTTTAGTAGAGACGGGGTTTCACCATGTTAGCCAGGCTGGTCTTGAACTCCTGACCTCAAATATGCCTTGGCCTCCCAAAGTGCTAGAATTACAGGCATAAGCCACCACGCCCAGCTAGGTTGATATATTTTAACCCAATATTTATCTAGCACATCTAGGGAAAAACTGTTCATTGATACTAATATGATAACAAGCAAAATAAATTCTCGCTCCATAAAAATTATATAATTTGACCACTTGAAAACCAGAACAACGTTTCAGCTTTTTGGGATGCTCAACAGAAGATTTAAGTGGAGCATCTGAAGTTGTATCTGCTTGCCACTCCTGCTATTTTTTCTGACATTTCCACTGTCAAGACATTTAAAAGTAATAATTTCGCTTTAATTCCCAGTTTCTCTTTCTTGTGCCCTGCATTCTGCTCTAGGACATGTTTTGAAAGCACTTAGAGGAACTTAATGGACAGATTTAGCAAAATCTTCATCCTGTTTCCACAGCTCAGTCGCATACAAAAGACTGAATAAACTCTTTCCTCCTCGCACCTTCATCTCTTAAAAGTATTGATTGTCATCAAGGGGAGAGGCAGAGGGAGGGAGATTTCTCTTGTGTCAAAGCTACGCCAAAAAAAAAAAAATTGTGTTGTTTTTGAATTGGTTCTTTTCAGCTGCTAAATGCCTACTTCCGGTTTCTTATCAGCCACTTTGGTGTAGGATTGGAAATAACGTTACTTAAACAAGTACCCGCCCGTATTTTCAGTTTCTTGAATATCTCAAACATCACCGTTTCCCAAGTATACTGACTTCAGGAAAATAGAAAATGGATTTTTTTCCAAACTCTTTTTTCCAATTTGCAAACCCAAGAGAGTTCAAGGGAAATGCAATCCACATGTTTCTGACCATTTCTACTCAAATATCTAAAGTTTCTTTTTTTTAATGAAAGTGATTTGATGTCTACAAAGCTTTTAAAATAAATCCTGGTTATCCCCCCATTTTTCTCTAACAAAGAAGTTTCTTTGGATAAGATTAAGTTAATATGAATCCCTTAAAACCTGACTTTGTCTTTAAACTAAAAAATCATGGCCGGGTGCAGTGGCTCACGCCTATAATCCCAGCACTTTGGGAGGCCCAGATGGAAAGATCACGAGGTCAAGAGATTGAGATCATCCTGGCCAATATGGTGAAACCCCATCTCTACTAAAACTATAAAAAATTAGCTGGGCTTGGTGGTGCATGCCTGTAGTCCCAGCTACTTGGGAAGCTGAGGTAGGAGGATCATTTGAACCTAGGAGGTGGAGGTTGCAGTGAGCCAAGATCGCGCCACTGCACTCCAGCCTGAAGACAGAGAAAGACTCTGTCTCAAAAATAAATAAATAAATATATAAATAAATAAAATTTTAAAAAACTCATTTCAGTAAGGGTGGGTTCTAAACTCATTTCTAAATGTATCATGTTATCTAGCCCCCATCTATTTTTATCATTTCCTTTATTACATTCTTTCAAGTCCTTTTTATATAGTAAATCATTCATTCATTCAACAGATACAGATGCCTATCTGTCCCAGGCTGTGCTAGGTTCTGGGGATACAACAAGAACGTGGTAGACATGCTCCCTGCCTTCATGGAACATAGAGTCCAGCAGAGAAGAAAGAGATTGCACAAGGGTTTGCACATCTGATGAGAGAATGCCAGCATAATAGAGAAGGCTTTCCAAAGGAAGCATCTCGCATGCAGCAATCCTCAGCCAAGCAAAACAGGGACCATGTCAAAAGCGAGACCAAGGGAACAGCAGGTGCAAAGCTCTGGGGTGGAACACAGAGAAGGTCTATAGGGCTGGAGCTTAAGAAAGTGAGCAGGGAGGGGTGCAGGATGAGGCTGGGGAAGACCATGCAAGACCCTGTTTGCCCATCTGCCTCTTAGAATTCATAGCACACTCAAGGCCACTAACGGGGACAAAACAGGATCCTCCCAGCCTGACACATCTCCAGACTAGCCCTCCATGAGCATTTCACCCAAACACAGAGTCTGTACTATGTTAATGTACATCCCCAAATCACCAGCAAGGCAAAGCAAAGTCTCCTCCTCTGAGATTCTTTTAATTATATGGGGATATAGAGATAGATCTTTATTATATGTACATATCTATGCATAGATGCATATCTTAGGTTGCTGCAAAAGTAATTAAACCGCAGTTAATTGTGCACCAAGCCAAGCTAATACACGGCTATGAATGTGTGTGCGCATCTTTTGCATTTTCTACCTTTCAGGCTGAGCCCTCCTCCCTTGCCACGGCCATTACTTTGGCTCAGGCTTCCTTTTCTTCCCTCCGCCAGATGTTGAAATGGCCTCTGATGAATCTGCTTTGCCCAGAGTACAGAATCTGGAGTAGTTTCTGGCCCAAACCAACCTCAGTGGCCTACCTCCCACTCCTCTTCTCTCCACCTTTCCCCACCTCCCCAACCCTGTACTGCAGCCCCCCCAGCCACATGGACTTTCCTCGCTTCATCTGATGGAGGATCTCTGGTTCTATGCTGTGAAACATTGGTTGCATGAGAAGTTAATGGTAGTTAGGCCAACCCCCATAGTCAAATGTGTTGGGAAAATATAATACAATTGAATTGTGTCACCCCTAATGTATATGTTGAAATCTTAACCCCCAGTAGCTCAGAATGTGACCTTATTCAGAAATGGGTCTTTACAGAGGTCATCAAATTAAAATGAGGTCATTAGGGTGGGCCCAGGTCCAATACCACTGGTGTTCTTATAAAAAGGAAAAATGGGACACCGACACACACACACACACACACACATACACACACACACACACACACACACACACGGAAAAGCCCAGGTAAACATGAAGGCAGAGATCAGAGCAATCATCTACAAACCAAGAACACCAAAGATTGCCAGCAATCCACCAGGAGAGAGGCATGGAACAGATTCTCCCTCACAGCCCTCAGCAAGAACCAACCCTGCCAACACTGGCCTGCAGAACTGGAACAGTAAATTTCTGTTGTTTAAACCACCCAGTTTATGGCACTTTGCTATGGCAGTCCTGGGAAACGAATACAAAGTTAAACACCTTATTTCAGTGCAAGGCTTTTCAGAGTGTGTACTAAGCTCATGTGCCCTAAATCTCCAAGAGAGGGGACAGAGCATCCCAAGCCTATTTGACAACAACATCCCCTCCCTGCTTGCATCTCACAAGGATTATTATTCTAAAGAACAGACTTTGGGAAGTATGACCCAGGATTCTGAACTCAGCTAAGGGTTAAGGACTAGAATATGCAAGGAGGGAATGAGTAAACAGGTTAACCCTAAGTTGTGAATAACTGACAGCCATTTAACCTTCCTGGGACATTCTTGTCCACAAAGCGAATCTATAATGGGTAGATTTTAGGCCCTGTGGAAAGGTGAGTGAAGAATTCCCAGCAAAGACAGTGTTAGCATCTGAGGCAGTAAGATGTTCCACTCTTTTATCTCTAAGTATCACCATGACTGGGCATCAGTTTTATAATTTGCAGGACCCAGTGCAAAGTGAAAATGCAGGACCCCTTGTTCATAGCTTATTAAGGATTTCAAAATGGTGACAGCAGAGCATGAAACCAAGCTCAGGGAACTTGTAAGCGTGGGACTGCTGTGTGACTGCACAGGTCTCACATGTATAAAGCTAGCTACACCCTAGTCAGTCCAACATAATCCTTTACAATTGTACACCGCTGTCTGTTTATTTTATGAACTATATTAAGACTATTTCTGCATTGTGTGTCCCAAGACCACCCCGAGATTTGATGATTCTCTGGGAGGACTCAGAGGAATTGGTGTATAGTTGTATTGATGGCTATGATTTATTATAGGGAAAGGAACAAAGCAAGCTCCGCAGAGGAAAAGGTTCATGGAGCAAGGTCCAGGGTAAACCAGACGCATGCTTCCAAGATGAGTCGCACAGAGCATGCTTAATTCCCCCAGCAAGGAGTTTTGACAACATGTAAAATGTTACCTACCAAGGACACTCATTAGGGATTCAGTGTCCAGGCTTTCTACTGGTGGCTGGTCATAGAGTCACCCTGCGCCTGGCATGTGCCCAAATTCTAATTGTGCTCCTCAGTGTTTACACTAACAGCAAATAGCCAGTTCAGGCACAAAACAGCTTCTCTGACACTTTCTCCTGCTCAGGCTCAGTGGATACACTCAATCAATTCAGATTTCTTCTGTTCAACAATTTAAGGTGATTCTTCTAGAAGGCTTGTAAAAGATGATACACAATGGCATTTCAATCATTTGGCAAAGAGACTTTTCTATCTCTGCTTCTAGAATATACTTTGGCATGAAGTGGAAGTGAGTGTTCAATGTACCTTCATTAGAAGTGCTACTTGAAGCATTCGGGTGCTGTGAGACTTGGCTCTTGCACACCAACCCAAGCCTGACCACCAGTTTCCAGAAATGAGTCTCTTTCAGGGAGCTCAGAGCTCATCCACTCTAGAGCATCACGTATGATGGTGCTGTAGCCCTTTCTCCTTCCAACAAAGAGGCTAGAAACTCGTTCATGCTAAAGGGCCATTAACCAAAAATGCTTCTGCATTAATCATCCCAAGGATGATTATGTTTTGGCAGGTGACACTAATTATACCAAAGCTTTAAAGATAGACCCTCAGTCTGCAAGGTAGGGAGTCATTTTGGTAGGACAATCATTGGGTCAGCCCCTCAACGGACATTCATTGTGGAACTGGAACCACTCAACAGAAGTCTTAGTTAAGTCCATTGAAAGGCTGTAATTGATTTGACATTCTAAATTATGTCTTAGTCTTCACTGTAATTCCAGTAAGAATAACTCAGGTTAAGTCAAATATCTACCAATATTTTGGAGAAGCAAGGAGGGAAAGGGTCTGTGATAACTCTCTAAATTATCCAGATTTCTATTTATATAGATCATGTTTGGTTTTGATCAACCCATATGTAAAAGGTTCCTACCTTAGACTTTCATGAAGACAGCAATTAGACAATTCACCAATAATTTTTCCAAAGATAAATTATTATTTATTTAACATTTATCAATCCAATGTGCTAGCTAGGGGATATGGAATACACAAACTTGGGTTTTGCTTTTCAGGATATTGAGACTCCTGGACATACAGTGTGGCACACAGAAAGGGACCCTGGACTTGGAATTTGGCTCCTTGACTAAGAAGCTGGGTGGCCTTGGGCAAGTAAGTAGACAACTCTGGGCTTCAGTTTCTTCATCTGCTCAATGAAGAAAGTAACCTCTCCTTCATCACAGAGTAGGTATAAGGATCAATAATGTAACTGGATTCACATGAAAGTGGTTGATAAACTATAAGTCGTCTGTGTGTGTGTATGGGTGGGTGTGGGGGTGTGTGTATGCTTAAAGAATAAGGGACAACTGCATTTAAGAAAACCAGCACATTTAATAAATGATGGCAATAACCCAGCCCAATTATGGGGAGCAGTTACTGTCATCGTCTGGATCACTGATGGCACAATTAACTTAATTAACACATACCTCTGTGGCAAGTCTGCTGAAATAACACTTTTCCTTTTAACATACCCCAGCCTTGCCAGCAAGCCATCTCCGAGTCATGCATCTTCCAAGGAGGGAGGCCCGTGTGTCAAATGGCTTTTAGCTGGTATGCAGAAAACTGAATTCCAGAATATCCACATCATTAGCAGCTCAAATTATTTAGAGAAATATTAGAAGCCTCACCAAAGTCTTGTAGAAAAGGGCAAAGACCAATGCATCCTCAAGCAGAGGTGTGTCTGGGTAGACGGGTATGACCTTATGAGGAAGCCATTCTCACCAAATCCAGAGTGACTTCCCACAGAGAGAGAATCCTCTTCTGCATAAGATTCTGACGAAGGAGGCTTGGGACTTTGGTCTGTCGTGGTGGTAACAGGGTTTTTGACAAGTGAGCATGAGTCCATGTCTAGGTGAAGAGCACGCCTGTAGATTGCAGCTTTGCCATAGCAAGGACTCCTGCTGATCACTTCGGTTGAGTACTGTTTAGGGCTGGAAAGGGGGGACCTGGGATAAAGCGATGTATCCCTTCTATTTTGGAGGCCTTCAATTTCGAACATTCTCTCAGGAATGTTCCTTCTACTCTATTACTCTCTCTTTTCCCCTTCTCTCAATGGCATGACTCCATTTCATTTTCTACCTTTCTTCCTATCTCCTCTGACTGTTATTTTTATTTCCACTCATGTTGACAATTATTCCTACACTTCTTTACAATATGGTTTGATTATTTCAGATATGCAGCTCATCTCCCCAGTGAAATTACACTTTCCTTCAGAGTCAATATTCTTCTGTATTTCCCATAGCAGCCTAACAGAGGGCTGGTCCATGATAGATATTCAATAAACAATTGTTTTTTGAATTTATTTTCCTTTACTTCTCTTTCATTATAGTTTGGGTGCATGAGTTCTACAAAGACTGTTTGCATGTATTGAAGACCCAATATAATACTGGCTTAAATATGACAAGTTTATTTGTATGTCACATTATAGTATGTGACACAAGGCCCTGAGCAGGCAGACAGCTGTGCTCCAGGCAGTCATCCTGGGACTCAGGCCTCTTCTATCTTGTTGCTCCGCCATCCTTGGTGTGTTGTTCTTGCATGCCTGGTCCAGCGCAGCACAAGGATGCAGGATGGTGGGAACATGTAGAGGGAGGGCACCTCCTCAGAGCTTCTTTGCATCCTTTCTGCCACATGTGATTCATCAGATCTGGCCACATGACCATAACTGGCTGCAGTGGAGGATGGGAAATGTAGCCTTAATATTGAGTGGCAAATGTTTAAATAAAAAATCAGAGTACCATTAATAAAATGCAGTAGCTTTCCAAATTTTAAAACCATGATTCATAATAATAAATGTATTTTACTTAATGTCTCAATACAGGCACCATGAACATATAGAAAACTTTTATAAAACAATACTTACCACTACTTTGAGGGATGCATTTAATATTTTTATTATTAATTAATTTATTTATTTGAGACAGGGTCTCTCTTTATCACGGGGTGGAGTGCAGCGGCACCATCTTGGCTCATTGCAACCTCTACTTCCTGGGTTCAAGTGATTCTCGTGCCTCAGCCTTTTGGGTAGCTGGGATTACAGGTGCCTGCCACCATGCCCTGTTAATTTTTGTATTTTTAGTAGAGATGGGGTTTCACCATGTCGGACAGGCTGGTCTCAAACTCCTGGCCTCAAGTGATCTGCCCACCTTGACCTCCCAAAATGCTGGGATTACAGGCATGGGCCACCATGCTTGGCCAACATTTAATATTTTTATAGTTTATAAAATAAATGTTGTTTGTGACCAACAAATGGGGGATGCCTGCAATTTGAAAGGCGCTACTACAGAAGGATGAAAGAAGAAATTGAAAGACTAACTAGGGGTCTCCACCACGGAGAAGGAAGTACTTGAGCA
Organism: Pongo abelii; assembly: GCF_028885655.2. Classification (NCBI taxonomy): domain Eukaryota; kingdom Metazoa; phylum Chordata; class Mammalia; order Primates; family Hominidae; genus Pongo; species Pongo abelii. The sequence goes on along the minus strand of NC_071993.2, from coordinate 123,318,429 downwards.
TAGGCAAGATAATTTACCTAAATTCCTTGCAGTGCACGTCACAGTATTAGACACCGGATAGATACAAGAAAACAGTCAACCAAAGCAATCAGTCCATAAATCAAACAATCAATGAAATATTACCCAGCAGAGGTGGAGTCTTTACTGATAGTTGAGACAAAAAAAAAAAAAAAAGAAAAAGAAATGAAGGCCAGAGGGGACTTTACAAAGAGATCCTCTAGGGATATGAGCAGAAGAAATTCTCCTTGTCTCTTAATATGAGCTGTGTGTAGAAAAAATACGCACAAAAACATCCATCCCATTGATCCTTCTGTACTTTAAGCTTAACAGATAATTCAGATCAAAACCAAATTGATCTAATTTTAATTCTTTGTCATGGCCTCAAATTTATGAACTGTGTCAAGGGCAACCTCATGTATGTATTGTGGTAGTGTATCTCCTAGATTTTCCTAATTCGCTTTTGTGCTAGAACAATCTATAAAACAGATTTGTCATTCCTTCTATAGACTTCAAATTTGAGGAAAATCTCATATTGTGTGATGTTTTTCCTTGACAGTTTCAACTGACTTTTGTCAGATTTTTGACAGCAGAAAATAAAACCAACAACTCTTAAGAACATTATACTGCATTTGTTTTCAGAGGAATAGTTTTGGAGTTTGGAGGAGTTTGAAATGACTTCTAAATGATGTCACAATTGATGCTTTAAAACAGACCCCAATCTTTTGTGCTACAAGCACCACTGGCTTAATTAGTTCTGGTGGGGGCATCATCATTAACTGCAAGTTAATTGTGTTAGCGGGCTCATACTATAGCGCTTCCAGAGGTTTTGGTTTCAGTAAACAGTGCATTTCCATGGCATTTCTTGAAAGATGCCGGGGTAAGTGGCATGACAAGAACAGTGCTGCGTTACAGAGCCTTCATTGTTGCAGAGGGGCCTAGGGGTCACTTATCCCCACGTCTTTGGTGATCTCTGCTTCTTCTCTTGCTTCATCAGCGGTGGGAGAGGCCCCATCCCACCACTTAGACCAAACGTGCATCAGTGGAAATCAGAGGTTGTTGCTGTCTTGGAGGCTGCTAAAAGGCTTCTGAAGAAGTGAGTCAGTGTTTTCAGTCTTGTTTTCATTCCACGTCCCAAAGCTCATCCGGATTGGCATCTGTGTTTGCTGCCTCCAGAGAGAGAGAGGCTAATTACTGGACAAAGCTGGGGATTAAGCTTCCCTCTTGCCCTTATGAAGGAACAATCCCATTGGAACAGGGTTTAGGGCTTATTAGGAGAGTGGTGGAGAGAAAAGATGTTTTCTCCGTGCAGGCGTTCCCCATCCTTCCTGGATAAAGAAGACTGAAATGTACAGGGCTTTTAATCCAACACCTTTGGCAATCACGAGAAAACCCTTGCAAGTCCCCCGAAGATAGGGTATCTTTTGCCATATATTCAGGCAATAAGACATGACAGGCACTTTATTTCATCAGGGCTACACACCTTGAATGCATTTTGTGGCATAAGGCCAAAGTACAAATGACTTCAACTGTCACAAAACGCAATATCCTTCCACAAAGGCATTAAAATCATTGCACTGGCTTATTAGTATAAGAAATAAAAATTACTTGAAAACTAAGGAGGAAGAAAGATTTCCTAAGATAGGTTCCTGGGGGTCAGGCGCCCAGATTGCCGATAAGAATCTTCCATTTGCAAATAATGTTCAAAAGACACTTCTTAATATAGTCAGCCTGAAAAAGGGCTCTGAAATCTGAGAGCAACTGGTTCTTCTTGTATTGCCAAAGGGCAAATGTCAAAGTACGGCATTAGAAGGTGAGGTCTGTGTCAGCATACAGACCCTTACACCAGCTTTCTGGGTGTAGACGATTCCTATTTTCTCATTTCTCCTAAAAGATTGCAAGAGGACTTGTGTGTTTATAAAAGAATTTTTAACACTTTGGGACCAATTTGCCTTTTAAAAATTTGCCTTTGTGAATGAATGCTCCAGGGTAGTCATAATCTAGCCCTTCTAAATCCCTGCCTCCCAGCCAGAAAGAGGCACATTTCTAGATGATTAGAGAACTTCAGGTGGGAACGTTACCCTGCTTCTGGCTTTATGCCTTAAAATATGACCTAAGGCAAGCTATCATTTCCCAGAAATGAAATATGTCATATGTTACTATTAAAGTGAACCAGAAAAAGAGCACTCTATTACAATAATGGGTTTTGTTTAAAAAAATTCAAATGTCAAATCCCCAAAGGAATAATACATATTTGATACTATTATTAGAACAGCAATACCAGTAATTGTATGAGGTACTTATATTTTGCATTGTTCATCCAGTAAAGGGATTTTATGTAAACCTTTCAGTAAAATTATTGTGTCAGAGGAAAATGAGGAACAGCATCACTCATTATTCATGCAATCAATATACATTTATTGGGGGTGACTGTGTGTTGGTTATCAGTCTAAATGCTGGGGATGAAAAAAAAGACTAGGACAGCTTCCTGCCTTCAAGGAGCACACATTCCAGATGAGGAGACAGATACAGCAACTAACTACAATGCAATGTTACAATAGACATGGCAGAGACTTCAATGAGGCCGTGGAGTATACTACAGGGAACTATGAATTCCGACCAAAGAGGTCCATATTATCCTAGTGTCCTGTTTGAGCTGAGCTGAACCTTGAAATATCAGGATGAAGCACGCATTAGGCAGATGGAAACGAATGGGCAAACGTATAGCAGTCAAAAACATCATGGCACACTTAGGGACTAGTGAGTGTTTTTTTTTTTTTTTTGTAACTATAGCAGTAAATCTGTCAAGCTGTCTGATGTCAAATGTTGAACTTTCATGGACTAGAATGAGTTAAAAAAAAAACTGAATGCTTTTTAAGCAGTAGAATTTTACAAAATGAAGGGCCAAGGAAGGCAATGAGAGAAACAGACAAAATGCTGCATGGAGTAAAACTGTCATTCTCATCCTGACTCATCTGTTAACTTATGAAAATACATTTACATCAAGAAATGCCAGAAAATTGCTCACTTCACGTGCTTATGGGTAGATTGAACCTAATTTTGTGGCATTAAAACCAATTTTCTGCTGAGCAAACATGTCACAGAGGATTACATGAACCTTTATAATTATTAACAATATTTGATACTTTGATGTCACCTTTCATCCTGAGATCAGTCCCATACACACAGGAACAGATAAGCTCCAAGGAAACAGAGATGATATTAATACATTAAGTCACAATGCTTTTCTGTCTTTGATATTCCAAGGGCTTTCTGGCCATGTGTTTCTCTCACCTTTAGAAGTTAGTGGATGTAGGCCGGGCGCGGTCGCTCACGCCTGTAATCCCAGCACTTTGGGAGGCTGAGGTGGGTGGATCACAAGGTCAGGAGTTTGAGACCAGCCTGGCCAACATACTGAAACCCCGTCTCTACTAAAAATACAAAAAAATTAGTTGGGCGTGGTGGTGGGTGCCTGTAATCCCAGCTACTTAGGAGGATGAGACAGGAGAATTGCTTGAACCCAGGAGGCGGAGGTTGCAGTGAGCTGAGATCACACCACTGCACACCAGCCCAGGGGACAGTTCGAGACTGTGTCTCAAAAAAAAAAAAAAAAAAGAAAGAAAGAACGAAGAAAAGTTAATGGATGTAGTTGTAAAGCAGTGATTTTTTTAATTATTATTTTTATTAGCTCCTACTACAAGAAGTCTTAGGCTACAGTATGGGCCACATCTTTCTGTTCACAGCTCTCCTTGGAAGATCAGCTTTTGACATACTGGTTCTCCTACTCCTTGAATTCTTTGCCTGCTGATCTCATCCTGACATACCAGAAGTGGGCTGTGTCTTCATGGATTCTTTGACTTCCACGAGAGACTAACAAGGCATCATCATCTTTATCAACATCATCATCATCATCGTCATCTTTATCATTATCCTTCCCACTACAACCCCCACTACTGCTGCTGCTTATGAAGTAAGCACTCTATGCACTATTCTACTATTCTAAAAACTTTATATATATATATATATATATATACCACATTAATTCCACACCAACATTATAGGGTAGTGCTGTCCACTAGAGCTTGCTGCAACGACGGAAATGTTCTATATCTGTGTTGTCCAATGTGGTAGCCACCAGCCACATGTAGCTATTGAGCACTTGAAATATGGTTAATGCTACTGAGGAACCACATTTTTCTTTTATTTAATTTTAATTAATTTCATTGACATAGCCACATGGCTAGTGACTATTGTATTGGACAACACAGTTACAGCCTCTGGGGGTTTATTGTTACCTTTTTAAAAACAAAGCTCTGTTTTCATCAGCAGCACAAACTTAATAAGGACAAGTGTGAGTGAATGGTTCAGAAATACATTATTGAAGCTAAAAATACAGATGCTCCTTGACTTCCAATGAGGGTTATGCCCTGATAAACTCATCATAAGTTGAAAATATCATAGGTTGAAAATGCATTTAATACACTTAAACTACCAAGCTTCACAGCTTAGCCTAGCCTACCTTAAACATGCTCAAAACACTTACATTAGCCGGCAGTTGGGGAAAATTATCTAACACAAAGCTATTTTACAGTAAAGTGTTGACTATCTCATGAAACTTATTCAATACTGAAATGACAGTGAAAAACAGAATGATTGTTTGGTCCATAGTCAAAATACGGTTTCTACTGAATGTATATGGCTTTTGCACCATGGTAAAGTCTAAAAAGATAAGTAGAAGCATCATAAGTTGGAGATCATCTGTATTTTAAAAAGAAGTCCCATATTCTACATTTGGAGAGCTTTTAGTTCACCCTTCCCCCACCCTGTTAAAATTTGATTCAAAAGAATTCTGTGGAATATATAGGGTAACATGAAGTCATTTCTAAACAAAGAACATTTACAAAAGATGTGGATGATGTCTTAAACCTCATTGTAATCCAACTATCCCAAGTAGTCAGCACCGGTAAGCACTAGTCCCTCTATTGAAAATTGAAATTCCAATTACTGATTTTTCAAAAGAAGACATTCTCCTCCACTTACGAAATGGAACAATGAAAGAGGGTTTTCTGTTTGGGGTGACCGGGGAGAAAAGGAGTCTTCACACAAAGTCTTAGTTCATATTCAGCCCTCCTTTCCCTGAAACCACATCCCCAGGATTTATCTGGTTTGTTTGTGAAAATACGGGAAAACATTTTAAGTCGAAGAAACTGATCAGATGACTTAATTACATTTCTGCTTAGTTCAGCCTGTAACTCAGACTGTTAGAGAGAACTTAAGTAGCCCTTGGTTTGAACCATCTGTCGCGAAAATGTGACATATGTTTGCTTTGTTTACTCAACAACCAAGTGTAAACTGATACACTGAACTAGAGGATCCCCGAATGGTGTGGCTATGGGTGTGTGTGTGTGTTGGAGGAGAGGTGTCTGATGAGGGCGTCTGTCTCCTCATACCTACCCTGGAGGAACACAGGTACAGCACAAGAGGAGTGCGGATCCGTAGGATGTCCCCCGGTTTTGGGGCGCGCCCCGAGGCGCAGACCCTCTTTGGCGACTCCACACAATGTGCAGCCCGCCTGCAAGCAGCCGCTGCAGCCGAGGGGCGCGCCTGGCTGATGTGTGGTTGAATGGAGAGCGGCCCAACCCTCCTCCTTCCTCCTCTTCTTCTCCCCGCCCTGACACCCGGGCCTCAAACTTCAACCAAAGCCCGTGCCCTTTTCAATTAACCCCCCTCGATCAAAATGAGCCATTCTTTTCTGTCCTCCGCGGCGGCCCATTGTCTGGCGTGATAGGTTTGCAGATTTGACAGCTGGGCGCACACAGATTTGATTCAAACTCGGTCTCCCCGAGAGATGAACTTGGACATCAGCAAAGATCCCGAGCACTGCGGGCTGGCTCCTAGACCGGTCTTCGGACCCAGTGTAGACTTCGGTGCCCCGGGCGTCCCCCGGCGTGCGAGAAGGGGAGCGTGTGTCAGGGGTGGGGGGCGGGGGGTGAGCAGCGCGACTGGGAACCAGCAGTCGCAGGGGTTGGGGCGAAGGGCTGTGTACATGTTAGGCTTTTTTTTTTTTTTAATGTACTCTCGAAACAGCCAAGATGGAGGTCAGCTTATAAATTTCCTAAAGCCAGGTCTGGCCGGGTTTAAATGCAGTGGGCTGGGGGCTCCGCTTTTGTCTCCTTGTCGGAGCTCGAGGAGAGAGGTAGAGACTGCGTGTGCATGTGTGCGTGTGAATGTGAGTGTGCACGCGCTGGCGTGGACGAACGGGTGGGCGCATCCCAGGATCGCCGCTCCGGCGTCCTGGGTCTGAGTGTGTCTTGAACGCACCAAGTCTTGAATCACAGCCACTAGTGACGTGGGGGAAAACTTTGTGTTCCGAAGAAGGGTCTGGCTCGATTGCCCTAAGAAGAAAGAGCGCTTGTGCCCGTGTATGTGTGTGTGTGTGTGTATGTGTGTGTGTGTGTGTGAGAGAGAGAGAGAGAGAGAGAGAGAGAGAAAGTGTCTGGCATCACCCGCGGCCGGCTGCAGAACGCTGCGTGTCCTGTGCGCGCGTGCTGGTCCGGCCGCGGGTCCCACCGCAAGCGGGCGTGTGCAGCTGCAGCTGCCTGGCGGGCGAGCTTAGGAGGGGGCTGGAGCTGCGGGGCGGCGGGAGCAGCAGCAGGCCGAGGGTCCTCCGGCCAGAAGAAATCTGGCCTCGGAACACGCCATTCTCCGCGCCGCTTCCAATAACCACTAACATCCCTAACGAGCATCCGAGCCGAGGGCTCTGCTCGGAAATCGTCCTGGCCCAACTCGGCCCTTCGAGCTCTCGAAGATTACCGCATCTATTTTTTTTTTCTTTCTTTTTTTTCCTAGCGCAGATAAAGTGAGCCCGGAAAGGGAAGGAGGGGGCGGGGACACCATTCCCCCAAAGAATAAATAAGTAAATAAACAAACTGGCTCCTCGCCGCAGCTGGACGCGGTCGGTTGAGTCCAGGTTGGTGGCATTTGGAGTTTTTTTCGTTCTGTTTGGGAACCCATTGCCGCTTCCCGTCCCTCTTCCCCATTCCTTCTTCCCCCCTCCTCCGGCCACCCCTTTCCTTTTTGCAGGCGTCTCCCAACTTTAGGGCCCGGGGGGCGCTCGTGGCGCCGGGCTGCACCTGCCGGGGCGCGCGGGGACTGCGGGCCGGCGCGCTCGCCCTGGGCTGGGGTGCGGAAGCGCCCGAGTCCCGGGCACCGGGCGAGGGTGTGAGAGGAGCGGACACCCAGGAGGGAGCCGAGGACGCGCGGAGGGTAGGGGCGCAGGAACCGGGTTTCAGCCCCAGCCGGGACCTCAGTTCCCCCTGGCTTGGCGGCCTCTGGAGGGAGACGAGTCCCGGGGAGAGGGAGGGCGGCGACAGGGGCTAGGGATTGGCGATCGGAGTGGGGAGGGCCGGCGGCTGAGCGAGCTCGCTGGCTGACGCGAGGAGGGGGAGGCCAACTTCCCGGGAGAAGGGGCTCTTTCGGCGCCAGGGCTGGCTAGGGAGCTACCGCCGCCGCCACCGAGGGCTCGGACTCCAGGCAGCTGCAGGCTCCGCTCGCGGCGCTCGGAAAGTACCGTTTATTTATTTATTTGCTTGCGTTCAGCGTCTCGGGTTGAACCCGACAGACACCCCCTTGGACTTTAGGAACCCTCTTCAGACCTCTCCAGCCCTCATCCCCATCCCCGTGTCAGCGGCCCCTGGAATACACTCACATGCACCCCGACCTGGGTGGGGGTGGGTCCTCACCCCGGCGTTGGAAATTCCCCAAAGGCGGGAACGGGGGAGGGGAGAGGGTTCTGTGGGGGGAGTCTCCGGCGCTCTCCGCTCTCATCTCAAAGCGCGCCCTCCCTTCCAGGTTGGGTCGGACCTGAACCCCTAAAAGCGGAACCGCCTCCCGCCCTCGCCATCCCGGAGCTGAGTCGCCGGCGGCGGTGGCGGCTGCCAGACCCGGAGTTTCCTCTTTCACTGGATGGAGCTGAACTTTGGGCGGCCAGAGCAGCACAGCTGTCCGGGGATCGCTGCATGCTGAGCTCCCTCGGCAAGACCCAGCGGCGGCTCGGGATTTTTTTGGGGGGCGGGGACCAGCCCCGCGCCGGCACCATGTTCCTGGCGACCCTGTACTTCGCGCTGCCGCTCTTGGGTAAGTCGAGGCCCGCCGCGGGCTTTCTTACCCGCTGAGTCTTTCCTAGGGTCGCTTGCAGCAGCCCACCCCGCCCTCCGCGCCAAAATTTGGGCGCGGGTGTGGTGGATGTGGAAGGAAGAAGTTTCGTTTTGGGGAATGGGATCGCGAATCCCCGGGTTAGGGAGGCGGTGGCGGCGCGGTGCTGCCCGAAGCTTTTCGGGCTTGGTTTTGATTTCCTGTGGTTTTTAATGACCCAGCTTGGCGGGGGACTAAGGAGCCCTCCAGCCCAGGGCCCTGCACCCACAGAGAGTCTCTGGGAGCTCGCGGAGCCGCGGCGGGCAGGTGGAGTTGGGGAGCATTGGGGCCGGGAGAGCAAACTTGGAAGAGAAAAGTTTTTCCCGAGTAGCTTCTGGGCGCTCTCCGCCCGGCGGACCGCTGACCACGGCTAGCCTGCCCCGCGCCCAGCGCGCGCCCGGTGCCCAGTCCGCGCCGCACTTCTCCTCGGAAAACGCCTGGGTTTCAGCCGGGCGGAGCGGGTGGCTGGAGCCGGGGGTGGCCCGGGAGCCCGGGTCGTTGCTCAGGCCAGGATGTCCCGGGGCGGAGGGCCGACGTGCGCGGTGGGCAGCGCAGGCTCTGGGGGCAAACCCTTGAAGCCGGCGGGCTGAGCCTGCGCCACCCTTCCTTGCGGGCCCGGGAGGAGGGGAGAGGAGCTGGAGTTCCAGGGGGCGGGAAAATGGACTCCCGGATGGTCGAGAGGTGGACCCGCTCCCAGAGCAGGGCGCCCCCGAAGGCTGATCAAGCATCCCTGACCCGGGCGCGCGCCCTCGCCCGGAGCAGGGGCGGCCGGGGTTCCCGCCCGCCGCACTCAGGCTCCCTCCCCTCTGCCCCGCAGACTTGCTCCTGTCGGCCGAAGTGAGCGGCGGAGACCGCCTGGATTGCGTGAAAGCCAGTGATCAGTGTCTGAAGGAGCAGAGCTGCAGCACCAAGTACCGCACGCTAAGGCAGTGCGTGGCGGGCAAGGAGACCAACTTCAGCCTGGCATCCGGCCTGGAGGCCAAGGATGAGTGCCGCAGCGCCATGGAGGCCCTGAAGCAGAAGTCGCTCTACAACTGCCGCTGCAAGCGGGGTATGAAGAAGGAGAAGAACTGCCTGCGCATTTACTGGAGCATGTACCAGAGCCTGCAGGGTACGCGTGGAACCTCCCCACCTCACCCCGTGTCCCTCCCCGAAGGCAGGCGGGCCCTTCGTCCCCAGGCCAGCTGATCTCATCCTCCACTCACTTCTCCCCAGCTGCAGAGTGAGGACCTTTCATTGGCCCCCAGGGACAACGGCAGCTGGTGTTTGCTGGGCTGACCAGCATTGTTGGGCCTGGTTGTTGGAAAACCCATGAGGAGGTCGGGGGCTGGGGGGAGGGCCACCCCCGGGACCCCGCTGACCTCTCTGAAACCTGGTCGGAGTATGGGAGGAGGATCCCACTAAAGGGCCGGGCCCCAAGGAACCCACAACTTCTTTCCAAGGAGAGCCAGCCTGGGGCTTTCGCTGGCCTCGCAATAATAATAGGAAGGCTTGCCCTGCATCTGGTCTGGACTTTCTTCCTGTCTTGTTCCCTTTAACCTGCTCTGATGTAAGATGAAGTATTGTAAAAGGTCCAGGAGAATCCAGTCTATCTTCGCCCTCCCCACCAAACGTGATCAAAGGCAGATGTGTGAAAAACCATTTGTCATCTTAGATTAGCTGAGTCTTGAACCAGCTGGTGTGGTTCAACCTTGGTTATCACAGAAGTAGCTCAGGGAGAGAAAGATCCACTTGTCACAACCATCCAGTCCATTGGGAGTGTTTTGGTCCTCGTAAGCCAGAGGGGGCTCATGTTTGTAAACCTAACACAAACATCTTGTGTGTTCATTCTCGACTGAGACTCACACTGTAATTTGTATTATACAGATTTGACCTGTCAGCGGTCACTTCCTCCAGAGTCTATTAATGAAAACCTGTTTCAGAGGTGGGCTGTTTAATAGTCATGGTACCTGCTTTCCAACCGTATGCCAGGTTTTGGGAGCAAGCAGAAATAAGGGTCTTTCCTGGGTCACCTTTCTTCCATTGGCTCCTGGAGGCAAGCAGGGCTCGTGACGTCACCGGCTCTTTCCTCTCTGATTTCTGTTCCTTTGCAAAGAGTGGGAGAGTTTTCTGGCAAGATCGGGCTGGGTTGTTCTCCAATATTTTCATGGCACTCTGGGGAGAACAAGGACAACAAAAGCAGGGGAATGAAAAGAAATAACCATAGCGAAAGAGATGCATTTGAAATCTTTCAAAGTTTCAGCGTCTTTTTGTTACACAATCATAACATAATTAGAATTCAGATTCAGCAGCAAAAACCTGCTTGAAATATATCTGTTTTTCTGATCTGAGCCCAATCTTTCTGTTGTTTTTAGGAAACGATCTGCTGGAGGATTCCCCATATGAACCAGTTAACAGCAGATTGTCAGATATATTCCGGGTGGTCCCCTTCATATCAGGTAAGCAGATTTCTACTTCCACGCTGATGCATTTGTGCGCTTGAATTTGTTGGCTTGCGTTCTCTTTGGCTCTCAAAGAGCGTATAAGTAGATAGTTGAATGGCACAGTGTTTCTGGGAAATTAGAAATAGGATGATGATAATGAAGAGGCATAATGCCTAGAGATGATTGTATGACTTGAAAGTAATTCTAAATGAAGTAATGTGGTATGGTGGTTTGGAAGAGGTTCGAGGGAGGTGACTTGGTTTTTTTTTTTTTTTTTTCCACATTAAAATATGATTGGCCATCTCTTGCAAAGGGAGTGCCATTTCTGTCTGTAGGTGGCAATCGTATTCTCTTCTTGCTGCATACCTTACATAGTGCCTCCCTGGAAATGGGATCTTTTCAGATTATGCCACTTACTTTACAAGAGGCCAGAAGATAATCTGAGATTGTTGAAAAATTTGGGATGAATTCACTTGTCTGCCTTTGATTTAAAAGATTAAGCTCTGCCATTTGTTAACAATTCTTTTGCTTCTATTTTTTCCTGAGCAAGTGTGTGCATTTATGAGAGAATGTACTCCTGCCCCAACGGCCCTTTTAAATGTAGTCTCACTTCCCATGGTTTGTTTTGTCTCTCTTTGCAGTTCTATGTGTGGTTTGGAAATGAACTTAGTTTTAGAATTAAGTTTTTTGTAGCATCTGCATTCAGACAGCCCATAAATAAGCAAGGCAGTAATTTATCTTTATGACATACAGATTCCAGACTAATGTTGTCTTTATTTATTTACAGTTTAGACATTTTCTCAAGTATATATAGCCACCACAAATTATATGTCTCTCAGTGGTTAAACGTGATGGGTAATGTTGAATTTGATTCTATGAGATTATGGTTTGTAACTGGTGAGAGTGTCTTGGTGTTCTAAATGTTTTGCGTTTTTTTGTTGAAAAGCCACAGAATCAAGGGAGTGTATAAATACTGATATTTTATTTGGGTGTATTATACATGCATTCATCCATTCACCAAACATCCATTGAGCACCTACTATGTTCTAGCTATTGTGGTTTGGGCAGTGAGCCAGTCATCACCTTGCCTTCATGAATCTTAGAGATAGCCAGGAACTGACATTTATTAAGTCATGTTATTTGCCAAGCAATGTGTTAGCAGTGTTACATCATTAACTTATGTAATAATCAAGTGCTTCTTAGGTATTATTATTTCCATTTTATAGATGATTAAATTGAGGCACAGTGAAGTTAGGGAAACAGCCCCAAATCACGAAAGTCTTAAATGGTAGAACCAGAATTGAAACTCAAATTTGTTTGATTCTAAGCTTTTGTAACGTCTACCCTTTGCTACTCAGAGTGTGGTTCTTATACCGGCATCATTGACATTGCCAGGGAATTCGTTAGAAATACAGGATCTCATTTTAACTACTGAATCAGAATACACATTTTAACAAGATCCCTGGGCTGCCTGCTTCATATGCACATGAAGCTTGAGAAGCATTTCTCTACATTATTCTGTCTTTTCCTTCAGAGGAAAAGTGTGTGTGTGTGTGTGTGTATGTTTGTGTGTGTGTGTGTGTCTGTCTGTCAGACTGTTTTGGCATAAGATATAAGGATACGAGTTTAGTATAAGAGGAATTCAAATGTTTCTCTGAGTAATGCCAATAATTTCCACTCCATGTCACTAGTAGTGCTTTCTGTCCCTTTGATCCAGCCAGGACAGTGGTTTAAGCAGTGGAGAGATGTACAGACAAACGTATGTGACCACCTAAGCTCTCCTGGGAGCGGATCTGTAGAAACTGGGATGGGGTGTTGCCAGTGGAGTGCCAGAGGCAAACCTGACCTTCATCCTGCTTTTGAGGGACAATGCCTGTTACCTACTGTCTGCCCTGTGGACTCCTCAGTCTTTGTACTATTGCCTGGAAGGGTATGAACCTCTCCATGGTCATTGATAGTGAGAAAGCAGGCAAGGAAGAAGGGCCGTTGGGTTTTAATTTCAGAATTTCTATGAGCAATGGTTTTTGTTTGTTTGTTTGTTTGTTTGAGACGAAGTCTTGCTGTGCCACCCAGGGCCCAGGCTGGAGTGCAGTGGCATGATCTCGGCGCAGTGCTGCCTTTGCCTCCTGTGTTCAGTGATTCTCCTGCCTCAGCCTCCCGAGTAGCTGGGATTACATGCACCTGCCACCACGCCTAGATAACTTTTGTATGTTTGGTAGAGAAATACATGTCACCATGTTGGCCAGGCTGGTCTTGAACACCTGACCTCAAGAGATCCGCCCACCTCAGCTTCCCAAAGTGCTGGGATTACAGGTGTAAGCCACCATGCCTGGCTGCAATGGGGTTTTTATTATTTTTTTAAAAACTTTTCTTTTTAGAGACAGGGTCTTGATCTGTTGCCCAGGCTAGAGTGCAGTGGCCTGATCACAGGTTACTGTTGCCCCAGACTCCTGGGCTCAAGCGATCCTCCTATCTTAGTCTCCCGAGTAGCTGGGACTACAGGTGTGCCACTACACCGGCTAGCAATGGAGTTTTTTTACACTCATTTTCCCTCTCAGAGTTGCTCTTTCATTTGTATAATGAGGCAATTGGAGTAAATAATCTCTAATCGTTACAGTCCATGGATCTGAAAAAAGGTTGGGCTCATCTCTAGAATTCTTCCACAGTTCTCTTACATCACCTTCTCTACCCTTGCAATCATTTCAACTGTTAAGGAGGCATGGTCATTCTCAGATACCACTGGTTTGTCTGAATTTATGAGTATTGGACATTCTTCTGCATGGGCCAAGTTTCACTTATGCATTCCTTGGATCCCATTCGCAGGCCAGGTTTCTTTTCATAGCAAGTATGATCTGGAATTTGTGAGCCCTGTCCTGCCTAGAACCCAGAAATCATAATGAATTAGCCAGAGCCAGAAAGGCCTTGTCTAGAGCTCCATTTTCTATCTCAAGGGCATTGGCTTTAGGTTCCAGCACTAATGAGCTTTGACCTCTGACAGTGACTGTGTTCCTTAAGTGGGATAGTAAAGCCAAATGGAACCTTGAGAGGCTTTAAGTCATTGAATAATGCATATTATCCAGTTTGGCCTTTATAGGATGGAAAAGGGTGGAGGAACAGGATGATAAATGTTGCTTTTCACAGTTTGAATCTGAGCTTTCTAGAACATCTCTTCTGTCTTGAAAATTTATCTGAGGAAGCCAGGACAACAGTGTCTCTGCTTTTCACAGATATGGTAGCAATCAGAGTTTCCATATTTGGATTTCTCTGCCCAACATGAAGAGCATGTTTATCCACATATACTAAGGGTGAGCTGAATCCTCCCAAGGAACAAGACATGTTTGACATTCTTGTGTTTCCATTTTCCTTGGATTCCTAAAACCCACAGTCATTTTAGCCATTGTTTGCTTGCTAACCACATAAAAGGCCTTGCTGAGGTATTATCAGTGGCCCGTTGGGAACAAGAAGGAGAACAAAAATGAGGTGGAATCTAAAAACCGTCCTGTTTTCAAGCTTGAAATGCAGAAGGGAAACCAAGTAGCCAAGTCAGGAGAGAATTGCAGAGGGAGGGTGGAGGGCTGCTTTCCAGAAACCTGACAGCGGAAGCCTTTGGCCCCTGGGGCACGATTAAGGGCTTGAGGGGGTATGTTTCCTGTGGGGTGAGGCTAGTGTGGGTTTTAGGGGCCTGGAACATGAAGTGAGCGGGAGGACACACAGGAAAAAGTGAGCCGGCACAAGAGGATGTTGGAGGAGAGGCAGGAACACAGAAGTGTCCTAGGATCCCAGAGGGCAGAGCTGTGTGGGCGCTCAGAGGCTCAGAGGCAGAAGCCACCATGCACAATGCACTGTTTAGCATCTGCATCTCTCCCAGCCAAGCTCTCTGCTCTTATACCTCTGTTCTGCCCCTGCTTTTCCTCCTCAGAAAAGTTCGAGACACAGAAGTAAATAGCGATTTGAAAGGATGATGAACCTGTTGGCAATTTTTTTTTGGGCTCTCTGGAGTGGGAGAGCAAAGCAGTGAGAAATTTTGAAAATACAGTGAGTGCTAAGAAAAGCCCGAGGATGGGGAACAGAGGGAGGACAGAAGCACCTTTTTGGCAGCAAGGTTTAAAACTATTGATTGGGAGACTAGATTTTTGTAGAGAAGTCAGGAGATGCCACGCCTTCCTTAAAATACAATCACAGTTGATGATATTGCATGCAAGAATCAAGTGGATAGATGGTAGGGAAAGAGTAATGTTAGGTTTTGAACATCCTGATTTGCTGGAAGAAAAAGTCTCAGCTTCTGGCGCCCATCATCCTCCTACCAAGTGCTAGAAGTGGCTTTGACCTTTCCAGGAAGCCTTAGGATCTTCAGATTCGTTCCCAAGTAATTAGAAGTGGTTTGCTCCAGGATGAGATGCACCTAAACTCTCTTTTGAGTCTTGCCTCTTTTTTTCTGAGTGATTCTGTGAATAATTAGCCATGTTTAGCATTTCTGTTCAAATGCACCATCATATTTAAGTCATTATTTTTTAAAAAGTTATCACAAAGTCTACATGTTGGAGAAGAGCCGTGTAACATCACCTGCTTTCTTGTCAGGTCATGGTGAGAGAAAGCGTTGTAAATACCAGCTATTAGGGATCGTGGTGGTCCTTTTCTTGCACTCAGCTCTCTAATCCTGGTGTTCCTATATTTGAGAACCCCCATTCGTTTCCTGTTATTTACTCTGGCATATGGTAAACTCCTTAGTGGGCCAGTGAAGGCCCTGCTCTCCATCTTGAAGCCCCACACCCCCTCTCCACTCAAGCTCACTGAGCCAAACAATTCCCCAAGTATTTCAAGTGCATTCACTTTCTTGTGCCTTTGCACATGGCCTTGCCTTTACTTAGAAAACTTCTATCAGTTCTTTAAGACCAAGATCAAATTTCGCCTCTGAAGGCCTTTGCTGGAATCCCCCCAAACAGGCAATTCTACTTAGGGCTCCCTCATGCTCCATCGTGCTCTTGCCGTTATGGTAGCCATTAATCATAGCATATCGAGAGGACTTATTTATGTGTCTGTTTTTCCCACTGGAAAGTCGGAGACTTGCTTCTTATGCCGGGTGTCAACTCAGCACCAAGCATCCTTCTTGATCCTGAGCCGGCATTCTGTCAATCACGAGTGGTTGAATGTTAGAGAAGAAGGGTCCCTAGAGATCTAGTCCAGCACTCTGTTTTTATAGACTTGAAGCTCAGAGAGGGGAGGGGATTGGACAGAGTCACAGTGCTTGAGGGTGGGCTTGGGGACCATTGCCAGGTCATGGCACTGGTGTAGGGGGAGCCAGGGTTGGCTCCTTTCTGTCTGCATACTCTCTGGACCAGCCTCATTCATTCTGGAGACCTCAGCCACCACTTACATTGATGACTCAGAGCCTTCCTTCCTACTGCAGCCTCTCTTGAGCGCTAAACCAGCATTTCCAGCTGAGTCCTGGACGACTCCATCTGGCGGTGTCTCAGTTAACTCAAACTTAGCATGTCCAGAATGGATCTCATCATCTCTCCTTTGCTTCTTACACGCTCTCTTCCTGTATCTCCAGTTTTATTTAATAGCATTATTGTCTTCCTAGTGATCTGCACTATAAGCTGTGGAGTCATCTCCGTCCCTTCCACTGTCTTCACCCCTTCAGGCTGACCCATCACCAAGTCCTGCTGAAATTACCTGCTGTCTTTTGAATTGCTCCCCTCTTTCCACATCATGGATATAACTGTCTTATCTCTCACTTGAACTCTGCATGGGCTTTCCAACTGACTTCCCTAGCTTCTCCCAGTCCAACCTGACCTCCTCATTCCCAGGTCTTGTGCACCCTGGTGACTTCCAGGAACACTCTGGCTTCAGTCTTCCTTCACTCTCTTACTAACTGGCTTTTGATCTCGCCCCAGCCACCATGTATCATAGACAAGACAGGTTGAGCAGCTGCCGTTCTACCAGCACTCTAGGCAGCTTCATCCCTCCATACCTTTGCACCTGCTGGTGCTGGGAGAAAGAACACATGCTCTGGAGTTCCACCAACCTGGGTGAATGAATCCCAGCTCTGCCACTCACCTTATCTTGAGCTCACTGTGCCTCAGGTTCCATGGGTGTAAAATGGGATGATGTTAATGCCTACTGTATAGGTTCTTTTGGATTAAAGATGTTATATGTAAAATATCCAGTATAGTGCCTGAAACATACTTGGTCCTCAATAAATCTCAGTCCTTTTTAAAGCTACACTAAGGCGATGTTGGCTTGGTCCTGACTCAAGACTGGGACTCTTTTCAGCAGACCACATTGCCCCATCAGAGAATGATGATTCTATGTCTTGCAAAGGGTAGCAAACCTGAGCCTTCAGGAAGACTGCTTATAAACTACCTTGGACAAGCAATGAAAAATCTATCCTCTATCCAAAAGGCCCTAGAGCAAAGTCCTGTCTCTTAATCACCCGGCCTGAGGCTTAGCTACCCTGTGGGGAAGGTCTTCCTTATTCCTGCACTGAGTCTGTCCTTTTCCCTTGGATCCCTGTCCTTATGGTCTGTGGTCAGAAGTGAGTTGGTTGCAGCTGGTGATCACCTGGGGTGGGAGCTTTTCCTGTGCTTAAGGATTCTTGTGATCAGCCTTCCCTTCCAAGCTTGGCTGATTCCTATTCCTCTAACCTCTCCCCATAAATCTTTCCAGTACCCCTCATAGCGGCAAGAATTACTGCTCCCTGAGAAGGGCATGCCTTAAACCTAGGAGATGCTTCCATCTGCAAAGGCTCTGCTAAGTACACTTACATTTCACTTTCACAGACCACTACTTTTGGTTTTTATTCTCTCCCTCTCCTG
Organism: Pongo abelii; assembly: GCF_028885655.2. Taxonomy (NCBI): domain Eukaryota; kingdom Metazoa; phylum Chordata; class Mammalia; order Primates; family Hominidae; genus Pongo; species Pongo abelii. The sequence goes on along the minus strand of NC_071993.2, from coordinate 123,300,998 downwards.
CCCCTCAGCAATCCATTTTTATTGTAGAACAATAGGAAATTGCAAACAGGTAAAAAAGGAAAAGAAATTTCAATCACCCAGCGTCCTACCACCCCAAAATAACTGCTGTAAACATGCTAATAGGAGCCTTTTCCAATTTTTCCTATATATGTAAATATGCATAGATGTGTATGTACATACATGTATACATACATGTTTTTTACAAAAATGGTGTCATAATCTACATCTACTCTCTGATTACCTGCTTGATGATCTGAAAAACCTATGTCTTTCTGTCTCACTAACGACTTCCTAAAGGTAAGATTTTATTATTTAGATTAAATGTCAACCTCAAGAAGGTCCATGAACACAGGACATGCTAGTATCTGTACACTTGTGGCAAAGACCCAAATGTTCCAGTGAAGGCTGTGAAGGTACAGACAGTTAAATATTTTGCATAGAGTTACTGTAGGTTACCAGAAGAAGGGAGATAAAACATCAGTGAGTGACAGGTAATTGCACGAACTGAAGATTGTTACAAGGTGCAAATTATTTATAGCCAATATGTCTGTCCTCATTCCTTCTTAGTCCTCTGAAGTATTTCTTTTTGCCATCTCTTGATTTTTCTGCTGTCGAAGCTTGTTCTTTCCAAGGGATGTCCTTTTTGTTTTTTGTTCTCTGGGACGCAGTAGCAAATTCTCAAGAGGAGGTATCAAATTGGGGCTTGTTTGGTAAAAGAGTATGGATCCAGGAGTCAGGAGATCTGTGTTCTGCTTCTAGCATCATTTACCCCTAACTAGCTGGGCGACCTTGGGCCAGTGTCTGCAGATCCTGAGAGTCATCTGCTCCTTTTGTAATTTGAGGTCAGTGGCCTAGAGTGATCTTTAACATACTAGGTTGGTGCAAAAGTAATTGCTGTTTTTACCGTGACTTTTAATATTTTCCTTCCTTTTTGAAGGGCCCGTATATTGAATCTTGTGTAGTTATTCAGTTAGTTATTCTGGAACTATTTTTCTTTCTAGCATTTTATTCATGCCAGCGAAACTTGTGATCTTGGCATATGTCTTTCATGTTCATAACTTTTATAAAGTATGATTTATTCAATGTATACCTTACTTTGAACTAGAATGTATTTAAGGCATCTTATTTGAATACATGGAAGAAGATAAAGTACAAAAGAAAATAAGTAAATGCAGAAAACAGGGGAAAAGAGAAAATGAGAGTAGGAAAGAGAAAATGAAGCCAGGAGTGAGCTCAGTAGACAAATACATGCTACAAGATTATATTTCAAGAAATTAAATGATCGGAAGTGCGGCGTTGTTTCACAAACGGATAAATAAAACCACTGGATCTGTAGATGCAGTAGGATCTTTGGAGGTCATTCTAGTCCCGTCCCCTTATTTGACTGATAAGAAAGCAGAATTCCATAAATTGATAGGACAATGCAACATAAATTGTCTAGGACAGTGATGACAAGTAAAATTAGGTATGTGTTTGCCTGTAAGTGGGTATTTGAAACTCTCCATATCTTGGCATTTCCCCACCTCAGTTCAGTTGTCTTTCACCTGTTCAAATCTGTGCTCCCCCCTTAGGATACTACACTTTATTTTCTTTGTTTCTTTTAGCATGAGAGCCACAGCCATTGACTTTAGTTAAGGAGGTAGTTGTTCATTGTTTTGGAACAAGGGTTAATTAATAGGTCTCTGGCAACAAGAACTAGTGGCTGGAATGTTAATTTTCATATTTCTTGGCACCCTTCAGGGTTGTCTGTAAGGAAAAGTGAGAAATTATTTGTTGCGTTAAGCCCTCTCAGCCCTCAGATTTTTTTTAAAGATAATCTTTCATTCAGAGTTTTTTGTTAAAGGAGCTAACCACTTCCTGTAATTTAAAGACTCAACTAGCTGGGTCAGTGATGAAAATGAATGGGTAATTTGCATAAGAGGCTAATTTATTATGTCTCCTGGGCATTTCTTTCATCTCTCTTTCCATTCTAATTAATGTTCTAAGAGGGTCTATCGCCATATCAGAAACTAGGGGTGAAAGCAGCTATTGTTAACCTTTATTATTATGATTTTTTATCTTCTGTAATCTTTTAACCATTTTCTTTTCATATCCAGGATTTACGTAGACAGGGCTGTGGGGTATATGGAGAGATTTTAGGGGTGTACTCTTTTACGATCTTTCTTCAAATAGTAGGCTGTTGTAAAAATAAAAATGACTCAGGATGGCTCTCCAGCCACAGGAGGATTTGCAAAACGTATAGAAGTATGCAGCTATGGTGGCAGAATTGTTTCTAAATACAAGCTCTCAAAAACATCTTTATAAACACGTATACAGACACATAGGCATACATACATTTGTATATCTGCCTGCTCACATGTGCATATTTTTATAGAGTATGTTAAGTGTGGATATGATAAAATATTTTGCCCCAAAAAGATCTTCCTTGACACGTGTTTCAGTTGGTCCTGGCTGTGACAAAGGCAGCTGTGTGTGCGAGTGTGACACAGCTGAGGAAAGGCAAGAGAACAAGCAATTTCTTCGAAAATCAATTGCAATTTACTCGTACTAAATTAGCCAAGGGTCCGCCCCATCCACGCATTAGCATATGACAGACTTTTAATCATTTGGTCAAGTGGCCTATTTTTGGTCAAACTGCAGTTCCCTTTGGAACTCTGCCTATCCCAGAACTGTGTATTCTCCTCATTGAATCCTCAGTCTCTTTAAAGGGGAGGTGAGTGAGCAAAGAGGAGTCCTGCTGGGGAAGCCCCTACCCTGTGTCCCCTTCCCCTGCCGTGTGTCCTGCACTAAGCTGCCTTTTCACAGACTTACGTTCTTCTGGTCCCCCACCATGCTAAAAGGTACGTATTGTGCCCTCTCATTTCTGAGGAGAAAAGCTGGGATCGGAGAGGTTGAGTAACTTTCTTAAGGCCACACAGCTGATACCTGGAAGAGTTCAGATTCACTTCTTGTTCCTGTGACTCCAAAACCTGTGCTGTTTCTACTGTTAGGTGATGAAATTTTAAGCACAGACGAGGATCCTTTATTTAGAAGGAGCTATCTACTCCCTTTTCTCCCTCTTTAATTCCCAGCTTTCTCTTTGTTCTTCCACCCTAAAACACTGTTTGACAAAAGGCCTTTAAAGTTGCAATATACACCAGTACCTATTATTTTAATATTTGGGCCTGCAGTCTGATGGGTTCTTAATTGTCAACCAAAATCCAGAACACGCGTGCTATTAAAACCATTCCTGCGGAACTGCAGAAATATTAACCAAAGAAGCAATTTCTGGATTGTATATTTTTTCACTTCAGTGTGAGGTGGAAGGCTTCTAAAGTGGAGCAGAATGCCTAGGGCCATTTTTTGTCATGTTGTCGTATAAATAGCATTACACAGTGGTAAAAAAAAAAAAAAAAAAAGGAATACATAGTTTAGTCCCACTTTAAGATGACCTAATGTGCTATTCATTTGTCTTCCACCATGCTGGTACCACTTTCCTCTAGGTCCCTGTGAACTGTGTAAGAAACACCATGCCAGTTGTGATTTCTGTTGTCCTTTGCACATGATCGTTTGTGTACAGTTAATAATGTATGAAAATAAGTATTGATTGCATTCTTTGTAGGAAAAGGCCAGCAGGTTTCTTAAAGCCCATGTTTATGAAATGTTTCATTGATTCCTGTTACTACGCGTTTTGAATAAAACACTTGATGAATAAGATACCAGGAGATCCCTGAATTCCAGAGAGTTCTCAATGGAACCACTTATATATATTCTTCTAAGCTTGGGAATGGCAAGTGGCATTTGAATGGGAAAAGAAGTGATCAGGCTGAACATACTCCCAATTCGAAATGGTTGCATTCCACATGATACTTAAAGAGAAGTAAAAATGATAATTACAGCAGCTGTGAATTGCAGCAAGCTAGGTGTTTTATGTGTCATAACTTGCTTAAGCCTTGTTCAGTAGAGGTACTCTTAGCCCCACTTGGTTGGTGGATAAGGGAACTGGGGCTCAAGTGAGAAACTTGTCTTGAGGGCACACACTTAAGAAGTGGTATAGCCAGCATTCTCATCCAGGAAGCCTGGCTTCAGAACTCACGCAGTAGCACCCATTTGCACGTATATAACATGCATAGGAGAAATAGCCCAAGAAAATATCCCACGAAAGTGAAGTGCACGAACTGCATAAAGGATTATTAGATATTTTTTACTGAGTGATATATATGTGGGTATATGATGCATATAATATATATATAACATTACATTATATATGTTACATATATTACATATATACATTATATATTATTTTATTAATTTTATATTTATTTTATTAATACAATATATAATATATTATTTTATTAATATTATATATGTTACATATATTTATACTTATTTTAGAATGAAGAGAAGAAGAGGTAAGTTTTTATAGTCTCTATCAGTTTTCAGTTTTTTAGTATGATAGAATGTCATTTCTGCCAAATTCATTCATCAGATATTTATTAAGAACTTACTATGAGCACAGTAGGAGGCTCAGATGATTCAGAGGTAAATAGGAATTGTCCTCTAAGCATTTCCCTTTTTGCTTTAGAGATAGACATAAACAAGATAAATTATGATGAATGAGTAGAACCCTGTAGAAAGCTCACATACGGCCCTATGGTGGGAATAACGGACTGGATGGTGTTGCGGGTCAGAGAAGGCTTGCAGAAGGGGACTTTTAAGCTGGCTTTTGTGGAATAGATAGGAGTTTGGTGAGTAGAGCTGACTGGGGAGAGCATTCCAGGCAGAGGCAACAGCCTGGGCAAAGGCACAGTGTGTCCAGGGTTTGCCACGGCTAGAGCAGCAGGTATGAGGAGTGGTGTGAGAAGAACTGAGCAGAGAGGCAGGTTTGTCACACTCAGGGGCTTGGCCTTTGTCATCAAAAATGGGAAAGGAAGATGGCTAATTTGTCTCAGCATTGCTGAAATTTTTAGATTGAATCGCATGAAATTGCCATTTTAGTAGGTCAACATGGTAGAATAGCAACAATTTCAGACAGTTCAACTTAATATAGTTTTGTGTCATAAAAGCACACACAGGGGCTCTGGATGCTTCTCGACCAGAGAAGGACATAAGACCTGCTGTGGGTGAGTAACCCCTCATCGTAGAAGGTACCTTCTGGGAAAACAAAAAATGAGGCCAGGAGCCCTGTGCTATTAGCCTCAGCTCCAGGTGGAAATGGAGCAAGAGCAAGTGCGGGTCAAGTTCAAACTCCTCCCTTCCAGTTGCACCTTCTTGAGGAGAAAGCATGCACAAGCTCGGAAGGCAAAGGCCAGTGCACGGAGCCCACCATTTAGGTGCCGAGGGCAGGGAGGACAGAGGAGCAGGAGTCTCTGAGGCAGGCTGGCTGTGTCTCCCTGGGTGGTCCTGGGAAGGTGTGGTGGGGGCAGGGTAGGGGGGTACAGGTAAGCAGAAAGACAGCAGAGCAGACAGGGACCAGCAGGAATCAACCCAGGAAGCTGGGTCATCCTGAAAGGGCTTGGCTGCTAGGAGGCATTTTGGCTTGTGGTAGGAGAAAGGTGGTCTCTGACAACGGTTCATTGGGACCCTGTGGATGCTGAGTGGCATGGCTGGTGTTAGGAGGCCTCCCCTGGTGGACAGTGGGGATGTGCACAGTATGGGTCCCTGATAGGATGGCTCCCATCTGCCTTTCTGCAGGGTCCCAGCCCCAACCCCAGCACTGCGCTTTGTCCTGGGCTCAGGGTGGACTTCTGCTCTCTCACTTGGGAGCAGTGGCTCAGGTGTGGGTGCCTGGCTCCCTAGGCAGTGTTGTCCTTCTGCCTGGGAGGGATAGTGCTGTCCAGCCTTTCTTGGACCTCTGGAACCGTGCTGGGTAGCACCCGTTTGGAGGACTTGAGGTATGGGCCTGTTTATTCATTTATTTTGTATTTACTGTTTTCTTCCTCTGACTCCCCAGTCTTCTGCCTCGCCTAGCTGTTTTCTGTGCCAAATTCTCAACTCGATTCAGAACATTTCTCAAGAGAATGTCTCAACGAAAACTCAAGTGTTCTGAATGAAGGGAGTTGTGTTCATTGAAAGCAGTGCCCACTCACCCCAGGGAGCACCTGCTTGAGGGGAGAGGATGGGGAGGAAGGGAAGGAGGGCTGGGAGTGCCTATGCAGCTCACAGAGCTGGCTCCTAAGAAGCTACTGAACCCTCTCTGTGTGTCCTACCCTGCGCCCATGCTGTGTTATGACATTGTTTTTATGACATCAATGGGGCTGGGGTGGGAAGAGGTGGTGCTGCCCTTTTTAGCTGCTGGTGATCCCTGGGAGGAAGGGCAACATGTTCCTAGGGCAGGACCTACCGGGTGAACCCTCTGCATTCATCCCAGAGATAGGGCTGGCAACGGGGAGGGGCAGGGGATGAGGTCATGGTGATCCCCAAAAATATGTGTGCTGCAGAATAGCACGGTGGCAAGGAGCAAAAGCCTTGGAGTTAAGCACACTCGGGTTTGAATTCCATGTTCCAGCACTTAGTAGCTGTGGGACCACAGGTAAATAGTTAGTTACAATGTTCTAGGTCCTGGATGTGTAAATGGGGCTAATAATAGTATCCAGTTCATAGGGTTGCTAGAAGTAACACTTAGGGAATGTTTCATTTGTTTTTGGCCCTCCTGAGCTGTGCAGGAAACAGGGGTGGGTGGGTGGATGACTGCCAGCGCCTTCTTTTCCTATGCATTCTCACTCCCTTTCTCCTCCTCCCTCAATACATTAGCATGAAACAGGAATAGTAGATGATTTGAGTGCATGCAGATCTCTTCTGCTCTGAAAAGAAAAGAAACACCAATAGCCATACCCGAAATTACAATTACCAGTCCGTCCAAAACATTGATTTTCTACTCTACACTTAAGCAGTAACTCAGGTTTTTTGCAAACTTACTGTGTGCCAGGGAATGTGCTAGCTGCTGGGGAGATGGTGGTGAGCCAGAAAGTGCAGAGTGCAATGCCATGTAAAGAAGGGGAGAAGGAGAGAGGAAGAGAACTAGGATGCAGAAAGGAAAGTTCTGGAAGGGGATGGCAGAGACTGGAATGCGGGGATGTGGGGAGTGGATTCCAGGTGAGCTAACACATCAGTGGAAAAGGAAAGGGCGTGTACTCAGCCAGCACAGAAAATTAATACTGAATATGCCAGTCCTGTGTTGAGTGGATGTGAACATGGTGGAAACCTAGTGTTTTTTTTCTTTCTGATGATTCTCAAGAATGTTTAAAAAAATGCAATGTTTGCAAACAAAGTAGAAACAGTTGAAGCATTGTTTTCTATTAGCAGTATAAGGTTCACTGGCTATGGGTATTTTTTCCTTCTTGCTTTCCAAATTATAATTTTAAAAGATGAGGCATTTCATATTCAAGAGTTTCCTTTGTCTGAAATAAATTATTCATTTCTACTCAGTTTCAGAAACAATGAACATAATACTTAATGCATCACAATTAAGCGGGTGCAGCTTCACATAAAATTATGTTCCATGCATTTTGGTGGCAAACAGAGCAGCGTATCCTGTATCTTGTCGACATTTGTTCCTCATAAGCAAAATATAAAGAAGTCGAAGCCCAGAAATGTGTTTTCTTTCCTCTCATGGTGGAGGGGGGGTAACTTTAGACCCAGGCAGCCTTGTTTTTGACATTCCACAGCTGTTGGTGGCTTTGTCAGTATGTAGAGAAAGTGAACTTACTGCAACTATCTTGTGCATGGGGTCAGGTGAGGGTCAGAATTCTTGAGCACCACACATTTATCTCAGTCTTCTTTGTCTGGCTTTGAGATCTGTCTAGAATCCGCTTGTGGAAGGGCATTGCCTGGAAATGACTTCCTTTGGGGTTTGGTGGCAGCTGTTTTTTTGAATACTGGCTGGTTGGTCATGTGGCGGTTTTCTGAGGATCTGGCCCTCAGATATTCTTCCTGTGACAAGGTTCCTCTTTAGGAAAATAGGCATTGCCAGCAAGGATCAAGATGTCCGTGGACGTCCACTTTAGGCTTGAAGATATTTAGCTGTACTGGTTCCCAGGAGCATTTTTTGGGATGCCTCTGACTCAAGTCCCAGCCCTGAGGTCAGAGTGAAAGCTGGCTCTGGTTGCCAAAAGGCAGTTGTCAAAGAACATTAATTGTGAAATGTCTGCTGGCCTCCCATCAGTAGGGTAGGAGATGCTTTCTTTCTTTCTTTTTTTCTTTTTCTTTTTTTTTTTTAAATAAAGTCAGGGTCTCACTATGTTGCTTAGGATGGTCTCGAACTTCTGTTTCAAGCAGTCCTCCTGCCTTGGCTCTCAAAGTGTTGGGATTATAGGCATAAGCCACCATGCCTAACCAGGAGATGCTTTCATAGGCTATTTCTTTCTTTTCTTTTCTTTCTTTCTTTCTTTCTTTTTTTTTTTTTTTGACAGAGGCTCTCTTTGTTGCTCAGGCTGGAATGCAGTGGCACGATCTTGGCTCACTGCAGCCTCTGCCTCCCAGGTTCACGAAATTATCCTACCTCAGCCTCCTGAGTAGCTGGAATTACAGGCACCTGCCACCACACCTAGCTAATTTTTTTTTATTTTTAGTAGAGACGGGGTTTCACCATTTTGGCCAGGCTGGTCTCAAACTCTTGACCTCAGGTGATCTGCCTGCCTCGGCCTCACAAAGTACTGGGATTACAGGCATGAGCCATTGCACCCACTCTCACAGGGTATTTCATTTACTCTTCATAAAAGCCTGAGTGTAGCCTTGAGTGTGCATGAGGGGCATTATTCACATTTTGCATAAGAGGAAACCAAAACTCAGAGAAGTCCAGTGACCTGCCTAAGGCCACATAGCTAGTTGGTGGCAAATCCTGAATTCGAGCCAAGTTTGTCCAGCGGCAAAGGCCTAGTCCTTTGCATGCTACCCGCCTTGTTGCCTTTTTGATTGTCAAGAACAAAAGTAGCTAGATGCAAGATGGATCCTCAGCTACCTCTGTTTTAAGCACTGTTCGTATTTGAACAGAAAAAAAAATTACATGTTTTTTATTTTAGAGAGGCTTAGGAAGAAGGCCCTGGACTTGGCCAGAAGTTTTCCTGGATGCCTCCCTGTCCTTGACCCTAGTTTCTTTCTTTCTTTTTTTTCCCCCTTGTGAGAGAGAGTCTCACTCTCTCACCCAGGCTGCAGTGCAGTGGTGCAATCTTGGCTCACTGCAACTTCAGCCTCCCAGATTCACGCGATTCTTCTGTCTCAGCCTCCCGAGTAGCTGGGACTACAGGCATGCACCCCGACACCTGGCTAATTTTTGTATTTTTAGTAGAGATAGGGTTTCACCATGTTGGTCAGGCTAGTTTTGAACTCCTGACTGCAAATGATCCACCCATCTTGGCTTCCTAAAGTGCTGGGTTTACAGGCATGAGCCATCGTAACTGGTCTTGACCCTGGTTTCTGTCTGGTGCCTGCCGTGGCTGGCTGGACTCACTGCAGAGCCCTCCAGGGATCCTGGCGCTCTGTGCTTCCACTTAGGTACCCATGACCTCCAGTTCTGAAGTTCCTGTGGCATCTCTTGCTCTGGTATTTCCTATGTGGCAAAGGCCCCCGGGGAATTGGTGGATGAACTCTGATTTTTGTGAAGCCCTCCTTTAGAGTAGGTCCATCCAGCTGCGTGCTGGGTAGTCCCATCTAGCTATCCTGGCCATAACTCAAACATGGTCTGTATTGAACTTGCCTTCTCTTTTAATCTTTTGGACTGAGGAAGAGGCGCATTAGAACCTTAGGGAGATATTTTTATATTGGCGGTGGGGGAGCAGTGCTCTAGTAGAAAGGATGTAGATTTGGAGTCAGACTAAGTTTGCATCCTGACTTCATCCTTTCATAACTTAGGCAGGTTGTTTAATACCTTTAAGCCTCAGTTTCCTGATTTGTAAAATGTAGACAGTATCTGCTGTGCCGTGTCATTGTAAGGACTGGATCTGTGTTATGAGACAGCGTGTTGAAGCCTATCACCCAGTCACAGTGATAGAAGTTCTTAGTTGAAGACAAGAATCTGTTTACTGGCCTCGAGACATTGCACTGCACCTGGGAAGGGCAGGTAGTCCGTGTGCTGGTCCTTCCAGCTTTCCAGGGCGGAAGTGGTGAGGGTGCGTTTCTGACTTCGTGGCTGCTCTCTGGAGACTGCTCAGTACATTTGCAATTGCCACCCTGAGATGCATGACCACTGATAGCCTGGCTTGCCTGTAAGACAAAGCAGCCCCACCATGCAGTAGGTGCCAGCTGTATACCTCACTTGGTATCACCTGCAGCCTTGCCTTAGGGTTACTACATTTTCCCACACTGTCTCGCAGCCTGGCGGAGCTGAGGCAGATGCACCTGAGCGTGAGGGCAGCAATTGACCTGTTCCTCCACGTGCCCTGTTCCTACCACGTGAAGGGTAACTTCGTTAAGTTCCTACCTGTTCCTACCACGTGAAGGGTAACTTCATTAAGAGAAAGTGCAGTCGAGGTAGATAGAAACAGCCTCTCAGAAATGGCTCTCATGAAGATCCGGCTTGCTGCTCGTATTGTGGGCGAGCCTTGGAGACTGCAACAAGGTGAATACTTGTGAGTTCCTAGGCAGAGTGAGTACCCTGCGTTGAATGTAGAATTTTCCTATTAAGAGCAGAGCAAAACAGGTTTTTAGATAAGAACTCTGACGTGGGCCGGAAACGCCCGGCAAATATTTACCCTAGATGTAAAACACTCACAAAGTCAAATGTTGTTTAGAAAACCCTAAAATAGAAAATTTATACTCAAGGTTTTATATTTGGTAATTGTAAAAAAAAAAAAAGGCCTATTGTCGTCTGTGTCCTCTAAACTGGGTTTTACAACATGGAATGACGACAAAGCCTCCTTTGCCCGCCCTCCTGCCCATTTCTGCTCCTCTGCCCTTGCTCAGCCTCATGACTGCATTCCCAGCCCCTTTTCAGACGTGTACGTCCTCCGCCCATCCAGGTGACTGTGGCGTGTTTTGCTTGGTAAGCCCTGATTGTGGGCCTGGCACCATTTCACCTGCTTCTCCTCTTGAAACTGAGCCTGGGATGGTGGAATTGACAGATTTGCCTCCCCACCAGCTCCCAGGAGTAAAGGAACTCTACTGGCTGAAGTGTTTAAACTCCTGGAAGGCTGGCATTGGACTTGAGATATTCTTTGTATGCGTGAGACACCTGAGTTAGAGTCTCTGAATGGCCCATTATACGTTTTTTGCTAGACCCTTCTGTTCCTCTCTGGCAAAGCAGAGTGTTTGGACCATACCAGTGGTTCTAACCTGGCAACCTCACACATTTTGTGCATCAGTGTCTCGTGGGGGAGGTGTATGATATTCTGAGACATCCACCCCCACCCTTAAACCCAGATGTGCTGTCTTGGGTGAAAACTGCTGTGCTATGGTGGATGATTTCCCCAGGAACTTTCTGGCTCTGACCTGCCATGTGCTCTTCGGAGCTTTGTCAAGATTCTTTGGATGACTTCTTTAGTCCATCGACAAATGTCTACTGAGCCAACTTTTGTGGGCTGGACATTGTGCTTAGGGTCCTAGAGACATTGGCACGGACAGGATGAACTCATGAAACTTATAGTCTAGTAGAGGAGTCATATGAATTAAAATGCACGTGTTTTGATAGCAGTCAGTACTCTGAAGAAGAAAACTGACCAATATGATAGAGAAGGGAACAGAGGGGAGAGGGGGACCCTTTTACACGTGGAAGTCAGAATGCGCCTCTCTGAGGAGGTGACTTTGAGCTGGGACCTAAATGACAAGGGGGAACTGGCCATTCTGAGCACCTGCTGAAGAGCATTGTGGCAGAGCTCCAAGGACCCCAGGTGGGCCAAGCCTGGTGCATTCCCCAGAAACAGTGGAGCTAGTAAGGTGGGAGCCTGGTCGCTTTTTACCAGTGATTATCTCCTTCTGCTGCTCTGTGCAGGGGGCCAGCAATGGGACCTGGCCACCACCAGGGCTCAGGAGGGAGCTATGGCCAGGGGTCCTGAGGACACCAGGAAGCTTCAAATCCATGGCACCTGCTTTTTGGGTGGTGAGACTCATGAACTGTACCCAGAAAAGTATCTGTGGCTGCGTTTCACTATCCTAGAATTCTGAGACATGAGCAAAACAGCCGTCTGAACCAGAGACTTTGTGCTCAAGTGTGAGTTGGAGGGGCCAGCTTTGCCCTGTTGCACTTAAGATGTACGCTTTGAAAATGTAATCCTTAAATGATAGCACTCCTCTAGTGCTGGGCTCACGCTTTGTATCAATTTATCTCATTCTTTTAAAAAGATAACACAAGGAAGATAATTATAGAATCCTGTTGTTGAAAGAGTCTTTTGTGATCACCAAGTTCGTCGTCAAGTCCTTACTTGATGGATGGTAACAGAATTAAAGACCAGAATGGTTGAGGGCTGTGCTAGGAGACAAAATGGGGCTAGAGTGGGGACTTAGCACCCTGGGTCCTCTCTCCTTAGTTGACATATGTAGTGTCCACGTAGGACAGGCCTGAAGAATGGCGACACCCCAGGAGACGAAGGTTCAACCCCTGCACACATCTGTACTGTCGTCAAGAGAAATTCTTAAAGAATCAGGTCCTTGTCCACTTTTCTGGCCTCATCGAGCCCCATTTCCCATGATGGGTCATAGATCTGAAGACACTCTGCCTTTCTCCTCCCTAGCACACACATCTCTCTTGTTCTGCCTCGAAGCCTTTGCTCTCGCCTTCCCCCATCATCTGGAATGTTCTCTATGATCTTCACTTAGCTGGCTCCTCTTTGTCATTTTCAACCAGAGGTCTTCCATAAAAAGAAGACCACTTCGCTAAATATCACTCCCTCCTCGTTCATTCTTTATTACATTTCCTGTTTCATTATCTGCACAGACCCTACCACTGTCCTCAGCTATTTTGTAGATTTACTTGTGTTGTGTGTCTGTTTCTCTAATGTTAGGTTGTGTACAAGCAAGGACCCCATCTGGCTTGTTCAATTCTCTGCACTTGGGTAGTTTTCCCAAGAAAACTATGTAGTAGGTGCTGAGTAGACATTTGTTGAGTAAATGAATGAATGAAGAAATGCATAGTAAGTGAGAGCTAGGTAGGTAGAAGATGCTTACTAAATAGCTGTTTGGTGCCCAGCACTTAGCTGAAGCAGGGCAGAGGTGTACGGGTCATGACATGAGGGAGCCTACAGTCTTGCCAGGGAGGTGCATCTGTCAGGAGCCTTTCTTTCATGAAGGACAGAAAACTCATCTCAAGCAGACTTGGATGATAAAATTTGTCAGCACTTAGGACGTATCAGAAGGCCAGAAGTAGGACAGGATCCTGGCAAATTGCTGTTACCAGGACCATGCCTCCTGGACCTCCAGTTCTTGGATGCACTGTTTGTGTTGGGGGCGACATCTGCAGTGCCAACAGGGTGGGACCTCCCAACAGCGCCACACTCGTCTCTTGTGTTCAGTAATGGACCCAAGCAATTGCAGGCCTCACAGCCTCATATACACCATCCTGGACTCAGTAGTTGGCTGTAGAATGGTGACCAAAGTCAGATTGGCCCCTCCCCCATGGAGCTTATGGTCTAGCAGAGGCGAGAGACACAAATACATAGAAAATCCAAGTGTAAAAAGTGATCCCAAAGAGAAACAGGTGATGCTCTGAGCACCGGTGATGAGGCTTAGGGTGGGAAGAATGTTCCAGCAAAGGAAAGGCCAAGGTTGTGTGGGGTGAAGGGGCGGGCCGGAGTGGCCAGTGTGAGATGAGACTGGACATGTCATCTTTAGCTGGTTAGGAACTGGGGGAAGGATGAGGCCATGTGGCAGCCCTGGAGCTGGCCTGCAGACTCAGCCTGGATGCCTAAATCTTGGAATTCACCGTGGCAGGAATTGCAGGGTGTGCATGGTTTTCTCAGCCCACTGTCGTCATTGTCACATTTGAGAAGGACCAACTACACCCATCTGGGGAAAAGAGGCCCCTGGAGCGTTAGTGCTGGTATGCTAGAGATTTAATTCACTGCTTTTCAAACAGACCCCATGCTCTTAGGCCAGCCCTTTAACCGCCCCAACAGCCTCAGTTTTCTCAACTGTGAACTGGGGTTATGGACTTGTTGCAGGCCTACAGGAGTTGACACATAACAAAGTGCTTTGCAAACCCCACAGTTCTAAAGCAAGTCACTTTCGGTTGTTTTGATTTTCCTTCAACTGTGGGAAGAGAATGAATTCAAGATAATTAGAAACAATGAGCCCTAGCACTTTGGAACTGGAAGAAGCTTGAGGGACCTTCTAGTGAAAGTGCAGAAGGTGAGTTGTGACTCGTTGTGGGGCCTGTTGGAGATTTGAAGTTGTCTGGAGATCAGCTGCTTCTCCTCCCTGAGCATCCCCTTCATGCCCTGTAGGGCTTCAGGGAAAGGAACAGCGCTCCATTTCCCACCTGATTGCACTGAGCCTGGCATGGTGGAGGTGCAGCCCAGGTCTAGTGGGTGCAGGCCTCTATGAGACTTGGCTCAACCTCATAGCAAGTGGCAGGCAAAGCCCCATGAGCCTGTGATCTCCAGCTCTGAGGCTGCTCCCTTGCTCTCACCTTTTGCCCTTGCCACACCCAGGCCACATTCTGGAAGAAGTTCAGGGCCACAGATCTGGTTGGATTCAGCCTGTGGAACACACAGTCGGCTCCCCAGTTGGCAGGGAATTGTGGTCTCATGTCAAATACCCAAAAAGTGAAGAGGACAGCAAACTCCTGTGTACCCACCACCCAGAATGAACCAATGTAACCATTTGCCTTTTAAAACCATATCATTTTAAAAAAGAAACTATTACACAGAAAGTTGAAGTCTACTTAAAGTATCATGGCATAAGTGATTCATTCCACAAGTATTTTCAGAGTGCCTTCTGTGGGCTGAGTATATTGGAGATACGATGGGGAACCAGCCATTAAAAGCCTTCACCCTCAGGGAGGCTGCATTCTGTCTAGAGCAGGGCAGACGATACATGAATATATAATGAAGGTAAATAGGAGGAGGGTAGGGGGTAGAGAGTGATAGGAGTGGGTACTATTTTAGATAGAGGAGGTCTTCTCTGCTGAGACATTTGATACAGTGAAATGAAGGTCCCAAGCTTGTGAAGTCTCAGAAAGAGGCTTTGACATGGAGGGACCAGTCAGTGCCCAGCCTCAGAGGTGGGAAGAGGCTGGTGAGTCCAAGGAGCAAGCTGAGCAGTGGAAATGCACCCCAGTGAGTGAGGGCTGGGAGAGCCAGCCAGGGGCCCCAGAACATGGCCGCAGGGCCTTAGAGACCACGGGATAAGGACTCTGGGGTTTGTTCTAAAACTAATGAGAAGCTCTTTGAAGGACTGGGGGTTTTGAAGAAGACGATGTCATGATCTCACTTGTGTTTTAGAAGAATCTCTTAACTGTAAAATAGGCAAGAGGAGAAACAGCAAAAGAAATCTGTTGCAGCATCAGCTCCAGAACTGATAGGGGCTTACACTTGGGTTGGTGATGAGAAGCAGTTAGATTCAAGGGACCCACAGGTCATACTGATGAATTGAGGACAGGGAGAGAGAGAAGGAGAGAAACCAGGGATGGCTTCTAGGAATTTTGATGTTGTCATTTACCTGGGTGAATGACAGTGCCATTTTCTGAGATGGGGCAGGGGTCGGGGACAAGAACTATTTTTGCATACAGGGGTGTAGACTTAGAGTTCCATTTTGGACACATTGAAATACTTTTTGTAAATCTGAACATCTTTGCCTCTGCAGAGCTGTTGTTCGTGCTATCCTCATTTTATCTTTTACCATATACACTTCCACGAACAATATTCCACTCTTGATGGGGATTCCTTGTTTTTGAAATTACAAATAATACTGCTGTTTTTATTCTGGTTTCTCTGTGCATATCGAGGAAATTGATAATTAGAAATAGGGCTACTGGGTTATGAGGCATGCACTTTTTATTTTTTTTTTTTGCTAACAGCTTTATTGAGATATAATTCACATACCATATAAGGGGATATGCATTTTCATCTTTTTTTGAAATCCTTCAAAATTCACTTTTGCTTTTAAGCAGTCATCTTTTAATTTACTAATTGCTATTTTGCTTTTAATTTACTATTTTATTAACCTGTTTCTTTGCTTATGCCTCTGTGTTGAGTGTCCTTTTTGCTGATGCGTATCTTTTAATAGTCCATTCAGTGTACAGGGAGAGTAATCACTGTCTTTTTTCTTTTCTTTCTCATTTTTTTCTAATTACTAGCCTGTGTTCTTTAGAACAGTTTTAAATCTACAGAAAAATTGAGCAGATAGTACTCAGTGTTCTCATATACCCTCTGACCCAACAGTTTCTCCATTTATTTATTTTTATTTAGAGATGGAGTCTTGCTCTTGTTGCCCAGGCTGGAGTGCAATGGTGCAACCTCATCTCACTGCAACCTCTGCCTCCCGGGTTCAAGCGATTCTCCTGCCTCAGCCTCCTGAGTAGCTGGGATTACAGGTGCCCACCACCATGCCTGGCTAGTTTTTTGTATTTTTAGTAGAGACAGGATTTCACTGTGTTGGCCAGGCTGGTCTCGAACTCCTGACCTCAGGTGATCGGCCTCCCAAAGTGCTGGGATTACAGACGTGAACCAACATGCCCAGTTCCTCCTATTATTAACATGTCTCTTTAGTGTGGTACATTAGTTACAATTAATGAGTCATTGATACATTATCATTAACCAAAGTTCATAGTTTACAGTAGTGTTCCCTCTTTATGTTAAACAGTTCTATGAGTTTTGACAAATGTACAGTGCCATGTATCCACCATTACAGTATCACACAGGAGAGTGTCACTGCCCTAAAACCTCCTGGGCTTCCCCTGTTTATCCCTCCTCTTCTCCTAAGCCTCTGGCAGCCACTGATCTTTTTACTGTCTTCATAGTTTTGTTTTTCCGGAATGTGCTATGGTTGGAATCACAGAACCCTACGGACTGGTTCCTTTCATCTAATAATATGCACTTAAGGTTTCTCTGTCTTTTTGTGGCTTGATAGTTCACTTTTTTCAACTGCTGAATAATTGTGTTCCATTGTATGGATGGACCACACTTTGTTTATCCATTCACTTACTGAAGGATGTCTTCTTTCCAGTTTTGGCTGTTGTCCGTTTTATTATGAATAAAGCTATAAACATTTGCATTCTGTTTTTTGTGTGGACCTAACTTTTCAACTCAGTTGGGTAAGTACCTAGGAGTGTGATTGCTGGATCATATTTAAAGTCTATGTTTAGCTTTGTAAAAACTGTCCAAACTGTCTTGCAAAGCGGCTGTACCATTTTGCATTCCCACTAGCCTTGAGGGAAAGTCCCTGGTGCTCTGTGCCCTCATCAGCATTTGGTATTGTCAGGCTTTTGGATTTTAGCCATTCTAATAGGTGTGTAGGGGTATCTCATGGTTGTTTTTATTTTACTTTGTAAGTCCCTCATGGCATATGGTGTAGAACATCTTTTCATATGCTTATTTGCCATCTGTGTATCTTCTTTGGTGAGATGTCTGTTCAGATCTCTTACTGATTTTAAAAATTGAGTCATTTTCTTATTGTCACATTTTAAGAGTTCTTTGTATATTTTGGAGACAAACTCATTTTCAGATATGTATTTCAGTGGGTCTTTTCAGCTTGAAAATATGTTCATTTGGTCTTCATTCTTGAATAATTATTTACTTGGGTATAATATTCTAGTTTGGCAATTATTTTCTTTTAGCATTTTTACAATATTATTCCACTGCCAGCTGGCATCTGTAGTTGCTGATAGAGTCTAGAATGTCTAACTATTGTTTCTTTAAGCTCTCTTTTTAGCTTTCTTTCTCATACTTTAAGGTTTCCCTGTTGGCTTTTGTTTACTGATTTCACTGGTATTTAGGTGTGATTTTTAAAAACATTCCTCAGTTTTGGCATTAGGTATGATTTTATTTTTCCTATGTGAATACGTGTATTTTTGTTTACTTCTGGAAAATTTTGCAATTACCCTCTTCTAATAATTCTCTATTCTTTCACTTCTCTTCCTTTTGAACTTCTATCAGACAAAGCTTCTTCCTCTTTCCTCTATTTCCCTCAACTTTGGAATCCTATTTTCAATTTCCTTATTTCTCTGACATACAGTTGGGGTCAGGTGTTCAAGTCTGTCCTCCTAGTCACTAATCCTCTCTCCTTCTATGTTTTGTTGAACCCATATATTGAGTTTTTAAAATTTTAACGCCTATATATTTTAGTTTTAGAATTCCTATATATTTTTATAGGAATTTTATATATTCTTATATATAGGATTATATATTAAATTGTTATTAAAATTTATTATATTTTAAAATAAATTAAACTAAAATTATTAAAATTAAATGAAATAAAATTAAATTTTAATTATTAAAATTAAATGAAATAAAATTAAATTTTAATTATTAAAATTAAATGAAATAAAATTAAATTTTAATTATTAAAATTAAATGAAATAAAATTAAATTTTAATTATTAAAATTATATATATTACAATTTTTCTTCTTTTTGATGAGGTAAGTTTCTATAGTTTCTATTCCTTCTCTATCTCACTGAAATTATTTACTATAAGGCAGTTTTTCAGATTGATCTGTAATAAGTCTGTAATAGATCAATAGATCCGTGACAGATCAATCTGAAAGATTCTCCCATATCTTGTTCATGTAGGCTCGCTCTTTTTTTTTTTATTATTATACTTTAAGTTTTAGGGTACATGTGCACAATGTGCAGGTTAGTTACATACGTATGACTGTTTTTTTCTTGTGTGTTTTATTATTTCAACTACAGGTTCATCTTTAGTAACAGTGATTTTCTCTAGTATTCCTACATAGGGTCTTTAAGGCAACCTTATGCAGTCGTCTATATTTTCTTTGCTGGGCCTTACAGGTTTCATGGATTCTGGGCCATTTTTAAGTTAATTCCTCACTCCATGGAGGAATATCTTTGGGACTCCACTCTTACAAGATTCATGTTTCTTTTTGTTTCTTGTCCCCAGGCCAGTGAGCAGAGATACTCTGAGCCTGTTTTCAAGATATGTGTCTTCTGGGCTGCTGGTCTTATGCAGGGAGCTCTGTGAGAGTTTCTTTGACCGGGGCCTGTGGCATAGTAGCTCCTCTCTCAAGGCCTTGTCACAGTGGTTCTCAGGACAGGCTGTACATTGGAATCAACGGGAAGCTCCAGTGCCCTGATACCTGGACCCCACTCCCAGATATATATATTTTTAAAAGCTCCTAGATGATTCTTAATGTGCAGCCTAGGTTGAAAATTATTGCCTTATAGACACGTGCCCAGTTTCCCAGTTTTTTTTTTCTTAAAAAAAAAAAAACACAAAACCCTTTTTGTTATATCACATTTACTATTCTCTATTTTTTCTTTTCTTTTTCTCTTTTTTGGGGGGCAGGGCTGGGGGAAGATTGTCTATATACCTGTATCATTTCAGCTTACCATACTGACCAGAAGAAATGAGAAGTACCAAATTCTAACCAGCGTGCTTAGATAAAAGGATTCATACAGAAGGTTTCTAGATGCCTTCTTGGGTTATTGAATTCTTCCTGTGATTTTTAATTTCTCTGTAAAAGATAACTCTGTTTTTTGGCATCCTCCCTCCCCACTTCATTTCTTTCAGCATGGGTGCTTATCAAATATCTTTAATTAAAATGAATTTATAGTTTGGGGCTGCATTTGAGTTAGTGGCATTCTCTGCTTCTCCTTTGTGATACAAATATTTGAATATATTCTATAGCTGGAGAATATATTCAAAAATAAGGTAAATTTGAGACGCATAAATGTAGTAAGATTTTAAATGCAATATAAGAAATGATGTAAATATTCTCCTTGGTGGGGATAAAGTAGATCATTCAAAAGTGAAGCTGAAAAGAAGTGATATTTGGAAGGGAGGTAGTTTTTCTAGCTGATTTAAGAAAACAGATGGATATATTAATTTGCTTGACTGTAGTAGGAATTTCACTATGTTTATGCATATCAAAACATCATGTCGTACACCTTAAATATAAAAAAGAAAGAAAACATGTTTGATGGAAATGTGGTTTCTGAAGCCAAAAGGGGCCAATTTGGGTAAGGACTCTGTTATTAAAAATTCTGTTTTTGGCCAGGTGCAGTGGCTTATGCCTGTAACCCCAGCACTTTGGGAGGCTGAGGCAGGCGGATCACCTGAGGTCAGGAGTTCAAGACCAGCCTGGCCAGCATAGTGAAACCCCATCTCTACTAAAAGTACAAAAATTAGACAGATGTGGAGGCGGGCACCTGTAGTCTCAGCTACTTGGGAGGCTGAGGCAGGAGAGTTGCTTGAACCCAGGAGTCAGAGGTTGCAGTGAGCCAAGACCGCACCACTGCACTCCAGCCTGGGCGACACACCAAGACTCTGTCTCAAAAAAAAAAAAATGTTTTTATGGATACCTTCTCTTCTCAAAATCAAAATAGGACAGTTTTAAGGAAATGATTTAGTGTATATTGTTTAGCTTTTTGGGAACAAATTATGGTTACCTGCTTATGTGACTTTTTATAGAATGTTGCATTTAAAAAGAAGTATCTCTGCTTATGGTCACATTTTCAAAAAAGGCTTCCAAAACTTTAAACTTGAAGCCAGTCTGCTGAGTTACATCTGCACATAATTGTAACCATAGACACTTGTCTCCCTAAGTATGCGCATCTGCAAATAATTGTGCTTTCAATTGCCAACGCACAGGGTTTCAGCCTGTGTCTAAACAAGAATAGTGGAGAGATGAAGCAGTTATCTGAATAATTCAAGCTGAAAAATAAGAATGCCCCCATATTATATCTTCAATTTTCTGGGTATTTCAGTTGAGGGGATGTTTTGATTAAAATCATATGAGTAACTGCCTGAGTTTTCTACTTCACTTTGTATGTGTAAACACAGCTGTTTTATGATTGACAACTTTTTTTTTTAATAGCTGCCTTTTGGAAATGACCATTTTTTCAAGACCACAACTCTTGCTTAGGGTTTGTCAGCTTACTTTCAGGATCCTTGGCTACTATGTGCTGCCTTCCAGTGAGAATGGCTGGGTAGCAAGTTGATTCTCCTATTCTTAGTGTTGAAATTTCCTTCTGGATCTAGTGATATTTCTAGCTAGCCTGCAGAACATCAGTAGTCCAGCCAGTGCAGCCCAATCCTGTACATAACAACAAAAGCGTCAGTCTCCACCTGTGTCTGAAAATCACAAGTAGCATGGCAAATGCTTCCATGTTTAGAAAAATATCCAATTTGACCATCCTATCAGTTCCAGATGAACCTCTGTTTCCTGCCAAAGTGGAACTTCAGCCAATACATTTTATTTCCATTCCCAAACTCATCTGCATCATGTGGCAATACATATTAATGCCCATCAAGCTACCACTTGGATCAGGTGAGGATGCTCACGTCGGGAAGGAAGACATTGCAGAGACAGTCAGCTGAGAGGCTTCTGAGACCACGCATTTTTATGTCAGGATGAACGAAGCAGCACACGAACTGTGAAGTTGTATGGTTGAGATTTGTTTTGACAGATTCGGTTCTCCAAAGCCTCTCTGTTTTCTCGGCTGCTTCCAGGAAATTTGAAATGCTTGCAAGATAGTTGGACGAAAGTATGGGGACCATGAACCTCTTGGTGACAGGTTCTTGGACATGTGTGAATTGGCTTTCTCCCCATGTTGTTGGTTTTAAAAGTTCTTTAAGTTCTGGCAAAACACACTATCACTATTACTGGCTTGCAAAAACACACATGTTTTAGAAATCTAATGTATTACGAAATTCTAAATTATCCACTATGTGAAAATACATGAATCTTAACTAAGGGCTTGTTTTTGAGGACTGATATTCGTCTATTATGCACTTTAGTACAGTGGTTGAGAGCTTAAGGTCTGCAGCAGATGATTTGGTTTCAGATGTCAACTCTGCAAGTCTTAGCTGGGTAACCGCACAAGCCTCAGTTTCATTCTCTGTAAAATGGGATGATCATAACTACAGCTACCTGTTAGGATTGTTGTGAAAATTAAAATTCTTAGTATCATCCCTCACAAAGAGTGCGCACCCTGTGTGTTAGCTGCTATTCATTCGTTTATTCCTTTCAGTCTGCAGATGTTTGTCGAGACAGCCCACTCTATGCCAAGCACTGTGTGGAATGCCAGGTGGCTAAGATGCGTACGGTTTAGTTTCCCTCCTTCATCAAGCAGTTGAGGGGCGGGTGAATGGGTTAGAGAGTTAACTGTGATGCCATGTTGGAGGGCAGATCATGCCGGAGTTCTTAAGACATAACCCTTTCTAGTTATTTCCCACATATTTAAGGGCCTTCGTTTCACTCCGCCCAAGTAAAAAGTTCAAAATGATTCATTTTCTCTTTAGATGCTTTGGTTTTTGAGAAATGGTAGGACTCACACCCTCCAAAAGAAATCTATCTCTAGAAAATGCTTCTTTGCGAATGTGATTTTGTTACAGCTTATAAGAAAGAAACTAGTCAGTGGGTGCCAAGGATTCGGTCTTAATTTTCACTACATAGGGAGATGGGTGGAGCGCCAGCTGAGCTACAGGAAGGGTGATGCTAGGATGAAGTTCCGCCGTGGAGCACGGCGTTGAGAGGTCTTCTCTTCCAGCAAGAACTCAAGCCGTGAAGTAGTTGGTCACCATAATGGGATTAGGAGGCTGGTGCCTTGGGTCAGCCTGTGGAACAACAGTGGGGGCTTTGTCATGAGGATTTAAGATTATACCAGCTGCTTCCTAAAGCTCAACAGTCACTTGAATTTTCTTGGTGGCTTGATGAACCAGATATGGAATTTGAGAATGCAATGATTTCCGTTTTTTTAATAATACATCATGGAGAAATTGACGAATACCTGCTTGTAGATATCCTTTCTCCCTCTGTGAATTGCTGTGATTTCCTGGATCCAGTTAAGTTCTGAGGGACACGTTGTAACCTTTCAGTCTGATGAACCTCCACTGGTGTAACAAGGAGCTGTGTTAACCAGGCACTATTGTGAACATGTTCAAAATTGCTTTGATAGTTTTGCTCAAATTTAACTCTCAAAAATTTTGGTAAATCCTAGGAGACTCAGCTATCAGCTTAAGGCTTTTGTTGTTAAATTTTTTAAAAACCCAAGTATAAATTATCTTTTAATGAAGATCAGCAACCTCCTTTTGTTGAAGATGATACGTGTCTATCACAAGATAAATAATAATTTTAATTATTACTGTGGCATGGGAAACTACTTTTTAAAAAGAATTTCATTCGAAATGTATGACAGACAAAATTAGTGTTTAGGAAGTACTGAAAGGAATTCATTGTTAAGTTAGGTTCTTATCTTCCATTTTATCTGGCTTTCTTTATTTAATTGAATGTTATTATTTTGGACCTCATAATATTTGCTGTGGGTAGAATAACAATAACTCATTAGATTCACTGCCTCTGCGTGAGATCAATAACAAAATTTCCATTATTTATTTTCCCAAAAGACCTTTAGACACTGCACTTCCAGCATGGTATAAAGGAAAGGGATTTTATAATGATTTACTTTTAAAAGATTTTTACTTCTGATATATATCCTGCAAAGCCCCGCTGGAATTTCACTGTTATAATAATAATTATAAGACAAAAATGTCACGGAATTGTTCCATCATGATCTGCATTTTGACTATATATGAGAAATACAAGTCATGCAATGCCTAACAGTGTTTAGACACCGGCTTTGAACAGAATTTATCAATGTGTTAGGAAGAACCAAAAATATAAACATTTTAAATGAAAACTCACAAATGAAGATGAGATTTTTGTGCGTTAATTGGCTAGCTGATGTCTTTGTCTCTGGTCACCTTGGTAAAAATGCATGTTCCTATTTGCTTCCAATATAGCTGGACATGGCTGATGATACTCTTGCTTTGAGATTTCGATTTCACATATTTTAGTGTGAACCCAGTAGAGGGAACTGAAAAACAAACATACAAGCTTTAAAATTTTCTCACTTTAGGGGAATCGCAAATGCTATGCTAATCCTATAGCTAATAAGCCAGCCTTCAACATGGGCAAAAATTACAGATTTTTTTTTGGCATTGTAGCATTTTAAAAAAATGACCATTTGTTTTGCATGTCAATAGTTGAAAGTTAAACATGGAGGAAGAGATTTAAATATTCTCTCTTGGGGAAATCTGTAATATCCCATAGATTTTAGATTAAATGGATTAGATTGGAATAATTGCAGAGGACATTATTCCTTCATTGAGCGGATTACAACCAATTAAGTCGTAATTCTGAGCCCTTGTTAAATAAATATTGCTTATTATCCATCATACAGCAAAACATCAGAGGAAAGATGGGTGTGCATTTTCCGATCAGTCCCTTGTTCTCCAGAAATTCCATATATATGGAACAGTCACAGACAATGTGGACAGGGAATGGTGTATATTGCATGTGTAAATATATGTGATGTGCACATTCTGAGTT
Organism: Pongo abelii; assembly: GCF_028885655.2. Lineage (NCBI taxonomy): Eukaryota > Metazoa > Chordata > Mammalia > Primates > Hominidae > Pongo > Pongo abelii. The sequence continues at coordinate 123,276,585 of NC_071993.2, read as the reverse complement.
GTTTTAAGTCTGGCCCTTCGGAAGGCAGGCCTTCCATGTCTTTTGAGGGTCTTGCAGGCTGAATGCAGATGGTAAAGTTTGCAATGTTCTTCTAACACTTAGAAGTCAGATGAAGTAAACCTTTCTGATACCTTGCGAGGTCACTGGGAGGTTACCTGGCAGGCGGCGCTCCCCAGGGCCTGCCACATTGAAAGACACGGCTTTCCTGTTGTCAAACGCTGCACCTTCCCGGCAGCTGCGCACAAAAGAGCCTGTGGAGAAATCACCTGGGGTTGCGTGCACTTAAAGTTGTATATAATTCCGGTGTTAAATTTATTGGAAGACTGAACCTAATGTAAAACACAGAGTAAAAACGAGGCTTCGTGTGTCAGCTTTACGGCGCATTTGGAAGCAGTTGAGGGTTTTCAGAATGCCTGCTTGGTCGAGGAAGAGCTGTGCTGCAAGCCCCCAAGAAAGGAGTGAAAGTTGGCTGTCTTATCAGTGCTGATGCTCAGCTTGGATGTGTCCCTGTGATGCCTGGAGGTGGAAGCACAGGTGTTGTTTGCCCCAGGAACCCTTTCCCCCACTTCCTTGTGACCTTTTTGCGCAGAGCTTTGGTGCTTTTGGCCAGCAAAGGCAAAGCTTGCGTACATTCTAGGATGTCCTTTATCCAGGGCTTAGTTGGGATTAAATAAGTATGGAGAATCAGTAGGACCCAGGTCTTTGCAGGATGCCAAATGGCTGAAAACTTCTTTGTTCTACTGCTTTGATAATACACAGGTGGTGGGTGCCTGTGGATGTAGCTATCTAGAGAGGAAGAACAGGAAGTGTAGAAGAAAGAGAGCAGAGTCGTTCTTCTTGCTTTTCTTTTCTTTTCTTTTTTTTTTTTTTTGCCTTTAGTTTATTGGTTCATTAATCTATTCAAGTATGTACTCAGTGTCTGCTGCGTAACAGGCATCATGCCAGGCAGTAAATATAGCAAATTGCTTAAGAGCTTTGGCTGGAATCTAACCAACTTCAGCCTCAATCCTTCCTCTGCCACATAGCAGCTGTGTGACTTTGCATAAGACACTTAACCTCTCTGAGCCTCATTTTTCTCATCTGTAAACTACAATAACAGCAGAACTCATGTGTTCATCATCAAGAGGTGTGGTTAAATGTGTTATGGTTCAACCACAGAGCGGAATACTACACACCTGTATAAAGGTATGAGATAGCTGTCTATGTAAAGACCTTCAAGATAAGTGAACATTTCAAAGTGCAGAGCAGTTCGTATAGCTTGCTACCTTTTGTAAATAAAAAAGATGCTTATGTATACACAAAGAAACTATGGATGGATTCATAAGACACTAATAATAATAGTAATTGTATGTGAAGGCAGTGTGGGAACCTGGCATATGTATAGTACATATATTACATGTAGTGCATATACATATATTACTTGTTATAAAATAATAATAGTATAGTTTTGCAAGTTTGTTGTGACTATTCAATGAGATAATGCACTTTAAGTTCTTATTTGAAGGCCTGGCTCAAAATAAGCATGCGGGTTACATTTTTGCTATTATTGTTGTCCTGGTAGTATTGAAACAAAGTTGCATATAAGAAGTAATCTTTTCCTGTTTAGTGGAGAAGACAGATAATCACAGGATCTCACCAAGGCGGTTGCAGAGGAAGGTACAAAATGCTGGGGGAGCCCAGATGAGGTTGTACCCCAGCTTTTGGGGGGAAGACAGGAAATCTTTTGGTGAGGTGGTGAACTTCCATTCTCCTTCTTCAACTCCATTCTTGGTTACATAAATATGTTCTTCAATCCTAACAGTTACCCCTTCCCTCATATGAGAGACACATGGTGTATGTTTAAATTGTATATATATACATTAGGGGTTTATTCAATATTTTTGTATCAGTTGCCTGCTTCTAATCTTTTTCTCTTTTTTCTGGGTCTGTTTTTTCTCAGATCGCCTGCTTCCTGGGAGGCAGGGACCGTATTAATTTAGTTCTTATTCACAGTGTTTTGTTCCTCCTGGGTGATTTTTATAAATATGGAACTTTTCTCCTTTTGCATCTGAGAAAGTCCTGGTAACCTTTTTGAGCATGGAGGGGAAATTTCCCACCTCAGGCACCTTTCTCTGCTGAAAGGGGGTTGTTGTTTCCAGTTCTGTGGTTCCTGGCAGAGGCAGTGTCTTCAGGGCCTATAGGAAGTGAATTGGGCAGAGCAAAGTTGGTGAGGCATGGAAGGGAGTGCAGGTCCCCCTTGGGCACCACGGGCTGGAGTTGTTATCCTCAGAGGGCACTAGGGGTTTTCCATGTTCAGGGCCAGTGGTTATGTGCTTGTAGCAATCGCCAAAGCAAGGGTGAATTTTAGTCAGAACAGAGGTGGCACCTTTGTTGTTCTCATCCTTGAATTCTTCTGTCATTGTGCTGAGGGTAGTGACAAGGCTCACAGAGATAGGCTGTGTCTTAGTCTGTGCAGGCTGCCATAACAAAGTACCGTAAACTGGATGGCTAAAACAATGGAAAATTATTTCTCATAGTTTTGGAGGCTGGAAGTCCAAGATCAGTGTGCCAGCAAGGTGAATTTCATTCTGAGGCCTTTCCTACAAGATGGCGGCCACCATCTTGCTGTGTGCTCACATGACCTCTTCTTCATGTGGACTCAGAAATTGAGAGATAAGTCAAGCTCTCTGGTATCCAATCTTGACGGCCACACCCTTATGACCCCATCTAACTCTAATTACTGCCGAAAGGCTCCACTTCCAAATACCATCACATTGGGGTTAGGGCTTCAACATATGACTTAAAAGGGGGAACACAGACCTCCAGTCTGTAACAGGAGGGATGGGGATTTGTCAGCTTTAGGGAGGGGCATTTGCTGGAGCTGAATTATAGTGGACCACCCCCCACAGTCTCAACCCAATGTGGGGCAGTCACAGGCAGAATCTTCCAGGGGTTGGGGGTGGGTGATGGTGGTGGGTGGTGATGGTGGGTGATTTCTTGGTGCTTAGAGAGGCAGCAGCTTTGGTGCAGGACTTTAGCAAGGCATTTGGATATCCAATCAAATATTGTCAACACTGTTTTATTCATTGTTAGGCAAAGAGGGAATAGGCACCTCAAGATTCGTTTCCTGTGAAAGGAAACTCATAGGTCAGAAAACCAAACTTTAACAGCCTAAAAATACTCTAGCTAACCATAAGTTTCGGGCAAGCCACGGTGGTCATTTCAGCCACATGTGTCTTCCCTCTGCCTGGCCTTGGCAAACCAGTTTCAGGGATATCACTGGGTTTGGTTGCTCGCTGAGAGAGGCACAGATGTTCCTGACTCAGTCGATCTGGAGCCGCATTAGTCCGTTCTCACAGTGCTAATAAAATCATACCTGCAACTGGGTAATTTCTAAAGGAGAGATGTAATTGACTCACAGTTCGGCATGGCTGGGGAGGCCTCAGGAAACTTACAATCATGACAGAAGGGGAAGCAAATATGTTCTTCTTCACATGGCGACAGCAAGGAGAAGTGCCGAACAAAACGGGAAAAAGCCTCTTATAAAACCATCAAATCTCATGAGAACTCACTCACTATCATGAGAATAGCATGAGGGAACCCCCCACACCCATGATTAAATTACCTCCCATCGGTTCTCTCCCATGAAACATGGGGATTATGGGAACTACAATTCAAGATGAGATTTGGGTAGGGACACAGCCAAACCATATCAGGTACTCACATATTGAGAGTGTCCCAGTTCTACTCCAGATTAGTGGCACAGGTCTATGTTCCACCCCAGAGCTCTGTCCCATAGCCCTGAGTAGTACATTTTTTGTATATATGTAATGTAATTTACATTATAGAATGTTCGTATATACTAGAGGAACATTAAGAGGCCAAATGTGCTGCCCAAGGCCACATAGTGGTCCACCAGAGGGCCATGACTAGGTTTATAGCCCCACGTCTATGATGAGTTGGCTAAACTGGATCCAAATGAATGGACCTTCTTTGAGTGAGGTCTCTTTTGCTGTGTATCCTAAGTTGAAGCTGTATTCTATGGATTCAGAAACACCTGTTCCAGGTGAAAAACACTGGCTGCATTTTAGGATTCTAGGCCCTGTTTCCCCTCACCAGCTAGAGCTGGTTTCTTCTTTACACTTGTTCCTTCATTTCACTGGATCCCCAGGATGCTGTCCAGTTAAGAGTAGGTTTGACCCAAGCCAGATGAGAATTGAATAGGTTTCCATATCTAGTTTTTCCAGGGACTTTAAAAGTTTCACTGAAGGGGAAAAAAGGCAAACTATTATAGGTATTTTCCTTAAAAAGGTAACAACAACAACAAAGACAGTTGAATAGCTGAGCTTTGTTCTGGTTTAGCACAAAAAGCCTGCATTTATCAGGGCTGTAAACATAAGTAAAGTTCAGCCTTCTCCCAAAGAGTAGAGAGAATTTGAAATGCTCATTCGACCCAGGGGCTGAGGAAAGAGAAAAAAGGAACCATATCCAAAAGTGAATCGATTTGCAGCTGCCTGTTCCCGATATCCCTGGCAAGAAGCATCAATTATAGTAAATGACAGAGTCTTTCCCAAAGCCATGTTCAGTGGAGTCTAAGGAAAATCATTTGTTTTTGTCCCTTTAATGTAAGATGGGCCTTTAGATGTAATTTGTATTGGGGGGAAACATCAAGTGTGTTTGTTAAAAGGAATCAGGCAAAGTATTTAGATGGCCCAGTTTTGAAAGAGTAAGCCAGTTGAGCAGAACAGATGACCTTGAAAGAGGAAGATCCTGATAGATGGGGAGCACCTGATGAGTCATAGCACTGCGGGGAACTGGGACAGCTAACTGAGGGAAGTAGGCAGGCTCTGCCTCCGGGGAGCTTCTAGTCTACCAGGCCACAGGGAGAGTGTTGGGGAGAGGGCCATGGGCTGTGGGTGCTCAAAAGAAGGGGCCTTGCATCCAGGCTGGACCAGGCCAGGCTGCAGTAGTATCTGCTTAGGGTGTCTGTGCAGGAAATCATAAACTCAATTGCTCTGAGATGCTGGGAATTAATCCTGAGAACTCCCTAAGGCAGGGAATCCTTATATTTTAATATGCTTACACATTTCCAAGTGTACTCAGAAAGCTGATTAACTCAATTAAAAATGTTTTTTTTTTTTTGTTTTTTGAGATGGATTCTCACTCTGTCGCCCAGGCTGGGGTGCCATGGAGTGATCTTGGCTCACTGCAACATCTGCCTCCCAGGTTCAAGGGATGCTCCTGCCTCAGCCTCCTGAGTATCTGGGATTACAGGTGTGCGCCACCATGCCCAGCTAATTTTTTGTATTTTAAGTAGAGACAGGGTTTTGCCATGTGGACCAGGCTGGTCTCGAACTCCTGACCGCAAGTGATCTGCCTGCCTCGGCCTCCTAAAGTGCTGGGATTACAGAGGTGAGCCATTGCTCCTGGCCCAAACATACCTTTTAGATAACAAGAAAGAAGTAAAGGTGGCTTGTTAGAATCCTGATTTAGGCCTGAACTTAAAATAACTTGTTCTTTGGCCTGAACTAGCAATCTATATTTAATTAAAGGTCAGAGACCTCTGTGCCCCCCATTAAGTGTTCCCAAAGCAGAAAAACACATGAGAAGTGGGCTTCCCTGCAGTTATCTCTGAATGGGCTTATCAAAGACAGGGCCTCAGCCTGGTGACAGTGCTTAGCTGGAGACCCTGGCAAGATCTGAGGTTTTGGAGCCCTGGAATTGGAGGTTATCACATAACCATTCTGATTGCTTTTTAACACCTCTGAGGAGTTTAATGATTAAAATATATTCTACTTCAGAAAACTTCAGAACAAGCTGTAAAAAGTAATTTGCAATTCTCCTTTTCTCTCTATCTGTGCCGAATGTGGTGTTTAATTACTCCATAATAGCTTTTTGTTCTGGTGATTTGTTACAAAATTAGACAAGTCCTTTATCATCATTAAACACCAGGATTAGTGTTTTTTTTTTGTATGAGGAAACATTCAAGTATCTTAAAAGGTTCAAAGAAAAATGGCCGAGAACTTTTTTTTAGGTATAAAAATGTAAACAGAATGCCTTGATATTTACAATAAATGGATTCATTCAAATGGTATATATTTAAAGAAAAGTTGGGGCACTAAAATACTCATCTTTTAAGATCACCCAACAGCTATCTCTGAGACAAGATTCTGGAGGGATGCCAAATTACACCCTGTAAGGCATATTCCTTGGGAGGATGAAATCACTGGTGTTTTTGCTCACATTAATTCTGAATAGTATGGAATATGTTTAATTTTAACGTGTTTGTTTTAGTAGGTTGCAGAGTCCAACTATCCAAGTATGGATGGTTTGACATAAAAGGGCGGCACTCTTACCTGAAACTCTCACCGTCTGAATTATCAGATTATTTGTTGGAGAGAAGAGAATGTAAACCATTGAGGAAGAAGAAGATGATCAGTTTGCCTTCTCCTTTCTTTCTCTCCTCTTTGCCCTCTCCATACTGGGCTCTTAATTTGATCCCAGGAATAACATCTACTTGTTCAACTCTAGACAGGGCCATATTTTAAGGAGATTCTTCTGCAATAGTCCTACTTGCCGAAGGAAGTGCAGTTGATTCACAACTTGGTTGAATTCGTTTTAAATAAGCTTGTGTGCCCAGGTCTTGATTTAGGTGTTGTGGAAATGTGAAGTAATGCCTGTCACAGAGCATTAGCTTTTATATTGTAGTTAGAATTTAAATTTATGGTGTATTACAACAGATTATTTTTCTTCACTAAGCAGGTGAATCCAGAAAAGGCTGGCAGCTCTTTTTAGTTAAAAGACAAAGGTCTAGAATTTGGGAAAAGGAAAAGGAGAATGCTTTTTAAGAATGGAAAGCATTGTTTAATCTAAATCTAATGTAGAATTCAGAAAAAAAGCTTCATCTTGGATTTACCTAACATAGGCACACTTTAAAAATGCTTTGTGTCGATTATATAATTTGAATTCAAAATGAGATTCAAGTAATTTTAGGAATACTTATCCCCATGCCTTATATGATATGAGGTCATTTTTCTGTCTTGTGTATAAACTTATGACTTTTAATTATAACATTTTGGAGGAAGATATGATTTGAGCCACTATTTAGTTTAACCTTATCATGTAAGACATGAAGAAACTGAGGCTCAGGAAATTCATATAACTGAATTCATGACACGGAGCCAGCTTAGAAACCTAGGTCGTCTGTCAGACCTGGCTGACTCCTGGGACAAAGCCATTAGGACAGGTCTTGTGCCTGGTTGGTCGTCTTCTCATGGACCCATCTGCCCCTGCCAATCCCTGAATCTTTTTCAGGCATTGGCTTAAAGCCCAGCTGTGAACATTTCACTTCTCTGCTAAGAAGTGTTCATGACCCCTCATGACATGAATTCAAAATATGTAGTAATGTTTTTTAAATAGAACACAAAGTCTCAGCTTTCCTTAACATGATATTCAAAGCCCTTTTCCCCATCAGTAAGCTAGCCCTGTCCTACCCACCTTTCCAGATTCCTCCTCATTCTCTTCTCTCCTAAGAACACTGGGATGCTCCACCCATCCAGAGATGTTCTGTCTTTCCACAGCCCCATATTTTCCTTCTGCTTCTACTTTGAGTGTTCCTCTTCTCTGGAACTTATTGAAATAATTGCCATGGTTGCTACTTATTTCCATAACAGTTTACTCACTGATAGCTTTGATAAAGCACTTATTCTTTTTCTTGTGTTAAATTGTGTGTGTGTGTGTGTGTGTCTGTCTGTCTGTCCACATGTGCCTAGTTTCTTTAATAGAAGGGGGCACTGGCCTGTATGTATGTATGGCCTCTAATAGTTGCTCAATAAATACTTTGAGTTGAAACCAGTCTTGTTTATATCATCGAGAACTCTTCCCTGCACTAGCTGGAAAAGCTAGATTTCTACTGAGAATCAACTTGTAACAGCCTTTATATATATATGTGTGTGTGTCTTCACTGTAGCACGTTTCCAGGAACTTACAAGGAGCAGATAATTTCCATCTTGGAAAGCCACTCAACGTAGTGAGAAGAGCTTGGCCTTTGGCATGAGAGAGACTAATTTGGAATCCAGCTCCTTCATTTGCTATCACTGTGATCTTGAACAAGTTGTCAGCATCAGTTTCCTCAGCTCTAAAATGAGATAATGGTACTCATCTTTCAGGGATAGCATAAGAATTACATCAGAAAAATACACAGGAGGTGCTTGGAATAGAGGAGCCACTAAGACCATCACGATGTATCAGGTATCCTTTTGGTTAGGAACCATACTTTAGACAGATTTCCAAGTCCTCAGATACCCTGTTTCCTTTTTGATGATGCCCTTTGGGTTGATGAGATTAAACACTGCTGAGACCTTCAGAAAGTGGTCAAATGGGTGGGTGACTACGCTCTTGGATGGATGCTATGGTAAAATAGAAAAGGGTAACAAGAAGCTCCTTGGGAAGCTTGAATCAAAGACACAGCAGGGATTTGCTCAGGTAACAACCCAGGGAAACCCATGGAGAAGGCAGCTTCCCAAGGGGTGCTTGGTAGGAATACATGATACTGCAGGGCAGTCTCCTTTCCAACACGACTGCCTGTACCAAGTGAGAGCTGGTTAAAATAAACCATTTTCTCATCTGCCAGTAAAAGGAAGGAGGAGGCCCAGCCCTCCCTCCCACCACCCAGCCTTCCCTCCCACCACCCAGCCTTCCATCATTGAGTCCCAACAGTGTAACATATTTGCTTAAAATGTGGATGTATCAGGGGAAGGGCAGCCCTATAGCTGACTGTCCACATGGAAGCATCATAGGTCTGTTTTAACCTAGCAGGGGATCACCTCCTCATCTTCATGTGCTCCAAATACCTATTCTTCACAGAACATCATGCAGCTCCTAAGGAGGGGCGGGAAGGGTTGCACTCTTAGGAATAAGATTCTGGGAACATCACCCTTCCTTTTCCTTATCTCCTTCCACCTGAGAAGAGTTCTCGCTGATGCTATTGTTGGTATTGGGTGAGCCCCAGATGAAGGAGGACTGAGGATTCTGTAGGGCCTACAAGAACAAACAGAATTTCAATGGCCCAGTGCTTTGATGCAATTTGTACTTGCAATCTCATCTTAGACTGGGTCATTCTATAGAAATACTTGAGTTGTCTTTTGGACAAAATTGACTAGTTAGTTAAGCAGGCTGTTCTTCTGTGTAATCACTTACCTTGTTACTTGCCCTCATTGCCTGACCACCACACTGTTTGGTTGTGTATAACCAGTGTATGAATTTCCTACTGTTTCTGCAACAAATTACCCTAAATGTAGTGGCTTAACCAATACAAATTTATTAGTGTATAGTTCTGCAGGCCAGAGGTCCAACAGAGTCTCACTAGACTAAACTCGAGGAGTCGGCAGGACTGTGTTCCTTCTGGAGGCCCTGGTGGGTAATCTGTCTCCATGCCTTTTCTGTTTTCTAGAGGCCATCTGCGTTTCTTTTCTTTTTTTTTTTTTTTTTTTGAGATGGAGTCTTGTTCTGTTGTCAAGGCTGGAGTGCAGTGGCGCGATCTTGGCTCACTGCAACCTGCGTCTCCCGGGTTCAAGCAATTCTCTGCCTCAGCCTCTTGAGTAGCTGGGATTACAGGTGCCCACCACCATGCCTGGCTAATTTTTTGTATTTTTAGTAGAGATGGGGTTTCACCATCTTGGCCAGGCTGGTCTTGAACTCCTGACCTCATGATCTGCCCGCCTTGGCCTCCCAAAGTGCTAGGATTACAGGCGTGAGCCACTGCGCCCGGCACCTGCCTTTCTTGACTTGTGGCTTCCCTCCCCATCTTCAAAGTCAGCAACACAGCATCTCTCTGACCCTTTTTTCACCATTATAACTCTCTGGGGGAAGATTCTCCAACTTTAGGGATTCATGTGATTAGGCTGGTCACACCTAAGTAATACAGGAAAACATCCTTATCTCCAGATCCTTAATTTAATCGTATCTGCAAAGTCTCATTTGCCACGTAAAGTAACCTCTTCACAGATTCCAGGGATTAGAACATGGGCATCTTGGGCAGGGGGCATTGGTCTGCCCACCATAGCCAGAAATAGAGAGTGGGTTGGACTTCCTGGCCGTCTTTTGGAGCAATCCTGGCTGTCTTCCTAGGCATCTCCAGCTGGAAGATGATGAAGACACCTTTAAACTTCTTTATCAGAAGCCTCCAGACTTTTGGTGGTTTGCAGTGACATTTTCATCATAATTCCCTTAACTTTCCAAGTCACACCATGCGGGCTTGCAAAGCCAGCCAATTGCTTACTGACTACCAGGCCCAGGAGATAATGGGGTGGTGGGAGGAGAGTGGAAAATGAGGGCTTTGATTACCCAGGCCCTGAACAAGTCCATCTAGAAATAGCCATGTTCCAGCCAGTTCTTTTGAAACGCGAAGTCAGGTACATTTTGTAACAACTGCTATAATTTGAAGATGCCTCAAGCCACAAACTGGCTCCAGAAATGAGCTTTGTTCTTTACAGCACACTTTGCCCAAAACATAGGCACTTTAAAATAACTTGATAGCCTCTAACTGAGGAACATTCCAGAGGGCAGAGATTGTGGTATATTCATCTTTGGATATGCCCAGTACTAAGCAGGTTGCATGGCCCATTCTAAGTGCCAGAACAAGCGTGATACTTGGGTACACTCTCTCATTTATGAGCACGTGGAGGAAATGGATCTGATATGACAGGAGATGGAATTAAGCTCTATTTCCCACCTGGACCCACTGTGTGTCCAGAAGAGATTAAGAACTCTTAGATATCTTGTCTCTGTTTCCATAATGCACGGAACAGAGATGAGACAATGAGACTGCCTTCTACTTCAGTTTACTGGAGATGCTGAACAAAAGTAGATACAGGAATTTAAGATTGTCTTGTTTGAGAAGGCAGGATGCTAGTTTATTTAAATCGCTCTAATCTATTCCCACAGCACCCAGCAGGGAATAATGTTTGTGGAAGGAAATAATGACAATATAGCTCTGTGCTTATTAAAGGCACTAGCTTTGGGATCAGGCAAATCCAAATTTGAATCATGGCTGTGCCACTTGCCAGCACTATGACTCTGGCCACATTACTTCACCTCCACTTCTTTCTTAACTCCAAAGAGTAAGTTTGAAAAAGGCAGTAAACATAATTCCCTGGGCATTGGCTGGCTACAGAAGCAACCAGACAGTTTGGTAGGGGTTCTTGACCTAGCTACTTAATGATAACAGTTTGATCCCTAGAGCCTGCCACATCTAAGGTCCATTTCTGTTTCCTCTCTTTGGGTACAGACATACCTGTGGATTCTTTATAAAGTTCCAGCTGGGCCAGAGGTTTAGAGCTTGCTGCTGTCCTATAGGCCCTGTTTGCCTAGCCCTGCACATGTGGCTCAAAGAGTAATTTAGAGCAGGGGTTCCCAACCCTGGACAGTAGGAACTGGGCTGCACAGCGGGAGGTGAGTAGCAGGCAAGTGAGTGAAGCTTCATCTGTATTTACAGCCGCTCCCCATTGCTCACATTACCGCCTGAGCTCCGCCACCTGTCAGATTAGGGGCAGCATTAGATTCTCATAGGAGCGCAAAGCCTTTTGTGAACTGCACATGAGAGGGATCTATGTTGCGTGCTCCTTATGAGAATCTAATACCTAATGATCTGTCACTGTCTCCCATCACTCCCAGGTAGGACCCTCTAGTTGCAGGAAAACAAGGTCAGGGCTCCCACTGGTTCTATAATACATTATGGTGAGTTGTATAATTATTTCATTATGTATTACAATGTAGTAATAATAGAAATAAAGTGCACAATAAATGTAATGTACTTTATCACCCAGAACCATCCCCCCACTCACATACACCCCCTGCCTGTGGAAAAATTATCTTCCATGAAACCAGTCCCTGGTGCCAAAAAGGTTGGGGACTGCTGATCTAGAGAAGGAGAAGCAAAAGCCCCTCTGAACCATACAGAGCTCACAAATGTGGAGCTAAAGGGGGAAGCCCTCACAGATGACACACAAAGCCCCTTCTCGATGAAATCCCTTTTAGAAGAACTTTCCTTTCTGTGAATAGTGGTCTCATCTCAGCCTCATCTTTCATCATTTTCAAAAGGCAACCCTTTGATCACGACTCTTCGAGGGTACAGTCATCGTTTTCTGGGTCTGGCTCATTTGGGAAACATTTGTGCTTTGTGAAGACTTGGGGCATGCCAGTATTTAAAAGGCCATGCCGACCATCTTCCACCCTAGTTCAAGGATCCAGTTGGCAGAGGGCAGGAAACAAGGGACCGTTTGTGTCTCCGTAATCACAGAGCAGAGGGCATTTTATAGCTGCTGAGTGGACTTCAAAGTTAATTACCATTGAGAAGTCTGAATAAAGTACCCCTCCAAAACCTTGGGGATCAAGAACATTTCATTTATTTATTTATTTTTAATGATCAGTACTAGATCTGAAAGTACTTTAAAGATCAGTAGTAGACCAGCACTGTCCAATAGAAACATGTGAGCCACATCTGTAATTGAACATTTTCCAGTACCACAGTCAAAAAATAGCAACAGCACAGGTGAAATTAATTTTAATGATAATATTTAATTTCGGTCGGGTGCAGTGACTCACATCTGTAATCCCAGCACTTTGGGAGGCTGAGGCAGGTGGATCACTTGAAGCCAGGAGTTTGAGACCAGGCTGGCCAACATGGTGAAACCCCATATCTACCAAAAATATAAAATTAGCCGGGTGTGGTGGTGGGAGCCTGTAATCCCAGCTACTCAGGAGGCTGAGGCAGGAGAATCGTTTGAACTTGGGAGGCAGAGGCTGCAGTGAGCCGAGATCACACCACTACATTTCCAGCCTGGACAACAGAGCAAGACTCCATCTCAAAAAAAAAAAAAATTCACCCAGCTCATTCAAAATATCATTTTACTTTTTTTTTTTTTTTGAGACAGACTCTTGCTCTGTCGCCAGGCTGGAGTGCAGTGGCATGATCTTGGCTCACTGCAACCTCCCCCTCCCAGGTTCAAGCAGTTCTCCTGCCTCAGCCTCCCGAGTAGCAGGGACTATAAGTGCGTGCCACCACACCCAGCTAATTTTTTGTGTTTTTAGTAGAGACAGTGTTTCACCATGTTGGCCAGGATGGTCTCGATCTAATGACTTCGTGATCCGCCTGCCTCAGCCTCCCAAAGTGCTGGGATTACAGGCGTGAGCTACCACGCCTGGCCCCAAAAATATCATTTTAGCATGTAATTTAATATAAAAAATTATGAACAAGCAATTTTACCTTTTTTGGTGACCCAAGTTTTTGTAATCTGGTGTCTGAGTTTTACTTAGATCATATTACAATTCCCAGTCACCACTTTTCAAGGGCTGAGTGGGTACATGTGGCTGGGGGCTACTGTATTGAACAGCACAGATGTCCATAGAGGCACCAGGCTGTGACCCCCTGAGGAGAGGAGATGCTGTCTTTCATCTGAGCATAGTTTTCTCTAGCTATAGTGTCTAGCATCTGAGTGTGGTTCTTCAGATGTGTTCATAGGATAAACAGCTGGATGCATTTGTGAGATTGGCTTGCCTAGCTGTGGCTCAGAGAGGCAGGGGTTGTCATTCCTAGTCATTTGAAATGTATTCACAACCCAGGACTGCACACACTGTACAATTCACCCATTTAAAGTGTACAGTTAAATGGATTTTAGTATATTCGGAGTTTTCTATTCATCATACAGTCAATTTTGGAGTGTTTTCATTACCTCCTTAAAAATCTGGCACATCCTTAGCTGTCACCCCCTCATCCCCTTCACCTCTATTCAACCATTACTCTATTTTCTGTCTCTTGATTTACCAATTCTGGATATTTCATATAAATAGAACCACACAATACATGGTCTTTGTGTCTGGCTTCTTTCACTTAGGATCATGCTTTCAAGGTTCATCCATGTTGTAGCATGTATCAATACTTCATGTCTTCTTATTGCCAAATATTATTTCATTGTGTGGATGTGCTGTGTTTATCCATTCGTCAGTTGATGGACATTTGTATTATTTCCACTTTTTGGTTATTATGACTAATGCTTCTGTGAACTCTTGTGTACAGATTTTTGCATGGACATGTTTTCATTTCTCTCGGGTATATACTCAGGAGTGGAATTGCTGGATCATATGATAAACTCTATACGTAACTGTTTGAGGACCTGCCAGACTGTTTTTCAAAGTGGCTATACCATTTGACATTCCCATCAGCAGTGTATGTGCTTCCAGTTTCTCTACATAATCACCAGCACTTGTCATTATCTTTTTGAGTGTAGCCATCTCTCTTCGTTTGTGCTGCTATAACAAAGTACCCAAGGCTGGGTAATTTACAAAGAACTGAGATTTATTTTCTCACAGTTCTGGAGGCTGAGAAGTTCAAGATTGAGGCGCCAGCAGGTTCGATTGCCTAGTGAGGGATGCTCTGTTTCCAAGATGGCACCCCTTATTGCCATATTCTCCTGAGGGAAGGAACGCTGTGTCAACTGTGAAGCTTGAAGAAATATATGTATAAGGGACAATTAACATTTTTTAAGCTCTGTAAGATGCTGGAATCCCTTTTTTTTTCAGGGAACTTCTGGCAAGCCTGCCACCTAAATTCTTCATGAAAATGACATTTACATTTCATGATTGTGTTGAGTCAGTGAATGATATCATATAGATTTAAAAGAATCTTAAACTGCCAAATGAACTTTCCCTTCTATTTTGCAAAGGCACTCAGTGGGGTATGAACTGTGGTAATCACATTTACTGCTTGCTGACTGTTCTTCACAAGGAGGGAAACATTTTTGCTGGTGGTCCTCCCTGTGTACAGCTGCCGAGGTTTTTGCAAGGTGTTCTCAGCTCTCTGGTTACTCTCCGTTTCTGAAATGCTTGGCTTCAATGTAGAGGAGCCCAGCCCAGTATGGGGTCCTGCCATGCACAGCCATGACACAGGACGATGGAGAGAGAGGAGCCACATAGGCTATCTAAGCCTGTAAGTGGGTGACTCTAGAAAATGTACTACCTTCTGGCAGAAAGGCCTGTGCTCTGAAAGATTGATGAAATACCTGTAGTTCACATTTAATTACTTGCTCCAACTACCTCTGAAAAATACTAGCATTTATGTGATATAGAGTGTAGGGTAATATGTCTAGTTTTAGTATTTGTTCACATGGTAAACATTGATCCTGCTTCCAGAGAAACAAATACAACTAGGACAATATGAATGTTCTATTGCTAGAGATGTTCTCTCGCATTTTTTTCCTGGATGATATCATTCCATGCTGGGGGCGCTGGTGGGTAGAGGGAGTAGGCTGTGATATTTTGCTGTACACCTCTGATTTTTTATTTTTGAGTTTTAGAATCCAGGCAAGTATAGTCATTCCTCGGTATCCACGGGATATTGATTCCAGGACCCCTTATGTAAAATGGTGTGGGATTTGCATTTAATTACTTGCATATGCACATCCTTCTGTATACAGTTAATTTAAATAATCTATAGGTTACCTATAATACATGATACAGTGTAAATGCTATGTAAATGTTGTTATACTTTGTTTTTAGTTTGTATTATTTTTTATTATAGTATTATTAATTTTACTTTTTATTTTTTCAAATATTTTCAATCCGTGGTTGGTTGGATCTGTGGATGCAAAACCTGTGGATATGGAGGTCTGACTGTATATTTTATTCATCACGACAAGCACAGTTGCCAGCATGCCAAAGAATTTGGTTGATCTTGATGATATCCTGCAACTTGATTTCTTATAAATCTCTGTCCAATTGCCTGCTTCTGTGAAGTGCTTTCTATGTGTCAGGTGCTGTGTGAAGTCTTTATTAGCTTGATTTCCTGTAATCTTCATGACAGCCCCATATCACTGTTGCCCCACTTAATCAAATGGAGATGTTGAGGCTTAGAGAAGAAAGATTGCTTTCCCAGTGGCAGAGCCAGGATCAAAATGCAATCCATGGCTGGGAACAGTGGTTCACGCCTGTAATCCCAGCACTTTGGGAGCCTGAGGGGAGCGGATCACCTGAGGTCAGGAGTTCGTGACCAGCCTGGACAACATGGCAAAACCTCCTCTCTACTAAAAATACAAAAATTAGCCAGATATGGTGGCGGGCACCTGTACTGTCAGCTACTTTAGAGGCTGAGGCAGGAGAATAGCTTGAACTTGGAAGACAGAGGTTGCAGTGAGCCAAGATCACGCCACTGCACTCCAGCCTGGGCGACAGGGCAAAACTTTATCTCCAAAAAATAAAATAAATAAATAAATAAATAAATAAAAGAAGAAGAAAAGAAAGCCCTCTGGCTGCTGCATCCATATGCGCATTGCCTGCACTGCATTACCTGCCACCTGGCTCTTTCCCCTTCTACCGCCTCTCATAACCTCCTTTTCATAAACCCAAGTAGGATGGCCCTGGATCAGGGCAGCTGCATAGATCTTTGTAGCTCGGTCATATTTCCTTGTATTGTATTGTATTGTTCTCCCCTTCCTTACTCTCTTCTTGGAATTCTCATTTTTTAATCCAGCGGGACATCCTTTCTCCATGTCCTTACCTTACCTTACCTTAGCAATTGCCATAAACCTACTGAAACAGTTGAAATATTTTAGGAAGAGAATTTGTAAAGTTTTAAAAAAGTGAATGTGTATCTAGGCAGTTTCTGCAATTGGACCCAAAATCCACAGATAGTAAATTTATAGAAAAAAATGTGGCTGGGGATCTAGAAACATAGGGATTATTATATTAAAAGTATTATGAACACAGGCCAGGTGCGGTGATTCATGCCTGTAATCCCACCACTTTGAGAGGCCAGGGTGGGCAGATCACCTGAGGTCAGGAGTTTGAGAACAGCCTGGCCAACATAGTGAAACCACATCTCTGCTAAAATCACAAAAATTAGCTGAGCGTGGTGGCACATGCCTGTAATGCCAGCTACTTGGGAGGCTGAGGCATGAGAATTACTTGAACTTGGGAGACAGAGGTTGCAGTGAGCAGAGATCGCACCCCTGCACTCCAGCCTAGGCAACAGAGTGAGACTCTGTCTTTAAAAAAAAGGTATTATGAACATGAATTCTCTTCTCTCTCTGGGGTGTCTTAGAAGGGACGAGGCATATTTATTTGTTCCTTCTTCCTTCCACACATCTATCAATGGTGTATTCATTGAGAGACAATGTAGCAAAGTGGTTAAGAGTTTGGATTCTGAAGCCAGACTGCTTGGGTCGAATTCCAGCTCACTTGCTTCCCTTTGACCTTCGGCAACTCCAGTTAACCTTTGCGGGCCTGTGTTTCTTTATCTGTAAAATGAGGATAATGAGAATAGCTACCTTTTAGGGTGATTGAGAGGATTCAGGCAGTCTGTGTAAAGTATTTAAAATAGTGCCTGATGTACAGAAAACTCTGAAAACATATTAGTTATTATTAATATGTGCCTTTTATGTTCTAATATTCTGCCCTGGGCTTTGGGACTACAGTAGACAGAATGTCCCTGACATCATGGTCCTTTCAGCTTAGTTAGAGAGAAAGAGAGAGAAATAAAATAACAGGTGTATGTTAGGGCACCAAGGAGATGTACAGTTGATTTGGGAACATATAGCAGGGAGTTCTAATGAAAGGTCCTGGTAGTGTTGCATTATAGAACTTTAGAACTGGAAAAGATTGCAGCTGTTTTCTTGTCAACCGCTCCTTTGAAACCCAGAGTGCTTAAATGATTTGTTTAAGTTCATTCAGGTGATTTATAGCAGAGCCAGGCCAGAACCTGTACCTCCTGAAACTGAGGTCAAGCTAGAGTGTATTACATCATCGAAGCTCCTCCTAGAAGCCTTGGGCCCATTTCATGATGATAAACAATGCTTGATTTTAGAGCAGCTTCTCAGAATTCAAACTTGAATTGTCTCTGGCTCCTGGGAGCTGTCCTGATGGTTATTTGTGCCAAGCATCAAGTAACGATGATAATCATTGTCTTCTGTTTACTTTAAAGTCGTCCATCCTGATAATGATCACCTGGTAAAGAGAGAGATTTATTCTGCTGGACATTTGTAAACATCCAGTTTGAATTTTGGAAATTGGGTATCCAGCCTGATTAAAACCTGGATCACACAGAGCTGGCTGAGGAATACATGTGCGATAAAATGTATCATTTGACTTGGAAATGGAGATGAAAAAGCATCTTTCAGGAAGTGTATGTTGGGTGGGTGGGTCAGGGGATTAAAACTTGATTCAAGAAGGTAATAGAACCTTAAAGGTTTCAGATGGCTTATAATTTATCTGTAATGGGAAAAATACTTTACCACTAAGATGATATCTTGGAATAAATTTGAAATCACAGGCTGTATTATGGATGTGTTTGTGGATGTATGTGAATTGCAAAGAATGAAATTTTTTTGTGAATGTAATTTAGCATGCGTAAGATGACAAATAAGCTATATGCAGTAAGAGTCCATTTGATACAATGTGAGTAATTTTAAACTTAAAACCATCGTGCTTTAGAACTGGAAGGGACCTTAGAGATCATCTAGTAGGAATCATTTTGCAAATGGAAGAACGGAATCCCAGGGAAGGTGAATGGCTTTGCCTGCACTGCAAACTAGAATCCAGATGTTTAGACGACTGTGTTTGGAGGCTTTTTACAATGTAAAGCTTGATATCCAGGGGCTCACTTTTAGTATTTTACCAGTAGTAGTGTTATGTCATTGCTAATCACAGCTATAACGTAATTTCTTCTGGAAGATGGACCATCTCTCCAGCCCTTTGCATATATGGATGCTTAATACAAATACTTTTTGTGACTCCTAATTAATACTCCAATTAATATCCAATGATAGAAGTTTAGGAAAATTAAAGCAATGTTACTTGTCAACTTCTTTTGTTTAGGCTCTTAATGTGGCTTCTTCTGATTTCTCAGCTGATTCAAAAGAATTCAGAGAAGGTCAGGTATGCGGCTCTTTTCAAAGGAAAACACTGGTTGCTAGAGGGATCGATTTTAATATAGTTTCATATCATAGAGATTTTAATAATGCAGTCTAAAATATTTGTACATGAATTCATTAAGCCCAGATTAGTCTTATTATAATTACTCAAAAAGTAATTCAATTTAAGAGAAAACATTTTAAATGGATATAAAATACACTGTGAGCTGGGAAGCCATACTGTTCTACTTTATCAGCTCTATAAAGTACTAGCAGACTCGAACATAACTTTCGTAGTATACAGAATGCAATCATAAAAAGTATTATTCCTAAATCTATTTTTTTATGTTCTTTCAGTAGTTAAGAGCTTTATCCCTCTGTGCTAGGAATGAGATATACTAGGGATAGGATGTCGTAAAAATGGTAGGGGCTCAGCAGCTCATGTCTCTTGCACTGCCTTTCCAAGTCAGTGCAGGCCGATGGGTTATAAGCACACAGCCCAAGATTGATGTTGGTAGCACATTCCCTAGTAAATGTAGCAGGAAGATTCTTCGAGGCTTTTTAAAAATTTTTTTCTTATCCCTCTAATCCACAAATAAAAGACATTTACCGAGTACTGTGTGCCTTCAGAGGTACAACAGTGACAGGCAGAGTATTGGTCTTCATTTCTGATATGATAAAAGGTGAAGGGAGGCCAGCAGCAAGGAAAATGAGAGAACTTTCTCTGGCCTACATCCAAAACCAGGTAGAGAAGAAAAGGCAGAGTGAGATAAAAGATCTTGCAGCATTAAAGAGTGGTTGTCATTTTTGGCTTAGAAGGCTGGAGATGCGGAGTGAGGCCTTCCGGTTAGTCCTTAAATCTATTACCAAGGCTCACCGGGGCTCTGTTCAGTTTGAGCAACCTTATTGTGCCTGGAGGAAGCAGGAGGGTCATGAATATTGGCCGTGTGGCTACACGGTTGCCTGAGCTGTCTGGCTTTGGAGACACAGAAAACTAATCACAGTCCCTATGTGGTGCCACTGAGGCTGAGCGGGGACTCTGGAGGAGCTCTGGACTCTGGCCATGCTCTGGGAGAGACAGACCTGCACCTGGGCAGGAAGGGGCTCTGCTTCAGTGGTTTGTTGTGCTCAAACTTTATTTAATAAAGCAATGGAACCCTTTTCTCAGGCAAATTCTCCATAGAACCCCGCTTTAGGGAACAGAACAGCTCTCTTTGCAGTGCGCCAATTCAGCTGCCCCCATACAGTTCCTACCTCTTTTGACCCTTATCCACCAGGGAGTGTGGCTTGAGATGCTGATCAAAGCCCAGGACAGGGCTAGCTGAGCCCCCTAAATGGTGGTCTTGAGAAACAAAGGCAGGTCTAGAGGAGACGGGCAGTGTTAAAGGAATGAGTGGTACCCGAAACAAAGGTCAGGCCTTGGGTTTCTGGCACCTCTGGGTTCTAACCACAGCCTTAGATCACTGGTGTTTGAAGGTAGGATGTCATTGGATCACTGATGTCAAGGCTTAAAAATAATTCATTCATAGGTAATATCTGAAAATTGATTTGGGGCTTCTGAATGGCATATAGCTACAGGATGAAAAGAAGGAATTAGAAGGATCATTTTATTTTCATGAATTTTCCTCTCATGATTCCTTTACAGTCCTATGCAAGTCGCAGAGGTTTTTCAAATAGTAGACCATCAATAAATGTTTTTTGAATAATAATACTATAATTTATAGAAGACTTTCTGGGTATCAGTTATTGTGTTCTCTTATAGGCAATCTCTCATTCAGTCTCCATAGCAAATTTTGTCTCTGCAAAAATTACCTATTGTTACTGGCATGTTGCTGATGAGAAAATCAAGGCTTGGGGGAATAAAATAATTTGCCCAAGATCAAACAGGCTCAGTTTGTCAGGACCAGCTCTGACTTCAGAACCTGAGTTTTTATGACCCTGTTTCTATTGCTTATTATTATACCATTGACTTTCACCTATTGAACATGCAGCATAAACCAGCCACCATGTGCTAAGTGCTTTACATATATGCTTTTGACTGTCCTCCTAGGCATTCTGCAAGATAAATTTTATTATCCTCATTTTACAAGTGAGGAAATGAAGACTCATAGAGTTTAAATAGCTAGTCCAGTATGGCTAGGATGCTGGCCTTTGCCAGGATTGAACAAATATTATTTGACTACAAAGTACTTGTGCTCTGTGCTGATTAAATTATCCCACTTGATCCTCATGATATTCCTATGGTAGGGAAAAAACTTATCCCTACTGTTGCCATTTTATAGATAGGAATGTAAGCTACAATATGTTGAGTGATTACTCCGGGTGTCCACTTCGTAAGGGGTTGGGACTTGATCCCAGGTCATTGAGAGCCAGTGGCCATAATCCTGTGGTGACACAGCACTGGATCATATAAGGACACATCCTGTCACCTTTGGAGAGCCCACCTGCAGGTTTGGACCTGGGCTTTGTCAACTGAAAACAGAACTGCCCTCTAGTGCCACAGGTAGTCAACAAGTAGGGAGGCATTGATGGGCCCCACTTTTCAACATAAAAGAAAAAATTCAGTCCATTCACAGAGATTTGCAGAAGAAATGTACCGACTGAATTCTCGTTACTCTTCGCGTCTATGTACAGAGCTTGCTGGTTTTTTAAACTTGGTGAAGGGGGCAGCTCAGCTGATTGTGAAATTGACTTTGGTTAATGCTGAACTGACTCCATTCAAGAAAACCGCATTCATTCCAGCTGTTCCCTTCCTCGGCCCTGGTTAGTTGGGTCCCAGTAAAATTCGCAGTGCTTTACTGTAAAAAGCACTTGTACTTGAAAGAGAATTTTCTTTCTGTAGCTCAAACCACAGGAGGACTCGCAAGACAGCTGTCTCCTCAGGTGAGACTTCTTAAATGGGAGTTAAGTGCATGCATTTCAAGAAACTAAACTCCCCTCATATATAATTTAACCTAGAAAAGAAAGCAAAATTGAGAGAGTAGTATGATTACATTGTTTGAGAACTAGTAACTTTACCTCCCCCAGTTTTATGGAAGTTATGCACAGTTTCACTGTTTGCCATACCTTTAATACTGTGGGGTGTGGGCTAAGTGTGATATTGTAATAATAGTGAGGGATTCTCTAACCATAGTTATGGACTATGGATTGAAATAGTAAATTATTCCTAGCAGACTGAATGGGCAATAAGACTGCCATCCAGTTCTCCTCATAAAACAAAGCAATAGATAAATAAAGCAGAGCCAACTCACTTAACCTGCGTGGCTCTGTGCACTGCTAATTACTAACCCAGGCGCAAGAGAGGGGTTCACCCAGAGTGTAGTTAAGTCATTTTTAATCGAGGTAAACACTAGTCATGTGGATGAGTAGCACTCAAGAAAGTTTAATCAGCAACATTTAGGAATCACCCAGCCTAATTGCCATAACTTATTAATAATAATAAATAATCGAGTCTTTTTATGGCCCCTGTCTCTGGAGGACTCAGTGCATTAAAGATCTCTAGGGTGTGAATCTCTTAGTAGCTGTGGGGGAAGGGGCAAGTATCCTCGATGCTCCTTCCTAACTGAAGAAATTGGACAGCAGGGCTAAGAAAGACAATCTGAGTTCCTTCTTTCTTATTTTCTTCCTCCCACATCTGAATCACCAACTTATACACGCCCTTTCATCTATCTATAGGACCAGAATGGCTCCACCGGCTGGTGGGGAGAGGGAGGGGGGGTGGGCAGGAGAACAGGCTTTCCTTTGTCCACGTGAATGATTGGAGTTGGGTTTTTCTCCCTTGCGAAGTGAGTATGAGCAGAGCTTTGTCTGAAGGAGTTCATTTCCTCTTTACAAGTGTCTCTGGTGCCCTTTGGGCTCAACCTGATTGTGGCTAGAGCGACCACTGTGGCAATTCCCCACTCCATACCGGCATGATTTCCAATTCCTGCAAGAGCAGAAAAGATGACCCCGAGTCTTATTCTCAGAGTAATTCCCCACAGCAACCAATGGAATGGGAAAACATTTGTATAAATCATTTAACTTTACCTTCTCAGCACCGTGACAGGGGTATTAGAATATGCCTGGGTTTTCAACAAGGAAACTCAAGCTCAGCAGGTGTAATAGATTGACTCCTGACTTAGTGGTTGGTTAGATTGAAGGGAGAATATCACACTCAAATTCAAGGCCTTTTGATTTTTGTGACTACTCTCTATAGTTTAGGAGATGGAGGTGGTGGACAGGAACACCAGGGTAGCGAATGGTAAGAATATTTCGATGGCTAATATCCTTTGACATCCACAGTTTGGGAGAGGAAGTTAAAATGTAGCCAACAGCACAGAAACCACCTTCTTCTCCTTTATTTCCCGTTTGTCTGTCCATGAATCATTTGTGCCTGAGCCAGGATCGCCATTTCATTCTAGAAAAGTGAAATTTTAAAGAAGGTACCCAAACCATTATTAGACCAAAAAGATAAATAATAATAAGAATGGAATGATTTATACCTCAGACCACAAAAGACATAAACTTCGAGTGTTCCAAGGTAATTCATGTGCGAAATTGTCGCAATATTTATACTAGTATTTATTAAAATTTACATTTGAATAAAACGGTGCAAAATGTAAACGAAGCTGAAAAAGAGTTTTTGGAAAAATCTAAAATAGCTACTATGAGTTTTTGGAATCGAAGATATAAATAGTTACTCCATGTGTATTTGTCTGCTAAAGCGTGAAATATACAATGGAATTGGACAGAATAAGGTCACTAAATCCCTGCCCGAATTTCCATCCTCCCTGTCCACTGATACTTTTCAGTGATTCAAATCAGTACTGAATTTTGAAGGAAGTGCTCCTTGTCAAAACCATGCAGAGGAGGTTGAGGATTCTGGACGGATGTCGAGACTGAATCCGTATTTCAAAGACTAATCTTATTTCGCTAATGTTTTCAGGGTTGGAAATTTTTGTCTGTATTCATTAGAGGGGAATGATAAATCTCTAATTTGTACTTTGCTAATAATAGTGATGAGCTTTTGTGCTTCATTAAGGTTAAACGAATCTCATGTAGTCCTGGCTCAGCCTTTAACTCCATGTGTGATCTTGAGAAAAATCTCTGAACTGTCTGGGACTCAGTTTCCTCATCTGTAAAATGAGGGGATTGGATCAGATGAGTGCTAGGACAGACCAGCCCTCACTCCCTCCCTCGTAGGTAGGAGCTTGCCATGGCCAGGCAGGTAGGACCCACAAAGGTGATTAAGAGACATTGCTCTTGTCCTCAGGAGCTCATGATCTATATAAATAACTCATTATAATATGAGCTATAATTGCAACATGCACAAATTACTCCAGGAGCACAGAAGCGGAAACAGTGAATTCCCTCTCTATGGGAATAAACTTCACAGTGGCTGTGACATTTGAAGGCTGAGTAGGAGGGCTCCTCCAGATGTGCCGGCTGGTCAGAGGGTGGGTGGTGCAGACTATGGGTTCCAGGAAGCAAGTGCATGTGAAAGTGGTATATTTAGGGAACTGCACACGGTTCTCACAGTCTCTGGGCAGTGGCATCCCATACACTGCTGGATCAGAATTTGTACTAATGATGAATTACTGAAGTTAGAGACTACTGTATAGTGTGTATCAATTAGAGCAGAGTCAAGATTTCCTGTAGTGGCACTGATAGGACCCATTTACATCCCAGTTAGCTTTGTTGAGTGTAAAAGAAATAGTGATGTTTTTTGCCAATTCCCTGGGAATTATGAGCCTGCAATCTGTTTTACCTGCACCACAACCACTGGCCTCAGTGTGCCCTTGGGAGTATGAACGACTCCCTGTGGGGTCATGTGTGACCAAGTGGAGTGAAAACTGCCACCATAGATCTTCTTTTCTTGCAGTCTGTTAACCTATGAGGTGCGTGTCTCAGCCGCACCACTGATGGACCCTTGGTTCTTTGTGGTTTTGTAGGAGCTGATGTTTCTGGTGATGACAGAGAGCAAAATTAGATGTTGATGATATAGTTCCTACTTAGTTTTTAAGATGAAAATAACTTTAGTTTTAAAATTTGGGTTGTAAATGTAAGGCGTGTTCATTGCTAAAAATTAATACAGAAATGCTTGCATAAAATGTAAAAAGGTGACCCTGAATTCCATCTCCTGAAAATAAACGATATTTCTGTGACCACTGTCACAGTGCTGTCTTCATACAGGTGCACAAATAGGCTCAGGATTATATGTGCCATTTTGCTATCTGATATTTTCATTCAAAATAATCAAGATCTTTATGTAGCCATTTAAAACAGCTGCACAATAATCCATTGTGTGAGATATATTATATTTGGCTTGATTCCTTATTGCCAAACAATCAGGCAACATCCAGTGTTTTGCCAGTATAAACAATGCCATGATGAACATTCGTGTAGATTTCTTTTATACATTTCATTATTTCATTAGATTAGAGTCCTAGAAGTGGTATTGTTGGGCCAATGAATGCATATTTAATCTTTTTTTATATACCGTCAAACTATCTTCTAGAAGTTTCATTCCTTTTTACAATCCTACCATCAGAGCAGGAACTGGCTCACATCTGAGTGGTACTGTCTGTATCTCTGCTGGTGTTCTTTTGTCTTTAAGTTACTGAGTGAGAAAGCATGAGCAAATGAGCGTACTTTTGGAGTGAGTGGGAGGTGGTATAAGCAGGGTGAACCTGAATCCATGTGGGAGATGTCAAAAAGAACTTGGCATTTGTACATAAGTTTATGAAAAGATATGTATGAAAATGTTCATCACAATTCCTAATTGCCAAACATGGAGAACAACCCAATATCTAGCAACATTCGAGTGGAGAAATAAACTGTAGTATAACCCCACAGTGAAATACTACATGGCAGTGAGAATGAATGAACTACCATGTGCTACAGTATGGATGACTCCAAAGGAAGCCAAGAAAAGAATTCATGTTGTATCAGTCCATTTACATAAAATTCAAAACCAGGCCATTGAATTTCTGGTGGGGGTGGTAGTGACTGCTTGTTTGTTAATTTTTTTAACTAGATGTGTGTGTGTGTGTATGTGTATGCATGTGTGTGTGTGTTTTTAGAAGGAATTTCACTCTTGTTGCCCAGGCTGGAGTGCAATGGAGCGATCTCTGCTCACTGCAACCTCCGCCTCCTGGGTTCAAGTGATTCTCCTGCCTCAGCCTTCCGAGTAGGTGGGATTACAGGCACCCACCACTGCGTCTGGCTAATTTTTGTATTTTTAGTAGAGATGGGGTTTCACCATGTTAGCCAGGCTGGTCTTGAACTCCTGACCTCAGGTGATCCTCCTGCCTCAGCCTCTCAAAGTGCTAGGATTACAGGCATGAGCCACCATGCCTGGCCCTAGATGTGTGTTTACTGGTGTCAGTGTAATTGGCATTTAGGGTATTTAGTAGCTTCTCAATATCTGTTGAAAAAAATACATTAATTTTTTTAACCTTTCTAACACACTTTGACCATGCTTGTTCCTCTGTGGCCTTGAATGAGTTACTTAACTTTCTGGAGCCTCAGTTTCCCCATCTATAAAATGAGAACTATAATAATACTTACTTTATAAGATTGTTGTGAAAGTAATATTAATATAAATAATAGCTGCTGATTTTTCTATGTTTACTATGTACTGGGCACTGGTCTAAGCTCTTAAAATGTATGACATCATTTGTTTAATTTTTCCCGTACTTAGATCTATTTTGTGGTTTAGGGAACTGTAAGTCACAGAGTTAGTAAGTATGAGGCCAGGATTGAAATGCAAGCAGCCTCATTCCAGAGCTTGAGCTCTTAAGCACTGCCTCCTGAGTTAAAGGAAATATGCATAGAGTGCTTAGCAAAGTCAGCATATGTCATCATCATACTGTCCTTTTCAACATTATTATTAATATTTTTTCTCCTCTCTTTCTCCCCTCTCCCCTCCCCTATTTTTCTTCTTTCTTGGCAGATGTTTTTCAGCAAGGTAAGTTCACTGTTTCCTGCCTGCTTTTTCACTGGCTGTGCTCTTTGGGGAATATGGGTATGGTCTCTGTGCAGAGGGTTATGGGGTTTCCCATTCTCTATGGACATGTCATATCAGGGACACCATGAGGACAGTGGCTTAAAGTGCCATCAGCCTCCCTGGGCCTCTGCTGTCCAACCTCTGCTTCTTCCTCTGAACCATGCTTGGGGGTAGGATGTAGACTGGACAACTGGGCAGGGACAGTTGGAGAGGCGTCTGTGGCTGGGCCCTGGAAGGAGAGAGGGATGCTATGGGCCTGGTGAGGACTGAGACTCTGGAGGGGAGTCTGGGGGAAGGCCCCTGTCCATTGGGGCTCCTGCATCTGGCTCAGCTGCTGCTCCTTATACCAGTGCCAGTGGAGATTTCTTTGCCAAGCAAACATGCCACTGTTGTAGAGGTGTGCAAGGCCATGGCTGGCTGGTCACTTCATGCCTTTCAACCTTGCCAGCTGGGTCTGTGACTGAGATAGTGTCACCCAGGTGAGGGTGTGCAGTGTCATCTGTTTTACCAGGCAAGGTCATGTGCTCTGAGGAGCTGGAGGTGAAATCCTAACCCCACATTGGCCCATGTTTTAGTCCCCACTTAGGATGCAGAGCAATTGTGCTCTGGGGTGCAGCAGGAGACTCATGGGTCATGGCCTCCTTGAACCTTCTGGATATACGTCAAGGGGAAATTGCCTTTTTATCACAGCTTGACACTACTGGGTAAAAGTAGCAGGGCATCACTGTTTGTAGTCAAGCTGGGAAATATGTTGGTAGCACACATCTGCTGTGTCTTTCTGGAATCTAAGGCTGGATTTAGAATGAAAGAGACTGGTTTAAAAATACACCCAGGCATTCCATAAATAGCTTCCAAATAATCTTACAGGCTTGGTATTTTCACAACTGTTATTTCACCCCAAACATGCAGCGTGTGTTATGGAGAATATCTGCTTTCTCTGATAGAAGTGCAGTTGTGGATAACAATGAGGGTACTGTTGTATTGTCTTTTAAGAGTCTGGAGTCATAGACTGACTTTTATAAATAATTCATAAATCCCAACAAGCTATAAGTAATAAGTTCCATTTGGCTAGAGACTAAGAGATGAGCAAAATTGAAAAGGTGTCGTGACTGTTCGTGTAATGAAAGTGCTGCTGTCAGGGCCTGTTGCTGCAGTGAGTTTTCTTCCTTGACAAATTGGGGGGTCAGTGGGGCACTCTAGGCAGATCATTTTTTTTTCTGTGAACTAGAATATAAGCAACCCCACACTGAATTGCATTTTTCCTCTTGAAACACAAAACATTTGAGTTTGGAATGTCTTTCTGGAACATGTGTGTTGAGGCTCCTGGAGAATGGGGAGAGGGGAGGCTGGTGTCAGATCTGGCTTTTCTACACACAATGGTGAGCGTTCATGGTGGTTGTAATTGGCAGAAAAAAATGGCTTACCAGACTGCCTCTGTCAAGTTTGCCTTCTTTTTTAATCAGTCATGCCATTCGATTGATGGGATTTGCCTGTCAGTAACAATGATATGCAGAGCAAAAGTTATAATCATCTATAAATCACTGGCTATCGAGACTTAATAACATCTGCCAGAGATGGAAGCCGCTAGCTACCCATTGCTCTGTGTGTCAGTGGGCGGCAGCTCCCTTAAAAGGTATTACTCGGATTTCAAATGGAAGGAACTGAACTTGCTTTTGTGAATTATTTACATGGCTCTGGCCATATTGGACCATTTCGTATGGAGACACATTCTCTAAAATAATAGCAAAGAACTTGCTCACTGGTACCCCCTCCTTACCTTTGTTTCTGGCCATCCTGCTTATGAAAATATTGCTCTGTAAAATGTTCAGCCGGTGACAGTTACATCAGCTCTGTGTCTTACAGACTGAATCTAAAACCATAATCTCCACAAGGTCTTCTGTGGTCGAAACTCAGGGCCAGAATTGTACCATTAAGTTGAAATATGGGGATGATGAATTGTGCTAGAAATCAACAAGCAGAAAACGACTTAGCTTCAAGTGAACAGACGCTACTGCGTTGTCTGAGGCCCATGCACACAATGGCAACATTGAGTGGCCCTGCCTTCCTGGACACGCCATGGGCATCCAGGCCCTGCTTGCTTTGACTTGGCCAAGAAGTCATGGGCAGTTGGGGGAAACACCGCTTGATAAATGTGTGCTTCTGGCAGTGAGGGAGGGAGGACTCTGCCCAGTGGAGTCCCTGCCTATTTGGGCTGCTGTGCACTGTGGCAGGCAGAAGAGGGAAGCAGGCTTGCAGTTGACAACATCAGACGTTCTCAGAGGAAACAGAAGTTATTTCCTCTGGATTGCATTATCTTATATTTCACTACAGATCAATCTTGTTATAGTAGGTGACAGCACAGCAGTTATTGCTGGGTTTTTCTCTGCTGTGTCTGTGGCATGTGCACGTGAGAGAGTGCGTCTACCCTGCTCTCATGTCATTTTGTAGCTTCTTTCTGTTCTTTCATCTGTAAATGCCACTTGCTGTGACGCTTAGACAACAGTCTGAGGACGGTCAAGGACCAGCGGGCTTGCAGCTGGGCCTTTCTACATACGAGTTCCAGGGCCACGGGGCCATGTTTTCAAGGAGCCTTAATTGACCTACATTCCCTGTTGTCCACAGAGACATTGGGTGGCTCTCAGGAATTCCAAAGTGCCATAGAATTGCTCTTCACAATTTCAGATGCAATTGAAAATTCTGTATGTGCATGCGTGTCTAGGGTCTTGAGTTTTAGGGCACTTTAATACCAATCGCTTACTAATGATGAAGTCAGGACTACACAAACACACATGCACGCCTCATTTGAAGTTACTGAAGCACGTTTTGAATGCTCATCCGTTGCCTCAACCTTGATTCTGAAATCGAACAGAAACTGAGCAAGCCGCTTGGAAATCACAATACCACTCAGCAGAGCATTTTAAAGCGTAAGTGGGCACAGTATAAAGATTTCAACATTTAGTTAATTCTCCCTGCGCTGTCAACTGAAGTGCCTTGAAGACTCTGAGCCCAGAGAGGTATAGCCTTTCCTCCTCCCTTGTTCTCATCTGGAGCCAGGATCTTGTTAACAGAGAGATTTTTCTTCCGGCTCCAGTAATTTGCCATACCCCTCAAACACAGGGCATGACATGTTTATTCTGCAGCCAGTACATATGCACAGGGCACTTTCTAGACCTTGAGAATAAGTGAAAAAGACAGCAAAGGGTCCTGTTTTCGTGGAACTTATAGTCTAGCTTGAGGGGCATTCTGTAGTCAAGTTTACAAATAAGGTGAATTCAAACAGGGATGATTGAAGAAAATATCTTAGGGTGAGGTGCTAGTGGCTACTAGGACCACTGCAGGAGTGGCCAGAGAATGACAAGTAGGGCCAGTTATTGAAGTATCCAGGGGAGGACAGAAGGATTTACAAGGTAGGAACACCCCGATGTTCCAGGCTCAGAAGAAAGCCTGAGGTGTGTCTGGAGCTCGTGAGTGAAGGAGAAAGTTGTGTGAAATGAACAAGGAGAAAAGGGCATCTAGGGAGCTGAGAGAAAGGGAGTCGGAGGTGAATTTTAAGCAGGAGAATGGCATGGTCTTATTCACATTTAAAAGTGACCACTCTGGGTGCTGCGAAAACACACAGAACAGTACATGAGAAGTGCAAATCAGGACCAGCGCTGAGGGCTGAGTGGGAGGCTCTAACTGCCGCACTTCGTGAGTGTCTGCTGTCTCGGGCAGTGGGAACGAGTAGCCCCATTCCCAGCCAGCTCACCTCTGCTGAGTGCCCACTTTCTGCTTGCTTTGCCTGAAGAGGCTCTTGTGCCCATGACTTACATCTGCTGTCCTTAAGGCTGGCAAATTATGCTCATCAAGACATCATTAAAATATTCCTATATGTGTCTTCAGATTTTAAAAAGCCACTTTTCTGTAATACATACATACATGTGTGTATCATATGTATTACATGCATATGATATAAATATATATATATCTCATATACTTTTTAGCCTCAGCTGAGTACGATGCAGAGGAAAGACACCAAATTCCAAGGTCTCCAGGACCACTGGCAACAAAGAAAGGGGGTTTTTGTGGGACTGTGGCCCCCTCGACACCACATGCCCATTTGCCATGGGCGGCTACTCCCCAACTCTGCAGAGTGAGGCCAGGCAGGAATTTGGACCCACAATTGCCACATAGCCAGGATTTTCAAGAGAAGCCAGGAATCTGGAATGGTGTGCCAAACCTTATAATGTTTAAGCTTTTAATTAAAGGTTAAACAAACAAACTGAACTCATCTATGGCCAGAATGGCCTCTGATCTCAGATTGGTGACAGGTGATTAGGAAACCTCAGTTTTCTCCAACAGCGTTGCTACCTTTGCAGGGGGAGTTTGGGCCAGGTGTTTTGGCCTCTGGCCTCAGTTTTCTCATCTGTAAAATGAGAGAATTGGAGAGATCCCTGACCCTGTTTGTCTTTCTGTAGATGCTCTATCTTGAGAAGTTTTAAGTGGACTTGAGTTAATAGAGTACAGAAATATCCCTTGGGCAGGTTTTGGCTATGCATTAGATAACCTGGGTGAAAGCAGAGGCTTCCCTCATGGTGGTGAATTAAGGTTAAAAAAATGTGGTTTCAGAAGTGTAACCTGTTCACATGGCCATTTTGAAACATCAGCTCTGTCCCATATGGATAAATACTGGAATCCACAATGGATGGCATTGCTTTTATTAATTTGAAGAGAACAATAAATCATAGTTTGGTTTCTGGCAGCCAAGCCAAGCCTGTTAATTGTTGGGGTGGGTTTGTGGTGACGGGCCCGCTGCCATTTATCAGGAGCTTAACTTGAGCTCTTTTGCGTATTTCAAACTTATGGGTCAAACTGCTGGGCCTTCGTCTTAGGTTTACTCAGCCACTTCTGAAAACCCATCTATTATAAAGCTGCGACCCCTTAGCCATGAATTATGCTCCCCCTGATAATGTCTTACATTATGAAAGATTGTTTTCTTTATGAGTGTGGGATTTGAGTGAATACATGAAATCTATTGTTACCACTTCCAGGTAAACATTCCAAGTTGTTATGTGATGGCAAACTAGGAAATGAGAAAAATGCATGAACACTTTTATGGTGGAAAGTGGTTGGCTCCCCAGTCACACTCCTCTGTGCAAATGTTTCAGTAGAATCAGTAGAATATTCGAAGTCATGTAGGAAATGCATCCATCTTTCCGGCACAAACGGAACAACATTACCATTTAATTTTGCATAGATTCATTTTGTGTGTGTGTGTGTGTGATGTATGAGGAAAATGATAACCAGATTTAAATAATCACTTTCTCTGAGATGTTGTATCACATTCTACGGGGGCTGTGCGAGGCTGCCCCTTCCCTGCCAAGTGACCTTGGGGTGGAGCTTTCCTTGTCACACATTCATTGTGTGCCCACTCCCATCTGAGGGCATGAGTTTGGGGTGAGGTTTTAGAGGGTCTCCTACCACAACTTGTCTTCCAAAATTCCTGATCAGGAAAGAAGGAAACTTTTAGGTTTTTTGTTGAGGTCGTGGCTATAAAAGAAGAGCAGTTTGTCCTTTTAAATAATATATATATATATATTATTTAAAAGGACAAAAAAAATATATATATATATATATATTTTTTGAGATGAAGTCTACCTCTGTCGCCAGGCTGGAGTGCAGTGGTGCATTCTCAGCTCACTGCAACCTCTGCCTCCCAGGTTCAAGCGATTCTCCTGCCTCAGCCTCCTGAGTATCTGGGATTACAGGCACGTGCTGCTATGCCCAGCTAATTTTTTTGTTTTTACTGGAGATGGGGTTTCACCTTGTTGGCGAGATGGTCTTGATCTCCTGACCTCATGATCCGCCCACCTCGGCCTCCTAAAGTGTTGGGATTACAGGTGTGAGTCACCGTGCCCGGCCCCTTTTAAAATTTTTATTGGGATAATAATAATGCCAGTATTTCTGTGCCCCTGTATTCCAGACATTGAGCTAAGTATTTTGCACACATTTCCTCACTGAATCTGCCCCCAAACTTTATAAGGTACGGTCATGTGCTGCATAACAATGGTTCAGTCAATGACAGCATTAAATGATGGTGGTCCCATAAGATTATAATATTGGATTTTTTCTATGCCTTTTCGATGTTTATATATACTTAGATTCTTACCATTGTGTCACATCATATCAAGGGCACATTCTATCAGTGTAATTTATGACAGCTGATGTTGATCTTGATCACTTGGCTGAAATAGTGTGTGTCAAGTTTCTCCACTGGTGTGGTTACTTTCCTTCTCCTTTCCATACTATACTCTTTGGAAGGAAATCTATGCACAGCCTACCTTTAAGGAGTGGGGAGTTATGCTCCACCTCATTGAGGGTTGCCTGTCTACATAAATTATTCTTCTGCACTGGAGACTTGCCACTTATCCCTCATGTATTATTTATTCAGTAACTTACATCAATATGAACTCATAGGTATCTATGTTATGCTTTGAGTTCCAATCTATTACTATTTTATTTATTTTGTTGCTCAAATTGTTCCTGTTTTGGCCACTTGGAGCTCTTTCAGCTGGCTTCTATGCCCCTTTGACATATTCCTTAACAAAAGTAACTTTTTGAGCACTTCTGTAATACTTATGGCGCTAGAAGATGCTCCAGGCTCATCATTTATATTTCCCACCGCAATCCCACAATCAGTAGAATTGTACAATCATTTCTCCAAGGAGTCCTGGTTCTGATCATTGAAGAATGATACAAGAAACCAAGATTTGGGTATTAGGTGTGCTTATTGCTACCAGGGTGTCCTTTCTTTTAGGCCCTCCTAGCTGACAGAGCAAATAAGTATATGCATGTACACTGACCTGTGCATATACACATCTGTAAATATTTATATATATAACCAGGTGTATAAATATTAAATTAAGCATGAGTTCCTCTTGATGTGTTCAACTCTAACCCATCACCACGTGGATCATTCTAGCCTCCTGTCATTGGTTATTTGTAAATTCCCACTCCCATGGTAAGACACCTGGACCAGGATTTTGACTTCAGATCAGTCTACCTGGGTTCAGTCTGCTTTCTTGACACCTAGAGAAGGGCTTTCATCTACCCATAGTGGGACAGAGTCACAGATCCTTGACCCTTTCCAAGGCCAGACATGACTGCTCAGATGTAGAAGTACAAGTTTATTGCATGCCCTTCTGCTTCTACGCCAGACCCAGGCTTGTTCTCAGGACTTCTCAGCCAGTTCTAGCTTTGCTAGTTTCTCAGTGGGTTTGCCTTATCTAGAGCAGAGGCCAATTACATAGTGTCTTGTTTCTGTGCAAAGGCATTTGTGCTTTTCCCATAGCCTAGGCAAGCCAGGGACAAAACAACAGAACTGTTTATAATACTCCAGCTGTTGAATGCTTAAACCCTCTGTACCTTCCCTAATTGATTGAGTGCTTAAACCCTCTGTACCTTTTTCCCAATTGAGATTGTTGCTCACTAGGGACCAGGATAGAGCCATCTTTTAAGTCTCTGAGTTTGTCCTGGGGCTAGATTATGAGGCTTCTGGGAATCTCCTGCTTGGGCAGGAGGGTGGTCATGTTCATGAATGGTTGAGCATGTTTGTCTGTTTGGGCTGGTGCCCATGTGCCAACTTCCCCCAGCTGCCTCTCTCTGATGCCCCTTCCTGGATGCCTGTGATGATGCACAGTCCCCTCCAGCCAGAGCTATTATTATTTGGAGACCTGCTGTGAAGGCTGCATCTATCAGCCAGCTGACGGGTGCCTGTGGAGATATGCAGAGCCTATTTTCTGATTCTTTCTGCTGCCTCTGGTGCACCTGGTTCCCTTCAGCCCAGCAGTCAGAGAGTTGGGGCTGCTTGAACCCCTGATGTCTGGGAGCCCAACTCGCATTGTTTTTGGAGCCTGGCTTGCTGGAAGTCACAGAGAATTACAAACAATTGTAGTTGATTCATACGAATTTTTTGTTAGCAGCTGAAGTTATCTTTTGGAATGCAATTTGTGAGTTCATAGAATTGTGTTCTTTACACTTGACAGTAGGTTTGGTAATATGTTCTGCTGATGGCTGGGTGTGGCCACTCATTGACAAGTGGCTTTCTTCTAGGGGATACTGGGCCAGACCTCCTTGAGCCCTGATACCTGCCTTCATTTCTAGCACCCCTCCCCCATCTCACCCCATTCATCTCCATAAGGCTTGGCCAGATTGATCCCTGTTCTTCAAAATGCTCATCCACGCCTGCCCCTATGCCTTTGGATGGATTGATTCCTCTACCTGGAGGTCTTTTACCTTTTTTCAGCTCCCCATCCTCAGAAAAGTAGCCAGGGTCTGCCATCAAGGGGGCTGGCCCAGCTGGGGATGTAACATGATTTGGATTTGTGTCCTCCCCTTAATCCCAAATCTCATATCAAATTGGAGGAGGGGCTTGGTGGGAGGTGATTAGATCATGAGGGTGGATTTCCCCATTGCTGTTCTCATGTTAGTGACTAAGTTCTCACGAGATCTAATGGTTTAAAAGAGTGTGGCGTATCCCCCTTAGCTCTCTCTCTCTCCTGCTCCGCCATGGTAAGACATGCTTGCTTCCCCTTCCACCATGATTGTAAGTTTCCTAAAGCCTCCCAGCCATGCTTCCTGTTAAGCCTGTGAGTCAATGAAAGTCTTTTCTTCATGAATTACTCAGTCTTGGTTAGTTCTTCATAGCAGTGTGAGAATGGACCAATACAAGGTGCTTGTCTCTGGTGTGTGTGGGGAGAGGCAGACTCTCATTTCCACACGGTCTTCTACTGTCTTATTATGACCATATTCACAGCCACTGTGACATTTTCCTTTGAAATCTTTAAGTAGGAGCCACCCAATGCCCCTTATAGATATACTGCTGCTTTTGCTTATTCTTCAAAACTCAGCCCAAATCATTTCTGCTGGAAGTCAGGTTGCCTCTGACTCACCCCACCCCCCAAGTGGGAGTTCTGCCCACCCCTCTCTTAGCACTTTTCTCCCATTCTCAGAATGATCTGTCTACACATCTGGCTTCCCACACCAGATTGAGCTCCTAGAGAGGATGGAGCTTGTCTTTTATTTTGAATCCTTGGCACCCAGCGCAGTGTTGAGCACATAGTAGAGGCTCAATAGATGTTTGATTAATGAAAGTGGAAAAGAGGACAAAGCTTGGAGGAATCGGTGTTTTGTGTGGGCTGAGTGTATGCACATGCTTCTTGTATGTTCGTATTTGATAGCCTAGGTCCTTTTATGAGGGTGAGGCAGAACTCTGGTAGTGTAGTCGATGATCATGTTGACAGTGAATCCAAATCTTATCTTATTCTTGAATTCAAAAATCTTTCTCCGTTTTGTTCCCTCACTACCATTCTTTGGAGTAGGTGGCAGAGGTGAGGAGGGCGGGGACAGTGTTTGGACTTAGAATGAATCAGCAAGTATTTACTTGCCCAGGTTTGTACAAGGCATGTGCAGGGACCCCAGGGGATTTAGCAGATACTGCCTCTGTTTTCTAAGCACCAACAGTTTCACTGGAGACCCAAGGCTGTTTGGTCTGTGGGTGCTGTCCTCTTCCAGTGCAGGAGGAAGCTTTACAGATAGGTGCCCCTGAAGGAGAGGCTACTACAAGAATGGTTTGGGAGGTGGTTTTGAAGGAAACTGAATGTCTAGTTGGGCAGAATAAGGGCAACCCCGGGGAGTGAGGGGTGGGAGGAGGACAGTCTGAATGGAGGTGGAGACCAAAACAAGTACGGTGTTGTGTTTATGGGATGTTGAGAGGGCAGCAAACCTGGCAGACTCTGGGTTGGGATTGGATGGAGCCAATTAGGGAGCCTTTGCAATGTGCTTACTGCAAAAAAACCCTCTGTTTTCTTCTGCCCCCTAACACTCTCGTATGATTGAAGAGATTTTTGTCTACCAAGTGAATAGTATTGGCTATTGAGTTTTCCCATTTATATTACTCATTTTTATTATTCCTTTGATTACTCAAGGACTACCAGTCAGTGATTCAACACTCCCAATCAGCATGAATATTATACCCCTGAGTGGATGAAATTCCACCTCCTTAAGAGGAAAAAAAAATGTTATTTTAGATAGCTTGAACAATGATTTTCTTGGTTATTTAAAAACCTAGGCAGCAGAGTTTAGACTTGTTCTAGAAAGCCCAAGGAAGTCATTGCAGCTCTTTAAGCAGAGAAATAGCATGCACTGTGAGCACACCATAAAACTGTCCACATTGTATGTGGGGTGGCAGAAGATAATGGTTGTTTCTGCTAACTAACTGACTTAGTGTGTGCCAGGCATGTCAATGAGTGCTCCACATACATTAACTTGCTTTCTCCCCAGAATGATCCTGATATAAACTAAATGTTTTTGTTTCCCCCAAAGTCATATGTTAAAATCCTAACCCCAGTGTGTGCATTAGAAAGTGGGGCCTTTGGGGATAATTAGGTCATAGGGTAGAGCTCTCATGAATGGGATTAGCACCGTTATAAAAAAAGACTAGAGAGCTTCAGCTTTCTGTTCTTTGCCATGTGAGGACACAGGAAGAAAGCCGCCATTTGCAAGCCAGGAAGAGAGTCCTCACCAAGATTTCCACCCTGTTGGCACCAGGATCTTGGGCTTCCAATCTCCAGTACTGTGAGAAATAAATATTTGTTGCTAAATAAATCTTTGTGGTTTCAGGTATTTTGCTATGGCAGATCAGGCTGACTAAGAGAAACCCCATAAGAGTTACATACTCACTAATCTCCATTTCTATCCCCAGGTCTCAGATGCTGAAATAGATTCCTAAAACTTGAGTAGAAGTTAAGAAGTCAAACTTTGCAGAAGGTCTTACAGCTAGTGAAGGACTGAATCTGAGTTCAGACCCAGGAAATTGGTCTGAATTCTTTATGACTACCTTACACAGTCATCTTGAAGGGACCAGTAAACTGAGTAGGGCTTGCCACTGGATCAAGATAGACAGTGTCATAATCGGGCCAGAGATCTCACCCAGACCCCAGATAAATGAAAGCATGTGTCTAAGAAGGAGACTTGTACACAAATCTTCATAGCAGCTTTATTCATAATAGCCTCAAACTGGAAATAGTCCAGGTGTCCATCAGTAGGAGAAAGGACAAACTGTGATACTCATCAAATGGAACACTACTGAACTATAAAAAGCAACAAAGGTTGCACACAACAACATGATGAATTTCAGAAACATTACACTGAGTGAAGGCAGTCCTTTGCAAAAGAGGGCAACATTCTGTATGGTTCCATTTATGGGAAATTCTTAAAACTAAACTATGATGAAAAAAATTCAACATTGTTTCCTTCTGGGGAAATGAAAGTAGAGATTGACTTGAAAGGCAAGAGGGAATCTTCTGGGTTGATGGTAGTATTCTCTGTCTTAGTAGGGTTTTGGCTATACAGGTGTATACATTTGTCAAAACTCAGTGAATATACACTTAAGATCTGTGCATTTCACTTTATGTAAATTTCACTTTAAAAGGAAAAAAAAAGAAACAAATACCAACCCTGGTCAATGATGAGTTCACTGAAATATTTAGGGACAAGTGTACTGGTATCTGCCATTTATTTTGAAATGCATATGAAATAGGATGTATTTATATTTACTGCTGGATGGATAGAGAGGTGGATAGATGGATACATTTGTGGTAAAGCAAGTATAGAACAACATTAGTGGTAGAGTCTGGGGGTAGGAGTATGAGTGTTCATTGTAAAATTCATTCAACTTTGCTACATATTTGAAAACTTTATAATAAAATGTTGAGGAAAAAGAGATCCCACCCAGTTGGAGTCCTTTAGATAAAGAGAGATTATGTGGCCTCCATAGGCATAAATGCAGAGATCTGTCAGAGGTGGACCATCCCAGAGGAGGAGGCAGGTTTGGGGTCCGGCTGCAGAGCGTCAGGTGAGAAGAAGGCATAGGGCCAAAATGCCTGAGGGATGGCTGCAGAGTAGGCTCTGAACTTGGATGCTGCAGTTACTTAGGATGCTATAATAAAGGATTACAAACGAGGCAGTGTAAAGAAACAGAAATCTACTCCCTCACTGCCCTGGAGATTGAAAGTCTGAAATCAAGGTGTCAGCAGGCCATGCTCTCTCTGAAGGCTCTAGAAGAGGATCTGTCCCAGCCACTTCCAGCTCCTGGGGATTCTCAGCAGTCCATAGTATTCCCTGGCCTGTAGCTGCATCACTTCCATCTCTGCCTCCAACATCACATGGTCTTTGTCTCTGGATGTCTCTGGATGTCTTCTTTTCTTATGAGGACACCAGTCATTTGGGATTTAGGGTTTACCCTAATCCATCATGACCACATTTTAACTTGATTACCTCTGCAAAGACCCTATTTCCAAATAAGGTCACATTCTGAGGTTTGAGGGGAGAAGAATTTTTGGAAAGAATTATTCAACCACTACAGATGGATGACCAGCCAACCTGGGTGGCCCAGAATAAAAGAGAAGCATCAAGGGAGGACTGGGGCAAGAAAGAGAGTCCAGGGCTGGTGGACAGGGAGGACACCCTGAGGAAGATAGAAAAGGAAACCAGGTTACGTTTGGCAACAGAAAGAAACCAGGGCTTGGGAGAGAGGAAAACAAGGCGAGTAGCTTTGCAGGAAAGGGCTGTGTCTCAACCTGGGCCTCTCTATCCATTTATCTCCTGCATATCTTAAAGAATTAAAATGTAAATCTCGGAAATTAAATCCATGGGTACAGTGTAAATAGAGGAGGCTTTTACAGAACAGACAAAGCTGTTCTTTTTCCTTATTAAACAGCCATGGGTGGGAAAGCACGTCTGTATGCACAGGTTTTATTTGAGATGGATTAAGGTTCGTGATGAGTGAATCTCTGAAGGATTGCAGGTGCAGTTCTCATAAGCCCGCAAAAGTTCAGCTCCTTATCTGAGGCTTATCCAAACCTGATGAAACCTTTTAGGCCAGTGTGGAGGTTTGGGACCTCCAGCAGCTGAAAGTTAATATCCTGCATCAGGAAACCACCTGTATCATGTGGGGGCGTTGGGGAGAGAGGTCTATAAATTAATGCAGACTCCGATCAGAAGCCTGCTGTGGTTTGGGGCTTCCTAGGCTTGGACCACCCACTCTCTTTGGTGGATGGATTACAAGTTCAGCCCTTTTAGCCCTTGCAGAGGAGGAGTTAATGCATCCTAGTTCTTGGGATCTTTTACCACATTTAGTTCTCACATCAGCTTATAGGATCTGGCCCTGTGACCTGCTGCTGCTGTCACCACACTGGCCTTCCTGCAGTGTGACTCCCTCACCTGCTCACTCACTTCCACAGGCCTCCATCTGGTCCCTGGGACCTGTTGTCCAAGCCCACGCATGCCTCAGCACTCTGGAATAATCCTCCTGTAGCTGGCCACTCTTCATTAGGCAGTCACCTCCTCAGAGATGCTTGCTGTGGCCATCGTGACTAAAGTATAACCTTAACACACCGCCCCAAAACTCTACCCCATGTCACTGTTTAATTTCTTTGTAGCACTTCTAGTGGGTTTAGTTGTGTCCCCCACAAAATTCATGTCCACCTGGAACCTCAGAATGTGACCTCATTTGGAAATAGGGTTAGTCAATGTCTTAGTTCATCTGGAACTGTGTGTGTGTCTGTGTGTGTGCACGTGTGTTATATATATAGTACACACAGATATACACACATACATATGCAGATACACATGTGCACACACATGTATAAATGATATACACATATATATATACATAAACAATATACACACATACATTCCAAACTACGATAAAATACCATAAATTGGGTAGCTTATAAACAACTGAGCTTTATTTCTGACAGTTCTAGAGGCTGGGAGGTCCAAGATCAAGGTGCTGGCAGATTCCGTGTTTGGTAAGGGTTTAATATGTGGTTCATAGGTGGCACCTTCTAGCTGTGTCCTTATGTTGTGGAAGGGGTACAGCAGGTCTCTGGTGCCTTTTTGTAGCCCTAAGGGCCCTAATCTCATTCCTGAAGGCTCTGCTTCCATGACTTAATCACCTCCCAAAGACCCCACCTCCTAATACTATTGCCTTTGTGATTAGGTTTCAACCTGTGAACTTCGGGGAGACACCAACATTCAGACCCTAGCAATGAAGGATCTTGAGAGGAAATCATCCAGGATTTAGGATAGGCCACAAATCCAATGACTGGTTGTTCTTCTAAGAGGAGAGGACATGGAGAGAAGGCCACATGAAGACATAGGCAGAGACTAGAGATGTGCTGCCACCAGAAGCAGGAAGAAGCAAAGAAGAGTGACTTCCTAGAACCTTCAGAGAAACCTTCAGCATGGCCCTCCTGACACCTTAATTTTGATCTTCTGGACTCCAGAACTGTGGGAAAAAAAAATATATATATATATATATTTTATATTTATAAATATATTTATATTTATATGTATTATATATTATACATATAATATATATTATATATAAATATAAATTTATATATAAATTTATAAATATATATATATATTTTTTGAGACAGAGTCTCGCACCATCACCCTGGCTGGAGTACAGTGGCACAGTCTCAGCTCACTGCAACCTCCACCTCCCAGGTTCAAGCTATTCTCCTGCCTCAGCCTCCCTAGTAGCTGGGATTACAGGCACCTGCCACCACGTCTGGCTAATTTTTTGTATTTTTAGTAGAGATGAGGTTTCACTATGTTGGCCAGATTGGTCTCGAGCTCCTGACCTTGTGATCCACTCACCTCAGCCTCCCAAAGTGCTGGGATTACAGGTGTGAGCCACCACGCCCGGCTGTTTTTTTTTTTTTTAAGACATCAAATTTGTAGTAATTTGTTGCAATAGTCCTGTTAAGCAAATACAGTACTCAACACTGTCTGAAATTACTTTTCATTTTTTGGTTTACTTGTTCCTTGCTAGAATACAAGCTACAGAAGTGCAGGGCCCTGGCTGTGATATTCATCCCCACATCCCAGTGTCTAGAACAGGGCCAGGTGTTATTGAATCAGGTGTACTGAACCTTATGAGTGTTCAATAAATATTTGTCAAAATAATTAACCTTGTGAGATAGGATTTGTTGTCTTCATCTCTGGCTGATGAAATATACATTCAGAGAAGTTTAGTAACCCACCCCAAATCAAACGGGGACAGAGTCAAGATTCAAACTCAGACTTTCTGTTCTTAGGTTTCACTGAATAGGGTTTGCAAGTTTGGGCCTGAGCTGAATTGCTGGGAACCAGGCAGGAAAATCTGAGTGCCCAAATGCTGATTTCTCTTACCTTTCCCTGATATAGCAATCAGTTTGCCCTCTACAACAGAAGTTGGAGATCCCTGGGCCATGGACTGGTACTGGTCCATGGCCTGTTAGAAACCAGGCTGCACAGCAGGATGTGAGTGACCGGCAAAAGAGCATTACCACCAGAGCTTCACCTCCTGTCAGATCAGCAGTGGTATCAGATTCTTATAGGAGCATGAACCCTATTGTGAACTGCACATGTGAGGGATCTAGGTTGCACGCTCCTTATGAGAATTGTCTGATTATCTGAGGTGGAATAGTTTCATCCTTAAGCAGTACCCCCGCCCCTTGCATGGAAAAGTTGTCTTCCATGAAACCTGTCTCTGGTGCCAAAAAGGTTGGTGACCACTGCTCTACAAGAACGTTAAGCAGATATTAAAGGGCTGTGAGTTTGAAGGACACAGAATTAGTCTGGCATGCTGTGTGTCTCAGTCTGGCTGTGAAAGCATAACAAAAAAGATAGTACTACGTTAACAGGGCAATTTAAAACAAAGGGAG
This sequence comes from Pongo abelii, assembly GCF_028885655.2. Lineage (NCBI taxonomy): Eukaryota > Metazoa > Chordata > Mammalia > Primates > Hominidae > Pongo > Pongo abelii. The sequence continues at coordinate 123,233,965 of NC_071993.2, read as the reverse complement.
TTCTTTGTGAAGGTATTAAAGAAAGCTCAATGGGGGAGGTTTTTCTATACTTGGCCATGAAGGAAAAGAAAACATTACTTTAGTGCAGGGGTTGGCAAACTATCGCCCAAATGCTGACCACCTATTTTTGTAAATAAAGTTTTATTGAAACACAGCCACACCCATTCATTTACATATTGTTTCTGGCTACTTTTGCACTAGTGTGGCAGAGTTGAATGGTTTCCACAAAGACTGTATGGCCTGCACGATAAATGCTGAAAGCATTTATTACCTGGCTCTTTACAGAAAATGCCAGGGAAATATCTCTTGTTCCTTGTCTGTCTTCTTTCCTGTGTCTTGATAGCAGTTTTTAATCAGAAGTCATAATGAGTGGAAATTTCAGAAATGGTTCTCAGTCTGTGTGGGGGATTAAGATGAAGATATTGATGAAATGAGCTGACCAATGGCGCAAAGATGCTCCTAAATGCTGATCTATCTTCTTAATTCAGGCATGTAGCAAACAATTATTGATGTCCTGCTATGTGTGAATCAGTAGGCCAAGGGTTGAATCATCAAAAAAAAATTAAAGTTGCTCAGTGGGTTTGTTTCTTTTCTAATTATTGAACATTGGTAATCCATAGATGCAGGGTAATTCTGTATCAACCAGAATACTTAATCATTCAGAAACCCAACTCTTGATCTAGCTAACTATTGTGTACTTAGTTACATATCGACAAAATCTATACCAGAAATTTTAATTAACCTTTCAAACTCCCTTTCGATTTCTTCAGGATAAATTAGAAAATACAGAGTGTCCACTGGGTTCATCTGCAGACAGATGACTCAATTTGTAAATAGTAAAACAAACTCATGGGATATTTAGAAACTACTTTCTGCATATTCAGCAGGTCAAGAGACTGCAAAGTATTAGTAACTCACCAGCTATCCTGAGGCTCCTCATTTAAGGTTTTATCATGAGCTACCTTTTTTTTTTTTTTTTTTTTTTGAGACGGAGTCTCCGTCTGTGGCCCAGGCTGGAGTGCAGTGGCGCGATCTCGGCTCACTACAAGCTCTGCCTCCCGGGTTCATGCCATTCTCTTGCCTCAGCCTCAGGAGTAGCTGGGACTACAGGCGCCCGCCACCACGCCTGGCTAATTTCTTTTTGTATTTTTAGAGATCCAGGATGGTCTCCATCTCCTGACCTCGTGATCCACCCACCTAGGCCTCCCACAGTGCTGGTATTACAGGCGTGAGCCACCGCGCCCGGCCCATGAGCCACCTTTTTTATAGAAGGTTGACTGACTATCCTTGGCTCAGGTCCAGGGCTGGCACAGGTAATTTGGGGAGGCAGGTTGGTCTGGAAGCAGGTCTAAATGCAAGAGTACCCCCTTCAAGGTTGGATTAGAGAGGGTCTGCATCCCTCTCTCTGTCTTCTCAGGTAACAGGACACAGAATTTTCCCAACAAAAGCAGGATTTGTGTCTCTTAGGAGACCGGTTCTTCTCTGCTGGCTACATCAGAAAATACAACACAGATGTGATTGATGGTGAGGGATTAGTGACATTTCTGTGAACTTGGGACTTGATGAAACCCTTTATTTTTTATTCCCAAAGTGTGGTTTTGTTCACCTCATCTCCCCAAAGTGTGTTTGGTTTTATTTCCCTTTGAATGATAAAGGATATATTAATAGATTTTTAAGAATCAACTCAAAAAACCCCAAAGTCTTAAAAACGCTTTCTGTTTCTTTTCCCTCCCCAAACTTTAATAGCCCCTGGAGTGGGTGTGGAGGTGGCGGGGGTCTTTTGTATTTTCCAAACCTGCTGTTTGCAGAAATGGCTGTTATGACTGCAGCAACATAATTGCTCTTAAAATGCCTCAATAATAAAAAAAATCTATTTTTATTTTGTAATCTTGAGGCTCCTTGGCTTCCATTTTTCCAGGCCACTTTAGTAACTTCTGAAAATTAGCCTGACAAATACAGTTTCCCAGCTTGACCAAGGAACAGTTGTTTGTTGGAGGGGTTGGCTGTGTGTGTGGAGGGGCCTGGGAGAGATGGAGGGAGTAGGAGTTGTACAAAGCCGGTGGGGATTTGATTCCTAAATGGCAGCTGTTTCTGCCTTCTCTTGACCACTTCAAAGGAAGCATAAAGTATAGAAAATGCACTTTCCAACACTCCTCCAGGACTGCCTCTGTTTCCCCAGCCTTGGCTGAAAATGAAAGGGAATCATCTCTGATTCCTGTTCTGTCCTTGGTGCCCATAACTGCTTGCAGGGCTGGCCGGGTAGGGTTTCCAGTACTGTGGAGGGTCCGGCCCCACACTCCCATGGAATTGTCTTTGCTTTTCTGAAACCATGCTTTTAAGAGGATGTGCTCAGGGTCACACCAGATGGGCAGGAGCTGGTCAGCTTTGAGATAGGGCATTGCTACAGGGGCGAAGGTGCTCTAGGCAGCCTCTCTCAATTCTCAGAGTCTACAGTTTGACTCTGTGGATTCAGCCTCCAAACAAAGCGAGCTCTGTGTTTGTCTTGGACGATTCATTCACCCTTTACCAGGCCACGAATCGTGTTGATGTGATTTGGAATGACCCTGAAAGTGGGGCCTCTTGGGGAGAACCATTCCGATGGGTTTTCTGGAGCAGGTGGTGATGCTGAGGGCAGGTCTGTGGAATGCCCCTAACACCTGGGGTTCCCCAGCAGCCTACACTACCCCCTTTCGGCAGGCGAAAGGCCTCTATGCACACCTGTGCACACCCAACGGGCAAACCTAAACTCTTAGTCTTTGATAGGAATGAAGATTTATTTGTGTGCATTCAGGTAGATACTCCTGGCCCACAGGGACAAGGAATGGGGATGGGGGTGCCCATTCAAAGCTGGGGCATTGATATCAGAGCAGGCAAAAAGCCCCAAATCACTAAGAAATTAAATTACTTCTTAAGTCACAGACAAGGACAAAAGAAATGATTCGTTTGGACTATGTAGTGTTAGCCAGGAAACTCCTAACCTTTTTATTTTATTTTATTTTTTAGATGAAGTCTCGCGTCTCGCTCTTGTCCCCGAGGCTGGAGTGCAATGGCACCATCTCGGCTCACTGCAACCTCTGCCTCCCGGGTTCAAGTGATTCTTGTGCCTCAGCCTCCACAGTAGCTGGGATTACAGGTGGCTGCCACCATGCCCGGCTAATTTTTGTATTTTTAGTAGAGACGAGGTTTCACCATGTTGGCCAGGCTGGTCTCAAACTCCTGACCTCAGGTGACCTGCCCGCCTCGGCCTCCCAAAGTGCTGGGATTACAGGTGTGAGCCACTGCGCCCAGCCACCTAATCTACCTTTGACTGAAAACTAACTCAGACTTGCTTACACTGCCCTGATCCCTGAATAATCAGGCCTTTATTTTTCTTTTACATGCGTTAGCTCCCTTTAAAATGTTTTGAGGATATTTGGAGACTTGAGGAGACAGTCTAGTTAAAAGCTTGTGCTTCTTTTTCCCCTGGCAATTTGTAAGTTGCCCTTTCTTATAGACAGAAAAGGTAGAGTTACAATTAAGTCAGTCTGTGTGATGCTGTACTGTGTAGAGCGTCAGTTTTTCACAACGTGCTGAAAAGTTTATTGCCTGGTGACAAAAAAGTCACTCTGATTTCATTTTCAAAAGTTGAATTTAAAACTCAGAATCTAGTTTCTTTATAATTATGCTTCTTATTTGGCAACATATGGTGAAAATGTATACGGCCTATCAGTGTGAAAGAACAGAGCTGAGACTCTAGCCTTTTATGGTGATTACATCTACCTGTATGGGGGCTTTATGTACTTACAATTTGAATCATTTATAGATGCACACTCAACAGAGTTCTAGCATAACTAGTACTGTGGGGTTTTTTTGCTGACTGATAGGCAAAGCAATTTTCAACAAATGTCTCCCAGTAGGCTGTCATCATAGAAGGCTTGTAATATTGCTTTTTAACCTTAGCATTGGCAGCTATCCAGAAATTATTGCATTGATACCAAACTGCCTTGCACCAGGCAATTGCCCTTTTCTCCATGGGAACCCGGTGAACTCTCAAGTAGGTGCCTGCTCCCCTCCCCTCGGGCTCTCTTGTTTTTTATTTCAGGGAGATCTTTTACCTGTTCTTGTTCAGCTGTAGGTAGCCAAGCATATTGGAAGTTTAAAAATACAGCAAAATAATTCTCTGGATTGTGTTATTATGCGTTTAATGCATTCAGTTAACATTTGGAGCTTTGTCACCAAATAAGCGGTGCACATTGGTGCACAAAGAGAAAAGGAAGGGCTTTGTTTCCCACCCCTCTTAGACAGAGACGGATCTAGCTTTCTTCTCTCTTTCTCCTTCTCTTCTTTTCCTTTCTTTCACTTTCAGAACCTCTTGAAATGGCTTTGGGGGATTGGTAGATCATGAGTCTGGGGTTTTGGGAAGGATTTGTTGAGACTTCTGGGAAAGAACTTGAAGGAAGCAAATATGCTGGGGTTGTCCCAAAGAGGAGATGGAGTGGAGGGTGGGATCCTGGCAGCATTCTTCAGGCTTCTGCAGGACCTTTAGTTTCTGGGCCTGTACCTTTAGGGGAGCTCTGGGGAAGGCCATGTACCCAGGCTCCCCTTCCTTCTCCTGTCTGTAGAGCACTGGCTTGGGATGGAGGCCGACTTCTTGAGAGCATATTGCTCTTTGTGAATTTCAGCAAGTGGAGTGCGTTGATCCACTCTCATGTCCAGGTAGTGAGAGGGGGCATCTGGTGACTACCGACCTCTAGAAGTTTGATTTCAAACACCCTCTAAGTGTTGAGTACACCTGCTCTGTGCCATGTTGAGCACCAAGCACTTGAAAGGTTTGGCTTTATGAGTGCAGGGGAATTGCCAGCAGTTGGCACAGGGCTTATCGAAGAGAAGTACTGTCAATGTGTTGAATGAATGATGGCTTCTCATTCGGTGGGAGAATGCTGTTGTGTCCAGTGCCATGTTGGCTGCAGGCTTGGCTCATGAAGCATTCCCCAGCTGCATCCCAGTTGCTATGCTTTGGTTTTCTCCTGAGTTCTGGTCCCACTCTCTGCCTCGCCTGGGGCTCTCATCAGGCCGGAAATACCTCCCTAGGGAGCATTTGTCTTCTCATAGAGAGCTTTGACCATCTTCACCTTCATCAGGAAAAGAGACCTTAAAAAAAAAAACCCTGGCCTAATGCATTTGCCTTGACCTTCTATAATGATAAGTGTTATAAATGGAGAAATAGATAACTAGTATATATCGATGGTTCAAAGGAAATTCTGTCTTTGGCTAAGAAAAAAAGCATTTTACTGGATAACACTGGAAATATAAACTGTAATAGAAAATCAAACTCAAAGCATTGAATAAAATAGTGGAAGTCAGTGGTTCTCAACCTCCTCTTATTTCCATTGCTTAAAAGATATTTCATTCAATAATAATGAATGAATGAATTTCAGAACCTGTTTATGTAATAATTCTGCTATGATGGACACTTAAAGAGAATTAAACTTAAAATAGTTCATTTATCTAGTGACAAATGTAAATGTTGCACCAAAGTGTGAAACATGTTTGGAGCGTAGCTGGAGTGAAGGAGGTGGGGGAATCAGAAAAGGAGGGAAGAAGGGATGAATGTCACTTCTCTAAGACATTTGGGAAGAGAAACATACATGAATACACCAAAGAGCATGCTGGGGCTCAGGGGACATTATTCCTTGGGTAAACAGGATGTGTTGGTCAAGGAATTTCCTTGGAAATAGTGTTTCTTGAGTTATGATTTGGATGAACAAAGGCACTGTGGCATTAGGTGCCACCTGATAAGATCTGCCCCCCAAAACAGTTGCCCTTCGTGGGGGAAGAAGATGTATCCCACCTTTAAGTCTATGAAGAGGCATAACCATTTTTCTGCTTGCAGGTAATTCATTATCTGGCCCAGGGAACATGCTGTGATCACTTGCCTACTTTTTTTTTTTTTTTTTTTTTAAGAGGCAAGGTCTCCCTGTGTTGGCCAGGATGGCCTGGAATTCCTGGCCTCAAGCAATCCTCCTGCCTCAGCCTCCCAAAGTGCTGGGATTGTGTGAGCCACCATGCCTGCCCCCCACCCCCCACCCTTATTTTTTTTAAATTGTGATAATAAATACTGTAGATAACACAACATTTACTTTTTTTTTTTTTTTAAAGACAGAGTCTCACTCTATCACTCAGACTGGAGTGCAGTGGTGCTATCTCAGCTCACTGCAACCTCTGCCTCCCAGGTTCAAGTGATTCTCGTGCCTCAGCCTCCATGTAGCTGGGATTACAGGCATGCACCACCACGCCCGGCTAACTTTTTTGTATTTTTAGCAGGGCTTCACCATGTTGGCCAAGCTGGTCTCAAACTCCTTACCTCAAATGATCTGCCCGCCTTGGCCTCCCAAAGTGTTGAGATTACAGGTGTGAGCCACCGTGCCCGGCTCAGCATTGACCATTTTAACACATTCATGAGTGGACAATTCAGTGGCATTAAGTATATTCACATTGTTGTGCAGCCATCACCACCATCCATCTCCAGGACTTCTTCATCATCCCAAACTGAAACTCTATACCCATTGAACAGAGAGCCCTCATTCTCCCCTCCACCCAAATGCTGGCAACCACTGTTCTACTTTCTAGCTCTGTAAATTGGACTATTCTAAATACCTCTTCTAAGTGTAATAATAAACTCTTTGTCCTTTTGTGTCCAGCCTGTTCCACTATTGCCCACCTTTTTGAAGACAGATTTATCACAGATAAAGAGACTGCATGCCAGAGAGCAGGGACACAGGTCCTCATTCCTCCGAACCCTCAGATCCCATGGGCACCTCTGCATGGGGTTGACCCCCCATCCCACAGGTCTCAGCTTAAATACTCCTGCTGCAGAGAGGTCCCTCCCCCAACCATTCCACCTGAACAAGTCCGCTTCCCTCTTCTACTGGCCCCTACATCCTGCTTGCTCCCTTTCATTTCCTCTGTCCCGGTACGTATTATATATAGGGTTATGGTTTCCTCCTGATTGGCTGACTGGGCAACCAGATTATAAGATCTGAGAGGCCTGGGATGTCTACTGTCTAGATTCATATCTGCCAGTTACACTCAGTGCTTACCACCCAGTCAGTGCTCAGTAAGTACTTGCAGGGCGTGGGGAGGGGTGAAGAATGCATCTCTGTCTCCAGCCTGTCTCTGGTCAGGGCTCTGCTCTGGGGGCCTCAGAAGTCAATGCAAACTTACTGCTGCCTTTTTTACTAGAATCCTCACTACCTTCATCTAGATTTTCCATGGCCAATGTTGAGGTTTCAACAGTTACATTTCAACTGCTCCCCTTTCATAGCCTGACAAGGGTCTGGATGCTTTCTTTGTGCCTTTCTGTGGATGGGTGCTCAGGGAGGGTAAATGAATTTTAATACTAACCTAAAGAAAACAGAGTTAAAAGCTAAAACTTGCATAGAAAAGTCAACCCTTGCGTTCTTGGGCCAGATAAAATGGCTTTTGGGTGAGTTCCTTCATTGGATTATCGGTGCCACTAACTCCTAGATTATTATGTTAATTTGGCTTTATTAATATTAAAAATAAGATAGTTCTCAAGCCTAGAGAATTAGAACATAACTCCTTGAATAAGGCTGATGTCTTAGACTGTTAGTTTTAGAAGGGATGTCACTGAGCACTTCGTCCAACTTACTGTATGAAGGAGAAAATTGCAGGCAGGTGACATCAGGGGCCACACAGGGTCCTGCAGAGATGCTGGCCGAGCAGATACTGGAGCTTAGGGCTCCAGCCTTATGACCTCAAATGGACATTTTTGAATGAAAAAATAATAGACAGATACGAAGTATTCACAGAATATTTGCATTCAGGAGGAGTTAAGCCTTTTTCTAGACTACTTGGTGCTTTTATTAACTAATGCAAGTATTGCAGTCATCATTTTTTTCTACTTTGTTGCCTTTAAAACCCTGTCTTCCATTCAAATGTAATGCTTTGATCATTTAAATAGCACAGTTATCTGAACACAACTGTGAAAAACCTCAAGTTACTCCTTCATTGAGTTTTAACATTAAAATTCCCAGGAACATTAGTGGTTCTTGAAAAGGGACTGAGACGTGACCCTGTGTGAGCAGGTCGCCTTCCAGTTTTCACCATAACAGCGTGGTGGAGGGGCACTAGCTTGAGCTGAGGTGCAAGAAGCACTTGAAGTTTGCTTTAAAGCTCACAAGGGCCGGGGTATGAATTGCAGTGAAAATTGTTCCATTTCTTTGGGGAGAAAGTCCTAGTCCTTATAAATATAGTACTCTCATTTGTCAAGAGAATCTTATTTCTTTTATGTTATGTTCACCTGAAATACAGTAGGAGTTTGCTTGTGATTAATTAAGCAGATGATAAATGGCACTTAAAATGAACATTCAGCACCTCCCGCCGCCCCGCCCCTGCCCCCCCGCCCCCCCGCCCCCCCACCCCCCCGCCCCCAATGTGTAGACAGAAACCAGAGGTAATTGGATGGGAAACAGTATGGCATTTAAACATTGCCTTTTTTTTTTTTTTTTTAAGAGCCTTTCCTCTGCCTTACACAGATAAAGAGAGACTGGCCTTTCAGGATTGTGTAATGTCCCAGACATATGTGGAAACCAATCAGTTGTGCATGCTGCATGCCCTCATTTTGTAAGTGTGCCTGCTCAATTGACTGTTGGCAAAACTTTGCTTGGTGGCACATCAGTCGTTAGGAGCTGCCACCACCTCTGTGTGAAGTAACGTGGCTTTTCTCTCTTGCCACTTAGTTCCTTGAGGAGGTTGCATCGGGGAGTTACATTTCATCATTGGTGAAACACAAACCTGTTTGGAAAAGGCAAGGTTGTCTGGGACTGTGTTAACCACATTAACCCTCAGAAGCACCTCTCCTTCCCGAGGACTGTCACTGGTACAGTGAAGCCTGGTGCCATCTCCGGTGAGCGCTGGGGGCTCTCCTCCCTGTGCTGCTACTCTGGGCCCTGCACTGAGGGTCTGGGCAAGCTATAGAATAGCTGCTGCAGGCTGGTCCTGTGTTCCACAGCTCTGGGAAGAAATTCCCCTTGGTTCTTGCTCTCCCACCTACTACCCCCCAACCTCCCAAAAATAATAAAGTAAAATAAAATTTAAAAGATAAAAAGGGCAGCTTTCCTGGAGGTATACCAGACTCCATGTCTGGATATCAACTTGGGGTGCAGCAGAGTCCATGCCTAGATATCAATCCAGTCCTGTGGGACATTGTGAGCAGAACAATTATAATTAAAACAGCGACAATAATAATGGCACCTAGGCTTTATTGCCCTGCTAGTGTTCCGCAGACTCTGAGATTAGAATTCCTGTGCAAATGATTTATTAAGGAAGCGCTCTCTGAAGAAACTAATAACGGAGTTGGGGTGGGGAGCAGGACAGGGAGTGGGAGAAGCCATGCATGGGAGCAGATTCAAATGAGGCCCTGTCTGATCCCAGGAGGGGCTCCAGAGCATAAATAATCCCTGAGATTTGTCCTGCCCAGAGGCAAAGAGCTGGGCTTCAGAATCCAACACTAGTCAGTCATTGGTTATGGGGCACCTGACCTCAGTGGGGAGTGGAGGTGTAAACAGGCTAGGCAGCTTGGTTTCAGGGGTGCTCCTTTGAGGGCCACAGGTGCAGGCTCTGAGCAGCAACACGCATGGAAGCTGGTGAGTGGGTTCAAAGGAGGCCTGCCCAGGATGGGGTGCTGTCTTATGTATCATCACAATTAATGTGAGTGGCACTGTTAATAGCCTGTCTTACAGATCATCAGCCTAGCCCCTCTGTGCATCAAATACACAGCTCCTCCAAAGCCTGGAGATTTCATAAACCAGGTGAGGAAACTGAGGCTATGAGAGGTTAGGTAAGGCATCCAAGATCACAAAGTTAGGAAGTAGCAGAGCTGGGATTTAAGCCCAGGTCCTGTCTCCTCTCCGTCTCTCTCTGTCTGCCTCCCTTGCCGATGCATTCTCATACAACCATGTTGTATGTTACATTGCAGTAATTACAGCCCTTCACTAGAACAAGGTTCTTTCCTTACATTCAGAACAGCTAAGCTCTGCAGACTTCAAAAGCCTCGAGGAAACAAATATATTTTTCGATGGAAAAACACACACAAAAAAGCTTGTATTTTGAGGCACGGAGGTGCTGGATTGATGATCCCACCTCTGGAGCTACATGAGGGCCTAGAAAAGGCCTGTGTCCTGCACCGCCCTACAGATGGACCGTGTCTGCTGGGGACATGTGGGCCCTTGGTGAGAGCTGTCCCACCAGGGAGACTCTACCCAGGGCTCTGGTTAAACAGCCAGGAACACCGGTGACCAATGTGACCTATTTTCCCGGGACCTCCTGCTTTGAGAACTGGAACTAGCCTCATGTCCAGGCAGAGAAATTGCCCTGAGACAGGCCCCAGATCTCTGCTGTGACCCTCTGATGAGACATGTTAAATAGAGCCTGAGCAGCTGGCCGGAGGCCCACCTGTAGTGCCACCTCCTCTTGAGGTCAGAGCCTGGTGAGCAAAGCAGCTTTTTCTGGTGGCCAGATGTCACCCCTGGCCTGTTGGGAGTTGGTTTGGGGCTGTATCCAGGGCCGCAGGTCCCTGCCAGGCCTCATGAAGGAAGATGCGTTGCGTCACTGGAGAAGCACAGTCATTTGTCATTAGCATGGAGAGTGAGGGAATCTCTGGGAACGGGACACTGATGGATGCTGGCATGTGGGCCCAGGGATAAGGCTGTCATCTGCCCTCCTCCAAGCTGCGTGGACCTCTCCATTGGCAGCTGGCCAGGAGGTAACTGGCCTGGGCAGCCCATGACATTTGAGGCCTCCCCTATGCCATCTGGAGGCTTTGGTGGGCAGCTTCTTTTGATGCCTGGAGATTTCATAAGCCAGTTGCTAGAGGGTCAGGAAAGCTGCCTGTCTGAGTCAGTCTTTACAGTGTAGAGAGAATCACAGGGTCTGTTACTATGCATTTCATGAACAATTGGGCTGACGCAAAAACAAATGACTTTCTTAGAAGACTTCCAGAGGGAGTGGGTACCACGTTTTGTGAAAATGTTCCATGCAGCCTCGGGAAGCATTTCCAGCAGCCAGTGCCCTGGAGTGCTCCCAAGCAGTGCTGTGCAGGGTAGCTGGCCGAGTCAGTGACCTTCACCTAGTAAATTCCAAGGGAGGCAGTGGAGTGATTCATCTAGGGAACTGGAGACCTGTCCCAGGTCCTGATAGTGAGACTGAAGCATGTCCCTGGGGATAATGAGAGGGACCAAACACTCTTTCAGGCTTCGGGAGCTTAGATGGAAGTTGGGATCGGTAAGTGGGCAGAGATGCTGTCCTGCCCTGTTACAGAGGAGCCTGGGAGCAAGATGCTGAGTGTTAAGAGTAGGTGAGTGAGCAAGAGGCAGAGAAGGAGGAGGAAGCAAAAGAAGAGAGAAGACCAAGTGTCCCAACCTGCCAGAGCCCAGGGCCTTTCTGGAGAAGAGAGGGCTGGGGAAAGGGAGAACCAGCAGTGCTGTTCTCTACCCTCCCTGTGCCATGCCTTGGTCTTCATCCATCAGGCTCTGCCCTCTTGGTGCCTAAAAATACTCAGGGGTGGGAGTCGGGCCATGATTTCAGACCAACCAGGTTTCATATTCACATAACTTGCTCTTGATTTTGAGGAAGTGAACATCTGTGAGCCTGAGATTCCCCATGGAATGGATATAACAGAGGGAAGCTCATGGGGCTGTGGAGATGATTCCCTGACAAACACATTTAAAGTCTCAGTGAGGATAGGCTGTTAGAATTGGGTTGGACCCATTGTGGTAAGCTCCCTGAATGGGAGTTGATTTCCAGTGTGGGGTACTGTCTTTACTCACAAAGTCTTGTCTGATTGAGGAGAATCAACCTTGAACCCCAGGCCCAGTGGATAAAACAACTTTCCTCATGTTTCTGGAGTGCACTGAGGAATGATGAAAGGAAAGGAAATTGGTCAGCACATGCTGTACTTGTTCCCTCTGAGGAAAATTCGAATGCATGTTTCCTTTCAATACTCAAGACTTGGGAAACATCAAGAAGGCAAAGAGAAATGAAGAGGGCAAAATGTGTCTGTCCATCCAGACATTTGGGAAGGCCCTTGGGTAGCCTTGATTCCAAAAGGTCAGTTACACTGTGCCTGGTCATCACAGACACCTGGACTGCCTTTGGCTGGATGGATGCATGGGGAAACCAGCATCTGGAGATGTCTTCCTGGAGTGCTTAGCTCTGGCTGATACTCGAAGGGGATGTCATTGTTTGATACCTTCGTGACAGCAACTTTCAGACCTGGGCTTTGCTCACTTCCTGCTGCCCATCTAAGAATGGACCTGGGCATCTCTCGGAACTGGCAAAGAGAGTCAGGTTCATTGCGTTTATCTCCTTTGCTGATATTTGGGAATGGGATGAGCTGAATTTCTAGCGCTCCTAGAAATCTGACATGAAGCAGATGGCAGTTTGTTGACACCTGTGTCACTGAGCTGCTTTTGGGTCATTTCTGATTTAGAAGATGGGAACAGCTTGATCTGGTTGGAACCAGTCTTAGCATCTAGGGAGTTCCTGAATGTAGTTTGGTGAATGTTACTGGCCACAGTATCAAGGTCTCTCCAGATCTGCTCATTCTGTAACTTTCACAAGTGTTTGTTTAGGCTTCTGACTTCTGGAGGCTGGGGGTATGGAAGAGAGTGATTACAAAAAGAGTGATGTTCACAAGCTCTGCCACTTAAAACATTTGCTCTTAACTAAATATGCAATACGTGTTTTCTTTGTATGGTTTCTGGACAAAATATAGTTCCAGCAAGTTAGTTGTTGTGTTAATTACTATTATTGTTATCACTAGGTCAGTCATTCCCCTTGGTTTATGGAATACTATTGTCATTGCACTGTACAAGGGACAGTCCTTTTCATTGGTTTATCTGGATTTTTCTCCCTGCACTCCCCATTTCTGCCCTCCCCACCTTTGCCCTCCCCATCTCTGCCCTCCCCACCACCCCCAGCCCCCAGTTACATGTGTTAAATCTGTGTTCTTTAATATATATGCATCCTCGAGCAAGACACTCATGTGCCCATCTTTGAAAAAATGCAAATGATATTTCACTACAGAGCTTGCTTAGTTTCTTTCCATTTTTACTCAAAACAAAAAGATCAACTTGGCCGGGTCCAGTGGCTTATGCCTGTAATCCCAGCACTTTGGGAGGCGGAGGCGGGTGGATCCACGAGGTCAGGAGATCGAGACCATCCTGGCTAACACGGTGAAACCCTGTCTCTACTAAAAATACAAGCTAGGCATAGTAGCAGGCGCCTGTAGTCCCAGTTACTCAGGAGGCAGAGGCAAGAGAATGGCATGAACCTGGGAGGCGAAGCTTGCAGTGAGCCGAGATCATGCCACTGTACTCCAGCCTGGGTGACAGAGTGAGACTCCGTCTCAAAAAACAAACAAACAAACAAACAAACTCATATTTTTGTTTACATAGCTAGCTCACTGCCTCTGCTTCAGGAGGTTTTTGATAAATTCTTAAAAGAAAAAATGAAGAGCTCATTGAGATACTATTGTGGCCATTTTATAGATAACTAAGAACCTCAGTCCTCCAGCATGAGGACACGTGTTGAGATGGATGGCAGAGCTGGGCCTTCCTCCTGACTCCTGGCCCAGGGCCCTTTCCATTGTGAGGCCAGCAGTGGTGACTTGTGTCTGTAAGAGTCTGGCCTTCGTGGTCCTGTGGGTGCATCTTTTTCAACTCCTTGGGCCAGAGGCTGAGCGCCTGGGCCTTTGGCCTCTCCTTGCCCCATTCTCTCATTCTGCATATATGACTGCCTACAAGCATTTCTACCCCCATTTCCTGATGTCTGCTTTTCAACAAGAGATAGCAGTACCTCCCACATACCAGAGCAGAAAGTAATATCACAAGCACCTTATTATACCTATAGGCATAAGAATAATAACATCTTTGTACCTGGGTTCCCAGAAATGGAGTCCAGTAGGCTTATTTCAGCTCATTATTGTCATCCACCTCAAGAGCTTCATCAAAATAGACTCTCTACCAGGAACAACATTATTTATGGACTGTAACTTCGTGGGGTGATTTAGAAGGATGGAGAAGATTGGGCTTCTGAACCCAGTCCCTTTTCTTGCTAAAATTATGGATCCATAAAAGGCTTATAGAAAGTATTCAGAAATAGAACAAAGATCTCAGGAAAAGGATGCTTTCTAGAAAAAGAGACTGCAGACACAGCTTATAGAAGGGTCTAGAAAGAACGTTATTTGGAGGGGTGGTGGAGGGGTGGTGGAAACCCAGAGGGGTTGGAACGTCCAAATGGAATGAAGAGCTCCAACCCCAGATTCAAAACCCAAACAGAGCACTTAAAAAGAATCCATAAAAGAAAGGGATAGAAGGAACCTAGAAACAGGCAGAGAGGCCAATGATTGGCCGTGGGTGGGTATAGAATCTAGGAAGTGAGGATAGGATAATTAGTTGTAGAGAGAAAAGCTACGAAGTTGGTGACAGAATGGGTTAGTGACTGAATATTGAGTGAAGGTTGATACGTAACTTTAATCATATCATTCTGTTATTTGTTACTCTGTTACCATCCTTTTTATTTAGTAACTGAATCATGAGCAAGAGAGTTGATATTAATGAAGACCTTCAAGGCACAATATTTATCATGGGACCCAACTTTCTTGGAATATGTGTCAGGGAGCATAGATTCACAAAAGAAAATTTTATATTTGTGAGGACAGTATAAGTATTTGGCTTTTATTTATGTCCTCACACACTACACAAATAGGTTTTCTGTCCAGTGTGCCAGAATTTATGCTGCAGAGTCTTATTACAATATTGTAAATTGAGCTATGTATGAATTTTCCTTTGGAAATACCATTATTTTTTCTGAATGTTCACCTCAGCCAGGCACTTTAAAACCTTTGAGTCAAAAAGGTGGTGTCTGAATTAATTATATATTTGTTCAGAAAGAAATATTTGCTGACTGGCATGGTTTGGAATAATGATTATTAAGGAATCTAATTCATTTGACAAATTGCGGATTGCCGGAGATACAAAATTCTCAGTGTGGGAAACAAAATATCTCCTTTGCTAGGTCTTGCTCGGTGGGTGACACCAAGCATCCCTGTTTCATTTCCAGAGGATGGTGTGCAGGGCCAACCTCTCTGGGCTAATGACCCTGGAAACTCTAGAATTTGCACCTTACCTTTCTGTGGGCACAAAACGTGCATTTCTATATATAGCATCTGCTCGCTTCCAAAGTCCTGCTGATTCTTCAGAACCTTCAGGAATGGGACAGTTCACCTCTAGCCACTATTTAGAGGTTTTCCTAGTGCTGTCTTTGTGTAGAGTGTCCTTTCCAAGCCCTCTCTTCCTATCAAAAACTCATTTATCATTCTATGTCCAAAGCACATCTCTGTGTCCCAAACCACTCAACCCAAAAGGCCCACCATATCTTCTGTCCCCAGTGTCCAGCTCAGGTGTCTGTGTAAACAAAAGGCAGTATATTGAGATGGTGAAGAGCACGGATTCTGGAACGAGAACACCCAGGTTTAAATCCTGGCACTACCACTTACCAGCTATGAGACCTTGGGCTAGTCACTTCATCTCCATACTTCAGTTTTCTTATTGTAGTAAAACTGCAGCATAAATTCTGGCACACTGGTCAGAAAACTTATCTGTGTAGTGGGTGAGGACATAAATAAAAGCCAAATACTTATACTGTCCTTACAAATGTAAAATTTTCTTTTGTGAATCTATGCTCCCTGACAATGGTGATGAAAATAGTGATGAAAGTACTTACCTTGTAGGGTTTGTATGAAGAGTTAATTAGTTACAATTTTGAAGGTGCTTAGATCAGTGCCTTCCAGACAGCAGGTTTAATGTATGAAATAAAATCCAGAGAATGTAGCCATTTGGTGCTGAGGCTGTGATTGGCTGGGTTTTGGGTTGTATTTAGTCTTCTCGTCTGGACTGTACATTGCTGAGGGGCTGGCCAGCGTCTGCTTCTGCTGTGTGACTTCCTCTGCATGAACACTACACCGTGTGCACCAGCAGTCGGTAACTGGGGCAGCAGATGGGATCCAACCAGGTAGCGGGTACCTGGCTTGGGGAGAGCTCCAGGCTCCTGAAGCAGGTGCTGTCCACCACAGGACAGAGTGCTTCGATGCACACCATGCCTTCAGAGGACTGACTGAGATTCTTCTCTTAGTACCCTGGAGAAGATGATCCCATCAGAGAAGGACCCTAGAAGAGAATGAGAGAGAAGGCCCTCGGTCTGCAGAAGAGACCAGATGGTATTTTTCTGTTAGAGTACTGCTCTTCCTTCTGGAGTATGTTTCTCCAGCCTCGCTCAGGGCTTCCTTGGTTTGAGTGTATTTGCCAATGCTGGCGAAGACACACACCGTGGGTGACCTCAGTCAGATCAGATTGGGGATTCATCTCTGCCCTCTTCTGGGCATCCACTGCACGGTGTTCACCTCTTCTAGAACTCTTAGTGAAGTTGTTCATTGGATATGAATGTGTTTTCTGCACCCAATTTTGAAAGCATAGATTGCATCCCTAAACTGCTGCATTCGATTTTTGAAGTGGTACACTCGCCGAGTACCTACTTTGTACCATACAGAAAAGTGTAACTCAGCCTGTTCTCAAGGAGCTTGGCATCTGGCCAAGAGACAATCAAATAACAATAAAGTCAAGACATAGTTAATGAACAGTACAAGACAGTACAGACAGGACGTACCATAGGAGTTTGAGGGGACTAAAAGTCCCCCCTGGCCCCTTGTGGGCTGACATGCTCCAGGAAGGCACAGCCAGGATCCTTGTGTTTAGGGGATGCAAAACAAATAGTTCCTAATTCAGCTTTATTGGAAAACCTTCCAGTTTCCCAGTTGGGAAAAAGCCAAGCCCAAACAAGATCTGCATGTAGTTCAACCTTAGGAACACGACAGGCAGAACTGTCACCTGCTTTTCAAAGTGTGTTTTTTATACATCTAATTTTATATGTCAACTGCGCATACTCAGAGAAAGATACCAAAGTCTAGGTTTTGAAAATGCAACTGTAGCAGTAACTGTTGGACTCTGCCGTTAGTGGATATGGCAGAATTAGCTCAGGGGCCTGGGGTCTCTAGAGGGTTTGCTTCTGGCTTTGAGTTTGTACCATGACCTTGGCTCTCTGGTGGGCACTTTCATGGCACATTCCCTTTCCAGCGCAGGTGCTGGGACACTTGGCTTTGTCCTCAGTGGGCCAAAGTGCGCAAGTGTATACACTTCTTTGTCAGTAGGGAGAAATAGCAGGGAGTGGGCCAGTTGTTCATTATTAAGTTATAGGGATATTTCGCGGATATTCAGGAAGTACTTTTATGTTTCTTCTGCATGTGTTTCATTTTCCCAGCTAATTGCCATCTCCTTGATGGCACCTCCCGGTCCTTTGGAGGATGGGAGTGGCCTCCTTTGTGCCTCCTTTCCCCATTCTTCATACTCTCATCTGCTCCTAGGGTTTCAGTTACCCACCTGTGTTATGACAACAGCCAACACTAGCCAAGACCCTCCTCCCAAGCTCCAGGTCCTTATTTCTAATGCTTGTCTCTGAGCCTCCCAGGCTCATGAGCACCCCTAACCCCAAGGTCTGCCCTGTTGCTGTGTTTCCTATTGCAGATGGTGATGCCACCTTGGCCTGAGCCTGTTCTGCCATTCCTGTGTCTGTTCTCTTAGCCCAGGGCCTCATTATTTTGCCTAGACCATTGCATAAGCCTCCTAATGGGCCATTTTCTCTCTGTCTTCTGCATCCTGTCTTCTACGCCGTCACTCAGGTCGCCTTTCTAATTCGTAGATGTGCTCCTGTCATTGTCTAGTCAGAGGACCCTGGATGACTCCTCATTGTCTGAATATGTAGCCTGCATTTCTTATTAGAGCCTGTAATATTCATCATAGTCAGGCCTCCACCTTTCTTTTCAGCCTCACTTTCTGCCCCATCCTCTGTGTTCTAGACACACTTGACTTTTTACCCGGCCCTAAACAAGCCAGGTAAATTACAGCCTCTCTGTTTTTGTTCCCATTGTCCATTGGTCTCTGTCTCCCTTGTTTGCCTAATGAAGGCCAGTTCATTCTTCAAGACCAGCTTAAAAGTTCCTTCTTTGCGAAGTCATGTGCCTGGACCACCGCTCCACTGCAGTGTCTGCCACCGCCACACTGCATGGTGATATCTTGCTTGTCTGTTTGTTCACGGAAGTTAACTTCCTGAGGTTTGTCACAGAGTCTTATCTTTTTAACTCCAATGCCTTGTCCATGGTAGGCCCAACATTGCTGGTTGTGAGGAAGGAAGGAAGGGAGGGAGGGAGGGAGGGGGAAGGGAGGGAGGGAGGGAAGGAGGGAGAGAGGGAGGGGGAAGGGAGGGAGGGAGGGAGGAAGAAGTGTGTTAGGCCATTCTTGTGTTGCTATAAAGAAATATGTGAGGCTGGGTAATTTATAAAGAAAAGATATTTACATGGTTCTGGGGGCTGTACAGGAAGCATGGTGCTGGGCATCGGCTCGGCTTCTGTGAGGCCTCAGGAAGCTTTCAATCATGGCAGAAGGTAAAGGGGGAGCAGCATTTGATGTGGCAAGAGCCAGAGCAAGAGATAGACTGGTGGGGGGAGGTGCCACACACTCTTAAACAACCAGATCTCCTGAGAACACCATTGCAAGGACAGCACTGAGCCATGAAGGATCTGTCCCCTTGACCCAAACACCTCTCACCAGGCTGCACCTCCAGCATGGGGTTTACATCTCAAAATGGGATTTGGAGGGGACGTCCAAACTATGTCAAGAAGTGAAAGATGGAAGAGAGGAACGAGGGGATGCCTTTGAGAATCCTTAAGTGTTCATGCAGGCACTTCTGTTCCATCTTCCCAAGGTCTAAACATGTCACATACTTTTTTTCAGAGCACCGACACATAGTAGGCTCTTAGTAAATATTGGCAGATCGACATTTTTCACAAACATGTGACATTCATAACTTTAAAATCCTTGGGCTATAAAAGCATAGGTTGATACTCTTTCTGCTGATAAATTAACAATTCTGTTTGTCATCTTTTCCAAATAATACTGCATTTGCTGCATTGTTTGTGGCAGAAACAATCAGCCTGCATCAGACATTAGTAGCCCCCATTTTTTTTTAATCCACTTAGGAAAAAGCTGAAGACAGATCATTTGGTAACCAGCTGGGAACTCCATCTCACATGCGGGCCTGCTTTTCAGCTTCATGCTTATGCCCTGCAAAGTTGAAATGGGTAGGTTCCTTTGGAAAATAAGGCAATACACATAAAAGGAAAATAACCAAGACTTTCATTTCCTCCTGAATTTGAAAAGCAGTGCAGCTGAATGCTTTGTTTCCTTTTATTACCATATTGACGTTTACATTTTGTAACTATGGTCACGGAGCAGTCCCTTGGTGAGGAGTGGGAGGTCACCCTTTCCCCATGATAGGACAATGCCAGACAAAGGGACCCCCTGACGATGGTAGAGGTCTGGGCTGGCTACCTTACCGATTTTTCTGAAGCTTTGAATGTAGCTTACGAAGCAAAGCTAGCAAGGAAATTCTGGATGCTGTTCCCAGGCGAGGATTGTAACGAGCGTAAAATCAACTAACATTAATCTCGTCCTTTAATGATCTATGCATGGTAATCTAACGTTGCATTTTTTCCTCCTCCTTCTGTCCTTGGCGGAAGGCAGCCTGCTGAGCTCCTGCTTGCTCAGGCTTCCTGATAAATGTCAAGCCATCTCTTGGAGCTGGGACGTAGTTAGACAGCTAAGAAGTCACATATTTCCTCCAAGTTATCCTCTTTCCCAAGGATATGGTACCATGTTGAGGGTGTAAAGCATTCTACACTAGGCACAGAACAAACACTATTAACCTGGAGGAAAGGTGACATTTCTGCCGGCTGCCACAGTGTTGGCATTTTATTTGTTTCCCTTGGGGCCTGACTGCATCCTTCCTCTTCCTGGTGATGTGCCCAGGTGAAGCTTAAATGCCATGTACAGGGTTTCTAACAGGTTGCAGAAGAAAGAAGCCCCAACACACGGGGTATGCCTGAGTGAGATTTCATTTTTAGTCCTACGATAGAGGGAGCAAGGACTGTGCACCTGCCCCTTTAAACTGATTAGGACAGCGCATTTGCAGGCAGGATCCGTGGTGGGGCCTTTCTCATCAGTTATAAGGAATGGTAGTGTAAATCTTTTGGAAAAAATACAATAAATCCATAGCTCACTCAGAGCCAATTCTATATTATATTTTGCTTTCAGCGTCGAGAGAGAAAAATCATGTTTTAAAGCTTATTAAAATGTTACCTATATAGATAGTTTTAAAAGATAATTTATATTAGCACTGGTGCATAACCTTTTAAATTAATAATTCAGAGCTGTGACTAGAGGTTTCAGTAATCTCTAGTAGTATATTATCTGACTGTTCCACTGAGAAATTAGCACTTATGGACTAAGGTATAAAATTGAAAAATCTAACCCATTTGGTAGTCTGTTCTCAGCTATGAGAGCCTTCTTAAATGAAAGCCTATTAGTGTGAGAATTCTGATTTCTAGAATCAAATCTGTTTTAGGTCATTATGGAGTTTTATAAAGAAAGGCCTCTGCTGCCTAACAACACACTGAAGTCTTAAAAGTAGGCAGACTATTGATTTTTAGCAAGAGTTTTACTGCCCCAGAGGCTGAAGAATGATTCTTGTGACTAAAATTTATAGGTTATTAAGGAGAAGAATGCAGGGAAAAGACTAGTTGGAAGAGTCACAAAATTAGCTCATTTTGTCCGTTAGATTCCACTTAGCACTCTTTTCTGAAATATAGACATATCTGAAGGTGAAAAGTGTTACTTGGTTACATGGCAAATTTATATAGACCAAAAATATACCGGAATCATATTTTAGCTCACAAGGACACAATCACTTTTTGTAGGTTTGCAGAGAAAGGGCAAAGCAATTTTTTTTTTTTTTTTTTGAGAAGGCCTAATTTGTTGAAAAGATCAGGGTTGGCAGACCTAGCCACTGACTGACTTTTTTTTGAAATGGAGTTTCTCTCTTGTTGCCCAGGCTGGAGTGCAATTGTGCGATCTTGGCTCATCACAACCTCCGCCTCCCAGGTTCAAGAGATTCTCCTGCCTCAGCCTGCCAAGTAGCTGGGATTACAGGCATGCACCACCATGCCCAGCTAGTTTTGTATTTTTAGTAGAGACAGGGTTTCTCCATGTTGGTCAGGCTGGTCTCGAACTCCCGACCTTAGGTGATCTGCCCGCCTTGGCCTCTCAAAGTGCTGGGATTACAGGCGTGAGCCACCGCACCGGGCCAACTGACTTTTTTTTTACCTGGGGAGAAAAAAACTGTTCGGCCCAACTAAACACATATATATCAGAAAACTTTCTCTAGTTTGAATTGGTATTTAAGGCAGTGGTTTTCCGTTCTGTTTTGTTTTGAATCAGTTTCTAGGCCTCCATTTAGAATAGAGGAGCCTTTCTGAATCCCTTGGAAGTTATAGTCCTATCTTGTGCCCTTAAAAACAATAAATAGTTATTGGAAAGGCATATGGTGAAAGCAGTAGGTATACTCTTCATCATATATAGGTTAAAATATAAAGTGTACCATATGCCAGAGGCAATGTTGTGTAGGAGAAATGGTGGAACTAGGAAAATTAGAAAGGGGCATGTTGCCTCAGCCCCCTTAGCAGGTGTGACACTGGACACTTTGTGCCTCATTGTCCTTATCTGTCAAATGGAGGCCACATCTTACCCCCATCAAGCCTCCAATCAACACAGCCTTAGGATTGTCATTCAGCCTCTCCCATACTGGGGCGGCAGACAGCATGAGCTCAGCCACCAGGAAAAGCAGTGGTCCCACAGCACTGGTCCCCAGGTTCTGAGGTGTGCCCAGCTATCCACAGCTGCTCAGGTGAGGACGAGATGGAATCATCTATGTGGAAATGCTTTTCAATGTGTATTGATGTAGGAAACATAACATAAAGCAATTTCCAATTTAAAGAAGAAATACTTGCATTCAATACCAGGCACATAGAATACATTCCACAAATGTGTGTGTTATGAGAGAAGAATGTCTGTATCCAGATTACTGTTGTCTCCTTTAAAGCAGACCTCTGCTGGAAGCCCATTCAGGATGATTTCATGTCAGTTTTATATTCTTATACCTCTGGGTGTCTGCAGCAGTCTTGCAAGGGGCTCTTGGCTTCTGACTATGCATTTTCTTAGACCTACCTCCTTCTGACTGCCAGAGATGTTCCAAAGTGCAAACTGAGCCAGCGGATCTGTTCCCACTGTGAGGTGCTAGGGCGTGGGCACCCTCAGGTGGTGATTGCCTCACTCGGTGAGGATAAGGCCCCCACACCTCGGCCTGGACACACAGCCCTATATCTGCTGAGTCTTGCTGACCCTCCACTTTCCCCTTACACATGCCCATCCCCCAGCCAGCCGGAGCTACTAGAATTCCCCACACGTGCCCTGCCTGGCCGCCTCCTGCATTCATCCCCTTCAGCCTAGCCCTCCTTCTCTGAACCCTCTGCCCCCCAACCCATTCTTCGTTCAAGAAGGGACTCAAGTGCCGTTTCCTCTTGGAAGCCTTTGCATCCCCTCTTCCGACTGAATCTGGAGTTCCTCCTCATCTCTCATTGACAACCTTGCTATTTGTAGAGTAATTTTTAGTCTCTATATCTGGCTTCCTTAATGGACTCTGAACCTATTGAGAGTAGGGTTCCTGGGCCTTCATTGCTCCCCCATACCACTTCAATGGGGAACAGATCATAGGCTCTTGGTAAATATTTCCCGAGTAGGTGGGCAGATGAATGGGTGGGTATACGTAAGCTCCTTTGTCTTACCTCTAATGTCTAGTGTGTCAGTTGTCGTGAGTGAACGGCACAGCAGAGGGATTAGGAATTGTATATTTTATTAATATTCATAAGTAATCCTGGCTCCTGCTCGTCTACCAGCAAAGCTCCAAAGGCTTTGTAAAGATGATAGAATTGGGAACATTTAACCGGGTCTCATCTTCTGAAGAGTTCTCAGGGCTGAGGGTAAACACAGTGGAAGGACTTGACGTGTATCCTAGGGACAAGGGAAGCATTCAGAATGGAGCTTTGGGGATCCAAGTGATTACAGGACAGGGAAGAAGAAAAACCACCAAGCTGGGCATGCAATGATTGTATCGGGGCTAAACAGAGTTCCTTTGCTGTGCCTCCTTCTGCTGATACCACACTGATACCAGCAGAGTGACCTCTCATGAGGACTCCTCTTTAATTGTGAGCAGGAGTGACTCAGTAGGTAGTAGCCTTCAGAACCTCAGAGACCATGGGAGATGGCAGGTGAAACCGATGACTCCTTGATCTGAGCAGAAGGAAAATTCAAGGAAAGCCACTGCCAAGATGTGCTTGTGTCTCAGCAGCTGCTAACAGTCACCATCATTCCAGCTGTGTATGTGCTGTTTCAGGAAGCCTAATAAATCTGGTGATTTAATTACACTAAATTACTTAATCAGAGAAATTTTATGCTACAAATTATTACTTTAATAAACCAGAGAGAATAAAGAAAAATTTCTTGAATATCTTTGCCAAATCAGTCTAGGCACCCATTTTCAATTTAATAACTAATAGCAGAGGAGATTGAAATAGATGTTATTACAGATTTTTACAAGGCAAAATATATTTAAGCAGGATCAGAAGGTTAATTAAAATTATAGTTGGGTCTTGTCATTACCAAGCTACTCTTTTTCTTTGGTACAGTTGCTCCGAGTTTAGCGTCTGTTTGATAAAAATGCTTAAAATGGAATCCTCATTTAAAAGAGAATTATACTCTGTATTATTTCTGAGCCTGATCTCATGTACCTACGTCGGAAATAAATGCATAATTAACCCTTTTTCATGATAAATTAACATTCATTTTCCTAGGATTAGTCGGAAATAGCATAATCCAGGGCAGGGTTTGCTTTCATTCTAACAGTCCCCTGGGAACTCTAACACTCTTAAAGGATTAGTAAAGCCTGTGATTCATTGTGTGTCTATGTACATGAAAATAGGATGCAGTTCCTGACTGTCAGGGAGAGAGGTTTTCCTAATTGACAGCTTTTATAAGTAAACGTAGAAAGATTAGCCTGCAAATACTGTGAGGGTGACTTTGGAGACCTGGCTGGGATGTGTTAGCAAACGGATGTGAATATTGAAAATTCCAAATGCATTCTACCAGGATTTTTAGACATGAGGTTACAGCAGCTGTTGAAATCAAGGCCCCTGGAGAACAGATAAGCTTTTAGGGGAAGTTCTTTGTCTGGTCTAAACTCTTGGGGTTTTCTTGCTTATCTGAGCTCACTTTTATGACCCAATAGGTTTACATTTACATAAACAGTGTGGGTTATTTTATTTGATTTATTAAGATCAGGTTGAAAAAAGCAGAGGCTTATTGGAGAATTGAATCTGAGCTTCCCTGAGTTTTTAATTCAAAATTCCCAAAGCCTTAATGAATGTGAATAAATTTCCATGAAAAGTCATGGGGTAGGGAGCCTGTATTTTAAATGCTTAAAGGGGAAAATGGAGTCCAAAGAGACTTCTGCTCCATTACTCAGTAACAAATAGGGTATAGGTTTCCTTTGGTTTGGTCCAAAACACAGAAATTTAGAAGAGCAAATTGAAACACCATCTGTTGAGTAGGTATGATACCCGGTCATATTACAGGCATTTTACATGAATTATCTCAATAGAGAACTTGAAAGTAAAGAGAAGACATTTGTGAGCAGTGTAACCCAGAGAGAGAATGGAGTTGACTGCCCCACTTCCTTTTCGATGATACACACCTAGTAGATGCTTAAAACGCGTTAAGAATTCTCCTTGGATTTGTCCTTTTAGTGGAATTCCTATCAAGACATGCTCAGCATCACATAGCAGATAACCGTGGTGGTGAGTCTTTTCCTGTCCTAAACTTCTGTGTTGCTCATGGATGCCTTTGATTAGCAATTGAGACAGGAGAGTTCCCTTGACCCTCTGGTGGGACTTGCAGCAGGGGTGGCTCCTTTGCTCAGCTGCTTCCGTGTGCTCAAACCCCTTATAGTGGGTGGTGCATGCATGTGAGTGGGTGCAGGAGCTGGGACGAGTGCCTTTGGGCACTGGCAGGAACAAACCCCCATACCAGCCCATGGCAATGTCTAGGGGTTGCCAGCAACCTCTGAAGCCCCAGAGGGTGTGTGTTACAATCAGTGCTCTTTTAGTATGTGCTGTCTGTGGATGGCTAAGTGTTACACAGCTCAGTTGAGGGTCACTGTGACAGCTTCTTGCACCCACACCTGGGTCCTTGTCCAGTGCCCAAGAGGAATGAGGTCACATGGACTTGAAGGATGGTGAATGTGGAGGTTTTATTGAGTGGTGGAAGTGGCTTTCAGTGGGGAGGGGAGCTAGAAAGGGGATGGAGTGGGAAGATAATTTTCCCTGGATTTCGACTGGGGACCAAACTCTTCTCAAACTGACCGTGGCCAAACTCTGTGACCGTAGTCTCTGACATCCAGCTGCCTCTTCTCCTCTTGAGGTTTGGACACTTTTTCTCTTCTCTCCTTTTCTGCTACAGCACTCTGCTCCTCTGCCAGTGGAGCTTTGGGTTTTTATGGGCACAGGATATGGGCCATGGGCCAAAAGGCAACATTCGGGTGGGAAAACAGGGATGTGAAGTTCTCGTTTAGGGCCGTGGGTCCAGCTTGAGGGTGGAGTCCTCACCAGGGACCCCACCATCCTCTACCTAGTATTTCCCTGCCTCCTGTCCATATTAAAATGATTAGGATCGGCTTTGGGAGAAGGTACTTTTTAGTTTATGTTTTAACATTTAAGATCTAGCATAGCCTTTGGAAAGCAAAAAGTGAACTCTATTCATCAAGTCAGGGGATCTTGATGTTCTCAAGGGCACTGGATGAGTTTGTCAGATTCTTGTCCCATAAAGACAGTGGTCCCTCTTGGTAAGTGGCCCTGGAGTTAGTCCTGTGTCCTGGAGTTGGAGGCAGCATTCAAGGGTGATGAGGGAAATCAGTGGGAGGTGACAGAAGGGATGGGGCCCAGCCCACTGCCCTTGCTGCAGAGAAACTTCCTAGGGGCAAGGTATACTTAACTGTCCTGTCTGGAACCCATGTCTAAATATCACTAAGGGTTTTGTTTTCAAAGAGACGCTATTAAACTTATCTGAAGTACTGAGAAATTGTTTACATAGCAGAGTTCATTGTGGGTTTTATATTTGAAAGAAAATCTGGTACGAGTATAATCTGCATGTTAGATGCGGATGGCTTCAAGAAACAGGTGGATCAAATAAAACTAATGATGAATAAAACAACCATAGCAGCAGACAATACACATGAAATATTCAGCAGAGCCCATGGCCTCTGCTGGACAGACGGTGGGAAGGGGAAGCTCTGTGGGGGCCCTAAAAGAATTTCTTGTTAACCCCCTGAGGTTGGCCCTTCCTCCCCACTGGCCATGATCCACTTGAAGGGAACTTGAGCATTTAATTCAACAGACCAGCACAATACCTTTCTCCTGTGGCCTGATGAGCAAGTGGAGTGAGCCCAGGCCTGCAGAGTGACACAACAGCAGGTAGACAGTTGCAGAAGGAAATAGCTGACCCAGAAGGACTCTGGGCCAGGGCCACCCAGCGTGGGAACTGGTTTACACATGCTATGGAAACTCTGTTTTGATCACATGGGAAACTTCAGGAGCTGATTTTTCCCTGCCTTGCTCAATCCTCTTTTGAACCCTATCTTAATGGTAACATGGTAGCGGGAGGGGGCAGCTCTTTCAGAAGGCAAACCCCAGGAAGGCAGACATTTCAGCTTTGTCTGTGTAATTCACTGCCCTATTCCAAGAACGTAGAACAGTGCCTTGTACTTAGTAGGTCCTCAGTAAATAATTGTTGAATGACAATCACACTTGCCTGTCTGACCTAAAAAAAAAAATTCACTAGTTTTTGAAGGTTTGAACCACTGACTCTTATTTATGTATTATTTATTATTTTAATAGGATGCAAGTGGTTTTTGGTTGCATTGATGAATTTTATGGCAGTGAATTCTGAGATTTTAGTGCACTCATCACTGAAGCAGTGTACACTGTACCCAATATGTTGTCTATATTCCTCACCCTCCTCCCAGTCTTCCCCACCAAGTCCCCAAAGTCCATTATATGGACTCTTAACATTTTAAGAATTTCGTGAATCAGGACTGGATTTTGCACTTGACATGAAGGCTGACTCTCATGAGTATTTCATAGCAGTGCTTCTTTGAGGATCATGGATGTAAAGCAGCATTCCTCAGGTTGTGTCCTGGTCACTTAGAATGCTTGATTAAAATGCTCTCTCCTGGGATCCTCCCTAGACCTGCAACTTGAGAGTATCTAAGGTTGGAGCCCGGGGACCTGTATTTTAAAAGTCAGGCTCTCTGGACTGTTCTGCACGTTAAAACTGAGAGCTTTGGTCTTAGGCTTGTGCCAAATGAGCCTAATGCAGAAACTGGGAAGGAAAAAAAAAAGGACTTTGGTTACAATTAATTTTGAAAATGAACTCATTCAGCATTCTGCAGACATTACATGACAGGCATTGGGTCCAATCCACAAGGATTCTAATAGGATTGAGACAGTCTTCACCCTCCATAAGCTTAGGATCTGGCCAGAGAGAGATGAAACTAGGGATCGCCATCAAGGAGAAAGTAAGAGGCTTTTGCCAGACCATGTGTTAGAGTTGTTCCAAGGAGAAAATATGGAGGGGCAAAAGGAAGGCCT
Source organism: Pongo abelii (assembly GCF_028885655.2). Taxonomy (NCBI): domain Eukaryota; kingdom Metazoa; phylum Chordata; class Mammalia; order Primates; family Hominidae; genus Pongo; species Pongo abelii. Next base: position 123,206,202 of record NC_071993.2, on the reverse strand, counting down.
AATGGAGCCCCGCCTGCAATGCTGGGTAGGATTTAAATCATTGGTGATGGGAGGATAAGTTTGAGTCCTGGGAAGTATTCATTTGGGAAAGGCTTTTGGAGCCTTTGGCAAATTAGGAAAACCTTGAAAGTCTGATGTTGGGGAGGAAGTTCTTCTGCTATTAAAAGGTTAAAGAAAATATGGCTTGAGAAGACACAGTTGGATTTGAGATTAAGAAGATTGTTGCAGGCTGGACACGGTGGCTCACACCTGTAATCCCAGCACTTTGGGAGGCCGAGACGGGCAGATCACGAGGTCAGGAGATTGAGACCATCGTGGCTAACACGATGAAACCCCATCTCTACTAAAAATACAAAAAATTAGCCAGGCATGGTGGCGGGCGCCTGTTGTCCCAGCTACTCGGGAGGCTGAGGCAGGAGAATTGCGTGAACCCAGGAGGTGGAGCTTGCAGTAAGCCGAGATTGCGCCACTGTACTCCAGCCTGGACGGAAGAGTGAGACAACGTCTCAAAAGAAAAAAAAGATTGTTGCGATCCTTCAAGGGAGGAAATTCCATGTTTTGGCTGGAATCAGAGTCTCTAGGGTGTGGTAGAAGACACTTGGCAGTGGGATGGCATTCACAGTAAGACTGAGGCTCAGGGTCACATAGTAGAGGCTGCAGGGCTGGGGGAAGGTATTTTTGGGAAAAGGGAATCTGAATGTGTTTATGCCCAGAAGAAAACATTGTGGAGAGAGATGTGTTGAAGATGCAAGAGAGAAGTGAAGTGGTCCTACGGAACGGTTGTAGACCCAGGAGCAGTGGTGTGGTGGATTTAAATAGCCACAAGGTAAATTAGTTCAGCCATTGTGGAAGACAGTGCAGTGACTTTGCAAAGAACTAAAGACAAAAACACCATTTGACTCAACATTCCCACTGCTGGGTGTGTACCCAAAGGAATATAAATCATTCTCCCATAAAGACACATGCATGTGTATGTTCCTTGCAACACTATTCACAATAGCAAAGACATGGAATCAACCCAAATGCCCATCAATGATAGACTGGATAAAGAAAATGTTGTACACATACACCATGGAATATTATGCACCCTTAAACAAGACCGAGATCACGTCCTTTGAAGAGGCAAAGACCATGTAATCAACCCAAATGCCCATCAATGATAGTCTGGATAAAGAAAATGTTGTACACATACACCATGGAATATTATGCACCCTTAAACAAGACCGAGATCACGTCCTTTGAAGAGGCAAAGACCATGTAATCAACCCAAATGCCCATCAATGATAGTCTGGATAAAGAAAATGTTGTACACATACACCATGGAATATTATGCACCCTTAAACAAGACCGAGATCACGTCCTTTGAAGAGGCATGGATGGAGCTGGAGGCCATTATCCTTAGCAAACTAACGCAGGAACAGAAAACCAAATACCGCATGTTCTCACTTGTAAGTGGGAGCTAAATGAAAAGAACACATAGACACATAGAGGGGAACAACACACAGTGGGACCTTTTAGAGGGTGGAAGGTGAGAAGAGGGAGAAGATCAGAAAAAATAACCAATGGATACTAGACTTAATACCTGGGTGATGAAATAATCTGTACAACAAACTCCCATGACACAAGTTTATCTGTGTAACAAACATGCACTTGTACCCTTGAACTTAAAAGTAAAAAATAGAATAAAATAAAAATAAATCGCCACAAGGTCCTATTTTCCTCTCCCCTCAACCCCCTCTCTCTGTCTCTGTCTTTCCCTCATGATAGAGCATGTGAGTTTCTCTCTTGTGAGTGTGTGTGTGTGTGTGTGTGTGAGAGAGAGAGAGAAAAGGCAGAACAACTAGAAACCTCATAAATACACAGTGAGGGCCAAGATTTCTTGAACTTGGAGAGTAACAGCAATTCACCAGGTTGATTCCTGATTGGAAGTGATTTCAGGGACCAAGGAAAATGCTGTTTATGGCCATGATTGGGTAGCTGATCTACATTATTATGTGAGAGAGCAGGAAGCAAGTTTCATGTGAGTTATATCCTGGCCCTGTGCTTGAATAAGAGTTTTTCCCTTGGGACAGCCTCAGTTTTACAAGGACAGAAATGGACCCAACATTTCAAACATATGGAAGTGACTTATTATTATCCACAATAGCGGGAGGATAGTTGAGAGATGGAGATAAAATGTCACCACACAGTCTCCATGTGTCTGTTATTTTGAGCATTCCTGAGCTGTGTTTGGGGACTAGGATGTGTTAAAGGCAGAATGAGACTTAAGATAGAATTGCTGAGGACACTGAGCCTCTGCTTCATTCAAAATTCACCTCAGACTCAGAGATTTCAGGACCCAAAGCCCTTAGAAGCTCCGTGTTTCCAGAGAATACAAAGTCTGAAGGATAGTTCTAAAATTCAATAACACGTTATTAAGAACTGTCTGTCCCTTGCAAGGTGGAATGAGAAGGCACAATATTGGAAACGAGTGCTGGTTACATACTTAAAAAGAACAACAGTTATTATGAAAAACTTGTTTTAAAAATCGTATAAATGGTTTCACAGGTGGAGGACAAAATGCCTGTGATACTTTGCAGTGACCTCTGCAACTGGAAAGAAAATAAGAAAACGAGGGCCGGCTTCAGGGGGATGGCAGGGTCTGGTAGGGCTCAAACTCCGCTAAAGGCAACACTGGGTTGCTGCTAAAGTGAAGTAAAGACCTTATTTTTCAAGTGCAAATCATGTGTGACTTTAATAGTATGAATTCTGTCAAGTAGTCCATAGAATAAATTTGCACACAGTTTAACATAACACAAGTATATTAAATAGGATCTGGCATTAAAAGACCCAACACTGAATGAGAATCCGAAAATAAATGCCCACGTTCTCTCCAGAAGACCGTTCACCCTGAGGCCTTGGGCATTAATTTAACTGAATGAGGAAGCCACTGGGGCAGCTGCCCGGAGCTTATTTGATTTGTGAATAAACAATGCCTTCATTTCAAATGCTGTTCACTCTTACCCAAACCAAAGCAAGACCAAGAGCACAAAAGAGACTAATTGGTTACACAGAAACTACTGAAAAACAAAACAATATGAGATTTTGGGAGTTAGTGTTGGATTGGGGTTTTTTTTTTTTTTTTTTTTTGAGGAAAATGCAGAACTTGGCAAGTACTGCTAATTTTTAAGCGCGGTGAACGGTAGGATACCGCAGGTTATGTCTTGCTGTTAATTCGTACAGAACATTCAAACATCCAGCAATGAGGAGTTGGGGTATGAAGGCCATCCAGTAAAGTCTAGTCTGTGGGCTTGTCAGCTCGAGTTAGCCAGCATTCCATCTGTGGCAAGCAGGGCCTGTGCGACATTGGAGAAGGGCTGAGAAGAGTGGCCGTCCTTTGCTGGTTCCCTTAGGGAGCTCCTGACCTCCTGCTGCCACAGGCCTCTTCAGGAGTGGGAATGGTGTCAGTGCAAAGGAAGCACCAAGGGGTTCGATGGGAGCATTTATGAAGCATGTCCAGCAAGGGCTTCCTGACATTGCACAAGGTCTGGTGGCATTCCATGTCTAACATCTCCATGGTGCTGGGACAGACAGATCAAACTTGGGGACACAGACCCTTGGAGGTTCACTCAAGTTAGAACCTCTCAATGAGTGGAGCAATGGGGAGGAAATACGTGGCCAGCAGTGGCAGAGAGTGTGACCTTATGGCTCATCCAGATCCCCTCCCTCCGTGGCTTACAAACTTACCGTGTGCGTTCCACTCTGAAGAGGGAAGCTGAAGACCAGGCCGTGCGAGTGGGGACTGTGTTCTCTGGGTCTGCGGCCCTGCTGCAGGCCACCCCATGCTGGAGGAGTGACCGCAGCACAGCCCGCGGGGATGGCGGCCTTGTGGGAAAGGCGAAGGCATGCTTCCAGTGAGCAAATTGTATTTATTCATGAATTTGCATGAATTTCAAGATGCTGCTTGGAGTTTGCACTTAGCAACTGACAGCCCAAGAAGAAATGGGCCTTGAAGGCACCAAGGTGATGCTGGAAATCTGAGTCTATGGATAAACTGTTTCCCAACAACATCTTTTTTTTTTTTTTCTTTTTTTTAATTATTATTATACTTTAAGTTTTAGGGTACATGTGCACAATGTGCAGGTTAGTTACATATGTATACGTGTGCCATGCTGGTGTGCTGCACCCATTAACTCATCATTTAGCATTAGGTATATCTCCTAATGCTATCCCTCCCCCTCCCCCCACCCCACAACAGTCCCCAGAGTGTGATGTTCCCCTTCCTGTGTCCATGTGTTCTCATTGTTCAATTAACATCTTCAATGGGTTGAGAACAAAAAGGCTCGTCTGCAATGTCGAGCTATGCTTTGGCTTCTTGTGTTTCTCGAGTAAGTGCCTGGCATGTGGGCACTTGATGTGTACAGGAATGAGGAACAAAATGTTGGCATGAGCTCCCATGAGTCTTTTTCCTCCCAAAATCATATGTGTTAATGGAGCATGGGGTTATGCCCTACCCATAGATTTTTATGATATTTTCTTTCCTTAGAGCCAGAGAATAACTAGAGGTGTTTAGTGACCTTCTTTATGAACAGGTTCCTCTTATGGGTCATTACATCGATTTTCCTCATCCAGGCCTGGGGTGATTAAGAGCGAGGCAGGTGGCCTTTCCCACACTATGGACCAGGGGTCGCCTGCCAGCAGCAGCACGTGACATTAAAATGGTCAGGAGCACATGTGACTGTTACATGTTACATCCTGTTCTGCTTGCAGGTATATGTTCAGACAGGCGACTGGAAGCCCAAATCTGTCCTTGTGACTCAAGTCATATTGCTCATCTACCAAAGGCAGGTACAACTCTTGCAAGGACTTTTTTCTAAGTCATAGTCCTTTTTTTTTCTTTCTTTTATACTGCGATATCATCTACATACCATAGAATCCACCCTTTAAAGTGGTTTTTAAGTATATTCATAAGGTTGTCCAACTATCACAACACAAAGTTCTTTGGAACAATGTATAATTGTCTTTTAAAAAATCTATCCTATTAGTGGAAAGTTTTCAACATGGATTTTTGGCTGTGAGCTCCTCCATTAAGTACAGTGTCCGAGTGCTTGTGTATGTGCACACGCGTCCCTGTGCACTCACATGCTCCAGAGCCTCTGCAGACGAACCTCTTTGGAATGGACTGTGAGGCCTGATCACAAGAGCCTGGCAAGAAGGGACCCTAGAGCTAGTTGAGGGTGGGAAGTCCTGCCAAGGATGCGAGTACCACTTGGAGAGTTGGTCGGGGAGGCCCCAGTCTTCCAGCCACCCCGTGACCACCATTAACATGGCTTTGGCCTGTGGAGAGATACATCCCCTGGACTCTGAGACTAGTTAATGCTCTCGTGGGTCCTTTCGGATCTCTCGTCTTTTTCTCCCTAGACTCTAGTCCCTGACTCTTCTCCAGCTTGACACTGCATGCTTAGATCCATGATATGGGTCAAATCAGGCCCGGCTCGGCTGTCTCCAGGTCCAACTACTGCTGGTGAACCCAGTCTTGGTGCCTTTTAGATTCTGGGAGAGCTGATGAAACATGATATGGGCTGCACTTGGGAAAATTCCAGTAAACAAAGTCAGGAAAGAGAATGTTGTTCAGAAAGCTTGAGCCTGAAAAAGAGCTGGCAGATAGAAAACACTGTGGAAGACTATCCTCTTCTCAGCAAGGGGGTTATTATCTGAGATTGAAGCCTGAAATAATTCTCAATGTTATAAATGGCTGTAAATGGTGCTTCTTGTTTGTACAGGGCCAAGTGGCCCATTTGAACATTGGCCTATAATTTTTTCTTTTGCACAAATGGCAGTAAAATTGTATATAGGTGTATTCGTCTGTTTTCACACTGCTAATAAAACATAGCCAAGACTGAGTAATTTATAAAGGAAAGAAGTTTAATGAACTCACAGTTCCACATGGCCGGGGGAGCCTCACAATCATGGCAGATGAAGGAAGAACAAAGGGACGTCTTACATGGTGGCAAGCAAGAGAACTTGTGTGGGGGAACTCCCATATATAAAACCATCATATCTCATGAGACTTACTCACTACCAAGAGAACAGTATGGGGGAAACCGCTCCCATGATTCAATTATCTCCACCTGGCCCCACCCATGACATGTGGGTATTATTACAATTCAAGGTGAAATTTGGGTGGGAACGCAGCCAAGCCATATCAGTAGGGTATATATTTTCATGCCAAAGTTGTCGTCAACTTCCTTTCTGATGTGAGAAGCTTCCCATGCTCTTTTTATTATGGAAACACTGCTGCTTCCAAATTGGTTCTTGCAGAACATGGCGGACCTCATCATAAATGAGAATCTCTGTATTTGGGAGTTAGAAAGTGAGGATCTTGGAAAAACATAGCACATCAAATACTGCATGTTGGGGCAGAAGCACTGGGCTGGAGAACTGACCTTCCAGTGACCACACGGAGAAAGTCTAGAGTTTCAGAAAATTGTGGAGCATCTGTTTCCCAGACTGTGCTTCAAGACGCCTGTCCTACCCCTCCTGTCTATCCAGTCACCCTCAAAGATGAAGCCCAGCACCAGGGCTCACCTCTCACCTCCCGGTTGGCATCCCAACTCTGTTTTCTACTCCTGAGTTCTGCCTCCCAGGCTGCTCCTCCAGGTTGGAAGCCATCTGGTCTCTCTGGCTGCAGGAGACCATCTTGCCCAGAATTCTCCTGAGAAAGGAGTGTGTCCTGGTTTCTACTTTTGCATGGATTTCCTTTAAGAAGTTGAGCAGTAAATTAAGATCAGGTAACCCAAGAATTAAGAATTTATTGTTGTTATTGACAGGTGCCCTCCTTTCTAAGTAGTTGAGGAACCCACACTGGCTTGTGTAGAATTGGATATGTCATGTGAGTGGATATTCAGATGTATTCATGGCTGTGTGCCTGGTGGTCCCCGCCACTTGGGGGTTGTCTAAATGCATGATTTGTTAAAGGCAATACATCCTTTTGTGAAACTTATATTGCCCATTAATTGGTCATTGATCTCCAACCCATTTAGGACAGTTATTCTTGCAGATAATTGTACGCCTTTCTCATGTTGTATAACACTGGATCTTAGTTTATTGCTTGTGGGTTATGGTTTCATCCCAGGCACTTGAATGATGTCTAATGATTTCTTACTGACATTCATTCAGCAAATATTCCTTGAGCATCTACTGTGAGTGAGATGAAATACCAAGGACATGAATACACAGAGATGGATAAGTGATGTTTGCTGCCTTCAGGGCATTTTCTGACTGATTGCAGAAACAAGACATATACCGAAATAACTATTATGGGAAAGTGCTAAACACCCTTCTTTTGTCATATTGGTGGGCATGTAAAATAGTTATAAGAGTTTTGGAGTATAATTTGACAATATCTTTTGAAATTCAAAATATCTTTCCTTTGACTCTGTAGTGCTGTTTCTAGAAATTTAGTGTACAGAAATGTGGTACATAAAGACATAAATTCCAGAATGTTTCCTGCCACATTATTTGTAACAACTAATAATAAAAACCAAAAGACAAAACCCAAAAGGCTTTTATATCCTGCAATAGGAGACTGGGGAATAAATGACAGTTCTCACAATGGATTTGAATGAAGCTGATAGCATGGATTAGGCAGTTTTATATGTTGGCCAGGAAAAATGTCCCTGATATACTGGTTAGTGAAGAAAAAGTAAATTTCACGTGATTTTGTTTTGGTAAAGAAAAGAACCTCTGTATATTGGAATCCTTATGGTTTGGTTATCAGTGGGAGGTGGGATTAATGACCATTTTATATGATTGATAAGCTGTGGAATGATAGGTGGTCTTCATGTTTTGTTTTCTGAATTGACCTAAGAGCAGCTCTGGTGGGTGGAAAGACAGGGGGGATATGCTATCCCTTCAGACCTCTGTGCGTGGTCACCTGTGGCCCGCACGCCACAGGGCTTCTGACCTCAGCCTTCCGTGCAGCCACAGTCTCCCACTTCACTTGTCCATGGAAGGCTGTGAACCTAACAAAAGCAGTGCAGGGTGTAGTGCAAGGTTAGAGTGCTCGTTTCCAGCCAGCCCTCCACATTCACAGCCAGACCCAGGGCCCAGGAAACACTGAATTTTACACTTTGAAATGAGGGCCTTGCTGTGGGGACACCCTGACACCAAGCTCTGTGTGTGGCATCAGATCAGTACTTCCCCTGTTCTGTGACAGGTTCTGTGACATAAGAGTGGGGAACACAGCAGACTGCATAGTGTGGCCTGCATGAGCATCCACTACATGGTAGCATATAAAGGCTCTGACAAATTCTGCAGTGATGAAAAGTGCTCAGCTTTCTTTAAACCAGAATGACCCAGTGACCTCTTTATTCAGTTCCAGGGGACACACTTGGGAATTGCTGAGTTAGGGGACAGATTAGACTAGAATGAGCTGGGCCAGTGTGGGGTCCTGGTGACACTGCCCTCCTCAGAGAGGTAGGGTCAGAAGGTAACTAAAGTGGTCTACTAGGGATCCTGACTTTAGTAACTCTGAAGTCAGGTGAGAAACTGGTTTGTGTTTTGGTCCCTACTCATTGATTTTGGTTCTTGGTTGGATTGTCCATAGGTGAATATAGCCAGGATGCATGTTGGCACTTTTTAAAAAAAAATGTGGCTGTATCACGCCTGATGACTTAGAGGATGGCAATGCGTCATTTCTTTCAAATGCAAAGCCTTTGCTGCGGAGGATGGGATGCCCCTGCATTTGGTGAGAACCAGGGGTCGAGTCTGTGTGCTGTGATTGGAAGGACCATGTGCATGGGTCACAGGGGCTGAGACTGTGTTGAGGCCTCAGTTCTGCTGGCAGAGCTGTCCCTGTGCCCCTGTAAGCTTGCCTTGGCACCCACTGCCTTTGCAGCCAGGGTGACCCCCTCTGGCACTGGGCTCCAGCTTTCTGCAGAGCACCTCATTGTTTTGCTCACTGTGAGTACCTCTTGCAGCGGGGAGAATCTCCCGGACTTCCTTGTTTGTTGTGGCCTCCAGCATCTTGCTGAGCAGTGGCTAGACATCACTGTCCCCAGGCTGATCCTGTCCTCCCAGCACTGCTGGCTTTTTCTCTGGAATAATGGTGCCCCTTCCTGTGGACTGGCCTTACTCCACACTCCATGGCCTTCCCCCGTAGGGAATTACACTACACCGGAGGCTTGAAGTGTAATTCTAGGTTGCATAGAGCAATCTCTTTGGGCCTGCAGAGTTTTCTCATGAATAAAATGGGGAAGCCACCTTTTCTACCCTTTCCTAAGATTTTTTCCTGAATCATTCATTCATTCACTCAATAAGTATCCTTTGAGATAGGCACTATGCCCATCCACACTGCCAGCCCTCATGGAGCTTACAATCTATTTATAGTTGTATATTTTCTCTATGTACTTGGTGATCCTGGCAGCAGGGAAACCTTTAATCCTGGGGCGACTCTCTCACTAAATTGCCTTCTGGGCAGCTTACCAACCAGGAATAATGATTCTGCTTTCCAGCCGCATGGCCATTTAGTCTTTGCAGAGAACATCTTACTTCCTTTGCTGGTGAGGGGAGGTGATCTGATGGGAGTTCTGCATCAATACAGTTCAGGGACTATTCCTGAGGAAGTAGGAATGACAAGCCATGTACCACTAGGACTAGATAGTGAGATTAACCCAGAGACGAGGAACCTTCCTGCAAGGAAGGCTTCTGACCCATCAGGCTTACAGAGTAAGGAATGGAGGACTTTTGTGTGTTCACGTTGCAGTGTTTGTGCAAAGCCAGGGGACCATCAGAGCATCTAAGAGATGCTCTTCTCACCCCATCACCAGCTCTGAGGTTCAGTACAAAAAATTGGACAGTGGCAGTCCATTCATTCATTCCTTTATTCCTCTGTCAGGCTGTCATTCATTGTATACAGTGCTGGAAATAGAAAGCTTACTTAGGTAGTTCTATAGCAAGGAACTCCCAGTTTCACATTCAATTCATGTGAACAGATACTGTGACAAGTACCACTGACCATGTGATGGTGTTGTGCACAGGAGGATGGGGAGGAGGAGGAATCTCATGGGAGGAGAGGGTGGATTGGTGAGGATAGGCGGGAGATGCTTTCTTCAAGGATGAATAGGAAATTACCTGGAGATGTTCAAGGCATGGGGACAGCATATGCGGAAACATGAAGGCTTGAATGAACAGAGAGAGCTCTATACCTTCTGAGGGGCTGGAAGGCACAGATTCATGGGCATTGTGGTGGGTAGGATGGTGCTTTTAGCTGCCAGTCACCGGACTGCTGGTGTGCTGGGTATGCCCAAACATTGCCAAGCAGCTGGTTCCACAAGGTGCGATCAGCAGTGTTTCTGCCCCTTCTGGACATTTGATACCCAGATCTAGCAGCTTTTGAGTCTTAGGCCCTTAAAAGAAGTCATTAAAATTCTACTTTGGCATAGACATTGAAGACAATTTGATTTCAAGTCAGCCAGCAGCATTTCCTCAATAAATGACTTCCAAATGTTCTACTTCCAGACTTCACTGTCCACTCACAAATGGCGCCCAGAGAGCTAATGCCAGAGGAAATGTTTGGATTAACCTTTCCTTTAAATTCTTAATGCTTAAAAGCACCTTTTCACTGAGTTCTCACCTTATTCCTTGTATCTGGGAGAGCAATGTGGGTTGCAGCTGAGTCCATTGTTGTCTGATCATTTGAAGACAGCTCTGTTGCTAGACTCTGCAAAGGAGTTATTTCGGCAGTTGAGAGTAGCTAGTTATAATTAGCTGGCATTGGCAGTGTTAAATTTATAAATGAGGGCACCCCCTTGCAATGCGTTGGGGGAGGAGATAATGAACCCTCCTCCTAGTTTGGAAACACAATGGGTACAGCTCAAATTAAAGAACAAAAGAGAAACAGTGTAAAGCCTGCAATGAAATATCATCTCTAATTGGGTTTTCCTTCCACAATAGCACAGATTAAATGCAGAGTATCAACTTAACCTTTCCATTTGCTGCTTTTGTCAGCCAAAAACAGATGGTTAACATGATTTATATTTTTGTTCTTATTGTAGATCTTCACCATTTAATTGGAATCAGATTATCAGACTATTTTGTAAACAACCTGGAATTGAGGTGTTTGTTTTATCACTGAATATGATAAACAAAGAATGAGTGGGGATGGATAACATGTTTGGCTGAACCCAGAAACACATTGCATGGGCCATGTTGGGGCAAAACAGATTTTTGAAGCAGTTCTAGCTGTACTCCAGAATTCAGGCCTCCACACTGTTTGGGGTATGTGAAAGGTTTGTAAAAGCATGTAAATATCATTTGTTCCCTGAATGAAACATGCAAAATAAAATTCTGTTTAAATTCTTCACAAAACTGAAGAAAATTGTTTAAACCCGTAACTTCGTTTGAAATTCCTCCTAATAACCTGTCATTTCCTCCTTTTGAAATGATCCTATGACATTAATCAGATTGATGTAGTGGTGATAGATTATTCTCATTCAAAGGAATATTCTTGTGTTGTCCTTCGCAATCTACCATCTAGAATCTCTAACCAAGAAGAGTTCAGAAAGTGATGGCTGTGTTCCCTGCCTTTAGGAACACACAGTTTTGCTTGATTTGATTGGAGCTTTGCGTTGCCTCCTTTCAGTGGCCAAAGAGGCCCATTTGTGAATGGAAATATCGTCTCCTTCAGTACCTGCTCCAAGTGAGGCTGATTCACATGGGCCGCTCAGGCCTGCACCAGAAGGATCGTGGGCTTCTTTGTTTTCTAGCATTTGCTTTTGGTGGGTGTGCTGGAGAGCCTGTTCCGGAAGAGGGCTTCTCCCTCCCTTACTAGCCAGATTCATAAAGCAGAGTTGATTTTACAACCATCTATTTGTCACCAAGCCCATAAACATCTATGTCTCTGGCATTGCCTGTGGCTCCGGCATGTGTCCAGCGTGATGATTTGGTGGCACAGAGAGGGGCTGTTTACACCCCAACAGCCAAACCTTCCATTTTTCATGAGGCACTAGGAAAATAATTGTGCTCCTTCCCATTTTCCTCAGCATTGGTCTCCAAGCTTTGCCTTTGTTACCATGTTTTGCTGAACCTGACCATGCTTTAAGGATAAAATGTGCTCGGAAAAATTGGTGAATTTTGTGGTGATATGTACAGTCATCTTTTATAATTTAAAAAAATTCCATTAATATGTATCAGTTCTGGGTTGTGGTAGACAAGCCTTTGTTTTCCTTGAGGCCTTCTCTAGCTGCTTGCAGGTGACTTGCAGCAAATCATTTTTATCTTGGGACCTTCTGTCAGCACCCCATGAGGAAAAACAGGTGACAGGTGGCGTCAACTGCTTGCCTCTTCCTTCCCTCTGCTAGAGGGGGAAAGATTTAGAAGGAGGGTATGTGGCTGTGTTTGGAATGGCTCTGTTAATTGCTAACAGGTTATGAGAGCCCAAGAGACTGGACGAAGTAATTTTGTTCTGCCAGTCATCAGCTTTGTGAGCTTGGCAAGTTATTTTGCCTGTTTTAAATCTATTTCCCTATTTTTAATATGGGAATTATAATACATAACCATAGCATTGCCGTGAGTATTAAATGAGATAAAGTTCTTAACACATTAGAGTTCTGGGAAGCTATTCACAGTGTCATTATTTTTAAATGGGGCTAAAAATGGCAAGAATTTTTGCTTTACTATTAATATATGTGGCATATAAATACCCTCCTCCAAGAAAGTAGGTAAGGTCTCAAGCAGTCAATTGTATTTTCTGAAAAAGTCCTAGCAGGGTTCCTTTGAGTAGGGGCTCCCTGTGCATGGAATCATCTCCACTGATGAGTCAGCAGTGGCCAAGAGCACAGAGGCACAGAGGAGACCTCAAAGCTGGAAGGCCCACTCTGGCCAGGACATGGTCTAATATACAAGCAGATCCCCATTCTTCTTTGTGCCAGCCTAGGACCTGGTATACTGTAGGTGCTCAATAAGGGCTTGTGATGAAGGCATTAGGAGTCACTATTTTTAAAGTTAACTTTAATTGCCATTCACAGAATAGTGAACAAATTGTAACTATACAGCTAGATGCAGTTTTACAAAGTGAACACAGCTGTTGAAGCCCAGCCAATGGAGAAATAAAGCGTGACCAGGATCCAGAAGCACCCTCCTAACTCCTTCTAGTCACTTCCCTCGCAAAGGTAGCCACCATTCTGCCTTCTGTCAGCATGGACTAAGTTTGCCTGTTTGAACTTTATATAAATGGAATAATAAAATACATACTTTTTGAGACTGGCTTCTTTTGCCCAACATGAGTTCATAGGACTCAGCCATGTTGTTGCATATAGTGATAGTTTGTTCATTTTAATTGCTGTATGTTTTTCTATCGTATGACTACATTGCAGTTTATCCTTTCTACAGTTGGATATTTGGTCGTATCCAGTTTGGAGCTATAAATCGAGCAGCAATGAAAATTCTCATTTGTGTCTTTTGGTGAACATATAGACACATTCCTGTTGAGTAAAATTGCTAGGTCATAAGAGAATGCTTATATTCAGCTTTAGTACTGCCAGACAGTTTAGACTTCCGAAGTGGTCCTACCAATTGGCACTCCCACCAGCAGATTGTAAGAGTGATGGACGGACACACTCATGTTTGTTTTTGTCTCTTCATTTTAGCCATCTGGGTGGGTGTGTAGTGGTATCTCACTATGGTTTTATTTTACATTTCCCTGATGACTAATGATGTTAAGCACATTTCTGCGTGTTTCTTTGTCCATTTAAGTGTTCTCTTTTTGAAATGCATGTTTGAGTGCTTTCCTTATTATTATTTTTTTTACTGGGTTGCTTGTCTTTTTCTGATTGATTTATGGAGTGCTTATAAAATCTGGATATAAGTCCATTGTCAGATAAATGTATTACAAATATCTCCTCCTATGTGGTAGCTTGCCTTTCACTTTTCAAATGGTATCATTTGATGAACAGAAGTTTGTTTACTTAATGCAGTCCAATTTATCAGTTTTCCCTTATGCTAGGCATTCTTTGCGTTTTATTGAAGAAATCTTTGCCTACTCCAAGTCATTAATATAGTTTCTCATTTCTTATAGTTTCTCATTTCTTAGAAGCTATATTGTTTATTTCCACACTTGGTCAAGCCACTACTTTTTAAAGGGTTCTCAAATAAATGGTTCTCAAAAAATAATGTCTTAAGGCAGTGGTGGTTTAATTTCTAAACCAGCAAACAGCACTCAACCTGTCAGGAACTCTGGGGTCATTTAAGTGGGATGTAGTTGACAAAGCCTGTTGCTCTGCAAAGGCTTGACCCTGACCAGGTAACCATGGGAGATTGATCACTTTTCACATGTATCCTAGTCCTCATGTGCACAAACCTACTCCTGCTCTAGAAATTCCAGAAAGATGTATAAAGGGAGGAAGGATGGTGAAATGGTAACCCTGGGTGCTCTGGGAAATGCTTCATTCTTTGTTTAGCAGTCAGAGTGTAGCTCATTCTGTCTCTGCAACATTTGAGAGCCTTCGTGTCCAACCTCTAAACCCAGTCTCCTGGCTCTAGAACTTCATAGATGACTGGCTTTGTAGTGTTAAACAAATCCCTTAACTACCTCAGCCTATTTCTTGATCTGTAAAATTGGGACAATGAGGAGGCCCCCTCGGAGTTTTTATTTGTTGGATGGATGAATGGATGGATGGATAGATGGATGCATAGATGGATGGATGGTTGGTTGCACTAACCATTAAATAAGATCAGGTTTATAACACACTTAGTCCAGCTCTGACACACAGTTCAGTGCTCAATAAAAGCACTTGTCATCTACTGTCTTCCTAATAAACAGTAATTACTTGCTGAATACTAAAATGTCATCAGCTTAGCAAATCTAATGTAGCAGATACTAAAATAAACCCAAATTCTTTTAAGAAGTCCACGGCACATCTTTGCCTCGTGATCATGGTCACAAATGTGTGTGAGTTTGAAACATCATCAAAACAAAAGACACTTCCTTGGATATTTAAATCGGAGCATACCCAACTGCTGCTGAGGGCATGTGATATGGTTTGGATGTTTGTTCCGTCTGAATCGCATGTTGAAATGTGATTTCCAATATTGGAGGTGGGGCTTGGTGGGAGGTGATTGGGTCAGGCGGGCAGATCCCTCATGAATGGTTTTAGCACCATCCCCTTGGTGATGAGTGAGTTGTCACTCAGTACACATGAAATCTGGTTGCTTAAGATTCTGCTCCCTGCCAGGCCTCTTGCCCCTACACCCACCATGTGACACCACCTGCTCCCCTTTGCCTTCCACTATGACTGTAAGCTTCCTGAGCCCAGCCTCAGGTACTTCTTTATAGTAACACAAGAACAGACGGATACAGTGCGCATGTGCTTTCTGGTGAATGTTTCTAAAAGGTCGTGAAGACGGTGATGTGTGATTCCACAGTGTGGGGTACTGGCTTATTGCAATACCCTCCAAACTGGTGCTCCTGCTTCCTCTCTGGTCCATCTTACATCATCATGCCCATCCATTAAAATTATCTGTTTAAAACATGAATCGAATCTTGATTTCCCATTGCACTTAGAATCATATCCAAACTCCTTTCCACACAGATGAATCAGTGTCTAATCTTGCTCCATCAGCCTTTCCCACCTGGTTTCCTACCACTGTCCACTCACACGCTGTGCTCCAGACACAGCAGTCTCCTTCCTCATTTCTCCTAGAGCTTTTCCCTGCTCTAGGGCTTGCCTCAACTCACTCCACCTCTCAACTCACCTCTCAGGGAGCTCTTCCCTGATTACTCTCCCTAAAGTGGAGTGGAAGAGTCAACTCCTCATTTATTATATTATTCCCTCCATAAAATGAATCTTGTTCATTTATTTGCTTGTTTGCCTGGCTTCTCTCTTCCACTAGTATCTAAACTGTATGCCTCATTTCAGGAACACAGTAGATCCTCAATAAACAAACGAATGGCCATTGGCTATCCTTAAGGCCAACGGTCTGCCAGGTCTTCACTCTGTGGTGCGTATCCTCCTGCTTCTTCCCCTTGGTAACCACCAGTTCTTGGTGCCCCGTTCTATGTCATTTGCAAACTTCACATGAGCTCTCCCTCTTCCTTCTATTTTCGGATGGGAGCTTACAGCCCCTCCACTCCCCAGCAGATCTGTTTTCATTCAAGTCTCCTTAAATTCCATTTTATCCAATGACGAAAGTTACTGCTGTAGTCTCTAGTTAATGATCATTGGCTACATCCCCCCAAGAGAAGAGTCAGTGGTTGTGATGTAGTGGGGTGCCTCTTCCTCATTTGGCCCTCTAACAGGTGTGGAGGTTCCTGACATCTCTGCCAGGGGTTTCCTCATGTCACCAATTCAGTAACATAAACTGCCAGAGTGTCCCCTTGGAATGTTTCTCAGTCACTGGTTTCTTGATTGTGGCTAACAGAGACCAGCCCAACTTGCTTCATTCACAGGGAGGAGTAACAACCTAGGCATGTCTCTGGAAACCTAGGAGCAGAAAGCATACCTGGAGCTTGTACAGATGCTTGCCTTGATATCTGTTCCAACAGTAAGCAGTCCGCAGAGAGTAGCAGTACCAGGTTTCTGGGAGAACTGTATTCCATTGATGCAGGTGGTGAGCCCAGTTTAGTCAGATGTGGCTCATGGGAAGGACTCCCAGGGGATGCTCTTTAACCCTTTTTCCCATTTAGGAAAAGAAAAAGTGCAGCTCAATGCCAGCGCTCATTTAATTCTACATAAACATGCTCTTTGAGGCTGAAGCAAATCTGACTGATTTTCGATGTGAAAATAAAATATAAAAACTGTTCTTAGAGTTATTTCTAAACAGAACTAACATCTGAATCATCTGAATCGTCTATTTCAGAAAAAAAATCAGATTCATCAAATGAATTTTTGGCCAACAACTGTTTGGGAACAATGTTAATTCACATCACATGTAGGGATGCTACATTTTCTAGGATTTGACATTTTTCAGCAATCGAGAATTACTATATTTTGTAAGTGGAAATGCCACTACTAAAAACAGAATGCTATAAATAAAACGATGTGTTTTGTTTCCAAAGTCAATGTACTAGAGTGATGCAAAAATAATAATAAAAGCAAGATATTTCACGGCAAAGTTATCTCAGGGTAACTGCTGCAGCCACAAGTGCCGCTGGTGAATATTCTTGGGGCAGACAGGAAAACAGTTACATGGGAAACCGTTCTTAGAAAGGCATGGGCTGTTCAGACACCCAGAGAGGCATGTCCTATGAGACCCCTCAAGCATTTCCATGACTCCCACCTAAGAGATCACATGTTGGCCAGGAACTACAGCAGGAAAGGCTGACCAGCCTGAGCTGGGAAGTTTCCTGATGGAAATGAAGTAGGGCCAGAGTTTTTCTTTAAGGAAGAGCAATGTGACAGCAAGGACATTAGTTAGAGGAAGCTCAGTTATCAGGGTGGAAGAAGGAGGTGCCATCTGGACTCCAAGGACCACTATTGGGATGGCTTGGAGGATGGGGGTAGTGGGAGATGAGGAGTAACTAGGCCTTCAGGAATGCAGCAGACCCAGAGGTTAGTTCTGGTGTTCATCTGCCTGAATTCAAATCCCAGCCCTACCACTTAGCCTTTCTGGGCCTCCACTTCCTTGCTTTGGAAATAGAGGAACAGTGTTGAAAGAAGAATCCATGAAAAGTGGTGAGTTGGTACTATGTTGGACATATAGTAAGCCATCAGCAAATATTAATAATTAAGCTCTAGAAGGATATAACTGCATCTGCCTTCCAGGGATCCTTTGTGGAGTGCTTGGAACATACTAAGAAGGAGCGTTTCTGCATGAGTCTCTCCCAGCCCCTGGGACCCTGATTTCAAGCTTTAAAATAATAGTGGTCTTGTTTTTAATCATAATGGTTTGATAACAGGAAGCCACACTCATATCCTACCCAGCCTGAGGAATTAAGGGACTGGTACTTGTTTTTACATAACTAAAATGTACATAGGAGGGAAAGTCCTACATCAATTTCTTCATGGATGTCCTCAATTAAATCGTTGGAATCTGTATCATTAAGATAGACGGAGTCCATTAGGTAGACGGGCAGGTGAAATCTACCTGAACTTACTCAAAATGCTTGGAAATTGTTCATCAGTAATGATGTATCAACGAAAGAATACATTTTATATTTCTAAAATTATAGGTGTCTTCCTGCAGTGGGGAATGTGTCTTCTTCCTCCAGTGTGTAGTGAGCAGTTTGCGTGAACACAGCTTAACACCCCTTCAGCTATGTGTTCCCTTTGATCCCTAGCTTATTAAAAAATGCAAATCCAAATTGTATCTTATTAATGTGAGCTTTTATGTTAAAGCTGTGGGGGGCTAAAAATCCCTGCTTCTCTAACATGTTTGGATTTTTAATGTGCAAAGAGCTTGATTTTCCGCAGGCCATATTTTCTAATCAACTGTTATGAAGGATTTTTTATTGTGCTGCTATTTCTTGCTTTCTTGGAATTCAAGGAGATAAAGAGTAATGACTTCATTGTTATACCCTAAGTATTCTCGAGCATGTTGAGATCCTTAATAATTGGCTATAACGTCTCCTGTTTTCCAGGAGCGTCCTGGAAGCATATTTTAAAGATGTGTCTAATGTTGGAGGTAGTTGATCCAGAGAACTTGCTGCTCATTGCCACAGGCTTGTGGGGCATATGGGAGGTGGCAGTGTCCAGCCAGTCCCTTTTCTGAATGTGTGCAACAGTCCTTAGACCCAGTGTGCTCTTGTTATTAAAACAATTTCTTTCCTTTAAAAAATAAGGTGCTTGAAATTTAATTTGAATCAAGTTAAAAATTGATCCCATTAGAATACAGCTGCATTTTTCTCACTTGTCCCATTTCTAGTTCAGCCAGCTCTTTATTCTCTCATCCTTCTTCTCTTTTCTTCATGCCCTGGAATAAGCTTCTTGTATTTAATGATTATTCTTCTTAAGATCAAAGCCAATTACTTCAAAAAAGCCGTCACATGGAAATGATCATTTATATTTATGAGGCTGTCCATATGTACCCCCTAGTAAAGCTCGTTCTGGAACAATCTTTTGAGCGTGGGAGTCCTGGCAAGGTGGAAGAAGCAAGGGACTGGTGAATGATAAAACTAATGACAGCTAAGACTATTGGCGTCTGCTATGTGCTAGGCATATATTATCTCATTTAATCCTTAAAACAACCCCCTGAGGTTTGTACTGTTATTATCATATCCCCACTTCACAGATGAGGAAATGGAGGCACAGAGGTGAATGACTTGCCCACATTTGCATGATCACAGGGGTCAGAAGTGGGGTACAGCCCTGGGAGTCCTGTTGAGAGTCTTCACCTTTAATCACTGCACACCACACATGCTTCCAGCTATGGGAAGAAGTTCTGGGTTCTTCTCCTGACTCTGCTATTAGCTAGCTTAACTGCTGTCCCTCACCTTTAAATTAGAATACTGGACTAGATTCTCTCTGACGTCACATTTGGCCCTAAAGTTTTTAATTCTTAATAACTGTTTTAAAGTGTTGTAAGTTGAAACCGGAAGACAAAAGGCAAAATTCTCTAAACAGTCCCTACCTCCCACCCCACACACATGCACACACACATGCGCACACACATGCACACATGCATGCACACACACGGGCACACACATGCACACACGTGCACACACACATGCACACACGTGCACACACGCACACACATGTGCACATGCACACGGGCGCACACACGCGCACACATACACATGCACACACACACACAAATGCACACACGCGCACATGTGCGCACACACGTGCACACACATGCACACACACGCACAAATGCACACACACGCACAAATGCGCACACGCGCACATGTGCGCACACACGTGCACACACATGCACACACATGCACACACACGCATGCACACACACGCATTCTTTGCTTTCACACTAGATAAAACCACAGTAAACAGAATCTCAACTATCACATCCTACTGTACTTCATTTTAGGCAGAAAATATTACAACTTGTATTCCAAGAAAAAGCCACCTGCGGCTTTCTGACACCTCCACTGGGGTCCCCAGGAAGCGGATATCTGGGGGAGGAGCATGCGTGAGGTTTGAGTGAGAATAGTGGAGGGTCTATTTTTAACCTGAGACCTTTTGCAGAGTCGCTGCCTCTTCTGTTGTCTCCAGTTCTAGGAAAGGAGCTTTCACCTCCGTTCTCATTCAGAGATGGCTCTGTGGTTCATAAAGGAAATTTTCTCTTGGTTGCTGTTGAAGTGTTTTACAAAAAGAAGTTTGATGTGCTCTGTGTGAGGATGGCAGGTGGCAGTTTTCTGTGTCATTCTTTGACATGTGCCAGCTAACGTGAAGTGACTTGTGGTGACAGAGTCACACTAGGAGCTAGCGCTTTCTTTTTTCTTGATAAAACAGGTAGCCCTTTCTGTGGGGAGTCAAGAGCTGGGGTATAAGCTGGTGTCTTCCAGAACAAAAAAAGGACTCATCACCATGCGTGTTTTTAGATGCGATGGTGCAGTGTGAACCACCAGCTCCAACCAATTGTGCAGATGTGCTTGACCTTTGGTGACTGACAGCTGCCACAGGATCTGTCAGGCTGCCCCTCCTACTACTCCCCTCCCCCTAGGGCCAAGGGCTCTCTCAAAGCTATTTCTGCAGAACTCCCATTAGCTGTTCCCCAGGAGATTTCGGGACACAAGTGCACTCAGCGTGTTCTCTGTTTCTGTCTCTGTTTCTCTTTTTCTATCTCTACCTCTTAATGGAACATGTCAAATATGCAAGCAAATGTAAACAACAATAATAGAAATGTATATACAAGCCCACCTTTATCAAATGTTAGCATTTTGACATATTTGCATCTGACCTCTCTTTCTCTCTCTCTCTCACACACACACACACACACACACAAATAAATAAATAAATAAATCACTACAGATCCTTTTTCATCCCATGATCCCCAGGGGTGTATTTACTGTGAAGGTAATGAAGTTTAAGATTGTGGCACCTCCCTTCCACAAGCCCTAGGAGAGGCTCTTGTAGTGCATTTACATGAATATATGTTTTTGTAAAAATTTGTAAAATTTGCAAAAGTAAGAGATTTAACTGCAGTTGGTGAAGATCACTGTCACGTTTCACTCTGAGCTTTCTTACCTCTACGTTCCCTCCTGTCCAGCAGGATTGGACAGGTCTCAGATATGTGAGCATCTAGCTAAGGGGCAGTTGATGTTGGGGATACATTTGGTTTTGGTTTAGCAGGATAGAGTTATAGGGTTCCCAGTTACTTCCATGTATTGTTAAGTTATTGCTGGATGTCCCTTTGGAGCGGTGGATGGCTTCCAGGGATACTCCCACTGTCTACGGTTCTGACTCATCAGCAACATGACATGGAGGAACAGGATTAGAGGTCATACAGGGATGTGAATGTGTCCTGTGGTGCCCACACTTGATGCTTGAGAAGCAGAGTTTGAAATGTATAGAGCCATTAGCTTGTCTACAGAAAATAAATCAAATCATTAAACATGTCAAATTATAAGCAAATGATTCTAGTCTCATTGACAATTACTCAAACTAATATGGTTCTTCTATCAGGAATGTACTTGATGATGTAGCATATACAATTATAAACACATCATATTTTTTCTGTTTAAATTTCTCTATTCTTTTTCTTAAAGAGAGTCCCCTAAATTGTAAATGCTTCTATCCCCACAAAACCTGGGATCCACTCAGATAGTGAATTCTGTTTCCCTCCTGATTTGTTGGTGGTTATCATTCTCTTGCATGTTTTAATACCTTCGTATGTATGAAAAAGATAAAATTATCGTATATACTCACATGTATATAAATATATAAATATGTGAATAAATATATAAATATATAGTAACTATATATTTATTATTTATACACAAATGTGAGTGGTGTGTGTGTGTGTGTGTACACTTTGTTTCTAGGTTTTTATTCTTTATGTAAATGTTACCATTCAGTACAAATACTTCTACAACTTGCCTCCTTTCCAAACATTGTTTTGAGATTTATCCATCTTGATATACTATAGCTCTTGTTCATTCATTTTCATTGCCATTTGTAGTACTTCATTATGTGAATATACCATAATTTATTTATCCTGTCTTGCGTCACTGGGCATTTGGGTTATAATAGTGACTAATTTGAAGTAAACAATGTACAATAAAAATCTTGTACATACTAATATGTGTGAGAAGTTCTCTATAGCTATTGTCTTTAAATTCTTTCGCTCAGGTATTCTGTAAGAGAATTTTGGAAAGCTGCCTCCTCATACATTTTTACATTAACTTATAAAATATTTTAACATAAGTTTATGTAGTTGGAAAGGATGTAATTTGCATGATATTCTAATACAGATATTTAAAGATAAAACTAAAGATCATCCTTCTCAATGCAACCAGTGAAAATAGTGTAATGATTCGACTCTCACTAGCATCCATTTAAATAACACACTATTAAGCTTTTCCTTAATAATTAAGTTCCCTTTGTTTTTTGAAATTGAAATTCTATTCTTTCCTGTCCTCAGAATTTTCTCTTAGTGCAACATATTTTTATGCTTGACAGTCTTTTTTATTGATTACCTCCTCATATTAATTCATAAGAGTTCTATGTGATTTCTGGAAATCATTATTTTGTCACTTTGTGAATCCATCTGTCTTTTCCTAGTCTGTGGCTTATCTTTTTACTTTGTCTTTAGAATATTTTTTTTGTTGTATGTTTTTAATCTTTTTTTTTTTTTTTTTTTTTTTTTTTCTTGAGACAGAGTCTTGCTCTGTCGCCCAGGCTGGAGTGCAGTGGCGCGATCTCAACTCACTGCAACCTCCACCTCCCGGGTTCAAGCGATTCTCCTGTCTCAGCCTCCCGAGTAGCCGGGACTACAGGTGTGCACCACCACGCCCGGCTAAGTTTTGTATTTTTAGTAGAGATGGGGTTTTGCCATGTTGACCAGGCTGGTCTCGAACTCCTGACCTCAGGTGATCCGCCCTCCTCAGCCTCCCAAAGTGCTGGGGTTACAAGTGTGTGCCACCACCCCTGGCCAAAATTTTAACCTTAATGTGGTTAATTTATCAGTCTTCTCTTTATGATGTGGAGGTATTATATGTCTTGTTTAAAAACTGCTTTACTATCTCAAAATCATAATCTCCTATGTTTTCTTCTGAAGGTTTTAACATTTTGTTTTTCACATTTTAATTAGTTAATTTATTTAGAATTTATTTTCATGTACGGATACCTTATGAATCTAATTTTATCTTTTTTCAAGGGAATACTCAGTTGTCACAAGGCTGTTTTTAAGTAGTTCATTCTTTGCCAGCTGATGGTATTTGTCAATTCATATATATAGATTATGAATATTATGATATCTATATCATTCCTTGGGTGTATTTGCTTCTTTAGTTTTAAACAAGAAAGGACTACGTTTTGCTTAGCTGACGTTATCTTGTATTCCTTGTAGGTAACTAGCATAGCATTTATATACCGTATCATTTGTTTAGCTAATATTCACTAGCTTGAATTGAATTTGAATGTGTAGTTTGGAATACTAGGGTCAAAATTTATATGGCCTGGCATGGTCATAAACATTATGAATGAATGAATGAGTTAATGTGATAGAATTATTGAAACATACTTGTTATAACTTAGATTATTATTGGCTTATCATGTGCTTTTATATACAGAAAATATATCTCTATCTCATTAATGAACTTAGCTTTCTAGGAAGTCATTTTCTTTTAGCAGTACAATATTTCTTAAAACGCGGTCTTAAAAGCAGAATCACGTGCAAAGTGTGTTAAAATGCAGATTTCAAGGCCTCACCTCAGACCAACTCACTAAATCAGTCTATGTGGGAGTCAGATGCAAGCTCCCCAGGGGACTGTTATGCTCAAAAAAATGTAAGCATCACTAGTTTAATGGGATGTCATTCAGAACCTCTATTCAGATGTTCTACCAAACCGAGCAGTGACAAAGAACATTTAGGCCAGCACACCTCTTTTAGCAAAGCCGTCAACACTTGCATGTCATAACACATTAGAGTGGAGAGAACATTGGCCTAGGACCAGGATCCTTGAGCCTT
Source organism: Pongo abelii (assembly GCF_028885655.2). Lineage (NCBI taxonomy): Eukaryota > Metazoa > Chordata > Mammalia > Primates > Hominidae > Pongo > Pongo abelii. The sequence goes on along the minus strand of NC_071993.2, from coordinate 123,182,139 downwards.
ATATTACAGCCCCCTTCTAAGGTCACTGATAACTTCATGGTGTGACCTCCTGCAAATTTCTTAGTTCTCTGTATGTTAATTTCCCATCTGTAGCTCTTCCAGCTTGTTAGAGAGTTAGAGTTAAATTTGCCATGTTCATTGCATGGGGGGGAGAGAGAGAGAGAGAGAGACTGAATTAAACTAGGACAAGGAACCCTGCCAGCTGGTATATTTTCTCTCTCCATAAATCTAAATAACATTCAGGTAGCAGTTGCAATGTATGGATATTTTGTCATCGGCTTAGAGCAAAGTGACCCTTTCAGAAATTTGGCTTGGGCAACTGCCATTGCTGCTGTTTGTAGGTTGTCTTGGGCACTCAGACAGTTGTTTACACAGACTGCCTGGAGGTTAGGGTATCCGTCATCCTATGCTAAAGACAACTAAGGAATTTTATTTAAACCAACCTCTGTAGTAGAGTCTTCAAGCCTCCTAGGTACTTTTTTTTTTTTAATTAAAAAAAATTGAACTGACAGTTCCAGTTTGTTTGAGAAGTGCTCTGCCCAGTATCCTAAAACCCAGCCTCAGGAACTGGTTCATCACAAGTCTCTGAAATACTCCAGCTTTCCCTCTTTGTAGTAATTCAATTTGAATGAACATACACTTGGAGTATATGAACCATACAGCTGGTTTTAAATAGGGACAAAGCTGGGATCGTCCCTACCTCCATCCTGTATGGCACAATCATTTTTTATTCCATTCCGTTCAGCACTGGCAGCAATTAAAGCTCCCAAAATATGGAGTGTTTTCATCAAGTAAAGCATTAAAAATACCAGCCTGTCAGAGCGGGAAGTGGACCTGTGCTTTACTGCAACTATTCTTCAGCTGCAATAGGGCATGAAGTGGTGAATAGCATTCATTTCATGCGGTGGAAAAATAAGGCCAATTTCAGCTTTAATCTTTATTATGAGGAGTCTAGTCCCTGTTGGAATGTAATGAGTGGATGCACCCCATTTAGCTTAAAGTAACAGATCTATATAGAGTTGTTAATTTGTAGATAAATATGGGTTTTCTACTGTTGATGTTTCTTGATCCACACAAAGTGGTTATATTAATACTGAAACATTATTAATCAATAGTTTGCTCTTTAAAAATACATCAGTTAGACTACCCAATTACCTTTAAGTATATATCAAAGGGCACAAAGCAATCTGACGTACACGCAAAGTCCATTAGAAGCTACCAGACATATTAATTAAAAATTTTAGTTACAATGAACCTTACAGTGTGGGGACACATTTCTACTTTTGGTAGTAAACAATTACTGGCTAACTGAAACGCTGAAATTTGCAAATAACATTTTGGAGCATGGAAAGGTCTTGGGGATTTTTGTGAAAATGAAATCCACAGATGACTTTATTTTACTTGAATCCAACTTATAAAAGGGCCCTAACTCAGGACTGTGAACTGAAAGATGCATAGGGCTTTTCTCTATTTGTTGAAGGGGAAACGGGAATTCTCATATTTTGAAATTAAACATGACCAGAGTGGAAGTGGCTTTCAAGCAGTGCAGGCAAAACCTCCTTTGAGATTAAAACACAACACACCAAAATACCGCGATGTGTGTAACAAACACAAACATTTTTCCCTCCTGCTGCATGGCGGGGCGTTGTTGATCAATGTAGTTGTGACAAATGCCCACAATGAATAATCCCGCACTGCTTGGTCCGCGTCCATTCAGCAACCATTCATACTAATGGAAAGCTCTGAATTTGTGCCAAGAGGTAAGTAATCTTTTGTCTGGTCATCTAGCAACAGCAATAAGCTTTCCTTTCAAACTTCAATTCTCATTGCTAACAGCCCAGCTACACATCTCTTGTCTAAGAAGATCTGCCTAACCAACTTATTTACCAGCCTGGCAGCCAGCATTCACAGATGTTCTTAGAGCTTAAAAAAAAAAAAAAAAAAAAGAAGAGGTCGGGCACAGTGGCTCATGCCTGTAATCCCAGCAATTTGGGAGGCTGAGACGGGTGGATCCCCTGAGGTCAGGAGTTTGAGACCAGCCTGGACAACTTGGCAAAACCCCATCTCTACCAAAAATACAAAAACTAGCCAGGCATGGTGGCGGGTGCCTGTAATCCCAGCTACTCAGGAGGCTGAGGCAGGAGACTCGCTTGAACCCGGGAGGCGGAGGTTGCAGTGAGCCGAGATTGCACCACTGCACTCCAGCCTGGGTAACAGAGCAAGACTCTGCACCCCGCCCCCCCCCCCCCCCGGCAAAAAAAAAAGAAGAAGAAGAGGACAGAGGTCCAAAATCTGTGAATGCTGTTTCCCCATCTCTCCCCCAACCCCGTTGGTTTCCCTGCCTCTAGTTACTCATTGCCAGGAGACAGAGCATATACTCTCAAGGTACAGGAATGTGATTAATAGTACTAGGCTCACTAAACAAAGCTCGCAACTAAGACCTGGATGCCCTGAGGAGTTTGCTATAATGGTACTGGACTCTGCAGCCACTTACATTTGTAATTGAGTTACTTTGTCAGAAAGTGGCAGCCTCATCACATCTAAAGGAGGACGCCAAGAAGAAACATACCCGAGACCTACATTTAAACATCATGTACCTGCATTGTTCATTTTGGGATATACTCTCCCTCTCCACCTTGGTGTCTGTTCCTGGGCCATTATCCAGCGCAAGCCATTTACTGAATCGTGTAAGGTGTAACTGTCATTCAATGCAAGTGAAATCTTTACGTGAACATTAGTCACTGTTTTAGACATCTTAGTTTCAAGTGGAAGCAGTCAATTACAGACTAGAGGTTTTATGGCTACATTATTGCCATCATACTATTAGGTTTTCAGCAGTAGCATTCTGTTTGATCGATCTGTGCCAGGACATTGATGGAAAGCTTTGTTCTTCAAATGTCAAATATGTGGGACTTCTGTACTTTATGTATTTACTGACACACTAATCTCCTGTAGATACCTTTTCCCCCTCTGAAGTGTTCAGCTTCAGCAGGTGATTGTGATTCCTTTCCTTAGAAGACCATGTAGGGCTTGTAATCACATTTATAATTTCCTTTCTATTCTCTCTCAAATGTGGAAGCACTCCTGAGTTATTGACAGTTTAAAGAAGTCTTTAGCACACAAAGAGGACCACTTGCTGGTGTCAAGAAATAGATTTAGACATTTCCTTTTTTTTTTCTTTCTAACATGCAGACTCCATACCAGAAATGAATTACCAATTTCAGAGTATATGTTAGATTTCCAGAACTTTGGCTTTCTGTGAAATTGTGCTATTTCACCTGTCTTTCCTAATGCCACATTTAATTTTCAATTTTTTTACAAGTGTATTTCTAAGCCAAATCTTTGAACTGCATACACTTCAACCACTACCATTTCAATCCCTAAACATCACTAAATATGGTCCCACTTACACTATCAAATAGAACTTCTCATGTGCAGTACTTGAAGGCTTGCAGAAGATTCTAAGGGATGGATTTCCTTTCAGTTAAACTAGTAGCTCGTAAATCTGCCATTGGAGATCATCTGTTTCACATAATAGATCAAACAGGAACTCTGAGAAAGCCTTGCCCTCCACCAAAAAGCCACTGGACTTCCATTTTGTTTTTATTCAAGAACTTCCTGGAAGGCTCACTATAGTCCTTGGAAAATGCCGGTTTCCTTCCTGAGTCAAGCCAGTCCCCACTTCCACCTTCACACTCCTACCTTAGGAACTATTCTACCATATTTCCTACCTTAGGACTCTAGGTTCTCTTGGGTCAGTTCATTAGCTAATGCCATGGGAAGAAGATTGCCCAATCTTTCCTGGCACTGGAGGCAGCTCTAGACCCACCAGGAGAAATTCTCAGGAGCCATTTATCATTCATTTTTTGAAGGCCAAAGGGTAAAAGGCTAATTAGTATCTGTGTTGGCAATATCACGGTGAGAATGCTAAATCACAGAAATCTGGCTTCGTATGAGTCTTCCTGTGTCTTAAAATGGGACCTTCTGCAATACAGAGCCTCATCCATTTAGTGCAAGAGCAGGGACCCAGGCTGTGCTCCGATGGAGCAGGAATCCACTGCTGCTCTCAGCCCTCTATCCCTTCCCCACTGAAGGGCAGCATGGCTGGCCATTCTGAGGCCTGTAGTCCTCATTCCTCTCATCCCTGAATGCCCTAGCAAAGGGGCACCCTTTCCCTCTGGCACGTCCCAGGGTGCTGCAGGAAGCCTTAGCAGCTGAACTGAGCCCAGGCACTTGTGCTGAATGTGATTCTGATCTCTCCAGGCATAAAGCGGAGGGAATCATCTTGACCCCAACACTCACATTCAGCTTCAGCCCCACACACGCTTAAATGGAACCATTCAAGCAAGCGTTTCTCACAAAAACTGGCTAGTGTACAAGTCCGAATCTCTATTAGAAAAGGCACACTTTGAAGCCTGAAGGAGTCCTTGGTAGAACGCATGCATTTTACCTAAACCTACTTTTTATTGAGCAAATAGCTAGGTGGAAATGTCAGTTCTGGATGCTAGGCTTGTTCTCATTTAGCCCTGGGATCTTATTTGATGTGGTGCTCTTGTAATCAGGGACACAACAACCCCAAAACCAACATGCTTGTGTGAAAAGCTCAGGAATGCCATGTTCATTTGATGTGGTGCTCTTGTAATCAGGGACACAACAACCCCAAAACCAAAATGCTTGTGTGAAAAGCTCGGGAATGCCACGTTCTATTAGGTTGGTGCAAAAGTAATGGCAAAAACCACAAGTGCTTTTGCACCCTCCTATAGAAGCAACCTGAGAGTGCTGGATTACTCACCTGCTTCTATCTGCCTCAGCAAACTGTCAGCCACATTCGATGGACAGGAGCCAGGTGGAAGAGCACCTCCTGTGGAGAGGTGGCTTGGTGCCCAACACCACGAGAGTATTGCTGAATTTACTCTGCAATTCCTGTGGGAGACAGAGTGGCAGATTAAGCTGCAGAGATGCAATGGAGGTCCTGACTAATGAATTTTAATGTAAAAATTCTGGGGCTTAAACTTCATTCTTCAGCTAACTGGTGTCGTCCTTCCAATGGGGATCTAACAAGAGTTATACCAGGGCTTGAAGAGCAAGTGTGTGAATGCATTTGGAACCAATTTAAAGCTCAAAACAAAATGAACAGGAAGACTCGCCAACACTCCATTAAAATAAAACACGAAGGCTCACTGAGGCATGCAGCTGGGCCGCCAGTTCTTTTGTTCTTCCTTTGTCTGAAGCTCATGAGAGACCATGGGGGGTTGGTGGGGCAGTTGTGAAGGTGTGTGTTGGGTGGGGGGGGTTCCTACCATCTTGCTTTGTTTTAATCTACCCTTGGAAGTATATGTTCTAGGGCCCCCTGGTAAATCTAGTCTAGCCTTAATTATGAAGTTACACATGAAACATGGGCAAAGAAAACCTTCCTGTCAACAAGATCTTCATGGAATGAGGATGGAATATACTGTTCACTAGCAGGTAGCTCTTAAGGACCACATTCCTGAAAATCAAATAGAAAGCCAGGATTTAGTAGGAAAATAAGGAAGAGTGCAGGTGGGTATAAAAAGAAAGGTTTAACCTACAGGAAGTCAGTGAATTCCGAGTCTGATCATCGGAAATGCCTGGAAGTTGTGTAAAAATACACATTTTCAGATAGTGGCCAGGCTTGGTCACTGAAGGAACCAAATTTTGGTTTTGGGACAATTAAAACCTGTTTCCATGAATGAGAAATAATGTACTAATAGACAACCAAAAAGCCCTTAACCAAACAAAGTTTTATTAACCCAATGAGACAGGAAGCACCTTCATGAATGAAGCAAAACACCATTAAAAAATACATACAGGCCGGGCGCGGTGACTTAGGCCTGTAATGTCAGCACTTTGGGAGGCTGAGGCAGGTAGATCACGAGGTCAGGAGTTTGAGACCAGCCTGACCAACGTGGAGAAACCCCGTCTCTACTAAAAATACAAAAAATTAGCCAGGTGTAGTGTTGGGCATCCGTAATCCCAGCTACTGGGGAGGCTGAGGCAGGAGAATTGCTTGAACCCTGGAAGTGGAGGTTTCAGTGAGCCAAGATCGTACCATTGCACTCTAGTCTGGGCGACAGAGCGAGACTCCATCTCAAAAATAATAATAATAATAAATACACACACAGAGCCCAGAATTCACATATCTGACTATTAAGATGGACATTTCTTCTTCCCTGGTCCTCTTGAGTGCAGCTCCATTTACTCTAGACTTTCTGCCCAGCCCCTGGCTCTCTTCTCACAAACTGGCCAAGCGTTTGGCTACTGTCTTTTAAGAACCCTGTAAATGTGAAGCGCTGCAATTATTATTCATGCAGCTTTTGTTTATCTTTCCAGAAGAAACAATTGAGCTGTAGCAGATGAGTGATGGTTGCAGGGCTGTGGTGAAGGTAAAAGCCACCGCAGGTGGAGTGGCTTAATGGGGTATTAATTGGGAAGCAGGTGAAGACAAATAGGTAGCACAGCAGGTATGTAAATAGGCTCGTGGGAGGAAAGGCATTGAATTTTATGCTCTTTAACTAAAAATAAAGACCTGATATTTAGCTTATCTTTGCTGAAATCCGCACTATGAGGGCCCTGACAACCGCCGACATCATCAATGATCCATTATTATCTCAGCATCATCTAGGCTACTTAATAGGATCTTCAGCCTCTTATTTTTTCATTGTTTCAGCTGATTCTTTGGCTTTAGAATGCATGCTTTTCCTTCTCTCTATTCATACCAAGGCCAGAACAATGTTTGTAGATTGTGTAGTAGAAGTGACATTCGGACCTGTAGCTGCCTTCTGGTGGCATCTTTTTGCTCTAGCTGTTTGGAGGAACAGGGCAAATGTACAGTGTGACTATGGATGATGAGCCTACCAAGAACACATACATTCAAATGAATATTCTCCTTCAAAGTAGTCACCTTGAGAAGCGAAACACTTATTCCTGGACCATCTTTGGCGCAATGGCTTTTTGGGAAAGCCAGTGATTATTTTCAGAGCTGACATCTCGGTCACCCACAGGAGAAAATCTTTACATATATTCATTCCTTATTTTCTACTCCTGAGCATTGTCCAACATCATGGCTTCCTTTATTCATCACACTTAGTGCTGAATGATATTTGGCTTTTAAAGTCCCATCCTCAATGCAGGGGACTGGATGTTGCTCAGGGATTCCAAAGAACATGCCTCAGGCTTCCAGGAAAGGGTTCCGTGAAATGTCCCAAGCACTGGCAGCCTCTTTGGCACAAGTGTTGACTACTTACTCAGCACAGCACACACACAGATAATCTGAAAGCTGGGTATGCTAGTTTACAAGTGCATACACATTATTTTAAGGATACCTTTTTATGTAATAGCAACTTAGAAAATTGTTAAAAACAAATCACTCCATGTTTCTCTTCCAATTAGTCTTCTCCATGGCAATACATTGGTGGAAAGTGGAGGGGGAAGGGGGGAGTTGGATTCCTCACATTTGTTGTTTTCTCTGGGGAGAATCAGCCTCGGTTCTAAAGACATGTTTAGCCTTTTACTGTTGAAATAGCTAAACATCAGTGGAGCTTGCACAGGCTAAATATTAGTGGAGCTACAGTTTGTACCCCATAAAATGAATTAGGTTTATATTATCATGCAGATCTTTTCCTGTAGTTGAAGTACTCATTAATTTTACTGCTAATGAGATGTTAGCAATTAAATACCTTTAATTAATGAAAATCAGACAAAAGCAAGGGCTGCTCTCTGTGCCTTCATAAAAACGGGGGAAATGTTTGTAGATCTCATTGTGAATTTTGTCTGTAGAAGGACCACAAATCTGAGCTATTTTTTCTGGTCCAGAGAAAGTCATTAAAAGATTTCACTTTTAGAAAATTAAATGAATAGGCATTTTGGGATGTTATAAAGATTATCTGAGATTGGGGAAAAAAAAGTATCCATAACTGAGAGCCAGTCCTACATGTAACAGCAAATTTCATGGTTGAAGATGCAACAGGATTGAGTACAATTAATAGTTCTGTAGCCATTGTAGAGTTCTGGGTAGGCCCTGAACACATAATTAGATTATTAAAAATGGCCTGTCTTAGGCTGACTATTACTAAATTGAAATCCAATTATGGTTTTATGATTTTGCTGAAAAATATTTAGCTGTTTTGCTTGAGTCCTCCTAGAAGATCATTTCCTCTTTGCATCACCATTTGTACATGTCACAATACATTTTCCAAACAAATCTGACCTCAATTATCTTGGAATCAATCTTACATTAGATAAAATATATTTTAATGAGTGTTTTTATGTCTAAAATTATAATTGTACCTCTCCATACTTGAGGAATTAAAAGATGGTGATAAAAGTCTTTGCAAAATATCTTTTTAATGGGAGACATGCATATTTTAGAAATAACTAAATTGTGCCATCTTAATACACAGAAAGGCATTATGCTCAAATATGTGCCTGAGTGTGTGGCAAGACAAACTTGATTCAGTTTTCAGTAATTGGCAATGGAACTGTAATAAAGCAGTTGTTTGCGAAGAGACGGGCTCAAAAATTTCACACACTCCTGCAGTGTGGATTTAAATGCTGAGTTAAATATTTATGAACCCGAGATTTTTATAATTGATCATTCTATGATTTATACACCGTAATTATAATTAGGTTGAAAGAGATTTTAAAAAGCCAGTTTCCTGGTAGCCAAGGCCATTAAATAACGCTAAGCTGCCAAAACAAAAATTAGGTGGGAACCCAGCCACCAAGTTCCAAACGCCTGTCCCTCCATCCGATGTACAATGAGGCACTGCACCTTACCAGGCATCTCACCTGAAGCATCAACTCCTGTGTCACCTGCAACCATTTTTCATGCCTTTGTTTCAAACCTAGTTGAACATAAACAAGTAGAAAACTTCAGAGAGCCAATGTATAACAAAAGGAAAAGGTGGAGGAGGTTGGAAAGGTTAATTAAAAATGTAATGATCCCATTTTCTGGGACAGCACTATTAATCATTGCACAGCAGCAAGCATGTGACTTGCACACCACTTACAGGAGACATCCAATTTTTTAAGGTTTGTACAGCAGAGGGTGCAGGCAAGTGACAGAATGTGCATTAAGGAAATGTAAGCTCTAATGGATAAGGCTAGCCCATGACTTGTGGTTAACCAGACCAAAGAATTATTTCCAAACTTACAGGTATTCAAAATAATTCAGTCACTGTGAGCCCCAGAGAAAACTTGAGTATGGCTTGCAGCTTAATGTAGTTGTGTAAGGTATGAAAAAACAGAACTAGGAGGAATTTCATCATCATGTAATACAATGTGTCTGAAACAGTGTACAAATGACAAAATGGGTTCCAAACAGCCAACATGTGCTTTTTAAATGTAATTTTTAGCACCCTAACTGGAAAAGGCCAAGCTCTTGAAGGATCAGTTACAAGGGTCACAACCTGTATGATCAAATATGCGATACGATCCGTGTGGATATCGGAAGCCCAGACTGTCATTGTGAGCTTCCAGAAAAATTTGCCTACACCTGTGAAGATTTGGCATCTTTTACCCATTTTTTAATTTTCTGGGACAACACATTAGAGGGAGCCTATTAGAAGAACAGTAGTTATATTAACATAGTAATTAATCAATTCAGAAAGAAAAAGAGGAAACAAGTTGTGAATTCAATTCTGCAGCCTTAAAAAGAAAAGCAGAAAGATACCCAGAAATTGGCAAGCATGTGTAAACAAACGTTCTTTTATTGTCTTGTGAATTTTTGCTTCGTAAATCATATCTCATGCAGGCCATGCAGATTTTAATATATTTACTGTTTTATTCCACCTCATAATCTATAGAAATGGATTTCTAGTTGCTTGCATCTGTGTTTCATCCTGAATCGTTTCAACTGGTTAGCTGGCCCTGGTGTTTGCCAATAACGGTGGCATTTTCTAAGTGTAAATAATCAGGGCCGCCGGCCACAGTGATAGCCTCTTACTTGGGACAGTGTGAGGATTGTATTTGAGATAAAGGCAGTTCCTTGCTCCAGAGGAATTTAGAATATGAAAGCTTCTCCCATTACATAATTCATCCCTACACTTCCACATCTCGCTGTGTTGGAGGGACCTTTTACATTTGCTCTGCCTGCAGGTCAGGGCTAAAATCATTGGTCCATGCACTCCTCTGGAGCACCAGACTGCTGAGAGGCCAGTGCCTTCAAGTGCATAGACCCTCTGGCTGGGGTTTTACATTCTGTCCCTCATCACCACATTTTATTCTAAATATTTGATGGTATAGTCAGAAAAGGCAAATTACATTAGAACCATCAGATCAAAGAGCCTTAAGGCTTGAAGGGACCTTAGATATATCATCTCACAAATAGGGAAACTGACGCCCACGGGGGGAAAGCTGACTTGTATGAAAGCGCTCAGATGATTGGACCACATTTAAAACCCAGATGCTCCTCACTCCTAATCCACGGCTCCTTCAGCAGCACCTGACCCTTTTTATCCTAGGTTTTGGGATCTCCCCCTCAGGTTGCCATGAATGTTATACCTCCCATGGCCAAGAAAACAAGAAACAAGTCACCACCAGATGTGATCACAGCCAGAGAGGCTTAGAATGATGGTAAAGAAAGCAATACGTAACCTGCAAAGTAACAACACGGCTGTTTGGAATTTGAAATGAAAATCTGGTTAAATGGCATTCTCCGTAATACAGAGCCGAGGCTGGAGAGGAGCACATTAGCTGAGCACAACCCACTCGCATATGCACTCCCCCAAGGAAAAAGGATTTCTAGTAAACAGCGTTCATTCTGAGAATACTTCCCATTCAGACAGCATCCCAGACATTCTACCAAGTTAAAGAATGAATAACAGCAGATGGAGGGAGAGATTAGATGGGGAGGGGAAGGGGGAAAGCAACATTTTAATGCTGAGCTCTAAAATGAGCTGTGGAGAGGATGGCAGTTAGAGTTATGGTAAAGCTGTTCAGAAGCCTTCCCACGCAGGCGAGAAGGCGCTTGTGCCCAGACCGTACAACACAGGCGGGCTCCTGATCCTCCGTGCGGTGTGTCAGCTAAGGGAGGGGGGCTGGCTTTGACTCCAAGGCTGTAAATTGAATCATTCTCCCCTCTCCTCCCTGTGCCCTCAAGTCATTGAGGTAGTATTTTCGTGCACTGGGGGATCCATTCAATAGATATAGAGGATCAATCTTCTTACCAGGTGAAAACTCAACCCTAATTTATATATCCTGTGATTTCAGCAGTGTTTATTTTGAACTTCATTGCAGTAGGATACGCAGCATCAGGGCCCCGGAGAGAGCTGAAGGTGGATTTGTGAGGGACTAAGTTAGCGGGCGAAAGGAGGGGAGGGGCCAAGAGTGATTTCCCATGTGCCGTGCGCAATTGCCCGTGTGAAATTTTTTGAAAAGGGTAATAATGAGGTAGGCATGAATTTATTTTTTCCAATATTTTATTATGAACATTTTCGAACATACAGAAAAGTGGGAAAAAAAATATGGTGAGTGCATATACTCAGCACCTGGATTCCATATTCACATCTGAATGTGCTGTATGAGCGCCCATATGTCCATCCTCTAAGTTTTAAAAATTCATTTATCTATATACTGCCCCTAAATGCTTCAGCACACATATGACTAACCAGTGTTCAATATTTGTTTAGGCTATTTATTTTTGTGTTTTGTTGTTGTTGTTTGTTTGTTTTTTGAGACACAGTTTCTCTCTTGTCACCCAGGCTGGAGTGCAGTGGTGTGGATCATGGCTCACTGCAGCCTTGACCTTCTGGGCTCAAGTAATCCTCCCACCTCAGCCTCCCGAGTAGCTAGGACTGCAGACACATGCCACCATGCCTGGGTGATTTTTAAATATTTTTGTAGCTACAGTGCCTCCTTATATTGCTCAAGCTGGTCTCGATCTTCTGGTGTCAAGCAGTCCTCCCACCTCAGCCTCCCAAAGTGCTGGGATTACAAGCATGAGCCACCGTGCCTGGCCTTTTTTTTTTTTCCTTTTGAGATAATGTTTACATAGGCACAAACCTTAAGCATACTATCTCTGAGTTTTGGCCCAAACTGTGCAACACAAGCCATTATCAAGGTAGAGAACATTACCATCACCCCCAGAAAGTTATCTCTTATTCCTTCCTAGCCAGTCCTCACCCCCATTCCCTGGAAGCAGCCAGTCTTTTAATATTTTAAAAATCGTAAATTAGTTTTGCCTATTCCAGAACTACATATATAATCATACTGTGTGTACTTCTGTGTGTAGTCTTTTATTTTATTTTTTTGAGATTCATCCATGCTATTTTGTGTATCAACAGTTCATCTCTTCTTATTTCTGAGTAGCAGTCCATGTGGATAACTGTGGATAGCCCACAGTTTGTTGAGCCATTTTCCTATTGATGGATACATGGGCTGTTTCCAGTTTTGATTATTATCAATATGCTGGTATAATATTCTTGTCCAAGTCTTTTGTGGACATATGTTCAAGTTCTCTTGGATAAAAACCTAAAAGTAGAATTTCTGGGCCATAGGGTAATTACATGTTTAGTTTTATAAAAAGCTACCCAACGTTTTTCCAAAGTGGTTGAACCATTTTCCATTCCCACCAACAATGTATGAGAATTATAGGAACATCACATTTTTTTAAATAACATTTGATGTCAAATTTTAACCATTGTGGTGAGTGTAGAGTGTATCTCATTGTGGTTTTATTTTGCATTTCTCTGATAACTAATGATGTTGAACACATTTCAGATGCTACTTGGCCATTCATTTATCTTATTCTGTGAAGGGTCTGTTCAAAGATTTGGCCCATTTTTAATTGGGTTGTTTTCTTATATTGAGATTTGGGCATTTTTAATATATTTTAGATACCAATCCTTTGTCAGACGTATGTTTTGTGAATATTATCTCCAGTCTGTGGTTTGTCTATTCATTTTCTTAGCAGTGTCTTTTGTGACCAGAAGTTTTTAATTTTGATGAACTCTACCTTACCAACTTTTTATCTTTTATGGTTATTGCCTCCTGTGGTCCTGTCTCAGAAATGTTTGTCTAGCTCCAAGATTATCTTACGTTTCTTCCAAAAGCTTTATGATTTTAGCTTTTATGTTTAAGTCTGTGATCCATATTACATTAGTTTTTGTGTATGGTGTGAAGTAGGGATTGAGGTTTTTTGTTTGTTTGTATTTGGGTTTTTCTTTTTAAAAAATTATTATCCAATTATTCTAGTACCATATGTTGAAAAGACTCTCTTCCCCCATTGGATTTCTTCAGTGTTGCTTTCAAAAAAATCAAATGACTGTAGATGTGTGGGATATTTATGAGTTCTCCCTTCTTTTCCATTGTTCAATTTGTCTATGCCTATACTGTACCACACCATCTTGATAACTTAAGCTTTATAGTAAACCTTGAGAAAGGTTAGTGTGAATCCTTCAACTTTGTTTTCCTTGTTCCAATTGCTTTAGTTATTCTGTGTCCTTTGCATTTCCATATAAGTTTTAGAATCTGCTTGACAATTTCAAAACATGTTATGATTTGGAGATAATTGTCTATAAGCTTATATACGAGTTTAAAAAATTGGCCTAGTATATACCTTCTTTGTTGTAATATTAGTTGCCTTTTTCAAGTTGTTAAAACTATATAAGCTATTAAGTTTTAAGAATATTGAGCCTTAATAATCATAACAGTATTGAGTATTTTGATCCATGAACATGGTATATATTTCCATTTATCGGGTCTTCAATTTTTATTAGCAGTGTTTTTAGTTTTTAGTGTAGAGGTCTTGTATGTCTTTTGTTATATTCCTTTTAAGTGCTTTTTATTTTTTTATTCATTGATCCTGCTGTAAATAAAATTATTTTTTAAAGTTCTATTTTCTAATTTTTTTGCGGCTAACATATAAAAGTGATGGATATGTTAATTAGCTTGATTTAGTCATTCTATAACATTAAACATATATCAAAGCATCACATTTTACTTCATAATATACATAATTATTATTTGTTAATTACAAATAAAATTTTAAAAAATGAAGCTTGTAGACTCAAAAAAATCCTAAATACTCTGACTTGATCATTACACATTTTATGCATTAATGAAAAATCACATATGCCTTATAAATGTGTACAAACACTATGTATCAATAAAAATAGTGTGTATTTTTCAAAGTACAATTACTTTTTGTATATTAACTTTGTATCCTGTGACTTTGCTAAACTTACTTATTATTTCTAGTAGTTGTTTTGTAGATTCTTTAGAGATGTACAGGACATCCAATATGACATTGACTATAAGCAGTAAGAAGGGAAATCCTTTGTTCTTGATCTTAGTATTTGACCATGAAATATGACTTTAGTTATAGGTTTTTCATAGCTGCTCTGTATCAGATTGAGGAGATTCTTTTCTATTCTTAATTTGCTGAACTTTTTTCTATCATGGATGAGTATTGAAATTTATTGAATGCTTTTTCTTTATCTAATGAAATATATGGTTTTCCTACTGTATTCTGTTAGTGTGGTGAATTACATATATTTTTAAATATTAAACTAACCTTGCATTCTTGAGATAAACCCAAGTTTGTCATGATGTATTAGCCTTTTAACATATTGCTAAATACAGTTTACTAAAGTTTGGGGAATATTGTTGCATCTGTATTTGTAAGCAATATCAGTCTATTATTTTCTTCTTTTGTCTTTGTTCAGTTCTGGTATTTGGGTAATGCTGATCTCAGATGTCAAGCTCGGAAAGGTTATAAAAATATTTTGTGTGAATGAGAATCTGAAACAAAAAGGAAGTCACATGTTCACCTGTGAGCTATGAATTAATAGTTTTTTCCCCTTTGAATGTGCCAGGTTGTGCATTCTAGAATTTGTCATGGGCTCTGAAATAATGTAAGGAGATGGTGCTCTGGCAAGAGTTACACATAGATGAAAATAGAATCAGTAGAAAGTGAGGCTAAGCCACACTCACTGCTACATGAAGTAAACTTTGAGCAATTTTAGACAGGGTTTCACCATGTTAGCCAGGATGGTCTCGATTTCCTGACCTTGTGATGCTCCACCTTGGCCTCCCAAAGTGCTGGGATTACAGGCATGAGCCACAACACCTGGCACACTAGGCCAGTTTTTTTAAAGCCTGTGTATAAGCTTGTGGACTCCTTACAGAGAAAAATTAATTTCCTAGATGTTATGTGTTGACTTTCATTATTTTTATTATGATGTTATTTGAAATTTATAAACATAAAAGTGTAAGCTCTTATTCTTGGCTTTAACTATGAAAACAACACACATAAATACGAACAGAACTTTGAAAACAATGAAATGCAGGCTAATAACATTAATTGAGTGTAAGAGATAATATTATTTTGTTGAAACTAAATTGGTGCTTACAGTCTGAATGTAGTGCTCAGCTTCTCCATGGGTCCTTTTGAGTTTGGCAGGCCTGTATTACTGGGTGCCATGTGTTGACTTGATTCTTCAGGCATTTTTCTCCATTTGAACTGTTTGTTCTTATTTCACTGGCCACTTCTTTTAAGTATTAATCTAGCTCTGTGCCTCTGTTCTTTCCCTTTTAGCCAGAGATTATAAAGTGCCATTCAACATCAATACAAATGTAAGTGCAGGTAGTGAAATTGTGTACCAGTACCCAGCCTTAAAAGTCTGATCCAGAATATGGTCATATTAATTTGTTTTAGATTATCATCAAAAATGCATAATTTAGAAATCTAGAGAACTGCTGACTTTCAAGAATATAAATCACTGCCCTTGGGCTCAATAGCAAAATATTAGAAGTCTCAAAAGAGGCGAAGGTTAGAAGTGTCACCAAGGCCCAGAGGCCCTGGTGGCCTTGTCAGGGCACATGGCGACTATTTCACCCCTGAGTCCTGAGAAGCCTGAGTGTGGAAATAGAGGAGCCAGAGAGGAGCAGGCATAGAAAAAGCGAGATGGAGAAACAGTACTAGGTGGGCTTGTTAAAGCCGGGATGGATGTGCAGCTGCCAACTTCCTGTACTCCACACCCAAGAAGGGCTCCTGTCTTGCTCATTGCCTTCTACAGCGAATTTCTTGGACTCTGATGTCACAGGAAGACACATGAACCTAAAGCACAACAAAATATGACTCATGGTCCCAGGGAATAATGGTGTGATTTCAGATATTTACATATGGGTTTTCTGAAAGCAAGATGCATCTTCAGTAGAACAGGCAGAGTTGTTCTTTTCTTAAAATGTTGGACTTGCTTTGTGTGCCTTTTGTTTATTTATGTACAATATTTTTAATTGTAGCAAGAACATTTTGCATGCAATCTACCCTCTTAACAAAGTTTTAAGTGTACAATACAATATTCATAACAATCGGCACAGTGTTATAGAGCAGATCTCTAGAACTTATTCATCTTGCATGACTGAAACTTTTTTCCCTTTGAAGAGCAACTCCCCATTTTTTTTTTTTTTTTCATTTTCTTCTCCAGCCGCTGGCAACCATCATTCCACTCTCTGCTTCTTTGAGTTTGACTATTTTAGATTCCTCCTATACGTGGAATCAGGCAGTATTTGTCCTCCTGTGACTGGTTTATTTCACGCAGCATAATGTCCTCGAGGTTTATCCATGTTGTCACGCATTGCAGGATTTCCTTCTTTTTCTCAGGCTGAATAATATGCCGTGTGCCCTTTAGACGTGCAGCAAATGTACTGCCCTATCTTTCAGTCCTACCTAACCCAACTGTGCCTTCTCTCTTGTCAATTCTTTAGCCTTTTGTCATTTCCTAAATGCCCTCCTGGCCCCTATCAACTGGGGGCACATAAGCAGAATGAAAGGTGGTCGTAGAATCCATGGAGGGGCTGAGGCCTGAGGAGGAACTTGCCGGGGTATCTCATCCCACAGCTGCGCAGTGCTTGTCCAACACCTCCCTGCCCGCTCCACCTCATCATCACAACTCCATGGACCACCTTATATGTTGTTTCTGGAAGGTTTTTTCCATCACTTCCCTCTCCCTGCAGAAACATCCCTCTAATGGGGACGGGGCTGAATTCTTGTTGTCCATTCATCCTTTGACCTTGCTGTTGGGCTCGGCCTTGGCCTGCCTGCCCAGCACCGAGTGGGCTCCACCTCCACCATGCTCTCGCTGCAGACAGCAGAGGGCAGGCAGTGTGGACAGCACAGAGCAGGCAGTGTGGACAGCACTGGCTTCCCTGGTGGTGTGAGTGCACAGGGCTTGGGCAGAAAGCAGCATATGCTCTGTGAGCTTCCTGGAGCCCATTGAAATTCTATTCAAAATACAAGCTGAATTTTTCTAATCTAGAACCTCAGTACTCATAGAGCCCACGTGTTGTCTGTGGTGAGTTAAGTGGTAATTGAGAAGTTTGCAGATTTTTATGTGATTTATCCTGGTTTTCTTCCAACGCCCTGCGAGCTGAAATTTAAATACAGCTTCGTTGTGGTTGCTTCTTCCTGTTTAGAGAATCTAGCATAATATTTTGTCTTCTGGGCTCAAATAACCATGTAATTACTGTGTAATCGTATAGTAATTAGCATGTACTATATGCATTTATTACATAATTACATTCTTGGAGGATTGTATGGCAATTATACTTGCATTCAGCATATCATGAACAAGTATATAATTTGTTGTTTTTTTCTTTTATCCTAATTTCAGTTGACTAACCAGGGGCTGGAAGCTTATTCTCCTGTTGCCTCGTTTGCATGTAGCGGGGCAGGTGCCTGAGTTTTGGCCTTACCTAGCACATCCTAATTCTACATCTGTGGGAATATTAGGGGCTTTTGTGCTGCTGTAGACTCCTGGTATTTGTACTCCTAGCACTTTCTCTTGTCATGAAGTCATTAAGTTATTAGCTTCAAAACTCATTAAGTTCTAGAGCCGCTGGCAATGCCAGATAAATGGCAGGATCTCAATTAAAACAGAGTAGGTGAGAACACAGAGCCGAGCACTGTGACCATGCTTGTCTTTCTCTGCATTTGCAGTGGAGCACATTCCCAAAGGGAACAACTGCCTGGATGCAGCCAAGGCCTGCAACCTGGATGACATTTGCAAGAAGTACAGATCGGCGTACATCACCCCGTGCACCACCAGCGTGTCCAACGATGTCTGCAACCGCCGCAAGTGCCACAAGGCCCTCCGGCAGTTCTTTGACAAGGTCCCGGCCAAGCACAGCTACGGAATGCTCTTCTGCTCCTGCCGGGACATCGCCTGCACAGAGCGGAGGCGACAGACCATCGTGCCTGTGTGCTCCTATGAAGAGAGGGAGAAGCCCAACTGTTTGAATTTGCAGGACTCCTGCAAGACGAATTACATCTGCAGGTAAGCGGGCACTAGCAGCTGGTGATTAATGAGGTGACAGGGAAAGTCTTGGCAGCTGCTTCGGCTGCCAAGCTCCCTTTTCTGTGCTTCTACCAAGGTAAAGGAGGGAGGGGAGCCCAGTGCATTTGAATGGATTGGCAAAAATCTGACCTCTGTGTCTGCCATGGAGTTCTTCAGAAGCTATTCAGGCCTCCGTGCTGGGGAGAGTTCCCATCTTTAACCTGAGAATGCTTTGAGGGATGCTGGAATGAGGTAAAATACCACTGCCTTTCCTGGATACCTCTCAGGTGAGAGGGTCACCTGGGGTGAGGTGACCTTAAGGCACACACCTGCTGCTCAAGTCCTGAGGGCTGCCAGTGATTAAGTCGAGAGGAGCTGGCTGGAACTTTGGAGGCTTTTGACCTTCAGGGGCAGAAAGCTGGAAGAGACCAGTGAGAGGGACTGAGCAGTGTCCAGCCTTGGGGAGAGGTTTGAATGCCTGGGTCTGTTCTGGACTGTTCTGTGGCTATGAAGAGGTCACCCTCCCACTTAGCTCATCTCCTAGATCTCAGCCTCCACCAGAAACCTACTGAGCCTGGACGATGTTGTTGAAAGCATTCACTTCTTTTTGCTTTTTGGCCATTTCTGAATTTACTTTGATATCTGAAGGAGTCCGTGAATACATTTTCTGTGTTTAAAAAACAAAAAACAGGCCAGGTGTGGTGGCTCACGCCTGAAATCTCAGCACTTTGGGAGGCTGAGGCGGGTGGATCACCTGAGGCCAGGAGTTTGAGACCAGCCTAGCCAACATGGCAAAACCCCATCTCTAGTAAAAATACAAAAAATTAGCTGGGCGTGGTGGCAGGCGCCTGTAATCCCAGCTACTTGGGAGGCTAAGACAGGAGAATCGCTTGAACCTGGGAGGTGGAGGTTGCAGTGAGGCGAGATGGCACCACTGCACTCCAGCCTGGGTGACAAGAGTAAAAATCTGTCTTAAAAAAAAAAAAAAAAAAGAGAAGAAGAACCACAGGCCTGGCCTGATGGCTCACGCCTGTAATCCCAATGTTTTGGGAGGCTGAGGCAGGCAGATCGCTTGAGGTCGGGAATTCGAGACCAGCCTGGCCAACATGGTGAAACCCTGCCTCTACTAAAAACACAAACAATAGCCAGGCCTGGTAGTGCATGCCTTTGGTCCCAGTTACTCAGGAGGCTGAGGCAGGAGAATTGCTTGAACCTGGGAAGTGAAGGTTGCAGTGAGCAGAGATCATGCCACTGACCTACAGCCTGGGTGAAAGAGTGAGACCCTGTCTCAAAACAAACAAACCAACAAACATAAACCACAAACAGCAATATAGATGTAGGTAGAGTGAAAAGAGAAAGTTACCCTTCACTCTGCTCCCATTCACCCCCAAGCTTCAGGCAGTCACTGTTAACCATTTCATGTGTGTCCTTCCAGAACTTAGTGTTGAATTCAATTGCCGATTGAAGCAGGTAGGTTTGGGGTATCATATTGAAAAACAGCTGTACTTTGTCCCCAGGTAGAAGCCCTCAATATATGCTAAGCCAGTGGACAAGCAGATGGGTGCATGACCATGTACTTGTTTCCTATTAGTTCTCCATTTCTAAAAAGCCAAGAGCAGAAAAAAAAATGTCTGCGATGTTGAAGATTCTGAGTATCTGTTCAACTTAAGTTTTATTCTGGCAGAATGGGAACCCACTCTTTCCTTAAACCAGCTGCAATAATGACCAAAGAAATTTGTAAGTCCTTATCATCTGTATAACCCTCTCATGCTGAAGACTTTCTGGGAGTAATGTTTCTCCTCCTTTCTAAAAAAAGTTGGAAGCAAGTGACCTGCTGTATGAGGAAGGACTCAGATGACCAAGCGTCTTATGAACTGAGTTCGCATCTTGGGAAGAAACAGGTGTTCCAGCAATGCAATACAAGGACCCTTCCTCACTTCCAAGCCCCTGTTTCATTGAGGACCTCTTAGCTGTGGGCTAGGAGCAGGGATGGGTGTGCCAGAAGGGTCCTGAGAAAGAGGCAGAGCCTCAGCAAGCCAGGAACCTGGGGAAGCCCATCAGTTAGGGTGTCGAAGCACCCTCTGCTGAAGATGAATAAAATGAATGCAGCCAAGAAGCTGCAGGGAGCTTTGCTCGGGGTCCAGGGATGGGATGGAGCAGAGATTCTGAAGATCTCTGGATGTGAAACTCCAATTCCTGGCCCCCTTTAGTCTCTAAGCCGAAGGGATCCCCCTTTTGGGAGTAGGACTGGATTTCTAGGGTCTTACTTGGCTTAATGCTAGACAGCTCCTCCCTGTCTCTATAATAAGATGTGATCTTGTCCACTGATGGGTCCAAGCCGGGAGACCTGGCCTTTTGGTCCTGCCTCAAGATGGGAAGCTGTATGGGGTGGAAATGGAGCTGTGGATGAGTCTTCCATCTATTGAATGATGGCTGGGAGGTGGGAGAGGTGGTGGTGATGGAGCCTTTCCTTCCTCTTCTCCCAGGTTTATCTTACACAAGATGGCCAGAGAAGGTCTGAGACCTCCCCTACACATATTGAGAAAGCCCATATTGAGCAGATAATTTGCATTCTCTGGCTTGTTCTTCTAGAAAGAGAGAATCCTTTGAGGGTTGGTGAGAAGTCATTAGATCAAATTGCTTTCCTGCTAAGCTGTAGTGAGAATAGCTGGGAGTTGAGAACTTAGAGGGCTTTTGGGGAGGCGATGGGAGGAACCTGCAGATAACAGGATGGTTTAGGTGATGTCTAGGGCCTCAGACTGAGGAAGGAACAAGTTTCAGGAACTGTTTGTGACATCCCTGATAGCAGGGAATGGACTCAGCTGATGGCACAGAAATGTACAACAGGAAGCAGACAGCCCTTGTCTATGTATTGACTTTGCCTGATCTTCCTGGAGTGGACAGCAGCCACTGTGCAGTGGGGTGAAGGATCCCTGGGCTGGATGGTGGAACTAGTGTCTGTGCCGCTGCCACATTTCTGGCTCTGTGAGAAACTCAGAGGCTGTTTAGGAATCCAGATCTAGACTTTCCTGGGGCCCTACCCAGTGAAATTTGTCTCAGTGTGATTGATGGGTTTTATATACTGTCTTGAGCCTTCCTTGGGAAGGTGAATCCGTGACTTCCCTGGTGTTACCCATTGTCAAGTGATTTAGCCCATAATTTCTGTCCAGAGCCTGGATTTATTACTCATGATTATCCCCTCCCTCTCAGAGGTGCTAAATGTAATTTGAGCTGCTAGGTTGGCTAGCAGTGTTTGCTTCCATCAGATTTTATTACTCTTGTCTTTAATTTTATGCCTTTTATCCCATCCCTTCTCAATCCATCTCTGTGAGGCCGTTGTTGTTCTACCCAGAGTAGCAGCTGGTACTAGCTGGAGCTGGAGGTTCTTTGGGTCTCACATTACAGTTGCTATAACCCTAACCTCACCACTGATGTGATGACTTGAGGTCTCATTTGAATAGCCCCAAAGGGAAGGGATGGCAAGAGGGAAACTTGCTTCCTAAAAACCATATTCTTGGAAAGCTCACACTTTCAAATGCTCCATTTCCATCTTAACATCAGCAACCATCAAAGAGCTGTTCAAGCTCATTAAAAGCTCCCTGAATTTAATATTTTCCAACTCAGGGCCTACAGGTTTCCTTCCCCAGGGTCCGACAGTGCCTCTGCACAGAACCTGTCTCTCTACCGCCTTATGCCTTCAAACATGAGAAGCAACATTAGCTTTTCCGTTTGACTTTGTTTTCCTTTTTCCTTTTCCCTTTTAGGGAAGCTGACAGATTCCTTTCCCCTTGAGGTAGTTGGGGAGAGTCAGAGCCTGACTGTTTGGGCCTCCAAGCTTGTCTACAGAAAAGCAAATGCAGAGGTATTATTAGAAGGGTGTGATGGAATTTCAAAGCCTCATAGTCTTCCCCCGAAGCAGTGCCTCCCCTGCCAGGTTTCCTCTGGTTGCTTTTCTTAGTGCCTGGAAGGATGTCAGGACTGGTTTGGGCTGAATGGAAGCATAACCTTTTATTCCTGATGCAAATCTGTGTAATATAAACTTACACTTTCCCTCCTGTCTGAGCACTGGCTCGGGTGCCACAAGTATGTTCCTCTCTCTTTACTGTTGTAATTAACCGCTCAGGTACCTCAGCTATTCTTCATTACCGGGCGGTCCAGCACCTTCCCCTTGGGCATGCTCCCTCATGTTTTCATCGAAGAACCACAGAGGTAGACTCCAAAACCCCTTCTGCTTCCAGTGCCAAGCAAAGAGGGACCCCCAAGCCTGCGAAGCAGCCCGCTTGCCGGTAGCTTTAGCTGCTGCCACATGGGGTCGCTGTTGAGAAAAAACTCAGCGTGCGCTTGGTGGTTTAGTGGCCTTGCCCTTCTGGGGCATTCAGCACGTGCAGCAGAGCTGCTGCATCCTTGGGTGCCTGAGTGACAACACCTAGTTTATACTCACCTATGCAGCCATTGTTTCCAAAGCATGACATTTTGCTCTGGGGAGCTACATCCTAAGGGGTTCCAATCAGAGCCAGCCCTCCACCTTGAACACCAGTAGTCTAGGCTCTACGTTTTCTGGCAGTATGTTACTAGGTAGAATTGAATGCTTCTCTTTTTTCTTTTATTTAATTATTATATTTTAGAGATAGAGTCTCATTCTGTTGCCCAGGCTGGAGTGCAGTGTTGCAGTTGAGGCTCTCTGTAGCCTCTAACTCCTGGGCTCTAGCGATCCCCTCATCTCAGCCTCCCGTGTAGCTGGGACTACAGGTGCATGCTACAATGCCTGGCTAATTTCTTTTAATTAATTAATTATTTATTTATTTTTAGAGACGGGGTCTTGCTATGTTGCCCAGGCTGCTCTTGGGCTCCTGGCCTGGAGTGATCCTCCTGCCTCAGCCTCCCAAGAGCTGGAAATTGAATGTTACATTTGCATTCCTATTTGCCAACAGTGCTGGGTCAAGGGTGTCTCACTCCTTTTAGAAAGATTCTGATAATGCTGAACCTCAAAAGGAAATGGGCCAGGGGCTGTATGTCCTCGGTCCCCAAGGTTCTCTTTACCCTGCTGGAGATATGATACACTTGTTCTTCCTGGTGTCCAACTCTCTGTCCCCATAGTCTCCCAGAGTGGTGGCTTTGATGAAATCACCATATATGGTTCTACCATTCCCTAGGGATCAAGGACCCTATAATTGTATCTTGGATGCCTGGGGGATTTTTAGCAGAACTAAGAAGGCCTCCCTTGGCACAGCTCCAGGAGAACAGCACATGCAATTACCAAAATTCTGCCCTTGTCAGCCCCGCATTTGCCACACTGGGGGTGACCCCATGACACTTAGAGGAAATGTAATGTTGTTAGTTGGTCGATCAGGGCAACTGGGGAAACATGTCATAAAACCATGCAGCAAATTTCTGCTCCCATAATTTATTTGGTCTGACAGTGTTAGTGAACCTTTAAAAGGTGAGAAATGTGTTTCATTTGCCTGGAATGAGACCCCCTTCACACAATAAACTGTGGATCTTAGAGATCAAGGACATCCTCTACTGTTTGGGCTTAAATTCCTGAGTCAAAAACTGGATCCCACATCACTATATCCGGGCTTGCCTTGACATGCAGCAAGCGCAGGAGAAAATGGCTCAGAGGATAATTAATGCCTAAAACTAGATGGGTAGATTAATTTGGCACTTAATTTTATTTTACACTGATTCATTCACAAATGGAAATCAGCAATTAGACAATGCAAACTTTTGAACCATGGAAAGAAAGTTTTGGGAATATGAGAAAATACAAGTAAAACATTTTCCAGTTCATTTGAGCAGTTTTGATTTCAAATGATTACATGGGTGTCTTTAGCAATGCATTCGGAGTGCTGAATGGCTCGTTTTTAATATGCCCCGCCTGCACAAGCTGCCTGCTACCCTGTCTGCTCCGGGGGCCGCTGGACTCCTACGTGCCTACAGCAGATTCGTCAAGACCCTGAGAGAAGAGCAAGCAGGTTCTCTGACATCTGCTGCTGCCCACCCTGGTGTTCTTTGACTCCATCCCGTGGGGAGGGGCACCTTCCTGCTGGCTCTTCCAGAGTGCCCCTTCTGCCTGCGCCACCACCTGATGTGTGGCCCTTCAGCTCCACTCAGCAGCGGCAGAGCTCTATCATCTCGGGCTCTCAGAGGTAACCTGAGCCCTGGACCAGGCAGGAGCCAGCTATGACCTGCCCAGCTGTGACCTGCCTTCTGTCTCATTCCTTATCTCTCTGTTGGCAGAAATGGGTATGAAGCCATTTGTCTGCCCCTGCTGGAGCCTGTCCCTGTCTAGTTTTACTCCCTGTTGTCCCTCTCTCCAGCCGGTCCCCTCCCTGCATCTGCCCAAGCTCAGGGTCTCTGCCTCGTTTTCCTCACCACGTCTTTCTTCACTTGCCCAAGTCCTACCAATCACTTTTTCCACTCTTGGCTCAGAGAGAGAAAGAAGCAGGGACTCCTTGTCTTTGCATTTGCGTATTGTGTTGATCATTGGATCTGTGTGGACAGATGGACTCTTGGCACCAGACCATCTTTTATCATCTTCGAGTGTGAATGCGGATGGAAAAGGAATGGAATGGAATCCACCCAGGAGGCCCAAACAGAGAGCCCGTATTTCTCTGGGGAAGGAGTGTCACAGCAGAGGGTCTCAGGAGCCATGTTCAGATCAGGCCTTGGTGGACAAGGAGCAGGAAAGTGAAGCAGAAGAAGGGGAGCTTAGTTTGGAGGGGACACAGTGGTCGAGGTGGGAAGAAGGGGCCTCGGGGACTGTCATGGCGTCAGAGGAAGAAAACTCGGTGCCATAGAAAGGCAAGATATTGGGGCCTCCTGTGTCAGAGGGGTGCTGGATTTTATCCATCAAAGGTTTAGGAGACATCAGAGAGCTCCCAGGTGGGAGCAACATGGAGGGAGAGTTGGAGTGGTAGAGATAGTGGCTGGAATCAAGTTAGGAAGCTCTTGCAGTTAACCCATGAGAAGTGATGAGCGCAGAGGTCCACAAGAACAGGACAGGAATTTGGGAGACCCGCTGGACACCATGGAGGGTACTGACTAAATATTTACTGAATGAATACATTTAAAACATGACTAGGTCTCAGAGAAGGGGCTGGGACATAGGGGTGGGGTTACAATCATCCACATAGAGGTTGTTGTTAAAGATGCTTGGTAAGATTTGTTCTTTAGAGAAAGTGGGTGAGAAGAGAAACGAGCCAAAGGCTGAATCTTGGGAGCACCAGGTGTGTGGTGGAGGTGTCTGAAGAGGACTTAGAAGTTGGAGAGTTGGAGAACCCAGCAAAGGGCCTTGAAAAGCCAAAGGGGAACAGAGTCTTAAGAAGAAAAGGGAGATGGTCATTGATGTCAATCATCACTGAGAGACTAGAGGACAACTCAGAGGGACACAATTTAGTACATAGGAAGTATATCCTTCCATATGTTTCTCTGCCCACTTTTCTCTCCTTCCATTTATCCATTCAGTTTTCCATTCATCCATCTGTCCATCCATCATCCATCTATTCATACCTTTGTTCCTCTCTCCATCAATCTATCCCTACTTCCATCCCCCCATCCCACCATCTGTCCATCCATTCATCCATCCACTCATCCATTTATCCATCCACTCATCCATTTATCTATCAATCCACCCACCCATCCATCCATCCATCCATCCATCCACCCACCCACCCACCCATCCATCCATCCATCCATCTGGCCTGCACTTACTGTGCCAGGAATAACAACCTGATATTTCACCTACAGTGCAGAGAGGAAGGCAAGCACACACACAGTCATGACAGCATGGTGTGGCAGTCTCTGGCAGGAAGGGACAAAGTGCTATGGGAGGTCAGAACAGCCAGCTTAGCATGGCTGTTAGCAAGGCTTCCTGGAGAAGCTGCCATCTGAGCTGGACTGGCCAATGACTGGCATGGAAGAGAGTCACAAGACAAAGGCCCAGGGCTGTGGGTTTGAGGAAGGCATAGGAAGTAAAAAAACAAAACAAAACAACAACAATGCATTCACGGGGTGCTGATGATGATCAGCACTGAGGTACACCCACACAAACGTGATCTTTCATCAGACCAGCCACCCTGCAAGGGGATGATCAGTGGAGTGGCCAGCCCAAGGGTCACCCTGCTCCCACACAGAGGACGTAGGAATCAGCTCAGTCTTCCTAACTCCGAAACCTGGTTTCTGTCACTATTTCCAGATGACTGTCTTTCATGATAGGAACACAATGTTCTTACACTGTTCAGCTGTTACTACCTATAGTTCCAGACAGCCAGAATGATAATTCTGGCCAGCCTCTGAATCCAGACACTCTTTATGGCTCAGTAACTAAGACAGCATCAGTGTTAAAGACAGTTTTTAAAGAGACGTAGAACATCATGTCAATAAGAGCCTCTTAGCATCGTTTAAAAAATAAAAGCTACTCAGGTAATACGAGCTCATTAAGTTCTTTATCTAATTTCCTTTTGAACACTCATTGCTTATTACAGAGTGGTTTCTCTGTGACAGCTTACTGATTTCAAAAGAGTCATTTCTACAAATAGGAAAAAAATACCCTTCCAGGCCACGCTGGCTTTACTATTAATATTATTAGCTCAATTATTTAGTCCAGGCATATTTATTGGGCACAATCTGCTGGACAGTGAGGGTCCTGCATGTGTGGGTGGTACACCCCCTCCCAGGCATGCACACTCACCTGATTTGGATTCCTTAACTCCCTGCTGAACCATCACTGGCAGTCAGTGTCCTCAACCCTCACCTACCTGAAGGCAATGGACATCAGGGATCTGGCTGTGTCTCACAGAGCAGGTGAATTCTTTGTTGTCACAGAGCAACAACCAGCTCTAAATAATCCACAGTGTCACCAGTTTGGGGTCATCCAGGTGTTTCACCTTCCTGCCTTCTCCCTGCCTTGTGGCCATTATGTTAATCATCAGGAAGCACTCCATTTTGTGGATTGCATCTTGAGAGTACATTGCTATGCCTGTAATCCCAACTACTCCAGAGGCTGAGGTAGGAGAATCGCTTGAACCTGGGAGGCAGAGGCTGCAGTGAGCCGAGATCGCACCATTGCCCTCCAGCCTGGGCAACAAGCGTGAAACTCAATCTCAAAAAAGAAAAAAAAAGAGAAAGAGGGCATACAGTGCTGGTGAAAGGTGTGATGGATGCAAGACCTCTGGATCTTTACCAGACGTGAAGAAGAGGAGGTGGGCGGGGGTACTCAAAGGGGGTCTATGGGTCCCTGGACTTCAGACCACCTTGTTCAACTGCAGGTGGCTCAGGGAGACCTCAGCTGATCGCCTCTACTGTTCTGTGCAGCTTGTCTCTCTTCAAAGAGGACCCTTCTGCTCTGTCCACCTGCCACCTCCTGCTAGCACTCGTGAAGTTCACAGGCATACTACACCAGCTGCAGGCCCCTCAAGCCCAGGCCCGAACTAACCCAACTGGATAAATTTCATGATCTTTTTTTTCTTTTCTAATTCCCAGGGAAGGGGGTGTTTCCGTTTCCTACAGCTCTGTTTTCAAAGGTGTTTCATCCACGGAGCAACAAATCGGGTGCAAAAGAATGGGGAGAAGGAAGACGTCAATAGCCTGTGACCCAGAGCGGTCTCATCTTTGCGTGGGGAAATCTGTCCCCTTAGTTACAGGCTGGCTGTATTTAAGGAGAGGAGCATGTCCTGTGTTTAATTAGCATTCAGTGACTTAAGGAGGGCTCCCTGGAGGGCAGGGCAGGGCTGGGCTGGGCTGGGCTGGGCTGGGCTGGGCTGGGAAGTGTGACATCAGAGCACCTCCTCCCGTGCATGGGCTTATCTCACCCCAGGAACCTGTCTCTGGGAACCTGCCAGGACCCTCTTCCATGCTGCTAGGAGGGTCCTCTGGCAGTCACCTCTTCCCTCGGCCTCCCCACCTCCCAGGCCATTGTGGGCCTGGGTCTCACAGCCAGGCTTAGAATCCTGTTCCACCCAGGGAGACTCCACACTCCCCCACACCCATCCCAGGCATTACCCCAAGTGAGGATCCTGCAGTCACATTGGCATTTACATTTCTACAGGGCATTTCCAACTCAGTGAATGGGAAATTGCTCGTCATTTCCAAAGGCAATTAATTATGCAGAAAATTTTGCATCCAAGAAAAACAAGAATTTAAAAGAACCATCAATGTGAAAAAGTACCATATCATGCTGGAGTCTTGGGATTATTTTCCCTTCCCCAGTAGTTGTCAGTATAAGCGTTTGCGAGTTAGGCAGACCTGGGCTTGCATTATGGTTTTGTTAGTTCTATGACACCAGCCGCTGGAGGCCTCAGTTTCCCCATCCATAAATGGAGATAATGATTCCATCTTCACAGGGCTGCAGTGAGGACCACATGAGATATTTTTGTGCAAGTACATCAGCATGTGCCTGCCATCTAACCCAGAAAATTCTCAATAAATATGTCCTTCTTTCTCTTTCACTTTTCCAACCAGTTTTTTTTCAGGGAGGACAAAGCTTAAGATTCTAAATGTGATACCCCCGAGAACAGACAGAGATCTTTGAAGTAGAACTTGTGAGCTGGTGTGGAGGTATGTGCTTGTAGTCTCAGCTGCTCAGGAGGCTGAGAGGTGCGAGGATCACTTGTGTCCAGGAGTTCAAGTCCAGCCTGGACTACACAGCAAGACCCTGTCTCTAAAAAAATAAAAAAATAAAAATTAAAGTAGGTTTTATGAGGGGGCAGATTCCCATTACTCTACACTTCTCTGCACCCACAGCACTAAACGTCATGTGGAAATGCCACATGGCTAAGCTTGATAATCATCCTCTTTCAGCCTTTGTACCATTAGGGAAAACGGAGGGGCGGAGGCGGAGGCAGACAGAGTCTAGAGGTGTTTGGAGCGTGTGTCATCTCAAGAACATTTCTGTCCAGAATATACAATTATTGGCACACAAAGATACACAGTAAGATGTGAGCGGAGCTGGCCCTGAGACTGCTGGGCACAGAGTGGGGAGATTCACTATTGTCTGGGCTGAATAGGCAGTGGGAGCCCTCTGGCAGCCTCGTGGCCACGTGCTTCTTCTGTGACCTGGAGTAACTGAATCAGGGGCTCTCAGAGGTGCTTGTGTCTGAGTCAGTGATGTGAGGGATCCAGCAAAGGGCAGCCACTGACTCAGTGAGACTGAATCCGTAGCCCCCTCCCTCTGGATGTTTCCATGTTGTGAATCACCCCATCTTCCCTTTAGGAAGCAAAGCCACAACCGGGGGCAGAGTGGCTGGTCATATAGGATTCAGGAGCTCAGAATGCGCAGAGCTGGGGACATGGTTGTAGGAACGAGTGGATGGTGGTAACGGTGGTGCGGGTGATGACGAGGCGAGCAACACGTACTTGACATTTACTTTGTGCCAGGCCCTGGGCTGAGTTCTTTGCAGCAACCTTGGAAGTGGGAGCTGTCGTTATACTCCCTGTCACTGGATGAGGAGGTGAGATCTTGAACAACTTCCACATCACCCAAGTGGTGCCGCTGGAACCAAAGGCAATTAATTATGCAGCACGTGCAGCCCCTCTGCTGTCCCACTCCACAGTCAAGGAACCCAGAGGGTCTGTGGGGCTGCGGAGCTCATGTTGCCGAATGCCGCACTGCCCATTTCTGTACACAATGTGCCTGTCTTGTAAACCACCCACAGAACTTCCAGAGACAACCAGGGAGAGTGGAATTGGATACCGGCAGTGACTTTACTTTTTACTTCTTATTTATTTTAAAACAAAAATTTTAAAGTAAGGGACCTTTGGATCTTGTCAAGATAGGGCTTAAGTGCTCCTTGGCAAACATAGTTCATTTATCATTAAAACCGCGGGTTTCAAACTTTTTGGTTTCTGGACTCCTTTACACTCTTAGAAAATTGCTGAGGATCTCAACGGGCTTTTGTTTATGTGGGCTAAATCTATAGATACTTACCACACTGGATTGAAGGTGAAAAGAGGTTTACATATTTATTACTTCATTTAAAAATAACATGAAGCAGCTCATTACATGTTACCATAAATAACAGAACATACTTTTATTAACAATCACTGTATTTTCCAAAACAAAAAAAAAATTAGGGAGAAGTGTGGCATTGTTTTTACATTTTTACAAATTTAGCATCTGGCTGGAAGGTGGCTGGGAGAGAGAGAGAGAGAGAGAGAGAGAGAAAGGTCATTAAGGTCTTAGTATGACTAGAAAAATAGTTGTGGTCTCACTGACCCGCTACGAGTTTCCCTGAGACTGCCAGGATCCCTAGACCTCGCTTTGAGAACTACTGTGCTAGATGGACCAGAGTAATCTTGGGCTGGAAAACTTGTGTGTGCACCAGCGCTCCTGAGGTCTCCTTGAACCAAGACAGTCTGGGGTGTGCGCCTGCCTTGCGCCCCGCTCGTTTAGCCACAGTGGGTCAGGATGCTGAGGCTGTGGGATGTCTGCCCCATCCAAGCACTGGAGCCCCTCCAGGTGGAAATGGGTTGAGTAGAGAACCTTGGAGCATCTACCGTCAGCTGTGCAGTTGCTCCGGGGCTGCCTGGCAGGCTGGAGCACTGAGCCCAGCTTGGTTTCTTGCTCTGAGAGATGCCCTCCTGACAGCTCCTTTGTAGATGGTTCCTCTCTTTTCTAGCATGCCAAAGGATTTCACTGTCATATTCAGCTCGGTCAGGCAGAACTCTGGGCTGCTGTGTAAAAACCCTTTGTATCCAGAAGGGTTCAGTGGAGCCTGTCTCTTACCAAGTAGGGGCTTGGGGAGAGTACCACAGGTCAACCTCTGGTGCTTAGAATGCTGGCTGGTGCCTTGATGTGAGCCATCTCAGGGGCAGCCCCCCTCTGCTCTTTCTGATACGTAATCATTTGCCAAAGGGAGAACTAAATGATGACAATGACAGTGTCCCTGGGCTAACCCTTAGAATCGGAAAAGCCGGCAAGCTGGAAGTTTCAGGTGCTGGGAAGCACCCAGCAGTCGGAATTCCTATTGGAGAGTTAGCTGGCTTCATCTAACAGCTTAGAGAGGGAATGCCACCTCTCCAAGAATGTTCACTCCAACAAAGGAGCTTGACACTGTCCCAGGAAACCTTTCAGTGGAAATAAGGCACAATCGAATGGAGAAACAGCTCTTTCACACTCAAAAATTCAAGCTGAAACATGTTTAGCTACAAACACAGTATTATGGCTTGAGAACATTTGCTTTTTTCCTATTGGACCGGCTGGTGTTTTGTCATTGCTGGAGACTGGTTTGTTCACTGATTCAGTAGGACCAGACTTCCAGGTGCTCTGTAGGGCCCCGAGGGCCAGAGATGAGGGAGGCACCTGTGTCCACAAGAGTGCACATGCAGAGACAGTCACCGGTGCTGTGCCAGCCCAGCCTCGTGGGGAAGGGTGGGCTCAGGGACTTCTCAGAGGCGCCTTTGCTTTGGGGCCATGGATCTCCAGCTTTTGCCTATGTTGGGATTTATTTTCTATTCATGAGGTCTAGGGTGAGGCCTGAGAATTTGCATTTCTAAAGCATTCCCAGTGCTGCTGCTGCTGGTCTGGGCTCACCATTCCCTGCTGCCCTAGAGAATGTTGGCCAGGTGATCTAGGCTGATGGCTTCACACTGCTCTCAACTGGGTCTGCAAAGCTGAAAATGAGGAGTAGGCACCAGATGGGAGTAGGCTTAGGAGAGGACACAGGAGAGGGAGCCCCTGCTGTGGCTGGGTGTGGGCTGGCAACCCAGGTCGGATATGGGGCACAGAGGGTGCATCGCAGCCCAGGAAGTCATAGCTGTGGGCAGGGACAACACATGGAAAGCATCCATGCTGCATTAAGGTTGGGCTTTATTTGGAAGGCTGTGGGGACCACTGGAAGGGCTCTATTGCCTGCTGATAGTTCTTCAGACACAAAGGATACTGAGACAAGCTGATGGTATCTCTATTTAGTCACTGCCTGGGCTGGCCCCGCTGCAGTTGGGACCTTGCCCTCACTGCACATGAAGAAGTAGACAGTCTTTTGTCTCTAAGTTTACCTTGGCCTCAGATTGGAATCTGTTTGGCTGGGTTATACCTGAAAATGCAAAGCAAAACAGAGGGTTTTAAGGTAATTAAATCCTCCTCCTAAAATGGCCTTTGGAGCAGTCTTTGGCCTGGGCTATTCGAATAAAGAAGCTGCCATGTTTGCTCCACTCTTCTTATCACCTTTTGCATGTAGAAGCACCCTTGGTTGTCAGGAGGGAACGTGGGATGGACAGGGTCTATCCTCAGTACCTGCAGTAGAGCTAGGATGCAGATGACTCAAGCAAACACACATGTGTGTTCAAGATGCAAAAGTGCTGTGGTTCTATGAACCAAGGTTGCTATGAACCCTTGCCTGTACAAGTACAGGGTACCTCCCACCCCTCAGTCCACAGATGGGTCTTAGACAAGGGCAGGTGGTGGATGCAGGTGGTAGGAGGTTAGATTCCGTATCCTAAAGGGACTGCACCTCCTCCTTCTTTGTTCCTGTCCCACCACGGCCACCACCTTTTACACAGCATCTTACATTGTGGGTGCTTAGTGATCATGGTAATTGAACGTTTGGTTGCCTTTTGAACCCTGGGCCAGGCATGTGCTAGGTGCCAGGCTACAAAGCTGAAGATGAACAACCTCTGTCCTGGGTTCCTGCATGCTGAGGCATTTTATGAGTCTATCCTGGAAGCCTTGGGCTGAGGACTCTCTCTAGGTGGCTCCCCAGTATTCCCAGGCTTAGAGAAAGCCAGAGGGGTGTGTTCTGGTGTATAAGAGATGCCAACAAATACTGCCTGTGCATGGGATTTTATTACCAACCCATGAAGGAGAGTGTCCTCTCCTACTGGTGGACAGGAACCCTGATGTCAGACTAAACCCCAGCTGCCCTGCAGGCATGTTTCTTCTCTCTGCATCTCAGTCTCCCTGAATATAAAACACAGACACTACCAGCACCTCCTCCACAGGCAGTGGTGAGGATTAAAACCCGTAGCCCAGTGCCTGGCACAGAGTTTAATGCTCAGTGAAATCCCTTGTCATCATGGGCAGCAGAGGGTACTGATCTCAGGTGCACCCAGAACTTAGCTGAAGTCTCATCCCCCTGCCAGGTCAGCTTCCCAAGCTGAGGATTCCAAAGTCTGCCTGATTCCTCTGCACTTGACCCCTCTTGGGAAGGAGGTGACACCTGCTGCATCCCTGCCTCTCAGGGCTGTGGTTGGAGAGAGGCAGCGGGCACAGGGAGCACCTTGAGTGTGGTAACAGCAATATTCACAGCTAGCACTTCACTGAGCACTGAACTCTGTGCCAGACACTGGGATACGCGCTCTCATCCTCACCCCTGCCTTTGGAGGAGATACTGGTAGTGTCTGTGTTTTATATGGGGGGAGACTGAGATGCAGAGAGACCAGACACCCCTGCAGGGCAGTTGAGATTTGGCCTGACATTGGCGCTCGTGCCCACCAGCTCTGGGAAGGTTCTGCACATATGTCTACTCTTCCAGGGCAGGTCCCCACGACGGTCGTCCCGGCCAGGCCAGCCCCTACTGGGTCACTCTGTCTCCAGCCTCAGGAGTGGTCCCTGTGGTGAAGGAAGGCTGCTTGGGGATGCGGGTTTCTCCCCGTGGGCCCGGGGAACCCTACTTCTCAGTGTATGGGGAAGACTTTTGTGTTCTCACTTCTTGACTTCTGGGTGCCCTCTGGGGGAACACAGCCCGGAGAAGGGGTACCCAGAGAGGCAAGGCCTAGGCCCAGATGATTTCCCCTCCTAGCTGTGTCGCAGGACTGCATTTGAGCCCTACTGAACAGTAGCAACAGATTTTTTTTTAATGTTTTTAAACTGCAAGTGCTATTAACGAAAAAGAATGCCCACTAATTCTGTCATTCTTTTATTGGGCCTAGTAAAGATCACATATCCACCTAAATCAGATTTGGGTTTCTGCAGCACACAATTCACATTAAAATGGCAGCCAAAGTCCAAGAACTAAAATGAAAAGAGGGAACATTAATTCTTTTTCAGTGCTGTGCGGGTGCGTATGAGCTCAAGAAGCTGCGGCTTCTTTCCAAAACCTGGCTCTGACTCTTGCCTGCTCCTTGACTTTGGGCTGGTCATGGACCTCTCTGGGACCTTGTGTCCTCAACTGTAAGATAAGGCAAACCTGGCTAGTACGGTTACTGCACAAAAATGACACAGGTTTTAAAGCACTGGGCACAGTGACAGGTTCTATGTCAATGTAGTTGGAGCATTTAGAGTTGGGCTGCTGTTGCTCCTCATCTGCACCTGTTAATGTTGCTGAACCTTCAGCACCAAGTGTCCATGATGAGTGTTGATCTGTAGGTGATTGAAGCCTTACTCTATGGCAGTCGGATTCGTTCATTCACTAACTCATTCATTCAACAGTTATTTAAAGAATATCTGCTCTGTGCGAGGCATAATTCTAGGTGCTCTCCTTCTCTGCCTGGTGTAGGCAAGACCATTAGCAATGTGAAGATATAGAATAGAAAGTGATGGAGATGAGGTGTGGGCAGCAAGGCTGAAGCTGGCATCCTGCTCGGGGCACAGAGCCAGTGAGGGGACTTGGTGGGAGGGCTCTGGGAGACCTTTGAGATCACTGTGAATGGGTCAAAATAAGCCTTGGGTTCACTCGGCTGGAAGGAGATGTGGAGGGGTCAGTTTATTAGAAAATAGCTTATGTGGACCCTGGAAATCAGCTTCTTTGCCCTAAAGAAATAAAAAAAGGAGAAATGTTAAATGCAGCACCAAGAGCTTTAGGTAAAATGTAGAAAATGGGGTTGGGGCTGAGGTGCTGTTGACAAGAGGATGCTAAGTGTGAGAATGGGTTACTAATAGGTGTTACGGAATTTCCTCAAAAGCGGAAATTGTCATCTGGTGACAATGGAGTGATTTACTCATTTGACGTCTAATGCCACAATTCCCTGTCTCCTGAGCAATAGTGATATTCTCAATGCCCTATCTAGGAAGGAAGATATTAGGAACTAGTTGTTTGCTAAGCTCAAAGTCTCTGTTGACCTTAAAACAACTTGCCTGAAAGAAAAATGACCTAGTGTATATTTACTATTGAATATAATTTTCCTTAGGAAGTCTGCAAGCCTATTAAAGATTAATAGGGAATCTCATTTTCATGTGTTTCTGTTTAAAGTGAACTTGTGCAAGTGTAGGTTGTTAGCCATTCAGAAATCCATTTGCCCCGGCTTCCCCACCCCCTCCCAGGGCTCTCAGAAACTAGGCTCCTTTAATGAGTGGAAGGTAAATTAATATTCCAAGGAGTGGAACTTGGGGCTTATGTACACAGAGATATTTAGCTCTTGTCTTTTGGGGACTGGAGAAAGTGGGGGGGTTTCACAAATTATTAAAGTCAAGAGAACCTATGCCATTTTAATTTTGCATATTCTGGGAACCTCCAAAGAAGCAAAGTTTGACTGAAGAAAACCAGGTAGCATTAGGGATAATTTCTATAATTTACCTGTGTTTTTTCCTAAGCTCATTAGAGTTCAGTTCCTCTGACTATAAACATCAAGATGCTGTGATACCTACCTCAACACTTCTTTCTGAGGGTACAGACAGCACCTTCTTAAATGAACACAGGCTTGATGCTTCAATTGCCAGACCAGTAGAGGGTCCACAGGTAGTGGCCTGTAGACCTGTTTAGGGAGTATGATTTCACTGGTCTATAAAAAACGGTAACACTTTGCGCTACTTGAGGATATTTGAAGACTCACAGGAGACATCTCTCTTTGGTCTTAATCGTGGGAATAAAGCTGATATTCATCATGACTTTCCTGAACACATGCAGACCTTAAAAAAGTGGATCAATGTCCTTAGGACAAAGCATTTCATATGCCATGTTATTTGATGAATTCTAAGGGAATTCATCCAGCATTGTCATCTCTCCCTAGGATTTCATAAGGTCCCAGGGTCAGTGTGGACCCCCTGGGCTGGTCCAGAGAAGAAGAGAAGACACCAGCTGTGATGAGGTACTGTTCATCTAGGAATCAGGAATAGATGTCAACAGGTGCTAAGGTGCCAGGTACATTTAACCCTACCAGGAACATTTTGAGGGACTTATTATCATTCAGCCTGAGTATATTAGGTGTGTTAGGCCATTCTTGCATTGCTATAAAGAGATAACCTGAGGCTGGGTAATTTATAAAGAAAAGGGGTTTAATTGGCTCATGGTTCTACAGGCTGTGCAGGAAGCATGGTGCTGGCATTTGCTCAGCTTCTGCAGAGGCCTCAGGAACCTTATAATCATGGCAGTAGGCAAAGCGAGTGCCAGCGTCTCACATGGCAAGAGCCAGAGCAAGAGAGGGAGAGTGGAGGAAGAGGTGCCACACACTTTTAAATAACTGACCTCCCAAGAACACTATCACAAGGACAGCACCAAGCCATGAGGGATCTGTCCCTGTGTCCCAGACACCTCCCACGAGGCCCCACCTCCAACACTGGGAGTTCCATCTCAACATGAGATTTGGAGGGGATGTCCAAACTATATCAAGTGGTGAAAGATGGAAGACAGGAAAGAGATTAATTCCTTTGAGAGTCCGAAAGTATTCCTCATGCGGACATGTCACATGATCAGAGCAGAAGCAAGAGAAAGTGGAGCGAGGTGCCACACACTTGTAAAGGATCAGATCTCACACAAGAACCTACTCGCTACCCAAGAGGATGGTGCTAAACCATTCATGAGAAGTCTGCCCCCAGGATCCAATCACCTCCCACCAGGCCCCACCTCCAACACTGGGGATCACGTTTCAGCATGAGATTTGGGTGGGGACACACATCCAAACTATATCACTAGGCTTCAGAGAAGCTAAGATACTTGCCCAGAATGTCATGGCTAGTAAGCTATTGAGCTGAAATTTAAGTCCTAGTACATCTTCAAGTTCTGAATGAAAACCCCCTACTGTTTACTGCTTTTTAGTAGTCTTTTAGTTTTCTATTGGTGCTGTTAACAAATTACCACAAACTTCAAACAACACACATTTATTCTCTTACTGATCTCTAGGGTCAGAAGTCTGACTCGGGTCTCACTGGGCTGAAATCAAGGTGTCAGCAGGGCTGAGTTCTTTCTGGAGGCTGCAGGGGAGAATCCATTTCTTTGCCTTTCCCCACGCAGGCTCGTGGCCCCTTCCTCCATTTTCAGCACCAGCAAGGGCCAGTGGAGTCTCACATGACATCACGATGACACCCTCACCTGCCTCCCTCTTCTACTTTTAAAGACTCTTGTGATTCTACTGGTCCTCCTGGGAAAATCCAGGATACTCTCCCTACCTCAAGATCCATGACCATAATTATATCTGCAAAGTCCATTTTGCCATGAACAGTAGTGGTCTCAGGTTTCAGGAATTCAGGTCCAGATGCCTTTGAGAGCCTACCCAAAGGTAGGCATTCTGCCTGCCACAAGCAGTTTTTCTTCTGAGCATCTATCTTGTTTTTAATTTGGGGGATATCATGAGCTAGTTGTGGAACTAGTTATGAATATCTTAACCCCCTTCCCAGTGGTTGCTGGAAATCTCCGAACCAAATATGTAGTTTTCATCCAGCCAGGGACATGTGTACATTTTGTACTAGCTGAACCACTGCCTCTATCTTTTCTTTCTGTGGCCCCCAATTCTCTCACTCATTTTTATATTTATTCTGCCACATCACAGTTACGTCTGAATGCACTTCAAAATTCCTTCTGAAGATAGGGTGTGTGTAAATAATTAAATGAAGCCATGGTTGGTGACCTTTGCTGCCCAGGGTTCCTGAGCAGTTGACATGGAGCCTCTTAGAGTTCCAGAATAAATACCAGGCAACTTCAGGCATTTACTTCCGAAGGTGGAGGTGCTGCCGAATTCTGCATGAAGCAAGCTCACACTGTGTTGGTCTAGAGTTTTAAGGTGTGATTCTGCTAGTGAAAGATTCATTGAACATCTAGATTTCCATTTTTTCTTGTGGCCAAAAGCCACAAAACTGATTTCTAAAGTTTGCCTGCAGAAATATAAAAGACGTATTGGATAAGGTTTACTCTCAAAGAGTTTTAACGTATTTGTCACCTGCAGTTATCCCACTGAATATCTGAGAGCTTTATGATCCTTTCATCATCCAGAAAACTTTCCATTTCTTTTCTTCTTCAATTTCTTCCCTTAAAAATAAGTACTACCAAAGCTAAATCTAGGTTTTCTGCATGAATGGACGTAACATAGTATGGGTAATATAAAACAATTTTATTTGACTTCGTGGTGCAGCACAGGGTTGTTTGAGATCTTTCTGTGCTCCCATTACTACTTAGAGTTTTCTTGTACCATGACCATCAGTTTGCACATTGGGAGAAATAGGTGGAGGGCATTGGGTTCCTGGCCAAAGGGCAGTTCAGGGACATCTAATCTGAGGCTGCTGAAAGCCCCTTCCAAGTCGGAATGGATTTTCTTGCCAACTACCATGACTTGCTTTTCAAATTTGCCAAGTAGAGAGTACCTGTCAAGCCCTGTCAACTGTGCTCTGTCGATGTTGACTGATGGCTGTCAATGTTCATGCAAGGTGGCTTTGGGAGGGATGCCAAAATTGATCAGATGCCAACCTAGACTTCCCTCAGGGGGCTACTGTAGTTTGATGCAATCAGAAAGGCTAAGGAAGCATTACCTCTGTGCCCTGCAGCCTGCTTTTGCTGAACCCTCAACCTGCAGAGATACCCAAGGCAGGATGCAGGGACTGAAATAATGGGGGATTCCATCTGCATCGCCGGAACGCCATTCTCAGCCCATGAAGCTTTGCCAGAGCCCCTGTGAGTCAGGCTCAGAGTGCAGTGACAGCAGCCTCCATAGCCTATGTGCTGGGCAAACCACAAGGAGAACCCTCGCAGCCAAGAGCTGCCAAGGAGCCAGAGGAGCA
Source organism: Pongo abelii (assembly GCF_028885655.2). Taxonomy (NCBI): domain Eukaryota; kingdom Metazoa; phylum Chordata; class Mammalia; order Primates; family Hominidae; genus Pongo; species Pongo abelii. The sequence continues at coordinate 123,142,983 of NC_071993.2, read as the reverse complement.
ACAGTGATCGGGGAAGCCCCATGTATCAGGATGAGGCTGAGCAGAGATTTGAGGGGAGCAGGAAATGATCTGTACTTGGCCACAGGGGCCTTTCTGTCCCAGGAAACAAAGGCATTAGGAAAGGCTTGAAGGCTGCTTGGACCTTATGGTATTGTTTCTCACCAACATGTGGCTGCTATCTTGCTAAACTGCCATATGCACGTCAGTTGGCGAGGCTTTAATAATCCCACTACTAGTGGGAACCTGTGTTAAGGTGCTGATGAACGCAAGATGCACAGAGCTTTGCGCATCTGCACCTGGGGCATGTGGACCTCCCCAGACCCTTTGCGTCTCCACACTCAGTCCTAGGCGGGGAGAGAATCGCAGCTCAGCTCCTCAGCTCCCCAGCTCCGCAGCCTACTCCTAGGCAAATACTAGGCCTTTGCTCCGGGAAGCCAGATGCACAGCACAGACAGCAATAGCAACACAAAATAACACCCCCTGCAAAATGTATTTAATGCAGGCCCTGGTTTCCTGAAGGATGCTTTCCAGATGTGTGTTACAGCAGACTGCGGGAGAATAGGGGCTAAGGTAATTTTCTAAAAACAGAAAGAGGAAAAATCTGTTTTGTGTCACTATACCAGACAATTACCTTTCCAATGTTTTAGCCTTTTCATTCCTGGTCTAATATTAGCAGCATGTTTTTCTAATTGTTTTTATTCTGCAAATGGTATTAGCAGTTTTAACAAACTTACTGATATTTAGTCCTTTTAAAAATATATCCTTTTGCTCTAAGTCCCTGGGAAAAAGTAGCTTTTCTTAAAGTGCCTTTATTTTATGAGTTCATGTAATGGAGAGGCTTTAAGTAACACCACAGATTCCTCGCTTCAGACTTCTCAAATTTGTTTTGGTCAAAGTTGATGCCTTTAGTTACATAAATGTAGCCTGTTGAAAGTATGTAATATAAGGGCCAGCAAAAGATAGACTAAGACACAGTGTATGTTTCTCTTTATTGAGCTTTTTGTGTGTTTTTGCAGCAAAGGCTGAACGTTAGAATGAACCAGGAATTGGGGAGAACATATGAAGGGATAGAAGTAAAAATTTTGGGGGCAACTGGTGTATTCTGGGTTCTGGGTGAGGAGCTTTATATAATTGTCATTTAAGTCTCACAGCAGACATTTAAAGTGACTGTACATAGTAGCTGATATGGCACCATAGCACTGGTGCCATTTTCCAGGTAAGGAAACTGAGACTTGGAGAAGTTGAATAATTTGCTAAGATGTGAGAAGCTGCGTGAAAAGTGGAGCTGGGATTAGACACAAGATTGTGTCATTCCCAAGCCTGTGCATCTTCTTATCTATCATACTTTCTTTCCTCAAACTGACCCACTGAGAAAGCTTTCAGAAACTAAATGGTTTGAAGTGAAAGCCAAGACTTTGAAGCCCTAATGTCCACGCTGGGTTTAGAGAAAAATGCCAGTGACTTATACAAGTAGATTGATAAGGGGATCCTGTCCCAAAGTTCTGGGTTTCTCCTGAGTGGTCGATATGGTCTGGCTGTGTCCCCACCCAAATCTGATCTTGAATTGTAGCTTCCATAATTCCCATGTGTTGTGGGAAGGACCCAGTGGGAAATAATTGAATCATGGGGGCAGTTTCCCCCATACTCTTCTCATGATAGTGAATAAGTCTCACGAGATCTGATGGTTTTATAAGGGGAAACCCCCTTTGCTTGGTTCTCGTTCTTCTCTTTCCTGCCACCATGTAAGATGTGGCTTTCACCTTCTGCCATGATTGTGAGACCTCCGCAGCCATGTGGAACTGTGAATGCATTAAACCTCTTTTTCTTCATAAATTATCCAGTCTCAGGTATGTCTTTTTCAGCAGCATAAAAACGGACTAATACAGTGGTCAAGCCCTGCAGTGCTGTGCAGTCCCTGGTGGGGTACAACAGACTCCTTTATAAAGTGGGGCCTAATTCACTGATAGACTCACTACCCTCTTGTCCCATCTGCATCCTCTGGCGCCTGCTGTGCTCTTGCAATACATTCAAAGTACCTGTCACGTCTCTAAGGCCAGTGGAACGTTAGGAAGAACAATGTAGTCAATGGTGGCAGGGGAAAGCAGGTATACACTTGATGACTCGAATAAAATCCCAGAGAAATTAAAGTCAGCCCCCACACTTCTACCCTCCAGAGCCATTATGGGCGGTTGGCAGTTCCTGTTCCTGCGAATGCCGTCTGTGGCCACCTGCCCTGTGACTCTGAGCAAGGCTTAATCTCTTGGGCCCTCAGCTGTCTTGTATGTGAGACAAGGGATCCACTAGAAAAATCTTGTTCTCAAGACTTGAAGAAAACCAAGTCCCTTGACACTGAAATCATAACTGTAGGATGGAATATGGGTAAGAATAATAATGCTATGAAAACGAGTGGGTTTTCCACCCCTCTACGTTGCTTTGAGCATCCCATACACTGTATTTCTGAGGTGGAAGGGAAATCTAGGAGCTTAAACATGAAGCAACACACTCAGGAACTTTGGTTCATGAGTCGGAGCCTGGATCCCATTCAACATCTTACAATTCTCAGCCCAAGGCTCAATTCCACCAACCACATAGCTTATGTCCAAGTATGGGATTTGTTCTGGAAGAATATTTAAAGGATTATGGTCATCCAGGATGAGTTAAATTGGGCATTACTGGTTTGTTTTTACCTGTTTTCCATCATACTACTTTCCTAAAACTGTTGCAGAGAAAGTAGGTAAATAATTTTCTCCCCACTGTCAGAAGACCATCTGGTGTTTGAGACAATTCTCCTAGATATTATTATTATTATAATTTTTCTATTTCCAATTAGCAGCATACTTCCTTTAATATGATGCTTTCTGCATAAACCATGGTTTCTGCAGATTTCCTAAGGCCATCTTGGTATTTTGTCTGCCTTTTCCTCTTCTTTAAGGGTGGGAGATTTTCTCTTACTGAGAGCGATACATTTCTACATTAGTACCTATTCATTTCCTTTTCCTTTTCTCGGAGAAAAACAATCAGAGCTCATCATTGCTGTCGTCATGGAGATTTCATGTCTCCAGAAGAAATCCAGTTGAGGAGTTTCTTTGTTAATGCCATACTGGACATTCAAGCTTTCTTGTTTGTATCCCAGCAGCCCAGGGCAGGGAAGCCATTGACATTGATTACAGTGTGATTCATAACCCAGGGTGGGCAAGGGGAAGTGTGTGCAAAAGGAGCTGTCCTGGGGCACTGGAGCTGTGCATACAGTAGGTGCTCAGGCAGCAGTTGGTGACTGAACAGAAGCAGCAGCCAGAGCTCTAACATGTCAGCATCTTGGCTGTCCACAGCATCATGAACTCAACACAGCCACCGCCAGCCTCATTATCTTCCTGGTAAAGCTGTCCTCCCCCATCTTTCCCACAAGGGCCCCACTGTCTGCTGAGCTGTCCTCGTCTCAATTCTGTTCTCACCCCTCCAGTCCAAAGTTTTGACTTTCATTCTATTGATATCCACATTTCCGGGCACCCTCCTTTCTTTCTCCTCTTCCGGCCCTCGGTTCTTTGCTCTGGTTCATGGCCGCGGTCTCCTAGGGAACCATCCCTTCCCCTCCTGGCAAGTTTCTTGCTCTTCCCATTGCTGCTGGAACAGTGAGGGCACAGAGTAGGTCTGAAGCATATCTTTGCCGAACAATGGTGAGATCGAAGAGTCTTCCTAATATGCAAATCTGATCATGTTACTTCTCGGTTTAAAATCCTTCAGTGGCTTCCACTGCTTTCAAGATAAAAACCTAAACCCTTGGATCATTCAAAGGCTTTCAAGACCTCATCAGCATATTTTCCCATCACTACCCATTTGGATCTTGTGGCCTGGGCATCCTGAGTGCGTGACCAGTGATGTTCTGGACGATGCACCTGTTAAGTGCAGCGGTTGAGAATGATCTCCGGCTCTGGCATCAGATTGAACGTGGCCATGTTCTAGCTCCATCACAGAGCTCTGCAACCTATAGGGAGTTGCTTAAAGGCTCCGTGCCTCAGTTTCCTCATCTGTAAAAATGGGATTGATTGGAAGTATCACCTAATAAGGTTGTTGTGAGGATCCAATGTATGAATACATGTTAAGTCATTAAATGAGTACCTGGCATGTACAAATACTTCGTAGTTGTTATGCAGGTCTTACTGTGAGTGTGATTACTTTATACTTTGCTGCTTCCTTCTGTCTGGAATACCCTGCTCTACCTTTACCTAACCAATTCTACCCATCCTTTAAGTCTCAGTCCCAATATCACAGCCTCTTGGAAACCAGCTTCTGCAGCTGTGTAATAGTAAAACCTTAAGTGGTAGAGTCAGAATGTCTGACTTTAAATCCTCATTCTGCTACTGACTCTTTTATCCTAGTCTAACCTCACTAAGCCTTGGTTTCCTTGTCTACAGAATTAGGATAATAAAATAACAATAACAATTATTTTGCTGTCATACAAAGTAAAAGTTTGTAAAGATATACCTAACATGTACTGAATACTTCATTCATGCTAGGTATTGTTTTTGTTAGCAGCCATTCATTCTTACCTTTTATCAAGAACAAATCACTGTATTATAATAACCTTTTTACTTGTTTTTCTTGGCACCTAGATTGCGGGTTATATAAGTTCAAGGACAGGGTCTTTTTCATCATTATATCATGGCACTTGACACATCAGTCAGTGGGATGGACAGGAATCCAGCTGTTGTGTCAATACATGTGACCATTTGCATGCATAATTTAGGAGATGTTAGAGGATGGTGATGGTAGGAGAAGGAGATGTAGGGAAGGAAGGATGTTTTAGTGGGATGGGGGAGTGGAGCTGTTTTCTTTCTTTGGAAAGTACTGAAGACTGGAGGTTAATTGCTATTGCCCCATTTCATTTGGCACAAGGGTGACTGGGGATGGGAGAGGAAGCCTGTCCCAGAAGGGCTGGGACTCAACTGGAGACATGATGCATGCTTTATCAGTGGGATTTACTAAGATCATACTGGTTCTTAAATAGAGTCATGCCAGTAAATATTTAACAACCAGTGCTCCAAGAACAACACAAAGCCCTGATTTATAGTGTTTGCTGGTTACCGTGGTGTAAATCCCCCCACCATGGCCACTTTCAAACTACCACTGCAATGTTATTAACCAACCTGCAAAATTCCCGAAATTGTACCAATTTACCAGTGATGAGCTGGCCCCAGCATAGCGCTGTATAAACTTCTTACTTCAGTGTTTCCATCCGTAACATGTGAATCCTATAATGTGAGCATCCTGTCTCCAAGTACAGCTGCCAGGGGGAGGTGGTCAAATGTGATAAAACGTGGAAATGTTAGTGTTTTAACAGTGCCGCGTGCGCTCACCCTTACGTCGAAACTCTCTTCCCATCCACTGGCTGTGTGTCATAGGGCCAGGATATGTGCCGATGATCTCTCAAAAAGCAGCCTGTCCAGCGTTCTGCTCAGAGCAGTATATTTTGTTTTATCCTCCCAATTGGGGCTATGCTTTCTACAGCAGACTGACTCAATTAGCCTTTCATTCCAGAGTCCAATTGTGAGTCAATTCCGAGGTTGTTAAGCAAAATGAGTCTGGTGGCATTAGTCTCTCACTGAAGGACAGTAATCCCCCTCACAGTGTTGTTCAGTTAATAGTCTGCTGGAGAGACTGTGAGAAACAGGAGATGTGGAGAGGGAGCGACCTTTTGTCTGTCTCTGGGGGACAGGCTGGGAGCGTGGGGCTGCCAGGTCAGAGAGCTGTTCAGCAGCCAGGTTGTGTGCAAGACCGGAGCCCCAGCTGCCTGAACTTGCAATTGGCCTTTGCAAAGTTAGAAACCCAGTGTCACCAGATCATTAACTTTCATGACCAGGAAAATTCTTTTGAAATTAACACTCAATCCAAGCTGGATGCCATTGGAGCCAGTTGAGTAAGCCCGAGCCATCTTTAGGGATTTCCTCTGAAAAATAAATCCTTTAGCCAGGCTACAGAAAATAGGCAGGTTTTATGTCTTTCAGTGTGTTCAATTAAAAGTCAGGAAACACCAGCGACGCACGGACCGTGGTTGCCACTCAGGTGCGTACACATGCGCACACCCCCGCCACATTCGGAGGATTTTGCCAAAGCACTTAGCTTCGGCACATGGCCCTGTTTGGGGAGACTTATACAGGAGCTCTCTGAGGAGTGTCAGGTGCTGTGCAAAGGAAATAAAGCAGATCTCCAGCATCTGCACCAGGCATTCACTGCAATGGAGTCAGGCCCCCAGAACATAGCACACAAGATGGGATCAGATAGAGAAGCCTGGGCAAGCCTTGTTTACAAGGGTTCAAGGAGAGAACCCCACACGAACATGCCTTTGCAGTGTACCGCAGACTTGGATAATTCCATCAGGTCTTTGAATGCCCTTTCTAGTTAAAATTGCAGGAAAGGGATGCATAACGCGCTTCCTTAGAAACCTTTGTGATTTCCACACATCCTACCCGTCTTGGTTCCACCAAACCAAGCTCGTTTATATCATAAAGTGTGCCAAGAAAATACAGTCTCTTAGGTGGAAAGAAGTAAAACAGCTCTGGGTATGTCGACAGCCAATTCTGGGGTGAGCTAATTTAGACAGAAGAAAACTGAGACAGCCTCCCATTGTCTCCCATAATTGCCAGATAATTTAAATTCTTGTGAGGTCCATTGTGTTCTTCCATAGAAACAGCAGTTGTCTGCCGAGATGACCTCAGAGGTGGCCCAGCTCTCATTCAGGATTTCTCCAACAATATCCTCTTCAGATGGAAAAACAGCCAGTCGGCCACAAAGAGCCCTCTTCTCCGCAGACCAGCGTGTCTGTGGCTTCTGACCCCTTCTGGGCTGCTGCATCTTCACTGCCACCCAGGGCTTCTGGGTGGACTGCGCCGGCCCCTGGAGAGATTCCAACATGCAGGCAGCTGTCGCATCTTGCAGCAGCCTCTCCAGGCACAGCCTTGACCACAGGCCCACCCGCCTAGAGCAAGCCTCTCTGTCCCTCTTGCCTTCCCCTTCTGTTCCCCAAAGGCAGGCTCCTCCTCAGTGCCACTTGGCTGGAATAAATCACTACCCCTGGGCTGGCGGATGAGAGGTGACTTACAAGACAGAAACACACATTCTTAAAGCCAGTAGGAATTACAGGAGCAGATGGGCTGTAGGATCCTATTTTGATGCCAGGGACACGTTTCTGTATAAAGTAAATATTTTCCCAGTGTGGATCTCCGGTGAGTGTGTGGAGAAGCATATTTCCTAAAGATGCAAATAAGTCTAGTCAGAAATAAATATTGAATGGAAACTTCAAAGCCTCTAAATTCTTCCAGTTATAGGCCCTAAAGTCCTCTCTCTGAATAAACAGAGACACACAGGTGGGCGAGGGCTGGGGAAAGGGACATGAGGGGGTTGAATGAGAAAGGATGCCAACAGTTTCTTAGCTCACGTTTTCTACGTATTTTGTGTGTATGTGTGTATGTGCATGTGCAGAAAAAGGCATATCAACAAAGGAATAAAGAAAACATGTCTGTCCGGAGGCTTAGGATGTTTTAAAGCACTTTTTCCACCCCCCACCCCTTTTTTCCTATTGTAGATCTCGCCTTGCGGATTTTTTTACCAACTGCCAGCCAGAGTCAAGGTCTGTCAGCAGCTGTCTAAAGGAAAACTACGCTGACTGCCTCCTCGCCTACTCGGGGCTTATTGGTAAGATCCGGGAGAAGCAGGATGGGAGAAGAGTGTGGTTTGCAAATACCTGCGTTCTTTCCATTGCACCTTGCTGATGTCTGCAGAAGTGAAAATCTCACAGTAACCTCTGGGCTGGGGTTTGGATGTTAAATCCTTGAGGGCAGAGGCAGGAAGCGGGGATTATTAAGGAGTGGGGAGGCTGCAAGTGTGCAGACAGGCAAGGCGTCTCAGTTGGGAAGCTGACCACGCAGGACAAAAGCAGAGAGAAAAAATGTTTGGTTATGGAAGAAGAAAGCAAGTCAAGCAAAGTTAATTGAATTAGGGAACTTTGGAGAAAGGGAAGTCATTCAGGCTGGGGAAATCAAAAAGGCTGCTTCCCAGAAATGGCCCTTTGGAAATAAAAACCCTAAATACAGGGGCCCTGCTTGCTGTTAATGTTCTTGGTAATTCAACTCCCAGTGTGCAGTGGGTGATTTAGGCTAAATTTTTTTTCCTGAAAACAGACATAGCAGAAACCGTATTTTCTGTCTTTCAAGACCCAAGGCTTTAGAAGAACCATGTTCTCAGCATTCTGAGCAGTGTGATTACACATGACTTCTGTGAGAGTCAGAAGGGAAGCAAACTTGGACCCCTGGATACCAGGGGCTGTCAGGGGGAAAGGCAGGTGTCCCAGGTACCAGGGACAGCAGCAGCCTTGGTGGCAGGGCTCATCTCAACTGGCATTTGAGAAGAAACACGCAGTGAATGCTGTGGAAGGGTGAGGAAAATTACAGTTGTCAGAAGCACAATGGCTCAGCCAGGGTGTGTGTTCCTGCCGGCTGTCTGTGTCACGGTCACACACGTCACCACGAGGAAGAACCTCCCCCAGAATGACAGCACAGACTACACTCTTTGTTACCAGAGCATCTTCAGCAGGCGGCTTTGGGAAAATCAATAACGGTACTTAACGCAGGGATGGACAGGTTCCTGGTACATTCTTTACTCCCAACTTTTTGGAAGGATACCTGCCCTGCTGTGGGTAATAGCTTTCCCTGGATCCCCAAGTATTTTCTATTTTTATTGACTGGGCCAATGAGTGTACCTTCCTTAAGCCAATACTCCAAACTTGCATTCACTCTCTCCTTTTCCCGAGTAAGTTAATCTCTACTAGGGATTACGTATCAACTATGGAATTGCAGAAATAACAAAAGTAGTCAAGGCATTCTCATTGTAAAAAGTGTTTTAAAAATACAGAGAAGCCCACAGAAGAAAATGTTGAGTGTCTCCAACTCAACTCTAGCTGCATCTGCTAACAGTGTCTACATCTTATGGATGTGAGATGTAATAGGTGGTCAGTAATCCACAGAATGTATTTGGTTCATAAACAGAAAAGCAGTTTTTTCCCAAGCTCCTCTAAGTCAATGGATGTAGTCCCTGTTAACACTTCAGTCAGTGCCCTTCCCAGGTGTACCTGCTCAACCTCTTTAGGAGGGGCCAAGGCCAGGTATTGCCAGCATTTCCGTGAAGTGATTCCTAGGCTTGGCAAACCCTTAAACCCTTACGCACCTAAGGATGATGAATGGAGGGCCCAATGGCAGAGGCAGTGCATTGCGTAGACCAAAATGTCTCTCCCTGTTGGGTCTGGATCTCCTCTCCAACTTCTTTCTGGACAAGGCTTATTCCTACTTCTTCCATATATGCCAGGGGCCCACCGTGGCACCAGGCATATCCAATGGCCTTAACCTCCTCCCCTAGTGTTTAGGGTGCCTGTTCCTTTCTCAACCAAAGTTAGGAGTTCCCTCTATGCAGTAGGTTAAAATGTTCATCCCAAGGAATAATGCAATATTATTTAGTTCAAGTCAGTAAAGAATATAGGGCAAAGACAGTATGCCCTTGACTCAGAGAAGTTTAGAACAAAATTATTTTTCTGTTTGTGATCCAAATACACCCTACGGACTACTGACCACCTATTACTTCTTACATCTAGAAAATATATAAAAAGAAAAGCCTTCTTGTCATCAGCGGGCATTGCCCGGTGTCAGCCACCCAGGAGAAGACATTTGGTTTGGATTAAGTATAAATGCTTTGTGTGTTTGTGCCAGTTTAGAACTCATCAGAAATATCACGACAAGATGTAGGCAGGAAGGACCACCCAGCATTTCTTTGAGCACCATTGAGGGTCCACAGGCAATATTCTAGGAGCCGTTGGCCTAGAGAATTTCCATTGTTTGTTTCCAGTTCTTTCACAACGTGGAAGACTTTATTTAGATCAGTTGAGAAGACCCCATATATATGTATATACATTCAGGGTGCAGGCTAACCACTACGAAGCTTCTAGCTTCCCTATGTCACTCTAAAGAAACCATTTGCTTCTGGGGGAAGTGGATTCAAAGTCCTAAACAAAATTGTTCAAGATACATAAACTCAGCTCTATCTATTTATGAAGATTAATGACGTTTTCAAGAAAATGCAAGGGATTTGGCAACTCATGCGTTCTCTAAGTTAATTCTTTCCTACTCCACGACATCCATACCATTTGTGCAGGAAGGAATACCCTAAGTGCAGCTCAAGGAGTTCTGTTATAATTTTTAAAGTAAATGTATAAATTATTTTATGTGCTCAAGATAAATTGCTGAGAAAATGTACTGCTTAACATAATTTCCCACTCAGCAAACACAATGTTTGTAATTATCCACGGTGCATCCGCCATCAGAGGAATATTGGTTTCTTTTTAGGCTATGGAAAAGTATCATTGTACAACAATAAAATGCCTTGTTTTTATTCTTTTAGGCACAGTCATGACCCCCAACTACATAGACTCCAGTAGCCTCAGTGTGGCCCCATGGTGTGACTGCAGCAACAGTGGGAACGACCTAGAAGAGTGCTTGAAATTTTTGAATTTCTTCAAGGACAATACGTGTCTTAGTGAGTTTGTAAAAAATAAGAAACAAACGAGCAAACGCATTTTCTTCTCTGAGCTCCAGCTGTACCTCGTGCCTGTACCTCTTGTTTCCTGTGCCTGCTTCCTCTCTCTGTCTGTCTCTCTCCCTTTCTGCTTAGTCACTGATGGTAAATCCAGCTCCTTTTGTGGGCCACCCCGTGTAATGCAGCAGGGAACCCAGCAAGTGATGAACTGGGTGCTGCTAAGACTGTGAATCCAAAGGCCTGAGAGAGCAAGAGATTCAAATAACTGAGGGTACATTATGTGGGAAAGAACGCTTCTACCCGCAGATCAAATTTTGATCTTGGCAGCCTGCGGAGAGTCTGTTCCAAAGGTTCTTGAAACCTGGGCAGAATATACAATGTGAGAAGCTCAGACAAATTAGATGGGGATAGGCCTCCAAGGACTCTCTGAGAAAAATTAGAATGTTAACATCAATAGCCCCTTGGATGCTCAGGGCTGGCTCAGAGGAGAAGCAACAATTCTTGAGTGGGATAAACTGGCGATGCAGGCAGGAGGCTCGGGATGCCCGTTATCTCTGGAGGCAAGATAAGCACTGGGGAGGAGGGAGGGGGCTCCTGCTTGAAAGCAGAATCAGTTCTTATTGTAGTGTCCTTTAGGCAGTTTGGGAACATGTTTCCCAAAGGGACAGGGATAGAGAGAAATGGACGGATGTGAACAATGGGCATTCATCAAACTCCAAAAGCACAGTGCCAGGACTCACATATATCCACCCAGATGTGCACACACCCTAGATGACGATCCAGCTGAGATACTTGAAAATTTCACCCCACTCTGTGGCAGCCGCCATTTATTGGGTATCTTCTGTGTGTTCAAACTCATGCTATAGTGAGTGTAAAATAGACATTCTCATTTACTGTAATCTACACAAGAGTCCTCATAGACATAGGTGGTTTTATCCTGCCATACAGCTGAGTAAAGCCTGGTAATTCACATAAGCCTCACATGCCAGTTAGAATCCAAAGTGCGAATCCTTTTGCGGCCCCCTGTGTCCTAAGAGCTTTGTTCACCCCGATGTTGAAGAGCCTGTTGGATGAGAACATAGGCCTGAACTTCAGGAACCAGGTCAGTCCGACTTCCTGTTGGGAGGGGTGGACTAAGTTTCTAGGAATCAAGGCTCAGCCACCCACCCCTCTGAGAGCCCTGTCTTCAAGTGACAATTTCTCCATGATGCTTGGTTGGTAGCTAATAGTTTACTATGCACACACACACACGCACACACACACAAAAGCTTTTGAGTGTTACTCTAAAACTTCCTCATCATTTACTTTGTTGATAGGAAAAATCGAAGTCATTTGCTTACTAGACACGTCAAATAATGTGGCTGTAGTCAATTGCTTTGGGCCTCTTAAAAATAAAACAAGCTTTTGGATTCTTAAGTGAAATTCACACCCACAAAAGTAGTGTCAAGTAAGGAGACCTTCACTACGACATTGGGGCATACCAAGGAATCACAACTTGGATCTCTTATTTGGTCTTGACTGAAAATGTGTGTGTGTATGTGTATGTATGTATGTATATTTCCTCTTTTTCACATCCTTCTGGCAGAATGCAAGTTTTAACGAAGATAAAGCAATGACGATGGAGGTCAGTGCAAGAAAAGATTTTGCTCATGCTGGCTGGAAAACTTCTCCCTCACAGGGAAATTAAAGTTGTTCCTGCTTTATAACCTTTTTGGTGAAGGAGAGAATAGTCTGGTGTCTCATTGTTAATGACTTTTCAATAAAAATAAATGCATTTTGTCTGCATCAGGGGCCAAAGCCAGCCAGAATTTTTCACAGTCATTCCATTTCCACTGTGACTAGATGGGGCACAGAGCCCCAAAGACACAGAGCCATCAGTTCAATCTCTTGCAACTAGAAGGAATTGCAATTTGTAGATTCCAGCCCAAATGTAGAAACTTAATTCCGCTCCTTTCAGATTAAGCCAAACCTCTCCCAGATTCTCCTTTCATGAACACAACTCTAGCCAATTGTTCATTTCTAGTTTGGGGGAGGAAACAGTTGTTTTTAAGCCATGTGCATGACAGATGCATGGGGAAGAGACAAATGGGATGGAGGTGAGGTTAGATATCAGTGGCTTTCACTCAGGTCTTTATTCAGATGGCACCTTCACCAGGAAGCCTTCCTGGATCCGTTTATCTAAGTACCAACTCCCTCTCCCCACTTAATGCCTCTGGCGCTCCCTTGCTTCATTTTCTCCAAACATTTCTCACTGCCTAATGTATTATATATTTCACTTATGTGCCTGCAAAACCAGAATGTGACCTCCATGAGGGCATGGACTTTTATCTTTTGTTGCTGTTGTTGTTCACTACTGTGTGCCCCATGCATAGTTCAGTGCCTGGCACTTTTAGTAGATATTCTATTAACATTTGAATGAATGAATGAACGAGCAAGTGAACAACTGAACCGCTGATGTGGCAAGGCAAACACACTGGGAAAAGCACAGGTAGTTGCAAGAAACTGTGAGTCTCTTGAATCTACGTGTTTTAAGCAAAAGCAAGGGTAGCAGTGGTGGTTCTTCTGGGCATTTAAGGGAACTGGTCCCTGTGTGCCTCTTTCTCTGCCTCACACTCACCAGTTAAGCCATGGAACATAGCTGGGAGCATAAAAAGCATTTATATTAATTTGAAGCTGTTTCTTACAGCCCCCAAAAATGTAAAGGTGCAGAAAACAAGCTTCCAATTTACTGAACTTAAAGGATAACAATTTTAGAACAAAATGTCACTTCTAAGAGGAAGATTAGGCTTAAATTATTCTGTCTTGTATATAGAAAAATGCCAACTAAGAGTCATATATTGTCAATTTGCACATTCAGGTCCCAAATGGAGGAGTTTGTTTTTTTATACAATGAATATGAAATTTAAAAAAAATCCTAAATCCAGGCCAAATCCCCGAAGACCTGATTAGAAACTGTTTTTTATTCATTTTGGGGAGGGGAACAACACACAACCAATTTACTCTTGCCATAAAAACAATCTAATCCTATGAAATTATAATAAGCTTTTGAAGTTTTACATTTTAAACTTTTCATTTAAGCAGGGCTGCTCCTACCTAATTATGCAGATTTTGTTTGGAAGACTGGAGCAGAAAGAGAAAAAATAATCTTACTTAAATTTTCACTAGATACTGATGAGATTTGGGGTAGATTTTTTTTAAAGAAACTGGTTCCATTTTGCCTGCCATATTAATGTGAATGCCATTGAATTGCCTCAGTCTCATGATTAGGATTTTTTTTTAAAGCACTAATTAGTTTCCTTTTAATATAGAATATTGACAGAGCACAAGAATTTTCTTGGAAAATGGGACAGTTATGATCCCAAGTAACAGTACTGAGGCCGGGTTTCAAAGGGCTTGACTGATGGATATTTCAGGGCAAGGATCTTGCTCAGCACCTGGCACATAAACAGGAACACAATAAATATTTGTTGCATTCTGAGCATAGCTAAGTGTCCAGTTCAGGGTTTAATGACTGAATTGATTTTTCAGCACCTGACCCCAAAGACTGGCTCTCAGCATGTATAGGGCAAATGGATGGATGTGTTTTGTTCAGAGAAGTCCAGTGCTGTAATCAGAATTTCTAGTGTGCCTCTCTGGCTGTGTATATCCTGTCTGTTACATTTGCTGCTTGACTTTGAAATTGGATTTCCTCCTGTTTTACTGCAGAAAATGCAATTCAAGCCTTTGGCAATGGCTCCGATGTGACTGTGTGGCAGCCAGCCGTCCCAGTACAGACCACCACTGCCACTACCACCACTGCCCTCCGGGTTAAGAACAAGCCCCTGGGGCCAGCAGCATCTGAGAATGAAATTCCCACTCATGTTTTGCCACCGTGTGCAAATTTACAGGTGAGAACTGCGTCCAGATTCCTTGTTGGGGCTCCCTTCCTGGGGCGGGGGCAGGGAACACGGGCAGACTCGTTTTCCAAAATGTATGCAGAGATAGATGACGAATGCTGCTCGGGTTTGAGTCTCAAAACTGCATTTTAAACACAACCAGTGAAGATTGTGATGTGTCATATAGTGCAGAGAAAGTCAGACTATGGAACTGACTCTGTCATTTACCGGGAGTGTGGCTTGTTTCTGGCCCTACTTTCTTTACCTATACAATGAGGGTTCTGGGGAGATGCATCTCTGAAGTTTTTTGTGCGTGGGGTTGTCAAGTTGGCTTGGTTACATATTTATTATGCTGATTCTGTGTTCTCTGCAAAGCAGCAGCATAATAAAAGGAAAGGAGCTCTTGAGTTTGTCATCATCACATGGCATGGAGTATTTAACTGTCTCTAAAAACCAGAGACAGTGTTGCTGGTTAATTCCCATGCAGACTGCTTGATGGGTTGGTTCTTCAGAAGCAAAAGCAAGTGCTCTTTGGCAGTAGGAGGAGCCGTGAGGAGGCACAAGCTGCCCTGCAAACCCCCGCGTGTGGATACGGTCCAGTGAGAACGGTCAAGAACATTCTTTGGGGTTAATCCAGGTCTACGAGGGCAGAACCACAGCAGGATATAAGTGGTGATTTCCTGTCTTCAGTCAAAAGCAGAGTCTTTATCCTGCTTTTTTATTGATTTTTCATAGTAATGAGTACTCAGCTATTTGGCAAGACAGCTCCTATTTGTATGTTCACAGGGTACGTTCACATTCTTTTTTTTTTTTTTTTTTTTTTTTTTGAGACAGAGTCTCACTGTGTCACCCAGGCCTGAGTGCAGTGGTGCAATCTCAGCTCACTGCAAGCTCCGCCTCCCGGGTTCACACCATTCTCCTGCCTCAGCCTCCCGCGTAGCTGGGACTACAGGTGCCCGCCACCACACCTGACTAATTTTTTGTATTTTTTAGTAGAGACGGGGTTTCACCATGTTAGCCAGGATGGTCTCGACCTCCTGACCTTGTGATCCACCCGCCTCAGCCTCCCAAAGTGCTGGGATTACAGGCTTGCGCCACCGTGCCCAGCAGTATCCTCACATTCTTTACCCCTTTGGGTGTTACCCTCCTGATGCCTGCAGGAGAGATGCTATCACTATAGTATTGTAGCTTCTTTTGTTTGAGGACACGGGGGCTCAGAGAAGGATCACTCTTGCTCAAGTCTGCAGAGCTAATGGGTCACAGAGTCAGCACTGGGAACCCAGGAGCCTCGTTCTTTCCATGATTTTTCCTGTATTTTGAGGGCAATGGTGACCACATGGTGACTTCTGCCTCCCGCTATGCTGGAGAAGGGGATGTTTGGTGGCCTGTGTGCCAAGCACTGTGCTGTCGCCTCATGCTCATCGCTGGAGCACATCTAGGCCGCCAGCCCCCATCAAGGGTCAGCCTCACTAGAATTCTCACAAGATGCCTTCTTTCGCCAGATACCAGCTTGACCCACAACCCACTTCATTCCCTAGAAAGTTCCAGAAACTTGTTTTGATTTGCTTGGTATCTCAAGACCCCTCTTCGTCTTGGATGTCCTCCACGCCATTCATCTGAGCTTGTGTCTCTGTCCTTTGTCCTTCTGGTTCTCCACCCCAGCCACACAGTCTTCAGAGACACACACACAAAACACTAAGGAGAGGCTGATAAGGAAATGGCACAGCCCAAGGTCAACCAGATGTGCTTCATACTTCTAAAGCATTTCCCGGGCATTTACTCTCTCCAAAGCACTGTGCAGAGAAAGCCAGGAGGAGCTCTGGGAAATACTATGGCATGGAACTGCTCCATCCTGCAGCGAGGCCCTGAGTTTCAGAGCAGGGAAATGATATGTTCAGAGTCCTCCAGCGAGTTGAAAGCAGTCCTAGAGCCAGGCAGGGAACAGGGTCTCTTTTCCATCTCCAGCGGGTGCTCTGCACCCTGCTTCCTCCTAGGTCAGTCTTCCAAGCTTCTTGGGCCCATTCAGATTCTGGTGTCAGTAAAGACAAGTGGTCAGGTGAGGGGCAGGATCCTATTATCATAAGGTGATCACGGGAAGCCAGTGGTGGTTTCTGGAAAGAAAAGGCAAGTTCTGGCTACAGCAAAACCAGCTTCTTTTCTGCACATGTCTCAGTGCACAGAGGGTGACTGCAGAGGCAACGTTCAGTGTTCAGCCTGTTTATTAAGTCCCTTCTCTGTTTTAGAAACTTTGTGGAGATGAGCATTCAAAAACAAAAGTTGCCTTGTCAGTAAACTTAGAATACTGGGCAAGATGCAACTTGTCAACATTTTTGAAAGTTAATAGGCGACATCTCAGAATAGTCATCATTGGAAACTCCATGAAATTGGAGTTTCCTCCATGAGAGGAGAGGGGTCTGTCAGTCACAGGAGGTGTTCTCTTCCACACCGCCCCTTGTCCTCCGCCCCCCGCCCAAATCCTAGCTTCTGACTTGGGTTCCCCGTGGTACAGTGCAGTATGTGGCTTGGCCACATAGACAGCCAAGGCTTTGCCCCCAACACAGATCTGTCCAAACACCTTTCCCTGCAAGGAGGATCTGTACTGCCTCAGGGTTGTCCCGGCAACATCAGGGAACACAGGAGTTCTATTCCCCAGAAACCATGCCTTTCCTTTCCTGTTAGTGATAGGAACTCTGCTTTCTAAACAGAAGGACAAAAGTAAAATTAGGAGTTTGTGACCGCCTGGCCAACATGGTAAAATCCTGTCTTTACTAAAAATACAAAAATTAGCTGGGCGTGGTGGTGCACGCCTGTAATCCCAGCTACTTGGGAGGCTGAGGCAAGAGAATCCCTTGAACCCTGGAGGCGGAGGTTGCAGTGAGCCGTGATTGCGCCACTGCACTCTGGCCTAGGTGACAGAGCAAGACTCTGTCTCAAAACAAAAACAGAAAGCAAAAAGTAAAGCATGACATTTATCTCTGGGCTGCTGTTTAACTCCTTGGCAGAGGGGGACATGAAGGCGTGCGGCTGTGGAGGAACAAAAGGTAGCTCTAGCCACACCTCTATTCCCTGTGATATGCACAGTCTCCACATATCCTGGAGCTAAACAGCATTTCACTTCCAGGGAGCCCTTAGGGTTCCATGGAACCTCACTTTGACTCCTAAGATGACGACCTGCATGAGCCCCTTTTTGCACAAATGAGGCAGGGAATAAGGGATAAGGGCAGGGGAGGCAGCCAAGCCCATTTCAGACCCTGCTCTTGTCCTCACCAGTATGGTGGCCTCTGCAAGCATGCTAACTTCTCTAAGCCTCAGCTTCCTCATCTACAAAGCACATATATGGCTTAGCTGCTGGAGTTGAGAGGATTAAATGGAGCAGAGTAAACGTTCCAGAATGGTGCTTTATGAAGGTCACATGCAATTTAGTGTCTGATCCCAAGTCAGTGGCCACTTGGTTCCTTTACAACAGATGGAAGGTGGTGCTATGCTTCCTTGGGGGCGGGGTGTTGGGTGTGTGCTAGGGAACATTGGTGGGAGGTTATATTAACAGGTGTGTAGTTTATTTTATTTTTCAAAACCTTCTGTGTGCTTTGCCCTCTGCACTCCTCACAGCAGCCCCATGAGTCAGGTGCCCCATGAGTCAGGTGTGGCAGACATCCTTGCCTTTTACAAATGGAGCAACTGAGCCAGGGAGAGGCTTGTGACATATCCAGAATCACACAGTAATTCTCTAGCAGACTAAGATTTCTAACTTTGAGGCCAGGGCACTTTTGCCTTGTTCCATGACCCTTGGACAACTGGGATTCTTTCTCTGGATGAAGAATAGACAGTGAGGAAGAAGGAAAGAATAAGAAAGGAGAAGCTGGTTTTGAGAGAGCCGCATGTCCTAGTTCCTCCTGAGGTTCACTGATGCAAATATGGGGGACAGAGGCAAAGCTCCGACTTCAGACTGGGTTTCTTTCTTCATGCCTCAATTCCAGGAGACAACATAGGGGAAGGAGTGACAGTTTGCCAGTAACATTTTTGCAGCTTGCTGATTTTCTAGGGTGACCTCTATGAAGAATGGTTGAAAGGATCATCTGAGGCTAGAGGATCGGGGGGATGAGAAAGTGATGAGTGAAGGGCCTTCATCCCGAGAACATAGTCCCTCCAGCTGATTTAGGATTCTTGCCTGGGCGGAGGGCTCCCAGGAGACTCATTCTCCCCATCTGACCCTCCTCTGCCTGCATGGCTGTCTCCAGACAAATTATCATTTGTCGGGGAGGAGGGAGGGGGTCCTAGAAATATCTTAGAATGGCGTTTGTCCCAGCCACATGTGTCATGACTCAGAATAGAACTGACTTTAACCAGCTTGGGATCCATTGGTAACAGATTCAGAGAAAGTCAACTATCTTTGGCAGCTCTAAAGTTCACTTCCCTTGAGAAGCGCCCTCTTGTAATATTTTAAAGTATACAATAATATGAGAAAACTCTTAGGGACTTGAGTTTCAGTCTTAACATTTGAGATAAATTTCCCCCTTGGAAGGGAAGAAACACGAATAAACATTTTCCAAAGTCTGCTCCGAAGTGTAATTATCAACAAACCAAATGCAGTTCTGTTTGGGGAACTAGGGGGCTATGGATGTGGTGAATATAGGACGCATCCATGGTTCCTATGAAAGGCTTTGCTTTAAAAAAGGAAAGTTGATTGATTAGTGTAAAATGTTACAGAAATGTCCAAGTGCTAACCCCCTGAGGTGATAAAATACCGGGTTTTGGGTTACCCGCCAAGCTCCCATGTCAGGATTAATTGGCAGTCATATTAGTGACAAGCATGGCACAGGCTGTGCTATTGTTGGCCTATTCCTTCGACTTGTATGAAATGGTCATATGGAAAACAAAGAAACGTTAATAATCCTATCAATTACTTCATCTTCCGTGCACTGGAGTGGTCTGGTAGCTGGAGAAAGCTCAGGATATTTAAACCAAATGGACTGTGTGTGTGTGTTACTTATTTAAAGTAAATATCTTTGGAACGTTAGAAAAATTCTCTATTTTGCATCACTGTACACTGCTTAACTCTGGTGGCTTACAGTGAAGACATCTTAACATGGTGTTTGTTGACCTCTGATTTCTGTGGTCAAATAGAGTAACAAGGATTGGGAGCTATAGTCTTCGGACTCAGGCCCCCTGAGAGGGTTTCACTGCCTCAGCCCCCCTTCAGTCCCTTTCCCCTGGAAATGCGTGACAGACCGTGGGGCACACGCTCAGCCCCAGGGCAAGCAGGGTAGGTGAGGATAGCTGTGGGCAGTTGGCATGGGCTCCAGTAAACAGCACAAGCCACATTCAAAGTTAGAGATTTCTTTTGTGAGTCACATAAAACACATCTGTGGGTGAGACGTGGAGGACCAGCGTGACAGATCTCATCCTGGTGGGTCTTTTAAAACAGCATTCTAGAAAGAAACCACAAAGCAGCTTGCCTAGTCATGAAAGAGATGAAGGGTCCATGTGGATAATCTTTGAAAGCATGCTTCCTGTTAAAATCAAACATGCAGAGGGCAGCCGTCCTGCCCCCAACCACTCCACCAGTAGCTGCCTGGTCTTCTCTCACCATCAGACCATGCTAGCCCTAAGGGGTTCACAGTAGAGACACTGTGGGCCCCTCTTTGTGCAGCGTGGGGGCAGAGGCCTTGGGGTGGGTATCTGCCTGGAGCAGAGAACCTGCCACATTCACTGGATTTCAGCCTAGGTCCACACCGTCCCAGCCTCCCAGCAAAGCCTCAGTACATTTCCTTCTCTCCCCAGAGTCGTGTCAAGCTTAGAAAACAGGTACTTGTAGGATGCAGCCTAATGTTTGCAGAGTGGCAGGAGGGATGGAGGGCAGACCTAATCTGTTTAACTCCTACATCTTCTGCATTCGAATATTGAAAATAATCTATATTTAGATAGTCCCTTCCACCCTCTCCCCATGGCCCCAGTACCTCCTCAGATCCAAAGTCCATTTGTTCCAGCTGGGGCCAGACCAGACCAGAAATGATTTCAAAACTCTTCTTTGTGGGGGCAAACCCCCAATGTCTAGATGTGGTGGGAAGGCGATTATCCAAGCCTACCAAATACCCGGGACTCCACTGGCTGTGACCAAGTGAAAATTTTAAGTGTCGAGTTTTAAAAGGAAAGCTGCCAATGGGTGTTCTGTAAATCATTTGTGCCAGCAGACTGACCCCATTATGTCAGCTAATCCTGGAAATACAGGAGGTAAATTTCAATCTTCTAGCACGGAGCACTTAATCAATATTCTAAATGTTTTTCTTGCAATTTATGCTAGCAGAGCAATGGGGTGCTTTGGCGGCCCGTTAATCTTCCACCAGAGAAGAGGCGCTTGAGAGCCAGTCCAGGGTGCTGGGATTTTGCACGGGATGATAGACTGGGAGGAGAGGAGGCCTAGGAGGATGGAAGCGAAGAAAGAGAGGTGCTTGTTTCCACACCAGACTCCTGGCTCCGGAAGGGGGTTCACCCCCTCTCCTTACCCCACCCCTCCAAGTAGGGTGAAGTAACCCTGAGAGCAGTTCTTCCGCACTTTTCTTTTCACCCATGGTTGACGGTCTAAGAGTTGGTTTTCCGGGAAAAGCTTGAGCTTTGGAGTTAGTTGGACCTGAGTGAGAATCCTGGCTCGCCTCCTGTGGCTCCATGACTATTGCTTGGTTTTTACCCTGAATCTGTGCTGTAAAACACCACTGAGCTCTTGTTTTTTTGTGAGGGATAAAGAACAGTGCCAGTATGCAAAGAGCCAGGCACAACAACGGGCTGACCCTTGGCACTGGGGGAAGCGGCTTCCACTATTGGCATGGTTAGTGAGATGCGTTAGAGATTTTGACACAGGACCAGGGGCCAGAAAGGAAGAGCTGCTCTCAGGAGCAGGGGGGCCACAGAGGAAGAAAGATGGAGCTCTTTAGATTGCATTGTGTCTTCTTAATTAATAAGAAGGGTTTGAGGCTGGGTGTGGTAGCTCACACCTGTAATCCCAGCACTTTGGGAAGCCGAGGTGGCGGATCACCTGAGGTCAGGAGTTTGAGACCTGCCTGACCAACATGGAGAAACCCCATCTCTACTAAAAATACAAAATTAGCCAGCATGGTGGCACACGCCTGTAATCCCAACTACTCAGGAGGCTGAGGCAGGAGAATCGCTTGAACCCAGGAGGCGGAGGTTGTGGTGAGCCAAGATCGCACCATTACACTCCTGCACTCTAGCCTGGGCAGGAAGAGCAAAAGTCCGTCTAAAAAAAAAAAGGTGGGGGGGTGGGGTTTGAGCTGAATGATATCCTGCCAGTTCTAAGATGTGGTCTTGGTAGAAAGTCCCAGGGAGGAGGGGAAGGGGGAGAATGTTCTTTGGACACCAGGCCAAGAAGGAAGGGAAACCAAAGGCAATAAAAGGACTAGGTCTTGAGGGATTAGAACTGATCCAAATTCCATCTCTCCGCACATCTCCTGGGAGCTTCATCTGACTTATCTGCTTCTTGGAGCTGTGACTTGGAGCTGCCACTCTGGTCAGATCTTGGTCCAGCCTGGTGACCAGAGTGGAACTGGCTGCCACGGTCCCTGCCACATCTCTTTAACCAATGCTGACATTAGGAAGAGGTGATGCAGTTGTTAACAGGAAACATTCTTGGTTGCAGAAAAGACGGTATTTGAGAACTAGTCCTGCCTCTTAGCCTCATATCCCAGGACTTTGCAGTCTTTGCCATATCTGCACTCCACTGATCCTATTATTTGCTTCATCTTTGTCTTTAAATTCAATTATGAGCTATACTTATTTATATGCACACTACTGCCTTTGAGACTTATCTGAAGCTGTTACTAACATATGTGAAAGCATGAGTTCAATGTGCTTTCTCTATATTAAAATCAATATATAAATATTAAAATTAAAACCATAAAAAAGTTTGCATGCTACCTAAAATGATGTCATGTACCACCAGTAGTCCCCAAGCCCCACTTTGGAAAACATTATAAACCATCTAATTCTATGACAGATCCCAGAACAATTTGCTTTGATAACTTAGGTCACCCCAGCTTTTTATGGCCAGGTATTAATAACACAAATGCATACGCAGTGCCTCCCCTGAGTAATCCTCACAGTAACCTCAGAAGGTCAGTACTGTTACCATTCCCATTTTTCAGACAAGAGACCTGAGGCACAGAGATACTTGATCAGGAGAGGAGCAAGGCCAAAGCAACGTTCCTCCCTGCCCCCATTATAAATGGCTACACTGTATTACCGAAACCAGAGCACTTTAAACATTGTGTTTCTGGGTAACATTTTTCATCGCTATAGATTAAATCAGTCCCTAAATTCTTGTTGAACATCTGGCAGACTGAAGTGTCAGATTGGTTCATAAATGAGCATAAAGAAAAGTAATGATGCCTATTCTGACACCAACTGGTAGACCGCACTACAACTCAATTCCGAGCTAACCACTCAGGGTTAGTGTCAGACTCCACAGGTTATGGGCGTGGTCCCCAACAACACGGCCCTTGCTTCAGATGCCAGCCACACTTTGGCATTCCCAGGCCACCTGCACTTCTGCCCAACTAGTTAAAATCCAGGGGTTCCCATGAACCCCTCAAGTTCATTTCACTAGAATGATTTACAGAAATCAGGAAAGTGCTACAAGACCTAAGATTACCACTTTATTATCAAGGTATAGATCAGAACCAGCTAGACAAAGAGATGCCTAGGGCAAGGTCTGGGGGGGTTCTCCAATGGAGAGCTTCTCTGCCTTGTCCCCGTGGAATTAGGGCATGTCACCCACTTGCCGCATTAATGTATTTGCTGCCCAGGAAGCTCCAGGAGCTCAGTCTCCAAAGTTTTTGTTAGGGTTTTATTAAGTAGGCACTATTGATTGAATAATTGACCACATGACTGGCAGTCTTCAGCCCTCCTCCCCACACCATGGGGATCAGGAAGTCAGGCTGACCTACTGTGGCTCAAAGTCCCAACCCTGTGACCCATGGTTGGTCTTTGTGGTAACCTGACCTGATCCTGGGTCATCCCATTACTCGGACACTCAGGTGTGATCCAAAGAACTCATGAATAACAGGCACTCAAGAAATTCCAAGGATTTAGAGGTTAACTATCAGGAACCAAGGACAAAAGCCAGTCAAATTTTTAATTACATAACAACGCCTCATCAGAGTTGGTTGTTTTAAAATATAATTTTAATTCTAGAGATGCACCGTGAAACTTCTTTTATTATTTTTTAAGTTTTTTACTTCCATAGGTTTTTGGGGAACAGGTGGTGTTTGGTTACATGAGTAAGTTCTTTAATGGTGATTTGTGAGATTTTCGGAGCACCCATCACCCAGGCAGTATACACTGAACCCAATTTGTAGCACTGTGAAACTTCTCATAAGGAAGCTGGAGTTGAAACTTTGCACTCCACCACTTAGTAGCCATTAAACTTTGGGCAAATTACTTATCTTTTCTGCCTCAATTTCCTCATCTTTAATGTGCAGATGACAGGAGAAGAGCTTCCTGGGGTGTTTGCGGATTAAATGTGTTTGTGAGTGGAAAGCACGCTCAGAATGGTGCCCAGCTCAAAAATGGTACTATGTAAGTTTTTATTAGTTGTAAGTTTCAAGGGGCTTTCGTCCCAGCAATTGGATATCACTGTCCCCCTTTGTCCCACCTTCAGTGTCAGAGAAGTGCCCTGAAGGATCAGGTTGGGTTATGGGACTCAGGAGGCATTGCTTTATGGGGCCTTTTTTCCAGCAGGAAATTCAGAGCTCAAAATTGGGTATTACCCTGTTAAGGCTGCCATACAAGCCAGCATGCTCAACTACATTTTCAATTGTGTATTCAACTCGATTGGAAATGGACGCATGCAGGGTATAACTGGTACAAAAAAATAGGAATTTAATCTTGGGGGCCAGCCCTCATGATAGGTACGTGTGTGTGGCACCCTATATCCTAGGTATCGTACATGTAAGTGGCAGCTATTCCGTAACTAAACATTTTGCATTTACAAAATCTCACTCATGGGGAGATGTTAAGGGAAAACAGCGCTGTTCATGCAAGCCTTTTCTTAATCCCCGGGGCCCTACTAAGTGTCCCTTGTGCAGACTTTAACACAGGAAGCTGACTCTTAGTTCTGTGGTTGCAGGAACTTGGCAAAAGGCAGCTCCCATGGAGGACATGCTGTCCCCCCCCAGCCTGCCGACATCAGGTGCTGGGCTGCCTTGCTGAAGCAGCTGTTATCATATTGCCAGCTTCTGCAAACTTAATTCAAAAAATGATTTCTTTGTGATTGGCATGTTTGCATTGTAGCAAACTTTGGTTCAACATATTGTTAGAATACATAATACTGTAATTTAGGATTATTTTATTAGCAGTAAAGGGTTTTATAATTCATTTTAAAAGTTGTAATGGGCTTGAGCATCTTCAGTATAGTTTAATAATACAGCATTTTATAGCTGGCTGTAAAATTTCAGATTACGGTTTTCGCAATGGCGCAATTCTATTTTATAGTTTAATAATTGTTCAAATGAAGGAGAGTGTAAAGTTCCTAAAAACCAATTTAATGACTTAGAAAAATAGCTTTTATCAAAATCTATTGCACACCTTTAATGAACCCAGATGTCACCTTTTCAACAAAGGCAGGTCATGGGATCTATTTTTCTCAGCAACAATGTAGGCAGATGCCCTCTCAATTAAGCACACAGAGTGTGGTATCTCTAAATTATAATTTTTCTCTTTTATCCCTAATCTCCTATAGCAAGAATAAGCGTATTTTCCAAGCACTAGGTGAACACCAGTGAGGCCAGGAGAACTCCAACTTAAACAGGCGATAAATTGGTTCTCTCCAGAGAAGATTTTCATTTTACAGATGGCCTCTTGATCACACTGCCTGAACCCCAGCTCCTAACTCTTATAAAGTCTCTTATGAACGCCTCCAAATAACTCATAGTTTACTATTCTATAAAGTGAATGGCAGAAAGGGAGCCCTACCTGATAATTTAATTATATATTATCATTACGAGTAATACAAGTGTTATCATATATTATAGCATCTGGGAGAAGGCATGATCTCGTTGTCATTGGAATTATAGTTCATGTTATTTATATTTCTGGAATTTGCCATGGGTATGTTTTGAGGCAACAAAAGCCAGTAAAAGAGGTGGCCCAGGGATACAAACACAGTTATCACATAGCTTAGGGAGCACACCATGGGGAATTAGATCCCAGGACCCTTGAATACAGTGTGATTATTGAGCGAACCAGCTCTGGCTCAGAGCCCTGTTTCTGCTACACAGAAATGGAAAAGGTCAAAGGAAGTCACGTGTGGCTGGGCTGTTTCCTCTGAGGTGCAGTCTGGTTGACCTGGGGTTCACAGCCCATTACCACTCTGTGCTATAAGCAGTGGTACCTTTATGTGAACAAAGAGCAGGCTTATTTTGAACTCTCCACCTGGTAAATACTTTGGGAAGAGGTCACCTGCAGCGCTTAGAACCCCTTTCTTCTATCACCCTGAAACGACACAGGCTTCCTTTTTTTTGGTTTCTCATTCAGTTCTCTAGTCGTCTGACCCATCTTTGTCAGCTTGGCTCCAGGGTGTTTCCGTGGAATTTTGGTGTTCCTTGGGAACAATGTAAGGCTATCCGTGCCTGCCATTTGGATATGTTTTGGCAGGTTTCAGTCATCTCAGCAAAGATGCCACAGCTGGAAGACATTCTTGCTGCCTTCAGACAGGCATTAGCTCTGGGCTTCAGCTGTTGTCTCCTCTTATTCCTCACCCCAAAACACCCCAGTACTATGTTATAGTACCCCAGTACTATGTTAGTACTATGTAGTGGACAGCACTTAGTGATTCTGTGGTCCCATGGAGAATGGAGGCAATACCATCCTTTGTTTTGCTCCAGTCCGACACTCACTTTAAGATAACAGAGCTCGGCCAGGCACGGTGGCTCACGCCTGTAATCCCAGCACTTTGGGAGGCCGAGGTGGGTGAATCACGAGTTCAGGAGATCGAGACCATCTTGGCTCACACGGTGAAACCCCATCTCTACTAAAAATACAAAAAATTAGCCAGGCGTGGTGGCGGGCGCCTGTAGTAGTCCCAGCTGCTCGGGAGGCTGAGGCAGGAGAATGGCGTGAACCCGGGAGGCGGAGCTTGCAGTGAGCCGAGATAGCGCCACTGCAGTACGGCCTGGGTGAAAGAGCAAGACTCCGTCTCAAAAAAAAAAAAAAAAAAAAAAAAAAGATAATAGAGCTGAAGCAAAACACAGCATCAATTGTACTGATGCCTGACAAGTGATCATGCAAACAAGTACAGGGTGGTTAGTTTCCAGTGTTGATTTTTTAAGAAAAGGAGGCTATGGTACTTAGGAGAAGATGCTGAAGGGCCAGGCCTCTTGCTACAATAAAATCCAAACCCTCTGCAGGCTAAGATGGAGAGTAGCTTAATCTCTTTGGTCCTTGGATTTATCATCTAAAATATGAGAATGATAAATGCTACTGCCTAGGAGTGTTATAATTATTAAACAAATTAAAATCCTTCATCTCAGTAACTCAGCCTCCAGGACAGTAACATTTATACCATTATTTTATTCTCCTGGGTGGTCTTTGCTGATGATGACATAGGAGGAGTCTGTGCTGAGGTGGCATCCGGTGACCTTTACCCCAAAATTCATCTGAGAAATGAACCTGAGCATCATATAGGTGTGCTACCTTGCAAAAATAGACCAATTGTTTGATCACCCATTTATGATGTCTTCTCCTAAGCACTTTTTTTTTTGAACCACTATTCTCAAAAAAAGAGAAAGACTTAGAGAGAGGATGGGAAGATAAGGTCCTCTTCAGTGCATTATGGGAAAAGCCATTAGGCCACCTGCACCTGTGGTCCAGAGGGCACTGAGGCCAGCCCATCAGAAGGACAGTAATTCAGCCCTTGGACAATTGCTTAACCCAACTGCCGGGTAATAAACATGCTTAATAAAAAGGAATAGGACGTCTGCACCATCTTGGCTATAAATATGCTCTCTTGTTCTGGGTAACCTGTGAGAATACCTCTGAGCACACTTAGATCACATACTATAAATAAATCCAATTTCTTATATCCCCTACTGACCTTTTATCCTTAGGACTTCTAGCCAACCGTGCTCCCCTGAATAATAGGTTCTGCATGTTCTTGAACCATGGAACTCCCTTATGTGGAAGCAAACAGCCCTGGTTCTCTTATTGGGTAAAATTCAACCAAGAGCATCCCTCCTCTCTGCCCCTTATATTTCAAACCCAAGAAAATGAGACTGTCTAGAGAGGAAACTCAAGACAGTGGGCACTGAGTCAACATTTTGGGAGTATTCCCCAGGGCGGCTGTCCCCTGCCTGCCCCTCTGCTGCAGGGACCTCAGAGAGGCACTTACCACTGGCATCTTGGAGGAGCAGAAACCTCCTGGCCTGGCTTGACCTCTGACTTCCTACAGAAGCTGCATTTGCAGAAGTTGCTCCTGGTTTCTGGGGTGAAGCTTGGGAGGACACACTTGGGCTCTGTCTTCCTTTTCAGACTCTGTTGATTCTGTGCTGCCTGAGCTGTCTCTGTCCATGCTGGCTGTGTGAGCCTGGGCTTATGACTGCACCTCTCAGAACCTTCCTTAGCTGTCACCAGGATAATGAGCTGTTTCTGAGGGTTGATGTAAGATATGGGAGACAATGGACAGCTGTCTAGCATGGAGTCAATATGCATTGATTTTTAGAGTCAGAGTGACTGGGTTCAAATCTTAGCACAGCCTCTTCAAGCTGTGGAAACCTGAGCAAGTCATCACCTCTCAGAACCCCTGTTCCTGACCCATAGGAAAGGGGAGCGCGCCCCTCAGAAAGAAAGTTGTTTCGGCGATGGGTGTATTTGGTAAAAGGCAGATGGGATCATCATCGGTGAAGGCTATTTGTGATAGTAATGATCACAGTCATCATCACTATTCATCTACTTGGTTTTCCTATACTTTCTAGAATCTTTTTCTCTGAAAGCACATATTCTAAAAAAATTGTAAAGGTTTTTTGCTTTTACCTTGTTTTTTGCAACACCAACCACGTTCCATCTTCTGAACCAGAGGATGAACAAAAGCCCCTGGTCCGTTGTGTCTCCAAACTGTGGTGTTTTCTATCAAACCTTAGTTACCACCATAAGTCACAGAGCCATTACGGGGCCGCACTCAGCTGCATATAAACGCACAGGAGAATGAGAGGCTTAATAAATATTATCTGATGGCGATGAGGATGCGTGTCTGATGAGATAGGCTTCATGCACTTCTCATCAGGGACAACAATGAATCTTTTCTGTTGCTCTTGCACATTTGCATTCCCAACTGCACATTCTGAGAAAACAAATGTTTCATTTTAGGGCCGTCCCTCCTACTTGCCTTTATACCATTAATGCTGAATGTTCGTGATACAAAACAGCCGCCCTCACCCCAAACCAAAACGTCTTCAAAATGTCTTTCACACATTTTTGTCATTATCTTATTGTTAATTGCGCATAATTTTCTAAAATACAGCTCATAATTGCTTCTTGTCTGAATATTTTACTAATCAAGCAAGTTAACCATGAATGAAAACAAACAGTTCTCTAATGTATTTCTGCAACCTGTGTCTGCCCCAGCCTGGGGAAAAGCAAAAAAGATGTAAGGTGATCCTGTGAAGGTATGAAAAGAAGAAGTAAGCCCAGCCAGGGCACCCTGTGAAGCTCCATGCTGTAGACAGAGTCTGCACGCAGCACTCCTTGCCATCTTGCCATTAGCATTAAATTACAAGTGCAAAGCTGCAGGCATCCTTTTATGGTGCACTGGAGACTGACAGGGAAGCCCGAGGGAATGCTTAGCTAATGGAGGACTGTTGATATATCTTACTGGACTGTGTCTCTTTCATTGCATTCATTTTTAAATCTGAGGAATCACAGATGATCACAAACTGATTCTCTTCAATACAATGTTCGCAAGCCCAATTAGCGTGAGGTTTTGCATTTCCCACTTTTGCCTCTATCAAAGAATGACCATCAACCACAGAGAGGCTAAGAGATTGTCCACAGCAACTTGAATTTTGAAAGGACTTCCATCTAGCGTATCACATTAGATTTTCACAACCCTGTGATTTAGACAGTA
Source organism: Pongo abelii (assembly GCF_028885655.2). Classification (NCBI taxonomy): domain Eukaryota; kingdom Metazoa; phylum Chordata; class Mammalia; order Primates; family Hominidae; genus Pongo; species Pongo abelii. Next base: position 123,113,406 of record NC_071993.2, on the reverse strand, counting down.
GGGCAGGAATGACTGGAATCATGGATGATGGTTGGACAGCTAGGACTAGGAAACTTGTAACCTGTGCTCTTTTTTTTTGTTGTTTTGTTTTGAGATGGAGTCTGTCTCTGTCACCCAGGCTGGAGTGCAGTGGTGTGATCTCAAATCACTGCAACCTCCACTTCCCGGGTTCAAGCAATTCTCCTGCCTCAGCCTCCTGAGTAGCTGGGATTACAGGTGCGCGCCAACATGCCCTGCTAATATTTTGTATTTTTAGGAGAGATGGGTTTTCACCATGCTGGCCAGGCTGGTCTCGAACTCCTGACCTCATGATCCACCCACCTCAGCCTTCCAAAGTCCTGGGATTACAGTTGTGAGCCACCGCACCTAGCCAACCTGTGCTCTTTTTACCATACCATATCAGTCAAGCCAGTACCAGCAGCAAGTTCTAAATTGTAGCAGAAGTTCTCTTAACTGACACTCATTTAGCCAGCTCGCTATAGAAGCCAGCCTGTCCCTTCCCCTGCAAACATACTGGCTACTGCACAAGACCCACTGCATGGGCCACACTAGTGGGCTTTGCTTCTTCTACCCACAAGTGCTCCTCACTCTCTCCAGTTGGGATGCAGGCTTAACAAGCATCAAATATATTTTGTGCTGGTTGTAGTTGGTATTTTTGCTTACATCATTTGCTAAATATTACATAAATCACTGAAATAGGAGCACAAAAAAAGGACAATTGCTTCAATGCAAACTAAGTTGAATATATCTGAAAAGGCAAATTCCTTAAAAAAAAAAAAAAAAAAGCCTTTGGATTAGGTGTGGGTGAGATGACTACAAACGACCGAGTGCAATTATAAAAACATAGGAATATTGTGTACTGAGATTCTTCTGTGGGTGTCAAACGTCACTCCTGTTTTAAGGAAACTGAAACCAGGAACTGTAGACCAGGAATTATAGACGTGGCTTATGCAAAACATAAGCCAGGGAACTCCAATCAATAGATTCTTTAGAAAAAAAAAAAAAAAAAAAAAGAATAAAGATGGTCCTGGTCACATAATCCAAAAATCAGTAAAGGAATAATATTTAGACATTAAAGTTTCATACAGACATACCATTTCTAAGTGATTTTACTTTTTAATTTCCCAATTGACCACCTATGGGCCCAGTCCCCAATCAGGTCAAAGAAGAGGGTTTCTGATCTAGGCTTGGCACTAAGCTGAAACTAAATTTCACAGTTCAACACTGACTGTCCCATTGGTGCCAGGAATCTAAGATCTTCGCTGCTGGAGCCTGTCTGTCAGCTTCAAGGCTAGGATCCCCACACCCAAACACACACATCTGGAATCTGGCTTTATTTCAACTCACTATGCACCCATTATGGGAGGCTTTACCTAAATGTAGCCCAACCTGTCTGAGCTATGCCTCCTCCGAGTAAGAAAGTATGACTGCAGGTCCCTCATCCTGTGACTCGACCTGCCCAGACTAATGAAAGAAACTTGGCACCCCTGGGCCTTCCTGAAACCTGTGCTGAGTGAAATACCTTTACAAGGCCTTCTAAGAGCTTAATGTCATGAAAGCCTCTGGCTGAGGTTCAGGCAACACAGAGACAAAGCATCTTTGGGGGGAGCAGGTAGAGGAGACCAGACAGTCCCAGGCTCAGTGGTAGAAGAGTCACCCAGGGCTACTCCAGCCCCTTCTCAGAAGCACGCTCGCCCAGCCTCACCCTGGCCGCCCTCACAGCCGCTGGTTTTCTTTCTGGCCTGGGCCAGGGTCCGTGGGGCTTGGCAGAATTAAGCTTGGAGGAAATGGATCCCTTCGTTGCTGAGCTCAGGCTCTGGAAGAAAAACACCCAAGCCCACAGGCTCAGAGCAGGCTTTATTTATGTGTCCACTTGTTTTACACAGCTGACTTTACTGGACATTATTCAGACCAGTGGTTGCAAGTGACTGTTACCAAGTTTGTAGGAAAAGCAAACCTCCAGGAAGGTAAGTTTCAAAATAGAGAGTGGCAGATGTTTTCGAAAGGCTGGCCAACTGCTTGGGACCAGACCAGCAATAAAACTTCTCCCAGCAATCCCAGATGTCAATAGGCAAAATCCAAAGCCAAAAAAAAAAAAAAAAAAAAAAAAGGCTCCAGACTTCTAGGTGGGCCACCATTACTTAGCTTGGATTCACTAACAAGGAGCTTCTTTTTTCTGTCTCCTTTTTATATACAGAAATTAATTTGGGCAAATTGGTATCTCGTACACAATAGAATTGTTATATAGTAAGTATTTCCTATTGAAGTCTGTAAGCAGGTGAGTCTATCTATTAAAACACAGTGTGAATGATGCTTACTTGGAAGCAGGTTCCTCTGCTCAGTTAACCTCAATTAGGTACATACTCTTCTTCCCATGGCTTGTCTTACAAGGGAACATAAAATATGTAGATTTAAACTGAGAAATGGCTTTGAGTTCTGGACTTCTGCTTCTGGACTGTTTTGGGACGAACTCATACAGTGGTTTTCCCTAGCAAAGGTCCAGTTTGTGCTGCAGAAGAGACTCGTATGCTAATAAACGGGTATTGACAAGTGTGATAGATGCAGCTAGGTACTTAGTGAGTGCTGGAGAGCAAAGTTGATTGCATTTTACAGTCTGTGTATTTCTCTGTTTATTGCTTGTATTCTGTCATTAAGCAAACAGGTTCCTAATATAGCAAATCTCTCTAATCAGTAAAGCAAGGAAGAAAAGAACCAGAGCATCATTAATTATGACTATTTGGCTGCAGACTGGACAGTCTGTTGCTATTGGATTGGGCAACTTCCCCTGGTTTTATTTTCTGGAGGTAGAGCAGAAACTGGCTTTTCTTATGCGTGGAGGAGAACAGAGAAATGTTCCATGCCCTGCTGGCTGACAGCTGCCTAAAATCTGGAGCTTAAATACTGGCTTCTCTACAGAAATGGAGTCCTGGGGCAGCAAAGGCCAGGCTCCGGGTGAGTGCACTTTTAAGTCTCCAATTCCGTAATCAGAGTGAGCATGCTGCTCGCAAGCCTGACCTGTCCCCAGAGCTTGGGGAGAGCCTGCTGTGGGCAGAACCCGCATAGGGACTGGGCTGAGAGCTATAAATGATGTGTGCATCTCTGCGTTCTGCACAGGGAAGCTGCTGGCACCACGGCAGGCTTTCCAAATGCTAATCACTGGGGTAAAAAGCAGGAGAGGCACTGCTCTGACTCCAAGTAACAGAGGTTAACAGCCTCTAATGTATTTATTAACCCTCTGGTGCCAGGGACTGGCGAGGTCTGTCCCCCCACAATTACAGTGCCCTGAAAATTCATTTATGCGACGTGCCTGGACTTGGGGATTACCACCAGTGACACTTTTATAATATGAGAGCAACAGCTGCTGGAGAGACAAGGCTTCACATGCCTAAAAAACAGGTTTCCCTGGTTTTCCAGAATGTAGGGAAGGCGTTTGGTCTGGAGACAGGCTTCTCTAGTATGATTTTCATCTTCCCGTTCTCAAGATGAAAACCTCAAGGTACTATACTTTGGTGGTGGTGTTTCCCCCAACTCAGAGTCAGGCAGCTTCTCCTAAACTTTATAGCTATAAATTGGAGTTAAGAAACACCCTTTCTTAAAAAGGATTAAATAATTCATTTTTCAACATACTGTAAGAATAGTTCGAATTGATTTTTCGAAAAATGAAATGCATCTTCTCTTCTTCATCTCTTGTTAAAAGACATATCGTGTTAAAATCACAAACTGTAAGGCATGGTGTCTGCATAGGTGCCGGCTGGCTGAGCTCTTTGTCAGCTCTCTGCATTTCTCATAATCATCAGGGCTGTGAGGCTCACTGAAGGGCCCCTGAACACTGTGCCAGCCCTTCTATTATTACACCCTTGGTTTTACCAGTTTGTAACTCAGGAATAAAAGGTGCTCTTCCCGTTTCTAATTTACCTCATACCTTACAAAGTCTCAGGAGTCTGGGGTTTATTTTTTCCTTCTAATTTTCCTGGGACGTCCCAATTTGCAGCAACTGAGACAGCATTTAAAGTGTGTAAGTACTTTTTTGTGATAGCTGAGAGCGGGAGACGCCCTGCAGTTTTATCTGTTTGCATTTATCGTACCTGACTAGGAAGACAGTGATAGCTTGATGATGTTTTCAGAAATGCTCAGGATAAAAGCCTTTAAAATGTGGAAATAACAGGTTTCTCAGACTTCCAAAGTGGGTTTTAAAATGCAGATTTTCTTAAGTAGACTCCGGATCTGCGGAGGTAGATTTCTGACCCTCAGTGGTCACAGGAAGTTCACACTGCATACAGGACTCATAAGCATGCAACTAGCCAGAAGTTCATAGGTCTACATCCCAGGCTCTGACCCTCTCTCTGCGGCATGCCCGCTGTGAGAGTTCCTGGACTTCCAGCCTGATGATGTCTGTTGTTGACCCCATCCAGTCTAGACAGCCAACACACTGTGGCCCTCATCTCATTTGGAGTGAGATTTAAAGAGATCTCAAACCTATATGCAATGCTTTGATTCTGCTAATCAGACTCACAGAGCTGACAGTGGCCCATGCCAGGTTTAGGTGCAACTCCAGAGCCTCTCTGCTCAGCGTGTGCTGCTGTAGGGCTTTCCCGAGCACCCAGACTGCTCTGTAGGAAGCTTGTTAACACACAATGTAAGCAGAGTCTTTAGAGTCCTGTGTGTGGACTGCTAAGCCTCTGGAGTGCTGAGTACCTCTGTGGGTTGGGAAGATGTTTAATGGGAGAGAAGGCGTTTTGTCAGAGCATTCCCTGTAGGGATCTGGCTGCATGTTCTTACTTGGACTCAGCAGTTCTTCCAGTTATGCCAATCGGAATGGTCCTCCAGGCAAGATGAGCTTGAGAGGTGCTGCTTCCAGCTTTAGCCAATGGGACTACACGGAGACAAGGCCAGAAACTGACATTTTCCTTTATACAGAGGCCAATGGGATACCCTCTTTGGGGGAACAAGAACTTAGCGACTGCACAGACTTGGAGCTGATCTAAATGCATTTTCCTGTGTAATTGAAGTTATGCCTGCCATTTCCAGATAGAAGACAAGATCCTTGGAGTTTACACCTGTGCGTGTCTCCCTGGTTGAAAGCTTATAAATTCTGAATGTAGTGTGAAACCCTCCGTGACTAATGAGGGTCAGAAATCTACCTATGCAGGCAGAGTCCACTTAAGAAAACCTGTTAAGATAGAGGCTTTTCTAGTCCATTGATGAAAGCCCCTTTCTAATCATTTAATAATAGTAGGATTATATACCCGCAGTATAGCTAATGAGTGTCACAGATTGAGGATACAATGAATGAAACACTGTCTTCTAGTGCTAATCATACTGAACAAAGTAGAAAGGAGGCCTTCCCAGCCCTTGGAACTCTTAGAAGCCACTGTGGTCTACGACACTGAGGTGCAACTTAGCTGTGACCACAAGCATAGAAAGAACTTGAGGACATAATGCATCCCAGTCTAGAAATCACGCCGCCTTCCCTGTGCAATTCAGTAAATTTGTTAGTTATGCAAAGGCCCTTAGCAAGGGCTTATGTCTTTTATAGATTATGGCCTAGAAAAGGCAGAATGTGATGTTTTAGGGCCATTTTGGTGTCTGGGCACAATTCCAAACTTGAACAGAAATAAAACATGTAAAGCACTACACATTACTCTCTGTAGGTGACAATGCAATGGACCAGATTTGCTATTAATATAGATTAAAAGTAGGCTTTTGAATCAGGTTCAATTCCTCTTCCAATTTCCCCTCTGATCTTCTTATACATAACATTTAGTGACCTTTGAACAGCCCAGGGATGCTTCACGGTGTCTTATTCTTGATGCTTGTTTAAAGGTTTCTATTTCATATTCACAGCTGGCATATGCAAATATAGGTAAAGATTATGATGCCTCCCAAGTAGCATTATGGTCAATAAATTACTCCTTGGGTGAACATGCTATCATTTTAGCTTAGCATGTCTTCCAGGAGTTGCAAAAGTCACAACAGGCAGCCTGCCAGTGCCATCCACACAGAGCTGGTTGCCCAGGTCCTCCTTGATTCAAGTGTAACGCTTAACCAGGGCTCAGCCCGTTGACAAATAAGCTCTCTGACTGTCAGTGCCAAACGGCTCCTGTTGCTGGGGATGAGGAAGGAGCACCGTGGGAGTTCTTTGTGTGGATTTTCAGGAGAACCACTGTGATGCAGGAGGTAGCACATTTTCATTTAGGAATTGAAGAGACTGGGTCTGCCTCCTGCCTCTGTAAGTAAATTGTTGTGTGACCTTGAATTAGTCACTTAACTTCTCTGGGCTCTGTTTTCCTTTGTAAAATGAGAGGGTTGTACCGGGTCAGTAGTTTTCACATGCATTTTCACTGTAATTATTTGAGCAATGGGACCTTTCCTATAATGAAATTATCAGGTAGAAGCCCAGTGGAGGGTTATTCCAGTTGAGGAGAAACAGGGAGCTCAGTGCCTTCACAGCCCAGTCCCCTTGCAACTGCTCGGGAAGCCATTTTCAAATGGCTGGATTGAGGATCTGTACTGCTCTGTGTGATTCTTTGAGGATGCCCATCTGGAAGGGTCCCTGTCCTGTGCCTTAGCCCCAGATTCTGTGTGATCCTAAACAGTGACTAGTGAGTGGTTTCCTTACTAGAGAGAAGCCCCACGAACCCAGGGACCATGTCCTTTTTTGTTCATCACCATATACCCAGCATTGGTAAACAGTAGGTGCTCAGTAAGGGTTTGTTGACTGGAGCAATGAATAAACAAATGAGCAAACAAACAAGCCCAGGAAGGTCTCTGTCTGTATCACTAACAAATGCAGATGTTTATTGCAATGTTTTTACCTAGAAGGAGGTAATTCCCAAAAATTAACTTTAAGAAATGAGGGATTACTTCAAAACGTTTTCTTTAGTAACCTAGTCCTGGGCTGCTCCTTCGGGAGCCACTCGGCTTTGAAATGGGGTAAGTCTGAATTGAGATGTGCCATGCCAAACACACCAGATTTTGAACACTTAGTGTGGATAAAAAGAATGTAAAGTATCTTATTAATATTGAGTACATTTTGAAATGGTAATATATTGGGTTAAATAAAATATATTATTAAAATTAACTTCACCTGATATCTCTTTATTACATGGCTACTAGAAAATGTTCAATTATATATGGAGCTCACAGCTGTGTCTCACATATTTATCAGAGAGCATTGCCCTAGACAGCTGATTAATGGATCATCAGTAATTACTCTTCTGTATTATGTTTGAGCATTTTTTTTTTCTTGTCCCTCTCCAGGCACAGAAGCTGAAATCCAATGTGTCGGGCAATACGCACCTCTGTATTTCCAATGTAAGTATGTTTCTTTTGGAGGCTTCCTGCATTTATAGAAACATAGCCTTTGGGCCCCTGGGGGCAGGGTATCATATAAAGCATTCAAAGACAAGAAGGTATCCAGTCCACAAGAAATCTAAGCCACCCTCCATGACCGTCTGCCCTTTGAGCAAGGCGAAGACTTTGAATTCCAGTTCACAAAATTGGAAGTAAGCATGGGACCCGGAATCTTTGTCCAAGGATTAATACAAGTGTTCCAGGGCCCTGAGCCTCTCTGTGATCACAGTCATGTAAAATCATCCAGCACAGAGAAGATACATAGCAAATCTCACTGCTCACCAGATGTTCTCTATCTGTGGTGCCTCTGACCTCCACAGGCCCCCATGGGTAGATTAGAGCAGACACATTCCTCTCTACAGTTTACAGGCAAGGAGACCGATAATTCTGCTGTGTGTGGGCCCTGGTTCCTTGTGTAGGAGGGTGGCATTATGGGATTAAGCAGGTGCTGGTGACAGAGATGGAGGACTCTATCCTGGGGAAGGACAGCTGTGCTAGCTGGGAATCCAGAAGCCGGAGTTCTGGTTTGGTTCTCCCAGCAATGAGCAGGGCAAGCTCTTGCTCTCTCCAACTCCTCATCTATAAAATCTGGGATTGAACTCGCTCATGCAGGGAGAGGCTGCTCTGCCTGTCTCCAATGCTGTCAGTTACCTGTGCAACATGGAACCCTGGAGAGAGGGGTAAAGAATGACAGGGGTACCTGAACTCAGATATCTTCCCCCAAAATGAATTTAATAATCCCTAATGGAAGAGCAAGCAGTAAGCATTGGCCAGACACTTTATCAAAAGTATCTGGTTCTAACCCAGGTTCATGGTTTCTTCCCATAGTCAGTGAATTTAAGTCTCAGTGGTAAAATCTTGGTCAGCTTTGGTGAGTGGGTCAGCCAGTGGGGGAGTCGGCGGGAGAGAGAGAGTGTAAAGTATACTGTGGTAGAATGAAGACATGCAGTGGATGATAATGAAACCATTCTTCCTTACAGGGTAATTATGAAAAAGAAGGTCTCGGTGCTTCCAGCCACATAACCACAAAATCAATGGCTGCTCCTCCAAGCTGTGGTCTGAGCCCACTGCTGGTTCTGGTGGTAACCGCTCTGTCCACCCTATTATCTTTATCTTTAACAGAAACATCATAGCTGCATTAAAAAAATACAATATGGACATGTAAAAAGACAAAAACCAAGTTATCTGTTTCCTGTTCTCTTGTATAGCTGAAATTCCAGTTTTAGGAGCTCAGTTGAGAAACAGTTCCATTCAACTGGAACATTTTTTTTTTTTTTTTTCCTTTTAAGAAAGCTTCTTGTGATCCTTCGGGGCTTCTGTGAAAAACCTGATGCAGTGCTCCATTCCAAACTCAGAAGTCTTTGGGATATGCTGTATTTTAAAGGGACAGTTTGTAAATTGGGCTGTAAAGCAAACTGGGGCTGTGTTTTCGATGATGATGATGATGACAATGATGATGATTTTAACAGTTTTACTTCTGGCCTTTCCTAGCTAGAGAAGGAGTTAATATTTCTAAGGTAACTCCCATATCTCCTTTAATGACATTGATTTCTAATGATACAAATTTCAGCCTACATTGATGCCAAGCTTTTTTGCCACAAAGAAGATTCTTACCAAGAGTGGGCTTTGTGGAAACAGCTGGTACTGATATTCACATTTATATATGTACTAGCATTTTCCACGCTGATGTTTATGTACTGTAAACAAACAGTTCTGCACTCTTGTACAAAAGAAAAAACACCTGTCACATCCAAATATAGTATCTGTCTTTTAGTCAAAATAGAGAGTGGGGAATGAGTGTGCCGATTCAGTACCTCAATCCCTGAACGACACTCTCCTAATCCTAAGCCTTACCTGAGTGAGAAGCCCTTTACCTAACAAGAGTCCAATATAGCTGAAATGTCACTCTAATACTCTTTACACATATGAGGTTATATGTAGAAAAAAATTTTACTACTAAATGATTTCAACTATTGGCTTTCTATATTTTGAAAGTAATGATATTGTCTCATTTTTTTACTGATGGTTTAATACAAAATACACAGAGCTTGTTTCCCCTCATAAGTAGTGTTCGCTCTGATACGAACTTCACAAATACAGCTTGTCAAAAGCAGACTCTGAGAAGCCTCGTGCTGTAGCAGAAAGTTCTGCATCATGTTACCACGGACAGGCAGGAGGAAACAGAGCAGACAAGCATTGTCTTTTGCCATTGCTCGAAGTGCAAGCGTGCATACCTGTGGAGGGAACTGGTGGCTGCTTGTAAATGTTCTGCATCATCTCATGACATTCTTGTCATGACACAATCCAGTACCTTGGTTTTCAGGTTATCTGACAAAGGCAGCTTTGATTGGGACACGGAGGCATGGGCAGGTTGTCCTTTCTTTGGAAGCACATCCATGCTGGGATGCACAGTTCTTTTCCTAAGGATTGTGTTTACTCCCGATTGCAATGTCTTGGCCACTGTTAGGAGCAGTTTGGTCTGAAGGTCATTAAGGATCTGCTTGCATCTTGTTTCATGTCCTCCGTGACAGACTGCAGACCGTGTTAGGAAAGAAGGAAGGTTTGTGAATCAAGAGGGTTGACATTAGGTTTGGTGAGATGAGTTGGTTGGCACAGATCAGCAGAACAGGACCCTGGTGATAAGGCATCTGGCTTTGCTAACCACATATCATCTTCCATTATTCTCTTTCTTAACTAAGTAGACCCGAAAGTGCACTTTCGAAGTTTGGTTTAGATGGCGAGATTCCAAATCTACAATGATCGAGTACTGGTGGCCACTTTTCTCCAACATTAAGTAAAGAGGAGATTCCACCTTGAGAAAGTGCTGGGGAGCATTGGCTTTCTTCCCACATTGGTAGAGGAGATGGAGGAGGAAACCAGGGTGCACATTTCTACAGATCCCCTTTGCCTGCTGGTGTTTGCCTTGTAAGATAAGTCACTGGGGGAAAGGGGAAATCTATGAAATCCAAGATAAAGGCATAGTCTTTCAGCTCTATTGGTGTTCAAAGTACATTTGTGTCCAAATGTTAATCAACACAAATGTACAGTACTCCATACTGACTTTTTTCGCTTCAAAATGTTTTCAAGGGAAATTCAGCAGACACCCAACTGTATTTAATTAGTGAAAAGTTCTATAAAGACTCTTACTTTGAATAAACACATTAAATGTGTCAAAATATTTGGAATGCCAGTTATCTATGAGCGCATATCTCTTACAGAGTGTATTTTGTTTTCATTAAGGTATCTCTGTGTATCTACACTGGACTAATTGCATAGGGATCTGATTCTATGTGATCCGCTATAGAAAGCTATTGATTACTTCTGTAGTAACAGCAGCTCTAATGAGCTTCAGATGACCAAAGAGGAAATGGGAGTTTCAGTGCTAACAAGGGCAGCCTTCATTGAAGAATGCATGGGTAGGCAATATGTAAATTAAATTTTGAAAAGCCTCATCTGTCACCAACAAATATCTCATTTTTCTTCAGTGATAAAAGCATATTCAAGTTACCAGATCCTCAATTTGAAAATCAGTTGCTGATTAAATAAATAGGGGGAAGCATCTTGTTCAGGGCCAACATGTTGGAGAGATTCTTATCAAAGCAAGCCAAGCAAGGTTTCTGCCATTCAGTGTGATCTTAGTTTGACATGGTGACCCTAAAACATCATCATTTGCCCCAGAACTGGAGCACAATGATTTAAATCATTTACCTGTCTCACTTCTTCTTGGCGTGCTTAAAAGCAAAAATGATTCACTACTTCCTGTCCTTCAGTCCGGGCATTTGGGGTGCCACTGAAGACAGGGGTTATCTGCTGAGGTTTGGGTGTCTTGCAGGAAGTATCTCATTGCAGTTGATTTTGATGAAACCAAGCAGTAACTAGGGTCCATGCAGACCATGACTCCCTGATTACATCTAGCCACATCTAGCCATGCCCTACTTATTTCAGAGAGAAAGAGAGGGGGAATAAAGGCAGTATTGCCACACTGATTAGAAGCACATTCATTCCACTTTGATGTTGAATATTTTTGACCGATACATGCTTGAGTATCTTTTTAATAGAGCACATGAAGGAAGAAGCGCACAATATAGAGAAGGAATTGAGAATGCCAATTACATATTTATTTTTCCATACCTGATTTTTTTCAAGTCTGTAATAAAAAAAGTATAAGTTCAGATTAACATAGGTTATTTTTCATGAAGTATAGCAAACGATCTAGAATGTGATAGGAGTGTGGTTTCCATTTCATTTTTTTTTTTTTAACACACTTTTGTGCTGTAGTAAGAATGTCTTAGAAGTTGTGTCTTCGAGTTCCTCAAACACCGGACAGGGCTGCCCCAGAGCTGCCTCAGCCTTTGATTTGATCCATATTCAGACACTTGCTATCTTGCATACACTCGGAGGATGGGCTGCTTCTAGCTGCTGCCCGTCTCCCTCTTGCCTTCTTGTCTCTAAATCAGACACTCCCAAGCACTCCATCTGCTGTACTAGGAGAGTGGGAGAGCCAAAGCATTTTGGAGTCCCTGTAAAGTGCCTGGGAAAAGAGATGTAAGAGCAGTGGGAGTTTATATAATTAGCGAATTCTTTTCTCAGAATTCAGCAGAAATGTATTTCTGTTGTTATTATTTACAAAATTGTGGCCTCAGAGGAGCTGTCTTTTGGAAAATAAGTTTTCATTCATGCAGTTAGACACGCACGATGTATTTGAATCAATAAACTGTGGACCAGAAAAGGGCTGCTTAAATGAATTCGCATGTTCTAATTCTCTTTCGAGGCTGTTGATGATCTCCTGGATTCATACCCCCATGATCTGTGTTGCTCTTGCCTCTGTTCTTTGATAAAGCACATCAGACTATGTGACACCCATCTTTTCAAGAACGACCTAAAAGCGATGACAACAGGCAGGAGTGAATTACCACTGGCCTAGGCACAGTGACAGCAGAAGGCCCACCTGAGCTTGGAGAGTTGGAGAGATAAGGCAAAATCAAGGTGCAACAGTGGGCCATGTTCCAAGGGTGAATGGATCAGAGTGTCCGCTGATGTTCCTTACTGATCAGAATAGGAACCTTCTAACAAAATAACAAAACAGCCAGAGTTCCTTGAATCAGGCAGAAGTTCTTTAGAGACAGGAAGCCAGAGCTATTAATAATATCCGAATGACAGAGGAAGGAATGTCTTATTAGAAATTCTAAAATAAAACAAGTGGGGATTTGGTTGGATACCCTTAGAAGCTACATTTTTCTCTCATCCCTAAGATAGATATCTCAAAAGTGTATATCTGACACCTCTTGACTTTGACACAGCTCTGCTTCTCAAGTGACCATTTGTTTTAAGTCTGTTGTCTAGAGTTCTTTGTGGGGGCTGGACCTCTGAAAAAGATTCTCACTGCAGAGGCCTTAAATCTGTGGTTTTTTCCACTGCCTCCATCCTAGGATGTATTCGGTAGGACATTTCATTTATATCAGGATATTGGCTGATTCAGCTCTCTTTCATTGTTATTATTCAGGCCTCCCTCCACCACCTTGTTCTTTATTGCCTAAGTATTGCCCTCCCCAATTCTTCATCATAATCGCTCTAAATTTAGTTTGACCCAAATTAATTTTTGTTCCAACAGATATATTTTAAGACAGAGAAGCCTCTCTTAGGAGCCAGATGATCTGAAGATGATGCTAATCCCCAAATAACGAAGTTCCTCCAGCTAACTCTCCTCTGAGCTCCCTCTTCTAAGCTTGGGGATTGGGGATGGTCTTATCCTTGCCAGGAATCCCTTTGTTGCTCCCAGTGTCTCTGATGAGCTTCTCCTCCCTCCCAGAGACAATGCAGGGGTGGTTTTCAGCAGAATGTGCCACCTGCACTTCTGATTGTTCTGAGACCCAGCCCAGAGGGGTGGAGAAGGCGCACAAACCCTATTCCAATAAACTGCCTGCAGAGAACCACAGCCTGCTAATAGTCATTGAGGTCTCAGCCCCCTAAGGTCTCCAAGCTCATTTGACCAGCACAGCTGCGACTTCGGCTGTCTGCCTCTGGCAGGTGCCAATATCAGCATCTTGTCCCACTGCCATGGGGAGTTAATTTTTGCTCCAGGGCAGCTGCCAAGCCCAGCACTGGCATCAATAGAAGGTTTTCTCTGATTTTCTTCTCTTCATCTCAGGCTAGGCTTTCTTACCAATCCCCAATTTTGTTTTGTAGGGCGCCAGGAGACAACTGGCCAGAGATCTTTGGCCTCTTACTTAGTTTGAACATCTCTTGCTGCTCACACCCAGGCTTCTTCAGCAGAAAGCATGACCCATAGTAGGTACTCAGAAACTGGTTGAATGAAAAACCTTGACATTTAAGGGCTTTATTCTGTCATACAGTAGCAAGAACTGGCCTATCGGCATTGTATTCCTGGCATTGGGCTGTATTGACCCTGAATGTGTCCTCCTGAGGTTTTTGAAGGTGACCTGGGAGAAAGGGTCTGAGAAAGCACTGGGATCCAAATGACTTTAAATCTGCCCATGGCATTTCCTGCTGAGAGGCGAGAAACTAGCATCTCTCCCAACAAGCGCACATCTGCCAGAAAGGACAGAGCCCAAAACGGGGGTAGACTTTGTGGGAAATTCGCCAGTTAGTCCACTGAGATTTTAATCTGCCTCAAGCACAGGATGCTGACAAGAAAGGTAGACCACTCCCCCGATCCCAGACGAATCCCAGGGGTGACAACTTCTCCATCACTATCCTGAGAAGCAACATCAAATGCTTATCAAGTCAGCACGTTTACTGAGTGAGTACTCTGACGGAATGAACCAGCAGTTGGAGCTGAACTTGAGAACACAGGGCCCTCTGACAGCAGCTTAGGGAAACACCCATCCCTTCCAGATTGGCAGAATCCTTCCATTTCACGTCCTTCGGAGATGCTGTATTCTCCTTAGAAATCATTCATGAAACTCAGACTCAGTCTCCCGGGGGTAAGTCCTGGGCCACGTGCAAACAATGGCAAATCCAGCTCTTCCATGATAGAGAAGGCAAACACACCCACCTTCATCCTGAGCCTAAAAGGCCACCTCTGAGCACTTGGGCAGCTACTCCTCTGGGCCTCAGAGGGCCATGAGCTTGGCCAGGTAGGCACAGCGGCGGGGAAGTCACAACTGTCAGGTACCGACCATGGTGCAGGTGGGAATAGGAGATGCCAGCGCTGCTTTAGCTGAGGAAAGCAAACAGTCAGCAGTGCTCAAAGGAGAAAAACTTCGAATGTGCACATCGACCCCCCTGACGCCTGCAAGCATAACACAGATCCTAAGACCAGAGTGAAGTAGGAAGAAGAATTAGAAAATCCAGTGGATGTCCTGAATATAGGAAACCAGGGCTGTTGAAAATCAGTAAAGGTTGATTACCTGGGGCCAGACCGGGTGACTCTGGCAGTGCAGGTGAAGGTACCCTGGGCCTTCTCAGTTCACTGGCACATAAGGCTCTGCCAATAAAGCATGGTTCTCTCTCTCTCTGTCTCTCACACACACACACACACACATACACACACAAAAAATGATTGGAGGTCTATATGATCCAGCATTAGCTTCCTGGTGTGCCAAGCATGCTTGAGCGGGAATTTTTTTTTAATTATTATTATTTTTTAGCTGTAGCTGAAGGCATTTCTCGGATGTGGAGAAGGAGAATGGAAATCGCAGAACCAAATCAGTTTGCCCTGCCGTATTTGGCTGTGGTCTGTCATTGGGCATTTCTGATGTGCTTTTCTGGATTCAGAAAGAGCTGATTGTCCTCCGAGGGTTGAAAAAAAACAGTTTCAGAAACCTGAATCCAGGGCCTTATAGTTCTCCTCATTATCTTCTTCTCTCTTCCCTCGCCCAAGGGAGTGGGGGAAACACTTTTCACTGCAGAGTTTGCTTTAAAGAGTTTTCCCATCTTGCGTGCATTATCCCTTGATATTGAAATTATTTTCTCAGTTTAATCCAACTCCTGCTGAGAAGCTGTGTGAGATTTAGGTTGTGGGATTTTTTTCTTGGACTCTTTTGGATGGTGTTGCATTTTTCACTCTTAACCCGAGGGTATGTTATGTTTCAGCTTATGTTCGTTCTGTTTCATGCAGGTTTATAGTATGGTAGAGTAGAAGGCGGCTGCTGATTTTTAGGGTATTTTTAGAATTCCTTCCTGAGTGAGGGGTTCAGACACCCAGTCTCCTCAGAACAGGGGTGAGGGGTCGACTGAGCTTTGTTGAGAAGTCTCCAGTTAGGCTTCGGGCGGGTCTCCATGTTCTATTGTGTGTTTACTGAGCTTCCCACTGGTAGAAGATGACACATTTGTCTCATCGTCCTGTGTATCTGCTTTCCAGAGGACCCTGGAGCATTCTCTTGGGGTCACTCCCACACAGCTTCCTCACACAGCTGTTTTGCAACAGCCCTTATTGCCAGCACCCTTGGAAGAACATCTCCTGTAGAAGTACAAGTTTTGTAATATGGACTTTGGAAGTGGTTTTGTGATGTTCGAATTTTCTGTTAGCCTATTGCTTAAGCACTACAGAATGTACATAGTCCCTTTGGCCATCCTCTCACCCCAGAATATCCTAATAAACATTGTTTTCTTTTTTAAAAAAAAATCATTGTGGTGTCTTTTCCTTTTATCCCATTCACCGGGAAACCCTCTTGAAATCTGCAAACACGTAGAAATCCCCAGTGTCAAAACATTGGGTTTTCTTGACAGCAGATCATAAGGACTAAGTGTGGCTGCCACAAATACTTCCAGACAATGGTTTCCGAACCTTGGTACTGTTGACACTCAGGGCCAGATAATTATATTTTGGGTGGATGGGCTTGTCAGATCTTATATATTGTTGATATTTAGCAGCATCCTTTGGTAGCCCCCCATCTACACTTTGTGGTCAGAGCTATCTCTAGACATTGCCAAGGGTCCTCTGAGCCTAGGCAAAATCACCCTTGCTTGAGAGTCACTATTTCAGACTCAACCTTTTGCTCATTTACGAGCAGCAAAAGGCAGCAGGGTGTAGTGTAGGAGCCTGCGGAGGAGACAGCACTAGGCTTCACCCCATACCTGACATTTATATTATGTTCTCAAAATGCAGTGTTATAATTAGAGGATAGGGTTGGTGGATTCCTAGTTACCATCATATTTGTATTGAATGATTTCTATAGACTTATAAATAGTATTTTGATAAAAGATAAAGACTTAGAATGAGGTGGTTGTTCTTGTTTCCAGCATCTAGCTCAGTGCCTGGCCAAGAAGAATCACTTAACATCACATGAGGCCATGAATTGGAATGGTGAAGGTGGCTGCTCAAAATATGACTCCCCCATTTCCCTGAGGAAGTTACCGTCTCTGGCATCCTTATCACTGCCAGGAACTTTTAAGGGAAAATGTTAAGACATAAAACATAGTAATTAATATTGCCACTGTTGTTTGCTTCAGTATGCAACTAACAGTCCCTGAAACAGCAAGAGGACCTTGCTTGCTCTAAGACAGAAGCCTGTATTTCACTTGCGATTCTGCAGGACACGCTTTGGTTCTCTTGTGATTTTTCCTTTAGCTGGGCTTTCCTCTTGTCTTGCTTCCTGGCTCTGCTTTCAAATGACCAAGTTTAGAATGATTCCACAGAATCCCCAAGTGGGTTTGGATGAAAAGTTTGTGTGAACATTTGGACCTTGGCCTGGTGTTTTAAAGGTATAACAAAAGCCTAGATTCCAGCAGCTCACCTGGCTCTGGGCTTCTCAGGACAGCCTTTGCAGAAATCCCCAAGTTCATTCCCGGAGAAATGAACCCCAGCTGTCAGCACAGATGGTGCAGGGCCCGTGGGGAGGGGCAGGACTAGAACACTCCCAGAATCATCAAGCGGAAGTGGGAGACAGAGCCACAGTGAGCGCCCTGGGGACCTGCAGGGTCCTCCTACCACCGTCCGTTCATATTCTAATCATCTTCGGAATGCAACCAAATCCGTGGGATGCAGGTGATAGAAAATTTAGGAGCTGGAACAAGCAATGGCTAATAAAACCCTGAGAGAAATGCCAAGAAAGTGAATAAAATCTGTGACAGAAACAAGATACAAGACTGCTTGTGTTTGGTGACATAAATAAAACATAAACGAGAACACAGTGATGCGAAGATATGAGCAGGGGTGTCCATAAAAGTCCCATAAACTGGCAGTGCTGGCTGCCCTGATGGGGTTTAGCCTCGCGGAGATGTCTGCCATCCAGGCTGGTAGACAGAGAATTCACCATGTTTAAAAGATAAAGTGAGCGTTAGGCCTGAGAATACTTTGGGTGGTTATATAAATAAGGACAATCTTTAAGAAAAAAGCAAAAACTGTTTGACAATATGTATCAGAATTTAAAATCCATATCTCCTTTGAACCAACAATTCCACTGCAAGGAATTTGCCCTTCATTCTTATACAGGGTGTCAAGATGCATGCAGTAGTATTTTTACCACAGGATAATTTGTAATAACAAAGTACTTGAAATAACCTGAATGCCCATCAATAGTGACCTGGTTAAAGAATTCATAGCACAGCTAGATGAGGGAATATTAGGCAACTATTTTTAAAAAGTAGATGTACATCCACTAAACCAAAAGGGGTCTATAGTGTATTAAGTGAAATGGCAAAGTACAGGATGGTGAAAAATATTGTCCTACTTGTATAGAGTTTAGAAAGATAGATGGTAGACACATATTGATGATAGAGAAAGATCATAGGTAGATGATTAACAGAGAGAGGGATGATACACTCTACATATAGGTAGACAGGCATAGCTATAGGTAGACAGGTATAGATAGATGACTGATAGATGGTAAATAGATGACAGCTAGATGTAGACAGATCAATAGATATATATAGATGATACAGGTAGACAATAGATGCTAGGTAGACAATAGAGAGGTAGGTATAAATAGCTATAGATTAATAGATGATGGATAGATAATTGATGCAGACATAAATAGAGATAGGGATATTAATAGATGAGAGATGATAAATTTCTATAGATAGGTAGTTGATCATAGATAGATGATAGCTAGAAAGATAATAGTTAGATAGACATGAATATTCCCTGGATATAGTTTTTACATAGTTTTTACTCTATCCATATATTACTTTTACCCATTGTTTTTAGAGAATAAAAAGTAAAGGAAGGACAAGCTGTGCAACTTCTGGAACCCAGCTCAGATTCTGAGCCTTGCTCTTTGAAGGAAAGAGGTTGGTGCAGCCCTGGCTCAGAGTGCTCCCGGGGCTCCGCAGAGTTCCCTACTGCAGCCAGCCAAGCCCTGCACAGCCCAAGAAGCAGTGAGTGGCTGCCCCCACCAGCACCTCCTGCAAGATTAATTGCCGCAATTTAGGGAAGAGGCACCTTAGGGTCACCTGCTGTGCATTGTGTTGTATAGGAGGCTTTTAAAATAACTCCTCTCCCTGTGGTTGACAACATAAGGGTGAGTCATTTCCATGCAGGGCCTTCCCAGCCCAAGGGAAGGTTGGGTCAGCTTTTCCAAGAATGAACCCCACCCTGCAGATGGTACTCTCAGAAGGCTCATGATAGTAACAGCTGTCAGTTAGTGGGTGCTCACCATGCACCAAGCCTGGGGATGGATGGGCTCTGTGCACATGATCTCATTAGTCCTCACAGCAACTCAGATAAAATTAATTTCATTTTGCAACTGAGGAGACAGGCTCAGAGAGAGCAAATGACTGATGCAAAGTCACACAGCCAGGGTGGGACTCGAATTCTGTTTTCTGGTGTCAGGGCCCATTTAGACATCCTCCTTTGCTCTCAGGCCTGTGGGGAGAAAGTCTCCTGGATTCTAAGCAGGAAAGCTCGCAGGTACACCCACATCCCATGGCCCCACCACATTGCCCTCCATCCACACTTGGTGCTATGTTCTGAGAGCTGCCCAAGTCAGCATAATGCCGCATGAGTTTGTCTTCAAAAGATAATTAGATTACCTCCCTTGCCTTAAGGAAAAGAACAGCAGATTAAAAAAGAAATATGACAAGCCATCTGAGTGCCAGGACTGCTCCCCTGAGACTCACTTCCATTTCAGTCCCTCATTCCAGACATGAAACCAATTAAAGTAGTGGCAACGTATACAGTTAACACCAAGTGACAAAAGCCTGCCTAAGTGTCTTAAAGAATCTCATAAACTAAAGAGCTTCTGCACAGCAAAAGAAACTACCATCAGAGTGAACAGGCAACCTACAGAATGGGAGAAAATTTTTGCAATCTACTCATCTGACACAGGGCTAATATCCAGAATCTACAAAGAACTCAAACAAATTTACAAGAAAAAAACAACCCCATCAACAAGTGGGTGAAGGATATGAACAGACACTTCTCAAAAGAAGACATTTATGCAGCCAAAGGACACATGAAAAAATGCTCATCATCACTGGCCATCAGAGAAATGCAAATCAAAACCACAATGAGATACCATCTCCCACCAGTTAGAATGGCGATCATTAAAAAGTCAGGAAACAGGTGCTGGAGAGGATGTGGAGAAATAGGAACAATTTTACACTGTTGGTGGGACTGTAAACTAGTTCAACCATTGTGGAAGACAGTGTGGTGATTCCTCAGGGATCTAGAACTAGAAATACCATTTGACCCAGCCATCCCATTACTGGGTATATACCCAAAGGATTATAAAACATGCTGCTATAAAGACCCATGCACACGTATGTTTATTGCGGCACTATTCACAATAGCAAAGACGTGGAACCAACCCAAATGTCCAACAATGATAGACTGGATTAAGAAAATGTGGCACATATACACCATGGAATACTATGCAGCCATAAAAACTGATGAGTTCATGTCCTTTGTAGGGACATGGATGAAGCTGGAAACCATTGTTCTCAGCAAACTATCGCAAGGACAAAAAACCAAACACCGCATGTTCTCACTCATAGGTGGGAATTGAACAATGAGAACACATGGACACAGGAAGGGGAACAGCACACACTGGGGGCTGTTGTGGGGTGGGGGGAGGGGGGAGGGATAGCATTAGGAGATACACCTAATGTTAAATGACAAGTTAATGGGTGCAGCACACAAACATGGCACGTGTATACATATGTAACAAACCTGCACATCGTACACATGTACCCTAAAACTTAAAGTATAATTAAAAAAAAAAAAGGAATCTCATTTACCCACAGGCTGTGCCTGGAGAAACCTAGCTGACCTGGTATCCTACAACTTAGGAAGTGCATGACCCAGCTCTGACTGCTGGGGGTGCTCAGCCGCCCTCCTCAGAATCCCCCTCCAGCTGTCACCCTCTGTGCCTCTTCTGTCTTCAGTCTGGGGACAGCAGACAAGGGGAGGTGGTGGGGGCAGGGCTTAAATTTCTGACCCCTAGCAGGGTGGCTGGCTCAGGAAAATCTTTTGGTCCGTAGTCCCTGTCTGGTTCTAGATCTTGACCTCTCCCACTCCTGCCCACACCTAGACAACCTGCAGGGGAGAAAGCACTGGTCTTGACGGTCCTCTCCTTGAGGCCCACCACAGAATGGCAGAAGCAGCTTCCTTTGCCTTAGCACCTCAGGACCAGGGCATCTCCCTTTGAAGTGAGCAGATCAAGAAATACAGCTTTTGGAAAGGAGCTTCAAAAAATAGGACCCAAACTGAGAGGAAATTGTAAACCAGGCAATAAGCAAAACGTGGCTCCTGGGATGTGCTGTTCTGGTCTGAGTTTGCTTCCCTTCCAGATAATGGAAAGTGAATCCCCAGCCCCATCAGTTGGGAAGGTCCAATATCAGAATAGGAGAGCAGCCACACTCTGATACAAACCTGGTTTGTTTTCCTTCTTCCAAACATTTCTGTCACTGGAGGATGCTTCAGGTGCTCAGATGATGTCACCAAGCTTGGGAGCATTTTAGAGTCCACAGAGTTCCTTCACAGGCAGGCATGTTCTCCCTGGACACCCCCGCTGGTGGGTGGGGAGCTGGTTGATCATCCCCATTCCAGGATGTGTCTGTCTGACCAGTGGCAGAGGGGACCCCGCAGTCCAGGAGTCCTTCTCCCAGCCCCCTTCCCCTGTGGCATGGCCTCCCCTCCAGCTCCCTGTCTTCTTTTCTGACATCTTCCCACTCATGCCAGAATTGCAAAATATTTTAAATTACTATCACTTCTGCAGAGCACACTTGTACAGCCTACTGTATTTTTCTCTTCTACTGAGTTTTTCAAGGCAGTTTTTTGTTTGTTTGTTTGTTTGTTTTTGAGACAGAGTCTCGCTGTCGCCCAGGCTGGAGTGCAGTGGCACGATCTCGGCTCACTGCAAGCTCCGCCTCCCAGATTCACGTTTCAAGGCAGTTTTTACATGGTATTAAGAGTTCTTTGAATAACCCCTACTATCATTCAGAAAATAGCCAACTTCATGTGCCTAGCCTGGGGTTGCCAGAGATCTCACTGCGTGGTGTTCACTTGCTCAGGGGCCTCAGCCCTGGTGGATCACCAAAGGGAGCAGAGGGGCGGGGTGGTGTCTTCCTCACCGGACACTTAAATGGCTCAAGGTTGCAAACACAGGTGTGGGGGCCAGGGCAATGAGGCGGGCTGCCAGTACCGGCCCCAGTGGAGCCTATGACCTCCAGGTGCTGCATGAGCAGGGAACCCCTACATCCAGTTGCACTTCATCCCCAGAACTAGCACCAAGCCAGCAAAGCCCAGATTTCTCAGACACTGGCACCTCCAGATCTGTTCACAGGCCCCTGCCTTCCCCCAACACACCTCCCCACCATACAGTCCTTTTCTGTTTGGGTCTCTGCTTGGTCTCTATCTCTTCACATCTGGAGTGAAAGACTTGTTTCCAGAGGACCCCCTCCTTTTATCGGTGGTTCCTCTTCTAAGCATGATGATTACATTGGGTCTTGAGGGCAGCCTACGAGGCAGGAGCTGCAGTCTCTCTTTTGCCAATAGGAAATAGAGGTTAAGTAACTTGGCAAAGTCTCATGAATCAGAGGGGACCGTGGGGTCTGAATCCAGGCAGCCTGATTCAGGGGTCCGCTTTGTAACCTCTGTGTCATCCCGCGACAGCCTGAAGAGGTTTCCTGCAAATCGCATCATTTTCAACGCCATGAAAGGAAAAGATCTTTAAGGAAACGTGACGTGTTACATTGGTCATCTTTTAGGATGGTGAATAACCAATGCATGTGCTTGGATTTTTTCTTAATTTGGGATTTACCGAGAGTGAAACAGGACTTCCTTAAGTGGTCATTTCATGGACAGCATTTTAAAAGTCTGACTCCAGACTCAGCCTGTAAGTCTCATATCCAGCTCCACTGCAAGAAGGTAAAAAGTGAACAACAGTCACTCCCAGGCAGGACTCCAGCAGTCAAGTGCACATGGTTCCTTTGCAGGGGAGGGCTACACCGAGGGAGCAGCAGATCCCAGGAGGGTGCAGAGGATCCCACAGTGGTGGCCTTGTTAAGTTCAGGATGCCTATGACCTCCCCAGTCACCAGCTTCAGGTTCCATCATTCAGGTTGACTTGTTCCTCTCCCTCCCTGCCTGTATCCCATTGGCCAGCAAGCCTCCGCCCTCCCTTCTGTCCCTGCACCTCCACCTATGGGCTCCACCCTGCGACAGCATCTGGGCTTTCCTCTCCACACTGATTTTCTCAAAGTCCACTGTCACCAGGCTCTCAAGGCTTCCCAGGTTCTGACTCCAAGCTACCTCTCTACTTTCACTCCTACTTTCTCCTTGCACCCAAATAAGCAGATCTCCTCACCACTTTCTCCACTGCCCCATCCATCCACCTCCCCCGCTCATTGACCCATCCCTCAGCTCCTCTCTGGGAAGCCCTCCAAGTCACTCCAGTTGACAACAAGTTTTCCATCTTTGGGGAGCCCAACTCTCATGGGCTCGCTCCTGTGCTCCCATGTGACCTGGTGCTTCTGTGAACATGAGCCTCCTCTCCCCAGCAAGGCTGGAAATGTTACTAGTGGAGGGTGTCCAGGTTCTTGGCGCTTTGAACAAAGAATTGGACAAAACACACAAACAAAGCAAAGAAAGAATGAAGCAACAAAAGCAGAGATTTATTGAAAATGAAAACACACTCCACAGGGTGAGAACAGGCCTGAGCAAGCAGCTCAAGCGCCCAGTTACAGAATTTTCCAGGGTTTAAATACTCTATGGTGGTTTCCTATTGGTTTCTTGGTGTACACTCTATGTAAGTGAAGTCGTGGCATGCAATCAGTCTGGTTGGTTGGGAAAAGCAACCTATCAGAGGCTAAAGAGAAGTTACAAAGCTACACTCCTACCCAAATGAAGACTGGGCCTGCAACCAACCTCATTGGTTGCACGGGTACTTTCAATTTTTCATCTGCCATGCAGAAAAAGAGGGGGGTTGCAAAGGGAGTAGCCTCTGGTCCTTTTGTTACCTGGGTGTGGAAAGTTGGAGTTTTCCTTTTAATTTAGTTCTAGGAAGTCAGTATGAATAGGCCTTACGTTCCCTGCCCTCCAGACCCTATTCCCCTGCCTCAGAGACACCCCCGGAAAGAGAGGACAGACTTCTCTATGTGTTCCCAGTACACAGACTCTGAAGATACAGATTCTGGAGATGAAGTGGCTTGACTTCTCTGAGCCTCAGTTTCCCCTGTTTTGTCAAACGGAGTAAATAATAGAACCTGCCTCAGGGAGTTGCTGTGAAGTTACTGTGTTGGTAACAGCTGCTGTTGTAAAGAAGATGACAACAAAAACTGATGGTGACACTAACAGTAAAACTGAAGTTGATGCTGGGACCCAGGAGGGCATTTAGGGCATTTAGTAGGAGTCTGAGTGTGCACTTTTTCATTTTTTGAGACAGGGTCTCACTCTGTCTTCGAGGCTGGAGTGCAGTGGCACTATCTCTGCTTGCTGCAATCCCCACCTCCCAGGCTCAAGCGATCCTCCTGCCTCAGCCTCCTGAGCTGAGACTACAAGTGCATGCCACATACACAGTTAATTTTTGTATAGTTTGTAGAGACAAGGTTTTGCCATGTTGGCCAGGCTGGTCTTGAACTCCTGGGCTCAAGCGATCCACCCGCCTCAGCCTCCCAAAGTGCTGGGATTACAGGTGTGAGCTACTGTGCCTGGCCACTGACTTATTCTTGAAAGAATAGATGAACTGGGTTTCCCTCAGGCTCATTCCTTCCTCCATTAGCAAGTTCACTGGAGGCCTATCATGTGATGGACGCTATCTTTGGGAAACAGAGAAATATGATTCCTGCCCTCATGGAAGTTTATGTACTTTTCCCTCTTCCCTCTGTTCAGACCTTGAAGAATTCAGACTTTTCGGGGAATGGAGGGAGCCTCTCACTCTAGGGAGGTCATTCCATCTGTTCTGCCTCTGGGACGTACGACAGAACCTATGACATCCCAAAAGAGCTGGTTCTTCTAATACACATTAAGATTCTCCTGAGTTACAGTGCCTCATGTACCCTCGTTCATTGATTTTGTTAGGAGAGACTGAAGTCTTCAAAAGATTGCCAAGTGCCTGCTACCATCTACTAAATTCTTGCAAGACAGGCTTTAGTAACTCATAACGCCTCAGCATGTTTACCCAGTTAAATGACATTGTTTCAGCATTTGGTAGAGAAGAGCCATTTCTGCATCTACTCACATCCTGTCACTTAATTGTCATTGTATAGGAGTTCATTAACATTCCCTTAATTTGCTATGAAGAGTTAAAAGGCTTTCAAATCTAGTCAAATTCAAAACCGGTTTATCTGCCTTTTATGATGATGGAAATGATGTGTACTGTAAATAACCTTATGTTCAACACTCAGCGATATTAATTTCACTTGACTTCATGACTTAAGGTCAAATATGTTAATCAAAGCCGCTGTCATTAACACAGTTTCCTTTTCTATTAAGCGATTATGATCACTTACTATTAATGAGTCGTGAAGTTTTAATAAATTTTTGCTGGTGTGAAATTACAAAACAGTAATTATGACACATACTGTATGGATGGCTTGTTCCATGATGTAAATTTGGCCCAGTGTTGGTAAAATACAAAAGAACCGCAAATAATTAATTAGTTGCTGCCGTGGCACCGAAATAAGCCTTCACTATGAAAGCAAATGAATGAAAAACGAAGAGCCTTTTGTTGTTATTAGTGAACTGTTACACAGTGAGACCTGGGCACTCAAAAAGGCCTGATCCCTCAAAAATGACATTTTGACTAGCGCTGGAGAAGGAATATCTGCAAGAATTCTTTTGGGTTGAAGTCAATTTTTCTGGCATGGGGCTGATTGTATGACAGTATGGGGCAGGAGGAGGATTTTGAAATAAAATTAAATGTTGATGCAGATGGATTGACGGAAATGGTACCAAAGAATCAGCACCTCAAGACTGAGAGAGCTCCTGTGAGCCTGGGAGAGAAACAGAGTCCTCAAGGATTTACCACCTACATTGAGAGTTCGTTGCAGAACACATCACGGTCCCTAAAGGATTATGTCACAGTGAAGATTCCTGGGCACTGCCGCCAGAAATGTTGGTTCAGTGAGTCTGGAGTAGAGCCTAGGTGTCTGCATACACTCAGGACAATTCTGATACAGGTGGTCTCTGGCACACACTTTGAGAAATAATAATCTAGAAGGCCTAAACCACAATTCTTCAAAAACTATATAGGAGTCAAAATCCTCACCGCAAACACTAATGTACCAAGCCCCATATTAAGCAAAAGATCACAAATTTTCTACATTGTTTACAATCAAGTAAGAAAGGGATATGTATATAAATAACAAATATATCATCATCTAAGATTTCCTGAGCATTTGCTTATAATGTACCACACACAGAGCTGAGTATTTTATATGCACAATCAGATCTGACCTCAACACAACCCAATTTTTCAAATCTGAAAACTGAGTCACAGAGAGATTACATAACTTGCCCAAGGTCACACAGCCAGCAAGTGTCAATGCCAAACTAAGAAGTGGGCTCTATTAGGCAGGCAGTAGGCAGCAAGTGAACGTGTTTAGATAGGGGAGAAACACAGCCAGAGGGCTTAGGAATGTCTCCTGGGACAGTGCTGTGAAGCAGGGACTGGGGTGGATGCAGGTGAGTCCCCTGGGTAGCAGTTTCGTTTGTCCAGGGCAGTGGTTTGCAAACTGCTCCCCAGAGCCTTGGAGGCTTTGGGGTATGTCCAAGGGTCAATGCTGAGGTGGAGGTTTAAGTAGAGTTCCTTATCCTTTTGCCGTCCCCTTGACACCCCCGTTCACATTTTATATCTGCTGTTGGAGAATGCTATCATGTGACAAAATGTCTGAAAACCCCTGGCTTGGGGCAAGGAAAGGGGCAGAAGGTAGAAGTGCAGGCTCAGAAATGCTTCCAGGATGGGACAGGTGGGGGCCATGAGACTGAGTTGGAAGTTGGGCCCGGGTTGTTTAACCTGCTGGCACAGGGCTTGGTGAGACAGTTCATCTGGAAGTCAAGAGACAAATCCGGAGTTTGGGGATGGAAGATTTGATATTTCTTTTGGAGTCATCTGTGGCCAGGAAATTTATTCTAGAAGGAACACAGCCAGCCAGTTTTTGAGTGAGGCTGAGAAGGACCCAAGTGCCTGTTCTGTTCTGGGTACCGTGCCAGGGACGGTAAACATCTATCACTAGCCCTAGGAGGTCTGCACTCCTAGGGCAGATGCTGTGCCCACCTTGCAGAGAAGGCTTACTGAGTTGCAGCAGAGAAGGTTGCACCATCCACACAGCAGCTACCCTCACTGAGCACCCACACATGCCAAAGCACTTTAAATATCATCTCATTTACTCCTCAGGAAAGCCCAGGAGGAAGACACGGTTATTTCCTCCGTTTTAAAGATGAGACTAATAAACATATCTCATGTGGGTAAGTGAGATTCCAAAGCTTGTGTTCTTTTCTCTCCACCTGTGATGACATTGATAAGACCAGCATCCATCTTAAGAATTAAACAACAAAAGACAGGGCAGCTTCCGTTATACAATGTAACCCAGACAGATGGGACCTGCCAGTTATGCTAATTCACAACTACACAGCTGAGCCTTGCAAACACTTTTCAAAGCCAGCCCCAGCTTGGGGTCACCCCTCCTGCAAGGAGAGGCAGTTTGTCTAAATACAAAAATAGACGAAAAGGGTCCAAGAAGCAGAACTCCCACCCAAGGTGGTCAAAGTAAGAGGGAAGGGATACAAAAGATGTCAGAAACTGGGTAAGGCATTTCCTATTACCCATCAAACACCTTATTACACTGAATAGGTTACGTGGGAAATGTTTCTTTCCCTTAACCATTGCAATTGTCAATGTGAAGCACGAGTCTTCCAAGAATTTTCTGTCAAACTCCTCACTAACCAGTCTCAGACCTCACAACCGGAACCACAGTGCTTCTGCCCCATTAGTGCCCCATCCGAAGGCTTGTCCTGGTTTGCCAAGATCAGTGTAAGAGCCAAGCCACAGTGGCAAATGCTACGGTCTGTGTTCTTCACACATAGGGTCATCACCCTTATTCTTAGCAAGACTAGTGTCATTTAGCCTTACTTTATTAAGTTTTTATCCATCTTTACCCAGGCAGGAGGCAAAAAACTGATAAGTGACTTAAAGACAAGGTAGGGCCAATGTGGAAACAAAAATAAGATGCAGTAATCTGTAAATAGCTCCAGGGAAACATGTTTCCAAAGAGAGAGAGAGAAGCTGAGATGGCCCATTGCCCAGATTCCAGGGTAGGACTGCCTGTGATGTGGGAATTGCCCCTCTCTGGCCACAGGAAAGCTTGGCTCAAGTATGTAACAACTCACCCCCTAGGGACTATCCTAGAATAGCCACTGGTTTCATTTTAAATGGTGAAAACAAGAAAGAATATCTAATTTTTGTTGAGCACTAACTATGTACCAAGAACTCCGCTCAGTGTTCCTGGGTACATCTCCCCTGAGGCAAGGTGCACCAGCAGGGTCCAGGCAGATCCACATTTCTCAGAATGAGAAGACTGCACAGGTCTCATTGTCAAAGCCTCTGTTGGGTTTGTCAGTCCTGGAAGTCTCCAGGGCTCCAGGGCACAACATTAACAGTGATTCTTTCCAAATGGCAGGACCATGGGCAATTTCTCTCTACTTTTTCATAAATTTTAAATGTTCAATATGGAACAATTAGTTTACACCATGAAAAGCATATCAAACTCTACTTTTTAAAAGTGTGCCACTCTATTAATTTGTCAGCTATAATAAGGAGAATAAGGCTTTGCTATCAACATGAACCACTGAACAACTACTAAGAAAAGGGCCCTAGGTCTTCCAGCACAGCCTGGAACAATCACTCAGGAGTTGCTGAGTTCTCTTTCAGCTACTATCCTATTCCATCTATCGGTCTATTGTCCTATTTATTTAGTTAATGCTTGCTTGGTTCCTGTATTAGTCTGTTTTCACACTGCTATAAAGAACTTCCTGAGACTTGGTAATTTATGATGAAAAGAAGTTTAATTGACTCACAGTTCCACATGGCTGGGAGGCCTCAGGAAACTTACAATCATGACAGAAGGCAAAGGGGAAGCAGGCACAGTCTTCGCATGTCAGAGCAGGAGAGAGAGTGAGGGAGGAAGTGCTACACTTTTAAACCATCAGATCTCGTGAGAAGTCACTCACTATCATGAGAGCAGCATGGGGGAACCACCCCCATGATCCAATCACCTTCTACCAGGTCCCTCCCTTGACACATGGAGATTACAATTTGAGACGACATTTGTGTGGGACACAGAGTCAAACCATATCAGTTCCAAAAAGGATATTGACAGCTTCCATGCAATTTAGTCAGATAAAAACTTGAAGTGAGTGAGAAACAAGAGACAAAGTGAAACAGCAGGTGGACACAGCACATGGGCCACACAAGACCCGGCCACTTTCAACTGGGCCGTAAACATGGCTGCAGCTGACAACAATAAAGAAAGGAACACTAATTACAATTACACTGATGGAGAGCCCTCCTGAGATCAAGAGAAAGCTTCTTAGAAGGGGCATGACTGTTCCCGAGACTATGATGGGAAAGTATTTGTTGCAGAGTACCTGGTAAAAATGACACTTGGTGACATAAGAATGATCAATGTGCTCAACAACATCCCTACTCTAAGTCAGCCATGCTTCTCAGGGGGATTCTCTTACAGAAACAGACCAAAGGCATCGCTCCAATGCACTGTTCAGGAAAGGAAATTCTAAGGGGCCATGCAATTGGGTCCAAGACCTTTATTCACTAATAGTCTGAATTAATGCAGGTTTTAGGGTATC
Organism: Pongo abelii; assembly: GCF_028885655.2. Classification (NCBI taxonomy): domain Eukaryota; kingdom Metazoa; phylum Chordata; class Mammalia; order Primates; family Hominidae; genus Pongo; species Pongo abelii. The sequence goes on along the minus strand of NC_071993.2, from coordinate 123,083,847 downwards.
TTGAGCAATGGCGCCCCAGGAGTTATGCAATTGTTTATTTTAAATTTTACCTTCCATACCTTTTAAAGATCATAAATCTTTCAAATCATAAATGTAATCAAATAACCTCCACCCAAATGTGCTGTATAGTAAATTCTAACATTTTGGAAACTACTAAATTGATGAATCATGCATCTGGGTTGATGTGTTCTTTTGTAGCCCTGACTATGAAGCCCTTACCATACTGATTTAATTGAAAATTTTCTGAGATGGCCAGGTAGGCTGTGGAAGAAATAAATATTGCCAAGTGTACCCTCTTATCTATGTGAATTGTGACATTCTTAACCCACATGAACAAAACCTAATGTAGTTACAAATTAGATGGAAAGGTGGATGTTAGAACGCAGCTGTCCCCTTAACTCTCAATTTCAGTTTTGGAGTCATTAAAACAACCTCTTTGACTAGGAAGACATAATAACTAAATGCTATGTGGTTCTTGGATCCTGGAATCAAAAACGAATATTAATGGAAACACTAGTAAAATCTAAAGAAAGTCTGTAGTTTAGTTAATTGTATTATAATAATATTAATGTCAGTTTTGAAAGTGTACCAGTTATATAAGATGTCAACATTGAAAGAACTGAGTAAAGAATATGCTTCTCTCTATACAAGCTTTGCAAATCTAAAATTATTGCAAAATAAAAAGTTTAAAAAATTTAAACAATCTCATTGTTTTCATTTATTAACTTTGTAAAAGCATATTATACATTTGAGTTAACAACATGGTTACATAATATATTACAATGCCATGTGACTCTGTTTTATATATTAATGATCCATGTAAGATTTCATGTGAAGAAAGGATTCTGTGGTATAAATTTGTTAAATTGTCCTTCCCCTTTACCAATAATTTAGTCCAAAAGACATTAGAGGGAATTGAGTAAGGAAGGTGAGCTCACCAGTGTGGTGGGGGAAGCCTGGGTGGTGCAGGACATGGGCAGGGTGTCAAATGCCAACTGGAGTAAGGAGGATGTCCACACAGGGCGGCAGCTTTGTGCATGGATTCAGGACCAAGTGGGGAAGAAAGGCTACCCAATGCAGAATGTCAGAACTGAGAGGAGCAAGGGGAGCTTCCACGTTCAGAGGTGGCTCAGCATGAAAAGTCAATGCTCAAGACAGTTGAGCAAGGCGTCCATGCAAGCAGGCAGGATGGGGGTGCACCCTGGTGTGGGGAAGCAGAGCCCAAACAGAGCGAGGAGAGCTTCTGTGTAATGGTGCAGCCAGCATGGGGAGTCAGAGCCTACACAGGGTGAGCAGGGGCACCCCAGTAGAACAATTTTGTATAGCAGGGCACCATGGCAAGGCGGCAGTTGGAGAGGACGATGAGGCCAGTTGGAGAGGAGGCCATATTTGGGATAGGGGTGCAGTAGGCACCAGTGACAGGAGACTGGATGCATACAGGTTACTGGTCAAATAAGCTGATATACTAAGGATAGTAAGAGTCAAGTCTCTTATTGTCATAGAGCTACAAATAAACAAAGGGAGAAAATTAGAAGGAATTTTGTGGTATTACATCAGAATTGGAAGTGTATCACTGTAAACTCTTGTTTTTCAACATACAATGTTGAAATAAATAAAAATGTAAATATGCATGTGTATTATGCATATATATAATCCCTTGCTCTGTCCATGAGAAGACTGGGAACAGCAATGTCCCAACAGCCGTGAATACACCTACTGGCCAGACCTTGGTTTTGAAATATCATCCTCCATTAAAAGAAACCAGGGATCCCTCGAGAAACAGCTGATTCTAGGGCTAGAAATGTGAGGAGCCTGGAATATTTTGTCATGTCAAAAGTAAGGAAATAGTCAAAGAATAATGGGAATGTGTCAAATGAAAGGGCAACCACTGGTCACATCTGGGAAAATCTGTATATCGAAATATATAAATAGGAATAAAATAGGAAACTATGGGCCCATACTGATATAACTACAGGAATAAATTCAAAGTTTGATAAGGAGTGGGGTGTTTACATAGTCTCAGAGAATGTCTCCATAAATTAATACTTTTTAATTACAAGCAAGGGTCAAGAGAGTAACTTTATAGTAGAGAAGCTTGACAGATACCTTAATCTAGTGATTAAATTTAATATCATTAGAAATAGGAGGAGTCAACATTGGGTGTCACCTGATTGGAGGCTTAGGAAGAACTCATTGTCGCTTCTGTAACATTCCCACTGAAGATGCATCACCTAAATCTAATCATAAGGAAATGTCAAACAGACCCAAATTAAGACACATTCCACAGAATATCTGACCTGTAATTTTCAGAAGCTTCATGGTCATAAAAGTTTCAGAAAGACTAAGGAAAAAGACACTAAAAAGACAGGACAACGAAATGCAACATGTGTTCCCGAACTGAATCTTTTTACATAAAAGACATTATTGGGACAGTTCACAAAATGTGAATGAGGCCTGAAGATTAGATGGTAGGAATTTAGCAACACCAACTTTCTGATCTTATTGGTTATATTGTAATAATGTGGAAGAATGTCCTGATGTGTAGGAGGTGCACAAAAATGGTATCTAGGAGTGATGGGGTATTCATGTCAGCAACTTATTCTCAACTCTTCAGGACCAAAACAACGTATTTGCCAAACTTTTCAGTAGGCTTGAAATTGGTTCACAAAAATATTTGAAAATCACTGAGGTAGCAGAACAGATAAGATACATGTCAAGGTCCCAAACCTACAAGAGGAGGTCACCCCATCTCTACTCAGAGATGACCATCTGAGTTGACATACTGCAGAATGAAGAATTCCTTAAAGCACACCCCAGAAGATCTTCTCTTAGAGACATATAGAGATTGATGAGTTTCATGTCATAGAGCATAATTATGATCATTTTATCTTAGAACATTTTTGTAGTAGAGAACTATATACCCACCTTATCCATAGGAACACGCCATTGAAAGGCCCATGGAATATAAGGCTGATGGTCCCACCTACATGAGCTACTTGCCAAAAGTGATGCCAAGAAGACTGAATGAGGTGAATTGCTGAAGTGGTTTATTAGCTATAAAGAAATTATTAATGAGTTTTGATTCTGGCAATAATTAAATAGCAGGGGCAGTTGTTTATGAGATTAATTAGATGAGATCATCTGAATCCATTAATCCAAGTAAGCGCTGAGCATGGTGAATGGTACGGAGTACATGAACACCATTGTCATCATCCTGATTATGATTATTATTGTTGTTACTGGCCATTCTCAGCTAGTAACAGCAAACTATCTCTGTGGCATATTTTTATATTCTTCATCACAGGTGGGCATACTCCAAGTTCATTCAAAAGTAGCATGCAGTCACCAAGAAACAAGTTAACAATTGTTTCCTCAACTTTCAAAATCATTAACTGATCAGCCCAGCAACAATTTGTGCTGAGACAGTGATTTATACGGGGTTATCCCAGTGCAAGCCTCAGTAACTGGGGGACTACATTATGTTCACACACTTTGGCCTATAATTGGCTCCAGCCAGAGTCAAAGGTGAAGGAAAGGTCTGTGAAAACAGCAATCTAATAGTGCTTCTAGTTTATTTCTCCATCTGCAACTCCTGTAAAACACTGACCTAAGAAATTCAGGCTAGCTGTGTACTGAGGATAAGACAGATAGAGTCTTAAATGGCACACCGAATAAACTAATTTGTTTGTAACTGGGAAGAGAACAAAAAGGTAACCCAATATCTATGCCAGCAAAATAACAAACTAGGTACCTTGACCAATTTTCTCACTGAAAATAACTAAAAATGCTGGCAAAAATGGTAAATACCTTCTGAAGTGCATTGATGAGCTGGCAAGGAAATAAGAAACACTAAGGAAAAAAGTGAAGTGAAGGTCTGAACCCAAGAATTAGGCAGAAAATGGACCAGCTTTCACCCTGGGGGCATTTGCAGAACCAAGGCATTTGCAGAACCAAGCTTAGAGTTTCACAGCCTCACCAGGCACCAGAGACAAAATACAAGTCCACCTGGGAAAAGAAAGTCAAATAAGAGACCTTAACCAGTAAAATCAGGATCCCACAAGCAGGATTTTTGGAATAGAATGGATTCGATGTAAGTCCACTACCTCCTTACCACCAATGGGACTACCAGAAATGTTACCACTCTTGAACCTCAAAACAGAGGAAAAATGGAAAATAGTCCCTGAGAATTGATACCCAGAAGCTGGCCCTCACTCAGGTTTGCAGCCTAAATTCTTATGACCTGGGAATATGAAAATCCTGAAACCAACAATTTAAGTGGTCCTACAGTACTAGGGATCCCAGGCATCCAGCAGAAGCTAAATGAAATCCTCTCTGAAGAAAACCATCTTCACCTCACAGATAAAGAATTGCGGGGTGGAGCCAAGATGGCTGAACAGGAACAGCTCCAGTCTAGAGCTCCCAGCGTGAGCGACACAGAAGATGGGTGATTTCTGCATTTCCAACTGAGGTACCAGGCTCATCTCACTGGGGAGTGTCGGAAAGTGGGTGCAGGACAGTGGGTGCAGTGCACCCAGCATGAGCTGAAGCAGGGTGAGGCATCGCCTCACCTGGGAAGCGCAAGGGGCCAGGGAATTCCGTTTCCTAGTCAAAGAAAGGGTTGACAGATGGCACCTGGAAAACCGGGTCACTCCCACTCTAATACTGCACTTTTCCAATGGTCTTAGCAAATGGCACACCAGGAGATAATATCCTGCGCCTGGCTCAGAGGGTCCTATGCCCATGGAGCCTCATTCATTGCAAGCACAACAGTCTGAGATCAAACTGCAAGGTGGCAGCAAGGCTGGGGGAGGGGCACCCACCGTTGCTGAGGCTTGAGTAGGTAAACAAAGTGGCTGGCCAGGAAGGTCGAAGTGGGTGGAGCCCACCTCAGCTCAAGGAGGCCTGCCTGCCTCTGTAGACTCCACCTCTGGGGGCAGGGAATAGCCAAACAAAAGGCAGCAGAATCCTCTCCAGACTTAAATGTCCTTGTCTGACAGCTTTGAAGAGAGCAGTGGTTCTCCTAGCACGCAGCTGGAGATGTGAGAACGGACAGACTGCCTCCTCAAGTGGGTCCCTGACCCACTGGGAGGCACCCCCAGTAGGGGCAGACTGATGCCTCACATGGCCAGGGTACTCTTCTGAGACTAAACTTCCAGAGGAACGATCAGGCAGCAACATTTGCTGCTCACCAGTATCCACTGTTCTGCAGCCTCTGCTGCTGATACCCAGGCAAACAGAGTCTGGAGTGGACCTCCAGCAAACTCCAACAGACCTGCAGCTGAGGGTCCTGATTGTTAGAAGGAAAACTAACAAACAGAAAGGACACCCACACCAAAACCCCATCTGTACGTCACCGTCGTCAAAGACCAAAGGTAGATAAAACCACAAAGATGGGAAAAAGACAGAGCAGAAAAACTGGAAACTCTAAAAATCAGAGCACCTCTCCTCCTCCAAAGGAACACAGCTCCTCACCAGCAATGGAACAAAGCTGGACAGAGAATGACTTTGATGAGTTGAGAGAAGAAGGCTTCAGACGATCAAACTACTCCGAGCTAAAGGAGGAAGTTCGAACACATGGCAAAGAAGTTAAAAACCTTGAAAAAAAATTAGACAAATGGCTAACTAGAATAACCAATGCAGAGAAGTCCTTAAAGGACCTGATGGAGCTGAAAACCAAGGAATAAGAACTACGTGATGAATGCACAAGCCTCAGTAGCAGACTCGATCAACTGGAAGAAAGGGTATCAGTGAAGGAAGATTAAATGAATGAAATGAAGTGAGAAGAGAAGTTTAGAGAAAAAAGAGTAAAAAGAAATGAACAAAGCCTCCAAGAAATATGGGACTATGTGAAAAGACCAAATCTATGTCTGATTGGTGTACCTGAAAGTGACGGGGAGAATGGAACCAAGTTGGAAAACACTCTGCAGGATATTATCCAGGAGAACTTCCCCAATTTAACAAGGCAGGCCAACATTCAAATTCAGAAAATACAGAGAATGCCACAAAGATATTCCTCGAGAAGAGCAACTCCAAGACACATAATTGTCAGATTCACCAAAGTTCAAATGAAGGAAAAAATGTTAAGGGCAGCCAGAGAGAAAGGTCCGGTTACCCACAAAGGGAAGCCCATCAGACTAACAGCGGATCTCTCGGCAGAAACTCTACAACCCAGAAGAGAGTGGGGGCCAATATTCAACATTCTTAAAGAAAAGAATTTTCAACCCAGAATTTCATATCCAGCTAAAATAAGCTTCATAACTGAAGGAGAAATAAAATACTTTACAGACAAGCAAATGCTGAGAGATTTTGTCACCAGCAGGCCTGCCCTAAAAGAGCTCCTGAAGGGAGCACTAAACATGGAAAGGAACAACCGGTACCAGCCACTGCAAAAACATGCCAAATTTTAAAGACCATAGAGGCTAGGAAGAAACTGCATCAACTAATGAGCAAAATAACCAGCTAACATCATAATGACAGAATTAAATTCACACATAACAATATTAACTTTAAATGTAGATGGGCTAAATGCTCCAATTAAAAGACACAGACTAGCAAATTGGATAAAGAGTCGAGACCCATCAGTGTGCTGTATTCAGGAAACCCATCTCACATGCAGAGACAAACATAGGCTCAAAATAAAGGGATGGAGGAAGATCTACCAAGCAAATGGAAAACAAAGGCAGGGGTTGCAATCCTAGTCTCTGATAAAACAGACTTTAAACCAACAAAGATCAAAAGAGACAAAGAAGGCCATTACATAATGGTAAAGGGATCAATTCAACAAGAAGAGCTAAATATCCTAAATATATATGCACCCAATACAGGAACACCCAGATTCATAAAGCAAGTCCCTAGAGACCTAGAAAGAGACTTAGACTCCCACACAATAATAATGGGAGACTTTAACACCCCACTGTCAACATTAGACAGATCAATGAGACAGAAAGTTAACAAGGATATCCAGGAATTGAACTCAGCTCTGCACCAAGTGGAGCTAATAGACATCTACAGAACTCTCCACCCCAAATCAACAGAATATACATTCTTCTCAGCACCACACCGCACTTATTCCAAAATTGACCACATAGTTGGAAGTAAAGCACTCCTCAGCAAATGTAAAAGAACAGAAATTATAATAAACTGTCTCTCAGACCACAGTGCAATCAAACTAGAACTCAGGATTAAGAAACTCACTCAAAACCGCTCAACTACATGGAAACTGAACAACCTGCTCCTGAATGACTACGGGGTACATAATGAAATGAAGGCAGAATAAAGATGTTCTTTGAAACCATCGAGAACAAAGACACAACATACCAGAATCTCTGGGACACATTCAAAGCAGTGTGTAGAGGGAAATTTATAGCACTAAATGCCCACAAGAGAAAGCAGGAAAGATCTAAAATTGACACCCTAACACTACAATTAAAAGAACTAGAGAATCAAGAGCAAACACATTCAAAAGCCAGCAGAAGGCAAGAAATAACTAAGATCAGAGCAGAACTGAAGGAAATAGAGACAGAAAAAACCCTTCAAAAAAATCAATGAATCCAGGAGCTGGTTTTTTGAAAAGATCAACAAAATTGATAGACCACTAGCAAGACTAATAAAGTAAAAAAGAGAGAAGAATCAAATAGATGCAATAAAAAATGATAAAGGGGATATCACCACCGATCCCACAGAAATACAAACTACCATCAGAGAATACTATAAACACCTCTACACAAATAAACTAGAAAATATAGAAGAAATGGATAAATTCCTCGACACATACAACCTCCCAAGACTAAACCAGGAAGAAGTTAAATCTCTGAATAGACCAATAACAAGCTCTGAAATTGAGGCAATAATTAATAGCTTACCAACCAAAGTCCAGGACCAGACGGATTCACAGCCGAATTCTACCAGAGGTACAAGGAGGAGCTGGTACCATTCCTTCTGAAACTATTCCAATCAACAGAAAAAGAGGGAATCCTCCCTAACTCATTTTATGAGGCCAACATCATCCTGATACCGAAGCCTGGCAGAGACACAATAAAACAAAAGAGAATTTTAGACCAATATCCTTGATGAACATCGATGCAAAAACTGTCAATAAAATACTGGCAAACCGAATCCAGCAGCACATCAAAAAGCTTATCCACCATGATCAAGTGGGCTTCATCCCTGGGATGCAAGGCTGGTTCAACATATGCAAATCAATAAACATAATCCAGCATATAAACAGAACCAAAGACAAAAACCACATGATTATCCCAATAGATGCAGAAAAGGCCTTTGACAAAATTCAACAACGCTTCATGCTAAAAACTCTCAATAAATTAGGTATTGATGGGACGTATCTCAAAATAATAAGAGCTATTTATGACAAACCCACAGCCAATATCATACTGAATGGGCAAAAACTGGAAGCATTCCCTTTGAAAACTGGCACAAGACAGGGATGCCCTCTCTCACCACTCCTATTCAACATAGTGTTGGAAGTTCTGGCCAGGGCAATCAGGCAGGAGAAAGAAATAAAGGGTATTCAATTAGGAAAAGAGGAAGTCAAATTGTCCCTGTTTGCAGATGACATGATTGTATATCTAGAAAACCCCATCATCTCAGCCCAAAAGCTCCTTAAGCTGATAGGCAACTTCAGCAAAGTCTCAGGATACAAAATCAATGTGCAAAAATCACAAACATTCTTATACACCAATAACAGACAAACAGACAGCCAAATCATGAGTGAACTCCCATTCACAATTGCTTCAAAGAGAATAAAATACCTAGGAATCCAACTTACAAGGGATGTGAAGGACCTCTTCAGGGAGAACTACAAACCACTGCTCAATGAAATAAAAGAGGACACAAACAAATGGAAGAACATTCCATGCTCATGGGTAGGAAGAATCAATATCATGAAAATGGCCATACTGCCCAAAGTAATTTATAGATTCAATGCCATCCCCATCAAGCTACCAATGACTTTCTTCACAGAATTGGAAAAAACTACTTTAAAGTTCACATGGAACCAAAAAAGAGCCCACATTGCCAAGTCAATCCTAAGCCAAAAGAACAAAGCTGGAGGCATCATGCTACTTGACTTCAAACTGTACTACAAGGCTACAGTAACCAGAACAGCATGGTACTGGTACCAAAACAGAGATATAGACCAATGGAACAGAACAGAGCCCTCAGAAATAATGCTGCATATCTACAACCATCTGATCTTTGACAAACCTGACAAAAACAAGAAACGGGGAAACGATTCCCTATTTAATAAATGGTGCTAGGAAAACTGGCTAGCCATATGTAGAAAGTTGAAACTGGATCCCTTCCTTACACCTTATACAAAAATTAATTCAAGATGGATTAAAGACTTAAATGTTAGACCTAAAACCATAAAAACCCTAGAAGAAAACCTAGGCAATACCATTCAAGACATAGGCATGGGCAAGGACTTCATGTCTAAAACACCAAAAGCAATGGCAACAAAAGCCAAAATTGACAAATGGGATCTAATTAAACTAAAGAGCTTCTGCACAGCAAAAGAAACCACCATCAGAGTGAACAGGCAACCTACAGAACGGGAGAAAATTTTCGCAACCTACTCATCTGACAAAGGGCTAATATCCAGAATCTACAATGAACTCAAACAAATTTACAAGAAAAAAACAAACAAACCCATCAAAAAGTGGGCGAAGGATATGAACAGACACTTCTCAAAAGAATGTCACTTCGCAACATTTATGCAGCCAAAAGACACTTGAAAAAATGCTCATCATCACTGGCCATCAGAGAAATGCAAATCCAAACCACAATGAGATACCATCTCACACCAGTTAGAATGGCGATCATTAAAAAGTCAGGAAACAACAGGTGCTGGAGAGGATGTGGAGAAATAGAAACACTTTTACACTGTTGGTGGGACCGTAAACTGGTTCAAACATTGTGGAAGTCAGTGTGGCGATTCCTCAGGGATCTAGAACTAGAAATACCATTTGTCCCAGCCATCCCATTACTGGGTATATACCCAAAGGATTATAAATCATGCTGCTATAAAGACACACGCACACGTATGTTTATTGCGGCACTATTCACAATAGCAAAGACTTGGAACCAAGCCTAATGTCCAACAATGATAGACTGGATTAAGAAAATGTGGCACATATACACCATGGAATACTACACAGCCATAAAAAATGATGAGTTCATGTCCTTTGTAGGGACATGGATGAAGCCGGACAAACTATTGCAAGGACAGCAAACTATCGCAAGGACAAAAAAAACAAACATTGCATGTTCTCACTCATAGGTGGGAATTGAACAATGAGAACACTTGGACACAGGAAGGGGGACATCACACACCAGGGACTGTTGGGGGGTGGGGGGAGCGGGGATAGCACTAAGAGGTATACCTAATGTAAATGATGAGTTAATGGGTTCAGCACACCAACATGGCACATGTATACATATGTAACAAACCTGCACGTTGTACACATGTACCCTAGAACTTAAAGTATAATAAGAAACAGGCTGAAAAATTTTTTTAATTGTCAACCAAAGATTTTATGTCTAGCAAAATTATCTAGCAAAAATGAAAGGGAAATGCATTCCGAGATAAAAATGGAGATAATTTTTTGCTAGCTGAACTGCCTTGTAAGAAATGCTGAAGTTAGTTCTTCAACTTTGCTGAGAGCAAGTGACCTCAGATGGTAATTAGAATCTATGTGAAAAAAATAAAGACTGTCAATAAGGTGATTATGTATGTAATTATAAAAGACAGTATAACTGTATATACTTTCTCCATTCTATTATTGACTAATATAAAATGTACTTGTATAAAACATGTACATAATTGCATTGTTGGGGCTACAACATAAAGAAATATAAAATATTTGACAATAACAGCTCAAAGAAGTGGGTGGAAACAAAGCTGCATCAGAGTAAGAAAATGACAGCAGTTAGTCAATTCCACAGGAAAAAAGAAAGAGAACCAGAAACAGTAAGTAAGAAGGTTAATATAATCAACTCTGTAAATTTATATTTTTGTTCCACTCTTATTTTTAAGGACATATTATAAAATTATAAAATTATTACAGTAATTGCTGGGTTTGTAACATAGATAGACATAATATGCATAATAATAATAGTACAAAAAAGCAGAGAAATGAATAGAGCGATCTAGGAGCAACATTTGTGTATCTCATTGGAATTTAGTTAGTATAATTATGACATAGGTTATAAAAAGATGTATATTGCAAGACCTAGAACAACCGCTAATAAAATAACCTTTGAAATATGGTAAAATAAATCATAAAAAGAGTTAAGATTATACACTAGAAAATATTCACTTAATGCAAAAGAAATCAGAAACGTGGAACAGAGGAATAAAAAAGGCATAAGACATATAGGAACAGAAATCTAAATGGCAGACATATATCCAATTATATCAACAGTAACATTAAATGAAAATAGACAAAACAATCTAATCAAAAGGCAGAGGTTGTTAGACTGGATAAAACAAACAACATCTATTTGCTGTCTATCTACAGAAGACACATTTTAGGTTCAAAGACACAGAGATCAAAAGTTAAAGGATGGCAAAAAAATATATGATGCAAACAATTCCAGGAAATCTGGAGTTGCTAGACTACTAGCAGGCAAAGTAGAATTTCAGACAAAAAAAAAAAAATGTTACTAGTAATAAAGAGGGGCATTTTATAATGTAAAAAAGTCAATCCATCAGGAAGATATAAGAATTATAAATACATATGCACTTGACAACAAAACACCAAAATACCTGAAACAAAAACTGACAATAATGAGGGGAGAAAAGACAGTTCAACAACAATAGCTGGAGACTTTACTACCCCATTTTCAATAATGGATAACATCTAGGCACAGTATCAATGAGGAAACAGAAGATTTGAACAACACTATAAATAAACTAGATATAAAAGGCATCTGTAGAATATTCTACCCAAAAATAGCAGAACATACATTTTTTTTCACAAATACACATAGAACATTCTTCAGGATAGATCACAAGCCCTGATATAAAACAAACCTTAATTAATTTAAAATGACTGCAATCACACAAAGTATGTTCTCTCACCACAATGGAATGAAATTTAAAAGCAATGATAAAAATAAATTCAGGAAATTCAAAAGTATGCATAAATCAAACCACAAACTCCTAAACAACCAATTGATCAAAGAAATAAATCACAAAAGAAATTTGAAAATACTTTGAAATGAATGAAAATGGAAACACAACATACTGAAATTAATGGGATGCAGCTAAATCAGTACTTAGAGGAAAATTTATAGCTGTAAAATGCCTATATTGAAAAAAGGAGAAAGACTTCAAATCAATTATCTAACTTACCACCCCAAGACACTAGAAAAAGAGCCAAATAAACTGATAGCAAACAAGAGGAAAGAAAAAATAAAGATTAGAGTGAAAATTAATAAAATATTATGGAGTTACTTCTCTGTTTAAAGCCTTTCCGTGTCTCCTCAGTGCTTTTAGGATAAAATCCAAACTCCCAGGTCATTCAAATCTCTTCAGAATCTGACCTTTGTTGACCTCACTGACATTATCTCCCATCACTCCCCATTTTTATCCTGGGACTCAGCCATCCTGAGTGACTTATAAGCCATCTTTCAGATACTGTATATTGAAGTATAGTGGTTAAGTATAATCTCTGAAGAAATGAGGAGTGATTGCTAATGGGTACAGAATTTCTTTGGGAGATAACAAAATATTCTACAAGTGATTGTGATGGTGGTTGAACAACTTTGTGAACACACTAAAAATCACTGAATTATACACTTTAAATGAGTGAATATGTATAATAAGGGATGTGGCAGCAGACCCAGAACAGAGCCACACAGTCCACAGGGATGAACTGCCAGCAGATGACTAGCTGGAGAGCCATAAGGCTCCTTCACCTGTTCGCAGTGCACTGTCTTCAGGGGTTGCACAGAGGGGGTGCCCACATTGGGTATACTTCAGGAGGCACCTGACCTTGCTGTAAGAAAAGGTCCCATTGGGCAGGTCTGGTTCTTCACCAGTGTATTCCTCATTGTGGCTAGTTGAAATAATTACCAAATGAATGCAATGCCAGGTTAGATTTGAGGATTCCTGGGGAAACTGCTTCCTCCTACACAGACAGACCTTCCCTAATAACTTTCCAACCTGAGCCTCACCATAGCTCACATTTGAACACATGCTATGTGCTCCACACTATCTTAGGAGATTTGTAAATATCAACTCATGCAATCCTCAAAGCAACTCTAGGAGCTAGATATTATTCTTATCCCATTTGTGCATGAGGAAATTGAGGCACAAAGATGAAAAATAACATGCCCATAGCTAAGAAGTGGTGAATATGAGATATAAACCTAGACACACTAACTCTGGGGCCCATGTTTTTCACTTCTTTACAGTGTCTGCAATTTTACTATGCAATATTGTGTTTTCAGATTCCTCTGCCTAGGGTTTGTTTTTTTAATCTTAACAATATTCCTAAAGACTAACATATTAAATTGTTACCTATTCAGGTTTACTTCTTTTTCTCTTTCTTTCTTTTCTTTTTTGAGATGGAGTCTCGCTCTGTCACCCAGGCTGGACTGCAGTGGTGCAATCTCAGCTCACTGCAACCTCTGCCTCTGGGATTGAAGCAATTCTCCTGCCTCAGCCTCCAGAGTAGCGGGGATTACAGGCACGCACCACCATACCCAGCTAATTTTTGTATTTGTTGTAGAGATGGGGTTTCACTACATTGGCCAGGCTGGTCTCGAACTCCTGACGCCAAGGGATTCACCTACTTCGGCCTCCCAAAGTGCTGGGATTACAGGCGTGAGCCACCACGCCCAGGCCAGATTTACTTATTTTTGTTTTTCAAGGACCATGTCACTCAAGGAGGCCCAGGAAGAGTGTGGACAAGGACCCCTGGCACAGTTAGTGGCATCTTAAGGTGAACTGAGCCAGAGAGTAATTACAAAATTCAGTCTTTAGGGGCCAAGCAGCGGTCCGAAAGGTTGTATCAGTTCTGAGCTTTAAAGGCTAGGGCAGCCTCAGCCTATGGTTTGGTGGGGTAGATTAATTGCAAACATGGCTCCAGTTTGCCACGTCTCCCATGTATGTCCTTTGTAAAGTGATTTTGTAGCTCCTTCATCAAGAAATGGCATCTACTTCTTAACAAGAGCTGGTCTTGTGACGCACGTTAGCCAGTAGAGCTTCATGGCTCAAAGTTCTGAGCCCAGGATTCCAGTGGCCTCAAACTCCTCAGCACTCTCCTGGATCCCTGCCAACTGCCCCACAAACATGGTCAGCTGGCCTGATGGGGGATGAGAGATCATGTAGAGTAGAGCTCAGTTGTTCCAGCTGAGGCCATTCTAGACCAGCAAGACCCCAGCTGGCCTATCAGCTGACTGCATGAGTGAGCCCACCCAACGCCACAAGAAGTATCCAGTTGAGACCAGCCCAAATTACCAACTGCTAATAGTAACTGTTTTCTGCAATCATGTAGGGTGTGGTTTGTAACACAGCTACATTTATTTGATCCCACTGGTGAGAAGCAAGGTTTGGAAGTGGGCATATGCAGGAACAGAACAGGAACTGAGGCACAGGCTGAGGCCCTATGGGAGGCTGAGGACCCAGCCCCTGCAATGTGAGGTGCAATGGGAAGCATTAGGAGGAAAAATCCCAGGGTCTGGGGTCACTTTTCTTCCAACCGGATGGACTGCAAGGATCTGAGAGCCTCTCCAAGGTGCACAAGAACAGCACTCATGCTGGTCTGGAATCTTCAGGAAATAGAGTGCTTAGGGTAGGGAAGTGGGAGGATATGGATGGGATGGCAGAAGCGGATGGATGGGCAAAGACTGAAGCAACTCCTACTTTCCAGATGTGCCGCAGGCAGACTCATATCACATTAACCTCCCCTGCTCCAACCTTGGGTGGAGGACCTGCTGGATATGCTAAGTGGATGCTGCAGAGATCCAGGGGCCAGGGACGCCACCAGTCACTCATTCAAGGGTGCTTTTCCTGAAACTAGTGGAATGGAAAAGTGCTACTAACAATCAGCAAGATCAAAGAAGGAGGTCTGCCCTGTGCATGTGCTCTTCCGAAGAGCCATCTGTTGGCCCCAGCTTCTCTTATCAAGGCACAGCATTCCAACAGAAAGGATTGCAAAGAAGAAGTGGAACTTGCAACATGTTTATGGTCTAATGCAAACAGCAAGTGGGGTCTGTCAGGAGTACTGGGAAGCCCTAAGGAGCAGGGGGAAGGACAGGCCAGGCTTCTCGTTTGTCCCCAGACAATGGCAGCTCGGGATGGGGGATAGAGGGTGGGCTTAGCCAACCTTCACAGGTACCAGCCTCAACTTCCCAGTTCTCCCAAATCTTCCTGTGGACAGCAAGCCCCCTAGGGCTTCACTTCTCTCCTTTATAACTCTGCCCACTCCCAGACACCAAGAAATCAACATCAACAAAATTAACCCAATATTCACCCATCCTGGAGTCAGACAGACTGGATTAGAATCTTGACCCAACCAGATATCAACTGAGTGACGCCGGGCAGGTTACTTCTCAGGTTCTGTTTCTCTTATCCACCAAAGGACTTGGAAGATGGCAGTCCCTCCACCTCCTGGGGCTGTGGTGAGGAGGTGACATACTCAGCACAGGGTCCGGCATGGAGTAAGCCCACCTGTAGTAAGTATCTTTGTCACTGTCATCATTCAAACACTCATGAACATCTGCAGAGGGCCAGGAGTCGGGGGCTTGGGGTGCATCAGAAGTGGTTCCTACTGAAGAACTCAACAGAATGAATTAATGATTTATAAAGCAGACAAGAGCACCTTACCATCATAAAACCCCAGAATGGTGACAAGGCAAGGGGCTCCCCTAATTCAGAATACCTCAGAATGGTGACCAGGCAAGGGGCTCCCCTAATTCCTGGAGCAGAAAGAGCAGATGGAGCCTTTCTATGAGGCCATCTCTTTCTCTCCCCTGTCCTCTCACTGCTCATCCCCCAAGAGTTGAAAACTCGCAGAAGAATCATCTCTACAAATTAAAGTTGCCCAAGTACAATATAAAGTTTCCTGCACATTATACTCACAGCAGCAGGTCCAAGCTGGACTTCCTCCCTCTTGGAGAAGCATCCAAGAGGGAGGAAGCTTCCCAAAACATCCAGAAGATTCAGCTGCTGAGGATGAGGCTCTTAGGGCAGACAGAGGCAACAGACAATTCCAGAGGCCTGGTGGGGGTCTGTTAGAGAAGCTGGTTCTCAAACATGAATGTGCTCAGGAAGCACCTGGAGTTTTTGTTAAAATGCAGATGCTGATCCAGTAGGTCTGGGGCAGTGCCGGAGAACCTGCATTTCTAACAGACTCCCCTGTGAGGCCAGTGCTGCAGCTCTGTGGACCACACTTTGAGTAGCAAGTGTTCATCTAATATAGGCCACAGGAGAATCACCTGAGAAACTTTTTTAACAGGTTTATTGGGGCATAATTTACATATAGTATGTACAAAGAGCTATATTATACCATTCATCCATTTAAAGTTTATGATTCAATAGTTTTTAGTAGATTCACAGTTGTGCAACCATCACCATAACTAATTTTAGAACCAATCTTTGGTTGGGCCAAGATTCTAATCCAGTCTGTCTGACTACACTGGATGGGTGAATATTGGGTTAATTTTGTTGATGTGGGTTTCTTGGTGTCTGGGAGTGGACAGAGTTATAAAGGAGAGGTGTGAAGTCCTGTGGGCCTGCTGTCCACAGGGCGATCGGGAGAACTGGGAAGCTGAAGCTGGTACCCATGAAGGTTGGCTAAGCCCATCTTCCATGCCCCATCCCCAGCTGCCACTGTCTGGGGACAAATGAGAAGCCTGGCCTGGCCTTCCCCCTACTCATCAGGGCTTCCCAGAACACCTGACAAATCCCACCTGGTGCTTGCATCTACACATCAAGACCCAAAGAATATCAGTACCAGGTGGTGTTTGTCTATATGATACAAATAGTCTTATATTCAGAGCAATTTCACGTGCTAAGCCACTGCCACAGCCATCCCCTGGTGCACCCCAAAAATAAAACTACTCTTTGTTCAAACACCTCCTTCCAATTTTCTTTCAGGCCTTGGTAGTCACTAATCTATGTTCTGTCTCTACAGATTTTCCTCTTCTGGACACTTCACATAAATGACTAATACAATATGCGTCCTTCCTATTTTGCTTCTTTCACTTAGCATATTTTCAAAGATGCATCCATATTACAGCATGGATCAATACTGCGACCATCTTTATTGGCAAATAATAGTCCACTGTATGGATATACCACGTTTTACTTATCCCTTCATCAGTTGATGGACATTTGTGTTGTTTACACACACACACACACACATACACACGCACACACACACACGCACACAGCACATGTGATTTTGGAGGCTTTGCAAGTTTAAAATCTGCACAGTAGGCCAGCAGGCCAGAGTCCTAGGTAAAGAGTTTCAATTTCAGTCCAAAGGCCATCTGCTTATACATTAATTTTGGCTTGAAGAAGTCAGTCTTAGTCTATTAAGTACTTCAACTGATTAGACGAGGTCCACCCACATCATGGAGAGTAATCTGCTTTACTCAAAGGCCACCAATTAAATTAGTATCATCCAAATAATACCTTCACAGAGACATCTAGATTAGTGTTTGACCAAACATCTGGGCACTGTGGCCCAGACAAGCTGACACATGAAATTAACCAATGCAGGTCACTTATTCATTACAAAGCAACAACAATGAACCCCTTACTGTGAACTGCCCCAGGCACTGGGGATATTGAAATGGAGACATGGCCCCTACCCTCGGGAAGGTCATAGTGTAAAATGGGGACACTGACAGTGCCCACCTCACTGGCAGACCATGAGGAATAAGTGGAAAAATAATGCATGCGTGGCAATCAGCATCATGCCTGGCATCAGTAGGTGTCCAGAGCAGCATCTATATATCAGGACCCAAAGACTATCAGTACCAGGTGGTATTCTCTTAGGTGATACAAATAGTCTTACATTCAGAGCAATTTCATACACTAAGCCACTGCCACAGCCATTCCCTGGTGCAGTGTAAGACACCCTCACCCGAGAGAGATTTACTGCCATAAAAAATATTGCCCTGCTGGCCAGGAAAGCCGCAGTGCCTGCTGTACCCGTCGGAGGCCCGCTGCCCACGGCCACACACACCAATCTAAGCAGGATTATTAAAGCATAAATCCCTATCGCTTGTCTCCCTCTCATTGGGCTGAAGCATCACCATGTTCATTAACGGGAAATGTGAGGTTATATAATGTAATTTTTATAACTCTCCAAGGATAGTGCAGGTCATACATTAGGCTGAGACTTCAACCTTTAAAGATAAGGGGAATGTCATTTTTATTAAAAAGGACCACAAAGCATAATGAGAATTATTACCCCAAATAGCCAAAATAACCCAGAATCCATAGAAAGGAGTGCTGATAATTCTAATTCTAGGGTCTCTGAAGCAGGCGTGCAAATTAAGCAGCTCAAGGGCATTTGCCAGGGATGCCCAATCAGCACCCAGCCCCACACACAGACAGAGGGAGGTATGGCACCGTGAATCCTGACACCTGCTGGCCAGGGACTGCCCAGACTCCATCTGCGTTCTCTGCCTGGCCTGGGGAGGGGTAAATCCTGTGGGCTGCCCTGGCTACCCTCACCCTGGAAGACCTGGGCTGGCACCAAGGAACACTCAGCATGAGAAACCCAGGTGGCTCAGGTGAGAAGGCCAGGCCTCTGTGACTGCTCTAGACCTGCAAGTTTGGGTGCTGGACTTCTCTCCCTCCCCCAGACACTCCTCTCAGCCCTCTGTGAGCTGCCAGAGCCAATGATAGTGCTCCAGGGTCAGACGAAAGTGCTCTAGGGTCCGAAGCCACGTCATAGACATGGACTCTGAAGCATCAGCCAAAGTCACCAGCACTTGCCCCATCTGCCATATATTTAAGGGATCCCAGAACAGGTTTACAGGGGCTGGGTGCAGTGGCTCATACCTGGAATTCCAGTGCTTCAGGAGGCCAAGGCAAGAGTATCGCTTGAGACCAGGAGTTCAAGACCAGCCTGGGCAATATAGTGAGACCCAATTTCTACAAAAAATTTTTAAAATTAGCCAGATGTGTTGGCGTGTGCCTGTAGTCTCAGCTACTCAGGAGGCTGAGGTGAGAGGATTGCTTGAGTCCAGTAGTTCAAGGCTGCAGTGAGCTACGATCATGCCACTGCACTCCAACCTGGGCAACAGATCAAGACCCCGCCTCTCTAAAAAAGAAAAGAAATGAAATGAAATAGGTTTCATGGCACATTAGCTGTGTAGAAAACTGGCCATGGGTGGCCGAGATGTTCTTGACTACAGAGTTTCAAGAGATTTGAGAAAATACTGAAGAGTCCAAAGTTTTGACCTGAGAATGCAAATTGCTAGTTTCCCCAGTAAACCTAGTCTCCCTATGCCTGCACATGGCTGCATGCCCCGCCATGCTCAGGATGTAAGTGTTCTTACATGGGCAGCTTCCCTCATTGACTCTTCCTGTCTCCTGACCTTCATCCTACAAACATGGATTGGGAACTTCTGCACTGGAGTCTGGTTATTCACTCATCCATCCCTTTGCTCCAGGTACTCCTTGATCCTCTGCCTACCTGTCTTTGAAGATGTCCTACTCTGCGGGTGAAATCTCTTCGTGGCTGGTTCCCACTGCCTGCCCTTCCCCTTCTCTGTGCTTTCCTGCAGCTCTGCCTTGGGGGTGAGGTTGCTGTTGCTGCTCATGGCTTGGCCCCTTGGCCAGATGTTGAGGGCAGACACACAGTACCCAGACCAGTGCCCAGCATCGTGGAGAAGGTCTCAGTCACTCCTTCAGAATCCATCGCAGTTGCACAAATAGGAAGTGAGGAAGCAAGCCAAGCTCCTTCAAATTCATTTTCCCACATGTCCAATTATGCTGGAGACAGTAACGACCCATCTACTCTATAGCTCAGGGAGAAGTTCAAGGCCCAAAGAGAAGAAGAAGGGATGAAAATCTGAAGACATACAGGCCCAGTTCAGAGTGCACCCCCAGCCCCTCACCCTCACCCTCACCACCAAGAGTTGCTCAGGCAGGAAGTTCTGCTTCAGCTAATCTCAGTCTTTCTTGTTGCAGTTTAAGCCAATTTCTTGGGCAGCATGATGCACTTTTCATCAAGGACACATGGGTGGCAATTATCTTTGAGAGTGGCTATTACAGGCAGGCTTAGCGGATGACAGCCTTTTAAGTTTTCAGAAGTGTGTGTGTATTTATTCTATGCCATATGGACTTCCTGCTTTGTTGTTCTGCATATTTAAAAACTCATCTTCTAGCTTATCTATTTGAAATACATGTAATTCATTGGAACAGTCAGGACATCAAATAAAACCATGTTTGCAGTTTCTGATCAATACCCCAGCAAGGGAATTACTTAAGCAAAGAAGACTTACACTCCAACCTCAGAGCAAGCCTCGCTCAAGAATGTTCCAAAGCTTCACTTCTCTAACTCCCTAAAATCCTGAACTCCTGAGATTTCTGATGAAACACAGAAACAGGTGTTTATAATCAGGTTGTTTTAACCTTAAAAGTATGTTTTCTTTTTTTAAAAAAATTGTGCAGTGTTACAGATGTTTGTAATCAGGTATCCTAAGCTGGAAAACATGTTTCCTTAAGACAGTATGTGCAATTTAGATGATATCCTCTTATGTACAATTTAAAAAGTCATCCTTAGAGAATGATTGTAGCTGGGATTTTGGTAGCTCTTTTCTCGTAAAGAGCTCCAGGCCCTTGAACCTAGACTTTGTGGAAATAAATATTGAAGGAGATGCTGGTATTATTTTATCTTTACAAAATACCCATTGTGAAACCAAGTGTTAAAAAAAAGTAATCAAATCCTTAACACAGATCTGGATGGAGTACTGAAACTTTAATTAGAAGTGTCTCCTCCACCCCTCATTTAGTACAGGAGGCATTTTTCTGTCTGTATGGTCTGATTTGGGATGATATTAACTTTTTATAAAATGTGCATATGGGAATGTCTTCCCTTCCTATAACCTTCCAGTTCTCATTAATGTTGGGTATGAGTGAAATACTTAAGTTTTAAAATACCCCTTTGAGGAAGGAGGACAGACAGGTCTTTGCTGATCTGTATCAAATCTTTGCTTACAATGAAAAACAAGGAACATGTAGACATTTCAAAACAAGTTGTGGGGGTTTGCCAAGACAGACTTTCGATCTCTAGATGCTAGATCCAATAGACCCTCACAACAAGGTGCTCTGCTACAAACCGTGGGACCCCAGTAGGGCTGATGACATCCTTATAAGGGAAGGTCTTCTTAGGGTCATGGAGAAACGACCTGAGTCACTATGGTGGCAGGGGAGAGGCTGGGGAGTGGCTTTTGAACCCCAGTTCTGGGACTTGTGGATCACAAAATGTTCCCTAAGAGCCAGAAACACAGGTATCTGCAGCTTCTGTGAATAACCAACCCATTCTCCTAATGGTTCCATGGGAACAAAATGCCCACGGAACAGTGGCAGAAAGAAAACTAATTCTGAGCAGGAAACCAGTGAGAATCTCAAAGAGTTGAGGGAAAGAACAGAAACTGGTTATTTTCCTAATGGGGCAAGAAAGTATTTTTCATCCAGTTATGATTGATAAAACAGACAACCTAATTGTTATTAAAAATCAAAGGATTCGTTGGCCTCTGGAAAGGCACAATTGCCATGTTTCAGATCTGAACAAAAGGGTTTGGTCTTCATCATTTCAACTGACATGTGCTTAACTTTAGTGACAATTTAAAAAAATATATGTATACTGTCCGGATTTTCCTTTTAATTTTCAATGCTTTTTCTATCCTCAGAATGAGCACAAAATCAACAGATATTAGAACCAAAAATTCACTATAAAACCCCTTGAAAAACTGAATGCATTTAATTTTTGTCAACTCTCTAATAACTAAATCTATTTGCTAATACAAATAGAAAAATATTAAAATAAAAATCATTATATACCAAAAGATTCCATTATTTTCTCTCAGCCTCACCCTCCTTCCATTCTACTTTATTGTCTTTATTATAATAAGCACCGGGAGAGAGAAGATGTGAAAGCAAGAAATCCTGGTTCCAGGGAGGCAATTGCATTTCCAAGCACAATAATTGATCATCTACTTTTCCCATTCATGCTGTTCAAACTCATATTGGTCTTTCTAATTTTAACAGCAAAAGTCAGCTTGGAAAGAATGATTTTGTGCATATTTTCACAAGATGTTAACAATTCCAACAGTGAGGAGTCAATAGTTCCAGCATACATCATAATCATCAAGACTGCATTAAGATGAGATAATTATGAATGGAAAAAATATATATTATTTGTGTCTAATAGCATCTCTGAATGATGAGAATAGGGCCTTGCTCGTGAGAACACATGTTTGGTAATTGAGCTCTCATTTTGGAGATTAATTGTTCAGTGACAGCTGTCTGAGACACAGTGTCTTACCACTGATGGAAAATGGCCCCTCCAAGTCTGTCCTTCTGGAGTCCTAGGCTGGGTTGACAGTATAGGAAAAGTAAAAAGCTCAGGGCTGTGGTTTTGTAAGGGTGTTTGGTCATGGTTCTGCCTCAAATAGATCAATCCTTCTTAAGAAATTCAATCTCCCACCAGACATAGGGCTGTGATCCCCCAAAGGGTGCTTTGTATCCCAAAGATGGCAGGCAAGTTCATTTTAGGTGAGATAGATGTGTAATTTATTTTAATCACTATGTAGTTACTTTCTTGTATATTATTAAAAATATTATTAGCACCTCCAAATGTAATTTCAGAGGTAGGATTACTTAGAATGAAGCAAAGTAACAGAAGTCAGTATATTTAGGTACATGTAAAGAATAACAATAAGTACAGTTGCTTTTGGTGTACGTGGGGTATTGGTTCCAGGTCCAATGTGAATACCCAGATCTGTGCATACTCAAGCCCTGCAGTCAGCCCTGTGGAGCCCGCATATGCAAAACTTGGCCTTCAGTATATATGGATTTTGCCTCCCTTGATTATTGTATTTGAAAAAAATCCATGTATAATTGGACCTGTGCAGTTGAAACCCACGTTGTTCAGAGGTCAACTGCAAATTATAGTGCAGGCATTGCTCTGACATGGCAGGAGACATGAACATGGTTTGAAAATGACTGAGGTTTGGAAACCAGGCTGTGAAATTTTATCTCTACCTACATAGACAAGACAGAAACTCTGACTCTTTTCACTGGAAGAAAGGCCCAGAATGAGGGCAGGGGGTTTTGACTGCATATGTCCAGCACTCAAATTGAATTGAGATACAGCAATGCTCTCTAGTGGGTTTAAAAACAACACGAGTTCATGTTTCCAGGGTTATCCACATGTGGTCCTCAAAACTGCAGTCCAGCCTTCCGTTTTGGCACAGAAATAAGAAAGGTAGAAGCTAAACAATGTGCACATCTCTGAATTCTATGCCTTAAAAGTTTCCCAAGGCCTGCTTTTAAGAATCCTGCTGATATGGTTTGAGTGATATGGTCCCCATCCAAATCTCATCTTGAAATGTAGCTCCCATAATTCCCATGTGTTGTAGGAGGGACCTGGTGGGAGATAAACAAATCATGGGGGCAGTTTCCCCCCATACTGTTCTCATGGTAGTAAGTCTCATGAGATCTGATGGTTTTATAAGTGGTTTCTCCTTTTGTTTGTCTTTCATTCTCTCTTGCCTGCCGCCATGTAAGATGTGCCTTTTGCTTTCCACCATGATTGTGAGGCCTCCCAGTCACATGGAACTGTCAGTCCATTAAACCTCTTTTTCTTTATAAATTACCCAGTCTTGGGTGTGTCTTTATCAATAGTGTGAAAATGAACTAATACACCTGTTCTCTCAGATCCAAAGACCTGGAATTATAGAAACCACTGGGATCTGCAACAACCACCACAACATCTGCATTGTCCATGGTCAGGTGTTGTTCCAAGATCTTGACCCAAATTATCCCATTTCAGCCTCTAACACTCCTGGGGGATGAATTATTATCCCCATTTTATAAATGAAGCAACTGAGATGTGAAGAACTAACAGCTAGCACGAGAAGAACCTAGATTTGGGCCCAGGTCCAGAAGCTGACCTTACAATCTGTAATTTGTAATTAACCATTACAAATATTATACTGCCTGAAATTTTCTATCACTCAATGCACTCCCATCATCAAATGCTCTGGACTATGAAGATTCACAACAAAGAACAAGTCCAGAGAGACTGAGCCAGGAACATGGAGGTTGCTGCGATATCACCTCTTCACCCAATTGCTTGCTCCCTCTCCTGAAGGTTGTGGCCCTAGCTTACCATCTATTTTTGAGAAAAGAGTAAAGGTGCTGTCATTATAAAGTAAGATGCTTGCAAGAAATTGATAGGTAATTGTTTTCTTTCATTTTTCCTTAAATTTCTGGTAAGAAAGAAATGCAATGTTTGGTGATAGCACGATAGAAAAAAGTCTGATCACTACGTCTCAACTTGATCAGAGAAATAAACCACTTTTAGCCTTCTCTTTTTTCAAACTTGATCTTCTTTCCCAGGCTCCACCACTTCAAGATCAGATATGCCTTACGAGAAAACATGATTGAAGACAGTCTACTCATCATTTCTCAGCCTTCCTTGGTTTTTCCCAAAGAGAGTGCCTGTTAGGATGCACAGAGGTGATTTTTCAAATCTACTGTCAAATTGCCTATGAGAACAACTCCTCTTCTCAAGGTCAAATAAGTCTTTGAAAAATATTTGGGATCACTAAGGAGAATTGCTTTTAGGCATCATAATGATAGGCAAAAGCAAAAGAATTCCAATCCCTTTTAGGGTTATTATGAGAATTAATCAAATGCTAAACTCAGAAAATGAGAAAAATATGCACTGTGTGAAGAGAGACACACATCATTTGAGATGGGCAGGGTGCGGGTGTGGAGTTTCTTCTGCTTTTGTGCCAATGCTACTTAATGCCAAATTTCTGACGTGCATGTGGGGAAGCTGCTAGGTCAAAGACCCTGAGTGTGTTTTCTGGTTACAATAAACCCTGTTAAGTTAGGTTGCAAGAAACACATGTGTACTTAGCATGGGAACAAGACAGAAAACCATCAAACACTGGAAGTGCCAGCTCCTTCTTCACGTCTGAACAAAGGCAAGAAAAGAATACTTAACACTTGAAAAAAGCAAACTGTGTAGTTAAACAACCCAACAGGGACATCCCCAAAATGAAACCACTCAAAAATTCAACCAAGCAGCTTTTGACACTCATTTTTTCTTTCTTTTCTATTATCTCCATGTTAGGCCAGCACCGACCAATGGCAAACCCAGAACCACCATCTCCAACTCGGATTTGGGGGACAATCGGCTATAGGGTAGGCCCGAGTGAAGGGCATAGCCACATTCATGCCTCTAACCCTGACTGACACCCTATAGACCAGTCATTAAAATCTCCCATCCCATTCACACTGGAGTTTCAGAACAACAAAAACCATGGGCATCCACATTCTCCAAGTCACGAACTAGAATATTCAGAGAGCTATCACTAACCCCCTGTGTACAGTGCATGCTGAGAGCTTACCAGAGCCATACCATCCACTTCAGGAATGACTAACAGTGACTGGGCACTTACTGTGTGCCAGGCACTGTGTTTGCAACTCTGCTATGTCTTCTTTTGGACAGTGAAGAGTCTCATTTTACAGGTGAAAAAAACAGGCTGGGAGAGGTCCACCTGGCTGAAAGACACGTTAGACCAGCCCTGGCCCCTGGGTGAGGCTGCAGACTCCAGAGCTCATGCTGTCTATCCTGGCTAGTTCAAGTCCAACTGAAGCTGGGCCTCTGAAGTTGATGCTGACAACCACCACTCTGCTGCACAAGTCCCTCGAGAGGGACCCACACTAAGGGTAAAGCTGCCCTGAAAAGCATGCCTTTTCATTCATTAATTTGGCAAATATATGAATACCTCCCATGATCCAGACCTGTTTTGGACACTCCAATAAAGCAGTGAACAAAAGAGGTCAACTCTGTAAGTTAAGGAGCTTATATTCTAGTGAGGGGTGGCAGACATACCCATAAACAAATAGGGACTTCGGTGGTTAGTATTAGGGAAGAATGAAACAGAGTGTGTGTGTTGGAAGGGTGTTATTTCATACAAAATGGTCAGGGAAGTCCTCTCTGATGAGAGGGCTGAGTAGAGACCTGAAGGAAGCAAGTGAGAGAATCATGCAGACCACCGAGGGCAGAGTATTCTAGACAGTGGGGACAGTGAGGGAAGCCTCTGAGCACGGGTGTGCTTGGAGGAACATCAGGAAAGAACGGCTGGGTTTAGGGGAGAGGGAGCAGTGGGAATCTGACGATCACTCATTTAGTGGAACACACACTGAGAACCCACTCTGAGATGCTGGGCCCGGCGGAGACACGAAGAAGCAATCCCAGCCTTCAAGGAGGTAATAATCCCATGGGTGATTCAGAATACAGAAACCTGAAAGAATTACTTGGAGAACAAGTGAGAATGAAGCAAAATGAGCTGCAAGGGGAATGTCGAGGAGTCAGGAGAGATCTCTGTGGCCTGGGAGCATCTGAGAAGGCATAAGAGGTGCAAATGTCTCTTGGCCTTCAAGAATGGCAGAATTCAAAAAGGTAGGGAAAGGGTGGAGGATTATTTACCCCACAGCACAGTGCTGGGCACATAGCAGATACTCAGTGAATCCTGGTTACACAGGCAATAAACTATCAATGAATAAGGAGGCAGTGGGAGGTAAAAATGGAAGGCTACTTGAGATCATACCTTAGAAAGAGGTGAAAACCACCCTATAGGACTTCATAATTAGTGTGTTTCCCACGTGTTCTCTCTTACAAGTGAGAGCTGAACAATGAGAACACATGGACACAGGGAGGGAAACAACACACACTGAGGCCTGTCTGAAGGGTTGTGGGGGTGGGGGAGCATCAGGAAAAATAGCTAATGCATGCAGGACTTAATACCTAGGTGATAGGTTAATAGGTGCAGCAAACCACCATGGCACACATTTACCTATGTAGCAAACCTGCACATGTACCCCAGAACTTAAAATAAAATAAATTTTTTAAAAAAGAATTAGCATGTCTGTGTTCATTCCTACCTTAAGAACAATTATAAATGTATTCTGTAAATTGAAACCTCATTTTTCATAATCAACAACTTTGGAATACATTGGCTTAGCTTAGATGGAGCTAAGAAGATATATAGTACATAAGTTTAAATTTTTCTTTTACTGGCTTTGGCACCAGTGAGCCTGACATTAACAAGACTGGTCTATAAAAGCATGTCATCAAGTTGCATTTTTCACAAAGAGATGGGAGGCCAGGCAGAGCCTAGATCTCCTGAAGGAGAAACTCAAAAATTCACAGATAATTACTTCAGTAACCCCAGATTCTTGCTTATGTTAGGGATGCCTGCCAATGTAGATTTAAAGCGCTGATGGGCTTGTTTTGTTGGGAAATGTCTGAAGAATTTTCACACAGCCCTATTGCAGTAAAGCACTTGAAGGAGACTAGTAAATGACATCACATTGGTTGGGGAAATTTTGTTTTTGTTGTTGTGGAAAAAGTCTCAGGGTAGGTGAGCTGTTTCGTTTTTCCCTCAAGAACCAGCGCAATATGTACACTTCAAAAATGGACCATCCACGTCCGACTGTCAGGAGAATCAGTTTTGATGTAAAATTGCAATTTGAACTGAAGACCAATATCTTCCATGCCATATTAAATAAAACATCACATAAAGCTTAGAAGCAATAGGATAGACGGGAACAAAGTTTGCAAAAATTTAGCAGAGTCACAGATGCCACTGAAACCCAAGACGGAAGCTAACGTCCCAAGACACTGTATTATAGCCTATTGCTTCTAAAAATGAATGCAAAAACAAGTGGAATTAATCCACCATAGAGCTAGGAACTATTATAGGAAAAAGTGATTTGTTTATTTGATCAACGGAACTCTCTAACAGCAGCATCTGTGCCGCAAGAGGTAATTCACAATCAACATCGCTTGGCATCATTGCTGAATTTATTACAAATTTCAAAAATATCAACCTTTGTCAGCTTCTTCTGAGAAAACAAGGCTGGGGTTCAGAATTTCCAGCTTGTGAGGTGGGGTGATCAAGACAGCTCAGAGAGAATTAGTCAGGAAGGATAGAGCCCTTGCTTTAATCCCTCGCTTCAAATTCATTGGCTTCTTCTGCCAGAGTTTACCTAATCCAAGCCCACCCTGGCAGGCTAAATGCACACCATCCCCAAGACAATGGCATGGGTGCAGATGGAAGTGGGGGAAGTTCTCTTTTTTTTTTTTTTGAGATGGAGTCTCACTCTGTTGCCCAGGCTGGAGTGCAGTGGCGCGATCTCGGCTCACTGCAACTTCTGCCTCCTGGGTTCAAATGATTCTCCTCCCTCAGCCTCCCAAGTAGCTGGGATTACAGATGCCAATCACCATGCCCAGCTAATTTTTTTTTGTATTTTCAGTAGAGACAGGGTTTCACCATGTTGGCCAGACTGGTCTCGAACTCCTGACCTCGCGATCTACCCACCTCAGCCTCCCAAAGTGCTGGGATTACAGGCGTGAGCCACCAGGCCTGGCCAAGTTTTCTAGTCTCTTCCTTTAATCCTACAGACTCTTTTGTAATCAGCTAGTCAAGATGTGGGTACTTATTCCCTGTTGTGCAACACTGCCCCCGCAACAGCACAAGGACACCTGGAAGTGAGGGTTCCACAGGTGATGGAAAGCTTGGCCTGCCTGGGAAAGATTAAGCATCTCCTATTTTTTCAAAATGTGCATAAAAAAGGCCAATCAAAGGACACCTCCCCGTACCTCCTCAGGGCAATGACTCAAGCCCTGAAGCTGGGAGAGGCAAGTTTGGTGGATTTTCAGGAGATGAGAGCAGGAGCTGCTGTGATCAATCCCCCAGAACCACACACCGTGTGGGGTGGAAATGGGCATATTTCCTGCGCTCTGATGAGGACTTTATCTTCTCAAGTCCAGGAGGAGGAAGAAAAGCTTGACTGATCTTTCTGATGTCTGCATTATTAAAACTTTCTATCTCTCACCATTCCGTTTCTTTCTCATAGTCTAGTGACCTTTGTTATTAGATGGTGAAGAGAGAGCCTCGTTGCCTTAAACTTATGATCCATTGCCTCGATTTAGTATTCTATTTACTCAAAAACATATCTATGGCCCAGAACCTCTGGAAATATGTTGGAAATACAGATGGGAAAAATACGACTCTTATCAGCTTAAGTGCTTGGTTTAAAAAATAGCCCAGAGCATTATTTAGCAGAAAATATCAGACAATGTATGCAATGTGTTGTATCCCAGACAAAAAGGTTAAGAAAATGGGAAGGTGGCCAGGTATGGGGCTGCTATGTTTACCAAGGACACAGGTAAAGTCCAAGTACCAAGAGTACCAAATTGAAGGCAAGGATGGAGCCCATGTGGGTAAATCTTTATTTCCCAATTCTTCTCTCCTTGATGCGGTTGTCCCATTTACATACTGGCTTTGATGAATTATAATAATGGCTCTGAATGGTACAAGAGTGCTTGCAACATATATTTATAGAAGACTAATTTATTCATCACATAGTCTCCAGGGAAGAGGGCTTGACTGATGGTGTGTAAATCTGCACATGTGAACAAGCACCTTTCTTTTTCCTTGTAATGGAAAAGAAGCACGCATTTCCATAACTGACATATGGACTCTGAAGTCCCAGGTAGAGAAATGCAACATGAAAGGTCCGCCTCCTCATAAGAATATCTTCTGTGGAATCTAAAACTTGGAAATGTGTGATTTTTTAGTCCGTTTAGTTGAACTTCTGGTGACCTCAGAGAGACAGCCAGCAGGCTCAGATCATCATAACATCCAGGTCTAAGGGAACTGTAGTCTTCAGGGGCAGCCATGAGGAAATGAAACCAAAGACTCTAAACTCCTGGAGGTTGTCAAGCTTCTGTTTAACATCAGCTCTGACAAGCAGGTCTCAAGTTCTTAAATGCCTGTGGTAGGAGGTGCTGTGAAAACAGAACTTCACGGCTTTTATCTTTGCCCTCTTGGTGATTATAGTGTTAGAGAAAAATTCACTGAGGTTTTCGTTGGTGGTTTGTTTGTCCCTGAATTAAGATTCCACAAAGAGCTAGGGAAGGACTTTTTTCTCAGACTTCCTATATTATCTGTTTGTTTTTGTTTGTTTGTTTTTAATTGGCTGGCCAACTATCCCAATCATGTCAGGATCTAAGAAGCAAGCAGTAGTCAAGAAAAACAAGACCATTTTTGGCAAACATGAGTACTATTCCAGATTCAAGGCAGGTTCATGAGCCAGCTTAAAGGTCAAAAAAGAAAGAAAGAAGTTGCAAGTACCAGGAACTCTAAAAAGTGATGGTATGGAACCAAAAAGGTGGCATGCAAACTAATCACTGTCCAGGGTTTGTAGCAAACCTGCACTCTGTCTAAAATACTGGGTGACACCAGCACCAGTTTGGAATGTTGAGCTGGAACTCCATGTCTAGAACTGAAGCCTTTGCTATGGACATTCCTTCAACAGGAATGGGTAAGACCTGAGACCAGAGGTTCGCCTGGCCTTCCCACCAAGACTGTAGTTAAATCTAAGGCAGGCGAGTCCTTCAGAAGAAAAGCACATCTGACATCAAAACCCCTTCACAGAGTAGTTGCATTTAAGATGCTGCATTGAGAGGTGGAGTTCAGTTTCCCTCCCCTGAACTGGGGCCCTGTGTCTGCTTAACCAACAGAAGGCATGGAGGTGAAGCTCCTGAGCCCTTTCTAGCCTTCAATAGGGCTGGCGTCTTCAGATTCTTTCCTCCTGCAATGTGTGTGCTTGAGGAGAGAAGCTGGGCCTCCATGTATGTAGTCCAGCTACCGAGCTGGAGAGAACATGCAGAAAGACTGTGCAGAGAGAGAGAGGCCCTGAGACCACACAGAGAGGGAGAGAGGCCCAGACATCCCAGTATCTCAGGTGGCCTCCAGACAACTCCCACCATATTTTACTACAACCAGCAGAAAGACGCAAGTAAGATCAAAATAACTTCCAGGTTAAACCTAGTCTAACCACAGAACTGTGCAATATAAGAAAATGTTTGTTGTTTTAAACAGCTATACTCTGGGGTAATTGGTTACATAACAGTGAATAACTAAAACACAAAAGCATCTGAATGCATTTTCATCCACATGTTGATTTATTCATCTATTTGTCGATTTGACAAATACTTGCCTGCAATAGACCAGGCACTCTGCTAGTTGCTAGGGAATCAGAAGGAACATGACATACCTGGTTTTTTCTCCCTTGGCGCCTCCAGCATCAGAGACAACAATGACCTTCAAACAAGGAATTATAGCCATGATGGATGGCATAAAGGGTTAGGGCCAGGATGCTGTGATTGGAATACAAAATATTCAGCCCCAAACCATTTGTAAAACGCACAATGCCTGGCATCCACTCACAAATTACCAAGCATGTAAAGAATTAGAAAAAGTAGCCCATAATGAGGAAAAACACTAACAATTAAAACAGACTCAGAAATGACACAGAAAATTGAGTTAAAAGCCAAGAGCATCACAACAGCTACAATTATATTCCTTGCCAAGGCAAGACATGGAAGGAAAAAGAAAAGACCCAAACTAAGTTTCTAGAGATGAAAACTACCATAAGATGGAAAACACACTAGATAGTATTAACAGCATATTACATGTACTTGAAGATAGAACAATTGGAAATACATAAAACGAAGCACAGAGAGAGAAAAAAGATTAAAAACAAAACAAACAAAAAGCAGTGATCTGTGGAACATCAAATTCGCTGGGTGGGAGGAGATGGATAAAATATTTGAAAAAAAAATAACCATTTTTTCCTGAATGTGATGACAACTATAAATCCACAGATCCAAGATGCTCAGGAAACCCCAAGCCCAAGAAATATGCAGATGATCTTTGACTTACAGTAGGGGTATGTCTTGATAAACCCATCCCA
Organism: Pongo abelii; assembly: GCF_028885655.2. Classification (NCBI taxonomy): domain Eukaryota; kingdom Metazoa; phylum Chordata; class Mammalia; order Primates; family Hominidae; genus Pongo; species Pongo abelii. Next base: position 123,051,791 of record NC_071993.2, on the reverse strand, counting down.
AGTTGAAAATATTGTAAGTAAAAAAATGCATTTAATACACCTAATCTACCTAACAACACGGCTTAGCCTAGCCGACCTTAAACATACTCAAAACATTTACATTAGCTTACAGTTGGGCAAAATCATCTAACACAAAGCCTATTTTATAATAAAGTATCAAATATCTCATGTAATTTATTGAATATCATACTGAAAGTGAAAAACAGAATGGTTGTATCGGTTCTCAAAGTATGGTTTCAACTAAATGTGTATTGCTTTTGCACTGCCATGAAGTTGAAAAATCGTAAGTCAATCCAGCATAATTCAGGGACCCATCTGTATATCAAAATATATACAACACATTTCATAATCGGATTGTTTAAAATAAGTTATCATGCCTGTAATTCCAGCATTTTGGGAGGCTGAGGCAGGCGGATCACGAGGTCGGGAGATTGAGACCATCCTTGCTAACATGGTGAAACCCCGTCTCTACAAAAAATTAGCCGGGCGTGGTGGTGGGTGCCTGTAGTCCCAGCTACTTGGGAGGCTGAGGCAGAGAATGGCGTGACCTGGGAGGCAGAGCTTGCAGTGAGCCGAGATCGCACCACTGCACTCCAGCCTGGGTGACGAAGTGAGACTCCATCTCAAAATAAATAAATAAATAAATAAATAAATAAATAAATAAAAAGTTACAACAAGAAAAATCTTAAAATCAGCCAGAGGAAAAAATATGTTATATACAGAGGAACAAAAATAAGACTGATAGCAAATTTCTTGTCTAAGTAATGCAAGACAGAAGATAGTGGATTCACATCTTTAAGGTCCTGGGTGAGGATGGGTGGAAGGAAGCACCCAACCTAGAATTCTATGGCCATCAAAAATATCATTCATAAATAAGGATGAGAAGCTGAGTCAGCTTTTCATCTCACATTTTCTGGCTTCATAATTTAATTTGGTTTTCCAGAATTGACAAGCTGATTGTAAAATTTATATAGAAATGCTAAGGACCTAGAATAATCAAAATGACTTTGAACAAGAACAAAGTAGGAAGACACACTAAATTATTTCAAGGCTTATTATAAAGTTACAATAATTACAACAGTGTGGTACTGATATAACAGTTAAAAAGAAATTATCTAGGCAGATAGTGAGAGTAAAGAAGTCCTCAGTAAGGTTTCCCTTTTAATAAAAAGCAGCCCCAAAATTACTTCTTTTCTAACAAAAAGCAGCCTGTAAAAAGCAGCTGCAGACATTGCTAAGCAAGCTGGAAGCCTGCAAGAGTGAATGCCTGTAGGTATGACCATAGGAAAGGCTACATGGGGGCATGTTCAACATGGCGGCCCCATCTACCCTTTTCTTTGTCAACTAAAGGAAAATAAAGGAAATTTTTTGCAACAACGTGTACAACAAGAAGCAGACAACATGGTGCCAGCCAGGTAGAAAACTCATTTGCATAATAAAAGATTAGGATGGGGTGGCCAGCTTCTTCGCATGCTATGTAAACATCACACCTGGTCCAATCAATCTTTGGGCTCTATGTAAATCAGACACTGCCTCCTCAAGCCAGTCTATAAAATCCCATGCACTTCACCACAGGACCAGAAGACCCACTTGGGAACCCCTCTCTGCAGGAGAGAGAGCTTTTCTCTTTCTCTCTATTAAAACTCTGTCTCTATTAAACCTCTGTTCTTAAACTCACTTCTTGTGTGTCTGCATCCTTGATTTTCTTGGTGTGAGATGACAAACCTTGGGCATTTACTCCAGACAATGACATTGCTTCAGTACTGGTGTAAAATGGAAATATAGATTAATGTAACAGGATACAGTTTAATTAAAAAATACTTTATTGCTAAAAAAATCTAACAATCGTGTGAACCTTCAAGGAGTTATATAATATTTTTGCTGGTGGAGGATCTTGCCTCAATGTTGAGGGCTGCTGACTGATCAAGGTAGTAGTTGCTGAAGGATGGAATGGCTATGACAACTTCTAATTTTTTTTTCTTTGAGACAGAGTTTTGCTCTTATTGCCCAGGCTGGAGTGCAATGTCGCTATCTCAGCTCACCACAACCTCTGCCTCCCAGGTTCAAGTGATTCTCCTGCCTCAGCCTCCAGAGTAGCTCGGATTACAGGCATGTGCCACCACACCTGGCTAATTTTTTGTATTTTCAGTAGAGATGGGGTTTCTCCATGTTGGTCAGGCTGGTCTCGAACTCCTGACCTCAGGTGATCCACCTGCTTCGGCCTCCCAAAATGTTGGGATTACAGGCATGAGCCACCACGCTCGGCTGACAACTTTTTAAAATAAGACCGCAGTGAAGTTTTCCGCATTGATTGACTTCCCTTCAGAAAATTTTTCTCTTTAGCATGCCATGCTATTCGATAGCATTTCACCCACTGTAGAACTTTGAAAGTTTGCATCAATCCTTTCAAACTGCTCCATTATCAACTAAGTTTATGTAATATTCCAAATTTTTTGTTGTCATTTCAATAATATAGCATCTTCAGTAGGAGTCAATTTCAAGAAAACTTATTTTTTGCTCATTTATAAGAAGCATGTCCTCATCCACTAAAGTTTTATCATGAGATTGAAGCAACTCAGTCACATCAGGCTTCACTTCTACTTCTAGTTACCTTGCTGCTATTTCCACTACATCTGCAATTACTTCTAAGTTTTGAACTCCTCCAAGTCATTCATAAGGGTTGGAATTAACGTCTTCCAAACTCCTGCTAATGTTGATATTTCAACCTCTTCTTATGAATCACAAATTTTATCAGTGGCTTCTAGAATAGTGAATCCTTTCTAGAAGGTTTTAAATTTACCCAGATCCATCAGAGGAATCGCTAGCTATGGCAGCTATGGCCATATGAAATGTATTTCTTTTTTTTTTTTTTTTTTTTGAGATAAGGTCTGGTTCCATTACCCATGCTGGAGTACAGTGGCAAAATCATGGCTTGCTGCAGCCTCAAACTCCTGGGCTCAAATGATCCTCCTGCCTCAGCCTCCCAAGTATCTGGGACTATAGGCTCACACCACCGTGTCTGGCTGATTTTTTAAGTTTGTCCTTATATTTTTTTAGAGAGAAGTTCTCACTATGTTGCTCAGGCTGCTCTTGAGCTCCTGGCCTCAAGCAATCCTCCTGCCTCAGCCTCCCAAAGTGATAGGGTTACAGGTATGTGCAACCACGCCCTGCCAATATCTAATTCTTAAATAACAAAACCTGAAAGTCAAAATTACTCCTTGATCCATGAGCTGCAGAATGAATGTTAACAGGCATAAAAACAATATTAATTTCCTTGTACATCTCCATCAGAGTTCTTGGGTGGCTGGGTGGATTGTTAATGAACACTAATATTTTGAAAGGTAACCTTCTTTCTGAGCAGTAGTTCTCAACAGCAGGCTCAAATTATTCAGCAAACAATTCCGTAAACAGATGTGTTGCTATCCAGGCTTTGTTGTTCCCATTATAGAGCACAGGCAGAGTAGATTTAGTATAATTGGTAAGGATCCTAGTAGTTTTGGAATGGTGGACGAGCATTGGCTTCAACTTAAAGTTACCAGCTGCATTTGCTTCTAACAAGAGAGCTAGCTTGTCCTTTGAAGTTTTGAAGCTAGACATTGACTTCTCCTCTCTAACTATGAAAGTCTTAGATGGCATCTTCCTCCAATAGAAGGTTGTTTTGTTTGCATTGAAAAATCTATCCTCAATTATCTTAGTTAGGTCTTCCAGATGACTTGATGTAGCTTCTACATTAGCACCTGCTGCTTCACCTTGCCCTTTAATGTTATGAAGATGAGTTATTTCCTTAAACCACATAAACCAACCTCTGCTAGCTTAAAACTTTTCGTCTGCATCTTTATCACCTGTCTTAGCCTTCATAGAATTGAAAAGAGTTAGAACCTTGCTCTGGATTAGGCTTTGGCTTAAGGGAATGTTGTGGCTGGTTTGATCTCCTTTCCAGACCACTTTATATCAGCAATTAAGCCATTTTACTTTCTTTTCATTCATGTGTTCACTGGAGTAGCACTTTTAATTTCCTTCAAGCATTTTTACTTTGAATTTACAACTTGGCTAACTGCTGCAAGAGGTCTAGTATTTGGCCTACCTCAGCGTTCAACATACCTTCCTCACTAAGCTTAATCATTTCTAGCTTTTGATTTGAAGTGAGAGTTATGTGACTCTTCCCTTCACTTGAATAATTAGAAGCATTTGTGCATTGTTAGTTAACCCAATTTCAATATTGTTGTGTCACAGGGAATAGGGAGGTCTGAGGAGAGGGAGAGAGACAGGGAAATGGCTGGTCAGTACAGTAGCCAGAACACATGCAACATTTATCTATTAAGTTTGTCATTTTATAGGGCATGGTTTGTGGCACCCTAAAACTTTACAATAGTAAAATTAAAGACAACTGATCATAAATAACCATAGCAGATATAATAATTGTGAAATTGTTTGAAATATTGCAAGAGTTACCAAAATATGACGCAGAGACACAAAGTGAGTACATGCTGTTGGAAAAAAATGTCACCCATTGGTGTGTTCAATGCAATGTTACTACAAACCTTTAATTTTTAGAAAATGCAATATCTGTGATGTGCATTACAGCAAAGGACAATAAAATGAGTATAAAATGAGTATATAAAATGCCTGTATGTTTCACCACAATAAGAAAAGGAAAAAGCTATTCATATAAGATATCCCTTGCAGTGTTGTAATAGAAAAACGACCAAAAACATTCTAAGTACCTGTGGATTGGGGGCTGGTATAAAAATTATAGCACATTTAAAAAATGTAGCCATTAAAAATAATTAGATGGTTGCCTATATATAGGAGATGATCCCCAAAGCTTATTTGTAAAATAGACATAAGCAAGACACAGAACAGTGTGTGCTCCCAACTGCGTAAATAAAAAGCAAGAAGGAAGGGGCTAGGATTATGCACACACATCCAGACACACAGTTGCATATGCATATGGGTATTTCTGGAAAGATATATAAAGAACTGGCATCAACAGTTGCCTCTGGAAAGGGTGAGAGAGACACCTTTTTATTCTCTGATTTTTTACCATGAGCATGCATAACTTTTTCATTTTAAAAAGTTGTTAAAACAACTGGTCACCTACGCACTAGAAGATTTCATCCTTTTGCAGCTTCCAGGGAACATCACTCCCACACCGAGCTCCTCCCTCTTCAGTAACTTATCCAGCTTATTCCTCACTTCAAAGCCTCTCCTCAAATCTGCTGCCTCCGAATCTGCTGCCTCCTCTAGAGATCCTTTCTCCCTTCTTCCTTTTCCTGATAAGCCTCTGGAAATGGTGGTGATGCCTGCCATCCCTGCTTCCTCACCTGCCAATCACTTCTCAGTCTTCTGCCCTCTCGCTCTCCCTAGCTGCTGTCACTCCACGCCCTGCAACTGCTGCCTTCTTGCCTAACTCAAATGCTTTCCTCACTGACTTCCTGGCAGTATTCAGTAATGCTGACCACTTCCCTGTCCCCAAATTCTATCTTCTTCCCTCCCTGAACCATAACACCATGAGTCTAAGAGCTGCTTGATCACCACTGCCCTATCCTTGGTACTACACAACACCTGGCGCACACCAGGAGCTCAAGGCATGTTTCCCGAATGAACTGGCCCTCCTCCCTCTCCTACTTGTCTACCTACTCCTGTTCTTCTGCAGACTCTTCTCCTTCTCCCTAACTGTGCACATTCCTCAATGCTCACACTTTGCCTTTCTGCTCTTCTCTCTGTTGACAGAGTGTACACCTTTCCCCCACTCAGCCATTGACACGATAGTCCCTTATGTTGCTTCCTCTCTAACTCCTACCTCCAAGGCTTTGTAGAAAACATTCCTTGGATCGCATACCACCAATTCAGAGTCAGGAGCTTGTCTGAACTCATCTGCTCCTCCAAACTGGTCACCTTTCCACTTTTCAGCAATTTGTGATTGTTAATTCTCACTTACTCTTCTATGCAGTTGATAAGGCTGACTGGCTCTTCCTAGAAATATGGCTGCCCCTTCCTCACCCACCTCACCCCACTGCTGCATCCCTGATACAAGCTTCACCCTCTCAAATCCAGTGCCCTACAGCAGACTTCCAACTGGCTGTCCTGTCTCCTATTTCTTGCCTTATCAATACATCCTTCACACAGCCATCAGATTACTACTTTAAACACTTTCTCAGCCACAACTAAAAGTTAAGCTACTCACTTAAAAATGGTTAACTCTATGTTACGTGAATTCACTTTAATTTAAAAAAATCAATTACTGAAACATTGTAACATCTTACTAGTTCCCTCATTAACGAGTAAATAAAATCTTGAACAGGTGTTCATTAAAAAATTAAGCTACTTTACCCTTGTACAACCTGCGTAAAGTACTGTAAATGGTTCTTCAACACCCTCACGAAAAAGTCCATATTCCTTAGATTGGAATTCAGCATCCTGGGATGTCCATTAGAACTTTCTGCTGCGATGGAAATGCTCTATAACTGCAGCGCCCAATAGGGCAGACACTAGATACATGTGACTATTGAGCACTTGCAATGTGACTAGTACAATCAAGAAACTGCATTTTTATTTATTTAGTTTTAATTAAGAAGACTTTAAATAACAACACGTGCGTTCTGACTCTCATTTTGGACAGCACAGTCCTAGACAATCTGAGGAACACTGGTCTTTCCTTCTAATCTTTTCTCCCACTTGTCTTCAGTGTGAACTCCCTTTGCTGGTCTCTTCTTTCTCTTTGGAATGGGTTATGTCACTGAAGATTTTCATTCTTTGCTTATTTCTTTCCTCGATATCCCTTCTTGCTCTCATTCACCTACCTATCAAACCTTCTCCATGTCCAATCCTTATCACACCTTCTTCTGGAAGCTTCACTGATGATCAACAGTGCTTTCCTTGGCTCAGTTCCCTGGAGACTCCATCTGCAGTGCTTATCTTACTCTGGTGCTCAGTGAAACTGCTTTTGAAGAATGGCGTCCTATGGGTTTGTCTATATCCCCTCTCTAGATGGTGAGCTCTTGATCAAGAATACTTTGTACTGTTTTCTTGTCTCCATCTCCAGCTCATCTTATGCCTCACCCATACTCAGAGCATGGTTACAAGACAGCAGCGAAGTGACCAGATGACAACAGTGAGACCATATGCTCACTTCTCCATTCACACTGGCCACTGTGATATTCAAATGAGCATGAGCTGATAATATGAGAAGACTTGCCTGAGCTTTCATAACCAGGAGGAAAAATATTGTACAGTATCACACATGGTCTTCATGTTTTTGTTCAGTGGAAGATTTCTCTTTCAGTCTAAACCCCAAAATTTATTGAACATGTCCCACCAATCGTGTCATTGGGCCATGTAAAGAAAACAAAGGCAACTCAAGGGCACTTAGGTAGAGTTGTGTATCAAGCCAAGAGAGTGAGAAGCTGTGCCCTGGGGTAGTGAGATAAGCAGGCAGTGGCACTTTGGAAGGGAGGAAAACCAGTTTCTTGTGCAATGGTGTTGATCATTCTGTACTTAAATTTGAGCAAGTTCAAACACAGAGGCTGAGTGTAGGCTGCTTAGTACGATGAAATAAAATCTGAGTGCTAGGTAGGAAAACATAAGCACAGATAAATGCATAAAGAGAGAATCTGAGAACTCAGACAGTGCCTGAAAAGATGTACCAGGCTTTGATCATAAACTCTCTTCTCTTTTTGGCCATTTTTGTTAAAAAAAAATTTACTAGTTCTTTAGTGTAAAAGAACTAGAAATTAATCAGACCCTCGCTAAATACTACTGCTAGTAACAATAATAAGGAGGAGGAGAAGGAGAAAGAGGAGGAGAAATAAAGAATAAGAGAAAGAGGAGGAGGAGGGTGAGGAAGGGGAAGGGAGAGGGAAAGAAACAGGAGGAGGAGGAGATGGAGGGGGGAGACATCAAAAATAGCAGTTCTAATAAATATTATAATTGACTATGATAAAATATATATAGTTTTTCCTCCACACTGTGGTTTCAGTTGTACTCAACTAATTTGTTGGGCTGTCTTTGTAAAGCCTCCAGTGAAAGAACATTTCTACTTGGTGTTACAGATAAGTATCTGAACTGAGTAGACCCTGCCTGACTTTGCAGTCAAAATTATAGTGCCCAGAGCAGATAAACACAGGGAAGCAGTCAATTCCCCTACAGAATTGAGTCTTAACAGAGCTTATTTCTCTGTGGATAAGTGTAACTCAGGCTGGAAGCGAGTGGCCCCAGAATATAACGGATCATTCCTGTAGTCAAAGACCTATGTCATGGATATAACAATCCTGTGCAACTATTATAAAGACTAGAGAAAATGACCATAGCTGCTTGGCATATGGTAAAAGCTTAATCAATGGTGGTGATGATAATGACAATGAAGATTATAGGGACTTTGCAAAGGAGTGGTAAGGGCCTTTGTGGCCTGAAATCTTGTAGAAATGTGCCAGCTGTCTTGGCTCTGAAGGGTTTGGCCAGGCCTTCCTCATGTCCTGGGGCAGGGGTCAAGTTATAGAAAGGATCTTCCATAGGGAGAGGGGGTCTGCCTCAATCCTCCTCCCTCCCACCCAGGACTGCATGTAGGCGCCACGGTAGAAGGAGACATGGAGGCTGGACCAAGCTTGCAATGCAGTTATAGCCCACACAAACGAATGGAAAATTAAATTCAAAGAAATACAGAAGACATACAAATATTGTGAGAAATATTGTAACCCCCTGGGCTCGGCTTCTGTCTTAGATACATAAACACGGCTGGGCGCGGTCGCTCACACCTGTAATCCCAGTACTTTGGGAGGCTGAGGTGGGCGGATCATGAGGTCAAGAGATCAAGACCATCCTGGCCAACATGGTAAAACCCTATTTCTACTAAAAAAAAAAAAAAATTAGCTGGGCTTGGTGTATTCTCAGCTACTTGGGAGGCTGAGGCAGGAGACTCATTTGAACCCAGGAGGTAGAGGTTGCAGTGAGCCGAGATCACGCCACTGCATTCCAACCTGGTGACAGAGTGAGACCCCGTCTCAAAAAAGAAAGAAACATAAACATAAACACACACACACACACACACACACACACACACAGTAATTATACCAGAATGATCATTCCCAACACCCCTTTTCCTTTCAGTAAAGAAGAATTGCAGGCAGTACATTTCTCTAGCTGGGTTATTGATTTTTGAAGATAGCAGTATGACAAAGGGAGGGCCTGATCAGGACTGAGGTGATCAGAAATGTGGTAGAGGTACAAAATGGACAAGCCTGCAAGGAAGAAAGCCATGTATCGGCTGAATAGACCAAGCGACCCTTTCTACCCAAACAAACAGGAGCCACCTCTGACCTGGCTCTCTCCTCTTCTCTAATATAATTCAGGTTTGAAAACATCTGACCGCGACCAGAAAGAAGCACACGCTGTACCTGCTAACGCTGCCTATAACAGAAACCAATTCTTGACTTCTTTTTTCCAGTTCTGAATAATAAAGAACAGTTAAGGGGCCAAGGACTCCATGTAATCCTGCCAACTGCCCTAGGAGGTAAGTATCACTATTGTCCTCATCTTTCAGATGAGACAAACTTACTCAGAGAAGTTAAACCATTTACCCAAAGTCCACACATGCTAAGTGGCAAAGCCAGAATTTATACCAAAGATGACTAGAGGTGAAGCCCCTGCCTGTAACCCCTATGCTGTGCTGCATGCAAGCAATGTCTCCAAGGGCCGTGGTCACACTGGCCAAGTCCTCAGCATCTCCCTGTATAGAGAGGTTGCCCCCAACTACATGTCATGTGCCCAAGGCATTCCCTGGGCTGCAGGGAAGTTGCCTTAGGGTTGGGAATGTATGGGAGGGAGGGAGTCCTGCCTCAATTTCTCTGGCACTGGAGATGCTACTGCTTCCAGCCTAGATTATAGTTTCCTCTGTGCTCTGTCTGTGATTAAATCACGGCATCTTCTATGTCCTGTTTCCTCTGGAACTATTTTGGCAACTCTAGTTGCCAACCCCTATTGCCTTATCCGTTTCTCCCCGGTAATTCAATCCAGGAATGTGTTGTCTACAACCCATGATGACTCAGCACAATCCTCCTTCAACCCTCATATGGCTGTTCTGGACACTGAGCAGGTGGGGCCTTGTATTAGTCTGTTTTCACACTGCTATAAAGAAATATCTGAGACTGGGTAATTTATAAAGGAAAGAGGTGTAATTGACTCACCGTTCCTCATGGCGGGGGAGGCTTAAGGAAACTTACAATCATGGTGGAAGGGGAAGCAGGCACATCTTACATGGCAGCAGGCACATCTTACATGGTGGCAGGCATGTATTATATGGTGGCAGGCGAGAGAGAGCAGGGAAAACTGCCTTATAAAACCATCAGATATGGTGAGAACTCACTCATATCACGAGAACAGCATGGAGGAAACCACCCCCATGATCCAATCACCTCCCTCCCTCGACACATGGGGATTACAATTCAAGATGAGATGTGGGTGGGGACACATAGCCAAACCATATCAGGCCTGTTAACTTAGACATGGGCTGCCCAACATGGTAGCCACTGGCCACATGTGGCTCAAGGGCACTTGCAATATGGCTAGGCTGACTTGAGAAGTGCTATCAGTAATAAATGCACTGAAGTTCCTACGAGAAAATTAAAATATCTCATTAATAATATATTTATATTTATTCCATGTTGAAATAATATGTTGAATATATCATGTTGCATATGTTATTAAAATAATGTCACAGATTTCTTTTTTACCTTTTTATGTAGCTGTGAAAAATGCTAATTTCATATGTGGTTGACATTAATTTTCAACAGGGCAGCTGTGACTTTAGCTTTGGCATCTCCACCATCCCCCTGCCAGTCCTGGCTCCCAGTTCCTGCCAGGTGAGTGTTTGAAGACCTGACTCAGTTGTCACAGCCTTGCCCCTCTACCCTCGGAGCTCAAGGGGACAGACAGCTCAGGGTGACAGGCCCCTAGGGCCAAGAAGTTAACCTAAAGCACTTTTAAGGGGCAGCTTCCAGGTCCGCTTGGCTTAAGGTCCCCCTGGAAGCTGTTTTCTCAGCATTCAGAGCCAGAGGGGGGCAAGGGGCAGGGCAGCATCTGGTTAAAAACCAGAAAAATCCCCATGAGGTTCTCACAAACTTTGTCTCTGAAGGAATTTTGAATAATGAACAAGGGAAATAAAAACTCAATTTTCAAAAATAAAAAAAAGAGAGAGTCAAATTAAACTAAATTGAAAAAAAATAACTTCTCGGGGCCGTCAAACACCAGAAGAGAATTTGCGAAAACATATTATTCGTGTTTCAGGGGTTTACCAGATAGATTGATTTGGTGATAAGGGGCTCCGAAAGCTATTTTCTCAGCTTCAGCAGAAGTTAACCACCTCAGAATGCCTCAGTATTTAGCTGTGCAGCTGACGGCAACCATGTCGGGGAAAAGCAAGATAAATGAATGAACATACTGGATCAGAGCCTCTAGCAATCTGTACAGCTCTGTCCCCGGCGGCCACGATTAACATCGAGGCCAGTTTAGAAGTCTCACATTGTTATTCCGGGAACAGGACGGCAGCCAAAGTTCAGTGACATGGAACCTGTTGTCAGCAGCCCTACAAATAGCAAGGAAAGTTTTAATTGGTTTTTTAGCCAGGGAGACAAAGCGGGAAATGGGGAGTGGGGGCGGGGTGGGGAGAGGCTTTTTTGTCTAATGTTCTGCTGTAAGCAACTTCCAGCCTCCAGGCCCGAATCCCCAAAACATACCCACAGTTTTCACTCATTTTTGCTCTGGATGCAAAGCAAAGCAAAATCGTTTATTTATGTTTCTCACCATGAGACCGAGCCAATGACACACTTGTAAACATTTGTTCTTGCAGGGAAAAAGAGAAACCTAATTTCTTGTGTGACACTTGTACAACCCCACTGTGTTTGGATATTTTTGAGACAAGCAATAAAGGCTCTGTCTTCAAAGACTGGTTTGTTCCTGCCGTTTCTGAAAATAAAGGTGTTCTCGAAAACATGTCTAGAAAATGCTCCCAAATTCCAGGTGGTGCTTCTGTTCTCTCTTCCCTTCCCCTGCTCAGCTTCCCTGAGTTAATTACTAATTTCCCGTCACATCCCAAACCACAGATATATAATATTGCTGTTCCAGCCACCGGGGAGAGGGAAATGCCTTTTATTAAAGCTGATAAATAGAAGTGACAGATTGGAAGGTCTTGATGGGATGCACAAGTCAGAGTGTGTCCCCGGCTTGGTCATTCTGTCAGCTCAGGAAGGTTGTCGTTCTGACCTCTGTCTGACCTCAAGAATATATCAGAGCAAAATTTGCTCAGCTCCATCCTCCATCAATCAACAAACTCACACGGAGTGACAACTGTGTACTGTGCTCCTGGAAGAAGACACTGAACAAGCCAGCCAACCTCCTGTGGTAGGGTGGGCTGTGCAGGGTGTGCAGGCTGGGGTCCTGGGGGTTGAACTTGGACATCAAGAGCTCCCAGCTCAGGCTGGGCCAAGGAGTGCTGAGGTTTTTACAATATACGTGATCCTGGTAGACAAACACACACACACACACCCTCCTCTATCAGCCCGTGTGTGTCTCTACTCTCTTGTTTGGAATAAAAGTACACTTAGTCATAAATTTGAGCGACAGTAAAATGCAGCGGTCATGTGTATAGTATCTAGAGCCAGACAGGCCTAGGGTCAAATGCTAGCTCCTGCAGACACTAACCACGTGACCTCAAGTAATTTGTTAACCTCTCTGAGCTCAATTGTCCTCACCTGCAAAATGAAACTAACACCTGTGATTATTGCTATACTGCAGTGCTATCCAACAGGAACAGACTGAAAGCCACCAACGTAAACCATGTGTGTAATTTTAAATTTTCTAGTAACAATATTTTAGAAGGTAAAAATAAAACAGGTGAATTAAATTACATTCATATCTAACCCGATAGATCCAGAATGTAGCCTTTCAAGTCTTTGAAATCCAGTGTCTATTTTATACTGAAAGTGCATCTCAATTCAGATTCACCAGCAGTCACAAGTTGTTAGTGGCTACCATATTGGATAGCTCAGCTCTGGGGGTTAAATAAGTCAGCACAAGCCCAGATGCATAGAGAACCTTCAGCAAATGCTGGTCACTATGACTCTTATTAACACATCTGCTTAGAAAAATGTAGATGAGGAAGTCAGAACTTTCTTCCATCATGGCTGCACTGAGTTAAAGCTCGTTCATTCACAAGTCAGCCAGCAAGGGTTCATGCGGCATATCTAATGTGCTTTGCACCTGGCTAGGTCTTACAGGGTGAAATATACCCATAACCAATAAACCCATCATTCCTGCCTCCAGGAAACTTGCAGATTAGCTGATCATAGGAGTTAAAGTATCACAGAAAATTCATTAAAGACGAAAAAAAATACAGCTAGACAGGGGAAGGGACTAACTTAAGGAAGCAAAAATAGCCAGGGCCAATGATCTCCATGTATGAAACAATCAGTTCATTAAGTGCTTGGTCAAAGGCTTAGGGCTGTAAGTCAGAAAGGGTAAGGTCAGATAGGGCTGTAAGACTCTGGAAAATTTCACCCTTGAGGCATGAGGAGAGGGGCAGGCTGTGCTGGGAAAAGTCACTTATGTTGAGAGCACATGGATTCTCCTTTCATCAAAACTCACCTATCCCAGCCTCATACTGGGGCATGCCTTGGCACTGTACGGCAAAGGACAAATGACTTCAGCAACTATCCCAAATATAAGAACATATATTTTCCCTCTCCACAAACATGACAGCCCATTAATTAACCCCAAATCTCACCATGTTAGTGAGAATCCTGTCCCTATTACAAATCTGTGGGTGATATGTCTGGGGTAAGGAAGAGGCTATAATCCTGTCCTATGGTTTGCTACTCTGAGAGGCCCAGGTAGGTCAGCAGGCAGGCATCTTGCTCCATACCTGGAAGGTTAAGTGCCACCTTCAATGGGGGTCAATGCTCTCTTGAATTCCTGTAAGTTCTGAACAGATAATGATGCCTTACCAGCAACCAATTACAAAGACCAGGCAAATGTGAAGAGAGACAGCCAGCACAAGAAGAGAGTGTAGACCGTTCATGATGCTACCTGGTAAGGGTGTATTCTGCCAACCGCCAAGTCCTTATATGTGCGCAGCATTTTGTAAATTGTAACAGGTTTTATTTGAGCCTCACAAACACTTTGTTTGACAATGGAACAGGTAATATGAGGACCTTTTTAACTCCCATGTCTTCTGGCTCTGACTTCCAATCCTCTAGCCATGAGTCAAACACAGACCCAATTTTTTTTTTTTTGAGTCAGATTTGGGACACCAGGTCTGACAAAGGATGTTAGTATATGAATTTTTATGCAAAGCCCTACAAAGTATACATGTGTAATTATATTGAATGATACATAAAATAAGTTTTATTGAAGAGTGAGAAGAACTTAAAATCAGGACTTTCCTATAATAGCCATGCAGTAAGACCAGTTCAGGATGCCACAGGGCAGTGGATAACCATCTGCCTGACTCATCAGCCCAGCAAGTAGCACCAAGAGTCAGGTGATCTCATAACTGGGGATAGATGAAGTTGTTAAAAGGTGATTCTCCTGAGCCAAGGTCAAGGTAACCATTGCCAGAAGCTCAGACAGACCCAAATCCTTGGGGAGAGGTCTTCAAAAGGCCCCTTCTGACAGATCTCCAGGACTACCCTGCCCTCCCTTCTCTTCCCTTCTCTATTTGTCAATTAAAGGGAAGAGACTAAGTCAGGAATAAGGCACTCAGATCAGTGAGGTCTCCTTTAGACAAGGTCAACAGATCAAAAGAAAAACCGGAGGAGCCCTGAGTAGAAATGCTGTCCAGTCACCACCTCATCTCATTGGTGAGTGCATAGTGGCCTCAAGAGCTCAGCAGCAAGGTGTAGGCTAGACTCCAGATGATGATAATCCAGGGCTCCTGAGCGATCCCTGCTCAGAGGCCAAATCACTTTTCCAGGAAATTTTGTGCTCTAAGCAAGGGCAGGCTCCTTAGTGACTGGATGTATGGTTGCTCTGGCCTGGGTTGGGTGACTTGAGCTGCCTGGCATGTCTACCATGTCTACCCTGCAACTCCTAAACAACTAAGAAACCCAGTCCTTCTCACCCTCCCTGACTCATCCTATGCATTGACTGTCCAACCCAAAAGCATTTGCTGGACATCAACCATGGGGAGCTCAGGACTGTATCCCCAGAGCTTCTGAGCTCCTTTCTGCCCCATCTCTTCTCATGCTAAACATACTGTATAATATCAAAAAATGGATTTCCTAAAATACTTTTGTTTTGCCACTATGAAGTTCAGATTTTTCCTATGTTCTACCATAAGTTATTTTAAATATTAGAATTCCTTTTTCAAACAACTTCCTGTAGAATCCCAATAGTTGATGGACTTGGACCTTGAATCTCCAGCCTTGTGCTAAGTCCCTCGAAACTTTCCCTCATAGGCTGACCATCTCCTAGCCACAGGGCCTCAGATCCTATCTAATGGACTAGCTGAGCAACAGATGCCATGACACCTCTATCATTATTGAATCAGCCCGGACCTACTCTTTTGTGTCCTGGGGCTATTGTAACAAGCAGCACAAACTGAATAAGTTAACAGAAATGTGTTGGAGGCCAGCAGCCTGAATTGAAGTATCAACAGGGCGATGCTTCCTCTGAAGGCTCTTGGATAGTATCTGTCCTAGTTTCTGATAGTTCCTTGGCTTGTGGCAACATAATTGTAATCTCTACATGGTGTTCTCCCTGTGTGTATGTCTTATTTCCATCTCCACATTTCCCCTTTTCAGGAAGAAGCCAATCATATTGGAATGGAACCTACCCTAACAATCTCATCTTTACTTGATTACCTCTGTCAGAGGTGTTTAAACCAGAGCAACTCCATCTTGAATAGGGGCTGGGTAAAATAAGGCTAAGACCTGCTGGGCTGCATTCCTAGGTTAAGGGATTCTAAGTCACAGGATGAGATAGGAGGTCAGCACAAGATAAAAGGTCATAAAGACCTTGCTGATAAAATGGGTTGCAGTAAAGAAGCCAGCCAAAACCCACTAAAACCCAAACGGCAATGAGAGTGACTTCTGGTCATCCTCACTGCTATACTTCCACCAGCGCCATGAGAGTTTACAAATGCCATGGCAACATCAGGAAGTTACCCTATATGGTCTAAAAAGGGGAGGCATAAATAATCCACTCCTTGTTTAGCATACAATCAAAAACCTGTAAAATTGGGCAACCAGCAGTCCTTGGGGCTGCTCTGTCTATGGAGTAGCCATTCTTTATTCTTTTACTTTCCTAATAAACTTGCTTTTACTTTACTTTATGGTTTCACCTCGAATTCTTTTTGCACAAGATCCAAGAACCCTCTCTTGGGGTCTGGATTAGGACCCCTTTCCAGTAACATTTTTCTGGTGACCACAAAAGGGACAATACCGAGAAAACCCCCAACCCGAAGGCTAACTTTGGGTAAGTGGTGGAGTCTGTTAACACCTCTGTCAAGACTCTATTTCCAAATTAGGCCCTATTTGAAAGTACAGGAGGTTAGGAATTCAACATATCTTTTGGGAGTCATGATTTAATCCATAATATCTACCCAGAAGCATCTTTGTGTCTGCCCCCCAACCCAGGCCAACTTCCCTCTATGCTCCCAAAGCAGTTTTAAGCTTCTTGAAGCTTCTTAAAGCTACAGCTTGAATCTCAAGCATCTCCATTTCAGAAGAGAGTTTTGTCTTGACATTTCCGTAACTCCAGTTTGGTGTTTTTCCAAAAACAAAGAAACCATTTAGCCCATCACCACTTCTTATAAGATGGCAAGTTTTGGCTTTTTAAAGGCAAATTGGGTTTCCTTCATTGCTTTTTAGCTTTAGCCCACTAAGATTTCAAAAATTTTAACATCTGTGTTTCTGCTTAGGTACTGTGCAATATTAATATACATTTATTTCATGAGTTCAAATGATTAAATGTTTATGAATATAATGAAGTCAGTCAATGAAAAAAATGAACCTAAAACTTTGAAATCTGTGCCTATGGAAGAAAATGGCAATCTGATATCAGCCTCAACATCGAGTTTATTTGTATATGTAGTTTAAATTGTACAAAATGGAAAAAAATCTTGATTTGGTCCAGTAAAACTGGGACCATTTACAGTTTAATAGCACATACTACAATCTCAGAAGTGCCTTCCATTAAACAGCTATGGCCAGAGTTTTATTCAGAGAGTTGATCTAGTAGCACAAGTTAACCCACTGGAGGTCAACAATGTGTTAGAATTTAGCGTAAATCAAATTTGTGTGTGCCAATGTAATTGTATTACTGTTTAAAATATGTAATTTGGAAAATTAAATTTAAATTATTTACAGAACTCCTGAAGCGCCTCTGTGGTGCTCCGGGCTTCCTTGGAAGAACATAATTAGAATATCTCTGACCTACTCAGCCAGATCCAAGCTCCTCTGCGTCTTACCATCCCCTTCCACCTCATTCTCTTTTGCTCCTCCAACATGCAATAGGCACGTCTAGCTTCAGGCAGACCAGCTTCTCAAGGTTCCTGGTTCAAGTTCAGTATTAAGTCTTTTTCAAGTGTTTGGTTTACTCTGTTACTGCCCCAGCTCCACCAGCTCTACGTTCCCAACTCTTTCTTGAGTTTTGAGTCCTTTCCACTTTTCAGGCTCAAATCATCCATCCGTCCACTTATCCCTCCGCCAGACATCTGCTGGAAACTGTGATGTACAGAGTGTGGCTGTAAAGACGATAAGACCACAGTGCTATCCTGTGGAGCTCCAGGGGCAGGTTCAGGGGAGACACAGTGTGAACAGGATATTAGAATACGGTGAAGTTGCTGGTGGAATGAAGGGAAGGCAGGCATCTGCAGGATCACAGAAGAGCAAGGAATTCCCTCGGAGGCCTCCAGTATACCCTGGTTTCTGTCATTTATGAACATCAGGTTGCTGCCAGTTTTCATTTTATTGTTCATGAATGTGTTCTTAGGCATTAGCTCTATTTTCCCCCATCCCTATTCCATTAGAGACAAGCCTCAAACACCCTTGCAAGCCCTTCAGTGCCAGTCACAAGGATAGGAACATAAGTGTTCAGGAAATGTATGTTGATCAACAAAATAAATAAAAGGATAAATGTAGATGAGGTCAGAGGAGGGGAAGATTGTAGGCAGAAAAGTGTCCAGGGGTGCCCAGAAGGCTCTGCAGTATAGCACAGAAGGTCACATTAGCCCTGCCAGCATGGCATCCTGCAGGGACCATATGGTTGTGCATTTAGCCCTGGCCCCAGTGATGATGTGGCCTTGTTCTGGCAGCTTTCTGCTCTCACTCCCTGGAACTGCAAAGTAAGATTTTGCACCTTCAGAGCAGATGTGACTGGTCAGGCCAAAGCCAGTAGTGTTTTGCTAGAGGATTAACAAAAGCTCTGGTTTATAACACTTGCCAATTGCTGTAGTGTAAATATTCCCATCATGGTTAATTTCAAGCTACCAATGTGGTTTCACTGAACAGGGAGCTGAGAAGAAATGCATACAATTGGCCAGTATGAGGTAGCTCAGACACAACATTGCTTGAAGTTAATGTTTCATGCAAGGGCTCATCACTCAAGGATGGCTCCTATAATCAAACAGGACATTCTGTCTTTGATTAATTTCTATTTCACTGTCAAAAATAGAATATACAAGAGCTTATTTATAGTACAAGACAGAAAGACAGCCAAATGCCTCCCTTCCTTCTAACTGTCTGTTTTGATGAGTAAATAATGATTGACTGGCTTACAGATGAGACAGATCAAAACCAAGCACAAGATGCTATGCTTTGCAGGACTCTGAAGGTTCCAGCTCCTGAGTGTCTCATCACATTTGCATTCCAGAAATAAAGCCCATCCTAAGATCCTATGCAATGTTTCTAAAGGTAGGGTCTGCAGACCAGCCTGTGGAGCTGTGAAAATGAAGATTTTAGTCCCATCCAAACTGCATTCTCAGATTGCAATGTGATAGCTCTGTGGTAAGGTCCCTGAATGAGTACTAAGGTATAAGAACTACTACTCTACAAAAGATTTCAGGGAGAGATACAAGACTGCTCAGGCAACAACTTGCTATGGGCTAGTCTCTGTTCTAGGTGCTGGGCAAACAGTGACAAACAAACCAGATGCAGACCTTAAACTTTAATGGAGAGGTTTCCTCTTTCCCGCTTAAGCTTAACTCTCATACTCCCTTCCTTGCCTCGCTTACCCCATCTATTCTTATTGTAGGATCCTTCCTCCCCAGATGACAGCTGATCTGCCTTCCTGAGCCATAGGGCTAGACCTGGCATGTGTGGCCCCTTGGAGCTAAGACCCTGCTCAGGGGAGGGGGCAGAGGGTGTGCATAGCCCTTCAGACCCTCCATCATCTTACTGTGGGCATTGGGGTAAACAGGAATCTCAGAGTCCAGAATACTAGAACATTTCAGAGACACACACCTTGGAAAAGAGTAGAGCTTGGTGAATGCCCATTCATCTGTCAAAGAGGAGCGTTCTCTCAGAAAGATCCTGTAACCCCAAAGCCTCAGTGTCCCACCTTTTACTAGGTCAGCACAGCTCTTTTATTAGCTTCATCATTCTCCTTTCTCAAGGTCACCAGTTTCCACTCACTGGGAGTAGCTTAATGGGCTGACATAAGTTCAAAGGGATAGGGTTCTCTTGGCTACACTTTGGTACCATATTTATGAATGCTGCATGTCAGTAACAGTTGTTGCTTTGACTGATTAGCCAGCCTGTAAGAGCGATGAGTAAAATTGACTTCCATGAGATATTTATTCAAACTTCTCTTCCAATTCCTGAGCCATGTCTGCAGCGACTTTGAAACGCAGATGGTGGACACTATTGTTCTGCATCCAGATTCTCTCCTTAGAGAGCCTGATGGATTTGCTTTTCCTGCCACGGAAGAAGAAACACTTCTCTAAAGTGCATGCATTGAAAGCCCATCTGTTGGAGTCCTCTGACAGGCATCAGGGGTGGAGACACTCCTAATTTGTCTCTGTCTTTGCCACTGCATGGTCCCAAATTCATGAATGGGGTTTTATGCTTACCTCTTATAATTAATCTCTGTCTCATTGGGAGAAAAACCCAGCTAGCAACAGTGCAGCTTGTGTATCTGCAGGCAGCAGACATTACACCTATTAGAAGTACATGTACCAAGTTTATTTTTCCATAATTAACTCTTCAGGTTTCTAAAACCAGACAGCAGGGTGAGCAAACAAATGAGCCTGTGGATGGCAACTGGGCCACTTGGTGTGGCCTGGGGGAGGACACCGGGTCAGTGAGCAATGGATGGGATGCATCAGGTCTAAGGGCTTTCTGCTGAATGCTAGCCCCAGGGAGCACTTTTCTCCTCAGCAAGTATCTGCAGTTGAGTGGAGTGGTATGACGAGCAGCCTTTTTTCAGAAGCAGGCGACCACAGCTCCCTTCTGCGTGTAATGGCCTCTGTTTCCCCCTCCCTATTGGCAATTAATACTGATGCCATACTGGTTTTTAGGAGGTGCTATTTTCCTTAAGTGGGCTCCATCTGTGAACTTTGCTGAGTTCTGGCACCCTCCATGGGGGCTGGGAATAGCACCAGGCTTGGCCATTAACTTTCTTGTTGGCAATTTCTACTCTCTGCTGTTCTGCAGAATTATATATCTGATGGGAAGTACAAGCACACACGGCCCTAATCCAGAACTTGGTTCTCAGTGGTTTGGACACTGTATTAGTCCATTCTCACACTGCTAGAAAGAACTGGGTAAATTATAAAGAAAAGAGGTTTAATTGCCTCACAGTTCCACAAGGTTGGAGAGGCCTTAGGAAACTCACAATCATGACAGAAGGGGAAGCAAACACGTCTTTCCTCAGATAGTGGCAGGAAGGAGAAGAAAGAACTGAGCAAAGGGGGAAGCCCCTTATCAAACCATCAGCTCTCGTGAGAACTTACTCATTATCGTGAGAATACCATGGGGGAAACCAACCCCATGATTCAGTTACCTCCCACTGGGCCCCTCCCACAACACGTGGGGATTATAGGAACCACAATTCAAGATGAGATTTGGGTGGGGACACAGCCAAACCATTTTCGACACATCTGCTTTCCTGGTTTGTGGGTGCTGGTCTCCTTCTAGATGATGCTGTAAGTGGAATCTCTTGGCTTGTGGAATCTTAAGAGCAAAACATATGGGGCATAGGTGAGAGGAGGGGAAAAGAAGCAGGCTTTTCAAAATGTGGATGCTCATTACTTGAGGCCAACACATGCAAATTACCTTTTGGATGAAGGTTAAAATAAAGTATTTAGAGGAAGTGTTCACCTCCTTAACTTCTTTGGGCCTAATGTGCCTGTGGTTGTGGGCACCTGTTCTTCTACCTCGCTAGCCATTCCTTCTCAATTTTTATCTGAAGACTCACTTGTTACCGCCTTGGTAGCACAGCTTATCCACTGTAGTCTGAATGTGTCCCTCCAGAATTCATGTTCCCTTTGTGGTGATATTAAGAAGTAGAGCCTTTGGGGAGTGATTAAGTCAGAAGGGCTCCGCCCTTATGAATCAGATTAGTGCCCTTATAAAAGGGGTTTAAAGGTGCCCCCTTCCACCTTGAGAGGATGAGCCTAGAAGATACCATCTTTGACAGCCCTTATCTGACACCAAAGCTGCTGGCACCTTCATCTTGGACTTCCCAGCCTCCAAAGCAGTGAGCAAGAAATTTTTGTTGTTTAGAAAGTACCCAGTGTGAAGTATTTTGTTATAGCAACCCAAATGGACTGAGATACTGCCTAAAACTGAGTGTACAAAAATCATTCTGTATTTAAATCGAGTGAAGATCTCTGTGCTTTCTCTTTGTGACCCACCAGATTCATCAGCACATACATGCTCTGGGTAGATTGGTTGACTTCCAGACATTTGTTCCATCCCTGCCTCAATCCCCCTTACAGATGATTGGTCCAAGAAAGTCAAGCTAATTCATTCCCTTTGCTATTGACTGGTTCAAGAACAGGTTTGCAGCCCAATCAGAGACAACAAAATTTGAGGGGAAGAGAAAGCCTTAGAAATAAGTAGTTTCTTCCCTACATTCATCCAAGTTTCCACCTGGTCAGCCAAGATATCCCCCCCAAATCTACATTTTTAGTCTGTTTTTATCCTGAGCTCCAACTCCCTGTATCCGGCTGCCCATGGGAATCCCAGTGCAGTGGAGTGCCATGAGCAAAGCCCTGGGTAGGCATTCAGGAGAACTGTTGTTCCCTGACCTCTAAAATTGTTTACTTATTGGGTTGTTCCACATGACTCATGCTAGGTAAGATTCAATTTTACAACCAAATTTGACTCCAACCTTCTGAGCCCTGAGACCCTAAAGTAGTTAGCTGCTCCTCCTGCCTACCAACTCTGTTGGTTAATATCATCAGTATTCATCCTGTAACCAGGCTGCAAACCTCAGGTTTACCTTCTATTCTGCCTTTCCTTTATTCTACCACACCCAACCAGTTATCCAACCAGTGCCATTTCTCATAATTCAGTCTTGCTCCTGCCCCTGCCTGTGGGATCTGCCTCCTTGAGTATAAGGAGGATAATTATATTAGCTCCAGATCCCAGGTGCTTTGTACAGTCTCTTTCCTCTGAATTGATCTACCATGTGGATATCACACAATTTCTAAAGGTACTGATTTAACTCCCTCTGCCCTCTGCTCAGAAAGATGAAAAGGAAACTGATAGCCTTCAGAATAATTACACAACTTTGGCCCACGGATCAGCATGATATAGCACTAAATTCAATTTTCAGCCTTATTACTTGCTATACTCCTGTTTTCTTGATGCACATTTTACAGAACTTGGATTGGGTTCAATTGTATCCCCCCAAAATTCGTTTCTACCTAGAACCTCAGAATGTTCCCTTATTTGAAAATAGGGTCTTTGAAAATGTAATTAGTTAAGATGAGGTCACACTGGATTACAGTGGGTCTTAATCCAAAGACTGGTGTCTTTATACAAAAGCCATGTGGAGGCACAGATACACACAGAGGGAAACACTGTGTGCAAATGGGGGCAGAAGTCAAAGTTATGCTTCCACAAGCCAAAGAACACTAAGGACTGCTGAAAACCACCAGAAGCTAGAATAAGTGAGAAAGAATCCTTCCCCACAGGCTTCAGAGAGATTATGGCCCTGCCAACACCTTGATTTTGCACATCTAAATTCCAGAACTATGAGGCTAGTGTTCTAGGCTAAATTGCTACTATTTCAAGTCAGTTTATGTCATGGCATGCCCAAGGAAACCAATATAGGGCCTTTCCACAAACTACTCTCTGTTGTCCCATCTCCATTCTTCGGTCCACGTTTCCAAAAAACCCTTCTCTCACCTCTTGTCCTTTGACATCTGTAGATTTCTAGGAATTCAACTGGTAAGTTACCATAAGCAGCCCTACAAGGCCTGGAAGGGATTCTCTGCCTACTTTTCTCACGAGTACTTTGCATGATAGTTTTCCAAGCTGTCTCCCCCTAGACTGGGAATCAGACAACCCTAACCTGGTGCTCTTCATCTTTGGTGCTCTGCCACCCAGTGCAATAGGCCATGGGCTATGGTGGGATCTCAAATGTTAAGGGAAAGATGGAAAGAATGAATTAGTGAATGGACTCCTTGACAAGAGTTTGTACCAGGCTTCTTTTTGTGGAAAAGGGAATGGCATATTTGTGAGGCAGTTAGCAAGTTGGGGAGGGCTATGTCCATTTGTTTATTCTTCCAGGTGAACTTTAAGATAATTTTTTCAAACTCATAAAAAAATACATGAGGACTTCATAAGAATTCCTGTCTTTACATTATGTATTCAAGTATTCTTTTTATTAAATTTTTCTAAACAGCTTTGAGATATAACTAACACATAAACTGTACTTTTTTTTTTTTTTAAGACAGGGCCCCACTTCCTTTTCCCAGGCTGGAGTGGGGTGGCATGATCACAGTTCACTGCAGCCTTGACTTCCCAGGCTCACATGATTCTCCCATCCTAGCCTTCTGAGTAGCTTAGACTACCGGGGCACCCAACCACACCCCGGTATTTTTTTTTTTTAGTAGAGTTTTTTTGTATTTTTTGTATCTTTAGTAGAGATAGGGTTTTGCCATATCGCCCAGGCTGGTCTTGAACTCCTGGGCTCAAGTCATTCACCCACCTCAGCCTCCCAAAGGGCTGAGATTACAGGTGTGAGCCACCATGCCCAACCAAACTGTACATGTTTAAAGTGTACAAATTGATGTTTTGACATTTGTATACGGCCATGAAATTATCACCATAATCAAGATAAGGAACAATTTCCCCATAAGTTTCCTTGTGCCCATTTTAAAAATTGTGATAAAATTTGTATAATATTTACCATCTTAACCATTTTTCAGTGTCTAGTTCAGTGACATTAAGTACATTCACACTGTTGTGCAATAACTGCTACCATCCATCTCCAGAACTTTTTCATCTTCCAAAATGGAAACTCAGTTCCCATTAAACAGTAACTTCCATCCTACTCCCCTCTAGCCTCCAGTAATCACCATTCCACCTTCTGTCACCATGAGCTTGACTACCACACATACTTCACATACATAGAAGCATACAATATTTGACCTTTTGTGACTGGCTTGTTTCACTTAGTGTAATGTCCTCAGGGTTTATTCATGTTTTAGTATGTGTCAGAATGTCCTTCCTTTTTATGGCTGAGTAATATTTCATCTTATGTATATACCACATTTTCTTTATCCATTCATCTGTCAACAGATATTTGGGCTGCTTCCACCATTTGACTACTGTAAATAATGCTTCTGTGAAGATTGCTATACAAATATATGTTTGTAACCCTGCTTTCAATTATTTTAGGCATATATCCAGACATGGAATTAAGGAACTGTTATTTGTATACTTATGAAATTCCACCCTTCAGCCCCTCAAACCCCATTCCCAGGCAACTGCTGATCTACCTTGTCACTATAGGTTAGTTTGCATTTTCAAGAATTTTAAATAAGTGGAATCATACAGTATGTACTTTCTTGTCTTCTTTCACTCAGTGTACTTATTTTGAGGTGTGTGCATGCTGTTGGGTTTACCCATTCCTTTTTATTGCTGAGTAGTTTTCCGTTATATAACTATATCACAATTTCTTCATGCATTCACCTGTTGAAGGCCATTTGGGTTATTTCTAGTGTTTATTATAAATAGAGCTTGTATGAATGTGCATGTACAAGTCTTCCTATGGACATGTGCTTTCGTTTCTCTGAGGTAAATAGCTATGAGTGGAGTAGCTGGATCACATGATAGGTGTATGTTTCATATTTTCAGAAATAGTCAAACTATTTTTAAGTGATTGCATCATTTAACATTTCCATCAAGGTATGAAAGTTCCAATTGCTCCACATCCTTACCAACACTTGTATTGGGTGATCTTTTAAATTTAGGCCTTTCCAGTAGGTGCGCAGTGGTGATATGGTTTGGCTCTGTGTCCCACCCAATCTCAACTTGAATTGTAATCTCAATTGTAATCCCCACATGTCAAGGGAACAAGGGAGGGACCTGGTGGGAGGTGATAGGATCATGGGAGTGGTTTTCTGCATGCTTTTCTCATGAGATCTGGTGGTTTTAAAAAGTACAGTTCCCCCTGTGCTTGCTCGCTCGCTTGCTCTCTCTCTCACCTGCTGCTATGTAAGACGTGCTTGCTTCCCCTTCTCCTTTCGCCATGATTGTAAGTTTTCTGAGGCCTCTAAGCTATGCTTCCTGTTAAGCCTGTGGAACTACGAGTCAATTAAACCTCTTTTCTTTATAAATGACCCAGTCTCAGGTATTCTTTGTAACAGTGTAAAAATGGAGTAATACAAGTGGGATCTCACTGAGGCTCAATTTGCATTTTCCTATTGACTAATACTGTTGAACATCTTTTAATCTTTATCTGCCATCTGTATGTCATCTTTGGTGAAGTGTCTGTCTAAGTCTTTTGCCCTTTTAATTGGGTCATTTGCTTTTTGTATTGAGTTTTAACATCTCTTTATATATTCTGGATGAAAGTCCTTTAACACATATATACTATTTTCTACCACTCTATGACTTGTCTTTTCATTCTCTTTACAGTGTCTTTTGAAGAGCAGTGGTTCTTAATTTTTATGAAGTCTTATTTATCAATTTTTGCTTTTATGGCTCATCTTTTCAGCGATCCATATAACTCTGTCTAACCAAAGTAACAATTATTTGCTTCTGTGTTTCATTCTGGAAGTTTTATAGTTTCAGGTTTTACAGTTTGGTCTGTGATCCAACATGAGTTAATTTTTTTATATAGTGTGAGGTAGGGATCAAAGTTTATTTTTTAGAAGGGCCTATCAAATTGTTTCTGCAACATTTGTTAAAAAGACTATTCTTTTTCCACTGAATTGCCTTTGTAACTTTATCAAAAATCAATTGACCATATATATGTGGTCTTTTCCTGGACTCCTTTTTCTGTTTCATTGATCCATTTATCTGTCTTTACATCAATACTGTACCATCTTGGTGAAGTCTTGAACACAGACAGTATATGTCTTCTTTGTTATTTTTTAGGGTTTTGTTTTTTCCTTTTTCCAATTCTAAGGTCCTTTGAATTTCCATGTGTATTTTAGAATCAGCTTGCCAATTGTATTAGTTTTCTATTGTTTCTATAACAAATTACCACAAACTTAGCAGCTTACAACAACCTAAGTTTATTATCTCACATTTCTGCCGAAGCTTGACATGCATCTTACTGGGCTAAAATCAAAGTGTCAGCCAGGCTGTGTTACTTGCTGGAGGCTCTAGGGAATGCTCTGCTTCTAAGATCATGCAAGCTGCTGGTGGAATCCAGTTCCTTGCATCAGGGCAAAGCTCCCCATTGCCTTGTTGGCTGTCATCTGGAGGCTGCCCTAAGCTTCTTTATGCCTCTCTCATTCTTTCCACATGGGCCTCTACATCTCAGAGCCAGCAACGGTACATTGAAACTTTCTCATGTCTGGAATCTCTCTGACTTTTCCTTTTGCCACCTCTTTCTACTGCTGCCTCTTCTTTCAGTTCAAGACAGTTATTTCCTTTTAAGAACACCTGTGATTAGCTTAGATGGGCCTGCGGCTGGAGAAGAGTGTTTGGAGACACGGAATATAAGAACTTCCTAGAACTAAATCAAATGGAAACACTTCAGTTATAACAGGAAATATCGTCTCCGTTTATATAGGGTGTCTGCCAAGTAAATGACTTTGTAACTTTACTTCATCCTCTTCATTTACATAAGGCGTACACCAAGTAACCAATAGAAACCTGTAGAGGATGTCTAAACCCCAAAAAGTTCTGTAACGAGGCTCTTGAGCCCCTGTGCTCAGACCTGCTCCCACCCTGTGGAATCGTACTTTCATTTTCAATGAATCTCTGCTTTTGTTGCTTAATTCTTTCCTTGCTTTGTTTGTGCATTTTGCCCAATTCTTTGTTCAAGATGCCAAGAACCTGGACACCTTCCACTGGCAAGAGGTCTACCTGAATCATCCATGATAACTTCCCTATGTTAACACCCATAACCTTAATTATACGTAAAAAATCCCCATTGGTATGCAACATAACATATTCATCCAGGGATATGGGCATTGTTGAGGGGCTATTCTGCCTACTCAATTAAAAAGAAAAGCCTGCTAAGATTTTGATTTAGATTGCTTTGAATTTGTGTTTCAATTTGGGGAGAATTGACTTCTTAATGACATTGAGTCATCTGATTCTTTAACAAAGTATCATTCTCCATTTATTTAGGATTTCTTTGTCTCATCGATGTTTGTATTTTCAGTATACAGGTCTCACACATCTTTTGGTAAGATTTATCCCTAAGTGTTTCATGTTTTGATGGTGTTATAAGTGGTATTTTTATTGTAATTTTAATGATTTGTTCCTAGTAATAAAAATCTAATCAATACTTTATATTGACTTTGCCTCTCGCAAACTTGCTATACTCACTTATTAATTCTAGCAGGATTTTTTGTTTTTGTTTCTGGTAGTTTTCTTAAGGAGATAATCGTATCTACTGTGAATAAAGACAGTTTCAGTGCTTCATTTCTAATCTGAATACCTTTTATATTCTACCTTTTTGTGTTATTGCACTGGCTAGAACTTCCAGTATAATGTTGAATAAAAGAAATTAGATTAGCCATCTTTGCCTTGTTCAGGTGTTAGGGGCAAAACATTCTGTTCCCTGTTTAGTGTGATGTTACCTACAGGTTTTTCGTAGATGCCCTGTTATTCTTAGTTTGTTGACATCTTTTAGTAAGAACACTGGATTTTGACAAATGTCTCTTTTTTTGCATCCACTGAGAGGATTAGTTTTCTTTTTAAGTCTGTTAATATGATGAATTAAATTGATTTTCAAATGTTAAACCTATCTTGTATTCCTAGCATAAATCCCACTTGCTATGATGTATTATTCTTTTGATATGTTGTTTAATTCTATTTGTTAAAGTTTTGCTAAGAGCTTTTACTATATGTTCATGAGGGATATTGGTCAGTAGTTTGCTTGCAATGTCTTTGTCTAATTTTGGTATCAGAGTAATGGTGGCCTTACACAATGATTTGGTAAGTAGTTCCTCCTCTTTTATTACCTGGAAGAGTTTGCATAGAATTAATATCATTTGTTCCTTAAATATTCGGTTATAATTCACTAGTGAAGCCATCTGGGCCTGAAGCTTTTGATTTTTTATTACAACTTTATTTAACAGATACAGGACTATTTGAAATATCTATTTCTTCTTGAGTGAGCATTGGTAGTTTGTGTCTTTCAAGAAATTTTTCTGTTCATCCAAGGTTTTACATTTATTGGCATAAATTTGTTCTTAATATTCTCTTATTTATCTTTGTAATATCTTGTAGGATCTGCGGTAATATCATCTCTCTCATTCCCAATATTGGTAATTTGTGTTCTCTCTCTCTCTCTTTTACCTAAATAGTCTAGCTAGAATTATATTCATTTTATTGATGATGTCAAAGAACTAGATTTTTATTTTTTTGGCTTTATTGTTTATCTGTCTCCTATCTCATTGATTTCCACTCTGACATTTATTATTTCATTTCTTCTGCTTATTTTTTGTTCAGTTTGCTGTTATTTTTCTAGTTTTTTAAGGTGGAAACTGAGGTCATTTATTTTAGACTTTTCTCTTTTTTTATGTATTTCATGCTACAAATGTCCCTCTCAATAATGCTTTAGTTGCATTCCACAGATTTTGCTTGCATTTTTATTCTGTTCAAAGTATTTTCTAGCTTCTATTTGATTTCTTCTTTGATCTGTATGATATTTAGAGGTGTATTAGTTTCCAAATATTTGGGAATTTTCCAAATTTCTTTTTATAATCAATTTCTAATTTAATTCCATTGTGATCAGAGAAATACTTTGTGTGGCTTGAATCATTTTGTATTTATTGAGACTTGTTTTGTAACCCAGAATGTAATCTATCTTGGTAAATGTTCCATGCATATTTGAAAATAATTTGTATATTCCTATTTTGGGCTCAACTGTCCTATAAATGTCAACTGGGTCAAGTTGGGTGATATTGTTGTCTTTTATATCTTCATTACTTTTCTGGATTTTTTCCTTCTTCTAACAATTATTGAGAGAGGGTTGATGAAATCTCTGCCAATAACTGTGGATGTGTCTATTTCTCTTTGCAGTTCTTTGGAGTAGGGGGAGTATGGAGGTCAGGAGGCTGAGCGCTACCCCTGGCCAAGACCTAAGAACAAAGCATCACAGTTGAACACAGCAGAGAAGGGAAGCAGTTTGAGGGAAAAAAAAGGAATCCAAAGTACAAGAAGGGGCCCTGCTACAGTGGCCAGGATAGACAGAATGTCTCTTCCAGAAGGAAAGATGCTCAGATGGGCTGACCTCTTTGCTAACTTTCTCTAATGCAGAGGTTCTCAGACTAAGGTGTGAATCAGAATCACTTGAGGGCTTGTTCAAACCAACTGCTGGGCCCTACCCTTAGAGCTTCTGGTTCACTGAGTTTGATTTGCTTGTGATGCTGGTCTGGGAATCGCCCTTTGAGAAGCACTGCTCTCATGCAGCAGGCTCTGCCTTCACTTTGAGTCTTATACCTGTTCCCCTCTGTCTTGAACCCTCCTCTACCCCCACAGCCACCCAGCCCTGGTTAGTATTTCATCAACTTCTTCAATTCTTCATAACCAGGTTAGTTGCCTCCTTCTAGGTGCTCCTAAAGCCCCTGTACATCTCCTTGTCACATTCTGCAGTGATTGCTATCATCCGCCATTTGTCCTCTCCCCGAGGCTGTCAGATCCCTGGAACAAAGGCTCTGTCTTCCTTGTTCACCATCATACTCTCAGAGTGGAGCACATGCTCAAATATTCACTGCACAAATGATGTGTAATTCCGCAAAGTTTGAGTGGTCACACTAAGCCTTACCTGAGCTTTCCATAAATTCTGTGAACCAAATAGGAATTATAATGTTGGCACTATAAGATATCTGGGAATGGGACCAGAGTCTGTGGAGACCTTTCTTTCCTTCTTGGGTGTTAGATTTGGGCAAGAAACACATAGAACCGGAGTGGAGGTTTGCAATAATTTCAAATGTGCCTTCTCTTTGCAATTTCTTCCTGGAACACACACAAGTCACAGGGTGCCGTGGCTCACTCTCAGAGGAGCTGTTTCTGTCATTTCTTAGCCCTTCAGGGCAGCATCTGCTTTGTGTCGGCAGCAGCAGCCAGGTCTAAAGATGAATGATCCGGGTTCTGCCTTGATGGATAGCTGCCCCCAACAAATTGGCATATGATCTGCAGAGATCTTCTTTAGAAAATGTGACAAATGGTGACAGATGAGGAAGGTGAGCTGTACTTCTGTTGCCAGATACACCAGCTCTGAAAAACTTCCTGTAGTGGATGAAAAATCACCCATCAAAGATTAAAGGTGGGGAAAAAAACACCTAGTTCAAGTCGTGAAATTAGGAACACTATGAATTTGAATAATTCGGCACTTCTCAGAGATGCTTTCACTCAATTTTTGAAATTACCCGGTGAGACAGTCTGGAGGGGGAGTAGCATTCCCATTATTCTCATGCACAAATTGAGGCTGGAAGAGGTTCAATGTCAACCCCAAGGTCACAGGGAGCAGAGCCAGGGCCATAGACCCTCTTTTGAGATCCCTCATCCAGGGCTCGTCTTAAACACTAACAAGGCAGTGAGGTGAGGAAAATGCTTTCATTTATTTTGCTACAAAGTAATAAAGGAAAGGCTGACTGGTAAGAAATGTTTGTGTACACATGCTTTATTCTTGAGGCTGATTTATGGGAGAAAAACATCATGGGAAAGCGTATGGTTACAGTTGAAAATGAAAGAGAATCGCATTTTTTGTCATTTCAGGTACTCGGGCATGCCACATTGCCCAGCAAGCCCAAGGTGCATGGCGGGCGGGTGGTCTCTGCTGAGTGCCTTTGATGCAGCTTTATTCCCACTGTAAAAGGGCCTTGTGGAAGCCGCTCATCCACTCTCAGACTGAACTGCAGCATGCATCACTTTAGGGGACAAAGCTGGGGACCATGTACCAGCCTCGGGCCAATTAAGCCTAAAACAAATTCTTAGGCTGCCAGAGCACAGATTACACTTGAAGTGCCGTGGACTCCAACCTACAGTGTAAAGCCTGGATGCGCCCCAGTAATTGGGTTGATGCACCAGCTCCGTCAAAGGCCTCCCTAATGACCAGTGGTGCTGGCTGTTTGTTTAGCAGCATTTAAAAGCGAAAGTGCTAGAAAATGCAGTCAGGGAGCCCACAAGCCTGCCCCCCTTCACTTCCCCGGAAGCCATTTGTTGGACACACACTCTGGATTTTTCTGTCAAATCTAGGGGTGGATAGAGGAGCAGAGATGAAAGGTCAGAGAAACCAGTTATTAAAGCAAGGGCTGAGAAGGCTTCCAGTATGAACAGCAGCCTCAAATCAGGTGGGAAAAAAACCATGGATTTTTCATCAAGAAAATACAAGCTCAGCATTGAAGAGGAAATAATTATTCATAAAGTCCACCCGTTGTAAATGCATGACCCCTCGTCCCATTGGGGAGACATTCTAAATGGCTAATAGCTTCAGGATGATTAATTTGGGCTAGATTAACTTTGTGTTATAAATGGATCAAATCCACACAGTTTAGAGGTTACAAAATTGTCCCTTCCCTGCAGTGTATTTTCATACTCAGAAATAAGAAAATGAGACTTAAGAAGGAGATAACTTCATCTGCTGGATTCCACAGATGTTTTCTGAGTGCCTGCTACATGCCGACGAGGAATACGTCTATCCCCAGGAAGACACAATCTCCTAGGGGTTTGCCCCTTGGGCAGGAGATGTACAGTGACCAAGTGTTTGGATCAGATGGATCCTAACAGTCATCACTGTCTAGACTGAGGGTTGCACACCAAAACACACAGACTGGCCGGGCGCGGTGGTTCATGCCTGTAATCCCAGCACTTTGGGAGGCTGAGGCAGGTGGATCACTTGAGCCCAGGAGTTTGAGACCAGCTTGGCCAACATGGTGAAACCCTGTCTCTACTAAAAATACAAAACCTACCTGGGTGTGGTGGTTCACACCTGTAATTCCAACTACTCAGGAGGCTGAGGCAGGAGAATAACTTGAACCCAGGAGGAGGAGGTTGCAGTGAGCCGAGATCATGCCTCTGTACTCCAGCCTGGGTGACAGAGTGAGACTCTGTCTCAAAATAATAATAGTAATAATAATAATAATAATAATAATAATAATAGTAATAATACACAGGCTGCCTCTCCCTCTGATCCAACCACATTGGATCCAACCAAATTGGTCTGAGGCTAGTACCAGACACGTGTGTTGTTAAAAAGCTCCCCAGGTGAATTGGCTGGAAGCCAGTCTAGTCTAAGTCTCCCACTGTCCTGATGAAACTGACGCCCAGATTAGGGAAGGACCATGCCTGGAGTGAACCTCAGCCCTGCTGGGATGAGGAATCCACAGCTCCCAGCATCCCCAGCAATGCTCTTTCTCCTGTACCTTCTGGCCACTCACTGGTCGTCAGGAAGATTATGATGTCCACGGAGGTGTGCCCTGGCCATGAATAACAACCATTCCAACTGGGCAGATCTGGGAATGTTTCTTGGCAGAGGTGGGATCTGAGCTGAGCCTTGACACATGGGCAGTGATAGTAACAACTTGTTATCACTAATAACACCTGCCTGTCCAGCCCCCAGCCTCTGTTGAAATTTCCCTCCCCCACATCCCTGCCAACACCTCTGCTGACAGGTGGCTCTCTCCCCCACTCTTCCTCTGATTAGACAGAGATAATCTTCTTAATAGAAAAACATCTTCTGGAAATCAAGAAGGAAACCAAAAACAACCATTCAACTAGAAAATGGACAAAATACATGAACACCCAAATCACAGAAAAAGAAATGCTAATGACTTGTGCACCTGTACACTTATGAATAAGAGAAAGAGTGACATCATACTGGGGAAACCTCTTACCTAACAGGCCACGAAAAATCCCAGACCCTGAAAGCGGTTGGGGAACCTGTGGCAAAATAGACATTTGAGGGCATTTTTTTTTTTTTTTTAGACAGGGTTTGCTCTGTTGCTCAGGCTGGAGTGCATTGGTGCAATCATAGCTCACTGCAGCCTCAAAATCTTGGCTTCAAGTGATCCTCCTGCCTTAACCTCCCCAGTAGCTGTGATTACAGGTACGCACCACACTCGGCTAATGTTTTCATTTTTTGTAGAGACAGGGTCTCACTATGGTGCCGAGGCTGGTCTTGAACTTTTGGCTTCAAGCAATCCTCTCACCTCAGCCTCCCAAAGTGCTGGGATTACAGGCATGAGCCACCATGCCCATCCTGAGTGCATTTTTTATGCGAGTACAAAATGGCATAACCCATGTGCAGTCAATCTGACAACATCTATTATAATCACAATATTGTTTTAACTTGTGATTCAGCCAGCAACCCCACTTTTGGGTCCGAACCTTTCTAATCTCCACCCGCTCCAAACATCTACAAAATCACAAGATACAGTCAAGGCAATGGGTCCATGGCAAGTCAAGGTTGGGCAATGAAGCATTATTTGTAGTCATAAAAGACTGGAAACAGCTAAAGAATTCGTCTACAGAGAATAATGGAATCATGGCATGTTTGCCCAGTGCATCTACCACATTGCTAAGGAAGAATCAAGAATCTCACATGGAGAGATCTCCAGATATATTTTAAGAAATCAAAGAAAAAAATGTGTAAAACAGTGCATAATGCATGCTACATTTTGCATTAAAAGGGGGAAAATAATACATATTTGTATTTGCATGTGTTTGCATGAGGTAGCACTGTGAGAATTCTCAATAAATTAATAAAAGTCAATGTGGGTGTGGTAGACCCCGTGTGACAGACAAAACAGGTGTGAGCACAATTTGTCTGTGTATCCTTCCTTACGTCCTCTTTGATTTTTTGAACCTTGTGAATATATCACTTTCTCCAAAAAATTAAATGTAATGTTAACAAGTTCTTCCTCACATTCAGTTCAAATGTATGCCTGTGCCCCCAACTTTTGGCCCTGCCCAGCTCTGGCACTGAGCAGTGCACACATGGCCCTTCAGAACCTGGGGTGGATGTTAGGGTCCCTTTTCAAAGCCTTCCTCACCCCCCCGGACCAACTCAAACAAAGAGGGTCCCTTCCTAACCCACCATGTGTCCTCAGGTAATCGTTGGTGTTTGCATCCACTTGCCTTTATAATTCTAAGGCTGTTCCCCGACTTGGACCCTGTGAGCATCATTAAAGAGCCACCCTAGGAGCCGATATTTACAGAGCCTTTGCTGTGTGTTGGGACCACTGTGAGCACTCACAGTATCACCTCATTTCATCTGTGCTGCAGTCCTGTGGAGTATTATGGATATACCCATTTCGCAGAAGAGAAAATTGAGGCCTGGAGAGCTCAATCACTCGTCTGAAGACACACAGCCATCTCAGCCCTGAGGCAGGGCTCCTGGATGCTGTCTCTGCTGTCACAGTAACCTTCAACCCTCCTGCATCAAAATGAATGATAGTAAAAAATAAATAGCAGCCAGGACCTGCCAAGAGTCACTATTCACCAAGCTCGGTGTTAAACACACGTGTTCTTTCATGTCGTCCTTAGAACAAACCTGAGCAGTGGACACAGTCTCCCTTATACACAGGTGGAAACTGAGGCCCAGAGAGGTTAAGAAATGTGCTGTGGTCACAAGCTAGTGAGAGCAGAAGCTGCCTGAACTCTCAGTCTCCTGGTGCCCCCTACATTCCCCCAATTTCAATGTGCTTCTGGTTTCTCTTTCTAGACTCCAGCTCATGATAGTTGATAGGATTATGGACCTTTCTCCAAGTGTCATCTGCCCCCGACCTGTGTCATGTCCCCACACCTAGTGAATTCTCAGCACACAGGCGGGCAATCCAAGGTCTGTGTCCCTTCTTGCTACCTCTTAATCACCACTCTTTTAGTGCCTCCCTGACGCTCATCTCCAGTGCAGGGAGTGAGACCGGAGGGAGAGAAGGGAGAAATCTCTTTTGGCTTCTTGCATTGTCTTGGATGTGGGGGAAGGACTGAGTTTAAAGGGTCAACTCTCCTCTGGGACCTTCACCTTCCCTGCATCTGTGTCACAGCCACAGGGAGTGGCCCCTCCCAAAGGAGACCCCAGGGCAGAATTGGGATCAATTGACTTTTGAGCTGGCCTGTTGCACCCACAGTTTTCCACAGTGGCATAAGGTTTTATTGTTGTTTTATTGCTCAGGACATTAAAGTGTTTATACGCAGAGCCTGGCTGGGACAGCCCTAGTGCAGGCAGAGCTCATTTCTTCTTTTTCCATTTATCGTCAATGTTCTAAATTGCGGAGGACCCATTAGGACTATTAGGACAGAAAATTAGAAGGGACATAATGCAAGTCTTTCCCAGGATCTGGGACTGTCAAAGCCAGAGCCACACAGCAGGCTCCAAGCCCATGAGAGCAGAAAAAGTCTGGGGACAGAGAGTCAGCTTTAAGAAATGAAATTCAAGAAAAAGCCAGAGTTAAGAGAAAACTGCATTTTTTAGGAGAATTCATGAGGCAAGAAAAAAAAAGTTGTCACAGGAACATTTTTTTTTCTTATAACTCAAAATTTGCCAAGTTTGTAGAGGTCAGTGTCTGATTCTCATTCAAGGGGAATTTCAAAATCGGGAAAATAATGCACCGAGGAAAAAGTGCTGGATCAGGGAAACGCGGCTGAGAAGCAGCAGAGCTGCTAGGAGGCTGCTGGTCATTACTGAGGCAGGAGGTGGAAGGTGTCAGGGATCAGAATATCATTTGAACAGCTTGGGAAAATCTCAGAGGGAAAGAGGGTGTGTGATCCCTTCATTGGCACACACCCCCGCCTTCCTCCATCTCTCTTGTGGCGTCGGGTGTGGGTGTAAGCTCAGCAGCCCAGCTGTGCAAGGGGAGGGCTTCTTCCACTGTGATGGGCAGCCCAAGGGCAAGATGCACACACTGAAGTCTGCAGTGAAGTTGCTGGTTCCACCCAAGTCAGGGGAGCTCATGTCCACAAGAGCCCTACCAGCCAGGGATCAGATGCCATCCTAGGTACACACTTAGGAAACCTGAGAGAACCCTGAAGCTCTGTAAACCTCTGTTTCCTTATCTGTTAAGATTCCTTACAAGGAATCTCTGCTGGGCAGATGAAAAGAGGAAATGCGAAAGCCGTTGACCCAATACCTGTCCCTTCCAGGAATTCAATGTCCATCAGTTCACACATTCATTCCTTGTCAATAACTTAACCATCTTTATTTCACTCAAAGAACCCTGCAGTGCATTCTACACACAAAGGTGCCAAATAAAAAAGTTAAATTGATAGAAAACTAACCAACTAGAAATAAACCAAACCTTACACAAAACCCTCCCTCCCAAAACACAGCCAAAATCTTAGGCAATAGCTGAGGTTGCTTCAAACTTTGCCATTCTCCCTAATTTTTTCTGACTTCAGCCTGTCTTTTTTGTGTATTTGAAATAAATATGTTGCTGAGCATAAAAAGAATAAGAAGTGCTTCTGTTTGTCGAGTGCTGCCCGAGCTATGGATCCCCAAGCCCTGTGAGTTGCCTGCCAGTTACTGATGGGGAAACAGGACGGGCAAAATGTGAAGATTCACTACCTCACCTGCCGTGAGGAAGTCAGCAGCCCAGATTCACAGCTGGTTTTGCAGCGGTCCTTCTGCCCCACAAATGCTCTGGCCTCCCTGAGCAAAGTCATCTTATAGGGATGGAGGAGTGTCAGGCTGTGGGTAGATTCTTTTCTCTTTCCCAGTAGCACCTACTTAACACATCCTTAACAATAGCACCTCACAGCTGGTTTCCAACACAGGGTGAAATTGATCACATTGCTGCATCTTCAAATCTCTGTTTGCAGATCATTAAGTACTTAATCCAGGGTGAATTGGAGATGTTCTAAACAAATAAAGCAACAGTCAGACATTTTCGAAAAAATAAATCTGACTCCATAGTGACAAGATACCCTCACGCATGGAGAGGACATTGTATTCTGCTGTTTGTTTTTAATGTTTGATTTACTAGATAGAAAGCACAGCCCTTGTGGGTGTCTCCAGGGCTTTAGGGGGGTCTCCCTGTAGCCCTAATCCCTGCCCCCCACCAACCTTCCCGAGATTCAATGCCCCCCTCCCCGCCAAGGCCAAGGCCGAGCCCCCAGCCTGCCCAGGTCTAGGGAAGCTGCTTTTGTGCTACCGCAGGCCCAGTGTCTGAAGGTTGGCTTCCAGAAGGGCCTTTGAAAGCCCTTGAGCTGAGATGCACTCAGAGCCGCTTGAGACTGCTTCACAGTAAGGGTTTATAAAGCCCTTTTCCCAGCGAGAGGCACAGCCTGAGAAGTGTTTCCAAAATTGGTGCAATTTGGGACAGCGCAATGTTTAGTCTAACAGGCCCCGCTTCTCACGAGTCCACTTCCAAAAGTAGGGAAGATTCTGGCTGCCTCTAAAAGGGCCTGCTGTAGGCTTTCTCTCCTCTGGGCACCACATTCTTCCACAGTAGACAGGATCCTTAGAAAGAACTGGAAGGCCCTTACCCTATAGCCCTCATGGTGGCCCCAAGCCCTCTGATCTTCTCTCTACAGAGTGGAGGGAGGCTGCTCAGACCAGGCAGGGAACCAGGGAACCAGGAGGCAGTGAGGATCGGTTTGGAGAGGAAGCAGAGCTAAGCCCCCTCCTACAGCAGAGATGGGGAGCCCAGGGACCTGCCAGAACCCCAGGCCTCCCACTGCCCAGGCAGCTGCCTGACTTAACAAGAAATTAGTCAAGGGCAAGAACTGAGGGCTGGAGTCTCCTGCAGTCCATCAACAAGCACTTTTGGAGCACCCGCTAGCATGTCAGGGACCTTTCCAGACACCCTGTCCTGACGGAATAAGACTGAACACTTAAACTTATAAGATAAATGAAGACCATTTAAATGAGAACAGGCAGAGGCATGCAGAGCTTGCTATAGCAAGGGAGTCAGCCGCCGACACTGGTGTTTGGCAGAGGCTCCAAGGCAGGCAGGGGAGTGGGAAGGCTTTACAGCAGAAAAGAGGAAGGCTTCAGGCATGCTTGGATTGGAGGTTATTGGTATGGGGAAGCTGGAGGCACCTAGAAAAGAGGCATCCTATGCAACTGATTAGGGGTGTATGTTGGGCTGTCTCTGGTTGGTCTGAATTGAAGTTTGCGCTCACAGACCAAGTCCTGCCCAACCTGGGTAGGTTGCTGCAGAGGCTGTGGGTCAGAGTGCTATTGTCATGTATAGTCTGGCCACTGTCCATTTGTATATTCAGTCTCTTAGGAATCAATGTCTAATGATGGGACCGTGATAAGATGCTACTACATACCGGCTAGAATGGCTAAACAAACAATGAAACAAAAAGTGACAACATCAAGTGCTGATGAGCAGGTGTAGCAACTGCAGCTCACATCTATTGCTGGTGGGAATGTCAAATGGTACAACCACCCCGGAAAAAAGATTGTCAGAACCCAACTATCCCACCCCTAGATATCTACCCAAGAGAAATGAGGACGTATGTGTACACAAAAACTTGATCCCAAGGGGTTATAGCAGCCTTATTCATATTCACACAAAACTAGAAACAACCCAAATATCCTCAATAGAGAATGGATATACAAACTGTGGTATATGTATACAACAGAATACTATGCAGCAATCAAAAAGAATGAACTACTGATACCCAGCAACGTGAATCCTGAATGTATTATTATAACTTTTTAAAAGGAGATGGGAATCTTGCTGTGTTTCCCAGGCTGGCTCAAACTCCTGGGCTCAAGTGATCCTCCCACCTCAGCCTCCTGAGTAGCTGGGACGACAGGCATGCACCACCACACCTGACTTCCCAAATGCATTATTCTAAGTGAAAGAAGGTAGACTCAAAATGCCACATACTATATAATTCCATTTATGTGATATTATGGAAAACGCAAAACTGTAAGGACAGAAAAGCAATCCGCAAAGAGAGTGGTTATTAACAAAGGGCTGGGAAGGGGCTGAGTCCAAAGGGGGGCAAGTACATTTTGAGGGTGATGGAATTGTTCTCTGTCTTGATTGTGGTGGTGCTTATAGGGCCTGTATTTTTGTCAACACCCAGAGTAAATTTTATTGTACATAGGTTATATAAAAATATGGAAAAAATATAATTATGGGAAGTTATAAGTGCTCTGAAGAAAAAAAATAATGCAAAGGCGGGGCTTGGTGGCTTACGCCTGTAATCCCAGCACTTTGGGAGGCCAAGGCGGGCAGATCACTTGAGGTCAGGAGTTTGAGACCAGCCTGGCCAACATGGTAAAACCCCCATCTCTACTAAAAATATAAAAATTAGCTGGGTGTAGTGGTGGGTGCCTGTAATCCAGCTACTCAGGAGGCTGGGAGAGGAGAATCACTTGAACCTGGGAGGTGGAGGCTGCAATGAGCTGACTGTCTCAGAAAAAAAAAAAGTGAAAATAACGCAGGGGAAAGAGAAGGAGAGAGATACAGTGGGTGCAGTTTAGGTCAGTTTCCAGAGGGGAACTGGGAAATGACATTAGTTCAGAGACATTTGATTTGGGGAGGATGGGATTTCCTAGTGGAGACTGTTCTGGGCTGAGGGACACAGGATAGAGGCAGGGACAGGTGCTGCAGGGAGGTGAGTGAGAGAGGGGACACCAGTGCTGCAGGCAGATCATGGGGCCTGAAACCCAGCACACGCTTTAGATTTGTAGGTGGCTGGGGAGTGCCAGAGGGTTTTATGCAAGAGAAGGACTGGATCCAACTGACACCTGCCAAGGCTGGCCCTGGCTGAAGTGTGGAGCATGGAGCACAAG
Source organism: Pongo abelii (assembly GCF_028885655.2). Classification (NCBI taxonomy): domain Eukaryota; kingdom Metazoa; phylum Chordata; class Mammalia; order Primates; family Hominidae; genus Pongo; species Pongo abelii. Next base: position 123,011,462 of record NC_071993.2, on the reverse strand, counting down.
GGCAAGTGGGAGGCCAGCAGGTGCCCAAGGCCCGTGTCCAGGTGGCGGGTGATGTTGGCTTCACTCAGCAGGTGACCGTGAAGGGCTGAGGTGCAATTCCATTTGGGGCACCTTGGGTGATACAATGAGTATTTACTAACTGATTCTTAGTGAGTTGTGAGAAAATACGAGAGAAGGGGGTCTGGGGTGAATTAAATAGTGAGGCAGGTGGGCCCAGCTTGGCGTCAGGAACAGTCAGAGAAGGGGCTGTGAGATATTAGGTTGGTACAAAAGTAACTGTGGTTTTTGCCATTGAAAGTAAGGGCAAGTGCCACAATTACCTTTGCACCAGCCCAGTGAAAGCCTCTGGACTCCCAGGCTCCTGGCTCCAAAGCCCCATTCCCTTGAAAATCCTTAAGGAAGCTTGGAACCCCTCTGTCCCCAGGTCTCCACCTCCGCCTCTGCCTCCTCCCACGGCTCACCCACAGCCTGCGGTTCCTGCCCAGCCCTGGGCCATAGACCACCTCTGACTGCACTGCCAGCTCTCTGTCCCATGGCTTCCACACCCCTAACACTGAAGCCTCTCCAAGGGCTTTGCCAAGGGTCCTGGCCTGGCCTCTGTTCTGGCTGCACTGTCTCTCTGCTATTCCATGCCTTCCTTCCATTTCAAACGTCTGTCTCTCCATTGGCCACTCTCAAACTGGTCGGGCTTCTTGCCTATCATAAGCTGCCTTGCGTTTCCTTCTGCCTGTAAGATGCTCCTTGGAGCCTCTCATTTAAGAGTTCGAAAGCCAAGCCAGTTGTCTTTTCTGGTGTCTCTCTCTGTGATGGGCGTCCACTCAACCCACACTAGACACCTCGCGCCTCCCCTGCACTCTTGCACCGAAAAGTTCCAGTGTCACCTCAACTGGCCTTCGGGCATCTCTGGTCTAGAGCCTGGCTCCTTCCTGCCATTCCCACTGTCATTGCCTGGACTCTGGCTCTGACCTCCTCTGCCCCCATTGGAGTCTCTCTGTCTCCTTATTTTCTTCTCCATCCCCCTTCCTCCTTGCTACTGGGACAATCTTTCCAAAGCTTACTCGCTATCAGGGCCTTCTTTGTAAGCTCCAGCCATCCCCACCTGCAGGACCAAAGCCTCATTCTTTGGAAAGCACCCACTGCCACCCCAGACTCTTTCTGGCACGGGGTGATCATGGAATTTATCATCTAAACCAGGCCACTTCTGAGCACAGAGGGCACTATTAGAAGTCACGCTGTGACAATGGGCATGCATTGGGACGTGTGGGCTCCTGGCTCTGGCCTCATCTGCAGCCTTGTCTCCCACGTCTAGGCCCATCACGATGCTCACAGGGTCATCTCATCAGACCAGTGAAACCTCAGGCCAGCCTTGGTGCCCATGGGCCGTGTTTTTCCTTTTGTTTGAAATGACATTCTTTCTCCCCAGCTAAATTCAACCTCACTTCCCACTCAGACCCAGCTGTCTCCCCACTTGTCTGGAAAAGTCTGGGAAAACTGTCAGAGTGCCCTCAAAATCCATCCTGCTCCCTCTGGCTCTGCATTGGCGAGCGTTCCAGCCCTGAAGACTGACAGACAAAGCGGCAACCTTGAGCAATCCCATAAGATTCATCTCAGTTTCCAAATCCATGAAATGGGTATAACTGCAGTACATGTGCCTTTCTCATCCAGGCTGCTGTGGGCACTGAATAAGGGGTACGAGGGAGTCACGGGGTGCTGTGCCTGATGGATGGGAGCATTTGGGTCCTCAATCTGATTGTTTTCTCACAGTGCTGTAGACAGCAGCTTCCCTCATTAAAAAGTAAGAAGTGGCCAGACACAGTGGCTTATGCCTATAATCCCAGCACTTCGGGAGGCCCAGTGGAGCAGATCACTTGAGGTCAGAAGTTTGAGACCAGCCTGGCCAACATGGCAAAACACCATCTTTGCTAAAAATAAAATTAAAAGAAAGGCCGGGCGTGGTGGCTCACATCTGTAATCCCAGCACTTTGGGAGGCTGAGGCAGGTGGATCACGAGGTCAGGAGATCGAGACCATTCTGGCCAACATGATGAAACCCCATCTCTACTAAAATACAAAAAAATTAGCCAGGCATGGTGGCCGGTGCCTGTAATCCCAGCTACTTGGGAGGCTGAGGCAGGAGAATCGTTTGAACATGGGAGGCGGAGGTTGCAGTGAGCCGAGATCATGCCACTGCACTCCAGCCTGGTGACAGAGCAAGACTCCGTCTCAAACGAACAAACAAACAAAAAAATTAGCCGGGTATGGTGGTGCGCTTCTATAATCCTAGCTATTGGGAAGGCTGAGGCACGAGAATCACTTGAACCCAGGAGACAGAGGTTGCAGCGAGCCAAGATTGAGCTACTGCATTCCAGCCTGGGCAACAGAGCAAGACTCCGTCTCAAAAAAAAAAAAAAAAGAAAAGAAGCAGCATAAAGTTATGGTTTCCTCTTCTCTACGACCCTGGGTAAAGTCCTGACTTCTCAGCAAGTGCCCAAAAAACATCTGAATAATGGACAACACTGGAGGACGAGCAAAGAAGACCGGCATCTGAGCAATTGAGAGGCGCGCTCCAGGGCCAAGCAGAGTAATTAGCTACTGCTTTGCAAGGGTCCCTAGGAGGAGCCAAGCTCCTAGGAAGGCCTGGGGAGAAGGGGCGGCCCAGCTGATGCAGGCCTGGATGAAAAGTCTTGCAGGATCACTCCAGCCCAGGCGACAGAGCCGTCACCTCTTCTGACTCCTCTTCCAAGTGTTGTGGCTGGGTGTACTGTGAACTCATTAGTGGGAGTCTCCTGTCATCGGTCTTTAATAATTGAGTGTTTCCCCATCTCCTGGCACATCTTGTATACGTGTTAAACTCCCACTGAACACCACACTTGGCTGCTCTGCTCTTCAGCAGCCTGTGCCAGTGAGCCGGAGTGAGCAGAACTCGGGAGCATTTCCTAGCAACTTCTGCCTCCCCAAGCCTATTGTGTCTTAGTGGGTTATGAGGTGTCAGGTGGATCTGGCCAGTTCAGAGGCTGGCGTCTTGACAGTCCCACATCACCATGGACCACGTAAACCCCCTACCCCAAAAGAAAGGAAAAAGACAGAGCGCATGGAGCTTTAAATAGAACCAAAAGCTGTTTGCTGTTTTGCTAAAGCTGGAACAAGGGTGCTTCTTTCACGGAGGATAAAAGACTAAAAATCAATGGCAGGGTTGTCTGAAAACTCAGGTTTCATCTCATTTCAAGGGGGAAAGAAACCAACAGGAATCAGTTATTCCAGTCTTTCTCCATTAGATTTAGTTTAAAGATACCACTCACATTGGCAGTCAAGTGGTATGGGCTATTTATCTGAAAGATGCTTGATGATCCATTTGTTTATTGATTTAGTTAAGCAGGTGTAGGTAACCTTGTTTACTTGGAAGAAAAAGAGGTCTTGCTATGAGAAAGAAACTGTATGGGTTAAAAAAGAGTTCTGTTAACATAAATTAGAAAGTTGGAGTAGAATAACAAAACCCCGTACTGTCTAAGCTCTCAGTCAATTCAGAAGAATCTGGAATATTATGTCAAAATGATGGTTTGCAAAGAGGGGGAGATGTTCTCATAAAACCCAGAGGTGGAGAAAAATGAACCCAAGCGCCTGGAAGTAATGGGTTGTCAGGGAGCTAGAGAGAGAATGGTCCATGTGTTTTGTGTTTGATGCCTGAAGATTTGAAACCTTGTCAGGAACACGGGGAGGGAGTTGGAGATTCAACCAGAAAGATGGCTTGTTATCCTCAGGCAAAGAGATACGTTAGTGTGCACAAAACAGGGAGCATGCTTGAGGAAAACCAGGGCGTCTTCTAAAGAGTCAGGTATTTTAGGGAACAATGGATTTCTGGTTGCTTACAAAACTCTAGGACAAGGAGCTACACATGGACAGAGTTATAAGTCGGTTCTTCAGACATGAGCAGATAGTCTTACAAACAAATGTGTAACTATGAAAGGGAGTCGTGGCACATGAGCAGTAGGCTCTCTCGGAAGAAAACCATTTAAAAAGCTACTCTCCAATCTTCTCTCTCTCTCTGGAGCCTTCCAGGGGAATTTTCCTGTTTGGCTGGCGGGTGGCAGCTGCAGTCATTGTGGCTACCATGTCAAGAAGTGGGCCTTGCACATGGCACAGCACATATGAATGTTTTTCTGTGCCCTCCTGACAGGGTCCTGCACTCCTTCACCACTGGAGGCACCATTCCTGATGTCACAGGTCAAATGCTGGGTGACTTCCCACCAGCATGATCACAGGGGACTTTTCAAAATCCATCCAGACCTAACTGCCCTTTACCATCCAGACTACTTCCATTCTGATCCGATCAACCCTCACCTCCCCCAGATTGTCCCCAAGACTTGTCATTCATGTCCTGTATCCATTCCTGTCCCTTGGCACTTTTTAATCCATACTTAGCAAGCCAGAGTGGTTCTCTTAAAACATGTAACGGAACTCAAGCTAAGCAGCACATCTCTTGATACCACCTGGAAATGTGTGCATGGTCCCCCGAAGACCTGTGTAAGGATGCTCATGGCAGCACCATTCAAGAGCCTTCAACAGAGCCCATTAACAACAGAATGGATACACACACTGATAATGGTTTTGCTGTCCCCACCCACATCTCATCTTGAATTGTAGTTCCCATAATCCCCACATGTCATGGGAGGGACCTAGTGGGAGGTAACTGAATCATGGGGAGGGTTTCCACCATGCTGTTCTTGTGCTAGTGAGTGAATGCTCACCAGATTTGATGGTTTTATAAGGGGCTTTTCCCCTCCTTTGCTCTGCACTTCTCCTTGCTGCTGCCATGTGAAGGACATGTTTGCTTTCCCTTCTGCTATGATTCTAAGTTTCCTGAGACCTCCCCAGCCATGCTAAACTGTGAATCAATTAAACCTCTTTCCTTTATAAATCACCCAGTCTCAAGTATGTCTTTATTAGCAGCATGGGAACAGACTAATACACACACTATAGTCCTTCCGCACGATGACACAGCAGGGAGAACAAACCACTACTTGCCACAACATAGATGAATCTCACAAACATAATGTTGAGCAAAAGAAGTCAGACAGGAAAGAGAAAACATGTTATCATCCATTTCCATGAAGTTTACAAGGAGGCCAGTCTAGACTATGGAGATAGAGGTCAAGAAAGCAGTTACCTTGAGTGGGAGGCAGAGTAGCAACAAGGAGGAAGGAGTCACAGGGTTGCTCTGGGGAGGCCGAAATGCTGTGATTCTTGGTCTGGTCCTGGCTAAAGAGGCTCTCTTTGAGAAATTTCATCCAGCTGTACCCTAACTATTGGCATGCTTTTCTCTCTCTATGCTATACTTTAGTAAAGTGTAAAACATTTCAGATAGTTGCGTAAAGTGAGATTTAAAAATGGACGGTAATGAAAATCATGAGAACTGTTTTATATGCTATGGGCATAGAATATTTAGTGCAAATTTTGAGTGCTTTGTATTGGTGATATGAAAGAATTACTGTTAAATTAGAGCCGTTAAAGTTTATAAAAGAAAATTGGTACCGATATTACCATCTCCACACCATTTTTTTCAGCAAAGGTATTTGGTACTTTTATTCTAGATAATGTTTTTAGTGTAAGTTTTTGAGGCTGTTTTATACTATTTGATTGAGGGTATAGTAAGACCAACTTATTGATATCTTTATCCCAAATATCACAGGTACAGTGGAGAGCAAGTCCGATGATATAACTGCTATCTTCCAAACCTTTCAATGGTCCCATCTCACTCACAGTCAAAAGTGCAAAGTGGCCCTAAGGCCCACAAAGCTCTGCTTGGCCGTCATGCCCTCCCCCTATTTACTGGGCTTTGGGCACAGTAGACTCCAGCAAGCCAGGCATACAGTAACCTCAGAGCCTTTGTACCGGTTGCCTTGCCTTCTGGCTCTCCTTCTGAACATTCTTCCAGATGAAGGCAAGCTTTGTTTCCTCACCTCTTTCCATTTTTGTTTAAATGTCACTATATTAGTTCATTTTCACACACTATAAAGACATACCTGAGACTGGGTAATTTATAAAGAAAAGAGGTTTAATTGACTCACAGTTCCACATGGCTGGGGAGGCCTCAGGAAACTTACAATCATGGCAGAAGGGGAAGTAGGCACGCCTTATTATACTTGGCGGCAGGTGAGAGACAGCCAGCAAGAGCAGGGAAAACTGCCTTATAAAACCATCAGATTTGGTGAGGACTCACTCACTATCATGAGAACAGCATGGGGGAAATCACCCCCATGATCCAATCCCCTCCCTTCCTCAACACGTGGGGATTATAATTCGAGATGAGATTTGGGTGGGGACACAGAGCCAAACCATATCAGTCACTGTCTCTGTGAGTCCCTTCCTGACCACCAGCCATCCCCACCCTCCTCTGCTTTTCCTCCTCATAGCACTTACCTTTCATTACACTATATTATTTAGTTACTTATCTCTTTCCATTAGAACGTAAACTCCATGAATAAATGAATTTTTGTCTATTTTGTTCACTGCTTATGTCCTTAGTGCCTAGAAAAGGACTTGGCAGGTAGCAGAAACTTAGTATTCCAAGAATGCAAGGGTGAAGGAATTAATGAATTTACAAAACTCACTTTGAATCCCATATGGTGTGAAGCAAACTAGAAATGCAGGCAACATCCAGGTCAATAAAACTCAGTTGTAGGAATTCCTCAAGCCAAGTTTAAAGTCAGATCAGGGCTAAAGAAAGGGGGAAAGGATTATTCCCCTGACTATTCCCTGCCTTCACTCTCCCTGCATTCTTATTTGGGTGCTCCAGCTCACTCTTTCATTCTCACTAAACAATATTGGTGCACCTACTATGTGCTAGGCTGTGCTGGTTGCAGGATCCCTGGTTAAGTGGCACCATGATGAAAGATGCTGAAGGATGAGAATCATTTTTAAGGCTTAAGCATTACTGGCATTATCTCAGAACATCATCACTGAAACCATCACAAGAAACTACTATCTCCTAATTTTATATCCTAATTTTACAAAGAGCCTTTCTGAAGTTAAGTGACTTGCCCAATTTATCGGCACCAGGAAGTGGTAGAACAGGGGTCTGCACTAGCCTGCTGGGCTCCAGCCTGCACTCTGCTTTCTCCAGTGAGGGATGAGACTTCAGCCAGAGCTCATCAGGACGTGAGTGTTTAAACCAAATCACATAAGCACAGACCAAAGAACCAAAGCGCTGGCCACGGGGATGTTGTCAGGACATGCATCATGGGGCCTTTGAGGGGATCCTAAAAGACCGGCTGCATTTTGGCAGACAGGGCAGAGGACTGGGTGCAGAATCAAGGAGGGCAAAATCTGAGCAAATGGGTTGCAAATGAGCCAACCCCAGGTAAAAGTAACTCAAGGAACTTTCTCCGCCACCCATCCTACGGTGGACAAGATGATCAAGCTCTTTTTCTGAGATTATGATGGTGGATGCGAACAGGGTCTGGGATATACTAAGTTTGCAATAAATGTCAGTTTCCCTTCTTACTATGCCCAGGGGTTGGGGAGTCATAGGAAGAACGTAGACATGGAGCATTCTATTTCTTCTAAGCAGGCCTGCCTCTAACAAACGCTTTAGACTGATTGCATTTCCACAAGAGTGATGTCACAATCTTCTCCTTGCTGGGGATAAACCCCCTTTGCTATAATCAAAGAATCACAGTGTATCAGGACTGAGAGTGGCCTCAGCTCTCCCAAGACTCTCCTCTTCAGAGGAAGACAGGAGAGGAGAGGTAACTGATCCCTAATCACATAGCTAGTTGCTCAGAAGTAACTAATTTATGATTACACAGCTAGTTGCTGGCACCCTGAGAACTATACCAGGTGGTCCAAATGTGTGTGTGAGCAAATGATGGCCATCAGGGTGAGGGAAGAGTCATTTGAGGGAAAGATGCTCTCCCGCCTCGCCCCTCGCCCCACAAACCCTCTCCCCTTGCAACACCCCTCCCTCGCAGCATCCCTTAATGGCTACGGTTAGGAAAGTTAGCTGTCAGCAGCACTTGGGCCATGGCTGGTTCTTTCTCTTGCAGAGAGCACTTCTTTGGGATTTCTGGGTTCGTAGTCAAAGAATAAGACGCACAGTAGAATACTAGATTACTTGACTATCTGTGGGCTTATGATTTTCCATGTGACATCCATTTAATCAGACTATTCAGTGCCCTGGAACCTGCTATTTACTGATTATGCCTCATTTAAAATCATTTTCTCCACTGCCATCTACCAGACTGAATTCAAGCCCCTGGAGAAGCAGTTCCCTGGGTGGAGGCATATCGAATGTCTCTGGGGAATCTAATATTTTACCTACTTGCATACACTATTGTGAGTGACTATTAGTTTTTTGAAGCAGCTTTCTCAGGAGTGGGAAGAAAAGAAGCTGGCTAACAGTGGGATCTCAAATACCACCAGGCACAACTGAGAGACTGTCCTGAACAATGGAGGAATAGAGCTGGAAAGAGGGGCAGGCAGTGGAGTGTGGAGTGGCTGGGGCACAAGCAGCCCTGACACAGAGAAAGGAGAAAAAGCGTGGAGTCAGGGGAAGGCCTGACGCTTTGCCATCTGGCAGATCTGGGTGTGAATATAGCCCCACTTACCAGCAGGTGGCCTTTGAGAGTGACTTAACCCCTTTGAAGTTTCTGTTTCTTTCTTTATACAAATGAGGCCAATGATTCTGCACAAGTTGTCAGGAGGGTGAGTAGAACCGTGCCTGGCACATAGTAGGTGCTTCACTGAGCTGGCACCCTGCCTTTCTTGTTAAAGCAGATGACACCATTTACCAGCCTCGGCTCCATTAGCCTGGAAGGTGGATTGATTGCCAGGAAAATGCCTCAGTTCTCCAAAGCCTCTTGAATAATTATCTCATGGGCTTTGTCAGAGTAAATGAGGTTTTGCCATACTCAGTTTCCAACGATGCAAAACAGGGATGCATTAGAGGCCCCATTTTATTCAAGAGACCTTCTTACACCACCGGACATCACAGAGTAATGGGGAAACTAGGTTTGGAGTTAGAGTATGAACTGGATCCTTGGGGAAACTTTCCCAGCTTGGATAATGATGATAGGTAATGTCTTCACAGCACCACCATGTGCCAGGCCTGTCCTGAGTACTTTATGCCTGTAACTCATGTGCTCATCTCCAATTGTAGAGAAGCCTTGAAGTAGACACCACTATTATCTGTGTTTTGCAGATCAAGCAACTGAAGCACAGAGAGGCTAAATCACTTGCCCATGGTCAGTCCAGGACATGAACCCAGACTACTTGGCTCCACAGGTCACGAGTGCAGCCGCCGGGCCACACTACCTTCCAGTGCCTCAAAGGGCACAGGTTAAGTGACCCAGATTGGACAAACCTGTGGATTCAGCATAGCACTCTGGGCTTCTGTGCCATCTGAGGACTGCAAAGGATGTCAGTGCCAGGGAATAAGCCCGGACCCTCTTTTCTCCAGGAAGAACGGTGGTCCAGGACCGACTGCTGTGGTCCCTGCACCCTCCAGGGTCTGTTGCCTGTGTGCCCTTTCATCATCAGCTCTCACCTTTGCCAAAGCAATTTGATGGCTATGTTTTTAGGGAGGAAACTGAGGCACAGGGAAAGTGGTAGCCAAAGGTTAAATCCATTTAGAGCCAGCATTTTCTGCCTTCTAACTCTTAGGTCTCTTACAGATCTTGTATTCAGTGTATTTCTTTGTTTATTTGATGAGGCAGTTCAGTATGACCAATGCATCCTTGGGGAGGCACCAAATCTCTGCTTCCTCCTCTGTAGGTGGAGAATATGGCAGCCACATCACAGGTGACTAGAGGGAACTGAGTTGAGTAAGGTTCTACATATCACATCCCTAGGACAATGCACCACAGCAAGTATTTAATGAGTGGTAGTCCTTTTTGGATGGTGTTTATTTGTATCATAAATAATTTTAGTCATGCATGAACCATATTCAATGAGTCTGTGGGATGAGTGAGACCATTTTTAGGAAGTCGTCATCTGTTCAGATCAGCTCCATTGGGAATGACAGAGAAGGAAGTAGAAGTGAATAAAACGGCCAAGCCAAATCCCTCCAAACAATGAGCTGAAATCCAGAGCTGAAGGTGTATTTTTAGTTCATGGCAGGCTGAATCAATTTGGCATATTGGCTATATTTCACAATCCACATCCCCAAGTGTGAAAAGAAAATATTCTCTAATTGAACCTATTTTCTTCTCAAGCTTCCACTCCAACTGTGGCAGAATATTAGGCAAGTCAAGAAAACTCAGCCACTTGAAGGTTTCCCTGAAGGTTTCCAGTCGTTTCGGCCCTCGCCTCTTCCCTAAGCCACATCTACATTCTTGTGGGGGAGGGTGATGGCAGAGATGGGGGTCAAGCCTCTACATCATTTGGGAAGGTGTTTCCTGTTCTCCACCACCTTTTGTCCATGGTGGAATCTCTGGTGATGGCCACTGCATGGTTTTGCTCAGCTTCTATCCCCTTTGGTATCTGTTGAGACAGCTGGGTCCTTCACTGGCCATAGGCTTGCAGAATCTACAGGCTACTTCCAATAGCCAAGACCTTAAGACATCCCAACTTGCACGTGCACATATATCATGCACACACACATAATGCACGCACACATATGTATCCGCTTTGGTCTTGGTCCAAGGAGAGGGGCGAGGGGGCAGGGCCTGGACTCCCTTCCATACATTCTCCCTGCCTCCATCTGGTCATCTATCATCGTCTCTTTCCATGCCTAAGAGAAGTGGCCTTTGGCTAAATATTCTGTTCAACCTATTGCTTACGCTATTGCTTATTTTGGGCCTTTGTAACCTCAAAAATCCAGAATTGAATATTACTCTGTATTATTTCTTTTTGTATTTTAACTTGGGCCTTCTTTCTTTTGAGATAAGGAGCCAAGCTGTGGTTTTCTTGAGGATGTGTTTTATTTTCAGAGGGACACCACCAAGATGATGTAAATAAGGGGAACATTAAAGTGCATGCGTGCACGTGTGCGCACACACACACACACACACACACAACCACTCTAAACTTCATGTATCAGTCCTTGCCATTGGCAAAAGGTTGCACCACAAGGCTCAGATGTGCCAGTGAGGGAGTGCTGAATATTCCTTTATTTTCAAAAAAAGAAGTCAAGGGCCAGGGGATCAGGCTCTGAACCCAGCAGACCTGGAGGTGGAAAAGATGGTTCTGCAGCATGGTGGCCCACCAGCAGTGGAAAGAGCCACGAAGGTGGCTGCATTGCAATGAGCACCATTTAGAAGAACATGAGCTTAGGAGCAGACGGCAGGTCTGTGAGCACATTTCTGAGAAGAAGCTGTGCTTGCAAGATTGTGACAGCTTCTTCCCCCTCCTTCCCAGCAGTGAAAACAATTATTCTTCACATTAGTCTCCCTCAGTTCAGACCCTCATCCATCTCTATCCAAATGGCCTGAGATGAACACTGTCCAAAGAGCTTCTTTAAAAGCCTCCATCAGCACAAATGTGCCAGCTCCAGGAATGGCTTCTTCTCCTTGTTGGAGGACAGGCCTTCCCGTCTGCAGAATTATGGCCTCCCCCGGGCTGGCCTGAGCTGTGGCCTCTGCCTACGGCCATGGCTCTGCACGAGACCTTCACGTCCTCTCTGAGTCTTTCCCCAAGTCAGCTCGCGTCCCTTCAAGATTGCTAATGGCCGCCCTTTGTTCACTCCGGCGGCATGTTTAGCCTCCTCAGAGCTGGCACCTTGACCTTTCTCTGTCTTTATTGTCCTGTCAAATGGTTTTGGTGGAGCAAAGTACAATTTACCCAAATCACTGTAGAAAGGAATCAGAAAAACATCTGTAAAGTTGGTTGTCTAATTGTGCTCCTTCCTTTCTATTCCATGAGCAGCTGAAGTCAAGGGAAGCTGTGTGTGTGTGAGGGAGGAGGGGTCCTTCCTTTCTATTCCATGAGCAGCTGAAGTCAAGGGAAGCTGTGTGTGTGTGAGGGAGGAGGGGTCCTTCCTTTCTATTCCATGAGCAGCTGAAGTCAAGGGAAGCTGTGTGTGTGTGAGGGAGGAGGGGTCCTTCCTTTCTATTCCATGAGCAGCTGAAGTCAAGGGAAGCTGTGTGTGTGTAAGGGAGGAGGGGTGCTAATCTCAGGCCCACCCTCCCGTTACCACGTCTTGCAGGTGGGCAAGGTGATAATGGTAACCAATGACCTCCAAGTAAAATGGCGCAGGATAACTGCCTCTGTGAGCTTCCTGGAGTCCAAATCTTATCCTAACCCAACTGGGATTGTATTCTAACAGTTTTTGAATGTCTCGTCAAAAAAAAATCTACCTATAATGTCATTTGTATTTACACTAAAATAATTAAAAATAACATTGCTGGATTTAAAGCTGTCAAACAGGGAATGTCATGGGCTGCAAGATGGTCATGTTCATTTCTTGGTGGCTGCTGTAACAAATTACCACAAACCTAGTGGCATAAAACAATAGAAATGTGTTCTTTTATAGCTCTGGAGGCCAGAGGTCCAAAATGAGTGGTACATGGCTAAAATCAAGTTGCTGGCAGGTCTTGTTCCTTCTAGAAACTCCAGAGGAAAATCGATTCTGGTTCCTTCTAGAAACTCCAGAGGAGAATCCATCCTGCAGCCTCTCTGGTGGCTGATGACATTTCTTGGCTTATAGTGTCCTCACTCCAGTCTTTGCCTCTGTTGTCACATTGCCTTCTCCTCCTCCTCTGTAGTCAGTCAAATCTTCCTCTGCTTCACTCACAAAGACACTTGTGATCACATTTAGGGCCCAAGTGGATGACCCAGGATAATCTTCCCATCCTCATATCCTTACCTTAATCACATTTGCAAAGTCTCTTTTGCCATATCTGCTAACATTCTCCACACATTCTCCCAGGTTCCTGAGATTAGGACATGGATATTTGTCCTAATATTCCATCTGTCATGGTGAGGGGCCAGTTTCAGCTTGGACTCTATTCAGAAAGTGACGCTTCCTGTCAAAGGGAGTGGAAGACACACATGCCCTTTGTCTCAGCACCCAGGGAGAATACTGAAATGGTCAAAGTGCCAGTAGACGGGGAGAGAGCTGCAGGGCCACCCAAGTGCACCAAAACCATTCCCTGGGTTAGCAATAACATAAACAGCCAGTATTTTGCAGAGCATTTTGGAGAGAAAAGTAGTGGTCACCAAAACAGGTGACAATCCCAGTCTAAGTGATGAGGAATTTGAAGATTGCAAAGACACTGATGGTTGCCCACCCTAAAGCCATTTCCACCTTTCTTGCTAATATAATCTTGATTTTCCCAAGTTGCAGTGTGCTCAGCCCAGGAAACAATTCCTTTGGATCACACTTTGAATAGAGAGGGTCTAGGCAGATCCCATTCCCCCTTGCCAGAAGACTGATTGGTCTAGGGTAAGTATGTGGCTCAGTCTCAGCCCACGAAGGCTAAGAGAGGATATGCTGAAGGGCAGGTGGGCTTCTGAAGATTCCCCTTCCTGATGAAAGACAAGAGGGTTTTAAAGAGAAAGCAAGATCGCCCCTTCCCTGCCTTCTTGCTTTGCACAGTCGTGTGACGAGGTAAGGCCCAGAGCCGTGGCAGCCATCTTGTGACCGAGATGGACACATTGGTGGATAAAAGCCAATCCACTGAGGGCGAGAGGCAGGGGAAAACCTTTAAAACATCAAAACCTCAGGACTGCGCACTGCCATATTGTCTTTTTAAGTGAACTATAAATTCCTTATGGCTCATTCCACTGTTACTCAAATTGTCTGTTATTTGGAGCTCAATGCACCCTAAGTGATAAAACAAACATAAGGTCCTCAGAAGGAACTAACAGAACAGGGACAAGGCACAGAAAACTGGAGTTCAGATGCAGCCTCCCGGATACTAAAGATCCACCCATTCTTCCCAGGGAAGAGCAACCTTACATTGCTATCTGAACTCCAGTACATGGCAGCGTATCACTAAGCATCTTCCTGAGGAGTTACTATATGGCGATGTGCCTAGAGCACTTACTCCTGAGTTTGTAACAGAATCTCGAGCAAACTTTAATCATCTTCATACGTCACAAACTCAATATTCCCTTCAAGTACCATGATACCTGAATTGGTAGATGCTATCGATAAGAGTTAGGACTCTGATGCTTACATTGAACTGCTAAACTAGATAAGTCTCATTTCCTCAGCCCCTCCATTTAGAGATACTCAGGTGTGTCCTTTTTGGGATACTTATTTCAGGCTGGTTATATCACATCTCCTGCACGTACCTTCCAAATCGGAGGGATGTCTCTCAGCTCCATGCATCGCAGCAATCAACCACACGATTAATTAATCCTGAGTGTAACTTAAGCTACTTTAAAGAAAATTCCAGGCAAACAGAGATAAAATACCTATCTTTCTTGCTGAATTGCTTGTTTGAATTCCCTCACTGATATCAGACTTAATTATGCAATATCTCAGAAATACACAAACATCTGTGATTTTATTTCAGAGTGTATTTGAAAGACAAAGATTTAAATGACCAGTGTGGTTTCAGGAACATGATGGATCTTACAGAGGCAGAGATGGGGGAAAAAAAAGAAGAAGAAATAAACCAAACTCCCTTATTCAGGTGAAATAGATTATTCAACATAGTTTGAATTCCAAGGAGGAAGACATTGGCTCATTTCACAATGCAGATTCTAGGTCTTCTACTGATTTTTCTTTTAAGGAATACATCTTTAAAAAGTCACCACCTCTTTTGGGACACAGTTAAAGTATGCCTGTACCACTGATTAGCTACATAACTTTTAATCTAGGAGGTTACTAATTTGTCTGACAACTCCCTGACCATTCGGCTCTGTCCTTTTTTCTGAGTCAGCACACTCACTCTTAGAGAAGCCTGCATCTTGCAGAGCTGTCACTTCTATCAAACACAATGCCCTCAGGGTTTATGCTCATCATTAAAGAAAAAAAAACTTGTTAGAGTATTAGCCAGGCCCAGTGCAGCGCCGTTAAATTAATTTTAGAGATGTATCTAGGTCAGATATCTATCTGCATGTTGCATACAAACACACCAGCTAGTTACCTAGTATTTGCATGTTTCTAGGCTGTTAGGGCCATGCTTGATGGAGAATTACCCTTTATTTTGGCTCCAAATGGAAAAATGTCTGTTTCTGTTCAATATAACCATAAATTGTGGTATTTCTTCTGAAAGTTGGCCACCGCAGAATATTTCCAATGATTTTTTTAGAAGACTGTTTCTAAAGGGCATCAACATTTCTGTCTCTGTTAACTGGCAATTTTTATATAGAATCATTTGACACCCAAATAATTTATGAATCCTCCACATCTCATTTTATCTTCTGTGTAGAAAGAATGTGTTTCATAAAGTCCCTTTAGAGGTAATGAAGTTTCAACACAAAGCTGAGATGATGAAGTTATAATATATTGTCCTTTGGGTAGAAATTAAGCTTCACTGGTGGATAAAGAATATTTAAAGTATGTACGGTGCAGAGGATCTGTATTAGAAAAGATAAAGTCTGTGAGAAGAGTCTGCAATACCCATGTTCTTTCAATATGCTAGGATGCCAACCCAAGCATAACCAAAGGAGTCCAAAATTATTACAGAAGGAAACCTTTTGACCTTGCACATCACACTCCTAGGATGACTTGTGTGCCATTTTAAGAACATATATTTCTTGTGGAGTTGAATGAAACCGACAGGTCCTCACAGTCTTCTCAGAGCTATTTCATAAAAGGCATGACAATGTAGGTAAGCACAATAGCATTGTCACCAGCTGAGAATTCAGACAGAATCAGCCAGTATGTCCTGAAAAAGGCCCTTGTTAGACAAATGAGGAAACCAAGGTTGGGACAAAAAAAAAAAAAAAAGAAGTGACCTGCCTAGTCCCACAAGCATGCTTTAACTGAAAAGTGCTGTGTGTCAATTCCTGTTAGTATGCAATCCGTATAAAGATGACCTCCATGCTTAGATAGTGTTTATGATAGCAACACTAGAGTTCTAGGAAGGAATTGTAATGCCTTTCATAACAACTTGCACTGTGACTTGACCTGATACAAATACTATCTAGAGGACCCATGATAACTGGTGCTTTGTTTCTCCAAAGCTTAGAGTCAGGGGAAAAGCTGGGTAAATGACAGCACAAGACATAGTCCACTGCTCAGTAAGCCCAAGGAGTAGAGAAGGGAGGTGTGCTTAACACTATCCAAGGTAAGTACTAACAAAGCACAAGTGTCACTAGATTGGACTATTGTGCTGATGACTTTTTGCACTGGACTGAAACAAGCATTGCAACTACAGCCTAGAGATCTGAAAATCCCAGCAACGTGGAACACGGACAAAATAATGGCATCAAGATATAACTTGTAATAGCAAGTCACTTTTGATTAGATCACTAGCACTTTTGTGACCCAATGATGTGACATGATTAGGTCTGAAGCCAGCCCAGGAACACGCACAATGATGATTGTGTGATTAACTAGGCTGACTCATGGGAACGGTGGGTCACGGGCAACTGAAAGTCTAAGACTTCCTGGAGCTGGAGAGAGCTAGAGCTCATTTACTCTACATGGGAGATCGAGGACAACTTGAAAAATGAAGACTGCCCATTAGAAAAGGGAGACTATGTCTTGGATTAAAAGGGTTTCTGTCATTGGAAAGTATGATAAAGGAATGATGGTCAGAGTTTCTGACATCATTTTTTCTGACATTGTATGAAGGTTGTGTGCTAATCACAGCAGGTTTGGGGGAAGCAGCATGTTGTGGTAGATTTTTCCCCCTGTCTGCACTTGCTAGCCACGTGAGCTTAGACAGGTCAATGCTCTACGTCTCAGTAAAATGGGGACTCTAATATTCTTCTCTTACTGGTTGTGGGAGGATTAAATAACATGGCATGGTGGGTAGCCCATAGTAGGTGTCACCAAATACTTGAACTTTCAGAAGGTGCATTTCACCACAGGGTCATCTTTTGACTTGATTGCATGTCTACTAATTAATTCTATGTCCACTAATGAATTTTAAGGGAAAATGTAAATGCAATTAAATAATCAATGAAACCAGTATGAGGACCTTCTCTCTTCTCACCCTCCTAAAACTATCTTACAATATGAGAGTCAGAAAAAAATAAACCAGCACTGACAGAACAAAAACAAATCATAATTGAATGTATCACACTGTGCATGAAGATTATACAACCGAGAGGCACACTGGGCCAATTCACATCCACCAAGGAAATCATGCCACACGTCAGGGAAAGCCCCAGCAGAGGAGGTCAGCATGGGCAGCAAGGGGGTCACCTGCTCCAGACAGAGGCTTTATGTGAATGGCCTTCTCCCTGAAGCTCTATATGGGCAACGTTAGCAACTCCGTGAAGAATAGTTCTAAGGAAAACAGATTGCGTCCTTAAGTAGAGCTCCCCAAACTTGTCTGTTAAGAATCAATTGCAGCCTCATTTAAAATACTCATGTCCAACAGAACAGTAGATCATTCTTACTAACAGCAGAGCTGAGAAATGTCTCCCTGGTCTAGCTTTTCACAAGCCAGTTTGGTGCTAGCATTGCCCATTTGCACAGGTGTACCACGACACTATTTCCAGTTAAAAGCTTGTTTTCAGGTGTTTGTAATTCCAGCAAAGCCCTCCAAGGAGAACCCCATGAATTAAAATACAGACAATAATGTCATCCCACTTACCCAAGTCCACCACTTAGCCCCTGCCCAGAAATTCACCCTGGAGGCCACTTCAGAGACATACGAGGACTGCCTACTTTCTGGCAAAGACCCTGTGGAAAATATGCTGAAATATATGAGGAAGGCAGATTCTTTGCTCAGTGCTGCATTCAAACCATGCCCGCCTTATTTTTTATTTGTTTCTAACAGTTCTCACATGGTGATCCTTGAGTTCCAGCATTACTTGAGAATTTGTTGGAAATAAACATTCTGGTCCCACCCCAGACCTACTGAATGAGAAACTCTGGGAGTGGGCCCCAGCAATCTGTTTTAGCACACTTTCAGAAGATTCTAACATACTCTAAAGTTTGAGAGCCACTAGTTAAAAAACAGAAAAATAGGCCGGGCGCAGTGGCTCATGCCTATAATCCTAGCAGTTTGGGAGGCTGAGGCAAGCAGATCATTTGAGGTCAGAAGTTCGAGACCAGCCTGGTAAACATGGTTTCACTGTCTCTAATAAAAAACAAACAAACAAAAAAATTAGATGGGTGTGGTGGCGGGCGCCTGTAATCCCAGCTACTGGGTAGGCTGAGGCAGGAGAATCGCTTGAACCTGGGAGGTGGAGGTTGCAGTGAGCTGAGACCGCGCCATTGCACCCCAACCTGGGTGACAGAGCAAGACTCTGACTCAAAACAAAAACAAAAAACAGACAAACAAACAAAAAACCAGGCCATCTTCCCACTTACTTCAATACTGCGACCCACTAAGTTTGTAACTAGTTACGCCTCCCAAACATTTGTTGAGATTTTTCTACATTCAGTTAGAGGAAGGTAAAAAAACAAACATCATTTTCACACAATTGACATTCTGTAAAGTAGCTATGATTTGAAAACATCAGAGTGAGACAAAAGCTGATCATTAGAAAAGAAAAGCAGTTATTCTAATTTCACCACTTGAGTATTTACTTTCGTAAGGGCAAAGGCACCTGGTGAAGTCATTTTTCACACAAACTAGGATCTAATCAGGCTGCAATGCCTCTTCAAGGCGCAACGGCTGCAGAGCTTATGAATGTTTCTGTGTACATTGTATGGTTTGATTTTAGCGCTCAAAGTATGAACAGCCACTCAGTGACAATTGTCCAAGGGATACAAAGAATGTTTTAAATGTAATGCTTATTTGTAATGTATCCTCTAGCATTCTTTTGCTACATATATATGAGTATACTCTTACATACATGTTTCCTACTTTTCCTAGTGTATATAATAATTAAGGGTATTAAGATGTACGTATAAATATATTCTATATACAGAGAGAAATAAAGGTTGAATGTAAGTAGGCTTTAAATGGGAGAAATTGAAGTCCATTATATTTACACACAAATATATAAGGAAAAAGTGTACTACGGAATACAATATACTCTATTTATTAATTCTCGCATTGGTTTAGAAAACTCAAAAGAACACAGTTAAATGAACAGGAATTGAAGGTGCATGATGGATGCGTCCCTCATAGCATTTAAATCTCTTCCACTTGATTAAAAATTCCTAGTTCCTCTTCACTGAATTGTTTAGAGTTTTTGAGCAGCCTCTGCCCTGATTAAAACAAATTAGCATCAAAGATCCCCTGTTGAATGAGAAATCATTAATTGAGAAGCATGCAATGCTCCTTAATTACCTTTAGAACAGTGAGAGAACAAATAATCTCAGGTTCCAGAGGGCCCTGCCCGCTCTGCACCGTGGACTCATTTCGTGTAGCTGCTGGAATAAAACTCAAGTAGCAAACACTATTGGGAAATATCAATGCAAGCTTCAGTAAACACACTGTAGATTGTTTATCTAAAAGAAAAATATCTAGGTAATGACTAACCGGAAGAGAGGAAAACGTCTTAGTCTGTTATTTTGACGAGAGCTTTAAAAGGGTTTTACATATGCCAATATTGATTGAGAAAGAATGTGAGCTGCTCTTTCTGATACAAATTTTAATGCTTTGTGTAAAACACTTCATTTATGCAATTACCTGATAAGATTTCAGATTCTTAGGTACAGATGTGTAAACTTTATCATTTAACAGTGGAACGGAAAGCTCCAAAGTGTTAAACTGTACAAAATTCAGCTACAGATGGAAATTCAAATTATGATGGGGCACCATAGTTCTTCCTTCCTTTATATACCAATACAATGACAGCTTAGGTAGGTCAGCGATTAATGATGCATCCCCTCCACCTTCAAAATCTGGTAAACCTTTCATAAGACCCCATGGGAATGTCAATAGAAAATCAAATTGTTATAGGTATTATGACAATGTAAAGAATGTTGCCAAATGCTTGTATGCAGCGCCATATGGAGAGTCCTCTGACAAGAAGGGCATGGCACTGAGTGTGAGGTTCTGAAGATTCTAGAAGCACATTCCTCCCAAGCACCCTGGCAGAAAGCAATGTTCTCATTTTTCTACATGGGGTAAATAAAGCATAGTAAAGTATAGTTATTCTGCTGAGGGTAGAATTTTGGTTGTATTCTAGTTTTCCCAGGCCTCCGTTTTAACCACTAGCTCATGCATGCTTCCTCAGCAGTCTTTGAAAAAATTGACAGAATTGATTCAACTATCTCTATTTTTTGGATATTTTGGTTCACCATATAGTTTGCAGACCGATTCAGATAAAATAAAGCACAAAACTTCCCAAACAATACTGCCATATAAGATCTATTAATGTGATTAAGACCCAATTTGGGGAATTTGAATTTTTAGTGGCATGAAGTGACATGTTTTACAAGTTGAATTACACTTTTTACCAACAGTCTCAGATTTCAAACTTTGTAGAGATTATTAATCACTATTCTTTGTCTTGCGTCCCACCAAGATAATAAACTTGATGCTGCTACAGTCTTTGCTAATACCACCAAATAGTCCCTTAGTGCCTACATTATAAGGGCAATTATCAAGACTCCATCAAGAATATGTACACAAAGTAATTTGCACCAAAAAACAGAATGTTATTAACTGTCTTAATGCAGTATAGAGGACTATAAACATGGTCATAATATTTTGAAACAGTAGGAAAATTGTTTTTTCTCAAAGGGTTCCCAGGAAGGTATATGCTTTTTGGGATATCCACAATAATGATCAATCCAGTAATGTGCAAAATGAAAATGGTTCAGATATATCATCACTTACAAGAATTACTAAAAAAAAAGCCATCACATAACTGTCTTCTAGACATTGTTCATAAAAAGAAAATCATGTAATTTAAACATTGCATATTATGTATAAAAACACAACCAAGGCATCCTTGTATGTCGTTACAAACTTCTAGTTTGTAAAGCTCATCATAGACACAGCCTCCTGAGAAACAAAATGATGCTATTTTGTAGTTCTCCCTTCTAGAAACGCTGCTTCAGTTAACAGCCCACACTGGTAGCGTTTTTTGTTTTGTTTTGTTTTTGGCTTTGGAAGGTCAAATTGGAGCTGTCACTTCAGAAATCAACAAGGAGTGAACACCGGATTCTCAGAGTTTTTTCCCTCTTCTAATTAGTTCATCTGCCCCTAAATGTTTGGGGAGCCCATATTCTTTTATCCTCACATGGAAACAAGTTTCAAAGGAACTTGGAGATCTGACTCTCAGAAGGGAATAGTCTTGATAAGTAGCATATCCTGCTCGCCATTATCTATTTGTGTCGCAAGGTAATTCATTTCAGGTTGAAATCAAATTGCTTTAAGCTGAGCTGCTGTTTTTATTGGTGTCCTTCCAGCTGGCCTTCCCTTTTAAGTGCCATTGTATTTCAAACAAGCTGATCTAAAGGAAAAGATTACTGCTGCCAACGTGCATTGTAACAAGGGAATGAAGATGTGCAAGACCTATTTTATGTTATTTATTTATATTTAAAACATCGGTAGAGTTATGAGAGAACTAGTCTGCCACTGGGGGAATGAGCTGACTAGTCAGTGAAGGGTTAGGAGAGGTGTGTGAAGATGAGAAAGAACACCTAACACAATTTGTTAGAATTTGCTATAAAACTGTCACTTAAAGTTGAGGAAGGTAATTTTAAAAATATGTAATAGATATTGTAAAAATCTTGAAAAGCACAACTCTAGATCACCAGGCAACACATACCATTGGTTCCAATTGCAATTTAATTATTTGGGAACTGTGGCACATATAAGCACTTCAGTGTTAAGGCAACAACAACAAAAAAAATCAAGGAAAAAATCAACGCTTATGATTCACTGAATTTAAACCTGGACCTTTTCATAGTAGAAGGAGAGAACATTTAACTATGATCTACTTATTTCAACAACAACTAAAACTCATCACAAAACCTACATGAGTTAGCATTTTTATCTCAGCTTACTCAGAAATTTAGATAACTGGCCCATGGCATTAAAAAAAAAAAAAAAACAACTCGGCATTTGAGTTAAAATTCGAGTATTTCTTCACACAAGACCTGTTCTAAGAAAACTTATATGTCACTGGAAAGAACAAAATTTAAAATATCTTTGGGCAATAGAAGCTATAGAAACACAAAGAATTATAAAATAATTTGCTTGGTAATGCTATTTTCCTAGGCAGATTTTCTAGAGTGAGATTTCCTGACGGTGCACACAGCTGGGCTAAAGAAACTTATGTTTAAACAACTATCTTCCCTGAGTGAAAATACCACTCAGGCCAGATACCACTTCTGCCAAAAATAACCAGAAAATACCACTTCTGCCAAAAATAACCAGAAAATACCACTTCTGCCAAAAATAACACGGGTTAAAGCTTTTGACGGTGAGAAGAATACAGTGTTTCTGCAATGGTCTTTCAGGGGTTTGGTTTCTTGTTCAATTAAAACTACTCTGCACCCAATCCCTGAAGGGGGAAAAGGTTGGAATGGGGGTGGGGGTGGGCGTGGGGGGTGTAGTTTACAGAAGCTCATTTAAAATTATACTGTTGTTTCATATTTGGAAAACAAAATAATACTAGCTGTTTTCGTAGTAGGGCTGGAGAAAGTAAAGCTTGATACCATCTTGGCTGCCATGGCCATGCCAGGTACCCTGATTCTAAACAAGCGAGGAAGCACGTAAGAATCTGGAGCAGGAATTGTGTGTTTACCAAAAGGGTTAGAGGTTGGAGCCGAAAGAACGCCTATCACTCACATCCGCCACTCACCGGTGATTTCTCTGAGCAAACCCTTTTAGGCCAGAGAAAAGTCAGTTTCAAGCTAAACTCTCCAAATCTCCTTATAGCCACTGATCCACCATCAAAAAGCTGAAAAGGAGAGTGTGCAAGGCTTAGATAGATGTTCACAGAGCAGCTGCTGCTGTCTGTGGCGAGAGTCCACCCAACAGCCCTACCTACTTCGGGCGCATCTTCATCTAGGACCCTTCAAAAGCTTCTCTTTCTTCTCTGATGTTTCTAGGAGACGGCAGCCAGGCTGGGCATGTTTCTCAAGGTTCGGTGGTCCTTTTCTTCCCAGCCCCTTCCTGGCCTGGCCTCTTGGAGGTGCGATGGGGAGGAGACCACCATTCCATCCCCTGGAGCACAGGCAGGGCCAGCCTCAGGGTTAGGCCTCAGGTCAGGGTCCTGGAAGAGCCTGCTTGAGGCCCTGAGCCCAGGAGGTGTCCCAGGTGCTGGGCCCAGGTGCTGTGGGGGGAGGGGGCTGGAGAGAAGAGAGAAGTTTAGATCCTCCTTGGTTTTCTCCTTCTCGGTGAGACCTTACAGAGGCCTAGCAGAGCAGTGCCACTGAAAGAAGGCTGGGCCCCAGACGGCCACATAAGGACCAAGCCCAGAGCTTACCAGAGAATATGCAGGCTTTCCCCAGAAGACTCAGCCATGCCAGAGTTGCCCTGGTCTCAGATAGCTGACTTTTATTCTAAGTAAGAGCAATTTCTATAACACATGTCCTGTGGCGTAGACCCTCATTATAGCTAGATTCTTAGCTGCTGGGCCTTGTGAGTTTTGCCTTTAATTCTCAGGAACATTCCAAGTGCTCAGCACGCCCTTCATAGAGAACGCATAGGAAAGGTCAATGCAAATCTGGTGAAGAGGAAAAGAGGGGGAAATGTTTTTTGAATGTCAAAATTCAATAACAAACTATATAATCACCTCTTCGATGGAGAGGGGCTTTTTCAAGTTCTTAGAGTGCTTTTTCCTGTGTGACCACGAAAGGATAAAACAAAAACAAAAACAAAACAAAACTGCATTTGGCAGTGGGGGGTTGGAAGAGCCAATGTTTTTATTTCAATAAAGTCCTGATTAACAGCACATTATAACATAAAATGTTGGCTTTCTAAAATGGGCTTGAACTTTTACACAATCTGTTTTGAACACTGGCATGCACACCTGTGGACATATATATACTGATAGGAGCTCTGGTTCTAATTCTTAATTTCAAAAAATTTTGATAAAACTAAAATGTTAAATGTACACTCTAATGAAATCACTGCTGTAACACCAACCAGATGGCTTGTATTCCTTGGAAAATTCTTTAAAGCATTTTGAATTAGAGCAATAACTTCGTTATTTAGAGAACTCCCTCTGATGGTCGATAAAGGCAGCACTTTGACCCAATGCAGTGTTTCCCTAATTTGCCTAATGGTAAGAAGCACTGAGGAGCTTATTAAGAGTACTGCTCTCCAGGGCCTGCCCCAGTGTTTCTGAAGCTAAATCTCTAGAGGTGAAAGTGGGAATCTGCCTGAACCCAAGCAATTCCTGTAATCAGGTAAGTTTCAAGCTCACCCTAGTATACGGCAAATGGGTTTTGAAACTCGACATTTAAAAAGAGCATAGGTGGGTAGAATTAGTTCATTTGGTCAGTTTTCATTTTAAAATCTTTTTTAAATATAAGACACCTTTCAAATCATTGTCTTATGTTCACTGAGAAAAGATGTATCATGTATAACCACAAAATGTAAGCGCTGACCCTGTCTTGCCTAATTTGTACGTGAAAGGTGATAATTGATGCTCTTGTCTCAATGTCATCAGTCGGTAATTTTAAGAAACACTCTCCTAAAACTATACATTTAAAGAAGAGTTTAAGTCTTTATTAACTAAATGTCAAAGTCGTTTTGTAGAAATCCCTGTATCTTAGAAATACAGGAACTTAAGTTATTCAGGGTGTCTTTTTGCAAAACCTGATTGACCTTTACCTACGATGAAAAGATGGATGAAAATTAATAGGTGGATTCATAAAACAACTGGTAGAAAAAGAGTGGCCTGGTGTCCCCACGGTTGTTAATACCAGCTACGCTGCATCTGGGTCCCACTGTGGGAGCTTTCTGTGTGTTACCATCTAGCCTCGCAATGCCTCGAAAGGTGGGCACCATTACCGCCCTTTACAGATGGAAGGCTGAGGCCTCAAAGGTAAAACTTACCCAGCACCACACACCTGAAAGCTGGGTCCAGTGCCCGTTTTCCAGCCTGTGTGCCAGTGTGCACCCTAAATGACCTTATACCATGAACTGCAGCCAAAAGAAAATGAGATTTTGGGAAGTATAGCAAGGATCAATTACCTTTTTAAATACGAACTATTTGAAGTTTTCCTATTGAACATAACACTATAGTATACGGCATCTCTGTGTATCACTAAAATAAATTTTCATTTAAAGCATTATGAGAATCCTAATCCTCTTAAAATTTATTAGCTGAATCTGTAAGTATGTGCAAATTCTTTTCCAATAGGAATTTTCTAGTTCAAATAGAATCCCCAGGTTAATTTTTAAAACTCCATTGTATTTAACCATTTTTTTTTCATACTTGGCAGAATAAAACATCCTAAAATCTAAGGAATTTTTCAAAGTCATTCTAAACTGAAATGTTTAGAATTCCATTAAGGTTAGTTTTCAAGAGAATCAGCCATTTAACTGCAAAATTCTGGGAAAGTATCTGCATATTTGTGTGGTTTGATTTAAAAAAAATGAAAGCATCCAAATTTAAAGTGTCTGGAATGTAGGGGGAAAAACCAACAGATTCAAAGTGATTATCCTTGATCCTTGATGTCTTTTCAATCCACTTCACTTGAGGGCAAAGAATTTATTGCCAGTGAAAAGCTTTGGTAAGTTGAGAATTAACTGCATAATTAGCCACAGAGTTAGCCATATGTGGCCCAGAAAGGTATAGCATGACTTCAACTTAACATTGCATCGTGTCTCATAATTCTCTACAATTTGAATTTTCAAGTTTTAAGAACCCAATGGGATTTGAGGTGAATAAAACTTGATAATTCTTCCACTGTAATACTATCTGCTTAGCCTCCCTAAAAATATAGCTTATATAGATTTTACATCTAAATCTGTATGTTTTTGTATTTTTATTGTTATGCTCTCTCTTGTGACAATTGTTAGAGATATAAATTGGGCAATCACTTTTTAAAAAATGATTATATCTTTGTAATCATTAGTTTCATCAATTTATTTTTTCATGAGAGAAGTCAATATTTAGACGGTCCAAAAGAAGCTAATAAAATTACTTGATTGTTTTTAGGAGATATTTACAAACTTAGCTCATTCCTTTACTGAGAGAGAAAATATCATAGGGAAGTAGAAACAACCAGTGGCCTCCCCCTCCAAAAAAACCCCTCAGATTATAGATAAAATTACTAAAATTACTCTAAGAATTTGTCTTATTTTTAATGCACAGAAAATAGCAAAATTATCATGCCAACATGAGGAATATATACTATAATTCATAAATGCCTAATTATCAAAATAGTGACATAGTCATGGTTAGATGCAACCTAGCAATCTTATATAAGATGCAACTACATATTGTATGATCATTCCTCCTATATATTACATTCAATCCTCATCAAATTAAGTTATGTATAAACGGCATTATGAAATAAACATTTAATATCACAATAGGGTCGTAGTCTGCTACTGTACAATCATGGCATGCAAGTAACTATGCATTAGCTGTAAACAGTGAAGTGTCATTACCTTCCAGGAATCCAAAGAATGTGAAAAGTACATATATAGTACTAAACATCAATTGTATTTAAATGACCTTCATATTTAACAAAGCTATATCATATACAGCAGCTTTGGAGATTTCTGTCACTGTTATACATATCTTGTAGTCACCCTGAAGTTAGGAAACTGCAATTCCAAACTATATCTGTTAATGCTACCGAGCTTTAGTGAACTGTGGTCAGTATTCGGATGTAAATGATTCTATGTTCTAATGTGAAGTATGTTTTATTTTTCCTTTCTGCCATAATTCAGAATTTTGAGTCACTAAGAGTATGCTGACTGTGGGCAACCATGGACATATTTTCTAAACCATAGACTTTTTCTCATGACATGGATGCGCTTGTGTTGGGAAGAAGACTACTGTTGATGCTTGCCATCCAGTGCTCTTCTCTACTTGTATTCTAGGTGGAACAGTTGGCAGGAAGGAACTCAGGTCATCTTGAGAGATGTCGCCTCTAAAATACATTCTGTAACATTTGTAAAAGGTAGTTAAAATCTAGCAGCTAGGAGAGGAAGGGCAAAGAAAGATTCATTCTTATAAAAATGCAGATGGATCATTTAGGTCTGATCCAGTGATTCTTAGGCAATTAAAAATTATCATACTGGAGCAGAAGCTTGTATGCTGTAAAATAACCATTTCGGCTCTTTTCAGGTTGTGGCATTGGAGGCTCTTTTTGGAAGGAGGGGAACAACTGATCGTTGGACAGGCTTTTCCATGCTCTATCAGCTCTGATAACGAGTTAGGCAGTTGGCATGGATGACAGGAATGTCCTCTACACTGAGCATTCTAATAAGCCTCCTGTGAAGTTGCACAGAATGAGTTGAACTCATTCTGGTCTGCATTCCAGTTAGGTGGAAAGCTGTCACATTCTCAGACTGAGTTTGGACATGATATGGTCATATGAAATATTTAAATACATTACCTATATCCTACTACATCAAAATCTTGCCTTCACATTTACAACTAGATAAAAGAGCATTTAAAGCCATTGCAATGTGTTCATTCCCTGTTCATATACAGGTGATTCAAGTTTGCTTATGAGGCAAAAACTGTACAATTCTCATCATTCAGGCATTAAAAAACGTCTTTCTTTAAAGTCTTGGGATATAAACAGTTGATTTATATGAATTACATATTTTTCATCTTCATTAAGAAACAATATACATCTTTTTCCAGAGTAATTTAATGTTAGCTATAATAAGCCTAAGATAGTGGTAAAAACTGACTTTATCACCTGTGACTGTCAATACTTTTATAAAACTCATGAACATTCTTTGGCCACCTGGGTCGTTGTCCATTTGGAAGGAAACTGTACGCAGGCTCTGGATGATACAGAGATCTGCCTCCATGAAATCCGAGGCCATAGAACAGCTTTAACAGAAGCCCGAAGTAAAACAGTACAGAATATACAGGAGCGGTTTCCATTTCTCAGACACAAGTTCCTTGACGTGTTGAAAGGTGTTTTCGATTCCGGACTCCAGAACTCTTATCTTTACTATCTGAAGCTTTCTGTTGTGAAATATCTATTAGGGCACTGGCAATTGCAAGGCCTGGAAGAAAAGAGAAAAGCATTTAAATGCTTGCTTAGACATTTCTGGGATGGCAACAGTGGTGGTGAAGGGCCCTGTTTTTTATTGCTTTTCATTTAGTCATCACACGTTTGGCTGTTAATGGAAGTTTTCAAGTAGTTTGCCCTTTACCTAAAATGTTTCTTGACTTGGGCATGTGAACTTCACACAAGAAGAAGAACAAAGATCTAAGAAAGTTAACTGACTCTGACTTGGAACAATCAAATCAGTGTTTGACAAATTATCACATTTAGTTGTGCATATGACCCTAAACCTTCCTCTCCATGTCCGAACACAAGTTTGCTGTGGAGGTACTAGAAATTTTAAATGTTACTATTTTTTTTTTTTTTTAGGAACAAAACTAGTCATGTTAAGATTTTTAAAAACATTTCAAGTAGTTTTAGGTTTACAGAAAAATTGAACCAATATTGAGATAAAATTACCAACTAAAGTCCACAATTTACATTAGGGTTTCCGCTGGTTTTGACAAATGCATAATGCAGGGTATCTACCATTAAAGTATCATACAAAATAGTTTCACTGCCCTAAAATACCCCTGCACTTCACCAATTTATCCCTCTCTTTCCCCAAGTCTCTGGCAACCACTGATCTTTCTTTAATGTCTCTGTAGTTTAGCCTTTTCCAGAATGTTGTATGGTTGGAATCACACAGTACGTAGCCTTTCAGACGGTCTCCTTTCACTTAGAAATATGTATTTAATGTACCTCCATCTCTTTTTTTTTGGCTTGATAACTCATTTCCTTTTATTGCTGAATTATATTCCATTGTGCGGATGTGCCATAGTTTGTTTATGCATTCGCTACTGAAAGACATCTTGATTGTCCTTGCTTCCAATTTTTGGTAATTGTGAATAAAGCTGTTAAAAACATCTGTGTGCAGGTTTTTATGTGAACATAACATTTCAATTCATAAGTACCTAGGAGCCTGATTGCTGGATAATATGGTAAGCTTATGTTTTAGTTTAGTAAAAAAAAAAATCCCAAACTGTATTTCACAGTGGCTGTGCCATTTTGTATTTCCACCAGCAATGAATGAGAGTTCTTGTTGCTTCACAACCTCACCAGCATTTGTTGTTGTCAGTGTTTTAGGTGTTAGCCATTCTAATAGGTGTGTGGCAGTATCTTACAGTTGTTTAAATTTGCAATTCTCTAATGATATAGGATGCTGAGCACCTCTTGATATACTTCTTTGCCAAATGTATATCTTCTTTAGTGAGGTGTCTGTTCAGATCTTTTGCCTATTTTTAATTGGGTTGTTTGTTGTCTTACTGTTGAGTTTTAAGAGTTCTTTGAAGATTTTGGATATCAGTTCTTTATCAGATATGTGTTTTGTAAATATTTTTTTCCCAGTCTATGGCTTGACTTTTCATTCTCATAAACTGTTTTAAAAATTACAAAAGCACTCCATGGATAGAGTTATGCTATGTACAAATGGACATGGAAGAAAGACCACTTGACATTTAGCTGATAAGCATCTTAAGTACTAGAAAAGGACCTTGAGTATTATTGACCAAATGTGACCACAAATGCGGAGCTGTAGCTATCACAGATAATTTAAGAAGCATATTGTTTAATTATGTTGATATGCTTTGTTACATTGTTTGTCCAATGATGGACAGGAACACTTGGTAAGATGCTCAGGGATAGTAAAGACTTCATTAAAATTTATAGAAGCAATGGCTCAACCAGATAATTTGGCTTATCATAGCTACATATGAATCATTTTCATATCTGTCGAGCCCCATATAACTCTTGAGTAAAACCAAATGTATCAAATCACCATACTAAACCATGAGGCCAGATTGGCCTTGCTTAAGAAAGGGCCACAAAAGGACTTTTGGCTCATTTTCCTTTCTACAAGGTGTGGAAGACTCGACTTTGAATTGAGCTGACCTCTTCTCCACATGTTACTCTTAGAGAAAGATCATTTTCAGATCTTATCCTACGTAGAATATCATTATTTTATTCCTGTGGGTCAGTTAATTCTGGGTAAGCTTCACATATTTCCTGGCAGGAACAGAATTCAGAGATTTATGGACAGAAAGAAATGCCAATAAAGGGATGTGGGCACTGTAAGAGGAAAGCAAACTAGCCTAGTGCAGTGTTGCGGGAGTCAAGGGAGGGCCAAGCCCAAGGAGTCTGTAAAAAGTGGCAAACGGGCCAGCAGGGTAAGGCCTGTGGCAAAGGCCATTAGACTTCCTCCAAGAAGATTCTGATGATCTTTGAGTCATTTCTGTATCTAACTGAGGATGGAAGCCTGAAAGTTAAGCAAGGAATGGAGTAACAGGAAGTACGGCCAGCAGACATAAGTTCCATGTTTAAGATGTTTAGCAACAGGAAGAGAGATAAGTAAGCTTATCTACATAACAGAATTAGCAGGGTCAGATAGAATTTATGTGGATGCATGGAATTATGTAAGTGCATTATTTAAAGGAAAAGGGAGCCTTGGATACATTTGAAAACAAGAGATTTGTGGAGAAGGAGACATTTATGGTGTTAGCCAAGGAAAGAAATTACAAAATTATAATAAGCACTGGCTAAGCTGATAAATTTACAGATTTACCTTTTAAGGGTTGCTCTTAAGTAATTTGCTCTTTCAGGATATTAAATATCATCCTGAATGTTTTAGAGTTATTACAAGTTCAAAGTTTATATAAAAGCTGTTTTCTTGACCTTTGAAGAGCACGTGGGAACTTCTGAAGAGTCCAACATAGATGTTTTAAACACTTATTCTGCGGTAGTAAATAATTATTTCATTATTTGTTTAATTAATGGAGCTGAAGGACCTTGTTATTATTTTTAAAATTGCAGATTGTGGTGGTGCTAACTAAAAGTTCAGGCTGACTGTAAGTTTCCACTGATCTTCTGGCACACTTCTGTCATTATTTACAACTTCCTGCTATTTTATTCCTGGCACCAACTAATCCAGAGACAGCCAAATATGACAAATAATATATGTCTCCTTTAATGTGGACAGAGACCACTTACACTAATTTCAATGATCACAACATCCAAATATGAAATCATGTTATTCATTAAACTACTGCATGATGTAGTCCAAAGAAGCTCTGAAAAAATAATACTTTCCATTTACATGTGAATGCAAATGTTTTCATTACAGAAGATATAGCATCAGGAGAGGAGTAAGCAGTTTTGAGTTGCCAAAACAGGAAATTCTATGCTAATTCAAAACTGCCACTGTATCTCTGTATTTCATGAAGTCCAGAACCTAATTGAAGCAATGTCTCTCACAACATGTCCTGGGTTTACTAATGATTCTGAAACTTGGAAACACATTCAGTTGAAAATCATAAATATTTCAGTTCTTCATTTACAAATAAAATTGCAAATCATGCTTATTTTTAATTTGACAGCTTTTTGCCATTTCTTATGAAAATGTAACAATCAACTGCATTTTCAGATCTGCATAAATGGCAACGTGTATGTAGAAAGGCTTGCACTTCTCTAGGCAGAGATATTTAAGTGTTCACCATGGTGCACTCACAGAGAACACTCAGGACCATTTGCCCAAAGTCTTATCTGCCCATTTGATGGGCCAAACGATGTTTCATTAGGCTTAGGTCCTTTACTGGACCCCACCACTTGTGGCCCATCATGAGTTATTCTTCTTTATAAACCTTGTAGTTTAATTATGAACAGGATAATAATCATAATAACTGCATTTATATGTGTGTGTGCCTTAAATATCAAGTTATTACTACTTTTGCATTTCTTCATGTTAAATATAAGGTGAACCTTAAAAAAATCAGAAGTTCTTATGTTCTCTTTCAACCTATAAGAGAACCTAGATACAAGAATGAAAAAAAGAGACAAAGCCCCTATCTTATTGAATTCGATAGTGTGTATGGAAGACTCACTAAAAGAGAGAGAGAGAGAGGAGAGAGAGAGAGGGAGAAGAGAGAGAGAGAGTAATCTCTGTCATTGCCTTTCAGCACACTTTGTTATTGTAGGGAATCTAATTTTCTTAATTGATGAAAAGAAAAGCCAAGTCAATAGCTTTTTAAAAAGACAGTATTACCTCCCCCATCCCCTAAATGTAGCAGTTATATTCTGGTAAGACACTGAACATGTAGATAATGCCCAGACCATGTATAAATAGAATTCTGATCCACAACTTGTGGCAACCTGCTCAGGAAACCGAGCTATAATCTGCAATAACCAGCCCAGGAAGCCAGCCTGCTATGTCAGACTTGTAAGAAGTCAGACTGCTATCTCTACTAATAACCCATGAAGTTAAAGTGTAATCCCTGTCACGACTGGCCCCGAATGGCCAGGACTTGATTAATAAATAGCTTCCCTAATTTGTGTCCTCACTTCCAGCCAGAGGAAACCAAATATGTACCCCTAACCACATAGGATGCCCCACTTCTAGTTAGCCTGTCTACAGCTCCCACAAGCCAACAGTCTCTAATCAGGGCACACCTGAAGCTTCCCTTTTTTCACTATAAAGCTTTCCCACTCCTGCCTGTCCTTGAGTCTCCGCCAAAACACAAGTGAAAGTGGCTGACTCCCTTGCTATAGCAAGCTCAGAATACATAGCTTTTGCTTATTTTCATTTGCTTGGTCTTGGTTTATTTTCACACTGGCAACGAAGATATAAGGGTCGTTTGCGATCTTTTCTGGGTTTTAAAAAAGGTATGTATCAATAAAAGAAAAGCAACCTAGAAATAGGTTCTTTGTGTTGCCATTTTTGGCACACACTTTCTCTTGACTTTCCTGAGAATTTTTCCCAGTGAGAGGTCTTCTGGGGATGATCCCGCACTTCTTATGCCATAGGAGGAAGTGCTTCCTCCTAGTTGGATGCTGGGCCCATGCTGCACGCCGCTAGAGTTCCATTTAAAATCAGGTCACTCCAGAAGATCATTTTTCAAAACGTCACACAAATCATCTGATGAAATTCACTTATTGTGTTCTCTAGGCCTAGCATAGTTCCTTGTTATCAAAGCAATACAATTAACTGGGGGAACAATTCATTATTTTAGACTGATGGTCTAAAGGAATTTCATTTACCATGTAAAGATGATGCACAGATGCTGCAGGCTAGCAGGATTTACATAAAAATATACCAGTAGATTCAATAAAAATGCTGGGGTTTCAACAGTTATTATAAGCTTTACCTTTTTGTACTTTTAGTTCTTAAACACTAGACACTATGACATTTAGATTATTTAAATAGGAAGTATAAACCGCATAGGAAGGAACGTACCATCCTTTTTTTCCTGTTCCATTTTCCATGGTCTCTTGGTGTTTCAAACTGGTCCTTGCTAACAGAGAGCAGCCCCAGTGGGGAAATTCCCTCAGAAAATGGGCACAACTCAGTGGTCCCTGGGTTGGATGCCAAGAGTTACCACAGCTATTTTTAAAGCTTATTTTTAATTGACAAATAACTGTGGATATTTACGTGATACAATGTGGTGTTTTGATCTATGTATACATTGTGGAAAGATTCAATCAAGCTAATTAACATATCCATCACCTCTCCAACTTACCATCTTTTTTTTGTGGTGAGAATGTTAAAAATCTATTCTTTTAGTTGTTTTGAAATATATAATACATTATTATTAACTGTGGTAACCATGTAGTGCAATAGATCATTAAAACTTATTCCTCCAGTCTAACTGAAACTTTGTACCCTTAGATCAAAACCTTCCCTTTCCCCATCCCTCCCCCTTCCCCCAGCCTCTGGTAATCAGCTTCCTACTCTCAATTTCTGAGATCACCTTTTTTAGATTCTACATATAAGTGAAGTCATACAGTATTTGTCTTTCTGTGCCTGGCTTATTTCACTTAAAATAATATGCTCCAGTTCCATTCATGTGTTGCAAATGACTGAATTTCCTTCTTTTTTTAAGGCTGTATAATATTCCATTGTTTATAAAGACCACATTCTCTTTATTTATTTTTCCCTTTATCTATTGATGGACACATAGCTGCTTCTATATCTTGACTATTGTGAATAATGCTGAAATGAATGTGGGAGTACCCCACAGCTATTTAGTAAATACACCAAAATCAGACCTTCACCTGCAACCTTAGAAAAAAACAATATATGCCTCCTGAAATTTAAGAATTTTATTTCTCTTTAAACATGTGACAACATCACCTGAAGAGACAGCAATGTAAATAACAGCTAAATAATTAAATGGTAAACATGTCTTTTTAAACCACTAAATTTGCAATGAAAACCACCAAGGAGAAACATCAGGGATTTGGTTATTGTTAGCAAAACTCTAGTTTTCCCTAATGGAAGTGAAATGGTAATAGTAGACTTCAGCAGTAACAATCTAATCATAAAATTACTGATGTGTGTTTTTTACAATTATGCAGAACAATTAATAAGTACAGTAATAAAATACTGCACATCAAATGAAATTGCCTTGGAAAGCACATTCCCGCTTTATATACAAACACAGCACTTCCATTTTACATTTGAACAAAAGCCTCAGAAGTCATTCATTTTGAAATGCTCTCCTCCGAAGTCTGTGTAAAAGCAGGCACCACTATATATTTTAATTTTCCAGGAAAACAGCTTCATTAGGCGAGAAAGGTTAATTGTAGGTTTAAGTGGAGTTCAGGGAATGGTACCGGGTCTGTAGTGAATTGCACAGTCTGCTTCAGGACGACTGAATGAGTGCTATAAACTGTTTGCCCTGCCGAAATGTTTTACTACCTCATTTACTATCTGTCTTCTTTTACTGCTTGTATTTGTAGTTCTTCTAAACCTTTAATGGCTACAGTTTTATTTCACTGTAATCAGATTTAAATGGAAATACCATGCTGGGATGTTTAAATGTTTTTCCTCTGATTGTATATAGTTACATACTACTGATCAAAGTCTTGGCTATCCTTCACATGATTAAGAAAGTGACTTTGGGAAACTTTGATGTTACATAGACTCTAACTATTGTGCAGACTTAATTTAACATTCAGTGTGGCCACCCTCGCCAATATGCAACTAAGGCTGGATGCATAATTAGAAAATATGCATTTCCATTTTAATTTATCTGTTGGAAGGCCAGCACAAGTGAAGTCATTATTGGGCAAAACTCCAAAGGTTACACTGTTGAACAAAAATGGAAAAACTTCAAGTGCCGAAGACACTGGAATGACAAATGCACTAGTCATACTTGTCTGAATTTGAAGAGATATTTCCCCTCACTTGCTGAAAACCAGTGACAACTACAGATGCCAATGTTTAAATGCAAATGATCATTGTATTCTGGTTATAAAATTTTGCCTGGCCTTTAACATATCATAATATTTTACAATTTCATTTAAAGACACACTGTTCAAGTTATAGAAAATGTTATCCTACTCTAGCACCACAGACACCTCATCCAACACTTTCTATAACATTGCTGAGCACTCCCTGACTTTGATACGAATTGTTCTCTCATTGGGTAGAATGTGCTGAGTAAATCATGACTGTCTCAAATCATTGTTTTTAATGCAAATCCTCACGGTTCTTGGCAAGTGATCTCATCAGTTCTATTTTTAATTACATACTCAAAAACTTTACTTGGTTTATTTAAAATATTTTGTTGCCATTGATTTTGGAGACAGAAACACTTACCAGAATCAGACTTGCAGCTACCTTTCCAGATTGTTAAGTAAATTTGGAACTCAAATGGAAATTCCTTCTTTCTAAGCCAACTGGAGAAATCTTTTCTAGTATTTTCTTCTTTCAATTAAACAAAACCCCAACAATTCTGATACTTGACAATCCTTATTATAAACCCTCGTCATTCTTAATTTAAATGCTTACTGCTCATTGAAGAAATGGAATGATGGTAGTATTGTAATAATGGCTGTATTTTATTTTTCATTTGGTAGAGACATTGTATTTCAGTATTTCTAGTGGAAAAATGTCATTAACTGCCTTAAGTGAGGTTATGTATGTGAAAGTGTTTTATAAACTATAATGTATTATATAAATTTAGTTAATAATTTCAATAATAATCTGTTACTACCAATAAGAAATCACAGTCAAACTATAAATGCTCAGAAAACTCCAAGGCCTTGAGAATTAAAACATCATTTGAGAAGCAAATAACTTCACTCAGCAAGTGTTTCTTGAGCGCCTACTATATGCCAGGCACTGCTTTAGTCCCCAAGGATTTAGCAGTGAACAAAACTGATGATATATGAAAGATTCTGTACCTCATGGAGTTTACTTTTTAGTGGATCTAGCACATGAATTCTTTTGACCAAGTCATCGTGAGGATTAAATGTAAAGGGCTTAAAAAATGCCTGGTATATAAGAGTTCAAAAATGTCAATCTTCATTATCATCACCGTCATCCTCATTAACATCAAGTGAGAAGCTTGAAGTCAAATAGGAAATAGTAGACAAAACTCCGGGCACGCAAAGATTTTGCCTGTATCTGCAAAAGCATTCATTCATGCAAAAATCAGTACGTCTACCACGGGTTGAAATGCCATGTAAGGAAAAAATTATTAGAAAGATAGATTCGAAGACAAACAGACAATGTCAATTTAGAGCAACATCATCAGTGAGGTGATTCTGTGTGCAGTCCTCAAAGCAGAATTTATGTGATGCCTGGGATGATGAAATTGAGAATTTGCTCATGAGGAAATACATGACTTACGTGTGTTGTCCACTCACTAGGAAATGCAAAAATAACCGAAAGTGATAATGGCAAAATAGAGGAATGACAACATTCAACAGAGAAAGCATTGTTTATACTAATATTGCCTATGTCATTGGAAATACTACTAATAATTGACTTTTATCATTTTCAGAGTTACAAAATGCTTTTACATTCATTATCCAGGTTGTTTCTCAAAACTATTCTGTTGAAGTGGGTCAGGAAGCTATTTTTGTCCTGATGTCACAGATGGCCAAAATGAGGCACGGAGCGGTTAAATGACTAGTTTATGCCCAGCTAGTTTATGTCACAGCTGGTGACAGTGGTGGCACCTGAACCCACAACTCCAGATCCCTTGACCTGCACTCTGCTCATTTGCAGCCAGAAGAAGGAGGCCGCTACTTTGGTGCAAATGTCTCCCACATGATTGTGAACCAGAAGAAAAAGAAAAACAAAACCTAGTAGAGATGTGAAATCAGCCATGGTCATAAATATTGAGTAATTGCTGATAAAAACAATAATGATAATAATGCAAAAAACTATGATTGATTCTGTTAACATCAACTGAATGCTTGCAATAAGCCAGGCATTACCCTCAGCTCTATATATGCATTATTTTATCAGGATATGTAGTTAGGAGTGGATGACAATACAGGTTAAATTGAGAAACATGTATTGAGGGCATATTGCAGGCAGTGTTGTTGTAGCTGGCTGTTCTCAAAGAACATCAAACTAGGGCAAAGATTCAAGAGCTCCTAGATTTGCTAACAATTGTGCAGAGACCAACTCTATGAAGAAGGCAGAAGCCAAGAGGAAAAGAAAGATAGAGGTGTGATCTCTAAGGGGAATGTGGAGGTTGAAGATTCCCAAGAGAGATGATCTCTGAACTGAGATTTGAATGATGAAGAGGAAGAAGTACACTGGCAGGATGGGCGTGGTGTGTTCCGGATACTGGAAACTACAAAAGCAGCAGCATGGAGGGAAGGAATATTTGAGAAACTTCAGGACATACATTGTAAATGGAACAATGGGAGAAGGGTAAGAGAGAATACAGGAGGTCAGCAGCAAAGGGTCCATAAAGTGGCCTTAGGTGTTACACTAGGACTTTGATTTTTAATCTGCAAGGCACAAAGAGCCATGGAAGGATTTTAAGGAGTAGAGAGGCATAATCAGATTTTTATTTCAAAGAGACACCTCTAGTGTAGCATGGAGGACAGACCGGAGTAGGAGGTGAGGCTACTATTATCGAAACCAGATAAGAATATGGCAATAAGGAAAGATAAACTGGATGAACAGGATAGATATTTAGGAGAGAGAACTATAGGAGATAAAATAGGGCACTCTTGAGTACCTGGGTGCATACAATTGGTATTCACAAACATATGATGGAACAGGAATAGCCAGGGTGTGTGGGAAAGCAGTGGATCATTTGTCTGGCTTCAGACATACTGAATTTGGTGACCTGCAGGTCATTATAGTGGACCTGTCTACTTGGATATGCAGGTGTGAAGCTTAGGAATAAAGTCTGTGCCAGAGATGCAGAATTGGGAGTAATTCGCATAGATGGAATCTGAAGATTTTATAATTATATAGGTGGGGAATGCTAGCTGTTGCAATAGTTAAAGCCTGAAATCTCAAGGGTTTAACAAAATCAAAGTTCGTTTCTCACGATGTAAAGTGTTCCTGATTGGTGGCAGGCTGTCTGGAAGGGGATGGAGAGGAACACAGCTTAGCTCTGGTCTATGGCATTATTTAGGGCCTCAGACCGATGACACTTCTATCATCTTCAATCCAGGGCATCCACCATCGCCTTGAGCATTGGCATCTGGATGGTAGGCAGAAGATGAGCAGGTGGAAAAGGTACCTCCACTCTAAGACACTTTGTTCCCATGCCATTAGCAAGTACTGCTGCCAGGCAACACCTCTCCACTACTCAGTTGGGGCGGGGGTGTGTGTGCAAATCTTGGGTGGAAAACTAGCACTCTACCATTAGAGTGGATGAGGCTTCCCTGGTAGAAAAAATA
The DNA here is from genome assembly GCF_028885655.2 of Pongo abelii. Taxonomy (NCBI): domain Eukaryota; kingdom Metazoa; phylum Chordata; class Mammalia; order Primates; family Hominidae; genus Pongo; species Pongo abelii. Next base: position 122,972,642 of record NC_071993.2, on the reverse strand, counting down.
GAGTAAGAAAGGGAGAAGACCCAGAGGAGGGCTGACGGTGGAGAACACAGGAAAAATGAAGAGAGGTAGGAGAAACCAGGAATGAGATTGTCCACAGGCTCTGTAACACTGGTCAGTAGCTAGTTATAACCTGTGGACCCTGTTTCTGTTTGCAGCAAAAGTCTCAAAATTCCATGGCAACTGTAAGCCAGCTGAGTTTGTGGCTTCCAAGCTGTTCTTGACTTGAAATTCAGCATGTCTCTTGAGAAATTTCTCTTGGAAAGCAGTTGGAGTAGGTGGCTGCTAATGTCACTTCTGGTTCTATGAATTCATGACTGCAGCTGCCTTTCTTCATCAGGCCATGGGCAAGGACCTGGACATCCCTGCTGGCTTCCCCTCCATGTGTGTTTGCGGGCGGCAGCAGAGTGGGCTGCCACAGCATCGCTGTTAAGTCAGGGGACTGGATGGGCTCAAGGACTCCCTTGCTAGAAATGTGCATTTGGTCTTGTTAGTTAATGACTTGAGAAGGACTGGACATGATTCTACAAGAGAACTGCACTGGTAGTACCAGCTATGGTTTGTATTTATGGTTAGGTGTGGATTCTATGATGCCAAAAGCACTAGTGAAGAAGCTGACTCTAAGTTTCACATTACAAGAGTAAAGAGACTGGGCAATGTCAAACACCTGGCTGGGACTTGATCTTGTGTCTAGCAATCTCTGAACAGCCTGGTTGTTTGTTTGTTTTAAAATTTACTTTTCTAATTGGAAGTCCCACCATAAGCATAACTCAGTTCCTGAAGGAATTGCTTGCCAAAGGGAAGAATCTGTTCACCTTTCATATGAGTTCTGATCTCTCTCAAGGGATCTGTGCAAAGTTAGAGCTAACATGAATGTGTTTTTATTTGTTTGTTTTTTAAAGCTCAGATACTTGTTTACAAGAAATTATATTACAGTTTTAAGTCAAGGCTAAAGTGTTGGGTAGTGATGCACATAATAATTTTCCATAGTATTTATGTGAGGGTATAGGAAAATATAGGAGACAGATACAAGGCTTGTAATATTACATAGCACAGATATACCACAATGAATATTAAAAGACAAGCTATCAACTAGAAAAAAAATGAATTTTAGTATTTTTCAAAGTGATATTTCTGCTCTCTTAAGTTCCTAGCAGTCAATATTTTTAAAAGTTTGGCATTAAAATAAATAGAAAATATACAATGATCTCTGCAAAGTCAAAATATTGTTTTAACAAACTCCATTGGTAGAACAAATTTATGACTTCCATATAAAACTAGATCATGGCAAAATGGGAGAAAAAAACTAGAAAAAAAATATGCAAACACTCACTTCTAGCCATTTAGATAAAATGGAAGGGAAAATGGTGTAGAGAATCATGATTTTTTTCTATTAATATTATTATAAATTGCTTAGACCTTACTGAAAGTTATTACAGATAATGTAATGGCCAAAGGCATTTTAATGAAAACAGGTATGTCTGTAACCAAATTTATCCTTGATAAATCTCCTTTGCTGAAGGAAAAAGCAGTAGAGTTGGACAGTACATTTCCCAAAACAGACTTGAAACCTTTCCTCTGATGTTTGCTAAGTGATCCAGGACCCTGATAGTACACATTCTCTCCAGTAATTCAAATCAGGGACTTTTGGAAAGTTGTTTGATTAAATGACCTCCTTTAATCTAACAGAGGATTCTCTGAAGCAATTTTGAGAATCTGACTGAGTATATCCCGTAAATGCTGGCCCTTTTGAGTGAAAAAAGTATCATGGTGCCCTATTTTGCCTTTGGGAGCAATCAAAGTGGCCTCTGAGCTACTATAGATTGAGAAGTGTCAGAAAGAGTCAGCACTAGTGGGGACCTTTCAAACTCCACAGGCAGGTAAATCAGAGAGAGAACAGACTTCAGAGTGATCTGGAATTTTCTGATGTTATATCCAGGGGGGTAAACACTGCCCTGCATCCGCTCCATGGTATTTTTCAGACACAAAGAGAATTCTCATAGATTGGTTCCACAATCGCTGCCGACATGTTTCCTAGATCATTTGACATGTGTATCTGCAGAAGGGGCCCCTTGTTAACCATAGGTTCCTCATAGGATGGCAACATGATGGGTTAAGGGATGGATGGAGATAGAAACTATTAGCACATGTCATTACAGAATGTCATTTGTGGGGAGAGTTGGAAAACTTTGTTCTCTTCATTAGGCATATTCACTTTGCATGCTGTCTACCTACTTTCAGTAAGTGCCTTAGCTGGCATGAAGATGAAAAAAACTTGCTTTCAGGTCAATAAAGGGAATCTCTTATGATCAATGGCTGATTAAAGCAAGATCTTCTGAGCAGTAAGCTCTGGGCTGTGTTCTGTAAAGAGTTTTCAAATTAATCTTCCTCTGAGGTCTGGGCAAGGGGCCAGTTCACCATCCAGCTGTCTCTGACTTTCAGCCCAATCGTACGTGAGTTCCCATAATTAGAGTAATCATTTTATTTTTAAATAAAGAAAAGAAACTTATAATATCATTATACTTTAGAGGCATTAAATCTAAGAAAGTGCAGTGCAGCAGAAGTATGGTACTATCAGGTTTCAAAAAGTATAATTTAATCAGATTTAGTTTCATTTTCTGTTAATCCCAAATCCTAAATTAAATTACTTAATTTAGTAATTTGGGATTGCTAAAATTGGAGAAATGCAGATTACAATTTTTATTTGCAAAGATATTTATCATTTTCCCTAAAGCAATGTAAAAGCAAGTCTTGAAAAGACAAATACATGGCTTATAATCAACCTGGATGTTCACCCCTCCCCCCTCCCTTAGTAAAACGCTGCAAGACTATGTTTCTAGAGCATTTGACAAATTGGGATCCTAATTATCAGAATAAAAGCAAATCCTCTATGAATAACTGCATATTTTAATTAATTATATTCTGTCCCTATTTCACTTTCAGGAGTTGGAAATAGACAGTTGTTTTTCTTTCTTTGTTGAAGTGCTAACTGACAGAAGAGGATGAAGTAAAAATACTGACCCTGAGCCAGTGAGCCACAGTGCCAAAGGGCTACCCATTATTTCTAGAGAGTTAGAATCATCTGCAAAGATGGAAGGTCAGTGTACAAAAACACATTAACTCATAATGCTCATGCCCAGACATTTACCATCCACCAGTATGACTCTTAGTTGTATATTTAATGTAGTCTTTGTATGAGATTTTAAAAAATGTTATCTTTAAAAATGTTGTGTGAGATGCTTGAGATAAAATGTGGCTATATCTTGGGGTAGAATCACTTATCTGACCAGAATTGACCCAGTTGAATATTTTAGCTAAGCCAATTATATCCCAAATTTGATTTTCATTCAAATAAAACCAATAGTTGAATTGTAGGTGGCTGAATTGCCTGGCTGTTGGACTGAACTGTTCAGATCAGTATCGGTTATGATGCCCTTCATGGGATGTATGACTAGTTCTGAAGCTTATGTATGGCTAGTTCTGAAGTTTATGGGATGTATGACACGTTCTGAGGCTTATGACCCGACCTGAAGAAGTTTATACTTCAACTCTGAGCATGGTCTGTATTCAGATGTGCAATCAAACATGACAGAAGCAACTTCTGGGGAAGGAAAAAAACCAAATAAATCTCTAGAATGACTGTGGTTAAAAACACATTGTTTAGTAATTTTAACTAATTTGGGAAAAGGCCTGCTGAGAAGAAAGAAACAAGGCATACAATGTCACATTAAAATAACGTTAAAATACCAAGCACTGGCATTGAAGTGTGAATTGGGCGTAGCTTATCAACCACAGCCACAGCCCCAGAGTTCAAGTTCAGAGGAAATATTTCCTAAACTTCCTAGAATGTCAATATTTTCATATGTAAGCATCTATACCACATTCTTTGGAAAGATTTTAGGAACTGCACCATCAAATTTCAAATGGTGCTTCTTTCACAGGTTGCTTAACCTTCCTCAAACATTTAGATTGGATTCGTATTTGAAAAGTAAGATGAACTTAGAAAAAAACATTTTTATATAGGAAAGCAATCTGTTCAACTTCCCATCTTTAACATATTGACATATGTTTTGCTGTAGTATTAGTCAAAATTAGCTTTGAGATAAAAGTTCATATTAATTATCCCATAATGTAGCCTAATCATTGCTGACATTTTGAAAGAAGACGTTAAGGCAGCCAAGATAAAAACTAAAAAGTGGGTGCAAAAATATTACACATGTTCATCACAAAAATTATAATGGTCCTCCGTGAAGTTATTTTTTCTTAAAGTAAAATCCGAAAGTGACCATGTCTGGAAGATGGACAAACTCATTGGACCCTCTGACCTACTCAAGCCTTGGGTTCCTTCATACCTGGTATGTCTCTGATTTGTAGGTAGATAAACCAAAAACATTTTGGATATGTTTCAGTTTAAATTTTATTGTTTTGTCCATTTTTATGACTTTTAATATGACATAAATATAGGATAGAATGAGTCAAAGGATTTATGCTTTAGTTTTCTCTTTTTCAACTAAAATGATTAGACCCAGAATTAAGTGAACATTAACTCCAATCAGGCATTACCTTCAGAATTTGGTGAACCTTGCAAGTTTTGATGTTAAAAATGAGAAGTGTTTATTATTACACAAATTCCTAAATACCAGTAAGAAATAAGTGTAATCAAACATAGCATCTATAAATTTTTCCTTTTTAAAAACATAAATTAGCCCCTACACTTTGTTTATTTAGTCAATATAAAAAGTTGAAATTTCCCCTTGTTGAAATGAGTAAAAATGCAATTATGATGCAAAAATCAAAAGAAAACACAGATTCTGATTCTCTCACGTTTTTCAGGATCAGTATTCAAAATGGGCTTTGTGAATAGTTAACACTAAAGAAGAACATAAGGATTCAGTGAGTTTGAAAATAACTTTGTTTTGGACAATCACATTGAAGTGAATTTAAATAATCTTAAAAGTATGAGAGAATCAAGTTTAAAGGACATGTTTCTAAAATCATTCTTAAAATCTTATTCCCAATAATAAAGGTGCTTTTCACACCCACAAACACAAACACATACATGAAACACTGATTAAGTCCTATGAACCAAGAAGTTGAAAAATATTTTATCACATGTATACTGGTACTCTTTGTATTATCAATATGAACAGAAGCAAAATACTTCTCTATTTAAAATAATCTGTTTTACTTCTGGTTTTGATCAGAATATTCAAACAGGAAAAAGATAAGAAAGTGATCACCAAAAACTGAACCTGGGACCCTTGGTTTGAGATAATTAACTAATCAATAGACAATTCTTCTCTGCAGGGAATGCACAGAAATGGACATTTATTCGGGAACTTTTCAGATTTTCATACAAGGTAATTAATACAAGCTTCACTATAGACAATTACATTTTAATGACTTTCTGTTCAAATTACATGAATTTTATGTAAGGAAAAGCTTATGAAGTCTAAGATTTTCTTTCCACCCAAGTTATTAAAATTTGTGTTTGAATATAGTTCCTTTCATTAACATTAAATCAGTCAGCTTTAATTTATAAAAAAGGATGCTAAGTTTTACCACAATAGTTTGCACAGCTTTAATTTGCATTCATGAAAAAACACAATAAATTAATTTGCTACTTGGAACAAATTTGACAAATGCATTAATCATAAAGAAACCAAATTCAGTTTTCTTTACTCTTTCTCACAAAGATAGATGTAAGATACGAGACTACTGATTTAGCATTCTTTAAGCAAAATGAGATGTAATGATAATAATGAGGATATTCATAGAACTAGAGAATTGGAGAGCTGGAAGGAGCCTTCGAAATTTCCTGGTTTAACAAATGGGAAAAGAACAATTCAGTCTCCCAAACAGTCCACGGAGCCGAATTCTGAAGAGGGATTATTTTCATTTTCTCCATTGGAAACCACCACAAAAGTTAGACTTTTTCAAGTACTGACTAGTTTGGCTTTGAAATTACTTTGGTTCTTCCTGAACCATACTACTTCTTGTTCCTAAAGTTTTGAGAGTACAGTTTGAGCTCAGAGATTATGCTAAATCACAACATGAAAATACAGCAAAATTTAGTTTTTTTAACAAATAGCATGAAAACAGCACTAAAACGATTCCCAACACCTACACTGTGCACTGATTCTCTTGACAAGTCAATAAAATATTGTCAAACACATTTACAAGTTTGTTTCTCTGTGAAAAGGTTTGGATAAAGAAGCATTTAACAGCAATATACTGTATTGCAAATATTTCTCTTATTTGCTAGTTGTCATTTCATGCTTATTTTTTAAGCTTCAAACTTTTGCTTTTATATATAGTTGAAGCTAAAGATCATCTTAATGTTTATATGGTGTTTGGAAAGGACTTCCCTACTCTTAGATCATAGCAAGATTCTCCCATGTTATCTTCTAATGCTTTTTTTAAATTTAATTTTTTGGTATTATTAAGAAAATTCAAAGGAAGTTACTGAAAGCAACAGTAATCACAGTATTCTTAGCAAAAGTTCAAACGTTATTAATCATTTTTGAATGAAATAGAATTCTACCAGTTTTCAAAGGGAATGCTTCCAGGTTTTGCCCATTCAATATGATATTGGCTGTGGATTTGTCATAAATAGCTCTTGTGATTTTGAGATATGTTCCATCAATACCTGAGAGCTTTTAACATGAAGGGATGTTGAATTTTATCAAAGGCCTTTTCTGCATCTATTGAGATAATCATGTGGTTTTTGTCTTTAGTTCTGTTTATGTGATGGATTGTATCTATTGATTTGTGTATGTTGAACCAGCTTGCATCCCAGGGATGAAGCTGACTTGATCATGGTGGATACGTTTTTTGATGTGCTGCTGGATTCGGTTTGCCAGTATTTTATTGAGGATTTTTGTATCGATGTTCATCAGTGATACTGGCCTAAATTTTTCTTTTTTTGTTGTGTCTCTGCCTGACTTTGGTATCAGGATGATGCTGGCTTCATAAAATGAGTCAGGGAAGAGTCCCTCCTTTTCAATTGTTTGGAATAGTTTCAGAAGGAATGGTACTGGCTCCTCTTTGTACCTCTGGTAGAATTTGGCTGTGAATCCTTCTGGTCCTAGACTTTTTTTTTTGGTTGGTAGGCTATTAATTACCGCCTCAATTTTAGAACTTGTTATTGGTCTATTCAGGGATTCAACTTCTTCCTGGTTTAGTCTTGGGAAGGTGTATGTGTCCAGGAATTTATCCATATCTTCTAGATTTTCTAGTTTATTTGCATAGAGGTGTTTATAGTATTCTCTGATGGTTTGTATGTCTGTGAGCTCAGTGGTGATATTCCCTTTATCATTTTTATTGTGTCTGTTTGATTCTTCTCTCTTTTCTTGTTTATTGGTTTCATTATGGTCTATCTATTTTGTTAATTTTTTCAAAAAACTAGCTCCTGGATTCACTGATTTTTTGGAGGATTTTTTTTTTGTGTCTCTATCTCCTTCAATTCTGCTCTGATCTTAGTTGTTTCTTGTCTTCTGCTACCTTTTGGATTAGTTTGCTCTTGCCTCTCTAGCTCTTTTAATTGTGATGTTAGGGTGTCGATTTGAGATCTTTCTAGCTTTCTGATGTGGGCATTTAGTGCTATGAATTTCCCTGTTAACACCACTTTAGCTGTGTCTCAGAGATTCTGATATGATGTCTCTTCGTTCTCACTGGTTTCAAAGAACTTCTTGATTTCTGCCTTAATTTCATTATTTACCCAGCAGTCATTCAGGAGCAGGTTGTTTAGTTTCCATGTAGTTGTGCAGTTTTGAGTGGGTTTCTTAATCCTGAGTTCTAATTTGATTGCACTGTGGTCTGAGAGACTGTTATGATTTTAGTTCTTTTGCATTTGCTGAGGAGTGTTTTACTTCTGATTATGTGGTCCATTTTAGAATAAGTGCCACGTGGCACTGAGAAGAATGTATATTCTGTTGATTTGGGGTGGAGAGTTCTGTAGATGTCTATTAGGTCCACTTGATCCAGAGCTGAATTCAGGTCCTGAATATCCTTGCTAATTTTCTATCTTGATCTGTCTAATATTGAAAGTGTGTTAAAATCTCCTACTATTATTGTGTAGGAGTCTAAGTCTCTTTATAGGTTTCTGATAACTTGTTTTATGAATCTGGCTGCTCCTGTATTGGGTGCATATATACTTAGAATAGTTAGCTCTTCTTGTTGAATTGTTCCCTTTACCACTACGTAATGCCCTTCTTCGTCTTTTTTGATCATTGTTGGTTTAAAGTCTGTTTTGTCAGATACTAGGATTGCAACCCCTGCTTTTTTTTTTCTTTCTTTCCATGTGCTTGGTAAATTTTCCTGCATCACTTTATTTTGAGCCTATGTGTGTCTTTGCACATGAGATGGGTCTCCTGAATACAGCACACTGATGGTTCTTGACTCTTTATCCAATTTGTCAGTCTGTGTCTTTTAATTGGGGCATTTAGCCCATTTACATTTAAGTTTAGTATTGTTATGTGTGAACCTGATCCTGTCATCCTGATGCTATCTGGTTATTTTGCACACTAGTTGATTCAGTTTCTTCATAGTGTCATTGGTCTTTATATTTTGCCCTCTCTCACCATTCTTATGCAACATAGTACTGGAAGTTCTGGCCAGGGCAATCAGGCAAGAGAAAGAAATAAAGGGTATTCAAATAGGAAGAGAGGAAGTAAAATTGTCTCTGTTTGCAGAGGACACGATTTTATATTTAGAAAGCCCCATCATCTCGGCCCCAAAACATCTTAAACTGATAAGCAACTTCAGCAAAGTCTCAGCATACAAAATAAATGTGCAAAAAATCACAAGCATTCCTTTACAACAACAACAGACAAGCAGGGGGCCAAATCATGAATGTACTCCCATTCACAATTGCTACAAAGAGAATCAAATACCTAGGAATACAGCTAACAAGGGATGTGAAGGATCTCTTCAAGGAGAACTACAAACCACTGCTCAAGGAAATAGGAGAGGACATAAACAAATGGAAAAACATTCCATGTTCATGGATAGGAAGAGTCAATATCGTGAAAATGGCCATACTGCCCAAAGTAATTTATAGATCCAATGCTAGTCTCATCAAACTACCATTGACATTTTCACAGAATTAGAAAAAACTACTTTAAATTTCATATGGAATCAAAGAAGACCCTGTAGAGCCAAGACAATCCTAAACAAAAAGAATAACGCTGGAGGCATCAGACTACCTGACTTCAAACTATCTTACAAGGCTACAGTAATCAAAATGGCATGGTACTGGTACCAAAACAGACATACAGACCAATAGAACAGAACAGAGACCTCAGAAACAATGCCACACATCTACAACCATCTGATCTGCTGACAAAAACAAGCAATGGGGAAAGGACCTCCTATTCAATAAATGGTGCTGGAAAAACTGGTTAGCCATATGCAGAAAACTGAAACAGGACCCCTTCCTTACACCTTATACAAAAATTAATTCAATAATGATTAAAAACTTAAATGTAAAACCCCAATCCATAAAAAAACCCTAGAAAACCTAGGCAATAACATTCAGGACATAGGCATGGGAAAAAACTTCATTACAGAAATGTCAAAAGCAATTGTAACAAAAGCCAAAATTGACAAATGAGATCTTATTAAACTAAAGAGCTTCTGCACAGCAAAAGAAGCTATCATCAGGGTGAACAGTCAACCTACAGAATGAGAGAAAAGTTTTGCAATCTACCCATCTGACAAAGGTCTAATATCCAGATTTTACAAGGAACTTAAGCAAATTTACAAGAAAAAAACAACCCCATAAAAAAGTGGCAAAGGGTATGAACAAACACTTCTCAAAAGAAGACATTTGCATAGCCAACAAATATGTGAAAAAAGCTCAACATCACTGATCACTGAAGAAATGCAAATCAAAACCACAGTGAGATACCACCTCACGCCAGTGAGAATGGTGATTATTAAAAAGTCAAGAAACAATAAATGCTGGTGAGGCTATGGAGAAACAGGAACGCTTTTACACTGTTGGTGGGAATGTACATTAGTTCAACCATTGTGGAAGACAGTATGGCGATTCCTCAAGGATCTAGAACCAGAAATACCATTTGACCCAGCAATCCCATTACTGGGTATATACCCGAAGTAATATATATCATTCTACTATAAAGACACATGCACATGTATGTTTATTGTGGCACTATTTACAACAGCAAAGTCATGGAACCAACCCAAATGCCTATTAATGATAGACTGGATAAAGAAAATGTGGTATATATACACCATGGAATACTACACAGCCATAAAGAGGAGTGAGATCATGTCCTTTGCAGGGACATGGATGGAGCTGGAAGCCATCATCCTCAGCAATCTAACACAGGAACAGAAAACCAAACGCCACATGTTCCCACCCATAAGTGGGAGTTGAACAGTGAGAACACATGGACACAAAGTGGGGAACAACACACACCAGGGCCTGTTGCGAGGGGTTGGGCGCAAAGGGAGGGAACTTAGAGATGGGTCAATAGGTGCAGCAAAGCACCATGGCACAGGTATATCTATGTAATAAACCTGTACATTCTATACATGTGTCCCAGAACTTAAAGTAAAATTTAAGAAAAATAGAATTCTAATTTTTGATCTACTACATATATATATACATATATGTTTTGTGTATATATGTGTATGTACATATATTTTGTTATTGGGTTACATGAAGATGTTGATACAATAATTTAAATCAGGAGACTACTTCATTAGAACCACTTCACTATCATTAGAAACACTTCAATCCTTCAGCTAAGGCTTGGACAAGAAAATACTGTAAGGGACTACAGAATAATCTTTTAAAAATTAAAAATCTTTTTGAGATTCATACATTATGTTGATTCATGGAAATTATTCATATTCCCCCTTTACCATGGGCTAAAGTAACACTGATATCTTAGGAATAGGAAGAGAATAACCCATCTACTACCTCACCATGCATGGGTATTTTCCTTGTGCTAAACATGCTAAATTCTTTTGATCCCACTGGGTCTTTGTTTCTATAGAAATAAATTTATTTCTTCTCCTCTTAACCTATTGTTCTTTCCTCTATACATTGTTGTTATATGAAGAACTTGCCTTACTTATTTTCTTATTAGTTTTTAAAATTTAAAACATGTTCTTACACTACTACATATGTCAGATTGGAAAAGTCAGCATTGATGGAGTATTTCTGCTAAAGATAATCTTAACTGACTTTTGAAAATGAAAACTATCCCACGCTTCCCAGCCTGAGTACAGTGATTCACGCCTGTAATTCCAACATTTTGGGAGGCCAAGGTGAGAGGATCACTTGAGCCCAGAGTTTGAGGCTGCAGTGAGCTTATGATTGCACCACTGCACTCTATCCTGGGTGACAGAGCAAAAACCTGTCTCTAAAAAAAGAAATTAAAACATAATAGATAGACAGATAGATAGAATGAAAACCATCCTGGTTGCTTATTTATATACATGAAAGGATTTTATTATATTATGTTAAGTATATTTAATTTTTCTGGGTTACTCATGATCAGAAAATTTAAATGACATGAAATTTTAGCTAAGTGACTACATGCAAACCACCTTTCATCTGCTTTCTTTATTAAAACATACAGATCCCTGTTGACAAATGATAGTTTTCCTAAAAGACAAGTATTAAAATAAAAATATTTTCCCATATTCAGACAATGTCAAACTGTCCATAGGCATCTAGAGAATTTCTTCACTTCAAGCAAATCTTAGTGCTGAAAACAGTGAACGTGGGGGCAGGGTTCAGAGTAGTTTCAGGCCCTGGTCTGGCACCTCCTTGACCTACAGCCCTGGGTAATGAGGCTGGCAGCAGTCTCAATAGCTGAGCTATCCTTCACCCTACAACTGGAGGTGAGTCAACAATGCCTAAGGCAGGGAAGCTGACTAACGTTTAAGAAACATTTTCAGTCGTAGGTTTGAAATACAATTTTTGGTTAACTCCTGATTAGTCACAATATTAAGTTAATCTGTTTTTATTTTCCAACACTTGAAAATGTGGTGTTATAAAAAGGTTATGTAAATTGGGATAACCCCATGTAAAAATGAGTGGGTTCACCAACACTTTACGCTAACACAATTTTTAAAAAAGATTAGCTACTGCGTGAAGTGAAATTAACTAACATAGTATTTCTTCTGGGTTTAATACTGGGTATACTTAGGTGTCTCTACTACTTGTTCTCAACACCTGAGCAATCTCCTTAAGAATCAAGCCCTAACAAGGAAGAAGAGCTATAGCTAAAAGGTAAATTAGGGCTGTATTATCCAACTATAATACAGTGAAAACCAGAAATATGGGGGTAAGTGGTGTAAAAGAATTAAAGAACCTTAACAGTTATTGTAACTGGAGCCTCTTTTATCATCCTTTAAGAAAGGTGCTAATTCCTAGAGTTTTCTTCTTTATCATTTTTAGAAAACTGCTTTATTGAGGCATGACTGACATACAAAAAGTTGTACATATTGCTTTTTTATCCTTTAATACATTTTAGTTCACATATAAACTTCTGAGACAAAAAATACTGCTTAAATACAACCTACATCCATATCCTTTAGACTATCTATAATTATTTTTTTCTCTTCTTTTTGTCATTTATTCTTCCTCTGTCTCTTTTTAAACCACCCCCTTTAGTTCCTAGCTTCCTTTACTTTCAAAAGCAGGTGGTGTGATTACTGGTATTTGACATTTTTGATTAAATAATAGCATTATCTAAACCATCTTCTATTCTTCAGGGAACTCCTTTCGTGAAACTCCAAAAATGTCTTCTAAAATCTTCCTAATACTATCTTATTCTGTGAGCAACTTAGACTGTCATATCATTATTTGATACTGTAGAAGAGAAGGAAATTTCAGATGATTTCAATAACCATTTCTGTTATTGTACTATTTCTAACTTCTCATTTTAGTTCACAGATAATTTCCATTTAAATATCTTCTATATATACATTAGTTATAGAAATAAATGCTGATATTTTGATACTTCTTAACTTCTTTTTTCTCTTAAAAACTGTTTTTTTGCAATTTTAGTCTTAATATCTATGTAATATTGGGTTTAAACGACTTCTTTTTATGTGTACTGACTAGAAGAGCTCCTGCTTTCATTAATGGTTCCATCTAATGCTGTGAAGGTGATTGTTGTAAAAGACACAGTAAAAATGAATCCAGATTTTGGTTAACCAGGCAAGGTCATTTCAAGGGACAGCTTAAATGTATTCCATGCACTTTTGGGCTCCTCTTCTCCTTATACAAATCCCCCCTGGGGGCCTTTAGCAAATGAGTCTCATGCCAGATCTGGCTAGATGGGTTCTTGTGCCTCTCTTAGATTCTGGGTGTCTGTAACACAGGTAAACAATTATATTATTCCCCAGCAGGGGGATAGGTGAGTGTCTCAGAATTACAGTCTTCATGTTACTCCCTCTTGCTCACAACCAGTCATTTGCTATTTCTTTGGAGGTGCTTGTACTAGCTCTGACTTTCCTGATCTGAGTTCCATGAGTAGCAGCAACGATGACAGAGGTGAGGACAGAACACATTTTACCACAACTTCACGTGCCTGATAAGATCAGAATAAACTGGTAAGGCAGAGTTTAGAGTGACCTGCTGGATATCTGTGAAGGTGAAAATAAAAAGAGTTCAAAATGTGTTTGTTTACAAAACCACGAGTCTAACATAACATGGGCATGGAGTAGTGGGGAATAATGTGACAAGAATGCTGTCCATGAGTCTAGATTTTGAGTTGTTAGGACGGATGATACTGGACTTCAATGAGAAGAGGATACTGGGGGACACAGGCAAGTGAGCAGACTCTTAAAACAACTATAAATTTCAATTTATAGGGTTATGTAGTGAATATGTCCCCCCAAATCCACATGTTGAAATCTTAGCCCACAATGTGATGATATTAGTAAGTGGTGCCTTTTGGTGGTGATTAGGTTATGAGGGTGGAGCCCTCATGAATAGGATTTGTGCCCTTACAAAAGAGATTCTAGAGAGCTTTCTCACTCCTTTCCACCACGTGAGAACACAGTGAGAAGACAGCATCCATGAATCAGCAAGAAGGGCCTCACCAGTCACCAAATCTTCTAGCACCTTGATCTTGGATGCCTCAGCCTCCAGAATTGTGAGAAATAAATGTTTGCTGTTTAAGCTACCCAATGATGTTTTTGTTGTTAACAGCCCATGGACTAAGACTATATATATATGTGTGTATGCATATGTACATATGTATACATATGTGTATACATAATATTAATTATGTATACACATTCAATATGGCATCTATAGCACAGAATGTTAATACCTTCATCATCATTTTATCTGAAGAAAACCAGCCAACATTCACTGTGATTTTTAAATGTTTGCACTTTTTGATGATAGACTTAGTAGGAAATAATTAGACATGTGGGAAGTTTCCAATATGCCTTCTGTACCTACCACTGAGGAACTCTGAGCTGAGATTATAATGAGTAGAGCTGTATTAGAAAACATTCTCCATTCTGCTGCACTTCCTCCGGGCTGAGTGAACACACCGTTTCTTACTGAGTATGTTTTATTTAGCATTTCAGCCAGCTTTCCAATTTAGCTAACTTTCAGGTTCTCTTGTTAACTTATTTACTTGTGTGCCCAAGTAGAATTGGAACACCTCTTTTGCATAATCACAATCAGTAGAATTGGATCACCTCTTTTGCATAATCACAATCTGTTGACCCCTTCTCTTTTGAAGATCTGATGCACAAATTCAGGGCAATGCTGGTTCCCAGCTGGAAATGTGGACCTCAGTGGTGGTATTTCTTCCTATGGGGTTATGTCTGTGAAGTTTTATTGCTGAGTCAGGGCTTTGAGATGGGTTTTATTTAAGTCTAGATGTTTTATTGCTGAATCATTTTAGGCATTCACAGTCAAGTTCTTAGGTTTGCTAGTTATTTGGAAATATTTTACATCCTTATAATGTGAAAGAATTTGCAGATTCCCACTGCAGATCAGCGGTATTAAACACTAAGGAACATTTATTACCTCTGCCTATCCAAATTCTGTTCATTCCTTCAGACCCAGATCAAGACCCAGCTTCACCAGCAAGTTTTTCTGATTATCAAAGACTACACTAAAATTTCTCTCCTTCTGAACTTCTTTAGCACCTAAAGCCCATACTACATAATTCGACCTCTGGTGGTTTTGTTGTTTATTGCTGTTTTAGCAGTTACCACAGAAGAGGCTCTGGCTGTGTGTTTTATCCCCTTTTGCCATTCCCAAATCTCTAACCCCACTACATCTCTACTATATAAATACTTATTGGTTAATTCTAAAAATTCTAATTATTTCTTTAAAGTTACTGAAATAATTGCCTTGAAATTATTTAAACTTTTCCTGGGAATTTCTTAACCTTACATTCTACAAGGAATGTAGCTAGCACTACTTCTTGATCTGTACAACTACTTAGAAGGCAAAGAAAAGACGCTAAAAAGGCCGGGCGCAGTGGCTCATGCCTGTAATCCTAGGACTTTGGGAGGCAAAGGTGGGTGGATTACCTGAGGTCAGGAGTTCAAGACCAGCCTGGCCAACATGGTGAAACCCCGTCTCTACTACAAATACAAAAAAATTAGCCGGCTACAGTGGTGCATGCTTGTAATCCCAGTTACTCGGGAGGCTGAGGCAAGATAATCGCTTGAACCCGGGAGGCGGAGGTTACGGTGAGCCGAGATTGTGCGACTGCACTCTAGCCTGGGCTACCCAGCAAGACTTCGTCTAAAAAAAAAAAAAAAAAAAAGACACTAAAAAATAGATTGCTGTAAGCTAGGACACATGTCACACAAATCAAATCTGAGATTTTTTTATTTTGCAGCAAGGCAATAAACATTTTGAAATGGAGTTTAAACATGATATAAATCTTATTTCTGGGACCTCTTATTTACTATTTTAACAATTATTAGAAATAGGGTTTTACATAAGAAAAGCCAATTAACCAAAGAATACTTATTAATAATTACAATAGCTGTGACTTTTGTTGCCCCTATTTATTTTGTTACTTGTTTACACATGGAAAATACCAGGTGAGGGAGTGCTGAGCTGACCTGAAATACTGTAGTAAGAATCAAGCCCTGCAGAAAATTTTCACTGGAGCATTATTACGAACAAAATGTGGTTCGCAGAAATATCTTAAATATCTGAGAAAAGTAAACAAGAAATTTTCCTTCAAAATATTAATCACATATGAGCTTTTACTCCATGGTAAGGATGTTATACATTTAAATAACCTCTCTCGTTGAAAACAACACAAACGAAAAAACAAAAACCACTACATAGTGAGCAGACGTTCTACTTACTTTGTCTAATGTGGTCCACACGATCACTCTAAAAGGTGAATATCATGGCCCCGTTTTTCTTTTTCTTTTTTTTTTTTTTTTTGAGATGGAGTCTTGCTCTGTCGCCCAGGCTGGAGTGCAGTGGTGTGATCTCGGATCACTGCAAGCTCCGCCTCCTGGGTTCACGCCATTCTCCTGCCTCAGCCTCCCGAGTAGCTGGGACTACAGGCACCCACCGCCATGCCCGGCTAATTTTTTGTATTTTTAGTAGAGACGGGGTTTCACCATGTTAGCCAGGATGGTCTTGATCTCCTGACCTCGTGATCCACCCGCCTCAGCCTCCCAAAGTGCTGGGATTACAGGCGTGAGCCACCACACCCAGCCGGCCCTGTTTTTGAGGAGAGGAAGAAAGTCAGGATCCAGAGAGTGCCCAAGGTAGCACAGCTACTAAAGAGGCAGTCAGAGTTAGACGCCATCTCAAAGCCCTGACAAGGTTCAGCATTGGCAGTGTCGCCACATTTCTGATTTGGACTGTATGACCTGTATGGCTGTATATAGCAGCTCTCTTCACTTATATTGCAAAAGTGAAAACTGGGAACTTAATTTTTTGTAACCACGCCTAGAGGCAGTTCCTGACAGGGGGCCAATCCTAAGCCTGGTCCTCCTAAGCAATATAAATACCCAGAGAGAAGGAAAAGGGAGGTGTTGGAAGCACAGATTCAGGGTATCTCAAAGTGGGATACAATTAACTTTCTCTTGGTCAGAGAAAGAGCTCCCAGTAAATAGAAGACCCTGAGCTCCCAAGGCGGCAGCTTGTATCAGCACTGAGACATCTGGACAGACACAGAGTGGTTGGGGAGTTGGATGTCCGGCAGTCTACATTGTCGGGATCTCTCTCCTAAAGAAATATTCAAATAAGATTTTCATGAATTCTAATGCACGTGGGATTACACAATGGAAATCAGTACAAAAATAGGATTTGCTTTACAGAAATTTACCATGCAGCCAAGTGCTATATAACCTATATAGTCCATGAGGCAAGGGAGAGCTGAAATCATAGCACTATGTTCCCTGTCTGTGCAAGTTCACTTGCTTTAAGCATTGTATTTACAGCCATTTTGCTTCTTTGCCTCTGTGTTGGTGCATGACCAATAGACCGAGACTATTTCAAACAAAAGGTCTCTGAGGGCAAGGCTATATTGACTTGACTTGATGTGTGGAACAGCAGACAGAGCCCAACAGGCATTGTAGGAATTTATAATGTTATTTTGGGCTGGTAATTATGATTAGGCTATAGCTTAAATCTGAAGCAATTCCGCAGTAAAGTTGAGACCAAAACATGGAGTCATTGCCTCCCAGCAGTCACAATCCAATATGTGGTGCATGAGCATGATGCTGCAATTTTAGGGAAGGTGACTGCCCTTTAAGATGGTCCATTTAAACTGGAAAGCCTTCTAGACAAATTCGTGAGAAGGAGCTGACTCACCTATGTGCCTGCAAATACTTTAAAACTATACTTTAAATGATGCTTTGCTTTGAACAGATCACTGGCCCAATTCTGCCCTTTCTCTGAGTCTGTAACTCCCATTGAAATCAATGAGAACTGAATATTCAAAAGGGACCAGAGAACAAAGTTGCAGGTTGAATTAATGGGATAAAGGAGTGTAGATCTCTTAAAGCCTATGCAATTAAATTGTGGCCTTATACAATTCTCTAGGGTCACCAGCAATTTGCTGGCCTAGGAAAGCCAGCTGACTTCACTTTCAGAGGTGTCACAATTTATAGCATGCATATTCTTAGACATTAACACATGATCCTTCTTAGCTCAAAATCTACCTCCTCACTCTAATCTCTTTAGAACCTGATACTTTGGAGTCTGGGATTTCATTCACATGTCCTTATCACCAGCTAAGATAATCAATCAAAAGGCAAGACATTCATTTAAAAGTGCACAGCTAAGCACATATGGATATATTATTTTTCTATACATATATTAGTTTATGCATCTTATCTATATATATACCAATACATATATTTATATATACCTATGTATGTTAATTATCTGATGTCTTTCCCAACTAGAATCAAAGCTCCAACTGACAAGAACTTTGTCTTATTTAATCATTATATCCTTAGCACTTGGCTTCATTGTAACTGTCAAAATTTTTTTTTTTTTTTTTGAGATGGAGTCTCGCTCTGTTGCCCAGGCTGGAGTGCAGTGGCGTGATCTCCGCTCACTGCAAGCTCCGCCCCCCAGTTTCATGCCATTCTCCTGCCTCAGCCTCCCGAGTAGCTGGGACTACAGGCGCCCACCACCACGCCTGGCTAATTTTTTTGTATTTTTAGTAGAGACGGGCTTTCACAGTGTTCACCAGGATGATCTCCATCTCCTGACTTCGTGATCCACCTGCCTCGGCCTCCCAAAGCGCTGGGATTACAGGTGTGAGCCACCGTGCCCAGCCATGACTGTCAAATATTTTTGATCATCAAGACATTTACAAACATATTTGACTAGATAGTCGTAATGCCACAAGAATAATATTTCAGTAATTCTCTTAAATTTTTTTTGTCTGAAGAGAAAAACAGTATCACTTACTAACTATATACTGTATTCTAGTTTTTTTTCCAAATACTTTTCTTTCTCAATAAATTTTTACAACAGTTGGGTGCGATGTCATATTTTTATATTTTTGTTACAAATAGTTTAGAAATGGAGGCTTAGAGAAATTAAACAACTTTGCCAAGGACACAGAACTAGGAAGGGGCACAGTAGAAGTGTGAATCCTCTTCTGACTGCAAAGGCCATACTCTTGTCCCTTATCTCATTTCTTAACATTTGAACAATCGGGAAAAGAAACATACTTATAAAATGGAAAGGTCTCCACCAGTCAACTGTAAGAAACAGTGATGACTACGACGTAGCCTTCAGCATGGGGAAGTACCAAGTAGGTGTCCAGATAAGCTGAGAGGCAATGAAGTGACAGGAAGGAAAGGTCTGGGACTGCCTCACCAGCAGAAATACACCAGGCACCTGGAAGTCCTTGCTGGTCACTTGCTCACTGCTCAGGGCAGGACCACTCAAGCTGGGTACGTATGTGGCATAAACCAATCTCCATCTGCCTTGACTCATTTGGTGGCCTATTCCATACCCCCAAATCCCTGCTCTTTGGTCAACATGACCTCAGAGTCCCATCATTTCCACAGGTGTAACAGACCACACCAGATTTCTTCCTTTCTATCCTATCCTTCCGCAGTGACTTCTGTCTTCCCCGATATACCACCTGTATTAGGTCTTTTCACACCACTATGAAGAAATACCTGAGATTTCTTCATAAATTGGTAAATTACAAAGAAAAGAGGTTTAATTGACTCACAGTTCTACATGGCTGGGGAGGCTTCAAGGAACTTACAATCATTGTGGAAGGGGAAGCAAACACGTTCTTCTTCACATGGTGGCAGGAGAGAGAAGTGCCGAGTGAAGCAGGGAAAAGCCCTTATAAAACCGTCAGATCTCCTGAGAACTCACTTACTATCATGAGAACAGCATGGGGGAACTGCTCCATGATCTAATCACCTCCCGTGAGGTCCCTCCCCCAAAACGTGGGGATTAGAATTTGTGTTACAATTCGAGATGAGATTTGGGTGGGGACACAGGGCTAGGTCATATCACCACCCCTCCCAATATCTTCATGAAGTGTTACAAATGCTAACCACATTCCCAATTTGTACCTATTTCCAAAACCTACATCACGGTAGGTTGAGATGCCCCCAGTCACAGTTTGGGGGCATCCATGAGCAGTCTGGATAGCCCCAAAGGCTGTGGGCCATGCATTGTGACTCCATTCATGCTTTCTGCACAGGCTGACATTGTCCTACACTCTGGAGGCTGCTTCTGTTGTCCGGAACTAGAACATGTGAGCAGTGCTGGGAGGCACAGCATTGTGTAACTGGAAGCTGAAAGCCATCTATGAGTTAGAGGCAGTTGTAGTAATAAAACCTACCATGTGCTGTTTCCTCTGTGCCAGGTATTGCACAGATGATTAAATGAAATAATCTAAATAAAAGCTCACCATCCCTAAGAAGTAGAAGCTGCTATCCCCGTTTTATAGTTGAGGAAACTGTGGCTTTACAGTAGTTAAGCACTTTGGCTAAGGGTCGGCAACTGATATGTGACAAAACTGGGCTTTGAATCAGGTCTTCTGGCCCTAGAGCTAGTCCTGTGCCATAGAGCTACCCTGCAGGGGTCTGGGTGATTTTTGGAGCCACCTTTAGGGGCTGGTGTGGATGGGGATGATCAAAGAACTCAGGACTGTTGGTGGAGGACATCTGCATAATTAGGCTTAAGATACTGGGGGCAGCTGGGGATATGAATGTTCTGGATGTGAAAAAGAATGAAAATTTGTAATCAGTTAAAATATTACTTTAGACACATACCGCAATTTAGTTCATAAAGTACTTTTGCAGCCTGTTATCCATCCCACTAATAGTTTTTTCTCTCCAGTGCCTGCATTCTATGCTACCAGCAGCAGCTGCCCCAGCTTCTTTACCACATCAAAGTTTTCATACACATTATCTCACAATTTGTCTGCTGAGGTAGGTGTAGGGGACACTGGGGGGAACTGGGAACTCTGGGCAGTCTAGTGACTTTGCCATGGCCACACGGTTAGTAAATGATGGCAGCCAGGTCTGGTCCAAAGCCCCATGCTCCTTCCCTGCCTTGTGTGGAGGAAGCCCCTTGTTACTTCACCATTGCTACCATATGAAGAGTGATGACATTCTTCCAAGATTTCAGGAGAATTAATTGTGGTTGACATTTTGTGACATCCTTAAATATTCTTTGCATTATTATGATACAGCACAGAGCTTTGTGATAATTCATGGAATTTTTTTTTTTACCATTCATCTAAGCTGTCAATTTTCTACTTTTACATATCATGTTGTCTTGAGCATTTCTGTTTTGAGTATTTGACCAAATTTCTAATTATTTCCTTAAGGTAGATTCCTAAAAATGAAATTACTGAACCTGAATATGAACTCCTTTGAAGCTCTTCATACATAGCTCCAGTTGCTTTTACTGAAAGACCTATCACACTGTTCTTCTACCAGCAGTATTTTTAAAATATGCCTATTTCATCACATGCACACACATACACACACAAAGATATATATATGTATTTCACTAATTTGACAGGTGAAGATTATTGTTTTAATATCTACTTTATTGACTACTGGTTAGACTACAGTCATTTTTATTAGTCATTAGTTTGTTTATCAAGTGCTCCTTTGTATATTTTGTCCCTTCATTGTATGGATATGTTAGTTTCCTTAATCGATTTCTGTGAGCTTTTCCTATAATCAACAATCAATGGTTTATCATTTGTTTGTACTATTTTCCTGGATTTCCCCCTTGCTTTGGCGGCCTTGTTGTATCTTCATTACTGATGATGACTTCTAGAACTAGGCTGCCCTGTCTCCTGTAGTTCTTCCCCCCAAATGCTTCCCGATGTCCCAATGTGTGGGAAGCTGTTTAAGTCACAAGCCTGAGATTCAATCATTGAATAGTCTTGTGTTAGGGCATGGTGTAGTGGTGAGAAACATAGTACATAAAGGAAGCACACCATACGGGGCTCTATTAAGGTATGCAGACGCAGGAAATGAATCATAAATCAGGACTTTCCAGGCTTCAAACTTTCCAAATGAGCATAGAATGAGTTACTGAAATAATAGGCAGCTCAAACAAGGAGGAATGGGGAGAAACACGGGATGGTGCATGGGAAAAGCAAGGCAGCAGCGGCTTGAGGGGAGAAAGTGGAGTT
This sequence comes from Pongo abelii, assembly GCF_028885655.2. Classification (NCBI taxonomy): domain Eukaryota; kingdom Metazoa; phylum Chordata; class Mammalia; order Primates; family Hominidae; genus Pongo; species Pongo abelii. The sequence continues at coordinate 122,950,506 of NC_071993.2, read as the reverse complement.
CATTTATTGGCGTCTCCCTTGTGCTCTTCCTGGTGCCCAGCCCATGGCAGCTGCCTGCTAAGGGCTTGGTGGAGGATGAACAGATGGATGACCACACTCTTCTCTCCTGACTGCCACGCCCACTGGCTCTGTGACTTTAGACAAGTCAACTGCCTCAGCTGACGAAATCGGGCCTCAATTTCATGACCTATAAAATGGGTTTTAGCCAGGTGCGGTGGCTCACGCCTTTAATCCCAGCACATTGGGAAGCCAAGGTGGGTGGATCACCTGAGGAGTTCGGGACCAGCCTGGCCAACATGGTGAAATCCTGTGTCTACTAAAAATACAAAAAATTAGCTGGGCATGGTGGCGGGTGCCTGTAATCCCAGCTGCTCGGGAGGCTGAGGCAGGAGAATCGCTTGAACACAGGAGGTGGAGGTTGCAGTGAGCCAAGATTGCACCATTGCCCTCCAGCCTGGGCAACAAGAGTGAAACTCCATCTTGAAAATAAATAAATAAATAAATAAATAAATAAATAAATAAATACATAAAATAGGTTTTAGGCCGGGCGTGGCGGCTCATGTGTGTAATCCTAGCACTTTGGGAGGCTGAGGCAGTCGGATTGCCTGAGCTCAGGAGTTTGAGAGCAGCCTGGGCAACATGGCAGAACTCTGTATCTACTATAAATACAAAAAATTAGCTGAGCATGGTGGTGCGTGCCTGTAGTGCCAGCAAAGGCTGAGACATGAGAATCATTAGAGCCTGGGAGGCGGAGGTTGCAGGGAGCTGAGATCGCACCATTGCACTCCAGCCTGGGTGACAAAGTGAGACCCTGTCTCCAAAATAAATAAATAAATAAATAATGAAAAATAAAATGAGTTTTACACGGGGTTGTTGCCAAGATCCACTGAGATAACGAATATGAAAACAACTTGTAAACTAGAAAGCAAAAAGAAATGTCAGTCATGCATTTTAGTAGAAGTTTTGCTGTAGTTATTTACTATCTTACAGGAAAAAAATATTGGCAGGTGGGATGAGAAGTTAGGATTTTTCTCATAGGGTTACTCTCATTTCTTTGTGTGCCCCCCTCCCTGCTACAGTGTACATCCAAATGCCTCCAAAAGGCAGGCACTGTAGTCATTTAACTTGATTTCTATAGTGACCAGCACAGACCAGTGAGCGAAATGTTTTCATGAAAAGTCTGCAGGAAAATTCTGTTCTACACACATATATATCCTGTATAGTCCATTAAAGGTTAGCATAAAATATTCATGAATGGCCTTTCCTTGCTTGTGTTGGGTGTGGCAGCTGCTAGGAAGAGCTTCACTGATCGGCTGCTGAGCACAGACAACGGGCAGGAACTGCCTGGTGAGCACATAAGGAGGGTGGGGGGTGGCTCAGTTACTGGAACAGCATGTATAGTGGTCAGGGGGTGTGACAGGGTAACAGGGCATGGCCTGGGTCCCAGAAGGCTTCTCCGAGATGGGGAGACAGGTGTTGACAAAAACTACCTATCAAAAATTCATCCACTCAGAATAGTCAAATTGAGTGCCCTTGACACAGCATTTAAGAAGTAAAAGAGGTCTATGTAAAGGGTATCAAGACCAAGAGTGCAGCTGAGAATGTGGTAACAGCAGCCTCTTTCCTCTGACCCTGTGGCTTTCACTCCTGTGGGTTTAGTCATTCATCCTCCATATGGAGGTGACTTGGGGAGGATGTAATGTCAGTGGCCCTTCTCAGGTTGGTTTCAGTTGCTTTCTTACCACCTAGTGGTGCTAAGGGATCAGGTGAATAAAAGGTGGAACTCTTCCCGAGTGCCAAGCCCCGTCCAGAGGTGAGAGTTCTCATAGTCTTCTCCTCCTCCACTCCTCCCCAAATCAGGCTGCAACATCCCCAGTAACAGCCAACTTTCAATTTATTTAGTTACTCCTAATGCCCATTGAGTAAAATGAGGACTCAGTTATTTGTGGGTATCCCATTTACTTTATTTAGGGAAGATAAGATTTAATAATGCCAAAAACATCCTTCTGGCTAGGAATCACTGATCGCTACAAAGTTATCTCTGATTAACTGTATGTTGTAAAAGGAAACATACATTTAATCTGAATTTAAACATATTCAGTATATGTCCTCCCCTTTCTCAAGGCATGATAATTCTCCTTGGGGGTTCTAGAAAATCCCTCTCTAACACTGGCTGGCATTTGTCCTCCCACCTCACTTCGTCTTTTTATTTTTTTTTTAACATTATCAAAGTGGAAAACAAACAAACAAACATGAAGCTAACCTGAAGTCATGTCCTGTCTTCAGTATGTCTGGCACCTGGCAAGCAGATCTGGTTTGGGGAGGGTGAGATGCAGTAGAAGCAATGGAAGACGAAGCTGGAAGGTCAGGATGGGATCTGATTTGGAAGAGCCCTGTATCTATCCTGAGGAGTTTGGCCTTTATCTTATAAGGGCTTTGTCTTAGCCTTGATGGCAGTTTAAAAATCAAATGAAGTACTGATTCCTGAGTGCAGTGTGAAGTGGAAAAGCTGCCACTATTTGCATTTAATCTATAAAGAAACTGACGCATACAGAGATTAAGGAATATGCGGAGGAGGATATCACAGCTGCTAAGTGGCAGATCTGAGTCTGACAAGTCTATGCCACTGTTGCTTCTGGTACCTTTAACTGACAGGGCATGAGGAGGAAGGGGAGGGGGATTGCGCCTAGGGGGAGAGAGAAAACAAGTTCACTACAGCCATGTACATTATTATTTCACACAAAGTCTTGAATGAATTCCTTGCATGTGGCAATTCTCTAAAGAATATATGTATATTTTCTGAATAAACAGTAGTGAAAACCCAGAGCTAAAGATGGGAAATAAAAATGACAGGGGTGTGCAGGCATGACGTGCACATGTGCCTACATACACTGCTCTGCCCACCAAGGGTCTACCGCACAGGGCATTATTACCAAGAGAATCAAAGGGAGGTAGTGAATCATACATTCCCTGTTATTAGGTTTAAGAAAAAAGTAATGAGTAGGAAGAGAGGCAGCAGCAACTTTAGAAGCAGAATGTAAGGTGCATTAGGGAACCAGTAGCAGGGGCAGAGTGAGATGAACCGAATATACCTCTGAGAATAACTAACGGTGTGTGCTGGGCAGCAGCTTAGGTGCCCTGAGAAATCTGTTCTTCTAGATTTTGCCATGTGCCTCTGTGGCAGGCAAAATAATGGCCCCTCAAGGATGCACATGTACTAAGTCTTGGAATTCTACATGGCAACAGGGACTTTACAGAAGTGATTACATGAAGGACTTTCAGATGCAGAGATTATCGTGGACAACCTGGGTGGGACCAATGTCATCATAAGCATTCTTCAAAGTAGAAGAGGGAGGCAGAAGAGGAGGTCAGAGGGGTGCAGGGTGAGAAATCCACCAACCAGATCCTGCTAGTTTTGAAGATGCAGAAAGGTAGGCATGAACTAAGGAATGCAGGCAGCCTCGAAAAGCTGGAAAAAGGCAAGGAAACAGATTCTTTCCCAGAGCCCCCAGAAAAAAAAATGAAGCTTTGCAGATCCATTTTAGACTTCCGACCTCCAGAACTGTAAGGTAATACATTTGTGTTCTATTTGAAGCTGCCTAGGTCGTGGTAATTTGCTAGGGCCTCCTACAAGCTCAGAATTGTACTCCGTGCAGAGAAGGAGTCATGGAATATTCAAAATCAAGCAAGCAGCCGAAGGGTTCTGGTCTTATGTGTTCACGGAATCTACATTTTCTGTTCTCTGCTGTTTCTTGTAGGAAGTAGATCTCAAAATGACCAAATCAGAAAAATGAGAAATGGAAATAATTCAGGAATTTTCATGGTAATGGATAGGAAAAATAGCTATTACTTTTAAAAAGTTGATTACTTATAAAACTCATAAATAAGACAGTGTATGCTTTCTTCTTTGCCTTATTCAGTATAGCTAGTGTGTACAGAGAAGTAGGCAGGCAGCTTGCTGGTTAGTTTGTCAAGGATTAAAATGAAGTAAGTCCTAACAAGGCCTTTAAGACCTTCATCAGATCCTCTACATGTCATGTCAGAGTAAAAGGTACTCATATTAAATGTAATATTTTATTATAAAATATTTTAAAATTTTTAAATAATTTTATTTTAAAATATTTGCTATAAGTATCTTATATAATGTATGATTGGTTATGATTATTCTGCAATGATCCTGCTTACTTGGGAATTCTAATGAAGTGAGCAATTAAACCTACAGACTGCAAGTGTATTGAAATGTGTATGAAAACTACATTTAACAATAATGTGGGCATTATATTACATGTTGTAGCTATTAAATTAAGGGATTTCTTAATTTTAATTTTGCAGCTTTCTTATTTTGGAGTAAAAATTTTGTTTTCATTCTCAAACATGTTCATAAGGCCCATGGCCTTTTGCTCATAGTGCTCGATGGATAAAGTAGTCCTGTGAGATGAAATAGCAAAACAGCACCTGCAACGAACTGAGCTCAACTGTATGAATGAGCACATACCGAAAGGGAAGAGTTAAGGTTACCATAGAAACTGTAATACAAAAATTCTGGAGCTAAATTATTACCAATCTAATCAGCTTGCTACCGCAGCTTCCTTTTTGATAATGATAAGCATTGTCATTAATGGGAGGCAGAATGGTACAAGGATCAAGAGAATGGACATTAAAGCAAGGCAATGATGAGCTCCAAGCTGGACTCTACCACTTAGAAGACGTGTAACTTTGGCCAGGTCACTTGGACTTTCTAGACCTCAAATTCCTCATCTAGGTAATGGGGATAATAACAGTACAGGTTGAGCATCCCTAATCTGAAAATTCAAAATCCAAAATGCTTCAAAATCTAAAACTCTTTGAGCACTGACTTGACACTCAAAGATCATATTTAAAGGAAATGCTCATTGAAGCATTTCGGATATTGAATTCCTTGATAAGGAATATTCAACCTGTACCAACCTCAGGGGATTATAAGGATTAAGTGAATTAATATTTACAAAGCGCTGGTACATAAGTGGTTTTATATATAGATTTCTGATTTTTTTTAAAAAAAGTATTTGTTCAAAATTTACAAAGTTCAACTATATGGCCTTCACTGTAAAGGTGAAATCTAGGATATAATCCTGTACTCTAGGTGCTGAAATTCTAGCGGGAGGCATGTACTGGAACCCAGGTATGAATAAAGTAATATGAAAACATTGAAGAAAGTAGTCAATTCTAATAATGAAAACTGTTTAACCCACTTATAGTTAAAATTGTTTAATGAAAATATCTCCAAATATTGAAAAATGAAATTAATCAGCAGATTTACTAAATGCCTATTTTGTCTGTAGGCCTGTATAATCTACTGTGATTGTTTTGAATAAAGGCATTTGTTAAGAGAGGAGGAAAACAAGACAGAGAGCCTGCTCTGTGCCAGGGCCTTTTAAGATTTTCTTCCTGAACTTTCTCAATCCTGAAACAAACTTTGAGGTATGTATAATCATTCCCATTTTATAAAATAGTTACCTGAGTCTAAAATATGTTAAGGCAGAGAGAAATCTGAATCCAGATCAAATTCTCACTCTCAAAGCCAATTTTACTTTCGCCAAGCCAGTAGTTTTCAAACTTTATTAGCAGAAACCTAGCTTTAAAACAAAATCATGCATTGTTAAATGTATTATTAGTGTAAATATAAGTTATGTTTATAATTTTTAAAACACAGTCATAACAGTAAATATTTACTTGTTGTAAAGTCAATCAGTGAGAATAACGTGAGTATAGTGATTAACATAGAAATTGGAAATCAAAGGTTATGGACGTTAGTCACAGTTATGCTAGTCTCAGAGCTTGATTTATTTTTTTGTTATTGTTTCATAGTATTAAGAAAACCCTGCATTACATAGTTGTAAATTTTAAAAGAGTTTTAACAGTTCACCCTATAAACCAGGCTGTTCTTCAACTAAGCTGATATAGAAGCTTGAATGACATGAGGAGGAATTAACTTCTCTTAAGTTCTATTTCATAAAAACAATTATTTATCAAGTCCCTCCTTTATGTTAGGCATGGGGCTGGATGCCAAGGATTCCACAGTGCTCATGACAGATGTGATTCCTGGCCTCCAGATAAGTGCTTTGAAAGGGGAATAACCAGGTCAAGAACATTTACTGGAGTAGACCATTTTCAAGAACATTTACTGGAGTTGACCATTTACACGGATGACTTTTTCCCATAAATATAAATGTATAGGGTCTAGTTAACCTCTTATGGAAAGATTTCTTTCAGTTGAATTTATATTCACAGGTCATAGATTCTGGGCATCAAGTATAGCCTGACTGGAATTGTTGGAAGACTAAAACCAGCCAGGCACAGTGGCTCACGCCTGTAGTCCCAGTACTTTGGGAGGCCAAGGTGGGTGGATCACTTGAGCTCAGGAGTTCGAGACCAACCTGGGCAACATAGGAAGACCCTGCCTCTACAAAACTTAAAAAAAAAAAAATTAACTGGGTGTGGTGGTATAGGCCTATGGTCCCAGCTACTCGGGAGGCTGAGGTAGGAGGATCGCTTGAGCCTGGCAGGTTGAGGTTGCAGTGAGCCATGATTGCACCACTGTACTCTAGCCTGGGTGACAGAGTAGGACCCTGTCTTCAAAGGAAAAAAAGACTAAAACCAATATTTTCTCCATCTACTCTCCTTTACTCACTTAGCACTCAATCTCTGCTACAGTTTTAGTAACCCTGGGCACTAGACTAATTACTTTAGTAGCTGGGGACTAGCTCACTTTCTCGTTTGGGTAAGTGCCAGGCCAATAATAATCTTGAGATTTTTAAGGATTTATTTTGAACCCTTTCAGACTTCAGCTGTAATTTATGAAGCACTGAAGGGACTACATCCATCTGAGTGATAGAAACTCCAGGCTGAAGCTGCTCAAGCAATCCTAACTCATCTTATGTATCAATAACCCCAGTACCTGGCACTGAGCAATATCAAAAATTGGAGAGAATAAACTGTGGATATATATTTTTAAAATTTAGCTCACTAGGACAAGAGAATCTGATTGCAGACTTTATGTTCTTTGGACTTTAATTTGTAAAGTGATTGAATATTTGGACTTAAATTTCTCTCCAGGAATTTGAAAATGGTAGGGAGTTTATATTCAAACTTAGGGCATCTTTATGTTGACAGTCGATTAAGTATCTTCACTTAATCAGGTTGTTTGATCTCTACAACCTGTTATGCTGTCTTTTAGAAACATGACTATATATAATTTGAAATGGGGAATAGGAAATAGATTTTGAGCCTTGGCTACAGTATAGTCTTGGAGCTAATTTCATGGATGTACAGGTGTCATTAATCTCAGAGCTTGTGAGGGGGAAATCCACACTGTCTATAGTGATCCCATGGTGACTGCCAAAGCAGCATTAGTTGGCCCTGGGAGAATGGCCAGTAGGAGTAAGACTGTCTTGACAGGTTGCTGATCTCTTCTCCTGAGGGCAACAGCCACACTGCAGGAGGAAAACAAACAGCTGAGAGTGGTGGCCTAAAAAGGTGCTAGTCAGATTTCCTGTGAAGGGGGGCACAGTTGACTCAAAACCCCAAATGCCACCCCTCTGGATCCAGCACCATGTGTGGTGCTGCCAAATTCTTCCAGGATGGTCCCAGCCAGCCAGTGCTGAGCCTGATGGGAGTAGCGGTACAGGTCCATTCCTGCCTGATGTGAAACTTTGCTGGCAGGTGATTGGCTTGAGGACTTTCCACTGGTCTTTTCAAAACTTTCATAGAACTGCACCATGCTACCCAATCATTGTTCCTTCCTTTAGCCTTCCCTCCACCGCCTCTCACAGGTGCCAGACTTACATCCTGGTCTGAGGCTGTCCTTACTTACTCATGCTTCCTCCCTGTACGCTTCATAGGCATGTCCCCCAATAAAGCTCTTGCACATTTCACCTCGTCTTGGCGTCAGCTTCTCAGAGGTCCTGAACTAACACACTAAAAAAATCTTAAGGGGATGAAAGGATTTTTAAAATGCAAAGTTAAAATGAAATGCTTATGGGATCTCCTCGCCATTGCCTTCTCCTTCTCCTCCAGCCCAAGTTCCTCTGGATACATTTTGCAAACCACTTCACAACATAGGAAGTATGGAGGAAAATGTGGTTTTACTGTGAGAAGAAAAATATAGATGATTCTTTAGGAAATTCTGACGAGAGCAGATGAAGGCTGAATTGGATCCCAAGACAGGAGAAGGTATTAAAGGTGATAAATATAAGACAGGGAAAGTCACACTTTAAGCTGAACAAAGAACTCTGGCTAAAGGATTTGAATCTCTTTTGGCTCCAAAGAAAGTTCCAGGTAAGGTTCTGAAGCAGGGAGTTTGTCATAGTTAAGAAAGGAAGCAATTAAAGTAAGAAAGTATCTTAGAAGCATTTTCCAGGTCAGTATGAATAGTAACAACATTCCAGAGATAGTGCTAACCAGACAGGGGGTGGGAGAGACTGGAGGCAAAATATAATGCTTCTGAGCCTGATTTAAGCAGCTAAAGCAAAGTCCAGGCCAGGGAAATGGAGGACAGTTGCAAGATACCACGGAGAGGTTTGTTACTCAGAAGACTGCTTGTATTTTTGAAGTACATTTTCAAAGGGTAAAAAGCAGTTTGAACTTAGCACCCACCAGATGCAAAATGAATGTATCAATATTTTAAAACAATATACAGCATGGAGAGCTAGTCGCACTTTAAATAATTAATTCCCTGGTAATTAACCCAAGAATGACATGATAAAAGAGAAACTTCCCCAGTGTGTGTCAGATTATGTACGTTTAAAATTTAAAACTTTCATAAGGTATACAAGGAGGCCAAGAGGATCACAGATTCAGAGGCTACACTGAAAAGTCAGAAGCAGTCTCCAGATTTTGATAGATTTCTGGAAAGATGTGTCAAAAGATCAGCTTGACACGGACAGCTGGTCTTCCTTGAAAATTAAGTTTCTGTGTACAGAGTTCTTCAGGTATCCAATTTCTACTCTCACCTCTGCCTCCAGAAGCAGGTCTCACAGGACTCCACTGCAGCAAAGACCTGTCAGATCCCCCCGTTGCTTTTCATTGCTGAGTTCCTCCTGTAAGTTGTGTCATTCGTGTTAAAATTACAAATTCATATCCAATTGATTTCTGAAGGAAGGAACTGCCTCCAAATATTCGCTGATTTTCCTCAATATACAAACAAGCAGAAAGCGTAGGGGGAAAACACATTTGTGAATTGAGCTATTTGCTTTTTGTGTAGCTTCTCTCATCAAAAACGTGGGGACATTCACTCCAGACTCTGCTGTTTTCACTTTCTAATATGAGGTCTCCACTCATCTCCATGCAAGTATTACCCTTCCATTAATGTTAATGGAAGTCACTCTGGTGTATCAAGGGGAGAATAGATCCCTTTGTCTTTTTAATTAGTCCTATAAAAAATAAATGAATGCACTATGTGAGTTCTATTGAGAAATATATTTTGGCCATCCACACTATGTGGCTTTTAAAAAAACATTTTCTTAAAAAGAAGATAATATGTAGCTTCCTGGTTGGACACTAGCTAGGAACCAAACACATAAAAAAGTACATCAAGATTAAAGGGATAATAGGTAATTTTGTTCTTTAGGAAGATGATGTTACTAAGTGTGTCTGCAGAGCATGGGGCAGAATACAAAGCACAAGGCGCCTTTTAAGATGAAGCAATTGCAACCGCAATTTAATGGAGGACAAGAAAGCAATTAACAGTGTAAAGTCATTGATGCGAAGGATAGACCTCAGGATTAGAATCTTATTAAAACAAAGGCTGTACAACTTGATTATAACGAGCTAAGTTAAAAGATCTCCAAAACAATCTCAGCGTGCAGATGTGAAAAAGAAAACATAATTTACCCTATTATTACATTTTGAGCCCTATAAGGTGCTGGTAGCATTGAGATCTTTCCCAGGTCAATCTCTAACAAACTGGACAGCCACTGTTTCCAGGACTTAATTCTGCAGGACTGAACTGAGGGGATAGAGGGCATTTGCTTGCTATCATGATTACCTAGTCAAAAAATGATAGTTCAAAGCATGACGGTTTTTAGAACTGTTAGAAACTGTTCTAGAAAAGCAAAGCTTTTTTTTTTTTTTTTTTTTCTCAGTTCTGTTCCTCTCTGGTGTTTTTCTAATAACATCACTAAGACTGTTCTGCAGGTCAGTGTAAAGATAAGCTGTGGTTTGCAATGAACTAAACTGTAATCTTCTGACACTTTCCTTGCTGATTTAGTATTTTAAGATAAAAGCATAAAAGGGACAGTGAGAAATGAGACAAAGGACACCACATTAAATGAAAAAACAAAAACAAAAACAAAAACAAAAAACAAAAAAAACAAAAAACCCACTGCCTAAAAACCTGCCATCAATTAACAGTTACCATTTTGGTTTGTCAATGCCTCCAAGTTGGAATAAAAATCTGTCTTAAATAGGCCCTTAAGAATAAGTTAAATAATTTTTTTCACTCAAATATGTACTATCTTTTTAATCAAAATAGACTTGAGTGAGGCTCATACTTTCCTTCAAGTTTTAAAGATGAATTTTATATTTTACAAACCACTTAATAAACTCCATATACATATTTTATCAATTGAGACATATTTGCTTCTCTTTTTAATAGAACTGTTTCATGTGTCCATGTGGGAGAAAAATGTGACCTAAAGAGATGACTTTTTCCATAAAATTTTTACATAGTAGGACCAAAATATCAATTAATTAACTCTTAAGAGAATGATGACATTAATATATTTGTCAATCTATGCTCCCTCCAGCAGTGTAGAAGAGTCCATATCTGTGCCATTATTTCACACTGGCAAGGATGTGGACTCTTCTACATCATTGTAAATCAGGTGGATGTAAAGTTGTAGCTATAATTTGCATTTCACTGATTACTAGTGAAACTGACTACTATTCATATATTTACTGACCATTTATTTTTCTTCTTCTGTAAAATGACCCTTAGATCTTTTGCCCTTTTTGCACTGTACTGCTAGTCTTTTTTATTATTAATTATAGGTGCTCTTCATATATTTTGAATTATCATCCTTTAATATAGCTGAGGCAGTATAATGTAATGTTGGAGTGATTAAAATAACAGACTTCGAAGCAACTCAGCCTGGGTTCAAATTCCAGCTCTGCTACTTCCTAACTACGTGGGCATGAGCAAGTTCCCTAACTTCTTTGTGCCTCAGTGCTATCTACAAAATGGGGATGACAATACTATTTGTCTCATGGGGTTGTGAAATTAGCAGCATTAATATATGTAAAGCCTTAGGATAAGCATCTGGCACATCATAAGCACTCAAAAATAACTAAATATTATTTTTTGCCTTTTGCAGGTTTTAAAAATATTATCTCCTGTTTTGTAGCTTATCTTCCAATTTTTTTAAATGAAATCTTTTAATGAACAGAAGTTCTCAACTTCAATGTAGTTGAATTAATTTTTTCATCATTTGAGATTTATATTAAAGAAATCTTTCTCTTCCTTTAAAGTCATTAAGATCTTTTGTAGACTGTCTTCTAAATGTTTTATGATATTACCTTTCATATTAAAATTTTAAGCTGAGAGGCATTAATTTTTGAGTTATAATGGGAGGTATGGGCCCAATTTATCTTTTTTAAAAAATATGGACAACCAATTTTCCAGCACAATTTATTGGAAACTCTATTTCTTTCCAACTTGTCTACAATGCCAACTACATCATGAATCAAGTTTCTGGATATGTGTAGACTCTCCACTTTTTAAAATTGGTTCACATATTTGTATTATGCCAGTAGCACATTGTCTTAATTAGTATAGCTTTATAATAATTCCTGAAATCCTGATAAGCAAATCTTTGCTCTTTGATCTTCATTTTCAGGAGTGCCTTGGCTAGTCTTGGCTCTATGACCAAGTTTTTATGAGACGAAGACATTTACTGTTTTGAGGGTGAAAAATTATTCTGGTGGAATCATTTTATGTTCTATATGGCTCTTGAGATTCTTTTAACCATCAGTCATGTAGAAATATTAATTTTTTTTTTACAAAGATGATTTGTTACAGGAAATCAAGAATACAGGAAAGTGGAAAAACTAGAGTAAAAGTAGTCCCAAGTCCAGCATCTCAAGACAATCACTATTAACAATTTTGCGTATCTAACAGGCCTTTTTTTAATACATATAGCTATATGGAGGTATATTAATATGCAACATTTTACTTTAAAAGTTTCATATAATGGGCCTGGCACAGTGGCTCAGGCCTGTAATCCCAGCACTTTGGAAGGCTGAGGTGGGCAGACCACCTGAGGTCGGGAGCTTGAGACCAGCCTGGCCAACGTGGAGGAACCCCGTTTCTACTAAAAATACAAAATTAGCAGGGCGTGGTGGCACATGCCTGTAATCCCAGCTGCTCGGTAGGCTGAGGCAGGAGAATCGCTTGAACCTGGGAGGTGGAGGTTGCGGTGAGCCGAGATCACTCCATTGCCTTCCCGTCTGGGCAATAAGAGCGAAACTCCGTCTCAAAAAAAAAACAAACAAAAAATAGGGACATGGATGAAGCTGGAAACCATCATTCTCAACAAACTATCGCAAGGACAAAACCAAACACCTCATGTTCTCACTCACAGGTGGGAATCGAACAATGAGAACACTTGGACACAGGAAGGGGAACATCACACACCTGGGCCTGTCGTGGGGTGGGGGATGGGGGAGGGATAGCATTAGGAGATATACCTAATGTAAATGAGGAGTTAATGGGTGCAGCACACCAACATGGCACATGTATACATATGTAACAAACCTGCACGTTGTGCACATGTACCCTAGAACTTAAAGTATAATTAAAAAAAAGAAAAAAAAGGAGAAGAAAAAAGTAAACAAACAAAAAGTTTCATATTATGTATTCTGTTTTGCTTCTGATTGTTTTCCTCCACTCAGCCATATAGTGTAGAGATCTTTTCATGTGAGTGAAAATTGCCATATTTTAAACAATTTTAAAAATTAGTCAGCTTTGCTACAAAAACGAACCCAACAGTTTTGGTGACTGGTAACTACAAGTATTGATTTCTTGTTTACACAACATATCAGGGGTTGGTCATTCATTACGGTTCTGCTTCATGTGCTGTCTCATTCCAGGATTCAGGTGGTCCCTGTTTAGGACATAGGCAGAGTATGGAACAGTGGAGTGGAGACCTGTTATGGCCTTAAGGTCTCCTAGACAAGGTGTGTGTCACCTCCACTCTTATGTGTTTGGCCAGAAGGAGACACACGCTCGGCCCCACATTAACGGGCTGGGCCAGTGCACTGCTCATACAGCAGCACTGCCAGGCACACAGTAGAGCATGGGATAGACAATCCTGTCTTGGAGATGGGAAAGCCCACGCTGGGGCAGCAGAACAGCCTGCCACAATGATGGCCTGGAAGTCTTTCACTGCACAAATCACATGGTGTGAACTGGATTTTGAAAGCTAAATTTGGTATTTAATTAATTAATTTTAAAGTAAATTTGTCAACAGGAAACTAGGAAAAGGAAGTGAATAGACAATTCACATACATATATACATTCATACCTATCAAAGAAATAAAAGGGGGGCCAGGCATAGTGGCTCATGCCTGTAATCCCATCACTTTGGGAGGCCAAGGTGGGCGGATCATGAGGTCAAGAGATTGAGACCATCCTGGCCAACACAGTGAAACCCCGTCTCTGCTAAAAATACAAAAATTAGCTGGGCGTGGTGGTGCGTGCCTATAGACCCAGCTACTCGGGAGGCTGAGGCAGGAGAATTGCTTGAACCCGGGAAGACGGAGGTTGCAGTGAGCTGAGACCACGCCATTGCACTCCAGCCTGGTAAGAGAGTGAGACTGTCTCAAAAAAAAAGGAATGACCTATGAGAATATATTTAATGTTGCTAATAATTTTAAAGAAATGCAAGTTATGACTAACGTGAATGATCACTTATGACCTATTAGATAAACAAAGAAGAAACAAATTTATGACATCCAGAGTTGGCGAAAGTGTTGGTTATATATATGATCCACATTGTGTTTTCTTTTACATTTCAGTTTAAAAATCTGGGGACTGCATTCTCAAATTTTGATTTTCAACTTCTCTTACACAAAAATCTGGCAGCCTGGGCTCAGCATTCCCTGATGGTGACAAATAGCTGCAGCTGAGAGTGCCTGTCCCTTTGTGAGGACACTCTCCCATTCGCTATGATCCCATCACTCCCTATTGTCTTCCACCTGAACCATTCCTTCATTTAACTAGCTCCATGATCCCTCTAAGCGTTTAAGCTTTGTATGTCTGCATAGATCAACTGTATCTCCTTCCGATTAACATTTAAAATATTTCAATTTTCATTAGGATCGAAAAAGCTGAAATCAATATCCTTGAATACTTCTTCAAATATCTTTAATTCCTAAGAGGGGTTGCTAGATAAAGTACCTTCCAAATTTTGATTAAGAATTGTCCCACTCCCTCCAACAATGCATGAGCATGCCCATTTCTTCAGGTACTGCCAACATATGATATTATGATTTGTTTCATATTTGTTTATCTAATAAATCATAAGTGATAATTCAGTATAGTCATAACTTGCATTTCTTTAATTATTAGCAAGATTGAATATATTTTCATGTTCATATAGGCCATTCCTATTTCTTTCTTTGGGATGTATGTATGTATGTATGTATAAGTGCCCATTCACTTCCTTTGCCTAGTTTCGTATTGGCAGATTAAAAAAATTAGTTAATCAGGACTCTTTATGTTAGGGATACTGATTCTAAGTGATATAAATAATTTGCTAGTTTGATTTAGTCTTTCACTGAGGTTTGGTTTTAGAATTTATGTGTCAGTGTTGCAGTCACCAGCGATTAGTCTCTTTCTTTGTGGGTCCTCCTTATTACAAATTTGTAAAAATGTTTATTCATATTTCGATCTTATGTATTTATGTATGCCTTTTTATAGTACACTATTTTATCTATCTGGAACTTAAAAATTAATATAAAGAGGAATGGTTGAATTCATATTTTTTGAACAGCTTCTAGCCAACTCTCCCTATACTACTATTGAAAAGTCATCCTTCCTTCATTTATTTTATATTCTTTATTATGGCACTAAATTACCACATATATTTGAGTCTACTTCTGTATTCTTTTTCTTTTTAACTAATTTGCGTAGTGAGGCCAAGGCCCACATTGCTTTAATCTCTATAGTTTTATGTTTTAATATCTGGGATAATTATTCATGCTCCATTAGACTTTTCATTATTATTTTTTCCAGACTTGTACCAGATCTTTTTATACCTTTATTGTCTTGAATAAATTATATCATCAGTTTTTCAAGGCATCATTTTACTGCGCTATCTTTGTCAGGTTTTGCATTCTATAATAAAAGGGTAACTATTTACACTTGCTTTGGAAAAAATTCAGTTTTTTCTCTATGCTGTGAAAGTTTAATTAGCACAGGAATTACTGATTTCTTTGAAATATAAAAAAGTGATATCTTTAAGTCATTTTGTGATTATCTGTCAATTTCAGCTTTCCAACTTGTGAGTCATTACTTACTTTATAATTTAATAGTACAGGCAGAACTATTATGTACAGCATACATATTAGGAAGACAGCATACTACTGAATCTTTATAGAATGGGCAATATGTTTTTATGGGTTTTTAAAAAAAATCAATCTGCTGAACGTGTTAGAAGAATTTTACAAACATGGTTTGATGATGAAGATGATGATGATGATAATGACAGTGACAATTATACAGAAAATGCTAACTGGGCTCCTTGTACACATCCCCTTCTCTCCTTTTATATTCCTTTTCTTGGATTATGGCAACCTCATCCACCTGGTAGAACAAATTAGTAAATACAAAGCCATCCTTTCCACATTCATATATGTTCTTTTCCCTGTGTCTGCTAATGTCTTGACTTCTCATTTGAACCACTTGGCAAATTCCTTGCATCTTTCTAGACCCAGTTCAAGCATCAGCTCCGCTGTGAAGGCCTCCCTGATTCCTCTTCTGCACATTACTCTTGGATAAAATTAGGTGTTACCTCTTTGATTAAGAGTTCTTATGCTTTATTGAAATTACTTGTCTAAATGTCTGTCTTCTTCACAAGACATTAGCATCTTCGAACACAGGGTCCAGGTCTTACTCACTTTTATATCCCTGGAATTCAGCAATGTCCAGTATTCAGTGGATTTTCAATAAGTGTTTGCTGAATGCACAAACAAGGTCTGTGGCTTTCCTGAGTGGAGGGGGACAGTGACAGGCAGAAGATGTTTCACTGAGGGTTTGTCAGATGAAGGAGTCATAGTCAAGAGCGAGTAGAAAGTGATTATAAATGTGCTGGAGCTTCCACAAAGCTGGAAATAATGCATTCACATTAGAATGGCAAGATGAGCACAGCCCGTGTGCAACACGCTGCTGTATGCCTAACCTTGCGGCAGCTGAGAAGGTACTGCACCCGGGAATACTGAATGACAACAAATACCTCCAGGTTATTCAGCTGTATCCCCGGTGGACCAGTGCAGTGTTGTTCCTTCAATACACACTACCACCTTGGACTGTGTACCTCTTGTTTCATTTCAGATCATGCAAGTATCTGATTATTTGTGCTAGTTATGAAGGTAAAATGCTCTTTTTATTTTATTTTTTACTTTTAGAAATGGTCTTTGGAGGAACCAAGAGAACATTACCAATATAATGGCAACTTAAAATACGAAGCTTTTGATGAAATTGTTTTAATTACATAGCCCACTTCAGCATACTTCAGTTTTGATCATTATTCTGGATCTCATGCACACGGCAATTTGAGTTTTACTTAAGAAAACAAGTAAACTAGAATTACCACACACAGCTTGTGAGTGAAACCACAGTTACAACTGAGCGATTGAGAGCCATCTAATTGACCTAGAGGTGTAGTAATTAACTACCAGGGGATAAACTAAAAGCTCATTTTGTAGACTCCAAGTGTTTCTACAGAGACCCCACATGTTATTTCAGTCTGCCGGAAGCAAAAACCATTATGGCTGTCTTTGTACAAACAGAAAGAGGGAGATATTTGTGTTGGATTTTTAAAGAACTGATATTGCCATTCTCTCTGTCCAGGAGTGTTACTGTGGGTAGCATAACAGACACCCCGCGATTTTGCTGCTGACTTAAACAATTATGATAAAAATTTCTTTCATAAGAACATATTCTAGATCTTTATAAGAATGCAACAATGGTCAATATCTTGGCACCAATTTCAAAAACTAATATTCCTTGGGATTTTTAGGTGGTTCCCAGCACATTTATAACTCCAGCAATTTTTTTCAGAGGTCTGGTAAATATCTTGTAATCTTAGAGAAAAAAAAAATTCTCTTGGGTGCTACCTGCCCTACATACATTACATCTATATGTACCCAATTTCAAAGCTCTTAGATTTCTGTAAAGGTGAGAGTAAAACAGTGCTTACTGGATAAACTGTGGCAAGGCTAGCAAGTTCATGACCAGTGCTCAGGAATTAGGGAGACGGAACTCAAGAGCCGAAATTCTGCTGCAGTCATTAATTGCATGTCCTATAAAGAAAAGAAACTCAGCCATCATCTCAGTCCCATTCCACCAACCACTTTGTGGACAGTGGACCTTCATCAATGCCCTTTGCTGCATCTTTGATCTAATATTATGCTAATTAGCATCACTGATTCCATGTCAGTTATGTTGAAGACACCTGGCTTTATATGTGGCCCAGGAATCAGCTCAGGGCTTCCTTGCCAACCGAAGTCTTACTGAAATTTCCATCTATTCCCCTTGTCTCTTTCCTCATCCTGTAGAAGTACAAAGTCTTTCCAAAGATTTTTTTTTTTTTGGTCCATTCTTGAATATCAAGTTGTGATGGTCTTTTGAATTTTGTCTTCCCTGAGAAACTTTCCTTTGCCCTACTGACCCTGGCATGAAACAAAGGTCCTTATTTGGTTCACACTATATCCACACCAAACATCTGTGAGTTCAACAGATATGACAGAAATTATTGTTTGCGTGGGGGCCCTATGGAAGTAGTCACGTTTCATGCCAGGCATCTGTCTCATTTGCTAGCCCTTCACTGCCTACTGCCACCTCTGCTGCCCAGCCACAGCCTCCTCAGTCATCTGGAGGAGTGGCTGGATCTCTGTTTTCTGAATCCAGGGCTATTCAGCTTTCCCCAGGCCTGCACCCAAAGTGCTTATGCTGACCCATCAACATGCTCAGTAGAATACAGTCTTCCAACAGAAGAAGGCAAGATATAAAGAAAAAGAACAAATTATGCTATATCATCTACATTTAACTTTATTCACCCAAAATCTTTTGAGTCATATGTTATTTCAGTTTTATAGAAGGAGCAGCTAGATGCTCAGGGGTTAAATATATTAATAAAAGGCACACAGATTGCAAATCCAAAACCTTGCTCTTTCCTCTGCATCATACTCATTAAACACCTTACTCTTTTAAAGTCTTTTTCTCTCATACATACCCTTTTAAAGTCCTTCCCAGCGATAGACTATCAACTTCTCCATAACTCCCTCCTCTCCACTTCACCTGGCTGCTGAATGATGCCACACAATCATGATCTCCAAGTTCTGCCCCCATTTCCCTCGACCTCATGCCTAAGATCTTGAAATCCAGCTTTTGCCCTTATCTATATGATGAAACTCGAACCTGCATTGTCGGCAGTGGCTCCTGAGTTGCCAAGCCCATGGCCTCTTCACATTCTTTATTTTCCTCCTATTCTTGAGGCATTGGCACACAATGGAGCATAATCTGTTTATGGAAATTCTCTCCTCCCTAGGTTTCCATGACATATATGTTTATAAAGAATTCAATAGCAATTTTTAAAAGCAACTTGTCTTGAGTCTCTCTAAAGTATTAATATAATTTTAATATAAACAACTTTTGAGCTAATATTTTATCAACTTATGGAACATTTAATTAAATTACTTCATTATAATACAGTACAAATATAATTAGAGTTACAATCACAAACACAGGGGCATAAGCAGGCTTGTGAAACAACTCGATCCCTTCTCTTTTCCCAGCTGCCTGAATTTTCTATATCTAGAGTAAATATTCCCTCATCATGAATGATTTCAATCAGAATTCAAATCCATTATGTAGTATGCAGTGCTATGACTTAATAAGATGGGTGGCTTGAGGAAACTCAGGCCCTCTGTAATCTCTAATGCATACAGTAGAGTTTAAATTATATGCTTGCTATGCCTGCTTTCAGAAAGTTCATAGTTTTACAAGATATGTATCATCAGCCTGAAATATTGCTAGCCTAGAATACACTATTCTTATTAGAAGGTAACAAAAAAGTGGTGTATCATATAAAAGTTTTTAAGAGTAAATATATATATTAAAATTGCTGGTAGCTACACAGGACAGAAAGTATATTACTAGATGTATATATAACATGGGGAAACTGAAGATTGTTTTTATATTACACTCTTGGAAACTATAAATCCCCCTTATTGGGTAAAGAGTCTCTTACACAAAAATTTACCATACTCCTTCCAAAGGAAATAGTAACTGATTGTGTTTGCACTGTTTGGCAGGTCTCATAAACAAAAGCCATCAAATTTTGCTTTAATAAAAATCACCATTACAATGTCATGAAATTTCAGAAATATCTTTCTGAGGAGAGAAAAAAAGCCTCAACTGCCTGACTTTAGAATAAACAGAGTAATATAACAACAACAACAAAACCCCAAAATATTTGAAAGGGTTTCAGCAGACTCAGCAGAATCTTGTCCGTATTCACCTTAATATGTATCTTGATCACAGATATCATGAAGCTGGTTTTGCTTTTCTTACCTGGCATCTATCATTCAGGAAGTGAATGTGTGAGCATCCGTACTGCACATTTGTAATGAAATGATGAACTGAATTAACAACGTCCTATTTAAACTGCACAAAATTTAGAATATACAAGATTGTTGGATTAATACAACAAAAAAAATCAGTCTTACTAAGGAAAGACAAACTTTTACTAGCTTACCTGACTGAGTTAAATCAACCTCAGCCAGATAATCTAACTAGTAAAACAAAATAAAACTAAAGCTACCTTTTCTTGTGATATTTGAAGTACCTGTCCATTTCGAGGATACAAATTATCTACAAAAAGGAACTAAGTGATCTTCTAGTATTTGGAGAAGAGTCATTTTAAAACAGAAGACATTGAAAAATAAATGTATAATGACTAGATCCAGGACAGAGGAGTAACTGACAGAAGATTCACGATCATCATTCTGCCTTGCAACTCAGTCATCTGCTCCGAACATTGGCATTATATACGCACCAGATAATTTGCTATACTGTTCACATGAAACGTTTGCTTGGAGATAGTTAAGTATCCCCTTATTTATTTGTGAAACTCTGTATTTCCAAAAAGAAAGACAAGGCTAGTAAGCCTGGTTTTTGGATGTTCTGTTCTTGGATGAAGTTCACAGGCATAGGCAGTTTAGAGATAACAGTTGGCCTCCCTTTTACTTCCAGAACACGATTCTTTGCATTCTCTGCTTCCTGACCCCTCGTTCTCCTCCTTTTATAAGTGTCCTCACTCTCAATTTTCTTCCATGGCTGCCCCAGCTTTGAATATAAAGATAAATGCTATTTTACAGGTTACAAGCTTTCATCTACCACTAAAAGAATCTGTTTAAAATAAGATGAGCATATGATTTTTTTTTAACCTGGGGAAGATAGAACATATTTTACAAAATAAAATGTCTGTTAATGCTGTAGGCAAGAGATGCTCTCCCCTGCCCACACACCTTGATTTGCACCCTTACAGCCAAACAAGAGTTGCTTGGGCATTTCATGAGTCCCCAGTCGGCATCTGCAGTAAAAGGTACCATTTGAGATTAAACCAGGCTGACCGCCTCCAACTTGACGGCCATAACTCTAATATCCAAACTGAATATTCTTCTCATCAGAAACCTCCCTCAACACTAATTTGGCACAGAAGCAAACAGGCCATCGAGCAAACCTGTAAACCGAAGGTGTCAGACACTAAAAGGTACCATTAAGCTGATAAAATATCTCTGCATATGAGTAGGCATCATTAAGGGGCTCTATTTCTTAGGACCTAAAGTTTATTGGCTCATTCTCCAAATCTGACAGTGTCCTTCATGAACTATCAAACATATCATAACATAAGCTATTAAAGGAAATAGAAAGTGTACGTTTCTCTAAATAATCATTTCCTGTTGCAGGTAAACTTAATGCACTTGGAAAAAAATATGTGAAATAACAAGCAGCAGCAATTTCCAAAAGATGATCTGAAGAAAAAAAATCATATTTTATAGGGACTGTGAGTCACATAAAGGCCCTTTTATACAGCACCATTACTGCAAATTTTAACAAAGATTCGGTGAAAATAGGTGATGAATGAGAGTGGTAGAGAAAGATGCATACTACAAAGTGCTCAATCAAATGTCTTTGTGTTCAATAAATAGCTTTAAAGATTAATCATGTTAGAGCTGGTGAAAAATGGAATCCTTCAACTTCTCATTCTCTGCTTAATAGGTTGCATTCTTAACATTACACAGACTGCCACTCTGTCCCCATGTGCACTGATGGTCCACCACCCACAGTGAGCTGGGTATACGGACAATGATTTATAAGGCTTACGACGGCTTCTCTGGTTTTCCTGTGATGAACACCTTCACGATTTAATGTTTGTATTGTACATAAAACTAAGCATAAAGCCAAAAGCTAGTCTTATTTGTGCAAACATATATGAGTATATATATCAATGGAAGAAATGACAAGGTACGTTGTGGCCGTTGTCTCATCTGGAAACCACCACTCCCCCAATGCACACACACCAGAAACATTATCCAAATTGCTCATCACCCTAGCTTTAGAATATGTAACTTAATTAAATACACATATATTCCTTGGAATTTGGCTACTGTCTTGGCAAAATTCTACAAGTGTTTCCTTAGAGTCTATTTCCCAAGGCTAAGTCACAGGGATTATAATGGATAGATTAATCACATTACTTATATGTGCTCATTCTCTGGGTTGATAAATATTCAGATGTTTAATAAACTTCAATGTGGTGTCGTGGTTAAGATCATAGGTTTTAGAGGCAGACAGAGTTCAATGCACATTCTAAGGCAGAAAATTGTGAGTTCTGTGATAAGAATGCCTGTACTGCAGAATTGTTGAAAGAATTACTGTATAGCAGTCTATGTAAAACACCTTGCACACTGTCCAGCACATGGGTGTTATTCTGAAACTTTTCAATAATATCACATATAGGAAGCCACGCTATTACAACAAAAACTAACTGCGGGTGGTGCGTGGTGGCACATGCCTGTTATCCTAGCTACTCAGGTGGCTGAGGCATGAGAATTGCTTGAACCTAGGAGGCTGAGGTTGCAGTGAGCACCATTGCACTCCAGCCTGGGTGACAGAGCAAGACTCTGTCTCAAAAACAAAAACCCCCAAAAACTGACTTTGGGAGGTGGGAGGTGGGGCTGAGGCAGGCTGTTTATCAATTTAGTTAGCACTGCCCAAAAGTGTGTCAGTAGCTGAAACAAATAGTAATGGACTAAGAGAGAGATGCTGTCTTCTAGTGCTGCTCTGTATCTGCCTTTCTGCTTCTCTCTGCTTTTGTCTCCCTCTTCTAAAATCCTCCGCCATTCACTGAATCAGCAATTTGTATTAATTGGCAAATATGGGAGAGGTTGAATACTTTAGTGTTCTGAAAGTGACTTGGGCTTAGATCTTGTCCTCTTTCAAGAGTTTACTACAGTTTGGTAGAGATGACTAGTTTTTACTCATATTTGGCTCTATGCATCCTCCTGGGCATGTAGGGGACTATATTCCATTGTACCATTCATTTAGGAGGAGTCAGATTACTAGTTCCAGCCAATGAAATATCAGCACAAGTGACATGCCATTTCTGTGCCTTGTCATTTAAGAGACTGTGAGGCCTCTCCATGCTTTGTGGCTGCCTTGTGAGCCACATGCTAGGAAAATGGCCTGATAAGATGAAAGGGGCCTAAATCGTCAAGTCACTGGATGAAGGAGTGCTTCAGTTAGCCCAAGTTGAACTGGGTATGAGTGAAATTCAACTTCTGTTTATCTTTTGCAGCAACTAATGGTTACTTACGTTGATTGATAGAGAGAAAAATGCATAGTAATTATTGTAGAAGGTAATAAGTACCTTATAAGAGGATTTGAAGAGGACTTCAGCCGGGAAGATCATATTGAGGAGTTGTTCCTTTAATTCAATCTTGAAAGACAGGTATTATTTATTTAAGTGACGGTGGAGGAGAAGGGCATTCCATCTGGAAGAACCATTCATGAAGAGAGCCAGAGTGGTAAGGACCTGTAAGACATCACCTATCATCTTCTGGCCCTGAAAAAACAGATGTGGTCTCTGCCCTAATGGAGCTTGCACTCTCATGGGGTGCCAGATATTAATCAAAGACACCAAAAATTAATGTTGAGTTACAACAGTGATAAAAATGCAGGGGAATAAGTGGTGTAATTTGAGATCACAGAACAAGAGGAATGAATCTAATTATGGAGGTCAACGAAGGTTTTCTGAGGAAGAAATGATTGAGCTACAATCTAAGGAACAATAGAAGTTCACTAGCTAAACTGAAGGGTAAGGAGAAAGCAAAGTGAGAGAGGACTGCTACCTTAGAGAACTTGGCATGGCACAAGTCTAGAGAGCAAGGAGGACTCGATCTCGTGGGACCACCTGACAGATTTCTGTCTTTATCATGAGAGCAATGTAAGGTCCTTGGGACGTTTTAAGCAAGCTGGTGATAAGTTCCAATATGCCTCTGCAAAAGATTACTCTTTTCCACAACTTACTGTGGAAAATAAACTAGAGGGGATAAGAATGGAAGCAGGGGGACCAGTTCAGAAGACACTGCAAAATACCCAGGTAACACACAAGAGTAGCTTAGATAAGGACGGTGGCAGTGGAGAGAAAGAGTGAAAAAATAGGAGGGAGGTGAGAGATAGTGAACTTGGTGATAAATTAGATATGGGGGGTAAAGTAGAGGAAGGTTTCTGGTTTGCATGAGAGAGTGGATGGTGATGCCATTCACTGAGAAGAGGAAAACTGGAAAAAGAACGAGGTATGGTGAAAAAAAAAAAAGAGCTCTATGTTGAGCATTGTTACGGCCTGAATGTTTGTGCCTCTCCCCGCCCCCTAAATTCATGTAGTGAAACCTAATCACCAGTGTGATGGCATTAGGAGATGAGGCCTTTAGGAGATGATTAGGTCACAAGGGTAGAGCCCTCATGAACGGACTAGTGCCCTTATAAGAGACCCCAGAAAGCTGTCCTGCACCTTCTACGGTGTGTTGTTAGTGAGAAGACATCCGTCTAGGAAGGAAGCTGCCCCTCACTAGACAGAAAATCTGCTGGTGCCTTGATCTTGCACTTCCTAACTTCAGAAATGAGGGTAATAAATGTTTGTTGTTTATAAGCTATCCAGTTTATGATATTTTGTAATATTTTGTAATACCAAAACTAAGACAAACATATTGTGTTTGGGGTAACTTCGAGATGGTCAAGAGGAAGTGTCAGAGAGACAGGCTACCTCCAGGTCTAGTTCTTGGAACAATGCACCTCAAACTTGAATATGCAATCGTATCACCTAGGGATCTTTTGAAAATGCAGATTCTGATTCAGTAGGTCTGGTGTGGGGTCCACGATGATGCATTTTTAACATGTTCACTAGTCAATGCCAATACATGATGCCTGCACATGGTTAGCACTCAATAAATATTTGGCAAACTAGAATGAATGTACTACTGCAGAAAGTATTAAAAATGAAGGGTAAACTAAAGGGAGAAAAGTAACTTGAACAGTCTGTACTCAAATTTGACAGAAACATCAAAAGCCTTAGAATGTTTATAACATTTGACAATAATTTTATGTTTAAGAAATTTCCCTGAGGAAATAATTTATTCCAAGGATATGCATAATGATGTAGCTATGAGGACAGTGTAATCCAAATCGAGAAAATGTATGGATCTATTTTAAAAATGGAAACTTCTTACAGACCCTCACTGTTGACTTAAATTAATTTTACTGTTACTTAGATGTATAAAAATGTGAAATTACACAGTAGCTCTTTAGGATTATGGTTCTTATACAACTATACAATCCAAACAAATGTAAAACAAATCTACAAATTAAATACAATATTTACAAAACACATGACATTCAAAACAACATTAATTTAGAGTTACTAATGTTTTTGTTCTTGTTTTTGTTTTTGTTTTTGAGACAGAGTTTCGCTCTTGTTGCCCAGGCTGGAGTGCAATGGTGCGATCTTGGCTCACTGCAACCTCCGCCTCATGGGTTCAAGCGATTCTCCTGCCTCTGCCTCCCGAGTAGCTGGGATTACAGGCATGCACCACCACACCCGGCTAATTTTGTATTTTTAGTAGAGGCGGGGTCTCTCCATGTTAGTCAGGCTGGTCTCGAAACTAATGATTTTTATGAGAGCCTTGATTGCTGTCTGCTGTGAATATGATATCAACTTCTTGGGTTTCTATTTTCTTTTTTAGTTTTGAGTTTGATGTATCTCTGCTACCTCCACGTGATGGCGCAATCCTGCCCCTGCTTTTTGCTATTTGAACTTCCATTCATCCTGCATACTATGAGGTCTTTTGGTTTCACTCGGTGGAACCAACTATATGATCATTTACTTATTAAGCAGACCTCTGTCCTTTCTCATCAGCTCACAACAATGAAAGTGACATGCAGCACAGCACACTGTGAATACAGATGCAAACGCAGACACTGACATTGTCACAAGGTAATAATTTAGAATGAATGACCTTTAATATGTTTTCATGAAAACACAACATTTAAAAATTCTTTTAGAGAACCCTCACATGGTGAGTGGTAAAATGATAGCAATTAATGTTGAAAAACTAGCCTAAACGTCCATCAAAACTGGTTAAATAATTTAGGGACTATCAATATTACAGAATATAATGGAGTCGTGAGAAATATGATAAAAGACAATAATACTTCATTAGAATGTTCACAATATACCGCTTCTAAAATGCAGGTTGCGAGAAGTATACATATATATGTATATTCAGTGAGATTCATCTACAAGACAGACTGAAAGCATATATGGAAAAAAGTTAACATTGATAAGGAATTATAAGTGATTTCTATTTTCTTCTGTGTGTTTTTCAATATTTTACAAACTTTCCATGATGAATATATGTTAGCATTGTGATCAGATGAAAACATTATTTTTTAAAAGAATTCTTGCACAAAGCATCTGACGTAAAACTACTGGATTTCATAGCTTAGAGACAGGTCAGATTTAGTAAGACAGTGTCTAAGTACTTGTTATTTGATGCATGCCAAGAAAAAAACCATGAGACTTGCTTGGCGCCACTCATCCCTGGTGCTAAGATGAACCACAGTGGGCATCTTCCTGACAGAGTGGCAGTACTATCATCTTCCCACCTTCAAGGAGCTAACAGTATTATTATCAATTCTCGACATGCTATACAATCTCCCTGAGAACAATGGAATTTCAAATGACACGTGAGTCTTTGCATCTGTTTATTTATTTATTTTTGATAAGACACAAATTTTACATAAGTACTCTCTACTTACACAGTCACTGTTCATCATTTAATTACATAGCTAATGCCACGGATTACGATAGTGAGTGCACAAAGATGTAATTATGGGATAAGTACCTGGTAATTTCTATTCTCTAAAGTGAAGACTGAATGTTAATTAGCTTTAAGCATATTATGGTAGGTGCAATTATCAGGTAATCTTTGGGAATGTGTACTTTTTGGATCAGCATTTATTAAGGAAGTCCCATGCAGTTACTGAGGAATGTTACAAAAAGCTGCAGACCTTTGTGCATGGATAAAAAGAAAGTATAATTAGAGAAGTCAATTCCACTGTCACCTTATTGGTATTACTATATTCCCATTGTTCCCTTGTAATTCTGTCCCTGTAAATGCTCAATTATTCACTATTCCCAGGTACCTGGGATATTTGAAAGACCTGTACATGTGATGCATATCTAAGTACGAAATGCCTGAAGAAGCCAAGTCCATCAAATAGAACCTCTCTTCAGCAGTTTTTTTGCATTTAAATATGAAATCATAATGAAGTGTCCAGGTGGCAGAATTTTTTGCTCCAGCAGCTGCAGTAGCGACTCAGGAATTCAAAAGCAGAAGCCCAACAGATTAACGATTCCCCATAATATTATCTCTGTAACATGCAATTTGTTCTCAATGATAATTAGATATTTAGAGAGAGACATAATTAGGAAGAAGCGGCCTAATGCTTTTTGTTGTTGTTGTTGTTTGCTGAGAATCTCCTGACAGCCAGATGATCCACTATGGGAGCAATGTGATTCCGGTATTGGAATTTGCAGTAGCTGGCTATGTTGAGATATGGCTTAAACATTCTGCATGGTGAAATAAAACCACCCTAAATTCAAACCTTCCTAGAGTTAATTGGTGTGTCATATCTCCCATCCTTGAAAATAGGCCAGGATTCTGTTTATAAGGGCTTCATAGCCATGGATTACCAAAAGAAATATTGGACCAGATATAAAGAGAAATGAGGTAAAATGTGATTTCAAATTCATTTTGGAAAGATGGTGGCTAAAACAGCCATGTAAAGGTAAGGTCCAGATGGAAACTGCTATTTTCTTTTGCCTGTTTATGACAGCTTGTTCCATTTTTCCTCAGCTTTAGCATTGTTGCCACAGAAGCCCATATTTAAATGCACACCATCCTTTCCTGAAATTTTACTTACTGAATCAATCATTAGGTTCCTTCCCATGAGCAGAGTGGACACCAAGCTACTCAAAATATCATTCTTCATATCCACTCCAAATGCCTCCACTACAGGCTGAATGGACAGTTTGAAAAGACTGCCTCTGCATCTGGTGAATGTAGGCCATTTCTGAACTGGTCAGAGATTCTTACCCAGGCAGAAGGCCCAGGCCTTAGTCAGAACGTTCACCCCCAAATCAGTTCTTTCTATACCAAAGCTCTAGAAGATCCCCTCTGCTCTCTCCTCCTGAAATATAACTACTAAACTGATTCCTAGCACTATTAATTAGTTGTTCTTTTAAAAAACTTCATATGAAACCATATAGTTCACACCCTTTTGTGGCTGGGTTTTTTTTAGCTCAACCTTATGCACATAGGATCCATCTGCATTGCTGCATGTAGTAGTAGTTTATTCCATTACTGTATACCATACCCGTGTATGAATATACTACACTTTATTTATCCATGTTGTTATTGATGGTTATTTGGATTGTTTCCAGTTTTTAGCTATAAAAATTATGCTGCTGTGAACATTCCTGTATAAGTCCTTTGGTACACATATCCACCCATTTCTGTGGGGTGTTTATCTAAAGATAGGATTGTCCTGCTCACTCCCAACAGCTGTAGCTCATTCACTCATATGCACGAGAGTTTGTTTTCCTAATAGAAGAGAGTTTTATTAAGGACAGGTCTTAGATGGAGTGGGAAGGATAGCGGGGGAAGAAATAGAACTTATTCTCCATTGGAGCTTGCAGACTGGATGTGCAGGAGGGGTAAAAAGTTTCTTGCATGGATGTTGTTCTTGGATGGGTATAGAGTTGTCCAGGGTCCAGAAGATGCACTCCTACCATCTGTGCAAAGCCCTGCCCAGAGCTGGTGCCTTAGAGAACAGGAGTTTGGGATTATCAAGAGGTCACAGGCTTGGATAGCTACTGGCATCTGTTCCCCTGATAGACCATGACAGTGGTGAGGCATCTGTAAAGGCTTTATGGGCAGAGAAGGTGGGCAAGGATGGCTAGAGCCAGAAAGTTCAAACAGCTGGAGTTACAATATATCGTAACTCGTTTATTCCTTCTAGAAATAACTAGTGGCCCATTGGGAGGCAGGGAGCACTAAAAGCTTGCTATATGGCAAGGATGAAGTACCTGTAGACATCTGTCTGTTTTACAAAACTATTCACCATACAAAGTGGCTAATGACATTGCAGCAGAATGAGCAAAGACCTAAGAGCCCTGGGGGGGAAGAGACGCCATTCTACTCCTCATCCTGCTTCTCATTCTCCAACTCAGACCCCTTCCTTACCAAAGCATTCTCCCTTTCTCTATAAAACCACAAAGAAGAGTTGTAACACTGCCTACAAGGAGTCTGGAAGGCTTCACAGAGAAGATGACAATAATGTGTGACCCTGGAGAGTGGAAAATTTTTCCAGATGACAACAAGTCTTACAGACTGAAAAAATAGCACATGTGAAGGAATGGAAGTACGAAAATACAGGGTACCTACGGGAAAGAACAACTAACTCAGTGTAACTAGGAAGTGCAATGTGGGTGTCACAGCCTGGGTTGGGGGCATCTTAAGCCCACTTATTTAGGCAGTTCAGTGAAAATCTTCCCAGCAGCCATCAGTGGGGCAGACCTGACCACTGGCCTTTCTCCCAAAGCCCGCCACACCCCTAACTAGTGTGGGCACCCTGCAGGCATTCTAATGCACGTGCTTATTTGCTCAGCTCTCAGTGTTTATTCAAGGCCTTTTGTGGCTCAGCTTTCCCAGCCACAAATCTCTTCCCCATAGACAACTGTTTTTGAATGCTGAGTGCCAATCCTGCAACATCTTCCCTTTACCATTTATGCCCAGGGCCTGAACGTGTTGGTCTCAGTCTGATGGTGTTGGAGATCGGGCATGAGTATTAGGAACCAAGGCTGGGGAAATAAGTAAAGACTGCATATGACAGGCTGGGAAGGGTGACCTTTATCTGTCAGAAATGGCTAGTCCTCAAACATCTGCAGGTGACAGGATAGGTGGTATGCATTTAAAAGAGTTACCTTCAGCACCAGTGTGGAAGATAGGCTGGTGGAGGGAAAGCGTGAGGTTGGCAAAGCCATTTAATGGTAGGTCCTGGAGCAGATTGATGCACACAGTGTAATGCAGGGCAGGTGACCTTGGAATTTAGAAGCAGACAGACCTGGGTAGGCAGCACTTACTAGCTTGAGGCCATGATACTTAAACTCTCCAAGCCTCGCTTTCCACGTTTATGAAATGAACATAGTGGATGAAGAAGATAGCCTATAATGAGTAAAAGAGACCTAAAGTACCTACCATATGGCAGGGCTCTGTCAATGTTAGTTCTCTTGGTTTTTGAACTACAGAAATAGTCTTTGAGAAATCAGAGGTGGGATCAACACTAGTATTTAACTGAATATAAAGGTTGAGGGAGGAGTCAAAGATGACTTCAATATTTTGGTTAGGTAAGCCAGAGAGAATATAGGAAATAAAGCTTTGCAGGCAAAAGCTATTGAGCTACAGAGTTGATGTGCTGGAGCACCCCTTCATCACCATCTGGCAGAAACAAAAGCAATCCATAGGGGCGCTGCAAACTGCAAATGGCTGTGTGAGTTCATCACTGCACAAGACTCCTGGCTAAGGGCTGGGTGCCGGCTGAAATGCAGATTCCACTCTGTGCGAAGCCATAAACTCTGGAGCAGGATGGCATTTGCTCAAAGGCAATGAAAGCTAGTGGTGGCCCTGGAACTACGGTACTCCCACGTATAGCTGGGTACGCAGCCTACCCTCAGTGGAAGTACCCAGAGATAGGCTCATGTTAGCTAGGCAATGCCCTGAGCACAAAACAGAGAAAGCCCTTCACAGCGAGAGCCTGAAGTCCCAGAAAAGACGGGCCACGCATTGAGGGCACAGGCCCCAGCACAGCTCCACAAAAATACAGTAGGTAGCACCTGCCTCTCAGTCATTTTCACCCTGGGGGAATCAGGACATTCAGAGACTCACAGAAAGTTAAAGTGGGAAGGGGCCTCACACCTCTATTCAGAGCTTGTTCTTTTTGGTTTCTCAAGGGGAAAACAACTCTTATGATTCCCTGCTTCCTCTCTTTCTCTTCTAGAGCAGTCCTTTCAAACCTCATTGATTACCACACATTGCAGCAAGATAAATACTTAAGAGCATAAAGGGTTTAACTACTCGTACATGCACAAAAGAAAAATCCAATACTGACTACGTAAATGACAGGGACACAATTGGCCTAGATGTTCTACAACATCCATCAAATTCTTCCAGGTCCTTCCAGTTCCACAGTACCATTCCCTTTCTTTTTTGTTTTTGTTTTTGAGATGGAGTCTCACTCTATCACCCAGGCTGAAGTGCAGTGGTGAGATCTCGGCTCACTGCAACTTCCACCCCCTGGGTTCAAGCGATTCTCCTCAGCCTCCCAAGTAGCTGAGATTACAGGCACCCATCACCACTCCTGGCTAATTTTTAAAATTTTTATTAGTAGAGACAGGGTTTCACCATGTTGGCCAGGCTGGTCTCAAACTCCTGACCCCAGGTGATCCACCCGCGTTGGCCTCTCAAAGTGCTAGGATTACAGGCATGAGCCACCACGCCTGGCCCCTTTCTCTTTATCACAGGTCTTCTCTAGCCAAAGCCTGGGATTCCTTCACTTTTCTCCATAGTTCACCCTCTCCCATGGCCAGGCTCAGGTTGACCCCACTGTCTCAGATCTCTGGGTCCTTGCAACAGCAGGCTTTTCAGTTAGAGCTACAGATTGTGTCTGTTTCTCCTTGGCTGACAGCCAATGCCAGTTGAGGTGAACCACTCTACTGAAAGGCTCCAGCAGGATGACTTTATCCTGGGAAATAATTTTGGTTCCTAGTCCAGCATATAAGCTGCTTTCTCCTGTCTGAAGCTGTTTTTGCCTTGTTTCCAGGTGCTTTTGGCATCATCTCTGCTATGTTGGCTTTTACCATCTGATGACTTTTGATTTCTAGCTTCTGAAAAATTTCTTGGCTCCTGAGCTCAGCTTTTACTGCCCCACCCTGACCCCAGGCTTCTGCATACTGTTCTTTCAACTTGTTCCCATCCATCACCCACAGCCTCTTCGAGGCTCCCCTGATTTCCTGATGCCCGTGAATGACTGCAGCCTCCGCTGCTGGTTGAAAATACTTTCCTTGCAGCCACTCGAACCACAGTTGGACCAGAATCTCTAGTATTCCCTTAAAAAAACTCACAGTGATTATTATTTATAATCTATTGCTAAAAAGGGGATTTAAAGCAGCTAAGTGACTACTATTGTTTTTATTTTCTGCTTATTTACTACAGTCAGGGTCTTCCCCAGTTCAGCTTCAGTTCAGCCCTCTATTTCTTTCAAAACTCTCGGTTCCCTTTCTCACAACTCCCTTTACCCCGTTATACAGACTCACTGAGTCTACACCCACCTTTTGGTTTATAAAGAAATCTTTCCTCTACCTGCATATATGACTCTCCTATGGCTACATAGCATCATGCTTTGAGTATTGACTTGACAGCTGGACTGTCTGGGTTCAAATCCTCACTCTGTCACTTGTTTGCCATGTCATCTTGGCCAAGGCACTGTACTTTGGTTTCCCCAATCTATAAAATTTCTTTCTTTCTTTCTTTTTTCTTTTTTTTTTTTTTTTTTGAGATAGAGTGTTGCACGTCACCCAGGCTGGAGTGCAGTGGCATGATCATGGCTCACTGCAACATGGAGCTCCTGGGCTCAAGCAATTCTCTAACTTCAGCCTCTTGAGTAGCTGGGACTACAGGCATGTGTCCCCATACCCAGCTATTTTTTTAAATGTAATCTTTAGTAGAAACAGGATCTTGCTATGTTACACAGACTAAAATTTCAGTAAGTATGTTTATCCCATGGGGGCTGCTGTACTATTTAAATGAGTATGTGAATGCACACACATAAATCTTTTTAACACTACCTGGCATAGAATATGCAACATATATATGATGCCATTATAATTTTTCTCTTTCTTATACTATTTTTATGCCTACACATTTTCATCTTTTTCATCTTTTCTGGTCCCTACCACTGGAATCTCTCAATTCTCCAATCAAACAATCAATATTTAGGGGGTCAGGAGGTAAATTTTTCTACAAGTACAGACCATGTTGCTGCTGGGTGAAGGAGCTACTTGTATGCCTCATTTATACACAGTATTAGGGGCACTAGTATTACATGGTATTAACGGTATTAACAAAACACATGCATTATGCAGCAGAGAGTCTTGAAACTGTAAGGCTCCAATACAATGTCAAGCAGGACTTTCTTGTTCTAATTATAAATGAAGCAGATCCCCAGGTCCCTGTTTTGCACAGAGGAAATGCAAAAGGAAACTGCTTGTAGAAACAACAACAAAAAAAAACAGAGAAAATATACTCATACCCCAGATTAATCTACCCAGACTAGAGATGCTCTGATATGTCTAATTATCTGATACTCTGCAAGTTCAGAACCCTTCATCAGGTTCAATAACATGTGTGTGTGTGTATGTGTGTGTAGACAGGTAAGCATATTGAGGCTTCTTGTCCACATCTATTTATTTCTTATTGTTTCTTATAATCTATTTATTTCCTGGGAGAAGAGTCTTCCTACTGGCATTCTCTCTGGCCTAGGCCATGCAGTAAGTAAATTGTGTCTTTCATTGTAATGAGCAAATAGTGTGGCTTTAGGCTGGTTGAAATGAAGGCTTTTTCTTGCGTGTGTGTGGCCGGTATGGCGAGGCTGGCCAGTAAGATCTGAAACAGATTTAGTCCAAATGAAATAGATTCAGCAAAGATTCTTCCATTTTTCTGCACATCAGAACCATATGTAAAGCAATCTTCAAACTAGATCTGCAGAGCCCTACAGAGGAGCGCTGACAGGGCAGTGGGGAGAAGGGGAGTGGCTGGTCTCCTAGCCCTGGGCCACTTCTACAGGCGCTGCTCCCCTCTGATCTGGGAGTCGTCCTAAGAGGGGAGGATACTGCAGAGAGAATACTGAGACACTATTTGCTTCCTGTCTGAATCCCACACAAGACTCTAAGTGTCCATTTAGTGCAGGGCCGTTTGGCACTAGTGCCTAGCACAGTGCTTAGGAATTTTCTTGGACTTAGTTAATATTTTTGAATAAATGAATAAAATATATGTGAAATCTGCCTATCAAGAAAAAAATATTGCCAAGTCCCTAGAGAGATTAAACTAACTTAGGATTTATATAGTTATGTGGTTGGCTGAACTATTTAAATTAATTGTAAAATTTGCTTACTGTTTATATTTACTAGGATTTAAATACTGCCAAACAATGCTTTTGTTCCCAAAGTCCAAATAAAATAATCTCATCCAGGTATTATTGCAAGGGAAATATTTAAACATCAGTATACTTTACCCATTTATTGTGACTAACCTATTTCTGATCTGCCTGTTTATACAAATAAATAAAGCTTTTATGTAGGTATATGTAGGGACCCTCTGGAGTGGGCTTTCCCAAACTTCCATATTCTGGAGAAATGCTAAGGAGAGGTTTTAGTAACTCCCATAGATGTACCTGGTTTGAGCAAACCTGTAGCTTCCCACTGTGATGACCAGAACAGTATCCTAGGGCCTGATTAGATTCAGGGAGGTCTAAGGCTATATGTGTAGCTTTGTTTCTAGCCATGTGTATGGGCTTTAGATATTTATTTGCTGGCTACATTCTAAAGAGAAGTGATATCTCTTTTCACATTAACAGCAAATAAAATGACTGCCTTTCTACCTAAAGTGAAGTACAATGCAAGTAGCATCCTAGCTTCAATCAGATAAATGCCTTCTTCCTAGTTTTGTCCTCGTGCTTCTAAGAAAGCCGGAAAAGGATTCTATGGTAATAGCAGCTCAAAGCCGAGTCTATTACAATATACCAGTTACTCATTTCAGTTTACAATTGCTTATAAAGCACAAAAGTTCTCTGGTTTTTGGCTTGGATCCATAAGGCAGAAAATTTACTGTACTATGCTTCTAATTGCCTACTATTCCTTTTAAAGGGAAAACCATTCTAGATAAATTGTTTGGCTGAAATGCTAGAAATGTTTTAAACAGAAAAAAATGTTTCCTTTCCTGGAACTGTCAGAACATTTCTCTGATTAAAACATGGTAGGTTTATAGTTAAGAGAATATTCAGAGAACAAAAGGTTGCAATTCAGTTTACTAACAACTTAAAAACACAAATTACTAAAAAATGCTTTAAAATTATTTTTTAACGTACACGATCTTAGCAATGAATTAACTATGGTTATCACTGTCAAATCTCTATAATTATACAGTAATCATTCATTCATCAAATCTTAATTGAGCACACACAGAATTCTATGTCTATTTACATATGAATCCCTTAACCCTTTCCCAATCTGAAGATTTCACTTCAGAGAGCCTCAAAGATATGAAACACAATTACAGATCAGGGAATAGGTGGAAAAGACTCAGATAAGCTTCTGAACAGCAAGGAAAATGCCTGTTATAAAGTTCCTACATTTTGCTAGGTATGTGGGTATCTTCATGTTGTTATCCAAATAAATGTGAATTAAATAGAATTACAAAAGAATTGGTGACATCAAGGAAGAGCATATATTGTCTGTCAGGTACTGAATTAAGTATATTGCAGACATTATCTCATTTGAGCCTTTCACAATCCCCAAGAGATAAGCAATATTAGCCCCATTGTACAGATTGAAAAATTAAAGCTGAGAAAGGGTAAGTGCCTTCCCAGGATAAAACAACCAAGAAGTGGTCCACATTCATCTGACTGCAAATCCTATGTTGTGATGTTCTGACCATTAAACATGCTGCCTTTTTCATTTCGCATGTGTCTGTAGGTTCTGAGCTGGGTAATCTGAGGACAATTTGTAATCACATCCATTCCAGGTTCCAGTTTCACCTTGTTCCAAAGCTTAAACCAAATACCTACTTCCTACTCCAAGATTCCCAGTATTCGATCTCCTACTTTGCCTTTCAGTGTCCTTGACATTCAACCTTTTAGTCTTCGCCTGGCTAATTCCCAGTCATCCTTCAAAGTTTCTGCTAGAATATTATTTACTCAGGAACACCATTTTTGACTGTGAAATCTAAGTGGAGAACTCTTGTTTTACCCCCATGCCGTTAGGTTCTTTGCTCAGCCAATACCTAGTAAGTGCTCAATACATACAAGTAACAAAAATGACCTATGCAAAGCTTTCAGCACGGAAGTAGGTACTCAATGCACTTAAGTAATATTATTTCATTAATGAATGGACTACTTAGATCCTTGAATCTCTATCCTCATTTCATGTTCTATTTTGTCTCAGAGACTGATGTCTTAGTTTGGGGAATTTCTTTTGGAGTCCCCTTCCCATTCTTAGAAAAAGTGCCCCTGAATTTGTTTCTCCACTTGTCCCTCAGGATAACTTATCCACAGAATGGTATCTGATCTGGCCAGTCCCTCTGGACTATCTCCCCAAATTGGGCAATGACAGCAAGCTTCAATTGTCTAAATATTTTATGTATTTAGGTTACCTAATTTTAATGATGCCAGATAAATGTGGCCTTGCCTACTAAGATGTTTAGGGTAAATCCAACAGCCTGCCAACTGTATTCAACTAGAAAAGATCTCTCAAATCAACTTACATTAAAAACTTTGCTATTAATATAAAAATCTCCTTAATGAGTTCACTGGTAGAGATGTAGAATGCTGAGGTGCACAAAATAATAAATGATTTATTAGTCAATTTAATTCAATTTGTCACCAAGTCCTATCAATTTCCACTTTCCAATAACTTTTGAATTCATCAGACTCTCCTTTTCTGCTGCAATCTAGACCCTCACCTGCCTGGATTACTGTAATTTTTCCTAGCTGATCTTTAGCTTCTGATCCCACTCTTTAACAGCTGAGTTTGTATACTCCAGAAAAGTAAATGTTCTTAAAACTGTGCATTTTAAGCTTGGATCCCTGCTCAAAAATCCAAAATGGTTTCCCAGTTCCTACCAGATCAAATTCAAGCTCATCTTGGAAGTAAGGGCCTTCCTAGCATCTTCGATCTTTCTCAGCAACCTCCCACTTCCAAAGAACTCTGATTTCTGAGTCTCCTTTGCTCATGTGACTCTCCACTTAGACTGTCCTTGTCCATCTCTGCTGCCTGTCCAGGTTTCTATCACTTGAAAATCTCAGGTTCTGCTGACTCCATTTAACTTTTAGTAAGTGCTCTTTCTCTCTCACCTACATTTTTATCTTTTGTAGAAATGGAAGATACCCATATTATCTATTATCTGCCTGAAGAGATTGTAGTTTCCTTCAGAAGATACCCATATTATCTATTATCTGCCTGAAGAGATTGTAGTTTCCTTCAGAGAAGTGATTATCTAAATGTTCTTTTGTATTCCTACAGTTTGTACATAATTAACATTAATTTCTTTCTCTGATAGTGCCTAGTACTTGAGAAACAAACTCAAGAAACACCTGTAAAGAAAAACAACATTTTATAAATTCTCAAGTTGTTATTGGATGGCAACCTAAGACAAGGTAGGGACCTGATTACCAGTAGGTGATGCTATCTCCTTCAATTAGTATTGGTCAGTGTGAGAACGGAAACTGCAATGGAGAGAGGCAGGGCAATCAGGGAGGTCATCTTCAAGCTGATAGGACTCAGCCCAGTGAGCTCAAGGCTCCTCCAGCTATGGAAGCTGCTTTCTAAGAAAGCCATAGAGTAAAGCCCAGTTGTGGCAGGAGACGTCACTGACTGCCAGAAAACGCAACAGATCTTCTCCAGCAGGCTGTCAGAAGGGCGTCAACCATGACTTTCCCCAAGTTGACAAGCATGAAGAGCTGTGGAGGAGATGTGAAGATGGAAACAGTGAAAGAGGGGAGAGTGGTGGTGCCATTTCTGGGTACCAATTTTGATCCTCTCAGACCTTCTGTCTCGAGTAATTCCTAATACATTTCCAGAACCTTGTCATTAGCCATTCCAGCAGTTATTTGCATCTGGATCAACACCTTTAACTGATCGATGCAATTATTGAAAGCCTTCTTAGAGAATTCTCAATATCATTTCTCCTACCTAAACACTAAAATTAATAAAGTTACTCAATAAAATATTAGAGAATAGTCCACAGGTGTTGTCTCAGTCTCATTGGTCTTTGAATAAATGACTGAAAAGTGGCCAATATATTTCCCTCTGCCGTTTTGACTGAAAATCAAAATGCTAACCTAAATAGTCAATCAATACAGTAAATCACAGACAAAAGCTTCGGAGAAACGAGGTGTCTTCTCCTTCTGGCCCAAAGGGTCCTCACTCCTCCCTTTCTGCAGCCAGAAACTACCTTAAAGAAAGGGTCAGATAATCTATATATACCTATATGTTAAAAGGTTAACAAAGCTTAAAACAAATAAATGAATTGTTAATCACAGAATTTCAGCAAGTTAGAGCAAGTATTTTGTGGGTTGACTAGGGTGGTAAAGACAAAAAGGCATAACTCTTAAAATCATACAGTATATAGCTTCTCACTCTGAACAAGAGGTTGAGTATTTTTCAATCCTACTAAAATTTACTTTTGGATGAATTTAGTAGGTTGTGAAAGAGTACTCCCAGGAGACTCTTCCCCACAATGTTTGCTACTTTAGGGTCTAGGTCCTGGTTCCTTGTCATCCTTGCCTTGGCAATATTTTTCTTTCACTGTGGCATCACCAGTGACACAAAAACAGCATCTCTGCTGACAGTACAGGTAGAAGTTATATGAAGGTCACAGGAAGCAAACACGTAGACAGACAAATGAATATCTTTCTGAAACCAGCCATATCTGGCATGTAGATCTCAACTGATTATGCTCAGCTATTGCACGGCTATCGTCTCCCATTTCAGGGTACTTATCTTTCACTATGAGGAAAACAAAGAAAGGAAACTGTGAAATATGATCGGAAAGATCCTCTTAAATGCTCAATAAATAGTGTGTACAGCTAGAATTTCAGGAGGAGCAGCTATGTTGTAATTCTTGAAGATTCCCAGAAAACCTGGGTTTCCCAGAATTCTGGCCTGATTTACATAAACAAATCAAGGAAATGTTTTCCTGATGGGTTCTTCATTATTTCTCTGACAAATGCTAGAAAAATTGGCAAACTGAAGCATCTGCCTGATTTACAGTTGCTCTTTCTCTGGGGCTCCTGCAGTCAGGATATAACAGTATCTCCCGGAAACTGCAAATATTCACTTTATTTCAATTAGTTTTCTCCACACAGTCCACTGCTTCTTCACCAGCTCAGAAAATATGACTTTTAGCCTTGCTTAAGCTGCTTGACTTGTGAGATAAGCACTGGACTTCTACCTAGTCATTCCCTAGCAAGATTGGATCCTTTGTGTCTTATCAGTTTACCTGCTGGTATTTATTTAACACCGTTTGTGATGAGCTCTCACTTTTTTTGTCTGTTTGAATTTTGACTTGATATTAATTTATCTTTATCTTCTGATTAACACAATTTTACCTTTGTGACCTATAGTCAAATTTTCCTTTGAATAGGCTAGTCTAAACACAAATGTTGGAATTGGACAGAACCCACTTCTGAATAAGACTTTTAAGCTGGCATAGTCTCTATTAGGCTTTTGAACATTTAACAACAGAAAGCACTGACATCTTTCTGTCAGCATTTTCCTGAACCACAAATTGTGCATACATTAGAAATTCTCTAGAAATGACATAGAAAGGCTAGGAAGCAAATGTATTCTTGTAGTGCAGGTCTGCAAGTCCGGGTAATTTCAGAATATACCACATAAGCTGAAAAGATGGCAGATGCAAGAACTGGATTTAACCATAGATGATAACCCAACTTTCTCCATAGCACTGTAACTCAATAAGTCTTTAATGGCTTCTTAGATAAACAGATGGATGTCATCAAAAGGCACAGGATGATAAATCTGATTGGTGTCTGAATAATTTGCACTGCTTTATCCCCAAAACAAGTAGCAAGAGAAAAATGGGAGAACACACACTTAAGCCCCAGCATGGGAGTTTAAATTATTTGATTAGAAACAGTTGTATATTCCCAGTGGCATAATATTGAAAACAACCAGAATGGCAAAGTCCAGGAAGTGCAATCTATCTTTTTTAATTAGGGTCCTTCTTTTGAAGATTTATATTGTTTAGTTTAGCTGTGTTTATTATTATTTAGTTGACTCAGTTTATTTTCATGCAAATTTTCAAATATTCAATTAAGCCCTTTGGAAAATTATGACTTTCAATTATCCATGATAGCCCAGAGTTTATAGACCCTCATGTCCATGGTCCAATTTCTGCTGGTCAAGAAGTTCCTGCTTCTTTGAGTAGTTCCTTTCCTTGGATGCTTTTCATTTAGCTCATTTATTTATCTGGATCATGCAGTGGAATTAGATTTCAAATGGTTCATTGTCAAAAGTCATA
The DNA here is from genome assembly GCF_028885655.2 of Pongo abelii. Classification (NCBI taxonomy): domain Eukaryota; kingdom Metazoa; phylum Chordata; class Mammalia; order Primates; family Hominidae; genus Pongo; species Pongo abelii. Next base: position 122,910,252 of record NC_071993.2, on the reverse strand, counting down.
TATATATATATATAAAGAATCTGACCAGGCCTTTCTAGGACTGGTACTGTCAAATTCTAGACACACTCTGATAACCTCAACCCATCAGTGAGATTTATCCAGATGAATCTAAGAGAAAGGCTATGGCAAAAAAAAAAGTCCTAAAAGGAAATACGCCTTTTGTTGTCATTGTCATTGTTATATCTGGGTTGTAAGATTATGGGAAAGTTGTAAGATTATGGGAATAATGCCTTAGTGTAAAGGGGAAAGTATCAGATGGGTGGTAATGCTAACGGTCCTTCTCCCCAGTATGAGACACTGCTTTCAAATATGTCTGAGAGATCCAAAAGTTTACTAAGTACAGTCATCATAAAAAAAAGAAAAACTTTTCAAGGACAGAACTGAAATATTATTGGGATCCTAGTTGAAAAAAAGCATTCCTTTTATTCCCAAAGCTCAAGCAATTGCTTTAAAATATTTGTATTATCTAATGTTAGTTCCTCTGCTAAAGTTAATTCTTAGCAACTTGAAATAATAACAGTAGGAAATTTGTATATAGCATTTACTATGGGCCTGATATTGTTCCTAGAAATTTATATGTTTTAACTCACTTACTCTTCATGACAACTATAAAGAAAAGAACTATTATTATCTTCAAATTTCGGATGAGAAAACTAAGGCACAGATAGATTAAGTGACTTGCCTAAGATCACACAGCTACTAAATTGTAGAGCTAGGAATTAAATCTCAGACAGTCTGGCTCCAGAGTCTATGCTCTTAGCCATTTTAATGTTTTACTGCGTTTCATAAAATCTTGATTGATATATAAAGATATGCATGATATTATCAGAAATAATGTCAAGATGGATTGGTTAGGTCACACTGAATATGACGATAATAATCTCTGCTTTGGAATATGGTTACTTAGTTATGTAGTCTGGGGAGTTCAGGGGTTAGTCCTTCAGGAGCAGTTGGGTCCCAGATAACCAGTGCTTACCTCAAATGCTTTTAGGATGCAGGTATGCGTCCAATAATAAACTGCATATTCCAAAAGCACTAGCTATATATTGGTATACTTTGCTACCTGGCCCTTCATACGCAAAAGGATGGCCTTGTCTTGATTTCAGATGATTTCTGCTAGACTCTTCCTCTGTTAGCCTCTGCCAGGCTTCTGCTTTGCCAAAGGCAGGAGCTAATAGCTAGTCAATTGTGATCAACCCCTTGATTTGGAAAATCTGACTGCCTTTCTATGTCCCACTGCCATTTTCCTTAGGGAGAGTATGGCCATTTACCATAATTTACTTTTTTGTGACATTCAAAATACCTCAGTTGGCTGAAAAAAGTTGGTAAAATTTTCCTGAAAAACAATTTAGCAATATGTATTGATAAACCTAAGTAAGGTTCATACATACTAGCTTCAGAACAAGTAATGTATCCCTAGGAAATAATCAGAGATGCGGACAAAAGTTTTATCCAGAAATCTTTTTCACGGCGTTATTTATAACACCAAAAAAAAAAAGGTCTGGGAACAACATAAATAGCCAAGAAGAGGAGAATAATTAGGAAGTTTATGATACATCCATAAAATGCAATATGCAGTCATTAAAATTATATTTCTGAAGAATTTTTAATGACATGGAGAAATACTCATTTTATAACATTCAGCAAAAATGCAGAATACAGAACTTCATTAAAAAATGATGCCACTTACGTAAAAAGAAATCCAAATATGTCTAAAGTCTTGAATAAAATATGTGTTTTATTGGTTATCTCGGGGTTGTAAGACTTTTATTTCTGTTTTCTAAATTTTAAACAATGAAAACATTAATTTTATAATCAGAAAATCAACCTATAAAACATAAATAGCCATGAGCTACAGGGAAGACTAGCAGATATTTGTGTGTGGTGGTAGGAGATGAGTGGAAGTGAACAGTAGAAGAGAAATGAGTCCTCCTTTCCCAGAAGGAATATCCCAACACCTCTGGCCCCTCTTCCACCTCCCCCATCCACAGCACCTGTGCATGTGGGCATGCACTCACAGGCACACACATGTAGACAAATATCTGACTGCCCAAGGAGCCTAGCTCTTTCCCACTAATGTTGGGGATTCCTGGCTACTACAGATGAGAATAGAGTCAAAGCCTCCCATTGTATATTTTTATGCAAATTTCTCTGGCTAATAATGCTCCCACTATGAGGCCTTAAATTATTTAGGCTAAAAGTAGAATGGACAGCTCTTTTAATACCCCTTTGCAGATTTTGTAATGCCTTATAGGTTGTGAAACACGTTGTGTGTCCTGGTAGCTTTAGGATAATTCCAAAAATAAAAGCCACCAATTAAAAGAATAAAGACTTGGCCGGGCGCGGTGGCTCACGCCTGTAATCCCAGCACTTTGGGAGGCCGAGGTGGGCGGATCACGAGGTTAGGAGATCAAGACAATTCTGGCCAACACGGTGAAACCCCGTCTCTACTAAAAACACAAAAAATTAGCCGGGCGTGGTGGCGGGCGCCTGGAGTCCCAGCTACTCGGGAGGCTGAGGCCGGAGAATGGCGTGAACCCGGGAGGCAGAGCTTGCAGTGAGCCGAGATCGCGCCACTGCACTCCAGCCTGGGCGACAGAGCGAGACTCCGTCTCAAAAAAAAAAAAAAAAAAAAAAAAGAATAAAGACTTGCCGCCAGATATATTCAAAAGAATATATTGTGGGCTTTGAAAACAATTTAAAAGGAGCCAAAACCTCTTTTGAGCCACATCAGTATTATATGAAACCAACTGGCATTGGCCTGGGAGTTACGAGACCTGAGGTCACATGCTGGTTCTCCGAATAATCAGCTGTATGACCTTGGGCAAACTGCATGCCTTCTTTAGGGCTTCTGTGTCTGTATGTGTAAAATGAGAGGCGGAGAGTATGCATTCATTCATTCATTCAGTGAAGCACTGACGGTCTGTGATATCAGGAGTGTGCTGGACATAGAGAATACTGTGATAAAGAAAGATGGCCCTCGCCTCCATGTTGCTCTTAGTTTAGTTAAGGAGGCAGATGATAACTCTTAGGGTAATGAGTGGGTTGGAGAAAATGAGAGTGCACCCAATTGTCCCTATTAAGAGACTTGGAGGTCATGGGTAACCTCATTGGTGAGAGTTTTAATACAGAAGTGAGTACTGAAGTCAGATTACAATGGGCTAGGGAATAAATGAAGATGGCAATAATAGATGCTAATGTAAGAAATTTTGGAAGAAGATGAAAGAGAAGGCACAGGAGCTAGAATAAGTTGTAACTCCCAGAGTCTTCTCTGTACCTAAAATATTAAGATGCATATCATTCGAATATATACATTTAACCTTCCAAGGTAACAGTCTTGAAAAGGGCAGCAACCAATTCAATGTAGAAGCTCTATGTTTGTATAAAAGTCACATCATGGGCTGGGCATGGTGGCTCAAGCCTGTAATCCCAGCACTTTGGGAGGCTGAGGCAGATGGATAGCTTGAGGCCAGGAGTTCGAGACCAGCCTCACCAACATGGCGAAACCCCATCACTACTAAAATACAAAAAAAAATTAATAATAAAATAAAAAAATAAATAGCTGGGAGTGGTGGCACATGCCTGTGATCCCAGCTATTTGAAAGGCTGAGGCAGGAGAATCACTTGAACTGGGAGGTGGAGGTTGCAGTGAGCCAAGATTGTGCCACTGCACTCCAGCCTGGGCGACAGAGTGAGACTTTGTCTCAAAAAAAAAAAAAAAAAAAAAAAAAAAAAAAAAAAAAAAAAAAAAAAAAATTAACACGGTGGCCACATTCCAAATACTAAAAGGAAATGAAGATGTGGAATTATTACTGTGAGAAACTGTGTGTTCCCAATCTGTGGCTATGTTAAAAAATATAAGATGGAAGTGGCACAAGACAGAGGGCTGAACAAGATGAACTCTAGTTGTCTGATCCTGTTATGCTAATGACACTGCACTTGGAAGAGAGGAAAGAGGACCACTTCAGTGAGAGGAAAAAGCATATGAGGATCCCTAAGCAGCCTGCCAGGCTGCTGATTCCAGTAAGAAGACTTTGACCTTGACTTGTACCATTCTTTTCTACTAAAGATGGTATAAGTAAATGGAAACTTCCTCTTATTATATGACATGGAAAAAATGTTAATGCTTAAGCAGTTAGTTGCTTGGTATTCCTAGATGTGTTATCAAGATGACATTAAATCTAACAAGTGACAGCATGGAATTCTATTGCTCTAAAAAAAGAAATCCAAAAATTGAATTTAATTGTATAAAACAGTTATTATTTTCAATTAAAATTTCTAGGTAATTCTTACATTACCAGTTCAACATTAACACTTTCTTAAAGGACAAATATGGTTTTATTTTTCTAAAGAAAAAATATGTTTTTTACTTGTGAAAAATAGGAACTTCAGAAAGGCAGTTACATTCATCTTTACTGGTCAGAATTCAGATTTATTATGGTAAAGGTTTGAATTTATTTTCTCATTAGCATTTTATCAATTGGACCAATTAGTCTGAGCAAGCCTGAAATTCCCAGGATTTCCTAAAACTGACATCTGTTCCCTTCTTAAGCTGCTGGTGACACACATGATGTAAATTTACCAATTACGAGACTCAGAGGCAGATGCGCATCAGCAGCGGTGAAGCCTTGGGTTTGAATCTGAAGTGCTCTGGGACAAAAGATAAAATCATGTTTGATCTTCGAATTACTCTTTAAAATCCCTTGTAGCTTTTCTTTTTGCTCCTTAAAAAAAAACTCATAAAACAGCAGATTAAATGTAAGCTTAACATATTTCATGTTGGGGCCATTTTTCCTTCTTAGTTTTCTATGCTGTATTTAATGCTTTCCTGTCAGGAAACACTAGAGTACTGTACAAGGATTAAAGGCATAAACTGTAGAGTAGACACAGAAACTAGGTTCATATCTTGGTCCTGTCAGTTATGAACTCTCTAACTACTGGTAGGTTTTTGAACTTTGATTTTGCTAATTTGTAAAACAGACACAGTAGTATCTACCTTACAGAGTTACCGCAAGATTAAATGAGAAAACATAAGAAAATACTTATGATAGTGACTGAATCACAGTAAGTACCTGATAAATGGTGGTTTTTGTTTGTTTTGATTTTGGTTTCTGTATATCTTTTGGACAGTTTCATAGACTACTTGAATGTATTTTCTAAGTTCAGAAAAAGTCATAATAGGAGTGACATTTGCATTAGGAGCCCCACTCCTTATAATTGTTCAGAACACCATGTTCATGTCAACATAATTTATGAATATTTTAATAGGAAAGAGCTTCTTAGCCTAATATTATAGTCTTGAGATGCTTAATTATCTAAAGCATTTAAAAATTTTAACAAAAATATGGTAGCACATTATACGCACAGTGTAATTTAGTAAATATATATCATCTTATTTTAAAATTGTATTAACTTTGCTCCAAATGTTGCACTAGGAGTTCTACACTTTTTGATTTATCTATAAAACATGGTTTTAAAATGGTAGGCAGAATTAGAGAAAAAAATCCACAAACTATTTAAAAGTCACTATTTCTAAAAATAAGGCAATTCTCATGAACAAAATAAACATGAACATTTTGTTCAACAACCCAGGAAAAGAAAAAGAATCAAGGGAAAGATTCCAGAGGACAGCACAGAAGCATTCATAAGATTTGCCCATTTTCAGTGGCTAATATGTGAGTGAGTGGCCTAGCAGATGAAGCTTCAGATACCTCGGCAGGGAAACTCAGCATATGGCATCACACAGACCTGGCTCTAAAATCAGGTCTGCAACTTGCTTGCTCTAAAATCTTAAAATAAAAAATGTGGGGCAAGTAAAGAAACCTTTCTGTAACCTCATTTCTTTACCTGTAAGATAGGGGTATTTTTCTATAATGGGAACATGGCTATACTATGTTATGTTCAAGAGTACAGTGAGACTACTTAGTAAATAGAGATACACATACATATATAAAAATTGTAAGTTAAGTAAGCTTTTGAGGCTGGCCCAGGAACCACACAATGAAATAAATATGATTTCTATGAGAAAATAGAGCCTGTAAACTATAGATTGAACTTTGGAATATGACCAACTTATAAAAGAGTCCTGACAAAGTACTTCTATTGACTTTTTACTTTGAGATAAATTTAGACATATAGGAACACTGCAAATGAGTACAGAGATCTCATTTATTCTTCATTCAGCTTCCCCAAACGAAAACATTTTACATAACCAGAGTACAATGATTAACACCGGAAAATCAACATTGATATACTATCATTGAGTAGTCAACAAACCCTATTTGAATTTTACCAGTTTTCTCAGTTATGTATTACTTTTGGTCCAGGATTTAATGCAGGATTTTATTGCATGTATATGTTATTAGACTCTAATGTATTATTTCCTCAGTCTTTGTCTTTTATGACCTTGGCACTTTTGAAGAGTTTTGGTGGTTTTGTTTGGTAAACTGTCCTTCAATTTGGATTTGTCTGGTCTTTTCTTATGATTACATTGGTGTTACACATTTAACAAGAATACCACAGAAGTGATATTTTGCTCTTCTCCATGCAACATGTCAGTGGTCATATGATTTCTATATGTTTTATTACTAGTTATATTGACCTTGATCATTTGGATAAGTCATGTCTGCTAGGGTTCTTTATTACAAATTTACTGCTTTCCCCTTTTTAATCAATAAATGTCTTGTGGGAAGATACTCTGACTATACATATGTGCTGTTTTACAACGTATTTTGTCCTATTAACTTTAGATTTCATCAATGGTTCTTGCCTTTAACAATTACCACTGTGGTATTTTTCTAATGGTGATTTTTCTATTTCCCTTATTTCTACATCCATTAATTAGAATTCTACTATAAGAAAGTACTGCTCTCTTCTCTCCCACTTCCTTTTTTTTTCTTGTGATACTGGGTCTCACTCTGTTACCCAGGCTTCGAGGCTGGAGTGCAGTGGTGCAATCTCAGCTTATTGCAGCCTCAATCTCCTGGGATCAAGCGATCCTCCCACCTCAGCCTCCTGAATAGCTGGAACTATAAGCACATGCCACCATGGCTGGCTAATTTTTGTATTTTTTGTGGAGACAGGTTTTTTATCATATTGACCAGGCTGGTCTCGAACTATCTCTTCTTTATCTATTCAATCTTTCAGTGTGGACTCATGGATCTTACATTTATTGAGTAATAATCCAATACTATACTTATTTACTTTGTTCGAGTTGTTCCAACTTTGGCCATTAGCTGCTCCTTCAGGTTGGCTCCTAAGTCCTTTTAACATGTCTCATAATTTTTTGAGTACTTATTTTCTGGAACCATTAGATATTCCAAGCTTATCTTGTGTTGGCCCTTCTTAGCCCTGGAATTGACCATATACCCAAAAGTCCTGGTTCATTTTATTGGAGAATGGTGTCAAGAAACCAAGAGATGAGTGCTAAGTACATTTATTGCTACTGAGATATGATTGCTTCTAGGACCTCTCAGCAGGCAGCATTAAGAAACATACAATTGTATACCAACACACATGCATATATCTATATTTCTATGTGCATCCACCTATATGTGAATAAACTCATACTGATCCCTCTAATTCCAACCCAATGCCACAGGGTTCATTCTAGTCTTCTCACTTTCCTGATATGTATCACTTTCTCTGACAGTGAGAAAACTAGCTCTCATTACCCAGAAAATATTTACTTTGTTCAATCCTAGCATGGACATTAAATAGTGTCAGAATTGCTTGTCCATGCTCCTGTTTGCAGAAGAGACAAATATACAACTATAGGACATTTGTATATATATTTTTGGTTGCCTTTACCGTTACAGTATATAGTCAAAATAATCATTTTCTAAAGGTACTTAGGTTGCTCTTTTCTTCTCTATACCCCCAGCATAGTTATTTATTCATTTGAATACATTTAGGTTCATTTTTTACAGTTTGTATTTCATTTTGGGTTCTCCCACATCCTAACTGATTGGGTAGGTGAAAGGTCAGGTTTTTTCTAAGGGTTGGAGTTATATACAAAAGTGTACTCAGAAAAGTGTCCCTCCAACTACCCCTCTCATTGCTCCATTTTTATACCCCATTTCGCTTTATTTCCTGTAGGTAAACAGTCTTGTTGGTTTCTGACTTATCTTTCTACACATCTTTTGCAAAAATGAGTAGACGTTTGTAGATTTCCTTATAGTCCCTATTTCTTACTTTAGGGACAGACACTCTAGATATCTGTATGCACTTTACTTTTCTCACTTAATATATTTTGGAAATAATTTCATATGAGTTTCTCAAGGTCTTCCTTGTTCTTTCTTACAGGTACAGTGTATTCCATTTATGCATGTACCAAATTCATTTTACTGCTTCCCTATGTATGGTCATTCAGGTTATTTCCAACATTTTGTGATTACAAAAAAGTACTAAAATAAATAACTCATGCATATGTAGTTTCATATTGCTGGAGGTGTATTTTAGGGTAAATTCCTAGAAGTGGGACTGCTGGGTCAAAAGAGTACAAGTGTAGCTGTGTTAGGTCTTGTCAAATTCCCCTCCAACAGGGTTGTTGTACCAGTTTGCATTCTTCCCAGCACTAGGTTGCCACACTTTTTAAATTTCACCAACGTAAGAGGTAAGAAATAGTATTTCAGTAGTGTTTTAATTTGCATTTCTGAGAAATACTTTTAATGCATATGAAAAAAGTTTGTTGAGGGGAAGTTCAAATGGACAGGCAAGAGCTGCACAAAGAGCTAAAATGGAACTTAGGAGTGCTCTAACAAGACTATAAGTCACCTAAGAAGCTGACAAAACACAATGATTCTGAAGCATCAGGGAAGGTGAAAAGCAATAAAGCGAGGACTAAAGTGATCCACTGGAAACATAAAGGGAAACAGAATATAACCTGTAATGCAGTAGGCAATAGGTTTAAAAATTTGGCTTGTTTTTATATGTAACAGAAAATACTAATAACAAATAATGCTTTAAAAAGAGACTTTCAAAGTGCTTGAAAAATTTCAGTCCCAAAGAACAACTGTGATCTAAAAATCCACAACAAAGGATACAGGAGCCATGTAGCCTAGCAAGAATCAGCAGAAACTATAAATGGATGGTCCAAGGAGTAGAAGCAGAGTCTGGTGAGTCATACCTAGGCCATCAAGAAAAGTGGTAAGGGCTCCGATCCTGCTTAAAGCACTGAGAATAAAGAATCTATGAAACATTATTTTTTTTTCTTTTCTAATTTTTGTAGAGATGGGGGTCTCACTATGTTGCCTGGGTTTGTCTCAAACGCCTGGCCTCAAGCGATCCTCATACCTTGGCCTCTCAAAGCACTGGGATTACAGGTGTGAGCTTCTGCACCCGGCCTCATTTTTGAGAAAAGGAAAAAGAATGGTGTTAAAAATGATCAAACAATGATCTTATGAATGACCAGAGTATCAAAGTGATATTTTTATATCTGGAAAAAAATAACAAAAGACCGAAAGAAATTTGTTAAACATAGAAAAAATCATGTATTGCGAAATGACTACTAAGACTTGAGACAAACAGGTCACAAGGATGGCGCTGAGACAACAGGCCTAGTTAGTAGTAAGGAACTGATTTAACCTCAATAAGGTTTTCATTTCTATTTCATAAGCCAAATTTCAGGCCAGAGTTTAGGGTGGTTTATCATTTTTAAAACCTGAGAAGCATCTATAATTAATTTATAGCAAGGTACATGACAAAGGGCAGTAGAAAGTGCGAATTTACAGCTAGCTTAAGAGTTGGACTCTGGGACGTTAGCACCAACATGCACAGGTAAGAGAAGTGGGGGAAATAATTAAGCAAGTTGCCTTTTACTATGTTGTAGGCACAATTTAGCCCCTACAGAAATAATAAGGGAAACATCCCTGCCCTTAGGTCGCCTGGGTGGGACGGAGACAGCATAAGAAAAATTTTATAATAGTAAATGAAAAAGCAAAGCAGAGGACTGAGGATGGGTAGACATGGGGACAAGTTTCATGGAAGAGGTGACCTTTGAATTCGAAATTGTCTTGGTGCAAAAGGGGAGGTGTGTATATTGGAGAGGGGCTGATGGGTAGGACAATCTAGGCAGAGGCAATGGTACCTGTAAAGGGACAGAGGTGTGGTGCATTCATAACAAATGGTATTTTAAAAGTCCCTTTGGAATCCAGCACGTGAGGCATCTAACATCTTCCTAAAATTATCATATTTTCAGAAAACATCAAATGGGTCACAGGGCACTGGAAAGGCATTTAAAAGGATAGGATTAAGCTTCAAATATGACCTTGAAACATAAGTGAAACTAACAAACTAACTGCTCCCTTTTTTGTGAAAGAAAAACTGTAGGCATAGATACAAAATGCAGAATGGCAGAAAAGGTCAGGCAGGGACAAAGGAGTCCTACCAAACTGCAAGTGGGGAAGCACTGCCTAGCAGGGCACGGCAGCTGGTTGAAAAGAGAGGTTAGGCACCGAGAAGCAAACAAGGAGAGGAAAGCCCGAGAGGGCTCTTGGATTGGCTCTGCCATACAGTAAATGATGGACTCTGAGGATATCTTTGGATGTCTTTTCTGATAAGCCTGTTTCCTCATCTGTCGAACAAACGGACAGAGTCTCTTTGTATTTCATGTCTCTTGAATCAATAATATTTGGGAAGGTTGAAGAGCATTCTGAGAGTCACCAGATGAGTCAAGCTAGAAGCCAGGCTCTTTAAAGGCCCAGATGGAAGGACTGGGAGTGCTGTATTGAACCTGAACTGAAGGCTGGGTGGTGATTTCAAAACTGCCTTCTACCACATGATGGATTATTATAGGGAGCATAATTAGCTGTTCTCTATTTCTAGAGAGATGAGAACAAGAAGAAAGAGAACAAAAGAAAATGGAATCAAATTGCAGTGAAGACTGTTAAATAACAGAATGAATTAGTCGCGGAAGTTATCAGCATGACTTTTGGGAATGTCTTTAGAAACAGTCTGTCTGTTCAAGATGATTCTGGACTGGGTCACCAGCTGTGGCTGCATGCACATATGTCATTTCAGTGCCCTTCCTAGCTGTGTGTTTCTGCAGTTGTACAACATTATGCATAAATAGAGTAATACCAAATTATCCCATTTATACATTTTATGTATCTATTAATATGGACAACAGCTTCCTTTCCATTTTACCAGTAAAGTTTTGAATACAAATGTAACTCAGCCTCTCTCCATTACAGCTCTGCCTTCAGAGTTAATTGCCTCGCAGAACACTTAAGGAGTCATTTTTCATTGTGATGGTGAGCAAAGGGAAGGCAGATGGCACAGTCATGTTATTGATTTGATGATCCTTGCCTGGCTTGTTGAATAAATGGAACTGAATGTATGGTCACTGCATCCAGACTTTTAGGGGCTTCAAGGTTCAATTCAAATTATATCAGACAGCAGGTTCACAGAACAAGAATCTTTATTCCCTCAAAGCTTCTAAATGATGATTCCAGGGACCATGTAGGATTCCTCAAACCACCTCCCTGAAATTCTGTGGACCAGTTTCAGTCCCAGCTCCTAAGGAAGCAGATGAACTCTCTCATGTTTTTTCCAGTGCTTTTACCTGCATGAAAGCTTTGGATATGCTACCCATCAGTGAGAGAAGCCTGCTCAACTTGCATAGGCTATGCTCATTTGCAAATTATAAAGTGGATAAAAGGAAATAAATTACTCTCTTTTCAGAAGGCCATTAACTTTTTCCCTACAAGCTCTTAGAGAAAGATCACTGTGGCCATAAGGAGTTAATATAATTGTAATCAACATTTACCTTTTATAGAATTACATTTCTGCTGCTGGCGCTTGCTCCTCCACCAGGACTTCCATTAAGAGTAAGGGGACAGCCATACTCAAAAATGCCTTTGGTAGATACTATGGCAACATTAAACAGTCTGTGGCAGGACCCAAGATTAAACCAGCTATCAGTATAACATGGAGTTTTGATCAAAACTTGAACATACTTCTGGATTTGCTGAGGGACCACTGGCCCTTTGAGGTGACCCTCAGAAAAATGCTTCTGTTACTAGAAGGAATTTGCAGAGCCACTTACCCAGTCTTAGCCTTTTACATATTTTCTCAAGTCACTTAATTTTCCTTTCTGGATCTAGGGAGTTCCCTTCTGCCTGCCTTTTCTGGGCTCTGTGTGGCAGAATTGTGCAGTACTGCCTGCTGGTAAGAGGTGAATTATATTATTTTCTTTTTCTGGTTAGGTTTTGCAACATGTTACAATAAATACGAGGGAGGGGTAATATGAGCAGGGACTAGAACCAAGGTCTCTGGATCTCTCACTCCCTGCTTGAGAGATCCAGAGACCTTGGTTCTAGTCATTCTGAGACTCAGAACCCATCCATTCTTGTTAACTACAGAAGAAGGCTGCTATGCCTGAATGTTTGTGCCCCACCTCCTACCAAATTCATACGTTGAAGCACTAATCCCTAATATAATGGTATTTGGAGGTGGGGGGTTTTTGGGGAGGACTAATCAGGTTTAGATAACGGCAAGACAGTGGAGCTTCATGACGAGATTAGTGCCCTTATAAGAAGAAATCAGAGCCCTTTCTCTCTGCCATGTGAGGATACAGCTAGAAGGTGATCATCTGCAAACCAGGAAAACGGCCCTTACCAGACACCAAATTGGCCAGGCATCTTGATCTTGGACTTCCCAGCTTCCAGAATTGTGAGAAACAAATGTTTGTTGTTTAAGTCACCTAGACTCTAATATTTTATTACAGCAGCCTGAGGTAATGAAGGCAGCAACCTTCTTCTGTTAAATTCTCCCAAACCTATGTAAAGTAGAACTATTTAATTCATAAACAATTAAAAGTAATTTTTTACCAATTGGCAGTTTTATATAAACCATGGCGTCAGCTATCATAAAAAAAATAATGGAGGACCTCACAAACTTACCCTTAACATTTATTTTATTTTAAGTTCCGAGGTCCATGTGCAGATGTGCAGGTTTGTTATGTAGGTAAACGTGTGCATGGTGGTTTGCTGAACCTATCAACCCATCACCTAGGTTTTAAGCCCAGCATGCATTAGCTATTTTTCCTAATGCTCTCCCCACAACTCCTCTCTCCCCCGACAGGCCCCAGTGTATGTTGTTCCCCTCACTATTTCCATGTGTTCTCACTGTTCAGCTCCCAGTTAGAAATAAGAATATGCAGTATTTGGCTTTCTCTTCCTGTGTTAGTTTGCTCAGGATAATGGCTTTCAGCTTCATCCATGTCCCTGCAAAGGACATGATCTCATTCCTTTTTATGGCTGTATAGTACTCCATGGTGTATATATACCACCACATTTTCTTTATCCAGGCTATCATTGATGGGCATTTTGGTCTTTGCTATTGTGAACAGTGCTGCAATGAACATACACGTGCATGTATCTTTATAATAGAATTATTTATATTCCTTTGCGTAAACACTCAGCAATGGGATTGTTGGGTTAAATGGTATTTCCAGTTCTAAATCTTTGAGGAATTACCACACTGTCTTTCACAATAGTCGACCCATAACATTGTATTCATACCCACAACGTTCTTGTTTTGTTGTTTTGTTGCTTCAAAGGCAGCTTGGTTATTGCAACACATTTTGATTTTCCTCTTTGGCTTTGTAAGTTGTCTTGTTGAGTTTTAATTTTTTCCTATTTTTCTCTTTGGCCACAGTAATTATTAACAGTCAATTCCAGAAATACCAGAAAGAGGTGGCAGGTGGGAAAGAAGGAAAAAGAAAAGAAAAATGTGTTGGTCATGTTTCAGTGCTGGTGGTCTCATTTTTCATTTCCATGAATCCTGATTTGTCATGTGAGTTTGTTTCTAATTGGTCAGTCTTTAAAGTATTTGAATTAACTTTTAAAGTTGCCTCTTTTCTGCAGCATGTTTAATTAGCCATGTTCACTATTCTTTAAGCTTCTCATCCTTATTTTCTTTTGTTTCCTTTACATATTAATCAATTTCTCACAATTAAAAGTGACAGAAAGATATATTTAAAAGTCTGAAATGGGAGGACCATCACCATGTCATTTTACAGTGACACTGGTCACTAAAAGAAAAAGCTTGTGCTGTCCTCAAAACACAAACAGCTAATGGTCTTTACTCATAGCTAAGAAATGAAACAGCAAAACAAAAACAAAAACATTTATAAAGAGCACTTTGATGTAAAAGTTTTCTGATTTTAAATTCTGACTCCATAATTATTTACTATGTGGCTGTAGGCAAGTTACTTAATATCTATGGTTCATTTTTCTCATATGTGAAAGAAAAGTGATAACATAGTTGACCTTTGAATAAAATGGGGGTTGGAGTGCCAACCCCCTGTGCAGTTTAAAGTCCCTGTATAACTTCTCACTCCTCTAGAACTTAACTACCAAGAGCCTACTTTTGATCAGAAGCCTTACCAATAATATAAACAGTTGATTAACACATATTTTGTATGTTGTATATGTTATATATTGTATTATTATAATAAAGTAAGCTAGAAAAAGGAAAATGTTATTAAGAAAATCATAAAGAAGAGAAAATACATTTACTATTCATTAAGTGGAAATAGGTCATTATAAAGATTTTTATCCTAATTGTCTTAATTTTTGAGTAAGCGGAGGAGGAGGAGGAGAAGGAAAAGGAGAGGCTGGTCTTGGTGTCTCAGGGTGGCATAGACAGAAGAAAATCTGCATATAAATGAACCCACACAGTTCAAACCCATGTTGTTCAAGGGTCAACTGTATATACCTCATAGCGAGGGCCCTCAACCCCAGGCTGCATACATGTACCAGCCTGTAGCCTATTGAGAACCGGGCCTCACAGCAGGAGGTGAGCAATGGGTGGGCGTGAGTGAGCATCACAGCCTGAGCTCCACCTTCTGTCGGATTAGCGGAGGCATTACATTCTCATAGGAGCACAAACCCTACTGTGAACTGCACATGCGAGGGATCTAGGTTGCAAACTCCTCATGAGAATGTAACTAATGCCTGATGACCTGAAGTGGAACAGTTTAATCCCAAAACCATCACCCCTGCCACTGACCCCTAGGTCTGTGGGAAAATTGTCTTCCATAAAACCCGTCCCTGGTGCCAAAAGGTTGGGGACTGCTGCCCTATAGGGTTACAGTAACTCAAAGAACGGCATGGTGCAAAGAACTGATTCACAACAAATAGTATGTATGGCTTTTTTTTTTCGAGACGGAGTTTTGCTCTTGTTGCCCAGGCTGGAGTGCAATGGCATGATCTCAGCTCACTGCAACCTCTGCCTCCTGGGTTCAAGCGTTTCTCCTGCCTCAGCCTCCCCAGTAGCTGGGATTACGGGCATCTGCCACCACGCCTGGCTAATTTTTGTATTTTCAGTAGAGACGGGATTTCACTATGTTGGCCAGGCTAGTCCTGAATTCTGACCTCAGGTGATCCACCTGCCTCGGCCTCCCAAAGTGCTGGGATTACAGGTGTGAGCTACCGTGCCCGGTCTTCCAAACAGTATGTTTTAATGACTACATCAATAATTGATGATTTTTATTTGCCAGTCATCTTTTGTGAGGTTATCTGTCCCGAGTATAACTAATATGTGGACATTTCCATAAGATTCGAAGTCATTTACTTTTCTGGTCATAAAGGGCAGAATTCAGTTGGGCTCTTTCAAACTTAAAATAGTTACAAAAAAAATTACTATCCAAGGAATAAATCAGTGTTCAAATAATGAAAACAGAAGATCTCTATGATAGGTTTCAGACATGCCATATTGGAAATATAAATTGCTTTACTGTTTTGTGTCACCTTTCACTAATATTCTCATGTTCATTGAACCTTAAAGCTAAACAAGTTAGTTCTCATAGATGTATTCCATTGAAAGTACAGTTTTGGGCTTGATTTCAGTCCCTGAAATATGTAGCTTGATCCATCCTACATGAATTATAAAAACACAAAATCCAGTCTATCGAGGTTATGGGCTTGAAGTGAAATTTTACATCGTAAAGTATACATTTGTGGAGTATACATCTTTTGTATATCTTTTTTGGTGAAGAGTCTCCAAAATTTAAAGATAATTTTATTCATCAATTAAATATTTATCAAGCAACTATTAAGTACCAGAAACTTGTTAGCAGCTAGGGATTCAAAGATAAAATAAGATATAGCCACTGCCTTCAGAGAGCTTACTACTGGGGAAAAAAGAAAAGAACATAGCAACTCTGATACATGTTAGAAGGCATGGATATATGTTAGAAGGCGTGGGATTTCAAGACAGTGAGGTCACATTTGTACGGAGGGGACTGAAAAGGTCTCAAGGAAGAGGAAATAGCATTTGAACCAGGCTTTGAAAATAAGCAGCCTAACAGAGGGGATTTCAGGTACAAGAAACAGCAATATGACAGACCACACCTACACTCAGAGAATCATAAGAAAAATACATATGGAATGATAGGCCTAGCAGCAATCACAAAGATATTTTATCTAGTCATTTTTCTCATGTTATACATGAAGAAACTAAAGGTCTGAGAGTTTAAAATAATTGTCCAAGGACCCCCATGTAGCCAGTGGTGCTGTGCAGGTAGGCTTAGGACTCTGAGGGTGCTAAACCTGGAAGAGAAGTTGAGGAGAAGTCAGAGAGGACCTTTCATTCCAGAGTAAACGTCTGGACCTATTTCAACAGGCAATGAAAAGTCTGCAAAGGTATGAGGAAGTGATATGATTAGAGCTGTGCCTTCCTTTGGGAGAAACCCAGGTGAGAAGCAACCACTCCCAGAACAAAGCATGGAGGGAATGAGAATGGAAAAAATAAGATGTCTTCTCTGTCCGCTCCAGGGATAAAATCTATAGAGCTTCACGATTACTGAGATGTAAAAGGGCAGAAAGACAGAGAAGACAGGCTAATTTGAAGGTTTCAAACTTGAGCCATTCCGAAACAGACCTTACAAAAACAGACAAGTCAGGGGAGAAGAGCTGGTCTGGGGAATGGTGGGAAGTGACAGAGGAAAGGGGGAAGGAAGGCTCACTTTACATCTGAACGGGGGGAAATCCAGGTTGAGATGCTGCTGCTCAGCAGGTGAGAGGTGTTGGCTGAAGACCACAGGACTGGCAGTTAGCTGCAGAGAAGTTTTCCTTAAGTGAGTGGAGAGGTAAAAGAAGCTGGCTAAGGATCAGACCTGGGGGAATGCCTGTATGCAAGGGGCAGACGAAGCTGAAGATGCACAGAAAGGAGGTGCTCTACAGCCACTGCCACTAAGTGAATTCTAAGTAGGTACCTGTGATGACTCAAGACACAAAACAACAGAGGAGGGGAAAGTTTCCAGAAGGTGGGGAGGTGAAGTGGGGAATAATCGACAGTCAAACACTACAGAGATGCGAGAATTGAGGAAAGGGCATTTTAATGACTATGTTTATCACTCGATTACTGCTGTAGACAAATATTAAACTTAGTAATTGTATATCTGTTTTATTTCATCTCTCTATTCTTTGTTCATAGCACTTTAACACAACTTGTAAGTATGAATTTATTTGCATGATTATTTGTTGAATGTTTATCTCTGCATAGGCTGTAACCTCTATGAGGGCAGGAACTCTGTTTGGTTCACTATAGTATATCCAGTGCTGTCATATAATAGATACTTTTACACATTTCTTGAATGAGTAAGGGTAGCAAGTGGGGATTCACAATAACTGTATTTTGGATACAAGGTAAAATATTTCCTTCTGTTGATGTTAAAGTCTTTTAATATCAGATATTTTTTGACATGGAGTCATATTTATTAACAAGAATCTCAGATATTTGTTCTTATCTCTGTTGTTTCCTGGGCTCTCTGCCTAATTTTCTAGTTTATTTTACCATGAATGCCACTTTTCCTTTCTTCTTTGTGAAGACACATACGTTGGCTATAAACAATATTTGTATTTGAGGTTAAAGGGTAACTAACATGCCAGATTTTTATAATGAAGTTTTGATATAATTCAGTAGTTCTATTTCTTATTCTAGCCACCTCTAACAAAGAAAGTGCTAAGATTATATCAACAGATGTGTTTCTACAAGTGTGAAGATATGGTGGCAGAATTATAAAAGAAAATCAAAGTGTGAAGGAATAGAAATTTCAGAGGCTGCTAGAAACTGGAAATTTGCTTTAAAAAACTGTCTTCAGAGGAGAAAGTACTACACTGTGAGCCAGCAGACCCGGAGTCCATTTCCAATCCATCTCTGAGATTATGGGAAATGTACCTCTCACTGGTGGTATTAGATTCCTTTTACTCACTTGTAAAATAAGGGCACTATAAACCATCTACATCTTTCAAACATGCTAGGAAGATTTAATTAACACAATTTTAAGATGTTTTTTAAATGTAAGGAGCAATGCTAATTATTTTTAGTCACTAATAATCAATACATATGAAAATAAAGTTTCCCAATGGCTCTGAGCAGCTGAAAAGATAAATCAAGGTACCACTCAGAAGCAAGTTATTTGCTCTCCCCACCCCAAACTGGCATGACTTAGCATAATTTGTAGTATTAAACTGTGCGATGGGGTTAGAGTGAAACGCATCCTAGGAATCTAACCCGAGCCCATCATTTTTTACATGGGAAAATGGAAGACCCAGAGACTAAAAGACTTGCCCATGGTCGCATTGCTAGTTAGTGGCAGAGCTAGGTCTAGATCTTAGGGCTTGTGATTCCAAGTCCAGAACGCAGACATACAAGTTTAATTTCTTTTCCTATGAGTTCCCGGGCTTCTTCCTATTACACCGACTCATAGTTTCATGAGCAGATGCGCCATGGCATGCACAGATTTGCATTTTACCAAATTTCTGAGGTCACCGGCAAAGATAAAATTGTTCTTACTACCATAAGCCCACTGCTTAGCAGAGACCCTCTAGGTCCTTCCTCCTTGACTCTGGATTTAAAGCATTTTCAGGAATAAGGGCTATGCCCCAGTATCTTTATCCACAGGAGCACAGTGATGAGGGAGAGTCACGCAGGCTGAGGAGCCAGTGGCCCTGGATTTGAATTCTGGCTCACTCACTCGCTAGCTGTATTTACCCTGGGAAAGTCATTTAATCTCTCTGGAGTTTTGGTTTTCTGAACAGTAAAAGTGGGATAATCATCTCCACAGAATCATTAAGAGGGTTACACCAATGAATACATAAAGCGCTTAATATAATGCCTGGTCCTCTTTCCCTTTCCTCTTTTCATTAAATTAAAGCAAAGTTCTCTTCTTGTTATCATTATAAATAAGAAAGACATCCATGACACTGTGGGTGAAGTATCATTTTAAACATTATGTAATATTTCTAGATTATTCAAAATAATGTAATCATTCTGCCCAAACTTCTAAGGCTAACGCAGAAAACTTCAAAATTTCAAAACCTTAGACTTTCTAGTAGTATTCTTTCGGTAATGGTATAGTCAATCATATATGAGGCAGGATCATGACAAAATTCTGCTTCTAGTTGTAGCACAAAGCTTCTTTTCAGCAGTGGATATTTGGGCCATTGGGATTTTTGATCCAGTGAGAAAAGTTAATCTGCTTCTCATTAGGAAGAATCCATAAACTATGAAATCCATAATCTTCCATCACAAAGTGACAGCAATCATTATCATTTTCAATTTATGCATCTGAAGAGCTCTATTTACTCTGTCCACATTTCATCTTAATGCGCCTCTAAAACGCTTGGGGACCATGCTGTCCGGGGTGACTGGAGACAAGCTTGGTTGTTTAGTGTCATGCAGGAGAGTTACTTAATGTGTCCTGTTTTCATGGAGATGTCAATCTTTCAACCACTTTGAGGTCAGAAGACAAAGTGGCTGCACAGTGAACATATGCATAAACAACAGCATAAATCCCACCTTAACCGAAGAGTCTGGTATGGATGGCAGTGTCTGCTCACAGAAAATACAGAAATGAAGCAGCAGGTTTACTGGGCGGGGGAGCAGGAAACCTAATTAGCCCAGCTCTAGGAATGCCAAAAAGCCTACTTAATATCTTTTGCCTTACTATTCTAAGCCCCCTAAAGGGAAAATTTCTCCCAAGCACCTAAATTTATATTAAAAAGAGATTAGTGCATGGGTAATCTAAGGGATGAGTCGGCACAGTTTTTCTTTTGACCTCTGGTTAAGACAAGATCCATAAGGAAGGGAGTTCACACATTTCAGAAAGAAACTCAAATGGCCATGTCTAAGCATTACTTGCCACATATTGCTGAAGCAGTTGCCGGTGGAAAGAAAATCAAGTCCAAAGATAATGCTATTTTTTAAATTAAAAAAAAAATCACTAGCTGTTCCTGAAAAGAGATGGCCAAACTAGCTCGTGTGCATTTCTGTCACTCATTTTCAGGGTTGAAATTCACTGTGTGAGAGAAATCCACCATGCTCATAGGATGCTTCTGCCTTTGCAGATCCTCAAGCTCATCCTTCTTAAATGCTCCTATTCATGCCAACGGAGAGTACACATGACACTGACATTTAGTAAGCTACGTTTTAAACAAGGAGCCTGACAAAAAAAAAAATTTAGTAAGCTACACTTCAAACAAGGAGCCTGACAAAAAAAATTGAGATTATGCGAAGTACTATAAGACTTTTAATCTATAAGAAGACTCTTAATAATGAATGCTAATTTAATAACTGAACAGATACACTAACATTTGGAGAAATAAATAACCCAATAGCCAAGAGAAGACCCCTGGCACCCTGTCCTTCACGCAGTGGGGGTGGGGTCAGGAGTCTGCCAACGAAGCTCCACCTCTACCTCCTCCTCAACTCCCCCAACCTGTCACCCTGCACAAATAGTGGAGGAGGCTCAAGAGAACATAGGGCTTCTAGGAGAGGAATCTGGGAAAGGGTAAATGAATTTGAACTCTATTGCTCATTTTACTGAAATTAACTGAAGCTAACAGATTCAAGTGGTTGCTAAAGGTCACATTTCCCAAGTCTCCTATCATTGTCATCAATGATATTATCAAAATAATCATCAATCATTATTATCAAAATAATTTATTAACTGATTTCTATGTGTAGGGCACTGGGATAAGCACAGGCATATATAAGGACTCTCTGTGAAGACACAGAATAAACCAAACTTCAGCAATGAGATAATCAGTGTCAGCATTTGGTTCCCAAGAACCAATATGGTTCCCAAATAATCATTGGAATATATTTCCTCTCAAATATGTGAAGTTTTAATTGGCTGTGCATACACTAAATATTTGGACGAGCACTGAAAAAAATAGTCATTTAGTTCATATATTGGTGTCAGTATTTGCCTTGTTCAGGGAAAACCTAGATGATGATATTGGAAAAATTTTTCTCTACAGATACTGCCTTTTTTCTTGCAGTGAAATCAAGACATTTTGTTTTATTGTTTCCCAACATTTCGTTATTAAATATTTAAACATATATCAGAGTTAAAAGAATTTTATAATGAATACCAGTATTCTTATCACCTAGATCCTACCATTAACATTTTACTTTACTTGCTTTATGACATATCAGTCCATCTACCCATCTTACCCATCTTCCGAACTGATGTAGATAACAGATAATGCTGCAATTTAAAGAGTAGAACCACTGTCTCACTCCTCTAAGAGCTTGAAAAATCTACTAGATTGTTTTTAGAAAACAAAGAACAAGCTCATTCTGAATTATGTACACAGATGCTCATCACAGTTTAATCCTCAGGCACTGTAAAAAGTATGGTAAGCTATTTCAATCTTTTGTCTAGCTCTATCAACCCTGTAGACATTTTCAGTATTCATCCAAATGCTTGCTTTTGTAAAGACATGGGCTGTTGATTTTAGAGAGACTCTCTGCTACAAATCATCAGGAACAATTACCTGGAATGCTAGCAGTAAGTATTTTTTATTCTTTTGCTCTATACTCTAGTATCCCCTCTCCCCAATTATTCCTTGAGTGTAGATATACAGTGCTTTCTACGTCTCACTCTCCTCATTTATAATGTTAGTTTTATAATACCTATCTCACAACCCTGTCATGAGGATCACATGTGAAAAACAGAAGAACATTTTAGAAAAAGTACTATGCATATCTAAGATAACATTACCATTAGTAATCATAATGCAGTTGTTAGAAAACACAGCTGAGGTAATGGTTCACACCACTACTTGTCTCTTTCATATCAGTCAAAAAGGACTTCAAAGGTTAAAGGGACAGAGAATTGGCAGTTGCCTTCAGTCTGCCCATCTCGTGAAGGATCGAGAAAAACCTTGGTGTATATCACACAGACTTGTTTTCATTAGTGAAGTGTTTGTTTTGGAAATCATCCCAGTTTTAAAACAATACTTCCATTAGCTGTGCAAGTACCTATAATTATCCATCTTATCTGACCAGTGCCAAACTATTTTACTTATTGCATCCCATTTACCTTCGAGGTGCTGAAAGCAAAAGAACAAGACATTCACTCAATGTATGAAAAGGTGCAGAAAATGTTTATTTCTTTGAATAAACATCCATAAATGAACTTTGGATAGAAATTCCTGCAATAAGATATCATCAGGTACCATGAATGATGAATCTGAAGGTGATGGAAACTCTCTGCTCCCATATATGGGAAAAATTCTGTTACATGAATACCTAACGTTTACATGGCATAAAGTAGTATGTTTTCCATTTTTTGTGTCTGGTTGGACACAAGTCAAGAAAGTGAGGAGCAAATTCAAAGCCAAGTAGGGAAGTAAGAAAAGATAAAATAAGCAAGGAGGCCAGTTCATCATCAATTACTGTTATTGAGAACTTGCCAGATTGCTGGCATTTTATTTTATGCTTAAGGGGAATTGAATAGAAAAACAGATTTGAAATCACCCTTGCCCTCAAAAAGCATTCATTCCAGTAGTGATTGGACAGATAAAATAATCAGGAGACAGAAAAATTCAAAATTATAAAGATGGAATAGTATATGCAAAAAGAGAGAAAAAAGTGTGGTCTGTAATTTAAGTATGATTTATATTCAACATTGAGCATGCTTAGAATGTGGACACCACCACTGCAATGAGCAGACCTCTAAGAGGACAGGTATAATTATCCTCAAATCAAAAACATGCTTTTCCTACAGGAAAAGGAGAATCAGAACAAAGGCTGGCTGTGCCCACCTAAGACAGAAGGTTTCCCTGGTCCATGAACTCCAGCTGGTGCTGAAAGCAAGGGCATATCTTAAACCTACTGAGATGGTTGCATGAGCTATCATCCTCTGATGCCACTCAACGTTCCAAACATACATGTTCCCTAGTTTGGTTCCACGTTCACAAAGCAAATTTCTAATCATATTTATAATTTGGTTTCCAACATGCCACACATACTGGAAGAAAGGAAGCTGGCTGGAAGGGTCTAGAACATGGTGGCCCTGCTAATGAGATTTCTCATTGTAATTCCAGCAATTAATGGGGGTGTATGTGTGAACATACATACATGTGTATATAATACACCAATAAACACATATTTAACATGTGTTTTTCAGAGAAACACCGGGAAATCTACCTTTATAACAATGCAGATATCTAGATAGTTGGGTAAAAGTTTGTATTCTCATAAAATTTTACCATGCTCTAAATTAGAACCTTGCAAAGGTCCTTACTGTGCTATTTAGTGGTATTGTTTATTTCTTCTGTTCAGTCTACAAGTTTTGCTTAACTGCTGAAGGCTCCTCATTTATCATACCTGACTGCCCAGGGGGAGGGGCACCTGATGATCCTCGTGGTAGACAAAGAAACACAGTCAGAACAGCAGCTCTGTTCCCAGCACATGGTTCAATGGCGATTGGCTTGGGTGCCCCCTGAAAAAGAAAACCCACTTTAAGTTTGCATAATTGACATAGCATTGCTATTTTAATTTTCACCTTATCTATCCTTTAGGTATCTGTGGTGTACATTCCTAGTTGTTCAGGACACACCATGTGTTATTTTAACACTAGCTCCTTGCACACTATAGATGTGCACTTGGCCTACACTTGAATAAATCAACAAATTTCACTATATTTGATGAGCAACTTGTGAGCCACAAAGCTATGCAACTTTTGTTCCTTTTTCCCAATTGTTTCCTCTCACCAATGATGTACAACATAGCGTAGTTTATCTAATTAAGTGATCACAATTCAAAATATTCTGTTGGCATATCTTAATTTTCTTATTTTTACTGTCTATAGAGTGTACAACATGATGTTTTGATATACATATACATATACATACACATATACATACACATGGTGAAATAATTACTACAGTCAACTGAAGTAACATATTCATCACCTGATAGTTACCTATTTTTTCGTGGAAAGAGCACCTAAAATACACTCTCTTAGCAAATTTTCAGTATACAATACAACAGTATTAACTACAGTCCTCCTGCTTACATTAGATCTATAGACTTATTCATCCTACATAAGTGCAAGTTTGTACCCTTTGACCCACATCTTCTCATATCCTCCCCCTCCTTGTCCCTGGTGAATATTGTTCTATTTTCTGTTTCTATGTCTTTGACTTTTTTTAAGAATCCACATGTAAAAGTGAGATCAGGTTGGCATATCTTTAATATTATTTTAGTGAAATACCTATTTACTAATCACCCACCAATGCACTTGTATAAATAACTTTAGAAATAACATAGAGTAAATAAATATATGATAATAATAATAGTAATAGCTAGTATTTTATTAAGTTGTTACTATGGGTTAGGTGTTCAAAGTGCATTACATATATTGACTTATTTAAACCCACAACAACTCTGTAACATGAGAACACTGAAGCAAGAGGTTAAAAAAGCTTGCTCGGATTCATATAGCTAGTTAGCAGTAGTTGGGCTAGCATTTAAGCTCAGGCAGGCTGCCTCCTGACTTCACATTCTTAATCACACAATGCAGGCTTATGACATGTGTGCATATGCAAACATGCAGCACCACACATGTACAAATAAACATATGCACAAGTACACACATGTGCACACAAATCCACATATGAAATTTGGAATTAAACACAGTGTGATCTTTGGAATAGTGAGGCTATCAGTTTAGCCTAGGAATGCTGGTTTTGGCCATCATTTAAAGAGCTATAGAAGAGACATGGTTGATATGTCAAAGCAACATTTCTGAGGAAAGGCAAAATTAAATAGAAGAATAAGTACCACGGCTTTAATTATTAGAACAAATGATTTGTTCAGGTTTTTTTCACTGATGATATTTAAACTTTTCAGAAGAAATACAGACATATGCAGTCATTCACCTAGAATATTCTAGAATACTGCCGTTTCTAGAAAGTTTAATGAGGCATTAAAGATGAAATATGTCTGCTTTCATGTAAAACTTAGACTGAAATTTCTGGTGACAATGGTTTTATGTGGTTATAAAGGATTTCTCCTTTATAGCAACATAAATCTCATGTTTTAAAATTATCCTCATATAGCTACATTTTGGGAGTATTCAATATAAAGGTGAAAGTGGCCATGGTGGCGGAAGCAAAGGGCATAAAAACGTTCCAGGAAAATGCTGTAAGCCACGTTGCAATACTTGTATCAAGTTACATGATCTATGGTTTTACACTTTAAAGCTTACATTTAATTTAACAGACTTATTTTTGAAAATGTTAAGTTAAAATCAGCATAAGTACATAGATACTCTCCAATGATGTAAATATTTAGAGAATAGGTTTGTCTTATTCCAAAGCTAAAAGAAAAATACTATGAAATGTTTCAAATCATATTTACAGGCTACTAAAAGTTATTTTAATTTAATAAATGCAAACAATATGTAAAGGTCAATTGATTAAAATATACTAACAGAACATAAAATAAACTCAAAGTTTAAATGATAGTGATATATTGGAAAAACCATACCTAAGAAACAATCAATCATTTCTACCAACAGGCAAGCTTTTTTTGTTTTTTTCTTTTTAAACTCTCAATGTATTAACTGATACTATTCAGCATATCCAGAGGCATGTTAAAAAAAAAAAAAAACTCGACTGCAAAAATTAGAACAGTAGAATTATATGTTTATATAAAAAAGTTGAGAAACAATGGGTCTTGGTTTAGGAGATTGAGAAAAACAACAAATGATTCAGTAGTACATCAATTTGATCTTTTTGCCAGGCTATCTTTCTGCTGCTTTTAACACAAGCAGAAAATATTTTAAAACATCAAATACTGGTGTTTAAAAATCAACAGCATCAACAGAGAAAAAAATTAATAAAAACTAACTAACCTTCAGGTGGAATATGGCCTAATTAACACTTTAAACTTCAGAGACTTAGCAACAAATAAGGACAGTGGAGTAGAATATCTCAAACGTGGAAAGGAAATTATGCCTGCATAAAAGCTACTTCTATAAAATCTTCCTTTAAAAAGTTACTCTCTCATTCTTAGTTCTACTGCTATTGTATAGAAAACATTCAGAAATTTCTGTATATTGATAAGCTATATAAAAGAAGATTATAATTCTATTTAAAAAAATCAAATTGACTTACAACTTAGTCTATTTTAGGTAAAATAATTTTCATAAAAGGATATTAGCAAAAATATGAATTATTCATTCTGTTTAAAATATTAGTTACTAGCACAGCTCTTTGATACTTCTGGAAGAAATTCACATAATTTAAAATATTATTTCCAAAGAGTATGTGGCAAATATAACTTCCAATACAGAATTTTATATACAAAAATACCAAACAAATCACTTTATAGCACTTGAATTTTACAACAGAAAATAGCAAAACCCCACAAATGATAATGTTTTTGATACCCTGAGGTTTGTCAGTTGTTTCGTGATAACTACATAACCATGAATCAAAATTATTTCACAATGACATAACATGTTCACTGAGCTGTGCAATTTATCATGTATTTTCCATTGCTGCCTTTCAAAGAGATAAGGCCTGGGTTTGTTTGCCCACAGCACTCAGCAACTGTGATTTACTTCTAGGCATTTTCATATTCGTTGTACTGCAAGAAGCTGGTGTTAGGCTCTGCCAGAAAACATCACTGACCATTATGTAATTAGCAGTCCTTGTGTATTAAGCCCACAGCACTTTTAAAAAGACTGCTTTTGTTCACTCTAGTGTTTGTAAAACTGTTGTACTCTTATTTTCAAGTTGCTGTTTTAGGGGCAAAAATTCTATATTAAATACTTTCCATTTTTCAGCTATTACAAACAGAAAAAAATGTTACCAGAGAAGCTTCTAGAATCATGAAGATTTTCAAGATTATAGTTCTTAAAACTTCTAATAATTTGTTCTGAAAATGAGGCGTTCATTTGAGCTCCGGATCAATCCTGGGAAACTGCTGCTACATGAATCACTGCACGTTTGGAAAACATCAATGAGTAAAGCTGGCTACTTGTTTCTTCTTCCACTGGCCCTCTCCAATGGCAAGTGAGGGATTCACTTCTGTAAATCACACTGAGACCCATCACTAGAAACCATATTCCAGCAGCTGAGGGCTTAACAGAATTATCTGATGTCCTTGGACTAGTCATTACAATTTAAGTGGGGTTTAGCAGAACATTCAAGGACTCAAGATTAAAAGATGTTACATCCTTTCTCAAAAACTTTTTCAGTAGTTCCAAAGTAGAACTTGTAAACTAAATCGCTTCAAGGCACAGGTGGGTAACATAGTAATAATAGCTAACATTTATTAAGCACTTACTATATGCCTGATGTCAATACCTACTCGATGAGACATTGACTGTTTCCATTTTACAGATGATGAAACTGAAGGTCTAAGAGTTCAAGTGACATAAATAAAGTTGTAGACCTAATAAGTAGCACAACCAGGAATTTGGACCAAAGCAGTCTATTTTCTGAGCTCGTATGCTTAACTTTATGCTATATTGCCTGTAATAGGTAGGAAGACTGACTTATCCTCTAGAGTAAGACAATAAAAACTAGTGGGTACTAACTAGAAAGTTCTTTAAAGACATTAACTCTTAAAACGTGTGCTGACCAACTGAATATGTCTTGGGTCAAAAGAGGCTTGAGTCCAAAATGACATTCCCTACGTACTCATCTAATCACATCCTTTATTCTGCACAAGCTCTATTTTTTAGTCAAATTAAGTGCTATTAATAACTGTTCAACAACTGTTCCCAGAGTTTTCAGAATCATCTGTGCCTTCTTCACTCTTAATCTTCCTACTGTCTAAGGCATCCTTCCCACAGGTCTCCAACGTTCCTGATCTTATGCGTCCCTCAAAGCCAACTCAAATGTCACCTCATCTATAAAGCCTTCTCTGATCTGAGATATTTAGTTTCTCCCTCTTTAGTTCTTTAACTTTACCTTTTGTGACCCTCTTTATTTTCTACTTTGAATAACAGCTGGGTAAATGTCTATTTCCCATTGGATCAAACTCCTTGAGAACAGGTCCGGTTTCTTATTCATCCCTGTATCCCCTATGCTCACTTCCTCTCTTTGAAATGTCCAAGCATGGTGCTTGTGCCGCCTTTTTGGGACCTATGTCTCCCAATGTTTTATTATACTTATTGATGTCCATGTTGTATAGCCCTGCTTCTGCAAGGCAGATATTATGTTAGATTCTTGTCTTACCTATAGCAACTACTAGAGTGCATTGCACATGGTAAGTGAAAGAGTTAATGAATGAATAAATGAAGTTGTCACAGAGGTCACATGGTGAAATAAGTGATAAGGCATGACCAAGTTTCTCTCCAAATTGTGGATATTAAAGGGATAATAAAACACTAATAATAATAATAATATGTAACATTTACTGAGTACTTACTAGATGCCAAGTGCCATGCTAAGCTTTTTACATGCATTATTGTATGTAATCTAAACAGCAATTCTATTAGCAGGATACTGTTATTTTCCATTTCCTACAGATGAAGTAATTGAAATTCAGAGAGGTCAGACGGTATTCTCAGGGTAAGACAGCTAGTGAGGGGCAGATCCAGGATTGGAACTCTGATTCTAGAATCTAGGTTTTCGGCCACTATACAATATTACTAAAACATATAGCTTAAGAAGCTAAGGAGAATCTCATTCTCTCAGCCTGACTATTAATAGTAAAAATCAATTTAGAATACCAGTTGTAACAATTATATGCAAATACCTACCCCATTTCTGACTAGTGATCAGAACATATGAGTCCTCAGACCAGCTCTCCCACTATCTAGCTGTGTGATCCTGGGCTTGTTACTAAGTCAGTTTCCCCAACTGGAAAATGAACAGGCAGGTTGGACGATTTTTAAGGTCCCTTTCCTCTTTAACATTCTGTGACTACGATTTATGGACAACCTCCAGAATCTGTGACATACCAATATCTAATAGTTTGTCTAAGTATGGTGAAATTTAAAATTTCCAATCCTTAGTATTTTTTTCTTCCTGCTCAGTTACTTTAAATGGCACATCTAATTTTTAAAGAACATTTTTATACCATATGATGAATACATCACATAAGACTAAATGGCCACCATCGCATGCCAAAAAAGCAATTAGAAAATTGAATCAAGGAATTAAGGATTAATGTGGATATGTTATACCTGTCAGCAGTAATAAGTATTTTGACAAGAACAGAATAAATTCTGACAGTATGCACAAATACTAATCTGATATATGAGTGAAATATTAAAAATTCAAACAACTACACATTAATCACTCTAACATTTCCCTACTAAAATACTTTTAATGCTATTCTTATCAGAATTCATCTATAAATAAAAATCAGTCTTTTTCAACAGCTTGCATGACTTGGTATTTGCAGCTTAATAAGTGTTTATATTGATATGAAATTTAGTTTTTAGTCACATTAGTAAAATTGAATTAATTTACTGAGTATTGTATTAAGTGAGCCTGATGACTTGGCTCGCAGATAATCAAGTGTGCTGATTCCATAGGATCAGCAAATACTAAGATTCCATATTTCAAAAACAGATTCTCTGATTCCATTGTTTAGGCTTGGGGAAAAAAATGAAAGCAAAAATCATATTCTTTCCTTATTTACTTTTTGTTTGCATGAAATGATAAAGAAGAAAAAAACACATTAGCTGGGTTTACTCAGTAGAAAGGAGAAGAATTCATATTAATAAAAGAAATTAAGCTAGTGGACACTCAAAAACAGGGTTAAATTGCATTAGAAGCCAATTCAAAGAGAATAAAGTATTACACGTGGGAACAGGTAAAGGAATAAAACACAGTCTTCACGGAATCAGGATGCTGCACTTGAGGTTCTGAAGGTATTCCAACCGTAAACTTCATTTTCATATCCTACCAAATATCTCTCCTTGCTGAAATGCCTCCATGTTCAATCTGTGTTCAAAATTTCTAACTAAACACACACATGTACACAAACACACACATTCATACATACCCATATTTAAGGATTATCTTTATAGTATACTATCTAGATTAACTGAGTTTTTTAGTTATTTTAATTGTGTGGCACTGACTTTGGGAGTAAAGAGGCTGGATTGTGACAGCTTCAGTTTTATCACCTACTTTTCCCTAGGTGTTTAGGTCCCAGAAAGTAAAATGAGACAACACTACCTCTTCTTGAGCTATTATATAATCATGCTTTGCCCTGAGTTGGTTAATAACATGAATGTTAATAGGAGGTGACTCTGAATAGACTATCCTTAAAAGTTGATTCTTGTTAGCATTTTTCAAAACTTTAAAATAGATTTCTATTAAATAATTATCTTAATTAGGTTTGTAACAACCTGTACTTTTCTCCACAGCTCAGTGCAAAAAGCAACCTAACCACTATACTTGATGTATGAGTTTCAAAATTAAGAACATCCTTTCTGGCCTTGAAAGGTACTGTTAAGTGTGAGAGACAACTGTGCCTGCCAAATCAGTCACTTCCCATCTTGCTCATGCCCAGACTTAGGCTTTTTTTCAGGCCCCTCCATTCACGTAGACTTCTTGCCAACATCTACCATTCCTGCCATATTGGCTTAAATCTCTCTACCTGCAAGAAGCCATGCCAGGTCATGCTAGGCCACTCCAGGACCTCTTTGCTCTACTCTCTTTCAACACTTCTGAGTAAATAATTTTTCCTTTTTAACCATTGAAAGGAAGTGTAACGTGGTGGTTATGAGAACAACTTTTAGCACCCAACTACCTGGGTTCAAGGCCATGCTCTCATCCAAGCATGAGTTTGGTTAAAGCACTTAACCTCCCTGTGCCTCAAGTTCTTCATCTGTAAAATAGAGCTAAAAATACCTTACTCACACTGTTATTATAATGATTAAAGGAGTAATATACATACATGAAGTATAGCACACAGTAAGTACTCAGTAAGTCAGTGATTATTATTACACCATTCTGTCCAGTTTTCACTTTGCTTTGGAATTGCTCTTTGTTCCGTATGAAGAATATGCTCAACTCAAAAGAAAGATATCTGAGAACACAGACCATATTTTAAAAATCTCTGTTAATGGCTTGAAATGAATTTATTAAGAAATTCAGCCTTGAGGAGAGATTTTTATTGATGGTTTTCAGGGTAGGAAAAATCTAATCCCAATGCCAAACTTCCCACACTTACCACATCAACACTGCCCCTGAAAGCCTGCCTGTTCTTCCCATTTTTGTTCCCTGCTTTTATCAAGGAATCTGACCTGACTGTAAGCATTATATGCTGCAGAGAATAGACTTTCCCTGGCACCTAAGACTGAGGCGTTTAGGAAATATTTTATGAATAAATGGATATTTGTTTTCCCTTTTCCAAACTGTACACAAGGTAAATCTCAAAGTTATAAACAAAATCTCAGTCTAGAATAGATAGATGTAAACCAGCTGGAAAGTTAGGAAAATCAAGATCTTGATATTACTTCCCAGGCTAGTCCATTCTAAAACACATTATGTTATTCATTAATGTAGAAGGCCACCATAAGAATATAGCTGATAGATCAATTCTTTTTAAAAGGTAAATGTGCTAATTATTGGTGGTAGAGTGCTACATAGGCACAGTACCCACTCTGGTGAAGCATCCTTTTAAGCTAAATGCAACTCTGACTAATTTAGAGCTGAATGCACTGGAAGAGTTATGCACAGAGTCCTGAGGGTAGCAACGGAGAGAGGCAGGCAGGAGAGGGTATGTGAAGTTCTGGAGAAGGACTTTACCTTGCAGAAGATGACTAGGAGTTCACCAAGAGAATGATGAATTTCTGGCAGAAGTAAGGAGGATTTCTGGCAGAAGTAAGGGCATGCACACAGAGGTGCAAAGATATATAGGTTGTACTGGAAATTGATAGAAGTTCATTGGGGATACAGCCTAGGAAATATTCTGTAAAGAGGGATGAGAAGAGGCAAGAGAGGAAGACTGAGGTCCTCCAAAATATCCAGATCCCCCGTTAGCCCTTCCCCATCCTTCCTGGCCATGACTGGGATTCTCACTACCTGCTTAAAATGCTGTGCTGAGATGCTCAGATGGAACTGGACACGTGCAGCACACAGTGGGTCATGGGCAGCCTTCACCAAGATGTGGTGCGCATCATTCCTCGCGAACACGAGCAAACCTCTCCCTATTAGAAACTTGCGGTGTCCCTTTATTAAACTATTAGTCAAATCTGTTATACTGAGGGAACATTAAATTAAAACATTTATTCCTGAAACTTCAATCATAAAAGTAAATCAAGAAGCACTGTGAAAACTAACTGTCAGCAGAAAGAATAAAAGTGCAGATTTGGCAATATTCTTAATGAGGAATCAGATGTTAATAGATCCACATAATAAATGACTTTCTTCTGTAATTATTATACCAGTTGCAACCTGTTATAAGTACAAAAGCATGGACATAATTATGAATGAAAGAGTTCAATATGACTTGGTACAAAAGCATGTATGAAACTACCTGGATTTCTTAGAGAATAAGTCATTCTGGATTACAGAATTTTCCCAGAAAGCTGAACATTAACTCTACAAGAGCTTAAACTTTGCCATTTTAGGGTATTAAAAAAATACTGCGAAATTGCTTAAAACAAATATCCTTTTCTCTGCTTCTCAACAAGTCTATATTAAACATAATTTAATATTATCTTGATGTTCCATGATCAACATTATGAACATCAGCTTTCACAGAATGCTAAAGACATATAGAGTTGCAAATGTGTGAATGAATAAGTATGTTACAGCTATAGCCCTAGGGGTTTCTTTTCTCTCCTCTTCCCCAGTCCCAGAAACCACCAATGCCAGCTTGCTTGTTACTTGTTTCTTTACATAAATACAACCTAAAACTTACGCAGCTGCCAGTGGATAAAGTGACTGCTTTTCTGTAAACCCCATCAGTGAAAGAAATACTGAAATGACCTTCTCAAGAGGTTGTCTTATTTTCCACAACATCTTCTTCCCTGTTGCTGTCAGTGTGCTGTGACCTGTCAGTAACATTCAAAGCACTGCCTAATTTCTACATTACCAATCCCATGTACCACAGACATCCTCTTGACAGTCTGTAACCATCCTCCTATGTCCCTTGAAGTTTGTAGATGGAGTAGCCTTTGCAATTTCAAGAATTTTCACAATAGAGCTTGGAAATAATCTTATTATAAAGTCTAGAAATACTTCAGCAGACCCCAAATGACTTTACTGGACATGAAGTGGGTGTGGGTTCAAATATGGGATTTTAAATAAATTATTGAACTTTTGTGTGCCACAGCTTTTCCATACAGAAAATAGAGATTATAATGCCATTCTTCCAAGTCTACATTGAGGATTATAAAGAATAATATAAGAATAAGGCACTTAGCATAGTGACTGGCAAAAAGTAGTTGTTTAAATACAATTTTATATTAGGTAAAATCACTTGCAAATGCAATTTTTAAAAGTCAAAACCAATTGAATATCAGCAATTTTATATGGGTCAATGTTAATAGTTCCCTTTCCCTTCCTTCCACTTTGTTTTGGTGATTGATGGCAGGTAAATAAAGGGGCTTACACATCAAGATCTTTTCTTATCTTTCTCTCCTGGGTGAAGTCATTCTCTCTGGCGTGGTCCGAAAGTATGGCACCAGTAGTCTAGTGTCTGGTCTAGAACTGAGTTCCAAGTTCAAACATTAGTCTATTTTGGAGAAGATGATAATTGATCAATGCTAGTGTTAGAAAGCTCAGAGGCAAAAGCCATTACAAACGATATATTCTACGCAAACCTTTCTGCTTATACAGCAAATAGAAAAATATTTTATGGATGGATATGCTTAGAAATGCCTCCTAAGGGTGTTCTGGTGTGTGTGTGTGTGTGTGTGGCTTGGGAAGCCTCTTTGCTCACTAGCTGTCTCCTCATTATTTCCTAAATTTAAATTTCCTAATTTTATAATCAAGTCGGGTAAGAGGGAAAAATGAGAGAAAGGCTGGTAGTAGACAGAGGATGCTTTTTGCAGGTCTCTGGGGTCTTCCTGCAGGAATCAAATTTATGGAACTCACAAGACAGGGCTTGCTACCCCTGCGCATGACCTGAGATATGTGGAGTCCTTGTGTGGCCAAACTGAATATATTTGTGTAGCATTCCTTTAGGTCTTTTCCTCAAATTATCTAATATTTGATTGTGTGAACTCAACTACCACATCATGTTGCTTTAGATAATGAAGTATATGAGAGTGAATAAAATATCTCTTCAAATCTGTCTTTTCCCCAAAGCTCCTTTTTTCAGTATGACTAAAAATTAATGGTCAGAGTCTGGGTAATGATCCTTTCCCTGGTTTTACTTATGCTGGTTTACCAACTCCCTGTTGGTCCTACTAATTATCTAATTGATTAAGCCTTCAAGGAGCCTTCTGTCATTGGGTGGCGCCCACTGCACACATCTGGCTCACTGTGTTTTCTTTTAAAGCAGTTAATTAAAAGATCCACAGCACAAATACAGGTATCAACTGGGAAGCAGATCTTGGTTGTTTCCTCAGTTGTTCTCTGCAGAGGGTTGAATAACATCTCCTAAAAGTTCATGTTCATCCAGAACCTCAGAATGTGACCTCTTTTGGAAATAGGGCCTTTGCCAATGTAATTAGTTAAGATTAGGTGAGAGGTCATACTCCATTAGGGTAGGCCTGGCCTACTTTTGATACAAGGAGATGCCACATGGGAGAGTCACCAAAGAGTTCACCACGTGAAGACAGAGGCAGAGACTGCCGTGATGCATCTACAAGCCAAGGAGCACCAAGGTTTGCAGGCAACGCCAGAAGCGAGGGGAGGGGCATAGAAAAACACTCTCCCTCAGGGTCTCAGAGGAATCAACTCTGCCAACACCTTCATTCCAGACTTCTGGCCCCCAGACTGTTTTTTTAAGCCACCAAGTTTGTTGTAATTTAGCCCTCAGGAGCTAATACAGTCTCTCTAGCCACAAACCGACCTTCAACAGAATGGCCAAGGAGTATTGATTGCTTGCCATCTTTTTCTTTTGTTTTGGAAACGATCATAAGTATAATATGGTAACTGGCCAGTCTCAATACCTCAGAATATTTCCCCTATTTGGGGGCCATTCAAGTCACTTTCACTTGAGAAATTAGCTACATATCACATAGCATGGCAAATGCAGCCCACACAAAGGTCAATGGGGAGATTCACTTAGTTATGGGAATTTTGTTCATTGTATGATTGATGATGTTCTTAAAATTGAAAATAGTTGTAATTGCTCCTTAGAATGCAAATGTAGTATATGTTATACGTTGGATTCCCCAGGAAATAGATTCTGAGATTCTGAGACATGTGTGCAGGAGGTTCATTGGGAAGTAGCCACAGGAACAACATCGGTGTGGGGTGACAGAGCAGAGCGTGGCAGAGGGAGAAGTTCACCTGTGGTGTGGCAGCCTCTGCCTGAGTGGGTGGTCCTTTAGAGTTGTATCACATTGAGACAAGAGGCTAAGCCTTTGAACCTATCCATGGATGGAGGCTGTCCTCAGGGAGGGGGCATGACCATTGTGAGAGGCAGCTTCTGTCAGCAGAGGGTGATTTATGGAGAATGACTCGGCTCAGAGCTGTGAAAATGAGAGGCTCAGTCTCGAAGTGGGAAGGCAGGCAGCACATCCCAGTCCTACTATAATATTCACAGTTCTAAAGAGAAATTTCTTTATTAGCTAAGAGTGACTGGGCCAAGGCCCAATTTTATATGTTATGGTATAGATAAGGTTATTGGGCATTTATACTTTTGTTCCTCACCAGGCTTCTGAGGCCGCTATATTATTGCCCTTCCTAATTCTCCCACATGAGTGCTTGCTCTTCAGGACTGAAAGCTTCCTCTTCAATTTTCCTACCTTGGCTGACAATTCTCATGGTGATTTTTATCTTCAAAAAAGGGCAGAAATTATGATCTTGGTGCTAACTCCATGGCTAGGTCAATAGTCTAAAGAACTGAGTAAGCATTACTCAATATTTTATTCTTCACAGTTGGCATTCAAATGATTCAATGTATCTTACTTTTTGTTAAGTCATGAAGCTTTCAGAGGAAGAGGTCACCTTTCCTCTGAAATAAGGTCACTCTTATTTTGCATTCAGGGACAGTGGAAGATGAGTAATTAATGAATCTCACCAAGGTTCTGTAAGGTGTCAAAAGGGATGGCAGAGAAGATGCCAATATCCTCTGTTTGCCTGCTAAGTCATATTCTCTCTTGGAAAACTGCAACTTTATATGTCTTTTCTCTAATAATAATAATAATAATAATGTCAACTATTATTAATTGAGCATGTACTATTTACTGAGCACTCCCTTGAGAAGTAGAGAGTGAACTAAAAAGCAGTTGATGGACACTGTGCTAAGTACTAATACATGTTCCAAGTATTAGCAAGATTAAAAGGTTTTTGAATCTAGAACTTGAATAAGTCACATTAGTTGTAAAAACTACTGCAACAAAGCAAACTAAACCCTTTAGGTGGAACATTTACATCAATACTTTTAAGATAAATATTGGTCCCTATCACACTAAGGCAAGAAAATACACAGCAGAGGAGAATTCATTATCTTGAAGATTAACACATGGTGGAAGGTACTAGGGGAAGGTGCGAGGTGACAACACTGTGGTTCTACATGTAGACATCCCATTGGAGAACAAACAAGGAAGATGCTTTGCTAATACAGATTCCAAATTTGACAACAGCTGCCTGTCTGTTGGCAATCTGATTCTATTCAAAACAAGTAGAAACTGATCATATTACCTAACCAGAGCAAAATGGTAAAGGGAACATTCCAATAAAATATAGGGGTTTGCCTAGAGACAGGCAAACTTTGAAAACAAAGTGGAAGAGTCTGAGAGGCAAGGG
This sequence comes from Pongo abelii, assembly GCF_028885655.2. NCBI lineage: Eukaryota > Metazoa > Chordata > Mammalia > Primates > Hominidae > Pongo > Pongo abelii. The sequence goes on along the minus strand of NC_071993.2, from coordinate 122,873,101 downwards.
AGAAGTAGGGGATTGGGTCAGAAAAGAAGAGTTGTTGAGCCTTATGGACTCAGACATATATACTAAACTTAGGAAAGTGGGTTTCAAAAAGTTCAGAAAAAATTACAGCTATAATCCCACCACTAGAGAATCTAAAATAATATGGCTCAAAGGACAGGAAGCTTTAAAATATTGTATTGAAATCGCAAGTGAGAAAATAAAGAAGGAATACTGGATCTGCAGAAAGTAGTTTCTAATGGGATGCCAGTAGAATAAGAGTATACGACCTCAGACTCACAGGCCTACTGTGGGGAGCAAGTTCTTGGAGTGGACTAAAGGTGTGGGGAATGCAGGGATATGATAGACAACTGGCCCCTGAGATCATAGCAGTTGCCACCAAATTAACTGTAGAAAGAAAGACAGTCAGTCGCTGGCATTCCATTGAGGTATAGCAGTGAAGTGCTCTGGCAGCTGAGCATAGCACAGTCATGGAAAATCATTCCATAAGAAATGTTTGCTCCAAAGGATCTCCATCAGGGAATCATCCAGATTATGAACACATATGGTGAAGAGCAGGCCCTGTTGCTTATGTGGCAGACCTTTAAACTAAAGCTTTACAAGTTAATGTGCTTTATATTAGAATTCAAAAGAATTAGAACACAGGATTAAATTAACTAGGCAGTTTGTATTGGATAGAGGGTAAACATGTGGGCTCTGGTACATTATCACCTAGAATTAATTCTTAACTGCCACTTACTTGGGCATGTTTCTTAACTCTCTGTGATCAATCTCCTCATCTGTAAAATGGCAATAATTCTAATATGTACTTCACTGGATTGTTGTAAGGATAAACTAAATTGATACTTACAAAGCATTTAGAGTACTGCCTGGCATAGGGCAAGTGTTCAATAAATGTCAGCGATTATTATTTAATTTTATCATTTTAATGGTCTGTTTAACATAGCATACACTTTTACTATAATAACAACTTATTCTTATAACTTAGTCTATATCTTCTGATTTATGATAGAATAGCCCAGGAGCTTATATGTGGCCCTGGTGTGACACAGACTTTGAGAAAACTCTTGCAGGCAGGTTCTACATTCAGCACACTATGCCATGAAAAGTAAAATCAAGTTTGAATCTTGGCTCTACCACATACAGATCACGTGACTTTAGGTAACTAGACTACTCTTTCTAGGCCCAAATTTCTTCACCTATAAAAGAGAATGATAATAGTGCTAATTACTCATAGGGTTTTTGCAACGAGTAAACTCAATAACGTATTTAAAGCACCTGGTATATTGTATTGCATACAGTAGGCATTCAATGAACGGCAGCTATGTTATGATTTAGCTCGTTTATCTCCTTAAAAATATATTTAACTTTCCTGCTTATTACAAATGAACACCATACATTCTTAGTTTGCTATTTGAATTTCTTTTTTTTCTCCTCTTACATGTCCTGAAGGAATTTTTAAAAATCTCACTAAAAAGAAATACTGGGACATAAAAATACTTGTGATGGTCATTTTCCATTTAGAAGGGAATTATCTTGATACTTCATTGCATCTCTTCACCATAGATCTTTCTACAATGAAACTCTAATTCATGATCTTGTCAGAGCTGGAGCAGGGGATTCAGGTGTGAGTATCAGATAAAAGGTTGAGACAGAGATGCAGGATCAAGAAGGGGTGGCTTTGAAGCAAGCAAGCAAGGACAGCAAAAGTAAAGGGTTAGAGAATGGATAAATCAGTTGTGGGTTTAGAAGTGACATACACAATAATAATGGCCATTTTTGAATACCTAATGTTTCCTTTGCCTGTGCAAGGAAAGTGGAAGAGTCGAGACTTGGACTCAGACTTATCATCGTTCCAATGCCTAATTCTTCCTCACTTTCCATACTAGCATCTAGAAGTAATGAGATACCACAGGAGACAGACAGACTCATACGTTGTAGTTCAAGATCTGAGACTCAGAATCCAGAAAGTCTATGAGATTTGAAGGAATGAAGTGAGAGCAAAAACAATGTCAAATGATGAGCAAGTATAGAAGAAACACAACAGAAAGGGTTTTCTATCTTTCCCTTAGCATTATGCTCTGCTTCTTGGTAACAGAAGCCAATCTTCCCACTTAGGTTGGTGGAGGCTTTGCAGGTGAGAAAAGGTGAGTGGTAGCTCCTGACCAAGATGAGGCCCACAAGGCAGGAGTCAACAGCACGAGTGAATGGTGGGAAAATCCTGGATTCCTCCCTATTTTACCTTGGCTATTTGATAGCTTTCTGACCCAGACTACAGTTTTAATTTGAAAAGTTCCCCTTTCTACAGAAACTAAACAGGTTTCAAAGCAGAAATATAAATTAATTTTGCCAATTCTGGCAACCACTAACCCATAAATTTTCTATGACCTTAGCTTTTTCCCCCTTTATTTACCTCATAAAAGGGAAGTTAGGACATATTAATCTCTGTAAATAGCTCCATATTTTCTGAGATCACTTCAGAAGAAGACTATTTGAATAAGATGAAATTACTATTTGTCGGGGAATTTAATCATACTCTTTTTCTTGGTGTTGGTTTTCAAGTTTCTTAATGCCTTAGTTAATAGCAGGTAGCTATAGCAATTTTAAAGTATCTCTTTCAGTTATAACACTCTCTGTTGACTTTTTTAAAGCACCTAACAATTGACAAAGCTTTTTAAAAATCTCACTTGAAAAAAAAAAAAGACTCACTTGACTCTTCCAGCTACTATATGAGGTGGTGAGAGCAGCCTTTACTACCCAAACTTTACAAATGACAAAACTAAGGTTCTGAGAGTTAAGAGACTCGCTTGAGGACACCAAGTAGCTATGTCATGTTAGCCGGTGCATGAAGTGAACATCTAAACACTGACTCCTGGGCTCTTGGTAATACAGGAAACACCTTTCCAATTGGTTTGCTTTCCACGCTCCGCTCCACCCTCACCCCGGCGTGCTCGTCACTGGAGGGATTTTCTCATGAGCTCAGTTGGGCTCTGGGCTGTATCATGCTCATCCATATGCACTCATCTATGAGATGCTCATTCCTCTTTATTAAGGAACTATGACAAATAAAATCTGTTTAAAAAAAAGTTCTAGATCTCCAGTTCTCTCTCCTCAAATAATTCTGTACACTCTTGCAAATATGAAAGATGTAAGATTGAGAGATTAAAGGGAAACACATACAAAGAAGGAGGCTGAGAGGTGCTAAGAGGGGAGAGGGGCGTGAACAGGCCTCCTCTGGCTTTCACATGCTCATTCTCTCCCGGGAGTAAAGAGTCAGTGATGCACTTAGGGAAAAGGGAAGCAAACCGGGAAATACCAATGAACCAACCAGCCCATCTGTGTTTCTGGAAGAACAAGGGCAGGTGGGAGTATTTATCTTAGGAAACTGCTTTTCTTGATTTTTTTTTTTTCCAGAAAACGTGGAAAAATCTATGAAGAATGTGGGACAGGGAAGGGAGCAGAATACAAGAGAATGTATGTGGCTAAGGACTGGTGCTCACAGCCAAGGGATAAAAAGGCAAGGCCTGCTCTGTGTTGTAAAGCTGTAAAACTTTCCTTCTGCATACTTTCATATGAATTGGAGAAAAGTCATTCAGGCACTGAGGACTGATGGTCAGAAATTAGCTGATATCAGAGAGGCCAATAAGTTATCTTAGCACAATTGGCCAAAGGCACATAGTTTTCCATGGGAAATGACCACTGAGCTTTGGTTGAGGTTCCCCAAGAGGAAAAGCTCGATTGTGACAGCTTCTTCAATATGCCGCCAAGTGCTTGTGGTTCCATCTGAAACCAACAGTGCAAAAACACTCACACCTCTGCACCTTTTATTTGAAAAGCAAGACATTTTCAGATACTGCTATATTTTCTAACAGAGGGTCTACATCTGAACACGCTTGAATTTTAGGAACTGGTAAACACAAACCCAATGTGAACTATCATCACGACTCATCCCAGCCAAGCAGATGGTCAGGCTAAAACCCCTAAAGCTTATGGCTACAAAGTCTTGGTAACAAGACAGTCATTCAATAAATGTTTATTGAGCATGGCCTATGTGCAAGATACTGTAGCCATGCCAGATTTCTTATTACTCAGTGTGCTGCTCCATATAATGAGAAGGTTGATCTTGCTGAATTTCTAATGAAGAATTGCATCAAATCTTACCTCAAAGGTTGCCAATGATCCATTTATAAAGAGCAAACAAGAATTTATTCTGGTTGTAATTTTTTTCCTACATATTCTCAGGTTATTTAGCCAGATGAATTAGTTTCTGCTAAAAAAAAAAAAAAAAACAAAAAAAAACCCAAACCAAAGCCCTTTGTTCTTTGTATATCCACAAACCAAATATTATTGAGATCCGCCAATGCACCAGGAACTGCATATATGCAGCTAGAACTGCAGACTTTAGGCAGTATTAGGGCAGGAGAATTTTGTAGTAACAAAGGACTCTCTTGTTGCAGGTTTGCTGATTAAGTAATAGTAGCTAACACTTACTGCACTTAATGTAGAATAGAGTCAGCCCCTACATTAAGTGCTTTGCACTGCACAGACCAAGATAAAGATGAGTTCCTATTATGCAATTAAAATTAGTCATGTAAAATCCCTAAAAAGTGGGGCTAAAAGGTGGCATTGCTGTGTTTGTAAATGCCTAAGGAACTCTTCTCCAGGCAGTCAGACAAGAGACAAAACCATTAAGAGTACATCTTCTAGGGCCATCTAGTGTTGATTTTTTTCTGCTTTAGCTCTTGGGGAGTCTCCAAAACCATAAAGGAAAAGAAAATCCCTTGATCCTGCAACTACTGAAGTGGAATTCCTTGGTGGCATAAGACAGAGAAGGTCTTGGAAAAGGGTATATCTTTTTTTGGCTTAAAAGTATATGCTAGCTCAGGAAGGGAAATGAGTTATAAATATCAAGGAGCACTGTGCTGCTCAGCTCGCATTGCAGATAAGGAATATTTTACTTTCTTTCTTTTTTTTTTTTTTGAAAAAGAAAATTTAAAAAGAAAGCCTACTGAAATCTCCTGAAGAGACTGCAAAGTGGAAATCGACATAAGCTTGATCATGTAATACAGAATTAACCTTCCTAAAAAGTTGTTTTTATCTACCTATGTGTCTTACCTGCTTAAAATCTCTTTACTCTCTTCCCTATATAAACTCCAACCCAGTCATGGCTGGTCTGCTCTACTGGTCTTCCTCCTGACACCTCTGATGCTCTCAACTCCTATCTGCCATAAATTTCCCTTTTCTTTTCCTAAAGTAGAAATAATCTGTAGAGATAAAGGATTATCTTCCTGTAGGTCTGGTCATTCAGTGCATTTTTTTTCCCTCAAATGCTATGCGGCATATCACTCTTATGATCAAAATATTTTTTAAATCTTCACTTATGGCTTTTGGTCTTCATGTGATATTTATGGAGGGAAATTCTACAGATAGGAAAACTGAAGAAAAGGATGATTGTGAAATAATGCCCATCTGCAGAAGTTAGGACCCTTCATCTTGAATCCAAGGCCCTCTCCCCTAAAAACGCTATCAGCATGTAGACACCTTGAGGTTTCTAATGACATTGGGAATTTGGAGAGGGCTAATAATGGGACATTACATTTTTTAAAGAGGAATTTAGTAATGCTCTTTTAAATTTATTAGGAGACTCTTATATTTGTCCTGCACAGGCTGATAAATGCATACTTATTTCACTACTTGCACAGACTAGATCAAGGTGAAACTTGGGAGCCATTTAATAGACTCTTATGAAGGTTAGATTTGCAAACAACTCCCCCTAGGCCACGGAAATAGTAATAACATTTAGGGAGGTAAATATAATGATTATAATTTGAGCTTGTCTAAATAATACTGAATGTAAAACATTAATTAAATCCTGAGGAATTAGAAAACAACAACAAAAACAGGTAGACAACTGCCACCATGCTGTGTGCCAGAGTGAGAAGCAAACATCGTACTGTAGCTACCTATTTAAACCTTTCATTGCAATTGAAATATCCTTTAGAGTAAAATAACTGACAAGCCATGAAGAATCTCTGCTTTATTTCCTTGATTTCCATTTTCCACAGTGCCTTTCCACACAGCCTTAACAGCTTCAGGCAGTCTGCTCTTCCAAGCCTTGCACCAGGCTTGGTGTTTCTTTCTTTTTTTTTTTTTTTTTTTTTTGAGACGGAGTTTTGCTCTTGTTGCCCAGGCTGGAGTGCAGTGGTGTGATCTCGGCTCACCACAACCTCCGCCTCCCGGGTTCAAGAGATTCTCCTGCCTCAGCCTCCCAAGTAGCTGGGATTACAGGCATGTGCCACCACGCCCGGCTAATTTTGTATTTTTAGTAGAGACTGGGTTTCTCCATGTTGGTCAGGCTGGTATCGAACTCCGGACCTCAGGTGATCCGCCCAACTCGGTCTCCGAAAGTGCTGGGATTACAGGCGTGAGCCACCGCGCCCGGCTTCAGGCTTGGTGTTTCTTGAAGCATTCATTCCATTCCATGTGAGTTGGGGCCCTTGTTAATGGATCTGCCCTCAGCTCCATTTGGACTGCTGCAGTTCTCTGTGGTCCACTTGTCTTGCGTGCTGAGCAAGAAAGAGCTCTGGGGTACTGCCTTCAGAGACAGCCCCACGGAAACATTCTTTAGCCATGATTTCATTGTGACCACTGCTTAAGGCTAGTCTATTTCATGCTCACTGAGTCCAGGAAAGCTCCCTTGTGTCAGTATTCGACAACTGCTTTTGTTCATATGTCATCTCTTACCTATGCCAACATGTGGCATGTGGAGCCAGTCTGTTGACAAGGCAGCTCTCATCTCTTCTCTAAATTTCATATCTACCCCAGCCAGAAGTTTGGTACAGCCGTTAGGATGTCAGAATTCTTTTGTCCGTATGAAGACTGAAACCCCCACCACATTACGTAATGTGTTCATGATGTGGTCATTCTTTTGGATAATCATCAACATTAAAACCGACCAATATCCTGCCTGTGACCTCAAAGGGATTTAGACTGATGCAACACAACATGGGAAATTGTCTGAGACACCTTACGTCCTGCCAGCATTATCTGCTAAACTGGTATAGGGTTCATTAGATAACACATTAATCGTAGGCACTAATCATGCATATTTTAAACTGTGAAATCCCAGCACACAAGCCAATGTTATGACTGTTTTATCCAGAAACAGTTTGCAGGGAGTGTGGCCTGACTGAGCTGTAATACTTTGGCTCTTGCCTCATGGGCTTAGTTGTTTATAGTTTTTATGAAGCAATGAGTTAAAGTCAATGCTGTTGGACTTTCAGACGTTGGAGTCTCCGTCTATGGCAGGGACACTGTCTTCTAGACCTCTGGCTTTGGGCATGTTAATGTTCTGTCACACAGCACAAGAGGGCCAGCCATGATGTTCACTCCCATCCAGTTTTGCAAAGGAATCTGTGGGGAGACACACTTTGATAATATGTAGCTTTTTGATGTATGACACTTGAATGGAGGTGTCAGGAGACAGATTTCTAGGCAGACAGGGACGGGTCCCTGGTGAAACTTGACCTACAAGCTAAGGATCCTCTGAAGTCTGAAAACCAAACTACCAATTCTGGATAGAGTCCACGAACTAGAGTGAGAACTTTTATTCCTGTTACCTACTCTTTCTCAATTGGTTCTTTCTGCATAATGCTTTTTTATCATTTTTTAATCAAATGTTGCCTTTTCTAAGATTACCTACAGCCTGCGCTTCCTCATTCCAAATGCATAAAAAACCCCGGACTCAGCTTTACGGATGGCTACCCATTTTCAGGTGCCCACTCACTGTCGAGAGCTTTTCTTTTGCTCAATAAAATTCTATTCTGCCTTACTCGCTCTCCGGTGTCCATGACTTCACTCCTCTTAGTCATGGGACAAGAACTCGGAACTTGCTGAACTGTGGGAGCAAAAAGAGCTGTAACACCCCTGCTCACCAAGCTGCAGGAGGTGAGAGTAAAAGGGCTGTAACATTGTTTCCCATATGCCAAACTATGGGAGTGAAAAAGCTGCTGGGTGCCACTCCCTCCAGCTCACCGAGCTGCAGGCAGCTGGAGTAAAAAAAACGTAACCCTCCCTCTTGCTTGCTGAGCAATAGGAGAGAAGATGCCACTGGGTGCCACTCCCTCCCGCCAAGCTATGGGAGTGAAGAAGGGAAGCCACTGGGTACCACTCCTTCCTGCTTGCCTAACTGTGGGAGCAAGAAAGCTGCAACAGAGGGTGCCAGTGTCCAGCAACCCAAGAGAAATTCAGAGGGAAACAGATTTGAAAAAAAATGGGATAGTATATTGTTTGATCCATTTCCAAAAATATACTGGAGAACAGTCATAGCTAGCATGACCATCTATAGATTCCCCAGGAAACAGCTCTCCAAGGAGGTAGTTTTTATCATATGTGTATATTTCATGTGAGTTCACCCTTGCAAAAACTTCAAGATGTATAACACTAAATGACCAAAAGCTTAATTAATAGAAGCTGAAATCCCATGTCTACATATATAATACTAATTTCTATTTATAGCACTCATTCATTCAGCAGTGCACCATTGTGCTAGGCACTGAGCTTAACAGGTGGAATAGTTCAAGTGGGAAAGACCCTAAGGAAAAAAAAAGGTCACAATGCAATGATACATAGGCTGTACAAGCTTGCACAGCTTGACTAACTATATGAAGTTGACTAACTGCTAGAGCCAGGAATCTTCCAGGAGAAGACAGCATTTGGCCAGAAAGCTGGGTCACAAAGGACTAGTATTTATTAATGTTTGGGAAGTCCAGAGAGAGTCTGGCATGCAGCTTGACATGGTTAAAACACATTGACGATTAACAGGAAAAAGTTGAGAGATACAAATGGAGAGGCACCGTGTGGACAGATCTCAAAGGGTCTGTATGCCATTTGTAGGCAACGCATTTGTAACTTTAAGCATATTTTAGGTAATGAGATGCCACGTTGGGGGTGGGGGTGGCAGATCAGGGCAACTTTAAGCATGGGTGTACCAAGTTAATAATGTCTAGTATAGAAAGTCTACTATATGCTAGGTCCTTTTTTATTATTATACATTAAGTTCTGGGATGCATGTGCAGAAGAACGTGCAGGTTTGATACATAGGTATATACGTGTCAAACCCGTCATCTACATTAGGTATTTCTCCTAATGCTATCCCTCCCCTAGTCCCCCACCCCCCGACAGGCCCCGGTGTGAGATGTTCCCCTCTCTGCATCCATGTGTTCTCATTGTTCAACTCCCACTCATGAGTGAGAACATGCGATGTTTGGTTTTCAGTTCCTGTGTTAGTTTGTTGAGAATGATGGTTTCCAGCTTCATCCATGTCCCTGCAAAGGACATGAACTCATCCTTTTTTATGACTGCATAGTATTCCATGGTGTATATGTGCCACATTTTCTTTATACAGTTTATCATTGATGGGCATTTGTGTTGGTTCCAAGTCTTTGCTATTGTGAATAGTGCTGCAATAAACATACATGTGCATGTGTCTTTATAGTAAAATGATTTAAACTCCTTTGGGAATATACCCAGTAATGAGAATGCTGATTCTAGATCCTTAAGGAATCACCACACTGTCTTCCACAATGGCTGAACTAATTTACACACCCACCAACAGTGTACAAGCGTTTCTATTTCTCCACATCCTCTCCAGCATCTGACTTTTCAATGACTGCCATTCTAACTGGTGTGAGATGGTATCTCATTGTGGTTTTTATTTGCATTTCTCTAATCACCATTGATGATGAGCTTTTTTTCATATGTTTGTTGGCAGGATAAATGTCTTCTTTTGAGAAGTGTCTGTTCATATCCTTCGCCCACTTTTTGATGGGGTTGTTTTTTTCTTGTAAGTTTCTTTAAGTTCCTTGTAGATTCTGGATCCTTTGTCAGATGGATAGATTGCAAAAAGTTTCTCCCATTTTGTAGGTTGCCTGTTCACTCTGATGATAGTTTCTTTTGCTGTGCAGAAACTCTTTAGTTTAATCAGATCCCATTTTCCAATTTCGGCTTTTGTTGCCATTGCTTTTGGTGTTTTAGTCATGAAGTCCTTGCCCATGCCTATGTCCTGAATGGTATTGCCTAGGTTTTCTTCTAGGGTTTCTATGGTTTTAGGTCTTATGTTTAAGTCTTTAATCCATCTTGAGTTAATTTCTGTATAAGGTGTAGGGAAGGGGTCCAGTTTCAGTTTTCTTCATATGGCTATCCAGTTTTCCCAACAACATTTATTAAATAGGGAATCCTTTCCCCATTGCTTGTTTTTGTCAGATTCGTCAAACATCAGATGGTTGTAGAGGTGTGGCATTATTTCCGAGGCCTCTGTTCTGTTCCATTGGTCTACATATCTGTTTTGGTACCAGTATCATGCTGTTTTGGTTACTGTAGCCTTGTAGTATAGTTTGAAGTCAGGTAGTCTGATGCCTCCAGCTTTGTTCTTTTTGACTAGGATTGTCTTGGCTATACGGGCTCTTTTTTGGTTCCATATGAAATTTAAAGCAGCTTTTTCTAATTCTGTGAAGAAAGTCAATGGTAACTTGGTGGGGATGGCACTGAATCTATAAATTACTTTGGGCAGTATGGCCATATTCACAATATTGATTCTTCCTATCCATGAGCATGGAATGTTTTTTCATTTGTTTGTGTCCTCTCTTATTTCCTTGAGCAGTGGTTTGTCGTTCTCCTTGAAGAGGTCCTTCACATCCTTTGTAAGTTGTATGCCTAGGTATTTCATTCTCTTTGTAGCAATTGTGAATGGGAATTCACTCATGATTTGCTTCTCTGTTTGTCTATTATTGGTGTATGGAATGCTTGTGAGTTTTGTACATTTATTTTGTATCTTGAGACTTTGCTGAAGTTGCTTATCAGCTTAAAGTGATTTTGGGCTGAGACAATGGGGTTTTCTAAATATACAATCATGTCATCTGCAAACACAGACAATATGACTTCCTCTCTTCCGAATTGAATACCATTTATTTCTTTCTCTTGCCTGATTGCCCTGGCCAGAACTTCCAATACTATGTTGAATAGGAGTGATGAGAGAAGGCATCCTTGTCTTGTGCCAGTTTTCAAAGGGAATGCTTCCAGCTTTTGCCCATTCAGTATGATATTGGCTGTGGGTTTGTCATAAATATCTCTTATTATTTTGAGATATGTTCCATCAATACCTAGTTTATTGAGAATTTTTAGCATGAAGGGATGTTGAATTTTGTCAAAGGTCTTTTTTGCATCTATTGAGATAATCATGTGGTTTTTGTCATTGGTTCTGTTTATGTGATGGATTTTATTGATTAGCGTATGTTGAACCAGACTTGCAGCCCAGGGATGAAACCGATGTGATCATGGTGAATAAGCTTCTTGATGTGCTGCTGGATTCGGTTTGCCAGTATTTTATTGAGGATTTTCGCATTGATGTTCATCAGGGATATTAGACTGAAATTTTCTTTTCTTGTTGTGTCTCTGCCAAGTTTTGGTATCAGGATGATGCTGGCCTCATAAAATGAGTTAGGGAGGAGTCCCCCTTTTTCTGTTGTTTGGAATAGTTACAGAAGGAATGGTACCAGCTCCTTTTTGTACCTCTGGTAGAATTCGGCTGTGAATCCATCTGGTCCTGGGCTTTTTTTGGTTGGTAGGCTATTAGTTACTACCTCAATTTCAGAACTTGTTATTGGTCTATTCAGGGATTCGACTTCTTTCTGGTTTAGTCTTGGAAGGGTGTATGTGTCCAGGAATTTATCCATTTCTTCTAGATTTTCTAGTTTATTTGCACAGAGGTGTTTATAGTATTCTCTAATGGTAGTTTGTATTTCTGTGCGATCAGTGGTGATATTCCCTTTATTATTTTTTATTGTGTCTATTTGATTCTTCTCTCCTTTCTTCTTTATTAGTCTGGCTAGTGGTATATCTATTTTGTTAATCTTTTCAAAAAACCAGTTCCTGGATTCACTGATTTTTTTGAAGGGTTTTTCGTCTCTCTATCTCCTTCAGTTCTGCTCTGATCTTAAGTTATTTCTTACCTTCTTCTAGCTTTTGAATTTGTTTGCTCTTGCTTCTCTAGTTCTTTTACTTGTGATGTTAGGGTGTTGATTTTAGATCTTTCCTGCTTTCTCCTGTGGGCATTTAGTGCTATAAATTTCCCTCTAGACACTGCTTTAGCTGTGTCCCAGAGATTCTGGTATGTTGTGTCCTTGTTCTCATTGGTTTCAAAGAACTTATTTATTTCTGCTTTCATTTTGTTATTTACCCAGTAGTCATTCCAGAGCAGGTTGCTCAGTTTCTATGTAGTTGTGCAGTTTTGAGTGAGTTTCTTAATCCTGAGTTCTTATTTGATTGCACTGTGGTCTGAGAGACTGTTATGATTTCCATTCTTTTGCATTTGCTGAGGAGTGTTTTACTTCCAATTATGCGGTCAACTTTAGAATAAGTGTGATGTGGTGCTGAGTAGAATGTATATTCTGTTGATTTGGGGTGGAAAGTTCTGTAGATGTCTATTATCTCCGCTTGGTCCAGAGCTGAGTTCAAGTCCTGAATATCCCTGTTAATTTTCTGTCTTGTTGATCTAACATTGGCAGTGGGGTGTTAAAGTGTCCCACTATTATTGTGTGGGAGTCTAAGTCTCTTTGTAGGTCTCTACAAACTTGTTTTTATGAATCTGGGTGCTCCTGTATTCAGTGCATATATATTTAGGATAGTTAGCTCTTCTTGTTGCATTGATCCCTTTACCATCAAATAATGCCCTTCTTTGTCTTTTTTGATCTTTGTTGGTTTAAAGTATGTTTTATCAGAGGCTAGGTTTGCAACCCCTGCTTTTTTTGCTTTCCAACTTGGTAAATCTTCCTCCATCCCTTTATTTTGAGCCTATGTGTCTCTTTGCACGTGAGATGGGTCTCCTGAATATAGCACACCAATGGGTCTTGACTCTTTATCCATCTTGCCAGTCTGTGTCTTTTAATCGGGGGCATTTAGACCGTTTACATTTAAGGTTAATATTGTTATGTGGAAGCACTAAAAATGGAAAGTAAAAACCGGTACCAACCACTGCAAAAACATACCAAATTGTAAAGACCATTGACAGTATGAAGAAACTGCATCAACTAATGGGCAAAATAACCAGCTAGCATCATAATGACAGGATCAAATTCACATAAGCTACTTTTCTAAGAAAGATTGAATAACACATATTTAATCTTTGCAACTATTTATGAGGTAGGTGCTTTTATTTCCTGTATTAGTCTGTTCACACACTGCTATAAAGATATACCTGAGACTGGATAATTTATAAAGGAAAGAGGTTTAATTGACTCATAGTTCTACATGGCGAGGGAGGCCTCAGGAAATTTATAATCATGGTGGAAGGTGAGAGAGAGGCAAAGGCATGTATTACATGGCAGCAGGCCTGAGAAAGTGAATAAGCAAAGGGGAAAGAGCCCCTTATAAAACCATGAGATCTCATAAGAACTCACCCACTATCATCAGAACAGCATGGAGGAAACCATCCCCACGATCCCATCACCTCCCACCAGGTCCTGCCCTAGACACTGGGGATTATGCAGATTACAATTCAAGATGAGATTTGGGTGGGGACACAGAGCCAAACCATATCATCTCCCCATTATAAAATGAGGAAATTGAGGCACAAAGGGGTGAGACAGAAGTGACAAAGTTAGTCTTTGATAGAGCCAAGTCAGTGTGACTTCAGAGCACGCACTCTTTACCACAACTTTGTACTGCCTCTCAGATGAGGATCTGAAGGGGCGCTCTAGAGACTATGAAAAATGGACTAAATAGAGAAAACACTGGAACCAGAGTCCTTTGCCTCTGACAGGCTGTAGTAACTGGATGTGATATAGTTAAGGCTGACCTGCCTTCATCAGAAAAAAACGAACTGTCAGAGATCATTTTTTAAATCATGAATATCCAAAGTCTTGACATATGTTGCAAAAAGCACTTAGTAATTTCCCCCAAAGATGGTTCCATCTCCTTTCTGTATCCTGATGGAGGAATTGCTTGAAGCATTACAGTTCTGGAGCGCACACGTAATGGGGCTCCCTGCCATAAACACTGTGTAAAGCTGGAGATACACACAACTAGGGAAGACAACCAATATATTCTATTGTAACAGAAACTTACTAATCAGTAGTAGAGGGAACTTGATGGGCATGAAGATGACATTTACTTATGTGGGACAGATTGAAACGATGAAGGGGAAAATGAATATCATGTTCCAATAAATTATGAAATTTCTGGCAATGTTAAAACCTCAGTGATTTTTAGAGTGAGGCTCAGAGAAAAAGCTGTGTCCTACTCATGCTTTGAAAGAGGATGTACGTAAATGATAAAAAGAGAGCAGCCTAATATTGAGCTGTATTTTGGAGGCCATTTTCACATGTGGATTTGGGGCTGTAGTAACATAGCAGTGTTAGAGCATTTCCTGGTTTCATCTCCAAGCAAACAACCTCACTGCCACCTCTCCCACCTAGTCCTATTCCTCCACCTTAGCCAGGTGTTAGGGGTTTTTTTTTGACTTATTTCTTGGAAATAGAATTCTAGTTTATACATGAACGAAGGGGGTGAGGAGAAAAAGACCTGCTTTGAGATAAGGCAACGTTTCATGTTTAGTTTAGTGTTCAGTGGCAAGAGCCAGTGACTTGGGGTGGAAGAACATGAAAAACTCTGCCTATTTCAAGCACTTGCATCTATACTGAATTTACTTATGAAGTAAAACTTAATTTTCATATAAAATACGGGGTGCTACCGAGAGGGACAGAGATAGAAACAGTGATACAGAGAAGAAACAGTATGCTAAAAGTACAAAAGAAAGGGCTTGAATTAGGCAGAATGATAATAAAAAAGGGATGGATTTGGTGAGAGAATTTGGTGGTATAATTTGCAGGACTAGGGGATCACTTGAACAAATCATGCTAGCGGTGAGGAAGAAGAGTCAAGAAAACCTCTTAATTTACTTAACAAATATTTTGAATTCCTAAATTTCTTAAAACCTAGAGATATAGACCTGATCAGAAAAGTTCTCTATCCTCACAGAATTCAGTAGTGAAAATATTCTAGATAGATAGTAATGCAATTAACCAAGAAATCAAGTATTACTGGAGGGGGGAAACAGTATAAAGAGTACATATTAAAGTTAATGAGTTCAATTTTGAACATGTTTCATTTAAGACGCCAAAGGGACACTGAAGGGGAGATGTCTAGCAAGCTGGTGGCTGATGGGCTTGCAGATCCAGAGAACTGGCATCACAGGCATATGGAGTGTGGCTGAAATCTGAAAAGGAGCTGAAATTATCTGTAGAGAACAGGTGGGGTGAAAAGAGAGACTAGGAGGGATGCCTGAGCAACAGTCATCCTTAACACAAGGGCAAGCAGCCAGCAAATGATACTGTGATAGAGACGTCTGATAAGGTAGATAAAATCTGGATTGAACACAATCATGACATGAAAGGGAAGAGAGTTTTGTGGGCTGTAATTTCCGGTTTTCTTTGAACCTGCCACTGGACAGTAGACTCTGTGTGGGCGATGACCATGGCTCTCTTGCTCACCTTGTCTTCCCAGTGACTAGCATGGCATCTGGGACAAGGGTAGGACTCAATATATATTTTTGAGTGACTTAGTGAAGGAGGAACTGGCAGTACAAAAAGCTACAGCCAGTCAAGTAAGGAAAGGACTGGAAAGCCTCTTCCGGATTTGCCAATTAGGAGATTCCTGGTAGTGTGAGGAAAGTGCAATCTAAGTGACTAGAAGGAAAATAACATAATAAATATCACTGGCTTTTCAAATATTAGAGATGTGAAGAACTGTTAGGAAGGGCACAGCCAACATAATTTCTAGAAAATAACCTTTTCTCTGACAACAGTTTAACTACAATGGAGTCGCATCATATTAATGACTGCTGATTGCTAGACTAACATGAGAGCAGAATACAGATTAAAATCCTTATAATAAAACTATGAAACATTTTTGAATAGGGCATTAAGCCACCAATATAATGGCAAGTCATTTGAAAATCCTGAATAATACAATAAGCCAAATGAGTTCCAACTGTTGCTTAACCTGAACGTAGTTTAGGGACAGAATAGGCAAGACTTGCTTGCAGTGTGGCTTCATGGTAATAAAAGTCTATTCCTTTTCGTAAAGCTCAGCAGCTCCACGCTTCTGGTGCTTATTCACAGAAACTGAAACTAGTGAGTACAGCATTGGCTGACTGTCCAAAAAAAAAAAAAAGCAGAATCAAATAAACCCTGGACTTTAGCTTGGACTTAAGACAATTTGTTTCTAAACAAGCACTTAGAAGCCCTGGAAAGCAATAAAATGAAAGGCAATTTGCACAGACTAATGGAGCAGCTAAAAGAAGAGGGAGTGGAGAACGAGTACTGTGTAATAAAGGAAAAGTTTTGTTTTGGAATTTTGTTGTAAAATAGTCTCTCCCTGATGATAAAACACTGGCTAATGACATCTAGAATTTTCTGTTGGAGCCATGATAACTTCAAGTTTGTGTGACTAAACATTAAAACAGAAAAAAAAAAAAAACCACAACATAAAATCAAAGCCATATGCTAAAATTTTGTATTTGGGAAAGTAGCCTATGTCATAGGCTCAATTAAAATATCTCTCAATTAAAAACAAACCAAAAAAAAAAACTACTTTTTTATGGGCTACTTAGCATAGATATTTAATGCTAAGTGTTAATTCAGCACATGAAACATCTTGACAGTTTCTTTTCCTTCTTGTATAAGAGGTGATTTATTTTTACTAGTGAAACAAAAAGGTAGAAGAAGGAAAATTAAGATTGCTAAGGTGTACTTCAACATAATCACCCTTAAGTGTTTCTCAGTGGGTCCACACAGGTGGTTCACTCTTCTTTCATGTCCTTCTGTCATACATGTATGCATCTGGCTTTATTAGATTGTAAGTAACTTTCAGGTAAAAGGCTGTGTCTCATTCATTTTTGCCTGAGCCCTAGTGCCATATTTTATACTTAGTGCTTAATAAATATTGGTTAAATAAATTATGGTCTTTCAGGTGCTAGAACTCCTCAGATAATTTAGTCTCATGAAATGCATGCTGGGAATGTAATCCATGTTTATTATGACCTCATAAATAATTTCATGATTTTTTTCTGAAAAATTTTTAAATAGTAGTACAGGATAATTATATTGATCCTCATTTCAAAGATTCAGGGAAAACCTATGTTCTTGGTCATTCAAATCCGACCAGGAGATGGAGCTTAAATTCTTGGTTTTAATGAGGATGTCTTTATGTCCCTGTGTTTCACTGGCTCTAGGGCCAAATTTGTGTAAGTAAACATGCAGACGGAGGCCTGGGGATTCTAAAGGCATGGGGATTCTGAAGGGTCTATAAGCTCTTTATTTCTAATCTAGCCTGAGAGTTGGGTTTAGGGAATCAATTTTCTTGCAAATTATCCAGCAATGCAGTAGGAAAAGGAACAGTTAGGTTAAAAAAGTAGAATTTCTATTTGATGAAATAGAAAAATAAGGTTTGGTAAATACCTATTCTAACCCGCACGTAGCTCCAGACATGATTCTATTCCAACTGTTGCTAAAATATTTCAGAGGCATAGTATGGATCAGAGTTACCAGTTTTCTTTCTTCCATTCCTCACAGTGATGAGGGCATATGATACAGATGAAAAGAGACAGGCATTATGTGAAGAAACACCTTAACATCTTATAAGGTGGTTCTGCTAAAAAATAGGAAAATAGTTAAAGTGCCTAGTAGAGGACTGAAACTTAACAGGTAAGGCTGTTTTCTTCCTTCACATGTGTGTGTGTGTGTGTCTGTGTGTGTCTTTATAAGTGTGTCTAAACAGGTTGCTCACTCTTCTTCATGTCCTTCTGTAATATATGTATGTGTCTGTCCCTGATGATAAGACATTGGCTAATGACAATATATGGCCTTACTTGTTAGGTATATATACATTACTAATGATGTTAAATCTACAGAAATTCTTATGAGTGCCCCAGTATCTGGCACAGAGTAACTTCTCACTACATATTTGTTGAATGAATGAATGAATGACTTATACAATATCTGATTCTTAAGCCAATGGAATGTTTCACTGGATTTCTCATTGTTTAGCAACATTCCCGTGGAGTAACAGCCAAAAGAACTTAGTGATACAATGTAGGCAGTCCTCCTTTGCAGAACAAAGTGGCAGACTGTGAGAAACAGCAGTTGGCAGATCACATTGTGTGACCACAGACTCAAAGAATCTGACCGATTTGGCAGGTAGAGCTAGATGTGCAGTGATTAACATCTGCACTTGCTGAATTTCAGTGATAACATTGATGTTTCTTATGTTCTACTGTCACATTAGAGAGGGGTTTCTTTTTGCTTAAAATTGTCTTGGTTAGTCCTAAGACCGTAACTCACTGAATCTGTTTCTGGACAGTGTTTGCAGAGAACACAGTCAGGCCCAAAATGCATGCTTATGTGGGACAATACTGAAGGTTTATGAAATCAGCCTGGTTTCCTACTTATTCTCCTTTTACCTGGCAATTTGAGGCTATAATGTGATTTTTTAAAAGAATTATAAGGCAGGAAATCACTGAGAAGATAAAATGTATAGCATATATTCAGGGTTCTACTATTTTCTTATTTTCCAGCCTTTCTAAATAGACACAGATCTAGAGGCTTCTCCCACTACTGCCACTTATTCTTTGCACACATTTCTATTCATGGATACATATACTTTTGTTACATCCTTCCTGATAAAAGACCAAAGAGAAAAGATTGATTAAAAATGAAAAGAGCTTCTGTTCTGAAGTCAACCTCCACTTGAAGATAGTCCACTAACATTGACCTAAAGATGGTAGAGTATTTTCCAGTTAGGTTAGTGTTTTTGGATGTTTGTTAAGCTTCGTGTAATTTGTGATGTAAGAAAAGTACTGAAAAAAACACAATGGAAACTTATGAATTTAGCATATTCTATATTAAAATACACACACACACACACACACACGCACACCCCCACACACCACATACCAGTGGATGTGTGGATCTGTGGTGGTAAAATTCAATAGCAACTTCATTTTAGGTACTTTAAATAATTCAAATATTAACATATGAACAGAATAGGTCTATTAATTTCAAATAATAAAACTAGACTTTTCTACAATGTAGAGTTCTTACAATACGGGAGGAGATCCTCAGCCCCAGGTCTTAGCTTGTGAGACTCTATTATATTCAGTTAGAAGTGAGAATAAGTTAAGCCTGAAATAAGTATAGAAATAAACTATGCATATCATACTGCCATCACCTAGGATTAATTTTGTGGTGTTTGTTTATTTGTTTAATAGCCACTGTCTATTCATATCAGAAATCTGTAGGCAGGTTGTCTTGGAAATGTGTTCCTCAGATTTTCTTCTAACTTGATCAGGTATGTTACCTGAAACTAAGATATGTAATATTCTTTGCCATCTGAAAACGTTCATTTCACATAATTATGGAATTTAGGTAGCATAGTAATTCTGTGGTGTAGACATTACAATCATCTTTTTAATAGATTAAGCCACTGGGGCCCAGAGAAACTTGGTAACTTGCCACAGATTTTATACCAAGTAGGTAGAAGAGCTGGAACTCCAACTCAGGTCTCGTGACTAACTTTTTGTGTTTTCTGACCAAGCTGGACAGTAAGATAGGCTGCATAAAATGAAAGTGCTTTGTCAATGATCAAACCAGTGCTGCTTCTTCCTCTTTGTCCTTCTGCCTTACCCTGTCAATTAAAGCCCTTCCTGAGACAGGAAAGTTAAGAAGAAACCCTTAGGAAAAAAACATTTAGTCTGCCTTGTCCAGTAAGCAATTGCTCATTTTAATACTTGGATCTCTGTGGGACTGGTAACTCACTATCACATATGTCTATATAACTGAAATTCTTCTTGTACTTTCAAAAATTTATTTTCAAAATTTAAACTTTTGCTTTCAAAAGTTGAACTCTATAGTTTGATTAAAATGAGTATATAAAAGTATTATTATTAAAGGAACCACTGGAATATTCTGATCTTCAGCCAATAATGAGTCTTGAAAATTCTCTTGGGAAATTATTTTTTACTTAAGAATATTTTGTGGGGCAAGTAACTTGACATTGCCCACCATATCAAGATCATGATATTTTCTTCAATACAGTTATTATCATGACTCAAGGTTAAAAGTATGAACTGATCCATTAATTTTACTTTCATATTTGCTCCCTAAATTGAAATATAGGAATATTTAGAAGGCTGAACATTAGGTCATTCACTTACTTAATCTTACATTTATGTGATGTCAGGGAGTGAGCTGGGTGTTGACCTAATTTACTCATTTTTTAAACAAGACATAATTTAAATTTTCTTTCCATAAAACAAAACACAACGGTAGATTCTTAGCACCAACATAATGAGATTCACTGTCATTATGTCAACGAAGGAAAATGAAAAAAGGTAACTTATAAAGTTCTTCTTTTCAGAGTGTACTTGGTTGTCAAGTAATATCTTTTTGTAGGTACAAGATGATCTATGAATGTCCGAACAAACTTAATTAAAGGAGAAATAAAATATATTACTTAAAAATGTCTGCTATAGTTAGCTTTTCTATAAATAGACCAACCACATTTTTCATCAATACCCATTACTGTAGTTTATCTTTTAAGGATTTTAAAAAACTACATATTATTATTCAGGCATCTATTCTATTATTTAATACCATTTTGTAATTGCCACTAACATGATGTTTTAATGGTGATGCACTTTGTTGTGGAAATTTTAAAAATTAATTTAGAGGAGGTTATTTAAATGTTAGTGATAATCTAATGCCAAAAGAATGTTGTTTCATAAGGATACCAAGTACAACCAGCAGCTATCTTATTGCAATAGCATAAAATCAGTTTTTGATATTCTTTCAGTGATATAATCAGGCAACTATTAGTGAAAAACAACAGCACAGTATTTTCATCATCTCAGCTTCAGTTTTGTAAACTTATGGACATGCTTTTTTAGTTTGATAAATATAGAAATTACAGGAAATAGACCCTTCTTTGGGGTATTAATCTCTAAGAAACAATGAAACAAAAATGCAACATTATAGTTGAACAGACTATACATAATAACTCATATCCCTGCAGGGATGTCAGGGACCTCTCTCATATTTTTTTAAATTTAATTTAATTTTATTATTATTATACTTTAAGTTTTAGGGTACATGTGCACAACGTGCAGGTTTCTTACATATGTATACATGTGCCATGTTGTTGTGCTTTACCTATTAACTCATCATTTAGATGATCCCAGGCAGGGTGGGCAAAAGAACCCCACAGAGGCACTTCAAAATGACATTCTAACAGTGTGAAAGAATGGATTGCTGTCATGGCAATCTGGCTAAGGCATTCTCCTTTTATAGAGGAAGAGAAGACATCCATATTCACTCTCTAGCATACTTTCTTCCATTCACGGTTTAAATTAAATAATTAATATTGATATTAATTCTATTAATTCTAGGGATGGTGAAGCCAAAGTAGGGAAAGGCACCTGCTCTAGACTTGAAATATAAGAAAAGCTTCTTAGAGGAATACAATTTTACTGAGATCTGAAGGATGAGCAATAATTTGTTAAGTGTGGTTGAGAAAAAGGGGAAAGGCCAGGCACGGTGGTTCATGCCCGTAATGCCAGCACTTTGGGAGGCCGAGGTGGGTGGATCACCTGAGGTCAGGAGTTTGAGCCAGCCTGGCTAGCACGGTGAAACCCCGTTTCTACTAAAAATGCAAAAAATTATCTGGGTGTGGTGGTGCGTACCTGTAATCCCAGCTACTTGGGAGGCTGAAGCAGGAGAATCACTTGAACCCAGGAGGCAGAGACTGCAATGAGCCGAGATCGTGCCATTGCACTCCAGTTTGGGCAACAAGAACAAAACTCCGTCTGCTTAAGTAGGCAGAGAATAGCTTGTGAAAATATCGGTGGGGTATAAAAAATTGGCCCTTTGAAGGTATTAGAATAAGCTTATGAAGGCTACATGTAGAGTAGAAGAAAAGAAGTGTGAAATATTTATGAGACTATAGGGGTAGGACAACAAGATCCAAACAAGAACCTTGTAAACAAATAATAACGTAATAGATTTTATCCCAACCATACTGATAATTACACTAAATGCAAATGGTTTAAATAGATGAATTAAAAGGTAGAGATTGTCATTTTGGATACAAAAGTAAAAGCCAATTATAGTTGTCTATACGAAACCCATTTTTAAATATAAATATATAACACAGATTAAAAATAAAAAGGTAAAAGAGAAATTTCATGCAAACACAAAAGAAAGCTGAAGTGATGGATGTGCAACATTATGAACGTATTTAATACCACTGAACTGTATACTAAAAAAGAATGAAGATAGTAAATTTTATGTCTTTTACCATACTTATGAAGATAGTAAGTTTTATGTATTTTACCATAAAAATAAAACTTTAAAAGTAGGTATATACACAAAGTTGTTAACAGTGATTACTTTTGGGTAGTGAGCTTACGGCTGATTTTATCTTCCTATTTTTGACTATCAGTATTTTCAAATTTTCACATATTTTTATAATTAAATGTTTCTTACCTATATAATAAAAAAGAAATCTAAAAATGTTTAATTAAAGAAAGAAAGCTGGAGTGGCTATATTAAAGGCACAAAGAGACGACTTCAGATCAAAGAATAGTACCAGGAAAATGTGTAACATTATATAATAATAAAGAAGTCAATTCACCAAGAAGACCTATCGGCTTCTAGCTAACAGTAGACAGCTGAATGTGTATGTGCTTAAAGATAACAGAGCTTCAAAATACATGAAGCAAAAACTGATAGAATATAAAGAAGAAATAAATAAGACTACAATTATAGTTGGAGATTTTTGACACTTCTCTCTGAGGAAGAATCAGTAAGAATATAGAACTAAGTATGTGGAACACCTAATGGCATTATCAATGAAACTAATCTAATTGACAATTCTAGAACTCCACACAAGAGCAGAATACACCTTCAATTCAAATCTAAATGAATCTTTCACCATACAGACCATATTCTCAGCCATAAAACAAACCTTAACAAATTAAAAAAGATGAAAACCATACAGTAATATTCTCTGACCATAATAGGAATAAACTAAAAATAAATTTAAAAATCTGGAAAACTGTGAAACATTTAGAAACAACACACTTCTAAATAACCCAAAGATCAAAGAAATAGTCACAAGGAAAATTGAAAAAAGTTTTGAATTGAATAAAAATGAAAATATAACAAGTCAAAATTTTTGCAATGCAGCTAAAGGGTGCTGAAGGGAAATTTATAGCATCAAATGCTTATACTAAGAAAGAAAAAATGTCTCTAATCAATGTTCCAAACTTCCCTCCTAGGACACTAACAAATAGTAAATTAAACCTAAAGAGAGAGAAGGAAATAATAAAGATACAAATATCAATAACATGCAAAATAGAAAAACAAAGGAAAAAACCCGTAAAGCCCAAAAGCTATTTCTCAGACAATATCAATAAATATGATAAATCTCTAGCCAGACAGACCAAGAAATAGAAACAACATATATCAAGAATGAAAGAGAAGACATCACTATAGTTCCTATAGACATTTTAAAAAATAATAAGGGAATATTTAAAAGATAAGAGACTGCCAATAAATTTGACAACTTAGATAAAATAATGAATTCCTGGAAAATCTAAAACTACCAAAACTCATTCAAGAACTATATAACTTGAACAGCCATATATCTACTAAAGAAACAGAATTTATTAAAGAATATTATATATATTCACATGTATAAACACTTATGTTTTTACTTCCAATAATTAACAAGTATTCTTTTTTATGTTAAAGGTGTTTTAAATCAAACTTACTACTATAATTGCTACTTTATTATCTTACAGACACTGTCAAAATTACCTTGGCCGAAGGTTAGTATGTCAAATAAAAACCATCAAGTTCTTTCATGGAAAAATAAAAGAATTTGTCATTAAAACTATTCCACAGAAAACCCCAAGGACTAGGCAGCTTCAGTGGGCAATTTCTATCAAATACATTTGAGGATGATATAATATCAATTCTATGCAAACTCTCCAGAAAACAGATGAGGAGGAAATATGTCCCCAGTCATTTCATGAAACCAGCATTATTCTGATATTAAACTTGCAAAAGACATGGCAAGTAATAAAAATTACTGACTAGTATACTTTATCAACATCTCAGTAAAAATCCTTTTACAAATTGGCAAATTGAATCTAGCCATGCACAAAAAACATATGTCATGACAAGTGAGCTTAATCTTAAAAAGGCAATGTCAATTTGACATTGGAAAAACAAATTAATTTAATTTACCATAACAACAAACTATATGAAGTAAAAACCATAAGATTTTCTCAAAAAATAAGAAAAATATTGTTAAAAGTCAATATCCATTCCTAAAAAAAATTCTCAGCAAACTAAGAATAGAAAATTTCCTAAACTCTGATAAAGACCATCTTACAAAACCTAAAGTTAACATCATACTTAATGGTAAAAGACTGAATGTTTCCCCCTAATATATGAAATAATGTAGGGGTATTTGTTTGAATTGTTTCAATACCACAGTGTACTAGACAACCTAGCCAGTGCAACAAGGCAAGTAAAAGAAATAATAGGCATACAGATGAAAAAGGAAGAACTAAAATTGTGTTTATTTGAAGATGACAATATTGTTTCATAGGAAACCCTAAGGAATCTACAAAAAAGCTACTAAAATTAATAACTTGAGTGTTGCAATGTCACAAGATAAAAAGATAAATCCACAAAAATTAATTGCATTTCAGTATTCAATGGTAACAAACAATTGGAAATCGAAATGAAAAAAGCTACCATTTATAGTAGTATCAAAAATTTAGGTACAAATTTATTAAAATATTTCACTAAAAATCCATTACTGACAGAAGTTAAAGAAAATCTAAATAAAAGAAGTAATATTATTTAACTTGTAGATTAGAAGAGACACAAGACTTAAGATATCAATTCCCCCATATTGATCCATAGATTCAACCCAATCTCAATCATAATCTGATTTTTTTGATAAATTGAAAAAGTTCATGTCCTTCGCCCACTTTTTGATGGGGTTGTTTGTTTTTTTCTCGTAAATTTGTTGGAGTTCATTGTAGATTCTGGATATTAGCCCTTCGTCAGACGAGTAGGTTGCGAAAATTTTCTCCCATTTTGTAGGTTGCCTGTTCACTCTGATGGTAGTTTCCTTTGCTGTGCAGAAGCTCTCGAGTTTAATTAGATCCCATTTGTCAATTTTGGCTTTTGTTTCCATTGCTTTTGGTGTTTTAGACATGAAGTCCTTGCTCATGCCTATGTCCTGAATGGTCAAAAAGTGGGCGAAGGACATGAACAGACACTTCTCAAAAGAAGACGTTTATGCAGCCAAAAAACACATGAAAAAATGCTCACCATCACTGGCCATCAGAGAAATGCAAATCAAAACCACAATGAGATACCATCTCACACCAGTTAGAATGGCAATCATTAAAAAGTCAGGAAACAACAGGTGCTGGAGAGGATGTGGAGAAATAGGAACACTTTTACACTGTTGGTGGGACTGTAAACTAGTTCAACCCTTGTGGAAGTCAGTGTGGCGATTCCTCAGGGATCTAGAACTAGAAATTCCATTTGACCCAGCCATCCCATTACTGGGTATATACCCAAAGGACGATAAATCATGCTGCTATAAAGACACATGCACACATATGTTTATTGCGGCATTATTCACAATAGCAAAGACTTGGAACCAACCCAAATGTCCAACAATGATAGACTGGATTAAGAAAATGTGGCACATATACACCATGGAATACTATGCAGCCATAAAAAATGATGAGTTCGTGTCCTTTGTAGGGACATGGATGAAATTGGAAATCATCATTCTCAGTAAACTATCGCAAGAACAAAAAACCAAACACCGCATATTCTCACTCATAGGTGGGAACTGAACAATGAAAACACATGGACACAGGAAGGGGAACATCAGACTTCAGGGACTGTTGTGGGGTGGGGGGAGGGGGGAGGGATAGCATTGGGAGATATACCTAATGCTAGATGACGAGTTGGTGGGTGCAGCGCACCAGCATGGCACATGTATACATATGTAACTTACCTGCACGTTGCGCACATGTACCATAGAGCCTAAAGTATAATAATAATAATAGTAATAATAATAAAAAAAACAAAAAAAACAAAAAAAAACAAAAAAAAAGAGGGTCATTATATAATGCTAAAAGGACTAGTCCAACAGGATCACAATTGTAAATATATATGCACCTACCAAAAAAAAAAAAAAAAAAAAAAAAAAAGAAAAGAAAAAGTTGATTCTAAAATTTATACGGAAATGCAGAGTATCTAGAATAGCCAAAACAAATTTGGAAAAGAAGTACAAATTGGAGGCTTCACACTACTTTAAGACCTAATATAGTCACAATAACCAAGACATTGTGGGATTGGTGTTAGGATAGACCTATATATCAATGAAACAGAATGAAGTCAACAAATAGAATCATACATATATAGTTAATTGATTTGCAACAAAGTGGTTAAGGTAATCCAATGGGGGCAAAATAAATGCTGGAACAATTCGGTATTCTTACGAAAAAAACCTTCAGCCCTTATCACATACAACATTAAGAAAAACAAACAAACAAAACATGTGCCAAAATACAATACAGACCTAAATATAATAATAAAAGCAATAAAACTCCTAGGAGGAAGCATAAGAAAATCCTTGTTACCTTGAGTTAGGCAAAAAACTATCAGTTTGACATCAAAGCATGATTCATAAAAGGAGAAAAAGTCAATAAACTGAACATCATTAAAATTAACAGACACATCGCCAAAGTTATATCAGTGGTCAATAAGCAAATGAAAGGATGCTCAACCTCGGAAGTCATGAGGGAAATGGAAAAACAAATCACCATAAGGTACCCAATAGAAAGGCTAACATTAAAAATGCTGACTAGTTCAAGAGTTAATGGTGTGTGGAGCAACTGAAAATTTTGCATATTGCTAGTGGGAATGCATAGTGGTGCCACCCCTTTGAGAACAGTTTGGCAGTTTCTCATAAAGTTACACATATAATTAGCCATACAATCTAGCAGTACTATTCCTGGACTTTTACGTAAGAGAAATGAAGTCAAGTGTCTACAAGAAGACCTATAAACACATGTTCATAGCAGCTTTTATTCATAATAGCTCCAAACTAGAAACAAGCTAAAAGTCCATAAACTGATGAATGAATGAATGATGAAATATCTATAATCAGGATATTTTATTTACTTATAATAAAAATAAATCTACTTTCTTACAATAAAAAAATTTCTTCCTAGCACTGGTTTAAGTATTCTACACTGAAAAAGACATCATTTGGAAAAAGTCATTTATGTCATTTCCAACATGAAAACACGACAAATTTGCAACATCTTTCGAATAATGTCTTTCTCACTCCAGTCCACTTAAACCAGTACTAGAAAGGGGGAAAAAATAGATAAATTTGTTACTAAATATATTTCAATCATTTTATTAACATTTGTTTCAATCACTTATTGTTACTTAATGAAAAATAATAGCTGAATAATACACACATCAAAGATAAATCATATAAGATGGAATGATAAAAGGTAGTACTCTTCCAACTACCTTCTCCCCCAACTACCTTCTCCCTCACTTCACATACACACAAAAAGAACAAACCTCTGAAACCTAGGGAGGCTGTAATTGTAAGAGAAACCTTTAATTAACTTGGGAAATTAAAAACGACTTTTATAAGGCAGTCCTAGTAACAAGACACGCTCAGATGAGCACATAAACACATAATAAAGAACAAGAAGCTATTTCAGATACGTCATTGACTAGGCGGCATTTACATGCAGTTCAAAGGAAGCTAGAACTAAAATTTGTTAATGCTATTAACTAGATAAACAATAGAGTCAAAGCAGTAGGCCTTAATTCTATCTTGTATTATATCTTTATTTCAGTGGCAATACATATTGATCGTAGAATGAACATAAGCATGGCAATGAAAAGGCAACCACATTCTGAAAATCCTGCCACCCTTTCAACGTGGTTGAGGTACAGATCTAAATGCGAGTAATTTCTGTGTTTCTTTTTATATCCTGGTCAATTGCTAATATTCTTCCAAATATTTTCTCAACAATTTCTGAAATCTCAGCAAGAGAAATCCTTTTACTCATGGGGTAAAATTATCAGACACTTGAATTTGTTACCCATAGTATTCACTTAAAAGCACATTCAGTAGGCCAGGGGCAGTGGCTCACACCTGTAATCCCAGCACTTTGGGGGCTGAGGCAGATGGACTGCTTGAGGCCAGGAGTTCGAGAACAGCCTGGCTAACATGATGAAGCTCCATCTCTGCTACAATTACAAAAATTAGCCAGGTGTAGTGACACACGCTTGTAATCCCAGCTACTCGGGAGGCTGAGGTATGAGAATCACTTGAACCCAGGAGGCAGAGTTTGCAGTGAGCTGAGATCATGCCACTACACCACTGCACTCCAGCCTGGGCAACAGAGCGAGACTCCATCTCAAAGAAAAAAAAAAAAAGTACCTGAGTACAACTACATGCATTCGTTGTAGTTCCTGGTAACTCACTTAAAAAGAACTCAGAAAAACGAAGCAAAATTTGCAAATATTTTAAAAACTTAAATTTGTCATCTTAAGATTTGACTCCAGAGGTTGCAGAAAGGGATAGCTAAAGTAAGATGATTTTTCTTAAATTTTAATACTGAGGAAAAAACAGATGCTAATTGCCATCAATGCCTGTGTAGTACTTTCTATATACCAGGTACTATGCATATTAACTCATTTAATCCTCATACCAACCCTATAAGTGTTATTATAATTTGTATTTTAAACATAAAGAGGTACAGCAGGTTAAGTAAATTGTTAAAAGTTTCATGCTAGTAATGGCAAAGCCAGATTTTAAACTCAGGCAGTCTCTTTCTAGAATTTAACTTCTTAACCATTAAACAACACTGATCTGACAAATTTCATATTCTAATCAATTAATTAATGTATATTATATGAAAGTTGATCATTTTTAGATGGCCCTGTTTCTTTGTCAAATTTGCCTTAAGAATTGAGAGGCTTTATAGAATTACAAAAAAAGGAAACCTGTGCAGTTTAATTTATTCTGATGAATTTTAGTGACTTGCAACTGTAGCATATATTTATTCTTGCCGGCCACCCCCTCTTTCATTTTATTAATTTCCTACAGGAAATTGCAAGTTAATAGAAAAAGCAGCACTGGAACTG
Organism: Pongo abelii; assembly: GCF_028885655.2. NCBI lineage: Eukaryota > Metazoa > Chordata > Mammalia > Primates > Hominidae > Pongo > Pongo abelii. The sequence continues at coordinate 122,843,774 of NC_071993.2, read as the reverse complement.
CCTCACATCCTATAGTTATTAATTAAAGCAAAGTCTGGTTCAGTAACTTTGGATACTAAAAATATAGAGTTAAACAAAGCTGACTGCCTCTTGAAATGAAATTTCAACTTCAATAGTCTGTCTAAAAAATTTATGCACTAAAATCCACATCTTCCCTTAAAGAAATTCTCCACAAAATATTTAGTGAATACAGCAACTCAATATGTGACTGTTCCTCACTAAGACTTCAGAAGTAAAAGGAATCCAAGAAACACAGAAATAAATTACTGAAGTTTAAGTAAGTTCTTTTAAAGGCAGTTAGGCACATTATTCCACTATATTCCCATCTACATGTTATTACCCACAATCAATAAAGCAAGAGACTGTATAAACTATCTTATTAATTTTATATAATGGTTAGTAAACTTTAAAATACTGTACTATAAAACTTTTAAATGTTTCTGATGGCTTTAGATCACACTAGATAATTTATCGTTTTATGTGGCATAAAGTGTTAGGTAAGTGGATACCATGCTGGGGAAAATGCACGCAATTTCTGAATGCAAAAATCTATTCCATTGTAGAGTTTTCTGACATGATTTAAGGTTATTATTGGGATGATTTTTAGAATCTAGTTCCATAAAAGTCCCTGAGTGACAAACATGCCAGATACGACTTTTAGTCACACAGGCTGCCTACCTGTACTTGTATTATCTTCCCCACAAGCACCAACCCTAACCCTGGTTTCTTCTACAGCTGAAGAAACAGGACCCTGACAAGTTTAAGGTGCTTTTTGGTTCTGTGATATTACATAGAACTAAGCTCCCTGATGCTCTCTCACTGAACTCTTAGTATAACAGGGTCAAGTAGGTGATGCTGTCATGGAGTGAAACAGATGGAAATAGTAGTAAATGTTTGATTTAATACAACTAAGATACGAGTGGTAGGAAGTTCCAATTTATGTAACCATTGTTTTATGGTTTCTACATAATTCTAAATGGTGACAGAGAGAGAATGGACCTGCAGAAGTGGGTAACTCCAAGATGTAAAGAAATGTAAAAGTCATGGCATTGTTTACAAAAAAATGCACCATCATGAAACCAACACAATTTGCTTTCACAAGTGAGTGAATCATCCAAGAATAACCTCCGAATGGCCTCTTTTAGGATAGGCAAAACTTCCCAATATCAAGGGAATAGAATGGACTAATAGGATTACAGATAAGTCACATTGGATTCTTGGGCTAAATAACCATGGGGCTGCTTCTTCCACGATTACGAGGTAGACGGGGAATGTTTGGGTGTAGAATTGTACCCCTTGAAAAATAACTCCTAGAATTTTACATATTTACCTAAGAGGCATACTGTGCTGAACTCGATCTTCACCCACTCAACACACAAATGTAGCACATACACATAGTTTGCAAATTATTCTTTAGACTTAACCAAAATGTTGTTAGACTAACCTACAAAACTATAGACTAAACTATAACTTAGACTAATCTTCTTTAAAAGAAATTAAGATATATTCCCAAGAAGTTATGAAGAATAAATTCTTTACATATGAAATAATAGTTCCAATTAACTCCCCTGTGATCTTAATATGTTTCCCACTTGGGAGAGGTATAGAGGAGAGGAAACCTACCTCCACTACATGATGTTACAACCCACTCAAAGTCTTGGTTTTTATTTTAAGGATCCTTGAGCCTTTGTTGTTTGTGGTACGCATGTGTCTCCATCAGTTCAGGCTATCATAACAATTTAGCATAAACTGGGTGGCTTAAACAACAAACGTTTATTTTTCACAGTTTTAGAGGCTGAAGAGACCAAGATCAAGGCACCAGTAGGTTCAGTGTCTTGCAAGGGCACTCATCCTACTTTGCACATGGCTGTCTTCTCACTGTACCCTCACGTGGCAAAGAGCAAAGAGCAGGAGCAAGGTCTCTGTCTCTATTAGTAAGGGCACTAATGCCATTTATGAGGGCCCCAACCTCATGACCTAACCACCTCCCAGAGGCCCTGATTCCTAATGCCATCACATTGAGGGTTAGGATTTCAACATATACACTGTAAAGGGACACAAACATTCAGGCCATAATAGCATGAATTCAGGTATTTTGTGTGTCCTGGGAAGATGTTAGTCAAATAGATAATCAAGAAAGTAAGTTTAAAAGGCAATGCATCAAAGTAGTTAAGAGCCCCAATTAGGGAGTAGTATACAAACCTGGATCTAAGTCCTGGATACTTTTTACTTGCTACATGTTTTGGACCTTCTATTTAACCTCTCTCTAAATGGAGTTTAGCTCCTTTCTGAAGTAATTATAACAGTTACTGTAAAAATTAAAGAAGATAATTATGTGACATTCTCATATGTACCTGGAACATACTAAAAACTAATTAAATGTCAGCAGTATGAGTCAAAATCATTCATTTACAATGCATAACATTACTAATTATTAAACAGATGTACCGTAGTCCATAGATATCTCATCATCTTTATGTGTATTGGTCAGGCCATGATCCCAAGTACCAAGGAGATGTTAATGAGTGCAGAAAAACACAAGACATAAAACTGGAATAAGTTAATATGTTCATAACAAAGTATACCCATTCTGAATTTGCAGTTAAAAGAGTTTATTTATATATTAGTAACCATGGTTAAAATTTCCATAAAAGAAAAAAACATGGAAAAATGGCCTATAGTGAGAATTTCACTAGGATTCAATCTGTAGTAAGGAATGCACCTAATCAAAAAGATATATAAAAAGCCCATTTGCTTAAAATGTAAAAAACAAAACAAACAAACAAAAAAACCCAAACTTCTAAAACAAAAATTATGCAAGAATAAAGTTTCCTCCATATCACTAGTGGAAACTATACATCAGGAAAAACTAAAAATAGAATGATTCTATTTGTTATCATTAACAGTTTACACAGTGATGTTTATCTGCAAGGCCACATAAAATCATAAATGTAGTCTATATAAAAATGTAGTCCTTATTCATATTTCAGAAATGGCTTAATTTACCTTTTACTTTCATGACTGTTGTAAATTTGGGTAAATGCAATATATTATATCCTTCAGGAAAAAAAACACTTAAAAATATTAACATATAAATTTTATTGAATGAGGATTTGAACCAAAATAATCTTGCCAAATTAATTTAGGTAAGTATACTAGGTAAATAAATCTGCACCCTTTTACTTCTAGAAAGCATTCCAAGCAATTTCAAGCCATTAAAAATACTTTCAGCTGCAGCATTTTGCCTTTTAGTGTGGTCTTAGTGGTTACATGACAGCATTTCTAGTACTGGCTGTGTGGCTTTTATTATGTCCTGATAGTAGCAGCATTTTAGAAAACTACAAAGAAAATGAAATTCAGGTGTAATTTTGGAAGAAGTCTTCTAAAATTGTTAAATCAAAAATGACACAAATGTTGTAAGCTCTTGAAAATTCTAATTTCATATATTCTTTTTGCCTGTCAATGGGAAATGAACCCTTCCTAAAAGGACATATAAAACAGGTAACAAATTGCAAAGGAGTAAGGAGCCCCTGGATAATATTCTGGAAAAGTTCTACTAATTTATCTGATTTGCTGATTTATGGATTAGCCTTATAGGCTTCTGACTTAATTTCTCTTAAGTTAACAAACGTCTCATATAGATGAATGTCATTTTGTTTCATATCTATTTAGATTAAAAGCCAAGTCCCACAAGGCAAGAGATAGTCAATTATTTTCATTTTATACTGTTATTATGAAATATTGCCATTTAAAAATGTACTTCTGGAGAATGAGATTTGTTCACCAACATATTTTAAAGTGAATTTTAGGTGTCTAAATGCCAGAGAGAAAATAATGTAATCTCAAAACATAACTTCAAATGAATTGTATTTATAATGATTTTGTAATTTTTTTCACTAAGTTTTCTCTCACAAAAATGATCAATTCTTTTTTTCCACTTCTGTGCTTACTATTACATGCTTCTGAGAGTTAGCATCCCTTCTTTTCAAATAGAAGTATGATGGACATACGGATTCCATATGATAGAGTGGAGAAACTTCCTCCCTGGGCAGAATCAGACCTTTAGTTTACTTTCATAAGTTTGAGAGGAAATGGCTTCAATCACTTGCCTGCTGAATGGTAGCTTTCCCAGAACATCAACAAAATCAGCTTTTTATAGCCTATCATATGACAAAGCTGAGTTCATTGTTTACCACCATAGGGGAGACAGCTTCCTTGACATGGCCTTAGTAGTCTCTGGGAGGAGGAAGGCAAAGTTGGGATATTTAAGAGAATTTGGGTGTGTGTGTGTGGTGGTGGGGGGCAGAAGGTAGAAATTCTGTTTTTTTTTTGTTTTGTGTGTGTGTGTGTGTGTGTGTGTGTGTGTGTGTGTTTCTTTTTTTTTTTAAGGCAAGTTTTTCCATAGGGGAGCATTTGATTTTGTGTCAGTAATGTTGACACTAATGTCTTAACATTGGTTAAGACACTACATAATAATTTAAGTTTCGAAGACACACAAGCTGAAGGTTTCACAATGAATTTTGGAGCATAAACATTCATCTGATGCTAACTGTGAAAGTTGAATTATTTAATATTCCTTTAAATGAATTTTCAAAAAGTTTCTGAAAGGGACAAGAAAATCATTTGCAATTTTTATCTTCCGAGGCAAGAGTTTCTTGGAATAGTAAAATCATGTTGATGAAGACAGTAGAACAGTAAAGTCATGTTAACAAAGACAGCTAAAAAGTAAAGTCATGTTAATGTTGACACTAAGCTGTGTGAGTGTAGATCATTTTGGTTTGTAACCAATATAGTCCTAAACAATATTCCCCATCCACAAGTTAAATACTTACAGAGTTTAGAAAATGAACAATGGTTAACCACATAATTTGCATTTCAAAGATAATAATACCCCAATATTTTTATTGCAAATAAAGGGCAGAATGTTTATTAAGTACAGTTGGAAGCAAAATAATTTGCTGAAATTTCAGAACTTTTTATACTAATAGTTGTAGTTTTCTCTTCCTCTCACTGATCTTTACTCTCTTTCTCTCCTTACTTGTTTCCTCTGTGGCAAGGTACCCTATTCCACCTTAAGGTTTTTCAAGTGGCCATAAAGATTGTAGTTCCTAGTGGACTCATATTTCCTCAAGGTCAAAACAGGCAATCATTTAAAGTCAGACGAGACAGGGGGTTAACTAGTATACCATTATCAGAGGTCTGAGTCTCTAATGAATGGAAAATACAGGGTGTTAAAGCAAGAGAGGAAGGGTTATCCTCACCAAAGAAAAGGAACAGACTAGGACTACAGATGGGCAAGCCTGTGTTTATGTGCAGACAATGACTAGGAAGACAAAAACTTTTCCATTTGGGTCAATGACTGGAAGATGGGGATGTGAACCTGTTTCTGAAGACAGGCCTGAGAAGAAGACCTATATTTTCCTTAGAGAATAACAAGTTACAGTTTTCACCTGCTCTGACTTCTATAACACAATGTCATAGACTGGGGTGGCTTAACCAACAGACATTTATTTCTTGTAGTTCTGGAGGCTGGGAAGTCCTAGATCAGGGAACCTGTGTGGCTAGGTCCTGGTGATGACTCTCCTCCTGGCTTGCAGATGGCTGCCTTCTTGCCATGTCCTCACATGACAGAAAGAGAGAGAGAGAAAACTCACCCTCATGACCTCATCTAAACCTAATTACCTTCCTGAAGCCCCACTTCTTAATACCATCACATTGGGGGTTAGGGCTTCAAGCTATGCATTTCGTAGGGACACAAAAACTCAGTCCATTAATGGTCATGGTAGGAGCCTCTGGTGCGGGAGATAAGCAGGGCAGGTGCAGAGATAAAGGACAGGCTAGAAGCAACTCTTTCCTGGGGGGGAATCAGACCTCTGGGGTTGAAAAAGACAGATGGTAACATACTTCATTTACTTTTCTTTCAAACATATCTTTCTCCCCTTCTCTTTCTGTTTCTTTCCCTACTTTTCTTCTCTACTGTCTCTTTCCTTCCTTTCTTTGATCATTAAATTGAAGTATAGCGGAAATATGACAAGTATGGCATTAGAGTGAGACAGGCTTGAATGTAATTCTTAGGTCTGTCACTTGTCACTTAGCTGTACAAGATACAGCTCTTGGGCAAGAGACATTTCTTCTCTTAGCATCAGATTCTTCCCTTTTTTTTTTTTTTTTTTTTTGAGACGGAGTTTTGCTCTTGTTGCCCAGTCTGGAGTGCAATGGAGCCATCTTGGCACACTGCAACCTCCATCTCCTGGGGTTCAAGCGATTCTCCTGCCTCAGCTTCCTGAGTAGCTGGGATTACAGGCATGCACCACCACGTCCAGCTAATTTTGTATTTTTAGTAGAGACGGAGTTTCTCCATGTTGGTCAGGCTAGTCTTGAACTCCTGACCTCAGGTGATCCACCCGCCTCGGCCTCCCAAAGTGCTGGGATTATAGGTGCGAGCCACTGTGCCCAGCTCAGATTCTTTACTAAAAGAAGAAAAGTATCAGTACCTATTACCGTACAGGTTACTCTGAGCATTAGAGATAAAGCCTGTAAAGTGGCTGGCAGAGTATCTGATATTGCAAGATTTTTAGAAAATGATACAACAAAACTGCCATAATACAATAAGTAGTGCCCCAGAAATTCAGCTGTGTAAAATGTAGGGTTGTGTTATTATGAGATTAGCTACATGGCCAAGGTGAGCCTGTGCATCTGGACATCTGGAAGTTCTGAGTCTATTTGATGCAAATTTCACCTACCCTGGGCTGAAGTTCGCCACCACCTAGTGGTGACTACTCTAACATAAAAATTGATGGGGAGAATTCTGGGGCCTGGCTGGGACTTCTGGGAGAGCAACTGTGATTCCAGGAATCTCTTCGTTAATTGGTGAATGTTTTGTTGGCCTGATCCAGAGAGAATGGGCTGGGAGAATACTGGGAACTAACCCCCACCTCTCTGTTTCCTGAAATAGGATTGTCTAATTTTTCCCTGTCCAGCATCCCCATGAGGGAGAGGCCTCCATGTTCCCTTCTCCTTCCTGAGAAAAGGAATCAGGTAGAGGACAAAAAGCTGCTTTCCAATCATTCCATGTTTGAATTCAAGCTATTCTAATTTGCATTATTGCCAGGTGTGTTATTGTAGAATTTACTACTATTACAATTAATGAGTTGCATTAATAACACTAAATTCAACAAGCATGTATTAAGTCCATATTGTATGCAAAGCAAAGAGACAGGTATTATAAATGTAAAGATAAATAAGACAGGATCTCTGACTTGAAGCTTATTAATGGTGTCTCACGCCTGTAATCCCAGTACTTTGGAAGGCTGAGGTGGGCGGATCACGAGGTCACGAGTTCAAGACCAGCCTGGCCAACATAGTGAAATCCCATCTCTGCTAAAAATTAAAAAATTAGCCAGGCACGGTGGCATGTGCCTGTCGTCCCAGCTACTCAGGAGGCTGAGGCAGGAGAATCGCTTGAGCCCAGGAGGCAGAGGTTGTGGTGAGCTGAGATCGCTGAGATCGCGCCACTGCTCTCCAGCCTGGTAAAGAGAGCGAGGCTCTGACTCAAAAAAAAAAAGAGAGAAAAAAAAGAAACCTTATTATTTGGTGGACAGAGAGATATTTAAGTAAAACTAAAACCAAGTAAGCAGTTTATTCTAATTGGAGAGATCAAGAAACATTTCAAGGAGAAGACTCTATTGGAGTTGAAATTGGAATGAAAAGATAGCCCTCAAGTTCTGAGACTGAACAAATATCCTCCAGGATGAGCAAAGGCATGGAGGTGTAGAGGAGCAGGTGATGGTCTGTAACAGGACAAAACCAGTTTGGTCAGCATATGGGGCAGATCATTTTATGGCATTTCTGAACATAGGGTCCTATACTTCTGCATTTTGGTATGGTGCATGAAAGCCACACAATGGGTCTTCTGAGTGAGAACACACAGTCAGTTATGTTTGAGACGAGCTCCAGCAGTGATGAGGGCAACAGGCAGCGGTATGGGGAGCAGAGAGCTTTGAGGCAGGAAGTTAGAAGCCTCCTGTAACAGGTGAGAGAGCAGGAATCTCACCTAGGCTAACTAAATTTGGAAAAGAAAAGATGGAACAAATTCCAGAAACGAGATTAGTGACGTGGGGAAAGGTAGGTGGGGTGTGGAGTAAAAAGAAGTCTCTGAGAGGCTGGGCGCGGTGGCTCCTGCCTGTAATCCCAGCACTTGGGGAGGCTGAGGTGGGCGGATCACAAGGTCAGGAGATAGAGACCATCCTGGCTAACACGGTGAAACCCCGTCTCTACGAAAAATACAAAAAATTAGCCGGCGTGGTGGCGGGTGCCTGTAGACCCAGCTACTCAGGAGGCTGAGGCAGGAGAACGGCGTGAACCCGGGAGGCAGGGCTTGCAGTGAGCCGAGATCGTGCCACTGCACTGCAGCCTGGGCGACAGAGCGAGACTCCGTCTCAAAAAAAGAAAAAAAAAGTCTCTGAGAAAATTGGACTGTCTCACTGAAGTATTTGCAGCATTGACTGAGAAGAAATTGCATTTGCTCCTGCCACTGCCTGCAGTATCTTGGCCCAGATAGCCCTATGGCTGGCTCCTGCACTTCTCCCAGATCTTTGCTTGAATGTCATCTTCTTAGTGAAGGCTTTCCTAACCTACTTCAAATTGCAGCCCATTTCTATCCACTACACTGAGTACTCCAAATCCCACTTTCCTGCTTTGTTTATTGATTGTCACAGGATTTATCACTACCTAACAGACACTACAGGCACGTGCACACATACGATTTTTTTTTAACTGAGTCTTCTGCTGACATGTGCATTCCATGATGCAGGGACTTTTTGTCTGTTTTGTTCATTCTAATATCCCCAGTGTCAGTCCAAAAACTGGCAGAAGAAGCCTTGCAGTTCGTGGGCTGTGGATGCCTGTACCCCAGCCCTTCCTTCTGCCCCAGGTGAGCCTTCAGGTGCCTATAAAAGTTGATACCTGCTTGGTGAGTACCTCAGTGCCTGAGTGTAAAATTAAATTGCAAATTAAAAGACACTATTCAGGCCAAGAGAGAGACCACGGAAGAAAGGAAAAGGTGTCATATTTTAGGACTTTTAAAGGCCTATTTTTCCTGCGTTTTGAACAAGAGGCCCTGCATTTTCATTTTGTACTGGGCCTCACAAATTATGTTGCCGGCCTGAGTTGTCTAATAACTACATTTTGAATAAATGAACAAACTTCCCAGAAAAGACACAAATAAAAGCTTGTTCCTGCCATTAACAGGAACTAAAAGTCAAGGTCCCTATATTTTAGAATAAAGCCTTTATGTTTGTTATTCCTATGTAATGCTTCAGTCCAAATATCATTTAATTCTCTTTTTGTTTATTACATTTCTTGGAGGAGCCATAAGGATGAAACTATATGGAAACTAATTCACTTGCCTATATTATGAAAATGGAAGAAAGAAGGCATAATTCTGATCAATGATTTTTGATACTAATTAAGAATAAAAGCGCTACATCTAATGAACATTGCTCTAAGTTTATGATTTCAAAATAAATCAATAGATTTAATTTATATTATTAGCAAATTGTATACAGAAGGGTTAGCCCCCATGAAAAAGCTTCATTTTGTTACACTTTTTCAGAAAGATCCTCTTTGGAAGACAACTGGCCAAACTGCTTATTATTTACTTTCCTTTCTAAAATAATGCTCAAAGGGTTTGACTGAGATCACTGATAAGAGCCAAAGACTGGAATTGCTTAAGTTCTCAGCTTTCCACTTGAATGGGGTTAATTTAACAAGCACTTATTGCATTGCTACCTACCTCTATGTATCAGATACTTTGTTAAGAGCTGAGAATAAAAAGACGGAAAAAATGTGGTTCCTTCTGCCATGAACTTCAGTCTAGTGGGTGAGAAAGATGCGTTAAGTTAAAACATTGCATGAGATTTTCCCCTTCCCCTTCCCTTTTGCTTCCTTTTGCTTACCTGTTTCAACAATTTAGTCCTAAAGCCGTTAGGGGCAGCAGAGCAAGGAAGGTGTCCATATTAGCGGGGAAGGGGAAACCATGGTGTGCCAGAACAGGCATCAGAGCCCCAATGGGGTGAGGAGGTGTACATGAAGGAGGGCAGATGTGGCATCAGAACATGAGTGGGGTGAAAAAGGCATCCACATGTGGCAGTTGCCTGGTTTAAAGCTGTCCCAAGCAGGGTGATGATGGCATCTCCACAGAGAGTCAGCCTGGCATGAAGTGTCTGAGAGCCAGCAGAGTGCAGCATGTTGTGGCCCATGTGGGGATCCAAAGCCTGAGTGAGGTGAGATGTGTGTGCATTCAGGGGACAGCTCTGCACAGGGATTTGGAGTTCAGGTGCCCAGGCAGAGTGAGGGGGAAGCTAGATGTGGGAGTGATCTGGCACTCAGCACAAGGGCATGAGCAGAATAAGGAGGGATCCGTGTGGGGCAGAAGCCAGCCCAGCACGGGTGTTGGAGATTGAATGGGGGATGATATGGTTTGGCTCTGTGTCCCCATCCAAATCTCATGGTGAATTGTGATCCCGAGTGTTGAAGGTGGGGCCTGGTGGGAGGTGATTGGATCATGGGGTGGTTTCCAGTGGTTTAGCACTTCGCACCATCCCTCTAGTGCTGTCTCATGGTAGAGTTTGCAAGAGATCTGGTTGTTTCAAAGTATTTAGCACCTCCTCTTTTGCTGTCTCTCTCCCTCTCCTGCCAACCACGTAACGATGCGCTTGCTTCCCCTTAGCCTTCCACCATGATTGTAAGTTTCCTGAGGCCTCCCCAGAAGCAGAAGCCTGTATAGCACACAGAACCATGAGCCAATTAAACTTCTTTTCTTTATAAATTACGCAGTCTCAGGTATGTCTTTATAGCAGTGTGAGAACAGACTAATACATGGGAAATTTGAATCTGCAGTGGGGATGGGAGGAAAGCTTAGACCAGGAGACTGGTCACATAAAAGGAGGCTTTATTTTTGACTCAATACATTAAGGATAATGGAAACCAGGTTCATCACCTAATCAGGTAAAGAAGTTATAAATATGGGAACAGATAAATGAACCTTGGATTCTGGATCAGAATTTTAGCCATTTATATATACTCATGGTGTTCAGTATATAGACAGAGAAATAAATATACATGTAAATGTATACATACATAGATATGTTTTCCAGCTCTGTCTACAGAGAGGCCTAGAAGCAATACCTCAATAGCAATAAGCACACCTAATGTCAGATTGTGGCTTCTAAATACCATTTTCCACTAAAAGAAACCAGGACTTTCTGGAGAAATCACTGAGGCATAGAAAGTACAAGATGAAACTGGAATATCTTGTGCCAGAAAGTAAAGAAATGCTCAAAGAATACAGAGCCTTTTCAAAAGGACACAGAAGCCATCTTAAAGGGGCCTCTCAGATCTGGGACAATTTGAGCATCAAAATAATGACAGTAACAGATGATTATTCAGTGAATAAAATAGGAAGGTGTCATATAAATAAGGAAATATTAAATTGAAAGTTTGATAAGGAATGGGAGGTTTACATAGTTTAATAGTACTTCCCATAAAGTACTTATTAATTGTACAAAGGAAAATAATAATTTTATATTGAAGAAAACACTACCTTATGCAAATGATTAAAGCAAACATCATCAGCAATGCACAAGATGAAATTGTGCACATCTCAATAGGATGCAACGAAAAGAATATAGAATCACTTTTGCTGAAGTGAATATCACCACTAAAGATTACATTACCTGGATGTAATCATGAGGAAACACTGAACAAATCCGAATTGAGGTACATTCTAAAATCCATTATAAAATAATTATTCAAAATTATCAAGCCCATGAAAGTCAAGGAAATACCGAGAAACTGTTGTATACTGAGGAAACGAAATGCAACGCATGATTCTAAACTGGATTCTTTTGCTATAATTTTGCTGTAAATGGAAAAATTGCTGTAACTTGAATGGAGTCTGAGGATTAGGTGGTAGTCATACATCAGTGTTAATTTCTCCATTTTGATGGCTACATTGTGGTTATGTGGAAAAATGTTCTTTTTTTAGGAGATACACATCAAAGTATTAGGAGATAAAAGGGTGTCAGGTGGCAAATTACTCTGAAATGGTATGAGAAAAAAATTCTTTATACTTGTAAATACTTTTTTGTAAATTTGTGATTGTTTAAAAACAAGCATGTAGTTTTTGTAAATTTGTGATTGTTTAAAAACAAGCATGTAGTTTTAAAAACAACCATGTGTCACAAGGCCTGAGTTTTCTTGTGCATGCAAAGCAGAGCAAATGTTAATCCCAAATCCAAATAGTCCGACTTCTTTAGGATTGTCTCATAAACTGTTTGATTCACACTTGTCTACTTGTTCAACACTGGCTGAGAGCCAATAACTTTATGATCAATATCATTATGACATTGTCGTCTTCCATCAATAAAGCTTTGTTTTCCTAAGTAGCTTTACTGAGATTTAATTCACATACCATAAAATCAACGTGTTTAGAGTGGATGCACATAGTTCATTGATTTTTAGTACAATCACAGAATTGTGTAACCATTATTGTCATCTAATTATACAACATTTTCATCACCCACCACAAAGAAAAATCCCACACTCATTGGGATTATCAGTCATTCCTCATTTGCACCCTTATTCATCGTATTTTAAAAACTTAATTCAGTTTCTACTGGTCCAAGGTGTGATGGTACATAAATATAGTGGGTAGTCAATAAATATTTGATGAATGAATCAATTGCCAACTAATTGGTATTACAGCTATTCGACTGGCATCTTCATGGTTCTTTCTCATCTGCTACTTTCCATGTTTTTATTAAAACCAAAGTGGTCCTCAAGCATCTTATTACTAAACTAAATGAAGCTTTCAGCTTCTTCAAAGTTATTTTATAAAATCCATGGTATTAATATTAACTTTATTGTGGTTTAACAGAATATAGATAATGAGCTACTATTATATCAATATATTTTGGAAAGTGTTGAGGTCACTTTAACACAGATAATAATCATCAGCATATCTGAACTTACAACCTTTGCCAGATGGGCAACCTACCATCATTTTCTATGATAAGAGACTACATAAAATTCTTCACATGCCAGATGAGTTTATTACATGATTGAGTTGAAGTTGAATATATAAAAGAAGACATTTCTTCAGATATAACCTTATGACCAAAAATCAGTAGGGCACAGATAATGACTAACCATACAATTATTTAAAAAACTATATTTTATTTTCACTGAAGTCTTGCAACAAGACTTTTTCTTTTCATAATCAGTTCAGTGCAGAACCCTTAAAAATGGTGAAATTATTATTTTGTGGTAGTGATGAAAAAATGTTTAAGCCTCTTCTTTAAAGTATCTCCTTAAAGTTTTACTACTTATATGGAAACAATCATTTGTATATTTGTATTCTTCCAAATACTACTTATTCTAAATATCTGGCAATAACATGTCTCTCAAAGAACTGGATCAGTTTGCCACTGAAGCTAGGTACCCTCTACAAAGAATGATTTTTTTTTCAAACTGAAAATAGATATTTCAGTTATATTTTTAGAAGTAGAGTTCTGTGTATATTTTTGCCTATTTAAACTTAACCGTATTGAGCAGAGGATATAATAATTTTAGCTATCAGTTAAAAACCTGTTCTTTGAATGAAGAACGAAATGAAAAATGCTGAAGCTAATAAATGAAAAAACTAAAGAAAAAGTTATATTTTTTCATATAACATTTTGAATATCCTTTATCAAAAGAGCTTCTAGACTGTCTATGGATAATTTACTGCTCCACAACTTTTGTTTCTGGTAAAATGCAGCCAATGTAGAGAAAAGGCAGAACACTGATAAAATGCTACAAAAGAAGTTAATTTAGATATATACTGCTACACTTACTGCATACTGCTTTAGATAAGTAAAATGGCAATATTCTCAACAGAAGATTTAGATGCTACACGTAATATATGTTGATAGTGCAGTGATTGCCCAATCTAAGAATTCATTTCAGGGGCCAGTGACACAGTGATTACAGCCATTGTAGAACTCAGATTATAGCTGAATGATACATCTAGTTCTAACAACATAAAAAGAAAATGAGTACAGTTCTCTGGACTCTGTAGCATACGAAAGAAAGGTGGACATTGTTCCACTGAAGATTCTGTAGAATAGAATAATAGCTAACTTCAGCTAGATGAGGATGAAGGATACTTGCAAATAGGCAGCAGTCCCAATGATGATAAAGTTTCATTTGCATAACCTCTGATTACTCATTTTGATTGTATATGAAATGATTGAGCACATTATCAAAACAAAATGAGATCATCCGTGAAGCAGTACGCTTGCTGGAATCTTTGGAATAAATCTAAATGGAAATTGTACATGGGATAACTGTAAGCAACCAAAGTCACTCTAAGGATTGCACCAGAGAACAAAAAGTTTGGCTGTCTGGATAAGCATGAGGTTTTCTGTTGCTAGAATAGGTAACACATAGCAGAAACTCTATAACCATTTAAATTTGTTTCAGGAATGAAAGAAATTACCTATTTTCAGTAAAATTTGATTACCTTGGTCAGTTGATTCTGACTTATATCAAAAGTGAAGACTGTCCTGTTAAGAGAATTGGAGAAGAATCTAAAAATCTAGTAGGGGTATGCCAAACTAGGGAAGAAAGGTTGGAAAGAGATGGAAGGTTGGGGGTAAAATAGAGTTAAGAGAGCTGGTGAAGGAAGAGGCAAGTTGATTGGGCTGAGAATAAGTTTTGGAGTATTCTGGAATAGGTCTAGGAACTCATCTATATACAAAGAGTGCCAGATATCTTAGTCTGTTGTTTTAACTAGAATAAATGACTAAATTATGTATTATTATTCACAAATATACATAATTGATAAAACAATAAGAAAACATACGGGAATGACTATCATAAAAGTTGAAACAGTGGTTACCTTTCCGAACACCCAGGGAGCTTCTTATTTCTTAACCTAGGTGGTGATTAGACAGGTGTTTGCTTACTCAGGTGTTTGTTCTAAACTGTGCATATGTATTTTGTACACTCTCCTGTACACATGATATATTTCACAAATAATAATGAGAAAAGGCATAGGTAAGATGATGATGGATGTTATTGAGAAAAATAAGGCAGGAAATGTTGGTGGTTAGAAGTATGTTGGCATGAGGAAGGGGGAAGTACAATTTTAAAGGGTCTGGCTCTGCAAGGCCTCACTGAAAAGGTGACATTTGAGTAAAGACTTGAAGCAGGTAAGGAAGTAAGCTATGTGGACCTTGGGGAGAAAAGATTTTCAGCAAAAAAGAGAAGGATATTAAAAAGTCCTGAGACAGGAACATGTATAATATATTCTTCCAAACATCACCATTGTCATTAGACAGATTCTAATTACCATTGATAGATTTTTAGTTTTTATCTATTTATGTCTCTGACTCTTCTGGGTTATCTCATGTAAATCATATAGGAACTGCATTGGTTTGGCAGATGGCAGAGTAAGAGAAAATGTGTTCATTTGAAAACCACTGAACATTTTTAATGCTAATGAACATCTATGTGAAGCTTGAAGTATGTGTAAGAAACTGAGTAAAGAAAATAGGTGCCT
Organism: Pongo abelii; assembly: GCF_028885655.2. Lineage (NCBI taxonomy): Eukaryota > Metazoa > Chordata > Mammalia > Primates > Hominidae > Pongo > Pongo abelii. The sequence goes on along the minus strand of NC_071993.2, from coordinate 122,828,170 downwards.
TTTAATTCTTTCTACTTTAAGTTTATTAAAAAAGTAGTAGAAGATAGAAAAAAGAGAATAAAGCTACAAAAGCAGATGAAATATTACCTTAGGCATAGAATTTCTAAAAACATACTGGTCTAGATCTCTCTGACACCAATATATTCAGTTTAAAAGTTTTTTTTTTTAAGTCAAGTTACAAGTTTCTAAAGGTAAATGAGGCAGAATATTTCATTTTCCTTCCCTCTCTCTACCCTCACTCAAATTTACATAATGTTCCTCTGGTTGGATATAAGCTTAACTGAATTATTGTTTGGTCACTGTTTAGGAATAGATATTAAATCAGCTAAAATTCAATCGTAACAGAAAGGCTGTAGAGGCCTTGGGGATTTGGAGGAAAGATTTAGTACATGAGCCTTTTGATATCTGAGACGTTGCCATTTATTCAGGGTCAGAACCTCCCTGTGGCAGTTCTGGGGAACAGCATCTGTGGGTGGAAGTTAGAATGAGCAAGTCAATTCAAGGAAAGGAGGCTCTTTCAAATAATAAGAGATTTTTTTTTCTTTTTAAACTAACAAGGCTGCTTTGGGGGCCACCGCTGGGTAGAGGCTGGGTGACCACTTGTCAGACTGTCCTGCTCTGGAGAGACAATGACAGACCATGCATTCTATGATCTCAAAATTGATTTGGGAAACACATGAAATACACAAACGTAAAAGAAAATGTGTCTGGAAAAAAAAAGCATAGAATATTGAATGGAATACAAATATCTTTATTCTCTGGCTAACAAAACTGTTTTATACTACATTTTAAGAAAAGTCTGATTATTCTTTGTCTCTTGTATAATTAATGCCTTTAATCTTCTTCACTATCCTTCAATCATGGCTAATTAAAAAAATAACCTCTTGGTTGTGTATTTATGTTGGATACCCTTTTCCAGAATTTAATCCTGAATTGTACTGGGGCATTTAAACTGCTCAACTCTAATAGCAGATTTGCATTTGTTTTGACTTTTACTTCAAGGCAAAATTTTCCCATAGTTCGAGACATTTTGCCCTGGCTTAGGAAGCAGGGGGTCCTGATTAAAGTAAATGACTAAGACTAGGCAGGAGGAATGATGGGAAAATACAGAGTAGGGCAAAGAAATTTTAAAATAGGAAAAAATGACAAAGGCATTTTCCCAGTTAAATCATTAATTCTTCTGGCATATTTGCTCTATTCTTGGAAACTCTGACCTAACAGTCCTTAGCTCTCGCAGGCAACTATCTGTGCACAACCCCCGCAGTTGAACCCTTTTAGCAGTAGTGCTCGGTGCCCTGGGAGGAGCACAGGGTGCTATTATCAACAGCACCATCAAGCACACTATAATTTGTGCTATGTATCCCCATTTTGAAATGTGTCAGGAGATGCAGCGATTCAGGCTTTTTCATTTTTCTTCACAGCAGACTTAAATTTTTCAGATAGAGTACCAACTTTCTCAACAAGTTTTATCTTCTTGTTACTTGAGAGCTAAGTTGTTTGACTTGCTGTCATATAAAACAAGTTTTTCTATTTCTACCCTTTCTCATTTACATGGGATAAATAGTTGGGTAATAAAGAACAAAGAGCCCAATCAGAAGCTTAATCGGGCATAAAACCTGCAGGGACTTCAACAACAAAACCTGCTAACCACGGGAGCTTTCTGCAAAAGATGAATTCACTGAAACATTTAACTGAAGTTCTGTTACTTAAAGAACTGGTCAGATGCAGTTGAAAAGCAACTAAACACAAGTGGCTTTCCCCACAGAATCCTTTATTTTATAACGTGTGTGATAACACAACATCATAAAAAATCGCCACTTGAGAATGGATTTCGTAATACGTTATTTCTAGGAATGAAAGAACTTTGAAGATCACAGTGCTCCTGACAGGGATACAAGTTCATGCGCAGGTTATTATTGGCAATAGGGAAACTGCCCCAATTGCAGCCCTTTGCCACAGTTAGAAAGGCTTCTGACAGCCCTCTGACAGGAGGTTGCTTACAGATTATGTAGGTCTAGTTGATGATTTGTTTTACTGCCTGCCATTCTAACATTGCGAGATGGATTAAGTTTCCTGTCACTTTCCAGGGACTGGTTTTCTGCCCAGTAGACACTGGTACCATTTTGGTGGGGACAATTTCCATTCTTGTAATTAGCTGTGGGCACTAATAATTGCTTTTCTAATTACCTGCTTGAGAATGCCAATTATCTCCTTGCCCCCACAAAAGCATATGCAATTGGCTAATCAGACCTTCAAGTAGGCAACTAGAAATATAATTAGCCATTTGAGAGAACAATTACTTGTACCATCAATTTTGCACCCACAAATGAGGGAAGCTTTGGTTTAATCTGTAATTTATAATGTGAAATGAAAACTGAACAGAAGTTGAGGCTTTATAAAGAAATATGAATATTTACAGGGGGGCAAATCTGAAATACACTATTTAGGTAGGAAAAGATGTGCCTCTTTATAAAAGACATCACTGAAATAGCCTCCCAATTTAAAAATCTATTTTACGGGGAAGTTCAGAATTAATTTGACAGGTTAAGTATTTCACTTAAGGACAAAGTGGAGGAATGTTACTCGAAACCCAGTATCAACTCAGAGGATGCACTTTCTGCATAGAACTACTGAGAAACATAACTACTATATATAAATCCAGCAGCCAATTACATTTTTGTTAGGAGTATGGTGTATCTCATATTTTCCAAGGGAAAATGTTACGTACCTGTATTATTTTCCTGAGGCTGCTGTAACAGATTACACAAATTTGGTGGCTTAAAACAACAGAAATGGATTTTCTCACAATTTTGGAGGCCAGGGATTAGAAATCGGTTTGTGTCTAAAGTGCTCAAATCTCTGCATCTACTATCATATTGCCTTTTTCTTTTCTATCTGTTTTCAAATCTTCCCCCGTCTCTTCCTCATAAGGACACTGGTGATTGCATTGAGGGTCTATCCCAATAATCCAGTGTAATCTCCCATCTCAAGGTCTTTAACCTAATCACATGTGCAAAGGTCCTTTTACCAAGTAAGGTAACATTCACAGGTCCCAGGGATTAGGACATGATATCTTTTGGGGGAAATGGGGTGCTGAAGAGGATTTTTTTTTTAGTCAACAACAAACCCAAATGAAATAGGAGCTTGGATCATATTTTCAAAATAAACCTCAAGAAATAACACTCCAATAAAGTTAATAAGTAGTGGGACATGAAGTTTCTAAATATAATATCCCTAGCATGTGGATTACTATGAAGGTAAGATAAGTAAAATACTGCAAGTATATGATGAGAAAAAAGCCTGTACAAAAACCAAAAGGATATTGTTTTGTAAGTTTCCAAATGATAAAACAGACATATCTTCTAAGAGCCAAGCAAGTAAAGAATAGTATTCCTGGAATTAGCTTCATCAAGTGAAAATAATTAAAGCTATGAGTATCAGTCTTAGTGGCCCGAATGGGTAAAGCCTGGCTATATATTGATGTTGCAAATCTCTACTCTCAAGAGCTTAGAAAGTACAATGAATTTACAGTCTTAGATATCATTCTTTTCTTAAAGAATGACCTTCAATTACAAACAAAGTACAAGACTATTGAATACAAAGATGCTTCCAAAATCACTAGCAGCTTATACATTGACTTTGCCATTGATTGATGTGTTAAAGTAACAAATCCCAGGCTAGGTAACCATGGCAGACCATGTATTAAATATCATTTCACAGAATCAGTTAAAGAACCTTTGATATTTTCAACTTGAGCATGTAATTAACTATGAATAAAAACAAAGATTATTATTTAACTACAGTTAGTAGCAGGCAGACATATTAATCCAATAACTTAAAAACAATGTTTTACTGTTTCTGACCTCATCTTGGCAAAAACATAATGTTTAGATTTCTCTAGATGTTGTCACAGTCTGACATAATAAAGGTTTAACATATAGGAAACACATTTTGAAAAGAAATAGAATGCAGATAGTGGGTCAAATAAATAAACTATCACCATAGCAACTTAATATTAGTGTCTTGTCACCTAAAAGAGAAGATGAGGAAGAATTAGAGGTCTGTAAGAACTCAAACTGGGTTGAATAGTGTCCCCTTTAAAATTCTTGTCCATCCAGAATCTCAGAATGTGACCTCACTTGGAAATAGAGTATTGGCTGATATAATTAATTAAGATGAGGTTCAACTGTGTTAGGATAAGCCTTAAATCCAATGACTTGTATCCTTCTACGAAGGCCATATGAAGACACATAAGAAGGAAGAGGAAGCGCATGTGATGAAGAAGGCCCAGATGGGAGTGATACAATTACAAGCCAAAGAATCCTAGGATTGCCAGGAACCACCCGAAGGTAGAAAGAGGCAGTGATTCTTCTTAGAACCTTCCAAGGAAGCATGGCCAACACCTTGATTTCAGACTTCCGGCCTCCAGAATGGTGAAACCATACATTTCTGTTGGTATAAGCCACCTAGTCTGTGGTAATTGGTTATGGTGGCCCTAGGAAACTGACACACATTTTGATACCAAGTAAAGGGTAATAGTACCTAAAAAAAAGTCTGCAAATGGCTTTGGAATTTGGAATTGGGTAATGGGTGGAGGCTAGAAGAATTATGAAGCACATGATAGGAAAAGTCTTGATGACTTAAAAAGAATATTAGTAGAAATATAAATGTTAAAGGTGATTTTGGTGAGGGTTCAAAAAGGAATGAGGGAAGCTGTAGAGAAAGCTTCTATCAGCTTAAAGAATATATAAATCGTCATGAACAGAATGTTCCTAGAAATAAGAACATTAACGGTGCCTCTGATGAGGTCTCATATGAAAATGAAGAACATATTATCGGAAACTAGAGGAAAGTCAGTACTTGTTATAAAGAAATGAGCTGTGTTCAACTCAGTTGTGTTGTGTGGAAGGTGAAACATGTAAAGGGTGAATTTGGATATTTAGCTGAGGAGATTTCGAAGCAAAGTATGAGAAGTGTGGCCTGCTTTCTTCTTACTGCTTACAGTAAAATGCAAGAGGGAAGAGATAAATTGAGGCACAAACTGTTAAGCAAAAACAAACCAGCACTTTATGATTTGGGAAATTCTCAGTCTATTTGGATAGCAAAAGATGAGAAAACATGCTCCGGAGAGAACGCAAAGGTTGTAGCTGGACATTTCATTGAATAGATTAGGTGTGTGGTTAACAGATCTAATAACCAATCTCGGCAGAAGCCAGCAATAGACAAGAGGTTATCTGGAAAAGATATGTGGAGGGAGGTTAAATGATATGTTCACAGTCTTGCATAATGGCATAGACTCCCATGAATTGCATGAGCAAACAACACAGTTTTTGAGAATTTTATACCAACAAGCACTGCTAGGCTTGGACTGAAAGAGACACAGATGAGAGAAAATGGAGGAGGAATGACTCTAAGTGTGGAGCCATGGATGAAGAGGCCATAGAGGGTGGGGATGCCCCAACAAGGGCCCACAAGATAGAATATCATGAGAGGATTATTCCCAAGCCTTGAAACCTAATGGAACTTTCTCTGCTTGATTTCAGATTTGCTTGGAACCAGTGATCCCTTTATTCATTTCATTTGCTCCCTTTTGGAATGGGAATGTCTAAACCTATGCCTCTCTCATCATTGTATTTTGAAAGCAGATAATTTGTTTTCTAGTTTCACACATCCACCGATGGAGAGGGGTTTTGCCCCAGGATAGATCATACTCACAGTCTTACCTATACCTGGTTTAGATGATGAGATTTGGGACTTTTTGAATTTTTAGATGAGAATTTGGATTTAGATTTAATGCTGGAATGGGTTAAGACTTCGGAGGATGTTGAAATGGGGCAAATGTATTTTGCACATGAAATAGAACTTAATTTGGGGGAACCAGAGGGTCCCTGTACTGGGTTGAATAGTGTCCCTCCAAAATTCATGTCCACCCAAAATGTGACCTTACTTGGAAGGAGGTCCTTTGCAAATATAATTAGTTAAAATGAGGTCATATCGGATTAGGGTGGACCTAATCCAATGACTGCTATCTTTATAAGAAGGCCGTGTGAAAACATACAGGTAAGAAGGCCATGTGAGGACTGAGGCAGAAACTGCAGTGATGTAACTGTAAGCTAGGGAACACCAAGGATGCCCAGCAACCGCCAACAGCTAAGAGAGAGGCATGGGATGGTTTCTCCCTCAGAGCCTCCAAAAGAAACCAACCCTGTTGACATCTTGATTTTGGCTTCCAGGACTGAGAGAGGATACATTTTTATTGTTTAAAGTTGCCAAGTTTATGACAATCTGTTACGGCAGTTCTAGAAAACTAATACAGAATCTGCCTTGCAACTGACACATATCTAACTCATTTGTCAACCCTCGGTTTAGGACCAGCTCCTGTGAAAATCTTTTCGGATTCTAATACTACTCCATGAACCTTGGGCATACCTATATCATGGGAATTATCATTTTTTATTGACATTATGTCTTAATATGTGATTCCCCCCACAATCGTTTATGGATTTGAAGGCAAGACTCACGTCTATTCCTATGTATCTACAGTATCTAGGACTATGTCTGGCATACAAAATAAATCTTAATCCTAAGAGCCAATAAGCCCTGTGTGTAGTGATTACATAGTCTCATTGAAGTTTTACAACACTCTATAAGGCATATTATTCCAATTTTACAGAAAAGAAAACTGACATTCAGAGAATTTAATCTCTTGTTTTACTTCACAAAACAAATAAGAGATAAAGCTAGGCCTTCAACACAGTTCTGACTCCGAATCATTTTTTTTGTTGTTGTTGTTGTTTTTGGGATGGAGTCTCGCTCTGTCACCAGGCTGGAGTGCAGTGGCACAATCTCCACTCACTGCAACCTCAGCCTCCCAGGTTCAAGTGACTCTCCTGCCTCAGCCTCCCAAGTAGCTGGGACAACAGGCGCCTGCCACCATGCCCGGCTAATTTTTGTACTTTTAGTAGAGACGGGGTTTCACTGTGTTGGCCAGGATGGTCTCAATCTCTTGACCTCATGATCTGCCTGCCTCGGCCTCCCAAAGTGCTGGGATTACAGGCGTGAGCTACCGTGCCCGGCCCCGAATCACTTTATACTTCTTTCTCATTACTATCTGAGCTAAAGAATTCCTGCTGATCTCCTGTAATTCACTTACAAGAATCAAAGAGTAACTATTCTATGATCTTAAATGACATTATATTTGAATGTGAAAACCCAAAGGTTATCTCAATAATATCTTAAATGTGTAGCTACTTTGCAATTTATACATATTTTAACATTTATTATCATACTTAATAGTCACAGTAAGCTCTTAAGCATTATTATTCTATTTTTCAAAATGAACCTGCTGAGGTGAATGGAGGTTAAATGATATCTTCACAGTTATTTAGCTAGTAAGTCTAAGGGACTTGAACCTCTACTTCCATTTCCAAATCTGAACTCTTTTTATTTGATCATGACAGAGGCCCATATGTCTATGGATTTTTATCAGTCTAATTTAGAACATTAAAAGCATATTTTAGTCTCTTTACTACCTGCCCTTAATGCACACTTAAATGTGTGTGTGTGTGTGTGTGTGTGTGTGTGTGTGTTTGGTATCATATAGACAAATATGAATCCAGAGCCTCCAGTTTTTCATCCTGTTCATAAACTATTGAGAAGGGCTAACAATTCACTGTCACCTCTGCAGTGCCATTAGACTTTAGATGTCCACAATAAATTATATACATTGTCTGCTTTTAGAAAAAAATTAATCCATGATGAATAATACCAACCAGATCACTAAGCACTTTTAATATCCTTAAATGAAATATTTAAGATTTGAAGACATTGTTTAAAAGAGGCTAAGTCATGTGTACTGATTAACAAAAATACCCCTAACAAATATATTTGATCAGTTAACATGACAACACTCTCTAGAATCTTTCATAACTGTCCTGTCCGTTTAAAAAATATTATGTGGCAAAACAATTTGTCCCAAGAGTAAGCTCCTAGAAACCCTTTTATATAGTTATAATCTTATATTTTTATGACTGCTGCTATGTTAAAAGTCACCATTCAAGACATTTCACTGCCAAGGGTTATTATTAAGTTACAGATTGAAAATCTGAAGGTCGGAGAGGTAAAATGATTTTCTAAAAGATCCAACAGAATGACCAATAGAATCAAGAACATGACAGACTCTCAGTTTCGACTTCTCAGCCCTTTTCTCTTTTCAGAGCACTGAAGAGTCATGCTGTAGGATAAGCACAGTTGCTTTACAGGTGGCCTACTATAGCCAGGTGAATGAAATCAGCCACTTAATAATCAATTAGATGATGTGAGGAGGTTTAACAAAATAAGGAGGCTTAACAACAAAATGTCAAGTTGTGATTGCATCAACATTTTTTCTTTTCATCATAATTATTTAACAGAAACAACAATCAACATTAGGGATAAAATAATGTTAATTTAATGTAAAGGTTCAATTTCATTTTGCCCTGTTTATTCCTTTAAAAACAGATTTTGCTGTGCCTGCTGTTAGTTTCTAAGGAGCTTGGTTAAATAAACCGTAAAGCAGAGGTGGTTAAGGTTTGAAGCAGTTAAGAAAAGCTAAAGATCTTACTTGCTTCAGATTGAAGAATGTTTACTGGTTCAAGAACATCTGGACTCTGTGGTATATGGCCTCCTTACATACCACTTTATATGAGTTAAAATAGTGTAAAGACATTTAAACCGAGACATTTGCAGTCTTTCCATTTTCAAAAGCATAGCGATATTAACTCGTTCTTTAATCCTTTCTTGGGTTCATGAATCATCATTTGGAACAAATATCCTAAATTATCTAAATATATCCATGGAGCTACAGGAATTATCATTCAGGGCAAAAAGGCAACAGAATAAAAAACACTGTGGATAAGAGTTGCTACTATATAACAGCTGACCATAATTACCCAATCTGGCCGATTTCAGCCCGTGGAGAAAGATTACTTTTCTTTAAATGGATGGGTTGTTATTGAAATATAGCTTATACAGAAAACTATAAAAATATTAAATGTATAGCTTGGTGAATTTTTATGAAGGGAACAGGCCTTCGTAACCATCACCCATATTAAAGGAGAAAAATACAAGATTTTCATCATCCCAGAAACTTGCCTTATTCCCTCTTCCAGGCACTTCCCCCACATTCCCAAGGGTAACCACTATGCTGGCTTGTACTACCATAGATGAGTCTTCCTGTTACTGAATTTCATATAAGTAGGATACTCTTTTAGTGTCTGGCTTCTTTTGTTCAACATTATGTTTGTGGGATTCACCCATATGGTTGCATGTAGTTGTGATTTGTTAACTTCAGTATTCCATTATGTGACTATACTAAAATGTATTTATTTTAATCTTGATTGACTTTTGACAGTATACAGAGCGCTGCCATAAATCATCTTCTACATTTTTTTTTGGTGAGCACTTGTACTCATTTCTGTTAGGCTTATATCTAGGAGAACTGCTTGGTCATAGAGTATGTATATGTTTAGCTTTAGAATATAGGACCAAATTGTTTCTCCAAATGGTTGTACCAATGGATATTCCCAAAAGTAATGTGTGAGATTTGTGGGTGCTTCACATCTTTGCTTGGATTTGGTGATGCTTCTCTTTAATTTTAGCCATTCTTGTGGATATGTAATGGCATTGCATTGTAGTTTCAATTTGTTTTTCTCTGATGACTAAATGAAGTCGAGCACCTTTATATATGCTCATTGGCCATTTGCAGATCCTCTTGTGAAGTGTCTCCTCAAGTATTTTGCTCATTTCTCTATCGAGTTGACTGTGCCTTTTAAAAACTGATTTGGAGTTCACATATATAGATGTATATGAGAACTTGCATACATATTCCCTCTTCCGGTCTCCCTCCACTTTGCTGAAGAAGTCCCTCACTGTAGCCGCCAAAGCTGGGAATGTGCTGGGTCTCACCTGAAACCAGTACATCTGAGTCTCATTCAAAGCCCATAGCATTCTACCCAAAGCCCACAGCATCACTCCTGGTTTTTAAGGGCCCAAAGACGCTTTAGTCAGCAGGTGATGAATCTTGCCTGGCCTGGGTCCTTCCTTTCAAGGCCAGCAGGTTCCCTTCTGGCCCAGGAGATATCTAGAAATGTCATCCAGGAGCTAGGGTCTGGAAAGTGGGCCTCATGACTCTGACCAGTGCCCTATCCTACTGTTGCTGAGCTGGTATCCAAGTTGCAAGACAAAGTCCTCTTTACTCTTCCCTCTCCTCTCCTCAAACAGAAAAGGAGTCACTTTCATTGCCATGAGCTGTGCAGCCTGGGGTTTGGGGAGGGGTGGCACAAGCACTTCTTTAGCAGCCCCGACTAGTGTCTCACTAGGTTCTGTGCCCCCAACCAAGGTCTACTGGCCCAGCACAGCACTAGGACTTGCCTAGGAGTTGACGTCCTCGCGGTCTAGACTGTGTTTAAAGTTTATTTAGAACCCCAGAGCACTTTAGCCTGTGATGTTGAGGCTTGCTAATACTCAAGTTCTGACCACTGGAACAGGTGATTCCCCTCTGGCTAGGGCTGGTCTAAATGCTCCTTCTGTGGGTGCTGGCTGAGTTCAGCCTGGTTTTGCTGTATCCTGTGACAGAGCAGCACTGAGTTCAATGCAATGTCCCACAATCACTGTGCTCTGCCTCTCCCCATCAAACAGATTCTTTCTCCGTACATATGGCTGCTACTGGGGGATGAAGGAGGAGTGGCAGCGGCAATTTAAGACAGTATTTCCTACTCTCTTCAGTGCCTCTTTCAGCAATATGAAGTTAAAACCAGAAAGTGTGATTGGTCAGCTGATTTCTGGTACTTATGAAGGTGCTTTTCTTGTGCGTAGAAAGTTGTTAAATTTGGTGTTCCTGCAGAAGGGATGATCAATGGCCATCTTGCTTTGCCCGTCTCAAAGAATCATTTTTCCAGGACATATCATTTGTATATAAGACACTATGTTTCATGCTAGTTTTATAGACTACATTGGCATTTTCTATATGTTTTGTACCAACCCTAGAGGAAGGCTAAGGCAGAACATTACCTTGTAAATCATTGAGAGTATTTCCTGTAAAAGCTAAGTTCTAATGTATTCAGTGTAATCTATTTTCTGATGTTTATAGTTATTTAGGCACAAATAATTAAGTTGTAGTGATAGAATTTAGAAAAAATAAAAAAGGATATATGCACAGTCCTCCTAATATTTACCTTTCAAGTGCCAATTATCTCAACTGTATTTTTGGCAGGAGCCAAAAGGAAGGAAATTCAAGATGGAAATTTCTGGTAGGTGCCCTTGATTGTGCACATTGAGTATTGTTTGGCTTAAGATCCACTAGCTTTAGAGACCAGATATGTGAGTGACATTGTAGATGCTCAATTATAAATATTAACTCCCTCAGACCTAGAGGCATTCCACTAGCTTTAATTGCCACCTCTAAACAGATGACTCGCTGACCTAGAGCGCTGTCCTAACTTCTCAGCTGAGTTACATCCACTATCACATTGAGAATGTTGGGCATTATCAATTGGCCAGCCAACCACAACTCACATTTAACATGTATAAAACTGAACTCATTCCCAAATCTGCTTTTATCTTCCTGATTTCCATTTCTATTAGAAGCACCATCAAACTCCCAGGTGCTAAGCTTGAATTTCTGAAGCTTCTTTAAGTGCTTCTGCTTCCATGCAATGGCCTGCCAGATGGGGGACACTGGGAGCAATCTGCCCCGGGTGCAGGCAGCAAAAGGAATATTGTTTTTAGGGAATTTAAGAACGATAATATAACTAAAAACTGGTCTGCTTTTTATCATCATCATGTATTGGCAATTCTAAACAATGTCAATATCTTACTGAACCCCACTTTGGTATACTCTGCTGTCCTGTTGCTCTTGATACTGAATTGGTTGCAAGATATCCTTTTATCCTCTGAAATAGCTCCTTTAATGTCCTTGGTTCAGGTCCTCATTGCCTTGTGGTCATTTTGCCTCTAGATTTTTCTTCCTCCAATTCCTCCTACACAAGCTACCAGACTAACACCAAACAATCAAAACAAAAAAGCTCTCAACTTTTCATTCCTCAGGTCACAATCCTTTAATGTCTTCCTGTTGCCGACAGAATAAGGCCCAAGACACTCAGCATGGTATTCAAGGCCCAGGTGGTCTGGCCCAATTTCCCTTCCAATCATCCTGCTCTCCATAGTCTGCACTGTAGCTGGAAAGAATCACATATTAAATGTCACGCATATGATTTAGTTTGTTCATTGGATCATTCTTATCCCTTTCCTTACTCTTTTACCGTATCTCTGTTCACAATCTACTTATTCCTCTTTAAAGACCAACTCAGTGTTACCTCCTGCATGAATACTTATCCTCCTTTATACAACTATAAGAAAACTCTTCTCTGAATTCACTTAGCATTTTATCTGGTCTTTTTAAATGGCATTTGACATTTTATACTTTGTATATTACAGTTTTGTTTCCTTACCTCTTCTAATAGGCCATAAGCTTTGACTAGCCTGGCATACTCTTGTAATCTAGTAGATAGCTCTTGTTATTGTTACTCTTAAACCTCTTGAAGTAAGGGCCAAATTTCATTCATAGTAACCCTCAGCACCTATCCTAATGCTTTATATGAACCAGACAATAAATAAGCACCTCTTGAAAGGAAGAGAGGTTGTAATATTCAGCTACAATTTCTAGCTGATTGTGGCTAAAAGTTCTGTTTTTATTCTTCCCTCCTCTCCATAATTCTCAAAGAAAGTCCTGCGCCTGAACATTACTCTTTATTCAATTGTGTTTTGTCTTCCACCAAAACCACATGTTCCCAATAAGTTTCTTTCATGTTCCAAAGGGCTTAAATAGGCAGTGAAACTCCCAAAATTTTCACTTCAAGGCTATAATGATTTTTTTCATCTTCTGAACTCTCAGCTCATATTATCTATGTTATTCACTTGATTCTTAATCATTTACTTCTTTGTTACATGTTTTATATTTTTAACTCATGCATTGTTCCTTTTTTGCCCAAGGGTTGCATATTTCTTCCTAACCACACTGAAAGTCTTTTGTGGGTGAGGGCCTTGTATTAAGCAGCTCAATTTTCTGTCCCACAGCATCTAGCACAGGGCCAGTTTTTGTTAAATGAACTGTTTATTTGAAAACAGTATATTCAGTTAGAATTGCATGCTGGATATCTTCTTTCTTGTGTTAAACTAGAGTTAAATTTAAATTTAGTAAAACTTATCTTAAAATACATCAAATACCATGGAATTTGGGTCAATTAATTTTTCTTAGTGCTACAGAATTATTACTGAATTTCAAGATCTATTATAGGAAATATACTACTTTCTTAGCAAGACTTTACATTTCTTGATATAACAAAGTCAAAATTGGTAAAATATCAATAATGATATTTTAGTATATCAAGTTATACTGAAATTAATATTTTAGAAGAATTTTTCAAGGAAATGAAGCTATATAAATACTTTATTCAGTTACTAGTAAATATAAAACTAGTAACAATTTTAAAATCCTTGCACTTTTTGAATGTTTACTAGGTGTCAAACACCTCACATCTTTGTTTTTCCCATCATTTCATAAAGGAAATGTTCAAGCATGCAAAAAAGTAAAGTTGTATATTAACCACCATATATATGCCTATCACCTCAATTCTACAATTCTTAATATTTTGCTACATTTGCTTTATCACCACCTTATCACAGATCTATCAGTTTGTTCCTTTATTAATCCACCTTTTCTTTTGAGACATTTCAAAGTTAGAGACATCAGTACATTTCATCCTTAAAACCTTCAGTATGTATTACAATTAATGTTTATGCTTATCTGTACTGAGAAGAACTCCTGGCCTCAAGTGATCTGCCTGCCTCAGCGTCCCAAAGTGCTGGGATTACAGGTGTGAGCCACCACGCCTGGCCCTTCTCATGCACTCTTAAGATGCTAACCACTGCTGCAAATGGCAGTAACCAATCCCAGAATTCCCAATACAACTGAATCTAATTTGGGTAGGGCTTGGAGGTGTGGCTCATCTCTCAAGATCTTTGCCAAGATAACATATTCATATGCCTAGAAAGCTGGTGCTGGCTGTCAGCTGTCAGCTCATCAAGGGCTGTCAGCAGGGACATTGGTTCCTTTCCACATGGGTCTCTTCAAACATTAAGATGTATGAGCCTCCTTACAGCATAATAGCTTGGTTTCAAGAACGAATATTATGAGAGATGGGAGGGGAATCTGCCATTGTCTTCAAGCCTGGACCCCAAAACTGACAAACTTCACTTCCACCATATTCTATTAGTCAGACAGTCAGATCCCACCCAGATTCAAGAGGAAGAGACCGAGACCCCACCTCTTAATAGAAGAAGTGTCAAAGAATTTGAAGCCATCTTTAATCTACCAAAAGAGGTAAGATTATCTAGCAACTGTACATTATTATGAAAGATTCTTTACGCTTCATCAGGTCACATTCTTCCAGGGAGGCCAAATGGTACTTGGTAGTGGCATATACTATCTAGCTACAGATACTCCATGTCCAGATTAACGTATGCTTTACATAATTGGAGGCCAAGGTCTACTTTGGAGTAAGATCCTAGAGACTGATTTTGGTACTGAATTTACTCGCTAGATAATATACCACTTATTCCTGAACTATCTCATTTATTTTAAATATGTATCGTCTCCCATTTGTGATTAAGCTTGATAACTGCCTAGATTACTCGCTAGATAATATACCACTTATTCCTGAACTATCTCATTTATTTTAAATATGTATCGTCTTCCATTTGTGATTAAGCTTGATAACTGCCTAGATTGCAAACTAATTGGCTATGACATCAAGAAAGCAAACAGCCTATTAACAGTGTTACCTCTTGTATAACGGAGCTGCTTTAATAAAAGAGTATTCAACTTCTCTGTAAATTCATTTTCTCCTTTTTTTTTTTTTTGAGATGGAGTTTCACTCTCATTGCCCAGGCTGGAGTGCAATGGTGCGATCTCGGCTCACTGCAACCTCCGCCTCCCGGGTTAAAGCAATTCTCCTGCCTCAGCCTCCTGAGTAGCTGGGATTACAGGTGCACACCACCATGCCTGGCTAATTTTTGTATTTTTTTAGTAGAGTCGGGGTTTCACCATGTTGGCCAGGCTGGTCTTGAACTCCTAACCTTGTGATCAGCCTGCCTTGGCCTCCCAAACTGCTGGGATTACAGGCATGAGCCACCGTGCCTGGCCCATTTTCTCCTTCTTAAACCCCTATCGTACCTTAAATAAAATTGTGCTTTAAAAAAATTATTGCACTGACTCCTTAAGATTTATTATATATTTTGAAGTCCATATAGGATATTTGTCTTTTTAAGTTCAAATATTATAACTTTTGCTCTAGAGCTTTGGTTTCATGTTAATTTTGTTATATTGGGTAATAATTGGAAGGCTTAAATCTTATAAAGATTCAATTTAGAAGAATAAGTCAATATTTTCTGATTGAAGAAAAAACGTTTCTTGAAGTCAAAGTAATCTATTAAGAAAGAAAGCTCTGTATACAATAAATTGAAGTTTAAAAATGAATACTATTTTACTTAGGTGTTTTCTGTAAGTAAGATGAAAGAATAATACTATTCTAAAAGATCCAGCCAAGTATTGCAAAACTGATTCAATATATTTTAACTTAAGTATTGAAATTCAATGCCAGTAAACTGACAAGCTAAAGCTATATGTTTTAGAAGGGATCATTCGGGGGTAAACATTTCAGAAGTATGCATTAGAATTGCATTGGACAGAATGTAGTTACTCAAAATATATTACTTTTAAAATAAGTTTTTTAATGGCCAACTCATCAAAAGCAGGATTTATTATTATTTTCTAAAGTATAATCTTAAAAATTAACAGCTGATCATTCAAAACCTCAATGGTATTCATTTCTTAGCTAATGTCTTATGACTATTAGTCAACATCACAATAGTCATTCTTTTATTTAACTTCCTTTGATGCCTGTGGGATGGGGGTGGGAAGAAGAAAAGACAGTTTACATTAAAAAAAAAAAAAGCACGACTTCACTAACTCCAAATATAACTGAGTGAAATGTTAGCAAGAAGTGTTATAAGTGCTAGCTAATCTTGAAAAAAAATAAGAGAAAATATTCCGGGGCATTCTGGCAGTGGTAGGAATTATGTGATACTAATTACAGTGCTGTGTCAACAAAAGATGAAGAGGGAGATTTTAATAGAGAATACGTATCTTATTGTTGGACGGTACTAAAGTTGAAACATATGCTAAGAGGAAATAAATATTGGCTTAAACAGCAGCATACTCAAGTTTGAATTGGAATGTAAAAACCTCTTCTACCCAGAAGTGTTTTTTATAGCTTAGGTGACCAAGACTCTTATAGGCTTAATTTCCCTATTATCTGGGCCCTTAGAGCACCTTGCCCAAGGCCACCCCTAGCTTTCACTAATCTAATTTTTTTTTTTGTTTGTTTGAGATGGAGTCTCGCTCTTGTCGCCCAGGCTGGAGTGCAGTGGTGTGATCTCGGCTCACTGCAACTTCCGCGGCCTGGGTTAAGCTTCTTCTGCCTCAGCCTCTTGAGTAGCTGGGATTACAGGTGCCTGCCATCATGCCTGGCTAATTTTTGTACTTTTAGTAGAGACGGGGTTTCCCCACATTGGCCAGGCCGGTCTCAAACTCCTGACCTCAGGTGATACGCCCGCCTCGGCCTCCCAAAGTGAATCTACTTTTAGTGTTTGGCACAACCAGGTATTATCCACACTCATCCTAACTCCAAACCTGGGGCTGGGGAAATTATTGGTTATTCTAGGATGAGTGCTGGTTTGGGGTGGCTATTAGAGAGCAGTCTTTGGCTATTTTCAGCTAGATGACTCATGAGTTAGGAATAGAAAGTGAAGATTAGGCTCTTGAACCTCAGGTTTAAGGGAGAGGTCCAAATCTGAAATGATAATGTGGAACATCATAAATCCTATACTTTCCCATAGAAGATCACACAAAAAGGGAGGCAGATAGGAACAAATAGTTAAATTTAGTGATTTGCAAAGCCCCTAATTAACCCAAAAAGAATTTGGGTTTGAATTTTTGGTATTAATATTAGTGTTGAGCATTTACAAGCCAAAATATTTAGGTAATCTGTAACGAACACTTTCATTAACTAAGTTTGGAATTCATTCAGTCCACTACTATCAAATAAAATGAGAGCTGATTTCATGAGCATGTGGTCTGTGCAGGTGCAGGGGTCCCCAGTCTTAGAAGGGCTCTAAGCTTGGCTGAATGCTCTGCTAAAATTCTTAATAATTTGTTTAACAAGTGGCTCATAGTTACATTTTGTACCATAGGTTACGTAGCCATACCTGAATAAGATCCATTATGACTGGGCTATATCTTATATATTACTAGTGAGAGAGAATAAAATAAATATTAAGCAAAAATGAGGTGTTGGCTAGCATAAGCTATATAGTAATCTTTTTTAAACACCGTGTTTTCCTGAGGCCTGATCTTCCCAAAGCAATTTTCTTGTGCTCCCTTTGTAGTCCAGATAGGAAATAACTTCATGTAGGAAGATTTTTACTCCTCTGGGCATATGAATTTTAAGGGCAACTGAGGAATGAACTCAATGAAGAAATCTAAAAGGAATGAATTGCTAATAGTAGACATTTAGGAGAAATTTTTTGGGAATGGATTTTTTGCCACTTTTCCTTTTATATACAATGTGCACTTCCCTTTAATATTTGAGCTGACAACTGTTAAAAAGAGCCATTCTCCCTGCTCTTGCTCCCTATAGCAATTTCATTTCTCATAGCAAAGTCCCTCTTTTTCTGCTTCCCTAGTAGTTTTCTTCACTAAAATTTCTCTAATGTTCTTTGTATAAAGAGGGTAGCAAGAAAACGCCTCCCCAATCAAATATCAATTGAAACTGCTTATTGGCTGTGGTTGATTTTTACCTCAGTCAGTAGCCACAATTTCCAAGACAATTTCCCTCCATGCTCTTTTATACCACCCCCAAATTTCTCTGCTCATAGCATTATGAATCTCAATACAGCTGAATCATGCAGGTCTGATTTAGCCTGCAAAAATGTCAGTCAAAGCAAGCAAGATGTACTCTTTGGCCTTGACTGCTCTAAGCTGCTATGAATCACAGGTTTAGTTTTTGCTAAATGAAAAGCAATTTCACTTGCAAAAAATATCTGTAGGGATACTTATGGCTTTTAGCTTACAGGGAAAATGTACTTAAATTGTCCAGGGAAAAGGAGAGTTTGTGTAATACACACACACACACACATACACACACACACACATAGAGTATATATTTTGTATATTTATACAGTATATATATACAGAATATTGAATATATATTCAATTTTTTATGAAACCAGATAAAAGCTAGCATTTACTTCATTTGCTTTTAATTAAAATCTTTTTCATTTTTGAGCTTCATCTAACAGGTGTTAACCATTAGACTAATAAATTGCTTCTTCAAATGGACCATGTCAATGAGTTGATACCTAATAAAGTTCACGTTTTCGTAAGGGAACACTTCAGGGAGACTTGGTAATCGAGAATTTTGTAATTAGTTGCCTAAATATTAAGCAACATGATATTTTCTCTGACTCCTATTTAAAAGCACCAGGCACAGTGTGAAATGCCATTGTGAATATTGTAATCAATAATTTTGGAATTTCTGTCCTCAAGAGAGGATTTTACACAAATTGTTAACCTTCTTTTTCACCTTGGAATTCAATTGCACAAACTGCAAGCTTTGTTCTGTTAGTGTGGCACTTCATCTCTAGCCACAGAACACCTATAACGGTCAAAGGAGCAGCTTTCGTTTCTTGTAAGGACTGTCTATCCTGACTTATAGTACAACTTAAGATGGTGTTCATCTTAAGAAAGAAAGAAAAAGGGTTTTTTAAGCATCTCTACAAAAGCAGAGAGACTATATAGTAATAAAAAGGCCACCATGTAGCTCTGATAATTTATGTACATTAGCTCTACTTCTCATAATTAGCAACATATATGTTATTATTCTTATTTTACATACAAAAAAACATGAGGCTAAGAGATTCAGCAATTTATACAAAGTCACAGAGCCAGAAACTGGAAGAGGTAGCACACAAATTATAGGCTGTGCAGGAAATGAATAGAAATATTTTTATATCACACTATCAGTTTATCAATTATTGAGCATTGGGTATATTGATGTCTTTAACATTCTTACTACCAGTAAATTTATAAATCTGTGGTCTGGAAGAGAAAAATGACCTGCTTAAAATATCCATGAAGATGTTCAAACCACTCAGTACTAAAATTATAATAACAAAGCTCTGTCTAGAATTAGAATCCCCAATCATGGTCCTGGGATTATATTAAGACAACAAACAAAACTCTACTGAGGTGATTCTGATATGCAGTCAGGATTGAGATCCACTATGATACATTAAGTTAAACTGACCAATAACAATGAGAGTGAAGTGATAAAAGAGATTAGAGTAAGCTGAGCTATAAAGAAAAAGAGAACATAGAGTAATAGGGATGATAGAGGTCTTGAAAGTTGGTGCTGGTTGATAGGTAAAGGAACAGGCGAAGAAAATTCTAGGCAGAAAAACATGATGAACAAAAGCATAGGTGCAAGAATGAGTCTGGTGCAAGGAAAGAAAAAGTAGTTAGGAGAATACGGGTAACAAGGAGTGCTGCTGAAATATAATTTGGGTTTGATGTGGCACTCAACAGGGGACTCTCAGCTTATAATCACAAGAAGGGACATGAAGAAGGAGGTAGTCTACTTCAACTAATCTAGTTGTGGTATGCAGGATCCACGGGACAGGGAGCACAAGCACAAGAGATGACTGCAAAGTTCCCACCCTCAAGACTAGAAAAATGATAGCATTGACAAAAATGGGGCTGTTGGGAGGAAAAGGCAGTTTGGGGGAAGACAATGGTACTTATTTAATGAATGTTGAATGAATGATGAGTCTATGTGGGACTTGTTCAGTTAGGAGGAGAATTGTTCTGAAATTATTTAGGCTACAGAGTTGAAGATATGGTAAGGCTACACAATGCCCGTGTTTAATAAATAAATGAGTGAGAACAGTTTGAGGTGATCGCAGAAGCACTGAGAAGAGAGAAACTCTCGGGACACTGTGAGTCATGAGATAAAGCAGTGGGTCATAAAACCTTCATAATAATTATCATAAACCCTTGCAATTGTGAAAGGCTTTGCAGTCTAAAAAATAATTCTTACAATAACTCAGTGATGTAGAGAGAGCAAATGTTATTATCCACAATTTTCAGATGAGTAAATTGCAGCTCAGAGTTTATGTGACTTCCCCAAGGTAACACAACTAGTAATTAGGAGAGCCTGCACTCAAATTCCAAGGCTTTTGACTCCAAATTTTGTTCATTAATCAAGGCCAGTTTATATAATTCTAGAGAAGATTCAGCCCATGAATGCATAATGGTCTGAAGATAAGAAAGGATTTATAAAACAGACATTTTAACAAAGAAAAATAAGAGCAAAAAGCACTTTTTCTACACTTGATTGTGGATTTCATATCTTCACTCTATCCCCTTCCCTCTACAATGGAAAACCAAACTTACCTTCATCATTACAATGTACAGTGCTGGAGATTTGTTATACAAAGTTCCACCAAAATGTGAATTCATATGCCAGTTAAAACTATGAGATACTACTTTTCACCATTAGATTTTTAGAGTGAACTGTTTCCTAAAAGACGATATTGGCAATGCTGTGGGGAGATATTTTCATAATTGTCAGTAAGAGTCAAAGGTTGTATAACAATCAGTGCTTCTTAACAAGGGACATTTAGTAATGTCTGGAAACATCTTTGGTTGTCACAACCAGACGATCTGTTAAATAGCCTACAGCACATACCTTCACACAGTAAAGAATTATCAGGCCAAAATGTCAGTAGTGTCAAAGTTGAAATACTCTGTTCTATAATGATCAATTTGGCAATATCTGTCAAAATTACAAATGCCTATCCCTTTTGAACCAGCAATTTGAATTCTATGATTTTTTCCCCTAGATACATTTGTGTAAGAGGCATTCAATCCACAAATATTCACTAAACATTTATTCTATGAGCTAGGGTTACAGTAGGAAACAAATAAAAAAAATCTCTACTTTTTGGATCTAACATGCTAGTATGTGACAGGAGTGAAGTTTGATAATGAAAACAATAAAGAAAATACATAGTATGTTAGATGATGATAAGATCTTTAGTGAGCAGGAGGGGAAAGGATGGTTAATAAGGAGAGCTGGACAAGAATATTCACTGTCTCATTGTTTGCAATAGCTAAAGATTGGAAAAAGTCTAATTGTACATCAGTGGGGGACTAGTTGAATATAGTACTGTGGAACACTATACAGCCACTACAAATGAGGTAGTACCCTCCACAAAAATTAACTCAAAATGAATTGTAGACCTAAATGTAAAATGCAAAATGATACAACCTGTAAAAGATAACAGCAGAAAACCTAGATGACCTGTGGTACTGTAATAATTTTTTACATATAACACCAAAGGCTTAATTCATGAAAGAAATTATTCCTGTGAAAGACAATGTAAGAGAATAAGAAGACAAGTTACAGACTGGGAGAAAATATTTGCAAAATACATCTGATAAAGGCATGTTATCCAAAACATATGAAGAACTCTTAAAACTCAACAATAAGAAACAATGGGTGAACGACTGTTAACTGACACCTTACCAAAGATGATATACACATGGCAAAGAAGCATATGAGATGATGTTCTATAGATCAGAGAAATGCAAAGTAAAACAGCAATGAGATACTATTTCACATCTCTTAAACTGACCAAAATCCAAAACACTGACAACACAAAATCCTGGCAAATACATACAATAACAGGAACTCTCATTCTTTGCTCATGGGAATGCAAAATGGTAAAGTCATTTTGGAAGGCAGTTTGGCAGTTTCTTACAAAACTAAACTATCCTGACCATATGATCCAGCAATTGTTCTCCCTGATACCTACCCAAAGGAGCTGAAAACTTATATCCATACAAAAATCTGCACATGGATGTTTGCAGCAGCATAATTCATAATTGCCAAAACTTGGAAACAACCAAGACTCCCTTCAGTAGGTGAATGAATAAATAAACTGTGATATATCCAGACAATGGGATATTATTTAGCTCTAAAAAGAAGTTAGCTATCAAGACATAAAAAGACATGGAGGAGGCTGGGCACGGTGGCTCACGCCTATAATGCCAGAACTTTGGGAGGCCAAGGCAGGCTGATTGCCTGAGGTCAGGAGTTTGAGACCAGCCTGGCCAACATGGCGAAACCCCGTCTCTACTAGAAATACAACAACTTAGCTGGGTGTGGTGGCAGGCACTTGGAATCCCAGATACTTGGGAGGCTGCGGCAGGGAGAATCGCTTGAACATGGGAGGCAGAGGTTGCAGTGAACCAAGATTGCACCATTGCACTCCAGCCTGGGCAACAGAGCGAGACTCCATCTCAAACAAACAAACAAACAAAACACACACACACAAAGACACGGAGGAAACTTAAATGTATATTTCTGTGTGAATATACATTTCACAGTCTGAAAAGTCTACATATTATCACAATGATCATAGAAATGTATGATTCAAACTATATTACATTCTGGAAAAGGCAAAATTATGGAGACAGTAAAAAGATCACTGTTTGCCAGGGGTTGGTGGGGGCAGGAGTGGGTGTGGGGATGCATAGGCAGAGCACAGAGAATTTTTAGGGCATTGAACATACTCTGTATGATATTATAATGATAAATACATGTCATTACACATTTGCCCAAACCCACAGAATGTAAAACACAAAGAGTGAACTCTAGTGTAAACAATGGACTCTGGATGATTATGATGTGTCAGTGTAGATTCATCAAGTGTAACAACTGTGTCACTCTGGTGGGGATGCTGATAATGATGAAGGCTGTGCACGTAGAGGCAGGAGGTATACAGGAAATCTGAGTACCAACCTCTAAATTTTGCTGTGAACCTAAAACTGCTCTAAAAAAATAAAGTCTTTAATTTTTAAAAAATGTAGTCGTTCCTTAATTGCTGATATGGAATTATCTAGCAAGGTAAGAATACTGCATCTATAAAGCAGAGAACACAAATACTAGTACCTGTATACAATACCTCAAAGAAACGCAAAAATCCCGAAAACAGTGATTGCCTCTAGGAAGGCAAGTAGGTGGCTAGAAAATTGAGATAGAAGAATGGCTTAGTTTTCATTTTCACCGTATCCTCTTCTGTTTCTTTCAAACTTTGAATGTGAATGTTATGTAATAGGCATTTAATATCTACTAAAACAATTCAATATTTCTTCTAAAAGTGTTTCCATGCTATAGAAGTTTTAAAAATACATATATTTTAAATACAAAAATATATATAAATACATACATACATATGTATATGTCTGTATATATACATTAATGGATATGTGTGTATACACACACATACACAGATATCTTTCTAAATACATATAACAGACACACACACATTTTCTTATTGATTGTGCTTAGAAGTCTTCTCCAGTCCCCCACTGTCTACAGAATTCCGAATCTTTGTGTCCATCCCCGACTCCCCTTCCTTGCCTCTCATCATTTTCCTTAGGCTCCATGTCACAACTAGGCCAACCAGACCATGTTCCCTCTTGAATGGAATGCCCTCTGTTCACTAGGGAAATTTATCTTTTTTCTTTTTCAAGATCCTGCTCAAATACTTCCCTCTCATTGAAATAATTACCCCACCTCTCCTGAGCATAATTAGTTTCTATTTTCTTTTTGTTCACAGAGAATATGTACATTTCTCTATGTATGTACTATGTCACATGGTCAAGTATCTGTGTCTCTCCCTTAGCAGATTATGAGAGTCTCAGGAGCAAGGCCTGCATTATATTCATGTTTGCAATTCCAGATTTAACATAGATCTTGGTCTAAAAGAGTTGTTCAATAAATATTTTTGAATGATGGATAAATGAATGAATAAATAAATACATTAATTCATGGATGAATCTTAACCTTTGATGCAAACTGCATAGAGTAATAGGATTAAAATATATATGCAAAACAAAAAAAAACTCACTGATAAGAATTTGAGTATATTTATTGCATGATAACGTTTATAACTTATATAAATTATTGAAACCTTCCCAATCCATCTGAAATTTTATAAATTATACAAATGCCATAAAAAGTGCCGATCACATTTTAATATACATTTATATTTTACCTATTAGTGTTTCTAAATAATTTTTATTTAACTTAAAGAACATTTCAAAAATTTAAACAAAAATGAGTAAAGATATTTCAACACAGTTAGAAAAATTATACGCTTTCATTTTCTAAGCCACTGAAGAAATTCAAAAGTAAAGTTATTAAAGAATAATTATGTTGATTAACTGGTTACATTTAAAACTTTTATGTCATTAGAATCTGTCAATATAAATTATTGATAGTAACTTTCTAAAGCATGGAGTAATTTGTATTATTATAATTTATATAATGTTATATACTATTTTTGGGAGGTTAGTTTTAGGTGGGATGTAAATATACCCTTTCTCCCAAAATCATGTTACAATCTAGATAAATTACATGGCAGATTTCAGTTCTCTAAGTTAATCCTTAAGAAAATAATTCGTTAAGTCCTGATTATTTTTTAAATACTGAGTTCTATATTACTGTTTTGTTTCTTCTCACATTAAATGACTGTTCTATCAATGAATTCTTAATTTTGAACTTTTCACTATTTTCTAGGATGTACTAGATTTTCTGCATTAAATTAATCTGACCCTTCTATATACTTTTAGCCATCATGGATGAGGTCATCCAAATCCTAGCGAATCTGCCAAAAGACCAGGCAGGCTTTCTGAAGAAGTCATCAGTGCAGTCTGAGCCAGGAGGAATAAAACTTTCAGGCTTACTGACATATCTATTAATAGTTTTTGAAACAGAAGAAAGAAGGAAACTTAGTGTTTTGAATTCCTTTTTCCAAGCAGCAAAGAGCCTTCTGCTGGGGCTGGGGTATGCCAGCTACTTCTCATATTCCCCAGAGTTCATGTGTGAGGTGTCATACATGGAGCAAGTGCTCAGAGAAGCTTTGGTGAATAATGAATTCTGACAATGGCCAATTTCTTTTTTACATAATTTGGAGACGTTTATTGTGATCTTAGGTACTTAAAAGACAATAAGTTGACAGAGAAAGAGAAAAGAGCCCTTGTGGGTAAGCTTCCTTAAAATCTCCATCTTCTTAAGGGAGGAAAGTAATGGTTATTGTTGAGCCCTGACTTTGTTTTGGGTAGTATCCTAGGTGTTTTACCTATTTTAGCTCATTTAATTCTCACCACAATCCTGAATTAATCATTATAGTGCCTGATTTTATTTAAGGAAACAAAGTTCAAAGAACTGAATTAACCTACCCAAGTCAAAATCTTATAAGAGAAAAAGCGAGGATTTTTATCCAGCTGATATGACTTCAAAGTTTATTCTAACACACCAATCACAAAACAAAACAAAACCCAACACCAACACCACCAGCAACAGCAAATGTGCTGTTATTTTGTCCTTCCTTTTAATTGTAAGTCATCTCAATTCTTTTTTGGAAGAAAAATTTATTACTTCGGAAGACCATAGTAATAAATGCTGTCAACAAGGGCATCATTCTTCAATCCTATTTTCTCAAATGGAGAATTTAATTGCAGAGATATTTAACTGGGGGGAAGTTATTTATGATTTTTGTGTCTCCACCATACACATATCTGGATCAGCAGGTGGTCCAATGAGGTCTTAGAGCACTGGAATGTGTCTTCTAACTTTTTCCTTATCTCGCCCAATGTGTATGTGTCTCCTCCACCTCCCAAATTATTCCAAAAGGAGATGACAAAGGGTGCCTACAAAGAGGCAAACTTACAAAGTGTAATTATTGGCTTCCTTAATATGTGTTTTAACAGTATTTGAGGCCAATTCCAAGCACTTCACATAATGCATTATTATAATAGAACAAAAGTTTTCTAATAAAACTAGCCTTTTGCTATTATTTTCAGCTTTCTTTTGATAACGTGATTTGATTTTTTAAAAAAGAGCTCCAACAGTGCAGTCTTTGAAACTCTACCTCAAATAGGTCAGAGTCTTACTTCCCTAGTTGTGTTGTGCAGCATGAAAGGCTGCCTATGTTTTCTCATGACTTCACTCCTCAGGAGACCTCCCATGGATCATTTCTCTTAGTAAAAAAGAATCTATTGACTGAGCCTATCCTAAAGCTAACAAACTGGGCTTTCCGTGGGGAAATAACAGCAAATTGAGTGCAGCTATTGACCAGCCTTCTGTAGTTAAAAATACAACAAACTATACCTTGTCTGATTACTTTTAAATTACTGGTCATTTTCATGCTCTGCTAGTATTACTTACTACTTGATAACCTTTCAAACAAGTAGAACAAAAATATTGGACACTATCTTCTATCTGTTTTTGTTATCTGATATCCAGTATATACATACTAATGTATTTTTTATTCATAGCTAATAAGAATAATATTGTTTTTTATATACGTGTGTGTGTATTGTTTCAGAAGAAAGATGTTTAAAATTCAATGGCTTAATTATACCAACAATAACCCAACATTTATATTTATCTTTCAATCAGGGTAATAGGATAATAGGAAATAATGTGCTCTACTAAGTCATATAATTAAACTATAAATTGTTTTATTCAATTTTTAAAAGTCTTCTAGACATACCATTTAGGAATGTTTAAAATTAGTTATAAATTATTTTTATTTAAAATTCAGTACCAATGAATACGTAAAAATATATTTTTCATTCATCTGCTGTCTTTTTGAAGGAGGAAAATGTCATGTCATCACGACAAAATTTATAGAATATTACATGTACTAGAGCAAAAAATAAAACTAAACTTCTTCCCTACTAACATTTAATCAGTATTTGTAAAACCAAAAACAAAACCATTAAAAGCAAAACCACGAATATATTTAGTACGAGTTTAGTCTCTTTTCTTTGGAAAGGGGAGTAATGAACAGTGTTTTGTAGAAAGTATTAATTGAAATAATATGTAATGAGCCACATGGAAAAATACATATTATATATAGTTCTCTTTGTTTTGACTAAAATTCACATTTTTTTTTCTGTAAATTCTATCATATCAATGTAAAATGTTCACAATTAGAAAGTTTTATTTACTCAGGCCAGGTGCGGTGGCTCACGCCTGTAATCCCAGCACTTTGGGAGGCTGAAGTGGGCAGATTATGAGGTCAAGAGTTCGAGATCAGTCTGCCAACATGGTGAAAACTGGTCTCTACTAAAAATACAAAAAAAAAAAAAAAAAAAAATTAGCCAGGCGTGGTGGTGCACACCTGTAATCCCAGCTACTCAGGAGGCTGAGGCAGGAGAATCACCTGAACCCAGGAGGCGGAGGTTGCAGTGAGCCAAGATCATGCCACTGCATTCCAGCCTGGGTGACAGGGAGAGATTCCATCTTAAAAAAAAATTAAAAAAAAGTTTTATTTACTCAATATTTAGTGACTATATCATAAAATGCTTTCAAATTATCATCTTTACTTTTTAATACAAAAGAAAACATTAGTCAAAACCTAACTAATTAAAACTTTGTTCTACTGTAGTTTAACACATCTCACTAATTCTCACTTTTTCCTCACTCATTTGTTCTCACAAATGTCCCCTGGTCACTCCCCCAGGGGCCATCTGACAATGTGGGTAGGAGACATTTTTGGTTATCACAAATGGAACAAGCGTGTTACTGGCATCTAGTGGGTGGTGGCTACAGAGGGTGCTAAACATCCTACGATTCACAGATCGGCCCTCCACAACAATGGATCACCAGTGCAAAATGTCACTAGTGCCTATGTTTTCTCATACAACAACCCAAATATGTATTCATTAGTGCAAACTGTCACTAGTGTCACTAGTTGAGAAACCCTGATTTAAAGAGAAAGGTAAATCAAAACAGAAATTTATTTAAAAATGCCAATTTCCTCAAGACAAAATACATTCAGTCTAACCCAGACTTCCTGCATCCACATAAACAAAATAGTACAATATTGTTGGCACTAATTTTTGTATTTCTGAGCTCCTTTTATTGCTCTATAAGATTCAGGTAGTATAAATGCCTATACTAATGGGCTGTTGCACAGATTGAATGAAGTATTTTAAAATTGTAATACAAATATTTTGTTATTGACACTATTACATAACAAAAAGTTTTTTTTTATAAAAACAAAATTGATTCTGTTGCATCTACTCTATACAGTAAAGTACAAAAATAAGCTAATGTATTTTAACATTTATGTACACCCATAAGAATTAAAAGTATTCTGCTATTGTTGAGGCTTTAGTAGGCGGGATTTACCCTCACAGTGCAAACAAAACCCCCAGGAAGTTCAGACTGGGCGGAGCCCACTGAAGCTCTCCGGGACAAAGCACCTGGGGGAAGGGGCGGCCTTGGGCGCAGCTTCAGTAGATTTAAACATCCCTGCCTGACAGCTCTGAAGAGAGCAGCGGTTCTCCCAGCACAGTGTTTGAGCTCTGATAAGGGACAGACTGCCTCCTCAAGTGGGTCCCTGACACCCCCGTGTATCCGGATTGGGAGACACCTCCCAGTAGGAGCCGACAGACACTTCATACAGGAGAGCTCTGGCTGGCATCTGGTGGGTGCCCCTCTGGGACGAAGCTTTCAGAGGTAGGAACAGGCAGCAATCTTTGTTGTTCTGCAGCCTCCACTGGTGATACCCAGGCAAACAGAGTCTGGAGTGGACCTTCAGCAAACTCCAGCAGACCTGTAGCAGAGGGGCCTGACTGTTAGAAGGAAAACTACCAAACAGAAAGGAATAGTATCAACATCACCAACATCAAAGACCAAAGGTAGATAAATCCATGAAGATGGGGAGAAACCAGTGCAAAAAGGCTGAAAATTCCAAAAACCAAAAGGCCTCTCCTCCTCCAAAGGATCACAACTTCTCACCAGCAAAGGAACAATATGGGACGGAGAATGAGTTTGATGAATTATCAGAAGTAGGCTTCAGAAGGTGGGTAATAACAAACTCCTTCGAGCTAAAGAAGCATGTGCTAACCCAATGCAAGGAAGCTAAGAACCTGGAAAAAAAGGTTATATGAATTGTTAACTAGAATAACCAGCTTAGAGAAGAACATAAATGACCTGATGGAGCTGAAAATCACAGCACGAGAACTTCGTGAAGCATACACAAGTATCAATAACCAAATCACAAGCAGAAGAAAGGATATCAGAGATTGCAGATCAACCCAATGAAATAAAGCAAGAAGACAAGATTAGAGAAAAAAGAGTGAAAAGAGATGAACAAAGCCTCCAAGAAATATGCGACTATGTGAAAAGGACCAAATCTACATTTGACTGTTGTACCTGACAGTGATGGGGAGAATGGAACCGAGCTGGAAAATACTCTTCAGGATATTATCCAAGAGACCTTCCCCAACCTAGCAAGGCAGGCCAACATTCAAATTCTGGAAATACAGAGAACAACACGAAGATATTCCTTGAGAAGAGCAACCCCAAGACACGTAATTGTCAAGATTCACCAAGGTTGAAATGAAGGAAAAAATGTTAAGGGCAGCCAAAGAGAAAGGCTGGGTTACCCACAAAGGGAAGCCCATCAGACTAACAGTGGGTTTCTTTACAGAAACCCTACAAACCAGAAGAGAGTGGCGGACAATATTCAACATTCTTAAAAGAATTTTCAACCCAGAATTTCATATCCAGCCAAACTGAGCTTCATAAGTGAAAGAGAAATAAAATCTTTTACAGACAAGCAAATGCTGAGAGATTTTGTCACCACCAGGCCTACCTTACAAGAGCTCCTGAAGGAAGCACTACACATGGAAAGAAACAACTGGTACCAGCCACTGCAAAAACATACCAAATTGTAAAGAACATCGACACTAGGAAGAAACTGCATCAGCTAAAGGGGAAAATAACCAGCTAGCATCATAATGACAGGATCAAATTCACACATAACCATATTAAACTTAAATGTAAACAGGCTAAATGCCCTAATTAAAAGACACAGACTGGCAAATTGGATAAACAGTCAAGACCCATCAGTGTGCTATATATTCAGGAGACTCATCTCACGTGTAGGGACACACATAGGCTGAAAATGAAGGGATGGAGGAAGATTTACCAAGCAAATGCAAAACAAAAAAAAGCAGGGGTTGCAATACTAGTCTCTAATAAAACAGTTAAACCAACAAAGATGAAAAGAGACAAGAGTATTACATAATGGTAAAGGGAGCAATGCAACAAGAATAGCTAACTATCCTAAATATATATGCACTGAATACAGGAGCACCCAGATTCATAAAGCAAGTTTTTAGAGACCTACAAAGAGACTTAGACTCCCACACAATAATAGGGGGAGACTTTAACACCCCACTGTCAAGATTAGACAGATCAATGAGACAGATAATTAACAAGGATATCCAGGACTTGAACTCAGCTCTGGACCAAGCAGACCTAACAGACATCTACAGAACTCTCCATCTCAAAGCAACAGAATATACATTCTTCTGAGCACCACATCGAACTTATTCTAAAATTGACCACATAATTGGAAGGAAAACACTCCTCGGCAGATGCAAAAGAATGGATCATAACAAACAGTTTCTGAGACCACAGTGCAATCAAATCAGAACTCAGGATTAAGAAACTCACTCAAAACTGCACAACTACATGGAAGCTGAACAACCTGCTCCTGAATGACTACTGGGTAAGTAATGAAATTAAGGCAGAAATAAACATGTTCTTTTAAACCAATGAGAACAAAGACACAATGTACCAGAATCTCTGGGACACAGCTAAAGCAGTGTGGAGAGGGAAATTTATAGCACTAAATACCCACAAGAGAAAGCAGGAAAGATCTAAAATTGACTCCCTAACATCACAATTAAAAGAACTAGAGAAGCAAGAGCAAACAAATTCAAAAGCTAGCAGAAGACAAGAAATAAGATCAGAGCGGAACTGAAGGAGATAGAAAGGTTTTGAAAAACTCTTCAAAAAAATCAATGAATCGAGGAGCTAGTTTTATGAAAAGATCAACGAAATAGATAGACCTCTAGCCAGACTAATAAAGAAGAAAAGAGAGAAGGATCAAATAGACGCAATAAAAAATGATAGAGGATATCACCACCAATCCCACAGAAATATAAACTACCAGCAGAGAATACTATAAACACCTCTATGCAAATAAACTAGAAAATCTAGAAGAAATGGAAAATTCCTGGACACATACACCCTCCCAAGACAAAACCAGGAAGAAGTCAAACCCTGAATAGACCAATAACAAGTTCTAAAACTGAGGCAGTAATTAATAGCCTACCAACCAGAAAATGTCCAGGACCAGACAAATTCACAGCCGAATTCTACCAGAGGTACAAAGAGGAGCTGGTACCATTCCTTTTGAAACTATTCCAAAAAATAGAAAAAAAGGGAATCCTCCCTGACTCATTTGATGAGGCCAGCATCATCCTGATACCAAAACCTGGCAGAAATGCAACCAAAAAAGAAAATTTCAGGCCAATATCCATAATGAACATTGATGCAAAAATCCTCAATAAAATACTGGCAAACTGATTCCAGCAGCACATCATAAAGCTTATCCACCATGATCAAGTCGGCTTCATCCCTGGGATGCAAGGCTAGTTCAACATACACTAATCAATAAAGGTAAACATCACATAAACAGAACCAATGACAAAAACCACATGATTATCTCAATAGATGCAGAAAAGGCCTTCAACAAAATTCAACAGCCCTTCATGCTAAAAACTCTCGATAAACTAGTTATTGATGGAACATATCTCAAAATCATAAGAGCTATTTATGACAAACCCACAGCCAATATCATACTGAACGGGCAAAAACTGGAAGCACTACCTTTTAAAACCAGCACAAGAAAAGGATGCCCTCTCTCACCACTCCTCTTCAACATAGTATTGGAAGTTCTGGCCAGGGCAATCAGACAAGAGAAAGAAACAAAGGGTATTCAATTAGGAAAAGAGGAAGTCAAATTGTCCCTGTTTGCAGATGACACGATTGTATATTTAGGAAACCCCATCATCTCAGCCCAAAATCTCCTTAAGCTGATAAGCAATTTCAGCAGTCTCAGGATACAAAATCAATGTGCAAAAATTAGAAGCATTCCTATACACCAATAACAGACAAACAGAGAGCCAAATCATGAGTCAACTCCCGTTCACAATTGCTACAAGGAGAATAAAATACCTAGGAATACAACTTTCAAGAAATGTGAAGGATCTCTTCAAGGCGAATGACAAACCACTGCTCAAGGAAATAAGAGAGGACACAAACAAATGGAAAAACATTCCACGCTCATGGATAGGAAGAATTAATATCATGAAAATGGCTGTACTGCCCAAGGCAATTTATAGATTCAATGCCATCCCCATCAAGCTACCAATGACTTTCTTCACAGAATTGGAAAAAACTACTTTAAAGTTCATATGGAACCAAAAAAGTGCCCTCACTGCCAAGACAATCCTAGTCAAAAAGAACAAAGCTGGAGGCATCACGCTACCTGACTTCAAACTACACTAAAAGGCAAAGCAAAACAGCATGGTACTGGTACCAAAACAGATATATAAACCAATGTAACAGAACCAGAGGCCTCAGAAATAACACCATACATCTACAACCATTGGATCACTGACAAACCTGACAAAAACAAGAAGTGGGGAAAGGATTCCCTGTTTAATAAATGGTGTTAGGAAAACTGGCTGGCCATATGCAGAAAGCTGAAACTGGATCCCTTCCTTACACCTTATACAGAAATTAACTCAAGATGGATTAAAGACTTAAATGTTAGACCTAAAACCACAAAAACCATAGAAGAAAACCTAGGCAATACCATTCAGGATGTAGGCATGGGCAAAGACTTTATGACTAAAACACCAAAAGCAATGGCGACAAAAGCCAAAATTGACAAATGGGATCTAATTATACTAAAGAGCTTCTGCAGAGCAAAAGAAACTATCATCAGAGTGAGCAGGCAACCTACAGAATGGGAGAAAATTTCTGCAATCTATCCATCTGACAAAGGGCTAATATCCAGAATCTACAAATAACTTAAACAAATTTACAAGAAGAAAACAACTCCATTAAAAAGTGGGCGAAGGATATGAACAGACACTTCTCAAAAGAAGACATTTATGCAGCCAACAAATATATTAAAAAATGCTCATCATCACTGGTCATTAGAGAAATGCAAATCAAAACCACAATGAGATACCATCTCACATCAGTTAGAATGGCAATCAATAAAAAGTCAGGAAACAATAGATGCTGGAGAAGATGTGGAGAAATAGGAAAGCTTTTACACTGTTGGTGGGACTGTAAATTAGTTCAACCATTGTGGAAGACAGTGTGGTGATTCCTCAAGGATCTAGAACCAGAAATACCATTTAACCCAACCATCCCATTACTGGGTATATACCCAAAGGATTATAAGTCATTCGACTATAAACACACATGCACACTTATGTTTATTGCAGCACTGTTTACAATAGCAAAGACCTGGAACCAACCCAAATGCCCATCAGTGATAGATTGGATAAGGAAAATGTGGCACATATATACTATGGAATACTATGCAGCCATTAAAAAGGATGAGTTCACATCCTTTGCAGGGACATGGATGAAGCTGGAAACCATCATTCTCAGCAAACTAACACAAGAACGGAAAACCAAACACTGCATGTTCTCACTCGTAAGTGGTAGCTGAACAATGAGGACACATGGACACAGGGAGGGGAACATCACACACTGGGGCCTGTTGCGGAATGAGGGGCTAGGGGAGAGATAGCATTAGGAGAAATACCTAATGTAGATGACAGATTGATGGGTGCAGCAAACCACTATGGCACATGTATACCTATGTAACAAACCTGCACGTTCTGCACATGTACCCCAGAACTTAAAGTATAATAAAAAAGGGACTTCTAGTTAAAGAGAATTTTTATTATCAAAAATATGTGATTAATAACATCAAATCTTCCATATGTGCATCCCATTTCATGTTCACAACATCACTGAACACAGGTATTATTATTCCTATCTCTTAAATGGAGAAACTGAGCTGTAGGTAAACTAATTCACCTAGTGTCATGCCCTTATTACATGGTAGAAGGGAGTCTCCCAAATTTGACCTTAGCCCTTGACCAAACTCACGCAGAACAGTCCTCATGCAAAACAGCACAGCTTCATTTACAAAAGTGTTGGAAATACTTTGTTTCTATGGAATTTCATTGGTAAAGCAAAGAAAATGAAAAGAACGCTACTTACTTAAAATACTAGGCATAAATATATCAGAGGCTGGACAGTATAAGTACAAAATAATTGCTAACATTAGTTTGCATAACTCTATCATTTTCTTGTCTATTTATGGAGTACTCACTGTCTATTAAAGTGCACAATGTACTACAAGCTCTATAGAGGCTTCTTTAAAATAGGTACGACATATCATACAACATAGTACTTGCTTATTTAAATGTCTGTCTTCATCTAGGGCGACTATGAATGTCCTGGCGATAGGAATGTGCATGCTCTTGCCATGGTCAACACTGATCTCCACTACACTAAATGTAATGGTCAATTCTCAGTTCTTTTCATCTTTTATTTATTGTCTGTTACCCTCATTCTTATAAGCATGCAAGCTCCATGAAGGTAGGAGTTTTTGACTGTTTTAAAAATCACTGAACCCTACTGCCTATAACAGAGTTTGCTCATAATAGGTGCTCAGTATGTATTTGTTGAATATATAACTAACTGAATGAGCACAAAATCTTTATTAGTCTCCTAGGTGGAAGTGCACTCTCATTTCTCTGAAATCCCTTTAAATCTCTCTTTTGGATGTTTCACCACCTTCCTTGCAGTATAATTATGTATCATCTGATTCCCCTACTTGAGGATGAGGCCATAATGAATTCTGAATAAATATTTTTAATGAACTCCATCGTCTATCAGTTTTGAAAACTGCTTTCTGTAAATTAGGGAATTCTCATAAGATTCAGTCATTCATATTTATATTCATTCACATATTAATTCTAACTTGTGCATATTTGAAATATTTTCAATTCCTAAATCAGTAAAACTTTATAGTTGTAATACATTTACAGGGCTATAGAGTCAGATCTGCAAAGTAAAGTACACTTAGGTCTACCTACCATCCCTATTTCCTTCATGCTGTTCTTTTCAGTCCTATGAATAACCACTAAAAAAGAAAAGAAAACCCAAATAATACTTTTTAGTTTATCATTTTATTGTTAAAAAAGCAAATATATATGTGTAGGTAAATGTATACTTATATTCTCCCTCTTCTTCGTCAAATAGTAACATACATTTGTTTTCAACTTGCCACTTTCACTTAACAATATTGCCTGAGATCATTCCACAGCAACATATGAAAACTTTAATTTTTTTACAACTGCGCAGTACAACATAATACCACACTTCTTTCAACCAATTTCTATGAATACATATTTGGGTTGTTCCCAGTATTTTTTGCTATTACAAATAGGGCTGAAAAATCTTTTTACAATATTTGATAGTGACAGAGATGTGTTTGTGGGATCTAAGGGTGAGTGTATATGTAAATATAGCAAAATTCTCCTCCACAGAGGCTGTACAGTTTGCATTCCCAACAATAAATGAAAGTGCCTGTTTTCTCACAACCTTCCTCTTAAGAGTATTGTATTTGTTGTCTAGTGCTATAGCAACAAGTTACCACAAACTTAGTAGATTAAAAACACAAATTTCTTATCTTATAATTCTGGAAATCAGAAGTCAAAAATAGCTCTCACAGAGCTAAAATCAGGGCGACAGCAGATTTGTATTCCTTTCAGAGGCTCTAGGAGAAAATCCATTTCATTGCCTTTTCCAGCTTGTAGAGGTTGCCCACATTCCTTGGCTTGCAGTCCCCTTCCACCTTCAAAGGCACTGATCACACCATTCTAACCTCTGCTTCCATCACCAGATACATCTCATCTGACTGACTCCTCTTTCACTGGTAAGGACCTTTGTGATTACTTTGGGCCCATCTGAGTAATCCAGGATAATCTTCATCTCTCATAATCCTTAATTTAATATCTTCAAAATCTCTTTTGCCATGCGAAGTTCTGGGAACTAGGATGTACACATCTTTGGGGGTCATTTTTCTGCTTACCACAAGTATGTTTTCAACCTTCTGTGCTTTTGCCAACCTTATTGATAAACAATAGTGATTTCAGTGATTTCAATTAGCATTTTTATGAGTGAATTGGAACATCTTTTCCTATGTTTAAGAACCCTTTGCATTTACGTTATGCAAACTATCTTTTGATGTCTCTTGCCCATTTTTATAGAGTTGCTGGTCTTCTTTTAATTTTAAAAGTGCTTTATATTTTAGGGATAACAACCCTTTGTTTATGACAAAAATTGCAAATATTTTCCATTTGTTATTTTGCATTAACAAGTGGAAAATATTTGCAATTATTTTAGTATAAAAAGTTTTTTTTTCTAAATTTTCATATTGTCACCTTTATTAGCCTTTTTCTTTATTGCTTCTGGATTTAGAATCAGTTAAGAAACTTTTGGCCATTCTGAGGTTACAGAGTAATTCACCTTTGTTTTCTTCTAGTAACATAATAGTTTCTGAATTTAAATTTTTCATCTTTTTAGAATTTGATTCTGTTACATTTGGAACAGATTCAGTTTTCTCTTTTCCCATATAGCTGTTCATCTATCCCAATACCACTTGCTGAGAAGCCCATCTTTTTCCTACTGATTAATGCCAATTTTTTCATTTACTAAATTTCCACACTTAATTTGATCTATATATATCTTAATTCTGTTTTTATTAATAGACCTTTCTTTTAAACTATTATATTTTATTATAAAACTACTTAAAGTTGGCAAACATTCTATTAGCAACCTGCCCATTAGTGTCTGTAATTGAAATTAAGTATTTTACTATGTGTTCACGTGTCCTTGCCCATGAGGATTTGAAGTGTTTGGGTACTATCTGAATTCCCTTTTATTTCCCTAGTGTCTAGCAGTGCTCCTTGCATATTGAAGATAATCAATAAATCACTATTTAAAATGTATAAATGAAAATGGTGGACAGTAATTCTCTGCTGGAATACATTATGTTTAGATAACAAATGTTGAGTTTTCCAACTAAATGTACAAATCTTGTTTGATCCAACAAGAACTCTGAGTGCTAGGCATAAAAGGTATTTCTTACCTCGACTTCATAAATGAGAAACTTGAAGCTCAGAAATGCTTAAGTAACTTTCTCAAGGTCACATAAGCTAAAAGTAGAACTGGAACTGAAATTCTGACTTCAAATTTAATTTTTTTTATGTTAGAGATAAGATGTTTGGCATGATTTCATCCCTTTTTGGATATCTCTCTTTCCATTCCAAAATAATTTTTATCATAGGGATGTACATGTTACTAAGGTCTAAACCTGACTAATAACGAGATGAATCAATTATTCTCCACCAAAAAGAATGCATGAGAGCTGAAATAACAGTTATAAAAGGTCAGTTTTAAACATTATTCTGAGGATAATAATATTAATTACATGCCTGAGGGTGGTATTAAAAAATAAAACGTGAGTTTTTGTTCAGCATCTTTACTGTACATGTCTTTTACCCGTTTTTCTACTTCACTTATTTTTTTACTAATATATAATGAAAACTATGTATAAATTTATATGTTTATATATCAGCACAAGGCTCTACACAAAAGCAGCCCAGGAAATGTCAATACTGTATTTCTAAGTACGATTAACAGGACAAAAAGGAATGAACAAGAATAAAAAGAATTAGTGAGTTTTCTTTGTTTTGGAATTATTGGTTTATTGTTTCTAATGATAAACAGATAAAACAAAATAAGTACAATGAAAATACATAAAATTAGTATAAAAAGATGGTTGAAATCCACTATGTTCTTATACTTAAAAAGTTGAATATCTATTTAACAAAGTTGCCCTGATAATATAGTATTCTATTCTAGTTTGTTTGGCAATACATTAACTAACTGATTAACTTAAGAACATCAATTTTGTATTGAGCTCTGCGGTTCATCTTGAGAGATTTACAGTAATATTTTTAATTTAAACACATTTCATTGTGATTATATTGAAAATCATCATAGACTCTAGTAAAATGTCTTATACATTTCATTGTTACTCTGGATCATTAAAAATATATTATTTAAGCTAAATACATTTGCATTTAATAAATAAGTATTCTGAATCTAGACAAAATGTTCATTTCCAGAATTAAGATTCCTAAGGGAGAAAACAAAATTGCTGCTATGGAAGCTAAACATAATGCTGTATAATCGATTGGTTCACTTAAAGGCATCGGCAATGCTCCCTTTGATGACAGATTAAGTAAATATGAGAGTAGACAGCAGAAACATTATGGTATTTTACAACATATTGTAGCAAAGACTATGAACATTGGTCATGCTCTAGAGCAAGCAATGTAGGTGAAAATGTTTTATGAGAAATGTATTTATAAAGAAATTGAGGAAAAATATTTATATTAATTATATAAATAGTGAGTAAATAGTGATATACAGCATAGGGTGATTGAAACCAAAAGAGTGTCCAGGGCTTTCAGAGACAGAAAAAATTTCCAGACCTTTAAAAATAACCAAAATGATCACAAAGATTTCTTTATGTAAAGAACAATCTCCATTTGCATGTGTAATGGAAAAATCCAACGTAAACAAGAAACTACAATCCCTACCAATTTACAACAGAGAGGCAAAAAAAAAAAAAGATGCAGCTGATCATTAACATTGATCAAATGAATTATAGATTAGATAAGCCTGATGACCTGTTACCCTTCCTTCATTGTATAAAACAGCCTGGAAGCTTCAGGAGAGGTCAAAATGTTGTCAACATTGCTGGCTGCCCTGGGAGTAGGTTTCTTTGTTAAATAATATCAGAAAAGCAATAGCAGCACATTCTACATGTCTTACAGGCTTCACTAGCAGGGCCAGTAGATTCAACCACTGTAGGAATGGTTACATGCTTAGGGGCAACAAAGAATATGTAGCTCTTGCTATGGTCTGAATGTTTGTATCCTCCCCCAAATTCATATGAAATCTAATCCACAAAGTGCTGGTGTTACCAGGTGAAGTCTTTGGGATGTAATTAGGTTATAAGAGCCAGACTCTCAAGAATGAGATTAGTGTCCTTATGAAAGAAGGCCAATGGAGTGTGTTTGCATCTTTCACCATAAGAGGATACAGCAAGAAGGCACTATTTATGAACCTGAAAGTTGGGCCCTCACCAGACACTGAATGTGCCAGTGCCTTGATCTTGAACTTACCAGTCCCTGAAACTGTGAGAAATAAATTTCTGTTGTTTATAAGTCAACAGAAGTTTATGGCATTTTTGTTGTAGCAGTCCAAATGGAATAACACACCCCTCACTAGTTGGAATAGTGAAGATCACTGGTGGGAACAATAAGATCAGAGGAAAAGAAGGCTGTCATTCCAGAGTCAAAAACAAGATCATGTCTCTCTCTACCACTCTAGATTCAAAAACAAGAGCATGTCTCATACAACCACAAAGAATGATACTGTATTTGGGTTCTATTCATTACATATTCCTTGGTTAAAGTCAGCCTCCTGAATAAGCATTTGGTGATCTTTCAAGTAATCTGAATCTATTCCCAGTATTACCACTGAGTTATTGATCCAGTTTTCCCACCTGCAAGATGGGGCCAATATCTTGATTGCCTTTCTTTCTTAACCAAGATGTGATGAGAGCAAGTAAGATAACATGCTGTCAGCTATTTGTAAGAACGAAGGAATGCAGAATTTGAAGGTGTTCTAACAGCATATGTAAGATAACAAGATCATCATTCTAGCACAGGTTGGGAGAATGAATACAAATGAATTGGAACCCAAAGCTGTTATCAATAGAGGGTGACATGACACAATAAGAAAAGGCTGCAGGCTGTATTTTGTTTCTTTTCTATCTATGATAACTATGTTCCTTATCAAAGTGAATCCCAACTACTATTGCTCCTTAAAGCTGTCATGTTTTCACAGTCTCATCTGCCTTATAATTGAAATTCTTATTTTAACAGCGTTATCTTAATGTTATTGCTAGCTATGGAATGTCTTGTGAAGAGTGCAACATTAAAGTTAATTTGGCCCTACATCTTTGGTAATGTATACTGTCTGGAATATAATAAACTACAGATACTCACCCAACTGAAATGTGTCAAGGTTACTTTCTCAATTATTGTAGTTTGTTATAGGTGACCCCAACATGGTTAGTTATCATTTCTCACATTTGACGAATCTCATATTGCTTGTGGTCTTTCTTGTTAGAGCAGCAGAAATCAGAATTCCTAATGATGTGAAGTTTTGTTTTCTTTCCTTTTTTAATTCTTAATTAAAACCTGTTATGCACTTCAGCTGAGCTTCCCAGTGAGAAAAATTAGACCAGTGTTATAATATCAGAATTAAGAAAGCACTCCTAGGATTATAGTCAATGTGTAACTCAAAAATATTATACAGTGAATAAAAAATAGGGGCCAATATTGTTAAGTGGCAACTTCCATTAAGCAAAACCTACAGTTCATATAATTTAATGTCTATAAAATGCTATCAAAGAAACTATATACAAAGTATGCTAATAAAGTAAAACAATCGCACTTAATAAGCTTTTATTCCCATTCAGGTATAATGATTTTCCTATTGTTTATTGAATAAATGCCTGGAATATCATTCCTAGCAAATACTTCACATGTAAATAGGTCAAATCAAGAGACTACTAAAACCTTAGGGATTAATACTAAAAGTTTAAAAATTTAAACATTTTAGGAAAATTATTTTCAATATTAATATGATAAATCAAAAACTCTGAGATTCAATTAAAAGTTAATCTTTGATGCCTGGGATTTGCTTCAAAATAATCAATGCTGAAGTTCGGGGTAAGAGAGCATAAAGATGAAACAAGATTGGCCATGGGTCAGCAATTTTCGAAGTTGAGTGATACGATTTATCTCTCTATTTCTATGTATGCTCAGTTTTTTCTTATAAAAGTTAAAAATTAACCTTTGATATTAATATTTCTTTTCTTATATAATGGAGTTATTTCACTAAGAAGGCCTCATAAGAACTGGAAATATACAGCTGTTTATTTTATGAAGATATTTTCCAAAATTCAATTTTTGGATTCTTGTTTTTTAAGCACATATTACATATTCCCCACCCCTTGTCTTTCATTACAGAATATTCCTCAATTGATATATATGCATATATAGCTATGGGAAAATTAACGTTTGAAGATATGCATACCTATAAATGGGTAGCCAGACCCCACCAATGTTGGAAACTAATTTACGTCTCTTCAAAACCAAATTTTGGGTTGCTGCAAAAGTAATTGCAGTTTTTGCCATTACTTCTGCACCAATCTAATACAACAAGATACCATCACACAGTCATTAGAATAACAAAACAAAATACAAAATCTCAACAATACCTAGTGCTGGTGAGGTTGTGAAGCAACTGAAACTCTCATGTGTTGTGGAGTGAAATACAAAATGGCATATACACTTTGGAAAATTGATAAAGTTAAACATACTTTTACCATATGGGCCCAGAAATCCTACTGATAGCTTTTTACCTGAGAGAAATAAAAACATATTTTATTAGAAAGACCTGTATGCAAACATTAATGATGGCTTTATTTACAGTAGCTCCAGGTTGTGAAAAATACAAATGTCTACTATCTGGTGACTGGATAAATAAACTGTGGTGGATATACAATAGAATAAACTACTGATATACGTAATGGCATGGTTGGAGCTCATTGAAAGTATTGTGCTAAGTGAAAGAAACAAGACACAGAAGTCTGCATATAACATGGTTCCCGGGAGGCGGAGGTTGCAGTGAACCGAGATCGCGCCACTGCACTCCAGCCTGGCGACAGAGTGAGACTCCGTCACAAAAAAAAAAAGTTCCATTTTCATGATGTTCTGGGAAAGGCAAAACTATAAAGGCACAAATAAGTGGTTCTAAGGGTCTTGGGGCAGAGGGATGGGCTTTGCTTTCCATGGTGATGAGCACATTGTATATCTTGATTACTGTGGTCACTGTATGACTGCACACACTTGCAGAAC
Source organism: Pongo abelii (assembly GCF_028885655.2). NCBI lineage: Eukaryota > Metazoa > Chordata > Mammalia > Primates > Hominidae > Pongo > Pongo abelii. The sequence goes on along the minus strand of NC_071993.2, from coordinate 122,785,908 downwards.
AAACAGTGATGCAGTAGGAATGAGGCTTTTTATTTGTATAATATATTTTTCTGTATTTTACAAAATTTTACAATTAAGATACATTACTTTTCTTAGAGAAATAGCTAACATTATTTAAAAATTAATAACTGATGTTATAACAATATTGCCCTCACTATTCAAAAATATGTAGGAAAATAATTATTGTGACAATCACATTGTTGTTCAGTGCTGGATGAAAACTGTGTATATGTATCATGCGTGCATTTACATATTCATACACTCACATTAAATTCAATACAGTGGGAGGCTGATTAGAGGTATATAGTTAATCAAATATTATGGTGAAATGAGGGTTTACATATTAATGTAAATATAATGAAGTATCTTTATTACTAATTATACTAACATTAAACTTACTTAGATGAATCAAAAGTATTCTGAGATCCTATGGTGCTTTGGGTTTATCATCATATGCATGTTATTATAACACATGAGAAATAGTGTGTAGTAAGAGAACTAGACTGAAAGAGAATGAAAGAAGAAGCAGTAGCAGAAGAAGAAAGAGATGATTCAAGGGGTGATATAATTAATGTCATCCTTAACAGCAGATTCTAAGATATTCTAGAGTATCAATTATGTCATAAGCACTTTTGTGCTGTCTGGAATGTCTAGTATAGAGCACTGTACATTATTTTGCTTAATGAATGAGGTCATCAAAATTTAATGTACTTTTAATAATATGTTATTTGGAACTGCTTGAAATTTAATTTATATAGGCATAATCATTCTATTTTGTGAACATAGTTTCTAAAAATTTCTAAAATTCCTCCAAACACATAGATGTTATGATGTATCTTTCAAAGAGATTTAAGAGGCCACATATGCAATACATTTTTAAAAGTTTTGAAAGAATGATTCTTCTAAGAGGAAGTTATAAGCAAAAAATTTATGGAAGTTCATTAATACTCAATATTTACTCACATTTATTCATGTTGAATACATATTCATTTATATTTACTCCTAGAATAAAAACATATGTGTAGATCTGTACAATATACTGGCTGAACAACTTCTTTCAATGTGGTTACAAAAAGATTTTTCCTGTTCACTTAAAATCTGTATTTTTTCTAAACAAAGTTCTTTTTGTTATTTTTTTAAGTCTGAGTTATTGCATGTGTATTTTAATACACATACAATTTTAATAAAATACACATACAATTTTAATAAAATACACATAGTATTTTAATGCATTAATACACATACAATTTTAATAAAATACACATAGTATTTTAATGCATTAATACACATACAATTTTAATAAAATACACATAGTATTTTAATGCATTAAAATACAATAAGAAAGTTGCAAAATTGAGCAACTAAAACACAGATCCACCTAATTGAGAATAATCAATAAATAAAGCAAAATCAGGCAGTCCTAATTACTTTGTAACTCAAATATTTTTTAAGATCTTAAACATCAGTTTCCCCTCTCACTTCCACTTGAATTGTTATTCACAAGAATAGGGACTGTGCTCCTACATAATTTCTATATCCTCAGTGCTTCACTGTTGCCCAGCAATCCTTTTTATCACCTTAAGATAATGTTTCCCATTCTTTTTTTTTATTATTTCTTTCTTTTGTTTCGAACTTTAAGAATTAGTTAAACTCTACCACTTTAGGCAGTTTCCTCTAGGACAAGAGAACAACAGAGACAGAGTCAGAGGCAAGGGCAGGGATGTTGTGTGGAGTCAGCTTATTGGGGTGAAATGGCAAGAAATGGCTTGATAGGAATGGTAGTATCAGATCCATGTAGGGTATATAGTACATTATATAGAGGAGTTGTATTTTTTTTTTTTTTTTTTTTTTTTTTTTACTATAAGAGATAGGAAGCTAATATGGTTTGTCTGTGTCCCCACCCAAATCTCATCTTGATTTGTAGTTCCCGTAATCCCCATGTGTGGTGTCCTGGGAAGCACCTGGTGGGAGGTAACTGAATCATGGAGTGGTTACCTCTATGCTGTTCTCATGATAGTGAGTGAGTTCTCATGAGATCTGATGGCTTTATAAGGGACTTTTCCCCTTTTACTCGGCACTTCTCCTTCCTGCTGCCATGTGGAGAAGGACATATTTGCTTCCCCTTCCTCCTTCATTGTAACTTTCCTGAAGCCTCCCCAGCCATGCTGAACTGTAAGTCAATTAAACCTCTTTCCTTTGTAAATTACCCAGTCTTGGGTATGTCTTTATTAGCAGTGTGAGAATGGACTAATAGAGAAGACGTTGGGGAATTTTGAGCAAGGTGATATGAGAAGATTTGCATGCTAGAAAGATTACTTTAGTAGCAATGTGGAAAATTGCCTGGAAGAGTGAAGGCAGGGAAACCAGTAAGGAGGATAATGTAACAGAGTGGGAAAAAAATCATGAAGGCTTGAAACACAGGGGCAGTAGTGATGATAAAGAGATTCATTTAAGATATACTTAGGCTGTAGAACAGGCAGGGCTCAACGACAGATAGAAAATGAAGAATAGAGTAAAAGGAGATGGATAACTCAGTTTTTGTCTTAACCATCATAGCCTTTGAAACAAGTGTTCTACATCTCTTACTATTCTTAAGCCTCAACCTTGTACATCAAGTTCACTCTCTGCAGGTGACCTTACTTCTAAATTATCATGAAAAATTATAAGATCATCGAAGGTAAACTCCTATCAAATAGAACGGCTCAAAATGTCCTTTCATCTTTACCCATCATTTTATTATCCTTTTTCATCTTTCTAAAATTAATACTTCTACTTGACTTCTTGATCCCTTCTCTGCTTTCACCTCCCCTTTATCCTACTAAACATTTTTTCCCTTGAATATTTCTTCCCAAAAAAACTTTCTCTTGAAACTGCCAATTTCTTAAATTACTATCTCATGTCCTTCCTTCCTTTCAATATTGTCAGTTTCAAAATGGGTCCTCTATCCTTGTTGAATCCAGTTTCTCATCTTCACACATCTCTTGTGGTCTGGCTTCTGCCATTTAATAGAAGTTACTTCCTCAAAAGCCACCAATGACGGCATAATTACCAAATTCCATCTTTTCTCCTAGTGCTTATCTTCATTGACTGCTTTGAAATGGATGATATATTTTACCATACCATCCTTCTTGGCATGCCGTCTTATTCTTAATTCTAATGGTTCTAAAACTCTTCAATCTTCTTAATTCTGTACTCTTTCTCAGCCTGTCATTTGAATCTTTGTTTCTTTGTAGCAATTTTCCTAGATTCTACCTTCAATTCTCTTTTCTCACTCCCATGAGTTCAAGTACATATGAAGAAGACCCAACCTTCTGACCCCTCCCTGTTTTTGACCCAGACTATCCCTATATTCAGTTACTTACATTCTGTATATTCTACATTGTCAAAGTTTTCAGTAATATTTGCACCTTAACATTTTGACAATCACTAGTTCAGTGCCTGCCCTTCCAAATTGTTTCTCTACCTCAATTATTCTTCAATCCAATTGATGCTACAAAATGCTGCCAGTGTAATCTTTCTAAAATTAATCATAAAACTATTCTCAAAAACCTTCTGTGTGATCCTCGGCACCTTGTTTAAATTGTCTTCCATGATACGCTCCTATATTTGCTACCTTAACGCTCACAGCTGCTTCCTCATTGGGTGAATGTGGCCTTCTCACTGCCTCACTCACACACCGCCGTTTTCTGTCTCTGTCCCTCGCTCACCTTGCTCTCTCAACTTGGCATGCTTCTTACTTGTCTCCATCCTCACCTATTCCTATCTCTGCCTACTGACATTTTATGTACCTTTAAAGCCCAAGATAAATGACCACAACCTTTCCTGAAACATTCAGCAATACATTGAATATTGTATTCCTTTTTCCTCTTCTTCATGCTTATTGCCCTTTTGGCATCAATAACATATTTTTATTAGAGGTATTTTTACACGTACATATCTCTCTTGTTAGTCTGTAAGTTTCTGAAAGGTAAAGATAGCATATTTTCCATATCTACCTCCTGTATTGCTTTGCATATAGGTCAATATTTGTGGAGCCAATTGTTCATAGTATATAGAGTTTGTTTTTAAGGTAGAATTTCCAGTTTAAAATATGGAAAAATAAAACTGAGCTGTTATTACTTTTATTTTCCAAGATGTGCTGGGATGAGTAAAAAAATCAAGAAATAAAAACTCCTTCATAAAAAATTGCACTTAAACTTTACATATTTGATAGTCTATTCCATAACATTGTGTGTGTGTGTGTGTGTGTGTGTGTGTGTGTGTGCACATGTGTGTTTAAAAAGATAGGATTGGCTGGGTGTGGTGGCTCACACCTGTAATCCCAGCACTCTGGGAGGCTAAGGCAGGTAGATCACTTGAGGTTAGGAGTTTGAGACCAGCCTGGCCAACATGGTGAATCACCATCTCTACTAAAAATACAAAAATTAGCAAGGCATGGCGGTGTGTGCCTGTATTCCCAGCTACTCAAGAGGTGGAGGCAGAAGAATTGCATGAACCCGGGAGGTGGAGGTTGCAGTGAGCCAAGATTGTGCCACTGCACTCCAGCCTGGGACAGAGCAAGACTCCGTCTCAAAAAAACAAGATAGATAGATAGATAGATAGATAGATAGATAGATAGATAGATAGGATCTTGATATTGCTCAGCCTGGCCTGGAACTTCTGGCCTCATATGATCCTCCCACCTCAGCCTCACAAGTACCTGGGACTATAGGTGTGTGCTGCTGCACCCAACTTTCTGCCCCACTTTTATATGTCATTAATGGTAAATCCAGAGCCTTTCTCTATAAAGCAAATTTAAAAAGGCATATAATAATATAAACAAAATTATCAAGTGTAAATATAAGAAAAGGTCTCTGGTATGAAATATGTAAGAACTATGACGTTTGATGAAAAAAAATCTATATTAAGATTTGAGGTAAATTTGCATATTTAATACTCTAAATTTTGACCTAGTTGCTATTTTATTTTCTAAGAAAGTAAAATATGGGAACACATGAAAATGTTTGTTTATCTAAAGTATAACATTATTGGTTTCTTAGATTCTACATATAAAATATCTAGCTTTACATTTTGAATATCTGGTAATTCACTTCATAAGATTCTATTTGATTTAACAGCATTTTATAAGATTCTTACAGTCAGTTATTCCATTGAGGATATAAACCTGATGAGATTATCACCTACTGCGTGTAACAGAAAAAAGGAAATACAAGTTAAATTAGTAACTGATTTTATGTGAAACATAAGCAAAAAATATATTAAACAAAATCATAAATTTAGTGTAAAAGTAACTGTCATAGGCAATAATAGCCTAATAAAATATTTAAACAAAAACTAGGAAATAACTACTGCATACTACCAGACATAAAATGAATGCTTCAAGACAATCTAAGAGGTTAGAAACAGGAGCCAAAAATATGACTAGCTGATTGCTGTTACAGAGAAAGTTGTATTAATTACGATGTTAATACCACTTTTGTGTTAATGTTTTAAACACAATCATTTTAACATACATAGGAATGAGTATTCAAAGGATTTGACAATACTCAAATTCACCCTACTGTGTTTCATAGATTGTGGAATGTTCTTGGGTGCAGGAGATAAAATCTTCCCATTCTGTTGGGCACAGTTATTTTTGGTGGATTCAATATGTTACCTCTTTTATCTGACGGTAAGTGAAGGGTGGAGGACAGTGTTGGCAATTCAGTCTTGTTTATCCAAAGCTATAACACTGTTCCCAAGCATTGTTAAACTGTATTTATAACTTTCCAATAAAGGATATTATAGTCTTACTTTACATAGCCATTTCTTACTTGCAAGGATGCTGTATAAAAATAGTTTATGCTAGATTGATTCAGCTGTGATATGACCATAAGCTTAAATAATACATTATTCTCTTGAATGGCAGCCAGTATGAGTAAGGTTGATCAGGACTATAAGCCTTTTGTACATCCAAATGTTTCTATTTATTATGTCAGACGCAGTGAAGAGAAACCAGTTTTTTGTTGTTGCTGTTGTTCATTTTCATCTTTACATTTTTCTCCATCATAGTTTATATTCATCTTAAATGATTTAAGATAAGATAAAAATAATATTTCAATAGCACAATGAAAAATTTTATTTGTAAAATTTTAATTTTGGATGTATACAATAATTATAAATATATATATTTAGCTTTGGACTCAGTGAATTCTGAATGAAAGATGATAGCAGTAATTTACTGTATTAGGACAGTTAACCTAGGGCATTTATCAAATTATTTATTTAAAATGTAAACAAATGACTTTTATCACGCTTAAACTTCAGATTATATTAACTTAAAACCATGTAGATTTCAATAATTTCAGTAATACATTATATTCATGCATTTTTAATAGTTCTATTTATATCACGTTAATATTGAAGCACCATTACTTAATTCTTATTTCATGCTTCAATCAATCATGAAACTCACGATATTTATGTTAATACTACAAATCTGACATTTCCAAAAAATTTTTTCCAAAACATTGTCCGCTAAATGGTTTTGGTGAAGAAAGGTCTTTTTATAATTTTAAAATAAAGATGAAGAAAATTCCAAAATGTAGCTGGAAAACTAGATCTTTCCTCACTTCAAGAACCAAAGGTGTGCCTACAAAAATCTCTTATTTATTGTAAATAATTTTCTTAAAATAAAAATTCATGGCCGGGCATGGCGGCTCATGCCTGTAATCCCAGCACTTTGGGAAGCCAAGGCAGGTGGATTACCTGAGGTCAGGAGTTCAAGACAAGCCTGGCCAACATGGTCAAACCCTGTCTCTACTAAACATACAAAAATCAGCTGGGCATTGTAGCATGTGTCTGTAATCCCAGCTACTCAGGAGGCTGAGGCAGGAGAATTGCCTGAATCTGGGAGGCAGAGGTTGCAGTGAGCCGAGATCATGCCACTGCACTCCAGCCTGGGCGACAGAGCAAGATTCCGTCTCAAAAAATAAATAAATAAATAAATAAATAAATAAACAAATAAATAAAAAGGAAAACTGAGTTTGAGATTCCTGCACTATTCCAGAGACCCTGGAAGAAGTGACTACAGAATAAGGAGAGGCCCTTGGTTTTTGGCAGAAGCAATCCTCTATGGAGGAAAGCATTCCTTAGGTCACTAGCAAACCACAAAGTAAGATCAAATAAGAGCTCACAAAGATCACCAAATACACAAGGAAATCAGTCATAATGAGTGAGAGCCAGCAGAAATAATCAACAGATTTAGATTTCCAAGGATTTCAGATATTGAAATGATCAGATACAACATAAAAATAATTTTGTTTGGAATGAAAAATGAAGTAATGAAACCAGTAAGGAAGAAGAGACTTTCAAAAACTGTCAGATTAAAAAAAAAAAACCAAATAGAACTTTAAAAAATAATAAATAATAAAATATAACTTTAAAAAGTAATAAAAATATGTGTTGAAAGTAATCCAAATGGATATAGTAGAAAGCAGGTCAAAAACAGATTTTATACACTTAAAATAATTAGTGAATTGGAACAATGTTCGGAATAAGCCAAAAGAAACAGCATTGAGAAGGAGAGAGAAAATAAAAGAGAAAGACTAAGAGATTGTGAAGATGGAAAGAGGTTTAACACGCATCTAATCAGAGTCTTAGAAGGGGAATAAAGAAAATACAAATGGGATAATGACTCAATAATTTTTAGAAATAACCAAAGACTTGGATCCTCAAATATAGGAAGCACAAAATATGCCAAGTAGGTTAAATACAAATAAAGGTATAATTTGTTAAATTGTGATAAAACTGCTGAACACCAAATACAGGGATTTTGGAGAGAAAAGCTAGATTGTCTATAAAGGAGTGACAATTATACTGAAGGAAAGTTTTTAGTACAGTAGTCTTCCCTTATCCATAGGTTCACTTTCCATGGTTTCAGTTATCTGTAGTCAACTGTGGTCTGAAAATATTAAATGGAAAAATTCCAGGAGAAAAAGATTAAATTGCACATAATTCTGACTTGAAACAAGATGCGAATCATCTCTGTCTAGCATATTCAGCCTGCATCTACACTGTATAAATTACTTGCCCATTAGTCACTTAGTAGCTGTCTTGGTCATCACATCAGCTTTGTAGTATCACAGTACTTGTGTTCAAGTACCCTTATTTTATTTAATAATGGCCCCAAAGTGCAAGAGTAGTGATGCTGGCATGTTATTAATATTGTTCTATTTTATTATTAGTTATGGCTGTTAATCTCTTATTGTGCTTAATTTATAAATTACACTTTATCATAGGTATGTATATCTCGGTTTGGTACTATCCCATATTTCAGGCATCCACGGGGACTCTTGGAACATACTCCCTGGGGATATGAAGGGACCTACTACAGCAACAACCGAAATCAGAAGCCAGCGTCAGAAAAATTTTCACGTGAACACAATGTGCGAGTGTGACCCTCCCACTGAAAGATAACTAGAATGCTTGATAAAGTATATTTTAAATACATTTCTTAGATTGTAAACAATAAGAGGATACTGAAACTGGAGAGGGGAATAGAAAGACTAAGAGAGTTTATTATCAAAAGACGTATGCTAAAGGAATTTCTTAAAGACAGAGCAGGAAAGTAGAAACATTTTAAAAGGAAGCTCTGAAGGCGAAGAACAACTGTGAGCCAAGAAAATACACAATATGTAAGTAAATTTAAACACATATTGATCATATAATACAACAACAATAATGTTTAATTCAAGGAATGACAAAACTCATAGAACTTAACAAAGGTAACAAAAACAATGAAAATTGGAAGCAAGATTTAAATTGTTCTTACATTGTTTGGGAAGAGGGAAAAATGTTCATTAATTTTTGACTTAAACTATGCCTGTGAAAATGTTAAGAGTAACCACTAAAATAAATAAATTTTATAACATGCAAATCAATTGAGGATAAAAGGGAATATTTTTTAAAGATGGAAAAATAATAGGAAATTCAGGATGAAAAGAAAGCAAAGGTAGGGTCTGAAAAATATTACCAAAAGACACAATAAGCTGATTAATTAAAAGTAGAGAAAATATAGCATTTAAAATCAATATCCAAAGAGAGAAAACACTTATAGCAGGTAATTTACAAATGTTTAATATATTTGATCTAGAAGTAAAAAGGCAAGGAATGTTCCAATAGAAAGATGAAGAAAGATATCGAATGAGCTATTCTATCATTTCTAAGTTTTCTAGAATACAATATTTCTTATATAATCAGATGACTATCAATAAATGATATTAAAATAGAAAAGGATTAGAGAATAATGATCAACAAATAAACATCTAGGAAAAATACAAGTGGTTACAGACAATACAAAAATATTCAATTTTACTAACAATAAAAATTTGATTAAAAGAAAGAAGGTAACATTTCTTGTATCAAATTAACAAAGTTGCAAAAATGCTAACAATCATTTTTGACAAGGATGCACGAAAATAGAAATTCTCATACTTTGCTAAAGATAGTGTGAACAGAGACATTTCTAGAAAGTAAATAAGCAATATACCTCAAGATCCTAAAAGTTAATAACTTTTGATTCAGTAGGTTTTTTTTCATAAAGTAAGATTGAGTTATATACAAAAATGAAGTGCAGTCTTATTTATAATAGTGTGAAATTAGAATAATGCTAATTGAAAATAAAATAGGCAAATAAATGATGATATACCACAAAATAATTAAAATGTATTTTTGAATCAAACTTAGATGTGAAAAATGTTCTTATTCTAATACTGAGAAAAACAGAATGCAAAATCACATATAAAATATGCTCTCAATTTTGTAAAAATACAAATATGCAAAATGACAATGTTATTGGAAGGAAATAAAAGTTCTGGCACTGAATATTTATGGGTAATGGGATAACGAAATATTTTAATTTGTATTATATCTGCATTAACATTTATCTATAATGAGGATGTATTCTTTACATAATCAGAATATTAATAGTAAATGATAATAATTAAAAATGTCAAATGTCACAAATCAGCTATAAGAAAAGAGGAAACCTGGGGAAAAGTAAATAAGCTGCTTAGGCCAGTCACTGGAACTACTGTCCATGGATATGGCGGGACAGGAATGAGGAACCAGCGAGACCAATGGCTGTGCCCAAGAGCAGAGGACTGGGCTTAATGTGCTCCAGGAATGAGGCCAGCAAAGCTCTTAACAGGACAGCTGCTTCACTTTGACTGCCTCAGACTTCAACTATGTGTTTTTCACCTTGGGAGAGAGGTTTCTTACATAAGATACGAGGCTGAACTGTCCCAATAAACAGAGAATGAAATTCAATGTGATGTCAAAATTAGCACTGTTAGAGCTACCAAATAGAAAGTAGACTCGAAATTAATTTTTTCTAGGTTACCGTAGCTTCTTACTTGTCCAGTGTCTTTTTGAAAACTCCACTTTATAGTACTCGAAAGCTATAATTTTCTTTATATGTGGAGAGAATCAAAACATTACAAATTTGTAAAATGAAAATTCTGGTATAAAGTAGTTAAAATATATACAGAGAATACTGATGAAATAATTAGTCTGGTAAAAATTAATCATGCTGTATGTAAACATTGTCTTTAAAATTATTAATTAGCCTAGTTGACTATAATTACCAAATAAAACCATCTTAAATTACTTTGTTTCTACAGAACTGTTACTTTATTAGCATAACAAAACTACAAAAGTTATTTTTATAAGAAACTTCTAATATAAAAATAACAGAAAGCTTGTGTGCTGAGTTTATTGCAGTTTAGTAAATCACTTTGATTTCTTTATAGCAATTTAGATTACAATGGATAACTGCTGGAATTCTCTGATACACTAAGACAGCCTATAACTTTCCAAGTGAAAGTTCTTCCTTAAGATCCACAATTATCTATGACTATTTGAGCACCCGGAATCAAAGTATACTACATGAACTTTAAGTAACTCTATTCTTTACAAAAAAAATATTCTACAGATATATTAAGGTCTAAGATGTCTTCTCAATTTGAACGAAAATCAGCATATATAGAGAGCAATGTTGGAAAGGAACCCTTAGGCCAATATAAGATTTGAACCCTGTTTCTCGCTCTACTGGTGACTGAATTTGTGATCTTCAGCATAGGTCTGAAGCTCTCAGAGCCTCAATTTCCTCAATAGTAAATAGAAAAAAAAGATGAAATATGCTCTGCTTATTTTATAGGATTGCCTTAAGACTCAAATGAGATTGAGATAGTGTATGTAAAGGAACTTTGAAAAATAATGTTTTAACCTCAATTTAAACATTTTGATCATTCCCAAGACCTAGGAAGTTCAAATTCAATCTTTAAAACAGTCTTTAAAAAGAACAAAGTTGGATGATTCACATTTTTAGATTCCAAAACTTGCTACAAAGGTAGAGTCATCAAGATAGTGTGGTACTGTCATAAGAATAGATACATAGATTGGTAGAATAATATTGAGATTCCAGAAATAAATCCTCATGGTTATGGTAAATTGATTTTCAACAAGGGTCCCTAGACTATTCAATGGAGAAAGAAAGTACTTTTCAACAAGTGGTAAAAAGTTACGATATAATCCAGCAATTCCACTCTTAGGCGTATACCCAAAAAAATGTAAACATGTTTATACAATTTTTTTTACACAAATGTTCACAGTGGCATCATTCATAGTATCCAAAAAGTGAAAACAACTCAAATAACCATCAACTAATTAATGTATAAACAAATTGTGCCACATCCATACAATGGAATATCATTTGACAATAGAAATGAATGAAGCACTAACACGCACTACAACATGTATCAACTTTAAAGACATTATGCTAAGCAAAAGAAGCTAATCACAAAAGATCACACTGTATATAGTTTTATTGGTATGAAATGTCCAAAACAGTAAAATCTTTAAAGATGGTAGAATAATTCTTGCCTAGGGCTAGGAGATGGGTGTGGGGTAGGGGGTGCAGGGGCTGAAGAAAAATGTCGGGTAGGGAGACTGCTAAAAGGCATAGGATTTCTTTCGGGGTGATGACAAGTTCCGAAATTGACTTTGGTGGTGGTTACGTAACTGTATATATACTAAAAATTAGTGCATTATATATATTAAATTGATGAACTATTGATATATGTTCTATATTTCAATAAAGCTATTTCCATAAAAATACCATATATTACTAACTAGATCTTGATCCCCAAATATAAAGGCCTTTCCTAAATGAGAATTTACATGTAATTATTTTTCTGCAAAAAGTCGTAAAAAAGAAATAGATGCATGCTAGTTATTAAGAGAACTGAGTAAAAAATAAAAATAGTAAGAATTGCAACAATTAATATAATGCTTTATGTTATACCAAGTACTTAAGAAAATGACCCCACAGACAACAAAATAGCAAATCAGAATGAGTCATTTGTTCCCTCTCCTGATTTTAAACATGGAGATAATATGGGCCACAGTCCACAATGTCCTGGATAGACTGGTACCTATCCTACCTGCTGTGGGGCAGGAAAGCAGCAGAACCTGTCAAGTGCCAGCCTAAGGCTGGAGACTGATTGTGATGGTTAATACTGTGTCAACTTGATTGCATTGAAGGATACAATGTATGGATCCTGGGTGTGTCTGTGAGGATGTGCCAAAGGAGATTAACATTTGAGTCAGTGGGCTGGGAAAGGCAGGCCCACCCTTATTCTGGGTGGGCACCATCTAATTATCTGCCAGTGAGGCTAGAATACAAAGCAGGCAGAAAAAAACATGAAAAGACTAGACTGGTCTAGTTCAGCTTTCTCCCATGCTGGATGCTTCCTGCCCTCAAATACTTGACTCCAAGTTCTTCAGTTTTGGGACTTGGACTGGCTCTCCTTGCTCCTCAACTTGCAGATGGCCTATTGTGGGACCTTGTGATCATGTAAGGTAATACTTAATAAACGCCTATATATATAGAATATACACATATACACAACTATATATCTCCTATTAGTTCTGTCCCTCTATAGAACCCTGACTAATACACTGATGACAGCGTAATTATAGGGCTCATCTCAGGGGAGAAATCTCATAGCTATAAAAGCAGACGGTTGGATAACCCTAAACATTCACCTCTCCCCACCTCAACCGCCGATCTAGCAAATACGTAAATTTACGTGTATCTTCCATTACTTGGGAAGAAATAAGAAACATATATATATATACACATCCACACACATATGGACACACTGGAGAAAAATGTATGAACACTGAGAAAGGAGAAAATTCTGAAAAATTCCAAAAAGAAAATGGAGATCATTTACAAAGGACAAAAAATCAAATTGACATCAGACTTGAGACAATGGTTAAAGCTCTGGAGAAGAGAACTTTGAACCTAAAATTTCATATTCAATTAAACTGTTTTGTACACATGAGAAAAACATATTGGTAGGCATTTAGGTTCTCAAAGATAATGCCATACAAAGTTTCTCTTTCTCTCTCTCTCTCTCTCTTTTTTTTTTTTTTTTGAGAAGGAGTCCTACTCTGTTGCCCAGGCTGGAGTGCAGTGGTGCAATCTTGGCTCACTGCAACTTCCATCTCCTGGGTTCAAGCAATTCTCCTGCCTCATTTTCCAGAGTAACTGGGATTACAGGCGTGCACCACCACACCCAGCTAATTTTTGTATTTTCAGTAGAGATGGCGTTTCACCATATTGGCCAGACAGGTCTTGAACTCTTAATCTCAAATGATCTATCCGCCTCGGGCCTCCCAAAGTGCTGGGATTACAGGAGTGAGCCACCGTGCTGGACCCAAAGTTTCTCTTTGAAAAAAATCTTTCAGAGAGGTTATCTTAGTGAAAAATAAAAGAAATGCATGAGCAAATGACTAGATATCAAAAGTAAAGGAGAACAAATAAAATTCATTGTTCTTTACATAGGCCGTAATAAAGAAAGAAGTACATCCATAATGTTTTAATAAAAATTCCAGGTGGTATTAATATATGGAAGGAGAAACAGAGGGAAGTTGAGAGCATGCTAAAGTATTAATTTTATTTGAGATGGGCAATGGAGGAATATGTTTTAATAAGATATAAGCATAGCTAGGGAAAAATCACTATGAATCTTGATAAGGAAAGGGTAGCTATCAGCAATATAAAAATAGAATATGCAATATTCTGTTTAGTAGATGAAAATCAGTTTATGGACAGAAGCTGGGAAAAAAAAAACAAAAAGAAGCAAGGCTAGTAACAACACACACACACACACACACACACACACACACAAAATGGGGTAGCTGAAATAAGCCTTGGTAGAACAGTAGTTAATGTCAGTGTTAACATCAATAAAAAACGAAGTAAACGAAAAAATAAAAAAGCTAACAGAAAAAATAAAAAAGCTAACAGTTTTTTCCAGAAAGTATAGGTGTAAAACAAAAGGATACAGTGAAATTGTAAGCGAAAGAATGAAATAAGGAATATCAGAAAATATGAACTAAAAGAAAGTAGGGCTAGACATTTTTTAACTCTACAAAATACAATTTAAGGTTAAAAATTCACAATGATAAAGAAAGAACCAAAATTTGGAAAAAATAGAACATGAAGATATAATGATTATGAACACATGGGCACCTAACAATACATTATTGAACACTATTAATGCGCAACTGACAAACTATGGTGACACATGTCTGTGTCATATTTGTTCCTTGAGTTTGTGAATTTTCTAGTTCTTTGATAATTTCTTTTTTTCTTTAGTCTATGTGTGCATTACTTACATTTTTTTCTCTTGTTACTCGATTTTTAGCACTATTTGAGAATGTTTTAAACAGATGGGGATAAAAAGAATTTATAATAGTCCAAAAATAGTCTAAGTTTTCTGTGTGTGAAAGGTTTTTTATAAAAGTCATTTGAAACAAGGAACCAAAATGAAATTAGAGCACTTGCTGTAACTTTCATTTAATCATTCTTTTTTGTTATTTTTTCCCCAACAAATAGAAGATATACACATAAATTTCCTAATGTTCTAAGCTTCCATGGCAACCTGTGATCTAGAGTAGTAAAAAATCAAGTACACAAAATGTCTTAAAAATCATAGGGAAACATGCACCCAATATTTCATTTCCTCTAAAAACTGACCCTTTGAGTAGCATCCATGAGTTGTGATTTTGTCTTATTTTTTCAGAAAAACCAAAAATGCTACAGACAGAATCTATTATATGTATACCTAGGTTTTTGAATGATTCTATTTTTCCATTCCTTATTTTCCTTGACAAAAAATAAAATCTGAAAATGGCAACATAAAATTAGTCAAACAAAGTCATTTTTTAAAAAGAGAATAAAATGTTTCAATTCTACAGTTTCTTAACCTTTCTACTTAAATATATCTTACCACATATAAAAGTAAATAAAAGTAATAAACATACAATTAAATTAGTATGCATCATAATGCTTTGAATAGTCATTAATCAGAATTTGTGAATTTTGCATCCTTTTTTTTTTTTTTTTTTTGAGGCGGAGTCTCACTCTGTCTGTCGCCCAGGCTAGAGTACAGTGGCGCGATCTGGGCTCACTGCAAACTCCGCCTCCTGGGTTCACGCCATTCTTCTGCCTCAGTCTCCTGAGTAGCTGGGACCACAGGTGCCCGCCACCACGCCCAGCTAATTTTTTGTATTTTTTTTTTTTTTTTTTTTTAGTAGAGACGGGGTTTCACCGTGTTAGCCAGGATGGTCTTGATCTCCTGACCGCGTGATCTGCCCACCTTGGCCTCCCAAAGTGCTGGGATTGCAGGCGTGAGCCACCGCGCCCGGCCGAATTTTGCATCTTTAGGGATTATTATTTTCAGAAACCACTTCATGTATTAGTTTTGGATTCTAATACCATATTTAGTTGCATATAATGATTTCTGTTTCATCATACTCTATTTCTGCCTTTGCAATAAAGGAATGTAATAATACAGCAATTAACCACAAATAAAAATATTCATTTTATATGTGAGAAACATTCACTTTTCAACATTCAAAAATGAAGCTATGTAATTAAAATGCAACTCATCTCCACCCACCTTTTCTAAGTAAACTTTGTTAACAAAGATAGATGTGAATTGTTAACTAGGGGCACAGAGTACTCCAAAGACTAAATATAGGCGCTTTGTTTCTTCGATCATACCTATATCTTAAATTCCCTCAGCTCCTATCTGTCAGAGAAAGGCTGCCAGGTGAGCAGTCTGTCACTCCTGCCTAGGCTAATAGATTCTCCAGTGGCTTTGTTTACAGCTCATGTCATACTATTAAAACTATGTGCCTTGAAAATGGCATAACATATGTAGCTGAATCTTGTCAACTGTAGATAATCAGACTCTGTTTGGCTTCATAAGCAGATGTAGATTAGAGAAGCAATATAATAAATATGCAAAGCACAGTGGTCCTCTTTCAGCACCGCTGTTCCTACCTCTAATGGCCCTCGCAGAAACTCTGTTTGTTCAGCTCCCACTTCCAGAGCTACATCAACAGAAGCAAAGGGACGGCTGGCCATCTGCTGTCGTTCTCGAAGCAGTTGCTGGAGGGGGTTAAAAATGATTTATCTTAAAATAGGTTTAAAAGCACATGAAATTCAACAATATCTGGTTCCCTTTTTTAACAAATGGCATTGAAAAGTTAGGAATCATATTATACAGATATCCATATCTAGAGTACTAAAGATGAAAATTACTTTCTCCCCACGGCCTCGGTTGTATGTCCACAGAAGCTTTAAACGTATGGTGCCTACAAATAACTTTTCCCCGACCTCTGTCCTGCAGGCCTAATAAAATGTACTCAAAAGCACTTCGAAAGCCGCAGGTGAGAGGTGCTACTTGAGTAAAAAGTGTTATTACAATGATGGCTATGCCAAATTTTCCTACTCAAAATAACTCATACTTTTGTCTTAGCTGAAAAAGAAAAAAAAACAGTAAAAATACTTAAGAAAAGATAATGAAAAGTTGCCAAAATGCATTAATAGAAATTAAATGAACATATACCTGCCAAGACTAAGTTTTGTAAGTCATCAGAATCCCCTGTGAACTGCTATGGAACCAGAAGGAATTATTATTGGCAGTGTTTATAATTTTGTTCAAAGCCTCTGTTTATTATTCAAAATGAGGCATGATTCGTAAGTTGCAGAAATTGTGTGCAAGGACTTCTACAGCAGCCCCAGATACTTGTTTCTTTCTCTTTGTGACTATTCTGGGCTTTGCCTAAGCTAAAACCAATAAACTAGCAAGTCCCCCCAACCAACTACTAAGCTAATTTATCTTTTTGCCTCTCCTTGTAATTATAATACTCATTAAGTCATGATAAAAAAAATTGATGACCAGCACTAGATATTGCAATTCTTGCCCTTCTCATTCTATACAGCTAATAAAATTATTGTTAAATATTAAAATAGGATGTGTGATGCAATTAAATACTCTTTAAAATGAGAAGAAAATTGTATTATTGAAGAAAGGCAAAATCCTTGAACACACGAATGGCTTCATTATTCACAGATATTTTTAAAGACTCTGTTATTAACTTAAAATGTTAACTACTAGTCTTTGAATGTAAATGGATGTAGTCCTGTGAGTGAACATTCATAAAATTCCCTTGTAGATGATAAACGGACACAGGCCAAATTATTTAAACACAAGTTTATTTAAGCAGAAGTTTAAATAATAAACTGACATCACATTTTATTATTTAAAATTTTTGTTTGAATACCTGGTTTTTATTATTAAAAACAGAACATTCACATGACAATATGGGATAGAAATAATGCAACTGTTAATGAGTAACAATTTAAGTTTGTAGATTACATTTTTTGAAATAACAAATTCATTTTAAAAACACATATTCAAAGTAAAAAGTGAATGTGATCTAAATTATCAAATTATTCACTTTAATATAACTTCAAAATTATATTATTAAAAATACAGTTCCTGGCAAATAGAATCTGGTTTATGCCTCTCTCAATAGGAATGGGAAATTGATCTGAACAGTATGTCTATGCAAAATGCAAACATAATGTTATCTCAAATGCTAAGGGATAGTAAATGCAGAAGACACCAGGTTCTTTGTCTTTGGTAAAAACACACACACCAACATGCCCAGACAACACACACAAATACACAATCTACCCTTCCTACAGTCATGTACAAAAAGTCTTGAGAAAATTGTAAATTCCACTTTGTGTTTGAACACAATTTTCTAAGATTTGTATTATCAATTTTCTCCATTTGTATTCGTTCTCCTCAGCATATAAACGGCATCTCATATGACAAGTCATTGCTAGACAAAATGAACAGCTTCTTTTTCCTCATCTTGCCTTTTCCTTATATCTAAAAGTAAAAGGTCTACAAAATAGAACTAATGAATACTCAATATCACATATTGTAATATAAATCAACAAATATTCCAAACTCACAATCGTTGACAAAAAATAGAGTTCCATGGACTGTAATCTATTATTGTGACTCCCAAAAACTCATAAAAAAAATCAGTGACTGATACTTTTGTTCAATTTTTAAATTTGTAGAATTCAAAAGTATATTTAAAAATTCTAGTTTGTTTCCTGAGCTTTGTGTTCCCATCACTTTTTAGGAACGGAATGTCTACTAAATTACTTTATATAAAGAGCAAGAAAAATATTCTTCTTGCCCAGGACTTTACTACTATAGTTTGTAAAGCAAATCTGGTAAAATGGAAATAATTAGGGCACAATATAGTGGATCAGTAAAGTTACAAATAAAGAATTAGACAAATAAATTTATTCTGTGTCACCTAGTGGAAGACTAGTTAGAGAGCCCTTGCTGAAACAGCTGAGTTTCTGCCTTTGGGAGACTAATGCAAATGTTCTTACTGTGAAATTTAGGAAGAGAAAATCATTTTCCCTTGTAGCACTCTTGCTTTAGTGTGATAGCCCTAAAATAATCAAATGGAGTAAATCATGATTATCTTTGCAACTAATTTCTGCCCTCCTCCCCTATTCTTAACAATTGTCCTACTTTTAAATACCAGTTTCTCCACTTTTTAGCTGTTTGAGCTTAACCAAATTATTTAGACCTCTCTAAGCCTCACTTTTTCTCATCTATAAATAACAGTACCTACACTACGCCTATACCTTAGAGGACCTGTTTTAAATCCCAGCTGTTGCACTTACCAGCAAATGGATCATAATCTAATTACTGAGACCTTTCACTCATTCTTTCTCTCCATAAAATGGGAATAGCAATAGTATCTTTAAGTCATAAGGTTGAGACTAAAGAGATAACACACTTGGGCTGTTCCACACAGAGGCTGGCACATTGTGAGCACTCAATAACTGCTAATTGGTACAATTATAATGTTAAATTTCAAGCACTATTTTTGTCTCAGAAGATGGCACACTAATTACAACAGGCCCATTTTCTTCAGCAACAGTGACACATTTTGCTCTACTAGTCTCCCTTTTAACAAATGTTGCAAATTTATGAGACAGTTGGAAACTGTCATTATTGTGGTAAAATGAATTTAGATTTGGAACTGCCTTCCACCATTTGTGACTAAGAATGATAAAAACTCATCCTGAAAATTAGGAAAAACTGTATCGTATTTTCTTAAGAAATTTTATAAATTAATATATTTTCCAGGATTATGTTGTATATAAAATGAAGCTTAACATTTTGTATACCCATAAGAAGCCATACAGCAGATGTGTCTGTTTTATAACTAATCTGCTATTGCCAATTATTCAGCAGAACAATAAAGCCAAAAGAACAAATTGATCATAATACAATAGATTATAATCATACTGCCATAAACATTGTTGTGAAGAAAATATAAAAATTAAAGAAATGTTACTATCTTATTTGTTGTACATAATAACTGTTTTGCTATTCAAAATCTCTTATAAAACAAACCATGGAATTAAAAATCATATGAACATCAGGCCAGGCTCAGCGGCTCACACCTGTAAGCACGTTGGGAGGCTGAGGCAGGTGGATCACCTGAGGTCAGGAGTTCAAGACCAGCCTGACCAACATGGTGAAATCCTGTCTCTGCTAAAAAATAAAAATAAAAATAAAAATAAATTAGCCAGGCATGGTGGCACATGCCTGTAATCCCAGCTACTCAGGAGGCTGAGACACGAGAATCACTTGAACCCGGGAGGTGGAGGTTGCAGTGATCTGAGATTGCGTCATTGCACTCCAGCCTGGGCAAAAGAGCGAAACTCTGTCTCAAAAATAAATAAATAAATAAATAAATAAATAAATAAATAAATAAATAAAAAAGAAAATATCTATGCTTAAATTTGACAACCAGGTAGAGTCAGTGATTCTATCAAATATGAATACAGATAATTCTTCAACTTAATACTATTACTTCAAATACGGTATCATTCCCCAAACTTCATACTAGCTAACTTTCCAAATACCACAAGGCATACAACTCTTTGAATGACTTTAGGATAACAGTCCTTAAAAATACACATACATAAAAAACAAAGCAGTGACTAACTCTGCCTGCAATTGTCTTGATACTTGCTACTACATGACTCTTTTGTATAGGTTCCCTATCTATTCTCTCCTCCACCTTCAAATGTCCTTCTACCTCACCTCAACTTTGAAATGATCAGCTCTTCTATGAATTATTTGTGATATTAATATGGCACCATCTCTTTATGTCTCCATGTTTTTCTGGGATCTTCTTTAAGGCAAAAGCCTATTTTTGTTTTTCATTCCCCACAATACTTAGTTGATAGTCAACAGTGTTTTATGAATGAACAATGAATGAGTGAATAAAATATTGTATAAGAATCTGTTTCATCCAAATGTGGGTAAAGGAAAGTTATGATAAAACTGACTCTAATTATGAATAAACTTTTAAAACTCTTATATATCCTTTGATATTCTAGAATTTATGTCTTATCCTTGAAAGTAGGTAGACATTTATTTTTTTAGAATGGGGAAGTTTTGTGGACCTGTCTTGCAAATCAATATCAGATTTCATATTGTTCCTCATCATCTAGCTTATGGCAATACTGCAAAGATCATAGAAAAAAACTGCCATAAAGTCATCACAATGCATTAATATTTCTAACAGCAATTATATTCAAAACAATTTGGAAAGGTATAAAAAGAGCACTCAGAATGATTTTGTCATTAGTTTTGAGCTACAATCTAAAATAAAGCCTCTGAAGAAAAGATAATGCAACAATTCATGAAATAAGAGGGTTTCTGTTATTAACACAAACATACTTAACATACAGTAGTAATACAAGCAAAAAATAATTTTTTGTTCTTTTGATGTTAGGATGGTGTAAAGAAGAGAAGTGGCAAGAACTTTTAGTATCATTAAATTAGGAAAGCATGGTATTCTACCATTTTATATAACTAAATCTTCAAGGCACAAGGTTCAAATTCTTGTTCAGAAAAATATAGGAAATCTTTTGCTTTCAGTCTTCCAGTGTGAGGTTAATTTTCCTAGATAGTGATGTTAGTCATTATGGGAGTGGTTTGGAAAAACATCTTTATTCAGGTTACAGTTGTTATTTTTTTTCTAGGCTTTTATAATCTTTGACCTACCGGCAATACGCCGTGTTTGAAATAATGTGTTAACTTAAAAATAAAAAAAAATTCTACCTAACACTGACAAGTATTCACTGAGTTGGCTGATAATATTCATTTCCAATGATTTTTGAAATTTCTTTGTCAAATGGTATTTTTGCAATATTTGTATTAACTTGCAAAATAAACTTCAGTGACTGTCCAGAAGGCCTTTAATAATTCAAGATTCCACAAAACCTTAAGATTAGTTATTTTTTCTTCATTATTCAAAAGCAAAGTGTTGTCAAATAGCCACAGCAGATTTTCCAGGTAGGTTGTTCAGTTATTTGGGGTTGCTATTTGGGCAGTAATGTGCCAAAACCTAAACCTACCTTTCACTGTCATCAAGCCTGCTGCCAGACAGAGGAAAGACAAAGGAAAAATGGAAAATGTTTCCGGATCTTTGATTAAAATATAGATTTCAAAATATCCTCTAAAATGTTAATAGCATATATAAGTGATATGGTTTGACTGTGTCCCCACCCAAATCTCAACTTGAATTGTATCTCCCAGAAATCTCTCATGTTGTGGGAGGGACCCAGTGGGAGGAACTGAATCGTGGGGGCTGGTCTTTCCCGTGTTATTCTCATGATAGTGAATAAGTTTCATGAGAACTGATGGGTTTATCAGGCGTTTCTGCTTCTGATTCTTCTTCATTTTCTCTTAACGCTGCCATGTAAGAAGTGCCTTTGGCCTCCCACCATGATTCTGAGGCCTCCCCAGCCATGTGGAACTGTAAGTCCAATTAAACCTCTTTTTCTTCCCAGTCTCAAGTATGTCTTTATCAGTAGTGTGAAAATGGACTAATACAATAAGCTTATATACATGTATATACCCATGCATATATAGTACATGTGCATGTCAATGTATGTAGAAAGTATAAGCATGACTGTGTATCAAAGTAAATACATGATCACTCAAAGTAAAATTAAACCAAAAGGTCAAAATAATGGATTAAATTACGTCAACAAATGAGGGTCTTGTTGTCATCTGGATAACACTGATTATATAATTCATATGACCAAGACACAATCTCCACAGATTTTTAGACCTGGCAGGAACCTCACAGAACCTCTAGGCCAGAGATTCTTCAACCTGCAGATCACAGACCTCTAAAGGGCAAATAGATGAGGACTGGAAAAGTCTATGAACCTGGCACTAATAGATGACACTTTAATTATTTCCCTGCAATTTCAGTGGATTCAATCATTAACTTAATGCTGTCTTCAGAAGCTAACAGCCCCTCATCCTGAACCAAAATGTAACTCTGCTTCCTTATTTCAAGAAATAAATCAATCAACTCACATTAATGCTTAAAAATAAAACAAAAGGGAATAAATTCTAAAAGCCGGCAAAACTACTTTAGAATTACTGACACATTCCTATTTGCTAGATAAGAATTTGAAAATTATCTTCAAGGCAGAATTAGTTCAAAGCTCAGACATTTTAATTGAAAACATTTCATTTATTTGTTTTCTTCATGTAGCTCACTGGTTCTCAAACTTTGTTTTTTCTGTAAACTTTGGTGTATATGCAATGCCACCTATACTCTATACTGAATGATCTTGTTTCTTAAAGATATCAGCCTTACATACTGATTGTAGATCATAACTTCAATGTAAAATCAGTCTCATGGAACTCTGGAAATTGTCAATATTAACAAGAGCAGGGGGGTACAAACTACATGACCTGATAGCATCACCATCATTTCCTTGTAATAAGGTATTTTTAAAAGGTTTCTACTCATAGGAATTAAATAAAATACACCTTACTTTTATAAGTATGGTCCTTTTAAGCATGGGCTGTCGTTGTTTAGGTTAATTTAGGAAATGTCAAAGAAAATGAATAATCTTCATTAGCAAATCTTCCTTATCTTTACATATCCATGCTATCCATTTCTACTTAAACATCATGGGAGACAAAATAGTACTTCTTACAGGGGCAATTCTTTGTAATTAAATTTTGAAGTCAAGAAAATGGAAGGGGTGCCTGACATCTGTCCATTTGTAAGTCTTCATGAAAATAAGTTTAATTTAAAAGGGATAGGGGCCAGACACAGTGGCTCACACCTATAATCCCAGCACTTTGGGAGGCCAAGGTGGGCAGATCACCTGAGGTCATGCGTTCAAGGCCAGCCTAGCCAACATAACGAAACTCTGTCTCTACTAAAAAATACAAAAAATGTATCCAGGCCTGGTGGCGCACACCTGTAATCCCAGCTACTCAGGAGGTTGAAGTAGGAGAATGGCTTGAATCTGGGAGGCAGAGGATACAGTGAGCCAAGACCACCACTGCACTCCAGCCTGCGGCAACACAGCAAGACTCCATCTCAAAAAAAAAAAAAAAAAAAAAAGAGTGTGGGGGGTGGTGGATAGAATTTTACCAAAATTTGAATTTTTCTCAACACAAAAGCTGTGTCTTGAAGCATATCACAAAGTTGTTAATCAAATCAGTTAAGCTTTGTATCTTTGGATAGACCTTGGTAAAATCATTTTTTGGTGGGGGGGATGATCATGCTAATTTGCAGTGTGGAGCAAACAAAGAAAAGTAAAATAATATCCCTATCTAATTATCACATCCATTCCAGAAATTTCTCATGTTTGCTAACACTGAGTATTTTGAAGTAAATTAGGAAAGGATTAGAATTTCATCATTTCTTTTTAGTCTAAGTGAAACAATAACATGATCCAGCATAGACAATCCCTGGTTTTTCTCAACTGTGTGCTTGCTGACTTCTCATTAACAAAGAATTCCAACTTGTGAACACTTTTTCAAAAGAAAATTACTTAAGTCTTCATAATACTGAAGATTAATATTCCATGCAAAACTTTGATTATGCAGATGATATACCTGTGTATACTTGTTTTTATCTTCTACTTGATCACATATCTCATTTTGTTCCTTAATGAGAAATGAAGTTCTGTACGTCATGTGGCACATGTCTTCATGCATTAGCAATAAGAAAATATTTTTCTGTAAAGTCTTAATGCCTTGTCAAGAAACTTCATTAAGGACTGGAAGCAAATTATGAAGTTCTTTACTTCAAATTCCAAAGGATGATCCTGAATAGTTTAGACTAAAATTCTAGGAAAAAAATTGTTCTTTCTTTCATTGTTTTTAAAAAATAAAAGCCTATTTGTAGAAAAATGTGATAGAGAGTTTGCTCATATCAAGATGTCCATGGTGAATAAATTTGCCTGTAATAATTAATTGAATGAATTTTTACTGAGCTCCTACTGCATGCCCTTTTTCTAGGAAGTGATGTATGGAGTGACTCTTTTGATTCTATTCAGCAAGTTTCTCCATGCCAGCAAAAAAAAATACCAGGGACTCTTCTGAACCATGTGCCAGGAAACTGGAAGCAGGCAGCTGGCAGACAGTATAGTCTGATATTGGAGGATGTACTTATGTAGCCTGGAGTTAAAAGCAACAAAGCCATTCGTTAGTGGACGAAGACCTCCACGTATGCAAAAATATTGCAGAATTTTTGAAGGTGACTCTTCGGGAAATTTTAAAATTAAAATACGGACTCTAAATCTTTTCTGTGTTGACACAGATAGCATCACCTATAAAGACTTTGCCAAAGATGATCTCATTTCAGGATAAAAGAAATAATGCAAAATGGATTTATCTAGGAGAGTCTTAAAAACTGTGCTATGGCTTGATACAGGCTATCCTTCCTGGTGACCAACAGGAAATTCAATGGACCTTTGCAAGATAGTATTTTATCTTGCTTTTTGTACTTGTTGACATTAAAACAAAATGTTGAAAAATGAATGCTTATTGCCAACTTTAAAGAATACTCTGGGCACTTAAGAATCATAATTAACAGCACATAGAAATCTTGTTTGTTCGACATTGACTTACATAAACAAATACATAAAAGTATTACGGAAAAAAAATTGCTGTGGGAAACAAAATGCTCAGGGGAAAGATACAGTGCAGAGTGAAAGTGCTTTAGATAGAGTGGTTACAGAAGAGAAATGACATTTGCCCTGAAACCCTGAATAGTTAATCAGAATAGGCACACATCCCCAAAAGCTCAGTAGTTGAACACAGAAAAGTTTATTTTTTGCTCACACAAAATCCTCTGGTCTAGGTAACTTCCCATCTGGTAAATCAGCAATATAGATTGCTTCAATCTTGTCACTTTCCATCTCAACCCAAGACTTCCCGAAGAATCATGGCAGAAAAAGGACTAGTGAATCGTGTACGGACTTTTCAGTGCTTCAGCCCACAAGTGACACACCTCATTATCAGAAATAGTCACACAGTCCAACCTAATTACACAGAAGCCAGAAAATGTAGGGTGGCAAATAGAATATTAGGTGAATGGAACAAAGGAAGCTAGAAAAGAACATTTCAGGCCGGGTGCGGAGGCTCATGCCTGTAATCCCAGCACTTTGGGAAGCTGAGGTGGGCGGATCATGAGGTCAAGAGATGGAGACCATGCTGACCAACAGACATGGTGAAATCCCGTCTCTACTAAAAATACAAAAATTAGCTGGGCATGATGGCACACGCCTGTAGTCCCAGCTACTCAGGAGGCTGAGGGAGGACAATCGCTTTAACCCGGGATGTGGAGATTGCAGTGTGCTGAGAATGCGCCACTGCACTCCAGCCCAGGCGACAGAGCGAGACTCCATCTCAAAAAAAAAAAAAAAAGAACATTTCAGGCAGCGGGAAAAGCAAGCACCAAGTTTTGAGGCAAGCCTGAGCTTAAAATATTCAAGAAACAGACAGAAAGAAGCTGGAATCTTAATAAGCAAGATGGTGAAGGGCAGACTGGCCAAAGGATAATATTGGGTTTATCAAGATTAAGATACATTGAAATCACATCTGTAAATCATTAGGCACACAGGAGCTGAATAAATTAGATTCATTATTTTCTAAAACATAATTTTCTTTGTATCTCTCAGATAGTCCATTCCTGTGGTGTTAGAATTAGCTTGGAACAAAATGGCACAAGAAATAGGCTTTACCATCCTCAAGTAAAGTTATTTAACACATCATTCAGAAAACAGCAACAGCAGTTAATCTCAAATACAATGAACCTAGCTCTCTCAATAAGTATCAAAAGGTCAATTTTGTATGTAACCTTTTTTAATACAAAAGGCCAGGTGGTTGTAATTTATCTGAGCAAATCAAAATGAGCAAAAGGATGAGTACTGAAAAGGTCATTTAAAAGCTAGATCCTCAGAATGGATTTTAATACATATTACTCCTCAAAGAGCAAAAATGAGAACCTGGTTAATTCCAAATTTTGAAATCTGCACTTGAAAAAATTTTTCACACATAGAATACCCCCACAGTCATACCATGGAGTATATTTCTTAAACTTAGAGGTTTAAGTTGTGAAAGAAATACCTGTCCTGCTCTCAAAGAGAGGGACAAATGAATGCTATGTCTCTGACATCCAGGAGGTGCACAATATGATCAAGTCAACCTTGACAAGTGGAAATATAAAAGCATCTGACTACAATAGAAATGACACACTGACTTCTGCTTGTGTGCCAGTAATTTATGACTTGATGCTCTTGCTGCAACAAAGCTCAGATCAATCTCTCAGTAGTTCCCCCAACCCCAAGAAGTAATTTACTAAAGAAAGATTTCTTTTCTCCCTGATTCTGGGAATTAATGCAAAGCTAATGATTCAATTCTGAGCCACAACATGCTAGCTTCTAGGTTAAAAAATTCTAAATGCAACATAATCCAGTTAGCTTTTTCATTTAGTGTATAAGGAGTTCGTGTTGAACATTTAAGTAGTTTATGACTATAATTTTGAAGTTCTTCAAGAGGTTCTTAAATCTTCCTGGATACGTAAATGACCCACACACTGGCATTTTCCTTTTAATCAATACATATATTAAAGATATTTTTTTCCTTTGAGGAAAATGGGATTATTTTGCTATTAGCTAATGGAGTCATTTTCAGTTCAATATTTCAAAATGCTAAAAAATGGTTCTCCAGTAAAATGCTCCTTTGTGAAGACATCTGCTAAATATAATTTTTTAAGTCTCCATTGGAAGATACCTATAATAATCATTGACTAACTGGTGTGATAAATGAATAAGCAATCTGACTTGTTTTTAATATTTTGTGAAAGGAGACATGACATGCTTTTTTTAAAATATGAATTTCAATTGTTTGAATTTTTTAAATGTGAAGGGCAGTTTGATGTAGCATAGATTACTCATGACTGATATAAATTGGCTTTCTTATGTACTTGGAACAATGTGTTAAACCACAAAAATCAGAATGTGAGAAAGTCACAGTCTCATTGGAATAACTCATTCTCGGATTTGGAAGGAATACTGGAGGTTACTTAGTCCAGTGTTCCTATTAAAGCAGGCTCAGAAGTGCTGTGACTTTCCTGACAGATGGTCATCTAGGACCCTTGAATACCTTGAGTGAACTTTGATCAAGACAAGTCTTCTTTACTTAGCATGTCTATGAGTAAATTTTTGAAACTAAATTCGGAACTTCACATTGGTATTTATTATACATATTTCATGTTTTACTGTTGTGATTGTTTTTAATCTATTTTTTTATTGAGTGCAGAATTCTCTTTGAACCTTTAAACTTCCAATGTGTTAGTTGTCTCTCTGCATGTTGTCTTTCATGTTGACCCCTATTCCATTCCCCTGAACAGGTCAATGAGGGCAAAGAGAATCAAGATAGTGAGTTGCCATACTTGCTAGTAATGCAACGCAAATCATAAAAGCCACCACAAGAATGAGTTTTGCTTTTTCATATTCCAGGGTTCCCTCCATGTAGTATATCAAAAGATAGGACAGATAAGGTATATGGATTTAGAAACATTCAGTTTATTATGTCTACTCTGGGTGGCAAGAGATATATGATACCCAAGAAGTTCCCTAGCTAGCAGACTAGGCATGTTTTCCCTTATTTTCAAACTTTGTGAAACCATCCTTTGTCCACTGCAAAACTTACCCAAAACTTAGCCCTCCTTAGCCCTTGCTCTGGAATACAACTTTTTGGACCATATGTTATTGAATTCTAATTTCTGTACTTTGTATATATTTTTATAAGGAGTGGGTTCCAAACTTGGGGCAACTGAGAAAGGCATCTGTGTATTTCTTACTTAGTCAGCCCCTCTGCAGCTGATGACCAGACAGATTTCTTGGCTCATTCAACCTCTCTTGGTCCAATGATGCTCCCAAAAACTTTGCAGCATCTTCCTCTGTGTTTTGTCTGCTTCACCAATCAACTGGTACATTTTCTTGAATGTACTGGCTTATGATATATTCCTGCTAAGAAGACATATCTAACCCTATGATTTTCTTCCCTTTACCAAAAGCATTTTAACTTTCACCAAATATAGTCTATATACTTCACAGTTAATCTACAAATTCCCTTTATTCTAATATATTTCCTTTCTATGAATTTTCCCATAAATATCTAAATTTGATAATCAGGCCATTTATTTCTTGGTTGATGAAAATTTTAAGTGGATAAGAGAAAGAAATACATGCTTCATTACCCTTTCTCTAGAAATGGACACTTACCTAGCAATCAATAATGAATCTATTGAACTGTTGGGGTCTCTGATAAGTTTTCTATTATTAAGTAGACCCTTCTCATCTGCTTGGGATTCTGAACAAGTTAAAAAGTAAAAAGTGAAGATAAAGAACATAATATCATTGAGACAGCCAAGTAAAATGGGCCGCCTGGCAGAACCTCTGACACGCCTGCGCAATGGGAGGAATGCACACTGGGTGCAGCCTCAGAAAGTTCGTGCTGTTTGCAGCGGGAGGAACTTGGCCTCTCCTGTTCTGGGGTGGTACCTGGGAGTCAATTGGTGAGATGGGGGCCTGTTAACAGGAAATTCTCTCACTTTGCTGAGTTTTTTTTCTTTTCACCCAATAAATTCCATTTTTCCCACCCTTCAATGTATCTGTGAGCCTAACCTTTCATGGTCATGTGATAAGGACCCCATTTTTAGCTGAACTAAGGAAAAGGTCCTACAACATCATCTTCGTTACTGATGCTGTTTATTTCACTTAAATTTAGAAATCAAATAAGCCACTCCATTTCCTTAAGGATAGAGCAAGTAATGGGGCAATCTAGAAAACAAAAATGAAGATCACTGGGCTTCAACTAGGGCCAAGGCCTTAATGTGCCATTTACTATGCAAGTGCAACTATTCCTAAGCTTTGCTGAGGCAATGACTTAATCATATGGAAAAAAAGGCTTTGGAAATTATTGAGCAGAATATTTGCTGTTACTAAACATAGTAAACTACAAAGAAGTCAATTTCTAAATTTATAGAACAATGAATTTTAATTTTTGTACTTTGTACAAATACATGAGGAGTGAGTCCCAAACTTGGGGCAACTGAGAAAGGTATCTGTGTATTTCTGTCTTAGCCAGTCCTTCAGCAACTGATGACTAGACAGCTTTCTTGGCTCATTCAATCTCTTACGGAGAGACGATAGATAGATAGATAGATAGATAGATAGATAGATAGATAGATAGATAGACAGATAGACAGATAGATAGAAAATAGAACCTGAATGAGTTTTAAATGGTTACTGTGTACATGTGTGTGTGTATATATATATAAACAGAATGTGAATGAGCTTTAAATGGTTAGTGTTAGGCTTAAGTAGCCAACACTAGTTCCTTTACCTAAAATTTCATTTTCTACTTCTTCCCTGACCACCTCAATTAAAATGTCAATCATCTTCACACAGACACACACACAAACACACACACACACACACACACACACACACGCTGCCACTTTCCCTCTTCCTTGTTTTGTTTTTCTCCACATTATTCTCTATCATCTAATATGCTATATATTTTGCTTGTTTATTTAAAGTTTGTCTCTACTGATAGTACTTGGATTTTTATATATGTTAATCTCAGCATCTAGAAAGTGTTTGATAGATGGAAGATGTTCAATAAATATTTGTTGAATTTAAAAATTAATTTAGGACCAAGATAGGACCTATGGATGAAACTTACAATCATTTAGTTTGAACACAAGCTCAAGGTCACTCTCTACCATGTGGTCTTAGATTGTCTCTGAATTGGCTAATGACAGAGG
This sequence comes from Pongo abelii, assembly GCF_028885655.2. Classification (NCBI taxonomy): domain Eukaryota; kingdom Metazoa; phylum Chordata; class Mammalia; order Primates; family Hominidae; genus Pongo; species Pongo abelii. The sequence goes on along the minus strand of NC_071993.2, from coordinate 122,755,284 downwards.
AGAGACAAATACTTCCTGGGAAGTAAAGTCATAGAGACATACAGTGGCAACAGCCACAGCAAAATAAGATTGAAATGCCTCTGGTTAGTCACAAAAGCATGGGTGCTATTCACCAAACACAGTCACTCTCAATTTAGGGTTGGGATAAATGGAAACTAAAAAGTTTTTAAAATACTGTCTTGGAGGAGAAGGCATGAATAAGATGTACTCAGGGCTGGGCTGATATGATTAAAAATTTCTAATTTTTTTTACTTTTTTTTTTTTTTTGAAACATTGTCTTACTCTGTTGCCCAGCCTGGAGTTAAGTGGCACAATCTTGGCTCACTGCAACCTCCGTCTCCTGGGTTCAAGTAATCATCGTGCCTCAGCCTCCTGAGTAGCTGGTATTACAGGTGCACATCAGCACACCTGGCTAATCTGTGTACTTTTAGTAGAGACAGTGTTTGCACCATGTTGGCCAGGCTGGTCTCAAACTCCTGACCTCAAGTGATCCACCTGCCTTGGCCTCCCAAAGTGCTGGGATTACAGGCATGAGCCACTCCGCCCAGCCACAAATTTCTAAATTTTGCAAGAAGGCAGCAATGTTTCTCTAAGAGGTAAGTATGCATAATACCAAAATCAACCATTTGTTTAGGGATTTCTCCCACTGGGATTTACACCCACAACTCATGAATTCTGGACAACTTGTATAGACCAATAGGTATCATGGCAAGATTAAAATCAGGGTTTACAATCTACCCTTCTTTCCTTAGATACCACTGAGTCTCTGGTATGGTGTTTGGCCACACTAAGAACTAGGTTTAGGCATATCATTTTGCCTGAGATAACTCATTTAAAGGGTAGGAATTGGTCTGCTTTCTAAATTTGGTCACTGTGTGACCAGTGCTCTGAAAATTTTCCATGTATTATTAATAATTTGTATTATTTAAAATCAGGCCCACAGAAGGCTTGGCATTGAACTAATATAGCAGTGTTGACGCTGAAGGAGCTCTAGGCATTCTGGTGAGAAACAGACAATCCCAACTCTTCCTGTGAATGGCGAATGCTTATGGCTGAGACTAATATTGAAGAATGTTTAATATTTTAATAAGAAATATTGAAGAATGGTTTTGGAATTTATTTGAAGAATTTTTAACTCACAAAGGCAAAATAATTTTAGACTTTACTTATGGTTTTAACTTGCCGAGAAATATAATCTTTTAAACTTTAATTACTGTTCCCTGGGAATTTGATAAAGTGAGGAGATTTTATTTAATTAGGGCATTTCTATGTTTTTGGAATTTTATTACTGATGTATCTTTACACATTCTAGTATTAGAGTTATTTAATATGGCCATAGAGTTATATATAATTTAAGATAAGAAATAAGTTGGCGGTAAATTTCCAGCTTCAGATACAGAGTGTCATTGAAGCTGATTTGATATGTGTCCTGTTCCAACCCATTTCAGAATCTTCTCAGTGTAGAATCAAAACTGACGATCATGGATCTCAGGATAATGCCCAAAGCAGCTGACATTAGAATTGGCCTCCTGCCCAAATAAATTGCTGATCTCCTCCCTCACATAGTTGACCACAGGCTTTATGGTTAAACTCAGTGGCCTAAGAGAACAGCTGCAAGGCAAAGTTAGAGGGGAAAATCTTTTGCCATTCCTAATTTTGATGAGGAGGTATTTTCCATGAATACTCTCCTAGCTTCTCTCCTGCTCTTACTCATTGTGTTCCAAGGAGGTGAAGTGATTAATTCTACAGATGAATCTGCCTCTCTTCCTTTTAGAAGCAAGTCTGCCTGCAGATGATGTGAATTTGGTTTGGATCCTCTCTCTCATAAGTTCTTATTTGGGAAGCCTACCCACAGGAGGCAGCATACCTTAATGTATTATCCATGGCAGGGTGACAAAAATCTGCCTAATTCTTGAGTTCAGAATTAGCAAAATAATTTGGTTTATGGACCCAGTTATGTCCTTCAGCATGACTTTTATCAACAAAAAAAATGATCTATTGACCAGTATTTTCAAATTAACTGTTTAGTTCCTATTTGTTTAGAACCCAGAGAAAGAAAAGAGTGCTAATTATTGGCCCCTCTCAGAAACCACCAACAATAACTATGCTATTACCCAGTGTCCATTTTTCTGTCAACTTTAAAAGAACACCAGATATTCATAAATGCCATTATAAAGTTAAGATATATCATATCTGCAGCATAACCTTGCTGTATCAGTCAGGTTATCCTAACAAAAAAAGAAAAAAATTCATTTTGAAGCCTTAACTCACTTATAGCTTTACACTTTCTAATACCATTACTTAAACAGAATAAATGAATGAATGATTTATTGGGGTATTTTATTTTAGCCCTCTTGCCACAGAATCAAAATAGCTTTCCTGTAAACATTTTGGAATAAATTTTGCCAAAATCTGGGGGTATGTAAATGCTTCTCTTCTCTATTCTCTTTCCTTTATATTATATACTCTCAAATGGCATGAAAATTTTCTCTCTCCCAGGACTCCTACATCCCCCACCTGTTGGTTATCTTACTATTCTCTCTGTCTTCTCAAAGTTAAAGCTATTAGCAAAGCAAATCAAGAATGGATGACATCTTCAGCTTTCAGTGGAATATCCAGACAGTTTCTACTTTCCTATAATTACTCTATCTTGATTCAGTGCCAATTTTGTAACCTGTCTGTGGGACAAAGACAATGTGTCACAGGTCATGCAATTATGACTACACACACTTTCAGCTCAAGCAAGATCTTTTGGAATTAATTCAAGTGCAGTACTCATTGCAGCCACCATCTTCAAAATGTAAATAATCTGATTCATGTACCCCTTTTCTATTTATTATACTCTTTCTGTCAATACTATCTTGGCTTACACTGATTTTCCATGTCAGGACTATCACATAAACAAAGTAAATAACTTACTGATGAAATACATGTTCCAAAGCTTCTAAATTTCACCCAAGTCTCTGCATGCTTTCAGTGTTATTTTATTGTTTTTTTTTTACTATAGGATAAATGACTCTTTTTGGTGAAAAATGCTATATATTATACTCAGTCATTAAAGAATTGAGATCCCTCTACAATGCGAGATGCTTTGCTAAAACTACAGAAACTAGCAAGAAATAGGACAGAGTGCTTTTCTTCCAGATTTGTATTCTACTTAGAAAATTGAGATTTAAAGCATAAAATGTTAACTTACAATAACAGATTTTAATCACAGAACAATTCAGAATTGCAAGTGTTCAATCAGTTGTCAAGTAAGTAGCATAAACAAGTGATGAGATTTTAGGAAAAGACATTGTCATGGACCGGACTGGTACTAAAGGCCTTAAGATGTCTGTGAGACAAAGATGTGCAGGATTTGAATAATAACATTGTGATAATTAAATAATTTGGGTTGGAATAATTCTTTTATTGTACAATTCTAGTTTTGTGAGACTAAATGTACCCTTTATCCTTCTTTATACTACAAATTCCTGTTCATTATTTCTTCTCATTTGTCAAAGTCTATACATTGCTCTTCTTTTCTACCTTCTTTTTCTTCAAATCTCTCAAATTTTCTCATCTCTGAATCGCATAAATCTTTTCCTGGCCTGCCTTTTCCATTCCCTTTTAGTTACAGTAACCACAGGAACAAGATTTTACTCTTCAGATATATTGGAATAAGTTTGTGATACCAGAATTCCAAAAAAACAGAACTACATTTGTGTCAATCATTTACTTGACATAAACTTTGCTCACCCAATATATATTTTGCTCACTATATTTGCTCTTCATTACATATATTTCAGTATATAATAATTAGACATGCAAGGTATCTGAATGTGTGACATGCCAACAAATACCGATTGAATTCTAGCATTGTAGTGAGTGTTTTGGGCTTTCTTCAGAAACTGCCTTATACTCACTGACAATTCTAAGGCCAAGTAGGTCAAAATTCAAATAAATATGCAAATTATTAAAAAGTGAATGAATTTGTATAAATATTATTAAAATAGACCTGAACATTTAACTGGTATCTGCTACCTTTTAACCAGCTCTTCTTTCCATCAGTAATAAAAAAGTAATGAATATAGCATAAATTATTATTCAATCTACTGAATGCCACTGTTGTCAAGAAAGCACGTGTGTTCCTTTTCTGAGAATCTTAAGTAAACAGTTATAATTTATTTTCCCAATTCATTGCTTACTTGCTTCAAAAAAAGTGAGATGACTAACTAAGCAAATTATATTCTAATTTAAATCTTGTCTTAACCTTAACAAAATGGACCAAAACTGTATTTTAATTCAAGTTAGAAGTCACTGTAGGCTTGTCAAAGTAATATACACCACAGACATTAGCAAATACACAGAACCAATAAGAGCTTAAATGATATCCTTTAGCAATTTTCTTGCTAACATTTCAGCTTGAACTTATAATAACATTTATGATAATTTACTGTATACTGCTGACTTAAAACATTTAATTGGAAATGATGCAAGCATACCTTCAGACAATGATGTATCAGATATGGCAAGGCTTTCTCTAGTGCAAACAAAAGAGGAAGAGCAAATATAATGTCACTGGAAATTATGTCCCCTTCCTATATAAAGATCTTAGCCATTTCTAACAAACAGTATTAAAAAGGAAGAAAGAGTTTACAAATTTTCAAATATTTTAAAATTATCAATGTATGTAGATTTTGTTAAAACAATAATTCCCTTTAGGAAGATGATTGTATCTTCATAAGAACCCTGAGAGTTCAGGCTCCAATTTTCTCAGGGAAAAGAAGTTACAAAGCAAATATGGGACTTACTAAAAGCTAAAGACACAAAAAATTCTAGTTAATAGTGCTACTTTTGTTCTCATTTTATTTCTATTGCAGTATTGACAACACTGATCTACATGAAGTAAGAAGCCAGAGAACTCTACTCTAAAAGATAAAGAGGACTCTGAATTCCATTCTGTAATCCCTTCCACCTTTAGAAATTATATTCATCATCTCAAATGTTTATGTTCCTTTTCAATATTAGTGGAGTAAGCTGGATAATGATTATTTTATATAAATATCATTATATATAATTTAAATAACTTGAAAGGGATTCATAAGATAAATTAGTAAACAGGAGCACATCAAGAAATATTTTTACCTAATTGGCAAAAATTAAATTAATGAAGCACTTTGGCAAGAGTATTAAGAGAATGCCACTGGTTTGGCCCTTCTGGAAAGCTATTTGCCAACAGATATCAAAAACATCAAAAGTCCACATATCCTTTGACCTAGTAATTCCACCGCTAAGATTCTATATTAATGAAATACATAATGAGAGATATAAGCAAGATTTATAAGTTTCTATGAAAGTGTCATTTATAATAGTGAAAAATTGGAGACAATTTGGTCTATTTGGTTAAACTGGAATACCAAAAAGGTGAAATATCATATGACCATTAAAAATTTTTCAAGGAATCTTAATAACATTGGAAAATGTTAAGAATATAACTTTATATGAAAAATCAGAATAAATTAATGTGTATATATATGTATATGTAAATGCACATACATATATAATCACATATATATATAAAATACAAATAAGATTTGGAATAATGTTTACTTTGGCTTGGGGGATACGGGGAGATGGAATAGGGGAGGGCCAATAAACTTAATATGATATTGTCGATGAGGTTCAAAAGAAGAAAAAACTCACTGTAAGAATCATCCCAATTATATTTCTGTATCATTGATATCCACATCTATACCTATATCTTTATGCCTGGGAAATACAAAAAGTGTTATCTTTAGAACATGAATTTTAACTTACTTAAATATATATTTTCTGAACTTTTCTATAAGTTTCTGTAAGAGGGAAAGAAGAATATTAGCTGTTATTTTGATGTCTCTGAATTGTTTAGACTGATACGATAAGAGTGCAATGATTTTGGAAAACAGTAGAACAATAAAATAATAAGTTTTGCTATTTTAGAAAGCTGCCTTATTTGTAGCCATTATTTTTATTATATATTATGTGATACTACAGGATAAAAGTGACACAGATTAGTACCTGCCTAAGTTGAATTCATTAATGAAACAAGTTCTAGGAAAAATTCTGTATATAAGTAATTAAAATTGAGATGAATAATTAATCATATCAATTAAATTTAGAATTTGTAAGAAATTACTCAAAAACTAAGAGAGACTGCATTGGAAGAATTTTCTGTGAAACAGAAGCATGCTTAGTTGTTGATTAGCTAGATAAGGAAGTAATCTTTTTCAGAAGCCATTAAAGTAGCTCCAATTAATATCTGATTATGTGTAGCTGTTCTCATAAAAAATGATCTAGTGTGATAAAACTTCAGTTGATCTAAACTGCATGGCACTATACAGGACTTTAAATTGGCATATTTAACTACTCAGGTTGTCAAATTAATTTAGATTAGGCCTAAAAATATAATGACAAAGTTTGCCATCTGGCGGTCAGTGTGATACAAGTCGGATGTCTGCACTTAACCTATTTCTATTTCAGAGTTTTGAACTGGGTGTAAAAATGGAAGACAATATCGGTATTAAATAAATTCATGGGCGAAATTAAAGCTGTGGCAGATAACAGTGCACTATGTGATTTGGTCAGATAGTAGCTGTGGTGGGCTGAATAATGCACCCCCCCCCCCTTAAAATCTGCAGGTCCTAATCTCTAGAATCTGTGCAAGTTTCCTTACATGGCAAAAGAGACTTTGCAGATGTGATTAAATTAAGTCTTAAGATGGGGATATTTTCCTGGATCATCCTGAGGGGCCCTACCTGTAATCCCAGTGCTCTTATAACAGAAGTCTAGGGAGATTTAAGTAGAGAAGAAATGAAGGTGATGTGACACTAAAGTAAGATGTGACAGTGCTGGCTTTGACAAGGGCCAGGAGCCAAGGAATGCAAGAAATGTAGTTTTAGAAACTAAAAAAGGCAAGAACATGGATTCTCCCCTACAGCCTCTAGCAGGGGCATGGCTACAGAGACCTTGATTTCAGCAGGGTGGGACTAATTTCAGACTTCTGATCTTCAGAACTGCAAGGGAATACATTGTTTAAAGTCATTGAGTTTACAGTAATTGTGTTGTACTAGCCACAGGGAACTAATATGACAGCTAAGGGGAAGACGGCCTGAGGCTGGGATGATACAAGAAAATATAAGAAGTGTGAAAAAATTAACTCTGTCCACTAACTAGATACTAAATATGACCATGTCTGTCAATAAGTAATGCATTAGCACACAAACTAATTTTTTAAGCCTAGAAAAAGTTGTTTAGAAAGAAACCAAACACAATGCACAAAAATAAACTACTTTCTGCATAATCCCTGTGGTCTGACCTGGTAATTCAAAGGAACAGAATAGTGAAAGTATTTTACTCTACAAATCTTTGGGAGACAGTAATCTTATAGTACACGCATATTTTATTATGACAGTGATCTTACAGTAATCTATAGTACAGTAATCTTACAGTAAAAGACAGTAATCTTATAGTACCTGCATAATTTTATAGTGATGGTAATCTTATAGTACATGCATATTTTACTCACCAAGGTAATGTGATATATTTTAAAAAGTTAAATATTAACCAAAGCAAGGAGCTATCCTGTAGTAGAGAACAGATTTAGAGTAAAATGAGGCTTGAGATAAAATTCACTAAGTATAAAAAAATGAAGAAATATCGCTGGTCTGAGAAGTAATAAATATACAGCATATTCCTTGCTTTTTTAAAATCGATACCTCTATTATTTTAACCAATCTTGTTTTCTGGGAAGTGAAGAAAATTTCTAGATGTAATGCTAAAATATCTGTTAGTATTTGAATCACTATAATGTGTACTTGTGCTTGAAAAATAGAAGCATACAGACAGTATTTTTAGTTCTCAGGATCCAGAGGAAGCAGGCAATCTGATGGCCAAGGTCATAGGTATAGATGAAATATAAATGAGATATTTAACATCATTGGTTTGGTTCAATTAACATTTACTGAGTACAGATCAGATTTCGGGGATCATCCTAGGCATTGAGATTCTCTGCCTTCAGTACATATAAATCAAATAAGCAACGAAAGAGAAATCCACATGCAGCCATGGAAGCAAAAGAGGAGGGCTGTCTCATATGAGAGTGACTGCAGAGTGGGGCCAGAAGGGTTCCACATGAAACGTGAAGGAGAAGAAGGAGTTAACTAGGAGAAGAAAGAGAAAGAGAAGAGGGTTATGGAAGAAGAAAGGAGGAGAAAGAGATAGAAGAAGAAAGATGAGGATATAATAAGCAGAAAGACTATAATAGGAAATGGAAAGACACCAATATTTCTATAAAATAGCATAGAACAGTCAATATTTTGCTTTCTTTAGAATATAAGAAAATGTGGTGGGAATGAAGCTAGACAGGTAGGCAACACCATATACCCCATATCACAAAAAGTATTCTATAGGGATTGCGAACCTAGGTGTGTTAGCTTTCATTTTTTATCTTAAAAATGTTAGTTTAAGGAACAAAGTAGTTATTGTTCATATTTATTCTGCTTAATATTTTTCCTAAAAATAAAATTATTAAATGTATCCTGAAAATAGTACATATAACTCATATATACAATTTAAAAATAACGATTACATGGGTTGAAAATATGTCTCCCCAAAAAGGTAATGTTAAAGTCCTAAACCCTAGTATGTCAGAGTGGGGCCTTATTTGGAAATAGGGCCATTGCAGATGTAACTAGTTAATATATCACAACAAAATAGGGTGGGCCCCCTAATTTAAGATGACCAGTTTCCTTATAAAGACAATTCAATGTAGAGAGACAGAGACATAGGGAGAAAGCCATATGAAGAAGGCAAAGATCAAAGGGATGCACTTACAAGTCAAGAAATGTCGAATATTGCCAGCAACTCACCAGAAGCTAGGGAGAGGCACACACAGCTCTCAGAAGGAACCAACCCTACTGATATTTTGATCTTAGACTTAGAGCCTCCAGAATCGTAAAAGAATACATTTCTGTTGTCTCAAATATTCTCCTATACTTTTTCAAGTTTAAAAATTTTCTTCCTTTTAAGTGAAAACTGACTGTCTTTAATAAATCTGGGATTCATTTTTGTGCATGTGCAAATCGGGATTCTATTTCATTTTTTTCCAGTCAGTTGTCCCACCATCATTAATTAAAGATTCCATCATTTTCCCACTAACTTGAAAATCAAGCCGTATATCAAATTTCCATATATTTGATAAGGGGCCTAAATCTAGACTTTCTATTCAGTTCCATAAATGATTTATCCTTCAGGAAGCTCCACAGTAAATTTTGATATTTGGAAAGAAAATTCCCCCAAACTATTCTATTTTTATAGAGCATTCTGGTTTTCTTTCTTTCATTTCTTTAATATGTTTGTTTTAAATATATTTTTAAATATACAAGAGATTATATGTTTATATATATTATCTACATATATGTTTGTATATTAAGTTAATGCATGTTACATGCATTTATTAAATTAAAAACATAAGATAATGAACATCCATGAACTCACCACTCAACCTAAAAACTAGAATGTTACTAGATCATCCATCAATTTATGTGCTACTTCCCTATTTTATCTCCCTGCTTATCACTCCAGAGGTAACCACTGTCATAAGTAGTTTTGGTACTTTTTGATATTTATAACAATGTTCTCTTTTGCTGTGCAGAAGCTCTTTAGTTTAATTAGATCTGACTTGTCAATTTTTGTTTTTGTTGCAATCGCTTTTGAAGACTTAGTCATAAATTCTTTCCCAAGGTCAGTGTCCAGAATGGTGTTTCCTATGTTGTCTTCTAGGATTCTTATAGTTTGAGGTCTTATATTTAAATCTTTAATTCATCTTGCATTAATTTTTGTATATGGTGAAAGGTAGAGGTCCAGTTTCATTCTTCTGCATATGGTTAGCCAGCTATGCCAGCACCATTTATTGAATAGGGAGTCATTTATCCATTGCTTATTTTTTTTGACTCTGTCAAAGACCACAGGGCCATAAGTGTGTGGCTTTATTTCTGCGATCTCTACCTTGTTCCACTGGTCTATGTGTCTGTCTTTGTACCAGCACCATCTGTTTTGATTACTGTACTCTTGTAGCATAGTTTGAAGTCTATAGTTTGTTCTTTTTGCTTAGGATTGCCTTGCCTATTTGGGCTTTTTTTTTCTTTTTGGTTCCATAGGAAATTTTTTTTTGGTTCCACAGGAACCTACATAATTAGCTTTTTCTAATTCTGTGAAAAATGACTTTGGTAGTTTGATAGGAATAGTGTTGAATCTGCAGATTATTTTTGGCAGTAGATATTGATTCTTCCAATCCATGAGTACAGAATGTTTTTCATTAGTCATCTATGACTTCTTTCAGCAGTGTTTTGTAGTTCTCCTTGTAGAGATCTTTCACCTCCTTGGTTAGATGGATTCCTGGGTATTTTATTTTTTGTGTGACTATTCTAAATGAGATTGTATTCTTGGTTTGGTTCTCAGCTTGAACGTTATTGGTGTATAGAAATCCTGCTGATTTGTGTACATTGATTTTGTATCCTAAAACCTCGCTGAAGATTAGTTCCAGGAGCATTTTGGTGGATTCTTTAGTGTTTTCTAAGTATAGAGTCATTAGTGTTTCCTAAGTTTAGAATTATATCATCAGCAAAGCGAGATAATTTGACTTATTCTTTTACTATTTAGATGCCTTTTCTTTTCCTTGCATGATTGCTCTGGCTAGGACTTCCAGAACTATGTTGAATAGGAACAGTGAGAGTGAGCATCGTTGTCTTATTCCAATTATCAAGGGAAAAGCTTCCAGCTTTTTCCCATCCAGTATTATGTTGGCTGTGGGTTTGTCAAAGATGGCTCTTATTATTTTGAGGTACATTCCTTTGATGACTAGTTTTTTGAGGATTTTTATCATGAAGGGATGTTGGATTTTATTGAAAACTTTTTGGTGTCTATAACAAAAAGTCATAAACTTTGTGTTTTTCATTCTGTTTATGTGTCGAATCACATTTATTTATTTGCATATGTTGAACCAACCTTGCATGCCAGGAATGTAGCTACTCAATCATGGTGAATTAACTTTTTCATGTGCTGCTGGATTCAATTTGCTAGTATTGTGTTGAGGACTTTTGCATAACTTTCTTTTTTTGTTGTGTTTTCCAGGTTTTGGTATCAGGGTGATGCTGGCTTCATAGAATGCTTAGGGAAGAGTCTCTCCTGCTGTATTTTTTGGAATAGTTTCAGTAGAATGAATACCAGCTCTCCTTTGTATGTCTAGTAGAATTCAGCTGTGAATCCATCTGGCCCAGGCTTTTTTTGGTTGGTAGGTTTTACTACTGATTCAGTTTTAGAACTCAATATTGCTCTGTTCAGGGTTTCATTTCTTCTTGATACAATCTTGCGGAAATTGTGTGTTTCTAGAAATTTATCAATTTTCTCTAGATTTTATAATTTGTGTGCAGAGGTGCTCATAATAGTCGCTGAGGAACTTTTATATTTTCGTGGGATTGGCTGTAATATCATCTTTGTTATTTCTGATTTTGGTTATTTGGATCTTCTTCAGTTTGTTTGCTAATCTACCTAGCAGTCTATCAATCTTATTTATCCTTCCAAATAACCAACTTTTGCTTTCGTTGATTCTTTGTATGGATTTTTGTGTCTCAACTTCATTCAGCTATGCTCTGATTTCAGTTATTTCTTTTCTTCTCCTAGCTTTGGGGTTAGTTTTTGTTTTTCTAGTTCCTCTAGCTGTGATGTTAGATAATTAAATTGAGATCTTTCTAATTTTTTGAGGTAGGTGTTTAGCACTATAAGCTTCCTCTGAATACTGCTTTTGCTGCATCCCAGAAATTTTGGTATGTTGTATCTATATTTTCACTTATTTCCAATAATTTTTTGATTCCTGCCTTAATTTTGTTGTTTATCCAAAAGTCATTCAAGGGCAGGTTTTTAAATTTCCATGTAATTGTGTGGTTTTGAGAGATCTTATTGGTATTGATTTCTACTTTTATTCCACTGTGGATTGAAGGTATGGTTGTTATATTTTCAATTTTAAAAATTTATTAAGACTTGTTTTATGGCCAAGCATGGGGTTGATCTTAGAGTATGTTTCATGTGCAGATGAGAATAATGTATATTCTGTGGTTAATAGGTATAGTTTTCTATAGCTATCTTTTAGGTCCAAATGGTCAAGCATAGAATTTAAGCCCAGAAATTCTTTGTTAGTCTTCTGCCTTGATGATCTATCTAATGCTGTTAGTGGGGTGTTGCACTTCCCTCTATTATTGTGTAGCTGTCTGTGTATTTTCATAGGTCTAGAAGGACTTGTTTTTATAACTCTGGGTGCTCCAATGTTGAGTGCATATATATTTAGAATAGTTAAGTCTTTTTGTTGAATTGAACTCTTTATCAATATATAATGCCCTTCTTTGTCCTTCTTTACTGTTATTGGTTTAAAGCCTGAAACTATCAACAAAGTATAACAGATAACATAAAGCATGGGAGAAAATATTCACAAGCTATGCAGCCAATAAAGGTCTAATATGCAGAATCTACAAGGAATTTAAACAATTCAACAAGGAAAAGTCAAATAACCCCAGTAAAAAGTGGGCAAAAGACATGAACAGACACTTCTCAAAAGAAGACATATAAGTGGCTAAAATATATATGAAAAAATGCTTCATATCACTCACCATCAGAGAAATGGAAATCAAAACCACAAAACCACAATGAGATACCATCTCACACCAGCCAGAATGCATATTTTTAAAAAGTCAAACAACAGTAGATGCTGGTGAGGCTGCAGAGAAAAAGAAACACTCACACAGTGTTGGTGGGAGTGTAAATTAGCTCAGCCACTGTGGAAAGCAGTTTGAAGATTTCTCAAAGAACTTAAAACAGAACTACAATTTGACCCAGCAATCCCATTACTGGGTATATATCCAAAAGAAATAAATCATTTAACCAAAAAAGGCACACACATTTGTATTTTTATTCCAGTACAATTCACAATGGTAAAGACATCGAGTCAACTTAAGTGTCCATTAATGACAGATGAATAAGGAAAATGTGGTACATATACACCATGGAATTCTACATAGCCATAAAAATGAATGAAATCTTGTCCTTTGCAGCAACATGGATGTAGCTGAAGGCCGTTATCCTAGGCAAATTAACATAGGAACAGAAAACCAAATACCACATGGTCTCATTTAAAAGTGGGAGCTAAACATTGAGCACTCATGGACATAATGATGACAGCAACAGACAGAGGAGGCTACTAGAGATGAGAGGGCAGAAGGAAAGGGCTGAAAAAGTAACTATGGGGTACTATGCTCACTACCCGGATGACGGGGTCAATGGTACCCCAAACCTCAGTCATGTAATGTACCCATGTAAGAAACCTGCACATGTATCCTTGAATCTAGAATAAAAGCTGCAATTATTTAAAATGATAAACGATAAATAAATAAACAAACAAACAAATAAATGTTCTCTGACTGTGAATGGTCCTTTATATCTTGCTTTTTTCACTTCAGCTTATGTTTCTAACATCCATTTGTGTTTCTGTGTGAAGCTCTCATTTATTCATTTTACTCCCAATAATTTGCAGTGACACATACCAAGTTTTTAATTCTATGTGAGTTTGTTGTTGAACTCTTTACTCTGTTCTCTTGATCTAATTGCCTATCCTTACACAAAAAAACACACTTCTTAATTACTCTAGTTTTATTAAAAAAAACAAAAACAAAACTAGGTATCTTGAAAGGCAAGTCATCTAATCTTATACTTTCTGGTCAAGAGTGTCTTGGATATTCTTGATACTTTGCTTTTCCATGTGAATGTTAGAACTATATTTCATGTTTTATAAAAACCTGTTGCAATGGGAATTTTATTAAATCTACAGATCAATTTGATAATTTTACTACACTGAATCTTCTTAGATTCAGTAGAATTGATGACTTTACTATACTAGACCTTTTTATCCATAAAGTTGCTATTTCTCTCCATTTGGCTGAGTCATCATTAATCCCTCTCAACAAAGCTTTATAAAACTATAATTTTATGACTTCATAATTTTCTACATAACAATCTCGGGCATCTGTTAAAATTATTCCTAAATAGCCATTTTTGTTGCTAATATAGATTTTTTTAAAAAAATCATATTTACTATTTGTTGCTCGTGTATATAAATATGAAATTTCCTTTAGTGTATTTACTTTATCTGGCTACTTTGTTAACTTTTAAATATTACTAAAATTTAATAACTTAATACAAAAAGCACTGAGAAGAATATTGCTAGTAATGGCCATTTCTGGATAGCTGCTCTTTTTTTTGTCTACTCATATTTCTTCTTCTTTTTTTTTTTTTGAGATGGAGTCTCGCTCTGTTGCCAGGCTGAAATGCAGTGGCACCATCTCGGCTCACTGCAACCTCTGCCTCGCAGGTTCAAGTGTCTCTCCTGCCTCAGCCTCCCGAGTAGCTGGGACTACAGGCCCACAACATCATGCCCAGCTAATTTTTGTATTTTTAGTAGAGATGGGTTTCACCATGTTGGTCAGGATGGTCTGGATCTCTTGACCTCGTGATCTGCCTGCCTCGGCCTCCCAAAGTGCTGGGATTACAGGCTTGAGCCACCGCGCCCAGCCCACATTTCTTCTTGACACTAGCAACAACTGTAGCATCTTTATGTTCAACTGAACTCTATCAGTATGCCATATGTTAAGAAAATTCATCATCTTAAAATGCCTTCATGATTTCCCCTGTCCTTACTTGTAAATTCTCCATGTATTCTGATTCAAGGGCATCAGATTTAGCAAAATTCACAAAAATCATGTGGATATAAATCCAGTATTTTACTTGGACTTAATTTGATTTTTTTTCTGTTAGAGTTGTTTGTTTTCATATCATTTAACTAGTTGCATGAGCATTAAATTAGTAGCCTCGTCATTACATTTCTTCTTATTATTTAATGGTTATTCTGGTAGTATATTTAAACTGGGTCCATTTCTCTGAGTGTTGTAGAGCCAAATATACGGAAACTATGCAAGTATCTATAAGGGGTTAATTCCCATTTCTCTATCACTACAATGAGTTTTTCAGTATTAATGTGACAAAGAGCATAAATCAAAATACTCTATCTGGCATTTTAAGCTCTACTTAGTGTGTTTCAAAAGGGAAAAGTGGAACAATTTAGAGTTCATCAATTATATCGCATTAAATTAGCCTCCATCATTGGCTTGGCTCGACAGCCTTCATCTATTTTAATTTACAACAGAAAGGACAGCCAAGTACAGGATAGTAGCAAAGACACGGTCAAAAGGAGGCTCTGTCTTCTTAGTTATAAAAAATGCTTTGTTTTTATAGCATTAAGATAGGCATTAAGATAAAGACCTCTAACTCAAATGAGATTCCAAAATAGCATATCATATATGTCATAATATTTACATTAATAAAAGTAAATTATAATAGAATTATATATGTGACCCACAGAAATTTTTTATTGATTAAAAAAATAGACCAGGTACAGTGGCTCATGCCTGTAACCCTAACACTTTGGGAGCCCGAGGCAGGTGGATCACTTGAGCCCAGGAGTTTCAGACCAGCCTGGGAAACGTGGTGAAACCTTGTCTTTACAAAAAATACAAAAATTAGCTGGGTGTGGTGGTATGCATCTGTATTGCCAGCTACTCGGGAGGCTGAGGTGCCAGAATCGCTTTAGCCCAGAAGGTGGAGGCTGCAGTGAGACATAATCACTCCAGCCTGAGCAACAGAGCAAGATCCTATCTCAAAAAAATACAAAATATGCTTGTACTGTAAAGTATAAATTCCAACTCTGATATTCTGTTAACATGGCAGAATACACTGGTTCTTTAAACAAATTTACAAGGAAAAAAACACACTAAAAAGTGGGCAAAGGACATGAACACTTTTCAAAAGACATACATGTGGCCAACAATTACATGAAAAAAAGCTCAACATCACTGATCATCAGAGAAATGCAAATCAAAACCACCATGAGACACCATCTCACAACAGTCAGAATGGCTATGATATAGTTTGGCTTTGTGTTCCCACCCAGATCTTATCTCAAATTGTAATCTCCACATGTCAAGGAAGAGGCCAGGCGGGAGGTGACTGGACATGGGGGTGGATTTTCCCCCTTGCTGTTCTCCTGATAGTGACTGTGTTCTCACGAGATCTGATGGTTTTAAAGTGTGGCATTTCCCCCCTAGCTCTCTCTCTCTCTCTCTTGCTCTGATATGTGATGACTGTACCTGCTTCCCCTTTGCCTTCTGCCATGATTATAAGTTTCCTGAAGCCTCTCAGCCATGTGGAACTGTGAGTCAATTAAACCTCTTTTCATCATAAATTACCCAGTCTCAAGTAGTTCTTTATAGCAGTGTGAAAATGGACTGATACAGGCTATTATTAGAAAGTCAAAAAAATAACAGATGCAGCAAGGTTGTGGACAAAAAGGAATGCTTACACACTGTTGGTGGGAGTGTAAAATAGTTCAACCATTGTGGAAGACAGTATGGAGATTCCTCAAAGACCTAAAAGCAAAAATATAATTTGATCTAGCAATCCTACCACTGGGCATATACCCAAAGGAACATAAATAGTCCTATTATTTTGTTTTGTTTTGATTTTTGAGACTGGGTATCTCTCTGTCAACCAGGCTGGAGTGCAGTGGCACGATCTTGGCTCACTGCAACCTCTGCCACCCAGGCTCAAGCAATCCTTCTACTTCAGCCTCCTGAGTAGCTGGGATTATAGGCACATGCCACCATGCCTAGCTAATTAAATCATTCCATTATAAAGACCATGCACAGGTATGCTTGTCACAGCACTGTTCACAATAGCAAAGACATGGAATCAACCTAAATGAGCATCAATGCTAGACTGGATAAAGAAGATGTTGTGGCTGGGTGCAGTGGCTCCCCTTTGTAATCCCAGCACTTTGGGAGGCCAAGGCAGGCGGATCACGAGCTCAGGAGATCGAGACCATCCTGGCTAACATGGTGAAACCCCGTCTCTACTAAAAATACAAAAAATTAGCCGGGTGTGGTAGCAGGCGCCTGTAGTCCCAGCTACTCAGGAGGCCGAGGCAGGAGAATGGCGTGAACCTGGGAGGTGGAGCTTGCAGTGAGCCAAGATCATGCCACTGCACTCCAGCCTGGGCGACAGAGCGAGACTCCGTCTCAAAAAAAAAAAAAGAAAAAAAAAGAAAATGTTGTACATATACACCATGGAATACCATGCAGCCATAAAAATAGAATAAGGTTGTATCTTTTCAGGAACATGGATGGAGCTGAAGGACATTGTCCTTAGCAAACTAATGCATTCATTCTTCAACTATTGTGATGCTACTATTAAATGGCTGGGAATAGTCAATGAATTTCTTATTATTTTATAATCTTTATCATTACCTAAGCATCAAGATGTAAATGTTCTTTATTTTTATTCAATTTAATATCCTTAGCATTTTCTTTGTTTATATTATAGAAAAGGATGGTATAGTTCTAATATATAAGGTTATCAATATCATGAATGTGCACTTCATACTGAATGTAAATTACAATACAAATCACATTTACTCCTCGTGGGTTTTAGAATGACATCATATTAGGTTTAAAATATTGAAGCTTGGACTGAATGCTAGGAGATTCAAATAATAACTTACCCATTACTAACTTCACCTTCCATCTTTCAAAAAAAAGAATGTTGAAATACTACTTATAAATACTTCATACTTTTCAGAATAAAACTCTTATAAAAATAACCAGTAGTATTTTCACATTATTGAATTCCAGCGCTGTTTAAATTCCTAACTTTGATAACGGCTCCTTGAATTTGGACCTGACTGATGAGCATAAAAAATTCTCCTTCAGATTTGTACTAAATAGCCAAAATTGAATTTGGCACAACTCAGGGTATTGACAACGGTCCTTTTCTAAACTAATAAAGGGTTTGGAATTTTTCTTTTTTTTCTTTTCTTTTAAAAAATGTGTCAGTTGATTTTTCTCTGAGCACAGTTTTGAAAGTATCACCCTTATTTTATGAAAAACAGTATTCCTTCGGTATTGAAGAAATATTAACTAAATCCAAACCATGTTTCTCAACCCCTTTTATCTCTAAGGAGTCATAAAAATGGATGAAGATACTCTGTGTGTGTGTGTGTGTGTGTGTGTGTGTGTGTGTGCATGAGATTTTATAACATTTGTAAAAAAAAAACCAGGAAAAATAGAATGCACTCATTCACTTGAAATTGCATTTCTACCATCCTCCACCCTCCCAAAATAAAGCAAGGAAAAGTGAATCTTTTATTTAGACTAGTCATAGAAAATGCCTTATTCCCACCTGGGGAAATGCTTTCCCAAATGAAGCTTCATTTTTATAATATCATTGTGTTCCACTCACAATTTTGTTAGTTGTATTGAACATCAAATCATGTTTAAATAAGCTTTAGTACTCTCCAAAATATCATTTATTTACTATCAAGAATCTAAAAGAATGTCAGAAATAACATTCAGTATACACAAAATGAATATAGCAGTATCTGTGTCTTTGAAAATGTATTTTATATATAAATTCAAAAGTCATGCTTTGCATAGCTATTTACATTATGAAAAGTTTTAACATTGCTACCTGAATTTTACTTTAATCAAGATATTTGTCTAGTATTGACTTCCTAAGAACTTATCCACATTAGTTCCATAATGTTAGAGCATCCAAAGTCTTTCTATAATAAATTGTATCTATTCAGAACATGCTTTTATATATTAAACACTTTATTTTTTGAATTCATATATGCCTATATTTTTCAGTAATTTATTACTATAAATATGAACATATTTGTAAACACAACCAATCATGAGACAGGTCTAGTTTTTATACACTGATATACAGTGGGAAGTGTGTGTGCGTGTGTGTGTGCGCGTCTGTGTAGACTGTGGGAGTAGAAGTGAAAAATATGAAAGTTATATTTAGGAACAGAAAATGGCAAATAGAAAGAGGCATAGATAAGGAACAAGTACTATGATTTAGGGATTATACATGGGTTACTATATGAATAGTTATCTGGTATTATGACTTCATACTATATGGATAGTCATTTGACTTACATTATATTTTCCATTCACAGGAGAATTAAAAGCCAGTAGGCTTCTGGCCCCTTATGCCTAGCACCCTCCTGTCAAAGATAACCATGTGTTGTTTAATTATGTTTCTGGTCAATGATGGACTGTATATATTACAGGGCGCCCATGAGAATTTAATGGAGCTACCCTATATATGTGTGCCCAATTTTTATCTTATATATTGCATTATTGCATTTTTACTCTACTTAATTTTTATATTTAGATACACAAATACTTATTGTGTTACAGTTGTTTACAGCATTCGGTACAGTAACATACAACACAGGTTTGTAGCCCAAGAGCAATAGGCCATACCGTATAGCCTAAGTGTGTAGTAGGCTATCCTATCTGGGTTTCTTTAAGGAAACTCTATGATGTTCACACTATGATGAACTTGTCTAACGAGGCATTTCTCAGAAGGTATCTTTTCATTAAGTGATGCCTGATTGTATAGTGTTTTTAATCTTGAACTTGTCTTACGTTTCAGCTTGTGAGTAATTTGGTTTGGACAAAAGGTACTGAAGCTAACAAAAAGCATGAAGCCAATACTCTACAGAAGAAATGTAAAACAGCCATTGGATAAATAGATTTGTCTGGTTCAATAGCTCTGCTAAATCTCAGCCAATATTTGCTTACATGAAATAGTGATGCACTTAGAATCTTAGACTATTGGTAACAACCTGAATTTAAGTCCCATTTCATTTCTGCCCATAATAGGATATTAAAACAGAAATAAATGTAAAAACATTTTTTAAAAAGTGGTTACCTTTCAGCCATTTAAATAGGAACAAAACTATTACTATATATAATGATAAAAGGGCTGGTAAAATGCCCTTATTTGAATGAAATCTTCCCTTTTTATTCTTTTGCATATAAACATATCTAATTAATTTAGGGAAGAATTTTCCACAAAAATGCTCTTAAGTACATAAATACATCAAATATCAATGATCTTACTCAGTGCCTTTTTAAGAATATGGCAACTTGGAAGCAATATTGCCTGGGATGTTGCATTCAAAAGAGATTATGAAAAAACAAGGACTCTCCTTTACTCATAGGTTATATCTTTGGCCAAATGATAACGATCTTAGCATCACATATACATTGAACAATAATCTGGAAATACTCTGTTCTAAAACATCAACGTCTTCTACAACTACGACTTGTTTTTTATAACTATTTTCTACATATTATTTATATTGGATTTCAGCAGGTTAAAATACATTCTAAATAAATAAATAAAATGTTTTAAAAATACATTCTATGAATCTCTTACAGGATTATATTTCATTTTATTTCAAATTTTTTAAAAATTATTTTATTATTTATAAAATTTATACAATTATTTTAGGAATACAAGTGCTATCGTATTACTAAGATATGTTAAGGGATTATTTTTAGAGTACTTGAACAATCTAACATCTGTTGTCAAGTTAAACTTTTAAGGGCCCATAGGCTCTTAAATGTAATACAGCGACCTTCACCTGTAATGTACCTAGAACAATATATGCTTTGGGTTCATGGCTCCTGACTGAAACTTTGTATGCTTTCAGTGATATATGTCAATTTATTCTTCAAATTCCTGCACAATCTTGTTTGCTAATCATTATTCCTGAACTCCTGCTTTACAAGTCTAGTAATCAAAGAATAAATAGTTCTGTCTGCAATTAGATCCTCAAAGCAATAGGGTCCCATCAGGCACCTATTAGCTTCACACATTATTAACAAGAGTTCAGTTGTTTAATAGCCAAAATTTTGCCTTACTATAGTTGGAGGAAATAGTTTTTCTTTAATTTGTTAAAGAATTAGGAATTTAAATTGTATTATTTGATTCAACTCCAGGAAAAAGTTTCAGAACCTCATCAAGTCAAAACTGCCTCATTGGTGAAGTTAAGAATTTCATATTTGGCTTTGTCAATGATTTCTTGGATATGACACAAAAGAGCACTGGCAACAAAACCTAAAATGGTCAAGTGGGATTACACCAAACTAAGAACCTTCCGCAAAGCAAAGGAAACAATCAGCAAAATGAAAAGGCATAGCTTTGGAGAAAATATTTGCAAACTATATATCTGGTAAATGACTAATATCCAAAAAATATAAACAAAATCGACAACTTAATAGCAAAAACAACAAGAAAATTTAAAAATGAAAAATAAGAAAAAAACCCAAAATTTAAAAATGAGCAAAGGAACTGAATAGATTTATTTATTTATTTATTTATTTATTTTTAGACAGGGTCTGCCTCTGTCACCCAGGCTGGAGTGCAGTAGCATGATCTCAGCTCACTGCAACTTATGCTTCCAGGGCTCAAGCCATCCTCTCAACTCAGCCTCCCAAATAGCTGGGACTACAGGCATGCACCACCATGCCCAGCTAATTTTTGTATTTTTTGTAGAGACGGAGTTTGGCCATGTTGCCCAGGCTGGTCTCCAATTCCTGAACTCAGGTGGTCCACCTGCCTCGGCCTCCCAAAGTGCTGGAATTACAGGCATGAGCTACCACGCCTGGCCTGAATAGATATTTTTTCAAAGAAGGTATACAAATGGCCAAAATGTATATGAAAAGGTGCTCAACTTTAGTACCCATCAGGGAAATGCAAATCAAAATAATGAGCTATCACCTCACACCTGTTAGGATGCCTATTACCCAAAAAGCAAAAGATAATCAATATTGGTAAGGAAGTGGAGAAAATGGAACTCTTGTACGTTGTTTGTGGGAATGTAAATTGGTACAGGCACTATGGAAAACACTATGGAAGTTCCTGAAGGTTAAAAATAAGAACACTGGTTCAAGATGGCTAACTACAGACATTGGGCACCTGCCTTCTCCAGAAGGAAGCACCAAAATTATGAATAGATAATCATACCTTGAATAGAACATCTAGGAAAGAACACTGATGTCAAACAGAGATGCCACAGGAAACACCTGAGGCAGAGAAGGAAAAGGTACCCAGCAGCCAGCTCAGAGAAGGTTGGCTTGGGAGCCCCAAGGGGCTTGGTATTGTAGGTAAAGAGTAATTCATCAGTCCACATCCCTACTGTGGACTGCTGCAATTTGAGCAATGGGAGAGTTCTTACGCCCACACAAACCCTGACACTAGCATGGGGGGTGATTTGCAGGGTCCATGAGGGCATTGCTCCAGAAAGAGGACTTGCACATGGTCACTCATTCCTGTCCCTGCCAAGACCTAAGCAGCAGCAGCTGGGCACCCTTGTGAAGGCACAGTTGCCATGGGACTGCATCCTGCCCTGGGAATCATAGCCCCCATATCTCTACGTCCCATGAGCCCCAACTGACATCTCTCAATGTCCACCCAGTGTCCACTAAAGTGGCACAGTGTTGGCTGGTTCCAAGATTCTGCAGAGTCCCCAATACTCTGGTCCAGGGGTCTCCAACCTCTGGGCCACAGACTGGTACCTGACTGTGGCTTGTTAGAAACCAGGCCACACAGCAAGAGATGAACAGTGGGTGAGTGAGCATTACCACCTGAGCCCCACTTCTTGTTAGATCAGCAGGGGCATTAGATTCTCACAGGAACGAGAACCCTATTGCAAACTGTGCCTTTGAGGGATCCAGGTTGTGTCCTCCTTGTCAGAATCTAACTAATGCCTGATGATCTGAGGTGGAACAGTTTCATCCTGAAAGTATCTCCTCCCAATACCCACCCCCATCTGTAGAAAAATTGTCTTCCATGAAACTGGTTCCTGGTTCCAAAAAGGTTGGGGACTGCCG
Organism: Pongo abelii; assembly: GCF_028885655.2. NCBI lineage: Eukaryota > Metazoa > Chordata > Mammalia > Primates > Hominidae > Pongo > Pongo abelii. The sequence continues at coordinate 122,732,419 of NC_071993.2, read as the reverse complement.
CTGTAATCCACAGGGAGTACTATTTCCTGGGGAAAGGATGGTACAGCGCACCATCCATGGGACAAAGGAAACAAAGCACATGCTTTTCAGAGGCCAAGATCTCCCTGTCTGAGACTATGAGAAGCGACTCTTTCTCCAGCGGTAGTGCAAATTCTGTACTTGGCCTTGCAAGCAGAGAGTGAGATCCCCTCTCACCAGCAAAATGACCTCTCTGCTAGGGCTCATATGTACAGAGTAGGATGCCTTCTTTCCGTCTGCACACTGTTACAAGTACAGCCATTTCTGCTGCCACTGGAGGCTGAGGTGCATGAACAGAGGCTGCCTGTGTGGGGCTATGAATGGCAACTGTGCCCCCACTGATGGTGTGGCCCCAGCGTCCAGGACAGTGTGTGACAGGCAGGGTCCTTCCCCACCTCTACATAACTGTTGCTGCAGAGAGCAGGACAGCCTGAGAGCTGTGTGTCTGGGGCTGTGAATGGTGACCTCTGACTACAGCCACTATCAACACCAGTGCACACTGATCAAGACTCAGAGATACATACTTTCCTGGCCCACTGCTGCCACTACCAGCATCCAAGCAAGCAGCCACCTAGAGGCCTAAGAATCAGTCTGTCTGATCCTGCTAATACTGGTGCCAGTGTATGCTGCTCTGGGGCCCAAGATCAAGCATGCTCATCCCACTGCTGCCAATATGGGCATAGCAACATAAGAACAGTTCTTAGAGGAAAATTTCTTTAAGCAAATGAAAATGAAAACACAACATATGAAAACATAACATTGTTTTGCGGGACACAAAAACAAAGCAGTGCTAAGAGGCAAAGTTTTAGCAATAAATGCCTACATAAAAAAGCCAAAAAGATTTCAAATAAACAATCTAATAATGCATCTCAACAATCTAATGATGCATCTCAAGGAGCTAGAAAATCAAGAACAAACCACACAAAAAATTTGTAGAAGAAACAGCCAAGTTGGAGCCATCACATTACTTGACTTCAAAACATATTATAAGGTTATGGTAAACAAGGCAGCATGGTATTGGTATAAAAACAGACACATAGACCCATAGAATGGAGTAGAGAACCCAGAAACAAATTGAAATATTTACAGCCAACTGATCCTCAACAAAGCTACCAAGAACATACACTAGGGAAAGCACACTCTCTTCAATAAATGTTATTGGGAAAGCTAGATAACTGTATGCAGAAGAATGAAACTTGGACCCCTATCTCTCATCATACACAAAAGTAAACTCAAGATGGATTAATGACTTAAATTAAGACCCAAAACTATAAAACTACTAGAAGAAACAGAGAGAAAAATCTTCAGGACATTGGTATAGGCAAAGATTTTATGGCAAAGCCCTCAAAAGCACAATCATAAAAAAGCAGGGATAATACTAAATTTAAAAGTTTCTCCACAGCAAAGGAAACTATCAGCAGAGTGAATAGACAACTCCCTGAATGGGGAAAATATTGGCAAATTACTAACTGACATGAGACTAATATACAGAATATACAAGGAACTCAAACAACTCAACAGTTTCAAAAAAACCTCATTAAAACATGAGCAAAGGACATGAATAGTCATTTCTCAAAAGAAGACATAAAGATGGCCAATGGGTATATAAAAAAAAATGCCCCAACGTCACTAATCATCAGGAAAATCCAAATCAAAACCATAATCAGATACCATCTCACCCAAGTTAGAATGGCTATTACTAAAAAGACCAAAAATAACAGATGCTGGTGAGGATGCAGAGAACAGGTAACTCATATGTTGTTGGTGGGAATGTAAATTAGTGCAGCCACTGTGGAAACAGTATAGAGGTTTCTCATAAAACTTAAAGTATACCAACCTTATAATCCAACCATCCCACTACTGGGTATCTATCCAAAGGAAATCAGTATATCAAGGGGATACCTGGACTCACATGGTTACTGCCAGCACTGTTCATGATAGCAAAGCTATAGAATCAACCTACATGCTCATCAATGGATGAATGAGTAAAGGAAATGTAATATATATATACACAATGGAATACTACTCAGCCATAACAAAGAATGAAATCATGTCATTTCCAGCAACATGGATGGAACTGGAGGACATTATGTTAAGTGAAACAAGCCAGGCACAGAAAGACAAATACTGCATGTTCTCACTTATAGAAGATAAAAGACTTGATTTCATAGGTATAGAGAATAGAACCATAGATACCAGAGTCTGGGAAGGGTTGCAGTGGAGAGTAGGGGAGTGAATGAAGAGAGGTTAATTAGGGGTAAAAACATACAGTTAGATAAAATAAGTTCTAATCTAATATTTGATAGCAGGCTAGGATGACTATACTTAGCAATAATATAATGTATATTTGAAATAAGTACAAGAGAGAACTTGAAAGAATACCAATACACTAAAAATGATAAACATTCAAGGTGATTGATACCCCAATTACCCTGAATTGAACATTATACAATTTTTGCATACAACAAACACTCCCATGGACCCTGTAACTATATAAATTATTATATATCAATGAAAAGGGAAAAATTAAAAATAGAACTATCATTTGATGGAGAATCCTGCTTCCAAAGGGGCAATAAAATTAGTATCTCAAAGAGGTATCTGTATTCCTATGTTTATTTCAGCATTGCTTACAATACTAACAACCATGTCCATGTCCAACCTAAATGTCCATTAAATTTGAATGGATAAAGAAAATATGGTATATACACACAATGGAATATTACTTAGCCTCAAAAAAGAAGGCAATCTTGCAATTTGCAACAACACAGATGTACCCAGAGGACATTATGCTAAGTAAAATAAGCCAGACACAAAAGGGCAAATACTACCTGGTACCACTTATATGATAAATCTAAAATGACCAAACTCATAGAAGCAAGAGAGTAGAATTGTGATTTTCCAGGAAATGGGGGAAGATGGAAATGGAGAAGTGTGAGTCAAAGTGTACAAAATTTCAGTTAAGCAAGATGAACAAGTCCTAGAGACCTACTATACAACACAATTATATGTATAATTATAGCATAATGTGTATAGTTAATGATAATGTATTATATACTTAAAATTTTGCTAAGAAACTAGATTTTACATTCTGTTATGTAAAACATCATAATCCAAATCAAAATTGCTAATCATCAGGAAAATCCAAATCAAAACCATAATCACCTAAATAAATAAATAAATAAGGTGGAAGGAAATTTCTGGAGGTAATGAATAGGTTTATAGCATAGATGCTGTCGACAGTTCCATGGCTGTATACTTATCTCCAAACTCATCAAGTATATACATTAAATATGCAGAGTTTTTTGAATATAAGTCATCCTTAAATATAGTGGTTTAACAAAACTTTATATTATTACTCAATAAGGTGCTTAGCCAACTTCTCCAAATGTAGTAGTCAAGGTTTCTATCAGTTTTGTAATAGATGTAATGCAAAATGATGGAAGATAACTTGGATATCAAGCCTAAGAGTGTGAAACATGAATTAAATGACTCATTTGAAACATGACTCCTTAAAAGTAATCATACATTTGATATGTGCTGGTTTGGTTAGCTGACTTGAAATCCATTCAGTTTACAAATGCTAACTGAGCACCTATTAATATGCCTTGCAAGCATCATACTAAGTAACAGTGATGAAAAGATAAATAAGATACAGTATCTGCCACTTAGATTTTACATTCTAGGAATGGGATTTTGTTACTGTTCTAAAAACGCAGATTAATGAAGGTTAATAGCAGCTCCTACCAAACTCTCTCATTTTCCCATAAGGACAAAGGGCAAATCTTTCATACTTAGAAAAGGTCAGACTGAGGTTTCTAAGTAGGTGTAGCTCAAGAAATGGTGAGGCTAGAATTCTCTAGAACTATGTAAGGAAGCAGAGTCTTTTGCTGTAAGGAACCATTTGTGGTATTGCACTGTTCTTTCTCAAAAGGCAATTCTTTCTCAAAAGGCAATGCTTCGTCTTCAACCATTCAAATGTGGGTGTACATTTTGCTTACAGTGTGGCATTAATAATTCAGAATTTAGACAAAAATAGCACTTCCTTCTGAGAAAATAGAATAAATGCTATTCATATTGAAATAAAATGCTAACCTATTTTAAAAATGTTATTCAATTATTGGATAAATAATAAATTATAAACATTATTCTAATTTTCCTAAACTTCTATAAATAAAGTTTGTAGAAGTTTCTAGAGTTCTATGTATGGTAACTCAAAAGTGAACAAAAATTAGAAATAATATTTCATATTTGGCAATTATTTATTTTCATGTGAAATAGAACTATCGAGACTCTCATCATTGTGCATTTGGTATATGAAAAAGTATTCTTTAAGAAATATTCAAAAACTAAGAAAAATTTTGATACTTAAATTACATGCCATAGGGAGTGAAGATGGCCTAATAGGAACAGCTCCGGTCTACAGCTCCCAGCGTGAGCCACGCAGAAGACGGGTGATTTCTGCATTTCCATCTGAGGTACCGGGTTCATCTCACTAGGGAGTGCCAGACACTGGGCGCAGGTCAGTGGGTGCACGCACCGTGCGCGAGCCGAAGAAGGGCGAGGCATTGCCTCACTCGGGAAGCGCAAGGGGTCAGGGAGTTCCCTTTCCTAGTCAAAGGAAGGGGTGACAGAGGGCACCTGGAAAATCGGGTCACTCCCACCCAAATACTGCGCTTTTCCGACAGGCTTAAAAAACGGCGCACCAGGAGATTATATCCCGCACCTGGCTCAGAGGGTCCTACGCCCATGGAGTCTCGCTGACGGCTAGCACAGCAGTCTGAGATCAAACTGCAAGGTGGCAGCAAGGCTGGGGGAGGGGCGCCCGCCATTGCGCAGGCTTGCTTAGGTAAACAAAACAGCTGGGAAGCTGGAACTGGGTGGAGTCCACCACAGCTCAAGGAGGCCTGCCTGCCTCTGTAGGCTCCACCTCTGGGGGCAGGGCACAGACAAACAAAAAGACAGCAGTAGCCTCTGCAGACTTAAATGTCCCTGTCTGACAGCTTTGAAGAGAGCAGTGGTTCTCCCAGCACGCAGCTGGAGATCTGAGAACAGGCAGACTGCCTCCTCAAGTGGGTCCCTGACCCCTGACCCCCGAGCAGCCTAACTGGGAGGCACCCCCCAATAGGGGCAGACTGACACCTCACACGGCCGGGTACTCCAACAGACCTGCAGCTGAGGATCCTGTCTGTTAGAAGGAAAACAAACAAACACAAAGGATATCCACACCAAAAACCCATCTGTACATCACCATCATCAAAGACCAAAAGTAGATACAACCACAAAGATGGGGAAAAAACAGAGCAGAAAAACTGGAAACTCTAAAAAGCAGAGCGCCTCTCCTCCTCCAAAGGAACGCAGTTCCTCACCAGCAATGGAACAAAGCTGGACGGAGAATGCTTTGACGACCTGAGAGAAGAAGGCTTCAGACGATCAAATTACTCCGAGCTACGAGAGGATATTCAAACCAAAGGCAAAGAAGTTGAAAACTTTGAAAAAAATTTAGAAGAATGTATAACTAGAATAACCAATACAGAGAAGTGCTTAAAGGAGCTGATGGAGCTGAAAACCAAGGCTTGAGAACTACGTGAAGAATGCAGAAGCCTCAGGAGCCGATGCGATCAACTGGAAGAAAGGGTATCAGCGATGGAAGATAAAATGAATGAAATGAAGCAAGAAGGGAAGTTTAGAGAAAAAAGAATAAAAAGAAACGAGCAAAGCCTCCAAGAAATATGTTACTACGTGAAAAGACCAAATCTACGTCTGATTGCTGTACCTGAAAGTGACGGGGAGAACGGAACCAAGCTGGAAAACACTCTGCAGGATATTATCCAGGAGAACTTCCCCAATCTAGCAAGGCAGGCCAACATTCAGATTCAGGAAATACAGAGAATGCCACAAAGATACTCCTCGAGAAGAGCAACTCCAAGACACATAATTGTCAGATTCACCAAAGTTGAAATGAAGGAAAAAATGTTAAGGACAGCCAGAGAGAAAGGTCGGGTTACCCTCAAAGGGAAGCCCATCAGACTAACAGCAGATCTCTCGGCAGAAACCCTACAAGCCAGAAGAGAGTGGGGGCCAATATTCAACATTCTTAAAGAAAAGAATTTTCAACCCAGAATTTCATATCCAGCCAAACTAAGCTTCATAAGTGAAGGAGAAATAAAATCCTTTACAGGCAAGCAAATGCTGAGAGATTTTGTCACCACCAGGCCTGCCCTAAAAGAGCTCCTGAAGGAAGCGCTAAACATGGAAAGGAACAACTGGTACCAGCTGCTGCAAAATCATGCCAAAATGTAAAGACCATCGAGACTAGGAAGAAACTGCATCAACTAAAGAGCAAAATAACCAGCTAACATCATAATGACAGGATCAAATTCACACATAACAATATTAACTTTAAATGTAAATGGACTAAATGCTCCAATTAAAAGACACAGACTGGCAAATTGGATAAAGACTCAAGACCCATCAGTGTGCTGTATTCAGGAAACCCATCTCACACGCACAGACACACATAGGCTCAAAATAAAAGGATGGAGGAAGATCTACCAAGCAAATGGAAAGCAAAAAAAGGCAGGGGTTGCAATCCTAGTCTCTGATAAAACAGACATTAAACCAATGAAGATCAAAAGAGACAAAGAAGTCCATTACATAATGGTAAAGGGATCAATTCAACAAGAAGAGCTAACTATCCTAAATATATATGCACCCAATACAGGAGCACCCAGATTCATAAAGCAAGTCCTGAGTGACCTACAAAGAGACTTAGACTCCCACACATTAATAATGGGAGACTTTAACACCCCAATGTCAACATTAGACAGATCAACGAGACAGAAAGTCAACAAGGATACCCAGGAATTGAACTCAGCTCTGCACGAAGCGGACCTAATAGACATCTACAGAACTCTCCACCCCAAATCAACAGAATATACATTTTTTTCAGCACCACACCACACCTATTCCAAAATTGACCACATACTTGGAAGTAAATCACTCCTCAGCAAATGTAAAAGAACAGAAATTATAACAAATTGTCTCTCAGACCACAGTGCAATCAAACTAGAACTCAGGATTAAGAATCTCACTCAAAACCGCTCAACTACATGGAAACTGAACAGCCTGCTCCTGAATGACTACTGGGTACATAATGAAATGAAGGCAGAAATGAAGATGTTCTTTGAAACCAATGAGAACAAAGACACAACACACCAGAATCTCAGGGATGCATTCAAAGCAGTGTGTATCAGGAAATTTATAGCACTAAATGCCCACAAGAGAAAGCAGGAAAGATCCAAAATTAACACCCTAACCTCACAATTAAAAGAACTAGAAAAGCAAGAGCAAACACATTCAAAAGCTAGCAGAAGGCAAGAAATAACTAAAATCAGAGCAGAACTGAAGGAAATAGAGACACAAAAAACCCTTCAAAAAATTAATGAATTAATCATTAATTTTTTGAAGGGTTTATCCAATTTGCCAGTCTGTGTCTTTTAATTGGAGCATTTAGTCCATTTACATTTAAAGTTAATATTGTTATGTGTGAATTTGATCCTGTCATTATGATGTTAGCTGGTTATTTTGCTCTTTAGTTGATGCAGTTTCTTCCTAGTCTCGATGGTCTTTACATTTTGGCATGATTTTGCAGCGGCTGGTGCCGGTTGTTCCTTTCCATGTTTAGCGCTTCCTTCAAGGAGCTCTTTTAGGGCAGGCCTGGTGGTGACAAAATCTCTCAGCATTTGCTTGTCTGTAAAGGATTTTATTTCTCCTTCACTTATGAAGCTTAGTTTGGCTGGATATGAAATTCTGGGTTGAAAATTCTTTTCTTTAAGAATGTTGAATATTGGCCCCCACTCTCTTCTGGCTTGTAGGGTTTCTGCCGAGAGATCTGCTGTTAGTCTGATGGGCTTCCCTTTGTGGGTAACCCGACCTTTCTCTCTGGCTGCCCTTAATATTTTTTCCTTCATTTCAACTTTGGTGAATCTGATAATTATGTGTCTTGGAGTTGCGCTTCTCGTTTTCATTATCTAAGAGGATCTTCAGAAAAACTCTCTAGGTATAGAAGGTAGAAATAATGCTTTCCTTACAGATAATGAAATTAACTTAATGTTTGAGAAATTAAGTGGCAACAAATTCAATACTGGAAAGCTTATCATAATAAAAATTATATAAACGACAGTGTCTTTTTGTTTGGTCTTCTAGGAAGCTCAGAGTCAAATCTAAAGGTTAATATTTACACCTCTGTTGGTCCAGAATTCCATGAAATAATTGAAAAGATATTTTAATATGGAATAACATATGTGTTGGTAGACAAATGTATTTAAATTTAAAACATAATTTAATACATAATATACATATATAATTAAACATATATTAAATTAAAAACTTTATCAATTTATTTTACAAATGTATTCATTGTTTTACAAACACTTTAGTAATGCTAATACGTACTTAATAATAGCCTTATGAGAAAAGTTTTTTGATTGTTTCCCTATCCCCCTTTTACAGAAGATGAACTCAAATCTCTGAGAGAATACGCAACTTGCTTGAAGTTACATAGCTAGAAAAGGCAGAACCAGAATTCAAATCCAAGTAATCTCAGTCTAGATTCTGTGCCTTTAATCTCTTTCCTAATACTGCTTCTGTTGTGATACTTAAAAATGTAGTTTCTTGATGAAACTTTGACTTAGAGGTCTACAGCTTCTAAGAGCTAGCAGTTACCAACTGTTTTCTTCCTTTAGAGGGAGATTTCCACCGGTGGGGGCACAAGAGCATAAAGGTAGGGAACTGGCTGGCTCTTCTCCTATCATCATCATCATCATCATCATCATCATCATCATCATCATATGTATTATTATCTATTGAGTGTTTACTATAAAATGGGCACATTTCTATACAGTTTACAAATAGGCATTATTTGGTTCCCACAGCAACATATGAAGTACATATTCCTTTTTGTTTGTTTGTTTGTTTTGTTTGAGATGGCATCTCACTCTGTTGCCCAGGGTGGAGTGCAGTGGTGCGATCTTGGCTCACTGAAACCTCTGTCCCCCAACCGGGTTCAAGCAATTCTCCTGTACCAGCCCCCCAAGTAGCTGGGATTACAGGAACCCACCACAATGCCAGCTAATTTTTGTATTTTTAGTAGAGATGGGGTTCACCATGTTGGCCAGGCTGGTTTCGAACTCCTGACCTCAAGTGATCCACCCACCCTGGCCTCCCAAAGTGCTGGGATTACAGGCGTGAGCCACCATGCCCGGCCCATATTCCTTTTTTTTCTGTTTCACAGATCAGGAAACAAAGGCACAGGATCCTAAGGTAATTTGCCTAAATACACACAGTAAGTTGTGGAGCTAGGGTGAGACCTGTGTTCAGTTTACCTATCCTGCTAATCAAAGGGAACAAGAAAGGAAAACCCAATAGAGTTTTATCTTCACAGCTAGAGTAAGAACTGGTGTTAGACCTCTATCAAGTCTAAAACAGTCTAAAAAAATCACTATAACAATAGAGGGCTGCACACCAAGTTCACACCTTGTTTGACCATGAATCCTTTACTTTTAACCACTGCATTGTATCTCAGGATCAATTTATGGTAATGTGTTTCAGAAAAAATTACCTATATTTCTTTCACATGTCACCTTTCTCCTTACACAGCAAAAACAGTTACCAATATAACCAAGAGCAGTGGTTCTCAAAAAGAGGTGGTGGGTGGTATGGTGTATTAAAATTACATGAAAGTTCTTTTTTAGTTATATATTCACCCAGGTAAACATGTGAGAATGAATGACTGACTGTGAGGCAAGGGAGAAGAGCAGGAAAAAGATCTATGTAGCTTGAAGAATTCCCCTCAGTTGACTATGACATGATAACTACTGAGTTACAGTATAACAACACAAATACACTCTCGAGATGGTTCAATTTGATGATCTAACAAAAATACAACCTTCTATCAAACGGAAGGATACTAGTATACAGTTGGAATTAAGAATGTGGTCTTCTGGAGTCAGACTGCTTGGGTTTGAATACCAGTCCTGCTACTTTTTGTGTGACACTGGGTCAGCTGCTGAACCTACTGCTATCAGTTTTGACATCTTTAAAGTGGGGATAATAATTTTACTGCCAAACTGGATTATTATGAGAAATAAATGAGATAACACACGTAAAAGTCTTTACATGATAACTCAATGAATAACATTATTATTACAGCGACTTTGTCCAATACTCTGTATTAATTTTGATCTATTAACTTTTCAAGGACTTAGCCTCTAATTAACAGATGACATAGAAGGACCAAACAAATCTAGTTTTAATAATCCTATTAATTGACATTCAAAGTTATATTTTAAATCCTTCTATTTTGTATATGAGAAAGGTGTATTCATCATAATCCATTCCCTAGTAATAGTAGAATCCCATTCCACATGTCTGGAAAGAGGTATGTAATGTAAATTTTGATAGTTTAAAAAAGGATATTATTTATAGGCTGCCAACTAAAGCAGAACCACACTAGACTTCAAATATGGATACACTAAGGTATAAATCATTTCTCCTGAAACACAAAAAGTGCGATACCAGGTCACACAAGTGTTCTCTCAAGACCATCATTCAGTCTAATAAATGTCCCAAGTGCTCCCTGTTAAAGAGCATGGTATTCACATGATTATCTTTCCAAAGCTCAAGGATACACTTCAAGGATACCACTTGTTTTCTATAGTCCACTTGCTATATATATAGCTATTGCTTTCAATACATCTCTTTCTTGAACTTACTTTAAAAATTTTGTCCATATCATTCCTTAATGTGTTTGATAAATATATTATTAACCCACTGAAAGAAGAATTAGTTTTGTTTATCTGGTCTCGTCTTCCAAGACTACAAAGCTCAGGATTTCTAATAGCTCTGGAACTACAGCCTTAGCAAATACATACAGCCGTTAATTTACATAGACTTTTCATAACTGCATATACTTTAAGAGTTTTCTCTGTAGAAGAGACTGCAATGCTCACCAAATATTTCATATGATCCCCTATAGTTACTAGGCATCTTGAAATTAGGCAGGGCCATGTAACTAATTTTGCCAATAAACTGTGAGTGGAAATAACATCTATTATATCTGGGCCAAAGCAGAGAAGATGTCAACTCTCCATGTATTCTCTCTACATCTGCTTTGGTGACCAGTGAGGATCTAGATGTGGCTCTTCTGTTAGCCTAGGTCTCTGAGTAACTAGATGGAAGAGAGACCCTTTGCTGATCTGTCTTAGATATGCCTTAGAAGTGAGAAATAAACTCTTGTCATATAAAGCCATTGATATTTCAGGGTTAATTTGCCATCACAGCATAACAAAGCCTATCTAGACTAGTCCAGAAATTGGTATCAGGAGTAGAGTGCTGCTGTTACAAAAACCTAAACTCTGTGGCATTGACTTAGCAGGCAGATTATGAGAAAATTGATACTGGAAGCTGAAGAGCTAGCAATCTATGTTACGCAGTACAAAAACATTTGGTTAAATGTTGTCTTTGATAAAGTGGGAGACAGATCACATATCTCATGTGTTTAAGTTCTAGGAGAAGATAATGGAAAACAGAATATTAGTAGAGTATGTTGACTACTTTTAACAGGGTATTAAGGAAAGACCTTTAATCAAAAAGTAATGTCAGTTTGCAAAGAGAAATGAAATGGAATTCAGAGAGTCCAAAAATTTGAGGCCTTGCAATTTTGGAAAAGCTAACTACTAAAGGCCCTAAAGAGTAAGAAATATAGCTGAGGAAGACTTTGAATGACAGAGGCCCATTAAAATTTAATCAGTATCAAAGATATGATTAAAGGTATAGTGTTCATGCCTATTGTTACAATTGTTGAGCTCACTATGATGTCTCAGGGCAAATATCAAATTAGGGGTTATTACCCCAAAACATTTCAACTGGATAAAATGACTCAGGGTAAAGAACAGAATGAAAACTTAACCTTTCTGCAGAAGTCAGATAGTCTCAATGTAGCTCTCACTGAGTCTAGAGAGTGAAGCATGGGGAGAGAAAGCAAAGCAATACAGCAGATCTGAGAATTACATCTCTAAAAAAAACCTGCAGACAGGGTAATTGGCACATAGGACTCACTGTAATCAAACAGATAAGAAGCCCAGTGAGTTTCAGAGAGGGTTGTACTGCAAAAGGAACAACAAACCTGTAATTAAAAAAAAAAACAACAACCAACCAAACAAACAAAAACTAGTACTGTTCAAGACTTAAAATTACACTTGGGCTACCAACTTGCTTTAAGCACGAAGTAGGAAGAAAAGACTTCACTGAAGCCCCCAAGTAAGGCATATTCCATCACACGTACTTCAAATATGGCCAAAGAGGAAAATGGAAAAGAAGTACCTTCCAGAGAGTACATGCCATGCAGGGATTCCAGGAAATAGTAAGAGAAGGACCTCCTCCCAGGCATCAGGATCCTTCACTTTCACAATTACTGCACAGTGGATTTCCAAAATGCTTGCAGACTATGCCTAACGGTGCCTACCATTTCTTCCATTTTTGAATGGAGGGTTTGCACTGTTTAACTTATTCCTCTTCCACCATTGTCTACTGGGTATGGAGTGAGGAGATACTTTATTTTATCAGTTCCTAGGTCTCAGGACCAAGAAAGCCAAGTCAGAACATAATGTGCAGACTACATCATATGACCAGATTTCTAAACTTGAGCCAGTTGCAGTGACTGGATAGGATTTTTGGTTTGTTCTCCCTTGCTGGCATCTATGATATGCATATGACACCTTTAGTGACAGAAATGATATAAGTAACCTACATGCACTTACAGCATTTGACTTAAGATTTAAGTTCCTTTTGGAAGGGGACAGATAATATAAGACAAATATAAACTTTTGTCTTTAATGTTAATAAGTATTATTATGCTATGTGCATAAGAATGATTATAGATATTCAAATGATATTAAACACAGTTACAAACTGTTTCCCAAAACAGAAGCCAGAACTGAGTTTTCCTAATGAGCAGAGTGGTAATAAAAGAAAATGTAATGATGATTTACTTTTCTTCAGAGTTTACTTCATTTTAACTACTCCACATAAATTTTTAAAATATTAACAAAAGTGGAAGAGTTCATTTCATAATCAATTTTATAAAAAGATTCGTAGTTTATTTCTTAACCTATAGAGATTGGTATTTATTGTTCACTTGTACTTATATTAGTTAAATCATAGAAATGATCCTTAATTTTTGCACATGTACAGTGGTATAAACCTGTTTCTTAATATAATGTTTTAGCTTGATGTGCCTGAAGAAATTTAGTATATGAAAGAATGCTTGGTAAAAACCAATAAACTCACTTCCTCTCTTGGTTGAATTATTATTTTTTATATCATGCTTATTTACTGTTATATAAATCAGCCAAAGATGGCTCCTGTATATTGGTCCATAGATTGTTTATTTCTTCACAGCAGGCTAAGACCTGGTAGTTCAAAAGTAAACCCATACCAAACTCAAATTTTCATTTGTTTCACTATGTTTTCAACATAGACCAAATAAGTAGATATTTAAATAGTTAGAAACAGCCTACTTTGCATACCCCATGAAACTATGCCCGATATCTGCTGGCCCCAGGCTATAGATAGCACCTGGGCTATATATATGCCAAGTCACTGATACCCTTTGGAGCTCTCTGATGCAGTGACTCAATGTGGTGCTGCTGAGGAATATCACCTAGACAGGTAAGCCCCCTCCCTATTCTCTCCCTCCTCTGGGAGTTTCCTTGCTCTATTAGTCTGTTTTCACGTTGCTGATAAAGACATACCCGAGACGGGAAAGAAAAAGAGGTTTAATTGGACTTACAGTCCCACATAGCTAGGGAGGCCTCAGAATCATGGCAGGAGGCAAAAGGCACTTCTTACAGGGCGGCAGCAAAAGAAAAATAAGGAAGAAGCAAAAGCAGAAACCCCTGATAAACCCATCAGATCTCATGAGACTTGTTCACTATCATGAGACTAGCACTGGAAAGACAAGCCCCCATGATTCAATTACCTCCCCGAGTCCCTCCCACAACACATGGGAATTCTGGGAGAGACAATTCAAGTTGAGATTTGGGTGGGGGCACAGCCAAACCATATCACTTGCTGTCCTCCCTTTCTGAATGGTGGCTCCCATGCAGTAACTTCTGGACAGTTCCATGCTGTGAGGGACTTTCCTGTATGCAAACCTGTCAAAGTGTTAGCAAAATAAAGCTTATGTATGCTACCTCTACCTGTGGCCATATCTTTTCATTTTTCTTTTTTTATTATTATTATACTTTAAGTTTTAGGGTACATGTGCACAATGTGCAGGCTAGTTACATATGTATACATGTGCCATGCTGGTGTGCTGCACCCATTAACTCATCATTTAGCATTAGGTATATCTCCTAATGCTATCCCTCCACCCTCCCCCCACCCCACGACAGTCCCCAGAGTGTGATGTTCCCCTTCCTGTGTCCATGTGTTCTCATTGTTCAATTCCCATCTATGAGTGAGAACATGCAGTATTTGGTTTTTTGTCCTTGCGATAGTTTACTGAGAATGATGATTTCCAATTTCATCCATGTCCCTACAAAGGACATGAACTCATCATTTTTTATGGCTTTGTAGTATTCCATGGTGTATATGTGCCACATTTTCTTAATCCAGTCTATCATTGTTGGACATTTGGGTTGATTCCAAGTCTTTGCTATTGTGAATAGTGCCGCAATAAACATACGTGTGCATGTGTCTTTATAGCAGCATGATTTATAGTCCTTTGGGTATATACCCTGTAATGGGATGGCTGGGTCAAATGGTATTCCTAGTTCTAGATGCCTGAGGAATCGCCACACTGACTTCCACAATGGTTGAACTAGTTTACAGTCCCATCAACAAGGTAAAAGTGTTCTTATTTCTCCACATCCTCTCCAGCCCCTGTTGTTTCCTGACTTTTCAATGATTGCCATTCTAACTGGTGTGAGATGGTGTCTCATCGTGGTTTTGATTTGCATTTCTCTGATGGCCAGTGATGATGAGCATTTTTTCATGTGTCTTCTGGCTGCATAAATGTCTTCTTTTGAGAAGTGTCTGTTCATATCCTTTGCCCATTTTTGATGGGGTTGTTTGTTTTTTTCTTGTAAATTTGTTTGAGTTCATTGTAGATTCTGGATATTAGCCCTTTGTCAGATGAGTAGGTTGCAAAAATTTTCTCCCATTTTGTAGGTTGCCTGTTCACTCTGATGGTAGTTTCTTTTGCTGTGCAGAAGCTCTTTAGTTTAATGAGATCCCCTTTGTCAGTTTTGGCTTTTGTTGCCATTGCTTTTGGTGTTTTAGACATGAAGTCCTTGCCCATGCCTATGTCCTGAATGGTAATGCCTAGGTTTTCTTCTAGGGTTTTTACGGTTTTAGGTCTCACATTTAAGTCTTTAATCCATCTTGAATTACTTTTTGTATAAGGTGTAAGGAAGGGATCCAGTTTCAGCTTTCTACATATGGCTAGCCAGTTTTCCCAGCACCATTTATTAAATGGGGAATCCTTTCCCCATTGCTTGTTTTTCTCAGGTTTGTCAAAGATCAGATAGTTGTAGATATGCGGCGTTATTTCTGAGGGCTCTAAGTTCTGGCCAGGGCAATTAGGCAGAAGAAGGAAATAAAGGGTATTCAATTAGGAAAAGAGGAAGTCAAATTGTCCCTGTTTGCAGATGACATGATTGTATATCTAGAAAACCCCATTGTCTCAGCCCAAAATCTCCTTAAGCTGATAAGCAACTTCAGCAAAGCCTCAGGATACAAAATCAATGTACAAAAATCACAAGCATTCTTTTATACCAATAACAGACAAACAGAGAGCCGAATCATGAGTGAACTCCCGTTCACAATTGCTTCAAAGAGAATAAAATACCTAGGAATCCAACTTACAAGGGATGTGAAGGACCTCTTCAAGAAGAACTACAAACCACTGCTCAATGAAATAAAAGAGGATACAAACAAATGGAAGAACATTCCATGCTCATGGGTAGGAAGAATCAATATCGTGAAAATGGCCATACTGCCCAAGGTAATTTATAGATTCAATGCCATCCCCGTCAAGCTACCAAAGACTTTCTTCACAGAATTGGAAAAAACTACTTTAAAGTTCATATGGAACCAAAAAAGAGCCCGCATTGCCAAGTCAATCCTAAGCCAAAAGAACAAAGCTGGAGGCATCACGCCACCTGACTTCAAACTATACTACAAGGCTACAGTAACCAAAACAGCATGGTACTGGTACCAAAACAGAGATATAGATCAATGGAACAGAACAGGGCCATATCTTTTTCATTGAGCAGCCCTGAAATTCCTGGAACCCCTTATATTTGCATTTAGAGCTTTTAGCCCATGAGACTACGTACACATATCAATAGCCCTCTATGGACTTGTTTTCTTTTATTCATTCTTTCATGAATGCATTTATTCAACAGATATTAACCAAATGTGTACTATATGTAAGACGTTATGCTGGGTACTGAGAAATAAGCAAATAAAGCTTCCAGAAATAAAAACAAGTACAGCAATGGAAGAAGTACTGTAAATAAGAGGTATGTATCAGGAAATGTAAGCATTTGTCTTTTGTCTCTACTTTCTTTAACTGAGACATTGGTCATGGGTGTAGCAGAAAAAACACAAACTCAGAAATAAGTTCGATATTTAAGCATATCTGACATGATGTTCCCTGTGAGTGTCTCCATTCAGCAGATGCTGTAAGTAATCAGCCATCCTGCTCTTCTTGTTTATCCTTTTCCTGTCCCTCTTTCTCCACTGTTACTCTTTTTTCTTTCCCCCTCCACTCTATGCTCCTTTCCCCTGACTTATGTTTGCCTTTCTTCATCTTTTTTTAAAAAAAAATACATTTGACACAGCATAAATTAGACATTAGATGTTAGAAAGTTCAGAATTGTGTTCTTAACTTCATACTTACTGAATCATAAATATATATATACATATACAGATACAGTTGTAGATAATACAGATATACATACAGATATAGACAGAGATCTCAGTCACTCACTCCAGATTATATATAACTAATCTGCTATTTTTTCTCATTTGGAAAGTGAAGTTGCATGTGGATTAGAATTATTTAGATAACTGAGTAAATAATTCTACTAAATTTTGCAGATAAGATATGTATTGCAGATGGTTATGCCAAGGTATTGCTGAATAAACATATACTTCTCTAGAAGTATTATTGACTGTTTTCTTTAATGAGTTAAGCTATGATCGATCTCTAGTAAAATGTACAATATCTTTGAAAGTTTTTTTTTGTTTTCTCCAGCCATGATTACTGAGAAACTTGCTTTCTTTAGTTTTTGTGATTAAAGTTTTGTGCATCACAACATCCTTCCCTTATTGTCACCGTATATGGTTTCATATGCTAGAGTAAATTTCATCTAACATTAAGAATTATCCTTAGGAAACTATAATTATATGGATTGTTAACTTTTTGTTATTGGTTAATAGTCACTGAAACGACTATTAGATTTTCTTTCCAGATAGACTGATTTGCAAAATTTTGCCCGGTGTTATTTAGGAACAACTACAAAGGGCTTGGAACTTCCTGTCTTGCTGAGAGCATTGCCAGCACAGCTCTGGAGACAGACGGCCTGGGATCCTGCAATCTTGACTTACTGTTTTCTAGCTCACTAGCTTTTTGAGCGTTCTTCATGCTTCATCTTTAAGATATGAGCATAATAATAACCTATTTAATAAGGTTGTTATAAGAATTACACTGAATATATGTAAAGTATGTAAAAGACTATCTGGCACACAGTAGCACTCATAAATGTTAGCTATTACACCATTATTAACAATATCTTGCCAGGTATGTAACCACAGTGGGTACCCGAGTAGAAGTCCTATTGCCTTTTGCATTTTTCCATTCTTATTTGCTGTAATAAAAATAACTGCCGTGAATAAAATGAACACTGAATCTTGGAAGATAGCATGCCTAGAGAAATATCTGTTAAAAAGAACTTCATTACAATGTATTTCTAGGGAAGCAAGAACATAAGGCAAGACAGAAGCTCCTAAAATGTCTGTTTGGCTTAAGCAGAAAAATAATATACCCCATGACAGAAAATGAACTTTTCTTCTTTCTCTTTCTCTTCCACTTCTTGTTCTTCTTCTCCTTCTTCTTCTTCTTTTTTAAGAGACAGGGTCTTGCTCTGTTGCCCAGGCTGGAGCTGGAGTGTGCAGTCACACAATCATAGCTCACTGCAACCTTAAACTCCTGGGCTCATGAGATCCTCCACTCTCAGCCTCCCAACTAGCTAGGACTACAGGCTAATCTTTTTAGTTTTTGTATAGATTAGGTTTTGCTATCTTGCCCAGGCTGTCTCCAATTCCTGGCTTCAAGCAATCCTTCCACCTAGGCCTCCTGCTGCAATTACAGGCATGAGCCACCATGTGCAGCCAAACATGAGATTTTAAGTGCATTCTAGACTGTGTGTAGGTTCAGCAGAAATAAGTAGTTCTTGCTCTCAAGGAACCCACAGTCTAGTGGAGAGAGAGTAAAGAGAAATGAACACAAACTATCACTAAGGTTTTAGGAGAGAAATGTATCATATTTGGTGATATAGTCATGACATATTTCATAAAGAGGTGGTATTTTAACTGGGTTGTAAAGGCTGGGTTGAATTTTTATGAACAGAGATAATTTATGTCATTTTATGCAACGTTGCTAGCATACGCAAGAATCATAGTGGTCTAGAAATACAGTCCATTTTTTTAGAAAAGTGAGATGTGGTGTGGTTGGAATTTGTGAAAAATAATACATGTATGACAAGTAAAATCAGATTTGAAAGGCTTTGCATTCCAGGCTAAATAATTTGAATTTTCCAAGAAGATCTCTTTTGAAGAAAGTCTATAAATGGGCAAATAAACAGTTAAGTACTTAGAAAAATTTCATCAGTAGACTTGGAGGTCGTTGAGAACTGGGACTACATCTTATTCATCTTTCTATTCCCAGGATGTAGCTGACATGCAGTAGGAACTCAGTAAGTGTAATAAATCAATGATTAAGTAAAATGGAATTTTTTAAAAATGAAGAAAGTATATTATTCAAGAATAGGCCAGGTAGTAAAATAACTCCAAAATCTCAGTAGTGTAAGAATGTCTATTTTTCACTTACACTACATGATGTCTAACAGAGGTTGGCAGGGCTTTCTCTTTCACATAGTGACTTAAGGATCCAGGCTATCTAAAGCTCCGACATCAGAAATTTCATGTTTATTCATACTTGATCTTCTCTGTTATGGTTGGGAAGTGACATTTATCATGCTACTCATAGCTCACTCTTCAAGAATAATTACTTGGCCTCAAACAACTGCAAGGGGCCTAAAAAAATGTGAGTGTGTGCATAGAATATTTGGTAAGCATTATTGTCTCTGTGGCAATATATTCTTCTGGTCATCAAAGATCTCTTTGCTTTCTCCTTTGCACATAAAGACCTTCACTCATAAGTCTAGCACCTGAGTTGGGATGACTTGGAGGCTGGGCCCAGTTGGATGTATTAAGTGTAGTGCTGGCTTGCAGCCTTTTTATGTAGCCTGGGGTTTTGACAGCATGGCAGCTCCCAAGAGGAAGCATGCTGAAGGGGAATTTTCCAGAGAGTCAGTGTTCCAGAACAGTACACTAAGGAAGAAGCTACACGTCTTCTGATCTAGCCTTGGAAGGAACACACATGAATTCTTTTCCATTCCAATGGTTACAAATGAGTTGGTAAGGTCAGTCCACATTCAAAAAGAGGGGAATAAGATTACCTGTTTATGGGGAAGGAGCAAAATCACATTACAGAAGAATATATGGCTTAGGAGATATTGTGGTCATCACTGGAAAACACAAACTGTCACAGATGTTGAAGTTGGTTATATCAATTTGCTTTACTTTTATATTATCTAGTGTTTGGTTGCATATAGTTCTTGATCTTAACATTACTGTACTTGACTTAAAAATCACTGGTTCATATGAAGTGTCTCTCCCACCATTCCAATCATCTTTACCAATGGAGGTACCACTAGTTTTCTAGAAAATGCTGCTGTCACTGAGACTCAAATGCCTGTCTGATATTGCAGTTCAGCAACCCTTACATGCCAGCTCTTACTGTAGTTGTTTCTGACTCTGGGATTTGCAACATGCTCATGGGGCCAGTTGCCTATCAATGGTAGACCGGATGAAGAAAATGTGGTACATATATACCATGAAATACTACACAGCCATGAAAAAGAATAAAATAATGTCTTTTGCAGATTTCTTATTTTTACTTCCCTTAAAGGACAGCCATTATATCACTCAGATTTGAAACTACTGTCTTAAATAGGATCCTAAATTCTGACCTCCCAGGGACAATCTCAAACACCTGCTGGGCATCTCCATCAGAATGCCCTGGTGACACTTCAATATCTGCAAGCTTTACTAAACACTAGGAAACAACACGAACTTCTGGGACACCTTTTGGTAAATAAGGGGACCATATTCATTCCTAAAATCAGTACGATAAAAGATGAGCTGGATTGGATATGGGAGTGGAATAAAGGGAGGTGTGGCAGGATTTGGCAATGAACTAAGTTGCTAAAACAAGGTGTGGTGAGGGTGGAGGAAAAAATACTATAATGTCATACACTGAAGAAATAGTTATTAGTTTACTATAAACATAAAGCTTCAATGTGTATGGATATTCAGAAAGGAATTACTTTTGCCTTTTTTCTTTTTTCCCCAAATGAGATAGAAACATGAGATTAAAAGTAATTTAAGAAATACAAAAATTGGCCAATGTAACAACTTAGTAAGTTGGTGACATTAATGACAGATAATCTTTTTTTAGTAATAAGCATCATACATAAAAAACACTTTCTGTAATAAGTTATTACTTTGAAAATCTAAATCTAAGAAGCCTATATTCTTAACTTCTCAACGTTCAGCTTACATTTGCCTAACTTAATACTACTGCCTTGGGCTATTTTTATCCTCTTAATCATTTTCTTTGCACCAGTTGAAATGTTTTCCACTTTTTTTATATATTATATTCTAAAACGCTATAATTTAGGATTCAATTTATGAGACTATAAATATCGGATTAATAGGAGATGCTTCTATGAGTAATTCCTAAAATAAGTTGTGTTCTTTCAAAAGGAATACAATAAGTTGGAAAAAGAATAGGCTTCGGAGGCAACCTCAATTGAAATTCCAGCTCTGCAACTTCCTAGGCTGTTTAATCTAGGGCAAGTCACTTAACCCCTGAGCTTCCTTTTTCTAATATTAAAAATGAGGCTATCAACATCTACCATGTTTGAAGATAGATGTTTGAAGGGTGAGATCATATAAAGACATCTAGAATATTTCCTGGCTGGGCATATATAAATGGTAGTAGTAATTGTTGTTTTTATCATTAAAAGTACAATGTGTTATATACAATTATGTTATTTGTTTTTCTTTCAATTATTGACTTGTTTAGAGGTTGTGACCATAATATTTACAATTAAAATGTTATTTAAAGTGAATATTATGTAAAAATCTAGTGGCAGTGTCCCTGTATTTTGTTTATTTCTTTATAAATCTGTATGCAAAATTTATTGGGACATCTTGTTTCTCTCACCTTATGGGCAGTCTCAAGATAATATCATATCCAAAAATAACTCTAAATACCCACAACTTCAACTCAAACGGATCGAAATGAAATACAGAAGTTCAGTGACGCTTTCTTGGGATAAGAAGAGAAGGGTACATTACTTACAAACAAACTTCGTAAAAAACCTTCTTTAAATCTCTTGCCTCAAAGATCCCTTTCCTTTGGAGGCTGCCCTAATTGTTCCCTGCCGAGGCAGTGGTCTGGCTGCCCTCACCTACCCCACAAATTCTATTATTCATGCTCTCATCTTTGTCCTTACCCAACAACCTGATTAGGGAAACAGTGGAACTCTTTCAGATAGCTTGAGGAGAAATGTAGATACTTTCCTTGATAGATGTCTTTTCTCAACTAATTGAAGAATCTCAAAGACAAGGCAGGTCTAATCATCATTGGAATGCTATCAAAATGTGTAGCACAATAAATGTTAGTTAAAAATATCAAATATTTTTCCTTTTTCTTATATAGCACTCAGCCTATTGGAAATCTTTTATATTAGAAACATCTACTCTATCCATTACTTTTTCTTTTCTTCTCTTTCCTTTAGGTTATATTCTGGAGTCTATCTTGCAGAGTAAGGATGAAAAGGAGATACAACTGAAATCCGTTAATTTTGACAATTATTAATAGTTCTTAGAAAAATACTTGATAGGAAATTCGTCAAAAGGCTTTGGGCAAAAAGAAGACTTCTAAATCATCTTTTGGACACCATTGATCTGACCTCTAGCTTGGATCACTTCTGCCAAATGCAGCCCGTGTTTCACGACCACACAGTCCTTCTGAGACTTGGCTAGAAATCATTGTCCCTCTCCCTAAGCATGTACATCAGCATGTTCTGCAATGCTCCAAACCCACTACCACAGAATGTATATTCAAAACCAATTTAATCCTTAACCTCTTCAGCAGGATAAAGGTACAGTGGCTTCAATAACACTGCTTTTTATTTCTGTAATATTTTCAGCATCTAAAGTGTTTCGACATTATTTCTCATATTTGATTTTCATACTAATCACAGAATTAGCTGATAAAGAAACTGTGAGTCACAAAGGTAAGAGATCAACATAGCAAGTAAATGGCAGTGACCTTGACCTGAACTCAGGTGTTCCATACATACCTCACTGAAACACAGGGCACTCTCTCCTTCTCCCTCTTAAAGAAATATATTTTATAGTCAAAACAAGGTCTTAGTCTCTAATCAATGTTGAGAAATAGTAAGGTATCAACCTTATATGCTTTACAGAGTAACATGTATATGGCACCCACAAAATGGGCTGATTTCAAAGAGACTACTTGCTCAGTAGTTAAGAGAGTGATTTACTTTGCCTGGTTAAGATAGTGTTAGAGTCTTTAAGACTAGAGACTTTACTCACACAAGTTATTATTAAAGTCCCAATATCTCATATATTGTGAAATATTGTAGAATACGTTATATATACACTTAAAAATGCAACTTAAAATATTAAATAATAGCAAAAGGATCCATTGCATTCTTTTTCACTGCAGGAAAAATGAAATGAAATACATTAATAACAATGACTGGAACTAATTAAATGAGCAAATGTGCTTTCATTGTCTTTCAATAGCAACAATGATAGCAAACACATAGAATTTATTATATGACAGCCACTTTTAAGGCACTATACATATATTAACTCTTAATCCTCACCATAACTGTATAAAGTATGACTACCCCTATGTATATGGATATTATTTCCATTTTAAAGATGAAGAAACTGAGGCATTGAGACAGTAACATGTACAGTGTTAAAAGCAAGTAAGAAACAGAGATGAAATGTAAAACCCAGTTCTCTGGCTCCAGAGTCTGAGCTCTTAACCACTATGCTAGTATAATCTCTCTCAAAGTATTCTATTTTTTACATATATCAAATGTGAAAACTTCCAGGAGTATAACACATTTCTAAATCAAAGAAAAGGGAAATGACAAGTTATGAAATTGGAGAGCTGTTAAAAACACCTCTAAGTAATAACACCTTTTCTTGTTCTCAGTTTTTACATTCAGCTGGGAATTCAGGTGAAAAACATAACAATGTATATTGAAGTTCACAAACATCATCATATATGGGAATTAAACACCTGAAATTTGACCAAAGTTGTAGAAGAAAGGGCATTTAATCCAAATCTCCCTACTAGAATATCAATGTTTACCTGGTATATCACCAAAATATTTCTGTGCTCCAGTGAATATATACGTGATTTATTGCTTAGCAGAATGTACCTGGTCTACTGTTACAAAGTAATGCTTTGTTGGAAAGCTTCCGCACTTGCAGTATGTCAATAAAAAAGTCACTGTAGTTCACAAGAAAGGGATTCTCCCAGGAAAGGAAATGATGGGAATATATCAGGAGCACAATGAACCTGAACATAGAATGTCAGTTGCAAAGAAAAAAAGACACATGTTGCAAAGTTGGCATTTACCTTATGATAAGTCATAAAAATTTATTATAGCTGCAATGAAATATCACAGTAATGTGGTCTCAATATTACAAATCTAGTATTTCTATATCTAGATTAACTCTAGTGTATATCATATTAACAGGTTGTATCTGCTATATTCCCATTTAAAAATATTACATATCCTTCAGACAGCTATCATATTCTGTCAGAAAAATGAGCAAAAAAGTAAAAATTCAGATTTTCAATGATATGACATATACATTGTTAAATTTGTTTAGTATAAATGTTTTCTTAAGTCGGGGTAGTGGGCCATTTAAATTTGCTAAAGCCTTTTATTTCTTTAAGCAGAATAAAAAATAAATTATAAAATAAAACAATATGGTATCAGATATTTACAAATAATCATTTGGAAAACCACTTTAGGTTAATTAAAGGTGGAAAGCTCTCTTCCTTCTAGAATAGGAAGCATTTTTTTCTGGATTTAGTTCTATAAACCTTTAAATAATTTAATATCAAGAAATCAGTATGTCTGAGGGGAATAATGAAATTTAGTTTTTAAAATGCTCAATCCTGAAAACACTGAGTAATCATATGACCATCTGGTTTAAATTTCAATTGTTAAAACAAGCTCATTAATTTATTAATAAGTCAGAAGACAAGCATTGATGAGAGTAGTAAAAGTAGTGAATTCTATTGAACTTAAATGATATAAAAAGGTTAAAGTCGAATGCTTGGTGACCTGTTTAAGACACAAATGTAAAAGATTTATGTAATCCTAGAAAAAAAAATTGACATTTTAGTATACTACTGACATTGATACTGAACACAGAACACAGAACTGAGTCATACAGTTAAAGATTGTCAGTCTGGTCACTGGAGGTTGCAGATGTTACCAAAATCAGAAGATTTCATTTTGAAATAATGGTTTACAGATGTTAGTTAAATTTAATATTCATTCTCCATCAAGATTAAATCCTAATGTAAGAAATCATAAAGACTAAATGTAAAGCTAACTGGGTAAAGGAAAATTTTAAATGCTTTATGATTGCTAAAAAAATTAATAGAATATTGTGAACAATTTCAGGTATAAGGTAGTAAGATAAAGCAACATAACTAATTTTTGAGAATAGATGAAACAGGATCAAGCGGGAAAATAATTCTCCATTCAGGTATTTTGAAGTTACCCCATTGGGGTAAACAGGCATAGGAAATTCACAAGGTGTAATTCAGTGTGTAGGGATTCGTAAGAACCGGGGAGTCACACCACCCCTAAGCTTGGAGGGGTAAGGGGAACAAGTGGTTACCAAGAAATCAAAAGCAAGAAAGTCATGGACAAAGGTCCCTAGACTGAATCTGTGACTTTCAATGGTGGATATGGCTACCAGCAGTCCCTCCTGTATTTGTAGGTGCATGCTGCTTCTCCCATCAAGTCTCATCTCCATCCTTTGAAACTAAGTTGATTCATGACTTGCTTTGGCTGATAAAATGCAGTGATGGTCCAGGTGTGGTGGCTCACACCTGTAATCCCAGCACTTTGGGAGGCAGAGGCAGGCTGATTGCTTGAGCCCAGGGATTTGAGACAAGCCTGGGCAACATAGTGAGACCTCACCTCTACAAAAAAAATAGTAATTAAAAAATTAGCTGGTCATGGTAGCACACACCTGTAGTCCCAGCTACTGGGGAGGCTAAGGTAGGAGGATCACTTGAGCCCCCAGGAGTTTGAGACTGCACTGAGTCATGATCACACCACTGCACTCCAGCCTGGGTGACAGAGCAAGACCCTATCCCAAAGGAGAAAAAAGAAAAAAAAAGATGCAGTAGATGTAATGTTGTGGATGTAATGCTGGACCAGTTCCAGGCCTAGACTTTCAGAGGTCTAGAAACTTTTACTTTCCTCCTCTTGAACCCCTGAGCAATGATGTAGTGTCATTCAACTATAATATATACAGAAAAGATCAGCCACTCTGAGCTGTTCTAGCTACTCCAACTGAGATGCCAGACAGGTTCTGACTTAAGCAGACCTCCCAGTTCAATGTAATCGCATAAGCCAACAAAACTTGGAAAAGAGGAACTTCTCAGATTATTTATTAATGCAGAAAACCCATCGAATTGTGAGAATGAATACATTATTGTTGTTTTAAGTCATTAAATTTTGAGATAGTTCGTTACACCACAATAGGTAACTGATATACCTTGGGTTGTGCAGCACAGTCAGCCTTTGAGACCTTTTTAGAAGGAAGTGGGAGATGTAATATCCTGATCTCATACTCCATACCAAACCTACTGGAAGAAAAAGTGCAAGGAAGTCCGTTGGCATAGTAACTACAGTCAGCTTCTGGGGCAGAGAGCAGGGTAGACAGCGGTGAAGAGTGGACCTGGAGGGGCAGGCAGAATATACCTGGCACACTACCAAAATGTACATATTCATATAAAAGCTGTGCTATTCATCTATAGTCATCCATAGTCCCTAAACTGCATGTATTTGAGATATTGCTCAAAATACGAGCACTGTACCTTCCCTTAGATCCTATGGCAAAATTATTTGACTATCTTTAGTGTTGGCAAATTCTTTTACCCTTTAAAAGTGGATTTAAGTATTGCAAATAATTAAAAGTTCTACAGACTAGTCTTGTGAATAGGGTAGGTGGTCATTCTAGATGAGTGCTGTCCAATAGAACTTTTTGCTTTATATTTATGCTGTTTAATATCGAGAGGTTAAATACCAAGTATTTACTGTGCCTACTGAGGATCTGATATGATGCTGGTATGACTGGGGAACTAGATTTTAAATTGTATTTAATTTTAACTAACTTTAAATAGCCATATGTTGCCAGTGGCTGTCATATTGGATGGCTCAGATCTAGATATCTTTTTGGGGAAAAAATATGAGGCATAGCTATAGCAGTGAGGCTAATTTCTTTACGTGTTTTGCCAATTACCCCTGAAGGTAGTTCCAAATAATAAGTCTGAACTCTATTTTAATTACAAAAGTATGGAGTTGTAGAATTGCAGAAATATAGCTTTCCAAAGCAACCGAGCCAACTCTCAATAAACTAGGGTAATGGGTATTAAGGAAGCTATGAATAATCCAAACACAGAGTAAAAGCATAAACAAACACGTAAAAGCAACAATAAACTAGTCAAAACATGATACACAATGAATTGAATATAAACTTTATCAATTAATCATAACAGCCAATATTTAGACAGTGTAAGTCAGTGTTTTTCAAACCTTGGACGACCTTTAAAATACTCTGGAAGTTTCTTTTAAAATTATATATTCCTACGTCAGAATTTCTGAATATGAGGCTTAAGAATCTATACTTTTGTCAGTGAAACTTTTTACAGCTATCTTTCCATTTTCTTACAGGTGTCCTCTGAATTTCACTATGTCTTAGAACATCTAACCTTTATTTATATTTATCACAATCAAATTACCATACCAATGTTATTTTCATCAACTTTTCACCCTGAAACCTAAGCAAACAAACAAAACCAAAACTGCAAAACAGAAGATGCCTTAAAGTTACAACCCAGTTAAGAATCCTTAACATTTAATGAGTCTGATAGACCAGTGAGGAACAGGTACCACTTTCTGAACAAAAATATACAGGAAACACAACTTATTGAAATTGAGTCCTAGTCATAGGGTGGGGCTGCTTTGGTCCAATGTCTGCCTTATTCAGGTGAATCTTTCTAGATAATGACTCTTCACAGGTTGCCCTGGATGAGCAACAGTGGTCAAACTATGACTCAAGGGGAGTCGCAAGTTATGTTTTTGCTTGATTTCTAACATTAATTTAGTAATTTTTAAATATATATGGTGAAGAAAGAGAATTTCCAGATAGCAACGGATTTAAATTGGTGTCCATTTTTTATTAGAAGTTTTCACTGACTCTCAGTAGCTTTTTCATGGATTTCTTCTTCTTCCTCCTCGTCATCTGCTTCTTCTTCCCTCTCCTCTTCCTCCTTATATATTTTCCCCAAATATTGGTGCATACAAATACTTACGTAGGTTTGTATTTTTTCAAAGGCCAAAAGAGTACTGACTGAAAGTCATGAGATGATATCCTAGTCTTGGTTAATTATTAATTTTTTGGATTATACTGGGTTAAGCCACTTACCTTCTTTGTGTCTCAATTTTTTCTAGGAAAGTGAGGAGTTGTATTAGTGATGTTTAAATATCTTCATAGTTTAATAATCAATGACTCTGTTATATATTTCTATTAAAAATAGTGACTAAATCCCTCTCCCCAACTCCTGTCTTCCAACCTACATCAGCAGTCTTTACCTTCTTGATTACTTTTATTTTAATGCTGGCCACAACAACAAACATATCGCCTCTTCTATTGAACTACATTCTCTGGATTAATGAGAAACCATTAGATGTTTTCCCATCTGGTCTTCAGTTTCAGTGGCCAAATGATCAGGTAGTAACAACATTTCTGGGATAATGTTGAACCATTTTATCTGTGGCTTTAAAATTAAATAAACACAAACTCAGAATTTAATATCAAATGACATAGATTTTTAAGTACAGAAACAGTTAAGAAGTGGAATAGCTTGACATAGGGCAAGGTGACCCTGATCCTGTAGATTTTCACCGCTGGATAAAATTACATTTAGGTAAATTTAAAAGTAAGCATTAAAAGAAATACCTACAAATGATTTG
This sequence comes from Pongo abelii, assembly GCF_028885655.2. Taxonomy (NCBI): domain Eukaryota; kingdom Metazoa; phylum Chordata; class Mammalia; order Primates; family Hominidae; genus Pongo; species Pongo abelii. Next base: position 122,703,641 of record NC_071993.2, on the reverse strand, counting down.
GATTCTAATTCTAGGAGTGAAAATGAGAAAAAAATATTGATTTTTTTCTATATCTAAAAAATAAACTTTGAAATGTGAAGAGAGCAGAGTCTTAAATTATTTATATGATAATTTTCATGTATTGGAAAGTGATTATAAACCTGGATAAAAATAGACTAATTTGAAAAATGTATAACTATTTTATACCTGAATTTTGTTTTATTGCAAAACATTTAATTGTTTCAAAGTGGTATGCTTATTTATACACAGTGATAGGACATATATTTAATAAGCAAAATACTGACTCATCTTGAACACAAATATTTTCTTTTCACATATATATTAGTCACAGCAAATTAAAAATAGAAATTATCAAAAGCCTACATATATCCTCATAAACTATTATTGCTAATATCTAACAGCACAGCAAGAAAGAATACATTTGAGATTCATAATTGTGTCAGGATTTACTGCCTTTCTTTGCTATGCTTTTGCTATGGTGAAGCTGTTACTGCTTTTAAAACACAAGTTCTGAATATCTGACTCAGCCATGGAGAACACAGCATAATACTGACTGTGAGGCTTCTCATAGATTGGTACAGGGAGTTAGTAAGTTCTGGAGAAGCCAGCCACAGAAGCTGTGGGGAACATCTCTTTAGTGGAGAACACTGGCAAAGGGGCCAGGAAGGTAGTCTCCATGAAAACAGGAATCAGGGAAGGATGCTATTGTAGGAAGGCTGGATTTAGGTTAGAACATGGTGGGACAGACCACTCAGGATGAAACTCAGGTAAAGTGGGAGCTGTGGGAAAATGGTATGGGTCAAGCAGTGGGATTTGCCAATGAGCAAAGGCAGGTGCTAGAATTCCAAGTAAACTTCTGTGGCTACATCAGAGTAATATAAAGCAGTCACAGGGCATACAGATTCATGGGGCCACTGTGCTAAAAGCATTTTCAGAACCAGAAAACTCATGATGCTCTTCAGTTTTAGAGGAACCTTAATCCTAAAGCAGATGGATCTCAGCAGGTCCAGTTTGTGTGTACACAAGCCAATGTGATTTTTTGGCATCCATCCATGTTTAGTCCTCATCTCCCCCAAAAAAGTTCTACTTGATGACATATGCCTACATTGAACTCATTTTTAACAAAACTCCTATAGGATTTGCTGCCTCTAACACACACCTTTCATATATTATACTATTATATGATAATGTATATCATACAATTTGGATTATATAACTCACTATTTTACTCATATATGTCATCCTTTTCCAAGCAGAATGAAAGGTAGATAGCATATTATACATACTTGTAAATCATAATTCTTACAGCTGTTCTAAGCATAGTAACAGGTACCACATATTCTTTTAATGCATTTAAGATATATAAACAAATATAGCCTATTATATTATGTATACACAAATATTACATTTAAAGTATAGTCAAAATGTTGCAAATGGCTGAGATTATAATATACATAGTAAGGGTCTAGTGCATGAGCTTTCAAGTCACAGAAACCCAAATTTGAATCCGTGTTTTGCCTAGTTACTAGCCTGTGAGCATATCAAGTTATCTAAATTCTTTGAACCTCAGTTTACTCATTGGATAAGTGGAAATAATAATAATTCATAGTATTGCATAAATTAAATAATATAATGTATATTGAGCACTTAACACAGGCCTTGGCATATACTAACCAGTTACAAAGAGACAACGAGTTTTTAAAATTACACTAAATTTTAATTTATATAACAATAAAAATTTGAATAACTCTTCAGAAGAGATAACAGTACATATTTCTTCACTTGGTAGTTTTCATGTTTAACACTGTTTACTTTAAATGCGAATACAAAGTAATCTAATTTTTAGCAGCAGATGTCAAGGATATATCAACTATTTCCTTTTTCCCTTAAGTACTTTGAACATATGGATTTTAAAGTTTGTATAAGATCAATGGCAAAATTATTATGATTTTAAGTAAAACTTTTCTATTTGGAGCATCATTTTTTATAATATATGAAAATCAATTTGCCATCAAATTAATAATTCTGCCTTTGGAATGATCAGATAGGTGGAATTTGCCTTCTATCATTAAAAAGTAATTTTTTAAATGTATTTTGAAATTCTATTATGAGGGATATCATATAAATTCATAAATCAGATGTTATTGCCAACTAAGCATTTTACCAAAAATTCTCAAAAGATAAAATATCTTTTAAAAAATATTCAATAAGTTTCAGAAAGAAAGTGTGACAAATTGGCTACAGGTAACTGGTCAAAGAGTACACATCTGACTACCACGAGCATAATTAGATAAAATTTAATTTTGGGTATATACCCAGTAATGGGATTGCTGGGTCAAATGGTATTTCTAGTTCTAGATCCCTGAGGAATCGCCACACTGACTTCCACAATGGTTGAACTAGTTTACAGTCCCACCAACAGTGTAAAAGTGTTCCTATTTCTCCACATCCTCTCCAGCACCTGTTGTTTCCTGACTTTTTAATGATCACCATTCAAACTGGTGTGAGATGGTATCTATAAAGACACATGCACACATATGTTTATTGTGGCACTATTCACAAAAGCAAAGACTTGGAACCAACCCAAATGTCCAACAATGATAGACTGGATTAAGAAAATGTGGCACATATACACCATGGAATACTATGCAGCTATAAAAAATGATGAGTTCATGTCCTTTGTAGGGACATGGATGAAACTGGAAACCATCATTCTCAGCAAAGTATCGCAAGGACAAAAAACCAAACACCGCACGTTCTCACTCATAGGTGGGAATTGAACAATGAGGACACATGGACACAGGAAGGGGAACATCACACACTGGGGCCTGTTGTGGGGTGGGGGGACGGGGGACGGGGAGGGATAGCATTAGGAGATATACCTAATGTTAAATAACAAGGTAATGGGTGCAGCACATCAACATGTCACAGGTATACATATGTAACTAACCTGCACGTTGTGTACATGTACTCTAAAACTTAAAGTATAATAAAAAAAATTTAATTTTAATTGAGTCACAGCCAAGCTCCATAGCATATGTCATGATTTTTTATTATAGAATCTAGATTACTTCTGATCTTAAGTTTGAAATTTTAGTATGACAGAAAATCATGTGGCTGGTATATAGTCTAATCTAATGTAAACAGATTTGAGTCTCTTCAAATATAATCAATCAATAAAAAAGAACAGTTGAGATATAGGGTCACAAAAGCAAAAGCTTTCTGCACATAATCATCTTCTGACTGGAACTTATACATTGAGGGAGTTATTATCACATATCATAGTGATATCACCATAGAAATAATGTAGATTCTTTAATTTGAATTTTATTAAATTTAACCATATTGATCTAACTCATTTCTCCCATGTATCATTTTCTGTTTTCATTTAGTATATATCAGGAGAACACTTAAATGGCACTTAGTACTAATTCAAAATTATTAAAACTGTTATTTAATGTCTAAAAGGGATCATTTAAAAAACATTTCTATGGATAAAATACTTAAAGGACATATGTTTGACAGTTTTTGAAGGTAGGATATAATGCAAATGTTGGCTGAGGATCTTGGAAGAGTTCTGAGGTAAATTAACTATTTTATTTTAGCAAGCTATTATTCCTTTTTCCTAAAACTAAAATATAGAAGATTCCAGTATTCTCTAGGTAATGTCTTAGATGCTGAGGATACAAAGAAATATATAGCCTTTGCCTTTTTAGGGATCAAGCTAATAAGAAAGAACAATATACATTGATAATAACGATACTGCTCCTATCCTACCTTCCCCTAAATCTAAATCTAATGATTATTCTCATTTCCCTATACCTTTAACCCACTCCCTACTGCCTGTTTCCATCAGCATTTAAACCACTTTAAGATACCCCCATTAACAGACATAGAATTCTACATATTCATATGTGTACTTACATATGTAAATGCATGCATGCACGCAATCGATGCCCCTGAGCCACCACCATATTTACCAAGACTACAACCCTTTCTCTTCTCTTTCAGGGAAAAAAATACTTGAAAGAGTTATTTTTACTCACTCTACTTTCTCATCTCTTAGTTCTCTAATCTAGGCTTTCTTCCCCACCTTACCATGGAAATTGTCTCAATCAAGGTTTCTTTGTCACCCTGTTCATTTCGTTCTCTGAGCCCTTCTCAGTCCTTACTTATGTGTCATCCTGAAGCGTTCTTAAAATATCCTTGCCTTAGAATATGATACAATCATATTCTGACTTACTGCCCCCACTGCTTCATCTTATCTCCTTTGCTTTAATGGTCAGCTTATGTTGATGACTCTAAAACCATACTACCAATCCTCATCTGTCTCATAAAACTCAAGCCCACTTATCTATATAATTACTACACATTTCCACTTAGATTTATCTATTGCCGCCTTCATGGTTTTTCCTCCAAAACTTGCTCACAGTTCACCTTCTCTATTTCATTGACTATCACTACCAGCCAACTGGTTGCCTGCTCATAAACTTGGAGGTTTAGCCTTGAAATCTCCCACTGTCTTTAGGATTAGGGATTCAGACCCCCAAAATACCAGTAAATTACCCTGTCTTGTAGGTGCTATCTGTAAAATCTCTCTGAAATCTGATCACTCTTCTTCTTCCCCACCAGGTGAATATACATTGGTTCGTCCCCCCATCGTGGCCATACATCCAGTCTCCCTCTCTCCATTCTTATTCTCCTCTTACCTATGCTCTACAACTAATCAGAATAACATTCCCAAAGTTATAATCTGTTCATGTCATGCTTCTTGCTTCAGTGGGTCCTCATTAGAATAAAGGTAAACTTCTTAGCACAGTTTATAATGTCCTTTATAATCTGACCCATATTCTCCAGACTGATCTCTTGACACACCCTCATTCGTCATAAACACATCATCTGTTACCTTTCATTACTCAAATATGCCATGTCTTCCTTTTTTGGTTTTGTAAGTGTGTTTTTCTTGAGCTGGAACATTCCCTTCTCACCGTCAGCCCTCTCTGCGGGTCTAATTCTTACTCACTTTTCTGGTCTCAGCTTAGATTTCACATTCTTTGAGACAATGTCTCCAATGATTATGTGTAAGTTATGAACCTTTTTAATGAAGTTCCATAGCACCATAGACTTCTGTATGTGTAGGACTCATTACATTAAATAACTGCATTACAATAACTGCATAAATAACTGTATTACAATACATTAAATAATATAATGTAAATAACATTACATTAAATAACATTAAATAGCATACAACTGCCTAACTAATGCTGACATAACTTACATGGATATATTTTCCATGTGGGCCCAGGAGACTGCCTGACACTTAGTGGATGCACAATAAATATATGTTGAATTATGTAATAAAGAAATGAATAAAGGAGCTATATGCACAATGTCATGAGAACACCAAGCAGAGAATTAACTGTGCCTGGGGGTTATATCAGTCAGTGCCTAAGAGGAAAGAGATGACACATTCAAATTAGGATAATTTGAGGAAGGTTCACAAAAGGATTATTTACAAAGGTGTGGGCAGAGTGCAGGGAAACTACATTGGGTTGTGTAGGACCCTCCACAAGCAAAAAAGAGAAAAGGAGGGAGAGGTTATTAGAAGCCAGAGAAGAATGTTATGTAGAGATGGTGATATGTTTTGGCTGTGTCCCCACCCAAATCTCATCTTGAACTGTAGTTTCCATAATCCCTATGTGTGATGGGAGACACCCATCACAATTAAATCATGGGGCAGTTTCCCCCATGTTATTCTCCTGATAGTGAGTACATTCTTATGAGAGCTTATGGTTTTATAAGGGGCTTCCCCCATGGCCCAGATCTCATTCTTCTCCTTGCTGCCACCATATGAAGAAGAATGTGTTTTCTTCCCCTTCTGCCATGATTGTAAGTTTCCTGAGGCCTCCACAGCCATGCTGAACTGTGTGTCAGTTAAACCTGTTCCTTTATAAATTACCCAGTCTCGAGTATGCTTTTATTAGCAATATGAGAATGGACTGATACAGATGGCTACCTTGAGAAAAACTCTGCCCTTACAGCAAAGGACATAGTCAGCTTGAGGCAACCCTATGGGGAAGAGGCAGAGGGAATAAACACCCTTACCTCACTAGTGTGCTTTACACTCCAAGCTGGTGCCTGAACTGGTAGCCTTCTGACCAGATAGGGAGGATATTATACCCCCTGGAACTCTCCCTCCTTCAGTGGAGAATGCTGCTAATTTGAAACAAATTGCTTAAAAGTTTATCAAATTATTCCTATCATTAAAAAAGGTTGAAACTTCCAAGACTCATAATTATCCACAGAAAAAGGATACTAATAGAATAGTCTATTTTTCATTCATTCAACAAATATAACAAATACTATATACACATATCCATCTACTTTGGATAAGAGACCCCCTAAATACAAAAATGTGCTCTTTCCTTTAAGGGGCTTTGTATTATTACAAATGAGCAGACTCATATATAGATATAAAAGGAAAAAAATTCCCCGTCTCTACTAAAAATACAAAAAATTAGCCGGGCGTGGTGGCAGGTGCCTGTAGTCCTAGCTACTCGGGAGGCTGAGGCAGGAGAATGGCGTGAACCCAGGAGGTGGAGCTTGCAGTGAGCCAAGATTGCGCCACTGCACTCCAGCCTGGGCGACAGAGCAAGACTCCGTCTCAAAATAAAAAAAAAAAAAGGAAAAAAATTACTAACAGTATAAATTGAGAATTAAACAATATGATGAGTAATATTAGTTAAAAGGTATACTATTAAAAATAGGGTATAGTTTAACATTTATATGTCAAGATTTATGAGAATATATTTGGTAAGAGAATTCATAGAGTCACAATTATGTTATTACATAAGTTTGATAACATTTTGTGGTATGTTTAGTTAGGGTACATTTTATATATTAATCCAGAGAATTCAGGAAACATGTACTGTCAGCAAGATACAGGGGTAGAAACAGAAAAGATAAAGAAGAAAAGGGAGAGTGTTTAAAGCAAAGATTCTTAATTGGTGGAAGTGACATCCCAAAGGGATGTTACGGAAATTTCTTGGGTGTGTGTCAGTGTGGGCGTTATGACAATGAATGGGGAAACAGCTGGGCTGGCATTTAATGGGCCGGGAATTCTAAAGATCCTGCAATGCCCAAGATATTTCCCCCACTGTGAACCATTGTGACTCCTGCATGACATTCAAATGTCTAACCAAGTACTCACCCATTTATAATTATCTAAATCCAATCCCTAACTACATTTGTATGTAAACACTAAGTATATTTTGCACAGTTATTAACACTGAATTTTTCAAGAATGCAACTTCCATGTGCATTTTAAGAGAAGACTTCCCTTCACTTTGTTTCTAAATTTATCGTGAGCCATTTATCCTTTCAAAAAATGTCACTGTACTGCAATGCTGCCCATGGTGGATGAGTCACCAAAACAACAAGCATCTATTTGTTAGCATCTGTAGCCGTCTATTTCTGCTAATTCTATGAATAGATGCAAGCATCTAACTACATCATTATGTCTATAGCACAGTCATATAAACATTTAGCTATTAAATATATATTGATTTATTATAAATTACCTTCATTTTATGTAACTTTTACATTAGGGCATTTTACTGTATTTTTTAAAATCATGTATATTAAGTCCTCACCTAACATTATTGATAGGTCCTTGGAAACTGAGTTTAAGTGAAATGATGTATAATGAAACCAACTTTATTGTAGGCTAATTGATATAAACAAGAGTTAAGTTCCTCTGGTATAATTCTAATTATGTAACATCATCACTTCTAACTAAAGACCTCAAACACTTCTAATATTAAACATTGAAACAAATGTGAGCTATACATATATTTAAGAAGGAGTAATTAAAACAAGTAAGATAATGATTTACCCAATTTTTGGTGAGTCAGTGAGTGACAGTAATCATAGTGGTGGTGGGATATATCAAGGAATAAATATTTGTGAAGAGAAAATTATAAAGAGAACCTCCTGCCACCACTCAGTTCAAAAACAAACGATCACAAATTGGGGGTCAGTGAACACTCTCCTACCACATCATTTACTGCCATACACTTGCATGACTATAGTAAACTTTATGAAATTTTATTTTACAATCATTTTATTCATTCATTCATTCATTCATTCATTCATTCATATTCCAACCAACTTATTCCAGTTCAGGGTGGTGGGTGGCCAGAACCTATCCAGCTCAGGGCAGCAACGCAGGTACCCACCCTGGACAGGATGCTATCCCTTTGCAGGGTGCACACTCACACACACACCCATACTTACTCAGATTGGGACCATTTAGACAGGCCAATGAACCTAACATGCACATCTTTTGGATGTGGGAATAAACTGGAGTAGCCAGAGAAACCCATACAGATATGGGGAGAATGTGCAAACTCTATAAAAAGATACTGGCTTCATCCAGGAAGTATTTTTTTCTCTTTAATATTATATCGAAACAACATTGAATGAAAAGAAGTGATTTGAGGAGCTATATATGTAAGTCATGCTGGTGATGAGTTTCATTTCATGCTAATAAAGGGGACATTACAAAGTATTTGTTTTAATGACATGTAATTCAGAATCAGTGGTTTATATTCATGGAAGCACAACAATAAAACGGGCCAATAATACTGTTGGAGATCAATTAAGTATAGCAGAAGGCCTGGCTAATACCAAAGAGCAGAGGTGCTAATCTCAGTTGTCCTGGTCATGGGATCCTGATTTATGTTAATAACATAATAAAGAGAAAACTCATGTGCAAATAAAGAGTATTTAGGGGCAGCAGCACATATGGTCAGGCTTATTTTCCTATTTAGTGCATGGTGCAAGCAGGAGTTTGGGGAGGAAATTTTTGCAGTAGACAAAGGATAAAATCACAGGGCAAAGATCTTAGTTATAAATTAAAGAAAATACATTGACCCTAACAGCTCAAAGTATTCTTGCTTCTCCTACTGACATGATCATTGGTAGGATAAATAAACAGAACTTTCATTAATTCACATTTGAATTAATTTTAAGTTTTAAGTTTTATTCATTAATATATGGAGAAACTTAAATTGATTTGGATTACTAGCTATTTGTAGTGGCTTGTTGTTCTTGCTGCCACCTAAGAGGGCTGGGCTTGCCCAAAAGGTAAAAGTAAGCCTAAAAAATCAACATGCATATCAAAGAAACTGTTTACAAAATTCAGAAGAAGTAGTTATCACAGAATGAGATGGTCATCTTGCATTCTACTTTATTTACTAAAATTTTATTCCTTAGGGTCCTTCAAACTTTTTTCATGTCAATCTATGAAGAAAAAATAACTTTAATAATTAATTAATAAGGAATATGAAAAGAAATTTTGGCAACATATGCCTATTACTAAGGATGCTCAAGATATAATTCACAATCCACTCTTTATATGTACTATTCATAAATTAGAGAATAAACTATGTTAAACTTCCTTATTTGTATAAAGTGATTGCCCTTTTTTTCCAGTTATCAATGGCCAACCAACCATACCCATAGTTAAATCATGACTGTGAGTTAGGAATCTTGGAAGAACTTGGATAGGTGGTTCATCTCTGACTCATGTTGTGGCAGCTGAGGAAATTAGGACTGGAAAATCCACTTCCAAGATGGATTCACATTCTTCATTCACTTATCTGGTATCCTGGTGTTCTTTGGTCTCTCTCCATCTTTCTTTCTCCCTCCTCTTTTCCCTCTTTCATACCCCCTCACTCAGGGAAGACAGACTTCAATACATGGTAGCTGGCCTACCCAGAACAAACATTCTAAGAGCAAGTGCTCTAAGAGACAAGAAGCGGAAATTGTCAGTCTCTTAAGGTCTCGGCTAAGCAAGTGGCACAGCATCATTTCCACTGTATACAACTGGACAAAGCCTTCTTAGAGTCCATTCAGATTCAAGGGGAGGGGACATAAATGTCACCTTTCTTTGTGAGTAAGGTCAAAGAATTTGTGGTCATCTTAAATCCACCACATTTTGTCTGCAGCAATAATAAAAATGACCCTGTTTCCCATCAATAATTTTCATTACTCATCTAAACATGAACGCCAACAAATGCACAGTTAAGGAGCTATATAAAACACAGTGTCTTACTTAAAGGAATTATAATTTTTACTCAAAAAATGTAAAATGCAACCATTAACAGTTAAACAATCAGTTTCCCAGGTAACATTTTAAATTAGTCAATGAGAAAAGAAGAATGATGGGAATGGTAGTTGCTCATGCCTGTAATCCCTGCACTTTGGGAGGCTGAGGCGGGCAGATTACCTGAGGTCAGGAGTTGAAGACCAGCCTGGCAAACATGGCAAAACCCCGTCTCTACTAAAAATACAAAAAATACCCCGGTGTGGTGGCAGGTGCCTTAATCCCAGCTACTTGGGAGACTGAGGCAGGAGAATCGCTTGAACCCAGGAGGCAGAGGTTGCAGTGAGCCAAGATCGCGCCACTACACTCCAGCCTGGGTGACAGAGCAAGACTCCATCTCAAAAAAAAAAAAAAGAAATTCACAGATTTCCATTCTGTCTATAACAGCAATGCTAGTCTCTCAAACAAATAACTGGAAAACACTTCCATGTTTTGAGGAAATGTCAATAGTGAATATTTCAGACTGCATAGATTTCAATACATATTTCAGACTGCTTATATTGTATTTAGTTCTGAGGATAAAACATAGTTTTAGAGACAAATATGGTGGGTTATTTCACTATTTCACAGGAGATACCTGAGATAATCATATTTAATATCAGTATTCATGGTACATTGTTAATTCCAGAAGTTACACATAAAAAAGGATGTGATCACAGGCACATTTAAGATTGCATTTGTAGGTGAAACTCATGAGTGATTTTGTTTGATAAACACTAATGAAACAAACATTTATTTTGTGTCTGCTATGAGCCATGGCACTGTGCAGGATTGTTTTGGAGATAAAAAGATAAATAAGACACAATATTTGCAAACAAGGAGCTTAGAGTGTTGGGGAGAGAAATGAATAAACAGGAAATTCCATAACAGCATGACCATCACAGAGGTAAACACAGGCTGCTAGAGAACACAGAGAAAATACTTAGCCTGGACTGAGGGTTAATATGCATTGGAGGACCTTCCAGAAAACAATGATAACCAGAGTGCTAAAGGTCCATCAGAAGAATATTGTTATTGTTGTTTGAAAATAGGGGCCAGTTTTGGGTAACAGAGGACTTAGCAAACATTCCAAATGGAAAGGCAAAGTTTGCAAACAGATCTAGAAAACAAAAACCATGGTGGGTTCAGAGCAAAGCCAGTTGGGGTGAAGAGAAAATCTGGGGCAAGAAGTCACATTGAGAGATAGGCCTAAGATTACTGTGATCACATCACTTAGTGCCTTGTATTAGATGCTAATGAGTATGGATTTCATACTGAAAACCACGAAGAGGCACTCATGACCAAAATAAATGTACACGACAATTTCAGATGAATATTTACATGTGCATAGCTACATATATAAAAGCCTATTTGTAAACAGCCAATACAACACTTTTGAAAAGTGACACATCAGAGCTTAAAAATAAAAGCATGTGAAAGCCTTTACATTTAATGTCATAAATCTGAAGGGTTTTACTCACCAGCCAAACGTGTCTTTTCAGTTGCTTACATTTATTAGATTACCTGCTGATTTAGTTTACAGTTTAAGTGTTGTAATTATTTTACGCAATGACAAATAAAAACTAGTATTTAAAAAATAACTAAATCAAAAGCTTCAGTTCTAGTTTTTAACTAGAAACTACATAACTTACAATATATAAATTAGTAATAAACTTTCCTTTTTACTACATTGAAGGAAAATCTACATGCATTATAAATCTCTTAATAATTCATCTATAGTAAATGACAAATATTTAGTTAAAACATAAGATAACCTCAGAAAAATTATTTTTATCCAAGTAAAATTTAAATAAATAGCAAATGTTCTCTTGTCTAATGGCTTTTAGGATTAATAATATATAATGTTCTCTTAAAAGTAAACTGTATGCAGAATGGTATGCGCTCATTCTGATGCTTTTACAATATATGAGACCTCGAATATATACTGCTTCTTTAAGGTGCTGTCCTCAAAAAAGATCAATGACATTTTATTATCAATTAATAGTAAAGGTTATTAATATGTCCATTTCTTCTAGTTATTGTAAATACGTTCTCCATTCTTTAAGCCATCTGTTAATGTTCACTTGCACTGGTTTGGTATATCTGAGTAATAATTCAATAGAAAATAGGTATATTATTAATATGTTAGGGATAAAATATGCATCAGAACTTATTATTATTGGTCAGTGCAAGAATTTTATAGGTATCTGGCTTTTAACTCACATTGAATTCAGTGAATTACTTTCTAGTAATTGAGAACGATGAATGATTTTGTCATCTCAAATATAATGAGAAAAATACAAAACAGAAAAACCTCTAACTTTCCTTAGACTGTGTCAGTCTAATGGAAAAACAACAACAACAACTGATTTCTGGCAGGTATGTTTGCATAGAGAAATGCTAACAATCCCCTTTACAGCTGTGAAAATATGTAAAATTATATGAAAAACTAAAACTGCATAAATCTTAACTAACAATTATTTAGGATTCGACTTTGCAGCATAAATTTACTACAATTCAAAACAAATTTGTGAACAAAATGGTCATTTAATGAATAGAACAAAAAAATTCTTATAACCTATTTTATAAATCCTTTAAACAACGAAGCTACAGTTGTTTTCATGATCATAATAGTAGTTAACTAAACAGTTCATTCTAACATATATTTTCTACAAGTATCTTTTAGTTGGCCAGTTACAAATTTTTTATATCATATTTATTTACTGTTGCCATATAGAAGGATGATAAATTTATCACTAACCAATCATCAGTAAATAAAAAGCAAACTTCAAAATACAAAATTAAAGCAACCTAATCAAAGCTACCATTGCATTTTCTTATTAATCCCAATAGAAACATATTTAATAACTTCTAGCAAGATGCTTATGTAAAGATCCCCCTCTCTAATTTCTCGTAAGCTGTATTAGTTTCACGAATGCCTTGCTCACATTTTCATTTTCTTTAAATTCCCAAATTCATTGAAAAACGTTAATCTACACATCCAGGAAGCTAAACAAACATGAAGTAGGATAAATGCATAGAGATCCACATATAGATACATCGTGATTAAATTGCTGAAAGCCAAAGAAAGAAAAGGAGAAAATCTTGAAAGCAGTAAAAGGAAATGACTTGTCAGTTACAAGTGAAACCCAATAGTATTAATGACTAATTTCCTCTTTTTGATATTAGCATTTCTTTTTAAAATAATTTCGACTTTTATTTTAGATTTAAGGGGCATACGTGCAAGCTTTTGTTACATAGGCCTAATGCGGGACGCTGAAGTTTAGGGTACGAATGATCCCATCACCCAGGCAGTGAGCACAGTACCCAATAGGTAGTTATTCAGCCCTTGTCCTCTTCTCTCACTCCCCATTTAGTAGCATGAATAAAAAGACTGGATCACATTTTCAAACATACACTTTCTTTTAATTCATGCAGAGTCTAGGAACATTGATCTCCCCTTATAAACTAAGTCGTGGCCAATAGCTGAATAAGGGCTTGTAGTTATGTGTGTTTCCAAAGCAAGTCAGCAGAACATTCAAATTGACTCTCATTCTGCCTAGAACTAAGTATATGTATTGAAGCGCATGTAAATATTCTTAGACAGCACATATTCCACAAGGGGCAAATTAAAATATATTCAGAGTTATAAATTAGGAGACTTACTTTAGTGATCAGTACAAAAAGCCTCCCGCAGAGAGAGATTATTCAAGTGGGAATAATCAACGAACCAAAACACAGAAATGGCTTTGGGACAAGTCAATAAGGAAAAAATAAAACATAAAATACACAAAAAAATGAACAACACAACACTCCATAAGCTCTTTCTCTTATTTAGCAGAAGTCAGTGCCTCTAAGATGGCTGACTTAAGTATGTCATTTAATTTTTACGGGCAAAACAAAGCAAAGTGATAGGAGAAATTTAAAAAAAGAAGACAAAACAACAGATCCAATCCCCTTCCTCTATAGTTTCTTTGAAAATCTTTTTAAATCAACATGGTCAGTTTTTCTATTCAAACAAACATATCTGTGTGCATGTGTGTGCACTCCAGTGGAAGTTACTTATTTGTTTTGCTTTACCATTTCATTAGGTATCAAATTATCATCCAGATTTGATACCTCCATAATCATTAATAATTATATTAGTGCCTTATACTCAACCAGTAACTTGACTTATGAAAGTCTCCTGACCAATAAAATTTTATTTATATATAAATCATGATAAACAATATAAGATAAACAATGCCTCCATGATTTGAACAAACAGCATCTCAATTACCAAGATGTTGAACAATCATGTCCAATCGTGTCAGCTCTGCATACACCGAGATTTCGACATCTTTGAACATATTGGGAAGAAGGTCATTGAACTGATCTGTCCTGCATGTGCACAGCTTAAATGCTATAATAATGAAATCACATTTGCTTGGAAGAAAATTGCCCAGTGTTAAGTTGCCAGTGGCCATGTTAATAAGGCTTTCTACCTAACTTGGCTGATAGAAGCTTCCAGATCCAATACTATTTATTTAGTAATTGTAAAACTCATAAGCACAGAAATGAGAAAAGATACTTTGTAAAGAAACATAGATAATTCAGGTCTATTGTTGTTCTTCATAACAATAGAGCTTTTAGTTCTATTCTGTAATTTACTGTCACTTTATCACTTTTATCTTCCACTTTAAGTCTGCTTCTTTTATTGGACTATCTATTCAGCTGATAATTCATTTAGACTTTAGAAGTTCCATGCCATAAAAACTCCATTTAACTGCTTCCTAAATGGTGGTTAATCTGCACAAATTTTAAATTTGACCTTAATGCAACAGCTTATTCCTGAAGTTCTTATGACACTCGGAAAACAGATCATGTCCTTAAAAGTGTACTTTATTTTGAAGGTTTTTTCTTTTCATTCACAAAATGAATTTTGCACAGAGAGATATTTGCAAAGTGCCTTTTACAATAAAATGCACAGTCATTTTCCCATTTGAATTCCATCTAGACAGTTCAGAATCTCACTGAAGCATCAGATGAGGTGTCAAAGTGCTTTGTTAACAAACTTATTTCCCAGATGTGGATAGAACCGGGACAGAAGGCTCAAATGCTCTAACATACCTAACAATTCAATTACAGTTATCTTATGGTGCCATCACATATTTTTCTTCAACAATCAAACAACCTCAGCTGGAAACCTCTAGCAATAACATAAATAAAGGACCATCTGGCTAGAATAATTAAGGAAGGCTGGAAATAAAACGTTAATTAGTGCAGTATTTCAAACGACCTTCAGAGGCCTTATTATGAAATTATATCTAAAACAGGTAATCATTTATTTCATGTTGCTGTTAAATTTAACTAGGCCTGAATAAATACAAATAGCAAATTTTTACTCTTTTAGTGAGGACTGTTAACTCAAAATGATAACGTATTTCTTCAGCACAATAATTAAAGCGACAAATAAATAAATAAAACAAAATGTCACTATAAACCTTTAAAATTTATGTCACTCAAATATCATATAACTTTACCATTGTAAGGAACTTTGAAGATCATAACACATTATCTAACCTCCTTGATTTATGGATGAGGAAAGACAGGCTCAGAGAAATTAAGTGATTCTCCAAGGCCTCACACCTAGAGAGTTACAGAGGCTAGAGGTGAACACAGACCTGATTCTCACTCAAGAAATACTCTGCATTGCAATGAGAATTCACACACAAATGTTCTACCACAAAATGGCACACAACGAAGTGTGGTGGTTATTTTGCCACTTCAGTGAATTAAAATAAATATTTCACGAAACCCGCCAATATATTAAATTTCAGGGCCACATAATGAAACAATACCAAAAGTAATAAACTACCTTAAATAGAGTTTGTGCACAGATGAATAGCTAGTTATCAACGGTTCCCATTCCTTGGGGAGGAGTCAATGATAGGAAGTAACTCCCTAGAAAAGGACTACATATCTCTGAGGGCTCTGTTCCATTTCGTTGGTCTATATCTCTGTTTTGGTACCAGTACCATGCTGTTTTGGTTACTGTAGACTTGTAGTACAGTTTGAAGTCAGGTGGCATGATGCCTCCAGCTTTGTTCTTTTGGCTTAGGATTGTCTTGGCAATGTGGGCTCTTTTTTGGTTTCATGTGAACTTTAAAGTAGTTTTTTCCAATTCTGTGAAGACAGTCATTGGTAGCTTGATGGGGATGGCACTGAATCTATAAATTACTTTGGGCAGTATGGCCATTTTCATGATATTGATTCTTCCTATCCATGAGCATGGAATGTTCTTTCATTTGTTTGTGTCCTCTTTTATTTCATTGAGCAGTGGTATGTAGTTCTCCTTGAAGAGGTCCTTCACATCCCTTGTAAGTTGGATTCCTAGGTATTTTATTCTCTTTGAAGCAATTGTGAATGGGAGTTCACTCACGATTTGGCTCTCTGTCTGTTATTGGTGTATAGGAATGCTTGTGATTTTTGCACATTGATTTTGTATCCTGAACATCTACAACCATCTAATCTTTGACAAACCTGACAAAAACAAGAAATGGGGAAAGGATTCCCTATTTAATAAATGGTGCTGGGAAAACTGGCTAGCCATATGTAGAAAGCTGAAACTGGATTCCTTCCTTACACCTTATACTAAAATTAATTCAAGATGGATTAAAGATTTAAATGTTAGACTTAAAACCATAAAAACCCTGGAAGAAAACCTAGGCATTACCATTCAGGACATAGGCATGGGCAAGGACTTCATGTCTAAAACACCAAAAGCAATAGCAACGAAAGCCAAAATTGACAAATGGGATCTAATTAAACTAAAGAACTTCTGCAGAGCAAAAGAAACTATCATCAGAGTGAACAGGCAACCTACAGAATGGGAGAAAATTTTTACAATCTGCTCATCTGACAAAGGGCTAATATCCAGAATCTACAAAGAACTCAAACAAATTTACAAGAAAAAATCAAAAAACCCCATCAAAAAGTGGGCAAAGGATATGAACAGACACTTCTCAAAAGAAGACATTTAGGCAGCCAACAGACACATGAAAAAATGCTCATCATCGCTGGCCATTAGAGAAATGCAAATCAAAACCACAATGAGATACCATCTCACACCAGTTAGAATGGCAATCCTTAAAAAGTCAGGAAACAACAGGTGTTGGAGAGGATGTAGAGAAATAGGAATGCTTTTACACTGTTGGTGGGACTGTAAACTAGTTTAACCATTGTGGAAGTCAGTGTGGCGATTCCTCAAGGATCTAGAACTAGAAATACCATTTGACCCAGCCATCCCATTACTGGGTATATACTCAAAGGATTATAAATCATGTTGCTATAAAGACACATGCACACGTATGTTTACTGTGGCACTATTCACAATAGCAAAGACTTGGAATCAACCCAAATGTCCATCAATGATAGACTGGATTAAGAAAATGTGGCACATATACACCATGGAATACTATGCAGCCATAAAAAGGATGAGTTCATGTCCTTTGTAGGGACATGGATGAAGCTGAAATCATCATTCTGAGCAAACTATCGCAAGGACAGAAAACCAAACACCGCATGTTCTCACTCATAGGTGGGAATTGAACAATGAGAACACTTGGACGCAGGGTGGGGAACATCACACACTGGGGCCTGTTCTGGGGTGGGGGGAGGGGGGAGGGATAGCATTAGGAGATATACCTAATGTAAATGACGAGTTAATGGGTGCAGCACAGCAACATGGCACATGTATACATATGTAACAAACCTGCATGTTGTGCACATGTACCATAGAACTTAAAGTATAATAATAAAAAAAGCTCATAACATGCTATTCAGCGAAAAATTAAGCAATTAGATAATAGTATGTATGGTATTATGCCCTGCCTAATACACATACATGAATATATATATATATAAATATATTAATATATATATATTAGTCCATAGGGAAAAGTATGGGAGGGCTTTTAATAAAATATTAACAATGGTTATCAAAAAAAAAGAAAAAAAGTAAGGACTACATATCTCAGTCCTCTTCCAATCAGGTATGACCACATGATTACTATTTCTTGTTGCTGAAATGCAGCAGATGTGGTTATGCACATAACCACATCTTGAACCATATGGTTCAAGGCCATAGTTTTTAAGAACCAGATGCCTTCTCCACTGTCTCTTTAACATTTTGCTAGCTGTAGAGTCTAGAAAATGAGGCAGCCATAAACTGGAAAGAACAGGGGTCTTTAACACACTATATGGAGGAAAACATCTTACCGGTGCGAACATCCACATTAAACTGGTCCATGAGAAGTAAACATATTCCTTTGGTTATTACAATTAGTATTACTAAATTATCTAATAAAGGGTCCAAAGCAGACCTTATGGACATAGATGTTCACACTACAGCAGCCATTATTATAAAATAATATCAATGTACAGTTTTAAATGAATATTAGAATAAAGTTATTCTTCATTTTAAAAAATCAGTATAATTTTAAGGCTCTTTCAATAAAGATCATCTCCTTTATACAGATCATCCATAACTTCTAGTATTCCCTCAGCTTAAATGGGAATATATGTTTGTGTGTGTGTGTGTGTGTGTGTGTGTGTAAATTTTAAAATTTTGTAAAAACATACCAAAGAGGATGAAATGGACTAGAGCAAGGTATAGGTGAAAGAATATGGGATCTAAAGGCTGAT
Organism: Pongo abelii; assembly: GCF_028885655.2. Taxonomy (NCBI): domain Eukaryota; kingdom Metazoa; phylum Chordata; class Mammalia; order Primates; family Hominidae; genus Pongo; species Pongo abelii. The sequence continues at coordinate 122,684,806 of NC_071993.2, read as the reverse complement.
ATCTGGTTTCAAGTACCAATTTTGCCTTGAGGTGCCAAGGACTAAAACATGTCTGCGTTCCTCTTCACCATCTTACAACACTTTAGCTTTCTACTTCAAACACAATAGGGATGGGGTGGCAGGAAATGAGTGGGGCTTCAAGAACAGTAACAATGAAGTTCAATAACAGCTCCAGACTAACTCCATTCTGAATCACTGTCAGAGGCAAAACGATTAAGTAAAACTAGTAAACATTCAGAGTATGTTTCTAATGTCTGTTATTGTCAATCCTCTTAGCAGACATACTAGGGATCCACATGGAACAAACACATCTTTTCATCTAAATGGTGTGCCAAGAACTCAGTTTGGTTAAATGACAAAATTCTTGGCAAATTCTGTAGTGCTTTTATATGCATCCAAAAAAGGAGAAATATCCAGAGGGATATATATATATTTTTTATACTTATATATATACTTTATATATATACTTTATATACTTTTTATAAAGTATATATACTTTTTATATATATACTATATATACTTTATATACTTTATATACTTTTTATACTTTATATATATACTTTATATACTTATATATAAATCTATATAATATAGATATATAAATCTATATAATATAGATATATAAATCTATATTATATAGATATATAAATCTATATTATATAGATATATAAATCTATATAATATAGATATATATATCTATATAATAAATTTATATAGATATATAAATATATATATCTCCCATTGAGAATGGAATAGGAACAGTGTAGAGGAGGAACAACGGAGAAAGAACAATTTTCACTGCATTACTTTTTGGAAAATTTTTTTTTCAAGAAACACAGTGTATTTAAATGAACAGAATACTTTAAAAAAAATAAGTTATGGGCTTAAACAGAAGTATCCCATACAGTTTCTCATTTATATTATAAAATATCATGTAAGTGAATGAACTGGACAAGCCTGATATATACCCTTCTATTGTTGAACACAGAATAGCACAGTAAGCAATGAAAACCTTAAGTGTGCTTCAGAGTCTCTTCGAAAAATAAACTACTTCAGCTTGTCCATTAGTGTTCAGTAATGAAGCAAAAATCTTGATATCATCTCTGACTGTATATGCTCCAAACTCAACTGAGAATGTCAGAAGTGATATACGCCACTCTATCTTGCAAGTGACTGGTTCAGAAATGTAACTAGTTCACGAGAAATTTTAGATAGAATGCAAAGCACATTTTGAGAATGAACTTACTGGAATCAAAGAGGTTTCCCCAATTAAGCATGTATAACAAATACAAGAATAATAATTAAAGCTAACAACATCCCAGATACATTGCTTCTAAGCACCTTATATGTAGTTTTATAATTACTGCAACATCCCAACTATTTATACAGATGAGGAGAGGCATTGAGGCATAATAACAGTCAGCATTTATTTAGTGTTTACTTTACCAAATTGTATATCCTTTTATTACTTAAATTCTCACAGCACTGTGAAATAGCCACATCCAAATTTATCTTTAACATCTAGCAAATCTTAAGAGGAGTAAATGGCTAAACGAGGATTTGAACCCAGGTCTGTCTGACTCACAACCCTCTATATGGCAAAAGTATACAGACTTTGGAATAGATCTGAATACAAAATGTTTGGGCTATGCGACCTTGAGCAAGTTACTCTATCTCTTTGAGACTCATTCTCCTCTTCTGTAAAAATGAGTTTAAAATGCCTACATACAATATTGTCGTGGGAACTAAATGTGAGAGTGCAGCAGTGTTTGGTACACATTGTGCATAGTTAAGGTAAGGTTGGCCATTGTAACAGAGGCCTCCAAGAACACACAGATTAAAGAGTAAAAAAATGTTTTTCTGTAACACAAAACAAGCTCAATGTGATTGGTTCAGGCTGCTGGGGAATCAAATAAAATCTTAGTTTTTGAAATTTTGCTTCTTTTGTTTAGCATAATGCATTTGAGATTCATCCACGCTGTTGTATCAGTAGTTTAGTTCCTTTTAGTACCAGGTAGCATTCCATTGTGTAAATATACCACACTTTGTTTATATTTTGTAATATGTTTGTATGTATGTTTGTAATATTCACCAGGTGATGAATATTAGATTGTTTCCAGGTTTTGGTGTTTATGAATAAAGCCACTATAAACGTTCACATACAGCTTTTGTGTGCACCTAAGTTCTTGCTCCTTTGGGGTAAAGATGGAGAAATGAAATTATGTCATTGGTATGTATATGCTTAACTATACTTAAAAACTGCCTGTTTTTTCAAAGTGATGTACCATTTTGTATTTCCAACAGCAAGGCACAGGAATTGTAGAAGTTCTGTGTTCTCATCTGGTATTTTAAGGGGTTTTTGTTTGTTTGTTTGTTTGGGGGTGTGCGTGTGTGTGTGTGTAGTAGTAGTAGAAGTAGGAGCAGCAGTGGTGTCATACTGCATTCTTAATTTGTATTTGTCTAAGACTAATGATGTTGAGTATCATCATACTCTTACTGGTCATCCATATATCTTCTTTGTTAAAGTGTCTACTCAAATATTTTGCCCTTTTTAAAAACTGCATCATTTTTGTTTTCTTGAGTTTTGAGAACCCTTTATATATTTTAGATTCAAGTTTTTTGTCAGATACGCGCTCTACAAATTTTTATCCCTGTCTGTGGCTTATTTATTCATTATTACTTTGTAATTCTAATTTATCAATATGTTCTTACATGGATCATGGTTTTGATATCGTATCTAGAAAGTCTTTTCCTGGTCCAGGTCACAAAGATTTTCTCCTGTGTTTTGTTTAGGTATTTTATGATTTTTAGCTTTACGTTTAGGTTTATAATCAATTTTAATTTTTGTATATGAATGTGAAGTATGAGGTCAAAGTTATTATTTTTTGCATATTTATACCCAATTGTTCCAGCACTATTTGTTGAAGGGTTTATCTATTCTCCATTGAAACACCTTTGCATCTTGCTTGAAAATCAGTTGATCATATATGTGGTTATATTTATGTTTTATTGGTATATGGATCTACCATGTAATGAATGTTGCACTTTCTTGATTACTGGAGCTTAGATCAGGTTTTTTCAACCTTGCCAATATTAACATTTTGGGCTGGATAATTTGTCTGAGTGCCATACTTTGCATTGCAAATGTTTATCAGATTCCCTAGCCTCTATCCACTAGTTGCCAGTAGAAACCTCGAAGTTATGAGAAGCAAAATGTCCCCAGACATTGCCAAATGTTTCCTAAGGGTGCAAAAGAGTCCTCTGTTGAGAGCCACTGCTTTAGAATAAGCCTCGAAATCAAGTGTTACCAATCCTCCAACTTCATTCTTTCTCAAAATTGTTCAGGCCATTTTAGTTCCTTTGCATTTCCATATACATTTTATCAGCCTACTAATTCATAAAAATACACTAGAATTGGCCAGGCGCAGTGGCTCATGCCTGTAATCCCAGTACTTTGGGAGGCCAAGGCGGGCGGATCACCTGAGGTCAGGAGTTCGAGACCAGCCTGGCCAACATGGTGAAACCCTGTCTCTACTAAAAATACAATTAATTAGCCTGGCATGTTGATAGGCACCTGTAACCCCAACTACTAAGGAGGCTTAGGCAGGAGAATGGCTTGAACCTGGGAGGTGGAGGTTGCAGCGAACTAAGATTGTACCATTGCACTCTAGCCTGGGCAACAAGAGCAAAACTCCATCTCAAAAAAAAAATGCACTAGAATTTTTATTAGGAGTATGTTGAATCTATTGATCAATTTGAGGAAGACTGACAACATTAATTCTTCTAATTCAAAAAAATGTCTATTTCTTCATTAGTTAGGTATTCTTTGATTTTTTTCACCAGTGTTGTGTAGTTTTCAGAACATTTTGTTAAATTCATATGTAAGTATTTCCTATGTTAGGAGGTTTTAGGAATTGTATTCTTTTGATTTCAGTTTCTTATTGTTCATTGTGAATATATGGAAATACCCTTGATTTTATATTTTGGCCTTGTATGTGCTACCCTTACTAACATTACTGAGTTTGAAAACTTTTGTTATTATGCTGCACAATGTAATTTAAAATATTAGTAATATTATGATACTAAAATCTCTAGGTTCACACATATAGTAATAACTCTATTGCTCTGTGTGTTTATTTTATAATAGTGCCAGCTTACCTTATAGTTTACTTGTTTAAGTAATCAATCACATACTTTTGAAATATTCTATAGAGAGCTCATGAAATGATTATAATAATCAAGATGAAATCAGATTGAGAAAGAAGTCTATGATTATTACATGGGCAAAGAATATTAAAATATTTTATATAAAATAATTTTATAATTCTCTACAATAATGAATTACCTTGTTTTTCTGTCCCTTCAATAGATATGATTGAATATCTAATAAATATGTTTCTTATCTATTTGCATTGGCTCATCTTACAGTGCAAAATTAAAACAATTTTAACATAAAAGGTTTAAAAAAGTATGTTGTTAGCTAATGTTTTATGAGAAAATTATGTAAATAATTAAATGAAATAATCTAGAATTTAGTAGCAATCATCTATCTGTGGAGTCTAGTTTTTCTATCTAGGAAGATCTTCCTCTTAAACAACCTGATTTATTTTCTCAAATACTAAGAACCATATCTACAAAGATGATTGGTTTTGGCACTGTAACAATATTTCAGGAACTTAACTGGACAGTATAACTAGGGCAATGTGTGACTTTTTTATAGTAAAAGCTGCTTCTGTGAAAGCATGACAGAAGTAGAGCCTATCAAACAAGTAAATGGTAGCTCCTATTATATTCCAGCCTGGAAGGGTATAGAGAAGCATCAATTGATTATACGATCAAGTTGAAATCGGACTTAGAAAGGAAGCTATAATTATTCCTCAGACAAAGAATTTTAAAAGCTTTTATATAATGTTACAACTATCTGCAATAATGAATTATATTATTGTTTTGCTGTTTCTTCAATAGATATGATTGCATTACTAATAAATATGCTTCTTATCTGCTTACATTGGCTCATCTTCCAGATCAGGGCAAAATAACACTAGTGGTTGTAAGCAACTGCATTTTGTTCCTACCTTTAAAAGCAATGGGGAAAGGATTCCCTATTTAATAAATGGTGCTGGGAAAACTGGCTAGCCATATGCAGAAAACTGAAACTGGACCCCTTCCTTACACCTTATATAAAAATTAACTCAAGATGGATTAAAGGCTTAAATGTAAAACTTAAAACCATAAAAACTCTAGAAGAAAACCTAGGCAATACCATTCAGGACATAGGCATGGGCAAAGACTTCATGACTAAAACACCAAAGGCAATTGCAACAAAAGCGAAAATTGACAAATGGGATCTAATTAAACTAAAGAGCTTCTGCACAGCAAAAGAAATTATCATCAGTGAACAGGCAACCTACAGAATGGAAGAAAATTTTTGCAATCTATCCATCTGACAAAAGGCTAATATCCAGAATCTACAAGGAACTTAAACAAATTTACAAGAAAAATACAACACCATCAAAAAGTGGGTAAAGGATATGAACAGACACTTCTCAAAAGAACACATTTATGCGGCCAACAAACGTATGAAAAAAACTTCATCATCACTGATCATTAAAGAAATGCAAATCAAAACTACAATGAGACACCATCTCATGCCAGTTAGAATGGCGATCACTAAAAAGTCAGGGAACAACAGAGGCTGGCAAGGATGTGGAGAAACTGGAATGCTTACACTGCTGGTGGGAGTGTAAATTAGGTTCAACCATTGTGGAAGACAGTATAGCAATTCCTCAATGATCTAGAACCAGAAATACCATTTGACCCAGCAATCCCATTACTGGGTATATTCCCAAAGGATCATAAATCATTCTACTATAAAGACACATGCACACATATGTTTATTGCAGAGCTATTCACAATAGCAAAGACTTGGAACCAACCCAAATGCCCATCAATGATAGACTGGATAAAGAAACATGGCACATATATGCCATGGAATACTATGCAGCCAAATGAATGAGTTCATGTCCTTGGCAGGGACATGAATGAAGCTGGAAACCATCATTAACAGCAAACACAGGAACAGAAAACCAAACACCGGATGTTCGAGTTGAACAATAAGAACACATGGACCCAGGGAGGGGAACATCACACACCGGGCAGGTCGGGGTGTAGGGGGCCAGGGGAGGGAGAGCACTAGGACAAATACCTAATGCATGTGGAGCTTAAAACCTAGATGACGGTTGATGGGTGCAACAAACCACCATGGCACATGTATATACCTATGTAACAAACTGCACGTTCTGCACATGTATCTCAGAACTTAAAGTATAATCAAAAAAATTGAAAAAACCCCCACATTTTTATCATTTTATCCCTCTCTCTTCTTTTGCCTTCCTTTGGACTACTTTAACACACTTTAGGAATCTATTTTGATTTATTTATAGTGTTGAATGTATCTCCCTGTGTAGTTTTCATAGTGGTTGCTCTGTGTACTGCTACATACATATATGAATTAAAGTAGTTCACCAGTATCAGCATTTTCCACTTAGAATGAAGTGTGAAACCACATGTCCAATTTTTACCTTTACCCTCTCAACTTTTAAATATCATTGCATTGAGTATCAGATAGGATTATACTTTTTGTTTCAATCATAAAAGATTTACAAATTTCATGAGGAAGAGGATAGCCAATGGTATGTAGGTTATACTTTAAATTACTTTCCTTTGTCATTTCCTTTCCATTTGAAGAACTTCTGTTACACAATTTTAAAGGTAAGTCTGTAGCAGATAAATGATTTTAGTTTGCATTCATCTGACAGTGTTTTTGTTTCCCCTTCATTCATGAAGGATAGTTTCTCTAAACACAGAATTCACAGTTTGAAGTTCTTTTCTTATAGCACTTGGAAATTATGCCACTTCTTTACAGCCTCCATAGTTTAAAAAGAGAAATTCACTGACATTCAAATTGGTGTCAATACGTAGTGTGTTGTTTCTGGTTGCTTTTAAGATTTTCTTCTCTGATTATATTTTTCAAAAACTTAATTATGATGTATTTTGGTGAGGATTTCTTAGCATTTAACCTCTTTGGTGTTCAATTGTCTTCTTGGATCTGTAGGTTTCGGTATTTTGCCAAATTGGGATAGTTTTCAGCCTTTATTTCCTCAAATATTCTTTCAGCCCCACCCTCTTCTCCACTCCTGTGACTCAGATGGTACTAATGTTGGCTCTTTAGTCCCTATCACGTAAGAACTGATGCTATGTTCACAATCTTTCACTCTATTTTATCTGCAAAGTGAATACTATTGTTTTATCCTCAGTTTCAGTGATTCAATTCTCTGTCATCTCTACTTTACTACTGGCTAATCCAGCAAATTATTTTTATTTCTCTTACTGAATCTTTCAGTTTTATAATCTTCATTTGATTCTTTATTTAAAATAAGTTTTATACATACCATAAAATTCGCCATGTTCATGTCCAAATGAGTGGTTTTTAGTTTATCTATACAGTTGTGCAACTACCACCAATATCTAATTCCATGTTTTGGTTTTCCTTAAAAGATACTCCATACCCATTAGCAGTCACTACCCATTCCCTACTCTCATAGTGTCTGGAAACCACTAATTACTTTTTGTCTCTGGATTTGCCTATTTGGACATTGTGTACAATAAGTGGCCTTTTGTGTCTGGCTTCTTTCACTTAGAATAATGTATGCAAGGTTCAAGCTTACTATACATATTAATACAGCCATGTGATACTCAATGATGGGGATACATTTCGAGAAATACATCATTAGACAATTTTGTCATTGTGAGAACATCATGGAGTATATTAGGCTATACAGCATAGCCTATTGCTCCTAGGTTACAAACTGTACAGCATGTTACTGTACTGAAGACTGTAGGCAATTGTAATACTACGGTAAGTATCTATATATCTAAACATATCTAAATATAGAAAAGGTACAGTAAAAATACAGGATAAAAGATTAAAAATGTCACACCTATATAGGGCATTTATCATGAATGAAGTTTGCAGGACTGGAAGTTGTTCTTGGTGTCAGTGAGTGAGTAGTGAGTGAATGTGGAAGCCTAGGACATTACTGTATACTACTGTAGACTTTATAAAAACTGTATAGTATAAGTAGGTCACACTACATTTATAAACATATTTTTCTGTCTTTAATAAGAAGTTAATAGCTGGGCGCAGTGGCTCATGCCTGTAATCTTAGCACTTTGGGAGGCCGAGGCAGGCGGATCACGAGGTCAGGAGTTCGAGACCATCCTGATCAACATGGTGAAACCCCGTCTCTACTAAAAAAACAAAAATTAGCTGGGTGTGGTGGTGCGTGCCTGTAATCCCAGCTACTTGGGAGGCTGAGGCAGGTGAATTGCTTGAACCCGGGAGGCGGAGGTTGCAGTGAGCTGAGATTGCACCACTGCACTCCAGCCTGGGCGACAGAGTGAGATTCCATCTCAAAATAATAATAATAATGATGATGATGATGATGATGATAATAATAATAATAAATTGACTTTAGCTTACTTTTTAATTATTTTACTTTATAAGCTTTGTAATTTTTTTAACTTTCTGACTTTCATAATAACACAGGTTAAAACATACATACTGCTATACAAAAATATTTTCTTTAGGTCCTTACTCTATAAGCTTTGATTTACTTTCACATTTTTTTAATTTTAACTCGTTTTACTTTTTAAACTTTTTTTAAAAAACTAAGACAAATGCATATATTACCCTAGGCCTATACAGGGTCAGGTTAAGCAATATCACTGTCTTCCACCTCCACGTCTTATTACACTGGAATGTCTTCAGGAGCAATAACATGCATGAAGCTGTCATCTCCTAGACAAGCATGCCTTTTTCTGGAATGCTTCCTAAAGGACTTGTGTGGGGCTATTCTTGAGGAATTGTTACCCTTTTCAGAAATGTGTCCATGGTGATATGGTCAGTTTATTTTCATCATAGATTTGCTTTTAAGCAGATAGTACACCATGGACATTCTTCTCTGTTAGTTAAGACCACTAGGTATTGAGGTCCATGTTTTCAAACTTTTTAAGGAGCTTCTTGAGGTCTGCAACAGCTTCTTCTGACCCCTTTACTATGAATTTACTTGGGGGTTCTTCGTTTTTTATCTTCCTGTTCCAGTTCCTATAACTCCTGATCTCTTGGGACCATTGCTGTGTACGCAGTCTGACGATGAAATTTTGTTATGTGGCATATGACTGTACATCATTCCTTTTTATTACCAAATAATATTCCACTGTATGGATATGCTATGATTTGATTATTCATTAATCAGTTGCTAGACATTTGAGCTGTTTCCACTTTTTGTTTACTGTGAATAATATTGCTATGTACATTCATATGTAAGTTTTTGAGGCTTATGTTTTCATTTCTCTTGAGTAAATATCTAGTTAAATTTCTGAGCCATATGGTAGCCTATGTTTAATACTTTGAGGTATAGCCAAACTATTCCCTATAAAAGATGAAATCACTTTATATTTCTACAAGCAATTTTTGAGGAAACATGTTTCTCACATAGGAGACTCAGTTCTATTTAAATCTTTTATTTAGTAGGCATTCACCTTGTTAGCACATAACATGTAGGTCTTGACATACTATGGTGGGCTGTGGTTCCAATGATGGTTTAAATTTCATAGCCTTTGCAATCTTATGTTGGTCTTACAGTACATTTGGTGCCTCTGCAGCTCCCACTGGTATGTACTGGTGTTACCTGGGAAGAATTGAAGGGATTTTCTAGGGCTGGCCGCAGGATGTCTCTCTATGAGATAGGGATGTGGTGGGATCCCCCTATTGCTATTGCCAGCTGCCTCTAAGTCTCTAAGTGAGGGAGAAGAGTCTCGGACCCAAGGGATAAAAAGGCTACCAAGGTTTATCTCCTTGTTGTGAACTGGGTCCCTTTTGATGGTTGCCTACCTGCACTGAACACAATTTAAAATTTTACTGGAGTAGAAAATACAGAAATGACGAGAAATCGTAAGTATCTCAACTAATTTTCGAAAATTGAACATATCTGTGTAACTATGATCTAGAATAAGAAATCCTATGTTAGCAGTACTCCAAAAGCCCCCCTCATATTCTTCCCAGTGAAGACCACTCCTCACATGGGGAAGCATTGACCTGACATAACATACTGATTAGTTTTGTCTTTTATTGAACTTTAAATAAACCCAATCCTAAGTATTTATTCTTATGTTTCTAGCTTTGTGTATATGTAGACATTATTTCTTTGAAATCCATCTACCTTGTTATATTTACATGTAGTGGTTCACTCACTCATTTTTTTCCTGTACAGTGTCTGTGAGAATATATGATTATTATCTTTTGTTTTTAAAAATGCTACTATTGACGGGCATTTTGAGTAATACCAGGTTGTGGCTATTATTAGTAGTGCTATTATGAGCATACTTGTATGGTGGTTTTGGCAAACTTATGTTTGCATTGCTATTGGGTATGTATCTAAGAGTCAAATTTCTCAGTTGTAGGGTATCCATATACTCAGCTTTAATATATACTGCCAAATAATTATCAAAAAGAGTTGTACCAATTTACACTCTACAGTAGTGAATAAGAGGTTCAAGTGCTACACATCCTTTTCAAATCTTGTATTGTCTTTTTCATTTTAGCCATTTGATGTGTAATGGTATCTCATTGTAGTTTTATTTTGCATTTCTCAAATAACCAAGGAAGTTGAGATCCTTTACATATGCCTGTTGGGTGTCTGGACACCTATAATGAAGTTCTGTTCAATTTTTTATTTTTTACCACTTTTCCCACTCTGTTGTCTCTTTTTTCATTGATTTGTAAAACGTTCTTTATGTATTCTGAATATGAGATTTATGTATTGAAAATACCTTCTCTCACTCCATTGCTTGTTTTTTCATAAATTTAATAATGTACTTTGACGAAGATAAGTTCTTACTTTAATATGGTCCAGGTTATTAGTTTTATTCTTTTATGATTAATGATTTGAAAAGTCTCATTTAGAAAACTTTGCCTACTCCAAGGTCCTGAAAATATGTTAATAAATATTTTGTTTTCACATTTAGATTTATAACATCTTTTAGAGAATCTAAGACAGCATTTATTAAAATTTCTACAGGAAACTATAACTTTATTTTTGTAATTTTTTTTCAAACTCTCTAGGCCCTAAGGCCCTTTTGTTCTCATGGATACGCAATTTTTATAACACAGCTTTTGATAACTCAAGGTTTTCTGGGAACTACACTATCAGGTGGTGGCAGATCAGAGGCCATCTTGCCGGCACATGTAGACACTGACAATATTTGCATTGTAGACTTATAACCGCTTTAGAAGTGATAAAATGCATCTATTTTTAAACTCTTGAGCATGTTTATTTTTATCTAGTAAAAAATCATATAAATATTTTAAATATTTTAGATTAAGCATTTTTCTAAGTTACATTCAAACAGTAAAGAACTAAGCATTTTTCTAAATTGTATTCAAATAGTAACGGATGATTATCCAAAATAGAATTCCACTTGAATCCTTTGGCTTATATGGGATATAACTCCATTAGGCTTAATGGACTACTAAATTATATGAATTTTTGACATTTTATTTGCATAGTGTCTGGTGGTCAATTAAACTCATTGTTCCAGTATTAATTTCATTAGTCATAAAATATGTTACCTTTTACCAGAATCTAAAACTATCAATATCTAAATGTATGTATCACCATTGTTTGAACCATCCTGTAAATAGGTCAGTTCTTAACATGGTTGATTGAATTCAAGTGCCATTATAGACACTAATGAAATGCCACTGTATAGCATGAAGTGGAAAATATGTTTCATTATAGTGAGTCAGAAAATTGTAAGGATAATTTTGCAAAGACATAAAAGTGCATAATAACCACGGTAGATTGTATACATCAAAAGTTGATTTTAGGCGTTTTAGTGAATAAAATTAGTTTGGCTTACTTTTTCCACGGATACTAATTTTAATTTTCAGAGCTTGGTATCATTAATATTTCCTTATCAAGATGTTACATATAACACTTACTTTTTTATTCTTAAGAGGAAACAAAATTTCAAAATTCTCAGACCCAAGAACCCTCTTTTCCCTGTGATAGTACTGGCAATCCACTTGAGGATAATAAAACATAATAATGATAATAAAGGAAAATTTATTTTATAATAAAGGAATTTACCTACAACTACTAGCAAATATAGCCATGCTAATATGTCTATCAATGGAAATATCAAATTGCTCACTTTCCAAGAAATCACTGGTGTCAAATACTTTAGGATATCAATGTTTTATTATTCTTAGAAATACTCTATGACCAAAGGACTTGTTAGATAGCTAAAAGTGTTTTAAAAATTCCATATTAGATCTTGCTTTCAGTATCTGTAACTCTTAAAATGCACATGTCACATATCCAAATAGGATGGTTTGGGAGTCAATAATGATAAACCATCACTAATTTTATCTATCTTGCAAACAATTAACAAGTTAATTAACAACTCATAGCAAGTAACTACGAGTATTACTGATTGGACTTATTTTTGAATCAGAACCCATGGTTATGTAGTCTTCTATCAAAACATTTCAACTCATAACTTTGAAATAACTATAAATTCTTATAGAAGAAAATAATAAACTTGTTTCCTTATAGTGTAAATCTATAGACCAAATTCAAACACACAGTAAGAAACTGTCCAAGACAAGTCCCAAACAATCAAATGTACAAACTTACAGTGATAAAAATACTTACATTAGCATAGACAGAACCGAGACTCACACATCTTTATTTCAAGATAGAAGTGGTTATCCCATTAGAGATGTATGCATTTTTGCAATGAATAATGGGCAAGAAGATTGTTGCTTAAAATATTAACTTTAGGCCAGGTGCAGTGGCTCACGCCTGTAATCCTAGCACTTTGGGTGGCCAAGGTGGGAGGATCACTTGAGGTGAGGAGTTCGAGGCCAGCCTGGCCAACATGGTAAAACCCTGTCTCTACTACTTAAAACAAAACAAAACAAAATACAAAAATTACCCAGGTGTGGCAGTGCATGCCTTTAATCCCAGCTACTTGGGAGACTGAGGCATGAGAATCATTTAAACCCGGGAGGTGGAGGTTGTAGTGAGCTGGGATCGCACCACTGCACACCAAGCTGGGCAAAAAAATAAGACTCTGTCTCAAAAAATAAAATAAAATAAAATAAAAAGTTAATGTGAGGCCCTAGAATTTGTATTTATACTATTGACTCATTTTTTAAAGTTAGTTTAACATTATTCATGTATTGTGGCTTACCAAAAAATTGTGTGTTTGTGTGTGATAATCTCACCAGTCTCTACCTGCTACGATTTCCCAGTATGATGAATAACAAATAAATAATGCAGCATATTCATTCACCTGATGCATTTTCCCTTTATATTATTAGTTCTTTAGACCTCTTACAGAATATCAAGTATATCACAACATGTAAAATTAGGTTGCTTGTCAAGAAAATCAAAATCAGTACATATTTGAGTGAAATTTGTAAGAGAAAGACAGTTCTTGTCCTTTACAAAATAGATTCTTTAAAACTATAAACCATGTATTTTTAAAAAGAACCATCGTCTTTCTTATCCTTATTATTACTGTTAATATAACAGGAGTTCTTATTTATAACCAACTTGATTATTTCCCTGAAGATCATATAATCAAGCATTGATTTTTATTTATTTCTTTCTGTTTTCCAGTCATGAAGTTATAGTGCTTCTTTCCTTGCAACATTTATTGGATCCACCCAATCCTTTTCAGCGCCAACCTCGTAAGTCTGGTAGCATTATTCATTACTTCACATCTAGATAATTGGATTACTTGCCTATATGGTCTCCTTGCTTCCACCTAGTTCCTAGACTAAATAACTTACTGCTGGGATTTATATAATTCCACAGTTAATTGTTATCTAGAATTAATTCTTCCCTTCTTCTTTTTAGTAATAAAACATCCTGAATTTTAGAAAGGTACAAGGATGCATAACTAAAACCCATACTTCCCAGAATCCTTTTTAGCTAGCATTTAAATTTTGGTCAGCAGAGTATGAACACAGTGATGAGTACAACTATATATTGATATATATTCTTGATAGATGAATTTCCAAAGTGCCAAATCTTATTTCCCCCTAAATATGGGTTGGAATATAGACTTGACTTGCCATTGTTTTTCAGATTACCACTATTCACAGCTCAGTCCTAGAAAACCATTGAAAAGGGTCTCTAGGCATTCTCTTCCTTTCAAAATGTGATCTCGATAATATCAGAAGGTATCAGTATCTTAGATTTGGTAACAGCACTGTAGTTTACATATTTAATATGCTACTATAGGCAGTAATTAACAAGACCATATCATGATCTCTTTATTATAACTTTGATGCTTTGAAAACTCCTCAAGGTGTGGTATCAACACATCTGGCCTCAACAATTATATGCTTATTTAATTATGTTACTGTTGAGTTACAGCATTTCAAAGTGTCTCTCCCATCTATTCCCTTATACTCAATTATCTTCCTAAGAGGATTGATGTGAAACCTAGAAAACATATTACATATGATAGCATACATTGTCTATTTCTATATTCTATTATCCTATTTATACGTAAAATCTTTGTTAGCATGTGTAATATCTTAAGGCTCTTTTTAACTACCATTTGTGCTCCCTATTTATTTAATTATTGTCAATTTATTTTTATAAAATTTATGTATGTTTAAGGTATACAACATATTTTGATATACATATACATAGTGAACTACAGTCAAGCTAATTAATAAATCTATCCCTTCATATAGTTACTATTTTTTTGATGTGGTGGGAACATTTAGGATCTAGCCTCACTTTAGTAAGTTTTGAGTATACAATATTAGTAACTATACTCCCCATGCTGCACATTAGATCTCTAGAATATAGTCATTTCAGTATATGAAACGTTGTTCCATCTGACCAACATCTCCCCATTTCCCGTACACACCCCCCTCCCCACCCCTGGTAAGCATAGTCCTACTTTCTTCTATGATTAGGCCTTTTTACTTTCCACATATAAGTAAGATCCTGCAATATTTTTCTTTGGTGTCTGGCTTATTTCACTTAGCGTAATGTACTCTAGGTTCATCCAGGTTGTTGCAAAAGACAGGATCTCCTTTTTTAAGGCTGAAAAAATTCCAGTGTGTGTGTGTGTGTGTGTGTGTGTGTGTGTGTGTATAATACATATATTATATATCTATTAAATATAGATGTACAATACATATCTATTAAATATATATCTATTAAGTACATATCTATTAAATATATTATATATCTTAAATATAGATATATGATATCTATTAAATATCTATTCAATATAGATATAATATACATATATAAATACTAAATTTGTTAATATATATTTAAATATTCAAATATACATAAATAAATATTTCTTTATCCATTCATCTATCAATGGACAAATGGGTTGTTTGCATATTTTGACTATTATGAATAACGCTGTAATGGGAGTGCAGATGTCTCTTGGACAGACTTATTTCAATTCCTTTGAATATATTCCCAGAAGTAGATTTGTTGGATCATATGGTATTTTTATTTCTAATTTTTTGAGGAATCTCCATATTGTTTTCTATAATAGCTGTACCAATTGACACTCTCACTAACAGTGCTTAAAGTTTCCCTTTTCTCCACATCCTCACTAACACTTGTACTTTTTATTTTTTGATAACAGGCATCCTATCAGATGTAAGATAATATCTCATTGTGGTTTTAATTTTCATTTCCCTGATGCTTGGTAATGTTGAGCATCTTTTCATATATCTATTGTCCTTCTGTATGTTTTCTTTGGGAAAATGCCTATTCAAGTCTTTTGTCCATTTTTTAATTTTTTTTCTACTAAGTTGTATGAGAATTGAAACCATAAAATTCTGATAATTAAACAAAGGGAAACAGCTCCTTGACACTGGTCTTGGTAAAGATATTTTGGATATGACACCATATACAGGCAATGCAAGCAAAAATAAACATGTGGGACTGTATCAGACTAAAAGTCTTTTGCACAGTACAGGAAACAAAATGAAAAGGGAACCTATAAGTTGAGAGAAAATATTTTAAAATCATGCTGCTTCTTTTTAGCTAACTACTACTTGTTCTTTAACATTTAATTCAAAAGTCAACATTCAACTCAAATACCATCTTCTCCGAGAAGCCGTTTAAGTATTCCTTAATCTTATTTAGATGTACTTCTAGTACTGTGTTCCTTACAGGATTTTTTATCTTCAGGAAACAGAATTCCATGTTTAAACTATAATAAAGAGTTAAGGAAATGATGAGCTCACAGAAAAGGAAGACTAAAGATCGGTTCTGAATTCCGATTTGGTTCAACTAATGATTCAGTGATGCCATCAGAAGACAGTTCAGTCTTGACTCTCTGCTCTGCAGTCTCCAATATGGCTTCATGCAACAATTACCATTTTGGAAAACATTTCCTCATTTATTTTCACTGGGAAGAGAGAAGCTTCCTATACTTTCTTTTAAGAGCAATAAAACCATATCCAGAACTCCTCATTAACCTCTCCTGGGGACTCTCATAGCTTAAATTGACTTAGGCATACCTATCCTTGAAAAAATCATGTCTGGCAAGGAGAATAGGATTAATGATTACTTCAGACTAATTACTTGGAGTAGAATAGACATTGGTGAGTACACCTGTTACATCCCCTACACTCCTATAACATCCCGTATTCAATCTGAGCATTTATGAGACTGAACTTAAATTGTTGGTTTGCTAATGTTGGACCTGCACTAAACATTAAGCTCTTTCTTGAGAGTAAAGACAGTATCATATTCAAGTCTATGTTTGCTCTACATAGCACAGTGCCTACAACATATTATCTACATAATTATATCTTAATTTAAAATTCCAGATTAATCATTTAAAAACATTGTGGATAATGCCCAATTCCTAAGTTATTTAGCTTTGAAATATTTGTAAAGATAAACGTATAGAGTAATGGAATTAAAATGATATAAAAATAAAATGGTATTAAATAAAAATGGAATAAAAATGAGAGTAATGGAATAAAAATGAGAGATAAACTCATACATCTATAGCCAATTGATTTTAGAGATGAGGGCCAAGACTATTCAATTGGGAAAGAATAGACTTCAAAAAAATTGGACTGGGACAACTGGATATATTAGATTGGTGCAAAAATAATTGCAGTTTTTGCCATAAAAGTAATACCAAAACCACAATTACTTTTGCACCAAACAAACACTATTGCAAAAATAGAATGAAGTTGGACTCACACCATATACAAAAATTACCTCAAAGTTGATCAAAAACCTAATTATAAGAGCTAAAGCAAAACTGTTAGAAGAAAACAAAGAGATAAATCTTTATGATGTTGGATTTGGCAATGAATTCTTAGGCATGACACCAAAAAGTACAAGCAACAAAAGAAAAAAGTATAAATTGAACTTCATCAAAATTTAAAACTTTTGTGCATTAAATAATATTTTAAAGAAAGTGAAAAGACAATCTACGGAATGGGATAAAACACTTGCAAATCATTTATCTGATAGGGATCTAGCATCTAGATTATATAAAAAACCCTTACAATGCAACAACAAAAAATCATCAGTCCAACTAAGAAATGGGCAAAGAACTCGAATAGACGTTTCTCCAAAAAAGATATACAAATGGCCAAGAAGCATATGAAAAGATGTTCAACATTATTAGTTATTAGGGATAACCAAAATGAGATACACCTTCACACCCATGAGAATAGCTGTATAATTTTAAAAATCAAAAATAAGTGATGGCAAAAATGTGAAGAAACTAAAACTCGCATACATTGCTGATGGAAATACTATAAAATAGTTCATTTCTTTTTTTTTTTCTTTTTTCTTTTTTTTTTTTTGAGACAGAGTCTTGCTCTGTTGCCCAGGCTGGAGTGCAGTGGTGCAATCTCGGCTCACTGTAACCTCTGCCTCCCGGGTTCAAGCAATTCTCCTGCTTCAGCCTCCCAAGTAGCTGGAATTACAGGTGCACACCACCATGCCCAGCTAATTTTTGTATTTTTTTAGTAGAGATGGGGTTTCACTATGTTGGCCAGCCTGGTCTCGAGCTCCTGACCTTGTGATCTGCCTGCCTCAGCCAACATGGTTCATTTCGAACTGTGGAAAACATTCTGGTGGTTCCTCGAAAAGTTAAAAATAGAACAACCATATTAACCGGCAATTCCACTCCTAGGAGTATACCCAAAAGAAGTAAAAACAGGTTATCAAACAAATACACTCGTGTTCTTAGCAGCACTATTCACAATTGCCAAAAGGTAGAAACAGCCCAAATATCAATCAAGGGTTGAAGTGACAAATAAATTGTGGTATGAAAATACAGTGAGGTGGGGTGCAGTAGCTCACACCTGAATCCCACACTTTGGGAGGCTGAGGGGAGCGCATCACTTGAGGTCAGCAGTTCAAGACCAGCCTGGACAACTTGGTGAAACCCTGTCTCTGTTAAAAATACAAGAAATTAGCCAGGCGCGGTTGTGTGTGCCTGTAATCTCAGTTACTCGGGAGGCTGAGGCAAAAGAATAGCTAGAACCCAGGAGGCAGAGGTTGCAATGAGCTGAGGTCTTACCACTGCACTCCAGTCTTAGCAACAGAGTGAGACTATGTCTCAAAAAAAAAAGAAATACTAATACATGACATAATCTGAATAAACTTCAAAAACGTAAAGATAAGTGAAAGAAGCCAAACACAAAAGGTCACATACTGTGTAATTTTATTTATGTGAAATACTCAGAATAGGTAAATACAAAGACACACTTCAGGTTGGTGACTGCCAGGGATCTGGCAGGGGAGAGGAGAATGGGGAGCAACTGCTTAGTGGGTAAAGGGTTTTATTTTGTGGTGCTGAAATGTTTTGAAACTAGATGGAAGCGGTGGGTGCCCATCTTTGTGAATATATAAAATGACACTGGGCTGTTTAAAATAGTTGATTTTCAAGTTTTGCAAATTTTATCTCACTAAAAAATATTTTGTAAAAATTACCTCATTTATGTGCCTAATTATATTTCTATCATCAAATCATAAAATATGGAGGTTATATGGAGGCAAAAACCATGTTAAATATTAGGAGATAGAAATACATATGTGCTGAGGCTATTCAAGAGGCTAATCAACAGTATACCCTCTTTATTGATGATTTCTGCATTAGGAAATGGCTCATATGCAGATTCTACTCTGGAATTCACATGTAAATCAACAATAATACAATAACTTGAGTTTGAAAAATAAATTTTATATCTATATGAATAAGTAATAAATATTTTCTTTACTGTGACAATTCACCTATTTTTCTTTCAAATCTAACCTAATGTAGTCTGTGAAATCTGAGAAAACGATTTGCAAGTTCATTGTTAGTATCAAATTTGAATAAGATGAAAAGTAGATTAAGAGCCACTTAAAACGATTTAAATTGCTGCCTGTCTAAGAAAACATATTAAACATTATCCAAGGACTACTTTGAAAATCTATGGTATTAACTTACTGTAACAGAACCAAATATACCCAACATGAACCAGAACATATTGAAACATTACAAAAGCTAATTCATGGACAGATGCTTAAGCAATATGACCAAAAATAAAGTATTTGAGCCAAATTACTATTACCTCTTAAGTATGATAAGTACCAGAACAGCTGATGTTTAAAATGAACCTATGCTGATTTGGCCACTGAGCAACATATATAATAAAGTATAATTATTCCTAATTCCCTCTTCCACCTTCCAGAAACAGCAACAGACATAGGAAAAGAAAACAAATGCTTTATCTGACAACTTACAGATTATGTATGCCATTGTTTTTAAGTTCTCTTTATTTTTAACAAAGTAAGTGTATGTATATGATTGTGTGTGTTATAAAAATGATGAATGATAAGTAACCAAACTAGCTGAGAAGGGTTTAATATTTTGGAGTATTTTGATTCAGGTCAATACCAGTTTCAGGGGGCATGCAGATATACCATGTAGTACAAATTATTATTAGTAAAATATTTACTCTGCAAGGCAGGCTGGAGAAAATTCAGGAGATGAGGGGGAAAGTGTGAGGACTGTTTAAGTAAGGGTATGCATTCAAGGATAATCTTTATACTGACAGAGGAACGAACAAGTTGGGGCTGCTTGAGGGGCTTAGATTTGGAGGCTTGGAAATGTCATCTAGAAAAAGAAGAGTTTGTTCATTGAGGTTGGAAATATAAGCATATAGGGTCATTCCTATGCGCCTTGGCATCAAATTCTAGGTTCTTGATTAAATTGCATGAATGGAGTTCTGGGAACTCAGGGACTGAATGTGTGAAGTTTCCTTTTTTTGAACCCTCATTTTTCTGTATTTATGTACAGATAAACACCTGCAAAGGTGTTTCCAGAATGTTACGGATAAAACTTTCCAGATAGAATATTCCAGGTCTATTTTTTATTTCTTTTCTAAACTTTTTTGTTTGAATATTTTCAATAAACATGTGTAATATTTTTCAGCAACAATAGTGATTTTTCCTTATCAAAAAGGTATAAAACTACAAGCAACTGTGCCAAGAAATTAATAGCATTAAATTATGAGTGTGGAAATACAAATTATTATTTGCTTCTTAGTATTTTTGAAAATTTCCAAAGTAAAAAATTCAATCAGAAATTTCTATCAGCTCAAAAAATTTACAGTGACAACTCTTCCATTTTCAGTTTCATCCATACAATTTCGAATAAAATGCTAATCATCAGTGTTTGCAGCTATCAAAAGCCCTTGTATTGAAAAACAAAATGTACTGTTCCAAATATACTTATATTTTCCTTATTAAAGGCAGCATCCACTAACACTGTAAAGTATCAAATAAGACACTGTTATAAAACCCAATATCTTATTCAGCTTATAGGGAAGGTATATAATTTTTGTTTCTGCCAGTCTACACTGCTTGTTTCCCAACCTCCCTTCCACAAAGTATCACTTTGAATTTTAAAGGCCATACCTGTTTTGGTTTTAATTTAGTATTATGATAGTAAAATAATATTGCCTGAAAACATTTGAAATCATCTAAGGGGAATTAAAAAGTAGTTCTGGTTACAAATTCTAAAGATATTGCAGATCCAACTTAGAAACTTAAAGAAAAGGAAATATATCCTGTAAAGAAGAGAAGTTATACAAAGATAATCTCCTTATCACCCCCTAATTATTTTATATAGGAGCATTATAGACACTACTTTTATGTATCATATACTCCACACAGTAGTGTGGTAGTAAATGTTTAACAGTCAGCTGTCCAAACAGTGGGGGACGGGTCCTGATCTGCAGGGTTTGCAGATTCCTGTGTTGCAAACACTCTCATCATGGCCTACTTCAAAATACCAAGGTGATGACACTGAACGCAGAGTTGGGAAGAGCTGCACACAATAGGCTCCTACAAATTGGCTCCACGCAGCTTCCACATACCACTCTCACATTGCTTTTATATCTCATTGTTAAATTTTATAATAGAAGATGATATTGCTTAGCTTTTCCAAAACAATTATGTCATTCCAATAATGTTAATATCAAGTCTTATATTTACAACTATATAAACATATGTTTATTGCTGACTATTTTGCAATAAAAATTAAAAACTGATTCTTAAGAGGACCTTAATAAAATACTGTTTAATATTTTTCTATCTTTAGAAAACATAATTTAAACATGCAAAGTATTTTAGGAGGCATAATTATTATAAAATCATATAATATATATTGTACTTAACATAACTTGAGGTATTTTAAAATTTATTATTGTATGTTATTGAATTCAGGGCTGTATCATGACTTTAGTGGGTCCAAAGCACTTTTGCCTTTGTTAGCTCCTTCTTCCCTAAACATATATTAAAAAATAAATACATAAATTCAGCAATAGATATAGAAAAATAATATTTTATGACTATGTAGGTATAGAAACAAATTTAATCCTGCCTGGATTCATTATTAGATATTCATTATGACTATATTCATTTTTTTTACAATTTAAAAAGTAAAATTAAATCCTTTCATGTGTCCCTAAAAATATCCTGAGCCCTAGGCCCTGTACCTACTGTGACTAATAGACTGCTTGGCCTCGTTGAAATGCAGTAAATTTGTAAACACATTATTCTACTAAATATCTATATTTTTATATTACAAGAATCAAGAAAATGCATACTATTTTACTATGTCTACCTTTTCAAACCTACCATTGATTATGTATACCTTCTCTTTTATCTCTTTAATAATCTAGCCAGTCTCTCTCATATATTAGTACTTTTAAAAAAACTGATTGTGGTATTCGTTTACCCCCACTATTTAATTTTTAAAAAATTTTTGTTACTCACTTCATTATTTCTTCTTTGTACTTTATTTTGGTTTTTTTGTAGTTCTTAAATTTCTTACATGAGATACATAGCTCATTAATGTTCAGCTTTTGTATTTGTTTTAAATATGAATAGTTAAGACTATAGATTTTTCTCTAAGTAGTGCTTTTTCCATGTTTTGGTAAGTAACATTTCCAGTATTATCCAACTCCAAGTATTTTCTAATTTCTACCTCAATTACCTCTTTGTCATATTAGATAGTGCTTTCATTTTAAAATTTGTGAATTCCTGGCATTTCAGGTTCAATTTTTTAATTTCAGTTTGAAACTTTTTGCATTACAGTAACAGAATGCAGTCTGTCTGAAACTGATTCTTTAAAACATTCAGAAACTTGCTTTTTGGTGTCATATATAGTTAATCTTCATAAATGTTGTATGTGTACATACATTTTTGTTCCCTTTTTGATCAGGGTTCCATATACCTTATAAATCAAGGTGATTCATTATATGGTACAATTTTTAAATGATTTTTATATGCTTGACCTATCATTTACTGAGAAAGTTATGTTACAATTTTGCCATTTTTTAAAATACAATGATGCTATGCTATTAGATAATTATAAATTATAATGTATTATACCTTTGTGATAAAGACAACCTGTTAGCAGTGAAGATTTTCTATCTTTGCTTTCCGTTTTAAATTCTATTTTTTTTTTTTTTTTTGAGACACAGTCTCGCTCTGTCACCCAGGCTGGAGTGCAGTGGCGCGATCTCAGCTCACTGCAAGCTCCGCCTCCCCGGTTCATGCCATTCTCCTGCCTCAGCCTCCCACGTAGCTGGGACTACAGGCGCCTGCCACCTCGCCTGGCTAATTTTTTGTATTTTTAGTAGAGATGGGGTTTCACTGTGTTAGCCAGGATGGTCTCGATCTCCTGACCCCGTGATCCACCCACCTCGGCCTCCCAAAGTGCTGGGATTACAGGCGTGAGCCACTGCGCCCGGCCCTAAATTCTATTTTACATAATATTAATACAACTACATCAGTTTTCTTTTGCTTAGAATTTGCTTGATATTGTAAAAGTTATCAAACTCAAAATGGAGATGCTTGCGTCAAACCCCAACAAAACACAGATAAAGATGAGAGGTTAAGAAGCAAGGACCCTCACACACTCATGCTTATGATCAGAACAATTACAAATGTCTGTATCAAAAACTTTTGCCAATGACTTTTCAAACTTGAGCTTGCTACATGAGTTACAGGATAGCTAGCTGGATGCATAAGAACACTTGACTAACACTGTCTCCATAATGAACTGGTATCGACTCCTGAGATAAGCCCTTGTCACCAATATTCTCTTTGTTTTGAAATAAATTACATGTTCTTTTTCCTTTTGTCTTTAAAAGTTTCCCCGTTCCTCAATCTCTTTGGATAGGTCTATGAATCCTATAGGCTGCATACCCTGGAAGTGCAAATCCCTTGCACACTCCTGAATAAACTCAGTGTCTTTGGAGACTCTCTCTTCATCTTTTATTCAGGTTAACATATCTAGAGTCAGAAGTGGAGCAAGATTACCTTTGGAAAAAAGCAGTAATTCTTAAGAACAGTGTGCAGCAGTCACCTGAGCCCTCTGCTCTCCCCTTCCACACCTCACCTTTAGTGTCTGGTGAGTCTCCTCTCAGGCCAAGATGCCCTATTTTTGGCAGATGTTTCCTGCTGACTTTATTTGAGATTTGACTTAGATAAATCCACCTTCATAAGGAACCTGCATTTCTCTTAGGAAGACAAAAGACTTTTTGCATTTTTAAAACAAGTCCTTTCTATTAGAGACATTTTGAATTTCTGGTAAGTATATACTTTAAATTTCATACAGCAGGGAAAATGATTTTCTTTGCTCTGAAAGATTAATAAGAAATGGAACGGGATCTTCAAGTTCTAATGGCATTCCAGAACAACCTTCTTTCAGGGATTCTAGGAGGGCTATATTATAGCACATTCTTGTACACATTTTTAAACTGATGAGGAAATTACACAAAAAAATCAGAGCTTGGCCAGGAGCAGTGGCTCACACATTTAACCCCAGCACTATGGGAAGCTGAGGTGGGTGGATTGCTTGAGCCCAGGAGTTCAAGGCCAGCCTGGGCAATATGACAAAACCCCGTCTCTACAAAAAATTCAAAAATTAGCCAGGCATGGTGGTATGGGCCTGTAGCCCCAGTTACTCAGCATGCTGAAGGAGGATTCCCTGAGCCCAGGAGGTCAAGGCTGCAGTGAGCCATGATTAAGCTACTTCACTCCAGCCTGGGTGACAATTAAGACCCTGACTCACTCACTCTCTCTCTCTCTCTATAGACACTTGCAGTCAAGTGTTCTTATTTTCTCTCTCTCTCTGTGTATATATATATATATACATATATATATTCAGAGCTCAATGGCCATTATTTGAACTCTATAAGAAAACTGCATCTATAAGATTTACATGTACAGGCTTTCAAGTTCTCTATGTATTGTTTTTCTTCTGCCTACTCTGAATCTGCTGATTTTTTTTTTTGGCTTGTATTAAAATAAAAACTGAATGCTTCAACAGTCTTTGTAGTTACAAATTTAAATAAAAACAGGGGAAATCTCACTCAAAGATTGTTTTCCTAATGGCATTCCAATGATATAAGGTGGCAAGAAATTAACCCCTAACTCAACTGAAAATGAAAGAAAGGGGAAATGGAGTAAAATATGCATTTTTTAGAAAAAAATTTCTATGAAAACTGCTTTACCTAAAATTTGGTTTACAGCCATGATAAGATTACAGATCAGAACATATTAATGTCTCATGTCTAAAATTCTAAAATGAAAGCTACAATATCTTTGTGTGTATATATGTATTCATGTGTGTTTACACATGTAGTATGTTGTGTCTAAAGGGTAAAATCTAGCATAATTGGTCAGAAATACCTTAAGAAATTCTATTAAGATTGGTTTTAATAAATGAGAACTCATATAATTTAATACTTAAGACTGTTAAAATATTTACTAATTTATCCAAATGCCTTTTAGTTCACATGCTTTGAGTAAATCTTTAATAAATAAGGTGGCTTTAAATTTGTTGGTAAAATAAAAATAAAATTATATTTAGAATTGTTAGCATATATTTTTTAGCCTGGGTTTAATAGCCAGACAGTTTTATATTTGTCTCTAAAATGTTTTAAGGGCATAAAATTATATAAGCAGCTTAAAAGCAAAATGATCATCCTTTATGTAACTCCTTGATAAGTAAGACTGATATAATTTGCATATCTGTCCCTCCAATTCTCATGGTGAAATGTGATTTTCCAGTGTTGGGGGTGGGGCCTGGTGAGAGGTGCTTGGGTCATGAGGGTGGAACCTTCATGAACGGCTTGGTGTCATTCCTGAGGTAATGAGTTACCATGAGATCTGTTTCTTGAAAAGAGTTTCAGACCTCTCCCACCCACATCTTACCTATGTGACAGGCATGCTTCCCCTTCCTCTTCTGCCATGATTGTAAGCCTCCTGAGGCTTTACCAGAAGCAGATGCTAGTGTCACACTTCTACAGACTGCAGAACTGTGAGCAAAATAAACCTCTTTTATTTATGTTATCCAGCCTTAGGTATTCCTTTATAACGGGAAATGGATTAACATAAAGACTAATTAAATATTGCTGGCTTAATGAAAACACCTCTATCTTCTTAATTATCAGCAAAATACCAACACATTTAACCTTAAGATTCATACTTGGGTGATAAACACCTGATCTTGACAGGCTGTAACAAGAAGATAATTAGAAATGATGACTATCCCTGTCTAATATCCCAGTTTTTATAAGTAATCCAGGTATTGTTAAAAATAAATACATTAGGTAAATACAAATGAGACAAACTTTATAAATGAAATTTTTATGTAATTTAAAATATTAAAGTTAAATTAAGCAATGGATATTCATAAAAAGTCTGGGTCAATCCAAATGAGATAAAATACTGAAAAATAAATGGTTAAACATGAAGTTTAAAATTCTATACTTTTAAATTCATATTACAAAAGTATCACAGCATCCACGCATGCCACCCAGGGGCCTCAGGATCAGACTGCCTGGAGTCTGTCAATAGCACTATGGATGCCTGCAAGTGTGGCCTAGGGACCTGAAGACTGGCCCACCCAGCACCCACCCCTGACACAATCAAAGCTCATGTGTACTCACCAGGGGCCTGAGAATCAGTTTGCTCAGGGCACACAGTCCACTTCACTGGTGGAACTGCTATGCACCTCTGGTACTAGGGGCTGTGGGGCCAGCCTGCACAGGGCTCACAGTGGACCTTCCAGTGTTCACATGTGCCATCTATGGCCCCATGGAATGGCTCACCACACATGGGACTCACCACTGCTGCTACCAGCAAACCCACTCCCTTCAGTAGAGGGGCAACCATGCACTTACACATGACCCCAGAGACCCAAGGATTGGCCTGCCTGATGTCCCTGTCCCCAGCAAATCCACTCCACATCCTACACAAACAACCACAACCTAAACCGTGAGGAAGACACAGACATAACTGATGTTGATTACAGCCAAAGAAATCATATGAAGACTACCTTACGGTACAGTCACAGAACCAAAGCCAAAGTATCCTATTCAACTGACACTATAAATACATCTAAAGGAAAAATACATCCTATGAAAGCTATTTCGTAACACTGGAAGAAACAACAGTTACACCAGATGCACAGATATCCAGGTATGAACACAAAAAACACTAAAGGGCAAAGAAACATTGCATCACCCAAGGAACATAATAATACTCCAGGAGGAGACCACAGAAGAAAATGTTTTAAATGCATGAAAACCAAAATAATGATCTTAAGAAAACTCAGTGAGATAAAAGAACAAACAATTAGCCAATAAACAGAAATCAGGGAAAAACTGATAATCTAAATAAATAATTCTACAAAGTAATAGATATCATTATAAAAATCCAAATCTTGAAAACAAATAATTTAATGAACAAAATAAAAAATAGCGTCAACAACAGTGTAGATCAAGGAGAAGAAAGAATTTACCAACTTGAAGAAAGGAATTTGAAATAAACCAGTCCGAAAAAAGAAAAAGGAAAAGGAAAAAAAAATTTAAAAAGGCCAATGTGACATATGAAATACCATTATGCAAATAAGTTCAAATATTTGCATTAAGTGAGTTCCAGAAAGGGAAGAAATGGAAAGCTGCATAAAAAATTCTTATTTAATACAATAATAATTGAATACTTTTCAAGTCTTGGAAAAGATAAAGACATCCACATACAAGATGGTAAAAAATTCCCAAGTAAATTGAACTCAAAAGGTCTTCTCTGAGGAATACTATATTTAACATATCAGAAGTCAAAGAGAAAAACAGAATTCTAAAAACAGTAAGAGAAGAGCATTATATTAGTCCATTATCATATTGCTCTAAAGAAATACCTGAGACTAGGTAATTTATAAAGAAAAGAGGTTTAATTGGTTGATGGTTCTGCAGGCTGTACAAGAAGCATGACAACATCGGCTCAGCTTCAATCATGGCAGAAGACAAAGGGGAAGCTGAAACTTTACAAAGCCAAAACAGGAGAAAGAGAGATGGGGGAGGTGCTACACACTTTTAAAAGGCCAGATCTCATGAGAACTCACTCACTATCACAAGAATGGCAGCAACGAGGAAATCTACCCTATGATCCAATAACCTTCCACAAGACCCCACCTATAATATTAGGAAGTAGTTTTCAAGATGAGATTTGGGTAGGAACACTGATCCAAACAACGTAAGTCCACCCCAGGCCCTCCCAAATCTTATGTCCTTCTCACACTTCAAAATACAATCATGCCTTCCCAACAATCTCCATGCCTTAACTCATTCCAGCACTAACTCAAAAGCCCACAGTCCAGTCTCATCTGAGACAAGGCTAGTCCCTTCTACCTATGAGTGTGTAAAATAAAAACAAAGTTAGTTGGCTAGGCGTGGTGGCTCATGCCTGTAATCCCAGCACCTTGGGAGGCTGAGGCAGGTGGATCATGAGATGAGGAAATCACAACCATCTCGGCCAACATGGTGAAACCCCGTCTCTATAAAAAATACAAAAATTAGCTGGGTGTGGTGGTGCATGCCTGTAATCCTAGCTACTTAGGAGGCTGAGGCACTAGAATTGCTTGAATCCAGGAGGCAGATGTTGCAGTGAGCCGCAATTGTACCACTGCACTCCAGCCTGGTGACAGAGCAAGACTCTGTTTAAAAAAAAAACAAACAAACAAGTTAGTTACTTCCAAGACACAATGGGGTTATAGGCACTGACTAAATACTCGCATTCCAATATGGAGAAATTGGCCAAAAGAAAGTGGTTACAGGCCCCATGCGAGTCTGAAACCAAATAGGGCAGTCATTAAATAATCAGGCTTCAAAATAATATCCCTTGACTGCATGTTTCACATCTAGAGCACACTGGTGCAAGAGGTGGGCTCCCAAGGTCTTGGGCAACCCTGCCCCAGTGGCTTTGCAGGGGTTATTCTACACGACTGATCATGACTGATCTCATGGACTGCTGTTGAGTGTTTGGCTTTTCCAAACACATGGTGCAAGTTACAGTTGGCTCTAACGTTCTGGGGTCTGAGGGATGGTGACCCTCTTCTCACAGCTCCACTAGGCAGTGCCCCAGTGAGGACTCTGTGTAGGAGCTCCAACCTGACATATCCCCTCTGCACTGCCCTAGGAGGGTTTCTACATGAGGGCTCCAACCTGCAGTCCAGCCAGCTTCTGCCTGGCCATCCAGGCTTTCTCACACATCCTCTGAAATCTAGGCAGAGGTTCCCTAGCCTCAAATCTTGCACTGTGTGCATCTACAGGCTTGAAACGATGTGGAAGCCACCAAGGCTTATGGCTTGCACCCTCTGTAGCAGTGGCCTGAGCTGTACCTGGGTCCTTTTGGCCTTGGCTGGAGCTGAAGTGACTAGGATGTGGGGAGCAGTGTCCTGAGGTTGCACAAGGCTATAAGCATGGGCCTTACCCATGGAAGCATTCTTTCCTCTTAGGCCTCTGGGCTTGTGATAGGAGGAGCTTCCATGAAGGTCTCTGAAATGCCTTTGAGGAATTTTCCCCATTGTCTTGGCTACTGGTACTTGGCTCCTCTTTACTTCTGCAAATTTCTGTAGTCTGCTGGAATCCCCCTACCTGCCCAAAAATTGGTTTTTCTTTTCTACCACATGGTCGGGCTGTAAATTTTCCCAAATTGTATGCCCTGCTTTCTTTGTAAATATAACTTCCAGTTTCAAGTCATTTCTTTGCTCATGCATATCAGTGTAGGTGATTAGCTGCAGCCACACCACAACTTGAATGCTTTGTTGCTTAGAAATTTCTTCCACCAGATAACCTAAATCATCATTACCAAGTTCAAAGTTCCACAGATCACTAGGGCAATGATACAATGCAGCTAATTGCTTTGCTATGGAACAAAAGTGAACTTTGCTCCAGTTCTCAAAGAGTTTCTCATTTCCAACTGAGATCTCATCAGCCTCACCTTTACTGTCCATAT
Source organism: Pongo abelii (assembly GCF_028885655.2). Taxonomy (NCBI): domain Eukaryota; kingdom Metazoa; phylum Chordata; class Mammalia; order Primates; family Hominidae; genus Pongo; species Pongo abelii. Next base: position 122,654,849 of record NC_071993.2, on the reverse strand, counting down.
CACTATCATCATTTTGGTTATAACAATTTAACAAGTCTCTAGGAAGTTCCAAACTTTCCTTCAACTTCCTGTCTTCTTCTGAGGCCTCCACTCTTTCAACCACTGCCCATTACCCAGTCCCAAAGTTCCTTCCACATTTTCAGGTATCTTTATAGCAATGCCTCCCTTGATACCAATTTTCTGTATTAGTCCATTCTCGCATTGCTATAAAGAAATACCTGTGACTGGGTAATTTATAAAGAAAATGGGTTTACTTGGCTCACGGTTCTGCAGGCTGTACAGGAAGATTGGCAGCATCTGCTTGGCTACAATCATGGCAAAAGCTGAAGGGGAACTGGTGCCTTGCAAAGCTGAAACAGGAGGAAGAAAGACAGCAAGGAGGTGCTACACATTTTTAAATGACAAGATCTCGTGAGTACTCACTATCACGAGCATGGCACTGATGGGGAAATCTACCTCCATGATCCAATCACCTCCAACCAGGACCTACCTCCAACAATAGGGACTACATTTCAACATTAGATTTGGGTGGGGACACAGATCCAGACCATATCAAGCATCAAGTCATATCTAAAGGAATCTCTATCAGACTAATAGCAGATTTCTCAACAGAAACTGTACACTCCAGAAAAGAATGATATTATATACCATAATCAAACCGCCAGAAGAAAAGAAAAAAAAAAGCGTTCAACCAAGAATATTATACCTGACAAATCTGTCTCTTCAGAAATGTGGAGAAATTTGCTTGTTGATATCTCAGACAAGCAAAAACTGAGGGAATTCATCACTACTGGTCAGCCCTACAAGATATTATTTAAAAATCCTATATCTGGAAGCAAAAATACAATATATATTATTATAAAAACACTCAAAAAGCATAAAAAATATTGGTATAGCAGATACCCACATGAGAAAGAGAAAGGAATCAAATGTTATTGCAGAAAACCACCAAACCACAAAAATAATAAAAGGAAGAAAGAAACAAAGGATATAAACAATAATCAGAAAATGATTAACAAAATGACAGGAATATGTTTCAATAGAAAAATAAAAACCTTGAATGTAAACACTTTAAATTCCCAAATGAAAAAATACAGAACTGCTGAATTGATTTAAAAAAAACAAGACCCAACAATATTATGGCTATAAGAAACTCACTTCACCTCTAAAGGCACACATAGACTTAAAGTGAAGGGATGAGAAAAAGATATTCCAGGCAAATGGAAAACAAAACCATGCAGGAGTACTATACTTATATCAGACAAAATCGATATTTTAAGTCAAAGAACAAAAGGGACAAATAAGGCAATTATATAATGATAAACAGATCAGTTTGGCAAGAAAATACAATTGTAAATACGCACACACACACACACACACACACGCACTGGAGCACACAGATGTATAAAGCAAATATTAATCAAAGACCGATATAGATAGCAATATAGTAACAGTTGGGTACTTGAACACTCTACTTTCAGCATTGGACAGATTATCTAGACAGAAAAACAAAAATAATCACCAGACTTAAATTGCATTATAGACCAAATAAACCTAACAGACATATACAGAATATTTCAGCCAAGAGCTGCAGAAAACAATCTTCTCTTCAGCGCATGAAATGTTCTCCAGGAGGGAACATATGTTAGGCCACAAAACAAGCGTCAACAAATATTGAAAAATCAAAAATCAAAATCACATCACATATCTTCTTAGATCACAAAGGACTAAAACTAGAAACAAATAACATGAAGAACTCTGGAAATTGTACAAATGCACTGAAATTAAACAACACGCTCCAGAAAGACTAATGGGTCATGGAAGAAATTAAGGAGAAAAAAAAAATCTTGAAACAACTGAAAATAGAAAACAACACCCCAAAACCTACAGGACACAGCAAAAGCAGTACTATGACGGATGTTTATGGCAATAGAAACCTACATCATAATAGTAGAAAGATTTTAAATAAATGATGTAGTGATGCACCTCAAGGAACTAAAAAAGTAAGAAGAAACCAAACAGAAAATTAGTATAAAAAATAAATAATAAAGATCAGAGCAGAACTAAACAAAATACAGACCAAAAAACCCATATAATACAAGATCAGCAAAAAAAAACCTAGTTGTTTGAAACTATAAACATAAGTCAATAAATTATTAGTTAGAGTAAGAAAAAAACAGTGGAGACCCAAATAAAAACAATCAGAAATGAAACAGGAGATATTACAACTGATATCATAGAAATGCAAAAAGACCATTTAGAAAAAAATATGAACAACTACATGCCAACTAGAAAACCTCAAGAAAATGAATAAATTCTGGGACAAATAAAACTTACCAAGATTGAACCAAGAAAAAATAGAAAACCCAAACATATATAAAATCAGTAACTGGACTGAACCAGTAATAGTCTTCTAATAACAAAATACCCAGTACCTGATGGGTTCACTGCTGAATTCTAAACAACTTTTAAAAAATAACTAACACAAATTCTTCTCTAATTATTCCAAAAAACTGATGAAGAAGGAATTTTTTCTAATTCATTTTATGAGGCTAGCATTAGCCTGAAACTAAAAATAGACAAGAATACAACAAAATAAGAAAACTATAGGCAAAAACCCCTGATGAATACAGATGGAAAAATCAACAGAAATACTAGCAAAGTGAATCTAACAGAGCATCAACAAGATTACACACAATAATACAGTGGGATTTACATGAGGGATGTAGGGGTGTTTCAACATGTGCAAATAACTAAATGTGGAACATCACATCAGAGAATAAAGAACAAACAACATGATAATCTCAACAGACATAGGCAAAACATTTGATAAAGATCAGTATCTCTTTGTTGCCTGTCTAACATCTGCAACAGCAAGACTCCTAATAGAATAATACTGGTCCAGTTTTGTTAAAATGATAGCCAACACCTTTGGAACTAACAAAATGGAACTTACCAATGGACTTCAGGCAAAATTAACCAGAGATCCAGGGCTTTCAAACATCCTTGTTGTGCCATTTTGCTAAAATGTTTTTAAAACCGACTCCGAATTTGCTGACCATCCTCACTGATATGAGAAGAACTGAACAATCAGGACAAGATCATACGAGCACTGAGAAATAAAACCTAACTATGAGATGCTTGAGATGGTTGAACAGCAACGCTTTTGGAGAAAGACCTTGATCAAATGAGGAAATGTGAAAGTTGTCAGGATCAAAATAGAGTCATTTGTGTCAAACTTGGACTCCACAAATGGAGTCATTTGTGTCAAAAGTTAAGCTGATAGGTTAGGAAGGGAGGGCCCTCATGCACACATACCTATGATAAGAACTATTACAAAGAACATCTGAAAGTCTCTTACTTGTACATATGCCTGTAAAAAGAACTTTTGCCAAGGACTTTTCAAACTGCATCTTGTTATATGAGTCACAAGGACAGCTAGTGAATGCATAAGAACACTTGCCTGACACACTGTCTCCACAATGACCTGGCATCAACTCCTGTGATAAGCCACTGTAATCAATATTTTGTTTGTTTTAAAACGAATTACGTTCACTTTTTCCTTTGAAAGCTTCCTCTTGTCTCAAACTCTTTGGCTATGCCTATGATCCCCACAGTCCTCATATCCTGGATTAGCATCTATACTGCACACTCCGGAATAGAATGAGTATCTTTAGATAATCTCTCTCTGTTATTTAGGTTGACAGTATGTTAGTAAACACTGTGGCAAGAAAGAAGTTGCACACTAAAACAGGTTATTATGGTGAGTTTATTGAAATAACAGTTTTAACAAAGGCCAAACTTCCTCGGTTGTCTTTTTTTTTTCTTTTGAGATGGAGTTTCACTCTTGTTGGCCTGGCTGGAGTGCAATGGCTTAATCTCGGCTCACTGCAACCTCCGCCTCCCAGGTTCAAGCGATTCTCCTGCCTCAGCCTCCCAAGTAGCTGGGATTACAGGCGTCTGCCACAACACCCAGCTAAGTTTTTGTATTTTTAGTAGAGATGGGGTTTCACCATGTTGGCCAGGCTGGTCTCGAACTCCTAACCTCAGGTGATCCACTTGCCTCGGCCTCCCAGAGTGCTGGAATTACAGGTGTGAGCCACCGTGCCCGGCCCTCAGTTGTCTTCTTATTTTCCAATTCCCCCTTCCTCTTAATTTTTGGCCTTGTAATGACTATCTCTCTTGTCAATTTAGTTCTTTGATGCTATTAATAAATTTTAAAAAATCATATCCACTATTCCAAAATTTACTGGAAAGTTTGCTCTGATTCACATATCCCATCAATAAAATTCCCTACATTACTGGCCTTGATTTTTTGGGATGAAATACTATCCTAAATTATAAATTATGTTTCAAAGAATATTAATCATCTTAATATTAATAAACTTTTACGTCTATATGCATTAGATGACAACTGATAGCATTTACAGAAATATATCACACCATTTAACTATTAAAATTGTAATTGTCTTTTTAAATCAATTAAAAATGAGTTATAAAAAATACTTATTTCCTCACTACAAATATCTTCACAGTAGAATATAAACACCTGAAAGACAGTAGTTAATAAATAATTTATAAGTGTACTTAATACATATGCTAAACCTACTGAATTATATCATCCTAAAAGGACACAAAATAACTATTCTATCAATTTATATTTTCTAAGATATCTATCTCTGTTTAACTTTAAATGTTATATTTTGACAATATCCAACCAATAATATCTGAAGTAGAATCTAAACAATCCAAGATAAGTAAAATAAAAATTACTCTCCAAAGGAAATGTATATATTTTGTAAGCCCGAAATACTACTTATAATTAAAGATTGCACATTAGATATAAAATTATTTTTCTAATTTTCTTATGATTTACCTTATTTATGTCACATGTATTAATCTGCTTGTTTAACAAATCAATTTCATGGGCAATTAAACAATACCCACAGAGGTATACAAATGTTCAATCCAATCAGTTCCATTTTAAGCTGTTTTTTCACTAATTTTATCAAGAGGTATATAGTAAAAAAAAAAAAAAAAAAAAAAGTCCTTTGAAAATTACTGTGTTGGCTGGAAAAGATTCATATTTTGAAACTCTAAATTTGTGTAATATATCATGTACATGTTTAAAATTTTAGAACAAATTAATGTTTATATTTATTATTTTCCCTTCAGGGTAATCTTTATTAATTTAAAGTTACAATGAAAATAGTCTTCATTCCGACATTTTGAAGGTTCCTTAAGTATATAACTCAAGTTGATGATATTTAGTTGAACTTCAATAAAAAAGAATCAACTTTGGTTTCCTTAACTTTGACATGCAATCCCATTTAACAATAATTGCTAAATAACATTTATCGTGTGCTTAGACAAGGTAAGCACTGTTCAAAGACCTCTACATACAGTGGTTTATTTATTGTGGACACAACTTTATAACTGAGGTACTATTATTTTCCCTGATTCACAGATAAAAAAATTGGGCACAAAAGACATTTAATAACATGATGAAAAACTGGCTCTAAGCCACCATGCTATTCTGTCTCTATAAAAGGTTAATCATAACCAAAATTAATTCACTCATAAGAATAAAATGATAAATAGCTGCAAGTATCATTTTGGGGAGTGTGCAGGCAAGAAATGAAAATTCTTGATGAGGCACTGACTCATCACTTCTATAGAAATAAGCTACCAAGAGAAAAAATAAAGTTTTTTTTTGTAGTCATAGAGGGTCTATAATGCAAAACTATTTTCAAAGAAATCAATTGCTTTCATTCGTTTATTAAATTTCCTCTATTTGCTACTAAAATTTGGTTTTAACTGCAAGTTTGGAAAGGCCATAGACTGTATGAGAATGTAGCAGTTAAGAGCACAGTTTCTAAAAGAGTGACACCCTGGGTTTGCATTGTGGTTGCTCCATTACTAGCTTTGTCATCTTGGTAGTTACATAACGTCTACAAGCTTCATTTATAAAATGGGGATAATAATTTTATTCATCTCACAAACTGAAAGTTTTAGAAAGTTGAAAGAAAAATGAAAGTTTATTTTAGAAAGTATTTAGCATAGAATGTAGCATAATACACGGTAAATAAGTTTATTTCTATTGTCAGTTATCTATTTCTATGGTCAGTTATCTCCTGTCCACATGATTAGACTCATAAACAACATGTCTCACAAAATCAGCATCCATAAACCTACTTGTCCCAAATGTACAGAGTGGGCCATGGATATCGTAAGAACAAATCTATCCTCCTTCCACTTACGATGAGGGATCTATGGACGCCAGATATTTCACCATTTACCTCTCCTCAGTGTAACCAACTATTTGACTCTCAGATTCACTCCTTTCTGTCTCATATTACCAGTGCCAAAATTTGAGATTTTATCCCCTGCTTCCCCCCACAACACACTGCCCATTTCCCTATTTTCAAGTACTGTGTTAAAAAAAAATGAATAGGAGAAAGCAGGCAAAATAATCACACTTGCGAACAGTAGGTGTAATAAAATACATTTGTGTATATTTCAGAACATAGAAAAATAAAATGTGAGTTGTTAAAGTACTGATACCATTTTAATGATTATTACAAAATAGTGATTCATAAAAACAAAGATTTATCCGGTTATTTAATATTTTTTAACTCTAATTTAATTCTAAATTAAGCATTCTTTTATAATAATGGCCTATATTACTTCAACTCGGGAGTTAGGGTAAAGTTCCCTGTGGGTGTAACTTCTGGTGCTTCAGAGCAGAGTGTCTTTCCTTGAAAGCTCCTCAGTGGTGCTCTCAACTGCACCCATCCTGGCTACTCCACTGACAAATACTCAGTGTATTCCACATCATGTCAGCAGGGTGCAGGAGAACTAAAGAAATAGTGATGCTTCTGGAGAAAGCTCTGTAATTTTGACAGAGTGAAGACTCTGTAGCTCTATTACAATTATATATTTAACAAATAATTTGGAATTTTCACCAACCATAACTCAGGTGAATTAGTGTTAACCCATTTTAATAACATAAAAATAGATAAACATTTCAACTTAACTTATATATTTTATTTAAATATATTTATTAGCAAAATATTTATATTAATAATACAAGTATAGTATTTAGATACACATAATCAGTAAGTTCATGGTATCCAAACAACTGGAAATTTAAAAATAATCCCCAGTAACTATTACCATTATAATACAGTAAAGCAAACAAAAGCTTGAAGCAATTTTTTTTTCAATTTTGTCTACTAGGATTTATAAGTATTGAGGAACTTATTGCTTCCAAATAAAAGTCCAAAGCATATTTTTGACAGCGAAAACAGAGAAAAGCCAAAGTTGTCTAGCTTTAATCTGTTGGTACTCTTGCTGAACCTAATCCTTTTAAGAACTAATGTTTTCATAATAGGTAAATAATTTTAAATTTCCAACAATGAAAACACTTCTATTTAGTGGCAGTGATGTATATTCTTGATATATTATGTATTTTACATATCTTTAATAATAAAAAATCTAGTGATTGTCCATGTATGATAATTAAAGTGACTGAAAATATGAACGCATACTTTTAGTAATAACAATGAATCCACTGTGATATACTTGGCCTACTATAATATAGGGTTATAATAAACTTTTGTCCAAAAGTATGGTACGTAGTGTTTTTTATTCTTGTTATTTGACCTACAGAAATTTTTCAAAATCAAAATTCTGATACAGAACTTCATAGTTCAGATCTGTTTCTCAAATGGTAGTTGCTCTAATAACCTTGAGGATTTTTTAACACCAGAGTTCAAATTTCTTAATTGTACATTTTACTCTTTAAGACTCTTTGTAGATGAGTAGCTATCGGTTATGGATGTTAACTGATTTATATCACATTGCTAGTAACACAGAATGTAAAAGGTTTGCAGAGTCTTCTTGAAAAATACCACTGAGTAGTGTAACTTTCAATGCAAATTACCATGTCCTTAAAAACTCTAAAAATGCTAAGGGGAAAGAATAAAGACAATTTATATCATATAAAGGTGGGCTGTAATTGGAAAGGCAGTTGCTACTAAACCAATAGCATATATACTGGTTCCTATTTAACCGATAAAATGTAATTATCCCATGTAAACATTTATAATCAATATATACCCTCCTAGGTGAAATTAGATCAACTACAGTAATTGAAAATCTATGAACAATGGCATCTCTAATCTGAGAAAATATTTCCAGTGGAAGAAGACGGTGATTTCCATATATGAAGAAGGAATAGGGTTGGCAATGAACCATGAAGTTTTGTGAATAATGAAATTACATCACTAGAATGGTGATTTAGAAATGCTAATCCAGAAGCAGTGAATATTTAATTACATTATCAGTAACTTCGTTATTCTATAACACATTGCAGTATTTATGTCAGTGATATGCAATCTGCAGATTCTCTATAAATATGAACAAATAAGAATGGAACTGAAGAAAAGATACTGGAATTGGGGTCCAAAATTCTAGATTTAAGTTCAATATCTGTGACCTTAGGGTACTAACAACAATGAGCTCAATTTCCTCAACTGTAAAAAGGGGGTTATATTTCCTAAAGTCTCTACTATATAGAATTGGTATTAGGGCAAAAATAACTATTGCTTGTGAAATCAAGCAATTTAAAGTTGTAAACTTTAAAAGATTATATAAATAAGACACAATTACTAAATACATAACATGAATGGTTATCATATAATGATTATCATTTTTTAAGTAATTTTTATATCCAGAGATCATAAACAGAAAGAGAATTCAGATAGATCAGAGAATTCTAGAGTCTATCTCAAGTTATATTTTCATAGGTAGCAACAAAAAGAACAATAACTAAATGCTGTTTTATTTATTTTAAAAGATGAATTGAAAAATAATGGTTGGTAATTTAAAATACAATTAAATGTAAAAATATGACACAGTCTTCTTTAAATTTTAATATACATTTGCTTCGAATTTTAAAATGTACCGAAAAAACTTGAAGGAACAGGCTAAGATGAAAAATATATTGATTAATAAACAAATTATTGAAAAGTACAGATGAATTTCATCATTTTGACCTTGAGTAAAAAGTCATTGAGAAATATCATCACTGCATTAATACATTTAGCAGTGCAAGAAGACAACGTCCCTCATACTTTATCATGCATCACTGAACTGTAACAAACGCTGACAGTTAGAGAGCGTATCTCTAAACATTATGACACCATCTTAGTGACAGCTAAAGAAGAAAACTGCGTACAATCATTGTTTCATATTTACTAGAACAGGAATGGCTAGAAAATATAAAATAAACTGATTTAAAGCATTTGGATAAACGTCTTTAATTCTGGCACTGTAGAAATAAAAATGGTGGGTGCATTTGTTTAGTCTTTTGCCATCAGCAATTTATTTTCAAGTCTTATGTATAATACTGTCATAGAAACAGCTCTTTAAAAAGTAGTGCTCAATAACCTTGCCCCATTACAAAGCAATTCATGACAAAGATCTTTTGCAGTAGCAATAATATTTGCATAATAATTGCAAGCACAGAAGAAAAGACTGAAATGCTACAACTGTATTCTAAGAGTTTTCTTTTTCATAAATTAAATTTACCCAAAAAGCACTGCAAAAACTCATTATTTTATTTCTGAAATTTGTTACTTAAACATTTGCTTTTAATGGAATATAATATTCCTGTGTTATACCTTGAAAATGAAAAGCAGATAAGACTACTTCTTAATGAACATTTTTGATTGAATATGTTGAACAAGAAGGGATATATTTTCAATGTAGCAATAAATTCAGCATGCAGCTCCCATTAACAGCTTTGGCAGCTGTGCATTTTTTTTCTACGAGTGTGTTGCTGAAAATGTACATTCCTAGAATCAAACATGCGAGCCTAATATGTACAATTGCTATCTGAACTTTTGCCTCTCAATTAAAGAGTCTATGTGAAAAATATTTGCAAAATATACAACAGTGTACATTTGCAAAAATAACAATCCAAGTCATCCCTAATACATTTCAGTTTATTTCAGAACAATGTCAGAAAATGAATCTTAGACTTTTGATACATAGGAATACAATAAACTCAGATAAAAATATCCTTTTCTTCTTTTTCTCCCTATCCCCACATTTATTGTTCATTACGCATGCATCTTTCTTACTGATATAGTAAAGATCATCTCATTCACATTTTTATTTCCAAAAGCTAAGTTATATAGTAACTCAGTCTGTAGGAATTAGGATTACAAATATTGGAAATACTTAGCATAGGATAAACAGATTGAATTATTATTATTATTATTTGTAGACTGATCGCACTCTGTTGCCCAGGTGAATACAGTGGTGCGATCACGGCTTGAATATTTTGATGAATGAGAGTCACTGATATTTTTTCGATGCATTTCTGTATATACATACTAAAAGGCACATGTCTATTTAATTATTCACTGTTGTATAATAAAATATGCTGAAATACAAGATGATCTTCGACTTACAATGAGGTTATTTCCCAATAAACCTGCTGTAAATTGAAAATACTATAAGTTGAAGTAGATTTAATTCCCTCATAAACCCACCATAAAGTCAAAAAAATTGGAAATCAAACCATCATAAGTTAGGGGTCATACGTATAAATATGAAAATAAATGTAAGTCATCTATGCAAAGGTGTATTATTAAAATATATATGCTAACTGTAGTTACAGAAATTTCTATTATTAGTTGTCATGTTTGGACATTCCTCAAGAAGTAAGCTTATTCCATCATCAAGATCTAGTATATTGTTTGTAAGTAAGAAAGACAAATTACTACCATCAGATGGAGAGGGAAATAAAAAATCCTGCTCAATTCCCAGGGATCAGAACAGATTGTTCCTCGTGAACAAAAGATGATAGCAACATTGGATGCAGAAAAACTTTGGCAGTCAAGGTATTATAAGGAGATAATAACTGTAGTAAAAACATTTAAATTGATGTATGCTTATAAACTGTGTAAAAATGACACTAAATATATATAATCTGTATCTGGTAAGTAGTTGTTATACATAATCAGCCATCTTCTAATATGTCCCTCATGTTAATTTACATTAAAAGTTAATATTTTAAATAATACAAAATGTTACAATCCTCTATTATCTAGGACCTGTATAAAGCTCACAATTGAGATAAATATCTTTGGTAACATATATTTCAAGTACTCATTTCACAAAGAAAGAAAATTGCAAATACAAAAATCAAGCAAAATAAGATCTCCACATCTGGCCTTAATTGAGTAACAGAGATCAGATTAACCTCCCACCATAAATAACTAGAAAAGTGGAGAGAATCTATGAAAGGCTTGCTTCCGGGTATTAGACAATAGGCAGAGAAGCACAGTGATTCTTTAGAGAAGGGAAACAAATAAAGTGAGTCAAAAATTGGCCTTGTTGTCTGTCTTGTAGCATAGTATAGCCTGTGATGTAGGAAGGGTATCCTAAATGGGAACTGACTTAAGGAGTAAAAGGTCTAAGTGCGGAGAGGCTGAGTTGTAGGGTGTCAATCAGAAGAGGATGGATATATGCTGAAAAAGAGCTCTAAATATCTCTTTGAATTTTTACCAAATCCTAAAAGGCACAAAGGCAGACAAAGGGTGACCAAAAACTGGTGACTTGCACAGTTTCTGAGCTCAGAAAGGGCTGGCTGGAAGACAGTTGAGCTCCAACTAGCCAGAGTGGAGTCTTTGCTGATCATTCAGAGTACTCAGTAGAAAATTCAAAAAAGATATACCTTAATAGTAGGCTGAATTCTAGGACAAAAGGACAGTCAAGGCTGTTCTATCATAATAAAGTTCAAAAACAAGCCTCAAAAGAATTAAACCTAATCACAAGTAACTTAACTGTCTAGCAGAACAAAACTCAATGCTTATTAAAAATACAACCAAATTCATATCCTCAGTAACGTAAATTTACAAAAATAACATAAAAATATAGAATATCTTGAATCAAATAAAAGTTTATTAGGCCAAGAAGCAGGAAATTGACTATAATGAGAGAAAAATAAGTCAGTAAAAAACAATAGACCCAGAAATGACATCGAAAGAATGACACATTATATGCAGATGAACAGATACAAGATAGCAGACATTTTTCAAGAGAAACTAGACAAAGATGAAAAAGAAAAGACATTTTTAAGGGCCTCCAAGAGGTCCACCTAGAATTCTATACTCAGTAAAAATATCTTTGAAAACTGCAGGCAAAATAAAACATTTTCCATATTAAGTGGAAAGAATCTGTTGCCAGCCTATCTGAACTAATGAAAACACTAAAGAAACGTTTTCAAGAGTAAGGAAAATGATACTAGCTAAAAACTTAAATCTAGACAAAGCAATGGAGAGCAATGGATAGGGTAAATATTTAGATAAATATCAAAACTTTTTCAACTCAAAATTTCACTTGAATGAGATTTGATGCCTGCTTATGATGATGCTTATAAAATAAGTTAAATGTATGACACAATAGTATAAGAAATAAATTGTCAGAAGTTTTATACATTGAAATGGAAATAAATTATGTTTCTTAAAATTTTATAATATGAGGGTAGACTGTTGTGATATAATAATAAATATGTATCTGCCCCCATAAAACTCTTGTAATTTTTTAAGTGATATGGGTACTAGGAGCATCATTTGCTCTAATGTTTGGTCTTTGGCTCTAGCTCCTAAAACGGTTTCTAAAACCCTTATAATTTCCTGATTGATGGGATGACAGGAGTCTCTTAATGTAAAGCCCCTAAATCCCTTGGTATTTCCCAGGCAATATTAGCATCTTTTGTTCTAATGAAGCAATTATTGGTGGGCTTTTGGATAACTTCAGGAGGGCTGGTCATGAGAAAGACTAATTTATCATTAGCTTGGAATTTTCAGTCCTATCCCCTGTACTCCAGGGAGGCGAACAGGGCTGGAGATTGAGTTAATTCATTATACCTATGAAATGAAACCTCCATTAAATCTCAAAACTGCAGTTTAAAGAGCTTCCAGGTTGGTGAACATCCACGTGCTGGGAGAGTGGCATACCCCCACTATGTGGAGACAGAAGCTACTCAGGAACTTTTCAGACCTTGCCCTACGTACCTCTTCATCTGGCTGTTCATTTGTATCTGTTTTAACATTCCTTATAATAAACCAGTAAATTTAAATAAAGTGTATCCCTGAGTTATGTGAGTCATTCTAGCAAATTCTCAGCCATTTGGGACTAGACTTGTGATTGCAATTTTTTTTTTTTTTTTTTTTTTTTTTTTTTTGAGACGAAGTCTCGCTCTGTCACCCAGTCTGGAGTGCAGTGGCGCGATCTCTGCTCACTGCAAACTTCACCTCCTGGGTTCACGCCATTCTCCTACCTCAGTAGCTGGGACTACAGGTGCCTGCCACCACGCCCAGCTAACTTTTTGTGTATTTAGTAGAGACGGGGTTTCACCGTGTTAGCCGGGATGGTCTCAATCTCCTGATCTTGTGATCCACCCGCCTTGGCCTCCCAAAGTGCTTGGATTACAGGCGTGAGCCACTGCACCCGGCCATGATTGCTATTTCAAGTGAGGGGCAGGCCTGTAGGACGGAGCCTCTAACCTTGTAGAGTCTGACACTAATTCTGAATAGTCAGTGTCAGAATTGAGTAAGCATATAAGACACTAAGTTGGTGTCCAGAGAGTTTCTTTGTGTAAACAAAAAAATCCCAAACATTTAGTGTCAGAAGTATTGTGAGTAAAGAAACAGTTTTCCTTTTACTTTATTTATTTATTTGAGACTGAGTTTTGCTCTTTTGCCCAGGCTGGAGTGAAGTGGCATGATCTCAGCTCACTGCAACCTCTGACCCCAGGGTTCGAGATTCTCCTGCCTCAGCCTCCCAAGTAGGTGGGATTATAGGTGCCCACCACCATGCCCAGCTAATTTTTGCATCTGTAGTAGAGACGAGGTTTCACCATGTTGGCCAGGCTGGTCTCGAACTCCTGACCTTAGTTGATCCACCTGCCTCAGGCTCCCAAAGTGCTAAGGTTACAGGCGTGAGCCACTGTGCCAGGCCTCCTTTTACTTCAATAAGTTCAAAATGCATATTGTAAACTCTAGAGCCATTGTCAAAAAGAAAAGTAGATCTAGTAAGAAAATAGTAAAAAAAAAAAATATCCAAAAAGTACTCAATTAGCCTGAAAAAAGGAGGGAAATGAGGAAAAAGCGAACAAGGAAAATATAGAGAAAAAATCCAGATGGGAGACACATAGTATTGATAATTACATTAAAAATATGTAGTCTAAACACTGCAATTAGAAATACAGGAAGAAATTACTGTGCTGGAATAACAAAAGAGTTACAACTATATGCTGTCTATAAGAAACTACTTTTAAATTAAATAAGCAGACAAGTTAGAAAGAAAGAAAAATGATATGTTGTGCAAATATTAAGCATAAAAAGCTAGTTGGCCACACTAATATCATAAAAATAGACTTCAGAACATGAGTTAATACTACGAATAAAAAGGGATATTCATAATAATATGTCAAATCATGAACAAGTCATACCAATCCTAAAACTGCATGCACGCAATAACAAAACTTCAAAGTACATGAAGCAAAACTGACAGAACTGAAAGGAGCAATAGATACATCCACAATTATAGATGGATGTTTCAACACTTCTCTTTGTCACATTATAGAATAAGCAGACAGAACATAAGCCGGAATATAGAAGACATGAAACTACAAGCAAACACTGTCTAATCTAATTGACATTACAATAATTAACCCAATAATTACGATTTTTTTCTAACATATATAGGACATGCATGAATGTAGATCATATTCTGAGCCATAAAACAAGTTTCCAATAGCACTACAATGATATGTATATGGTCTACGTATGTGGTCTACATATGCGGTCTAATACAGAACTAATTAGAATTCAAAACCAGAAATATATTTGGGAAACAATGTCAAATATTTGGAAATTATACAAAATACTTTTAAGTAAGTCATGAGCCAAAGAAGATATTAAAAGGGCAAATATAACTTATTTTGAAATGAAAAAAATGAAAATGCAACATATCAAAATTGAGAGATGCTACAAAAGCAGAAAAAGAACAGACTGTAGGAAATGCAATGCGGAAAGGATAGTGTTTTCGACAATGGTTCTAGAAAATGTGGACATCCATACAGGGCAAAAATAAAAATAAAAATAAAAAACCTCAATCCTTACCTTACATCAGACTCTGAAATCAACTTGAACTAATCATAGACTCAAATAAACAAGCTAAAACCATAAATTTTTAGAAAAAAATGGGAGAAACATTTTTGTAACCATCAAATAGATGTTTCCTTAACTGGAACAAAGAAAACACAAACCGCAGAATAAAATTTTATCAAATTCATCAAAATTAAAACACCTACACTTTGAAAGGTAGTAAAAATATACAAAGCAAGCTTATAGACCTGGGGAAAATACTTGCATTGCATAAAACTGACAAAGGATTTATAACCCAGAACATATTATATAAGAACCGTTTACATCTCAATAATAAGAATACTTTGTCAATTTTAAAAATGAGCAAAAAAATTGAAGACACACATGACAAAAGAGAAACAGATGAAAAGATATTCAATATCATTAGCCAACAAAAACTGAAAATCATAACTATGAGGTACTAGAGTAAAACTACTAGAATAGTTACAATGAAAAATACCAAGAATACTACATCCTTGCCAGCATGTGGAGAAACTCAAACTCTCACATGGAATAGGTGAAATGTGGTATTATACAATCCTTTTGGAAGAGGGTTTGGCATTTTCTAATAAAATCAAACATATTTACAGTAAAATCCAGAAATTCTACTCTTAGGCATTTACTCGAGTTAAATTTTTTAAAATTTCCCAAAAGCTTCTAAACAAACATTCATAACAGTTTTGGAATAGAACTTGGTGAAATCAACGAATGAAGTGGTATAATACATAAAATTACCTATATATCTCAACATTGTTAAGGTGGGTCAAAGAAGGAAGACAGGAAAAAAACACACACACATGCTGCATAATTCTATTTAAATGAAACTCTGGGAAAGACAAAATCAAATCCTTAGTGATAGAAAGCACATGCATGGTTGCCTGGGGTGGAGATGGGAGTGAGGAGTAAATGAAAAGGGTCATGAGGGAACCTTTTGAGATTATGGAAACGTTCTTTATCTTGATTGTGTTGGTGGTTAATTGGATACATACATTTGTCCAAATTCATTAAGCTGTACAGTTAACATCAGTTGCTTTATTGTATATGTTATATTTTTATAATATTGATTTTTTAAGTTAGCACATTACTATAGAGCGACAGTTTTCATAGTGTAGACAGTGGGTGTTGGGGAGTTCTAAAGAATCTTTTCGAGGATACAACTAAATCAAAACTATTTTAATAGTCATTCCAAATTTCCATTTGCCTTTTGCACAGTGCTGATGTTTGCAATGATGGTGAAAAAGCAATGATGGGTAAAACTGCTGGAACCTTAGCACAAATCAAAGCAGTGTTAGCAAACTACTAGTAGTCACTGAATTTTTCACTGCCGAGCCCTTGTAGAATAACAAAAAAATCCGGGTTTACTTTACTTAAAAATATCCTTGATGCATCAGTAAAATTATTAATTTTATTAAATCTTGACTCAAGTATACCAAATGGGAAGTACAAAAACAGCATTTCTGTAACTAAGTGTCTCCTGGAAATGCACTTATGAGACTGAGTTGCATGCTGATTTAGCTGCCTTTTTCAAGAAGCGCCATTTTTAATTGAAAGCACAAGTGACACACAAACCATTCACACTAGATATTTTACAGATATTTTCACAAAAATGAATAAAGTCTGTCACTTGAAGGAAAATAACTGACTGTATTTGTTGGCAATGATAAGATAGGAGGGTAAAGCAAAAATCATAGTTTGGGAAAAATTTTATAGTACACTGTGAGCCTGATAGCTTTCCAATACAGTACTTAAAGCTTGTTCTTCTTATATTGGTGGTGATTTCTTGGTATTACAAAATGAAATGGGTCAATATTCAGAAGACCTGCATAACTCAGTGAATCAATATTTTCCAGAGGACCAATGCATGATGCTAGCAACTCTTGCATGGGTACAAAAATATTTAAACCAACTTCAAGAAATTACCACTTGTCAACTTTCAATAAAGTATAACAGAAAAGTATTCGCAACTATGTGCAAAAACTTAAGAAATACTCCTCTCTTTTCTAACTATGTTTCTGTGTGAGGCTGGATTTTCTTTATATACCTCAACCTGATGAACATATTAAAACAGATTAAATATGGGAATCAGGTATGAGAATTTAGCTGACTTCTATTGAGCCAGGTATTAAAGAAACTTGTAAAGAGTGAAACAAAGCCACTCCTCTCACTTTTTAAAAAACCATAGTTACTTTTATAAAGAATATGTTATTTATTATAACAGATATGGGTTTTTCATTATTTTAAAAATAATTTTTACTTTGAGAGGCTGAGGCAGGTGGATCATGAGGTCAAGAGATTGAGATCATCCTGCCCAACATGGTGAAACCCCGTCTCTACTAAAAATGCAAAAATTAGCCAGGCGTGGTGGTGTGTGCCTGTAGTCCTGGCTACTCAGGAGGCTGAGGCAGGAGAATTGCTTCAACCTGGGAGGCAGAGGTTGCAGTGAGCCGAGATTACGCCTCTGCACCCCAGCTAGGGTGACAGAACGAGATTCCGTCTCAAAATAAATAAATAAATAAATAAATAAATAAATAAATAAATAATAAAATTTTTAAATAAATAATGTAAAATGTTCTCAATTTAAATTTCCAAAGTAGTAAATTTCTCAATTTATCAATTTAAATTTCTACATTTCTAAAGTAGTAAATATCTATAGTTATACTCTCACACCAAACAGTCTGAGAGCTGCTATACTGAATAAAGGAATATGCTGAAGCTATTGCTTTATTGCTTGCCTGGGCTTGCTCTCAGCCTGCTTCCCCATTTCTTCCTTCCTCACCTACCATGCAACAATTACATAATTATTCACCTCTAGTTAACTCACCATGTTCAAATTAGGTCTATTGCTTTTATGTCTTACAATCTTTCAATAGCAGCTAAATACCTGGATTTGTATGTGAAGCTTTTTAAATTTTTAAAACACTGTTTAGGCCAAAAATAATCTATATATCACGAGTTTAGAAGTTCAGTTATATGAACACACCTTAATCTACTACAGAAATGAACAGCAATGTTCTTGGAAATGTCTAAATTTAAAGAGTTCACATAGAGGCCCAGCATGGTGGCTCACGCCTGTAATCCCAGCACTTTAGGAGGCCGAGGTGGGCAGATCACCTGAGGTCCAGTCTGGCCAACATGGTGAAACCCCATCTCTACTAAAAAATACAAAAATTAGCTGAGCGTGGTAGTGGTCACCTGTAATGGAGAATTGCTTGACCCAGGATGCGGAGGTTGCAGTGAGCTGAGATCCTCACACTGCATGCCAGCCTGGGTGACAGAGTGTGACTCTGTCTCAAAAAAAAAAAAAAAAAAAAAAAAGCTCCCATAAATGAATTGTTTCATGTAATGTTTGCAAAGTTTTTTTTCATATTTTGTAATTAAAATTTCATCATTATTAACCCACATTTGTATTCAATTGCCATTTTAATTCATACAACAGATAAATATTTAGTAAATCTAAAAATACAATTTTCTAAAATTGTGTCATCAACATAGATAAGCAGGTACATAGATAGACATTACTGTATATTACATTTACTTCATTTCTCAACCTTTCATAAAACAATAATTTTGTGTAATTTATGAATAAATTATAATTTGAACTAGTTTTTAAATTTACATATGAATGTTTGTGTTACAGAACTTACATGATTCACTAGAGCCTTGAATCATTTTGGTAATACTGAGGAAAAAATTTTAGTAAACATAGAGAAAAATTATTACCTTACATTTAAAATAATTTAATGGTGTAACCTTTCGAGTAAATATAATCAAAATGTTTTACCAGACTATTTAAACTAGAAGAAACTCATTTAGGACTGAAATATTTTGTTAAATGTGGGCTGTGAATACCAAAGGAAATTAACAATACAGTGAAGGATTTTTTTTTTTTACCTTTTTTTGTTGTTCATACTTATTGGCAACCAAAATAAATAGCAAATAAATGTAACGTTATAAATCAATTATTGTAGTAACAATAAATTTCACTTGATTTTAGGATACCAATAACTAGTCCTATTTGATAAAGATTGATGTCTCAGATTTATGAATAATAATATTCTTAAACTAATATTCTTAAAAATAAATGGATTTATAACAATAAGTAATACTCGCATATTACCTTAAGGCTTAACAAAGTATATTTCCACATACAAACTTCCCATAGTCTATCATGTTAAATGTCAATTAATCTGACTGTCACGGGTTTCCAATACTGTCCTAGCTCTACCTTTTAGCCAACTCCAACTAAACACCCTCTTCAGCTCACTGATATTTGCCCATTTTCCCTACTGTAAGATGTCAGGTGAAATTGCTAAGATAAAAGCACAAAGACCTTCCTTTCCATTTGTGACTACTTTAACTTGTTCATGATAATCCATGAATGTCATTGTGTTTACCATAAGTTGAAAATTGTATGTAGTCATATATTTATTTAAATGATAATTTATACCAACTGATTCAAATGAGAATAATGACAGGCCGGGCGTGGTGGCTCATGCCTATAATCCTAGCACTTTGGGAGGCCAAGGCAGGTGGATCACCTGAGGTCGGGAGTTCAAGACCAGCCTTGACAACATGGTGAAACCCCGTCTCTACTAAAAATGCAAAAATTAGCCAGGCATGGTGGCAGGTGCCTGTAATCCCGGCTACTCAGGAGGCTGAGGCAGGAGAATCACTTGAACCCAGGAGGCGGAGCTTGCAGTGAGCCAAGATCATGTCATTGCACTCCTGCTTGGGTGACAAGAGCAAAACTCAGTCTCAAAAAAAAGAATAATGATATAATTCGGGCGTCACATTTCCAAACACCAACACAATATACATAGAAACCATTATGTAACTTTTACTAATAACACTTATTATAGTTCATACCTGTTTTCTAGTTACAAAACCACAGAGATGAAAACTTGGAACGTACCTTTAAAAGCTGTTATCTTTTGACTTGAGGTGAAGTAGTTAGGACTGGTGATTGTCTGATATATTAGTGAAATTCTCAGCCAATTCAAGGAATTTCACAATAAATATACTGACATTTTGATTTTAAGTTCTAACGATTAATCACTAATGCTTCATTATAATTAATACTAATCTTTCAAATTGAGACCAAATTGTAACATCTCCCGAAGAATAATCAATCCATAAAATACTGAGTCATAAATATAAAAAACTGAACAACTGCCATATTGCTATTTTCATGTATAAAAAGACTCAAATGAATCAAATATTATTGTGCACTCAGATCTTAAAAGGAAAAGATAATAAATAGATCCAGCCACTCCAAGTAAGTGGGAGTGTAATAAAAGAGCAAACAAGGAAATGAAAATCCCTGTTTTTCTTTTTGCACAACAATTAAGCTCTTAACTACTGCCTTAATAAATTTAACATATTAACAGAAAAATGTAAATGGAAAATAAATTACCAAATTCAAAGTGAAAGCACAACAGCTTTTAATAACTATTTTCACTAGTTAATATATATTACAAATCTCATGGCAGTCTATACTCAAAGTAGAAATATAATTCATGTGTGCTTGATATTTTCCAGTTGAAAACTCATAATTTTATATAGATTGTATCAGTGTCTCACACTTGACCCCTTTTAAAGCTAAAAAGAAGTAAGAAAAAAGGGAAGGAAGGAAGAATATGAAGGAAGAAAGGAAGGGAGGAAGAAGGAAAAAAATTCAAACACCCAAAGTAACCCATAGATGACTTTAATTAAAATGCCAGAACAGCTATCATTTTGGACAGGCCTGTGATTGGGAGGAGACTTAGTGGATCTTCTGTGGTGCCAGCAAGTTTCTATTGATTTACATGAATGTTTATGGATGATGGTTACACAGAAGTGTCCATTCTGTGAAAATTTATCAAGCTATATATTTCTGATTTGTTTACTGTTCTGTATGCAAATTACACCTCAATAGAACATTTATCTAATGAAAAACTTATGACTAGAGACTTGAAAAGAAGGCTCAAGAAGGATGTCATGTACCTCTAAAAGCTCTGTTTGACTTGGAGCCACAAACCACCTGCTGATCTCTTTAGAGACCTAGAGAATTTAGTTGAAATAGTGTTACTGGCCTGGCACGGTGGCTCACATCTGTAATTCCACCACTTTGGGAGGCTGAGGCAGGCAGATCACTTGAAGTCAGGAGTTTAAGACCAGCCTGGCAAACATGAGGAAACCTCATCTCCATCAAAAATACAAAAATTAGCCAGGTGGTTGTCTATGTCTGTGATCCCAGCTACTTGGTAGGCTGATACAGAAGAATCACTTGAACCCTGGAGGCGGAGATTACAGTAAGCCACGATCGCGCCACTGCACTCCAGCCTGGGTGAAAGAGTGAGACACAGTCTCAAAACAAAACAAAACAAAAAACATGTATTAGTGAAGAATTATTTTCTTATCCTACAGTTCCTCATTAGGATATGCAAATTAAGACCCACCCATAGTCACACTATACCTAACTCAAATTTTGAGTCCTTGAGCAAGTTTATTAAAGCAAAGATGAAATTTCCCAGATTAAAAAAGAAAAGCTCATAAAATCTGCTAAATTTTAGCTTAAAAACACATAAATTATATAATCTGTAATATGTGAGAAATATAAAATATTAAGTACTTATAGAATTCACATATGATATCATGCATATATATGTATAGATTATAGTACTTAGAATCTTGAAGTATTATTGCTTTTGGATATCAAATAATAACTAAGTGTTTCTCCTTCTTCCAAGAAGAATTCTAAATCACTCATAGGTATACGAAAGTATAGTTTTATTTCTTCTGAATCAATAAAAGAAATATGAATTATGTCACTGCTGATATAAATAGATCAAATATAAAGATATCTGAAATCTTACTGACCTAATAATATGTTTTAGAGTTTATTTTCTAGCAAGGTATGAAAACCCATCTCTTTTGGGTCATTTAAATAGATTAAATAAAGCATATATATTTGGAAGAAAATAACTGTATACTACCTGTAGAAAAAACAAGACAATTAAATTTTCATTTTAAAACTGGATAATGATAATAAGTGTAAGCAAAATTTTAATTTAAACAACAAAACTACCCATTTGACAACCATCTCAGAATTATTACAAGGAAATGTCTACACCAATTTTGTTTCAATGAAAATTTTAGATACAATTGTTCAATTATACCATTAAAATAGAGATGTATTGAGAATGTTTATGATATAGTTTTAATTGAAAAAATACTATAATTTCCACATATACAATGATCTCAACAATGTATTATGAGGTACATATATATAAGTGTAGGCATTTGTGGTAAAGTGATAAAATAAGAGTCCACTTTCATTCTTCTCCATGTGGGCATACAGTTTTCTCAGCACCCACTAGTGAAGAGACTGTCCTTTCCCCCATTGTGTGTTCTTGTCACCTTTGCCAAAGATCAGTTGACCATAGATGTGCAGATTTACTTCTGGGATCTTTATTCTGTTCCATTGGTCTATATTTCTGCTTTTGTGCCAAAACCATGCTGTTTTAATTATTGTAGCTTTGTATAGATTTTGGGATTAGGATGTGAGATGTCTCGGCTTTGCTCTTTTTGCTCAAGATTGCTTTGGCTATTTAGCATCTTTTGTGGTGATTAGGTCATGAGGTCCCTGACCCCATAAATGGATTGATGTTCATTTCAAGGGAGTGGGCTAGTTGCCAGGAGAATGGGCTTATTATAAAAGGAAGTTCAGCCCCTTCTGGGCTCCCTTACTCTTGCATTGTTTTGCCCTTCTGCCTTCTGCCATGGGATGATGCAGCAATAAAGCCCTCACTAGGTGCATGCCCCTCAACCTTGAACTTTTCAGGCTCCAGAACTCTAAGAAATACATTTCTACTCATTACAAATTACCCAGTCCGTGGTTATAGTGACACAAAATGGACTAAGATAGATAGACAGACAGACAGACAGTTAGATAAGAAAGAGGGACAGAGAGAAACAGAGAATCAGGAACTGACATTCCCCAAAAAGAATTGTAAGTAGGCACATGTAGCTGACTATAATCAAATATATAGAGTTTCAACAACAAAAGCAATTATGTTTTGAGGAAGCTGTGCTGTTAAAAATGCCACCATCCTGGATAAATAGAAACTGATTGCTAGAGAAATAAAAAAGATGATTTCTAGTATTATTTGGCAATAAAATGTACATGGATGAATGCTGAAAATATTATACCAAGTGAATGATGCTAGTCATAAAGGACCATATATTGTATGAGTTCACTTACATGAAATGTCCAGAATAGGCAAACCCACGGAGGCAAAAAGTAGAGGTGACTACCTAGGACTTAGCGGGGTGGAGTAAGGTAGAGCTGGGTGGGTCTGCTAATGGTTATGTTGTTTCTTTTTAGGATGATGAAAATGTTCTAAAACTGGAGTGACAGTTGTAGAGTTGCAGAATTTTGTGACTATAGTAAAAGCTGCTGAATCATACACTAAATGGCTAAAATGTATGGTGTATGAATTATATTTCAAGAAACACCATCATTGGCGATCTCTTGTTTGTTTGTTTCAACTTTTAGATCTCTACAGGAGGTACATGTGCAGGATTGTTACATGGGTATATTGCACAATGCTAAGGTTTGGGGTATACTGATCCCATCATCCAGGTAGTGAGCACAGTACCCAGTCGTTTTTCAAACCCTGCCTCTTCATCCCTCACTCCACCCCTAGTAGTCCCCAGTATCTATTGTTGCCATCTTTACGACCTTGTGTATCAAATGTTTAGCTCCCACTTAGAAGTGAGACCATCCAGTATTTGTTTTCTGTTCCCTGTGCTAATTAGCTTAGGAAAATGGCCACCAGCTACATACATGCTGCTGCAAAGGGCATGATTTTTTTCTCTTTTATGGCTGCATAGTATTCCATGCTGTACATGTACTACATTTTCTTTATCTACCCCAATTTTGATGGGCACCTAGGTTGACACCATGTCTTTGCTATTGGGAATAGTACTGTGATGAAAATAAGAGTGCATGTGTCTTTTTGGTAGAACAATTTATTTTCTTTTGGATACATGTGCAGTAATGGGATATATACCCAATCATCAAATGAGTAAGTTCTTTGAGTAATCAGCTGCTTTCCATGTGGCTGAAATAACTGAGATTCCCTCCAAAGTATATAAGCGTTTTGGACCTTCTTTGGACCAAAGTTATAGGTAGAAGAAAGGTTGAGAAAGCTACACCATGTCAGGAGACAATGCTCCACGAATATTTCATGTTTCTGCATGGTCAGAGCTTCCTGAACAAAAATTCCAAGTAACATGGGTTAAAAATGATTGAATAGCAAATAAGTCTTGTAAGATAAAGATAGAAATTTCCAAGAAAATTTATGGATATCTCCCTCAGAGAGTTTTGTTTACATTCCAGAGTGGTAAAGTAGAGACCTCTCCATCTTCTCCCCAGAGAGGATTTGCTTACATTCTAGAGAAGGTTCCCTCTCTAGTCTCCAGAGGGCAGAAGGGCCACATGTGCCAATTACCCTATATAAGCCCCAAGATTCGTAATTTCGGAGTTCCTCTCCAGTGTCATAAACCCCATTTTCTGTGCAGGATATATCTGATACTATGTTATCTTGTGGGAAATTGAGGTATAGGGAAGTGACACATGTTACTATGTGAGTAAAGAGTCTATCTCCAAACCAGAGATCTCAAGATATTGCTAATATGTGTGTGTGCATTTTTGTGTATGTGTATTCACATGTTAGTGTGTATACACGTATGTATTAATATATACACGTATACATGCATATCTTGTATGTGCAAGTACAGTGGTACCTAGAACCTTTCATAGTTTCAGACTCAGTGCTCAGATCCAAAAAAGGTGGATTCTCAAATGCCCTGTTCAGATATAACAAAGTGAGATAATTGAAACAGAAGGATTTGCCAGAGGCCAGAGCCAAGAGTCATGAACAATAACTAGGGAGTTGTTCCCAGAAAACCTAAGCAAAGATTTCCCACTCACACAGGAAGGGGGATGGTGAAACCTCTGACCAACAGGAGTTCAGAAATGCTAGTATTCAGGGACTACTATATGTGCCCATCCTTCTATTTCCAATGGAAGTGTTTATTATGATTATCTTGTTCTGTTTCCTCATTGAATGTTGAATGTGGTGAGTGGGGAGCCAGATAATTTGCATTTTTACTTCAAGGCTATTAAGATTAGACAATTAGATGAGACTTTTGAGTTTCTTCCTGGAGGAGGCAGGTGGCAAGTGACTATATTTTATATACAAAAGGAAGGGAAGTATGTATGATAAAACAGACTGTAGTAGATTTTATTAATATTCATAAATATTCCTCTTCCCTTCCTCCACTCCATAGTAGTAGTATATTCTTTTCATGTATTTACTTACTGGGCAAGCAATGGATCTAGAACACAAATAATAAAGAGCACAAGCAGAAAATATTAAATAGGTACCAAAGGAAACAATAATTAGACAACCAAAGGTTAATACACAGAAAGAAAGCAAACTGCTAAAGAAAAGAACTTTTAAGACATGATTAAAAACAGGGTGACACTAAAGATTCAAGCCTCTTCAACACGAAGAACAAAAGTCAGTCATGTGCTTAAATAAACCTACTCATCTTGTTAGGCTATGTATTCATTTAAAATTAGTCTCTGCATCTCTATCTGAAAGAAGCACTAAGACCTTTTACATTTCTGTGGCCTATGGCAGTATATGATCGTTATCTTTTAACGATCAGGCTCTACAATTCAGATTTATTCTTAAGGCTGGAGGAGTCAATGCTTTTAATTTAACTAACACAACATTGTATTATTTTGCCACAGTATATTTTACATTGTGAATCTGACAATGCTAAAGCAAACTGCTATATTAAAGCTAACTCACAGAGAACCAACACAAAGCTATGTCAGATAGAATTTGGTTTCACACAGAAAATAATAAAGAAGAGCAATGAAGATGGCTTCTCACCAACGGAACTGTCTGACAAAACTGGTACTGACCATGACGGGCTCCTGATCTTTCTTGTGGAAGACTAACAGAGTAATCTTTCATTAATACTCAATTTGACATTTTTGATCCAAAAGATTTTTGGGAAAAATTATGTGTTATATAAGTAATTTTAGATCACAACAATGTAATTCAAAGTTACAATCAAAATTAATGAGATTTGCTAAATTTTTGTTAAAAATTATTGCTAAAAAGACAGATATAAGTGTGTATCATGATCTAGGCCAAGGAAATATATCATCCTAACACTCAAATAATAAGAGGGAGAGGGAAATGTTGTCTTTTTGAAAGCATTTGAAAGTAGACTTTGTACAATGAGAATTTAAGCTTTGTGAGGTCTGGAACTCTAATACAATTACTGTCAAAGGAACAGATATTGAAGTATAGTTCCTATAACAATTTAATGTGTTTTCTTCATTAAGTAAATGAGAATCCAATGAAAAAGGTAGGATAATTATAAAATACTGTGAATAAATACAATATTTTCCATACTGATATAGGAAGCCCTAAGAACTTTTTGACCAAGATTATTGATCAGAGTAATTAATTTTAAATAGATCATTTAAATATTCCTCCAGCTTTATGTAACTAATAACCATTGCACATAATTCTCTGGAATTACTGGCAGAAGTTAATGTTTTACAGATCATAAGTTTGTTAATAATATTCAAAAATATCTTAATATGTTATAGTCAAAGTCTAATTATATCTTAAATTATTCTTTTTTCCAGTATCTACCATCAGAAATCATTGAGGTATGCATTTTTGTTATATTTCTTATCATATCTCTATGTCTTATCTATTTGCCATTCTCACAACCACTACTGATCAATATATTACCAGCTGGAATGTTAGTCATAACTTATTTAGCACTGAAAATTCACAATCTAATCCTTTGAAAAGAATGCTAAACATGGAAAATGCAACAACTGCAAGGAAATTACTTATACTTGTTTTATATCTACCATTCTGTCCCAAGGACGTTTGCAGTGGTAATATCTGCAAGATGGAAGAATAGGAAGCTCTTGATTTTCCCTCCTTCCACAGATGCACTAAATAAACAGCTACACATTGATGAATCCCTCTGGGAGAAAGCCAGAAACTAGTTGAGAGACTTGTACATACTGGGAAAATAAGAATATACCCACATCAACACAGGTAGGAAAATCTGGGACACACTCACAAACAAATCCTACCTGGGGACAGCACCTTATGACTGGGAAGGAACCCCAAACTCCCAGCTTTTCCGTGAGTAGCAAAGGGCTTAGACCACACATATAGCACCCCAATTTTTGTTGTTCCTCCCAAAGGGTTTGGTTCTTAAAACACTTAGCTTTGAAAGCAGAAAGAACTCTGCATTCATAAATCTTCCTAAGCCACAGAACACTGTGGAAGGCCATCTTACTAAAGTTGTGGCTTTTGACAGAGGAACACAGATACTGCCACTCTGTGGTCTCTCAGGAAGGGACTTAGGAGAACAATGCTCTGACCTCTCTATCTGCCAATGGTCTAAGCTCCAGATTGTGTCCCCCACAGGTTGAGACCATCAGAAGCTCCAGGGCAAAAGAGGCTCATTGATGTAGTCCATAAATAAATCACCATCCATGGCACAGAGCTGAGGTGAGAGTTGGGGGTGAGAGAGGGATGAGAAGGGAGGACGGTCTAGAATGGTTCTGGAGAGCCAAACTGATGCTACATATCGGGTTTAACATTTTCCATCCTTTCATTTTCAACAGTACTGTCTCTTTACGTTTTAGGGGTGTTTTAGTAAAAAAAGAGGAAAACTTCCATTTATTACCCAGTCTGATAATCCCTGTGTAACCTAGTGAATTTGAACCATTTGCATTTATCATGTTTACTATTATACTTGAATTTGATTTTCATTTCTTATTTCTTTCTCCCTTTCTTCATTTCATTTGAATTAATAAATTCCTCTCCTTTCTCCATTACTACTTCTATTCTATTTGTTTCCTCTACTGGTTTGGAATATAAACTTTGTTATTTTATCGGTTAAAATGGATATTTTTACATCTACTTTAAAAGTTTAGTGTCAATGGTTTCTTTACATACCTTCCAAACTTTGTAAGAATGGAAGACCTGTTTACCTTGGATCAATCTCTCTCCTGACTTATATCTGATTATTATCCACTACTTTAGCTATATCTTTTTACAATACTTTGAAATTATTATACATATGCACATATATATTTTAATTTACATATATCAAACTAGACTTTTAATATTTAATTTTTACATTGCTATGAGTTTTAATGCATGTGAGTTTTGAATGGGTGCACTTCCAATAGCTATGCCTCTAGATCAGAGTGTGTAGTTCAAATGAGAGTGCAGGAATTTCCCACAGATCCTCTTCCTGGCTTAGTGCAGAGTGAGTAAGAGGTAAACTCCCATCTTCAGCTTCTCCATGAGAATACACATCTAACATGCCAAATTTTCCAGATGCATCTCAAGTGACTGGCTTCTATCTTGTCTGTCTTGGGGCACTGACAAAACTTGGCACATACTAATTGGGGATCACTAAAAAAAAGAGATTAAGATAAGCATAAAAGTTGGGGCACCTAGAATCTCTTGCTGAATTGATTAGTGAGGTACGTCTCTTACAAGACACTAGTCTGATAACACAGGGAGAGACAGTTGTCTTATAGAATGTGCAGAAACCAACACAGAGTGTCAATAAAAGTGAAGAAACAAAGAAATAAGCTCCAAATAAAAAACCAAGATAAAGTTCCAGAAACCAGCCTTAGTGAAATAAAGCTATGTGATTTACCCAAGAGAAAATTCAAAGAAACAGTCATATGGGTGTTCACACCAAGGTCAGGAAAACAATGCACGACAAGCTGAGAATTTCAACAAAATGATAGAAAATATTAAAATGTACCAAACAGAAATCATAGAGCTGAAGATTACAATGACTGAACTGAAAAAATCAATAGAGGACTCTATTGATCAGCAAAACTGAAGACAGGTCATTGGAAATTAATCTAAGTAGAAAAAATAATGAAAAAGACTGAAGACAGCTTTATGGGACTTATGGGAAACAATTACAAACATTATAGGAGTATGAGAAGGAGAAAAAAAAAGAAAAAGGGACAAAAAGAGTATTCAAAGAAATAATGGCTGAAAACTTTCCAAACCTGGGAAAGAAAACAGAAATCCAGATTCAGGAAACCTAAGGTACACCAAATAATATGAATCCAAAGAGTTCCACACTGAAACACATTGTAATTGATTTGACAAAAGTTAAAGACAGAGAGAATTTTGAAAGCAGTGAGAAAAAAAGGCTTGTTACTCAGGAAATGCCATCAGACTATCAGTTGATTTTTCAGGAGAAACATTACAGGGCAGAAGGGGGCAGAATAGTATATTCAAAATGCTAAAAGAAACAAATTGCCAACTAAGAATTCTATACCCAGCAAACCAGCCTTTCAAAAACAAAGGGAAGATAAAGACTTCCACAGACATACAAAAGCTGAGGAAGTTTATCACCACTAGACATTTCTTATGAGAAATGCTGTAGGAAGTCACTGAAGTTGAAACAGCAGGATGCCAAACAGCAACATGAATGAACACCAAGTATGAAACTCATTAACAAAGGTAAACATATAGAAACAGAAAGAATATTGTATTACTGTAAGAGTGGTAGATAGATACATGGTAATTTGCTCTAATAGGTAAAAGAAAAAAGTTTCAAATACAACTATAACTAAATTGTGTGAATGGTTCTGCAATATAAGAAGTTGTAAATTGTGACATCAGCAGTGTATAATGTGAGGAGAGGAAAGGTAAAAGCAGTGAATTATGGCATGCAAGTGAAGTTAAGTTGTTATCAGCTAAGCAGAGACTGTTGTAACTACTAGATATTTAAGCCCCTTGATAACCACAAAGAAAATACCTATAAAAGTTACACAAAAGAAAAAGGAACAGCAATTAAAACCTAGCAATACAAACAATAAAAAAAGAGGCAGGAAGCAAGAAAAAGAGGAACAAAAGAACCACAACACAAAAAGAAAACAGTTAACAAAACGGCAATAGTAAATCATTCCTTGTTAATTATCACTTTAAATATAAATGGTTTAAGCTACCCAATAAAAAGATATAGACTGGTTAAATGAATTTTAAAAATCCAAGATTCAACTATATTCATCTATAAGATACTCACTTTTGATTCAAGAACACACATTGGCTGAAAGTGAAGGGATTGAATAAGACATTTCATGCAAATGGAAACCAAAAGAAAGCAGGGAAGCTAAGCTAATATCTGACAATAGGTTTTAAGTCACAAACTGTAACAAGTGACAAAGAAGGTCAATGATAATTACAGAAAGTCAATATAATTTTAGAAGGTCAACATAATGATAAAGATATTATTCTATCAAGAAGACATAATTATAATACACATATATGCATCTTAGATCAGAGAATATAAACATATAAAGCAAACCTTAACAACTAAAGAGAGAAACAGACAGCAATAACGATAGAGAACTTTGATACTACACTTTCAATAATGGATAGATCATCCAGATGAAAATTCAATAAAGAAACATTAAATTTAAGCTATACCTTAGACCTAATCAACATATATAGAACATTCTATTCAGCAGTAATGGAATACACATTCCTCTTAAGTGCACATGTAATAGTCTCTAGGATAGATCACGTTAGACCACAAAACAATTCTTAACAAATTTAAGAAGATCAAAATCATATCAAGAATCTTTTCTGACAACAATGGTATGAAAATAGAAATCAATAAGAGTAAAAAAATGGGAAAGTTCACAAATACGTGAAAATGAAACCAAATACTTTGAAAATGAGGTCAAGAAAAAAATCAAAAAGTATCTTGAGACAAATGAAGATGGAAATACAACATAAGAAAACTTATAGGATGCAGCAAAAGCAACCTAACAAGAAAGCTTAAAGTGAAAAATGTCTACATTAAAACAGAAGAAAGATCTCAAACAACATACCTCACCTCAAGAAACTAGAAAAAGAACAAACTGAATCAAAAGTTAGCAGAATGAAGAAACTAATAAAGACCAGCATAGGAATCAAATAGAAAAGAGAAAAACTATAGGAAATATTAACAAAACTAAAATTTTTTTGAAAATATAAACAAAACCAATATACCCTTAGCTAGAAGAAGAAAGAGAGAAGATGACATTAAAATTAGATATGAAAGAGGAAACATTATAAGGGATACCTCAGAAATAAAGAAGGATCATAAGGAATATTATGAACAATTACATGCCAAGAAATTGGATAATCTAGAGGAAATAAATTCCTGGAAACATGCAACATATAAAGACTGAACAGAGAAGAAATAGCCTGAAAAGACCAATGACAGAAAGTGATTGAAGTGGTAATCGAAATCCTCCTAACAGCAACAAAAGCCTAGGATCAGATGAATTTACAGCAGAATTCTGCCAATTATTAAAAGAAGAATTAATATCCGTAATTCTTAAACACCTCCAAAAAATGAAAATAGAGGGAATACTTCCAAACTCATTTTATGAAGCTAGTATCACCCTGACATCAAAGCTGACAGAGACATCACAAGAAAAGAAAACTATAGGCCAATATTGCTGCTAAACATACATGCAAACATCTTCAACAAAAAACTCGCAAACTAAATACAACAACACATCAAAAAGATTATTCACCATGACTAAGTGGAATTTATTCTTGGGAAGCAAGTTTGCTTTAACATACACGAATCAATATATGTGACACACCACATTAAAAGGATGAAAGATAAAAACCACAGGATCAAGTCAAAGATACAGTAAAGGCATTTGACAAAGTTCAATATCTGTTCATGATTTTTTTTAAATCTTAAAGAAATAGGTACAGAAGGAAATTTCTTGAACATAATAAAGGTCATTTATGAAAAGCCCAAAACTAATATCATAATCAATGGGAAAAAACTGAAAGCTTTGCCTCTAATATATGGTACAATGTAAGGATTTCTACTCTCTCTGCTTCTGTTAAACATAGCACTGATAGTACTAGCAGGAAAATCAGACAAGAAAAAGAAATTAAAGGTATCAAAATTGAAAAGGAAGAATAAAATTATAACTGCTTATAGACTGAATGATTATACATGTAAAATACCCTATAAGACTACATACACACACACACACACACAACCTGTTAGAACAAATAAATTCAGTAAAGTAATAGGGTACAAAATCAACATGGTAAGATCAGTTGTATTTCTTTGTATCAACAATGATCTATTAGATACACCATTAAGAAAACAATTCCATTTACACTGTCATCAAAAAGAATAAACTACTTAGGAATAAATTTAACCAAGAAAGTAAAAGATCTGAACAATAAAAACTATAAAATATTGATTAAAGAAACTGAAGAAGGTACAAATAAATGGAAAGTTCTGTGTTAATGGATTGAAGAATTAATATTGTCAAACTATCCATACTACCCAAAGAGCTCTGCAGATTCAACAGAATCCCTATTAAAATTCCAATGATATTTTTCATAGAAATAGAAAAAACAATATTAAAGTTTGAATAGAACCACAAGACTCTAAATAGCCACAACAATCTTGAGAAATGAAAACAAAGTTGGAAACATATCACTTTCTGATTTCAAATTATATTACAAAACCACAGTGATTAAATATTATGATACCGGCATTAAAACACATAGACCAATAGAACCGAAAAGAGAGCTTCAGAAATAAACCCAAGCACATATAGTAAGTTATTTTCCACAAGGCCACCAAGAGGACACAATAGGGAATGGATAGTCTCTTCCATAAATGGTGGTGGGAAAACTGAATGTCAACATGCAAAGAAATGAAAATGCCCATTATCTTACACCATTCACAAAGATCAACTTAAAATGAATTAAAGACCTAAACACAAGACCTCAAACTGAAAAACTCGTAAGAAATTCATACAGCTCAATAGTAAAATAACAAATAACCTAATTTTAAAAAGGGGAAAGAATGTAAATAGACATTTCTCCAAATAAGACACACAAATGGCTAACGGATATATGGAAAGGTGCTCAATAACACTAATCATCAGAGAAATGCAAATCAAAACCATAATGAGATATCACCTGACACATGTTATGATGGCTATTATAAAAAAGACAAGAGATAAAAAATGTTGGCCAAGATTTGGAGAAAAGTGAACCCTGTACACTATTAATTGAAACGTAAATTGACACAGCTATTATTGAAAACAGTATTGAGATTCCTCAAAAAATGAAAAAAAGAATTACCCTATGGCTCAGAAATCTCTCTGCTTTGTATATGTACATCCAGAGGAAACGAAATCAGCACACCACAGAGCTAGCTGTGATCCATGTTCACTGCAGCATTATCCACAATAGCCAGGATATGGGAACAACTCAGGTGTCCATCAATGCATGAATGGATAAAGAAATTGTGGTGTATATACCATGGAATATATTTAGTCTTAAAAAAAGAGATACTGGCATTTGTGGCAACATAGATGAGCCAGGAGGATATTATGCTGAGTGAAATGAACCAGACACAATGAAAAGTACTGCATGATCTCACCTATATGTGATACCTAAAAAAAGTTCAAATACATACAAATAGGGAGAATAACAGTGGTTTTCAAGGGGAGAGAGGCAGAGCAAAAGGAGAGATATTCATCAAAGTACAAACTTGAAGTTATGTAGGATGACTAATTATAGAGATCTGATGTATAGCAGAAGGATATAGCTAAAAATACTGTATTGTATATTGAAAATTTGCTAAGAGAGTAGATTTCAGGTGCTCTTACCACAAAAAAAGGTAAGAGCTTACTTATAATAATCATTTCACTATGTATATGTATATGAAAACATTATCTTGTACACCTTAAATATATGCAATGAAAAATAAATAAAAAATAAAAAAGAATATTTGCAAAAATGCAATTGTGGCAAGTAGGTGACATTAGCATGCAGAAAGAAAAAGGTTTCTAACACTTGGAAAACACTAACAGGAACGGCAAATGACTATGTGATGAACAATGAAATGAAAGTAAAACACATTATAAAACATGTTGAAAAACACTCCAGATGTCAACAACACTAAAACTTCAGACATTCAGATAATAAATGCAAGAAAGTATACAGAGTTTACTTCTCAACTTAATCTTAGTTAGGGCAGAATTCTGACACTATTCTCTGCTTCATTGCAAATGAACGTGGACATTCTTTAATGCAATGCATTCTGTTTTAAAGGTTTTACTACACACATAATTGCTCAAATCTCAGTTCTAGCTTAGTAAACAAAATGACTTGAAAGTCGATGGTCCATTAACAACACATATTCTAAAACTCAACATTAAGTGGTAAAAGATGAATATATATCACATGCTCTACTTAAATCATTTTTAAAATCTGATATTTTAAAATAATATATTTTATAAATTCTTGGGATAGAGAGTGTTTAAGCACTTTCCATTATAACAATGAGTTTAAAAGGTGCAAGGAAAAAGCAACAATGTTTACTAAAATTCTATTTTAAAATATCTATAAGTTTAGTTACATCGTATTATTCACATTAAGAGTCAGACCTAAAATGCAATAACCTGTTTTGAAATATTATCTCAACTAATTTCCACAAGTTATAGCCATTTCCAAATGATTTACATTTGTCTATTAGCAATTTAAGAGATGTTTCTAATATTTTACAAAGAAAATAGGCTATGTTTAAAATTAATAAGCAAAAAGGCAGAGAGATGGAAAGTCTTGTGCCAGCATCCTATGTGTAGGAAATTGGTAGTCAATAACAGGGCTGAGCAAACCTTAACCGGCTTTGGTATCAGCAATGGCCAGAGAATTTCTAGGGCTCCTGAAATCAGCATGCAGAAATCAACTAAGGAGCATCTGGTGCCCAAGTAACACAGGATTTAAATGTGATTGAGATTGAAGTAGATGGTAACACATTTAGCAAGGAATTTCAGCCAAATATTCAGTACAAGTTGCGGAAAATATAAAAGATTAAGATACATGGTAGATTTGATATTAAATATTTTTGATAATGATATACTAGTTACTGGCTTTTGATATAAGTTCCTAAAAACAAGTGAAGTAAATTTGAAGGAATTAGTTTTAGTGGAATAACATTGGCAACTATAGGCTTTTTTCTCAAAGAATTTCATTCATGCTTCATGTGTGCATATATATACATTTATATATATGTAGTTATATATATAAAACTACTTGTACATATGTAGATATATATATCTGCATAGTTATAGATATAGATATAGATGTACATATGTAGTTATGTATATATAGCTGTAGTTATATATATATAGCTGTAGTTATATTTGTATATATAGATACACATATATATGTATTATATATATAATTATATATAATGGCTGTAGTTATACATATAAAACTGCAGCTGTAGTTTGCTAGTTTGCTTTTTATCATAAGTAAGACAAACGGAATCATAATTTTGCAAGAAATAATTGAGATAACTACTTCCCAAAGAATTTTCTGCTTTAAGTGGTTTACACAAATTTAGGTTACCCATTTCTTTCCTGTCTGTCACAGGTTCTCCTACAATCAGACACAGAAGTATCCTTTCAGCTTTGTCTTTCAACTCTTTTCTTAATTACATACCTGGCATTTGATTATTCAGTATTTTGAAAACAATGGTACTGTCATAACTGCTAGTATTTTCCAAGGACCTTCTCTGTGCCCATACTGACTTTTAATAACATCCTAACCAATTTATCTATCAAGCAAAGGGCTACATATTCTCGATAGCTCAAATGGCACCTATTTGGTGAGGGCTATTCTAACCATCTGCCTTCACTTGGTATTGGAATTTAACACTTTGTGTTACCTATTTATCTTGTTCACTGAGTTGTAACATTCCCAAGGACACTGAGACTTCTGCTCCGAAAATAACACAGACAGGAGACGGAAATACTGGGTAGAAGAGGGCGGTTCCCCGGCAAAGACCCCACCCTCAAGCCTGGATATCCGTGGCCCTAAGTGAGAACAGGTATTTCTGTTTTTGTGCCCCAAAAGTTGCCTTTTGGCCTGCCACACTCCCTATCCTACCCCCAGCCATGCCCCCATCCTGCCCCCATGTAAACCCTGAACCCCAAGCTCCAGAGCAGACCAGCAAGTGAGGACATTGATGAGGACACAAGCAGACAGACAATGGAACAATGTAGGGGAGAAAGAGAGAAGAAGAGAGACATCTGAACACTGAGAAGAATTTGGCTGGGGGAAGTCAGGAAAGAGTCCGGCCACTGGGTGGCCCAACTCCAGACGAAGATCACCTTCCCACTCCATCCCTGCTTCCGGCTCCCCATCCGTATCACTGAGAGCCACCTCTACCACTCAATAAAACCTTGCACTCACCCTTTGAGCCCACATGTGATCCAATTCTTCCAAGATGCCTGAGAAGAGCTTAGGATACAGAAATCTGTCACACTGGTTCTTTACCCTTGCAATAAGGCAGAAGGTCCATTGAACTGATTAACACTCAAGCCTTCTGCAGAAGGCAAAGCTGAAACAGCTTTGCAAAACTGGCGTTGCAGACACTCACCCCTAGACACTACGGTTGAGCTGGAGCCCAAAGCGTTCACCTGGCCTCTGCATCTGCCCCTCTGCACGCTCCCCCTCCCTCAAGCAGTTTGAGCTTCAGGGCAACCAAACAGGCAAGCCACCCCACAGTCATATGTCCTGCAAGGGGAATCAGGGAACTTTCCCATTTCAAAAACAACCCCTGACAAACAGTATTTAACATTAATCAAGACTTGGACCTTGAATATCAGTTTTATGGTATTAATTAGGAAACTTACAGATTCAGCCCAGAACTCTCTCTGGAATCCCAGACTTGTATATCCAAATGTCTTTATGTCCAACTGCTATGTGAACCTTCCCCTCTTGAATCAATCTCTTTTAGGCATTGCAAACCTAACCTCAAATAATGCCCTTGACTGCTGTCTAACTTCCCTCACATTTTTGTCTCTCCCAGTTCTTATGGTTTAGGTTAAGGTACCACCATGTACCTAGTTGTTGAAGGTAAAACCCTAGATTGTGGAGTGAGAATTAGTCTTTTTCTTCCCCCACCCGTTGCATCCAATCTATCAGCAGTGACAATATATTAGGCCTCAAAAACAAATCCTAAATTTTTCTCTGTCTTTCCACCTCTATTACCACCTATGTAGTCCAAACAACTATTTTCTCTTATACCCTGGGCTCCAAATTGTTCCCCCTACTTCTTCCCTTGTTCCCCTATAATCCATTCTCCATACTGTAGCCAGAGCTATGATTTTCTTTTAACAATTTTACTGCAATACTATATATATAGTAAAATTTACTGTAATGTACAATTAAATGAATTTTAGTATATTTAGTCATATAACTGTCATTACACAATCTAATTTTAGAACATTTCCATCACCCCCAAAACCAAACTTCTGTCCATTTGCAATAATTCTTCATTCCAACATCCATCTCTAGGTAGTCTCTTTATATTTCCCTTTTTCTTCACATTTCATATAAACAGTATCATACAATGCATGGCTTTTTCTATGTGTGTATATAAACTTGAAAGAGAATATACAAAACCTACTTGAGGAAAACATTTTTAAATTCCCTAAAGACACAAAAGTAGAACAGATGGTAAGACATAGAAATATGTCTTATATGAATAGGAATATTTTATAATTTTATAAATGACATTTATAATAGAAATATTAGTTTATTATGAATAGTAATAGGAATATATGAATATGGATTAGAAGGTTCAAAATCATAAAGGTAATAGCTGCAAATAAATTAATTTATAATTTTAACTCTAACAATAAATATACCAAGCTATTTTCTCCAGAAAGTCACAAACCCTTTATAAAATCTATTTAGCAAAATAGTTATAGCAAAATAATACATAACAAAATTACACAAGCAAAAAATGAGAAGTAGCCAGCTTACTAGAGAGAAAATATATTGGAAGGTCTCAATACTTACAACAATGTTGTAGTAGTGCCTGGATGGGTAATTCAACAGAAGCTAACGGAAAGCCCAAAAGTATATGGGAATATAACATGCAGTAATAACAGCATCTCAAAATATGGGGGTAAAGAATGTATTAATAAATAGTGTTGGAATGACCTAATCTCTATCTGGAAAATGATAAGTTGAAGCAAATATTTAAATGAAGCAAATATTTAAATGTGTGGCAGATCAAAGATAGAAATTCTTCATCACTCCTTCCTTCCATGAAAAAGCAGGACAATCCATTTTTCCACACTTTTATGTCTGACCTGGTCCTATACTGATTTTGCCAATATACTACAGGTGCAGGTGACACTGTGGAAATTATAGGTCTAGTCTATAAAAGGACTAGAAGCTGCCACTTCCCTCCTATTAAAACAGTTGCCATGGTATAAGAAAAGCCAGCAGCTATATGGATAGGCCCATATGGAGGAAAATTGAGGTCCTTAGCCAACAGCCTGTGCTGAACTCTTAGTTAATGGGGGTAGAAGATTCTCCATCCCCAGTGAAGCTGACCTAGCCGGTGCCATGTTGGGGAGAGATAAGCTATCCCTGCTGAGCTCTGCTCAAATTATGAATAAACCCTATGCTTGGGTTGCTCGGGATGGCTGAAATCAACTGAAGGCTCAAATGAGAGCTCATGTGGAGTCCTAACTGAGGGCTCAGTTGAGGTCACTCTCTAGCAGTGTCAGCTCTCTGGATATAGGCCTCTCCCTGAGGATGCCTTTATACATGATAGCTAGATTCCAAAAAGGAGCATCTCATTAGTAAGCTCCAAAGAGGGAAGAAAAACAACTGTCAGTATAATTAAGGGCTAAACATAAAACTACCAACACATCACTCCAACCACAGTTGACTGGTCAAAGCATTCAGAGTCCCCATCTACAGTCAATACAGAGAGTACAGATAGGCATGAAAATCTGGATACTGAGTTCACTGGGGGGTGACCAAGCTAACAGTATACACAAAATGTAAAAATGAAGCCATAACTGGGTAAACTCCTTTGTAAACTTGAAGTAAGCTGAGTCTTTCTACCTATGACTCAAATTCCAGAAACCATAAAAGAAGTTTACAAAATTTGAAATCAAGCATAAATATATCTTCATGTTTGCTATGGTCAGAAAGTTTGTAACCTTCAAAATTTCATATGCTGAAATCTTAACCCCCAGGGTGATGGTGTTGAGAGGTGGGGTCTTTGGGGAGGTGTTTAGATTATGAGGGCAGAGCCCTCATGATTGGAATTAGTGCTTTAATAAAAGAGATGGCAGAGGCCAGGTGCGGTGGCTCATAGCTGAAATCCCAGCACTCTGGGAAGCCACGGCTGGTGGATCACAAGGTCAGGAGTTTGAGACCAGCCTGGCCAACATGGCGAAACCCCATCTCTACTAAAAAAATACAAAAATTAGCTGGGCATGGTGGTGTGCACCTGTAATCCCAGCTACTCAGGAGGCTGAGGCAGCAGAATTGCTGGAACATGGGAGGCGGAGGTTGCAGTGAGCTGAGATCGCACCATTGCACTCCAGCAGAAAGCTAGCTAGCTCCTTTCACCATGTGAAGATACAGCTGCGAGGTGCCATCTATGAACCAGGAAATAGCTCCTCGCCAGACACCAAATCTGCTGATGCCTAGATCTTAGACGTCCCAGCCTCCAGAGCTGTATGAAATATACTTCTGTTTTTTATAAGCTACCCAGTTTATGGTATTTTGTTACAGCAGCCTTAATAGAGTAATACATTGTTAAAAAAAAAAGTATTTAAAGAATTAAATGGTAAACAGAGAAAAAATATTTTCAACTCATACCAGAGACAAACAGTTATCCTACTCAAAGTTAAAGAGCTTCTAGAAATAAAGAATAAAAAGATCAACAATCTAATTGAAAAATGAGTAAAGGCATGAATAGTTTGCAGAAAAAGAAAATACCACCCTTGAACACTGGATAATATTTTTGGCTTTGCTTTTCTTCAAGATATGCAAATTAGAACCACTTTAAAACATCATTTCCCACTTATCAGGTAGCAAAAATCCAAAGTTTGACAAAACACTCTTCATGCAGTTGGTAGGAAAATAATGTGGCAAAACCCTATAGAGGGCAATCTGCTCATAGCTATAAAAATTACAAATATAATTTCCACTAAGCAAGCAATCCCATTTGGAATTTATCCTATAATTATACCTGCACACATTCAAAATGAACAATGTACAAAGTTCATAACAATGAAAAAGAAAAACATCAAGAGTCTGTTTATAGGGACTAAATAAGTTAGAGTATAATCATACTACAAAATAGAATGCATTTATAATAAAAGAAACAAAAGAGGTTGGCAATGGAAAGATATCCAAGTTATATTGATAAGTGACAAGAGTAATATGTAGTAGAGGGTACATACCATATTTCTTCAACTCTAACAGATGAGTTTTTTCACATTTTAATATTTCTAACATTGCAATGTACTTTATAATCAATGCTGTCACCCTTTAATTGCCAAGATTTTTTCTTTCTTGGTGGTACACAAAAATGTTGTGCAAATTGTCTGAACTCAGGTTTAATGAAATACAGAAATATATTATTTCGTATAATAAAGGAGGGATATATGTTTACATATTTGCATATGTTGATATTGGAATATGCAACATTCTGATAAAGGAAACCTGGAAGGATAGATAATAAACAAGTGTTTATCTATGAAGGCAGGGAGGGAAAGTGTGGACTAGGTTATAGATAAATGTGAAACTTTTTAATTTATAACTTTTTATTTTTTCCTAAATTTGAATTATGTTAATATATTACTTATTTTAAAAATTGAATTAAATTGAAATAAAGCCTAACACTCCAAAATCAAATTTCATTTTTAAAAATCCAGTATAGAAGACTCTACGTTTGTTTTTTATGCACTACCTCACATTCTTGCTAAGACAAAAGCTGAATTTTTTCCAAGCATTAAGAACTTGCTGAGAGCTTTATATTTAGAATCTAAATTCTGGCAAAGATATTTAAGATAATATCCAGTTCACGTAGACATGAATATATATGCTTTATGATCAATATTACCTGAAAATATTACTACCAAAGTGATGTTGCTGGCTTTAAAATCTTTAATAAAGCAAAAAGAACACAGCTTTAGTAATTGGGCATCCTATTTTCAATGGATATACTTAAATTGTTTAGCATTCCTGTATTCAGATAATTAAATTAACTTTAAATATTAAATTTTTAACATGAAGATGAAACCAATTATAATTTATTCTGTATCTTGTGAATTTCAATATTGAGTAAGGACTTCTCTTTTTCCTCTAGCTGAAATAACACGTATCACTATGATTTACTAGCCTGAACAAAAGGACACTGGCCACTTACTATGGTATGACAATAACTTCTGCCAGGCATGATTCTATGTACCTACATTAATAAAACATTATTCCACTGTTACCGTTAACTGTCAGCTTTCAGCATCAAAGTCACCTTCATTTGAAATCCAACAAACATTTATATTAAGAAAAAATAAGAAGTAATTCTAAGCACAGTAATTAGACATATTAAGTAGAATAACAACTAGATAAAGGATGACAGTACTCAGGCTGCCACCAAATATTTCACTCATCAGGTAGCAAAACTATACAGGTTTTATGAAGGTTAAACAAAAAGAGATCACAGACATTGTGACTGTTACTTACTATGCATTATTCTCCTTGCCAAGATTTTCTGGAGAATGTATTTGGTTTTCACCATTCTCATTAAACTAACTGTTATTAAAATACCTCCTAGTTGTTCACTAATGAGCAGGTAATTCCCTAATTAGGAAACATTAAAAATAAGTACGTTTTAACAAAATTTTAAAAAAAGTTCCTGCATTATTCTAAAATTACAAATCAACATAGAATTTGAATCAGTATATGATTAAAATTTTGGATTAAAAAGACTAAAACTATCAACAAAGAC
Source organism: Pongo abelii (assembly GCF_028885655.2). Classification (NCBI taxonomy): domain Eukaryota; kingdom Metazoa; phylum Chordata; class Mammalia; order Primates; family Hominidae; genus Pongo; species Pongo abelii. The sequence continues at coordinate 122,612,661 of NC_071993.2, read as the reverse complement.
AGCAAAAGTGAAATGAATCTTAACAATTCTTCATCTTTTAATAGGTTGCTAGCATGCATGGCATTCCTGGCTAAATCATGTGATATGTACTTTTAATTAATATAAATTTCTGCATAAAATAGATCTGCAAAATTAAATGGAAAACAGTTTTCATTAGGCAAACTCTAATTTTGAATTAATCTTCAGGACAAAATGAGATATGTTTTCATTTAGAAAAACTTATCCCAATACACATCAAAGAGTAATTAAAACACAGTAGTTCACTTTACCACACATATTAAAGGAAAAGAAGGACAGCAGTCTAAAAAAGCATTATCTTTAATTTGTAAAATATTAACCTCACTAAACTGTGATTTAATACATTAAGATTCTAGATAATAATCACCTGGCTACATAACATTTCACAGCTACCATAAGATTCTACACTCAATCTTCATTATAAAATTAAGAAATTTTCAGTTTTAAAACTAAATGCAACAGTTGTTTACCCAATATTGGGTACTTGCTAAACAATGTGTGTTAAGCAAATAGGAGGTTCTTGACAAATACTTACTGTTTGTCCTGGCTAGACAAACAGGTATATCATTTACTATGCCTTCTATAAAATTGAATTTCAGTTGCTAGTAATTGGAATATGATTCATCAATAAGTATGCCATTAAGTGATTATAAATGTATAGATACTCGTTGTTCTTGAGCAGCCTCCTGGGGTGTGTGTGAAAGCCCCTGGGCAGAATACCTACAGCCACAATCAGCCTCCTTTACTAACCTTAGTGTATCTTGCAAACATTAATGTGTACCTTAATGTGAAATTGTCTAGGTATCATAATACAGTCACAATTGCATTATTTCTAAATATAGTATATGTAAAAAAAAATCCAATAATCTAAGTACCTGGGCAGTTTTCCTTGTTTCAGCTGACTGATAAAGTAACCTAAAGTAGTCCATAGAGGTTATAATTTAGCTTTCTTACATACTCCACTCAGATTCTTAAAATATTCATAACAGTCTCCATAGTATCATATAGCAACTCAACTGTCCTAAAATAGTGCATTTTAATTAGATTTTGCATTTCAAAGAACATTCTACATAGAAAACAATTTTACGCAACTTATATCAATACCCTAAGATAAAAGAATAACCAAAGGTTATATGTAAATTACTAATTATCTAAAGGAAGCAAAACTGATTTACTGCTTAATTTATGTTAGCTCTTCTGTTAGGCAAGTAACTATTCTGAAAGTAATAATAAATTGTCCACATCTACAAGAGATACGTGTTTCATATTAAACGATATAATACAAAACTGCTTCTAAGAATAGCATATTTCTTGCACTTTGATTAGAAAACTACAGCTCTTGCCCAGGTGCAACGGCTCACACCTGTAATCCCAACAATTTGGGAAGCTGAGATAGAAGGACTGCTTAAGCCTAGGTGTTCAAGACCAGCCTGGGCCATACAGCAAGACAACATCTCCGATAATAATAAAAAAAAAGAATTAAAAAAAGAAAACTACAGCTGTCATACAGAATTGTTTAAACAATTAGGTGTTTTCTGAAAGTCAAAGATAATTTACCAATTATAGACGTCATTGGAGTTCACAGTGTCAGTACTTCAGCATGAATAGAAATAAGAAATAAGAAGCTCACACTTTCACTCAAACAATTTTAGAGAAATAGACTGAGTAGAATCTTGTTAACCTGTACGTTGATGGAAATTAATGTTATTTTATGGCAATAACTTGGCATTTTTAAGAACAAAATATACTTTTATACTAGTAGAAAAATTTAGGCTGGCAATAATAAATAATAAAAATAATCAAATGGTAAATTTGCAAAATACATAATGGCTTTTAAAGTTTTTAATTATAATCTTACATAGTTTGATTGAAAATACTTAGCAAGTATAGATTTGAAATTTGGATGCTATTGTACCATAAGCTATTAGCAGTTGATGAGTGTGTGCTTCTAAGTCATTCTAAGTTAATTTCCAAAGCAAGCCATTAGGACCAAAGTAATAAATATTAATTGCTATAAATGCATAGGTAGAAAGCCAGAACTTGAATGCCGCTAAGTCTGTACCATTACTTAACACAATAATATGGTACAAATTTATACTTGCATAATATAATAACCATGCAATTACATAGTCTTTCTACACTAACATAAAAAGCAGTTACACACACACACACACAAACTCACACACACATTCATTTAAATGAAGGAAAAAGTAGCAGAAGCCTTTTTTTATTATTTTACATTATTGTCATATTTCATAGAATTTATAACATGATCTAAAGCAGTTTGCCAACATTTTAATTTAATTCTCTAAGACTGTAATTTAGCTTGCTGTGTCTTAAATTTCCTACTGAAATTCTCAGTCATTTTCCTTATATTACTGTTATAAACTTGAGTTAGAGCCATGTAGTTTTTGAGAGGTACTCCACTGTAGTGTGGTTCTAAAAATTATTTCTCAGAATTACATAGTCGGATTGGTATCCTGGAATTCTTAAAAATATCTCTCTAAAAGAATATTCTAAGTGCGTTAGAAATGCTCCACTGTAGAAATAAATAGTAAAGAGAAATAAAGATATAAAGTGTTCAAAATGTGACTATAATGAAAATAAGTTTGTACAGTTTTGACTTCTCATCAATAGATGTGAAATATTATTTTTATGTTGCTAAATAATTCAGAATTATAATAATTTATTAGAACTTTACAGTTACATGCAAAAATATACAAAAACAGGTTATAAAGAATATGCTATTATTAGTGTAAGTAATGTAGAAAAAGATGTATATTCATATTGCTTCTGTATGTATAAAATAACTTCAGAAAACTATACACACACAAAAAAACCCTGATAACACTGATTGGCTATAGAGGGGAGAGAATAATTGAGTGGGTGGGTAATGCTGGTGGCAATGTTGAACTCTGAAACATATAGACATATTACCTATTAAAAATAGATATGAAAAAATGTACAAGGTATAAAAATAATGCTTGATTTGATAGCAAACTGTCCACGTTTATTTCCAATAAAGAGGAGATGACTTCTAAAAATCTCTTCCATTAATAGAATAAAATTTTATAATACCAAATTGCCAAGGAAAGGAAAAAAACACATCTATTAAAAAGAGATATAAGAAAAAAATTATCTTCAATTCTAGCTACTCAAGGAACTAGAACAAATTGGCCCACAGAAAGTGAGTTTGAATGGGCTGTGGGAATACAGAATCAAGCTTTGATTGACTGCCCTTGTTCAAAGTACTGGTTACAATGCTTCATAATTGTTACAATATAATAACAGTGGATTTCAGACTCGAAATAATTAATATACTACAATAGTTAACATTTTCAATATTACATTCATGCATGAATCTAATACCATGTTCATTCAATATACTCTAATAATGGTTTACCTAAATATCACAATTAAAGTACATGAATCATTTCAGTGAATGACAATAAACTAAATTAGACCATAATTATGCTGGCATCAAAATAATTTAAAAATAAATAAATATACTATGCAGCAGGAATACCCTGTAATTTATAGATAAGGACAGTACAGGTCGAACACCAGTTCAGCATGATTTCCAGCACAGATGTGATTCTTGGACATGAGGAGAACAGAATTACTTATCTAATGGGGATATCAAAATCAACCAGACTAGACCTTTTTTTCTAATTATATTATTTTAAGACATCCTCTTTGGTTGAGAATCACTGTCATAGTGAACCACTGCTAGTGATGGAGTATGCACAATATCTGTCATTCAATATATTACCTATTTCCATGTTCCTTACAATGTGGTTGAATTATTGTGAAAGCCAATTATTCAAGATGCTATTATTGCAAACATATTTTTATTCTAAGATAAAATACAAAATAGTTACTAAGACAACTATGTATTTTTAAATGACTAAATTTATTTTCAGAAAATTAATAAAGCATTATAACTATGTTCAAATCACAATAAAATTATTTTGTTTAAAGCTTTTTTTTGCTTAAATTAGAACCAGTAGAATATATTTTAAAAGCTCACAAGACGAAACTTTATATATAAAATACATACTGCTGAATTGTGTATTAGGTTTAAATCTGTATATAAATGCCTAACTGTTAACAGTATATACCTAGCAAACAAATTCCCCTGTAAGGGGAGGTGGGTGGTGGTAGGAAGAGAATTGCTCAGCATGGATGTGCAAATTATGGCATAATTCTTTAAATGAAGGAAATTCTATATTTTAAGCAACAATTTACAGAATGATGAATGAAGTTAATATGGAATGCAGGTAGCATTATCACCTACAAACTCAACTTTTAACATGTCAAATCCTGTCAACAAAATTCAGGGAAACTGTATAACTATCATTCCACAGTAATTTATGCAGTATAAAGAATCTTACACTGTTGCTTTAACAGGCACTCACCAGAAGCAGATACTGGTCCCATGCTTCTTGTACAGCCTGTGGAACCATGAGGCAAATAAACCTGCTTCCTTTATAAATCACCCAGCCTCAGGTATGTTCTTTCATAGCAACACAAAAGAACTAAGAAATATACTGTGTAGTATAATAACACCATCTTGATTACTATAGTTTTGTAGTAAGTGTGAATTCAGGAACTGTAAATTTGTTCTTTTTCAAAAATGTTTCTGCTATTTAGGGTCCTTTGCATTTCCATGTAAGTTTTTGAATCTACTTGTCAATTTCTAGAAATGTATTAGCCCATTCTCACACTGGTTATGAACTTAAGCCCAATTTGTGCAAGACATACTTGAGACTGGTAAAGATGCTTAATTGACTCACAGGTCAGCATGGCTCGGGAGGCCTCAGCAAACTTACAATCATGGCAGAAGGGGAACTGAACACATCCTTATTCACATGGGGACAGGAGAGAGAATAAGTGCCCAGTGAAGGGGGAATCCCCTTATAAAACCATCTGATCTCAAGAGAACTAACTCACTATCATGAGAACAGGATGGGGGAAACGGCCCTCATGATTCAATTATCTCCATCTTGTCCCTCCCACGACATGTGGGGATTATGGGAACTACAATTCAAGATGAAATTTGGGTGGGACACAGTCAAACCATTTCAACAAAGAAGCTTGCCAATTTCTACAAAGAAATTTGTAAATCACCCATTTAGAGCATAAGATTCAATAATATTTAAATTTTTCATAAAGCTGTACAACAATTACCACAGTCTAATTTTAAAACATTTTCATCATCCCAGAAAGAACCCATGTACGCATTAACAATCATTCTCCATCTGGCCCCACATTCCATCAAATACCCAAGCACAGCCCAAGGCAACCGTGAATTTACTTACTGTCTCTTTAGATTTGCCTAATGTTTTCAAGGCTCTTTCATTGTTATAACATGCATCAGTACTTCATTCCTTTTTAATGTAGAATAATATTCCATTTACACACATATCACCTTTTATTTGTCCATTCATCAGTTGCTAGGCATTTGGGATATTTCTACTTTAAAGCTGTAATGAATAATGGTGCTATGAACATTAATGTAAAAGTTTTATATAGACCTACGTTTTCATTTTTCTTCAGTATTCACCTAAGAGTGGAATTGCTGGGTCATATGGAAACATTAATATTGCAAGGAATTGTCAGAGTGTATTACACTACAAAGTGACAGTTTTAAATATCCAACAACAATGTATGAGGAATCTAATTTCTCCACAGCCTCATCAACATTTTGGTGATAATTGGTGATGATTATTGGTGAATAATAATAACATTATTATCGATCACAAGCATTTAGTGGTATCTTATTGTATGTTTGATTTCTATTTCTGCTAATGCTAACGTTGTTGAGCATCTTTTCATTTTCATGAGTTACTGACTACATACATACACACACACACACACACACACACACACACACACACACAGAGTTGTCCCTCGGTATCTGCAGGAGATTGGTTCCAGGATCCCCACAAGGATACCAAAATCCACAGATGCTCAAGTAAATTGTTTAAAAATGGTGTCATAGTGGCATATAACCTATGCACATTTTCCCATTTATATCATCTCTAGATTACTTATAGTGCCCAATACAATGCAAATGTTATGTAAATAGTTGTTACGTAAATAGTTGTTATAATGTATTTTTATTTATTTTATATTTATTGTTATATTTTTCAACATTTTTTCAGAATATTTTCAATCCTTGATTGAGTGAATCCACAGATGTGGAAACCATGAATACAAAGGGCAAACTGCATATATTATATGGAGAATGCCTATTCAAATTCTTTATACATTTTTAAGTGGGTAATTTGCCTTTTGATTACTGACTTGGAAGAGTCCTTTGCATATGTAGATACAAATATCTTATCAGATATATGATATGCAAAAGTGTTCTCCCATTCTGGAGGTTGTATTTTCATTTTCTTCATGGTGTCTTTTAAGCACAAAAGATTTTAATTTCAATGAATTCCAATTTGTTTTTTTTCTTTAATCACCTTTTCTTTTGATGTAATGTCTAAGAAGATTCTGAAAGATCAAGAAGATTTTCTTCTGTATTTTCTTCTAAGAGTTTTATAGTTTAGGTGTCACATATTGGTGTATCAATTCCTATTGACTTAATTTGTGTATGGTGATACGAGTAATGGGTCCAACTTCACTCTTTTGCATGTGGCTACCCAGTTGCCTAGCCCCATTTGTTGCAAAGATGAATCTTTCTTCCATTTGATTGTCTTGGTACCCTTGCAAAAATCAATCAACTATAAATGTAAGAGTTTATTTCTAGATTCTCAGTTACATTCTATGGATCCAAATGTCCAGTCTTATGTCCATTTCACACCATCTTGATTACTATAGTTGCATAGTAAGTTTGAATTTATGAAGTGTAAGCTTTGTTCTTTTTCAAGAATGTTTTTGCTGTTTAGGGCCCTTTGCATCTCCCTGCGGATTTTAGGATCTACTTGTCAATTTCTACAAATAAACTACCTAGTATTTGGATAAGTATCATGTTGAATTTGTAGATCAGTTTGGGAGTACTGTCATCTTAACAACATAAAGTCTTTGAATCCATCAACATATAGTATCTTTCCATTTATTTAGGTCTTCTTTAATTTCTTTCAACAGTGTTTTATAGTTTTCAGAGTGATATGGTTTTGTTGTGTCCCCACCCAAATCTCATCTTGCATTGTAGCTCCCATAATTCCCACCTGTCATAGCAGGGACCCAGTGGGAGGTAACTGAATCATGGGGAGGGTCTCTCCCATGCTGTTCTCATGATAGTGAATAAGTTTCATTCACCTTCTGCCATGATTGTGGGGCCTCCCCAGCCATGTGGAACTGAGAGTCAATTAAGCCTCTTTTCTTTACAAATTACCCAGTCTTGGGTATGTCTTTATTAGCAGTGTGAATATGGACTAATACACATAGCATATGTTTTCTACTGCTTTTGTTAAATTTGTTCCTATGTATTTTATTCTTATTGATGCTATTTTGAATTGAATTGGTTTTTAGTTTTATTTTCAGATTTTTCATTGCTAATGTATAGAAATACAACTGATTTTTATATTGCTCTGCCATCCTGAACCTTGCTAAAATTGTGTATTACTTCTAACAGTTTTTTTAGTGGATTTCTAAGGAATTTTATTTACAAAACATGTTATTTGCAAATAGAGATAGCTTTACTTCTTTCTTCCCAATCTAGATGGCTCTTATGTCATTTCCTTGCCTAACTGCTCTGACTACAATATACAGTAGAATGTTGAATAGAATTAGAGAGAGTGGACATCCTTGACTTGTTCCTGATATAAGTGATTTAAAAAAAGTTAAGTATGATGCCAGATGTGGGTTATTGGCAGATGCCTTTTATCATGTTGAGGATTTCCTTTTCATTCCTAATTTGTTGGGTGTTGTTATGGTAAAAGGTTGTTGGACTTTGTCAAATGTGTTCTCTATATCTATTGAGATTCTCATGTGATTTGCATCCAAGCTCCTTTTATTGGTGAATGGTATTTAGAAATCAAGATCTAGGCAACATGTATGCTACAATAAAGGGAACGAGAGATCCTTGGAGAAATAGCTAATTCTGAGACTGGGGCAAGAAGTATACAAGCTAAACCTGAAGTTTCTTATGGTACCAAAACGTAAGAAGGGTTGCGCATGTGCACGTGCACACACACACACACACAAACACCAAGAATGAGAGTATGTCAGGAATGGAGGAACCATTGGAAAGAGTTCTCTAATATTAGAAAACAAGATCTGGGTGCTAGATGTGCTTGTTGCAAACAGAATGTTGATGTATCTAATTGGAAATTTTAAAAATAACAAATGCAATCTCTGTGCTTGCTATAGGTTTATTTAGATTTTATCTTTTTGAATTGGTTTTGCTAGTTTGTGCAAGCTCTAGAGCTAATGATGGGGACAGTGGCCCATAACTCTCTTATATAATGTTCCTGCTTCATGAGCAGGGTGTTGAGCAGAGGTGTTACTTTTTTGTATTCTCATATTATCTCCCCAGTCATGAAATTTCTACCCTATAAGCAAGGTGGAGAAAGGGAGACTGGGTCCCTGTTACTATCAGGCTGCTATGCCTTGAGAAGAGCTTCTTGCCATGCAGGTGAGGCTCATTAGAAGAAGAGAGCCTCAGGCCTCAGCTGATTTTGCCTGGAATATAGCATCTGCAAAAGGGAGCTGGGGGGATGAGAAATGCTAGTCACAGTGAGCTAGAAGGGGGTAGGAAGGGAGCAAGTTGAGGCTCAAATGCTATAGATTTGCTGTTCTTACTGAGAATTAGTAGATTTTCTTAAATAAGTTTGAGGCAGGAAAATAGGGTCTGCAGACAGGGAACTTAAGGCCAATTTGAGCAAATTTCTAAAACAGAAAACACCAAGGTCTGAGGGCAGAAAATCTAGGGCCAATTCATGCTGATTTCCCAAAGCTGGATCAAAAGGAAAACGCTTGGGTTTGGGGGCAGGGAACCCGAGGCCAATTAATACAAACTTCCTAAAACTAAACCAAAAAGAAAAAAAAAAAACTCTCTCCCCAAGCTGACTAACAAAGGATCAAAAGCTACTCTCCCTACAGCCCTCCCCCTTCCGCCACATCTCAGATGGAAAGGGAGAGTGCCTTGGATAGGCCACAGGCCAAGCAGGGACCACCCCTTTATCTGCATGGGCTGCCAATTCACCTCAGCCTTTAACTAGCCACAGACAAAACCTTCTTCCAGATAAGAGGTAGCCAATAAGAACCTCAAATTAGGTACTTAAAACCCAGAAAACTTTGCATCCAGGCCCTCAAGCAGCTTGCTCAGGCCTCCTCCCACTCTGTGGAGTGCTTTCTTTCTTTAATACATTTCTGCTTTTGCTGCTTCTTTGCTGCATTTCATTCCTCTGCTACCTGGTGCGTTTTGTTCAATTCTTTGTGCAAATCTCCAAGGACCCGGGCAACTCGTACTCAAGACCCTCCACCGGTAACAAGTGTTTCTTTGTTTTCCGTATGCACTTAAAACTATTTCCAGATATTTTAATTTTTTTTTTTTTTTTTTTGAGATGGAGGCTTGCTCTGTCGCCAGGCTGGAGTGCAGTGGCAGGATCTCGGCTCACTGCAACCTCTGCCTCCTGGGTTCAAGCAATTCTCCTGCCTCAGCCCCCCAAGTACTTGGGACTACAGGCATGCACCACCACACCTGGCTAATTCTTGTATTTTTAGTAGAGATGGGGTTTCACCATGTTCGCAGGATGGTCTCCATCTCTTGACCTCATGATCCGCCAACCTCGGCCTCCCAAAGTGTCGGGATTACAGGCATGAGCCACTGCGCCCAGCCGGTTGTTTGTTTTTTAAAGATTTTTCACTAGTTAGCGTTGTTTGTCTGGGGAATAGGTCTCAGGGGCTCCTCTTGCTGTCATTCTAGAAGTCATCTTGTTCTATTCTTTCTCATCAAACTTCAGTCAAACTTTTGCATCCATCAGTCCACTAAAATTGCTGTTGTTGGGGTCAGCAATTATTTCTAAGTGGCTAAATACAATGGTCAATTTTCAGTTATTTCACTTGAACCACCAGAATTTTTTAGACAACTGATAACTCTGCTCCTTTTTATACAGTGTTTGCTTGGCTTCCAGAAGCTCAGCGTTTTTCTCCACCTTCATTGGTAGCTGCTTTCCAGTATTCATGCTGGGTGCTTGTCTTCTCTCTGACTTCTTAAATTTGAATGCCTCAGGGCTTAATCCTCCTCTCTGGGTAATTTTATCTAGGCTCAGGGTTTCAAATGCCATCTATGTGCTGAGATTCCCAAATTTAGCTTCCTACTCAGCTCTGTTTCCTCATGCCAGATGCAACTCCTGCCTCTTCGATAGATCTAATTAGATGTCTAGTAGATATACCAAACTTAACATTAAAAATTTAACTCTTCTCCATAAACCAATTTTACTTGCAGTAAACACAGAAGCACAGTGATCAGCTTAAAATCAGATCTTTTAACTCAGATATCTTTACAAGTTTGTTGGAAACCCTTCTACAGTTTCCCAGCTCTGTCAGAGTAGAAGCTAAAGCAGTGTTTCTAGGCCAATAGTGCATATTAGAACATTTGAGGGCTTTAAAAATAAACACACTTGGCTGAGCCTCACTCATAGAAATTCTGATTTTGTATATCTGATGGGGATGGAACAGTAGAATGGCATGCAAATACACACATACACACACATACACACACGCCCACACACGTTTTAAAGATCCACAGGTGATTCTCAAGGGCCTACTAGATTGAGAACCATTGCATTACAGTAGAAATGGAGGAGTCCAAGATATACAAGAGTTGTTGTTAGTAATATTAATGTATAATGCTGATCATTCTTTATATTACATATCAATAACAGCTAATATTTATTGAAGTCTGTTAGGTAAAATGCAGTGGGGTAAGCCCTTAGTATGCATTAACTCGCTTAGTACTAAACACCTTATAAAGAAGGTTCTACCATATTTGATTGATTCTAAGAAACATTTTTTCACATTTTAATATCTCTGAATTCTAATGTGTTTTAAAAACAATGACATTATATAATCACTGCTGGCCAGATGACAGTTGTGATGTAGTTCTCATTGTCTGCACAGACATAAACTTGATTATTCTAGTCAATGCTACTATGTGAAACATACAATATATTTTAGCTTAACTCAAAAAGTGATTTTTAAAAACTTGGACTATGAAGGTGAATAAGTCGTAGCAAAACTTTACCCAATTTATTTTGCTTTTATTTTCCTCTCTGTATAAATATGAACGACATATGACAAAACTATATCTAAATAATTATATAACAGCTCTTTCAATAAGTAGAAAATATTCTCAGTGGGAAGTGAACATTGTGCAATAGTTGAATAAGTACTGTTTTCTTCGCAAGTGGTACATCAGATAATGATTGTGTCATAATATCAGATGAAATACAACATATTTCCCGTACAACAAACAGATGCATAAGTTACATTATAAGTGGCCCATTATGAAACCAACTTGTTCAAACTCAGGCTATCTCTAAAGTTCTCTGTATGGTTCAGTCTGACAGACTTGGTTTTAAGTTACAGCTTCTTCTTTTACTAGTTGTAAGCTTTGAGCATTGCACTCTAGTCTCCTCAAATTCCTTATACAGGTAAAGGGAAAAAATATATATATTTAGTGTGAAAATTAAATACTATTTTTATTAAGTGCCTAACTTAAAATGTTAGATCATGTTCTCTCAACTTGCCCATTATTTGACTATTTGTTTGTATTATAGTTATCAAATAACACAGTCATTCTTCTTTATCAAATACCAACAGACCCACAATTTCCATGCACATTATGCTTGTGCATGTGTGATTTATACAAATAGAAACATCATACAAACTATGTCATATATTTTCCAGTTAATAATATAGATTTTAAGATCTGTAAACATTTTTGAGGGCTGGGATTTTATTTGGCTTGTTCATTGCTGTATTTGTCTAAAAATGTGCTTGAAACAACAATAGTTGTTCAATAAATATTTGTTGAAGGAAGCAATAAATTAATATTAACACAAATATGCCTCATTATTTTTTTCAGTTACCTAATATCCCACTGTAAGAACACAGAATTTCTTTCTCGAATCTTTTTGAATGATATGAAATAGTTCTGATATACAAAAATCTCTCTGTAAGTGTCTATATATGAGTATACTTTGAAAAGCTAGGCAGATATATATCTTTAAGATATATTTTCAGAAATCTAACTATTGAGTCAAAGAGTTTTTAATTTTGATAGATAATATACGGAGTAAACATCTTTTATTTTTGCTTGCCCAGTATAACTTCCCCTTATTTTGAAAACAAATCAAGATTCTACTTAAGAGAATTATTCCTTTCTACTTCTTTCTGAGTTCCTGTGGATTTTATGAGGTTGAACCCACCCCTGAGCTCCAGGTTGAGCATTTGTGTTGAAAATAAGGTTGCCAGATTGAGCAAATAAAAATACAGAACACTTGGTTAAGTTTGCATTTTAGATAAAAAATGAACTTTTTAGCATAACACATATATACACATAAACATCAGACACATATATCGAGATATACATTCGTTTGAATATATAAGACAGATAAGATTTTGTGGTTAGTGAGACATTTTTTAGAATAAATCAATATAATGTTTTAGTCTAAGTAACTGGGTCTAATATAAAGATAATAGCATATAATAAAGAAAAAGTGATTTTAGACAAATTTGTTATATTGTATATACAGTAAAAACAGTGCCCAAAGTGTTTTTGTTTAGGAGTTTTTTTGAAATTAATCCTGTGTATAATTATGAAACAGTTCACATTTACTTCCATTACTAATCTGACTTCCAGAAAACTTTTCCATATATTCTATCTCCCTATGCATGACATCACAATAAAGTACATCCAGGTGCTCCCCTAAGAACTCTGCACGTGTATGTGTGTGTGTCTTTCTGCCTTACTGAAATGTTTTAAAACTACAAATTCCCCAATAATGGGGCCTATGTCTTTTTCTTTATATCCTCAGTATTTATCAATTTGTCTATAATATAGCAAGAAATTGATACACCTTTGTTGAACTGAGCAAAATGAAAGCACTATATTTACCATGAGGTCTTTGGAAACAGGTTTACAAGGCAAGTATCAGTTATTTGTCAAATCTTAACTGCATACATATTTGACTTCTCAAGTTATTTTAAAGTAAATTTATGTTAAAATTTTGAAAGTATGATAATGCAATAGGCATGCGGAAGACCTGTAATTTCTAGTCTCATAGGATAAAGGAAGAAAATTAATACAACAATAATCATTTTAGTTTGCAATTCAATAAAAAGCAAATGACAAGCAACAGTTAAGTTGACATTGTGGCCATTAACTGCAAAGACATTTATTTGAGTGAAATATTTACTAATGAGTTTTAAAAAGCATGTGTTTAATGGAAAGCTTTATCTATATGTTAAAATGTTTAAACATTTACAAAATACAGAGCTTTGAAGTGCTATGAAATTCTACAAAAGGTTGCAGGCAGTACCTAATCAGTTAATTTGAATTTATCCACCTAAAATAACACTTTCACTTTTTCCTTAAGGTTTTTATTCTGTGCCCAATCCTCTTTCTGTAAATATATTTAGTGTCTAAGGAGAAAAGAGCAGTTCAATTTATAAAACACTGCTACATTGCATTACTATTACTTAGATGAGAATCTATTTATCACTACGTCAGAGAATATTTTATAACTAATTGGTTTATATACCATAAAATGTCATTATTAAAGTATAGTTTAATATTATTACTTTTGTCTGGATTTGTACCAGTAAAACAGGTATAGAAGGAAAGAACTAATGCATTTGCCTCTGGAAAACTAGTTTGTTACTCAAAGCTACTAAAACTCTACTTGTGGGTATTGGTTTATTATTTTTAACTCAAATTTCAGGGTGATAATAAAAAATACAAATCTAAGTTTTATTCTTCATGATTACAAAATGTGCAGGGAGATAGGGTATTATGAACATAAATTCAATCCCTCACTGGGCATGTCTTATCCTCCAAAATTTCCTGTATTGATTTTGAAGCAGAAGAGAAGGGTAATATGTGAGAAATATTAAAAAGTAGTGTGGTAAAGTTCTACATTAAAATATTTTTAAACTTAAAAAAACTGTAAATTTACAAGAATTAAAAAGGGAAAAATTGCTATCACATGAAATGTAGAGCTCATTCAAATACTCAGACTCACTAGTAATAATGAAGTTAATGTAAAAATAACCCTTCCTTTGCCTATGGATCTATTATTCCACAGATTTTGCAGTTAGTTTCACAGAGACATGCTACATTTAAACAACTCAAAATGGAAAAAATTAACTTCTTGTAACTATTAAAATATGCATCATATTTTCACACGATAGCCAAATATATGATCAAATATCTTCATTGCAGGGAACAATTATATCTTCATATTTTTCTGCCTTATGATACCTATTAAAATTCAAATTTCAGATTAAGAATGAAGATTATCAAGCATAAAAATAGCTTAATAGACTCCTTTTTACATATGCTTGCTCCTGACAAATATTTTAGTAATGCGATGACTATAACTGAATGTGCCATTGAAGCTAAATGTTTTTAATACCTCTGTAAAAAGGACAAGCTATATAAATGAATTCATCTTTCTAGTGTATTACAATATTTCCACTTATCAATATACACTTATTGTTTCCATTCGTTAGCGCATCCCAAAAGAAAGTTTTCATCTTTTTAACAGGGTTACCATAGAAATTTGTTTGGGGTTAGTGTATGAAGGGGTTGTATCAAAATTGAAGCCTTTCGTAGTTTCATTTTTTTAATGTGTGTTTAAGAGCCCCTGAATTCTCAGGGGTGTTATTCAAAAGTCATAACATGACTAACTGTCCTCTGAATTTAAAATTATGCCACAAAAAGTATATCTGTGTTTATGAGAAAACAAAACTTTGGTTTAAAAAGTAACACATCTAGTTGAATGAACACAATATGTTAAAACATTTCCAAAGATTATTTTCATGTTAAACTTTCATTACATTTAGAAAAGCAACTAGTATAACTGCTGAAATAAAACTACGTAATTTCTAAGAAGAATCTTTTAAGTAACTTTCATTTACTATAACAGATAAACTGTCATTTTACTAATCAAAGGTGTCCTCTGAGCTTTACAATAATTGATTTCTTCAATGTTTTGAAGAGACAGTAACATCCACATAAAGAAATAATAGTGGGTTCTTTTTCTTTGGGAAATATTACAGTTAATCTAATATTTAAAACTGAATAAAGAGAGGATTAGATATAAACACATTTTTACCTCCACTCACATAAAGTCTATAAATGGAATTATCACATAACTACAACTAGTGTGGTTAAAAATCTCCAGGGCTCTTAAGACCAAAATGAAAAACCATTTCTTAACACAGTAGATCCCCCTTAAATATGTTTCAACACACCCAGGGGATGCCTAAAACTGTGGATACTACTAAGCCCTATATATACTATGTTTTTCCCTATACATACATACCAATGATAAATTTTAATTTATAAATTAGGTACAGCAAGAGATTAACCACAATAATAATGAAATAGAACAATTATAATAATATGCTGTCCTAAAATTTATGTGAATGTGGTCTCTCTCTCTCTGTCACTTCCCACCTCCCCCACCATTTCTTTCTCTCCAAATGTCTTAATAGTTTTGGACTGCAATTGTCTGTGACTAACTGAAACTATGGATAAGGGGGGACAATTGTAATATTAAAATTACTTGCTAATCGCAGATCTTTAATAATCATCAAAGACAATGTCATCTTTACTTTGGACATCAATATATGAATAGTTTCTATAACATTTAGGATTTTACATTTAAAGGAATTTAGTAAAATTAAATTTCAGAAAATTCCTCAAAATATTTTTTAACATGTAATGCTATAGCATAACATAAACCCTCAAGATACATTTTCTTTTTCGGAAGCAGTAGCAAATTAAATGCAAACACTATTATACACTTCAATAGAAAGAAGCACTACCTGGATGAGTTTTGGAAAGAAGGGCATTATATTAAAGGAATTTCCAGAGGACACATAATATTAATAATACAGATAAAAACTGGAAAGTGATCCTAATCCAGCTCCCCTCTACTATTTGTCTTTTATCCTTTCCACATCTACCACATATATTGAAAGATTTTGACTTCCAAAAGATAAATTTATATATATATTTTAAAAATGAAAGTAGTATCGACTTGCCAGAGCACCTAATTAGTATGTAATAAACAGCATTACTACACTGAGATAATACAATATTAGCCAAAATCAATCTGTCATTTTGAGAAGTATGAAAGTTTTATAGCTAAACTATTCATATTAGTTTTAACAAATATTAAATATCATTTCTAAACTTTAGCTACTACATGTAAACATTTATAGGGCTCGAAAGACTAGAACACAACTGAGAATTAGCTCTAGGGTACAAATCCTTTTAAGAGGTAAGGAAATTTAACTACACAACTAACATTCAGCTGCCAGTTAATGGCAGAGTTACAAATTGATATTTTCACAATGCTATATTTACATAGATGCATTTTATAAATTTTAGAGATCAGATATTTAAACAGTGCTCCTCATGATGCAATGGGAACAGAGGCTCCCTGACTGATTCAGCCTTCTCTTCTAATGATTAAGGACATAAATTGTCACTTGCCCTATTCCATTACAGAAAGAAGGCCTTCACACTACCTGCCTATAATTATGATTTTTCCTTCCTGAATCTATAATTTTACTGTAATAGATCATCTAACATGTCTAGAAGATTGTTTACCTCTGCAGAGAATTCCACTTCCTGCCAAATATTTATATATTTATATTTAACAAGCTCTTTTTCCATTGGATTACTTTTTAACATGCAGACTGATGTTGCACTGGCCATAAACAGAAAATCAGAGAGGCAGAGAGTATTAAGATGAATGATTTATCTGAAGGCAGGGAGGGACTCCAGTTTGCAAATATATTATAGATAGTACTGATCTTTGATGGGTGCTTAAAAATAGACTAAGAAGAACCCATATCACTCACTAATTCTATAGCTTAGAACACTCTGGATTATTTTTACATGTCTTTAAATATATTTTTTATGTGGAAAAAAGAAGGTAAGCAATTATACTGTTGTTTTATATTGTTACAAAAAACATCCATATAGAAATATATGGAGAAATGAAATAGCAAATAAAATATTAAGATTAATACAATAGAATACAGTATAATAAAAGAATACTGATAGAAACCAGCTTTTTGAATAAATGAGGTATAGAACAATAAATCTACTGCATACTTTCGCTCCTCAGATGATTTTGTTTCTTTGTTCCTTTCGATTAACGAATATACACAATTTATATAATCAGTTATTATTTTGTAAGAATATTATTGTTTTCATCAATTTTAGGATTATAAGAAAAATAATTAATTCTAATACAGAAATTTACCCAATGGATGTGCTCTTTAAACAGAGTTGGATTATTAGATAATCAAAAAATGGAAAAGATTTGATTCCCAAAAAAAGAATGTTATAATAAATTTCTAGGAGATAAAATCTTTTTCAAAAACCAAAAATAAATATTTATCACTCGTAATTTTAAATTTCAACAGACACTTATGAAAAATAAATTATGTCTTTATAGCATAACTAAATGCCCAAGTTAAATATATTACAAAATTATTTAAACATAATAAATAATTGTATTCACTATAAATTCCAATACCATTTTTAGAAACTGTTTGCAACAAACCAATGCTTTTACAAATACTAACTTAAAATTACAGTGAAAAAGTTTGCTCTACAGCTTAAAAAATACTAGAGTGATTTTTGAATATTAGTATGTAAAAATGATTTGAAATTCTGTATTCCAAGAGAGCATGGTAATTAACAGACAATAGAGATTAATATATTTGCTTAAATCTTTAAACAAAAGATTAAATAATATTACTGATACCTCTCTCCGTCGAGAAGCCCAACAGGTTTGTTTGATCTTCCATACCACAGCAGCCACCAGCAATAAGGATAGGAAACAACTGGAAAATAAAACACAAATAATTTTTGCTCAAAACTTATTTAAACTATGTAATGAAAAAACAGTACACGAAAGACTGAAATACATATATATATAAGTAATAACTTTGTCTAGGTAAACAATAAAAAATATGATAAATTTCCAATGTTTAAAATGTTCTCTCAAATAAAACCAAAATGTACAGGTAGAAAAAATATTTATATTCCTTGCTATAGATTATGGTCAATATTTAGAATTTTCTCTGTCAGAAGGAATGTAAATTTACAATTCCATTGGTCTTATGAAGCAACAGAAATCACAACCAAAATCTAGAATTGCTATTATGAGTCATAAAATATGGAAATGTTATAAATCCAAATGTCACACATGTACATTTATATTATTTTTATCACTATTTTATATATGAACATATTCCAGTGGTTCCCAACCAAAGGTTATTTTGCTCCCTCCCCCTAGGGATCATTTGGTAATGTCTGGAGACATTTTTGTTTGTCAGAACTGGGAGAGGAGTGCAGGGGTGTTGCAAGAATTCTACAATGCACAAGACTGTCCCCAACAGCAAAGGATCAGCAAAATGTCAGTAGTACCGAGGCTGAGAAACCCTGGCATATATTAATGTTTACTTTAAGAAATAAGTCAGTTACAATGTTCTAATGTGGTCTAATATATTAGGTACTATATGCAATAAACTATGATAATGCAGGGTACTTTGTTAGAAGTAACTCAAGCCTGACAAATCTCAAAATGACAGAGATTTACATGAATCTCATTAATCAATCTCAACCCTGTATCACTGTTTATTTTCCCTTTCTTTGCTCTGTGGTCATAGATTATGCTATGAGAAGACCCAGAAGTGAACAGACCTGGGACACTACAAATTCACTGGTCACTGGACACTACAAGAAAAACCTGGTTCTCATCCTTAATCATTGTGTTCATCACTTGAGTCACTCATAAACAGTGGCAATTTTTGACACTTTCCACTCTTGTCAAGTCTTCAATATATTTTGTCTCCTTGCCTTGCCACACTTGAAGCAGAAGACCTTAGAACATCCTTCAATGACAATGATAACAACAATGTCAATTTTAACATCTATCCATTGAGTGCTGCACACATTCCAGATGCTGTGCTAGTACGTCACATTGATGATTGGATTTAGTCTTAGAAATCCTTCAAGATAGTATATACTATTCTTATTTGAGAAAAGAGGAATCCAATCCTCAGAGATTTTGAAGTTAATTGCTTATAGTCACACATGGAGTAAGTCGTAGTACCAAAATACAAATCCAGCTACTTAAGCCTCAAACTTTTTTCCTTTCCATATGCTGGCAGCTCTAAGTGTGCCCACTATCCATCCCATAATCATTCTGTTTCCATATCCATTCTCTAATCCCGCCTCCAGAATCAAAGGAAATCTATTTTTTAAAAAGTCAGTGATACTAACCTTTCCAACCATAGAAGTGATTTTTTAACATAGCACCCTTTATGTAATATTCAATATTTTAGGGGACACTTTTCTCAGAATTTGCTTTCAACAGAGAGTCATCGTGATTTTCTAGAAATTGTATAAACTGGTGCTTTCTCTATTATCAGACTTTAACTTCTCAATTGACAATACCAATCATTCATTCTTTAAAACTCTCTCCTGAATACTTTCTTTCATTTTGTTTTGTTTTGTTTTCCTTAATACTTCCTAACCTAATATAGGTTAAATGAATGTAGGTTACTTTCCAAATTCCCTCTTTTAAATTATGGACATTCCTTAAAATTCACTTCATGCAATTGTGCTCTTCTTTTCTCTTGCCCTCAAAGAGAAAGCTCAGTTATTTTCCTGATGTCAACTACGATCTCAATTGAAATAATTTCCAAATCTGCATCTTTACACCTGTCAAAATAAGAGCATCTTATCCTTGAAAGGGATATAAAAGATTTCTTAGTTTCAAGTCCCTCCCAGGAAGGAAATTCCCAGTACAGCTCTGATAGTGATCCAGCACCTAATTAAATACTCATTGTAGCTGAGAAGTTGCTGACTCACAAGTTAGTGCATTCTATTTCTAGTTAATTCAAATTTTGAAAATATTCCTTTTTTTTATTTTTTTTTGAGATGGAGTCTCACTCTGTCACCCAGGCTGAAGTGTAGTGGCACAATCTTGGCTCACTGCAACCTCTGCCTCCCAGATTCCAGCAATTCTCCCACCTCGGCCTCCTGAGTAGCTAGAATTACAGGTGCACGCCACCACCTCGGCTAATTTTTTTGTATTTTTAGTAGACATGGGGTTTCACCATGTTGGCCAGGCTGGCCTCGAACTCATGACCTCAGGTGATCTGCCGGCCTCGGCCTTCCAAAGTGCTGAAATTACAAGGGTGAGCCACCACACCTGGCCAATATTCTAACTTTTATCAACCAGTGCTGTGTCTGCCTTCTAGGTTAAACAAAATCAGTCTGCTGTATGCTAAAACTTCTTTATATATTTAAAGAATATACAGGTTTTCTTGTATGCAGGATTGCCTCAAGTACAGTGTTTCTTAACCAGGAATGTTTTTGTTCTCCAGGCGATATCTGGCAGTGTATCTAGAAACATTTTTGGGTTTCACCACTTGACAGGCATCTAGTGGGATGTTACTTAAATATCATACATATATAGGTCGCCCTTCCAACAGCATTTTCCCAGCCCAGAATGCTAATATTGCCAAGGTTGAGGAACCCTTCTCTAGTCTGAATTATTATCATAGTGGTTATACTTCTCTTGTTATACCCGGAATAATAGTGTAACTTTTTTTTTTTTTGAGACAGAGTCTCACTCTGTTGCCCAGGCTGGAGTGCAGTGGGGTGATCTCAGCCTCACTGCAGTCTCTGCCTCCCGGGTTCAAGCAACTCTCCTGCCTCAGCCTCCTGAGTAGCTGGGACTACAGATGTGTGCCACCACACCCACTTAATTTGTTTTGTATTTTTAGTAGAGACGGAGTTTCACCATGTTGGCCAGGATGGTCTCGATCTCCTGACCTCATGATCCACCCTCCTCGGCCTCCCAAAGTGCTGGGATTACAGGCGTGAGCCACCGCGCCTGGCCAGTGTAACTCTTAAAATATGGTACTGAGAATGGACACTTTAGATATGATCTGAGGGTTCATTTTTCTGAATTTCAGTCAGACCATCATACCCTTAAGAATTGTGATACAAATATTAATATCACCTCAAACCTACCATGTCCAAGCTGAACCATTAATAATGTTCATGATTAGAAAAGCAACTAACATCTATTGAGTAATATGTACCAAGCACTATGCTGAGTGTTTTACATGAATTATCTCTTTAATTCCTAAAATTACAGGTGATAGATCAAGTATACTGTCATGTGTGCATTTAAAACATGGGAAAGCTAAGTCACAGAGAGTTGAAGTAAATTGTCTAAGGTTCAAAGTATTAAATTGCAAGTTCTTCCCTTTCCCCTGACTTCTCTGTTTCACCATTACTTTCCAGCTAAAATGTTAAAAACAATTTACATTTCAATTATATCATCCCTTACATCCAGATACCAGATCCTGTCAACAGTTTCTTTCAGAATATCTGTTGTAGTAAATACTAGTGTATATAGAAAAGTTACTTATATTCAGTAGATACAACTTAAATACCAAAATGTATTTTTATTTGATTAATAATTCACAACATTCCTCTTCCTTAAGAGTTACATAATAAAGATTCAGTTTGAGATGGGAATACTAGTTGAATTTCTCATGAGGAGCTTAAATTCTTTCTTATCTAAACTTTATGACTCAACTGAGTATCGTTTTTGTAATGATGTATAAGGACAGCATAAAATATACAATTTTCATAATTTCACTTTCTTGAAACAAGGAATTATACACTTTAAGGGTTTGTGTCAGATGCTTTCTATGGTAATTCCTATTAGGTTAGCAGTAAAAGAGCTAACGTGATGTAAAAACTTGGCTGCTAAAATGAATAAACAGTGTAAGAAAATATTTTTTAAATAATATTCTCATAATCTCCAATAAATATCAAAAATCCAGTAAAATATATGTTAGTACTTGGGATATAGTAGGTGTCAATACATTTTTGCTAAATAAATGATTTTTTTTTTTTGAGACGGAGTCTCGCTCTGTCACCCAGGCTGGAGCGACACCCAGTGGCGCGATCTCAGCTCAGTGCAAGCTCCGCCTCCCGGGTTCATGCCATTCTCCTGCCTCAGCCTCCCTAAATTGGTTTTTAAATTGATTTGAATAACATCATTTTTTCTAATACTAAATGTCTCATTTGGCATTATTATCCTTATATAGGGTAATACTTTATAAATGTTCTTGATTTCTAATAAATTACATTGCAAACAAAAGTGACAGTTCTCTTAAAAAATATACATACAAACAAAAAACAGTTTAAGAACACTTGCTTTGTTAGAAAGCAAAACAAACAAACAATAAATATTTGTCATACTTATTCAGCATAGTTAAAAAGTTATATTCTTCCTTTGGTGACTACTAGAGAGTCTCCGTCTTTACTGACAATCTTGGACACCTGAAGAATGACAGAATTTCCATCATCTGAATTTCTTGAATGACCATGTGAAGCTGTGTCCTGTATTCCATGCTATCCCTTCTGATATAGTTTGGATATTTGTCCCGACTCAAATCTCAAGTTGAATTTGTAATCCCCAGTGTTGGAGGTGGGGCCTGGTATTCGGGTCAGGGGAAAAGATCCTTCATGGCTTGATGCTGACTTCACAATAGTGAGTGAGTTCTCCTAAGATCTGGTCACTTAAAAATGTGTGGCACTTCTCCTCCCCTAACTCTCTTGCTTGTTCCTGCTTTCGCCATGGACAAGCCTGCCCCCCCTTCACCTTCTACCATGATTGTAAACTTCCTGAGGCTGCTCTAGAAGTTGAGCAGATGCCAGCACCATCCTTCCTGTAAAGTCTGCAGAACCGTGAGCCAATTAAACCTCTTTTCTTTATAATTTATCCAGACTCAGATATTTTTTATAGCATTGCAAGAACAGCCTACTACACCGTCCACTGGATCCTTTTTTGCCCACTGGACTTGATGTGACACAGAAGCATTGTAAACTTTTATTATGTTAAGTGACATATTTGTAGGTTTGTGTATTCTAGTTAGCTTTTCTCTATCTCTTAAATCAAAGGGTTTAATGGGTAACATTGAACATTAGTATGTTTTAATTTGGTATTGTGGAAAATTTGTCAGAGAAAAATAAATATTTACTGCTTTCTTTCAGGTCTTCTTTTCCTATCATATTATGCAAAAGCTTTTATGCTCCATGATATAGATATTGATGGGGGAATAATTGGGCTTTCTTTTTTTTAAAAAATTATGCTGTATGATAATAATATCAAAAGATCTGAAAGGTTCAACACCCCTCAGTATAATCCACCCAAAGGAAATAGGGAGTAAAAAGAACAAAGAAAGAAAGAAAGAAAACAAACATTAAAAAGCAAGTATATCAGCTACAGGAATAAAAAAGGGAAGCATAAAAACTTAGGGAGAGATATTTCAATAATTTGATTTTATTATTCATAAAATGGTCACTTTGAAAGGATTCTTAATGTAAAAAAATGGAACTTATTAGGTAATCTCATTTAGGGAAAATTAAAAGAATTCAATATAAGTAACATAGTGTGCTATAAGGTTACATTGTAACGCAGGTTGCTAGTGACAAATAAATACCCTCTGGTGGTAATCTAGTTGGCCAATTGTAAAAAGAGATAATATTGTCGCTATTTTATAGCAATTTGAGGTTAACTGATCATAAATGTCAAGTCTTAAGTACATATTTTAAAAGATGGTTTGGGCATATTATTATATTTCATCGAAAAATGTTAGAAACTGGGAAATTGTGTTGAAATGAAGAAATTTGCCTCCTAATAACTGTTATTCCACAAAATATTTTTCAATTTTATACCTTCACGACATTTAAAGGATTTTTTCTTACAAACTAAAATATTAACAGAATACACTTCTAACTTAAAATGCAATAAAAATATGAATGCTAAAAAGAACAAAATTGCTTATATGTTCAAGTCATCAGTTTGAAAAAGATGAAAAATCAAAAGCCCAGTGGCTGAACGTCATAAATAATACAGTGTATTATTGGTCAAACTTCTGAGGGTTGTTAAGCAAGAGTTACTGTACCTTAGGAGCACTATTAGTTAAGATTATTTCAAATGCAAGTAACAGAAAACCTAACTCAAACTGGTATAAAGAAGACATCTACATGAATTTTACACTCTCTGATATGAACTGAATTGTGTTCTTAAATTCATATGTTAAAGCCCTAACCCCCAGTGTGGCTGTATTTGGAGACAGGGCCTTTAGGACATAATTAGGTTTAAATGAAGTTAATAAACATGGGATCCTGATCTGATATAATTACTGTCCTTAAAGGAGAGACACCAAAGAACTTGCATACTCTCCCTCTCTTCCTGCATCTATGGAGGAAAGGCCACGTGAGTACACAGTGTGAAGGCAGCCATTTGCAGAGCCAGGAAGAGAGGTTTTACCAGAAACCAACAACTGGCACCCCGATCTTGAACTGTCTACCCTCTGGAACTGGGAGATAATACATTTCTATTGTTTAACCCACTCAGTCTGTGTTATTTTGTTATGGCAGCCCAAGCAGACTAAGACACTTCCCAAAGTCCAAAGGAAGAAAAGTTCCAGGTTTGGTCTGATCAGGGTCCTAGCTACATTTTCCTGTGATTCTCTGGACTATGCATAACACTATGCACTAACTTTATTTTCAGGCTTGTTTAATTCTTAGGAACAAAAATGAATGCAGCAGTTCCAAGGCTTGTATAATACACTATTATACATGCCCACTCCTTACCAAACATTGACGATGCAATAAATGGCATTGGCACAATCATGAAGCTAGTGAGAGATAAATCCCATTTTAATTGGATGGTTTGCTACACAGCCACGTGGAGGGAGTTAAATGAAGGCTGGGAAAGAATAAAATCTACTAGATATAATTTATGAAAAATGTTCTGTATAGAAGAGTACCTAAATTAACCCCCCTGCCACGGCTCTTTAACAGATTTTGAGGCTACAGAGCATCTTTAATCACTCTTAAATTTTTTCCTAAAACTCTACAGAAAATGGAGCCTCATCAAGCCTCATCTGATGGTGTATTAGAAAGACTAATATCTAACACGGAAAATCTTTCTGGGTAAGTCCTATTACAAGTAGCCTACTGGGATAATACCTTATTCTTCCAAACTTGCAACAAAAAGTGACAAAGGACAATATATACAGTGTTTTTTCCTACAATAAATGTTTTTTGAACCACATCTTTTAAAACCATAGTTAGGATAAAAATTTTAATTATTTTGAAAACCTTTCCTAAATCATTAATGTATAACACAATAGAGAAACCCTAAGTATATAGCTCAATAAATTACCACAAAGACAATATACCCTTGAAATCACCAGCTTGAAGAAACAGAACTTAATTCATTCTCTCCTTCTCAAAAGGAACTATCACATTTATTTTTAATGCCATACTTTAGTCTTGTCTATTCCTAAATTTTTTACAAATATAACACTATAGTATTTATTTTTCTGTTTCTGTCTCTAGCATTCAACACATGTTTGTGTTACCTATTTTAATCCTTTGGCAATTGTTTTATTTTCCCATTGCTCCACATTATATGAGTATATTTTTCCATTCTATTATTTTTGGGTATTTTGATTTTTCCCAGTTTGGGGCATGTAAAACATGCTTCTATAAATATGGTTCACATGACTTTGATGACATGGAATTGTTGGGCCATAGAGTATAGGTAAATTCAACTTTAGAATATAATGTCAACTTGTTTTCAAAGCGATTGCATCAATTTCTAGTGTACTAAAAGTATTAGTAGTTCCACATCCTCTCCAACACTTGGTATTGTCTTTTTCTTTTTATCCACTGTAGTAGGTATATAATAGTATTACATTGTGGTTTTAATTTGAATTCCCAGATAAAAATTAAGTTGAGCACACTTGCATATTCTATTGGACACTTGGATGTCTTCTTTTGTGAAGTGTATGTCAGTCTCTTGTCATTTTTGGAGAAAGGAGTTTTCGGACTATTTTTAATTCACTTATATGAGTTACATAGTGTGAATATAAGGCCTTTGGCTTTTATACAGTTTGCAAATATTTCATACCATTGTGTGACTTGACTCGTCATAATGTTAATGGTGTCTTTTGATAAGAAAAAGTGTTAGTTTTTTTTTGTAGTCTAATTTTGTTATAGTATTTTATGTGTCCTGTTTAAGAATCCATTCTATATTCTAATGTTATGAAGAATAACTCCTACATTACCTTCTAGATGCTTCATTGTTTTTACCTTTCCTCCTAGAACTTATTTTATATTCGAAGCAGGGATCAAACGTCACTTTTCCCATATGCATAGGTAATAGATCTAGTATCTGATGAAAGTTTTCTTAAAGCACTAAACATTGAAAGATAGTCCTTGACTTGGTAATTAAACTTAAGAATGACTACGTCCATTAGAGCCCTCTCCGATGTTCCCTTTTCTTTATTTTTTTTTTAAGATGGAGTTTTGCTCTTGTTGCCCAGGCTGCAGTGCAATGGCGTGATCTTTGTTCACTGCAACCTCTGCCTCCCGGGTTCAAGCAATTCTGCCTCAGCCTCCTGAGTAGCTAGGATTATAGGCACGTGCCACCACTCCCGACTAATTTTTGTATTTTTAGTAGAGACAGGGTTTCACTATCTTGGCCAGGCTGGTCTTGAACTCCTGACCTCGTGATCCACCTGCCTCAGCCTCCCAAAGTGCTGGGAGTACAGGTGTGAGCCACCACGCCCGGCCTCCGCTGTACCCTTTAATCCATCTCTCTTGTGCTACCTTGACTTTACAAAGGGATTGACGTCTTGTTTATACTCTATAGATAATGTTGACATTCTCTAGAGAGATATTTTGTTTTATCCATCTGGAGGCTATGGTCACAATATATCCAAAGCTTTTGAAGTGCTTCTTGAGTCTGTCCAGCGGGAGGACCACCCACTGTTCAGTCCGGGCCCAAAGGAGAGTTCTACCTATGAGCTCAGTTCTCAAATTCTTTGGTATGGTAATGTTAATCAGCATCAGATCAGCACACAGGCAGCTTAGGGGTGATCCCAGAAGTTTATAAAGCATTTGATGGGAAGGCTTTTCTATCTCCATTATCTCCCAGGTCCTTTCTGGTTTTGTGGGCTCTACTTTTCCATCATGTGGCCAGAAACTACACACTTTTCCTATTGTACCATGTTTTGTGCTGGGAGGACAGATAAGAAGGAAATCAAAAGAGTTTATCTTGGCTCTCTGTAGCCAGAGCTCCACTATGATTAGAGGAATATTCCCTTCCCTGGGGATTTTAGTTCTTACAGCTTCCTGCTGTGAGTCATTTTGCTGCTGCCCATGTTCCCGCTTCAGACTGCCTGGAGTATGGGTGAGTGAATTCAGGAAAAAGAGAAAAAATGGGAGGGAGGTCTCCCTCATTCTCTCTGAGCTTAAGAGTTCCCTTTTCCACATCATGGGCCAGAACTAGAGGACTTTTCCCTGTCCAAACTGTGGTACTTTCAAGTTTCAAATTGCATTGACTTCAGGTCAGGGGGCACTAAAGGGGAAAAATGGCAAGCTTCTAGACGGTTCAACAGTACTTTGAATTCTGGTGTTCTTCTCTGCTCTGCCTGCTGACATCATATACCAAATAGCTGCCCATGAATTTTGTCCAGGTTTTATGGTTGAGTTCAGTTAGAGAAAAAGAGATGTGTGTTTACATAATCTTACCTGGGGCTGGAACCCTATGGTGAATGTTTGACAAAGTTGCAAAAGCATTTCAAAATGGAAAGGCTAGTCTTTATAACAAATCATGGTGTAACAACTGGATATCCACATGTGAAATAATCAGCATGAATTACACTTCAACATAAACAAAAAATAACTGAAATGGATCACAGATCTAAAGGTACAATGTAAAAATACAGTCATGTGTCACTTAACAATGGGGATATGTTCTAAGAAATGTATCATTAGACAAATTTCATCCCTGTGCAAACATCATAGAGGGTGCTTAAACAAACACTGATGGTATACCCTACTACACATGAAAGCCATTGGTATAGCCTATTGTTACTAGGGTACAAACCTATATAGCATGTTACTGTATTGAATACTGTAGGTAATTATAACACAATGGTTTTTGTGTATGTAAACATAGAAAAGGTATAGTAAACATATAGTAATATAATCTTATAAGTACCATCATATATGTGGTCTGTCATAGACCAAAATGTTATGTAGTGCATTGACTGTATAAAACTGTTAGAAAGAAATCTATGTAAACTTGAGTTAGGGACAGTCCTTGGATATGACATCAAAAGCATAATCAATTTTTTAAAAAATGCATTAAATTGAATTTTATAAAAACTAAAACTTTTCACTCCATAAAAGATACTGTTAAGAGAATGAAAAGACAATTCAAAGACTAATATTTGCAAATCACATCTGGCAAAAGAGTTGTATCCAGAATATACAAAAAACATTCAATATTCAAAAATAAAAAGCAAAACTAAAAAGCAATTAAAAATAGGCAAAAGATTTGAAAAACATTTCACCAAAGAAAATGAAAGTGTAACTAATAAGCACATGAAAAGATATTCAACGTCATTAGCCATTAAGGAATTGCAAGTTAAAATTACCACAAGATACCACTACACACCTATCAGAATGGGTAAAATAAAAACTGTTGACAGGACCAAGCACTGGTGAGAATGTGCAACAACTGGAACCCTGAGCTTTGCTGGTCACAGCACAAAATTGTACAGTCACTCTGAAAAACAGTGGCAGTTATTATAAAGATGAATATACATCCACCCTGTGACCCAGCAACCCTACTTCCTGGTATTTATGCTAGAGAAATGAAAACTTATGTTTGTGTAAAACTTGTACGTATGTTGATCACAGCAGCATTATTTATAAGTACCAAAAACTGTAACAATCCATATCTCTCAATGGGTGAATGGATAAACAAAGTGTGATATATCCGTATAATGAGATACTACTTAGCAGTGAAATGAAATGGACTATTGATACAAAAAAGCACCTTGGATGAATCTTAAATGCAGTATACTAAGGGAAGGAAGCCATTTGAATGACATTCTGGAAAAGGCAAAACTGTGAGAACAGAGATCAGGTCAATGGTTGCCAGGGTGTATGGGTGGGGAGAAAGTCTGACTGCAAAGAAGGCTCTATGAGGTATTCACTGGGGCTTTGGCATTATTCTGTATCCTGGGAGAGCTGGTAATTATAATAAATGATGCATGTGTTAAAACTCATACAACTGTACTCCCTGCAAAAGGAATTTTACTGCACAGAAATTTTAAAATGCTTCCAACAGAAGTAAAAAACAAACAAACAATAAGGACCAAAAAAATGCTGGAAAAAAAGGCAAGTAATTAACCACTGCCCCCTCTAACAATGAAAAAGTGACTGGTATATTTTAAGTATGAGAATACTCATACTTTGAATTATAAATGTAAAAGGAAGATTTTAAACAGTGGAGTTAATAATTTATGTTTAAAATAACCACTTTGGCTAATTTACATACAATATATTGATAGAAAGAAGTTAGAACTGATGTTCATGTAGGGCATTAAGAGGATTTAAATGAGTCTCAAGTATTCAAGTGAGTTAAATAGTGATACCTATAACTGAGCTACAGAAAACTGGAAAAAAAGAGACTGTTTGCCAGTACAGTAAATTCAATTTAAAGCATGTTAAGTTTGAGGTGTAAAGCAATATTTAAGTCAAAGTGTGAAGTTACTGATATGACTCTTGGAGAAGTCTATTTCAGTGTCTAGTACGTTAAACCTCAGCTTTGTAAACTAGATGGGGAGCACTGGTTTAACTAAGTTGCTAGAAAACGTACCATCACTAGTTTACTCCCACTGCCTTAAATATTTTGGTTTACAAGAACAGTTAGGTCCTAAATATCCACTGTATTCCACAACAAAACCATGGAGAAAATTCCTAAGTGAACTTCCAATACAGTAAGAAATCATTTATTGTTTCTACTTAGCAAAATCCATATCTTCAGATCTCATTTCCATTAACATATCCATCATCATAATCTCATTTTTTTAAATAGGGACTTTTGTGTATTTGTAATTCTTCACAGTGTCCTTACACATTTTTTAAAAAACTTTCTGGCAAATATTCTAGGATTATAACACTTTGATGTAGAGATCCTGTAACTAAATTAGGTTCACCTTTTTTCTTCAGGGAGTTAACATTTTCTTCTTTTTTCTCTTTCAAAATATCTTTATGTACAACATGATTAAATGTCTTATTTTTCCCAAATCATTAACACTATACTTAACTTTGCATTATTTTGCTTACTTGCATGCTTGCTTCCATGTAGTCATCTTTGATTGTTTTTGTTTTTCAAGCGCTTAACTCTTATTATTTCTTTGCCTGTTGTATTCTTTAGACTCCTTTAATCTTTCATTTTTAATTCCTCTAAATATGCATCATCTCTCACCACTTTATGCCCACTAAGATGGCTATAAGAAAGGCTATAAGAAAGTTAATACAAACTTTAGTAAGAATGTGGAAAAAATAAATGTCTGATCCTCGCTGGTAAGATTATAAAATGATACATCTTCTTCAGAAAAAAGGTTGGCAGTTTATCACAATGTTTAACCTAGAGTTACCATGTGATCAACAGTTCTACTCCTAATTATATACTTAAGAGAAATGAAAACATATATCCATATAAAAACTTACATACAAATGTTCATAGTAGTATTATTCACAACAGTGAAAAAGAAGAACTCAAATAACCATCAACTAATAAATAGAGAAATAAAATGTGTTATACACATAAGATGAAATATTATTCAGCAATAAAAAGAAACGAAGTACTGATCCATACTATGTTATGGATAAGAAACATTGTGCTAAATGAAAGGAACCAGTCACAAAAGAACACACATTGATGATTCCATTTATATAAGATGTCCAGAATAGGCAAATCTATGGACAGAAAGTAGATTAGTGATTTTTCAGAACTAGGGGTATGTGAGGGGGGGAGTGACTACTGATGAGTACATGGCTTCTTTTGGGGATGATGATATGTTCTAAAATTGACTGCGATAATGGTTGAAGAATAACTGTGCACTTTCAATTGATGAATTGTATTGTATGTGAATTATATCACCAAAAAAAAACACAAATTAAAATTAGAAATTGGAAAATATGTTTAAAAATTAGACAATGATAAGTAAAAGTTTCAAAGTTTTTTAGTTCTCCTATATGATTCAGGAGAATAAAAGACATACTGATTAATATTATTGTTGGTCAGGGAAATATGCTTGTTAAAATTTAAGAGTAATCATTAAAAAAAATAAAACTATAATTCCTAAACTGCTAAAAGGAAAATAAAAGAATATTAGAAGCTCATTCAATCAATAAAAATCAGAAGAGAAGAAAAAAGAAAATTTCCATTTATTTCCCTGTCACATAAAATTAAGAGATTCTCAGATTATTGAAACAAAACCAAAATATCCAGATATTTTTGGTATAAAAGAAACATACACAAAATATAACAACAGAAAAAATGTTAAAAGATATGCAAAAAGACATAGACAAATTCTAATAAAGAAATACTATATTTAAGTTAAAAATGTTCTTTAAGACAAAAAGTAACAATAGGAACAGAGAGAAATCCAAATGATTAAAACAATAATTCAACTCCATTCTCAGTAAAGGATAGAACAATCAGACAGAAGATAATAAAGGAAACAGAGGTCTAGAGCAATGCAATAAACCACCAAGATCTAATAGATATATACAGGATATTCTACCTAAAAACAACAGAATACACGTTCTCCTGAAGGGCACAGGAGATATACTCCAGGACAGAATATATGTTAGGTAACAAATTATATCTCAATAGATTTTAAAAGATAAATATACAAAGTATCTTCACCACCCACAGTGGGATAAAGTTAGAAATCAATAACAGAAGAAAAACTTGAACATTAAAAAGTACGTGGAAATTACCAACACACATTTGATCAATGGATGAAAGACAAAATCACAATGAAATTAGAAAATATTTAGAGAAATGTGAAAATTAAAACACAACATTCCAAAACTCATGGAACACTGTAAAGCAGTGATAAAAGGGAAATTTATAGTTATAAACATACTAAAAAAGAAGAAAGATCTCAAATATGCAACTTAACTTTACAACTTGAACTAGAAAAAGAAGAACAAACTAAATTCAAAGGTAGCAGAATGAAGGAAATAATAAATATTAGAGCAAGATAAACAATAGAGAAAATCAACAATACCAAAAGTTGATTCTTGAAAAAGAGCAACAAAATTGGCAAACCTTTAGTTAGACTGACCAAAAAAAAGAAAAGAGAAAGAAAACTGAAATTACTAAATTTAGAAATGAAAATGGGGTCATTACTGCCAATTCTACAGAAATAAAAATGATTATAGGAGAGTACTATGAACAATTACACACTAATAAATTGGATAAGCTAGGTGAAATGGACGAATCCCTAGAAACATAAAACCTACCAAGATTGAATGATAAAGAAATAGAAAATGGAATAGATCTATAACCAGTAAGGAGATTGAATCAGTAATCAAATATACCACAACAAAGAAGCCCTGAACTCAATGGCTTCACTGATAAATTCTACCCAAACATTTAAAAAATAACTAATACCAATGCTCAAACTTTTCCCAAAAAGTGAA
Organism: Pongo abelii; assembly: GCF_028885655.2. NCBI lineage: Eukaryota > Metazoa > Chordata > Mammalia > Primates > Hominidae > Pongo > Pongo abelii. Next base: position 122,579,804 of record NC_071993.2, on the reverse strand, counting down.
GAGGAAGGAACAATTCCTAAATCATTCTATGAGGCCAGCATACTACATATTAATGTCTACAGAATGCAGCTGAAGCAGATTATTTTTAGAAATGGGAAGGGGAAGGAAGGAAGGAGGGAGGGAGGGAAGGAAGGAAGGAAGGGAGGGAGGGAGGGAGGGAGGGAAGGAAGGAAAGAAGGAAGGAAGGAGAAGGAAAGAGGGAGGGAGGAAGGGAGGAAGGAAGGAAGGAAGGAAGGAAGGGAGGGAGGGAAGGAAGGAAAAATAGGCAAAATTCTCAATAAAAGGGTAGGCACAATTCTAATATAGAACAAACTTCAGAGTATTAATATTGTAAATATGTCAATGAATTTGTAAAATGAAACAAAGAGGACAATTTCCATTAAAAAGCCAATTACCAACTAGGTCAGGAAAAAATTAAAAACCTCCATAGACACAAATATTACTGAAACTTAGTCAAATTTAAAAATCTACCCTCAAAAATATAAACTACACAAAAATAAATACAAACACATTACCAAAATCATTTTTTACAGGTTTTATAGGTCAGTTCTATCAGTCATCACACAACAAATAACTCCATTGTGCCAACCACTAAGATATACTTCTCTAGCTGGGCACGGTGGCTCACGCCTGTAATCTCAGCACTTTGGAAGGCCGAGGTGAGTGGATCACTTGAGCTCAGGAGTTTGAGACCAGCCTGGGCAACATGGCAAAACCCCATCTCTACCAAAAATACAAAAAACTTAGTCAGGTGTAGTGGCAAGCTCCTGTGGTCCCAGCTACTCGGGAGACTGAGGTGGGAGGATCGCTTGAGCCTGGGAGGCAGAGGTAGAGTGAACTGAGATTGTGCCACTACACTACAGCCTGGGAGGCAGAGTGAGACACCATCTTGGGGGAAAAAAAAAAAAAAGTACCTCTCTGATCCCTGATGGCAGAGAGCATAACTGACTAGTGGCCCCAGCTACTGCACTCTGAAATCCACCATTTTATTCACACTGAGCCCATGTTTCCCAAGGGCTGTCCTTAGTCAAGGACTAAACATGGCAGAGAAACCAAGGCGGGCCTGTTCCTGGGAGATGGAAGACTCCTTTGATGGGTAACTTGCTCAAGGCTGCACCACTGGTGTTAAACATTCTTAGAAGTGCCCTGCATTCTCAGGCTCTTTCACTCACCTTCCCTTTCTTCCTTCTCTCCCTCACAAAGGCAGGTAGGCATTGTGGTCTAAAGTTCCCCCATTATCTCCCCTCCTCTCTCCCAATTTCCCCTCACAGAAGTTCCCCTAACACGTTTATTGCTTATCTAATCCCATCTTGGCTTCTGTGCCTCAGAGGACTTATGGTCCAAGTAAACAGAAGGTAAGATGGAGATGAGGAACTGATTCACTCACTGATTGGCAGGCTAACAGGACAACATCCATGTTGGTGGGTGGAACACAGTTCCTGGCAGAAGACTTAAATTGCTGGATTTCACCAGTGGTAACCTGAGAAAATGCACTGATAGAGAAAATACTTGAAGGTACAGCAATTCAGGTGCTTGGAAGATGGGGAAAACACCTTCAAAAGAGAGTAGAGTAGACTGATTATCATTATGTTGTATTGATACCTGCAGAGGGATAATGAGAGACTGAAGGCCATTAACAAACCATTTACTGGCTAAATAAAAGAGCCAGTGGGTCTCTTTCATAGCTTTAAATGAGGCCCTGATGACATAGCAGAAATGCCAACATGAATGACCAGCAGGATGATGATCTAATTGTTATACAGTTGCAGAGCTCCAGAGATGACAGAATGCTAAGCCAAAGAAGTTGTGTTATACAAAAGGGCCATGGTTCAGGAGACCTAGGAACCTGAAATATGGAATAGGAATATATAAATGAATGCTTCTGAGGATGTTGGTTTTACCAGCCGCTTCCCTAGTAACACCTAGCATTTTGTTATGCTGGAAGACACTAAAGAGCTCTCTTCTCTCTTAGGTAACAGGTGCCCCCTCATAAACCGTCACCACTTCTTTTCTTGGCTGCCAGACTGATCAGCGGGATTAAATCACAGCATGACCCAACTGAGCCTGATAGGAAAGACAATAGATTGCACAATTGAAACGGATGCAAGATTTAGGGAGCACGTACTGGCAGGAGCCATGAAGTATGACCAGATTTAAATATTTGATAAAGGGCAACGAAATGTTAAGACTGGATAAATAAAAATTCATTGGTTTTGGTGCATATTTTCAGGACCACAGAGATGTAATACCCTACTGAGGATTCCAGGAAACGGAGCAAACTTGTTGCTAGAGTGACTCGTAGAAGCCTGAAAAATGCAATGTCCGGTACAAGTGAAATTGAAATGCCTGAGTTGTCCTGGCTTATGGAAGAGAAAGTTATAACAACACTGTGAGAAGGGGATATGCTGGAACGTTTCATATTATGAGGCCAGAAGAACTACCAGGTTGTGTTCCATGGGAGGACTGAGAGGACAAACTATGCATTAAGGCTGTTATGAATATGCTGATAAGAGAGGCACCAGTATTATAAGGAGGCTTAGAGTTGGCTCTCCTCTTCAGAGCAGGCCCCAAAATAGGAGAGACAGTCACAGGGCTATGTTTGTTAATTGCCATAAAATGATGGAGACCCAAAGTAATAGATGACAGGTGTCAGTGCTTAACTGCCAGAATCCAGAAACCACAATTACCATAATTAGATCAACAAGATTGGATGAACTGCCAAGGGGGTTGGCTCACAAAGAGTTGTAGGAATTATTAATAAAGCATGGTATTCTGAAGGGCAAAATAGGTGGGCAGCCAACAGTGGCACTATTTAACATCTGGTTTCATTTTAAGTAAGAATGAAGGAACAGGAGACTGAGGGTTGTTGCTTCAATGGAGGGCCATGTTTCTCTTCACAGTTCCCAGATTTCAGCTAATTTTAAAATCCAAAACCCATTAACTAATCAGGTGACTGAGTCCATAGAAGGAAGGTCCCTGAAACATTTTGAAAAGTGGGTAAAATGATCCCTGAAAATACCTACACCATAAACTTGACTATATACACTGGTATATGCATGAGGATATATATACAGTACAGGAGGAATAAGCAGACATTTTGACTCCCATTAGACATGAGGGTCTAATTGACTCGCATTAGACACAGATAGCCAAGCATTCAAAATATCATCATGTCCTCTTATTAGAGTTGGGATGTTCAGGGGGTGGGGGCACATAACAAATTCTGACTAAATTCTTGCTCACAGTGTGCCCACTATGTCAATGGATCCACCCATTGGTCATTTCCCCACTCTTTAAGTGTATAAATAGAACTGATGTACAAGGTAGCTGGAATAACCTCTACACTGTGTCCCTGGCTTATAGGATAAGATCAGTCATAGTGGAAAAGACCAACTGGTAATCTCTGAAACTACTCCCAACTGGACAAGTTAATAAATACAAAATATTATGTCATCCAATGATATAGAAAATTAATGCCACCACTAAAAGTCTAACACAGGGATAGTAGTCTCCACCAAATTTCCATTTAATTTATTTCTTTACAATAAATAATTCAGATTTTTCTGACTCAGATACATCTACTCTTCCATTTTACACACAAGAAAAGAGTTTATTTAAAAAATTATTATTTTCAATTTTTGAATCATTTACTACATTATTTCACAGCAACAACAAGAAAAAAAAAAAGCCTTTAGTTCAATATATGAAAGGACTGAGATTTAGAGAAGCTAGGTGACTGCTATAGTTTGGATATTTGATCCTCCAAATCAAATGTTAAAATTTGATACTCAATGTTAGAGGTGTGGCCTAATGGGAGGTGTTTGGGTCACGGGGGTAGATCCATCATAAATGGATTGGTGCCATCGTTGTGTCTCATGTTCCCATGACAGCTGGTTATTTAAGAGTCTGGAACTTCTGTCCTCTCTCTCTTGCCTACTTTCTCACCATGTGATCTCTACACATACCAGCTCCCCTTCCTCTTCCACCATGAATGGCAACAGCTTGAGGCCCTCACCAGATGCAAATGCCAACACCATACTTCTTGCACAACCTGCAGAACCATGAGCCAAGTAAACTTCTTTCCTTTATATACTACTCAGCCTCATGTATTCTTTTATAGAAATGCAAATGGACTAAGACAGAAAATTGGTGCCAGGAAGTGGTATGTTGCTATAAAGACACCTAAAAATGTAAAAGTGGCTTTGGAACTGGAGTGCTCATAAGATAGGAAAATGAGGGAAAGTTTGGAACATCTTAGAAATTGGTTAAGTGGCTGTGACCAAAATGCTGATTGAAATATAGACAGTAAAGTCCATGTTGAGTGTCTCAGACTGAAATGAGGAAATCATTGGAACTGAAGCAAAGATAACCTTTATTATGCCCTGTCAAAGAACTTTGCTACATTGTGTCCATGCCAAGCAGCAAAGTGCTCAAGAAGTAATGTGGCTGCTTTTAACAGCTTATGTTCACATGCAGGAGCAAATGAATAACTTAGAGTTGGAATGTATAATCAAAAGGAAAGCAGGGGATAACAATTTGTAGAATCCTCAGCCTGGCCATGTGGCAGAGAAGGAAAGAGTGTTTTCAGAAGAGTGCTGAGGTAGCAAACACTTGTTAAAGAAAGTAGCATGAATAAAAGGAGCCAGGTACTATTAGTAAAGACAATGGGGGAAAGACCCTGAAGTCATTTCACAAATCTGGCAGGCTTCTGGGCTTCCCATGACAGACCAAGAGCCCAAGGAAGATGGTATGGTTTTGGATGACAGGCTTGGGACAACATTGCCATGCCCCATCTCTAGAAAGTGCTCCCCACATCTCGCTTCTCAAATGGCCCCAGGTATTGCGCCTGCTGCCACTGAAGGAGGCTAGAAAGTATGAGTAGTAGAGGCTTGGCGGCTTCCACTGAGATTTCAGGGGATGTATTGAAAAGCCTGAGTGCCCAGGCAGAAGCCTGCCATAGGGGTGGAGACCCTACAGACAGATGCTAGTGAGGCAATCCTGAGCAGAAATATGCGGTTGGAGGCCCTGAAGAGAGTACCCACCAGGGATTGTCTAGTAGAGCAGGGCTATGGTGCATCCATGTTCCCAGGGTGCAGGACATGGAACCAAGGGAGATAATTTTGGAGCTTTAGGATTTAATGTCTTCCTCGTTAGATTTTGGATTTTCATGCAGCATGTTATCACTATATTTTGACCAATTTCTCCCTTTTGGAATGAGATGTTTACTCAATATCTATTCCACCATTGTATCTTGGAGATAAATAATTTGATTTTGATTTTACAGGCTCAAAGCTGAAAGGAACATGCTTTGAGTTTCAGATGAGACTTTGGACTCTGGACATCTGAGTTGATGCTGAAACAAGTTAAGACTTCTGGGAAGTATTGGGATTAAATGATTATATTTTGTATGTGAGAAGGACACCAGGGATTTGAGGGGCCACGGATAGAATGCTATAGTTTTAATATTTGACCCTCCAAACCACATATTGAAATTTGATACCCATTGCTGGAGGTTGAGCCTAATGAAAGGTGTTTGAGTTGCAGGGGCAGATTCCTTGTGAATGACTTGGTGGTGTCCTTATGGTAGCAAATGAGTTCTCACTCTATTAGTTCCCATGAGAGCTGGCTGTTTAAAAGAGTCTCTGGCTCTCACCTCTTCCTTCCCCATGTGATTGCTACACATGCCAGCTCCGCTTCCTCTTCTGCCATGAGTGGAAGCAGTTTGATACCCTCACCAGATGCACATGCTGGCACCCTACTTCTTGTACAGCCAGCACAACTGTGAGCCAAATAAACCTCTTTTTATAAATTACCCAGCCTCAGGTATTCCTTTTCAGCAACACAAACAAACTAAAATAGTGACCTACTTAAGATGGCATAAAACATTAAGAACAGAGCCAGGGTATGTCTGTAAGTGATCTCCCTAGTACTGGCCCAATTATGTTTACCATCAGAACTACACACAATATAGAGGTAAAATCTAACAAAGAGTTTGAGAACCAGCCCCTACAGAACAATGGCTAAACTGCAAAGCTGACACACTCAGCTCTGTTACCAAAATAACAGCAATAACAGTAAAAATGGCCTGATTGAGGGGTCTCCATAAATGTTAACCTGTTTTAAAATCTCCTAAAGTTTAGCAGTAGCTTTATAAAACTTAATAATTAATAAGCTTCAAAATATCCTGTCCATATTTTTCTTAACAATGACACAGTTTTTTAAGTGATCTAATTTACATTTCACTACTAGAAGAATTTAAATGACAAAAAACCCATCAGATATATTTTATCACACCCAAAGATTAGAATATTTTATTTTACATTGTCCATGATGACAACATAATAAATAGGATAATCTCTAAGACATGGTACACATTAACAGTAATTTTCTTTTACTTAACAAAAGAGCTATTAAATTTAAATATGCACACAAATTCAAAAGCTTAAAATAAAAAACCTCAAAACTCAAATAATTTACATACATATTCAACTTTGTGAAATTTTGTACTTAACCAAACTTGCAGTGAATTTTCTTCCAGACTATTCTGCATCAAAAAGTTTTTTTAGGCCAGGCATGGTGGCTCACACTTGTAATCCCAGCACTTTGGGAGGCCGAGGTGGGCAGATCATCTGAGGTCAGGAGATTGAGACCAGCCTGGCCAACATGGTGAAACCCCGTATCTACTAAAAATACAAAAATTAGCTGGGCGTGGTGGCAGGTGCCTGTAATCCCAGCTACTCAGGAGCTGAGGCAGGAGAATTGCTTGAACCCGGGAGGTGGAGGTTGCAGTGAGCCGAAATAGCGCCACTGCACTCCAGCCTGGGTGACAGGGTGAGACCCTGTCTCAACAACAACAAAAGTTGTTTTAATGCATTCAATAATGCTTGTTCAATTGTAACTTCTAGTACTTTCTAAAACCATATCGTAACTTTGTTAATAGCCTTAAAATTCATTTGTTTTCTGAAGTACAAAGTTGTAAAATATTAAACATATTTAAGATGTTTCATCAAATTTCATTTTAAGGAACAATTTAAAGTACGAATGCACTTTTTACACATATTAGTGATAAATATGTTTATAGAAATACATTATAGAAATTATAATATTTTAAGGTGCATGGATGAACATGATTTTTTTCAGAGTAAACTGACCAATATGGCAAAGGTTTCTCTTATGAAGAGAAGTAGAAAAATGAACAAGGAATGTGTAAACTGTAGAAAATACTTTACAAATCTGAAGGGCTGTAAATGGAAATGAGAAATTGAAATTATTATATATGGGCCCATATGGAGGAATTAGGAGAGATATCATAGGGAGGCAGATTTCAGCTCAGTTATAAAGAACAATTTGTTATCTGATGATAGAAAATGCCATCTGAGTAGCTGGTGAGCTTCCTGTCATTAAAGGCATTCAGGCATAAAACTGATCAGTGGTTGGGCAAACTATGTCCACAGGCTGAATTCAATCCACCAGCTGTTTTTATAATAAAGTTTTATTGGAACACAGCCACTCCCATTTGTTTCCATATTGGCTTTGTCTGCTTTAACACTATAGCAGAAAAGTTGCATAGATGCGATGAAGACCATACAGCCCACAAATCTTGAAATATTTACTATCTGGCCCTTAATGGAAAATGTTTGCTGACTCCAGTGAAGAAGATATTAGAAATTCAAATACTTTATGGATATCTGGACAAGACAATCAACAAGATTATGGTTACTTTGTGTTTAGACAAGTTCCAAATACATCATCTGTGCTAAGGATTGAGTTGTGCAGGTCTTTACTGTATGGCAGCCCAGCCAAGTTGGTGAGTTAAAATTCATACTGCACTATTTCCAAACTTGTGTGCCACGATGTGGGGCTTTATCTGCCAGAAGGAGAAGTCATATTTGTCTAATTTGTACAAAGGCACCGAAATGACCAGCATAAACTTCACACGTGAATAATAATGTTAACAAAAATAAGATCTCTTCCAATCCAGAGGATCTACGATCTCATAACACAGATATTTTATAACTTAAACTCCTAACCCAGAGTCTCTACATTTACGTCCCATGGAAATGAAAATAAATGTTCCCTGAAAACAGTTTTCATGTTTTGAGAAATGCTACAAACTATAACCTCTCTTGTAGAATGACATATTGCAAATTAGCATTTTAAAAGTTCTGAGAAGTAATGCCAGTTGAAAACCAACCAAAAGAGCGCTATTTAACTTTAGGACATGCAGCATTTTACAAAGCTGCTTCACTGTGGAACCCTTTTCATGAACCTACAACGAATATGTCACACAATTAACAAAATTAACTAAGAAATAAACAAATTGGTTTAGTTCTTGTAGATGTAACTAATCCATGTGGTGCATGCTTGTTAACTTCATTAATTAAAACAGGCCATAATTATTTTTGTGATGGGGGACACAAAGTTATCCTCTTTCCACTGAATCCGTTAGCTATTAAGTAGTGTAACCGCAAAATAATCTTGCACAAGTACATTTCAGCTATGTTCCCTCTGCTCTGTGGGATATATTTAAGCATATAAAGCTATTTAAGACATACTCTATGATACTTTAAGGTTATAGAATTGGTTGATTATCTAACAGATTGACAGGACATATATCAGAATATAGGCTTGACAAGTTCAAAGTCAGTCAAAGCAAACTTTTACCTGAAGAAGGTGACAAAAAACTGCACAAGGTCCATGATTGTATTGTGTTGTGAGAATGCAATCTGAAAAATCAAAATAAAAAAAATTGAAAGTATGTTCTTCTCTAAAACCTGTGGTGATATTTCATGACATTTGTAACCATAGTTTTTCTAAATCACCAAGACATTTGGATCATGATATTATAAATCAAATATGTGATGGAATCAAAATTTCATCTAGAATACCTAATATATCCAACTGCTAATGATGGTCATAGTGTAGAATATGACATTAAATATTTTAAAAACTATTAGAAAATTACTTTAAGGATGCACGCTAAGAGTTTCATGTGAAATGCTATGACAGATTACATATGCCTAACCAAAACACCCACATTTCAACTCAGGTAAGAAAACAGGGAATTTTCTCCCTATATATCTTCATCTGGGGAAGCTTCATATATATATACAAATGTTTTGTTACAAACCATTCAAATAATAAAATATGTCACATCATTTTGAAACTTGTTAATAAGTTAATTTTAAAAGGTGAAAGTAGCCAAAAAGTTAAAGTCATTCTCCATTTCTGTTAACATTATAGAGATCATACTATAACATCTGTCCTGAGGAACTGTATTATAGTGTATCAATCAACAATATAGCATCTGGATAGAGAATACTGATTGTGTAATGTGGTTTTTCACTTACTAGCCCTGTATATTTTGAAAAACTAGTCTATTTCTCAGTTTTCCCATATGCGAATGGTAATAATAAAAGCATCTACCTTATAATGTTACAGAAAATCTAACTGAATTAATAGAAATTTAATGTTTACCATAATTTCTGGTATGTAAAAGTTACAATATAAACATTATTAAACTTTTGTATCATGTATAAATGAGATGTAAATATAAGTGAGTTTTCCCACACTGCTGAAGCTAAACCATTCAGGTATCAAAATCTCTTTTTCTTTTAATAATATTTTATGAAAATGTTTCAAAAACATAATAGAATTTCTACTGAAAATGGACTAAAAGGAATGAGTTTTCTCTCCTGCTGTAAATAACTGGAAAACTAGGTGAAGTACCTGAAACAACCAATTTCAGGCATTGGACAAGTGGCCAGAGATTATGATCCCTGAGTGAAGAAAAACAAAGGAAATTAATCCTATAACTGTCCCAGCTTTCAGTGCAAGGAAAGAACACTAAGGAATTTAAATGGCATTCTAAAATAAGGGATGTCAGTATTTCTTATGTAAAGAATTACAGTAAGTTGAGAAAATGATTCTTTGGCATCTACATGTAAGCTTAAATATAGTAATATTCATTTCCTACAAGCTTCTAAGCTATTGAATTATGAAACACTTATACAAAGGCTGAAGAAAGATAATTGGCATAGGAGATTGGTTATAGGTGAAAATATCATAAAAGATTAAAGAAAAAACATCTTTTAAAGTTTAAAAGAACGAATTTTCTTCCCAGGTGATTGTCCATAAGAATGTCATAGAAATGAAGCTTATCAAAGAATACTGTCAACAAGAACTTAAATCCATGGTAACAGAATTCTGGAAACAATAAGAACAGGAAAAATCTTCAAAATGAAACTATTTTGAAATCATAATAAAGAAAATTAGTTTATTTAAGACAAATTGGAATAGGAGGAAACCTTATGCAATGTTGATAAATACCTAAATGAAAAGGGGGCATAAGGACCTTGAACAAAGGCTTGAATAAATTAGCAAATATATAAAAAAAGAGAACAGATGAAATAACAAATAAAATAATAAACATAACATAAAATTAACTGAATAAGATAAAGTGCAAATGCAATAAATGTCAACAGGCTGAATCCACATTGAAAGACAGAGATTTTTGCAGTAAAGATAAAATTCAGCTTTACATTTTTAGCAGAAAACACATATAGAACAGTGACACATTTTTATCTAAAATATAAAATACTGTAAGAAGATATAATAGGCACTTAACAATAAAACATATAAACCAATATTAATAGCAAAGTGAAATTCAAAGTCAAAACCTGATCAAATAAAACACTGAGACAAAGAAAATATAACAATAATAAAACAATATGCACCAAAATTACAGGCCAAGTAAGTAAAAACACAATGCCTGGACATATAAGGGGAATTTGATAATGGCAAAATTTTGGAAGAAATTATTAACATGCATATCTCTTTTAAAAGTTATCTGATCAAACAGACACAAAATTGATCTACTTAAATCATTTAAATCATGTAAAAATATTCAAGAAATAGTCACTAAACAAGCTCTGTTCTAGGTGCTAGCGACACCATTGTAATAAGACAAAGCTCCTATTATTTTGGCGTTTATGTTCTAATAGCAGGAGGGAGAAAATAACCAGGTAAACTTGTAGGGGGATATCATAATTGTTGACAGTGGTGTTTTGAGTGGAAAAAAACAAAGATGACATGAGCAAGGAGGATTTGCGGCTAATTTGGATCAGGTGGTTAGAGCTGCTGGCCTCACTAAAGGGGTGATATATGAGCTTATATCCAAATAAGAAGTTTAAAACCACACAAATATCTGTTGGTAGAGGTTTCTCAAGTGTAAAAGATGACGATTAGGTTAGACATGTTTATGAAAAGTCATAAGATCTGGAGTATTGTGAGCAAAGGACAGAGTAGTTGTCAATAAATTCAGATTAGAAAGCAAAAAGCAAGTCACATAGGTCGTTGGCCATGACAAAGAGTTCGAAATATATTATAAGGGCAATGGGAACCCATGGAAAGTTTTGAGTTATGGGAATGACATGATCTAACTCTCAAGAAAAATATCATTCTGGCTGTTGGGTGAGAGAGAAATAATTGGGGAAATTCAGAAGATAAGAGAGGAGGATATTTGATTTTTCTAGTCATAAGGCGATAGTAGCTTGCACAAGAGTAGTAGTCATCAAGACAAAAATAAGTAGTTAGGTACATAATTTAGAGAGAGAAGTGAGGAGACGTGCTGAAGGATTAGATATGACAGGTGAATGAAGAAGGATTAGATATGACAGGTGAATGAAGGAGAACAATCAATCATGACTATTGCAGTTTGCTCTCACAAGAACAAGTGGAAAGATGATATTTCTACTTACTGAGAATAGAAAAGTGCCATGAGGAGCAAGGGAGAAATAAGGAAAGGAAAACTTACTTAGAATATGTTAAATGTGAAATACCTATTAAATGTTCAAGAGTAGACAGTAACTACTAGCTTGAAGCTCAGAGGAAAGGTTAGATTTAAAAATTTGGAAATCAAAGGAATATAAATGTCATCTTAAATCATGTACTTGTATGATAGTCCCTAGGAGACAGAATAGATGCAGGAGAAATTATCTCTAAGAGGATATTCAGGGCCACCCCATTATTAGAGCTTAAAAAAAAGAAGCGGAAAGGCAGGTGGGAGGAAACCAGGAAAGGGTTGTGTCAAGACGGTCAAAGAACACAAATGTTGCAAGAAGAAACTAGTGGTTGATTTTGTTGGTTAAGATAAGGATGAAAATATGGCTACTGGATTTGACAACATGAACTTCATGAGTCATTTAAACAAATGAACTTCCAACAGAGTGGTGGGTATGTTAATATAAACAGAATAATATAAGGAGAATGTGGAACATGACAAAGTAGAAACAAACTACAGGCTGAACTTTCAAGAAGTTATGTTACAAAACAGAGCAGAAATCATCAAGAACACAGATGATTTAAAATATATTTTTAATCCATAGAACATTTTAAAAAGAAGACAATAAACATTGTACAGAGAAAGTATTTTAAAAATCTAAATGGTAGCTTTTATGAGCTATATTAACATATTCCAATAAAATTAAATTAAAACTATAATTTCACATATGGCCAAAACAAGCTTAACTACTTAGAAATTAAAAAATGCAATCCAAGGGACAGAGTTCTGAGTGGGTAGTGGGAGTAGCCGGATAGTTTTTGATATCCTTGACTTCCAATATTAAAATATATAGTAGCTAAATTGAAAAGCCAAAAAAAAAAAAAAGAACAACTATTCTAACAAAAGTAAATGGCAGATTATCCCCTTAAATGTCAAAACATAAACTGGTACGGGTAAACGACAAACTTAAGCTGTGGAAGGTACCAGTGTCTATGAGGCAGGAAAAAGAGGGAATCAATAGGAAAATTCAAAAGTTTCAAAAAGGTATTAACTGGAACTAGGCCAGGCCAATTTGAATAAGGAAGTGAAAACAGAAGTGTAGAGTTACACAATACAAGAGTAGGTTAGTTGAAGGGATCCTGAGGAAGTTCTAAAGAAGCCTGGAACAGTTGGAGTACATGAATTTTCAAAAGCAACCAGTCAAATCTATATTCCAGGACTGGTCTCATAATGAGAAACTGCTAAAAGTGAAAATCAAAATTAAGCAGAACAAAATAAATATAGACAAAACAAAGAAGGTCCAACAAAAGTGGGGAAAGGAACTGAGACGGAAAATTTTCAAAGAGCAAGTGGCATATTTTTAGGGGAAAAAAGTATTAATTATTAAAATATATAATATTCAAATATGGGTCTTCACTAATCCCTTTGTGCAATCCCTATTTAACTCATTATCACTCCCAAATATCTGCCATTCTTTAACATATAAAGGATTTGGCATTTCTTTAATTTAAATGGTGTATAAGTAGTGGGAGTAACCAACAGAGTAACAATATACTTAAATTGATGAAGCACATGATTCAGGCTGGAACTGCAGAATTTTATTATGGTTTACCTGCCATCTGTGGGTCCATATAACTAAGTACCTTATAAGAAAGATCATAATTTCAGGCAAGTAAGCAAGACATAGGCACACATGAAACATCTCTCTATATTTTTTTTACATCTGCCCAAAGAATATTTGAATAAATAAAGTAGCCAGAGGAAAATGACTATTTCTTCAAGTAAAAGTCACAAAGTAAAGAACCAAAACATTCTAAAACTTGAAATAATTATATTATCTATCTTTACCTATTAATAAATATAATAAATACAAATGTAAAAGTTTTCATAAGAAATATGAATGCTATTTTGATTCCAGCTTGTTTTCAGAGAATATGCTGAAATACCACTTCTTGGGCGTGATGAGACACTTGGACCTCCCAAAATTAACACTGTTTCTAAAATTACCAAAAATAATAGCTGCAGTTCAAATTAGGTTACACATGATACTTGAACATTAAGTAAAGTACTGATTGAAGACCTCAACCAACTCCTGCTACAGACAATACTCTCCTACGTTTTACAATAATGAGTATTAATGGTGGGATGAAGTTTATGGGTAAAGTTTCTATAAAAAGTACCATCTGAAATACAGACTTTCTTAAAAACTGATGCAAGGGACACTCAGAGTAACTAATCTGTTAAAATAAATGGCACTCAAGAGTAAATGTAGACTCAGCACAAGCAGTTTTTGTACTTGGAGTCCCATCTGGAGGCTACAGGCTCAGGTTGAATATATTCCATACTGGCTATTCAACAGAAGAGTCAGCACTACAATTTGTTGTACAAATATTTCAAAATGTTCCTCCACCCGAGACTTTCCATAGAAAATTCCACAGGAAATTGTCTATGGAAAATACTGTTGCAGTCCATTGTCAGGTATATACTTTAAAAATAAGATATAATTGATTATGGAAATGGAAGGCAGATCCAAGGATGATTTGGTAAAATTAGTAAGCAATGCCAAGCAGACACTAACTCAATCAGATTCTCTTTCAAGATTCCCTCTTAAGGGGTATACATTTATGCATATATCAAATAAATCACTAAGTATCTATTATATTCTGGGCATTGTACCAGGTACTTGGATGTATCAGTTAAAAATAAAAGCTAGCAGTGAAAAAATTCTTACTGGGAGAGCAGATAATAAATGGCGATAATAATAAATTATATAATATGTTGGAACTCAGTAAGTGCTATGAGAAAAAAGAACATGAAAAATATCCTGTCTTCTACTATTTACATGGGTGGGACAAGAAATCGCTTTTTAACATCTAAAAATATGCAGAAGTGCTGAGATCAAACAGAAAAATTTGATACAGAGAGCAGAAAGAAATGAAGCACAGCATTAGGTTCAAGTGTATCTGGCTATTCTCAGTTTTTCTCTGTCTACAATAGCATACAGCAATTCCAGGTCCCTTCTAATAAAACTGGAAAGTGCAGGGTGACCAATCTTTTGGCTTCCCTGGGCCACAGTGGAAGAAAAAGAATTGTCTTAGGCCATACATAAAACACACTAACACTAACAATAGCTGATGAGCTAAAAACAAAAAAACAAATCGCAAAAAATCTCATAGTGTTTTAAGAAAGTTGACAAAATTTGTGTTGCACTGCATTCAAAGCTGTCCTGGGCTGCATGTGGCCTGTGGGCTGCAGGTTGGACAAGCCTGGTTTCTAGGAAAAGGAATAAGCACAAAGGAGAATCATTCTTAAGTGATGTAGGGCAACTGGTCTTCATATGGCTTGCTCTGTATCATGTAGGTCTCACCGTAAATATTACACTTCTTAAAGACACTCATGTAAAGTAGTTTACCGCCCCCTTACTCTATAGTATTGTATAAAACTATGCTTTTCAAACTACAATCTAAAATTATTTTATTTTACTGGTTGATCACTAGTTAAAATGTCTTTTCCCCACTAAAATGTAAGCTCCTCGAGAATAGTAGCCTTGTTCATATTCTTCACAGCACTCTTCCAATGACTAGAACAGTAGTTGGTAGACAGTATATAGAAAGCACTCATTAAAACTATTGAATAAATAAATAAATTGTTATAAATAAATGAATGTAATTTAGAAATATTTAAAATATAAATAAATAACGTCAAGAAATTTATAGAATAAATAGATTCAATAGCAAGATTTAGCACGGAAGTATTCTTAGGACTTCATATATCCTTATTAAGAGCTATGAAAGGAAGAAGGTACAGATGTTATTGTGTCTCAATTAGGTGGCATTACATGAAATATTATTTCTTAATGTATTAAAAATGATACCATCTTAAAAGAATGTTTATTTAGCCAACTGCTTTTAAAAAACAGTGAGACAAATCAATAACGGCAACAATATTCTAAATTTGTACTTTCTATGAAAGTATATCTTCTCAGGGTATGGGATATTTATGACTGTAAAATCTATTATGTTCTAATTAGGAAGATACCTATTTGTTGATGCCATGGCTAGAATATGACTCTTGCAAATAACGTTTTCCATTTAGTTCTGTGGTATTCCCATGAAAAATATGACATGTTTACACAAGTTACATTTAAAGTTAGTTTTAAAACTTAAGCCAGTATAAATGCACCTTTGTAATTCTGTCTTCTGTAATAATGTTATTCATTATACAGTGATTATTCAAAAAATAATCAAAATAAAGACTGATTAATGACACAATTTCATATTCTCATCTTCCCCATCTGTTTAAAGAACCCTCAAAATAATTGATAAGACAACATGCTAAAAATTAAGTTAGCTGAAACTACAGTAACCCTGATAATACATTTTGTCAATTCAAATATAAATGTAAATTCATATTGAAAATATGTCCAAAATCTAAAACTTGAATTTAAGATATGCTATATTTTTAATGAATTAATAATAATGATCAATATTTTAAATTTTATGATTTTATGAAAAAGTTGCATTAAATGCATTTGGACAGAGAAGTAGATTAATAGCTTGATATTTACTACAAAATGTCAAAATTTGTGAGAGAAAATTTCTTATTTTATGAAAGATAAATTGATGTGTTTGGGCAAAATGTCAGTTTGCCATACATAATAAACTCTGATATAATATTTCAGATAAACAAAAATGAAAATATAATATAAAAGAATGTGCTAAAATTATCAAGTTCATCTAATGAACTGAAGGGAAAGAGAGGATCTTGCAAACCACTATTTGGATTAAAAAGCGTAGTTACATAAAGGATGCTAGTTAGTCATATCTTAAAGACAATCGGGCTGTTTCAGGCAAGCAACCTGAGATCTTATTAGGTTATATTCTTACTTGTTCTTTTGAAAAATATAAACAAATTCAAATTGGAGATTAAATTAGCTGTTACTAAGATCCACGATGATAATCTATTCCATATAAACTTTCAACAGATAATTAATACAATAATAACGTATATAATTCAGACAAGGTAATATTTTTAAAAATATGGTTACACAGAAAATAGACAATTGTAAAAGACAAAATAAAACATATTTCTGGAATAAAACATGAGGAATAAATATACCAGACAGTTATGCATAAGTATTATAGCACATTATTCTGATGATAAATCCTTGGATATTGTTTATAAACATTACATAGTTTAAGTTCTTTCTACAGCAAACACATGCCTAACGAATGAAGGCACTCACAACTTTCCTCATGGTTTAATACACAAACTTAACTGACAAAGTGCTCTCTTTAACCCCAAAAGAGGTTTCTGTGATTCTCCTCCAAACACTTCTTAATTCCCTTGCTTAAATTTCCTCCGTGTTTCTCCCTCAGTTTTATGACATCCAATCACATTAACATATCATATATCAATCTTAGAAACTTAGCCTTGCTTCTTTCTCTACCAATAGCATTAACACTGCAGTCAAATAACAGTACAGGCATATGTTGGAGATGTTGCAAGTTCAGTTACAGACTACTGCAATAAAGTTAATATCGCAATACAGTGGGTCACAAATTTTTTTTGGTTTCCCAGTGCATATAACAGTAATGTTTACACAATGCTGTAGCCTATTAAATGTGCAATAATATTATGTCTAGAAGAAAATATATATAAAATACTTTATGGCTAAAAAATGCTAATGATCACCTGAGCCTTTAGCATGTTTTCTTTTGCTGGTGGAGGGTCTTGCCTCAATGTTAACAGCTGCTGCCTGATCAGGGTAATGGTTCCTGAGGGTTGGAGTGACTGTGGCAATTTCTTAAAATAAGACAACAATGATATTTGCCACAATGACTGACTGCACCTTTCATGAAAGATTTCTCTGCAGCATGCAATGCTGTTTCATAAAAATTTACTAACAGAACTTCTTTTGCAATTGGAGTCGATCCTCAAATCCAGCTGCTTCTTTATCAAGTTTATGTGATATTCCAACTCATTGTCATTTCAACAATGTTCACAGCATCTTCACCAGGAAAAGTTTCCATCTCCAGAAACTACTTTCTTTACTCATCCATAAAAACCAACATCTCATTAATAAAGTTTTATCATTACATTGCAGCAATTCAGTACATCTCCAAACTCCACTTATAATTCTATTAATATTACTCATGCTATCTCTACCACAAGTGCAGTTAGTTCTTCCACTAATATCTAGAACCCCTCAAAGTCATCCATGACGGTGGGAATCAACTTCTTCCAAACTCAAGTTAATGTTGATATCTTGATCTACTCCCATGAATCATGAATGTTATCAAAGGCAGTAAGAATGGTGAATTCTTTCCAGAGATTTTTCTTTGCCTAGATTCATCAGAGGAATCATCACCTATGTCAGCTATAGCCTTACAAAATGTATTTTAATAAAAATAGTACACAAAATCAAAATTACTCCTTGACCCACAGGCTGCCAAATAGTTATTGTACTTAGACCATTCTTGCATTACTATAAAGAAATACCCAAGACCGGGTAATTTATAAAGAAAAGGGGCTTAATTGGCTCATAGATCCACAGGTTGTACAGGAAGCATGATGCTGGCATCTGCAAGGCTTCTGGGGAGGCCTCAGTAAACTTAGAATCATGGTGCAAGATGAAGGCGGAGCAGGCACAGGAGCAGGAATGAGAGAGTGCAGAGGGGGTACTACACAATTTTAAACAACCAGATCTCTCAAGAACTCACTCACTATCAGCACCAAGAGAACAGCAAGAAGGGGATTGTGCTAAACCATTCATGAAGGATCCATCCCCATGATCCAATCACCTCCCACCAGGCCCCCACCTCCAACACTGGGGATTATAACTGAACATGAGATTTTGGTGGGAACGCCACCCAAACCGTATCAGTTATTGTGTCAGCAGGCATGAAAACAGCATTAATCTCCTTGCACATCACCATCAAAGCTCTTGAGTGACTAGGTACATTGTGAATGAGCTGTAATATTTTGAAAGAAGTCTTTTTTTTTCTAAGCAGTAGGCCTCAACAGTGGGCTTAAAATATTCAGTAAACCACACTGTAAATAGATATGCTGTCATGCTGGCTTTATTGTTCCATTTACAGAACATAGGCAGAACATATTTATCATAATTCTTAAGGACTGTAAGATTTTCAGAAGGGTAAATGAGCACTGGCTCATTACCAAGGCTCATAATCACCAGATGCATTAGCTCCTAACAAGAAAGTCATCCTGTCTTTTGAATTTTGATGTCAAGCATTTACATGTCTTCTTTGCTATAAAATTCGTAGGTGGTATCTTCTTTTAGAAAGCTGTTTCATATACATTGAGAATCTGTTATTTAGTGTAGCTACTGCATCAATTAAGTTAGACATGTATCTTCTATATCAGCACTTATTGCTTCACCACCTTGCACTTTTGTTATGAAGATGGCTTCCTTACTTAAACCTCATAAACCACCTTCTGCTGGCTTCCAAATTTTCTTCTGCATCTTCCCCACTTCTCTCAGACTTTGCAGAATTGAAGAAAGTTAGGCTCTACTCTAAATTAAGCTTAGGTTTACAGGAATGTTATAGTGGTGTTGATCTTATATTCGGACAACTAAAACTTTCTCCATATCATTAATAAGGCTATTTCATTTTCTTATGATTTGTGTGTTTACTAAAGTAGCATTCATTTCCTTCAAGAATTTTTCCTTTGCATTCACAGTTCAGCTAATTCTTCGGACAAGAGGCCTAGATTTTGGCCGTATTGGCATTCAACATGCCCTCCTCACTAAGCTTAATCACATGTAGCATTTGATTTAAAGTGACAAGACATGCAACAATTCTTTTCATTTGAACACTGGGAAGCAATTGTAGCATTATTAAACAGCTTAATTTCAATATTGCTGTGTCTCAATGAAAAGGAGGTTTAAGGAGATGGAGACAAGAGAACTTCCAGTCAATGGAGCACTCAGAACAAACACCACATTAATTAAGCTGACTTGTCTTATACAGGTACAGTTTGTGGCATCCCAAAACAATTACAAAAGTAACATCGAAGAGCACTGATCACAAATTGCCATAATCCATACAATAATAATTTAAAAAATAAAAATATTTTTTAAATAACCAAAATGTGGCACAGAGACACAAAGTGAGTACAAGATGTTGGAAAAATTGCACGAACAGACTTGCTTAACCTATGGTTACCACAAAACTTCAATTAGTAAAAAAACTACAACATCTCTGAAGTGCAATAATGTGAAGTAAAATACAACAAGGTATGCCTATACTGGCGGTTTCAAAAACTTGACATACATCAGCAAACCTCTGTAACCCTGTTTGGCACAAACTTTTCCCTCATCCCTTATACCTTCCACCCATGGGTAACTCTTATTCTAGAATCATTGCCTACCAGTTCTGGATTTTGTCTGAATGGCAATCCTCATTTTACTCCTGATTTCTCTACATATACTTCTACAATACTACTACTAAAAAGAGCTGATATTCATAAAGTGCTTACTATTTCCCAGGCACTGTGCTAATCACTTTTCGTACATTAACTGACTTAATACTCCGAGTTACCTCATCAATTAGGTAATGTCATTAATTTCATTTTATAGATGATAAATCAAGGCTTAGAAGGTTATCCAGTCAATAAGCAGTGAAGCTGAAATGAAAATCAGTGCATTCTGACTCTAGTTCTTAAGTACTATATTTTCCTAACAACAATTAGTCACAGTGTACAATCATTATTAGGTTACCTGTCCTTTTTCTTCATTTGACTTTATAATATTTGCAATCACACATTCGATTATTATATTCCTAGTAACTGGCAAAAAATCTTAGCATTTTTACTTATTGAATTGCAGTATCTACTAGAGATGTAACACTTGAGAAAGGAAAATAAATCTGGGAGCCCCCAAATCACTAAGCTAAAGGGAAGAATGAAGCTGGGAACGGCCTAGGGCCAACCTGCTTCCCATTTCATTCAAAGTCACTCCTCTGCTCACTAAGATAAATGCATATCTGATTTCCTCCTTTGGAGAAATTAATCAGAAACTCAAAGGAATGCAACCATTTGTCTCTTATCTACCTATAACCTGGAAGCCCCCTCCCTGCTTCAAGTCTTCCCACCTTTGCTTCAAGCTGTCCTGACTTTTTCAGACTGAACCAATGTTCATCTTATGTATGTTAATTAATGTCTCATGTCTCCCTAAAATGTATAAAACTAAACTGTGCTCTAATCACTTTGGGCACATGTCATCAAAACTTCCTGAGGCTGTGTCACAGGCGCATGTCCTCAACCTTGGCAAATAAACTTTCTAAATTAACTGAGATCTGTCTCAGATTTTGGGGGTTCACATTTTGGTAACCACAAGGGAATCCCGACTGGAGATGTCTCTGACCTTTCACAAATCTCCTATTGGTGCTTGATATCAGCATGAGCGAACATTATGGCTCAAATAGGACAATTTGCTGAGGTCTGGGAGCATACCGTCCAGAGAATCCCTGATCTCCCAAAATTTGGTCAAGATCTAAAGTTTATTTTGCCATACAACTTCCCTTTTTTGGAGTTTTACTTGCTTCCAACAAGGAAGGCAAGATTTTCTGTTTCCATGATGATGAAAGGCAGATAACTCCTTTACGGAGTTTGAGCTCATCTGCAGCAGGGAAGATGAGTTCAGGTTTTTGTTTTTTAGTTTTTTTTCCAGCTTCTAGGATGGTAGAGTACAGTCTTCAGCCTGAGACCCATCCCTAGGTAAGTAGCTAAATTGGGGTTTTGTCTTGGCTAAGTTTAACAACCAGCTGGTCTTAATTTCTCCTTACCATTACAATATTCAGTAATCACATAACTTGTTTGTTTGCTGTCGTTTGTTTAACTGTTTTTGTTGTTGTTGTATGTTTGTTCCTATTTTTATTGTTCCTTCAGTCTTTTTCCCATTGGGTTTAACCAACTCTATCAGACTTGATAAAATTTGAAGGAAAATTCCAAATTATGGGGAACAAGGCCTCTGAAGTGGCTAAATTCCCCACCACCACCCCTGACATCCTGCCACCGCACACACACACAAAGGTGGTGTAGTGGGGGAGAAAATGGAGAGCAAAAGGGAAAAAGAAATGAATATTTTTTTTAATTTTAACTACTAAAGGGGCTTCATTTACACAACAAGGCCACCTATTTACTAGCCAGGCCAAACTGAAAGAACAATGGCTGTCCACCCATGCTGGAGTTCAATAGCTAAGGTTCTGCCTTCTTTTTTTTTTTTTCTTCCACCAGGACACCCTGGATTTGGTTCCTGAATCCAGCCCTTTCTGGTTTGATACTTGGTACTTCTGAAATAGCAGCAATTTCTCCTAGCTTAAATATGATAATGAGATTTTAAAAATTTTTTTAAAGGAGCTCAATGGTTAAGCTTAATAAAAAGCTAACATCCAAGATGTGTGTGTGTGTATGTGTGTCCGTGTGCCTGTTTGTATTTAAAAGGCGTTCATGCTTTTTTTTCTCTCCTAGAACCTTGCCTTTTTTTGAGCAAAATATTTTTTCTTCTCAGTTAACTGAATTCTGTTTTCTTCATTTACATCTATTCTCTCTCCTTTCTCTTGCACCATCTACTGCATGAGGGACCTAAAATAGTTTAAAATAGCTTGGGGGTCCTTAAAGAAATCAGAGAAGGTACCAAGCTCCCTTTTGGGGAGGAACTTCTATTTTTTGTTTGTTTTTTATGGAATACCAAGAGAATATACAGACAAGTTTGTCTCAGCTCTTTAATAAACTGCTTGCTTTTGTATTTTGTAACCTGATTTTTTTAACTAAAATACCTATTACAACAGAGGCTACTTTTGGGTTTTAAGGAAGCATGCAGTTCAGACACTTAGAAATATCTTTGTTTAAAAAGAAATATTTTAAGTGCACTGTAAAAGCATCACATAGTCTAAGATCATAATTATTCTCCCTTTTTGGAGACCCAGGATTCAGTGTGGGCTCTGCCCAGAGCGCAAAGATCCAGTTACAATATAGGTAGTCTGTATCTAAATAAAATTGGTCTCCTTATACAATTCTATGATAGATTTCTATAATTTTATGTTTAATTTGGCATCCATCTTTAATCTCCCTCTAGCACCACCAGACTTTTTGTCTCAGTACCTTATTATGTAAATTTTGTAATTTGATTTTCACCTGAGTTGTCTCCTTTAATATGGAAATTTAAGACTATTTAGCTGAAAACTGCTCTGGGTTATAAAACAGGTTATTAAGAATCTAAAAGTCTAAGAAAAAAGGTCTTTATAAATCTATAAATCTAGAGATGTACTTCTATCGGCATGCCTAATACATCTATGTATTTTTGTGTTGGGTACACAATGTTTCACTACTGAAAATATATAAAAGATCTCTAATTGGCTTAAGAAAATAAAAGTGCTTAAATCAAATACTTTATCATGAAAAAAGGTTAGTCAAATGCTTTTTCAAGTTTATTTAACTTAAGTAAAATCTTTAATAAATAATCCAGCTTTAAAATTATTGGTAAAGTAATATTAAAAATGTCTTAAGAATTGCCAGCATACATTTTCTTTGTATTTATTAATCAAGTAATTTCATACTTATTCCTTTCAAATACTATACAATGTCAAAATTTGGCTATAAACTTTAAACCCAGCCCAAGAGAAAATAATCTTTGCTTCCATAATCTTTAGTAAATAAGACAATAATATGAGTTTAATAAAAATAGATACATCTTAAATTTAGTAAGATTACCATAACTTCTAATTCTGTGGCTTTAGGCGGACTAGTCCACAGGCAATACGGTTTGTTTTGGGAAGGGAATGTTATCTTCATCTTTGATTCAAAGCTAAACTATAAACTAAATTCCTCCTAATTTAGTTTGCTCAGCCAATACCCAGGAATGAACAAGAATCAAGATGAAGCCAGTTAGATTAAATCTTTTTTACTGTCTCAGGTATAATTTTGCAATGGCAGTTCAATAACTTTAAATAATGACTACTTCAGTTTTCATACACAATCTAGGTAAATGATAAAAAGAAAATAATTAGCTAAATGTAATGGGATAAATACTTGTAAACAAAAGTGTTATAATTTAAAATCTAAAGTTATACTAAATTAAATAATAGATATTTCATTATTTGGGCATTTTCCAATAATAATGTATTTGTATAAAAACATTCTTTCTTAAAAAAAAGTGTGTCCTTTTTGAAAAGGTGAACAAATTTTGTCTAATTCAAAGCTAATTTAAAGGTTATATTTTAAGAAGGTAAAAGGAACCAGGAAATAAGAAAGATGTAAAGGAAGTTGTAAAAATAAAAAGGGTTTTTTGGTAAAAAAGCTTAAAGAAAAATAATTTAATATGAAAAAAATCTTGTAGGGTAGATTTAGTCCTATAATAAAATAACTGGTTGTTTAAGAAAAAGTGATGTTCAGGACAAACCAGAAAGTCCAAGCATGTCATGAACAGTCTGGGTAAGTCACAAGAAGAAAATTTATTAAAAAAAATAAAACTTTTACATAATAAAGTTGTCTATAATTAAAGGGAAATTGTAATGGTCTTTCTAAAGACTGGGCTTGATGTATACAAAAACACTCATACACTACATAATTGGTTAAAACAATGAAATTTTCTTAAGGGATTGATTTACTCAATAAATTATATGAGATTTTAATTTGTTTTTAACACAATGTTCAACTTTTATTGCATCTCACTGTTTTAGGTTTTCCCTCCCGTTTTAAGGGTGTAAAATAGCAAAACTTCTCCTTCAACACATTTTCAGCTCATATAATTTTTTTTCCTCATGTTCTGTTTGTTATTGCCTGAGGCTAACAATGTTTTCTTAAAGCTCTAAAGAAAATATTTTCTTCCAACATAATATTGTGTGCAGTGCAAAAGGCCTTTTCTTTTCCCTTCGGTAACTGGCCTAAAAGATTTTACAGTTTATCGAAACAATTCCTATGCTATTATTATTAAGTTTTGGTTTGCTTAGGAAAATAAATAAAATTATTTTTTTTAATTAAGGTTATTACATACGTGTATCCTTCTTCATGTGCTTTTAAAGTCCCTGTAATATTAAGTTACTTGGTTTTAAATCCTGAGTCTAAAAAGGACACCAAGTCCTGCTAAAGCATAAACACTAAAAGCAGTGAAAGCCTCATCTTCAGGCCCGGTAAAATATGCCAGTCAAAATAAACTATATTCCTGAGACACAGGGCCAGAAATTAAAGCTATTCAACTCCTCAAGGCCCAAGAACTATCGTAGAGGAGGTGGGGATGTGAGACTGTTAGGGCCTTTTTTAAAAATTATACTTTAAGTTCTGGGGAACATATGCAGAACGTGCAGTTTTGTTACATAGATATACACGTGCCATGGGATTTGCTGCACTCATCAACCCATCATCTACATTTGGTATTTCTCCTAATGCTATAGGGCCATTTTTAACGATAAAATCAGTTCAGTTTATCTATAAATCAATAATCAATGTCAAAGGCACACTAAGGCAATACCAGCATATGTACAGCTGTGTCAGATTAACAAGGTTTTCTTAAAGCATTAACTGACTCCTTAATAAAGGTTATAAGAGGATTATGGAAGTTATATCCTATGGTCAGGATTAAAATTTTATAAATTGTTTATAAAATTAAAAAAAATTTTAATTGTCTTCATGCTATTTTTACTAGGGCTTCTTGTTTGGAAAATTAAGTCTCCTCTCTCAAAGAATAAGGGTTTTTGCCTCTTTTTAAAAATCCTCGAGTTAGCACTTCGGTTGAATGAATAACTTATTTTACAATAACCTGCTATATCAAGTGTTTTAAAGCTTTGATATTTAACAAACTTTCCAAAATAAAATTATAAATTATGTCTTTTTCTAACCTAATTAATCCTTTAAGATATTAGGGTCCCTAGAGTCCAAAAAAAACATAATTTGGCTTACTTGGTATAAAAATTATACAAGAAGCATTGTCAAATACAAAATGGCATGTGGTTTTCTCTGAGCTGTATTTGTATAAATACGTTATTGATATGTATTCCAAAATTATGGAAAACTCCCATAATTCTGATATAACTTACTGTGCATTATCAGTAATAATTATAATTGTTATGTTAAATTATTGTGTGCCACAGACATAACAAATTTACTTAATTGTGTCTTAAACTTTGGCTATCTTAAAACTTCTCTAATCCAAGGACAATTGTCTTCTTTTAGTCCTCTTTAGAAGGGGGTTTTATAATCAGCTATAAAACTCTAACAGGTGCTCTTGAATGCAATCTCTGATAACTTTGAAGATTTTGATATCTAAATAGAGGAAAAAATTTCAGGACACAGGGAGAGCTGAAATGTTCATAAATGTCAAGCAGAACAGGAATTAACTGCATGGACTGAACTAATAGACAACTACAGTAATCTTTTTAACTTTTTGCTTAAAACATTGCTAATCCTTTGTTTTGTTTTTTCAATGTCAAGAAAACTTTTCTTTAAAGCTATTAATAGCTTCTAATAATTTAGTATACTCCTATAAACAACATTGGTTTCTCTCTACCTGATTTCTACAGAATTTAAAAACTATTTGTTAGTATTCTTAACTTATGGCAATATAGTTATTTCCATATAACTATGGAATGTGCAATAAGAATCTGTTTTAATTTGTAACAGTACAGGACTGAAGAAATGGGTTATTTTTACCAAAGCATTAACTGGAATGATGTACTTTCCTTTAAGGAATCAAACAACTTATGGAGCCAATAAAAGCCCCATGGAAAAACTGGCCTCATACCTTGTCTACATTCCCTGTACAGAGTTCATAACCTGTGGGTTATGAACCATAGCCTGTCACTTTCTAACAGGCCCACGAGCCCCAAGTTTATCTTGAAACCTCAAGAGAAGAGGAATTCACCCAACTCATAGGTATTTAATGGTACAAATCCGTGGCTGGGCTCAGCTTTAAAAAAGTCTCACCTGGGCCAGACACAGTGGCTCACGCCTGTAATCCCAGCACTTTGGGAGGCCAAAACGGGTGGATCACCTGACGTCAGGAGTTCAAGACTAGCCTGGCAAACATGGTGTCTCTACCAAACAATACAAAAATAAGCCAGGCATGGTGGTGGGTGCCTGTAATCTCAGCTACTTGGGAGGCTAAGGCAGGAAGGAGAATTGCTTGAATCCAGGAGGCAGAGGTTGCAGTAAGTGGAGCTCGCACCATTGCACTCCAGCCTGGGCGACAAGAACGAAACTGTATCTCAAAAAAAAAAAAAAAAAGTCTTACCTGAAATTTCTGCTATGAAACAAAGTTCCATCAAAGCCAATTTAAAAGCCTTTGTAAAAAAAAATTATTATTTGGGACAGGCATGGTGGTTCACGCCTGTAATCCCAGCACTCTGGGAGGCCAAGGCAGGCGGATCACCTGAGGTCGGGAGTTTGAGACCAGCCTGACCAACATGGAGAAATCTCGTCTCCACTAAAATTACAAAATTAGCCAGGCGTGGTGGCACATGCCTATAATCCCAGCTACTCGGGAGGCTGGGGCTGGGAATTGCTTGAATCCAGACGCAGAGGTTGCAATGAGCTGAGATCACACCATTGCACTCCAGCCTGGGCAATAAGAGCAAAATTCCATTTCAAAAAAAAAATTATTCTTGCTGCACTGTATACAAATAATGAGGCCAAGTATAATAAAACAAATCAGTCCTACCATGATTTGTCTTTAATAAACATGGGAAACTGGAGAAAAAAAATATATTTCAAAAACTATAGGACATCTGATGTTAGATTCTAGTCTTGCCTAATGTTTTTCAATTTTTATTATTTTCTAAGATTTGGATCAAATTCTAATTTTTCTTGACTACAAATCTGCAAACTAATGTTTTCAATGTGTTTTCCTTATTTTTTCCCCATATTTCCTAATTTGGAGTTACTGAAAACTAAGCTGTGCTTTCGTGAAGCCCTGCAAACTAAAGCTAAACAACTTAAACTTCAGAAAATGTAACAGCAATCTATTTACATACATAAGCCACATTCGTACATGCCTACTGAGGGATGGACTTCAAAGTACTGTGGCCTGTGTCAATTATCCAGGATTGTTCCTTTGTTTGTGGTTGTTTTTCTCCCTTCCTCCCCCTATTTTCTCTTCATAAACATAAGTCTTCAAAACCTGCAAAAAATGAGCTTTCCTAATAACTTGGGACCTACCTGTCTAGGAATAATAAAGCATCCTAGCCATAAGAGATCAGACAAAATCTGAGACCAGAAACTTATTTTCTTCTGAAATGCTTTCTCCAAAAGATGATTAAAAGGAAAAGGGAGTAAACGTGAAAGGAAAATAAACCTTGGTGCCTCCAAATCACTAAGCTACAGGGAAAAAGCAAGCTGGAAACTGCTTAGGGCCAACCAGCCTCTCATTTCATTCAACGTCATCCCTCGGCTCACTAAGATAAATGCATATCTGACTTCCTCCTTTGGAGAGGTTAATCAGAAACTCAAATGAATGCAACTATTTGTCTCTTATCTACCTATAACCTAGAACCCTCTCCCTCCTTCAAGTCTTCCCATCTTTGCTTCCAGCTGTCTTGCCTTTCCAGACTGAATCAATGTTCATCTTATGTCTCCCTAAAATGTATAAAACCAAACTGTGCTCTAACCACCTTAGGCACATGTCATCAAAACCTTCTGAGGCTGTGTCACAGGTGCATGTCCTCAACCTTGGCAAAGAAGCTTTCTAAATTAACTGACACCTGTCTCATCTTTTCGGTGTTCACACACTCAGTGTTCAAAGTAAAAACTCTTAAAATAGTTTCATTTTAGCTAAAGGTCAAGCTGTACTAGGAAACAAGCATTACTTTTTCACAAAGATTATATCAGTTAAAATATGTAGAATTTTATATCTACATTAAAATTGAGCCCAATCTCTTGAGTTAGTTTCTTGAAGGGTATAATTTCTTGAAGTTAAAAGCTATTTTTGTCAAAAACAATATTGTTATAAATGTTAGAAAATAAAACAGAACCTTTAAAATGACAAGATAAAAATTAGTAATTATAATGATACCTGTATTTAATTATAGTATTTGCATATTTATGAGATTTCTTGAAGATTCTCAGATTTCAATTCACAAATCAAAGATTCATAATAGCAATTTGTACTTTTAACACCATTTTATAGAAATTATAATTTTTTTCATAACCTATCTTTTTCCACATACTGTGTTAAGTAGCCAAAGGTACTCATTTTGTAAAGGAAATACACTAAATCGACTTTGTCATTCAGTCTTATCTTTAAAACTTTAGAAATTTGGGTTACGTCTAAAAGCTGAAAGTAGCAAGTATATCCAACAGTCTAAGAGTAAAGCATGTTCTACTACCCAAAACGTTAATTTTTTAATGCATATGTGTTCCTATTAAATGAGTAATAAAACATTTGTACTACAAAACTACATTAACAGTTAAGGAAACAAAACGGCTAAAACTTTCAAATATTGATATCCATATTTATATTTTGTATATTAAAGTATATACTTATATATAGAAAGTATCTAATTTTTAAGAGATAGTCGCTATTCTGTTTTCACTGTTAGACTAATGAAACAGAATGTAGTAACAGTGAGGTGCTTTCCAGAAGAAAAATCTTAAAAAGGTGATTTATTAGGTACCCCACAATTACTGATATTTTTCCCTGATAAACATAGGTTTCCATTAATAAACTACATAAAAAAATGGCATCATAGAGCTTAAGACTCATTATAATCAAAACATGATAAATTTTCAAGTTGAGAGATCATGGCTTTTCAATTTTTTAAAAAATGAAATCTTATGATTATCCAATATAGCTAAAAACAAAGTTGAAAATCATGTAATGCCATATATAGTTTACAGGAATTTATTTGTAACTTTAAAAATCTTTTCTACCCTGTGGTATTTGGAAGGCCTTTTATACCAGAGTATATTAGGCAAAATAATAATAACAGGCAAAGAAAATAAATATCAGACATGTATTTTAATATGGTATTTAAAATATTATTTTCTTAAGTCATGGGTAACTATTATATTTAAATTAAATCTAATGTGGGAAATAAGATGTTGCTGAGCACTAGTCAAATTCAGATTTGGTATCAATTTAATGGCATAAAGTAATTTATTCTTTGAGAAGATTCTTTCTAATGAGTTTTCACTCACTCATAGATAATTTCATGCTTTGATGATTTTTAAAAAGTGCAGTAGGCCAGGCGTGATGCCTCACGCCTGTAATCTCAGCACTGTGGGAGGCCTAGGCAGGTGGATCATGAGGTCAGGAGATCGAGACCATCCTGGATAACATGGTGAAACCCCGTCTCTACTAAAAATACAAAAATTAGCTGGACATGGTGGCACATGCACCTAATCACAGCTATTCGGGAGGCTGAAGCAGGAGAATTGCTTGAACTAGGGAGTCAGAGGTTGCGGTGAGCTGAGATTGTGCCACTGCACTCCAGCATGGCAACAGAGCGAGACTCCGTCTCAAAAAAAAAAAAGAAAAAAAAAAGTACACTTAACTTACACTGAGACTTTACAAGATGGCTGATTAGAACCAATTAGTGTGCACCATTTTCATGGAGAGAAGAGAGTGGTGAGCAACACTAGCCCTTCAACTAGAACATCTAGGTAGACACATTGGGATTCATCAAGGCAAAAATGTGAGCCATGGAAAACAGAAAAGAGTGAGACAGAACTATTGCCCACTCAAAAGTGCCATTGAGCCAAGGGATGTCCTCCACCATGGGGAAATGATAAGTGAGTGATAGTCCCCATGGACTCACATATCTGCCACAGGCTTTTGCACCCTGCACTTAGATCCCCTATGAAGATCATAAAGATTCAGGAGATTCAGGAGCAAGATGAAACCCATCCATAGAATTTACGGATTTCAATAAAATAATGCAAGAGCTGATAGATAAAATGGCCATTACAAGAAAGAACCAAACTGATCTGATAGAGTTGCAAAACACACTACAAAAATTTCATAATGCAATCACAAGTATTCACAGTAGAACAGACCACGCTGAGGAACACATCTTAGAGCTTTTAGACTGGTTCTCCAAACTAACTCAATCAGAAAAAAATTTTTTTTAAGAATTTAAAAAAATGAACAAATCCTCTGAGAAATATGAGATTATGTAAAGAAACGAAATCTACAACTCACTGGTGTCACTGAAAGACAGGGAGAGAAAGCCAGCAACTTTCTCCCCTAGCCTTGCTAGAGAGGCCACATTCAAATTCAGGAAATGCAGGGAACCCCAAGAGATACCTCACAAGAAGACCATCCCTAAGACATATAGTCAACATATTCTCCAAGGTAGAAATGAAGGAAAAAATGTTAAATGGAGCTAGAGAGAAGGGGCAGGTCATCTACAAAGGGAACCCCATCAGGCTAACAGTAGACCTTTGAGCAGAAGCCTTATAAGCCAGAATAGATTGGGAGCTGATACTCAGCAATTTTAAAGAATAAAAACTCAAACCAAGAACTTCATTTCCAAACAAATTAAGAGGAAAGTTTATAGTGCTAAAGGTCCACATTGAAAAGTTAGAATGATCTCAAAATAACAACCTCACATCACACCCATAGGCTCAAAGTAAAAGGATGGAGAAAAATCTACCAATAAATGTGATTTATCACATAAACAGAGCTAAAAACAAAAACCACATAGTCATCTGAATATATGGAGAAAAAGCTTTCAATTAAACCAAACATTCCTTCATAAGCTTCATAAGTGAAGGGAAAATAAGATACTTGTCACACAAGCAAATAACGGAATTCATTACCTGCCTTATAAAAGGTCCTTAAGGAGTGCTAAATCTGGAGAAAAAAGACCATTACTATCCACCACAAAAAGACACTTAAGTACATAGATAACTGAAACCATAAAGAAACTGCACAAACAAGTCTGCATAATAACCAGCTTACATGCTGACCCATCTTACGTGCAATGACACCCATAGGCTCAAAGTAAAAGGATGGAGAAAAACCTACCAAGCAAATGAAAAACAGAAAACAGCAAGGGTTGCTATTATAGTTGCAGACAAAACAAACACTAAGCCAGTAATGATCAAAAAAGACAAAGATGGGTATTATACAATGGTAATGGTTACAATTAAAGAACAACTAACTATCCTAAATAGATATGCACCCAACACAAAAATACCCAATTCATAAAACAAGTTCTTAGAGACATATAAACAGACGTACATAACCACACAATAATAGTGGGTGATGTCAACATCCCAATGGCAATATTAGACAGATCATCAAAGCAGAAAACTAACAAAAATATTCAGAACCTGAACTCGACATTTGATCAAGTGGACCTAACATACATCTACAGAACTCTCCACTCAAAAACAAAAGAATATATTCTTCTCATCTGCAAATAGAACATACTCTGATATTGACCACACAATTGGCCATAAAACAATTCTCAGCAAATTAAAAAAAAACTGAAATCATACCAACAGCATTCTCAGACAGTAGTGCAATAAAAATAAAAATCAATACTTAGAAGATCACTCAAAACTATAAAATCACATGGAAGTTAAACAGCCTACTCCTGAATGACTTTGGGTTAATCAATGAAATTAAGTCAGAAATCAGAAAATTCTTTGAAACCAATGAGAACAAAGATGCAAAACACCAGAATCTCTGGAGCACAGCTAAAGCAGTGTTAAGAGGAAAGTGTATAGTGCTAAACGTCCACACCGAAAAGTTAGAATGATCTCAAATTAACAACCTAACATCATACCTAGAAGAACTAGGTATACAAGGGCATACAAAACCCAAAGCTAGCAGAAGATAAGAAGTAACCAAAATCAGAGCTCAACTGAAGGATACTGAGACACAAAATCATACAAAAAATTAATATATCCACTTCATTCTTTGAAACATAAGTAAGACTCATAGACCACTAGCTATACTAGCTATAGAAGACCACTAGCTATACTACTAAAGAAGAAAAAAGATCCAAATAAATACAATTATAAATGACAAACATAACATTACAACCATTCCCACAGAAATACAAAACACCCACAGAGACTACTATGAACACCTCTATACTAGACCACTAGCTATACTACTAAAGATGAAAAAAGATCCAAATAAATACAATCATAAATGACAAACATAACATTACAACCATTCCCACAGAAATACAAAACACCCACAGAGACTACTATGAACACCTCTATATACACAAACTAGAAAACCTAGAAGAAATAAATTCCTTGAAACATACAACGACCCAAGATTGAATGAGGAAGAAACTGATCGCTGAACAGACAAATAATGAGTTTCAAAATGGAATCAGAAATAAAAAGTCTACCTACCAGAAAAAACCCAAGACCAGACAGATTCACAGACAAAATATATCATTTGTATAAAGAGCTGGCACCATTCCTACTGAAACCATTCCAAAATTTTAGAAGGAGGGACTCCTCTCTAACTCATTCTACAAGGCCAGTGTCATTCTGAAACCAAAATCTGGCAAAGACACAATGAAAAAAGGAAACTTCAGGCTAATATCGTTGATGAACATTGATGGAAGAATTCTCAAAAAAAATACTAGCAAAGTGAATCCAGCAGCATATCAAAAATCCAATCCACCACAATTAAGTAGGCTTTATCTTTGGGATGCAAGGTTGGTTCAACATACCTAGATCAATAAATGTGATTTATCACATAAACAGAGCTAAAAACAAAAACCACATAATCATCTGAATATATGAAGAAAAAGCTTTCAATTAAACCAAACATTCCTTCACGTTAAAACCTTCAACAAACTAGGCACTGAAGGAACGTACCTTGAAATAACAAGAGTCATCTAGGACAAACCCACAGCCAACATCATACCGAATGGGCAAAAGCTATTAATAGCAGCATTCCCCTGGAGAACTGGGACAAAACAAGGATGCCTACTCTCACCACTCCTGTTCAACATAGTACTGGAAGTCCTGGCCACAGCAATCAGGCAAGAGAAAGGAATGAAATGCACCCAAACAGGATGAGAGGAAGTCAAACTATCTCTCTTCACAAATTATATGATTGTATACCTAGAAAACCTCATAGCGTCTGACCAAAAGCTCCTAGATCTGATAAACAACATCAGCAAAGTTTCAGGATACAAAATCATGATGAAGATGCCAAAAGCAATTGCAACAAAAACAAAACTTTACAAAATTTTTGACAAAAATTAAACTGAAGAGCTAGCTTCCAGCAAAAGAAGCTATCAGCATATTAAGCAGCCTATAGAATAAGAGAAAATATTTGCAAACTATGCATCCAACAATGGTCTAAGGATTTATAACCAGAATTTATAAGGAACTTAAAAATTAACAACCAAAAAAACCACAACCCCATTAAAATGTGGGCAAAGAACACAAACTGACACATTTCAAAAGAAGATATACATGTGGCCAAGAAGCATATGAAAAAAATGCTAAATATCACTAATTATTAAAGAAATGCAAATCAAAGCCACAATAATACCATTTCACACTAGTCAGAATATCTACTATTAAAAAGTCAAATAATAACAGAAGCTAGTAAGGTTGCAGAGAAAAGAGAAAACTTATACAGTGTTGGTAGAAATGTAAATTAGTTTGGCCAGTGTGGAAAGCAGTTTGGCAATTTCTCAAAGAACATTAAACAGAACTACCATTCAACCCAGCAATCCCATTATTGGGTATGTACCCAAAGGAATAGAAATCATTCTACCATAAAGAAACATGCACGTGTATGTTTATCACAGCAGTATTCACAATAGAAAAGACACATAATAAACCTAGATGGTCATCAATGGTGGGCTGGATAAAGAAAAAGTGGTACGTATATACTATAGAATACTATACAGCCATAAAAAGAACAAAATCATGTCCTCTGTAGCAACATGAATGGAGCTGAAGGTCAATATCCTAAGCGAAATAATGCAGGAGCAGAAAACCAAATATTGCATGTTCTCACTTACGAGAAGGTGCTAAACATAGAGTACACATAGACATGAAGAAGGGAACAATATACACAAGGGCCTACCTGAGGATGGAGGGTAAGAGGAGGGTGAGGATTGAAAACTACCTATTGTGTACTATGCTCATTACCTGGGCAATGAAATAATCTGTACACCACATCCCCACAAAACATAGTTTACCCATGTAACAAACCTCCACGTGTACCACTAAATCTAAAATAAAAGTTGATAAGAAATAAATAACAATTTCACAAAGCAAAAAAAAGATTTTTTTTATTTTATTGTAAATTGTCAAGTTATAATTCTATATACTTATGGAGTACAAGGTGATGTTGTTTTACATATACATATGAATGACAAAATGAAGCTAATGAACATTTCCATAAAAAAACACTTTAGTAAGGCCAGGTGCGGTGGCTCACGCCTGTAATCCCTGCACTTTGGGAGGCCGAGGCAGGTGGATCACGAGGTCAGGAGACTGAGACTATCCTGGCTAACATGGTGAAACCCCGTCTCTACTAAAAATATAAAAAATTAGCAGGGCATGGTGGCAGGCACCTGTAGTCCCAGATACTCAGGAGGCTGAGGCAGGAGAATGGTGTGAACCCGGGAGGCGGAGCTTGCAGTGAGCCGAGATTGTGCCACTACACTCCAGCCTGGGCAACAGAGTGAGACTCTGTCTCAAAAAAAAAAAAAAAAAAAAAATCACTTCAGTAAAAATGAAAGAATTAAAAGAAATGAATTATAATATATATAATATATAAAGTAAATGAAATATAAATATAAAATATATACATAAAATATATAAAATAAATGAAATATAGAACTCTAGAAACGATAAAAGGAACCTCAAAGTAAACTAATAGAAAGCCAAAAAAGGAAATACAATAACAAAGATAAAAGTAAGCACTAATGATGCAAGACTATGAAGAATGAGAGACCTAATTAAATCAAACTCTAATTTTTCAAAACATTAACAATGTAAGTAAATTGTCAGTTATAATGATCAAGAAGGCAAGGACGAATGCCCACCTCCAAAAAAAGAAATAACCATCGAAACAACAGAAGTTAATAGAATGAGGGATCACTTTGCAGACTTCTAACAAAAACCTCAGAAATCCTGTTAAAAATAAAGAGCTTGAGGATTTGCTAGCAAGATGGCCATACAGGAAGTGCTCCAGGCTGCAGCTCCCAGTGAGATTGACACAGAAGGCGAGTGATGTCTGTATTTCCAACTGAAGTAAACCGTTCATCTCACTGGGACTGGTTGGACAGTGGGTATAGCCCACAGAGGGTGAGCTGAAGCAGGATAGGGCGTTGCCTTACCCGGGAAGCCAAGGGGTCAGAGGATTTCCCTCCCCTAGCCAAGAGAAGCCATGAGAGACAGGAGGAACAGTGCACTCCAGGCCAGATACTGTGAGTTTCCCACGGTCTACACAACCAGCAGACCAGGAGATTCCCTCCAGTGTCTATGCCACCAGGGCCCTAGGTTTCAAGCACAAAACTGGGCAGCCATTTGGGCAGACACTGAGCTAGCTGCAAGAGTTCTTTTTCATATCCCAGTGGCACCTGGAACGCCAGCCAGGAAGAACCATTCACTCTCCTGGAAAGGGGGCTGAAGCCAGGGAGCCAAGTGGTCCAGCTCAGCTGGTCCTACCCCGACAGAGCCCAGCAAGCTAAGATCCACTGGCTTGAAATTCTCGCTGCCAGCACAGCAGTCTGAGGTCGAACTGGGATGCTCCAGCTTGATGGGGGGGTGGCGTCCACCACTGCTGAGGCTTGAGTAGGTGATTTTGCCCTCACAGTGTAAACAAAGCCACTGGGAATTTCAAACAGAGCCGAGCCCACTGCAGCTCAGCAAGGCCACTGCAGCCAGACTGCCTCCCTAGATTCCTCCTCTCTGTGCAGGACATCTCTGAAAAAAAGGCAGCAGCCCCAGTCAGGGACTTAAAGATAAAACCCCCATCTCCCTGGGACAGAGCATCTGCAGGAAGGGGCAGCTGTGGGGACTTAAACATCACTGCCTGACAGCTCTGAAGAGAGTAGCAGATCTCTCAGCACAGTGTTCAAGCTCTGATAAGAAACAGACGGCCTCAAGTGGGTCCTCAAGTGGGTCCCTGACCCCTGGTGTATCATGACTGGGAGACACCTTGCAGTAGGGGCCGACAGACCCCTCATACAGGAGAGCTCTGGCTGGCATTTGGCAGGTGCCCCTCTGGAACGAAGCTTGCTGAGAAAGGAACAGGCAGCAATCTTTGCTGTTTTGCTGGCTCCGCTGGTGATACTCAGGCAAAAAGAGTATGGAGTGGACCTCCAGCAAACTCCAGGAGACCTGCAGCAGAGGGGCCTGACTGTTAGAAGGAAAAACTAACAAACAGAAAGGAATAGTACCAATATCAACAAAAAGGATGTCCACTCAGAAACCCCATCTGAAGGTCACCAACGTCAAAGACCAAAGGTAGATAAATCTACGAAGATGGGGAGAAATAAGCGCAAAAAGGCTGAAAATTCCAACAAACAGAACACCTCTTCTCCTCCAAAGGATCACAACTCCTCGTCAGCAAGGGAACAAAACTGGATGGAGAATGAGTTTGACAAACTGACAGAAGTAGGCTTTAGAAGGTGGGTAATAACTAATTCCTCCAAGCTAAAGGAGCATATCCTAACCCAATGCAAGGAAGATAAGAACCTTGAAAAAAGGTTAGATGAATTGCTAACTAGAATAACCAATTTAGAGAAAAAAACATAAATGACCTGATGGAGCTGAAAAACACAGCACAAAACTTCGTGCAGCATACACAACTATCAATAGCTGAATCAATCAAGGGGAAGAAAGGATACCAGAGATTGAAGATCAGCTCAAAGAAATAAAGCCAGAAGACAAGATTAGAGAAAAAAGAGTAAAAAGAAACAAACAAAGCCTCCAAGAAATAAGGGATTATGAGAAAAGACCGAATCTACATTTGATTGGTATAGCAGAAAGTGACAAGGAGAATGGAACCAAGCTGGGAAAAATTCTTCAGGATATTATCCAGGAGAACTGCCCCAACCTAGCAATGCAGGCCAACATTCGAATTCAAGAAATACAGAGAACACCACAAAGATACTCCTCGAGAAGAGGAACCCCAAGACACATAATCGTCAGATTCACCGAGGTTCAAATGAAGGAAAAAAATGTTAAGGGCAGCCAGAGAGAAAGATCAGGTTACCCAAAAAGGGAAGCCCATCAGACTAACAGTGAATATCTTGGCAGACACCCTACAAGCCAGAAGAGACTGCGGGCTAATATTTAACATTCTTAAAGAAAAGAATTTTCAACCCAGAATTTCGTATACAGCCAAACTAAGCTTCAAAAGAGAAGGAGAAAATAAAATCCTTTACAGGCAAACAAATGCTGAGAGACTGTCACCAACAGGCCTGCCTTACAAGAGCTCCTGAAGGAAGCACTAAACATGGGAAGGAATGACCGGTACCAGCCACTGCAAAAACATACCAAATTGCAAAGACCATCAATGCTATGAAGAAACTGCGTCAACTAACAGGCAAAATAACCAATAACCAGCTAGCATCATAATGACAGGATCAAATTCACACATAACAATATTAACCTTAAATGTAAATGGGCTAAATGCCCCAATTAAAAGACACAGACTGGCAAATTGGATAGAGTCAAGACCCATCAGTGGGCTGTATTCAGGAGACCCATCTCACGTGCAAAGACACACACAGGCTCAAAATAAAGGAGTGGAAAAATATTTGTCAAGCAAATGGAAAGCAAAAAAGCGGCAGAGGTTGCAATCCTAGTCTCTGATAAAACAGACTTTAAACCAACAAAGATCAAAAGAGACAAAGAAGGCCATTACATAATGGTAAAGGGATCAATTCAACAAGAAGAGCTAACTATCCTAAATATATATGCACCCAATATAGGAGCACCCAGATTCAAAAAGTAAGTCCTTAGAGACCAACAAAGAGACTCAGGATCCCACACTATAATAATGGGAGACTTTAATACCACATATTAGACAGATCAATGAGACAGAAAATTAAAAAGGATATCTAGGATTTGAACTCAGCTCTGGACCAAGTGGACCTAATAGACATCCACAGAACTCTCCACCCCAAATCAACAGAATATACATTCTTCTCAGCACCACATTGCACTTATTCTAAAATTGACCACATGATTGTAAGTAAAATACTCCTCAGCAAATGCAAAAGAATGGAAATCATAAGAAACAGTCTCTCAGACACAGTGCAATCAAATTAGAACTCCAGATTAAGAAACTCACTTAAAACCACACAACTACATGGAAACTGAACAAACTGCTCCTGAATGACTACTGGGTAAATAACAAAATTAAGGCAGAAAGAAAGATGTTCTTTGAAACCAATGAGAACAAAGACACAACATACCAGAATCTCTGGGACACATTTAAAGCAGTGTGTAGAGGGATATTTATAGCACTAAATGCCCACAAGAGAAAGCAGGAAAGATCTAAAATTGACACCCTAACATCACAAGTAAAAGAACTAGAGAAGCAAGAACAAACAAACTCAAAAGCGAGCAGAAGACAAGAAATAACCAAGATCAGGGCAGAACTAAAGGAGATAGAGACAGGAAAAACCCTTCAAAAAAATCAGTGAATCCAGGAGCTGGTTTTTTGAAAAGATCCACAAAATACATAGACCGCTAGCCAGCCAGACTAATAAAGAAGAAAAGAGAGAAGGATCAAATAGATACAATAAAAAATGATAAAGGGGATATCACCACCGATCCCACAGAAATACAAACTTCTATCAGAAAATACTATAAACACTTCTATGCAAATAAACTAGAAAATCTAGAAGAAATGGATAAATTCCTGGACACATACACACTCCCAAGACTAAACCAGGAAGAAGTTGAATCCCTAAATAGACCAATAACAAGTTCTGAAATTGAGGCATTAATTAATAGCCTACCAACCAAAAAAAGCCCACTACCAGATGGATTCACAGCCGAATTCTACCAGAGGTACAAAGAGGAACTGGTACCATTCCTTCTGAAACTATTCCAAACAATCGGAAAAGAAGGAATCCTCCCTAACTCATTTTAAGAGGTCAGCATCATCCTGATACCAAAACCTGGTAGAGACACAGCAAAAGGAAAAATTTCAGGCCAATATCCCTGATGAACATCGATGCAAAAATCCTCAATAAAATACTGGCAAATTGAATCCAGCAGCACATCAAAAAGCTTATCCACCACGATCAAGTCAGCTTCATCCCTGAGATGCAAGACTGGTTCAACATATGCAAATCAATAAACTAGTCCATCACATAAACAGAATCAATGACAAAAAAACACGATTATCTCAATAGATGCAGGAAAGGCCTTCAACAAAATTCAACAGCCTTTCACACTAAAAACTCTCAATAAACTAGGATGGAACATATCTCAAAATAATAAGAGCTATTTATGACAAATGCACAGCCAATATCATACTGAATGGGCAAAAACTGGAAGCATTCCCTTTGAAAACTGCCACAAGACAAGGATGCCCTCTCTCATCACTCCTATTCAACAGTATTGGAAGTTCTGGCCAGGGCAATCAGGCAAGAGAAAGAAATAAAGGGTATTCAAATAGGAAAAGAGGAAGCCAAATTGTCTCTGTTTGCAGATGACATGATTGTATATTTAGAAAATCCCATCATCTCAGTCCAAAAACTCCTTAAGCTGACAAGCAACTTCAGCAAAGTGTCCAAATACAAAATCAATATGCAAAAATCACAAGCATTCCTATACACCAATAACAGTCAAATCATGAGTGAAGTCCCATTCACAATTGCTACAAAGAGAATAAAATACCTAGGAATACAACTTACAAGGGATGTGAAGGACCTCCTCAAGGACAACTACAAACCACTGCCGAAGGAAATAAGACAGGACACAAACAAATGGAAAAACATTCCATGGTCATGGATAGGAAGAATCAGTCTTGTGAAAATGGACATACTGCTCAAAGTAATTTATAGAATCAATGCTATCCCCATCAATCTACCATTGACTTTCTTCACAGAATTGGAAAAAAAAAACCTACTTTAAATTTCATATGGGACAAAAAAAGAGCCTGCATATCCCATATAGTCCTAAGCAAAAAGAACAGAGTTGGGGGCATCACGCTACCTGACTTCAAACTATACTACAAGGCTACGGTACCAAAACAGCATGGTACTGGTACCAAAACAGATATATAGACCAATGAAACAGAACAGAAGACTCAGAAATAATACCACACATCTACAACTATCTGATCTTTGACAAACCTGACAAAAAACAAGCAATGGGGGAAGGATTCCCTATTTAATAAATGTTATTGGGAAAACTGGCTAGCCATATGCAGAAAGCTGAAACTGGATCCCTTCCTTACGCCTTATACAAAAATTAACTCAAGATAGATTAAAGACTTAAATGTAAGACCTAAAACCATAAAAACCCTAGAAGAAAACCTGGGCAATACCATTCAGGACATAGGCATGGGCAAAGACTCATGACTAAAACACCAAAAGCAATTGCAACAAAAGCCAAAATTGACAAATGGGAATCTAACTAAACTAAAGAGCTTCTGCACAG
This sequence comes from Pongo abelii, assembly GCF_028885655.2. Classification (NCBI taxonomy): domain Eukaryota; kingdom Metazoa; phylum Chordata; class Mammalia; order Primates; family Hominidae; genus Pongo; species Pongo abelii. Next base: position 122,538,439 of record NC_071993.2, on the reverse strand, counting down.
CAGAAGAAACTATCGTCAGAGTGAACAGCAACCTACAGAATGGGAGAAAATTTTTGCACTCTATCCATCTGACAAAGGGCTAATATCCAGACTACAAGGAATTTAAACAAATTTACAAGAAAAAAAAAACCCATCAAAAAGTGGGCAAAGGATATGAACAGACACTTCTCAAAAGAAGACATTTCTGTGGCCAAGAAAAATATGAAAAAAAGCTCATCATCACCGGTGATTAGCGAAATGCAAATCAAAACCACAATGAGATACCATCTCATGCCAGTTAGAATGGTGATCATTAAAAAGTCAGGAAACGACAGATGCTGGAGAGGATGTGGAGAAATAGGAACACTTTTTACACTGCTGATGGGAGTGCAAATTAGTTCAACCATTGTGGAAGACAGTGTGGCGATTCCTCAAGGATCTACAACTAGAAATACTATTTGACCCAGTAATCTCATTACTGGGTATATACCGAAAGGATTATAAATCATTCTGTTATAGAGACACATGCACACAGATGTTTATTGCGGCACTGTTCACAATAGCAAAGACTTGGAACCAACCCAAATGCCCATCAATGATAGACTGTACAAAGAAAATGTGGCACATATACACCATGGAATACTATGCAGCCATAAAAAGGATGAGTTCATGTCCTTTGCAGGGACATGGATGAAGCTGGAAACCATCATTCTCAGGAAAGCAACACAAGAACAGAAAACCAAACACTGCATGTTCTCACTCATAAGTGGGAGTTGAACAATGAGAACACATGGACAGGAGTGGGGGCGGGGATCACACACCAGGGCCTATTGGGGGATGGGGGCTGTGGTAGGGATAGCATTATGAGAAATACCTAATGTAGCTAACAGGTTGATGGGTGCAGCAAACCACCATGGCACGTGTATACCTATGTAACAAACCTGCACATTCTGCACATGTATCCCAGAAATTAAAGTATAATAAAAAAAGAAAGATCTTCATTTCTAATGTGTAACACTAGCAGATTCAAATAATTGTAGCAATGCTTACAATAAAATAATTTATAAACTTTTAAAAAAATAAAGACGTTGGGTGATTGAGGAGGGGGTTTGGAGGGACACTGGTTAAAGGATACAAAATTAAAGTTACATAGGAAGAATAAATTTAACAGATTTATTGTATAGAATGGTCACTAAGGTTAATGACAATATGTTGTATTTTCAAAAAATGTTGAGAGACTGGATGTTAAACATTTGCACCAAAGAAATGACAACTATGTGAGGTAACGCATATTTTAATTAGCTAGATTTAACCATTCCAAAATGCATATATACCTTAAAACATCATGTTTACATTATAAATACAATTTTATCTGTTAATTAGAAATAAATAAATTTAGAAAAAAGTAGCTTAAATGGAAAACATTCTGTAGATGAAATAGAGGAAGTTATAAAGAAATTACTCTACAAAAAATACCAGTACCAGAGGTTTCATAGGGAAATTCTACTACGGTTTCAAAGACCAGGTAGTTTAAATGTTATATATATTTTTATAAAACAATAAAAATGAAGGAACACTTTTTAATTCTTTTTATGAAGAAATTATAACACAAATGCCACATCTGACATAGACAGTACAGGAAAAAAAGTTATCAATATCACTTATTAATATCAATGCACACCTACTAAATACTAGCAACACCATACAAAAAAACAGACCATGATCAAGTGATGGATCATTAACAGCTTACACTCATTTTTGCTCACATAGTGATTCTTGCCAACTCCTTCTCTCAATTTCATGATTAATTTTCTCCCTATTGCATGCTCCTGATTTTTACCTAATTTAAATTCTTTAGGTCAATAAATATCTTACATTTCTTCTTAGTCTCCCCCAGATAATTAGCATAGATAGAGCAAATTTAAAGCACTAAAACAAACATATTATTTGAATAGTCTAAAAACGGAAAGATTTTTGAACTATAAAATATGGTTAACTCTGAGAGAAATTTGTAGTCTTCCTCAGAAGACAACTACAGGCAATTCACGTATTGTATATTCAAATATTAAATGTAGAGTTTATGTTCAGATACTATAAGAATAAATATAAGCTAAGATGCTATGGGAATTCGAAGAAGGCAAATATCAATGAAAGTGGTGTTAAAGAAGCACTCATTGGGAAAATAAAATGACCCTTAAAAATTGTATGACTTATTTAAATACACACTGTCCTAAAAAGTATACTGCATATAATAAAAGTATGAAGACTGTAACTTGATACCTTATCCTATTTATTTAAGATAAATTAAATATTCTGCCACTATATTTGATATATATTAATACACTGATTCTTGTTTTTTTAACTGTAAAAGAGTGAACACAAACAAGACCTGAGATAAAATCTCAAAATTAAAATATAAAATAGCATAATCTGTAAGAAGACAGTGAATTGGAAGATTATTCAAAATATGACAAAACAAAATAAAAAAACATAATATTTAAGAACAGCATTTGGTAATTTGCAGAATACTTCATAACCTAAAATCAATGAGATATAGATTCAGAATTTTAAAAGATATGAAAAAGATCTAAGATTTGACATTTAGTGAAAAAAAAAAGATAATCAGAAACAGAGTCTCTTCAATTGCATTTCAAAATTATTACCATTATCCCAAGAAAGGAGTATAAGGCACTCTACTTCTGAGAGATCTAGTGTAGGTTTATTCAACTGTATTCTTACAAATTCTTACAAATGCTACTTGAATATTTCACTTGAGTGGTGGCCCTCTCTCCGCTTCTTTACAGTCTCACAAACAATTAGCCTAAAAGCATGTCAAACTCTAAAAACATGGGCAAATATGAGACTGATTCCTTCTTAGAGTGTGCAAAAATAATGAATATTTCAATATGTTTATTTCATGTGGACTCTATCAAAAACATTGACCTAGCATATAAAATGCTTTAAAAATCATAAGTAAAACGGAATCATAACACTCACATTTAGTTAATCATATTTGTATTAAACTTTACAGTACAATGTGTAAATAATTAAAACAACATATACATATAATTACACAATTTCTTCTAACATCTAGATTTTATGAAAATTAAGTATAATAAAATTGATAAATCTAAAGAAATAACTAAGTTAACAATTTGTAAATTAGGTCTGTACATACAGTCATGTGGTATATTTTGTTGTTACATCAAATTACATTAAATATATTTGGCAATAAGCCAAAATTGTATATGCACAAATGACCAATAAAATGTATGCTAAAAGTTGAAGGAATGAAAGAATTAAATAAAACATAAGCAATGAAAATCTATATTCGTTATATCTCTAGTAATTATGAGACAACATCATTAAAATTTCCTAAATTTTCTTAAAACTTCAATCAAGATGCCCTTTCTAAACAATTTTTTTCCCAGCATGAAAGTTAGAGAACAGTTCTTTATGCAATACAAGTTTCTGGTGACTTAACTTTCATTATATAAACTATTGTTGATTTATGAAGGCGTATGAAATAAATGATGGAACTAATTTCATATCTGACTTGTAAGATGCAGATGTCTTTCTATAGGAGATCAACATGCAATAAGTTTCTTTTTCCATTAGCACAGGGGTTGGTAAATTAATAATTACAAATAATAATGTTCATTTATAATTTGATAGGACCAAAATGTTTTAGGAAAAGCAAAAACTGTCCAGAAATGTTAAAATATACCATTTTATTTACTTAACAAATAAAATATATACTCTTCTATTAGCAAACAGATTATCCCTTACTCTTTCTTACCTTACGGTTAGTACAGAACTGGGAACCTAAGCAAAGAATATGTAAACGAATTATTCAATATCTAGGTATACGCTAAAACAAAGAATATCTAAGACCTTCACCTCTAACTTCTTTTATGCCTAAATTTTAGTTACTAACAACATTCAGTACAGAATAAAGTCTGCTTTTGTATAAATTTTGGATTCTACTTTACAATTCTCTGAGCTTCCTATATGAAGCAACAAAAAATGATTCTTAAATAAAGCTCTAATTCTTGGGACAGATTCAAACTTTATTAATTCTATTTTTATATGTGTTTTTACTGTAATTTATTAGACTACTCAAAGTGAATAATTCAGTAAATGCTTATTAATGAAGAAATTCATTACTACATAATTAATTAAAAATTATTATATTTGTTTATCCAATCATCAAAGTACAAAATAAGGAGAAATATATGATTTAGTATTATAAATATATTAATAAAAGAAGCATTTTTATTCTCGTCAAATTACATAAAAGTTAAAAGAACACGGAAATTTCAAAACTACCACAATTTACATTATCTTACATAATCATTTACTTTGCCATTTGAATAAGCAACTCTTGTAGAGCAATTACAAAAATAAAGACATTAGTAAAAATTCTAAATTTCAACCTACGGCTTTATACATAGAACCCACTGCGTGCTGAATATTAATTTGTAAGGCAATATTTAAAGAATTGCTGTAATCCTCTGTTCTGCATTAATTCAATATTTATTTAGTGATTCTAGTAACATTATATAACAATATGAAACATGAGTCTGAGTAGAAGTACAATCTTAAGTCACATATACCTTTATTACCTATTGAAAGATTCTGAAATATTTGCTATGCTAAGTCATTATATATTAATATTTCATTTGATCCATTATTGTAAACATAACTGCCTTCTGAGATTATGGATATTGATGAATTCTTAAAGGTATCAGTAGTTCACAGATCAAACCCAAAATATAGTACTCACACTTTAATACTTTTGCCAAAAATTAAGTCATTTTTTAAAAAATTTCTGAAGTAGAAGTTCTTAACAAACCCCAAGAGGTAATACTTAATTGTAATTGCAAACAAATCAAGTATAGTTATATTTTTTTCAAATGACTAACTTTTACACACTTCCAGTTTGGGTTTAAAATGGAAGAGTGTCTAGAGCTAAAACAAAATATCCTCAGGAAGCTGTCCTGAGATATAAATATAAGATTATAAATATGTTTGTTTATAAATTCTTCTCAGTAAATATTTTATAAATAGAAAAATGTTCAGCCTTAATATTAATACTAATAAAATGATAGTAAAATAGTGGTAGAATGGGATCTGGTGTCAAATTGACCAGTCTCATATCTCAATTCGATTGCCTACTGTATGAAATTGAACAAGTTATTTTGTTCATTTATAAAAATGTAGATAATAAAAATATTTTATAAGTTAGGAATAACAGCACTACATCATATACAATACCTTGAATAATGCCTAGTGCATAATATCCAATCATATATTTGTTTATATACTTTAACCCAATAATTTAATTTGGGGACATATGTGCAAAAGAAATAATTTTCTAAAATAGAAGATGAATGCACACAAAGATATTCATCACCTTGTTGTTTTTTAAAACAAAAATAACTCCAAATATCCAGTAACAGACTATGGAAGTATATGATCTGAAAAAATTCTCATAGTATTAAAAACATTAATTAATATTATATTAAAACTAAAATTGTCTACAATATGTTATATAAAAACCAGGGTAGTTTATAAAATAATATTATATTACGAGGGCAACCATCTAAAAATATCTATGGGATTATTATGAATATTTAACAAAACTGCATTAAAATTTTTAGAAGAGTTTCATTAGATTTCAAAATATAATTAATGACTTTTTAAAAATTACTAACATAAAGAAATGAAAAATCTTCTTTACTCAAATTTATTTTACCGCTGGAAAAGTTGAAAATGTTTGTCATAAGAAATTTTCTTAGAAAAGCAGATTTTACACTTATACCATCTCACCTAATTCAAACAGTTTTATTCCTTGTAAAGAATAGCTCTGGATAAGGGATTAGATAAGAGCATTTTGCATAAAAAGTCAACGAACTTTTTCTGTAAAGAACCAGACAGTAAATACTTTCAGCTTTGTGGGCAATATGGTCTCTGGTTTCACTACTCAATTCTGTCAATGTAGTGTAAATGTAATATATCTTCCTTGTGAGAATTTTCAGAACATTTGTACCTATCATAGCCAGTATTATTTTATAGCTATTAGAAAATCTTCCATTCTCCTCTATATGTGTTTCTTACATATTTGTTATATCATTCACATTTATGTTTCTAATTAGTATAGTTAATACATCTTTAACTGATAAAATTAACAATTTCTAATACTACCTTTTGAATTTATGTTACCTTGGTTGATTAAATAAGAAAAAGAATTGAAACTTTTTTAAAAAAGAAAAAAGTATATTTGAAAATATATATGATAACTTCTTCAAGCATATAACAATTTAAAAGACAAGAACCACAAATAACGAAAAGTGTTCTGTGTCAATTTGAAAAATATATATATACAAGGGCAACTCCATCAGCACATTTTTATGATAGACTTACTTTTCAAATCATATGTATAAGTTAAAACATCCTCTTTAATACCTACTTAACCAGTAGTTTTCTGTTTCGTGTGTGTGTGTGTGTGTTCGAATGACTCATCTATGTTGAAAATGCTAATTTATTTGTGATAAAATTTTATAGACATTAGCACTAGGATTCACTTCTTTTTCTATTTTGTTCTGTATAACTTAACCAATATTAGTAAGGAAATTAATCAGTATAGAATGGAAATTAGAATTGAAAATTGAAGAATAATTCCTAGCATCATTCTCATTAAAAAATCTAATCTAAATTATGACATCACTTTGCAGATTAATATAATAGTGAATTGTCAAAGCCAGTTTGCTCAGAAACAGGTAATTTAGAGTCAATCTAATTTAATTTAAACTGTGATATATAAATGTTGATGAACAGCACCACTGTAGAATACAAAGTACTTAAGTTCAATACACTTTTTTTGAAGTTATTAGCACTACTGCTATAGTAGTACTTTTTTTCTATTTTTTATTATCAAGATTTAATTGCATGACATTATAAATCATGAAGAACAAGTGCTACCAAAATAAAATCTCATATTACAAACATGCAAATGAACTCAATGGCATGATTCCCAGCATTTCAAAACAAAAAGATTTTTTCCCTGTTTAATTACTATATTATTGGAACATTTATCACATAACACTGCTATATTCTCACAGTCACAACTAGAATTTCTAAAGGATCTTAAGCATATTTAAATGCTAAAGAGATTGGCAACCTAAAACATAAAACACTCTATTAAAGTTTGAAGACAATGAAGAAAACTTTTGTTTGATTTACATTAGATTAAAACAGCTTTCCAAAGTACATAAATTAATCAAATAATATGTTTAAATGGTAGAGGATCTCAATGGCTAAATTAATGTCTGATTAATTCTGTACAAATAGCCACCAACTTAAAATTTCCTACTCTAGTTAGTATATTATGCATTTGACATTTTAAAACATTTCTTGATTTCTAGAATTCCATTCATAGATATAAGACTATGGTACTACAAGAAACTTTTACAACACATATAATTTAGGAACAGTAAAAGAAAAAACTTCTAATTAGTTATCAAAAACTTGGTACAGTATTAACAAAAAAAATCAAAAATCCTTAACAAAGATATTTATTCCTCAAACATCTTTATAAAGAAAAACAGAACCAGTGAATTTTGCCAACAATGATGCTAGTAAACTGAAAAGATAAAACTTGTCTTTTAAATAAACAGTTATCATCACTGTCTTTACCCCCATGAAGCCTTTATACCATAATAATTGCTTGATTGGCATGTAATTCACACAAAAATGTTTTACAGAATAAATTAATAAAAATAAAATTAAAATCTAATCAGTTTACAGAAGAAAGGACAGGAAGTAGGTAGTAGGAGTGAAAACATATTTGATAATATAAATTGTAATAAAATATATTTTATATAAAAAGAACTATTTTGATAAAACTGTAATACTTTTATTTCAGTCAATATCTTTACTCTATTTTCATATACTTTAAATAACTTTCCATTTTTTTACCCTAATTCAAAAGATAAACATATACACATTCTAATATTTTAGTACAATATATGTTAAAGCCTTTCCCTTAAGTATAAGTGGAATCTGTGAATACAATGGAAAATTCACTCCCTTGATTATGTTACATTATATGCCAAAGGTGGTAGAACAGTCACTCCTATGATTATTGAATTTTATCAGTCTCCGTTATAACAGACTGAAGAAAGAGATTTAAAGGAAAAGAGATTGTATAACTGGCCTAAAAGAAGCACAGTATCATGTTGTAGAGAGGGCCATGTGGCAGGGAACAGTGGCCATCTTCTAGAGGCTAAGAAGAGCCCCTGACTAACAGTAACTAGAAAAACCTAAGACCTACAACTTCAATGCACTGAACTCTGCCAACAACTAGTGACCTTGGAAGAAGTCCTTCTGCCTCAGATGAGACGGCAGCTCAACAGACCACAAATTCAGCCTGGTGAAGCCCTGAGGACAGGGTTTAACAAACGGCAGTTAACTCATGCCCAGATTCCCGACCAATGGACACTATAAAATAATAAATGTCCTTGTTTTAACCTGATAAGCTTGTGATAATTTGCTACACAGCAAGAGAAACTAATAAAGGTAGGCAATATTATCATCTCCCATTTGACAGAGGAAGAAATAGAAAGACTGTGACTTAAAAAACAAACAAAAAACCTTCCTCTCAATCCTATCACTTGTAATTTAAGAATTTCAAATTGAGGTAGTAGTTTGACTTAGAACCCGTGTTCTTAATACCTACTGCTTACTGACAATGAGAAAGCAAACTATGGTAACCTGGAAGCAAGATAAGAATATCTACATTAGAATTGGCATTGATGAAAATGTTACATATAATTCACTTTGCAGCAGATTAATTGCATATTTTTAAAAATCACAATAACTGAAGCCTTCTTACTTTAATAACAATTACATTATTTTATAGTCATATTATTTTCCTAGAATAAGGAAATACTGATTTCAGAAGGATATTCTTATTAGATATTAATATGCTTCTATCAAGGTTATCCATGATAATGAGTATTTGTTAACTTTTGATCACCAAATAGCTCCTGACCAAACAAAGAATTATTTCTTCAGATATTTTTTCCTTATTGGGGTTGTGAATCCAAGTCCCACATCTTCGAGCAAAGAAGCCAAAAACTACTTCCCAGGACAATTTTTTTTTCTTGCACCATTATGGGTCAGGAGGAAGTTAGACAGGTGTCCTAAATTTGCCACTTGGACTCATTCACTTAAGATTTTAGATCCTGAGTGAATATTTATAGGATGGGTTGGAGAAATCATGAGATTTCATTCAATATAGCAGGCATGCCCAGTTAAGAATGTCAACTAATGCACATGACTGAAAACTGCTGGAATGAAAGCTTTCTGCTTATTGAAAACCTGACGATTTATTCTTCCCTTTCATATTGTTAGCAACACCTTATGCTAACAATATATTTCCTTCTGTTTGTTAGTCATGCACAATTTCTGTTTCTTACAAAAAATCTTAACTAACAAAACAACTTACTATAAAATTTCATTTTGGGAGAAGAAAGAATTTGGGTTATTATTAAATAAGAAACCCATGTGATTTTTGTAAATATAAGGGAGAAATCTTTTATTGTACTAATAAACTATCTACATTGCATGTTAAAACTTTTTTAAGAGTATAAGAAAGCATATTTTATCTGTACATTCCTTTCTCCAGAGAAATATATTACTCATCTCTCAATTTAAAAACTATTCCTTTAGCTACCTCAGCTAAGTACTAAAAATACAAAAAATATACAGTTTCTTCTGTAAAGGAGTTTGAGGGCTAATAAGAGATAAATAAGTGAAGCAATAAATATAAATAAACTGTGATAAGCTGAAGAATATGCCAGTTGTAAGAAAAGAGTAATTTCTAGTAGTTAGGTATAAGAGGTGGTTATATTCACAATTAGACAAAAGCTAAGCAAGAGAAAAACAAGGTTAAGGCCAGAAAGGTCATTTGAAAGATAAAAATACAGAATGTAAAAATAACCAGCAAAACAAAATAAATGACAGAGGATAGATATTTGGAGAGCTGAAAGTAGTTTGGTATGCAGATTTAATAAAGACAAAAAAGAACATTTCATGAAAATAAAAGGGTCAGTAAAGGGACCTTTTATGTAAATGTATATGTACAAAAACTACAATTTCAAAAAACAAGAAGAAAATCTGACAATATTAAAAAAAGAAACACATCACCAAAAATAGTTGGAAATTTCCAAAATATTCTCAGTAATTGATAGAAAAGGTAGAAAGAAAATCAGCAATAATCTCAGACATTGAATAAGAATCAAATAAATATCCAACTGACATTAAAAGAATAACAAGAGCAGAAGGAACTTTGCTTTTTAAGCACGTGAATTTTCTGCAAAATAAAAAATATGCCAAAAACAAGCCTTATTAAAGTTAAAAAGTATTAATACTATAGTTTTTCTCTGACCATAGAGAAAACTAAATTGGAAATTAATAAAAAGGAGACACCTGAAATATCCCTAAGTATATGAGAATTAAATAACATTTTGGAATAACTTATGCATCAAAGAAAACATCACAGGAAAAATCAGGAAATATTTTGGACTAAATAAAAATGAAAATACAACATACCAAAATGTGTAAAATGTGGTCAAAGCAGTGCATACCGGTTAATTTACAGCTGTAGAGTATATATCAGAAAAAAGAAAAGTTCTAAAATCAATGATTTAAACTCTCACCATAGAAAGATGTAAAACAAGAGTGAATTAAACTAAATATTTTGTCTTTGTAATGATGAGCAGTTATAATTTTTATATGACTTGTAGGAGAAGTAATCAACCTAATATAGATAAGTAAAAGATAAAGGAATAAATTTATCTTAAATATTATGGGAAATCACCAAAGGTTTTAAACAGGTGAGGTAAATGATAAGAAGATTAAAAAAACTCTCTTAAATACCAATGACGTTGATGGTGATGATGAAGAAAAAGGAAATGATGATCATCTATTTACAATTTAGAACAATTATTACAATGTAATAGGTAAGGTTTTGTTTCACATAACTATCTCACATAATCATCATGATAACCCTATAATTAAGTACTACTAGTAATCTTCATTTTATAGATTGGGTAATTGAAGCTCAGAGGAATGAATAACTTGATTGAAACCACAAATATGGGAAAGATAAATGCAACAGAAATTGAAGAAACAGTTATTCCAAATGGAGAAATAAGTGAGATATGCCACAGAGAATTAAACACTATAACGATTAAGAAGTAATCCATTGACATTGGATTACTTCCATTGATAACAATTAGAACATCATTACTGACATCATAACTGACAAACTGATAGGTATAAAGGTGTTTTGCTACATATTAGCTGCCTAATTATCAAAATACATTACATAATGCACATAAATAATAGCAGCATTTCATGCATAATTAAAATAGTAGTTTAATAAGACAAGGATTATTCACTATGACATTAACTAATTTCAATCATCTCCAAAACTCATTAAAATGAAAAAAACATTAAAAACATCATATCTCTACTAATCTAGATGCAAGTGGAAAAAGACCCTAAAAATCTCATTGAGTTATGCTGTGAACCATAATTTAAGCCAATCCTCAAATTCCAAACTATTTCATATCTTCACAGACATAACTGAAAATACTATAGACAATTCCCAAATTAAGGAAATGGAGTGATTTTGGTGGTGGTGTTTTTCTATTAGACAATGGCTTGCAAGCATCTGTGCACATTATCACCTGGGGGGATTTGGGTAAAAAGCAGGATCTCATTCAGTGGCGACAGGGCTAAAATTCTACATTTCTGACATGCTCTTGGGTGATGTCAATGCCTTTGGTTAGTCAGTCTATACTTTGATAGCAGGGTATTGAAGAACTGTTTACTTTGTAATTATTCAAAAAGGGCTATTTTAGAAATTCTTGTTTGTATCCCCAAATTTAAATTTCATTGTTTATCAAAATTTGCTGAAAACTGCCCATAATTACTTTGTGTTTATATAACACTTGATTTTACTTAGTGGATGCTTTAAAAATGTATTCATCCACCACCAGACTCAAGACAGTGAAGAGTCCTAACACCACCAAGATACTCTTTAAAAACCTCTATATCTCCCTTCCATCCCTGCCCTATTTCACCCACAACAGTTCCTAAACTCGAGGCCTCTATTAACTTAAAAATAATGGCTCAAAACTTCCCAAATCTTATGAGAGATACAGATGTGTAGATCCATGAAGCTGAACATCACCAAACAGATTCAATCTAAAAAGGACTTCACTAGGACACATCATAATCCAATCATAAAAACTCAAAAAGAAAATTGCAGAAGAAGATAAAAGTGACCCATCACATATAAGAGAATACTTCTAAGGATATCAACAGATTTCTCAGCAGAAACCTCACAGGTGAGGAGTGAGATGATATATTTAAAGTGCTAAAAGAAAAGTACTACCAACCAAGAATACCTTACTTGGCAATGTTGCCCTTCAGAAATGAAGGAGACATAAAAGCTGATAAACAGAAGCTGAAGAACTTCATGACTACCAGGTCTACCTTACAATAAATGGCAATAGAATTGTTAAACTGTGAAGCCCAAAGTTAGCAGATGGAAGGAAATAATAAAGATCGTGGCGGAAATAAATGAAATACAGAATAGGAAAACAAAAGAAAAGATAAACAGTTGGTTTTTAAAACAATTTTAAAAATTGACAAACCTTGCACGGGACTAACCAAGAAAAAAGAGACATGACTTAAACAAATTATAAATGTATAAGGAGACATTACAACTGACACCATAGATACCAAAAGGTCATAAGAAATGACTGTGGGGAATTGTATGCCAACAAATTAAATAACTTAGAAAAAAATGAATAAATTCCTAGAAAAATACATCTTGCCAAGACTGAATCATGTGAAAATAGAAAACTTGGTCACACCAAAAATAACTAAGGTGATTGAATCAGCTACAAAAAGCTTTCCAACAAAGAAAAGCTCAGGAATAGATGGCTTCACTGCTGAATTCTAACAAACATTTAAAACATTAACACCAAGCCATCTCAAACTCTTCCAAAAAGATGAAGTAGAGTGAACACTTCCGAACTTATGCTGTAAGGCAAGCATTTCCCTGACACCCAAGTCAGACAAGGAGACTACAAGAAAAGAAAATCAATGGCATTTCAGAGACATTGGTAAAAGGACACAAAATTTTAGTTAAATAGATTGATTAAGTTGAAAATTTCTATTGTACAACATGGTGACTATAGTTAATAATGCTGTATTCTGTTCTTTAAAAAATAAATATAACAGCAACAGTAAGAGGGACAACAAATAAATAAAAATGAATACTATTGTACCATAGCTTACCACAGGGAACATATGGAAAAAAAAGAAAAATTACAGGCCAATGTCCTTGATGAATGTAAATGCAAATATCCTCAACAAAATGCTAGCCAACCACATTTGATTCAACAGCACATTGTAAGTATCATAAAACATGATCAAGTAGGATTTATCCCAGGAATGCATGGATGGTTCAACATATATGAATCAAAATGTGATATACCACATTAACAGAATGAAGGACAAAAATTATATGATCATCTCAATAGATGCTGAAAAAGCATTTGACAAAATTTAACACTGTTTCATGACAAAAACTTCCAACAAATTAGGTTTAAGCAGAATGTACCTCAACACAATAAAGAACATATACAACAAGCCAATAGCTAACATCCTACACAATGGCAAGATGCAGAAGGTTTTTCCTCTAATTTTAGGAAAGAAACAAAAATGCCCAGTTTCACTACTTCTATTCAACATAGGACTGGTAGTCCTAGACAAAGCAATTAGACAAGGAAAAGTTAAAGGCATCCAAATTGGAAAAGAAGAAGAAAACCTGTCTCTGTTTGCAGATGACATGTTCTCATACACAAGAAACCCTAGACACTCCACCAATAAACTGTTAAAAAGAATTAAAAACTCAGTCAAGTTGCAGGATACAAAATCAACATACAAAAATCAGTTGCAATTCTATACATTAACAATGAACTCTCCAAATCAGAAGTTAAGTAAACAAATCATATTTACCAGAGCATCAAAAAGAATAAAATACTTAAGAATAAGTTTAACCAAGGAAATGAAAGGCCTGTACACTCAAATTATAAAGCATTGATTAAAGAAATTGAAAACATCAAAAATAAATGGAAAAATACCCTATGTTCATTGATTGGAAGAGTTAACATTGTTTAAATGGCCACTCTACCCAAAGTGTTCTACAGAGTCAATACAATTGCTTTCAAAATTCCAATTACATTTTTCACAGAAATAGAAAAAAAAATTTAAAATACAAAAGGAACCACAAAAGACTGCAAATAGTCAAAGAAATTTTATAAAAGAAGAACAAAGCTGGAGGCATCATATTTACTGATTTCAAAATATATTATGAATCTATAGTAATCAAAATAAGAAGTTGCTGGCCTAAAAATACACTAATACCAATGGAGCAGAATAGAGAGGCTAGAAATAAACTCATAGACAGGGTCAACTGATCTTTGACTCAGTGCCAGGAATAAACAGTAAAGGAAACACAGTCTCTTCAACAAATGGTATTGGTAACACTGGGATATCTATATGCAGAAGATGAAATTGGATTCTTACTTTATACCATATACAAAAATCAACTCAAAATGGATTAAAGATGTAAATATAAGACATGTAATTATAAAAATCCTAAATAGAATAAAGGGACTAAGCTCCTTGACATTGGCTTTATCAATGATTTTTTTGGATATAATACCAAAAGTTCAGGCAACAAAAGCAAAAATAAACAAGTGGGACTGCATCAAACTAAAAAAAGCTTCCTTGCACAGCAAAGGAAACAATCAACAAACTGAAAAGGCAAACTACAGAATAGAAAAAAAATATTTGCAAATGATCTATTGAATAAGAAGTTAACATCCAAAATATGTAAGGAACTCATGAAACTCAATAGCAAGAAAACAAAAACCCAATGGAAACGATGGGCAAAGGACCTGATTATACATTTCTCCAAAGAAGACACACAAATGACCAATAGGTATATGAAATCGTGCTCAGCATTGCTAATCATCAAATAAATGCAAATCAAAACCACAATAAGATATCACCTCACAGCTGTTATGATGGCCATTATCAAAGATACAAAAGATAACAAAAGTGTTAGAATGGGTGTGGAGCAAGGGAAATTCTTACACACAATTGGTGGAATGTAAATTGGTATAGCCATCATGTAAAGCCGTATGAAGATTCCCCCAAAAATTAAAAATAAAACTACCAATGATCCAGCAATCCCACCACTGGGGATATATTCAAAGCAAGTGAAATCAGTATCTCAGAGATACAGCTGCACTCTCACATTCTTTGCAACATTATTTCCAATAGCCAAGATACAGAAGCAAACTGTTTCCATGGATAGATGAAAGCATAAAGAAATTGTGATTTATATCTATATGTTTCATATTCATAATATGTATATATTTATATACATACATATACACACATAACAATGGAATATTATTCAGCCTTTAAAAAGCAGGAAATCTTGCTATTTGTGACAACATAGAAGAAACTGAAGGACATTCTGCTAAATAAACAAGTCAGTCACAAAAAGACAAATATTGCATGATATCACTTATAGGTGGAATCTAAAAAACTTATGAACTTATTGAAAGGGAATACAATGATGGCTGTCAGTATTTACAATCATAATTAAAATAATTTTACTGTGTTTTATAGAATATTATAATTTAAAGTTTATTCTAGTCTTATAAATAAACACATATATTAATGCTTCTATGCTTTAATATAACATATTCCATAGGCATAATAAGTTTAATAAAGAGGATAAATTAGGCCTACATATCTTGTCCATCTCAATTATTTTCCACACTGTATTATTTTGAGAGAGTGGAGTATTTCAACCTCGTTACACAAATTTTGATTTTGCTTCCAGAAGAGTAAGTTCTCAAAAAAACCCAATTTAGAAAGTTAATTCCTAACCGTTAAGTATTCAAGAACATTCTAAAATAACTATGTAATGGTTTTTTCAAAAGTACATAAACAAGAAATGAGGATAGGAAGCAATTTAAAATATAATCATATTAATTTTAATAACTAATTACTAAGTTCTAAAGATGAACCCTTTTCCCTTTCAATCATAATTGAATAAATGAAGTGAAATTTGATAAATATTTCTCTATGAATCTTAGGAAGTAAAGTTATACATCCTTAATGTTAAAATTTTAAAAACAAATATTTATGGCATTTTTCTGACAGTATCAGCATCTAAATCAATCACTATACAATGAAGAAGTAAATTTCTCAAATTAATTCTCAAAAGTGAACTGAATAGTAATTTATACTCATATTTCTTGAACAGTTGAATAATTACCATAATTTAAGCATTACATCAACCATAAAAATAAGAAGAAAAATTTTTTCCAGTAAACATATGATTTTAAAAATCACTCGTTCTTTCCACAAATCACATAGAAATTAATATAAATGAAACCTGCAAACATTTCTAGTTACAGAGCATATGCTATAATTTATTAATATATAGGGAAGGGATGATCTGAAAATCTTTAAAAGATTTTAAAACATAAAAGCCATGAACAAGGATTGATATATATAAGCTATTCAAATAACTAATGTAAATTCAATATAATCAATCATTTGTAAAGGAATGAACAAATCCCAGCATCCCAATAGACAGGCTTTTCTTTCAGGAAAACATAAATTAAGAACACAAACCTTGACTACAAGATAGAAAGAATATTCCAATTCTTTCCTAGAAGTAAATCTGAAGTCTTCAGCAGCCTACCTCTAACTATAACAAAAATGAAATGTAAAACACATATGTAGTATAGATTAGGAAATTAATGATGAGAGGTAATTACTTAAAGAGGTAACTTAAATACTGCTAACTCAAAATCTTTAATGAAAGATCAGATTATTTTCAGAATGTGCTAAAGTAAAAATAAGACTACTCAGATGGAAAATAATTTCAAGTGGGGTTATATGAGAACAGTATTTATTTAACCCTCAGTTAAAGTATAGAATTAATCAGAAAACCAAAACATTTCAGTTGGCTGCATTGCTTAGTACATAATAATCACCGAAAAATTTAAGTATAGCGTTTATTGGTTCCATGAGGGTTTTTACAGAGAAATTCATCATCACAGACATTCGCAGACCTTTATTTATCAAAGGTCAATACACGTTTTTGTATTAGTCAAGTCAGGAAATGTATATATATCATCACTTTGGACAAAAGCACCATTCTTTTCTGAATGATATTGTGGTCATTAGAAGTAAATACTCTCTCAACACTTACCTGTATTTTAATAGGCCAGGAAAAGTTGCTGACGTACACATAGAATGTAATGTTAGGATTGCTTCTAAAGTTAAATTTTTCATAGGAAAAACTATCTCTGTATTCCTTTATATTATTCTTGGAAACTATAGGAGTCTCTTCCCCAGATATTGTTCCAGCTAAAATGTAAATAATTTAAATAATTAATATTAGGAAATATATTTATGAATTTAAAAATGCATATTATAGTTAATTTTTTATAATTGCTCTTATAAAAATACAATTATCAAAATATACTGTTTATAATTTTGAATTAAAGAAAATAAGTTTGCCATAAATATAATGGAAATAAATTTAGTATAAAAATTATTTTTAAAAATGCTACCACTGATTAAGTGCTATGTACTAGGCACTGGCTTAGAGACTTTATATTATTTTTTTAAACCAATAATATCCCAGAAGTATTATCACCTCCATTTTTCAGATTTCAACCTGAGCCTCAGAAAGATTAAAGCATTTGCCCCAAGTTTATAGCTACTAAGCAGTTGGAACTCAGGTATATGTGGCTCTAGAAACTGAGCTCATTCTGTTTACAATGCCACAGAGCATTTAAAAAGAAATCAGACCATATTTTCGTGTGTCTCAATCCAACTAAAAAATGTGAAAAAATCAATTTATTTGTCTTACCACAAATTGAACCATCATTGCTTTAAATAAATTGGGTGGAGGCCATAATTTAAAACATGAGCTAAATGCTCAATTGGTTAAACACATATTGAGTGCTGAATAAATATTTACTGAAGTTAATAAAATAGAACAAAGCATTTCCAACAATCTTAGCAATACTTTCACCTTAATCAACAGTAAAAATAAGTAGAATTAGTATACTGAGTAATTGAATTAATTTTTAACTAACCACTTATTCCATAATCACCTTGTGTGCATTTATAAAATGCAGATTCCATGACTTCATCTCCAAATCTGATAAATAAAAATTTCTGAGATTTGGTCTGGGAATCTGAAAGAACACGTGATTTCTTGCATACTAAAATTATTGTTCTAAAGTGATTAGAAATGTATTATAGACATTTTTGTAGACACATTTTTAAACCCTTACAGTTTTTTTACTGGTCAGAAATAACTTTCAAATTAACACGACAAGTTATTATGAATTTTTCCTTAATGAAACCCATAGCGCCAACATTTTACTATTAAGTTTGGTACTAATAGTAACAAAATGCCTATTCGCCTGAATTTCCATTTTTTCAAAGTAATATATAAATTTTGGAATTGCAAAAGATCTCTTAATTCTTGAATTCTATGTATCCATAATATTCTACATATTAAAATAGCATAATGACTTAAATTTCAGAAATCAAATATAAATTTCTAAGAATCCATAAATTTTCTATAAAAAAGAAACAATTTCCAGCATATTTATGCAACAGTATACCTTTAATATAGAAAATAGATACCAATAAAATTTTTAGAATAAAAGTAAAAATAAAATTAAAGTAAGAATACATTTCATAATTGAACATAAAAATCTGAACAGCTTCTCAGATATACTTTTTAAGTCAGTAATTTAAATTTATTAACCTTATTATGAAACATATATTATGTATCAGTTTTTTAACTCCTCTGAGCACTGAAGCTGACAAGAGGGGTTATATTTTCTAAGCTTGACAATAATAGATGTTTATTGTAATCAGCATGTACAGAAGAATTCCATTGTTTTATATAAATATTAAGGCTAATAATTAAATTTATAGTTTCAATAGTGAATCAAATAATTGAAATTTCAGTCTCTTTAGTCATTAAAGAAGCAATTTATCTTAATTAAAATCACTTTTTATAACACTGCCACTTAAAAATTTAATTTAGTGTATAATATGTTACCAATCTAATTTTAATTGAATAAAGGAGAAAGTTAACAAAATAATGAAGCTCTACTCATGTTTCTACTTATTATTTTTATCAGTAACAGCAAAATAATTATGGCATATAACATTTTTAAATTTCATTTAATTAACAGTAGATCATGTTAGAACAACTTCCAGATAGGAACACATGTAAAAGAGATATGACATCAACATTTTTTTACCTGTTGAACCGACAGACCACGTAATGTTGAGATTAAAGTTGTTTGATGCATTAATTGATATATCCAGATTTTTGTTCGACTACCAGAAAAGAAAATATTAAGGTTAAAAAATAAAAATTACACTAGATATGTATGATTTAGTCTACTGATTTAATTATGTCTGTTTATTCCTTAAACTCTACACATTTTGTAAATATTCAACTGAATATATGTAGATGCCATTTATACATTTTAATGAAGAAAATGTGTAATAAATTCAAAGGTAGATATGAAGTTCCTCATTTATCTTCTCTATTATAATTTGGTCTTTTGTATGCAAGCCAGAGGCTCCTGTAATTTAATATTTTTATTTGGATTGTCTTTGCTTAGTTGTAGACTAAGCTTAGTTTAAATTTGATATTTGTATTTTGATTCTTTTTGCTAGGTTTAAATGATACAGGTTTGGATCACTCCCAAGCAATTTTATAACAATATAAGATTATTTTTTTGAAAGACTTCTTCTTAGGTGTATATTTTTATTATTACACTCATATTTTCTAGTGGGAAAAATTACATAACCTAAAACTTTCAGGTAAAAATGATGAACCTACTCCAAAAAAACAGCAGATCACATTGTTTACACAGTTATAGAGAGGAACACTGAGAATTTAATTTTATGCCAGTCAACCTGCTTCTTGTCATTCATTAGTGGAGTACAGACTCTTTCCATTTAATTTCAGGGAAATATGCCTAAGAGATTTCTTTAAATGTTATTTGTGATTTTCTTACTCCAAGAGGTAAGGAGCAGAAAGTAGGTATACTTACAACTATTTGTTCCTGTGGAAAGGCAAAGAATGATGGTCATAATGGATAAGTTTAGCTTCAGATACTGAGTGTATTATGCTTTATTTTAAATATTCCCTACAAAGACTTGTAGAAAATTCCATACTGCTAAGATCTAGCTAGTGAAATGGAGTAAGAGAGATAGAGAATATATTAATTCCTTAGTTTTACTATTTTTCTAAATATGATAAAGCAGGTAAGCCAATAGAAAATATATTCCCAATTTTCTCAGTGGCTCTTAGGAGAAAGTAAATATGGAAGCAACTAAATTCCCCTTTTCTGATATAACAGTCTTAGGGGAAAACTGACAAGGAAAATGGCCTTTCCCTGATGAATAGCAGGAGAAATAAGGAACATCATAAAAAGCAAAGGCTGCTGGATGATGTGTGATGGCCATCCCATTTAACAGACGTATAAGCCCCAATCTTATGCCTCCAAATAACATCTACTCTTAATGATTTCTCTACATGGAAGAACAGCTTAGTCTCTATGAAGAACTCTTAACAGTGTTCCATATCCATCAAATGATATTGTCACAGTTTCCAGGAAGCAGATAAGATTTCAACAAGAATGATCATCTTGAAAGAGCATGTAAAATAAAATTTGTTATAATAAGGTTGAGTGATTGTCATGTATATTTTTAGAGTAGTACATAGTAATATTGTGGAGAAAGCATCTGAGAATTTGAAGTAGTCAAAGAAAAATAAAACCTTGGATTTTAAATACATAGAGTAAATCAGAAGGCTATTATATTATGCATCATAGTGATATTCATAAATGGCCATGAATATAAGGAAGTTAACTTCCTTCTTATTTTCTATTGATTATCAATTAATACTGAATTCTATTGACAAGCTGTTAACCCTTCTGCAGTACATGCCACAAAACTGTCAAAACATATTGAGATTTTCCTATTTCTTTTAAGATATCAGTGAACACAGAGTTGGCATAAATTCAATGGAAGGCCAGAAAAATAACTGAGTAACTCTTTGACTGTAACAATAAATGCAGAATACTTTTATGTCAGCATGCAGACAGGGACTATTCAATCGATTATGTTGCTCAGTTGTGGTATACAAATATACTTCCAAATATACACAATGTAGTCCTAAGGAAAATCCAGACATCAAAGGTAGATATCTGGTAGCAAATGTTGATTTATGTCATCATAATAAACTAACCAGGCTTGAATCCAGTAACAGTTTCATATACAGTAAATCATTTTCATGAAGCAATGAAAAGAATTAGTGAAGAGTCAGATAACCTTAGATTGAAATTTCAGGTCTTTAATGTACAGGCTGATTGATTAGGGGGAAATTACTTTTCCTTTCCAAAAATCACTTTTCTAATCTCTAAAATGGGGATGTAATTACTTCCCTCAAGAAGCTCTTGTGAGCATTAAATGAAATAATTTCTGGAAAAAACTTTGGTTTCAGCCCATAGTGCTCATAACTGTAGTGTTATCATTATTAGGTATAGTGACAGGGTATATTCTTTTTCTTCTCTTTCTTCATCTTCATCTTCACCCAGAGGACTGGGAACTCAAAAAAAGAACATGCTCTGAGGAGTGGATTTTTTTTTACTATTAATGAAACGGATCCAAAAAGTCACTTTTTTATGAAAGTAAAGGATGGTGAAAACAGTGTACCCTTAAGGAGGCTTAAATCTTTATTTCTCTTGAAATTGCCTCTTCTTAATTACGTGTATCTTATGCTGGATGAGATTAATATGAGCATAACTGTTGTCGCTAAAAGGTCACACAAAATTTCCAATTGATATTAAAAAAACCTATAAAATTCTTTTTGAACTTTTAGTTCATTCTCTATCAATTCCAAGTTTAGGCAATGCTGAATTATATGGTACCATAACTAAAGCAATATAAAAAGCATTTAGGGTTTAAAAAGCTGTACTGAAGAAGTGCACTGTAGTTATTCCAGTAAGTGATAAAATCAGTGATTTAGAACATTGTTCATTAGATATGGATAAGTTTGGCAAAATAACGTTATACAGAAACCTATTCAGAAATTGTTCACATGAAAGCACTGGCTAGAAGTGATGGATAGTGAGTTAAAATTAAATCTGTTTTTCAAAATGTAGGAAATGTATAAATAATTATCTAATTTTTATTATTATTTTCTTATAGAATAAGAAGCCTTGGCCAATAATACATAACAATTTCAGAGATTATTCTCAGGTGAATATATCTTTAAAGAGGGTTACACAAAATGATATTATAAGCATTCTTAGTGATGCCTCTCATGACAGTTATGCATCAAGCTTCAGAGAACACTTTTCTGGTTTCTTGGCTTCAATTGGACAAGATAGTAGAAAGTAAAACAAAGCTGGGACATTGGAAAGCACTTGGGATTGCTGGAAATTGAAGGAGAAAATGACAAAAAGACAAGCAAACTAGAATTGTGGCTAATCTGGACATAAGTGTATGACACTATGGACAATACTGTGGAGGAATATTATTCACTCTCAAATTTGAGTCAGATATCTCTCTTATATCAAATTTCTTAGATCTTCAAAGAACCCCACAGGTTTGGAATTACTATTAATCAACAAGCTAAAGGTAAAGAATGACCTCCGATACATGCTACAACATGGATGAACCTTGGAAACACTATGCTAAGTGAAATAAGCCAGATACAAAAGAACAAATGATTACATTTATATGAGGTACCTAGAGTAAGCCAATTAATACAGGCAGAGAGTAGAATAAAGATACCAGGGGCTGCAGAGAAGTGTGGAATGAGGCATTATTGCTTAATAATCATAGAGTTTCTGTTAGGGATAATGAAAATGTGGATGATGGTGATGATTGCATCACACTGTAAATATACTTAATGCCATTGAATTATATACCTAAAATTATTTAAATAAATGTTATTTTATGTCTATTTTACTACAATAAAAAGTCAATGGTAATTATAATGCAAGTATAAGAACTTTATCACATTGATAAATGTAGTTTCTGAGACTGTTAATATATCTATATAGAAACAGATAATCAGTGAAGGACGGCTTGTATTTGAAACAAAATATCTTTAAAATCCTTATTTAAAAGTCAAAACTTTAAATGTATTCCCCAAGAATACAGTCATTCTTAAAGTCTAGGGAATAAAGAGTCACATAAAATGTAAAATGAACTCTTCTTTTTTTTGGTGATGGGGGAGACAGAATGCTATTTTACTGGAAAAGAAAAATTTAAGAAATTATATTAGTTGTCAGCAAGTCCAGTGAACTACGTTAAAAGGAAAGGAGTTGCAAAATGTCATAGTATTAATATATTTAGATGTTTCACCTACTTGAAAAACCATTAAATATATGATATGGATTTAACATATCATTTAACAATATGGATGAATTCATAATAATATATATATTTAACATAACTTCATTTCAACTGTATGAGTGTTAGTTTTGAAAGAACTAAAATTCAACCCGAATAAACCCTATGGTTGATATTTCCATTCTCAGGATTTTCAAATTAATAAAGTCTCAGATGGATAGCAAAATATGTGTGTTATTTCGACACAACCTAAGAGTCTTTACCTGAATTGATGGATTGAAATTAAAATTCACAATGAATCTTTCATGTATTTAAACTTCAAAAGCTTATACAATATATCAATGATGTGGTAATTTCATTAAAGGAGCCATCATTTATATAACTCAGATAAACTACTGACTGAGAAAAACGACAAATCCTATCACTGTGGAATGGTATAAAGGAAAGGCAAATATATTTAATATAGTATGCTTTGAATTCATTAGTTTTATTTATTTATTTATTTTTTGAGATGAAGTCTCGCTCTGTCGCCAGGCTGGAGTGCAGTGGCGTGATCTCGGCTCACTGCAACCTCCACCTCCTGGGTTCAAGCAAATCTCCTGCCTCAGTCTCCTCAGTAGCTGGGACTACAGGCGCGCACCATCATGCCCAGCTAATTTTTGTATTTTTAGTAGAGACGGGGATTCACCACGTTGGCCAGGATAGTCTCCATCTCTGGGCCTCATGATCTGCCCACCTTGGCCTCCCAAAGTGCTGGGATTACAGGTGTGAGCCACTGCGCCCGACCGAGTTTTATTTTTAAATAAGAACAGTCCGTGCTTGTATAATTATCGGCATAAATTTTGTTACAAGACATATAAAGGGAGAAATTATATTTAATTTAAAATATAGGGCTATTTGCAAAATCTAAAATATCAAACTCACAAATTATTGAATCACGAAGAGAGAAAAAATTAATAGGATTAGTAGTTTCTACAAAGGCCCCACAATATGATAATTCTGAGAAGAGGTAAAATCAAATGAAATATGAAAAAAAAAGTTGTGTCCATTGACAGTAGGATAATTATACTTTAAAAGATAACAATCTTTCCTCACCTGTTCTGGGTTTGCTATAAAGTTTATGGCAGTATGGTGGCGATCATCTTCCTGTAATAAGCTGAAGGTAAACTGATAATCAATCAAAAGGCTGTCTGTAGGGAGGAAAAAAAGTACAATCTTGATATGTACTTTAAAAACTGTCTAAAAAGCAAAATTTAGGTTACAATATATTGTACACTGATATTTAAAATGATTATTGTTAAATACTAGTGGTATATTTAAGTATAACAAAATACAAATCTTTGTCCTCAATCAACAAAAAGCAAAACATAGTTACGGAAGAAGTACTAATGCCTTAAAAATTATATTTATTATTTCTGATGCTATCACAAAGTTAAAACATTATAGACATGCTGGAAACTATACAAAAGTAAGAGAATACAATAAAAATTATCTATAATTTTATAACTAGAAGGAAATACAGTTAACATTTTGGTGCATTTTATTCCAGTTAGAATTCTGTAGCTATAAAGATAGACATTTTCATAAAACTTTGTAACTTTCATAAACTCAAAATTCTTTGAAAACATGAAGTTTGATAGCTAAATAATATTTCTCATATAATGTATTTACTTGTTTTTCCATTGTGTTCACTTCTACTTTTAGTAATTTTAAAATGATTCTATGATAAACATCATTTTACAGATACACCCTTTATTCACAATGATACAAGGAATTCTGGGAAAAGATATTTTTAATTTTGTCCATACATAATGGTGGAACCAAGGTGAAACATTTAAATGTCATAAGTCATGAGTGGCTATGCATATTACATGAAGGTGACGTATTGCTAATAACATTAAACTTCTGCTTTTATAAAAATTATTTCCAATTATTTTAAATAAATATAAATTACTTCTGTCTTTTGGATACACACCTTTCATATACCCTTAACCATTAAAAAGTATTAATATAGAACATACAGATTAAATTACATTAACTGAATTTATTTTTAAAACTATTAAGGCATTATTCGTATGCTTACTTGTATACTTTATAAGATTCACCCTATATATTTATTGTATAATTTAGTGTAAGGCAACATTTTGAATAAGAATTTATAGGTATCCTTATATCTGATAATGAGAATTATGTAGTAGGTCATAGTTCCGATTTTCATCTGACTGCCAAAAAATCGCAGAGGAAAATTCAATGTGCCAGTGTTCTAGGCCCTGGAGATACAATAAAAAAATAAAAATTTCTGTCCTCTTGCAACTAATACTCTACTGAATGAACATCAGTCTTTTGGAGAAGAATAAACCGGTGAAGAGGAGAGAGATACTGTTAGGCAGGAGTATGCTTCCAGCTTTCAGAAGAAACATTTAGAGAATTGAGATAGTAAGAGAATAAGCCATGGAGTTTACCAGAAAAAAATATTCCAGGCAGAGAGGACAAGTACAAAAACCTCAAAGCAAGAGCAAGCCCTAACTGTGATTCTTGTAAAGGCTGTGCCAGTAATACAGGCAGGAGGTAATGGAGGCCAGGGTAACAGCCGTGAGGGCCACAGGAAGTGGTCAAATACAGGGAATGTATTTTGAAGGTACAGCAAACGGGATTAGCTAAATAAAAGAACGCAGCCTTTGTAAGAAAGAAAGGCAAAGTTTTATTTGTTTTTTTTTTTTATTTTTTCCTAAGACCAAGCAAAAATCACCATTAACTTAAATGGAGAAGAGGTTTGATTGCGATGGAACTTGGGGGAATAATTAGGAGCTTAATTTTAAAGATATTAAGTTTGAGAAATTTGTTGAATAGCCAGATGTTGAGTCAAGCTCAGGAGCATGCGTAGTAGATAACAATTTGTAAATTATCAGAAATTACATGGGATTGAAAGCCATGAAGGCAGGAAATCGTCTTTGTAGATAGACAAGAGGTCCAAGAGATTAGCCCTGAGGCAGACCAATGTTAAATAATCAGAGCCTGAAGAGAAACTGGCAAAGGAGACTGAGAAATGGCTACTCCAGGAGAGAAAAAGAAACCCAGAATTTAGTGCTATGGACATCAAGTAAATACAATGTTTAAAAGACTGAGTAGTGATCACCTTGGACAAATGCAGCTGAGTGAGATTCAAATGTAGGGCTGCAGTCTTGAGAAAGAGAATATCTATTTAGAATGAAGAAAAAAATATCACGAAGGAAAAGCAAGCACTTCAAAACTATTTCCACAAATTTGTCTGCTCAAGCATCTTTATTTTTTCAAGACTGCAACTAAGCATTAAGAAGTCAGGAAATAAATGCCCTTTAGGAGGTAGGAACTGGGAGACTTCAGACCCTGGAGCAGTCCTGAGTAAAGGCTGCAATGCCCCAGACCTACAGACATTTTTCTGTCTATATAGACTCCAGCATCTGCCACAAATATGCCCAACCACATTCTTGGCCAGGCATTCAAGCATGATTTTCTCTCTCTTCTTATATTTAATAGAGTTGAAAATACTAGATCAGTATGAAGTATCTTGTGTACGGTAATGATCAATCCTAATGTCAATCAGGCTAAAAATACAAAGCTGAGATCTAGAACAAAATTAGTAGGAGTATTAATCAATTCAAGTGTCTAATAAGAATACCAATGAATGAATGTGCATTACTATAAAGAAAGAAAATTTAGACTTCTACACAACATGTTTCCTTTTAAAGCTGCTTAGAATGAAATTACTCCAGAAGCCGACTACACAATCTTCCACTTAACTAGGAGATACACTTCTCCTCAGAATTTCAAAAATCATGATGGTGTATTTGGTTATGAATGGAAAATTTACCTGGCACTTAAACATGTAACTTAATGCTGAAATATGCTCTGAACTTCTTAGCTAAGTAGGGTACAGGATATAAAACATTAAAATTTAAAATATGTCTCAAGTTTATCCATAAATGTACATAACTTGAAAATAAATTTTTATGCTGCATTAATGAACTACTCTATTATGGTATAAAGAAATTATAACATGATTGACTATAAATCAATTCAAATAATTTATTGCTTAATTGATAAATACAGAGAAATGACAAATTAGCATGAAGAATAAGTATGATCAAGACATGTAAGAAAACTTCAGTTTTAGATTGGGGAAATAACAAAGTTTATGCCAATTGGAAAAAAATTAGTAGAAAAGAAAAAATTGCTAAGAGAGGAGAGGGAGTAGGAATTTTGGAACTATTCCCTGAGGTAGGTAAAAGGTGATGAGATCTTGTGAAAAAAACATAAAGACTGAACATACACAACATGCAGAGAGGAGATCATACTGAACACACAGCAGGAAGGGAAATGTGGTGGCGGGATCATATGGAAGCTCCCTTTGGATTGCTTCCATTTTCTCAATAAAATCAGAAAGGCCATCAGCTGAGAAAGAGAATGGAGGATGAGGGGTTGGGAAATGTGAGGGCAGGGGAAAGATCTAAAGCAGTCATTAAAAAGAGGGAAAGTAAATAGACTGAGGAAATATAGTATTTGTAGTGATAGCAGACAGACAAATTCCTAGGTGGACAGGGACAGGTCCCCGGTGAAAGCCAACCTTCAAGCCAAAGATAGCCTAAAGCCTGAAAAATTGAACTGCCAGTTCTGGATAGAGTCCACAACCAGAGTGAG
This sequence comes from Pongo abelii, assembly GCF_028885655.2. Taxonomy (NCBI): domain Eukaryota; kingdom Metazoa; phylum Chordata; class Mammalia; order Primates; family Hominidae; genus Pongo; species Pongo abelii. Next base: position 122,510,194 of record NC_071993.2, on the reverse strand, counting down.
AACTTCTATCACCAACCCACCCACTCTCTCGATTGGTTCCTGGTGTATGGTGCCTTTTAACTAATTGAATGCTGCTTTTTCCAAGACCACCCATGGACCAATTAGCAAGTACCAGCCTGCCCCCATTTTAAGCCCATAAAAACCCCAGACACAGCCTCACAGAGGGCTACCCACTTACAGGGTCCCCTCTCTCCACTGAGAGCTTGAGAGCTTGAGAGCTTTCCTTCTGTTGCTCAACAAAATTCTTCTCTGCCTTACTCACTCTCCGGTGTCCACATACCTTATTCCTCTTGGTCACGAGACAAGAACCCAGAACTCACTAAGCTGTGGGTGGTGGAAACAAAAGAGCTGTAACCCTCCCATTCACCAAGCTGCAGGTGGTAGGAACAAAAGAGCTGTAACACTTCATTCCACTTGCTGAACAGTGGGAGCAAAAGTCATTGCACACCATTCCTTCCTGCTCACCGAACAACGGGAGCAAAAAAGCCACTGGGTGCCACTCCCTCCCACTCGCTGAACTACAGGAATGAAGAAGCTGAAACAGTATGAGATTGGTGAGCATGCATCTGAAGTGAGACTGATTAGTATATCTGTATGTTTTTCTACAGCAGAGTGTTCAAAAAAAGCTTAGAAATTAGTTGATACTGTTATTAGAGTTTTGTCTGTGGATAGAGGATGAAGTAAAGACAGGGCAACGAAGTTGAGAATATATTCATTAGAGAGTATTATATATATTACTATTCAAATTTTTTTTTTTATTATTATACTTTAAGTTCTGGGATACATGTACAGAATGTGCAGGTGTGTAACATAGGTATACATGTGCCATGGTAGTTTGCCATCAACCTGTCATCTGTATTAGGTATTTCTCCGAAGGCTATCCTTCACCTTGCCTGTCACCCCCTGACAGGCCCTGGTGTGTGATGTTCCCCTCCCTGTGCCCACATGTTCTCGTTGTTCAACTCCCACTTATGAGTGAGAACATGCAGTGTTTGGTTTTCTGTTCTTGTGTTAGTTTGCTAAGAATGATGGTTTCCAGTTTCATCCATGTACCTGCAAAGGACATGAACTCATTCTTTATTATGGCTGCATAATATTCCATGGTGTATATGTGCCACATCTTCTTTGTCCAGTCTAACATAATGGGAATTTGGGTTGGTTCCAAGCCTTTGCTATTGTGAATAATGCTGCAATAAACATATGTGTGCATGTGTCTTTATAGTAGTATGATTTATAATTTTGGGGGTATATACCCAGTAATGGGATTGCTAGGTCAAATAGTATTTCTAGACTTAGATCCTTGAGGAATCGCCACACTTTTTTCCACAATGGTTGAACTATTTACACTCCCACCAACAATGCAAAAGCATTCCTATTTCTCTACATCCTCTCCAGCATCTGTTACTTCCTGACTTTTTAATGATCATCATTCTAACTGGTGTGAGATGGTGTCTCACTGTGGTTTTGATTTGCATTTCTCTAATCACCAGTGATTATGAGCATTTTTTCATATTTTTGTTGGCCACAGAAACATCTTCTGTCTGTTCATATCCTTTGCCCACTTTTTGATGGGGTTGTTTGATTTTTTTCTTGTAAATTTGTTTAAATTCCTTGTAGATTCTGGATATTAGCCCTCTGTCAGATGGATAGATTGCAAAAATTTTCTCCCATTCTGTAGGTTGCCTGTTCACTCTGATGATAGTTTCTTTTGCTGTGCAGAAGCTCTTTGGTTTAATTAGATCCCATTTGTCAATTTTGGCTTTTGTTGCAATTGCTTTTGGTGTTTTAGTCATGAACTCTTTGCCCATGCCTATGTCCTGAATGGTATTGCCTAGGTTTTCTCCTAGGGATTTTATGGTTATAGGTCTTACTTTAAATACTTAATCCATCTTGAGTAAATTTTTGCATAAGGTGTAAGGAAGGGGTCCAGTTTCAGTTTTCTGCATATGGTTATCCAGTTACCCCAACAGCATTTATTACATAGGGAATCCTTTCCTCATTGCTTGTTTCTGTCAGGTTTGTCAAAGATCGGATGGTTGTAGATGTGTGGTATTATTTCTGAGGCCTCTGTTCTGCTCAATTGGTCTATATGTCTGTTTTGGTACCAGTACCGTGCTGTTTTGGTTACTGTAGCCTTGTAGTATAGTTTGAAGTCAGGTAGCATAATGCCTCCAGCTTTGCTCTTTTTGCTTAGGATTGCCTTGGCTATGCAGGCTCTTTTTTGGTTCCATATAATTTAGAGTAGTTTTTTCTAATTCTGTGAAGAATGCCAATGGTAGCTTGATGAGAATAGCACTGAATATATAAATTACTTTGGGCAGCATGGCCATATTCACAATATTAATTCTTCCTATCCATGAGCATGGAATGTTTTTCCATTTGTGTCTTGTCTAATTTCCTTGAGCAGTGGTTTGTAGTTCTCCTTGAAGAGGTCCTTCACATCCCTTCTAAGTTGTATTCCTAGGTATTTTATTCTCTTTGTAGCAATTGTGAATGGGAATTTACTCATGATTTGTCTCTGTTTGTCTATTATTGGTGTATAGGAATGCCTGTGATTTTTGCACATTGGTTTTGTATCCTGAGACTTTGCTGAAGTTGCTTATCAGCTTAAGGAGTTTTGGGTCTGAGATGATATACAATCATGTCATCTGCAAACAGAGATAATTTTACTTCCTCTCTTCCTATTTGAATACCCTTTATTTCTTTTTCTTGCCTGACTTCCCTTGCCAGAACTTCCACTACTATGGTGAATAGGAGTGGTGAGTGCAAAAATCCTCAACAAAATGCTACCAAGCCTAGTTCAACAACACATTAAAAGGACCACACCCCGTGATCAAGTAGGCTTTATCTCTGAGATACAAGGATGGTTCAACATATACAAATCAATAAACGTGATACACTACATTAACAGAACGAAGGATAAAAATTATGTTATCATCAATAGATGCAGAAAAACATCTGACAAAGTTCAACACCCTTTCATGATAAAAAATACTGAACAACTAGGTATAGGAGAAACTTAACACAACAGAGACCATATGTGAATAGCCCACAGCTAATACCATATGCAATGATAAAAAGCTGTAAGTATTCCTTCTATGTTCCAGAACAAGGAAAGGATGTCCACTCTCATCATTTCTATTCAAGACAGTATTGCAAGTAAGGTCCAGGGCAATTAGGCAAGAAAAAGAAAAGGTATCTAAATCAGAAAGAAAAAGTAATCTCTGTTTGCTGATGATAATTATACAGATAAAATACTAAAGGCTCCACACATACACACCCACAAACACAAAAATCTGTTAGAACAAATAAATTCAACAGTGTTGCAGGATACAAAATCAACACACAAAAATCTGTTGCATTGCTATACACTAGCAATGAACTATCTGAAAAAGAAATTAAAGAAAACATTCTTACAATGGCATCAAAAGAAATAAAATACTTAGAAATAAACTTAACCAAAGAGAATAAATACTTGAACATTAAAAACTATAAAACATTGACAAAAGAAATTAAACACAAATAAATAATATGACATCCCATGTTCATGGACTGGAAAACTTAATATGGTTAAAATGTCCATGCTACTAAAAGTGATCTACAGATTCACTGCAAATCCTATCAAAATCCCAGTGCCTTTTTTTACATAAATAGAAAGATAAAACTCCTAAAATTCACATGGAACCACCAAATAACCCAAATGGTCAAAAGGATTTTGAGCAAGAAGAAAAAAGGCTGGAGGTATCATACCCCTGATTTCAAAATATATTACAAGGCTATAATAATCAAAACAGTTTGGTACTGGCATGAAAAAAGATATATAGATAAATGTAATGGGGTAAAGAACCCAGAAATAAACCCATGCATGTAGAGTTAACCGATCTTCAACAAGGATGCCAAGAACATAATGGGGAAGGGACAGTCTCTTCATTAAATGGTGTTGGGAAAACTGCATATTCACATGTAAAAGAATGAAATTGGACCCTTATAACATACAAAGAAATCAATTCAAAGTGGATTAAAAACTTAGATGTAAAACCTGAAACCATCAAACTCGTACAAGGAAACAGAAGAAATGCTTATCAACAGAGAACTTCATAATGATTTCTTGAACATAATACCAAAAGCACAGGCAACAAAAACAAACATTGACAACTGAAATTACATCAAACTAAAAAGTTTCTGCACAGCAAAGGCAACAATCAACAAAAGAAAATGGTACAAAATGAGAGAAAATATTTGCAAATCATACATTAGACAAGGGGTAAATATCCAAAACATAAAAGGAAATCAAACAACTAGATATCAAGTAAACAAATAACCCAATTAAAATTGGACAAAGAGACTGAATAGACATTTCTCTAAAAAACTCTTTTATACTGTTTATGGGAATGCAAATTGGTGCTGCCATTATGAAAAACAGTATGGTGTCTTCTCAAAAAATTAAAAATAGAACTACCATCTATTCCAGCAATCCCACTTTTAGGTATATACAGATCAAAAGAAACTAAACTCAAGATCTCAAAGTGATATCTAGACTTCTATGTTTCTTATAGCATTATTCTCAATAGACAAGACATGGAAGCAATCTTTGTGTTTGTTGACAGATGACAGATAAAGAAACTACAGTATATACATACAATTAAATATTGTTCAGCATTAAAAAGGATGGAAATTCTGCCATTTGCAACAACATAGATAGACCTGGAGAACATGATGCTAAGTGAAATAAGCCTGACCAGAAGAACAAATACTGTATTATCCCATATTTAGAAGAAATCTAAAATAATCAAATTCATACATGCAGAGAATAGAATGGTGGTTACCAGGTGCTGGGATAGGGAGAAAGAAAAGGGGAAGGGTTACTCAAAGGGTACAAAGCTTCAGTTACGCAAAATGATTAAGCTCTGATGATCTACTATACAGGATAGTACTTATAGTTAACAATACTGTATTGTATATTTTTAAAATTGCTAACAAGTTAGGTCTTATATGTTAAGAAAATTAATTAAATAACTTAAGGTGTTGGATGGATATATTTATAGTCTTGAATGTGATGATGTTTTCACGGATATATAATTATATATATTATATATTATATATTATATAATATATAATTATATATAATATATAATTATATATTATATAATATATAATTATATATATAATATATAATTATTTCCTAATTTGTCAAATTGTGGATATTTATTGTGTAAAGTTTTTCTATGCCAATTGTATCTCAATAAAGTACTTTAGAAAAATCTGTGGTGAAACGGAGACTGCAATAAATGGCACAGGAACAAACAATAAAAAAGAAAAACTACAGCATGGATTTATATCCTATATCAAACATAAAAATCAATTTCAGCTAATTAAAGATCTAAATATTAAAAGCAAAACTTTATAGCTTTTCAAAAATACACGAGAGCATCTGTTATGACCTTTAAAAAGCACATCATTAAGATCTAAATCATAAAGGAAAAAATTAATAAAGTTTAAAACCCCTCCACAATAAATATTGTTTTTAAAAAACTTTTATTTTAGGTTCAGAAGTATATGTGAAGATTTATTACATAGGTAAACTTATGTCACAGGGATTTGTCATACAGATTTTTTCATCACCCAGGTATTAAACCCAGTATCCAATAGCTGTCTCTCCCGCTTCCCATTCTCCACTCTCAAGTAGACCCCAGTGTCTGTTGTACCCTTCTTTGTGTTCTTTAGTTCTCATCATTTAGCTACCACTTGTAAGTGAGAACATGCAGTATTTGGTTTTCTGTACCTGCATTGGTTTGCTAAGGATAACAGTCTCTAGCCCTATCCATGTTCCCACAAAATATATGATCTCACTTTTTATGGCTACACAGTATTCCATGGTTTATGCATACCACATTTTCTTTATCTGATCTGTCACTGATGGGCATTTGGGTTGATTCCATGTTTTTGCTATTGTGAACAGTGCTGCAGTGGACATTTGTGTGCAAGTGTCTTTATGGTAGAATGATTTATATTCCTCTGGGCATATACCAAGTAATGGGAATACTGGGTTGAATGGTAGTTCTGCTTTTGGCTCTTTGAGGAATTGCCATACTGCTTTCCACAATGGGTGAACTAATTTACACTCCCACCAACAGTGTATAAGTGCTCCCTTTTCACCACAACCTCACCAGCATCTGTTATTTTTTGACTTTTTAATAATATCCATTCTGACTGGCATGAGATGGTATCTCAATGTGGTTTTGATTTGCATTTCTCTAATGATCAACAATACTGAGCTTTGTTTCATATGCTTGTTGGCCACATGTATGTCTTTTTTTGAAAGTTTCTGTTCATGTCCTTTGCCCACTTTTTAATGAGGTTGCTTGTTTCTTTCTTGAAAATTTAAGTTCCATATACATGCTGGATATTAGATCTCTGATAGATGCACAGTTTGCAAATATTTTCTCCCATTCTATAGGATAGTTGATAGTTTCTCTTGATAGTTTCTTTGCTGTGCAGAAGCTCTTTAATTAGATTCAACTTGTCAGGTTTTGCTTTTGTTGCAATTGCTTTTGGTGTCTTTGTCATGAAATCTTTGCCAGTTCTTTTGTCCAGGATGGCATTGCCTAGCTTGTCTTCCAGGATTTTTATAGTTTTGTGTTTTACATTTAAGTTTTTAATCCATCTTGAGTTAATTTTTGTATATGGTGTAAGGAAGGGGTCCAGTTTCAATCTTCTGCATATGGATAGCCAGTTATCCTAGCACCATTTATTGAAAAGAGAGTCTTCATTGCTTGTTTTTGTGAGCTTTGTTGAAGATCAGATGGTTATAGGTGTGTAGCCTAATTCCTGGCTCTCCATTTTGTTCCATTGGTCTATGTGCCTGTTTTTGTACCCGTATCATGCTGTTTTGGTTACTGTAGCCCTGTAATATAGTTTGAAGCTGGGTAACGTGATGCCTCCAGCTTCATTCTTTTTGCTTAGAATTGCCTTGGCTATTCAGGCTCTATTTGGGTTCCATATGAATTTTGAAATAGTTTTGTTCTAGTTCTGTGAAGAATGCTGCTGGTGGTTTTATGGGAATAGCATTGAATCTGTACATTGCTTTGGACAGTATAGCAATTTTAATGATATTGACAGTTCCTATCCATGATTCTGGATGTTTTTCCATTTGTCTGTGTCTTCTCTTTGAGCAGTGGTTTGTAATTCTCATTATAGAGATCTTTCACCTCCCTGGTTAGCTGTATTCTAAGGTATTTTATTCTTTTTGTAGCAATTGTGAATGGGATTGCCTTTCTGATTTGGCTTTCAGCTTGGCTGTTGGTGCACAGGAACACTAGTAACTTTTGTACAGTGATTTTGTATCTGACTACTTTGCTGAAGTTGTTTAAAAGTTGAAGGAGCTTTTGGACTCAGACTATAGGATTTTCTAAATATAGGATCATGTCTTCTAGAAAGAGGGATAGTTTGACTTCCTCTCTTCCTATTTGTATGCTCTTTATTTCTTTCTCTTGCCTGATTGCTCTGGCTAGGACTTCTAATACTATGTTGAATAAGAGTGGTGAGAGAAGGCATCCTTGTCTTGTGCCAGTTTTCAAGGGGAATGATTCCAGCTATTGTCCATTCAGTATGTTATTGGCTGTGGGTTTGTCATATATGGCTCTTATTATTTTGAGGTATGTTCTTTTAATACCTAAGTTATAGTTTTTAATTATAGAAAGCCTTTTCTGCACCTATTGAGATAATCATGTTGTTTCTGTCTTTAGTTCTGTTTTTGTGATGAATCACATTTATTGATTTGCTTGTGTCAAACCAATCTTGCATCCTGGGGATGAAGCCTACTTACTTACTTGATTGTGGTGTATTAGCTTTTTGATGTGCTGCTGGATTTGGTCTGCAAGTATTTTGTTGGGGAGTTTTGCATTTATGTTCATCCAAGATATCGGCCCGACATTTTCTTTTTCTGTTGTGTCTCCGCCAGGTTTTGGTATCAGGATGATGCTGGCATTGAAACAGAACATTTTCCCTGACCCCTTCATGGGTCTCACAAAAGGGGTGCCTCACTTACTCAGCCCACCGCTCTTAAATAACCCCTTGTGGGAGGGAGAGCATGCAAGTGAGCAGCTGCAGCAACCGGGATGAATGCTTCTGGGCGCCGGCAGAAGCAAAATTCTGTGTAGCCCCATGGCAGTGTCTGGGGGGCACCCACAACCCCTGAAGCCCCAGAGGGCATGTGTTACAGTGTCTTCTTAGCTTTGCCATCCACGGAAGCCTTAAGTGTTAAATAGCTCAAGTGTCCACACCCATGGCTCCTGAGCTCTTGTTCAACATCCAGGAAGAATCAGGTTGCATGAACAAATTGGAGGGTGGTGAATATGGAGGATTTTATTGCCAATGAAAGTGGCTTGCAGTGGGAAGAGGAGGTGGAAAGAATACGAGGTGAGAAGGTGGTCTTTCCCTGGAGTCTTGCTCTCCCCAGCCAAGCTGTTCTCTGATACTCCCCGTCAAGCCATCCCTCTAAAGTCAAGCTGCTTCTCTCCAATGTCTGGCTGCTGCTTCTCTTCTCCCCTTTTCTGCAGCACCTCTGCCAGTGGAGCCTGTGGTTTTTATGGGTACAGAATCAGGGGGGTGGGGTGTGCCAGTGTGATTTTGGAAAAGGCAACATTCGAGCAGAAATACGGTGATAGAAATTTCTCCCTCTGGGCTACTGTTCCAGGCTTGAGGGTGGGGCCCTCCCAGGGACTGCCCTCTTCTACTCAGCATTTCCATCAGTATCATCGAATGATTTGGGGAGGGGTCCCTTCTCCTCAATTTTTTGGAATAGTTTCCATAGGAATAGTACCAGCTCTTCTTTGCACATTTGGTTGAATTCATCTGTGAATTCATCAGGACCTATACTTTTTGTTGTTGTTGTTGTTGTTTGTTGTTGTTGTTGTTGGGCAGGCTATTACATTGCAGCAAAAGTAATTGCAGTTTTTGCCATTACTTTCAATGGCAAAAATAAGTCTAGCTTGCAATATATCTTATTAATAGTTTCAAAAAACCAACTCCTAGATTTGTTTATCTTTTAAAGTTTTTTTTGTGTGTGTGTCTTGATTTCCTTCAGTTCAGCTCTAATTTCAGTTATTTCTTGTCTTCTGCTAACTTTGAGGTTGTTCTTGCTTCTCTAATTATTTCAGTTGTGATGTTAGGTTGTTAATTTGAGATCTTTCTAACTTTTTGATGTGGGCATTTAGCCCTTTGAATTTCCCTCTTAACACTGCCTTAGCTATTATCCCAGAGATTCTGGTATGTTTTAGCTTTGGTCTCATTATTTTTAAAGAACTTCTTGATTTCTGTCTTAATTTCATTATTTATCCAAAAGTCATTCCGGAGCATGTTATTTAATTTCTTGAGCAATTTTCTTTGTCTTGACTTCTATTTTCACATGGTCCAAGAGTGTGTTTGTTATGATTTCAGTTCTTTTGCATTTGTTGAGGATTGTTTTATATCCAATTATGTGGTCAATATTTGATTTTAGGGTAGGTGCCATGTAGCAAAGAGAAGGGTGTATAAATGTCATTTTTAACAAAGATCAAGAGCCAAGTCATAGACTATGAGAAGATATTTGCTGTATAAATAATGAACAAAAAATTAATATCCAGAATTTATTACATTAAAACTAGTATAAATCAATAAGAAAATGCCAACAATATGAAAAAGACAAACTACAAAATAAGAAAAAGACAAAGAATAAGAGCAACAATTCAAAGAAGAGAAACTTAAATACACAATAAATATGTAAAATGATATTAAGTTTCAATTAGTCATAAAGAAATGCAACTAAAAACAAGATAGTATTTCAAAACTATCAGATTGGCAAATATTAAAGAGACTAAAAATATAAAATGTTGGTAAGGAATTGGAAGAAAGGTATTGTATACATGGTGGAGTATAAATTAATATAAATATTTGCAGTGTAATTTGGAAAAACCTAATAAATCTACAATTCTACTTCTACTTGTATATCTCAAAGAACTTCCAGTTCAAGTAGAAATGTATAAGAATTTTAATTCCAGAATTATGTATTATTTTGAAAAATAAAGTACAACTTAGATGTGCATCAAAAGGAGAATGAGTAAATAAATGTTATATCTGTAGAAATATTCTACATAACTAAAATAAATGCACTATGGCTGCATATATTAGCACTGATAAATCTCAAATATGTTGCACATAAAAGCAATTTGTAGGATTCACAGAGTATGTAATTTTTATATAAATAATGTGGTATAGTATTAATTTTTATGGATGATTAAGTGAGCTAATAAATTAAAGGTAGTTATAACAGTATTTGACATATACTAAAGTACTCAATAAATATTGATTATTATATATATTGCAAACAAATAACATTAGTATGATAAGGACAAAACAAAATACAGTTTGGTGGCTCTATCTAAAAAAAGACAGAAAAAAATTCAACTGTATCTGTGATGTTTACTTTCTTTTTAAAAAATCTAAAGCAAATAGAGCAAGACGTTAAGCTTTATTAAAGCTTGGTAACAGGTACACAATTTTTAAGTATATTCTATATACTATGAAATATATATACTACATAAATAGAAGTATATATACTATACCTTTTAACACATTTTAGATTTCCATAACTTAAAAAAAGATAAGCTATTCTTTATGTTTAAATATGCTAGGAACACTTTTTGGAAAACTTTGTTAATAGAAAAAAATACTAAATAGCTGTATTTCAAGGCTTGAAGAATCAAAGCTATAAGTATCTATAAATCAACCTTTTGATTTTAAAGACTGAGCCCAGAGGTTAGAACCACTTTAAATGATATATGTATCTGTTTTTAAATATTTTGGTGAACAATCTGCAAACCACTTCTCATAAATCCAAAAAAATCAGAGATCCACAATTAATTTCCCAATTTTATATAAAAAGAGTTTATAAAAATAGGTAAAATAGATAAAAAGAAAGACCTCTCTTATTTACACTTCTCACTTTTTGTATGAGCTTGGTAGAGCTTCAGGAGAATACAAAACCATTCATACTTCAGGCTCTAAATTCCAATTGCATAGATTTTTTTTAATCATAAAAACAAAAAGATAGGAAAAGTAGTAAACATTTTTGCTTTTCTTACATTATTTTGACTTGCAATGGTAAGAAGAGAAAAAGAGCAAAATCTCATTTTGACAACAATAGATGAAGTAGATACAATTAATTAATATAAGTACAGAGTTTTTTAGTTATTTAAAATACCCATGGGGAACATGTCAAGGGAAAAATAAAATCTAAAAAACACTGACTCCACAAAATTAAAGATGAAAGATGAGATAATAACACCAAAGATTACAATAAAAAGAGAGCGAAATAAATTACAAAAGGAAAAACAAAAAAGTAATAATGTAATGGCAAAATTTAAAAAGTTAATACGAGAATCAGAAAACAGAATAATTAATACAACATAAGACTGAAATAGTGCTATGTAGGTCAAATATGAAAAAGCCTCCCAAAATAGAAATAGAGATGAAAATCACCCAAGAGAAATGATACACAGAAAATTCAGTGTATGCATGACTAATGTAGTTAAAGCAGAGATCATAACGAGTTGAAGGGTAGCACATATAATATTAAATAAAGAAAAAAATCTGTTGATGAAGGAAACCTAAATATTTAAAGGAAGTATCTTGTATAAATATAAAAAGCATATTATATTACACCAATATTATTTATAATAGCCAAAATGTAAAAACAACCCATGTCCATCAACTGAATGGTAAACAAAATATGGTATGTTCACACAATAAAATATTATTTTGTCATAAAAAGAAATAAAGTAATGATATCTGCTATAACATGAATAAACTTCAAAAATACTGTGCTAATGAAAGAAATCAGTCACAAAAGACTGATTTGTCTATTTTGTTATGTCCAAAATAGACAAATCCATACAGACAAAAAGAAGATAAATGGTAGCCACTAGCTGGTGAAAAAAGAATGATAAGTGACTGCTGATATGTTCAGGTTTCTTTTTGGAGCGATAAACATGTTCCAAAATTAGATGGTGCAGATGGTTGCACAACTGTGTATAATATACTAAAAGCTACTGAATTGTACACTTTAAAATGGTGACTTTCATGGTTTGTGAATATATCTCTATGAAGTTATTGTTAAAAAAAAAAAAACAAACTACAGACATCCAGGCATGTCCATGTAGGTAAGTGTATACACACACACACACACACACACACACACACACACACACACACACATTCACACAGACAAATGAGTTATTTACAGAGTAGGATTAGACAACATGCCAAGTGCTTTTTTTTTTTTTTTTTTTTGAGGCGAAATCTCACTCTGTCACCCAGGCTGGAGTGCAGTGGCACGATCTTGGCTCACTGCAGCCTCTGCCTCCCGGGTTCAAGCGATTCTCGTGCCTCAGCTCCTGAGTAACTGGGATTACAGGCATAAGCCATTGTGCCCAGCAGCCAAGTGCTCTTAAGCAGAAATAAATGTCAAAATAAAAAAAATGAAGTAATATTTATGGAAAATATATACTCAGCAATGCTGTCCCCATTCAAGAACAATATAACAATAAATTCAGGGCCGGGCGCAGTGGCTCACGCCTGTAATCCCAGCACTTTGGGAGGCCAAGGCGGGCAGATCACCTGAGGTCAGGAGTTCGAGACCAGCCTGGCCAACATGGTGAAACCCCATCTCTACTAAAAATACAAAAATAGGCTGGTGTGGTGGTGCACGCTTGTAATCCCAGCTTCTCAGGAGGCTGAGGCAGGAGAATCGCATGAACCTGGAAGGCAGAAGTTGCAGTGAGCCAAGATGGCACCACTGCATTCCTTCCTGGGTGACAGAGCAAGACTCCATCTCAAAAATAAAATAAAATAAAATAAAATAATTTCAGGTAAACAGATGTCCTAAAAGGACATAATCTACATATCAATTTTGAAAAAAAAATCAACTCACACACACATTACAACTAAGAGACAAATACAAATACAAAAATGGCAAAGAAAAAAGGTGAATAGATGACACAGGTAAATTACAAAAATATAATTATACAGAAATATGAATATTTTAAAAAAGAAAACAAAGTTGTCTTTTTCTGCCTAGAATCAGTTTACCAAGAAATTAATATAAAACAACTAAAAAGCTATTAAATAATAAACAATTCAGTAATGCAGCCAGATATGACTTAAATATTAATATATAAATACCTTTAGCTTTTATTTGGAGATTATCTTATTACTTCAGTGACTATGCCTATCCCGGCACCAAAAAACAAAACAAAAACAACTCTACACTGCCGTAATTACTGTAACTATCTAGTTAGCCCTAACAGCTGGTAGAGAAACATGTCTAAGAAAGCACTTTAATATTAATTAATCTTGTATCCAACAACCTGACAAACATTCCTGTTATTTCTAATAATTTGCCTGTAGACACTTCGATTTCTTATGGAAACAATTATATCATCTGTAAAATAAATGCAAATTTAAATCCTCTTTTTAATCTTTATGGCTATAATTCATATTTCTATTAACTGTGTTCTTCAGATCTTTGATATTCTTTCTGAATTTTGTCTGCTTGATCTATTAATACTCTAAAGAGGTATGTTTAATTTTTTATTGTAATTTAATCAATTTTTGCTCCACATATTAAGTCTACTTTATTAGTTGCATACACTCAAATATGAAGGAATAATAAATACTCTGAGGCATAGAGACTTCAGAAGCTTTGACATGCAGATTTCTGTTAAAACAATTTTTGATTAAAGACTTAAAAAGAGAAGAGATAAATACAGAATGTGTAGCAAAAAATATATCAAGGGATACGGAGATGGGGCTGATAAAATACCTTGGTGAATTTGTTATCTTTGTAAAAATTGCAATGACCAAAGAAAAATGCATATCCATAATAACCAAGAATAGAAAGTCTAGAGAATATCAAAACACTGTGGTTTCGTAAAAGAATTTCAAAAAAAGTTACAGAATGCTAAAATCTTTATCTTACAGGAGGGGGATATCAGTATGTTTCCCCCTCCAAAAAAGCTATAAAAGGCTTAAAAACAAATATATAAAAAGTAAAAATACAAAATAAAAAAGTAAAATGGTATAAACAGATTCAAAGATATGAATAATAACACCAAAAATAAATGGATTCAACTCATCATTAATCACAAAAATGTACAGATTAGAAAAAAGCAAAATCAAAGTCTTCTATTTTTAAGAGATATGCCTATAAAAAGAGAGCCTACAGACTGAAAGGATGAAGGAAGACACATCAGGCAAATGCTCATCAAAAGAAACAGGTGTAATTACATTTATTTCAATTACAGACTTTGAGACCAAAAATTTGTCATTAACGACATCACTATAAATCATCAACAGAATAATTTGATGATATCAAATCACCAAAAAAATGCAAAAATTTAAACACATATAATCATCAATAGCTTTTCTTTTACATCAATAGAGGTTTTACATTCAACAGAAAATGTAATGGTTTAAAAATTCCATTCTGAATAGCAAACTAATAAAAATCTCCAAACCAAATGAAATCCTAGAAATAAACTAAATATTAATTTACAAAACTACAAAAAATTTAATTTACAAAATTGCAAAATCTATTTTAGGTCATAAAAGAAGATGTAACTATACATGATAAATAGACTGCTAAGAAGCATTCTAAATTTTAATACTTAAAAAAAAATACGTTCTCCTCAGATTAATCTTTTAAATTAATAAAACTCCAATCAGAATTATAGACAGAAGTGAGAAATCAAAGACCTTGTTCCTATGGAGTTTGCATTCTATTAATAGAAGAGAAAACCAAAAATAATCACACAAATAAACAAGACATTTTAAGACAGTGATATATGCTATGAAGATAGCAAGGTAATGTTTTGGAATAGGTGTTACAAATTACTGCCCACAGACCAAATCTGGTCCACAGCCTGTTTCTGTAGATAGTTTATGATAACATAGCCACAACCAATCATTTACATATTGTCTATGGTTGCTTGTCTACTACAGTGGCAGAGTTTAGTAGGAACAACAGAGACCATCTGGCCTGTCATGCCTAAAGTATCTATTATTTGGCCCTTTACAGCAAAAGCTTACCAATCCCTATTACAGGTTCAGAGAAGGTTGCTTTACAAAAGGCACACAAAAGGAAATAACATCTGAAATGATAAATGAAAAACGAGAAGCAAGTCATGTAAACAAAAGTTTACATGATTGAAAAAGTGAAAAGTTCCTGATTGTTTACAGTGAAAAAGTTCCTGATTATTTACACACACACATACAAATAGAGAGAGAGAGAGAGCGCAAAGACAAATGAAAATGAGGTTGCACTGTTTGAGGAAAAAAAATAATTTCACTCTGCTTACAATGATTTTTGGAGGGTTGTAACAGATAAAGTCAGAAAGCAGGTAAGGGCCACATCATGGAAAACCATGAGAAGATCTCAAGCTGGGTAGTGAGATGGTCTGATTTTTAATTTTTAAATGTCACCCTGGTGGCCAATTGCAGAATGTCTGAAGAAAATTAAAACTGAAAATGGGAAAACTACACAAGGAGACTTCTAAAAAGGACCAGAGTCAAAATGACAGTGCCTTGGACAGCGTGGGAGAAGTAGAAGAGAGAAAGATACATATCTTTGGGATATATTGTATAAGGAAATCCAACTGAAGTACTAAACACCCTCACAAAGTAAGGGTTGAGAAAGGAAAGGTATCAGAGAGGGGAGCTCAAAGAAGTCTTTGGAATCAGGAATGAAAGAAGGCTTTCAATATTTGACAAAAGCAAGTATATAGGCATTATGTACATTTACTGAAATGAGGAAGTCTGAGTAAAGAATGAACTTTTAGAAAATGAGGAAAAACCAAGAGTTCTGTTTTGAAAATATTGAATATGGCTTTCTAATAAAATATCTAAATGATGATATCAAACAGAAAGTCAGAGAAATCAGTTTGCAGCTCAGAAAAGTGATCAAAACTACAAGTTTTGGAACATCAAAATTTAGATGCTTCTTAAAACTATGGGAACTGATAAGGTCAAGTGGAAAGAAAAGTAAAAAAGACTAAAAAGGTGCAGTCAGTGACAGAGTAAGAAAAATTGGAAAGTATGATAGGAAAGTCAAGAAATAGACTGTTTCAACTGTTCGACTCTGTGGTATGCTTCCTTAGAAAAGCAATGTCTATGGAGTTCTGGGGATTGAAGAGGAAATGGGTGGTAAGGATTTGGTGACAAGTTTAGGCAACTATTTTGGGAAGGGTTGATCTGAAAGAAAATACAGAAATGGTTCAATAGTTGGAGAAGTACAAGGGGAATAGAAAAATTTTATTTTTAACATAAGATATATTAAAACATGTATATGTGTGCTAACGAAATTGGTTAAGTAGAGTCTAAGCAACTGTTGATAAGGGAGAAATGGAAGAGCAAAGGCCCTTATAGAGTTAAAGGTATAAAATTTAGAGCAAAACAAATTGAAAAATAGGCTTTTGTTAGGAACAGAGGCATTCTTTCCTTGATAATAAACTAAAGGCAGAGAAAATAAGTACAGGTGCAAAAAAGTTTGTTGATTGTGGTGGTAAAAAAAAATGGGGATATTCCCATCTATTTGCTTATATTTTCTCAATGAAGTAGGAGGTAAAATTATTAGCTGGTACAGATAAAGGTTTGAGAATAGAGATGAAGTTTTAAAACACTTATTTGGAGAGTATTAAAAAGGAAACGCAGGAAAACTACCAGGTATTTTTGCATTTTCCTTTGATAAAGCTCAAGACCAACCAGTCAACACAGCTACATGATTTTTTTTTCCCCCAGCAATGTGAGGGTGAAGAAAGTTCAGACACAGAGTAGTGAAGAGTTGGGTTAACCAGAGTTTGCATATTGCTACACAACTAGATAGAAGAAACAGGAGTGGGAAGAAAATATGCAGTTTTAGCTAAGGACTGATAACTATAACGGACCATAAAACCTCACATGGTTAAGGGTATAAAAGAAGACAGCAGGGCACTAGGAAAGGGTGAAAATGAGAAAACAAGTAGGGTTAATGAATTACAAATTTCAATGAGTTTGAATAATTATGGCATTGGTACTTAGTGAGCAAGAAGGACTAAAGGTGGTAAGATATTTGAATTTGGTATTTCATAGGTAATATTATTAATGACAAGGTATCAGGTAATACCATTGTTATACCCTAGTGCATGGGTCAGGAAACCCATAAAATTTTTAAAGGAAAGAAAGAACAAAACCCCAGAACCAATGAGCATATATAATCTCCAATTTTGGTTTCTAAATATTATTCTCCAATATAAGAAACCATGGCATCTTGGGGAAATGGTAACTAGTTGATTCCAGGGCTGGAAGAGGGAAAGTACAAGGTAAGCCCAAAATATCTTGTAGTGCTAGAAAATAAGGATGCACTCAACAAATGATGGAGTCATGTTAAAAAACACGGAAGCCAAATTGAGGGGGTTCTTAATGACCAGATCTGGAACAATTTCAGCTACAAAATAAATAATGACAGTAATTTCTTATAAATCATAAAATTAAATAGATATCCATGAGTTCATACTGATATAAATAAATAATTAAACAAATTAATGAGGAAGGAGAAGGAACAGCTCTCCCTTACAGTTAATAAATGTAAAATAAATGATGAAATAGAAAATCATCATTTGGTAAACACATTAATAATAATTCTTTCATATAAAAATAATCAATGTATGGTAAAAGCTGCCTTTTCCAGCTTCCAAAGCCTGTCCTCATTTGTTGGCTCATGGTCCCTTCCCTCACATCTCTCCACTTGCTTCCATCATCACATCTCCTACCACTGTAATCAAATTTCCTCCACTTCCCTTTCATAAGAATACTTCTTATTACATTGAGCACACCAGGATAGTCCAGAATAGTCTCTCTCAAAATCCTTAGTTTAAGCATATATAACTCCCTCTTATCATTTAAGGTAAGTATGTATCACAGGTTCTGGGGAGGATGTAGACATCTTTGGGGGTGCATTACTCACCCTAACACAGAGTATCAATACATAAATAAATGACTGGAAAACTAGTACAATGTAGTAACAATTTTCTCTAGGTAGAAAAATTAGTAATTTTTATTTTTATTTTTATTTATCTCTTTTCTAGAATAAATATGCAGTATTTCCACTATTGGGCCAAAAAAATGTAAACCAGTGTTCACAGAGTTCCTTTGTTTTAATCCTTGATCTTCAACATGTTTTTCACATGATGTATACTTACATATTAAATAATTAGATTGATATACAGATGACCCTATACAACACAGGTTTGAACTATGCAAGTCCACTCATACGTGAATTTTTTTCTACCTGTGCCACCTCTGAGACAGGAAGACCAACCCCTCCTCTTCCTCATCCTCAGTCTACTCAACATGATGACATTGAGAATGAAGACCTTTATGACAATCCATTTCCACTTCTACTTAATGAATACTAAATATATTTTCTCTTCCTTATGATTTTCTGAATACATTTTCTTTTCTCTAGCTTACTTTACTGTAAGAATACAGTATATAATGCATATAACATACAAAATATATGTGAATCAACTGTTTATGTTATTGGTAAGGTTTCTGGCCAACAGTATCCTATTAGTAGTTAAGTTCAGGGAGAGTAAAAAGATATATGCAGATTTTCGACTACATGCAGGGTTGGTGCCTCTATACCCCAGGGGATTCAAGGGTCAACTGTAGTTATGTTTCTTTCCAAAAATGGCATATTTCATTCCTAATACACAAACCTCTTAGATATAGGCTAACAAAAACATACAAGATAATCAGTCTCGCATCCTAGTCTTATATGACCAGAATATGCCCAGGATTAAGTTTCAACGTGCAGCAGTTGATTTTTTTTAAGGTTGTTTAGTCAATACTGGTCTAGCAGCCATAGTGCAAAAAAGTGTCTGCTATTTACTACAAGAAAAAATTATATACTAAATTAAGCTGATGAGTAAAACACATTGCATGAAAAAGGAGTTTAAGCAAAAAATATATATATAAAGAGAAAAGGCTTTTAACCTATACAAGATGTTTAAAGAAGTCAGATATTAAAAACTAATGATTAGGTGGAAAGTGATGACTAAAAATGTATATGCATAAAAAGACATTTTGAAAGAGAACTTAAACTAAGAAGAAAGTTTCTGAGTACATAATATGCTTGGGATGATGAACGGCAAGTAGTGAATATTTAAGATTTGCTTTACTCTTGCAACAAAATCTGCAGGAAATAATGTATTTTTTAAGAAGATAGTAACCAGTGATAAAAAATCATCAAGGTGTATACTGGAAATATCTTTATATCTGAGATGCAAGATGGCAGACATGTTAGGATAACAAATAAAAATAAACCTGATTTGCATATGCTGTATCAATGGCACTGCTCATGTAAATTTCAACTTATTTGGGAACAAGAATTCTTAGATATAAATTTTGAGTTGTTTCTGAAATTTTATATTTGAATTTTTTGAGAAACAAACTGCAGCTTAATAATTTGCTTTTTCACTGAGTTAATGATTCAGTTAATACTGTGTTTCAGTTTTCATTTAGCATCATCTATACCATTTAAGGAGATCGTGATTGTAATCTCCCATATAACAACTAGGTTATTTTATACAAGTTAATTAAGCTCAATGAGACCCAATGTTACAACAGAGATAAAACCGCCTATGTCATAGGACTGCCTGTAAATTAAACATAATTGTGTGAGTATGTATTTGCCTTAGAGAAGACTGTCTGATAAAATAAAGGCATTCGATAAAGTTATTTCACTGCCTTATTCACTGTAGTTATTTCTGAATGAATTCTGAAGGAATTCAAAAGTTAGATTCCCATATGTATGTTTATTTATATTCATATGTTTGTTAATAAACATATGTTTATGATCCTACAGTCAGCCATCCTGAGGAGTCTGTAAAGGATACATACAGACTTTGACAACAATATCAAGAGTCCAAAAACGTTTAAACAATGGTACGATTATAAATACAACTATTTGCAAACTTAGACAATTGTTTAGTAAATGATAAAAACCCATGTGAATAAAAGTACAAGTATTTTAATAGTCTCAATGTGCTGTAATGATATTTTACAGATAGCTCCAGGAACATGCCTCAAAAAATAAACCAAAAATGGTCTCTTTCATGCTTTATTGCCCCCACCAAGCTGTTTTACATACTGAAAGCAGACTGATTATTTTAAAAGCAAAATGTAACATTTTTCTCTCTTCTAAATACCCTTCAATGGCATCCTATCTTTCTTATGATAAAGACCGTATCTTACATGTTCTATAAAGCACAGCACTGTTTGGATCTTGCAGATCTCATAAGATTCCTATTTTTGCTTTGTATATTCTATGTGTTTCAGTATTGGTTTTCTTTTAGTAACTCAAAACATTGCATGTTCTTTCTAGTCACGAACCTTTGTACATGCTGTCCTTTTTGGTTCCACTTCTTCCTATCTACCCTCACACTATCACATCTTATCAAGTCATTTCTTCAAATCAAAGCTCAATCATTCCCTTACCTCACCTACTCCCTATCCCACAAATTAGGTCAGGCCCTCTTGTAATGTATTCCCAAAGCTCTATAAAGTTTAGAAATACATTCCCAAAACTCTATAATTCTCATTCAGAGTTCTTACGAAAATCACACCTATGAAAATCATATAACTGGTTTAATATCTATTTTCTCTAGTAGTGTATAAGCTTCAATAGAGGAAAAACCATTTTGTTCACCTTGCTATCCACGGAGTCTAACAAAGTAGCTCGTCAATAAATAAATGTAGAATGAATAAACACAAGTTAGTAAATGCAAGTAAATGACAGTCTCTCCAAGCTCTAACAGTTGAATCCTCCAGAAAGTAATTTAATGAGAAAAAAATATGTCACCCTTGGGAATACTGAAATTATTAATATAAAATTGTTTTGTACATAAATATTTAATAAATACTAGCTTTTTCCTTGTTTGCTCAACTGTACTATCCATGCTTAAAATTATTAAGAATTTCTATTGAACCTGGAACATTTAGAACAATTTCAAAAGTAAAATCTGTTGCACAAGTTTTGTAGGTTCAACATTTGCTAGATATCATATCATAGAAAAAACACAGTTGTAATCCAAACTCTGAAAACTACTAATTGCATGACCTAAGATATACAGTTAAATTCATTCAGTCTTACAAATAAATTTTTTAAATAAATAAATAAGAATGGATGATTATCACCAATGCCATACATTAATTCTTCTAATTTATGGGATTTTTAATAATATGCCATGACCTATTCAGAAGCCACCTTTTTTTACTTCATAATAGCTCAAAATCACTAAACTTTCAATTATCCTGCAATGATGAATCGTCATCTATTTAATTTCATTTGAAAGAAATGTTCAATGAAGAAAACAAACCTTGAAATTCATTTTTTCTTTAAATAAAAGACTGATGCTTAAAGTTTTTCAGTGATATAATAGTATTACCCTTTGTCCGTAATAAACTTAAAGCAACTTTTACTTGATAATCTACAATATGATCTCTGGACATTTTTGCTCAAGTAACCCAACAATAAAAATGCTTGCTCATACAGCTAAAATAAATGTAAATTCACTTATGTATTAATAACTTATATGAGTCTACTACCATTAAACATAACTGAAGGTCTGTTATGAGTCATACAGATTTCTAAGTATGGAGATCCAATAAAACAAGGTACTGTGTTCACAGAATTTCATTCTAGTAAAATTTCATTTTACTTAAAAACCTAAATTCAAGTTAAAAACAGAAAGCAACTGAGATAACTTTATACTATGTAAGTGTTAGGATGGAAACAAAAGGTTTGTGATATCTGGAAGAGTCATTTTTGTTAGGTTTGGAATATTAGCTGGGGATAGAGTACTTGAGAGAGAAAAGTAGTAAATACAAAAGCCATAATCTTCGTAAAGTTTGAGATATCTAAGAACAAGCAAATTAAGTCATTAAAGACATACAAATAAAATGACTTGCCATATGTTTTAGTCTGTTTTGTGCTATAACAGAATACCACAAAATGCCACATACTGGGTAATTTATAATAAATAGAAATTTATGGGCTCACAGTTCTGAAGGCTGGAAAGTAGAAGACCAAACAGCTGGCATCTGGTGAGGGCCTTCTTGCTGTCATCCCATGGCAGAAGGCCAAAGGGCAAGAGAGAACAAGAGGGGACTGAAGTTGCCTTTCAATAACAGCACAAATTCCACCTATGAGGGTGGAGTTTTCATGGCCTAGTCACCTCTTAAAGGTCCCAATCCCAGCACTTTGGGAAGCCGAGAAGGGCGGATCACAAGGTCAGGAGATCAAGACCATCCTGGCTAACACGGTGAAACCCCATCTCTACTAAAAATACAAAAACAAAATTAGCCAGGTGTGGTGGTGGGCGCCTGTAGTCCCAACTACTCAAGAGGCAGGGGAATGGCATGAACCCAGGAGGCGGAGCTTGCAGATTGGGCCACTGCACTCCAGCCTGGGCGACAGAGCAAGACTCCGTCACAAAAAAAAAAAAAAAAAAAAAAAAAAAAGTCCCAGGTTTTAATACTGTTAAAATGTCAATTAAATTTCAGCACGAATTTTGGAGGCAACAAACATTCAAACCATAGTACCATATAAATTCCCAAATTATCAGGAACTTAATCTTATACTCCATCTTGTTCATTGATTTAGTGGCATATTCTAATACAAGTTTGGGAGCCAGTGGATACAGTTAGAGTTACAGTTTGTTTGGATATCTACTAAAGTAGGAATTTCTTACTATTCTTCCTGTTTGTAATCTAACTGGATATTCTAAAAGTGTGTTATTTAACTTGAACCTTAAGGTAATTTATTGGAATGCATGCCTTTCAGAAAAAATTGAATGAAATTCTATAATGGAATTAAATAAAATTTTTATATCAATTTTGGGAAGTTATGATATCTTTGGATGAATATTTCTTATTTGAAAAAAGGTATATGATTTTTTAATTGTTTAGATCCTCTTATTTCCTTCAGCATAATGTTTTTATTTCATTCATATAAAAACTTTTTCCTTACATATACCACTAATTTCCACTTCTTTACTGGTTAAGAGGGTTGAAACCTGCCTTTACTGTTTCCTGTGTGATCTTATACAAATTAGTTCAGCTTTCTCTCTCTCTGTTTTCTTATCTATAAAATGGGAATAATAAGCATATCCTTCCCATTTGAGTATTACATAAGCTAATACATATAAAAAGCTGAGAACAGTCTAGTATAGTAAGTTCTCAATAAATGTTAACTAGTATGATCATTATTTTAAAGTCTGGTGGTTGTTCTTTTCCAGTTTGGGAAAAACTATGTTTTATTTACTAAACGCTAATAATGAGCTATGTATCTATAAGAAAAACATTCACAATAATAATATTATGCATGTTATGACCTCTAGGACATAAAATCATTCTCAGGACATGATGCAGAGATTTATTTAGAAGGCAGGCAGTCCCTTCAGTAGACCATTCAACATTTTATACACAAATAAAGAACTATATACCTCTAGCTCAAGGCAGACACAGCCCCACACTAGGGTACATGGCTTAGTGAAAAAGGTAAGTACGGCATATCAGCTCTCAATCTTCCACTTAGCTGAGTACCCTTACAAAGGATACATACTACACAACTCAACTTGGGGGACCTAGTGGGAGGTTTATGGACATTTTAATTTCCTTCCTTAAACTTTTTTATTATTTTTACAGTGAGTCTATGATTTTACATGAAAATAATAATGTAACACTTTTATTGTAAAACATATAAGTCAAATAAATTTTCATCCTCCTACATTAATAGCAATTTTTTTCCTTTTAGCTATTTTAAATTTTCTTATAATCATGTTTATTATCCAGTATTTTGGATTATGCTAAAGGAGTAAATAGTTCTGAAATAAAAATCTAAAAGTACAGGGATACAGGCTTCAGAAAATTTAATAAAAATACTGATGAATCAAAGAACAAGGTTAAAATACCAAAAATGTGACTCATTTATGTCTTGTCAGATACTGTTCAACCCATCATGTCTGCAATCTGTTAAATATAAGAATTTAGATTCTTGGTGTTTATTAAGGTCACTCTGCCCCATGTGTAAATTAAACAGCCAGATCCTACTTAAATAGCAATTTATATCCAATGGTTAAAAAGTCATATAAAACATTCACTAACAAAATGTTCAGTTTAAAACAGGAAAATTATTTTATTCAGTTTTAGAACAAAAACCAGGATAATTCCATTAAATATAAGGGTCAATTCAAGTTTTAATTGGTTTCATTGTTTTCTATGACATACTATTTTAAGTAATTAAACTGACATATTATTTTAAGTCATCTTTTTCAACTTAAATTTCCTACTCTCAAAATAGGTAGTTTATTATTACTACAAAATTCCACCATGAACTCTAAATAAAAGAAACTCTAATAAAAGAAATTCAACATAAAACAGTAATTTTTTTAAAGAGTAAAAGATGAAATAAAATGTGTTCAATTACTTGGAAATATATTAAAACACAATAATTAGGGGTGTGAGCATTGCAAATTACATGTGTTTAAAGAATTAGCACAATAGTGAAATAAAGTAAATGACTGCAGAAAGTGACTTTATGTACTCTCATTCTACTTTTTGAAATATATCATCTATACAGCATTTCTACAGCCTAGTCTTTCATTTTAAGGTTTTCTTTGTTAAAATTATTATTACAATTAAAAGAAAGCATTAAAAAAAACTACACTACTTTGTGATACTTTGTGACTACTACTTTTTGTATTTACTAAGAATATATTGAGTCATTCAATGTTTACAAGGGCCAATAAAATTAGTTAACACTGTTTGAACTTTTTCCTTTCTTTGTGAGGCATGCTTTATAATATACTTGGTTTTTGGTTTTAAAATGAACTTTGAAAAACTACTATAGTAGTAAATAGATTACAACTGCTGACATATTACTTTCAATTAAGTTAATACCACATTGCACTCAATGGCTTTAAGTTACAGTGTGGACTTGCATCTTAAATTTCGATCTAATCTTGAAAATTAGAATAGTTTCTATTAACATTATTACAAGAGTTATTGTCCTTTTCTTTTTTAAGCATCACTTCCTTTCAAATATTAAGCTTTAAACGTCTCACAGCAATACCAAGAGTGCCACCTAGTGCTGTACGATTACGCTTTTGATATTTCTGAAAGAACGCAGGGGTCCTATGTAATCTAGAGAAGAGTTGTCCAATAAGGTTACCACTAGCCATATGTGACTATTGACTAGTTGAAAAGTAACTGATTTGAATTAAAATGTGATGTAAGTATGGAATGTAAACTTTGTTTCAAACACTAGTACAAAAAAAGTAAGATATCTCATTAATGACTTAATGACTTTTAAAACTGATTACACATTAAAATGAAAAAATTTTAGATGTGTTAAGCTAAAAAAAGTTTTATTAACATTAATTTTACTCATTTTCTTTTACTTTTTAAAGGAAGCTACTAGAAACTTTTAAATCACATATGTGGCTCACATCATATTTGTATTGGACAACATTGACATAGGAGAAAAATTATGTTAGTTTTTATAAAAGGGTTAAATATTAGTATATTTGTAATAAACAGAGATTATATAATGTGTTCATAATGGTAACTAGTTACTCCTTTGGCAGGTAAAAGAAACTAAAGACTCAAAAAAATAGAAGAGGAATTTCTAATTTTAAAAAATCAAAGAAAAAAATCCTATAAAATAAATCCAGGATATTTGAAATAAGAAAAACAAAAATGATGTGGAAAAGCTAGAGAATAAAGATAATTTAAATGACACAGTAATTGGACAGCCTGAGCATCAGTAGGAATAATAATTGCACACGGATTAAAACATGTATGGATCTATAAGTTCATTAGTGACAAAAACTGTCATTTTTGAAAGATATTGAGCAAACTTTTTATTTTCAATAAATACATACATACATAAAAGTAGTAAAGGGAATAAATAAAAAATACAGGGAAAAACTGTAACATTTATCATGCCTTTCCTATGCGAACTGTAGCAATAAGTAACCAAACAGCTGATGAGCGAAAATTTGTTTTTACCGAAGTATTCAAACCAGAACATGAAGAAGAAATTGGAATATTATATCTTTTCTTTTCTTTTCTTTTCTTTCTTTTTTTTTTTTTTGAGACAGAGTTTCACTCTTGTTGCCCAGGTGCGAGTGCAATGGCACAATCTCGGTTCTTCGCAACCTCCACCACCTCTCAGGTTCAAGCGATTCTCCTGCCTCAGCCTCCCACGTAGCTGGGATTACAGGCGCACACCACCATGCCCAGCTAATTTTGTATTTTTAGTAGAGACGGGTTTCTCCATGTTGGTCAGGCTGGTCTTGAACTCCCTACCTCAGGTGATTTGCCCGCCTCGGCCTCCCAATTTGTTGGGATTACAGGCATGAGCCACTGTGCCTGGCAGAATATTATATCTTTTCAATCTTGATCAATTAAAATCTAAACATTGAGCGTCAGTGTGTGCCAAGAACGTAAGAGACACTAACAGACATGATATGACTCTTCTAGACAAAGAAAACCAAACCATCTACAATTATTATTTTCTCCAAAACCAGATATAAATTTGATTAAGCCTCTAAATCAGGATTTCTCAACCTAAATACTATTGATATTTTTGGCCACATAATTCTTTGTTCTGGGGAGGTTGTCCTTTTCACTGCAGGATGTTTACCAGCATCCCTAGCCTCTACTCATGAGATGTCCACGGCACCCACGTCCCACTCCCCTGTTGTGACAAGCAAAAATGCCTCCATACCCTGTCAAATGTGTCATAAAGGGCAAAAATACCTTAACAAAATTTGGGATTTTATATGCCACATTCTCAGTAACATTTTTAAAAAATTAAAAATAGCTAACAAATGTTTTGTGGATTGGAGGAGGGTGAGGATCTAAAAACTACCTATCAAATACTACACTTACTACCTGGGAGACGAAATAATCTGGACACCAAACCCCGACAACATGCAATTTACCTATATAACAGGCTGCACATGCAGCCCTGAGCCTAAAATAAAAGTTAAAAAATAAAAATCACTTAAGAAAAGAACTAAGAAAATAATTACATTTTTAAAGATAAAAATGGAATTCATAAATTCTGTAAAAAATGATAATTTTAAAATATTATAGCAAATATAGGCAAAACAACAACAAACAGTATATAAGAGAAGGAAATTATTAAAGACAAAATCTGAAATTGATGAACTAAAAAACAAGATCCACAGAAAAGATAAATAAAACCAAAAGCTAATGCTATGAAATAGCAAAAAATAAAAAAATAATAAATACCAATTAAAAAGCACTAGATCCAAAAATTTTTGTTGAAATACCTAATTTTTATTTAAAGTTTTAACTATTCCTGTTTCAAAAGAAGATAGCAATTGTTCCGAGTTCATTTTTAAAATCTATTACCACATTTGCAGATATATAGAATGGAAAACTTTTTTGTTGTTTGTTTTTGAGACAGAGTCTCACTCTGTAACCCAGGCTGGAGTGCAGTGGCGCGATCTTGGCTCACTGCAAGCTCCGCCTCCCAGGTTCATGACATTCTCCCATCTCAGTCTCTGGAGTAGCTGGGACTACAGGTGCCCGCCACCACGCCGGCTAATATTGTTTTTGTATTTTTAGTAGAGACGGGGTTTCAACGCATCAGCCAGGTGGTCTTGATCTCCTGACCTCGTGATTCGCCCTTCGCAGCCTTCCAAAGTGCTGGGATTACAGGTGTGAGCCACCGTGCCAGGCCGGAAAATAATTTTAAAAAACTGCAGTCATAGGTCATTTAGTTAGAAAAAATAACATACAAAAAAGAGATCATCTTCATTCATACTAAAAATATTCTAAATTAAAATATAAACAACTAATATTTAGCAGTATCCAAATACTAATATGCCATGACTAAGTTTGGTTTAGCCCAGAATGAAAAGATGTGTAATATGAGAAAATCTATTAATGTAACTTAGTATTTAATAAGGCAAAAGAAAGTTATTCATGGTATAACCTTGTCACAAAATAAGATAGGAATTTGTTTAATGTGATACAAGGAATAGTCCATAAATTATAATAAACATCCTACCTGATAAGGATATCTATTATCATCACTGTGATTCAGCCCAGAAATAGAGGTCTCAACATCCCAATAAGAGTGAAAAAATATTGAAAAAGGAAGAAAACTGTGCTTATTTTCATGTAATATAATTAACTGCATTTAAAAATCCAAGCAAATCTACAAACAGAATTTAGTAAGCGTTCACCAAAGTTAATGAATATAAGATCAATATACTAAAACGAATTTTATTTTTAGATATCAAACAAGAGTAGAAAACAAAATTTTGAAAAATACAATTTAAAACAGCAACAAAAACTGAAAAAAGGATAAATTTTACACACCCAGCAAATCATTTTCAAGGCATCAACACATAAAATCACGTTCAACATTATTAGTCGTTAAAGAAATACAAAACAAAACCACAAAATGCCACTACACACACTCTAGAATGTCTATGATCAAAGAGACAATGTTGTATTGATGAGGACGTCAAGGAATGAAATTTCTAGTATCAAAATTTTCTAGTATAAATTAAAAAATGTTACCAACATTCTGGAAAACCATTTGGCAGTTTCTAAAATAGTTAAGCAAAAGCTTATCATACAACCAAACTATACATTGCTAGGAATCTACCAAAGGAAAATAAAAACATATGTTCACATAAAGACCACATGAATACTCATTCACTGCAGCATTTTTCTTAATAGACAAAACCTAGAAAAAAATCCCAATGTCCATGAACTTATGAATGGACAAAAATGGTAGTATATTCTTATAATGTATACCGTTCATTAAATTAAAAATACTAAAATTACTATATTAAAGTAAAATAGAAATTTCTGATAATCATATAATGCAGGAAATGCATTGGACATAAACAACCATTTCTGATAAAAAATGTACCAAAAAGTAGGAATAGAAGGCAATTTCCTTAATCTGATAAAGGCAGTTAGCAAAAACCTACATCATATTTAATGATAAAAGACTGAATGCTTTCCCTCTTAGATCAGAAACAAGACAATAATAAATACTTTCATGTTCACATCTTTTCAACACATTATTAAAGGTGCTAGCTATAGCAATAAGGCAGAAAAAAGAAAGAAAACCATCAAGACAGGAAAAGAAATCCAACTGCCATTATTTGCAGAAAACATTGTATGTGTAGAAATTCTGAGAGAATCAATAAAAAATGGTACTAGAAGTAAAATGTGACTTTTGCAAAGCTACAGGATGTAAAACCAATATAAAATCAATTATAAATGCCAGAAACAATCAGGAATGAAATATTTTAAGCTAACATTATCAATAGTATCACAAATTTAAAATATACAGGGATAAATCTGAAAAAATGTGAAATATGTGTACAGTTATAACTATAAAATATTAATAATAAAAATTAAAGAATTGAGAAAAAATAAAAAATACAATAATTCCAAAGACTCACTATAGTTAACATGCCAATTCTCCCCAAATTCATCTATAAGTTAAACAAAATCACAAAACAAATTATAGCATTTTTTTGGAAAATTGAAAGGTAGATTCTAAAATTCACTTGCAAATGCAAAAAAAAAAAAAAAGAATAGTCAAAACAAGTTTGAAAAGGAAGAACAAAGTTGGAGAATAAATACTAACCAATTTCAGGACTTATAAAATCACATTAATTATAAATGTGCTACATTAGCATGAAAATAAGCAAATAGATTAATGAAACAGAAAAGAGTCCAGAAACAGACCCACACATTTATAGACAGGTGTTTTTCAGCAAAGGTGCACAGGAATTCATTGATTAAAGTATAGTCTTTACATAAAGTGTGCTTGAACATTTAAATATTTACATGGAGAAAAAAGAACTTCAATCCATCACCTACTATATATACAAATATTAATTCAAAATGGACCATATACTTAAATAGAAAACTTAAAAATATAATATTTCTACCAAAACCTGGGGAAAATTATAGTGACCTGTTAGGCTAAGATTTTACAAAAGAACAAACTAATAAGTCAAGCTTCATCTAAATTAAAATCTGTTCTTCAAGCAAATAGTGTTAATAAGATAAAAAGACAAGTTACCACTAGTAAAAAATATTTGCAAGTCATATATCTGATAAAGGACTTGTATCTAGAATGAAGCATGTGGAAAATTCGTTAATATAAAAACAATCTAAAAAGTGGGCAATGGTTTTCAACAGACCCTTCATCGAATAAAATATACAGATGGCAAACAACCCTATGAAAAGATGCTGAACATCATTAGTAATTAGGAAAGTGCAAATTAAAATGAGAGTTAGATACCATTACACACCTATTAGAGTGGCTAAAACTTGGACTAACTCTAAAAAAGTTTCTGAAATGTGGAAGAACTGAAACTTTCATACACTGCTGGTGGGAATGTAAAATGGTACAACCAGTTGGGGAAACAGCATTTGGCTGTTTCTTTAAAAGTTAAAGATAGGCTGGGTGCGGTGGCTCACGCCTGTAATCATAGCACTTTGGGAGGCCAACGTGGGCGGATCATGAGGTCAGGAATTCGAGACCAGCCTGACCAACATGGCAAAACCCCATCTCTACAAAAAACACAAAAATTAGCTGGGCGTGGTGGCAGGCACATGTAATCCCAGCTACCTGGGAGGCTGAGGCAGGAGAATCACTTGAACCTGGGAGGCAGAGGTTGCAGTGAACTGAGATTGTGCCGTTGCACTCCAGCCTGGGCGACAAGAGCAAGACTCCGTCTCAGAAAACAAAACAAAAGTTAAATATATACCTACCATATAATCAGTACCCAATGAAAGCATCTGTTGGTACAAAATCAGTGCAGCCTTTTAGTAATGCCCAAAATTCTGCAAAATATCTATTATAAAATTCAAGTTCTTCAAAAATCCATCATAATGAAAAAGACCACATTACAATCACATGAGTTTATTCAAGTTCTATACTTTGTTCTATGTTCAGAATAAAATCTATTGCTATTTTACTGTCCAGAGTAGAAAAAATGTACCAAATATAATTAAGATAATATATTTCTTAGCAATATATATAAAGTTGTATTATAAAATTTAAGAAATAGAAATTGCAAGATATTAATGACAATTTTAGTTATTCAAGATGACCTTTATTATTTGAAACTAATAGTATGCACCAATTATTTAAAATGAAGAATATACAAATACTTACAATAACATGTTCCTCTAAGTGGATTACCAACATAGCGATTTTCAGAGTCACATCTGCAGAAACACAAAAACTCATTTACTATTAAACAATGCAATTCAAAAGCCTCATGTTTTTCTTCAAGCAAAAAAGTATTTATATTCTACATCAAAACATATTTAAAACTATACCATTATTTGAAATTTTAAAAACACATCTTTGAAAGATGTGTTTGAAATTTGAATTAATTGTAGAAAGCTTTATATATGAGAAAAAGTGAGAGATGAAATAGTGAAGAAAAAGAAAATAAACATACATGATAGGCATATAAGGAATGTTAAAAGGCAGATGAAATATAATTATGAGCTTTGGGATATGTATCCTGCCTTAATAAAGAGAAGAAGTAAAAGTCTGAAATAAGATACAGAGATATTTTTAGGTAGAAGAAAATTCAGGGAATTCATAAATCCACACTATTTTCACACTTGTGGTATTCTTTGAAATTAACATATTTTCTACACCAGTTAAAAAAATTTTCTACACCAGTTTCTACACCAATTAATCTGTATTTTTAAAAACAGATCCCCTCCAGTAAATAATTAGAAAAAAAGGTTTCTCTAACCCAAACAAAATGGACTAATATAGATTAAATTCAGGAGCTCAAACTTTGAATTCACATAAACAGATTTTTAAAAAGTGAAAGAACATACGAGCATCCATACTCATGTACTCTTATATTTAATACATAAAAATATAGTTAACTATAGCAGTGGGAGAAAATCATAAGTATTTTCAAAATTTTTCAAGTTCACAAAACCTTGTTTGCCAAATAAAATTGACAATGTCTAATAGAGATATAGCATGGTTCTGCATAATATTTCTTGGAACGTCCTCCAAAATAAATTATTATAAAATTTATGCACCAGGGTAACTTAATAAAGTGACTTAATATTTAAATAATAAAAATTATATTTGCATATAGTTTATTACATACATATTTTATATAAATATATTACATATATTTCAACTCTAGTTAAAAGTTTAAAGAGGTAAAAGAGTCTAAAATGTCTTCAGTTTTTCAGAAGAGTTCATAAGAACAGAGAAATAGTAGAATACATATATATAATGAAGAGTCAAATAGTGAAAAATTAGAGGCTAAATAATCAGATTACATTCCCAATGCATTTTTCAGCCATGTGCCAGCTAGTTTTTATATTCATGGAAAAAATGAGTTGTAGAATAAATTTTACTGTATATTAATTATAAAATTAAAGTCAAAATATGATAATCCTTTAAAACACTAACTTGGAAGAAAAGGACTCTATGAAACAAAGGAACTTTGGGTGTTAGGTTTTCTGTGACATTTCCAAACACCACTTTTTTTAAAAATTATTATTATACTTTAAGTTTTAGGGTACATGTGCACAATGTGCAGGTTAGTTACATATGTATACATGTGCCATGCTGGTGTGCTGCACCCATTAACTCGTCATTTTAGCATTAGGTATATTTCCTAATGCTATCCCTCCCCTCTCCCCCCAACCCACAACAGTCCCCAGAGTGTGATGTTCCCCTTCCTGTGTCCATGTGTTCTCATTGTTCAATTCCCACCTATGAGTGAGAATATGCGGCCAAACACCACTTTTAAGATTTTGTCATTGACGGTAGTTTTCTAGTTTTAGAAATATGCAACAGAGCACCACAAAGTGTGATTCCTATCTAACTGTAACTTTGTATAAATTGACCAATCTCTCCCCATTCCACCTCCCCATACCCTCCCAAGCCTTTCAAAATCCTCCACAGCCTCTCATAACCACAATTCTCATAACCACAATTCTACATTCAACTTTTATGAGATCTCATAACCACAATTCTACTCTCAACTTCTATGAGATCAGTCTTTTTAGATTCTACATATAAGTGAGATCATGCAGTATTTTTCTTCTGTGCTTGACTTATTTCACATAATATAATGTCCTCTAGGTTCATCCATGTTGTGTCCCAAATGACAGGATTTCATTATTTTTTATGGATAAAACACATTCCAAAAATATATCACATATTTGTATCCATTCATCTCTTGATAGAGACTTAGATTGATTCCATATCTTGGCTACTGTACATAGTGCTGCAGTAAAAGTAAGAGTACAGATATATCTTCAAAATACGAATTTCAATTCCTTTGGATAAATATCCAGTAGTGAGATTATTGAATCATATTTTCGTTCTGTTTTTAATTTTTTCAGAAACTTCCATACTGTTGTCCACAAACAGCTGTATTAATGTGCATTTCCACCAATAGTGGATAGAAGATCCTCTTTCTCCACAACCTCACCAGTATTTGTTATTTTTTTGTCTTTTTCATAATAGCCATTCTAACTAGCGTGAGGTGATATCTCATCATGATTTTGATTTGCATTTTCCTAATGATTAGTGACGTTGAGTTTTTTCTTCTTATATCAGTGGGCCATTCGTATGTCTTCTTTTGAGAAATGTCTATTCAGATCTTTTGTCCACTCTTTACTACTTGTGGGGTTTTTTGCTATTGAGTTCTTTGGGTTCCTAACATATCTGGATATTAATCCCTTGTCAGATGCATAGTTTGCAAATATTTTCTCCCATTCTATAGGTTGTCTCTTTGCTCTGCTGATTATTTCCTTTACTGCGCAGAAGCTTTGTTTTGATGTAATCCCATTTCTCCATTTTTGCTTTTGTTGCCTGTGCTTTTGAGGTCTTTTCCAAAACAAACAAACAAAAACCTTCCCCAGAGAAACGTAATAAAGTGTTACCTCCGTGTTCTCTTCTAGTAGTCTCACAGTTTGAGGACTTACATTTAAATCTTTAATCCATTTTGATCTGATTTTTTTAAATGGTGACAGATGGGTTCTAGTTTCATTCTTCTTAATGAAACTTTTTCCCAGCATAATTTATTAAAGAAAATATTATCTCCCTAACGTGTATTCTTGGCACTTTTGCCAAAAATCAGATGGTATACATGCGTGTAGTTATTTCTGGGTCCTTTATTCTGTTTCATTACTTTGTGTGTCTTTTTAAATTTTTAACTTTTTTGTTTGTTTGTTCCTTTGCTTGTTTATTTTTGAGACACAGTCTCACTCTGTTGCCTAGGCTGGAATACAGTGGTGCAATCTCAGCTCACTGCAGCCTTCACCTCCTGTGCTCAGGTGATTATCCCACCTCAGCCTCCCTAGTAGCTGGGTCTACACACCACCACGCCTGGCTAGCTTTTTGTATTTTTCTTAAGAGAGGGTTTTGCAGTGTTGGCCAGGCTGGTCTCCAACTCCTGGACTCAAGCAATTCACCCACCTCAGCCTCCCAAAGTGCTGGGATTACAGTTTTGAGCCACTGCACCTGGCCAATTTTTACCTTTTAATGTTTATGGGTACATAGTAAGTGTGTTTATTTATGGGGTACATGAGATATTTTGATACAGGCATACATTGTATAATAATGACATCAGGGTAAGAAGGACATCCATCACCTCAAGGATTTATCATTTCTTTGTGTCACAAACTTTCCAATTACACTGTTTTATTTTAAAATGTACAATAAATTATTGTTTTCCTATCATTTTTCTTAACTTTTATTTTAGGTTATACTAGAGGTACATGCGCAGGTTTGTTACATAGGTAAATTGAGTGTCACAGAGGTTTGGGGTACAGATTATTTCACCACCCAGGTAATAAGCATAATACTTGATAGGTGTTTTTTCTAACTTTACCCTCCTCCCTTCCTCCACCCCTCCAGTAGGCTCTGGTGTCTGTTGTTCCCTTCTTTATGTTCGTATGTACACAATGTTTAGCTCCAACTAAAAAGTGAGAACATGTAGTACTTGGTTTTCTGTTTCGGTGTTAGTTCACTTAAGATAATGGCCTCCAGCTCCATCCATGTTGCTGCCAAAAACATGATCTTGTTCTTTTTTATAGCTGCAAGTGTTCCATTGCTGGGTCAAATGGTAACTCTGCTCTGAGTTCTTTCAGAAATTGCTAAACTGCTTTCCACAGTGGCTAAACTAATTTACATTCCCACCAGCAATGTATAAGGTTCCCTTTTCTCTGCAACCTTGCCAGCATCTGTTATTTTTTTAAATAATTCCCATTCTGACTGGTGTGAGATGGTATCATATTGTGGTTCTGATTTGCATCTCTAATGGTTAGTGATGTTGAGCATTTTTTCACATACTTGTTGGACACATGTATGTCTTCTTCTGAAAAGTGTGTGTTCATGTACTTTGCTCACTTTTTAATGGGGTTGTTCATTTTTTGCTTGTTGATTTAAGTTCCATATAGATTCTAGATATTAGATCCTTGTGGGATGCATAGTTTGCAAATATTTTCTCCTATTTTGTAGGGTGTCTGTTTACTCTGCTGGTAGTTTCTTTTGCCATGCAGAAGCTCTTCAGTTTAATTAGGCGCCATTTGTCAATTTTCTTTGTTGTTGCAATTACTCTTGTCATATTCGTCATGAAATCTTTGCCAGGTCCTACATCCAGAATGGTATCTAGGTTATCCTTCAGGGTTTTTATAGTTTTGGGTCTTACATTTAAGTCTTTAATCCATCTTGAGTTGACTTTTGTATATGGTGTAAGAAAGGGGTCCAGTTTCAACTTCTGCATATGGCTAGCCAGGTATTACAGCACCATTTATTGAATAGGGAGTCCTTTCATCACTACTTGTTTTTGTCAGCTTCATTGAAGACTAGATAGTTGTACATATGCAGAATTATTTCTTGGCTCTCTATTCTGATCCATTGGTCTATGTGTCTCTCTTTGTATAAGTACCATCCTGTTTTGGTTACCACAGTCTTGTAATATAGTTTGAAGTCAATTAACATGATATCCCCAGCTTTATTCTTTTTGTTTATGATTACCTTGGCTACTCGAGCTCTTTTTTGATTCCATATGAATTTTAAAATAGTTTTTTCCAATTACGTAAAGAATGTCATAGTTTGATAGGAATGCCATCATACTATGGCATTTGCTTCAGCATTCAAAGGGAAAGCTTTCAACTTTTCCCTGTTTGGTATGATGTTAGCTGTGGATGCATATATGTGCACATATGTTGAGGTGTGTTCCCTCCACACCTAATTTTTCAGGGGTTTTATCATGGAGGAATGTTAAATTTTACCAAATTCTTTTTTTTAGCATCTATTGAGATGATCCTATGGTTTTTGTCCTTCATCCTAGTAATGCAATGTAACACATTTATTGATTTTTGTGGTTTGAATTGTACTTGCATTACTGGGATGAATTTCACTAAATCATGGTCAATGACCTTATGATATGTTGTTGGATTCAGTTTGCTAGTACTGTATTATGGGTTTTTGCATCTATATCTATCATGAATATTGGCCTGTAGTTTATTTTATACTTTTATCCTTGTCTGGTTTTGTTATCAGGGTAATGCTGGCCTCATAGAATGAGTTTGGAAGAATGCCCTCTACTTCAATTTTTTGGAATAGTTTGATAATAATTGGTATGAGTTCATTTTTAAATATTTGCTAGAATTTAGCAATGAAGCAATCAGGTCCTGAACTTTTTTTGATAGGAGTCTTTGTTTTACTGATTCCGTCTTGTTTCTCATTATTGGTCTGTCCAGGTTTTCTATTTCTTCATGATCCAATCTTGGTAAGATAAGCTATAAGAAATTAATTCATCTCTTCTAAGTTTTCAAATTTGTTGGTCTATCATTGCTCATTATAGTCTCTAATGATCCTTTGTATTGCTGTGGTATCAGTTGTGATGTCTCCTTTTTCATCTTTGATTTTATTCATTTGAGTCATTCCTCTTTTTTTCTTAAGCTAGCTAAAGCTTTGTCAATTTCGTTTCTTATTTCAAAAACGAACTCATCATTTTCTTGATGCTTTGTATTTTTTAGTCTCTATTTCCTTTATTTCTTCTCTGTTCTTTATTATTTCTTTCCTTCTCATAATTTTGGACTTAGATCATTCTTGTTTTCTAGGTCTTCGAGGTACAACATTAGGCTGTTTATTTGAGATATTTCTACTTTTTCAAATAGGTGATTATTGCTATAAACTTTCCTTTAAAAACGGTTTTTGCTATATCCCATAAGTTTTGGTATGTTGTATTTCCATTGTGAGTTTTCTCAGGAAATGTTTTAATTTCCTTTTCAATTTCTTCATTGACTTGTTTAATTTCCATGTACATATATGGTTTCCAAAGTTCCTCCTATTATTGGTTTTAGTTTTATTCCACAGTGGTCAGAAAAAAAATACTTGATATGACTTTGATTTTTAAATATTTGAGGCCAGGCGCCATGGCTCATGCCTGTAATCCCAGCACTTTGGGAGGCCGAGGCAGGTGGATCACCTAAGGTCAGGAGTTCGAGATGAGCCTGGCCAACATGGTGAAACCCCGTCTCTACTAAAAATACAAAAATTAGCCAGGCATGGTGGCAGGCACCTGTAATCACAGCAACTCAGGAAGCCGAGGCAGGAGAATTGCTGGAACCTGGGAGGCGGAGGTTGCACTAAGCAGAGATCGCACCATTGCATTCCAGCCTGGGTGACAACAGTGAGACTCTGTCTCAAAAAAAAAAAAAAAAAAAAAAAATTGTTAAGACAAGTTTTGTGCCCTTACACATAATCTATCATAAACAATGTTACATGTGCTGTTGAGAAGACTGTGCCGTCTGCAGCTGTTAGACGGAATGCTCTGTAAATGTCTGTTAGGTCCATTTGGTCAAGAGTGTTGTCTGACACTGAAGTTTCTTTGTTGATTTTCTGTCTGGACGATCTGCACATTGCTGAAAGTGGAGTGTTGAAGTGTTGAAGTCCCCTACTATTATTGTGTTACAGTCTATCTCTCCCTTTAAATCTATTAATATTTGCTTTATATACATAGGTCCTCTGCTAGTGGGTACATATATGTTTATAATTGTATCTGCTTGCTGCATTGACCCCTGCTATTATTATATAATGGCCTTGTCTCTTTTTACAGTTTTTAACTTAAAGTCTATTTTGTTCATATAATTACAGCTACTTCTATTCTTTTTAGGGTTCCATTTCCATGAAATAGCTTTTCCCATCCATTTACTTTCTTTTTTTTTTCTTTTATTATTATTATTATTATTATTATACTTTAGGTTTTATGGTACATGTGCGCAATGTGCAGGTAAGTTACATATGTATACATGTGCCATGCTGGTGCACTGCACCCACCAACTCGTCATCTAGCATTAGGTATATCTCCCAATGCTATCCCTCCCCCCTCCCCCCACCCCACAACAGTCCCCAGAGTGTGATGTTCCCCTTCCTGTGTCCATGTGTTCTCATTGTTCAATTCCCTCCTATGAGTGAGAATATGTGGTGTTTGGTTTTTTGTTCTTGCGATAGTTTACTGAGAATGATGATTTCCAATTTCATCCATGTCCCTACAAAGGACGTGAACTCATCATTTTTTATGGCTGTGTAGTATTCCATGGTGTATATGTGCCACATTTTCTTAATCCAGTCTATCATTGTTGGACATTTGGGTTGGTTCCAAGTCTTTGCTATTGTGAATAATGCCGCAATAAACATACGTGTGCATGTGTCTTTATAGCAGCATGATTTATAGTCCTTTGGGTATATACCCAGTAATGGGATGGCTGGGTCAAATGGAATTTCTAGTTCTAGATCCCTGAGGAATCGCCACACTGACTTCCACAAGGGTTGAACTAGTTTACAGTCCCACCAACAGTGTAAAAGTGTTCCTATTTCTCCACATCCTCTCCAGCACCTGTTGTTTCCTGACTTTTTAATGATTGCCATTCTAACTGGTGTGAGATGGTATCTCATTGTGGTTTTGATTTGCATTTCTCTGATGGCCAGTGATGGTGAGCATTTTTTCATGTGTGTTTTGGCTGCATAAATGTCTTCTTTTGAGAAGTGTCTGTTCATGTCCTTCGCACACTTTTTGATGGGGTTGTTTGTTTTTTTCTTGTAAATTTGTTGGAGTTCATTGTAGATTCTGGATATTAGCCCTTTGTCAGATGAGTAGGTTGCGAAAATTTTCTCCCATTTTGTAGGTTGCCTGTTCACTCTGATGGTAGTTTCTTTTGCTGTGCAGAAGCTCTTGAGTTTAATTAGATCCCATTTGTCAATTTTGGCTTTTGTTGCCATTGCTTTTGGTGTTTTAGACATGAAGTCCTTGCCCATGCCTATGTCCTGAATGGTAATGCCTAGGTTTTCTTCTAGGGTTTTTATGGTTTTAGGTCTAACATTTAAGTCTTTAATCCATCTTGAATTGATTTTTGTATAAGGTGTAAGGAAGGGATCCAGTTTCAGCTTTCTACATATGGCTAGCCAGTTTTCCCAGCACCATTTATTAAATAGGGAATCCTTTCCCCGTTTCTTGTTTTTGTCAGGTTTGTCAAAGATCAGATACTTGTAGATATGTGGCATTATTTCTGACGGCTCTGTTCTGTTCCATTGATCTATATCTCTGTTTTGGTACCAGTACCATGCTGTTTTGGTTACTGTAGCCTTGTAGTATAGTTTGAAGTCAGGTAGTGTGATGCCTCCAGCTTTGTTCTTTTGGCTTAGGATTGACTTGGCGATGCGGGCTCTTTTTTGGGTCCATATGAACTTTAAAGTAGTTTTTTCCAATTCTGTGAAGAAAGTCATTGGTAGTTTGATGGGGATGGCATTGAATCTGTAAATTACCTTGGGAAGGATGGCCATTTTCATGATATTGATTCTTCCTACCCATGAGCATGGAATGTTCTTCCATTTGTTTGTATCCTCTTTTATTTCCTTGAGCAGTGGTTTGTAGTTCTCCTTGAAGAGGTCTTTCACATCCCTTGTAAGTTGGATTCCTAGGTATTTTATTCTCTTTGAAGCAATTGTGAATGGGAGTTCACTCATGATGCATATTGTTTTACACATAAAGTAAGTCTCCTGTAGGCAGCATAGTTTGGTCATATTTTTCTATCCGTTCAGCCCCTCTTTTAACTGAATAATTTCAACCATTTACACTCAAGGTAGTTATTGATAGGTAAGGGATGACTATCATGATTGTGTAACTTCTTTTCTAGTTGTCTAGATATTTTTTCCTTTTTTCCTCTCTTAAAGGCTTCCTTTGTGGTTATGTGATTCACTCTAGTAATGTGTTTTATTCCTTACTTTTTTAGTGTTATCTATTATAGCTTTTAGCTTTTCCGTTACCATGAGACTCACGAAAACATCTTATAGTCATAATAAGTTATTTTAAACCAATAAAAACTTAATTTTGATTGCAAAGGAAAGAATAAAACAACAAAAATAGTACATTTTAACTCATTATCCCTCCATATTTTGAATTTTGATGTCACAGCTTATATTTTTCATATTGCCTATCTCTTAACAAATTATCGTAGTTTTTTATAGTTTTGTCGTTTGTTCTTTATACAAAGACAAATGTGGTTCATACAACACAATTACAGTATTAGCCTAACAATCAATGTAAGTATTCTTTTCTTTAAGTTTGAACAGCTCTCTTTAGCATTTCTTGCAGAATTGGTCTGGTAGCCATTAATTCCCTCAGCTTTTGTTTGTCTGCAGAAGTCCTTCTCTCCTTCATTTTTAAAATACATCTTTTCTGGCTACAGTACTCTTGGTTGGCAGGTAGTTTCCTTCCATACTCTGAATATATTGTCACATTCCCTCCTGCCCTGAAAGGTTTCTGCTGAGAAATTTGCTGCCAGTTATATTAGATCTCTCTTAAATGTTATTTGCTTCTTTTTTCTCACTTCTTTCTAGACCCTCTCTTAGTCATTGATCTTTGTGAGTTTAATTGTGACATGCCTTGTGGTATTCTTATTTGGATTGAATCTGGTGATCTTTGA
Organism: Pongo abelii; assembly: GCF_028885655.2. Taxonomy (NCBI): domain Eukaryota; kingdom Metazoa; phylum Chordata; class Mammalia; order Primates; family Hominidae; genus Pongo; species Pongo abelii. Next base: position 122,469,052 of record NC_071993.2, on the reverse strand, counting down.
CCTTGCTATAATTGGGCATTCACATCTTTCTCCAAGCTTGAAAAGTTTTCTTATTTTTAATAAGTTTTTGGCCCCTTTGTCTCTCAACTCCTTCTTGAATTCTAATAACACAAATATGTTATTTTGATGTTGTCCCATAGATCTGGTAAGCTTTCTTTGGCCCTTTTCATTCTTTTGGTGCTTTCACCTCTGACTATGTTCTCAAATAGCCTACCTTTGAACTCACTAATTCTTTCTTTTGTTTGATCTATTGTGCTGATGATGCTCTCTATTCCATTTTTATTTCATTCATTTTATTTCAGTCATTCATTTCATTCATCTCTAGGATTTCCATTTGTTTTATTATTAATATTTCAATCTCTTAAGTTTTGTTCATGTATTTCTGATTGCTTCTCTGAATTTTACTGAAGTTTGAGCTTCAGTGAATTTATTGAACTTTCTAAAAACAGCTATTTTGAATTCTTTGTCTGAAAGACCACATGTCTCCATCACCTTAGGGCCAGTCTCTGGCACCTTATTTTGTCTGTTTGGTGAGATCAGATTTCCCTGAATGATCTTGATGCTTATGGACATGCAATAATGTATGTGCACTGAGAGATCAGGTGTTTATTCCAGTCTTCCTAGTCTAGTTTTGTTTTTGCTCATCCTTCTTCAGAGGGCCTTCCAGAGTTTCTAAGGGGACTGACTGTTGTGTTCCCTGAGCCCATGACCGTTGCAACTCCCTAAACACTAGAGGGCAGTCTAAGCCCAGATCTGCCACAAGTCTCAGGAGGGCTCCAAGGTTGGCAGGGCTCTCCAGGGCAGATGGACCTAGGGAAGATCCAAGGAGGGTAACTGGGCTGTGTGGGAAAGCTGGCCAGGAAACCTAGCCCAGAAGACTATCCCAGTGCCCCAGACAATCATGCCTCCCAGGAGGTCTCTGAAAAGGTGAGATATGTCACCAACTGCAGCAGGAGGTGCCAAATCTGAGGCCGGGTCCCCTCAGGATCTACTGTGGGACAAAGGTTGGATAGCCCACCTGAATTCCTCAGATGGTTGCACATCTCCTAGCAGGTCCCTGCACAAATATGATAGTTACCTGACTACAGTGGGGGGAGCTGGGGGTCAGACTGGATCCCTCAGGATGTGCTGTGAGATGACAACCTGGGTATTACTAAAAGATAAGTTTGGCAAGCCTATCAAGGAGGCTCAGACTCACAGTCTGCAGGATATTGGCAAGTCTCCCTCTGGGGTTTTGTGTGAGCAGTTCTGTGCTGGGAACTCAACTGAAGAGAGCTGGAGTTGAGCCACAGGATTACTTCTAGGTTCACTGCTGAGACTGATATCAGTGGGCAAACAAGTCTCTTACACTAGTATACACGATTCCTCCTAGACCCCTTAGAAGATTATTTTAGTTGCGGGCTCAAGGCCAAACAGGGCTGTAGTCAAATCCCTTGGGGATCAAGGCCATTTCTGGGCTTGAACCTGGAAGCAAAATTAATGCATCTATTACCTGGGTGCCAGTCTGCATTCTCAAAACAACCCTCTTTGAGCCTTGGGCTCCACTGGGCTTTCACGCCCTCCTACCTGACTCTTGAGGCGTCTGCCAGTGACTTTTGTCAGTAAATGAGTGCAGAGTTCTTGTTGTTGTGAGGAAATATTAGTAGGTTATCTCCTATTCTGCCATCTTGCTGGCATCACTCTCCCTTAAGTGTTTTCAAAATGACAATACTGGGATATTGACTTAAAAAGCTCAAGGATACAAACTCATTTCTCTAATATACAAGTAATAACATTTTCTTTTTTGTTAACAATATTTGGTTTATTCAAATTACATAATCTTATATTGAACTGAAAATTACTATAATATATTTACCTTCAACACAGTATAAGTTTTACAAAGGAATGGTTGAAATTTTATTTTCTCTAAACTACAAATTTCTTGGAAGGATGAAATTATATGTTCTTGTGTATGAAGTAACTTTGGCATCCCAATTCTAAGCTTTCAATAGTCAACCACAGAAAATTAACAGAAATAACAAATCAACACCACCTTGTTAAGAATTAAACTGAAAAACTTTGCAGAGTTCTGGAAGGTGTCCAATAAAAGAACTACATTCTCTATTAAATATTTATAGCTCAAAAAAGCAAATTAGAAACATATATTATCTAAAGTGGTTTATATTAACAAATAATAATTTTTGAAATAATTTTGAATGTATTAAAAGCGTTTTCAAATTTTATGGGTTAAATTTAAACACCAGTTTTTGGGAGTTTAATTCCATGTGTCATTTAAGGAAACACAGGTACCTCCAAAAGCTAATGAAATAAATACTTTCTATAAAAACATAACAATATGATTTTGGGCATGAAATTCAGCTTGAAAAAGACAAAAGTACATGTAAATAAATGGAAAGACATTATTTATTCTTTTGCAGGACACCTCGACATCATCAGAATAGCAATTAATTTCAAAGATAATCTTTAACTTTAATGTGATTCAATGAAAACTCCAATGAGATTTTATACAAGCTAGAAAAGTTGATCTCAATGCTTAGGGGCAAAAGTAAACATACAAGAATAATTAGAAAAACACTGAAAAAGATGAGCTTTGAAGAGAGGTAGACCTAAAAGATATAAAATATACTCAAAGTCTCTATAATTAAATAGTATGGTACTAGCACGTAAATGGACCAAATGTATACAATAGAAATTCCAGAAACAGGCTCAACTATCACATACTAAAAATCTAGTAAATGATAAAAGTTGTCCTAAATGACTGGAATAAGACAGTCCTCATAATAAATTAAGACAACTTGATAGCTATTGTAAAACTATCAAATCAGATCCAATCCTCATACCATAAACTAAATAAAACTCTAAATGAAGCATAAGTCTAAATGTAAAAAATAAAATTTTCAATATGGTAAAAAAAGATAAGTTAATTACATAATAAAAGGCTTCCTAACCATGAATAAAATTCCAAATGTAATTTTTAAAAGACTAAGAAATATGACTACATTAAGAAAGCTGCATAGCAAAAAAAAAAAAGTGCAATTAGTACAGTCAAGAAACATATGACAAACTGGGAGGAAATATGTGCAACTTATGTCTCACTGAAAAAGAGCTATAATCCCTAATTCATAAAGAACTCTTTAAAAATAAGGGGGAAACTTGACAGTGATGGCTGATCCTTTTAATGTGTTAATAAATTTGGCTTTCTAGTTTTTGAGGAGTTTTGCATTTATGTCCATCAAATATATTGGCCTGTAATTTTCTTGTAATGTCCTTATCTGACTTTGGTATAAGGGCAATACTGGCCTCATAAAAAGAGTTTGGAAGCAGTCCTCCCTCTTCAATTTTTTTGAAATAGTTTGAGAAGGATTGGTGTTAATTCTTCTTTGAATGTTTGGTAGAATTTAGCAGTAATGTCATCAGGTACTGATCTTTGATGAGAGACTTTTTATTACGTATTCAATCTCTTTATCCATTATTGGTGTGTTCAGATTTTCTATTTCTTCATGATTCAGTCTTGGTAGGTTTTTTTTTTTATTTTTTTTATTTATTTTTTATTTATTTTTTATTATTATTATTATTATTATACTTTAGGCTCTATGGTACATGTGCGCAACGTTCAGGTAAGTTACATATGTATACATGTGCAATGCTGGTGCGCTGCACCCACCAACTCGTCATCTAGCATTAGGTATATCTCCCAACGCTATCCCTCCCCCCTCCCCCCACCCCACAACAGTCCCCAGAGTGTGATGTTCCCCCTCCTGTGTCCATGTGTTCTCATTGTTCAATTCCCACCTATGAGTGAGAATATGCAGTGTTTGGTTTTTTGTTCTTGCGATAGTTTACTGAGAATGATGATTTCCAATTTCATCCATGTCCCTACAAAGGACATGAACTCATCATTTTTTATGGCTGCATAGTATTCCATGGTATACACTAACAAAGAATTACCCAAAAAAGAAATCAAGAGAACAAATCATTCACATAGCTACAAACAAATAAATAAAATACTTAAGAATAAATTTAATCAAGGAGGTGAAAGACTTCTACCCTAAAAACTGTAAAAAATTGATGAAAGAAATTGAAATAAACAAATAAATGGAAAAATAAAAAATAAAAAAAGGGGGAAACTAATAATTTTATCGAAAAACTGGCAAAAGACATGAAGAGACAATTCACAAAAGTGATATAAAAATGGCTCTTAACCACATGAAAAAATATTCAACTTCACTTATAATAATGGAAATAGAAATTAAAACTACACAAATTATTCTCCACAAGACTGGCAAAATTTCAGATGCATAGCAATATATCCTGCTTATGAGCCTGTAGATAAATAGGCCATCCCATATTGGCCAGTGGGAATAGAAAATGAGAAAATTCATACGGAGGACAACTTGACAATATCTAAAAAACTACATATGCATGTATTCTTCGACCCAATAATCCCATTGAAAGGAATTTGCTCTTAAGAAAAACCTCCAATATTATAAAACTACATACATGCAAGTTTATTCAGTGTAGCATAATTTTAATTGCAAAATACTAGAAAAATGTCTAAATGTCCCTGAATAGATTTGTTAACTTATGGTACATATACATAATGGAATACTATACATCTGTAAACAAAACAGAATTTTAAAAAATGAACGTTTTTATGAGCTGATATTAACTGAGTTCCAGGAAGTATTATAAAGAAGAAAAAAATGTAAAACTCAAAAGAGTATCTAAAATACATCTAATAATATGTCAGCTTTTGTGTAAGAAGGTAAAATAATAACTATATATATAAATATAAGATATGCATATAGACAGAAACACACATAGCTCATACAGCTTTACTTTTATGAAAGGAAACACATGAAGGATAAACCAGAAAACAATAAAATTGGTTACCTACTGGAAGAGGGAGAAAGAAATGAACAATAATCTCTCTGAGTATACTGTAAGTAGTTTCAGCTTATTAATGTTCACCACATTTAATTAATTATTTTAATACAATAAGAATGGGAAAGGAAAAAATTCATAAAATGAGAAGTAGAAATAAAAGAGCCTAATAAACTTCAAGTGAATCCTATCTCTATACTGATGGAAAAAGAAAGTAAAAAAGGAGGGAAATAGGAGGAGAGGTAAGGGGAAGAGAAGAGGGAAAAAAGGAAGGAAAGAAGAAAGGAAGGGCGGGGGTAAGAGAAGAGGGAGGGAAGGAAGACTCAAAGTAACTTACGAACCCAAAATTTGACTACACACTCCGAATTGGTGCAGAGCAAGGTGGAGGAGGGAAGCTTGAAAGCAGATTCCAGAATCTTTTATGTAGGTTTTCTTATTGAAGTGATATAAGCAAAGTAAATCTGAAACTATTTTAGATTATAATATAGAATTGAGCAAACAAGGAAATATGTTGATGTCGTTGGAAGTCAGTGTTCATTTACTGTACAAGAAGGAACAAATACTGAGCCGGAGAAGGTACAAAGGCCTTGCAGAAATAGATCTGAATTGGAAGGTTTAGTATGAAGAAATGCTTTCTAAAATATTTATATGTGTGTATATACATGCATATGTATGCACATATGTGCACATATGTGTATTTATATGTGCACATAAATAGATTATTATTTCCTTTGTTCACCAAACAACCTACTAAGTAAAGATACCTCAAAGAGCAAAGAGCATACCTAGCACCAAGATCTTGGTCTCTAATATGATATTCCACTACAAGGAACTAGAGTTCCAAAAGGATATACAGCTGATTCCACAACTGAGGCAGAAGAGGAATAAGATGAGCCTGAAATACCTTCTTATACCAGAAAGTAAGGAAGTATTCACAAAATGATAGGTGTGTCACATAAACAAAAGAGCTAGCTTGAAGCCTCTCCTACTGGCCAAATCTTGGACAATGTGAGTGCCAAAGTGGTTAAAAAAAGTAGTGAATTATAAATCATTGGGAAAAAAATAGGAATTCATGAGTCCATTCCAATAATAAATAGATAAATAAATGGAGGAAGAAAGGAGGGCTCTTGCTTATAGAAAAATGTTGAGGTCTGTCTGGTAAATGTGAAGGTGTCTACCATAGCAGTTGGTAAACATCACCATAAAAATTAAGATTAGGCAAGAATAAACAAATTTTTATTTTCATTAATGTCACATCCTATCAGATAAATTTGTTCCATGTTTAATTCACTTAAAAAAGACAAGAGAAAAAAGAATGCAGGCCTACTTGTTATACTTCCACTCAAAATCCAAGATCCTCACAGGCTAGCGAATTGATTCTAATAGCAGAGTCACCACTCGTGGGAAAATATCTCATTACAAAGGATAAAACAGATGAAATCCCAAACAAATGTATAAAATATTACTTATACACAATGCAATGCTATGCAAACCAATGACTCCCCACCTCATTCCTCACATGCCAAAAATAAATGGATAAAACTGTGCTAACCTGTTATAAATATAATAGGTGATATCAAAATGTTCGGCATATACATTATGGATTATGATGTAACCTAATAATAATATGATCCGGAATCAAGGTTATCATAATCCATCAATTTCATTGTAGATCTCCCAAAGAAATGCAAATTAAGAAATCAGAATGGAAGATCTAACTATTTTCAACATAAGAAGAAAACAATATAACAAAATTATAAATACCTTATTAAGGCAGTTTTGCATATATAAATGTAAATTACTCAGATCAATTAAAATAGTTTAACTCATTTATTCTATAACAGTCTACTGTGTTTATTTACACAAAGGTAAAATTTCTTCAGCAATGCTCTGTTCTAGGAAAAGTCTTAATCTGCATTGTTGAAATTATTTTACCCCTTCAAGAAAATATCTACCAAAGACTAGAAATCTCCTTCATAGTCTGAAAACACTTAAGGAATATATTACGTAAATATCTAACGTAGAATTGTATAATTCGGTGAATAAAATATCAGAGTATTTGGATATAATATTTGTACTGGTTATCTATTGCTCAGTAAAAATACATAAATTTGGTAACTATAATCAACACATTTATTATATCACAGTTTCCGTGGATCAAGAGTCTGAGCATGGCATAAATAGGTTCTCTGATTCAGAGTCACAGCAGACTGCAATCAAGACGTTGGCTGCACCTAGGGTCCACTGTAATCCTGCAATCAGGTGTCAGCTGGGAATGGTTTTAATCAGAGGACTAACTAGGGATATGCCTGCTTCTATTTTCCCTCAGGTTTTTGGCAAAATTTATTTCCTTACCACTATAGGACTGAGGGCCTTGGTTTTTCACTGCTATTGGCTGGTGGCTATCCTCAGCTGCTAGAGGATACTCTCAGCTACATTTTTCTCAGAGCCAGCAAAAGAAAAAATCACTAGAGCAAGTTTTCTAGCAAGCACAGACTTCACAGCATACTTACAGAAGTGAAAACCATCACTTTTACCATGTAATGTAACAAAATAATAGGAGTAATATCCCATAAACTTTGCATTATTTTCTGGTTTAGAAACAAGCACAGGTCCTGCCCACACTCAAGGAAGGAAATGGAATTACACAACGGTATGAATACCAGAAGTCATAGATAATTAATGGTTAGTATAGGATCTGCCCAACGTAATATTTTTGTTATAGATAGAATTTTAAAATATAAAATATTTCAATATATTTACTTGAGATATGAACATGAACCACTAATCTAATTCACATAATAAAAAAGCAAATTGAGACATTAAATTATTTTAGCAAGTTCAACTTCAGATTACAACAGGTAAACAAAATGTAAAACGTTTAAATATAAATAATTCCTTAAACAAATTGATACTTTACAACATAAATCATGTTAATCTTTCTGATATTTGAGCTAAATAATATTATAAAAACTCAGAACCCTTCAAGACTGATAAAAACATTAAAAGCCTTTAGAAGTCTTCTGTATGGCTTAATTAAAAATATAATTTCAAAGGGTTTCTGTGTCTAAGCAAAGAGATAATCACACTCCTTTACCACTAAGCAAACTAATCAAGCAGCTGGACTTTCATGGAAAACAGATTTAGGCTGAACTATGTATTACAGACTTTGAAGACGTAAATAATCTTATTAAATGTCACCTAAATAATGATTATCATTTATGTAAATGCTAACATTATGTTATATACATTTTGTATAAAACAAAACATAAAATAATTCTACATTTATAAGTTTTAAAATATTTTTAATTTAAATGTATAAATTAAAATTTTAAAATTTAAATATTTAATTTATTTAAATATTCGAATTTATAATATGAACACTTAGATATTAAATATATTAAATATATATTCAAATGTTTAAATATATACATATACCTTGTCAAGAGATTTTTTTTTTTACTCAGAGACTAAAATAAGGGGCATGTAACAGCCATAATTTTAAAATATGACAGATTATTTAAAACAGCTGAAAATCTGCTAAATAATTTTGCATTTTTATGATTAAATATGAAGGGATAGGCCAAGCACGATGACTCAAGCCTGTAGTCCCAGTACTTTGGGATGCCGAGGTGGGTGGATCACGAGGTCAGGAGTTCAAGACCAGCCTGGCCAACATGGTAAAACCCTGTCTCTACTAAACATACAAAAATTAGCAGGGCATGGTGGCGCACACCTGTAATTCCAGCTACTCAGGAGGCTGAGACAGAAGAATCACTTGAACCCGCAAGGCAGAGGTTGCAGTGAGCCAAGATCGCATCACTGAACCCCAGCCTCGGTGACAAGTTGAGTGAGACTCTGTCTCTGAAAATAAAATAAAGTATTTCTTTTTAAATGAAGATATAAAGATATAAAAGATAAAACACACTTATTTTGCTCTTTTTTTTCCCTAATGAAACCCATCAAACTGCTATCACATAATATTTTTAAAACAGAGAGAGAGAGGCCAGGTGTGGTGGCTCACGCCTGTAATCCCAGCATTTTGGAAGGCCAAGGCGGGCAGATCATGAGGTCAAGAGATCGAGACCACCCTGGCCAACATGGTGAAACCACATCTCTACTAAAAATATAAAAATTAGCTGGGTATGTGGTGTGCACCTGTAGTCCCAGCTACTCGGGAGGCTGAGGCAGGAGAATCACTTGAACCCGGGAGGTGGAGGTTCCAGTGAGCCAAGATTGTGCCACTGCACTCCAGCCTAGAGTCAAAGCAAGACTCTGTCAAAAAAAAAATAAAAGTAGCAATTTTTACAGAGAAATGGCTAAACTTTCTGAAATCCCCAAACTGATAAATGAAAAAATATCAGTAAACAAGACCATCATAGTAAAACAGGATTAGGTTAACCCTGATACCAAAATCAGATAAGGACACAACAACAAAAAGAAAACTATAGGCTAATATCCCTGATGAACATTTTCAAAAATCCTGAACAGAATACTGCAAATCAAATCCAACAATATATAAAAAGATAATACACCAAGATCAAGTGGGGTTTATCCCTGGAATGTAAGGATGGTTCAACACAATGCAAATCAATAAATGTGACACATCACATCAACAAAATGAAGGGAAAAATTCATATGATAATCTCAAAAGATGCAGAAAGAGCATCTGACAAAATTCAACATCTCTCCATGATAAAAAAACTCCCCATAAATTAGGTATAGAAGGAAAGTACCTCAACACAATACAGACCATACATGACAAACCCCACCAAACACTAATTTGAATAGGGAAAAGCTGAATGTTTTTGTTTTGTTTGGGATTTTTGCATACATGTTCATCAGGGATATTAGCCTACAGTTTTTTTTTTTGTTGTTGTATCCTTGTCTGATTTTGGTATCAGGGTTAATCTACTCCTGTTTTACTATGATGCTCTTGGTCTTTTTTTTTTTTTTCCAGTAAGAACTAAAACAAGACAAAAATTCCCACTCTCACCATGCTTATTCAACATAGTGTTGAAAGTCCTAGCCAGAGCAATTGGACAAGAAAAAGATATAAAAGGCATCCAAATTGGAAAAGAGGAAGTGAAATTGTCCTGTTTGCAGATCACATGATCTTGTGTACAGAAAATCCTAAAGATTCTGCCAAAACACTATTATTTAATAGAATTGTTGAATGAATTCACTAAACTTGTAGGTTACAAAATCAACATTAAAAAATCAGTAGCATTTCAATACACAAAAAACAAAGCAGCTGAAAAAGAAATCAAGAAGAAAATCTCATCTAGAATAACTAACAAAAAAGTACCTAGATATAAATATAACCAAGGAGGTGAAAGAACTCTACAAGGAAAACTACAAAATGAACTGATAAAATTGAGGAGAATGCAAACAAATAAAAAGACATCTCATGCTCATGAATCACAATTAATATTGTTAAAATGGCCATATTACACAAAGCTATACAGATGGAATGCAATTCCTTTCAAACTACCAATGACATTGTTCACAGAAATAGAAAAAAATAATAAAATAAAATTTGTATAGAACCTCAGAAGACCTTTAGTAGTCAAAACAATCCTGAGCAAAAAAGAACAAAGCTGGAGGTATCACACTACCAGACTTCAAAATATACCACAAAGTAGTACTAACCAAAATGACTGGTACTGGCATAAAAACAGACACATAGATCAATGAAACATAATGGAGAACACAGAAATTCCATAACTACAGCCAACTGATTTTGACAAAGATGCCAAGAACAAAGATGACTTGGAGAAAAAATAATCTCTTCAATAAATGGTTCTGGGAAAACTGGATATCCATAGGCATTAGAATTAAACTAGACCCCTCACCTCTTGCCCTATATAAAAAACAACTGAAAAATGGATCAAATACCTAAATGTAAGGCCAGAAACAATAAAACTATTGGAAAAAAACACCAGGGGAATGCTTCGGGACATGGATCTGGGAAAAGATTTTATGAATAAGACTTCAAAAGCACAGGCAACAAAGGCAAAAATTAACAAACATAACTATATCAAGATAAAAAATTTCTGCACAGCAAAAGAAACAATCAACAGAGTAAAAAGACAACCCACAGAATGGGTTGCAAACTATTCATCTGACAGGATATTAAGAGCCAGAATACATAAGGAACTCAAACATTGCAACAGCAAGAAAACAAACAATCTAACTGTAAAATGGGCAAATAATCTGAACAGACATTTCTCAAAACAAAACATACAAAATCACGAGCAAATCTATGAAAAAATGGCCAGCATCACTAATCATCAAGAAATGCAAATCAAAACCACAATGAAATATCATCTGACCCCAGTTAAAATGGCTGTGTTAAAAAGACAAAAATATAAGATGCTGGTGGGGATGTGGTAAAAAGGAACGCTTATACATTGTTGATAAGAATGTAAACTAGTACAGCCAGTATGGAAAACTGTATGGAAATTTCTCAAAATACTAAAAATAGAACTACCATATATATGATGCAGACTTCCCACTACTGGGTATTTATACAAAGGAAAATAAATTAGTACGTCAAAGGCATACTTGCATCATCATATTTATTGCAATGCTATTTGCAATAGCAAAGATGTGTAATCAACCTAAGTGTACATCAATAGATGAATAAAGGAAATGTAGTATATATACACAATGGAATATTATTCAGCCATTAAAAAGAAGGAAATCCTGTCGTTCGTGGCAACATGGATGGAACTGGAAGACATTATATGAAGTAAAATAAGCCAGGAATAGAAAGTTAAACACTGCATGTCTTTAGTCATGTGGAAGCTAAAAAAAAGTTTATCTCATAGAAGTAAAAAGTAGAACAGAAGGTACTAGTGGCTGGGAAGGGTGTGGGGAAAGAGAAATAAGGAGAGATTTGTTAAAGCGTATTAAATTACAACTAGATAGGAGGAATAAGTTCTAATGTTCTATACTACTTTAAGAGGACTATAGTTAACAATAATATATTATATAGCTCAAATAGCTAGAAAGATAATATGTGTCAATGTTCCCAACACAAAGAGATTATAAATGCTGATTGCCCTGTCTGATCATTATGCACTGTATGTACTGAAACATCATTATGAACACCATAAATATGTATCATTATTGTGTGTCAATTTAAAAATAAAATCAAATTTAAATAAATAAATGAAAATATTTTAAAGGAAAAGAACAAAACAGACACTAGAAGAAACAAAAATCTGAATAGTTTATATCTTTTAAAGAAACTGGATGAAAGTTAAAACCTTCAGGCCAAAAATAAATTCCATGGCCAACTGGCTATCTGAATACTACTTGATAATGGAGAAGAGAAAGAATTTTTAAACAGAACCCAAAAAAGCAATAACCATAGGGAAAAGATGGATATACTGGATTATATTAAAATTAAGAATGTCTCATTATAGACATACAAATTGGTGTGAAAGTCCAACCACAGAGTGACATTTACTAAGCATATCACCAACAAAAACATGTACATAGCATGTATAAAATATTACTAAAAATGATTAAGAAAAGGAGAATCCAGCAGAAAAATCACAAGAAACTTGAGAGAATACTACGTCATAAAAAGAGAAAATTCCACTGGTGATTAAAGAGATGAAACCTTTAAAGATTAAACATAATAAACTTTTAAGAACTAAGGAATTTTTTAAGCTTAAGAACATAGCAATTACACATCCATCAGAAGTACCAAAATTAAAATGCCTTGGAATACCAACTATCAGCAAAGAAGCAAAGATGTGGAGCATTAATAAAATTCATGAAGACTTGGAATGAGTATAATTTAATATAATCACTTTACAAAATAGTTAATTTTCCAAAGTTGAAAATATGAATAATGAATATGCACTCAACAAAATGTATGCATTTGTAAGCCAGGAAACATAAGAATACTGATAAAACATTAACAGTAATGGTGAAAAAGGAAAAACAAAACAGGAATTATCAAAAAAGAAAACACGCATTGTGGAAGTCAGTGTGGCGATTCCTCAGGAATCTAGAACTAGAAATACCATTTGACCCAGCCATCCCATTACTGGGTATATATCCAAAGGACTATAAATCATGCTGCTATAAAGACACATGCACATGTATGTTTATTGCGGCACTATTCACAATAGCAAAGACTTGGAACTAACTCAAATGCCCAACAATGATAGACTGGATTAAGAAAATGTGGCACATATACACCATGGAATACTATGCAGCCATAAAAAATGATGAGTTCATGTCCTTTGTAGGGACATGGATGAAGCTAGAAACCATCATTCTCAGCAAACTATCGCAAGGACAAAAAATCAAACACCGCATGTTCTCACTCATAGGTGGGAACTGAACAATGAGAATACACGGACACAGGAAGGGGAAGATCACACACCAGGGCCTGTTGTGGGGTGGGGGAGGGGGGAGGGATAGCATTTGGAGATATACCTAATGTTAAATGACGAGTTACTGGGTGCAGCACACCAACATGGCACATGTAAACACATGTAACTAACCTGCACATTGTGCACATGTACCTTAAAACTTAAAGTATAATAATAATAAAAAAAGAAAACAGGCGAATGAATGAATGAAGTGTGTTATATAATGAAATACTCTACAACATTGAATAGGATCACATTACAGCTATCTGAATGCAGCAACTTGGATAAATTTCAAAACATTATGTTGAGGTGAGAGGACAAACATTATTAACCATAAAGAAAGGATATCATATTTGCACCTGCAAATTGCCAAAACAAGACAAAAAAAATTGTTATAAAAAGAGATTACACTGAAATATGTTCAGTCACTTACCATTTTTCCATAAAACTAAAAGTGCTAAACTATACAACACAGCCACTACACTGGAGCCCCCAGAAATAAATCAAAAGGACATACTAGTGTATAGCAGTAGTTCATCTTATAACACACATGCATTTGACATGAGTCCATATTTTGATAAACCATCTACACATATACCAGACATATTTTCTACATTTAAATGTTAAAACTTTATTTCTTCATACAACGTTAAGTTGGGACATACCAGGCTATTTATTTCATCCCCTGATATTTCAAGATAACTTAATAATAAATATATAGAAGACTGATCAAAGTAAAATAAATGCTTAAAGTGCTGTCTCTTTCTTTGACATACACATCTGTTTCTTTTTCTAATTTCTTCCAACTTGTAGGTAGTATATCCTAAATCTTAACTTGATACCCTGTTCTTTACTGTGCACTTTTTTATTAGCAATTCCAACAATTCTATCATGTATTGGGAATCATTCTGACCATCTAGAGTTAAATAAAGCCATTTAACTTTTATGCCTTATGTGAATGTAATAATCAAGTTGGAAATAATGGACTATACTAGTCTCCCAAAAAATAGCTTTAAATGAGAACAGCTTTGATTAAAAACAAACAAACAAAAAGCTAGGAGGTTTTTGCAAGTTTTAAGAGATGAATGGGGATTAAAGAAGAAATTAACCCTAAATACCCCCACACTGTTCACTAACCTACTCCAGCAGTCACACTTAATGAACAGGACCCTTAAGGTTATTTAAATGAAAGTACAGTAATTAAGGATGTCAAGCTAGATGCTAAGGGAATACTAATTACTCATGGAAGGATATGCTAACTCTAGCAAGCAACCTTAAAATCTCAGTAGTTCTATACAATAAGTTTGATTCCAGCTGAAGACACTGTCCAGTGTGGAATGGATTTGGAGAAAAGGTCTTGCTCTATGCAGTCTTCCAGGATCTGGGCTATTCCTAGCCTCTGCAATCTTTCCTCATCTTCCTCTCCATTGAACTGTTGAATGAGGAAACAGAGGGTGTATGGCACATGAGGTTTTTAAGAGCCAGGCCTAGAAGTGGTGGGTGTTACTTCTGTCTACTGGACAGAGCCCAATAACATGACTTCCAACCTAACTGCAATGGAGGCTGGGAAATACAGCTGAGTTGTGTTCAGAATGTTTTCAAAATTGGCGATTAAATGACATTCAATCTAGTACAGTTTTGAGGGACAAGGTGTTGGTATAGAAAGACAGATGGGAGAACTAACATTTAACTTCAAAAGTACATTCCTAAAATCCAAGAGCTTTAAATTCAGTAAGTCATACTCCAAAAGAACTCAAACATTTACCTGACATAGGAAGTTACATGCTCAAGTTAGACTTGTTACCAGAACATATTCCTCAAGGGTAGAAATTGGACAAAACCATATATGGTTTCATACTGGCCAACCTTAACATGAGTAACATGCTTTCTGAACTGATATTTTGAGATGTATGGCTTTTGGTACTGTCTCATAGCCTCTCAGTGAATAAATGTTTACAGAATAAAGCAAGCATAAGAGTTCCTCAAGTATCTTATACATTAGATATCAAGGCTGCTTAACTCATTATTACAAGGAAACCATTAGCCTTATCTGCAGTTGCAAATACAGCAACAAAACAACCTAGAAAAAATCTTAACAATATTTAGTGTTGGAGGCTGGGTGCAGTGGCTCATGCCTGTAATCCCAGCACCTTGGTAGGCTGAGGTGGGCGGATCACTTGAGGTCAGGAGTTTGAGACCAGCCTGGCCAACATGAAACCCCGTCTCTCATAAAAATACAAAAATTAGCCAGGTGTGGTGGCAAGTGCCTGTAGTCCCAGCTACTCGGGAGGCTGAGGCATGAGAATTGCTTGAACCCAGAGGGTGGAGGTTGCAGTAAGCCAAGATTGTGCCACGGCACTCCAGCCTGGGGAACAGAGCTAGACTTTGTCTCAAAACAAAACAAAACAAAAAATTAGTGTTAGTATTTGAAGACTATAGTCACTAGTTACTTATCCAATTGCGTTTATAAAGGTGATAATATATGTGCAGGCAGGCTGTACAGCAAATTATTCTTCCTCTGTAGTCTCTATTATAACAATGTAGACTAAGTCACATAGAGAAAAGATGTACTTTTTATCCCCATTCCCCATATAGCAGACTAAAAAAAAAAAAAAAAAAGATGAGCATAATTAGGAAAAATAAAGATCCAAGGTACATTATTTTTTAAAATATAAAGTCCCTACTATGTGCCAGAATCTGTTCTAGAAAAGAAGGCACAACTTTGATCTTCCTAAAATGGAAAGGAATTCATTGGCATCATCATTAAGGCAATTTCACAAAACAAACAAACAAACAAAAGAGACTTGATAAAACAAGATAGAGAAAAATGGGTAATAATCTTAGATATTACTGGCCTAAAGGTAAGCCAAGGAGGAAAAAAAATGTTCAGGAAGATCTTCCTATGGCAACATTTCTCAAAATGTATCAAGAATTTTTATTTCACAATTTACTATTAGTAAAGTAGAATTTTGGTTCCCATCCCAGGAGTTTAGTCACCATAACCCAGGAGATTCTTCTGTGCCCTAATTTTGAGAACCAGGGTCTTAAGCCTAAAGTAAGTAGCTATGAAGAAGTTGTAAGATCAGTAAATGGGAAAGGTATAAAGAACAGAAAAGGGGAGCCAGTTATAAGTTAATTAGCACAATTAAGAACCTGATTAGTAATATTGCCATATATCTTAGGAAATGGTATTTTTAATTCCAAATGCCTTTGAGAAGTTTATCTTCAATTTACTGTGAACAGAAAGTAAAACAATTTTGAATCAACTCATCAATTTTGACTAATCTACCAACAAAATATCTAAGAGTGCCATTTATATGTACTTTTCACCAGAAATCAATAAAATGATCTGAGATCTTATATTAAACAGTGAAACAATAAACTTTTTTTGGCTAGATAAGGGAAAACACTAATTTTTAAGGCACGTGGTTCTGAGTGGGGATAAATTTGTGAGTAACAATTCATTATTTCCATAATTATGGAGTTCCATTGGAATTTACTGAATGGAATGAAAGAGAAACCAGGGGTGCAGACATCCTACAAAAATACAAAGTAATTCTACAAAATAAAAAAGTGATCAAAATCTCATATAACTTTAGAATAACATGGCAGATGTTTAAGTAGGTGAAAAATGTGCTCATAAATATTTGAGCCTGGAATCTAATTCCATTTTACATATAAGCACAAAGTAGTTTTGCATATTTATAACACATATTGAATTTTCTAAGACTGCAACTATCATGTAAATTGAAAATCTACCTTTTATAATATTATTCAGAATTTGACCAAGAGGTATTCATTTAAGAAAATCTCATCACCAATAGCTATCCTGCTCACACACATCTGTGAGTATACAATGTGTCTGAAGAATATCTGAGACACCTCTTAAGAGATAAAAACAAAAACATATTAAATTGGTGCCAAATTATGAGTACTACTGAATTTCATAATATAGGAACTAAAATTATCATATTATTCCTGTCCTATGCATTTGTTAAAATTTCATGTGCTATAATATAAAATGTATGCGGTAGAAACTACATGGTAAAATTACTGTGGGGAAGATGGCAATTGTTTTTAAACAGGGGACTCTGATAATGTTCCAGAGGTCTACAACATGACTTGACTGGCTCTTATATTACTATTTCCTTTTCAAATAAGTCCCCTATTTCCTAAGACATGATATGGTCTCTACAGTCTTTTTACATACCAGAAACAGAATGTATACATTGACATGTGGTAGGATTTCAAGAAAGAAAATATATTTTCTGTTAGATTTTATCACAATTCTGTCCATATTTTAAGCTAGGGAATTATTTTGGCACTACACTTATAAATAGGATCCAGCTCATATTAGAGAATATCATAATCCCTCATTTTCTCTATTTCAGCAGCCTGCTATTTGTCTTGACATGAGATCTTTGATTTGCCATCTTGACTGGGTCCAGAATGAATGGAATTAGTTTCAAGAGTTTCTTTCTCTTGGCCCCTCTCTACCTTACTGGCTCTTTCTCCACAGGTCAGGAAGCCAATATGAGACATCTGCTGGCTGCTACATACATCCATTTTAATTATGAACTAAGGAACAGGGAAAATGACTACAGAGTGAGTTTGTAGATCTACTGTACTCAATGAAACACATTTGGACTTAGATTTTATTTATTTCTTGGTCTCTGTAAGTGCCCATTCTAATAAGAGGCTGTGACTATTCATCCTCTTATGCCAGTAGCACTCCCCAATTATTAGAATAATTTATTATGAAAACCTATGAAGTTCTAGGGGGTGCTATTCCATCTCCACCAAGAACCATTAACCTAATAAATCGATGTTTATCTTTTTCCAGCCAAAATACGTTTAGTTAGTACACTTACTGTGTATAAGACATAACAATGTCTTTGTTAAATTTTGTTGAAAATTAAATATTTTATGGTAACCTTAAATGTAAATGAGTTAAATGCCCCCAATTAAAAGACATAGAGTGGCAAACCAAATAAAGATCCAAGACCCATTGGTATGCTGTCTTCAAGAAACCCATTTCACATGCAATGACACACATAGCCTCAAAACGAAGGAATGGAGAAAAATCTACCTAGCAAATGAAAAAGAGAAAAAAGCAGGAGTTGTAATCCCAGTTTCTGACAAAACAGACTTTAAAGTAACAAAAATCAAAAAGGCAAAGAACAGCATTACATAATGGTAAAGGGTTCAATTCAATAAGAAAATCTAACTATCCTAAATATATATGCACCTATACAGGAGTATCCAGATTCATAAAGCAAGTTCTCAGAGATATTCAAAGAGACTTAAGCTCCCATACAATCATTGTGGGAGACATTAACACTCCACTGACAATATTAGACAGATCACTGAGACAGAAAACTAACAAAGGTATTCAGGACCTGAACTCAGCACTGGATCAAATGGATCTCATAGATACATGCAGAACTCTCCACTCACAAAGAACACAATATACATTCATCTCATCACTGCATGGCATATACTCTAAAATCAATCACATAATTAGAATTAAAACACTTTTCAACAAATGCAAAAGAACTGAAATCATTACAAACAGTCTCTTGGACCACAGCACAATCAAACTATATAGTTTTACATTTAAGTCTTTAATCCAACTTCAGTTAATTTTTGCATTAACAGTGTGAGGAAGAGGTCGAGTTTTAATTCTAATGATCAGTGATGTTGAACTTTTTTCATATGAGTTTTGGCCACATGTATGTCTTCTTTTGAAAGGTGTCTGTTCACGTCCTTTGCCCACTTTTTATGGGGTTGGTTTTTTCTTGTAAATTTGTTTAAATTCCTTATAGATGATAGAAATTAGACTTTTGTCATATGTATAGTTTGCAAAAACCTTCTCCAATTCTGTAGGCTGTTTACTCTGTTGATGCTTTATTTTGCTGTGCAGACGCTCTTTAATTAGATCCCATTTGCCAATTTTTGCTTTTGTTACAATTGCTTTTGGTGCCTTCATCATGAAATATTTGTCCATGCCTATGTCCTGAATGGCGTTGCCTAGGTTGTCTTCCAGGAAGTGTTAAGACAGAAATTAATAGCACTAAATGTCCACATCAAAAAGTTAGAAAGCTCTCAAGTTAACAACCTAACATCATAACTAAAAGAACTACAGAACCAAGAGCAAACAAATCCCAGAGCTAGCAGAAGACAAGAAATAAACAAAATCAGAGATGAAATGAAAGAGATAAAGACACACACACAAAAAAACAATAAAAAGATCAATGCATCCAGGAGCTGGTTTTTGAAGAAAATAATAAAATTCCTAGACCACTAGCTAGACTAACAAAGGAGAAAAAGAAGATTCAAATAAACACAATCAGAAACAACAAGAAGGGTATTACCACTGACCCCACAGAAATACAAACAACCATGAGAGAATATTATGAAGACCTCCATGCACATAAACTAGAAAATTTAAAAAGGATAAATTTCTGGACACATAAACCCTCCCAAGACTGAACCAGGATGAAACAGAATTCCTGAACAGACCAATAATCAGCTCTGAAATTGAGGCAGTAATAGCCTACCAATCAAAGAAACCCAGGACACGATGAGTTCACAGGTGAATTCTACCAGATATATTCTCCTCAATAAAAAAATTGAGGAAAAGGGACTCCTCCCTAACTCAATCTATGAGGCCAGCCTCATCTTGATACCAAAACCTGGCAGAGACACAACAAAAAAAGAAAATTACAGGTGGATATCCTGGATGAACATTGATGCCAAAATCCTCAACAAAACACTGGCAAACAATTCAGCAGCACATCAAAAAGCTTATCCACTATGATCAAGTAGGCTTTATCCCTGGGATGCAAGGTTGGTTCAACATAAGCAAATCAGTAAATGTGATTCATAATATAAACAGAACTAAACACAAAAAGCACATGATTATCTGAATAGATGCAGAAAGGGCTTTCTATAAAATTCAACATCCATTCATGTTAAAAACTCTCGGTAAATTAGGTACTGAAGGAACATACTTCAAAATATTAAGAGCCATCTATAACGAACCCACAGCTGACATCATACTGAATGCACAAAAGCTGGAAGCACTCCCCTTGAAAACCAGCACAAGACAAGGATGCCCTCTCTCACCGCTTCCATTCAACATTGTATCTGAAGTTCTCACCAGGGCAATCAGGCAAAAGAAATAAACAAAGGCATCCAAATAAAAAGAAGGGAAGTCAAACTATCCCTGTTTGCAGACAACATGATCCTACATCTAGAAAACCCCAGTCTCGGCCCAAAAGCTTCTTCAGCTGATAAACAACTTCAGCAAAGTATCAGGGTACAATGTGCAAAAATCAATAGCATTCCTATACACCAATAACAGTCAAGCTGAGAGCCAAATCAGGAAAGAACTTCCATTCATAACTGCCACACAATTACGTGTGCCTAGGAAAACACCCAGGCAAGAGAAAGATCTCTACAAGGAAAACTAAAAACCACCTTACAAAAAAATCAGAGATGACACAAATGGAAATTCATTTTTAAGTTACAATTTTTGATGATCAGCTGTGTTTTGGGCCAAAAAAAGACTGAGAACTGTCATTACTATGGCAAAATGAATCATTTGGTGATCATCTAAATGAATATTTTGACTGTACTACTGATGCCCTGCCCACTGTGGCTGCCAATCCCTTCCACAAGGTACAACACAAGGAATGCTCTCTTGAAATGTTCATTTTTTTCCCTGAGCAACTGGTGGAAGGGAATGGCAGCCACAATAGGTGGCTTGAAAACTCTACAAAGAGTATGCTCTCCACACTCTTCCAATTTCTGTGGCTCCCAGGAGCTTCACACTATTGACAGTGTATACCTAATCCCTGCCAAATATCAACCACCCTAGCTGATCTCCTCTCATCAGTTTCCAGATGATTTCACTCCAGGTAAGCCAATGTTCACGTCTCATCTCTCTGCAGTCTCTTGTCTCTCTTTAGATTTGTGGCCATTTGGTTACCCTGTCTTCTCAGTTCTCCAATGGTTTCAAGAAAACTCATGAATTTACAGTTTATCCAGCTTTTTTTCCCTTTCATTGTAAGGGTAGAAGCAATATTTTTCCAGCTCTCAACATTCTTGAGCAAAGACCGGAAATGCTATGATCATGTTCATTTTTACTTCTTTGCTTTTATTGATGCTGTTTCCCCTTGTTTCCTATTTTCTTTTTCCAGAAAGTTGATTTTATTACTCCTTCAGGTTCCAGTTCAAACATCCTCTGCTTAAATTTTTCTTATCCAACCAAAATAAATTAATACTTCCCTTTTCAGTGCTCCATCAATACTTTCTTCATTCCATTCTAATAAACAAATTTATTGAACACTTACATTGTGGTATTGTTGCAATGGTCCCCCCAAAAGTTCACTCTAGTAAAGGATATAGACAAGTACACAAATAATGCAAGAAAAGAAATTAACAGATATGAAGAGAACCAATTTCAGTTTAGGATGGTTATTAAGAATATATAAGACATGATATCTGACTAAATACTTAAAACCAAACAGAAATTATCCTAAGAAGTGGAAGGGGTTCATAAGCATATTAAATCACTAATGTAAGAAATTGGTATACTGTATTTTGGTCAGTATCTCCACTGCTAGTCTGAGATACTTTCAGCAAAAACCATATGTTATTCATCTTCATTAGTAGTATCAAGTACTCACTTAACAATTGTTTACTGATTTGAAGGACTAGCTCTCCTTCCTAACAAACCATTTTTTTCAGGTATAAGCACATTTAGCAATTAATTGCTCTAAAAATAATGAGCCTATTCTTTATTGCTCCATACTCAAAAGTTAAATAAACAAAAAAGTAAATGAATGGAATTCTGTGTACAAATACCACCTACGAAATACTCTTTACAAATTAGTATTCCATTATCATCCTCTTCATAAAAAGCCATAAATGAGAACGGGGAAAATGCACTTTTATCATTAAGAACTATATAACTGATTTTCTAATATTTTGCACATATGCCAAATCTTATAACTCTATTTTAGCTAAGCTTACAAGCTCACTATTTCAACAAATTAAAATTCTGCTTTCTTTTGTCTGTAAACAAAAATATGTTACTGCAATACTGTATCAAAGAACTATTTATTATGGATAGTTATATGGCTATACTATTTATGTAAAACTATACTAAGAATATTGTCAGTGTTTACTATCATGGTAGAATCTCATATATTATTTTTATCTGTAATACTGCCACCATGGTCTATAGAAAATATTTTCATTGCTGCACACTGCTATCCAACCAACATATTTAATAGAAGTTAATCAAGAGAAACATTACTTATAACCAGAACTTGCTATTATACATAATTTGAGGGAATAGGAGAGGATTGTGCAAAAGAAGAATGTAGAGTTCTTGTTTAAAAGTTATTAAGAATTTCAAGACGATGATAGCAGAGCACTAAACCAAGTGTGCTGCCCTTGTAAGTGTGGGAACCTGTATAAATTCACAGGCCACATGCCCATGAAGTTGGCCTTACTTATAATCAAGCTTTAGTGTTGCAAAGTATTAGAGGCATCCTGGATCTTAGAACAGAAGATAATGATTTAATTCCATTCGTTTTAAGACCAAAATGGCCTTCCTTAATAGGAATTTCCCCAAGATCTTTTGCTGTGAATTTGTATTTAACTTGAGACTATAGAGAAGGAATAAAAACTGATTGTGCTTACCTTGTCTGAATTTGAAAATCTGTAATACTTAGTTGGCTAAGCAAAGACATAATCACTTAACTTGAAACATTTAGGATAACTCTGCAACAAGTAATATATTTATTTTAAATAAAAATAAAAGGATCATTTTCCATGCTTAATAGACTTTAGGTATAAATTTTTATATATTTATAGTTTTGAAGAATTCTTTATTAAACTTTCCCTATGTTTCTGTAAGTATTATGGTTGGGATTTATTATTTGTGTCAAATACAGTACATATATACCTAATATAAACATGTATTTGTACATATATAATTCAAAACCATAAAAATTTGATTTTAATAATATACATAAACAAGAACAAGAATAAAAAACAATTTAAATAGCCTAAAATGCTGCCTTTTAAAGTTAATTTTTGAAGGAAAATAAAATTTTAGAATAACAACTAAATGCTAAGACAAAAATCCCTCATGAAAGTAAGGAGAGGAGAGTAGCAGTAGAGGGTTCCTGCATACTGAAAGAACAGAGAAAAGAGAGGAAGATGAATATAAGGAACCAGCTGAAAGGGTTAAAGGACAAGAATTAGAATTAATTATCAGAATTAATAATAAACGACTGAAAAAAGAAGGGCACAGAGACATTATATTAGGTATAATATGAAAGAAACGTGTAAAGATAATGTAGATTTGATACATAAGATTAAGAATGCATCTTTTTCTAGAAATACAAAAGATAACATGTTCTATGGAGTTGTTTTAAAGCCTCTACAAAATTGCTATTTAAAAGGTTTAATTTTTAAAGAGAATTCATTAGGTGCAAGTAAATTCTCAAAGAAAAATAAATCATTCTACCAAAAAGACACACGCACTTATATGTTCACTGCAGCACTATTCAGAATAGCAAGGACATGGAATCAACCTAAATGCTCATCAACACTGGACTGGATAAAGAAAATGTGGTCCACATACAACATGGAATACTATACAGCCATAAAAAATAAAATCATATCCTCTGCAACATGGATACATTATCCTAAGCAAATTAACATAGGAACAGAAATCCAAATACCACATGTTTTTGCTTATAAGTGGGAGCTAAATATTGGTACACAGGGACATAAAGATGGGAACAATAGACACTGGGAACTGCTAGAGAGAGAGAGGCAGGAAGGGGAAAAAGTACTTTAAAATTATCTATTGGGTACTATGCACAGTATCTGGATAATGGGATCAATCATATCCCAAACCTCAGCATCATGCAATACACCCATGTTAAAAACCTGCACATGTACCCTCAAATCTAAAATAAAAGTTAAAAATTGTAATAAAGGTATGCACAACACTAAATTAAAAAGTAAAACATAAAAATTACTTCAACAACACAAATTCAATCCAGGAAAGTTCTAAAAAGTCATTCTTACTTACAATTGGCATTGGTCACCTTTTATTCCTTTAGTTGTGCAGAAACATTTTCCTGTGTGCAGATGACAGATATTTGCATGGCCACTGCATGTACAAGCTGTAAGTCAAAACCAAAATGATATTGAATATTCTACATCACAGACATACACATTTCACATTTCAAGTATTATTATTACCTTATTTTTATGTCCTGTAACTTCCTCTTGCCATCCAAAAACTAAGGTTACCAGATAGCATAAATTATTTTTAATTAAAGGGAAGTAAATTCACTTGTCTGAAAATTTTGTAAAATTCCTTAAAGTCTTTGGGGGACATCCTAAGTCTACTGTGGATATAAGTATTTATCTAATTCTTCTTTGGGCTTCTCTCCATTTTTACTTTGGTATATTTCTTTAATAAAGTGAGTTTCAAAGCGTTAGTGCCAGAGCTTTGGACTCAAACAGCTTGGGTTCAAAATTTACATCTAAAATCATTATATGACCTTGGACAATTTACTTAACCTGTTTATGCTTAATTTCTTCATCTGCAAAAGAAGAATAACAGCACTTAGCTTTCAGGATTGATTTGAAAATTAAATGAGGTAATGTAATTTAAGACACCTAACACATATTGAGCACTTAATAATTGGCAGATAGTACTTCCACTGTTATTACTACTGCTAAGAATAATAAAAACATAGCTGCAGATTGTGTTTTAAAAAAGAACATCTATTTATTTCCTCTAAATTCACCTTTTTAAGCTTCTGAGATCATCCTCATCCTTTTAGAGTATCCCTTTAGATCTTTTTAGATCATCCTTTTAGAGTACTAGACGAAACTTTCCATTTGTAAAAGTTGCATGATTAATTTGGTTCATATACACTTGTCTCCTTTTCTTACTTTGCAATCCTTTCTTAAAGAGCACTGTTCAATTATTTAGGACATAAACCTCACACTTTATTGTGTCCAACATCCAGTCAATTGGTAGATTTTAATTTCTACATGTATAATCTTTCTTGTATCTGACCCCTCCTTTTCATTCTAACAGCCACCACAAAGTATTGTCATCCACTTTCTCTTACTGACAACAATATAATCACATAGCAGATATCTTTGCCTTCAGTATTTCTGGGTTACAATTAATTCTCCAATCCAATAACACATTCTAAACAGACAAGGCTGATGGTGTCACTAACTCTTTCAAAAACACCTAGTGAGAACTACTGCTGTTCTTGTACACTGCCAGTTAGCTAAACCATTCTATTGACAAAAATGAAATGATATGGTCTTTTCCTGAATTGTACAGATATATAAAATTAAGTGAATGAGTCAAAATTTCCCAATGTTCAACTTTTTCATTATTTTTCTTCCAATATCAATAGTAACTCTAACATATATGCTAATGAATTAATAAATGCAAACAAAAGTAACCAGATAATCATATTGCTAGTTCAATTGAGTCTCTGAAAGAAAATATATACTGTATATCTAAGTTAAATATAAGGCCAATATGAACATTTTCAAAAGAAGAGACTAAAACAAAAGTTCAAAACCAGTAATCTTTGAACCAGATAGTCAATAAAAGAGGCAAAAAGAGTGAAATTGGGGAACATTGGATGGGGATTATCAGAAAAGCCCATTTCAGTGTTAGTAATCCAGTCTCCTGCCTGCCAAGGGAGTGGTTGTCTGTCCTCTTACACAAGCCTAATGAGTGGGACTTCACAGAAGTTTTCGAAGAGTCTGCTGTGGGTCCTCTTAAAATCCAGGTGGCATATTAGAGGAAATTCTGAACTAGGTGTGACCAGCTATGGCTATTTAACTGAGGTGGAAGGACAAATAGAAACAGTTACTTTTAGGAAGTGTTTGTACTAACACTGAAGTCAAGAAAAAGAAAGTATGTTTCTTCCAGCTAGCCAGCATCTACTTCATATTCTGACCAAGAGGATTGCCTGGAAGCACTGGAGGACTTCAACTGAAAATCAAAGTAAAAGTTGCCAGAACAGGAAGAAAGTATGTGTCTCCCACACATCACGAGAATTGCATCTAGAAAGGTCAAGACTCAGAAGAGCCCCCAAAGACATTTATGTGAGAATGGATCAGCCATTGTGCATCTCTCACACAGAGGACCTTAACTAAATATGACAACTATTCTTCACACATAAGACTGTAATTTTCTCCTCTCCCCTAGAAAGATCAAAAAAATTATTGAGCCAGGAAAGGAGGAAAATCCTAGGTTAAGAATGAAAGAACATAAAGAATAGAGGAAAAGAGAAAATTTGGCTTCAAAATATGTTCAGAGCTCTTACTTTTATCTGATCTAGACAATTTTAATTATTTACTTACACACGTGTTTGCAAATTAAATTTTCTGGAGTTCCTTATATTAACTAAGAGTGAATCTGAGATTTCATACAAGATCAAGGGAAAAATGTAGTGCACTGAATATATTTTAAAGGGTCAGTGACAGAGAAAACTATTGTATTTTGATTATACTCTATGTCTTGCTTGGGAATGATATAAATTACATCTATATAAGAAAAAATCTGAAAAAAGTAAATACTGCTTATTATTTTTGTGAAGACAAAAGATTATGGTGGTGATTTTAAATAGCATATACATTTTATGCTTATAAAAGTGTTAGTAATTTATATAATGGGATAATTAAACTATCTAATTTAAGGACTAGATTTCTAATGCTACCACTTGTATCGATCTGTGTGTTGCTCCCTTAACCTATCTTACTGCCTCTTCCCACCAGAAGTAACCACTAGCCTAAATTTTATGTTTATCAATTCCTGTTTTTAAAAACCAGCATATATAAATCATTTATAATATTTAACTTGCCATTAGCAAATGAAGATAACTGCAACAAATTCCTAAAAATAGTATCATACAATGAGTCCTGATGACAATACAATTAAGTCAAAAATGAATAATAAATAAAACTCTACTAAAACCCCCATATATTTGGATTAAAAAAAAAAACTCTAGAGGAGTGATGTTAGGAAGATAGTGGAATAAGACTTTCTAGTGTTCATCTCTCATAGAAACATCCATTTGAAAAACTATCCATGCATGAAAATACCTTCCCAACAGCTAAGGAATCCAGGCAAGAGATTATATCACCTTACTGCAGTCCGAAAGAAAAAAAAATGCATATAATAGGGTAGAAAAGCCAGTTTAACATTATCCATATTACCCCTCCCGCAAGCCCAAGCAGCACAACACTGAGCAAGATACCCCCAAGTCAGGGAAGAATGAAATAAGCACTCAACTTTTCACTGGACTGCAACACCAGACCTGCCTCACTGAACCCAGTGTCAAGCATGACCCCACAGTCCCAAGCTCCATGCTGTCCACTGCAGTATCAGAATCCAGACCCATCCTACTACCAGACTAGTCCCTGCATTGTCAGGTTCCAGGCCTCAACACAATAAAGGCCATATATTCCACAATTACTTCTGCATCAACCTATGATATATCCACAGCTAACATCATACTGAAAGGTAAAAAGTTTAGCTTTTTTCTATAATCAAAAAAGAAGACAAGGATGTCCACCTTTACCACTTCTGTTCAATGTAGTACTAAAAGTTCTAGCCACAGCAAACAGACAAAAAGAAGAAATAAAGGGCATCCAAATATGAAATTAAAAAGTTAAACTGTTTCTGTTTGCTGATGACATGATCTTGTCTACAGAAAACCCTAAAGATTCCACCAAAAATATGTTAGAACTGATAAAGAAGTTCAGTAAAGTTGCAGAATACAAAATCCACATACAAAAATCAATAATATCCTTTCATACTAACAATGAACTAACTGAAAAAGAAATTAAGACATCAATCCCATTCATGATAGCATAAAAAATACTTGGAAGTAAATTTAACCAAGGACTTAAAAGATCTAAATACTGAAAACCACAAAACATTAAGGAAAGAAATAGTGAGTGACTTATATAAATGGAAAGGTAGCCCATGTTCATGGATTTGGATAATTAGTATTGTTAAAATGCCCATGCTACCAAAAGTAATATACTAAGTCAATGCAATTTCTGACAAAATGCCAATGGCATTTTTTACTGAAAGAGAAAAAGCAATTTTAAAATTCATATGGAAATTAAAAAGATACCCAGTAGCCAAAGCAATCTTGAGCAAGAATAAAAGTGAAGGCATCAAACTATTTGATCTCAAAATACACTACAAACCTATATTAAACAAAACAGCATAGTACCAACATAAAAAAAAGGAACATCAACCAAAGGAACAGAATATAGAGCCCAGCAATAAACCCAAGCACTGACAATCTACTGATTTTTGACAGAAGTGTCAAGAACACGCAATGGAGAAAAGATAGTCTCTTGAATAAATTATGCAGGGAAAACTAGATATTCACATGCAAAATAATGAAATTAGACCCTTATTTGATACACGAAACTCAACTCAAAATGCATTAAAGACTTAAAGGTAAGTCCCGAAACTGTAGAAGAAAACATAAGGGAAATGCTACATGACATTGATCTGGGCAAAAATTTCTTGGTTTTCCCAAAAGCACATGCAAAACAAAGCAAAAATAAACAAATGAGACTGCATCAAACTAAAATAATTAATAAAGAGACAATCCACATACTGGGAGAAAATATTCACAACCCATACATCTGGTAAGAGGCTAATATTCAAAATACATAAGTAATTCAAGCAACTCAATAGCAAGAAAACAAAGAACACAATTTTAAAATGGACAAAGGACCTAAATAAACTTTTTGTAAAAGCAGACATACAAATGGCCAATAGGTATGTGAAAAACTATGCACTATCACTAATCATTAGGAAAATGTAAATTAAAATGACAATGAGTTACCACCTCACACCTGTTTAAATGGCTATTATCAAAATGATGAAAGTTAACAAATGCTGGCAGGGATGAGCAGAAAAAGGAACCATGTGTACTGTTGGTGAAATAATAATAAATAATAGTCATTATAAAAAGAGTTTGGAGTGTCATCTGAAAAGTAAAATTACAATTACCATACAGCCCAGTAACTCCTCTTCTGCACATATATCCAAAGGAAATGAAATCAGTATGCCGAAGAGATAGTCGTATTCCTGTGTTCACTGCAGCATTATTCACAATAGCTAAGATATAGATGCAACCTAGGTGTCCATCATTGGATGAAATACATATACACACACATTTGAATACTATTCAGCTTTTTTTTTTTCTTGACAGAGTCTCAGACTGAAGTGCAATGGTGCAATCTTGGCTCACTGCAACCTCCACCTCCCGGGTTCAAGCGATTCTCCTGCCTCAGCCTCCCAAGTAGCTGGGATTACAAGCACCCGCCACCACTAATGCCCGCCTGGCTAATTTTTGTATTTTTAGTAGAGACGGGGTTTCACTATGTTGGCCAGGCTGGTCTCAAACTCCTGACCTCGTGATCCGCCCTCCTTGGCCTCCCAAAGTGCTGG
This sequence comes from Pongo abelii, assembly GCF_028885655.2. Taxonomy (NCBI): domain Eukaryota; kingdom Metazoa; phylum Chordata; class Mammalia; order Primates; family Hominidae; genus Pongo; species Pongo abelii. Next base: position 122,439,217 of record NC_071993.2, on the reverse strand, counting down.
TATTATAGGTGTGAGCCACCGCACCCGGCCTCAGCTTTTAAAAAGACAAGATGAATTAATGCTAAATGAAATAAACCAGGCAAAAAAGACAACTACTACATGATCTCAATTATATGTGGGATCTAAAAAATATCAAATTCATATCAGAAGAGAGTAGAATGATGATTACCACAAGCCAGGGTTAGGAGTGATGGAAGGGGAAAGAGGAAAGGCTGATCAAAGAGTACAAAATTTTGCTGAGGAGGAATAAGCTTTAGTAATCTACTGGACAGAATGGATACTTCAAAATTACTAAGAGTAGATTTTAAATGTTATTAACACAAAAATAATTAGCTTAGTTTCATCCTTCCAAAATGAAAACATATATCAAAATGTAAATGCCACATTTTACCCCACAAACATATAATACATATAATCATTTGTCAATTAAAAATTAAAAATAAAATTCAAAACATAAAGAACAAAGGTGAGTAATGGAACAAAAATACAAATCTCCATAAATCTAAATATTATTTTTTAATTAAAGAGCAGAGAAACACATCACAGAGAAATAAGCGCAACAAATATAATATGATACATATTATAAATAATGTGTATATATAACATAAATGAGAAAAAATAACCTATCAATAATAACAATGAAGATGAATAGGCTTAACTTAGCTATTTTGTCTCATAAAGCACAACCAACTACATGCTCTAAAGTAGAGCCACATTTAGAACCAAGTGACTCAGCAAAACTAAAAATAAGAGATAGAGAAGGTTTACCAGGCAAATGGAAACAATAAGAATGCAGAGATTACAAACCTGGTATCAATTAAATTAAAATAAAACTTAAACCAAAAAAGCATTAAATATGACAAAGACCTTTTTAGTACCAAAGCTAAAAGTCACCATGAATATATAACAGTTATGAATATTTCAGTGACAAATAACAACGCAACTATGTTTACAAAGCAAAATCATAGAAGATATAAGGAGTAAGGAGACAAATAAAAAGACTTTAGCACACCACACCTAGTAGAAACCAGCACATCACTCTTAGTACAAAACAGTAGATATAAAATATGAAAAACTGTAAAAGGCCTAAAGAAAATAATCACTAAGTTAGATATTATAACAAGATAGCTGAATAGATTCCAAGCTTATGCCTTGATACTAAAGAATACGCCTTCTTCCCAACTACACATAAAACATTCACAAAACATAATCATGTATTATGTCACAGGAAAACATCAGTACCTTACACAAAGTGGTAACGACACTTAATCACATAATAAAACTAAAAATTTATAATAAACACAAATTTCCTTCAAAAGTGATGATGACGATACTATATATCATAACGTAAGTAGTAGATTTATAGTAGTGATACGAGTGATCAGATTCACAATAGCCAATAAGTGGAAACAACCCAAAGGCCCATCAACTTATGAATGATAAAATATCCATACAATGGAATATAATTCAGCAATGAAAAGAAATTAAGTACTAATACATGCTACATAGATGAATCTTAAAAAAAAATGCAGTGAAAAAAAGCCAAACACAAAAGATTACATATTACATGATTCAATTTATAGGAGATATTTAAAACAGATAAATCCATAAAGTCTGAAAGCAGATTTGTAGCTGCCCAGGGCTGGGTTGTTTAATGATTATGGGTTTTGTTTTGCAGTGATGAAAATGGTTGGAAATTGATACAGCTGTTGGCTGCACAACACTGTGAATGTCCTAAATGCCACTGGATTGAAGATTTCATAATAATTTTGTGTTACCTGAATTGTACCTCAATAGAAAACAATTATATTAATAGAGTAATAACATGCAACTAGAAATTGAAATTAACATCTGTTGGGGTTCAATCAGGCTGGTGGCAAAAATATTAGAGATAGTTATAGAGATAGACACAAATCTTGAAAGGCTGAGAAGTTTGCATAGCTTCGGTAATAAAACTGGCTAAAGGCAGCCTGGTCCCTTTACCTTTAAACAAATTAAAGTAGCAACAAAGGAAGGCATAGTAGTTTACCTAGCTAGCTTGTTTACTTGTGTGATCTTAAGACTAACCTTTGATGTACCTTGGGTGCCTAATTGCTTTTTACTGGAGAAGTCCACAATGTCAATTACCTTCTACTGGTGTTGACTCAAGCCTTTGTTAATCAGCCTTACCAAACAAATGCGAGTCTCACTAGCTTATCAAGGCAGTCGCAACTGTTTACAGTACTCAGCGGGGAGTCTGTAAGCAGCTTGAACACCCTCAACTGGATTGGCAAAGCAGAATATCTGTGGGTCAAGTATACGTTTATTCATCCATCGCCAGGTCAAGGATCTGCAAGGGACAGACCCCCCGCAGCTGGTGCCCTCGTGAAAGGAGCGCTGCCGCAAACATTAACATCATTTATTAGCAACAGGTTGTGAAATATTTAGAGACAAATTTAACAAAATATGAGCAAGCTCTATACACTGACAACCATATCTACTGAAAGGATTTTTAAATATCTAAATAAATGGATATGCCACGCACATGAATTGGAAAATTACATATTGGTAAAGTATCATTTCTCCCAAAATTTATATAATAAATTTTATAAAATTTCAATAAAATTCCAGCCGGCTATTTTTGTAGAGACTTGCAAGCTACTTCTAAAACTTATATACATCTTAAAACATGAAGGCAAAAAAAGCATTTAAAAAAGACAAAGATAGAAGACTTAAAAGACATAATTTCAAGATGTGCTTTAAAACCGTAGCAATTAAGAAAGTTTGGTAATGACATTAGGCCAGAGAGAGTGATCAATGGACCAGAATAGAGAAGACAGAAACAATCCTACACATATTCCATCAACTTAGTTTTCAACCAATGTGCTAAAGTAATTCAATGAGAAAAGAATTGCCATTTCAACAAATGGTGCTAGAACAACTGGACATCTGTACGAGAAATAAGGAACCAGTAACACAACTTCACATTACACACAAATTTTACTCAGAATTAATCACAAATTTCCATGTAAGAGTTAACACTACACAATTTCTGGAAGAAAAAATAGAGAAAAAATATTTGCATCCTTGAGGTAAGTAAAGATTTCATGTACGTGATACAAAAAGTATAAAATATCAAAAAAACATATAATTTACCTACTTTAAAATATCTTCGTTTTATAAGAAGATACTCTTAATAAAATGAAAACTGAAGTCATAGGCTGAGGGAAATATTCGCAATCCATATATCTGAGGGAGATCTTCTATGTGAAATATTATAAGACCTCTTAAAATTTAACAGAAAGAAGAAAAATAGCCCAGTTTTTAAAAGTAGACAAAAGATCTGAATAGATACTTCATACACACAAGCAGAAAAGATAGACAACTTGCGAATAAACACATGAAAAGATATTTAATGTCCTTAGCCGACAGACAAATATAATTGTAAATCAACAAGACATACCATCAAACACATATTATAATGGCTAAAATGTAAAAAGATTGACAATACTAAATGTTGACAATAAAATGAAACACTAAAATCCTCATAAACTTCTGGCAGAAATATGCAATGATACAATTACTTTGAAAAACAGTTTGACAATTTCCTATAAGGTGACACATACGTTTACAAATTTATGATAGCACAAATGCAATTCCACTCTAAAGTATTTACCCAAGAGAAATGCAAGACATGCACACATACACTTACACATAAATATTAACATATAAATATTAACACTAATATTGTAAGTAACAATATTAACAAATAATATTGCTACTTACAAACTAGAAACAGACCAGGTGTGATGGAATAAACAAAATGTGGTATATCCAGACAATAAAATACTACTCAGCCAAAAAAAAAAAAAAAAAGAGAAATTAAAAATGGTGAGTGAAAGAAATCAGAAATGAAAGTTCTTTTTAATTCTATGTATGCAAAACTTTAGAAATAACAAATACAGTCTCTAGCAAGGATCATCAAACTATAGCCCATGAGCCAAATCTAGCTTGTCTTTTATTTTTGTATGACCCATGAGCTTAGGGTAGATTTTTAAAATGTTTAATGGTTGAAGAAAAAAAAATGAAGAAAAAATGCATACCATGAAAATTTCATGAAATTCAAATTTCAGTGTATATGAAATAAGTTCTACTGGAATACAGCCACATTCATTTGTTTAAATACTATACGTGACTGCTTTCATTTTATAGAAGCACAGTTGAGCTGCTGCGCACAAACCAAATGGCCCATAAACCATAAAATATTTTCTTAAAAGAAAAAAAAACCCTTATATTTGTGACCAAAAAAAATTAAAAAGCAGACAGTATTTGGCTGCACCTTGGGGCAGGTGAGGAAGTGATGGGAAGGAGATACAATGGAAACTTTTGGGGTGAAAAAAATGTTTATCTTGATTGTGGTAGTGATTTCTTGGATATAGAGAATTTGACATTTATCTAAGGGCACTTTTAAAGAACATGCATTTACTATTTATAACTAATTCTATGAAGATAAAATATATATAGTTATGACAACATGATGTTCCTTGATAGGGAATTGAGAAAAGTTAATATATTTACTTTCATTCGTTTGCATAGGTTTTGCATCTTTTAGTGCTTTAATGACACAAACTCACACTTTTTCAAATATGAAATGAAGATAATACTAATTAAATAATTTTAATTTTAAGACCTGTACTGTTAGATTGTGCCTATTTATAAATGCAAAATAATATATTTTAAATTATGTTACTTTTTGATATTTTCCTTGCTTCTCAGTCGATATCAAGTCAGCTCAAGTGTAATTACTTAAAGGGCATCAAAGAAAGTAAAACTTACATAAAATAAACAAAACCGCATTTTTTCTGAGTCTGTATTTGGAAAAGGTAACTAAATTTTACAGTATTTGAACATACATCATGCTGTCTTTACTTCATTTATTTTGTCAACAAATATTTATTATCTTAATTTGTAAAGTAGCATAATTTGTTATAAATAACATTTTGTGATAGGTGCCTCACATATCCAATTTAAAATATATTTCTGAATATTTGTATATTTTTGGAAGCAGCACCACGTATGATATATTAGATGCCGAATTTTGCAATTTTCTTATGTGACCCTTGATTTGGAAAGGTATCATTCTTATGCCAATAGCACAACTGGAAATTTTTCATTGATATTATATTCAATTTTATAAGTATAAACTTACAAACATAAATGCAGGAAGAGGAAAATGTCTGCAAGTCTTATACACATATACAAATATCTAACTATACACATAGTTAATCTAGCATGCATGTTACTTTTCTGAAATTACATACAGACACAAACCATACAGACACACAAAGATATGAAGATTTTCTCACCCAGTCATAATTATCATTTTTTAAAACATATGTTTTAATCAGGAATGAAAGAGGAGGCATCACTATCAACTTTACAGAAATCTTCAACAAAATATTAGCAAAGCAAATTTAGGCAAACATATTAAAAGATTCCCACCATGATCCAGTGGGCTTTATCCTAGGAAAATGAAGTTGGTTTCACATACAAAAATCAGTAAATGCAATGTACCACACTAACAGAAAAAAGACCAGTAGAGAAAAAAAAAAGAAAAAAAAAAAAACAAGAATAACCGAATAAATACAGAAAAATTATTTTGAAAAATCCAATGTTCTTTCATCATTAAAAATACTCAACTAGAAATAAAAAGAACTTCCTCTCTCTTTCTATTAAACCCACATGATAGTGGCATAAATATACAATGCATATCAGTGAAATGAAATTAAGAGTCCCAAAACAAACCATTACATTTATGGACAATTGATTCTTGACAAGGGTGCACAAATACAGGTACTTGATAAATAACATGGGCATTTTTTTAGAAACTCACATCTAACATGCTTAACAGTAAAAAACAGAATCTTTTCTCCCACTGCAATCAGGAACGAGACATGGATGCCTGCTCTTGCCACTTATTTTCATTCTTGTACTGGAGATTCTTATCAAATCAAGTAGCTAGTAAAAAAAAAAACAAAAAAGCAAAGAAAAGAACTAAAAGTATCCAGACTGGAAAGGAAGAAGTGAAGCTATCAGTACTCACATATGACATGATCTTGGATAGCCTAAATAATCCACAAAAAGTCTATTAGAACTAATAGATTAATTAAGCAAGGATACCAAATCAATGTTTAAGCAGGATATAAAATCAAGGTATAAAAGTCTATTGTACTTCCATACACTAGTAATAAACAATGTGAAAATGAAATTTAAAAAACAATTTCATATAAAATAGCATTAAAATAAAATTCTCATGAAATAATTTAATAAAAGTACAAGATGTACGTAAAAAATTATAAAACGTTTAAAAATTAAAGATGGTATAAATAAATTGAAAGACAGCCCATGTTCATGGATAAGAATTAATATTGGTAAGATGATTTATAAATTTACTCTATAGATTTCATGTAATCCTTACCAGAATCTGAGCTGTCTTATTTGTAGAAAATGACAGGCTGATTCTAAAATACACATATAATTACAAGGAGTCTCAAATAACCAAAAAATTTTTAAAAGAAGAATAAAGTTGGAGACTCAGCCATCCCAATTTCAAACATTACTACAAAGCAACAATATTAAAACTACATAATACTGGTATAAATATAAAATGTGTATAAATGGAAGAAAATTGAAAGTCCAAAAATAAACCATTAGACTTATAGCCAATCAATTCTTGTCAAGGGTGCCAAAATAAGTAAATGGGGGAAGAACAGCCATTTCAACAAATGATGGCAGGACAACTAGATATGCACATTTAAAAAAAATAGAGTTGGGCTCCTACACATCAGACCATGCCCTAAACATCACTCAAAATATATAAGGCACCTAAATATAAGAGTTAAAATTATAAAGCTCTCCAGGAAAATGTATGAATAAAACTTTGTGACCTTGAGTTAATTGTTTTAGTACTAGGAGCACACAAAAAACAAAAATATAAATTGGACTGGATCAGTCTTTAAAAATATTGTGCTACAAATGATACCATCAAAAAAACAAGAGGACAATAAAGAATGGAATAAAATTTTTGCAATTTGTATTTCTTATTTGTATCCAGAATATAAAGAACTCTTCTATTAAATAATAAAAAGATGGCCCGGCGCTGTGGCTTGCACCTGCAAATCCCAGCAGCACTTTGGGAGGCCAAGGTGGGCAGATCACCTGAAGTCAGGAGTTTGAGACCAGCCTGGCCAACATGGTGAAACCCCATGTCTACTAAAAAAAAAAAAAAAAAAAAAAAAAAAAAATAGCCGGGTATGGTGGCATGCATCTGTAGTCCCAGCTACCCAGGAGGCTGAGGCAGGAGAATTGCTTGAACCTGGGAGGCAGAAGTTGCAGTGAGTCGAGATCGCGCCACTGCACTCCAGCCGAGACTCCGTCTCAAAAAATAGTAATAATAAAAATAAACAAAAAACAAAGATAAACGCCCAACTAAAAAAAGTCCAGCAAAATATCTGAATATTCCAAAGAAGATTATTCCAAAGAATATTTACAAATGACTGATAAGCACAGATGAAGATATTTAAAATCATTACTCATTAGAGAAATGCAAATCAAAACTCCAATGAGATCACTTCCCACATATTGGGATGGCTATAATAAAAAAGACAGATAATAATAAGAGTTTGTGGAATGTGGAGAAATAGAAACACATATGAACTGCTGGTCAAGATGTATAATGATGCAGCTATTCTTGGAAACAGTTTGGTAGTGCATGAAAATATTAAACATAATATTTACATATAACCCAGCAAATCTCCTTCTAGAAATATATACCAAAGAGGATTTTTTTAAATGTTCACAATAAAACATACATGGAATGTTCATAGCAGCATTATTCATAATAGCCAAAGAATGGAAATAGGTCAAAAGTCCATCAACTAACGAAGAAACAAAATATGATATAGCCATATTTGAATTGGATATTATAATTGAATTTTATCTGGCAAAAAAAATTAGTAAAGTCCTGGTACATAATAGAACATGGATGAACCTTTATTATACCACATGAAAAAAGTCAGTCATGAAAGATCACATATTTGATAATTTCACTTATATGAAATTTCCAGAAGAACAAAACCTATAGAAATAGGAAGTAGATTATTGATTGTCCAGGGCTACCAGGGGCAGGGCTGGGGGACAAGGGAGGAAGGGGAATGGGTGCTAATGACTGAGGGCTTTTTAGAGGGGGGTGATGAAAACATTTTAGAGGTAGATTATAATTAGGTTTGCATGACCCGGTGAATACAGTAAAAACAACTGAATTATATACTTTCACATGGTAATCTTTTAAATGTATGAATTATATTTTAACAGAGATGTTTGAAAAATCATCAGTACTTGTCATATTATGAAATACTGTAGAACACTAAGTTTCTTGCTAATTGCTTATGATTATTACCTTTGAAAAAACAGATGATTAAAATAAATACACACATCTCCACATGCACACATAAAATTACTTTTGGTACTAGAAAGGTTTCTAAGAACCTGTTTTTCTACTAGAAGACATTTTTACATAAAGGTATAAAGTTGGCCAGGCGCTGTGGCTCACGCCTGTAATCCCAGCACTTTGGGAGGCTGAGGCGGGTGGATCACGAGGTCAGGAGATCGAGACCATCCTGGCTACCAGGGTGAAACCCCGTCTCTACTAAAAATACAAAAACAAAATTAGCCAAGCATGATGGCGGGCACCTGTAGTCCCAGCTACTAAGGAGGCTGAGGTGAGAGAAGGGTGTGAACCCGGGAGGCGGAGCTTGCAATGAGCCGAGATCACGGCCACTGCATTCCAGCCTGGGCCACAGAGCGAGACTCCGTCTCAAAGAAAAAAAAAAGGTATAAAGTTTACTTCATGAAGAATATTTAAATAAACCTACACAGTTTTTTCACTAAGTTTGTAGAATTAACTGCGGGAACATAAGATGTGAGAATTACAGAGTGAAACACAAGGCAGAGAACTGCAGGGAATAAAGGAAACTGTCATCAAGCAGTAAAGACACACCATAATATATTAGTAATATGTAACTTCAAAAATAATGAATATATCATGATGTCTTTTAATATTAATCTGCAGTTTCATATTAATACTGTCTTATATTCAGAGTTACACTAAAATGATGCATATTAATATTTTAAAACTTGGATAAACCTTTTGTTATCTGTTATGGCAAAACTGGATACTAGTTATGCTTGCCGCATTTCTTAAAAGAATTACCATCATACAGTAACTTGAATAATTTCTATGACAGTAACTTTTTGTGAGCTCATTTTGAGAGAATTCCCTTGTGGCACTGTATTTCAGAGTAAAATAGCACAAATGCATTTTAAATTCAATTGTTTAAAATTTATACTTCATGACAGTGCTGAAATTATTCTGTTGTTGTCAGCATTTGTGGCTATCCTTTTATGCTGAACCAGCATCTATGAAGGCATTATACGTGGCCTTTGTTTAAAATTTTATATATGATGATGATTTTATAGTCTAGATATACACTAAAGGAACATAATGAGGCCACATATTTCTGCCCCCTAGAATATAAAGTTGCAGTATCAACTTATAAGCAAAACCAAACAATAAGGATAAAAAAGATGCAAAAAAAGTTATCGAAAAAAGTTGTTTATTAAAAAAAAAACACTTTAGAAACATAAAACCAAAGAGTAGCCAATGGTAGTACCTGTTTCAAAATCAGTTTATGTTCCTATGCCCATTCCTTGCTATATCATTATTTCCTTGCTTGCATCATCATCACCTGTCATATACTTGTAACAACCCCTAGAGGTTAGGATATCATGTAAACTTAATTTTCTTTGTATCCTTACAGCATAATTATACTTAAAGAAATTTAATAGATATGTTATAGATTAAATTTCAAATATAGTAAGAATTCTAACAAAGACAAAAGTTCCAATAGACTATAATTTAAAATTCTATGCTTCAAAAACACTGGGAGACTTGCTGATCTGTGCCACTGTGACAGGCTTGTTGGTCTTATCCCAAAGCAGATCCTGAACAGGTCCCCAGTCTCAGCTCCAGCCCCTCTCTGCTGTGGCCTAGAAACAATCCCACACACACAGGGAACTGCTGGGAGACTAACTCCTCTGCCACTGTGAGAAGCTTGTCAGACTCAGTCCAATAGCACATCCTGGTACAGCCTTGGATCTTGGTCCTAGTATCTCTTATTTACAGTTGTAAAATAGTTCTGCCTAGTCAGGGTGCCACTGGGAAACAAACCCATCTGAGTCCCCAGGACAGCCTTATCAACTTTAGTTTCACAGTAGAACCTGAAATGGCCCTGGATCTTGGGCCTGGCTCATCTTGACTGCAGCCTGAAATCAGTTCTGCCTTCTCAGGGACCTACGGATGGGCGTGTCTGTTACTGCCCCTACAGGCTAACCTGCTGACATTAGTCCCACTGTGGATCTTGAAACGGCCCTATAAATCAGTTGTATCCCCTGTCAACTACAATCTGAGAGCAGGTGTGCCCACCAAAGAACATGCTGGTAAACACACATGTATGATACCCCAGAGACAGATATGAAGACCTTGGCCTCAGGTGTAGACCCTGAAGCAGCTCTGTGACTCAGTCCCAGTCCATCTTGGGTACAGACCAAGGAAGTGCTGTCTGGCTACTAAAGAACCCACCCAGAAATCCAGTAGCAGCCCTTACAAGAATGCAGAAGAAGCCATAGTAGTCCATATATGTGGTCACAGACCAAATGTCTGTTAACTCTGAACCCTCATCTCAGTCTAAGCCCTACAAACCAAGGTCCTGGAGAGAGTGCAGTCCACCTAGGGACCGGAGAGAATTTCTACTTGCTAGAGCCCCAGTAGCAGTGTCATCAACCTCAGACCCTACCACAGAAACAGCATCAGCCACATGAGACAACTCCAATTCCATTCAACCATAATTCCAGAGTCAATTCCATCAGCCCAAGGACCAACAGGAGAAAGACTTATAAAGACATATACAGACTGTCAAACAACATGCATAGACATTCTTCTCAAACACACAAGGAACTTTCTTCAGGATAGATAATATATTAGACCACAAAACAAGTCTTAAAAATTCAAGAAGACTGAAATCATGTCAAGCATCTTTGCCAACCACAATGGTAGTAAATTAGAAATCAGTAACAGGAGGAAAATTTGAAAATTCACAAAGATGTGGAAATTAAACTACCTGTTCCTAAACAAAAAGAATAATTCAAATGAGAAACTTAAATATGTCTTGACAAAAATAAACATGGAATCACAACCTACCAAAAGTTATGGGTTGAACACAACAATACTAATAGGGAAATTTTTGCAATTAATGGCTACTTCAAAAAAGAAGAACATTCTCAAATAAACAGTCTAACTTTAGATCTCAAGAAATAAAGAAGAAAGAAAAAGAAAGAAAAAAAGAAAGAAGGAGGAAGAAGAAGGAAGAAGGAAGAAGAAGGAAGGAAGGAAGGAAGGAAGGAAGGAAGGAAGGAAGGAAGGAAGGAAGGAAGGAAGGAAGGAAGGAAGGAGAGACGAAGAAAAAGAAGGAGAAGGAGAAGAAAGTTGAGTCCAAAGTGAGCAGAAGGGAGGAGGAAATAATAAAAATCACAGCAAAAAAGAAAAAATAAATGAAATAGGAACTAGAAAAACAATAAAAATGATCAATGAAACTAAGAGTTTTTTCTTTGAAAAGATAAACAAAATTGACAAACCATTAGCTAAACTAAGAAAACACAAAAAAGACTCATATGAAGAAAATTAAAGAAATACTACAACTAATATCATAGAGGATTATGAGACTACTATACACAATTTTATATCAACAAATAGAATCACCTATAAGAAATGAGTAAGTTTCTAGAAACATACAATCTACCAAAACTGAATCATGAAGAAATAGAAAATATAAACAGAGTCAAACAATTTAGAAGATTAAATAAATATTGAAAAGTCTACCATCAAAGAAAAGCTCAGATTCTGATGGATTCCCTGCTGAATTCTGCCAAACATTTAAAGAAGAATAAATATTAATGCTTCTGAAACTTTTCCAAAAACATTAAAATAGGAAATGTTTCCAAACTCATTTTTACACGGCCAGCATTACCTTAACCCTAAAGCCAGAAAAGAACACTAAGATAAAATAAATTACCAGTCAATATCTCTAATAAACATAGATGAAAAAAATCAACAAAATATTATGAAACAAATTCAATCATTTCAATAATCCTTTAATGAAAAAAAAAATCATTCATCAAGATCAAGTAAGATTTATCCCAGGGATGCAAGAATGGTCCAACATATGTAGATCAACAACTGTTATATACTACATTAAGAGAATGAAAATTAAAAATCACATAATATCAACAGATGTAGAACAACTATTTGACAGAATACAACATTCTTCCATGACTGAAAAAATGCTCAACAAATTAAGTATTGAATGTACTTCAACATAATAAAGAACTTTGATAAAAACCCATGGCTAACATCATACTCATTAGTGAAAAGTCAAAAGCATTTCCTCTAGAACAATAAATAAGACAAGGTTTCCAACACTCACCACTTCTATTCAACATAATGCTGGAAGTCCTAGCCACAAAAATTAGAAAAGAGAAAGAAATAAAAGCTATCCAAATGTTAAAGAAACAAGTAAAATTGTCCCTGTTTGCAGATGACATGTTTTTACAAAAAACCCCAAAGACTCCACCAAGAAACCATTAGAAATAACAAACAAATTCATTAATCTTCCAGGATACAAAATGAACATACAAAAATCAGCAGCATTTCTATATACTAACAGTGAACTCTCTAAAAACAAAATCAAGAAACAATCTCATTTATAATAGCTATGAAAAACAAAATACTTAGGAATAAATTTAACCAAAGAAGTGAATGACCTATATAATGAAAATTATAAAACATTGATGAAAAAAAGTTGAACAGGACATAAATGAATGGAACAATATCCTGTATTCATGGGCTAAAAGAATTAATTTTGTCAAGATGTCCATATTACCCAAAGTGATCTACTGATATAATGCAATCCCTATCAAAATGCCAATGGCATTTTAGCAGAAACAAAAAACACAACCCTAAAATTATTATGGAACCACAAAATAGCTCATATAGCCACAGCAATAATGAGCAAAAAGAACAAAACTGGAGGCACCACACTATCTTATCTCAAAATAAACTACAAAGCCATAGTAATCGAAACACCACACTACCAGCACAAAAGCAGACATTATGACTGATGAAATAAAATAGAAAGACTAGAAATAAATCCATAAGCATACAGTCAATTGATCTTCAACAAAAGTGGCAAGAACACACAATAAGGAAAGGATAGCCTCTTCAATGACTACTGTTAGGAACGCTGGATATTTACGTGCATAAGAACGAAAATGAAATTTTATCTTATACCATATTCGAAAATAAACTCAAAATGGATTAATGACTTAAAGGTAATCCCTGAAAATTATTAGAGAAAAACATAGGAAGCTTTCTTGACATTACTCTTGGCAAAAATATTTTGAACATGGTCCCAAAAGCACAGACAATTAAAGCTTAAAAATAATAGACAAAAAAAAGACAAATGGGATTGTTTCCAATTAAGAAGCTTCTGCAGAGACAAAGAAGCAATCCACACAGTGAAGAAACAACTTATGAAAATATTTTCAAATCATACACCTGGATGAGGGGTTAACATCAAAAAATATAAAAGGTACTCAAACAACTCAATAGCAAGAAAACAAGTAACCTGATTTTTAAAATGGGCAAAGAACATGTATTAGTCCATTTCCACGCTACTGATAAAGATATACCCAAGACTGGGCGCAATTTACAAAAGAAAGAGGTTTAATGGACTCACAGTTCCACATGGCTGGGGAGGCCACACAATCATGGCAGAAGGTGAAAGCTATGTCTCACATGGCAACAGACAAAAGAAGAGAGCTTGTGCAGAGAAACTCCCCTTTTTCAAACCATCAGATCTCGTGAGACTTATTCACTATCTCAAATAGCATGGAGAGGACCTGTCCCCATGATTCCATTATCTCCCACCAGGTCCTTCCCACAACACATGGGAATTATGGGAGCTACAATTCAAGATGAGACTTGGGTGGGGGCACAGCCAAACCATAACATTCTGACCCTGGCCCCTACCAAATCGAATGTCTTCACATTCCAAAACCAATCATGCCTTCCCAACATTCCCCCAAGTAATAACTCATTTCAGCATTAACTGAAAAGTCCACAGTCCACAGTCTCACCCGAGACAAGGAGAGTCCCTTCTGCCTATAAGCCTGTAAAATCAAAAGTAGGTTAGTTACTTCCTAGATACAATGGGGGTACAGGCATTCGGTAAATACAGTTGTTCCTAATTGGATAAATTGGCCAAAATAAAGGGGCTACAGGCTCCATGTAACTCCAAAATCCAGCAAGGCAATCAAATTTTAAAGCTCCAAAATGATCTCCTTTGACTCCATGTCTCACATCCAGGTTATGCTGATGCAAGAGGTGTGTTCCCACGGTCTTGGGCAGCTCTGCCCCTGTGGCTTTACAGGGTACAGCCTCCCTCCTGGCTGCTTTCACAGGCCAGCATTGAGTGTCTGTGGCTTTTCCAAGTGCAGGGTGCCAGCTGTTGGTGAATCTACCATTCTGGGGTCTGGAGGATGGTGGCCCTCTTCTCACAGCTCCACTAGGCATCACCCCAGCAGGGACTCTGTGTGGGGGTATCCACCCCACAATTCCCTTCCACACTGCCCCAGCAGAGGTTCTCCATGAGTGCCCCACCCCTGAAGCAAACTTCTGCCCAGACATCCAGGCATTTCTATACATTCTCTGAAATCTAGGCAGAGGTTCCCAAACCTCGATTCTTGACTTCTGTGTACCCGCAGGCTCAACACCACATGAAAGCTCCATGGCTTGGGGCTTGCACTTTCTGAACCCATGGCCCAAGCTGTACCTTGGCCCCTTTTATTCATGGCTGGAGCGGCTGGGATGCAGGGAACCAAGTTCCTAGAGCGGACACAGCAGAGGGACCCTGGGCCTGGCCCACAAAAAATGTTTTCCTCTAGGCCTCCTGGCCTGTGGTTGGAAAGCCTGCCTGAAAGTTCCCTGACATGCCCTGGAGACATTTCCCCCCACTGTCTTGGTGATTAGCATTCAGCTCCTCATTACTTATGCAAATTTCTGCAGCTGGCTTGAATTTCTCCTCAGAAAAATGGGATGTTCTTTTCTATCGTATTCTCAGGTTGCACATTTTCTAAACTTTTATGCTGTTTCCCTTTTTATTTTATTATTATTATACTTTAAGTTTTAGGATACATGTGCACAATGTGCAGGTTTGTTACATATGTATACATGTGCCATGTTGGTGTGCTGCACCCATTAACTCGTCATTTAGCATTAGGTATATCTCCTAATGCTATCCCTCCCCTCTCCCTGCACCCTACAACATTCCCTGGAGTGTGATGTTCCCCTTCCTGTGTCCATGTGTTCTCATTGTTCAATTCCCACCTATGAGTGAGAACATGCAGTGTTTGATTTTTTGAAACTGAATGCCTTTAATAGCACCCAAGTCAATTCTTAAATTCTTTGCTGCTTAGAAATTTCTTCCGCCAGATACCCTAAATCATCTCTCTCAAGTTCAAAGTTCCACAAATCTCTAGGGCAGGGGCAAAATGCTGCCAGTCTCTTTGCTAAAACATAACAAGAGTCACTTCTGCTCCAGTTCCCAACGAGTTCCTCATCTCCATCTGAGACCACCTCAGCCTGGATTTCATTGTCCATATCATTATCAGCATTTTAGTCAAAGCCATTCAACAAGTCGCTAGGGAGTTCCACACTTTCCCACATTTCCCTGTCTTCTTCTGAGCCCTCCAAACTGTTCCAACCTTGGCCTGTAACCCAGTTCCAAAGTTGCTTCCACATTTTCAGGTATCTCTTCAGAAGTGCCCCACTCTACTAGTACTAATTTACTGCATTAGTCCATTTTGACGCTGCTGATAAAGACATACTGAGACTGGGCAATTTATAAAAGAAAGAGGTTTAATGGACTCACAGTTCCACATGGCTGGGGAGGCCTCACAATCATGGCAGAATGTGAAAGGCACATCTCACATGGTGGCAGACAAGAGAAAAGATTTTGTGCAGGGAAACTCCCGTTTATAAAACCATCAGATCTTGGGAGACTTATTCACTATGACAAGAATAGCATGGGAAAGATCCACCCCCATGATTCAATTATCTTCTACCAGGTCCCTCCCACAACACCTGGGAATTACAGGAGCTCCAATTCAAGATGAGATTTGGGTGGGGACATAGCCAAACCATATCAGGATGTGAAAAGACACTTCTCAAAAGATTAAAAAATGGTCAATAAATATCAGAAAAGATACTCAACATCATTTATCATCAGGGAATAGCAAATTAAAACCATAGTGAGATACCACCTCACATCTGTTAGAATGGCTGTTATCAGTAAGACAAAAGATAACAAGTGTTAGAGAGGATGTGGAAAAAAGGGAACCTTTGTACATTGTTGGTGGGAATGTAAACTAATATGGCCATTATGGAATGTAGTATGCAGGTTACTCAGAAAACTGAAAATGGACCTTTCATATGATCCCCAAATCCCACTACTGTGTATATATATCCAAGGAAAATGAAATCAATTTTCAAAGAGACATGCACTCCCCATGTTTACTGCAGCATTATTCACAATAGCAAAGATAAAAAATCAACTTAAATATCCATCAACGGATGAATACTCCCCAAAAGTGATCTACTCATTCAAGCCTCATCCTCTCACAAAACCCCAATCCCCCTCACAGAATCCTTCATCCCTCTCACGGAACCCCATCGCCTTCACAGAACCCCTATCCCCTCATAGAACACCCTTCCCCCTCGCAGAACCCCAATCCCCTTCACAGAATTACCTCATCCCCCTCACAGAACCCCTCATCCCCCTCACACAACCCCTATCCTCATCACACAATCCTCCATCCCCCATATTTTCTCCACTTTATATACATAGTATTTATAATATATATATTTAAAAATGAAATATTATTCAGCCTTAAAAAGAAGCAAATCTGGTGTTTTACAACAATATGGATTAACCTAGAGGATATTATTTTATGTGAAAATAAGCCAGGTTAAAAAAAGACTAATACTGTATGATTTCACTTGTATGCAGAATCTAAAAAATCAAATTTACGGCTGCGCGCAGTGGCTTACGCCTGTAATCCCAGCACTTTGAGAGGCCAAGGCGGGCAAATCACTTGAGGTCAGGAGTTCCAGACCAGCTTTGCCAACATGGTGAAACCCCATCTCTACTAAATATACAAAAATTAGCCAGGCGTGGTGGTGGGCACCTGTAATCTCAGCTACTTGGGATGCTAAGGCAGGAGAATCACTTGAACCCAGGAGGTGGTGGTTGCAGTGAGCCAAGATCACACCACTGCATTCCAGCCTGGGCGGCAGAGTGAGAAAAAAAAAAAAAAAAGAATTGAATATACAAAAGCAGAGAGTTACAATGATGTTTACCAGGAGCTGGTGTGGAAAAGGGGATGGGAAATAAGGAGATGGTCAAAATGTACAAAGTTTTTGTTAGAAAGGAAGAATAATTTCTGGAGATCAATTGTACAGCACGGTGACTGTAGCTAAAAACAATGTACTGCATACTTGAAAACTGCTGAGCAGATTTTAAATGTTCTCATAACAAAAAATCATAAGTATGTTAGATGATAAATATGTTAATTTAAGCATTCCACAATATATCCTCATAAACCAAACATGATGTTGTATATCATAAATATATACAATTTTCATTGGTCAATTAAAAATATGAAAAATAAATTCCCATTCTATTTTTTAACTTACATTTTTATTTATAGCTCTAAGCCCAAATTTTCATCAATTTATAGTTTACGAAAAAGGAAAACAACATAGCCGTTTCTTTTTTATATAAATAAATATGAAATGCTGATATCAATATCTTCGCTATCTGATTTTTCTCACAAAAAAAGCCCTAGATTTACAACTATTGCCATATATAACCAGCTGTTAGGAGAAGTGTGAATTTTTTTTTCTTTTGGATACATGATAGCTCTTGCAATTTAAAAAAGGCTATATGACTTACAGATTACTTTGTTTATTTAGGATATTAGGCACCTGTACTTGCCTATATTAAAGAGTGGGAAAACAAGAAATCATTCTTTCTTTGATAAAAAAGGTACAGTAATTCATTCTTTGATCCAGTACTTACTGAATGTTTTCAAAGCATTGCTCCAGTAGTAATGTGAACATGATCATAAACAAGAATTTAAACCTTAAGTAACTGGAATCTTCCAGAAAATATCACTGTTTCAAAAATTTAAGTTATAAGTTGGAGACTCAAAGGGCCAAGAGTGCTATAAAATTTACATTTTACAGTCCAACATTGTATACCATATTAAAAAATGAGAGGAAACCCAAACCATATATTGTAAGGGTCACTAAACTATGATGTGGGGTCCAAATCCAGCCCATGTCCAATTTTTCTATGATTCTCAAGCTAAGAATGTTTTTGCATTTTTAAAGGATTGTGAAGAAGAAGGAAGAAATGAATATTGATGTGTGTGAGGTTATGCATATGTATGAAAATACATGTGTCTGTGGGTAGACATCTATGTAAGCATTTCTGTACACATACATGTATTCTCTAGTTTGTCTGCTGAGGTGATCCACAAACAATGATGCTCATGTAGTACACAGCCCACTAAAAGTACCAAAGCTGCTTGATAAATGCTAGCTTCCACAGCTATGGCTGGAAAAGTACAAGGTAAGTCGAAAATATAAGGAAATGCTCAAAGAATGAAAAGATTACACACATACATACATACATAGACAGACAAAAGAGAGAAAAGAAAGCTTCTCATTATAGTAGAAAGCCAACTAATCAATGTGGAAAGAATAAAGAAATTAGAAAATCACCATTTGGTAAAAATCATAATAATCATTGATTACACAAGAACTATCAATAGATGTTAGAACTAGCAGGTGAAAGACTGAGGACTAACACAACATGCACATAGTCTCAAAGTATCTCCCCTAAGATTCTCATTCATTGTAAAGGATAAAATAGCACCTTTACAGTGATGAAGCCTGGCAGACACCACTGTAACCAAAGGTTCATTGTGAGCATCACTATTAACAGCATGATGACAGCATGTGGCTCCTGATATGTTGATAAGAATTTAACATAATTTCAGAGGTATTCCTGCCAAAAGTGCATAATTGGAACATAATCATGAAGACATAGCAAACACAAATTGTAGCATATTCTATCCATACACAAAAATAATATAGTGTAGTCCTAAAAATGTCAAATGACATGAAATAAAATGAAAGAGTTGGGAAATTATCCAGGTTAAACAAGACTAAAACAGGTGCAGGAATCCACCATGGCACAAGTTTACCTATGTAACAAACCTCCACGTTCTGCAAATGTATCTGGAACTTAGAGTAAAATAAATTTTTTTTTTTAAAAAAGAAGACTAAGAAGGCATCAAAAATGAATACAACTAATAATCGGATTTTTTTTTTTTGCTTTAAAAAACAATATTGAGACAATTGGCAGAACCTGAATAAAATCTATATTTAATAACAATATGCATCAATGTTAAGTTTCTGATTTCAGTAATTATACTGTGGTTAAGAGAATTCCTAGTTTTTAAGAAATATGCACTAAAGTATTTAAGGGGTAAAGAGACCTCAAGTTTACAATGTTTAACTGAAAGCCATGAAGAGAAAAAGGCAATTTGGGGGAACTGTTTGTATTTTCTTTATAGCTCTTTCACATGGACTTACGTCAAAACAAACAAATTAAATAGAACTTTTCCGTTTTATAAATATTAAACATTTCTACACTTAGAAATAGATAATAAAATGCATTTTTATTCTTTTGACTTGTAAATCAATAATAACATTATGTGTAACAACTTTATTTGAAGAGTTCTTTGTTTTTCCTACATATATTAAGGGTAGTTATTTTTTCCTTTTGGGTATTGGGATGTTGTTAGGAATATATGAAATAAACAATTATTCCATTTGTCAAGAAAACACTAGTGCTTAATTTTTAAAATATATAAAACATTATATGTGAATAATTACTTAAATATCTTCTGTTACAAATAATGGGAGATATATAGTCTTATACTACTTTGAACTTCCAGAAGTTGGACGCTTACAGCTAGAAGAATGCACAAAATGTATGTTAAAAATCGCATAAAATACAATTGTTATGGTAAAGTGAAATATTAGTACTTTGAAGTTATCTAGTAACTTATCGTATAGAATAATACATTCTGCTAAAATGACTCCAGAATTAATAGGTTAGTCAAAATGTAAGATAGCTAAGCTTTGAAAAGTCAGATATGAAGATTCTATTTATCTTCTCTAGAAAAACTAGAAACTGAAGAGAGTTACATAAATTGCATTTTCTTCCTTATTTGAGCTTTTCATAACTTCTCTCAACAGTCTTCAATGAAAAAACTTAAATATAAAATATTGCATTATTGCTCAATAAGAGTTATGAGAATGGGAAATCATCTATAATAATTAAAGCCAATCCTCATTCAGAGCAAATATAATACATACATTGGAACTGCCAGTGTTATCTCACTGTTGGCTCAACTGCTGAAAATAAAAGCAAAGCAGAATAATCAATACTTTTAAAAACAGGAAGCTACTTTTTGCCTCTTCCTGTAAAGTAAAAACATTAGTTGAAACTAGAAAACGAGTTTGCTAGGAAGGCTAAATAATATTTTCTTTTAGATAACATAAAAATGATTTAAACAGATGAAACAAATATTATTTTGTAGTAATATTAATACAGCAAAATTCTAACTATGTAGCAAGTACAGTATTACCTATATAGTGAGGATACAAGAATGTAAAAAAATACAAAACAAATGAGACAAAAATTCTCTCACAAAGATGTTCACATCCTGCTAGATAGAAAGACAAGTAAGTTATGACTTGACAAGAACACTGATGGTAATAATCATGGAGGCACAAACCTGCCTGAAGTTAGGGGGGATATTATGACAAGTTTTTAGGCTGGAATTTTATTGGAGCTGAGATTTGAAAAACGAGTAATTTGAGTTCAAAGGCAGGGACATAACACCCATTTAAATGGGTAAAGACCTGGGTTTATATAGAGGAGTGGTTGGATATGAAGTAAAAACTATATAATATTGTGGAAGTCTTGGAAACAGAATAAAATACTGATTAAAAGATCTGTTTAGAAGCTAATATAACAGTCAAGGCTAAATAATAATAGACATAAGTAGGACAATGGATGTGCAATATTATGGCCTTCAAATGGATAAGAGCTGGCCACTAATTGCATGTGAGATTCAAAGAAAATATAAGAACGTACTGGTTTAGACCACTGTTAGAATCAGGTAGTTCAAGGTTCAATTCTCATTCTAGCACTTAATGACTTAACCTTTCAAAACGGGGTTAGGCTTATGTCCTTGGTTTACTCATTTGTAAAATAGGTATACTAAATAATAACTAAAATAGGTATACAAAAATCTTTAAAATGCTTAGAATTAAATGAAAAACACTTAGATTAGCTTCTTAGCAATGTGCCTGGCATAATCAATAAATATTATCCACATTTTTAGATATAATGCTTGGAGCTTAACTGACAAGGAAAATGTTAGTATTATTGACTAAAATGTGAATTGCAAAAAATGAAAAATAAAGATATGATAGAATATGAAAAATATGGTAAGACATAAAGCAAGAAAAGTTATCTGGGCTCAGCATAAAAGGATTTACAAGCCTTATAAAGGAGCTTTAAATGTACTTCATAGATAATTTGCAGGCAACAAATATTTTAGAAATGGTAATAAAATCAATTTTTGAATGACTTTAGGAAGAAAATTGTCTCTTTTTTCTTTTCCTATGAAGGAAGTATAAAGGTGGATTGTAAATGGAGAGAGTCTATATATACATAGTGAGAGCATTAATTCAACGAATATTTAATGAGAACTTATACCATGTCAGGTAATCTGTAACATCTAACAAGAACACAAGAGAAGCAGGATCATGGAGGCCTAAACTAACAAGGGCAATGAACTCCAAGAAGGGAATAAATATCATAGATAGTGCAGAGCCAGGATCAGTTTGGAATTGAATATACTGGTAGAGGGAAAAGATGGAATCAGAAGATGCTTTTGAAATTGAGCCTAAAAGGGTGACAGTATCATTAACTAAGATAGGGATGGAGAGAGAATATATTTAAAATAATAACAACAATGAATTCCATTTCTTAACTAATTAATTTGTATAGTAGTGGGACTTCTTTGGAAATGTTAAGCAGAAAGTTAAAAATTTAAAATTGCCTAATAAAACAGGCTGTACTGTTCAGCAAATATACAATTAAACGTTTATATACTTCCTTTAAAGCCTAAAAACATAAATTATTACTATAAAATCAATAAATTGGCCATAAAGTAAAGGTAAGATAAAAGATATAGATAAAAGTATGCGTAACTAAGAGAAAAGTAAATATTTGGATCCATGTCCTATGACATATCAAATGGATCTTTGAGAGAAAGGCACTTCTTCCTAAATAATATATTAAGGGGGATTTTAATGTGTTTATGAAATGCTTATAAACAATATTTATGCTGAAGCTTTCCTACACCTGCTCTAGGCATGACTAAAATATAATTAACTTCTCCACCATCACTAATTAGTATTCATGCACTATCTGAGCAATGCAAAAGTGTGTGTCCAAATAGGAATTTAGCTTGGTTTTGCCTTTTGAAAAAAATGTACAAATATCAGAATAAAACAAAAAGTATGTTTAAAGTTTCTTAGGTTAACCTATAATCTTCTGAACTGTACTAAATAAATGTTTTATACGTATTAGAATATAAGTAGAACTATGCCCCACTTTAAATTTATCTTTTCTTCACCCTAGGCCTGACATTTCAAGCCAGTAGGAATTCTACAACATTTGTGAGTTGGCATAAGAGCCATTTTTATTATTAAGTTAAATCATAATATCTTACATCACTTTTTAAAAAACCAAATAGTCCCATATTCTTGTAATGCAAACCTCAAGCGATACACTATAGGGGCTAAGCATCACATCAAATAAAATTAAAGAGAAATATTGAACCCTTAAACAAAATAATAGTTTCTCTCTGGCCCCAAATAAATAGTATTCTACCTACAGATCTAAAACTACTGAATAATATTCAAAACTACATAGAGATATATTAGTCCACTTGTTCCTGAAAAGAAAGCAAGTAAATGACACACTTCGTTGTCAAAAACTTGTAAACCAGAGGTGAAGATATTCTATAATATCAGATCTAAGGGCCTAAAATCACTATCCAAATAGCAAAAGTTGAAGTAATGCTTAGTCGAAGTTTGAAGAGGTAGAAAATAAAACTTTGTACAAATAAAATTTAGAAGAAGAGGTCCTGAGGAAGGGAGTAGGTTTGATAAAGCCATGGCAAAGTTCCCCAGGGGAACTTTGGGAATTAGCCCACAGTTCTTTTTAAAAGCATCTAACAGAAATAAGTAATAAACTGCATATTCCAGTAACACATAATGAAGGCATGCTAAAATATCTGACATCAGGGCCAAACAGTTTTCATAGCCTCAGTTCTCCTTACCCTTGAAATTTCTTTTATGAAAACAAAAAGAATGAAAACAGCTCAAAAGGATGGAGATTTTTATAACCTAGGGTTACTAAGCATTGAAGTCAGAGACACTTCTACCAAGGAAAACAAATGGTTTTGAAAACTGGTTTAGCAAGAAGAAAAACTAGCTAAAAACATCATAGAAGCCATGCAGTGAAGAACTTTTTAATCATGCAGTTGAAAGTAAGCAGCTCTGCTTTGCAAAAAGACTTTCTGGCTTTGCTTTACTAAATATGACTGACTTTATAAAAAATGTTTTTCTGTAGAGATTATTTATCAAAGTGTAACTTTATGGCTATATCATATCTAAACATCTATATATAGTTATATTTTGGCTCACATAATTCATTTAATGGCCTCTCTTTGGAATATTCAAAATCTCAAGCTGGCTTTCCTGCGTGACACAGAATGTAGTATGTACTGAGAAAATACAAACTTTTAACTTCGTTGTGTCAAAAGAATAAATAAAACCAATATTTCCATCTCAAGCTATTTTCATTTATCTGCAGCTTGAGATTTTTCAGGTCAATGTTCCTAGTTTGAGAGAATTAAGCTTCCTACACTTATTTTAAGAAATGCTCAACCTCATTTGGTAATAAATTTTCTGCTTCTCTGAATAATCTACAATGTGTGAGAATGGTTTAAAATGAAAAATTTCCTCATCTTAGAAGAGAGAAAAAAAGGTAATTCATCTTCCTTTTTACTACCCTTGAGTCTCAGAGAGTGTTTGGGTCACATTCTAGTGTGTTTATTAAAGTATTAAATACCTCTGTAAAAGTCTGCTATGAACAGATAGTCATAGTATGCCAAAAAGAGAAACGTAAGGTAAAAATAGAACTGTCAGTATGTTGAAAGAACTCTTTTTTCCCCAAAACTGAAAAATCAAAAAGTTTATCACTGTTAAAAACTTAATATAGAGAGAAAAATTAAGAAAATCAGATAAGCCTACTATTCAAAAACCTATAAAAAGATCAACAAAATGAACTAAAAACATAATATATATAAAAACAGACATTACCAATTACAAATCTAATATTAAAGGAAAAAAATGTATTCATAATACCAACAAAACCCATTAAGCACCTTGCAATAAACTTAACCCAAAAGAGTAAGACCTAAAGGGAGGAAACTGTTAGTTACACAGGATTGGAATTTTTTTTAATGTCTTTATATTTCATGATTTGAAGACATATTTTTCTTATAGTACATCTTTTGTTTTACAAATAATTGGATAAACAAATATGTACATAAAAAATGCCCATGCCACCCGTTCCCCAACTCCAGACAGTTCAGGGTAGAGAAGGGCTCCTTATGCTTCTGGAAAAGACAGACAGGGACTTTGCCTGATAACAAAAGGAATTCTCCCTTCACTTTCAGAAGTCTACCCAGGCTATGTACCTAGGAGTCTGCAAGAGTTCAGCATACTTGGGCTTAGGGCTCCCCCTAGTGCTAAAACAACTGCAAGGACCACAGAAATAAGTAATTTAACACTCAATCCCATTTGAATTCTCAGAAAACTTTCTCAAGGACAGGTATAAATAATGCCAGACTGGAAAGACTGGAATAAATACCTAAATTTTTAACGCTCATACATCATCAAATGTCCACAAGCATCAAGAGCATTCAGGAAAACATTACCTCATCACACGGAGTAAATGAGGCACCCATGACCAATTCTAGAGTGGCAGATATATATATTCTCAGACAAAGAATTCAATATACCCGTTTTGAGAAAACATGATGCATTTCAAGATAAAACAGAGAAATTTAACAAAGACACTGAAATAAACAATAAAAAATCACTCGAGCTGAAAAAGTCAACTGACTGAAAAATTCATCAGAATCTCTCAAAAACAAAATTGATCCAGCAAAAACAGAAATATTTAGTTCAAGACATACTATATGAAAATAGATTAAAAAGAATAAAATATGATTACAGGATCTAAAAAAGAGCCTCAAAAGGGAAAATCTAAGAGTCACTGGTCTTAAAGAGGATACAAAGAAAAAGACCGGGGTAGAAAGTTTATTCAAAGAAAGTAATAAGAGAACTTTTCAAACCTAGAAAAAGATACAAACATTTAGGTAAAGAAGGTGAAAGAACACCAAGAAGATTCAACTGAAATAAGACTACCACAAGGATATAATAATCAAACTATTAAAAGTCAGAGATGAAAGAATCATCCTAGAAGCAACAAGAAGAAAAAAGCAAATAACATATAAAGGAGCTCTGATATTTCTGGCAGCAGCCTTCTCAGCAGGGAGTTTACAGACCAGAATGAGCAAGATAGCATATTAAAAGTGCTAAAGGGAAAAAACTTCCAACCTAGAATACTGCATACAGGAAAGATATCCTTCAATATGGAGGAGAAATAAGACTTTCCCAGACAAACAAAAGCTGAGTAAATTCATCATCACCAGATGAATGCTGAAGAGATTTTACAAAAAACCTGCTGAAGAGATTTTATCACTCTGAAAGTAAAGGCTGCTAACATATAACAAGAAAACATCTGAAAGCATGAAATTCAGTGGAAAAGGTAAGAACAAAGACAAATTCAGAATACTCTAACAGAAGAATCCAACATTAGAAGAATTGTCATGCGCCACATATAAAATACACTATCACTAATGATAGTGCATGAGCTAAAAAAAAAAATTATAATGTTTTAAGAAAGTTTACCAATTTGTGTTGGGCCATATTCAAAGCTGTCCTGGGCTGCATGTGGCCCACAAGCTGCGGGTTAGACAACCTTGCTCTAGTATAACAATTGTGGTGTATAAACCACTTACATTTTCAGTATGAGGACCAAAAGAAAAATCTATCAAAAATAATAACTACAACAATTTTTGAAAGATAGACAATATGAAAAGATATAGAGACAACAAAAAGTCAAAAAGTAGGAGGGAGTTAGAGGAAAAGTTAAGAGTACAGATTTTTTTTAGTTTTTTCTTTGCTTGTTTTCCTTTTTTTCCCTCTTCTTTGAGATTAGAGTTTTTATCAATTTAACATTGTTGGCTATAAAATATTTTTGCAAGTCTCACAGTAATGACAAAGCAAACACCTAGATTAGAAATTGAAAAAATAAAAAGCAAGGAATTAAAACATACAGCCAGAGGAAATCACTAATCTAAAAAGGAAGAGAGGAAGAAAGGAAGAGAAAATTTACAAAACAATCAAGAAAAATGACAAACTGGAAGTAGTTAAGTCCTAACCTTTCAACAATAACATTGAATGTAAATGGACTAAATTCTTCAAATAAAAGACAGAGAGTGGCTGAATGGATTAAAACAAGACTCAAATATATGCTGCCCATAAGAAATTTACTTTAGCTATAAAAACAACATATACTAAAAATGAAGGAAATGAAATGAAATATTCCATGCAAATGGAAACAAAAAACAAGAATAGCTATACCTATGTCAGATAAAATAGATTTCAAGGCAAAAACTGTAAGAAGAGTCAAAGAAGGTCATTATATAATAATAAAATGGTCAAATTCAGCCAAAGAATATTAAAATTGCAAATATTTCTTGCACAAAACATTGGAGCATCCAGATAATATAAAGCAAACATTACTAGACCTAAAGAGAAAGACAGACTCCAATATAATAATGCCTGGGGACTTCAACACCCACTTTCAACACTGAGCATATATTTTCAATAGAAAATCCACAATGTAACATTAGACTTAATATGCACTATAGACCAGATGGACCTAATGATCATTAAGAGAACATTTCATCCAACAGGTGAAAAATATACATTCTTCTCATTAGCACATGGAATATTCTTGAGGAGAGACCATCTCTTAGGCCAGGAAGATAGTCTCAACAAAGTATTACATGTCAAAATAATATCAAGTTGTTTTTTGTTGTTTTTTTTTTTTAAAGACAGAGTTTTGCTCTTGTTGCCCAGGCTGGAGTGCAATGGCACAATCTCGGCTCACCACAACCTCCACCTCCTGGGTTTAAGTGATTCTCCTGCCTCAGCCTCCTGAGTAGCTGGGACTACAGGCATGTGCCACCACACTCAGCTAATTTTTTTGTATTTTTAGTACAGACAGGGTTTCTCCATTTTGATCAGGCTAGTCTTGAACTCCCAACCTCAGGTGATCCAGCTGCCTCGGCCTCCCAAAGAGAATATCAAGTATTTTTTCTAACAACAGTGGAATTAACTAGAAATGAATAATGACACTTTGGAAACTATACAAATATATGGAAATGAAACAATATGCTGCTGAAGGAATTAAAACATTAAATTTCAATTAAGAAATTAAGAATAAAACTTTAAAATGGCTTGAAACAAATAAAAATAGAATCACAACATACCAAAACCTATGGGACACCACAAAAACAATACTGCCTACATCAAAAAAGAAGAAAGATTTCAAATAAAAACACTTAATAGTGCACCTTAGAAAATAAAAAAGCAGAACAAACTAAACCCAAAATTAGGAGAAGAGAAGAACTAATAAAGACTACAGCACAAATGAATAAGTTAGAGACTAAAAAATAAATATAAAAGATCAACAAAAGGAGAAGTTATTTGGGAAGAAATAACTAAAATTTACAAACTTTTAGCTACACTAAGAAAAAAAGAGAGAAGATAAACATAATTAAGAAATGAAAAAGAAGACACTACAATTGATACCACAGGAATTCAAAGAATCATTAGAGACTATGATAAGCAACTATATCCCAATAAATTGTAAAGCCTGGGAGACAAGTATAAATTCCTAAATACATACAAACTACCAAAATTGAAACATGAAGAAACAGAAAAACTAAACAGACCAATAGCAAGTTATGAAATAGAAACAATAATAAAGACTCCCATCAAAGAAAAGCCCAATATCAGATAGTCTGACTGCTGAATTCTACAAATCATTTACAGAAGAACTAACAAATTCTACTTATTATATTCTACAAAGTCAAGGATGAGAGAATACTCTCAAATTCATCCTATCTGGCCAGCATTATCCTGATACCAAAACTAGACAAAGACACAATTAAAAAAAAAAAAAAAAAAAAACCAAGAAAAGAAAACTACAGGCCAATATTACTCATGAACAAGATGCAAAAATCTGTAACAAAATTCAGCAAACTGATTTCAACAACATATTAAAAAGATCGTTCATCGTAATGAAGTAAGATTCATCCCAGGGGTGCAAGATAGTTCAACATACAAATCGATAAATGTGATACGTCATATCGCATTTAACAAAATATAGCATATTTGCTAAAACATACAACAAAATAAAGGTCAAAAATTATTTCAGTGGTTGAAAAAGCATTCAATGAAATTCAACGTCCCTTAATGATTTAAAAAAAAAACTCTCAAAAAACAAGGGATACAAGAAATATAACTCAAAACAATAAAGGTCATATACAACAAACCCACCACTGGCATCATACTGACTAGGGAAACACTGAAAGCCTTTCCTCTAAGATCTGGAACACAACAAAGATGCCCACTTTCACCACTTTTATTAGACATAGTACTGGAAGTCCCACCTAGAGCAATTAGACAAAAGAAAGAAATAAAGAGCATCCAAACAGGAAAGGAGGAAGTAAAATTATCCTTGTTTACAGATCATACGATCTTATACTTCAAAAAACCCAAAGACTCCTCCAAAAACCTATTAGAACTAATAAATAAATTCAGTAGAGCTGCAGGATACAAAATTGAAATATAAATTCAGTAGCATTTCTGTATGGCAACAGAGAACAATCTGAAAAACCAAAAAGTAATCCCATTTAAAATAGCTACAAATAAAATAAATGGATTCAAAGTAGTAAAAGCTCTGTATAATTAAAACTACAAAACATTGATGAAAGAAACTGAAAAGGACACAAAAAAGAAAATATATATCATGTTCATGAATTGGAAGAACAAATATTGTTAAAATATCCATACAACCCAAAGGTATCTACAGATTAAATGCACACCTTATCAAAATACCAATGACATTTTTCTCAGAAATGGAAAAAAAAAAAATCCTAAAATTCATATTGAACCATAAAAGGCTCAGAATAGCCAAAGCAATCTTGACCAAAAAGAACAAAGCTAGAGGCAGCATATTACCTGACTTCAAATTATGGTATACAGCTATACAGTAAACAAAACAGCATGATACTGGCATAAAGACAAATAGTCCAATAGAACAGAGAGCCCAGAAATAAACCCACACACTTATAAACAACTCATTTTCAAAGAAGGTGCCAAGAACATACACTGGGGCAATAGTCTCTCAATAAATGGTGCTCAGAAAATTATATCCTGTATATACAGAAGAATGGAACTAGACCCCCTAACTCTCAAGATATATATAAATTAAAACAAAATAGATTTAAAACTTAAATGTAAGACCTGAAACTTTGAAACTACTAGAAGAAAACATTGAGGAAATTCTTTTTTTTTTTTTGAGACAGAGTCTTGCTCTGTCACCAGGCTGGAGTGCAGTGGCGCAATCTTGGCTCACTGCAACCTCCGCCTCCTGGGTTCAAGTGATTCTCCTGCCTCAGCCTCCCAAGTAGCTGGGACTGCAGGCGCACACCACCACGCCCAGCTAATTTTTGTATTTTTAGTAGAGACAGGGTTTCACCATGTTGGCCAGGATGGTCTCAATCTCTTGACGTCATGATCTGCCCACTTTGGCCTCCCAAAGTGATGGGATTACAGGCGTGAGCCATTGTGCCTGGCAAACATTGAGGAAATTCTACAGAACATTGGTCTGGGCAAAGATTTCGAGTAAGACCTCTAAATCACACGTAACCAAAGCAATATTGAAAAAATGAAATCACATCAAGCTAAAATGCTTCTGCAAAGCTAACAATCAACAAAGTAAAGAGAAAACCTACAGAATGGGGAGAAAGTATTTGCAAACAACTCATATGACAAGGGATTAATAACCAGAACACATAAGGAGCTCAAACAACTCAATAACAAAATAATAATAATAATACAATTAAAAATTGGGCTAAAGACCTGAAGAGACATTTCGGAAAAGAAGACTTATAAATGGCCAACAGGTTTATGAAAAAATGTTCAACGTCAGTAATAATCAGGGAAATGCAAACCAAAACCAAAAGGAGACATCATCTCACCACAGTTAAAATGGCTTTTATCTAAAAGACAGAATACAACAAATGCTGGTGAGGATGCAGAAACAGGGGCATGCTCTCACACACTGTTGGTCAGGATGTAAATTAGTACAACCACTATGGAAAACAGTATGGAGGTTTATGGAAGTTCTGCAAAAAACTACAAACAGAACTATGTATGATCCAGAAATTCCACTACTGGTTATATCCAAAAGAAGGAAAATCAGTATATCAAAGAAATATCTGCATATCCATGTTTATTGCAGCATTATTTGCAATAGGCAAGATTTGGAATCCATGTAGGTGTCCATCAACAGATGAACAATGAAAGAAAATGTGGTATATATACACAAATGGAACATTATTCCACCATTAAAAAAAATGAAATCCTGTCATTTGCAATGACACTGATGGACTACAGAACATTATGTTAAGTGAAATAAGCCAGGTCCAAAAGACAAATGTCTCATGTTCTCATTCATATGTGGGAGCTAAAACAATTGATATCCTGGAGGTAGTGAATGAAATGGTGGTTACTAGAGGCTGTGAACACTAGTGAGGAGGTGAGGATAAACAGAAATGGTTAATGGATATAAAAATACAATTAGAAAGAAAGAATAAGATCTAGTGTTCTACAGCATAATAAAGTGACTATAGTTTAAAATAATTTATTGTATATTTCAAAATATCCAGAAGAGTAGACTTGGAATGTTCACAACACAAAGAAATGATACATGTTTGAGGTGATGGATATTTCAATTATCCAGATTTGATCATTACACATTATCTATTTGTATTAAAATACCACATGTACCCCTTAAATATGTACAACTATTATATATCCAATTATTTTTTTAAATATTGAAGAAATGAAAGACCTTCCAAGACCAGATTCTTCAATGAGAATTCATTTCTTTGTCACTAATCCTATCACTCAATTTCTTCATAACACTATAATAGCACCCACACAATGTATATAAATTTAAGTCCTAACATTGTCCCTTGCATTTATTAGGCATTCAGTAAGTATTTATGGAGTTCAAGGATATTCCTTCATTGCAAATAACATAATTTGTAATGTACTGAGCCATTCTTCTATTCAACTAAATATTAATTTAGTTTCTTTTACTACAGTTTATAAGTCAGATTGGAAATAATATGACAAAAATAATACTGCCATAAAAGTTTGAATCATACATTTTTATCAAAATACTAAACTTATTGATATTATGAACAGTAATAATAATATCACAATAATAGCTAGGATTAGGGAGTTAACATTTGCCAGGAACATATATTATACAACATATAAAGTACCACATTTATGACTTACTATTCCACCATAAATTAAATTAGCTGCATTTTGTAGACGAGAAAACTAAGACACTAAAAAGTTAAATAGGCCAGGGGCGGTGCCTCATGCCTGTAATTCCAGCACTTTGGGAGGTCAAGGCAGGCGGATCACCTGAGGTCAGGAATCTGAGACCAGCCTGGCCAACATGTGAAACCCTGTCTCTACTAAAAATACAAAAATTAGCTCGGTGCAGTGGCGCGTGCCTGTCGTCCCAGCTACTAGGAAGGCTGAGGCAGGAGAATCCCTTGAACCCAGGAGGCTGGGGTTGCAGTGAACCGAGATCATACCACTGCACTCCAGCCTGGGCAACAGAGCAAGACTGCATCTCAAAAAATAAAATTAGGTTAAAAGTTAAATAATTTATCCAAGGTGACAGTGGCATTGCCAGCATGGAGACTCAAGTGGTATGATTCCAAAGCCCAAGCATTTAACATTGTTATATTTTTCCATAGCCACAAAGATTACATATACATATATATACTATATATACAGTATACATATACACACATAAGTATTTTATATATCTCCAAAGCAAGTTTTTAATCAGAGAATCTTCCTGAACATTATAAATAAAATTTTAATAAAACATTTTAAGAGTAAATTATAATAACTGACTAACCATAATATAATAATAATTGACAATAATGTTAGTTTGGCTTTATTAGGTTGGATTTTTAAAATAATATATATGCTGCAGTATACTTAAAGCTTTGCCATTCAAATATAAATTTATTTCCTACTTTCCCTTAATATTGGCATGCACTTTGAATTTTAATAAGTATATTTACTAGTTTTAAAAATGAGCTTTTCCCAATAAAGTGAACTAAAAATGAAAGAATAGTAATAAATGTTTACTTTATGAAAGAACAGTAATAAATGTTTACTTTCCACTCTTTATAAATTGATTTTAGACATTACTACATTAAAATAATTCATCAGATGTGACTTATTGTTTATTATTAGGTAGCTAATGTGGCCCCAAAAAATAAAAATGACTTTTACCCATCACATCACCATATAAAAGTCATAGACAGCAAAATATTTCCTGCCAACTTTAAGAAACACAGAAACTCTTAAAGAATTATTTAAAAATTTCATAAACTACCAGAGAAAGTATAACAGTGAATACAACAGGCATCTATTACTCTACTTAATTTTTCATTGCTTTTACTTTGGCTTGTCAAATGTATCATGTCAGTAACAAAAATTAATGTGAAATAACTAAACTCGTCTTCAACCTAGCAGAGAAGTATTATCCTTAAAGTGGAACATATTCCTAAAAGCACTCTGCCTGTTAGAATAGTAAAACTTACCAAAATAATTTAAAACATTTTGTAGCTAATAGAGCCATTCACATATTACTTTTACCTATGTTGGCAAAAAAATAATCATTGTGATGTTACATAGGGCAATGTATTTGTAGATATGACACCAAAAATATAAGCAACAAAATAAAAAAATAGATAAACTATCGAAATGGAAACTTTTGCGTTTTAAAGGATACCATCAAAAAAGTGAACACAACCAACAGAATGGTGGAAAATACAAATCATATATCTGATGCAAGCCTCATATCTAGAAGATACATAGAACTTTTTCAATTTTCAATTCAACAGCAAAAAAAAGCCTAATTAAAAAATAAGTAAAAGATTTGAATAGACATTTCTCTAAGGAAGATAAAGAAATGGCTAATAAGCATATGAAAAGACATAAATACTCAAAAAGATATTTGTAAGCTATATACTTAGCAGCATTATTTACAACAGCCAAAAGGTGGAAGCAACTCAACTGCCCATCAATGAATAAATAGATAGACAAAATATGATGTGTGTAAGAACTAGATAAAGGTGACAGTTGTACAACATTGTGAATGTACTAATACATAATGAAACATTATTCCACCTTAGAAAGGAAAGACAGTCTGATACATGCTATAACACGAATGAACCATGAAGGCATTATGCTAAGAGAAATAAGCCAGTCACCAAAGGACAAAAACTGCATGATTCCACTTACATGAGGTATCTATAGCCATCAAATTCACAGAAACAGAAAGTAGAATGGCAGTTCTTAGGGTCTGGAAGGAGGTAGGGGGAGTGGGTAGCTATTTTTTAATGGGTATAGAGTTTCAGACTTACAAGATTAAAAAGTTTTAAAGAGGAATGAAAATGATGGTGGCAAAACAATGCACATGTCCTTAATGCCACTAAACTGTATACTTAAAAATGGTTACAATGGTAAACTTTATATTATGTATATTTTTCAAAATTTAAGAAAACAAAGTTTCTTTAAACAGGCAAAGTACTTGAATAAGTATTTCTCCAAACTAAGATACAATGGCTAACAAGCACATCAAAACATATTCAATATTTAATCATTAAGGAAATGGAAATCAAAACCACAGTATTATTTAGCTGTGAAAAGGTATTAAGTATTGGTACTTGCTACAATGAGAACGAACATCAAAAACATTACATTTAGTGAAAGAAGGAAGTCCCAAGATGTTACATACTGTGATTCCATTTATATGAAATATCTAGAATATAAGTAAATTCATAAAGACAGATAGCAGAGCAGTGGTTGCCAGGGGCTGGGGTGACTCCTTAATGAGTACGGAGTTTCCTTTTGGGATGATAAAAAATGTTTAAGAAATAGATAAAGGTGATAGAGATGCAGAGCAAGACAGCAGAACAGAAGGTTCCATCAATCGTCCCCTCCAACAGGGACATCAATTTAACAACTACCTAAACAGAAGAAAACACCTTCATAAAACCAAAAATCAGGTGAGCCCTCATAGTACCTGGTGTTAACTTCTATCAGTGAAAGAGGCACTGAAGTGATTTCTTAAAAATTCTCCAATTGCCAACATCAGCCCTCTCCCACCTCCCTGCAGTGGCAGCATATGGTGAGGAGAGTATCTCTAGGCACTATAGGAGGGAGAAAACAAGAATCATGAGGGACTGAACTCACTGCTGTCCTGTTATAGCAGAAAGGAGAACTGAACAAAACTCAGGGGACACCTGCCTACAGAAGGCGCATATAAACAAAGGAAAATCGCCAATCCTAGCGGTCTGAACTTCAGTTCCCACTGACCTCACCACCAAGGGCTAAAATGCTCTGAGTCTTTGAGTAAAGTTGAAAGGCAGTCTGGGCCATAAGGACTACAATTCTCAGGCAAGTCCTAGTGCTGAACTGGGCCCAAAAACAGTGAACTGGAGGGCACAGGAACTGCTGGGACAGCAGAGGGGGTGAATAAGGGAGTACTGGCATTGCCTCTCGTCTAATCCCAGACTGCACAAATCGCGGTTCCAAAAGAGACCCCTAACTTCCACCTGAGAAAAGGTATGGGAAAAGTGGAGAGGACTTTGTCTTGGCACCAGTCAGAATGACGAGGCCCTCCTTCCAGGTCTTAGCTTCCAGATGACATTTCTAGACACATACTGGGCCAGAAAGGAACCCACCTGACTTGAAGGAAAGGACCCAGTCCTGGAAGCATTCATCACCTGGTTAACTGAAGAGTACTTGGGTCCTGAATAACCAGCAGCAATACCCACGTTCTATGTTGAGGGTCTTAGGTGAGCCTCTGAGACTTGCTGGCTTCAGGTGAAACACAGCACATTACCAGCTGTGGTGGCTAAAGGGCAAAACTCTTCTGCTTGAGAAAAGCACGGGGAAAAGTAAATAGTACTTTGCCTTGTACCTTAGGAATTAACAGTCACAGGTGGATGGAGCACCAAGTGGGGTCTTGGGGTCCCCAATTTTAGGGCTTGACTCTTGGATGGCATTTCTGAACATACCCTAGGCCAGAGGGGAGTCCACTCCCCTACAGAGTGAGTCCCAGGCCAGGCAGCATTCACCATAAGCTTACTTAAGAGCCCTTAGGCCTTAAGGGATTATCAGCTGTAGTCTGGCAGTACTCCCCATGGCCTTTGATGGCAGTGGCTATGAGGTGAGGCTCTTCTGCCTTTGGAAAAGGGAGGGAAGAGTGGGAAGGACTGTATATTGTGTTTTGAGTGCCAGCTCAGCCAAAGTACAATAGAACACTAAGTAGACTTCTAAGGTTTTTAACTGTAGTCCCTAACTCCTATATAGCACCTCTGGACCCACCAGGGGCCTGAGGGAACTCATCATCCAGAAGGGAAGAAGACAGGCCTAGCTGGCTTTGCCACCTGCTGATTGTAGAGCCCCAGGACCTTAGGCGAACACAGGCAGTAACCAGTGAGTGGATACAGCAGGCTGTAGGCAAGATCCAATGTTGTGCTGGCTTCATGTCTAGGCAGCACAGTCATACCGGTGATGGCCACAGTGGTACTTCTGTCACTCCACCCCCAGCTTTAAGTGGCCCAGAACAGAGAGAGAAATTCTGTTTGTTCAGGAGAAAATAAGGTAAGAGAACAATAGTCTCTGCCTGGTATTCCAGAATTCTCCCAGAACTTGTCCAAGACCATCAAGGCAGTTCCTCTATGAGTTTGTAAGTAAAGTGTTACTGGGCTTAGGGTCCCCTCTATAGCAGATACAACTAATACCATAACATCCAAGTCCCAAGTCCTTTCAAACATCTAGAAAGACTTCCCAAGGAGGACAGGTACAAACAAGCCCAGACAGTGGGGGCTACAATAAATAACTAACTGATCAATGCCCAGATAATGAAGAACATCTACTAGCACCAACACCATCCAGGAAAACACGACCTCATCAAATGAAACAGACAAGCCACCAGGGACCAATCCTGGAGAAACAGAAATATGTGACCTTTCAAACAGAGAATTTAAAATACCTGTGTTCATGAAACTCAAAGAAATGCAAGATAACAAAAAGAAGAAATTGAGAATTCTACTAGATGACTGTAACAAAGAGACTGAAATAATTAAAAGGTATCAAGGAGAAATTCTGTAGCTGGAAGATGTAATTCGCATATGGAAGAATGCATCAGTCTTTTAATAGCAGAATTAATCAAGCAAAAGAAAAAATTAGTGAGCTTAAAGACAGGCTATTTGAAAATACGCTGTCAGAAAAGACAAAAGAAGAAGATTAAAAACAATGAAGCACATCTACAGAATTTAGAGAATAGCTACAAAAGTGCAAATCTAAGAGTTTGCGGCCTTAAAAAGGAAGAAGTGAAACAGTTAAGGGTAGAAAGTTTATTCAAAGGGAAAACAACACAAAACTTCTCAAACTAGAGAAATATATCAATATCAAAGTACAAGAAGGTTATAGAACACCAAACAGAACTAATCCCAAAGAAGACTACATCAAGGCATTTAATAATCAATCAAACTCCCAAAGATCAAGAATAAAGAAAGGATCCTAAAAGCAGCAAGGGAAAAGCAACAAATCACATACAATGGAGCTCCAATACATCTGGCGGCAGACTGTTCAGTGGAAACCTTACGGGCCGGGAGACAGTGGCATGACATATTTAAAGTGCTGAAGGAAAATAACTTTTACATTTGAAATGTATATATATCCTAAAATGTATATATTTGAAGTGTATATATATCCTACAAACATGAAGGAGAAATAAAGCCTTTCCCAGACAAACAAAAGCTGAGTGATTTCATCAGCACCAGACCTGTCCTAAAAGAAATGCTAAAGGGAGTACTCCAGACAGAAAAAAAAATGACATTAATCAGCAATAAGTAATCACCTGAAAACACAAAACTCACTGGTAACAGTGAGTACACATAAAAACACAGAATATTATAACACTGCAACTGTGGTGAGTAAAATACTCTTATCCTACATAGAAAGACTAAACAATGAACCACTCAAAAATAATAACAACTTTTCAAGATGTTGACAGTAAAATAACATATAAATACAAACAACAAGTTAAAAAGCAGATGGATAAAGTTAAGGTATAGAGTTTTTATTAGTTTTCGTTTTGCTTGTTTGTTTATGCAAACAGTGTCAAGTTGTTATTAGGTTAAAATAATGGGCTATAAGGTAGTTTTTGCAAGACTCATGGTAACCTCAAACCAAAAACATACAATGGATACACAAAAAATAAAAACTAAAAAACTGTATCATGGGGAGGAACCAAGATGGCCGAATAGGAACAGCTCCGGTCTACAGCTCCCAGCGTGAGCCACGCAGAAGACGGGTGATTTCTGCATTTCCATCTGAGGTACCGGGTTCATCTCACTAGGGAGTGCCAGACAGTGGGTGCAGGTCAGTGGGTGCGCGCACCCTGCGCGAGCCAAAGAAGGGCCAGGCATTGCCTCACTCGGGAAGCGCAAGGGGTCAGGGAGTTGCCTTTCCTAGTCAAAGAAAGGGGTGACAGACGGCACCTGGAAAATCGGGTCACTCCCACCCAAATACCGCGCCTTTCCCACGGGCTTAAAAAACAGCGCACCAGGAGATTATATCCCGCACCTGGCTTGGAGGGTCCTACGCCCACGGAGTCTCCCTGATTGCTAGCACAGCAGTCTGAGATCAAACTGCAAGACGGCAGCGAGGCTGGGGGAGGGGCGCCCACCATTGCCCAGGCTTGCTTAGGTAAACAAAGCAGGTGGGAAGCTCGAACTGGGTGGAGCCCACCACAGCTCAAGGAGGCCTGCCTGCCTCTGTAGGCTCCACCTCTGGGGGCAGGGCACAGACAAACAAAAAGACAGCAGTAACCTCTGCAGACTTAAATGTCCCTGTCTGACAGCTTTGAAGAGAGTAGTGGTTCTCCCAGCACGCAGCTGGAGATCTGAGAACGGGCTGACTGCCTCCTCAAATGGGTCCCTGACCCCTGACCCCCGAGCAGCCTAACTGGGAGGCACCCCCACAGCGGGGGCAGACTGACACCTCACACCGCCAGGTACTCCAACAGACCTGCAGCTGAGGGTCCTGTCTGTTAGAAGGAAAACTAACAAACACAAAGGACATCCACACCAAAAACCCATCTGTACATCACCATCATCAAAGACCAAAAATAGATACAACCACAAAGATGGGGAAAAAACAGAGCAGAAAAACTGGAAACTCTAAAAAGCAGAGCGCCTCTCCTCCTCCAAAGGAACGCAGTTCCTCACCAACAACGGAACAAAGCTGGACAGAGAATGACTTTGACGAGCTGAGAGAAGAAGGCTTCAGACGATCAAATTACTCCGAGCTACGGGAGGATATTCAAAACAAAGCCAAAGAAGTTGAAAACTTTGAAAAAAATTTAAAAGAATGTATAACTAGAATAACCAATACAGAGAAGTGCTTAAAGGAGCTGATGGAGCTGAAAACCAAGGCTCGAGAACTACGTAAAGAATGCAGAAGCCTCAGGAGCTGATGCGATCAACTGGAAGAAAGGGTATCAGCCCTGGAAGATGAAATGAATGAAATGAAGCGAGAAGGGAAGTTTAGAGAAAAAAGGAGAAAAAGAAGCGAGCAAAGCCTCTAAGAAATATGGGACTATGTGAAAAGATCAAATCTACCTCTGATTGGTGTATCTGAAAGTGACGGGGAGAATGGAACCAAGTTGGAAAACACTCTGCAGGATATTATCCAGGAGAACTTCCCCAATCTAGCAAGGCAGGCCAACATTCAGATTCAGGAAATACAGAGAACGCCACAAAGATACTCCTCGAGAAGAGCAACTCCAAGACACATAATTGTCAGATTCACCAAAGCCGAAATGGAGGAAAAAATGTTAAGGACAGCTAGAGAGAAAGCTCGGGTTACCCTCAAAGGGAATCCCATCAGACTAACAGCGGATCTCTCGGCAGAAACCCTACAAGCTGGAAGAGAGTGGGGGCCAATAGTCAACATTCTTAAAGAAAATAATTTTCAACCCAGAATTTCATATCCAGCCAAAATAAGCTCCATAAGTGAAGGAGAAATAAAATACTTTACAGACAAGCAAAAGCTGAGAGATTTTGTCACCACCAGTCCTACCCTAAAAGAGCTCCTGAAGGAAGTGCTAAACATGGAAAGGAACAACTGGTACCAGCTGCTGCAAAATCATGCCAAAATGTAAAGACCATAGAGACTAGGAAAAGACTGCATCAACTAACAAGCAAAATAACCAGCTAACATCATAATGACAGGATCAAATTCACACATAACAATATTAACTTTAAATGTAAATGGACTAAATGCTCCAATTAAAAGACACAGACTGGCAAATTGGATAAAGACGCAAGACCCATCAGTGTGCTGTATTCAGGAAACCCATCTCACGTGCAGAGACACACATAGGCTCAAAATAAAAGGATGGAAGAAGATCTACCAAGCAAATGGAAAGCAAAAAAAGGCAGGGGTTGCAATCCTAGTCTCTGATAAAACAGACTTTAAACCAACAAGGATCAAAAGAGACAAAGAAAGCCATTAAATAATGGTAAAGGGATCAATTCAACAAGAAGAGCTAACTATCCTAAATATATATGCACCCAATACAGGAGCACCCAGATTCATAAAGCAAGTCCTGAGTGACCTACAAAGAGACTTAGACTCCCACACAGTAATAATGGGAGACTTTAACACCCCACTGTCAACATTAGACAGATCAACGAGACAGAAAGTCAACAAGGATACCCAGGAATTGAACTCAGCTCTGCACCAAGCAGACCTAATAGACATCTACAGAACTCTCCACCCCAAATCAACAGAATATACATTTTTTTCAGCACCGCACCACACCACACCTATTCCAGAATTGACCACATACTTGGAAGTAAAGCTCTCCTCAACAAATGTAAAAGAACAGAAATTATAACAAACTATCTCTCAGATCACAGTGCAATCAAGCTAGAACTCAGGATTAAGAATCTCACTCAAAACCGCTCAACTATATGGAAACTGAACAACCTGCTCCTGAATGACTACTGGGTACATAACGAAATGAAGGCAGAAATAAAGATGTTCTTTGAAACCACTGAGAACCAAGACACAACATACCAGAATCTCTGGGATGCATTCAAAGCAGTGTGTATCAGGAAATTTATAGCACTAAATGCCCACAAGAGAAAGCAGGAAAGATCCAAAATTCACACCCTAACATCACAATTAAAAGAACTAGAAAAGCAAGAGCAAACACATTTAAAAGCTAGCAGAAGGCAAGAAATAACTAAAATCAGAGCAGAACTGAAGGAAATAGAGACACAAAAAACCCTTCAAAAAATTAATGAATCCAGGAGCTGGTTTTTTGAAAGGATCAACAAAATTGATAGACCGCTAGCAAGACTAATAAAGAGAAAAAGAGAGAAGAATCAAATAGATGCAATAAAAAATGATAAAGGGGTATCACCACCGATCCCACAGAAATACAAACTACCATCAGAGAATACTACAAACACCTCTACGCAAATAAACTAGAAAATCTAGAATGAATGGATAAATTCCTCGACACATACACTCTCCCAAGACTAAACCAGGAAGAAGCTGAATCTCTGAATAGACCAATAACAGGAGCTGAAATTGTGGCATTAATCAATAGATTACCAACCAAAAAGAGTCCAGGACCAGATGGATTCACAGCCGAATTCTACCGGAGGTACAAGGAAGAACTGGTACCGTTACTTCTGAAACTATTCCAATCAATAGAAAAAGAGGGAATCCTCCCTAACTCATTTTATGACGCCAGCATCATCCTTATACCAAAGCCGGGCAGGGACACAACCAAAAAAGAGAATTTTAGACCAATATCCTTGATGAACATTGATGCGAAAATCCTCAATAAAATACTGGCAAACCGAATCCAGCAGCACATCTAAAAGCTTATCCACCATGATCAAGTGGGCTTCATCCCTGGGATGCAAGGCTGGTTCAACATATGCAAATCAATAAATGTAATCCAGCATATAAACAGAACCAAAGACAGAAACCACATGATTATCTCAATAGATGCAGAAAAGGCCTTTGACAAAATTCAACAACTCTTCATGCTAAAAACTCTCAATAATTTAGGTATTGATGGGACGTATCTCAAAATAATAAGAGCTATCTATGACAAACCCACAGCCAATATCATACTGAATGGGCAAAAACTGGAAGCATTCCCTTTGAAAACTGGCACAAGACAGGGATGCCCTCTCTCACCACTCCTATTCAACATAGTGTTGGAAGTTCTGGCGAGGGCAATTAGGCAGGAGAAGGAAATAAAGGGTATTCAATTAGGAAAAGAGGAA
This sequence comes from Pongo abelii, assembly GCF_028885655.2. NCBI lineage: Eukaryota > Metazoa > Chordata > Mammalia > Primates > Hominidae > Pongo > Pongo abelii. The sequence goes on along the minus strand of NC_071993.2, from coordinate 122,396,926 downwards.
GTCAAATTGTCCCTGTTTGCAGATGACATGATTGTATATCTAGAAAACCCCATTGTCTCAGCCCAAAATCTCCTTAAACTGATAAGCAACTTCAGCAAAGTCTCAGGATACAAAATCAATGTACAAAAATCACAAGCATTCTTATACACCAACAACAGACAAACAGAGAGCCAAATCATGAGTGAACTCCCATTCACAATTGCTTCAAAGAGAATAAAATACCTAGGAATCCAACTTACAAGGGACGTGAAGGACCTCTTCAAGGAGAACTACAAACCACTGCTCAAGGAAATAAAAGAGGATACAAACAAATGGAAGAACATTCCATGCTCATGGGTAGGAAGAATCAATATCGTGAAAATAGCCATACTGCCCAAGGTAATTTACAGATTCAATGCCATCCCCATCAAGCTACCAATGACTTTCTTCACAGAATTGGAAAAAACTACTTTAAAGTTCATATGGAACCAAACAAGAGCCCGCATCGCCAAGTCAATCCTAAGCCAAAAGAACAGAGCCGGAGGCATCACGCTACCTGACTTCAAACTATACTACAAGGCTACAGTAACCAAAACAGCATGGTACTGGTACCAAAACAGAGATACAGATCAATGGAACAGAACAGAGCCGTCAGAAATAACACCACATATCTACAACTGTCTGATCTTTGACAAACCTGACAAAAACAAGAAATGGGGAAAGCATTCCCTATTTAATAAATGGTGCTGGGAAAACTGGCTAGCCATATGTAGAAAGCTGAAACTGGATCCCTTCCTTACACCTTATACAAAAATCAATTCAAGATAGATTAAAGACTTAAATGTTAGACCTAAAACCATAAAAACCATGGAAGAAAACCTAGGCATTACCATTCAGGACATAGGCATGGGCAAGGACTTCATGTCTAAAACACCAAAAGCAATGGCAACAAAAGCCAAAATTGACAAATGGGATCTCATTAAACTAAAGAGCTTCTGCACAGCAAAAGAAACTACCATCAGAGTGAACAGGCAACCTACAAAATGGGAGAAAATTTTCGCAACCTACTCATCTGACAAAGGGCTAATATCCAGAATCTACAATGAACTCCAACAAATTTACAAGAAAAAACCAAACAACCCCATCAAAAAGTGGGCGAAGGACATGAACAGACACTTCTCAAAAGAAGACGTTTATGCAGCCAAAACACACATGAAAAAATGCTCACCATCACTGTCCATCAGAGAAATGCAAATCAAAACCACAATGAGATACCATCTCACACCAGTTAGAATGGCGATCATTAAAAAGTCAGGAAACAACAGGTGCTGGAGAGGATGTGGAGAAATAGGAACACTTTTACACTGTTGGTGGGACTGTAAACTAGTTCAACCATTGTGGAAGTCAGTGTGGCGATTCCTCAGGGATCTAGAACTAGAAATACCATTTGACCCAGCAATCCCATTACTGGGTATATACCCAAAGGACTATAAGTCATGCTGCTATAAAGACACATGCACACGTATGTTTATTGAGGCATTATTCACAATAGCAAAGACTTGGAACCAACCCAAATGTCCAACAATGATAGACTGGATTAAGAAAATGTGGCACATATACACCATGGAATACTATGCAGCCATAAAAGATGATGAGTTCCTGTCCTTTGTAGGGACATGGATGAAATTGGAAATCATCATTCTTAGTAAACTATCGCAAGAACAAAAAACCAAACACCGCATATTCTCACTCATAGGTGTGAATTGAACAACGAGAACACATGGACACAGGAAGGGGAACATCACATTCTGGGGACTGTTGTGGGGTGAGGGGAGGGGGGAGGGATAGCATTGGGAGATATACCTAATGCTAGATGACGAGTTAGTGGGTCCAGCACACCAGCATGGCACATGTATACATATGTAACTAACCTGCACATTGCGCACATGTACCCTAAAACCTAAAGTATAATAATAATAAATTAATTAATTTAAAAAAAAACTATATCATATCACCAGGAAAAAAAATGACCTTCACTAAAGGAAGACAGGAGGGAAAGAAAGAAGGAAAAGAGGAACACAAAAAGTGTCAAGTTGTTATCAGCTTAAATAATGGGTTATAACGTACTATTTACAAGTCTCGTGGTAACCTCAAAACAAAAAACATGCAATGGATACACAAGAAATAAAAACCAAGAAACTAAATCATATCACCTTCACTAAAGGAAGACAGAAAGAAAGAAGGAAGAGAAGAACACAAAACAACCAGAAAACAAATAATAAAATGGCAGAAGTAAGTCCTTACTTATCAATAATAGCTTTCAATGTAAATAGACTAAACTCTTCAATCAAAAGAGAGTGGCTGAATGGATGTAAAAAAAATACTCAATAACTGTTGCCTACAATAAACATATTTTACAAATAAAGACACATGTAGGCTATGAATAAAGGAATGGAAAAAGATATTCCATGCAAATGGAAACCAAAAAAGAATAGGAGTAGCTATACTTACATCAAACAAAATAGATTTCAAGACGAAAAACAAAAGAATAGACAAAGAAGGTCACTATATAATGATAAAGCGGTCAATTCAGCAAGAAGATATAACAATTTTAAACATATGTATACACCCAACAATGAAGCACCCAGATATATAAAGCAAATATTATTATTAGAGGTAAACAGAGAGAGAGGCCCCAATAAAGTAATAGCTGGAGATTTCAACACTGCACTTTCAGCTATGAACAGATCTTTCTTCGAAGAAAATCAGCAAAGAAACATGGGACTTAATCTGCACTACAGACCAAATAGATCTATCAGATATTTACAGAAAATTTCATCCAACAGCTGCAGAATACACATTATTTTCTTCACCACATGGATCATTCTCAAGTATAGACCATATGTTAGGTCACAAAACAAGTTGTAAAACATTTTTAAAAAACTGAAATAATATAAAGCATCATCTCTGACCACAATGGAATAAAACTAGAAATTAATAAGAAGCGGAATTTACAAATACATGGAAATTAAACAATATGCTCCTGAATGACCAGAGGGTCAATGAAGAAAGTAAGAAGGAAACTGAAAATTTTCTTGAAACATGATAATAGAAACACAACATACTAAAACCTATAAGATACAGCAAAGCAATACTAAGAGGGAAGTATCTAGCTATAAGTGCCTACATCAAAAAAAGAGGAAAAGCTTCAAATAATCTAATGATGCATCTTAAAGAACTAGAAAAGGAAGAGCAAACCAAAACCAAAATTAGCAGAAGAAAATAAGAAAGATCAAAGCAGAAATAATAAAATTGAAATGAAGAAAACAATAAAAAAAGACTGATGAAACAAAAGGTTGATTTTTGAAAGGTTAAACAAAATAGAAAAACCTTTAGCCAGAGAAGACACACACACAAAAATTCAATCAGAAAGGAAAAGGAGACATTTCAAAGGATACTGCAAAAATTCAAAGGATCACTAGTGGCTACTATGAACAACTACATGCCAATAAATTGGAACATCTAGAAGAAGTAAAAGATTCCTACAGAGATACAACCTACCGAGATTGAACTAGGAAGAAATCCAAAACCTGAACAGACCAATAACAAGTAATATTATTGAAGGTATAATAAAAAGTCTCCCAATAAAGAAAAGCCTGGGGTCTGATGGCTTCACAGCTGAATTCTACCAAACATTTAAAGCAGAACTAATACCAATCCTACTCAAACTATTCTGAAAAATACAGGAGGAGGAAATACTTCCAAACTCATTCTACAAGGCCAATATTACCCTGATATTAAAACCAGACAAAGACACACACACACACACACAAAAAAAGAAAGAAAACTAGCTGGGTGTGGTGGCTCACGCCTGTAATCCCAGCACTTTGGGAGGCCAAGGCAGTCAGATCCCAAGGTCAGGAGATCTAGACCATCCTGGCTAACACGGTGAAACCCCATCTCTACTAAAAATCCAAAAAATTAACCGGGCATGTTGGCACGTGCCCAGCTACTCGGAGGCTGAGGCAGGAGAATCACTTGAACCCGGGAGGTGGAGGCTGCAATGAGCTGAGATCGTGCCACTGCACTCCAGCCTGGGCAACAGAGTGAGACTCCATGTCAAAAACAAACAAACAAACAAACAAAAAAAACCACAGGCCAATATCTCTAGTGAATGTTGGTGCAAAATACTAGCAAACAAAATTCAACAATACATCAGAAAGATCATTCATAATCAAGTGGGATTTATCCCCCTGGAATGCAAGAATGGTTCAACATATGCAAGTTAGTCCATGTGATGCATCATATCAACAGAATGAAGGATAAAAATGATCTAATCATTTCAATTGACAGTGAAAATGCATTTGATAAAATCCAACATCTCTTCATGATAAAAACCCTCAAAAAATTGGGGATTGAAGGAACATAACTCAACCTAATAAAAGCCATATATGACAGACCCACAGCTAGTATCATACTGAAGGGGGAAAAATTGAGAGGCTTTTTTCTAAAATCTGGAACACAATAAGGATGCCCACTTTCACCACTGTTATTGAACATAGTCCTGAATGTCCTAGCTAGAGCAATAAGAAAAAAGGAAGATATAAAGGGCATTCAAATAGGAAAGGAGGAAGCCAAATTATCCTTGTTTCCAGATAATATGATCTTATATTTGGAAAAACCTAAAGACTCCATAAAAATCTTAGAACTGATAAATTCAGTAAAATTGAAGGATACAAAATCAACATACAAAAATCAGTAGCATTTCTATATGCCAATAGTGAATAATATAAAAAAGAAATTAAGAAAGTAATCCCATTTATAATAGCCACACATAAAATTAAATACCTGGGAATTAACCAAAGAAGCAAAAGATCTCTATAATGAAAACTATAAAACACTAATTAAAGAAATTGAAGAGGACACCAAAAATGCACTGGAAGAATCAATTCATGGATTGGAAGAATCAATATTGTTAAAATGTCCATATTACCCAAGGCAGTCTACAGATACAGTGCAATCCCTCTCATAATAACATTTGTCACAGAAACAGAAAAAAAAAATTAAAATATATATGGAAACACAAAAGACCCAGAATAGCCAAAGCTATCCAAAGCAAAAAGAACTGAAGGAATGACATTACCTGACTTCAAGTTATACTAAGGAGCTATAGTAACCAAAGCAGCATAATACTGGCATAAAAACAGACACACAGTCCAATGGAACAGAACAGAGAACTCAGAAACAAATCGGCACAGCTACAGTGAATTCATTTTCAACAAAGGTGACCAGAACATATACTGGGGAAAAGACAGATTCTTCAATAAATGGTGCTGGGAAAACTGGAGATCCATATGCAGAAGAATGAAACTACAGCTATCTTTTGCCATATATAAAAAGCATATGGTATAAAGACTTAAATCTAAGACCTCAAACTATGAAACTACCAGAACAAAACATTGGGGAAAAATCTCCAGGACATTGGTCTGGGCCAAAATTTCTTAGACAATACCCTGTAAGCACAGGCAACTAAAGCAAAAATGGACAAATGGGATTACAACAAGTTAAACAGCTTCTGCACAGCAAAGGATACAATCAACAAAGTGAAGAGAAAACCCACAGAATGGGAGAGAATATTTGCAAACTACCCATCTAACAAAGGATTAGTAACCCAAATATATAAGGAGCTGAAACAATGCCACAGAAAAAAATCTAATAATCCAGTCAAAAAGTGGGCAAAATATTTGAAGAGATATTTCTCAAAAGAAGACATACAAATGACAAACAGGCATGTGCAAAGGTGCTCAAAATCATGGATCATCAGAGAAACACAAATCAGAACTGTAATGAGATATCACCCCAGTTAAAATGGCTTATATCCAAAGACAGGCAATAACAAATGTCTGTGAGGATGTGGAGAAACCAGAACCCTTGTACACAGTTGGTGAGAATGTAAATTAGTACAAGCACTATAGAGAAAAGTTTGAAGGTTCCTCAAAAAACTAAAAATTGAGCAACCATATGATCCAGCAAGTCCATGGCTGGATATAAACCTTAAAAATAGGACATTGGTATATCAAAGAGATACCTGCACTCCTATGTTGCAACAATGTTTACAACAGATAAAATCTGGAAGCAACCTAAGTGTCCATTAACACAGGGGTCCCCAGCCCCTGGGTATGGACTGGTACCGGTCTATTTCCTGTTAGGAACCAGCTGCACAGCAGAAGGTGATCAGCAGGTGAAAAAGCATTAAGGCCAGAGCTCTGCCTCCTGTCAGATCTGTGGTGGCATTAGATTCTCATAGGAGCTCAAACCCTATTGTGAACTGCACATGTGAGGAATCTAGACTGCACACTCCTTATGAGAATCTAACTAATGCCTGATGATCTGAGGCAGAATAGTTTCATCCACAAACTATACCCCACCACCATCCCATCCGTGGAAAAATTGTCTTCCCCAAAACTACTCCCTGATGCCAAAAATGTTGGGGACTGCTGTATTAACAGATGAGTGGATAAAGAAAATGTGGTATATATATTTTTATGGCATTCACCCATAAAAAAGAATGAGATCTTGTCATTTGCAACAACATGGATAGAACTGGAGATCACTATGTTAAGTGAAATAAGACAGGCACAGAAAGACAAACATCGCATGTTCTCACTTATTTGCGGAATCTAAAAATCAAAACAATTCAATTCATGAACATAGAGAGTAAAAGGATGGTTACCAGAGTCTGGGAAGGGTAATGGGGTGCTGGGGAGAAGGTAGGGATGATTAATGGGTACAAAAACAATATTTAGAGGGCTGGAGGGCAGGGGGTATAGTTAAGGGGTACAAAAAAATAGGAAGAATGAAGAAGACCTACTATTTGATAGCACAATAAGGGGACTATAGTCAATAGTAACTTAATTGTACATTTTAAAATAACTTGAAATAACTTAAAGAGTGTAATTAGATTGTTTGTAATACAAAGGATAAATGCTTGAGCATATGGTTACCCTATTCTCCATGAAGTGATTATTTCACATTGCATGCCTGTATCAAGACATTTCATGTACTCCATAAATATATACACCTACTATGTACCCACAAAATTAAAAATTGAATTCTTTTTAATTAAAAACTTTAAAAAATGCCCGGGCATGGTGGCTCACGCCTGTAACCACAGCACTTTGGGAGGCTGAGGCGGACAGATCATGAGGTTAGGAGTTTTAAGACCATCCTGGCCAACATAGTGAAACTCCGTCTCTATTAAAAATACAAAAAAAAAAAAAAAAAATAGCCAGGCGTGGTGGCGGGCCCCTGTAGTCCCAGTTACTTGGGAGGCTGAGGCAGGAGAATTGCTTGAACCCAGGATGCAGAGGTTGCAGTGAGCCAAGATCACACCACTGCACTCCAGCCTGGGCAACATAGCGAGACTCTGTCTAAAAAAAAAAAAGAAAAAAAATCAGATAGTTGCACAACACTGTACATAGTTAAGTGTCTGTTATGTGGGTTTCACTTTGCTAAAAAGTCATTCTCAAGAATTGGAGTTATGGTTAGAAGCATTATATAAATGCCAACACTAATATATTAAGTCAATTACAGAATGAACTAATTACATATGGACATTAAAATATGTTGGAAAATAGAACACCAGAACTCATTCCTTCTTCATTCTTTATTTTTATTTATTTATTTTTATTTTTATTTATTTTTTATTTTTTTTATTTTTTTATTTTTCTTTTTATTATTATTATTATTATTATACTTTAGGCTCTATGGTACATGTGCACAATGTGCAGGTAAGTTACATATGTATACATGTGCCATGCTGGTGCGCTGCACCCACCAACTCGTCATCTAGCATTAGGTATATCTCCCAATGCTATCCCTCCCCCCTCCCCCCACCCCACAATAGTTTACAGTAAGATTTAGTAAATTACAAAATAGCTAGATAAGAGGTTTTTGAATGTCTTCACCATTAAAAAAAAAAAAGATAAATGAAAAAAAAAAGAAAAAAGGCTTAAGTGATAATTTTAATGAGATAATGTTATTTGAGTGTGACTTCATTAATGTTATCAAGAAACCACAGATTTTTTGGCATATGGTTAACTACTCCTAAGTTTGATATGCATAGCATTAAAAATTCAAACTCAATTTACTCTTCCATTTTTTCTCTCTCTATTTGTTATTTTCTGGAGTTGGCCTATTGAGACTTCTGTTAATGAGTAAATCCATTCAACAATCTGTTTTTGAGAAGTAACATGAAAATAGTTGGAAGAAACACAAGTTCCATTTGGACAAACTATGCCCCTAAATAATTTGTGACAAGAAATAGCTCTAAATTGCCGTAGATTTCACTGAAGACTTATTTAGTTAAAGCAATGATTATCTTTCTTACTTAATGTCAAAGATGTTGATACTCTGTACATCTAAATAGCATTACTGTATGGGAAGCATCAGTCTGCCATGGGCTTTATTTGTACTATTTGTTGTCCTTTCTAAAAATAAACAGTTTCTGCTTTGATTAAAAAAAAAAAAAAAAAAAAAAAAAGAAAATATGTTGGAAAATATATCTAAAATAATTTTCATAAAAGTAAAATAAAACATACCACAATTTTATATTAAATACATGACAGTTTACAGAGACACACAAATTGTAATGTGAATGAAAACATCTCATAGTATATTTTTTCTTCAAATTATGCAATCAATACATTAACACACATAACCTATCTGAAACATGCACTTTCTCCAATAAAATGTATGGCCACGGAAAATTCGGTACTAAAACACTTTAGAAAGAGCTTGTCTTGAAAACCTTGGTCTTTTTAGAAACATAAAATTAAAAAACACTATGACTCTAGTATGTAGTCTAGTATGTAGACTCTAAATTTTGTGGATTCCACTTGGCCCATAATTACTGCACCTTATGTATCCACTGGACAGAGCACTAAGCTGTGGCTTTTAGGTGAGAACAACTGGATCTTCCTGGTCCATATTAACATAACTCCTGCATTAACAGTTAAGAGCGAGGTTTAGGAATGAGACATTTTCTTGCTCTAACTAGCAATATGATCTTGGGTATTTTAGATAACTTCTTTGTGCATTAAATATTTGTGTCCACATGTAAAATGAGGATCAAAGTAATACCATACAGTTTTGTAAAGCTAATATAAAATAATGACAATAAAGCTATTAGTACAGTGCCTAGGATATAAAAAATGCTAAATGTGAGCCAATGCATCTGTATTAGAGCTTCAAATGGATCAGAGCACTGCATAACACAAAACTTCCATTCACCTATCTTTATTTGTCACCCAACATACTACAGTAGGCCCTCCTTACTGATGGGTTCCACATCCGTGAACTCAACCAACAGCAGATCAAAAATATTCAGAAAAAAATTCCCCAAATTCCAAAATGCAAAATTTATATTTGCCATGCACCAAGTATACTTTGAATCCATGTGAATGAAGTGAAATGTAGGCATTGTATTAGGAATTACAACTAAAGATGATTTGAAGTACACAGGAGGATATGCATCAGTTATATGCAAATACTACACCACTATGTAAGGGACTTCACCATCTGCAGATGTTGGTACACAGGAAAGGTCTTGGAATTAATCCACATGGATACCAAGGTACAACTGTATTAGCTGCACAATTTTGTTGACTCAAAGGTTGAATCAGTTCATCATTCCCCATATGTCTCAACTCTGAGTGCATATTAGTCACTTGGGAAACATTTAAAAAGAACAATTACCTAAGAATCATCCTACAACCACAACCCAGATAATGATTTAACTGTTTTAGAAAGTGGCCCAGACATCCATATTTTTAAAAGCTTTCCAGCTGGTTCTAATATGCAGCTAGTGTTAAAAAAAAATTATCCAACCAGAGTCAGACTCCACTCCCTCCAATTCCTCACATCTTCACAGCCAAAAACATATTTCTGTGGGTGCTATGCAGGCAAACTCCATTTAGAGACGGTAGATTAAAAATTTAAAAGAAAAGTTCCAATCTAGAGATAATGAAGGATTTCTATTAAATTCTACTTTAAAAGGAAATTATATTTAAAGGCCAAATATTATTTACAAAGTAGGAGAAAGAAGTGGCAGAATAGAGAGGAAGATGGAGGAAAGCAGGATTTAGTAAACTAGAATGTGATGATTATGGCTAGCATTTATAATGCTCTTTTTTATGTGCTTCAATTCCTAAGGCCTATATTACATATAATCTCATTTGACCTTTAAAACAACTCAGTGAATTATTATCATCTCCATTTTACATATGGGAAAAATAAGACACTGAGAGGTTAATGAACCAAGGTCATACATTTGAACAGTGACAGAGTTGGGATTTCAGCCCAGAACTGGTTCCAAACCCATACTCTCCTAAATACTATCCTATACTGCCACCCTGTGCAATAAAAATCTTACCTGATCTAAGTTAAACACATTTAACTTTTAATTATTATTTCTGAAGTCAAAACAATAAATTAGTACTTATTAAAAAAAACTATCAGCAATGATTATTTTTGAATAGTGAGACAGTAGGTTATTTTTTCTTCTATTTAATCTGTATTTGATAAATTACAATAAGAAACATGCATTCATTTTGAAATAAGAAAAAGGAATATTTTTAAATCAAGCATATTACAGAATTTTTATAGTTCACAGTTTCTAATACGTATTACTTTAGAAAACATATTAAAACTGAGTAAAAAATTTTCTGTAGTAATATATATTCTCCATAACAGGCGCTGCTTTCTTAATTATCTTTTCCTTTAGTAAAAATACACTAAAATTTGCTTAAAAGAAACTTACCTGTGCACTGTCCTCCATTGGTTGGATCTCCATAATAACCTGGCATACAATCTTGACACTGCTTTCCTGTGGTGAGATTTTTACACTGTTCGCACACATTATTATTGATGCAAGTGCTATGTCCATTACACTGGCAAGCTAAAGGAAACAGTAAAAAGTATTACAAATATCTAACATAATATCAAGTATAATAGCTATCAAAACAAAGAATGTATCCTAAAAAGCTGGATTGTAAAAATGTCCAAAGAGCATCTTCCAAGTTTTGTTTAAAAATTAATAACACATATAGCCCAAAGTTTTGTGCAAGACAGTGTGTACCATAAATCATGTGTTGAAATTTTACCTTAACCTCTTTACAATGCCATGGTTAAAGATGAACTGGAACATAAAAGTTATAGCTAAAGAGGGAAAAATCTTTAGCATAATCCTTAAAAATTCATAAGAATAGTATGTCTGTTAAGTTATATAAACACAAGGCTAAATACTATAACTTTGATAAAGAATGCTAAAATTCATCTTAATTATATTAACACATAATAATAAAGAATCAATCAATATAGAAAATTGTGTGGCAATAGATTCTAACTAGAATAAAGTAAACTAATAGTAAAATTAATAAAAATAGTACTTTTGAGCCAGGCGTGGTGGCTCACGCCTGTAATTCCAGCACTTTGGGAGGCCGAGGTGGGCAGATCACTTGAGGTCAGGAGTTCGAGACCAGCCTGGCCAACTTGGTGAAACCCCGTCTCTACTAAAAATACAAAAAAATTAGCTGGGCATGGTGGTGCATGCCTGTAATCTTAGCTACTCGGGAGGCTGAGGCAGGAGAATTCGCTTGAACCTGGGAGACAGATGTTGCAGTGAGCCGAGATCATGCCACTGCACTCTAGCCTGGGCAACAGAGCAAGACTCCATCTCAAAAAAAAAAAAAAAAGTACTTTTGAATTAATTTGCATAAATGTGTATCTTCTTTAGGTAAGAAAAACTTCAAGATTTAACTGAAAGTCTATTTAAGTTTGAACTAAACAGAATGAAATATAAAGTATGAGATTGTTTCTATATCTGTGTAACTGAGACTTCCATGTTTCGATGTTAATATTACAGCAGAATACAAAAATTTCAGAATAAAGTTCATATATGAAAGGTTATGCTCTTTGTGCCTATTTGGGACATAATATTAACTTAGTCTGGTAACTGCTTGGCCAAAAATCATCTTAATTGTCACCCTCATGATTATTTTTACTTATTACAACTATGATAGCAAATAGCATTTAACTGAGCTCTCTCTCACTCCATGAGGAAAGCCAATATTCTGCTGATGCCAATTGTTTGTAGTTGGTATCTGTTCTGATTGGTAAGTGTACATAAGCATCAATTTTTAAACACTGTAAACACCATGCCTTGGCCAGACAGAGGACCAAATTGTACACATGAATTTTATTATTTAATCTTCAAAACAATGCTATGTGGAAGTTGCTGTGGTCAGGACTGATTCTAAGATGGGGAAATCTGGGTTAAGCAACTACACAAAGTCACACAGCTAATCAACGACAGAAACAAATACGTATATGGAACACTGAATGTAAAAAAAAACCAGATATTAAATAGCATGTAAAACTGCCTCTTATATTCAGAAAATCTGAAAGTGAGAGGAATTCCCAAGAGGCTAGCATGGGATCATCAAAACGAATTAGCATGTGAAGAAACAGACAAACAAAAGAGTAAAACCATATACTTAACAGAAATTCTTAGAGGTGCAACTCTATTGTAACGCATTATAGAAAGAATATGCAATTATGAAAAAATGGTCATCATCCTCTTTATGAAATTGAGAAAAATTATAATATGTTTTTAAACTCCATATTACATTATGAAACAATTAGAAAATTTAATAGCAAGGAATAATGTTCATGACAAATTAAGAGAAGCAATTAATACAGAGCATTATATTTAGAAAGATCGCAATGTTAAACTCAAGGAAGCAGAGCAAACAGCAAAATAGGTTTCTCCAACAATTATACCCATGAAGAAACATCAATTTGAACAACCACCCACACACACAATTGCCTTCATGAGGGCTAAAAAAAAACCTGAATGCACAAGTAAGGCTGTGAAGCCTCTCCAGACTACAGACTAGTAAAAGTATGGCTGGATGGTAAGAGAATCAGTTTTCTGTAACCACAATACCCATCCCCAAGCCCTTAGAGTACTATATGCAGAAAGGCCTCCAGGACTCAGGGATTCTACACTCAAAAGAGGAAGCTGGAGGTAGGCATTATGCTTCTCTACCATCCTGAATCCCTTTATGGGAGATTTGCTTCTGCATCAGCCCATGAAGAGCACCACAAGTACAATGGGGCTGAACCACCTGAGGCCACTTATGGAAAAAAGAAAGAGTAGGGCTGGTAACAGGCAGCACAGAGAACTTGGCAGTGGCTTACCATCCCTGGCAGAGAGGATGCCACACCACAGAGAATGTTTATGAGTGCCACAATGTCAGATGGATGGTCTACAATCCTTCACACGTGAGGGTCTGACCCTGATCTCTTACGTGGCCTGGGCACCCAATGTGGATCTCCCATGATCACAATGAGTTTGGATCCTGCATTAGACAATCATGTCAAAGCTGGGCTCAGGGCACCTTCTAGCACTAAAATGAAATACAAGAGTCAGTATGCTCAGAATATGTCAACAAGCCCACCGAAATAGAACAGTCACAAACAAATCCAGACTGCAAAGACTGGAAAAAAATACCTAGTTCGTCAATAAACATACAGAGACACATGTAAAGAAGAAATAAGATTAGCTTGGAAAAGATGGCCTCATAAATTCCCAAAACAAGGTGCCAATTACTAATCCTAAACATATGCACATAAATCATAGGCAATTAAAGAATTAAAATATAGCTGTTTTAAGAAAAATCAGCAATGTCAATACAACACAGAGGAACAAATGAGGAATTTGTTAGAGAAATTCAACAAACAAATTGAAATAATTTTAAAAAATCAAACAGTAATCCAGGAGCTAAAAATATTAATAAATGAAATGAAAAATGCAGGCTACACGCCTGTAATCCCAGCACTGTGGGAGGCCGAGGCGGGCAGATCACAAGGTCAGGAGATTGAGATGATCCTGGCTAACATGGTGAAACCCCATCTCTACTAAAAATACAAAAAAATTAGCCAGGCGTGGTGGCAGGCGCCTGTAGTCCCAGCTACTTGGGAGGCTGAGGTAGGAGAATGGCTTGAATCCAGGAGGCAGAGGTTGCAGTGAGCCGAGATCGCACCACTGCACTACAGCCTGGGCAACAGAGCAAGACTCCATCAAAAAAAAAAAAAATGCAATAAAGTACATCAATAGCAGAATTACAAAGCAGAAGAATCACTGATTTCAAAAACAAGCTATTGGAAAATACACACTCAGAGAAGAAAAAAGATAAGCAATGAAAAAAACACCGAGGTTCTATGAAACAGTGTCAAAAGAGTAAATCTGTGTATCATTAGTGTTCAAAAAAGAATAAAAAATGAAAATGGGGAAGAAAGCTTATTTAAAAAAATAATAACAGAAAATGTCCCAACCTGAAGAAAGATATAAATATTCAAGTACAGAAAGGTGAAAGGTAACAAAACAGATTCAATCCAAATAAGATAACCCTAAGACATATATAACCACTCTCTCAAAAGTCAAAGACAGAGAACACTGAAAGCAGCATGAGAAAAAAAAAAAAAAAGCAAATAACACATAAAGGAATTCCAATATGCCTGACAGGAGAGTTACCAGGAGAAACCCCACAGGCCAGGAGAGAGCGGAATGACATATTCAAAGACAACAAAACTGCCTGCCAAGAATACTGTATAGAGCAAACTTATTCATTAGAAATAAAGACTAAAGACATTCCCAGATAAACAAAAGCTGAAGAAAACCTTTGTAACCAGAACTACATTACAAAAAAATACTGAAAGGAGTTGTTCGAACTAAAAGAAAAAATAATAATCCTAATGTGTAACAAAAAAACGTTCAAAACTATAAAAGTGACAGGTAAAAACAAGTATCTAAACAAATTCAGAATACTCTAATATGGTAATCATGGGTCAAGAAACAATTATATCCTTATTAGGAAGGTTAAAAAACAAAGCAAATAAAAATAATAACAACTAAAATGATTTGGTTAAGGGATAAGCAATATAAGATGTAAATTATGACATCAAAAATGCAAAATGTAGAAGAGTAATGAAGTTAAAGAATAGAGTGGGTTTTTCCTTTTTTTCTGACCAAAATTAACTTATCAATACAAAATAGCCTTTTAAAATGATAAGATGTTTTTTGTTAGGCTCAAGGTAAGCAAAAACCAAAAGCCTACAATATATACACTAAAAATAAAAAGCAAGAAATCAAATCATATTGCTAGAGAAAATCACTTAACACAAAGGGAGGCAGTAAGAGAAGAAGAAAGAAAGAAATGTTCTACAAAACAACTAGAAAACAAGTAGCAATACGGCAGTACAAAATCCTTACCTTCCAATAATTACCTTGAATGTAAAGGGCTTAAATTCTCCAAATAAAAGACAACAGTGAGTCAATGAATAAAGAAACAAGACCCAACTACATACTGCCAACAAAAGATTCAATTCACCTTTAAGAATGTGCATAGACTTCAAGTAATGAGATGCAAAACATATTGCATGCAAATGGAAAAGTAAGCAGGATTAACTATACTTCTATTAGACAAAATAGACTTCAAGTCAAAAACTATACAAAGAGATAAATGAGGTCAATACTTACTGATAAAGGGATCAATACAAGAGGATAGAACAATTGAGAATTTATATGGAATGCACATTGGAGTAACTTAATATAGAAAGCAAACATTAATAGATCCAAAGGGAGGTATAGAAAGCAAAACGATAGTAGGGGAATGTTAACACCCAACTCTCAGCAATCGACCGATCATCAAGACAGAAAATAAATAAGGAAACACTGGACATAAACTGAATTTAAGACAAAAATGACTTCACATATACAAAATATTCCATCCAAAAGCTGCAGAATTCACATTCTTCTCAAATGCGTATGCAACATTCTTCAGGTTAGCTAATATGTTAGGAAAAAAGTCTTAATGAAGTAAATATATCAAAAATCATATGAAGTATCTTTTCTGACCATAATGAAATAAAACTAGAAGAAAAGAGAAGGAACTTCAAACACTGTACAAATAGATAGAAATTAAAGAACATGCTCCTAAACAGCCATGGGTAAATTATAAAATTGACAGTGAAAAAAACAAATGCTGGCATGTATGTGGAGAAAGGGGAACTCTATACATTTTCTATGGGAATATAAATTGGTACATCAAAAACAGTTGGAGGTTTCTCAAAAAAATAAAAATATAATACTATATGATCCAGCAAGCCCACTACTGGGTGTATATCCAAAGGAAATAAAATCAGTATGATGAAGAGACATCAGCACCTCAATGTATTAATATATTGCAGCACTACACACAATAGCCAAAATATAGGATCAACCTAAATACTAAACACAGATGGATAAAGTGTGAATAAATAAATAAATAAATACACACACACACACACACACACACACACACACACACACAATGAAATATTCTTCAGCCATGAAAAAGCTCCATAAAAAAATAAAATCCCATCATTTGGGACAACATGGATGAGTTTAGATGACATTTTCTTAAGTGAAATAAGCCAGGCACAGAAAGACAATCACCACATGATCTCAGTCATATATGGTTTCTTTAAAAAAAAGATCTCAGAGACATTAAGAGTATAATGATGATTACAAGAAACTGGAGAGAATAGGAGGAGGGGGAGATAGGGACATGTTGGTTAATGCATACAATGTTACACATAGGAGGAATACCTACTATGCAATAGAGTACAAGAACAGTAGTAAGGTGATTATAGCTAACAATAATGCATTTCAAATAGCTACAAGAGAGGATTCTGAATGTTCTCACAACAAAGACATTATAAATGTTTAAGGTAATAGATATGTTAATTACCATGATTCGACCACTATACAACGTATACCTGTATTAAAACATCGCATTGAACCCGTGAAACATGTGCATATTTTGTTTCAATTTAACATAATGACAATTTTGTGATGAAATGTATAAATATGCTTATGGAAAAGCTGATGGGTATCTTACTATAGTGAGATTTTTCTGTATTACCAATTGTCTATAATAAATTAATATTATCTTTACAATAATGTTATTAAAAACTTTAATTTTATAACACTATCCTTAAAAGCTTAAGGTATTGTTTCATAGAAAATTTACTCTGCGACACCACTAATTAATTCACTCAGGTAAAAACAAAATTTATTGAGTGCCCACTACATGTAAAGACTTACCAGAAGATTTAAAGTAAGAAATGGGTTACTGTAACAACTTCATGAAATTTCTGGCCATTTGGAAGAATCATTTAAAAAAAATGTTTTAACATCTGAATAAGACAGCTAAATTTAGCACTCATATCTAACATCTCCCTCACAGATTAACAGTAAAATAATAAGTAAATGTACCAGCAATGATAGGCATTATGGTGACCTACATGAACAAAACTAGAAGGTATTAATCTATAATACCTCTTGATGATAAAAGAGGTTCCCTAGCAAAATGCCACTCAACCCTCCTTTCCTGAGTAAGAAAAATTCTGAAAACAAAGGTTAGTCACAGGGCAGTCAAGAAGCATATCACTGGTATTCCTTCATCCATCTGGTGGAAAGTATAAATCAAGGAAGCCTGACATGGTCTACATATGATGCAGAAAGCCAGTATACTTTAGACCTAACTGCAGAAAAAATATCTGGTGAAAAAAGTCTGGTAATTGTCACACCTTATAACTACTATGGTAGCAATGGCAAAGGAGAAAGTATATTATAGAAAAAGGGACCCAGGCATAATGGCTGTATCAAATAACAACAAGAAAATGATATATTAGTAAGCCTATGGTTATGTTCTATTCCCCACTACCAAAAGAGTGTTAGATCGACAGGTAATGTAAGCTTGCACATAAGAGTGTTGAGGTTACATTGTTGCTTGAAAGGTTCTAATCTCATCTAATATCTCAGTAGCTATGGAATATAAATAAAACTAAAGAGAAGTCATCCATTCTATTTTCTCTAAATTTTAAAACCACTCCAGATGGCTCCTCATTTATGGACACACAAACAGAAAAAAATCAAAATAAAATATAATGACAACTCAGCATTTGATGTGCAAATAAGTACATAGTTTTGAAAAATAGTTACTCTGCAACAGATGCGCAACATTTAAAAATATCTTTGTGACAATCTTAATAAATTTTAAAAATATACACAGAAATTTAAGACAAAAATTTACCCAAAGCATTTTTTCAATACATATACCACTTTAAAAGAAATGGGAATTATCAGATGCTAGAAATGAAGCACAGATTCAAAATAAGAATAGTAAAGCTAAGTTTGAGCTAGCGACCAAATTTTACTATATGTAGAATAGACGAATAAGAACTAGGAGGCATGGGTTCCAAAATCCAGCAGAACAAGAGGATATAATTTTTGGCATCCTAAAGGAAGCAAGCTAAACTGAACCATGTTCATAAAGTGATCCTATCAACTGGAGACACTATGTATGAAAAAGGTATTAAAACACATCACAAGCTCTACAAAAAGCAGAAAAGAATTTCAAGTCCCCTGGGATATGTTTATGAAAGAAAAACATCACTTGTGAGAACTTAAAGGATATGTCAGGCTTATATGGTAATCTTAAACTCACATCATACATTTGGTGAACAAACCACCAAGTAAAATATTAATACAAACCTGCTCTGAAAACAAAAAAAAAACCCACAGATATTGTAAAAGCAGATGTAAATGGCCCTTGTAGATACATCCACAACCCAGGTCATACAAATATACTACAAGAAAGGAATTGGTAAAACTTTTTTTACATAAAAGACTAGATAGCATTTTATGCTTTGCAGGCCAGTCTCTATCACAACTATTCCTTTCTGCAACTGTAGTGCAAAAGCAAACAAACATAATACACAAATAACTGGGTAGAGTTTTACTTTGATAAAACATCCTTTACATAAATCTGCAGCAGACCAGATTTGGCCTACCGACCTTGGTTTGCCAAACCCTGACATGGAAGAGAAAAAAAAATTCTAAATTAAATCTCAAAATAAAAAATTCAAAAACACCATAAAAACCGGGATATTAAAAAAAGAGAGAGAGTTGATTTAAACAAAGAAGACACATAAAAGATAAAAATAGGTTGGGTGCGGTGGCTCACACCTGTAATCCCAGCACTTTGGGAGGCTGAGGCGGGCAGATCACGAGGTCAGGAGATCGAGACCATCCTGGCTAACATGGTGAAACCCTGTCTCTATTAAAAATACAAAAAATTAGCCAGGCGTGGTGGCGGGCACCTGTAGTTCCAGCTACTTGGGAAGCTGAGGCAGGAGAATGGCGTGAACCCAGGATGCGGAGCTTGCGGTGAGCCGAGATCGTGCCACTGCACTCCAGCCTGGGCAACAGAGTGAGACTCTGTCTCAGAAAAAAAAAAAAAAGAGATAAAAATATTCAAAAATAATTAAAGATATAAAAAATAAGGGGCCAGGCACGGTGGCTCATGCCTGTAATTCCAGCACTTTGGGAGGCCAAGGTGGGCAGATCACCTGAGGTCAGGAGTTGAAGGACAGCCTGGCCAACACAGCGAAAATCTATCTCTACTAAAAATACAAAATTAGTCAGGTGTGGTGGCACGTGCCTGTAATCCCAGCTACTCAGGAGGCTGAGGCAGGAGAATTGCTTGAACCCAGGAGGCGGAGGTTGCAGTGAGCTGAGATCCCGCCATTGCACTCCAGCCTAGGCAACAAGAGTGAAACTCTGTCTCAACAAATAAATGGGAAGGGAAGGGGAGGGGAGGGGAGGGGAGGGGAAGGGAGTGGAGGGAGAAATCATGCCTGAAGAAGAAGGGTATGATGACAATGTCTCATCAAATAGAGAATATCAACAAAGAAATAAAAATTTTTAAGAAAAAACAAATGAAGTAGAAACGTACAATAACATACACTAGAAGAATTCAACAGAAGATCTGAACTGGTAGAGAAATAATCAGCAAGCTTAAAGATAGACTGACAGATTATGTAATCTAAAATACAGAGAGAACTAGGAATGGAGAAAAGTAAGCAGAGCTTGGAAAAACATATGGGATATCATTAATTTTACCATCACATGAATAATAGAAACACTGGAAAGAGAGGAGGGAGAAAGAAAAGAAAATAAAAATTATTTGAAAACATCGTTTCTGAAAACTCAAATTTGATGAAAAACATTAACTTACACATCCAAGAAACCTAAAACACTCTAAATAGGACAAACACAAAGAGATCCACAAAAAGACCCATTATAATTAAAATGATGAAAGCAACAACAAGGACAAAATCTTGAAAGAAGAAAGAGATAAAATCATTTCTCACTTGCAAAAAAGCCCAATAAGATTAACAACTGATTTTAAATCAGAAATAATAGAGGCCAGTAAGCAGTATAATAATATATACTCAAAAGAACAATGCTAACTAAGAATCCTCTATCAAGCAAAGCTACCTTTAAAAAAATTAGAGAAATAATGACATTCCTAAATATTAAAAAATTAGGAGAATTAGATGCTAGAAGGCCAGCCATACAAGAAATACTAAAGGAAGTTGTTCAAGGAAAGCAAGTGACCCAGACGGTAGTTCAACTCCATGCAAAAAGAAGAAACAGTACTGGTAATTATTGTGTAATAATAAAAATAGGAAATGCATATTTATTTTCCTTTTTTCTATTACCTGATATTTTTAAGGAATTATTTTTAAATATATGTATATAATGGTATTATTTGTCCTATAACCATAAAAATGTAACATGTTTGCCAATAAAAGCACAAAATAAGTGAGTCAAGAAAACCTGTATTGGGCTAAAGACACGATACCTGATGGTTTGGAGCCATGGGAACAAATAAAGAAAACCAGAAATGGTAAAAAGATTAATATAATAAAAGCTATAAATATATACTTGCCCTCCTTTCATCACTCAAATTCTTTAAAAGATATAAAATTATATAAAGTAATCATTTTAATAAAGTACTGTTGGGTCCACAACATATATAGATGTAGTAGCAAAAATAAGACAAAAATGAAGAAAAAGAATAGACCTATATGAATAACATTATTATATGTCACCGGTAGTAATACAAATCTGAAAAATATTTTAACAAGTTAAAATGTATATGTTAAAGGTTTCTAGGTCTTTCATCTCCTTGGTTAAATTTATTCCTAAGTATTTTAATTATTTGTAGCTACTGTAAATGGTATTACCTTCTTGATTTCCTTTTCTCCTAGTCATTGTTCATGTATGAAAATGCTACTGATTTTTGTGTGTTGATTAGGCATTCTGTAACTTTACTGAATTCATTTGTCAGTACTAACAGTTTCTTGATAGAATCTTTATGCTTTTCTACATATAAGATTATGTAACCTGCAAACAGGTACAATTTGACTCCCTTCTTTCCAATTTAGATCCATTTAATTTCTTGCTTTTGCCTAATTGCTCTGTCTGAAGACTTTCAGTACTATGTTAAACAAGAGTGGTGCAAGTGGGCATCCCTGTGTTGTTCCAGTTCTTAAAAAAAAAAAAAAAGCTTTCAGCTTTCCCCCTTCAGTATTATGATAGCTATGTTCAGACAAGCAAAAACAGGGAATTCATTACCACTAGCAAGTCCTGAAACAGATGCTTCAGGAAGTGAAAGGACAATATTTGCCATCATAAAAACAAATGAAAGTATAAAACTCCCTGATGAAGCAAGGACACAAATAAGAAAGAGAAAGGACTCAAATGCTACCACTACAGAATACTAAAAAACCACAATGATAAACAATAAGAGAGAAATGAGCAAAGGATATATAAAACAACCATAAATCAATTAACAAAGTGCCATAAATAAGCTCTCACATATCAAATAGTAACTTTTAAGGTAAACAAATTAAACTCCCCACTTAAAAGACACAGACTTGCTGACCCTCAAGGTCAGAGATCCCAGAAAAAGGCGCAGGAACCCATCTGTGCTGTTCTCCAGTCTCCTTGAGTGATATCTCCAGGTGTAGGAGTGAAGCAGATGAATAGGGGCTGAAGTGAACCCCCAGCAAACCACAGCAGTCCTACATAAGAGGGACCTGATCATTGAAAGAAAAACAAACAGAAAGCAACAACAACAAAAAAAGGCCCCACAAAAAAACCCTATCCAAGGGTAAACAGCCTCAAAGAAAACAGACAAACTGAAACTCAAACTCAAAATTAGACAAACTCAAGAAGATGAGAAAGAATCAACAACAACAACAAAAATGACAAAAACCCAAAAGGCCAAAGTGCCTACTCTCCTCCAAATGATCACAACATCTCTCCAGCAAGGGTGCAGAACTGGACAGACAATGAGATGGACAAATTCACAGAAGTAGGCTTCAGAAGGCAGGTAATAAAAAACTACGCTGAGCTAAAGGAAGCTAAGAACCTTGATAAAAGGTTAGAGGAGCTGCTAACTAGAATAACCAGTTTAGAGAGAAACATAAATATCTGATGGAGCTGAAAAAAAAACAGCACAAGAACTTCATGAAGCAAACACAAGTATCAATAGCCGAAGTGATGAAGCGGAAGAAAAAATAAAAGAGTTTGAAGACCACCTTGCTGAAATAAGGCATGCAGACAAGACTACAGAAAAAAAGAATGAAAAGAAACAAAGCTTCCAAGAAATATGGGACCTCATAAAGAAACCAAACCTGCAATTGATTGGAGTACCTGAAGTAGACAGGGAGAATGAAAACAAGCTGGAAAATACACTTCAGAATATTATCCAGGAGAACTTCCCCAACCTAGGAAGGCAGGCCAATATTCAAATTCAGGAAATACAGAGAACACCACTAAGACACTCCATGAGAAGATCAACCAAAGACACATAACCATCAGATTCTCTAAGGGCGAAATGAAGGCAAAAATGTGAATGGCAGCCAGACAAAAAGACCAGGTCACCTACAAAGGGAAGCCCATAGACTTAATAGTGGACCTCTCAGCAGAAACCCTACAAGCCAGAGGAGACTAGGGACCAATATTCAGCATTCTTAAAGAAAATAATTTTCAATCCAGAATTTCATATCCAGCCAAACTAAGCTTAATAAGAAAGGAGAAATAAAATATTTTCCAGACAAGCAAATGCTAAGGGATTTTGTTACCACCAGGCCTGCCTTGCAAGAGATCCTAAAAGAAGCAGTAAATATGGAATGGAAAAGGTGGTACCAACCACTACAAAAACACACCGAGATATAAAGATCAATGACACTATGAAGAAACTGCATCAACTAGTGTGCAAAATAACCAGATAGCATCATGATGACAGGATCAAATTCACACATAACAGTATTAACCTTAAATGTAAATGGGCTAAATCCCCCAATTAAAAGACACAGACTTGCAAACTGGATAAAGAGTAAAGACCAATCAGTGTGCTGTATTCAGGAGACCCATCTCATAGGCAAAGACACACATAGGCTCAAAATAAAGAGATGGAGGAAAATTTACCAAGCAAATGGAAAGTTAAAAAAAAAAAAAAGCAGGGGATGCAATACTAGTCTCTGACAAACAGACTTTAAATCAGCAAAGATCAAAAAAGACAAAAAAAAGGCATTACATAATGGTAAAGAGAACAATTCAACAAGAAGAGTTAACTATTCTAAATATATATGCACCCAATACAAGAGCATCCAGATTCATAAAACAAGTTTGTAGAGACCTACAAAGAGACTTAGACTCCCACACAATAATAGTGGGACACTTTAACACCCCACTGTCAATATTAGACAGATCAAGACAAAAAATTAACAAGGATATTCAGGACTTGAACTCAGCTCTGGATCAAGTGGACCTAATAGACATCTAGAAAACTCTCCAACCCAAATCAACAGAATATACATTCTTCTCAGTGCCACACAGCACTTATTCTAAAATTGACCACATAATTGGAAGTAAAACACTCCTCAGCAAATGGAAAAGAATTGAAATCATTACAAAGTCTCTCAGACAACAGGGCAATCAAATTAGAACTCAGGATTAAGAAATTCACTCAAAACCACACACTTACATGGAAATTGAACAACCTGCTCCTGAATGACTCTTGGGTAAATAACGAAATTAACGCACAAAAGAAGAAGTTCTTTGAAAACAATGAGAACAAAGAGACAAAACACCAGAATCTCTGGGACACAGCTAAAGGAGTGTTCAGAGAAAAATTTATAGCACTAAATGCCCACATGAGAAGGCTGGAAAGATCTCAAATTGATACCTTAACATCACAACTAAAAGAACTAGAGAAGCAACAGCAAACAAATCCAAAAGCTAGCAGAGGACAAGAAATAACTGAGATTAGAGCAGAACTAAAACAGATAGAGACATGAAAAACCCTCCAAAACATCAATGAATCCAGGAGCTGGTTTTTTGAAAAACTAAGAAAATAGAGAGAATGCTAGCTAGACTAATAAAGAAGAAAAGAAAGAAGAATCAAATAGACACAATAAAAAAAATGATAAAGGGGATATGACCACTGACCCCACAGAAATATAGACTACCATCAGAGAATACTATAAACACCCCTATGCAAATAAACTAGAAAACCTAGAAGAAATGGATAAATTTCTGGACACATACACACATCCTCCCAAGACTAAACCAGGAAGAAATTGAATCCCTGAATAGACCAATAACAGTTCTGAAATTGAGGGAGTAATTAATAGCCTACCAACCAAAAAAAGCCCAGGACCAGACAGATTCACAGCCAAATTCTACCAGAGGTACAAAGAGGAGCTAGTGCCATTCCTGCTGAAACTTCCAAACAACTGAAAGGGAAAGACTCCTCTCTAACTAATTTTATGAAGCCAGCATCAACCTGATACCAAAACCAGGAAGAGACACAACAAAAAAAGAAAATTCTGGCCCGTTTCCCTGATGAACATCAATGTGAAAATCCTCAATAAAATACTGGCAAACCGAATCCAACAGCACATCAAAATACTTATCCACCAGAAGTCAACTTCATCTCTGGGATGCAAGGCTAGTTCAACATATGCAAATCAATAAACGTAACTCCTCACATAAACAGAACCAAAGCCAAAAAGTACATGATTATCTCAATAGATGCAGAAAAGGCCTTTGATAAAATTCAACATCCTTTCATGTTAAAAACTCTCACTAAACTAGGTATTGATGGAACATAGCTCGATAATAGAAAGCTTCTTACGACAATCCCACAGCAATATCATATTAAATGGGCAAAAGCTGGAAGCATTTGCTTTGAAAACCAGTACAAGACAAGAATGCCCTCTCTCACCACTCCTATCCAACATGGTACTAGAAGTTCTGGCAAGGGCTATCAGGCAAGAGAAAGAAATAAAGGGTATTCAAACAGGAAGAGAAGAAGTCAAGTTTTCTTTGTTTGCAGATGACATGATTTTAAGTTTAGAAAACCCCATCATCTCAGCCCAAAAACTACTTACACTGATAATCAACTTCAGCTGATTATCAATCAAGTCTCAAGATACAAAATCATTTTGCAAAAATCACCAGCATTCCTTTACACCAACAATACACAAGGAGAGAGCCAAATCATGAATGAATTCGCATTCACAATTGTTACAAAGAGAATAAAATACCTAGAAATACAGCTAACAAGGGATGTGAAGGACCTCTTCAAGGAGAACTACAAAGCAAGCACTGCTCAATGAAATAAGATAGGACATAAACAAGTGGAAAAACATTCTATCTCATGGAGAGGAAGAATCAATATCGTAAAAATGGCCACACTGCCCAAAGTAATTTATAGATTCAATGCTATTCCCATCAACCTATCATTGACATTCTTCACAGAATTAGAAAAAACTACTTTAAATTTCATACGGAATCAAAGAAGACCCCCATATAGCCAAGACGATCCTAAGCAAAAAGAACAAAGCTGGAGACATCATGCTACCTGACTTCAAACTATACTACAAGACTACAGTAACCAAAACAGACATAGACCAATGGAACAGAACAGAGACCTCAGAAATAACACCACACATCTACAACCATCTGATCATCAACAAACCTGACAAAAGCAAGCAATGGGGAAAGGATCTCCTGTTCAATAAATGGTACTGGGAAAACTGGCTTGCCATATGCAGAAAACTGAAACTGGACCCATTCCTTATACCTTACATAAAAATTAACTCAAGATGGATTAAAGAGTTAAATGTAAAACCCAAAACCATAAAAAACCCTAGAACAAAACCTAGGCAATAACATTTAGGACATAGGCATGGGCAAAGACTTCATAATGAAAATCCCAAAAGCAGCTGCAACAAAGTCAAAATTGATAAGAAGAGTTAACTATTCTAAATATATATGCACCCAATACAGGAGCATCCAGATTCATAAAAACAAGTTTGTAGAGACCTACAAAGAGACTTAGACTCCCACACAATAATAGTGGGACACTTTAACACCCCACTGTCAATATTAGACAGATCAAGACAAAAAATTAACAAGGATATTCAGGACTTGAACTCAGCTCTGGATCAAGTGGACCTAATAGACATCTAGAAAACTCTCCAGCCCAAATCAACAGAATATACATTCTAATAATTAGAATAAGATCTAATTAAACTACAGAGCTTCTGCACAGCAAAAGAAACTATCATCAGCATGAACAGGCAACCTACAGAATAAGAGAAAATTTTTGCAATCTACCCATCTGACATAGGTCTAATATCCAGAATTTACAAGGAACTTAAACAAATTTACAAGAAAAAAATGAACAACTCCATAAAAAACTGGGCAAAGGATATGAACAGACACTTCTCAAAATAAGACATTTACACAGCCAACAAACATATGAAAAAAAGCTCAACATCACTGATCATTAGAGAAATGCAAATCAAAACCACAATGAGATACCATCTCACACCAGTCAGAATGGCGATGATTAAAAAGTCAAGAAACAATAGATGCTGGCGAGGCTGTGGAGAAATAGGCTCGTTTTTACACTGTGATTCCTCAAGAATCTAGAACCAGAAATACCATTTGACCCAGCAATCCCATTACTGGGTATATACATAAAGGAATATAAATCATTCTACTATAAAGACACATGCACATGTATCTTTATTATGGAATGGAACTATTTGCAATAGCAAAGTCATGGAACCAACCCAAACGCCCATTAATGATAGACTGGATATAGAAAATGTGGTTCGTATACACCATGGAATACTACATAGCCATAAAAATTAATGAGATCATGTCCTTTGCAGGGACATGGATGAAGCTGGAAGCCATCATCCTCAGCCAACTAACACAGGAACAGAAAATGAAACACTGCATGTTCTCACTCCAAAGTGGGAGTTGAACAATGAGAACACATGGACACAGGGAGGGGAACAACATGCACCAGGGCCTGTTGCGGGGCTGGGGGTGAGGGGAAGGAACTCAGAGGATGGGTCAATAGGAGCAGCAAACCACCATGTTGCACATATACTTATGTAACCTGCACGTTCTGCACATGTATCCCAGAACTTAAACTAAATAACAAAATATTAAAAAAGAAATGAAAGCTAATCATGATATTCCATGAATTCATTTAGCCTATCTAATGATTCTAAAGAGAATACCACCTGCATAAACTGAGATAGATATAGTCTACGGAATAATTTTTTATCTTTGACATTTTAGTCTCATTTTCATTGTTCTTATTTTCTAAAGCTAAATTTTCTTTATTATAAGAACAAAAAACTCCTTCTTGGATCCCTTAAGCAGGAACTGAAATTGTTTCCATCACATTATTATTACCTGGACACTGGATAAAGGACCACTCATAGTTCTTTTCTTTGGGGCAAAGATTGGTGTCAAGAACCATCTCATTGTGGTGCATTCCAATAAGCTTCATTGGTCCCCGTGAAGAACCTTCAACGCAATGTCCTCTTCCTGTATTACTAGGATCATTGCACCAGCCACATCCAGGCTGTTCCAAACACTGTCCACAGGTTCTCAATCCAGAACAATTTTGAGCTGCGTGACAGGAACATTGACAAATATGTTAACCTGACTATACATTCAAACAGAATTATAGGCTAATAAAAAATAAATATGATCATGATAAAAACCATGAAAGGTCATCTATAGTTAATGTAAACATTTTTGCAATAATACTTAAGAGACAGCAATTACTAAAAGCAAATAAAACATACATCACAAACAAAGAGGAGATAAACAAGTCGCCATAGGAGTGAAAAAAGGTGTGGTTAACCATGACATGGAGAAAAATAAAATCAGTAATTGAAGACCCCTGAAAATTCTGGCAGTACTAGAACTTTTGGGGAGCTCATCTAGGGCCCTACAGACCACCTTTATTATTGTCTGTGATATAAAGCCATGTTAGCCATTCTTATTGTGCCTCGTAAGGACCTTCAATGAAAGAACTCTGTATTCTGCCTGTGGACATCCAGTGTAAGTGATGTCTGCCCGTTTCCTGAGATTGCTGGGCTATATTTGGACTACCTGTTATGGACAATGCTCCTCGCAAGGGTCCAGGATACTAGTATTTGGCTACTATGTGATGAATAAACTTAATCTCATCAAAAAAGCCAAGCTGGGTGGGAACATGAAAACCTGGTACTCTCCTTCAGCCAGGCAACCAGAGCACACATTCTAGTTTTCAGGGCTATAAAATAACACTCCATGACTCATTTGCAGATACTCACTCTACCTTTGTTGTTGTTGGTTTTTTGTCTTTTTGTTTTTTGATTCAGGTATAACCTATGAGACTCAACAAAGCCTATGAATGTGGTGATGTTTGCCAAAGATAAGCAGACATTATAGTCAAACACCGTAGACATAGCCATTGCTATGAAAGTTTTAAATTTTGACTTAACAACCAAAGCATCTTACATTAAGCTGAGAGACTTCTCATATTTACATAGTTACTTTTACTATTATTTAGCTAGGAATATTATATTTTGTCTTCGGGATTGTTTATAAATAGAAGATAGTGACAGACATACACAGCATCATGAATGATGTCTTCTAGTCACATGAAAGAAAAAACAATGGAAGAAAAAAATGGTAGATTTCTGGCAGACTCAATTTCATTGTATAATGTTAATGGCTCAGCTGCCACTCAGTGTTTAATACTACTGGAAACAAAAACATTCCCAAGAAAACTACAAACAGTGGCACAAATTTCTCAGTGAATATCAGGAACTTGATATCGTTGACTGTGCACAGATAATAGAATATTGGATTTAAAAATTTACCAATTATAACATTATTTGTAGTTGTCAATCCTTTGAGGGGTAAGGATCTCACACCTTCATAGGAAGGTAGAGAGTACATATCATCTCCTGTATTTTCTTAATAAGAAATAAAAAAGGAAGAATACTCTTTGAGTCATTAAATAAAAGTGGCTAATTTTAAATTTGTAGATAAATATTTCATTGACACAGTCTTCCTTTAAAATCTTACATTTTTTCAACAGTACACAGTGCTAAATGACACAATTTTAAAAATCCTTAGATAACTGAACATTTCCTATTTACCATATCCCTCCTTAGTTTTGTTGGTTTAAAACATTTATTGTGTATCTATGATTACAATTAGCCCACAGTATTGTTAACTAGTTTATTCTAATTGTTTTCAAAAGTATATTGGGTTACTATGCTATCAATAGGACATAAGGGAAAATATCTAATTAGTAATATTGTCTTGGCATTCCAATTATTTACTATCGTGTAATGATTTGTATTATATATCATGTGAGGAGAAAGTAAATCTTTAGTGGGACTCACCCTGAATAAATCAAATTTTCTAATATTGTTATACAGGTATTTCCTAAGAAAGTAAGTTTTATTTTAAAACTATCTTTTTTTAAGAAAGGATCATGATACCTGCTTTAGCAACAGCCAGATTTTACCTGTGGACACCACCTATCGACCTAAAGTCTGAATTGTTCAACCCAGTGAATAAAATACTGGGGAAAGAAAAAATAAATAAATAAAAAAGTACATGCCACTGGCGAATGAAATAAGCTTCATGATACCTCTGCCATTCCAACCCCACAAGAGACAGTGCACCTGCTTATAAATGGAGCACATCATTACTACAACCAGTATCTGAGAAAGCCACCATGAAAAGGCTCTCTATGACCAAGGAACTTATACAGAGTCTTCATGACTGAAAGCACCAAGAGCCAAATTAGATTAAAATAAACTACAAACATTAAAGTCACATTCTCAAGGGGAAAAAAAGAAATGAAAAAAGCACAGCTGAATCAAAAATAAATTCAAAAATAATTATAAGAGCCTACAGAAATAAGAAGGAACCAGAAAAATAATTCTGGCAATATGAAAAATAGGGTTTTATAATACCGCCAAAAGATCACACTAGCTCTTCAGCAATAGATCCAAACCAAGATGAAATCCTTGAAATGTCAGACAAAGAATTCAGAAGGTTGACTACTGTGTTACTCAAGGAGATAAAAGAGAAAAGTGAAAACCAACATAAGAAAATGTAAAAAAATAATTCAGGATATAAATAAAAATTTTAACAAAATAATACATTTTAAAAAAACCAACTTCTAGAAATGAAAGGCACATTTAGAAAATTGCAAAATGCAAGTGGAAAGTTTTAACAATACTTTGTCTTAGACAAATACTACTCTAAGACAAAGTAGAAGAAATAATTTCAAACCTCATATCATAGACAAAGCTTTTGAATTACACCAATCAAACAATAATAAAGAAAAAATAATTTAAAAAAGGAACAAAGTCTCCAAGAAATACGAGGTTAGGTAAAACAGCCAAACCTAAGAATCACTGGTGTTCCTGAGGGAAAAGAAAGAGAAAAACATCTGAAAAACTTATTTGAGGGAATAACTTGAGAAAAAAATCCCTGGCCTTGCTAGAAATGTAGACACCCAAATACAAGAAGCTCAAAGAGCTCCTGAGAGATTCATTGCACAAACGACATTACCAATGTATATAGTCATCATTCTCTCTGAAGTCAACATGAATAAAAGAATTCTAAGAGCACTAAGACAAAAGTATCAGATAATCTATAAAGAAACACTTATCAGACTAATAGTAGACTTCTCAGCAGAAACCTGACAGGCCAGAAGGGATCAAGGTTCTCTCTTTACCCTCCTGAAGCAGAATAACTGCCAGCCAATAATTTTGTATCCAGCAAAACTAACTTTCATAAATGAAGGAGAAATAAAGTCCTTCTCAGACAAGCAAATGCTAAAGATTTTGTCACTACCAGACCAGCCCTACAAGAAAAGCTAAAAAGAATTCTAAATCTTAAAATGAAAGGTCAATATGCACCAGAATAGAACCTCTTGAAAGTATAAAACTCACAGGGCCTATAAAGCAATAACACAATGAGGAAAACAAAGTAACTAGGTAACAATCAACATGATGACTAGAAATGTACCCCACATCTCAAAATTAATATTACATGTAAATGGTATAAATGCTCCCCATAAAAGACATAGACTGGTAGAATGGATGAAAAACCACAAACCAAATATCTGCTATCTTCAAGAGACACATCTAACATTTAAAGATTCTTATAGACTCAAGGTAAATGGGTGGAAAAAGATATTCAATGCCAACGGAAACCAAAAGCAAGCAGGAGTAGGTATTCTTGTATCAGATAAAACAGACTTTAAAGGAACAACAGTAAAGAAAAAAAAAAGAAGTTCATTATATAATGATAAAAGTTTCAATGCAACAAGAAGGTATTACAATCTAAAATATATATGCACCTAACACTAGAGCTCCCAAATTCATAAAACAATCAATACTAGACCTAAGAAAGAGATAGACTGCAGCACAATAATGGTGGAGGACTTCAACACTCCACTAGACAGATCATCAAAGCAGAAAGTCATCAAACACTGGATTTAAATTACACTCTAGAACAAATGGACTTAACAGATATTAACAGAACATTCTACCCAAGAACTGCAGAATATGCATTCTTCTCATCAACATATGGAACATTTTCCAAGATAGACCATATGACAGGCCGCAAAACAAGTCTCAATAAGTTCTAAAAAATCAAAATCGGCCGGGCGCGGTGGCTCACGCCTGTAATCCCAGCACTTTGGGAGGCCAAGGCAGGTGGATCATGAAGTCAGGAGTTTGAGACCAGCCTGACCAACATGGTGAAACCGGTTTCTACTAAAAATACAAAAAGTAGCCAGGTATGCTGGCATGCGCCTGTGATCCCAACTACTCGGGAGGCTGAGGCAGGAGAATTGCTTGAATCCGGGAGGTGGAGGTTGCAGTGAGCCAAGACTGTGCCACGGCACTCCAGCCTGGGCCACAGAGGGAGACTCTGTCTCAAACAAACAAAAAAAAAAATCAAAATCTTATCAAGTATCTTGACCACAGTAGAATGAAACTAGAAATCAATTCCAAAAGGAACCTTCAAAACCATATAAATACATGAAAATTTAACAATCTGCTCCTGAACAATTTTGGGGTTAACAATTAAATCAAGATGAAAAGTTTTAAATTCTGCAAAAAGAACAATAACTGCGACATAAGTTATCTAAACCTTGAATATAGCAAAAGTGGTGCCAAGAAAAAAGTTTATACTACTAAATGCCTGCATCAAAAAGTCTGAAAGATCACACACTGACAACCTAATGTCACATCTCAAAGAACTAGAGAAACAAGAACAAACCAAATCCAAAGCTAGCAGAATAAAATAAGTAACAAATCTCAGAGTAGAACTAAATAAAATTGAAAGCAAGAAAATACAAAAGACCAATGAAATGAAAACTAGTCTTTTTGAAAAGATAAAATTGATAGACCATTAGCTAGATTAACAAAGAAGAGAGGATTCAAATAAGTTTAATTAGAAATGAAAATGGAGACATTACAAACAACATCACAGAAATACAAAAGATCATTTGAGACAACTCTGAACACTTCTATGCATACAAACTAGAAAATCTAGTGGAAATGGAAAAATTCCTAGAAACATACAACTCTCCTAGCTTAAATCAGGAAGAAATCAAAATCCTGAACAGATCGATAACAAGCAGCGGGACTGAATCAGTAATACCAATTTGCCAGCCAAAAAAATCAAGAGCCAGGGTATTCACAGCCGAATTATACTAGATATTCAAACAATTGGTACCAATCCTAACGAAACTGTTGCAAAAGACTGAGAAATAGGAAATTTTTCCTAACTCATTCTATGAAGCCAGGATCACTCTGACAGCAAAATCAGGGAAGAACATAAGAAAACTACAGACTAATATCCCTGATGAACATAAATGAAAAAATCCTCAACAAAATACTAGCAAGCTGAATCCAATGGCACGTCAAAAAGATAATTCATCATGATCAAGTAGGTTTCATCCCAGGGATGGTTCAACATATGCAAGTCAATAAATATGATTCATCATATAAAATGAATTAAAAACAAAAGTGATATGATAATCTCAAATAATTACAGGAAAGGCATTCATTAAAATCCAGCATATCTTTATAATTAAAAACTCTCAACAAACTAGGCAGAGAAGGAACATATCACAAAATAATAAAAGCCATATATGACAAACCCACAGCAAACATAACAGTGAATGGGGAAATGTTGAAAGCATTACCTCTAAGTACTAGAAGAAGACAGGTAGGCCCACTTTCATCACTTCTATTTAATATAGTACTGAAAATCCTACCCAGAGGAATCAGGCAAAAGAAAGAAATAAAGGGCATCCAAATAGGAAACAAGGAAGTCAAACTACCCTTTTTGCCAATGATATGATTGTATACCTAGAAAACTCTAAAGACTATGAAGTGATTTTATACTGGTTTATATATATTTTATATATATAAAACCTATATTTTATATAGGTTTTAGAAAACCCTAAAGACTTTGATATGATTGTATACCTAGAAAACCCTAAAGACTCCTAGATTTGATAAATCAATTCAGTAAAGTCTAAGGTTACAAAAACAATGTATACCGATCAGTAGCACTGCTATACACCAAAAATGACCAACCTGAGAATCAAATCAAGAACTCAACCCCTTTTACAACAGCTGCAAAAATAAAATACCTAGGAATATACTTAACCAAGGAGGTAAACTCCCTACAAGGAGAACTACAAAATACTGCTGAAAGAAATCACAGATGACAAAAACAAATGGAAACACATTCCACACTCAGGGGCTGGAAGAACTGATATCATGAGAATAATCATACTGCCCAAAACAATCTGCAGGTTCAATGCACTCCCAGTGAAATAACCAACATCACTTCTCACAGAATTAGAAAAAATAATCCTAAAATTCATATAGAACCAAAAAATAGCCGAAATAGCCAAACCAATCCTAAGTAAAAATAACAAATCGGAAGGCATCATATTACCCGACTTCAAATTATACTATAAGACTATAGTAATCAAAACATCATAGTATTGGTATAAAAATAGATACATAGAAAAATGGGGATACACCGAAAAATGGAACAGAATAGAGAACCCAGATATAAAGCCAAATACTTACAACCAATTGATTTTTTGGCAAATTATACAGAAACATAAATTGAGGAAAGGACACCCTATTCAATGAATGGTGCTGGGATAGCTGAATCAACACCTGTAGAAGAATGAAACTGGATCTACGTCTCTCACCATATACAAAAATCAACTCAAGATGGATTAAAGATTTAAATCTAACACCTGAAACCATAAAAATTCTGGAAGAAACCTCAGGAAAACTCTTCTGGACATTGGCATAAGCAATTTATGACTAAGACCCCGAAATCAAATGCAACAAAAACAAAAATACATAAAAGGAACCTAATTAAACTCAAAAGCTTCTAAACACCAAAACAGATAATTATCCAAGTAAACAGACAACCCACAAGACAGGAGAAAATATTTGCAAACTATGCATCTGACAAAGGACTAATATCCAGAATCTACAAGGAACTCAAACATATCAACAAGAAGAAAACAAATAATCCCATTGAAAAGTTGACAAATGACATGAATAGATATTTGTCAAAAGATGATACACAAATGGCCAACAAAGGTGAAAAATGTTCCACAACATTAATCATCAGGGAAATGTAAATTTAAACCACAATGACATATCACTTTACTCCAGACAAAATGAACATTATTAAAAAGTCAAAAAACAATAGACGTTGGCATGGATATGGTGAAAAGGGAAAGCTTATTTATACACTGCTGGTGGTAATGTAAATTATTACAACCGCTATGAAAAACAGTATGAAGGTTTCCTGAAAAACTAAAAGTAGATCTACCATTTGATCCAGTAATCCTACTACTGGGTATCTACCCAAAGGAAAATAAGTCATTACATCAAAAAGACACCTGCATACATGTGTTTATCACAGCACAACTCACAACTGCAAAGATATGGAACCAACCTAAGTGATAATCTAGTGACAAGTGGATAAAGAAAATGTGTTATACATACACCAGGGAATATTACCGAGCCATTAAAAAGAAGAAAATAAAGTCTTTTGCAGCAACTTGGATGGAGCCAACAGCATTGTTCTAAGTAACTCAAGAATGGAAAAACAAATAGTATGTGTTGTCACTTATAAGTGAGAGCTAAGCTATGGGTTCACAGAGGCATACAGAGTGGTATAACTGACACTGAAGACTCAGAAGAGCAAAGGAGGGAGATGAGAGATTAAAAAAACTATACGTTGGGTACAACGTACACTACTCAGGTGACAGGTGCACTAAAATCTCAGACTTCACCAGTATACAATTCATCCATATAACTACAAACCAATTGTACCCCTAAAGCCACTGAAATTTTAAAAATTTAATTTAATTAAAAAAATAAATGCTCCTTACAGGACTAAAATTTCAAAATCAAAAAATAGAAAAGATAATCATTAAAATATCTTAAGATGCACTATGGACACATTAAATCTGAACTATTCTCAATAGAACATTCTTATTCATGCTTCCAAACAGCTGGGGAAATCTTAGGTTACATACAGAATCCTGGGTTTTTGTACTGACAATGAGAAACTATTAATCCTCTAGTTCTGCTTATCTATTAGGTTTTAGCCTTTAATAATAAGTTCAAAAATGTCAAGTTCAGAGCAACATCCTAATTCTCTTGGATTTCATTTCAGATATAAAAATATTAAATGAGGTAATGTTGATTTTGTTTTTGTTCAAGAGTAGAAAGCAACATGCATTGCTAAATAATTAACAGAAAATTAATTAATATTTAGTAGGGACTCAAAAACTGACATATGCAAATTTTTCTCCTCTTTCTTATAGAAAATAATATACGAGAAACCTTATGCAGGCTATGCTATTGTTCCTAAAGTTATGTGTAGTATAAGGACTTGTATGAAATATGGGTAATTGGAGCAATCCTGTTTATTTTATTTATTTTTGGCTTTTCAAAAGATCAAGTTGTAAAATATTCAATATGGTTTTTCAAATGGGTAAGAATATTAAAAAATCAATCTGTAAGAAATTGTCATCTAATTTTAAAAATGATTACCTTCCTTAATTGTTAAAGTGTTTTAATTGAACACATAAACTTACAAATACTGAAAAAAATACAGATTTGTGAGATAACACCTTATCCTCAAGTTGCGTATTATTCTATTTTTACTATATCAACTGAATTGAATTTTCATTTGAACCTTTATACATTTGGGGCTAAATCTCCTATTATTGCTTTAAACATTGCCCTGGAATTCATTTTCACAAGTAGAATATCTGACTACCCAAAATATATCAATTATTAATAACGCCAATTATTAGCAAAGCTTTCTCAGAAACCATTAGTCAAAAATTGTCTTAAAATATATTTCCTCTCTTCAATTTGTGAATTTTAAACAACGATATCACAATATTATGACTGAAAAATACTGGAGAATATTGCAAAATCCTATTTGTTTCTCATTTCCAAAGAAAAGTTTCCCTTAATTTCTATTTACCAGTAAACCTCAAATGAACATTGAGGCAACTTTATGAAGGCAACTAAAAGACCACTTCCAACACAAAGTTTTGTTGATAAGTATAAAAATATTTTAAAGACTCAAATGTTAAATGAATAGACGTGTAGTAGAAAATGATAATGTAAATATATTATATATAATTTATCCTGAAAAGTTATAAAGTTAAAGTCAAAAGCATACTAAAACCATTGCCAAGAAGCTGACGTCTATGAAAGAGTAACACTCAGCTACTTTCAACTTGCATTTTGAACAAGAATGTCATTTTACTCCTAGTCCCTATTGTACTTCCTGGCATTTCTTCACTACTCTACAAATATTTGTTGGTTAAAAACATGGGAAAAATTAAACATAATGAAGGAGTTTATTATTCACAAACAGTGGATCACTGCCAGGTAACTACTTCTTCCAGAAATACAAAGTCTCCTTGAGGCAATGTTCAATGCCCTTCTTCCCCGCAACGACACAAAGGGTGTATAATAAAAAGCCTGTGGAGGCTGGGCGCAGTAGCTCACACCTGTAATGCCAGCATGTTGGGAGGCCAAGGTGGGCAGATTACTTGAAGTCAGGAGTTCAAGACCAGCCTGGCCAACATGGTGAAACCCCGTCTCTACTAAAAACACAAAAATCAGCCAGGCATGGGGCAGGCACCTATAGTCCCAGCTACTCGGGAGGCTGCAGCAGGAGAATTGCTTCAACCCAGGAGGCGGAGATTGCACTGGGCCAAGATTGTGCCACTGCACTCCAGCCTGGGTGACAGAGCGAGACCCTGTCTCAAAAAAACAAAAACAAACAAACAAAAAAACCATGTGAAATAGAAATAATTGTTAGAGTAGCATTGGACATTATCAGCACAAATGATCTATACACAGCTTCAGGAAAGGCGAACATGACAACAGAACAGAGAAAGGAACTATAGATAAGAAAAAATAGCAAACTAGACTATCTGCTCAAGGAACAAATGGTAGAAGTAGACAATGAAGCCTCTATAATAATCAAGAAAACAAAAGAAGCAGAAGATCAAAAACAAGAGAGACAATGGCAGACATGAAGACCTGACTTATGCTTGCCTAGCTGACAATCCCACCAGCGGTATTTAGTTATCATTATTTGATTTGTCAGTGGTAGAATTTAATTCATACCTGTGTTAAAATAGTGAATTATGTTTCATTAACTTTCTCAAAAAAAATCAGTTACAACAATTTTTATATTTGCACTGTATAATTACAGTGTTCTCAAAAAACTTATTTCAACTAAATAAAAAGTCCCAAGGATTATAAAAGGAAATATAGCTAAATATTAGCAAACAAAAATACAAAAAATGCAAATAGAGTTAAGAAATATTAAGAAATATCTAGAAGTTCCAGCAACTATTTTAATATTTGCAACAAGAGTAAAAAGAAGAAAACATGTATTTAAGACATTACAGAACATTTTTAGCAGATGAAGAAACAAACTACTCTTCAGATTTAAAGAGCCAATGAGAAAATCTAAAAAATCTAAAAGACCTTTTCTTCAATGAGAAACTGTAAAAAAAATTAATTTTAAAGATCCACATCAATCACTGAAAAACTGAATTAAAACAATGAAAAATTTTAGAATGCCAACAAGAAAGAAAAAAATCTTAAAAGCTCCCACAGGGGGGATAAAAAAGATGTTCCAGGAAGGAGTGAAAATTAGATTGGCATTGGAATTCTTATCCACAACACTGAATGCTAAAGAGGTTCCAAGGAAAAAATTATTTAGAATACCACATTTAGCCATTTTATCATTCAAGTGAACATGAAAAGTACACTTTTAGACATGCAAAGACTCAAAAGTTTGTCACAATTTATTTGAAAGAAATTACTAAAGATTATTTACCAATGGTTAAAATGGTAAAATTTATGTTATGTGTGTTATACCACCAAAAAAAATTGTAAAAAAACAAAAAAGTAGAACAAATTAGAAGGAATGGGATATAAGAAAAAATTGTGAGAACATAAGCTTAATTCTAAATAATTTTTAGAAAGTTGTTAAGAGTATAAGAGCTTAGACTTTCACAAACCAGTTTTTCTCTACTTTTTAGCCTCTTTTATTGTGAAATATAACACATATACAATTACAAAAAGAAAAATATAAGATTAATAAATTACTATAAACACACACTCTGGACCTGCACAAAGCCTAGAAGTGGAGCATTGCCTCTCTTGTTTCATTTCCTAATCAGCACCCCTAAACTTCTCCCAGCAACATCCTCTAGCTGACATTTTTGAGAATACACTTTTGCCTTACTCTACAGTTTTACCACCTAAATACGCATTTCTAAGCAATACAGTGCAGTTTTGACTATTTTTTAACTTTATACCTAACTGTAGTCAAACAGTATGTAATCTTTCATGTCTAGCTTCTTTCATTGAACAATAATGTTTGTGGAGAGACAAGCATGACTATCAAGGCAGGAGAAGGTACGCATTGTCTCATTCCCCACAAGTCTTCAACTCTTGTATTCAACTCTCCTGGGCAGCTGGCTCCTAGTTTTGAAATGTTTTGCTGTGCTAAAAAGGCCATTTTATGCCTGCAACCACCACACTGCCACACACTTGATCAGGTACAACACCCCCATTCCTTATCACAATCCCTAAAAAGGGATATCAACAGGGAACTCAACCCATAATACATCCAACCATGTCCATCCCAGGCATACCTCTCCACTTGATGCCAAGAGCCTGAAGGAACAAATGAACACGACAGCTCCAGCTGGGATTCTAGCCTGCATTGTGTTACTGTCTTGCCTTAGCTCTTCAAGCAACAGTGGTGCCCACTATGGACCAAATACATATTTGACTGGACCACTGGAAGTGAGGAAAGGCCTAGAAAGTCAGTGAGTCTCTATGTGCATTGCCTTATGCAGTGGCTACCTCTCAATGGGAAAATGACTCATCTGAGCAAGAAGGACTAATATCAACTGGGTGACCATGTTGTCCAAGGGCCATACACTTACAGGCTTCAACATAGTAGATTTACCAGCAACAGGGATCTCAGAATTATGAAGTTACCGTGATAGAAGTTATTAAGAAATTATTTTAGGCAGATAGAAAAGGGGTCCTTGGAAAGTTTTCATTTCTTTTTAAAACACCTCCAAAAGTGTTTCTTGTCTAACAGAAAAGTCCCAGCTCTTAGAGCCAAGCCGGCAACCTTTAGTATGCATATGCAAGCCATTAGAAACTGGGTCCACTCAACATGGCGATTCCCACCTTAGTCCTCTTGCCCTTGCCCCACATGTACTTGGGAACATGGCCGCCCCACATATCCCCATGTGTGTAGAACATCATGGTGCCCTGCATTTGCATATTAAAAGGCTAGGGTGGGAAGGCCAGTTTTTTTCCGAGGGCTACCTGAATGAATGCCTGGTCAAACCAATCCCCTAAGCCCTATGCAAATCAGACGCCCCCTCCTCCAGCCTCTACATATACCTGCCTGGTATGCACCACACTTGGAGTTTCCTCTTTCGGCTGTGGAGCCCCCATCCCTCTGTCTCTGTAAGTGCGAACCTCTTCCTTCTGCCTTCTCTTTTCTTTCTTGCCTAATAAACTCTCTGCTCCTTAAAACCACTCCACATGTGTCCATATTGTTTAATCTAACTCAACGTGAGACAAGAGCCCTGGTGTTCCTCCACTCATTGGAGCCATGTCATTACTATAATTGCTAACTAGAATGGGTTGCCTCTCAGAGGAAAAACAAGCAAGCTCAAAAGGAGGGAAGGAAGAGTGGACGGGCAGAAAATAAATATTGCTGCTGGGATAGTTGTTTGTATTTTCATCAGTCAGGCTGCCAGTGGCTGCTCCTATGGAGGGACTGCAAGAAAGTCAATGATCTAATAAGAAAGTCCTGAAGATACTTAGGAAAGTTATAGAAACAAGCTGTGTTATGTATGGCCTACACTCCTAGGAAAACTCCAAGTGGCTGTTTCCTGGAGAGAAAGGGCCAGAGGGAAACTAGTGGACTGATGCCAAAATCTAAAATGGACCTTTGACCTTTAAAAGTTTCAAATATGACAAAAGAAGAGAGACGATGATAGTGGAGAACTTAGGGCTGTTAGGAGAAAGGAATTAGAATCGGGATAAAGATCCCATGGAGAGAATTCCTGTATAGAGAGGGAAACTGTTGCTTTCCCTATCTCATTGAATACATTTCAACCACAACATATTCCTGAGTTTAATAGATACACTGTAACTACACTTCCTTTGGAACCTGGAACAAACACACCAACATGTTAATTAGATTCACTCATTTCAAATCCTGTTTACTGCAGGTTAAAGTATTGGAAGAAAAAAATCTAAGGACTCTTGCTCCTTTTTTCTTTGTGAGCTTCCTGGACACTCAGATGTTGACAAGAAGGGAATTGAAAAAGAAGCAAAAGAACTTCTCATTTTATTTGTCTGTTTGGACTTTACCAAGTAACTGATATTTTGCTTTGTTCAAATCAAAGCATCCTCAATGGACATAAACTTGGATTCCGGCCAGGCACGGTGGCTCACGCCTGTAATCCCAGCACTTTGGGAGGCCAAGCTGGGTGGATCATGAGGTCAGGAGTTCAAGATCAGCCTGGCCAACAGTGAAACCCCATCTCTAAAAAAAGTACAAAAATTAGCCGGGCATGGTGGCACATGCCTGTAGTCCCAGCTACTCGGGAGGCTAAGGCAAGAGAATCACTTGAACCAGGGAGATGGAGGTTGCAGTGAGCTGA
Source organism: Pongo abelii (assembly GCF_028885655.2). Taxonomy (NCBI): domain Eukaryota; kingdom Metazoa; phylum Chordata; class Mammalia; order Primates; family Hominidae; genus Pongo; species Pongo abelii. Next base: position 122,355,284 of record NC_071993.2, on the reverse strand, counting down.
AATTAGGCCACTGCACTCCAGCCTGGGCTACAGAGTGAGACTCCATCTCAATAAAAAAAAAAAAAAAAAAACCTGGATACCAATCCAGGTGATTCTGTGGCTTTCTATGGTGGAAGAATGGTAACTACTGGGCCCCTGAAAAGTATATTATTCAAAAAAAAAGACATAAAGTCTGTATTAATTACAAGAGGGACAGATACCAATGAGTGGGATATGAATGAACGCAACCAACATTGAGAAACAGGTCATGAGAGCAGCAGGAGTAAATAAAACTTTCTACTTTTTTGTTCCAAATATGAACATATCAATTAATTCAGGTGAAAAGGCATATTTTTGATGAGCATTCAGTGTCAAAGAGTGGATTGTGGAAAGATAAACCATATTCTCTGCTATGAAGAAGCTAGCTAAGATCGTTACTTTCTTCTCCCAAGCAGAAAGAGTTTCACATGGTCTCAAGTTCCTACAAGGCTCACAAGTGCTACCAGTAGCATTATGCAATTCCTTTGGCAGGTATATTTTGATGCCATTTGTGTTTGTAAGCAAGGCCACTCTCACCACATAGTACCCAGTATTAAATATTGATTCATGTGCAGCCTTATCCTATAGTCCTTAGAAAACATGAGAGACCAGCAAGGGGCAAGATCTTTTTCCTGAAGTACAACTCATAGCAAGCCCAATACTGCCCTGCTGACATAACTCTATGTGATTTCAAGACTGTGCATTCTATACTTGTAGCAGATATACCAACATTAATAAAATATTCTTGCCCCCACATGCTTTCCTGAATCTAATCATGAGGGAAAAATTAGACAAATCCAAATTGAGAAACCTCCAAAACAATTGGTATAGGTTATTCAAAAATATCAAAGTCATATAAGGAAAAGATATGGGAACTGCACTAAATTAAAAGACACTAAAAAGGCTCACCAAAGCAATCTGTGATGTTTGAGGTGAACACTCTGATGAAGTGTTACGCTGTCTGCAACATACACACAGTTCAGGGAGAAGAGGCTGTACATATGTGGCAATATGTTAATATTTAGGGTAAGATACTTAGTGGAATGCAAAATGATGATATAATAAAAATCAGAGGTTAACAGTACCAGTTGGTTTCAAAAGTAGCCGTAACAATATTTTTTCTCATTTTTTGAAACTTCTTCAAATATTTAATTCTTCTTTACATCACAGAAAAGTAATTTATGTTGCTGTCAAGTGAAAAGTCACTCTAGATAAATACTTACGGGAGCAGGTGGCAGTTTGCCACTCTAGACATTGTCCATATGGAAAAGAGATGATATAGGCATTAGAGTCAACACATCGTTTCGTACTGCTGCACCACATACACTCCATGCCATTGCTTGTACAGTTGGAACATGATGTCCTTAGAGAGCATGGCTTTTTGCATGGCCTCGCATTTTGATTTGGACTAACTGGAATAAATAAACAAATACAATAATTTCATTTTAAACTTCATGTTAACATAATTGTATGGGTTTTCTTTGCTTTGCTGTTCAGGGCATGTTTCAATTAAGCCAACGGTGGCATTATAATATGATGAGGTAAATAAAAACAAAGACGATATATCAATACTTCTTAAAATTTTTATTAAATTTGAAAATGTATAACTCCTTTGAAATTTTTAATTCTTTACAAAGTATATAAAGTCGTATAATTTTAAATATTATAAGTAGTAATGTAATCTATGACCTAGTTTGTATACCAGCACTGTTTATTTTCCCAGCCACAATTTTTTCCCAGTCACAATGTTTTCCATAGCATTCCACATCTTACAAAGTAAATGTCCCATAAGTGAACATGTCTTTGATATAAACAAAGAATAAAAATACAGCTTATCATAAAATATTACACAAGATACACAAGATACAATATTTATCACAGCCTTTAGGATGGCCATTATTTAAAAATAATAGGAAATAAATATTGGCAAGGATGGAAAGAAATTGAAACCTTTGTGCACTGCTGGTGGGAATGTGAAAAACAGAACTGCCACATTATTTTGCAATTCTGCTTCTGGCTATATATATATATACCCCAAAGAAGTGAAAGCAAGAAGCTGAACAGTTATTCATACACCCACATTCACAGCAGCATTACTCACAATAGCCAAAAGTTAGAAGCAAGGCAAGTATCCATTGATAAATGAATGGATGAACAAAATGTAGTATTTACATATAATGTAATATTGGTCAACCTTAAAAAGGAAGGAAATTCTCATATATCCTACAACTTGGTTAAACCCTAAAGACATTATGCTAAGGGAATAAGCCAGTCACAAAGCACATATACTGTATGATTCCACCATATGAGTTACCTGAAGTAGTAAATTCATAGAGACAGAAAGTAGAATAGTAGTTGCTAGGGACTGTAGGGGGTGGGGTAGAGGAAATGGAGAGTTATTGTTTAATGGGTACAGATTTTTAGTTTTGCAAAATGAAAAAGTTCTGGAGATAAATGGTGATGATGTTAGCACAACAGTGTCAAAGTATTTGATGTCATTGAGTTGGCATTAAAATACATTTACAATGGTTCAAATGGTAAATTTTAAGTATATTTTACCACGATAAAAATATAAGATTTAAAAGAAAAGAATTCAATATTCCTTTCTTAACAAAAATCCATTTCAGAAGATGTAACAAAAATGTTTCTTTTTACTTGATAACTGAAATAATATGTCTACAAGAGTAAAAGGAGTCCCAATTAGCCATTAATCTTAAAAGCAAATCTTCTTCCCAAACACTATCATGATAAAAGTAAAAGACATTAATGAATTAAGAATAGATTATTGCTATAAGTAACTACAACCAAATGTTCATAATCTCACTATTTGAACCAACAAAGATTGCATAAAATAATAATATGATGTTATTTTCACAAGTTAATGCTGAGATCACTAATAGTAAGTGGGGAAGAATGTGTATAAAAATAAAATTTACATAAATATCAGAGAATCAGACTACACTCTAGAAGGAAGGAATGAGAAGATGGGTGGGAAACATACTTTTAAAGGAATGCTAATTTACTGGACTACTTACCAACAGGTTTTTCACAGACAAGGCCATTTGCCATAGATGTACAAGGATTAGCTTTCAAGCCTGCCACGGCGGCCCTTTCTAGATATGCACAAAACCCAGAATCATTGGGTTCGCCAGGAAGCCACTGTAGTGTTGTGTTTGTAAAAGGAGACATGTCTTCCCATCCCCAATAGGATATATTGATCTTGCGCAAGCCTACCCAAGGTGATACTTTCTGTAAACAACAGGAAAAGGGGCATTCAAAGAAAGTTAGATGTAAAAATATGGCATATTCCTTAGCAAATAGTTCATTATCATTAAAAATTATATTTGAAAATATATAAAACTGCCTTTCTAATGAGTTTTAATACTAAGAATAACTAACAATTACAGCATATTTTGGAGGATGATGTAGAATAGAACACTGTTTTTAAAACACAGGTTTTATGTTTAGCTACATGATTGGCATCATTTATTTAGCCTTCATGAACCTCAGTTTCCTGATAAGGCAGGATTATTTAAAAACTTAGCATATTGTTATTGCTGCTGCTGCTTCTATTACTATTACTACTATCAATGTAATCAGTTATAGGATTAAGACTCTAAAGATAAATTGCCATTATCTGCATTGTGAAAATAGAAAATAAAATCAACAAACGATATATAGAGTCTGTGTGAAGACTTCATAACAAGACCTAGCAAAAAGACTTACAGAAGAATAACTGCCTCTCTCTTAGCTCAGACGTCTACAAATAAATTTGGACTTCTATATGATTTTTGGATAAATTAATGTCATATAATTTTATTAATAAAAAACAAAAGTAATAAAATCTGATGCTTGTGCCTAAAATTTAACTAAGATTGACAAATACTACATAACTATTCTTAATGCTGTAATATTTCAAAATTAACTTGAAATAAAAATCTTTACCATATTTATAACCTTAATAATTACTCAATTTTAAAATGTTCTTCTTATATTTAAAAATGATATATTCATGATCCAACTTACTAATCTTTAAAAATTTTTTTAGGTTCTAAACACCTCCATTTTAATATATATAATAGATTTATTTTCCAAACTACTAAGCTACCAATATTATATTACAATGTGAAATGATTTCAAAACTCCACATTGTTCTTTTTTTTTTAACATTATGGTGTACCAGGATAGAGAAAAATGTTTCTCCACATTAGACATTAACAACATAGAAATAAGATATTTATATCCAGTATTTATTCTAATTATGATGTGCATATGGTCCTAGAGATCTTAAAAGATAGCCACACCTAGAAATGTGTGCAGAGTACAAATACAATAAATTTCACATAGTAAACACTCAACAAATGTTTCTTGGATAAAATTTAAATATCTTATAAATTCTTGTTATGACAATAGATCTCGTATTGCCCAAGTACTGTACACATAGTAGGTAATCAGTAAATTTTGCTAAACAAAATTCATTAGAATAAAAATTATCTTCCATCATCAGCATGGTACCTAAAACAAAGATGGTACTTAATAAATAATGTTTCTAATTATAAAAATACAAATGCTGCTTCACATTGTGATCAGCATGTATTTCATATACTATTGTGAAAAGTATTTTAATAAGCAAAAACTTATAACATTCTTACAGCTCTTGATAATAACAGCAGGAGTCAATTCAACATAGATATTTCAGATTAACAACTGTGTTTCACATGACAGCAATTCTGCCTATATCGTTGAACTATCTATAGTCAAGACAAGTCATTTAAAATGAAATATTACTCCCTAACTCATCATGATAAAAATCTGAGAGGAAGAGGAGGAAAACAGAAAAATGAAGCTGCTGATAAAACATTTAAAGTAACTATTACTCAGTAAATGAACTGGACAGGCAGTTCATTATCTTATGTAAGATAAATAACTATATTATGAAAATTTACTGCAGCACACCATAAATCACTGTAACATTTCATTAGCCATTTCCGATAAGTAAATGATCATTTGACCCAAGATATCTCTATAAAGTGCATGAATTTGTCAATCTTTATTTGCCAAAAAAGGGTTATCTTCAGTTTATACAACTGTAATGACTCAGAATTCATTTTATATAAAGATATGCATAATTGAATGTCACCTTGCAGAAGTCTCCACCTTTGAAATCTTGCTAAAGTTCAGCTTTCTGATAAAGCAAAACATTCTTCATTTACAGGGCATGCTAGTTAGCATCATATTCCTTAGCAAATGGAACTTTTGAATGCATAATGAACTTATCAAGTCTAAGTTCATCACACATTCAAAATAATTATTAGTTCAATCATTATTATTTATAATAATAGGGAAGAAAAAATGAACACTAACATAACAATCTTGAAATATGCAATCTCAAAAAAGCACATTTCAAGGTTATATTGTAAGAACTAAAAATAATATGTCTTAAGCAAGAAAGAAAACAACAGAGTTCTAATATCAAATACCAGTACTTTCTAAATATCAGGGAATTTGAATCTGCCAATAATAAGCTCTGCATAAGTGGTAGTGAGAACTAATTTTCACATGTTCATTGGTAATTGTCCCTTTTCTTTTTTTTTAAGACGGAGTCTCACTCTGTAGCCCAGGCTGAAGTGCAGTGGCGCGATCTCAATCTTGGGCTCACTGCAGGCTCCGCCTCCCGGGTTCACGCCATTCTCCTGCCTCGGCCTCCTGAGTAGCTGGGACTACAGGCGCCCGCCACCATGCCTGGCTAATTTTTTTGTATTTTTTTTAGTAGACACGGGGTTTCATCGTGTTAGCCAGGATGGTCTCGAACTCCTGACCTCGTGATCCGCCTGCCTCGGCCCCCCAAAGTGCTGGGATTACAGGCGTCAGCCACCGCGCCCGGACGGTAATTGTACCTTATTTTTTGTAGTAAAAGAAATAAAGCTCCTGGCATCACAAGAATATAAACAGATTTTAACTTATGTTGTTTGTCCCATATGCTAAAAATAAAACTTTACAAATACACCTTGTCACATTCTTCAAAAATATTATAAAACTGATAGGTCTCTCCTACATGCTACCTCATATATCTTATCCTCTAGCCATTAAGATAGTAGCTCTCAAGACAAGTTAAGAGAAAAGACAGGCATTTCTCTGGCCTCTTTACCAATATTTTCATGTGCTGGCCAACTCCGAATCCTGTAAGACATAGCTAGGGCACTACTCTAGGAAATTATTCTTAGGTCCACATTACTGGTTAGATGCCTACCCTTTATCTTCATATAGCACCCTGTGTGCATCTATCATTGCAATTATCACATTTCAGTAGAATTGTGTTTCTCTCTCTCTCCACTAAGCTCTTTGAGAACAGCAATTGTCTTTTGATCTCTGTAATCTCAGAAAGCAGTAGATTGCCAAGTACACTGAAAGTAATAAATGTATACTAAATGAATAACTACTGGTCTATCCTTCACAGAAAAATAGCTACAGTTCACAGAAAAGTAGTTTACTGAATCAACTGTTCATATAAATATGATTAGTATAGTTTTTCTTTACCCTATTAATCCCAGACATAAAAAAAACTTATAAGGCCAAAAAGTACCATATTGAAATATCCACTTCAAAATATTTTAATATTTATAAAAGCCAAAGGATATAATTAATTCATCAGTTTTATTAATGGGGAGGAGGGCTTTGGCTGTATAGACAGAAACTGGGGATAGAAATTAGATTATCCATTATTGATACTCATGAGAAATATACATGCTAATATTAATATATTTCATCACAAAAATTAGGGTTGGCAGTAACAGTGGACTTAGTGTCCATACAAAAATTTTAGGAGTGATGTCAGCAAGATGTCTGACTAGAGACACCTGGGGCTCATCCCTTCCACAAGAGATGATTGAGACAATGAATAAAGAGCTACGCTTTGACTGGAGTGTCGAAGGGAGAGTGTTGGAGTGCAGTGGGGGAGTGGAGATGGACCTGTGGTGAATGGAAGTCCAGAAAGGCAGCATGGAGGCACCCAGCCTTTGCCCTGTCTTCTCCACCTGGATTGGATCTGTTTAGGATCAGCAGTGACTTCCTGTTATAGGGAATAGGTAAGGAGAAGATCCCCACCAGCCCCCATTGCTATCAAAAACACCTACAATCCTTACTACAGAAGAATCCCACAGTCCTTACAAGCTCTGAGCCCAGTTTAGAAAGCTGCCAGGAATTCCCTCAGCTGCATTGCCCTCAATTAAGAATACAAGGTGTGTACTTCTCATTCCCTACTCAAGCCCTGCGAGCCAAGATGCTGCAGCATGGTGCCATCTTGAGACCAGAGCCACCTCTGAAGTGTACCTTGCTCAAGTGTCCAGTAGCCTCTGCACCTCTCCAGTACTGCAGTTCATTTTCATTCCACCAAGCCCACACAGGCGGCTGAATGCCACAACCCCAGCTGAATGGAGCCTAGGTCCAAGACTGGCAGTGACTCTGGTCCTACACAGCAGGGAAACCAATCCCCACCACTGCACTTCTGAGCCAAAGGAATGTTCTGGCAGTCCCACACAGGACAATGTGGTCTTTGAGCCAGCCGAGCCAGTCAAACCATTGCATGCCCTCCCCCAAGCAGGAGAGGCCCTTGAGCCTCTGTGCAGCTAATACGCCCCTAGGCCAGAGGAGCGGCTACATGCCTGCACTCAGGGCCTGAGAAACAGCCACATTGCAACCTCTCCAGGCAGGCCCTTGGCCTGCCTAAAAGCCTTGCACTGGCAATCAGGGCCTAGAAACAGTTCCACAGGCTGCCACTGTTGGGCATGCCTCCATGCAATACAAGCAGCCATGAGTCCACATCCAGCACTGGAGAAACACCTCTACAGACCACCCCTGGCAGGCACACCCACAGGCTTGCCAGGAAGCCATATAAGCATATCCTGGGCCTGAGGCACGACCCCATGAGGCATTCCCAGCAGATATTCCCCCAAGCCAGCCAAGCAGCAATGCACCTGCATCCTGGGATTAAGAAATAGCCCTGTGGGTTGTTCCTGGCAAGCAAGCCCCCAGGACAGCCAAGCAGCCTTGAACCTGGCTCCTGGGCCTGAAAAACAGTCCCAAAGGCCAACTCTAGAAAAAATCTTTCCAGGCCAACTGAGCGGCTATACACTCACATCTTAAGCTTGAAAAACAATCTCATAGGTTGTTCCTGGCAGGCAAGCCCCCAGGTCAGCCAAGTGACTGCATGCCTATGCTCCCAGAGTGAGAGTCCTGTGTCCTCAACTCCAGCAAGCCAGAATGCAAGTTGCTCTACCCACTGTGTGTACTCACATGCCCATAATCTGAGAAACAGCAAGGTGAGCACACTCTCCAATAAAGCCACACCACCACTGCTACAAACTCTCTTTGCAAAGGCTACCAAGACACTTGAAAATGTCACTACTATGTCACTAGTGTGGACTATAGCTGAAGAAACTACATGGAGACTACACTACTTCATCTACCTAGAACCAATACCAATACACCCCATTGAACTAATACCCCAAGACCCATTCATACTAATAATTCTTTCCATACAAAACCTACTCCATAAAATTGGAAGAATTTTATGTAGGAATTCCTACATAAAATGTAGGAATACATCAAACATGAAAAAGCAAAAAAAAAATGATATCCCCAAGGGAAAACAATATTTCTCCAGTAATAGAACCCAACATAAGTAAACATATGAAATATCAGAAAGAAAATTCAAAATAATCTTAAGGAACTTCAGTGAGATATAGGAGAATACAGATAGACAATTCAACAAAATAAGGAAAACAATTTATAATTTGAAAGAAAAATTCAACAACAGAGATAACAGAAAAAAAGAACAAAATAAATCCTAGATCTGAAGAAGTCAATGAATAAAACTTTAAAAATGCAACAGAGAGCTTCAACCACAGACTTGACTAAGCAGAAAAAATAATTACTCTTTCTTCTTTTTAACAGAGATGGGATCTTGCTATGTTGCCTAGGCTAGCCTCAATCTCCTGGGCTTACAAGCGATCCTCCTAGCTCAGCGTCCCAAGCAGCTAGGACTACAGGTTCACACCACCATGCCCAGCTAGAAGAATCACTGGACTTAAAAGCAAATAACACAGGCAACAAAAATAAAATAGAATATGGAATGAGGAAGGCCTACAGCATTTACAAGAAACATTTAGTGAAAACCTATTTGTATTATAGGCACTACAAAAGAGAACAGAAGGGAACAGGTGTCTAGAAATATTTAATAAATCACTTGAAAACTTCCCAAGTCTTCAGAAAGAAACGGACATCCAGGTTGAGGAAGCTTAAAGAACACCAAATAGATTCAGCCTATACAGGTCCTCTCCAATGCACACAATACTCAAATCATCAACAATCAAACACAAAGAAAGAATTCTAAAAGCAGCAACAGAAAAGCATAAAGTCAGATATAGGAAAATCCCCATTTCAGCAATAGTGAATTTCTTAGCAGAAACCATAAAGGCCAAGAGGAATGGAATGATATATTCAAACTATTGAGAAGAAAACAAAAAAAACTGTCAACCACAAATATTATACCCAGTAAAGCTATCCTTCAGAAATTAAGGAGAAATAATATCTTCCACAGACAAAATCTAATGAAATTAATCACCAATAGACTAGCCTTACAATAAATGCTCAAAGGAGCCTAACAACTAGAATGGAAAACATGATAACCACCATCATGAACACATACAAAATTATAAAACTCATTCTTTCACTAAGGACAAAGAGAAAGAAATAAAACCATATCGCTACAGAAAGCCACGTAACTACAAAAATAAACAATAAGAGAGGAAGAAAGGAACAAAGGATAGAAAGGATATACAAAGGAAGAAAAGATGTATGAAAACCAGAAAACGACCAATACATTGACAGGAATAATTCTCACCTTCCAATAATAACCTTGAAAGTAAATGAATTCCCTTACTTAAGAGATATAGACCGTCTGAGGGTATTTTTTTAAAAAATAACTAACAATATGCTGCATACAAGAAACTTACCTCACCTGGAAAGACATATATAGACTAAAAGTGAAGGGATGAAAAAAGATATTCCATGCAAACAGAAAGCAAAAGTGAACAGAAGTAGCTACACTTATATCAGACAAAGCAGACTTTAACTTAAAAGCTGTAAGAGAGATAAAGAAGCATATTATACAATAAGAAAGGGATTAATTCAGTAAGAGACTATAAATTGTAAATATACATGCACCCAATGCTGGAGCACTTAGATACATAAGGAAAATATTATTAGATATCAAAAGAGAAATATGCCCCAAAACAATAATACTTGGCGACTTCAACACCATGCTCTCAGCATTGGACAGATGATCTAGACAGAAAATCAGCAAAGAAACATCAGATTTAAACTGCAGCATAAACCAAATGGACCTAACAGACATTTACAGAACACTGTACTGAAGAATACACATACTTTTCATCAGCATGTGGAACATTCTCCAGGAATGACTATATATGGTAGGACACAAAACAAATATCAACAAATTTTTAAAAATCAAAATCATACATATCTTACATGACCACAATGGAATAAAACTAGACATTAGTAAAAAGAGGAACACTCAAAACAATGTGAATAAATGGAAATTAAACAATATAGTCCTCAACACTGGGTGAAGAAAGAAATTAAGAATGAAATTTAAATATTAAGACTGCTGAAAACAGAAACGCAACATACTAAAGCCTAAAGGATATAGCAAAAGGAGTATTGAGAGGGAAGTTTATAGTAATAAATGTCTACATCAAAAAAAAACCAGAATGATTTCAAATAAACACCCTAATGTTGCATCACAAAGAATTAGCAAAGTAAGAAAAAACCAAATCCAAATTAGAAGAAGGAAAAAAATAAAGATCATGGCAATCATGATCTTTATTGAAATGAAATCAGGACTAAAATAATACAGAAGATCAATGACACAAAATGTCGGTCTTGTTCAAAAAATAAAGAAAACTGATAAACCATTTGCTAGACTAAACAAGAAAAAGAGAGGACCCAAATAAATAAAATCAGAAGTGAAAATTCAGGAGACATTAAAATAACACAGAAACATAAAGGGTCATTAGAGACTACTATAAACAACTATATTCCAAGAAATTGAAAACTTACGGGAAATGAATACATTTCTGTACATGTGCAACCTAGAAATTGAACCAAAAAGAAATAGAAAACTTGAAAATACCAACAAAATTCATGATTTTGAATGAATGATGAAAAGTCTCACAACAAAGAAAAGTCCAGGACCAGATGGCTTCACTGCTGAATTCTACTAAACCTTTCAAAAATAATTAAAACCAATCCTTCTCAAATTATTTCAAAGAACTGAAGGAGAGGGGATTTTCTTAACTCATTCTATGGGGCTCTCAGCATAACACTGATAGCAAAACTAGACCAGGACATTCAAAAAAAAAAAAACCTAGAGGCCAATATCTCTGATGAACATATGCAACAATGCTCAACAAAATACTAGCAAAATGAATCCAACAATATCAGAACAATACACACCATGACCAAGAAGGATTTATCCAAGGGCTACAAGGATGGTTCAACCTACATAAATTAATAAACATCAAATATCACATCAATAGAAGGACAAAAACCATACAATCCTCTCAATAGATGCAGCAAAAGCATTCAACAGAATTCAACATCTCATCAAGATAAAAACTTCAATTAGGTATTTACATAGGAATTACCTAATTTAGGAAGGAAATAAATAAACAAATACCTTTATTTAGGAAGGAATGTACCTGAAAATAATAAAGGCCATATGTGACAAAACCACAGCTAACATCATACTGAATAGGAAAAGATAAAAGCCTTTCTTCTAAGAATTGGAACAAGACAAGGATGCCCATTCTCACCACAATTATTTAACATAGCACTGTAAGTCCATGGCCAGGGCAATTAGGCAACAGAAGAAATAAAAGACATCCAAATTGAAACAGAAGAAGTCAAAGTGTCCCTGTTTGTAGATGACATGATACAGAGAAAAACCTTAAGACTCTTATACAAGAACTAGAAAGAAATTATTTAGGTAGATAGTGAGGGTAAGAGAGTCCTCAGCAAGCCTTCCTTTTTAACAAAAAGCAGCTCCAAAATCATTATTTTTCTAACAAAGAGCAGCCTGTGAAATTGAGCTGCAGACAGAGATAAGAAAGCTGGAAGCTTACACCGGTGAATGCCGAAACCGTGCCACTAGGTGAAGGCTAGGTGGGGGCCAGGCATGTTCAACATGGAGGCTACATCTTCCCTTTTCTTTTTCAACCACGTGTACAGTAAAGGAACAGGCAACATGGCACTAGCCAAGTAGAGAACCCATCTGCATAATAAAAGATTAAGGTAGGGCAGCCAGCTTCTTCACTATGTAAATGGCACACCTGGTCAGATCAATCTTTTGGGCTCTATGTAAATCAGACACCACCTCCTTAAGCTTGTCTATAAAACCCCATGCATTTCACCACAGAACTAGAAGACCCACTCCAGAGCCCCTCTCTCTCTGCAGGAGAGAAAGGTTTTCTCTTTCTTTCACCTATTAAACCTCTGCTCTTTTTTGGGCAGTTTTTTGGGCTCTTTTTTGGGGTTGCAGTTTCACTCTTGTCACCCAGGCTGGGGTGCAGTGGCACGACCTCAGCTCACTGCAACCTCCGCCTCCCAGATTCAAGCAATTCTCCCGCCTCAGCCTCCGAAGTGGCTGGGATTACAGGTGCCCGCCACCAGGCCCAGCTAATTTTTTATATTTTTAGTAGAGACGGCGTTTCACCTTGATGGCCAGGCTGGTCTCAAGCTCCTGATCTCAGGTGATCCATTCGCCTCAGCCTCCAAAAGTGCTGGAATTACAGGCATGAGCCACCATGCCCGGCAACCTCTGATCTTAATTTCACTCCTTGTGTGTCTGTGTCCTTGATTTCCTTGGTGTGAGGCAAAGAACCTCAAGTATTACCCTAGAGGAATGACACCACTTCAACTCTACCAGAAAACTCTTAGTACTGATAAACTAATTCAGCAAAGTTTCAGGTTACAAAATCAACACACAAAAATCGGTAGCATTTCTATACACAAACTAGGTGGAAAATAAATCAAGAAGGTAACACCATTTACAATACTTAGAATTAATTTAACCAAGAAGGTAAAAGACCTCTACAAAAAAAACTACACAACACTGATTAAAGAAATTGAAGAGTATCTAAACAAATGGAATGACATTCCATGCAAACGGATCAGAAGACTTAATATTCCTAAAACAACCATGCTACTCAAAGCAGTCTACAGACTCAATGCACTACCTATAAAATACCAATGACATTGTTCACAGAAATAGGAAAAGCAATCCTAAAACTTGTATGGAACAAAAAAGAGCCCTAATAGCCAAAGCAATCCTAAGCAAAATGAACAAAGCTAGAGCTATCAAACTACCAGGCTTCAAAATACGCTACAAAGTTGTAGTAAACAAAACAGCATGGTACTGGTATAAAAACATACACATATACCAATGGAAGAGAATAGAGAACCCACAAATAATTCCCATAGCTGCAGCCAGCTGATTTTTGACAATTACACCAAGAACATGCATAGGGGAAAGGACAATCTCTTCAATAAATAGTGCTAGAAAAACTGGATCTCTATATGCATTAGAATTAAACTAGACCCCCACCTCTTACCCTATACAAAAACAACAACAAAAAAATGGATCAAAGAACTAAATTTAAGGCCCAAAACAATAAAACTACTAGAAGAAAACATACGAAAAAACTTCAGGAAGGGGTTTACAAAAAGATTTTATGAACTAGACCTCAAAAGCACAGGAAACAAAAGCAAAAATAAACAAATGGGATTATATAAAAATAAAAAGCTTCTGCACAGCAAAGGAAACAACGCAGTGAAAAGACAACCTACAGAAAGGGAGATTATATGGTTTGGCTGTGTTCCCATCCATATCTCATCTTGAATTACCACGTGTTGTGGGAGGGATCTGATGGGAAGTAATTGAATCATGGGGGCAGGTCTTTCCTGTGCTGTTCTCATGGCAGTGAATAAGTCTCACAAGATCTGATGGTTTTAAAAAGAGGAATTCCCCTACACAAGCTCTCCCTCTCTTTCCCCGCTGCCATCCATGTAACATGTGACTTTCTCCTTCTTGCCTTTTGCCATGATTCTGAGGCCTCCCCAGCCATGTGGAACTGTAAGTCCATTAAACCTCTTTTTCTCCCCAGTCTCGGATATGTCTTTATCAGCAGCATGAAAACATACTAATAGGAGAAAATATTGGTAAACTATTCATTTGATAGGGAATTAATATCCAGAATATATAAGGAACTAAAAAATTTCAACAGCAAAAAACCACAATCTGAATTAGAAAAGAATGAATGATCTGAACAGACATTTCCCAAAAGAAGACATACAGGCCGGACACAGTGGCTCATGCCTGTAATCCCAGCACTTTGGGAGGCCAAGGCGGGCGGATTACCTGAGGTCAGGAGTTTGAGACCAGCCTGGCCAACATGGTGAAACCCCGTCTCTACTAAAAATACAAAAATTAGCTGGGCATGGGAGCACACACCTGTAATCCCAGCTACTCGGGAGGCTGAGGCAGAAGAATTGCTTGAGCCCAGGATACAGAGGTTGCAGTGAGCCAAGATCATGCCACCACACTCCAGCCTGGCCAACAGAGCAAGACTCTGTCTCAAAAAAAAAAAAAAAAAAAAAAAAGAAGACATACAAGTGACCAACAAAAGTGTGAAAAAAATGGTCAACATCACTAATCATCAGGGAAACACAAATAAAAACCACAACGAGATATCATCTCACCTCCAGATGTCTATTATCAAAAAGTCAAAAAATACTGGTGAGGATGCAGAGAAAAGGGAATTCTTATATGTTGTTGGTGGGAATGTAAATTAGTACAGCCCCTATGGAGAACAATATAGAAGTTCCTCAGAAAACTACAAATAGAACTATCATTTGTTCCAGCAATCCCACTATTGGGCATTTATCCAAAGGAAAGAAAATCAGTATATCAATGGGATACCTGCATTCTCATGTTTATTGCAGCACTATTCACAATAGCCAAGATGTGGAACCAACCTGGGTTTCCAACAAGAAAAAAATAGATAAACAAAATGTGATATATATATGTAAGGGGATAATATTCAGTCATTAAAAAAGAATGAAATCCTGTCATTCATGGCAACATGGATGGAAGTGGAGGACATTTTGTTAAGTAAAATAAGAGAGGCCCAGAAAGTTACACACCTTGTGTTCTCATTCATAAGTGGAAGCTTAAAAAAAAACAAAACAGTTGATCTTATAGAAGTAAAATGTAGAGGAGAGGTACTAGAGGCTGGGAAGAGTGAGGGGAAAGGGAGGGATAAGAAGAGATTTATTAGAGGATTGAAAATTACAGCTTGATAAGACGAATAAGTTCTCATGTTCTATAATAATGTAGGATGACTATTGTTAACAATAATATATCACATAGTTTCAAATGGCTAGAAGGAGGATATTGAATGTTCACAACACAAATGATAATAAATGATAATAAATGTTTGAGATAATGGATATGCTAATTTCCCTGATTTGCTCACTATACAGTATATGTATTAAACCAGCACTATGTACCCCATAAATACATACAATTCTTCAGTGAAAATAAAATAAATTTTAATAGAACCTTGAACAAAAAAATGTACTTACCATAGAAAAATTAAGACATTTTTCCACAATCAGTTTCAATATTAACTATTTACCAGATAAATTCATTTAGTTACCTAAAAATTCATTGTCTAAATAATGATTCCTGGAAATAGTAGTAATAGCAGTAGTGGGAACAAAGACATAAAAATAGTATCTCTTAAAATGGAAATAGTAAAAATTGTAACCAAGGTTAACTCTCAAAAATAAATTTTTCTATATTCTTTACATGCAGTATCTCATTTATTACCCATAATAAACATATGAAGTAGCCATGATTATTATGCCAGTTTACAAATGAGAAACATAGGAATGTTAACTTGCTACTAAGTTGTAGAAATAAGCATATGTCCAGATTTTATGCTGTCCACCATTTTGATATGCTATCTACAATGCTTCTTTAAAGTAAGCTGTAACAAGTAAGCATTACTTGTTTCTATATAGAAAGTAATTGGTAACATAGTCACCTCTCTGTATCCATGGAGGATATGGAGGTCTCTTGTGGATTCCAATATCCATAAATATCATATCCCTTATGTAATATAAAATGGCATAGTATTCCAAGTAACCTATCCATATCCTCCCACATACTTAAAATCATCTCTAGATTATTACTGAATACAATGTAAATGTTATTGAATAGCTGTTATGCTGTATTGTTTAGAGACTAATGGCAAGAAAAAAAGTCTGTACATGTTCAGTACAGACACAACCATACTTTTTAAAAATATTTTTCATCTGTGGTTGGTTGACTCCATGAATGCAGAATCTATAGATACAGAGGATCGACTATAATTGCTCTGAAAAGTTTTCAAGCAAAAATTGTTTCTGCCACACTATACCAAGTGGAGTTATAATTCTTAAATTATATACTCTTTAAGTGTATCTATTCATATAAGATCACTTCTTGGTAAGGTAATACAGTGGTTTACTCTGCAAAAAGTGATAATTTACAAAACCTTATTACCTTATTACTTATACAAAATAAGTCTTCTGCCAATTCACTTGAGAAATCAATTTCACTTTTATTTCCAAAATTAGCAACAATAATGTATTAAAACCAAAAATAAATTTCAAATAATTATGAAATTATCATAGCATATTTCCATAATGTAAACAAGTAGAAATGTTACCTGTTGTGTATACTTCTGTATTTCATCCAGAACAAATTCTACTTCTTTTGAGGTTGTTAATGAAGCAAGATTTCCACTAAGATTATAGCAATAAAGTTTTGCATTGTCATAGTTTTCTCTACTGGAATTGACTCTAAGACAAGCATCCCCAATATGACTCCAACCTTCTCCACAAAGATGAGCTAGTAAGAAAAAAAATGTGTCTTATTGTTAGATTACCAAAAAGCAAATGTATTTTTCAATTATTTCAAAGTACTTCTGTATTTGTTTAAATTATTTTTGAAATAAAACATATTAAATATCTCAATATTTCAAATAAATTTTTTCTAATAGTTTGGCAGAGAATGAAAGCAGAACATCCCAATTTTTTCTTTAAATCTTAAACATGAGATAAATTATGGCTCTATGACACCTGTTAAATGTGTTGACTGCTAGGTTTTCTGTGTAAAGTCTGGTATATTGGCATATGGTATTTCAATAAGTAAAATCACTACTATATTTATGTCCCAAGGTCTAGTTTACATAAGACAAGATTACTTTAATAGAAAAAGAACAAGCTTATAACAAAAGCAGTTTCAAAGTTACTCCTATAAGTGAAGCTAATTGACCTCTAAATCTAATTTCTATAGCTCAGGTATATAGTTGTGGTATAAGTTGGGTTCTTTGATTCTTTCATAAGTATGGGTAGAGAAGTCTCATTTCACTTATGATTAGTAAAGGAGCTATGATCTTTCCTTAGTGATGTTTATTTTTACACAATTATTCATGTCTTTCTAAAGATGAAACATACTGTTCAGTAATAGTGGTTTATCTATAGAATCCAAATTGAACTTGAAACACCGTTTTCCAAAACACAGGTTTATATAATAAATATATTAATAAGGCTAAACTTTAGTGTGCACTAATTAACAATAGTGTTTCATTAATATAGTGATCTATAAAGCTAGACTACATTTTAGTTTCTATATCATATGAAATGTATTAGCACCTCTAGCCCTGTAAGAAGGACCTTGGATATATTGCTGCAACTCTTATAAAATTATTCTAAAGAAGCTGTTCTCAAATTTTTGGTCTTTAAGTCTTAAAAATTATTGAGGGTCCCACAGGACTTCTCTTTATGCATGCTATATCTACTGATTTGGAGCATTTTAAAGTTAAAAATGCTAACTTTAACAAATACATGTATTTATTCATTTAAAATAATAATTTTAAACCCCACTATAAATCACTCTTCCAGCTGCTGAGATGTTTTTCCCCCTATGGTATACAAATAGGCCCAAAGGAAATGTATCCTCAAATTCCCTTCCCGAGGGAAAGTAGCTGACAATTCAAATCAGACCTCAGCATCAAAAAATAAAGAAGGATTAATGAACGAATAGGGGATGGATAGGCAGAGAGATCAGGGATAGCGCAGATAGAGCAATATGTTAATTGTAGAATCTAGAATGTAGGTATCGGGTGTCCTCTCCACAATTATTTCTGTTTTTTTAATATTTCTGTTTTAATATTTCATAACAAAATGTTGAAGGGGAACATTACAACTTAATAGCATATTTTATTTTTATTGTTTTATATTTTTGTAAATGTCTTTAATATTTGGCATTTGACAGCTATATTCTCATACCTTCTTCTACATTCAGTCTATTGGAATAGCATACATCAGATAGCCGTTATAAAACTCCATGGTAAACCCATAACAAATGGAGAATTTTAAAAGCAAATAATGTCTCAGTACTATTAGTCTTCACCAAATGGACCCACTCGAAAGCATCTTGGGGACTCCTGTTCATTCATGGTTGCTGCTCTAAGGATTAAATTGGGTACCATGAATAACTCACAGCAGTTGGAACATAGTAATCCCTCAATAAACTATAATTATCATTTAATAAGACTGTGTAGCATGTCCTGGTTTTCAGTTTCAAGCTATATGTGTTTCAATTTTCCCAGTCATTTTAAATCCAAAATACCAAAAAACTTCTCCTTACAATGCAAAACTTTTCTTAAATTATGGTTTTTCTCACCTTACTGAATCAAGTAAGAATTTAGATTATTATTGCCTGTCTCCTCATTTATTTTTTAGTGAGAACAAAAATAGTTCATTGACAAATCATCCAAAAAAAACAAATGCATGGGCCTTTGTGGCTAAACTAAATTATACTACCAAACTGAATATTTTTATACTTCAGGCTTTTGTAGTATTGAGCATCAACTTAGCAGTGGGGTTAAAAAGAAGGCAATTAATTTATAATGAGTTTAGTGAGATAAATTCAAATTGCCAAGCTCATATGAGATCAATGTAAAAAAAATGCAATACACCAATTGTCATGCAATTGTACAACTGCTCTACAGACTGGGCCCTCTATTTAGAGCATTTACTTCCTTGAGATAAGCTGAATGGAAATCAAACGATATATAGCCAGTTGGCTGCTTAGTAAATATGAATTAAGAAAAGGGAATTTGTGCATAATATATTTCATTACATCTCCAAAATAATAGCCGGGTCAAGTGGAGCCTTTATAACAAAGCAACATTTTTTTCCTAGGGAATGAGTAAATGAGTACTACTAAAAGTAACTTTACTATCATTTTTCCAAACTTCCAATGGCAACTAATTTCCATTCTTATCAAAGTAATATTCCTTTAAATATATACATTCCTTCATTCGAATCTTATTTTGGTCCAAGATTAACCTTGTCATTTTAAGGAAACTTTGTAAATATTTTCATTGATCTACATTTTCATTTTATAGTTTAATTCTTAGAGATCAATACCACTTTCAACTTCTTAGTATCATCTCACTGTTGCTTCTTAAACCCTGCCTACTGCATTATTAATACTATCTTTCTCAAAATGAGCACACATGCACATCGCACTGTTTAAAAGCTTTAAGGGCCAGTATGTAAACAAAATTCAAAGTATGAATGACATTCCAGTGCCTCAATGGTGTGTTTGTTTGTTTGTTTTTGAGACGGAGTCTCACTCTGTCACCCAGGCTGGGGTGCAATGGCGCGATCTCTGCTCCCTGCAACCTCCACCTCCTGGGTTCAAGTGATTCTCCTGCCTCAGCCTCCTGAGTAGCTGGAATTACAGGTGCCCACCACCACACCCAGCTAAATTTTGTATTTTTAGTAGAGACGGGGTTTCACCATGATGGCCAGGCTGGTCTTCAACTCCTGACCTCAAGTGATCCACCCACCTCAGCCTCCCAAAGTGCTAGAATTACAGGTGTGAGACACCGTACCTGGCCTCAATGGTATTTTTAAAGGCAGAATAATTTTGATTTTTATTACATTAACTTGTAAGAAAGATTCTCTTTCAGACAAATTCTGTGATGGAATTTTCCAATATGTTTTAGAATTAAATAGGCTCAGAAACTTTTCTTTAAAAAAAAAAAAAAAAAAAAAAAACCCTGGGATAAAGAGAGGCAAAATACTAAACAGAAATAAAACACCTAGTTAATAGCTACAACTCTGTCATTTACAAGCCACATAATTTTTAGCATATCACTTAACCAGCATGGATCTCAGTTTATCTGTATAACAAGCAGAACTGGTTAAATGCCTGTATTACCTTTCAATTTTCTAATTTTATCTTTTATATTTCAAAGGAAGAGTACTTAGCATCCACTAGCAATATTAACTGTGAAAAAGTGAAATTACTTTTAAAAATGAGCTTTGCTGTAGTTTGTAAAATTCGGATTCTCATAAAAGCAGATATTTATTATAAGAAATGTATTTATTATAAAATTATATTATATAGGATAATATATTATATAAAAATATAATTTATATTATATTATATATTATAAATGTAATATAATAATATATAAATTTATGGTTTAAATTTATTAAATATATAAATTATATATTTATATAGTTAAAATTACTAGATACATAATTTTAATATATTATATGTTACATATGATATAAGTAATATATTTATGTATTTATTGTTAATATATTATATATGTAATTTTTTAAAACCCTGGGATACAGAGAGGGAAAATACAAAATATATATATTTTAGGATATAGAGACGCAAAATATATAATATATAATAAATATGTTCTATATTATTATTGCCTTAAAATATTTTTTATAAATGTTATAATGTATAATGAAAATATGCACTGAGTTTGGAAAATAAAGGGCACTTAAATAAAATATGACAAAATGTTAGTATTTGTTAAATCTGAATATTAAGTCTGAGTGCTTATTATTTTCTAAATTTTTAAGATTTTTTTTCAATGAAAAGGTATCTAATCAGTTCAACAGTATCATAAATATATGAACACCTTAAAATAATTGGAAGCAAATATGTAATCAAAAAACTTTTCCTGTAGAAACAGTGCTATTAGTACTACAATATTATAGGTTGATATTTGTTATGACTTTAATTTTAGAAAATGTAGTGTCCTTACTAAATGTACTTTTCTATGTCAGTATTTATCTGTAGACCATAAACTCATTTACTAAATTTTGAAATCTTTACCTGGTAAAGCCTGGCATTCTTGCTGTCTCTGATCCCACTGGCAATTCAAGTTTAGTGAACAGCTTTTACAGCTGGTAAGTTTGTTACAAATCTGCTCATTTCTCACATGACATTTGGTGTAGTTCTTGACAGACTAGAAAATTAAAAGAGTGTGTTATTTTTCACCTTTGTACAGCAATGATTCTTAAACTTCAGTGTGTATTTAAATCCTCTGGTGAACTTTAAAATAAACATTTCTAACTCCAAATACAATTCAACTGAATCAGACTCTCTTATTTCATTAGTTTATTAAATTAAATTAAATTTGGCCTAAAGCTGCCTCTATAAGTGGTGAACTACAACCTAATTTAGGATTAAACAAACTGCAACCTAACTTACAAGCATATTCTTGTAACAGATAGTTGAGTCTCAGCCAATCACAGCAATAGAGGCATGTGTTTCAATGGACAAACTGCAAAATATTCAAATAAGGTATTATAAACACAATGGCATTAGGCAAAGCGAACTACACTGCCTTGTTCAAAGGTATTACAAATTAAAATGGCAATCATATCCACTCCCACTGGAAAACACAGATTGACCCCTTATAAAATGGTTACTGGAAGGCCTATGCCCCTAATAATAGAACCTCATGTATCTACTGCTTTTATAAACTCTGACATGACTTGATACTGCAAGGCTTTAATGCATTTTGCCAAAGTATATTTTCACCCGATAGAAGAAGCCACCACGAACTGATGACAACCAGACCTTTCATGGTCTACACCCTGGAGACTGGGTCTTTTCAAAAGAGACACCAGAGAAAGACTGCCCTTGAAGTCAGCTGCAAGGGACTACACGAAGTTCTTCTCTGAAGCAAAACTTCAGGGCCTTGAGCCTGAGCCTTGGATCCACATTTCTCAATTTAAGAGGACCCTTCCAGTCTCGGGACAGTACACCCACTGGAAACCTCAAGGCAAAATTGACCAGGGACCTTTCTCCTCAGAAACAAATGACATCCTAGACATGAACAGCTTTCCCAAGAAGACACATCAAGATTTCTTTCCTTAGTCACCATGAAACCATGGTCCTTTTCCTCTTTTCTCTGTTTTTATTTTTTATGTATACCCAGGAAGATAACATGCTTATTATGATTTCATAATCAATAGCTTTTGCAGGGAACGTAACTGAATGTTGGATATGTTATGTTAAACCTAAATCCTTAAATGATCTTAGAGATTCTCTGCTTCACCTTCTAACAAATTTCTCTGATGTTCTAAGAGCAATATCTGATCCTCTGTATAGGGTTAGGCTTTTAGATTCACACATCAGGTTCTTTGTTTAAATCTAACAGTAGTCAAAACCTATAATGAGGGATTTGCAGTTACATTATGCCAGAAATTGAATAGGATAACCAAAAGAAAGATAATTCAACAGTTATAGGTTGAATAGAGAAATTTATCACGTTAATCCCTTTAATTGTCAAGATCCTTCAACCATGCAATGATTTCATAATGGAGTCTTGAAGAAATATTACTAGTGCTTCTCTACTGTGGCCCCTAACACACAAAGCACAGAACTGTCTGTCGTGCCTCTCCAGGGTATATTTTTATCTGTATAGGATTTAACAACCAACCATATATGTGAGCAACTCCATGTCTCAATAAATGGAAAATGTCGAATAGGGATTTTAACAGTAATACTGTTAGAATTGTCATGATTATTTCCAATAACCAACTGGAAATTGAACATTGGTCTACACCTCTTAATTTAACTATAGAATAAAGAGGAGTTTGCCAGCAAGTCTAATTATCCCTAAACGGGCATCTTTTGGTAGAATGTTCCTTCCCTGGCTTGGCATAAATGTAAATGAGACTATGATTAGAAATCTGTCTCAAACATTAGCTACTATAGCAGAAATTGGCTACACTTGCCCATCAAACATCTTTAAATTCTCTTGCTAAAGTTGTTTTAGATAACACGATTGCTTTGGCCTATCCGTTGACTGAAGAGGGAAGAGTGTGTGCAACAGATGACACCTCCTATTGCCCTTGGAAAATTATGTCCAACATGATAGAAATTCAGTTTTAAGAAATCAACAAACGAGATAATTGATTAAAACAAGTAGATTCCTCTTCTGGCTTGTTGTTGGTATATTTGATTTTGACCAACTTGATTCACGGGAGCACCTATTAAGAAGTATACTTCAGTCTCTTAATATTACCCTCATGATAGTATTATAATAGTCTCCTTAGTAGGCCATATCCTCTCAAAAGTCTTTATTATTATTTTATTATTATTATTTTTTGAGACAGAGTCTTGCTCTGTCGCCCAGGCTGGAGTGCAGTGGTGCGATCTCGGCTTACTGCAAGCTCCACATCTCGAGTTCACGCCATTGTCCTGCCTCAGCCTCCTGAGTAGCTGGGACTACAGGCGCCCACCACCACACCCAGCTAATTTTTTGTATTTTTAGTAGAGATGGGGTTTCACTGTGTTAGCCAGGATGGTCTCGATCTCCTGACCTCGTGATCCACGTGCCTCAGCCTCCCAAAGTGCTGGGATTACAGGTGTAAGCCACCGTGCCCAGCCCCTCTCAAGTCTTAAATGTTCATATGCAGCCATCTGTTATACATCAGATGGTCTCACTATAGTTAAAATAATAAAAACACAAAGAGAATATTAAAAAATCATCCAACTGACTTGACATTGCAAATTGTGAATTCCATATTCAGACCAAACAAGTCCATTATGATAGTGACAGAAAGTAGTATTAGTGCCTAAGGTTTTTGGTCAATTTCTCAAAACTGACAGCTGGCCAAAAGGGGAGATTAAATTAAATTTGGCCTGATTTAGTATGTAAACAAACTGCAACCTAATTTATGAGTGTATTCTTATAACAGATAGCTTAGTCTCAGCTAATCACAGCAGCTGAGCTTCAGCCAAACACATGCTGCCAACTGATCAGACTATTTCCATACAAGGCAAATGCCTCATCACACCATGCCCAAATAGGGCAAATGGTGACCTGTAGCCAGTCAAGATGTTCCTAAATGTCACTTCCTTTTTCTGTCTAAAAATACTTCCTGCCCACATTGATAGCTGGAGGTGTCCGAAGCTCTTGGTTCAGAATGCTGCTCAATTCATGAAGCAGTCTTTGTTCAAATAAGCTCTGCTAAATTTATTTTGTCTTAAGTTTTTCTTTTAACAAGTTAAACTATTGTTCTTGGAATTGGAATGAATGTTTATTAAAAAATAAAGTGTGCAAATTACATAATTTGAAACAGGCACCATCTAATAAAAACTTTTTTCAGTGAATTAGAAAACAGCCTTCCAATTCAAGAACTAAAGTCATGTACAAAGTCATTTCCATTAATGATGACATGAAATGGTTCTAGTCTTAATAAAAGTATCATGCAGACCCCTGGGAATGAGGCAGAAATGAAAAGTAGTAAAAGGTAAAGAGATGCTTTATCAAAATCCAATACAATATAAAAAGATAAATGACTGTCACAACAACTCAAACTAATTTTACTTCCATAGACACTAAATAATGGTTCTGGTTAATTGAGATTTCTTCTGTACATATCTGTCACATTTCCTCCATTGAGGCTTCAAAGAATCTGCAAAAGTTTTATTTTATTTCCAAATCTACGTAATGTAATCATATTTCAACTAATCCTGGCATTGAGAGATTAAAAGTTAATTTCCAAGAAAGAAAAAAAGTAGACAATATAGAAACTTTGATGGTGGTTCCTTACATATACCCAGGTTCAGATAATTCACATATTATCAATACCTATGATAAAACCTAACTCATGAAAAATAAATATTAAAATTTTTGGCTCAACTTTTCCTGTGGCTCTACTTTATAAGAAAAGAAAATACAAAGATTTAATGCTAAACATTGAGCCCCCACCTCAATCTTTTTGTTTTGTTTTGACTATAGGTATAAACACCTCAGGCCTTCTCATGTAAGGGAGCTAAATATTTGTTTTCACTCAATAAAGTTAAGAGTTAAAATTAAGTTATAGCTATCCTATAGATAAAATTTATTGAAGCAATTTTTAACCACTTAGAGACTTTAAATTTCACTCACCAAGTATTTATTTATAAGCCACTTCCTTCATAAAATACATTGCCATCACCTCCATTCCAAAGTTGTTAATTTCTATTAGAGCATATTATACTTACTGTAAAGTAATAGATAAAAAGTACCCAGACATAATTTTTGTCTTTATTCATCCTAAAAAATTACAGAAGATACATTTTTGTAAATTTCAAATCACTTTATGACTTTTTCAACCACTCCATTTTCATTAGAAACATAAACTTTCTTATTGTTATTTGTTCTGATTCATAATTTTTTGTTTTCATATAGTATATAAATATTAGCATTATTCTATATAATCATTATAGTTCTAAACATTTGATAGCTAACAAAAATAATTAAATTTACCTGAAGTATCAGATAAATAAAAAAACCTATAAAAATGACATGAGAATGGCTAAACATGTTGGAATAAGAAAAAGAATAATAGTTTTATGTCAATCTTTAGAATAACAATGGTAACAGAGTCTCCATCCAAAGAACTCTACTGCTCTTCATTAAGAAAAACATAGTATTTATTGATACTAAACAAGTACAAAAAATGAAAATATATTTCAATCACACATAGAGCCAAGTTAATCAACGGTAAAAGAAAGCTATTATTCTGAAACACAGCTGGCATTTTTGGCCTAATAAACCAGACACACTTATGAATAGTAACCACTACTCTACTGATCTTCACTCTAATATACTGAGATATAAATTTTAAATGAAAATATCTGAGAATAAAGCACATTGTTTGACCTATATGAAATAGGATATCAATGTATATAATCTAGACTGAAATCCCAAAGACCTCTCTTTGCCGTTAACATTTGGTTTAGCTTAATCACAAGACATTCTGATAAAACTGTCTAAAGGACACATTACATCAAATTCTAAATTACGAGTACCATCTGCTCTCTTACACTATCTCATCCAATGCTTTCCTTGTTAACACATCATCATCGAATAAAATATAAAGCAAAACACCACTTTATAAATACTTGATAGCAATTTACATAATACAATTTTTAAGATATGTCTGTTTTCACTCAGATATGTTGTATTTTCATATCTAAATGTCTGTCATGGACTGAAA
Organism: Pongo abelii; assembly: GCF_028885655.2. Taxonomy (NCBI): domain Eukaryota; kingdom Metazoa; phylum Chordata; class Mammalia; order Primates; family Hominidae; genus Pongo; species Pongo abelii. The sequence continues at coordinate 122,328,755 of NC_071993.2, read as the reverse complement.
GTTTGCATCTCCCAAAATTCATATTTTGAAACCCAATCCCACTGTGATGTTATTAGGAGGTGCAACTTTTGGGAGGTAATTTAATCATAATGGTGGAGTCCTCATATATGGGATTAACACCATTATAAGCGGTTGAAGACACAAGAGCTCCCCTTCTACCAGGGGAGGAAGCAGTGAAAAGACATCTTCTGTGAACCAGAAAGTAGGCCGTTACCAGATACCAAATCTACTAGCACCAAGATCTTGGACTTCCCAGCCTTCAGAACAGTAAAAGTATGGGAAAACGATAGACAAAACATAAAGTTGGATCAGGCAAAATTTATTGATATGGGCTCACTAAGCAGAAATTATACATTCAATGTTATAGGTTGGAGAGTCAGAAAGGGCTCTTTTTGTTAGTTGGCTAAAACATAGACCAAAAGGTGGCCCACAGTGAGTGACTTGGAAATGCTGGATCTGCCTTGGTTTAATATAGAAGACATTTAATGGCTTAGGGAGATTGGAATGTTAGAGTGGATTTGTCCTTTAAGATCTGCTCACCCTCACTGAGAGGGTCCAGAAGACACACCTTTCACCAGTATTGAAAGGAATAAACTTGGGAGGGGAGCACTGGCATCCTTGAAGAGCTCCATGATTGTTCTTTTCTGTATGCCCAGCCTTGCAGTGGGAAGTGCAGCCACTGAATTGGGAAACATAAATGCAACAGGAATAATTGGATCTAGGTTGGCAGGGGCCAGGTAGCAGCACTCAACTAACAAAGGTAAGGTGGGTGAGGTTACTATGATGAACAGCAGAGTTAAAGCAGCAATTGGAATAGTCTGACTTGCTTACATCTATGGCATTGGTGAGTTGAGCATGAGGTTGTTCCTAGGAGTAAAATATATAGAAATCCTACTAAATCCTAACTATGCACTGGGGAAAGGGAAATAATCAGTATCAGTACTAGATGCTGGTTCTAAACTGACATTAATTCCAGGAGACCCAAAACATCACTGTGGGCCACCAGTCAGAGGCTTGTGACTGCCAGATGATCAATGGAATTCAGGTCCCTCTCACAGTGGGCCCACTGGGTTCCAAACCCATCCTGTGGCTATTTTCCCAGTTCCAGAATGCATAATTGGAATAGACATACTCAGCAGCTGAAAGAAAACTCACACTGGTTCCTTGACCTGTGGAGTGAGGACAATTATGGAGGGAAAAGCCAAGAAGAAGCCACTAGAACAGCCTCTATGTAGAAAAATGGTAAGCCAAAAGCAATACTCCATTCCTGGAGGGATTGCAAAGATTAGTGCCACAATCAAGGACTTAAAGGATGCCGGGGTGGTAATTCCCACCATATTCCCATGGAATTTGCCTATTTAGTCTATGCAGAAGACAGACGGATTTTGGAGAATAACAGTGAATTACCATAAGCTTAACCGAGTGGTAATACCAATTATAATTGCCTTATCAGATGTGGTTTAATTGCTTGTGCAATTAACACATTCCCTTGCAACTGGCAAGCAGCTAAACATCTGGCAAATGCTTCTTTCTTGAAATTTGTTAGTAAAGATTACTAGAAGCAGTTCGTTTTCAGCTGGCAATGGTAGCAATACATCTTCACTGTTCTACCTCAGGAGTATACCAACTCTCCACTCCTATGTAATAATTTAGTTCTGAGGAATTTAACTGCCTTTTCATTCCACAAGACATCACACTGATCCATAATATTGATAACATCACACAGATTGGACCTAGTGAGCAAGATGTAGCAACTACTCTAGACTTACTGGCAAGATATTTGGTGTTAGAGGTTGGGAAATAAATTCATCTAAAATTCAGGGGCCTTCTAACTCAGTGAAATCTCTAGGGGTCTAGCAGTACGGGGCATGTGAAGATATCCCTTTCAAAGGTGAATGTTAAGTTGTTGCCTCTGGCCCCTCCTATAACCAAAAGAAAAAAGAGGGAGAATGTCTAATAGGCCTCTTTGGATTTTGGAGGTAACACATTCCTCATTGGGGTATGTTAGTTTGACCCATTTACCAAGTGATCTAAAAAGCTGCGAATTCCAAGTAGATCTCAGAATAAGAGAGGGCTCTGCAACAGGTCCAGGCTATTATACAAGCTCTGCCAGTTGGGCTACATGATCCTGCAGATGCAATGGTACATGAAATATCAGTGGCAGACAGGATGCTGTTTGGAGCCTTTGGCAGGCCCCTGTAGGCAAATAATAGTGCAGACCCTTAGGATTTTGTAGCAAAACATCACCATCCTCTGCAGATACTACTCTCCTTTAGCAGAAACAGCTCTTAGTCTGCTACTGGGCCTTAATAGAAACTGAATGTTTAACCATGGGCCACCAAATTATCATGTGATTTCAGCCCATCATGAACTGGGTGTTATCTGACCCACCAACCCATGAGGTTGGGTATGCACAGCAGCACTCTATCAATAAAAGTGGTATATACATGATCAGGCTCAAGGAGGCCCAGAAGGAGCAACTAAGTCACATGAAGAGGCCCAAATGCCCACAATCCCCACTTCTGCCATACTGCCTTCTCTCTCCCAGTCTGACCTATCGCTTCATGAGAAGTTCCCTAGATCACTTGACAGAGGAAGAGAAGACTGGTTTCATTTACAGATGGTTCTGCACAATATGCAGGTACCACCCAAAAAAGGACTGCTGAAGTTCTGCTACCCCTTCCTGGGACCTCCCTGAAGTACAGTAGTGAAAGGAAATCTTCCCAGTGGGCAAAATCAAGCAGTGCTACTCATTGTTCATTCTGTTTGGAAGAAGAAATGGCCAGATGTGCAATTATGTATGGATTCATGGGCTGTGGCCAATGGTTTGTCTGTATGGTCAGGAACTTGGAAGGAACATGAATGGAAAATTGGTGACAAAAAAAAATTTGTGGAAAAGGGATGTGGACAGATCTCACTGAATGACAAATCAGTGAAGATACTTGTATCCAGCATAAATGTTTACCAAAAGGTGACATCAGTAAAAGAGTATTTTAATAATCACAGGTATAAGATGACCACTTCTGTGGATACCTTCTTCCCTAGCCACCTGTGTCATCACCCAACAGGCTCATGGACAAAGTGGCCATGGTGGCAGGGATGGAGATTATGCATGGGCTCAGCAAAATGGACTTCCATCCACCAAGGCCAACCTGGCTATGACCACTGCTGAGTACCCAATATGCCAGTAGCAGAAACCAACACTGAGCTCCTGATATGGTTCCATCCCCCTAGGTAATCAGCCAGCTACCTGGAGGCAGGTTGATACAGCTTCAATCAAGGAAAGGGAAGCATTTTGTTTTTGCTGAAACAGACGTTTATTCTGGCAATAGATTTGCCTTCCTTGCTCACAATGCTTCTGCCATAACTCCCATCAGTAAACTTACAGAATTCTTTCTCTACTAGCTTGGTATTCCACACAGCATTGCTTCTGACCAAGGAACTCACATCACAGCACATGGAGGACAGCAATGGGCCTATGCTCATTGGTCTTATCATGTTCCCTACAATTGTCAAGCAACTTGTTTCATAAAACAGTGGAATGGGCTTTTCACGATTCAGTTACAGTGCCAGCTACGTAGTAATACCTTGCAAGGCTGAGAGAAGGGTTCTCCAGAAAGCCACATAAGCTCTGGGTCAGCATCCAATATATGGTGCTTTTTCTCTCACAGCCAGCATATATGGGTCCAAGAATCAAGGGGTGGAAATGGGAGTGGTACTACTCACTATTTTCCCTAGTAATTCATCAGCAAAATGTTTCTTCCTACTCCTGTGACCTTATTCTTTGCTGACCTAGATGTCTTAATTCCAGAGGAAGGAATAATTTTTTCCAGAAAACACAACACTGATTCCATAGAATTGGAAATTAAGACTGCCACTTGGCCACTTTGGGTTCCTTACACCTCTAAATCATCAGTCAAAGAAGAGTTACTGTGCTGGTTGGGGTGACTGCTTCTAGTACAGGGAAACTGAACTGCTACTTCACACAGGAGGCTAGGAAGAATATGTCTAGAATACAGGAGATCCCTTATGGCATCTTTCAGTATTACCATACCCTACACCCTGTGTGTTGGGCCATTCTTGCATTGCTATAAAGGAATACTTGAAATCGGGTAATTCATAAAGAAACGAGGTTTAGTTGGCTCACAGTTCTGCAAGCTTTACAGGAAATGTGGCACCAGCATCTGCTCTGCTTCTGCAGAGGCCTCAGGGAACTTTTACTCATTGCAGAAGGCAAAGTGGCAGCAAGCATCTCACATGGCAGAATAGGAGCAAGAGTGAGAATGGAGGTGGAGGTGCCACATACTTTTAAACAACCAGATCTCAAGTGAACCCAGAGCGAGAGTTCACTTATCAACAAGCGGATGGCCCAAGCCATTCATGAGGGATCCACTCCTGTAATCCAAACACCTCCTACCAAGCCCCACCTCCAAGACTGGGGATTACATTTCAACAGAAATTTGGGCAGGGACAAATGTCCAAATTATATTACCCTGTGATTAAGATCAATGGAAAACTACAACAATCCAATTCAAGCAGGACTACTAATGAAGAATGACCCTTCAAGAATAAAGGTTTGAGTCACCCCAACAGATAAAAAACCACAAGCAGGTAAGGTGCTTGCTGAAGGTAAAGGAAATACAGAATGGTTAGGTGAGAATATACGTATAATCCAGTCTATCATTGATGGATATCTGGGTTGGTTCCAAGTCTTTGCTATTGTGAACAGTGCTGCAATAAACATACGTGTGCATTTGTCTTTATAGGAACATGATTTACAATCCTTTAGGTATACACCCAGTAATGGGATGGCTGGGTCAAATGGTATTTCTAGTTCTAGATCCTTGAGGAATTGCTGGGGCCTGTCATGGGGTGGGGACAGAGGAGAGGGATAGCATTAGGAGATATACCTAACGTAAATGACGAATTAATAGGTGCAGCACACCAACATGGCACATGTATACATATGTAACAAACCTGCACATTGTGCACATGTACCCTAGAACTTAAAGTATAATAAAAAAAGAATATACGTATAAATATTAGCTACAACCACATGATCAGTTACAGAAATAAGGACTGTATTTCCTCCTCATTTTGCTAAGAATACATCTGTGTGTGTGTGTGTGTGTGTGTTAATATCTTTGTTTTCTTTCCTCTCTTATTCCCTCATCATGTAACATAAGATGCTCATATCAGAATTTAAGTACTGTTGATTTTACATCATAGTATTTAAGTTACAGAATATCAAGGAGAGGAGTAAATATCACTCAAGGACTTTACCTCCTTTTCTGGGAAAGAGATTGATGTGTTTTCCAGTTGTACACAGGATACTTGTAACATGTTAGGTAGAATTATGACCTTGTTATTATCTTCATTTGAAAATTAAGTATGGTTTATGTAGATATGTATAGGTGACAAGTTGACAAGGGGTAGACTTGTGATGGTTAATTTTATGTGTCAACTTTTCCAAGACATGGGGTGGCCACATATTAAGCTAAGCATTATTTCTGGATATGCCTGTCGGGGGCGGTTCTGGATGAGACTGATTGGTAAACCAAGTAAAGTAAAATGTTCTCCCTATGGTGGGCGTCATCCAATCCATTGAGGACCTGAAAGAACAACAAAGTAGAGGGAGAAAGAATTTCCTCTCTCTGCCTTTTCTTGCTCTTGGACTGAGACTTACACCATCTGCACTCCTGGTTCTCAAGCCTCCATACGTAGAGTAGAATTTACATCATCAGCTTTCCTGGGTCTTCAGTTTGCAGATGGCAGATCCTGGGACTTTTCAGCCTTCATAACCACATGAGCCAATTTCTTATAATAAATCTCATTATATATATACATATATTTATATATTATATATAAACAAATATATATTATATTTATATATTTATATATATTTGTTTATACATTAATATGTAATATATAAACAAATATATAGATATATAAACAAATATATAATATATAAACAAATAAATTGTTTATATATTTACATATAATATATAAACAAATATATAATATACAAATATATAAACAAATAAACAAATATATAAACAAATATTTATATATAATATATAAACATATATTATATATTTATATATAATATATAAACATATATTATATATTTATATATAATATATAAACATATATTATATATTTATATATAATATATAAACATATATTATATATTTATATATAATATATAAACATATATTATATATTTATATATATAAACTGTGTATGTGTATATATATATATAGACAGATTCTGTTTCTCTGAAGAACTGTAATACAAGTCCCTGATTCCCATGTCTTATTTTATTTAACTCCGACTTCTACTAAAATAACTCCCATTAGATGAATATTAGTGGATATCTTCAAACGTAATTTAAATTTTCAAAGCATAACCATGTTATATTTATGTTAAAACTCAAATAAAATTGAAGTATATCTTGTTATTAAAACAACTTGTATCACTGGAAAGTATATAACAACAGAGTATGTATGAAAACAAAAGGGTTCAATCTAATGAATCAGTAACTGCAAATTTCCCTCAATTTTAAGTTCTGAATATTAGATTAAAATCATAAAACTTACATATTTTGAATTATTAATTAGTGAAGAATTTTTTTAATTATACAATCAAATTTTTTACTTAGTTTCAACTCCCTTTTCTTTGCCTTTTACCTCTGCCTGCTATCTTGAAAAACAAGTAGATACTTTCAGTAATAAAAATTCCAAAAAAGAAAAAATAATACATTATATTGAGTTGGAAATATGTATCCATGCTATTTATTTTTACTCAAGCTACAGGCCCATGAAAGAATCTTTGGGCTGGGTGCAGTGCCTCATGCCTGTAATCCCAGCACTTTGGGAGGCTGAGGTGGGCACATCACTTGAGGCCAGGAGTTCAAGACCAGCCTGGCCAACAGGGTGAAACCCTGTCTCTACTAAAATATAAAAATTAGCCAGGCATGGTGGTGCTTGCCTATAATCCCAGCTACTCAGGAGGCTGGCACAAGAATCACTCGAACCCAGGAGGTGGAGGTTGCAGTGAGCCGAGATCATGCCACTGCATTCCAGCCTGGGTGATAGAGTGAGACTCTGTCTCAAAAACACAAAACAAAACAAAAAAATATTTAATCCTACTAAATACTACTTTTTAAAATTTTTCCCTTCGATTTGTTGATATCTCCTACATAACACAGAATGTTTAGATGCTACCACTTAAAATCTTAATTTTTGCTGCTCTTAATCCATTTTCATCTACCATAAAAATTTTATGTTTTTTTATTCTGCAATATATAGAACAGCCCTCCCACAACAAATAAACAAATAAACAAATAATTATAGGGCTTAAAATGTCAATAGTGCTAAAACTCTACTTTAGATGAAAAAGGACTTTAAAAAATTTTATAAAATTGTAGAATGTTTAGCAGCATCCCTTGCTTCTACCTATTAGATGCCAATAGCAGCTCCACATTTGTGACAACCAAAACGTCTCTGTGAAATGTCCCCTGTGAGACAAAATTGCCTCAACTTGAGAACCACTAATGTATAGACAGTTAAAAGAGAAACTACTACTACCAACAGCTCAGGTTAAACTTACACACAAAGTGTGAAAACAAAGCACTAGACCACACGACCACTAATGCATGTCTGACAGGAATCCAGTGGAAATTATTTCAATACCTACTTATGTAATCTTATTTTCATCAGCACAGAAGACAACATTTATAGTTATAGTCTTTTTTAATATCAGTTTTGAAAAAGTGTTCCCAGTCTCATCCATGAAAAGAAGTAAAGTTGATGGATCCAAAATGGAATCTAGACTGACAAATTTGAACAACAAACCAGTCTAACTTTACAATTTGCCAAGAAGTGAATGATTCCCTATATACTTTCAAAGTGTCTTAATGTGTAAAGTGTTTTTTTCCTACAGTGCTACTAAATGGTAAGCTAATGATCATAAAGCAGCAGTCTGTTATAACTACAGCACCATTTACCCATAAATACTAACCATACTGCAGTTACTATTTGCCGAAATGCATTTCTTGTCATCACACCATTGGCACCCATTTGTATTGGCAGTACAGCTGGCACAATCTGCATATCTGTAACATCTGTCATCAGGAGCAGCTATAATACAAATGGGAGACAACATATCAGCATGGAAAAGAAAATCTTACTCTTGTTAATTTACAATATCTATTTAAGAATCATTAAGAATCACTAAGACATTTTTTAACCAAAGAAATGACCTTCAATTTCAAAGTAAGTTTTCTAAAGATTAAGATAACTTTTGTAGTTCAATTGTGTTTACAGGATTTTCGAGACCTTTTATCCCCATTTTAATTATTCAATATACAAGGATCCTACAGCCATTTTAAATTCATACATTTTGGGCCAGGCGCGGTAGCTCATGCCTGCAATCCCAGAACTTTTAAAAGCCAAGGTAGGTAGATCACTTGAGGTCAGGAGTTCAAGACAAGCCTGGCCAACATCACGAAACCCATCTCTACTAAAAATACAAAAATTAGCCAGGCGTGGTGGCACATGCCTGTAATTCCAGCTACTCGGAAAGCTAAGGCAGCAGAATTGCTTGAACCCAGGAGACAGAGTTTGATCACACCACTGCACTCCAGCCTGGGTGACAGAGTGAGACTCTGTCTCAAAAAATAAACTAAAATAAATAAATTCACATATTTTAGAGAAGGTCAAAGGATTTACATATATTTTACTGAACAAAGTGTATTACTATACATACAAAAGAAAACATCATAACAAATACTGTTTATCATCCTTTCTAAAGATATAAAAGACATCTGAATTAATATAGATTAGTAAAATTTAAAAATACATTTATTAATTGTAACCTCAAAAATGTATAAAAACTCTCACCACTTAAAAAACCAAAGAATAGTTATCCAAATAATTAATTAGCTAACTGACTAATAATTGACTGGTAACTTTTCATAAGTCTTATTTATTTATTCACCATTTTACAAGAAATATAAAACCAGATCATTAGTCATGAAATGCTATAGCATTTTTTTACTTTATGGTGTGGTTTGGCAATAATTCAGGAAGAAAAAAAAAATACCACATGGAAAATAAATTATTTCATTTTATTTCTTTGAATCTAACAGCATTTCTTAGAAATGATGTATTGGAAAGCATTTTAAACTTATATTAGAAAATAATTCATATATATGACCATGTTATATATAAAATATTGATATATATACTATATATACAGATTTCAAAAATGAAGCTAAAAATAACTAATAAAGGTATTAAATTATTAATCACTAGGTTCAAACATTAGAATTCCTAATTATGGTAATACAAATTTTTCATTTCTGTAGCTACTAAAGTAACTCTTATAAGCAGAAGATATTTCTATTTCTGTAGAAGAGAAATTTTGCTGCCAGAAAGACGAAAAGAAAAAGAAATTTACCTGTTTTAGGAGGGCACTTTGCTCTAAGAATATTATTAGTATTCCCAGATTCCCAAGATTCACAGTGATTTTTATTCCAAACACATTTTATCCCGGGACCAGCATTTTTACAAAGTTCTTCATCTCTAAAAGCCTTGCAATTTGGAGGCTTGTATACAAGGATATCATTAAGGAGTACACTAGAAAATCCCCCAAATATATACATGGACCTATTAAAAACAAAACAAGAATCTTAAAGAAACGCTATTAAAAGTCTCTATCTAATGATTTAGTTATAAAAATAAGCAAAGATTTAAATACACATTTTATACTATTTTTAAGTACTTGTTAGTACTGTTGTTTAAAATCATATTTCTAGCATATGATATGATATAAAAACACCAGAGGAACTACTATATAATTTCTTGAAGACTTTCCAGAGAAAATAATGAAATATTCTATAAATATTAATATATTAAGAAAACACTAAGTCTTCAAAACATGTTTTATTTTTAATACAAGAAAGGAAAAGAAACAATGATTATATACAACATTCCTTTGTCAGAAAAATAAGTATTGTTTTTAATAATGTAGTAAACAATGTTTTAAAAAAATAGATAATAGCTATACATGGACAAGACACACTTTAGAACTGCTATCTAGAATTATAACTTTTCAATATAGACACAGAATTTTGAAATTAGATACCGAGTTCTTCTTACGGTGTTTCATTCTTTTAAAATAAGAAAACTAAGAGTAAAATAATCAAAAAGATTTTTCAAATTTCAGTCTGGAAAGAGAAGCCTAGACAATACTAAATTAATACTAAGCAGTGCCAAAAAAGGTTGAGATGCCCTTAAAACAGCGTATTTTTCATGTCAAAAATATTATTAACATAATAAATTGAATCAGTCAAAAAAGTCTTCAAGAATGTCTTTTATTATTTAAAAAAGTAAAATAAAAATCAACCAGAGAACCCTAAAGGTTTTATGTTTCACAGCTTTCATTTATTACTGTTTGGACAGCCAATTGACATCAGTTACACAGTTTCATTGTGGTTAAGTCATTTAGTGGCAATAGTGAAGAATTTTTACATATTTAGGATAAGGTGGTAATAAAATGGGCTTATAAAAAGGTCATTCTGATTTACAAATGTTAAGCTACTAAATGAGCTAGCAGATTGTTTACTGTCACTGGATTCCAAATTACCAAATTTTTGCCATAGAAATACAAAAATTATATTAACTTAAATGGGGAAGGCAATGTAATGACCATTGAGTCCAATTTCTCAATGGATATAAGGATTTTAAGGTCCAGAGAAGTTAAGAGACTTGTCAAAAATCACACATTTAGTAAATGACAGAACTAAAATGAGAATCTAATTCTTCTCACTTTCCTTGTTCTCCTTGATAGAAATATGGGGCTAGCCTATCATTTCAGTTCCATCTTTTTAAAAGAAGAGTCATTCCTTATCTGATCTCTGGAAAAAGAAAAGAAGGCAGGATGACATAAAAGGGTATCTGATGTCTTATCTCAGCACCTTTCCTTTACCTACTCCCATGTCCCTTAAATATATTAAACAAGAAAGGAAAAAAAGATACGACTGACAAATCAAAATGTATTCTGTGGTAGAGAAGAGATGCATAAAATCCAATACCATTAAGTACCAATGATAATTTTCAAAAAGAATACCAGAATATGAGGATAGTATGACTGATATAAGTGACCCTCTAAAAATTGGAAATGTGCTTCTTTTACCCATTAATGACTACTGCAGAGTGTCCAAATCTGTTGACATCTCTATGAAGATTTGGTTTTGGTAGTATTTTCCATTCATCACAAGCTAGAAAAAAGAAAACAGAAAAACAAAAAATGAAATAAAAGAATAAACTAAGACAAACAATATAAAAACATCATTGGCCGAATTAAAGATGTACTATGCACAAGCAGGAAGCAAAAAAAAATTCTCATTAATTTTCCATGACCTACAATTTAGTATAATTACTCAACTAACATTATTCATTAAATAAAAATAACTCTTGCCTAGAATTCTCACAAATAATTTTAAGCATATGAGAACAAGAAAATGAAAAGAATGAACTTAGAGGTATTTTATATTGGAAGAAAATATTGAAGACATATATTTATTAAATATTCCAGGTAAAACTTATGAATGTCAGTATAGGGCACACCTATTTGAAAGTTATATACTAAATCAAATATGACATGTACGTATACAAAAGTCAATGGCATATACAATGTTCACTGAAAGAATACCTAAAAATATAATCATCAGGATAAAACATTTAAATCACTTTAATGATTTGAATTCTCAAAAGAAAAGCTTTTTTATGTAGAAGCGAATTATTTTAACTGCAAAACTTCTAGATAAAAAAATGAAAATCATAAATAATCTATGAACTATATAAAAACTATGGAAAGTGGTTAAGAAAAATGTGTATTATTTCAATATAAACTCAGAACTGACATATATACTAACGTAAATTTGAGATTTAAAATAATTCATCATTCAGTGACTAGGAACATTCTCAATACAGTGTTTTAGATTTCAACTTCTTAGAAATGTCATATTTATAAAGGCATGCCTTGGTATTTCATAAAAGCATATAGATATAACAAGATTTTTTAAAACAAATTAATTTTGTTTAGGTAAAAGCCTTTATGGAACAAGAAAATCATTTTAAGTACAGTTAGTTGTAAAAGTTAAAGTAATGAATTACTTGTTTTCTTATTTAAGTAATTACATCTATAACAATAATAAAATAAATTTGGTTTCAACTCAATATTTTATTAATGAACATCAAAAAATTATAAAAACCAAAACTGTAAGTTTAGAAAATGATGCTGAACACCAACATGGCACATGTATACATATGTAACAAACATGCACGTTGTGCACATGAACCCTAGAACTTAAAGTATAATTAAAAAAAAAAAGGAAGAAAATGATGCTGAAAGACTGAGAACAATAAAATACATGTTGACTTGTACATGCTAAGGTATAATCCAGGAAACACAAATCTCCCCCGAAAAAGTGTATTCATTTAGTTTGTATAATCTGTCTTTTTAGTCCACATGGTATATTTGCCTATTAAATATTCTCAAAGAGAGAGTGTAAAAGTACAGAAATCTAACCTAACTTTATTTAACACAGTGTTTTCCCAATGTTTTGTCCAAAGAAGCACTTTTCACATAATGCCTATTAAGATCCTCATGAGTCAATGCTCTGAAGATCACATTTTAGAAAATATTATCATAGAGGCCTATGATAAAGATTAAGATGGCCAATTTTACATGTTAGAGTTACTTTAATAAATGTACATTATATGTTTGTAGCACTATTAGGTTGGTGCAAAATAAATTATACAAAGTATAAATTGTATACTTTTATAAATTAAGTATACATAAAAGTTCCAAAGTGTTTTCATCGCATATCTTAAAATGGTCTTTATAAGAATCCAGTGAAATTGATTGAGCAGGTATTACCCTATGTTAGAAATGAAGAATCAGACCTATGCAAAGGTGAATAACTTCTTTGAGGTCCATTTGATTAATGGATCATATAGTAATTCTGGGTTCAACTTTTTAAGAAACTGCCATTCTGTTTTCCATAGCAGCTGGACAATTTTACATTTTTACCAGTAATGCAAAAGGGTTCATATGTCTCCACATCCTGGTCAACCCTTGTTATCTTCTGTTTTTTTAATCATAGCCATCCTAATGAGTATGAATTAGTATATCATTGTGGTTTTGACTTGCATTCCCTAATGATTAGTGATGTTGAGCATCTTTTCATGTGCTTATTGGACATTTGTATATCTTTGGAGAAATGTCAATTCAACAGCTCATTTAAATTTATAGATACAAGTGGTACTGTGTGCTCACTGTAACCATGTTAGAGTTTTCCATGTTATGAGTATACAAAATATTTACCCATTAAGTCGTTAATAATTAGCCTTTTTTTAGATTTTTTCCTATTGCAAGTCATGTTGGTATATTCACTGTTATATGTATCTTGTGCATATTTTGAATGTTTCTCTAGATTTCCAAGAGGTATAAGAAAAGACATAACTTCGATTTTACTAGATTTTCCCAATTTGCTCCCCATAGTAGTTGTGTTGACTCACATTAGCAGTGTACAACAGTTCCTCTTGTTTTATATTCTCTACAACATGTAGTTCTGTCAGACTTTAAATTTTTACCAATCTGATGAATGGCTTGATTTTACATTTTTCCAGTTACTGGTGAGTCAACTTATTTTCACATATATAGGTTATTTGTTTTAGTCTTCTATGAAATCACTGTTTAAGCCTTGCTCATTTTTCTATTTGCTTTTTGTCTTTTTCTTAATAATTCAAATAATTATTGATTAAATACTCTGGATACTAATCCTTTGCTGGCTATATGTATTACCATATATTCTTCCATGCTACAGCATCTTTTTTTCACTTAGTTTATGAAATCTTGTTTTACAGAAAGTTGGTCTTATCTTTAAGTCACCTTATGATCTGTGCTTGTTTATTCAGTAAACAGATTTTAAAACTAATCTTTAATTTTCTAGTAAAGGTTTTTCAGTTGGCTTTTACTATTTTGGTCTTCAATCTTTTTGGAACTTATTTTTGTATATCTGGTAAGCATCAAACTTAATTTTTCCCATATATCATATTTTCCAGATAGTTCCAAGTATATGTCAATGCACTAATTTTCCCAATTTTTGAACATTTATCCTTGAACCACTAACTTGTCCATCATTTATGTACTGTTATAGTTTGCTTTTATTTTATCATTTTTAAATATATACATGTGTGAAGCTCAAAAGTCCAACATTTCTACAAGGTATATCAAAAAAAAAAAAAATCCACTGCCCCCTATCTTCCCAAAGCATATTCCAGAATCACGGAGGCAAGCACTTTTAATTCTAAACAGCTATAAAGAGTTTTTGTTTTTGTTTTTTGTATTTTCATCTGTCCTAAACAGCATGCCTAGTTCCCAGTTTCAGATAATATGCCTGACTTCCTTCTTCAGACGGTGAAAATTAAGCTCTTACACAGACTTACACACATATACTTCCTCTCCCTCCATTCTCTATACATTTATATTATAATTTTGTTTAGAGCAATATTCAGTTTCTTATTTGTTTTTTAGAGATGGGGAATTGCTATATTGCCTAGACTGGACTAAATTAATTCCTGGGCTCAAGCAATCCTCCTGCCTCAGCCTCCAGAGTTTCTGGAATTATAGGTGCACACCACCACACTCAGCTAATGTTCAGTTTTTATTATCTGTGATAGTATATATCTGTGATATTATTCACAGATAAGCCAGGTAGCATACTACATTTTTATTCTTAAATAACTTACTTTCTCCACAAATTATATTTTCACTTTTTTGCTTAATTTTCTGTATATCTACCACTATTTCTCCCCCAACCCTTTGCCAGATGTGTACATTTCTTCTCAATATCTTCTAATACATCAAGTTATCTGGCAATTTCATTTATTTTGTAAAGACATCCCTCCTGAAACTCCATCTTTCTTCTCCAATCTGAACTTACTGCTCTCTAGGCCCATTACATCATCATAAGGATTCCCTCCATATTTCTCCTCTGTTATATATTCCATTTCTTAGATTTCATCTGTTTATTTAATCTCACATTTCAATAGGAGATATAATCCTAAAGTTTCTAAATAAAGTGTACATTGGAGGTATATTTTTGAGAATCTGCAATTCTAAAAAATAATTTTATTTCACTCTAACACTTTTAGTATGATTTGATTGGTGTTAGAATTCTAACATGGAAAACATTTTCAGATATTGAAGGTACTAGTCCACTCTCTTGGCTTCTCGTATTGCTTTTGTAAGGCACGATGCTATCGAGTCTCATGATTTATTTGTCCTATTTATTTTCTCTCTATATAAGTTTTTAGGTTCTTTTTGTCTTTTTGTAATGAGCTTTGCTGTGAGTCTTTTGTATTCATTTTTCTGGGGCTCAGTAGGCTCTTTTAGTCTTAAAATTTGTGTACTTCAATCCCAAACATATTTTTTGAATTACTCACTTGATAATTTCCTTCCTGTCTAAAATGTTATGTTCTTTGCTTTTTGAATTCTATTACTGAGACACAAAGTTTTCTGGAATAGTCATCTTAAATTTCTCATTTTTTACCCTATTTTCCACTTGTCCATTATTCATAATACTTTATGGAGATTCTTCACTTTATCATCAGATCATTGATTTGTTTTCCTAATTTTAATTTCCAAGAGCCCATTTTTTTCTTTTCTGAATGAACTATTTTTATTAAAATCTCACATTTTGCTTCACAAATGTAACATCTTCTATCCATAAAGATTTAACTTATAATCTCCTCTGTGGATTATCTCTATTTCCTCTAATTTCTTATTTTTTCCTACTCGTTTGACATTTTGGTCAAATTTAGTAACTTTTTGTAATTGTCAAAATAACAACTGGCTGAAAATTTAAGAGTGAGGCACCACAAGAGTCGTTAGGAATTTAGTGCTTAAGAAGGACATGTTGACCTCTGGGATTCTGATCAGGTAGAACCATTTCAGTTACAGACCTCCAAATGTCAGTATTTCTATATGCTTTCTCTTAGGCTGGTCAGATTCCTTCAGATAATTTTCCAGTCTCCTTCCTGGAAACCATAAATCGGAATAACAGCATTTTAGGAAGACCCTAAGTGGATGAAAGTAGCTAGAGGGTTTCACTCTTAAGTATGTATACTTTCATTTAATCCCACTGTTTACAAAATAGTCCTTATGCTCTCAGTCATGTTCTGGTTTTCTTTTGTTTTGTTTTTAAAGTACACAAGTCCTACAGAAGAGAAACATTACAGCACAGTAATAGTAATGTAATTATACATGAAGGCAATTAATTTAGACAAATAATAATAAAACATAATTCTACTTCTAGAAGTTATTTGCCTTTCAATACATGTAGTGGTAAGAAGTGACAGCTTTATTACTATCTCCAAGACATCATCTTCAATTATACTAAAAGTTTAAAAAAGAATTACATACAATATTTTTGATAGACATTTGTGCTGTTCAACAAAATATTTCAGTTCCTTTCCTTCTGGCACAAAATTATACTCTTACAATCCCTAGAAGTTGAATGTATCAATTTAATGCAAGCTACTGGAATACCTGTGGTTCTGGTTGGAGGCATTTGATTAGCAATGAAAGCCTATGTCTTCTGTCAGCCTGGGTCCCTAAATAATGACCAAAAAAAAATCGGAGGGGTGTTCCAAGATGGCCGAATAGGAACAGCTCCAGTCTGCAGCTCCCAGTGTGATCGATGCAGAAGATGGGTGATTTCTGCATTTCCAGCTGAGGTACCTGGTTCATCTCACTGGGACTAGTTGGACATTGGGTGCAGCCCACAGTGGGTGAGCCGAAGCAGGGCGGGGCATCACCTCACCCGGGAAGCACAAGGGGTTGGGGGATTTCCCTTTCCTAGCCAAGGGAAGCTGTGACAGACCACCTGTAAAAACGGGACGCTCCTGCCCAAATACTGCGCTTTTCCCAAGGTTTTAGCAATCGGCAGACAAGGAGATTCTCTCCAGTGCCTGGCTCGGCAGGCACCACACCCATAGAGCCTTGCTCACTGCTAGCATGGCAGTCTGAGATCGAACTGCGAGGCGGCAGCCTGGCTGGGGGAGGGGCATCCGCCATTGCTGAGGCTTGACTAGGTAAACAAAGTGGCCAGGAAGCTTGAAGTGGACGGAGCCCATCACAGCTCACCAAGGCCTACTGTCTCTAGACTCCACCTCTGTGGCAAGGGCATAGCTGAACAAAAGGCAGCAGACAACTTCTGCAGACTAAAAGTCCCTGTCTGACAGCTCTGAAGAGGGCAGTGGCTCTCCCAGCATGGCGTTTGAGCTCTGGGAACAAACAGACTGCCTCCTCAAGTGGGTCCCTGACCCCCGTGTAGCCTAACTGGGAGACACCTCCCAGTAGGGGCCGACTGACACCTCATATAGGTGGCTGCCCCTCTGGGATGAAGCTTCCAGAGGGAGGATCAGGCAGTAATATTTGCTGTTCTGCAGCCTCCGCTGGTGATACCCAGGCAAACAGGGTCTGGAGTGAACCTCCAGCAAACTCCAACAGACTTGCAGCTGAGGGACCTGACTATTAGAAGGAAAACTAACAAACAGAAAGGAATAGCAGCAACATCAACAAAAGGTCATCTAGACCAAAACCCCATCTGTAGGTCACCAAAATCAAAGACCAAAGGTAGATAAAACCACAAAGATGGGGAGAAACCAGAGCAGAAAAGGTGAAAATTCTAGAAATCGGAGTGCCTCTTCTCCTCCAAAGGATCGCAACTACTTGCCAGCAATGGAACAAAGCTGGATGGAGAATGACTTTGACAAGTTAACAGAAGTAGGCTTCAGAAGGTAGGTAATAACAAACTTCTCCGAGCTAAAGGACGATGTTCGAACCCATCACAAGGAAGCTAAAAACCTTGAAAAAAGATTAGATGAATGGCTAACTAGGATAAACAGTGTAGAGAAGACCTTAAATGACCTGATGGAGCTGAAAACCGTGACAGGAGAACTTCATGATGCATGCACAAGCTTCAATAGCTGATTCAATCAAGTAGAAGAAAGGGTATCAGTGATTGAAGATCAAATTAATGAAATAAAGTGAGAAGACAAAGTCAGAGAAAAAACAGACTAAAAAGAAACAAACAAAGCCTCCAAGAAATATGGGGACTATGTGAAAAGACCAAATCTACATTTGATTGATTGGTGTACCTGAAAGTGATAGGGAGAATGGAACCAAGTTGGAAAACACTCTTCAGGATATTATCCAGCAGAACTTCCCCAACCTAGCAAGGCAGGCCAACATTCAGATTCAGGAAATACAGAGAACACCACAAAGATACTCCCCAAGAAGAGCAACCCCAAGACACATAACTGTCGGATTCATCAAGGTTGAAATGACAGAAAAAGTGTTAAGGGCAGCCAGAGAGAAAGGTCGGGTTACCCACAAAGGGAAGCACATCAGACTAACAGCAGATCTCTTGGCAGAAACCCAACAAGCCAGAAGAGAGTAGGGGCCAAAATTCAACATTCTTAAAGAAAAAAATTTTCAACCCAGAATTTCATATCCAGCCAAACTAACCTTCATAAGTCAAGGAGAAATAAAATCCTTTACAGACAACCAAATGCTGAGAGATTTGTCACCATCAGGCCTGCCTTACAAGAGCTCCTGAAGGAAGCAATAAACATGGAAAGAAATAACCAGTACTAGCCACTGCAAAAACATGCCAAATTATGAAGACCATAGATGCTACAAAGAAACTGCATCAATTAACAGGCAAAATAACCAGCGAACATCATAATGACAGGATCAAATTCACACATAACAATATTAACCTTAAATGGAAACGGGCTAAATTCCCCAATTAAAAGACAAAGTCAAGACCCATCAGTGTGCTGTATTCAGGAGACCCATCTCACATGCAAAGACGCACATAGGCTCAAAATAAAGGGATGGAGGAAGATCTACCAAGCAAATGGAAAGCAAAAAAAAGCAGGGGTTGCAATCCTAGTCTCTGATAAAACAGACTTTAAACCAACAAAGATCAAAAGAGACAAAGAAGGCCAATACATAATGGTAAAGGGATCAATTCAACAAGAAGAGCTAACTATGATAAATATATAGGCACCCAATACAGGAGCACCCAGATTGATAAAGCAAGCCCTTAGAGACCTACAAAGAGACTTAGACTCCCACACAATAATCATGGGAGACTTTAACACCCCACTGTCAATATTAGAGAGATCATTGAGACAGGTTAACAAGGATATCCAGGACTTGAACTCAGCTCTGCAACAAGCAAACCTAAAAGACATCCACAGAACTCTCCACCCCAAATTAACAGAATATACTCTTCTCAGCACCACATCGCACTTATTCTAAAGTTGACCACATAATTAGAAATAAAGCACTACTCAGCAAATGTAAAAGAACAGAAATCACAAAAAACTGTCTCTCAGAACACAATGCAATCAAATTAGAACTCAGGATTAAGAAACTCACTCAAAACCGCTCAACTACATGGAAACTGAACTTGCTCCTGAATGACTACTGGGTAAATAACTAAATGAAGGCAGAAAGATGTTCTTTGAAACCAATGAGAACAAAGACACAATATACCAGAATCTCTGGGACACATTTAAAGCAGTGTGTAGATGAAATTTATAGCACTAAATGCCCACAAGAGAAGGCAGGAAAGATCTAAAATCGACACCCAACATCACAAATAAGAGAACTAGAGAAGCAAGAGCAAACACATTCAAAACCTAGCAGAAGGCAAGAAATAACTAAGATCAGAGCAGAAGTGAAAGAGATAGAGACAAAAAAAACCCTTCAAAAACTCAATGAATCCCAGAGCTGGTTTTTTGAAAAGATTAACAAAATTGATAGACCGCTAGCAAGACTAATAAAGAAGAAAAGAGAGAAGAATCATATGGATGCAATAAAAATGATAAAGGTGATATCACCACCGATCCCAAAGAAATACAAACTACCATCAGAGAATACTACAAACACCTCTACGCAAATAAACTAGAAAATCTAAAAGAAATGGATAAATTCCTGGACACATACACTCTCCCAAGACTAAACCACGAAGAAGTTGAATCTCTGAATAGACCAATAACAGGCTCTGAAATTGAGGCAATAATTAATAGCCTACCAACCAAAAAAAGTCCAGGACCAGATGGATTCACAGCTGAATTCTACCAGAGGTACAAAGAGGAGCTGGTACCCTTCCTTCTGAAACTATTCCAATCAATAGAAAAAGAGGGAATCCTCCCTAACTCCTTTTATGAGGCCAGCATCATCCTGATACCAAAGCCTGGTAGAGACACAACAAAAAAAGAGCATTTTAGACCAATATCCCTGATGAACATGGATGTGAAAATCCTCAATAAAATACTGGCAAACCAAACCCATCAGCACATCAAAAAGCTTATCCACCACGATCAAGTCAGCTTTATCCCTGGGATGCAAGGCTGGTTCAACATGTGCAAATCAATAAATGTAATCCATCATATAAACAGAACCAATGACAAAAACCACATGATTATCTCAATAGATGCAGAAAAGGCCTTCGACAAAATTCAACAGCCCTTCAGGCTAAAAACTCTCAATAAATTAGGTATTGATGGAAGGTATCTCAAAATAATAAGAGCTATTTATGAAAAACCCACAGCCAGTATCATATTGAATGGGCAAAGCCTGGAAGCATTCCCTTCGAAAACTGGCACAAGACAGGGATGCCCTCTCTGACCACTCCTCTTCAACATTGTGCTGGAAGTTCTGGCCAGGGCAATCAAGCAAGAGAAGAAAGAAATGGTATTCAATTAGGAAAAGAGGAAGTCAAATTGTCCCTGTTTGCAGATGACATGATTGTATATTTAGAAATCCCCATCATCTCAGCCCAAAATCTCCTTAAGCTGATAAGCAACTTTAGCAAAGTCTCAGGATACAAAATCAATGTGCAAAAATCACAAACATTCCTATACACCATTAACAGACAAACAGAGAGTCAAATTATGAGTGAACTCCCATTCACAATTGCCACAAAGAGAATAAAATACCTAGGAAGCCAACTTACAAGGGATGTGAAGGGCCTCTTCAAGGAGAACTACAAACCACTGCTCAACGAAATAAAAGAGGACACAAACAAATGGAAGAATATTCCACGTTCATGGATAGGAATAATCAATATCGTGAAAATGGCCATACTGCCCAAGGTAATTTATAGATTCAATGCCATCCCCATCAAGCTACCAATGACTGTCTTCACAGAATTGGAAAAAACTACTTTAAAGTTCATATGGAACCAAAAAAGAGTCCGCATTGCCAAGACAATCCTAAGCCAAAAGAACAAAGCTGGAGGATCATGCCATCTGACTTCAAACTATACTACAAGGCTACAGTAACCAAAACAGCATGGTACTGGTACCAAAACAGAGATATAGACCAAGGAACAGAACAGAGCCCTCAGAAATAATACCACACATCTACAAACATCTGATCTTTGACAAACCTGACAAAAACAAGAAATGGGGAAAGGATTCCCTATTTAATAAATGGTGCTGGGAAAACTGGCTAGCCACATGTAGAAAACTGAAACTGGATCCCTTCCTTACACCTATACAAAAATTAATTCAAGATGGATTAAAGATTTAAATGTTAGACCTAAAACCATAAAAACACTAGAAGAAAACCTAGGCAATACCATTCAGGACATAGACATGGGCAAGGACTTCATGACTACAACACCAAAGCAATGGCAACAAAAGCCAAAATAGACAAACAGAATCTAATTAAACTAAAGAGCTTCTGCACAGCAAAAGAAACTACCATCAGAGTGAACAGGCAATCTACAGAATGGGAGAAAATTTTTGCAATCTACCCATCTGACAAAGGGCTAATATCCAGAACCTAAAAAGAACTCAAACAAATTTACAAGAAAAAAAACAAACAACCCCATCAAAAAGTGGGCAAAGGATATGAACAGACACTTATCAAAAGAAGACATTTATGCAGCCAACAGACACATGAAAAATGCTCATCATCACTGGTCATCAGAGAAATGCAAATCAAAACCACAATGAGATACCATCTCACACCAGTTAGAATGGCGATCATTAAAAAGTCAGGAAACAACAGATGTTGGAGAGGATGCGGAGAAATAGGAACGCTTTTACACTGTTGGTGGGAGCGTAAATTAGTTCAACCATTGTGGAAGACAGTGTGGCGATTCCTCAAGGATTTAGAACTAGAATTACCATTTGACCCATCAATCCCATTACTGGGTATATACCCAAAGGATTATAAATCATGCTACTATAAAGGCACATGCACACGTATGTTTACTGCAGCACTATTCACAATAGCAAAGACTTGGAACCAACCCATATGTCCATCAATGATAGACTGGATTAAGAAAATGTGGCACATATGCACCATGGAATACTATGCAGCCATAAAAAAGGATGAGTTCATGTCCTTTGCAGGGACATGGATGAAGCTGGAAACCATCTTTCTCAGCAAACTATCACAATGACAGAAAACCAAACACCACATGTTCTCACTCATAGGTGGGAATTGAACAATGAGATCACTTGGACACGGTGGGGGAATATCACACAAAGGGGCCCGTTGTGGGGTTGGGGGCCTGGGGAGGGATAGCATTAAGAGAAATACCTAATGTAAATGATGAGTTGATGGGTGCAGCAAACCGACATGGCACATGTATACCTATGTATCAAACCTGCACATTATGCACATGTACCCTAGAACTTAAAGCATAATAATAATAAAAAAAATCTGCCCTGCCAACCAATGATGAACATGTATAAAGGGTGAAAAATAAATTTTTATTTGGTGTTAATCATGTGAAGTTTGGATATTTCTGGTAGACATGGATATATGCTGCCCAGATCATCATTCAAAAAAAAACTTGTTGTCTGGGTTGCTAGCAGCGCTGTCAGTGAAGAGTCAGTTGCAAGCTACCTCACAAACTGCCTGAGGAACACAGGCCCACTTCACTCAAGGGCACACCCTTCCTAGAATGACCCATATTGAATGACTAATCAATGTAGTGGTATAAAGGCCTGGCCATTCCAGCCCAACATGGGAGAAGTATGACCAATTATTTTGCCTTCAGTCAATCCTTACAGGGTTGACTAAGGTTATCCATCGAGCATCACAACTCAGCTTCTCCCTGTGTCTAATTCTGCTTCATCCCCCTACCTCTTGCAAAGGCATTGATTGTAAGGGTACTCCCAATTAACATCATGAATACTAAACTCTACCTCAGAGTCTGCTTTCCAGAGGACTCAAACTCTGACTTGTTTCAGGAATGGTATAACAAAGTAAGAAATAAGTTGGAGTTGAGAGCTGGCTCATACATTGTCAGGCTAGCAATGAAAAACTCATCCTTGGTGGTAGGTGGAGCACAGATAGCTCTTGGCACAAAGTGGCCATCAAGCAACTGCAGAAACTTAAACTAGTGATAAATTAGGAAGGCATGCCAATAGAAGGGAATAGTATAGCAAGAGTGAAGTACTAGATGCTTGAAAAACATGAGGAAGGACAACTATTAAGATACTAGAATTGCATGTCTACTGCTTAGCCCCAGTGAGCTCTAGAAAAAGATAATGAAAGGCTGATAAAGCCAGAGGGTCTCCTCAGTACCATATAAAGAGACTGCCAATTACAGAAGATCTGCCAATTAAAGAAGGTCAAGCCCCAGAAGAAAAAGGACTCTGACACACAAAATGGGAATATCAGAAGTTGATGCTCCTTAAAATCTTCCCAAATTTTGAATTCCCAAATTTTCCTGAATCATCTGACACTGCAGAATGATCCACCCTACCCTCCTAAAAGACAGATAGCACTCTGCCTTTGCTTAAACACAATATAGAGGCTACTCTCCAGCAAGACCTGTGGCCCAGGTCAGAATCTGCTCACATCTTCAGTACTGGCTAGAGGGCCTATAACTTGGGTTGGGTATCAACATAACTCATCTAGGTACATGCTGGGACTGCTAAGGAAAGAAAGAGAGTATGCCACCAAAGAATCTATAAGAACTTCGCTGGTGGCAGTGGCTCACGCCTGTAATCCCAGCACTTTGGGAGGCTGAGGCAGGCGGATCACAAGGTCAAGAGTTCGAGACCAGCCTGGCCAACATAGTGAAATCCCCGTCTCTACTAAAAGTACAAAAAAATTAGCTGGGTGTGGTGGTGGGCACCTGTAGTCCCAGCTACTCAGGAGGCTGAGGCAGGAGAATTGTTTGAACCCGGGAGACGGAGGTTGCAGTGAGCCAAGATCGCACCACTGCAGTCCAGCCTGGATGTCAGAGCAAGGCTCTGTCTCAAAACAACAACAACAACAACAACAAAAACAAAAACAAACCTAGACAGCTAGACAGCACATGTTGGCAGGAGGTGGGAGAGTATAAGTGGTACAAGGTTCAGAGGGGAGCTTGATCAAGGGGGCCAGAACCTTATGACTGGATTAAGGAGAGTTTACTGATTTGAAAGCCTTCTCCCAAGATGCAGGATTTCCCTTTCTGACAAGGATGCCACAAGAGGTGATGTTAACTTGCTATCTGGATGACTCCTAGAAACATGTAAAACATGAAAAATATACCCCATGCTAAGTAAGGTCAAAATGCCGGAACTGCCATAGCCAACAGTAAAGGCAGTGATTAAAAGTCTAAAAATGTGCACATGCTGAAGTCGATATACTATGTGATGCCAGAAAACCCACCAGGCCATTTTATCTATGGAAAGGGCCAGAGGATATGCCAATTACCAAAGCCATGAAGAATATGATGGTGGGAGAGAAACTAGCATCACTAAGAATTTCGTGGCTTTCCTCCATAGACCAAAGCTGATGGTAGGAGAAACTGTAATAGAACTGAGCCCAATGATGGGAGACAATAGGAAAACAGCTGGACAAGGTCCAGCTCAAAATGGGTCCACTGGGTCACAGACTCACCCAGTGATCATGTCTTCAGTTGCTGGATATAGAATTGGAAAAAACAGACTTAGCAAATGGCACAACACCTACCACATTTGGTCTTTGCTTCTCACAGTGGAAGCCTCTGGGAGCTTTTATCCCCTGGATAATACCATAAATTTTAAAATACTATTACATTCCAGAGAGAGTGGGTAGAAGCAATTAGTATCACCCTAAAGAATCTAAATAATGCCAGGATAATGGACCCCATCAAATCTCCATTTAAATCATCAGTTTGGCCCCTGCAAACTAAACAAAGCTTAAAGGATAGCAGTCACCTACTACCAAGTAGAACTAAAATTGCAGGTGTCGTGCAAGATGTATATCTTTATTAGAGCAGATTAACATGGCCATGGAGTTGGCAAATGTGTTCTTTGCTAACTATCAAAAAGGAGGATCAAAAATAGTTTGCATTCACATGGAGGGGAAACTAGTATACTTTCACACTTTTGCCTTAGGATGATATTAATTCCGCCCTCTTTTGTCATACATAGTCAGAATACATTTGATCCTGTTGGATATCTTGCAGAACATTACGTTGTTCTACTACATTAACAACATTAGGCTAATTGGGCCAGATGGCCAAGAATAATGCAACAGAGACCTTCTTAAGACATATGCTTCAAAGGGTGGAAAATAAAACCTACAAGGATTCAGAGACTTTGATATTGGTAAAATATTTAGGGGTCCAGTGGAAAAGAACATTCTCAGACAGCTCATCTGAATTAAAAGACCAATTATGCATCTCGCAACTCCCACTATAAAGAAGAAAGCAAACCATCTGGTAGGCCTCTTTGTGTTCTAAAGGCAGCATATTCCACTCCTAGGAATGCTGCTTCAGCCCATATACTGGAAGACATTAAAGGCTGCCAGCTCTTTCCAGCCAGGGTAGGAAATAGCTCTGCTGTCAGTGAAGTCTACCCTGCATGCAACTCTGCAGCTAGAGACATATGACCCAGTACATACTATAGTTATTGGTAGTGTCACGGTTGGAAAAAGTAGTATGTGGAATTTATGGCAAGCCCCAGTGAAAGAATCACAATGCAGTCTTCACACACATGTCAAAGGCCATACCATTTGTGGTGGAAAGTTATATACCTCTATTACTGCCATGCCATTGGGTCCAGATAAAAATAGAATGCTTGACCATGGGTAATCAAGTGACTATGTGTTGAGAGTTTGCAATCATGAGCTAGTTCTGTTACCAATAACCCTAAGAATATAAAATGGAAGTGGTACCCATGATCAAGTATGAGCAGAAACACAGGGCGCAAGCAATCTTTATAAGTACGTAGCTTAAATCCCTATGTCATCCAGCACTGTTACATCAACACCCCTCCCTATGGCCATATGGGGAATTCTCTGCTGTCCAGATAACAAGAGGAAGAAAACACAAATATGCCAGCTTGATATGTGGGCATAAATCAAATGCCTTAAAGCTCAATACTAAATAAATATAATGTGTTTACAAGTAGTCTAAACCAATTCTTACACTAAAATTCTTACAAGTAGTCTAAACCAATTCTTACATTTTTAATCTGTCTGACTATAATTTATATTTCTTGCCAAGAAGAAAATATATTTCTGGAGCACTTAGGTTATTATCACTTCATAAACAGTTCAAGGCCAAACAAATTAATGCAAATTCCATAGTTACTGACATCATGAAAATTACAGAAATAATGTTCTATACCAACAAAACAGCCACGATGAAAAGAATGAAAACCAAGATAATATACACTCTCTGGAATACAGTCTTAAAAAAATAAAAAATAAAATAACATACCTGTTAATGTACTCATTATTTAGGGTACTAAATATTAATTATGAACCATATACTCAATACACATAAGATCAAAAAATTAGAGTTACTGTTCTCTCAAACCCAAATTTGAGCAAACGGTACTATACTATCAAAACTATTTACACATGAGGGATAGATAATTACATTAAAACTCAAGCTGAAGGGAGACTGATTTATTTTAACAATTATACATTAAAAAATGCAAGTGGAAAATGTAAATTCACTGGCTAATTTTTCCATAAATGCTCATGTTTTTTTCATAATATACATATACATATATATAAACATATGTGTGTGTGTGTGTGTATATATATATCTGTATTACTGTAAAGACACTTTAAAAAATCTTTTGGCCAGGCACGGTGGCTCACGCATGTAATCCCAGCACTTTGGGAGGCCAAGGCAGGCAGATCACCTGAGGTCAGGAGTTCAAGACCAGCCTGGCCAACATGATGAAATCCTGTCTCTACTGAAAAATACAAAAAAAAAAAATACAAAAATTAGCCGGAGATGGTGACAGGCGCCTGTAATCTCAGCTACTTGGGAGGCTGAGGCAGGAGAGTCACTTGAACCTGGGAGGCAGAGGTTGCAGTGAGCTGAGGTCATACCATTGCACTCCATCTCAAAAAAAAAAAATCTTTTACTGTTTCACTTAAAATGCCAATTCATAAGTTAGTCTTAACTGCAAATTTGAAATAAGACAGAAAGTACACATAGGTTGTATGTACAAGGCTCATAACAAGATGAATATAAAGAAAAACCTATATTAGCCATTTCAAAACTTCTGTAATAGATTACATTTCTGGATGTTGCCAAATATCTTTTCCCACCTGCCCCTGAAATGATGGTACTTTACTGGGATTTTGTTTTTTGGCTCCCTACTTCAAAACTTCTTTTAATATTCTAAAATAAGCACAATGTACTCTAGGTTATCTCATTCTCAGTTAAAAAAAAAAAACTCATTCATACCCATATCTTCTCTTAGGATTTGTCCCCTGGCATTCATTAAATATTTATTTAGTTTTTTACTGTCTGCCAGGCAAAGTAGGCGAAATCATTTTATAGTGTCTTAACACACAATGATATGTCCTGTTGCTTTAGTAGTTTTGAACTAATAAATTATATTTATAGATTCCCAGATAACGAATCACAGTTGAATTCCTAGAATGAATCCTACCTGAACATAGTTTATTAAGTTTTTGAAATATGGTTGGATCCTATGTGTTAATATTTTATTTTAAAATTTTTATTCTACATTCATGACTTCTTTGTCCTGCCTTCTTCTCCCAAGAGTTAAGACTTTTTAAAACTTTTTTCCTTTTTTACAGTTTTTGCTGAGAAATAATTGTACATATTACAATTGTACATATTAATGGAGTATGTAGTGATGCTTCAATACATATAATGTATAGTGATCAGATCAGGGTAATTGGCATATCAATCATCTCGAACACTTATCATATCCTAGAATTAGGATATTTATTCAATATCCTAATTCTAGATATTTGAAACTATACATAATAGTTAACTATAGTCATCTTACACTGGTATAGAACACTACAATGTATTCCTCCTATCTAGCTGTAATTTTGCATTCTTTAACAAATCTCTCTGTGTAACCTACCACTTCCCCCTACCCTCCTCTAGTATCTTCTGTTCTACTTTTGTCTTCTATGAGATGAACTTTTTTTAGCTTCCACATATGAGTGAAAACATACAGTGTTTAACTTTCTGTTCCTGGCTTATTTCGCTTAACATAATGTCTTCCAGTTCCATCTATGTTGCCACAAATGATAGGACTTCATTCTTTTTATGGCTGAATAGTATTTCAGCATGTATATATACCACATTTTTCAAATTCATTCATCTCTTGTTGGAAACCTAGGTGTTTCCATATCTTGGATGTTGTGAATAGTACTGCAATAAACCTGGAGGTGCAGGTGTCTCTTTAATATACTGATTTTCTTTCCTTTGGATAAATGTCCAGTGGTGGTATTGCTAGATCATATAATAGTTCTATTTGTAGTTTTTGAAGAACCTCCATACTGTTCTCCATAGTGGCTGTACTAGCTTACATTTCCATCAAAAACATTTCCCCATTGTTCTGCATCCTCACCAGCATTTGTTATTTTTTTGTCTTTTTGATAATAGATATCCTAAATGGCGTGAGATGATACTTCATTGTGTTTTGATTTGTATTTCCCTGATGAATACTGATGTTGAGCATGTTATCATATATTATTGGTTATTTGTATGTCTTCTTTTGAGAAATATCTGTTGAGATCATTTCCCTATTTTTGTTAAATATTTGCAAAATGGATTGTTTGTTGAGGTTTTTTTATCATTGAGTTTTTTTAGTTCCTTGTATATTCTGGATGTTAATCCCCTATCAGATGAATAGTTTGCAAATATTTTCTCCCCTTCTGGAGATTGTCTTTTCATTCTGTTGATTGTCCTTTTCTTTGCAAAAGCTTTTTATTTTTATATGATCCCATTTGTTTACTTTTGCTTTTGTTGCCTGTGCTGTTGCGGCCTTTTTCAGAAAATCTTCTCCAGACCCATGTCTTGAAGGATTACTCCTGTCTTCTGTTGTTTTATTGTTTTGATCCATTTTTAGTTTAGAGTGGAGGGTCTAGTTTCATACTGCTGCAAATGAATGTCAACTTTTCCCAGCACTATTTATTAAAGAGGATGCTTTTTCAGAGCATTTTTTTCATTAATCTTTATTCAGTAATTTTTGTATTCAATACAGTCTCTCAAAATGGATACAGACTTGTTAAGAATGAGAGAGATTCATTATCCATTATCCTTTTCTTTCTCCTAGATTTTCTATCTTGAGGTCACTATTTTCCAATCAACTTATTCGGGACGGGGACAGGTAGAGTGAAATTCAAATACATCTCAGAAATATGATTAAATCTATTGATAAAAACTATTTTTGAATGTCTTATTACACTAACAAGTTCTTTCCAACTGAAATTCCAATTTTTTCCTGTTAAACCAGGAAAAATAAATATCACAGCGTATAGTGTTAGTATCAAAAGGACTCTGAATGTAGACTTAACTTTAAATTCTGAATACAACATCTTATAGCCTGTGTGAGTTTGGGTTTAACCATAGTAAATCACAGTGTCTTCTTCTATAAATTAAATATAGTAATGTACACTACACAGATGTAACAATAATTACATTATAAATCATGTGTGACATGCCAAGCACTATTGAAAACATTAGATAAATGTTAGTTCATCCTTTCCTCAAAATAAAAGGTTATTTTTTCTTTTACTTAGTGGCTTCTTATTAAAAAAGATTAAACTACTATTTCTTGTATATAATCCCAAAAAAATGAAAGAGAACACCTTGAGCAAAGGATACAATGAAGCTTAAAACAGTCAACAGTTGGCTAAATTCATTGAAAGAAATGTGTGATGATTCTAAGGATTTTCCTGATCTACAAAGGAACTGTTTCTTTCAGATGGCCAGGTAAGTGGTACCACTTTCATCAAGAAAGAGCCCTAAGAATTTAACGAAGTGCATAGAGAAATACTGATAAACAGAGAGAGGAACTAATACAATAACCTCCAGAAAATAAAAATAATTATAAACATGAAAAGCAAGCAGATTGGAATTTTCATAATTTTGCGTGAGTATTCCAAAAAATTAAATAATTAGATGTCTTAATTTGAATATGATTTTGCTATGAAATTATATGCCTTACCAAACTATATCTATTATATATGTATACATATATATCACTCCAAAGGGTTGGACAAAATCAGGTATCCTAGGCTTCATTAATTAGTTAAGTGATTTTTTTTTTTTTGAGATGGAGTGTCGGTCTTGTTGCGCAGGCTGGAGTGCAATGGCGTGATCTCGGCTCACTGCAATCTCCTGCTCCAGGGTACAAGCGATTCTCCTGCCTCAGCCTCCTGAGTAGCTGGGATTACAGGCATGCACCACCACACCCAGCTAATTTTTGTATTTTTAGTAGAGATGGGGTTTCTCCATGTTGGTCAGGCTGGTCTCAAACTCCCAACCTCAGGTGATCAGCCTGCCTCTGCCTCCCAAAGTGGTGGGATGACAGGAGTCAGTCACCACGCCTGGCCAGTTAAGTGATCTTTTGAGAGTACACAGAACTGCAATTTCACTGTATTATAAAATGGTTAAGAATATACATTATTATATACTACCAATTAAAATATTACTTTCTCAAATATAAAATTTCTTTTTAGTTTTTACTGATTTAGTTTTTAAATAATCACCTACAAAGAAATTAATGTCATAAGTAAACCACTATGTTCAGGGAATTTATTTTGAAAACTCAATTATTCTTTAAATCTCATTTGAAATTTCAGCTGTTCTACTTTCTGCAAGATATAGTTCTTATACAAATCCTATTCCCTACGCATTCTTAAATAATTTAACTCAGGAAATGACATTTTCATGTTTCTATTATCCTCTATTATCTTTTTGATTCAGAAAAAATATGGTCAATAAGTTGTTTTGCATCTTGTTTCAGAATTCTGTGTGAATTCTAAATAGAAGGTTATCTTTACCAGAAAGTTCTTGTTAACCTTGAAGAAGGTGTCATGGTGGCTTTCTGAAAGTAATAATAACAGCACTAACAATAACAAAAAAAATTAATAGTTTTTGGATTCTAAAATCTGACCTCAAACTAGATTTACAAACTAGAACATTAAGAAACGTGTCATGTCATATGTTACAGTCAAATTAAGAAATGTGTCATGCTATGTGTTATACTCAACCTATCTTATTCACCACCCTAGCTGTATTATCAGCGGCACTTTAGTCACTTTTAAAAAACATAGATGTCCAGTATCCAATCTCAAAGAATCTGATTACATAAGTTAGTTTTTTTTTCCAACCAACCTCCAAAGAGGATGCCAAGTTATGGGCATGTTTGAAAATCACCAGCATATGCCTTCTACATCCATCATGCAATAATAGAATGGGAACTGTGAAGGCAAGGTTATATACCCAAAGATTAGCGATATTGACTGTATAAAATTTACTGTGAGAGTAATGTTGAAATAATACATTTTGCAACAATAAAAAATTAGAAATGGTACAAATATTCCTATCTGTTTAAATATCATATGACACAAAACAATCAGCTAAACTTTTAAGTGCCTTCCATAAATGCACCAAAAAAGTCCTGGTGTACCACAGTGAAAAGAAAAACTACCAACATGACATTTTTTCTGTTTCCTAATTGGTTTATTATATAATGCTTATATCTATTTCCACAAAAACATACTCCATGAGGAAAACAATTATTTTGAAAGACATTTGTTGAAGTATAAAGAATAATATGAAAAATACCTTTTACCAGGAAAATAGTCCAACATTTCATACTCCAAACCCAAGAGGAAAAAACAGATTATTTTAGAGAACCTTTTTGAGAACTACCTACAAATAATCAAATGAGATAAAGCCAAACAGTTTTAACCTATGTTGAATTGTGGAACTGTCTTTATGTTTTTGTTGTCAGTGTTAGCACAAGGGGAAAAAAAAAACCTTTGTTAAAATGTAAAACTGTTTAAAATATGCTATTCCTTCCTCCAGTCTGAACAACTTGCTTGAAAAAATGGAACTCATATTTTCTTCTACATTTCCACAGCATTAAGAAACAAGCATTACTAAGAATAAGGTAATTTGTTGCCATAATTAAGAACATACACTGGGCCCAACTAATCAGCATGATGTAGTCAAATAGAAAAACTACCACAAGTTTTAGGAGTTAGAAAAGTTAGATCTACCACCTACTACCTGCATGGCTTTGGCAAGTTCCTGTTACTCTCATCTGTTTAATCTTCTGAAAATTAGGATAATAGTACCATGCTACAAGGTAGGTTAAAGATTTTGTATATAAATTACTTAACATAGTACCTAGCACATAGAAGGAAATTAAATAAATAATAGTAATTAGAATCATCATAATCTGACATCTTTCTATTTCTGAAACAAAATTCTCCAAATTTTTTCACCTAAGTTTTTTGACACATAAAACTTGATACGTCATAATCTTCAACAATATGAAAAAATAAAAATACATTCCCATTTTGTCAGCCAGAAAATAGCTCAACCTTAAATTCTTCATTGAAGTATAGACATTGTGTGGAAGCTCCTTGAAGAACCTTTTGCAAAAGTTCAAAATTCCACTTCATGGATTTTTAACAATGACAACAACAATCTATACTTTTTGGGGGATTTTTTTTCCCCAGAAGAAAAACAAGCAAACAAAACTTTCATCAACTTCCAGAAAAATAAGCCCAGTGTCTTATCACCATAGCCAAAACAATAATATATTGACAGGCCCAATCTAGCAATGAGATAAAGTCACTGCCAGCCTAGATTCAATACTTCATTCAACCCATTTTACTAATTTCAAACAATGATTCATGAGCCTCCTAAAATCTGAGACAATCCCATGTTCATCAGAAGTTACCACTTCAAATTATTATTTCAAAAAGAAAAAGATTAAATTACTAGTATCGAATGATTAATCACAGAATGACATTCATTACTTAGATTTAAAAACCATGCTTAACTTTACTACTAGGAATTTCCTTTGAAACAACTGTAATAGTAAAAAGATTAAAGTGCTTATTAATAGTGATAGTTTTCTTTACATGATTCTACTTGAAATAATTTACCAAAGCAGATTATGTGCCTTTATGAGGTTTAAGAGAAAAAATATACTTCTTACATCTATTAAATGTGTTCTTTTATTTTTACTTATAAAAATGTTTCCTAATTGCTTCAAATTGGTATAATACTTTATTTATACCCTCAATAAAAGGTGCTCTTAAGTACTGATAAGTATATTGTAAATATCGGCTAGGTTTTATATATAATACGATACATAGAAAAACAATATTTTCACTACAAGGGTCTACTGGATACCTAAATTTAGTATTTCAATAAATACATTCACTTAAATATTCAGAAATTGACAGGACTATATTGCATAACTAAAATTAGGTGAATTGTATAAATGCACACTGTTTTTAGTTCTTTGGGAAAACGTGCTTATATAGTTGTTTCCCAGATACATCTGGGTTTCCATTTCGTCTCAAAATCTTATTTCTTTAGCTCTACTATCTCTATTCCTTTCTCTAGTTCTATCAGATTCCTATACTTAGTAAGTATATCCGAAATGTTTAATATATTTTTGCTTATCCCTTAAAATCTAAAATGTTTACATTCCTACTATGTATAAAAATTTACATAATTCAACAGTATTCCATATCTACCCATTATCAAAATTAATATGTAGCAAACACAATAAACTGATACAGTGTTCACAAAGGGAAACAACATAAAAAGTCTTCAAAAAGGACACCCAAATCCAGCTTTTTGTATTCCCCTGTATCTACCACTACTTCTGCTCAGTACTTCTGTTCTCCTGCCTCTATTACTATAATACTACTATGCTGAAATTAGAAAGAATTCCATTCATACTCTATCACTTATCTCTAAAATGACATATACACATGCTATCAATTAATGTATTTGAGAATATCTATATGGAAAATTTCTGGTATTTCCTACTTTGTACAATCCTAACAGATACATACCTATGTCATATGCCAGGAAATCGGCAGAAAAACATTTTGCACCGTTACTCAAGGAAGTGTCATTATGGGTATTTCCTCCAAAAATAAGCATAGCTCCATTGATAAGAACAGCTGAATGAAGGTATCTGGCAAACCCACTTTCTTTCAAAATAGTCCTACAGAATAAAATTTAAAAATGTATTACAAAGGATAAAATGACCTCCCTGATTTTATATATGTTATATAAAGGGTCTACTTTGCATACAGAGTTTTCCCTGGAATTGTGGGGGAAAAAAACATATTTTTTAACAATTTATAAATGACCTCTAAACTTCAATATTTCAAAAAAAAATATTTTGAGGCTCATAGCATCTTAAAATGCTTTGAGGAGACACAATATCAAAAAGAATTTTTAATACTCATAATAATTTATATTATAAATTATTTTTTCATTTACAAAGATAGGAAACAAGCCATCTTAAAACTAGAGGCCCAAAACTAATTTTAAAATACCAAATAAGTAAAAAGTTAAATATAGTAAATTTAGTCTAAACTGTATTTGGTTAAAACTTTATAACTCATATGGACTCCATAATAAACTTTTAAGTTTTTATTTAAGTATAACATGCATAAAACTGAACATATCAGAAGCCTAAAACTCAATGATTTTTCACAACATGAACACAACTAAGTAATCAGCACTCACATATAAAACTATAAGAATATTACCACTGTTCTAACAGCATAAATTCATTTGCTGTTTTTGTACCTTACCTAAGTGGAGTCTATAGATTGCACTCATTGATGAATAGGTACATTTGCTCAAGATATATATATATTTGAGATATATATTTTTTGTGTAATCAAAAATTACAATTACAATGCATCTTGTGAAACATTACAATTAATATAAATGTTCTTTTAATTAAAGTATAATTCTGAGAGAAAGTATTATAAATATATGCTCACAATTATAACTGATCTGAATGAATGGATATGTAGTAAAGGTGCATGACAATATAAATAAATACTAAATAACTACTCTAAAGCCCTGATACAAACAATTAGAAGTTAGAATTATTATATACATAAACATAGCTAATACATAAAGTATAGTTAGTATAGTATATTTAGCAGCTCCAAAACCATGGATTATAATATCAATTAATTTCTAAAGAATATGAAGCTCAGCCGGGCAAGGTGTTGTCTCACGCCTGTAACCCCAGCACTTTGAGAGGCCAAGGCGGGTGGATCACGAGATCAGGAGATCAAGACCATCCTGGGTTGATCCAGGGCGAAACCCTGTCTCTACCAAAAATACAAAAAATTACCCGGGCATGGTGGCACGTGCCTGTAGTCCCTGCTACTCGGGAGGCTGAGGCAGGAGAATTGCTTGAACCCGGGAGGCAGAGGTTGCAGTGAGCCAAGATCGCACCACTGCACTCCAGCCTGGGCAACAGGCTGAGTTTTTTTTTGAGACTCTGTCTCAAACCAAAAAAGGAAAAAAAGTA
Source organism: Pongo abelii (assembly GCF_028885655.2). Taxonomy (NCBI): domain Eukaryota; kingdom Metazoa; phylum Chordata; class Mammalia; order Primates; family Hominidae; genus Pongo; species Pongo abelii. Next base: position 122,292,831 of record NC_071993.2, on the reverse strand, counting down.
TGAAGCTCACTTACAGAATGGTAACATGAGGAGTTCTACAAACACTCCCACTAGGAAAAGAACTATAATTGGTAAAAATTATAAAAAGCAATCATTAACCTCAGAAAATTTTACTAAGAGCAACACCAAATAAAGAAACATTTACTCAAAAAGAACAGCAATAGTCTATGGTAATAGATACATTACTTACCCCAACCCCCTCACGCCTGCCTCACACACACACAACCAATTCAGCATGATAGAAATTCTACCGCAGGCAAGTAAAGCCAAGAACATAAGGCTCCTTCATCCCTCAACTCCCACTCTAGGCCAGCGATATCTCACTAGGAGTGGCAGGATACCAGCACTTCCCATTCCCTCCAGCTCTGGGTTACAGAAGCTCTATTCTGGGAAAGATCATGAGAGGTCTGGGTGCTCTTCCTATGCCCAGTTGCCACTCATAGGGTGGTAGCTATACACTAATTCCAGCAGGCTAACAACATTGGACCCAATAGTCTTCATCCCACCTCACTCGTAAGGCAGAGTGTTGCATGCCGAAAGAGCCAAGTTGAGAAGACTCCAGAGACTACTATCGCCATCTAGTGCTCTGTACATAAAGTAGTGGTGTCACTCTAAGAGGAACAGGCCACTAAGCCCCTCCACCTACAACTCCAAAGCAGTAGCACAGAAGTTTTTCCCCAGGAGGAGAGGGAGGCTAAGAAAAAATACAGCCCCGGCCGGGCGTGGTGCTCACGCCTGTAATCCCAGCACTTTGGGAGGCGGAGGTGGGCGAATCACGAGGTCATGAGTTCTAGACTAGGCTGGCCAACATGGTGAAACCCCATCTCTACTAAAAATACAAAAATTTAGCTGGGTGTGGTAGCATGCACCTGTAGTCCCAGCTACTCAGGAGGCTAAGGCAGGAGAATCGCTTGAACCCGGGAGGCAGAGGTTCCAGCGAGCTGAGATCACACCACTGCACTCTAGCCCAGGTGACAGAGTGAGACTCCATCACAAAAAATAAAATAAAATAAAATAAAATAAAATAAAATAAAATAAAATAAAATAAAATAAATAAAATAATCTCTGGTCTCTAATTTTTCTTCACAAAACAAACAAGAAAATACTATAATCTAGTGGACAGTAAATTAATAATATGGATGAAGGAACAAAATATTCTCTAGTAGAACAATATTTAAGCTAAGATAATTTAAATATAATGAGGAAGAAGGTGGAACTTATTCCAAGTATGCTAGGCTGGTTCAACATTCAAAGTCAATTGACTCAATCCATCATGTCGATAAGCTAACAAAGAAAATCATATGATCATATCAATAGATGGAGAAAAAGCATTGACAAAATCCAACATTCAGTCATGATAAAAACTCAGCAAACTAGGAATAGAGGGAAAATACCTCAGCTTGATAAACATCTATAAAAACATCATATTTAATAGTGAGAAACAATGTTTTCCTTCCAAGAAAAGGAATAAGGCAAGGATGTTTCATCTCACCATTTCTATTCAACATTTTAGTGGAAGTCCTTGCTACTGCAATAAGACAAGAGAATGAAATAAAAGATATACAGATTGGGAAGGAAGAAATAAAATGGTCTTTTTTCACAAATGATATGACTGTCTACAAAGTAAATCCCAAAGAATCAACAACAACAACAACAAAAACCGTCTAGAACTAATAAGCTAGTATAGCAAGGTTGCAGGACACAAGGGTAATATACAATTGATTTTTTATATACCAGCAGTGAATAAGAACAAAAACACAATACCATTTACATTAGAACCAAAAGAAAAGAAATACTTAGGTAGAAACCTAACAAAATATGTACAAGACTGGTATGAGGAAAACTACAAACAATAAAATAAACCAAAAATCTAAATAAATAAAGAGATAGTACATGAACACACATAGGAAAACTAATACTGGCAATATGCCAGCTCTTCCCAGCTTGATATACAGATTCAGTGTAATACAAATCAAAATTCCAGCAAGATTTTTAGTAATAAATTTACCAAATTTTTATCAAACTGATTCTAAAATTTATATGTAAAGGCAAAAGACCTAAAATAGCCAGCACAATATTGAAGAAGAAGAACAGTCAAAGACTGACACCACCTGGCTTTGGGAATTACTATAAAGCTACAGTAATCAAGTCAGTCCCTGGGACTGGCAAAAGAATAGACAAATAAATAAGGAAACAGAATAGAGAGGTCAGAAATAGACACATACAAATATGGTCAACTGATCTTTGACAAAATAGAAAAAACAATTCAACAATGAAAGGACTGTCTATTGGACAAATATTGCTGGAACAACAGGGCATCACAGTAGTAATAATAGAAATAATCATCTAGATACAGACCTTACATCTTTTACAAAAATTAACTCAGAATAGATCACACACCTAAATGTAAAATGCAAAATTATTTAATATAAAACTCCTAGGAGATAACATATGAGAAAATCTAGGTAACCTTGGGTTTGGTGATGACATTTTAGATACAGCAACAAAAGCATAAATGATGAAAGAAAAAAGTCATAATTTGGATTCTATCAAAATTAAAAACCTCTCCTCAGTGAAAGACATTGTTATGAGAATGAAACAACAAGCCACAGTCTGGGAGAACATATTTGTAACACATAGCTAATAAAGGACTGGTATCCAAAATACACAAGGATCCCTTAAAACTCAACAAAAAAACAAGCTCATTTTAAAAAAGGCAAAAGATCTGAACAGACACCTTTCCAAAGAAGACATATAGATGTCAAGTAAGCATGTTAAAAGATATCCCACATTACATGTCACAGGGAAATGCAGATTAAAATAACAATGAGATACCACTACACACATATTAGAATAGCTAAAATCTAAAATGCTGACAAAAGATGGCAAGGATCTAGAGCAACAGGAACTCTCATTCATCTCTGCTGGGAATGAAAAATGATACAGCCAGCCACTTTGGCAGTTTCTCACAAAACTAAACATAACTTTACGATACCATCCAGGAATTGCACTCCATGGTGTTTACCTGAATGAGTTGAAAATATGTCCACACAAAAATCTGCACACAGATGTTTATAGCAGCTTTATTCATAATTGTCAAAATTTGGAGGCAACCAAGATGTTCTTCAATAGGTAAGAGGATAAACAAAAGATGGTTTCCATACAATTGAACGTAATTCAGCAATAAAAGACATGGGCTATTATGTCATGAAGAGACATAAAGGAACTTTAAATGCTTATTGCTAAGTGAAAGAAGCCAAAATTAAAAGGCTACATACTACATGATTCCAGCTTTATGACATTCTAGAAAAGGCAAAAGTATGGAGACAGTAAAAATATCAGTGGTTGCCAAGAGTTTGGAGGGAGGAAGAGATAAGCAAGAGGATCACAGGTTATTTTTAGGAAAATTAAAATATTCTGTATGAAATGATCATGGTAGATACATGTCACTATACATTTGTGAAAGTCCATAGAATATACAGCACAAAAGTGAACCCTAATATAAACTACGGACTTTAGTTAATGAGTAATTTATCAACATTGACTCATTGATTGTAATGAATGTACCATATTCATGTAAGACACATAATAGAAGACGTGGGGATAGGGGAGATGGGGAGATAACAGAGTATTTGGAAACATTCTGTACTTTCTGCTCATTTATCCATAAAACTAAAACTGCTCTAAAACATAAAGTTTATTGCTAAAAAAAAAGCAAAACAAACAAAAAAGGTAGGGATTAAAATTACATCTGATTTACCAGATATGGTATATTAAATGGAAAAAGTAAATCTTGTTCCTCATACTTCACATACAAAAATATTTTGTAATGTATGAAGCATAAAATGGAAACCAAGTTTCTCACTGGCAGAAGAGATTTACAAATGTGAAAGAGGGGAAGGCAAAAATGATCCCTGTAATGCTGTATGGCATCATTATGCAATTTAGACAGACAGCATTTAAGCACAGATAGATATGTAGAGCTACAGATATATGCCCAGATTTATAAATGGATATGGGGGGGGCTGTGTGTGTGTGTGTATTTTCTGGCTATATCTGCTGAAAGGGTCTGGGGAAAAATTACACCAAAACAGCAATAAGCATGCCTAGTTCTCTAATCTTAGTTTTTAAAGAACAGTCTCCACTAAAAGTAACCTAGGTTCCTTGGGGGAAATGACTTATTCGAGCACTAGGACAGGGAGAGTACAAGATGTGAATCAAATTTTTGTGCAGAAAGTAAAGGAGTGCACAAAGAATGATGGGGACATATCTAAAGAATACAGACACCTGATTGAAAGGAGCTCACTGGGCAAATCTGGGACAATATAAGCACCAGAATAAAGAATAGCAATTGATTACAAAACATTAAATAAAATAAAAATACATGAATTCATACTGATATAAATGAATATATAGGCTGGGGAGACTAAGAAGGAATAATGAAATATAACCACTTAGTAACCATCATAGTAGTAACTCTTTCTAGTGAGAATCATCAATGGGTATTAAAACTGTTATGTAAAGGTTTAATAAGAAATAAAATATTTACATAATCTGAAAGTATCTCCCAATAAGGCACTTAGTAATTTAAAAAGGAAAAATAGTATCTTTACCATTTAGAAAACTAAAATACACCACTTTTACCAAGATATAAAAGTTAACCTTTCCAGAAATGTTCACAGCAGCTTCATTCTTAAAAGTCGAAAGTGAAAACAACCCAAACATCTATTGACAAATAGATTTTTTAAATGTGGTATATTGAGATAATGGAATATTATTCAGTCATAACAAAAACAATGAAGCACTGATACATGGTATAATATGGATGAACTCTGGAAAAAAAATTACAATAACTGAAAGAAGCCACACACAAGAGGCCATGTTTGTACAATTCCACATATACAAAATATCCAGATTAGACAAATCCATAGAGAAAGAGAAATTAAATTAGTGGTTGCCAGAAGATGGAGATAGGGAGAATAGACACGTATGGGGTTTCTTTTGGGGCTGATGGAAATATTCTGGAACTAGTGGTAATAGTTGCACAATATTATGAATATACTGAAAACCACTAAATTGTACTGTTTTAAATGATCAAAATTAAGAAGTTTATGTTATGACTTTTATCTCAATAAAAAACGTTTTTTCACGAAAATTTAACTTCACCAGCCATGAGAGAAGAATATGACATTTTGGTATTCCAAACAAAAATACAAAATGTGAATCTAATCATGTAGAAACATCAGATAAACCCAAACCAGGCACATACTTCAAATGAGAAGATGACGACTATTCCAAATTAAAGGAGACTAAAAAGACATGATAACTAAATGTCTGCATGCTCCTGGATATAATCCTGGATCAAGAAAAGATACCCAAACTCGGTAAGGAAAAAAGTATCAAAATCTGAGAAGGAGAGTATAAAAAGGGAAAACCACAGGCCAATCACATATGTGAACATTCATGAAAACTTATTAAGAAATCAAATCCGGCTCATACCAGTAAACCCAGCACTTTGGGAGGCCAAGGCGGGCGGATGGCTTGACCTCAGGAGTTCGAGACCAGCCAGGGCAACATGGCAAAACCCAGTCCCTAATAAATACAAAAATTAGTCGGCCCTGCTGGCACCCATCTGGGGTCCCAGTGACTCGAGAGTCTAAAGTGAGAGGATCGCTTGAACCTGGGAAGTGGAGGTTGCAGTGAGCCGAGATCGTACCACTGCTCTCAAGCATGGGCAACAGAGTGAGACCATGTCTCAAAAAAAAAAGAAAAAGAAAAAAATCGAATCCAGCAATTTTAATAAGTTATAATTTGTAAAAAATATTGGTACAATTGAAAAAATTAAATAAGTGTTGGATTATAAAATTCTATCCATGTTATTTTCTAAATTTGATCCTTATGTAAGAGAGTATCTTTGTTTTTTAGTAAATACATTTTAAAATATTTATGCTTAAGAGGGCATCATGTAAGCAACTCCGTTCAAAAACAATACATAGATATATAGAGAGATATAAATAAATGCAGTATTAAAAATAATTAAAAGGGAACACAACTACAGATATTGCAGATATTAAAAGATCCTGAGAGAATATATGAACATCTTTATAACAATTTAACTGAAGATATTAGTTTCATGGATAAATTCCTTTAAATATATCTTACCAAAACAGACTCAACAACAAATAGAACATCTGAATGTTCTTACAACTATTATATTGAATTCAGTAGTTAAAACTCTACACCCTGAAGAAAACGTCAGACCTAGTTGGCCCAAAGTTTATTATTTTAAAATAGGAAAAATAATTCCAATAATATATACATATATACGTGTTATAAATGTTCCAGAGTATTAAAAAGAATACTCCCCAACTCATTTTAAAAGCCCGAAGTAACACAACCAAAGAGCTGACATGAATATCTCGAAAAAAACATGTGCAAATCTCACATATTAACATCAATGTAAAAATCCTTATAAAAATACTAGCAAACTAAAAAAAACACATAATACATTATGACTAAGTTTGATTTAACCCAAGTTGAGTTAATAATAAATTAAAATAATATTCCACATTAAATTATTTAGTAGAAAAATCAAGTAAGTCATTCCTAAAACAGCCTTTGGCAAAACCAAGCATCCATTCATAATATAAACCCTTATCAAACCAGGAAAAAAGAGACCTTTCTTTATAATGATATCTAAAAAACCCACAGTGAACATCATTCTTAGTGAAGAAACACTGAAAGCATTTTTTAAAAGCTCAGTAATAAAATAGATGCCTGTTATCACACTTCTATTCAACAATGAGCTGAAGGTTATAGCAGAAATTATAAGACAAGAAAAATATAAAGCTGTAAGACCCAGAAAGGAAGAAACAAAACTGTCATTATTTGTATATAATCTGATCAACTATTATTAAAAAAAAACACTAAAAAAGTCTACACATAAATTACAAAAATACAGCAAACTGTTAGACAATAAGAGTAATATAAAAATCAATTGCCTTTCAGTCTATCAAATCATAAACAGAAAAAGAAATTAAAAGATAATGTACTGGTTGAATGAATACTGTCCTCCCAAAATTGTTCACCTGGAACCTTGGAGTATGACCTTAGTTTGAAAATAGGGTCTTTGCAGATAGTTAAGTTAAAATGAGATCACATAGATCTAATACTAAACGAGTATGGGTCCTAAATCCAGTGACTAGTGTCCTTATAAGAAGGCCACGTTCAGACACATACAAACACACAAGGAGAAGTCCTTACGAAGTCCAAGACTTAGACTGGAGTAACGCAGCTACAACCAAAGTATGCCCAGGAATGCCTGGAGCTGCCAAATGCTGGAAAAGGCTAGAAGGATTCTTCCCTGGAGCCTTTCAAGAGGGAATGGCCCTGCTGACACCTGGATTTCAGACTTTCAGCCACCTGAACTGTGAGAAGCTAAATTTCTGTTGTTTTAAGCCTCCAAGTCTATGATAGTTTATTATAGTAGCCATAGGAAATGAATACAGATTTCACTTAGAAAAGCATATAAAACATCAATCACCTGGAAGTAATTCTAACCAAAAAAACTGTTAGTATTGCGGACCACTAATGGAAAGGATTTTTCAATAAATAGTTCTGGGAGCACTGGTTGTGCACACACACATACGCACACATACACACAAAAAAAAGTCCTTATCCAGTTGGGTTAAAGACTAAATGTGTGGAAGGCAATATTGAAAACACTAAGGTAAGTAAGTATTATTTAAGCAAGACACAAAGCAAAATCCATAAAATATTGACAACTTCTGCTATATTAAAATTAATAAGTTTTGTTTATCAAATATCACACAAAGAGTAAAAAGATGATCCACAATCTGAGAGATAAAATGTTGGCAAAATATAAAACTAACAAAAAATTATTATCAAAAAAGTGTACACAAACAACTACATATGACAATATGGGTGAAAATTTCAGAGTAGCTGTTTGGCCAATAAATATGAAAAGATGTTATACCTCATTAGCAATTAAGGAAACACAAATTAAACCAAAATAGGACACGATTTTATACTCACCATATTGGCAAAAAATATTCAAAAATGAAAAAACATCAAATCTTAATGAGATTGTTGAGAAGAAATGGGAACTGTCATTTACCACTGGTAGAAGTGCAAATTAGTAAGATGAGGCTGGAGTATAGTTGGGTAAAATAGAGCATGACCAAGCATTTATACTATTAAGTAAATAGCTTAGACAAACTTGTCGTGAAACAATAGAAGACTAAATAAGAACATTTTTGCTACAATTGCTCATAATAGCAAAAACTAAGGACAATTCCAGTATGCATCCACAGTAGGGCAGAAAACATAAAAAGGCTCTGTGTTTGCACATTAAGGGTCTCTCACGTGGGAAAATTCTGCCAAGGATCCTACTACACTTCCCTAACTCATTCACTCTCCCTCCCTCCTAAATGATTTCATACTTCTCTTTTCAAACCTCAATCTTCCACTATCCCTCACTCTCACCCTCAAGTGATGACTCTACTTCCTACTTCACTGAGAAAATAAAAAGAAACAAAATTTTCAAGAGTTCTCTCCACCTCTACTTATTTACCTGTATTTGTATTCAAATAACCTGACTTCATATCTGTTCCTATGAATAAAGTGCCCATGCTCTTCCTAGGTAAGGTTTACCATTCTTTGTTCACTAGATCCCATTGCTACTTGTTTTCTTAAGTACGTCCCTCTAGCACATTATTCCCTTTATTTTTGGCATCATTTCTTACATCTTCTTGATCTTTCCTGTCAACCTACAAACATAATTATTTCTCCAAACTTAAAATATATATATATCTTGTCCCACATCCCTTACCACTTGTTACCCTGTTTCTTTCCTTTCCTTATAACTCCTCAAAAAAGTTGTTAGTACTTTTCTTTAATTCCTCTTCTCTCATCTTTATTTGACACATGCCAATCAAGACTTCACCACCCACTGAAACTTCTCTTGTCAAGTTCAGCAAAAAGCACTGGTTTGCCAGATTCCATGACCATTACTCAATCCTCATATTAGTTTACCAATCAGCAGCTTCTGACAAATTCTCTTTCCTTTGAAATATGCTCTTGGCTTCTAGAATACCATATTCTCCTAGTTTTCCTCCTAACTCATTAACCGCTCATTCTCAGTCTCCTTTTCTGGTTGTTTCTCCTCATCTCTTTGACCAGAAAATTAGAGTGTCCACGTCCTGAAATTCCTACATCCAGCCACCTATTTAACATATCCACAAGCTGTATAGTATGTATCTCAAATTAAACGTGTCTAAAACCAAGTTTCCATTCTTCCTAACACCAAACCTACTTCTCCCACAAAATTCATCATCCCAACTAATGCCAACTCCATGCTTTCAGGTCTTCAAGCCAAATGCCTGCTTCATCTTTCACTGTTCTCTCTCTCTCTCTCTCTCATCCACTCTATATCCAGTCCCCTAGTTTTTTCAATTCCTGTTGGTTCTACCTTGAAAATATATTCAGAATCCAACCAATTCTCACTACCTTCACATTGGCCTCTATGGTTCCAGATACCATCATCTCCCTCTTAGATCATTAAAATAGCCTCCTAAATGATCTTCCTGCTTCTGCTCTTGCATCGTAATTACAACACTGCTCCTGTAAAAATCTAAGTCAGAGCATGTCACATATGTCAGATATGTCACATATCTGTTCAAAACCCTCAAAGTCTACCCATACCAAAGTAAAAGCTCTATAATGTTTTTTAAGGCCCTACATGATTGGGTTTCCAATTATTTCTCTAAGGGAAGATAATTTCCATCTTACTCCAAGACACTCGACTACACTAGCCCCTTTGCTGTTCCAAATGACAAGGATGTTCCCATCTCAAGGCTTTTGCACTAGCTGGACCTCCTCCTAGAACATCTGTCCCCCAGATATTTGCATGGCTCACTCCTTAATCGCCTTTAGGTTTTATTAAGATGTCTTATGAGGTCTTCTCTGGCCACTCTTTTTAAATGCAACAATCTGAAACTCTCTATCTTCCTTCCCTGCTTTCTTTTCTCTTCATAGCACTTATTATATTTAAAATATATTTTACTTATTTCCATATTTATTGTCTGCCTCTCTCCATTAAAATATATCTCCAGAGCATAAAGCTGACTTTTTAAAGATCTCTGAAGAAAGCATACAATGATAAACAATTTATGCAAAATTTTAAAACGGAAAAACTAAATGAAAGGTTTGCTGGTAAATACATACATGGAGGGTAAAAATGTGCAATGAAAAGCAAGGAAATAACACAATATTAAGAATAATGGAGGGGGATAATATAAGGGGTACAATCATAAAGGGACACATGGGGGCTTCTAGGGTATCGTAATGTCCTCTTTCTTAGCACAGGTAGGCAGGGAATTCATTTTACTATGGTTTTGAAACTATATATACATACTATCATACAGTCTTTTGTCCATATGTAATATTTCCCAATTTATAAAAGAGAACTAGTAAAAAGCAAGTATTACAAATTTTTTAATCACTGTGAAAAGCAAAGCTACAGATAAGTACTTATTTAAATTATCAATATGGGATTTTAACCAGACATTCCAAAATTCCAAATCTCTTATCACGATGTTTTTAAAGATAATAGTCTTTTTGCCTATATAAACATTTTATTTTCATTTTAATAAATCTCTGATATCTTCGCAACTATGTTTGTGTGCTTGTGTGTGTATATATTTCTATTATTTCCCTCATAAATATATAAAATTAAATTTTAAATTCTCAATCTCCCTTACTGAGAACTACTTAGGATTATTCCCAAAACAGGGCTTGATAAAGAGCCAACAAAATTTTCACTGAAAAGATTTCAGACACTCAATAAGCAGAGACAGAAAAATGCTGATGTTCATCAGTATTTACTGAAATGGGTTTTAAATAATAACATAATTTATAAAATTAACCTCTATCGCTTTCCAAAACCTCTGACAGGAAATTTTTTAGAGAAATCACAAAAAAAACAATAATTTAATAACATAGTTTTTAATACTTTAATGTAAAAACAACTTCCATTATATCAAATTGAAGCTAGATTAAATCATTTCATGTAACCAGGTGTGGCCTCACTATGAAAATATTTTTTAAGTATATGTGATTAGAAAGACATTTTAAAAGTACAGAATTAACTTGTACCACAGAAGCATTACCATTAGATTCACTACCTATCTTTTTAATGTCTGTAGAAACATAATTGAAGTTGGGCAAGCATGGTGGCTCATGCCTGTAATCTCAGCACTATGGGAGGTCGAGGTGGGTGGATCACTTGAGGCCAGGAGTTCGAGACCAGCCTGGCCAACATGGTGAAACCCCGTCTATACTAAAAATACAAAAACATAGCCTGGTGTGGTGTCAGGTGCCTGTAATCCCAGCTACTCAGGAGGCCAAGGCAAGAGAATCACTTGAACCTGGGAGGCAGAGGTTGCAGTGAGCCGAGATTGTGCCGCTGCACTCTAGCCTGGGAAACAAGAGCAAAACTTCATCTCAAAAAAAAAAAAAAAAAAAAAAAAAAAGAAATATAATTGAAGTCTTTTTCCCTCACTGGAAAAAAATTTAAAAAAAAAAAAAAAAAAACAAGTTGATAATTACAGCTGAAAGTTATAAATGGTAAAGTTTAATATATTCCTTATGTGTTAAAACTTACTGTGCTTTTTACAGGCTAAAGGAATACAACAATTGAGGAAAAGACCTAAACAATAGGCCAAGAAAATCTGAGGTCTCCACTATCAGAGAAAAGTCTTCACATAGAAAAATAATGAAGACATAAGCTCCTATTATAAGTTGTACAAACATATGCAAAGAAAGTTATGAGATGCCTCATTTAACAAGGCTATAAAATCAAGATCACAATGACCCCAATATTCAAAATCATTACACCAAAGTTAAAGTCCCTGAGCAAAGATAATATTAATCAGCAAAACATACCAAAAACATAAAAGGAATCATTTTTGAGCAACAGGAACTCCTATAAGTTCAAGATGTTTATTCTCTCTTACTTATTAAATGTAACGAAACCAGATGCAACTACTCCTGAAGGAGTGGGATAGCAGAAATGACTGAACTTTTATGTCTCCATCCTTTTCTAACACTGATAATAAAAATGTATTTTGCTAACTTTACATAAAAAATTGACCCTCTTTTGGTATGTCAAATTATCATAATCTTTTAGCATATAAGAAGTCAAATCGAACTCAGATTTCTATTTTTTTAATAAATTTTTATGAAGTATAATATATATGCCAAAAGTATAAAAATCTTAAGTGTATAGTTCAATGAATTATCACAAAGTGAACACACAACCACTCCAGAAGCTTTGCTGCTACTCATTCAAATCACTCACAGGCAATCCCTATCATAACTTCTAAGCCCATAATTCTGTTTTTCCTGGTGCTGAACTTTATATCAATAGAAGAATATACTATGTTTTCTTTTATGTCTGGTTTATTTTATTTTCTGTTCCTGCATTAATTTCGCTTAGGATTATGGCCTCCAACTGCATCCATGTTGCTGCAAAAGACAAGATTTCACTCTTCTTTATGACTGCATAATATTCCATGGTATCTATGTACCACATTTTCTTAATCTAATCTACCATTGATGGGCACCTGGATTGATTCCATGTCTTTGCTACTGTGAATAGCACAGCAATGAACAAACAAGTGCATATGTCTCTTTGGTAGAATGATTTATTTTCCTTTGGGCATATACCCAGCAATGGGATTGCTGGGTCAAATGGTAGCTCAGTTTTAAGTTCTTTAAGAAATCTCCAAACTATTTTCCACAGTGGCTGAAATAATTTACATTCATTCCCATCAACAGCGTCTAAGCATTCCCTTTTCTCTGCAGTCTCATAAGAATCTGCTGTGTTGTTGTTGTTGTTGTTGTTGTTTTTACTTTTTAAAAATAGCCATTCTGATTGGTGTGATATCTCATTTGCATTTCTCTAGTGATTAGTGATGCTGACCATTTTTGCATGTTTGTTGGGCACTTGTATGTCTTCTTTTGAGAAGTGTCTGTTCATGTCCTTTGCCCATTTTTTAATGGGGTTATTTGTCTTTTGCCTGTGGACTTAAGTTCTCTATGGATTCCGGATATTAGGCCTCTGTCAGATGCACAGTTTGAGAATATCTTCTCCCATTTTGTAGGTTGTCTGTTTACTTTGCTAATAGTTTATTTTGCTGTGAAGAGCTCTTTAGTTTGATTAGGTCCTACTTGTCAATTTTTGTTTTTGTTGCAATTACTTTTGGAGACTTAGCCAAAAATTATTTATCAAGGCCAATGTCAAGAAGAGTTATTTCCTTGGTTGTCTGTTAGGATTTGTATAGTTTGAGGTCTTACATTTCAATCTTTGATCGATTTTGAGTTGATTTTGTATATGTTGAAAGGTAGGGGTCCAGCTTCAATCTTTGGCATATGGCTAGCCAGTTATCCAGCATCATTTATTGAATAGGGAGTCCTTTCCTCATTGCTTGTTTTTGTCAGCCTTGTCAAAGATCAGATGATTGTAAGTGTGTGGCTTTATGTTCAAGTTTTCTATTCAGTTCAATTGGTTTACATGTCCATTTTTCTACCTGTATCATGCTGTTTGGGTTACTGTAGCTTTCCATAGTACAGTTTGAAGTCAGGTAGTGTGATGCCTCCAGCTTTGTTCTTTTTGCTTAGGATTGCTTTGGTTATTCGGGCTCTTTTTTGGTTATATATTAATTTTAGGATAGTTTTTTTTTCTAATTCTGGGAAGAATGACATTGGTAGTCTGATAGGAATAGCACCGATTCTGTAAATGTAAAAATGGCCAGTATGGCCATTTTTACAATATTGATTCTTCTGATCCATGAGCATGGAATGTTTATGTTCTTACTGACTTTTTAGACATATAAATATAGTTCAGTCTATCATTTTTCTTTTATTAATGAAACTACTCAAATTCCATTTAAGAAATCTTTCTTTACTCATAAATATGAAGATATTTGCCTCTGTTATCTTCTAGAATATTATTGTACTTCCACATTTAGATCTAACATTGATCTGAAACAGATCTTTGTTTATGATGATGTGAGGTAGGACTCAATATTCATTTTTTCCAATTATACACCCAATTGGCCCAGAACAATTTATTAAGAAAAACTGCTCTGTAGTTCCACTTTTGTCATAGATTAAGTGCCCATAAATGTATAGGTCTGTCTGTGGAATTCCTATTTGCTGCATTAGCCTATTTCCGTATCTTTGCAACAACACTTAATTATTGTAACTTCATAAGTGATGAGATCTGATAGAGAACTCCTCCAGCTTTGTTCTTCTAAAATTTGGATAGAAAAGTCCTCCAGCTTTGTTCTTCTAAAGTTTTTCTTTTGGAAATTGACATGGAGATTCTAAAATTTATACAAAAATAACCCTTCACATTTTTGTATAAATTTTAGAATCACCATGTCAATTTCCAAAAGAAAAACACCTGCTAAAATTTTGTTTGGGATCACATTAAATCTACAGATCAATTTGGGCAGAATAGACATCTGCATAATATTGAGTTTTTCAAACAATTGTCATAATTTGGTCTGAGATATATTTAAATTTTATTTAATTTCTCACAATAAGGTTTTATAGTTTTCTGTGTAAAGATCTTGCACATAAGTCATTAGATTTATTCCTTATGTTATTAATGTTCTGACAGTGACATAAATTATATTATTTTTAAATTATCAGTTTTAAACTGTTCCTGGTATACAGAATTACTCTGGATTAATTTTTCATATTGATGTTATTTGCAGCAACTGATTACCCATATACATATTATATTATATTATATCATATTATATCATATTATATTATATTATATTTATTATATTATATTATATTATATTTATTATATTATATTGATCTGCCTTATTACACTGGCAGGAAATTCCAATACAATGTTGAATAAAAGTGGTGACAGTGAGCACCCTTATCCCATTCCCAATCTTAGAGGGAAAGCTCTCTATATTTCACCATAATGCTTAAAGTTTTCATGTGTCCTTGTACATTTTACCACATAAATGATTTGCTTCCATTCCTAGTTCACCAGAGGTTTTATCATAAATACATGTTAAATTTTATCTATACTTTTTTCTGCATCTTTCAAGAAGATTATAGATCATTACTTCTCTATTTTCTTAATTATTCAAATTTTATAAATTTTTACTAACCTTATATTCTTTGAATGAACCCAAATAATCTATCATTTTCTTTCTAAATTGCTGGAATCATCCATGGAAAAGATAATACTAAAATTTTCCTTACCTGTAATATTCTTTTCATATTTTTATATCAAGGTTATGCTTGCCTCATAAATCTCAACATAATTATTTCTGTTTCCAGAAAGTTTGAGAAAGATTGATGTTATTTATTTCTTAAATGCTTATTTCTTAAATATTTGGGAAAATTCACCAGTAAAGTGATCAGGGCCTGGAGAATTTGTTTTGTTTTGTTTTTATTTGTTCATCTGTATGTATGCTTCTGTATTCTGAGGCAACAACGTTTCAATTAAAAATTCTAGTTATTTGACATAAGATTATTTCAATGTTCATATGTCAATTCTGGTAAGTTTTGTTTTTCTAGAAATTTGTCATAGTTCATCTACTTTTTCAAATTTACTGTCATAGAGTTGCTTATCATATGTTCTTACTAACTTTTAATCTCTACATGATCTGTCATGATATCCCTTTTCATTCTTGGCATGGATTATTTGAGTAATCTTTGTTTCTAAGTCTGTGTGGGGATTTATCTATTACTTTTAAAAACAACTAACTTTGTTGAGTTTTGGTGGCTTTATGGATCATTTCTATCACGTTTCCTGTTTCATTAATTCATGCTCTTATCTCATGTTCCTTTCCTTTATCGTAACTTTATTTCCTTTATCCTTTCTTGGGATCATTCTGCTGTTCTTTTTCTAACTTCTCAAGGGGATTCTTAGACTATTGATTTTCAGACTTTTAGAAAATCATTTCTAATAAATGCATTTAGATCTATAAGTGTCCCTCCTTAGCTGAATCACATGCATTTTGATGTGTCATCATTCAGTAATTTTAAGTATGAAAATTTTCAGTATGAAAATTATACTAGGGTTTTTTGGCCAGGTGCGGTGGCTCACGCCTGTAATCCCAGCACTTTGGGAGGCCAAGGCGGGGGGATCACGAGGTCAAGAGATTGAGACCATCCTGGCTAACAGGGTGAAACCCCATCTGTACTAAAAATACAAAAAAATTAGCCAGGTGTGGTGGCACACGCCTGTAGTCCCAGCTACTCAGGAGGCTGAGGCAGGAGAATTGCTTGAACCCAAGAAGGAGAGGTTGCAGTGAACTGAGATTGTGTCACTGCACTCCAGGCTGGGTGACGGAGGGAGAGTCTGTCTCAAAAAAAATATATATATATATATCTATATATATACACACACACACACACACACACATACATATATATATACACACACACACACATATATATACACACATATATATATACACACACACACATATATATATACACACACACACATATATTAAATACACATATATAAATATATATACACATATATATTAAATACACATATATAAATATATATACACATATATATTAGGGTTTTTCTTATTATTTTTATGTAATCACCAAAAAGTTACTTTTTATTTCACTGTGGTCAATTAATTTGTATTATTTTAATCCTTTTAAATTTATTAAGACTTGCATTAAAACCCAGAATACAGTAAATTCCGGGAAAGTTCCTTTGTTCTTGGAAACCATGTATATGCTTCAATTATAAGGTATTATGTTCTCAAATATCAAGTGAGACAAAATTGTTCATTGTGCTATTCAAATGTTTTATATTCTTGCTGTTTTTTGGTCTCCTGGTACTACCGGTTACCAAGAAAGTTGGGTTAAAAACATCTCACTATGTTTTGTCTCTTTTCTTTGGTCAATTTTACATTATTTCAACACTGCGTTATAAATTATATATAAATTAAGAACTGTTATGCCTTCCTTTTACTTTCAACTTTTCTAAATATTTTTATTTAAGGTTTATCTTTTCTAAGCAGCAGATGGCTAAGTTTTGTTTTTATATCCAATCCAAAAATTCTTGGCTTTTAACTGGAATGTTTAGTCTCTCACATTTAGTATAACTGGAATTTCTTTTTGTTTTTTGAGACAGAGTCTCTGTCGCCCAGGCTGGAGTCCAGTGATGCAATCTTGGCTCACTGCAACCTCTGCCTCCTGGGTTCAAGTGATTCTCGTGCCTCGGCCTCCCAAGTAGCTGGGACTACAAGCACATGCCACCATGCCTGGCTAATTTTTTGTATTTTTAGTGGAGATGGGTTTCAGCATGTTGGCCAGGCTGGTATTGAACCCCTGGCTTCAAGTGATCTGCCCACTTCCGCCCTCCAAAGTGCTAGGATTACAGGCATGAGCCGCCATGCCCGGCCAACTTTCAGACTTTTTAACACTAATTTACCCCTTTTCTAACTTATGTGCTATTAGGGCCATGCATTTAAATTTTGTGTATATGCAAGACACTATTATTACTATAGCTTTATATGATAGTTATTTAGAATCATCTCTATAATTTCATTGCATTCGATCCAGTAACTGGGATCATTTTTCTTCTACTTCAATAGCACTTATTGTAATTAGTATTTCCTTTATTGAAAGACTACTATTGTCAAGTCATCTCAGTCATTGTTTTTCTAAAAATGCTCTTATTTTGCTTACATTTTTAAGAATATTTAATTATGTAGAATTTTAGATGGATGATTATTGTCTTTAAGCTATTTGAAAACATGTATTCTGGATCCCATTTCCTCAGTTAAAAAATTAATTGTCAGTCTTCATGCTGTTCCTTTAAAGGAAATATGCCCTTTTTTCTCTATCTGCTTTGAAATTTTTGTCTTCATGTTTTTGTTTTCATCAGTTTTACTATAATATTTCTGAGTTTCTTTGTATTTATGACCCTTGGTGCTCACAGAACTTCTTTGATCTGTGGGGCTTGATGTCTTTGTCACTTTTGAAAATTTCTTACTTAGTATCACTTCAAATAATGTTCCACATTTGTCTTCACTCTTCTCTTTTTAGGATTCCAATTACACATGTGGGCTAGACAATTTCCACATCTTCCTTGTATTTCTTTCTGTCCTTTTTTGGTCATCATCTTGTCTTTCTTTACTTCCTTCTGGATGTTTCCTTCTGATCTCTCTTCCATTTCATATTTCCCCCTTCAGCTGTGTCTAATCTGCTGTTATTTCCATCCAAGGAATTCTTAATTTACTCAAAGTATTTTTCAGTTCTAGAATTTCCATTTGATTCATAAGTATGAGTATCCAGTCCTATCCTAATATTCTCTACCTTAAATTTTAATTCCTTGAACATACAATAATTATTTTAAAGTTTGTATCTAAAACACTCCATTATCCTATATGTATGTTTCTAATGGATGTTGTTTTTTCGTATCTTATCTTCTTCCAAGCTTTTTTTTTAGTTTGTGCCAGATATTGTATATGATATATAGAAGAAATACTTTAAGGCTCTGTATGATGTTATCTCACTTAATAAAGTATTTACTTTTTATGTTGCCATCTAACTACATTATGGGCATTTCACCATAATCTAATAAAAGATTGTGATGATTCAAAGTTGGGCTAATTATCACGAGTAGGGTTTAGAATCTCAGGGGCCAGACTAAATCGTTAAGTATGTACCAAGGCTCCTCTTCCTTGGCACATCTGGAAATCTAATTTTGTTCCTCCATAATGACTGACAAAAGGACTGCTCAGTGTCTCAGGAAGTTTCCAGGATTTCTAACTGTCTCAAGGTTAAAATTACACAAAATGTCTGTCTCGTATCCCTTGACATTGTACCTCTCCTAAATCTCTGACAAATTCTCATGGTTTTGATAGTTCTCTCATGCTTTAGGCAAATAAAATTCCTAATTTTTCTCAGGGGAAGTAACAGTCCAAAAGAATTCATTTCACCACTGAAAAAGAGTAAGTCCTCAAAACACATTTCCTAGTATCTCAACAAAGTGCTCTATCTATGTAACCACATCTACTAAAAACCGAAACCAGTTCTGACGTGGTAAAAAATAAATATCGGTCTATACAGTGGATACATAATGCTGATACATAATGGACACATAATGGTGACATCACATACAATATAATCCAAGGGTTCTCAACACCCTGTTAGGAACCAGGCCGCAGAGCAGGAGGTGAGTAGCACGTGAGGGAACACAGCTTCATCTGTCTTTACAGACATTCCCCATCACTTGCATTACTGCCTGAGCTCCACCTCCTGTCAGATGAGCGGCAACATTAGATTATCATAGAAGTGCAAATCCTATTGTAAACTGCACATGTGAGGAATCTAGGTTGCATGCCCCTATGAGAATCTAATGCTTGGTGATCTGAGGTGGAGCTGAGGTGGTGATGACAGGGCTGGGGAGTGGCTGCAAATACAGATTAATGTTAGCAGAGAGGTTTGACTGCACAGGGATCATAATAAATCAATTGCTTGCAGACTCATATCAAAACCCTATCAGTGAGTGAGTGGCAAGTGATAATTAAGCTGCATCTGGTAGCAGGCTTTATAGTGGCAAGTGAGATGATGTACTTCAATTGTACAGTCGCATCTGGTAGCAGGCTTGAAGGCAGAATCTAATACTTATTTTAGTCCATGCAGGCACTGCCTGCCCCCACCCCCCATTATTTTATTTACCATTTCTGTCCACACCTCTTTCCCACACTGCACACTTGTCTCAGTTACAGTTTTGGTAAGTCCACAAACAAACCTCAGCCAAACTGAGTAAAAAACAAACGTCACTGGAGAGCTTCTTTGAAAAGGGGGAATGATGAGATAGCAGAAGACTCTTAGACTGCCAACAAAAAGAAAGCTGCATTTCAAATAAAATACTAAGAGTCCTACTTAAATTACGGGTTCATTACAACAGGTGATTCACATTCTCCAAGTCCACTTTGTATAATACGTGGCAACCAGCCATCCAATGAAACCATGAAACCTTCAAAACTGCTTCGCCACAAGGAGACCAAGCACCCTGCATTAAAAAACAAGCCCTTGGAGTTTTTCAAAAGAGAAAAAGTGAACACGAAGAGCCGAAGCAATTGTTGAAAGCCACCACTTCGTCAAATGGGTCTGTACTGAGAGCATCATTCTTAGTAGCTAACAGCATTGCTAAATCTTAGAAGCCCTTTACTATTGATGAAGAGTTGATCCTGCCTATTGCTAAAGACATTTGTACTCTTTTAGGAGAGACTGCAGTTCAAAAGTTGGCACGTGTTCCTCTTTCAGCTAGCACCATAACTGGATGAATTGATGAAACAGCAGAGGATACTGAGGCACAATTGTTAGAATTAATGAGTCACCTTGGTAAGCAATCCAGGTTGATGAGTCGACTGATGTTGACAATAAAACAACAATGTTTGTTTTTATGCAATATATTTTTCAGGAGGATGTGCATGAGGATATGTTATGTGCACATTTCTCTCTCTCTCTCTCTCTCTCTCTCTCTCTCTCTTTAATTTTTTTGAGACAGGGTCTCACTCTGTCACCCAGGCTGGAGGACAGTGGCATGATCTTGGCTCACCACAGCCTCCACCTCCCATGTTCAAGCAATCCTCCCACCTCAGACCTTCAAGTAGCTGGGACTACAGGCATGTGCCATCATGCCTGGCTAACTTTTGTATTTTTGGTAGAGATGGCTACTACTGTACTGTACTCGCCCAGGCTGGAGTACAGTGGCGTGATCTCGGCTCACTGCAACCTCCGCCTCCTGGGTTCAAGCAATTCTTCTGCCTCAGCTTCCCAAGTACCTGGGACTACAGGCATGCATCACCATGCCCAACTAATTTTTGTATTTTTAGTAGAGATGGGGTTTCACCATATTGGCCAGGCTGGTCTCGAACTCCTGACCTCGTGATCCGCCCACATCGGCCTCTCAGTGGTGGGATTACAGGCGTGAGCCACCGCACCCAGCCGCATGTCTTCTCTTATACACAGAATTGAGATGGCTTTCTAAAGGTGGGTCACTGGTCAGAGTTTTTGACTTACAAGGGCTACTGCAGAGATTTCTTTTAGAAAAACAGTCACCACCGGCAGCACATTTCAGTGACACAGAATGGGTTGCAAAACTTGCTTACTTGTGTGACATATTCAACCTCTTCAAGAAACTCATTCTGTCACTTCAGGAGAGAATAACAACTGCATTCAAGTTTGCAGGTAAAGTGGCTGCATTCAATGCCAAACTGGAATTATGGGTGCGACAGTAAACTCTCAAATTTCTGACATGTTTCAAACATTAGAAGAGATTCTTTCTCCCAGCACCTTCTTTCTCCCAGCTGGTGCATGAATAACTATTACAGCTTACAAAAGAATTTCACCATTACCTCGCAACTACAAAAGACTCCAAACTGGGAAGGAATGGATCCGCGACCCATTTGGAAGTAAGCCAGGTGAATCGACTTTGTCCATGCTAGAAAAGGATCAACTGCATGAGATCACAAATGACAGTAGCCTTAAAAGTATGTTTGAGACAACTTCAAATCACTATACATTGTGAATTAAAGTCAAGGCAGAATATCCTGAGATTGCCACAAAAGCACCAAAAAGCCTGCTTCTATTTCCAGCATCCTGTCTTTGTGAAGCAGAGTCTTCTGCAGTGACAGCAACCAAAATGAGATTACGGAGTAGACTGAACATAGGCAAAACACTTGCGGTGACACTGTCTCCCATCACTCCCAGAATGGGACCATCTAGTTGCAGGAAAACAAGCCCAGGGTTCCCACTTATTCTACATTATGGTGAGTTGTATAATTGTTTCATTATATACTATAATGTAATAATAATAATAGAAATAAAGTACACAATAAATATAATGCACTTCAATCATTCCAAAACCATCTCCCCTCCCTGGGTCCGTGGAAAAAGTCTCCACAAAACCAGTCCCTGCTGCCGAAAAGGTTGGGGACCACTGATATAATCCACATATAATAGCAAACTTGACAAATAAGCTAAAAAAGATCTAAGCTTAAAGAATACTACAAACTTTAAGGATAATGAAAAAATCAATTAGTGCTCACTGATAACTTTGTGTGTTTAAGAAATTTAAGGCCAATTAAAATATTAAAGCATCATACATCTACAATGTATTTGTAATGAGGTGTTTAAAATAATTTACAAATTATTTTAGTAAATTGTTTTACATATAAATATCCAGTGCCATTTGTGCACATACTAAAATTGCCAGGGCTGATAATTATATTCATCTAGGCAAAACTTTCACTGTGTAAAGTTTTCAGGTAGAAAACCATGGAAAATTTGACAAAATTTCATTCAAGTAGTGAGCAACAACTGAATCTCTCATTTTGACTTTACACAAATAATATCCAATTCTGCTCTCTTATCCATTCACTTTTATTAAGATTCTTCTTACCTGAGCATTGCTATACCCATTATTATTACTGTGAACTACACTGTCTCCTTCACACAGAAGTTATTCTTCCCTTTTGGTATGATACAGCATGTAAAATATATTTTTAGGGCCAGGCATGGTTACTCACACCTATAATCCCAGCACTTTGGGAGGCCGAGGCGGGTGGATCACCTGAGGTCAGGAGTTCAAGACCAGGCTCACCAACATGGTGAAACCCCATCTGTACTAAAAACAAAAAATTAGCCGGGCATGGTGGTGTGTGCATGTAATCCCAGCTACTCAAGAGGCTGAGGCAGGAGAATTGCTTGAACTTGGGAGGTGGACGTGGCAGTGAGCCAAGATCGTGCCACTGCACTCCAGCCTGGGCAACAAGAGTAAAACTCCATCTCAAATAAATTAATTAAATTAAATTAAATACATGTTTAAAATGTGAAACAGACTGATAGTACCTTAATCACTATACCACAATTCCACTTGCTAACACAGCAAAACGTCAGAGAAAAATTTACAAATATTAAATGTACGGAAGTAAGATGCTATTTATGAGTTATACAAAATAAAAATGAATATAAAAATATAAAGAATAAAACTACATTTTATTAGACTAAAAATAAGAATAACAAAATTACCAAAAGAAAAAAGGTGCTATAATTCTATATTTTTTTAAAAAGTAGAAATTAGGATATATGTATGAAAGTGAAGAGGGTAGAACAAATCATGATTTAGTGGAAACCTGTGTATTTCCTTTGATCACGTAAAGTAACTTAATGCTAGAAGTTTAAAAGAATCTATACTGTCTTAAAAGAAAAAAAGTCATTTCCCAGATTTTACAAAGAAAAATTAGTAGAACAAATATTTTATTTTAAGACTTCTATAACCAAAAAATCAATAAATGAAAAACTAATTAATAATATTTCAAACATAAAGAGAATATTATGGATATGAATAGGCAATTCATTAAACAGGAAACAATAGCAAATCAACACATAAAAAGATGTTTACAATACTAATCAGGAAAATGCACATTAAAATACTATTCACACCCATCACCTTGGCAAAAGTAAAAATTCTCACAATTTTCAAGTGTTGGTGACAACATGAAGAATCAGGGACACATACCCTGTTGGTGGAAGTATATACACATTACCACAGCGACTTGAAAAGCACTTCGGCAACATGTAATAAAGTTGAGGATATAAATACTCTCAGATACAAAAATCTCACTTTTAAGTATGCACCCTAGAGCAACTCTTAAATATGTACATGAAAAGACCAGTGCAAGAAGTGCAGTGTAGCATTGTTTATAACAATAAAAGGTGAAAATTTACCCAAATGCCACAAGCTCTGTATTTCACAGGAAGTTAGATGATGAAACTAAATAAATGCTTTTTAAAATTTACAGATGACAATAAAATGTGAGTGCAAAGAAGAACAAATCCCTGAACAGATGATATCGAAGTCATACTGGTAAACAAAATTACTCATCTGAAATTAAAACGATATCAGCATTTACAATGAATGCATATAAAGTAAGTATTTCTATGTCAGAAACCATTTTAAAGTCAATCATTTACAATAATAATGGCAACATAGAAAATGTGTTATTTTGTGTACTCACCAAGTCTTAGTGTTAACTTCATATTTATAAAGATCATCAACCAATCCATATTTGTTGCCTGGCAATGCTTTATACCCTCCATGAACATAAATGGACTTCGTTATTTCATCATACACACTGGTATGGCCATATCCACCTTGTACAATAGCTCCTTTAGTTTCTGGAACAAGCCAAGTATTTGATGCTGTAACAGAAAGAAAATACATTATAAATTTCAAGTAGTATTTTTAAATATAACTAATATATCACCAAAAATACCAACAAGTTAATTCTAATGACATATTTTTATGAGTAAACATTGTATATATCTAATATTAATTTAATCAAGAAACACTTATTAAATATGTGCCAGGTTAGGTGCTGGGGTTGAAGTTGAGTAACACTGGTCTTTCCATAGATGAAGTTAAACTCTGAAACACTAAAAAGAACATTTCGTGTGTTTGCAAGAGAAAAAGGAAAACTTTATTCTTATATTACATAAATAGCTCTGAAAAAATTTTTTAACAAATATTTTATAAGAGCCTACGTGACAGTTAGTCACTGATATTATAAAGATAAAATTATATGATCCCTAACCTTAGAAATCTAAAATTAATTGAACACATTTTTAGTACTGTGCTGGTCCTTTATTTGTTGGTTATAAGCCCCACTTTCCTTTTTATAAAGTCCTTTGTATTGTGGAGGATGAAAACCTAAACAATAAAATTTCCAAGACTCTCTTGACAATTGTGTTACTATTAGGTTCCACCAATGGGAGTACTAGTATGAGATTAAAGGGCAAGAGGAAAGATTCTGATTTTGCCTCTAGCAGCAGGAACAGGAAGGCAATTACAGTAGGTAATGGCAGTGCTGGCTTAATAGGTATTCCCTGCTCAGTAGCAAAACTGGTATGTTTAGTTGCTCAGTGGCAAATGTGATCATAGGCTCCAGCCTAGGTATGTAGCACCTCTGGATTTCTGGGTGATCCCTTCCCTTTGGTATCTCTAGTCCTTCTAACACTTTTGTATCTAATTTCCGATATTAAAATCCCACTCTGCTTGCTATATCTACAAGAGATTCATTTCCCAATGCAGTTTCCCTAATAAAAACACCAATCATATGCAAGGGATGCTTTTAAGAAATGCATATGAAAAACCCACAATTTCTTGGCCTTAGAAAATTTATTATAAAAAGCAGCTATATAAAAATCTGTCATTTGTTTTTAAATATGCATATAGATCACATCTCCATCCTTCCTCTAACCGGCCACCTAAAATGTGGCATCCTAGTCAGCTCATTGAAAATACCTAAATCAACTAATAGAAAAGGATAATGCTTAAAAACTCTTTGCATTTACAAAATTCTAAAGTAGTAAAGAAAATGATTCTACAGTGGTCATAAAAAATAGAAATATCCAAAAAAAGTCATCCAAGCCACTGGTACTTTACCTATGTTAAGAAACTTTGCAGAACTCATATGTAACTAACGGGCATTACATTTTGGAGGTAATTTCCAAAAAATGAAGTAAAAGACAACTTATCAGAAATAATTTGATTAATATTCTTTAACCACTTAACTATATATATAAATTTGAACTAAAAGATTTTCACATTTTTATTCATTTTCCTTTTAATAAAGGTAAACTTGATCCTTACCAAAAAATATTGAATTAAGAGATATAAAATGTAAAAGTTACCCTTTCCCCCAGCCCACTACCTAGAGGTACTTTTCACAATTTGTTACATACAGACTATTTTCAAACTACAGTTCTGAATATTTTAGTATACATAAAACACTTGTACATGTTTTTTAGATAGATAGATACGTTTATATATGTGTGTGTGTGTATGTGTATTTGTACTTCTAAAAAATACTATGTTGCAACTACTGTTTCACTTAAGAAGACATTTGGGGCATCATTCTGTGTCCCATTTATTACTTTTTTAAGAGCTAAATTCCATTGTGTTGATAATATATAATTTATTTAAATAACTCTACATTGTTACTCATTTGGGTTTCAATTAGCCCTTAGAAACAATGGTGCAATAAACAACCTTGCAATCAACAGCAGCATCATTCTCTAATAGAGCACTGTTGTCAGTAACTCATTATCTCATTTATCTCATTATCTCATTTAATAATAACCTTTGGAGGGTTATATTATTGCTATCTCTTCTTTACAACTTAGGAAATTCAAAGCTAGAAAAACTGAATAACACATCAAAAGTTTAAAAGTTAGTAAGTGGAGCAAGATAGTGTAGACTGATTTTTCCCTGCTCCCCCCGCCACAGACCTTAGAAACTGTGTAAGAGATAACCAAAGAAAAAATCTAAAAAGTGTAAAGAGGAAGGCAGACCGGCTAGGGACTGGAGAATGTGTGTCTCATGACACTCACTCACCCAACAGAAGAAGGTTACTCAGGCCCAGCATTTCTCAACCCCCATCCTTAGAATAAAAGGTTACTTGGGTAGGCTTATTCCTTAGCCAAACTGAGCAACAGTCCAATGGACAAAACCAGATGACCCTAGCAGCACTAGCAAGAGGGACCTGCCAAATACTGCTTATAATAAATACACAGGGAAAGCACTCTCCTTCCCCACAAGGCCTAAGACTGGAAAGAGAGATCTCACCACAAGACCTGAATGCAAAACCCAAACTAGGTGACTACCTGCTAAGATAAAAGATTTAAAATAGGACCCAGAGACTTCCATTATAAAACCCAAAATGTCAAGATACGATCAAAAATTCCCTGTCATACCGACAACAAGAAAAATCACAACTTGAATGAGAAAAGACAATCAAGTAATACTAACACTGAGATGAATGGATCAGATGTTAAAATTACCTAAAAAGAATTTTAAAGTAGCCATGACAAAAATACTCCAACAAGTAATTATAATTATTTTTAACTTTTATTTTAAGTTCTGGGGTACAAGTGCAGGTTTGTTACATAGGTAAATCTATGTCACGGGGGTTTGTTGTACAGATTATTTCATCACCCAAGTATTAATCCTAGTACCCATTAGTTACTTTTCCTGATCCTCTCCCTCCTTCCACCATTCACCTCCGACAGGCCCCAGTGTGCATTTTTTCCCTCTATGTGTCCATGTGTTCTCATCATTTAGCTCCCACTTGTAAGTGAGAACATGCGGTATTTGGTTTTCTGTTCCTGTGTTAATCGGCGAAGGATAATGGCCTGCAGCTCCAACCATGTCCCTGCAAAAGACATGATCTCATTCTTTTTTGTGGCTGCATAATATTCTATGGTGTATATGTACCACATTTTCTTTATTCAGTCTATCATTGATGGGCATTTAGGTTGATTCTTTGCTATGGTGAATAGTGCTGCAATGAACATATGTGTGCATGTGTCTTTATAATAGAATAATTTATTAATATATTTCTTTGGATATATACCTAGTAACAGGATGGCTGAATTGAATGGTATTCCCATCTTTAGGTCTTTGAGAAATACCACAGTGTCTTCCACCATGGTTGAACTAACTTACACTCCCACAAACAATGTATAAGCATTCCTTTTTCTCTGCAACCTCACTACTATTACAAATTATCTTGAAACAAACAAAAATGTCTCAGCAAAAAAAAAAAAAGGTTAAAAAAACTACAATAACAAATAAAAACTAACTGGATAGGCTCAATACCAGAGTGGAAAT
Organism: Pongo abelii; assembly: GCF_028885655.2. Lineage (NCBI taxonomy): Eukaryota > Metazoa > Chordata > Mammalia > Primates > Hominidae > Pongo > Pongo abelii. The sequence continues at coordinate 122,265,056 of NC_071993.2, read as the reverse complement.
GACAAAGAAAAGAATTGTTAAACTTGAGGATGGAACAATAAAATTTATCAAGAGAGAAGGAGTGGGGCAAGGGGTGAATAACTATTGGGTACTAGGCTCAATATCCCTGTGTGACAGGATCAATAATACTCCAAACCTCAGCATCATGCAATACAGCCACATAACAAATCTGCATTTAGATTCACCCCCCTGAATCTAAAATAAAAGTTAAAATTATAAAAATAAAAAATTAAAAATAAAAATAAATTAAATTTATCCAATACGAAAAATAGAGAAAACAGACTAGGGAGAAAAAGTGAACCAGAGTCTCAGAGACCCTTAGGACAATAACAAATGATCCAACATTTCTAGCACCATAATCCCAGAAGTAGAAGAAAAAGAAATGGGGCTTACAGAGTTTTTAAAGAAATGATGGCCAAATACTTCCAAATTTTGTAAAAGACATAAACCTACAGATTCAAGAAACTAAGTAAATCTTAAATAGGTTAAACCCAAAGAAATCCATGCCAAGACACCTCATAATCAAACTTCTAAAAACTAAAGACAAGGAAAAAAACCTTGAAAGCAGCCAGAGTGAAATGACAAATTACCTAGGAAAACAATAATTTTAATAATAGTGGACTTCTCATCTGAAACCATGGAGGCCCAAAAGAAGTAGCACAACTGTTTTGAAATGCTGGAGAGAAAAAGAACTGTAAAGTATGAATTCTACCTCCAGTGAAACTATCCTTCAGAAATTAAGAAGGAAAAAACTTCTTAAATTTAAAAAAACTAAAAGAATTTGTCATTAGCAGGTCTCTCCTTAAATAATGATTAAAGGAACTTCTTCAAACAGAAAGATAAAGGAAGGAAGCTCGGAGCATCAAAAAAAAAAAAAAAGAAAGAAAGAAAGAAAGAAGTCAGAACAACAAATAGAGCAGAAATATGAATACAAACAACAGATTATCCTTCTCATGAATGTTTATAAATAATATATGATGATGGAAAAAAATTATAACACCATGTGATACTCAAGATAATGATATTTAAAAGTGAGAAGAGTAAAGGTAAAGTGACGTAAATGAAAGCAAGGTTTCCACGCCTCACTTGAGGTGTTAAATTATTGATGCCAGTAGACTGTGACAAGTCAAATACGTATATTTTAATACCCAGACCAACCACTAAGAAAATTATACAGAAGATATTATCAAAATCATACAAAGAGATACTATCAAGAACATTATATAAGTGCATCAAAATGGAATCCTAAAAATTATTCACACAACCCACAGGAAGCAAGTAAAGAGAAAAAGAGGCACAAGAAAAGGAAACAAACAGAAAACAAATAATAAAATAGCAGACTTAGTCACTAATATATCAACATTACCTTAAATGTAAACGATCCATCTATAAAACCTTCTTGGAATTAGAAAAGTATAAAAATGGAGAACAAACCGGTGGTTGTGAGGAGCCAGGGTAGAAAGGGTGTAGGTGTGGTTAAAGGGGCAACGAGAAGGATCTTGGGGGTGAAGAACTACTCTATATCTTAACTGTGGTGGGAGATACATGAAACAACAGGTGTGATAAAACTGCACAGAATGAAATATGCACACAGACACACAAATGAATACAAATAAAACCGGGAATATCTGAGTAAGATCATAGGACTGTATCCAGATCAGTATCTAGACTTACAATGTTACACATTTGTACAAGATGTTACTAAGAGAGAAAACTGTGTAAAGGGTATACTCTTATTATTTCTTACAACTATATACCCATAACTACATTTATCTCAAAATAAAATGTATATTTTAAAAATATAATGTTCACCCTACTAGCAACCAGCATAATTCATTATGAAATATAGTATTTCACTTAACTACTTGGCAAACTTTTTTAAAAAAACTTTGGAACTGTAAGAGCAAAGACACAGGTCTAACACCAAAATATGCATTCTTGTACTAACTCAATGTTTCTCTAGGTTCAGTCACTAGCAGTTCAGGCAAGGAATTCATAAGTGGTATAGTAGTTTCAGATGAAAAATTAAAAGGAAACAATTGTGTTCCCATACAGGAGACAAATTTCAAAAGTAAGATTAATTTGATTCACATTCTCATCATATTCTTCTTATATTTTGCATTTGGAAATGTGTATATAAGGAACCGACTGGTCTCAATAAACATGCAAGGTAACAAAATATAGATCACCTCAGAAAAAGTATTTTCTTATCCTCTGCTGTTATTTGCATATGCAGGAATTTTTTTTCAACTTGGTAGTGTGCTTTATCATATTCTCAATTTATAAAAAAGTAAATCACTGGTTCAAAAGTAGGTCACTAACAAGAAAAGACAGTGGTGAAAACAGATGCATGAATACATGAACTGACTCAGGATAATACTGCAAAAGTAAAAAGCAAAAATGACAAATATACCAAGAGTTCTTCATTAGGCCATGATGGAGTAATTTAGAAAGCATTTCCTGCCACAAACAACTCAAAAACCAGAAAAAAAAAACAAAAAAACAAAATAAAAAATGCTTTACGGATACTAGATACCAAGCAGCATAAGACTGTGATCCTGTGACAGCATAGGACTATGACTCTAAAAGAAACAGAAACAATGTAGGCTCTGTGATTGCCAGAGCATACTGCTTGTAGGCAATACCCTGGCCATGACACAAGATGGGGGAAGTAAAGAGAAATAAATAAACTTTTTAGTGTGTAATAAATATTTCTCTTTATTTAAAGAGAAATAAATAAATATGTTACTTCTGCTTGTCATCTAACATCTGTGAAGCATTTTTCATATATTTTTTCTGGTTTTTGAGTTGTTTATGGCAGGAAATGCTTTCCAAATTACTCCATCATGGCCTAATAAAGAACTGTTGTTATATTTGAGTCATTCTTACTTTTTACTTTTACAGTAGTTTCTGTTTTTGTAGTATTTTAAGTGAAATACTATATTTCATAATGAATTACGCTGATTACTTGTAAGATGAACAGAAACTCAGTGAGATCCCAAATAGAGTGGTGATCTCACTAACTTGAGAAAACAAAGATTAGAGTTTAAAGAAATCATGTACCCTAGAATTTAAAGTATAATAATAAAAAAAGGAAAGAAATCAAACCAGATTGCACATAGAGAAAATGCAAGAGATCTGCAGAAATGTCCCACATGTCTTTAGCTGAGTACTGATCTGCATGTGCAAAACGGGAAAACTACTTAAGGCTATGGAAAGGACCAAGAAAAAACTAGTAAATAACTCTTGAGTCTTACACAGCACTGGGAACAGTTTGTGCTCCAAGCAACAACAGAAAAATGACCTCATACTACAGGAGGCATTAGGTAGAGTCCTGAGAAGAGCTGTAGTACCAAAATAAATGAGTACCAAAATAAATGTAGTACCAAAATAAACTGAAAGTTGCTCTGGATCCACTCTAACAAGACTAAGGAGCAAACTCCCAGAATGTTCAAACTGGTAAAAGGCAACTTAACTGTGCGTCAGTACAAAGTCCAACACCCCTTAAAAGAATACAACAAAATCTAATAGCCAACAAGTTTAAAATATACATGTCTTAATGTTAAATGATGAGTTAATGGGTGCAGCACACCAACATGGCACATGTATACATACATATGTAACAAACCTGCACATTGTGCACATGTACCCTAAAACTTAAAGTATAATAAAATATATATATATACATGTCTAAAATGTATGAAAAAATTAACAAGTATAGAAGGCAAAGAAAATATAATTCATAACAAAAAGAAAATCATTCAATAGAAAGAGACCCAGAAATAAAACAAAAGATAGAAGTGGTAGAACAGAATGTTTTAAAAAATGATTAGAAATATACTCAAATATGTTTAATAATGCTGCAGAAAACATGAATATGATAAAGAGTAATAGAAAGATTTTTAGAAACTAAAATAGAAGGCCTATAAATGAAATAGAATGCCTATAAATGAATGCCTCAAATGAAAAATACATTTAACAGAATTAGCACAAGATTAGAGATTACAGAAGAACAGTGAACTTATATAGAAATAGAAACTGTCCAAAATGAAGCACATAAACAAAAATGATTGAAAAACCTGGATAACAATATCAAGCAGCCTAATCTAGAGTGATAAGACTTTGAGATATGTGATGGTGATGTGGTGGACAGAAATATTATTTGAAGAAATAATTTCCAAAATTTAACAAAATTTGTAATTCCACAAAACCAAGAAACTCAACAAAATACACACAAGATCTGGGTGGGCGGGGTGGGAAATTTAAAGAAACTCACACCAAGAATTTCATGAAGTGATGAAAACAAAAAAGCAGAACAAAGATAAGAATGACAGCTGACTTTTCATCAGAAACCACTTGCAAGTCAGAGGACAGTGGAGTCATCTTTTTAAGCTAGTAAAATGTGGGGGAGCATGGGGAGGAACTGCCAACCCATAATTCTATATTAAAAACAAAGGAAAACTATCAAAATAGAACTCTACACTCAGAAAATTTTTTTTCAAAAATGAAAGTGAAATAAAAATTTTCAGACTAAAAGAAAAAAAAAATCAGAGACTTGCCCTACAGGAGATGACAGCAAAATTCCTTGGACTGAAAATTATACCTGCTATTGCCAACAGACATACGAAAAAATGCTCATCCTCACTGGTCATCAGACAAGCGCAAATCAAAACCACAATAAGATACCATCTCATGCCAGTTAGAATGGCGATCATTAAAAAGTCAGGAAACAACAGATGCTGGAGAGAATATGGAGAAATAGGAACACTTTTACACTGTTGGTGGGACTGTAAATTAGTTCAACCATTGTGGAAGACAGTGTGGTGATTCCTCAAGGATCTAGAACTAGAAATACCATTTGACCCAGCCATCCCATTACTGGGTATATACCCAAAGGATTATAAATCATGCTGCTATAAAGACACATGCACACGTATGTTTACTGTGGCACTATTCACAATAGCAAAGACTCGGAATGAACCCAAATGTCCATCAATGATAGACTGGATTAAGAAAATGCGGCACATATACACCATGGAATACTAGGCAGCCATAAAAAAGGATGAGTTCACGTCCTTTGCAGGGACATGGATGAAGCTGGAAACCATCATTCTCAGCAAACTATCACAAGGACAGAAAACCAAACACTGCATGTTCTCACTCATAGGTGGGAGTTAAACAATGAGAACACATGGACACAGGGTGGGGAACATCACACCCTGGGGCCTGTCACGGGGTGAGGGGCTGGAGGAGGGATATCATTAGGAGAAATACCTAATGCAAATGATGAGTTGATGGGTGCAGCAAACCAACATGGCGCATGTATACCTATGTAACAAACCTGCACATTGTGCACATGTACCCTAGAACTTGAAGTATAATTTAAAAAAAGAAAATTACACCTGCTATTATACAGAATTTGGATTTATACAGATGAATAAAGAGAATAGGAGAAAGTTAATATGTAGATAAATATAAATCATCTATCATTTTTATCTCTATTAAATGATAATTTACTGTTAAAAACAAACATTATAACAATTTATTGTGTTGTTTATAACCTATATAGATATTATATTAGCTCAAGAGAAACAATTTAAAAAATCAGGTATACTATTTTAAGGTTCTGACACTATATATGAAGTGATATAATTAAAGGTAGAATCTGATAAGCTAAAAATGTATGTTGTAAATAATACAGCAACCATTTAAAAAAAAACAAAAAGATGTAGTTAATAATAGTCTTAAAGATTCAGGAACCTGAACAAATCACAAACAAGGTATTTTCAAAAAAATCCACACCAAGCATGTAACAATTAAACTGTTGAAAAATAAAAATGAAGAAATCATCTTGGAAGCTGCTACAGAAAAATAACAAATTATATAAGGGAACAACAATTTAAATGACTATGGTTCTATCACAAGAAACCATAAAGGCCAGAAAGAAGTGGCCCAACATTTTTTAAGTGCTAATAATTATAACTCGGAATTCTATATGCAACAGAAATATCCTACATGGATAAGTGTGAAATAAAGACGTTCTCAGATGCAGAAAAACTAAGATAATCTATACAGTCAGTGGAGCTGCTCTAAAAGAAATGCTAAATGAGGCCCTTCAGATAGAAGGGATATGAAGCAGAAGGCAACTTGAAATGAGGAAATAACAATAGATATGGTAAATTTCTGGGTAAATGCAATACACTGTTCTTCCCTTTTTGAGTTCTTTAAGGTATGCTTGATGGTTGGGAAAGCAAAAATATTAACATGGCCTTATGGGATTTTCTATGTTAGTAGATGAAATATACAAGAACTATATGAAAGGAGAAGGTAAAGGTACCTGTAAAGTGTAAGGTTTCTGCATTCCAAACCATGTGACAAAATATTGATTCTTATGGAGCAATCACTTAAAAATTACAAAGAGATAATAGTAAATATCACATTTAGATAAGATTAAAATAGAATACTAAAAAATGTTCAAATAATCCAAATGAATACAGGAAAAAGGAAACAAGAATAAAAAACAGGAAACACAAAGAACTGAATAATAAAATAGTAGACCTAAATTTAAATATATCAACAATTACATTCAAGAAGTTAATAATGGAGAAAAAATGAAATTGTAAGAGGAAAAATAAACTAATAGAATAATTAGAGGGCAAAAATCAAAACAGCATGATTAAATCCAAGCATATTGATAATTACATTAAATATAAATTGTCTAAAACTGTCAATTAGAAGGCAACATCTGTCACATTGAAAAAAAATAGGCAAAGTCCTATCAGCTATCAAAGAGACTAAAACATATGAAAGTATAAAACTCACTAGTAAAAGTAAGGACACAATTCAAAATATTCTAATACTGTAATGGTGGTGTGTGAATCACTGTTATCTGTAGTATAAAGGTTAATAGACAAAAGTGTCAAAAATAATAGCTACAATAATTTGCTAAGGAATATACAATAAAATAGATAAATCATGACACCAAAAACATAAAACGTGAGGGGTAGCGTTGCCATAAAAGTGTATAGTTATTTTATGTGATCTAAGTTAAGATGTTATCAGCTTAAAAGAGCATTACAACTATAAGATTGAATCACTAATCAAAAGTTTTTGAATCATTAATCAAAAACCTCCCAACAAAGAACGCCCAGGAACAAATGAGCTTCGCTAATGAATTCTGCCAAATATCTAAAGAAGAACTAACAACAATCCTTTTCAAACTTTTCCACAAAATCGAAGAGGGAACACTTCCAAACTCATTTCTCAAGGCCAGCATTATCCTAATACCAAAGCCAGACAATGACACTATAAGAAAAGAAAAATAAAGGCCAATATTCCTGATAAATATAGAAGGAAAAATATTCAACAAAATACTAGCAAATAAAAATCAAGATCACAGTAAAAGAATAATTCACTGTGATAAAATGGGATTTATCCCAAGGAAGCAATGATGGGTTAACATGCAAAAATCAATTAATGTGATATACCACATTAACAGAATGAAGAACAAAAATTCTATGATCATCTCAATAGATGCAGAAAAAGCATTTGATAGAATTCAATATCTTTTCATAATAAAAACTCTCAGCAAATTACGTATCAAAGGAATGTACTTCAACATAATAAAGGCCATATATGACAAATCCACATCCAACACTACAGTGGTGAAAAGTTGAAGGCTTTTCCTCTAATATTAAGAACAAGACAGGGATGCTCATTCCCACCACTTCTATTCAACATAGTACAAGAAGCCCTAGCCAGACGAATTAGGCAAAAGAAAGAAAGAAAAGACATCCAAATTGGAAAGAAGTGTTGCCTCTGTTTGCAGATCACATGATGTTATATGTAAAAAACTCTAAAGTCTCCACCAAAAAACTGTAAAAAAAAAAAAATTCAGTAAAGTTGCAGGATATGAACATACAAAAATCAGTAGCATTTCTATATGCTAACAATGAAACTATCTGAAAAAGAAACCAAAAAAAGATCCCACTTACAACATTAAAAACTAAAATACTTAAAAATAAGCAAGGATTATATCTCCAAGATATTATTTACCAAAAAGACTATATATTCTTTACTTGATTATGTCTATATTTTTAAATTTAGAAATATAGTAATTTCAACCATAGGATAAATTTTAAAGTTGACCCAATCTAGGCCAGGTGCGGTGGCTCATTCCTGTAATCCCAGTACTTTGGGAGGCCAAGACAGGAGGATCAATTGAGGCCAAGAGTTCAAGAGCAGCCTAGCCAACACAGTGAAACGCTGTCTCTACTAAAAATACAAAAAAAAAAAAAAAATAGCCGGGCACAGTGGTGCACTTCTGTAGTCCCAGCTACTCAGGAGGCTGAGGCACAAGAGTCGTTTGACTTCAGGAGGCATAAGTTGCAGTGAGCCAAGAGCGTGCCACTACACTCCAGCCTGGGTGACAGAGCAGGACTCCATCTCAAAAAAAATAAAAAATAAATAAAGTTGGCACAATCTAGTTTTAAACTTTTAAGAATCCTAAGAGGCTCAAAAGTAAACTAAACGCTCAAGAAGAGTACATTTTATGCTTTATCATGTACCACGAAATGACCAGATCCTGGGCTTACTTCCTAGCCTGCCCTTCCATAGGCATTCAGTTAGACAGTTAAGACATGAGGGGGCTGTTATTTACTGTGAACCTGACATAGGGTCTGTTTTTTCTCTGAGAAGTCATGGTAGATGTCTTCAAAAGATTCCCTTCAACAGCTTACATGGCAAACACCAATCTCTATTACTGCTCTAGGTTTGAAGTTTCGCTTATTTACATTTGTTGGTGGAGTATTACCACTTTTTTGAAAACTTTTATACTTGTAGATGCCATAATAAAAGAAACTCATCATTGTTAGGGCTTTTGAACCCTGCTTCTGGTTGTAATAACAAAGTAGCTGTATATTAAAATACAACCATTTCAAACTTTCACAATGACCAAGCTATTCTCTGATTCTAATAAACTAAACAAGTAACAAAAAAATCAATTTTTAAAAATCTGTGGCTAACCCCAAATTGTTAGTATTATCTAAATTCAGCAGAAATGAAATAAATGTGATAAAACTGAACTGTATTTGTATCTTACTTTAATGGGTATTTTTTTAATCGCTAGATTAGTTCATCTTGCTAACATAGAAAAATATACTCTGGTCTACTGAACACCCTATGCAAACATTAGTCTGAATTCCCTCCCTGATGGTGCCCTCTCAGCAACTAAGCACAAATCTGATTCAGAGGAAATTAAGTAATGTAACTGTTCACCTGTCTACAGAGATGACTTCTGGATGTCTCTTTGCTTTAACGTAGAAAGAATAAAAGCATTCTGAATAGAAGCATTCAAACATTTTTTTCTCATGTTTTAGTCCTGTTAAGTCTTGAAAATAGTTTACTGAAACAGCAAACAAACAAGTTTACATTTTCCCACTAATGCCAGTGTAGCTATATTTCCACAATCTCTCATAATTACTACCACTTTAGCTTGCTAAGAAGTCTCCACAACTCCGTTGCTATTCATGTACCTAATACCAACCCTACTACATTATCTACACAGATATCAAGATATTTTTATAAAAAGCAGATATAATCAAGTTTCAGTCATGCTTAACTGTTGAATTTTTTTTTTTTTTTTTTTTTTTTTAGATGGAGTCTTGCTCTGTCGCCAGGCTGAAGTGCAGTGGTGCAGTCTCAGCTCACTGCAACCCCCACTGCCCAGGTTCAAGCTATTCTCCTGCCTCAGCCTCCCGAGTAGCTGGGACTACAGGCATGCGCCACTACGCCCAGCTAATTTTTGTATTTTTAGTAGAGACGGGGTTTCACCATGTTGGCCTGGATGGTCTCAATCTCTTGACCTTGTGATCCGCCCATCTTGGCCTCCCAAAGTGCTGGGATTACAGGAGCCACTGCACCCAGCCGAAACATTTTCTTTCACTGCTCACTAAAAAAACTGAAAATCCTTGAAATAAATAAATAAATGTAACCAATGAGGTGAAAGATCTGTACAATGAAAACTATAAAACATTGATGAAATAAATTGAAAAAGACACAAATAAATGGAAAGATCCCACATTCACAATTGGAAAAATTAATATTGTTATAATATCCATACTTCCCAAAGTGATCTACAGATTCAGAGCAATCCCTACCACACTCTCAATGACATTTTTCACAAAAAATTTTTTAAAAATCCTAAAATCAGTATGAAACCACAAAAAGTCCCAAAGAGCTAAGGCAAACTTAAGCAAAAAGAACAAATCCAGAGGCCTCCCATTAGTTGATTTCAAAATCTACTACAAAACTGTAGTAATGAAAACAACATTGTACAGGCATGGTACTAACACAAGACCAGTGGAACAGAACAGGGGGCCTGAAAATAAATTCACACATTTATAATCAATTAACTTTTGATGAAGATGCCTAAACACACAACAGGAAAAAGACAGTCTCTTCAATTAATGATTCTAGGAAAACTGGATATCCACATGCAGAAGAATAAAATTAGACCCTCATTTCACACCATATATAAAAATCAACTAAAAATGGATTAAAGACTTAAAGATAAGACATGAAATGGTGAAACTACTAGAAAAAAAACATAGTGGAAAAGTTAATGACATTCATTGGGTAAAGATTTATTGGATATGATGCCAAAAGCACAGGTAACAAAAGCAAAAGTAGACAAATGATATTACATCAAACAAGCTTCTGCATAGCAAGGAGACAATCAACAAACTGAAGAGATAACCTATGAAATGGGAAGATACACTTGCAAATGATATATCTGTTAAAGGGTTAATATGCAAAATATATAAGGAACTCAAAGAACTTAACAGCAAGAAAACAAATAACCAAACTAAAACACGGGCAAAGGACATGAGTGGACATTTCTCAAAAGAAGATATACGAATGCCCAACAGGTATATGAAAAAATGTTCAACATTACTCACCATCAGAAAAATGCAAATTAAAACCAAAATGATATATCATTTCACATCTGTTAGAATTGTTATTATCAGAAAGACAAAAGATAACAAGTGTTGGCAAGAATGCGGAGAAAAGGGAATCCTTGTACACTGTTGGTGGGAATGTAACTAAGTACACCCATTATGGAAAACAATATAAAGCTTCCTCAAAAAATTAAAAGTAGAACTATTGTATGGCCCAGCAATTTCACTATTGGGTATATATCTAAAGAATATGAAATCAGCATGTCAAAAAGATATCTGCATTTCCATGTTCATTATAACATTAGTCTCAATAGCCAAGATATGGAATCAACATAAGGGCTCATCATCCTAAGGGTCCATCCAATGGAATGAATAAATGAAGAACATGTGGCATATTGACGATGCTTGAATAACATGGGTTTGAACTTCATGAGTCCACTTATGCGCGGGCTCACTTATATGTAGATTCTTTCAACCAAATGCAAATAGAAAATACCATATTTGCAGGGTGCAAAACTTGTGTTTAGGGGGAGCCAACTTTTCCTATAAAGAGAGGGCCAATTTTTCCTACATGTGGATTCCCCAGGCCAACTGCACTGGCTTTGGTATGGGGTCCTGGAACCAATCCCCCATATATACTGAGGGACAACTGTATATACACAGTGTAATCTTATTTGACCTTAGAAAGGGAGAAAACCCTGTCATTTGCGACAATTTGAACCTGGATATCTCTACATCTATTAAAGAAAATACATACATAGTTAAAATCATTCTCACAAAGTCCTGGAAGAGATAGTTTCCCTGATCAAATTCTATCAACCATTTACGACAGAAATAATATCAATTCTACATAAACTCTTAAAAAAGATGAAACACGCTTTAAATCATTTAACATTAGCCAGATTACAAAACCATATAAAGATATTACAAGAAAAATACATACTCTAGTATCTCTTATGAATATAGACATAGAAATCTTTAAGATTTCAGCAAACGAAATTCAGCAATATATGAAAAGGAAAATACATTATGACCAAGTAAGTTTTATCCAAGAATGCAATGGCAGTTTAACATGTAAAAGTCAATCAATATCATTCACCATATTAAAAAATCAGAAAAATAAAAAACAAAAGTTTTTCTCAAAAGATATGAAAAAAACTATTTAGAGGAAATTTAACACTATTCATGAAAAAAACTAAACAAACTAGAAATAAAAGTAAATTTCCTCAACCTGATAAAAGTCATGTTAAACACATTGCTAAGACTGCATAATTCCCTACTAAAATTAGGGAAAAGGCAGGAATATCTGCTGTCACTACTTCTACTCAGTAGTGTACTAATGATCCTAATAATACAAGACAAAGAAAATTAGTAAAAGGCATACACACTGAAAAAGAAAGAGTAAAACAATGTTTATTACCACACCACATAAGCATCTATGTAGAAAATAAGTTGTTGACCAATGGACTACAGGGATTAATAAGTGTGTTTAGCAACGTTGCATGACCAAACCAATATTTGAAAATGAATTTTTTCCATAGACTAGCAATCGGCTATTGTAAATTTAAAATTTTTAAATACCATTCAGTAATATTAAACATATGAAATATTTAGGAATTTAGCAAACTATGTACAACACCAGTACACTGAAAAATATAAAATACTGCTGAAACAAAAGAGACCTAAATAAAGAAGTGATATACCATGTCCATGCATTAGAACACCCCATATTGTTAAAGACTCAATTTTCCCCTCTCTGATCCAATGCAACTCCAATTAAAATCCTTGCAGCCTTCTTTCAAAAATTGACAAGTTGATTCTAAATTTTATATTGCAATATGAAGGACCTAGAATAGCTCAAAACTTTTTAAAATGGAAAAAAAGATGGAAGACTTACACTGCCAGATTTAGAGAGCTACAGTAATCAATAGAGTGTGATACTAGAATAACCATAATATACATCAATGGACCAGAATAGAGTCCAAAAATCGGCTCACACATATATGGCCAATTGATTTTTCAACAGAGATACCATGGTAATTCAATGGAAAAAGCTGGAACAATTGGATATTTATTCATTCATTCATTCATTCATTCATTCAGGCACAGGGTTTTGCCTGTCTCTAAATGACAGGCTTCAGTGCAGTGGCACAATCATAGTTCACTGTAGCCTTGAACTCTTGGGCTCAAGTAGTCTCCCCACCTCAGGCTCCTGAGCAGCTGGGATTATAGGTGTGAGCCACTGGACCCAGCCTATTTTTATAAAATTCTCAGGCCTTACTTCACACAATACATGAAAATTCACTCAAATGGATCACAAATATCTGAGGACAAGAGCCAAAATTATAAAACATCTACTAGAAAACACATGAGAAAAATCTTTGTGACCTTGAGTTTGGCAAAGGTCTTTTAGATAGAATACAAAAAGTACAGACATTTTTTAAAATAATAATAAGTTGTAATTCATCAAAATTTACAACCTCTGGTTTATAAAGAAGATGAAAAGTTATCCCAAAGAGTTACTGGCCTTAATTAGTAGGTAGAAATAAAGATTGAGCTAGAAAGTTTATTCAAAGAAATAATAACTGAGAACTTTCCAAACTTGTAGAAAGATATAAATATCCAGATACAAGGTTATAAAACACCAACAGATACCACAAATAAGACTACTTCAAGGTATATAATATTCAGACTCTCAAAGGTCAAGGATAAGGAACAGATCCAAAAGCAGCAGAGAAAAGAGGCACATAACATAAAGAATCCCTGACATATCTGGCAGCAGGCTTCTCAGTAGGAAACTTACAGGCCAGGAGAGTGAGATGACATTTTAAAAGTGCTGAAGGAAAGAAAACATCCAACCTAGAAAGTTATATATATCCAGCAAAATTATCCTTCAAACATAAAGGAGAAATACTTTCTCAGAAAAATAAAAACCAAAGGATTTCATCAACAACATTATGTGTCTTACAAGAAATGTTAAAGGGAGTTCTTCAATGTGAAAGAAGAGGATATTAACAAACAATAGGAAATCATCTAAAGGTATAAAACTCACTGGCAATAGTAAGTATACAAACATACAGAGAATACTCTTAATACTATAACTGAAATACATAAAGCACTCATATCTGTAGTAGAAAAACTAAAAAACAAACCAATCGAAACTAAAAACTACCACAACTTTTTCAGGTAGACTGTATAAAAAGATATAAATACAGACAATAAAAAGTCCAAAGCCAGAAAGAATGTATAGAGTTTTTTTTAGTTTTTTATTTGCTTATTTGTTTTGTTTTTTTCTTTTCCTTGTAATCAAAATTAATTTGTCATCAGCTTAAAATAACTGGTTATAAGATTTTATTTGCAAACCTCATGGTAACCATAAAACAAAAACCTAAAACAGATATACAAAAAATAAAAAGCAAGAAATTAAAATATACTACCAGAAAAAAAAATCACTTTTATACAAAGGAATTCAGGAGGAAAAAAGAAAGACCAACAAAATGACCAGAAAACAAACAACAAAATGGCAGTAGTAAGTTCTTATGATCAATAATAATATTGAATGTAAACGGACTAAATTCTCCAAGCAAAAGACATAGAAGAATGGATAAAAAATAAGACCCCACTACATGCTGCCTAGAAGAAACACTTCACCCATAAAGACACACAGACCTAAAATAAAGGGATGAAAAAAGATATTCCATGCCACTGGCAACAAACAAACAAACAAAAAAGCAAGAAGGAGTAGCTATACTTGTATCACATAAATAGATTTCAAGAGAAAAAAACTGCAAAAAGAGACAAGGTTATTACATAATGATAAAGGAGTCTCTTCAGCAAGAGGATATAACAATTGTAAATCTATAAGTACCCAATACTGGAGCACCAAAAATATAATGCAAACATTATTAGATCTAAAAAGAGAGAAGACCCCAAAACAACAATATCTTGGGACTTCAACAGCACATTTTCAGGATTGGACAGATCATCCAGACAGAAAATCAGCAAAGAAACATCAGATCAGACCTTAATCTGCACTACAGACCAAATAGACATCTACAGACCATTTCATCTAACAGGTACAGAATACATATTCTTCTCCTCAGCACATAGAATACTCTCCAAGACAGACCATTCATTAGGACACAAAACATATCTCAAAAATTCAAAACAATGTAAATCATATCAAGTATCAAGTATCTCTTCTGATCACGACAGAATAAAACTAGAAATCAATAGCAGGAGGAACTTCGAAAACTATACAAACTCATGGAAATGCTTCTCAAAAAACCACTTCGGTCAAGAAATTCAGAAGAAAATTTTAAAATTTTCGGAAAAAATGAAAATGGAGACAAACATATCAAAACCTAAAGAACACAGCAAAAGCAGTACTAAGAGGGAAGTTTACAGCAATAAATCCTTACATTAAAAAAATAGAAAAACTTCAAATAAACAACCTAATGGCACATCTTAAAGAACTCAAAGAGCAAGAGCAAACCAAATCCAAAATTAGTAGGAGAAATAAAATAATAAAGATCAGAGCAGAAATTAAATCAATAATAAAAAATACAAAAGGTCAATGAAATGAAGTTTATTTTTGAAAAGATAAATAATATAGACAAATCTTTTCAGACAAAAAAGAGAGAAGACCTAAAAAAATAAAATCAGAGATGAAAAAGGAGACATTACAAGGGATACCACAGAAAATCAAAGAATCATTAGAGACTATTAGGAGACAAAGTGCCAATACACTGTAAAACAGAAGAAACAGATAAATTACTTGCAACATACCAAGATTAAACCATGGAGAAATTCAAAACCTGAGTAGGTCAATAACACATAGCAAGATGGATGCACTGATGAAATGTCTCCCATCAAACAAAAGCCTAGTACCTGATGGTGTAAACAGAATGAAGAGAAAAATCATACGACCATTTCAATTGATGCCAAAATGCATTCAATAATTCAAAATCCCTTCACTATAAAAACTAAAAAACTGGGTACAGAAGAAACATACTTCAATAGTTTAAAAGCCATATACAACAAACCCACAGCTAGTATCATAATAAATGGGGAAAAACTGAAAGCCTTTCCTCTAATATCTAGAACACTATAGGATCCTTTCACCACCTGTATTCAACATAGTACTGGAATCCTAGCTACAGCAATTAGACAAGAGAAAGAAATAAAGGACATCCTAATTAGAAAGGAAGAAATCAAGTTTTTCCTTGTTTATAGATTACATGATCTTATATTTAGAAAACCTAAGGACTCCAAAAACTATTGGACTGATAAACATATCCAGTAATGTTGCATGGATACAAAATCAAGATACAAAAAAACAGTAGCATTCCTATATGGCAACAGTGAACAATCTGAAAAAGAAACCAAAAAAAAGTAATCTCATTTAAAATAGCTACAATTAAAATAAAATGTCTGGGAATTAACTTGACCAAAGAAGTGAAAGATCTCTACAATTAAAATTATAAGACACTGATGAAAGAAATTGAAGAGAATACACAAAAAAATGGAAATATCCCATGTTCACGGATTAGAAAAATATTGTTAAAATGTCCAAACTACCCAAAGGATCTATAGATTAAACATAATGCCTATCAAAATACTAACGACACCCTTCACAGAAATAGAAGGAATAATCCTAAAATTTATATGAAACCACAAAGACCCAGAATAGCCAAAGCCATCCTGAGCAAAAAGAACAAAACAGGAGGCATCACATTACCAGACTTGAAATTATATTACAAAGCCATAGTAGTCAAAACAGCATTGTACTGGCATAAAAACAGAAATATAGACCAATGGAACAGAATACAGACTCCAGAAATAAATTCACACATTTACAGTCAACTTGTTTTTTAGAAGGATGCCAAGAACATACATTGGGGAAAGGACAGTCTCTTCAATAAATGGTTCTGGGAAAACTGGATATCCGTATGCAGAAGAATGAAACTAGACCCCTACCTCTCACCATATACGAAAATAAAATCAAAATGGATTAAAGACTTACATCTAACACATGAAACTATGAAAATACCAGAAGAAAACACTGGAGAAACACTCCAGGACATTGGTCTGGGCAGATTTCTTGAGTAGGACCTCAAAAGCACAGGTAACCAAAGCAAAAAATGGGCAAAGCCATCACATCAAGCTAAAAAAATCTTCTGCACAGCAAAGGAGACAATCAACACAGTGAAGAGACAACCCACAGAATGAGAGAAAATATTTTCAAAGTACCCTCTGACAAGGGATTAATAACCAGAATATACAAAGTTATCAAACAACTGAATAGGGAAAAAAAGATCTTATTTTTAAATGGGCAAAAGATCTGAATAGAACTTTTCTCAAAAGACAACATATGTTATTAGCCCGTTTTCACACTGCTGTAAAGAACTGCCCAAGACTGAGTAATTTATAAAGGAAAGGGGTTTAATTGACTCACAGTTCAGCACGGCTGAGGAGGCCTCAGGGAACTTGCAATCATAGCGGAAGGTGAAGGGGAAGGAAGGCACCTTCTACAAAGGGTGGCAGGGAGGATAATGAACACAGGAGGAACTACGAAATACTTATAAAACCATCAGATCTCATGAGAACTCACTCACTATAATGAGAACAACATGGGGGAAGCTGCTCCCATGATGTAATTACCTCTCCCTGGTCTCTTCCTTGATACATGGGGATTTTGGTGAATATGGGGATTACAATTTAATTGAGATTTTGGTGGGGACACAAAGCCTAATCATATCAACATAAAAATGGCAAACAGGTATATGAAAAAATACTTACTAATCATCAGATAAATACAATCAAAATTATAATGAGATATAATCTCACTCCAGTTAAAATGGCTTTTATCCAAAAGACAGGCAATAATGCTGATGAGGATGTGGAGAAAGGAGAATCCTCATACACTGCCGGTGAGAACATAAATTAGTACAACCACTATGAAGAACAGTTTGGAATTCCTAAAAAACTAAAAATAGAACTACCACATGATCCAGCAATACCACTGCTGGATATATATCCAAAAGAAAGAAAATCTGTATATCAAAGAGATATCTGCATTCCCATGTTTATTGCAGCACTATTCACAATAGCCAAGCTACGAAAGCAACCTAAGTAACCATCAACAGATGAATGGATAAAGAAAATTCTGTACATATACACAATGGAACATTATTTAGCCATAAAAAAAGAATGAAATTCTGTCATCTGCAACAACACGGATGAAACTGAAGGGCACTGTTAAGTGAAATAAGCCAGGCACAGAAAGACAAATATCACATATTCTCACTTACATGTGGAAGCCAAAAATTGTTGAATTTATGGATATAAAGAGTGGAATGACAGTTGCTAGAGGCTAGGAAAGGTAGCAGAGAGCAGGGGATAAAGTGAGGCTGGTTAATGGGTACAAAAATACAGATAGAATGAATAAGAGATAGAATGAATATTTGGCAGCAAAATAGGGTGACTACAGTTAACAATAATTTATTGTGTATTTTTATTAGGTTGGTGCAAAAGCAATAAATAACTAAACAAGTATAACTGAAATGTTCCTAACACAAAAACTAATAAAGGCTTGAAGTGATGGATATCCCAGTTACCCTGATTCGATCATTACACATTGTATGCCTGTATCAAAACATCCCATGTATCTCATAAACATACACAACTATTATGTGCTTATAATAATCAAAAATAAAAAATGTTATAAGTACAAATTACAGGGACTGCGTATTTCTTCCAAATAAATAAAACGTTTAAAATATATAAAGTAATAGAATGGCTGCCTTTTAAGGCACTGATATATCCATCAATGAAAGAATGTTAAGCAGATACGGAAAAATAAGAATTTTCTGAATATGAATGCACATCTACTGAAACTTTTTAATATAGTCAATGCAAATTTTCAAGGATATGTATAATATTTTTGTAGTTCTTAAATAGCTTAAAAGCATATGGTTTAATAATTCACTTACCAAAACTAAAAACATTTAGTAAGTAAAAAAAAAATGTATACAATTTTAACAGTAGCATTTGTCACTGGCAAAGCAGTTTGCTAGAATGATACAGTCGTGTGTTCCTTAACAACGAGGATACGTTCTGAGAAATGCACTGTTAGACAATTTCATCACTGTGTGAACATCACAGAGTATACTTCTACAAACCTAAATGGTATAGCCTACTACATACCTAGCTGTATGATACAGCCTATTGCTCCTGAACGAAAAACCCGTACAGCATGTTGTTGTACTGAATACTGTAGGTAATTAGAACACAATGGTATTTGTGTATCTAAACATATAGAAAACGTATGGTAAAAGTGTGGTGTAAAAAATAAAAAATGGTATACCTGTACAGGACACTTACCATGAATGAAGCTTGCAGGACTAGAAGTTGCTCTGGATGAGTCAATGGATAAGTGGTGAGTGAATGTGAAGGCCTAGGACATTACTGTATACTACTGTAGAATTTATAAGCACTGTATACTTAGTCAACACTAAATTTATTTTTAAAATATTTTTTCTTCCTTCAATAATAAATTAACCTTAGCTTACTATAAATTTTTACTTATAAACTTTTTAATTTTTTAACTTTTTGATCCTTCTGTAATAACAGCCTAAAACACAAACATATTTTACACCTATAAAAAAAATTGTTCCTTATATCCTTATTATATAAGCTTTTTCCTATTTTTTCATTTTTTATTTTATTTTTTAAAATTTTTTGCTAAAAACAAAGACACACACACATTAGCCTAAGCCTACACAAAGTCAGGATCATCAATATCACTGTCTTCCACCTCCACATCTTGTCCCACTGGAAGGTCTTCAGGGGCATTCATATGCATGGAGCTCTCATCTCCTATGATAATAATGCCTTCTTCTGGAATACCTCCTGCCTAAGGCTATTTTACAGGTTTTTTTTTCTTGTAAGTAGAAGGAGTATACTCTAAAATAACAATAAAAAGTACAGTAAACACATAAATCACTAAGATAGTTGTTTATTATCAGCATCAAATATTATGTACCATATATAATTGTACGTGCCATACTTCTGTACGACTGGCAGTGAAGTAGGTTTGTTTACACCAGCATCACCACAAACACATGAGCAATGCATCGCACTATGACATTTTGACAGCTACATCATCTCCAGGGATAGGAATTTTTCAGTTCCAGCATAATCTTATGAGACCTCCATCATATATTCAGTCTGTGATTAACTGAAATATTATGCATGGCATAACTGTATTTTACTCATTATATTGATACTATTTCATTTTACTTAATTATTCCTAAAAAGGTCTGCACAAATGAAACTCTACCACAAATGCCAAGCCTAATTGCAACACATAATAAAATTTTGCTTTTTGTGATTCCTATGATTGAATTGTTTCTAAACTGGAGATTTCTCCTATTAAAAATCCCTAATTCCCACCACTTAATACATCTGTTTTATGGATCTATTTTCAGACACCAGTGTGCTAAAAGTCAATGTCCAATTTACACTTAAAATTCACCAAAGAATTTTTAAAAACATGTGATACTAAGAGCAGAGGAGAAACTCATAGTATCACTAAATTTAAATTAAAAAATACCTTTCTGAAAAAATCTAATGATTTTTAGATCAAAAGGAAAAAAGTTAACATTAAATGACATTAATTATGGCTTCCCAACTACACCTCCAAAATTCTTAAAGCATGAAAAATACTAAAGCAAAACATTAATATTATACTCACCTTGAGACTCATATTGAGATTCTTAGAAAGTTTATGAGGTATTGCTAACCTAAAGTGAAATAAATTTCCCACAGGACTAACCCAGAAGAGCTTTATGGTCCAAGTTAGTAAAACCATCCACATAATTCCCCTCTGAGATTTGTAGATTCCCTAAAAGCCATAATTCTAAGTATAACGAAAAAGGACAAACTGACATTTCCTTTACTGCCACAGCAAGTTCAAGGGAATTCTTAAAATCTTCAGTTAAATATATATTCCACATAACCAAATATGAAAAAACATTTATCTACTTCTTTTATTTTTGCATTTTATTTGCAAATAATTTCAAAAGTGCAAGAATAGCCAAAGAACTCCTCATACACATATACCTCTCATTCAGATTCCCTAATTGTCAACATTTTTCCCGTTTATCATTAATTCTTTCTCCCTCTCTCCCTTCCTCTCCCTTTCCCCCTCTCTCCCTTCCTCTCCCTTTCCCCCTCCCCCTTTCTCCCTCTCCCTCTCTCCCAGTTGTATACATCATTCTTATTGTCCCTAATACTTTGGTGTGTATTTCTTAAGAACCAGCTGGGTGCGGTGGCTCATGCCGATAATCCCAGCACTTTGGGAGACCGAGGTGGGTGGATCACGAGATCAGGAGATCAAGACCATCCTGGTTAACATGGTGAAACCCCGTCTCTACTAAAAATAAAAAAAATTAACCAGGCGTGCTGGCGCATGCCTGTAGTCCCAGCTACTCAGGAGGCTGAGGCAGGAGAATCACTTGAACCCGGGAAGCGGAGGTTGTAGTGAGCCGAGATCACTCCAGCCTGGGCTAGAGGGAGACTCCATCTCAAATAACAAACAAACAAATAAAACAAACAAACAAACAAAAAAACCAAGCACCCTCTTTCTATTATACATAACCACATTGCAGTTATCAACTTTAAGCAATTTAACATTTGTACAATACTTTAATGTAGCTATACATTTAAGTTTTGTGAACTGAGTACATAATGTCCTTCATAGCATTTTTTAAATTTTTCATCCAGCATAGAATCCAGTCTGGGATCACCAGTTCTCATGCATTTGTTGTCACCATGTTGTGCACCAGTGGTCAACAACCAGCTGTCACGTCTTGTAAGCTTCCTTTAATCTGGAACAATTTTTCAACCTTTCTTTGTCTCTCATAACATGGATATTTTTGAAGAATAAAGCCATTCATCCCTCTTTTTAGATGGCATATTCTTCATTTGAAGTTTGTCTGATATTGCTTCATGATTAGCTTCAGGTTAGGCATTTCTAGTCACAATACTGTAAGGTAGGTGTTGGTAAGCTATGTCCTGTGGGGTCAAACCTACTCTGCTGCTCATTTTTGTTAAAAAAAAAAAAAAAAAAATTATTCTCAGCAACAGTATACAAGTACTCCCTGTTTTCCACATCCTCACCAATACTTGTTATCTTTTGTCTTTTTTACAGCCATTCTAACAGGTGTGAGGGGAAAGATCATAGATCATTGTAGTTTTAATTTGCATTTCCCTGATGACTAGTAATATTGAGCATATTTTCACACACCTGTTGGCCATTTTTATGTTTTGCTTTATAAATTTTTTTATTTTTAATTTTTGTGGTCACATAGATGTATATATTTATGGGTTACATGAGATATTTTGAAACAAGCATACAATGCATAATAATCACATCAAACATGTATTCATTTCTTTGATACAAATAATCCAATTCTACTGTATTATTTTAAAATGTAAAATAAACTGTTGTTCACTATAGTCATTGTTGTGCTATCAAATAGTGGATTTTACTCATTGTATATATACTTTCTGCACCCATTAATCATCCTCACATCCCCACCAACGACCCTTCCCAGCCTCTGGTAACCATCATTCTTCTATCCCCATGAGTTTGTTTTTATTTTTAGCTCCCACAACTAAGTGAGAACATGAAGTTTTCTTTCTGTGCCTGGCTTATTTCACTTAATGATTTCCAGTTCCATCCATGTTGCAAATGACAGGGTTGCGTTCTTTTTTATGGCTGAATGGTACTCCATTGTATATGTGGACCATTTTTTCTTTATCCATTCCTGTTGATGGACACTTAGGTTGCTTCCAAATCTTGGCTATGATGAATATAATGCAACAAACATGGGAGTGTAGATATCTCTTCACTATAATGATCTTCTTTCTTTTGGGTATGTGTCTAGCAGTGAGATTGCTGGGTCATTTGGTAACTCTATTTTTAGCTTTTTTGAGGAACCTCCAAACTGTTCTCCATCATGGTTGTACTAATTTACATTCCCACCAATAATGTATGAGGGCTCCCTTTTCTCCATATTCTTGAAAGCGTTTCTTACCATTTGTATGTCTTCTTTGAGAAATGTCTACTTAGATCCTTTGCCCATTTTTTAATCGGGTTGTTTTAAGTTGTTGTTTATATATTTTGGATATTAACCTCTTATCAGATGTATAATTTGTGAATATTTTCCCCCTTTCCATAAAATGTCTCCTCATTCTGTTCACTCAGTTACTTATCTATGGCTTGCTTTCACCCCATAATGGCAGAATTGGCAGAACTGAATAGATGAGACAGAGACTGCATAGTCCACAAAGCCCAAAATATTTACTATTTCAACTTTTACAGAACTGGTTTGCAGAACTCTATCACATGCAATGTCTCTTTCTGTAGGTATCATATACAAAGGCACACAGTGTCCAATTCCCCTTAGTTTGTGATGTTAATTTTGATCACTCAGACAAGTTATTGACAGGTTTCTCTACTATGTAGTTATGATTTTTCTCCCGCACCTTATCAGCAATCTGTAGGGAAGACTTAAATGCCATGCATATATCATAAAAAAACTTCATACCCACCCCCACAGATTTAACATCCATTGATGATTCTTTCCCATCCCAACTTTTACTATGACTTTTGCAAAATGATTTTTCAACCCCAGCTATGACAGTCTGCATTCTATGTAAAGTAGAGGCTTCCCTTCTTCTGTATTTGTACCTGTCTACTCTTAGTGTAAGCTTATGCATTCCTATTTATTTTTTCAATAGTTTTTAATGTATTTCTTTCCTAAATTATTTTAATGCTCAAATTGTCCCATGTTTTACCAATGGGATCCCCTAGAAGGTGATTCCTGTGTTCTTTTGACATCACCCATCATTTTCTTGAGCGCTTCCTTAATTTGATATAACAAGATGTACTCGGCTTATCTTTACTTCCCTTGTCACAGTCATAGAATCAGCTCCTCCAAGGAGCCCTGCTTTCTTTTCATAGGAAATATTACAAACCAGATCTGGGAATATGAGTGCTCAGTGCGCTCGCTACTACTGGGGTGTCTTAGCTTCTGGGCCCTTTCAGAAGAATCTATATCTATGTATTAACCTATTTATTTATATATCTACATATCCATGTATCTATTTATCTACGTAACCATAAACTCATACTGATACCTCCAATTGCAATCCATCCAGGCCAGGATTCTTCCTTGACTTCCCCATTTCATAGCTGCAGTTCTCATCTTCTGGATAACTTTGGTTCCCAAAAACAATATATTTACTTATTTTTCAGTCTAAACATATATCTAAAATAATTTCAGAATTGCTTCACCTAAACCTTCAAAAAACAAACCTCAAAGATTTGTTTGCAGTCCTTCTTCACATCTACACCTAGACTGAGAGCATACAGTCAAATACTGTGTTCAAAAACCACTTGCATTAGTTCTTTCCATCCCCTTTCAGAATGATTATCCTATTCATTTGAAACATAGTTGGGTTCATTTGTTTCAGCTTACATTGTTTTATGATTTTTTTCTTCCTTTCCTTTTTTATTTAATTGTTCAATATGTAAATGATTAATATGCTTCTAAAAATCAATGTTTC
Source organism: Pongo abelii (assembly GCF_028885655.2). Lineage (NCBI taxonomy): Eukaryota > Metazoa > Chordata > Mammalia > Primates > Hominidae > Pongo > Pongo abelii. The sequence continues at coordinate 122,240,460 of NC_071993.2, read as the reverse complement.
TAAAAGTCGACTTTTTTTAAAAAGAGTAAACACAGGTAAATATACTTTCATGTCATATCTTTACCATACCATTCTCTACCACCCCTTGTAAATAACCAACATAATTTTTTTTGTTTTATCTTTCCTGTGTTCATTTTTGCCCAAATTAGCATGCATAACTATATTTTACTTCCCTTACACAAAAAGTAGTACATGTATATATATTACTACTTCATAGTTATATAGTTGTGTGTGTGTGTATATATATACAGTTATACATAGTTGTGTATATATACTTATATACATAGTTGTGTGTGTATGTGTGTGTATATATATAACCTTGCACTGGAGATAGTGTGCACACTTGTTTTGTTCTTGAAGTGAATAGAAATGCTTATTTCCCTTATTAAGTATAAGATGCTGGCTTTGGGATTGAAACATATTTATTATGTTCATACAGTAGCCATCCATTCCCATTTTCTCAAGCGTTATTAGAAATGTGATTTTTTTAATACCAATGAAAATAATCATATCATTTTTCTCCTTTGACCTATTAATATAGTGAGTTTTATTAATATATTTCATAATAGTCATCCTTGGATGCTTGGTTATATATCCCACTTAATTATACTTAATTATCTATTAATGTGTATTTTATTATTAATGTGTATTTTATTATTAAATGGGATATATACCCAGGCATCCAAGGATGCTTATTATAAAATACATTAATAAAACTCAACACACATTAAGAAAAGAATGTGTTGGAGTGTTCATTTTATTCAGAATTTTGTGTTGATATTTAACGGGGAAAGGTTTTATTTCATTTTTAATCATATACATATGTAAATTTTCCATTTCTGTGTAGTGGGTTTAAGTGGTAATGTTATACTTCCCTTATAAAGCAAATTTGGAAGTTTTCCTTCCTTTATCATTCTCTAAAACAACCTACACAGCATTCAGACTATCCAGCTATTAAGATTTTGCTAAATTTACTCTCTGGTATCATCTAGGCCTGGTGCTTTCTCCACTTTTTCTACGGAAAGTGCTTTATATAAATTTTTTATATTTACTGGGTTCAATTTGGAAAATTGCTACTTTCTATGAAATAATTCATTTCTTCAACATTTTCAAATTTAATTGCATTGATGTACAAGATAGTCTATTATTTTAATATCCTATCAATATTATTTCTCATCATTTCTTGTTTTGTGTATTTGTGCTTGCTCTCTCGTTTCTTGATTAAATGAGCTGCTGGCTTCTCTATTTTGTTTTTTTCAAAAAAATTAATCTATTTTTCTGTTCTTACATCATTAATTTCAGCTTTTATTTTTATTTTCCTCCTAGTTATGTAAAAAGTTATGCAAAAATCTTTACTCGTTGGTTTAGCTATTCTTTTTCTAGCTTTTTGAATTGGGAATGTGGTGCATTTATTTTCATTCATATTAATATAGTTGTTTAATGTTATAAATATACTTCTGATAACTGCCCTAAATGTATCCCATAAATTTTTATATGTGTTGCTTTTACTGTCACTATTTTTCAGAAATTCTGTAATTTTTCCTTCTGTTTCCCCATTCACCCAATAGAAAGATTTTATTTAATATTCAGGTGTTTATTTTCAATACTTCCATTCTTGGGAAACTACTAATTTATATATATATATATATATATTCAGTCAATTTTTGTGGGTTTTCCATGTGCATTTGAGAAGACAACATTCTCTATAATCAGGCTGTATTGTTTGCTATACATCCTTAACTCCAACTTTATTCGTTATGTTGTTTAGATTTTTTTAGATACTTTCTTATTTTTTATTCTGTCATGTATTGACAATAATGACTGACCTGTTTTGTACTGAAGTGACACTGTTTCTCTTCACTGCCTGTGGTTTCTGTTTTCTACAGGTGGTTGCTGGGTTGTCTGGTGTATAGATAATATTCTTCTAATATATATTATATCATTGTGGTGAATTGTGGGTTTTAGTAATTATAAGGTATTCTTGTCTCGTATAATGTTTTGGTATTCCCTACTGTCTTACTGTAATCATTCACCTATGAAATCTTTCTCTGTTCCTTTATTTTCATCGTTTCTGCATCAATATGTTGTAAATGTCTCCTAAATCAAGCACAGATTTGGGTTTTGTTTTATGCAGCAAGTTGAAATGTTTTCTTTTAATAAGCAAGTTAATCCCATTCCCATGTACTGATATTATGGTGAATCTCAACTCTGTCACATAATTTTATGTCATAATTACTGTGTGTGTTATAATGCATTTTTCTGAGTTTTTTCCTATTTGATATTTCTTTGCTTTTATTTCTTTTGGTATGTAAGAACATTTCTATCTTTGTTACAGTGTTTTCCTTTGTGTATGTACCTTTCATAGTGCCCTTAATTCTCGTCTTTCTTACCTAATTTTATTATCTGTTCTGTCAGTTTTAATCCTCAGTATACCTAGAACAATAGCAATCAGCATTTATCATGATTCAATGGTTCCTTTTAGTTGCTTTATCACGTCATGTTATAAGTATTTTACACAAGAAAAAAGTGTCAGTCAAAAACTACCTTTTGCAAATTCCAAAAAGAATTTAAATATAGCAAACCTCTTTGTTTTAAAGTGTTGGGGCATATAAACATAATAAAAAATAAAAATGTATTGTTCACTCATTGAATCTAAGAGTTTGAAAAAATTCATTTAGGATATCATTTCCTGAAGATCCATAGTCTGAGATTTAGTGTAAACTCACCAGAGTTTACAGTGTTGCCATCTGTCTCTTTGCATTCTTATCTGTCTCTTTGCATTCATCTTCTTATTTGTCTAATAACTGTGAAAGATCTTTCAACTTTTTACTAGTATGAGCAGAAAATGAAAAATTTTAAATTCTCAACTGTGTTCAACAAAAACTAAAAGCGGGCTACAATGATGGTACTTTGTCTTCTTGTATGCCTTCTTTAAAGGTAATAAAATACTTTGGGAACTGCAATAATACAACTAAAGGATGACAGTTTTTTTCACTGTGGCATCATCTTTCTAAAAAACTTCAGTTTTATTGTTAATTTTTAGCATAGTTGGAAATAATTGATAAGTAATGAATTAGTTCCTAAAATGATAAATAGCAAAATGCTTCAGAACATAGAAAATAACAACATTTAAATTCCATAGTGTATCTTAGATTTTTAAAAGAATGCAACAGACCCATCTGGTAATTACGGACAGAATATTTTATTCTGATTTTTTTTTAACAAGTAAATGTTCTCTTTGCTCTTTGAAAGACTTCTAAGAAAGAATAAAATGTATAAAATAATAGTCTTCACAAATAGTTAGGCCTGCTCAGAAAACAAACTAAAAACTAAAATTGGGTCCAATCGACCTTGATGGAATATCAAGTGTTAAATGGCATCTTTTGATTCCTACCTATTACATATGCAGCTGTCAATGTTCTTATCTCTGATTTCCCCTTTCCTCTCCCTTCTCCCACTTTTAACTGCATTATTTCAACTTGGACAGAACATGTAACATTTGCACACTCAGTTGTCTACCCATATTCCTACCTTTATTTTAGTCTTAGCTCTAAAATTAAGTATGGGAAATGTTTTCCATCAATCTTTTACCTGAAGTGTTCCCATTTATCTGTTCATTAGATGAAGCTCATTCTCCAGGACAGGGATTGGAAAATTACAGCCCATTAACTCCACCAATTGTTTTTGTAAATCAGGTTTTACTGGACATAGCCACATTCACCCTTTTATGCAATTTATACTGTCTGTATACAGTTTCAATGGAAGAACTGAGTAGTGACAACAGAGTCAACAGAATTTAGTAGGATACAAAACCTAAATTATTTACTATATGAAACCTTACCAAAAAACATCTGCACACCTCTACCCTAGTATATAAATTTCTCAGGTAAGGGCACACACATACAGTATTAACTTGGCTTTTCTATGTTCAAAATTATTTTTGATAGCCTTGACACTTGAGGTACAATTTGGCAAGACATAAAACCCTTGGTCTATACTTTCTTAAGTGTCTTGAAAATTTTGTTCCATGGTTGCCTTGATCTGTATGTTGCTTTTGAAAAATCTGATACTAGTCTAATCTCTTGCCCTTGTAAGATATTTCATCTTTCTGCTGGAAAATCCTTAGGATTTTTTTCTTTATCTCTTAAAATGCAATAGTTTATCAGGATATGTCTCAAAATGGCTACTGTGGGTAAATTTTACCAGATACCAAATCCAAAAGCGCTAAAGCAGGGAAATAAGTAAATAAATTGTGGTAGAGTTATACAACGAATAAAATACAGAAATATAAAGAAGCTAAATGCAGCAATATATAATGACATGGATGAATCTTGGTAATAATCGTGATAAACAAAATCAAACAAAGCCTGAGAAAATGGCATAAGTACGACCTTTTTATAAAGGTCAAAAATAAGCAAACCAGATGATATGCACATGTATATGTGATAAAGCTATTTTTAAAAACAAATATACAATAAGAATTTCTGGATTTCAGAATAATGGAGAAGTTGAAAAAAATTCAACAATTTTTTTAAATGACCATGATTTTAAAGAGAAAACTTAAAGGAGTACAGCAAATGGGCTTTTAAAAAAATAAATATCCTCCCATCAAATACACTTTGGAGGTATTTTGCTACTAAGACATGATTACTTCTACGTTGATAGCATAATAACCAAAAAAAGTTGAGTCTGAGTTAGCATAATTCAAAAAGAAATTTAAAAGAATATCCAACAAAAAAGTTTTCTTGAATAAATAAGAAGAAATACACAAATAAGGATTCTGCTTACTAAAAAATTGGAACAGCTACTCTTGAAAGATGATAAATATATTAATCTTTAACATTAAGAGAAAATGTAATATTAAAGATGACCATGTGATATTAAAATTTAAAAATTCAAAAATAAGCATAGAAATGGACTGAAGGACCTAATTCCATGCTATTCTGAAATGTTTATACTTCTGCCAACATTTTTATCCACTAATAAAGTGTGAAATCCTCCCACAAAACACTTCTTCCTCTCAACTTCCAGAATAAGAACATACGAAGGATCATTTTGGTCAAAAGTTATATTTGAATCTCTATAAAGCCAATAGTAGCTACTATATCAGCCAGGGTGCTGACAGGAAATAAATAATATGCTCAAAACAATTATAAAGTATCTAATAAAAGGCTATTTATAAAGGTATGACCAGGGCAATATCCTGAGACCTACCACAACAGGAAGCCTTTACCACCCCTTGGCCTTAAAAAAGCAAGAGGAAGGAGTGTTTCCAAAATTCCTGGAGGATAGCTATATGAAGACACCTGACAGTTCAGCCTTCAATAAAGCAACACAACTAACCCAAGGTTATCCAGCAGGGAGAAAGTTGGTGGAATAAAATACCACAACCCCACTCATCTCCCACCATCAGATCTACCACCACTGGCTCAGCCTACCTGGAAGCCAGAGGGCATGGAAACAGGATGGAAAAAAATAAAAGGTAGATGTGGAGAGACAAATGGAGAACATCAAGCACAGCATGTTATGACTCACCACTAGAAGGAGAATAATAATTATGTATAGTACACAATTTAAATAATTTGGTTAATATACTAAAAACAAAGTCAAGAAACAGATTCACACTTTTAAGGAAAGTGTGATGAAAACCCTATTTATTCATCACACATATTTATCAAGCATTTAATATATGGCCCTTTACTAGAAAGTATACACGCAGGAGGTATGCTGCAGAATTCCTCCTCTAAAACTTCTTAGAAAAAGAATATAAATTTTTTTAGAAAAAAAAGAGTACCTATAAAAAACAGCATATATGTAATTAATAAACAATGGAAATTTATTTCTAACCGTTCTGGAAACTAGGAATTTCAAAATCAAGGTGTTGGCAGCTTTGGTGTCTGCTGAGAGCTATGCTCTGCTTCCAGATGGTGCCTTGTTTGCTACGTCCTCCAGAGGGGAAGAATGCTGTGTCCTCACATGGTGGAAGGATGGAAGGCAAAAAGGACCCAGCTAGCTCCCTCCAGCACTTTTTGTAAGGCACTAATCCATTCATGACAGCAGAGCCATCCTGACTTAATCATACCCCAAAAAGCCCCACCTCTTAATACTACTACAATGGGGATTAGGTTTCAACATGAATTTTGGAGGGGACATATTCAAATTGTAGCATGTGTCATATTAATTTAAAAACAAAAGGACACAGGAGCTTAGAGGAAAATAAAACTACTTCCAGAAAATGAAAAATGCAGTAAATAAAGCTGTGGATTAACAAGTCTTTTCATCATTATACAATTATGAAGGCCACTTCCACTCTGTGACAAACAAAAGCATGTGGAACCTTTACTGCAAGCCAATTTCTTCATTAAACTTTTTCTGGATTTTTCCAATAATTTTGAATATAAATCTTGTTGTCACTGTCACACCGAAGCACTTGATAACCCAACATCACTTTTAGAAGTTGTACTCTAGGATGTTCTCACAAAAAGTTTCCCTTCCTTGGCCAGGCACAGTGGCTCATGCCTGTAGTCCCAGCACTTTGGGAGGTCGAAGAAGGCAGATCACTTGAGCTCAGGAGTTCAAGACAGGCATGGCAAAACCCCATCTCTACTAAAAATACAAAAATTAGCTGGGTGTGGTGGTGCAATCCTATAATCCCAACCACTCGGGAGGCTGAGGTAGGAGGATCACTTGAACCCAGGAGGCAGAGGCTGCAGTGAGCTGAGATCATGCCACTGCATTCCAGCCCCTGCAACCGAGTCAGACTGTCTCAAAAAAAAAAAAAAAAAAACCACAGCTCCCTTCCTGATTTATTTGTGTATGCTTCGCACAAGCTATTTTCTTAAGTATTCTGTTGTCTTATCTCTATAAACATTTTCATATTAATCAAGCCACACTGGGTGACACAGTACTTTGTAATCCCAGAACTTTGGGACGTCAAAACAGGCAGATCACTTGAGCTCAGGAGTGCGAGATAGGCATGGCGAAACCCCATCCCTACTAAAAATGGATAGGTTCTCTACTAAGAATGGGTAGGTTTTGGAGACATAGTCCATGGGACACATCAACTGACAACTGACAGGGTTAATAGTTAAAGAAAATTTCAGAGATTATGTGTCAATTGAAGCCTGGACCTTTAAATGGCTGCCTTCTCGTCCTTGTATCACTTCTCAACTCCCCTAACAGTGTTACCTACACTTTCCCAAATAGAATTACTGTACTGAAATCCTGTCTCATTGTCTGCTTCTGTAAAAATCCAAGCTAAAAAAGGATCCTACGTTTCTTGCCAGTTTCTGCTCACTTTGTGCTTTCCTTTTCAAACACATTTCCTTGAAAGAGCTGGCTCCAACCATCATTTCCACTTCTACTCCTGCCATTCCCTATTAAATCCAATATTGTGAGACTTTCACCCCACCACCACACAGAAATTGTTCCTGTCAAGATCACCAATGACTGCACAGTGCTAAATTCAATGATCAATCCTTAGTAATCATTGTACTTGAGGCATCAGCAGAATGTGGCTCCATTGATTACTTTCCCACTTAATATTCTTTCTGCACTTGGCTTACACTTCACTGTACTCTTCCTTGCTTACCTTCCTTTTCTCCCCTACCTCTTATTATTCGGGGACCCTATAGCTCAATCCTTTTATTCTCCTTTTTATCTACACCCACTTCATTAGTGATCTGATCTAGTCTCCTGGCTTTAAGAACTCCCAAGAACTCCCAAATTTACACCTTCAGCCCAAATCTTTCTCTCTAGGACTCCAGTAAGAATATGGCACTTTACTAGAAAGTGTACACACAAGGAGGTATACTGCAGAATTCCTGCTCTAAAACTTCTTAAAAAAGAATATAAATTTTTTAAAAAGAGTACCTATAGCAACATATATACCCAACTGTCTGCTTGACATTTTCTCTGACATCTAGTGGCTATCTCACATATAACATGTCCAAACTGAACTCCTCATCTTCAAAACACCTTCGCCCCAAACCTGCTTCACAATCTACTACATATCGGTTGATGGCAATTTCATCTTTCCAGCTGCTCAGGGCCAAAATTTTGGAATCACCCTTGGTTCCTCTCTTTTATCTCACACTCTACATCTAAACCCTCAGCAAATACTATTGACTCTACTTTTTAAAAAAATCAAACAAATCGACTAATTCTCATCATCATTTTTGGCCCAGATTACCGTTAACAACTTCCTAACTATCCTCTTTCTGTTCTTTCTTCCATAAAGTTTATTTACAACATGCAGCCAAAACAATTCACAGGACATAGGCATGGGCAAGGACTTCATGTCTAAAACACCAAACCAATGGCAACAAAAGCCAAAATTGACAAATGGGATCTAATTAAACTAAAGAGCTTCTGCACAGCAAAAGAAACTACCAGCAGAGTGAACAGGCAACCTACAGAATGGGAGAAAATTTTTGCAATCTACTCATCTGGCAAAGGGCTAATATCCAGAATCTACAAAGAACTCAAACAAATTTACAAGAAAAAAACAAACAACCCCATCAAAAAGTGGGTGAAGGATATGAACAGACACTTCTCAAAAGAAGACATTTAGGCAGCCAACAGACACATGAAAAAATGCTCATCATCACTGGCCATCAGAGAAATGCAAATCAAAACCACAATGAGATACCATCTCACACCAGTTAGAATGGCGATCATTAAAAAGACAGGAAACAACCGGTGCTGGAGAGGATGTGGAGAAACAGGAACACTTTTACACTGTTAGTGGGACTGCAAACTAGTTCAACCATTGTGGAAGACAGTGTGGTGAACTTAATTATTCTGACAGCATCTTTAAACTACATTTACCCATCGTTTTGTACTCTTTTCTTTGAAAGTACTATAGATTATTTTATGACACCACATACTTTCAACATGTAAGCAGCAAATTCAAAATGCATTAGGAATAAGTAAAGTAAGATATTAATTTTTCTATTAAGAAATAATTTTACAAAAAATTTGTTGGGTTTTGCTTTGTACTTCAATAATTCACAGAATGTGAAACTGCCCATGGTTTATCTATTATTCTTATAAAACTCATCAATCATGTATTCTTCCCATTTTCATCTTACACTACATTCTTAAGTATGCCTGACAAGTAATGCAGTTAGTAAGACAAAAATCAAGCCAAAAATACCCTGCTGATAAATTTATTTAGACATAGTATTTTGGTTGTAGAATAAGCCAAAAGAAACTCAATATAAAAATATGTTTAGATTATCTAAAACAAAATTGGCATTCTGTAATCAATTATCCCAAATCAGACAAAAACCTACCAGGAGATGAATATATCAGCTAACAACCTATATCAATATTTATCACTAATAGTTGATCAGAATAAACCCATAGTGCTTTCCTAGCCATCCTCGGAAAGCATAACCACCATTATTATGTCTGAAGGCTGAGTGGGACAAACATTCAATAAACGAAACTATGAAGCACACAAAATATATTCTGCCAACTGTGAATTATAAACAATATTCAGTAAGGATGACATATACTAATCAGGTGGCCTAGACATTCCATTTTAATGGCCAACATTGAAGGTGGACCCATGTAGGTATAAGATTAGAGAGTATCTATATAAAGTCAAGATCCTTGAAAGTGTACATCCTCAATGAAAAAGTGAGTTTTTAAAAATATACTCTGTGGAGGCAGATAGATAGCATCTATTTCAGCCTTGGTTCCACATAAACGAAACAACTGTTCCCCCTGGGAACTTTGGGTCATTTACTAGATATCAGGCTACTTTGGGGCATGAATTTTCCCTATATATAATGTCCAAAAAAAACTATATGCCAAATTTTAATTAAGTTGGATCAGGGTTGTTAGGGCCCTAGAAGCATACTCTCTCTCTTAAGAGCAAGTGTAAGCAAAGTAAGGCCCAAAGGCTAAATCTAGTCCACCACCTGTTTTTGTAAATAAATTTTTATTGAACACAACCATGCCCATTTGTTTATGTATTGTCTATGGCAACTTTCAGGCTACAAGGCAGAGTTAATTAGTTGTGACAGAGAATGTATGACCAACAAAGCCTAAGATATTTACTATCTGGTCATTTATAGATGCCTTTTGCTGACCCCTGTAAACAAATGATATACTTACTGTTTATTTTTAATTTATTTATATTATAAAATGATACAATTATCATTGTATCATTGTGTTTGAAACAAAACAAAAATAACTAAAACAGTGGAAAACAGTATCCTATAAATTGGAGGTTGAGCAAAGAATAAGAGTATTGCTTAACTTTAGACTAAGTACTCATTTTAAAATTTCAAAAGTCAAAACCTGTGTTTCAAGGACAAATGTGGTAACAGTTTAGTTCTGAATCTCCCCCATTCTCCCTGGAAAAGAAATAGAAAACAAAAGGAAAACATGGGGAAAGCAGATAAAGTGAAAGGAAAAGAAAATTACATTTCCAGAGAAATTACGAGGGTAAAAAAAAAATTCCTCATAAAGTCTAGATTAGGAATGAATGTACAAAAATCAAGTGAAACCAAAACAGCTAAACAGAAGCAGCCACAAAAATGCTGAAAGGGCAACGAGAAACAAGTAGCATAGAGGAAACTAATGGAAGCAGATCTCAAAACTTACCATACCCATCCCCACAAAAAAATAAAACAAAGTAAGGGGAAGGCGGGCCCTAAACGTGAGAAGAGCTATAATTAAAAACAAACTAACAAAAAAGGCAAGAATGACTTTTGAAAATATAAGACATGTACAGAAAATGTACAAAAAAAAACAGGAATCACAAAGCAAAATTCAACTCTCTCGTATGCAAGAAATACATTTTTTAAAAAAGTGATTCTAAGACACTAAACGATAATAACAATAGAGGGATGAGCAAAGGTATACTAGGAAAAGACTGACCAAAAAAACAAAACAAGGGCAATATTAATAACAGATAAGGTAGAATTCAGGTCAAGAAAACATTAAACAAATCACTTTATAATATTAAGTAATACAATTTACAATAAACACATAACAATTATTAATATTTGTAATAGCAACTTCCAATTTTAGTATATGTGCTGCCGAAGCGAGCACTAGCAACTTCTATAAAACATAAATTCCAGAATATATAAGGAGAAATAGGAAAAATGCACTAACACTTTAAAATTTTACTTCAACTTTCACAGCAAGATAGATCAAGAACAAAAAATACTAAGTAACAGAAGGCCTAAACAATATAATCAATAAAGCCAATTTTGTAAATAAATAATATCAAACTCCATACCTTGATATTACTGGATTTATCTTCTTCTCAAGTGCCTATCAAATATTTGTGAAAACTGAGCCACAAAGAAAATTTCAATAAATTTAAAAAGTAGAAATAAGACCAACATTTCCTGAGCACTATAATAAAACCAAAAATTAGTAACAAAATCAGAAAAGAAAACTGCCCTTCTACATAGAACATCTGTTAACTCTTGCTTAAAAACTCCTGGGCCCATTTCAAAAGTTGGAATAACTCAGCCACACGTCTGCCTCAACGTTGTCATGAGTTTGTTATGATCATAATGTATGTAAGCAAGCTTACTCAACGTAGCATTGCTTATTAACCATCACCCTCCAACGTGTTCCCATCAATAGCCATTCTCTTCTGATTACTTCTATTTTCTCAGTAAAATAAGAACTAACTCAGGTCATCAATTGAGAGTGATGATAGAGAAGGAACTGTTTGAAACTTGAGGACAGAGGAACAGGAATGAAATAGTCATCCAGGAGAGCTGGGAGCGAGACCAAGCTAGACTGGCAGAAGTTCCAGATGTCATTAAGGGTCAACTTGACATGAGTAATTATAAACTTACAGCTGAGTAAGTACCAGATATCATTTAAAAAAAAAAAAACCAACTTGAGAACGGTAATTATGAAATTTAAAGCTAGGTACGTTTAGAACTATGGGTAGGGTTAGAAGTATGGATAAAAAAGGTAGGGTTAGAAATATGGACCAAAAAAGAGTGAGAGATAGTGGAAAAACTGATAGTCTCAACAGACTAAAGGCTCTGGTAAGGTCAAAGAATTGTCAGAGTGTGGACATTAGAAACAGTAAGCTGGAGAGATCAGTGGTACTTGAAAAGTAAGATATTTCAAATGGATATTATGGACTCATTGTACTGGAATAACAAGGTCTAGAACGTAACAATGGAGAGAGTGGCTCAAGGAGGATGGAAAACAAAATCTTTGGTAGATCAAGAAATTGACAGGCCAGGTAGGAGAAGTACTTAAGTGCATATTTACAATATAAAAATATTTGCCTTATGTATTCTGGACACAGTGACAGTAAGCCAGAAGCTAAATTCCCCAAGAAATAAAACACAGCCATCTGAGAGCAAAGGATGAGTGCAGGAAGGTGAAGTAATAGGTGACATGTTCTGATGATGTAAGAGTCAAAGCCAGGCAATTTAAAGGAGGAGGAATTGAGAATAGAGTAGAAATGGCAATAAGAAGTAAAAAGGATATGTAACCCACTTTTGACCCAGCCGTACTGAGAATATGTAAACAAAAACAGCCATCACTTGAAAGGACTGCAAGGGAAACAGTGGAGTATTTTGAAGGGGAGTCTTCCTCTAAGCATACAAGTACTCTCTTGCTAATGGTGGTCTGCAAATGAGTTTTCTCATTAAGACTGCACAAGGACTCTAAATAGTTGTATATATAGTTGTCCATACACAAAAGAGCCAAGAATTTGAGTTCATAATACTGCCCAGAGCCAGAAAAGAATTATTTTCTTGAATCTGAATAACCACCACAGGGCATATATTTGTAAACAAACTAAAAACAATAAAAAAGGTTACCACTGTTTTAAAAATGTTATAAATAATTCAAAAAAATGAAGTACCAGAAAAACAAAAAGGAGTAAAGGTATAGCACAAAAACTCACATGTAGATTGCCCTAGTCACCTTCACCTTCACATAACAGATAATAATCTCTTATAGAAGCCAGCAGACTATCCTTGAGAAGCTGACTTTAAAGAAGTAATACATACATAAAGATATAGCAGTAAGATTAGAAATAGAATGCTAAAAAATGAAAAATCCTGAAACCATGCAATGCATAGTAAAGAGATTGGGATAGTTTCAGTGCTTCGTTCATAAATAAAATCCAAAGAAATAGCACCACCTACTGTAATTTCACATTTTTTAAAAAAAATTCACTAATCTTAGAAAATGAGACTATTATGTAATATTTCCCCTCATTTGGTTAAAAAGGTAAGCTTAAATATTAAAGGACAAAATCTAACATAATCAAAAAAGCTTATATTAAAAATTATTATCAGCTTATAATTTCAACCTCAAATAACTCACCATTTTGACTAAATTCATATGAAGATTTTATTAAAGAGAAAAACATTCCCAATCAATAAAGAAATTACAATTTTTAAGTAACTCACAGATATGGTATTCCTGTATGCTGCTTGTATAACCATATATTGCAGAATATCCAAATATTATGATCATGACAACATCTCTACTATCCAACTCCATAATATGTGCTGAATGTCCCTCCACAGCATACTGCTGACCATGTCCAAGAACAGTAGGAGTTTTTGTACTCCATGACTGACTATGTATGTTAAAAACCCATAATTCATCTGTGACATTGCCATCATTTGTTTCAATTCTGCCTCCATACATAAAGATGTTTTCCTGTAAATTAAAATACACATATTAATAGATAAAATAATGTTATATCTTAACACATATTAATTAAAAATAAAGGTTAAATTTACATAAAATTTTAGTAATTGCTCACAACATGCATAAGGCATTGTTCTCATTTGTAAAAAGTAATGAGAACACATGAATAATGACAACTAACACTTTTATATACAAAAAGGGGGGGAAACAGCAAAGCTTTCAAAAAGCTACTTTAAATATATTTTTTAACTATTACATTATGTAGTCAATTAAGTATACTTTTAATTATCATACAGGAAGAGAACACTAAACTACTGCTTTAAGAATGGAAAACGCAATAAGCTAATCAAGAACTTAGAATTTAAGGGTGAGGTAGTCCTATAACAAAGAATAATGTACTCCTCCCATATAACTGAAGAGTAACAAACTAAGTTGCTGATTAATATTACTCATAGTCTTTTCAATATTTGAATCATCTGAGTCCCTAGTAGTTACATTTGAATTTTACCATCTATTTGTACTGCTTTGTGCTATTCTCAATTATTTACTGTTTTCATCAAGTGCTCTTCACCAAAAAGGCATATCACATTTGTGCATCACGTAGAGTACACCTCTGTTACCATTTCTAATGGCTATAGACAGACACTACATGCCTTCAGTTCACCTTTGGTAAATCCTTGTAGAACTTTTAAATAATACAAATTATTTCAAATGCATATGATGGAAATAAATGGTACATAAATGATGTAAATTATCATTATTTCAACAAACTAGAAATAGAAAAAAATTTTTCCAACCTGACAAAAGATATTTAAGGAAACCCACAGCTAACATTATACCTAACGGTGAAAGACTAGATATATTTCCCTAAGGTCAGGAACAAGATAAGCATGCCTGCTTTTGCCACTTATATTCAACATTGTAGTGGATGTTCCAGCTAGAGCAAAAACTAAATAAAGACATCCAGATTGGAAAGAAGAAGTAAAATATTTCCATTTGCAGATGATGCAATCTTGTATATAGAAAGTCCTAAAAAATTTTTAAAAAAAAGCACTTAGAGCTAATAAATTAATCAGCAATATTACAGAATGTAATATCAATGTACAAAAAGTAAATTGTATTTCCATGCACTTGTAATGAACAACCCAAAAATAAAATTGGGAAAATAATTACATTGACAAAAGCATCCAAAAGAATAAAATACTTATAAATAAATTTAATAAAGGGAGTCCAAAACTTATACTCTGAAAATTACAAAACATTGTTTAAATAAATGTTTAAAAGATATAAATAAATGAAAAGACATCCCATGTTTATGGGTCTGAAGACTTAACATCGTTAAGATAATACTCTCCAAATTGATTAAGAGGATAATACTCTCCAAATTGATCTACAGATTCAACACAATCCCTATCAAAATCTCAGCTGGCTTCTTTGTAGAAACTGACAAATTGATTCCAAAATTCATATGAAATTGCAAGGGATGCAGAACATCAGAACAATCTTGTAAAAGAACAAAACTGGAGTACTCACACTTCTCAAAAACTTACTGCAAAGCAAAAGTAATCAAGATAGGTTGGGCATGGTGGCTCATGACTGTAATCCCAGCACTTTGAAAGTCCAAGGCGAGTGGATCACTTGAGGTCAGGAGTTCAAAACCAGCCTGGCCAGCATGGTGAAACTCCATCTCTACTAAACCACAAAAAATTAGCTGGGCATGGTGGCAGGCGCCTGTAATCCCAGCTACTCAGCAGGCTGAGGCAGGACAATCGCTTGAACCCAGGAGGCAGAGGTTGCAGTGAGCCGAGATTATACCACTGCACTCCAGCCTCGGTGACAGAGCAAGACTCTGTCTCAAAAAAAAAAAAAAAAAAGTAATCAAAACAGAGTGATACTGGGATAAATCAATGGAATAGAACTGAGAGTCCAGAAATAAACCCACACATCTATGGCCAATTGATTTTTGACAAGAGTACCAAGACCATTTAAAGACAAAAGAATAGGTCTTGTGAACAAATGCTGCTAGGAGAACTGGATAGTCACATGCAAAAAAAAAAAATGAACTTGCACCCTTACTGCACACTATATACAAAACTTAACTCAAAATAGGTCAAAGAACTAAATGCAAGAATCAAAACTGTAAAACTCTTAAAAGAAAAAAAAATTGGGTTAAGTCTTTATGACCTGAGATTTGGCAATGAATTATTAAATATGACACCAAATCACAAGCAATAAAAAGAAAAAAAGTTAAATTGGACTTTATCAAAATAGAGTCCAATTTTTTGTGTTTAAAAAGATAACATCAAGAAAGTGAAAACAGCACACGAAATGGGTGAAAATATTTGCAAATTATTTACCTGATAATGGCTTGTATGTAGAACATATGAAGAATTCTTACAACTCAATAATAAAAGGACAACTTAATTTTAAAATGAGCAAAGGACTTGAATAGACATTTCTCCAAAGACAATATACAAATGGCCAAAAGCACACAAAAAGATGCTCAACATCATTAGTTAACAGGGAAATACAAATCAAAACCACAATGAGATAATACCTCACCCCACTAGGATGGCAATAATCAAAAAGGCAGATACTAATAAGTGTTGGCAAGGATGTATAGAAATAGAAACCTTCATACATGGCTGGTGGGAATGCAAAATGATGTAGCAACTTTGGAAAACATTCTGTCAGTTCTTCAAAAAGTGAATTTGACCCAGTAAGTCCACCCCTATGTATATACCCAAAAGAAATGAAAACATATGTCCAGACAAAATCTTAAACAGCAATGCTGTTAGTAGCATTATTCATAATAGACAAAAGGTGGAGACAACTCAAATGTCCTCAACCGATGAATAAACAACACGTTATATATTCATACAATGTAATATTATTTAGCCATAAAAAGGAATGAAGAAGTACTGATACATTCTACAACATGGATAAACCTTGAAATTACGCTAAGTGAAATATGATAGTCATAAAATACATAGTATATGACTTCATTTATATGAAATGTCCAGCATGGACCAATATATAGAGAAAGTAAGTAGCTTTGTGACTGGTTAAGGCTAGGGAAGACGAGGAAGTGTGAGGTGATACCTAAAGGATACCAAGTTTCTTTGTGAAGTAATAAAAATATTCTAAAAGTGATTACACAACTCTGTAATCTTACATAAATCTGCAAAAGATGGTTGCACAACTCTGAATACACTAAAAACCACTGAATTGTACACTTTAAATGAGTGAAATGTATGGTATATCAATTATATCTCAGTAAGGCTGTTACAAAAAGGGAAATAAAGAAAAAATAAGACAAAAAAATGTATGTATATGTTTCCATACATAGAAATATTTTTATTTCACTTTTAAAACACACAAATGCATGGATAAACAGGTGGTAGTTTGTTCTTTATACTGCTCCCATGCTTTCCAATTTTTTTTAACAACAGCACAGAAAACATATAAATTCATATTTAGACGGCCTAGCCAAAGGCCACAAAATACATGAATTTTTGTTGATTCAAAATGAAAACCAATCAGGTGTCCTGTCATTTTAATCATGCTAAATTTATGAATCCCACAAATACATAAAAATAACTAATGTCAATACAATCCCTGTCAAAACCCCAACATTTTTGCAGAAATAGAAAACTCAACCCTAAAACTCATCTAGACTTTCAAGGGGCCCTGAATAGCCAAAACAATCTTGAGAAATAAAAACAAAGTAGGAAGTATCACACTTCTTAACTTCAAAACTTATTAAAAAGCTACAGTAATCTAAATAGTATGGTACTAGCATAAAGACAGACATACAGATCAATAGAATAAAATAGAGAGTCCAGAAAAAAAACCCTCATATACATGGTCAAAGGACTTTCAGCTAGGGTGCCAAGACCATTTAATGGGAAAAAGACAGTTTTTTTTTTAACAAGTGATGTTGGGGAAACTGGCTATCCACATGCAAAGGAATGAAAATGGACCCTTAAATCAGACACAATTAACTCAAAATGCAACAAAAACTTAAACCTAAGAACTAAAACTTTAAAACTCTGACGAGAAAATATAGAGGAAAAGCTTCATGACATTGGATCTAGCAATGATTTCTTGTATATGACACAAAAGCATAGGTAACAAAAGAAAAAATAAATTAAACTACATCAAAATTAAAATTCTGTGCATCAAAGGACACTCTCAACAAAGTGAAAAGACAGCCCATAAAGGGGGAAAATATCTGGAAATCATATTCTGATAAGGTGTTAATACCATAATGTATAAAGAGCTCCTCCAACTCAACAACCAAACAAAACAACCCAATAAAAAACTGGCAAAAGACCTAAATAGACATTTCTCCAAAAAGGATATACAAATAGCCAATAAGCACTTAAAAAGATATTTAACATCAATAATCATTAGAGAAATGCAAATCAAAATCACAGTGAGATACTCATTAGGTCAATTATCAAAAAAACAAAAACAGAAAATAACAAGTGTTGACAAGGCTGTGGACAAACTGGAACCCTTGTGCACTGCTGGTGGAAATGTAAAATGGTGCAGCCATAGTGGAAAACACTATGGCAGTGCTAAAAAAAAAAAAAAATTAAACACAGAATTACCACATGATTTAGCAATTCCACTTCTGGGTATACACCAAAAAAAAAAAATGCAAACAGAGACTCAGATAGTTGTACACACATGTTCATAGAAACATTATTCACAATGGCCAAAAGATGGAAGCTATCTAAGTGTCCATCAACAGATGGATGGATAAACAAAATGTGGTATATACATATAATGGAATATTTCTTCAGCTTTAAAAGGAAGGACATTCTGACACATGATACAACATGGATGATCCTTGAAGATAGTGTGCTAAGGGAAACAAATCAGTCATAAAAGGACAAATAATGTACAATCCCATTTACATGAGGTACCTAGAGCAGTTAAATTCACAGAGACAGAAAAGTAGATTAGTGGTTTCAAGAGGATAAGGGAAGAGGGAAATGAGAAGTTATTGCTTCAGTTTTACAAGATGAAAAATGTTCTGAAGATAATGGTGGCCATGGTTACACAACAATGTCAATGTACTTAATGCCACTGAACTCTATACTTAAAAATAGTTAAAATGGTAAATTTTATGTTACATGTATTTCGCCATAATTTTTTTAAGTGATTGACTAGGCATAAAGTAATAGACAAAAACTCAATCTTCATTTCTTTACATGTCATGTGGGGGATTGTTCTAAAATCTATTTTACTAAAAGCATAAGAGTATGTGGTATCTCAAGTTATTATGATCCACATAATCTATTGTTCTCATTAAATATTTGAAATAAATCTGAGATATAGTATTTTTTAGCTTGTGGTAAACTATCAAAAACAAAATCTGATTAAAATTTAAAAAGCAGGAGGCATACCTGATATAAAGCAAGAGAGTGTCCATATCTCTGGAGAGGTCCCCTTGACAGAGTTCCTACATTCCATATACTGCTTTCTAAATTGTAACTAAAAGCAAGAAAAGAAAATAACTTCATAAGCTAAGATTCATTTTAGTGTTTTTAATTTTCACGTGCTTTTTATTCACTTGTGTCCAAGTATTCATTAAATTCAGAGATTTACAACTAATAAACTCATAATTTCATATGCCATATTAGAAATTTCTAATAAAGACTCATTCAAGATACACCTACACTAAATTAGGATTCAATCTCCTGAATGTATAATATACATTAACTTGATTAGGATATTACTGGAATTAATTGTCCAATTGCCTTTAATAATTTCAATCAATTGATTAAGCTAAACAATAGTGATTTGACTGTATTTTTTAATTTTTTTTTTTAAAGCCAGGTTTCCTTCTTGGAAACAGATGAAAATTCTCTCCATTTGTTTTAGGTATTTATTTTTATTCCTTTTTTTTAGTTGGCCTGATACTTATAAGTTTTTTATTGATATTTAAGTTGTACATATATGGTATACACATGGTATTTTGATATATGTATAGAATATGTGTAATGATCAAATCAAGTTAATTAGAATATCTATTACCTCAAACATTTATCTCTTCTTTGTGTTGGGAGCATAACATTTCTTCTCTTCTAGCTATTTTGAAATATACAATAAATTATTAACTATAATTTCCCTACTTTCCTATCAAATACTAGAACTTATTCCTTCTATCTAATTGCTTTTTGGTACTTATTAACCAACTTCTCTTTGTCCCCTTCTCCCTGCTTCTCTTCTCATGCTGTGATAGCCACCATTCTACTCTCCACCTATATGAAATCAACTTTTATAGCTCTGACATTTGAGTGAAGACATGCAATATTTGTCTCTCTGTGCCTGGTTTATTTCACTTATAATGACTTCCTGTTCCATCCATGTTGCTGCAAATGACATGATTTCATTTTGGGGGGGCTAAATAATATTCCATTGTGTATATATACCACATTTTCTTTATCAATTTATCAGCTGATGGACACATGTTGAGTCCATATTATGGCTATTGTAAATAGTGCTGCAATAAACATGAGAGTGCAGATATCGCTTTGATATACTGATTTACTTTCTTTTGGCTACATATCTAGCAGTGGGTTTGCCGGATCATATAGTAATTCTATTTCAGTTTGAGGAACCTCCGCACTGTTTACCATAATGACTGTGCTACTTTACATACTCACACACTTATCTTAGCATTATATAAATTAACCAATAAGTATTTATTTCCTATGCACAAATATAGCTTGTTTACTGATAATTTTTTAAGACTGTATAAAATGAATTTGGCAGTAGAGAAGCTTCTATAAAAATAAGTCACTATTGGATTATGTAACATGAAAAGAAAATTCGTATTTTTTTCTACTGGTGTAATACATATGAAAACAGAAGTCCCAAATTATGAATCTCAAATGCTTACACTCTATGCTCAAATCTCCTCCATTTGCTAAAATATACAAAAGGAAGCATCCAGCCAAGAAATAGGAGCCTGTTTTAAGTTAAGAAGTTTGCTATCAATTGTTATCTTCCCCACTTCTCTTTCTTCCTCCAATGAATTAGGAAAGGAAAGGACGTGCCCAAGTGCCCCTTCACAAGAAAGGTAAGGGTTACCAAATTTGTCTGCAGCACTGTTTAACTTATTTCCTACCTTGGAGTCGTAAGATAAATGTGTATGATATAAATGAGGAAATATAATCAGAACATAACTTCCACAGATTCACACCACTAGTCCACCAATCTACCAGTATCTGCAGCCAACACACTGCTTTCCAAGTTATCATAAATTAGGGCTGTACAAACTATTTCTGTAAAGGGCCAGACAGTAAATATTTTAGGCTTTGTGGGCCACAATGGTCTCACATATTCTTCATTTTTTTACAGCCCATTAAAAGTACAAAATCCAGGCCAGGCACAGTAGCTCACACCTGAAATCGCAGCACTTTGGGAAGCCGAGGTGGGAGGATCATTTGAGCACTGGAGTTAGAGACTAGCCAGGGCAATATAGGGAGACCCTGCCTCTACAAAAAAATTTAAAAATTAGCTAGGCATAGTGGTGCATGCCTGTAATCCCAGCTACTCAGGAGGCTGAGGTGGGAGGATCGCCTGAGCCCAGGAGGTCAAGGCTGCAGTGAGCCATGATCACGCCACTGCACTCCAGCCCCTGGGTGACAGAGCAAGACCCTGTCTCAAATAAAAGAAAAAAAGCAAAAACTAAAAATGCTAAGAAAAAATTCTTAGCTTCCAGGCCCTGAGCCCCTATTCTGCAGTTTGATGAGCCCAAGAATAACAAGTGATTCTTCTTCCTTGCGCACAAGATCTCTTTCCTACATCACCATGTTTTGTCTTACTAGATCTTTGCCATCAGCACACAAACATGGTGTTATAAACCATTAATAATAAAAGAAAAACCTCTTGACCACACTCTCCCTTAAGCTACTCCCCCATTTCTTTATTACCCCCATCCCCACCCCACTTTCCATTCTCTCTTAAACTAACTCTAGACACGCTTTTAACCCCTTCACTCCAGGAAAACTGCTTTTGTTATGCTCAATTTCCTTATGCTAAATCCATGACCAGTTTTCAGTCTTCATTTTCGTTGACCTGGATAATCGTCAGCATTTGACATTATTAATTACTCCTTAATCCTCATATAATGTCTTTCCTTGCCTTTGAAGATACTGTACTCCAGGTTTTCCTATCTCACCAGTCATTCTTTTTCAGTCTCCTTTGATGGCTTCCCCTGTTCCCCACAACCTTTTAGTGATATGGTGCCTCAGGCTCAGTTCCTGGTCCTTTTGTGTATCTAGAATGCATTCCCTTGATAATTTCATCTTAACTCAAATACCATTTCTAATCTTCCTCCTAATCCCCAGTATATCATCAATAAACCACCATGGTAACACTTTTAAAGTATGGATCAACACATGCTCAAAACCCTCCCGTGACTCCCAAAAGATCTACAACATCCTACATGATCTGTCTCTCTCCTCTGTTATCACTCTAATTTAATGTATCCCTCTCATATACTCCATGCAAATTGCATGGGCCTGGTTGTTGCTCCTCAAACACCTCAAGGAGTTCCTATCTTAAGTCTTTGATCTGGCTCCTTTCTGTGCCTACAAATAACTGCAATCCTCTGATCTCCTTCAAGTTTTTGTTCAGTTCTCACCTTTGTTATGAAGCCTACCTTAACTATTACATTTATAATTGCAACTCCCTCTTCTTTGGCACTCCTGATTTACCTACCCCTACTATCTATCTATATCTATCCATCCATCCATCCCATCTATGTCTCTATATGTATATATGTTCATATCTATAATTTACTTTGGTAAGAATTTTTTTTTTTTGTCATTGTCAGCCTTTCCTCACTAACTTTACAAAGACACGGGCATTTGTTATATCCAATGATATATCCCAAGCATCAAGCATGTAGTGTTTTCAAAAGTTTGCTATCCTCATGAATACATGTTAATTTTCATTAATGTTAATGTATATATATTCTGTAAAAGTCTTTCTAATTTAATAGACACTAATACAGAGCTTTTATATTTAGTGAATAATTTGTCTTAAAATGTAACATTTCCACCCCAATTAAATTCCACTATAGAAGATGATTAAATCAATTTATGACTTATCCTATCACTTCTGAAAGCTGTTATCCTTACCTACAATTGAACTACATTCAGAATGATGAAAAGTATTCTCTAACCTGTGAAAACAGCAACACAATTATTCTACTCTGATCCCTCATTTGTTTATATAAACACTGTAACCAAAATACCCAGATTTCAGACAAAAAAAAGTTGGCTTAAATAGTTTATCTGGTTGCAATGGAAAATATGCAAATTTAAACGAATATCAAATAATATTCATCATTTAATTCTCGATATGCTACTCATCTTGCAAAGAACACAAACTTAAAATTTACAAACTTCCTTGTTGACAATGTTGCTCTTTGTCTTCACAAACTCAACTTTGGAAATATCACAATTTAATTCAAAGTTCAACTCTACTTTCATTGACTTTTCATTTTCTTTAAACATAGTTAATTTCCTTTTAATTTTCACGTTTAAATATCATTATTTCTCCAGGTTTTTATCTTAACAATTCATTTTAATCCCACCAACTCTCTTTCAGTTCTTCCTTCTGTATTCTATTCTTCATATGTTAAAAAATTCTAATTTGTCACTTAAATACTTACATAAAACTCCCTCCTTCTCTCCAGAATTTATTCGATTTTCTAATTTAATTTCAGTCACATTCAATCATAGTTTTAAAGCAATCTCCTCTTACAGAATTTCTGAAATCTTCCTAATTATGAGGTTTAATATATTCAGTGCTTAGGGTTGGCAGATAAAATACAAGATACCCAGTTAAATTTGAATTCAGATAAACAACAAACAATTTTTTGTTAAAGAATGACCCATGCAAAATTTGTAAAAAAATATATATATACATACAGCAAAAGGGCCTTCTTATACTAAAAATGCACTTGTTTTTTATCTGAAATTCAAGTTTAACTGGGTATCCTGTATATTTATCTGCTAAATCTGGCAATTCTTTTGGGTATACACCGTTATGGTATACTGTCCAGGGCAAGTTCTGATTGTTTGATGCCCAAGCTGTACCAGTTATTACATAATATGAACGCTACCCCTGGAAACAACATTAAAAATCAAATGATTCTCCCTATTTCCTTTTTTATTCTGTTACTAAACAGTTCATAAAACACAATCATTAGCTGAAAAAGAAATCAGATAAAGCTGCCATCCATATGATTCCCCTTATCCAATCACGCAGAGAACAATCTCTATTGAGCCAACAGTAAATCAATCATGTCTCTCATAATACTAGAACTGTTCCCCCAATGAAAGCTTGTAAAGTACATACAAAGTAAAAGTTCAGGTACATTAAAATTTACAGAACCAACTGAAAGGATTTTTATATATGAGATTATACTTCATTAAAAAAAAGGTGGCATGATTCATTTTATCCATTATAGGCAAGGCCTGCTTGTATTTGAAGTTAGTATTTTCTTACTCAGAATTTATTAAAAGTATTCTAGAGAAGTAATAACATTTCTACATGAAGCAAACTTCTATGTGCAATGACAGCTATGGACATACTGAGTTCATATATTCACAAATCAGTCTCACTAGCAAATAGATACTACCACAAAAATAACCACTTTTACTCTCGGACAACAATGTAAAAAACAAAAAAAAGACATTTTGGATAAAAATCCAGCTTAAAAAACAGTGAGAATCTGAAAATAAATACTTACTTTAGGACCATTTGAAAAGAACTGTAGTTAAAAGTATATCCACCAATCACCCACATAAATTTCCCATATAAAACTGCTTTATGTGAAGCCCGACCTACAGAAGGACTGAAGGGTTTAACATTTGGCAGAATCCAGTAAGACTCAGTAGAGGGAACATTCAAAGAACAATCAGGACCTATTAAAAAAAAAAATCAAACAACACACTAGATTAAACAAAGCCCTCAGATTATAGAAATACAATATATGGATTAAGAGAATTTAAGAATTCAATGTTTATCATATTAACAAATACACACATAAATTATCTGAAATATAATTTACAAGAATAATACAGCAAATGTAATGCTTAGAGGTGAAAAAAGTCATATACTCACAATTGGACTTGGATGTTCAAATAAATCTCACAATTTTAAAGAATTATTTAAATAATATAAAATGTCAGATTTACTTTAGTATGCTACAAGAGTATTAAAATAGAAAACAATGTACTCAAATATCAGTTCTGTCAGGCAAGTATGTTTACCTCTTGCATCATCAAGCCTCCATCTACAAAAATGGATATAATAATCTACCACCAAGGGTTATAATAAATATTTAGTTTTTTAAAATAGTGGCAGTAAAAGCATTTAAAAATTAAAGTTTAAAAATTATTATTAAACAAATATAAAAAAAGATTACATTTTTCTTAGCATTATTAAGAACAACCAAAGTTTGCTTCAGTAGAGTCCTCAAAAAGAAAAAAAAATTATGCATCATAAAATAAAAATTATTAAATTAGTGCAGAATAATTTCAAATACTATAAAGTTGAAAACACAGCCTTTTCCTATCCATACTCATGATGTTACTCATAAGTCTTGGTTTCCCCATCAGTGTTTCTCAAACATAATAGAAGGAATCCTCCTAAAGGGAATATATTTTCATCAAACTTTAGGGCTCACAAATTATTTTAATTTTAATGAAACTAAAAAATTCTCAAATACTAGACATAAACTCCTATGTTTAAATTTCTTTTATAAGCATAAAACAAACATACATTTATAAAGTATATATAAGTAAATTTATAAAACTAATATTTACTGAATATGATAAATAATATTGTTTTGCTTAAAATAATGGGTCCCAAGTTAAAAATGATACTAATTCTCATAATGCCTTTTTCACATAATTTTAGCACACCTACATTATTTTGACAACATAATTCTCCCACCATTTTTCTTCAACCTACTTTTTACAAATCTTTTAAATTCATATACTATGGCATATAATCATTTACCCTTCACTTGTCACAAAAGTATTAGTACACTTCAGTTGTATTGTTTTTAGCCTACAATAATTAAAGGGATGCTACTTAATCCCAACTTTAAATTGTCAACACAACTGCTGGCATTACAATACAGTGGCATTACTCAATTATGAGATCAGGCAGTTAATATTCAATTTGCTTATATCAAAAAGTTTTAAGATTGTCATTTAACAACAAAATTTTAAAACTCCCAAGCAGAGTCAGATTTAACGAATATTGACCCATACAGTTTTCATTTCTTCATGTGTTCACTCACCGAGGTATTAATTGATTCATCTTCAAGATTTTTTTCAATGCTTACATTGTATAGGTCTGCATTTTTGAGGTACAAACTAGGAAGTATCTCAGATTATCTCTTTGATAATGATAATATTTTAAATCAGCTATAGAAAACTATTATTTCTGAGTGAGAAAAGACTGTGAACTATTCCTTAGTAATCAGAGATATTAAAGGAACCTCTTTTTAAATTTAACTACAGTAACTTAGAAATTATTTAATAGTTTTATTAAAACACAGCCATGTTCATTCAGTTAAGTATTGTCTATGGCTGCTTCAGCAGAGCTGAGTGGTTGCAACAGAGCCATGTAACTTGCATAGAAAAAGTATTTACTACCTGGCCTTTTACGGAAAGTTTGCCAACCTCTAATTTAACTGAAAAGACATGAAATCATATAGAAATTATATATAATGCATCTATTGGTACAAATGTTGTATCTATTTTCAGAAAAGGAAATACAGATTTATTTTAACATGTAAGTCAGTTATACCAAAGAAAATAGAGTAAAATGTTAATAGGTGAATCTGGGAAAAGGACATTCAGATTGTCTTTGTACCATTCTTATTCTTGTATAATAACTTTTCTAAAACTTTAAAATTATTTCTAAATAAAACATTAAAAACAGGCCACCACCCAAAGGCATAGAGTTGAAGGCAGCCAAGTAATATGTGGGTATTACTTGGAAAAGAGTTTGATAGAGAACACTGGCATGAAAAAGATCTTGAAAATTGGGTACATTTTTAAACCACCAATATATTTATCAAATCTGCATTAAAGCAAAATACTGCAGAACAAGTTTCCAGTGGACTGAATAATAAGCCCCCAAAGGTATCCAGGTCTTAATCACCTGAAGCTTTGGATTTTACCTTATATGGCAAAAGGAACGTTACAGATGTATTAAATTAAGGATTTTGAAATTTGGGAGAGATTATCGTGAATTATCTAAATTGGCTCTAAATACAATTACAAGTGTCCTTATAAGAGAGGGAGATTTCACTGCAGAAGGAAGCAATGTGACTATCAAAGCAAGATGCTGCAGTCCCGGATTTGAAGATAGAGGAAGAGGCAAGGAGGCAAAGAATGCAGGGAATGCAGTTCCAGGAGCTGGAAAAAAAATCAAAGAAACAGATGATCTCCTTTACCTTCCAAAGGAGGTGCAACCCTGCTAAGACCTTTATTTTGGCCCAGTGAAACTGATTTCCGATTTCTGACCTCCAGAATGGTAAGAGATTAACAAAGGTATTTTGTTTTAAGATACCAAATTTGTGACAATTTGTTACAGCATCTGTAAAATACCAACACTAATAGTTAAATTTATTTAACAAAATATTGTTATTAATACATAAAATAAACTTCTAATGATTTTAATTCTGTAATAGAAAACACTTCATTTTCCACAAAAAAAAGAAAATAATCAAAATTCTTCCTCTCTTTGTTACTAGTACATCTTATGTAACTCGTGGAAACTACTAGAAGAAATGGTCTATAGCCCAATCTATATGTTGTCTTTATTTTACTCTAAATTAATCCATTTATAAATAGAATGACAAGATTTATAAATATAATTCAAAGATTTAAGAAAAAAATTAGATGTCTTAATTTGAAGCCTTCTGTATTCTATAACCAAAATGACTTAAAATGTAAATTAATAAACTGAATATTAATTTAAAACACAAACAACCACACAAAGACTTTTCACCCATTAAATAGCTAATACTAATATCTACACTTAAGGCCATCTAAGCAAGACTCCACTTTTTTAAATTTTTTTTCTGATACTGAACAATTATACACATTTATGGTCTACATGTGATATTTTGATACATGTATACAATGTGTAACAACCAAAACAAGGTAATTAGGATATCTGTTGCCTCAAACACACTTGTGTTGTAAACACTCCAAATATTCTAGCTATGAAATATATAATCAATTATTAACTATAGTCACCCTACTATGTTACTGAACTAGAACATATTCCCTCTGTCTGACTATATTTTTGTATCTATTATCCAACCTCTCGTCATCCCTCTCTCCCCAAAACCTTTCCCAGCCTCTGGTAACCATCATTCCACTCTACCTCCATGATATCAACTTTTTTAGCCCCCACATATGAATAAGAACATACTATATGTGCAAGACTCCTTTTTTATAAAAATATATCCATAAAAATTCTTCTACCACTTCATACTTTAGTATCTCATGCAACATATCCCCACAACTCTCTCTGCATTACTTTTCTCAATCAATATGGCAACTTCTCAAGGTAGTGTATCTCAGCTGTTTTTTAAAGGGTGTAATAAACAAATTCACCTTATAGTGCAATTTCAAAAAGAATCTTCTCCTCAGGTTATGTACTGTTTTAAAAAACCAAAGAGTATAAATGAATTTCTAACACTGTAACTTTAAGCATTAGTGTCGTGCTGCAGAGAGATTTTTTAAGGGAAAAAGCTACTACATAATCATACAGAGTAGAATTGTGCTCTGATATATCCCAAATGTATATGTCCAGTCCCACAATCTCTCATGAATTCAAACTACTACTTGACATTTACACTTGGATATCTACAGAGGGTCATCTCAAACTTCACATGTATAAAACTAAAACCTTATCATTTCCTCCCAAATTGATTCCTTCAGCAGTGTTTGCCAGCTGAGTAAACGGCACTTCCATTCATCCAGTTGCTCAGGGCAAAAACTTTGGTGCCATTCTTAAGTTGCCTCTTTCTCCAATACCCCATACAACCAACCCACAAACAGACTGAATATTAATTAGGTATGCAGGGATTACAGTCTTTCCACATGTTAAAGTATACAAGTTTCAATGATTGTTGGTAAGTAGATGTACCTCAGCATCCCACGTATCAGTCTTGCTGTCCCTGTTCCCCTGACTCCTCACTTGAGATAATTCAAACCTCCCTACAATAGATAACTAGAGGGGTAACGCCTGGCACAACATGGCACATCAAGATTTTACTCTAGTCCAATGGCCACAATCCATTTGGATAGGTGTCTGGTCTGTATCTTACTAATTATAAGAATTTTTAAATTCTAGCACCCCACGATACCCCAATCACTGATCCCTTTCTCTACAACTACCATTTCAGTCCAAGCCACCACCCACCCTCACCTGGACTACTGCAATAGTCTACAAACTGGTCTTCTTATTTCCATACTTATCCCTTTCCTATAACATTCAACTATCCAGAATGCAACCAGAATGATTAAAAACATAATTCTACTCACTCCTATCATTCCCCTACTAATAATCCTTCAGTGACTTCCCATCATATTAAAATACAATGAAAAGTACTTAACATAGCCAACAATTACTAATGATTAGCCTCAGTATACACTTACGGAATCAATCAATCAATGGATGGATGAATGAAAAGCACCTTAAGCTGTAAAGGAGTAACAGCATGAGCTATGCAGTCAAATCTAGCTTTCCTACTTACTAGCTGTGAAACCTTGGACAAACTTACTTAATTTCTCTAAGCTTCAGTTTAATTGTGGAGCTTCCACCTAAAATATATGATTTTTCTAAAGATAAAATGAGATTCTAAGTAAAATGCTTAATATTTAATACTATAATAAATGCTTCATAATAGTAACCTTGTTATTATTAAGACAACCTTCTCGTTTTATACACAAAAAAATTAAATATAATTAAGTCCCCATATATCAATAGTAAGCTTGATTGTAAACAAATTAAACCTTCCACTTAAAAAACACAGACTGGCTGAATGGATTTTTAAAAAAGAAAAAACAAGAAAAACATGATCCAACTGCAGGAAACTCATACTACCTGTAAAGACATATAGAGGCTGAAAATAAAGGGATAGAAAAAAAAAATCCATTAAAACGGAAACTAGAAAAGAGCAAGAGTAACTCTACTTAGATAAAACATATGTTAAGTCAAAAACAATAAAGAGAGACAAAGAAGGTCATTTTATAATGATAGAGGGATCAATTCAGCAAAAGGATATAACAATTCTAAACAAATACGTAGCCATCACTGGAGCATCTAGACATATAAAGCAAACATTACCACATTTAAAGGAAGAAATTAATAAATTTAAAGGGAGAAATTTAAAGGGAGAAATTGGCCCTGGGCCAATCTTTGGGCCTTAGGGGTGACAGCGGCAGTCTAAGAGTGCCTGACTTGGGCTCCCTGGCACCGTTTCTTGGCACTAGTGTTATTTGATCCAATAAAATAACAGTTGGGGACTTCAACACCCTACTCTCAGCATTAGACAGATCATCTAGACAGAAAAAGAAATATTGGATTTAAACTGCACATTAGACCAAATGGACCTAGCAGACATTTACAGAACATTTCAATCAACAGCTACAAAATACACATCTTCTCATCAGCACATAAAATGTTCTCCAGGATAGACTATATGTTAGGACACAAAAGAAAACTCAAGGAAAACAAAAAAAGCCAGGGGTTGCAATTCTAGTCTCTGATAAAACAGACTTTAAACCAACAAAGATCAAAAGAGACGAAGAAGCTACCTTTCTTCTTTGAAGAATGGTACCCTTACCATTACATAATGGTAAAGGGATCAATTCAACAAGAAGAGCTAACTATCCTAAATTTATATGTACCCAATACAGGAACACCCAGATTCCTTAAAGCAAGTCCTTAGAGACTTACAAAGAGACTTAGACTCCCACACAATAATAATGGGAGACTTTAACACCCCATTGTCAACATCAGACAGCTCAACGAGACAGAAGGTTCACAAGGATATCCAGGAATTGAACTCAGCTCTGCACCAAGTGGACCTAATAGACATCTACAGAACTCTCCACCCCAAATCGACAGAATATACATTCTTCTCAGCACCACGTCGCACTTATTCCAAAATTGACCACATAGTTGGAAGTAAAGCACTCCTCAGCAAATGTAAAAGAACAGAAATTATAACAAACTGTCTCTCAGACCACAGTGCAATCAAACTAGAACTCAGGATTAAGAAACTCACTCAAAACCGCTCAACTACATGGAAACTGAACAACCTCCTCCTGAATGACTACTGGGTACTTAATGAAATGAAGGCAGAAATAAAGATGTTCTTTGAAACCAATGAGAACAAAGACACAACATACCAGAATCTCTGGGACACATTTAAAGCATTGGGTAGAGGGAAATTTATAGCACTAAATGCCCACAAGAGAGAAAGATCTAAAGTTGACACCCTAACATCACAATTAAAAGAACTAGAGAAGAAAAAGCAAACACATTCAAAAGCTAGCAGAAGGCAAGAAATAACTAAGATCAGAGCAGAACTGAAGGAGATAGAGACACAAAAAACCCTCCAAAAAATAAATGAATCCAGGAGCTGGATTTTTGAAAAAATCAACAAAATTGATAGACCACTAGCAAGTCTAATAAAGAAGAAAAGAGAGAAGAATCAAACAGACACAATAAAAAATGATAAAGGGGATATCACCACCGATCCCAAAGAAATACAAACTACCATCAGAGAATACTATAAACATCTCTACACAAATAAACTAGAAAATCTAGAAGAAATGGATAATTTCCTGGACACATACACCCTCCCAAGACTAAACCAGGAAGAAGTTGAATCTCTGAATAGACCAGGCTCTGAAATTGAGGCAATAATTAATAGCTTACCAACCAAAAAGTGTCCAGGAGCAGACGGATTCACAGCCGAATTCTACCAGAGGTATAAGGAGGAGCTGGTACCATTCCTTCTGAAACTATTCCAACCAATAGAAAAAGAGGGAATCCTCCCTAACTCATTTTATGAGGCCAACATCATCCTGATACCAAAGCCTGGCAGAGACACAACAAAAAAAGAGAATTTTAGACCAATATCCCTGATGAATATCGATGCAAAAATCCTCAATAAAATACTGGCAAACCGAATCCAGCAACACATCAAAAAGCTTATCCACCATGATCAAGTGGGCTTCATCCCTGGGATGCAAAGCTGGTTCAACACACACAAATCAATAAACGTAATCCAGCATATAAACAGAACCAAAGACAAAAACCACATGATTATCTCAATAGATGCAGAAAAGGCCTTTGACAAAATTCAACAGCCCTTCATGCTAAAAACTCTCAATAAATTAGGTATTGATGGGACGTATCTCAAAATAATAAGAGGCATTTATGACAGACCCACAGCCAATATCATACTGAATGGGCAAAAACTGGAAGCATTCCCTTTGAAAACTGGCACAAGACAAGGATGCCCTCTCTCACCACTCCTATTCAACATAGTGTTGGAAGTTCTGGCCAGGGCAGTCAGGCAGGAGAAAGAAATAGAGGGTATTCAATTAGGAAAAGAGGAAGTCAAATTGTCCCTGTTTGCAGATCACATGATTGTATATTTAGAAAACCCCATCATCTCAGCCAAAATCTCCTTAAGCTGACAAGCAACTTTAGCAAAGTCTCAGGATACAAAATCATGTGTGAAAGTCACAAGCATTCTTCTACACCAATAACATTCAAACAGAGAGCCAAATCATGAGTGAACTCCCATTCCAATTGCTTCAAAGGGAATAAAATACCTAAGAATGCAACTTACAAGGGATGTGAAGGACCTCTTCAAGGAGAACTACAAACCACTGCTCAATGAAAAAAAAAGAGGATACAAACAAACGGAAGAACATTCCATGCTTATGGACAGGGAGAATCAATATCATGAACATGGCCATACTGCCCAAGGTAATTTATAGATTCAACGCCATCCCCATCAAGCTACCAATGACTTTCTTTACAGAATTGGAAAAAACCACTTTAAAGTTCATATGGAACCAAAGAAGAGCCCACATTGCCAAGACAATCCTAAGCCAAAAGAACAAAGCTGGAGGCATCACGCTATGTGACTTCAAACTATACTACAAGGCTACAGTTACCAAAACAGCATGGTACAGGTACCAAAACAGAGACATAGACCAGTGGAACAGAGCGGAGCCCTCAGAAATAATACCACACATCTACAACCATCTGATCTTTGACAAACCTGACAAAAACAAGAAATGGGGAAAGCATTCCCTATTTAATAAATGGTGCTGGTAAAACTGGCTAGCCATATGTAGAAAGCTGAAACTGGATCCCTTCCTTACACCTTATACAAAAAGTAATTCAAGATGAATTAAAGACTTAAATGTTGGACCTAAAACTATAAAAACCCTAGAAGAAAACCTACGCAATACCATTCAGGACATAGGCATGGGCAAGGACTTCATGTCTAAAACACCAAACCAATGGCAACAAAAGCCAAAATTGACAAATGGGATCTAATTAAACTAAAGAACTTCTGCACAGCAAAAGAAACTACCATCAAAGTGAACACGCAACCTACAGAATGGGAGAAAGTTTTTGCAATCTACTCATCTGGCAAAGGGCTCATATCCAGAATCTACAAAGAACTCAAACAAATTTACAAGAATAAAACAACCCCATCAAAAAGTGGGTGAAGGATATGAACAGACACTTCTCAAAAGAAGACATTTAGGCAGCCAACAGACACATGAAAAAATGCTCATCATCACTAGCCATCACAGAAATGCAAATCAAAACCACAATGAGATACCATCTCACACCAGTTAGAATGGTGATCATTAAAAAGTCAGGAAACAACAGGTGCTGGAGAGGATGTGGAGAAATAGGAATACTTTTACACTGTTGGTGGGACTGTAAACTAGTTCAACCATTGTGGAAGACAGTGTGGCAATTCCTCAAGGATCTAGAACTAGAAATACCATTTGACCCAGCAATCCCATTACTGGGTATATACCCAAAGGATTATAAATCATGCTGCTATAAAGACACATGCACACGTATGTTTATTGCGGCACTATTCACAGTAGCAAAGACTTGGAACCAACCCAAATGTCCATCAATGATAGACTGGATTAAGAAAATGTGGCACATATACACCATGGCATACTATGCAGTAATAAAAAAGGATGAGTTCATGTCCTTTGTAGGGACATGGATGAAGCTGGAAACCATCATTCTCAGCAAACTATCACAAGGACAGAAAACCAAACACTGCATTTTCTCACTCATAGGTGGGAATTGAACAATGAGAACACTTGGACACAGGAAGGGGAACATCACACACCGGGGCCTGTCGTGGGGTGGGTGGAGCAGGGAGGGATAGCATTAGGAGATATACCTAATGTAAATGACGAGTTAATAGGTGCAGCACACCAACGTGGCACATGTATACATATGTAACAAACCTACACATTGTACACATGTGTCCTAGAACTTAAAGTATAATAATAAAAGAACTTCAAAAAATTTTTAAAAATCAAAATCATGCCTTGTGAAACCACAGTGAAATAAAACTAGAAATCAATGAAAAGAGGAACTTTGGAAACTGTACAAATACATGCAAATTTAAAAACATGTTCCTAAATGATCAAAGGATTAAAGAATAAATTAAAGAGAAAATAAAAAAATTTTTTGAAACAAATGAAAATCAAAACATAACATATTAAAAGCTATTGGATACAGCAAAAGCAATGTTAAGAAGGAAGTTTACAGCAATAAGTACCCACATCAAAAAAGCAGAAAGGTTTAAAATGAACTAAAGATGCACCTCAAAGAATTAGAAAAGTAAGAATAAACCAAACTCAAAATTACTAGAAGAAGATAAATAATAAAAGCAGAACTAAATGAAATAGAGGCGGAAAAAAAAAATACAAAGGATCAACATGAACAGATGTGGTCTACCAATAAACCATTTGCTAGATTAAGCAACAACAACAACAAAA
Source organism: Pongo abelii (assembly GCF_028885655.2). Lineage (NCBI taxonomy): Eukaryota > Metazoa > Chordata > Mammalia > Primates > Hominidae > Pongo > Pongo abelii. The sequence goes on along the minus strand of NC_071993.2, from coordinate 122,205,655 downwards.
AATGAGAAAATCCAAATCAACAAAATCAGAAATGAAAAAGGACACATTACAACTGATACCACAGAAATACAAAAGATTATCAAAGATTATTATAAATAACTATACACTAACAAACTGGAGCATATTGAGAAAATCCACAAATTCCTAGACACATACATCCTACCAAGATTTAATCAAGAAAAAATATTTAGACAACCTAAACAGACCATTAACAACTGAAAAGATCAAAGTAGTAATAAAAAGTCTCCCAACAAAGGAAAGTCCAGGACAGGACGGCTTCACGGCCAAAGTCTACCAAACTTTCAAAGAAGAATTAATGCCAATTCTCCTCAAGCTAGTCCAAAAAAAAAAAAAAAAAGGAAAAGGAGACAATTCTCCCTAATTCATTTTACAAGGCCAGGATTAACCTAACACCAAACCCAAATATTAAAGTAACAAAAAAAGGAAAACTACAGGCCAACATCCCTGATGAACACAGATGCAAAGATACTCAAAAAATACCAAATCCAGTGGCATATTAAAAAAAATAATAAACCATGATCAAGTGAGATTTATCCCAGGGATGCAAGGATGGCTCAACATAGGCAAATCAATAAATGTGATTTATCATAACAGCAACATGAAGAACAAAAACCATATTATCATCTCAAGAGATGCAGAAAAAACATTTGATAAAGTTCAACATCCCTTCACGATAAAAACTCTCAACAAACTAAGAATGAAAGGAATATACCAAGATATAAAAAAGGCCATATATGACAAACCCACAGTTAATATCATACTGTTACAGGAGTTAAAAAGAAATTATTTAGGCAGTTAGTAAGGGTAAAAGAGTTCTCAGTGGAATTTCCTTTTAATAAAAAGCAGCTCCAAAATCACTTGTTTTCTAACAAAAAGCAACCTGAAAAAGCAAGCTGCAAGCATAGATAAGCAAGCTGGAATGCTGGAAGCTGTGCCAATAGAAAAGGGATACCTAGAAGCCAGGTATATTCAACATGGAGATTTTCTCTTCCCTTTTGTTGCCATGTGTGCAGGCGTCTACACTGGCCAGGAAAAGACCCCACCTGCGTAATAAAAGATTAGGGTGGGATGGCCAGCCTCTTAGTACACTACGTAAATGGTACACCTGGTCCAACAAATTCTCTGGGCCCTATGTAAATCAGACACCGCCTCCGAAAGCCCCTCTATAAAACCAACCACAGCCAGGCATAGTGGCTTACACCTGTAATCCCAGCACTTTGGGAGGCCAAGGCAGGTGGATCACCTGAGGTCAGGAGGTGAGACCAGCCTGGCCAACATGGCGAAATCTCAACTCTACTAAAAATACAAAAATTAGCTGGGTGTGGTGGTGCACACCTGTAGTCCCAGCTACTCAGGAGGCTGAGACAGGAGAATCACTTGAACCTGGGAGTAGGATGTTGCAGTGAGCCAAGATCGTGTCACCACACTCCAGCCTGGGCAACAGAGTCAGATTCTAAAAAAGAAAAAAACAAAACAAAAAAACGCATCTGGCCTCAAAGGGGGAAATCCATTCAGAACCCCACTCTCTCTGCACAGGGGAGCTTTTCTCTTCTTTACTTTGCCTATTAAACTTTTTGCACTTAAACTCACTCGCTGTGTGTCCACGTCTTCGATTTCCTTAGCGCGAGACAACAAACCTTGGCTATTTCCCCAAATGATGCCACTTCAATACCAAATGGAGAAAAACCAAAAGCTTTTTTTCTAAGAACTGGAGGAAGACAAAGGTGTCCACTTTCACCACCTAATCAATATACTACTTCAAGTCCTAGCCAGAGAAATTAGGCAAGAGAAAGAAAGAAAAGGCATCCAAACTGGAAAAGAGGAAGTCAAACTGCCACTCTTTGCTGATGATATAATCTTGTATCTAGAAAACCTATAGCCTCCACCAAAAAACTCTTAAATCTAATAAATGAATTCAGTAAACTTGCAGGTTACAAAACCAACATACAAAAATCTGTAGCATTTCTATACACAAATAATGAACTAGCTGAGACAGAAATCAAGAAGGCAATACAATAGCTACAAATAAATAAAATACCTAGAAATATATTTAACCAAGCATGTGGACAATCTCTGTAGGAAAACTACAAAACACAGAAGAAAGAAATTGAAGAGGACACAAACAAATGGAAACACATCCCATGTACATGGATTGGGAGAATTAATATTGTTAAAATGACCATACTACCCAAAGCAATCTACAGAGTCAATGCAAATTACCATAGTCATTTTTCACATAATTAGAAAAAACAATTCTAAAATTCATATGGAACCAAGAAAGAGGCCAATAGCCAAAGAAATCCTGAGCAAGAAGAATAAGACTGAAGGTATCACATTACTGGACTTCAAAATATATTACAAGGCTATAGTAACCAAAACAGCATGGTACTGGTACAAAACCAGACATATAGATCAATGAAACATAATAGTGAAAGAATAAATCTACATATTTATACTCACTGATTTCAAAGGCACCAAGAACATACATTGGAGAAAGCACAGTCTCTTCGATAAATTGTGCTGCGAATACTGGATATTCACATGCGGAAGAATGAAACTACACCCCTTATCTCTCACCATATACAAAAATAAACTCAAAATGGATTAAAGACTTACACCCTAAGACCCAAAACTATCAAACTACTAGAAGAAAGCATAGGCAAAATGCTTCAAGACATTGACCTAGGCAAAGATTTTTTGGCTAAGACCTCAAAAGCACAGGCAAAAAAAATAAAAATAGACAAATGAGACTATATTCAACTAAAAAGCTTCTGCACAGCAAAGGAAACAATCCACAAAGTGAACAGACAACCTGCAGGATGGGAGAAAATATCTGAAAACTATGTTACTGACAGGGACCTAAAATCCAGGATATACAAGGAACTCAAAACAACTGAACAGTAAACAAATAATCCTATTTAAAAGTGAGCAAAGATCATGAAGTCATTTCTCAAAAGAAGACTTACAAATGGCCAACAGGTACATGAAAAATAGTTTAACATCACCAATCACCAGGGAATTTGCCAATCAAAAACCACAATGAGATATCATCTTAGTTAAAACAGTTACTATTAAAAAGACTAAAAATAACAGATGCTGGCAAGGATTCAGAGAAAAGGGAACTCTTAATACAGTGTTGGTAGGGATGTAAATTAGTACAGCCACTATGGTAAACAGTATGGAAACTCCTCAAAAAACTTAAAATAGAACTATCATATGATCCAGCAATCCCACTAGTGGGTATTTATCCAAAGGAGACAAAATCACTGTAACAGAGAGATACCTGCACTCGCATATTTACTGCAGCACTATTCACAATAGCAAAGATATGGAATCAACCTAAGTGTCCCTCAACAGACAAAAGGTTAATGAAAATATAGTGTATATACATAATGGAATGCTAGTCAGCCACAAAAAAAAAGAATGAAATCATATCATTTGTAGCAACATGGATGGAATTGGAGGTCATTATGTTAAGTGAAATAAGCCAGCCACAAAAAGACAAATATCGTAAGTTCTCACTCACACGTGGGAGTTAAAAGAGTTGCTCTCATGGAGGTATAGAATAGAATGATGGATACCAGAGGCTGGACAGGGTGTGTGTGTGTGGGTAGTGGGGGAGGACAGACATTGGCTAATGGATACAAACATATACTTAGAAGATACAAATTATAATAATCAATGGCAGTGTAGGGTAACTATAGTTGGCAACAATGTATTGTATATTTCTAAGTAGTTAGAAAAGAGCACTTGAAATGCTCCCAACACAGAAATGATAAATACTCAAAGTGAAGAATACCCCAAATACCCTGACTTCATCATTACACATTCTATGCAGATAACAAATACTCACATATACCCCATAAATATGTAAATATTATGTATCAATAAAAAATAAGTAAAAGGGAAAGTAAGCAAAAAATAATCTTACTCCAGGATTTTAGACTTTTTGATGTAGTTTTGGCTCATAACCTTAATTTATATTTAATCTATACTACCATGAAAAAAGCATTCATTTTACTGTTAAAGTGGTACATGTTTAAAGAGCCAACTGTATTCATTTTCTTTTTGCAGTTTTCAACTGAACACATTAAATAAATATTGCTAACTTTGAATTATATCAAATGCAGGTTGCTGATATAATTTTGGGTATTTTAAAGAAGTCTAATAACCAGAAAAAAAAAAAAAACGCACTCTAACAGTATCTCTAAGGTGGTACTTCAGTTCGTTTTCTTACATGTGAGTCACAGAAATTAATTTGGCTAGCTTAAGGGAAAATGGGACTGTATTGAAAAAATATGTAGAAATTCAGAGAGTTTTTCAAAGAAAAAAATCAAGCTTAGAATAGACACGTACCTGGATTTTTTCATCCCAGCAAGACTATGCTACGTTAGCAAAAGACAATTTCCCAGAAGAAACTGGATTGTTAATAAGAAGGGGAAGATATGCTGGGAATAAAGATTTTAAGAGCTAGAGGGGTAAACGTAGCTTATTGTAATCATTCCAGATATATAGTCTTATGATTTAGTATGTACTGAATCTGAAGTTCTCCAATAAAAGTCAAAACAAGATTTCAATGCAAGAGTTCTCTCTTCTAACATCATTTTAAAAATTTGATTTTGTTACAGTATCCAAAGTATTCTACACATGTTCTAGACCCATAAAATCAATCTCCAAAGGCCAGGTATTAACTTTTGTCTATTTTAAATATCCACGACTATTCTGACAATCTGTTCATTTTATAAGACAATGAATTGTGTGAGTGGTAATCATTATACTAGATCTGTTCCAAGAATACTTGGCTCTTACAGTTTTGGTCAATGATGCTATTGTAGCATGGAAACAAATTGCCCTCTTGTTTAAAGATCAATGGTTTCCAATTTACTCTTTTTGGGCTGCAGAAGGCTTAAAACAAAGTTTTACAAGGAATCTCAATATGTAAAATATTGCAAAGTGATGACACTACGGTTGAGGCAGAAAAGGAACAGTCACTTATCTTCCATCCCACCCCAACCCATCTCCTTATATAATCCTTGCACCACAAATTTTGAAAACTCCTGGTATTATCAAAATATGTATGCTTAGAAAAGACTAACTTTAAAAATTTTAAAGACCAGATTTTTGAATAATCATAACTGTCAAATCATATTTCAAAAACATCTAAAATAATAAATTATAAAATAATGAAAGCATGTATGTCAAAATTTCTTCTAGGTACAAAAGTTAAAATGCCCATTTTATTAGACTGGTGCATGTATAAAGCTCACAGAATATGTAAAGAGTTGCCTAATATATAAATATTATTCACAAATTCAATTTTTTTATTAACAAAATATACTGAACCTCATTGCAAACAGAATATTTTACTAAATCAAACTATTACAAAATGTCTACTTACTAAAAAGGAAACTGCTACTGTAATATCAGCCAGTCAAAAATAAACGGCAAGACACTATTTCAATTCACTTTGATCAAGTTATCATCCCAAGACTCAGACAAGGGCAAATAATCTCTTTGTATAAATAATGAAATTTATAACCAGATAGTTAATTGACTTTCCCAAGATAACTTTAATTGTGAATAGAGAAGAGTTCCTCCATAAATTGAAATAACATTAAGAAACATTCATTCTAAGAATTTTCATGGCCCAGGCAGGGTGGCTCATGCCTGTAATCCCAGGACTTTGGGCAGCTGAGGCGGGCAGACCACGAGGTCAGGAGTTTGAGACCAGCCTGGCCAACGTAGTGAAACCCCATATCTACTAAAAATACAAAAAATTGGCCAGGCGCAGTGGCTCATGCCTGTAATCCCAGCACTTTGGGAGGCTGAGGCAGGTGGATCACGAGGTCAGGAGGTCGAGACCATCCTGGGTAACATGGTGAGACCCCGTCTCTGCTAAAAAATACAAAAAATTAGACAGGCATGGTGGCAGGTGCCTGCAGTCCCAGCTACTCGGGAGGCTGAGGCAGAAGAATAGCATAAACCCAAGAGGCAGAGCTTGCAGTGAGCCGAGATCAAGCCACTGCACTCCAGCCTGGGCGACAGCACGAGACTCAGTCTCAAAAAAATACAAAAACTTGGCTGGGCGTGGTGGCGGGCACTTGTAATCCAGCTACTTGGGAGGCTGAGACTTGAGAATCACTTGAAACTGGGAGGCAGAGGTTGCAGTAAGCCGAGATAGCGCCACTGCACTCCAGCCCAGGCGGCAGTGCAAGACTCTGTCTCAAAAAAAAAAAAAAAAATTCTCATATTATTGACTGAATGCCTGTGTCCCTTCAAAATTTATATGTTGAAACCCTAACTCCCAACGTGATAGTATTAGTAGGTGGGGCTCTGGACAGGTAATTAGATTTAGATAAGGTTATCAGGGTAGGGTCCTCATGGTGAGATCAGTGCCTTACAATGAGAGACCAGAGAGCTTGCTCACTCTCTCCAGCTCTCACAAGTTCGTGCTCTCACGTGCATTCTCTCTCCCTCTCTCTCTCTGGCTCTCTCTTGCTCTCGCTCTCTCCTCCTCCCCTTCTCTCTGTCATATAAGGATAGAACAAAAAGTCAGTCATTTTGTTCTATCTTTACGTGGCAGAGTGAGAGGGCCAGGAAGATGGCCCTCACCATGACAGCACCCTGGTATTGGACTTCCAGTCTCCAGAACTGTGAGAAATAAATGCCTATTGTTTAAGCAACCTAATCTGTGGTGTTTTGTTACAGCAGCCTGAGCTAAGACATTATGCTTTGAAGAAAATTGATAAACCATGTTAAGAGTATGGACAGGGCAATACACACTATTAAAAAAAAATCCCAAGAAAGATTTTAAGACCTTGGTTCTGATCAGCTGAAAATGACAAAAGTAAAATTAGCTATATTGAGAGCAGGATTTGTTCATTTTACATTGTCCTACACAGTCAGAGGCAACAAAATCTTATAAAGTCAGAGGCAACAAAATAAGTGGTTATAAATAGTTCAACATAAGGCAAGCTTATCTAAGAAAGGAATTTATATGCCTAGCACAGAATACTCTGAATTTTGTTGTGACCCACAGTTCAGTCTTTGGTTCTATTCTCTCTATGCTAACTTTCCTGGTAATCTCATCCAATTTCATCAATGGTTTCCAATTTAATATGTAAGCCAACTACCTCCAAATTTGTATCTATAGTACAGATCTCTCTCCATCAATTTCCAGACCCATATATCCAACTGCCTCCTCACTATCTCCTTTTGAATATCTCAGAGACATCTCTAACTTGCACACCATAACCAAATATTCTTCCTAAAATCTTCCTCATATTAGTTGATGACAACTCTGTCTTTCCATTTGCTCAAACCAAAAACCTTAGTCATCTTTGACTCTTCTTTCCCTCACCCTCCACATCTAGACCATCAGCAAATCCTATTAATCCTGCATTAAAATCACATTCAGTATTTAAGCAATTGTCACCACCTCCATAGCTACCAATCTATCCAAGCTACCATTATCATCATCTCTCACCTAGATTATAGCAGTAGCCTCTGAACTGGTACACTGCTACTACAGTCTATTCTCAGGTGGAAACCAATAGGGGCTTTATAAAACTAAGCCATATAATATTAATCTTCTGCTCAAAATCCTTCAATGGCTCCCTCATTTCACTTAGGGTAAGAGTCAAAATCCTTACAATGGTCTACAAAGCTAAGAATATTTAGCTGATATAGCTCCATCCTTCACAGATCTCCATCCCCGCCAGCAACCCCTTAATTCTACATCCCCAACCATCTCCCTTGTTGTGTAACTTCTGAGTCCATATCTGACTAATCTCCCCATCAGTAATTCAATTCCAGCCACAATGGCCTTTTTACTGGTCCTTATGCACACCTGGCTTGCTCCTGCCTTAGGGTCTTTGAACTGACAGGTCTCTGCCTAGAATGTTCTTCCCCTAGATATCTACATGGTTGAACTCTCTCGCTTGCTTAAAGTCTTTTCTCACATGTCATCTTCTCCATAAAACCTAAGCATATCATCATATTTTAAACGTAACCCCCAGATCTTTCTATTCTTCTTTCTCTGTTCTACTTTAATTTTCCATTGTACTTATCACCTTCTAACATACTATATAATGTATATTTATTATTTAGGGTCTGTCTCTCCTAGCTTGAATGTAAATTCCACAAGGATCTTTGTCTTCTTTGTTCCATGATGTATCCCAAGGACCTAGAGCAGTCCCTAGCACTTAACAGAAACTCAAAAAAAGAAACTGTTACATTAATAAATGAAAAAGATAAATAAATGAATTCATGAAAAAGGGCTGTCATATATACATTTTAATGCTGCTTTTATTTTCAGTCAACTTTCTTAGTAGGTTAAGAGTAAAAATTTAATTTTATTAGCTCTCACAAAAAAGTCAGATCTGCTGTTTTTGCTAAGTGGGAAGAATTTAACAGAATTAAATGCATTACCTGTCACTTCTCCCTCCTCAAAGTTAAAAGAGAAGAAATAGATTGACCGTGTTCATTATTATTATATTTCTAAAGGAAAATGTAAGCTACTTTGTGAATTTCTTCAAGGCAACCTATAATCTCACGTGTATACTATCCTAAAATAACTAAATATGTCCTTATATGTTATATGACTAACCCAGATAAAATACTTCAGATAAAATATTCATGATTTTGAGTTGAAAGATTTTACATTTTTCTAAGTCAAACAAAACTACCAAGTTTTTACAACTTGAATGCCAGCGTTTAAGTGAGTTTTCTGGTAGTCAATACTGCCACCCAATGGCAAATGTTAAAATCTAAAACCAAAGGATTGAAACAAAATAAGACCAAGATTCCAAGAATCAATGCTTGATAAAATAACATTTTTAAAAATGTTCAAATTCAATTGCCTCTCTCAATGTTCAGAAGTAATTATACAGGAAGTAAATAACATAGTTTATTAGAGTAACAATATTATAAAACATCTCTAACTGAATGTCTACATATCACTATACTAGTAAACTAATACATTTCTAATTCATTCATTCAATAACAACAACAAATGCAAGTGGCTAGTACATGCCATGCACTGTATTAGGTTCTGGAAACCCAAAGATGATCAAAACATAATCATTCTTAACTTCTTGGAGTTTATATTCCACTGGGAAAGATAATCAAAGAATCATACAAGCACATAATTATAAACTGTGATAAATGATATAAATTTAAAAGATAGGGTCCCATGACAGCATATTACAGGGGGATCTGACCTGGACTTAGAATATGAATGGGGTAAGGGTTTTCTAGGAAGGACTTTGGAATTAAGAAACGTATTGAGATAGTGAGGGACAAAGAGCATCTGAGAAACTGGAGTAAGTTACAATAAAGTGTGACTTTAAATAAAGATCAGAGGCACTATGCAACAAAACTATTAAATTACATGATTTATATTTCCAGATACTGTATTTCAATCAATAATTTAAGAGTTTAAAACAGCCAACTTCAATCCTTATATGAGAACTGTACCTGAATTGAATTAAAAAGGAATACTAAAAACATAAAAATGTCCTGAAGACATTTAAAAGAACCGAGCAATAGGATTGAGCAGGACATTCTGGAATAGAAAAGGAACAGGAACAATTTGATAATAGTTAAGCAACTGTCTTATATATAAATGATGGTGACCTGTTTTTCACTGTTCTCTGTAGAATAGGAAAAAAAAAATCTGTTGTAATACATTAAGAAAAAATTGTATGCTGAAGCTTGCTGGTTTGTCTCTTAACCTGTCTACCCCTACATCTAGTCCACATTGCAAAGTTTCTCTGAGTAGACATGAGAGAACAAATTAGCCCATTCCTTGTTAATTATGGTAACCATCTATAGTTAAAAACATATTATTTGAATTTTTTATTTGTTTGGGAATCTCAATCATTTGAATCCCCTTTCCTATGTTTGGGAGAATCCTTTATTGTGTGGATTTTGTTCAGAAAGAGAACCTCTTTCACTACATATAACAGAAAAGTTAAATTCCCTATTTCATATCTCTAGGCAGCCACGGTATGGACAAGACCTAGCTTTAGCCAAGCAGATACTATTAAGCAGGACTCAGTCTTAATAAGTGATGCAAAGATGTAAAGACAATTTACAATTCTTTCTCTCCATTCCTGTAGCATCCAGTATCTACTGAAAGGGTGCCAGTGGTAGTAACCCAGGATCCTATGGCAATGACAGGAATATCCTACTCAAACTTTCCTTTGGCTTCATCTTTGCTGTAGGCTAGCCTTTATTTGTATCTGGCCTCTTTCCAACAATAGTTTATCCAGTCTTCTCATTTCTCCTGTGAGCTACTCAATATCCTTTTGTATTATTCAGAGAACAGGTTGAGTGAAGCAAAATAAGTTGCTGAAATAAGGGAAAAGCTTATTTCTCTCTAATGAACATTATAGAGATGAATGGGCCAGTGCTACTTATTATAGTTGTTGCCATTTATCAGCCATAGGAAAATATCTGAATGATCTAATATTTGCATACAGATTTTCTACTCACATCCTGCCAATCTAAACTTAGTAACTGATATGGTTTGGTTGTGTCCTCACCCAAATCTCATCTTGAATTCCCACGTTACGGAAGGCACCCAGTAGGAGGTAACTGAAACATGGGGGTAGGTCTTTCCTGTGCTCTTCTCGTGATAGCAAGTTAAGTCTCACAAGATCTGATGGTTGTAAAAAGGGGAGTTTCCCTGCACAATCTCTTTTCTGTTGTCTGCCACCATGTGAGACACGCCTTCCACCTTCCACCATGATTGTGAGGCCTCCGCAACCATGTGGAACTGTAAGTCCATTAAATCTCTTTGTTTTGTAAATTGCCTGGTCTCAGGTATGTCTTTATCAGCAGTGTGGAAAAAGACTAATACAGTAAATTGGTACCAGTAGAGTGGAGCACGGCTGAAAAGATACCCGAAAATGTAGAAGTGACTTTGGAACTGGGTAACAGGCAGAGGTTGGAACGCTTTGAAGGGCTCAGAAGAAGATAGAAAAATGTGGGAAAGTGTGGACTCCCTAGAGACTTGTTGAATGACTTTGACAAAAATGCTGATAATGATATGGACAATGAAATCCAGGCTGAGGTGGTCTCAGATGGAGATGAGGAGGAACTTCTTGGGAAATGGAACAAAGGTGACTCTTGTTTTGTTTTAGCAAAGAGATTGGTGGCATTTTGCCCCTGCCCTAGAGATTTGTGGAACTTTGAACTTGAGAGAGATGATTTAGGGTATCTGGTGGAAGAAATTTCTAAGCAGCAAAGCATTCACGATGTGACTTGGATGCTGTTAAAGGCATTCAGTTTTAAAAGGGACACACAGCATAAAAGTTTGGAAAATGTGCAGCCTGACAACGCCATAGAAAAGAAAATCCCATTTTATAAGGAGAAAGCTGGCTGCAGAAATTTGCATAAGTAATGAGGAGCTGAATGTTAATCACCAAGACAATGGGGAAAATGTCTCCAGGGCATGTCAGTGGTCTTCATGGCAGCCCCTCCCATCACAGGCCCAGAGGCCTACGAGGAAAAGATGGCTTCATGGGTCAGGTACAGGGCCCCCCTGCTCTGTGCGGCCTAGGGACTTGGTACCCTGTATTCCAGCCACTCCAGCCATGACTAAAAAGGGCCACGGTACAGTTCTGGATGTTGCTTCAGACGGTGGAAGCCCCGGGCCTTGGCAGCTTCCATGTGGTGTTGAGCCTTCAGGTACATGCAAGTCAAAAATTGAGGTTTGGGAACCTCCACCTAGATTTCGGAGGATGTATGAAAATGCCTGGATGCCCAGGCAGAAGTCTGCTGCAGGGGCAGGGCCCTCATGGAGAACCTCTGCTAGGGCAGTGCAGAAGAGAAACGTAGGGTTGGACACCCACACAGAGTCCCTACTGGGGCACCACCTAGTGGAGCTGTGAGAAGAGGGCCACTGTCCTCGAAACCCCAGAATGGTAGATCCACCAACAGCTTGCACCATGTGCCTGGAAAAGCCACAGACACTCAATGCCAGCCCCTGAAAGCAAGTGGGAGGCGGGACTAAACCCTGCAAAGCCACGGGAGCAGAGCTGCCCAAGACCATGGGAGCCCACCTCTTGCATCAGCGTGACCCGGATGTGAGACCTGGAGTCAAAGGAGAACATTTTGGAGCTTTAAGGTTTGACTGCCCTGCTGGATTTCAGACTTGCACTGGGCCTGTAGCGCCTTTGCTTTGCCAATTTCTCCCATTTGGAATGGCTGTATTTACCCAATGGCTGTACCCCGATTGTCATCTAGGAAGTAACTAACTTGCTTTTGATTTTACAAGCTCATAGGCAGAAGGGACTTGCCTTGTCTCAGATGAGACTTAGGACTTCAGTTAATGCTGAAATGAGTTACGACTTCGGGGGACTGTTGGGAAGGCATCATTGGTTTTGAAATGTGAGGACATGAGATTTGGGAGGGGCCAGGGGTGGAATGATATGGTTTGGCTGTGTCCCCACCCAAATCTCATCTTGAATTCCCATGTGTTGTGGGAGGGACCCAGTAGGAGGTAACTGAATCATGGGGGCAGGTCTTTCCATGCTATTCTCATGACAGCGAATAAGTCTCACAAGATCTGATGGTTTTAAAAAGGGGGAGCTTCCCTGTACAAGCTCTCTTATCTTGTCTGCTGCCGTGTGAGACATGCCTTCCACCTTCTGCCATGATTGTGAGGCCTCCCCAGCCATGTGGAATTGTAAGCCTATTAAATCTCTTTCTTTTGTAAATTGCCCAGTCTTGGGTATGTCTTTACCAACAGCATAAAACAGACTCATACAGTAACATAGCCATACTAGCTGCAAGGCAGCATGAGAAACTTGGTATATAGATGGAAGGTCATGTGCTGAGCTAAATGAGAATTCTATTACAATGAGAATTCTATAATGAATGCTGGGAGACAGCAGTCTCTGTCTCTGCATACTTTCCAATAACCGACTTTTCTGCTCAAGTCAGCCAGATTGTTTCTGTTGCTTTCAACCAAAGACCTCCCATCATTCAGATTTTTTTTTGAGACGGATTTTCATTCTTGTTGCCCAGGCTGGGGCGCAATGGCACGATCTTGGCTCACAACCTCCACCTCCTGGGTTCAAGTGATTCTCCTGCCTCAGCCTCCTCAGATTTTTTAAAAGTTATATAAAACAGAGAAACATGCAGCTACTCGGAAGAGAGTTGGTGGGAGGAATATCATACTTTGGAATCTACTTTGAAAATTACTGTTCTATTGTGTTCTTTACACGTGAACATGAATTCAATTTGTTATCTCTTGCTTTTCATGTCTTATAAAAATTGCTCTTCTATCCCAATGTTTGGAAGCCATTTTAAGAGATCAGTGCTTTTCAAAGTTGCCTTTTTCCCTCAGGTGACTTATTAAAATTTAAACAAATTTTACAGAAGCAACCAAGATGTCCTTCAGTAGGTGAATGGATAAACAAACTGTGGTATATCCATACAATGGAATATTATTCAGTGCTGAAAAGGAATTAGCTATCAAGCCATAAAAAGACATGGAGGAAACTTAAACATATCTTGTCAAGTCAAAAAGGCCAATCATAAAAAGCTACATACTGTATGATTACAACTATATGATATTTGGGAAGAGGCAAAATTGTGGAGACAGTAAAAAGATCAGTGGTTGGCAGGGGTAGGGGGACGAAAGAATGAATAGGCAGAGCATAGGGGATTTTTAGGTTAAAAAAAACTATTCTGTTGATACTATAATGGTGGATACAGGTAATGATACATTTGTCCAAACCCACAGAATGTCCAACACTGACAGTGAACCCTAATGTAAACTATGACTTTGGTTGATAATGATTTGTCAGTGTGAGCTCATGAACTGTAACGAATATACACTCTGGTGGGAGATACTGATAATGAGAGAAGCTGTGTATGCATTGGGGCAGGAGGTAAATGGGAATTCTCTGTACCTTCTGTTCAATTTTCCTGTGAACCTCAAACTACTCTTAAAAATGAAGTCTATTTTTTTATTTTACTGTCATAGAAGCACATGAGTCTACACAGGTCCCTATACTTTTGGTCATATACTTAATATGTATATATCATTATCTTTAACAACTATACATTATGACAAAATTAAGTATTATACAACAAACTTGTGTGCCCTCAAGTAGTCCCAGCTACTCTAAAGGCCAAGGTGGGAGGATCACTGGAGCCCAGGAGTTTGAGACCAGCCTGAGCAACATAGAAAGACCTCATCTCTACAAAAAATAAATTTAATTAGCTGGGAATGGTGGTGTGCAACCTGTGGTGTCAGCTACTCAAGAGGCTGAGGTGGGAGGATCATTTCAGCATGGAAGGTCAACACTTCAAAGAGCTGTGATCATGACACTGCACTCTAGCCTGAGCCACAGAGTGAGATCCTATCTCCAAGAAAAAGAAAAACCAAAGAAAAAAACGACACACAAAGACCAGGTAGGTTAAGCAAAAGAGAAATGTTAGGAAGGAACTCAAGACTTAACATAGTTTGAAGTCAGGTAGCATGATGCCTCCAGCTTTGTTCTTTTGGCTTAGGATTGTCTTGGCAATGCAGGCTCTTTTTTGGTTCCATATGAACTTTAAAGTAGTTTTTTCCAATTCTGTGAAGAAAGTCATTGGTAGCTTGATGGGGATGGCATTGAATCTATAAATTACCTTGGGCAGTATGGCCATTTTCACAGTATTCATTCTTCCTATCCATGAGCATGGAATGTTCTTCCATTTGTTTGTGTCCTCTTTTATTTTGTTGAGCAGTGGTTTGTAGTTCTCCTTGAAGAGGTCCTTCACATCCCTTGTAAGTTGGATTCCTAGGTATTTTATTCTCTTTGAAGCAATTGTGAATGGGAGTTCACTCATGATTTGGCTCTCTGTTTGAATGTTATTGGTGTAGAAGAATGCTTGTGATTTTTGTACATTGATTTTGTATCCTGAGATTTTGCTGAAGTTGCTTATCAGCTTAAGGAGATTTTGGGCTGAGATGATGGGGTTTTCTAAATATACAATCATGTCATCTGCAAACAGGGACAATTTGACTTCCTCTTTTCCTAACTGAATACCCTCTATTTCTTTCTCCTGCCTGACTGCCCTGGCCAGAACTTCCAACACTATGTTGAATAGGAGTGGTGAGAGAGGGCATCCCTGTCTTGTGCCAGTTTTCAAAGGGAATGCTTCCAGTTTTTGCCCATTCAGTATGATATTGGCTGTGGGTCCGTCATAAATGCCTCTTATTATTTTGAGATACATCCTATCAATACCTAATTTATTGAGAGTTTTTAGCATGAAGGGCTGTTGAATTTTGTCAAAGGCCTTTTCTGCATCTATTGAGATAATCATGTGGTTTTTGTCTTTGGTTCTGTTTATATGCTGGATTATGTTTATTGATTTGCATATGTTGAACCAGCCTTGCATCCCAGGGACAAAGCCCACTTGATCATGGTGGATAAGCTTTTTGATGTGTTGCTGGATTCGGTTTGCCAGTATTTTATTGAGGATTTTTGCACTGATGTTCATCAGAGACATTGGTCTAAAATTCTCTTTTTTTGTTATGTCTCTGCCAGGCTTTGGTATCAGGATGACGCTGGCCTCATAAAATGAGTTAGGGAGGATTCCCTCTTTTTCTATTGATTGAAATAGTTTCAGAAGGAATGGTACCAGCTCTTCCTTGTACCTCTGGTAGAATTTGGCTGTGAATCCGTCTGGTCCTGGACATTTTTTGGTTGGTAAGCTATTAATTATTGCCACAATTTCAGAGCCTGTTATTGGTCTATCCAGAGATTCAACTTCTTCCTGGTTTAGTCTTGGGAGGGTGTATGTGTTGAGAAATTATCCATTTCTTCTAGATTTTCTAGTTCATTTGCATAGAGGTGTTTATAGTATTCTCTGATGGTAGTTTGTATCTCTGTGGGATCGGTGGTGATATCACCTTTATCATTTTTTATTGCATCTATTTGATTCTTCTCTCTTTTCCTCTTTAATAGTCTTGCTAGCAGTCTATGAATTTTGTTGATCTTTTCAAAAAACCAGCTCCTGGATTCATTGATTTTTTTGAAGGGTTTTTTGTGTCTCTATCTCCTTCAGTTCTGCTCTGATCTTAGTTATTTCTTGCCTTCTGCTAGCTTTTGAATGTGTTTGCTCTTGCTTCTCTAGTTCTTTTAATTGTGATGTTAGGGTGTCAATTTTAGATCTTTCCTGCTTTCTCTTGTGGGCATTTAGTGCTATAAATTTCCCTCTACACACTGCTTTAAATGTGTCCCAGAGATTCTGGTATGTTGTGTCTTTGTTCTCATTGGTTTCAAAGAACATCTTTATTTCTGCCTTCATTTCGTTATGTACCCAGTAGTCATTCAGGAGGAGGTTGTTCAGTTTCCATGTAGTTCAGCGGTTCTGAGTGAGTTTCTTAATCCTGAGTTCTAGTTTGATTGCATTGTGGTCTGAGAGACAGTTTGTTATAATTTCTGTTCTTTCACATTTGCTGAGGAGTGCTTTACTTCCAACTATGTGGTCAATTTTAGAGTAAGTGCGACGTGGTGCTGAGAAGAATGTATATTCTGTCGATTTGGGGTGGAGAGTTCTGTAGATGTCTATTAGGTCCACTTGGTGCAGAGCTGAGTTCAATTCCTGGATATCCTTGTTAACCTTCTGTCTCGTTGATCTGTCTAATATTGACAGTGGGGTGTTAAATTCTCCCACTATTATTGTGTGGGAGCCTAAGTCTCTTTGTGGGCCTCTAAGGACTTGCTTTATGAATCTGGGTGCTCCTGTATTGGGTGCATATATATCTAGGATAGTCAGCTCTTCTAGTTGAATTGATCCCTTTACCATTATGTAATGGCCTTGTCTCTTTTGATCTCTGTTGGTTTAAAGTCTGTTTTATCAGAGACTAGGATTGCAACCCCAGCCTTTTTTTGTTTTCCATTTGCTACCTGACTTCAAACTATACTACAAGGTTATAGTAACCAAAACAGCATGGTACTGATACCAAAAAAGAGATATAGACCAATGGAACAGAACAGAGCCCTCAGAAATAATACCACACATCTACAACCATCTGATCTTTGACAAACCTGACAAAAACAAGAAATGGGGAAAGCATTCCCTATTTAATAAATGGTGCTGGTAAAACTGGCTAGCCATATGTAGAAAGCTGAAACGGGATCCCTTCCTTACACCTTATACAAAAAGTAATTCAAGATGAATTAAATACTTAAATGTTGGACAGAAAACCATAAAAACCCTAGAAGAAAACCTAGGCAATACCATTCAGGACATAGGCACGGGCAAGGACTTCATGTCTAAAACACCAAACCAATGGCAACAAAAGCCAAAATTGACAAATGGGATCTAATTAAACTAAAGAACTTCTGCACAGCAAAAGAAACTACCATCAGAGTGAACAGGCAACCTACAGAATGGGAGAAAACTTTTGCAATCTACTCATCTGGCAAAGGGCTAATATCCAGAATCTACAAAGAACTCAAACAAATTTACAGGAAAAAATCAAACAACCCCATTAAAAAGTGGGCAAAGGATATGAACAGACACTTCTCAAAAGAAGACATTTAGGCAGCCAACAGACACATGAAAAAATGCTCATCATCACTGGCCATCAGAGAAATGCAAATCAAAACCACAATGAGATACCATCTCACACCAGTTAGAATGGCGATCATTAAAAAGTCAGGAAACAACAGGTGCTGGAGAGAATGTGGAGAAATAGGGACACTTTTACACTGTTGGTGGGACTGTAAACTAGTTCAACCATTGTGGAAGACTGTGTGGTGATTCCTCAAGGATCTAGAACTAGAAATACCATTTGACCCAGCCATCCCATTACTGGGTGTATACCCAAAGGATTATAAATCATGTTGCTATAAAGACACATGCACACGTATGTTTATTGCGGCACTATTCACAATAGCAAAGACTTGGCACCAACCCAAATGTCCATCAATGATAGACTGGATTAAGAAAATGTGGCAAATATACACCATGGAATACTATACAGCCATAAAAAATGATGAGTTCATGTCCTTTGTAGGGACATGGATGAAGCTGGAAACCATCATTCTCAGTAAACTATCGCAAGGACAAAAAACCAAACACCGCATGTTCTCACTCATAGGTGGGAATTGAACAGTGAGAACACTTGGACACAGGGAGGGGAACATCACACACCGGGGCCTGTTGTGGGGTGTAGGGAGGGGGGAGGGATAGAATTAGGAGATATACCTAATGTAAATGATGAGTTAATGGGTGCAGCACACCAACATGGCACATGTATACATATGTAACAAACCTGCACGTTGTGCACATGTGCCCTAAAACTTAAAGTATAATAAAAAAATAAAAAATAAAATAAAATAAGGACTTAATATAAAGCTAGGTTTTTCCTCTGTGTTATCTTAATAAAACCCAAGTTTTTAGAGAGTAACACTCATTTTTAAAAAATATACATTAGGCATAGAGCCAAACAGAATAAGTAAAACCAAGCAACAACAAAGGATAAAATATAATGGAGGTAACAACAATCTGTTACTCTAACCTAAATAATCCAGTTCCAAATAACACCTTGTATAAAACTACCAGATTTTGAAACTCATAAAGATTGCCTATTTTCACATATCTCTCATTCTTTGATCATTCCCCATTTGTCCTAGAAGCAAATCTATCTCTTCTTCTTACCTCACTGATTCCTTCTCATTCTATATATATCTGAAATAAAAACATCATTTTCCCCTAAATGATTTTGCTCACAATCCTACCTACTTTGGAGCTATGCTTCCTTAAATACAGAATCAGGATCAGTTTTGAGGCACAAAGTAACCAGTCTGCACATAATTTGTCTTGAAAACACCATATTATCTCATTTACAAGCCCTCCTTCAAACATATCAATTCAGAAATCATTTCCTTAATTATTAAGAAAATGGTATAAAATTGTCTTATTTCTGCACTTTATAATTTACAAAGCACTTTCATACTATTCTCCATATAAAATATATATGTAGTTATAAATATATGTGTATATACGCATACACACACACATACACACACACAGACAAGTATTTCTTAGACTATTGATATTATAACTTTGCTTTAAAAGTGAACATACCCAGTATTTGCTTCCCCATTTCCATTTGCTTATAGACATATTACATTCAGGAATTCTTATGATTTGGGACATTACTGATGAGAATAATAGGATACGAAAAGGCCAAAAAACAAAGGCCAGAAAAAAATTCTTAATACTTTGAATCAGATCTATACTACAAGACTCACACAAAATAAAGCATTTCAAAGAAGGATTAATGAAAGTAAGTAAAAAACAGAAAAGGGGACAGAGTTGTTCACAGAGAATGTTATACAAATGTATTTCCTCATTTGTTTTCAAGACTGCTGAAATGAGGTGGAGACTAATAGCAATTGAAGACCAGTTTGAAAAATACTGTGTGTATGAGCTATATTTCTATTTCTCAGGCCTTAAATTAAATATAATATGGATACACCACTGTCTCTATAGAAAAGACAGTTATTTTAGTTTCATGACAGAAATGAAAATAAAATTACATCTCAAGGCACTTTTGGGGGGAAGAAAAGTCACAAATGATTAAAAGAGTCACTTAAAATACATGTCCCTATAATTACAGAACATTTAGAAATTTTTATCTGTCGCAATTGCAATTGGTAACCAAATTCGATTTAATAAGAAATCATAGATCTTTTGTGTAGTTGACATACTTAATATTTTTTAATGAGCTAACATGAGCTTAAGACAGGCATAATTTACACAAAGCCTAAAATAATTCCTCTAAGTAAGTACTCAACATACCCAACAACACTTTTTTGAAAAGGTCATCTCAGGAATAATGAATACAACTACATGAAGAGTATGTTCTCTTTGGTTTTTAACTTGGGAACTATTGCTACTATTTATTACACTGTATTATAATAACACAAGATCAAGTACTTCAGGTTATGTAATTATTGAGTCAAATTTCCCTATTTCAACAGGATTAATATGTTGGCACAAAGGAAGCTCTTCATATGTAAATGTAACTAGCAAAAAGTAAGCTCTAGGTGTGTAGGTGTATGTATAACTAAGCATATCTCTTAATTTCATAATGACAATATTATTTTATATACAGATAAATAAGCCAACATTCTTCACTGCAGTCTAAACTTAATCTTTGATGATAGATATTTATAAAAATTACCTAGAAATTCTTTCCTAGGAATCTGACTTCTGCAACAGGCAGCTAAAATACTTTTAAAACTAGTCTAATTCTTTTAAAATAGCCACAAGATGTCAGCCTTTCCTGAGAAATAAGTTTCATATACTGCAGTCCCTTTGAACATTTATTTTTGTAGTATACTATTTATATTACCCTTATAAATCAAATTTGAATGCACCACATTAAATTCAGTGAAGTCACCAAATTTGGGGAGATTCAACAACAAATTACAGAAGACCATAATGATCACACAGCTAACAATTCAGTTCATATACATAACTCCATTTAATCTTCAAAGGAGTATGGAGACAAAATCTTTGCCAATTAACTCTATTTGTGACAAAAAAATTATTAAGAAGTTGATTATTAATCTGAACATTCTAAAAATAAAATAAATATATGAGGCTTGGGTGTGCAAACTATAAGGAAACAAATGTGTGGAATTTGTATTAATCTATTACATATATGAATCAATGTTGCAAAAGCCATCACACCACATGTGCTTACCTTGCCAACTATCATTGCAGACACATAATTTTTCTCCAGTCAGGTCACAGTAACCGTGATCTGGACTGCCGCAATTGGCTTTGCAGTAAGGAATATCACAAGCTTCACCCTTCCAGTATTTATCACATTCACAATATACTTGACTTGGAACAGAGACACTAGTTGTACACTTCCCATGACCAGAGCAATTGTTAGGACAAGAATTGATTCTGTAAAATATAATTCATATATATTCAAATTCAAGGTAATTGAAAAAGAATTTTGGTTGATACATCATAAACTTTATAATTTTTATACTGTGTCCTATGTGCTATAAACGTAACAGAATTTCACAATGTAGTTTTAATTCTTTACTCTGTACCCTCTTACTCTTATGAAATTGTTAGTATTTATTTGCAGTTGGTCTTAAGTTTATTCAACAGATTTACTTTGATACCAAGACTCCAAACGTCTAACAACTACATGCTAAACATCTGCAGGATCTGTACAGTTCCAGGCAAAATGTTTTGTAAAGACTTAAGTACTCAAATGTTTTGATTGTATATTTTACAGAAAAAAATTAAATTCATGAACATTCAAAACTATATGAGAAGTCAAGATATAACTTGGTTGTATAATATTTAAAGAGCATGCCATCACCCATACACTCTTATGGAAGAAAAGGGATGTTTATCGTATTTAATTTTAAGACTCTTTTTTTTTTTTTTTTTTTAAGAAGCAGTCTCGCTCTGTCGCCCAGGCTGGAATGCAGTGGTGCGATCTCGGCTCACTGCAAGCTCCGCCTCCCAGGTTCACACCATTCTCCTGCCTCAGCCTCCCGAGTAGCTGGGACTACAGGAGCCTGTCACCATGCCTGGCTAACTTTTTGTATTTTTAGTAGAGACGGAGTTTCACCGTGTTAGCCAAGATGGTCTCGATCTCCTGACCTCGTGATCCGCCCACCTCAGCCTCCCAAAGTGCTGGGATTCCAGGCGTGAGCCACTGTGTGATTATATTCTACTATATATTTGTTCTCCCTTGCATACATACTTGGATACACTGTAGGATAAATAAATTCCATAATAAACTGCTGATTCAAGGATATTTAGAATATTTCTGGTGAAAAATTCTCTGGTTACGAATTTCTACATTCTGAAGAAAAGAAAAAAATAATATATAGACTTCCTCTCTAGCCATTCCTGTGAAAGCATCTGAAAGCATCTCTCATTACTTCACCCTCAGTCTTCTAGATATAAAAATGTATATAAAGTATCAGGCATATAATAGATTCTCAATGAATATTACTTTTCTTATTTTAGAGGAGATAGTGGTATAGCCACTTAACTCTTAAGCCACAATTTCCTCATGTGTCAATGGGAAATATACCCACTTGACAGAATTGAAGGTAATTAAATGACATAATGTATGTATAGCATTCAGTACAGTCTCTGCAATAGAGACTACAAACACTTAGCTCCCATAATCCTCTACAAATTACAAGTGATGTACCTTAGAGCACTGAAAGGCAGTTCACAATTCCCTGCAGTCCCACCACATCTGTTGCTACCAGTAAAGCTACACTAGTATTTGTATATTGTTTGCCAAAACACAATTGTAAATTTCATAATTAATTTTCAACCAAACTTATGGGCTTAGATCACATTTTGTGGCATATTATTAAGATTTTATGTCACTTAAGAAGGGATCCTGCCTACTAATTTGAAATTTAACACAGTAGCCTGCTTCTGGTATATAAGACATTAATAAAAATAAACAAAAAAACTCTTTTACATTAAATTACAAGAATCATTAAAAGATGGAACTTTTAAAAAATACTTACGAATAGAAAATGTTGAAACCAGTTAGATTATATGCAGCATCACTAAAAAAATGTAACAGTGCATAGCCAGATGTAGTAACAACTTCAGGCACAGTTTCATTGCCCCTTATTTCAGGGACTATCAAACCACTAAAAGAGAACAAAACTGAATATTGTATGTATAGATATACATAAGACTGTTAAGCACATAAAATTTACTCAGAAATATTCTTACCAGGATCAGTAATGCTTGTACATCAGAATGGGCAACTAAAAGGAGAAGAAATCTAAAAGAAGTTCCTATCCATTTCTCACCAAATTAGTTCTACTACTGCCGCCAATACACTAAAATCTACTCTCATGCCACTGTACCCCATTTTTTTCTTATCACTATTTGTAAGGCAATGTCTCATTTCTCCTTTTTGTCCTGCTATCCATCCTGTCATAATACTACAGGGTAGTCTTCCACTTACTTCATAGAAAACGTCACTTAAAGTCACCTTGCTACTCTAATAAGACCCTGTACCTTTACTTATTCTGATTGGTTTAAAAATCCAATGAAGCTGGAAGACACTCTACATCAATTAAGCAATTACAATTACATTCTAGTTATAGTTATACATTTCCAATACATTTATCTAGGTGATTTAAAATATTTACTTTAAAAAATTTTAAACTATATATACTTTAATGTTTTTCTAATTTTGCATATCTATGCAAATTGCATTAACATATAACTATTCCAAAACATAATATTGCTCACATAAGCCCATAAGCACACAAACAAAAACTTGGGGTGGGGGAGATATAAATATACAAAATAGTTTTAAACTAGTAATTTGTACTTCTTTTTAAGGCTACTTGTTCATGAGGAAAATTACCTATCTTCATTTAGTTATATGTTCTAACCTCTCTAAATATATGAAAACATGCAATAGGTGAAAGAAAAGAAGCTGCTAACAAACAAATTATATAACTCGACACAGTCAATTCCTTTAAACAGTTAAAATTATGTTTAGGTACCACTAAGAACTGAATTCCCCCATTCAAATCATATTTGACACATAAATGAAATATTATAGTCAAATAATTGATTTGGAAAATACATTCTCAAATGCAAACAAGTTAAAAAGTAATCAACTCTTGATTTAACGCTTTAGTAATTATTATTACATCTACTAGGTTATGTTTGTGAAGCAACAAATGATTTTAAAATGAGACTCTCAAAATAATACAAACTCTATGACACCAGTCTTAAGATATACATACATATTGTTCGTTGTAATAAAATTATATAAAGGTGAGTATTACTAAAAATAATAGGTCTTTGTAATAGATACAGCTAGTCTCTGAGAACTCTCTGAAAGAGATAAAAAGAATAGGTCTGGGCCGGGCGCAGTGGCTCACGCCTGTAATCGCAATACTTTGGAAGGTGGAGGCAGGCGGATAACGAGGTCAAGAGATCAGGACCACCCTGGCCAACACAGTGAAACCCCACTTCTACTAAAAATACAAAAAAATCAGGTGGGCATGGTGGTGCATGCCGGTAGTCTCAGCTACTCGGGAGGCTGAGGCAGGAGAATTGCTTGAACCTGGGAGGTGGAGGTTGCAGTGAGCCAAGATCACACCACTGCACTCCAGCCTGGTGACAGAGCGAGACTCCGTCTCAAAAAAACAAACAAACAAAAAAGAATAGATCTGTTTGGTTTTTTGTTTACAAGTATTTTAAAAACAATAAATATAAGAGAGTTTCCACTTATTGTATAATACACCAGGAAATTCGGACCAACTGAAATCTAGTAAAATGACAAATTATATAAAAACAAAAAAATCAGCTTGAAGACCTGCCCAGGCATTGAGGTCATTTACCCTAGTGGCATTTGCTGATTTCAAGGCTGGAGGTAAGATTTGAAGGGCTAAAAAAAACTCGGTGGTAATTTCAGAGATTTTACAGAGTGAGGGAAACAAAAAGTGAAACCCAGGGCCTTCATGTTGAACTGGGACTCCAGTGGTTGGAAGTGAAAGCAAACTACCTAAAGTTAGGCCCTCCAAAGGACTGCACTGCAGCTGAGCTATGAATCACCTCAGTATCTGAGTTTGGATTGAGTTGAATATGGATTGCTAGCGTCCCCAGGTAGTCTCCGCAAGAATGTAATCTTTCTAGGCCTCAAATTATTACTATATATGATTTTCCAAACAACAACGTCCAACACACAATAGTCCAGCACACAGTAAAAATAAATAAATAAATAACACTTCTCCATTCCAATCCATTCTCCACATTCTAAAAAGTCTTGCCTACAGAATAAAAGCCCAACTACTTTAGTGTGGTGTACAAGAAAGCAATATTACAGTGAGTAAGGGATTAGGACCTATAGTTACATAACCTAGATTCATATTCTGACTTACCAGCTAGGCAACCTTCAGGCCACTCACAGAAAATCTCTGTGTCTCAATTCTGCATTTGTAAAATTGCAATATTAATACCTACCTAAAGGTTATTTTGAGGATTAAATAAACTAATGCATATAAAGAACTCCTGCACATTGGCACAAGATGAGCACTAAGTAAATGTCACTGATTGCTGTTTTGGGGTAATGTGACTCCTACGTATCCTTCACAGTTCCTACAATCAAGTTACTCAAAACTTTTTACTATTGCCCTAAAATATAATGCTCTTTAATGTGTCTATACCTTTGTATATATGCTTTTCTCTCTCTAGAATGTCCTATCTGACCCCCATACTTCATTCTTTTACTCACGATGAAAGTCGACATGAAGGATTAGTTATTTATTTTGAAATTATATACAACTCCTTCATAACCTGATTGTAACACTAACTAGGCTGTGTGAAAAATCTGCTTATATACCCCCACTAATGCATGACTACTGCATACTAAAGAATTTGGCTGGCTTTTGTCCCCAGTTCTTGGGACATAACCTCTAAATTCTTGAAATTTCCTGAGTGATGGAAGTGTCTTCCTATTCATAGTGAGCCCTGAAAATTTATGCCAATGAGGTGATTCATGGTGGGCCCCTAATTAATTTAAGCTAAAGATATAATTCAGAATAGGGGATGGCCACTCCAGAAACACTACCCATGTGATTAAAATGTTGGGGCCATATGGTATTAGCCTAACTTCCCGAGAGAGAAGGGGATGGGAGGGGCTAGAGATTTGAGTTCAGCCTCATGGCCAATGATTCAATCACTCATGGCTACGTAATGAAACTTCAATAAAACTCTGGACACCTGAAGCTCAGATGAGCTTCCTTGTTGGTGATACATGTTGATGTGCTGGGTGGGTAACACATTCTGAGGACCCAGAAGCTTTGCATTTATGATCCTCCCAGACCTCACTCTATGGTTCTCTTTATTTGGCTGGCTCTGATTTCTATCCTTCATGATAAAACTATAGTCATAAGTGTAGAACTTTCCTGAGTTCTATGACAATTCTAGTGAATTATCAAACTTTTAGGAGAGAGTAGGAACCCCTAAATATGTAGCCAGATGGTCAGAGTAGGTGGGGACCACCAAGCTTGCAGCTAGTGTCTGAAATGACAGCAGTGTTATAGAGCAGCAGTCCCCAACCTTTTTGGAACCAGGGACCAGTTTCATGGAAGACAAAATTTCCACAGACCAGGGGGAGGATGATTTTGGGACGATTCAAGCATATTACATTTATTATGCACTTTATTTCTATATTATTACATTGTAATATGTAATGAAATAATTATACAACCCGCCATAATGTAGAATCAGTGGAAGCCCTGAGCTTGATTTCCTGCAACTAGATGGTCCCTTCTAGGGGTGATGGGAGACAGTGACAGACCATCAGGCATTAGAACCTCATAAGGAATGAGCAAGCTAGATCCCTCACATGCGCAGTTCACAGTAGTGTCTGTACTCCTATGAGAATCTAATGCCGCTGCTGATCTGACAGGAGGTGGAGCTCAGGCAGTAATGCAAGCAATGGGGAGCAGTTGTACATAAAGATGAAGCTTTGCTCACTTGCCCACCACTCACTTACTACTGTGTAGCCCTGTTCCTAACAGGCCATGGACTGGTACGTGGATCTGGGGTGGAGAGGAGACCCTTGTTGTAGAGGACTGTGCTTTTAACCTAGGAAATCTGTTCTAGCCCAACTGCAGGTAGTTGGTGTCTAAAGTCACTGCGATAGCCTATGCCTTCTTCCTTACTATGTACTCTAAGCCTGTGACAGTCTCTGTAATTAAATGTTGAGTAATAAATATTTATACAATTGAAATAATTCAAACATATTAGATTCTGAATTCTTAGCAAGATGAAATACAAACAGCATATGCTTTTACATCAGGAGATTGAGATTCAAGTCCTAATCCTAGCTCTACCATCTATTAGAAGGAAATAACTTCTCTGAATGTCAATTTTCTCAACTGTAAAATGGGGATAATAGTACTTAGTACTTCCCCAACAAGATCTTTGTGAGGATTAGATGACATTTAAACTGCCTAGCCTAGTGCTTAACATCAAGTGGATATTCAATATCAATAAACATGAGTTTTCCATTTCCCTTAGGAGGGCTAACAAGAACACTTGCTAATGAGAAATCACTAATTCCATCTTCACAGTCATATACTAAATCCCACCTGCTAATTGTCTTCCTTTAATAGCAAGAAAGTGTTGGTAAGAATGCTAATGGATGAGTATTAATACAAAGTAATTAGAATTACTAGATAAACAAATGAACAGGCACACATCTAAATGATGGTCAGTCAACGGTATCATAAAAATAGAGTTAAGATAGCAAAGTGATGTTTAAATTGCTAAAAATAAATGTATGAACTGAGGATCAAATTTAATTGTTACAATAAATTATCTTACAACCTAATTATTTGCAAGGCTCCACTCTATTTTCTCTCTATTGTCCTTAGATGAAGGGCTGCTTATGGCTATCCTTTTTGTAATGTTCAAACAACTCAAAAATTTAAGCAATAGCAATATCACAGAATAAGTACCTAAGCTCCTAAGGAAATACAAGTCCTTACATTTTTGTCCAAAATAATAATTCACATTCCTGATAAAATAGAACAAAATAAAATGTATTAGAATAGAATGAAATAGAATATTTGTCACATGAATAGTAAAAAGAAAAAATTGGAAAGAAAAAATTTTCAAGGGACCAATAAGCTTTTATCCATACTTAAATTTCCAACAATGACAGAACATATAAGAGATATTGTATAAATAGCAAAAGTAAATAATATAATGAGTAACTTATCAACAATCATGTTAAATTATATACAAAATCTATACATGTTCATAATTTTTTCTGTGTCTAATAGATTTTCTCCTATTCATGAAACTTTTTATAATAATCTAAACATACATAAGAAAAGATTTTTAAATTGATACAATGCTATAATTTTAAAATTAATAATCTACCTTACTACTAACAATAAAATATTTTGAAACAAATAAAATTCTCACATTTTGACAATTGGTAGAAACTGCATCTTTATTAATCATTGCACAAAGCATAACTTAACCCTTTCATGCAGAATTTAAAATTTTACCATTTCACTATAATAAAAAAAACTATTAAAAAACAAAACTTGTCCATTTACTTGTCAGCTAGAACTCATGCTAATATATCCAAATAGATAGCTCTAAAAACATATTCAAGCCACTTTAAAAGAATAAACTAAATACAATGAGAATAAAAAATATTTAGAAAGAAATCTATATTTCCAATATAGTACTTATATCAATATTTACATAATTATTACCTAAATTGACAGTTACAGCACATAACAAAGTATTATAATCATCTGTGAAATGTAACTATCAATATCTTTACTAAATTTATTTTGCAGTAAATATCAATATATATTTAAAGTTAAGCAATTACACAGTCACTTTTCTGCAACTGATTAAATATAATTACTCACCTAAGTACAGCTATTAAAGGTGCATATATTGAATCTCCATCATAAACATACATATGATCCCAGCTACATTCTGTAGCAAAATGATTGAATCTTAATCTTAACACTGCATTTGGACTGAAAATAAATATGAAATATTTTTAAAATTAAAATATAATATACAAAGCACAGAATGAATAAATACATAATATTTATTATATAATATACAAAGCACAGAGTGAAGAAGCTTTAGATAGAGTATTTTATTAGAAATCTGTTTATAGATAATTTTGCTATAAATCCTTATATCATCAGGGTGAAAGACTGATAAGCCATCATATCTAATTTGTACAAATAAAATGTAACTTTCAAAATCTATTAACAGGACATATGTATGTATCATTGTTTTCGAAAAATGTAGTCAATAAAAAATGTTCATCCAGGTGCGGTGGCTCTCGCCTGTAATCCCGGCACTTTGAGAGGCCAAGGCAGGTGGATCACGAGGTCAGGAGATCAAGATCATCCTGGCCAACATGGTAAAACCCATCTCTACTGAAAATACAAAAATTAGCTGGTCATGGCGGCACGCGCCTCCAGTCCCAGCTACTCAGGAGGCTGAGGCAGGAGAATTGCTTGAACTCAGGAGGCAGAGGCTGCAGTGACCCAAGATCGCACCACTGCACTCCAGCCTGGGTAACAGAGTGAGACTCTGTCTCAAAAAAAATAATCTTCTGTGTCTTGATTGAAAGCAGAGGTTACATAGACTGTATACATCACTGAAACCTTATGGAACTGTACACTTAAAATGAGTGCATTTTATTGTATACAAATGGTACTTAAATAAAGTTGATTTTTAAAAATCAACACTCAAGAAGCCACTATTCTTATTTTTACAGAACTCTTAAGTGGAGGCACTAAAAAACTATTTAAATTTTAATCAAAATTCTCAATGTGATATAATGTTAACAAATAAACAAAATGTAACTATAGGTGCACAGCAGAGAATGAACAGCTTTTAAGTTAGAAAAATTTAAATACAAAATTTTCCAAATATACTCTTTAGAAATTATAAAACAGTTCAAAAATAATTCATATCAATTATTTTATGCTCCACTCACAATACCTTTAAATAGATTGTTTCAAGCCCTAATTACTGAAAATACCTCTAAATGAATAATTAACTCTCTCTTCTACAAAACGTTCTTTTAAAAATACCCCTAGAACTAAAATGCTAAATTATATGAATAGCATAGCTCAGCATGAAATATTTTTATAATTTCTATGAAGTCTTCAAATTTCATAACAAGATGCTCAAAATAAACCAAAACAATGCCTACTCAATTTAATACCACAGTAACGTAACTCAAAAACAAAATATATATAAAAATTAAACTATTGTCACAAGTGAAGAGGTAGTGTAATTTACATTAAATGTAATGTCTAGAAGTTGTAAATATTATCTAATAATAAACAAACTAAATGATAAAGTAATTATACTCTAATGCTCTGACATTAATAGGATCACCTTTATCATTTAAGAATAAAATACATTAATTTGACCCAGACTGTATACTTACTAGCCTTCAATGAGCCATGTACATTTAGTTTTATATTTATAGTTAATTGGGCCATCTGTTAAATATCCAGAAGGTTCTGTTAACCTGGAAGAGAAAATAAAATAATGAAAATAATTACCTTAAAATAACTTTAAGACATATAGCAGGATAAGAAAATTTAAAAGTCATTAAGCCAAAGGAACGGGACATAACAATTTTCAAAAAGGAGGATTTATTTACAACTTAGGAAAATTTTGAAGTGCTGTATTTTTTTTTACATCTCAAAAGATACTTATTCTGGATTTCTTTAAACCTTAATATATCATGACCATTTCAATTTACGAAGCGAAAAAAGACACTGAAAGACTGAACACAGTACTGAAGGATTCAATGTTGATGCAAAATAGAATAAGTTAAACTTCATCTGCACAAAAATTAGGTTGAGGCAGAAGGAAGATCAAATACAAATCTATGGAATAGAGAAAAAGTATATGTATGTTCCACTTTGGGGAGTTACTCTGTAAGCTATATTTTTTCTTCATGCACTGGTATTGCTAAAATAGGTGTCACCAAATTTTAAAGAGTTCTGCTATAAATATATTTTTTATTATCATTTTCTCCTGTCTACTTTACATCTAGTCCAAGAACTCAATTTTTAAAACAGGACAAATAAAAAAAATTGTATCTTCTATTTTATGCATAAAAAGAAAAAGATATTTGGAAAAACTCTATTTTCAGAAATTAAAAATCTTTAAAACAAAAATCTCAATTCTATTTCATTTTGTTTTTCTTACTTCCAGCCCAATTATTTTATCAAGAGGCCATATTTTAAATAATTAAAATGTCTTCCCATGTAACATTTATATACTATACTTATATATGCATATACACACACATCACAGCTAATCAGTTTTTACATATTCACATAAACATACACACACACATATACATATCAGGGCCATTATCTACTTTTAGATAAAATTAAATTTTCCTTATAGTATACAGCCTTAAATACATTAGGGGGGAAAAACTTTAATTTACCTAAATCAGGGTTTACAGAAATGTCAGTCAATGTTAATGTCATTTGCAAGTCTTTCATAATCCCTGCAAATTACTTCTGTAATAAAGTGGCTAATTCATGCTTGGAAAATCTTTGAAGAGCAACAAATTCCTATATTCTCAAATAAATGTAATAATAACTTAAGCATTTTCTACATGTCAGGTACCACTATAAACACACAATGTGTTGCCTCATTTAAAAATCTCAAAAAACCTATAAGATAATAAATAATTAACAACTCCATATTACAGATGAGAAGTCGGAAGCACATTTTAAGTAACAAGTTAAATAACTTGCCCTGATTTTTCACTTCCAATAATATTAACACCAAGTGCAGTAATTCAGAAAAACTCTCCACTGAAGACAACTTAAAAAGTTAAAGGACAATTTTAAAATCTTACAAGTAACAAAATGATAAAATGTACAAAGCCAAGATGCAGAAGTTGCCAATTCTTTAACAGGAGGCAGGCATTCAGAGATGCTTTTGTCGTGAGAGATTTGCTTATTTAGAAGAGACTGCCAAAAGGTTGAGAGTGCATTTGGTAGCCTCAAGGAAAGAGGAGGACAAAAGTTGGAAGCAATAACCTACAAAACATAGGGGCTCAAATAAACAACAGGGCACTTTGACTTGGGACATAATGACTTGCTATTAAAATAATGGTGTACCAGAAGTTAACCAGCCTTTACCTCAACTGTAGGTTAGCTATGAGTCATCTGAACAGCAGAAAACACCCAAGTCTTAAAATCGCCTTATGGTGCTGCTAGAACTGCCAATATGCCAGGTCTCCTAACAGAAGATACATGGTACCTCTAAAGAAAGATAACATTATCCTGGGCCTCAAATTATTTCTATCAATAATTTTCAAATAAAATGTCTAGCATAATAACAGGTAATTAAGCATATGAAACTACTACAAGAAAACATTGGGGAAACTCTTCCGGATATTGGACTGGGCAAAGATTTCTTGAGGAATAACCCACAAGCACAGACAACCAAAGCAAAAATGGACAAATGGGATCACATTAAGTTAAAAAGTTTCTGCACAGCAAAGTAAACAGCAACATGAAGAGACAACCCACGGAATGGGAGAAAATATTTACAAACTATCCATCTGACAAAGGATTAATAACCAGAATATATACGGTGCTCAAATACCTCAACAGGAAAAAAAGCCAACAATCCAATTTAAAAAATGGGCTAAAGGTTTGAACAGACATTTCTCAAAAGAAGACATACAAATTTCAAATACGTATATGAAAAGGTGCTCAACATCACTGATCATCACAGAAATGAAAAGCAAAACTAAAATGAGATATCATCTCACCCCAGTTAAAATGGCTTATATCCAAAAGACAGGTAGTAAGAAATGCTGGCAAGGATATAGAGAAAAGGGAACCCTCTTATATTGTTTGTGGGAATGTAAATTAGTACAACCACTATGGAGAACACTTTGGAGGTTCCTCATAAAAGTAAAAATTTAGCTACCATACAATTCAGCAATCCCACTGTTGGGTATATACCCGAAAGAAAGGAAATCAATATATTGAAATATCTGCACTCCCATGTTTGTTGCAGCTTTGTTCACAATAGCCAAGATTTGGAAGCAACCTATGCGTCCATCAACAGATGAACAGATAAAGAAATGTGGTACATATAAACAATGAATTACTATTCAGCCATAAAAATAATGTGATTCAGTCATTTGCAACAAAATGGATGTAACTGGACGTCATTATGTTTCGTGAAATAAGCCAGACACAGAAAGATAAACATTATATGTTCTCACTGATTTGTGGGATCTAAAAAGCAAAGCAATCGAACCCATGGAGATAGAGAGTAGGAAGATGGTCACCAGAGGCTGGGAAGTGTAGTGGTAAAGTGAGGAGGAGGTAGGGATGGTTAAGGGGTACAAAAAAAATAGAATGAATGAATGAATGAGACTAGTATTTGAAAGCACAACAGGATGACTATAGTCAATAATAATTTAATTGTACATTTTAAAATAACTGAGAGTATAATTGGATTGTTTGTAACACAAACGATACATGCTTGAGATAAATACCCTATCTTCCATGATGTGATTATGCATTGCATGACTACCAAAATATCCCACATACCCCATAAATATATACACCTACTCTGTATCCACAAAAATTAAAAATATATATCCCCCCTCCTCCAAAGAAACATATATTGTAGGAGTTACCATAGTAATCCTTATCTCCCTCTTATAAGAAGTGATGTGAAGGAACTGTTATGCCTCCCTACCTAAGCTAAACAATTGGAGTACCTGAAAACTACACACCCTGTCCCGTCCTATTCAACTTCAGTAGTACAATTTCCCAAACTTAAAAGGAAACTACTCACCACAATCCCTGAATTCCTTATCCTTAGCACTAAAGATCCTACCAAGAGCCCACCTTTTCCTCCACTTACTACAAAAACGTTTCCTCCTTGCCAATTCCAGTCCACTGGAAGCATGGGAGGATGTCACCAATCAAGGTAAAAGAAATGGAAAATTCCTTCTCACCACCAAAAGACAT
Organism: Pongo abelii; assembly: GCF_028885655.2. NCBI lineage: Eukaryota > Metazoa > Chordata > Mammalia > Primates > Hominidae > Pongo > Pongo abelii. Next base: position 122,172,041 of record NC_071993.2, on the reverse strand, counting down.
GCGTAAAGGGGAGAAATCTCCTGCTACTTCTATAATAAAGAAAGGACAATTCTCCTTCTGCAGTTTCATGATCTCTTCTTAAACTCCAAGAACCTTTACCTGCATGCCACTTGGGCAAAGCATTCCCATTACATACTCTGGACGTCTTTACAGTCTAGAACTGTTCTAAAATTCAGAAGCCTTGCACTCCAGGACCATACTCTAACCATAAACACCTAGTTTTCCATTTTTTTTTTTTACTTCTTACTCCTAATACCCTTACATTCCAATTGTGTAGCGCTCTCCAGAAATTAGGTAGCACATAGTTCAACTCCCTACAAAAAGTAAAATAGGCTCTTACATAACTATTTCTAATATTATTTCTAATACATACTCCAAGTTTCAAACAACTTTTTTTTAAACTTTGTATCATTCCTCTTCTTGAACTGAGAACCATACTGACTTACTCATCTAGATCAGTACTACATAAACTACTAGCCTACTGTTGGTGTAAATGAGGTTTTATTGGAACACAACTACACTAGTTTGTTTAAATATTATCTAAGATTGCTAACACCCTATGAAGACAGAGTTGAGTATTGGCAACAGAGACCATCTGGCCAACAAAGCCTAAAATATCTACTATCTGGCCCTTTACAGAAAAAGTTTGCCAATTACTTGTCTAGATGCCTGCCACATAGCCAAATGCCTTGTCAATATCTCATTCTAGCTGAAAGTAGAGTCCTTAATTAAAAGCATGCTGGGCTGTTTATAACACAAGGTTGGCCACTAATAAATGCAGGAAAACCAGCACAAATATTAGACAGTACTAAAATTAAATCTAGTGGGATATTGTTGTCTATCCTGACTATGGATATATAATTTGACTATGGATATATAATTTAACACATTATAAAAATAAGAAAGTGTGACAGTTTTAATATTATGAAATATCTGAAACAATAAATCCTGTTTACCACAGAATATAGGTTTAGTCCTGGCATAACCAGCCTACAAGGAATAGTCAGATCTACTCAGGGATAGTCTTTATGCAGGGTGTCCTTTGTAAACCTTTTTCACGTAGAACTCTTTTTTAAAAACAGACTTTCTAGTTAAAATACTATTTATCAGCTTATTAATTCCTTTTTATTTTCATTTCATCTTTATTGACAAATAATAGTTGTATATAGTCATGGGGTAAAATGTGATACTTCAATACATGTATACATTGCAGATTGAGCAGATCAGGCTAATTAACATACCCATCACCCCACAGACATATTTTTTGCAGCAAAAATATTTAAAATCCACTCTATTAGCAATGTAGTATATGAAATACACAATGCACAATTAGTAACATTAGTCACTTCACTGTACAATAGAACGCCAACAGAATAATAGAACACTTATTCTTCCTAATTGAAACTTTGCACCCTTTGACCAATATTTTTCCTTTTCCTGCCCAACCGATCACCACCCACAGCTTCTGGTAACCCCCATTCTACTCTCTACTTCAATTGATTCAAATTTTTAGATTCCACATGTAAGTGAGATCAGGTGATATTTGTCTTTCTAAGCCTAGCTTATTTTGCATAACCTAATGGCCTCTAGTTTCATCTATGTTGTCACAAATGACAGGATTTTGTCCCTTTATAGGCTGAATACTATTTCATTATGTATATATACCTCTTTTTTTATCCATTGATCCCTTGGTGGGCACTTAGGTTGTTTCCCAATATTGGCTATTATGAACAATGCTGCAATGAACATGCGAATGCAAACATCTCTCCAACATACTGATTTCAACTCCTTTGGATATATACTCAGACTGCTGGATCATATGGTAATTCTATTTTCAGTTTTTTGATGAACCTCCATACTGTTTTTCAGAATGGCTATACTAATTTACTTTCCCCCAACAGTGTACAAAAGTTCCCTTTTTGCCATATCCTCACCAACACTTGTTATCTTTCATCTTTTTTATAAGAACCATTTTAAGAGGTATGAGATGACATCCCATTGTGGTTTTGATCTGCATTTCCCTGATGATTAGTAATGTTGAGCATGTTTTCATATATGTGTTGGCCTTTTGTATGTTTTCTTTTGAAAAATGTCTATTCAGATTCTTTGCCCATGTTTAAATAGGGTTATTTGTTTTCTTGTTATTGAGTGATCTGAGTTCATTTTATGTCTTGGGTATGAGTCCCTTATCTGATGTATGATTTGCAAATATTTTCTCTCGATGTGTGGGTTGTCTCTTCACTCTGTTATTTCCTTTGATGTATAGAAGCTTCTTGATTCAATACTATTTGTCTATTTTTGCTTTTGCTGCCTGTGCTTTTGGAATCATGCAAGAAGTCATTGCTCAGACCAAAGTCATAGCTTTTCTCCTATGTTTCCTTCTAGTAGTTTTAGTTTCAGATCTTCCGTTTAAATCTTTAATCCATTTTGAGTTGATTCTTCTATAAGGGATCAGATAAGGGTTTAATTTCATTCTTCTACATTTGGATACCTAGTTTTTTGGAATCATTTATTGACAAGACTGTCCTTTCTCCAATGTGTATTCCTTGAGCCTCTGTTGAAAATCAGTGGACAGCAGACAGGTGAATTTATTTCTGGGCTCTCTATCCTGTTCCATGGGTCAATTTGTCTGTTTTTATGCGGGTATCATGCTGTTTTAATAACTATAAGATGACTAAAAGTTCATGGGAAAAAAAAAACAGATAAAAATAAAAAATATAAATTTTATTTCTCAACATAAGTTCCATCAAAGTCAAGAAGCTTTTGTAAGCAATGATACCAGTCATTTAGTACATCCCTAAAGAGCTGAAGGTCCTAGGAATTTAACCATGTCAATGCAGTCTTGTTTACATTATCAACTGAAGAAAAATAGGTGACCTTCGAAAACATTTTAAGATTAGTGTATTAGCGCCCATTTTCATGCTGCTGATAAAGACATACCTGAGACCGGGCAATTTACAAAAGAAAGAGGTTTAATGGATTTACAGTTCCACATGGCTGGGGAGCACTCACAATCATGGTGGAAGGCAAGGAGGAGCAAGTCATGTCTTACATGGATGGCAGCAGGCAGAGAGAGCTTGTGCAGGGGAACTCCTCTTTATAAAACCATCAGATCTCATAAGACTTATTCACTATCATGAGAACAGCATGGGAGAGACTTGGCCCCATGATTCAATTACCTCCCACCAGATCCCTCCCACAACATGTGGGAATTCAAGATAAGATTTGGGTGGGGACACAGCCAAACCATATCAATTAGGAAACAAACAAAACTCAAAAGGAGCCAAATCAGTACTATAAGGTGGATGCCTAATGATTTTCCATAGAAACTCTCACAAAATTGCCCTTGTTTGATGAAAGAAATGAACAGAAGCATTGTCATGGTGAAGATGGACTCTCTGGTGAAGCTTTCCCAGGTGTTTTTCTGCTAAAGTTTTGGCTAACTCTCAAAACACTCTCATAATAAGCAGATGTTATATTTTGGCCATCCAGAAAGTCAACAAGCAAAATGCCTTTAGCATCCCAAAAAACTGCTGCCATGACCTTTGCTCTTGACCAGTCCACTTTTGCTTTGATTGAACCCCTTCTACCTCCTGGTAGCCATTGCTTTGATTGTGCTTTATCTTCAGAATTGCAGTGGTAAAGTCATGCTTCACCTGTTACAATTCTTCCAGGAAATACTTCAGGATCTTGATCCCACTTGCTTATAATTTCCACTAAAACCTCTGCTCTTATCTGTAGCTAATCTGGTCCGAGTGGTTTTGGCACCCATAGATTGGAAAGTTTAGTCAACTTTAATTTGCATTCAGAATTGAGTAAGTTGAATTAATTGAGATGTCTATGGTGTTGGCTATTGCTTCTGCTGTCAAACATCAGTCCTCTTCAATTAGAGAATGAACAAGATGATTTTTTCCTCACAAATTGATGTGAATAGTCTGCTGCTGCAGGCTTCATCTTCAACATCATATCATCCCTTCTTAAAATGAGTTACCCATTTATAAACTGCTGATTACTTTGGGGCATTGTCCTCCTAAACTTTTCATAAAGCATCAATAATTTCACCTTCTTCCACCCAAGCTTCACCATAAATTTGACGTTTGCTCTCGCTTCAATTTTAGCAGAATTTATGTTGCTCTGATAGGGGCCCTTTTCAAACCAATGTCTTATCCTCCTTAGTGCCTCAAACTTGATCCCATTCAGACTTGTTATAACAATTTGGTATGGGTTTATTTTGGTGCAAAAAAAATTTGAAATCCATGCAGTTTTTTCATAATATGCATTTTCCATTAACTTTTCAAAGACCAGTCAAGTAGTATAATGCCTCTAGCTTTGTTCTTTTTGCTCAACACTGCTTTAGCTATTTTGGGTCTTTTGTGATTTCAAACAAATTATAGGATTTTTTTTCTATTTCTATTTTGATAGGATTGCATAGAATCTGTGGATTACTTTGGGTAATATAGACATTTTAGCAATACTCTTTCACTTCATGAATACACAAAGTATCTTTCCATTTACTTGTGTCATCTTCAATTTCTTTCATTAATGTTTTCTAGTTTTCTACATATAGATCTTTTACCTCTTTGGTTAAACTTATCGTAAGTTGTTTTTTTGTGTTTGTTTTGTTTTTTGATGCTATTGTAAATGGGACTGTTTTTCCTAACTTCTTTATCAGATCATTCACTGTCAGACTATTCTAGGCACAAGAAATGCATTCTGACTACTATCTTCCACTACCGTTGTCCTACCCCGCAATACAGATCAGCAGTTGCCTAACTTGGCCCATAAATGAGTGGGTAATTTAATTTTGAGGTGAAGTATTAGCCCATTATGGCCACACAAGAAAAACACATTCTCCAATTCAGTATTGATATAGCTGATATTTTAACCATTATCTATCTGACTTCGAGGTCTAATTCTCAACTGCTATGGTTTGAATATATGACTCCTCCAAACCTTACACTGAAATTTGATCCCCAATGTCAGAGGTGAGGCCTACTGAGAAGTGTTTGGGTCATGGAGGCAGATCCCTCATGAATGGCTTGGGGCCATCCTCACAGTAAAGAGTGAGTTCTCGCTCTATTAGTTCCTGAGAGAATTGGTTATGAAAAAGGGCCTGGCTGCTCCCACCCCTTGCTTCCTCTCCTGCCATATGAAATCTGCAGATACCAGCTCCCATTTGCCTTCTGCCATGAGTAGACGCAGCCTGAGCCCTGCAATACAAGCAGATGCTGATGCCATGCTTCTTGTACATCCTGCAAAATCATGAGCCAAACAAATCTCTTTTCCTTACACATTATCCAGCCTTAAGTATTCCTTCGTAGCAATACAAATGGACTAAAACATCAGCTCATTCTGAGCTCTATAATTCTAACAAGGATATTTCCAAATAAGATTTTAGCTCATTAATACATTTTTTTCCTCAACGTTCCCTTCAGCTACTGAGATAACTATACAACTCAAACATTTTTTAATCAGGGAGTACTTCTCTTGCACATGGTAATCATTATTTTCAAATTAATCTACTATCTAATGATAAGATCAATCTCTTCCCCTTTTGGCTAAACTTCATCACATCTACTGATCATTTCATAACTTTATGCTATCTGTAAAATATTTCTCCTATTCACTTTTTGGCTCAAATGGTAGACTGGAAGTATACTGTGCATCAAATAGGGTCAAATAAATCAGATATCTAAAATGCCAGAGCATCTTCCTTTCATGGATCCAGACAGCAATTAGTAACCTTATGCCAAACATTTTGAGCATTAATTCTAACCATTCATGGCAGACCAAAGAAATCAAAGACAGGTACACAAGGTGTTATAAAAAGCTTAAATTAATAAATCACAATCACCTTGTATTATTACTGTTAAAGATAATAAAACTCAATTGACCATCATGTTTAAAGAATTAATTTAATTTTCTAGTTAACTTAATATCATTGACTGAAATTCAACCAGAAATAACTTTTTTCAATGATGTATTGCTAAATATGCCCCTAAATTTGTTTTTACTGCTGGTAACAAATTACCATAAACATTTAAAAGAACATCCATTTATTATCTCACAGTTCTACAGGACAGAAGTCCCTATAGCCTCAGATGGGTGTTAATTGAGCTAGGCTGTTATCCAGAGGCTCCAGAAAAGCATCCACTTCCAGGCTTATTCACTGTTGGTAGAATTCAGTTCCTTCCAGTTATATGAATGAGGTCCCAACTTTCTTGCCAGTTGCTGACCGGGGTTGCTCGCTCTCCGCACCAAGAGGCCACTTTCTCTAGTACTTTCAGGCATGGCTCCCTCCATCTTCAAATAAGCATTAGCATGTCAAATCCAGCTTATGCTTTGAGTCTTTAGCTTCCTCTTCTGCTAGCACCCAGGGGAAACACTCTGCTTTTAAAGGGCTCATGTGATTAGAGTAAGAAAACCCAAATAATCTCCCTTTTGACAAATGACATAACATAATCATGACAGTAATACCAGGGATAAAAGTCAAAAGGGCCATCTTAAAGTTTTGCCTACCTCAGTTTATTTCTATATTTTTGGAAATTATAATATGCTTTGATAATTCAGGATGGTAAAATACTGATATAATGATGTTATAATAAAACATCATTATAAAAATTCATTTTTATACATCTAAAGTATAGATTAGTTTGATTTTATACTGACTATATAAGATACCCTAGAAATTATTTTTTAACAAGTCATAGATACCAATTTGTTTATATAATTTGGCTTTTCAGCCTAAAATTAGGTAATGGTGATGGTTGTACCACTCTCTAAATATGCTAAACATAAGTGAACTGTACATCTTTAAAAGGTGAATATGGTGAGGTGCAAATTGTAACTAATTTGCTCTGTTTTTTGAAAAATGAGCTAGGTCATGTGTGCTGAACCAAAACAAGTTGATTGCCTCCTAAAACAGAATATTTAATTATGAGGCAATTCTGAGGAGATCTCAGACAGAAAGGAGGAAAGAGATACTGCAAACTGGAGTAACAGCCATCCTTGACATGAAGCAGAGTCTCTGCTATGGTTTGAATGTGTCCCTCCAAAAAAGTGTTGAAAACTTAATCCCTGATGCAACAGTGTGGGGATGTGGGACCTAATGAGAGGTGATTAGGCCATGAGAGCATAGCCCTCATGAATGGATTAATGCTGTTATTGCAGGAATGAGTTCCTTATAAAAGGATGAGTTTACCCCCTTTTGCCCTCCTCTCTTTCTCTCTTTACCCTCTCTTTGCTCTTCTGTCATGCAATGATGCAACAAGAAAGCTCTTGCCAAATTCTGGCCCCTCAATCTTGGCCTTCCCAACAGAATCATAAGCCAATAAATTTTTATTCATTATAAATCACTAGGTCTCAAGTATTCTGTTATAGCAGCACAAAACTGAGTAACACAAAAAAACTGGTATTGAAGCACAGAACGCTGCTTTATCAAATATCTGAAAATAGGGAAGCCACTTTGAAACTCAGCAATAAGTAGAGGCTGGGAGAGTTTGGAAAAAAAGGCTAGAAAAAGCTTGTATGGGCGTGAAAAGAACATTAAGGATGATTCTGATGAAGGCTCAGAAGAGAACTGCAGGGAAAGTCTAAAACTTCGTAGAAATTACATTAGTGCTTGTGATCAGAATATTGGTAGAAATGTGGAGAGTAAAGGCAATTCTGAGGAGATCTCAGACAGAAAGGAGGAAAGAGATATTGCAAACTGGAGTAACAGCCATCCTTGACATGAAGCAGCAAATAACTTGGCTGAATTGTGCCCATATCTGAGTGCTTCATGGAAGTCAGAATTTAAGAGCAATAAGCTAGTATAATGGGAGTTAGAAAGGAATTACTTAGTCAGATAACAAGGGCATGGGAGTCCTTGGTAAGGCTTTCCTTTTCAATGAAAAGCAGCCCCAAATCATTTTCTAACAAAGAGCAGCCTGCAAGCTGGGAGCTTGCATGGGTGAATGCCGACAGGAACTAAGGACTAGACATTTTCAAAATGGCGGCTCCATCCTCTCTTCTCTGCCAGCCATGTGTATTGTAAGGAGCAGACAAGATGGCGCTGATCAACTGGGAAATCCATTTTCATAAGAAGATTATGGTGGGGCAACCAGCCTTCCCCATGCACTACGTAAACTTCATACCTGATCTAACCAATCGGTGACCCCTACACAAATCAAACACTGCCTCCTCAAACTGGACTATAAAACTCGGCACATTTGCCACCAGCCAGTCCTTTCTGATCAGAGACCCCTTCCTTTATAAAGGAGGCTGTTTCTCTTTCTTCTACCTATTAAACCTCTACTCCTAAACCCCTTGTGTGTGTCCATGCCCTAAATTTTCCTGGTGCATGATGATGAACCCCAGGGTATATACCCCAGACAACATAGCCGCTTCACTAGGATATCTGGTGGAAAAAATTTCTAAGCAAAATATTGAAAGAGCTGCGTGGCTACTTTTAACTGCATATAGTAAAGATGCGACAAGGTAGAATGATTTAAAAACAAAACATATTATTAAAAGGGAAGCAGAAAGTAATGATTTGGAAACGTCACAGTTTGTATATGTAAAGAACAAAAAAGCAAAGCATGCAAGGGTGTGGCCAAGGAACCCTTGCATAAGGGGATTGGCATGGATAAAATGAAGTCAAGTGCTATTGATCAAGATAGAAAGAGATCTTGAAGGCATTTCAGAGGTCTTCTGGGCTGCCCCTCCCACCTAGGATCCTGAGATCACAATTTCCAGAAAGGCATCTATGGGACCTCAGCATTCACTGCCCTGTGCTCCCTCAAGTATCTGCTCCCTGCATTCTGCCACAGCTTCCCTTAGCCTCCCCAGTCACTGCTCAAGCAAACCAGGGTGTGTCTCTGGCTGCAGCTCTGGAAAGTATAGGAAATAAACCTTGGTAGTATCCATCCACATGGTGCCAATTCTGCAGGTGCACAGACTGCACAAGTTGTGGAGATGCGGCTACCTCAATGTAGATCTGAAAGGATGCTACAGCAGCAGAGTCATCATAAAGTACTTGCTAGAGCAATGCCTAATAGGGCCATGGGAGCAGGGCTGCCTCTGAGACCTCAGAACTATAGAGTCACCCATGTGCAGCCTCAGACTATAAAAGCGGCAGGCATGAGCCTCCAACCCATGAGAGCTGCTATGTAGGCTCAGCCCAGCAAAGCCTAAGGGCTGGGCTGCCTGAGGTCTTGGGAGCCCAATCCTCATCCGAGTATGCTCAGAAGGTGAAACATAAAGTCAAAAAAGATTATTCTCTAGCTTTCAGATTTAACATTGTTTGTTCTGTTGGGTTCTGGACTTATTTGGGGCCTGTTACCCCTTTTTTTTCTTTTGGAACAGGAATGTAGATCCTATACCTGTCTCACCATTGCACTTTGGAAGTTAACAACTTGTTTTGATTTCATAGGCTCACAGCTGGAAGGGAATTTGCCCCAGGATGAATTGTGCCTTGAGTCTCACCTATATGTGATTTAGAAGAGACCCCAGACTTTGGACTTTTGAGTTGGTGCCGGACTGAGTGTTGGCTCTGGATTAGTGTTGAGAGGTGGGGCATAATGGGAGGTGATTAAACCATGAGGGCATTAATGCTGTTACCTCAGGAGTGAGTTCATTATCAGGGGAATGGATTCCTTATAAAAGGATGAGATTTGAATGCTTTTGCCTACCCCTTGACCCTCTATTTACCCTCTGCCACAGGATGATGCAGCAAGAAAGCCCTTACAAGATGTCAGCCTCTTGATCTTAGACTTCCCAGCCTCCAGAATCATGAGCCAATATATCTCTATTCATTATAAATTACCAAGTGTATTAGTCCATTTTCACACTGCTGACAAAGACACACCCAAAACTGGGAAGAAAAGGAGATTTAACCAGACTTACAGTTCCACATGGCTGGGGAGGCCTCAGAATCATGGTGGGAGGCGAAAGGCACTTCTTACATGGCAGCGGCAAGAGAAAAATGAGGAAGAAGCAAAAGTAGAAACCCCTGATAAACCCAGCAGATATTGTTGAGACTTATTCCTACCACGAGAATAGCACGGGAAAGACTGGCCCCCATGATTCAATGACCTACCACTGGGTAATTCCTTCACATAACACATCAAAAAATTCTAGCAGATAAAATTCAATCTAAGACTTTAATGGGAACACAGCCAAACCATATCATTCTGCCCCTGGCTGGCCCCTCCAAATCTCATGTCCTCACATTTCAAAACAAATGATGCTTTCCCAACAGTCCCCCAAATCTTAACTCATTTCAGCACCCCTCACTTCAGGTCTCATCTGAGACAAGGCAAGTTTTTTCCATCTATGAGCCTGTAAAATCAAAAGCAAGCTAGTTACTTCCTAGATACAATAGGGCTATAGGTATTGGATAACTACAGCCATTCCAAATGGGAGAAATTGGCCAAAACAAAGGGGTTACAGGGCCCATGCAAATCCGAAATCCAACAGGGTAGTCAAATTTTAAAGCTCCAAAATGATCTCCTTTGACTCCAGGTCTCACATCTAGGTCACGCTGATGCAAGAGGTGGGTTCCCATGGTCTTGGGCACCTCTGACCCTGTGACTTTGCAGAGTGCAGCCTCATCCTGGCTGCTTTCATGGGCTGTCGTTGAACATCTGCGGCTTTTCCAGGCACATGGTGCAAGGTGTAGAAATATCTACTCTTCTGGGGTCTGCAGGACAGTAGCCCTCTTCTCACAGCTCCACTAGGCAATGTTCCAGTAGGGACTCTGTGTGGGGGCTCCAACCCCACTTTTCCCTTCCACACTGACCTACAAAGGTTCTCCATGAGAGTCCCACCCCTGCAGCAAACTTCTTCCTGGACATCCAGGCTTTTCCATAAATCTTCTGAAATGTAGACAGAGGTTCCCAAACCTTGATTCTTGACTCCTGTGCACCCGCAGGCTCAACACCACATGGAAGCTGCCAAGGCTTGGAGCTTGCACCCTCTGAAGCCACAGCCTGAGCTGCACCTTGGCCCCTTTTAGTCACAGCTAGAGCAGCTGGGACACGGGACACCAAGTCCCTAGGCTGCATACAGCACAGGAACCCTGGGCCTGGCCCACAAAACCATTTTTTCCTCCTATGCTTCCAGGCCTGTGATGAGAGGAGCTTCCCCGAAGACCTCTGACATGGCCTGGGGACATTTTCCCCATTGTCTTGGGAATTAACATTTGGCTTCTCGTTACTCATGCCAATTTCTGCAGCTGGCTTAAATTTCTCCTCAGAAAATGGGATTTTCTTTTCTATCATCGTCAGGCTGTACATTTTCCAAACTTTTATGCTCTGTTTCCCTTTTAGAATGGAATGCCTTTAACAGCACCCAAGTCACATCTTGAATGCTTTGCTGCTTAGAAATTTCTTCTGCCAGATACCTTAAATCATCTCACTGAAGTTCAAAGTTCCACAAATCTCTAGGCAGGGGAAAAATGAAAGAAATTGAAGAAGACACCAAAAAAAATGGAAAGATATTTCATGCTCATGGATTGGAAGAATCAATATTAATTTAAATGTTCATACTATCCAAAATAATCTACAGATTCAAGGTAATCCCTATCAAAATGCCAATGACATTTTTCACAAAAATAGAAAAAAAAATCATAAAATGTATGTGGAACCAAAAAGACCCAGAATAGCCAAAGCCATTCTGAGCAAAAAGCAATACTGGAAGCATCATATTACCTGACTTTAAATTATACCACAGAGCTATAGTAACCAAAGCAGCATGGTACTGGCATTAAAAAAAAAGAAAAAAAAAAAAGGACACATAGAACAATTACAGAATAGGGAACCCAGAATAAATCCATACTTACAGTGAACTCATTTTTGACAAAGGTGTCAAGCACATACACTGGGGAAGTAACAGTCTCCTCAATAAATTGTGCTGGGAATACTGGATATCTATATGAAGAATAATAAAGCTGGACCCCTATCTCTCACCATATACAACAATCAAATGAAAATGGATTAAAGACTTAGAAATCTAAGACCTCAAACTATGAAACTACTACAACATTGGGAAAACTCTCCAGGACACCTGGAGACTAGGCAAAGATTTCTTGAGTAATACCCCACAAGCACAGGCAACCAAAGCAAAAATGAATAAATGGGATCATGTCGAGTTAAAAAGTTTCTGCACAGCAAAGGAAACAATCAACAACATGAAGAGACAATCCACAAAATGGAAGAAAATATTTGCAAACTATCATTCTGACAAGGGATTAATAACCAGAATATATAATAAGCTCAAACAACACTGTAAGAAAAAAAATCTAATAATCCAATTCAAAAATATGCAAAAGATCTGAATAGATATTTCTCAAAAGAAGACATACCAATGTCAAAAGGTAAATAAAAAGGTGCTCAACATCACTGATCATCAGAGAAATGAAAATCAAAACTGCAATGTGATATCATCTCACTCCAGTTAAACAGCTCATATCCAAAAGGCAGACAGAAACAAATGCTGGCAAGGATATAGAGAAAAGGGAACCCTCCTACATTGTGGGTGAGAAGGTAAATTAGTGTAACTACTATGGAGAACAGTTTGCAGGTTCCTCAAGAAATTAAAAATAGAGCTACCATATGATTCGGCAATCCCACTGCTAGGTATATACCTAAAAGAAAGGAAATCAGTATATTGACGAGACAGCTGTACTTCAATGTTTGCTGCAGCTCTATTCACAATAGCCAAAATTTGGAAGCAACTGAAATGACCATCAACAAATGAATGGATAAATAAAATGTGGTACATATACACAAGGGAGTACTATTCAGCCACAAAAAAGAATGATATCCTGTCATTCACAACAACATGGATGGAACTGGACGTCATTACATTACATGAAATAAGCCAGGCACAGAAAGACAAACATTGCATTTTCTCAGTTATTTCTGGGAGCTAAAAATTAAAATAATTGAATTCATGGAGATAGAGAGTAGAATGATGGTTACCTGAGGCTGGGAAAGGTATTGGGGTGGGGGAAATGGGGATGGTTAATGGGTAGAAAGTATAATTAGTATGAATTGTTTATAACACAAAGAAAGGATAAATGCTTGAGGTAAAGAATACCCTATTTACCCTGATGTGGTTATTAGGCATTGTATACCTGTATCAAAATATCTCATTTATCCCATAAATGTATACACCTATAATGTAACCACAAAAATAAAAAATAAAGAGATATGGGCAAGGAAATATCACCAAAGAAAGATTTCCAAATGTTTAGTCAGCCTTGTACTACTGGGATAACCTCTACTTGGTCACAATGTATTATGTTTTTTATGTATTGCTAGATATGATTTGCTAATACTTTGTTAAAGATTTTTGCTTCTGTGTTCATGACAGCTATTGCTCTTTTCTGGTAATGCCTTTCTTTGGTTTTCTTATCATGGTAATGCCAGCCTTGCAAATTAAGTTAGAAAGTATTCTCTCTTATTCTGTCTTCTAGAAAAACTTACATAGAATTAGTATTACTTCTTTCTTAAACATTTGGTAAAATTTACCAGTCATGCCATCTGAGCCTGAAATTTTCCTTGTATGAAGGTTTGCAATTTGAATTCAATTTATTCAATAGACATAGAAATATTCATTTCATTTACCTCCTCATGAGTGACTTTTGTTAATTTGTATGATACAGGGAATTGGTCCATTTCATTTACTTCAAATTTATGGGCATAAAGTCATTTATAATATTCCCTTATTATTTTTTTAAAATCTACAAACTGGAAATTGAAATTAAAAGAAATACTACCAACTACAATAGCCTTAAAGAACATAAAATATTTTGGTATAAAATTGAAAAATATGGCCAGGTGCAGTGGCTCACATCTGTAATCCCAGCACTTTGGGAGGCTGAGGCAGGCGGATTGCCTGAGGTCAGAAGTTCGAGACCAGCCTGGCCAACATGGTGAAACCCCATCTCTACAAAAAATACAAAAAATCAGCCAGGCGCGATGATGGGCGCCTGTAATCCCAGCTACTCAAGAGGCTGAGGCACAAGAATCACGTGAACCCAGGAAGCAGGGGTTGCAGTAAGCCGAGATCATGCGACTCCATCTCAAAGAAAAAAAAAAAAAAAAAAACCCACTAAAAATATATACACAGAATCTGTATCTGATAACTACAAAAAACTGTTGTAAAAAATCAATGAAAACCCAAATAGATGAAAAAAACATACCGCAATGAGGAACAAGATAATTCAATATTATTTACATATCAATTCTCCTCAAAATGATTTACTAAGTCAACATAATCTCAATAAAAATCCCAGCAAGTCTTTTTTAATTGACAAACTGTTCTAAAATGTATATGAAAAACAAAATGAACCAAGTAAATTTTCAAAAATAAAAATAAAGTTGGGAGAATCTCATTATCTAACTTCAAGACTTACTGTAAAAATATACTAATCCTAGTATTTTGGGAGGCCGAGGTGGGTGGATCACCTGAGGTCAGGAATTAGAGACCACCAGCCTGGCCAACATGGCAAAACCTCATCTCTACCAAAAATACAAAAATTAGCCAGGTGTGGTGGCACGTGCTTGTAATCCCAGCTGCTCGAGAGGCTGAGGCAGGAGAACCGCTTGAACCCGGCGAGCAGAGATTTCAGTGAGCCAATACCATGCCACTGCACTCCAGCCTGGGCAACAGAGTGAGACTCTGTCTCAAATATATGTATGTATATATATACACATATACATACATTAATAAAGTACATACATACATTAATAAAGTAAGTGAAGAATTTGCAAAAGGATAGAGATATTGATCAATGGAACAGAAAAGAGTCAAAAAATAAATATACATAAAGATGTCCAATTAACTTTCAATAAAGATACAAAGACATTAATGAAAAAAGGATAGTCTTTTCAACAAATGGTCATTGGATAATGATAAAGGCTCAGTTTATCAGGAGGACATAATCCAAAATTTTATGCACCTAATAACATAGTTTCAAAATACACGAAGGATAAACAGATAAGACAGCAGGGACAAACAGGTAAATACAGAATTATAACTGAAGATACCCTTCTCTCAATAAGTGGTAAAAACAGACAGAAAATCAGAATGGTTGTAGAAGACTTGAACAAGACTATCAACCAAGTTGACCTAACTGAAATGTATACAACACTCCACCCATCAATAGAAGAATACGCATTATTTTCACACACCCAAAAAAATACTTACCAAGATAGACAATATTCTGGCCAATAAATTTTAAAGGATTCTAGTCGTATAGCCTTCTGTATATTAAATAAGTTGAATTTATATTAATAAAAGTTGAATTTAGAGTTAAAGAAAACTTCAGGCCTAGAGGGCGTCAATGGTGAATTCCACCAAACACTAATGAAGAAATAACGCGAATTCCCTAAAAACTCTTTCAGCAAATGATCAGGAGAGTCCCATGGGGCTCATTATATGAGGCCAGCATTAGCTTGTCACCAAAACTAGTCATATATTATAAGAAAAGTGCAGACTAATATCTCTCACGAACACAGATACAAAAATTCTAAATAAAACTTTAACAAACCAAATCCAACCTAAAATAAAAAGGAATGCATATCGTGTCAGAGGAAGTTTATCTTAGGAATGTGAGGTTGGTTTAACATTCAAAAATTATGTACATAATTCACCATGTTAACAAACTTGAAAAAATCATATGATTATCTCAATGGGCACAGAAAATGCATTTAATGCAATCCAGTTTCCATCACTGGTAAAAACTCTTGGCAAACTAGGAATAGAAGGGAACTTTCTCAGTGTGATAAAAGGCATCTAAAAAAAAAACTTACAGATAACATCATACTTCATGGTTAAAGATCAAATATCTCCCCCTAAATCATGAGTAAGATTGACCACTCTCATCACCTCTATTCATTACTGTAATAGAGGTTCTGGCCAGTGAAATAAGGCAAGAAAAAAAAAAGGCATCTAGATTGCAAAGAAAGAAGTAAATATATCTTTATCTGTAAACAATATAATCATCTAAGTAGAAAACCATAAGGAATCTGCAAAAATCTACTACAAGTAATAAGCAAGTTTGGCAAGATTGCAAGATAAAAAATCAAACATACAAAAATCAGTTGTGTTTCAGTATAACAGCAACAATCAAAAGTGAAAGTTTAAAAAATGCCATTTACAATAGCATCCAAAAATATTAACTACTTACGGAAAAATCTGACAAAAGAGGTGCAAGAACTATTCACTAGAAATTTAAAAACACTGCTGACAGATTAAACAACTAAATAAATAAACAGATATACCATGTTAGGAAACTCAATATTGACAAGGTATTCATTTTCCCCAAAACTGATCTATAGACTCAACATAATTACAAACAAAATCCTAGTAGGCTTCTTATAGAAACTGACAAGCTGATTCTAAAATTCATATGGAAATACAAAGGACTCAGAGTAGCCAAAATAACTGGAAAATAACAAAACTGAAAAACACTCCCAGAATTCAAGACTTACAAAGAAACAATAATCAAGACATTGTTGTACTGACATACAAATAGACAAAGAGATCAAGAAACAAAGCAGAGTCCAGAAATAGAAACACAAATATATGAATGGTTTCAACAAAGGTGCAAAGCTACTTTAACAGAGAAAGAATACTCTTCTCAACAAATACTGCTAAAACAAATACCTATATGCCAAAAAACTGAATTTAGATTCATACCTCTCCCCATATATAGAAATTAACTTAAAATGGACCATAAATATAAATGTAAAATCTAAAATTACAAAACTTCTAGAGAAAAAAAATGAAGAAAATCTTCATCAACTTGGTTTAGGCAGTTTTCTTTTTTCTTTCTTTTTTTTATTTTTTAAAGACATGGTCTTGCTGTGTTGCCCAGGCTGGAGTACAGTGACACAATCACAGCTCAGCTCACTACAGCCTCCAATTCCTGTGTTAAAAGTGATCCTCCCATCTCAGCCTTCCAAGTAGATGGGCTAAATGCACACACCGCCACGCCCAGCTAATTTTTCAAATGTTTTTGTATAGGCACGGTGTTGCCTTGTTTCCCAGGCTGCTCTCAAACTCCTAGACTCAAGTGATCCTCCTGTCTCAGGCTCCCAAAGTGCTGGGATTACACACATGAGCCACAGTACCCAGCCTAGGCAAACTTTTCTTAGGCACAACATGAAAAGCATAATCCATAAAAGAAAAAAATGATAAACTGGAATTAACCAATTTAAAACTTAGATTCTTTGAAAAATACTGTCAAGACATTTCGTTCTCTTTTCATTGTGTTTTCATAGACAAGCCCCAGACTGGTAGAAAATATATGCAAACGATATACTTCATAAGAAGCTAGTAATCCAGAAAATGTAAAGAACTCACAAAAATCAGTAAGAAAATTTTTTTAACATGCAAAAGATCTGAATAAATGCCTATTAAAGAAGATATACAGATGGCAAGTAAGCAGATGAGAAGATACTCAATATCATTAGTAATTAGGGAAATGCAAACTAAAACCCAATAATATACCATTCACTTATTAGAATCACAAAAATTTAAAAGACTAACCATACCAAGTATTGGTATGGATGTGAAATTAACTAGATAGAACACTGACTCACTGCTGGTAGAACATAAATGATACAACTACTTTGGAAAACAGTTTGTCAGTTTCTTTAACAGTTACACATGTATCTACCCATATGATCCAGCCATTCTCAGGTTATTTCCCCAAGAGAAAGGAAAACATATGACTATACAAAGATATAAAGGCTTCCACATGAAACTTCATAGCAGCTTTATAAGGAACAGCCAAAAATTTGAAACAATCCAAATGCCCATCAGCAGTTGAATGGATAAACAAATTGTGGTGTATCCAGACACTGGAACACTATTCGACAGTAGAATAAACTACTAATACACCATGAATGAATCTCAAAATAAACATGCTGTGTGAAAGAAGCCAGACAAAAAAGAAGTATATAATGTATGATTCTATTTACAAAAAGCTCTAGAAAATACCAACAAATCTATAGTTAGAAAAAGCGGATCAACAGTTGCCCTGGGACAGGAATAGGCAACTGGGAAAGGGAGGGTTTACAAAGAAAGCACATGGAAACTTTCTAGCGTGATTGAGATTTTTATGATTTTGATTGTGGTGACAGTTTCAGATGCAAATACATATGACAAAACTTATCAAAATTGTATAATTTAAATAAATAAATTGTACATTTTAAATTGTGCTGTTTGACAATTATACCTCAATCTCTTAAAAATTTTGTTTAAATAACTATCAAAATTATAATTAAATACCTCATTTTTGACAATACTAAGAAGGAAAAATAGTGCTATAAGGGCAGAATATAAGGGGTAACCTAGTGTGAAGAGTCAGACAAGCCTCCTTTAGAAACTACTATTTAAGCGGCCAGGCGCAGTGGCTCACGCCTGTAATCCCAGCACTTTAGGAGGCTGAGGCGGGTGGATCACGAGGTCAGGAGATCGAGACCATCCTGGCTAACACGGTGAAACCCTGCCTCTACTAAACAAAAAATTAGCCGGGCATAGTGGCGGGCGCCTGTAGTCCCAGCTACTTGGGAGGCTGAGGCAGGAGAATGGCGTGAACCCAGGAAGCGGAGCTTGCAGTAAGCCGAGACTGCGCCACTGCACTCCAGCCTGGGCGACAGAGCCAGACTCGGTCTCAAAAAAAAAAAAAAAAGAAACCAGTATTTAAGCTAAGATTAGAAGGATGATCAGTAATCATGCAAAAGACCAGAGAGGAAAGAGTTCACAGAAGTAACTGTGTATAAAATGCACTAAGGCCAAAAAGAATGTGACACTTTCAAAGAACTTTAAAAGACCAGTCAGGGCAGAGGAAAGGAGGCCTGAGTCTAATCAGCTAAAGGGGCCAAATCATGCAGACACGTGTTCTTGAAAACCATGCTACTATGCTACTACAAGTAACTTATCTTATCAATTTAGAATCTAAGAAACACTCAATTTAAATTATTTTAAATTCCTACTGTGTGATTACATACTTTAATAATGTAAAAATAATCCATGGATATAAATTATCCATTACAACAAAACTTTGAAATAAAGAAGTCTCAGGGACAGGGAACATTCAGTTTAAGTTTATAATTACTGTCAGTTTCCTTACAAGTAAAAATGATTCCAAATATATATGTATTTACATACGCATATATATATTTGTTTTATTTTTATTTTTTGTTTATTTTTGTTTTGTTTTGAGACACAGTCTCGCTCTGTTGCCCAGGCTGGAGTGCAGTGGCGTGACCTATGCTCACTGCAACCTCCACCTCCTGGGTTCAAGTGATTCTCCTGCCTCAGCCTCCTAAGTAACTGGGACTACAGGCGCGTGCCATCACACCCGGCTAATTTTTGTCTTTTTAATAGAGACGGGGTTTCACCTTGTTAGCTAGGATGGTCTCGATCTCCTGACGTCATGATCCACCCACCTCGGCCTCTCAAAGCGTTGGGATTACAGGCGTGAGACACCAAGCCAGGCAATATGCATATATTTTTAACAGCTTAGGGGAAGAGTTTACACACTTAATTCTGCCCCTTTTTGTTTACAATAACAACCTAATTCCTGACATTATATCATTATATCTTCATTTTGCTGTCACTACAAATAGAATGCTTCATATATGTACATATAAAATTTTGAGAAGAGTCTCACTCTGATACCCAGGCTGGAGCGCAGTGGTGTGATTACAGCTCACTGCAGCCTCAACCTCCTGAGCTCAAGTAATCCTTCCGCCTTACTCTCTCGTAGCTGTGACCACAGGTGTGTGCCACCATGCCCAGCTACTTTTTAAATATTTTTTGTAGAGATGAGGTCTCACTATCTTGCCCAGGCTGACCTCAAACTTCTGGGCTCAAGGGATCCTCCCACCTCGGCCTCCCAAAGTGCTGGGATTACAGGCCTGAGCCACGGCACCCAGCATACTTCCATTTTAAATGCGTGAAATGAAGTATCCAAATTTGACTAACCTAAGAGGGGTAAAAATATACCCCTTTATATTTGTCTAATATAAAGAGAAATACTCTTTATATAAATTTATATAAATCTCAACTACTCTACAAAATTAATTCTCAAGAGCTCCCTTCTAAAAGAGAATGTCATTCAAATAGATTATAGCAAAATATTTTCTTGCTTAACATTACACTGAACTATTCAAATAAATACAACTTGAATTACAGTCTGTATCTTTGATTATTATATTTCAAATATATTTTCCTATTCTCAATCCCAAATCCTTTAGTCTAGCTTTGGGTGAAAAATCAATGTTCCTTTTGTTTTACCTGTGTAAGGAAGGAATGGCTTGTTATTCTGAGTGCTTTATTCTTTTCAAATGGAAACAGAAGACTGGAATCAATGCTAAGAGAACTGAAGTACCACTTTTGATACTATATTTGCTTCTGCATTTCTTCCCCCAACTATCAATCTTCTATCCTCAAGATGCATTTGAAGAACACTTTTATTCCCTGGCGAAATCCCTATAGTAGAAAAAAAGCTAAGTTACCATGGAGCCAACCAATTAATTTTGACACCTGCTTACCAAGATTGATCAATCATTTTTGATGTCTGTTTGTAAGGTTGCTATCCTTCAGTTTAGAAAAAGATTTTCAAGATAATTAGTGAAGTGAGATTTTCTAGTTAAAGTCTTTCCCACTGTGTTATTACTTCAAACGCCAGGTAAAACAAGCTACTATCTTCAAATAAACCTTTCATAGGTTTATTTGCATGTACTTTACCAAGAATTCTTTTCTACTAAATATAATCCTTCTCTTTAACATTAAATACCAATGTGTTCTTTATCCCTAAGAGTATACATAATAAAAACACAGATAGTTACACCAGTTATATTTACTCTAATTAATAGCTTGTATTCCACAGAGAAATGCAAAAGCATTTACCCAATAGAATACAATGAGTCCTAGGAAATAATAGCTTCCAAGGAAATAATGAATAATCAGTGATTAGCTCAGGATTTACTGTTATTTAACAATATCTACATCAAATATCTATTCTTCTTCTACTCACTAATGTATTTTGTGTATGAACACCACCTCTCAATGTTATTTAAGCTAGTTTTAACTTGATCTGTGATCTTTTTAACTGGGACAACATCTGCTAGTGAGGTCACAGGCTGCTGATCCAGCTGATTAACAAGTTCCGCTACTTTAAAATGTATAATAAATATGAAGCTTCTCAGGACTGCAGCAATTTTTGTCCTCTTTAGACAAACGGAGCAAACCCACCCACACAAAAGCCAATATCCCTAAATTACATATAAATCAGGCACTCTCCCTATTTATGTAAAAAAATGTAAAAAATGGATGAGGCTTTTTCACTGCTGACTACCAGTTTATATGTTCAAAATTCTCTCTTGCTAGGTAAAGACGCTGAATTCCACTGTCATAGCAAACGTTTAAGAACACAAGCAAAAAAAAGCAACTAACAAGCAGAATTCATTAAGATCTCTTTCCTCATCTTGAAACACTTTTTAAACTTTTAATCGGCATCTCTCCTAATTTTTTTAAAAAGTAGTTTTAAAACTACATTGCTATACTAACTTTAAAGTATAAACCCTAGAAAAATTTCAACCTATTGCATAAATTTCATAAAACTTCACTTTAAGATTTCACTTCCAAAACCTTCTAGTTAATTTAAATCATAGACTCTACCTAAAATTTTAAAGTGCCATTTTAAAAATATACATTTTTACATTGAGTTTTAAGGGACATTTATTTTAATCAGTAATAGTAAGTTTTTGTTTTTTTTTTAAAAGAAGGGGTAAGTATGCTGTGTTTAAAACTCCAGGAAATTGTCCTAGAATACATTAATAAGGTGAACCAGTCTTACCTTTGCCTTAGAGCCCAAGAGAAATTTCACCTAGATTTTGGCTATCAGCCTAACAATATCAGTAATCTACAATATTCAAGAGCCACAAACCAGCCGGCAAACTTCATATTAAGTATCTAGAAGACTAAGAAGCTGACTTTCTTAATGACTCTTACCTGCATGTTGTTAGAAGCCTGCCCCAACGTTAGCTGACTTTTGCTACTCCCCTACACTGTGACCCATTGCTTTTTATATCAGGCAAGAATGTAATAAACACCAACCAGTACGAAGAAAGTACCTTCACCTTAGCAAGCAAACTTCTTAGGCTCCTTGAGCTTCAGAAAAGCCAAAGCGATGTTCCCGCACAAAAGCTGATAGTGAATTAACCGATCAGAAAAAAATCCATTATCCTCACCACGTAAAAACGTCCGAGTATTTCATCCTTCTATCTAACCTAAAGTCACCTTTGTATTTCTCAATTCAAGATTGTCCTAGCAAATACAACACAGCAAATTCGTTAAAAGTACACATTCTGGAGTGTGTACTGGCTCCAGAATGTGCCAGCTGATTTGGAATCAAAACTCGGCCCTTACTACTGTGTAATCCTGGCCAAGTTACTTAACTGTATCGCCTCGATTTCTCTCCGTAAATCCAGCGTAATAATTCTAGCAACTCATAGAGTTGTAAGGAATAAATGAGAAAATCGACATAAAGCGCTTAGAAGAGTGTCTGGCACTTAGCAAGTCCATCATAAACTCTACTTATTAAGATCACTATGATGACTAAATAAATGCTAGAAGGGGTCACCTCTAGAGAGAAGAGGAGGATAGGGAAAGAGAGAGGTACTGGTAGAGCATAACTGAACCTTTACACTTTTGTGAATTTTTCACAATGCGCATGTATTTCATAAGTAACTTGGACAATTTCTGATTTTAAAATATTATCCCAAGAAAATGGTGCTGGGCATCATAACTGATTGTGAAAATGTTCGTGCTGAACAGCGGATCAGAAGTCGCTGCGGACATCTGGAACGCTCGAGAAATGCTTAGCTCCCCGTTGGTCAGGGCTCCGCGCGGGCCCGAGCGCTCCCGGGGCGCCCCGGGGCTGGAGGGGGCGCGGCACGGGCCCCACTCTTGCCCGCTCCCGCCGCGCGCTGAGGTTCACTCCCGGCCGGGGGATCAGAGGCAGCGACGGGGGAGGGGGAGGCCGCGACGGGGGCTGGGAAGGCCGCGACGGGAGCGAGGCAGGGCTGCAGGTTCTGGGTCCGGCGAAGACACTTACTTGAACCTGCCCTGGCAGTGCTGGCACTGGTCCCCCACCCAGCCCGGGTCGCAGAGGCAGGTGGAGTTGACACAGCGGCCCGAGAAGCAGGAGCCGGTCCTCTCGCACGGCTTGGACTGGGACACCTGCGCGTAGAACGCCAGGTAGAGGAAGCCATAGCACAGCAGCCAGCTGTTCCCGTCCAGCAGCCAGGAGGAGGCGCCCCCGCCGCCGCCGCCCGCCGGCCGAGCCCTCCACAGCCCCTGGGCCGCCGGATGCGGGGTACCAGTGCGGGCCCGGCCCCCAGTCTCCATCTTCCCCGGCGCCCCTGCCCGGCGAGACTGCGCTCGCGGGCGCCGACAGGGATGCTGTTGAAGGGAATTCCGGCCGCAGAAAACCTCTCCGCCGCCGCTTCTTCTTCCCTCCTCACCGGCGCCCGTCCCAGTCCCGCTCCCTGGTCAGGAGGGACAGATCCCAACCGCCGTCGCCTCCGCTCGGCTGCCTCCAGTCGCACTCGGGCATCGCCACCCAGTCTCCTGACCTTGTCCTTAGCGGGCCGACCCCACAGCCGCGGCGTCCCGGACCCGGCCGGAGGCGGGGAGCGGGAGGCGCAGACTGCGCCCGGCGCTCCTGAGGGGATCTGACCGGGAGGAGGAGGGGACCCCGCGCGCGGCCCCGCCTCGCCCGCGGCCCGCGCCAACTGCCTCGGCTCCGAGCGCCGCGCGCCCGGGAGGGCGGGGGCCGAGCGGGCGCCCCGAAGTGGGCGCGCCCAACGCGGAAGGGGGCGATCAAGGAGGCGGCGGTCAGCCCCGCCTCGCCCGCCCGGCGGTCAAGGGCGCCCCGGCAGCCATTCTGTCGCCGGTGCCTCGAGCCGGCTGCAGCGGCAGCGCCAGGAGCCCGGGATGCGTCGGGCCGCCCCCCGCCCTCGCGCGCGCCTACACTCCTCCCCACAGGCCCGGCGCCTTGGTCTCGCCCCGCCCCTGACAGGGACCGGGGACTTCCCCCCGCGCGCGCCCACCCCGCCTGGCCCGCGCGCTGACGGGAGGCAGGCCCCCCAGGTGTGGCCCGCGTGCCCGTCCCCCCCGGCCCGTGCGGGCACCCCGGCCCCACCCGCACCCCGCGCCCCGGGAGCCCCACGAATGAGAGATCGACACAGGCTTCGCAGCTTCAGCAGAAAAGAAGTCCTTCCCGTCCGCCGTCTGCAGCTGCAAAAGTGCAGCGCTTTTTCCCTAGCGCTTCCCCCTTCCTCCGCCCCGTGCTCCTGCCTATTTCTTCTTTTTCTCTTAAGAGAGAAAAACTCCAACAACACACAAAGAGCTGAGCATGTGCAGCAGGCAAAAGCCTTAAAGGTATCGCAGTCCGACCACGTTGTGGGGTCAGCGAGGGCTGGGAGGGGCGGGATTGGGGACTGCCAGAGGCGCGAGGCGGTCTCCGCGGAGGGACCTCCGAGGGGGAGCCATTGCTGCCTCAGAAATAACGAAGCCCCCGCCCCCAACAAAGAACTGCGGGGCTCCGAGCCCCGCGCTCTCCACCCCTTACAGACGCTGCCTCGAAACCCCGCGTCTCGCCTTTTCTGCTTGTCAGTGCTCCCTCCTCCATCTGGGACGATATTCTGCCTTGAAAAATATTGCAGCATCGGGGCTTTTTTTCGGAAGAGCAGAAGTGATGCCCACAAAAGGGCCGTTTTCCTTCCTCAGCAGCACTTTTTCTTCTTCGGATGACTTTCCAAGATTGGCTGGTATATTCTGAGATTTTTGTTTTGTACTTTGGTGCCTTCTCTAAACAGTTGCCTTTTTATTTGACCCCCTTGAGAAAGGAAGCCAAACACACATTGCAGCCGTATATCCTCGAGTTACAGCAATGTTGCTGGAGTCCCACAAAAGAACAGGCAGTATGAAAAAGAATTCGAAATCAACCAAAGGCATTTCTCACAGAAAAAAAAAAAAAGAAGAAAGAAAAGTTTGTTGTAACTACACAGTCAAAATATTATTGTTAGGATTCAACTCGTGTTTATTTCAGTTCTTTTCATGTCTCTTATCCCCACTTGCAGATGAAATCCTCCATTAACCCCATTTTGCAGATGAGAAAGAGCAACTCAGAAAGGTTGAAATATTGGCCAATGGCAGGTTAGGAGTAATGAACTGAGCTTTAGACACGACGCCTCTGACTGCTGTGCTTTTTTCACTGCTTCTATTAGCAGATGCTTTGTTCTTCCTTTGGTGAATAAAATATACGTGTTGGCTTGGTTTACAAATACCTCAGCAGTGACTTAAGGAAGAAAAAATAAAAACAAAGATCTAGAAGGAGTTGGCTCCTTCGCAAGGAAAAGAGCAAAAGGAAAACCACGATTCTCATTGGCATACAGAACAAATCATAATTTCCATAATTTCAGGGTTTTAGCAGTATCAAAAATGTCCTTATCAAACCTAGAATTAGGATGCCCCCTTCTTCCCTTATCATCTTTTCCACATCAGGCTGCCTCTTAGAGACTTCTTGAAATGAGTGAAGAAGCAGAGGAGAGAACACTGCAGACACCAGTTAAAAGGAAGATCCTGTTCTGGATCACATCTTTTCATTTCAATGACTGTGAAATCCAGAAGAATTCTTTCTAGTGTCAGCCATGCATGAACACTGTCTGCTGCTTTTCCATTCTTCTCCATCTGCCAGCCAAAGTCAGCCGCATCTTTCTCACATCTAAGGTAGAGTCGCTTTCAGGCGTGGGGAAAGTGGCCAAACTCTTAAAACCGTCAGTGAGTGTGAAGGTAATTCAGAGGGTGCGCTGTAGTCCCTTTGACAAGAGAGATCACAGCTCAGTCACATACTGACTGTAGCCTGTATTTGAGCAGAGCTTGCCCATTAAAAATATACTCATAAGTGGGAGTTGAACAATGAGAACACATGGACAGAGGGAGGGGAACATCACTCACCAGGGCCTGTTGTGGGGTGGGGGGCTAGGGGAGAGATAGCATTAGGAGAAATACCTAATGTAGATGACGGGATGATGGGTGCAGCAAACCACCGTGGCACGTGTATACGTATGTAACAAACCTGCACGTTCTGCACATGTATCCCAGAACTTAAAGTATAATAATAATTTTAAAATACATATCTTTTAATTGAATAACCACTATAATCAGCTCAGTACTTCACATTACACTGAAGAACATGCAGCCTCACGGGCCTCCTCTCAACATTGCCTTTAGAATCAAGCTGAATATATTAAATTTATATGAATTATTCTCACAAGGATCTCAGAATTTTCACTCACCCTGTATTTTGTTTCTCTCTCAAACACCTTTAGTCAACATTTACTGAGTAACTATTATGAATTTAAGCAAGAGAAAACAAATATGAATAAAGCATGATTTCTACCCCAGATTAGCTTATCTTCTATCAAGCTCACTAGACTGTGAGCTCATTATACAGTTGAGTGTCATATACTTTACAAATGTAGACACAGAAAACTTAAATTATTTTAAATGGTCACACAAAAACTCAATGGCAAAGCTTGCCTAGAATCATGAGTTATATTTCAGTACCTTCTATGATCAAGAAATTTTAAAGCTCCAACATGATATTTTCTTTTTTTCCAATGAAGTAGAGTCAGCCTCCTAGAAGTGCTGTATCGTACTGAAATAATTCATAGTATTGGTAATAGCAGTCATAAATCTAGCAAAAAGGTGAAAATTAACTCCAAAGCCATACTGGGGGAAAATTCACCCTAGTGAAGTAGGATGAAGCTGTTAAGAATTATCTATCTAAATTCATCCAAGGGGAAAGATAAGAAAAGACTATTTGTTTTCTTTAGCCTTATATCAGGACCATTAGATATTTTGAGGTGTATGTTTCATTTCCATTCATACTACTTAACGATGATGTTATAATATGATGGGCAAAATCTAATATCACGTCACCAGATTGTTTAAAGGAAATTTAAGTAATTTTTTAAGAGAACAAAAGAAATGATAGATCCAATGTCTTTTGATTGCTGCTCAAAAAGTAAAAGATCCTATTTGGGCTAATGAACCAAAGCAGACTCTTTTCAGTTGCTTAATTTAAGAATCTCTGCTCTCTGGTTATTGTTCGCCCTTTGGCTTATATGAGGCTTCTGAAAGCAACCAAGAAAATGAGAGCTGCAGATAGCCTGGCCTCAAAAGCTAGAAATGCATTCACTCAAAGACACCCACAGCGAAACTGGGGCAGTATTCTTAAGACACTAATAGATGATGAATGGTCTGTAACGTTAGACAGTTAAAAAAAAAAAAAACATCAAATTTAGGTACTTATTAAAAAATTATTGATGATATTTAAAATGTTTATATGGCTATGGATCTGAAACACCACCACCGTCCCAATCAAAATCTAACATTCTGCTTTCTCTTGGATTCATTCTTTTCTTCCATCGGTTTCCCTTGCTGTCACAGTTGCAAACACACACATACATTTCTGCCAATTTTTCTACTTAACACATTTCAAACATATTGTTATAAGTAAATCCAAGGAAATAAATCCAAAGATTATAAATTCACTATGCTGCGGTACTACATTCTTTTTTAGCTGAGAAATAAAATGAACATCCTTAAACTTTTAATCCTAAATATTCAGCCTTGTCACCAAAAAAAGTTGATTGCTAATAGCCAATTGCAGAAACTTGTCTTTTGTGAAATCTAATTCAATAAAAATATGAGCTAGAGCTTCCTGATAAACAAAGTAGATCAAGTATGTGTATTTACCTCTGCTCCCTCTGCAAACTCTACCAACATGACAGGAAAGGTTTTTGTTTTTTGGTTGTTTTTTTTTTTAATTTTTTCAGGTATAAACTCACAATGATAAAGAAAATGAGAAAACAGCTAACTTGCAGATGAGAGGTGACAAGGCATTTGGAAGTGTCAATGAAGGAGAAAAGTGAATGCAGAAGTAATAACTAAAACATACACGCCATCAGAGATGAGTAACAACAAGAAACAAATCTGTTTCTCCCAAAGATCCCCAGAAAGCCTCAGGACTCAGATGCAAGAGTTACCAGGAAGGCAGAGGTGGGGCTCTAGGATAAAAATAAGGGGAATGGTTGGGAGCAGAATAAGGACCCATACTCTCCCTCTCATCCCAAGAAGGTAAACACTACCCCAAACCCAGCCCTGACAGAGGTTTAATCTCTTGAGAAATTGAATCGGAGGCTCCAGACTTGGAGCACCAGGCACAGTAGAAGGAAACACTGAATAAAAAGACTCACAAACTGAGGGGGGAAAGACAAATGCAATGGATTAGAGGTAAGAATAGCATTAAAATTCTCAACAACAAACCCGAGATGTAAGGGAAAAAGTAGATACATAAGGGAAAATTATTTTCAACCTAGAATTCTATACCCAGCCAAGCTGTCAGTAAAGTATGAGGATAAAGACATTTATCAGTAAGATATGAGGATAAAGACACACAAGCATTTATAAAATTTATCTCCCAGTGTGCCCTTTTTTAGGCTACTACTAGAAAATATAATAAAGGAAGAGACAAAACAGAAGAGAATTGTGCAGGGACATCTCAGGATGACATACAGCTGTGCCCCAGGCCAACAGAATAAGCAATCTAACCTGGAACAGAGAGCTAGGGAGAGAGGTATCCATGAAGATAATAGATATGAGTTGATATGATTTGGATCTCTGTCCCCACCAAATCTCATGTTGAACTATAATCCCCAGTGTTGGAGGTGGGGCCTGGTGGGAGGTGGTTGGATCATGGGGGTGGAGGTATCTTAAATGGGTTAGTACCATCCCCTCAGTGCTATTCTCGTGATAGTGAGTGAGTGAGTTATCATGAGATCTAGTTGTTTAAAAGTGTGTGGCACCTCCCTGCTTCCTGTCTTCCTCTTGCTCCAGCCATGTAAGACATGCCTTCTTCCCCTTCTGCCATGATTGTAAGTTTCCTGAGGCCTCCCCAGAAGCAGAATCCACTATGCTTCCTGTACAGCCTACAGAACCGTAATTAAACCTTTTTCTTCATAATTTATCCAGTCTCAGATATTTCTTTATAGTAGTGTGAGAACTAATACATGAGTATTTGGAAATGTTTGGACTTTTGGAAAGAAGATTAACAAGATGTGACAGATCTTGGAGTATTGAGGGAAGAAATAGAATAAACACATAGGAATTTGAGAAAATGAACAAAATAAGGCAATTGTTGACTAGAAAAAAATGTACAAGATGTGATCAATACTTGCTTATATAGTTATAGTAAGGTAAACATTGACCATCGATTTAACCAAAAATTAGAATTACCTATTTTTAAAAGATAGAAGCAGGGAAACAGTAATGTTAAATCCTAATTTTTTAGTAAGAAGTCATTATATGTCCAAATTAATAAATCCAGAAATAGCAGTATAATCACACTACGTTGAAGAAAAAATTTGAAAGCTTCTTACTCTGGGGCATAGGAAAGAAGGGCAGGAGATGTACATTTTATGATAAGGCTTTTAGTACTCTTTGATTGATTAAAAATTAAAAATTCTAAGACAGATAAAAATAACAAATAAATATGTGCACTCATAATAAAATAGAGAGTCATGGCACCAAAGACTCATAAAAACCTGGGTTTGATTCCTAATTCTGCTGTCTATATGCTGGTTACCCTTGAGTGAGCCATTAACGTCTGTGCCTTAGTTTCCCAACACATAAAATCAGAGTAGTCAAATATCTATCAATGTTCATTTTAGGACTGAGATGAGGGTCCAAATAGAACATATGAAAGCACCTAGTAAATGATATAAAGCATTAAACAAACTTTGATATTTAATGTTCACCAAAAATTATTATTAGGAAGAGATTATATTCCCATGTGAAGGAAAGGTTTATTGAAAGGGATTTGGGTCAATACACATACACACACACCCCCACAAACACACACACACACATACACATACAAAAACAGGCAAACCTAGAAGAAGAGGAGATAATTTTAAAGATGAATGTAGCCAAAGTTCCTTATTTTCCAAGGTTCAATAAAGTTAAGTGACTTGGCCAAGATCGCATAAGTAAGTAGTGGAGTAAACCAAAAATAACCCAACAGCCAGAGCACAAACCTTGAACCAAAAACTCAGAACCAAATGAAAGTTCACCAGAATGGTTAAAGGCATAAATTAAAAGCCCAGCCCAGTCTGTAACATAGCAGATTATCAATAATATAATCTGCTGTATTGCTATATTAACTAGCTGATTACAGTTCCTGCCTAAATATGGAGAGAAGAGCTAGAAAGAAAATAGGCATGCTTTAAAAAGAAAAATAGCAATTAGGCAAGCAGACTCAGCAACAGAATATTCCTCTTGAAAATGGAGACGTGAAAATTGGATTCATCAAATCAGGAGAGAGAGTGAGAAAAAGGAAAGGAAACAAATGAAGAAAGGGCATGGCCTAGTGATGGACAAAATATGTCAAGAAGTGCCTGAATTTGGAACTCCTGAAGCTATTGCAAAACAACTAATAGGCTTCCCCATTTTCTCCTCCTTGGGATAATGTTGAAAGGGATGAGGACATGAGGAAGTTGAAAGGGTCAGGGACCTTTCCTCCATTCCATACAGGAAATCATTTGCTGGCACTTTTCTTCATAAAAGGCCAGGGGGCGGGGTGTTGCTGGGACTCTTTTTAAGAATACAGTTCTGTGAATTAAAATGAACAGAAGTTCAATTTGAATCAAGTAGCAAAAAAGAAAATATCATACTATTTTACTTTCAGAAGTCATAAATTTTCCCTAAGAGATAATTCTAATTTCTCTAGGTAACTCTTATGAGGAATCACTGCATTGTGTTGTATCATCTTAAATCTAAACAAACCAATTTTAAGTGTCATTGAACATAAAGAGAGGCACTTTTGATTTTGAGAAACAGAAAGGATCGTTTTGGTTGTGAGAGCATCCAACAACTGCTACAATAAGGCATCGCTCACATGTAGATAAACCAGGTAAAAATTTCTATAATCCTTAAATTGAGGATTGTTTCATGTGCTCTGTGTTTAAAGAAAAAGTCAGTCACAGGAAGTACTTAAAAAACAAAACTCCCAAGCAAAATAAACAATTCATAAGAACAATAACATACTGGCTTTTAGAAAGCTGCTTGGGGTTCTGACACAGGAAAATATGTTTATGTTTACAAGGAAAGGAGCATGAAAGAGAATTACGGACCCTCTCAAAGGAGAGACAAAGCCATCAGGATGCAACAAGGTTTTCTTGAAAAGAGCTCAGAGACAAAAAGGAACCACAAAACAGCACACACATAAAAAAAGAAAAATATCTGACAAATGATAGCCAGGCCCCACGAATCCCGATAACACGACATTCCACTTATTAAAACCATCAGTCTTGGAAGACTTCAAGCACAGTAATTTTGGAAATGTACACAAGTAAATTAAAACCAGGCTTATGATTCTTCTCATTTTAAGTCCCTCACTCATACCCCTCTGCAAAAGCTGATGTGAAATTTAAAATTAAATGAAAAAAAGTCAACGTGAACCTTGCTGATTTTAAGCAAGAGCCCCAAGTTTTACATTTTTAAATTGGAATGTAGTCTAAAAGTCTCTCTGCACATGAAAAGGAAGCATACTTTCCTAGGAAAAGTTGTTCCAGGGTAAACAGGAAATGCTATATCTACAATTAGGAAGCATGTGTGACAGTTTTATTTATTAAGTTATCTGAACCACTTGGTAGCAGATATTTTAGGACATGTTTTATGGCCATGTTCTTTATTACTGGACACAATCCTTTATGGAGGTAGCAGGAGGTAGTGCCAAGAGAACTGGACAAAGAGCCAGCAGACCCAGTCTCAACAACCAAACAGGGCATGCCTCATTCACCCTGTTTCTTTATTCGTAAAAGAGCAAAAAATATTGAGCCTCCCTGAACATTGTTGGAAGAATCCAAAGTCCAAATAAGATAAGATGTCAAAATTATTTTAAAAACAGTGAAACCTTATTGAACTGTGTCAGCTTCGATTCCTTTCTCTGCACAAGGACCTAGCGGGGCCATGTAACACTGGTGAACCATAGAGCAAGCTCAATAATTCCTCTGCAGCAACAGCCCCCATCACCTGTCACTGGGGCAGGGAGTGGTGGGGGAGCAGCAACTTCACAGCGCATTGCTTTATGCCTAGGCAAGGTAAGTGACCACCTGTGTAGGGTGACTGAAGTGACCATCAGAAGACCCCAGAGAACAAAATACAGTGCCCCCACACTCTTGCTATAAACTTGGAACTCCAGCTAAGGATTCTGTCCTTTAGGCTAAGGGTTTGGGGGCACTTGTTCCATTGCAAAAGGCTTTGAAAGGCTAACACATTTCGTTTGTACCAATTATTGACATCTTACCATGAATGACTTTGTACCTATTCTTGAGAGTAGTTTTCATAACGAATATAAGAAAAATATAAAGATATATCACTTCTACTGCCACCAACAACTCCCCCCAACCCAGCACACACACAGCACACACAATGTGGACATTCTTTGTTACCTGGCCTCTTAAAGGAAACATGTATCTGAGAATCACTAACATCCTCTATTGATCTTAGCATAATATCTCATCAATGGAGGGAAAGCTCATTTTATTTTTTAAAAGAATACCAAAAGAGGGAATGAACACAAAGGAGTTAAGTACTAATGGTGAGATTTGAGACAGAGTGGCTCCTGGATGAAAGATTTGACATATATCTCAAGTCAGTTATGGTAGGTAGCTGCTTACATCCCCTAAGTGGAAATCAAAACTAGCAGTGGAATTTTGGCATCTCTGACTACACAGTGAATGAATCTAAGGGGAGAATTAAAATGAAAGGTTAGGTCTTCACTGGGAAACACTCTTCCCAAACTCAAGTCTGGCAGATATCATCAGCAACAGTTCTGCTATTTTTAATGGCTAGGAGGGTGCTTAAGGAAATGTCAGTCTCTAAGATTATCCCAACTCTCCTCTGCATAAATAATAACATCATTACCGACAGATTCTTGGCTCAACCGATCTTCTTTTAAACATGCAGACTAGTCAAAATGAAATACTTATTAGAGAAAGATTGGAAAGGGTAAAACTGAAAATGATCACTCAAAATTAGAAAAAAATCAGCCTCATTAAAAGAAGAAAAAATATGGGCATTCTGAGCTAGCTAGATACCAAAAATATGTATGAATAAACAGCAAAGCAGCAATACTGTTTTGGTAATATGGCCTTTGAGGATGCAATGACTCAAAGGAAACCACCAGAGAAGCCAGTGCTAACCCCCAGTACATGCTCAGAGGCTTGTAGATCCCCAGCAATCCTGGCAGGTCGACAATATTATACCAGCTGGGAACATTTCCTCTGGCTTATGCTCAGTGTATGCCCTAAAGTCTCAGGACTTTCTAATGCTCATTATTTTTATTTTAACTCTGGTGCTGGAAATGCTATCCTCATTCCCATGAATGCTTAATCTTTCTGAATCATCCTAAACTATCTGTAGCAATTATCCTATGATTGAAGTTCTAAAGTTAATTGTTAAGTTTGAAAAAAGACTCATGAGTTTTAAATTTTTCTGCCTTTTCATTTTATCAAGTGTCTTTTTATTCCTTTATTATTAGAAAATATAAATAAGCATCCAATCATCCTTCTCTTTAACATTTATTATTTTATAGCTCTTATCGGATTTCTACTGTTTTTTCTCCCAACTTAAAAGTCCTGGTCATTCACCTTTGGGCTCTATCTTGCCACTGTAATTTTTATGACCTCCTTTACACTATTTCTTGTCTAGCTCAGTCATTTTTAAGATGAAGAAGATAAAATGGAACAGGCCATTCAAAATTAGGATGATTATATACCCTGTAAAAATGAATATAAATGTATCATATTGTTTTCTATAACGCTTTTTAGCCAGAATAGTTTCTTATTTACTAATTATCACTGCTCTTTAAAAAGGTGTATTCTTTGAACTGTCCATGATGGTGTCTACATGCTTTTCCTGAAGGGTTATAACTAAGTCAGTACCCGTGAAGATATTATTTATTTCCTTCTGAGATGCATTAGAATCATAGATTCTCGAGTTAAATTTCCGCCTTTGGTGTGTTCATCTACCTGGTTAAGTAAAATACCTAGATGCTTCTAGATTTCTAACTCCTTTACCATCTGCACTAGATAATTATGGTGGCAGCAGACAGGCCCTTAACACTTTCTGAAGAAAACTGTCCAGCACATGTCCTCCACTGATAAAGCCCACTTATGCAGCTGTGTTTTGTATACATGATTCTGCTCTCCTCAGCTACTGATTAGAACAGAGGCAAGCACCAAACTGCGGGCAGCCAATCCCTAGGCTCACTGGCAGTTTTACAAGTTGATTGGCATGAAAGTGCCAATCAAACACTGGGATGCACTGGGACAACCAAATTCTCACTTTGGGGAATTTGAATTAAGAAATATAGAAAAGGCCAGGTGTAGTGGCTCATGCCTGTAATCCCAACACTTTGGGAGGCCGAGGCAGGCAGATCACTTGAGGTCAGGAATTTGAGACCAGCCCGGCCAACGTGGTGAAACCCTGTCTCTACTAAAAATACAAAAATTAGCCAGGCGTGGTGGCATGTGCCTGCCTGCAGTCCTAGCTACTTGAGAGGCTACTTGGGAGAATCGCTTGAACCTGGGAGGTGGAGGTTGCAGTGAGCCGATGGTGCCACTGCACTCCAGCCTAGGAGACAGAGTGAGACTCTGTCCCTCTCTCTCTCTCTCTCTCTCTCACACACATACACACACACACACACACACACACAGAAAGAAGTAATTAAAATCAAGAGCTAAGGCTAAAAATTTGTGCAGAAAAAGAGAGATCATTAGATAGGGAGGGGCAAAAAAAGAGCTGAGTAACAGTTACAAGAAGGTAAAAATTATGAGTAAGAAGAACTTGTGGATTAGTAGCAACTTATGACATGGAGACATAGAGTAGAAGATGAAGAGATTTCTGTCTACTGGTGATTAGACATAGAGAAGCAAACACTGGAGAGTTGTTGAGTCATATTGCTGGCTAAGCAGTA
Organism: Pongo abelii; assembly: GCF_028885655.2. Lineage (NCBI taxonomy): Eukaryota > Metazoa > Chordata > Mammalia > Primates > Hominidae > Pongo > Pongo abelii. The sequence goes on along the minus strand of NC_071993.2, from coordinate 122,136,925 downwards.
GAGATTCATGAACACTAGCTGCTGAGCATTCTAGAGCTGCCTTGGATTCAAGATGGCTATTGAGTTTTAGTTTCAGTCTCTGTTTTTTTAAAAAAATTATTTTCGTTAATTAAAAAAATTTTTTTGAAACAGGGTCTCACTCTGTAACCTAGGCTGGAGTTCAGTGGTATGATCATGGCTCACTGCAGCCTCAACCTCCTGGGCTCATGCAATCCTCCCATCTCAGCCTCCCAAGTAGCTGGGTATATAGGCACAAGTCACCATGCCCAGCTATTTTTTTTTTTTTCTGTTTTTAAGATGGAGTTTCACTCTTGTTGCCCAGGCTGGAGTGCAATGGTGCAATCTCGGCTCACCACAACCTCCACCTCCCAGGTTCAAGCGATTCTCCTGCCTCAGCCTCCTGGGTAGCTGGGATTACAGGTGTGTGTCACCACACCTAGCTACTTTTGTATTTTTAGTAGAGACAGGGTTTCTCCAAGTTGGTCAGGCTGGTTTTGAACTCCCAACCTCAGGTGATCCTCCTGCCTTGGCCTCCCAAAGTGCTGAGATTACAGGCGTGAACCATCACCCTGGCCTGGAATTGTGGTCTTAGATAGAGTAATCGGGAAGTGCCCACTGATAAAATGACATCAGAGCAGAAATCCAGAAGGAAGGGATGGGTGAACCAGACAGTTGGAGGAAGAAGGTCCTAGAGGAGAAGAACAGCAAGTGCCAAGACTGTGAGCTGAAAGTGTGTGTGGTGTGTTTGAGGAGGCCAGAGCACCTGGAGCAGAGTGAGTTGAAGGACAGCATAGCAGGAGATGAAGTTAGAAAGGAGGAGACTAGGGGTAGATGACATGGGGTCTTATAGGCCAATGTAGAGACTTTTAGTTCCATGACAAGCCATTGGAAGGTTTTGAATATACCTACATGTTCTGGCTTACCATTTTAAAGGTTTGTAGGCAACCATTCTGGCTGCTTCTTTAAGATTATACTGTAGGGGAAACGAAGGTGGAAGAAAGGGGACAAATTATTAGGAAGCTATTACAATAATCCAAGAAAGAGATAACAGTGGCTTGGACCAAAGTGGTAATTGCAGAGTGAAGAAAAGTGGTGAAAGTCTGAGTATATCTTGAAGATAGAGGCATCAGAATGTGGTGATGGATTGAATGTGGGGTGTGAGAAAGAGAAGAGTCAAGGATAACTCCCAAATTTTTGGCATGAGCAATTGGAAGGATGGAATTCCTATTTACTGAGATGGGGAAATCCATGGGAGAAGCAGGTTTGGGAGGGAAGATTAGAACCTCACTTTTGAACATGACAAGTTTGAGATGCCTATTCAAAATCCAAGTGAAGATATTGCATAGGCAGTTGGATATTAAAAACTAAATGCAAGGTGGTTCCAAGATGGCTGAATAGGAACAGCTCCAGTCTACAGCTCCCAGCATGAGTGATGCAGAAGGCGGGTGATTTCTGCATTTCCAACTGAGGTACCGGGTTCATCCCACTGGGGCTTGTTGGACACTGGGTGTAGGACAGTGGGTGCAGTGCACCAAGCATGAGCCAAAGCAGGGCGAGGCATCGCCTCACCCGGGAGGTGCAAGGGGTCAGGGAATTCCCTTTCATAGCCAAGCAAAGCTGTGACAGACGGCACCTGGAAAATCGGGTCACTCCCACCCTAATACTGCGCTTTTCCAACAGTCTTAGCAAACGGCACACCAGGAGATTATATCCCATGCCTGGCTCGGAGTGTCCCACGCCCACGGAGCCTCGCTCATTGCCAGCACAGCAGTCTGAGATCAAACTGCAAAGCGGCAGCGAGGCTGGGGGAGGGGCGCTCACCATTGCTGAGGCTTGAGTAGGCAGTTGGATATTAGAGGCTGGAGGTTAGGAGAACAATCGGGGATGGAGATATAAATTCGGGGATTATCAGTATATACAGTTATTTAAAATATGTTAAATGATGACACTGGATGAAATCACTCAAGTGATGATAGAGGAGAGAGGTCAAAAGGTTATATAAAATAATGCATATAAAATCTGAATACAGTAGATGTAGACTTCTACAGGTTTGGCACACTTCCCAACTCCCTTGTAAAAATTAGTTATTATAACCTGATTAGTCAGATGGCCAGAACACTGATGGGGAATTTATACTAGTGTTCAGAATCACTGTGTGTTTTAAAAAATTGCACGTGTGGATATGGCAGTTCTTTCCCCCACTGTTTCTCTAATCAAGCAGCCAGATCAGTAAGAGAGCCACTTTCTTATGAAAAAGAAAGAGGGAAACATCATCATTTCTCTTTCCTCTTTGATCGAGTGTGCTTGGATTCTCTCATCAGTTTATTATTTTTTTTTAATCTCAATTGTCATGGAGGGTTTGGGCTTAGGAGGAGAGAAAGATTTCCCTCTTTACCTCCTACCCTGACCTTTGGACCTTGCCTCTAAATCCTGTAATCCAGTCCATTTTACCAGCATATTCTGCAGTGAAGTTTAGGGTACAAGCTCAGATAATAATAAAGTGATACTTTCATCGCGCCACTGCACTACAGCGTAGTAACAGAGCAAGACTCCATCTCAAAAAAATTAAATAAAAAATAAAAATAAAAAATAAAGTGATACTTTGATTCCCTATCTTCCATTAGCCCTTACACGTATATCTATCCCACCTAGGTTACCTCAAGGGGAATGGTGGCTCTACATTGAGGTAGAATTTTGGCACTCCTGGGCCCCACACCATAACAGTATCAAATTAGTATTAACTCCAATCAGTCAGCACTCAATAAGCATATGTTCTTTTGCCTTAACATGCCAATAATTCCTATTAGAGAGGCACTGACCCAGACATCAAAGGGAAGATTTGTTAATAAATAGAAGGCTGACTATTCCCTTAGTCCTTCACTATGACACCAAACCCACGCTCAACTTGCCTGCAAGATCAACACCAGAGTCAACAGAGAAAGAGAAGAATGACAGAGGGTCAGGTGAAGAAATTATAGGAAAAGTAGGGAAGTGGATATATGCAGGTCTGCTAGCTTGTCTGATAATGTATATCTAGTTACTTGCACATAAGAATGTGGGCAAATCTAGAAAAAGAGGTGCAAGGATCATGGAAGAATGGTATAAGGAAGGTTCTGAGGCATCACTCTGTAGAAATCTTCCATCAGGAGCTATAATGGAGTGGACGCTAGCAGCCAATAGAAGGAAAGCAGGCTCCCACTGCTCCAGCCATTTCTGATGTGCTTATCTGCTGACTCCAAGGACAGATATCTTGCTGCCTTTGAGGTTAATTCACCAAACCCTGAACTGTCTGAATTCTGTGCAAGCAGAATATATTGAGGTCCTGACCACGGTGCCCAGCCCTGCTGTAGAACTATGTGGATCATTTTCAGACTTGATTCAATTTTCTGTTTTGTAGAGTCACTCACTGCAAGTTTTGATGCTCAATGGGCCACCAGAGAGAGAGAAAGCAAAATATGTTAAAATGATTTATCAACATGTCCTGTTTGTGGAGCCATTCTAATAGCTCTCATTTATAGCATATGCTTATCAGCCTCAGTCCTCCCACCCATCTCCCCACCTGGAGACTCAGCCCTGTCCCAGATGCCAGACAGGAAGTACTTGGGCAGCCTCAGCCTGCCATCCTAGAGAGGTTAGTTACGTTGATTTAGAAGCAGTGTCCCAGCAGTGATCACTAGGCCCCCCACATTGGGCCCTAAATGCCACTCTTCTTATTATGTTGAGATGAGTCCTAATCAGAACTAACAAGCTTATACCAAATGTGGTCAGTTGATAGATGGGATAACTGCAATATCCAACTAACTCATAGAACATCTGCATTTCAAGTTTAGTTTTAAGGTCATGTATAGTTGAGCCTGCTAAGACTCTACCTCCTACCCCGAAATACCACAAATTCCATCATCTTTAGTAGGTTCCATTGATATAACTACCTAGGACCTGTAGCAAAGATTGTTCGACCAAAGGAGAGCTGACATATTTGCTCTTGAGCCTAGAATGCAAATGTATGTCCCAGGCAGGACTCTGAGTCCTCCCTCTGAATGTGAAATCCAACTACTCCTGAGAAGTTTCTAGTCCTCCAAGGTGCTCCTGGTCCCATCTTTACTATCTGTGACTTAGTAACAATAATAAGACAATGTTTGTTTATTTTTCCTGTTTTAAAAGACAAAAAAAACTGCTATATGTCCAGAATAAGAAATTATGAAGAAAAGGCAGTGTGTGGAATAAAATGCAAATGTTTTCAATGTACATTAAAATTTTGATATATTGATCTTAGATTTAAGAGGTTAGATGTGGGTGGTTCCTTGCTCTTCTCTCTCTTTTTTTTTTAAAAAAAAAAGGTCATTTACTTGTGAAATAATGGATTTTGACTCATATTAATGGCTTTTTAAAAAAAAATCAAAATTCAGCATGGAAATTTCTATGTAACCAAAAGACATCTTGAGACTAGTAAGAACATTTCAATTATCTGAACTTTGACTTTTACACAGGTGAGTATTCAGTGATTTCAAGGTCCTGTTAAATGCATTCTGTTTAGTATTTCTGTTTTCTGACACCATAGTTTAAAACATCATTCACAAAAAATGCCTAATATAAGTAACATTCTTTAAATGCAATTTAAGTTCATCTATTTGAAGAGGATTAATAAACACAACATGCTTACCAGATATTTCTACATTTTGCTACTACAGTCAGCTCTTTGCTTGTTGGTCAGCCCTGTGGTGATGACATTGGACATAATTACAAATAGTACTTAAAAGTATCCAGTTGATTGATAACATTAATATTTAAGATCTTTGCATCTTTGTTAACACCGAGAACATTTTCCAGCCATGTAGGAGCTGCCCCAGGACTTGGCTAAAAATAACATTTTATATCAAATTCAACAAACAAGAAGAATCTTTTTGCTATGCTAAAAATATAGATAACCAGAACTTTTCCAATAAAGTTTATAAAAATCTCCAGATGTGAACTTGACTTTAGAAGACAGTCTGTTCCTAGTTTTAATGGATTTGATTTGTTTTGCTTGTTTTACTGCAGAAACAAATTTCCCCTGGCAATCATGATTGATATTTTCTTGAACTAATTTTTTCTTAATTTTTTCTGTGAAAGGAGAACTATTTTAATTGACATTTATCACCAGACAGACTAAGAAGCATTTCAGTTCTAAAATTTTGGAAGTAACATTTCCCATCTGTTTCAATAACCCAACTAGCTAATTACATTGCCAAGAATAATTTGTCACAAACAGAAAGACCATTCTTTGGGGTTGGGGGGAACTCTTACTGCTTGATCTTACATCACATACTGATTGATGAGCAATTATAGAAAACTTATGATACTAATTTATGCCATGGATTTATTCTATGAATGAGATTCTGAAAGGAATAACAGAAAGCTGGTTAATCATTTACATTACTTAAAAAGAGGGGATGGAGTCTCTTGATTAGTTCATATCAGAGAAGGTACATGTATTTACCTTTATATCCTGCCTTTAAGGTGTGGACAACTGAGGTATGAATGGCTCGGCCTAACAAGGAGGAGACAAAATGCAGGCAGTGTGTCTGCAGTATCATCACTATCCTCTGCGATTTTTAACATTGCAGGTGGGCAGTCCTCCAGTGTGGTGGTGAAGAATGTGGGCTCGGACACTAAACTGCCTGTGTTTGAATTCCAACTTTAGCATTTACTTGTTTGCCAAATTATGTAGATTTTTGGTGTCTTGAATTCTTCATCTGTAGAAGGGGTATATTAATAATAGTAGTCCCTACAAAGGACGTGAAAATCATCATTCTCAGTAAACTATCGCAAGAACAAAAAACCAAACACCGCATATTCTCACTCATAGGTGGGAATTAAACAATGAGAACACATGGACACAGGAAGGGGAACATCACACTCTGGGGACTGTTGTGGGGTGGGGGGAGGGGGGAGGGATAGCACTGGGAGATATACCTAATGCTAGATGACGAGTTGGTGGGTGCAGCGCACCAGCATGGCACATGTATATATATGTAACTTACCTGCACATTGTGCACATGTACCATAAAACCTAAAGTATAATAATAATAATAAAAAAAGAAAAAAAAAAAAAAAGAACAAAAAAAAAAAAAAGAAAAATTAAACACTTAACTACTTAACTAGTCTTTAGATTTATTTAGATAAAACTAAAAAATTGTAATTATTTACACACCAATTACTATAAAATTAAAAATTAACACGTGAAAAAAAAAAATAAAAAAAAAAAATAATAATAGTAGTAACTGCCTCAGAGTCATTGAGAATTAAATCAGCGAACACATTTAAAGTTCATTCAATGTTATTAATATATTATGATCATTATTAATATTAGTATACTACTTGGGTATTAACAGCTTTCTGGTCTCAATTCTGGCTACATATTGGAATCAACTGGGAAGCTTTAGATTTAAAACAAAACAAAACAAAGACAAAAAAACCCCAATGCCCAGGAGCCACCCGAAACAGACTCTAATTTAACAGGTCTTAGTTAGGGCCTAGAAGCACCCCCTAGCCCCCCTGCCAAATATTTTTTTTTTGTTTAGTTGCTCAGGAGTTTTCTAATATACAGCCAGGAATCTTAGCAAGAATTGCTAAAAGTCAGCAGGGTGAAAACCTTAGGAACAAGTATATTAACACTAGGAAAGGCAAACAGATAGGAAAGACTGAAGACCAGGACAATAGGATAAGTTAGGGTGGAAAGGCCTCTCCACTTTGTCCAGGGAGAGCCATGCTAAAGTGCTTGCTTCTTAGGGCTCATTCTACCATAATTATTTCTTTATAAGGCCCTAAGATCAGGCTTGACAACCAACTTTTCTGGTGACCTCTGCCCTTTCCTGTGTCTTCAACCACATATCTTGCTTTACCTTTTGGTGGTGCCCCTATTTTAAAAGCACCAGAACCCTTCTTTGAATATTTAGTTTGTAAATTCCAATGAGGAACCCCATTTCCTTAGTAATAATGTATACCTCAGACAGTTTGAATGTAGTTATGGTGATGAATGGTTTCAGCTCAAGAGACTCTTAGCCACTAAATAGATGTGTTTGTTCTTTGGAAGGAATAAGAGGCTCCAAAATGTGAGGATGAACTAGGCTGTTGTTCTTGTTCTATAATAGCTTCAAAAGCTCACTTTGCTTTTAACTAAAAAGAGAAGAGGAGGGAGAAAGATGAGGATAATACCCACATTCAAAGAGTCAGAGAAATGGGCCATGCAGTAGCAGAAAAAAGTCTTACATTTCTGATGCTTTATAAAAACCTGAAATTCTGAGTGATCTTATCCTTTCATTTCTGTCTTTGCCTCGCATATTCATTATAGGAAAATTCCAAATGGTAGTGAAAAGTACAAAAAGAACTTGAAAATGACTCATAATTTCAACACTTGTTTTCTTCTTTTGCTTTTAGTTCATAAAATGAAGAATAAAAGTCTACCTTCCTCCATGTCTCCAAAGGTAAACTCTTGCAAAAATGTTTTATATTTATGTGTATGTATACATCTTAGCCCTATCTTATGTTCAGTTACTATGCTAAGCAATGCATGGGAATGACCTCATTTAATCTCCACAATAACCATTGGAGGTAGATCTATTAATATTTTTCTTACCCTCATTTTAGAGATGAGGAAACAGAGCCTTAGAGAAGTTGCCTTACCCAAGTTGAACTCCCATTTATTCATTCGCTCCGCAAGTATTTATTGAGTCCCTACTATGTGCCAAGCATGATGCCTTAGCATAGGGGATATAAGAGTGAATCAGCCAGACACACTCATAATTCATCTCTTACCTACTCTACTGCTGTCACTCTGGTCTAAGCCACTATCATCTCTCACTTGGATTGTTGTAACAGTTTCTAACTGGCCTTCCCACCTCTACCCTTATTCCCCTGTAGTCCATTCTAAACACAGTCACTCCTCTACTCAAACATCTTTGACGGCCCTTCATGTCACTCAGAATGGAATGAAACCTGGAGATGTGCCAGTGATCAATAACATGCTGCCTGACTTGTGCCTCCTGTACCATCTCCTCATCTCCTGCCACCCATACCCTCATGCTCTGCTGTCATTCATCACCTTGGCTTCCCAGATGTCTCTTGAATATACCAGGCATGTTCCTGTCTAAGGGCCTTTGCATTCCCAGTTCCTTCAGCCTGGAATATCCTTACCCCATGAAATGGCTCAGAACATGCCACCTCAAAATATGCCACTTTGGCATAATGATTATTTTGAGCTGAAGGCACTTGAGAAACAGTAGGGGCAGGAAGAGCTCTCAGACTTCCCCTTTCTACCAAAAAGCAGGTCATAAAATTTCCCATGAGAAAGGTGCCCTCCTTGTGCCAGGAAGAGAAAAATAGTATCACCAGAGACGACTGGAGTTATCATCGAAATGGACCTGTAAAAACAAACTAAAATCATCCTCATTTTCCACTAGTTTTGCCTGTATATCCCTTACTCCCACAATTTACTGCTTCTAGCCCAAGGCCTTTTGTCTTGTCACATCTCCACAGTTTATCATTCTTTGTGTAAAAATGTATATAAGCTTTGGGGCATAAAGTCTTCTTTGGGTCTTCATTTTTCTCTGAGGACTCCCATGTATACATAAAAACATTAAATAAATGTGCATGCTTTTCTCTTGTTAATCTATGTTGTTTTAATTCTTAGGTTAGCCACCAAACCTAAGAGGGTAGAAGGACGTTTTTCCTTCCCTACACCCAAATACTCACATGGCTCACTTCCATACCCCTTTGAAGACTTTGCTCAAATGTCCCCTTTTCAATAAAGCCTCCAATGACCATCCTATTTGTAACTGCAATATCTGCCCCACCCCATGCTTCCCCCTCTTCACTTTTATTTTACATATATACCACGTAGTTTGTTTTGCTTATTTTTCTCTCCTTATAATGTAAGCTTTATGAGGGCAGGCATTTTTCCTGCTTCAATCACTGCTCTTTGCAGAATGGCTATTTTGCTTTTTGTAGCATTTAGTTATTTAAGAAAGACTGCACACTTAATATCTTCTAGCAAAACCAACTCAATATTCTTCTAAAAATATCAATTCATTTAATCCTCACAATGTCTCTATAAGACAGGCATTATTGCTATCCCTATTTTGAAGAGACCAAATCAGAGGTCTACAAGGATTAAGTAGCTTGCTAAAGGTCGCACAGAGAGTAGTGGCAGGACCAGGATTTGAGTTCAGGCAGGTTGGCCCCAAGGTCCAAACTTTTACCTACTTTACTATGCAGCCTCATCTTCAAACCCATGCTCTCCTGTGAGCAACAGTATAATCCAGGACCTTAATACATGGGCTAGCCCCTTCTTTGCTGCAGTAACCTTGTTCTTTAAACCCAAAATATGGATATACAAGTTTACTGTGTTAACTAAAGGATAATTCAAGAGCAAATGAAAAGAAAAATACTAATTTTACTATAATTTTGCTAAAGAATACAATAAATAAAACACATATTGTATCCTCATACTTGCAGGTAAGGTTTACAGAGTCTCAGGGATTTCCTCTTATTTCTAAAGCAAGGAAAACTCAGGTTCAGAACTGTACATGTTTATGCTTCATGTTCAACATAAAAAAAATACAGCATTAGTCCTCTGTAGTTGACTGCAATGTAGGTGAAGGTACTGTTTAATGATATGAGGCAGGAACAGAAGATTAAATTTAATGCCCAAGAATTGAATGAAGTACTTCAACGACGTTACAGATTGTTCCAAGAACTTTCTATTTACAAAACATGACATGTGCAAGAGATGCAGATTGGATCATATTTTACTTTTAATATTTTGGGATAAGCCAAGGCTAGTGAGCACAGAAACTAGACTTAAGTTCATCAGGCCTGAAGTCCTTTAGCTCTGATATTGTTCTTTTGTTGATTTTTTTTTATAGTAAACTTGCAGCTGATGATTATGATACAAATACATTTAAGACATATATCGTAAATTGGAAGCACAAGAGAAATAGGATATCATGCTTTTATTCCAAATTTGTATTTGTTATAGAAACCACATTAATATATATAAAATAAAATTATAAAAATAAAATAATCACCCATAGCCCTACTATCAAAGCACAGTAATTCTTCTCTTTTTTCTCTGTATCTTCTTCGTTTTTGTCTATGAACTCACTTACAAAAATCAATAAATCTCCAACTAAAGGAAGAATTGGGTCTTTTGTATAGTTGAGTTCAGTTACTGCCACACTCTTTCTAGGAACCCCCCCTAAATATAGCATATATTTGAAATGCTGAAATCAGGGTATGGTGGAGCTGGGAAGAACCTTAGAGATTATCTGAATTCAACCCCAGCATTTTAGTGGTGGCTGTATGGTCAGTATTGTCAGTTTTAGTAGTAGTTATAACAGCTGCTGCCATTCCTTCAACATCAGGAATATGTGCTGGATACTTTCTATGTCTAATCTTCCTGACAATTATGAAAGGAAGAGTGAGTAGAAATGATTTGGGTTTGAGTCCCATAGCATAGGAACAACAATGCCTCCGACCTCCTAGGTTTGTAAGGAAGATGAATAGAGGGGAAATATGTAAATCACTTGGCGTGGAGCCTAGTTATTTTTATCATCATCATTCATTTTTCAGGTGAGGAAACAGGCTCAGAAAGAACTTGGTCACACAATTTTGTGCTTCAGTTTCTCACAGTCAACTAAGCCAGTGCCTAGGACCTAAAGTTAATGTTTCATAAGCATACTCAGTAGACCCCATGCTTCAAAATCACCTGGTGTGAATAATAAAGATTCCATTTCTTAGGCCCTTCCCCAAGCTAACTCAATCAGACCCTCTGGAAATAGAGAACAGAAATATACATTTCAAAATTTCACTGGCTGTTTCTGTGCACTAAGATTATAATCATTGCTGTTCAAGCTTTCCAAACTCACCAGCCAAGTTCCTGGGCCCTAACCCAGGTTTCCCCCTCTGTGAAACGGGAATAATATTACTGCCTATCAAACTAATCAGGAGGATGAAAATAACATATTGTATAAGAAAGTGCTTTGTACACTATAAAATAATGATTGTTTCTCTCTACCTGAATCAAGCTCTTTCCAAATAGGGAAAGACAATATCCAATGTCTCCATCACAAATTAATAGCACCATCACAGACACAGTTCATGCTAGGTCTAACCAGGTAGCCAATGAAATTGTATTGCATTTGTTTTCTCTCATTATTTAACTCTTTGTCCTAAACATATAGGCACTGTTTTGAAAACTTGATGTCATCCCTTTGCATCCCTCACTGCCATGGTCTTCCCAGACAAAATTAGACATTGCCACAATTGATCTTAAATGCCATTCTTCACTGTGTTCTTTCCTCACCTCTTCTAATAGAATCAGCTCTATTTGTCTGTGGGTGACTAGCAAGCCTGCAGTTTTCTGAAGAGGTCTTCGTACTTCATGTTTTGTATCTGGAGCTATTATAGTGTGTCTGACATTTTCTTTTCGAGGTATGTGATTATGGGTTAAACCAGCACATAATCAAACCAGCCTACTTGCCTAATCTCCCTCTTAATAAGAGTAGCTTTTAGGGAAGGGAATATAAGCAGCATGCAAAGGAGAAAGAAAAAGCCCAGAAGCAACAAGAGTAAGGAATAATGTGTGATCCGTGGGCAGGACTGGACTAAAGTAGCAATAAGAATGGTCCCCAGTGAAAAACAGCATGAGTTGTTTCTTCCCACTCTCTCCCACAAAGTTAGCCTCTCCATGGAAACTCCCCTCAAAGAGAATGGAAAAATTTTAGCTAGAAGAACATGGATTTCCATCTGCCTAAAGGGAAATGTTCAGGTTCACCTAGGCTCTGAATATCTAGATTCCCAGAACCACGTACTATAAAGCCAGTGGAGAGCTATTGATTTCTGTTTGATTAGTTCCTACTTTGCTCCATTTTTGTGAGATTTGTGGAGCCACCAATCCTAGTTCTGAATTCCCCTATTCAAAGTGAATTCTCCAAGGTTAGACATACAACTCAGGCCTAGCCAATAAATGTTCTGCCCTGGGATTCTTATTAAATTTTGAAGCTGGAGAAGCAGCAGCTTTGCATTTTTGGTCACAGAGCTAGAAGGGTGAGACTGAAGGAAATGTTATTGGTTATCATCACCACTGTGGATAGAAAGTCTGTTTGTGGAAAGAGAATAAAATATACAGAATTCAAAAGAATCTGGAATGAGAGTGGACACCCTGCTCCCTGGTCCCTGCAGTTACCTAGTGCCTTTGTAACAAAATCTCCTATGGTTTAAACTCGTCTGAATTAGCTTCTGTACCTTGCAAACCAGAGTTCTGCCTAAGTACAGCTGTGCCCTCAGTTCCTTCTTGTCTTCTCACACACAACCTGGATACACAGTACTAACCTCAAATCCATTATAAATCACATCTACATCTTCCTCAACTTGATAAACTATCCCTTTGGGAAATAGCATGAAAGGGCTAGTAAATTAATCTGCTTGAGGTAACTCATGACTGATCCTGCCTTAATGTGCTACCTTTCCCAGGAAATCATGCATCTTCGTACAACGACTACTGCTACTACTACTACCAATAATAATAACAGCAACAATAATAGCATTGAGTGGCAGGTACTGTGCTAAACACATTATGTACATTAACTCATTTAATCCTTATAACAACCCTAATGACATGTGGTGGTGAAGGGACTCTTCAACCAAAGAAATAATCCCCAATAGTATATTTTCAGGAACGGTATCCAGGAGTTATATGCACATCCATCCTTAAACCTATGTTACCACCCATATATAGCTCTTCATGTGCAATCAGCCAGGGTAAGGAGTAGCGCTGGTCAGCGAGTCTCATATTTTGCTTTTTATCTGGAGACTTGAGGGTTAAGAGAGGCCACAGTTCAGCATTTGCCAGATAAGAAGGAAAGTCATATATTATTCGTTCAAAACAAGCAAGGAGCAGGCTGGAAGCCAAGGAACTCTGGCCAAAAGAGACTGAGGCAAGAGAATATTCATCATCAACTCTGATCCATACAGTGAACACATGGTTGAATTATTCCCCAGGGGAAAGGAGTCAATGACATTGGGAATATGGTTCAGTGAGATAAGCCAGTGTTTTCTAGTCAAGCCCCTTGCAAGACTGATCTTTACCAAGCTTAGGAGTAAGACAAGCTCCATTCCAGAGTTTCTTCCCTCCTATCCCTCCCTCCCTTCTTTCCTTCCTCCCTCCCTTCCTTCCTTCTTCCTTCCTTCTTTTCTGTCTTCCTGCCTTCTTGCCTTCCCTCCTTCCTTCCTTCCTTTCTTCCCTCCTTTCCTTCTTCCTTTTCTTCTTTCCTTCTCTCCTTCCTTTCCTCTATAGATATTTAGTGATTCTCTGTGATATACTGAGATAAGATTCCTGCTTTTGGGAAGGTTGTAATTCACAGGAAAAACAGGCAATAAAGCCAACAATAACAATAGAGTATGGTATATGTGGTGATATTGTAGAAAAAGCATAAGCTTAGGAGCCAAATAGATTCAGCTCAGAATCACGACTCTGCCTCCTACAAATAGATATGATTTTTTTTTTTGCAAGTTATTTAACTATGTGTGCTTGGCCCTGCATGGTGGTTCTTGCTTGTAATCCCAGCACTTTGGGAGGCCGAAGCAGGCAGATCATCAAGTCAGGAGTTCGAGATCAGCCTGGCCAACATAGTGAAACCCCATCTCTACTAAAAGGACAAAAATTAGCCGGGCATGGTGGCACATGCCTGTAGTCCCAGCTACTCGGGAGGCTGAGGCAGGAGAATGGCCTGAACCCAGGAGCAGAGGTTGCGGTGAGCCAAGATTGTGCTACTGCACTCCAGCCTGGCAACAGAGCAAGACTCCGTCTCAAAAAAAACAATGTGTGCCTGTGTTTCCTCATCTGTAGATGAGGATAATGATCATATATATTTACTAGTGTTGTTGAGATGATCAAATTAGGTATATTTAATCATTGTGTGAAAAAGTTGACATGTAAAATCCATGTAAAAAAGTTGGCAGAAGAGACAAACTGGTAAAGCAGGCGTTCTTCATTTCTGATTTCATTCAACAAGCATCATTAACAGCCTAGAAAGAACACAATATCTAGGAAAAATCAAAGATTATCAAGCTCATGTTCTATAATCAAGCAATTTATAAACTAGCAGAAGAACAAGACAGATGAATAAGAAACTGTGTATGTTTAAATGCTAAGAAGTTCAATTCAAATAAATGTCCCTGGAGGACTAGTGTGGTCAGAAATGTTTCATAGAATTGGTGGGTCTGAACCTGGGCTTTGAAAGAAAGATAAGATCGCTTCTCGGCCTTTGGGCTAAGATCAAGTGAAAGAAAGATAAGATGTGGTGAGGAGAAGGAAGGTAATCATGGCAAGGAAACAGCATGAGTAAGTACTGTTCTGGGATGAGGCAGACCAGTCTTGCTGGGGTTTGCTTCCTACTGGGAATCAGTAGGTCAGAAGGTTGGAAAGGATCATTGGGTCCTGTGTGACAGGCTGGGGAGTGTGAACTTGACCCTGAATTCAATGGGTAACCATGAAGGTTTGCATTTTGGAGTATGGTACAGCGTTAGTGCTTTATGGGTAATATTTATTGCTCTATGCATGAAGGGTAGATTGCTGGGGACCAAATTCCAAGGGGTAGAAGTGGGGAGACCAGTTTGATGACTACAATTGTGCATACATTGGGCCATGGAGACCTGAATATGGCTGCAGTAGTAAGGAAGACAAGGAAGCTGACTACAACAGGCTATTTTAAACTTTTTTTAAAAACAGTGATAAAATATACATAACATAAAATTTACCATCTTAACCGTATCTAAGCATAGAGCTCAGTAGTGGTAAGTATATTCGCATTGTTGTGCCACCAATATCCGCAACTTTTTCCTCTTGCAAAGCTAAAACTATAACCATTGAGCAATTTTCCATTTCCCTCTCCTCTCAGCCCCTGGCAATTGTCATTCTACTTTCTGTATAACAGACACTTCATATCATTTAGAACACTTTAGATTTTTAAGAGCAAAAGACAACTTAAGCTAACACGCAAAGGGGGTGGCAAGGGATTTATTATTGATTTACAAAAGAGGATCACAATGCTTCCAGACAGGAATGCGTCTGGGCCTCTGAACTGACTGGAATCTAAGCAGAAAGGTGTCAGACATCTCCGAGTGTCTGCTTCTCTCTGTGTGCTACTGCATTCCGTCTGTGCAGACTGGCTTCCTCTGCTTCTCTCTCTGCTTGATAGAATATTGTATCTCTCTAGCTCTGGGTTCATATGTTACAGTTCTAGCCACAAACAGAGACTACATAGCTGTTTCTCAATCTCAATTTGAGATTTCAGAGAGCAAAAGAGAGAGATAGAGAATATCAATACGATTGGTCCACCTTGTGGCAACTGTCTATCACTGTTCTAATCAGCTATTGTCTCAGAAAGAGTCATATAGACCATATATGGTGGCCGGGTGCAGTGGTTCACGCCTGTAATCCCAGCACTTTGGGAGGCCAAAGTGGGCGGATCACGAGGTCAGGAGATCGAGACCATCCTGGCTAACATGGTGAAACCCCGTCTCTACTAAAAATACAAAAAAATTAGCTGGGCATGGTAGCAGGTGCCTGTAGTCCCAGCTACTTGGGAGGCTGAGGCAGGAGAATGGCATGAACCCGGGAGGCGGAGCTTGCAGTGAGCCAAGATCACGCCACTGCACTCCAGTCTGGGCAACAGAGCAAAACTCTGTCTCAAACAAACAAACAAACAAACAAAACCCATATATGGCTGCAAGGACAGATTTCCAAAGACGGCAGGGGTCTTTGTGAACTGGGCAAATACCCTAAAAGGAGTCTACTACACATTTCAGAAAAAGAATTACAATGGCTTGGTAAGTGATTTTTGAAATTGTGGGGCAGAAGAGTGGCTGAGGAGATCAGAGAAGAGTGAAAGATACACTTGCTGCCTTCAGGCAGCTCACAGCCTAACTGGGAAGACAGATTATACAAGAACCGTTCAACTCAGAGATGGTTGCAAAGAACTCACCCATTTTCAAAGTAACTATTGCTATCCCCTTTTGGAGGCACTGCTACAATCTCATAAATTTAACAAGATATTACTAGACTGGGAAAAGAAGCTAAAATACAACATTTACATCTTTTTATGAGAAACAGAAGAAGAAAGAGCACCTTTACCTCTAGGGTCATTGCAAAAGGACAGCGGACACATCTCAGGCACAACCCAAAGGCTGAGAAGCACTGGCTGTGATTTATAAAACTGCCTCCAAGATCAGGGTAGTTTCAGAGGCTTTCCAGGGGGATTTCTGCAAAGGCACAGTTTGTTCCTATTATAGTCATGCATCGCATAATGTTTCAGTCAATGACGGACTGCATATATAGCGGTGGTCCCATAAGATTATAATACTGTATTTTTATTGTACCTTTTCTATGTTTAGATAGGTTTAGATACACAAATACCAGTGTTGCAATTGCCTACAGTAGTTAGTACAGTAACATGCTATACAGGTTTGTAGTCTGGAAGCAATAGGCTCTACCATATAGCAGAGGTGTGTAGTAGGCTATGCCATCTAGGTTTATGTAAGTACACTGTGATGTTTGCACATGGCAAAATCACCTAATAATGCATTTCTCAGAACATATCCCTGTCATTAGGTGGCACATGACTGTATTAAGCAACAACAACAACAACAAAAAACATGAGAAGGCAGAGTTCAGAGAGGAACTAAAGTTAAAAATAAAATGCAAATCAAATCAGTCTCTGATACATCCTGAGCACCTCCCACAAACCATTCTAGAGTTTGTTATCAGCAGATCGGTGACTGTAGCTATACTTAAAATGCAATAAACATAATTAAATATGGCATTCAAAAGGATAAAGTGATATAGTCACAAAGCTACAGGAGGCTTCCTTTCCTCAAAATATTTAAGCTCTAGCTTCTTTAAATTTAATTTTACCTGAATATTTCAAGAGACCAGCTGAGTTCTTTGAGATTACATATTCTGTTTTAGATGAAAGCTGAGTGGTTCAGTGAATTGTATTTCAACTCATTTCTCTAGACATCAGTTACCAGAAACCCTTTTAATGAAAGCTTTGAGGACTGTCTGTCCATTATGCTACTAAGGCTCCTGAGTCAGCAAGCTCATTCAGATTTAAAAATTTAACTGGCCCTCATCCAATCGTTAATCAAAACCTAATGCACTTTTCCAACCTAAGTCTTTTGCATTCACTGTCTAGAAAGGATGCCGAATCAAATGTTTTAGGGAAACAGCTGGTTCAATATGCAAGCTGCCATCACAGTTGTGTTGCAGTATTGTTGTGAGTGTGTGCATGTGTGTATTTTTTCTTAAAAGGCATGACTTATAGCAGATCCTCACAGTTATCGAGCATTAACGAGCCTTTGTGAAGGTCAGACTTGCCACAAATGCTTTTTCTCCTGCACTGAAAATGGAGCAAGGTGGGCAGAATTAACAACTGAATCGGTTTGGGTAAGGGCAGGGAAGTTCTTCAAAGAATCTAAGTTCCTTCCCTGGAAGAGCTCTGTGATAAGGCTGAGTATATCCCAGAAGGCAAGAAGTTGAATATTTAATTCCTTGTAGTGGAACTAATCACAAATGAGAGAAAAATTACCCATGTCGGACCATGGGACAACATTTAATGAATCGGAGAAGGTAACTACCAGATCGAATTCTGGCAGAATGACTTCTCCAAGGATGGAGGAGAAGTTCTCCCAGAGGGATTTGTTTATTCCCTTCAGTTCACTGAAAGACTAAAACAAAATCCAGCTTGCTTTTAAGAGCAAGCTTGGGTGCTTAACTTGGCACCTGTGCCATATAAGACTTTATGGCAAAGCCTCCTTTCTACATAGGGATCAAAGGCCAAAAAGCTCACCACTGTCCACTTGAGTCAAGATAGTTCTCATCATAAAGAATTCAAATACTTTTTAATAGATTCTCAATGACCAGATTAAACAAATACTTTGACTTTCACATGGTTTCTTTTTCTTATTTTTATATAGAGTAAAACCAGCTTGTTCTTCTAATTACATAGATTATATTTTTTGTTCCTTAGCTAATGACTTCCTTATGATAAGTGAGCACAGAAATTGACAGATCAGTCTATTTCAGCCAATCTAATGAATTCTTTACATATGAGACCTGTGGAGAAAAGACTTCTGTATCACATTGCTCAATACCCCTTTTATATGTAAGCAAAGAGCCTTAGTGCATATAAAACATTTATGCTTAAGAAGCACAGCTCTCATAATAGATATGTATTAGCAAAGCCAAGTGTTACATGAGAGGGAATCGTGTGTAGACGACTTATGGGAAAATTGTAGAAATTATCAGTGAGTTCAAAATAATTATGCAGTAAAATTAGGGGGCTTGTGAAAAAGCAAGCTTTACCTGAAGAGCCCAGCTTTCTCATTTCTCTCTCACGGTGTGTCACACACTTTGGAGATCCAGCGGTAGACACCTTCTAGGACTGTCAGGAGCACTTACTAGTCCAGATGGTGGTCTGAGGATTCAGGTCTGATGTTCCTATGGAGAGTCAGCAGAAAACACAGCTGACTTCTGAAGGAAGAAAGGCTGGACACACACAGAGGTCAGTTCCACTCCTGAGGCTGCACTGCCTGAGACTAACTATATGGACATGACAAACTTAGTGGAGTTAATTTCAGTGCTGTGCCCTAAGTAGTGGAAAATAGTTAAGTGCCCAAAATACAGCTCTCTAGAACATCCCATATTGAGGAGGCCACCCTACGTTCCAGGAGCAGCTTAGTTGGTGTTTGTTTCCATAGGGGAATCCTTTAATTACAAAATGTGAATAGATCTCACAACATGTCAAAAAGAATCAATTGCTAGAATGTCTATTGTTAACTAGGCCTGTCTTTTTCCAAGAATGCTTGACCTAAACTAAGGTGAAGAGCCCTGGGAACATGGTCCAGTTGGAGGAGGAAGAGCCTGGCCCAGTGGCTATAGTTTATTTGGTCTAGGATAATCTGAAGACATTGTCCCCAGGAAAAAAACCAAAGCAAAGCTAAGGCAGTCCATGCAAACAGCCACCAGTCCCAGAGGTGAGGAAAAGAGAAAGATCACTAGAGTGAGGCAACAGAAATGGGAGAGAGCCATATAAGGAACCCAGCTTAGGAGAAACCCTGCAGAAGCTTTTACAGGGCATATGGCCTCAGGTACAAGCAGTGAGTAAGCCGTGAAAAGCAAGTACAAGGCTTAAGATACAAGCACCCACCAGTAGAGTCCCTGTGTTCTTTTTCCTGTGTGCTACTTTGTTGGAAGCATTGGTGAAATTAAGGAAGACATCAAAGAAAACCATTTTTAGCATGATATAGTGGCCCTTGCCCTTGTTTGCTTAGCCCTACCTTCATCCTAACATGCACTCCTTCCTCCCATAAGACTCTACCATCGCTACCACCACCTCAGGGACAGGAAGGTGACCTGTCCTGGACTAATCCTAGTATTCCTAGAATTTGGGAACAATTCCCTTGTTCCCAAAGCCTCTTCCATCCTGCCCTCTCTGTGAGAAGGTTACATGAGCCAATATATTTTCGTTTTGACTTATGTTGGTTTGAATTGAGTTTCTGTCACTTGCAATCCAAGGGTTCTGAACAATATGCATGTTAATCTATTTTTCACTCTCTTTTTCTTTTTCTCATACAAATAAAGATGTGCTTATCCTAAACAAACACCAGAATACTCAGTATTCTCATTCTTATAATTACATAAAATGATTTTCTATTTATCTAGCCCTTTTACTATGGGGCTTAGTCCTCATAAAGAGCCTAGCATAGGTACACAGTGTAGGTTGGGGAGGAGATGATCAAGCGATAACCCCCAAGCCACGGAGCATCAGAAGGCTGAGGTCCTGATAACAGGACAGCATTTAAACATGTTTCTCTGGGTCCTCTTTTAGTTACTGTGGGGATAGGAACATAGCTGCAAGTAAAGCTACCTGCTTTCTCTGGTACTCCCATGGAGATGTTTGAAATTATTGAGAAATGCTGGGGATAAAGAAGGAAAAAATGGAGCAATGAATCAATAATGCCAGTTGTGTACTTCCTCTGTGAAAGACACTGCTAGGTGCTGTGATATCTACAGATGGATAGAACATGGGCCAATACCCTTGAGAAGACCACATTTTATTTGAGGAAACAAGACATGCATATAAACAGACAATTACCCAATAGAAGGAAGCAAACACTAAAGACTAGTAGGTCGGGGCCAGGTGCGGCGGCTCACGCCTGTAATCCCAGCACTTTGGGAACCCGAGGAGGGCAGATTGCCTGAGCTCAGGAGTTCGTGACCAGCCTGGGCAACACGGTGAAACCCTGTCTCTCCTAAAATACAAAAATTAGCCAGACATGGTGGCATGCACCTGTAGTCCCAGCTACTCAGGAGGCTGAGGCTGGGGAATTGCTTGAACCCGGGAGGCAGAGGTTGCAGCGAGCTGAGATTGCACCATTGCACTCCATCCTGAGCAACAGAGCGAGACTCCGTCTCAAAAAAAAAAAAAAGACTAGTAGGTGGATTAGATAGGAAGTGCTGCATAAGTTTGGCGGAAGCAACATAGAACATTGCAAGCTGGTATTTTATTTGTTCTTTGGTTACAAGGAGATTCTGGCCAACTTTAGCCAAAATAGAAACTTATTGAAAAAGCAGCTCATAGGACTGAAGACAGAGTTAAGCAACAAACCTTCAGAAGGATCCAAACCAGGGTAGCCCGAAAAGACCTCCATGGTCATGATGATAGTGTCAGCTGAATAATAAGTGGCTGGACTTAGTGGGAGGCAGTGAGAAGGAAAAAAGGGGCAAGAAAGGCATTTGAAAGTTCTCCTGTCCCCTTAACCTGACACAATGTGTACTTAGCACTCTTAGAGACTGGAGACAGTTGATTATATAACATATATATCTCTATGATTCAGGGATCTAAGAGACGGAGGAAAGACATATATATTAAGGGCAAAAATATCACAGCAGAATGTCAGCCATAACTAAATTCTCCAGACTCAGATTAAAGACCAGCTAGGGATTTTAACCACTTAAGAACCAAGACTAATATTCTAAAACTGACTGCCTAGAAAGCCCTTCTGCACTGAGAAATCTGACTCAGCAATCAGTATGCAGAAGGGAACGCTTGGCCTTCTGGCTTTATTGAGCTTTATTGACAGGACCAGGCATCCATGACAGCTAATCACAAAGTTACAATTAGCTCTCGTCTCCTCCTGCCCTTCCACAGGGCATCTGCTGCCCAAATGAGGCTGGCACTCACTTTGGCCTGGATGGGACCCTACAGGGAAACAGAGAGAATAAGCTGCCCAAACATTGTGAAAGGGTTACATCAGAGAGCAAACAAGACAAGGGTTCTGACATTGAGCTGTATTTTATAGAAACAAAACACATTTTGTTTTTTAAAGGAACACTTTAAAGGGAGTCTTATGACCACATGGTAGGGCGTCAAGGAGTGGGTGTGGAATGACAAAGTTGACAATATCATATGGAGCAGCCACAGATGGTTCCATTCCACTCAGCCAAGTAGGAGGCAGAACGAGCTGAGGAAATACTCCCCATGATCCTTGTAAGTGATTTCCTATTACTAATAGAGCTGGGGATTCTTCACTGTTAAAGGGAAGTCTTATTCCCCCAAACCTCATATTCCCATAAAGAATTCCAGGAAAAACTTGGGAGGAAACTGCCCTCTCTTTCTCCACACCACCTGTCTGGCTTTGTCCCGAATGAATTATGTGATTGTTTACTTAGGAAGGGGGACCTGACCAGCTGGTGCCTTTGGTGCTCTGCTTTTTGGAGAAGCCTGTTCTCGGTCGACTTTTTCGTCCACCTCCATGCAGTAAGAGGTTGTTCTGTGGGAGAGACACAGAGTGTCCAGCTCTGCCAGTGACTGGATGAGGAAGTTTGTCTTCTCACCCAGTCAGGAAGTGTTAGGAAGCTCATTGTGGCCACACAAGTAAGCCACATTCCAATCCAGTTGATATTTTCAACCTCATCCATTGGACATGCATATGTAACTCAACTGCTTCACAACTCAGAGCAGAAAGAGAGGAGTGGGTATCCCAAGGCCCCAGTATTCTTTATTATTATTATTATTTTCTTTTTTTTTTAGAGACAGGGTCTCACTCTGCTGTCCAGGCTAGAGTACAGTGGTGCAATCACAGCTCACTGCAACTTGAAACTACTGGACTAAAGTTATCCTCCCACCTCACCCTCCTGAGTATCTGGGACTACAGGTGTGTGCCACTACACCTGGCTGCTTTTTTTTTTGTAGAGAAGGGGTCTCACTATGTTGCCCAGGTTGGTCTTGAACTCATGGCCTTGGGTGATCCTCCTGTCTCAGGCTCCCAAAGTGCTGGCATTATAGGAATAAGCCAATGTACCTGGCCCCAATATTCTTTATGACCTCTAATAGCAGTCAGAGACATTCATCCATGGTGTTCAGGGATCTAAGTAATCACGCTAACACTTGACATCTGTACAGCACTCTTCCACATTATCTCTATGTGCCTCACGAAATCTTAGGACATAGGTAGAGCAAGTATTATTGTCTTAGTTTTAAAGATTAGAAAATGAAGATTCAAAGACGTTGAGTGAATTCCTCAAGTTTGTCTGGTTACTAAGTGATGAAATTGGGACTCCAATCTGGCTTTCTAACCTAAAGTTCTATAGGAATGAGATGGCTGAGATGCAGTTTTAGAATGCAGGTTTAAAAGCCATATAGATTTGGGTTCTGGCTCTGGTACTGCCCTTGGGAAAATTAGTCATGTTCTTGAAGCCTTCCTGTCCTTACTTATGAAATAGGAAAGTAGGATCATTTTGAAGATGTCATAGAATAATACAAAGCCCCTGACAAAGTGTATATTAAACATTCAGTAAGTGTCATCTTTCTATTATAGATTTAAGCCAGTTGAATAAGCAATTTATGTAACCAACCTAGGTTTGGTACAGATCATCTATAAATGTCTGTTTGGCCGTAACTCTAAGGATTCCGTAAATAACCCAATGAAATTATTTTAAACTGAAAACGTTCTATGTTCCTATTTCAAGTACTTTATCGTCTATTACAAGGTCCTCCTGAACAGAGAGACAAATTTTTGTAATATTTTTTCAGTAGTACTTTCTGTTATATATAATACAAAATGTAAACTGGTATAATCCTCTTAAAAAGCATTTGCACAATTTATATTAAGAATCAGAAAAATGTTCATACCTTTTGACTAAGTAATTCCACTTCTGAGAAATTATATAAAATATATAAAAAGCTACATCCGTACAAACAGGCACACACAAAGAAGTATATCACAGAAGTATTCAAGATAATAAAAATAACCAAAGTGCCTAGCAACAAGTCTATCATTTAGAGTTCCTTGGTTGCAAAGAACAGAAAACAACTCTATCTTCTTTTCTGACTATCTGTCTTCCAAAGACACTGTTGGAAAGATTGGGTAGTTCCTCAAATGAATGGCATCAGGAAGAATGGAAACCAGGAGTGTCAGTATAAAAGCCTCATTGACAGTCTTTCTTTGGGGTACAGGTGTTAATTAAAATGACCCAGCTTTAGTCTCTTCTGCTCATCTCCAACCAAGCCTTGTGTGGGGTGATACTGTGATCAATACGGTAATTCTCTGAAGATTGTGTGTAACTGGCCTGGCTTGGGTCTTCTGTTTACATCTTGTGAGGCAAAATGGGGAGTGAAAACACCGTGATCAACGGTTCCATCCAGAACCCATGCAAAAAGTGGGTAGCATTTCCCTAAAAGAAAGAGAGGTGCTGAGCGGGCAGAATGACAGGTGTCTGCTACTTGGCAGAATGGCCGAATAAATTATTATTAATATATATTGACAATTTCAGACTATTTTATTGTCTTAATCATGACCATTATAGAGACTATCTAGAATGTTTAT
The DNA here is from genome assembly GCF_028885655.2 of Pongo abelii. Lineage (NCBI taxonomy): Eukaryota > Metazoa > Chordata > Mammalia > Primates > Hominidae > Pongo > Pongo abelii. The sequence goes on along the minus strand of NC_071993.2, from coordinate 122,113,000 downwards.
CCTGTCATTTTTTTTTTTTTTTTTTTTTGAGACGGAGTTTCGCTCTTGTTGCCCAGGCTGGAGTGCAATGGCAAGATCTCAGCTCACTGCAACCTCTACCTCCCGGGTTCAAGCGATTTTCACACCTCAGCCTCCTGAGTAGCTGGGAGCCTGCCACCACGCCCGGCTAATTTTTGATTTTTAGTAGAGATGGGTTTTCACCATGTTGGCCAGGCTGGTCTCGAACTCCTGACCTCAGGTGATCTGCCCACCTCGGCATCCCAAAGTGCTGGGATTACAGGCATGAGCCACCACTCCCGGCCCTATTGTGTCATTTTAAACAAAAAGGCAGGATATTCAAATATGTGTGTAGGTGCATGGTTATATTTACAAAAAAGAAAAAGGTATTAGAAAAACAATGGAAGGAAATTCACCTAAATCCTTGCCAACAGCTATGTTTCTGTCTGATCTAGGCTCAATCACTAGGGCACCTGCCTTACGAACTAAAACCAGAGAGAGGTCTGGGGCTTGGAGCTGGTTCTGAAAGAGTTGTCTCCAGTTGTTACAGAAGGCAAGAGTCAGGGAGTGAGAGCAACTAGAAGGAAAGAGAACTAACCACTTAACCTGATAAAAGAAACCAGTTCCTAGGACTTGAACAGAAACAAAGCCCAAAGTCAAGGGTTGAGAACAAGATGGAGGAGAGGAAGTGGGAGGGTCAATGGCTTTCCTGTGACCAAGAGTGGATTGCCCAGACCCCCCTCTGTGAAGTGTGACTGCTCAGTAAATGGAGGCCTGGGACTGAGGAAAAGGCACAGATTTGAAGGAGATCACTGGGGAGAGGAAAAGTAGGTAATTTTCTGCCCCTTCCTTTCAAAACTTCTGTGATGATTTTTAAATTGTATGCGAATAAGGGCCAGAAGTGATGGCTCACGCCTGTAATCCCAGCACTTTGAGAGGCCGAGGCGGGCTGATCACTTGAGATCAGGAGTTCAAGACCAACCTGGCCAACATGGTGAAACCCTGTCTCTACTAAAAATACAAAAATTAGCCTAGGTTGCCGGCGCACGCCTGTAATCGCAGCTACTCAGGAGGCTGAGGCAAGAGAATCGCTTGAACCCGGGAGGCAGAGGTTGCGGTGAGCTGAGATCGTGCCACAGCACTCCCGCCTGGGCGACAGAGCAGGACTCCTTCTCAAAACAAAACAAATATATGTGAATAAGGGAGATGAATAAAAAACACATTATAGTTTTAAATTGTTGATTCATTCTTCTTAAACGCCAACTGCTGTTGTACCTCTATTTGCAAAGCAAAGGAAGCTTTAAATTTGGAATGTGAGAAATCTATTAAACTCAACTGCTATCAATATTCCTGAATTGTAAAATTTTACTTGTTTGACTTACAAGTTACCAAGCTTTATCTAAATTTCAAAGTGCAGGCTTTCTATTCTTCTATAACTTAATGATCCAAGAGGAGATTTTGCTTATGCTTAGATGTAATGACTTCACGATTGGTTCTCTTACAGGTTCAGTAATCTGTTTGTTTTTATAGCTCTCCAAAGATTCAGGGATGAAAACATTGCCTAGAGCTTCCTTTAAAATTTCTATAATTTTCCCCTTGATAATATGAGGACAAGGAAACTGTGAATAACAAATTACTTTAACCAAAGAGAATGGCCTCTTTGCAAAACAAAGTTAAAAAAAAAATACAGCTTCAAGATTTCATATATTTGGTTAATGATACAACACACTTTCTTTCATTTCTGTGTAATTAAAAAAAGACATTGGTCCTGGTGTCATGTAGAAAAACTTCAAAGTTTCTGGGAGAGAGAAGAAGAAACAATCTGTGAGAAAAAAATATTCATGATTAGGTACAGGTTTTTGAGGACTTTGAAAACGAAGTTAAAAAAATACTATTTTCTGACTGCTGACATTCACATTTTGAAATATACACTTTCTTTAGAGCAGGAGGAAAAAAACTGTTTTACACAAAGATTGCCAACCTTATTGTACAGATCTATTTAACACTTCCATGAGGAAATGATGTGTCTTAAGTCAAATGAGCTCTACAGTCATATCATGAAACTTCCTTTGACATAAAACTGTATCCTCTATTTTTGACATGTCCTTCAACTATGGAAGAATTTTTCCTTTAAAAAAAACTTACAGAATATAAATAGAATATCAAGAAATACAGGTTATGAGATAGAAGGAAGCCCAAATATGCATAGAATCCTTTGCTGGACTAAGAACATCTTGAGAAGAGCCACACACTTTAATCTTCAATGCTGTCCTCTTTTTGTGATGAAAGCCTAAAATCTTAAAGCCCAAACCAAAAGGTTCCAAGGAAAATTAATTTGTGAAATTAGAAAGAAAAAAAAATCCAGCTTGTCATTTGAAATAATGAATACCATAATTCAGTACTTACATGATATGCACTAGATTTGAATATGCAAATAATAACCATTACATTTTGAATTTAACTTTCATGCTAGCTGAGCTTTCTTTTTGAAAAAGGAATGGGAAAAATGTAAGATAATCTTATTTTCTCTCTTCCACACAAGTTATAGTCCCCAAGTCTGCATAGGAAACCACTACATTAACCAAGTTTCTGAAGGCCCAGTCTACACTTTAAATCCTCTCTGAAAGCTGACTTCCAAAGGATTTAAAAGGATGTTCAGGAAACCCCCGACTTTCCCAGATGCTCTTAGATAAGAGGTTTTTCTTATCACTTCAAGCTGCAAAACATAATCTTAGTTTAATAATTAGTATATCTAATCTCAACATTGTCAAAATTTAAAATATTTTTAAATTAAATGATAATGTTACTTCAGTTTTAAAAAGAATCCTTCTTCCTGATTCCCCAGCTCAAGCCTGTGATGAGGGAGAACCCCGCAGCTGAGAAGGAGAGAAAGCTGCTCTTTTTTCCCCACTTACAGCTTCTCCTCCTCTCCCCATCTTGCTAGCTACTAAGGTTGGAGGGCAAAGAGGAAGAGGAGGGAAGGGAATCAGGAATGTTCTTACTTGCCAGGTACCCTGGTAACTTAGTATCTGAGTTTACTAGGCTCAGCATATGTTTACAGCTGACTGGCTGTATGTGATTTTCTTTTTCTTGGGGGTGGGGGCAGGTCGGTGGGTAATTGTTAGAGACACCCCCATGGTCTCTGGGCATCTTTCCTATGTAATTCACTCCACGGGGGAATGAATCTAGGTTCCAATTCAGCACTGAAGGTACCTCCAGCTTCTCTCCTACTGAGTGTTTGTTCTTCCAGCGACCTCTTAGACTAGCCCTAAGTCAACACTCATGAGGCTTTTCAATGCAGGCCGTCTTTTGGACTCCACGATCAGAGCAGCCAACCTGCCTCCCTGACTTAGCTGTTGAGTCAGAAGCTAGACCATAATGTCCCCCTAAGCAACAGTCTCCACACATTAGACTCTTGAAGTGGTCTTGTTGAGGTCCTTTTCCAGCTAAGCTTGAAGAGCACAGGCCTCTCCTACCCTGCCTCAGTGGTGGTAGGGGTGGATTCATTCATAGCATACTAACATTTATCTTTAAAAATACTCTCCAACTGATTTCCAATATATATACTCTTGTCAAGGGTGAAATACTTAATAATTGTAAAACGGATTTCCCCCTACCTCTTCCTATCCTACAAAGATATATATTAAATATATATAATACACACACATATGTATGTATAGATATTTAAATCCTGTATGGTGTTCTGGCATTCATTTTAGACTATGATATTTTTATTGTCTTCAGTCTTAGGCAAAACTTCCATTTTAATATCTTATACTGATGTTCATAAGAATGTTCTAGTTCTGCCCTAAGACTTCAGAGAATGCACATATATGTCAGGTATTTGATCTATAAGTTATAGATCCTCAGTATAACCCAAAAGTAATACAAATGTGAGTGCTGGTAAATTCAAAATGTAACAGAAATTAAAAGAAAAGTAATGCCTACAAGCTAGCATGGTTCTGCTATTGTCATATTAAGCAAGTCAGTATCAAAGAAAATATGCTGAGAACATGTGAACTGCAGAAATTATTTACTTTTATCAAATAGCCATGGTTTTCATGCCTGTTCATTTTCTTAATACTGTATTTCCTGCTTCTTCAAATACTGCCTAGTCAATTACATGGGCTTCCTTTCACACATCAAGGCCAGGAGTAAACTGTTCCAAGCACAACGCAACAGCCTGTTTCTTTTGAAGCAAATAAAATAGGACCATCGTTTTCAATCTTTTTTTTTTTTAAATTTTGCCTGAAAAGTGACAGGATAAGAATTAGGCTAAAGAGAGAAGCATGAAGAAACCTTTTCTTCCAGAAGGCTGAACAGCACTACGTTAACAATACACTTCCTGATGGGTAAGTGGTGAGTTCTTTTGTTTACTAAAATACCTCAATCAATTTTTCTTTTAATGACTTTCATCACCACTACCTACATACGCTGAAGGACATTTCAGCCCTGAATCTTATCTTTCCTCATGTACTTTACTGTTCAGAACAAGCACACACCACAGTCATGTGATATTCCTTATTAGCATAACTGAAGCTTAACGGATATAATTAATGGATTATTCCAACCCTCTCTTTAGTTCCTCAGCTCCTTTTATTCTTAAAGAGATGAATTCTAATAGGGGCTTTATCAGATTCTAAATACAGTAGAGACATATTAGAAGAATGAAATGCTCCTTATGACTCACCATGTGGCTTACTGTAGTAATAAAATAAATGTCCATCCAGAGGGATATTGTTAGGATTTAGAACTTCTTCCTTGATTCTTCACTGAAGACTTGAAATTTGGTTCCAATATCCTCCCATGCCGCTACTAGCTGTGTGAGAGTGGCAAGCCCCTTCTCTCACTAATGTCATCTGCAAAATTACCCCATCAAAAAATGTCTAGCTAGATAATTTCTTAAGTCAGCTATCCTTCCCCAAACTTTAATTTTCAATGCTGCACTCTATTCCTGGTACTTATCCAAGGCTAATTTGTTCAGGGTTTAAAAAATCAGAATGTATGGTACAATTATGGGTCATTTTAAATTTATTCCTTCACTTGTCACTATTTTCTATGGTTTCTCCACTGAACATGAATTACTCTTATAACAAAAAAAGTTATTTAAAAGAGGACAAACAAGAAAAATAAAAATTAATAAAAATATATTTGGGATCTTACATGTCCCCAAGCCTTTGTCAGTTATGTGTTAAAACTCAAAACAATTTGATCACCATGTGATGTAGAGATGACCATGATACAATTAAGAAATCTAATCACAACACTCTAAATGTAGCATTGTATCAAATTTTCTTTTTTAATTTTTTAATTTTAATTTTTATATCAGATTTTAAAAACATTCATGTAGCATCTATAGGTGGAAAAAGCATATGAGAAAAAAAAATCAAAGACAAATCACATGTTATCCCGTTTCCCAGTAAGCTGACAATTTTAAAGTGCTCCAGATTATGATCAGAAATTCTGGGTTCAATTTACTTTTGTTCAACCAACATTTACTGAGTTCAAGGCATTGGAGATTGAAGATGAATGAGGAGATTATGATACAGTGGAAAGGACAGATATTTAAGCAACTTCAAAATTAGTCAGACTGGCAAACATGCTAAACAGTCAGAAAGGGTACCCTGGAAAGCTCTAGTTCATTCTGACTGAGGAGATCAAAGGCCTTGTATACTCTGCTAAGAGGTTTGCGTTCCTGTGTGGTCTGCGCTCACTGCTCCTTAACAAATTGTTTGGCCTCTCTGGCCATCTGTTTTCCCAGATGAAAATTAATGAAATTGAGTTTTGAAATTTCTAATCCTATCAGCTATAAAATTCTAGGAGTCCATGATTTTATGTTATGACAATGATGAGGACCCTTTGTCTAAGGCTTTTTAAACTTCTTTGTCCAGTCTCCCTGACCCCTTACTACTATTGTTACTGGAAAGGGGTCCTGATACAGACCCCAAGAGAGAGTTCTTGGATCTCTTGCAAGAAAGAATTCACAGGGAGTCCATACAGTAAAGTGAAAGCAAGTTTATTAAGAAAATAAAGGATAAAAGAATGGCTATTCCACATTCAGAGCAGTGGCTTGAGCTTCTGGCCTAAGGATACTTACAGTTACTTCTTGATTACATGCTGAACAAGGGTGAATTATTCACAAGTTTTCCAGGAAAGGGGTGGACAATTCTGGGAGGTGAGGGTTCCTCCCCTTTTTAGACCATAGAGGGTAACTTTCAGAAGTTGCCAATGTACCTGTAAACTGTCATGGCACTGGTGGGAGTGTCTTTTAACATGCTAATACATTATAATTAGCATATAATGAGCAGTGAGGACAACCAGAGGTCACTCTCATGGCCATCTTGGTTTTGGTGGGTTTTGGCTGGCTTCTTTATTACAACCTGTTTCAGTCTTCTGCTGACTTCCTCTCTCATCCTGTGACTTAGAATGCTTAGCCTCCTGGGAATGCAGCCCAGTAGGTCTCAGCCCTGTTTTACCTAGCCCGTATTCAAGATGGAGTCGCTCTGGTTAGAAGGCCTCTGACACTATTGTCATTCTCTATAGCTGAATCAAGTCTGGGATTATACCTCTCCTTCTGTTCCCATCTCTCTGTGGCTATCAAACTATGGAAGCAGTCAATTTCCAGGTAGAGAACTCTGCATTTGAGCTGAGCAGGTACAAAAAAGCAAATTTGGTTCAGTGCTTCCCCTTCTTTGCTTTCTCTTTAAGGATTATTGACCATATGCTACTTGGTGAAAGAAGCAAATTTGAAAACCTGTTAAATTAGCTGTTTTTATAATTAACTGGTTTTGGCTGTCATTCCAATTTAAAGGCATGCAGGGAGCACATACTTTCTTTTTAGTCATAGTGATTTTTCAAGTTTCTGTAAGTCTTACATATTAACCTTGAAGCCACGTGCTTTTCTGACATTCTTCAAATTCTTTAAATAGATCTGGGGTCTTGGATTCAGGGCTGGCTTCTATTCACACAAGCATTACATTCTCAGCAAATAATAGCCATTTAATTTGTTTGTAGAAGAGCGTTATTATTAGATCTATTCACAGGAAAAGGCATGTAGATGTGTTTGTGTTTGGTGATCCACTCAAGACATATACAAGAACAATTTATATAATATAGCCATCTTCCTGTTATTTATTAAAACACATGTGAAATTAATGTTTTGATCTATTCACCATTTCATTTAAAAATATTTTATTAAGCTTTTGCTATGTAAAAGGCAAAACATCATTAAACAAAATGACCCATCCTTTCCTGTGAATGTATTTTTTTCTTGTGACACTAAAATGAGTCCATTTTTTAAAAAATTTCAACAAATTGCTGGGGAAAGAGACTGCTGGATGAATCCCAATGCTGAAAGGACAACAGTTGGCTAGAATGTAGAAGGGAAAAGAAAGCTAGAATGAGGTTTCTCAACTTTGACACTATTGATATTTGGGGCCACGTAATTCTTTGTTGTGGGGGACTGTCCTGTGCTTTTCGGGATGTTTAGCAGCATCTCTGGTCTCCACCCACTAGATGCAAGTAGCAACCCACCCACTCATCCCCCAGCTATAACAAATAAAAACGTTTCCAGACATTGCCAACTATTCCCTGGAGTCAAATTTACTCCTGGTTAAGACCCACCGAGCTAGAATGATTCTTTCTCTGATAATGTGCCAGTCCGTACTCACTTTTGCTTCTTAGAGATGAAAGCAAACCCTTGCTCTTCAATCTGTATACACTGAGATTTCACAGAAAAGCAAATTCCATTCTCGTGCCTCTATTTTTGCCACCAGTGGTAATGATAATGGGTGGTCCCTTCATGAAAGAGATTGAAAAGGTGGCTACTGGCCTGAAGTCAGGGTTAGAACTTAGTTTTCCTAAACAGGGATACATTTGTACTTACATAGCTACACTGTCTGATGTAGTCTCCCTTGCCTTAGTTCGGGCTGCTATAACAAAGTATTAGGTTGGCACAAAAGTAATTGCAGTTTTTGCCGTTAAAAGTAAAGGCAAAAATCGCAAATATTTTGCAGCAACCTAATATTGTAGCCTGGGTGGTGTATGAACAACAGAAATTTATCATCTCACGGTTCTGGAGGCTGAAAATCTGAGACCAGGTGCCAGCATGGTCAGTTTGTGTGAGGGCCCTCTTCCAGATGCAAGACTACCAGCTTCTCACTGCATCTTCATGTGATGGAAAGAGAGTGACGCAGCTCTCTTTCTAAAGGCACTAATCCCATTCATGAGGGCTTGATTTTACCTCCAGAAGGCACCATCTCCTAATACCATCACACTGGAAGTTAAGACTTCAACATATGAGTTTTGGAGGGACACAAACATTCAGTCCATAATATCCTTCCTGACTAGAGTGTGAGTGGTATAGGGTTACCACAATACAATGCCCCCAGAAGTTAAGACTTCCAATGTTTGGAGGGACACAAACATTCAGTCCATAATATACCTCCTGACTAGAGTGTGAGTGGTGCAGGGGTACCACAATATAATGCCCCCAGAAACTTAAAAATGCAAGTGCTTTGGGAGTTAAATCTAGAAGTCAATATTTTTTGTACTTAGTGGAGATATGCAAAGAAACCTTCAAGCAGTGGTCTTCAAACTATAGTATATATAGAAATTATCTTGTGATTTGTTGAAAATACAGATTCATGGGCCCCACCAACAGAGATTCTGATCTAGTAGAACTGGGGAAGACCTACGCATTTTTAATACACATCTAAATGATACAGATGCATATGGTCCATGAACTTCTCTTTGGAAAATACTGCCCTGAAGATAAAAAATAGCTACCAGCCTCTGATTGGAGGCATTGCCATGTGTCAAGAAAGGATAATTCCATCAGCAGGGTAGGAGGACAGAGTCAGTCATGGTCATGCCTGGAGAGGAGAGTCCTAGAGCAAGATGGACAGTGGCAATCTAAGGTCCTGCCCAAGGACTTGCCTGTCCCTTCCTTAAGGCAGCAGGTGTCTCAGCTGTGGAAATGGATATTCTGTGTCCCCTTACCCTAATGTCATTAAACATTGAAAATGTGCAACTAGCTCTTTTTGCCTTCCCTTGGGGAATGCCCTGGGGTGGCTTTCTTCACTGTAAATTAATAAATTGATATTCTGAAGGTATATATCAGGCTTTGCACTTGGGTAATGTGAGTCCTTCTTAGAAATAATGACTCTATCCTCAGCTTGCTGACAAATCCAGGTTTCTAAGTCTACATCAGAACCTGGACTGTGGTAAATTAACAAAGGTAAGACCAGTGGTGTGTTGGTAAATTTTTAACAGACAGCTCTCCAGGGGGGAAAAACAAAAGTCTGGATTTGTAGCCTTGGCCAAGCCTCATGGTACAAATGCTCACACTCCCACTGTGGCCAATTTCAAGCTACTAGCCTGACATTAGGCTATGTAGAGTTATGAAGAGAAGCACACCATTTATATATGAATAGTATTGTCACCATATGGATAAAATCAATGTAAATAATCCCAAGGCACGGATAGTAAAATAATTAGGTGGGGAAGAGTTTGGGGATAATTAGTTCCTTTGTTTTTATTTTAACTTATTTTATCTAATATTATTGTTTGTTTACATAATTTAATTTTAAATAATGACTATTTTTAACCAGCAAACAAAATTCCTAAAAATGTTACAATTGGCCCTCATGAGCTGGTACAGCTAGCTCCAGCACACCACTGGAGACTGATGTTCATGAACTGGTTTGGGTGAGAAGATCACCTTCCCCAGATGATACCTGTGTTTCAAATATGCATATTCTTTAGAGTTTCCATGTGGTTCATAGAACAGAGTCAGTCTTACTATTTACTCTATGCTTAAAATCATCAACCTGGTCTCATTAATCCCTTAGATGTACAGTCCTTATATAGTGTACAAAGGGCTTCAATGCCCATAATTTAAACTGATTTTTATAGCTACCTCATAAATTGAGTATAACAGTTATTTTCCTTCTTTTACAGATGAAGAAACTAAACTGAGAGAAGCTAAAATTACTTGCTCATGGTTAACCAGCTATTATGTGGCAGAGCAGAGAATCAAGGCAACTACCATTTATGGGAGGTCAACTGTAGACCAGAGACACTGTTCTACAGTGTCTGTTACAGACCTCTTGCCTAATCCTCAAAGCAGTCCATGTGAAATAGATATTATTGGGCCTATTTTAAATATGAGGAAACTGAACTCAGTGAGATTATGTGACTTGTTCAAGATCACATGCCTGATAAGTCTAAGTCAGGATCAGCTACCCAGTGGCTGCCAAACTCTAAGGCACATCACAATCCCAGAGAGCCTGCTAAAATACAGATTTCAGGGACCCACACCTAGGGATTCTGATTCAATGAGTTTAAGGATCTGCAGTTCTAACAAGCTCCCTGAGGATACTCATGATGCTGGTCTGGGCACCACACTTCGAATAACCTTGAGCTGCACCGTGCAACCTATTCACTGCTTCCTAGGAATCCAGACATCCTGACTCCTAGTTCTATGATCTGTCCCCTACAACACACTGCAGTTTATTCTAACCTCTAAACCAACCAGACAAAAGACAGTATTGTGTATATGTTTGTAAATATACATATTTTCTTTTAAGCAGTCGATATGACATGGTGGTTCTCAGTTTTTGTATGAACTGACATTATATAGAAAATTTAATTGTCAAGAAAACCATTAGATGAAAACATTTTAGAAACCTTTCATCAAGGTTTATTATTATTATTATTATTTTTATTTTTTTGAGACAGTCTTTCTCTGTCACCCAGGCTGGAGTGCAGTGGTGCAATCTCAGCTCACTGTAATCTTTGCCTCCCAGGTCCCAGCGATTCTCGTACCTCAGCCTCCCTAGTAGCTGGGATTACTGGCACGCGCCACCACACCCAGCTAATTTTTGTATTTTTAGTAGAGACAGGGTTTTGCCATGTTGGCCAGGCTGGTCTCAAACTCCTGGCCTCAAGTAATCCACCAGCCTCAGCCTCCCAAAGTGCTGTGATTATAGGCATGAGCCACTATGCCTGGCCCAAGGTTTGTTATTAAGGTTCTAGTCACCCCTGGAAATAAACATTGTAAGTCTAATTTTGTTGTAAATAGCCCATGTAGAGGAAAAAAGACAATTGTGTGTGTTATGGACACTCTGGAATCATGTATTACAATATAAGCTCCCAGAAGTCGCATTTACAAATTTCAATTTTGCTTCAGGGAAAATTGACTTCTTACTCAGCTGATATTTATACTTGGAAGATCTGCATTGAAGCATTACTTAATGATAACATTAATTATAATATTTATAAGACGTCTTTCATGAGGCATTCAAATAACTGCAGTCATGTAATCTTTTTCTCAGTGTGGGCTCAAGAAAGAGATGTCTTAGAGATGACAAGCCTGTGGTTCCACGCAGACCTCAGGTGTCTTGGTGAAGGTCATTCACAGAAAGAACCTAAGCTTTGGGAATCCCAGCTCAGCATAGCCACGGTTACATAACTGCTCTTTAACAGATGCAGTCTCTCCACTGTGGGGTCAGGGAAACAGTGGTAAGACTCAAGCCAACTAGTGTGGTTACTTGGTAACAGCTTAGCTAAAAGGCTAGAAGAGAGAGGAGAATCAAGCTATTGGATAAAATTAAATGATTGCTTTGAATTACACATTTCTCTCTTAATTCCCAGCACCATAGAAAAATAGGAGTTGGCATTTGTTCTTTATGGCTTATCAAATCTGACCTGGGAGAACCTACTACAGCTTCTGAAAATGGATGTTTTATTAAAATAGCTTAAGTTTAATGTATCATATTTGCACACTAACAATTAGGAGGCAGTTCATTTTCAAATAATGAGGGCTCCATGAGTACTTACTCAATTAACATGATAATTTAATTATCTTCAATTGCCATATATGATTGGGGGAATCTATTTAAAGTTTTTGCCCCACCCCCACTATTCTTCCCTTTGCCTTCTTTTTTAAAATACCATGTATTCCCGGTGAGTATTCATTTTGCCCTGTTCAAGGGTGATACATCAACTTACTGATCTCCCCGGAATGTTCATTTCATGGATGAATGAAAATAGTGATGCTCATTGTGTTTCAGGTGCTTTACCCCATCTAAATGATGAGCAGCTTTATGAGTAGGGGAACTTAGAATTGTGTTATTGTTCAGATCTCACAGTTACTAGAAAGCCTGAGTAACACTCAGGAAGTTCCAAAATCCAGGCTTTATGTTGTTGGGAGTCCCTATTTACTAGGAGCCTGGGCCAGTCCCTGGAGGCCCAGGAACTGCCTGGAGGCAAATGCATACGTACAGCATTGTGTCTGAATTTGGGAGGAGGAGGCTCAGTCCCCCGGCTTTGGTGAAAACCCCCCTTACTTCTGGTCACTCTTAAAGATACCCCACCAATACTGACTGGTACAGGCTTCCATCATATTGAATGTGTGCCACGTGCCTAGCACAGCCCCTGGCCCGTCATAAGCACTCAAATATTAGCCATCATTTTGCATTCTTTTAAGGCCGTGCATCCTCTCCCACTTCTAATCAAGTTTCCACTGCTGCAACATAGACGTCCTCAGGTTTCTCCCCTGCTCAAAAACATTCAGTGACTATTAGTTCCACCAGTGCTTCTCGAAGTGTATCAGAATCACCTGGGTTGCTTTTTGTGCAATTGCAGTTTTTCAGGCTTTACTCCAAACCTACTGTATTAGACACTTGAGGAGTTGGGTCTGGGAATTTGAATTTATTAACAAGCTCCACAAGTGTTTCTTACATACTCTACCAATAATTTGAGATTCCCCAACATGTTGCATAGTATGCATATACCTTTACATGGCATTTATTACCCCTTAAAATCTGGCCCCAACCATCCTTCCAGTCTTATTATCTTCCATACAGAATTACTGACACTCCCTTATCAGGAAAACTTGTGAAAGACTTTGAAATGAGAAAAAAAATCCTGGATGTGGATGTTGTATCTATCATACCATTCTGGGTTATATCTGCCTTTCATTGTGTTTGAGTTATTTTATAATTCTGTTAGTTGTAGAAAATTGATAATGATGCAAATAATTCCTTCTGTAGAAAAGCAACTGAATTTTGTCATGTGAAATGCAACCGATTATTTCTCTGTGGATAAATCAGTTTGCATCTATTTTTAAATTCATTTCAGCATTCCTTATTGCCTATATATGTGCATGGATTTCTTTGAATTATCCTTTGAACCAGCTGTAACATCTTACAGGTTGCCTCATTAATTAATAAATTAAATAAGATCTTTGACATGTGTTCATTTTATATTTGCATGAGGTTACAAGTTTACCTTAAAATAATTATTCTTTATACACTGAACTACACTGTAGTAGCTTCAGATTCTCTGCTGTGGTACAGTTTCCTTTCCCTCCTTGCCGTGACCCTCCTGTTTCCCTGACCACCAGTTTCTCTGGTGAAGTTCCTCTAACCCTTCAAGGTCCCACAAAGTCGCCAGGCACCAGCTTCTCTGTCAAACTGTTCTTCATGCTCAACTCATTCATCCTTCCATCCCCAACTGCCCAACTCAGACTCAGTACCTCCCAACCCCTGACTCACATCTTGTTAGAGCATTTCTCACACCAGATTCCTGTAACAGTTGCTTCAAAAACTGAGAATGCAAGCATGGCCATTTCTCTACTTGACCTTTCTGTACTTCAGTTTCCTTATCTATAAAGTGGAGATAATAACAGCACTGACTTCATAGGGCTATTGTTAAGATTAAATGAGTTAATCCACGTAAAACACTTAGTGTATTGCCTGGTGCATAGTAAGTGTTGAATAAATGTTACCTGTCAATATTCTTGCTTACATTTTCCTTTCCTTTTTTTTTTTTTGAGACAGAGTCTCACTCTGTCACCCAGGCTGGAGTGCTGTGGCGTGATCTTGGCTCACTGCAACCTCTGCCTCCCAAGTTCAAGAGATTCCCCTGCCTCAGCCTCCTGAGTACTGGGATTACAGATGCGCGCCACCACACCAGGCTAATTTTTGTATTTTTAGTAGAGACAGGGTTTCACCATGTTGGCCAAGCTGGTCTCAAATGCCTGACCTCGTGATCCGCACCCCTTGGCCTCCCAAAGTGCTGGGATTACAGGCATGAGCCATTGCACCTGGCTATATTTTTTCTAATTAATTGCTTGATAATCCACATGTCTCAGGTGCAAAGACTACTGTCTACAAAAACTGTCTTCCTTATATTTCCTGGCCCTGCTTCCAGTTAGGTTTGATCAGAAATGCCCTATGTGCATCTCAAGCCTGGTCCATAACAACTCCCACATGTGCTCCTCCAAACCATCCTCTGTTTCCTTAAGGCTGCAATGGAGACTTCAATGACTGGAGTAACCCTGGAAGCCACAGATCAAAAATACAGATATCCTATTGTGTCTGGAATTGGTTCCTTCCAGTGGGTTCTTGGTCTTGCTGACTTCACCGCGGACCCTTGCAGTGAGTGTTACAGCTCTTAAAGATGGTGTGTCTGGAGTTTATTCCTTCAGATATTCAGGTGTGTCCGGAGTTTCTTCCTTCTGGTAGGTTTGTGGTCTCACTGACTTCAGGAGTGAAGCTGCAGACCTTCGCAGTGAGTGTTACAGCTCTTAAAGGCGGCACATCGTGAGTTGTTTGTTCCTTCCAGTGGGTTCGTGGTCTCATTGACGTCAGTAATGAGGCCGCAGACCCTCATGGTGAGTGTTACAACTCATAAAGGTATTGCAGACACAAAGAATGAGCAGCAGCAAGATTTATTGTGAAGAGCAAAAGAACAAAGCTTCCACAGCGTGGAAGGGGACCCAAGTGGGTTGCTACTGCTGGCTCGGGTGGCCATCTTTTATTCCCTTATTTGGCCCCTCCCACATCCTGTTGATTGGTCCATTTTACAGAGTGCTGATTGGTCCATTTTACAGAGTGCTGATTGGTGCATTTACAATCCTTTAGCTAGACACAGAGTGCTGATTGGTGCATTTACAATCCTTTAGCTAGACACAAAAGTTCTCCAAATACCCACCTGACCCAGAAGCCCAGCTGGCTTCACCTCCCAATCCCCCCTCTAAACAGGACACCCCAACTGCTGTTGGGAATTGGGCGATGACCACTCTAGATACTTCCTGCTGGATAGGGGTGAAGAAGGGGCCCTGCAGTGGTAGTGTCCTCCAGAGGGGAGCTCTTTAGGCCATTGAAAGGGCCAGCAGGTCAGTCCAGGGGTCCTCAGCAGAAGGTGTTAGTTGAGCTCATTTGGGGTTACATTTGTAAGATCATCTGTAGCTTGATGGCCTCTATCCTAGAGGAAACAAATTTGACCAGGAAGTTAAAAATACTGGGCCCAAAGGTGGGTATTAGTAAGATGGCTGTTACAGGACCTAGAAAGGGGAGAAGCCATGCCACCCAACTCCAGAGGTTGGTATAAGAGTTTGAAAGGCGTTGTCTGATTTCAGAAGCCTTTTCCTGTAAATGCTGGGTGGCATCTCATACTATCCCTGACTGGTTAGTATAAAAACAACACTCTTCCCCTAAGAAGGTGGAGAGTCCTCCTTTCTCAGCAGTGAGGAGGTCTAGGCCTCAGCAGTTTTGGAGAGTCACTGCTGCCAAAGAGTCTATTTGGGATTGTAGAGTAAGGATAGATTTCATTCTTTCTTGAAACTGTCTGAGAAATCCTTTGAGAGTGTGTGGTAGTAGGATAATACATGTCACGCTGTTAACTTTTAGCAAACTTTACTTTAGTTGAAAACCTTGTAAGTTTGAGATTTTAATTTTTCTTTGCTATTAATAAACCTCGTTCAGTCCATATTAACTTAGAATTGGTATAGATGGCTCCTTCCTGATTCTGTAAATACTTTAAGGTTTAGCTGAGTGCAAACAGCAAACAGCTTCAACATTTGAGCAGACCACTTATTAGGCAATTTTCCTAACTCTGCTTCTGTAAGAGTTTCCTTATCACTTATCGAATACCCATTGTGTCTTTTTCCTTAATCACCCGGGAGGAACCATCTATCGTCCTGTCCTGAAGGGAGTTCCTCCTATGTCTGGTTCGGCCTTAAGATTCAGATCCCCTGTTAGGAAACCTGCTGCGTTAAGGATTTTTGATAAGAAGGCTATGGGTTGTCAGTGGCCTCAGTGCTTTTGGGCTATGCCCTTGTTTACACTGATGACAAGGTGGTATTGGAGTATTCTAGGGTTATAGAAAAGCCCTTCAATTATCAATTACAGGTTTTAAATTTAACCTGGCTTTTAAAGGAATAGGGTGCACTGTTTTTTCTTTGGTACTTCTGTCTCTTTCTCTCTCTTTGACTCCGTCTTTGTCTCTTCCTCTCTTTCCTTCTCTCTGACTTTTTGTCTCTCTGTCTCTTCCTCTGTCTCTCTCTTTCTGTCTTTCCCCCCCTCTTCTCTCTCTTTTCTTTCTGACTCCCTCTTTGTGTCTGTCACTTCCTCTCTCTCTTTCTTTCTCACTTTCTGTCTCTTTCTCTCTTTCCTTTTTGCTTGTCTTTCCCTGCCTCTGCCAGCCGCTTATGCTGCAGTTATCCCCTCTCCTTCCCCTTTTGATGACTTCGGCCATGTAAGACTGCCACCTCCTTGGGTTTTTGCACTGCAAGCAATAATTCCATAGTTTCCTTGTGATATTTAATGGGGATTCACCCAGAAGTTAGGAACTCCCTTTCTTTCCATATTGCAGCATGGGCATGTAGGATTAGGTAAGCATACTTACTATCTGTAGAAAAGTCTCCCAGTTACAACTGAGGAGGTGGGGGAAATACCTGGTTATAGGCTGTCCCAGGATTCCTTGGATGGTAATGGACCTTGAGGACAGCTGTCCGGGACTGGAGGTTAACACTGAGAAAGCTGCACAGTGTCCAGAAGGAAGTCAATTTCCTGGCCCTCAATGGTTAAATGTACCCGGGTCTCAGTGAGGGCGATGACATGAGCTGGCGCTAACCCTGGGCACCCTCAGTCCTGTTGTTGGATCATCTGGTTGGGGGCTTTTGACCCAGAGAATCTTTGTCCTCTGGGGCAGTGTGGCTTCCAGTGATTGCCTCGGCATAGCGGACATGGGTGAGGGGGTAGCTTGTTTCTCATTGGACAATCTTTTTTAAAGTGTCCTTGCAAACCACACTGATAACAAGCCCTACTGGGTGATTGGCCTGCTCCATTTTCTGTCCTCTCTGAACCACCAAGGTTTGTTTGTCTGAGGGCCATGACTAAGGCTGTGGCCTTTCTCTTATCTCGCTTTTCCATTTTGGCTTGTTCCTCTTGGCTGCTATTATAGAACACCAAGGTTGCCAGGTTTAATAATGCCTCCAGATTTTGTTCAGGGCCCAGGGCTTGCTTTTAGAGCTTTCTCCTGTTATCTGCAGCTGATTGAGTAATAAACGTCTTTTAGACTCAATTGACCCTTGAGTGAGTTGGGTGACAGGGGAATATATTTTCTTAAGGCCTCCCATAGCTGCTCAAGGAAGGCAGGACTTTCTTCCTTTTCCTGAGTTATGGTGGATGTCATCGAATAATTCATAGACTCTTTCCTAATTCTCCTTAGTCCTTCTAGAACACAGGTCAACAGATGTTTGTGACTCCAGTTTCAATTATCTGAGTCTAGGTCCCAGTGGGGATCTAGACTAGGGACAGCTTGCTGACCGGGAGGGAATTTGTCCCTTTCCCCGGCTGTCATTCTATCATTTACCTGGAGATACCAGGTATCTCCAAACTCTTGGGCTGCAGCTAAAGCCACACTCTTTAAATTATTTTTAAATTTGATCTAACAATAGCATGACATCTCTCCAAGTGAGATTGAAGGTTTGCCCCAGACCCTGTAGGATATCTGTATACCTATCAGGATAATCTGAAATCTTCCCCTGGTCTGCCTTGATCTGCTTTAAATCAGAGAGAGAGAAGGGGACATGTACCTGGGTTGGGCCAAATTCCCCTCCCCCCTACAGCTTGAAGGGGACATAACCGATAGCCCGGGGGTTTTTGTGGTCCTTTGGAGATTTCTTTGCTTGTTTCCTTCTGGGTGGGGGAGATTAGAGGAGGCTTATCATTAATAGGAAGGGGAGCTATAGGGAGGCTAGGATATGGGGGAAAGCTGAGAGGTCCTCTTGTGGGATGTAAATTGTAAGTTTTGCATAGTTGTGGATTTTCCTTTAATGAAAAGAAAGTTTGGACATAAGGTATTTCACTCCATTTGCCTTCCCTCTTACAGAAAAGGTCAAGCTGCAGGATAGTATTGTAATCTATACTTCCTTCAGGTGGCCATTTTTCCCCATCGCAGAGAGAATATTGGGACCAGGCCGTAGTGCAGAAAAAAATGAGCCACCTCTTTTTCAGGGTTTGCAGGTCAAATTAGTCCCAATGGCTTAGGATACATTTCAAGGGTGAGCCTGTTGGTGCTTGAGTGTTTCCCATCTGAAAGACAAAACCGCCCCCAGTTTTGGTCTGTTTGTTCCCACCGCCCCCCCGCCCAAGAACCTGCAACGGTCCCTGGACCCTGCTGATTGGAATAGTTGAGCTCACCAATGCAGCAGCAGAAACACCTCTTGCCCAAGAACCCGCAATGGTCCCTGGACCCTGTTGATTGGAATAGTTGCACGCACCGACGCAGCAGCAGAAACACTAGTTTTCCTCCTAGACCACAAGGAGGACCGAGGAATGTCAGATTTAGTGGCCCTTACCAATGCATTGTCGAAAACCTGCACCCTTACCTGTCCTCCTAGACCACAAAGAAGACCGAGAAAAATCGGATTTAGTGGCCCTTACTGATGCATTCTCAAAAACCTGTTAGAGTCCTAAGCATTCTCCTGTTAGTATTGGGACTTTCCCCTTGTCCTATGAAGACATTATGCCCCAAAAGTGAAGTGGAGGACCATACCCTGAGGGAGGGAAGGGATCTCCAGAATTGGAAGAGTGATGCCTTTTGTCCTCACTTGAATAGGAAGGATAGCATTTCTGAGGCTCCCCATATCCTAGCTTCAGGAATAGCTTTTTTTAGGCCTGCTTGTCTGAGGAGGGGTCCTAAAATTCCAGATAGTTCCCCCTAAGATGGGGCTTTGGGCAAAAATTATGGCTTTCTGATTGGTGAGCCGGGGTGCCTAAAGAAGGGAATAGAGTCCTGGAGTTTATACTACAAATCATTCTTATAGGAGAAACTAGAAAAGCACCAGAGACAGGGAGTGGTTTTTAGAAGTGGGACTAGCCTTGGAGAACAGAGATGAGAGGAAGTTTTGTCTGACAGGCATTAGGACCCAGGAAGCAAGGGTCAGGATAGATAGGATAGATGGGCGAGTCTCACTTGGGCAACATGACTTTGAGAGTTCCACTCACGGCCACAGGGTCAACCAACTTGCTGTCAGGACCCCAGAGCTGAATGGCTTTCCTCTCTGTTGACCCTTGGCTCAGCCCAGAAGTACTGGAAAAGCGGAAGCTGGTTCCAGGCAAACCAACGCTCCCAACTCCAAAGAGTTGGGGGTTATTAGAGAGCCCTTTCCCAGAAAGCCTGACACCGTGTCTTTAGTCTCTTAAGTCCGGCAGCCATGCTAGTCGCTTTTAACTGGCTGACAGGTGCCCAATATTTAGCCCCCAAATTCTAAGGAAAAATACGACAGAATAGCAAGTGAAAGGGGTCTGATGGTACTTACCACTTGGTGATAGTCCCATTTGGGTCACCAAAATATGTCCAGAATTGGTTCCTTCCGGTGGGTTCTTGGTCTTGCTGACTTCAAGAATGAAGCCGCAGACCCTCACAGTGAGTGTTACAGCTCTTAAAGATGGTGTGTCTGGAGTTTGTTCCTTCAGATGTTCAGATGTGTCTGGAGTGTCTTCCTTCCAGTGGGTTCGTGGTCTCGCTGACTTCAGAGGTGAAGCCGCAGACCTTCACAGTGAATGTTTCAGCTCTTAAAGGTGGCACGTCTGGAGTTGTTTGTTCCTCCCAGTGGGTTTGTGGTCTCACTGACTTCAGGAATGACCCTCATGGTGAGTGTTACAGCTCATAAAGGTAGTGCAGACCCAAAGAGTGAGCAGCAGCAAGATTTATTGTGAAGAGCAAAAGAACAAAGCTTCCACAGCGTGAAAGGGGACCCGAGCAGGTTGCCACTGCTGGCTTGGGTGGCCAGCTTTTATTCACATATTTGGCCCTGCCCACATCCTGCTGATCGGTCCATTGTACAGAGAGCCGATTGGTCCATTTTACAGAGTGCTGATTGGTCCGTTTTAGAGAGTGCTGATTGGTGCATTTACAATCCTTTAGCTAGACACAAAAGTTATCCAAGTCCCCACCCAGCCCAGAAGCCCAGCTGGCTTCACCTCTCACTATCAGCCTGGGTTCCTGAATGACCATCTAAAGCAGGCACTCCTCCATGCCCCTCTTCCCAAACCAACATCCCTCAGATGAGGGGCCACCACTTCCCTCAGATGTCACAGGCCCTTTCCTGATGTCTTTTTAGTAGTCTGATCATGCCTTTTCTAGTCTAGGATGAAGGCACAAATGTAATGGTTCTGTGTAAGAGGAGAGCCCTCTCTGTTGGGGCTAACCTTAGCCAAGGATGTACTACAGGTGTTTCCAAGATTCCAGTTGTTAGTAATTAGATCTTGCAGGTTATGTACAGAGTTAGGGGCACATAAGCTCCAAATGTGGCTCTCATTTTTGTGTCTACCATCTTGCAGAACCAGGTGTACCAGGCCCTCTTTACCTGGGCCACTTTTACCTGGCTACCGTTCCCCCAAAGAGTGCAGCTTTTTGAGTCCCAGAGAGCACAAAGATCTCTTTATACTTTTCTTGAGGCCCGATCATCTAACATGTATACAACAAAGAGCCGCCACTTACTGGCCTTTCCTTGAACCAGAAGCTTTGCTTCAGGGAAGGCAGTCATCACTCTGTGATGGTGGAGAGGCTGGAGTTGTTAGTCCAGCCTCCAATGAACGCCACATGTGGTCACTGTCTGGACTAGCACCCTGTTACTTTAGTAGTACTTTATATGGGTTGGGTGCAGTGGCTCACACCTGTAATGCCAGCACTTTGGAAGGCCAAGGCAGGTGGATCACTTGAGGTCAGGAGTTTGAGACCAGCCTGGCCAACATGGTGAAACCTGGTCTCTATTAAAAGTACAAAAATTAGCCAGGCGTGGTGGTGTGCACCTGTAATCCCAGCTACTTGAGAGGCTGAGTCAGGAGAATCGCTTGAGCCCAGGAGCAGGGGGTTGCAGTGAGCCATGATCATGCCATTGCACTCCAGCCTGGGTGACAGAGCGAGACTCCATCTCAAAAAACAAAAGTAGTACTTTATATGTTTTTATTTTATAATGAATATGCCTCAGGGATAGGGTTTGTAGCAATATGTAGGATTTGAAGAAGAGAATACACATTATTGTGTTTGCAGGGGCCCAAAGATTGTAGCTATCCAGTATGGCCTATTGTTTTTTGCTTCATGCCTACTCCCTTCTGATACCTGTGAGAACAAGATGTCATCACACGGTAAAGTGTTTAGCACAGTCCTTGGCTCATAGTAAACACCCAGGAGCTGTTACTTTCCATTATAATTCTGAGAGCATAGCCATGACCTACAACCCTTCCCTTCACCATTGTCAAGAGCAAGAATGCTGGACACCATGGCCCATGTCCATTATTATGTATCTGTGCAGGAATAAATGGCTCAATCTTACGAATTTCCTCTAACACCTGCACTAGGTCCTTCTGAACTTCTGGCAAGTTATAATTTCAGAACAGTCACCAAAGGAGTAGGGCAGTTACTAGAGGCGTAGATCCTTTATTTCATGGTCAGTGCAGCCCAGTGCAGCCAGCATGACCTCCACACACATTTCTTCACCCATCTTTCCTTCACGTGGCTGTGCTCACTATTGCCCATCACCCAGCCTCCTGGAAGGCAGCTACATCTTGCTCAGAAGCTGTGAGTGTTGGGGGAGGGATAGAAGGCTGCATTTGCCGGGGCTTAGCAGGAATCTTTCTATTTTATTTCGTTTAGAGGACTGCTTCTGCCATGGCTTTCAGCTGTGCAAAGATAAAGGCATAAAGCATTGTCTCCATGATTAAGAGCAAGGCTAGTCAGCACAGCTTCCTCAGATTGAGGCTTTTCTCTCCAAGAAGTAAAGAAGCAACTCTATTACTGTTGGCAATGAATAGGGGGTGTGTGTGTGTGTGTGTGTGTGTGTGTGTCTAGAGAGAGAGAGAGGTGGGGAGACAGAGACAAAGACAACGACAGACGGGTGGGAGTGGAGAGGGATGGAATAAATGAATGTTCCCTGCAATGAATATAAAAAATTTTAAAATCCTTTCACAATCCAGTTCCACACCTAAACACTGAGTTCTGAGAAGTCAGACTTTCCGGGTCTTTTTACTCTGTGAGCATTTCATTTTCTCAGTCTGCTGGGCAGTTACCTGAAGAGCATTTTCCAAAGAGGATGATGCAGCACAGTAAGTGGCCCAAGAGACCGCCCCGTTCAAACCTAAATCAGCTGTTGTTAACACTGTCTGATAGCTATTTGGCAGTCTTTGTCCAAACAGTTCACAGCAGCAGCTGCCCACCTCCTTGTCTCCTTACAGCTCTGACCAAATGGCCAAGTTGGGATGGACTGTCTACTTGGTGCAACAGATATTCAAGGCGAATGTGTAAATCCTAAACCAGGTGAATCCTTATCCACATTGCCAACCCTGGAGAGCCATATCTTCAGAGACCACATAATCTGAACAGGCCTTGTGCCTGACACACCCAGGCTGAGAAAGCGGGTCAGAAGAGTTGGATATTTGGGAATATAAAATTGCCTAGTCTCCGGGTGCGGTGGCTCACGCCTGTAAGCCCAGCACGTTGGGAGGCCGAGGCGGGTGGATCATGAGGCCAGGAGTTCGAGACCAGCCTGGCCAATATGGTGAAACCCCATCTCTACTAAAAATACAAAAATTAGCCAGGTGTGGTGGTGGGCGCCTGTAGTCCCAGCTACTGGGGAGGCTGAGGCAGTAGAATTGCTTGAACCCAGGAGATGGAAGTTGCAGTGAGCCGAGATCATGCCACTGCACTCCAGCCTGAGCAGCATAGCGAGACTCTGTCTCAAAAACAAAACAAAACAAAACAAAACAAAAACTGCCTAGTCACGGCACCTGTTAGGCTCCCAAAATATCTACTTTGAATCATTAGGTACATCTATAGGCAAGACTAGGTGACCAAATACTCTTGCTCTTTTCATACCATAATACAATTAAAATACATGTATCAACTCAGGGTGGACCAAAAATTATATACAATTATCTGGAGGAAATTGTCCAGTAAATATTAACTGCATTTAAATTATTGGCATACAACTTCTCCCAGACACACAAAGAGCTGGTACTAATTCCACAGAGAAAATTCGAGGAGGAGGGACCGTTCCTGAACTCATTCTATGAAGCCAGTATCACCCTGATACAAAAATGTGGTAAAGATGAAATGAAAAAAGAAAATTACAGGCCACTATCCCTGATGAAAATAGATGCAAAAATCTTCAGCAAAATACTAGAAAGCCATAAGATGGCAGCAAGGGTGAGAAAAAATAGTAATTAAAAAAATACTAGCCACCTTGGGAGGCTGAGGCAGGAAGATCACGAGGTCAAGAAATCGAGACCATCCTGGCTAACATGGTGAAATCCTGTCTCTACTAAAAAATACAAAAATTAGCTGGGTGTGGTGGCGGGTGCCTGTAGTCCCAGCTACTCGGGAGGCTGAGGCAGGAGAATGGCATGAACCCGGGAGGTGGAGCTTGCAGTGAGCTGAGATCATACCACTGCACTCCAGCCTGGGTGACAGAGCGAGACTCCGTCTTGAAAAAAAAAAAAAAAAAAAAAAAAACTAGCAAACCAAATCCAGCAGCACATCAAAAAGTTAACACCACGATCAAGTAGGTTTAATCCCTGGGATGCAAGTTTGGTTCAACATGCACAAATCAATAAATGCAATTCACCAAATAAGACCCAGAAAAAGCTTTCAATAAAATCCAAAATCCCTTCATGATAAAAGCCTTTGACAAACTAGGCATTAAAGGAATACACCTCAAAATAATAAGAGCCATCTATGACAAACCCATGGCCAACATCATATTGAATGGGCAAAAGCTGGAACCATTTCCCTTGAGAGGTGGAACAAGACAAGGATGCTCACTCTCAGCACTCCTATTCAACATAGTACTGGAAGAGCAATCAGACAAGGGAAAGAAATAAAAGGCATTCAAATAGGAAAAGAAGAAGTCAAACTATCTTTCTTTGCTAATGATATGATTCTACACTTAGAAAATACTACAGACTTTGCCAAAGGCTCCTAGAACTGATAAATGACTTCAGTAAGGTTTCCGGATACAGAATCAGTGTACAAAACCCTGTAGCATTTCTATACACCAATAACATTCAAGCTGAGAGCCACATGAAGAATGCAATCCCATTTACAATAGCCACATAAAAAATGAAATACCTAGGAGGATCTCTACAAGGAAAACTAAAAACATTGCTGAAGGAATTAGTAGATGACACAAACAAATGGAAAGATATTCCATGCTCATGGATAGGAAGAATCAATATCATTAAAATAGCATACTGCCCAAAGCAATCTATAGATTCAACACTATTCCTATCAAACTGCCAAGGTCATTTTTCAAAGACTTAGAAAAAACTATTCTAAAATTCATATGGAACCAAAAACGAGCCTCAATAGCCAAAGCAATCTTAAGCAAAAACAGCAAAGCAGAGGCATAACATTATCCAACTTTGAACTATGTTATGAGACCATAGTAACCAAAACAGCATGATACTGATACAAAAACAGACACATAGACCAATGTAACAGAGTAGATAACCCAGAAATAAAGCCACACTCCTACAGTCATCCGATCTTTGACAAAGTTGGCAAAATAAGCAATGAGGAAAAGATTCCTTATTCAATAAATGGTGCTGGGTTTGCTGGCTGACCACATGCAAAATACTGAAACAGGACCCATACCTTTCACCATATATAAAAATTAACTCAAGATGGATTAAAAGCTTAAATATAAGACTTTGAACTATAAGATTCCTAGAAGAAAACCTAGAAAACGCTGTTCTGGGCATCGCCTTAGGAAAGAATTTATGATTAAAATTCAAAAGCCATTGCAACAAAAACAAAAATTGACAAGTGGGACCTAATTAGATTAAAGAGCTTCTGTACAGCAAAAAAACAAAACAAAACAAAACAGGAACTATCAACAGAGTAAACAGAACTATAGGATGGGAGAAAATATTCACAAACTATGCATCCAACAAAGGTCTAATATCTAGAATCCATAAGGAACTTAATTCAACAAGCACGAAACAACCCCATTTAAAAAATGGGCAGAATATATGAACAGACACTTCTCAAAAGAAGACATACGAACAGCCAACAAACATGAAACAATGCTCAATATCACTAATCATCAGAGAATTGCAAGTGAAAACCACAAGGAGATACCATCTCACACCAGTCAGAATGGCTATTATTAAAAAGTTTTTTTAAAAAGCAAATGCTAGTGAGGCTGCAGAGAAAGGGGAATGCTTATACACTATTGGTGAGAATGTAAATTAGTTCAGCCCCTCTGAAAAGCAGGGTTTTTTTGTTTTTTGTTTTTTGTTTTTTTGAGATGAAGTCTCACTCTTGTGCCCTGGGCTGGAGTGCAATGGCGTGATCTCAGCTCACTGCAACCTCCGCCTCCCCGGTTCAAGTGATTCTCCTGCCTCAACTTCCCGAGTAGCTGGGATTACAGGTGCGTACCACCACGCCCGGCTAATTTTTGTATTTTAAGTAGAGACGGGATTTCACCATGTTGGCCAGGCTGGTCTCGAACTCCTGACCTCAGGTGATCCACCCACCTCGGCCTCCCAAAGTGCTGGGATTACAGGCGTGAGCCACTGTGCCCGGCCAAAAGTCAAAATTATTTTTAAAAATTTAAGTAAACAAATTACTTACATAAGAAAGCCTGCAGTGAATAAGAAAGGCATGGAGAGATAGAGAGTGTGCAAATAACTAAATAATACAACTAAGAAGTTGATTAAAATAAAGATAAATTATGGTGACTGCCAGAAAGGAAATGAACAGAGTACAAAGAGTGAGAATAGCTGAAAGAGGTCAGTTGAGGCAAGCTGAGAAGACATTTGAACTGGAAGGATGAGAAACAGGCTTTGTGAAGGGGTGGGAGTGTCTCTCAGAGGGATGGATAGCAGGTGTAGGGCTTGGAGGCAGGAAAGGCATGGTTTGTTAGGACCAGACAAAAGGCCAGTGTGGCTGGAATGGGAAGGTCAGAAGGAGGGAAGGAAGACTTAAAGTGGGGAAGGTAGGAGGAGCCAGGGCATGCCAGCCCATGACAGGAAGAAACTAGAGTACATTAACACAACGTGGAGAAGAACGTGCCAGCCTCTGGAGCCGTCCAAATGGAATGGGCTACTTTAGCAGGCGGAGAAGCTCGCATCAGCCAAAACTCGTCTCCAAGGTTCTCAAAAGTGTGTTGCTAGAGCCTTTGGGCCTAGAGTTTGGCTTCGCTTTTATTCTTATCACATTGCATCTTGTTAGAGCCAATCCCTCCCTCCAGCCTGAGAAGCTTTTTTCAGATAAGCATCCAGTGTTCTCATCTGAAAGCCACAGATAAAAATGTTGACTAGGGCAGAGCTCTTCCCAGCTGGCAGCTAAATCTGCCCTCCAGCAGAGGTTAGAGGACATTATTAGGGATGTGAGGGACGCAGGCCTTACAGGGGAAGTGGATGACCTTACAATCTCTGCTGTTTCTGACAGTTTATGAGATCTGTGGACTACATTACAAAGGACAGCACACATTATGGTGTTAGTGGAAGTTTAGGGGATCTTGTCTTCATGAAGATTCAGGATGTAGATCTGGGAAAAGAAAATTTCTTTTCTCAGTAGTATTAAAGTAGAACCATTTTTACTATAGATGATCAATATTTCTTTTTTATGCCAACAAAATACCTTTGCAAGGTTCCGGTATATGTGGTATCTTTTCAGCAATTGCTTTAGCATTTGGACCCTGGGAGATGTTATGAAATACACCAGGCCATTCATCCACTCATCACCTGAGGAGAAAGGTGTGTGATAACCATTGTGTGCTGGGTCCTTTTTAAACCTAGAAGCAGTTTATATTTTTGCTACTATTAGAATCTTCCTATTTAAGAAAGCTGGGTTTAAAAACTAACATTTTGAGGAACCACTTCCCTTAAGCACTGAAACACAGCAGGCAGAACCAATTCTTTCTGGAAACTTCAGAGCATCTAACAAAAGATCAATATTTTTGCACTGTGGCCAAAGTCCAGCTCCATTTGTATTGCCGTGAATCACCTAGAGCTGGAAGTGTTTAGCTTTGCCACCTTGATTCCCTAAGTGCGGGTGCTCATATGCTTATGATTGTTTTTAGTTTACAAGGTTAGAAAAGTGGGATTCATCTTAAAATAATGTTAATTTTTAAGGCATTTTTATTAAATTTTTAAAATTGTTCTCCTGAAAATACAGAAAATTAGAGAAGGAAGCTGCTAAGTGTGCCCAACAATTCCACATCTGACCAGGACAGTGTAAACACAGCCCTGCTTCAAAGCGGACTGTCGCAGCAAGTCAGAATTCTCACACTCTATTACAGAAGAGGCCCAGCTAAAAGAAACAGCAGGTCAGGCACCGCGGCTCACACGTGTAATTGCAGCTACTAATTTTGAGAGGCCAAGGCAGGCAGATTATCTGATGTCAGGAGTTCGAGACCAGCCTAGCTAACACGGTGAAACCCTGTCACTACTAAAAATACAAGAGTTAACTGGGCGTGGTGGTACATACCTGTAATCCCAGCTACTCGGGAGGCTGAGTCAAGAGAATCGATTGAACCCAGGAGCCTGAGGCTGCAGTGAGCTCAGATTGTGCCACTGCCCTCCAGCCTGGGTGACAAAGTGAGACTCTGTTTCAAATTAAATAAATAAATAAATGAGTGAATGAATGAAGCAGCAATCCCAGCAAAAGATCTCCAACAAAAGATCTTAGCATTGCCTTCTTCTCTAGTATTAGATATGCCAGGTAAGAAACGAGATGCAGTTAGAGCCACTTCTACCTGAGTCTGTTTCTCAAAGTGTGGGCCCCAGATCACCTGCATAAGGATCATATGAGGTGGGAGGTGGGATGGTTCTTTAAGGTAAAGATTCCTGGGCTCTATCCTGACCCAGTGAATGAGAATCTCTGAGGATGGAGCCCAGGCATTTGCTTTCCTTAATAAGTTGCCCATGTGATGATTTTAGACGTTCTAAAGTTTGAGAATCACTCCAGCCATAGCTGTCTCCTCTCCAGTGGGCCACAGGCACCACCGACCCCCCAGCACACACACACAAGGGGAACCTTTCTGCACTAGCAGCTTAAAGGCCTTTCTTGGATGGTCTTTTTGGTATATTTTTAGTCAAGTAATAAAAATAATGGCAAACAAGTGTTTACTCTGTGCTAGTCATCATCCAAGAACTTCTATTTTTATATTTACTGATTCTTATAATAACCTTATAAGGTAGGTTTATTATAATCCCCATTTTATAGAAGAGTGAATAAAAGCACAGAGAGGTTAAGTCACTGGCCCAACATCACACAGTCAGGATTCAATTCCAGGCTGAGTCTCGTTTCAGAGTCCACACTCTTAACCTACACCAGGCTATTGCATACCTCAGTTTCCTGTAATGTGGCCCCAATCCCTGCATCTCATTCATCTAGCAAATACCTCATCTTTGAGGACTAACAGCAAACCTGCCTCTGTGAAGCCTCTCCTTACTCCATGAGGTAGAGAGTCTCTTTCTACTGTGTGTGAGAGGGGCGATGGAGACATAGGGAAGTGGCAAAGCTAGAGAGGTAATAAGGGCCAGGCAGGTCACAGAGAATGTCTTTGAGGAAGAAAGTCAAAGCGAGGTGTCTTTCTGGGAGCTGCTGCACTAATCTAGGCAAGAATAGTGGGACCTCAATGATGGATCACTGCAGCAATGTGCCTCTTAGCCCTACCCCTGACACTGTGACATATACCACTTGTTAGCATTGTCATTAAAACCACAGTTCTGGCTGGGCACGGTGGCTCACGCCTGTAATCCCAGCACTTTGGGAGTCCAAGGCAGGAAGATCACCAGAGGTCAGGAGTTCGAGACCAGCCTGGCCAACATGGTGAAACTCTGACTCCACTAAAAATACAAAAATTAGCCGGGCATGGTGGTGCGCACCTGTAATCCAGCTACTCAGGGGGCTGAGGCATGAGAATCGCTTGAACCCGGGAGGTGGAGTTTGCAGTGACCGGAGATCATGCCACTGCACTCCAGCCTGGATGACAGAGCAAGACTCCGTCTCAAAAACAACAAAAACAACAACAGCAACAACCACAGTTCTTAGGTAAATGAAGGTAACCAAACATTATAGGACTCATTGCCATTGAATGTACCTGGCAATCAAACCGTGAAAATGCATGCCAGATTTCCTAGACTTGAGATAAAATTTCCTGCTATTTGCAAATCAGCACAGGTCAGAGTAAAAGGCCCAAAACAGGGGCCTGGGCCAACGTGCCAGTGACCTCCTAAGGCAGGACTGAGTCTTTCATCGTTTTCCCAAATTCTCAGGACAGTGTGACAATTGACAGATGTTTGTTGAATGAATAAATGAATTCTGTATGACCACATGACATTTTCTGGTATCTCAGTAGAAACATCAGTGCTGGGGCAACAAGCTTCTTGTCCTTCTCAAACTTTCCCTCCCTCCAAACCAGGAGTCCTGCATTGCTATGGAGGGTCATTATCTTTCCTTCATAATTGGAGATGTACCAAGCGACATGATAATGCCTCATATTTATGTAAAGCTTTTACCCAAGCAGATTGTAACTCCTTTTAAATAGTCTGATCCATCCCACGATGGTGCTGGGAATTGGGCGTTATTACCATCCTCATTGTGTATGCATAACCAGTTAGACCTGAAGGAAAGTTAATGACTTGCCCAAGGTCACCGCACATGAGCTGCCCAGGCAACTTCAGAAGCAGGCTTCCTAACTCACAGGCTGGCCCATTCCATCCTGTAGTCCTTCCCGCTCTCTCTGGCTCCTAAGGCCATTTGTGGCAGTGAACATCTGCGAGCTCTGGTCACTTATGCATTTCCTGGTATCTGATACTCTTTCTCTCCCCACCAAGTACATTTCCAGTGTGACAATTACTCCATCAGCCACTCCAAGCAGGAGGATTTGAAAGGAGGGCCGCTATTTTCCATGAGTGCAATTATTCATGTGCACAAATAATTGTGCACATAATTGGCTAATGGAGAGTGCAATCGGCCACATGTGGGCATAATTAGCCACTTGCCCCTCATTTGGAGGGTATAATTATCAAAGCAGGCAATTTTATATCTGGGGATAAATTGTACATGCAGGAGAGAAAGATGGCTAGGAAATCCGGTCCTTAGTTACTTTTCGTGTCCTTTTATTTCCAGAAAAGCATTTTAAGGTAAAGGTAACCTTCTGATTTCAATTGCCCATTTGGCTCAACCATCAGACCCAGTCATGGAGAGGAGGCAGAAAACGGAATCTAGGAAAGAATGAGCCAGGATCATGTGGACCGAGCTGAAGCGTGAATCTTCCTCGCCAGAAACACCCCAGCAACCAATTACCCTGGACGTGACGCCGAGGCCCACCTAGTGGTCAGCCATCTGCCTAAGCAGACAATAAAGCTCAATTTTTCTCCTTCTCCATTATTGTGTATGATTTTTGCTTTAGCAGTTTTAACGTTTTCCTCACTTTGTGGTTTTATCATCTCAGAAATGCCAGTTGGCTTGGCACAGCGAGTGATTTTGTTCGCTGCTGCAAGTGGGTCATTTAAAATGCTTTAACAATACCTTTAACTAGTCATTCATCTGGGGATGTACATAGAATAATAAATCGAGAACACATCTCTTTGTGCTTGTTCCAAGACCTGAGATGGCAGAGATTTTACAGTCTCTGCTGCGCACCCCCCTGCATTCTGGCTTCAACAGCTCTGCAAAACTTTTCCCACTCTCCCACTCAATCACACAAAAATACACTTGCTAACAGCAGATCCTAAAAATACATGTCACATGCAAGCACAAGGGAAAATTTTTTTAAACATGAATTGACTCTTTAGGAATATGCAAGCTGAATTTTTTTTTAAAAAAAGGAACACTGAATCTCCTATTACACTATCCTTCATTTCCCTCAGAGTATTATCTTCTTGGGGAGGGAAAATAGCACAGTGATTGGGGAGACAAGCTGTTTGGTGTTAGAAGGACCTGAGTTCCTGGCTCAGCTCTGGCACTTGCCAATTGTGTGACCTTGGATAAGTTACTGAAACTTTCTGACCAAATTTCCCTATCTGTAAAATGGGTTGTTCTGAAGGTCAAAGGGAATGCAGGTAAAACACTTAATGCTAGACACATTGTAAGTCAGGCTCAGGTAAGTGGGATCTATCATTAATATTAAGAGCCTCATCTTTTAATCTCTAACACACCTTATCCATACCAGGTACATGGCACTCTAGAGTACCTGTGTACAGCCCTAATTCTCCTCACCAAGTGGAGAGAAATGTCTTCTTACACGTCTTTATAATGCATGTGGCAAGATGCCCATAGGAGGTCTTCCATAATTGGTGATAAGTGATGGTTCACAACATCATGTGACATCCCACACTGACATGTGCTGACCTTGAGCACGATGTCACACTCGCTTCTATGGCTTCTGGACCTGAACTCCATCTCCACCCTTTCCTCTATGGTCACCCTCAGAAACTGGCTGCAGGGGTGGGGTTTGGGCGGTGGGGGGGTTGCCTTTCTAATTTCTGTTTTCACCTCTTCAGCTTCATGACCTCTGCAGTCACCTCTATTTCAGCCACCTCAGCACAGCCATTCCCTACACTTCATCGCCCCTCAGACGTGAGGCACCTCGAAATCTTGAGTTTTCTTTGACCTTGTTGATTTCACCTTCCTTACCTTCCACCTTGCCGGGGAACAAATGTGTGCATCTCCTCCCAACCCTGCTTTCAGTGACTTCACATTCATAGCTTGAAACTGGTCACGGTGGGGGTATTTGCACCACAGAAATAAGCAAATATTACAAATCAGGGCTTCCCCTCACCCCCCAGGAGAACCAGCTGTTAACCATTTTCCAGGACAATACTGCATGTATTCACATGTATTTCTATCATAACCCTAATCCCTGCACACCTAACTATTCTCCATCATCCCCTATTGATTTCATTTACCTTCCTAGTTCTCCTCCAATATCACTGCTTACTATATTTAATACATGCCATACTGTTCCTCAGCTCCATGCCCTTTGATGGCCAGCTGATTCTACTTTTCTACTCTCCACTTATGGGTAACACCCATGTCCTCTTCCTCTATCTCACTCTTTCCTCCTATTACCCATCTCTCATCAACTTCTAATCAAGCTCCCACTGCTAATATTCTGATCCTTCAGCTCCTGGTGCCTGTACAGTAGGCAATGTTTTAAATAGGATAGACTCCACTCTGTCATGTTTATTGTCCAGATACATTATCTCTCAAAGAGAGAGAGAGAGGTTGTATGCAGGTCTTTTAATGGCTAGCCTATTCGGTCCCTTTTTAAACCCAGGTTTAATACCAATGTAACCCTTCAGGTGGTGAGTTACATGTGGCATTTGACGCTTTTTTTTTCACTTGCTTCAAAGTGGAATTCTTTACTGTGCAACACCACACGACTCTCCTAGCGTATCTCAGCCTTGAAGTGTTTACTAAAATTGATATTGCTCTTCCCTGAAAGAACCAAGTCGTAAACATTGTCTTGTTTAAAATTAAAAATCTACAGTGAAGTGCTTACCACAAGAGGAATGTGTCTCAAGGTTGTCTCTAATGCGACTGCAATTGACATTCCGTGTTCCTTTACTGAATGTTCATTGAACCCAGGCTGGGGTCGGAGGAGGCTGAGGGAAGAAGCCAGCCTGAGGGAAGAAGAAAGGTTAAAGAGAGACAGGAAGGAGGAAGGCATAAAATAAAATAAAAAAGAATTATTATGTAGGGCACTGCACGCTACCCTCTACGACTGCTCTGCACATGGGCTAAGTAAGAGACCGCAAACTGATCTGAGAACCTTTGCCCCATACAATCCTCTTGGAAATTTGACAGATTTTACACTAACATTGAGATTTCCGGCTTTTTCTGAGAAATCTTCAGTACTGGCTACACTGGGCTGCAGTTCTACATGGGAACACAGTTGGCTGGAAATGAGTAGCAGCTGTCCTTTAACACAGGCGTGCACTCCGCAGCTGGAAACCCACCCACCCGTAATTGTTTTCCGCCCAGCCAGAATCATTTACTTATGTTGTCAGCTGGGCCTCTGCAGGCATTTGGGTTTGTGACTTCTACGCTGCAGGAAGCCCTGGAGCTTACCCACATTTCTAAAATTTCCCAAAGTGATGGTTTATAGGAGACAGTGGAATCTCATGATTTTATTCATCTCTGAACTGCTGTAGTGCCTTGTACAAAGTAGATGTTCAGTTAACTAGAATGAAGCGTTCACTGAATTAGATGGGTTAAGCATCTGAGCAGATATAGGTCCTAGGTGGCCCTGCAGACGCTCAAATGCAACACTGCTGCTGAGATGTGAACAGCAGAATGTCATTCACAGCATTTTAAGTTCTGCCCTCTGGGTAATGGTAGTTGAAGAGAAGTCCCATTTAGCTATGTGTACGGGACATTGGCCCCTTGAAGGGAACAAGTTAGAACCAGTACATTAGGGAAACTCCTTCTACTGGACAGATTTATTATTGGATCAAAATTTTAGTGCTTAATAAAAGGACCAGAGCACTAGTCATTTCGTCTTGGTTAAGATAGTTTACTACTGTGGGCCTCTGTTTCCTCATTAGAAAAACAAGAGTTTGTTGGTAGAGTGTTGAACGTTCTACAGGATTCCATTCTGGCTTCCTCCAGAAGAGGGTGTTGGTAAAATCGAGTTATCTCAGCACCTTCACAGCAACTATCTTTATAATTAGGCTTGTTCATGACTTTAGAATAATTTTTAAAAATTTCTAAATTCCAACTAAAATAATCAGCTTGGCTCTTCTGATGTAGAAACAAGTAGGAGATTTCAAGAATGTTAGTTTCTCACCCTCTTGACTTGTTCTTTATAACACCTGGCTTGAGTTAGTTAGGACTCTGTGAGATTGTTCATCTTCCTGAGCCATTTTCTTCAGCCTAGGCATAGTAGAAGTGCAAGTCCTGCGTGGAGATTAATGAAGACCTGTGTTACCACGCCTTCAAAGCATCTGCCTGCTCTCTAAGTCATGCACTGGCTAATTAGAGCGGAACAAAATGGGTGCCTTTCCTTTCCGGTTGAAAATTAAAAACCAAGAAACTGTTTCTCTTTCTTTTGATGTGACCTGACACCACTGTGCATATGAAGCATCTTCTGTATTGAAATGAAGGATAAAGAAAATACCAAGGTGCTAATTGAATTCATGTCTCCTCCTCTCCCAGAAGCCAGAAAAACAGAACAAAGCAGTTTCAATTCTTAGAATCTAAATAACCCAAATGGGCCCCTTCTCAAATGAAAATCATTTGAAAACATCTGCAACTGTTGCCAATCAGATCTGATTTTGTGTAGAAAGTCGGTGTATTGTTCGGTACAAATCGTTTCTAGGGAGACAATTCCTTAAAAAAGAAGCAAGAATATTATTTTAGCAAATAATTTGTTTATCACATAGCCAGTGACATAAAATCTGTGAGGGCTTAATTAAAAATTGCCAGAAGCTCTCATGTCAAGTAAAAATAAATGAACAAAGATGAATTTCTTAAATGAAGATAGGTACAACTCATTTACACAATTTCAAAGCTTTTGTTGTTGTTGTTATGGAGTCTTGCTCTGTTGCCAGATTGGAGTGCAGTGACACCATCTTGGATCACTGCAACCTCCACCTCCTAGGTTCAAGCAATTCTCCTGCCTCATCCTCCTGAGTAGTTGGGACTACAGGTGCATGCCACCACACCTGGCTAATTTTTGCATTTTTAGTAGAGACAGGGTTTCACCATGTTGGCCAGGCTGGTCTTAAATTCCTGACCTCAGGTGATCCGCCCACCTCGGCCTCCCAAAGTGTTGGGATTACAGGCGGGAGCCACTGCACCCGGCCCATTTCAAAGCTCTTGAATAATTTAAATGTATTAGTTTTTAAAATTTTATTAAATAGTTGTAATAAATAACTCTTAAATCTTCAATAGCAGCTAATACTTGTTGAATCCTTATTTCATATCAGACACTATCCTCAACAGTTTTCATACGTTTATTCCTCCTTGAAGCCAACATTATTCCATCTTACATATGCAGAAAGAGAGCTGAGAGAGACTAAGTCATTTAAGGTCATTCAGTAAGTGGCAGCATTGGGATTTGACTCCATCAAAGTCTGTCAAATAGAAGACAGATTTAAGGCCCATGTTGTCTCTTTAAATAATAAAAACACTTGGCCGGGCGCAGTGGCTCATGCCTGTAATCCCAGCATTTTGGGAGGCCAAGGCAGGTGGATCACAAGGTCAGGAGTTCAAGACCAGCCTGGCCAAGATGGTGAAACCCCATCTCTACTAAAAATACAAAAATTAGCCGGGCACGGTGGCAGGCCCCTGTAATCCCAGCTACTCGGGAGGCTGAGGCAGGAGAATCGCTTGAATCCGGGAGGTGGAGGTTGCAGTGAGCTGAGATCACGCCACTGCACTCTAGCCTGGGTGACAGAGCAAGACTCTGTCTCAATAGATAAATAAATAAATAAATAAATAAATAAATAAATAAATAAATAAAACAAAAACATTCAAGATTATCAATTTGACAAGAAGTACAGCTTTGACTACATGCCATTCATTAAGAAATTCACTGTTCTTATTATTTTCCTAATTACTTATTACAGTTTTTATTTCTATCTATTCAGACATATCTCTTGAGAGCTTAAATTTTTTAAATGTGTGGCTATAAGTTGTTATGTATAAAGTTATTATCGTTTTTGTTTATCATATGTGTCTTGACTATTTCCTTCTACCTCTGAATACTTCCTGTCAAAAATCTGTTCGCCCTCGTTTTACATTCTGCCATTTTTGTTTCATTCAGGACAGAACTAACAGATGGTAGTAAATAATTAAGAGATGCTGAAAGGATGTGAGGTTTAAATAGACTAAGAAATGAAGAAAACAGTGGTGTTTGTGTAGGTAAAGAAATGTACAAAATAACATAAAATAAAATATTTTAGAGCAAGTAGCATGGTAAGGTTTTAAGAATTCCCAGGTTTTCTAGTAGCTCTTAGTAGCTATTTGTAAAAAATACTGATGCATTTTATTTATGTATTCCTGTGTTTAATTGCAAAAAAATGGTATCATGCTTTTCCAATCAAATCCATATCAAATCCTTGAAAGAACAACTGTTTAAACAAAGTTAGTGAGCGTTCTCTCCACAGCCACTATGAACACTATTGCTGAATTGTATGTATTTTTGCACTTGCCTGTTTACCTTTCTGTCCCTCTATTTACTCAGTGAGCAACTTAAGGAAAGCTACAATGTCTTATCTTTGTGGCCCCTGTGCCTAGTACAATGCCCAACACATAGTTGACACTTGGTAAATTCTCTTTGAACAAATATAGCAATTTCCTGGAAATCCCTATTGAGCACTGTGTTGAACTTCATGGGCTGGTGTTGGTCAAGGTCCAGCACAAGTTTCTAGGTCTTTCTAGACTCCACGTGTTAAGCTGTGAGCTCCCCTTGCAGACCTGAGACCTGGAGATGGGCCAATTTCCCTAGCTCTGGCCTGAACTACTTCCAGTTTCTTCCTCCTCTCCATCAATATCCCAGCAAGCCCTGTGTACAAGGATGCATAAATTACAGTACCAACTGTGTAGCTGCTCTGAAGACATCCTAAAGGAGGGAATCTTGAACACGGGGTAAGGTGCCAAGTGAGAAGCAAGATGTCAAAGGTGGGGACGTAGGCAGGAGGTGGTCAATTAAAAAGAGAACTTGAAAACTTTCTGTAGATTGGCCAATTATGTTGAAAGGCAGTGGTAATCTTTGCCATATAAGTTAGCAGATGAGAAAATGGAGACAGAGGGTATAAAGATCCGTTTAAAAACATTTAGGGCAAAGCGAAAGATAAAAATAGAATGTTAGCTAGTGGGAAAAACCAGGTCAAGGAAGATTTTTGTTTTTAGCTTTTGTTTTAAGATGCTTGGTAACGATGTGGTAGAAAAAAATCTGGAGCAAAAGAAAGATAAAGCCCCTCACCTTCAGAACTCATATTTATAGAAGGCCATAATAATTTTGAAAGTGATTTGAAGTCAGCCATGACATCACCTTCAAAGATTATAAGAACTCAGAAGGAGAAGCAAAGGCCTTAGAGAATGTGACTCTACTACTAAATGTCACTTTGACAGCTTTTTTCTTGGAGGTACATTTAAGATTATTTGAGTTGTCATTTTCTCTAGGAAGACTTCACTTTAATTACACAAATATTGAATATTTTTCAAGATAAAAATAGTAAAGAATCTGCTTTGAAGTCTTTAGCCTTCAAACACTATTATGTGAAATCCTCATTGGAGAAACAGTGAGAAATATGGAAATAAGTGCAATCAGGCCTCATAAATAAGGAACTGTGAATGTTAATGGTGTGGTTTTACCACAAACCTTTTAAAGGGCCAATGGAGAGGCCTTATTATTTCAAATATCACAGATCTAAGGGTTCCCTAAGGGAAATAGTGATAAATATTGGTAAAATGCCTGTAAAGACAGCAAGGCAAAAATAAGCCAAAACTTTGAGCTGGCCATTTGAAAACTACCTAACCTTTCATTTAATTGCCTTTTTGTAACAAACCAGAAATAAGATCTAAAAGCCAAGTGTGATGGGTTCTTCCGAACATGCTCTGAAATATCTGCTGTGAGGGGATTTAAAGTGCAATTGCTTTGCTCTCAGCTTGAGTGCAACCAACTGGGGAAAAATTGAATTTTGGTCTGCTAGTGGATTGTGGCCGTGTGCGTCTCTGGGTAAGGGTGGAGGTGGAGTGGGGAGGGAAGTCCTCAGAGGTGCAGCTGTGTGATGAGCAGCTTGGAAGAGCAGACAGCGCAAGCACATGCACTTCAATGCTGTCTCTTCCATTACGTGGCTGAGTGATCCCGCGTAAGTTACCAAACCTTCTTGAGCCTCATTTCCCTCGTCTGTAAGATGATTATAGTAATATTTAACTTAGAAACCTATAGCTAGGATTAAAAGACAGAATTCATTCATGCAACAAGTGTTTATTGGATACCACTACATGCCGGGCTCTGTGCTAGGCTCTGGGGACACAGCAGTGAACAAAACAGGCTGACATTTTAGTGTGGGAGACAGGAAACGCAGAAATGACGTAAGTCAATATCATGTGAGAAGGGGATGATGAACGCTGTGGAGAAAGTAAAGCAGATGTGGCAAATCAAATTTTTCATACCTGACCGCAATACTTCGTATCCCATAGGCTCTGATTACAATGTGACTTTGACCCTTCTCCAGTTGAGAAATGTGATCTATGTTCCTTCTCCTTGAAACTGGTTGGTTTTTGTGACTTTTCAACCCGTAGAATACATGGAAGTGATGCTGTGTGGATTCCAATGTTGGGTCATATGAGGCAATACAGCTTCCACTTTGCTTGCTGGAATACTCAGCTGGGAAGCCTTCAGCCACTGTGCAGGGTCCACTGCCCTGAGGCCACCATGCTGTGAGGAAGTTCAGACTAGCCCACGTGGAGAGACCTCCTGGAGGAGATCTGAACTATATCTGAGAGACCGAGCCAGCCCCCAGCTACTAGAACCCTGCTTTGTTTCAGTTTTAGCCAGCATCTGACTCTCACTGCATAAGAGATTATAGAGCCAGAACCTCCCAGTTGAGCCCTTCCAGAATTCCTGACCCTCAGAAACCATGAGAAATAAGATGATGGCTGATGTTTTAACTCATTAAATTTGGGGAGTGATTTGTTACACAGCAATAGTAGCTAGAACAGTAAAGAAGGGGAACAGAGTATAATTTAACAGAGGAGAGAGAGAAGACTTCACTGAGACATTTCATCAATGAATTGGGGGAGGCAAAGAGTAAGCTAAGATATCTGGGGGAAAGTGTTCCAGGCAAAGAGAGTGTGCCTGGTGTATTCAAGGAACAGCAAGGAGACCAGAGTGTGTCTGGAGCCAAGAAAGGGAGGGAGAAAGGAACAACAGATGAGGTCAGACACCGGATAGCATAGGCTCTTGCAGGCCACTGGAAAGATGAGTTTTTAACTTTGAGTTGGGAAGCCATTGAATGGTTTGGGGCAGAGCAATGACAGGATATGATTTATGTTTTAATAGGAACACTCTGGATGCTCTGCTAAGACTGATACCTTATTCCTTTCATTACAGTATCTCTATAAAAATCCAAAGTTGGTTCAGTAAGGCTAAGTAATTTATCCAAAGCCAGTAAACTACTAATGGCAGAGATGGGATACAAACCCAAGTTACCTTTTTCAAGTCCTAAGAAAATGAGCTTTAGAGAAACTTAACATCCTGCTATAACTTCCAGGCTGATGCTGATGGTGGCCATCACCTCAGCTCTTCTTTTTTTTGGATGGAGTCTCACTCTGTCACCCAGGCTGGAGTCCAGTGGCACGATCTTGGCTCACTACAACATCCGCCTCCTGGGTTCAAGCGATTCTCCTGCCTCAGCCTCCCAAAGTAGCTGGGACTACAGGTGCACACCACCACACCCAGCTAATTTTTGTATTTTTAGTAGAGACAGGGCTTCACCATGTTGACCAGGCTGGTCTCGAACTCCTGACCTCTGGTGAACCACCTGCCTCAGTCTCCCAAAGTGCTGAGATTACAGGCATGAGCCACCATGCCCGGCCCACCTCAGCTCTTTTTGTGCCAGCCCCCTTTTTTTGGGAAAAGCATAGTAGTTACAAGCTTAGGTCTGGGAGCTAGACTGAGTTCAAGGCCTGCTTTACCATATATGAGCTGTGTCACCTTGGGTAAGTTACTTAACTTCTCTGTGTCTCAATTTCCTCACCTGTGAAATGAGAATAATAACTGCACCTGCCTCAGAGGGGTTTCGGGAGGGATAACAGACAAAGCATCTCAGGTACTTAGCCCATTGCCTGGCACTCGGTAAGTGCTTAATCACATCAGCACAGCCACCCAGCCTGGCTCCCTGCACTCCGCCTCCCTCAACTCTGCGTTAGAATAATCACCACTCTCCACTCAAACCCCTCTTCTCTGCCACCTCCACCCACATTCTCCTTCTTTTTTGGGTCAACAGTGCTTTTCTCCACACTACCCTAGTTGGAACCTCTTCTAATCTCATCCTCTATGTCCTGAGGAAATCTACCCTGTTCCCAACTGTGATTTCTAACCCCGCTCCATGACTACTTTTGTCAAAACCTCCTTAGGAGACCCAGCTTCCCACTAC
This sequence comes from Pongo abelii, assembly GCF_028885655.2. Taxonomy (NCBI): domain Eukaryota; kingdom Metazoa; phylum Chordata; class Mammalia; order Primates; family Hominidae; genus Pongo; species Pongo abelii. Next base: position 122,072,579 of record NC_071993.2, on the reverse strand, counting down.
CCCCTCCAGACTCTCCTTCTCCTCAGTTTTGCAATAGCGACTGCTCTTTGGTGGTCCCCATCATCTATATATTTCACCCACTCCCCATTCCCTTCAATGTCCTCTTCTGCCTCTGGAGCCCATCTCCTTTCCCTGGAGGGTTCTAGACTCTGGCCGTGGTCTATTTCTCTGTTGTTATTTTTGAGAACTTCTATCATTTCTGCTAATGGTGTTCCCCACTGCCTGGTCTCGTAGTTCCTCAAACTTGTCATTTTCCTCACCTTTGTCTTTGCCCCAGTCAGTTACATTACAGGTATGCCTCTGCCATTGTTCTCATGGTTTGTCAGAGCTGGCTCACCTCCATGGTCTGTGAGGTGGAGGAAAGACTGCTGCCCGAAGAATTCTTTATTTTTTTGAGATGGAGTCTCTCTCTGTCACCCAGGTTGGAGTGCAGTAGTGCAATCTCAGCTCACTGCAACCTCCAACTCCTGGGTTCAAGTGATTCTCCTGCTTCAGCCTCCCAAGTAGCTGAGACTACAGGCATGAGCCACCACACCCAGCTTTTTTTTTTTTTTTCGTTTTTTTTGTGGAGACGAGTTTTCACCATGTTGGCCAGGCTGGTCTCGAACTCCTGATGTCAAGTGATCCACCCATCTCAGCCTCCCAAAGTACTGGGATTACAGGCATGAGCCACTGTGCCCAGCCTGCTGCCCTAAGAATTCAATCCCTGACGTTGCTGCTAATGGACTGGGTGTTTGTTTTCTCCAAAGAGAAGTTCTCTGAACTAGCAAAGCAGAAGGGTCTCCTTGGAAAAGGCTTTCCTTGTCTTTTTATTTATTTATTAATTTTTTGAGACAGGATCTTGCTCTATCATCCAGACTGGAGTGCAGTGACACGATCTTGGCTCACTGCTATCTTGGCATCCCGGGTTCAAGTGATTTTCCTGCCTCAGCCTTTTGAGTAGCTGGGCCTACAGGCACATGCCACCATGCCCAAATAATTTTTGTATTTTTAGTAGAGATGGGGTTCTGTCATGTTGGTCAGTTTGGTCTCAAACTCTTGACCTCAGGTGATCCACTCGCCTCAATTTCCCAAAGGGCTGGGATTGCAAGCATAAGCCACGGCACTCGGCCTTTCCTTGTCATAATAATGAGTTTCCTGGATGGTTCTGTGGCTTATAAAAGCACCAGGCAAGTAGGGACCTATGATCCTAGGTTAAGGTTACATAATAAGTTATTTTGCCTTTTGGTACGAGTTGTCTCTGCTATGAAGAACTTTGGGAAGAAGAGGAATACCTATTTGTAAAACAGTACAGGGGCTGTTATTGGTTGAACTGTGTTCCTCCAAAAGATGTGAAGTCCTAACTCCCAGTTCTTCAGAATGTGACCTTATCTGGAATAGTCATCTCATGTGACCTTAAGATGAAGTCATACTAGAGTAGGGTTGGCCCTTAATCCAATATGACTAGTTTCCTTATAAAAAGAAGAGAGACACAGAGACCTGGAGACACGAGGGGAGAACACTATGAGACAGTATAGGCAGATGTTGAAGTGCTGCAAGCCAAGCGATGCCAGTGATTGCCAGCAAACCACCAGAAGCTAGGAAGAGGGAGGAAGGATTCTCCCCTACACATTTCAGAGGGAGCATGGCCCTGGCAGCACCTTGACTTTGGACTTCCAGCTATCAGAAATGTGAGAGAATTCATGTCTGTTTTTAGCCACCTGGTTTGTGATACTCTGTTATGACAGCTCTGGGATACGAATCCAGGGCCTTCTAGAAGTGAAGGAACTCCACCCCTACTCCCTAAGACAGGGGTCCCCAACTCCCTGGCCATGGACCAGTACCAGTCTTGACCTGTTAGGAACCAGACTACACAGCAGGAGGTGAGTGGCAGGCGAGCAAGCAAAGCTTCATCTGTATCGACAGCTGCTCCCCATCCCTCACATTACTGCCCAAGCTCCACCTCCTGTCAGATCAGCAGTGGCATTAGATTCTCATAGGTGAGCAAATCCTACTGTGAACTGCACACGCGGGGCATCTAGGTTGAGCACTCCTTATGAGAATCTAATGCTTGATGATCTGTCACTATCTCCTATTGCCCCCAGATGGGACTGTCTAGTTGCAGGAAAACAAACTCAGGGCTCCCACTGATTCTACATTATGGTGAGTTGTGTAATTATTTCATTATATATTACAATGTAATAATAATAGAAATAAAGTATACAATAAACGTAATGTGCTTGACTCATCCCAAAACCATGCCCCCCCACCCCCCGACACTGGTCCATGGATAAACTGTCTCCCACAAAACCTGTCCCTGGAGCCAAAAAGGTTGGGGACCACTGCCCTAAGATTCTAAATCATCCCTGTAGTTGATAAAAGAAAAAATATCCTTGAAATAAAATTTCTTGAAGAAAGAGGGTATCCAGAATGGCAACCCAGCTCTTGTACAGCTCATGAGGAGAATTGGTTCCATGAGCATGTTGCCCAAGCTGGAAGCTTCCGTTGATTCAGCCACTTCAACACAGTGGGGCTACTATGGGAGAAAAGGGCTGACGGACATAGGAACTAAAAAGCACTGTTACCCAGGGCTCATAATCAGCTGGTACTCTTTGCAGCTCTACCAGTTGTTTATGGCTTGGGTTCATTCTGATTATTCAATGCCCCTGCATACCAACATTGAAATACTTTGCTATCGGGCCTGCTATAACTTGCAAGTTAGACATGGAACACAAATGCACCCCAAGGAGGAAACTGATCCAGCAAGAATACCACCATGGAGTGGACAAGCGAGATGGACTGCGTGTTTCTGTCCCCCCAAAATCATATGTTGAAATCCTAACCCTCAAGGTGATGGTATTGGGAGACAGTGCCTTTGGGAGGTGATTAAGTCATGGGGGCAGAGTCCTCAAAAATGAGATTAGTGCCCTTATAAAAAAGACCCAGAGAGCTCTCTTGCCCCTTCTGCCATGTGCAGACAGAGTGAAAGGTCATTGTCCATCTATGAGCAAATGGGCCTTCGCCAGACACCAAATCAGCCAGTGTCTTAATCTTTGACTTCCCAGCCTTCAGAACTGTCAGAAATACATTTCTGTTATTTATAAGCCATGCTGTCTATGCAATTTTGTTATAGCAGCTGAATGGACTAATGCAAGAATCTGAAGAGCTATAGAGGACCAATTTTCAAAAGTGACACCATGAAGATGATAAGGGCTCCTGTTATTTCTCTCCTTGATAGTCAGAAATAAGACTGTTACCTTATGGACCAAATAAATTCCTAGATTGAGAAAAGGAAGTTCTCAGGAAGATATTGGACTTCTTGCTAATGAGGAAAAGTGGGAATTCAAACAATTAATGAGAAAAATAAGAGAGATTCTGTTCTGTTTGTAACCTAAGTTGAAAAAGCAGGTCAAAGTGGCAAACAGAACACAGTGAACAACAAATCTATCTATACGCTCGGCTGCAAAGGATGAAGTGTTCCAGGAATTATAGATGAGAAAATTTATTATTGGCGGATTAAAGAGATATTTTCTGAAACCTGTACTCCAGTTTGTTGAACCAAATCTCTGAGTGGACTTCAAATGAAATCTCCTTTCTACAGAAGTAAAGCCATTACTCAAAATCAACCAAGAGCAAAAGAGCCATCTTACAGCAATGGAAACTGGTCAGCTGTTTCCATGTAGAACTGAATTCAGAAAAATATCCATTTTCTCAGCAACAGCTTGTCATCAGCTATAAGTTCTGCTTGGAAAAAGCCAAGTGATGCTTCGCAGTCCAACATTACATAGATATAACATGGATGCAGTAGCCACTTCTCCATGAGCAAAACAGACAAGCCTGCAAAAGTATGATTAAAAGAATCATTTGCATCGCTTGAGTACTCCAGATTGGCATGGCAGTACTTACCTATTCATTCTACAGGCTTCAGCTGGGTTCTTGGTGAGATCTGTGGGTGCTGCGTGCGAACACAATGATATACACTCAGTAAGTGCTTGAAGAACACTTACTGTTGATGTTACTGAGTGCATAAAGGGGACCTTAAAGGAGCTATGATAATCCTAAGGGTGATAGGAAATCACTATGATTTTTCTATGCACAAGAAAAGATCATAACTTTAGTAAGAGTAACAAAGGGTGACAAGGCACCAACTGGGAATCCAAATCTACAGTCAGGACCTGGCGGTTTATGCTCCATTTCTTTGCTATGTCCTTGTTTGAGTTATTAATGACCCAAGTTTTCCATCTATAAAGAGCACAGTAGCCCTTCTTATCTCCAAAAATACTGGAAGCCTTAATGAGTTAATGTCTTCGATGTGAATTCATCAAAATAAAGGTGCAAAAAAGTGAACCACAAACAAAGTGAAGAAGGATTATTACTTACCATTTCTACCCCCTTGGGTATTACTGAATAAACAAGATAATTTGCTTTTTTCTACGTATTATTCTTATATTCCCCTTCCTTTTCGTGATTTCTCTTGTTCTTTTCTCTTGATCTCTTTTACATGAACACACACACACACAAAACTGACTATACATTTTTTTTTCTCATCTTGACAGAAACTCATGCTGACCCCCTCTAGAGTGAGACCATAGGAAAGCAGATTTGGTTAGCCATTCAACAGTTGTCTAGCCATTGCTTTCTATAGATAAGGTACTATGTTCATTACTATGTGATATAGTTTGGATATTTGTCTCCTCCAAATCTCATATGGAAATTGATCCCCAGGGTTGGAAGTGAGGCCTGGTGGGAGGTATTTGAGTCATGGGGGTGGATCCCTCATGAATAGCTCGGTGTTTTCTTGCTCTATTATTTTTAAAGTTTTTTAAATTTTTTGAGACAGCCTCACTGTGTTGCCCCGGCTGGAGTGCAGTGGCACAATCTCAGCTCACTGCAATGCCTGCCTTCCGGGTTCAAGTGATTATCCTACCTCAGCCTCCTGAGTATCTGGGACTACAGGTGTACGCCACCAGGCCCAGCTAATTTTTGTATTTTTAGTAGAGACGGAGTTTCACCACATTGGCCAGCCTGGTCTCAGGCTTCTAACTTCAGGTGATCCACCCACCTTGGTGTCCCAAAGGTCTGGGATTACAGGCATGAGCCACCGTGCCCAGCCTCTTGCCCCATTAGTTCCCACAAGAACTGATTGTTGAAAGAGAATGGCACCTTCCTTTCTTCCTTCCTTTTTTTCCTCCTCTCTTGACATGTGATGCCTGCTCCCCTTTGCCTTCTACCATGGGTGGAAACTTCCTGAAGCCCTCACCTGAAGCAGATGCTGACACTATGCTTCTTATATAGCCTGCAGAACTATGAGCCGAATAAACCTCTTTTTTAAATAAATTCCCCAGCCTCAGGTATTCCTTTATAGCAAAACAAACAGACTAAGACACTATGAAAGATAGAAAGGTGTTTAGAGCATCATTTTTGCCTTTAAGGAGTCTAAGACAACTTGGAGGCATATGAGGCATGAACACAAATAACACAAAGCAAGCACGTGTGCAATAAATGCCAAAAAGATTCGTGAAAATGAGTTCTTAAACTTTTAGGAAGAAGAAAGCTCTTTTTGAAATGGAATGGAGGTGTTGAACTTTGAGCTAGGTTTTAAAAGTTGGGTATAGAATTCAACACAGGAAGATGAATACAGGACATTCCAGAAAAGGTAATGGTGTGAGCAAAGGCATGGAAGGATGGCAAACTTGATTTCCACCGATGACAACTATTAGTCTAATTTGGTTAAAAAGTGTGTTGTCTGTAGTTGGCTAGTAGCATATCTCGCTAAAAAGTCAATTAAGGTTTGATTGGAGAGGACATTAAATGTCAGGCTGATGATAACGTAGTAGTTTTCAACTTTTTTTTATAGCTTTGTTTTTAAAAAATTAGTATGCAATGGGAGCACAACTGCTGTGGCTAAAATGCTTCCTCCCATTGCACTCACATACTCTGATGCTTTTAAGGAGTTCCATGGAAACCTTAGGACTCTACAGAGAAGAACTGTGCTAAGAAATGCCTTCTTTTTTTTTTTTTTTTTTTTTGTCTCTCCAGAGATAGGACCTTGCTCTGTCACCCAAGATGGAGTGCAGTTGTGCCATCATAGCTCACTGAAGCCTTGAACTCCTGGGCTTGGGGAATCCTGCCTCAGCCTCCTGAGTATCTGGGACTACAGGCGTGCACACTAAGCCTGACTAATTTTGTGGATTTTTTTTTTGTAGAGATTGTGTCTTCCTATATATCCCAGCTCGTCTCGAACTCCTGGCCTTAGCTTCCCAAAGTGTTGGGATTACAGGCTTGAGCCACCACACCTGGCCAAGAAATGCATTTTTCACAGGCAAGGTGCAGCCATTAAATGTTTTTCGTTGTTGTTGTTATTGTTGTTTTGAGACAGAGTCTTGCTCTGTCACCCAGGCTGGAGTGCAGTGGAGAGATCTTGGCTCACTGCAAACTCCACCTCCCAGATTCAAGTGATTCTCCTGCCTCAGCCTCCTGAGTAGCTGGGACCACAGGCAAACGCTCCAGCATCTGGTTAATTTTTATACTTTTTTGTAGAGACGGGGTTTCGCCATGTTGGCCAGGCTGGTGTGGAACTCCTGACCTCAAGTGATACACCCCCCTTGGCCTCCCAAAATGCTGAGATTACAAGTGTGAGCCACCGCACCTGGCCCATTAAATATTTTTAAGCTTGGAGATGACAAAATTAGAATAGAATATTCTGAAGATACACCTGGCTTTGGCAGCACTATTGAATTAATTGGCAAGGGGCAAACTAAAGACAGGAAAACAGAAAAAGAAAAACACACTGGCCAACTGGTGTTTAGTAAGCCCTGAGTAAATATAGTTGTCCCTCTGTATCCATGGGGGAATTGGTCCCAGGATGCCCCACAAATACCAAACTTCACAGATGCTCAAGTCCCTTATATATAATGGTGTACTTGAAGTCATTTCTAGATTATAAGATCTATACACTACAATGTAAATGCTGTAGTTGTTATACTGTATTGTTTAGGGAATAATGACAAGAAATAAAATTTGTTCATACTCAGTATAGATGCTTTTTTCTTCAAATATTTTCTATCTACAGTTGGTTGAATCCAGGGATGCAGAACCCACAGATACAAAGGGCCAACTGTTCTTGCTAGATGAATGATCATAGCAGGGAGGGAAATAGAAAAAGATATTGTCAAGTAATCATTGATAACACTTGCTACTAACTGATTATAGGAGACAAGAGAGAGATTATGGTGAGAAATTCAAGGTTTTAAGTCTGGGCTCCTGGGAGAAGGGCAAGAGTACTAATAGGAAATAAGAAAAGCTTAAGAGGAAATGATTTGATGGGAAAGATTATGTGTTAGATATTTATCAGGTTAAATACATTGGAGAGATACTCAACTGGAAATGTCTAGGGACATTTGAAAATGGGAGACTGGAACTTAAGAGAAAGACCAGAGTTATTGACACAGATGCAATAATGTAATAAAGGCCCATGAGTGAATGAGATGGCATAGAGAAGTCAAAGAGGTAAGGCAGATTCTGGGAAACAAGGACATTTAGGGGATGGGAGGGGGAAGGGAAGCTAAAAAGATATCAGAATGTTTAGAGAGGAAAAAGAAAATCATGATCATTTGTCATAAAAACCAAGTGAGAGACACTTTAAAGGAGGGGGCAACCAACACAGTCAATTGCTCCAAAGGCATAAGAAGGAACGGAATTGAGAAAAGGTGACAGTATTTTGGACTTATCAGCTACCCTCAAAAGAGCAGTTTCAGGTAGTAAAAAAAAAAAAAAAAAAAAAAAAGAGGTCTGGTTATACCGTTTGAGGAATAAAAGGATGGGGAAGAAATGGAAATAATGCTATAGGCCAGGTGATATGGTTTGGTCATGTCCCCACCCAAATCTCATCTTGAATTATAGCTCCCATAATTCCCACGTGTTGTGGGAGGGCCCCAGTGGGAGATAATTGAATCATGGGGGCGATTTACCTCATATTGTTCTTGTGATAGTGACTAAGTCTCACCAGATCTGATGCTTTTATAAGGGGAAACCCCTTGGTTCTCATTCTCTCTTGTCTGCTGCCATGTAAGACGTGCCTTTTGCCTTCCACCATGATTGTGAGGTTCCCCAGCCACGTGGAACTGTGAGTCCATTAAACTTCTTTTTCTTTATAAATTATCCAGTCTCAGGCATATCTTTATCAGCAGCATGAAAAAAGACTAATACACCAAGCTTTCAAGAATTCCAGTGATAAACAGAACAAGAGAATCAAGGAGTAACTAGATTGCAGGAAACATTTTTTCATTTTTTAAAGCCTGAGAGAATCCCGAGCATGTTTCTGGGCAAACAGACAAAGGAGAAAGAGTCAACAGAAAAAAAACTGATGGCGAAAAAAAATTAGTCAAGTTAAATTTTCTGAGTGATTAAAGCCGTACTTATCAAAGTTGAAGATATGGTTAGTGAAAACAGAGTACCTGAAATTCGTACATAAGTCTTGTAAATGGACAATTATTGCATGTAAGGCTATAGCTTAAGAAGTCGCATGAAATATGCTTTACCTGGAAAAATGCTCCTGTGTACCCAATTCATCATCTGGCAGGAGGCTAAGCAGCAGTTCTTTCAGTCGGCACAGAAAACAGAGAAGTTTATTACCTTGAAACACTGTTATGGGCTATCATTACATTAGGCTGTTTGTATAAGTGCTTGAAAATATTGAGCTGTAATTTCAAGGAAATTATGCTAAAGTTCTCAGGCTCTGTAGAAAGTAGATTAAAACTCAGTCTAGCCAAGAGGAGCCTAAGCAGACATGAAAACTAAATGTGGTATGCTATTCTGAATGCGTTCCTGGAACTGAAAAATGACAGTAGGTAAAAACCAAGAAAATCTGCGTAAAGCATGGACTTTAGTAATAATAATGTCTCAATATTGGCTCATTAACTTTCCTTCCTTCCTTCCTTTTTTTTCATTTTTTTTTTGATGGAGTCTCCCTCTGTCGCCCAGGCTGGAGTACAGTGGCACTATCTCGGCTTACTGCAACCTCCGCCTCCCCGGTTCAAGCAATTCTTGTGTCTCAGCCTCCTGAGTAGCTGGGAATACAGGCAACCAGCACCATGCCTAGCTAATTTTTTGTATTTTTAGTACAGACAGGGTTTACCATGTTGATCAGGCTAGTCTCGAACTCCTGACCTCAAGTGATTCGCCTGCCTCTGCCTCCCAAAGTGCTGGGATTAGGGGCCTGAACCACTGTGCCTGGCCGGCCCTGGCTCATTAATTGTAACAAATGTACCGCACGAATGTAAGAGGTTAATAATTGCAGAAACTGGGTGTGAGGTATACGGGAACTCTCTGTAGTATCCTCTCAATATTTCTGTAAATCTAAAAATTTTCTTAAAAATACAGTCTATTAAAAACAACAACAAAAAATAAACTTGAAAAGCTGAATCCTGACAACAGGGCATAGAAAGCGCACCTGAACTCCAGCCATTTTCATTCTGTAAGCAAGCAGAGTAAAACTGTATGGACCACTCAGAGAAGAGGTGGGATTTGAACTAGCAGCCTGTGTGCTTCCTGATACCACCTCTCTCTGGCTTGAGACTTGCTTATTAAAGTGAGGTCTGATCACACTCTCTGCTTTGGCTACTGGAAAACACAGATCCGAGTTGTGGCCCACTTTTGGCAACATTGACAGTGCATGCATTCACTTAGTGCAGCCATTGGGTGCATGGGCTCTGGAGCCAATGATTAGATTCAAATCCCATCTCCACCATAGTAGCTGTGGAATCGGCCCAGTTGCTCAGCCTCTCTGGGTCTATTCCTTATCTGTAAAATGGAGATGATAACAGTGCCTGCCTCAGATGGTTCCTTGAGGATGAAATGAGTTAATATATGTCAAGTGCTTAGAACAGGCTCACAGTAAGAGCTCAGCAAATGTTGGCTATTTATTTGGGGTGTTTTGTGTATTAGTCTTATCCCCTGCGTTATTCATGTTCCAGCTCTCATTTTTTTTTTTTTTTTTTTTTTGCCTGTGTCCCAATTTCCTCATTTCCAGACTCTGTTCCCTTTATTTTGTCCTTTCGATATATGTTGTTAAGCCATTTTAAGTCTTTAACTATGCTAATCTTCCCTCGGCTAACTGACCATTGATTGTGGAACTATTAATACATTCCTTATTTGTAGTTTTTAAAGCACAAAAATATAAACATATTATGCATGGCCGGTGTTAGGATGTGGTTCTGGACTCTGAGGTTTAGGACTGTATTTTAATATAATTTTAAAGTGTGTGTGTTTGTATTTTTCCTAATCAACTAAAATCAGCCCATTGAAGAAAATAGTTAACATCAGCAAAATGTATTATTTTGCTAGGCTAAGCCAAGGTCATTTTGATATGCCCCAAATTTTCATTATAAACTATATCTCTTGGCTCATTAAACAAGTTCAATCATAAAAGTCTCCATACATGTATAGTTTACTAATTTTGGTGTTAATGGATGTCAGAGGTAGCTCAACTTTAATCGTAACCCCTATGCAAACAACTGCCAGTCTCCTGGTGTTTCAGGTGTAAGGGTTAACTTTCACAGGGACAAGAGGACTAGGCTGCTTATTTTTTAAATCTGAGAGATTCCTACCTTGAGTGGGGAGATTGAGTTCATCATTTTATAAGTCAAGTCCCATATTAATGCTTCTTCAGGGAATCAATGCAAAATTTCTGGAGAAAAAATATTTTTAGAATAATTTTTAAATGCTTTGAAAAACTGGGTATGTTTCATAGTCTTGCATCTTTGATTGGTGGCATGAGAGGTTCCAGCAGATATCCTTAAAAAAAAAAAAACTTTTTAAAAACGTAGTTAGCATACATAGAAATCTTTTAGCCATCTCCAATTTATTTAGTATAACAAATGAGCTGCCAGGCACGGTGGCTCACACCTGTAATCCTAGCACTTTGGGAGGCCAAGGTGTGTGGATTGCCTGAGCCCAGGAGTTCAAGACCAGCCCAGGCAACATGGCAAAACCCCATTTCTACTAAAAATAGAAAAAAAATTGCTGGGAGTGGTGGCACACGCCTATAGTTCAGGTACTTGGGAGGCTGAGGTGGGAGAAGCGCCTGAGCCCGGGAGAGCAAGGTTGCAGTGGGCAGAGATCATGTTGCTGCACTCCAGCCTGGGCTACCAGAGTGAGACTCTGTCTCAAAAAGAAAAAAAGAAATGAGACAAGGAATAAGCTTATTTCTTCCCCCAATTACTAGAAAATTATTGCAATATCAATTATTATAAGATCAATTTTTTTTCCCATTGGTTCACTATGCCACCTTTATTGCATATCAAATTACTTAATGCATTTGCAAGTCCACATTCCAGGACTTCATGTCTGTCTCATTGATCTGCTGGTCTATTCCTGCTCCAGTTCTGATTTAATTACTGTCGCTTCCTAATACATTTTAATATTTTATATTTTTATTTCCAGCAATTTGATTGAATATTTCTTGGGATTGGCATGCTTTTCTGGGAAGGATTTAGAATGTTGGAAATGGGTCAGAAGCATATTTTAAACCTCCTATAGCACCAGCTCCTTTTTTTAACAGAGAAGCTTTTTTTCTTTTCCATCTAGAACAATTGTAATTTTAGAGAATGAGTAGTAAGGAATCTTGAGTGTTCTTCCAGTGAGCTCCCTGCTCTCTTTCTCTCATTCTGTCTTTGTATCTTAATTATATTAAAGTTGAGCCTCAAACACTTCATAGTTTGGAGGAGATCAGCAACCATTCCAGTGAGGCACAGCATCTGCTATGCTTTTGGATTCCTTTCAATCTCCCCTTAATTTTATCCACAGCTCTCTTTAGTCAGGAAGGATCAGTCCAGATTTCTCTACAAATGTTATTCCATAGACATACACATGACTATACACAGTATCTATTTTCTCTGATGTTGTTCTTCCAACTAATAGGTCATTTAGATTATTGTTTTGTGTTTCTCTTTTCTTGTTTCCCTCCCCGTCAGCTTTTAATTAAGAGAAGTGTATCTTTCCATTGGTTAGTATACTGCATAATTTATGCGTACATTTTTAACCATTAATTTATAGCTCTTTTACTAATTTTTTATTCAGTAAAAGGCAAGTGGCTTCCATGTCTTTCCTTTTTTGACAGAGAAGAGGAAGGGGCAGACATTACAGCATAATCAGAATGGACTCCAAAGACATAGAGCCCTAAAGGTAGGAAAGTAGGAAGAAAGAAGGAAGGAAGGGAGGAAAGGAGGAAGGAAGGAAGGGAGGAAAGGAGGAAGGAAAGAAGGGAGGAAGGGAGGCAGGAAGGGAAGGGGAGGGGAGGGGAAAGGAAGGGAAGGGGAGGGGAGGGGAAGGGAAGGGAGGGGAAGGGAAGAGAATGGAAGGGAAGAAGGAGGGAGGGAGGGAGAAATGGAGGGAGGGAGGAAAGCAGGCAGGCAGGCATTGTGCTTTTCCTGTTGGATGGCTGCCAGACAGAGTCCATCCTCTACTGGAGGAAGATGGACCTTCCATTTGCTCTCTTCTTTCTGCTGGGAAAGGACCTTGTGTCTCACCTTGCAGGAAAGGTTGACTTCTCAGCACATTTGCATCCTCCAAACTCTAAGAGAAGGAGAAAAGGTGACCTGGCAAAGATGGAAACATCCTTGAGTCAGAAGCCCTTCTTGTGAAAGCTGCCAGGATGTATTCAGTGGCCCCTGAGTCCTTCCAGTGAACCAGTTTCTGAGTAGGAGATGATGACAGCCCTTTCCTAGCCCTTTGCAGGTTGGTGTGATTGCTCTGCAGAGAAGAGGACCTGACAGGCTTTCAGGCCCCTGAAGGTATTCAAACTTCAGTGCCAACAAATGGAAGTGGAAAAGCAGCCCTGGGGAACCAGAAGAGTTGAGGTAGAGTTCCTCTATCAGCTGGCAGTTCAGAGGCTATTTCCTGCAGAAAGCCCTCCCTAGTCCCTGGTCTGGGTAAAGCAGCTCTGAGTTCTTGCAGCTGCAGCCTCCTCCACCGCCGTGTGGATGAATTTTCATTAAGCACAGCTCTTCCATCCCATCTCTGTGCTTCCTGGGCATGGATGATGTGTGTTTCACCTCATGACCCTTTGGAGCCTAAGTCCAGGGACTGTATCACCCATTGCTAAGGAAGGTCCTCCTTCCTTCTAATTTTTGCTACGCACCCATGTCCCTGTTGCGTACATACTATCTAACAGGGCTGTGCTTGGGCATTGCTTTCAGGAAGAGAGGAGTCAGCATGTTCTGTGGAATGCTATGAAGAATCAAAACAGTTAACAGTTTGTCACTGGCATGAAGTCAAAAGATAAGACATATTGGAGAAAGAATCTGTTACAAGCTCTTTATTCTAATAGCCAATTAGACCTAGAGTGGAATAAGAGACCAGAAACTGGATGACAAGAAGTGAAGACTATTCAATAACAATTAGGCATGAGATAAATTCTGAGTTAGAGAAATGAATAATTTGAAAGAAACATAACATCAGCTATACTGAACATATTTTTGTAGGAATAAGAAAGGAACCAGGGAATTTTCCAAAGATATTTGATTGTTAAAAACCTTACTTAAGTGCACTACTTCCAAAATGAATAAGAAGATAGAAATGAAGACTTCAGAAACAAAATATAGGATCTGAGAAAACAGGCTGGGCACGGTGGCTCACGCCTGTAATCCCAGTACTTTGGGAGGCTGAGGCAGGTGGATCACCTGAAGTCAGGAGTTCGAGGCAAGCCGGGTCAACATGGCGAAACTCTGTCTCTAGTAAAAATACAAAAATCAGGCATGGTGGTGCACGCGCCTGTAATCCCAGCTATTCGGGAGGCTGACAGGAGAATCGCTTGAACCTGGGAGGCAGAGGTTGCAGTGAGCCGAGATCACAGCCACTGTACTCCAGTCTGGGTGACAAAGTGAGACTCTGTTTCAAAAAAAAAATAAAATAAAAAGATCTGAGAAAACATAATCAAATACTTCTCTGAAGAATTTCAACACTGAAATGGCCTCTCTTTTGTTACACATGGCTAAAAAATCTCCTTATATTGGGTTCTGAAGCATTTTCATGGAGCATGATCTGTGAGTTACTACACATAGCATCATAAATGCAATTGTTGACATTTTTTAAAGGTAAAAAAGCATATCTATTCTACCAGGTTTGTGAAGGAATAGAAACATAAAGGCTAACCCTTTACCTATATCCATACACGGGGTTCATATTCTGCATGAAGAGCCTATTAACTTTTGCATATTTAGGGTCCCCAGTCAGAGCTTCCAGCCTCTTGTGCAAAGTTTGGTTGGGCAATGCTCAGTGACCCATTCCAGCATCTACCATCCCACCTGGGAAAAGGTGGTCACGGAGATAACTATGGCAATTGTTCTTTTATCCAGTTGGGTGAGGCCATTGAAAATGTGGATCTTGTTCTGAAGCTCTCTAATTTCATGTTTGAAGCACAAAGCTTGGGCCTTGGCTGAGCAAACAACCTCAAGAGGCACTATGGCAACCTTGGCTTCCATAAAATTGTTCTTCCAAGAGAGTGGAAGTGGATGCCCAATGCCTTGTTGTAGCTCCTTTGAGTACGAGAATCATTTGCTGTTTGACCCAAAGAAACTTGACTGCCAGAGGGAAGAAAGGCAATTGAGCTGAGAAAAGCAGTATTTAAAGACCAAGGCAGGAAATGAAGCAGTGAGCAGCTGCTAGAGCAGCAGCACCTGCATATGATGAGCAAAGTATCTGGCCATTGGCACATCAATAGCCAGCTCTGTTGAATCCCCTATTATAATTCTGATTTCTCTCACTCAGTTCAGGGATTTGGAATTGGGCAGCCAATTCTGTGTTTACCTTGGTAGTAACACTCCTGCATATGCAGTCATGTCAGGAAGTGAGTATTGTTACAAGCAGAACATTTGGTGGAGGAACATATTATCAATCCTATAATAGATAAAAGAACCACAATCCTAAACCCTCAAATTCATTTTTTGGCTTTCCTGAGAGAACTGAGAATTGTGGGTAACCTTGAGGAAGGAAGGAAACAAGCTTCGCTGAAGCTGGGCTCATTTTCAGCTGTCAGTGGAAAAACACAAGGCTGCACCAGTCTCCACTGAAACGCTCAGGCTCGGCCAGTAGTTGTTTTCCAGCTTCTTGTTACCTTTGAAATCCAAACATTTTCGATTTCTTCCTTTCTGCTGTGCCAGCATGACGGAGCTAAGTGAGACAGTCTGCACCAGGAAGGCGCCGCAGTTATGCACTGTGTCACCACCGGACATGCAGCTGGGGAATGTGCAGGGCGCCTGCAGCCGAAGGGCCAGAGTGTGTTTTGAAGACGTGATCATAGCCACTTTCAGTTCATCTTGCCTTAAATCAGTGGACAAAAAGAGGCAGCTGACACTTCGCTTGTAAGGGATAGTAACACTATAATAAATCACATTTTTTCTGTGCCAGTTTTCTACCTTGCCCTAATTTCATAGATGAAATCACATGTATAAAACTGACTTTGCAATTTAGCTCTGAAGTCCAGAAAGGCTACCCAGGGAGCACCGTGCCTTTTTTTATACTTATTCCCTGATATGTTAAATCACCTAGAAAGCTGAAGGAAAAAGCTCTCCTGCCTGAGCAAGTGCAAGGAGGGTGCCATCTGAAGGACAGTCCACCATTCTAAAGGTGAGTGCAAGTGAAGACCTAGGAGTAATAACAATAACAATTATTATCGTTCTATTTTTAACCTCAGATGCAGTGAGTTGATTAATTACACTCCTCAGTTCATGGCACATTTTTATTGTTACTCCTTCCAATTCCTACTCTTGTTTCATGTATTTGTTTAGGTTCCATTCCAGCTTACGGACTTACCCCCAAATCCAGCCACCACCCCACAGCTAACTGTTTGAGTATGTTTAATGTACGTGTATTTATTTGTATGTGTTCTCACAAATTGTGTAAGCCTATATTATCAATTTACATAATGGTACTGTGTTATGTATCTTTCCCTTTCCTTTTTCACTCAGGTCGGTTTTTAAGATCCAACTTTGTTGCCATGTGTATATTGAGTCTATTGATTCTAATTGCTACAGAATACTCCATGACTCTTATCTCTTCATTAGGTGATTACTATATGCCAAATTCACTACTAAGTGATTTAGGTATATTGATAACTTGGATTACCAATAACATTGAGAGTGTGAAGCATTTGTGTTCATCAAAAGGGATGTGAGTTTCTCAGAAGGCCTAAGAAACCTGGCTCTCTGGAGGTTCTTTCTTTTTCTTTCTTTCTCTTTCTTTCTCTTTCTTTCTTTCTTTCTTTTTCTTTCTTTCTTCCTTTTTCTTTCTTTCTTTTCTTTCCTTTCTTTCCTTTCTTTTTTTCTCTCTTTCTTTCTTTCCTTCTTTCTCTTCTTTCCTTCCTTCCTTTTTTTCTTTCTCTCTTTCTTCTTTCTTTCTTTTTCTTTTTTGTTTTTTGTTTGTTTGTTTTAAGAAAGTCTTGCTCTGTCGCCCAGGCTGGAGTGCAGTGGCACGATCTTGGCTCATTACAACCTCCACTTCCCGGATCCAAGCTATTCTCCTGACTCAGCCAACCAAGTAGCTGGGATTACAGGTGCCTGTCACCATGCTCGGCTAATTTTTGTATTTTTAGTAGAGATGAGATTTCTCCATTGGCCAGGCTGGTCTCAAACTCCTGACCTCAGGTGATCTGCCCACCTTGGCCTCCCAAAGTGCTGGGATTACAGGCATGAGCCACCGTGCCTGGCCTCTCTGGAGGTATTTTCAAGGGCTAGATCGCCAGCCACTTTGCCAGCTCACTGTCTCTGCTGTCATGGGTCTCTCTCTTCTGTACAGTGACTTTCCCTCTCCCTTGCTTTCCTTTTCACATCTGTCTAAACAACTCCTAATTTGCTAGCCCAGGGGGCTCCTTATTTTTTTATTAATTTTTTTGGTCACAGTCTTCTGTGAGCACCAGTCTAGTGATTTAAAGCATGGGCTCTGGGATCAGCCCATCTGGGTTCAAATCCTAGCTCTACGTTAACCAGTTGGTGTAACCTGAGGCAAACTGCTTAATCTATCTGCACCTCATATCCTCATCTGTAAGATGGGGATGATGGCACCTACTCTATAGGGTTGCTGTGAAAATTAAACGGGGTGTTACAGTGCCAGGCATGCAGTAACTGTTCAGTAAGTATTTTTTACTTTTCTGGTCCCTTTGCCTGGAATAACACATACACCAAACAAATCTTGCAAATAATTTCAAAAGGTATCTAAAATTGCTCTTTTTTAAGGTTACCAACCTTAAAATTCAAATTCAAGTTCTCCAGGTCCAACGATTACCCTTCTGTTCCGGTCCTGCTACTTCCTTCAGCAGCACAGGCCAGCCCCCCCTTTTTGAAAGTCTTTATCCCGCGAGTCCCAGGAATCTACTCTTTCTGGGCTTTCCTCCTGCCTCAGAGGCCCGATTTTGAATGAGTAAGGACCGAGAAGCCATTTAGCTTCTTTATCTACGCTCTCCCTGGAATAACCTTCTTATCCTGTCCCCTGGGTTTAAACATCAGCCACACACTGATGAATCTCAGATCATCAGCCCCTATCTCTCCCTTAAGCCTCGAGCTCACCTTAAGGGCCATCCCTCGGATATCCAGCACCCGTCAAACCTGGCATGTGCACAAGCGGAGTCTTCATTTCCTCTGGACTTGCAAACCTGCCTCTTCCGCAGTCTCACTTACCTCTGCCAGTTGTGCAGAGAATCGACTCATGCAGGGAAAGGAACTCCCCGCAGGAGTCCAGGCGAGAGAGGTTTGTGGCTTGGACTGGAGTTGTGGCAGAGGAAAAGATGAGCAGTGGCCACATAACCAGATTATTTTGGCAAGGGATGGGGTGAAGATGCAGACTAGGAGCCAGGAGCCAAAACTCCATGTACGCGAGACAGGCAGAGTTAAGACAGAAAGAGTAAATTTCACATCAAAGACTGTTAAGGGCAAACTACAGGGAATGTTGTGGGGACCCAGAAGAATGTGTGTTTTGCTGCTCACCGTTGCATAGGTGCAGGGAAAAGAAGACTCTTTATGAGACAGTTTTTAGGGAAGATGGGTTACAAAGTGAATGATATGTTGCAGAAAAGGGTAGATAAAGCCATCACAGATCCCCATAATCAGATGTGATTTCTCAGTCCTCTAAAGTCTCACAGATATATAACACAAATACATACATACATAAATATGTATGTATGTGCGTACATAATTATGTGTGTACATATACACACATATATACATACATATATGTGTATGGGAAATACATATATATTTATGTATGTAAATATGTGTATATGTACACACATAATTATGTATATACACACATATATAATTATGTATATACACACATATATACATAATTATGTATACACACACATATATACATATTTATGTATATATTTATGTATGTATATATGAGTGTATGTATATATGTACACACATATATACATACATAAATACATATATATGTATCTCCCTTTTTTAATTTTTAAAAATTATAAGATATTTCAAACATGCAGAAAATTCTGATGTTACAAATCTTCTTACACCTATCTGGCTTTAATGTATGCACCCTTTTAATGGCACCTACCTATGTAGCGTTGTATTAGTGTTTCTTTCTCCTCCTATATTATAGAGAGGTTCTGAAGGCAGGGGCTTGACCTCCTCTTTGTGTCTCAGGAGCATCTTGCACAGCATCTGTATACCTTAGACCCCCTAATTGTTGCTCAATTGAATTGAGTTCTTGAAAGACCTCAAAGAGGCCTCCAGGAAAAAGGAAAGTGTAGCAAGCAGCACATACGATTCTCACAGATTTGAGAAGCTGCAGCTATTTTTAAGGTATATTAATTCGGAAGGAATTACTGGAAGTGAAAATAGGACAGCTGCATCTTGTGGCATATAACATTGAAAACTTATTTCATAGACTGATATCCTTGACTAATATTTCTGATGCCAGAATTAAAGCCACAGGCAACCCGAATCCCAGCTTTCCATGATTTCCGTGCCCTCCTACAAATGATAAATTTATTATGAAAGATCTTTAGCTGATAACAATTTACCATCAGCTACATCAGGTTCATTAGATGTTTATGCCCTTTGTCGAGTCCCAATGGTTTTGTCTTCTGCCCTGACCTCCCTTTACCTGCTACAAATGCAGGAAAGCGTTGTACTGCCTGAAATATTAGAATTCTACCATATTGCTCCTTGGCACAGAGCTACCTCAATGACTTACCAGAATTTCCAGAATTCAAAGAAGAATTTGCTGTATACCAAGGTAAATGAGACCTTGGCAAGCTTTCTAGCTAGTGGTAATGGCATCTAGCTTGCCCTGGATGGTCCCAGTTGTAGATCAGTGAATTATTTTCATGCTTCCTCTTCACTCTCAAAAGTGTCTCTGGGCCAGGCATGGTGGCTTACGCCTGTAATCCCAGCACTTTAGGAGGTCGAGGTGGGCGGATCACCTGAGGTCAGGAGTTTGAGACAAGCCTGGCCAACATGGTGAAACCCCATCTCTACAAAAAAATACAAAAATTAGCTGGGCGTGGTGGCAGGCGCCTATAGTCCCAGCTACTCAGGAGGCTGAGGCATGAGAATCACTTGAACCCGGGAGGCGGAGGTTGCAGTGAGCTGTGATCACGTCACTGAACTCCAGCCTGGGCAACAGTGAGACTCGATCTCAAAAAAAAAGTGTCTCCGGTTTAGCTCATAAATTATATGATCACTCTATTAATCCCCCACCTAAACTTTTTACATCATAGGACCTGCGTTCTGTGGATGGGACTTCCATTTTTTAAATTTCTGCAGTGTCTCATTAAGTGGATTAAATAAGAGCCTTTGATTTGTTAAAGGAAGACATACTAGACATCACAAACCACTCTTTATTTTTGGCATTCCGCTTTCTGAACATAACACAAACCAAAATAACCCCGAGATGTTACCATCATGAATTGTGCAGACGTGACATAGCCGCTTTCCATGGGGAAAATGTAAACCATCAAAAATAAATAAATAAATAAATAAGACTAAAATTTAAATTACACGGTAAAAAATGTTCAACATTTATAGTCCTGGACCATTTACTGAATCTAATTGAAAGCCAGCTTAAATTTCAAAAACAGCAACAACAATTCAGGCTGCCTTTTTTTATTACACATTGGATTCCTCCTTGTCTCTTCGCTTCATCTATATCAGGTCAAAAAAATAAAATAAAAATAAAAATAATACAACATTGGAATCATGTGAAGTTATAACAATATTTTCAGCCCAGCAATTTCAGCCCAATTTTCAGCAGTAATGTTTCATTAGAATCAAACATTTCCTAGATGGTTTAAAAACACAATGAAAATCTGGCACTTTGGGAGCTTATGTGAATACAGCTTTAACTTCTTATTTTCAAAGAAAAATGAGATTTAACATTAAAAAACTAAAGCAATGCCCCTGAAGGTTCTTCTCTTAAAAAAGAAAGGAAGCTCAGCCTGCTGTACACATTAAATAATTCAAATCAATGATCCTTTTAAGCCTTTAGCAATGCATGAACCAATAGGGAGAAGCAATCTAATACTTCATGCATTTAGGGGATTACATTAGAAAGACTGCAAGTCTGCTTCTGCTTTTATAAATGCAAATGTATGCAGAGCAGACAGATTGCGATCTGTACAATTTAGCAATGATCGAAACTTGTAATTTTTGAAAATGGGACAGATTTCCAGACTAGTTATATTAAGATGCTTCTTATTGAAGAAGAATCCAAACCAAACAAACCATTCAATGCCACTTCCTCTTTTAACCAGAAACAAATAAACAAAGGCATCACAAATTAGAAAAAGTTATATACCATCTTGTTTCCTTCATGGATTGTTCAAGTTGAGAGGCAGCTTAGGGTAGTGGAATAAACATTTCCAGCATGTATCACTGCATTACTCATCTTTATGTCCCTAAAACACAGGAATGAAGGGAAATGTTTCCCCATTCAAGGACCGGAGTGGGCTTAAGTCTAACTTCCAGAGTAGCCAGGTCTCTGGTTCTGTGGACTATGCTCTCCTTGAACCATAGACAGGAAGGCAGGCCAGAGTCAGGGCAGTCAATAAATATATGCTGAATGAAAGCCTTTGTTTACTCACAGAAACTTGAGTGCTCATCATCTTTTCACGTTTGTAATATCACAGCTCCAGAGGTTTATTTGATGATGGCGAGTGCCTAGAATGTGCCACAAACTGGGGAAATAAAGGTGAAAACATGGCATTTACTCTCAAAGAGCCTGCAGTCTGGCGGGAAAGACAGATAAGTAAATATACGATTAAGATGAGTGCTAGCGGCTGGGCATGGTGGCTCACGCCTGTAATCCCAGCACTTTGGGAGACTGAGGCGGGTGAATCGCCTAAGTCCAGGAGTTCAAGACCAGCCTGGGCAACACGATGAAACCCCATCCTTTAAAAATTACAATAAATTAACTGGGCATAGTGGCACGTGCCTGTGGTCCCAGCTCCTCGGGAGGCTGAGGTGGGAGGATTGCTTGAGTCTGGGAGGTAGAGGTTGCAGCAGGCTGAGATGGTGCCACTGCACTCCAGCCTGGGTGATACAGTAAGACTCTGTCTCATAAATAATAAATAAATAAATAAATAAATGTACAAAGGCAGGCAGAGAGGCATCTAGAAGAGTGGGAGGCACTGAGGTTACAATAATTCAATCAAATCTTCATTAGGAATGTCTATGTGTGAGGCATGGTGTGGGGCACAAGGGATGGAGTCCCTGTAGATGCTAGGAGTTCAGGAAGGGGAATGACATCCAGTCGTGCTTCGGAACAATCACTCTGGAGGCGAGGCAGAGGAGGATGGTGGGGCTTACAGCCTAGAGGCCAGGAGGCTTACTGTGGGCCCGAACCAACACAGTGACGGGCTGGAGAAAAAGAATGCCTGCTTATGAGAGAGACTCCAGCCAGCTTTCCCACAATGCGGCCGCTGCTTCACTTTCAGTCAGAGCCGATGGTTCTGGAGTTCATCCTTTCACTGCGCTAAATCCACCTCACTCTTACTGCCATTTGCTGGCCTAGATGTGCACTCTGGAGAAATGCAGAAACTACAGTTCCTCAAACAGTGGGTTGTGTTCATGCTTGACTGCCATCAGCAAAACCTAGATAAAATATTTATATTTCTCTAACAAACAAAAAAGCAGACATAAGGCATGCATTCCAAAACCTCCCTGAATTTCCCACTCTCAACATTCAAGGCAAGGACGTGAGGTCTTCCTAAAGAGGCTCAAAAGAAGACAGTTTAAAAAATTCTTCCTTAAAAAAATAAAGCCTCCGCTTTATCAATGTTTTCTGGTTTTTGGGAACTTTCACTTAATGAATTACCCCTCTTCTTGCTTCCCAAACTCAATAAATAAGGGGAAAGTGTTTCTCCATTCAAGAAAAATAGGGTTTTGAAGCTGGGTGTGGTGGCTCAAACCTGTAATCCCAGGACTTTGGGAGGCCAAGGCAGGCAGATCACTTGAGGCCAGGAGTTCGAGACCAGCCTGGCCAACATGGTGAAACCTCATCTCTACTAAAAATACGAAAATTAGCTGGGCATGGTGGTGGGCACCTGTAATCCCAGCTACTCGGGAGGCTGAGGCAGGAGAGTCACTTGAATCTGGGAGGCGGAGTTCAGTGAGCCAAGATCGCGCCATTGCACTCCAGCCTGGGCGACAGAGGGAGACTCTGTTTCCCAAAAAAAAAAAAAAGAAAAGAAAAATAAAACTAGCGTTTTGCTATTCTAAAGACACTTAGAGCTCCATTCAATGTCTACTTTTGTCCATGAATGAAGGACAGAAAAGCAGGGGAGGGTCAGCTGCTAATCACGACCTCTGCCCTCTGCTTTTTCACCTTAGTAGACCCACCTCCTGCAGGTACCCTGAGAGGTCTGCAATTCTAAGAAGTTTCCTGGATTTCTATCTACAACCTCAGAAGGGGCCCTTCAACCCAGACTACATTACCAGAGCAAGATGGTGAACCATTGTTGTCCCTGGTCGGCCAGAACTCTGCCCATGTGGTAATGAGGCTGTTCTAGTCATGAAGCCCAGGGATTAATATTGCTACTAAGTTTTGATCAGGAAAATATAATTTAAATTTTTTATTATGAAAGTTGGCAAACATACATAGAGAAGACTGAAGAGGAACGTGTACTCACATATTAACTTCCTTCAGGTTCAACATTACCAACATCTTGCCACACTTCATCTATCCTTTTCTTTCTTTTTAACTTATTTTTTTTAGAGACAGGGTTTCAGTCTGCCACCCAGGCTGGAGTGCAGTGGCAGAATCACAGCTCACTGCAGCCTTGAACTCCTGGGCTTAAGTGATCCTCCCAACTTGGCCTCCCAAATGCTGGGATTATAGGCATGAGCCACAGTGCCCAGACTTCTTCCTTCATTCTTTTTCTTTCTCTTACCTTCTCTTCCTTCTTTGCCTCTTTTTCCCTTTCTTCCACTTCCTTCCTTTTCTTCCTCCCTCCTTTCTTTCCTTACTGTAGTATTTTAAAGCAAATCTCTTACATCATATTCTATGCTTATATTTCAGGGTATGTAACTCTAAAAAATAAAATTTTTCTTACAGAACTACAATACCATTATCATACCTGACCAAATTAATAATTCCCTAACATCATCTAATACCTAGTTCCCAAGAAAGTTTTAAAACTGTAAGGCTTGAAATTTCTATTGCCTCTCCAGGGAAAGGCCATGCTACAGACAGCCTTAACAGATTCACTATCGGGGAATTCTTCTAGATACTCAGCTGAAATTTTCATCCTATGACTGCATATTGTGCCCCCGTGTATCATGTTAAATGATTAATCCCTCTTTTTAAAGTTTGCACGTTTCAGATATTTGTATACATTTAGCTGGTCTCTCTTTCATCTTCGCTTAGCTGAGCTATACACATTTAAATCTTTTAATATTTCTTATAAATCAATCCCGTCAGCCCATTAATCATTTTGGAGCTTTTCTTTGAACCTCCTCCAGCTAGTTTCTATAAACCTAGTAATGAGTAGTCCAGAACCCGATGCAGCATTCCAAAAGCAGTCTCACCCAAATCAAATCGCTCCCCACTTCTCCAAGTGCTCAATCCCAAACCACAAACGCCTTATTTTCTGTCTCATTTTAACAGAAACAAACATCTTGTTTTCTGCTTTTATTCCCGATTATCTTTAGGCATTGCAGCCTGTGTCTCATCCCTCCCACTAAATGTCTGTGCCTCAGAGCGCTTTTCTCCAGATGTGCTGTAAACAGGATTCGTGGAATCAGAAGAGTATACAACTCTGCCACTCCAGCTGCATGACTCTTGGCAAAACACCTATTCCTCAACGCCACATCAAGTTCTTCACCTAAATAACAAATAAAGACAGAACCTACCTACTTTGCAGGATTGTTGGAGGGACAAATAAGATGATGTAAATGAATGGGGTTTACTGGCCAGGCGTGGTGGCTCACGCCTGTAATCCCAGCATTTTTGGAGGCTGAAGTGACCAGACTGCTGAGCTCAGGAGTTTGAGACCAGCCTGGGCAACATGATGAAACCTCACCTTTACAAAAAAAAATTTTTTAATTAGCTGGGTGTGGTGGTGCACACCTCAGCTACTCAGGAGGCTGAGTGAGAGGATCGCTTGAGCCCAGGATGTTGAGACTGCAGTGAGCCACGATTGCACCACTGCACTCCAGCCGAGGCAACAGACTAAGACCCTGTCTCAAAAAAAAAGCGAGGGGGATGTTTACTAACTTTAATGCTCTCTCTCTCTCTGTGTAGATAGTCATATCTACTTAGTGAATTTTTGTGCATTTATATGCAAAAGATGAACATCTATATCCTCTAAAGACATCAATAGCCTATTTCACCATTTAATAATCACTGCTGTCAGAAAATCCTTTGTTTCAGCTCAATTCTTCTTACCAAAACAACAGCTTATAAAGCATCTTTGAAATGTATAATTTGAATCCATAAATCATGAAAATTCCGGATTTACCTTTCTCCCCTTGGATATAAATCAGGCATGTGGCATTTGCTTCTGTTTAGTGACTGTTTACTAGGTTCGAAGAATCAGACTAAACACTATCTGAATGACCTAACTCAGGCTTCATAATTGTATGAAGTAGATATTATTAACAATCCCACTTTATAAATGAATAGACTGGGGCTTAGAAAAGTTCATTAACTTGCCTAATGTTAATAGCTGATGATGAGCAGTAGGGCCAGGAAAATCTACAACACGAGAGGCCATGCTGTCAACCACGGGCAGGACTTAATATTTCAAATACTAACTGGGAACCCCTAACCATAGAGTAACTTCAAAAGGCCTCCTATTTGCCAAGCACTTGGAGAGAAGTGAAAAGGCATTGTCCTTTTCAAGAGGCTCATTGTCTGGCTGGTGGGGGACTCACAGCTGTTAAAAGAGGAACAAGCATGGTAGGCGTCATTATCATAGTCAACTGTACCAACTAGGCAAGGCCTAAGAAAATGCTGCTCTTACGCCAAAATTCAGATTCATTAAGAAAAACCATTTGATGACTATGGTTCGTCATTTTCCCCTCTCATTCCATGGCCCTGGATTATCTAATAAATTAGCAAATACCATCAATTTTCCTTTAAACCGTCCGTTCAAACATCCATTATCTGGTGATACTGTAGTTTGGTGTTTATTGCCTCAATCCTGCATTACTGCACCAAACTCAGTTCTAACTGGGCTCTCTGCATCTCATTTCTACCTATTCAGTTTTTGGCACATGTCACTACCAGATTAATCTTCTTAAAATAAAGCTTCCATACGAGCCAGTCACTTCACTGCAGCTTTACTCAATCCTGGCTTTCAAGGGTCTAAATGACGTAATCCCAAATGATGCAAATCCTCCTCTCCATCCAGACCAGTCTGCTCTTTACTGACTGTGTTCATCTTGTACACCATCATTTGTGCTGGAACTATTCTCCCCTCCTCAATTGCTCTCCTCTCTTAACCCTT
Source organism: Pongo abelii (assembly GCF_028885655.2). Taxonomy (NCBI): domain Eukaryota; kingdom Metazoa; phylum Chordata; class Mammalia; order Primates; family Hominidae; genus Pongo; species Pongo abelii. The sequence continues at coordinate 122,046,640 of NC_071993.2, read as the reverse complement.
TGAATATTAAATACTGTTCAAGGCTCAACTCAAGGTCTTTCTCTTCTATCCTGACCACCAGGCGTCCTGTTCTCCCTCCTCTGTTTTCAGTAGGAGATCAGCAGATGTTTGCAGAAATGAATTATTGCTCTATCAGTAGCACTTTTTGGCAATATCATTCACTGATATGTATGTATTATCTTGTACCATACTGCTACTTCCCTCCTTATATGTACACTTCTTGAGTTCCCACTAAATGAAAGTTTCTTAAAGGCCTGGACTACATCTTTTGTATGTCATGTTCTTTCCCTGCACAGTAGGTACTTGTGAATATTTGAAAACTGACATATTTAATTGATATAAAAGAAAATCACCTAGTTATTGCCTTTAGGTTATATTGCCAATTCTGTGAGCCAAAGAATATTAATGACTTAAGATATCTGGCCTCTAAGTCCTGTCCTTAATAATGTAATAATTTGGGGGTTAGGAGAGTTTACTTTTCCATGCCCCAATTTTCTCATTTATAAAGTAAAGAATTTAAAAGTCAGATAATTCAGAGCACCTGAATACATGAATGCTGATTTATTAAATCATCTCTACTAAAAATACAAAAATTAGCCAGGCGTGGTGGCGGGTGCCTGTAATCCCAGCTACTTGGGAGGCTGAGGCAGGAGAATCACTTGAACCTAGGAGACAGAGGTTGCAGCGAGCCAAGATCACGCCACTGCACTCCAGCCTGGGCAACAGAGCAAGACTCCATCTAAAAAAAAAAAAAAGAAAGAACGAAAAAAAAGAAAACAGCTGAAAAACAGCTGAAATGGTAATGAATTCTTAAAGTCCAAGAGTAGCAGTTGAGAAACAAAGCAATCAACAGACACAAGAGAAGTCCATACTCGCTTTGTTGCTCTTCTCCAAGGGTCTCTACTAGGTGCTCACAAAAAAGATTGGGGCAGGACAGGAGAACTGAGAGACTCTGTATGTGGCACAAAGTCAAAGAATTCCCTGATACATTAGCCCTTCTCTTACGTGAAAGTCATAACTTGGCTGGGGAGAGGCCCAAGAAAAGATGCACTGCCTTTGGTAGAAGGGTGAAAGCAACAGCTGTCTGCCACTCGAGGAAGGGCAGAAAATGAGCTCAGCCCATGATCTTGCACTGATACAAAGCAGAGATCCGCCACTACTGGGAAAGGGGCTGAATTACTGAGAAATCACTGGATTCCATCTACCCCTGGAGTCTAGGCTCTGCTCAGGGCCCAAGACCAAGGCTGGAGGATGAAAACTAAAAAACACCCTCTTACTCCATGACGAGCTGTAACAAGCAACAGACGATCACTAGGGGAGGCCAAAAAGAGCATGGGTCGGATTCCTTCTGTGGCACAGATATGAAGACTTGCCGAAATCTCAGCATGGAGGGAAACACTAAGGAAAAACCCTTCTGCAGTTAAGGCCTCACAAGAAGCACAAAGCAGCAGCAGCCCACTCCTGCAGCGACTGGAAGTCTGGTGCACTGTAAGTATAGCATCAACAAATCCAAGCCTAGTTCAGCCACTGACTAGACTGCCCCAACCTCCCTCCACACTAATGACTGCACACAAAAAAATGTGCCTATTTCTGGATAGAAGTATGACTTATCTAAGTTTATTTTACAGACAATATTTGGCATACAATCAAGATATACAAAACACACAGACAAGAATGAAAAAAAAAGCTGTTAACAGACTCACAAAGCTATTAACAGACCTAGACTTGAATGTCAGAACTGTCAGACAAGGAATTGAAAGTAACTATGACTACTATGTTAAAGGATTTCATGGAAAAGGTAGACAAAATGCATCAAAAGATAAAAAATGTCAGCAGAGCTGGGTGCAGTGGCTCATGCCAGTAATCCCTGCACTTGGGGAGGCCGAGGCAGGCAGATCACCTGAGGTCAGGAGTTCAAGACCAGCCTGGCCAACATGGTGAAACCCTGTTTCCACTAAAAAAAATACAAAACTTAGCCAGCTATGGTGGTAGGCACCTGTAATCCCAACTAGTCGGGAGGATGAGGCAGGAGAATCGCTTGAACCCAGGGGGCGGAAGTTGCAGTGAGCTGAGATCGCGCCACTACACTCCAGCCTGGGTGACAGAGCGAGACTCTGTCTCAAAAAAAAAAAAAAAAAAAGTGAGTAGAGAGATGGAAACGAGAACAAAGAGTTACATGAAAATGCTAGAAATAAAAAACATGATATTAAAGACAAAGAATTTCTTCAACAGGTGTTGAGCACACTAGACATGGCTGAGAAAAGAATCAGTGAACTTGAAGATAAGTCAATAGAAATTATCCAAAATGAAAGACAAAAAATAAGAAAGCAGAGCATCCAAGTGCTGTGAACAAATAAAATGGTTAAATATATCTGTAATTTGAGTGCCAGAAGGAAAGGGGAGGAGGGGAGCATGGAGTAGGATAAATATTTGAAGAAACGATGGCTGAAAATATTCCAAAATTAGTTTTTTAAACTATGATTTTTTTTTCTTTTTTTTCAACCCACTTGAGGAGACAGATCAAAACTGATTTTAAAAAAAAGAAAAAAAGGATCAAAGAAATTAGGAGGCCCCCAAAAGGATAAATACAAAGAAAATCACTTCTAGACATCAAACTGCTAAAAATTAAAGACAATGAAAAAATCTTGAAGGCAGCCAGAGAAACTATACAAGCCTGAAGATAACTGAGTGACTTCATTAAAGTGCTGAAGAAAAAAGAAGTTATCCAACATGGATTTATATACCCAGCAAAAGTATATTTCAAAAACAAAACACTTTTTCAGACAAATAAAAACTGACATAATTCATTGCTATTTTATAGCACAGGTCTAATAGCAATGAATTGTATAATTCATTGCTATTAGACCTGTGCTATAAAAAATATTAAAGGAAATTATTTAGAAAGAAGAAATATGATACCAGAATGAAATCTGATTCTACATAAAGAATAAAGGGCACCAGGATGTGAATAAATGTAACAGATATTGTTATGATTTTTAATCTCTTTAGAAGGTAACTGACAGTGTAAAGCAAGGGTTAGCAAGCTAGAGCATGAGGATAAATATAGTTATATTGGTACACAGCCACACACATTCATTTATGTGTATTTTCTTTTCCTTTTTTTTTGAGACAGTCTCACTCTGTTGCCCAGGCTGGAGTACAGTGGCACAATCTCAGCTCACTCTAACCTCCCCTTCCCGGGTTCAAGAGATTCTCCTGCCTCAGCCTCCCAAGTAGCTGGGACTACAGGCATGCATAGTCCTGGCTAATTTTTGTATTTTTAGTAGAGACAGGGTTTTGCCATGTTGGCCAAGCTGGTCTCGAATTCCTGACCTCAAGGGATCCATCCACCTCGGGCTCCCAAAGTGTTGGGATTACAGGCCTCATATATGTGTATTTTCTATAGCTGCTTTCATGCTATAATGGCAGAGGTGAGCAGTTGCAACAGAAACCCTATGGTCTGGAAAGCCTAAAATATTTACAGGCATACCTCATCTTATTGCACTTCACTTTATTGAACTTCCTAGATATTGTGTTTTTTATAAATTGAAGGCGTATGGCAAACTTACGTGGAGCAAGTCTATCAATACCAATTTTTTTCCAACAGCATGTGCTTACTTTGTTTCTCTGTGTCACACTTTGCTAATTCTCAAAATATTTCAAACTTTTCCATGATTATTATATCTGTTATGGTGATCTGTGATCAGTGATATTTGCTGTAACTATTGTAATTGTTTGGGGGCATCACAAACCACACCCATGTAAGACAGCAAACAATTTATTAGTGTTACGTGTGTTCTGACTGCTCCACTGACCAGCCATTCCCCCACCTCTCTCCCTCTCCTCAGGCCTCCCTATTCTCTGAGACACAACAGTATTGAAATTAGGTCAATTAATAACCATACTATGGCTTCTATGTGCTCAAACAAAAAGAAGTGCACCTCTCATTTTATTTTGAGAAAGGGTCTTGCTCTGTCATCCAGGACGGAGTGCAGTGATGTGATCTCTACAACCTCCACCTCCTGGGTTCAAGCAATCCTCCTGCCTTGGCCTCTTAATGTGTTGGAATTACAGGCATATGCCACTGTGCCTGGCCTACATCTCTCATTTTAAATCAAAAGTTAGAAATGATTAAGCTTAGTGAGGAAGGCATGTCAAAAGCCAAGACAGTCTGAAAGCTAGGCCTCTTGCACCAGTCAGCAAGTTTTGAATGCAAAGAAATATATCTTTAAGCAAATTAAAAGTGCTACTCCCGTGAACACACAAATAATAAGAAAGCAAAACAGCCTTATTGCTGATATGGATAAAGTTTTAGTGGTCTGGATAGAAGATTAAACCAGCCACAACATTCCCTGAAGCCAAAGTCTAATCCAAAGCAAGTCCCTAACTATCCTCAATTCTATGAAGGCTGAGAGAGTTGAGGAAACTACAGAAGAAAAGTTGGAATCTAGCAGAGGTTGGTTCATGAGGTACAAGGAAAGATGCCACTCCATTACATAAGAATACAAAGTGAAGGAGCAAATGCTGATGTAGAAGCTGCACAAGTTAGCCAAGAGATCTAGATAGTATCATTGATGAAGGTGGCTACACTAAGCAACAGATTTTCAATGTAGATGAAACAGCCTTATATTGAAAGAAGATGCCATCTAGGACTTTTGTAGCCAGGGAAGAGAAGTCGATGCCTGGCTTCAAAGCTTCAAAAAATAGGCTGACTCTCTTGTTGGGGGCTAATACAGCTAGTGATTTAAATTGATGCCAGTGTTCATTTACCATTCTGAAAATCCTAAGTCCCTTAGTAATTATGCTACATCTACTCTGCCTGTGCTCTATAAATGAAACCACAAAGTTTAGATGGCAGCACATCTGTTTACAGAACGGTGGACCAAATATTTTAAGCCCATTGTTGAGACCTACTGCTAAGAAAAATAATTCCTTTCAAAGTATTACTGCTCACTGGCAATATACCTGGTCACCCAAGAGCTCTGATGGACATGTACAAAAAGATTAATGTTGCCTTCATGTCTGCTAACACAACATCTATTTTGCAGAAAATGGACCAAGGAGTAATTTCAACTTTCAAGCCTTATTATTGAAGAAATACATTTCAAAAGGCTATAACTGGCATTGAAAGTGAGTCTTCTGGATGGATGGATCTGGACTAAGTAAATTGAAAACCTTCTGGAAAGGATTCACCATTCTAGGTGCCATTAAGAACATTCATGATTCATGGGAGGTCAAAATATAAATATTAACAGGAATTTGGAAGAAGTCGATTCCAACCCTCACGGATGACTTGGAGAGGTTCAAGACTTCAATGGAGGAAGGAACCATAGATGTGGTAGAAATAGCAAGAGAACTAGAATTAAAAGTGAAGTGAGGCCTGAAGACATGGCTGTATTGCTGCAATCTCATGATAAAACTTGAACAGATGAGGAATTTCTTCTTATGGATGAGCAAAGATTCCATCTCATTTCCTGAGATGGAATCTACTCCTGGTGAAGACACTGTGAAAATTGTTGAAATGACAACAATGGACTTAGAATATTATATAAACTTAGGTTGTTAAAGCAGAGCAGGGTTTGAGAGGATTGACTCCAATTTTCAAAGAAGTTCTATTGTGCATAAAATGCTGTCAAAAAGCATCACGCACTACAGAGAAATCTTTCATGAAAGGAAGAGTCAACTGATGTTGCAATCTTCACTGTTGTTTTAAGAAACTGCCACAGCCACCCTAAGCTTCAGCACCTGACCCCCGATCCGTCATCAATAAGAAAAGACCTTCCACCAGCAAAAATATTATGACTCACTGAATGCTCAAATGATTGTTAGCATTTTTTAGTAATAAACCATTTTAAAATTAAGGTACATGTATTTTTTTAGACACAACACTATTGCACGCTTAACAGACTACAGTGTAGTATAAGCAAAACTTTTATATGCACTGGGAAGCCAAAAGACTTGTGTGACTCACTTTATTGTGATATCCACTTCTTCCATATTTGTATTATTGCGGTGGTCTGGAACCAAACCCACAGTATCTCCAAGGTATGCCTGTACTATCTAGCCCTTTATAGAAAATGTTTGCTGACCCCAGCCAACAGCAATAAGGTAAAAACAAACAACAACAAACCCAATGTATTATAGGGTTTCTAACATATAAAATCATATGTATAAAAACAATAGCATAAAAATTAGGAGACAGAAATGAAAATACACACTTGTAAGGTTTCTACATTACACATGAGGTGGTAAAATACTATTTGAAGGTAATCTGTTATAAGTTAAAGATGTATATTATAAATCCTACAGAAAACAGAAAAAAATTTTATGAGGTATAACTAAAAAGCCAATAGATATAATGAAATACAAAAAAAGTATTCAGTACTAAAGAAAATGGTCAAAGATGAAAAAAGAACAATGAAAAGATGGCTCACATATAAAACAAATGAAAAGATGGTACAGCAAATCAAACCATGTCTATAATTACATTAAATGTAAATGGTCTAAACACGCCAACAAAAAGGTTGAGATTATCAGCAGACACATCCAGAAAAATATTTAGAAAAAGAAATACCATCAGGAATGAATACAGACATTCATAATGACAGATCAATCTATCAATAAGACATAACAATTTTAAATGTATATGCCCCTAATAATAAAGCTCTCATACAAATATAGCAAAAAGAGGTGATAGAGCTGAAAGAAGGGCTGGGTGCGATGGCTCACGCCTGTAATCCTAGCATTTTGGGAGGCTGAGGCAGGCAGATCACTTGAGGTCAGGAGTTCGATACCAGCCTGGCAAACATGATGAAACTCCGTCTCTACTAAAATACAAAAATTAGCTGGACGTGGTGGCTGGCACCTGTAACCTCAGCTACTTGGGAGGCTGAGGCAGGAGAATTGCTTGAACCCAGGAGGTGGAGGTTGCAGTGAGCCAAGATCACGCCACTGCATTCCAGCCTGGGGAACAGAGTGAGCCTCCCTCTCAGGAAAAAAAAAAAAAAAAAGAACTGAAAGAAGAAACAGACAAGTCCAACATTATAATTGGAGATTGCAGGTCTCCTCTCACTGTAACTGACAGGCAAAGTAGACCAAAAACAGAAAACAAAACAAAGCAAAACAAACCCCATTAAGGCTATGGAAGACCTGAATAACACAAGCAACAAGCTTGACCTAATTGATATTTACAGAATGATCCACCCAACAACCATGAAAGCACATTCTTAACCAATGTACATGGAACAAATTCCAAGGTAGACCATTTCTGAGTCACTAAACAAGTCTTAATAAATTTATAAGAATGGAAATCACACATTTTATGTTCATGTATTTTATATTCTTTCACCACAATGAAATTAAACAAGACATCAACTACAGAATTTTATATAGAAAATCCTCTAATATTCAGAAAGTAAATGATATACTTCTAAGTCATTGGTAAAGTGAAATATCACAATGGAAATTATTTTAAATTGAATCACAACTTATTATAACTTATGAGATGCAGCTAAAGCAGTGCTCAAAGAAAAACTGATAAGATTAAATGCTTAAGTTTGAAAAGTGACCTAAGCCTCTACTTTAAAACTAGAAAAAGAGCAAGTTAAACCTCAAGCTGGCTCACTGAACTATACACCTAAAATGGTGAATTTTGTTGCATATAAATGTGACCTTTTAAAAATTCCTTTAAAAAATAATTGAACTTATACTAAGGAAATTCACCAAGGTCCAAAATAAAGAACGATCTGAAAACCGGAGTGGTAAACACACTTGTTGATGCTCCAGCAATCCAGGTAGTGGGGGAGGGAGGCAAGATTTACTCCTCTCTGTAACCAAAGGGTTTGCATTTTAAGTGGGGATGGAAATGAAGTGTGGATCTTGAGAGGTAGGTTTTGGAACTGTGACACCCGCAAACATAGGCATAAAACTAGTACCCTTAAAGGACTATACATTTAATAAAATGGTAGACTACAATGCAATTTACCACAAACACAGGGCAAAAACAAGGAAGCTTTTCTTTCACTTGGGCTTTAAATTAAACAAAACACAACACAACAATAATAAAACATCTCTGCAATGATCATTTACGATGATTTTGGAACAGCGATATCTCTGGTGTGCCCAGCAGAAACAATCCCAAAATCTCTCTGGAAGGACACTCTCTACCCAAGCACACACACTCCCATAAAGTCTCACTGAATTACCTCATAATCCAAGTTTGCAACACAAAGAACACAAGGTAGGACACAATCTACCTTGGCTGAGAACTGGGAGATTCAACAAGCAATATTAGAGCATACGCCATAAGAATTTCAGATAACTAAGTTAACAGAGACTATTAGACTAGACAATAAGACTAAATAGACTAGTAGACTACATAGAAAATTAGACTAAAAAATACACATAACTAAAAACCCTAAGAAATCAGAGAAAAGTTCACTAAAACCATATTGTGATAAAGTAAACATGTGCCTAAATGGTTAAGAAGAAAACGTAAAATACTTTGTGGTGATAAGGATGTGGAACCATCAGAATTCCCTTATGCTGCTGGTACAGCAACTTAGAAAAACTGCTTGCACTATCTACTAAAGCTTAACATGTGTATACTTTACAACCTAGATTCCAGTCTTAGAAATATCCATCAGAGGCCAGTCGCGGTAGCTTACGCCTGTTATCCCAGCATTTTGGGAGGCTGAGGCAGGCAAATCACTTGAGGTCAGGAGTTTGAGACCAGCCTGGCCAATATGGTGAAACCCTGTCTCTACTAAAAACACAAAAAAATTAGCTGGGTGTAGTGGCGTGTGCCTGTATTTCCAGCTACTCGGGAGACTGAGGCATGAGAATTGCTTGAACGTGGGAGGCGGAGGTTGCAGTGAGCTGAGATGGCACCACTGCACTCCAGCCTGGGCAGCAGAGTGAGACTGTGAAAAAAAAAAAAAAATTCCAACAGAAATGTGTGCAATGTTTACCAGGAGACAAGTACTAGATTGCTCATAGAGGCATTATTCAAAATAGTCAAAATTGAAAGCTAACCAAGTATCGATCATTCAGTAAAATAGATCAATCGTGGTAATAACTGAATAATACTAAACAATGACAATGAACAGGAAGTGGGGCCTTTGAGAGGTAATTACATTTAGACGAGGTCATGACGTTGGAGCCGCCATGATGGGGTTAGCATCCCTATAAGAGGAGGAAGAGAGACAAAGCCTCCTCTCTCAGCCATGTGAGGACACAATGAGAAGGTAGCCCTCTCCAAGCCAGTGAGACAGCCCTCACAACAATCCAACCACACTGACACCCTGATCTCAGACTTCTAGCCTCCAGAACTGTCAAACACAAGTACGTTAAAATCACCCAGTCTATGACATTTTGTCATAGCAGCCCAAGCTAAGACAGCCACAATATGGAAGAACCTCATGATTGTAGCTTTGTGCAAAAGAAGCCAGACATAAAAGAAAACATATCATATGAAGCACAAAAACAGACAAAATTACTAATCTATATTGTTACATGAAACTCTAATCCATAATCTTGATGGAGCAGTCGGGGCTTCTGGAGGGCTTAGTGATGTCCTGTTTCTTGACTTGGTTGCTGATTATAGACATGTTTGGTTTGTGAAAATTCACTAAGCTATACAGTTATGTGTGACTGTATGTATGTATATTAAATACCAAAGTTAAAAAAAAATACATTTTACTAAAACCTTAATGAAAGAGTAAGATGACACACGAAAAAAGAAGGCAGATTTTAGAGGAAAAAAACCTGGTGTAGAAATAAAAACAAAAGGCCGGGGCAGTGACTCATGTCTGTAATCCTAACCCTTTGAGAGGCTGAGAGGAGAGGATCACCTGAGGTCAGGAGTTCAAGACCAGCCTGGCCAACATGGTGAAACCTCATCTCTACTAAAAATAAAAAATAAAAAAATTAGCTGGCCATGGTGATGCACGTCTGTAATCCCAGCTACTCAGGAGGCTAAGGCAAGAGAATCGCTTGAACCTGGGAGGCGGAGGTTGCAGTGAGCCAAGATTGCGCCACTGCACTCCAGCCTGGACAACAGAGTGAGACTCTGTCTCGAAATAAATAAATACATAAATAAATAAATAAATATAAATAAATAAAACACAAGAGTGATTGGAATAAATATATGATTGTTAAACAGTAAATAAAAATAGCAAAAGGCATTCATTATCTGGAAAAAAAATTGGAGGAAATTCCCCAGTATGCAGCACAGTGGGATAAAGAGATGGAAAATATGAAAGAGTAATTAGACACAGAATAAAACAAAAAGACTTAAATAGGATTACTAGCTGGAACAGATGAAATATCCAAAGAAATGAAGGATGGGAATTCTCCAGAACTGATAAATATAAAAGTTCAAGTTCATGAGGAATGAGTTCCTAAGCAAAATAATTACAAATTATCTACACTTGGAAGCCTAATATTTTAGTGTTGGAGAGATTCTTCAAGATGGACTAGTCTGTCTCCTTTGTTGTAAGGATAAGGAAACTGAGACCTAAACAGATTAAGTGATTCACCTAGGATGAAAAAGTTGGCTAACGGTAAAGACAGAAATAAAGTTAATATGCTGCATTTTAAGGGTTATGGATAAGAAGAGCAAAATAATTCCCGAACTTCAACTTTCCGGCCGGTATCACTATTTATAGCAGCAATCTGAAGATATTCCTAAAGAGAATTTAGCTCACACATTAACAAACGAAGGTACTGCTGATTCAACTGCCTTAATAAATGTGCTTAATAAATAGTATTTAATGAAGAATTAGGACAAATTAGAGCTCTGCCCATACATACCTTAGAGAAAGAAATGGTTTCAAGACAATCCCTCTCTTTAAATTTAACTACAAGGCCATTATACTCATTTCGGTGCATAAACCTCATATCTATTATCTTTTCCTCTATTTAAATGTTTCAGCATTTTACAGTGCTTTTGAATCACATCTCTTTCTATTACATACGTCATGATATAAGGTAAATTACTTAATTTCTTTGAAACAGAACAATTCACCATCTAATTGAACCTCAAAATGTTCATTGTAAATCTGATACAAATTTCAAACTGGTCAGGGGACATAAAATGTACTGAAGATCTGATACAAAGCACTCTTATTTAATACAGTAAATCATGTCTGATGATGAGTCAATGGCTTGTTTTAATTCAAGTATTTAAGAAAAAAAAGACCTAGTCAGTACAGGTAGAGGAAAGTGTGTTTAGCCTTTATTCACATTTCAAAACTGAATTTGCAAAGAGCAAATTTCTATTACATAAAGGTCCTGGATTTTAAGACTATAAATAAAATAATTCTATGACTTTTAACAACTTTTAAGACATTATTTTTCAAATATAAAAAACTTAAAGTGTCAAATATCAAGTGATTTGGTATGTTCCAGGTTGAAACATTTTCAGGATTTTTAAAATCTTTTATCGTTTTCTTACAAGTAAAACAACTTTTATCATGTCATGAAGGTTTAGACCTAGAAAAATATAAGACACAGAAATTTCTTGAATATTTTGATAAAAATGAAAAAAAAAAAACTGAGTTGGTATTTAAATACCAGACTATCAGGGAAAACTAATTTGTTTTATGAATGAGTCTTGAACTTTTCAGAGTATCTCAGTTTCAACTGCTTATGAGAGTTAGTAAGATTTTAAAGTTTCAATAAATTTTAAACTTTTCATACTTATTAATCTGATGATAAAAGGGGAAGAGTTATTAGAATCAGCAAATTTAGTTAGCAAAAATGAAAATTAAAACTAAAAGGACAACAGACCATGAAAAATCCTTCTATCAGGTATTTACAACACAAATAACTCATGCAAATATGTATAGAAACCATTGACATTTATTTATATAAATGAACAAAGTATACAGATAAATCACATAAAAGCAAATCAGAAAAACTTTGATTTCTCTCCTATATTTACTAAATTAGCAACAACACATAAAACCCCTACTCAAATGGTAACACTGTAAAATGTTACAACTCTTTGGGAATGCAATAAGGCAAACATAAGTCATAAAGTTCTTCATATTATTTCACTAAATAATCCCCCTCCCAGGAATTTATCATAATAAAATTTAAAACTACTTAAGTATTCAGCAATAGAGAAATAGTTTAAATAAATTAAGAGTATAAAGTAATATAATTAAAATAATCATTATCACAACTACATACATATAGATAATATCAAATGAAAAAGTCAATTTAAAAGTATAGGTGCCTTAAGACTATGTGAACAACAAACATGAAAATAGTAACATAAAAATTTAAATTCTGAAGTTACTACATTAAGATGGTAGAGGTAACAGTAATTTTCCCATTTGGCAAAACTTCAGTTTTAAATATAAAAGAAAAAGAGCGGCTATCGTTTTTAAAAAATGGTCAACAATCTCTACTCCTCTATTAGTAAACTCTGTGTCAATTTTTAAGGTGAAAAATATAGCAGAAATACCTCTGATGTGTTCTAAAACCTAAGTATTTCTCTATTTGGACTTTAATTTGCAATGGAAGAGGACATATTGTAACCCGTACCATTCCAAACAGGCAGGTGTAGCCACTGCCACCTTTGGTTGACCACACACTGTGGGGCACTAGATATGAATAGGTAAAACTGTAAATTTTCATTTTATGACTTTGTGTGTTTGATATTTTATGTTAATGCATCATGGTATTAACACTCTTTTTCCTTACAATTTTGTCTCATACTAAGAATTGTTTTAATGTTTTCATTTAAAATATGTTGCCAATATGTTGAAAATGCTGTACTGATGCATATATAATATTTTACATTGAGTTTAAATTGAGTTAAGCACAAATAAAACCACTTTAGTTTACATATTTTAAATTTCAGAGTTAGAGACTACAAAGCAGGAAAACACCTTTAAAAAGAAAGGCAAAGCATAAACATCTAAAAACTTGTATTTTATGAAATTTCTCATGAGTCTTCCTTTTGAAACTGTATTTAAGTAAAGGAAGAGGGATTTGAATGTTTCTACAGACTGGCTGCATAATATATTGCTTTCCCATAACAAAAATATGAAGCACTCATTATATATGAAGTTTACTATTATAATGTGGCTACATTTAAAAAATTATGGTAAAGAGGGATAGGGAACTTTCAGAAAGCTATCTGAATGAAAATGTTTGAGAAGAACTGTTTTTAAATATTTAGAGCAGAAGAGATTAGCTGGAAATGCAAGGCAGCCATCTCAACATCTGTAAATATCTCTTGAAAGAGCAAACTAAAGAGACAATATCACAGGGATAACGCCCTACAGAGAGATATAAATAAATGCTAAAGAATAAAGTTTTTAGTTGAAGACACATTCTTTAAATTTTAAAAATTATGTTACTTAATAACTTGGTACAAAGTGCTTGACCATGTTGAAATTACTATGAAAATATCTCATAGCTGCCAAAATACAAAACTATAGGAGCTGTCTTCTGCTCTAATGGTAGGAAGGTGACTTTAATTAAGTATTGGTCTTCTATTTACATCCTGTTAGTGGTAGCAGTAATAATTTGGCTCATTTACAAATATTATCAAAGCTTATTCATTTCCAAGATCTAAACAAACACAGGTATCACTAGATGATGGCCATTTTATCAAAGAAATGTTTTTAATAATAAACGCTCCAAAACACAAGAAAGAGATCAATAATGGCCACTTTAAACAATTTAAAGAATTTCAATAAAATGAAGCCACCAGGAAGCCTAAATAAAGTAAAAATAACACTAAATTATGTTCATTTTTGTGAAACTAAAGAAACATGGAGCTCATACATTTTTCTTTGATTAGGAAATTTGTTCAACTTTTTTACAAGACTGAAGACAGATCAAATTCAGAAAGTTAATTTTTCTGAATCCAATCATATTCATATTTTCACAATACAAAAAATCCTAAAAGAACATTCCACAACACAGCAAACAACTGAGCAACTGCAAGGCCATTTATAATGCATAGAAAATAAATTATGTGCTACTGAAATTGTAAATGATAGACATTTTTCTTCATGCAAAAAAAAAAGTTAGAAATATTGTTTGTCTTTTGAATGTAGCTTGTCATTCTGCATCTGCACACAGGATTCAAATGTCAACCAGAAAATGATGATATTCCCAGGCCAATCTCAACACGTCTTAATTACATCATCTTCTCCCTTTGGCTCATTTAGAGTTATATATTCACAGCTCAAAACCTGTTCATTAGACTCAGGTTTTGATTTTTTAAGTGCCAACTCTGCTGGGAAAAGAGATGAGCAATGCTCAAGAGACTGTGCAATGTCATCAATTGTCCATTTGTCTTCAGGAAGGGCATGTTCTTCTAGCGTAAATGGTCCCTGTTTGGTTCGGGTCAGCTCTAGCACATTGGCACAGGAAGATAGTTCTATGGCAACAAAAGGTGGAAAAAAAATCCAGAAGATAAACGATTCAGTATTTCACAGTCTATAATTGTTCAAATGACCATACTCAATTCAAATCTCTCAAAACCACCCAAAAGTATAATAATCCAATATAAGAACCAAGAGGCCTGAGATAAAGAAATGATTAAGTAGCAAAATAACACTTAATAATCCACCTTATAAGCTGCTTTAAAATCAACAAAGAACTTGCACACATCTTTGTTATTTAACTCATGCAGCAACCCCCTGGAGTAAAGATTAGCCTCACTTTACAGATGAGATCATATGACCCGTCCAGTGCGACAACTGCCAGTAAATGGCACAGCCAGAACCGAAACCTTCTGGCTGTTTATAAGACTACGGCTTTCAGTTTAAAAAAATTTGAAAATAACTTTTAGAAGGTTAAATCTTTTTTTTTTTTGATCCCTAGTTTGAGTTAAAATCTTTTGTACTTGAAAAGATGTCAGCCCTACGTTCATTATTCCTGTCTTCATTTTCTGTTCTTTCTCTTCTTTCCCATTACAAGCATTTCACTGCAGCTGCTGAGGCTGATAATTGCAAGCCAGAAACCTACAATGCTTTTAAAGCTGAAGGCAGCAAGAGTTCAGTTCCTAAGGCCAGTACTCAGAAATAAGAAAAACGGAAAATTCCCTCTTCCCATTGAAAAGGAGTATTATTCTCTAAATGATAATTCGTAATTCATTTTTATGCTTACCTTTTCCAATGTCACTGATCAAGCTTCTGATATAAAAACCTCCTCCACATTCAACATCTGGAATGTTAACAGTGACATAGTAAATTGCTAACCTCCTATGAAATCCACTTTACATAGAAATGATGTCCCTAAACAAATGTAAAAATGCACTATGCAAACAATTGAGTGATAAAATATTTATGCACTAAAACATAAATTATTCATCCAGTAGCATATGTGTTTGTGAGACTGAAAAGTCAGTGTGGAGAAAGCAAACAGCAGAAACTCATGAACACATTTTAAATTAACTGGCAAGTCTTACCACTCTAATACTTCAGCCTTGTTCATTTAATAGGTTTTAAATAGTTAGAAATCTCAGCTTTGCTATCATGAGCTGTAGATTTTAAAAAATATTTTCAGATTTGTATGCCTTGTTCATTTAATAGGTTGTAAACGGTTAGAAATGGTAGCTTTGCCATCATGAGCTGTAGATTTTTAAAGTATTTTCTGATTTGTACATTCAAAAAACATACAACCAACCAACCAACCAACCAACCAACCAAAAACCCCTTTTCACAGTGACAAAAATTATGTTTGGGGTACTGTACTACACATGAAGAACTCAGTTTATTTAAATGTTCTCTTGGAAATACTCCTGAAGAAATCATAAAACAACTTAAAATTACACAATGTCCCAGAACTGAATGTAAATCTAAATATCTTCTTAACACAATCTAACACAAGTTTATTGGTTAAGAACAGAGCTCTCCATTATTTTTATCCATCAGCAAGACTTCCTGAAAAGAGCTGCCACATTTCCACACAAAAGGACTATATTCTAGCTGCTTCAAGTCTTACTGGTAGAAATAAAGCCATTTGGGGGAATTAATCAAAACTCACCACCTGGGGATTTTAATCACCCCCCGCTTTCTTTAGTCAGCTCATGGTTGGGGGCCACTGCTGAGATTAAAAGTGGGCACTGGGATGAAATGCAGGTGTGCTAGCATTCTTGCATGATATTTGACTTGAGTGAAAAGACAGCTCTTTTGGCCTGTTACACTCTCGCTAGTCAATAAAATATTTCTGACTTAAATGCAACCTGAAAAATCCGAGTTTTTCTTGCTTTCATAGAGAATATCTACTCTGTCAAACCAGCTGCTTCATTTTCATGGAATGGAGCACAACCTTTTTAAGTGTGTTTTTTTCATTATCTGTCAAATATTTTAGAAGCAGGAACATGAAGAAACAAAGTGACTTTTTTTTTCTAATGGTACAAAACCATATCCTGCAGAAACACAACACAGATAAAACAATAATGCCAATAAAAAAGCAAAGCAATAAAGTTTAGATTAAAAGATTTGGGGACATTATTTCTAAAAGGAATCCTATTCAGTGCACTGTGAAACTAAGGGTAGGCTCAATTTAAAGGAGTCTGAGGATTAAGAACGATGGCTTTGGATTCTTCACAGATCTTACATGTTTACAACTTTCTGCAGCCTGATCATAAAATTTCCAAACAACAGAAATGAACTTTTTAGTCTTTACATTTCAAATATGTATTCGAAATTAAAATTCATAACTTGAATTAAAAATGTGACCATGTATTGAAGAATACATTTCTGCCTTACCCATTTTTTTCCATATTTGCAGGATCTTTAATAGTAAGTAATAGGTGGTGAAGAAGGGAGTGAGGGTTTTCTTGTCCAAAAACTAAAAATGCTTTGTTTTCATTGGAAAATTAATGTCAGTTCTAAAATGGAATGTATCGGGTACTAGCCAAAATGGGAGGAAAAGCATCCAAAAGATAATAAAAACCTAAAATTTAAAAAGTATATACTCCTTACCTACTCTTCTCTATAGAGATCTAAAGTATGTTACTTTCAACTTTCTAGTAAGATAACATAGTACAATATATGAAAAAGTCAGCCCAGTTAGAAAGGCATTTCTGAACCTCCATATAGCTATAGGTATCTCATTAAATGTGTTACCAAAAAAGGTATAAAGAAATCCTAACTTTCCTTAAATTCAAATTTTAAAAAATCTCCAACATCCTATGGATCTATTAAAATGACACAAAAGTAGCCAAATACAAATTAAAAATACACGTAAATACAAATGATTTCAAATTTCTCCATCTTACCTAATGTGAAAAATGGTGGCTGGAATTTTTGAAGGGAGATACTGTATACAGTCACTGGCCTGGCAGGTTTTGCTTCTACGACTTCACCTCTCTTCATCAAAGTCGAAAGTCTCTGTCCATCTTTCTTTAATGCAGAATAGCTTGTGAGATGAGAGAAGGAGAAATGGAAGGAAAGGAGAGCAAGAATTGAGAGGGATTTGGAAAGATTGGGAGATAATAATTTCAGATTTGGTATGGAAAGGAAGGATGACTGGCAGTGCTTGACAATGAAAATCCTTCTAAAAAATGAAGAATTTTTAATTCTAATCTACTCCATAATGCTGTCATGGATAGAGTTTCTAAATATTTCTAAGGCTGATATAACCTCATTCTGGCACACAATATGCAGTGTTACCAATTTTATTCTTTAATCATCTTTCTGGAGACGATCTATTCATGTCTTGTCCTTACTAGTCCCCATTCTATGTTAAAAGGCACAAGGAATTTAGTAGACTCTGGTCATAATACTCTCAGCTATATTTCCTGGAAACAATCTCTACTATAATATTCATTTTTATATAAGTTACCAAAACATTCTAAGAAGCTAATAAGCAAATAATCTACTTAGCGTATCTTAGCTTTTCGTGATAAAATTTTACTAGAAAACAAAATCCTTGCAATAATCACAGAAAATATTAAAACAATTCTTATACATAAATATAAATAAGTTTAATTTAACAATGATCCAAAATAACGTTTATGCAGATCTTGCTAAAATTTTTAAATTTTTACATTTGAGGCAAAATCATGAAAAAGCATCTCCTCAGATATTTCAATGTTCCTGAAAAAAACCCAAGATTTTAAATACAAAATAAATACTAAATTCTAAAATAGAAGTCAGAAACTTACCCTGACATATCCTATAACCAATTCATCCATTTTTTTCAAAAGACGCAATTTGCTTGAAATGGTAATGTGCACAAAAATATGGCTACATGGTATTATGACCTGAATGCCAAACCTCCAAATTTATACACTGAAATCCTAACCCCCAAGGTGTTGCTATTAGGAGGTAGGGTCTTCTGGGAGGTAATTAGGTCGTAGGGCGCAGCCCTCATGAAAGAAATTAGTACGCTTATAAAGGAGGCTCCAGAGAGCTGCCTTGCCCCTTCTACTATGGGAGGATACGGTAAGAAGGTGCCATCTGTGAAAAAGCAGGCCTTCACCAGACACTGAGCCTACTGCACTGCGATCTTGGACTTCCCAGCCTCCAGAACAGTGAGAAATAAATTTCTGTTGTTTATAAGCTACCCAGTTTATGTTATTTTGTTACTGCAGCCCAAACTAAGACAAGCAGTAAAGCAATATACTTGTATTTTTAATAAGTTGTAACTCTCATCGGTTTCGCTGGCTGCAGAGAATAGTGAAGCAAAAGATTGTGCCCAATAGGAATGGTCCCAGCACCCGACATGCAGTGCACATTAGGACTCTGACTCACACCTTGACTTCCCTCCCAGACGGGACTGGTCCCTTCACAACAGTTCTAGGAAAAGAGACATCTCTGGGCTCCAGAACTGCCCTGATGTTTGTTGATAGAATCAGAAAAGCCAATAAACACTATAATAGCACAGATGTCAGGCTGGGGCCACACTCAGAAACAAAGGAGACCACATTACACCGCCTCTTAGAGAGTGTCAAAAGCTCCACATCCTGTCTTACCTTTACTTGAACATTTGGCACATCAGATTTAAAACCTGCCTCGCCATATGCTAAGAGGAAACTCATGTATTTTAACTAGACTGATGTTAACCATTGGAAAAGAAAAGTAAACATTTTTCCAAATTTACCAATTGAACTTACAGGGGGGGCACTTGCATTATATTCCCAGTAAATTTCTGTAGAATGCCTTCAATATCTTCTTGTGTTATTTTATCTGCCAAAAATCAACAAAAAGACACTAAAACAACCACGGAAGTACATGTACTATTTTCACAGCACCAACAGCCCTGAAAATTCATTTAAAACTTCTTCCAAAAAAGCATATATTACAGTACAGTATGTGTTTTATAGCCAAAATTGTACCTTGTTAAAAAGAATAAAATATACATTAATGAGATAAAAGAGGGAGAAAGTCTTATATTCTTTATTAAAACAATTTCATTTGCTCCAATTTTTCTCCAATAAAAATAATGCAATCACCTTATACATATATTCAGTTGGTTCTGACTATGGCCTTAAGAAGATCTGAGGAAAATCCCACATTAGCTATAGAAATGATCCTGCAGTAATTAATAATGAAGTGATCAGAATACAAGCAGCAAAATAATCCCTGTAAGTTCTTTTCTAAGTTTCTCTAGGGATCAAATATTGTAAATAACTTAACATGGCACTTAACAAGTATTATCCACATTTTAAGTTTTACCTGGCAAGATTTCAAATCTGTTTTATGTTATGGCAGAAATTTTACACACTCACATTCAACTCTGTTGTCGAGTAAAATTGCATTTGTCTGTCTCCCCACCCCAGCCTCCCGCTTCTCTGTTGTTGGAATTTCTCTCGTTTTACATGAACACTCCCAGCCAGCCTCAAAAATAAGCCAGTGCAAAAAAAACATACATAAGCAAGGATTTTAGCATGCTTACTAAACAAGCATTTTTTAAACGATTTTAGAAAATATGAATGAAGACATATACATAAAGCTTTTACTATCTGTTAGTCATGTTTTCAGCTTTTGTTTGGTATTGCTTCAAACAAAATGATGCAATATTAAAGTAGAGTTCTAGCATGGCCCCTGAGCAAGGGTGACATGCAAATTAGTGAAGTGTTCCATATTTTATTTTTATTTATTTATTTATTTTTTTGAGACAGGTCTCAATCTGTTGCCCAGGCTGGAGTGCAGTGGTGTGATCTTGGCTCACTGCAACCTCTGCCTCCTGGGTTCAAGCAATTCTCGTGCCTCAGCCTCCCAAGTAGCTGGGATTACAGGCGTGTGCCACCACACATGCCTACTTTTTGTATTTTTTAGTAGAGGCTGGGTTTCACCATGTTGGCCAGGCTGGTCTCAAACTCCTGACCTCAGGTGATCCTCCTGCCTCAGCCTCCCAAAGTGCTAGGATTACAGGCATGAGCCACTGTACCTGACCGTGTTCCATATTTTAAAAAAAAAAAAAAAAGACAAAAAGTACAGTTCTATAATTTTAAAAACTAAAATATATGATACACTGAAATTTAGAATTTTCAAACTCAAAGATGTCTTCATACATATTTCCTATTTAGTAATAAACTAAATCACAGAAATATTCTATAATCTGTTTAGTTCACAGCCAATGGTAAGAAATTTCAGTGCTTTTACCATTTTGTAGAAAATTTATCTAAACTTTTTATTCTGGTATATGTGTATTAAATTTGAATTTATTTGAACAATATTAAATAAAAACGAGTGTGCTTTGAATTACTCTTCCAATACCAGAATTAAAAGTCAGCATGGAATACTATGTCCAGATTTTAATATCAACCCAGCAAGACAGTTTTAACCTCAGTATGACCTTGACCCTTAAAAGCTAAATACAAACAAAAGACTAGAATCTACTAGACTCAAACAGACAGAAGAGCTATAACACTCAAAAGGATTTCTCTAGCACCTAGCAGCTCCAACAAGGCAGACCTCAGATGGCTGATCTGTTCATACTGTTTCTCAAACTGTATCTCATGATACAGATGAGGATTTTTCTATGAAAAAATTTTAGTCTATGGCAACATTAAGACATTATTACTAGTGGCACCTTAGTTATACAAATATAAGATTTCCAGATCTAGACAGCCAATGCTGTCACCATGCTGGCACTTGCTGAAGGAAATGCCACTGTTGATAAAATTGCAATAGTTCACAACTTAGCCACATATTTTTTAAAACAAGGCCAAACAACTTTCTACTTCTGCTAAGCTGGTCTCTTTACTGACACTCCTGCAACTGTGTACTCCTTTGTGCTGCTTTGGTGGCCCTCTTTTGCTGATATCACCACACACAAGATGACAAGATGTGTTCTTTCTCATTCTACTTCTGCCATATTGTCTCTTTCTCTGACTGAACCTGTCAAGCATTTGTGGTTTGCGCTGTTCACTCTGTAATTAATCATACACAATTTTTAACTATTCTTTCTTTCTACATATATTCTCTTCTTTCTACATATTTGATTTCTACACACACACACATACACACACGTACGTATGATCTCACCAATGAAATTCTAAGCTTCTCAAAGACAAAGATAATTTTTCTTATATAACATACACTATTAAAATGGCACTCAAGACATCTGCTGAATTTAATTTGCTGAAGAATAATAGAATCTCAAGGCTGAAGGGCATTTAAAAGTCACCTAGGCCAATCATCCATCTGATGTTTGAATTACTAGGCAGCCTACACAGCAAGTTATCTTATAATAAAATCTAAGCTTGTGGTACATGAGTATGTAGTACAAACTGATTATATCTAAAATATGATATAAGTCCAATCAAAATAATAATAATTGTTCTTATGACATAAGCATAAAGACTCTACTTCCAAAGTATTTAAAAAGAAACAGAATAAAATGTCCTCAGTAAATATATCCAATAACTAGGCAGAATAAATATATTTGGTAAAAGAGATACAAGTGTCATAGGACTTAGGTAATTATTTTTTGTTTAGTAAATTAATAAGCCATCAATGTGACAGCATTCATTTGAAATTAACTTTTTAAAATCATTTTCATAAAATGAATATATACCAATCATGTTATACATCATTATTTGCTTAAAATTTTACTCTTCCAGTGAACTCACAACATCATAGCTGAGACTTAACCGGACTACAGAGCTAAAAACAATATGATTGAGTTAAAAACCATATTTGACTACAAAAGAGTAACTGTGACTAGACAAATCTTGCCACCATAAACAGCTGTTAAACTGGACAAAATATATTAAGCAACAGTTTTTAGACAGACAACAGGCAGCAAGCACTATAATCCCTGAGGAAAGAGAAACAAACAAAGCAAGTCCCATGATCACTTGTTTTTGTCTGGAGGTGCTTTCTTAACTGTGGGACAGAGAGGGGAACTTCAAAGCACAGTGATCTCAGTGAACATAGTTCAGAATCTGAGGAAGTAGTGGCAGCTGGAATTTGAGGAAAATACACAGAGAAAGAAATGTCTATGAAGGCCCCCTTGATACTCTGACTAAATTCTAAGCTGTACATACATATATACAGAGTCTGTACAAAATTAACTAAAGAAGTACTACCAAAGCTCTTACAAGGCTGGGGGATGTTTTAATTTCAACCACCCAGAATGAAGAAACTTTGTTGAATGCACAGGTCATTTGACAGACACCCCAGAAAAGTCATGCTTTACGAGCAGAGCTAATCTAGACCTGGAAAAGAAGTCTACTTTAGAGCCATCCTAATATAAAATCTATACAAAACACAACTAGAACAAATAAGTGAGTTTAGCAAGGTTGAAAAACACAAAAAAATCAACTCCATTTCTATATACCACCAACGAACTATTAGAAATTGAAACTTCAGAATCTGAGGTACTCAGAGATTTCATAAACAAAGGATGTAAAGATCTGATACTGAAAACTACAAAAATATGGCTATAAAAGACCTAAACAAATGAAGAGAGATATCTTATTTCATGGGTCAGAAGACTCAATATTGTTTAGATGTCAATTCTTCCAAAATTCATCTATAGCTTCAAAACAATCTCAAACTGCCAGTAGACTTTGAGTGTGTGTGTGTATAAAAATTGACAAGCCGATTCAAAAATTCATATGGAAATGCAAAGGCCAAGAATGGCAAAAGCAACTTTGAAAAAGAACAAGTTGGAGGGCTAACACTCCTTAATTTAAAGACTTTACAAAGCTACAATAATCAAGACAGTGTGGTACTGATTTAAAAATAAATACACCAATGGAATAGAACTAAAAGTCTCAAAATAAAAGTATGTAGATATGGACAACTGTTTTTTGACACAGGTTCAAAGGCAACCACAGAAAGGATAGACTTTTAAAAAATGGTTACAAAATGATGTACATATGCAAAAAATGACCTTGAATCCATATCTGAAATCATATTCAAAAATTAACTCACAATGGAGAGAGGGGAATAAAGACACTTTCATGATGATAAATATGTTCACTGTTTTCATTATAGCTATGATTTTACAGGTGAATGTATATTAATTTTTAAAATTATATATTTTAAATATAGTATTTCTGTATGCCAATTATACTTCTAGAAAGCTGTTTTTAAAAAATAAATAGGGTCTTCAAACTAAATTGCAGTAATGAATTTGGGGTGGTAGGACATCATGGCTGAGCTTGCTTTTGGGTAATTTAGCAAAAGTTATTTGCTGTAAGTTTGATATTATTTCAAAATAAAAGAAAGGTCATAAGGGACTATTATAAACAGCTTTATACCAATATTTTTGAAATTTTAGATGAAATGACAAATTCCAAGAGAAAAAATTATCTACATTGATATAAGCATAAAAAATAGTATATCCAATAGCTAGTAGAAAAAAATCCAACCCATAGTTTAAAACATTCTTAACAAAGAAAACTCAAGAACAGATGTCTACCTGTAAATTCTTCCAAACATTAGAAAAAAATACCAATCTGATAGAAATTCTTCCTGAGAATAGAAAAAATGAGAACAGCACCCAAACTATTGTATGAGGTCGTCATAACTTTGATATCAAAGCCAGTCCAGGACATTAAGAGAAAAGAAAAATAAAGGGTAATCTCACTCAAACACAGATGCAAAAATCCTAAACTAAATATTAGCAAAACAAATGCAACAATTTATATAAAGGATAACACATTACAACTAAGTTGGGTTTATTCCAGAAATGTAAAGTTACTTTAATATGTGAATAAGGAGAAAAATCAATAGATACAGAAAAAAATATTTGATACAATTTAATGTCTGCTCATGATTTTAAAAAACCAGAACTCAGCAAATTAGGAATAAAAGGCAACTTCTTTACTTTGATAAGAAAGCTATTTAAAAAAACCTATAAGGCCGGGCACGGTGGCTCAAGCCTTTAATCTCAGCACTTTGGGAGGCCAAGGCAGGCAGATCACAAGGTCAGGAGATTGAGACCATCCTGGCTAACACGGTGAAACCTCATCTCTACTAAAAATACAAAAAATTAGCCAGGCGTGGTGGCTGGCACCTGTAGTCCCAGCTACTTGGGAGGCTGAGGCAGGAGAATGGCGTGAACCTGGGAGGTGGAGCTTGCAGTGAGCCAAGATTGTGCCACCGCACTCCAGCCTGGACGACAGAGCAAGACTCCATCTCAAAAAAAAAACAAAAAAAACAAAAACCTATAGAAAAAAATCTATAAGAAATAAGGTAGGAAGGACTTGTTCTTCCAGATATCCAGATAGTCTAAAACTACAGCAATTAATATAGTCTGGTGTATATACAAGTATAAACAAACTGATCAATGTAAAAAAATAGATTTTTTTTTAAACAATAGCCTAAGTGGGTGCTTGATGTGTAATAAAGGAGAGAACACAAGAGTACTGGGAAAGTGCTGAAGCAACTGGACATCCATGCAGGAAGAAAAGGTGGATTGCAGAGGGAACATGAAAGGCAAAGCAATAACAGCTTCTAGAACATAGGAAAATATCTTCACGCTTTTAGAGTCAGAATTCTAAGTTTTCTTAAACAGGACACCAAAAGGACCAACCATAAAGGAGAAGACCTGATAAGCTGGACTAAATTATAACAAAGAACTTGTGTTTTTCAAAAGACAAGAGAGGAAAAAGGCAAGCCACAAAGTAAGAGAAAATATCTGCAACACATATAGCCAAAAGAAGAGAACATATCCAGACTGTATAAAGAACCTATGCATCCTCAAATGGAAGGTGCTTAATAAAAAAACTCATACAAATGTATAAGAAAAAGGCAACTCAAAAGGGAAAGAAAAAACAAAAAATGGGTTAAGAGACCACCTAAACAGACAATACAAAAAAGAAGATGGCTAGTAAGCCAAAAACACTTAATAAGGTGCCAAATCTCATCAACAATCAAATTAAAACCACAATGAAATACTGCTACACACTCGCCAGAACAGCCAAAATCAAAAACACTATTAATAGCTAAGGATGTGGAGCAAGTGGAATGCGTATGCACTGTTAGTGGAAATGCAAAGTTTTCCAAGCACAATCACTTTGGACAACTGTTTGACAATTTCCAGTACAGTTAAATATACACCCACTCTATAACCCAGGAACACATGCATGCACGCGCACACACACACACACACACACGACCTATATTCCACTTGGGTATATACCCAAAAGAAACGACGGTAGAAATGTGTCTACCAAAAGGCAGGTATAAAATATACACAGCACTTTATTCACAAAGCCCCAAACTGGGAGAGTATGTGTATAGTATATTCACACAGTGGCATACTACATAGCAATAAAAAAGTCCAAAATACTCATACATGTACCAACATGCATCTCAAAAATATAATAAGTGGAAGAATTTAGACACAAAAGGACACATAGTGTTTAATTCCATTTATACTAAATTCAAAAACAGGCAAAACTATGCCTTAGTTTTAAAACCATCTCCATAGTGTTGGATGTTAGAATAGTAGTTACCTTTGCAAAAGGAAGACAGGGTAATGACAGATAGGGCACAAGTGTGGTTTCTAGAAATCTTCTATTTCTTGACTAAGGGTGATAGCTACCTACACAGATATTTGTTTTGTGCAAATTGATAGAGCTGTACCTTTATTTTTTGTTCAGTTTTCTTTTACTTGTACAACATTTTATAATGAAAAGTTTAAATGCAAACAGCTCTGTAAGAATTTTTATACCCAGCTACACACTAGTCCAATTATAGCATATGCCCTATTGGTTTACATCACAATTTGAAACTAAATTCAACTCTTGAGCTTACTCCAGGAAAAGTCTCAGCAGCCAAACCATACACAGTCCAAGAGGAGCCTGTACCATTAGATACATCAGCTACATCCATTTGAGAAGACCTTGGTAACATCTGATCTCAGGACTAAGGGATGGTGGTGTTTAGAATAAAAGATTAGCATGAGATTCCACTTTTCTTTCTACCTTTCTTGACTCATGGGAGGGAGAGAAAAAACTACTCCCAGTAAAGGGACAGTTAGGCCTTCCCAGATGCTTGGTCCACATCTAGCCTGGGAAGCTATGGTCCTAGTGTCCTTAGCTCAGCGGAGAACAGATGAGCACACTGAAGCTGTGTGTCCTCAGAGACACTGGCAATAGTAGCAGACACTTAATACCTAGATGTGGATGAGAAGACAGCAGCAGAAGGCAGGAAGATGCTTTGCCTTTCCCGGCTTATCTGCAGTCATCTTTTCTGAGAATACCTCTGCTGCCTATCTTTTTTAATTCAAACTCTGTATGTTATATATGTCATTCTGTATGCCGTATACTACACCAAAAATACACTGAGGACCAAAAGAGACATGGTTTCAGCCCCATGGCTGAAATACACCTGCATGACTATCTGGCAGACATCCTTAAGTCTGACAGTACACAGGAAAATTCTTCATTGTGTTCTATGATCCTCTGTGTTACAGGACATCTGGTATCCCTGATCTCCACCCACTGAGGGCAGCTGGTGTCACCACCCCACCCAGTCATTGTAACAACTAGAAACACAGTTTTTAATTGACCTGTCCAGAACAACTGATGTTGGCTAAAGTAACTCAGTATGCAGTCAATGGCAAATTAATGTTCTTAAGTCATTTTGTCCTATCTAGACAAATACTATTTTTAACTGTTATTTCAGACAGCTGAAAGCTAGCTCAGAGAAATAAGAAAATGAGTCTCTGGCTTAGACTCAAACATCAAAGCATGTAACAGGGCCTCTCCCTTTGTTCTCTATCATAACACTCTATTATTCCTAAATAGCATTTTTCACTATTTACAATTATGCTGTATGTTTGAGTGCTGATCAGGAGTTCAAGACCAGCCTGGCCAACAAAGTGAAACCCTGCCTCTACTAAAAATACAAAAAATAGGCAGGCATGGTGGTGCATGCCTGTAGTCCCAGCTACTCAGGAGGTTGAGGCATAATAATCACTTGAACCCGGGAAGCAGAGGTTATAGTGAGCCAAAATCGTGCCACTACACCCCAGCCAAAAGACTTTTAGTCTGCTAATATCTGTGTGCTTACATATGAATGCACCTACTTTATTATAAATTACTTTTCTTACTTATATTCCATTGACTATATCATATTGATTTTTCTAAATGTATAAGTAAATTCAAGTATCTCTGAATTTTATTTCAGGATAGTAAAGAAGGCATTATAAGATATTGGTCATAGGTCTCTGTATTAGGTCTCAGAAGGCTGAGAATATTGGTCAGAGTTCTCCATTAGGCAGTAAGTTCCTTAAGGACACAAGCTAGGTCTTACATTTATCTATCTTTCCCTTGGTACCTGCTATAGCAGCTTCAACAAATAGAAAATATTTGTTGATTTACGGAAAGCACACAGAAAAATCATGCCAATCAGCAAAATTCTCTGAGCTCTCATTTTCTGGGACTAAAAATACTATTCAATAAACTGTAGGAAGCTCTTCTCTTCACAGCCTGAAAAACATTCTTAGTTTCTCTATGATTTACTGCATCATTACAATGAGATGATTTAACAAACTGAGCTTTCTTTAAGGTAAGTAAATAAGGTTACAAATTACCTAATACAGCATAGAGCTTTTTAAAATTCTAAAATGCTTAAGAATAGGAAGAAAGGATATGTTTAAGTATTTTTGTCACCCTGGGCCCCTTCCAGCATCCTCAATGAATTACACCATCACGTAACCAATTTTAAAACCCCAAAACCTAGGTCATGGTTGACAACTTCCTCACTATCCCATCCAATCAACTAAAAATCAAGTCTTGCTAATTTTACTTCCTAATCATGGGAAATTTTTCTAATAGGAAAACTCTGTCTCTACCACTGGCACCCTGGTCCAACCCTGGTCATCTCTGCTTGTACTACTATAAGAGCCTCATGACTTGTCTATGAGACCTCCAAATTCATTCTCCTCCAATCAATCCTCATAATCACACTATGAGGTTGCTATCATTATTGTCATTTTGGAGACGGAAAAACTTTAACATAAAGAGACTAAGAAAATTTCAAATTTACACAGCTAGATAAGGGCAGAGCTAGAAATTAAACCCAGATTTGTCTACTCTAGTGCGCCTTATATTTTTCACCACGTGGTACCCCCCCCCAGCCTTAATTATATTACCCCAGGACTACTGTTCTGAATAATAATCATTCTCCTTATTACGGTTTGGTAAATGGAGTCAGAGATACAGGAGACTTAATTACATAAATACTCATGAATACTTTAGTATACTCTGGAAGTCTCTGATGTCCTCCTATTGCCCTATGCCTCCTTAATCTTAAAAGTCTTCTGGTTGAAGGTTATAGTTGGTTTTCAATTAAGTGAGGGTCTGCTATTATTTGCTAATAATAATAATTCCAAGAATATTTCAACATCTGTTTTTGAAAAGCCTTGAAATCAATCAGCAATTTTTCTTTTCATCATGTTGATTAATTGAGCAAGATACTAAGCTATATATAAATGTTAACAGAATAAATGAAGCTATTATGAACAATAAAAAGGTTGGCCTCACTACTGGGGCAATATGCAGTATGTAATAAGGATAATCAACACAAAAATATAAGGGGGCCAAATGCTGGCTTGCCTATGACTAAGAGATAACATTAAACAAAAAAAAACCCAGAAAGTCCACAAATTGGTGACATAATGATGCAGGTGAACTGACTTAGAAAACTGCAGTTGCTGCATTATAAACAGCATAAGCACTGTGAGAGTTGCTAGGAGACCATTTCATTTATCTATCCTTCCTTAGGGTAGTGAAAGAAGGGGTAGTAGGAAACTTAAGGTGGGCCCCTGTGAGTTCTGCTTTACTTCCAGAGAAATAGCTTGCCCTCTGTCCTCTTTTCACATAGTCCAAAAGCACAAAAACATGACGAGTTTTAAAGTACTAAACTTGGTACATTTATTTCAACAGCTGATAGGTAATTTTTTTTTTTTAATGGCAAGACAGATAAAATCTAACAGAGTATCTCTGCTTTGTTTCTCGTTTACTAGGGAAAATAACCCAAATCCTAGCCATAAGTGCTTTTGCAAGGAGGTTATTTGGAAGAATAATTCTGAACACTTAAAAAATCATTATAGAAAAAGAGGCAATCACAATAAATCTTTATTCAAAAACTCATATCAAGTAAGCAACAATGTGATAAACAATTTCCAATCTTCTTAGCCCTAAGAAACATACTGAGAATTAAAATGACTGATAATATCAGAGATTTGTTTTAAAATTCTACCTTCACAGAAACTTTTCCTAAATGTTAGAAAAGAGGCCTACATTAGATGAGCTTCATACCGTAAGGTTTTTCTTCTGTTACCTTCCCCGTAGAATCTAGTGTATCAGTAGCTTTCCCCAGTTCTCCAATGGCAGTATATCTCTAGAGGAAGGGAAACAAGAGAGAAAACAGGCCGTGAGGCAAAGAAAAACTGTTATGCACGTCTTGAAGTTTATACAGAATTTTACTAATACTACCAACCTGATACAAAATAAAGGCTAAAACAACAGACTGCAATTGTTTTTTTGTTTTTAATATGTGGAAAGCAATTGTGTAAACTGCAGAACATTCACAAACGTCTCACACTAGCCAATATGAGAAAGATAAACCTGATTTTATTGATAATTATGGCTTAATAATTATGACCATTATTATTGTAAACAAATTTCTCAAACCACCTTTATACTGAGAACTTCATTTAAGGAAAATTTTCAAGTCTATCCATGAGTAGAGAGAATGGTACAATAGCCCTGACCCTACGGCCATCATAAGATTCAATAATCTTCCCACATATACAATTAAAATTAATTTTAAATAAGCCGACTTAGTACTTCTTACATGAAATACTAAGACAATTCTTAGTAACTAGGTCGTGTATTTAAACAAAAGCTAAATCTGTAGAAACAGAGCAAAACCAGTACAGTCACAGAATCAGTCACTTAACTATTAAATGTGTTTTTTGTTTGTCTTGTTTTTTTTTTTGAGATGGAGGGAGTTTCACTCGTTGCCCAGGCTGCAGTGCAGTGATACGATCTCGGCTCACTGCAACCTCCGTCCCCCGGGTTCAAGTGATTCTCCTGCCTCACCCTGTGGAGTAGCTGGGATTACAGGCACCCGCCACCACGCACGGCTAATTTTTTGTATTTTTAGTAGAGATGGGGTTTCACCATGTTGGTCAGGCTGGTCTCGAACTTCTGACCTCAGGTGATCCACCCACCTTGGCCTCCCAAAGCCAAAATGCTAAGATTACAGGTGTGAGCCACCACGCCCGGCCATGTGTTTTCTTAATAAAGATAAATTACTACTTAAGATCTCAGGAACAAGAATCATTTCTAAGAACTGATCTTTATTCAAAAGTGAAGAATTAGATAATTCTTAATTACGTGAGGATTGTCTTATTTCTCATCTTAGGACACACTTGTAGTACGTATTCTTTCCACTACTCTCTTTTGGTCAAAAGCAAATTTTATTTGGGGCATCACATGAAGTAGTGAAAAAAGTGCAAGAACTGTATTTCCCCCTGAAAATAATCTGTATTTATGTGAGCAATTTTATAAAAGAAGGCTCAAAGTACTTTGCAGAAATATAAGCTTATTCATGAAAAATGTATTACGCTAGTGAAGGGACCCAAGACAAAAATGAGAAAAATATTAAAACTTCAAAACCTCGTAAGTATGCAGACATTTTATAACAGCTTAAGGCCCTTTGATGAAATCACCTTAATATTATCAAGCTCAGATTTTTTTAAATAAATATAATACAGAAGGGAATATTCCAACGCATTTCAATTAATTTTTTTAAAGTTTCATAGGTATTGACAAAAATTAGCTTTTTGTAACTAAACACAGTCTCATCACCTGAGACACCCATTCCTGCTTCTATATTTTGGGACAATCAACCTTGATTAAGCATACCACAGGGGGAAGTATGAGAGAAGTACAACAATGGTAACAGCACAGGCTCAGGGTCAACTGGCTGGGTTTGAATTCTGACTCTATCACAATTTGTAGATCAAGTTAGTCTTTCCTGCTGGAGCTTAATTTCCTTATCTTAAAAGTGGAAAATAATAATGCCACATGAGAAGAAGCAAAGAGTTCAGAGTAACAATACCTAGCCCTGGTAAATAACAGATAATACCACCATCATCATTTTTATTTCCTAAGAAAGAAAATACAGAATGATTCACAGTAACAGTGGCTAGAGTTGACTCATCTGGTTACAGTCAGCTCCCATAAGGAAAGCAAAGCATCAAAATGCTTTATGATTTTTTTGCCTTTAGAGTCTGTTTAGTTGCATAAGAAAACCACGGTGCAATCTTGCAGACTATGCCTTGAATGTATCTGCAGTATTCTGCTCTGCAACAAGTTTGAACTAGGAACCTTAACATGTTTCCCAAGTATGCAATGCCCATTCTAGTCTCTGGACTCTTGGTGTTTTATGCACCTGGGGCACATATGCCACTTCCCTGGCCTTGAACTCCCTCTCTTCTCTAAGGATCAAACCTTATTCAGCTTTCAGAGCCACCCCTTAATTCATCCCAACTTCCAATTACCCACCTCCACAGCATGACTAAGAGTAGGTGCTCGATACAAATTCCATACATAGAAAGAAGGAAGGCCTATATCAAATCCACAAATTCAATCATGTTTCTTAAGGACTACGAATGTCCAAAGTATTCTCCTAAGTGCTAGGGAAGGATACACAGATACATAAGATAGATTCCTCTCCCTCTAAGAGGTTACAGTGTAATGGGAAAATGTCAATAAAGACAAGTACTGCAGAGGGGACTGGATATAATGGCAACAATAGACATGTCTGGTTTATCTCACCGAGCTCTCATATCACACGGCTTAGCACATGATGACCTATAGAGATATTCACTGTTTTCCAAGTATATTTTATTGATCCTCACTTTCTCGAAGTATGAACTCTTAGCTAGTTTCCCGTTGCCATTCTATTGTGTTCTTTACTAGATAGAAACACAGTAGCAGCTTAATAAAAAGTTGCTGACAGAATGATACACATGCTAGAAAAGTGCCTGTGTGTGCAATTCTTCACATTTCACCATAGTTTTGAATATCTAGATTTTATCTGCTAAGTCTCAACCCACTCCAGGATCTGCAATTATATTGTATGTAGCTACGTGCTGGATTCTTTTTAGGGGAGACAATATCTAAATCAACATTCTCAAATCAAATCAAAATGTTCTCAAACATTTTGCTTTCAGAACTCCTATACACACTTAAAACTTATTGAGAAACCCTGGCACGCATTTTTTAAAAACATGTTATATCTGCCTAGATTTATTGTATTAGAAATTAAAGCTGAAAAATGTTTAAAACTTCCATTAGCCATCAGAGCAATGACGTCATTGCACATCTAGTAACCTCTGAAAAACTCTACCATGTATTTGTGGGATTGCAAGTTAAAAAGGCAAAACTATGAAAATAATTTCAATTTCAACAGACACCCTGAAAGAGTCTCAGGAGTCCTTAGACCACACCCTGTGAACCGATGATTGAAATCAGCTGTTTCCTAGCTTTCCCTTGTCCTGGCATCTAGTAATAATTATCCTTCAATTTTATTCAATTATCCACAAACCACTTAGAAAAATTCACCCACACAGTTAAGCCTTCAGCTGAAACAAAGCCTCATGACCAAAAAGATATTGGGATAGAAGAAACAAGACATGGAGATACACACATTCAACCCTAACATTTTATCTTATGGAGTCTAAAATATTTCTTTTCACTGGCTTAAATTCTACGTAGAGTCTGTGCTTTAGAGTTGTTAATTCTCCAAGACGTATACCTGGGAATTGTGAATTCTACTACTGTATTCATTACAATGTAATTCTACTGCAACAAAAGAGAGGTCCTGAAGAACATTCCATTGACCTGTGTACTCTCTGGGACTCATAGTTTCTCACTGGTATTATTCTACTCTCTACTTTACTCATCGTCAAGCTCCCTAAACCCCACAGCAGGTATTAGCTAGACATCTCTAGCAGCAAATCAGCTTCTGTTCTCTTTAGAAGAAAGAAAAATGTTTCTACTACAGAAAGTATACACAATCATTTCCTTGGATCTCAACTGAGGTGTGATTTTGAAAGCTTGTGATTTAAACCTTCACAAACAAAATAGGGATATTACTGAGGATGAGAAAGAACACTTTTTAAAAAACCTATCAAACCAAAAACATGTGGCTTTGAATGTCTTCATTAAGAAGGAACAGTTCTTTTTTATAGTTCATAAGTACAAGCCCTTTAAAATTTTCAACAGTATTTATGAAATATATGAAAATTAATACAGTATATAGAAAAGCTACAAACTGGACTAGCCTCTGGAGAAAACTGACTAGAAATGCTGAAATCTTCAAGAGTTGGCTAAGTTTCATAGGAGCATTACTCAAGTCACACTTTAGAGTTCTCATAACTGGTTAACCTAAAAATGTTAGTGTTCTTGGGGAAAGTTACTATCCTTTGACACACCAAGAAGGGGAAACTTCATTCACTCCAATGATGACACTTGTTTAATTACTGGAGGGGGATACAAAGTCGCCTTCTGAGGAAATGCTGGCTTTGCCTGCAGGTGCCACTATGGTTTACCTGCACAGAGATATGGAGGTACCTTTATATCTGGACATGCTAGTTAGATTCTTCAGGTTTTCATAACCTTTTCATCTGGTTTCTAAAGCATTTATAAAGTAACCAACTTTGATCAACAATATAGAAAACTAATAAAGACAGCACTCCAAAACCTCATCTGTTTTCTTCTGTTCCTTCTGTCCGTTCCTTCAAAATACAACGTCTGCTATCCAGCTTTTGCTGAATGACTGGCTCAAAGAAAGTGTAATTTAGAGAAGACAGAAGAGGGACTATTTGCCCTCCTCTAGGTAAGCGACATTTTATACTCAGATCAACTTATGCCAAAGGAACACATCAGCCTAACCTCTCAGAATTTTGCCTAAACTGTATTTTACGTAGCTCCATTTCTACATCTGTTGTAAAACTATTTTTGAAAATCACCATCTATCTGTCATTTAATATCCCTTATTGTCAGAAACTTCTTTCTGGCTTTAATGTCCAAGGAAAGTCTGTCTCTCCCTTAAAAGAACTGGCACACTTTCTCTTTCTGATGAGTGCAATATTTTGCCTACATCACCAGCAATCACAGATAGCAATGAAAAAAAAAAATGAAGTTAACTGTATTCAAGAGTTCCAACAGAACTTGCCTGAGTAAAATTAATTTCAGGTGTCTACAGAACATGTGGCTAGAAAGCTCCAACAGGCCTGGACCTCAAGAGAGAGACTTGGGGATAAGTAAAATACTTAGGAATAGTAATAACAGTATTTAATGAGCAATTTCCGTACACAAGGCACTGTACAAAAAGCTCACATGCTTTTCACACACATTATACACATAATCCTAAATGATCAGGCAGAGGGAAAAAAAAAAAAGACTTGAGAAATATGATCACTGGCAGAACAAAGCTCACTCCAAGGCAGGAGAGGAAGACAATGAGGAACACAGAGCAGTGGCTCTTAACTTTTACCCTGATCTGAATGGGCGGAAAGGCAAGAAATGATTTGGGTGGTCTGATTAGTGTCTAGTCTTCATAGATGGAAGCAAAATAATGTGATGGCCTAAAGATTTTATTTAAAAGCCAGAATTTCATCTAGTAAGTGACAGTAGTTGTATGAAGTGGCACCATGTTGAAGAAGATTCTAAGGGTGTTTCTTGATTCAGCAAGAAGAAATGTTAGGCCATGTTCAATTAGCAATATCTCCAATTAGGACTGGCTAGGGAGAGAAGGCTGTCCTGTAATATGGCTGTAACAAGAACACTGAATATTTGCCATCCTAGAACTAAATATTTCTACTCTTGACGTAACTCCATCCTACACACACCAGAAGTCTAATTTTTCTAGTTGCACTGTGATGCAAATAAAAATTCATCTGTCAAAATAGGAAGTAAAGAAAAAGTGGACATTAGATCTGGGCCAAGTTAGGGGGCTGCAGCCACCATTTTTTTTAATGAAATAGAAGGAAAAGTATCAAGAATACATCATACATAGGGTTAGAATTGGATAAAGTTTGGATGTCTGTCCCCTCCAAATCTCATGTTGAAAGGTAATCCCCAGTGTTGAAGGTGGGGCATGGTGGGAATTGTCTGGGTTATGAGGGCGGACCCCGCATGAATGGCTTGGTGCCCTCCCTGCAATAATGAGTTCATGCGAGATCTAGCTGTTTAAAAGAGCCTGACACCTCCGCCTCTCTCTCTCTCACTCCCTCTCTCACCATGCGACATGGCCACAAGTGTAAGCTTCCTGAGGCCCTCACCAGAAGCAGATACCAGCACCATGTTTCTTGTACAGACTTCAGAACCATGAGCCAAATAAACCTCTTTTCTTTATAAATTACCCAGCCTCGACTATTCCTTTACAGCAACACAAACAGACTAACACAAAGTTGTTTGATAAAATTTTTCCTTTTCATAAATGTATGTATCTATATGGTCATTACATAAAATATGTTTCTTACTATGGGTCTTAGTCAAAAAAATTTTGAAAGTCACTAGATAAGATGATCTCTAAGATTCCTTCTAGTGCTTTTTAAAAAAGAAAAAATATTTATTAACAGTTTTTAACTACTTTTTATTAAAAAATAATCTTCAACATTAAACTCTTAATGATTTAGTTCTTTTAACATGTACATAAAATTAAAAGGATAAGAAACATAAATAGCTAACAAGACAACGATGCCTATTTTTGAAATACCTAAGAACTAGGTTTCTGTAACAAGACGTGCCTGTGGTATTCTATTTATGTTACAGTCATTTTGAGGATCAGTGATTTCACTGTACAACATTCAGGTTTCGTAGCTGAACAGAAAATTGGCTGTTACAAAATTTATACCAGAGTCAATGATGTATTTACATTTTCAGTCATAATATTTCTGTAAATATGCCTGAAATTTACAAGTAAAATCTTTCAGTAATATATAGTGTGCTGTGTTTGTGGTTTGCGGGAGGAGGGGTGAACAACGAATATCTCAATGAACTCAACATATTTTATCTTGGTAAAAAAACCCAAACAAATTCCTTAATGTAAATCTATCTTTTTTTATTATTAACATAAAAGTGACTTGTGTATCGTATAGATTTTAGAAAATACCAAATAATGTGGAAAAAAAAATCATCCATAATCCCATTTTAAAATAAACATTGTTCATCTTTGGGAGTTCAGAAACAAATATTAAACAACTGGCAAAAACCAGTATCAGAAACAGATTCTAAACTCTGTGTGTCACTAAGCACAATATACAAATTTACTGAGAAACTGTCAAATGCCTTCATTCTAATGCAATTTTTATACACTGTAATTTTTCAACACCAATATTTTGAAGATTACAGAGCAAGCCACACTGAAGTTTTTCATTTATCAGAGGCACTAAGATTCCTTCCAATTGAATGGCACCGATTTTTATGCCAGTTGATAACCAAAATGAGATATCACATGCAATATGTTCTATGGGGCTTTTTAAAATCTATTAATCAATCAATTAATCAATCTATGTATCTATGTATCTATCTATCCACCTACCCACCTACCTACCTATCTACCTATCTATCTACCTACCTACCTACCTACCTATCTACCTACCTATCTTACTTATTATTTATAGAGATGGAGTCGTCTCACTGTCACCCATGCTGGCGTGCAGTGGCGTGATCTTGGCTCACTGCAACCTCCGCCTCCTGGGTTCAAGTGATTCTCTTGCCTCAGCCTACCGAGTAGCTGGTATTAAAGGTGTATAGCACCACGCCTGGATAATGTTTTTGGTATTTTTAACAGAGACGGGTTTCACCATGTTGGCCAGGCTGGTCTCGAAATCCTGACCTCAAGTGATCTGCCTGCCTCGGCCTTCCAAAGTGTTAGGATTACAGGCATGAGACACCACGCTCGGACAGGGCTTTTATTTTAATACTTAAACCACTACTATGTCAAGTGTTTTCCACAGGCCAGTATCTATAATAAGTTCAGAAAATGAGGTTGCGTAGAAACTTATTTAGCAATTTTACATTGCCATATTTTAATTATATTTTACAAAAGTCATCAATCAGTCTGCAATTAACTGGAAATTGTTTTTTAAATGGTCTTTGACTACAGATTTTTTTAAAGAAACAAAAATCATTTTATCAACAATTTATATCACATTTAGAGCAAGAGTTTTAAAACAAAGTTTATTCCAGGAACATAATGAAATTTTTCGCTACCTCTTGGCATACTAAGCTTCCTTCCACGTGCATTTTCATTGGCCCTTAGTCCCAGCACTTATAACCAGCACCTAATTACTCATTAGGATACAGATATTATTCTCTCTTTGAGAGGTGGAAGAGACCCCTTCTACCAGCAGTTCACAGCTTTCCAGCCTCTCCTGCCTCCAAATAACCCCTTCTCTCTTCTATGAAATGCCTGGAAAAGTGCTTTTGGATCTATTCAAGGTTACTATCACATATGAACATACTTTGTCATCTTAAAGAGGCCCTACTCTTTTCTTTAATAAACATTTTATAACCATTGAACAAAGCATATTTTTGCTCAAGGGGCATGGTTTACAAAATGGTATTGTTTCTATAAAAATTCCAAGGTTTAAAAAAGTCTGTCACTAGAGTTTATGACGTCTAAGTCCCAATCATCTAAGAAATATGATGTTTTAAAAGTCTAAATATAATTTTGTTAAATGATGAGCACTGTAGCATTGTTTCTTTAAGTCTAATTGGTTTTTCAATTAAGAATTTCCAATTTTCAGTCTCGATATTTTCAATCTCAGATACATTTACAGACATAATTAATACTCAGGAATGATACCCATTCGTGCAGTTTACTCAGTTTATTTTTTTTATTTGATAAAAATCCAATACATGTAGATCATTAAGAACATTAAAGAAAAATAGAACTATTTCAGTATTCTTACCTTGGACCCTGACAACATACTGGTCAACATTTTTGTTCCACTTCCAATTCCAACAACTACAAATCAAAGAAAGAAATATTATGACACTCTGTTCTGAAAACTAGGTTTTTAAAATAGCTATATATTTTGGTCATAATTTCCCAGCTCAAGTAATGTGAAGTGTGAAAGAGCAGATATTTAGCAAAATTTTAGGGCTCCTATTACTCCAAACAGTTGAACTTATCATGCAAGTAAGAAATTCTAAAGAAGGGACGAGAGAAGACCTTTCTCCCCATTCTCAAAGTATTAAACTCAGTAGAAACCTTAACCCAGCCAATTAGATAATGAAGCCTTAGAACAATCTCAAAGGATGCACTGGAATTTTATATGGGCACCAGTGAAAAACACATGGCACAATTAACCATGTTCAAGTGGGTATGATAAAGTCTTTTGACAGAATTCATTATTAAAGCAAAAGCCATTATCATAGCTAATGAACCATTTAAAGATGATTAGCACCCAGCAGTATATACAATCAAGAAAAGAGAAATATAACAAATCAGTCTAACACAAAGAAGAATACAAGGTAAAATGAAGGCTGAAGAATGTATTTTAACAGAGACCAAAGTACAACAATGGCCTACCTTTCTCTTAAACTTTACATTATTCATATGACAACACATTTCACTTGGTGAGGGTGAGAGGATTTAGTCACTTCTCTTTTTGTTAAGAAGCCACATTTTTGTAAGAATAGAAATATTTGTCATCAACAGATACAACTGTGCATAAGAACACAGTACAACCACAATTCAGAATTATAAGAGCAAACAAGGACTGCTGATTGGCAAACTGGAAAAAATATCTCCACTATTTACAGCAAATATCATTCAGTGAGTTTACCATGTATCAGATTCTACTCTAAATGCTCTCCTTTCATTATCCTATTTAATCCTCATAACAACTTTAAAAGGCCAGGTGTGGTGGCTCATGCCTGTAATCCCAGCATTTTGGGAGGTTGAGGCGGGCGGATCACCTGAGGTCAGGAGTTTGAGACCCGCCTGACCAACATGGAGAAACCCCATCTCTACTAAAAATACAAAATTAGCCGGGTATGGTGGCGCATGCCTGTAATCCCAGCTACTTGGGAGGCTAAGGCAGGAGAATCGCTTGAACCCAAGAGGCAGAGGTTGCGGTGAGCCAAGATCATACCATTGCACTCCAGCCTGGGTGACAAGAGCAAAACTCCATCTCAAAAAAAAAAAAAGAAAACTTTAAAAGATAGTATAATTACCCCTGTTGATAGATGAGGAAACAGGAATAAGAGACTAAGAACTTTGTCCAGCATCTCACAACCAGTACCTGGTAGAGTTAAGATTCAAACCAAATGGTCTAAGAGCAGACCTCCCTTCCTTTCCATTCCCTCTGCCACCTTAACTCACCTAGGCTTTCTTCTCACTGCAACCAGGCTACATCCCTGCAAACCTGACAGTTCTACATCCTATCCCTTCCTATTCCAATTCATACCACTTCATAACCATTTCTGAAACCCTATTTTTCACATTACAAAGCCCCCCAAACAATCCTTAGTAGGGTCCCAGTGCCTACAGCACCAACTCCTTATTAAAGTATTCAAAGTCAATCCTTTGAAGCCCAGCTCAAGCCCCAACTCATTCATAAAGTCAATTCCAACCTCCTCAAAACTTCTATGACACTCATCTGTATTGATCCTTCTAAGTCATATAGTTCAAGGTCTAAGATCAAAAACAGTCTGTCCTCAGTAATCCTCTGAAGAGCATAATACTCTTCAAATGACAGAACTTGTAGATACTGCTGCTGATGAGGCAAACAGGAAAGATTCAATGCAATTCGATTCCATTCAAATAAATCTCCAATCAATTTTTTTTTGAACAACTACTATGCACATAATCCCAAGAGGAATACTTCTAATGTAAAAACAAAGAAACCTGTGACACATTTCCTAACTTCGAAACAGCTTATAATCTCATCGGGAAAATAAAATACAGAAAAATCACAGTGCTCAAGAAATGTTGCCTAATGAGTGAATAATGCTAAATAACAATATGATAGTATATGATTAAGTGTCAAATGAACACAGAGAGAACCGCTGCCAAAGCAGGGCAAAGGTGGGAGCATCCTAAATGGCTAAAGAGGCCGGAGAATGCTTCATTCAAGCATTTCGGAGTTTGTATTAGGCCTTTAAAGGATGTATAGGGAACACAACAGAGAGAAGAGAAGCATGTTCTAAAAAAGAAAATAATTGCACAAACTCTCAGATATAAGGATGAGAACAGTAAGTTTATCAACTGAACACAGGGTGTCTTAGAAGCAGGCTGACATGTTTGACTTTAACATGGTTGAAATACTGAACTCATGATGGTTTCTGAGCTAGTTTAGTGACCCAAAAGGATAAAATTTAAAAGAAGGCATCTTAGACTTACCCAGCTTAATCTTCTCATTTTATACCTAAGAATAACCAAGTGCCATTGAAGTGAGGTGATTAGTGAAAGCAGAATTTTAAGAAGACTAATATGGTGGTGGCATATAGAAAAATTATCTGGAGTTGGGACCTAGCCAACCAGCAGCTTTTCATTCACAGGTTAGTTTCCTGGACAGAATTTTTACTCAGCATTTTTTCCCTTCAATCATTCAAAATTGTATTCAGTACTTATTGTGTAGGTACAGAAATAAATAAGACCTGGCTTCAGCTGTGATTTAACAATCTAATAGGGAGACAAATATTAACAAAAACCAAGAGAACAAAATGAAATTTTACATTAGCAGTATAGAAGAGCAGCAGGCAGGCTTCAAAGGTAGGAAATGGCATTTTAGCTGAACCTGGAAAGGTCAGTAGGATTTCTACAACCAAAGGTGCTAAGAGAGATGAGCAGCTTATAAAAGAAAAACATGACCAAAGGCACCACGTTTGAAAAGGTGTGCAGAATTTAGAGAGTAGATGAATAACAGGGTTTTCCATGCACTGTCGCACAATTACTACTCTCCTACTCTATCTCCCAAGTGTTCTGTGCTCACTCAAATGTCTTTTCCGTTAAAAAAACAAAAACAACTATCTCCAAACTTATCCAATGTCCTAGTATCCTATTCTCAAATCAAAAAGATAGAATTTGTTTATGATGAGAGTCTCTTTAGGACAGGCATGGACTCTATACATGTATTTCCAGCTTTCTGTAGGATCACCTTACAAGATCTGTATCTTTCCAATCATAGGAATCTATTTTAAGAATCTGAAACACCTGGCTAATACAGATGTGTGGGTAAAAACTAAAAACAAAACAAACAAAAAGTTCTATCTATAAAGACATCTCTCACAAAATCAGTTCTGACAAAACTCTGGTAATAACCTCAGTGACCTCAAACAGGGACATCGTTAATAAATTGTATTTTAGCCACATGATGGAACATTTTATAGCCATTAAAAATAAAGTTTACAAAGAGCTTATCAACATGAACAATGTTTATGTTACAATGTTAAGTTTAAAAAATGGATATATAAGTATACACAGTGAAGTAGAGCTCAACTTTAAAAATCTGCATAGACAAAAAGCTACAAGGAAATATGGCAAAAATGTTAACTGACTATTGATGAAAGGTGGAAAATGGATAATTTTTTATTTTCAACTTTCTTGTATTTTCTAAATTTTCCCACTGTTTCTATAACCTCTAAAGTTAAAAAAAAATTTTTTGAAATGGTATATAGAAATTTTATTTACATTTTAAGTGATTTATGATAAATAGGTGTATTCCTTTCCTATTGCTACTGTAACAAATTACCAGTCTGTCTTAAAACAATACAAACTTTTTATCATACAGTTGCGGAGGTGAGAAGCCTGAAACAGGTTTAACTAGGCTTAAAATCAAAGGGTTGGCTTGACTGTGTTCTTCTCTGGAGGTGCTAGGGGAGAATCCTTCACTAGAGCCTCCCTAGAGGACCTTTTTTTTTTTTTTTTTTTTGCCTCCTCCAGCTTTTAGAGGCTGCCCCCATTCTTTGGCTTGTGATCCCCTTCACTCTTCAAAGCCAGCAACCACATTACTCCAACCTCTGCTTCCACTGCCACATCTCCTCTGACTCTCTCCTTCTGCCTCCTCTTCCACTTTTAAAGAATATTATGATTACATTGGGTCCACTTGGAAATTCCAGGATAATCTATCTTAAAGTCAGCTGATTAGCAACATCAATTCCATCTACAACCCTAATGTTCCTTGTGATGTAACCTAATATATTCACAGGTTATGGAAATTAGGACACGGACACCTTTAGATGGCCATTATTTTGCCTACCACGTATTTTTGAGAAACTTGTGAACCCTCTAGCAATTATGCTGTAGAATTATAAACCTGAATTTCAGGTTATAATCTTAAATTGTCAGCTAAATTCTTAATCTGCACCATTAATATTGCAAAAAAAATGTTGAAAGTAAAAGTATATTTTTTTCACACAGGTCCAGTTTTAGTTTTTTTTTGTTTTGTTTTTTTTAAAAAAGAACTTTGGGCCGGGCACGGTGGCTCACACCTGTAATCCCAGTACTTTGGGAGGCTGAGGTGGGCAGATCACTTGAGATCAGGAGTTCAAGACCACCCTGGTCAATATGATGAAACCCTGACTCTACTAAAAATACAAAAATTGGCAGGGCGTGGTGACAGTCGCCTATAATCCCAGCTAGTCAGGAGGCTGAAGCAGGAGAATCAGTTGAATTTGGGAGGTGGAGGTTGCAGTGAGCCGAGATCACACCACTGCACTCAAGCCTGGACAACAGAGTAAGACTCATCTCAAAAAAAATAAATAAATAAAAATAAAAAAGACCCGTATACAGCACTTCACAGGATAAAGTATATATCTATATACTATAGGTACTTTGTAAGATATTTTTGAAAACCTTTTGACTCAGTTTTGGTAGACATTATCTTCTTTTAAGAGATGAAGACACATTCAGTGAAGTTATGGGATATTCTTAGGATGTATATAGTTAGTAATTAAAGCAGCCAGTAGCCAGTGTACAAACCGAAGTATGATTAGAGTTCAGTGTTTATTTTACCACACAATCAAAAATCGACTTCTCATAAGTTTCCAGAACTGCTAACTTGGACAACAAACATCCCTTACTCTGTGACTAAACACCTACAATTTTTTAAACTTTATCTCTCCTTAGAAATCACATGCATTAAACGAAAAATTAATACATCTGACATATAAATATATTATATCATCATAAAAGTCCCTGTGTGATCAAATATAAATTAAGCCTCCAACCAGAAAACTGTTTCCAGTACAATTTCTTCCACGCATACAAATCTCCGCCCCTTCATAATACTAAAATGGAAGCTTCAACAAGATCCCTTAGGCCAAGAGTGTCCAATCTTTTGGCTTCCCTGGGTCACAATGAAAGAAGAATTGTCTTGGGCCACACACATAATACACTAACGATAGCTGATGAGCTTAAAAATAATAAAAATCACAAAAAAACTCATGATGTTTCAAGAAAGTTCACAAATTTGTGTAGGGCTGCATTCAAAGCCGCCCTAGGCCACATGCAGCCCACAGGCCAAAGGTTGGACAAGCTAGCCTCAGGTTCAGGGTAAAAACTAAACTTTCATTCACTGCCTTGAATATCACTATTTTCTGCATGCCAATGAAGAACCGCCACCAGAAATTAATAGAATTGATCTATTCATAAACAAGCAACCGATCTTATCCTCTCTTTCCTTGCATTTGTGGTGCCATGCCTGGAAAACAGTAAAGCAGAAGGGTTAGAAACACAGGCTTCAACTTAAAGGCCAACTCTAATCAACTGGTGCAGGCTACTGAAGTGCTAAGCTGGTAAGAATCATGAAGCCCTAATTTCTGCCAAGAGCACAGGGCATGAGGAACAAAAGCAGGAGCACCAGGTATCTGCCATCCACAATAGGGCAGATGCTTTGGAACTGAGATCTGGGCTCAAACCCTGACTTTGTCACTCACTAATTCTATGACAGTGAACATGTTACTTTATCTCTCAGGGTCTTCCTTTCTTCTTCTGTAAAATGGGGATAGTAATAATCTCTCTTATAGGTTACAATGAGAATTAAACTATAGAACCTATGAATGCCCAAAACTGAAGACCTTATATACAGTAAGTGCTCAATAAATGCTTGTTATTATTAGCTGGGGTTTTGGTTTGCTTGTTTTTTTGGAGTGCAGTGGTGCAATCACAGATCACTGCAGCCTCAACTTCCCAGGCTCCAGTGATCCTCCCACCTCAGCCTCCCAAGCAGCTGGGACTATAGAT
Source organism: Pongo abelii (assembly GCF_028885655.2). Taxonomy (NCBI): domain Eukaryota; kingdom Metazoa; phylum Chordata; class Mammalia; order Primates; family Hominidae; genus Pongo; species Pongo abelii. The sequence continues at coordinate 122,001,971 of NC_071993.2, read as the reverse complement.
ATGTGTCACCACACCCAGCTAATTTTTTAATTTTTTATAGAGATGGGGTTTCGCCATATTGTCTAAGCTGGTCTTGGACTCTTGGGCTCAAGCAATCCACCTACCTCGGCCTCCCAAAGTACTGGGATTATAGGCATGAGTCACCGTGCCCAGCCTGATTTTTTCTATTTTATGTTTGTTTGTTTGTTTGTTTATTGAGACGGAGTTTCGCTCTTGTCGCCCAGGCTGGAGTGCAGTGGTGCGATCTCAGATCACTCCAACCTCTGTCTCCTGGGTTCAAGTGATTCTCCTGCCTCAGCCTCCCGAGTAGCTGGCATTACAGGCACATGCCACCATGCCCGGCTAATTTTTGTATTTTTAGTAGAGACAGGGTCTCACCATGTTGGCCAGATTGGTCTCGAACTGATTTTTTCTATTTTAACCTCAAGTAAAAATATTATTGCCAACATAAATCTATAATTTTAGAAAATACAAAATCATACAGTTTATAATGTTCTTGAAGCATACCATTTTCTTCACCAATTTTATCCTTTTAAATAAGCGCTCATTTACTTTGGATAGCTTAGATCAAGGTTTGCTGTTGTTTCTTTGTACCTAATTTTTGCTCTAAATGAAACTGAATAAAATATAAAATACCAGAGCATGTAAAAAGATAAGTATTGTTCCATAAAAGTTTGTTTCTCATATGTGGGGAAGGGGGCACTGAGAGGGATCCCAATGTATGTAGGCAGTTCTGTGACTAAGGATGCAGTTACAGAGTAAAATATACCCTAGCCTGTGTATACACAGTTCAGCAGTCCATTAAGTTGGACTTCAGAATCTCTACCAGGTGCAAAAAAAAAAAAAAAAAGATGGAATAAAAAAGGATAAAATATTTTTATTCCCTTTGATCAATTCTACCAATTTTCCTTCACAAGCAATAAAACAGTCAACTAATACATCTCCAGCAGAAAATGACTTACTCTCAAGCTTCCCCTCCTCAAGAGAGTTGATCTCAGAGATTAGATTAGAGATAGGCAGACAAACAGAGCCTTCTACCTTGTCAGGAATCCCCAAGACCAGCCCACATTCAAAGATTGATATATAGCTCAGAATTTTACACTGATGTAGTAAGAATACACAGCTGGACCATAAGAGAAAAAGACACAGAGAAATCTGGGCACAAGCTTCCTTATCCTCTCTCCCTCCTGTGAGGGGATGCTCAAGCGTGCTGCTTTCGCCAACAAAAAAAGTGGAAACACGTGTGCAATGTTTCTCTCAGGGAAGCTCATTAGAAACTCAGTGCCCAAAGCTGTGTTTTGTTTTGTTTTGTTTTGTTTTGAGACAGAGTCTCCCTCTGTTGCCCAGGCTGGAGTGCAGTGGTTTTGAGACAGTCTCCCTCTGTCGCCCAGGCTAGAGTGCAGGGGTGCGATCTCGGCTCACTGCAAACTCTGCCTCCCAGGTTCAAGCGATTCTCCTGCCTCAGCCTCCCAAGTAGCTGGGATTACAGGCACATGCCATCACACCCAGCCAATTTTTGTATTTTTAGAACAGACAGGGTTTCACCACGTTGGTCAGGCTGGTCTCGAATTCCTGACCTCGTGATCCATGCACCTCAGCCTCCCAAAGTGCTGATTACAGGCATGAGCCACTGCACCCGGCCCCAGTGCCCAAAGCTTTTATTGGGGATTTGACAGGATGATCACTCAGGCACCCTCTGACTTAGCAGTGGAACAAAATTCCAGATTCCTAGAAGGAAAGCTGGTGTTCTCAGAAACATCTGAGGCACAGCCAACCAGCCTTATCAGACAGAGAAGGGTGGGAACACTCCCAAAATCCAAGTTCCCAGATACCAGCCAAGGGCAAGCTGTCCAAGCAGGCCTTTCTAAAGTTAGTAATTTCAGGCCTGTTATGTTAACTCTTTTCTGTACAGAGAGAAACCTTTTTTCAAAGTCCCATCCACACATAAAAGTAGCTATTTCTAACAGCCTTGTAGGCCTTGTACCATTTAAGGGCTTCTTTAAAAGATAGCACTATATATATCCAGTAGATCTGAAACATTCCAAAATAGACTGAAAAATAGAAGGCTTTAGTCAATCTATCTGTTCTCAACCAGTGTTTCTTTCTGATATTAAGTGACAGTGGACACTTCCTTTCATATCTCTTACCCAGAACTCCTCGGGCTGCGCTGTCTAGAGTCCCTCCATGCCCAATTTTCAAAGTCTGCTTTTTCCTCTTGGTCCATTCTGGAGAAGGCATTCCAGCTTCTACGAGAGAAATGGGGATGAAAAAAAGGTGATTACCAAGACAAATGAAGTAGGATCTCCATAAACTTGGGAGGAAGAGGGGATGGCATTTTCAAAACAAATAAAAAGTATTATACAAACTTTACATGTTAAGAGACTATGACCTCATTACTAGCAAAGAAAAGATTTTAAAATGGACATTCCCTAAATTATAAAGAAAGAGTATTCCAAAATTAGCTATCAAGACAGTAGAATTCATTCTCTAAGAGAAAAACAGCATTTTTAAAAGGTGGGTAAATATCCAAGCTAACCCGCAAAAATCTAGTAAATTCGTGGTAGTGGTGGGCTGTTAGATAGAGAATCATGAAAAGAAGTTAATTTTTATATAGAAAGATACTTTTAAAAGTCCTCAATTTCCATTTCTAAATCTCTTCCATGGTCTTTGCTGCTATCTCCAGCTACCTAACATTGCGAGTACATCTCATGCAGGGCTACTTCTAAATACACTAAATTCCCAAACTCCCTGTATTCGCTGTCTCCCTCTCCTAACCAAAATTTTCAATTCATTAAAGAAGCAAATCTAGGCCGGGTGTGGTGGCTCACGCCTGTAATCCCAGCACTTTGAGAGGCCAAGGCGGGCGGATCACGAGGTCAGGAGATCGAGACCATCCTGGCTAACATGGTGAAACCCCGCCTCTACTAAAAATACAAAAAATTAGCCAGGCACAGTGGCGGGTGCCTGTAGTCCCAGCTACTCAGGAGGCTGAGGCAGGAGAATGGCGTGAACCTGGGAGGCGGACGGAGTTTGCAGTGAGCCGAGATCGCGCCACTGCACTCTAGCCTGGGCGATAGAGCAAGACTGTCTCAAAAAAAAAACAAAACAAAACAAAAAAAAACAAAGGAAGCGAATCTCAACAAAACGTTATGTGGAAAGCAGCTAAGATTAAGTTGCACCTTAACTTCCCAAGCATTTCGATTTTTAAAAAGAGGATGCCAGCCTGGCTTATCTCATATTCCTGTTGTAAATATAAAGTGAGCCGGGCACAGTGGCTCATGCCTGTAATCCCAGCACTTTGGGAGGCCGAGATGAGTGGATCACTTGAACCCAGAAGTTTGAGACCAGCCTGGGCAACACAGGGAAACCCTGTCTCTACCCAAAATAAAATACAAAAATTAGCTGGGCATGGTGGTGTGCAACTACAGTCCCAGCTACTAGGGAGGCTTAGGTGAGAGGACTGCTTGAGCTCAGGAGGCAGAGGTTGCAGTAAGCCAAGATTGTGCCACTGTATTCCAGCCTGGGCAACAGAGTGAGATCCTGTTCTGTTTAAAAAAAAAAAAAAAAAAAAAAGATAATGCAAAATAATGTTACTTGAAAGTACTTTGGGGAGACAGAGCCAGTGCTTCCTTCGGGATAAATATAAATTGTTTTGATGATGGCATATAACGTACTGAGAGAGTATTGGCTATTAGACTTCAAATGAGAAAGAAGAGAAAAGCAGGAACTGCTATATTGATCTATACCTGCCCCCAAGCCCATCAAACCTTCCTTATCAACACTGACACTGAGCAGAAAGAAAATAAAGCAAAGAAAATGAAACGAGTGGACAGAGAAGGAAGGAGGGAAAACAAAGCAACCGTGGAAATGCAGAAGCCAGATTAAATGGCCAAAAGGATATGCTGGCTCGGCCTCCCAACAAAATTACCACTCTACTGAGTGAGAACCATGGTCTCTGGAACACCCTGGCCTCATTCTCTAATTATGACATCACCATACTTAGAAGGGTATGGTTGTCTGCTTTGACATAAACTTCTAAGGCCAGACCTTGGTTTCAAACCCTTGACCTGTCACTTGCAATCCATCATGGATCTCTCTCACTCATAAATTAACAGAAACCTTTTGGGGAACTCTTTATATTTTCAACTTGACACCCCTTGGAGTAAGAAGGCCCCATAAATATACTATCTTCCCTTTGTGCCCAAATATACCTTCTTCTAACTTGCAGACATACTGCCTCTACTATATAAAGTGGGGAATTTGGTTCACCCCACTGAACTAAGTATTTGTGGATTTTTATTATTTTCTAGCTATAAAATTCTGGTACACTTAGGGCTTTGAAGGATCCCAACAGACAAAGAGTAGGGATTGTAGTGTAACAGGAATCAATGCAAAGAAAGACAAGGAATGGTATTAGAGGACCCAGCCACTGATTGTGGTTGTCAAACATGGCATTAGAATGTAGGTATCTTTAAGGACCTTCCCAAGGCCGGGAGCGGTGGCTCATGCCTGTAATCCCAGCACTTTGGGAGGCTGAGGCAGGTGGATCACCTCAAGTCGGGAGTTCCAGACCAGCTTGACTAACAATGGAGAAACCCCGTCTGTACTAAAAATACAAAATTAGCCAGAGGTGGTGGTGCATGCCTGTAATCCCAGCTACTTGGAAGGCTGAGGCAGGAGAATCACGTGAACCCGGGAGGCGGAGGTTGCAGTGAGCCGAGATCGTGCCATTGCACTCCAGCCTGGGCAACAACAGCAAAATTCCATCTCAGGAGAAAAACAAAAACAAAAACAAAAAAACTTCCCAAGTAATTCTGACAGCCAGTTACAATGACATTTGGAAAGCCCTAGCCTAACTAACATTAATACAGAATAGGCCAATCACAAGCAATATAGAAATCGGGGATAATGAGAATGTCTCTAGCTAAAGGTTCTAGCCTAGCAACAGCCTTGAAACAATCATTTCAATCAAGATTCAACAAGAAACTTCAGTTCTTAGAGTCAGATTAGCCAGAAAGCCAGAATATGGCTTTGTCAGAAACTTGTCTGAAAGAATGGTAATCATTACCTTAAGGATAAAAGAAAAAAAAAAGAAACCCAGAGTTTAGCTAACAAATCAGGAAAGCAGTTCTATGAAGGAAAACTAAAAAACTATGATGACACCACAATACATATCCTTGATGCAATTCCTCACTTTGACGTCCTCTGTATGACCCATCCTTTCAGGCAACAATGCAAAACTTTAATAAAGGAATGAGTAGTCGTGATACTGGAATTAAACATCTGCAGGAGTGTACCTATTTGCCCATAAACATTTAAATCTGTATTGTCAGTTACAATTTCCATCAGAATAATTTGTTTTTGCATTTTTTTAAAGTGTAAAGTTTTCCATGGGACACTAAACAATGTAAGAATGTCCCTGTACTGGTTTAATGGTGAGACAGAATACGGCCAAACTCTGGAGGGCCTTGAATAACCTAGCTAACTAGTTTTACCACCACAAGGTGCAGAAATTACTAGGCTATCAGCTCAGTTAAGGTAAGAGACAGTATCTTTCATCTTCAAGTCTCTATAGGCTAGCACAGACCTGGCTTATTGTATATGTCCAATGAACTTAAGGATCTTGGATGCTTTATGTGTGAAATCATCCGAGCTGATTAACGGGGTGATTCTTTAGGCTTTTCTAGTATTTTCCCAGTGTACGTGAATAAACGAATCAATAAAATGAACACTCAGCTTAGTGGCCAAGTTATATTTAGTGTTCCTCAAATGTGGTCCATAAACTACTTACACTGGAATCACCTGGAGCAACTATTTAGAACTGCAGTTTCCTAAAAATACCCCGAACTCTCCGAATCACAATCTCGGACAGGGCAGGGATTAGGAATCCGTATTTGTACAAGAGATTCTAAGTAATTGTTAGGCCCACTAAAATGTGAAAACGACTATATTAAGTCTTGGTTAACGAAGTATATCTGCATTTCCAATACATTTTGAGGAATGCAACTTTAGGGGTGCAGAGCCAGTACTTCCTTTTGGGGTTCATCCACATGAACCCAACAAAAACCTCCTGAGGGATCGATCAGATTACAGAAAACAGGTCTGCACGCCCAAGGGCAGGGTTTTATTGTGTAAGTATGGGTTTTTTTTCTCCCGTTGAGAACTACAACTGCCAAGTAGGCTACAAGAGTTCGTGCCAGGGCAAGTCCAAGCCCGAGATGCCTGAGATTCCTGTCCAGAGCTAATTCAATGGTCATTCTCCTTTTCCCCTCTTTTTGTCTCTTGAATCACGAGCGTCGCAAAAAAGCCTAATGTGCTTCCCCTCTCGCAGCGACCGCCTCAGCCTGGTCCCCACCCGGGCTGCAGTACCTGCCAGCAGCTTCTCCTTCAACCGATTCAGCAGCTCGGCTGAAGTGGGCCCTTTGGGCTTGTGCACGGCGAACACGCCGCTCAAGGACAGCAGCTTGGTAGCCAAAGCGGCCTTGGAGACCCTGGCTTCAGATCCGGTCCTGGCCGCGGCCGCAACCACCGCGGCTGCAGCCCTTGCTGACGGGGTCGCAGCCATTGCTGAGACCGTTCCTGCAGTTTCAAGGACAGGGGATGTGTCTGTTTTCAAAGACGACGAAGACACCACCGCCGCCTCAGAAGCGGCCATACTTTTGTAGCCCAGACCTGTTTCATCGTGGAGGTGCACGCTGATGATGCAACAAGAGTGCGCCTGACAGGACCCTCTTCCTCATACCGCGAAGCTGCGCAGAACGGAGAGGTCGCAAGGACTTGTGGGAATTGTAGTCCGTGGCCTTCCCATAGAGACCAAGAGCTTGCTGTGCCCTTGTACTTTAAATAGAAAAATGTTAAATGTTGACTTTTCCTGAGGCTTGTGAAGATCCATGGCTTCCTGGGCTCACTGCTTCATTGACTGTATTGTGCTCTTACATTCAGGTTCAGAATTAGAAGACATCCAAATGTGAGCTCTATTAGAGCAAGGAACTTATGTACCACGTTAACTGAGACATTCCCAAATGCCTCACATGTTGTAGGCACTTAAATAAATATTTGAAAACGTATAAATAAGTATGAATTCTTCAAATTCCCCGAAGAAACCAAGCCAATGGTAAATCACTTGGGCTTATTTTGATGCTCTTCATGCACTCCTGTTCACCCTCCCCAAACCCCCACTGCCCCCACTACAATTTTTAATAATTCTGATTTTGAGTATCAGCTCTTCTGTGGGTTGAATTCCTTAGTACACATTGCTTAGACATCAAAAGGCATTCTTGCAATTCATAAAATTTAAACTACTTTCCATTTGAGACCTCTCCCTAAAAGTTATTCACTCCCCAACAAGATTGAGGAATATTGTTTTGATTCCAGCACAAGGCAGAGTGGAGAAAAATTACTTCTGCACCAGATACATTAAATGCTATCATAACTATTGTGAGATAGATAAAGTTTGCCCTCATTGTTTTTTAGGTTTCTTTACAACCACTCTTTCTCCTCATCATACTCTTGGACTTTAATATCTAGTATTTTAGTGATGCCCCTTAGCTGCTCACAATCACCAGTCATGGGGTCCCATTTGAACTTGCACCCATTCGTGCAAGAAACACATGGCAGAACAATTTATTAAAAGGAAAAAAAATATATTTGAGGGAGTTTTTTCAGGGCGGAAAGCTGAAACTCCTAGAAGGAAATCACCTACTCTTGTGGTCTATTATAAAAGCCTAAGCTAACTGAAAAGATTGGCATATCACAAGGTTAGTGGACACCTGGCCCTGCTTCAAGATGTTAATTTTTCCAGGAAGATGTTGTGACTTCAGAAGGGATGACTGCACCCAAAGGAGCATGGTGTCCATTAGCCTCAGGAAAGTGCTCTCTGTTCTTGCGCCATGGAAGCAGAGAGCCAGGGACTTGCAGGGAAGGTTGCAAGCCTTGACCAATGATGACTTGGAGATTAGAGGCCTTTTCCCGATTGTCCGGACATTAGCAAGCCTCCCTATTTCTCTTGTGGCTCTGGGGGTGAGGGATGCAGAGGGAGAGCAGAACTAGGGGTGACAAATCATGCTTATATTTGAATTTTCCATCAGCCCAGTGTAGGACCAGAGTTAATTTGATTTAAAGAAAATGAAGAAATTGATATTTCTTGCACGTTTGATTTCCGGGATGCTAGGACACAACAAAATTAATGCTACTCTGCTATCATATCGGCATTCTTGGGATCAGAAGCACCAAACTTTGTTTTTCTAAGGTAACCAACATCTCCCACATTGGGCAGGCCTTGAATTCACAGGTTTTCTTGCTCCAATACATGTATGAGATTGGGCTCTTTGGTCAACAGAAAACTGATTCATACCAGCTTGGGGGGCACAGGGGGAGATGATTTATCAGAAATACACTGGCACACTATTCAGAACCTAGAAAGTTCTCTGTCTCTGGCTGCACATCCTTCTTTTATGCTACTCACTTGTGTCTTTTTTTTTTTTTTTTTTTTTTTGAGACAGAGTTTCACTCTTGTTGCCCAGGCTGGAGTGCAGTGGCGCAATCTCAGCTCACCGCAACCTCCGCCTCCCAGGTTCAAGTGATTCTCCTGCCTCAACCTCCTGAGTAGCTGGGATTACAGGCATGTGGCACCATGCCCAGCTAATTTTGTATATTTAGTAGAGATGGGGTTTCTCCATGTTGGTCAGGCTGGTCATAAACTCCCAACCTCAGGTGATCCGCCTGCCTCGGCCTCCCAAAGTGCTGGGATTACAGGCATGAGCCATCACGCCTGGCCCACTTGTGTCTTTATTCCTCTTTCCTGTTTCTAACAGGCCTTTTATTCTAACTCTTCATTCCACATCCTTGTTTTAAACCATCCTATTTTGATCCAATTCCAAAAATCTTCTGGATGAAGTCACTCCTGACCACCTATAGAACATAATACCTCACTCTTTCTATCCCTCTACCATGGCACTTTCCTAGCTAACTTTCTGGCTTTATTTTTTTCCATGGCACATCTCACCTGACATACTGTGAATATGATTCGGATGTTGGTTCCCTCCAAATCTCATGTTGAAACGTGATTCCCAGTGTTGGAGGTTGGGCCTGGTGGTAGGTGATTGGAGCATAGGAGTGGACCCCTCATGAATGGTTTAGCACCATCCCCTTGGTGACAAATGAGTTCTCACTCAGTTAGTTCATGTGAGATCTGGTTGTTTAAGAGTCTGGGACCTCCCTGCCCTTGCTCTCTTGCTCCTACTCTCAGCCATATGACGTGCCTGCTCCCCATTCACCTGCTATGATTGGAAGCTTCCTGAGGCCCTCACCAGAATTAGATGCCCACACCATGCTTCCTCTACAACCTGCAGAACTGTGAGCCAATTAAGCTTTTCTTTATAAATTACCCAGTCTCAGATATTCCTTTATAGTAACATAGATGGACTGATACATACCACATATTTTACTAATTTTGTTTAATGTCTGATGCCTTCTATCAGAATATCAGCTTCATGCTGACAGGAATGTTTTATTCATTGCTATATTTCCAGGACCTAGAACAGTGTCAGAGATAGCACTCAATAAATACTGGGTTGTTTTGTTTTGTTTTTTTGAGACGGAGTTTTGTTCTTGTTGCCCAGGCTGGAGTGCAATGGCACAGTCTCTGCTCACTGCAACCTCCACCTCCCGAGTTCAGGTGATTATCCTGCCTCAGCCTCCCAAGTAGCTGGAATTACAAGTGCCTGCCACCACACCTGGCTAATTTTTTGGTATTTTCAGTAGAGACAGATGGGGTTTCACCATGTTGGCCAGGCTGGTCTTGAACTGCTGAACTCAGGTGATCTGCCTGCCTCAGCCTCCCAAAGTACTGGTATTACAGACATGAGCCATAGCGCCCAGCCAATAAACATTGTTGAATAAATGAATGAATGAAACTTCTATAAATGCGGATGTGATGGTTAAGACTGAGTGTCAACTTGCTTGGATTGAAGGATGCAAACTATGGCTCCTGGGTGTGTCTGTGAGGGTGTTGCCAAAGGAGATTAATATTTGAGTCAGTGGGCTGGGAGAAGCTGACCCACCTCCATCTGGGTGGGCCCCATCTAATCAGCTGCCAGCACAGCTAGAATAAAGCAGGCAGGAGAAGATGGAAGAGCAGACTTGCTGAGTCTTCCAGCCTTCATCTTTCTCCTGTGCTGGATGCCTCCTTCCCTCAAACATCAGACTCTATGTTCTTTGGCTTTTGGACTCTTGGGCTTACACCAGTGGTTTTCGAGGGGTTCTCAGATCTTCGGCCACAGACTGAAGGCTCCACTGTCGGCTTTTGAAGTTTTGGGACTCGGACTGGCTTCCTTGCTTCTCAGCCAAGCAGACAGCCTATGTGGGACTTCAGCTTGTGATCCTGTGAGTTAATACTCCTTAATAAACTCCCCTTCATATACGTCTACCCTATTAGTTCTGTCCCTTGAAAGAACCCTGACTAAAACAGCAAGTTAGTGCCTGTTCCCAGAAAAGTGGAGTGCTGAACATATAAAATAATAGATGTAAGTCACAAGCGTAGCTTACCACACCTGGCTTCAATTTCCATTATCTCATTTTACATATATGGAACTGAGGCAAAGAGAATAATATCACCTAAAGTCATATAATAAGACTCTACCTTTCTAGACCAACTTCCATGCTGCCTTCAACCACCCATGTACCTCAAAGGGTCATTAATTAATAAGATTCAAAAATTATCTACTCCAAATTTGTCACTAGCTCCCCCGTGGCTGCATTCCTGGGGCACTTCTCTGATCCTTGTCACAGTTATGTATGCCTGGGAAAGCTGTTCTTCACAAAGGCTTATTCAAATGTTGTTCACCTGTGCAGCTTTCTGTGGATGGTAGAATCAGAGAAAGTAGCAAATGATGAGTGCTTTTAGACCACATACTCCAAGTCCTTCATTTAAAAAAAGAAGCACGAAAAGGTATTCCTGAAAACCAGGGAGAGAAAGCTGAGTATGCTCAAACCTGTGTGTAGACTTGAGAAAGACATAGTTTTAAAGTCCAGAGAAAAGGATGAATATGATCCATCTTTTCATGATTTCCATAATGAAATCTGAGAGAGCTGGAACACTTTTAAAAATAACTTCTGTTATGCAATTGAAAATTCTCCTAACAGGGAAGAAAATGGTAAGGTAATTAAAGAAACCAGTGGCTGGCTGCACAAGAACTCGCTATGAAATGAAGAGTCTAAAGGAAATATGATATCTTTAGAAGTAGGCGTCTAGAAAATTTTATTTTCTAAGGTACAAATACCTGTAATGTTTTGATTTTGACCATACATTCCTTTTGTAATTAGGAAAAATAATAGTAACAAAATAAATCTTAAAATTAAGTAAAGAATATGTTTTTATTTTTTTGAAAAAGGAAGGGTAGATTAAAAAAAAAAACAACTAATACCAGGAATCATCACAAACATGTAGGAGTAAGGCCAGAAAAGCTGACATCCAATTGATCTGGGAATAGGAAAACATCCCAGAGAGAGTAGAATAAAACAAAAGTGAACTTTTAAAACAGATGGAAAAAGAGATAGATTTACTGCTTAAGGCCAATAAGATAAAGGTGATGGAAGACAAATGCCAAACAAAGCTCTGACTTTTCCTGTCTTCTTCATCAAAGAGAACAATTTTTGGATGGAAATGGAAAAAGCAAACAATTGATAAAAAGAGAATGGTGTCCATAAGGGTGAAAAGATTGGAAGAGGACATCTCCTTGGACTAGCTGAGATGAGATCTCCTGGTCTCAACAATTATATCTTAGGGTTGGGGGAGAGGGGAAATATGAGAACTTACAAAAGGGATTGCTTAGGGAAACAGACTTTTGCTAAACATCCACTATGTGCTGACATAGCACTTTCTTATAATTTCTATAGCAATTCTCAATTTATACTTGTGGAGAAAATAAAGTGTAGGCTGGGTGCTGGAACTTCACTACAAGGGAGATATTATTATTATCCCCATTTTATAGGTGAGGAAACTGAAACTAAATAAGATTAGATAATATGACCAAGGACACATTGCTAACACAGAGTAAGTGGATATGTCAGGAGTTCCCAAGACCAATCTCAGGCTGGCTTCACTAGAAAAACTCAAGGATTCAGAAAAGCTATAATACTCATGGTTATAGCTTCTTATAGTGAACGGATACAAATTAAAATCAGCAAAAGGCAAAGCACGTGGGATGAAGGCCAGTTATCCTCTCTCAACTGACACATGCACAGTGCTTAATTCTCCCAGCACTGAAGTGTGACAAAGGTGTATGAAGTGCTGCCAATTAGGGAAGCTCACCTGAGCCTTGACGTCCAGAGTTTTTATTGGGGATCAGTCATGTAGACACGGTGCCTCCATGACTGACCTTAGGTACTCAGTCTCTAGTCCCCTAGAGATCAAACTGATACAGCAGTAACTCAGGGCCTTAGGTACACAAAAACGTTTTTATCAGACAGGATACTCCACGGGCTCAGAGGTTGTCTCCCAGGAGCCAGTAAAGGGTCAGTCATTTATCTGAAATGTGCAAAACTTGCGTACCCCAAGCTTACTGTCTGTATTAGTCAGGGTTCTCTAGAGGGACAGAACTAATAGGATAGATGTATATATAAAGGGGAGTTTATTAAGGAGAAGTGACTCACACAGTCACAGAGTAAACTCCCTCTATAGGCCCAAGCTGAGGAGCAAGGAAGCCAGTAGTGGCTCAGTTCGAGTCCCCAAATGTCAAAAGTAGGGAAGCTGACAGTGCAGCCTTCAGTCTGGGGCCAGTGGCCCAAGAGCCCCTGGCAACAACTGGTGTAAGTCCAAGAGTCCAAAAGCCAAAGAATGTAGAGTCTGATGTTTGAGGGCAGGAAACAGCCAGCACAGGAAATAGCCAGCACGGGAAATAGCCAGCAAGGGAGAAAGATGAAGGCTGGAAGACTCAGAAAGTTGGCTCCTTCCACCTTCTTCTGCCAGCTTTTTCTAGCCATGCTGGCAGCCGGTTGGATGGTGCCCACCCACAGTGTGCGTGGGTCTTCCTGAGGGTGGGTCTTCTCCAGGTCCACTGACTCAAATGTTAATCTTTTCTGGCCACACCCAGAAACACCCAGATACTCCCAGAAACGATACTTTGCATCCATCGATCCAATCAAGTTGACACTTAATATTAACCAACACATGGCCTTAACCCTTTACTGCACAGTAAAGAAGCTGGCACTGGAACCCCTGCCTCCTCCAAATCCTTCAAAGCCTGCTATACCCACTGCCAAAGATCTTAGAGCAAAAATGAAGAATTATCTCGGGAGTAATTTCAGAAGACACAAATTGTGTACATATTTCAATTTTCAAAAGGAATTGAAGCCAGATTCAGTGAACTACAGGCAATAAATGAGGGCAAAATTCTAACATAAGTTCCTTATAAGATAGTTGTATAGGCTGGGCCTGGTGGCTTGTGCCTGTAATCCCAGCACTTTGGGAGGCTGAGGCTGGCAGATCATGACATCAGGAGTTCAAGACAAGCCTGGCCAGCATGGTGAAGCCCCGTCTCTACTAAAAATACAAAAATTAGCCAGGTATGGTGGTGGGTGCCTGTAATCCCAACTACTCGGGAGGCTGAGGCAGGAGAATTGCTGGAACCAGGGAGGCAGAGGTTTCAGTGAGCCAAGATCGCACCATTGCACTCCAGCCTGGGGGGTGAGAGTGAAACTCTGTCTCAAAAAAAAAATAGTTGTATAGAAAGGAAGTTGTGGTCATAAAAAACCAGAATGGGTTATTAATTCCACAAACATTTATCAAGAATCTACTATGTATAAAGCATTAGGGATTTAGCAGTACAGAGTTTGGAATTCTGCAAATGTGTTTTGAGCTTCTGTGCCTGATGTAAAAGAAAAAGTTCCTACTCTCAGAACTCCTTTTAAACAAGTCATGTTATATTGACACAGTTCCTTCTTTGATAAGTTTACTAGACTGGTAAGTGAAGGAAATCAGCAGGTATGGTTTACCTGCACTTAAGCAAACTATTTGGTAAGGTTTATAATGATATAAAGAAGAAGAACTCTTGTTCTTCTTAAGAACAAGATGATGAAATGTGGGCATTGTAGGAAAAATTACATGGAATATCCACTGGGAAAGGGTGCTGTTTAATGGATTACTGTCACTCAAAATAGATTTTTGGTGTTGTGTAACAAGGCAGCATCTGGGGCCCTGTTCTGACCAAAAATTTAAGTATCATTGACTTGGATGAAGCTATAGAAAGTATGTTTACATCATTTACCATTGACAAGAAGCTAGGAAAAAAGAGTAAGCACATTTGAGAACAGAAAGACCTTCCAGAATGGTAAATTCTGAGCACTTAGCATATGTCAGCCATGGTGATTAGCACAACTCATTTAACCTACATGCAACTGAATTTTTACAGTGATGGACCATTAGGCCCTCACATGTGAATGCTAAAAAACAATTTTCAAGATCAGGTCATAGAAAATATAGGTTAGAATCAATCTAAATGAAAAGTCTTGAGGATTTCAGTCTAGAATGAGCCTTACATGAGTGCAATATAAGCTTTGTGTGAATATAAAATGGCCACCAGAACAGCAATTGTGATCTTGACAGCAATAACAGACTCATCGTGTCTAGAATGAGGGCGTTGTTATCAGGTCCTGATAACATAACATGGCTGACTCTCTGCAACAGTTCATATTCCAGGTCTTTCTCTGTCTCAAAGATGCCTTGTCCTCTGCTTTTGTTAAAAAAGCAATCTTGGCTGGGCACGGTGGCTCACGCCTGTAATCCCAGCACTTTGGAAGGCTGAGGTGGGAGGATCACGAGGTCAGGAGTTCGAGACCAGCCTGGCCAACACAGTGAAACCCTGTCTCTACTAGAAATACACAAAAATTAGCTGGGCGTGGTGGCGGGCACCTGTAATCCCAGATACTCGGGAGGCTGAGGCAGGGGAATTGCTTGAACCCAGGGCGGAGGCTGTAGTGAGCTGAGATTGTGCCATTGCACTCCAGCCTGGGCAACAGGTTGAGACTCCATCTCAAAAAAAAAATTAATATCTGTGATTTCAACATAATATTAACACCTGATAATCATTTGATGTGTCACTCCTCTAGGGGTATTTGCGTTTTTGCCAAGGAATCCAGAAGACAGTGGCCCGGATTAGGAAGGGCAGACACTTGTGGACATGGAGACACTCTGATGCTTGCCAAATCACACCATGCTCAACCTACATTTTCTTGACAGTTTCTTCCATTAAGCTATACCAGTACCTTTTTATGGCATTGTCAACCCATGTCCATTCAAATAAATTACGGTTCCTATCTCAGCTGACTCATTTGGCAGCAAAAACTAGTCCACCTGCCAGTGCATTTGCTGGCTCACACAACCCTCTCTATCAAAAAGTATACAGCACATTTTCACATTAATAAGCAAAAAGAGACAGCATGTCCTCTCTCCCTCAGCTTAGGAGTTTGGAGTAAGACAAATGTGAACATTTTAAAGGGCAAAGAGGTGGAAATGAGGGGACAGGATGCAGAGGCCTGGGAGGATGAAGATATTTTACAATATATAAAAATACGAGTACTAGAATTTTTTCCTTTTTAGTCCATAAAGAAATCCCTGTAATTACTCCTGAGCCCTCAGAACATTCATTCATGGAGCATAATTGATTCTCTACAATGTGCAGAATGTTATACAGGGACATTCAGGGCATTTAATAAAGTCTCAAATTAAATGGATATATACAATTACAAATATTGAATTTTTATTAAATTGCATTAATATAAATATTTATAATATAACATATATTAAATATGTGTGATTATATATGTTGAATACATTACAAATACAATAGAACCGACTACTCTGGAATTGGTCAAATGTTGTCTTTAATGCTGCCAAAATAACACAGTAGTTATGACTGTTTTTATGTTATTTAACATTCATTTGTATAACAAATGTTTATTATGCAATTGCTCAGTAATGGACACGTGAGAAAACTTTCATATCTCTGCTGCAAACAGAGACATTCTTATAAACAGTTTGGAGAAGTGCTATCAGTATCTGTTCTTAAGTAGGCTCTGAGGATTTGGAACATTTAAAGCCATTTTATATTCACATTTCAAAGATAACGAGCAAATTGTCTTCCTTGATTAATCTACACTATCATAGGTTGGGGAAATGTCCTTCTGTGACTTCAGTTTTCTTTAAACATTTAATAATATTTTCCACTTGAGGAAGGGTTTAAGGCTGGCTTCAGAGACAGAGGTGATGGATGTCTCCCATTACCAGGTTGAATGAAAAGCCTCTTATTTAGCATTGTCCATGCCTAGAGGCAAACTGAGGAAGAAGGCTTTACTCTCTGTCATTTTTTATCTCAAAACTGAAAGCTTCAACCTTTCCTATTACTACGTAATTGAATTTAGAAAATCGTGATCTTCTTTTTAAATATTTTACAGGTTTTTAAATGTAAAATTGATGGGGGCGGGGGTGCTGGCTGGAGAAGGTTTGGATATGTTCCTTCTCATCTGTGATTGGTATCTATTCCACAATTTAAAAAACATCTGAATGTTTTGGCCAAATTAGAAAATAAAAATATGTTCTCATCCTTGGAGCCAAGGCATATCTGCCTAAGTGTCTTGATTTTTATGGTTAGCTTTAAGTAGAGAAAAATATTTTAAAAAGCAAATCTTGATTACAAACCCCAAAATTACTTTTTACTCTTCACATTGGATTGCAGATTATTACTCTATGAACTTCATAATAGGAAACTCAAGAATAAGTTCTAACCTACACTCACATCTTACATCCACAATACACATTATTTTCTGACTTCTTTTCTATTCTACTCTCGTACTTTTCAACAGCACTAATTAACCACGAACACCTGATCCTTTATCGCCCCAGAAATAAAATTTACTTCTACTTTACGGAGTTTCTAAAGGGAAAGAAAACAATACTTTCTTAGTTCATTTAAGACCACACTCAAAACTCAGTGTTGCTGGGATTTGATCTGTCTCTTAATCTGTACCGCGGGAACTTAAAATTCATATCTGGTTTGTGATTGGTCATGACATCTCAGTCAGTAGCTGAACTGATTTATTTTATCCTGTTCTGCTAAAGGGTGTATCTCACCCAACAAATTTATCTTCGATAACCAAGAACTATCCCAGGGGGGACAACTCTCTCTCTCTCTCTCTCTCTCTCTCTCTCTCCCTCCCCCTCTCTCTCCCTCCCCCCCCGTTTCCTCCTCCCACCTTTAATATATATACATAAATTTATGTATATGAGGAGAAAGGAAGAGGTGATATGGTGCAAAAGCGATACCCATTCAGTAAAAACTGTACTTCAAATATCCACACAATCATTCCGTTTTTCAATTTTAGTACAGTGTTCAATAAATTACATGAGATAGTCAACATTTTATTATGAAATAGGCTTTGTGTTAGATGGCTTTTGCCCAACTGTAAGCTAATGTAAGTGTTCTGAGCACATTTAAGGTAGGCTAGCCTAATCTATGGTGCTCAGTAAATTAGGTATATTAAATGCATTTTTGACTTATGATCTTTTCAATTTATGATGGATTTACTGGGACATGACCCCATCATAAGTCAAGGAGCATTTGTATGTAGTTTTTAGAATAACATTAATATCCTGCTGCCGATATTACATAATAAATATTCCATATTTTATGAGAAAGCTGGGATACCTATAGAATCTACAAAGCTACCAGTCTATACAATTCATCAAACAGAAGGGCAAGCTCATATATAAAGTTTTAGTCTTGATCCATTTCAAAGTTTATAGCCAGTCTGTTGTATTAAGCACACATTCATATCTAATATTTACATATTTCATGGGCATACATTTTATTTTCTGATTACAATGAAGGCAAATGTAGTTCACACTCCAGCATGTAACAGATCGGGATGCCAGGCAAGCATTTTTAGACATGGTGTTATTTTATTGAGAGATATCTTCTTTTCTGATAAACAGCTTTGAAAGCAGCCATATAGCCTTTGCTTTTCTTCATCTCCCCCACCTTGCAGAGTTTGTCAGTACACCTTTATAACCTGCTGGAAGAGAATTATAATCTGCAGTGTGACTTTGCCAGCCATTAATCTTCCTCCCATATTAGGGGTCTGAGAGAAGAAATCCCTAGAGCATGTTTTCCCCTGGCCTCTGAGTCATCCTGTTAGTTTCTTTAGTCATAGATAAAAGAGCAGTCTTGTGCCCCAGAGTCACTGGTCTCTGGGGGCAGGGCCAGCCACGCAACTGCAGATTTTTCCATGGTTTCACATTTGTCACCAACCAGCAGAAAATCAACCCTATCAACTCCAGTTAAGGTATCACTGTAGGCAGAAGATGTTTTCACAGCCAGGACATGGCTGTGAAAATAAGGAAATGACACATGCAATTGAAATCTTAAATATATTATCATTCAGGATCTGGGGAAAGAATTCTGTTAAAAGCTTTCATAAAATAACATTTTCTGCTAGCAGCAGCATTTTATCATCAGTTGCAATAACTAACTCCTTAAATGCATGACTTCCCTTAGAAGTCATGAATAAGCCAATTCTGATTCCTGGGTACATAAATTGTCCAGGATGTCTCTTCCAAGCACCAAATTATACCTCTATATTCTGCCCAGAGAAGAGCCCTGAGAGAATCTTTTCGCTGTGTATTATTCCCTGACATACTCCACCGTGGTAGGGTAAAGGACAAAACTCTGGGTCAATGTCGTGTGTAAATTACACTACTCAAAACTGTCTTCAATGTCTGTCATTCAGTCTCATGATCAAAATTACTGGAAGGTGCACCAATGTGTCCACATTTCTTTTTTCGCCGAGAAATATAAATTAACACTCAGGAAACATTTTTATCTCAGGGGTCACTGGTTACTGATTGGTCCATCCAACATTCATCAAACACCTCTTGAAAACAGAGCCTTTGTTTCACGTTCCATGCTAAAGAAGTTCTGGGGCAAATATACTTCCTAGAGCTCAGAAGAACAACAGTAGCTGGCCCAGGACAGGGAAATTATCTATTCTGGGAATCCTAGTGGTATCACAGGAAAATCATATTGGCAATTTATTAACATTGTTTAAATGTTACATATTTATATAAACTAGTGCTTCACAAACTACTTGTGGAAAAGGATGAGTTTTTAAAAATGCTCAATCTATTGTACACTCATACTTTTATAAAACACAATGAAAATGAACTACTAAAAATATTAAATTAAAAAAAAAAAAGAAGCTGGGCACAGTGGTGGCTCACATTTGTAATCCCAGCACTTTGGAAGGCAGAGGCAGGTGGATTGCTTGAGCCCAGGAGTTTGAGACCTGCCTGGGCAATATGATGAAACCCCATCTATACAAAAAATACAAAAACTAGCTGGGTTTGGTGGTGTGTGCCTGTGGTCCCAGTTACTTGGGAGGCTGAGGCAGGAGAATCACCTGAGCCTGGGAAGTTGAGGCTGTGGTGAGCTATGATCATGTATGGACTGCAGTCCAGCCTGAGCAACAAAGGGACAAAGGAGACCCTGCCTTAAAAAAAAATAAATACATAAAAATTAATTAATTAATTAAAATTTTAAAAGCCCATAATACAATGCCATATTTATTATTATTATACTGTGTTAAATTCCTATAAAAGTTCTCAAATATTTATTCTCAATTTCTGTATTTATCTCATGACAGACAGAGACATAGTTCACCCACTGGTGCAGGTTTATAGGTCAGGCTTTAAGTAACACGACCTGAACCATTGCCTTTTGTGCTTTATATATCCTTATATGCTTGGATAAATTGAAATCAAACTGAGATGCAAACTTTTTCAAGGAAATTTTGTCTCAGAAGAGGAAAAATACCTTGTTAGTTCGGTGGTATATCTGCCAACATGGAACTCGTCTTTTCCTTTCTGGGGATGAAATATTGTGGAATAAACACAGGTTTGGGAATCAGACCTAGGTTTGAATCCCGATCTGTTATTTACTGGCTCTTTAGCAAGTTACTTAACCACTCTGGGTTTTTTTCCATAATCTGTAAAATAGGGTGCCCATAACAATTTCCTCTCAAGACTGTTATGAAGATTAAATGCAACAATGTATAAAGTGTATCTTGTATGAAGTGAATAGGCAATAAATGGAACTATCATTATAAATGGCAGCTCACTAAACTGGGAGCTCCTTTTAAGGCAGGTTGTGGAAAAAAAAAAACCCACATCTTTTTCTTTGTATATGCCCCAATTTCTAGCTCAGTGCCCAACAATAAATGCTTATGAGTATAAAGAGAAAGGAAAAGGAAGGGAAGTAGTAAAAAAGAAAGAAGAGAACAAAAAAGGAAGCAAAGGAAAATGGCAATGCCAGCAGAGAAAAATCGAAGGGTTTTCTCACTTTAACGAGTTTCAGAAAGTGCTTCATTATATTAATAACTTGCAGAAATTGGAATGGGTGAGACATAAATTCCTTGGTTAGCTGCCAATGAGGGTTCAAAGTGAGGTCACTATCCTTCACTGGGCATTAGCCACCACACCACAGTCATTGAACTGTCCTTCAGTGGGTACTTACTGAGCAATGTAGCCAGCACAGTGCTAGGCAGGCAAAGTGTGGAGTAGCATGGCTGTGGGACACACCTATTTAATTGGAGATGAAAAAAGATTACATAGCTTGATAGCTCTTGAAAAGTACAAATTGTTGATAGCTTCAAGAAGAGACATACTTAGCGTTTTTTTATGGACAAATATAAAGAAAGACTATCAGTGATCACTAATGTGTAACTTTAGCTGGGTATCATTACACAGGATGCCCTACCATAGCAGAGCTTTCTTTGCAGACGGAAGTGGTGGCTCACGCCTGTAATCCCAGCACATTGGGAAGCCGAGGCAGGCAGATCACTTGAGGTCAGGAGTTTGAGACCAGCCTGGCCAACATGGCGAAACTCCACCTCTACTAAAAATATGAAAATTATTCGGGCATGGGTGCGCGTGGCTATAATCCCAGCTGCTTGGGATGCTGAGGCAGGAGAATCGCTTGAAGCTGAGAGGCAGATGTTGCAGTGAGATGAGATCGTGCCACTGTACTTCAGCCTGGGCGACAGAGTGAGACTGCATCTCAAAAAAGAAAAAAAAAAGAAGTGATGGCATAGGCTGAGTGAGGCTATTTATCCCTCTCCAGGATTGCTGATGGGCACTGCAGAGTACTATTTCTTTTTGCAGAATACATCAGTTATTTTGGTGTGTGTTTCCGGACCATGATCTTTTCTAAAAGGTTGTTACCTGGCTACAGATGTGATAGGAAATGATATTGGTCTTTGGCCTTTTGAGATTACAGCAATAAAACCTGTAACTGGGTATTAGTGTTCAATGATTCATTTTAAGACTACAACCTTTTCTTCACTTTCCTTTTGTGGGAAGAATTGCCATTGGAGAAAGTACATTTTGTTTTCCTCCAAAAAATCACATTTGGCCATTTTCAATATTCTGTAGAAGTCTGTAACACAAAGCTCTTTTTCTTACACTTACAAAAAACTGCTTTTCTGTGATTTTTAAAAAGTACTTAGTTTGGTGCTTCTATCAGGAAAATATTTTAGTTTTTACTGAGAATAAAGTAAAATATCCACCTACCAGCAATAATACAATGCTCTGTGCTGTAGAAATACTTAATATGGTAATTACTTCTCTGGATAGAATTGAAAATGACCATTTTTCTGTGAAGTAATTCTCTTTTGTTTCTAGGGATGAGTAAAGGAAAATATGTAGGCTTACCAGGACACTAAGGAATCAGTCTCCATTCCCACAAGGAATTCTAATTTTCATCATGTTGGATTTAGGAAATTCCTTAGCATTCTTTAACTCTGATTTTTTAAAAAATTACTTCTTCAATTAGCTAAAGCTTTCTAAGCTAAATCCTAGAGGATGTTAAGTCCTAGAAGCTGACAAACTCAAAAGTATGTAATAAAGGCCTTTTGCCCTTCGATGCATTAAACGTTTGTAAGCATCAGAATTCTAAGTGTATAATTAGTAACATACAAATGTAATGTCTCATCTTGAATATCTGCATAGTTCAGCCCATTATGAAAAGATAGCAGGCAGAGTCTGACATTAGAAGAATCAGACCGCCCAGGGGAAAACGAATGAAATACATTTTACAGTCCTTTGATTTCCTCCTAACTCAGAGGGGCTTTGATTCCTGGTTTAAAATTATAAGATTTATTATCATTCCTCTTGCAATAAAAATATGCTTATTTTTCAAGTAGTAATACTCTAATTAAGAATTCAGGAAGAAACTACTGGGACACAATGGAATGTAGAGCTTTAAGAGCTTTCAAAAAATTATCAATATAAACCACTGGTTATTTAGGGCCCATGACAGATCTTCTTTTGTTTTAGCAAGATATAAAAGAGAAAATGATTTGTATAGTTATCTTCCTTTGTCAGTGATAAATGAAGATGGAGACTATGACCTATCCTGACATATATACCCACCATTTGTAGTGGGAATTGTTTATAAAAACCGTGGCACAGAATGTGGCTCTGTATTGAAACTGTGAAGGCCCCCAGATATGTCCCTTAAATAGCATAAGGAAGCAGTATCCTGTGTTTAACACCATCTCTCAATTTTTGTAGCACAGCTTTTCTTTGCTTGCTTTTTCCTTTCCTTTTTTTCTTTTTTGCTTTTATTATTTTTTAAATTTACACACAATAATTTTACCTGTTTAGGGGCTACCGTGTAATAATTCAATAAGTTTTTGAATAAAATATACAATAAATTATTGTTAATTATAGTCTCAATCTTTAATGGTATCTGGAGACACCCAGATCCTACCCTCTGGATATACCTACAGTGACCCTCTTGTGACTTTTGATCCTAAATTAGCTTTCAAAAAGGAGACAAATTCAAGATGATTTTACATTGTTCATCAGGAGATTCAAACCCTCTCTCTTTTTCTTCATTGTGTTTTACCTCTCTGAGACCTAGATGTGATGGTTTCATTGCCTCAATAAGCTGAAATACCCTAAAAGGTATATATATATTTTTTGAGATGGAGTTTCACTCTTGTTGCCCAGGCTGGAGTACAGTGGCGTAGTCTTGGCTCACTGCAACCTCTGCCTCCCGGGGTCAAGCAATTCTCCTGCCTCAGCCTCCCAAGTAGCTGGGATTACAGGCACATGCCACCACGCCCGGCTAATTTTTTGTATTTTAGTAGAGACAGGGTTTCACCATCTTGGCCAGGCTGTTCTCGAACTCCTGACCTCAGGTGATCCACCTGCCTCAGCTTCTCAAAGTGCTGGGATTACAGGCATGAGCCACCGCGCCTGGCCAAAAGGTATATGTATATTTTCATACATCTTATTCCTTTATAATCTCTGTAGGCAAGGCCCTGGAAGAATGGTGAAGTTGCAAGCTTTTGTGCTTCTCTCTAAGGCTGACTGTCTCACATCTTTTCAATTTCAGTTGCTACTGTCCTTTTACTTCCCCTCACCTCCATCACACTTTTCTTTGGATCCTCGTTTATACTAACATTCAGTTAACTGATAACAACCTAAACTTAACCTGGGTTGGGGTCTCAAGCCAGGGTGCACATCAGAATTACATGAGGAGTAAAGATTCACATGGTCTGGCCCTATGCCAGACAAGGAACCTGAGTCACTGGGAGTGAGAACCAGGAATTTTGATTTTTAAAAAGCTCATGAGCATTTCTGATTAAGAATTATTATACTTATCTTCCATTAGATTCTGCATTTTAATAGGTCCAAAACCTGCAACTAAACCCACTATGATCAAATGAAGAATTTTAAGTAGCTATGGGAAAGAACTGCAGAAAGCTGAGAATTCCCCAGACATAATGGGTGGAGGAGCTTTGGCTCCAAATTCCTTACTTGTAACAACCACATTTTTTGAGCAATAAAAATATTTTATAAAGTTTTTTTCCTTTCCTTTCTTTTCTTTTCTTTGAGATGGAGTCTTGCTCTGTCGCCCAGGCTGGAGTGCAGTGGCGCGATCTCGGCTCACTGCACTCTCTGCCTCCCAGGTTCAAGCAATTCTCCTACCTCAGCCTCCTGAGTAGCTAGGATTACAGGCACGCCCTACCACACCTGGCTAATTTTTATATTTTTAGTAGAGAAGGGGTTTTACCACGATGACCAGGCTGGTCTCGAGCTCCTGATGTCGTGATCTGCCTGCCTCTGCCTCCCAAAGAGCTGGGATTACAGGTATGAGCCACCATGCCCGGCCAAAATTTTTTTCTTTCTTACTAAAAACCGTATGTTCTTTACAGGAAGTCTGAAAAAATACAAAAAAAAGGAAATAAAAACCATATAAGATATAGAACTCAACATTCTCGCTTATTTCCTTCAATTCGTTAGGCAGTTCTTTGTATTTTTTATTTTGGTGTTTCTAAAAAATTGGCTGTATCTTTTTGTATTATTTTCTGCCAGCTAAACTAATTTTGTTCTTTGAAAGTAGGACCTATATCTTTCTATCTCTCGAACACACACACACACAGTGGCAAACATAGTGCCTCTAACGTTTTATGTGCTCAATAACTATATGGAGATGGAATGAATTTGGTGACCCAGTTTTGGACTCCATTTTTGGGCATGCCTGTAAACATAGTAACAAGTAATATAATGAGTTCTATTCCTTGCTTTCTCAATCAGCTTCAAAAGATAATATCTTAGGATAATTATGGAAAAATAGAGATATCAAATACAATTTGAGTAGCTCTTTGCTGTTTCAAAATTACTAAATGGCAATTTTTAAATTAAAAAAATGAATCTAAGAAATAAGACTTCTGCTTCTATATTAATTTCCTTCAAAAAGGGTCACTTTAAATGCCATTCAGCAGCTGCAACAGTCAAGTCAGGATTAGATTTGGTTGCATATATCAGTAAACCTAAACAATAGTGACTTAAACAGGAAAACGTCCAGAAATAGGTAGTCCAGTGGTGGCATGGTGATTCCATGGTCAATCGGAGACTCAAGCTCCTTATTTCTTCCTACTCTACCTTATTTCACATGTGGCTTCTATTCTTAAAGTTATGTACAAATACGGCAGCAGGAGTGCTACCCTATACCTCCATATTGTTCATACAGAAAATACGAAGAAAGACAGAAAGAGAGAAGGACGAGAGAGAGCATCTTGGCTGAGTTAGTGCCCTGTAGGGAGCAATATCCCAGAACCCACATCCATCAATTTCTGTTTACATCTCAATTGAGCTGTAGTTGCAAGGGAAGCTAGAAAAATGTGGTCAGTGCTACCAAGAATATAATCAAGATAAAAGAGGACAGCAGATATTGTGCAGGCAAGTAGCAGCAAATTATTTTATTTAACAGTTAAAATGCTTTGGCTGCAAATAACAGAATACCTAAGAATAAATGGCTTACACAGTACCTTTTATCCTACAAATGAAGGGTAGTTCAGGGTTAGTGCAGCAGCTCAACAAATGTTATCAAGGTTCAGGTACCTGCCATCTTTCTGTTATGCCAGTCATAACATACCAAAAATATATTTATTTATGGTCAAAAGAAAGACCATAATGGTTGTAGGATGCCCTCACGTTACAACATCCAAACATGGGAAGGCACAAGTTCTCATTTGTGTTCCTTCCAGGAAGAAACCTTCCCTGAATTTCTCCCACCAGACTCACTGAGCATCACATGCACACACTTAAACCAATCATTAGCAAAAGTAATAGATTACAACAAGTGGTTTAGACTGACTCATCAATTCCCTCCCGGGGTTCAGTATGTGGGAAGATAAATACTTGAATAAAACCAGGGCTCAGTTATCAAGGAAGAAAAGAGGTAGGCAGGAAAGTGGGGAGGAGTGGCTATTGGATCCATAAAAGTTTCTGTTTGCCACACATACTCTGTTTTACAAAACGCAGTGATTTACAACTGTTCTTCTGAGTTGTACATACTTAGGAAATTCCATGACACCACACTCATTACTTAAATAGTATTTTCTTTCAAAAGGGCAAGACACAAGCCTGACAGCAGACAATGAATGAATCATTAAACGTTAATTCACAGGTGCAGATTTCTATAAGTTGTAGAAAAATAAAAGGAGCTACCTTTTGATGAATAGCATTAGTACTCATTAAGTGTTACACTTTCAGCATTACAATGGCACTGGGGGAAAAGGACAAAAAAGGACCCATTATTTTAAAATTAAAATAGTAATCAAATAATTTGCATTCTCCCACAGAGATGATCATACATTTTTATTGGATGTTCTCTTTAAACCCCTAAGGACTTTCACTGGTCAATGTAAAATTAGTCTTTTCTTTTTTCCATAATAACCTTGTTTGTGAGCCTTATTGTATGTACTCCCCACTCTTACCCCAAATAAAGCAGCCCAGACTCTGTATGTTGAAGGTTTGAATTTCCTTAGCTACAGGAAGAATTATTTGGCATAAGTTCTCAAACCTAGGCCCATAGAGGTTTAAAACCTAAGGTCTCAAAACCTAAGCCCCAGGGTGTTTCTGGGAGTTGAGGCAGAGACAAGCGAACATGGGAGAGTTAAATTCCCTGGGACTGAGTAGGGGAGTAAAACATGGTGGTAAGTTCTACAGTGTGTGAGGTGCATTCCCACCCAGCTCTTTGGAGCTGACTAGTTGTCTGATATGCCGTATGGAGATCGTACCCCCAGTACTGTGACCTGGAGAGCAGCCTCTGGCCCATGGGAGTTTCTGTGGCAGGATTTTTGAAGCCCGCCCAAAGCACTGGTGCCCAGCAACAGGGCATATAGTTGAAGAATCCATCAGGAAAGATGGCAATTATTGTGGAATCCGGGCTGTCCTTATTTTCTTAAAGTCAAGTAAATTCTTGGATGCTTAGGATCCAATGGAGACTGGGAAGGAGTTTCAAAGCGACAAAAACTACCAGCATCTATCCAATATTCATTCTTTCTAAATAACAAAACTGCTAATTTACCAGAGGCAGCTGTACCTGCCTTAAACACTGCATTACCTACCTTTCTCACACCTGGGGTCAATGAAAAGAAGAAGTCATCAATAGGGGCTTTAGAAAAAGGCCACATGCTCTTTGGGCTTTCCCTTCTTCCTGCTGGAAATGAGTAAATCATATCTGGAAGTCCAACGGCTATCTATTAATCATGAGGATGAGAACCACTCACTAAAAATTACAGAGCAGGAATATAGGAAGGGCCCCAGTTCCTAGCTCAGGGCTCCCTCCATTGAGAATTTTACGTGAGATATTAACCCTTACCTTTTTTAGCATTGTCGATCTGTCTCTGTTATTGACAGAAGCACTAATCTCCTGTAAAGGACATGGCGTGCTTTGGTCAAGGAATAGGCTAAGGCAGACATTCAGGCCTGCATGACTCAGCGGGATTGGTGCGCAGGTGCACACCTCCACTTGTTATATAACCTGTTTATGTAAGCGCATATTTGACTTGGAGACACTATTGTTTCAAAAGGTATAACTGCCCTGGTTGTGCTGTACAGGCGCTCTTGGGCATGGCTTGGCTCAGCTCGGCATGACATTTGGTGTAGTCATGGCCCTGACACCTCCTAACCAGTTCATATATTTCTGACAACCTTGGAAGTACTATTACGACTGATTCTTTTTTTTTTTTTTATTGTTTTTAACATGATGAAGGACTGATTAATCCTGGAGTCAGAATTCAAGCACAATTTCATCTGGCTCTAAAGCTTACACTTTTAATTATCAGGCTATCTGCTAAGTCAAGCTGGAATGATGTTTATGCAAAGGGGAGAAGGGATGTAGATACCAGAGTAAAAACCAGATAACAAGAAACCAATGGAAAGAATTCTTAGAGGAGTGTGTGTATGTGTGTATTTGTGTGTGCTCATAGTAACAAAGCCCCCCAAATACAATCATGCTGATGAGGCAGCTCCATCTGTTTCTGAGCCCTGATCATTGCACTTGAGGTATTTCTGAACTTGAAACCTCAAGTCAAAATTAAAAATATGCCTAGCAGTAAGTCCACTAATTGAATTAATTTAGATGCCAATCCTGATAAGTCAAATCCCAAAGAAAAAATTTTGATCTGAATTAACTAGTTTAATTGTCTGCAAAGTCCAAATTGACCAAACAATTGCAAGTTAATCCCTTCATTTAATGGTTTGTACAGCCTCCCACTCTGATTGGAAATGGGATATTGGTACTTTTCGAATTCTCTGCCTCTGTAACAGGTGTGACTCCTTTCACCAGGCTCAGGTTTAAATGTCAGGGGACATTTGGCAATGTATGGAGACATTTTGGTAGTCACAGCTGGGTGATGTTACTGGCATTTAGTGAGTAGAAGCCAGGGATGCTGCTAAACACCTTGCAATGCATAGGACAGCCCCCTGAACAGAATTACCCAGGCCAAAACACCGGTACTGTTACTGCTGAGAAACTGTGCACTAGTCAAACAGTACTCAGTGAAGGGAGAATTAGGAACTTTAACCTGCTAATAACAGCCCAATCCGTTATTTCAGGCTTCAAAGTAATATTTAAACTTGGCCTGTTGATTCATCAGATTAAGCAAGTAATTGATCATACTCCATTTCACTTTTCCATTGTAGATGTAGCCAAAAAGTGTAGCTGATAGGTTTCTAAAATCCTTCATCCTTTCTCTTTCAAGTCTTTCTGTTTACTGGAAGGTCATTAAGTTGCTTTGCTTTTGAAGTCCGTTTATTACTTCTAGATCTAGTGCAGTCTATTTAGTCTTTCTTAATGCTGTCTAGTAAAACATTAATGAGAAGCTCACGCATAGTCATAGAATTTGTCTGATTACCTCATTCATTTTTAATGAGCTTGCTGCTTACACTTCAGGATAACATAACAGAAATTGGATAATGTAATTCCTTCTGGGTGGAGTGCCCCTAAATTTGGCTCTGAATTATTAATCATGTAGGCTGAGGACACTAAAAAGTCTTTTGCCCATAAATTTATCTAAATCTTTGACTACATAATTTCTATCAATATAGTCTCTTCCCAGAAATTTCTTTTAATCAATGTTTGTAGCTGAAAACATCCGATTTTCTTCTGAGTGCAGTCCTCAGAATTTAAAACCTGAGAAATTTAGCTTCATCATAAGATTCAAACTTGAAGAAAGGTGAGTCATTATTTTAAATGTTAATTTGCAGCTTCTAGAATCAAGGTAATGTCTTTAATTCTAGGTACATATATTTATGTATCTAGACCATCTAAGGTTATTACACATTTTAAAATGCTCATCTTATGGATTTTTGGCACAAATTTTCATTAATATTCTACTAGTTTTGCAGCTATTTAGTAATATATTAATAAGTCCCGTGGTAGCAATGATTACAGAATTACTCGGTTAGTTTCTTTCATAGGTGGAAACACGTCAGTAAAATAAAAGGTTAAATTAGTTGTCCTAGTCAAAAAAACTAGACCTTTTGCATCTCATCTCTTTTCTAAGAATAGAGCAACCATTTCTTTCCAGTAGAGCAAGAATCATAGTGAAAGTCAGACTATAAAGTTTTATGAAGACTTCTAGGTAATCCTGACTCTACCCAATTCTAACTACCCCATCCCGAAACAACAACAAACTAACTTCTGTCAATTCATGGGAGCTATAAACCAATTCAAGCTGTGTTCATGTGTTTAGTCCAGAATCGTTATAAAACATCACAAAAGAAGCATTCTACTGAATTAATTAGCCTCAGCTCAACACAGGAGTTCAATCAGGATGACCAAGCCTCTGCTAATCCAGCCCTTATTTATCTCAGCCAAAACCGATTAGACTGACTGAAAGCTAGGGTAATAAAGTTGCAGTGAACGTTTTGCAGCGTGGGCTTTAGTGGGATCACAACAAATAGGACAGTCAAGCTGGTCATTTTGGTCAAGTAGATTGACTTAACTGTTAGGGTTTAAGGGGGCTCATTCTGAATCAGGTGAGAAATAGCCCCAAAGTCAAATGGAGGTCAAAATATTAGATTTATTGCTAGTAAAGCTGGACTGGAATAAGGGGCTTGAATCTATGACAAAGTCAGGCTTCCTCTTTCTCTTTTCTGAGTTCTCCTAGATAGATACGCCTGAGGACCAGGGGTAGGGTTTGCCCTTGTGCCTGTCACCTGAAGAAATAAAGGATGTTTGTGTCCTGTGAACAGCCTAGCTAAGAAAAGATGTATGTCAGTAGCTCAATGCACCTCTATAAATCCCACCGCAGGAAAAAGCCTGCAAAAGAAGAAAGGCAGAAGCCTTTATCCAACACTTCCAAGAGCCTGGAAGTCCCTAATTTGAGGGCCAAGGCTGAAAAGCCAGGAGGAGAAAATGACTCCCACCTACCTAAATATCTCACTGCTTTGCAAAACGAGAACTGAATTTTTCAGTTTTTAGTAATCATACTTTAAAGATGGAAATAGAAATAGTCTTTCCCCTTAAAACAGATTTTTTTTTTTTTTAAGATCGTTTGAAATGCAGTATTGAATTTCTGGCTCAGAGTTGGAGAAAGTATTTAACTTCGTCAACTAGTGTTTTTTTGTGGAGATGACCGGATTATATTAGCCTGAATTATTGAGTAAATCTACAGTCTCTTGATTTTGATAACAAGGTTAGGATGGACACTTAAGCAACAGTATGGTAAAGGAAGCTTGGGAATAATTTCAAACAGTTATTCTCAACTCTGGCTGAACATTAGAATCACCTGATAAGCTTTAAAAAATAAATATTAATGAGCCAAGCCCAGTGGTGCATGCCTGTAGTCCCAGCTACTGAGGAGGCTGAGGCAGGAGGATAGCTTGAGGACAGGAGTTCAAGGCTGTAGTGTGCTATGATCACACCTGTGAACAGCCACTGCACTCCAGCCTAGATGACATAGCAAAACCTGTCTCAAAAAATATTGTATTGGCTGGGTGCTGTGGCTCATGCTTGTAATCAGCACTTTGGGAGGCCAAGGCGGGCAGATCACTTGAGATCAGGAGTTCATGCCCAGCCTGGCCAACATGGTGAAACCCTGTCTCTACTCAAAATACAAAAATTATGGCCAGGCGCTATGGCTCACACCTGTAATCCCAGCACTTTGGGAGGCCGAGGCGGGTGGATCACCTGAGGGCAGGAGTTCGAAACATGGCGAAATCCTGTCTCTACTAAAAATACAAAAAAAAATTAGTTGGGCATGGTGGCAGGTGCCTGTAATCCCAGTGACTCGGGAGGCTGAGGCAGGGAGAATCACTTGAACCCGGGAGGCAGAAGTTGCAATGAGCTGAGATCGTGCCATTGCACTCCAGCCTGGGTGACAGAGCAAGACTCTGTCTCAAAAAAAAAAAAAAAAAAATTAGCCAGACATGGTGGTGCACCTGTAATTCCAGCTACTTGGGAGGCTGAGGCAGGAGTATCTCTTGAATCAGGGAGGTGGAGGTTGCAGTGAGCCAAGATTGCACCACTGCATTCCAGCCTGGGTCTGTCTCAAAACAAAAAACAAAACAAATATATATATATATGTATATATATACATATGTACACACACACACACCCCCACATGCACATATGTGTATTAATGGCAATCCCCTTTCTTAGAGCTTTTGATTTCATTAGCCTAAAGTGTGACCCAGGCATCTGCATTTGTAAAAGGACCTCTCTTCTGACAGATGCAGCCCCAGGGCAGAGGTCGGGGATTGGCTCAGGCTGTGCCCTACCCTTACTCCTCTCTCTGCATCCTGACCTCTTTGATCAGTATTGTAGAGGGGGCAAAATTCCACCTCCTTTTTCGTGGTTTCCCATCTGCGCCTGAGGATTAAACTGACCTAACATAGATTAACAGGAGAAAACCATACAAAGTTATTCAGTAGAAGTTTTACGTGGCCCAGGAGCTCTCATACAAAAATGAAGACCCAAAGAAGCAGTTGAGAGAGTCAATCACATACTGAATTGCACAAATAATAGTAAGTTGTGAAATGTAAGAAGGCAAAGGGGCTTGAGCTGGGGTAGTTAATTGGCTAGAGAAGTGATGAGGCAGATAAGGGTTCATTTGACAAGGTTGGTTTGTACAAATTTCCCTCAGCTTCAACTTCCTGTCCTTGATGATAAAAATGTTATTCTTTTTGGTACAAGGCGGACATCTTTCACATGGGATTTTTATGCTCTGCTTCTAAGAAACAGAATGAAGGTCAGAGTGATCTTCTTGCACCTGCTGCTTTTGTAAAAGCGTCTTTAATTCAAAATAGTCATTATGCCAGAGCAGTGTATTTTGGGGCAGCATATTTTTGACTTCTTCAGTACAAAACTGCATAAGCATTCATAGCAGCCCAAATCCCCAGGCCCTACCTCATAGATGTGGAGTAAAGCCCTGGGCTGTTGAGTAGGAAGTAGAAAGGACACCGAATAAAGTACAGCCACAAAAGTACTGAATTAGAAGCCACAGACCTGGGGGCTAATCTGAGGTCCGTCCCTTACAAACTGTGTAACCTCAGAGACATCCACTGTGTGGGCCTCTGTCCCCTCCTTTGTTAAAATGTATAATGGGAAAGTCTGGAGTCTCGGTTTTAGCTTTGGGGAACTCTAGATCTGGTTTCATTCCATCTAATTCAAGGACAGGTGTAGGAAGTTTATTACTCTGGGTTAAAAATAAATCTTCTATAGTAGTTCCAGAGAAGGCACTAAAAGCAGCTTTCTCCCATTAGATAAGCAGCCTTTTACCCAGAGACACAGAGTGACAGAGTCAGGATAAAACAAGCTTTGTTGTTGAATCCCATCCTCCTAAGAGCCAGTGGGGAAAAAGGGGAGGAGCCCTGGCCAAAGATAGGAGCTTAAGGGGTGTAAGTCTCACCACTCCTGGCAGGATCAGAGGCTTGCTCAAGGTAGAGAAGGATGGGTGGGCCCTTCTGCTTACAGAGGATCCTCAGGGAAACTGGCTTCATCCCTGCTCACAAAGAGTGGAAACTGAACTTCCTTCCTTTGGCAGATCTCAGCAAACCTAAATCTGGTCATCAGAATGTTGCTTTAACCGGTGGCTCTCAAACCTTAGCGTGCATCAGAATGACTCAGAAGGAGTGTTTAGACCCATATTGCTGGCCTCCACCCCAGAGTTTCTAATTCAGTAGGTCTGAGAATTCGCCGTTTCTGTTGATCTGGGGACCACACTTTAAACTTTACTGCTTAGGCCATCTTAGGAAGAACCACTAGGTTCTCCCTCTACAAGGCAGTTGCCATGCCTTTGGGCCACTAATTTCCTTGTGAAAACTTCTGAATCCACTTGTATTTTGTGTGTGTGTGTGTGTGTGTGTGTGTATGAGAGATGTGTCTACTCTTTAGGTTTCATCAGGATTAATGTACAATACTATTGGCTGCATGTGGTGGTTCACACCTGTAATTTCAGTACTTTGGGAGGCCGAGGAAGGCAGATCACTTGAAGTCAGTAGTTGGAGACCAGCCTGGCCAACATGGTGAAACTCCGTCTCTATTAAAAAATGCATATAAAAATTAGGCAGGTGTAGTGGTACGTGGCTGTAATCTCAGATACTTCAGAGGCTGAGGCACGAGAATCGCTTGAACCCAGGAGTCAGAAATTGTAGTAAGCTGAGACAGCACCACTGCACTCCGGCCTGGGTGACAGAGCAAGACTCTGTCTAAAAAAAAAAAAAAAAAAAAAGTATGATACAATTGTTAACCAAAGATACATTTGTCATTCTTTTAAGCCACAAATACAAAAAATAAATAATTAAGAAACCCTGGCCGCGTGCTGTGGCTCACGCCTGTAATCCCAGCACTTTGGGAGGCCAAGGGGGGCAGATCATGAGATCAGGAGATTGAGACCATCCTGGCTAACATGGTGGAACCCTGTTGCTACTAAAAATACAAAAAATTAGGTGGATATGGTGGCACGTGCCTGTAATCCCAGCTACTCGGGAGGCTGAGGCAGGAGAATCACTCAAACACGGGAGGTGGAGGTTGCAGTGAGCTGAAATTGCACCACTGCACTCCAGCCTGGGTGACAGAGCAAGACTCCGTCTCAAAAAAAAAAAAAAAAAAAAAGAAAAGAAACCCTATGCACATGTGCAAAAACACTTGATCTTTTATGTGACAAAATAACAACAGATAAAAACCACACTGAGATTTGCTTCTACATATCTTCATTGAAAGTTTTTAAAGTTAGATATTGTGACTAGTATTGTCTTCACAAATATACATTTTCTCCACTTATAGCCTAGAGATCATTTAACTTTTTTGCTATTGTAAATAATACCCCAATAAACATGTACCGATAATACTTTTTTCTGCATTTTGGATTGCAAATAGTTATACTGAGTGAAATTATTCTTCATGTTCATTTTAGAAAATCCTTTTCCCAGCAAATCGTTCTAACCATCCTCCCACCCCATCCTGCTCCCTGTCCCCCAGCCTTCGGTTCTGGGGCCATGTTCAGTTGTGGTTACACTAAATATTCATTCATTCGAACAATATTTATTGGATACTTACTATGGGTCTGTGCTATATGCCAGGGATACAGTGGTAGAAAAGACAATCATGGTTCCTACATCTGTGGAGCTTACATATTGACAGAGATGAGAAAGAGAGAGCAAGTAATTTCAAGTTAAATATTTACTATGGAGAAACAAATGAGGTGCTGAGATAAAGATTAATAGACATGTACTCACGTCTATTAATGGTGGTCACCAAGGAAGGCCTCTCTGAGGTGACATTTAAGCTGAAACTGAGAACAGGGAGTAGCTAGCCATGCCACTGTGGGTAGAAAAGTCCAGTCAAAAGAAACTGTATGTGCAAAGGCCCTGTGGCAGGAAGAATTTCTGGTAGAGAAACTGAAGGAACAGTGCAGCTAGAACTGAGGAAACAGTGGAGAGAAAGGCAGAATTCAATAGTAAAATGCTTTGTAAGCCATTATAAAAAGTTAGGGTTTTATTTTCATTGAAATGGATGGTTTTAAGCCAGGGAGTTATCAGATTATTGTTTTAAAAAGATCACTTTTGCTGTTGAGTGAAGAAACAATTAAAGGAGCAAGAGTGGAAGTGAGAAGACCAATTAGAAGGTTGTTGTGGGCTCCAGGCCAGTGATGGCGCAAAATCGGACTACAGTGGGATTGTGGAGACGGTGAGTAAAGGACGTTTATTTGGAGGTAAGCTCTGTGGGATTCCCTGATATGAGGGATGAGACAGTGAAGAAAAGGGAGGAATCCAGGATGACTCCTAGGTTTCTGGTTTGAGTAATGGAGGGAGTAGTTATATAATTTACAGACATGAGTAAGACTTGGGAAGTGAAGAAAAGATTGCTCAGGAGGCCATTGAAGTGGGGATCCTCAAGCAGTTTCTCAGGATCCCCCTCTAAGGAAGCTGGGCAAGGGGAGACTATGGGACCAACACCCAGTTTTCTCTTCCTATGGCCATGATCTCTCTTCTTTGGGAATCTTCTCCCCAAAACTAGGCTATGGGGTGCAATCATCTTCCCAGTTAACTAACTCAAGACCACAGCCCCTCTTGACTACTCTTTCTTGCTACCTACATTACTTTTCAGGATTTTGCTGAATCACAAAAGGAAAACAGAAAGATAATAAAAACTTTATTTATTTATTTATTTATTTATTTATGAGACAGAGTTTTGCTCTTGTTGCCCAGGCTGGAGTGTAGTGGTGTGATCTCCGCTCACTGCAACCTCCACTTCCCGGGTTCAAGTGATTCTCCTGCCTCGGCCTCCCAAGTAGCTGGGATTACAGGCACATGCCCCCACTCCTGGCTGATTTTCATATTTTTAGTAGAGATGGGGTTTCGCCATGTTGGCCTGGCTTGTCTTGAACTCCTGACCTCAGGTGATCCACTTGCCTTGGCCTCCCAAAGTGCTGGGATTACAGGCATGAGCCACCGTGCCCAGTCAGAAAGATAATAAAAACTTTTGAAATTCTAATTCCTGTTTCCTTTATTTTATTCAGCCATGCTAAACAGAGGCCCAAATGGGTTCTGTGCCTTGAGACTTTATTTCTGAGAGGGGACTTACTATGGTCTGAATGTTTGTGTCACCCCAAAATTCATATGCTGAAACTGAACCCCCAAGGTGATGGTATTAAGAGGTTGAGCCTTTGGGAGATAATTAGGTCATGAGGGCAGAGTCCTTATGAATGGGATTTCCAGATACTGAATCTGCTGGCACTTTGATCTTGGACTTCCCAGCCTTCAGAACTGTGAGCAGTAGGCATCTGTGGCTTATAATTTACCCAGCCTAAGGTATTTTGTGATAGTAGCCCAAACAGACTAAGGCACGACTTCACCAACTTCTCCATCTCAAATCCTCTTATCCTTCCCCTTCCCCTTTGGACTAAGCCCTAGGTCTGACAGACTGTTTTCTCCTGCCACACTTCACTTCATACAGTGCAGGGTTGTTAGGCCACCAAGTGCCTTCTCTTCTTACGTTTGTGTATTCATTTCCTAGGGTTGCCATAACAAATTACCATAAGTTGGCTGGCTTTACACAACAGAAATTTGTTCTGGTGGTTAGATGCCCAAAATCAAGGTGTTGGAAAGACCACGCTCCCTCTGAAGTCTCTGAGGGAGAAGTTGTCATTGCCTCTTCTAGCTTCTGATAGCCCAGGTATTCCTTAGCTGGAGGCAACATCACTCAGCCTGGCCTCCGACTTCACATGGCAGTCTTCCCTCTGAGTCTATGTCCAAATTTCTCTCTCTTTGTAAAAATACCAGTTATACTGGATTAAGAGCCCACCCTTTTTCAGTGTTACTTCATTTTCACTTAACTAATTACTTCTGCAATGATTCTGTTTCCAAATAAGGTCACATTTTGTGGTAGTGGGAGGCTAAGGCTTTAACATATCTATTGGGGGATGCAATTCAACCCACAATGGTAAGACATTTGCATTGCTTTTAATTACAGATCCTGTGACATCCTACAGTTTCTCTACACACAACCCACAGTGGACCACAGTGGATTGGTCCTATTTGGGCATTCCTTCTATACTAGCCTGGTAGTCTCAGAAACTTCATCAAGTCCTAGAGGTGAAGGATCTGTATAGCTCATCCCACACTGTCATATAATCAGGGTACTTGCTTGCAAATTTTCAATATGAAAAACAATTATTAGACATGCGTAATGTTTGTGTTGGCTTGATCACTGCATTTTTTCCCATGTAGGCAAGCTGCATGGGACGTCAAACTATCAGACAGTTGCTTGGAGAGAATGGAAGAAGCTGGAGGTAGGGGAATCGGAGGCAGGAGTTTTAGAACTTGGACATTTGGTAGCATCCACCCAGGACTACAATAAGAAGACAGAAGGGCCTCCACCTTTGCTCAGTGCTTAGATGAACGCTGCTAGTCTTATCTTTGACAAGTGATTTTTATCTCCTTGGCTGACCAAATCCTCCCCTGCCCTTTTTTTGTTAGATACATTATTATATCTTCAATCTGGTTAATGTCCATTCTTATTGCCTGGGGAGCCACTTGACCGCTTTAAGGTACTTGCTAATCTCTGCTCTGATCCATTAGGAATTCATTTAGAGTTTCACTCTCTGAGGGCAACTTCATTTCTAAGGCTTGAGGACCACAGTGCAGTAACAAACAGAGGAGAGGAAGGTAGAGGTCCCAGCAAAGGGGGCTGCCTCACTGGGACAGTATACTGCAAACCCTCAGGAAAGTGAGAGGATAACAGGAAGACTCTAAGGAAATGAGAGACTCAGGGTGAGGGGTGACAAACAGGAAAAAGGAAGAGTGAATGCCAACCTTGACTTTGTAATTTTCCCTAGAGCCAATTCTGACAGTATCCTCCTGCCTCTTTACAAAGAGCAGGCGGCGAAAACTGAGATGACAACAATTTTTTTTCCTCTGTAAAGCTGGGCTCAATTTGAGACAGAATATTAATGGCAAAAGGCTCAATATCTCATTATCAATCCCCATGAGCATAGAGTCCCCAGAAAAGATAAATATTTGACTAGATGATGATAATATGTGTGATAATTTATAGTCAGCATTCCACATGCATTTTCACTGAAACTTTTATATGCAACTAGTACTTCAGAGTGGGCTATGCAACAATTATATACATATATATTTTAAATTCTGAACTCAGGATCTGAGGATCATTAAGCCCATATAAGTCTTCAAAAAAAGAGCAGTTTCCTTATTGATTTACACAGGACAGGCAGCAGAATGTCTACGTTCTTTCCCTTTATCTTTCAGTTCATTGAGTAAAAATAGATTGAGGCTTACCCCAGTTTTCTCAAAATCTTGCTTGAAGGTGAACATGAGGTCACCTTAATGGCTATCAAAACCATTTCTTACTGCCAAGCTTGAAAAAGTTTTCCCAATTCTCTGAAATTCTGTCTTTGGGGGAACTTTAACCTTTTTCTAACTTCTAATTAGCCTTTCTTCAAGGACAAGAGTCTAGTGGAAAGTGAAAAAAAGTCGGAGAGGCTGCGTGGGGCACCTAGGTTGCAAAAGTAATGGGACTTCTTTCATCTCTTCCTCTGTGGTAATTCTAGGGATTAATACTGTTGTCTGTAAAATATCCTTTGAAACCAAGCCTCCCAAAGAAGGTATTGATGTACACAAGCACACACAATTCCCAGATGGGCTACTGGCTGATTTATGCTGATCCATGCACCTACACCCTCACAGATTTGTCTTCAATGACAACTCTTATAAGATGAGTCATTCTTACATGGACTCTTCATAGACAGCCTATTATAGATCCTTCCAAATCCCTGTAGTCAGTGCATTCTGGATTCAAGTACTTTTCCACTAGGTGGGGGAATGTTTTTCTAGTGGAAAAGGAATCTTCCATTCATTTGGACATGGGGTAAAAATGACTGGCAGAAAATGTGTTGTCTCAAAAGACTCCATTGCAAAAGCTCCTTATTTTCACATTGCTAAAAGATGCAGTTAAGTGGATTTTTTAAAAAATTAAGGAGCAGTCTGTTCTCAAAGATAAATGTATCCTTTGATTCATTCAACAAATATTTATTTAGTAGCTACTCAGAAGATACTTTTAAGATACTTTCTCCATTACTTTTCAAGTAACAAATCAATGTTTATAGGAAGAGGCACTAGGTTTAAAGTATAACTTTAAACTCTCATGGAGCTTATATTCTGGTGAGGAAGATAGATAATAAGGAAGTGAAGGCACCAATAAACCTAACAGCTTCCAGTAGTGATAGGTTTTGGATTTTTTTTAAAGAAATGAATAGGGTAATTGGAGGGTAACTGGGTGATAGCGTTTGGATGTTTGTCTCCTCCAAATCTCATGTTGAAGTGTGATCCCCGATGTTGAAGGTAGGGCCTGGTGGGAGGTGTTTTTGTCATGGGGGTGGATCCTTCATGAAGGGCTTGCTACCATTCTTGTGTAATGAGTGAAGTTTTCACTCTATTAGTTCACAAGACAGCTGATTGTTTAAAATGAGTTTGGGACCTCCCGTCTTCTTCTCTCTTGCTCCCTCTCTCACCATTTGACGTACCTGCTCCCCCTTCATATCCTACCATGATTGTAAGTTTCCTGAGACCTCACCAGAAGCCAAGCAGATGTTGGTGCCATGTTTGACAGCCTGCTGAACTCTGAGCCAAATAAAACTCTTTTCTTTATAAATTACCTAGTCTCAGGTATTCCTTTATAGTGACGCAAAACAGACTCACATACTGGGGAAGGAAGTTTTATATAGGGTGATCATGCGGGGCCACCCTGATGAAGTCATGTTTGAACCAAAACCTGAAAGATGAGAAGACAGTCGTGAGAAGTGAAGGAAGAGTCTTCCAGGCAGAGGGACTATCAAAAGCAAATATCTCAAAGCCAAAACGGGCAGAAGTGGACTTTTTGGAACATAAAGGAGCCAGCACGTCTGACTGAAGGTGAGATGAGAACAGGTAAGTAGATGGGAGCTTTCCAAGGGGAGATCTGATTGGCTATGGCAAGAGATTGGATTTTTCTAAGAGCACAATGGTGCCATCATGGGATTTCAATGATATGAGTCTTGTGGTCTGCCAAAAGATGACCTGTTCAATAAACTTAAACATTGACCAAAACTTTGTTATTTTAATTTATTTATTTAAATTTATGTATAAAGTTTAGAGCTCTCTCCTTGTCTTGCAGCATCTCAAATTGAATGCAGTACTTTTAACAGCTTTTGAAGATTCCTGTGAAGTTTTTGTTGACTGGTTCTGATTTTATCTCCCTAGCAGCATATTAGGGAATGGTCAGACAGTCAAATGGCTACAAATTATAGAGAGGCTTAGTATTCTGATGAATATATTTAATATCATAAATCAACTCTAACCAACACCTTAATGTTTCATTGAGGGATTTTTATGTTTACATTAATTTCTTTCTAACTCTTTTTAGGTCACTCTTAAAGTTTAATTTTCTAATATTTTAGTACTTTTAAGATACTTTCTCCATTACTTTTCAAGTAACAAATCAATGTTTGTTTGTAGTTTTTATTATCCATAGCCCTTGTTTCTTAGATAATGTGATTGCTCTTATCACTGTCTGGTTCATTTCTTCATTTAGCCTTTTTAGGGTTTTTTTTTTTAACCCTTTTAAAATTCCTCCTTTACAGTTTGTTGTTGGTGGTGGGTTTTTTTTGTTTGTTTATTTGTTTCTTTTTGAGACAAGGTCTCCCTCTGTCATCCAGGCTGGAGTGCAATGGCACAATCTCGGCTCACTGCAGCCTTGACCTCCTGGGCTCAAGCAATCCTTCCACCTCAGCCTCCCAAGCAACTGGGACCACAGGCACATGCCACTACGCCCAGCTAATTTTTTGTATTTTTTGTAGAGGTGGGGTTTTGCCATGTCACCCAGGCTGGTCTTGAACTCCTGAGCTCAGGTTATCCGCCCACCTCAGCTTCCCAAAGTGTTGGGATTACAGGTGTGAGCCACCATGCTGGGCCTACAATTTCATGTTTATGGTTAAGGTAACTCAAATTTGAACTATTAATCATACAGTCTGTTATGCTAACCCCTTTCAGGTATTCTTTCTACTAAGTTGAATAATTTTCATTTTCTACATTGAGTTCTTCTGCAAACTGCTACTGAGTCTATGTATACAATTTTTCCTGGTTAGAACTAAAAATGTTAGCATTTATTACATGGTAGGGTTTTATAAGCTGCTTCTTGTTTTTTTAGGATACTCTTTAATGTTAATTTAGTGTTTGAAAAGTAAGAAAGGACATTGAAATAATTATTAAAAGCAAGTTTTTTAAATAAATCCATACGTTCGATAAATTTGGAGAATTGCATATTTGGCAAATTATCATTGGGTAAATTAAATTTCTGTAAATTAGCATTTGGCAAGTTGATTTTCAGATAATTCACTCAGAAATTATTCAGTTTCCATTAATGAAGAAAGAACATTACAAAGAAAAAACAAAACATAAATAAAATAAAAATAAATTTACAAAGAAAACAAAAAAAAAGAAAGAACATTGACATAAATGTAGAAAGTGTATATTGAATTCAAGCCTTTACTTTTTGAGAAAAACCTGCTTACAGATTTAATTTGGTTTTAAAGCTTCCAATCATCAAAGTTGTCAGGCATCTCTTTATATGGTTTTATCAAATTAAAAAATGTCATAGTTTCTGCTATTCTTTCAGGGCAGCCTTTAAAAAAAAAATGCTCACCTCTCATAAATAGTATTTTCCTAGGATGAAAACTCAATTACTAAGGAGAAGAGTTAACATCAATTCAACAGAGACATGCTTTATTAGTGCTTCTCAATGCCTTCCTGGATTTTTTTCTCCAATAAAGTTCCTGGTATACTGTCAGATGACTACCCAAAATGCAGTTACAATTGTGGGATTTTATGATTTAAAAGTAATTTAAAAATCAATTCCCTTTGCCATTTACTCTAAGAGACAATTATTGCCTGGTATTGTTTGAAATGTGGTCAGATAAAAGAAAAAAGAAGCTTTCTCTGGCCCTCTCCATCCACCAAGTCAGAGGTTATACTTTCCACTCAAGTTCCATTTTATGAGAATGGCAAATATTTGTGGTATGTCTTTGCTGTTTCTCTTTTTCTCCCCCTCCCTTTCTGAAGCAGTGCTAAGAAGTTGCTTGTGGATTTTTGCCCTTTGTATTCTACATTTTGCTCAAGTATTTCTATCTTTTCTTGTCCCTGTCTGCATTTTACTTTTCTGCACAAATACAAATTAAAATGAGCATATTTTAAGAAAAGTAGCAGTATCATCTTTACAAAGGAATTAAATATGCTTGAAATTCCAGTGTCTTTCCTCACCCAGAATAAAGCAGACTGACAGATTATTTGAATTATACACTTTAACTTAGAAGACAAACATTTCCTCTAAAAGGGTGACTTCAAATTTCTCATTATTCTTATTACAACATTTTGGGGGTAACACAGATTTTTTTAAATAAATAAATAAATAAGTCCACCAGTGGGGTAGGCTAAATAATGCCCTCCCCTAAGATGTCCACATCCTAATCCCTGAAACCCGTGAATTTGTCATCTTACATGGCAAAGGCTCTTTGCAGATATGGCTAAATTAAGGGGTTTGCAATGGGGAGATTATCCTGGGCGGGCCCAATGTAGTCAAATGGGTCCTTATACTAGGTAAGAAGGAAGCTCAATATCAGAAAAGAAGATGTGATGATGAAAGCAGGGGTTGGGGTGATGCCACTTCTGGAAGGGGGCCCTGAACCAAGGCATGGGGACAGCTTTTGGTAGCTGGAAAAACCAAGGAAGCCAATTCTCACCTAGAGCCTCCAGCAGGAACACAGTTCTGCCAACCCACTGGTAACTTCTGACCTCTGTATGAGAACAAAGTTGTGCTGTTTCAAGTCACTAACTTTGTTGCATTTTGATTATAGCAGCAATAGGAAACTAATACAACTGGAATGTAAGAGGAACTTTCCATTGGAGTTCTTTTTAAAGAGTAGGGCCTCTTTAAAGAAATATTTTTTTTGAACTGTCCTAAATTGTGTATTAGGAAGGAATTTTACAAACTTTACTTATATCAGCAGTAACAGTGGAGCTGGAGAGTATTGTGTGTTCTCCACGCTGCACGGCGAGAACCACCAACAGTGTGGTGGAACTTATGGCCCTTTCCAAGGCCACGGCTCTTTCGGCCTGCAGATGTCAGCCCACACATCTCCCTGTGCTTGTGGACTGGTTGGGTGATCCACTGGGTGTCAGGATTTCTTCTGATGGCTTTATGGAATGGATCAATGAGGATAACCTCAGAAAATTTGTATGTGGAATCTTCACCAACCCAGTAAGAATTCAGGACTCTTAGAGCCCCACAGTGGCATCCAGCTCACTCCTCTGCAACAGACTGAAGGTTTTGGACAAACTTTAGCTGGTTAACACCATGACGGACAGGCTTGTTGTAAGTTGCACCCTTGGAACTGGGCGTTTTTGGCCACCACGGCGCACACGAATCCTACATATAACATAACCTTGCTTGGCCTTGTAGCCCAGTCAGCCAGCTTTATGAGGCCTGCTGCGGTGGAGCCTGGTGGGGCGGTGAGCCCTGTGGACAGCAGAGAGCTGGCAGTACTGCCAGCAGTGGACCCTCAAAAGAAAGTGCATGACATCACACTGCTTCTTCCTCCATAGCTCCCGGATGTGCTTGCATGCATCCACCTTGGTTTAATGGATGGCTGCCGCCAGGTGGAAAGGAAAGAGACTTTCTCCGCTAAAGAAATATTTTTACACTTTTTTTTAGGACATTTTAAAAAAAATTAACTCCTCCACAGTTACTCCTCATAAATTCTCTTTCCTTTGGGAATTTTTGCTCCCAAGAGAAATAGTACAACCTTAGAGCAACTGAGCAAAGTTAGGCCGACTCTGAGAAGTTAGGCCAAGTTGAAGCCCCACCCCAGGGCTCAAGCAATTAAAACACTTAAGGCTTCAGGTCATGGTTGGATCTGAGATCTCAAATTCTATCATTAGATTGTTTTTCTTCTCTCTGCTCGCAAGCAAGCTCTCTTCCATATGCCAAGCATGATGGCCATGAAATTCAATACACATCGAATTAACTTAGGAACCCCTGAGGAAAAAGGACTCAGGATCACTATGGCAGAAAGGTCCCCGGAGGACTCCAATTGACCTAGCTTGGATCACATGATCAAGCTAGATTCATCACTGTGGCCAGGGAGATGATATACCCTGATTGGCTAGTCTGAGAGATAACATACTCTGATTGGCTGGTCTGGGAGATGAGCCTGCCCCTGTGGCAGGAAGTTGGGTTAGCTTTAACCAAACCTCGCAGAATGGGTTCCCCATAGAAATTAGAGAGTTAAAAATTAATATCAATGAAAAGCAGAGATAAAAGACCATGTAATTGTGGAAGGGGAGAGAGAGAAAAAAAAAAAAAAGACTCTCTTATGACTTTCTAGTTCTTGGATATAATTCTTCATGACACCTAGCCACATTGCCTGTGGATTCAGGAGTATCCTGCATGCTTCTGATAAACTTTCTCATTTCTTAAGTCAAGAGTATTTATATTCTTGGTATCCAAATGATTCCCAACCAAGAAAGACCAAAGTAATATATCTTCAATGAACCAAAGTATCAGGTGATGTTTTATTGAGAACAGTATTTTTGCTACTTGTGGTGGAATTCTTTTTCCCAGTAATAGCCCCCTGATTTTCTTTGGGGAAACACTCTGGGTTCCCTTGTTTTGGATGAGCCTGGTCAAGCCAAAGTTCTGGGCATGGGATAGGTGATTCAGGTCTGCCAATCAGCCTGGGGCCACAGGGATTGGTTCAAGGGTGGGCAGTTGATCCAAGGCCCAAGATTTTTTGTGGAAACCATCGAGGTTCTTTGACTGAGCTTGAAGCTTTGAGGACATAAGAGACTCTGGAATCCCTCTTATCACCATGAAGGCAAAGCCTGCCTGAGGATAAAAGAAAGAAGATCAGGAAACGAAGGTAAGAC
The DNA here is from genome assembly GCF_028885655.2 of Pongo abelii. Taxonomy (NCBI): domain Eukaryota; kingdom Metazoa; phylum Chordata; class Mammalia; order Primates; family Hominidae; genus Pongo; species Pongo abelii. Next base: position 121,957,141 of record NC_071993.2, on the reverse strand, counting down.
GGCTGACCCCTGAGGATGTAGCCTGAGCATACGGATCTAACTGTGTGCTTAACCAACTCCTAGACTTTCAACTATGTAAACCAATACATATTATTTTGTGCTTACACTAGCTTAAGTTAGATTTCAGTCACTTACCACAGAAAAAGGTTTTACCAATATTTTAACTTATATATCTTTTCAGTTAGTGTTTCAGTTATATTTGCATGCGTAATGTATTGCCATGCAACAATCACCCCTAAACGTAGGGTCTTAAAATAACAATGATGTTTTCTTTCTGTGATTCTGTGGGCTAAATGAGTGAGTCTTCTGTTGGCCTTGCTTGGGCTTACCCGTGAAGCTGCACCCCACTGGTATACCAGGTTAGGGCTGGGCTTCGCTCAGCATGTGGTTGTCCATCCTCAAGGAGGCTAGACTATTCCTCTTCACATGGCAATGTCAGGGCAGTGTTCAGGGGCACACGTCAATATACAAATGCTTACCAAACTTCTACTTATATCATGTGTGTAGATGTCCCATTGGCCAAAACAAATGTTACGACCAATCCTAGCATCAGTGATTCATACTATAAAGTAGCATGAATAAAAGAAGGATGATACATTGAGACCATTTATACAATTATTTACCAAATTCTTAAAAAATTTCTAAGTGCTTCTCTGTGCATTAGCTTATTTAACATCATAATAACCCTGTGAAATACTCAAAATCAATATCATTTTTGTATCAGTCAGGCTGCAATCAGGAGAGAGAAATATCATCAGAAATTTAAAGAGAAAAATGTAATATAGAAAAATGTAAGGAGAAAAAATGTAATATAAAGAGTTATCAACTAGTAATAAGGAACTAGCAACTGGGACTGGGAGGAGATAAAAGAGAACTCTGAAGAATAACCTAAGAGTCGGGGAGAGTGACCAAGAAAAGAACAAACTTGGAAGGTAGGCCAAGTCTCACACCTTGTGGCTGGTAGGAGTGTGCCTGTTGCCCAGTAGATAGAGGAGAAGTTTGTTGAGTTGTCCCAGGCCAGAGCTGTTTATCAGCTGGTGGGCTGAGGCTGGTGAGCAGGGAACCATAAGTCTCTCACCAGTGTGCCAGCCAAACTTGCAAGAGTATGAATGTCCCTGGTCATCCTATATGCATGCCATCCATGCATAGATGTGCCATAGGAGCAAGTGGGAAAGAATAACACTGGAACTGGAAAAAGAAGCCTCTTGCACCTGCAGAGTCCCTATGGCACTCTCTATTGACAAAGCTGTACACAGTGCTGGCTGACAGAGGTCAACATGTATAGGATCCAGTTCCACAGTATCACAAAGCAGAACAACAAAGAGAACTGAGAAGCGATCAGTTGAAAAAGGGGCACTGTCCATCTCTTTGGCTTCTTCGCTTCCATATGCACCCTTTTACAAACATCTGAACTCCTTCGTGAAAACAAAACACCTCTATGTTTTCACCTAACATAATACAGCTTCCCTTTGTAAAAATGAACACGTGTTCACCATTTCCTCAAAATAAGGAAACACACAATCCCAATAGTAATAATTCTCAAGTTCAGTCACAGTCCCAATGAATTTTTGTTTGTTTTTGAGATAGGGTCTTGTCATCCAGGCTGGAGTGCAGTGGTGCAATCATGGCTCACTGCAGCTTTGACCTCTTAGGCTCAATCAATCCTCCCACCTCAGCCTCCTGAGTAGCTGGGACTACAGGTGTGCACCACCATGCCTGGCTAATTTTTGTACTTTTTGTTGAAACAGGGTTTTGCCATGTTGCCCAGGCTGGTCTCAAACTCAGGGGCTCAAGCAATCTGCCCATCTTGGCCTTCCAAAGTGATGGGATTACAGGGCGTGCCAATGCACTGGGCCCCAGTGAATATTTTGTTACCTGAACACTAAATTATAAAGTAAACCTCCAACAATGTAGATATAAAATAAGAGTGGGAAGGAGAGAAAAGAATATTTTTATAATATACAAATGAATACATACTGTTTGAAATGCTTATTTAGTAATAAAATGCTTGTTCCCCAGTGCCGTAAAGAAATAGCACTTGAACATAAATTTAATTTCCTCAGCAAGGCCATTTTTACTTTCTGCAGAAAGGGTACACTTGCCAGCAGTTTTGCCATGAAAGCACACCGAATAAAGGGTCATTTATAACCTGACGCATCCACTCTACTGCTATGTCCGGTTTCCACTGGCTGGAATGAGACCTCACGTTCTCTATTTGTCCCAATTGGCTAGCAACTTACAACTTTCTAAAAGAGGCAAAGGCAGAGAAGAACAAAGGAAGGAGGAAGTAATTTGGGGAATGCTGAGAAAGGTAAAAGCACCGCCAAATACGAAAGAGGAACAGGCTATGACCTAATGCTTGCTTGGACCAGTATAAGCATGCCAGGGCAAATATTGAGGCTAAATTGTGGGAGCTGAGAACATAAAGTACATTGATTTTTTTCGTTAAGGCTAGCGGATATTTAAGAATATTAGCACAGGTCTTTGAATAAATTTTGCTTCTAAGAGAAGTTACTATATTCCTAATTAGTCAGGGAGGAGAGTCTCTTTGAAGAGAAACCTTTACTTTACTTTTTACATACACATATAACAAGTAAGGAGAAAATCTGCAAAGCTACTGTGAACCCAGAAAATCTGGGACAGGTCTCAGTTAATTTAGAGAGTTTATTTTGCCAAGGTTGAGGACACAGCCTCAGGAAGTCCTGACGACCTGTGCCCTAGGTGGTCAGGGCACAGCTTGGTTTTATACATTATAGGGAGACAGGAGACATCAATCAATATGTGTAAGAAGTACATTGGTTCGGTCTGGAAAGGCAGGACAACTTGAAGCAAAGGCAGGAAGCGGGGAGGGGCTTCCAGGTCACAGATAGATGAAACACAAACGGTTGCATTCTTTTGAGTTTCTGATGAGCCTTTCCAAAGGAGGCAATCAGATATGCATCTATCTCAGTGAGCAGAGGGGTGACTTTGAATAGAATGGGAGGCCGGTGGGCCCTAAACAGTTTCCAGCTTGAGTTTTCCTTAGTGATTTTGGGGGCCTAAGATATTTTCCTTTCACACGACCACAGTCCTGATTTCTGTAAGATGCCATAGAATAATCTATGATTTCCTCCTCCCACAATCCATCCTATATTCATTTTACCCTGAGACAGAACCTCAGATGGTCAGGGTTCTTTACCGGGTGAGATGACCCAAACCTTCATTCCCTAAGGGTCTGTCCTCAGTCATGTTGCTTTTTTTTGTTTGCTTGTTTCTATAGTTTTCTATTACCTTTTACTATTGCACACAGAAGTACTAAGAGGGTCTCTAGATCCTCTGTGTTCCAGACTTGGTTCCTCCTCCCCATTGTGTAGTAGCAGCTCAATTTACCCTTGGTAACTAGGATCAATCATTCTAGCCCATGGAGTAACACCTTTTTCTGCTGGTTGGCTCAGTGGCACAAGTCACCCCAAATGGCCAGGTGGCTGTTGCATCTCTCAGGAAGCCGCAGTTTCACAAAGCAGGCAATAAAGGGTGGATTTGGGGCTGAGTGATGAGAATAAATTGATAGCAGCACAGTTGTCTCTGTTTTTCAGATAAGAAAACTGTGATTCAGAGAGGCTAATTGATATGCCTTACATCATGTGCTACCAAGAGGCAAGGGCCAGGACTTCATCCCTGGTCCTCAGACCTCAAATCAGAATCTTCTTTTTTGCTCGTTTAGGGATAGTTGTTCAGCTAGATTGGATCAAGCACCAGAATGAATATAAGACCTAGGTCTGAACGCTACCACGTATTTACTCACTGCGAAACCTTAGGCAACTCATTTAAGGATTCTGGAGCCTCAACTTTTTTCAACTGTAAAGTCAGGATACTGGTCCCCACTTGACAGGATTAGAATGAGAACTGAATGCTTAAAGGTCCATGAAGGCACTATGTAAACTCCAGCAGATTATACAAAGCTAAGGTATCGTTATTAAGGATTGTACAGACTCTCAAGTTACTGCTTACCCATAGAAAATTTTGATTAATTCCTTAGCATCTCATAGTTTATGATAAATGGCCCTATTAAGGGAAGTTACTGCCACCCAGGCAGCGATGGGGTGATTTCTAAAATCAGCAGAAAATGTAGAGCAAGCGGGCACAGTCCAGGCTGGTAGGAATTGGTAGGGTTCTATGGACCAGTAATCTCTGAATCTCAATTATTCCTGCCAAATATTTCTTTCAAGTCATTTTGGGAAATGGCTCACTGCCTTTTTCTATTTTATTAAATCTAAGAACCTCATTAAGTCAAACTATCAGTGATGCATTGTCAGCAGGAAGAAAATGGGGAAAATCCTCTTTCAGTGTTTGATCATGAAAATCTGTCTAACAAACCCAAGACAAACACATTCCACTCCTACTGCCTATTCACATGAGATTAACTATTGTGCCTGTTCACAATATTCAATCATCATTTCTTACTCATTTAGAGCTGCTTGCATGCATTAGGAAATGGAGAACAGCAGGCTACAGTGTATCCTTCTGCATTCTCAGTGCTAGAAATATGGCTTAATTAAATGCAATTAGGACCTTGACACTATTTTTATTAAGAAAAGAAGAAGCCAAAGCTCTCTCCTCCAAAATAAAGAAAAAGATAGTAGAAGAAATTAACATTTATTTTTCACTTTCTACTACACACTCTAGGTCGTTCCCAGTTTTTTTGTTGTATTTTATAGACCATTACTCATAGTCCTGCCTAACAAACACCTAGACTGCCTTTCTTGCCTTTACTTGCTACATTGATAGTCCCCACTAATAATAAGCATTGAACATATTTGGAGGGAAAACACAGTCTCCTATGCTCAGTCCAATTAATGAAAATGTCCTTTTCCATAGAGTTTTCAGGAAGGTATTACATCATTAAACATCATCATCTGAGGGATGATTTGAGACAGGGTCTCACTCTGTCACCCAGGCTGCAGTGCAGTGGCACAATCACATCTCACTGCAGCCTTGACCTCCCCGGACTCAGGTGATTCTCCCACCTCAGCCTCCCAGGTAGCTGGAACTACAAGGCATGTGCCACCATGCTTGGCTAATTTTTTTTTTTTTTTGTGGAGACGGGGTTTTGCCATGTTGCCCAGGCTGGTCTCGAACTCCTGGGCTCAAGCAATCCACCTGCCTCAGCCTCCCAAAGTGCTGGGATTACAGGTGTGAGCCACCATGCCCAGCTTCATCCTACATCATCTTAGCAGCTGTCTGCGTGCCTTATTTGGTGTCTGGCACACAAGCACACAATAAATATTTGGATGGAGGCCTTTGGCTTAATGTCATAGCCTGTTAACAATGAAAGAATCATAAAAGAAGAACTCATAAGGAGGTTCTAAACTTTTCAGATGACATTTAAAATTAACTGGTTTAGGGCTATAATGCTAAACCAAGACTTTTTAAGAAAGTCTTCCCCCTCATTATAAAAGTGATAAAAGGTCACTCACTATGGAGGTTTTTGAAAATATAAGGAAAAAATAAGATGAAAATCACCCATAGTCTCACAACCCAGATATATTTTTTCAAATTTTGGTGTATTTTCTCCTGTCTCTCTCTCTCATTAGGATTGTACAATACACAGTTTTGTATTCAATGCTTTTGCACATAACATATTTTGAATATATTTTTCTCGTCATTATGTGGTCTTTGAAAACAAAATTTTCAATGAATGTATGAAATTCTATGTTCGTACATATGTGTATGTGTGCTCCCTCAGTGTGTATATACATAGACACACACACACACCACACACATACAGGGACGGACACACACACACAGAATACCACACATAACACAAAGCTGGATTTATTGCTTATTATGGTAAGGAAGAGCCATGCTGGTCAGGTAGAATCTGGCTGAGCAGAATAATGATTTTATACTGGATTTTGGGGAAGCATAGAATTCAGGGATTGGAAGATTTTCAGGGATATAAGTAGATTGACGTCAACTCTAGAAATGTGGTTACTCCAGTGAGACTGTTGCTGATTGGTTGGCATTCAGAAGGTCATCTATTAGACTAACTCTATTCCTGATTGGCTGACTTGCATATGTAAGAGACTATCACTGATTGGTTGATTTGTCAAAGCATGTTCACTGAAGCAAGTTGCATTGATTGATAGAGTTTAAAACCTGGTTATAATGGTACTTGTTACCATGGTTATAGAACAATCAACCTTTTCCCAGGAATATGGGATTTTAAAAAATTCTTAATACAATAATTTATCTAATAATTCTCTTATTATGGGATAATTGGATTACTCACAATATCTCCCCTATTATAAATAATGCTCCGGAGACTATGCTAATAATCTTTGATCATATTCCTGGTTATTTTGTTAGGAAAGATTCCTCGAAGTGGATTGATGAATCAACAGATGATTTTGTTTAATGTCATTAAAGTAATACAAGTCTGTTACAGAACATTTAGGAAATATAGATATATAAAAAGGAGAAAATTAAAACATCCATAAGCTACCCCTCTCCACACCATATTATCCCTGTTTAATGTTTAGAGCTTATTCTTCTATTCCATTTTTTTTTGTTGTTCCTCTATAGAGCTATAAAAGAAACACAAATGAAAAATTCTGGTAGTCCTCCTTTCCAGTTTGCTTTCTTTATCTAATTTTCCTGGATATCTTTCCTTGTCATTACATAGTCTCATGTAATGTCTGGATAAAATGTGTGTTTATATCTGCATATAATACCACAATTCCTTTAACTATTTTCTGTTGTTGGATATGCAGGTCACCCTTCCTCCTTATTTTGTTCAATCCTAATTAGTATTCTTATATTATTTTAAATTTTTGTCATTATTATTATTATTATTTTGAGACAGAATCTCCCTCTGTCACCCAGGCTGGAGTGCAGTGGCACTGTCTCCACTCACTGCAACCTCTGCCTTCCGGGTTCAGGTGATTCTCCTGCCTTAGCCTCCCAAGTAGCTGGTACTACAGGTGCCCGCCACCACGCTCAGCTAATTTTTGTAGTTTTAGTAGAGACAGGGTATCGCCATGTTGGCCAGGCTGCTCTCCAACTCCTGACCTCAGGTGATCCGCCCACCTCAGCCTCCCAGAGTGCTGGGATTACAGGCGTGAGGCACCGTGCCTGGCCTTCATTATTATTAAACAATGACTTATTACACATATGTATACCTAAATGTTCACACATATCTATGTTTATTGTCTAAGAATAATTTCAGAGAAGTTGGACTTTGGGTCAAGTAGTAGGGCAAAGTTTTAAGATTTTTTGATAAGTGTGTTGGAAAAATGGTTTGCAGAAAGATAAAAATTTAAACTGTTGAATTTTCTTCACCCTATGAAATACTTTGCCTCAATATTTTTTCTGTTCTTTGCCTATTTTATAGAAAGAGTTAATATAATATTTCTATATTAATTTGTATTTTACTGAGTGGAGGGTTGAAAACTACTTTTCAGTTTTGTTGTTAATATTGTTTCTCCTTCTACCAATGTCTTATTTATGAACTATGTTATTTTTCTATAGTCAGGTTCATATTTTCACATACGGTTGTTAGAATACTTCATATAAATATATTCACCCTTGGCTGGGCATGGTGGTTCATGCCTGTAATTCTACCACTTTGGAAGGCTGAGGCGGGCAGATCACCTGAGGTCAGGAGTTTGAGACCAGCCTGACCAACATGGAGAAGCGCCATCTCTACTAAACATACAAAATTGGCCAGGCATGGTGGTACATGCCTGTAATCCCAGCTACTCGGGAGGCTGAGGCAGGAGAATCGCTTGAACCCGGGAGGCGGAGGTTACAGTGAGCTGAGATCACGCCACTGCACTCCAATCTGGGCGACAGATAAAGGCTTCACCTCAAAAAAAAAAATATATATATATACATACACACACACACACACACACACATACATACACACGCACACACACACACATATATATATATATATTCACCCTTGTGGCATTTCAGGTATCTTATTATTTGCTTTAAATTTGATTTAGAGTTTTAAAAATCTCTGTATTATGGAAAATATCGAACTTTTAAAGGTTTTATATATTGTATATAATACTAGGGAAGATAGTATAATAAACCTCCATAAACACATTAAGTTTCAATAATTATCCCTTGTGGCATTTCAGGTATCTTATTATTTGCTTTAAATTTGATTTAGAGTTTTAAAAATCTCTGTATTATGGAAAATATCGAACTTTTAAAGGTTTTATATATTGTATATAATACTAGGGAAGATAGTATAATAAACCTCCATAAACACATTAAGTTTCAATAATTATCCCTTGTGGCATTTCAGGTATCTTATTATTTGCTTTAAATTTGATTTAGAGTTTTAAAAATCTCTGTATTATGGAAAATATCGAACTTTTAAAGGTTTTATATATTGTATATAATACTAGGGAAGATAGTATAATAAACCTCCATAAACACATTAAGTTTCAATAATTATCCCTTGTGGCATTTCAGGTATCTTATTATTTGCTTTAAATTTGATTTAGAGTTTTAAAAATCTCTGTATTATGGAAAATATCGAACTTTTAAAGGTTTTATATATTGTATATAATACTAGGGAAGATAGTATAATAAACCTCCATAAACACATTAAGTTTCAATAATTATCATGGCCCATCTTATGTCTCTAGGACCCCCATTCTTTCTCTCACACTGAATTACTTTGAAGCAAGTCTCAGACATCAAATAGTCTCATCAGTAAACACTTTTATATGCATATATATATATATTTGTAGTTGTTGTTGTTGTTGTTGTTGTTGTTATGGTTGTTGAGACAGGGTCTCACTCTGTTGCCCATGCTAGAATGCAGTAATGTGATCATAGCTCACTACAGCCTTGAACTCCTGGACTCAAGCAATCTTCCCACCTCAGCCTCCCCAGTAGCTGGGGCCTTCAAGTGGCACCACCGTGCCCAGCTATTTAAAATAATTTTTTTGTAGAGATGGGGTCTCACTATATTGGCCAGGCTGGTTTCCAACTGGCCTCAAGCAATCCTCCCATCTTGGCTCCCCAAAGTGCTGGGATTACAGGCGTGAACCACCATGCCCAGCCTGTATATGCAGATATTTTAAAAACCTAACAGCAATATTATTATCACACCAAAAACCTCTACAATAATTCTTTAATATTATTACATATCTAGTCAGTGTTCATATTTTCCTGACATATATATAATATATGTCATATATAGTATATATTTGTATATACAATATATGCAAATATATGTGTGTGTATACACACACACACACACACACATATATATATAATCATAAATCATTGGATTCTCAAGTTAGACTCACACAATCAAGGGTATTACCCAGTATCAAGCTCCACAAGTAATTTCAAAAATACAGGCAGTTAGGCTGGGCGTGGTGCCTCATGCCTGTAGTCCCAGCACTTTGGGAGGCCAAGGTGGGTGGATGACTTGAGGTCAGGAGTTCAAGACCAGCCTGGGGCCAACATAGTGACACCGCGTCTCTACTAAAAATACAAAAATTAGCCAGGTGTTGTGGTGGGCGCCTGTAATCCCAGCTATTTGGGAGGCTGAGGCACAAGAATTTCTTGAACCTGGGAGGCAGAGGTTGCAGTGAGCTGAGATCACGCCACTGCATACCAGCCTGGGCAACAGAGTGAAACTGTGTCTCAAGAAAAAAAAAAAAAAGAAAAGAAAACATATAGACAATCAGGAGACTGAGATAAAGTACAGACAGCCTCCAGGGATGGGGCAAGGTCACTGTGGGGTTGGCTCCGAAAAACCTGGCAAAGCAATGGCCAACACTGAGGCAAGGGGATATGCCCGAGTTGCCCTGAAGATGCTTGAGGGAGGAACGCTAAGGGACAGAGGCGAAGGCGGGTAGAATGCTTGTATGGCCATTTCATGTCAGGCTAGAAGATCCACCAGAGGAGCAACCCTTGGAGGGCCCAGAGGACACGCCCTTCAGCCAGGGCACTGGAATGTGCTGGTGAGGGGGCATCAGCACTGCTAATCCATTCAGTTATGGTGCTCCACTGCAGGTCAGGGTCAGCCATTGAGAAGATGGTCTGAGTTAGGCTTGTTAATGTGGATAGGGATGATGGAGCCCTGAAGCAATAGAGGTAAGGTGGCTTAACCACCAGAAGCCAAGAGGCCATAATGAGTGTAACGACTAGCAATGTGGAAGGGGGTGTTGACCCACAAGGGGCTATGGAGATAACTGATAGAGCAAGGCATCTGTAGGGGCAACACAGGTGTCAACAAGGGTGGTACTTAATATCTAGAACCACAAAAAAAGGCAAGAATGAAGCAGCAGGGAGAGAGAGTGCCTGTCTCACGTCTCCTAGTCAGAACTCAGTGTTATTTTTTAAATAGCATTTGCTGTAACCCAGGCGCATTTTACTAAGGATTATGCAGAGGCAGAGAACAAGCTTTCTTTTATAACGTTTCAGTTCTAGCTGCCTTCTCCTCTCAACATTTTCTTTGCTGATTCTCCATCTCCAAACTATTTGTCCTAAACTTTTTTGGCCTCATGCATTCTCCACCCACACAGCACACATTAGCAATGATACGGGTGGCCTCATAAACTTCAAAATCTGACAGCGCAATCTCAAACCTATTGCTAAATTACCTCCGAGAGCTGCTTCAGACCAGACTCAGCACTTCATCTTGGCTACTCCGAAACCCAACTTCAGAACTTTTGGTAAGCAGTATAGATTTCACTGAATCCTTTATAAGGAAATCAAAGGGAAGATTACATGACAAGTCATAGAGCAAAACTTCATCAGCAAACTTCAAAAATCCCACCTTTGGCAGGGCACGATGGCTCACACCTTTAATCCCAGCACTTTGAAAAGCTGAGGTGGGCAGATCACTTGAGCTCAGGGGTTCAAGATCAGCCTGGCCAACATAGTGAAACCCCATCTCTACTAAAAATACAAAAATTAGCCAGGCATGGTGGCATGTGCTTGTAATCCCAGCTACTTGGGAGACTGAGGCTTGAGAATCCCTTGAATCTGGGAGGCAGAGGTTGCAGTGAGCTAAGATCGCACCATTGCATTCCAGCCTGGGCGACAGAGCAAGACCCTGTCTCAAAAAAAAAAAAAAGAGAAAAAAGAAAAAAAAACAAAAGTTCCACCTTCATGATCTGGAGGTGCTTACTTAAGCTTCTTCACCACTCTCTACCTTGAGCGGTATCTTACAGACACTTTGTAGTTCTCGGAGTATTTATGCTCTTGCTTTCATATCTTTCCACTTGTCATTCTCTCTTTTTAGCATATTCTTCCTACCTCCACTTCCCCAAACTGGATAATTCCTGATCATCCTTTAGGAGTTGTAGATTTCACTTCTTTTGAGCAGCCTCCTGTCTCCCTCCAAGTCTAGATTAGGGATCTTTCCTGAATGCCCCTCTTATTATATCCTCTGCTTACCCTTTATACCAGTCAGGGGCCCTGCAGGAAGCCAGTGGTACACTCAAAGTTAAAGAAACCAACAAGGAATGCTAAGGCATCTGGGAACCAGAAAACTTGAGAAGCCATTCATACCCCTAAGCCTGAAGGAGCAAATGGAGAGAGTGGTGTTACTGACACCCTCGTGAGAGCTGGGGCTGTGGAAGCAGAGTTGTCCAGCAGAAGTCATAGCCAGAGAGGATCATCAGCACTGCCAGACTGAAGAAGGCTGAGCTGGGGCTGGGGAATGAATACCCTGATGTTCCTCTCCTTTCCTCTCCTTCCTATATCTGTCCATAGGCTGCACCTAACCAGAAGTCAGAGGGCAAGAAAGCCCAGGCCGTTCTCTGGGGGCCTTGAGTTTGACAGAAAGATACAGAGAATAGATGGTGAAAGGAGAATAGCCACCATTTCCTATATTAATTCTTTTCACATGGTGTTGTATTTGCTGGTTTGCTGATTTCAGCTCCTTGAAGGCAGGTGTGGCATTCCCACAGCCTGGTACAATGCCTTGTATATGTAAACACCCTATAAAGAAATCTTTAAATCATTCAGTACACATATCAGGTGATGAAGTACACATCGCTAATTCTCATATTAATCCCCATTGCTTAATATATGGAGAGAGAAACAGAACTAACATTTCCCAAATAATTAACTAATGAACAGCAACGTAGCCTGTGGCTGAGTGCACAGACTTCACAGCCACACTGCCTAGGGTCAGGACTGCTTCTCCCACTTCCTAGCTGGGTGCCCTTTGGCAAATTGTTTGTGCGTCAGTTTCCCAATCTAAAAACGGAAGAAAACTAGGCCTCCCTCATAGGGTTTTTGTAAGAATTCAGTGATTGAATATACATGAAATGGTTGGAAGAGTGTCAGGCACATAGCATCATAAAAATGTAAGGTGCTTATTGTTAATGAAATTATAATGTAAAAATATAAGGTGTTGTAATGATTGGTGTTGTTACTTATGGCTAAAATTGTGCTCCATATTGGAATAGAGCTGCTGGTCTACTGTTAGAAAAGAGGTTTCTGGGTCTTTTGGACAGTACTCTCGCTGTACAGTAATTTTAGCAATGTGCACCTGGATAATAGTATCTGCTTAGCCTGGTGAATATACCTCAAAAGGAAAGTGTTGTGAAAACTTTGCAGAAAATGACTCAATGTTTTCCATCCCCAGTGCAAAGCTGGCAGTGGTAGGAAATGCATGGAATCATGGCCTTTGAGTTGGACAGACATGATGCTTCAAGTCTCAACTTTCCCCGTTACTAGTGTGTAATCTCATGAAACTTCTTTACTTCTCTGATCCTGAGCCTTCTTCTGTAAAAACAGAGAAAATAGAGCCAGGCAGAGTGGCTTGCAAGTGTAATCCCAGCTACTTGGGAGGCTGAGGCAGGAGGATAAAATAAACCAACAAAACAAAACAAAAAAAGGCTGGGTGCAGTGGCTCACAGTACTTTGGGGGGCCGAGGTGGGCAGATCACCTGAGGTCAGGAGTTCGAGACCAGCCTGGTCAACATGGCAAAACCCCGTCTCTACTAAAAATACAAAAATTAGCCAGGTGTGGTGGCGGGCGCCTGTAATCCCAACTACTTGGGAGGCTGAGGCAGGAGAATTGCTTGAACATGGGAGGTGAAGGTTGCAGTGAGCCGATATCACACCACTGCACTCCAGCCTGGGTGACAAAGCGAGATTCTGTCTCAAAAAAACCCAAAAACCAAAACACAAAAATAGCAAAATAGCATCTACTTTGCAGAATTATCTGACAATTAAATAAAATAAAGCATGCGTTAACATCTAAGGCCATATTTGGCCCACTATAGACTGTTTCTGTTTTTTTTTCTTTCAGAGAAAACTTTAAAAGGCATTCTACAGATTAAAAAAAATAATAAAAAAATATAGCCAAAGAAATAGTTACCCAACATCCACAATCATGGACTCCAAAGTGTGCTGCTGTTGTTCAGGAACCACGTCCACCACATAATAATTGGGTGGCCTTTGGCGAGTTACTTAATTCTTGGTGTTTTAGTTTCCTCACCTGTAAAATGGGGATAATAATAGTAACCATCTCATAGAGTTGTTTTGAACATAAATAATCTATAATATGTGATGTGCTTAGAATAATGCCTAGCTCTTCATAAGTGTTAATTCCTCCTCCTCCTCCTGTTACTGTAGTTGTTATTTGATCAAGGGACTAAATTAGGCACTAGAGGAGACACTAAGATGCTTTATTCCATGCCACTGCCATCAAGAAGTTGTGATCTTCAACCTGAGAAGCCGCTTTAAGGGAACCATGTCCATGTCACCCTTTTACGTTAAAGGAAAGTTTTCTTTGACAGCCTTCAACCTAGGTAAACTCTCAGGGTAAACAAAGCCCTGACATTCCTGACTCACCATGGTTGCAAAGCCTATTGCTTTCTCTACACTCTCTTCACCACAGGTTCTACTCGGGTCCTAGCTGAGGGAAAGACAGGGTCTTCCAATACCCACAGCCACAGAAGAGAAAAATGAGAGATGATTATTCCTGCAGGAGCTTCAGCAGGTGCATCAATACAATCTACGTAAATGCAATAAAACTGAACTGATTAGGTGGGGTGAATAGCATGGGAAATATGAGCAAAGCAAATGGTGATTACAGCTGAGACAGGATTGCAGCACAGCTATTTAATTCTACCTTAATTCAACAAAGTTGGCATAAAAATGTTTAGTGTCAAAAACCTGGCACACCACCAACAACATCATTAATTAATATTGACTAAGTGTCCAGAGCCTCTTGGGTACTGCAGAGCAAAAACAATTCCCAGCCTTAAAATGAAATGAAAACAGGATAGAGAAAAAGGTTCATCTGCTTTTTTTTTTTTTTTTCAGATGGAGTTTCGCTCTTGTCGTGCAGGCTGGAGTGCAATGGCACGATCCCTGCTCACTGTAACCTCCACCTCCCAGCTTCGAACGATTCTCCTGCCTCAGCCTCCTGGGTAGCTAGGATTACAAATGCTTGCTACCACACCCAGCTAATTTTTGTATTTTTAGTAGAGATGGGATTTCACCATGTTGGTCAGGCTGGTCTTGAACTCCTGACCTCAGGTGATCCACCTGCCTCGACCTTCCAAAGTGCTGGGATTACAGGCATGAGCCACCTTGCCAGGCTGGGTCATCTTTTAAAAATGTTTTTATCCCCCAGGAAGGTGGGCAGTATGAGAAGCCATTGGATTCATTTAGGTGTATTCTTATAGGGAAATGGAAATATTATCAAAATGATGATAATGGCATCTAACTTTTATTGCACTCTTACCCTGAATATCAGATACTGTCCTAATACTCTACATATATTGGCTTTTTCTTTTTCTTTTTTTTTTTTTTTTTTTTGATGGAGTCTCGCTCTGTCGCCCAGGCTGGAGTGCAGTAGTGCTATCTCGGCTCACTGCAACCTCTGCCTCCTGGGTTCAAGTAATTCTCCTGCCTCAGCCTCCCGAATACCTGGAACTACAGGCACGTGCCACCACACCTAGCTAATTTTTTTGTATTTTTAGTAGAGACTGGGTTTTACCATGTTGGTCAGGCTGGTCTCGAACTCCCGACCTCAGGTGATCCACCCCCCTCAGCCTCCGAAAGTGCTGGGATTACAGGCGTGAGCCACCATGCCCGGCCATATTGGCTTATTTAATACAGGTAGTTAATCTTCATTCCCTGACAAATGAAGGGAAGGATGGGGGCAATGTTTATTAAGTGCTTAGTGAGTGTCTGGCACAGAGCTATTTTCTTTTATACACACTCTCATTAAATCCTTAAGTGGTAATTTTCCTAGCTGAAAAGAAAGGTTCAGAGAATTTAAGTGATTTGCTAAGTTCTTAGCACTAGTACATGGCAGATCAGCAGTTTAAACTTTTTGTCTGACCCCAAAAAGTGACTTTCATTTTTACCACACTGTGTTCTTCTAATAACATTATAGAACGAGTCTCAAAGTCTAAATAGCAGATGCCTAATAGTTGACATTGATTTTTTGTTCAGAGATCTTTCTCCTGAGAAGGGCTCATCCTAACCATGTTGGGGCTGCCTTTATACACATCCCGTCTCCCTCATTCTCCTCATTATACCAGAATCCTTCCCAGAAATTCGCTTTTTTATTAAACTAATTCAAGTTAAGTTTCTGACTCTTACAACCTAGTGTATCCCAATTGAACCCCCACCGCAATTTCAGTGATAGGGCAGGTCGTAAATTCATTCTGGCATATTACATAGTGAAATAGGTGTATTGCTCTATACATGATGTCACTGTAATCAGATGGATCTTTGTTTTTGGAGGATGGAAACCAGTCTCTTTACTATCTGGTCACACCTTTCCTAAGGGAAGCATGTTTTGACCCTGCAGTTGAAGAAAATCTCTTCTATATCAGCCGGGCATGGTGGCTCATACCCGTAATCTCAGCACTTTGGGAGGCCAGGGCAGGTGGATCACCTGAGGTCGGGAATTCGAGACCAGCCTGACCAACACAGAGAAACCCCGTCTCTACTAAAAACACAAAAAATTAGCCAGGGGTGGTGGCGCACGCCTGTAGTCCCAGCTACTTGGGAGGCTGAGACAAGAGAATCGTTTGAACCTGGGAGGCGGAGGTTGCAGTGAGCTGAGATCGTGCCATTGCACTCCAGCGTGGGTGACAGAGTGAGACTTTGTCTCAGAAAAACAAACAAACAAACAAGTAAATAAATCTCTTGTATATCATGTTAAGCTTCGATAGAATATTGCACTTATTTTCATCCAGTATAGACCCATTAGACACCTTTTTTATGCCCTCCTTCTTATCAAAAATTGTTTACTCTAATAGTAAATAATTAAGGCTGTGGGGGAGTGGGTTGTGAGGGGAGGATGTTCTACAAACATGGTGTCTTTGAGCTCAAAGAATTTACAATGTGGATAGGAAGAGAAGACGTGGATATGAGAAGAGGAGAACTGACATCCAAAGCCACTCTTCATCCCGTGAATCGGCTGCTGTGATCCAAAAGTCCCTTGGAAAGCAGGCGTGTGAAACTTGGAATATTTCCTCATAGGAAGAGTGTGATATAAGGTCCTGCTATTCCACGTTTCATCTGAAAAACTAACCCTGTAATGTCACAAACTGATCCAAAATCTTTAACCTCTAAGGCCTCCTCCAGTCTGGCTTCTGTCCTCCTTTCCTGGTAATTTCTTCTTCTATCCATATCATGCTGGTGCTCTTTAAGTGACCAGTGTCCTACCCTGTCACATGCTTTTCGCCAGTCCCAGCCCATCTCCTGGCTGCTCTTTCCTGCCTGGCACTGCCCTGCACCCCTTCATGAACGCTTTGTCATCCTTCTGGATCAAGCTGAAAAAGGAACTGCTGCTCATGAGGTGTTTTCTTTTCTTTCTTTCTTTCTTTCTTTCTCCTTTCCCTTCCCTTCCCTTCCCTCCCCTTCCCTCCCCTTCCCTTCCCTTCCCTCCCCTCCCCTCCCCTCCCCTCTCCTCCCTTCCCTTCCCTTCCCTTCCTTTCCTTTTCTTTTCTTTTTGAGACAGAGTCTTGCTCTGTCACCCAGAATGGAGTGCAGTGGCACAATCTTGGCTCACTGCAACCTCTGCCTCCTGGGTTCAAGCAATTCTCCTGCCTCAGCCTCCCAAGTAGCTTGGATTACAGGTGCATACCACCATGCCTGGCTAATTTTTTTTGTATTTTTATTAGAGACAGGGTTTCACCATGTTGGCCAGGCTGGTCTCAAACTCCTGACCTCAAGTGGTTTGCCTGCCTTGGCCTCCCAATGTGTTGGTGTTGGAAATAATGCTTAAAGAGAAACCTCATCATATCCCACATTGCGAGGACAGGTGCGAGCCACCTTGCCCAGCCTCACGAGGCATTTTCTGACCCCCCAGACCAAATCTTCCTTTCAAACACTGCCTAGCACTTCTCGGCGTGTCTTTGTGGTCCTCACTGCACTAGCAGGAGTTTCTCTAGTGCCTCTCTCCTCTCTCTGAGCCTGTTTTCTCATCCATAAGTGAGCATTGGGGTATGTACGTGTGGGCTGTGATGAGGGTAGGAGAAAATCACAGAGGCACAGAGCATAGCACACATGGGCTCTCCAGCCACAAGAGACTCCTGCAGCTAGAGACACAGTGGAAACATCTGGTGACAGACTTCCTCATTCTTCGCTGAGAGGTGCCTGCCTGAGGTGGCTGCTGAAGCTCCCCCAGCTTCTGGGAGGTGAGCAACAGTTACCACCCAGCTGAGGCTGCTCCCAAAAAAGCCCATGAACTTCTCTTCTGTCCGTGGGTAAGCAGACTTATGCTCACATCGACACAGTGCTGATTCAGGTCAGCAAGCCCTAGCTTGTGTCCCACACTCAGGCCAAACAGGAAGATCCAAAAGCAGCCTTCTTAAACCGAAGTCATTACAAACAAACAAAGCCCACATACACATACAGACACACACACACACAGACACACACACACACACATGCACGCACGCACACACAAACACAAGTACGACTTAATGGCCAGGTCTTGACTGTCTTGGAAATGGATGATCCACCTGGGCTTACAAATAAACCTGGTCATGTTTGGTTTTTCCAGGAGAAATTGAGGGTAGGGAGAGTGAGTCTAGCAGAGCTCTGAGATGGCCTAGAATGGGCATTCGGGGAGAACTCCTGAGCTAGCTATCCTTGAAATGTGTAGATCTCCCTGCTGAGGCTCTGCGGGTGATCAGGCACTGTCAGAATGAATTAGTGGCTCCATAAACCCAGGCTCTGTGGCTAAATGGTGGGGGCTAAAATCTCTGAAGTTCCTTACATCCCAGCAGGCTTCTCTAAAATATTTATGGCTGTTAGGCAACACAGCAAGCCCAGGTCCTTGAAATCTGGAATGAAGGTCCTGGACAAGGTTCCTACTGGCCAGCTGGGGAATCTTGGGCAACCCTCTTAGCTTCTCTGAGTCTCCTCTCTCTATATGCAGAAAGCAGCTAATAAAGCCCTGTCTGCCTCATAGGGTGCCGGTGAGGGGCCAAGATCCAATCAGCGTCTCAGCCCCTGGGAAAGTGATAAACAACTGAGATTATTTTCCAAATATTTTTCCAGTTTATCTCCCTTACTCTTGAAGGCTTTTGGAAAGCTCTCCAAAAGGCTGTGACCTGACAGTCAACTTGTATTTATTTGTTGAGAAGCTTCTGTAAATCAAAGGCATAAAACAGGGGACCCAGCTAAGGAAAATATTTCCGCTCACTGCGAAGAGATAAATTTTCAGGCCCTGAAAGGGGAGCTGGGAGAACTTGCAGGCATGTTTACAGCCCCCTCGTTAGTTCAGGCATGGTGATTGTTTGAAGTCCCAGATTCATCCAGCGAATAAGAAAGGCCCAGCAGGTCAGCAGTTTGACATTGTCTCCAAGGCTTTCTGTTATGTTTATACTGGAAAGTTACCATTGGCCTCTGTAAAATGGAATTTCCATATAATAATTGACATGGCCTTGTAAGGAGGGAAGGTCCCTGTTGCTGCTTCTACAAGGAAGTTGGACTGATAGGGAAATGTGGAAACAAAGGAAGCTTTTGTCTTATCTCTGAAGCGAAGCCTTGTATGGTGGTTTCCAAATGCCTGTCTCATGCCCTACAGCATCAGAATCACTCAGACTGCTTCCTTAAAATACAGATATCTACACCCATGCAACACATATTGAATTCCTAGGAAGGGGCCCAGGAATCTGTGTGTGTGTGTGTGTGTGTGTGTGTGTGTGTGTGTTGAGATGGAGTCTCACTCTGTTGCCCAGGCTGGAGTGTGCAGTGGCGCGATCTCGGCTCACTGCAACCTCCACCTCCCAGGTTCAAGTGATTCTCCTGCCTCAGCCACCAGAGTAGCTGGGATTACAGGTGTGCACCATCACAGCTGGCTATTTTTTTTGTATCTTTAGTAGAGACAGAGTTTCACCATATTGGCCAGGCTGGTCTCCAATTCCTGGCCTCGTGCGATCCACCTGCCTTGGCCTCCCAAAGTGCTGGGATTACAGGCGTGAGCAACTGCACCCAGCCTGAAGAGTTTTTAACAGTTTTATTAAGATGTAATTTCACATACTATACAATTCACCCATTTAAAGTGTATGGTTCAATGGCTTTTAATATATTCACGGAGCTGTGCTTCCATCTCTATAATTTTAGAACATTTTCATTATCGCCAAAAGAAGCCCTGCTCTCCTTAGCCAACACCCCAATCCTCCCGCCTCCAACTCCCAGCCTTAGGCAAGCCCAAGTTTACTTCCTGTCTCTATAGATTTGTCTGTTCTGGGCATTTCATGTAAATGGAATCATGCACTATGTGGTCGTATAGTGAAGTGTGTGAGTTTGGAGCAAGAGCTAATTGGTTACAGGCAACGGAGGAAAGGCTGAGAGCACCACTATTGTCTTCCCCACTGAATGCCGGATGTCACCCCTCTAAATAAGTGTGGAATACATATTTAAAGATATTGGCTTATAGCTGGGCATGGTGGTGTGCACCTGTAGTCCCAGCTATTTGGGAGGCTGAAGTGGGAAAATCCCTTGTGACTCGGAGCTCAAGTCCAGCCTGTGCACACCGTGAGAGCCTCCTGTGTCTAAAAAATAAAAAGAATATTGGCTTGAAGGAAGCTAAACAGTCAGTCTTCTTGTAGGTCCAGCCTTGGATTACACCAGGCAATCAGCAGGGGTCACTGCACTCCAGCCTGGGTGACAGAGCGAGACCCTGTCTGAAAAACAAAACAAACAAACAAAAGTAAACCCGTCCCTCTGCAAAACCAAAGCCCCCCAGTTGACGATGCCCACTGGCTCCTTATGAGGCATTTGAGCAACCGTCTGTTATTGCAAGAAAGGGGAATGCCACTTTCGGGAGATTCAACAGACAGGAATTTGGGAACTCTATAAAATGCTCTATTTCATAGACATTTTTTTCCTGCATCATTACCTTTCTTGAAAAGTATTAGTGCTCAGAGTATGTGTGTATTTCAGTATTCATATGGATTTATCCATCTGGCTGTGGTATGATTGCATTTTGTAGATGAGATCTGTTTCCTTCTCTAACTTAATTTTGGAGCTTACCTAAGCCATGTCCCAAGGGAGGGAGGTAAAATAGGGATTAAAGGACTTGCTGAATATTTTTTTTGTTTGTTTTTTTGAGACACTGTAAGATGATGCCCAATTTTCTGAGAGTCTGTTCCTCCATTAAGATCAGATCACAATGCAGTCTTGGGAGATTGCCCAGTGCTGTGGAAACAGTGAGGGCTTCGGCTGCTTGAGTTCAAATTCTGGTTACCTTTAATAAATGTGACTTTACTTCTCTCAGCCTCAGTTTTCTTATCTATAAATATGGAATTTTGGTAGCTTGCTTATAGAATGGTTCTAAAGAGTAAGTGAAATAATAAACCTGGCACATAATAATAGCTGCTCTGTAAAAATGTAGCAAAAATTACTATTATTTAACTTCTTATTTCATATATGTTATGTTTCCTCATTTGGATTCTTAGCTCATTTGAGTATTGTCCCTGATCCCCACATAGCTCCTAACATAGTATGTCCTATGCAAAAGCCAAGAAAGAGTTAGGAAAGAACAGGTTGTAGAGGACACCTATGAGCTACCTGCCCAGGCTTCTTTTCTTTCTTTCTTTCTTTTTTGTTTTTTTGAGGCAAAGTGTCTGTCACCAAGGCTGGAGTACAGTGGCACAATCTCAGCTCACTGCAACCTCCGCCTCCCAGGTTCAAGCAATTCTCTCTGTCTCAGCCTCCCGAGTAGCCGGGATTACAGGCACCCGCCATTATGCCCGGATAATTTTTGTATTTTTAGTAGAGACGGGGTTTCGCCATGTTGGCCAGGCTGGTCTTGAACTCCTGACCTCAGGTGATCCACCCGCCTCGGCCTCCCAAAGTGCTGGGATTACAGGAGTGAGCCACTGCGCCCGGCCAAGGCTTCTCTTTTCTAGACTTATCTATCCTGATTCCCATTGTCCATCCACAAAGATACAAAAGTAGGCTCCCAGCAGCTTCTATGAGTGACTTTGCCCTGACTCCTCTTATCCTCAGCCTCAGTTGGTTGGACTAGGTGAGGACACCCAACTTAAGCTTGGCCAGGAGTTCAGTGAGTTCTTAGCCAGTGGGTGTGAAACTGATCCTCCGTGTTCCACTGTAGTTGTGATTTGAAGTATGTTCACAAAATGTGATTCTAGGCAGCCATTCATAATGCTTCTAAAATTTTTTCTAAGCCCTAAGAAAATGGTCATATTATAATGTTAAGGTAAAAAGGATAAGACAAAATTATGTAGACCTCACAGATAAAAATATATATATACATGAAATACTGGAAAGAAAATATATAAAAATGTGAATAGAAATAGAGGGATTCTAGATAATTTTCTTTTAGTTTTTCATACTGACTATTAAAGAGAAGTCTATATATTGGGAGGAAGGTGGGAGTAGAGGGAAGGAGCCAATGTAAATTTTCTTCTCTCTTCCCTTTAAAAAATTTTGCTTCTCTGCTCTCAATTTTCTCAGAATCCTAGCTATCTTGATATCTGATAAAATAATTCACACACGGGTGTTAACAACTTGCTAGCTCTCTAAGGGTGTTATTATTTGAAAATGGGCTTCCAGACGCAAGATGACTTCATGCAGAAATTCTCAACCATTGATCCTTTGCAGAACTAGGCTAAGCAGTTCTACCAATTTGCAGGAGAAAACATGATAGAATTGTCTAAAATTAAAATTTTCTCCCATAAATTTTCCCTTGGTGCCTGCCACCAATGTCTCAATTAGAATTTTGTAGTGTGAACAATAGAATCATTGGGGAGCTTTAAAAATATACAAATTCCCCTGCTCCATCTTCCAGATTCTGATGTATTTAACTGGCCTTTTGTGGGGCCCGAAGCGCTATGGTTTTTAATCCTTTGTAGATGATTCTAATCTTCAGCCAGGATTGAGAATTATATATAATTATAATTATATAATTGTACTGACAGTATAATTGATTGAATGCAAAATTCTATATTGAGTAATTTTGTTGTCTCCAGCTTAATAGCGTATCCATATTTTGCGAGATTTCTGAAGGAGCTGCCTGGGTTCCAGTTGCCCTACTAATTGAATGAATTTGGAAACTCATTCAAATTCAAATGCTTGACCTGAACCCTCGGGCAGCGCCATTCCCGATGCGGAAAGAGACTGTTTGGAGACATCGCCCTCCAGTGACAGCACTCGGGAACTGTTGAGAGGCCTGGCACACCCTTGCTTCCCATTGATTGTTCCTCTAAGAACAGGGGTGCTCTGAGCCCGTTCCAGCCTTTGAAAGCTCCTTTGAGTTCGTTGTATGTTTGTCCTTGCCCAGATGTGTCGGCAACACGCTTGGAGGCATAAACGGGAACAAAGCTTCAGACGTGTTCTTAACTGTCAGGAGTAACAGTTGCAGATAAAAGCTGCAGAATTGCTCATCAATACTGGGAAGGCTGAGCAAAACTAGAATTATTCCGGTAACTTAACAGAAAAAATAAATAAACATATCAATAGTTACAGGGTATAGGAGGGAAGGAGAGTGTAAATTCATAGCAAAACACTTGGAACATTCTGTTTAGCCCCTTCCCTTGTGTGGGGGCAGAAGTCTGAGGCGAGTGGGGTGCACTGTGGGGAGGGGCAGCAGAGAAGAAGTCTCACTAGGGTAGACAGGGCCAGGGGGCCATGCTGAGCCCTGGCCCCAGGAGCTGGCAGGTGAGAAGAGACTCGTCTCTGTACATAATGCTTGAGAGTCCATCTGAGCTCCCTGGGAAGCTTGTCCAGAAAGCTCCCGGCAGGTCCCATTCCTATCAATTCTGGTTCAAGAGGCCTAGAAACCCGAGAGGGTTCTGAGAAGCAGTGGCAGGGCCTGCTGTGCATCCAGCACCTACTTGGTAGCAGGTGTGGAAGGAGGACTGTGCCCTCATTCAGTCCTTACAACAACCCTCTGTGGTAGATGGTACCGTCCCCATTTTACACATGAGGAAACTGAGGCTCAGGGAGGTGATGTGGGGTGCCTAAAGCACCAGAGCTGGGCAGTGATGGAGCCTGGACTGCAGTACCCTGTTGTGGGCGATGAGGGGGAGCTGTCACAAGAACAAGCCAAATCCTGCATTAGGAGGCTCTGGTCCTCGGAGCAGGACCAGAGATGAGGTGGACCTGCATGCCTGGTCCACAGCCCTCCTTGGGGACCTTCTGTTTTCCCTGAGGAAAGGGTTGGAGTCAGGTGGAAATGTAGGAAGGAAGAGAAGGTAGAGAGGGGAGAGGAGGCAGGACCAGCCACCAGGCAGGGGGCAGTCAGAGCCACCAAGGCAAAGCACTGGTGAGCGGCAGGGTGGGGGCCCAGGGTCTTTTCTGCTTCCTCCTCAGTCTTTCCCCTCAGGCTCCTTTCTTCCTTCTAGAGCTTTTCTTCTTTCTTTCTTTCTCTTTCTTTCCTTCCTACCTTCTTTCCTTTCTTTCTCTTTCTCTTTCTCTTTCTTTTTCTTTCTCTCTCTCTTTCTCTCTCTCTCTCTTTTTTCTCTTTCTTTTGACAGAGTCTCGCTCAGTTGCCAGGCTTCAGTGCAATGGCGCTATCTTGGCTCACTGAAACCTCCACTCCTGGGTTCACGCCATCCTCCTGTCTCAGCCTCCCAAGCAGCTGGGATTACAGGCACCCACCATCATGCCCAGCTATTTTTTTTTTGTTTTTTGTTTTTGTTTTTGTTTTTGTTTTTAGAGACAGGGTTTCACCATGTTGGCTAGGCTGATCTTGAACTTCTGATCTCAGGTGATCCACCCGCCTCAGCCTCCCAAAGTGCTGGGATTACAGGTGTGAGCCACTGCGCCCGGCCCCATGTTCCTTTCTTACTTCTCCACCATCCTTGCTTCTTCTTTCTTCACTTCCAGTTTCTTAGAAGAGGGGTTTTCTCCTCCCTCACAGATCCAAGGCATGCCCTCACTCCTCACAGGATGGCAAGGAGAAACGATCAATCACTTAAGTAAAGAAAAACATCAAAATCAGACCCATCTGCAGTCAGAATCCACAGCAGTCCTCCCACAGCACAGCATTGCCTCCGCCTGCGGCCTGCCTTCCCTCGGAACTGAGCCCGTCCAGGGCTGCAGAGCGGCCTGCAGTCCCTGGTGGCAACAGCACTTAGCGGCGCCTCATGTTTAACGCAAGCAAGCTTCCGAGACAGGAAAGCTTTCAAGATACAGCTGAAGATACACGAGCGCTGCCCTTTACAGAGCAAACACAAATGTACAAAACCAACATGGGTTTTCCTATTTTACAATAATTGTGTTCTCATCTGTACATATTTAAGCAAACCGCTTCTGTCAGAAGAAAGGAGAAATCTATAACCAAGGGCCTCTGTGGCCTAGAGAGGCCTGAGTCACCTCTGCTTTTTGAGTCTCCTAGTAATTTTAAAATGAAAACATTCCGGTCAGACGCGATGGCTCACGCCTGTAATGCCAGCACTTTGGGAGGCAGAGGCGGGCAGATCACCTGAGGTCAGGAGTTCGAGACCAGCCTGGCTAACATGGTAAAACCCCGTTTGTACTAAAAACACAAAAAATTAGCGGGGCGTGGTGGCACGCACCTGTAATCCCAGCTGCTCGGGAGGCAGAGGCAGAAGAATCGCTTGAACCCGGGAGACAGAGGTTGCAGTGAGCCAACCTCCGTTGGGCATGAACATCGTGCCATTGCACTCCAGCTTGGGCAACAAGAGCGAAACTCCGTCTCCAAAAAGAAAAACGAAAGAATACTAAAATAGGTTATACAATTTGTAGTTCATTTGTAAATGCTCATCATTAGCAAGTTAATATTTTTAGCACAAAAGAGATAATGCAATATAATTGTGCTAGTTACTAGCTAATTACAGGATTTGTAAAAAGCAATCATTCCTAGTGTGCTATAAGTAATGGGGCACAGGTGTGTAGCTGTATTTTGAATAAATTCTTTAACCTGTTAGGATGTGATTCCTTTGGGAAAAAAAATTAAAGATCTAAAGTAGAAGTCTTGTGTGTGGCTGTGTTAAAGTGTATGATATTGATGACTATGAAAGTTAAAGTGTATGATATTGATGACTATGAATGTTTCCCTTCTGCTAACATAGACACTCTCGTCTCCAAACAAGTTCAGCTGTGCTTCCCACTCAGTCATTCATTCTGGATGGTTTTGTTAGCATATCCATGTCCTATACCCTTGTCTTCAGAGTGCTTAGGTTGAAAGGCTTTATAAATACCACGTGTCTAGTCCAATA
The DNA here is from genome assembly GCF_028885655.2 of Pongo abelii. Classification (NCBI taxonomy): domain Eukaryota; kingdom Metazoa; phylum Chordata; class Mammalia; order Primates; family Hominidae; genus Pongo; species Pongo abelii. The sequence goes on along the minus strand of NC_071993.2, from coordinate 121,931,477 downwards.
CCCTTTCCTCGGCTATCTGGACCCAAAGCACCATACCAAGTAAATGCAGTGCTACAGAACTTAGGGTTTTTTTTTCCCCCTCCTGAATATTCCTAAATAACTCAGTGTTTTAAAAGACTCTGATGTATCTTGGAGAAATGGCTGATCCTAGGACTGGGGCAGGAAACATATGAGATGAGCTGGGAGTATTTTGTAATCTCCAAAAGTAAGAAAGTACTAAAAAACAAAAAGAAACAAACAAAACACCCATATATTGATGGGGGTATGTTAAAGAGACACAGGAACCTACTGAAACTGTTCCCAAAGGCCAAAACTGGAACAATTTGAGCAACAAAACCAATGAAATAGTATTAGATTATAACCCAAAGTATAAGATAAATATCCATGAGTTTGTATTGATATAAATGATTGGATAAATAAAGGGTTTGGGACACAAATCTTCCTTGCAGAATAATTCCAAACAGTTTTTTGCAGATTACTCTACCCTCAAGAAGGTACAGTATTAACTCCACACTTCTGAAGTGTGAGCTATCTACGATGACTTTGCTTCTGAAGAATACAGTATGGAAATGGGAGGGAAAGAATAACTTTACAGTGGAGAAACCTGACAAATACTATTTCAGCCAGGGGATCAAGCCCGACATCATGCTGACAGTGTGTACTCTTGATAAGATATGACTAAAATCACACTTTATCTCTGTATTCCTTCTCTGTAACATCCACAATCCCAGTCTAATCATGAGGAAAACATCAGACTAATTCTAATAGAGGGCATCCTACAAAATACCCAACCAATACTCCTCAAAACTGCCAAAATCAACAAAAATATATGGAAACTCTTAAGAACAGCTGCAGACACTGCAGAAAGCCTAATAGCAACCACTCCTCAGAGGTATGAACACCAGCTCTGCAGGGCCCATCCCCTAACCTTCTAGGTTCTGATCATCTCAACTCCTTTCCTTTGAATCCTCCAGCTTTAGAGGTGGTGCTGCTTCCTGCTATTTTTAGCCCTGTATTACATTAATGTTCTTCCTTTGCTAATTCCACCCCCCAACACCCAATTCCCTGTATAAATTTCCTCTGTTGAAATACCTTGTGTAGTTTCTGTTTTCCAAACTGAGCTGTGCCTGTTACAGTGCTTGGTACCAGGAAATAGACCCTCAGGGATGGGGATTTGGAGATTGATTTGATTATGTGCTTGGTTTTAAATGCTGGGCTGAGATCTTTTCAATGGGAATTGCCATGGTAGTACTCCATTGCATTTGGAGGCATAGTGATTGTCACCAGTGATTGATTGAGATGAAATGCCTATGAAATCAGGTGCCTTGTGGGACCATATAGCTTTTCACACCAAGAATGAAAAGGACAATAGGCATAAACTGTCATTGTCCCTTGATTATCCTAATGGCAGTAGTAATTACGACTACAAAGCATTGGAGTGGGATGACATCTTCCAACTGGAGAGATTACAGAAAGGAAATCACTAGCTCAGGTTTAAACTTCTACATTCAAGTCTAAAACAGAGCACTGAGAGGCTCTATGGCAGCCCTAAAATAATGTTTTTTTTTAGTCACAGGGCCAATCTCATACCAAAAAAACCATAATTAAATTGTGTGGGTTATAAAATTACAGTGTAAATTGAACTCTAGACTTGCCCTGACTCTTATGAGAAAACGCATTGATTGGGTGAGTGGACCTCTAGGATTTTGAATGGTCACATCTGGGTAGATGTGAATAAAGCTGAAAATCTTGAACCCAAGGCCTCTCTGCCTTGTGAAGCTTTGAACCCAAGGCCTCTCTGACAGTAGAAGCTTTTGTCTTTTAGATCTATAATTAGAGTCGGATCTTAGCATGTTCCAGGGGGAAAAAGTGAAGTCTGACCTGGGAAGAATTAACTTTTATTTCAAATGAATGAACATCTTGCTAATTGATTTAGGCAGAAATCTGAGGATTATTTGAGAAGTGTCAAAGGAAGATAAAATATAACATGAAATCAGGCCAACATATAGACTTGGGTGGACTTATCAGAGTCTGGACTTACTGTGTTAGCTCATCCAACTGGAAGTGGCTCTAACAGTTTTCTTAGTTGAGTCAATAAAATATATTTATTGGTGGCCTACATTCAGTGAGCTGAGATGACAGAACTTCCTGGGGTAATGCAGAAAAAACAATCCATAGATTTAGGGAGATAGGAATGCAAATTTATATGGGGGCATGAACATCCAGCCATATCTCCCGATGGGGTGCAGGTGACAATCTCTTCTCTGAGGTACTAAGAAATATATTAATGAGGGGAGTACCAGCCTCCCTGGAAAGCTTTGTGGTGCATCCCCTCACTAGACTGGGGTTAACAGTGGAAGATGCTGCCACTGAGCTAGTCAGGAAAATAGCAATTATGTAATAGAGGTTTCAGCAGAGGGAATTTCATATGGGAGTTGGTTACATCAATGTTGGAAGGCTGAGTGAGGAAAATGGATTATTCACTGAGGTCATCCAGGAATAATAACCCAGGAGGCAGCTACTACCACTGGGGCTGACAGAACAAAGGGAAGAGGCTGGGTTTGCAGAGCTAGAAGCTTAGGGCCAGGGCCCTAGAAATGTAGAACTCTGGTCTTTGAGAGGAGGCCTGCCATGCTACTGTTGCTGCATTTGAGACCAGAGGAGGCTGGTTCTAGGAGGGTTGAAAGAATACAGAGCCTAGCCAGGCTCATTGGCATGATCCTGTAGTCCCAGCTACTGGAGAGACTGAGGCAGGAAGATTGCTTGAGCCCAGGAGTTCAAGGTTGCAGTGTGCTATGATCATTCCACTGCACTCCAGCCTGGGCAACACAACAACAGAGACCCAGTTTAAAATGTGTGTGTGCGTGTATATATATATATATACTATATATATACGTGTATATATAGTATATATACATCTATACACTATATATATACATCTATATACTATATATATACATATGTATACTATATATATACATATATACACTATATATATACTATATATACATATATACACTATATATACTATATATACATATATTGTATATATACATATATATACATATATAGTATATATATACATATATAGTATATATACAATATATGTATATATACACACACTATATATACTATATATACATATATACTATATATACACATATATACTATATATACATATATATGTATACACTATATATACATATATACATATATACTATATATACACATATACTATATATATACATATACATACTATATATACATATAATATATACATATAGTGTATATATACATATAATATATACATATAGTGTATATATACATATAATATATACATATAGTGTATATATACATATATACTATATATACATATATACTTATATATACACATATACATATATACTGTATATACATATATACATATATACTATATATACATATATGTATACATACACACATATACTATATATACATATATGTATACATACACACATATACTATATATACATATATGTATACATACACACATATACTATATATACATATATGTATACATACACACATATACTATATATACATATATGTATACATACACACATATACTATATATACATATATGTATACATACACACATATACTATATATACATATATGTATACATACACACATATACTATATATACATATATGTATACATACACACATATACTATATATACATATATGTATACATACACACATATACTATATATACATATATGTATACATACACACATATACTATATATACATATATGTATACATACACACATATACTATATATACATATATGTATACATACACATATATACTATATATACATATATGTATACATACACATATATACTATATATACATATATGTATACATACACATATATACTATATATACATATATGTATACATACACATATATACTATATATACATATATGTATACATACACATATATACTATATATACATATATGTATACATACACATATATACTATATATACATATATGTATATATACACATATATACTATATATACATATATACCATATATATATACTATATATACATATATACTATATATATACTATATATACATATATACTATATATACTATATATACACATATATACATGTATATACTATATACATACACTATATATACTATATACATATACTATATATGTGTATATATACTATATACATATATAGTATATATATAACAGTATATATATTACATATTTAAAAACATATATTTGTATATACACTTAAAAATAAATTCTATATATATGTATGTGTATATATATATGTGGAGGCCAAAATCAATTACTATGGACCCACTGTGGAGGTGATACAGATAGGAACAATAACCTCAAAGGAAGGAAGTTGCTTCTTCCTCCTCCTGTTCCCCTTCTCTGGAGCCTCTTATTAACTAAATGTAATAGGAAGCTAGTTAGTAAAGGAGAAATCTAGTTTGTAGCATCCTAGCCTAGCAACACAAAGCAGTACATAGAGGAGTGGATTTGGAACAGAAGGACAAGAGCTTAGTAAGCCCCACTGAACTTGCCTTATCCCTTGTACTTTAAAAAGCAAACCTTTCCAAGACAGGGACTTTATTGAAATCCCCTCTCCTCCTCAGAGCCCTACAAGATTTAGTGAATATCTGTTGAACATCATGGATGATGTTACTGTAGCCTTGCAACAATACAATATATTTTGGACCTCAGACCTCAACATTTATGAAAACAGCACTCAATTATAGTGTTTTATGTGTCTAGCTGGAAAGTTTTTTCCACTCCAAGCAGGATCATTTAGGAAAGTCCTGTCAAGAGAGTAGAGCCTGCCTTTGTATAAGTGGAGTAGCCTCTTACTGTCAGTGGTTTGATGAATAGAGGTACTGAGGGGAGCTTAACTGCTCCTGTAAAAAATATATATATATGTATTTTATTTAAAATCATTGTTAAGAGGCAGGGATCAGCTTCCATGGTGATGTAAGGATTTCTGAAGAGTTTGTAGATAAAAGCAAGGTCTTTAAAAATAACACAGGAATCAGTAGAAAAACTCAGCATTTGTGCCTATCCAACATCTTTCTTAACCTAATAAGGTTGACAGTCAGCATCTCTGTTAGAAGAAGTTAATGGTATTAGTTGAATGATTGATTACACAGATCACTGGAGGAAGGGCCAAAACACAATGGTCTTATATCAGAGTATAGCAATGGCAAGCTGTACAATGAGGACAAAGAAATTTTAATAACGACCTTAAAATGGTGTTGATATTAAAATGCTCAGCCTGGAATTATCTATGTCAAATTAATTACACTTCCCTAGTCTTTTCCTTTCCATTGAAATAAAAATGATAATGAGCAACACTACTTCGCAAGATGTATATCAGCAATTTCTGAGTAATTTCTTTGAAATACGCAGCTCAATGAATATAAATTATATTATATGCTATGCATGAAAAGACTCCAACCATTAAGAACTGTGCAAAATTATTTTTATTTCAATGTCAAATTCCAAAGAAAAACGCCAAGAAATTGCTATGCACGTTTGCATTTATAGCTTTTATTATTTTTAGGATGTGGTTTTGAACCCAAATTCCAATGAGTCATATGTACTCTTGCCAACAGTATTTTCAGGGAAAGGCTTACTTGAAGCTGCATGACATTGGATCATTTTATGGAAAATGTAAGTCTTTATGAAATGGAACCTGTTTGTTGTCAAGGAGTCCAAGCTACATTACTAATGAGGTAATATTTTACTTTAAAAGTAGGTGTTTTCCTCTCAACTCCATTTCTGTGGGAGCCCAACACCAATGCAGCTTAAGAAAATGATGGTCTATTTTCTAATCATTTCTAAAACAAAATGGAAATAAAGATCACAGGACAAAGAATTGAAGCAGCCCACAAAGAATATAGAAACATAAATGCTCTGTGACTTGCTACATTGTTGGTAAGAGCAACAGGATAAAGATATTTAAGTAGAAGAGCATATTTTAAACATGGAAGAATAATGTTTAAGGAACAGCTAATTTGTTTCTTCCCTAGAAATCTCCAGTACATGGCTCTCTTGGGAAATCTAATCAATTAAAGCCCTACATGCTATTCTACTTGTGAGTGGAATAAGGAATACATTTCTCATGTTATTATACAAATGAATCTCATCTTCAGGGATTTGAAATATAGCTTTATCCAGAGTATAGTGAATTTGTGTGTCATCTCATCTTTCTGCATTATAGTAAAATTGATTTTATGATTCCTTACTCATAAATCACAGGCCTGAGGCAATAACAGCCTTGGAGATGCTTTTGCTTGTCTTGCCTAATCTCACAGGCTGGGTGTGTCTCTTGTTCTTTTTTCTGAACCACATCTGGCTCTTCAGCTTGCAATTATGATTATAGTTCTCAGCCTTGAAAAAGAGTGGCTGTCAGACCCAGGTCATGTTCCTGGCTTGTTTGGATCCTCTAAACTGAATACCATCCTGGACACCTTTAGCACATCATTGGAAGAAATTAATAGTGTGATCACAATGCAAATGAATGCACGTCACAACATGGGTACCATTATGAACTTACAGCTACAAAAATCAAAACATATCTTCCCTTTCCCCTTACTCTCCCCTCTGATATAAAAGCAAAGTGACACATGGTTGTATTTAGATTTCTGGCAGTCTGCTAGCGGTTTTACCTTCATGTAAGGATGTGGTTCTTCAATCAAGAGAAGTATAAAGTATTACCTAATATTTAAAAATATATATAAATTCCCCCTTTTTTTTTTAAAGACTCCCTGTCAGTTCCTCAATATACTGACTAGTCCAACTAGAGCAGTGGTCCCCAACCTTTTTGGCACCAGGGACTGGTTTCATGAAAAACAATTTTTGCACAGACTTGGGGATGATTTCGGGATGCAACTGTTCAACCTGAGATCCATCAGGCATTAGTTAGATTTTTATAGGGAGCGTACAACCTAGATCCCTGCATGCAAGTTCACAGTAGGGTTAGCGCTCCTATGAGAATCGAATGTTGCTGCTGATCTGACAGGAGGCAGAGCTCAGGTGGTCGCCTGCCGCTCACCTCCTGCTATGCGGCCCAGTTCCCAACCAGCCACGGACTGGTAATGGTCTGTGGCCCGGGGGTTGGGGGACCCCTGAAATAGAGAGAAGAGGAAGGTCATAATATAAAATCATAAGCCTGGGCAATATAGTGAGACTATCTCTACAAAAATAAAAATAGCTGGCCACGGTGGCGCCTGCCTGTAATCCCAACTACTCAGGAGGCTGAGGCAGGATTGCTTGAGTTGAGGCTGCAGTGAGCTGATAGTGCCACCGCGCGCCAGCCTGGGTGACAGAGTAAGACCCTGTCTCAAAAAGAAAAAAAAATTATAAAGCACACTGAATTTTAGCTCCTTAGACTCATACTTGGGAAATCAGGTAATTCCTTGAAGCCACTTCAAGAAGACTAGGTATGAAGGCAGCAGAAGTCTCTTGATCTTGCTCCCTGGCAGGTATGAGCTCTGGCCTGTCCACCTGCCTTCTAGCCTGACTCTAGGCTTAGATTTCAGGAATGGGTGGGAGTTGTGGGATGATAACCCAGTGGAGGTCTACACATCCTATCTCTCCATGCATATCTGGCACGTGGCTTCTGAATTCATCTCCACCGTCTCCATCAGCCTAGGTTGGTTCTCTCTTAATTGGATATGCAAGCTGCTTTGTGCCCCAAACCAGGAGAGAATAAAGAATGCTGTCAAAAGAGCACTGAGTTAAAAGTAAGGAGAAAGGCATGGTTCTACAAATGCTTTAGCTGAATCAAATCTTACCCATAATCTTTGGGTCATTTTAGAAGTCCAATTTAATCTTTTGGTTTTAGTATTTCAGTTGACTATGTGCCTTCTCACTATACAATAGTTTTAGAGAGAGATCACAAATCACAAGCTAATTGCTATTCATCAGCTGAGAAAATATGGGCCCAAAGCACTGTTCTTTGGGCTAGTGCTTTATACCAACATCAGAATGAAGTGAAAGGCCACAGTTAAGCATGGCAAATACAATAGGATGCAGAAGTTTCTTGCCAGGTTGACTCTGCTGTGATTATAACTTCTCTTTTTTTTTTTTTTTTTGGGATGGAGTCTCACTCTGTTGCCCAGGCTGGAGTGCAGTGGCGTGATCTCTGCTCACTGCAACCTCCGCCTCCCCGGTTCAAGTGATTCTCCTGCCTCAGCCTCCAGAGCAGCTGGGATTAAGGTACGTGCCACCATACCTGGCTAATTTTTGTAGTTTTAGTAGAGACGGAGTTTCACCATGTTGGCCAGGCTGGTCTCAAACTCCTGACCTCAAGTAATCCACCTGCCTCAGCCTCCCAAAATGCTAGGATTACAGGCATGAGCTACCACGCCCAGTGTCTGTTCTGGTTATAACTTCTGAGACTATCTGGTATATCTCAAAAGTAAGACTATAACCCAAAAGTAAGAATAATACATATATAACATACTTAAAAGTAAGAATATTCAGGCAAGGCTTGAGTTTCAGATCTTCCTGTGAAGATGATTTGCCATCTTACTTCCTTTCCCTGGGGCTCACACCGCTTAGGTCTTGTTTCTCTTAACAGTGTTCATCAGTGTGCACTGTAATTTATTTTTGTAAACACCACACCAAGACTGACTTCTTTAGGGCTGAAATCATTTTTTGTTTTCCTAGCACCTTAATACCTGGTTCATAGAATGTTCTTGAGAAATATGTGTTAAATAAACAAAATTCTTGTTTGGTTTGTGGATGTCCTATTTCTGATACATTTTTAGAAATGATATAACAGAGAAATTTCTAATGCCCACAATAGTCAAATCAATGAGAGTAGTGAGTGTGAATGAAACAGGCTTAGATGGATCTCTCTGAGGCGGGTAGTGGGGTATATTACCAAATAAAGTTAAAAACTGATTTTCTGGAATCAACCCAAATGCCCATCAATGATGGACTGGATAAAGAAAATGCAGTGTATATACACCATGGAATACTATGCAGCCATAAAAAGGAAGATCATGTCCTTTGCAGGGACATGGATAGAGCTGCAGGCCATTATCCTTAGCAAACTAACGCAGGAACAGAAAACCAAACACTGCATGTTCTCACTTATAAGTAGGAGCTGAACAATGAAAGCACATGGACATAGGGAGGGAAACAACACACACTGGGGCCTGTGCTGGGGGCGGGGTGGGGAGGGAGAGCATCAGGAAAAATAGCTAATGCACGTGGGGCTTAATACCTGGGTGATGGGTTGATAGGTGCAGCAAACCACCATGGCACACGTTTACCTATATAACAAAGCTGCACATCCTGCATGTGTATTCCGGAACATAAATTAAATTAAAAAAAACCCAAACAAACAGAAAAACTGACTTTCTGCAAGGTAGTCCCTAGGTAACAACTTTATTGCCATAAGAACAACTATAAAACACTCCATTTCTTCTGCATCATTCAGCGTTAAACAAACTCACATGCAGTGTTTCTGCTTACTTTATCTATCTTTTTTTTTTTTTTTTTTTTGGAAAAGAGGTATAGATTTTACTTGAGAGTTACTCCAGCAAAACTTCAACTTTTACAGTTTTATGTTAATTCTTTAAATTCCCTTGGGATTACTAGTTTTCCAGCTAAAACACTGCTAAATTCTTAACAGTTTGAAGCAGGTTTTGGACTGGGGATCCAATTATGCATTCCCAAAACACAGTTTTCTTTTGAAGTAGCTTCTTTTGAAGGACAAGGAGGGTGATTTCAACTCTTCAATGCCTAAACCTTGCCTCTTCCATCCTTTGAACCTATCATCTTTATTTCTGTCTAAAGTGATTTTGAAAAGAATCTTCGGGTAGTTGGGATTAATCACTGGATTTTTCTCTTTCTGGCTGTGCTGTGTATTACATGTTTCTTTGTTTCCAATTCAGAACCTCTGGCAAATACTCAAGTGAACAGGGTAAGTCTAGAGTCTAATTGTTTTAAGTGTCAGCTAAAAAGAAAAGTTTTTATATGTGTTAGAAAAATACTAAGAAAAATAGAATAAATTGTTTTTCTGGGCCAGGCACGGTGGCTCACACCTGTAATCCTAGCACTTTGGGAGGCTGAGGCAGGTGGATCACCTGAAGTCAGAGGTTCAAGACCAGCCTGATCAACAGGGTAAAACCCCGTCTCTACTAAAAATACAAAAATTAGCTGGACATGGTGGCAGGCACCTGTAATCCCAGCTACTCAGGAGGCTGGGGCAGGAGAATCACTTGAACCCAAGGGGCGGAGGTTGCAGTGAGCTGAGATCGTGCCATTGCATTCCAGCCTGGGGAACACAGCAAGACTCTGCCTCAAAAAAAAAAAAAAAAAAAATTGTTTTTCTGAGACGTGCATAAACATTGCTTCCTTTTGGGCAGTGATTATTAAGAAGGGAAGTGGAGGATATATATGAGGTTTCCCTGGGGGAATTTTTCAAGCCACACATCTCTCCTCCACAAATAGATATATTGCTTTTTGTTCTCTCCCTAGAATACTATAGAGACCCACTGATTGTAGTGTGCCATATCCCTTTGTGTGTTGGGGGTGCAAAAAGTTAAGAATTGTTTGAGATTTATCATTGGATAAAATGTTTCCAATTAGAATTTTACAAAAACATAAGACGTTTTGTTTAAATTACATTATTTATTTTTTAGATCATCCCTCTTAGTCCTGCATGCATTGTTAGCACAAAAAGTTGAACTTGATCACAACTTCCTTTGAAGAGAGAGTAGGTACACAATGACCATCTGAAGAGTTTCTCCACGGATGGACCAAGAATTCCAGACGTTGGTAACACTGTCAGTAACCTACACAACGTTCAATACAAAAAATTTACCAAATATCCTGTTTAATGTAAACAAGGCAGGAGGCAAAACAGAGTATTACAGTAACACTATTTTACAGGGCCCAGAAAATGTGATTATCTACCATGTTTTAACATATAAAGTGTCACAATGACATGCATATTTGATTTACTATATAACCCAAAATATAATTACCATATAATGTGGTTTTAGCACTTCACTGTAACTTCTTCTGTCAATACTGATGGACTTCATAATTAAATGGTAATTGTATGTTAATGCAATAATTTATGGAAACATTACCATGAATTTATGAAGTAATTCCATAATTTGTGCCCTGTAAAATTAAGTGTAACAATGTTTACACTAGCAACAGTGTAAGCGAGCTAAGAATTTTGGTCCTTATATATATACATATATACATATATACACACACAATAATGTACAATTAAACCAAAAAGCTATGAATCCACTCACAGCTTCCATATTGCACAAACAGATACATTATGAGAAAGTTACATAGTTATAAGGTGAGTACTATATGGCAATAGGCTAAGACAAATCTGAGTTCAATCAAGTAAAGAATGCGGCTCATAACTAAAAACAAACCCAAAGACTATATTGTTAGAAAGTTTTTAAAAATGTGCATACTTATTGATACAAATGTGAAGCAAGGCTGAAGTTCACTTTGGAACTTGCTATGGCAATCAATTGTTGTGACGGTGCTTTCCACTCAACATAGTGCATTCTAGTCACTGTTTTTGCAAGTACTGAGTAACAGAAGTATTCAGCTGTCAACAGACAGTAAGAAAAACTAGTGATGCAGTACAATGTTTCACTAACAAATTGAACTCACTGTGAGAGCTTCTACTGGCTCTAGGTCTGAACTAAATATAAAAGAAAAAAGAAGGGAAGAAAAACAAACTTAGAAACAAATGAAATCTTAAGCCTTAGCTGATTACAAATTAAAGTCATTACAATAACTTAGGAAAATTATATTTTCAGAAGCAGCATACACATACACAAATATAAGAGTTAAAGCTTTTCTGAGCTTGGTTTCATGGATTAGTTATAAGGTCCCATAGTGAAATCAAGGATAAAAGAGTATTTGGTTTCAGAGGTAATATCATTGCTACTACACCTATTGAGCACTATGAAAACATTAAGAAATATCTAATATCTCTTAATGCCTTAGTTGAAATACTCGTATATCAAAGTAGACTGTTAACTACATCTAGAAATGGAAATGTCGAAGTGTTCCTTGTATGAAGTGATTAAAAAAATACAGCAAACTGAATAACGCCTTCACATCATTCAAAATGATTTAAAGAAAATCACGCACAAAATAACTATCTCCCACTTCTGTTTTTTCTTTGTTTTACTTAATAAATTTCTTAGAATAAGCTAACAAAGATTTGCATGAAATTCGAAGTTTAGTCTTTTTGTTGTTTTAACAGTGGTAAGCATTCCAGAGCTGAGGCTATTCATAATCTTTTGATATTCTGTTCTTAATAAATAGCAAAAACAAACTATGAAATAAACCAGAAAAGCTAATACAGCAAAATGAGCAGATAGGTGTAAAACAAGACTCTATGCACACGCCACACAATGCGTATATGCAAACATGCTACATAAAATAACTTCCTAGAGGGGGTAGTGACAGTTCCCTTCAAGCTGGAACCTTTGATAGCCTGTTCCCCCAAATATCAGTAAATGAAAAGATAAAGAAGAAAGTGCTGCGGCTTAACATGTCAAATAAAAACAAACAATAGCTTAAAAGCAGTATTTGAGTGATCAGCATCACTTAAAGGAAAAATAGAAAGTGGACTGGCAAACACGATTTTGTCAATCAAGTACAAGCATGCTGTGCCCAGCGCAGCTTTGCTGAACTACAGGTTCCTACATGTACACCCATTCACATACATACCAAATTTCCCCAAATCCTTTAACATGTAAACAGGACATTTAAAAGTCTGTTTTCTTTAATCTCTTTAGAATCATTTAAAACAAAAGACTGAACAAAATAGAAAAAAATGTAAACATCGAGGAGCCACTGGCACTTTGATTGCTGCCAAGGGTTATCAGTCAGTTCTCCACCTAGACACCACCATGCGTTTCAGTAAGAAAATCAAATTATAAAGCAATTTTCTGAGAGGGAGAGAGGGGGGAAAAAGGTTCTCAACCCAGTACACGTTACTTAGCTTAAAAAAATACAATTTTAGCAAACACTACCAATGGTGAGCATAAATTCAACACTGTTGCGATAATGACACAGTTTAAATAAACTGGGACCCACACATGAAGAAAATCACTAACATGGCTATGTGCACAAAAGAGTAAAAGAACATTTCTTTAAAAATATAGATATATTATATTAATCAAGAATTTATCATATTAAATTGTTATTCTTAAAAAAGCTGAAGAAAGTTAATGGTGCTCTACACATTTTTATCTCCTATAATTCATTCATTCAATGGTTTCTGAATTGTATTTTTTCTCATTTACAGTTTTCATATTTTGTTTGATAAGAATTCTGACCTTAAAAAGTTATAAAATTAGTGATTTTTTTTTGCTACTTATTAATCCAAAAGAATACAAGCATTTGAGTCCCAGAGAATGTCAAAATGCCTTGCTACCTAAAAGGATATTAATATAACAGAAATATCGTCAAAGTCATGACATCGGAAATATTGCAGCTTTTCACACAGTCATTAGAAATGCTTATTTCCTGAAGTTCCTTTGATTGTATGCTGGATTCAACAATGTGCAATTGTATATATAGAACCATTATGATAAAGCCAATGAAAACAACATTATACAACATTTCACCAAGAATGTCCACTCAATAGGTTCTTAATGGTTCTGTCCAGTTTACAGCAATACTGCATTTAAAAAGGCTTTTTATCCTCTTGTGGCTGGGTGGAACTGAGTCTTTTTTGATGAAATGTACACAGTAGTTCTGTTCCCCTAGTTACATGAAAGATGTTATTTATGGTGTGGAGGAAGCGTGGTATTTCACAAATGCAATTGCCGCCAGCTCCTTACAGAACTCTTCTAACACAATCACACCCTCTAGCAGTGTGATGTGGTCAATACTGGTAAGAGAAAAACAGACAATAAATCAATTCAAGATCTCAGCCGATCATTAAGTTCACTGAAACTTTTGGATTAAAAAAATGTAAAACACTAACTTACATAGGGCCTTCAGGTTCCAAACCAAGTAATCGCTTTCTGACTAACAGAAGCTTGGGAGTAAAGTCTTGAATACGCTGGATTCGAAGCATAAGGTCTCCAACAACCTGCATCACAGAGGCAAGGCACTTCAGTTCCTAAAATCAGCTACACAGACAACCTCAGGATTTAAAAAAAAAATCTTCATTCCCTACTATTTAATAAAGAATGTCAACTTTCACTACTCATATAATCATCTTTAACCAAGGACTCATACCTAATTCTTTAAAATAAAAGTTACATATTATTTAAAATAATTTTTAAAATAATAATTCAGAACGTATAATAATTACTTTTAAGCAGTAGATATATTTTTCATTATGTGACACTAACTGCATACAATGATATTAACATTAATTGCACAGATTTATCAATCCTAGGGAATATAACAGAACTAGTAACTCACTCTGACAATTACAGAGAAGAGAGATCTACAGCCAGGAGCGAGGTTCACGTAAGGATCCAAAAGGTACTCGTGGATGTGTGGATGAGGGAAGAGAGAAAGTCTAGATAACACTGAGGTTACTTGTAAGTTTACATCATATGGCTATGGAGAGATAAAAAACAGAAAGACATATAATAATAATGTATATCGGTGCACTTAATTTACTATTTCAATTTGTCCTTTTAAGAAAGGAGAATCTGGCCAGGCCCAGTGGCTCACACCTGTAATCCCAGTACTTTGGGAGGCTGAGGCGGGCGGATCACCTGAGGTCGGGAGTTCGAGACCAGCCTGACCAACATGGAGAAACCCCGTCTCTACTCAAAATACAAAATTAGCCGGGTGTGGTGGCACATGCCTGTAATCCCAGCTACTCAGGAGGCTGAGGCAAGAGAATTGCTTGAACCCAGGAGGTGGAGGTTGCAGTGAGCCGAGATCACACCACTGCACTCCAGCCTGGGCAACAAGAGCGAAACTCTGTCTCAAAAAAAAAAAAAAAGAAAGGAGAGTCCATCATCTTCCTCCCTGCTCTGCATGCTCTTCTGCAATGAAAACATCTACAACTAAACTAGCTCTCATCATCTCAAATTACATATATTGCAGGCCTAAAACTTTAAAGATTTAAAAAGTATATAAACATATAAAGACAAATACGTGACATAGTCAGAAAGTTTGTTTTATGCAGGTTGATTCAATTAATGAAATTGTTCAAGGGGTCATAAAAAAGCACCAGTGTGTCATATATAATATTAATTACAGAGGACCCATCGAGCATAAGACCAAAAAAACAAGAAGGGAAGATATTACACCTTTTTAAATATAGTAATTTTAGAAGTGATATTCCTCACCTCAGATTATTCAACTACTGCCAATTCCCAAAAACACATATACAGTAAAATAAAGTCAAATCACAGAACCTTGTCACCAGAATGAAAGTACTTGGGGATAGAACTGATGACGACCCTATGCCTCAAAGTGGATGAGAAGGTTCAAAATGGTGATTAGAGAGAGGGATCATCTCATTTCTTGCATGAGTATTAACTTTCCCCAAACAACTGTATATCTGTGTGCAGTTCCTCACACTTGTTTTATATGTAATATTGTGATTTTACTTGAATTCTAGTTGTCTGTTTATTCTTCACAGAAAGGGGCTTTACAGAGTTATGTCAACATCAAAGCAAAAGGCACACTACACAAGGAGTTGCTACTACTTGCTCAGAACTTTCAATAGAAACTTCTCACCCCTTCCAGTTTGCTTCTTCTAAGCAGCCAAAGGAAACGGATTGGTTGCAACAAAACAAACTACAGTGAGGAGGCTGCAGAGAACCCAGGTGGCAAGAGTGAGACAGACGTTGCAGCACAGTGGAGGGAAGAGGGAGTCAGGACCAAGTGCAACATCAGCCAGCACGGCGGAATGTTTTACTCTCAGCCACTGAACAACCTGCAAAGCCTTGATCACAGTGAATAGCAATGAGGAAGTCAATCTCTGGCATTCAGTGGAGAATGCTCGGGCACACGCCAGTTCTGCTACAGACTTCGGCATTTTACTATCTTTTGAAAATCACCACAGCTACAGACGCTACGATGAACATGTTTTGTTACATAAAAACTCTCAAGTCCTATGCTGTAAGGCCCATTTTAGTCTTTCTAACTTACTACTAGATTCATGAACATGGATTTTTTTAAAGAATAAAAACTGCTCCAAGTCATTTATTTTTTTTTTCAAAACCTAGCTGTAAGCAAGGTAATTGAAAGGAAATATGTATTCCCAGTAAAGGATAGTTTAAGAGCAAATTCTCCTACTTGGTAATACTTGGGGGATTTGGGTATTTTTATTGATATAGCATAATTGTACCTATTTTGGGGGATCCATGTGATATTTTGATACATTTCACAATGTGTGATGTGTAATGACCAAATTAGGGTAACTGGGACATCCGTCACCTCCAGCATTTATCTTTTCTTTCTGTTGGGAACATCACAGTTCTCTTCTAGCTCCTTTGAAATATACAATACGTTTTTGTTAACTAATTTCCCTACTATACTACTGAATACTAGAACTTATTCCTTCTAACTGTATTTTTGGACTCATTAACCAACTTCTCTCCATTCCTCTTCCCTTGATAATATTTGCAACAGAATAGCCTTCTCTGAGACTCAACTCATAATAAACAATGAATTCATATTAAATTGTATTTTAGGTATGAAGGAATCATTTACAAAAAATAATTTAAAAGAATGCATTTAGTAAAAAAAAAAAAGTAGAAAACAATTTAAAATACAACTTAAGTCCAGAATTGTACCTGACTCTTCACTGCAGGTAGTTAAGATTTTTAGGTCACTAAATTTTGCCATCTGCAGGTGCTTAAATAAATAAAGCAATATAATTTGGCTTTAAACAAATATATTACTATTTATTTAGACTTTGTATTTTCTCTGTGTGGTGTTACTTTGGTTTGCAGTTTATTTTAACATAAATGTAGGTCATAGGTTGCTTAAGAAATTTAAGCAACAGATTATTTCTCAGTGTAGTAAAAATGAAAATAAATTTCAACAAGATAAACTTGTTTCACTGTACTCTGAAATGGTCTCTACTTCCTATTGGTAATAACTTTAAAACAAGCTGGCCTTTTTGGAGGTTGTTGGTACTTAAGTGTTTATATCTATTATTTGAGGTCCCTTTATTTTATACTTTATACAGTATTTACCTGAAAGGAAAGCAAGCCAGATTTCCCTGACATGCCAAATGGACTTGGCCCATGTTTTTGGACTGAACTCAAATTTTGAGATAATAAACTTTGACTTAAAAAAGTAGTATCAACTTCACTTTAACAATTAGAAAATGTGACAGGTAGCTAAGTTACTTGATCAAATTCAAACTCATCACGCTCAGGGCAGGGACAAGATTTGGCTTCCTTACAATGTTCCCAGTGTTCTTTACATTCTGCTATGGGCTTTAGTATTTTAATATCTTTTTAAAATAACCATCGTTACAAACAATAGTAAATGTTTGTATTATCAATTTTTTAAAATTAGCATTGTGATAACACAATAGTGTTATGAATACTTGATACCATAAGTTCTCAATTATGCATGAAGACATTAGCCACTTGCCAACCTATTCATATTAAATTTTTAATCTCAGTCAGGTTACCTAACCCTATTAGGAATATATCCTAAGAAAATGCCCTGCAAAGAGAAAAACAAAAGAAAAAGAAAAAAGAAGAAATAAGAAGGCCAGGCGTGGTGGTTCATGCCTGTAATCCCAGGACCTTGGGAGGCCGAGGCAGGTGGATCACCTGAGGTCAGGAGTTCGAGACCAGCCTGAGCAATATGGTGAAACCCCGTCTCTATTAAAAATACAAAAATTAGCCAGGCGTGGTGGCATGCGCCTATGATCCCAGCTACTTGGGACGCTGAGACAGGAGAATCGCTTGAGCCCGGGAGGGAGAGGTTGCAATGAGCCAAGATCACCACTGCACTCCAGCCTGGGCGACAGAGCGAGACTTGGTCTCAGGAAAAAAAAAAAAAAAAAAAAGAAGAAATAGGGAGAGAAAGAAAAAAAGAAACTACAAGCAAGTATCACTCTCAGCAAAAATGTTTAGGAAAGACAGAAAATAAAACTAGGCCAAAAATGCTTAGCTTCCTAGGACTCGTGTTTTATCTCTGAGATCAGACTATACCATGTTCTTACCAAAAAGGCTTTGAAAATCAAGGGGTTTTTTTTGTTTGGTTTTTTATTTTGTTTTAGAGACGGGGTCTCACTATGTTGCCTAGGCTAGTGTGCAGTGGCTATCCTTAGGCACAATCATAGCGCCCTACAGCCTTGAACTCCTGGGGTCAAGCAATCCTCCTGCCTCAGACTCCTGAGTAGCTGGGACTACAGGTACACCCGGCTCAAGAGTTTTAAAGATAAAAGGTTTCAGACGGGGCTCTATAGCTTACTAGCTGTAAGTCACATAACTGAAACCAAAGATTCCTCATTTGTAAAATAATACTAGAAATCTGTCTTGCCTATGATACAGGGTTACAGGAAGAATGATTGAAACAGTCTATGAATCAGCTCTGTGCTATGAAGTGCTATCTGGTGAAATTGAAAAGTATTTTAAGTATTTCAGATATTCTGTTTTCAATGTATCCTTTTGTGCCAGCACTCTACAAACTAGAGAAAAAGTGCTCAAGGTTGAAGATTCAGGGTAGATCTTTCAATTCAGAAACTACTTTTTAAAATTTAGATTCTTTTTCAGGATTTTCAGTCAAAATTTCTAAACATTACTGTCTTGATACTCATTGTTATTACCTCTTACTTATTAGCTTAATCAAATTTAAACTATGCCTAGCAAACTGGCTCAAAAACAAAAACAAAAAACAAACCACAATAAACTGATGAATCCTGGCTACCCAGGAGGTTTACATAGCCATGATGTGAGGTCACAATACCTATTAATAGCCAGATTTTTATACTTTGGTTGTCAGGTTTAAAACAACCAACCAAGCAACACTAGAAATACAGCACATGCTATTAAGAGGTTAAAAAAAAAAAAAAAAGGACCTGGTCTCTTATAGAGATTACCGTCAGAAACAACGCTGACTAAACTCTAACATAGTGAAATACAATTTCTTTATTTGACTTTCTGGTTATTGAAGATAGCCTACTTAGTAAATTTCTTTTACAACTCCCTATGCTCACATAAATATTTAACTAAAATGCTAAAAAAAGAACATGTACTGTAACATACAGTTGAAAATTAATTCCAAATTGATCCACTCAGTTTCCACACTGAGGAAAGTACTATGCTAGTTGTGTTCTTTCAGGTTTAGATTCTAATGGGTCAAGCATTTCAAAGCTTCTCCATCACTATGCTTATGAGCGAATGAGAGATGGAAGGAGGGATTCCATAATCCCAAATTTATTTCTCCTAACAGTCAGATGAGATGTACATAGCAACCTATCAGCTGATGGTGATTTTTATCCACCTTTAAAGGAGCACATTAACCTTTTCTATTTCACCTCTCCCTTATGAAAATGAGTATCGTTTACAAGCTTTGTCTAAAGAGCCAGGTTCATCTAACACTGTTCTGTAATTTTATTGAGACCAATGTTCAACATTCAATCTGAAATGACATTTAGGGTCTTCCAAATTGAGCATCTGTATTTGTACTAAATGTACTAACTAAAAGGCTAAGCAAGTCATAAAAGAAAAGCACTCCTAATCATCTCCAAAATGTGTTAAGGATATTAAGACAATGGCCTATCATAAGAAGTAAAATAAACAAGCAGCTGTCAGGCCAAATAAATATTTTTAACATACAGAATGCATCAGAAATCTGCCAGTTGTTGGCAATCAAGCTTCACAAAAAGGTCATCCAGTGGAAAAAGTAAGAAAACAATAAAAGTACTTTATTGAAGATCTACTAAGACTTGAGATGATTCTGTGGTGAATGGCAACAAAATAATATGAAAATTAGTATTTTAAAATGTATTACCTGATCAAGAATTCTTCCCATTCTGTCGAACAGCACTTTCAAAAAATGACCTTCAAAGAAAGCGGCTTCTAAATTGCACTTTTCCAATGCTTTTGGAGACCCAGGCCACTCCCATCTTAAGCAGATAGCACAGTAGTCTCGGAACTAGGGGGAAAAAAGCATGTGAATCATTAAAGAACAAAAACAAATTAAGATGAAATAGAAATGATTTCCTCAAATAGGCATATAAAAACCATTTGAATGCAGAATGTCTGCTATGCTTCAGGTGCCAAGGGAGAGGGGAAGAAGATGACTCAGATCTCTCTGTGACTAGGGGCACAGGTAAGATTATATTAACTGCTGCTACCAATATAAGTTGATGAAAAAGAGACATATTTTAACTTGACTAAAATACCCTTAACAGCTCTTTCCTTTAAAGGAATTTAACTCTTTAGTTACTTTCATCACCGATTTAGAGGACATTTAAAAAGCAAAGTCAGACCTAGCCAAGTTTTCAAATTTATTCTAAAATGGTATACACCACAGAAGAACTGATGCATGTTATTTGAGAAGACAAGCCAGCCGTTCCTAGAATGGATGCACACTAGCACACTAGGCATGATGTTATGATAGGATCAAACAGTGCTACTCAAAGGTGGTCCATCGACCAGTGCTGGTCCTCAAAGTGTTCACTACCGTCCACAATGAGATGAGGACAAAAAGCAAGCGCTTAAAAACGTTCCTAACAATTTGACTATGAAGAGTTTTATGTCTGTTGAATCTAACTATGAAATAATCAGGGTTTGTATTTTGTGTCTTTTTTTCTTTTCATTTTTCTACAATAGGAATTCTTTTTTTTTTTGAGATGGAGTTTTGCTCTTGTTGCCCAGGATGGAGTGCAATGGCACAATCTCAGCTCACCACAACCTCCGCCTCCCAGGTTCAAGCGATTCTCCTGCCTCAGCCTCCCAAGTAGCTGGGATTACAGGCATGTGCCACCACGCCTGGTTAATTTTGTATTTTTAGTAGAGATGGGGTTTCTCCATGTTGGTCAGGCTGGTCTCGAATTCCTGACCTCACGTGATCTGCCCGCTTTGGCCTCCCAAAATGCTGGGATTACAGGCATGAGCCATCACGCCTGGCCAGGAATTCATTTTTATTGCATTTTACAAAAGTGTTGGTCTGTGACAGATTGGAAATAAAAAAAAAAACAAAAAACACTGGTCTTTCACTACAGATAGTTATCAGTGAAACAGTGTAAATATTTATAAGCACAAGAATATTTCATATAATAAAAATGAATTTTAAAAGTCTCCCCCAATATGTAATTTACTTGAATTGAAACAAAAGAAATTTAAAGCACTGTTTTCTTCTATATTCCTTCCCTCTTCAGATTCTCCTTATTTAATAAAGCAAAATTACTTTGACTTCTCTAGTTTAGAAATCACCTGAAATTAAAACAGAAAATGGTCGGGTGCAGTGGCATGAGCCACCAGGTCCAGCTAATTTTTGTATTTTTAGTAGAGACAGGGTTTCACCATGTTGGCCAGGCTGGTCTCCAACTCCTGACCTCAAGTAATATGCCCTCCTCGGCCTCCCAAACTGCTAGGATTACAGGCGTGAGCCACAGCGCCCGGCCCAAATCTCAATTTTTAAGAAATCATTTTTACATTAACACTTCTTATATTCTGACTTATAATTCCTTATATCTTTTGGTTTTTCTAGTATTTCTGAAACAATTATAACTGCATTTGTAATCACAAAATGGAAATGAGAGAAACTTTACAGAAAGAATAAAAGCAGTTTAAAAATCCAATCAGTACTGCCGAAAGATATATTTTACTTTTATTGTCTTTACTTGATTGTTATTTGAATGTTACTTGCTACTCCATTAATTTATTCATGTATTAATGCAGATGAATTCATGTATTAATGTGGACTTGAATTAAAGTATTATGAATTAACTATGTGCATATGCAGATTAGTTATATATAATAGCATACTTCAATACAAAGAATTTAAATAAAAATTAAATGTACCTTTTTTAGATTTGAGAATTTCTAAAATTTAGACTATGTAAATTTTAAAATTCTCTTTCAAATTTTGAAATATTTTATTCTGGTTATTTATTCAACAAACACTAAATAGTTACTGATATTGTAAAATGTATAAAGCTCTAAGCTACATATTTTGTGGGATTTAATGGTAAATCAAGCATGAATCCTACCCTCAAGAGACTGACTATTACCTTATAACCCCAAGGCAAGAAAGAAAACACAAAGGACCACAAAAGATTAGAGATAATGCCATGAGCATGAAGATGAGTAGTTACCTTTACTGTTGGGAAGGCAGAGGAGGAAGAGGGTAAAAAGAATAAATCATGAGCTGGCATTTAATCTGGATGTTGAAGACAGTGTAGAAATATAGATATCAGACAGTGGGTGAGAAATAAGAGGAGAACCTTGTAGGCAAACAGAATAGCATCAATAAATGTTATATTTGGATAGCAAGTGAAAGTCATAGTAAGAAATATAGAAAAGCAGGCTGGAAAATTGATCCAAAAGGATCCTGAATTCTAAGATTTGATGTCTAAGTATTTATACTTTATGAGTTAATAAAGAAGGGGTTCTCAGATCCACACTTGAATGAGATTAATCTGTTAATGGCTTCTAAGCATAAGGAACAAGCTGAGGAAACAAGTTATGAGGCTACTGTAAACCTGGCAGAGGTAATAAAGATGTAAACTAGGATTCTGAAAGCAAAAAGCAAAAATGGAGAAGGGGCAGACAGGAGAGATATAGTAGGGGCAAAACTGATACAACTTGGCAATACACTAGAGGCTAAGGAGAAGAGAAGATGAATGAATCCCAGGCAACTCTGAAATACAAACCTTGAATGACCAGGAAGATGGATGTGCCACTGACCACAGCAGGAAACAAAGGAGCAGATGCAGTTTTAAAGGAATCAATCGTAAGTTCTGCTTTGGAAAGATAAAGTCTGAGGTCTTAGAAGAACATCTAAGTGGCTTAGGCTAGAGCTTTGGGGACACCTCAGATAGAGAATTCATGACAGAATGAATGTTAAACCAAAAGAATATCAAAGGAATGAAGATAGAAAAGAGGGCCATTGATAGATATTTTTGGTTTTTTGGCCATATCATAATATGGTGGACAGAGTAAAAATGACACCTGACACCTAAAAGCAGCAGCAGCAAAGAATGATGCTGCAGAAGCGTTAAGAAAGGAGAAAGTTTGAAATGGCAGGGCTGGGGTTGGGGGTGGGAGGCGGTTTAAATGAGTTCAGCAAAGTTACAGGATAGACGCTCAATACACAAAACCAGCAGTATTTCTACATTTGGAAAGAACAATCAGAAAATGAAGTTCACAAAATAATTTCACTTACAATAAAGAATAAAATACTTAAGAATAGATTTAATGAAGGAAGTGCAAGACTTGTACACTGAAAACTATGAAATTCTGTTGAATAACACTAGAAAGAACCTGAGTAAATGGAAAAACACCCAGTGTTCATGAATTGGAAAACTTAATATTGTTAGGATGGCTGTACTTCTCCAATCAATCTACAAATTCTATGTAAGCCTTACAAAAATTTCAACTGCTTTTTTTTTTTTTTGCAGAAATGGGCAAAGTAATCCTAAAAGTCATACGGAATTACATGGGACTCCAAATAGCCAAAACAATTTTCAGAAAGAAGCAAGTTGAAGGATTCATATTTCTCAATTTCAAAACTTACTGCAAAGCGCAGTAATCGAGACAGGGTGGTGCTGGGATAAGGACAGGTACATAGATCAGTGGAACAGAATTGAGAGTCCTCAAATAAACTTTACACTTAGAGTCAATAAACGGAAAATAGCCTTTTCACTAAGTGCTGCAGAGACAACTGGATGTCTACATGTAAAAAAATGAATCTGGACCCCACCTCACACTATATACAATAATTAACTCAAAACAGATTGAAGACCTAAATGGATAAACTAAAACTATGAAACTCTTAGAAAGACACTTAGGTGAAAATCTATGTAATCTTGGTTAGGCAATGATTTCTTAGGTATGGCACAAAAAGCACGAAGAAAAAATACTTAAGTTGCACTTCATCAAAATTAAAAACTTTTGGCCAGGTGCAGTGGCTCATAACTGTAATCCCAGCACTTTGAGAGGCCAAGGTGGGCAGATCACTTGAGGCCAGGAGTTCAAGATCAGCCTAGGCAACAGGGTGAAACTCCATCTCTACTAAAAATACAAAAATTAGTTTGGTGTGGTGGCACAAGTCTGTGATCCCAGCAACTCGGGAGGCTGAGGCAGGAGGATCACTTGAACCCAGGAGGCGGAGGTTGCAGTGAGCCGAGATCATGCCACTGCATTCCCGCCTGGATGACAGAGCGCAACTCTGTCTCAAAACAACAACAACAACAAACAAACAAAAAACAAAATTAAAAACTTTTGTGTGTTGAAGGACAGGACACTATCAAGAAAGTGAAAAGGCAACTCCCAGATGGGAGAAAATGTTTGTAAATAATGTATCTGATAAGGATCTACAATGCAGAATATGTAAGGGACTCTCACAACTCAACAATAAAAAGACAAATAGCCCAATTAAAACACAGGCAAAGGATTTTTTTATTTTTATTTTTTGGGGACAGGGTCTTGCTCTGTTGCCCAGGCTGGAGTGCAGTGGCACCATCATAGCTCACTGTAGCCTTAAAGTCCTGAGCTCAAGAGGTCCTCCTGCCTCAGCTTCCCCAGTAGCTGGGACTATAGGTGCAGGCCACCACACATGGATAATTTAAAAAAAGAATTTTTGTAAAAATGGGATTGTATAGGCTGGTCTCAAATTTCTGGCTTCAAGTGATCCTTCCGCCTTGGTCTCCCAAAGTGCTGGGGTTACAGGTGTGAGACACCACACCTGGCCAGGATTTAAATATTCTTCAGAGAAGAGTACAAGTATCTGCTAAGCATATGAAAAGGTACTCAACATCATTAGTCATAAGGAAATGTAAATCAAAACCTCTAGGAGACACCACTTCATACCTCCTGGGGTAGCTAAAATTTAAAAAGAATAATGGTAAGTATTGGCAAGGAAATGGTGAAATTGGAACCCTCATACACTGCTGGTGTGATGTAAAATGGTGCCACCACTGTGGAAAACAGTTTGGCAGTTCCTCCAAAAAGTTAAATATAGAATTACCATGTGACCCATCAATTTTACTACTAAGCATATACCCAAGAAAACGGAAAACCTGTATTCAACAAAAAAGGAATATTCACAGCATAAGTATTCATAATAATCAACAATTAGAAACAACCCAAATGTCCATTAACTGACAGATACACAAAATAACCGTACAATAAAATATTATTCAGCCATAAAAAGAAAGGAAGTGCTGATGCATGCTTCAACTTGAATGAAACTTGAAAACATTACCTTATGCTGAGTAAAAAATGCCAGACAGAAAAGGTCACATATAGTATGATTCCATTTTTGTGAAATGTCAAGAATAGGCAAAGTCATAGACAGAAAGTAGATGAGTGGTTGCCAGGGCTGGGGGTTGGCAGGGAGGAGGAGTCAATAAGAAGTGACTATTTGTACAGGGTTTCTTTTTGGGGTGATAGAAATCTTCTGGCATTAGATAGTGATGATGGTTGCATAACATTGTGAATATACTAAAAAACATTAAATTGTACACTTTAAAATAGTTAAAATGCTGAATTTTATCTCAATACAAGTTTTCTTTGCAGGAGGAATTTTTTAATACAATTTTTAAAATCTTACGATGTAAAATGCTATAAATAGGAAAGAAGAATGAGAAAAGCCTCCTTAATTTAGAAGCAAACCTTCCAGCAAGTCGTTTAAGTGAGGCAGAAAGGTGAAATTCAGGGGCTGAAGGAGTGAGAGCTGGGCAGCAGAGGGACTATACTTGTGAATCACTGTCTGCATCAGAATGAAGGAGAAAAGGATAATGGCTTGTGGATGAGGATCAAGGGTGCATGGTGGGTAGAATTATTAGATATCATGTTTTGGATCAGTAGGAGAAATGGATCTGGGTGAGATATAATTTAAAGTGGGAAAAAATTAAAGAGCATAAAGAAATCTTGAGATGGAGACACACAATCGGTGAAGTGCAAACTAAGGTCACTTGCACAAAGCAAAAGTAGTCATAGCAGAGACCAGGTCTTTTTTTTTTTTTTTTTTTTGAGATGGAGTCTTGCTCTCTTGCCCAGGCACGATCTTGGCTCATTGCAACCTCCACCTCCCAGGTTCAAGCGATTCTCCTGCCTCAGCCTCCCACGTAGCTGGGACTACAGGCACCTGCCACCATGCCCAGCTAATTTTTGTATTTTAGTAGAGATGGGGTTTCACCATGCTGGCCAGGCTGGTCTCGAACTCCTGACCTCAAGTGATCCACCTGCTTCAGCCTCCCAAAGTGCTGGGATTACAGGTGTGAGCCACCGCACCCGGCCCAGGTCTCATTTTGAATAAGAATGAAGTCATTTCCTTGGAGCAGTGGTGGTGGGCAGTGTGATAAGGGGTGGGTGTGTGTGTGTGTGCGTGTGTCTATTCTTAGATTTCATTTCCAACATTTAGTGACTTCACCTACCTGCCTATGAGCATCTCGGAGGTAAGTGTCATATCCCGTGCCCTCAACATGGTAGGAGGATTTTGCGTCATCCGGTACCAGACAGAGAAAACTTAAATGAAAAAGGCCACAATTATGCAAGATGTCCATTTGCATGAAAAAAAAAGGAAAAAGTAAAGGTGAAAAAGACCATAATCAATACTCTCATAATTCAATAAAAACTTTATAAGTACTAAAGTATCTAGTGATATCGTAAGTTCAGCTAAGTATTAATACAAATGGAAACCTGAGAAATGAAATTATATGTTGTTAATTCCTTATGATGAATAAGTTTTACAATTCATTGATTAAATATTCTCATTATTTTAAAGGTTTTAAAAATTACTAATTCCACTTAAAATAGAAGTAAGCCTAAGAAAGACATTTTTTTCCTCTTCAGATTGCTGTATGACAGATTGCCATGATATTTGTTAATCTCAGGAAACTGGTTTTAAGTAATTGAACTTCAGATTTTTATGTACCCTAATTTTGCATCTTGAGCCACATGCAATTATTCTTTAAAATCACCTGCCAGAACTAGGTATATCAGTGACAACATTGCAAGGGAAGCAAAAGAGAGAAAAAAAATTGCCACAGAAAACGGCACTTTTCAAAAAACATAAAACCACGACCTAACAAAAAGGAATAGCCCAACACTTAGCACACATGTGTAATAAGTACATCTTATCAAACCAGCAATTCTCAATGTTGTTACAATTGGGAATTACTTAAAATTAAACCATTTATATTTTTTAAAAATGGGATAACTCAGCACAGTGGCTCACGCCTGTAATCCCAGCACTTTGGGAGGTCAAGTCGCAGTAGCCATGTGACTGTAATCCCAGCTACTCAGGAGCCTGAGGCAGGAGAATCGCTTGAACCCGGGAGACGGAAATTGCAGTGAGCAGGGATCATGCCACTGCACTCCAGCCTGGGCGACACAGTGAGACTCTGTCTCAAAAAAAAAAAAAAGGTGGGGGAGGGAACTTTGAGGGTTCATTTAACCACGGTTAATATTAAGTAGAGCTTTTCTCTTAGTATCAAGTGTTGCCCGCAGGCTGGCACTTGTTATATAAGCAAGACCAAAAAACTGACATAATCTTTAAAGAAGATCAAGTTCATAAGAGATTTCTGTAACCATCTAAGAGCAGAGCTCTTACATGTTATACACTTTGGGAGGCCGAGGTGGGCAGATCACTTGAGGTCAGGAGTCTGAGACCAGCCTGACCAACATGGTGAGACTCCGTCTCTACTAAAAATACAAAAATTAGCTGGGTGACGTGGCAGGAGCCTGTAATCCCAGCTACTTGGGAGGCTGAGGCAGGAGAATAGCTTAAACCCAGGAGGCGGAGGTTGCAGTGAGCAGAGATCGTGCCACTGCACTCCAGCGTGGGCAACAGAGCAAGACTCCATCTCAAAAAAAATAATAATAATAATAGTAATAAACAAAAACAAAAAACAAGAGTGATGGAAGTCAAATTTTATATAGCAACTCACCTATTTACAATTTTATGAACTTCAGTTTTTCCATCATTTTTGGGGTGGTCTGGAGTAGCAGGAGGCGAAGAACTAAGCCACTCTTGGTTTGGCAAAGTGTTTTCTGGTGAAATGTCAGTAAATAATGGATCTTCTTCCAGATCTCTAAGTTAAATTTAATGACATATAAAAAGCACTATTTTATTATGACATTTTCTAAACCAAAAGATTCTCTGCTATGTTCTTAGAAAATGTTACATAATTTTGCTAATATAAAGGATTAAGGAATTATGTATATTTTCTAGGCAAATTAACATTCTATACTATTTTGTTATTAGGTCTAATGAATACACTATTGTTTGTAATGTAAAAGGATGGTAGTATCAATGCATCTAATTTTACTTTTAAGAACTTTTAAACTGTAAGAGGTATTTCTTTTGAGGATAAGGGAGATAGATAAGAGGAGAGACAAAGTTCTGTCTCTACATAAAATGCTGAACTCACAGAGTTGGACGGAAACTTACACTGCTCCTGCTATCAATCCATTTTCTACCACATCTTTATCTTCTGGGCACAAAGGTTTATATTCTGTATAATTTCTTTCTTCAAGATTTCTCAAGACCAAGTTGTAAAGAATGTGCTCATTGGGTTTTTGTAAAAGATGTTCAAACATTCGTAATGTCATTATGCTTATCTGAAACCAAAATTGATAAAAGCTAACTGAAAAATGTCTTTAAATAAGTTACTCTTC
Organism: Pongo abelii; assembly: GCF_028885655.2. Lineage (NCBI taxonomy): Eukaryota > Metazoa > Chordata > Mammalia > Primates > Hominidae > Pongo > Pongo abelii. The sequence continues at coordinate 121,902,618 of NC_071993.2, read as the reverse complement.
TTGCCATCTTGTGAGTCATGCTTTCAATTTCTAAAGCCAATAAAAGAGGTTGTATTGAAAACATCTCAAGTATAATACATTAAAACCAGTATTTCAAAGAATCTAAGTCCAATTCTTACCTCATCAGATATGTGATCACAATGTTCAATTAACCTATGCCTTAAAGGATGTCTGCTGATTTCTGCCAGAGTTTCTGGTTCCCTCTGTTCTCCAAGGATAAAAAACACCATTTCTTGAAGCAAAACATCAGAGGTCACTTGCCGAACGATGCGATGAAGCAGAGCAGTGGATGTGAGAATACCCATCTCAGAACTGAGCACAATGAACAGGTAGTTAGTGGGCAAAAATAACATGACACAGTGATGCAGTTTTTTTCAAAAGAAAACAGGCTACTCACGTTTGCATTAATTGAGGTTCCATAACACCAATGAAAAATCTTTCATGAACAGCTTTGGCAAGAGCAACAGCAGCAGTCTAGAATATAGTAGGAACATCATTTTTTTTTTAATATAAAAGAAAGACTAATCTGTAACATCAATAAATCAGTCTGCACTCCCCAGCTGAATTAATGTGGAAAGACAAAACTTGCCTAATGACCCTCTTATTGGTGGCATATAAATCTAGATTAGATGTTGGCTACTGGGTCATTTACACTTTTTTCTAAATTTCCAAGAATAAGAGGAATAGGATGAAAACTTATTCCAATGTCCGTATAGTATTAACATCTCACCAAAGAGCAGGACTGAAGGGAAATCAGTGTTACTTTGTAAAGTACTGTACCATAATATTTAAGGAAATATAAAAGGGCAGAACTTGAACTTTGATGTATTCTAGAACTGTAATACACACATGCAAACACATACACACTTTTTTGTTTACTTATTTTACTAATCATGGTATTCTAAGACAATTAAAATATATTTGGGATATAAATTAGGGATTCCAATTTCACTTAATAGATATTTATATCTTAAAATGATCAAAAAACAATAAAAAATTTCAAACCTTTTGGGCTTCCTTAATGAGCTGATCACAATAATCAAACCAGGAAAGAAATGAAATTAAGGCTCGTTTTCCTGGAAATGCTGAAGCATCTTCTTTATGACTATATGAGTCCAAGCTGTAAGACAAGGAAGAATTGCTAGGTCCAAAGTTATCCAAAAGCATGGACCCTGTTCAGAATGTACGGAAAAATGAAGGCACGTGAACACACTCAGATAGTATGGTACATTCACACAGGAAATGCTGGAGGACAGTGAGAAGAGGATTCCGTAAAAGAAACCAAAGATAAGAGAAAACCTTTTAAATAAGAGCTGTAAATAATTTTCACGTATTAAGTAGGAGAAGAGAGGTTAAAGCAGAATGGAACTGCAGGAGGCCAGGCGTGATGGCTCATGCCTGTAATCCAAGCACTTTGGGAGGCCAGCGTGGGTGGGTGGGTGGATCACGTGAGGTCAGGAGTTCGAGACCAGCCTGGCCAATATGATGAAACTCTCTCTCTCTCTACTAAAAATACCAACAAAACAAAACAAAAAATTAGCTGGGCATGGTGGCTCATGCCTGTAATCCCAGCTACTTGGGAAGCTGAGGCACGGGAATCGCTTGAACCTGGGAGGCAGAGGTTGCAGTAAGCCAAGATCGCTTCACTGCACTCCAGCCTGGGCGATAGAGCAAGACTCCGTCTCAAAGAAAAAAAAAAACAATGGAGCTGCAGGAGAAAAAACACTGGGATAGCTCCTCATACTCCTGCCCTAAATGTTACCAAGTAACATCAATGAAAAGATGGAGGTTCTTAGCTGCTGGGATGGAAGAAAAGAACGGTAATGGGGATCTACAAACAGAAACAGAGAGTGGACTACTTCTCTTCCTGCCCTAAAATGCAATACAGTCGTAATGTTAACAAGTGGGTCTGCCCTATAGATGCTGACAGAAAATAGAGTGGAAAAAACAAAGACAGGTTAAAAATACAGAGAAATACAATAAAAGGTGATTATGTCGAAACATTAGGCTGCTTATAGGTGGTGGGACTATGGGCAACTTATTTATGCTGCTTTATACTTTTTAATAACTTATAAACTTTCTGCAGTAATCATATTTCCCTATGATAATCAAGTTGGGGAGTCTAAAAGGGAGGAAGAAGAGGTGAAAGAATGAGGTAGAAGAGATTCTGTACAAACAGGCCAGGAGACAGAATAGACTGCTCTAGAGGCTGTGGAAATTATTTTAAAAGGAGATTCCTTTTTTTAGGGTTTTTTGTTTTTAATAATCAGTTAAAATTATTGGTTTTAATGTAAGCCCTTAAAAATTGATCAGTAAAATGGACAAAATATCTTAACTATATAACAGCTGGATTGTTCCCACACCAATTCATTACCACTGACTGATAAATTTAATACAAGCTTCGAGAAAATATTCCCATTTAATGATCGCTAGTGGTGTTCAATTTTTCAAAGACTTCTACCATTGCAAAATAGAAATGGATTTTAAAATGTAGGTGTAAGAAGTCACCTTTATGGGAAAATACAAGTAACGGTCCTTACCCCCAGTTAATTGCTTCCACGGTTTCAATATCTAACGGATCCACTGACTGAGGTAGGGCCTTGTACAGGGAGGCAAGTCTGTCTGTCAGTAGTTCACACAAGCAAGTGCTCTGTGTAAGGCACTTTGCAGCCGCAGGCTCTGGCAAACTTACTAACAGCATCAAGCCTTCACATGCCTTCACAGCTATTCGGCCATCCTAAAGGAAAAAAAAACCCCTTCAATTCTTGAATTGTATATACATCAGGTTGTTTGAAAAAATTCAACATAAAAGGATTTAATGTTTCACACTAAAAGAAAAATAGATTTTGTCTATTTTAAATGCATATTATTGGCCAAGTGTGAGCTTTGTGCCTGTAACCCCAGCACTTTGGGAGGCCAAGGCAGGTGGATCAGCTGAGGTCAGGAGTTTGAGACCAGCCTGGCCAACATGGTGAAACCCCATCTCTACTAAATATACAAAAATTAGCTGGCGTGGTGGTGCGCACCTGTAATCCCAGCTGCTAGGGAGGCTGAGGCAGGAGAATCGCTTGAACCCAGAGGCGGAGGTTGCAGTGAGCCAAGATCGCACCACTGTACTCCAGCCTGGACAACAGAGCAAGACTCCATCTCAAAAAAAAAAAAATTAATTAAAAATTAAAATTAAAAAAAAAATAAATGCACATTATTGAAATAATGTTGGGGGGAAAAAGTAAGGGCCATAACTCACAGGACTTCTAGTAAGATTTAACAAAGAATTCACTAAATTGTAATCCTGGTTTGGACGAACAACCGAGGCCTCTGGCAGTGAGGTGACACTGAGGTTATCCAAGCTTGTGGACAGGTGATCCATATGACGAGGAGGCTCATCTTCCAATTCTGTTTGCTCCATTCCAGTAGCACCAGATAGTTCCTCTGGTTGACGGGACTGTCCTGTATCTGTTGACAAGGAATCCTGACCTTTTAATGTATCTTCCGAAATTACATTTGGTACTCCTTTGGAAGCCAATGATTTCATCTTATTCTGAAAAGGAATATATGTTTTATAAAATTCACATCAATAACTTTTTAAGCCAAAAATAATATTTTAATGGATTTTTCTATAACATTCCACATGCCTAGCCAAAATAGCAATAGATGTTATGTCACATGAAAATATTCTGACTTTTAACAAACTGTGTTTTAGAATGATTTTACCATTGAATAGGAGTTTATCACACTCCTCATACTAACTACAAAATGTTTTACACTGACCATAAGCAATGAACAGTATTACTGATAATTTGACTACTGCTTAAAACAACTAATGTTAGTGAGGAAAAAAGTTTCAGGAGGTTTCAATTGCAGTTAACTTTTTTTCTCATCACTGGACTACTGTAACTACATAGTCTCAATGTTAATTCTTATAAGATCATAGGGTGGGGCAGGGGGGTTTGCAGGGAGGGAAGTACAAACTTACAAATAAAAATATTTTAAAGTTCAAAAGTTACCAGCATTAGACTGAAGGTTTCCGCAAAAGCCCCCAAATTCTCTCAAATATATAAGCATCTTTTCTAAGTTTTTCCTTAAACCTCTACTCTATAAGAACACAAGAAGCTGGGCACAGTGGCCCATGCCTGTAATACCAGCACTTTGGGAGACCGAGGCAGGAGGATCACTTGAGCCCAGGAATTCGAGACTAGATGGGGCAACATAGTGAGATCATGTCTCTACTAAAAAAATAAAATAAAATAAGCTGGGTATGGTGGCTTGTGCCTATGGTCCTAGGCCTTGGGAGGCTGAGTGAGGCAGGAAGATTGCTTGAGCCTGGGAAGTTGAAGCTGTGGTGAGCTGTGATCATGCCACTGCACTCCAGCCTGGGCACAGAGCAAGACCCTGTCTCAAAAAAATTTAAAAAAAGAGAACCCAAGAAACTACTCAGGGGACATTTTTACCAGTGTCTTTAGGATAAAAATAAGATATGCTTGAAATGCTGGTGCTCCCTCCCCCAATCCACACACCCAAACACAAAGAGAATCTTAACTGAAGCAAATTAGCAAATTATTAGCTTCAAGGCAAAAGTATCTTGCTTTCCATTTGAACATAGGAGCAGAAATCAAATTACACAAGTAGGTTAAAATTCACCATAAACTAACTTCTCCCAGGGCCTATCATCATAGAAACATATTAAAGGCTGAATGAATTCAGGGTTCTACTTCCAAAGTTATATTATACTAATTATAAATCACTTTTATTGCTGTTAAAAGTATAGGTTAGACCAATCTTCTTGAGAAATTGAGTTCACAGAACATATATATTAAAAGAAAACAACTCTATGGGACCTAATGAATACTCCAAACAATTTGCCAATTTCCAACAAAATCAATGGCATATTGGCTGGGTGCGGTGGCTCACATCCCAGCACTTTGGGAGGCTGAGGCAGGTGGATAACTTGAGGTCAGGAGTTCGAGACCAGCCTGGCCAACACGGTAAACCCTGTCTCTACTAAAAACACAAAAATTAGCTGGGTGTGGTGGTGTGTGCCTGCAATCCCAGCTACCAGAAAGGCTGAGGCAGAAGAATCACTTGAATCTGGGAGGCAGAGGTTGCAGTGAGCTGAGATCATGCCACTGCACTCCAGCCTGGGCGACAGAGCAAGACTCCACCTCAAAAAAAAAAAAAAAAACAAAAAAAAACCCAAAAAACCAATGGCATATCACACTCTTTATGAAAGTAAAACATTTCATTCCATTTAAAATACTAGTAATATTGTTGGGAGAGGTGTCTCAAATACGAACAGCAAGAGGAAGGATGCTAGTATAGCACTCCGTCCTTCAATGTTTCTCAAAGTAAGACTCAAGATTGTTGGTGTCCTGGTCTTCTGTGGGGCTTGATAAAAATGCAGATTCCTGGGTCCCATCCAGACCTGCTGAATGAGAATATCTGGAGGTGGAGCCAAGGAATGTGCATTTTAGAAAAATTCCCTAGGTGATGAGGAACTGTGGCTTTAACACTTTGGTTCCTACTAAAACTGTTCCCCTTCTTTTTTAGGGATCTCATCAGTACCCACAACATAGTCACACACATAGCTTCAAAATCTCTTAAACTTCCCTCCCAAATCAAAGATTTGCAATACGGAATACCTGCTAATTATCTCCATCAGGAAATCATGATGACTCAAAGCATCTGGAACCAAAATTATCACCTTCCCCTCAAAATCAGCCCCCTTGGGGCCCCTGTTTTTCTACTAGCAGCAGCCTTATTGCTTCAGGAATTCCAGCATTCAAATCATCCTTTCCCAGCTTCTGCATCTGAGCAGTTACAAGGCCATATAGAGCCTACCTCTAGTCCGAACATACGCATTTCATTCCAACCCACTGTTTCCAACTTGGTCATAGTCCTTGTTACTTCTTGCCTGGGTTACTCCATCAGTTTCCAAATTAGTTTCCCTGCTTTTATCTCTCCTCCCAAAGAATCTGCCATATAAAAGGCTGCTGCCAATTTAACTTAAGACACAGATACCATCACATAATAACATCCCTGCTCAAAAATAGTTAATGGCTCCCCAGTATCTACAAGTAAAAATAAACTCTTCATCTTGTCATTCAAAGTCTTTGACAATACTTAGTCTATCTGTTCAGGTGCTTCTTGCCACCCATCCTAATTATACTGTTTCCTGAACACACCACAAACTTTTATATCTTCATTCCTTATGTTCACCCACTCTAAACATCTGTCAAGGCTCATTTCTCTTTATTTATTTATTTTTTTATAGAGATGAGGTCTTGCTATGTTGCTCAGGCTGATCTTGAACTCCTGGGCTCAAGCAATCTGCTTGCCTCAGCCTCCCAAAGTGCTAGGATTATAGGTGTGAATCACCGCCCCCAGCCTCATTTCAAAGATTACCTCTTCCAGGAGGACTTTCTTGATGACCTAGAGCTGATGAATCTCTCCATCCTATAAGTACTTAAGGAATTTACTTTGTATCTTTCCTTTGATTCTCACCTTACTCTACTTCAGATTACAGTATCTGAACATTCATTTACTGTCTTCACCAGATTGTAAACTCCTTTAGGACAAAGACTGTTTCTTTTCTTTTTTTTTTTTTTTTTGAGACAGAGTCTCGCTCTGTCGCCCAGGCTGAAGTGCAGTAGTGCAATCTTGGCTTACTGGTACCTCTGCCTCCCGGGTTCAAGCAATTCTCCTGCCTCAGCCTCCCGAGTAGCTGGGACTATAGGCACGGGCCACCAAGCCTGACTGATTTTTTGCATTTTTAGTAGAGAAGGGGTTTCACCGTGTTAGCCAGGATGATCTTGATTGATTTCTTGACCTTATGATCTGCCCGCCTCAGCCTACCAAAGTGCTGGGATTACAAGCATGAGCCACCATGCCCGGCCGGCAAAGACTGTTTCTAACTCATCTACCATATATATTTAACCCATAGTAGATGCAAATATTGGCTGACAGTAATGAATAGAGAGAGATGACATTTCAGGGAATACATGCTTGAGAACTGCAAAGCATTTTTGTTCTTATCTATACTTATAAGTAATAAAACTGCATTTCTGGCTGGCCACGGTGGCTAATGCCTATAATCCCAGCACTTTGGGAGGCTGAGGTGGGTGGATCACCTGAGGGTGGGAGTTTGAGACCAGCCTGGCCAACATGGTGAAACCCCATCTCTACTAAAAATACAAAAATTAGCCGAGTGTGGTGGTGCGCACCTGTAATCCCAGCTACTTGGGAGGCTGAAGCTTGAGAATTGTTTGAACTGGGAGGCAGAGGCTGCAGTGAGCTGAGATTGTACCACCGCACTACGGCCTGGGCGACACAGTCAGACTGTCTCAAAAAAAAAAGCAAAAACTAAAACAAAACCCTGCGTCTCCCTAAAGATTCATTCATTTAGTGTTAACTGAGCAGTTCCTATGCATTGTGCTAGATTCTAGAGAAGCTGTAGGGACCCAAGATTAATAAGACAGAATCCTTGTCCTCAAGGAGCATACTGACTAGCAGGAGAAAATAAAATGCACTTAAATAACCAGTGCTGGGGGACTGTAGTAACTGACATTAAACACATATTAATAGTCCTATTCGTTAAAAAAATGCAGACACCTACCACCTCAGGCTTTGGAGAAATATGTCATAAAAACACTGCACAAAGCAGATGTGTCACTAATTCCGAGGGGTGTTCTCTGTAGTGAGGTTTAAATGTAAATGTTTTTCTGAGGACAGATACATACAGTGTACCTCACCATGAACATACATAAGCCTACATATTTCATCTGCTTCTGATCTATGCTATGCACTTAGAAAACAAGTTTCAGAAATTTTTGAGAAAGAAATTCTCCAGGCTTAACTTTGGGGAAAAAAATACATGCATTCCAAGTACACTAAGGTTATCTAAGAAAACTTTAGCAAAAATGAACCTTGAGAAGAAAAATCTCAGCAAAACTGAGATATTTCTCATAAGTATACAAAAAACTAAAAAAAACCTCTAATATCATTATAAATCTTTAGAAATCCAAAATGATAAGACTGTTCTAGCCATTTTGAAGCAAATTTGCAAAAGATGATACGAAATGTAATGCACACGACGAAAAACACACGATGCGCATGATGAGTGTTAAGGGCGTGCGTAGTCCTTACCACCACCTAGAAATTTAAATTCATGAAATTTTACAGCTTAACTGCTTACCTAATTCCAGTTAAGAGTCCAGAAGAGAATCCTAATTTGCTTAGTAATGTAAAATAGAAAACAAACCCATATATTGGAGTGGCTAACATTTAAAAATAACAAAACAAAGACCTAACAACATCCAGTGCTGACAACAACATGGAGCAATAGGAGCTCACGTACACTGTTGATGGGATGCAAAATGACAAAGCCACTTGGGAAACAGTTTAGCGGTTTCTTATGAAAATAAATATACACTTACCATATGATCCAGTGATCCTACCCTAGGTATTTATCCAAGCGACATGAAAACCTAAATCCACGCAAAAATCTGTGTGTGATGTTCTTAGTGGTTTCATTCACAATTGTAAAAAACTAGAAATAACCCAGAAGTCCCTCACTGGTGTATGGATAAACAACTGTGGTACATCCATACAATGGTATAGTACTCAACAACACAAAGGAACAAAATCATGGATGAATCTCAAATGCAATAAGCTAACTTTAAAAAGCCAGACTCAAAAGCCTAATTACATTGCTACGACTTTTTGGGAAAGAGAAAACTATTGGGATGGAAAATAGATCGGTGACTGCTAGGGCATAGGGGTGGAGAAGGGATGACTACAAAGGATCATGGGGTAGTGTGACGGAGCTGTTGTACATCTTGACTGTGGTGGTCACACAACTGCGTTCCTCAAGCGCACAGAATGCAGACTGAAAAGAGTGAATTCTATTGTATGTAACCTATATCTTAATCCAAAAAAAGAAAAAGAAAAATTTATTTATGTATTTTGTATTATTTGAGACGGAGTCTCACACTGTTGCCCAGGCTGGAGTGCAGTGTTGCAATCTCGGCTCACTGCAACCTCCACCTCCCAGGTTCCAGTGATTCTCCTGTCTCAGCCTCTCAAATAACTGGGATTCCAGGCGTGCACTACCACACCCGGCTAAGGTTTGTATTTGTAGCAGAGACGGGGTTTCACCATGTTGGTCAGGCTGATCTCGAACTCCTGACCTCAACTGATCCACCTGCGCCAGCCTCCCAAAATGCTGGGATTACAGGTGTGAGCCATCGCACCTGGCTAGAAAAATATTTTTTAAAAAACTGAAAAGAAGGCCAGGTGTGGTGGCTCATGCCTATAATACCAGAACTTTGGGAGGCCAAGGCAGAAGGATCATTTGAGCTCAGGAGTTCCAGACCAGCCTGGACAACACAGGGAGACACTGACTCTACAACAAAACTTAAAACATTAGCCAGGTGTGGTGGTGCACACCTGTAGTCCCAGCTACTTGGCAGGCTGAGGTAACAGGATCACTTGAAACAGAGAGGTTAAGGCTGCAGCGACCAATGGTCGCGCCCCCATACTCCAGCCTGGGCTACAAAGCAAGTCCCTGCCTCAAAAAAATAAAAATAAAAATAAAAATAAATTACAAACAAAAAGGTAAAAAGACAAAAACAACATAATCATTTTTTCTAAAATATTCCAAAATGACTTCACTGCTGAAAAAAAGAAGTGAATGAAGGCAAAAAGTACAAAAATATGTTTTTTACTTTAAATTTAGGAGTAAAATCCAAAATATCACTTGATTTAAGTAAACTATGATTTGGTGACTATGGCTATCAAAACAGTACAAAATACTACAGCAATCCCAACTGCTGTGAGGTTGGAGAGATAACTCGTGCTTTTTTTCCATCTTGTCCAAATCTGCACATGCCATCCTTATCCCAGGCCAGATTTCCCATGCTACATACTAGGGCAAGCTTGGCTGAAAATATGATAGCATATTAACTTCAGTGACTTGTCTATCTCTGATTCAACCTTCAAGCTGCCCTCTTTTACGCCATGACTTTCTATCTGTCCAGTCCCTGTACTGCCTCATATATCTGGCTCAACTGCATTCTTTGAAATTCTTTTTTCCCAGGAGAATAAAATAGTGATATTAAAGGAAAAATAATTCTGGGAAGTAAAACAAGCTAATAACCTGCAAAATAGAGCTCCTTCTAATATTATTCACAGAATTCAATTTTCATAATGATCTTAATATAACTATAGTTTGAAGGTTGATAAGAAGTATATCATACCTCTAGGAAAAAGTTAACCAGGTAGGGGTCCTGTTTCAGCTTCGCACACACAATGCAAAGAAACTGAATCTCTTCATTTTCTGTTGGTGTTGCTAGGACTTCACCACAGAGTCTAATTAATTTCTGTGAAAACAATTGTTTTTAACTTTTTAAACTTAGGCTACTTTTTACAAATTTGTAAAATAACCATTCATTTACCTTAAGGATATTTAAATTTTTCATATAATGCAAATATCCTGCATTAAGCAGAACACTAATGATATTTATAATTATCTATACCAAAATAAACTTACTAGTGGTAAAATTTTCAAGTTCATTACCATAAATAATTAACGAGTTATATAATAAATTCTCCTTCAGATGTCATGGAGGTAAAATCCAAGGAAAATTCACGTATAAAATTTTAAAAGAGAATTAGAAAGACTGTAAGTACACTGTAAGTACACTTAATGCTATGTGATGCATAAAAAAAGCTCAAGTATTTGCTAATTTGCATGTTAATTCTGGAATAATTTCATTATTTTTACTCTCAGAAAAATAATATAAAATTACTTCAACATTCAAAGAAATCAAACCAAATAATTTTATGTAGGGGGAACAAAATACCTGCACTGGCCTGTGCACGTTAATGTGTGGAAGTAGTGGCTGCCGGATTCTTCCCAGAAGTTTCGTATAGAAAACCAAAACCTGCTGTTTCATTCCCGGAGGACACTGGGTGTAGGAAAAAAGGAAGCCAACAGGAAAACAACAGACAATGCAAACACATTTACTGAAAAGCTTAAAAAACTGGAGAGACAATGTATATGAATGTATTCCACCTTGAAAAGACAATGCAACTGGCCAGTTAATAACTGTCAGAATAAAATTTTCAATCAAATATTAATGACAGGTATTCTAGAAATAATATTGTATATCCGAGACCATAATACAGCATGTGAGACCACAGGCTCATGTAGTTACAAACAGCATGGTGATAATATGTTGTCGAGATTAGAGCTTGGTGCAGTCAATGTCCACCTGTTTATATTCTAAATGCTGGGGTAACATGAAACTGTAATAGTTAACTCCCTGCCAGAACAAAGGCAAACTCTCTTTGTCATGAAAATGTGTCTATAGGTTTCTTTTGTTTTAGCCTAATTTTTTTTCACATATATCATAGAAATTCACAGAACTATACAGACTTTTAGGGCTGGGGAGGCCCCTTAGCAAACACTTCCTGGATCTTAAAGAGGAGGAAGATTAACCAAAGAGACCTATGATGGTCACAGTGTGATAATAATGATGTCAGGACTGGAAGCCTGGCCCCCTAATCTGAACCCAAGGCTCTCCCATTCCCTCACTCGGCCACACGGCTGGAAAACTTGTCTCTATAAGTAATTTGAAGGTTTTGCAATACAAAACATTATTGATATCATAATTTCAGCTTCGTAAAGATTTTTCAAAATTAATCAGGCCTAAAAAATATAAATTGGCTCCACTTAACAGTTTCGTTAGTGTCAAAATAATCAGTGACATTCTCTTCCAGGACTATGACAAATAATTCCTATTTTTCAATCCTATTTTAACTGATTTCCTTCTATCTCTTTTTTTATTCTGAGCTTATGTACTTGAGTTTATTTTCATAAATGTTTACACTGGAATTCTAAGCAGCCAAGTACTAGTTGTTGTCTAGAGTGTTTGGAATCTTTCTGTCTCTATGGACATATTTGTATAGGCTACATAATTTTCTTTTTTCCACAATCTTAACTTGAATCCTGCCATGTTCAATACGTACTTTATAATCAAGTATTTGGCAGCTTCTTTATTCATAAGACATGAATGCATGTACTAATGCCCAAGAGCATGGTGTGGATTAGGAACTTACATCAGCTTTCCCCAAGGTGTATAATGTTTCCAAGATCTTGTGATGGAGCAAATATTCCATACATGGCCCCGTCTCCCCAGATTCCCGTTCATTTTCTTCTTGAACCAGTATATCTAACATCTGTTCCAGATGTGATGGAATATTTGTATCGGTCACTGGGGCTTTATCATCTAAACAATAAAAAACATTCATCAAATATTTAAACATTTTTAAACTGCATATTTGCACCTAAAATACTCTGTATTTCCCTTTTCCTATTCAAACTGAGAAAAATCTGAACTACACACTTGAGTGAGGTTTATAAACACAGTATGATCAGCTCTGCTAGAATTTAGATGATTCATTTTGTCATATTCTTACCCCAAAACTGAATTAATATTCTGAAATATGGCTAGGCACGGTGGCTCACGCCTGTAATGTAATTCCGGCACTTTGGGAGGCCGAGGCAGATGGATCACCTGAGGTCAGGAATCCAAGACCAGCCTGTTCAACACAGTGAAACCTCCTCTCTACTAAAAATACAAATAATTAGCCGTGTGTGGTGGCGGGCGCCTGTGATTCCAGCCACTCAGGAGGCTGAGGCAGGAGAATCTCTTGAACCTGGGAGGCGGAGGTTGCAGTGAGTAGAGATCGCACCACTGCACTTCAGCCTGGGCGACAGAGCGGGACTCCATCTCAAAAAAAAAAAAAAAAAAAAAAAAATCTGAAATACATTCCATAAGCTAACATTCATCTATCCATAGTAATTCAGAAATAAGAGCTGTTTATGTGGGAAATGGGGACATGACCAGGAAAAACACGTCACATCAAAATGTTCTATGTGTACTTATAACTAAAATTTTTTTTTCACTTAGCCAGTTCAGAAGATCTGAATTTTAAGTCTCTTTAAATAGAAATAGGTTGGCCTTGAACATTAAGGCAAATAACCTGGGATATATGAAGAGGACAGATTCTGTTTTGGATTGCTACTATGTTACTTTGTAGGATTGGGAAGTCTGTCACTTAATGTCCCTAATTCATTTTCTTCTATTAAAATGAGAAGCCAAAAGGAAAATCCTCTATTAAAATTACTGACATCTCTCATTAACAGACAGCTGTTTTCCAAAATCTGTTTTTCAAAGTTGTTTCTCAGGAGAATTTTTATTAAATATTACTGATTTCTTATAATAAAATAAAAATTTAGCGTTTTTTTTTAACATATCACAGTTAGACTCAAACATCACATGGTTTTATCAACCCATCCTTATTATACTAAGGTTAAATTACTCTTAAAAATGTGAAGTTTTATAGAACATTTAAATACAAAATATGTTAGAAGTGCCAAATTCTTTACTTATGTCTCTATTTTCATTTACTTTGTACTTCTATAGTTTGAACAACACAATTCTGGTATGCTATGTACTGATATGCTGCTTTGTCTGTATGTATACTAACACAGACAGAAAACCATAACACTAAGCCTTATGGAGAAAACAATGTATAGAGAAGGGTCACCTTTGTTTTCAGGAGGACATATCTATCAAGTTTGACATGGTCTGGGACAGTCGTTAAAAGCATGGGCCCTGGAGTTAGATAACTTGGATTCAAATCTTGGCTCTGTCACTTTCAGCTGGAAGAACTGGTGCAAACTATGTAAGCATCAGTCACCAACATCTATAAAATGGAACTAATAAACACTAGTGAGTACTGTTATATGAATTCAATGAAATAATAAAGCTCAGTCCTTAGCACAAAGAATTCAAGAAATGTTATGTCTCATTTCATATTCTAAAATGAGTAGCCTAGTGCTAGTAAAAGATGATTTGTAAGTTTACCTGTAATTTACTTTTTAAAAATGTGTTTTCCCCATAATTGTAGCCTTTATATACACAAACACTCCAAGAAAGAATGAATGTTCAAGCTCTATCCACACTGGCTTCCTTAAAGTTCCTGGGATATGCCAAGCATGCCACATGCTCTGGCCTGAGGGTTTGTGAATTAGGTCTCATTCCCAAGACACCCTTCCTCCAGATATCTAACAGGCTTGGTTCCTTTCTCCTTTAGATTTCAGCTCACAAGTCATACTGGGCAATGGAGGCTTTCTCTAACCTAAAATAGCCAACTGTCCACTCCCACCACCCCAACGTACTCTTTAGCCTGCTTCATTTTCCCTTGACGCTTATCATCTGACACACTGTACATATTTGTCTATATACTGTCTGCCTCCTCCCGATCAATACATAAGCTCTGTGAGGACAGCAGTGTTGTCTGTTTGACTGACTGTTCTATCCCCCAGTGCCTCAACGATGCCTGACACATAGTAGTACGTGCTCAACAGGTATATTTTTAAATGAGTGACTGAATCTTAAAGACAAAGATAAGATTGTCTATAAACTTAAATGTAAAATAACTTTGAAGACTTATTAAAAATATTTTAGTATTTCACAAATTTTCTGTTTAACTTTCACAAATTTTCAGTTAATATCAGCATTGTTCCTTACCTGAAGTCTCTATGTAGTAATGGGTAATTGCCTTCCAGTGATAAACAAAATCTTCTTGTAAAGGAAGAGAAGGTGCAAGCTACACAAACAAAAGACCACAACAATTAAGAAAACGGCATTGAAAGTTTCCCATAACCTATAACTCTGTATTTATCTATTACGATGCAAAGGTAGCATAAAAATAAGGGGTGAACTTTGTTTTTATATGTCAGATATTAAAGAGAAACAAAATAAGTCAAATCCAAGAAAGTAAAAATGAGTTATCAAGAAAGAGGAAAAACATATTTATCAACATTATTATTAAACTACAGTATCGAGCTTTTTTTTCCTCCCCTGACACTTTCTTAAAAGTAGGTTTCAGGCCGGGGGCAGTGGCTCACACCCATAATCCCAGCACTCTGGGAGGCTGAGGTAAGTGAATCACTTGAGGTCAGGAGTTCAAGACCAGCCGGGCAACATGGTGAAACCCCATCTCTACTAAAAATACAAAAATTAGCCAGGCGTGGTGCCGTGCTCCTGTAGTCCCAGCTACTGGGGAGGCTGAGACAGGAGAATCGCTTGAACCTGGGAGGTGGAGGTTTCAGTGAGCCAAGATTGCGCCACTGCATTCCAGCCTGGATGACAGAACGAGATTCCATCTCAAAAAAAAAAAAAAAAAAGTAGGTTTCAGAGGTATATTACATGAAAATGTACCAATATTATATTACTGACATATCAGTAAAATGAAATTACTAATAGCCAGGAATCTTTGTACCTAGGACTTTGAAATGCAAAACAGTAAAAAGCTGCTATGTAATTAGTTCCACATCATCACTACTAAAACATATACCAAAGTCAACTTCGTAATCAGATTAAAACTGTACCCTACATTCAGTGACATATAAATGTAAATCTTTTCTTTTTTAAGCTTGGATTAGGCAGTGCATATTTTTAGCAAAATAACTACATGAACAAGATACTAACAATTTAAATTCCACAAAGTCAAAAATGCTCAACATTTTAGCTCTAAAACTTACTTCAGAAGTTTTATGACCAAAATTATATCCCCTCAGCCATCTTATAGCAAACCTACGAGTATTTCAAATGTGTGTTAAATGGATAAAAAAAGATTTGCATACACTTTCTACATTTCTTTTCCTTAAAGAGTGAAAGAGAGTGAGAGCTCCCCTAGTCCTAGTGTTGTCAGAGGCCTTTGAACCACAGCAACTCCATCTTGAACAGGAGCTGGGTAAAATGAGGTTAAGACCTGCTGGGCTGCATTCCCAGGAGGTTAGGCATTCTTAGTCACAGGATGAGACTGGAGGTCACAGGTCCGATATCACAAGATACAGGTCATAAAGACCCTGCTGATAAACAGCATTCGGTAAAGAAGCTGACCAAAACTCACCAAAACCAAGATGGTCACAAAAGTGACCTCAGTTGTCTTTACTGCTCATTATACACTAATTGTAAATGCATTAGCATGCTAACAGCCACTCCCACTAGTGCCATGACAGCCTTCAAATGCCATGGCAATGTCTGAAAGATACCCTATATAGTCTAAAAAGGGGAGGAACCCTCAAGGCTGAGAATGGCCCACCCCTTTCCCCAGAAAGTTCATGAATAATCCATCCCTTGTTTAGCATATGATCAATAAATAACTAGAAAAATAGCCAACTAGTAGCTCTTGGGGCTGCCCTGCCTATGGAGTACCCATTGTTTTGTTTCTTTACTTCTCCAGAGTCCATTTTCATAGACTTCCTCTAAACAGATGACCTAAAAGAGGTCATGTTATTCTTGCACTTCTACTGGGACCATTTTGATTTCTTGGTGTCCTCAGCATCCACCTCAGAGCTGGCAACCCTGTCGAAACAATTTCCGAACTATTGTCCAAATTATAAATATTGGTCGTAAACATCTTAAGTGTTTCAATCAAGAAGATGAAATGTATTTATGGAATAAAATAGACCTGAAAATATTTCAACAATTATCAATATCTTCCACTGTAAATAGTACTGTGTTAAGAGAATAAAATATTCACCTTATTTTCAAGAAAATAAAAATAAAAAAGACTGCAAGAAAGGAGTTAAAATCTTTGGGAGTACTTTAACTTCAAGGAGAACATGGGGAGAAAAAAACTTATGGGAGACTGAGGGAAAAAATTAGGAAGAAAATTAAGAATCAAAGTATTAACTTGGGAAAACAGTATCATCTTCCTGAAATGTTTAGATAAAAAAAAGTTTTAATCAGCCACTTGTTTTTAGAATGTTCTCAAAATACATAAAACCTCTTCCTAATTTTTTTGGACCTGACTTCTATAGACTACCTTTATATAGTTAAGTGCATTCACAAGTGGGACAAACCCAAATGAAATTTGTTGTTTCAGGAACTGTACCTAGATTCTTAAGTGTAAATGCTACGATTTGTTAAATTTTTCCAAGGCAACCTCCTGGGTATATGAGGAGTTACAGTGTCCCTTTTCCAGATTATTTCAGGAGTGGGATTTAACTGTATTTCAAGGGAATTGAAACTGTATTCTCTGGTCACTAGACAGAGAAGTCTTACTGCATTTCTGTCAGGACCTTTGTTGTAGGTTACAGTCAAATTCAAAACAGAATGGTGTTACTTTGTGAATACCTCCCTCCAGGAGTTAGATTTAAATAAGAAACCTATTTAACTAGAGAGTTAAACAGTTCTAAATTGCTAATAACGTAGATTAGTAACAATCTTTTTCAAACATGAATAAATTTCCTTATTTATGTAAAACTTTCTAGTAAACTTGCCACTTTCATTATTAATTCTAACATGCAAATTACCTGTTTTATCATTGCATAAAAACACTGATGCTCTGAGTTAAAAAAAAAAATGTGTGAATCAGTACCAAGAAATTCCAAGTTAACTTTTTACAACAAAGAGAATTAAATTTTTAAAAATTCATGCAATGACTATCTCAACCCCAAACTGACATGCAACCCTTAACTAGACTTTGCTTTCTCTGCAAAGCTTGACCAGGCTCTTCCTGCCTAGGATGAAGTCCCTATATATGCCTTGATACTCTTTTTTTTTTTTTTTTTTTTAAAGACAGTCTTGCTCTGTCGCCCAGGCTGGAGTGCAGTGGCATGATCTCGGCTGACTGCAAGCTCTGCCTCCCAGGTTCATGCCATTCTCCTGCCTCAGCCTCCTGAGTAGCTGGGACTACAGGCGCCTGCCACCATGCCCGGCTAATTTTTTGTATTTTTAGTAGAGACGGGGTTTCACCATGTTAGCCAGGATGGTCTCGATCTCCTGACCTCGTGATCTGCCCGCCTCGGCCTCCCAAAGTGCTGGGATTACAGGCGTGAGCCACCGCGCCCGGCCTATGCCTTGATACTCTTTACCAGCTGGCTTGCTCTCTTTTATTCCATATCCCACTTTTGTCATTGTTTAATTATCCATCTCTTCCACTAGATTGTCAGCTCTATGAGGGCTGGAACTGTTCATCTTTTTCATCACTCAATCTCTGGTTTCCAACTCAGGCATGACACAGAGTTAAGTATTGGATAATATATATAAATACATAAATAACACAGAAGTCACTGCCTTTTAATGAGTAGTTATGTGCCAGGTGTAATACTGCAAATTTTGCACATACTGTATGATCTTAAACTCTCGTGATAAACCTGTTTTGCTCAAACTCTGAAGACTCAAAATCAGTTAACTGACTTACCCAAGGAAACACTGCCTTCAACTGGGAGTCTGGACTGTGTCCAATATATCCATCAAACAAAAGTATCTAGATGGATAATTCAGATGAAAACTGGTGTTCTAAAAGCCACCTCTGCTTTTACTGTGTCTCATATACCATCAACATTCCACTCCCAGATTTTATTTTATTTGCTCTTGTTGCCTTGGCTGGAGTGCAATGGCATGATCTCAGCTCATTGCAACCTCTGCCTCCCAGATTCAAGCGATTCTCCTGTCTCAGCCTCCCAAGTAGCTGGGATTACAGGCGCATGCTACCGCATCCAGCTAATTTTTATATTTTTAGTAAAGATGGGGTTTCATCATATTGGTCAGGCTGGTCTCGAACTGCTGACCTCAGGTGATCCGCCCGCCTCGGCCTCCCAAAGTGCTGGCATTACAGGTGTGAGCCAACGCGTCTGACCCCACTCCCAGATTTTTAAAATGCTTCTTTCTGCCCCCGGCTTTCCTAATGACCTTCCCCATCTTCTCTGCCTCTCCAAAGTCTTGCTCACTTCCTTCCAGAGAGCCTTCTATAACAACTCCAATCCTAAATGCTTGCTCCCTTCTCCTATAGAGTTCACTGGCTAAACCAATCATCCAAATGACAATAATGGTTGACTTTTACTGAGCACTTTCTATGTGCCAGGCACTGCACTAAGCACTTCATGTACATTCTCTTATTTTAATCTTCACAACAATTCTATGATAGGTTTCATTATTTCCCTTTATAATGAAGAAATGGAAATGTATACATATCAAGTAACTTGTCCAAGTGTAGAAGGAATGGACAGAGGCAGGAATGGAACCTGATTCTGTCTGGCTCTATGGGCTAGAACACATTCTTAGGCATTCCTTATTCTGTAATCTAACTTGTATGTTTGTTTTGTTTCCCAAATGAGACTGTAAGCATTGTGATCAAGGACACAAGCACACCAAGTCCACCTTGTTTCCCTCACTTGGAGCCACACTTTCCTGGTGACTCAGAAGACATGTGCTGCATGAGTGAAGGACTGAAGCTAGAGATCACTTGTTGGAAAAGAATATGCCTAAGAAAACATGAGATATATTTGATTTGTGGTTTGAATTTCCAGGGCACAAGAGATTTTTAAGGAATTGCTAGTCTCAACAATCATCATGAACTCTTAACTATAATTTGAAAAGAAAACATTGCACTTACATTCTGAAAGATGACTTCCATTAAAGGAATTAGCTAAAATGATAAAACTCTTCCCTGACACTGTCCTTTATCCTCGCTGGAATAAATCTGCCCGCAAGGGTGGAACTGTTTGGAATTTAAGAGGAACATGCCCTTGGCACATTCCCTAGTGAGGACTAGGCTCTCAACAAATACCAAATTGTACTAAGTGGAAAGTGTTTTATCTATCCTTTGAAGAAGTTGTGTTAAAACAATCCAATCTAACCCTGGAACTAACTACAAGAAAGGCCTGAATTCAGACCTGTGACATGTGGCAATTGGCTAACAGAACAGATTCATTTCATAAGACACTTACTGGCCAATCATTTCTATACTGAGAGAAGACTGTCATTTCTAAAAAGCGAGGCAGGAGTTACATTACAGTTCTTGTTTTTAATCAAGAAGGTGTGAACTTCTTTCTCTTCCATACTCAAAATGCAGTCTATCAGCTTAATAACACATTTGCAAATATTAATTTTGGAAAATATCTTAGTCGTATTTTTTACCTTGTAAGTAGTTACTAGAGAGTGAGGAGAAAGCGTTAATTAAACAATAAGAAAAACTCTATGTTTAAGCCTCACTTAAATGAATACATCCGGTCAACGCTAAAAAAACTATTTGGGCCAGGTATGATGGCTCCATCCCTATAATCCTGGCACTTTAGGAGATGGAGGGCGGAGGCTCGCTCAAGCCCAAAAATGTGAGACCAACCTGGGCACAGTGTCTACATTGTGAGACCCAGTGTCTACAAAATTTTTTTTAAAAAATCGAGTGTGGTGGCGCTGGCCTATAGTCTCAGCTACTCAGGAGGCTGAGGCACGAGAATCGTTTGAGCTACTCAGGAGGTTGAGGCTGCAGTGAGCCATGATCACGTCACTGCACTCCAACCTGGGTGACAGAGACCCTGTCTCGAAAAATAAGTAAATAGTTAATTAAAAATTAAAAACCCATTTGAAGGCTCACAAATTGAATAAGGAAACCTGGAAAGTAATCATACCAAAATGGTTGGAAAAGCATTACTCCACAGACTGATCCAACAAAATAATGAAAAAAGCTCATGTCAGTATCCAGGTATTTTCTGTCTCTGTATAATCCTGATAACTATGTTAATTGGAATACTGCATCAGGAAATGCTAATTGGGCATACAAATGAACAGGAACACACAGAAGAGCTAACGAAATGAACTGAGGAATGGTAAGATTGGTTCATAGAGGAAAATATCAAGCAAATTAATAAACAGAACTGAATAACTAGAAACTAATCTTGGGCTACAAAAAAAATTATCCAAATACCACAAGGATGGCTTATTCATCACCGCATATGAGTTCATTCCCAAGAGAGAATATTAAAAGGGGGAAAAAAAAGGTTAGTAGAGAACATCAAACATTTTTCATGAGATTTAACCTCCTATCAAGATAAGATGGGTGGTGCCACAAATGAAAACATTAGGTCTAAGCAAATGAAAACATTACATTTCTAAATGCAATGTGGTAATTTCGGGACTAGGTGAATACAAGCCACTCTAACTTTTTCTCACTAACCTCAGCAAAGTAGGCTAAGGATATTACAGAGCAGGAGCCAGATAATTTGGCAGATGCTAATATATACAATTATAAAAAGATAACGAGGACAAGAAAACACAGGCCTCCGGATAAAAATGAGCCTTTACTAGCAGAGCAGGAAAGCCGTCTTTCTTTTTCTAAGTACTTATTTCTGTAAATACTAGCCTGATGGGTAAAGGATATAAATATAGTCGGTATCTGTGGGGGACTAGTTCCAGGACCTCTCTTCCCAACCCTAAGATCTGAGGATGCTCAAGTCCCTGTTATAAAATGGCATAATATTTTCATATAACCTATGCATACCTGTATACTTTAAATCATCTCTAGATCGTTTCTAATACCTAATACAATGCCTACACATCACTTCATTCACATGGATTCAAGACAGTACTTGAATATGGCAAATTCAAGTTTTGCTTTTTGGAACTCTGCAGAATTTTTTTCCCCCTCGAATATTTTTTTACTTGAGTTTGGTTGAATCACAGGTGCAGAGCCTACGGATAAGAGAGCTGATTGTAATATAGTAAATTTTGATTACGAAGTATCTCATTAAGTATTCCCAAGTGTCTCATATATTCAAGGTTAAAATAAATTGATTCGGGCCTGGTGTGGTGGCTCACACCTGTAATCCCAGCACTTTGGGAGGCCAAGACGGGCGATCACTTGAGGTCAGGAGTTCGAGAGCAGCCTGGCTAACATGGTGAAACCCCATCTCCACTAAAAAAAAAAAAAAAAAAAAAAAATTAGCCAGGTGTGGTGGCGGGTGCCTGTAATCCCAGCTACTAGGGAGGCTGAGGCAGGAGAATCACTTGAATCCGGGAGGCGGAGGTTGCAGTGACCTGAGATCACATCCCTGAACTCCAACCTGGGTAACAGAATGAGATTCGCTCTCAAAAAATAAACAAATAAATAAATAAATAAAATTAAATGATTCTTGGTATTTTTAAAGAAAACAAAATATAAATGTTTTAATAAACTGCAGTTAAATTCTTTTAACAAAAGTACTTTAGAGTGTGTATAAGCAAGAAAAAACTAAAAGTTGTCTTGAGGTCTACAACTGTCATTTCCCTCCGTGTAATACTGCTCTACATTCATGAAACCCTGTTTTTCCCGTTTGATACATTTACCCAAGAGCTTGTCCTAGAGCTAAATTTTTTAACGTTTCCCATGTATCACTTAAATAACAATTGTACTAAAGTTTGTTTTTATTACTGAAGGCAAAAACTCCATTTTATTTTTGCCTGTCCGTAAAAAATCATTGTTGTATCTGACATTTTTTAAAGTGTACATTTTAAAGTGCCCTATCACATAATATGAACATAGGAAGAGAATGTCATGTTAAAAATTAGCAAAGTAATTATTTCTGCACAGAATGCATTTTTCAATTTGGGCAGTTCTCCCAGAATAAAGTAAACAAGTGAAGCAACTAGCATTCTTACTAGAACAGTGACAAGACATTTTCTTTTTAGTTTCTTTTCACTTATTAGTCTATTAGGATACTTGAATACCGTCTCTATGCTGGTGTCTAAAACCCTCAAAGGAGAGTACAATTGCAGGATAAACGAAGAGTGTCCAGGAAGAGAACTAGACAAGAAAGGAAACAGATGGTCTCTGTGCTCGGTGAGCTTGGAAGCTGTCGAAAGCAAACTCGATTGGACCCTCCAAACTTCTATTTCAGATCAATACATAAGGTTCAGCTGAGTTCGGCCTCCAGGCCCAAGAAAGCAAAAGCCAGCAACCCGGTGGCTGGTCGGCTGCTTCCTCGCCAGGGTCGCCCCACAGCAAGACCATGCCTCTCCCACCTCTACCCCCCAAAACCAAAACAAAACAGAACCCAAGCCCAAGCGGTGCTTGCTCGTTTCTTTTGTCTTGCTCAACGCTGACCACTTTTTTTCCGGAGAAGGTTAACGTTAAGGGAGCCCGGGGGAGCTCCCTGCGACCCCGCCAGGTGCTCCCCGAACCCCCGTCCCCATCAGAGGAATGAGGCGACCACCGAGCGGGGTCGGGCGGCCGGGTCCTCCCCGGCACCCCCGCCCCAGCTCCTGGAGGAGGTCAGGGACCGCCGGCCTGAGGCAGCCAGGGACCGAGGGGACCCGCGCAGAGCCAGGCCCGAGGCCCCGGGCGCTCCCATGACCCGGCGGCCACCCAGGGCGCCCGCCTGGGGCCTCACCCCACCCGGGGCCAGGGCCGCCGAAGGCCGGGCCGAGGCCGCCCGGCTTGTCCCCGAGGCCGCCGGGGAGCGTAGGCCGCCGCCATCCCCGGCCTGCCGTGCGCCCGCAGCCGGCGGCCTTACCGCCTCCACGGCGTGCTGCAGGATGGAGGTGAACTTGGAGAACATCCTGTCCCGGGACTGCAGCAGCCTCTCCCGGGACGACCTGGAGAGCTCCTCGATCCGCCGCCGCCGCCCCTGCTGCGGCTGCCGGGGCCGCTCCAGAGTGAAGGCCGGTGCGGGGCGGAGAGGACGAGCTGAGGACCGAGGCAGGGCCTGGCCCGGCCGCTTCAGGTGTGCGCGGGCGGCGCGGCGGCTCCGGAGGGCGCCGGGACGCGGCGGGCGGCGAGGAGGGCGTTCGGCGCGGACTCGGGGCCCCGGGAAGCTCCGGCGGCGGCTCCGGTTGGGACACGGTGGCAGCCCGGCTCGGGTTCCTTCCGCCCGCTCTGCCCGCCGCTGCCTGCAGGGGGCGCCGCCGCAGCCCAGGGAGGCCGGGCCTGGCCTTCCCTGAGGCGGGGCCGCTAGACGCCGCGGGGGCGGGGGGCGCGCTGAGGCCTCGGCCTTGCCGGGGGGCAGGAGGCGGCTTGGGGGCAGCCATCGCCCTCTCCCGGCTTTCTCAGGGCGCCTGGGACACCGGCTTTCTGACATTTTTACAGCTCAGCGATTCTCAAGAGTTTTGTTTCTCCAGGGGAAGTAACAGGCTGACTTTGTAGGGACACGCAGCCGTCCATATATGCGTATAGTATTCAGAGGTTCTTCCTGTAAGGACCGATTTGGAAGACTCGTAAGAAAACAGTGTTCTTTAAGCAAACATTGGCAATGGATTTAAATGCTCAGATTTTGAACAAATCAACGACTGCAGGTGAAATGGCTTTGCTAACTGTAAAATATATTATTATTCAACATTAAAACAGGAAATCCCACATGAGCACATGGTAAGACGGCTGGCTTAGTTTAAATAGCCCATTATAATATTTATATATAATATATAACATAATTTATTTGTGACTTGGTTGATAGTGAGGTGTAGTGATTCAGAACAGCATTTTCTATTCAGTTATCAGATGATACCGGAAAACATTAGCGAGGGAAAGAATCTGAAAGGAGTCCAGTAAATGCCTAAGGCAGATAAATAGAGCTACAAGGTAAGCACTTGGGTGGAGGCTGCTTAAAATACTCCCTAACAGTGTATTAGTCAAGCCTTGAAGAAGCAATTCAGGCTGGTAAAGTTTAGGTTGAGTTAATACAAATTATGAAAATATTTGTATCCTGGAGAAATTTGTTTTATGCTGGTATTGGCGTTTTACCAAAAGGATCATTAAGTTCTTAAGATGAGGTGGGGAGTGAGTTTTGCACAACCAGTGGTGAAAATACATATCTGACCCAGGCGCGGTGGCTCACGCCTGTAATCTCAGCACTCTGGGAGGCAAAGGTGGGAGGATCACTTGAGGCCAGGAGTTCGAGACCAGCCTGGCCAACATAGTGAAACTCCGTCTCTATTAAAAATACAAAAAAAAAAAAAAAATTAACCGGACGTGGTGGTGTAATGGGATTACATGCTTGTAATCCCAGCTACTTGGGAGGCTGAGGCAGGAGAATCCTTGAACCCGGGAGGCGGAAGTTGCAGTGAGCTGAGGTTGCGCCATTGCGCTCCAGCCTGGACAACAAGAGCGAAACTCGGTCTCAAAAAAAAAAAAAAAAAACATACATACAAACACACACACACACACACACACACACACACACACACACACACACACACATATACATGTATACACACACATACGTTTATACATACACAAACGTATATATACACGTATATGTGTGTATATGTACATATATACACACATGTATATATACACATATGTATATATACATGTATACACACACATATATGTATCTGTAATTGATTCGTGGAACAGAGAAAAGGTGGCTGTCATATGGAGTGGTGGTAACTGGCCAGGCTCTGGGGCTGGGTAGCCTAAGTCCCAGCTCTGCCACCCACGGTGGAAAGTTATTTAACTTCTTTGTGTTTTAATTTGCTTATATGTCAAAAGGGAAGAACAGTACCTACCTCTTGAGGTTGTTGTGGGAATTAATATATGTAAAACACTTTTAACGTGCCAAGTCCCTAGTAAGAGATGCACAGACACTTATACTTGTTCTGAGTTGTAGTAGTGGTATCTAGCAAAATAATAGGGGCAGAAATCAGGAATTGAGGAGGAGATCTTAACTGGGCTTCTTTTCTCTCCTGTTTTTGTGGTTTATATCCGTGTGGTGCTCCTTGGCAGATAAATACGACCTTAATTTTCTACGTACTACCCCCAGAATGCTTGGAGGCATCCTCTGTTGTTTTGTGCCCCTTACCAAATTCTGGCTGTGTCTGCTTCAACTGAGAGCACGTAATGTTTGCTTATTATTATTATATTCATACACAGTTTAAGATGGTTAGTCATATTATTAACCATAATTAGTTTCATGATCTAATTATCATGCATTTATATGGCATTTTGTAGTTCCAAAATGCCTTACAACCACTAATTGTATGAGGAGGTCTTACTTAGAGTTGTGTGTATTCGATGATGTCTATCTTTGTGTACTTATTATAAACACAATAAAATATATGTTTTGCTCTAGATTAATATCAATATTTAGGATGGTGATTCATCTACCTGCTGTCTAGGTTTCAAGACACCCAAGTTGGACTAGAATTGTAACTGAGCAGATATTCCTATTTCTGATTGTCATCCTAGAATGCCTGCTGTGACTCTGACATCATCAATTAGCTTAATACATGGGCACAGTCGGACCTGCCCCCAAAGCCTGTGATTTGAGAAAACACAAGAAAACGTTCCCCTAGCCTCCAAAACAGTTAGGTGTGGGTACCTGAAATTTCTCAGTTAGAACTTAATGCCTTTATCCCTTTGGCTTAAGCCAAATAAGAAACTTAGTCCTTGTTAAAATGAAAATACTCTTGAGAGATATAACACATCAAACTCTGTCATTCATTAGACCTCAGGGGGAATGAATTTGTTAAATCCTTTTCTAAAATGAAGTTTAATTAGTGAAGACACAGAAAAATCTAGAAAATTGGAACCCAGTTGGGATGGTGTTGAGAAAAGAGATAAAAATAAATCTCTCTCTTTTTTTTTTAACTTTTTAATAATAGTCATTCTGACTGGTGTGAGATGGTATCTCATTGTGGTTTTTATTTGCATTTCTCTAATCAGTGATATTGAGCTTTTTTTCATATGCTTGTTGGCCACATATATGTTTTCTTTTAAAAAATGTCTGTTCATGTCCTTTGTGCACTTTTTAATGGGGTTGTTTGTGTTTTTTTCTTATAAATTTGTTTAAATTCCTTATGGATACTGGGATATTAGACCTTTGTTAGATGCATAGTTTGCAAATATTTTCTCCCATTCTGTAGGTTGTCTGTTTACTCTGTACAACAAACACCCATGACATGAGTTTTACCTATATAACAAACCTGCACGTGTCTCCCTGAACCTAAAATAAAAGTTTGAAAAAGAAAGAGAAATAGAGTTAGATGATACCTGCTTCCAAAGTTTGGCAGACTTCTGGAATTTGTAAGTTGAACACATTAGTTGTTAGCAACATTCCCTCCTCAAATCCCGCTAAAATGACAGTAAAGGGATTTTCCAAAGCATGTGCCCAAAAGGATAAGTTAGGAGAGGAGAGAACAGCAATAGCAGTTTCAGAATTAGAAAGTAGCCATGAAATGGGTTAACTCTGATGTGGCTGACCTAAGAAAGCTGAATCCTAAGCCAACAATGAAGAAAGCCAGGAATCAAAAGTCATCCCTTGGTATCCTCCATGGAGGCTTTGTTCCAGGACCTCCCAATGGTACCAAAGCCTGAGGATGCTCAAGTCCCTAATGTAAAATGGTGTGGTATTTGCATATAACCTAGGCATCAATCTCCAATATACTTTAAATCGTCTCTAGGTTTCTATAATACCTAATACAACAAATGCTATGTAAATAATTGATATACTTTATTGTTTAGGGAATAATGACAAGAAAAAAACTGTACATGTTCAGTACAGATACAATTTTTTCCCCAAATATTTTCAAAAGTCTTGAAAGAGGTTGCCTGTGTGGAACAGGAAATCGGGAGTTTGGGAGGAAGGACAGAAGCTTTCATAACACACCTTGTAAAACCTCTTAACTAAACCCTATGCTGGTGTAACACAAAGTTCGTTTGTCAAGGGGAGAAACTAGGAGCAGGAAACCATTTCTGATGCTTTTGTATAGCTTTAGACAAGGATTATAAGGGTTCATCCATGTAGGAATAGGAAGGAGATGGTAGACTTGATACATGAGATGTGATCAACCAAATTTTCCAAGTGATAAAAGGAATGATTTGGTGAAGTGAAAGATGTTGCAGGAGTTTCTAGCTTGGAAGAAGTTAGTTGAAGATGCCATTAATTGGAATAGGGACCATGGAGATGTAGAAAGGTGATGAGATGGATTTTTTAATATGTTAGAATTTGATTATCTATACAATTACATCTGTGTGGAGACATAGAGTATTGGGTGATGAGTTTGAATTAGGAAGTAAAGAGAGAGATCTGGGCTGATAATAAAGATTGGAGGATCATTTCTTTCTTTCTTTCTTTTTTTTTTTTTTTGAGACGGAGTCTCGCTGTGTCGCCCAGGCTGGAGTGCAGTGGCGCGATCTTGGCTCACTGCAAGCTCTGCCTCCTGGGTTCACGCCATTCTCTTGCCTCAGCCCCCAGAGTAGCTGGGACTACAGGTGCCCGCCACCACGCCTGGCTAATTTTTTGTATTTTTAGTAGAGACAGGGTTTCACCGTATTAGCCGGGATGGTTTCGACCTCCTGACCTCGTGATCCACCTGCCTCAGCCTCCCAAAGTGCTGGGATTACAGGCTTGAGCCACCGCGCCCGGCTGGAGGATCATTTCTTAAACATGGTAATGGAGATATAAGAAAAAAATGAGGTAGTTTAGTGAGACGGTGTGGTTAAAGGAAAAAGACAGAATGGATGCAAACTTGAGGACTCCCTGCATTTAAAGAGTAGGAAATGAAAGAAGAGCTCATTTAGAAACAGCAGTCAGAGATAGGAAAACATATAGTAAAGAAGTTCAGGGAGAAGTGAGTTTCAAAAATTGAGAGGCTGGTTCAAGGTATGATGATAAATTAGCTCAGTTCTGCAGTTGCCACAGAAACAAAAGGGAAGCTGAAGGATCTCAGAAGCTTTCATAAAAACCATGAAAACCCTGGTGTTCAGTGTCATATTTTCTTGGTGCGTTCTGTGCATGTTCAGACCCACCTCATGGTGACAATGTCTCACCTTAATCCCATGATCCCTTTGTAGAATTTTTGCCACTGGAAATTCTCTGTATAGACAAGCCTGCTCTTTCCAAAAGCACAATGGAGTTAGCACTGCAGGGGCAATTCTTTTTTTTTTTTTTTTTGAGATGGAGTCTCACTCTGTCACCCAGGCTGGAGTGCAGTAGTGTGATCTCCGCTCACTGCAACCTCTGCCTCCTGGGTTCAAGTGATTCTCCTGCCGCAGCCTCCCAAGTATCTGGGATTACAGGTGTGTGCCACCTGCCCGGCTAATTTTTGTATTTTCAGTAGAGATAGGGTTTCACCATATTGGCCAGACTAGTCTCGAACTCCTGACTTTGTGATCCACCTGCCTCAGCCTCCCAAAATGCTGGGATTACAGGTGTGAGCCACCATGCCCAGCCTGTAGGCCCAATTCTTAGCCAATAGGGGATGGAATCTGATGGATAAACACTGCAGTGCCCTGTCTTCCTGGTGGGCAATTGTGGGAAGCAAATCTAGAAAGTGTCCTGAACACTCTTCAGGAGGTCCTGTGGGATCAGTACCCACTGACCACAGTGGTGACCTCGTACACTTTTTCTCCTTTGCTCTCATTCTCCTTACTTCCTCACTCGGTGATCTGCAGTGAACGTCCTACAGTTAAGTCTTTGTCTTAGGCTCCAATTTTGAGAAAACCCACTATGTATGGGAGTTAGAGTGAGAGAAACTTAGAGGGAAAGGCTGAGTGCCACAAATTGGATATAGGCTAAGGAAGATATGCCACCACTGCCCCCTGCCCCCACCACAGGCTAGGAAATTACAATAAAGGAAGCACCTCCTGGAAATGAGCAGTGCTGCATATCAGAAAAATCCCAAATAACAGTGGCTTAAGGAAGTTTCTTTTTCAAGTAAAAGAAGTTTGCCTTGTAAGTAGTCCTGACTATAGCATGACGAATCCATGAGATCATCACGGAGCCATACTCTTAGCTTTCTGCACCACTGTCCAGTGCTGTCACACTCAGGATCACTTCATGGTCCCATGTAGGTGCTAGAGCTCTAGTTACCACTTTTAGGGCAGTAGTAGGAGGAAGGAGTAGGAGGAAGGAGAGAAAGGAGGAATTACCTTCTTCCTTTGAACAAATCCATTCTGAAAGTTCTACACTTCTGCTTACGTTTCATTGGTCAGAACTTATGAGCTGCTTGGGAGGCTGAGGCAGAAGAATGGCGTGAACTCAGGAGGCAGGGCTTGCAGTGAGCCGAGATTGTGCCACTGCACTCCAGCCTGGGCAACAGAGTGAGCCTCTGTCTCAAGAAAAAAAAAAGCTCTCCCTCTCCCTCTCCCTCTCCCTCTCCCCCTCCCCCTCCCCCTCCCCCTCCCCCTTTCCCCTTTCTTCGGTCTCCCTCTCCTTTTTTCGGTCTCCCTCTGTTGCTGAAGCTAGACTGTACTGCCGTGATCTTGGCTCGCTGCAACCTCCCTGCCTCGGGCTCCTGTGACTCTCCTGCCTCGGCCTGCCGAGTGCCTGGGATTGCAGGCGCGCGCCACCACGCCTGACTGGTTTTTGTATTTTTGGTGGAGACGGGGTTTCGCTGTGTTGACCGGGCTGGTCGCCAGCTCCTGGCCTCGAGTGATCTGCCTGCCTCGGCCTCCGGAGGTGCTGGGATTGCAGACGGAGTCTCGCTCACTCAATGCTCAATGGTGCTCAGGCTGGAGTGCAGTGGCGTGGTCTCAGCTGGCTACAACCTCCACCTCCCAGCGTCCTGCCTTGGCCTCTTAAAGTGCTAAGATTACAGCCTCTGCCCCGCCGCCACCCCGTCTAGGAAGTGAGGAGCGTCTCTGCCTGGCAGCCCATCGTCTGGGATGTGAGGAGCCCCTCTGCCCGGCCGCCCCATCTGGGAAGTGAGGAGCGCCTCTGCCCGGCCGCCATCCCGTATAGGAAGTGAGGAAGGTCTCTGCCCGGCCACCACCCCGTCTGGGAAGTGAGGAGCGCCTCTGCCCGGCCGCCCCGTCTGGGAGGTGAGAGTGCCTCTGACAGGCCGCCACCCCGTCTGGGAGGAAGTGAGGAGCGCCTCTGCCCGGCCGCCACCCCGTCTGGGAGGAAGTGAGGAGCGCCTCTGCCCGGCCGCCCCGTCTGGGAGGTGAGGAGCGCCTCTGCCCGGCCGCCCCGTCTGGGAGGTGAGGAGCGCCTCTGCCCGGCCGCCACCCCGTCTGGGAGGAAGTGAGGAGCGCCTCTGCCCGGCCGCCACCCCGTCTGGGAGGAAGTGAGGAGCGCCTCTGCCCGGCCGCCCCGTCTGGGAGATGAGGAGCGCCTCTGCCCGGCTGCCCCGTCTGGGAGGTGGGGAGCGCCTCTGCCCGGCGGCCCCGTCTGGGAGGTGGGGAGCGCCTCTGCCCGGCCGCCCCCTCTGGGAGGTGAGGAGCGCCTCTGCCCGGCCGCCCCCTCTGGGAGATGAGGAGCGCCTCTGCCCGGCTGCCCCGTCTGGGAGGTGAGGAGCGCCTCTGCCTGGCCGCCACCCCGTCTGGGAGGAAGTGAGGAGCGCCTCTGCCCGGCTGCCCCATCTGGGAAGTGATGAGCGCCTCTGCCCGGCCGCCACCGCATATGGGAAGTGAGGAGCACCTCTGCCTGGCCACCCCGTGTGGGAGGTTAGGAGCGCCTCCACCCGGCGGCCCCGTCTGGGAGGTGAGGAGCACCTCTGCCCGGCTGCCCCGTCTGGGAGATGAGGACCACCTCTGCCCGGCTGCCCCATCTGGGAGGTGAGGAGCGCCTCTGCCCGGCTGCCCCGTCTGGGAGATGAGAAGCACCTCTGCCCGGCCGCCCCGCCTGGGAGGTGGGGAGCGCCTCTGCCCGGCCGCCCCCTCTGGGAGGTGGGGAGCGCCTCTGCCTGGCTGCCACCCCGTCTGGGAGGAAGTGAGGAGCGCCTCTGCCCGGCCACCCCGTCTGGGAGGTGAGGACCACCTCTGCCCGGCCGCCCCGTCTGGGAGGTGAGGAGCGCCTCTGCCTGGCCGCCACCCCGTCTGGGAGGAAGTGAGGAGCACCTCTGCCCGGCTGCCCTGTCTGGGAGGTGAGGAGCGCCTCTGCCCGGCTGCCCCGTCTGGGAGATGAGAAGCACCTCTGCCCGGCCGCCCTGTCTGGGAGGTGGGGAGCGCCTCTGCCCGGCCGCCCTGTCTGGGGGATGTGCCCGACAGCTCTGAGGAGATGGCGACCGTCGGGAGTGGGCCATGAGGACGATGGCGGTTTTGTTGGAAAGAAGTGGGGGAAGTGTGGGGAAAGGAAGGAGAGATCGGATTGTTCCTATGTCTGTGTAGAAGGAGGTGGGCATAGGAGACTCCATTTTGTTCTGACTAGGAGAAATTCTTCTGCCTTGGGATGCTGTGGATCTATGGCCTTTCCCCCAGCCCCTTGCTCTCTGAAACATGTGCTGTGTCAACTCAGGGTTAAATGGATTAAGGGCGGTGCAAGATGTGCTTTGTTAAACAGGTGCTTGAAGGCAGCATGCTCTTTAAGAGTCATCACCACTCCCTAATCTCAAGTACCCAGGGACACAAACACTGCAGAAGGCCGCAGGGACCTCTGCCTAGGAAAACCAGAGACCTTTGTTCATGTGTTTATCTCCTGACCTTCTCTCCACTATTATCCTATGACCCTGCCATATCCCCCTCTCCGAGAAACACCCAAGAATCATCAATAAATACTTCATTAAAAAAAAAAAAAAGAACTTATGTAATCATACATTATGGTTAAAAAAGAAAGCTGGGAAATGAAATGTTTAATTCTATGTAACCACCAGAAAAAAATACATAGTATAACTTTCAAATTTAGTACAAAAATTTTTGCTCAATCCAATGTACTATAATAAAGAGGATAAAAAAGATACTAGAAAAAGAAGCCTGATGCTAGGCATGGTGGCTCACACCTGTAATCCCAGCACTTTGGGAGGCCGAGGCAGGAGGATCGCTTGAGCCCAGGAGTTCAAGACCAGTCTGGGCAACATAGTGAGACCCCATCTCTATTTTTAAAAAAGAAGCCTGAAAAATAAACACAAAATAGGTCTTTCTAATATAATAAATGTAAATGAGTTTAACTCATCAATTAAAAGGCAGAGATACATACATTAGATTTTTTAAATGACACTATATTTTCTAGAAGAGACACATTTAAAAGGGAAGAGAAAGGCTGAAATCAATAAATCAAAAAAGATATACCAGAGAACCACAATCAAAGAAAAACTAGAATAACAATTACATCAGACAAAATAGAGTCGAAGATGCAAAACATCACAAGGGATAAAGACAGATATAGCATACTAGTAAAATAATAATAGATCAAGAAGACGTAATGTTTATGGTCATAAACATGTTTACTAATATAAATGCAAAATTTTAAAGCAATAACTGACAGAACTGCAGAGGGAAATAGATGAATAAACATATTTAGAGTTTTTAATTCACCCCTCATATAATCAGACAGATCAAACTCAGGAAATAAGCAAAAATGTAGGCTACTTGAATAACATGAGTAATAAACTCAAAGTAGATGTTATGGAGAAATTTATACACATCAAAGAAATCACATTTTTAAGCATACAGAGAATATTTACAAAGTTTGATTATGTATCAAGCCACAAAGGAAACCTAAGGAAATTCTAAAAACATATTCATTTTTTTAACAAAATTAATTGAGCGAAACATACACCTGCCCACACAAATGGAAGTTATATCCTAGTGGGAAAAATCAATAACAAACACAAAATTGCATGTAGTGATAAATGCTATGAAGAGAATAGAATAAGGGGATAGAAGAAGATTTGGGGAAGTGTTATTTTAAATTAGGTGGCCAGATAAGTCTTCTCTGAAGAGGTGCTATCTGAATGAAGCTAGGACATTAGCTGTGTGAATAGGAAAGAGATGAGCATTTCTGGCAGAAGAAGAGTGAGTGCAAATGTCTTAAGATGGGAAAGAGTTTGACATGTCTTAGGAAGGCCAGTGTGGCTGGAGTAGATAAGTGATTGAGGAGAAAAATTAGTTGAATATACAGGTAGAGAGGAAGCCATGTCAGATCATGTAGAGCAGTTTATTCTCAATGCTGTACAAAAGTCCCCTTTTCTTAATGTAAAAATATTAATGGAAGTATAACAAAATACACAGATTCGTATAAGTACAGCTTAATGAATTTCTACAAAGTGAACCACCTGGGCACTCAGCACCCAAATCAAGAAAGAGAGGATACCACAACGTTGGAAGCCTCTTTGTGCCCCTTCCTGGTCAATTACCCTTGCCGTGCGTTACCACTATTCTGACTTCTTTATTTTTTATTTTTATTTTTGTATTTTTAGTAGAGATGGGGTTTCACCATGTTGGCTAGGCTGGTCTCCAACTCCTGACCTCAGTTGACCCCCCACCTCAGCCTCCGAAAGTGTTGGGATTACAGGTGTGAGCCATCATGCCCAGCCCTATTTTTTATTTTTTAATTTTATTATTTTTTCTCTTTTTGTGCCACATCTCACCTGGATATTCTGACTTCTAACACCATAGATTAATTTGCCTCATCTGTTATATCTCATTATTATTATTATTATTTTTCAAGACAGAGTCTCACTCTGTTGCCTAGGCTGAAGTGCAGTAGCATGATCTCGGCTCACTGTAACCTCTGCCTCCCAGGTTCAAGCAATTCTCATGTCTCGGCCTCCCCAGTAGCTGGGTTTAAAGGCATCCACCACACCCGGCTAATTTTCATATTCTTAGTAGAGACGGGGTTTCGCCATGTTGGCCAGGCTGGTCTCGAACTCCTGGCCTCAAGTAGTCCGCCTGCCTCGGCCTCCCAAAGTGCAGGGATTACAGGTGTGAGCCACCATGCCCAGCCTTGTTTTGAACTTTATATAAATGGGATCATATGGTATGTATTTTGTCATTGTTGGAGGCAATGTTCTCAGAATCAAGTTTGTTAATATTGCGGTTCTGATCTTCTGTATCCTTAATGATTATTTGTCTGCCTGTTCCATCAGCTTTTGAGATGTGTGATTGGCTCCCACTCTGGTGGAGCCACTATTGTGACTTTTTCTACTTTTAGTTATGCTGATTTTTGCTTTATATATTAATATTTTGAAGCTATGTTATGTGTATGTTCAGATTTTGACTTTTGGTCTCTTCCTGGTGGATTGACCTGTTTATTCTTATGTATGTATGTCCCTTTTATGATAACAATGCGGTTCAGGCTTTTCTCCTAATGGTTTGGGTCCAAGGAATCACAACCTGCTGAGGTGCTTGCTGAGGGCAAAGGGATGTGGAATGAGTGGTAGAAGGTGGTATATATGGACCAGGTACAGTGGTTCATGCCTGTAATCCCAGCACTTTGGGAGGCCGAGGTGGGCGGATCACCTGAGGTCGGGAGTTTGAGACCAGCCTGACCAACATGGAGAAACCCCGTCTCTACCAAAAATACAAAATTAGCCGGGGATGATGGTGCATGCCTGTAATCCCAGCTGCTCGGGAGGCTGAGGCAGGAGAATCGCTTGAACCTGGGAGGCGGAGCTTGCGGTGAGCCGAGATTGTGCCATTGCACTCCAACCTGGGCAACAAGAGCGAAACTCCATCTCAAAAAAAAAAAAAAAAAAAAGAATTAAAAAAAAAGGAAGGTGGTATATCCTAGCTATGACCATATGACCACATGACCAGTTGTAGAAATGAGAGCTAGTGCAGTTGTATTTCTTCCTTATTTTGATATGGATATGTTTGTATATATACTTTTTTTAATTTTTAATTTTTTGTAGAGATGGTATCTCACTATGTTGCCCTGGCTGGTTCTGAACTCTTGGGGCTCAAGTGATCCTCCCACCTCAGCCTCCTAAAGTGCTGATATTGCAGACATGAGCCACCATGCTTGGCCTGTTTGTATGTAGAAACTTGTGATGATCTAGAATGCTCCATTTCATTACCCTGAAATGCATCAAAGCTAGACCATAGTTTTTACATGTGGTAGAGTAGTTGTCATTGTATTTTTTTCAAAAATTTGTTTTCTTCCCACTCTTATTTCCCTATCTTCTCAGTATTTAAACTACAATATATCAAAGGGAGAGTATGAATTAGCTCAAAGAACACCCAAAGACCAAGAGAGAGATTTTATAGCCTCTTTTGGAAAAACAGTTGGTGTGTTGTTAATTGCACACAAGATAGTTGTACTCTGTTAAGTAGAAGCCTAAATTTTGAATTGTCTTCATATGGAAATTGTGATTTAAAGTGATACATGCCAAGATGACAAAAGCTGGACTGTGGAGGTTTTATAATGTGTTGATCTGGTTAGGCTGAACTACATTTCCCATAATTCCCTTCCCTATGTTTCCAGTTAAGAGTGTGCCACAAGAGACGTACTTGTGTGAGATTTGGAGGACAGAGTGGAGGAGCAACTATATCAAGAGTATTGTTTTTTGTGCTCAGAGGCTGGGGAAGGGTCTCCAGGTGCTTTTGTGGCCCATGCATATTGTTATTTTATCTGCTGGCTTATCTCCTTGGTGTGGGGCAGGAAGCAGGCTGCAGCTGTTCCATCTTTCGTTGGATCTTCCTTCAGCTTACTGACTCCTCATCTGACTGTGTATCCTCAACCAGATGTGTGTTTATCTCTGTGACAAAGAGCACCGGGTTCTCCTGCAGGATACCCACATCATGAAGGTTGGAGACAGAGAGAGCCTGAGATGGGTTCCATCTTGTCCTTGCTGCTTTGCACCCCCCGACAGCCTTCTTCCCAACTG
This sequence comes from Pongo abelii, assembly GCF_028885655.2. NCBI lineage: Eukaryota > Metazoa > Chordata > Mammalia > Primates > Hominidae > Pongo > Pongo abelii. Next base: position 121,866,301 of record NC_071993.2, on the reverse strand, counting down.
CCTGCCCTGCAGACTTCAAGCTGCAGCATTAGATATGAAGGCAATAGCCTTCTAGACTTTATCAGCCCCCATTACTGCATACGGTCAAATCCCAGTAATAAATCCACCTGCACGTGTGTGGTCCTAATGGTTTTGAATCTCTAATTGAATATTGACTAATATAGACCTATACAAAATGGTAAAATAGTGTTTAGGGAAGTGTGATTTTTTCCTTCCATTATTCCTTCTGTTTTTTTCCACTCATACCCTATAAAACCAGTGTCATAGGTTTTGGCAGTTACATTTAAGTTTTCTAAGATACAACTTGAGGAGATCTAGCGTGCTTCATTTTATTACCCTGAAATGCGTCAAGGCGAGACCATAGTTTTTACATGTGGTAGAGTAGTTATCATTGTATTTTATTGTATTTTCTTTTCAAATGGATTTGCGTCATTCATTGCATTTTATCCTGAAACTATGTTGATGGTGATAAGAATTTTTGGGTCCCAATATTAGGTGGCTTAATGAGAACAGTTTTGAATTGCCATTGTTGCAGGAAGTGACTTCACAGGCATGGACTGTGAAAGTGAAATCTATACTGTGAACTTTCGAATTGATGCTGTCACTGTTTAAGGAGCTATGGTACAGATAACAGGAGTAGCAGGTGTGCTACTAGCAGCACTGACCCTTAGCTGTGAAACTGATCTTCAGAATGATCCTTTTTAAAGTGAGGACTTCAGTCTGTAGTTTGGAGCTATTAAGCAGTATCTGTCAGGTAACAGCCTAGGTTCTGCATATGGCTTAATCAATAAATAAAGGGGTTGGATTTTTCCATCTTGTAATGGTCAAGAAGTCAAGCAGTTCCTAAGCAGCAGGGTGTTGGGAGGCTGATAGGTTTGCTTGTCATACTTCCATAGATTTGGCTGGGAAGGAAACAAGTCCAAGGGGGAATTAGAAACTTTATTACTTGGGTCACAGCAGGAAGTATGAGCTTTCCTCTGGTTTGCATGTGTGCCCCCAAAGTTCATGTGTTGCAAACTTAATCCCCAGTGCAACAGTGTTGGGAGGTGGGGCCTAATAAGAATGAGGGCTCTGTCCTCATGAATGGATTCATGTCATTATTGAAGAAGTAGGTTATTGTCAAAGTGAGATTATTATAAAAGGGAGTTCAGGCCAGGTGCGGTGGCTCACGCCTGTAATCCCAGCACTTTGGGAGGCTGAGGTGGACAGATCCCTGAGGCCAGGAGTTCGAGACCAGCCTGGCCAACGTGGTGAAACCCTGTCTCTACTAAAAATGCGAAAATTATCTTGGTGTGGTGACACGCACCTGTGGTTTCCCAGCTACTCAGGAGACTGAGACAGGAGAATTGGTTGAACCCGGGAGGCAGAGGTTGCAGTGAGCTGAGTGACAGCCTGGGTGACACAGCTAGACTCTGTCCCAAAAAAAAAAAAAAAAAGGAGTTGGAGTTCAGCCCTTTCTCTCGCACTCTCATGCTCTCTTGCCCTCCCACCTTCTGCCGTGGGACGATGCAGCAAGAAGGCCCTCGCCACATGCTATTATCTTCCTATTGAACTTCCCAGCCTCCAGAACTATGAGAAATAAATTTCTTTTTAATTAATTACCCAGTCTGTGGTATTCTGTTGTAACAACACAAAACAGACTAAAACAGCCTTCATGCTTCCATCAGTTTCCTGTACACTCAAGTCCCATAGGAGTCAGTGTGGATCAACCTCAGGTAGATGCCACATGCACAAGTTTGTGTCACAACTGAGAAACACTAAACATAGGAATCCTCCAGTCTTATAAGGGGGCTGCTGGCAAACCTGCCCATCCTTCTCTCCGGAGAGAGACATTATCTTTAAGTATTCTGGAATGTAAGCAAATCTTTCCTGAGGAGAGGGAAACTTCTATCCTGGAATGTCTCTGGGTGTCTCTATCTCTGCTATCCTGGTCAGGAAACACATCGGCCCTCTGACCTGGAAAGAGACACTATGCTACACACACATCCTCGTAAAGCTAGTCCAGGGTAAGTTGAAATGCCATGGAGAATTGCCTGCCAAAAGTAATATCTGGTAAAGAATGTCTTGGGGGGAGAAATAGGTCTTCGCAACACTGGGTCACTAGTCTCACATTATCTCCCTCAAGGGGAGGTTTCTTAGGATGGCTTGAATAAATTTTTGCATAGTCTAGAATTGCAGACACATATTGGAAGGCAAACTCCAACACTTGACTTATTACTCTTTATTTGTACTCTGTGATTCCCGTATCCTTTGGAGTCTGGGCCATCACCAAGGCATGGCTTGGAGTGGTCTTGGGAAATTGCAATCTTGCTAACCTCCATGATCTGGCAACTGCTCTAGTAATGTTTTAAAATAGTTTTAAAATTTCAAAACAATTTAAACATTGTAATAGAGGTGCAAATACAGTTCAAAACACCTGAACTATTTGAGGGTAAGCTGCTGACATTATGTCTGTCACTCCTGTGTATTTTAGTGTGTATTTCCTGCAAACAAGAACATTCTTTGACGTAACCACAATGTAATTATATTAGTTTCCTGGGGCTGTCATAACAAATTACCACAAACCTGATGGCTTAAAAAAACAGAAATTTATTTTCTCATAGTCTGGAGGCCGGAAATCTGAAATGAAGGTGTCAGCAGGGCTGTGCCTTCCCTAAGCCCCAAGCCTCCAGGGGAGGATCCTTCCTTGCCCCTTCCAGCTTTTGGTAGCTCCAAGCGCTCCTTGGCTTGTGGCTGCATCGCTCTAATTTCTACCCCCCTCTTCACACAGCATTCTCATCTTGTGTCTTCTCTTCTCTGTGTGTCTCTTATAAGGACACTTGTCATTGGATTTACAGCTCACCTGGATAATCCCGAATGATCTAATCTCAAGATTCTTAAGTTAATTACATCTGCAAAGATGCTTTTTTCAAATGAGGTCACAGGTTTCAGAGATTAAGATGAAGACATATCTTTTCGGGGGCCACCATTCAATGCACTACAATAAACAGCATCTGTGTATTGAAATCAGTATCAATGTTGAAATTGCTGTTATCTGATCTGTAGACCCCACTTCAAATTTCACCAGTTGTTTCAATATCCTTTATAGTAAAAGGATCCAGTTCAGAATCCCATGGTATATTTAGTTGTCATGCCTCTTTAGCATCCTTCAGTCTGGACCAGTTTCTTGGTCTTTCCTTGACTTTCATGACAACATTTTTGAAGATTATAGGGTGGTTATTTTGTCAAATGGCCTTTAATTTAGGTTCCCAGTGTTTTCTCATAATTAGATTCAGATGTGCATTCCTGGAAGGCCTATCAGAGAGAAACATTTTCTTCCTGGGCATCCCATCAGGTGGCACCTATTTTCTTTCTTTCTTTTTTTTTTTTTTTTTTTTTGAGATGGAGTTTTGCTCTTGTCACCCAGGCTGGAGTGCAATCGCATGATCGCAGCTCACTGCAACATCTGCCTCCTGCATTTGAGTGATTCTTCTGAATCAGCATCCCGAATAGCTGGGATTACAGGTATGTGTCACCACACCTGGCTAATTTTTTTTATTTTTTTCAATTTTTAGTAGAGATGGGGTTTCACCATGTTGGTCAGGCTGGTCTCGAACTCCTGACCTCAAGTGATCCACCCTCCTTGGCCTCCAAAGTGCTGGGATTACAGTCGTGAGCCATCATGCCTGGCCACCTGTTTTCTGTTTGATCTCTTGGTTAATGTGGAGACCGCCAGACTTCTCCACTGTTAAATTACGCTTTTCCTATGTATGTAAGTATCCTGTTCTTTGTCAAGCTTTCAATTTAATTCTATCACTATGGACTTACAGTTTCTTGTTTTAATCAAGGGGTTATAAACCATTACTATTATTTTTTCTTCTTTGTCATTTTTTTTTTTTTTTTGAGATGGAGTCTCTCTATGTCGCCCAGGCTGGAGGGCAATGGCTCGATCTCAGCTCACTACAAACTCTGCCTCCTAGGTTCAAGCGATTCTCCTGCCTCATCCTCCCTAGTAGCTGGAATTACAGGTGCGTGTCACCACACCTGGCTAATTTTTTTTGTATTTTTAGTAGAGATGGGGTTTCACCATATTGTCTAGGCTGGTCTCAAACTCCTGACCTCAAGTGATCTGCCTGCCTCAGCCTCTCAAGGTGCTGGGATTCCAGGCATGAGCCACCGCACCCTTCCTCTTCTTTGTCTTCATGTTATTATTTGATACTCAAATTTTAGCCAGTGGGAGTCCTTCCAGGCTGGCTGGCTTTTTTTTTTTTCACATGTCACCATCCTTCTTTGAGCATTTTCTTGCTTTCTGGCAGAAGACATTCCAGTCTTATTTCATACTCTTCATGAATCAGTATAGATCCATATCTGTGACCATCTCTTGGCCCAGAAAAAGCAAAACAACCAAATGTACTGTTTGATGTTTTGCCCACTGGGAGGATTTTATTTCTCTCCTCTTTTTTGAGGACACTCCTTGGTGTTGAAACGTTGCAGGAGTCCTCTTCTGGTTGGTGCCAGCATGTCATGAAGCAGTATCTGTAAACCAGGCCTTAGTTTTTTTCCCTTAGCTGATGAAGAAGAATCCTCTCGTGAGACCATAGGCATGGACTGAAGGAGAGGCAGCAAGACCTCAGGAGTAAGTGTTGTAAGATATTGAGACACTTGCTCATGCAACTTGTACATTCTGAACCTACTTGAGCCTAATTTCTTATATGCTGTTTCCACTGAATGAAGGATTGCTGTTATCCATATTCAACATTATGCTTTGGTGGGTCAGATACCAGTGTTCATGATGGCAGCTTGGGTTGCACAATTACTTAATGTCCCATATTTAGGCCTAGTAGTAATACAGGAGCTTTTTCTCAAAATAGGAATCATTATAGTAGAAGAGGGCGTGACTTTGCTCCAGAGACCTGTGGACCTTCCTACTGGGGTTTGTCATAGACTCCATATAACATCCCTATATGCCACAGACACTGAGCATCACTGGCTCTGTTGAGCCATCAAGCCCAATGGGCAAAACAGCCTGCATTACATCCTGGATCTACTTCATAACCTTCTTTTGCTCTATTCGCTACTCAGAACCAACAGCCTTATAGGCAACTGGGAAAATGTGTCGGAGTGGTGTACAATAATAGCACGTAATATCTCCAAAAATTCAAGAAGGCCCTCAAATCATCGTGTCTTCTTTTTAGTAATACACAATACGAGGTATAGTAACTTATATTTCATTTTGGAGGAGATATCCTGATGTTTCCAAACCGCTGAATCCCTAGAAATTCAGTGTAGGCCTTGGAATACCCATGGAGGTTTTCTTCAACCCTCTGTCTCTAATGTGCCTTAATAAGACGTCTAAGGTGTTTGCTACTTTCTGCTTATTAAGTCCAATCAGAATAATGCCATCACTTTGCTTATTAGGTAAAATTAGCATAATGCAGCAGATCATTGTGACATTCTATTGAGTGTCAAGATGATCGAAATTTCTGCAGACGAGATTAAAGCTAACAGCAGGAGGCTGGGCAAAGTGGCTCACACCTGTAAATCCCAGCACTTTGGGAGGCTGAGGTGGGTGGATCACTTGAGGTCAGGAGTTCAAGACCAGCCTGGCCAAAATAGTGAAACCCTGTCTCTACTAAAAATACAAAAATTAGCCAGCCATGATGCCTCATGCCTGTAGACCCAGCTACCTGGGAGGCTGAGGCAGGAGAATCGTTTGAACCCGGGAGGCAGAGGTTATAGTGAGTTGAGATCATGCAACTGCACTCTAGCCTGTCTCAAAAAAAAAAAAAAAAATGCTGACAGCAGGAAAGTTGGCATAGCCCTAAGATAAAATCATAAGATGCCCCTAGAAACCAAATTTCTTCTAGTGGTCCTTGCAAATTGGTAATAGAGAATAAAAAGCACTTGCCAGAGCAATAGCTACATGCCAGGTGCTGGGACTCTGTTGATTTGCTTCAATAAAGAAAACAGAGTAGAACAACAATTGAGGTTGGAGTTACCACTTGATTAAGTGTATGATTATTCACAGTCATTTCCCAAGACCTATTTACCTTCTGTACAGGCCAGACAGGTGAAATAAATGGGAATATAATAGTAATCACCAGACCTGTATCACGTCTTTGATTTTTGCATAAATCTCTGCAGTTACCTTCAGGGATGCAGTTTTGCTTTTGGTTTATGATTTTGACAGGAAGAAAAAGTTTCAAGGGCTTCCACATCAACCTTCCTACCATAACAGTCCTTACTTCACCAGTCAAGGAACCATTGCAGGGATTCTGCCTGTTGCCAAGGATGTCTATTCTAATTATACAGCCAGAGACTGGGGAAATCACCATAGGATTGGCATGTAGATGAACTTAGGCCAAAATACTATTTATTACATGAACATTATAAGTTCATCACTTTGACTGGTGGAATACAGTATTACTATGGATCTTCAAGAAATGGTATCAGTTTAGGGCTAGTGTCTAGAATTTCTCAAAAGACTGGGGTGTTCTTTCTCTAGTGTATGGTAACCTTAGAAAAATATCCACAGGCCCCTTTGGGAATGACTTGGAGGAAGGTGTATAGTATATTCCTTTGACATTTTTGTACAGTCTTTCCTCAAGAGGACCTAGCCTGCCCATCACTCAAGAGACCCTGGATTCAAGAGCTGCCTAACATCTAGAAACTTGGTAAGAGGCCAAGACTTTAATGTAATTTGATTCAGATTTTTAGCCACCAGACATAGAGTTCTTACTGTTGCATTGATCAAGTGATACTTCAGTAGACTGACCATTTATTTCATTCCTAGATGTATCATGATCCATAGTCTGCTAGATTAAGACATTTTGATTATATTCCAGTACTTTCTTCTGTCATTACAGTAATTTCCTCTACCATGTTTCTGTTAGTTAAGCGCTTCCACTTGGCCTGTATCTCTTCTGAATCCCATCATTTCCACTGTCTCATTGGCAGTCTCTCCTACTATGATCTCACCATCACGGAGCTTTTCAAGGATGCTTGCTCTCACTTCATTAATGCATTTCTTATGGCATAATGAACAGAGTGCCTTCTTAGCCTTCCAGAAGGATATAATGGGGGATGGATATGCATGTTGCAAGTGATAAACGAGTTTCGCATTCTGTTCCTCTGATCTATGGGTACACTCCTCCACGTCTATGCCAAGGACATTCTAACAGGTCAGCTTTTAGAACGTTGAGCCCAAAGTTCAATCAGTCAACCAAGCAAAGTGTTAGAGCCGCTTCCAGCTGTGCTAGTTCACACACCTTAAACCCGGAATCTCTTGTAAATGCATTCATATGAGTACATTTGATATGATCTAATTTTATGTCTTTCCTTTTCGAGTACACTTGTCAAATTCATTTCTAACATATTTCCTAGGTTTTCTCTACATAATTCCCAGTCTCTCTACATATTAGAAAAATCTGGAAATTCTTTCAGCATAAAGCTGTGTCTTCCTGGGTTAAACTTAACACTCATCTCCTTAGAGGATCCTAATATTTGACTCCAGTTATGAGTCTAGAGTCATTCAGGGGTGGACAGGGAGGGTCTTGAGAAGGATAGGCATCTCTTTGCAAGGCAACTTCCCTAAGCTATACAGGATCTTTAAGGAAACCTCTTCTCAGACACACAGGAGGGTAGACTGTTTCTTTTTCTTTTTCTTTTCTTTTCTTTTATTATTATTATACTTTAAGTTTTAGGGTACATGTGCACAATGTGCAGGTTTGTTACATATGCATATATGTGCCGTGTTGGTGTGCTGCACCCATTAACTCGTCATTTAGCATTAGGTATATCTCCTAATGCTATCCCTCCTCTTTCCCTCCACCCTACAAGTCTTGCTCTGTTGCCCAGGCTGGAGTGCAGTGGCGCGATCTCGGCTCACTGCAAGCTCAGCCTCCCAGGTTCACGCCATTCTCCTGCCTCAGCCTCCCGAGGAGCTGGGACTCCAGGTGCCCACCATCACGCCCAAATGATTTTTTGTATTTTTTAGTAGAGATGGGGTTTCACCGTGTTAGCCAGGATGATCTCGATCTCCTGACCTCATGATCTGCCCACCTCGGCCTCCCAAAGTGCTGGGATTACAGGTGTGAGCCACTGCACCCGGCAGGAGGGTAGACTGTTTCTTCTTGCAAGACAGGCTTGGAGAGACTTGGGAGTTAAAACTTTTCAACTTTGTTCAGTTACACCGAGAGGACCCCATTCCAAATCTCTGGTCTACTCCCTCTGAGTGTCATAAGTATAACATAAGACAGCATGTCTTATGACAAGTCTGTGAATTCAACTGAAGTTATCATTTTGCAACCCAGACAACTAAATTTTGGGTCTGATTTTCAGTAAGTTTGACTCTATAGCTATTAAAAAAATAGTAGATTATCTTAGGGCCACCATGGATCCTCTGTAGTTCTTTGTGATTTGAGATGAATCTTTTTTTTTTTTTTTTGAGACAGAGTGTCATCCTGTTGCCCAGGCTGGAGTGCAGTGGCCTGATCTTGGTTCACTGCAACCTCCGCCTCCTGGTTCAAGTGATTTCTTGCCTCAGCCTCCCAAACAGCTGGGATTACAGGCATCTGCCACCACACCTGGCTAATTCTTGTATTTTTAGAAGAGATGGGGTTTCGCCATGTTGTCCAGGCTGCTCTCAAACTCCTGACCTCAAGTGATCCACCTGCCTTGGCCTCCCAAAGTGCTGGGATTACAGGTGTGAGCCACCATGCCCAGCCTGAGATGAATCTTTAAAATCCTGGTTTTAAGCTGGGTGCGGTGCTGTACACCTGTAATCTCAGCTACTCAGGGGGCTGAGGTGGAAGGATCCCCTGAGCACAGGAGTTTGAGGCCAGCCTGGACAACGTTGCAAGACTCCATTAAAAAACAACAACAACAACAAAAAGCAAAACAAAACAAAACAAAAAAACACTAACCCTGATTTTGTTATTTTTTTTCTGTATTCTCTTTAGTGTAGTCAGAAGCAGCTAATCCACCCCACAATTCTTACAGCCTTTATTACTACCATAGCCATCAAGTGCCATAGCCACTTGGTCTTTCAAGCCACTTGTTTCAGTAGAAACTTCACACAAACAACTACAGGCGATAATTTAGTTCCTCATATGCCCTGCATATCTGCAGACCACTAGATTCCAATTTCCAATTTCCAATTAACAAAGAGTTCAGTACTGCTTTCAAAGTTGAAGACATAACCAAACAATCCTAAATCCCATTTTTTGAGAGTTTATTTCCTGGGAGTACTCTATCACCAGGTACCACATTGGCTAGGGTATACTCAGGAAACAGAAACCACACTAGTCATTTCAGCAGAGAGAATTTAATATAAGAAATGTGTTATGGGCTGAGCGTGGTGGCTCATGCCTGTAATTCCAGAACTTTGAGAGGCCAAGGCAGGTGGATCACTTGAGGTCAGGAATTCGAGACCAGCCTGGCCAACATGGCAAAATGTATTTTTATTTTACACACACACACAAAAAGAAATTAGCTGGGTATGGTGGCTTGCACCTGTGGTCCCAGCAACTCAGGAGGTTGAGGCAGAGGATCACCTGAGCCCAGGAGGCAGAGGTTGCAGTACCACTGCACTCCAGCCTGGGTGACAGAGCGAGACCCTATCTGAAAAAAAAAAAAAAGAGTTCCATGGGTTTTTGCTTAAAAAAAGTTACAGGCAGACATCAAGGTCCAGAAATCATAAACTTCCAGGGGAACAAAGGGAAGAAGAGAAGTTTGTGTTTTTTAGAAACTAGAGGTTTGGAGGAGGGCCCCACATAGCTGGGACTTAGATCCCTGAGGAAGAGGTCCTGCCCTGCTGGTACTGGTACCTCAGAGGGGGCACCTTAAAGCTAATTTTGGAAGTGCCAAAAAAAGTGAGAGACTAAAGCCAACACTGCGCAGAAGAAAGTGCTGTTGCTGAGGTAACACTGATGGGAACAGCACAGAGCAGGAGAGGCAGTCCCGGCTTCTGCCTCCTACTCTCCCTCTAGCACCCACTACGGGTAGAACCAAACAGAGAACTACCTGGCAAAAAAGGAACAGTTTGCAGGCTCCCAGATCCAGACCACAAAGCAGAATTTACAAGGGTGGGTTTAGAGCTGATGGAATACAATTATGAGTGTTTTAACACATAACTACAGAGACTCAATTACAATAAAGGATGTGGTGAAACAGGTGTTTATATGTGGAGTCAGCATGTCTATAGGTGGGGCAGCTGTAAATACAGTTGGCCGTTAAACAACATGGGTTTGAACTGTGTGGGCTCACTTATATGTGGATTTTTTTCTGCTTCTGCCTCTCCTGAGATAGCAAGACCAACCCTTCTCTTCCTCAGCCTACTCAATGTAAAGATGACAAGGACCTTTATGATGATCCACTTCCATTTAATACATAGTAAATATATTTTCTTTTCCTTATGATGATCTTGGTTTAAAAAAATTTTTTTAATAGAGACAGGGTTTTGCTATGTTGTCCAGGCTGGTCTCGAACTCTTGTTGTCAAGTGATCCTCCCGTCTCAGCTTCCCAAACTGCTGGGATTACAAACATGAACCACTGCACCTGGCATCATTTTCTAAATAATATTTTCTTTTCTCTGGCTTACTTTATTATAAGAATGCAGTATGTAATGTATATATACCATACAAAATGTCTGTTAATGAACTGTTTGTATTATTGGTAAGGCTTCTAGTCAACAGTAGGCTATTAGTAGTTAAGTCTCAGGGGAGTCAAAAGTTGTATGTGGGTTTTCTTTTTCTTTTCTTCTTTCTTTTTATTTTTTGAGATGGAGTCTTGCTCTTGTCACCCAGGCTGGAGTGCAATGGCATGATCTCGGCTCACTACAACCTCCACTTTCTGGTTCAAGCAATTCTCCTGTCTCAGCCTTCCAAGTAGCTGGGATTACAGGCATGCGCCATGCCTGGCTAATTTTTGTATTTTTAGTAGAGATGGGGCTTCACCATGTTGCCAATCTAGTCTCAAACTACTAATCTCAAATGATCAGCCCACCTCGGCCTCCCAGAGTGCTGGGATTACAGGTATGAGCCACCATACCCAGCCTTATATGTGGATTTTCAACTGTCCCCTAACCCCCATGTTGTTCACGGGTCAACTGTGTATTCAGGTATGTTATACTGGTGATGCAAATAATAAGAGTGGTGTTGCCAAAAATAATATTATTTTCCAAAGTAGTGAGCAACTTTTGGTAATATTCCAAAAAATAATGCACCGTTTCCCCTTAATTTACAGGGTGGTGCATTCCTGGAAATTGTATTGCATATTAAATACTCACCTAATAGTAAATGGTTTCTTCACCTACATGGATATCCTGCCAGAGATGTAAAAGTTATATAGGACAAGAGGGAATTCTTACTTTTATAGGACTTTCCTGTATATTACAGGATGTTGAATACTGTCTCCTGAATCCTATAGTCCTCCACAAATTTCCAAAACATCTCCTAGGATATGGCAGTATCCTCTGCATTAAGACTAACTGTCATAGGATCTTACCATCAGGTAAGGGCATAAGGATTTTGGATATTATTTTGAGTGAAACTAGAAGCCATTTGAGGGTTTCGAACAAACACACTCAATTTTTTTTTACATTAAAAACATTATTCTGGGCTGGCCGCGGTGGCTCACACCTGTAATCTCAGCACTTTGGTAGGCTGCGGCAGGTGGATTGCTTTGAGCTCAGGGGTTTGAGACCAGCCTGGGCAAAATGGCAAAACCCCATCTCTACAAAAATACAAAGATTAGTCTGGTGTGGTGGCTGATGACGGTATTCCCAGCTACTCAGGAGGCTGAGCCTGGAGAATCACTTGAGCCTGTGAAGCAGAGGTTGCAGTGAGCCAAGATCATGCAACTGCACTCCAGCCTGGGCAACAGAGTGAGACCCTGTCTCAAAAAAAAAAAAAAAAAATCATTCCAAATGATGCTATATGGCAAATAGACTGGGAAAGGCAAGAATGGAAGCAGGGAGTCCAGATAGGGAGCTCGCATTATTTCAGTAAGAAGTGATGGTGGCTTGACTAGTGGAGGAAGTGGTGATAGGCAGTTGGACTCTGGATATATTTCAAAGGTAGAACAGGTGGGAGTTGCTGAAAAATTGGATATGAATGAAGAAAGAGCAAGGCAAAGGATGATGCCAAGATTTTTGGCCTGAACAACTGTGAATGGTGGTGCAATTTGTAAATATGGAAAATACTGGTAAGGAGTGGGTTTTTGGAGGGGGGGATCAAGAGTTCTGTTTTCAATCTGTCAGATGCCTGTTAGATATCCAGATGGAGATGCTGAAGAGGCAGTTGGATATACCAGCCTAGGGCTCATGGGAGAGGTCAGTGTTGAAATATAAATGCGAGAGTAGTCAGGACCTAAATGGAATTTTAACTACATGAACCTGGATGCGATCACCAAGGGAGTGAAGAGGTGATCACATTCCTTCATAGGAAGAGAAGAGGTTCAAGGAACAACCCAGAGGTACCCTAAGATTTGGAGGCTGGGAAGAGGCAGAGATGCCAGCATAGGAGAGTAACATTGTCCTCACTATGTTTTCTGACTGTAATAACAATAATAATAGCTAGTGCCGAGCCTATTTTAAGCACTTAATGTGTACTGTACTGGCTGGACGCAGTGGCTCACACCTGTAACCCCAACACTTTGGGAGGCTGAGGTGGGCAGATCATGAAGTCAAAAGATTGAGACCATCCTGGCCAATATGGTGAAACCCACCCCATCTCTACTAAAAATAAAAAACTAGCTGGGCTTGGTGGCACGCGCCTGTAGTCCCAGCTACTTGGGAGGCTGAGGCAGGAGAATCACTTGAACCCGGGAGGTGGAGGTTACAGTGAGCTGAGATCACGCCACTGCACTCCAGCCTGGCGACAGAGTGGGACTCCGTCTCAAAAAAAATTAATTAAAAAAAAATATACATATATACTGTACTACTATCTTTTGGTTTGTTTGTTTTTTTATAGAGACAGGGTCTTGCTTTGTCACCCAGGCTGGAGTGCAGTGGCATGAGCATAGCTCACAGCATCCTCGAACTCCAGGCTCAAGTGATCCTCCCACCTCGGCCTCCCAAGTAGCTGGGACTACAGATGTGCACCACCGTGTCTGGCGGATTTTTTTTTTTTAATTTTTGTAGACATGGGGGGTTCTCATCATCTTGCCTAGGCTAGTCTTGAACTCCTGGGCTCAAGCAATCCTCCTGCCTCAGCTTCCCAAAGTGCTGGGATTACAGATGTGAGCCACTGTGCCCAGCCTGTACTACCATATTTTTTTTTTTTTTGAGACGGAGTCTTGCTTTGTCGCCCCGTCTGGAGTGAAGTGGTGCAATCTTGGCTCACTGCAACCTCTGCCTCCTGGGTTCAAATGATTCTTCTGCCTCAGCCTCTGAGTAAGTAGCTGGGACTACAGGCGCACACCACCACACCCAGCTAATTTTTGTATTTTTAGTAGAGATGGGGTTTCGCCATGTTGGCCAGGCTGGTCTCGAACTCCTGACCTCAGGTGATCTGCCTGCCTCAGCCTCCCAAAGTGCTGGGATTACAGGCGTAAGCCACCGTGCCTGGCCAATAGCACATTATTATATAAAAAATATATAAGGCAAATTAGTTGCACTTAACTTCGTTGGATAAAAACATAGTAACATAGTCATTACACAGTTACCTGCTTTGTGGATATAGTTAATAGTAAAATAGCAAATAAGTAATTTCTTTTACTTCACAAATAATGACAGTATTTTTTATAGTGAGTTCAACTTTGTGAGAAATTTAACCTTGTGTATATATGGACAAAAATGTGTTATGTTACTCAGATAAAGTAGATAAGATAACTTCATAATACCAGGTCACAGAGTGGAATATTTAGGAATTGTAGGCCAATCTAACTGTCCTGTCCCACTTTAGCCCCAGAAGGCCATAAATCAACATGTAATGAGATAATCTACATTTTTATATTAAGTCTTTGAAACTTGCTGAGTATTTATCAGTTGAGACTTCCTGTATTCCAAGTGCTCAATAGCCACGTGTGGCTAGTGGCTACCATATTGAATAGTATAGTTTTTTTCAAAGGAGGAAATCAATAGAGGAATAAAATAAGGAAGGGATTACTGCAGGAAAGACAGGAAGGTGGAAGTGAGATTGCACTGGGTTAAAAAAATCAGAGTTTCTGAGAAGATACAAGGGAATGGAATTTTGAGCACCATTGAATGAGAGAGACACTAAGTGTGTGCAAGAGTGCTACCTAGGGAAACATTGACTGTGGAACTAGTGGGCAGCTTTGGAATTTGATGACTATGTATCCAATCTATACTGTTATGTGATTTTCTCCAGCAACCTTTGGTAACCTGGTTGTAGGTAATAGAAAGATAGTCATTTGAAATCAATCAGAACTAAGGTTTTTCCATTCAGGTGTGAAGAAGGGACTATGAGTTAAAGGAGTTGAAGAATCTATTCAGAAAGTGGCTCAAGTGATGGAACTTAAAATCTAATATGAAGTGGAAATGAAAACAGGAGGGAGTTGATATGGAGAAAGTAGATGTGACAATTTCTTGGAGGTTCCAACAACGTCTGGGGACCCATCTCTTGGGAATAGTTGATGAGAGAATTGGAAGAATAGGAAGTTACAGTGAGAGAGTGAGATGATTGGATTTGTTATTTATGAAATTAGACAGTTTTGTTGATGACAGATTTAGGGTGTTGATGTGGAGGATGGGTATTGAAATGGAGTGTATGGGAAAGGCATTAGAGATGATGAGGTCAAGAAGCTGAAATTTCACGGTTTGGGATGGGTCACCCATGAGGACATGGAGGTCCTAGGATGATGGCAGGACTTGGAGTGAGGAGAACAACTGTCCCATGGCCCAGAAGTCTACAAATAACAGCAACAAGGTGGGGTGGAGGTTGGTATAGCCAAATGGCTTAAGGCTAAAAGGAGTAGGAATTTTGACATGAGAGTGGAAAAGCAAGGTCTGGGAGTACACTGGGGAAAGAGGAGGTTACCAACTTTAAAGATCACATAGTTCAAAGACCTCTATGGATAAGGAAACTGGGGTCAGAGAGTGGTAGCCAGCATCCGAGATATCCCCCAGTGAGCCCCACTTTATGGTATTCACACCCTTGTGTAGTACCCTCCTGCAGTGTACCAGGGTCAGTTTATGTGAACGGTAGAATACAGCAGAAGTATGTTATGTCTGAGATTATGTTTAAAAGGCTAGTGTTCACTCTTGTCTAGTTGCCCTCTTGCTCTTGGGTCATCACTCTGGCGAAAACCAACTGACATATCACGAACAACCCTGGAGAGACCCACATGGCAAGGAACTGAAGCCTCTTGCCAGCAACCATATGAGTAAGCTTAGAAGTAGATCCCCCGGCCCCAGTCAAGCCTTCAGATGACAGCAGTTCCAGCTGACATCTTTATTGCAACCTCTTGAGAATCTCTGAGCCCTGTGGGACCTGTTACACCACTCCTGAATTCCCAACCCACAGAAACTGTGAGATAATATGTTTGTTGTTCTAAGCCTCTATGCTTGGGGTAATTTGTTAAGCAGCAATACATAAATAATACCGAAAAATTTTGAAGCTTACCCAAAGTCACAAAGCTAGTTAGTGGCCAACATGAAGTGAGAACACAGGGCTCCTGCCTCTCAAGTCAAGGTTCTGTAAGATCACACATACCTGAGGATATCTTGGCCTCCTTTTGTAGTGGATGCCCATAAATTCAGGAGGTGGTAATAACTACCTGAAAATATTGAATAGGTCATAGTTTTGCTTTTTAATAGGCAAAATAAAATGAAAACAAGGACATGCTTTCTCATGGAATATGGAATAATGTTTAGTAAGATAAGTAATTTTACATCCCTATCATATAGTAATATGCAAGTATTTCCAAAGCAGGCTTACATCTTTTTGCCACGATTTCTGGAAGAATTGAGAGGATTAATTCAGTTTGTGCGACAGCTGAATGGTAAAACCAGAAATGTAGTTTCTTCTTTTTTTTTTTTTTTTGAGATGGAGTCTCGCTCTTGTTGCCCAGACTGGAGTGCAATGGCATGATCTCAGCTCACTGCAACCTTTGCCTCCCATGTTCAAGCGATTCTCCTGCCTCACCCTCCCAAGTAGCTGATACTACAGGCTCGTGCCACCACGCCTGGCTAGTTTTTTAAATATTTTTAGTAGAGACAGGGTTTCGCCATTTTGGCCAGGCTGGTCTCAAACTCCTGACTTCAGGTGATCTGCCCACTTTGGCCTCCCAAAGTGCTGGGATTACAGGTGTGGGCTGCTGCGCCCAGCCCAGAAATGTAATTTCTACTAGGCTTCTTTTGACCCCTTGACAAGAATGGCATAGTGGACCTGGTATTATTTATCCCATTTAAGCACTTCAATATAAGTCTGACCTTTCTGTGCAGTGAATGAGTGACAGGGTCTAGTGTCTGCATTCTGCCTATTCCCTCTAAATGTAATATTCAGAGAAGGACAGACTGCCAGAAAGGCACTTTGTGTCTTCTATTTGCATGCCATAGACTCTACCATTTGTATGCACATGACTATCAGGTCAAAGAATGTTTGTGTGACCCTTTGATTTATAATCTGGGTCTCAGTTTTTTAAAAATGTGATTATATGATATTTTTATTTTTTTCTTCCTTAAAAATAGAACTAGAAAAGTGAGACGGCCGGTTTAAGTTTCACTAGAACATGGAGTTTTTAAAAAAATTCATCTGAAGTGTGTTCAAGTTTCCAATTTCATTAAATCTCATAAAAATTCAGATGTATGTCCAATTATTCCTCATTACAGTCAGGAAGTTAATTTGCTGTCATATATTCTGAGCATTAGGGAGATTCTTGAATGTTTTCCTGTATTTTTTTCTCACTATACTTGAAAAAAATAGATTTGCCAGCTATTCCCTGGTTTTACTTATACTCCTGAGAGTGATAGACAATTTTCACTTCCTTGACATTTTAGCACTTTCCTGGCTATGATCCAGCTAATTAACTGTGGGTCAAGCTTGCTTTAGATAAAGTACTATTTTATATTAAAAAGGTTAGTGATTAGTATGTAGTTTGAATTTTATTTTACAAAATTTCTGCATTAAAAAACATCAGCATCAAGAAACCCCACAAAACACAAATATGTATCCTCAATTACTGATGGTACTCATTTTTCTAGTTGTGTCTCATTTTTCAGAAACCTCAGATGTTCATAATCAAACTTATATTTGTAAATTCCTTTTATTTTTTAAATGAACCTATAAATGGTCCTTAGTAAAAATTCATTCATTCATTCAGCAAAACTTACTCAGTACTTATTATGTGCCAGGTACATTTTTTGGTTGTTGGGCATATGGGAATAAATAAGACATATGAAGTCTACGTTTTCATGGCACTTGTATTGTAATTGGGGATGAGAATCAATAAAAGAGATATAATATATCAAATGATGATTAAATGTAGTGAAGAGAAAATGAAGCAGGATAAGAGGATAGCGAACACGAATAAGGAGAGGGGTCAAGCTATGTATGTATCTGGGACAGAAATATTCCGGAGAGGAAGACTAATGCCAAAGGCAAGTTAACCAAACCTAGTAGGTCCAGACACATCCAGGAGACTTGTGTAGCCACAGCAGAGTCTGCCAAGAAGAGATCGGATCCATGGAGAAGCAGCGGCCAGACTGCATGGTACCTACAGGAGATGGAAAGGAATTTGGTTTTAGCTTGATCACTTCTGGCTGCTGCATGGAGAGACTACAGTACTGTAATTGCAGAAGCGGGCCAACCAACTAGAAGACGTGCAAGAGATTTATTAAGAGGAACACCTGTGAGGGGAGATGGAGAGGGTGCCAGAATAGGGTTTGAGAGCTTTCAGACTGCAATGCAGGTCTGGCCCTGGTAATAGACAGAGGGAGGGCAGAAGGATGGATGGGAGATTTGGAGACTGCAGTACAGCTCTGTGAAAGTTTGGCAAGGCCAATGGGGAGTCCTTGAGCCCAAACCACCCATCAGAGGAGTCTCCCATCTCCCAGTAATGGGCCTGCTCCTGTGTTCCTGCCACACTCAGTCATTAGCTGGGAGTAGCCCTTGGGACGCCCAGCCTCAGCAAGAACACAGGGATCAAGATTTCAGGTGCAGGAGCTGGGGCCACTGTCAATTATGCTGCACTATCAGTTCTGAGAGGCACATTCTCATGGCTGTCACAGAGACTCTTGCCATAACCTAGGTAAGAGCAAGCATAGTGACTTGGGTTAAGGATGTAGATGGATTTTAGATATATTAATATATTGACCTGGACATATTTTGAAGGCTCAGCTGACCCGATTTTCTAATATATTTGATATGGGACGTGAAGGAGGGAAAAGAGACAATGATGCCCCCAAGGCTTTTTTGTTCTGAGTATCAGGAGAATGGCAATTGTATTTATTGAGATGGGGAAGACTGTGGGAGTCTTGGAGGAGGGAAATCCAGAGTTCATTTGGCTGTGTTTAGTTTGAGATATTGATTAGACCTTGTGTTAGGCCACTCTCGCACTGCTTTTATAAATACCTGAGGCTGGGTAATTTATAAAGAAAAGAGGTTTAATTGGCTCATGGTTCTGCAGGCTGTATAGGAAGCATGGTGCTGGCATCTGCTTGGTTGTGGGGAGGCCTCGGGAAACTTACAGTCATGGAAGAAGGCAAAGGGGGAGCAGGCACGTCACATGGCCAAGGCAAGAAAGTGAGGGAAGGTGCCATGCACTTTCAGACAACCAGATCTCATGAGAATTCACTCACTATCACAAGGACAGCACCAAGAGGATGGTGCTAAACCATTCATGAGAAATCTGCCCTCCTGATCCAATTACCTCCCACCAGGCCCCACCTCCAACATTGGGGATTACATTTCTTTTTTTCTTTTTTTTTTTTTGAGATGGAGTCTCACTCTGTCACCCAGGCTGGAGTGCAGAGGCACGATCTCGGCTTACTGCAACCTCCGCCTCCCGGGTTCAAGCAATTATCATACCTCAGCCTGCTGAGTAGCTAGGGTTACAGGCATGTGCCACCACTCTTGGCTAATTTTTGTATTTTTAGTAGAGATGAGATTTCACCATGTTGGCTAGGCTTGTCTCGAACTCCAGACCTCAGGTGATCTTCCCACTTCTGCCTCCCAAAGTGCTGGGATTACAGGCATGAGCCACTGCACCCAGCTGGGGATTACATTTCAACATGAGATTTGGGTGGGGACACAGTTCCAAATTATATCAGATCTCCACATGGAGACATTGATAAAGCAGCTGAATATAGAATCTGGGTTCAAGGGAAAGGTCCAAGCTAGAAATATAAATTTGAAAATCATCAACATACGAACAGTATTAACAGTCATGGGATTGGATTGGTTTACCCAAGGAGTCTCATGGGTGGAGGGAAGAAGAGGATCAAGACCTGAGAGGGAGAAGAGGAGAATCCCACAGAAAGAAGAAAGAGCAGCCAGCGGGAGGCAGGGGAACCACAAATCAGTGGTGTCCAGGAAGCCAAAGGAAAAAGTTGTCTGGAAGGATAAATTCTCTGTTCTTTATTCTACTTCTTTATTCTTGATATCTATTAAATTAAAGTTATCTGATGTATCAATATTTTGCTAAGTGGGCCTACTAAATAATCAGGAAGGAAATAAAGTTTATAAGAATATTGACTTTGTGACCAATTCAAAACCTGTCTCCACCATTCACTCTGTGTCCTTGGGCAAGGTTCTTTTTTGTGTGTGACAGGGCCTGGCTCTGTCACCCAGGCTAGAAGGCAGTGGTGTGATCTTGGCTCACTGCAACCTCTCCCTCCCAGGCTCAAGCCATCCTCCCACTTCAGCCTCCCAAATAGTTGGGACTACAGGCACGTGCCACCACACCCAGCTAATTTTTGTCTTTTTTGTAGAGATGCAGTCCCACCTTGTTGCCCAGGCTGGTCTTGAACTCCTGAACTCAAGCAATCTGTCCACCTTGGCCTCCCAAAATGTTGGGATTAGAGGTGTGAGCCACTGCACCCAGCCAAGATTCTTAACCTCTATTTGCTTCTGTTTCCTCATTTCTACATTGGGGATTATAGAATTGCTAAGAAGATTAAGTAAGTTAAGAGTTGTAAATGATTATTGAGACAGTGCCAGGCACATGGTAAGTGCTTAATACATGTTACATATTATTACATAAGGCATACTGCAATGAAAGGTCAATTTTACTATCTCTTAAGTTTTCTGATGGTAGCAGCTAGAGTGTAAGGTTCCTTTTAGATTTCATTTCTCTGATTGGGGTCTTCATGTATTCTGTATTTCTCTTTTCATGGTTTTTCCTTTTTATATATTGAAATAAGAGTAATTTTAAAAATCTGCACCACTCCTTGTATTTAAAGTTTTTTTTATTGTTGTTGTTGTTTTTTTTTTTGAGACGGAGTCTTGCTGTGTCGCCCAGGCTGGAGTGCAGTGGCACAATCTCGGCTCACTGCAAGCTCCCCCTCCCGGGTTCATGCCATTCTCCTGCCTCAGCCTCCCAAGTAGCTGGGACTACAGGCATCCACCACCATGCCCGTCTAATTTTTTGTATTTTTAGTAGAGACAGGGTTTCACCATGTTAGCCAGGATGGTCTCGATCTCCTGACCTCGTGATCCGCCCGCCTCAGCCTCCCAAAGTGCTGGGATTACAGGCATGAGCCACCGCGCCCTGCCGTATTTAAAGTTTTTAAACCAGCCACCAGCAGAGGCCTTTAAAAGCAGACCATGACCCTGGGCAACAAAGCAAGACCCTGTCTCTACAAACAATTTTTTGTTTTTTAAGTAGCCCTGTGTAGTGGCACAGGTCTGTAGTCTTAGCTACTCAGGAGGCTTACGTGGCAGGATCAGTTTAGCCCAGGAGTTTGAGGCTGCAGTGAGCTATGATCGCGCCACTACACTCCAGCCTGGGAGACAGAGTGAGACCCCATCTGTAAAATAAATAAATGAATAAATAAAATTAAAGCAGATCATGATTTGGCAGATATTTTTTTGAAAAAGGATAAATAATTTCATAGAACAGTGTTTTTTAAGCTTTTTGGGGTTACTGATCCCTTTGAGAATCAGATAAAAGTTCTTCCCTGAAAAATGCATTTACGAATACACACAATTTTAATTACAATTTGAGGGCATTTGTGTGTCCTTGAAGCCAACCCTTGAGTCTTCCAAGGCAACCATGAAGTCAGATTTTGAATTGACTGCAAAGTCCACGTTCTTATAAGCTTTATTTTCTTCTTATTTAGTAGGTCCATTTAGCAAGATCTCAACACATCATGAATTTTGAGTCATTCACATGCTTCTAGTGGAAACAAAAAGGAATTTCCCTTAGAGAAACCTCAATTCTGAACCAATTAAGTTGGGGAGAAAAATAAAATGATTCACGGGAAATGTGACCTGTGCACTCTGCACTCAGAAGGGTCCATACCTAGGTTAATGCTGTTCTGTTACCATGTTGAAATTTTTAGTAATTTTTGAACAAGAGGCTTCATATTTTTGTATTTCATAGGGCCTTGAAAGTTATATAGCCAGAGAAACACATAGACACACAATTTAAGTTCACTAGGGTTTTTCTCTCTTTGACACTTAAACAAGAACACAAAGTAAACAGGAAATACAATTTCCAATGTCTTTTAAAGATAATGTTTTTATATAAGTTGTGTGTTCTCACTAGTTTTTTCTTCTTGAGGTAATGTATTAATTAATCACAATCTGCTCTTATAATTTTGACATTCACTTTAAAAATCCAAAGGGAAGATGTGATTAGGTATTAAAATTATCATAATATTAAAAGATAGACATATAGGAACCTCTGTATTCCAGGCCAAATAAACTACTTAAGCAAAAGAAAGATTTTGATGTTAGTAGAAAATATTTGCAAACTATACATCTAACAAAGGTCAAATATCCAGAATATACAAGAAACTTGAGGCCGGGCCAGTGGCTCACGCCTGTCATCCCCACACTTTGGGAGGCCAAGGCAGGTGGGTCGCCTGAGGTCAGGAGTTCTAGACCAGCCTGGCCAACATAGCAAAACCCCATCTCTACTAAAAATACAAAAATTAGCTGGGCGTGGTGGCATGCACCTGTAAATCCAGCTACTCCGGAGGCTGAGGCAGGAGAATCGCTTGAACCCAGGAGGTGGAGGTTGCAATGAGCTGAGATCATCGTGCCACTGCACTCCAGCCTGGGGGATAGAGTGAGACTCTGTATCCAAAAACAGAAACAAATATACAAGCAAAAAACAACCCAATTAAAAAGTGGGCATAGGACATGAACAGACACTTTTCAAAAGAAGGTATACATGTGGCCAACAAGCATTATGAAAAAATGCTCAATATCACTAATCATTGGAGAAATGTAAATCAAAACTACAATGAGATACCATCTCACACCAGTCAGAATGGCTGTTAAAAAGTCAAAAAATAACAGATGCTGATGAGGTTGCAGAGAAAAGGGAACATTTATACACTTCTGGTGGGAGTGTAAATTAGTTCACGAGTTTACCTATGTAACAATCCTGTACATGTACCCCAAGTCTAAACTAAAAGTTACAAAAAAAGATTTTGATGTCAATGGGAATCTCACACTAAGGCAGTAAGGAGCAAGATGGTAGCAGAGACATGAATGGTCGTACATGCCTATTAAGATGCTTGGACCCTCTCCTGAGACCATGGAGACCATCGAAAGGTTTTGATTAGCAGAGTATGGAGTATGGTCAACATCATTATCTGCATTTTTTCTTTTCTTTTCTTTTTTCTTTTTTTTTTTTTTTTGAGATGGAGTCTTGCTCCATTGCCCAGGCTGGAGTGCAGTGGTATGATCTCGGCTCACTGCAACCTCCACCTCCCAGGTTCAAGCAATTCTTCTGCCTCAGCCTCCCAAGTAGCTGGGACTACGGGCACATGCCACCACTCCTGGCTAATTTTTGTATTTTTAGTAGAGATGGGGTTTCACCATATTGACCAGGCTGGTCTTGAACTCCTGACCTCATGATCCACCCACCTCGGCCTCCCAAAGTGCTGGGATTACAGGCGTGAGTCACTGTGCCTGGCCATTATCTGCATTTTTAAGGGTTGCCAGATTTAGCAAAACTACAGAATGCCCAGTTAAATTTGAATTTCAGATAAACAATGAATAATTTTTTGGTACTGGTGTATTCCATGCAATATTTGGTACATACTTACCTAAAAAGTATTGGTTGTTAACTGAAATTCAACTTTACGTGAGCCTCCTGTATTTTATCTGGCAAGCCTACGAGGTTTTTTTTGTTTTGTTTGTTTGTTTGTTTTTTGAGACGGAGTCCCACTCTGTCACCCAAGCTGGAGTGCAGTGGGGCAATCTCGGCTCACTGCAACCTCTACCTCCCAGGTTCCAGCGATTCTCCTGCCTCAGCCTTTGTAGTAGCTGGGATTACAGGCACACGCCAGCACGCCTGGCTAATTTTTGTATTTTTAGTAGAGACGGGGTTTCACCATATTGGTCGGGCTGGTCTCAAACTCCTGACCTCAGGTGATCTGCCCCCCTCAGCCTCCAAAAGTGCTGGGATTACAGGCGTAAGCCTCCTTGCCCAGTCCCTACTAGGTTTCTTAATGTAATGCCTGATGATACATGGTCAGTGGTAAACACATTTCAGTGCCACTCTGCTTTTCTTGCCACCTGTAGGTGGCAGTCTTATCAAATAATTTCAAGGGACCTATGACAAATGTGTTTAATATTGTGCTCTACAAGTTTAATACTGTTTAATCCATCTATTAATAAGGCTTTTAAAATGATATAAGTGAAGTTTACACAAAATAAAAATAAATTTGAAGGTGCTCAAAACTAAATATAATTCAGTCCTCATCTTTTATACAAATATTCAACTTACCATCAAATATTCAAATCTAGATGGCTCATTCTAGTGAAGTACAGTGCTTTTATACTTCTATGGATATTCTGAGGTATTTTGTAGCTTTTCATGATATTGTAAATGGGGTCTTTTCCCCTCATATTTTCTAACAGACTACTTCTGCTGTGTAAATAGCTATTGATTTTTGTATGTTTTTTTTTGTTTCAGACCATACTCTGTTAGTTCAAGTAGTATTACCATAAATACTCTTGGATTTTCCAGTAGACAATTAAATGATCTGCAAATAATTTACTTTTCTCTCTTTTTCAAATAGCAATAAATCTCTTTTAAAAAACTAAATGTAATTCTACTAAATGCAGGTATTATGAATAAAAATAAATAATTATATTGATACTCTTATAAAACTATTTCCGGCCAGGTGCGGTGGCTCATGCCTGTAATCCCAGCACTTTGGGAGACTAAGGTGGGTGGATCACCTAAGATTAGGAGTTCAAGACCAGCCTGGCCAACATGGTGAAACCTCATCTCTACTAAAAATACAAAAATCAGCCGGGTGTGGTGGCATGCACCTGTAATCCCAGCTACTCACAAAGCTGAGGCAGGAGAATGGCTTGAACCCAGGAGGTGGAGGTTGCAGTGAGCTGAGATCATGCCACTGCGCTCTAACCTGGGCAAGAGAGCGAGAATCGGTCTCAAAACAAAAACAAAAACTATTTCCATTAGTATGAGATTTTATATTCACTCAAAACTATTATTATAATAATATAAAATTATAATCCAAAATATAATTGTAACCTTATAGTTGTATTTATACATGAATAATATAGAATTATGTAAAAATAGGACCTTAATTATCTATTTCATCTACACCTATGCCCCCCTGCCCATTATACTAAGAATGCTGTTCTTATCACAGATTTGTTTTCTTACAAAGCCAAAGGAAAAAAACATCCCTATGAGATCCAATAAAGTCTTTAAGTAACTTATTCCATTATTACATACTGGATTCTGAAGAAGAATAATTATAATTCCTTTTGAATTTCAATACAGGAGACTTCAATCTTTTAAAAGAAAGTTACATCACTTCGTACCGTTATTCATTATCTTTTGAGCTGTGACAGTGTACTCAGTACTATGCAAAACACAGGACACAGTGCCTTCCCACATCTGATGTTGAGAAGCCACTTATGAATTAGAATCTATGAACATGAGTTTCGAAGGTAGCACCTTTAGGTGTTTTAGTTCACAGATATTTTAATGTGTGTTGATTTATAAACTGTAAAATAGAATGAAAGTTTAAATATTAATCTGAAAAATAAACTTTGTACGAGGTGGCACTGTTTGGCAATATGCTATTTCTGTTGAAGTTGACTAAGTAATGTTTCCTTATACTTTGGTGTATTCTGGTACTTACTCTGCAAGTATAAGATCTATTAATCATTTTTATGAATATGAAAGTAAGTTAGTCTCAATGAAAAAATTAGAAAACACAGAAAAGGGTAAATAGAAAAATCTGCAATTCAATGTTTAGGTAGCTTACGACATTTTTTTTCCTTTATGGTCCCGGAAAGTCATAATAAGGCATATGTTTTGGAATCAAACAAATCTGGGTTCAGATTCTACCTTCTCCACTTATTGAGTGCACATTGCAGTAAAATCTCTTAATCTCACTGAGTTTATTTCAGATTTTGACTTATCTTCCTTCTCCAGCTACCATCCATTTTTTTTGTTTTGTTTTTTGTTTTTTGTTTTTTTTTTGAGGTGAGTCTCCCTCTGTTGCCCAGGCTGGAGTGCAGTGGCCAGATCTCAGCTCACTGCAACTTCTGCCTCCTGGGTTCAAGCAATTCTCCTGCCTCAGCCTCCCGAATAGCTGGGATTACAGGCACCCGCCACCATGCCCAGCTCATTTTTTTGGATTTGTAGTAGAGATGGGATTTCACCATGTTGGCCAGCCTGATTCTGAACTCCTGACCTCAAGTGATCCACCCACCTTGGCTTCCCAAAGTGCTAGGATTACAGGCATGAGCCACCATGCCCGGCCCATTTCTTTCTTTCTTTCTTTCTTTTTTTTTTTTGAGACAGAGTCTTGCTCTGTTGCCCAGGCTGGAGTGCAGTGGCATGATCTCAGCTCACTGCAACCTCTGCCTCCTGGGTTCAAGCGATTCTTTTGCCTCAGTCTCTGGAGTAGCTGGGACTACAGGTGTGTGCCACCACGCCTGGCTAATTTTTGTATTTTTAGTAGAGACGGGGTTTTGCCATGTTGGACAGGCTTGTCTAGAACGCCTGACCTTGTGATCCACCCCACTCAGCCTCCCAAGGTGCTGGGATTACAGATGTGAGCCACTGCGCCCGGCCCATCCATTTCTTTAGAAAAGTGTGCATTGTCCTTTCTTACCCTCATTGCATTCCTCTACCTACTACAATCTGGCTTCTGTCCCCATTGTCCAGAAACGACTCTCATGAAGGTCACTAACAGCTTCCGTGTTGCCAGGTTCAGTGCACATTTTCCTTCTTTATCTTATGCTCCCTCTCAGCAGCTGTGTTGCCCTGGCACACTGCAGGGGTGATACTGGACAGCTAATTGCAAACATTTCTTTCCAAGTTCAGTGAAAGAGTGTTGGTAGCTTGAAATTATTAGTCATAGTGACAGTATTTACACCACAAAAATCAGCAAATGCTACAAATCAGGGCCTTTTTTCCTGATAGCCACATACTAAATATTTACCTGCACACCGAGGGAGATAGGCGACCACTTTTCCCTTCACAGGATGCTATTTTTGTTGTTGTTTATTCAATACCATCCCCTCCTGGTTTTCTTTCTATCTTAGCTCCCCTATCCCACCGTTACATGTTAGCATTCTTCTTTTTCTTTTTCCTTTCATGCACTAGCTCCATAAATGATCTCACTAATTTCCATGGATTTAAATACTACCACTATGTGGATCAGTTTTGGATTTGTATCTGCAGCCCAGACCTCTCTAAGATTCAAACTCAGACACAGAACCACTCATTCAAACTTGTACTGGGTATCTTACAGCAGACATCTCAAACTCACTGACAAAACTTAGTTCCATAAAACCTTTCCGTTTCTTTTTCTCTCTCTTTTATTTTTTTTAATTTTTATGTTTAATTTTTTATTTATTTTTTTGAGACAGAGTCTCACTCTGTTGCCCAGGCTGGAGTGCAATCTCAGCTCACTGCAGCCTCTGCCTCCCAAGTTCAAGCAATTCTCCTGCCTCAGCCTTCCAAGTAGCTGGGATTACAGGCACCGACCACCACACCCAGCTAATTTTTGTATTTGTAGTAGAGACGGGGTTTCACTATGTTGGCCAGGCTGGTCTTGAACACCTGACATGAAGTGATCTACCTGCCTTGGCCTCCCAAAATGCTGGAATTACAGGCATGAGCCACCGTGCCCGGCCACACCTTTCCCTTTCTTATCTTCCCCATCCCAGCATTCTCCATTTCAGGAAACGGAACCACAATATACTTGATCACTGAAGCCAGAAACCTAAGCATCATCCATGGTTCTTCCCTGTTCCTCAGCCTCATGTCTAATCCATCGGCAAATCCTGTCAATTCTACCTCCAAAATATCTTGTTCTTCTTATTTTTTTTCTTCAGCTTTATTCCCATCACATTTTGGGCTACCATCATCTTTCAGCCCAATTACTGTAATGGCTCCAAACTGATCTCTGAACTTCAATTCTTCTTCCCCTCGAATCCATTCTCCATGTAGCAGTAAAAATTGATCATAAAGTGTGGAGATCACACCATTTGTCTGCTTAAAGTCTTTAAATGATCTTTCATTACATTTAGTTTAAAAAACAAATTTCAGGTTTTTGAACTGGTGTCTGCTTATCTCTCCAACTTTTGAAGTGTGATTATTTAAGCTCATGTATGTTCTGTTCAAGCCTTTGGCTTTCTAGTCTCTGAGTGTCAGGCTTGTCCTCCACCTCACGTATAGCTTTTGAATGTACACCCCTAGTCTGAAATGATCTTTTCCTTGCTTCTTCTGTGGGTAGTTCCTTATGTTCCTTTAATTACCCAATCAATTTAAATCTGCCCTTTCTGTTGTTCTTTATTCCAGCCCCTTGTTTATTTCCTGATTGAATGAATAAATGAATCTGTAAGATTTCTAAGGATTTATCTAATAGGAATAAATAATGAAAAAGTATTAAAAAGTTCTTAGCATGAGGCCTGGTGCAGGGTATATGTTAAATCAGAAATTTTTTGCTACTACTTTTCAATTTAATTTAATTTATAGCATTCTGTAGTTCTCCTAAATGAAGACTTGTGTCTGGAAGGTGGCTGTGTTAAAGCTCAGGTTATTCTCACTTCCTAGTTTCATAGATGGGTAACCTGATTTAAGCAGAACATCCCTAGTTTTTATGCTTTGGTTTATTAAGAATATACTAGTAAAGGAAGGAGTGAATCTTGCTGGTAGGAATTGAAACATTTATGGAGATCCAAATAGGATAAAAGACAAGAACACTAATAAAACTATCAAACCACAAGTGCCTTTTGTTTTTCCTGATCAAACAGATACAGAAAGAGCATGTTTAGATTTTGGCAATTTAATTGGTCAGTCAGACTGTGATGCTAATAAGGCTCTGGTTATATGCTTCTAAATTTAGTCAGTTTGGTATCAGAGAGTTCTGAAACTTTAATCTTTATTAAAAATAAATCTTTTCAATCATTAGAGCATATAGGGCAAGTAGAAGGATGGTGCATTAATTATATATATACACATGTGCATATATATGTATATACACACACATATATACATATATACACACATATTCACACACACATACACATACACACACACACACACACACACACACACACATATATATACACATACATACACACACACACATATTTTTCTTTTTTTGAGACACGGTCTCACTCCGTCACCCAGACTGGAGTGCAGTGGCGTGATCTCGACTCACTGCAACCTCCACCTCCTGGGCTCAAGGGATCCTCCTGCCTTAGTTCCCAAGTAGCTAGGATCACAGACACGCACCACCATGCCCAGCTAATTTTTGTATTTTTGGTAGAGATGGGGTTTCACCATGTTGCCCAGGCTGGTCTTTAAGTCCTGAGCTTAAGCGATCTGCCCAGCTAGGCCTCCCAAAATGCTGGGATTACAGACTTGAGCCACTGTGCCCGGCCCATTATACTTTTTTAAGTGGGGGTGATTTAGGGAGTAGCATCACTTTACAATACTAAGAAGAGTACACACAAACAATACACAATTTAAATAACATTAGTAATGGCATCAAATTTTAAAACCATTAAAGGCAAGACATTTATTCAAATACTTGTTGGTTGTTTCTCAGGAGAAGTGATTCTGTTGCCCCTAACAACCACAGGTCTACCAGAGTGACCTTTTTGTAGCCTTGAGGATTTCTGCACAAGGAGCCCTCCAGGCAATTGCTTTCTACTTCCTCCCAAACCTGTAGTCTCACCCTCTCCAGTATCTTGGTCTCCCTTAAGGACTTAGAACAAAATTTTCCTGAACTCCATGATCTTTTAACCTTGAACCTGCCCTGTCCACTGTGGTCTTTCAGGGGTAAGGGCTCAAACTCCTAGGCCTTGTTTTACCATGCATTCAAAAAACATAGAAAAGAACAACTTAAGAGAAGTAAGAAAGCTTTGACCTGTGAAGGAAAATTGATAGGAGGCCATTGGTTTGTACTGAGCTCCTGCACTGGGCCCAACAGACCAAAGCAAAATGGAATGATTCCTGCTGAAGTTTCACACCACCAAATGAAAACCAAGTTGTTTATCTGAACTTCCAAGGAATCGGGGGGTTGGGGGTGGCAGGGAGAGAGAGAGATCCAAATCCCGAAACAGGCCAGTTTTACCCAGCACAATAAGGAAGTCCCCTCTGCTTTAACCTTTAGGAAGAAAGCAACTTCAAAATGACTAATCCACTTTTTGTTCTCTATGTCTGCTTCCCCAGCCCGTTCTGTCTATAAAGCCAAACTTCTCTGTTCAGCTCATTTACAGATTGAGTTGTTGCCTGATTCAAGAGTCACCGATAAAAGCCTATTAAGATCTTTAACTAAATGGGTTGTAATTTTGTCTTTTGACAGAGCCACTTGATTTTTTCCCACAGAAAGTTTCACCTTCCTCTTGCCTGCCACCTTCTTTTTCAGGAATCCCACTGTATGCTCTCAAGGACCCTGTTTATTCTGCAACTCAGGTCAAAATTCCTTTTTCCTAAAGATGAGGTGGAGAAGAGAGAAGGCCTTTGCTTTCCTTCACATGTTAGGGTGTGAGCAGTGCTTTTATAGAGAGTTGATTTCCTGGAAAACCTCCAGCCACAGCCCTTTTATTTATTTTGTTATTATTTTTTACTCTGCCATAAATTCAACCAAGTGTACACAACCCTTTTAATATGTGAATGATGAAACAATAAAAGCCACAGCCTCCCTGGAAGGCAGGATGTGAGTCACCATTAAAAAAAAAAAAAATCAACACAAACTTCATCCCAAAAATTTTATTTCTGAGGATCTTTCCTAGACATATAGTTGCATGAATGTGAAGAGACATGTTCAAGGATACTCAGTGCAGCCTGGTTTGTAACAGTGAAATCAGAAACAACATAAATGACTCGCAAAAGAAAAATGGTTACCTAAGCTATATTATACCCATACTATGGAATATATCCATACTATGCAACATTCAAAGAATAAAATAGATCTATATGCATCGATATAAAAAGACTTTTAAGACAAATTGTTAAATGAAAACAAATCTATAGAAAAATAAAGCATAATCCAGTTACATAAAAATACATATTTCTTTGTGTGTATGTACACACACATAATGTATATATGTACATAAACAAAGAAAAAGATCTTGAATGATATCCATCAAATAGTAGTGAGTTTTTCCTTTGTTTCTGAATTTTTGACAATTTAAATGTATTGATATGCTACTTATATAATTAAACATTTAAGAAAAAAGGGCAAGGAAAGCAAGAAGTCATGCCGCATAGCATAGTGGCTAACTGCCTGGTCCCTGGAACCAGACAACCTGTATCCAGATTCTAGCTTGCCACTTACTTAACCTCCATGCACTTCAGTTTCCTCCTTTGTAAATTGGAGGGTAACAACAGTGCCTACCACTGAAGGTGGTTATAGACATGAAATAAGATGATATGTTCAAAGTACTTGGGACCTAGTGAGGGCTATATAAATGTTAGCTAGTATTACTGATTAAGGAGAGAATAAATCACTGGTGATTCCACTTTAGTCAGAGAAGAATGATTATTTTTTTCATATTCTGGCACTAGTGAGACCTCAGGAAATGTATTTTTAAAAAATCAATGTCAAACAGCCCTGAAGATGAGGCTTCTAATGGTCCTGCTATTACCTAGTCTTCTGGAACAAAATACACACTGGAGAGAGTACAGTTCGACTGACATTCATACCCAACACTCCACTGGGTGCTAGAGAACAGTGAGGCAACATTTCTGCTTTTAAGGGGCCAATTTTGTGTTATGGGGGGGTGTAGTGGAGGGAAGAATCAAATCAGTAAACAAATCTTTTTAACACAGGATAGTCCACAAGATGGGATCACACAGAACTGTGAGTGGAGCTAGAGTAGAAAGGAATGGGAGGGACAAGAACACTCCTGGTAGACGTGAACACTCTGGAAAGATGAGAGGAGTTAGCAATGAAAATAAAAAAGGGATTGGGCATTTCAGGTAAGGGAAACAACATGATTCATTTAGGGGAACTACAAGGAGTTTGGTATTGTTAAAATGTATGTTTGTGTGTGTGTGTGTGTCTGTGTGTGTGTGTGTGTCTGTGTGTGTGTGTGTCTGTGTGTGTGTGTCTGTGTGTGTGTGTGTGTCTGGATGATGAATGGGAGGGGGACAAGGAAGAATGGCTGGAGGAAGTAAGGAACAACAGGTTTGGAAAGACAGTGACAACAACTGGTGACCTTAATTATGTAGCATCAGAGTAGTAGTAGAAACAAAGCAAGATCGCAATGGAAAGATTACTGAAGACAATCTGCCTATTTGGACAGATTGAGAGATTTTTTTGTTGCTGTTTTTTGAGACAGCGTTTCACTCTGTCACCCATGCTGTAGTGCAGTGACCCAATCCTGGCTCACTGCAGCCTTAACCTCCCGGGCTCAGGTGATCCTCCCATCTCAGTCTCCTGAGTAGCTGGGACCACAGGTGTGTGACACTATGCCTGGCTAATTTTTGTATTTTTTGTAGAGATAGGATTTTGCCATGTTGCCCAGGCTGGTCTCAAACTCCTGGGCTCAAGCCATTCGCCTACTTCAGCCTCCCAAAGTGCTAGGATTACAGGCATGAGCCACCATGCCCAATCAGACTGATTTTATGAAAGAAGTCTTATTTTGACAAGTCACCTTTTGAAAAAATATGACAGGCTGACTTCTGACTTGTATTTCCAGGTAGAATGTAGCAGGTCATGGCAGGCCAGTGCTCTTGCTGCAACACCTAAGAAAAAGAAGGATAAGTTGCCAAAATCATAGTGCAAAAGATTTAGTGAGAGACGTTCGTGAGAGAGCTGTGGAAACAATGAACACCATATGAACTAACATTGCAGAAGGAGGGGAGTACTTCCTAAGGGAGCTGACAATCTCTGGCCATTTTCCTCCCTGGAGATTTTTGTCAGTTCTGAGTGAAGACTAAGAATCATGCTTGACTAGGAGGAGGGACTCTTGGTGCTTGCATGGGGCTGGCTTGACAGATTATAAACTAGTGTAGAACTGAACACACAGGAGCATATGCTGATGCTTGGGTGATGCAGGAGGCTGGGAGACTTGGCCAGAGAGGCAGAGTGAAATATCCCAATTTCATGGTACTTCAGAGAAAAAGTCCCACTAGGAGGAGGCATCCTGCCATAAATACATGGCCAGTTACCCTCAAGGCATTTCTTAAATATTGAAGCTGACTGGGATCAGAGGGCAAAAAGCTCAACTCAAAACCTCTGAAGAGCAGAACTGACTCTGAAGAGCCGAAGAGCCTGAGATCCAGCAGGCTTTTAACCAAAAGCCAGGAGGGCCACACTTGAGGAACAGGGACAAAAAGAGATCCCTATTTGGGTTGAAGTGATCTGCCTATTTCATGGAGGATGACATTACCTGAAACTTCTGAATTCTTTTATATACAATGTTTGGCATGCAATCAAAATTACAAAATTTGTGAAGGGGCAGGAAAATATGGCCAATAACCAAGAGAAAAAGCAGACAATACGAGCAAAGCCATAGGAGGTTGATATACTTGAGTTAACTGACAAGGACTCATTTAAGAATAACTATGATTAATAAGTTAAACAAAATAGAAAAAATATGGAAAAGCATGAAAAGATAGAGAAATTCAACAGAGGTAGAATCTACTAGAAAGAATCAAAAGCACATTCTAGAAATGAAAAGGACACTATCTGAAATTAAGAACACTTTGGGTGAGTTTTACAGGCAGAACACAGCAAAGGAAGAGTTAATCTATTTGAGGACAGGTCAATAAAAATGATCCAAATTGAAACAGAAAAAATCATGGAAGAAAAAAACAGAGCAAAAGAGACGTGAGGCATAGACAAACAGTCTAACGTATTTATAATTGGAGAGGGTGGGGGTAGAGAATGGGGCAGAAGAAATATCTAAAAGATTCAAAAGACAAGTGAAACCTAAGTAGAATAAAAGAAAATTATACATAGGTATATCATAGTCAAACTGATGAAAACCAAAAATTAAAAAACATTTTAGGCTGGGTGTGATGGCTCACACCTGTAATCCTAGCACTTTGGGAGGCCAAGGTGGCAGGATCATTTGAGGTCAGAAGTTCAAAATTAGTCTGGGCAACATAGTTGGACCCTGCCTCTACAGGAAAAAGGAAAATTAGTTGGGCATCCCATAGCTGGCATTCTTGTAGTCCAAGCTACTTGGGAGGCTGAGGCGGGAGCTCAGGAGAGTGAAGTTCCAGTGAGCTATGATCACACCACTGCATTCCAGCCTGGATGAAAGAGGGAGAACGTGACTCTATTATAAAAATACATTTTTTTTTTTTGAGACTAAGTCTTGCTCTGTTGCCCAGGCTGGAGTGCAGTGGCACAGTCTAGGCTCACTGCAACCTCTGCCTCCCGGGCTCAAGCAATTTTCCTGCCTCAGCCTCCCAAGTAGCTGCGGCTACAGGTACGTGCCACCACACCCGGCTAATTTTTGTATTTTTAGTAGAGATGAGGTTTCACCAAGTTGGTCAGGCTGGTCTCAAACCCCTGACCTTGTGATCTGCCTGCCTCAGCCTCCCAAAGTGCTGGGATTACAGGCATGAGCCACCACGCCCGGCCCAAAACTACGTTTTATACAAAGGAAAAAATATACTTTACCATCAAAAGCACAACAGTAAGACCAACTGCAGTCTTTTTAACAGAAGTTATGAAAAAATAAATGGAATGACACATCTTCAAACTGCTGAAAAAAAGAAAGAAAAAGGTGTCACTAATGATTTTACGCACACCAAAAATGGGTTTGTTGTCCACCATCTCATGCTCAGCACTATTTGTGGGTCCTCTGCAACACTCCTCAGTATCCTGAGATGTCTTCCTCATACCCCTCTATATTGTAGGATTTCAGGCTTCACAGTTCTGTGGTGTCAAGATCACCTATGCCACGTTATGTCCACTGTAGCTTTATACTCCTTTAAAGTGACCTTTAATTTTATTCACTGGCTTTAATCTGCAATCAAATCGAAATGTTAATGTAATCCCATCAGGAGTTTGGCATTCCATTGACTATTAGCAACAGCTCTCTGCCTATATATTAGGAACATAATTTGTATTAGATGCTTCTTTTCTGATTTTTTTGGTAAAATAGTGTTGATGTCCTAGTGGTTAGAGAAATGTTTCATGCCTTACAAATGTTAGATTTGGAGTTCAGTCACAAATGATATATCCTGTATGTCACTTAAGAATTTAAATGAAGCAGTTCAATAATATAAGAATCAGTGCCATCACAAGGTTGTAGGTTCCATTCACTATGATTTAATGTATCTAAGCAGTGACTGAGAAGGCTTGTAAAACGTGTGTCTTCCATAATCCCATAGATTCATCTGCAGAACACTGAGAACTTACTGTGGCTAATGTGCTCTTCCCGGTCTATCTATGGTATTCAGAATGATCATCCAGTCATTTTTTTAAATATGCCTCACCTCTGTCTTGGAACTAAAGAGACACCATCCAGCAACAAAGGAATAATCCTTGATGATTAGGATAAACCAGTTGCCTCTCCTGATCCCTCAAATATTGCATTGAACTCCCACATATCTAATTCTCAAACTGCTCAAATACCTTATTGATATGGTTTGGTTCTGTGTCCCCACCAAAATCTCATCTCGAATTGTAATCCCCACGTGTGGAGGGAGGGACCTGTAATCCCCACATTTTGAGGGAGGGAGGTGATTGGATCATGGGGGCGGTTTTCCCCATGCTGTTCTTGTGATAGTGAGTTCTCATGAGATCTGATGGTTTTATAAGTGTCTGGCATTTCCCTTGCTTGCATTTTTCCCTCTCCTGCCACCATGTGAAGAGGTCCTTGCTTCCTCTTCACCTTCCTCCATGATTGTAAGTCTCCTGAGGCCTCCCCAGCCATCCAAACTGTGAGTCAATTAAACCTGTTTCCCTTATAAATTACTCAGCTTCAGGTAGTATCATTATAGCAGTGTGAGAACGGACAATACACCTGTGTTTTTTGTTTTGTTTCGGGACACTAGTTCCTGGCATGGGCACCTTTGGACACCTAGTACTTTTTTTTCCCCTGGCTCCTGCTAGGGACTAGAATCCATTCTTATCTCCGCCTTGGTTCCCTTGTACTGATTTCCTTTATGACAGAACCTACATCTAAAATATTTAACGTCTCTGCTCTGCTCTACCAAATGCTGCCACTAGCCCTCATGTCTAGGTTAGAGGTCCTTCCAAGTTTCACATTCTGCCCCGGCTTTGGACTAGATTACTTATTGCTCTGTTTAACTCTGTCTCTCGTTTTTCAGCCCAACTTTTTTCTCAGTTGTAGGAACGCTACAAATGGGCAGCTTTCAAATATTTGTTCATTTTACCTATCCTCGTGGAACTTCACCCTGTATATGTGCAGCTTAGGAATCAGTAAGGTCTCAGGAGCACTCTTCTGTAGATTACTATAGCTCTTTCTCCGCATAGTTTCCTCTAGGCACTTATCCCACAACTTCCATACACCATGGCACCATGATTGTTTTCTCCTAAACTCAGTGAGACCACTGAGCTCTGTTTGGGTTTCTCCTCCCTCCACCTGTAGCCTGGAGTTTCCTCTAGTCAGAAGCCACGGCATTCACAGGACTCGCTTTATTTGCTTCTGTTTTCTCAAGAACCGCTGTTCTGGGCTGCCTGTTGTCCAATACCTAAAAATAGTTGTTTCACGTATTTTTTTCAGTTTTGTTGTTTGATTTGGGAAGACAAGTCTAATTCTTACTTCATCATGGCCAAAAGCAGAATTCCAGTTTATAATCTCATTTAAATCTCTCTTCTAACTGTAGTTAAGTGTGTCTTTCTAATACTCTTTATTTATTCTTTCTTTTTTTTCTTAGCTTCATTAAAGGTCATTCATTTTGTTAATTCTTTTCAAAGAACCACATTTTATCCTAGTTCTTCATTTCAAATGTATTGATATTTAGTTGGATTTATTTCTATGTAAACAAATTTCTTTTTTCCTCATTCTTCCTTTTATCTCATACTTTTTAATGGTGGTCACTTTACATAAATATATTTATATATTTACATATATATTTATATATAAATGATACAGAAATTTTATTAGTGGTACACTCAGTATCTGTCTTAAAATATCTATCTTGCCCTCATTTTTGAAAGATATTTTTGCTGTTCATATAATTTTTTGTTTGTTTTGTTTGTTTGTTTTTGAGATGGAGTCTCTCTCTGTAGCCGGGCTGGAGTGCAGTGGCACAATCTCAGCTCACTGCATCCTCTGCCTTCTGAGTTCAAGCTATTCTCCTGCCTCAGCCTCCTGAGTAGCTGGGATTACAGGCATGCACCACCACGTCCAGCTAATTTTTAAATTTTTAGTAGAGTCAGGGTTTCACTGTGTTGGCTGGGCTGGTTTTGAACTCCTGACCTCAAGTGATCCACCCACCTTGGCCTCCCAAAGTGCTGAGATTACAGACGTGAGCCACTGCGCCTGGCCTATTCATGAAATTTTAAATGAACAATTATGGGCTAATCAGAATTCTGTTGTCTCATGGCTTTTATCATTTCCCTTGAGTCTGTTATCAATCTGTTTTGTTTCTAGGCTATGTCCTTTCTCTTTGACTGCTTTTTAGATCTTATCTTTGTTTTTAGTGTTGTTCAGTTTCAATACAGTGTGTCTAGGTCTAGATTTCTTTTTATTCATCCTACCTGGTATATATTATATTTCCTTTATTGATATATGTATTTTATAATATTCTTAGTTGTTTTTCCTTCAAATGTAGTCTTTTCTCCATTTTAAAATTCTTTCTTAGGACTCCTATTATTTACAAATTAGATCTTCTTATCCTATTGTCAATATATCTTAACCTCTATTTTGCATTATTCATCTCCCAATATTTTGGAGCTGTATTTCTAGTGGCTTTTTAATATCTACTTTCCAATTCACTAATTCTTTCTTTGGTTCTGTTTGTCTATCTATCCAATGAGTTTTAAAATTTCTATAGTTGATAGCTGTTATTTCTATTTGGTTCTTTTTGAAATTTACTTGGTCATTTTTGATAGTCTGGTGTTGGCTTAGTTTTGTGACGTGTACCTTTTGTTTTTTTTTATTACTTTATATATATTTTATCTCTTGTTTTATATGTATTATCTGGGAATTATAATACGCAAACTACTTAGTATCTATTTGTTGTTTCTGCTGACTCTCACCCAGCATGGCTTATTTCCCTGCGTATTTTGGCATCTTTTATTATGACCTCATTTTTGCTTGATCTTTATTTGTGAAATCCTTGGGGTCTACACTGATGAAGGTTTTTGTGTTTTTTTGAGACAGGGTCTCACTCTGTCACCCAGGCTGGAGTGCAGTGATGCAATCATAGCTCACTGCAGCCTCAATCTCCTGGGCTCCAGCGATCCTCCCACCTCAGACTCCCAAATAGCTGGGACTACAGGCACAAGCCACCACACCTGGCTAATTAAATTTTTTTTTTTTTTTTGGTAGAGTTAGGGTCTTGCCATGTTGTCCAGGCTGGTCTCAAACTCCTGAGCTCATATGATTCTTCCACCTTGGCCTCCCATAGTGCTGGGATTACAGGCATGAGCCACTGTTGGATGCTTTTACTAAAAAAGAAGTATTTAGAAGAATTTTAGTTTGCTTCTCTCGGGAGCCAGGGATATGACTAATCTGGGGTCATTTTATCCCCCTTTAGTGGCCTGGCTTAATGAAGAGTCTCAGGCTTAGCTTCTCCACCTTGTATACTGCTTTTCTAACTTGTTTTCCAGGACTTCCTCATTGCCTATTACATAGTAGGTATTATAAAGGTATTTGATT
Source organism: Pongo abelii (assembly GCF_028885655.2). Lineage (NCBI taxonomy): Eukaryota > Metazoa > Chordata > Mammalia > Primates > Hominidae > Pongo > Pongo abelii. The sequence continues at coordinate 121,827,919 of NC_071993.2, read as the reverse complement.
AAAAACCATTGAGTAGTTCAGTGTGCCTTTAAGGTTGAAGTTATGCAGAAAGAAGAATTATTCTCATGTTACTCATGAGAAGCTTAGGTTCAGAATGAGAAGTGATGATGAGTTGGCAGCTGAAAAGCTGTGGGAGTAAGACTCAATATTCAATTATTTAAAAAATCAATAAAGAAAAAATGTTAATAATGTACATTACCTTTCCTTCCATTAGAAATTAAAAGAGCATTTTTGGCAAGAGTCAAATAGTAACCTCTTTTTTTCAAACACAGACTGGAATGTGTTTCATCCGTTTGGTCTATATAAATTTTTCCTTCTGGTTTCAACCAATAGACTGTACTTTATTTCCTGACTTTAAAAAGTGGCATTTACTATGTCTCCTAAAATTCCTTGCACTTTACAATTTGCTTTTACAATGATTTCTAAAGTATTCTCAGTTATTTCAGATGAGACATTTATTAGGAGATTCAAGCCATTAACAAACTTGGTTGCTGTGTGATTGGAAGAATTGGTTTCAGATTTCTGAGATTATAGAAAGAGATTCTGAGATGATGTACGTGACCCTAAAAAGTCATTTCCATATATCACAACTCCAAAATGTAAGAAAATCGCATATATTTTAAAATATATACTTAACCTGAAGAAGACTAAAGCTAAATACATAGGGAAACCTCTTTTTAGCTAAAGATGACCTTTGATAGCAAACTTAACATTTTGCAACCTGCCAGTCAGGCAGGCACTGAGTACTTGCTGTGTGCCTAACAGTATTGTGAAAGGTGCCCTATTAGAGACTTACAACTAGGAGTGAATTTTATAATCATCTGTGTAGTCTATTACAAGCATCTTAAGGACAAGAGTAAGATCTGTTCATTATTAGGAATTTGCCACTGTATCTGTAATTCTGCTATGAGGTTATAAGAACCAGAACTATTGTGGCAGTTAGAGAAAAAGACTAGATATTACTTAAAAGAATAAAAATAGGCCGGGTGCGGTGGCTTACGCCTGTAATCCTAGCACTGTGGGAAGCCAAGGTGGGCAGTTTGCCTGAGGCCGGGAGTTCGAGACCAGCCTGGCCAACATGGTGAAACCCTGTATCTACTAAAAATTCAAAAATTAGCCAGGTGTGTTAGCACGTGCCTGTGATCCCAGCTACTCGGGAGGCTGAGGCATGAGAATCACTTGAGCACGGGAGGTGGAGGTTGCAGTGAGCCGAGATGGTGTCACTGCACTCCAACCTGGGTGATAGAGTGAGACTCTGTCTCAAATAAATAAATAAATATTAAAAAGAAGGCACACAGTTCTGGGACCTCTCTATCTTACTAGTATGATATCTGATATAACATATGCTCTGTATACTTCCAGAACAAATTCAATTCGACAAGACTGCCCAAGTCCCTGATTTCAAGGAGATTTGGGGAGATAGAAAAGACTTACAACAAAACCATTAAACAGCAGCAGAAAGCAGTGTATTAAGTAAAAACAGGTGATTCTGAAAGTACATGCCACAGAAGTTGATTGAACGAGATCACTGTGGGTTAAGGTAGAAGGAGAACCTTTCATAAGATGTTACATGAGTTAATTTGGGTGGGGAGGAGGGCATTGGGGAAGAAAAATGAGAATGAGTAAAGGCAGGGAGGCAGGAAACATATTATCTTGTTGAGAAACAGAGGGAAAATAGTCTGTCTACAGTAAAATGTTTGAGTAGGGAGTAGCTAGAGATGGCACTGGCAAGGTAGGAAAGCACAGATTATGAAAGACCTTAAAATTTCAGTGGACTCTAAGCTTTGTGTGGGCATAGATCATGTCTATCTTGTTCACCATTGTAACCCTAGTATCTACCCTAGAGACTGGTACATAGTATGTGTTCAATAAAATTTTGCTGGATGAATTAATTGCTTGGATGAAAGTTTGAAATGTTGAGTCTGTATCTGGAGATCAGTGAGGACCCACTAGAGGTTTTGGGGTATAACGTCGTAGTAGAACATGAACTATGTCATGTTATAAATAGAAAAATTATTCTCAAGGTAATGGGCAAAATAAACCTGGGGGGTGGGTGGTAGGGAGGCAGTGGAGGCTGGAGGCTGGATGTAGGCAGGGCAACCAGGCTATTCCTGTGATCATGCTTTAGGTGAGAAAGGTTAAGAGTGGAATGAAGATAGTGGGAGAGGAGAGTTGTTTTGAGATTGAAGCAACTGAATTGTGATTCACTGGCAAGTTTTCTGCCTAAAAGACAGTAAAAGGGATGTTGTCAAGATGGATAAATAATGAGTTGATTTTTGTAGTTGGCATTTGAATCTGAGAATTTCTATTCCCATTACAAATCTTTTTTCTAGTATTTCCTTTCCCACATGATCATTTGGCTGGGTTTTTTTCAACAATGCTCAATTATCCATCAATTATTTTTTCTGAAAGAATTACCTTCACCTATTTTTTAATATTTCTGAATTGTCAGAACTATTATACAATTCCATACAATTCCCATCACATCAGGATGGATTTGGGCAGTGCCAACATAGAAAACAACTAGAACATCTCTTTCTTTCCTTCTTTCTTTTTTCTTTCTTTCTTTTCTTTTCTTTCTTTCTTTCTTTCTTTCTTTCTTTCTTTCTTCCTTCTTTCTTTCTTCCTTCCTTCCTTTTCACTTTCCCTTCCTTCCTTCTCTCTCTCTTCCTTCCCTGCCTTCCTTCCTTCCTTCCTTTCTTTCTTTCTTTCTTTCTTTCTTTCTTTCTTTCTTTCTTTCTTTTTCTTTCTTTCTTTCTTTCTTTCTTTCTTTCTTTCTTTCTTTCTTTCTTTCTTTCTTTCTTTCTTTCCTTCTTTCTGTCTCTTTCTCTCTTTCTTTTTCTTTCTTTCTTCTCATGATGGAGTCTTGCTCTGTCACCCAGGCTGGAGTGCAGTGCTGTGATCTCGGCTCACTGCATCCTCCACCTCAAGCGATTCTCATACCTCAACCTCCCGAGTAGCTGGGATTACAAGCGCCGGTCACCAAGCCCTGCTAATTTGCTTTTTTTTTTTTTTTTTTAGTGGAGACAGTGTTTCACCATGTTGGCCAGGCTGGTTTTGAACTCCTGACCTCAAGTGATCCGTCCGCCTCAGCCTCCCAAAGTGCTGGGATTACATGAGTGAGCCACCACACCCGGCCATAGAACATCTGTTTCGAGAGTGCACAGAGGAAGAGAGGACAGGGCGTGAGAGTGGAATCCCACCTTTTTAGTTAGAATTTCTGAATCTGGTGGCTTTTTATTATGTTGCTTATTAGCATCAAGCGCTAGTTGATAAACCTCCAGGGCACTAAGGGGTTTTTCTTGTATTTTCTCCTTTTTATCCTGACATATAGAAAAAGGGGATTTGTTCAGAGTGGTCACCAGCCCGGCCCAGCCCCGACTCTTCAGAGTTGATGCAGTAAATCAAGCGTATGCACAGACCTCCCTTGAGTGTCTGTTGGCTCAAGACCGGGTGCTGGGTGGGGGGACCCTGAGGCCCAGCGCTGACTCGAGGGTCGCTGGAGGAAAAGTCCCGCCCCATCCCACCCCGCCCATAGGCTTTCCGAAAGCCCGGCCGACTCGGAGGGGCTGGTGGGTCGGTCCCCGCGTGTGGACTGCGGACTGAGCCCCCTCAGGCGACCGTGGTCTTCGCTCTCCTGTCAAGGGCATCACTTAGGGGAAGGAACGAACGGCCCTTTCTTGCTTTCTCTCTCTGGGACCAAAGCAGAGAGCTGGAGAGCCATTCGGAGCACCCACGTTATTTTTCCTCTTATTAAGAAGCCGGGCGGGGAGAGGGGAGGACGCAGACCCTCGTTCCTCGGGGACAGAGCCCCGCCCGGCGCCGCGGCAGAGCGGCTGCTGGACCCGGGTGGGCCCCGGCGGCTCGGGGCGGGGGAGGCGCGCCCCGCCCAGCGCGGCCGCGGGTGTCAGCGTTGCCGCGCCCGGCGGGTCCCTGCGGCCGCTGCGTCCCCGCCCGTCGGCCTTGCTGCGCGGAGCGGGCGGCCAGGTGTCCTGCGGGCGGCGTCCCCGCACCGGGAGCTGGAGGGGGCCGGGGCCGGGCGGGCGCTCCGGGGCTGCCTTCCTCCCCGCGCCCTGCGGGGCTGTCCAACGCCTTCCAGCTCCGGCTCCCGCTGCCTGCACCATGTCCGCCAGAGGTGAGTGGGGACCAGGTGGGCACCGTCCACTGACCCCGGCGGGCCGAACAGGTGCGGGAGGGCGGGGGGGATGCGACAGCCGCGCCGGCCCCAACCCGGCCTGAAACTTTGGCAGCGGATCCCCGGGCTCGGGGCTGCCGGGGGCCGGGGGCAGGGGAAGGAAGCCCTCGCCCTTGACCTTGATCCCCGGATGTGGGCGAGCCCAAGGGCCAAAGTCGGCGCCCGGCTCACCTGTGCCCGCCGCGCGTCTGGGCTGGGAGGCGTGGGGGATGGGCTCGCGCTGGCTGCCCTGCCGGGAGCTGTGGAAGGGCTGGCCAGGAGGGAGGAAGAGGTATTTTTTCCTCCTTTCTAGTTACCATTTTGCAGCTCGGCTATGGAAGAAATCCAGGGCTTGATGCAGCACGATTTAAAGCTGCAGTGCTTACACCCCATTAAAAAAAAAAAAAAAAGTAAATTCCCCACCTGTACTCCCTCTGCATGAATCTCCCCTTCCACTCCCCACCCATTTTCTTTCTGGAGTAAAACAATTACTGCAGGTGAAATGGGTGGAAGAAAAAAAATCAGAATTGCTTTTCAGGCAAGAATAAAGGGAATGTATTTCTTGCCATCTGGAGCCAGCGACGATGCTGGGGAGAGTGGGTTAGTCATAGCTCAGCGGCTGCTAGTATGAGTGAAATATTAAAGAGATCAAGTCATTCTGCAGCTTGCGAGCAATTAAAATGAAGTGAATTGGTTGCTTTGCCATAAGCATTTAAGGAAAATATTGATTATTTTTAGCAAGTGTATTTGCAAAGCAGTAAGTGCCACCCCTTTTGATACCCTGAAGGCAACCTGTAAGAGGAGTTGCAGAGTTTTTTTTTTTTTTTTTTTTTTTAAACTCCGAAGCTTTAATCCTGCTTTTTGGAAGGAGTTTAGGAATTTGATAACATGTGTTGGATAATTAAGCGCTGCTTTTCAGAGTTCATCCTGGGGCATATAATGAATAGAGTCATCTCTATCCAGAATGTTTTAATTCCTTTTCAAGCAATCTGATCTTTGTTGATGATTGCTTTGGCGATATGGTTGGTTGGATCTGTACCTAGAAATGGGGTGGAAAGGACTTGGTGGAATGACAGAATTTATATTGTAGTTACCAGGATGCAGAGGTGACATAGGGCTCTGGGATACTACCTGCCTATTCATGCCTAATTATTCATGTATATTAGAGAACGAAAAAAGAGCATGGAACAGATAACACCATAAGAGACTTGGTGTGTATATGGATGGAGTCATAACAATCTCTGAACTATGTTTTAAGACTGAGGCTTTGGGTGCTGACCGCTATCCTAAGTACCACAAGGAACATACGGAGAATATCTCTTATAAGTTGTAAATCTCTCTGAGGTCAGAGTCCACTTCTGATTCAGCTTTACAGCACCCAAACCTGTTAGTGCAGAACCTTGCACACTGGAGGGGCCAAGTAACTATGTGGAATCTTGGTATGCCCTAGGAAGCATCAAGTTTGTTAGGCCGTCACACAATTTCATTTAGTCTCTGGCCACTCCTATTCCAGGGTCTCTGGGGTTTATCTGAGGATGTGAAATGAAGATGACCCCAGAGATTCTAAGGGGCTCTAAGCCCTGGAATGGAGATGAGTTCTCAAACATTTCTTCTTCAACCCAGTTTCAAACAGGATGGTTTGGAGTCAGCTATAGACATTTCATTCAGTTGTCTTATTTCGCCTTCAAACTTCATGTTGGTCATCTTGTGTTTAACAGTTTGAAGTCTGTCTAATCTTGTAAAGGGAAAAATATCTATAATAATAAACATCAGTTATTGTATGTTTATTATGTGTCAGGTACTTTACATGTGTTACATTATTTAATCCTCACAATGACTCGATCAAGTAGCTATTGTTATTACTTCCCCATTTTACAGATGAAGGAATTGAGGTTTTGAGAGATTATAAAATTAGCCTGAGCTAAGCTTGATAAATGGCAGATGGTGATTTCTACCCAAGTCTGTCTGATTCTGATCACATCTACTTTATTTTACTACTTCTGTTATTAGTCCTTCAAGTATTGTAATAGACATCACAATCATTGATTTGCTAAGAAGAGAGAGAGAATGGCTTAGACAGGGCATTTAAAGGAAATAGCCTTGGTAAGTAACTTGGAATTTCCAATACATTTAGAAACATCTTGGTGGGCGTTTGGTAATGACAAAGTGTGGAAAACAAGGCCACTGATATTCGATGTTGTTAATTTGGTATTCCTAGTTTTTTTCTTCCTATTTCAGTGTTGAGAACCAGAACTTCCTAGATATTACCAAAGACTGAGGACTTTATGTCTTTTTTTATGCAGCACTTTTATTTATGTGAATTTGAAAAAAAATTCTAAAAGATTAGTAGAGTGCTTAGTAGTTACTGAGTTGTGCTTGTCTAGAAATGTGTATATTTTTGTCATTAATTTTTATAAAAGATTTCAAAATTGTGGGCTTCACTATGGTGTTCTGATTCAGTTATCTGCTCTTGTCTTGTCTGTACTCCTGAAAGTGGAGATAAGCTTATAGGACCAGAAACTTAATGTGTCTACTTAAGTACCTAACTTATCAATAGGAAGTCCTTTGGATCCTTGGAAAGATAAATGCTCTTGATTTTTAAAATTATCTCTACTTATTTCTAATATCTAGGCTCGTAGGTTATGGTAGGAATATAATTTTTTTTTAATAGTTAAAAATGGCCGGGCACAGTGGCTCACACCTTCAATCCTATCACTTTGGGAGGCTGAGGCGGGTGGAACACGAGGTTAGGAGTTTGAGACCAGCCTGGCCAATATGGTGAAACCCCATCTCTACTAAAAATACAAAAATTAGCCGGGCATGGTGGCACATGCCTGTAGTCCCAGTTACTCGAGAGACTGAGGCAGGAGAATAGCTTGAACCCAAGGGGCGGAAGTTGCAGTGAGCTGAGATTGTGCCAGACAGAGCGAGACTCCATCTCAAAAAAAAAAAAAAAAAAAAAAGAAAAGAAAAAAGTTGAAAACAGCCCTCCTTAAGGGGGCACAGAATGGAGACAGGGGATGGGGCTGCCTACCTCAGTCCCATTTGCTTGACTTACTTGTCCTGTGTCTCAGGTGTGCTCTCTGCCTGCTCGTGAGGTTCTCCTGTTCAAGCGTTTGGTAGGATCATGTGTTTGGGGGCCTTGTGGGAGGTCAGCTGCACTGGAGTGCTGCCCATGGCCTGGGCAGGACATTTCCCAGCAAGGGCCAGAGGAGTTACTGTGTTTTCAGTCTGAATCGAATGTCAGAGCCAGCCAGCAGGGCTTCATCCTCTTGGGGATAACTCTGCTTAGCAGATTAGGTCCTGGATAACTTGCTTGTATTTTTTTAATTAAATGTCCCTAGTTGGTTTAAAAAAAGGCAAAGAAAACAATGAAATCAATTGGCCGGGTGCGGTGGCTCATGCCTGTAATCCTAGCGCTTTGGGAGGCTGAAGTTGATGGATCACTTGAGGCCAGGAGTTCAAGACCAACCTGGCCAACATGGTGAAACCCCGTCACTCTTAAAAATACAAAAATTAGCCAGGCATGGTGGCGCATGCCTGTAATCCCAGCTACTCGGAGGCTGAGGTACGAGAATCGCTGATATTGCGCCTTTGCACTCCAGCTTGGGTGACAGACTGAGACTGTATCTCAAACAAACAAACAAACAAATAAATCAATTGAATCTCATAAGAAAAGCAACTTTATTTTTAAAATTTTAAGAGAAAAGTATTAAAATCCAGTTGTCTATTCAAACTAACAATTAAAAGCATTCTTTAATTTTATGATAGAGCAAGCTAAGACATTCCCATCTTGTGGTATTTTAGAATACTCTCATCAAAGACTTGTAACTTGGTGTTGTATTTTTCCACTAGAGACCAAAATGGATCCATTATATTTTGATTTTTGAATTACCAGCTAGAGGAAATTATAGCACTTAGAATAGAGTTTCCACACCTGGGGAGAATTGTCTAGGCAACCTTTTAAAAATATAGATTCCCAGGCCTCATTCCAGATCTAACGGTTTCTAAACACTAAAGATAGAGTACCAAAAAATGTGAAAAGTGATTCTAAGGACCATTAGATTACAGTGGGGTCCCATTATGGCAGGATCATAAGACTCATCTGGAGTATTTATCAAAGGTACTGATACAAAGGCTCTGCTTCAGAGCTACTAAATCAGAATATTCAGGTTAGGCCTGGGCATCTGCATTTTTAATAAGCCCCAGTTAATTCTTATGTACAGGCAGACTTGGGAGCCATTGAATTAGAGCTTATTTTCTCTAATGCAGAGTCTGGATCATCCTGCATGCTTTCAAAAAAGCTATTTTTAAGTTATAAAAGTAATATATTAAAATTCACTATCAGGTTGGGTGCAGTGGCTCATGCCTCTAATCCCAGCACTTTGGGAGGCCAAGGCAGCTTGAGGTCAGAGGTTCAACACCCGCCTGGCCAACACGGTGAAACCCCGTCTCTACTAAAAAAAAAGTACAAAACTTAGGTGGGCATGGCGTTGTGTACCTGTAGTCCCAGCTACTTGGGGGCTGAGGCAGGAGAATTGCTTGAACCTGGGATGTGGAGGTTGCAGTAAGCCAAGATCATGTCACTGCACTCCAGCCTGGTCAACTGTCTCAAAAAAAAAAAAAAAACACTGTCAATGTATTAATACAACAAAACTATGTTAACATACCTCTATATTAAAATATTAAATTATAAATTAATACAGTATATTTAAATTCAAACAGGCTGGAATTATACAAAGTTAAAAATGAACATCTCCTATTTTCTCCCTTCCTGTAAAATCCTCAGAATTAATGGCAAACAGTGCACCCCATAAACCCTTCCAGACAATTGTCTATCTGGTTAGCTTTCAGTCCAATTCAGTAAATAGTAAATACACACACCATGCAAGACACATGCAGAAAACAAACACTTTACAAAGAAGCAATCACTCGATGAAACTGCTGGCTTTTCAGAAGCTTGAGTCATGAGGAAAAAGGCCCAGGTGTGTGTGGATAGATTCCATTGCACTGGCAGGGAAATAACTCATGTGTGCTGTCGAAATCTTAGACCAGTTTTGCTAACGTTGTTTTCAGAACTTCCACAAAACTGGAAGCAAACCTAACTGCTCATCCACTGGGGGAATGAGTGACCAGATTGTGGTGCATACATGTGGACTATTACACAGTTATTAGAAAGAGTGAGTGAGACCCATATGCACTGGTCTGGAGGGTTGGCTGTGATACATTGTTAAGTGAAAAGAGTGTGTTTTAGAATAAAATCTATGTCATATATGATCCCAGTTTTGTAAATTGAGAAAAGTCCCTATGTGTGCATATGTGTGTGTTCCACGAGCAGAGAAAAAATCATAGAACAGTACATAACAAGCATTTAGCAGTGGCTACCTCAAAGGTAAAGGTGAGGAGGGAAGGTGGTTGGCTTTTCTTTGGCTATATCTTTATGTTGTTTGGTAGTAAGTAAGAACAGCTTTAATAGATTGAGAGAAAAATCCAATAAAGGAAAAATGTCCACTTAATCCGTACTCATTCATTTCACTTATTGGAGTCAGGGACATAGATTTTTATTCATTTATCTGATGAACATTTATTGAATACTTGTTACATGCCAGCAATTAGTTAATAAGGCTCAGTATATACCCTCAAGGAGCTCACAGTTTTATGGGGAAGACAAATACACACATATTTATAAAAGGATATCCTGGCCGGGCGCGGTGGCTCACGCCTGTAATCCCAGCACTTTGGGAGGCTGAGGCGGGCGGATCACGAGGTCAGGAGATCGAGACCATCCTGGCCAACACAGTGAAACCCCGTCTCTACTTAAAAAAAAATACAAAAAATTAGCTGGGCGTGGTGGCGGGCGCCTGTAGTCTCAGCTACAGGCGAGGCTGAGGCAGGAGAATGGCGTGAACCCAGGAGGTGGAGCTTGCAGTGAGTGGAGATGCGCCACTGCACTCCAGCCTGAGTGACAGAGTGAGACTCTGTCTCAAAAAAAAAAAAAAAAAAAGGATATCCTGAGTGGAGAGAGCGAGCGACAGCGAGAGCGAGAGAGAAAGAAAGAGAGCATATGGGATAGAGAGAGAATTACGGTAATACCAAAGAGAGGCATTGAGGGGCGTGACAACCATATCAGGTGAGGCTTCTTAAAGAAAGTAGAGTAGTTTTCTTGGAGAATGAGTTGGACTTAGCCAGGTGAAAAAGAATAGGATGGAGGGAAGGCCTTTCCAAGGGAAAGGGCATGAAAAGAAGTAGCATGGTGAGCACTGAACCTAGGAAGCCTGTTGCTGCCAGATGACATGTTTTTCAGGGAGAGGAGAACCAGACCTCAGTGGAGTTGGGAGGTGGAGAGGGCACTTTGGGGAAAGGCTAAGGATGTAGGGATTTTCACTGACAAGGATTTGCAGTTCCAGAGCACAGTGGAAGGTTGTCAGTGGTGAGAGATGTTTCAGCGGGAAGGAAGAAACAGGGCAGAAAGGGATGAGAAGAGAGAGGAGGCCTCTGTCCTTCCCATGGCTGAGACTGCAGGAATGAGAGAGATGGTTGCGCATGACAAGTTTGAAATGTCCCAACTTTGGCATGAGGAATTTGGTTGCAGACTGAGCCGAGAGCCTGGGCAGTAGCAAGCTGGGGCAGAGAGGTGATAGGGGCTGCCATCTGCTTCCTCGAGTAGCAGCAAAGCTGTCTGCTAAGCACGGCTTGTTCATGGGGTTGGGGCCAAGGTTAGAATGTGGGCGGAGAGACAATAGGAATCAGAACCACACTTTTTTTTTTTTTTTTTTTTGCTGATTTCTTGAGCTTTGATGCTTATAGCAGAGCCTAAAATGTATCTGCTAGTCGATAAATGGGAGACTTCTCCTTCATTTCATCTTTCTTCTCTCTTACTTCTGTCCACCACTCTGGGCCTCTTGTCCCAAGCATCACTCTAGCTTTATCAGTTTCTTTCACGGTGATGTTGTAAAGATTAGTGCACTAAGAGTTCTTATTTGGTGTGATATGGGGGCCATTTTTCTGGCCTGTATCAACTACAGTTTCTCCTCTCTTTGAGTTACAGGGCTCCCAAGCAGTTTATTAAATCAAGGGAAGGAGAAACTATCTTTGCAAGCCAAGTTTAGCCATTATTAGATTTAGTATTTAACATCAAAACAGCAAAACACTACATTTCCTGGAAGTTCTTTTTTGCATTTAAAATAAATGATTCTCATTCAATGAACAGATTTTTTTTTATGTGAGAGAGATCATTTTGGACATCAATATCTCACATGTGGGAGTGTCATATGTTTCAGCAAAGATTTTCAGAAGGTTGAATTGTTCCCACATTGTATCTGTGAACTGCATTATGTTTTGTTTTTTTTTTTAATTTTTGGGAACTTGTGTAGACAAGCTTGAGTTAATCACACTTCTCAGGTAATGGTTTACTATCATTGTCAGTCCATCAGGCCCTGCTGTGGTCTAATATATTGATTATTTTATCTCCATTATTTAATTTCATTACCTTTTTGCCATAGGCAACTATTCTTATACATTTGATATATGTGTCCTTGAATTTGTAGTAAAACCAATTCTTAGACCAGTTCTTGAGCTATAAGCACTAAGTCAGTGTGTGTGTGTGTGTGTGTGTGTGTGTGAACGAGAAATTTTCTTCTTACTGAGAATGGAATAGAAGGCAGTGGGGTTGTAATTTATGTTAGATGTAAAAGGGATTCAACAATTAAGAAAAGATATGCTTTCTCTCTTCCCTCCTCCCCAAAACAGAACTGGCAACCATATATCTGAAAATATCTTAACAGCAAGCAAGACAACAATATAATAGACAGTGTTGAACTCTTAATCTGTCACCCTTTCTCACTGAGATTCAATCAGCTAGTATTTATTGAACCTCTCTCCTGCAGCATCCAGATTAATTTCAAATCCTGTCTATTCCTGGGCTGAGGATGCTAATATACTAATTAATGAAGTCATTTGACAAATAGTTATTGAGCTCTCTGCAGTAAAGATTGTCATGGCTTTTGGGTGGAAAAATATTAAAGGACATTAGAATTTGTGGTTAAGGTTGGGACAAACAGGCTGGTCGACATTTATGGCTCACATTTAAGTATATATTTACATGTGCTATATAAGTTATAATTCCACCTGGGATGCTTCTATCTAGGACAAATGTTAAACCTGCTGGGATGCTGGGACAATAGGTGTATACTGGGGCTATCCTAGGAAAATTGAGACTGTGGCCTTTCTAACTAGTAGTGTTTCTAGCCAGCATGCCTTATGGTGTCAGTGTATTCTTTGGCCTTAAAAGATCGACTTTTGATCAATAGCTGAATATCTGCCTGTAGTATTAGCTACTTTGTAGATTATCTACCTCAAAATTTAAACTTAAATCTTGGGCTGCCTATTTCCTCCCCTTCAATCCAGCACATTTTTGGGCTATTTTCCCAAATGTCAAGTTGGTGTGCTGAGGTATAGTTACTATCAGAGACTAACAACATTTAGCATAAAGTCAAATCAAAATAAAATTTTAGAATATTTGTTTTTTGTTTCTTAGGTAATTCACATGATGATTTTATTCTATTGGGTTAAATTATCCAGATGCAATTATCATGGGAAGGAAATGCTTAGTGCCTTTGGGACCTTCATTATCATGGGAAAGGCTCTATTTTTTCTGGTTAATGTAGTTTCACATAAGCTTTAAAATGTATAGTTTGGTTTACCTGTGGTTATCTTTGGACTCACAACCTACTTGATTTTATGCCAATGTGCTAGAGATTTATCTTTTCCAGCATATTGTATGATTTTAATGGGAAAATTATCTAATTTGCATTTACCACTATAAGGAAATTGCCCGTTAAAAAATTAATTTTGGATGGTAAATCCTTATTTAGTAGATGAATCTATAAAAGCCTTTGTATTATTGAACCCTGCATTAAAATAAACATGAAAGCAGGAGTTGTAGGTCGAGCATGCAAAAATGATTTGCTGATTGATTGGCGATCATGTTGTTTTAGTCCTTTGTTAGATAATTTTTATAGGCTTGCTTGTAGGAGGAAGAGCTGACCATGCATAATTATTATTATTCATATTTTAAATAAATACAATTAGTCCTTTCTTCTGTATGGTGTGTTCTTTCTCCAGCTCTTTAACATTATTACTTTTGAGAATAATATTAGATGATATATGTATAAATGAAGAAACTTTACCTGTGTTAGGGTCAATTTTTAAATAGTTTTTCCTAAAGAAAATATCACATAATATATTTTTACTTTAGGCTGTGTCCAGGGTCTTTACTGATACTTTTCTTCCTCAACTTATTGGGAATTCATTTAAAAAACATCCACAACAGGGAAGCCACCAGAGAACTGAATGGTAACAATGAAGGGAAATGAGGACAATGAGGTAAACAGCTATTTCTGGCTTTCAGCTCCAAATAGGAATGAACAGAAGGAGAGGAGTCCCAGAGTCTGGGGAAAGGAGGGAGGGGACAGAGCCATAATTTTTAAAAGTCAAAAAAATGTGAAAAGAGGTTTGGGGTTGCCAATCTCTAATGGATTCCAGGGAGAATTTTTTTGTTCTTGTTGTTCTGGTGTAAAACAAAGGGATCTTTATTTTGAATCACTTAAGCATTGAGTGAGTAATGAGCATGGGCATCAGGGATGGGTGAGTTTTTTTCACCAGTTCCTTGTGACTACTTATTTTAGAGAATCTATTCTGTGGCTAGATGCTTTATATAAACTGTAGAATTGTAGTTGGCAAGAATGTATTCATTTCTTCAGTTATTCCATAAGTATGAGTTGAACACCTACTAAGTGGCCTAGGTGTTGAAGTGTGATGACCACTTACCATATAAACATATGATAGGTGGTGTAAAGTACTGTGAAAAAAAATAAAAAAAAGTAGAGTGGAGAATATTAGAGAGGTGAGAGTGTGGGGAAGGTGCTATTGCATATGGGGCGATAATGGAAGGCCTCTTTGATAAAGCGACATTTCAGCAGAGACCTGAAGGAAGTGAGGGGTCACGAAGATATCTGGTAAAGAGTTTTTTAGGCAGTGAGATGAGCAATTCCTAGGCCCTGAGTGCTGTCAGGACCAGCAGGCAGGCTTGTGTGGCTGGATCAGAGAGTACGGGAGAGGGATGGAGATGAAGTCAGAAAGGCAGTTGGGGGAAGGAGGGTGTCCAGTTGGTCCTTGAGACTGCTGTTATGAGTTGAGTTCTTCCCTGAGTTAGATTGAGTGAGTTAGGTGAAAGTTCTGAGCAGAGTTGTGACATGATTTGATGTAGTTTCAAAGAATCATTCAGTCAACATGTAGACGGTAAGGCAAGGGTGGAAGCAAGAAGACCAGTTAGGAGGCTACCGTAATGGTCAAGATAAGACAAGATGGTGGCTTGGACCAAATGGGAGGAGAGCAGGTCCTGAGAAGTTATTGGATTCTGGAAATGTTTCTAAAGAATTGCTTAGAGAACTTGCTGATGAGTTGGCAACATGAAGTAGAAGAAAGAGGGGAATCTTAGATCTCTCCAATTCTTTCAGCAACTGGGAGGATAGCATGTCATTTCTTGCAATGAGGAAGAGTATAGAAGGGGCAGGTTTGGGGAGGAAATCAAGTATTTCGGACATTTGAAATGTCTCTTAGACAGCCTTCTATGAAAATATTTATTATGCCTATTTTACAGTTAGAGAAAATGAGATATAGAGAAATGAAGAAACTTGCCTGAGATCATCATCTAGCTAATAAATGGTTGACTCAGGATTTAAATGCAGGTCTTGTTTGTGCCAGAGGATGCTCTATTTACTGTTACAATGCTGCCTCTTTACATTCAGCTGCAATACATACCAGGACAAGAATCTATCTATTTTTCATTTCTTAATTATTTATGGTTTCTCATTATGCGATAATTTTCTGCATTTTTAAACATGGCTTATGTTTAAGGAAGAAAAAATAAACCATAATCACATTATTCGAAATTATATCATTTATCAACATTATCATTGTTAGCACTGCAAAAACACTATTGAAATATGAAGAAGCATGCTCTATGATTATGGCACTGAGTGCTTGGTATGAGCCAGGCTCAGGGGATCCTAGCTCCTTTCCTTATAGAGTTCCCAGAGTAATGAAGGTGAGAGACCTGTCTGCAGAAGTTGCACTACAACGTGACCAGTGGCATGATGGTGTTACACACAAGATGTTCAAGAGAACAGAGGAAGGATACCAGTGCATCCTGATTGGATATGGGGCCAAGGAAGACTTTACAAAGCAAGTGATGTAAATAGGGCCTTGAAGAACAAGTGGAATTTGCCAAATGGAGAAGTGGTTGAAAAGTATTCTAAGCACAGGAAATGGTGCTTGGAAATTTTAGAATTTACAAAATGGTAATTAAATATATTAAACATTAAGAATAAAACATCTGAAGTTAAATGTAACATGCAGACACAATATGAGGAAAAATTTTAAACTCTACTGAGAAACATAAAAGATTTAAGTCATTGGAGAGACATAGTAGGCTCTTGGATAATAAGACACAATATTGTAAAAATGTTCATCTCCCCTAAATCTCGGCATAAAAGAAATAAAATTGCAGTTAAAATGGCAACAAGGTCTGTTTTAGGGACATGGCAAAATGACACTATTATTCATTTTGCAAAATGAAATTTATGAAATCCAAAAACAAATAAAGTGTAATTAAGGGAGATTAGGCCTACCAGATCTTAAAATGCAATATGAAACTATATTAATTAAAATAGTTTAGTGTTGGAAAAAATTAGACAGAGTAATGTCTAGTTATAGTATAGTGAACAAATGTGTACAGGATTTATTTATAGTAAAGGTAGCATTTAAAAATCAGTGTGAGAAGAAAGATCCCCAGTAATCGATGTTGAAGCAACTAGCTAACTATTTAGAAAAGATAAATCTAGATCCTTTTCTTACTTCTTTTAGAACACACACACACACAGACACACACAAACACACAATCACAAACACACACACTCACAATTCCTATGGATTAAATAATTAAGTATAAAATAAATGAAACAATAGAAATCCTAGGAAAAAAAATGGGTGAATTTATAACTGAGAGTGTCCTGACCTTCTAGACAGGATACAAAGCCTGAAAGTCATGAAATAAAAAGTAGATACATTTAACTACGCAAAAATAAGACTTCTATGTGGTTAAAAAAATACCACATTCAGCATTCTGGCTTGTGATTCTCACAAGGCCCCAGGAGAGCTGGCTTGAACCTGGCCACCGGCCCCAGGACAGTTAAGTCAGCAAATAACAGAGCGGAGCCAGAGACAGGTGTGGGATACGACTAAGGTGCCTTCGGAAAGCTTGGCAGATAATTGGACCGATAATGTCATGGCTTACCTGAGGACCTCACTGAAGTTTTACTCTCTGCACAAAGCCAGCTAGACAAGTACTGAGGGTGGTGTTCACTCATTCATGCCACAAACGCGTAGAGCTTTTCTTATTATTTTTCATTCCACAAACGGGAGAGCTTTTAGCACCACAAGCATGAGGCACAGGAATGAGTAAGGTATAGTCCCTGCCTCAGAGAGTCCATATTGGACCTCCACTTGGTATCTGGAATATTCAGAATTGGAAGGCCGTAGTCACTCCTGTTTTTTTCCTGTCTTCTAGAACATCAGTCCCCAACCTTTTTGGCACCAGGGACTGGCTTCGTGGAAGACGGTTTTTCCATGCACTGTGGTTGGGGAGGAATGGTTTCAGGATGAAACTGTCCCACCTCAGAAGATCATCCGGCATTACATGTTCATAGGGAGCCCAACCTAGATCCTTCGCATGCACAGTTCACGGCAGGGTTTGCGTTCCCATGGGAATCTGTTGCCGCTGATCTGACAGGAGGTGGCACTCAGGTGGTAATGCTCGCTTGCCTGCTGCTCACCTCCTGCTGTGCGGCCCAGTTCCTAACAGGCCATGGACTGGCACCCGTCCGTGGCCCAGGGGCTGGGGACCCCTGTTCTAGAATATTCACACTCTTTAGGGTAGTCTGGCCTGAGGTTTTTGGACAGTTGTAGGAATAACACGCAGTTCTTAGTCATTTGCTGTCACCACTCAGGAATGACACTGTCACACCTTTACCACAGGAAAAAAGGGGATGCAGTGAGTGTGCTCTGCTCCTGGAAACTTGAGATGGACTGCCTGCTGGAAAGGAGGATAAAGAATCACTCGGGGCTGGACTAGACCTGGCAGCTTAATTAACTTGTTTATCTCAACCTTTTCTCTTTTCATAGCAAAGCTGCCTATGGTGATAAACACTAAAAGAAGGGTATTTATGTGCTGCTGTTCAGAACATTTGATTTAAGTGAGCATTTTTATTAGTGTTTCTTGGAGATTAGCCTGCCCTGGTTCTCTGAATTCCTTTGATTACATCAGAGCCTTGCTTTGGAGGCAACCTTTCCCCCGATTCACTGCTAATAAACACACTTTGAACTTGGTCATTGGACTCTGTTCTTCCTCTGATAACTACATTTCTTCCCACCCAAACTTTTTCATGTTAGCATCCAACACACTGAACTGTAAGGAGACATCTGTCTAGGTGGCCCCAGCCACGTCTAGACTGCATTCTGTGAAGCCAGGGACCAAATATTACATGTGTATTTCCAGATCCTTGTCCTGAAGTGGAGTAGATATTTAATAAGCAATTATTGAAAGAATTGGGAGGAGAAAGGTTGCCGTCTAAGAAATTCACGGTTTGCTGGAGTAGACAGGTTTATGCAAAGGGTGAAGAGGGTAGAATAGAAGGTACAGTCTACAAATGTCTCCATCCTTTCAGTTGAATTCTACTAAGTTAGACATGACCTAGAAGTTCATTTCCTTATAGGTTTGCACTCTTAAAACTGACCAGAGGGCTGGGCGCCGTGGCTTACGCCTGTAATCCCAGCACTTTGGGAGGCCAAGACAGGCAGATCACTTGAGGTCAGGAGTTTGAGAGCAGCCTGGCCAACGGTGAAACCCTGTCTCTACTAAAAACACAAAAAAATTAGCCAGGCCTAGTGGCGTGTGCCTGTAGTCCCAGCTACTCGGGAGGCTGAGGCAAGAGAATCACTTGTACCTGGGAGGTGGAGGTTGCAGTGAGCCAAGATTGTGCCATTGCAATCCAGCCTGGGCGACAGAGCATGACTCCATCTCATCTCAAAAAACAAAACGAAACAAACAAACAAAAAAACAAACTGACCAGAGAAACAGTTGTGTTTTTTCAGCTTGGACAATGCAGGTTCTAACCTTGTTCATTGTGTTCGTTGGTGGGCTTGGTTCTTTATCCAAGTAGAAATTTATAATAAGCACTGTTAAAAAGTTTCTGGAGATTCCATGTACAGGAAAGTTATGTCTATACAATATAAGTAGAAAATGAATCCATTTATCTATCTATAAAACTACTATCTCCTAACCCACCTACTGAAAAGAAAAAAAACTGCTTTGCCTTTTCACATATATGTTGAGATCTTTCTGTATTAGTATGTACAGATATCGCTCATGTTTTATGACTGCATAACGTTCAATCATATGGCTGTAGCATACCTGATTTAATAGTCCCTTATTGATAGATTCTTTGCTCATTTGTTTTTATAGACAATGCTGCACTGAATGTCTTTGTGCATATATCTTGAGGTTTTTAGAGCATAGCTGTATTAGTTTGTAACTTTTAATGAGCTTTACTGGTGGTTCAGAAATAATGGAAAGAGAGCACGGTGAACAGAATTCCTCAAACGCCCCTCTGTGGCTGTCTTGCCCTACGCTCTCTTCGTGTGCCATCTCCTGTTTTGCTCCCAAGTAGTCTCTGCCTTGCTGGGAGCAGCTTATTTCTCCAGCACTATAAAATACTATAGATGATTCCTTTGTTTCTACCAAAGGAGAGACCACTTCTATACCAGAGAAAAAAGAATATTGACTCCCCCTCACTTCATTTAAAGCCAACCTCATTGCCTGTTACAGGATTAATTTTTTCCAGAATGATGGACAGCGAGAGATCTATGGCTTTTAGGTCAAAACAATCACAAAATAGGCTGATGCTGATGTATTTCCCAAAGGCTGGATTATTTATTCTTATTCTTATTCACAGTCACCACCACCCTCAGTTAAAAAATGAAATCTGTTGCACGCATATGTTCATTGCAGCACTGTTCACAATAGCAAAGACATGGAATCAACCCAAATGCCCATCAATGATAGACTGGATAAAGACAATGTGGTACATATACACCATGGAATACTATGCAGCCATAAAAAGGAATGAGATCATGTCCTTTTCAGGGACATGGATGGAGCTGGAAGCCATTATCCTCAGCAAACTAACGCAGGAACAGAAAGCCAAATACTGCATGTTCTCACTTATAAGTGGGAGCTGAACAATGAGAACACATGGACACAGGGAGGGGAACAACACACACTGGGGCCTGTTGGCGGGTGGGGTTGGGAGAGGAAGAGCTTTAGGAAAAATAGCTAATGCATGCTGGGCTTAACACCTAGGTGATGGGTTGATAGGTGCAGCAAACCACTGTGGAGCACGTTTACCTATGTAACAAACCTGCACATCCTGAACGTTTACCCCGGAATTTAAAATAAAAATAAAAATAAATGAAACCTGAGAATTCATTCTTTTTAAGGTTGCATCCAAAGGTCCCTACTTAAAAATAATCAAAATGGCACATACTCAGCAGGGGCCAGTACATTCTAGTGGAAAGAGTTGGACAAGGAGTTAGGAGACCTGAGTTCTAGCTTGAGCTCTTCTCCTCCAGCTGTGTGGTCATGGACACACCATACAACGGAGTGCCCTCCGGGACCTCCATTCCCCATTCCTAGTCCCCTCTATTCCTTAGATGACCTCAGAAGACTCTTCCACTTACAAGACCTGAAACTAAAAATGAATTTCCAGATCAGATGACTCAATTTTACTTTGACTCAATTCCTGTAATGCATCATCTTGGCTGGAGTTCCAGTAGACAGGAGAGAGACTGGCAGCCTCTTATGTAATGTTACTTAAGCAAAGGGGTTGGAGAAGGTGCTGGCTCCATCCTAATTTATGGCTTGAAGGTTTTGGGCTAAATTTCTGCTGTGTGATTAAATGCACTCCTGATTTACTAGGAGAGTTGATACAATTTCCAAGTAGCTTGCGATGAATTTGGTATTCTCAGGCCAATGAAATGAAAAGTTTATTAGTGAAAGGGAGCACTTGTAATCATGGTCTTTCCATTTCTCCCCTGCACATGAGTTTGTTTGTTGTATGACTTTTTTTTTTTTT
This sequence comes from Pongo abelii, assembly GCF_028885655.2. Taxonomy (NCBI): domain Eukaryota; kingdom Metazoa; phylum Chordata; class Mammalia; order Primates; family Hominidae; genus Pongo; species Pongo abelii. The sequence goes on along the minus strand of NC_071993.2, from coordinate 121,807,495 downwards.
TTTTGAGACGGAGTCTCACTCTGTCGCCAGGCTGGAGTGCAGTGGTGTAATCTTGGCTCACTGCAACCTCCGCCTCCTGGGTTCAAGTGACTCTCCTGCCTCAGCCTCCCGAGTAGCTGGGACTAGAGGCCTGTGCCACCATGCCCAGCTAATTTTTGTATTTTTAGTAGAGACGGGGTTTCACCATGTTGGCCAGGATGGTCTCAATCTCTTGATCTCGTGATCGGCTGCCTCAGCCTCCCAAAGTGTTGTATGCCATTTTTAATGATGCTTGTGACATATTCTAGTTAGGGAGTCCAAACTTAAAACTAACAGAGGGCCAATTTTCTCTTAGAGAGTGTTGTTTGATGTTCATTAAGTTTAGAAGCATTGGCTGATGAGACTTAATATAAGACTATCGTGTGTAATTTATAAAATAATTTAAATTATATCTTTTATTTATTTTTATTTATTTATTTTTCTTCCTTTTTATCAGACTCCTAGCTTCCTGAAAAATTACATCTTTTATATGGAATAGAAAGGACTAGAAAAATGTCAGTATCTTCTCTTTTTCTTCCCATGCCTCCTAATGTTTCTGGTACAAACAACTCCCAAACGTTTTTTGGCAAAGAGCAATGAGAAAATGGCAAAAATGAGAATTTTGGAAGTGAGGATTACCTTTTTGGGTATTCATTCACATTCCAAGCAGCACTTGTTTATAGTTTTTTGACTTTGCAGTAAAGCATCAGTGACTGAATGTTTTTTCTTTCTCTTCCTTTTGATAAATTTGTTAGTTAAGGCAGATTCTTCATTAAGCACTTCAGTCTTCAGAATCCTAATAGGCAAATTATACAACATCCTACTCAATTAAGAAAAGGAATTATTAATAGAGAACTCAGGGGAAAATGCTGTTATGCACTTATTGGCTGTTTTATAATAAACACAGTGATTTCTACTTTTGTATTATTCATTGCAGGAAAAATGTTCTTTATGAATATTTTGATGTGAGATGTTAAATGAAATCTATAAAATAAGACTTTAATGCCTGTTAGGACAATTTCTTTTGAAAAAATATTTTTACTATCTTACTTTTTGACTAGGTCATAAAAAAGGGATGGCATTGAGTGGACACATATTCCATTTGTTAAAATGCTGGGAGAAAGATGTTTTAGAGGAAATTGTTGTCATATGCAATATACTTTTAAAATTCATTAGATTGCTTTTGGAGGTTATGAACATTGACAAATAGAGCTATGGCAGGAAGGATATATTCTATCCACCTTCAGCCCAGTTGAGAATATTATCCACAACCTTTTTACTTTCCTAAGCTGTCCTTTTCAAATCTATTTCCTAGTGTTTCTTGGGTTTTGTGTTCTGCTTAAACTAGATTATTCTTATATGAATATTTATTATGGAGATTATGGAGAGTGTTTAAATTTATTTTTCTGAAAAAGGGTTGGTAACTATTCAGTCAAGTTAGCTGTATCACCAGACTGTCAAAGACCATAGTGGAGATAATTTGACAGGCTTGATTTTATTTAGGGAGCAATATTTGTGGATACTGTTACCACCTGAATAGTAGGAACAGTATTATTTTAGTCATCTCTGTATGCCCACCACCTACTACATTCATTCCACAAATATTTATTAAGCACCTGCTGTTTTAGGAGCAGTAGCTGTAGCAGTGCACAAAACAGATTTAAAAAAAATTCTTGCCAGTGGAAGTTTCTAGGCAGCTTATATTTGGAGTTACTTTATTTTATTTATGTAACAATTATATTTATGAAATATAAGTAGGCAAAATACATAGCATATCAGATAATGATGTGTGCTATGGAGAAAACAAAGCAGGGATCGGGGATGGAGGGTCTGGGGTTGGCATGATCAGGGGAGGCTTCATGGAGAAGGTGACATTTAAACAGGGAGAAGGAGCAGAGAAAGCGAGCTATGGGAGCATCTGGAGTGAGAGTATTCTAGGCAGAAGGAAGAGCAATTGCAAAGGCCCTGAGTTGGGAATGTGCTTGGAGTCTTTAGGGCACAGCGACGCCAGTAGGAGGGGCGGGCAGAGAGATGGTGGGGCATGGGGGAGCAGTCATGTGCTATCTTGTGAACCACCTTGAGGACTTTGGCTTTTACTGAGTGACATGACAACCACTCAAGGGTGTTGAGCAGAGGAATCCACTTGGTTAAATGTTGACCTGAAGAGAGTATCTCCTTAAAGAAATCACGGGTACCCCTGATCTGTGGCTTTGGCTTGTTTATTTATATAGTATTTGGTGATCTCTGGGTTTTGTGGTGTGTGTATGTGTGTGTGTGTGTGTTGTTTTAATTTGTGAATAACTACATGAATAAAACTTAGCTTTGTTAGAATTTGTAGCTAGCAAACAAAGAGTGTGTCCTGTACCACAGATCACTAATATTGTTGGAACAAGAAAGAGGCAAATGTAGCCAATGGCTAATGGGCAGTTATTGCCTAACATCAGGCTTAGAGCACTTGATGTAGTCCAGAAGAATAAATACTAGAGGAAGGCAAACCCCTTCCTTTTCTGGCCTCAGAAAGGAAAAGCTGTGAAGTGAGATAACCACCCTGTGAAGTACGTGACTAAGTTTAGAAAGCAAGGTGTCTGACCATAAATCATTATGTTTTCAGTATACTCATGAATTTTGGAATGATATATTGATTAAATTATTAGGTAGTCTTAATTCTAGCATGTTATTTGAGCTAGATATAAATCCCCTAGGACAGAGATTACGTGTGGGTCAAAAATCTCAGCTGCTGGCTGGGCGAGATGGCTCATGGCTATAATCCCAGCACTTTGGGAGGCCAAGGCAGAAGGATCGCTTGAAGCCAGGAGTTCGATGCCAGCCTGGGCAACATAGCAACATAGTGAGACCCCCGTTTCTACAAAAAATAAAAATAAAAATAAATTAGCTGGGTGTGGTGGTGAATGTCTGTAGTCCCATCTATTAAGGAGGCTGAGGCAGGAGGGTTGCTAGAGCCCAGGAGTTTGAGGCTGCAGTGAGCTATGATCATGTCACTGCACTCCAGTCTGGGTGATAAAGAAAGACCTCATCACTAAAAAAAAAAAAAAAAAAAAAAAAATTCTGTTGCCGTCCTTGCATGGTATTTTGTGTTATGCTCCGGGATGTTTTAATTTTTTTTTTTGAAAGCAGGCAAAATGGAGGGAAGAAATGAACTTTTTGAACATGCATACACATCAAACAGAGCAGACAGACAGGCACACACGGCAGATACGTCTTCTGAAGACTCGGGGCTATATTAAAACAGGCACAGATAACATTTTCATTGTTGTCTTTGTGTCAGGCTCTGTGTGTCTGACAGTAGAAGCATACTTGCAGAATTGAACTGCACTCTTACTTCTGGGTCACTTTTGTATAGATTGCATATTATAAGCTGGCCAACCACAGATGGTATCTAATTTTATGTCTGTTTACCATTATGAATGCTTTTTAAGAACTGAAAAATATTAGAGATAAATCTAGTCAGCCTACTTCTCCAAACTTAGTTCATGAGTCCTATTAAAATGATAATTATTCTTTTTCCTGAAGACAGCAAGGCAAAATAAATAAAAAAAAAAGAAAGAAAGAAAAAAATTATTCAAACACAGGGGTTCTTATGGTTTGTGATTTTTTTCCCCATCCACTTCGTGGTTCAGTGATTCAGATGTTATCATGCCATTGTTTTCAATGACTTTATTTTATTTTATTTTGAGATGGAGTCTCACTCTATCACCCAGGCTGGAGTGCAATGACCCCATCTTGGCTCACTGCAACCTCCACCTCCCGAGTTCAAGCGATTCTCCTGCCTCAGCCTCCCGTGTAGCTGGGATTACAGGCACATGCCACCACGCCCAGCTAATTTTTGTATTTTTAATAGAGACAAGGTTTCACCATATTGGCTAGGCTGGTCTAGAACTCCTGACCTCAAGTGATCCACCTGCCTTGGCCTCCCAAAGTGCTGGGATTACAGGTGTGAGCCATCATGCCCAGCCTTCAGTGGCTTTTAAATAATTAATTTCATGTAATGCTCTTTGTAGATTTTGAGGACATATAAAGGAAGCAATTAGAATTGTAAACTGGATCATTTGCATACACGCACAACTGTTATCAATATCACTTGTCTCTCCCCTTTCTAGTCTATTCTGTGTATAACTATCAAATCCATTTTCGACAGCTTGGCCTTGAACATGTGACTCCCCTATATAAAAAAGCTCCTACAACTCCGCATTGCCTCTGGAATTAGCTGAAGATTCTTCTACTCTGGCATTCAGGGCTTTTTTGTGATGTGTACCAGGAGGGAAGAGATGAACTCTTTGGGCACATATACTCATAGAGCAGAGTGGAGAGACAGGCACACACAGCAGACATGACTTTCCTACAGCTTGGCTGTGACTGCCTGGCTCCCCCATGCAGAAAGCTTCCATGCCCCCGTGGTCTGTGGAGCTGCCTCCAGATTCCTCAACCTCAGCATTTGGGGATCTTCATGGCCTGGATGGCCCACTTCACTTTTCTGTCTTTGGAACCTTTGCTTAAGTCAAGCTAGACTGTTCATCTTTCCCAAACTGTGCTTTTGATTCTGTTTTCATCTGGAAAAATTTTTCACCAATTTGTGAAAAAATGGTGTCTGTTTTTTAAAGATCATTTGATATGCTATGAAGACTTTTCCTTCTACACATCAAAGAAAACAATTAGCAGAGTGAAGAAACAATCTATGGTTTGGGCGAAAATATTTGCAAGTCATACAAAGGGCTTAATATCCAAAATAAGGGTTTATTAATACCCTTAATAAGAGTTTAATATCCAAAATATATAAGGACCTCAAATAACTCTATAAGCAGAAAAGAAATAACCCAATTAAGAAATGGGTAAAGGATATGAATAGACATTGCTCAAAAGAAGACATACAAATGGCTAACAGATGCAAAATGCCCAGCATCACTACTCATTAGGGAGATGCAGATTAAAACTACAATGAAATATCACCTCACACCTGTTAGAATAGCTGTTATCAAAAAGACAGAAGATGAGCATTGGTGAGGATGTGGAGAAAACCCTTTCTTGTATGCTGTTGGTGGGAATGTAAATTCGTACAACCATTATAGAAAACAGTATGGAGGTTCCTCGAGAAACTAAAAATAAAATTTCCATATGAACCAAAAAGATTTGAAATCGCTATGTCAAAGAAATAGCCTCACTCCCATGATCATTGCTGCACTATTCACAATAGCCAAGTTACGGAATCAACCTAAGTGTTCATCAAGGGATGGATGAATAAAGACATGTGGTATACGTACACAATAGAATACTATTCACCCTTAAAAGAGGAATAAATTCTGTCATATGCAACAATATGAATGGAATTGGAGAACACAATGCTAAGTGAAGTAAGCCAAACACTGAAAGGCAAATACCACACGTTCCTGCTTATATGTGGATTCTAAAATAATTGAACTCATAGAAGCAGAGAGTAGAATGGTGGTTACTGAGGCTGGGGTAGGGTAAGAGGAATGGGGAGATGATAGTCGTCAAAGGGTACAAAGCCTCAGTTGGATTTTTTTTTAGATCAGTGGCAGAGCCTGTGAATATAGCTAATAATTGATTTCTGTACATTTCAATATTGCCAAGACAGTAAATTTCTAATGTTCTTATCAAGTTAAAGATTGAGGTGATAGATATGTTAATAGCTTAGTTTAATCTTTCCACACTGTATTCAAATTTGTAACACCACATGGTACCCAATAAACATATACAAATATGATTTGTCTACATTTAGAAGAGCTTTCTTTTATTTTGAGAGACCTCCTCTGCTGTGTTGGAGCCTCTCATCTTCAGTAATAATCTTCCTTGCATTATAGAGATTGACGTCCTGTTTTCATTGTATTTCTGGTACTTAGGAATTTTTTTTTTTTTAGACACAGTCTTGCTCCTGTCACCCAGGCTGGAGTGCAATGGCATAATCTCAGCTCACGGCAACCTCCACCTCCTGGGTTCAAGCGATTCTCCTGCCTCAGCCTCCCAAGTAGCTGGGATTACAGGCGCCCACCACCACAGGATTTCACCATGTTGGCCAGGCTGGTCTCGAACTCCTGACCTCAGGTGATCTCCCCTCCTTGGCCTCTCAAAGTCCCGGGATTAATGGCGCGAACCAGTGTGCCCAGCCAATTAAGAAATATTATATATAAAATATATATAATATACTATATATAATAATATATTATATATGTATATATATTAGAGACAGAGTCTTGCTGTGTCACCTAGACTGGAGTGCCAGTGGCACAATCTTGGCTCACCGGAGCCTCTGCCTCCCAGGTTCCAGCAATTCTCTTGCCTCAGCCTCCCGAGTAGCTGGGATTACAGGCACATGCCCCCACGCCCGGCTAATTTTTGTATTTTTAGTAGAGACAGGGTTTCACCATGTAGGCCAGGCTGGTCTTCAACTCCTGATCTCAGGTGATCTTCCCGCCTTGGCCTCCCAAAGTGCTAGGATTACAGGCGTGAGCCACTGCACCTGGCCAGGAAATATTTTTAAGTTAACCATTTGTGGAGTCCTCACTATGTGTCAGGCAGGATAGCATTGTAGTTAAGAGAATAGACTCTTTTTCAGTGATGTAGAGGAAGTAGGACTGTGGCTTGGAGGAGGGTGGGGCAGTGGAGGAGTACAAGCAGACCAATTCGTGGCATATTTTGGAGGGGGGATTGACAAGAATTGCTGGTGGAGTGGATAGAGACTGAAGGAGAGAGAGAGCACCTGGGAGAGGGAAGGGGGTGTTGTGGTGCTGTTTCTCCCTATCTGGGGAGAGGGGCAATAGAGAGAACAGGTTTTGGAGTGCAAATAACATCAAGAGTTCTGTTTGCACATGCCAGTTTGAGATGCCTCTGAGACATCCAAGGGGGTGGTCAGGCCAGCAACTGGACACCGGAGTCTTTATGTCGGGGCAGGGTCAAGGCGGGAGCTTTCAACTGGGAATTTGTCAGCTAGGAAGAGCATGTAGATGGGACACATTCTCTAAAAAAATGATGCTACCCAAAAATGGCCCACAGCCTGGTGTTGCTTCATGCCCTGCCTGCTCCCATCCAATTTGATAAAAACAGAAATCGAGAATAAGTATTAGAAACTTTATTATTTTTATTTATTTATTTATTTATTTTTGGGACAGGGTCTTACTCTCTCATCCAGGCTGGAGTGCAGTGGTGTGAACACAGTTCACTGCAGCCTCAACCTTGTGGACTCAAGCAATCCTCCTGCCTCAGCCTCCTGTGTCTCTGGGACCCCAGGCGCATGCCACCATGCCCAGCTAACATTTAGAAACTTTTATAGCAATTATAGCAAATGATCACTTTAATTTTGTATGCCTTTGATTTCATTGTCTTGATACCTTGTTTCTTTGTTGCATTTTCCAGTCGTATCAGTCTGTGGTGGATTGGAAATTAAAGCAGTGCCTGGGTTCTTCTCCCCAGAGGGTTTAGAAACACTGCTGTAAAGTTTAGAGGTTGATCGGGGAAGAAGAAATAGAATAGAGCCTGAGAATAAATGGCCAGTGAGATAGCAGGAAAACCTTGATTTTCCTTGTACTTGAATCCAATCTAACTAAGTTTGAGTCTACCTCCAAAGAACAGGTGCTTCACTGCAATTTTATATTGCCTTCTTTCCTAGAGAGTGTCCCCAGAATGAGGCCTGTGATATAACACCAACAGAACTGTGGTCCCATCACGAAACTTCTGCTTCTACGCTCAGGCCACATCTCATGGTCTCCCAAGAGGCCAACTTAGGCTGCCATTACAGGCTGCATTCCTGGTGGTTCGTACAGAAATGAGACTCTTCTCCCCAACTTCTTGTCTCACTTTGTCTTGGGTTCCCAGGGAAGCCCTATGTGTGCTTTATGTTTTGTATGTTTTGGAAAGTCCCTCCAGAAGGCAGCTTTTTTTTTCTTTTATATTAGCCCATCTTTTTATGAATGTTAGACCTTGTTCATGTGGCAAGGCTGAAAACCAGAGCCATCCTCTCCCCTGCATATCAACCCTTACAACAGAAGAGCTGTGATGGAGAACAGGAGGCAGCCACAGCTGACAGCCTTGCTCAGCCAGGCTGGATTTTTAACACAACTTTGAGGTTTTCGTTTTTGAGATATACTATTGACTGACACAGAAAAGTTTTGAAAGAGGAATGATTTGATTTTTAGAGGTTCAAGAACTCCTCATGCTTGAGAGAAGGAAAAAATAGAGAAGACAAATAACTAAAATATTTATTATCTACCACTTGGACTGATTTAAAATTGAGTTTAAAAAACAAATTACTCCACAGAAAGATCCAAGATGGTTATATCTAATTTATGCAAGAAATCTGGCAGTGTTTCTGAATCTGGCAATTTGAACTCCAAAAAGTACAAGTGGTTCTACTAGTGACCTTTAATGTTTCTTAGTTCCAAAATATATGACACCTTTAATAGCTAATTGAGTTACTTACTCTGAGAGTTCTTCCATTTACTGAGGGCACACTGTCCAGAACCCTAATCATATCTAACCTCATTGCCCCAGAATCAACACCAGTAGAATATAAACCATTAATTCTAGAAGCTATTCTAAATCTTAACTTTTAGGCAAATTACCTTGAAGTTGCTTTTTCTAGTTGCAATTTGCTTTAACCATATTAGTGCTACTACTTATACCCTCAAATATAACCATATTAATTTTAAATGTATACTACTTATTATTATTAGTAGTAATGGTAATAATTACAAAAACAAACTAACATTTTTTTGAGATACAATGTACCAAGCAATGTTCTAAGACTTTTACACAGATTAACTAATTTAATCCTCACATCTGTCCTTGAGGTAGATTTTTATTTTTTTATTTTTTTGAGACAGAGTCTTGTTCTGTCACCCAGGCTGGAGTGCAATGGCACAACCTTGGCTCACTACAACCTCCCAGTTCAAGCGATTCTCGTGCCTGAGCCTCCTGAGTAGCTGGGACTATACGCGTGTGCCACCACGGCCAGCTAATTTTTGTATTTTTAGTAGAGACAGGGTTTCTCCAGGTTTGCCAGGCTGGTCTCAAACTTCTGGATTCAAGTGATCTGCCTGCCTCAGCCTCCCAAAGGGCTGGGATTACAGGCATGAGCCACCATGCCTGGCTGAGGTAGATAATATTATTACTCCATTTGACCGATGAGAAAACTGCGGCACACTAAAGTTAAGTCAAGTCACTGAATCAGGAAGAGATTTGTTTTCTTAATCAAGTTGCTGGTCTGGGTATTCTGCCTGTGAAAGTAGGTGATATGAGGAGTGCAGATGAGAATGTTTTCATCTTTGTTTTGCTTATAAATGGTTGGAAATGAACTCAAATAATGCAGTGATGGGGCACAAAGATCAATTGCATCTTCCCTCTTTTTTTGTAGATGGAGCATCCAAAGTGTACTTTTGGCCATTTTTAGTCATTAGAGAGACTTTGGCATTTTGCAATTAACTAACTGTTTTTATAATGTTTAAAGTGAAATTAACACGTAGCAATTAAAAATATCCAGGGTCTTTCAAGGGATACTTAATGGAGCCTTTATTTTATAATGCAAAATCACAAAATAGAGTACTTTTTTATTTATCTTAGAGCATTCATATTTCATTAAAAGGAAGTCAGCTTTGAGAGTCAAAGCTAGCTTTCTGCCAAGGTTAGCAAAATCTATGAGAATTAAGGTCTGCTTTACCCTAAAAATTCTTAAGTATCGAAGTCCATAAGTTATGGATTTTGTTTCATGTAATTGACAAAAAGGTAATTATTCTGTACTTATGTTTTGTTATGGTTTTCCATAAACAGCTCTCCACGTCTCTAGAAACTTCTACAGGATTCTTTTTATGGCTGCATAACATTCCAATGAGTGAATATACCATAATTCAAAGGCATTGCCAACTTGTTTGCCACTAGCAATGTGTAATAGTGCCTTCACTACTTCTGGATTTTAACTTACAACAAACAATCTCTATCAGTTACTTGTGGCGAACAAAAAGAATCTTATTATTTGAACTAGGAGGATTTTGATTAGTCATAAATCTGACCTTTATCCATATACTTATTTTGTGAACTCCATGATTATTTTGAGGAGGGGTAGAGGGATAGGGGAATGTTCCTCCCTTTCTCTTCCTAAAGATATTAACCATTTTTTCTAACATATGGTGTACATATTTCTTCTCAGTTATTGGAAGTTCTTTTGATTTTAGATCTAGTGCTCTTTCATTACCTTCAAGGATTCATATTAAGAATAGGCTGGCCAGGTGAGGTGGCTTACGCCTGTAATTCCAGCACTTTGGTAGGCGGAGGAGGGCGGATCACAAGGTCAGAAGATCGAGACCATCCTGGCTAACACGGTGAAACCCCGTCTTTTCTAAAAATACAAAAAATGAGCCCGGTCTGGTGGCGGGTGCCTGTAGTCCCAGCTCCCCGGGAGGCTGAGGCAGGAGAATGGCATGAACCTGGGAGGCAGAGCTTGCAGTGAGCCGAGATCGTGCCACTGCACTCCAGCCTGGGCTACAGAGCAAGACTCCGTCTCAAAAAAAAAAAAAAAAAAGAATAAAGAATAGTCCTATCAAGGTGTTATCAAGCAGAGTCTTCAGGGTGACTTGCAAATACTATACCACTATGGTAAATGGTTTCCGAAGTACTTAAGACAGTATCTTCCCTGATTTTCAGTCTATGTATCACCCCAGAGAAGCAGACACACAACTTTTTATTATTTCTTTATTATTATTATTATTTTTTTGAGACAGGATCCCGCTGTGTCACCCAGTTGGAGTTCAGTGGCGTGATCTCAGCTCACTGCAATCCCCGCCTCCTAGGTTCAGGCGATTCTCCTGCTTCATCCTCCTAAAAGTGGCGCGGACCACTATACCCAGCTAAGTTTTGTATTTTTAGTAGATACAGGGTTTCACCATGTTGGCTAGGCTAGTCTCGAACTCCTGACCTCAAGTGATCCACCTGCCTCAGCCTCCCAAAGTGCTGGGATTACAGGCATGAGCCACCATGCCCAGCCAACTTTTTATTATTTCTGAAGACTGCTTTCATATAGGCTCTGTCCAAGTTGCTATCCCAAGTTACTATATCTAATATAGTATATATATACTATTGAAATTACTATATCTAATAATATCCAAGTTACTATCTCAAGTTACTGTATCTAATCAGTATAGTACTAATTTGCCTGTAAATTTAAATTTTAGGCTGCAGCCACTTCCTTCCATACTCAAAAATTTTCCATTTTGAGTCCCCTAGGAGGATGTGAAGGAGTTAGGATTTAATAATGCCCAGATTTCCTCCTGGGTAGAGTAAGAAAGATTTCCGAGGGAAGTGGTAGAAGTCCCCTACGCAGTCCCAAGCAAAATTAAAAAAAAAAAAAAAAATTCCTAAAGAGAATGTAGGGAAGGGGGAAGAAAGTTCAGCTTCAAATTTCTAACTGTCCATTTGTGTTAGTGTGCCTGCATTGCTTGTATGTAGCATATGCTACAAGTAGGAAAAGCTTAAAATGTCTATTCTTTAAAGTCCTTCTTATAACTAACAAATATGGGTCTTCTTAAAACCCTGAGGCACATATTAGCATTTCCCAGTCTTAGTTAAGAATCAGGTCAATGCATATTAAACTATCATCTGCTATATTGTAAGAGACTCTCCATGTATAGCCTAGACACACTCTTAGATACTTTTGGTGAACATTCTTTCTCTGTGTCTTATAATTACACATTGTATGTTCAAATTAAGACTTAAAAGTTGATGCCAACAGGTTTGCTGTTATTTAAGAAATGGCAATCTTTATTCTTGCTGAAAATAGGGAATCCATCTAGTATACTCAAGGCCAGGACATTTATTGCTTCTTTTTACTTAATTTTTATTAAGAGAAATATGCCCTAACAAGAAAACAGCTTGGTGGAGCTTCCTTTAATCCTTTTGGGCTGTTTTCAGTTTATTTTCTAGCATTGAAGCAAAGATGTAACATTGCCTGAATGCCAGTCAAGTTGGCATTTAACCATCTGAATGGAAGTGGGAAATTACTATATCCAATGGATTCATGTTTTTGATGGCAAAAAAAAATGTGTTTAATGTGTTCATTTGTTATGCAATTATTTTGTTTTCCAGATTCTGTGATTTAAAAAAAAAATCAAGAAATCATGATAAAAGCAATGCTTATATGATGGGAAATTTTTTAAAAAAATACTGAATGGTATTAAGTTAAAAATAAATCCAGCCTCAATGGTTCTACATATCAGAATTAATGCTTTCAAACAATGCTTTTGTTCTAGATGGTAACACTTAAAAATCTACATTGTTCTTTTTTCGTTGATTAACTTCAGACTCCTCACGGTGAAAGATAAAGATTAGCATACTTCCTCTACTTCTACCTCTCCCAACCCTGTCCTGCCTTCTTGTTCTGTCAACCCTGGACTCTATGGACTCGCCAGGATGTAAGATGAAGAATGTCCCTAATTATTCCCAGCTTCTTTCTCATTCCACCTCTTGAGCTCCATCAGTTCTGTCACTACTTTTACACAATCAAAATTTGACATTTACATTTTCATGTTATAATTAAGCTTGTCTTGCTTTGTCTATAGACTAATTTGTAAACATTGGAAACTAAAGAAAGAAATGCAATTCTGTGTATCCAAACCTGTAGTTTTTAAAAGAGAATGTTCAAAGCATTAAAATCCAATGGATTCTCTTTTGTTACATTCCAGTTACTTAAAATCACCACCTTTTCATTTGTTTCTATTCAGTTAATGACTTTCTTCTACTTCTCTGCCTATTCTGGAGAGTTTAAGTGCCTTTCTTTTTTTGTGTTTGAGAAGAAACAATACTTTCCCCCATATTACTAAGATATTTTATCTTCTTAATTGTGCTATCATTTGAAGGGAATCATTCCCCTTATTTGTCTTAAATAGAGCATGTCCTTGTACATCCTGACCACCCTAGAAAAACAAGAAGTCTATCTTTCCTTCTTCTAACCATCTAGCACTCCCTACATTTTTTTTATTGTGCCTCAGTTTCCATCTCTTATAGATCCAACAGGAGTTTATGAATGAAGCTGCCATTTGATTTGTTTCGGTTTTGAGGCACAGTAAAAGCTATCTATTAAAGCGTAAGTGAGCTAGCAAAGACCCATTTCTACTCGAACTAAATCACCAAAAGCTGTGGCCTGTCTCTTGAGCTCTGTTTTGGTAGTCTCTTCAGTTTTTCTTTTTAAAGCATGAGAGTAAATGGATTTTGTCATTATTTTTTCTCCTTAATTGAATGACCAGAGAGTATAAAGTGCTGCTTTAGATCTTGTGCACATTTGCACATTTTCCCATGAACATCCTACTTGGCTTAGGACAAGTTACTTTGTTTCTCTAGATACCTGAATTTATCTCATCTCTTCTCTGGAAAGCATCATTTTTTGATTATTGAGATATAATTCACATATCCACTGGGCACAGTGGCTCATGCCTGTAATTCCAGCACTTTGGGAGGCCAAGGTGGGTGAATCACTTGAAGCCAGGAGTTTGAGACCAGCCTGGCCAACATGGCAAAACCCCATCTCTACTAAAAATACAAAAAATTAGCCAGACACGGTGGCATGTGCCTGTAGTCCCAGCTACTTGGGAGGCTGAAGCATCAGAATCACTTGAACCTGGGAGGCGGACATTGCTGTGAGCCAAGATCGCGTCACTGCACTCCAGTCTGGGCGACAGAGTAAGGCCCTGTTAAAATAATACATAATAATAATAATAATTTATATATCACAAATTTCACCCTTTAAATTTCAACCTTTAAAGCATACAATTTGATGGGTTTTAGTAAATTTTTTTAGTAAAAGTTTTTTAATATTCACAAAAGTAGTAGTAGAGTGAACATCCATATATCCATCATCAAGAATGAACAGTTATAGTAATGCCTTTTTTACTAGAGTGGTTCTGAGGCTGAACTGATGCTGGTGAAACATTAATTTACTGTGTGAATCTGCAAGACAGAAATTATTCCTTTTTTGGCCACTATCTCCTGAGACCATAATCATTTGAAACTCTTTGAATGTTTTCTGTGTTAGGTAGCAATAGATTAAGAGATTTCTTTACTAGGTAGCTTTGAACATGCTCTGTTCTTAGTTCCTTTAGTACATCATCTTGAGGTGTGAGATAAAATTCTTGAAAAAAAATTTAGTGATATTTGTACCTGTTGATCACACAACATTAGAATCTTGCTTCAGTTGGGATAAGAACTCGGCAGGACATGAGCAGGACCATTTACAGGATCAGGACTTGGGGTCTGGAGGAGAGCAAGGTGCAGGTTGGGAGGGATTTGGAATTAGAGCTGCCACTGTGTTGAAACCAAGGAGTCAGGAAGCACTGAGGGTGATGTCGTATCAAAGGTCAAGGTCGGAAGAGGCCTTGAGTTCAACAGGCCAGATGATTTGAAAAAGTGGTTCTCCAAAATTCTTTGTTTGTTTTTCCTTTTGTTTTGTTTTGCTTTTGAGACAGGGTCTTGTTGTGTTGCCCAGGCTGGAGTGCTTGCTGCAATCTCTGCCTCCCGGTTTCAAGTGATTCTTGTGCCTAAGCCTTTGGAGTAGCTGGGGTTACAGGCGTGTGCTATTACACCAGCTAATTTTTGTATTTTTAGTAGAGATGGGTTTTCCCATGTTGGCCAGGCTGGTCTTGAACTCCTGGCCTCAAGTGATCTGCCTGCCTCAGCCTTTTGAGTAGCTGGGGTTACAGGCGCGTGCTATTACACCCAGCTAATTTTTGTATTTTTAGTAGAGATGGGGTTTTCCAATGTTGGCCAGGCTGGTCTTGAACTCCTGGCCTCAAGTGATCCGCCTGCCTCAGCCTTCCAAAGAGCTGAGATTATAGGCTTCAGCCACCGCGCTGGGCCAATTCTCCCAAATTCTGATCATAGCCTGTCTGTTTTCTGTCCCTCTTTTTTATTTCCTGCTGATTTTAACAGCCACAGCCCCACAGATGAATCTAGGGTGTGCAGGTGTGCCCTCTTCTTCCAGAGTTAGTAGGATGTTCAGCAACACATACTTGCAAACTATTTCAGATAGATATAATTTAAAGCATCACTGCATTACATCGGATTTTAAAAAGCAGAAATATATGAAGTAATATTTCTATCTATATGTTGGTCACTAGATTTCAGGGCATTTTATATTTTCAGACTACCCTGTGATGTGTACTGCTAATCTCAGTGTTGTCCCTGGATTCATGTTTAGATAGCTGTCACTGGATGTACCATTTATATTTTTCCCAGCATAAATATCTCCTTTGTTATTTTTAAACAATGGTAAGTGAATATGTATAATCATTGCTTTTATTGCTTTTTAAGTAGGGACTGAAATGGTAGCTTAGCATTGTTGTTTTTTAATATCCAACCCAGTCAGCCAATATACTCATCTAATTCTTTGTCCCTGTTTGGACTGGCTTGACGATCAAACCCAGAATGGCAGTGAAAATTAAGTCACTATGGCCCATTTTATTACATTCTTATTTATGAGGTCTTTGCTTAATGCAAGCAGTATCTGTGTTAAATTTCATATTCTAGGGCCAGGCTACTCTTTACAGGTGACAGATGGTATAATAGTGGACTTCAAAACCAATGCCTTCTGGTTCCTGGGGGGCACTTTAAGGTTATGGAAATGATTCTAGAAAAACATCACCACCTGTCTAAATCTCTTTTGCAGGAAGTTTACTCTCTTTTGGGGGTAAATTCCATAAAATCATTGCCTTACCAGCATATTTAGATGTCATATTGCTCCACAAATGGTGATGTAGGGAGATCTACCGGCCCTTCAAAGGATATTTGGTCAGATATTTTGAGAATAATACAGAAATTTGTGATCACATATTCATATTCTTTCACCTAGTCTCTTTAGTGACAGAGGCACACATGCTATGTTGTAATATTTCTTTGACTATTGTATTCCTGTTCCAGCTTTGTATAATAAATATAACTTTGACTTGACCACAACAACGGTTTGACTGAAACATTTTTCATGATAAGACCAACACATTCGCCGGGCGCGGTGGCTCACGCCTGTAATCCCAGCACTTTGGGAGGCCGAGGGGGGCAGATCATGAGGTCAAAAGATTGAGACCATCCTGACCAACATGGTGAAACCCTGTCTGTACTAACAATACAAAAATTAGGTGGGCGTGGTAGTGTGTGCCTGTAGTCCCAGCTACTTGGGAGGCTGAGGCAGGAGAATCGCTTGAACCTGGGAGGCGGAGGTTGCAGTGAGCCGAGATGGCGCCACTGCTCTCCAGTCTGGTGACAGACCGAGACTCCGTCTCAAAACAACAACAACAACAAAACCCAACACATTTATTAACCTAAACCAAAAAAACCATGGGATTGGCTCCCAGTTGGCTCCCAAATCCCTCTAACATACAGAAATTAGAATTTTTTTTATTGTTGTTTATCTGTGTTCAAAGAAATAAAGGACATTTCACTAGAGGCCTATCTGTACTCGATTGTGCTACAAAATAATAATCTTAGATACCTGAGGAAACCATTGCTGTTTAGACTGAGAGTCTTCATCATTAGCCCAGGCATCTGCCTGCCTTCCTCTCTTCATGTTATCCCACTGTCTGCAACATATTACAGTAAGTAATCAGGGGCTTGTGCTAGCCTCCTCGATTGGGGACTTCTTGAGGTCAGGGACTCAAGAATCTATCTTGTCTTTGTAAACCTTTGAAGTGCCTAGAATTGCATTTTGTACCTGGTAGAGAAAAAAAAAGAATTCCAAGGCTGTACTTGCTAACTTGCTGCATTTTATGTAGTCACATAAGCCCCTTTAAGTCCATGCTGGAACCAGTGTAGGTAGCATGTTCTCACTTAAAAGCTCTTCCAGCCAAGAACTTTCCTACATTTACTTAATTATTAGCTATTTAGTAAGCCTATTTTGAGTATATTTACTTATTAGTTATTTACTAAGTTTTCGCTAGATGAAGGGCATTCTGTTGGGCAGTGTGAGATACATACCAAAGAAACTCGACCCTCAGGAAACTTACCGTTTGGTTGTGAAGAGGATTTATCCCTTTTGAAAATTCAATAATCCATGCAAAGTCATCGGATGAAGATTTGGTGCCAGGATAAGTCATGTCACGGGCAGGAAAGCACACAACCTTATTATGTGCCCAGTGGTCTGGGAAGTCTTCCTCCCCCAAGGAGTTGAGCTGAGAAAATATTTGCAAATCATTGCAAAGGATTTGGAAAACAGAGGGTGAAGAGGGCCTTCCAGAGAAGGAGGATTGGGGGAACAAAGTGTGAGAGTTAGGGGGGTGTTGTGTTGAAGAAGTGTTTGGGAGAAACTGAAGGAAACCAATTTGGCTAGAATGGAGACTTTGGGAGAGCGTCATTGGAGTAAGGTTGGAAACCTGGGTTAGGACCGCATTATGGAGGGCATGAATGTGAGGTTATGGATTTAGCTGTGTAAACAGAAAACCATTTTGAAGGTTTTGAGCAAGGGAGTGCCATCGTCTAAGTGGTATTTTAGGGAGATTTGGTGGAGAACCAGTTATAGGGTGAATTAGATTAGGTGACAGGGAGCTGGGGCAGGGAACAAAGGCAGGAAGACCAGTTTGAGTTACTGAATCCAGCTATTAAAGTTGCAAGGTCGTGGCCAAGTGTGGTGGCTCATGCCTATAATCCCAGCACTTTGGGAGGCTGAGGTGGGCGGATCACCTGAGGTCAGAAGTTTGAGACCAGCCTGACCAACATGGAAAAACCCTATCTCTACTAAAAAAACAAAAATCATCCAGGCATGGTGGCACACGCCTGTAATCCCAGCTATTCGGGAGGCTGAGGCAGGAGAATTGCTTGAATCTGGGAGGCAGAGGTTGCAGTGAGCCAAGATTGTGCCACTGTACTCTATCCAGCCTGGGCGACAGAGTGAGATTTCATCTCAAAAAATAATAATAAGTAAAAAAAAATAAAGTTGCAAGGTTCTCAAATCTGGAGTTGCTGGTTAAAATATAAAAGAAGAATGAAATGCCAGAAACATTTTTATAGAACAAATCAGCAGTGGAGGCGTATGTTTCTGATACAGGTGGTATTTGGCAGATGTACCTGGTCTGCAACTTATTGGGAGTAAACACATCCTTTATCTAATTATAAGAATACTGAATCTGGATGTTGTTAATCGATTTCCCCAGGCACTACCTGTGTTCCTGGGTACTGAAGAAAATGGGGTGTGACATCTTGAAGGGTTTATCTCAGCAGGGTCCAGTTCAGAACATAAATAAATAACTTTAGCTCAGCATGCTACAAGAAGGCTGACTTTTACATTGTTTAGCATGTCTGATTAAATTAATTTCAGAGACTAAACTTTAAATCTTCAAAGGGCATGTTTTCGTTCGGGGTACAGCATTACAGTAGCTGAATTGCATATGCTCAAGCCACATGAGCATTAGGTTATTTTGTTCTAAAGGGCAATTTTTTTGGTCCTACTTTGTATTGTTAGAAAATTCAAAGGATTCAGAATAGTTGCTGTTTTCCCTGTGGTGTTTGATTAGGACTCTGTTCCCTCTGTTCTTCCACCCTGGACCTATCAATCACCTATCACCTGCTAGTACCTGATTCACACTGTACCTGTCGTCCCACGCAATCTTTCTAACTTACCAATAAGATTGTGTCACTTCCTTGCTGAAAACCCTTCTAAGCAGTTTTGCTTACAGAGCAAAGTCCAAATTCTGTAACTTTACACTCATGGCCCTCCACAATATAATCAAGCCACTTTTAGGATTCATAATATGGAGTCAGTGATTCCAGCACATTCTTAACTATTGTATTTATACTAGATGGACATAATAATATAGATGAGAGAATCTGAACATTAAACGAAGTTTATATCACCTGAAGTTCAGTTGGAGCATGAGTCAATGCAAAAAATTCACTTCTACATTTTGAGTTTTATCTTCTTTAGTTTTGTGTTTAAGGATTATTCGTCATAGATATTTCCATGTATTAAAGTAATTTATATAGTTGGCCTTTTCAGTGACTATGACTTCAAAATTAATTTATTAATCTTTTCCTTTTTTTCTAGAAATAATTTAAGGCGGTTTATAATGATGTATAAAAGATACCATGGTAGCATAACTAAAAGTAAGTGAGATAGAAAAAAACATAGGTATAAATCTTTATGGCCTTGGACTAGGCAATGATTTCTTAGCACAAGCAACCAAGGAAAAAATAAATGGAATAGACTTCATCAAAATCATAATCTTTTGTGCTTTAAATGACATTATCGAGAAAGCGAAATTGCAACCTACAGAATGGGAGAAAATATTTGCAAATCATATATCTGATAAGGGTCTATTTTTCAGAATATATAAAGAACTGTTATAACTCAACCAAAAAACCCACAGATAACCTAATTTTAAAATTTGCAAAGGACTTGAATATACCTTTCTACAGAGAGATATATAAATGACCAACTAACACATGAAAAGATGTTCGACATCATTAGCCATTAGAAAAATGCAAATCGAGGAGAATCGCTTGAACCTTGGAGGCGGAGGTTGCAGTGAGCCGAGGTGGTGCCACTGCACTCTAGCCTGGGCGACTGAGCAAGACTCTGTCTCAAAAAAAAAAAAGGAAAAGAAAAGAAAAATGCAAATCAAACCCAAAAGATATCGTTTCACACTCAATAGGATGGTTGTAATAAAAAGAAGACAGAGAATACAAGAGTTGATGAGAATATAGAGAAGTTGGAACACTAATACATTGCTGGTGAGAATGTAAAATAGTGTGCCACTTTAGAGAACAATTTGGCAGTTCCTCAAAAAGTTAAATATAGAGTTACTATGTGACCTAGCAATTCCACTCCAAGCTATATAACCAAGAGGACTGAAAACACTATGCACCAGGCGTGGTGGCTCATGCCTGTAATCCCAGCACTTTGGGAGGCCGAGGCAAGTGGATCATTTGAGGTCAGGGGTTCAAGAGCAGCCTGGCCAATGTGGTGAAACCCTGTCTCTACTGAAAATACAAAAATTAGCTGGGTGTGGTGGCACCCATCTGTAATCCTAGCTACTTGGGGAGCTGAGACAGGAGAATCGCTTGGACCTAGGAGGTGGAGGTTGCAGTGAGCCAAGGTTTGAACCTAGGAGGTGGAGGTTGCAGTGAGCCAAGGTTTGAACCTAGGAGGTGGAGGTTGCAGTGAGCCAAGGTCACGTCACTGCACTCCAGAGTGAGACTCCATCTCCAAAAACAAACAAACAAACAAACAAACGAACAAACAAACAAGCATGGCTAGGCACAGTGGCTCGCGCCCATAATCCTGGCACTTTGGGAGGCTGAGGCAGGCAGATCACCTGAGGTCAGGAGTTCAAGACTAGCCTGGGCAACATGGTGAAACCCTGTTTCTACTAAAAATAAAAAAAATTATCTGGTTGTGGTGGCAGGCACCTATAATCTCAGCTACTCGCGAGGCTGAGCCAGGAGAATTGCTTGAACCCGGGAGGCAGAGGTTGCAGTGAGCCAAGATCATGCCACTGCACTCCAGCCTGGGTGACAGAGCGAGACTCCAGCTCAAACAAACAAACAAACACATCTATGCAAAAACTTGTACACAAATGTGTCCGGCCGCATTATTCATAATAGCCAAAATTGCAAACAACTCAAATATACATCAACTGGTGAATGGATAAACAAAATGTGGTGTATCCATACAATGGTATATTATTCAACAGTGAAAAGGAATTAAGTAGTGCTCATGCATGCTATAATGTGGATGGACCTTGAAAACACACTAAGTGAAAGAGACCAGCACCAAAGATCAGATATTGTGTGATTCTATTTATATGAAATATCCAGAATAGGTAAATGCCTAGGGACAGAAAGTAGACTAGTGGTTGCCATGGCCTGGAGGAGGGGGAATGAGAAGTGACTGCAAATGGACACATGGTTTTATTTTGATGTGATGAAATATTACAGAATTAGGTAGTAGTGATGGTTGCATAACTGCATGAAAATACCAAAAACCACTAAATTGTACACTTTAAAAGGGTGAATTGATATGTACGTTGTATCTCAAAAACAAAGTCAATGAGAAAGTTGAAACAATCATATAGATATTTAATTGATTTACAAATAAAACCAGTATTATTCTTTAAAGATCCATATACTTGCCATTGGTTGGCTATGAACTTAGCTCTAATTTGTGTAATTTAGGGATCAGTTACATAATCCATCAATAGTTTCATTAAGTCCAGTGGCTCCAGATTTCTCTTGGTGACTGATCATAGCTTACTCAGCCCTTCTTCTCTACATGGAATTCTTTTTTTTTTTTTGAGATAGAGTTTCACACTGTTGCCCAGGCTGGAGTGCAGTGGCACGATCTCGGCTCATTGCAACCTCTGCTTCTTAGGTTCAAGTGATTCTCCTGCCTCAGCCTCCTGAGTAGCTGGGATTACAGGCATGCATCACCACACCTGGCTAATTTTTGTATTTTTAGTAGAGATGAGGTTTCACCATGTTTCCCAGGCTGGTCTGGAACTCCTGACCTCAAGGGATCCACCTGCTTTGGCCTCCCAAAGTGCAGGGATCACAGGTGTGAGCCACCAGGCCCGGCTCCTAAGTGGAATTCTGTACTACATTGTAGGAAACAGCACTCCAGCTACTTATATTTCACATTTTCCTTTTATGGAATAAATTCTTTGTGTTCACATTATTTCAGAAAAGAAATATAACCGTTTGTATGAAAAGTAAAGGAGTTTTTGGATGAAGAATAGAAAGCCACTGAATTAGGCTGACTTATTTGAATGAAATGAAAGTTAACTGACATAATAATGCCCCTGTTCTCAAAACGTTTGTATTCTAGTGAAGTGGCTTAAAGAGTGAGAAAACTGTTGCTTTTTAATTGGCTTATTTTTTACCCAGCCAAGCTGAATAACATGGCTTTTTATTAGCAGAACAGTAGTCCACAGGCAAAACCATTAGAAGGGAGTTTTGCCTAGCAAACTTCAGTACCAACAGAATATTGCCTTTTCCCTGTTTCTCAAAATATGGTTGTATGGTCTCATTTTCTCAGTCATGGGTTTCAGAAACACCCGGATTTGTGTCCAGATTCCATTCCTTATCCATGCCACACAGTTTCCTATGTCCTGTGTCCTTAGGGCAGTCATGGTCATTCACAGTCAAAGAACTTAAACACTCATTCAGTGGCTTCTGTTTCAATTTGGGAATTGGACTGTGCAAATTACTTCCAGATTTGGCCCTTGGGGTATTTTTATACTAGAGATAATTAGCTCTGGTCATGAGAGACCAGAAGCCCTTAATCTTTTTAAAATAGAGTCCTCATTTCCCTGGAGCCTTAGAGTTTGATGGTGTGGTCAGCGTGAGAACAGGGTGGTGCTGCCAGGCTGAGTGGAAGGGCCAGCATGTTTTGGAGCTCAGGGTGTATCCATGCATTTAAGCCTCTGGATGTGGAGCGTCATGGTGGAGAACATTGGCTTTGGAGTCCTTTTGGGTCATATCTTAGCTCTGCTACTTGCTCACTGTGAGACCTTGGTCAAGTACTTTCCCTGGGCCTCACTTTCCTCATGAGAGCATGAGGGTGAAATGAGGATTAAAGGAGCTAAGGCATGTAAGATGCTTAGCACAGGCCTGTAACTTGGCTACGCAGAGTAAATGTTACTGTTGCAGTACCTAGAAAGGTGCCTGCTTATGCTCAGTATATTTGAATGAATGAATGAATGCATGGATGGACTCCTTAACTGCATATTGGAAAACATTACTTCATGAGCACTTTAAAATAAAAAGTGTTTGGAACATACAGAAAAGAACAGAAAAAGCATGATATGCACCCTGCTATATAGAATGTTACAGTTTTGCCATACTTCAGATTGTTTTAAGAAGTAAAATGTTACAAATACAGCTGAATTCTCCTACGGGCCCCTCCCAAATCGCTTTAATCTCTTCCCAGAGGTAATTGAATTTGGTGTTCTCACTATCATGCTTTTAGAGTATTCTCACATATATATGTAGATGAACAATACACATCACAGCTTTGCACATTTTTACCCTTAATATAAAAGCATCCACAGCTTGCTTTTTGTTTTTTCTTTTTTTTTTTTTTTGGCTCTCCAGTATGTCTTTCAGATTAATTCATGTTGGTACATGTTGCTATAGCTCACTCTTTTTTTTTTTTTTAACTGCCTTATCGTATTTTATGACTATGTCATTATTTATCCGTTCTTGATGTTGATGGATATTTAGATACTCCCTCCCTTCAATGTCTTGCTATTACAATAATGATGCAATGAACATGCTTACATGAGTCTTCCTGATGCAGCGTGCGTAAACAGAGAGGAACTATTGGGGTTTGGGATTTGTGCATCTTTGCTTTATTAGATATTAAAATTTTCCTCTTCAGAGTGCCTATGTGGGTTTATATTACCAGCAGCGTAAAAGCGTTCCCGTTTCTCCACAAATTTGCCAGCACTTGCCATGGTCAAGTTTGAGTATGCAAAATCTTATTTTAGTTTTAATTTTCCTTTTCCTGATTACTAATGAGTCTGAATAACACATTTTCATATGATTACAGTCATTTGCTTTTCCTCAGTTGTGAACTGACTATTAATATCTTTATCCATTTTCCAATAGATTACTCTGTCTTTTTAAAATTGACTTGTAGGTGTTGTTTGTAAATTCTGGATATTCATTCTTTGTTGTGTATTTTACACATCTCCCAGTTTGATTTTATGGTGGCTGTTTTTGAACAGAAATTTTTTTTATTTATTTTTGAGAAAGGGTCTTGCTCTGTTGCCCAGGCTGGAGTGCAGCGTGGCATGATCATGGCTCACTGTAGCCTTGACTTCCCAGGTAGCTAGGACTACAGGCATGAGCCACCATGCCTGGCTAACTTTTGTATTTTTTTGTAGAGATGGGGTTTCTTCATGTTGCCCAGGCTGGTCTCAAACCCCTGGGCTCAAGTGATCTGCCTACCGTGGCCTCCCAAAGTGCTGAATTACAGGTGTGGGCCATCACATCCAGCCAGAAATTTTAAATTTTAATATAGCCAATTTTATTAAATATTTTCTTTATGATTTGAGTTTTTGACCCCTGTTTAAGAAATTCTTTCTTGCTATGAAGTCATTAAAGCTATTCTGTATTCTCTTCTAAAAGTTTCAGTTTGACTTTTCCTATTATGATTTTTAATGCATTTGGAATTTATTTGTTTGTATATTGTAAAGTGGTTATCCAGCCTTTTTTCTACGACATGGGCAATCCATTGATAAGAGACCACTTTAACATTGGGAAAGTTCTCAATTCTTGGATGACTGAGAAATACTTTTTTGCATTTGTTTCACATCTTCCTAGATATCATATTATACTCTTTTGATATTGTATCAAGACACAAACAGAAAGTTTTGAATTGTCACTTGAAATTTTATCTTGTTCCTAAGGTGAAACTATTCTTTCTGGGTGAAGGCTTTTTATGCATTTCTTTGTTTTGGCAGGTGACACCATACATTTATCTTGGTATGCCAGCAGACTCACTTCAGAAAAGGTGGCAGGGAGATTAAATGAGCCTGTTGATTTGTTTATAATTTGGTGCATGTCAGCTTTCCAAAGGAAGGTAAAGGTTTTGAAGATGACATTTGGAGATCCTGTAGAATTCTTTGGCTTGCTTTATTGCTATCCTTTGTATAGGTTCACACTGAACATTATTTCTGCAAGGTAGACCAAGTTGGATTGCTCTAACTCGCTGATATAGTTTAAATGTATGTCCCTACCCAAATGTCATGTTGAAATGTAACCCCCAGTGTTGGAGGTAGGGCCTGGTGGGAGGTGATTGGATCATGGTGGCAGATTTCTCATGAATGGTTTAGCACCATCCCCTGGGTGCTGTTCTTTTTTTGTGTTTTTTTTTTGAGACGGAGTCTCACTCTGTTGTCCAGGCTGGAGTGCAGTGGTGCTATCTCCACTCCCTGCAACCTCTGTCTCCCAGTTCAAGGGATTCTCCTGCCTCAGCCTCCCGAGTAGCTGGAATTACAGGCGCCCGCCACCATGCTCAGCTAATTTTTTTGTATTTTTAGTGGAGACGGGGTTTCACCATGTTGGTCAGGGCTGGTCTGGGACTCCTGACCTCAGGTAATCCACTGGGTGCTGTTCTTGTGATAGTGGTGAGTGAGCTATTGTGATCTCTGGTTGTTTAAAATCTCCCCCAAGCCTCCCTTTCTCCTGCTTTCGCCATGTGATATGCCTGTTCCTTCCCCCTTTGCCTTATACCATGATTGGAAGCTTCCTGAAGTGTCCCCAGAAGCAGATGCCACTATGCTTCCTGTATAGCCTGTAGAACCGTCAGCCAATTAAATATTTTTTCTTTATAAATTACCCAGTCTCGAGTGTTTCTTTGTAGCAACGCAAGAATAGCCTAATACACTCACAAAAACTTTTTGCCCGCTGGCAAAATTGAACATTTTGGTGAAAATTACTTTCTACTTACTCAGGTTCGTTTTCTAACAACAACAACAAATTTCTAAACCTATTCCCTAAAACTTTTTACAAATCACACACTCATATTTTTTGGAGGTATAAAAAATAATTATTATTAGCTTCTTAAAAATATAGAAATGGTTTTAAAAATAAATTTGAACTCAAGTCACACAAGGCCAGGCATGGTGGCTCATGCCTGTAATCCCAGCACTTTGAAAGGCAAAAGCAGGAGGATCACTTGAGCCCAGGGGTTCAAGACCAGCCCAGGCCAAATAGCGAGACCCCATCTCTACAAAAAACAGAAAACAATTAGCTGTGCATGGTGGTGTGCACCTGCAGTTCCAGCTGCTCTGAGAGGCTGAGGTAGGAGAATCGCTTGAGTCTGAGAGGTTGAGGCTGCAGTGAGCTGTGATTGCACCACTGAGCCCCAGCCTGGATGACAGAGCAAGTATACACACACACACATTATATATATTGAATAGCAGAAACCACAATTACTTTTGCACCAACCTGATATCTCCATAGCTCCCACCTGAGTGGTTCTTGCAGAGACTTCCTCCTTTCCTAACTCCCAGTGCATCTGCTCAAAAACAGTTTCTTCGTGCTCTTGTATTCTTCCAGAAGAAATACACTTCATTTCCCAAACGCGATCATACTCTACACACCATTTTGTGCTTTATTTTTTAAATTCGATAATCTCCCTTGGGGTTTTGTCACATTGGCACGACAAGTATGCTGGGTCCTTGCTAATAAATATGAATTTATTGTATAGATGGTCTACATTTTATAAAAACCAGCTCCACATTTCCTGCTAATGGATATTTCAGTGTTTCTTGGATTTTGTCTTTGTCTCTGTTTCTTGTTTGGTTTTGGTGTTTACCAACTGTGCTGTAGGAAGCATCCTTGTATGTACATCTTTGGCCTGTTTTTGCTGGTATATCCACCAGGTAAATTGCTAGTTGTGGAATTTGTTAGTTCACAAATGATGTGCTCTTTAAATTCGGAGGGATATTGATCAGTTTTAAAATTGGAGGTTTTAAAAATACATTCTTAAATGCTAGTTTTGGAGTGAGGGCCTGATGCTTGTTGAGGAAGATTTTCTTTCCCTTTTTAAAAATGGTATTAAATTATTTTGTGTGGCTGTGGATGGAGGGAGAAAAGAGAAACATCATTTTACTTGTTTAAATTAATTCTTTCAATTGAATGTACTGCATGTGGCTATAAGAGAATAAGCAGGCCTATTTACTGCCTGAAGCAAGGCAGACATTGGGCATATGGTGGCTCTGCCTGGTGTGGTCAAGGAGCACCCTGCAGCCAACTCACCTGTTTCCCCTGGATGGGGAAACTACATAAGCTGTCCCCTGGCCTCATAGCCTTCTTTGAGTCTCTCCTTAGGGCTGGACAGTCCAGGTGAGGGCCTGGCCCTTGGAAAGTCTTTGTGAAAGGGGCCTGCTGTCCTCGTGAGAGGAAGGCCGGACTTCTCAGAGCTCTCCTGGCCTTTATTAGGGTGGGACCATCTTCACCTTGGAAGTCCTTGAAAGAATAAATTACAAAATAAATACCTTTCAGTAGAGCCTCTAGGGAATGATGGGAAGGAGATGGGATGAGGGAGAGAGCAGGTTGGGCAAGACAGGGTGACTCTCAGGGCAGGCCTTATGCAAGGGAATGTCCATTGCCAAAGACAACTTTGCCTGTTTCATGGCCTTAGGCAGAAACAGGAGAGGCTGAGTTTACCTAATTTCAGGAATTCCTTACTTCCATGAAGGTGGTAATGACAGTGAGGATAGCTCTCATTTGAGAGCCTTCGTAGTCTTGCTCATACTTTCATCTACATTCTCTCTTGATTCGTGCAGTGGCCACATTTCACAGACGGAGAAACTGAGGCCCAAATCAATGAAGCAACTTACTCAAGGACCAACACCTAGTAAGTGGCAGAACTGAGGACCCCGTGAGTCTCTTGTTACAGGCTTTTTCTGTTGCACAATAATAATGAATTTGCAATGTAAATATCATCAATCACTTTCCAGATACAAAATGAGGAAGCTTCTTTTTAATAAAGCAACCGAAATTTTGGAGTAGAGGCAATCACAATTGTTAAAAGAGTTTTCATAAATAGATAAAATCATGACTCTCCTGCAGATATCAAAATGAACATATGTCAAAGATTTTATTTTACTCCACCAATGAAGGAACCACGCAGATGTTATAACCAGTGCAGAAGAGAATTGAAAAACATACATTTCTAGATCACAATATTGAAATGAATATGTAAATGGAGGCAAACTGATTTTTCCACAAGGTAGGAGGAAAGATAATTGAATCTCTACCAGGCAAGACAAAGATTGCATATTTATCAGTTAGTTACCTACAATATAAAGAGGTACAAAAGAGCTCACAGACAATGAACAGGGCTACAATCAGATAACCCTCAAGTGTGTGCTGTGTAGACAAGGCATACTTTTCCACTGTACCACAAATTATTTCTACTCAATTAATGTAGGCATGTCAGGCGGGCTGCAAAAGCAGTGAAAGCTGCCTGCATGTTAGGTGGTGGAGAGGAGGAGGACAGGCAAGAGTCAGCCAATAATAGGTTGGTGACATTTTGCAAGGTTTTGTCAAGTTCAAGGTGCATTCTGCCCTTTCCCCTCAGCCGTTTGATGCTGGCCCGGCTCAGTGCCCCCAGTATAATCCCACCTAAGTTTGTCCTCCAAGGTAGTAGCCCATGCTTTTATTTATTCCCTTTTTCAGCCATTAAAATCTCCCTGCCCCTTTATTCCATCTCCAAAGAATGGAGACTTTGGCCAGGTTACAGATTCCTCTCTCAGATAACCTGAGGATATTTACAGGGGCTTGTCCCTCTAACACGGTATGTCCCTCCAGCACCCATAGCTGTCCTCTGACCACTGCACATTGAGATTCTGGTCCTCACCTAAGCCGGCCTCTCCTGGGTACTCCTGTGCTTTGGTTCTGTCAGTTTCTCTCCCTCACCAAAATCTGGTCAGGCCCTTCGAAAGGATTGAATAAGCAAATCCACACTCTGGTATGCATTCATTTATTCAGTGGATATGTGTTGTGCTGCTCTGTGGCTGTGCACTGAGCTAGGTGCTGGAGGTACAATAGCTCGGGAAGGAATTCCTGGTTTACTGGTGAAACAGACATGTAAATAATCATTACGGTACAATGTGCTCAGTCTGCAATCGAGCTATATACACATCCAGCCATGATTACAGAAGGAAGGAGTAGCTCAGCTTGAGCTGGGTTTTAAAAAAAATTATCTAGCTTAAAATGTCATTAAGCTGGTCTGGAAGCATAAATGGGATTTTGCCAGAAAAGAGGGGAAAAAGGGAAAAGAACTATCCAGGTACTGAGTCCTCCTGCCTCTCCAGCTAGCAGCACTCATGGCTCTGCATCTGCCCAGGCAAAGACAAAGCATTACCTGCTTAGAGTGACTATTTTGGGCACCAGTGGGATTCCTATAAGCAAATGCTTGGGGAAAAAGAAACACCAGGAAAACAAATTGTCTTCCCCACCTTGTCCCTTAAAATGTGTTCATTTATGTGTGTTTGTGTGTGTATATGTAAATATGAAATGGAAACAGGGTAAGTGAAGACAATGGCTTGATTTAGAAGTTTGGATCTCTAGCATTTTATTTTAAAATATGAGTAGACATGTGATATAGTTGGATTTGAGTTTCCACCCAAATCTCATTTCAAATCGTAATCCTCAATGCTGAAGGAGGGGCCTGGTGGGAGGTGATTGGATCATGGGGACAGATTTCTTCCTGGCTGTTCTCGTGATAGTGAGAGAGTTCTCACGAGATCTGGTTGTTTAAAAGTGTGCAGCACCTCCCCCTTCTCTTCCTCCTGCTCTGACCATGTGAAAATGTGCCTGCTTCCCCTTTGCCTTCCACTGTAATTGTAAGTTTCCTGAGGCCTCCCCAGCCATGCTTCCTGTACAACCTATGGAAACCTATGGAACCATGAGCCAATTAAACCTCTTTTCATTATAAATTATCATTATAAACTTTCCTTATAAACTATATCACATGTCTAGTCACATTTTAAAATAAAATTCCAGAGATCTGAACTTCCAAATCAAGCCATTAACCTTAATTAAGAAGTAAAATTGTCTTCATTTACCCAGTTTCCATATCATATTCACATATACACATGCAAACACACATACATGCACACATTTTAAGGGACAAGGTGAGGAAGAAAATTTGTTTTCCTGGTGTTTCTTTTTCCCCAAGCCTTTGCTTATGGGAATCCCACTGGTGCCCAAAAAACACCTCTCAGGTATTTCTTTACAGCACTGCAAGAACAGACTAATCCAACATGGAACTTTGATTATAAGGCTTAAACATTATCTGCTTGGCCGGGCATGGTAGCTCATTCCTGTAATCCCAGCACTTTGGGAGGCTGAGGCAGGTGGATTACCTGAGGTCAGGAGTTCAAGACCAGGAGTTCAAGGGCCAATATGGTGAAACCCCATCTCTACTAAAAATACAAAAGTTAGCCAGACGTGGTGGTGCATGCCTGTAATCCCAGCTACTCGGGAGGCTAAGGCAGGAGAATCGTTTGAACCTGGGTGGCAGAGGTTGCAGTGAGCTGAGATCGTGCCACTGCACCCCAGCCTGGGCAACAGAGGGAGACTCTGTCTCAAAAAAAAATTATCTGCTCAGGGCATTTAGCTATTCTCAGGGCCTGCTTGGCCATTCACCAAGGATGCCCCTCCAGACTGATATGTCTGGGAACAGCAGGGAGTGATCACCTGGGCACCTCCTTAGACATACGTGCTCAATGGGGCCCTGCTGGCCAGGCTGAGTCCATAAGCCATCATCCATGAGCTGTGAAAGGACTTATTCCTGAGGCCAAGATTTCCTTGTGCTGCCTCCACTCCCAGAGGTGAAGCTCACCTGTCAGGGAGTTACTGCTAACTAAAGAAGCTGCCCCCGAAGGGATCACGCCAGTAATGTGTTTGGAAAAACACACAGTTAATCCTCCAGTGCCACCAAACCAGACTTTGAAAAGCTAGTTGCTCGATCTATTAATAAACAGTGTGGCAGCCCTCCTTATCTCAACTGAGCACAAGTGCCAACTAGTTTCCAGGTCAGGCGTGTATGTAGTAATCAGTGACATTTGATGTTAGCCAGATTTACCAGGTGTGCTGACCCTGGCTTAGGATCTTTGAGAGCAAAGTAGAGACTGGGGTCTCAGACCTTCTGGGTTTGGTTCTAAGCCACTGCTGGGAATAAATTCTTTATTTAGACACTATTAGTTATTCTTGCTTGTTTATTTGCACAGCTGGAGTGGTGAAGATTGAAAGTAAGTGGCAGGCAAATGTCTGACATTGAACTTAAGGACCGTGTTTGGTGGTTCATGTTGTGCAGAAATCAGGTTTGGTTGTCTTCTTTTCTTTAAGATTGTTTTTATGCTTGCTGTTTTTTTATTTCAATGCATTTTTCCTTGTCTTGTTACTCCCATAGTTGATCCCGGCTAAAAAACATCAACAAGGAAGTTTCAGGATTATGATTCAAATGATACTAGAAGTCATTCCTTCCCAAAGAGCTCTCTCTGCGTTTTCTCATTGGCTGAAGCAGCCTGTGGATCTCCTAGGAGTCCTGTGAAAATATGTTTCTCCAACAGATGCTGGCGAGGCTGCCGAGAAATAGGAACACTTTTACGCTGTTGGTGGGAATGTAAATTAGTTCAACCATTGTGGAAGACAGTGTGGTGATTCCTCAAAGATCTGGAACCAGAAATACCATTTGACCCAACAATCCCATTACTGGATACATACCCAAAGGAATATAAATCATTCTGTTATAAAAATACATGTACATGTATGTTCATAGCAACACTATCTGCAATAGCAAAGACATGGAATCAACCCAAGTGCCCATCAATGATAGACTGGATAAAGAAAATGTGGTACATATACACCATGGAATACTATGCAGCCATAAAAAGGAATGAGATCATGTCATTTGCAGGGATGTGGATAGAGTTGGAAGCCATTATCCTTAGCAAACTGATGCAGGAACAGAAAACCAAATACCGTATGTTCTCACTTATAAATGGGAGCTGAACAATGAGAACACAGGGACACAGGGAGGGAAACAACACACACTGGGGCCTGTCATGGGGTAAGGGAAGGGAGAGCATCAGGAAAAATAGCGAATACATGCTGGGCTTAATACCTAGGTGATGGGTTGATAAGTGCGGCAAACCACCGTGGCACACATTTTCTTAAGAAAGCTTAATTGGATTGTTTGTGCTCATAGACACTTCTTCATGGCTTAGTTTTATAAGATAAATTATTGAGAATTATTCTGAAGGAACGGAGGAAAAGGCAGGCATATTTGATTAAAGAGAGGGGATTCTGAAAAGGTTTAATTAGCCTTGGGAAGATAGGATTGTTCACAGAGGCCACCAGAATGCTAAAGCAGGGAGCCTGACTTCAGCCAGAACACCCAGCACAAAGCTGCTGGGATCATCCAGCAAAGCACAGACATCAGTCTTTCTGTTTCCTAAGGTCAGCCGCGTGACATCTAAACCTGGGCACAGGGAGAGATGCCCTTATAACTGCAAAATCTAGAACTGTATAGTGTATGCCTGACACCAGCCATCCAAAGGTCACTAATCTTTCCCAAATATTCTGAAGAGGGTGAGGTCAGTGACCTTGATAGCGTACTTTCACCTAGCACTCTGGAAATGTGGTGAAGTGTAAGGATAGGATTTGGCATCCAGCCCCAGCCTTTGTGTGGCTGTTTAAACAACTAAGTAACCCTGGACAAGGTCCTTCAGTTCGTAGGTGAATAGAGATCCTCCTTCTCAGGGCTGTTCAAAATTCGGCTGAGATCATCTATGTAAACTGCCTAGGACTAGGACAGTATCTTGGCCATAGCAGGCAGTCAAAAAATGCTTATTTCACATTTTACAGAGAAATCTTAGATATTTAATTTTCAGACTCTTATGAAACTATAGCCAATATAAATTTTATCATTTAAGACAGAGAGATCAATGGTGTTTTTTTTGTTTGGTTTTGTTTTTAATCCATTGGCTTCACATTATCCTCCCTACTTTTCACTGTAACCCAGGCCATTCTTGCCAGGTTTACCCTATGATAGTTGGTCATTATTATATAATAACATACATACATGAACAAAAATCAAACTGCATAAAAGACTCTTCAATGAGGGCATCCTCTGACTATAGGCCCCACTTATACTCCTGGAGGTAGCCACTGTTAATAGTTTCTTTGGTTTTGGAAAACTTCTAGTAACTTTTCCTGCATGTATACACATATTTATCTTATTCATTTCATACATGAGAGCAACCATACATACTCTTCTGCACCTTGCTTTTTGTTGTTGTTGTGGAATTTATATTAAATTAATATTGAGTGATACAAAGCCAGATTATTTGGAAGGTCTTGGGCAAAAATGAGAGCATTGTTGGTTCAATGCAAAAAATGAATTTGTTGAAGAATCTAGGACTTGAGCACCTTTAAAACTGCAAGGGATTTAATTATATTCCTTTGGCTTCTAGTCTGATTCCCTCCAGAAGACCTTCTGGTTTAATTATGGGTCCCAGGGACACTTGGCAGACACAGCTGCTGCATTGCTGTTCTACAGAGGTAATTAATCGCCCCGCCTGAACCAGGAGAGAACGCTCTATTCTTTGTCCTCATTACCAATAGCTTTTGGAGAAGGAAAATTTTTGAACAAAATGCAACCACATATGATTCTTTTTAGAATATACAGCAGGTGATTAGGAAGGTGTTTATGTATTGGGCTTACTACTATACAGTAGAGAAAACGTGTGTTGGGGGGCAAGTGGGCTATGGAGAGAGCAGTAAATCACTTAACTCTTTGGGGTTGGCTGCTGATAATTTGGAAGTTTTATTTGAAGGGACACTCTACATACTTATTTCTCCACCATCTAGTTAGTTACCTGCCATTTTTAATATTACAGAATCCTAGCTTAAAGAGGCATTAGTGCCTGCCTTTCTTTCTTTCTCTCTTTCTTTCTTTCTTTTTCTTTCTTTCTTCCTTCCTTCCTCTTTCCTTCCTTCCTTTCCTTCCTTCCTTTCTTTCTTTCTTCCTTTCTTTCTTTTTCCTTCCCTTCCTTCCTTTCTTTCTTCCTTCCTTTCTTTCTTCCTTCCTTTCTTTCTTACTTTCTTTCTTTCTCTCTCTTTCTCTTTCTCCTTCCTTCCTTCTTTCTCTTTCCCTTCTTTCTTTCTCTCTTTTCCCCTCCCCTCCCCTCCCCTTCCCCCCCTTCTCTCCTCTCCTTTTGACAGGGTCTTGCTCTGTCACCCAGGCTGTAGTGCCATGGTGCAACATGGCTGACGGCAGCCTCAACCCCCCAGGCTTAAGCGATCCTCCCGCCTCAGCCTCTTGAGTACCTGGGACTATAGGTGTGCACCACCATGCCTGACTATTTTTTATTTTTTGTAGAGACAGGGTTTTGCCATGTTACCCAGGCTGATCTTCAACTCCTGGGCTCAAGTGATCCACCTGCTTTAGCCTCCCAAAGTGCTGGGATTACAGGCATGAGCCACTGTGCCCTGCTGATCATCTATTTCAATGAGTAATTTCACCTATTTACTTATTTGGAGGCAGTTTTGTCCCCTCAGGGGACATTTGACAATGTCTGAAGATGTTTTTGTCACAACTGGGAGAGGGGTGCTACTGGCATCTACTAGGTAGAGGCCAGGGATGTTGCTAAACACCCTACAATGTGCATGATAGCCCCCCAAAACAAGATATTATCTGGCCCCAAATGTCAAAAGTGCTGTGATTGAAGAATCCTGGCTGAC
The DNA here is from genome assembly GCF_028885655.2 of Pongo abelii. NCBI lineage: Eukaryota > Metazoa > Chordata > Mammalia > Primates > Hominidae > Pongo > Pongo abelii. Next base: position 121,773,220 of record NC_071993.2, on the reverse strand, counting down.
AGGTTAGTCCAGTGTTCTCCCTACATGATTTCAGTCTTATTGTTTTTGTATTTGGGTGATAGACAGGAATGACCACCAAGTAATTTATTATAATGCTGAAATATTTCCTAAGACCATAGACTTTCCATCCAGCTGTAAGATTCTCAGAATTTCTTCCCACGAATAGAAGCAAAGACATCAGCACAGAGCAGTTCACTTGCTCCTAACAAATGATAATGGTAAAATTACTTCACTGGTGAATCATTCACAGAGGAGGCCTGTCTTATTTGCTGTAGGTTCCCCAGCCCCAGGCAGTACTAGGGGCTTAGTAGACATTGGTTGAATGAATGAATGAATGAATGAGATACCAGGATGCTTTGGCATCAGTGGGATGGACTTAGGGCATGATCTGAGCAGAAATTTGGCACACATGTACACTTGGCTTTATGGTAAATATAACTTCCATGTCAGCTCTGTGTTCATGTGGCAGCTGTCATTAATGGAGCTCACTGTTTCTCCTGTGTTTTCCTGCTCTTCTGCTTTTTTTTTTTTTTTAACAGTTCCAGGCAGTGCAAGCAATTATAGTAAAATTTATACATAATTGGCATCTGCAGAAGCAGCTAGCATGAACTAAATATTGAAGACCTGCATGAAACCTCTCAAGTAGAGTGTTATTTGTTCTTGGAGTTTTAAAGGACTCACTTCTGCCTCAGATTCCCAAATCTTTGGTGGTATCATTTAGACCAGATGATTCTAACTTGAAAAGTGTACTGATCTTAACAGTTAGCATGTGTGTTCACATGAGGTATATCAAGTGGAAGAAAACTTATTACCCTTAAGAAAACATCCCTTGTAAGTTCAGGAGATAGTGGTCCCCACATAAGACAAATCAGAGGAAAAGTTCTACCTTGACACCCATTTTCTTTTTTTTCTCTTTGAGGCTATGGGGAGGGGTGTGTGTGTGTGTGTGTGTGTGTGTGTGTGTGTGTGTTTCTCTCTACCAATTTGAGAACACTAACTGTGAAAAACTCTTATACTTCTCATGCATCTACCTACCTTACTTAGCTAATATAGCAGAAGAGTGGCAACCAGAGCTGCAGAAACACTGGCCACAAAAGATAGAATTTTCCTTATATGGAGGAACATGCCAGATGATGACAAAAGCTTCTGTATTTTCTTCACTTCTTATTGGATAGTTACTTCCCTGGCCTGGAGGACTCCAGATCATTGTCTGAGACATATAATGTCGGCTCTTGGGATGGGTGGAAAGTGTGTTTCTCAGAGTGCCAGAGAGATTTCCTTCCCTATTCTCACAATATCATTTTGTGGAAACACTTGATTGTTTGGGTTGGCAAATAGCAGGAGAAGGTAGAGACAGACAGAATTTCTGCGACCTGGATCCCTACGATGGCCTAGTGGAATCCGATTGTGCTGACCTGTGTCCCTAACTCTTAGGACGAATGTCTAGGGCAGTGTATAACATGTTGATGTTTTTTAGGTTTATTTCCATGTATACTTCTAGTAACATTTTCCTTATGCAAATGAAATAATTCTTGCAAATGGAAGTATAATCTTTGATTGAAAATGAAAAATCGGTGTTCAGAAGACTTTTTTTTTAGATATATGTACTTCAATTTTTAACTTTCAATAGCCAAACACTCTATGTATTAAGTATATTGCTGTATGTTTCTTATGAAAAGGAAAAGTCACGGTGAGGGCTGAGGTCAGGAAGAACGTTGTTGACCTCTTTGAACTGCTTGCTGGTTCCCTCTGCACCTTCTTTTCCTTGGCGACCTGACTTTGTGTGTGAGCAGCCAGGCAGTTTTACCCACTGTGCCAAGGGAGGGTAATCTGAGCTGCAACGTTAGCCTGGATCGCTTATCAGGGAGGAGGCATTGTTAGGAAATACGTGTCTTTTAAGGAGTGTAACTTGTTTTTGTTTGGTTTCATTAAATGGGTTCTTACTAAGGAAAGAGCAGAAGATTCCCAAACTTCCAGGCTTGTTCTTTTCTAGCGACTGATTTTACTTGGAAAGAATTGAAGGAAGGGGCTCGGATACTGATCTTTGGTGTGTTTGTAAAAATTAATGGTGTTTGGCTAGCTAATTAGGAGGAAAGGGTAACATTCTCTAAGCAGAGCAACTAAGATGACTGGAATTTTCGTTCTTGGCTCGCTCTTTTAATTCCCTTGGCCCTTAGCCTGTCTGGGAAATCTTTTTGCCTTTCTTCCCTGCATCAGAGAAGAAACTCTGTACTTATATGAAAGTTAGTGAGTTTATTAAGGATAATATTATATTAAAAGTGAGTAGCTTTTCAACCTATTGAAATTTTAGATGTACTTTCTGCTTTGATTTGGGGGTTTTACTTTTCTTCCTTCTATTTTTCTTTCCTTCTCTCCTTCTTTCTTTGAGAGTGCTTAGAAGTTGACATTGGAGTCAATCTTGCCTTCATGGCATAATAGGGAGATGGAATGGGACAAGGGAGAGAAGAAGGGAGACAGAGAGGGATAATCAGAAGTTGATTTTTTAAAAAAATAACAATCGCTCGTCTAGATATATTATAAGAATATATGTAGGGTCAATTTATTTACTTCTTGTTACAGCAACTGCATAATTGTCTTCTAAAGGCTTTCTCTTAGTTTTCTGAATCTGTAGTTTATATACCATAATCTGCTATCGACTTCTGTGCAGCCTGCTTGAGACCAAGCCAAACCAACCCTTCTGAGTGTATGTATCATCCCAAGGTAAACAAACGGGCGTTTTGCATTCCTCTGTGGAGTTTGCCTGCTCCAGTTACAGGCTGAAGAACAGCACAGCATTGGTAACACATGGATACTGGACACATCCAGCTCTGATGTGGGAATCTGTTGGTAACCTCAGTCACAATGACATCACATGCCCAGAGTTCCCAAATCTTTCTCAAGTGCGGCTTTCAACTTAAGATGTCAGAATCACTGGCTTCTTTCAGTGCTGCTTGTTGACAGCCTCTTAAATGGCTGTGTTTGGCTGGCGACCCAGAAGTGCCATGGCTGAAAAAGCTCTACACTCCATGTCCATAGACCTGTGCTCTGCTCTCAATCTGATTAGCTGCCTGATCTGCAGCAGGTCACTTAACCTCCGTGAACTTTAGTTTTCTCATCTGTAAAATGAGATGTTCAGTCTGAGGTCCCCAATGGATGATTTCATGATCTAAATGAAGTTAATTAAAAAACCAGTTCCAGCCTTGCGATTAATAAACAGGAAGAGAAGGCATTCAATTCCAGGCTAAACAACATAGAAGGGCCACTTCAGACAGTGTTCTTTTAGGAAGGTGTTCTACAAAGTAAAATATTTGGGAGGACTGAGGACTGATTATTTTCATGGCTGTTTCTCTCTGGGTATTTCTGGGAGATGATTTTCAAGTCCAAGCTGGTGTGTAGACCCTGTGAATTCAACACCTTCCCAGTACAGAATGCAGTTAACACAGACAGGGTTGGAGTCAGCTTCCCGTTTTTGTCTCACTTGGTTCCCTCTTCGTTGCCATTCAATCTGTTGTGTAAATTTTTTGAGTAAGGAGGCACGATGTTCTCTACGACTGTGATATTTAGCTCTTACTATTGTTTGCATTTAGAGAAAGATGTATGTGAATTCCTCACTGTTTTTATTATTCTGTAACTGAAAGGAGTGAAGTGTTCTTTAAGGCTGCCTCCTGATGGGAAACAATCCTACTGAATGAAATTGGCTGATTGAAATGGGCAGCAGCCCGTAACTCCCTGAAAGTTCTTTAGTGCTACTAAAAAAAGACCAACACAAATGAAAATGTTATGCTTTCTCTAAGTAAATATCAGTGGTAGGAAATGGGAGGTTAGAAGCCTTTTTATTCCCTTCACTGGGTAAGAAAAACACTGAGGGATAGCTTCCGGACAATCCCTGTTTTTGATTTTCCCTTTCTCTTCATCTTGCACCTGGTTTTGATTTCTCTGGGTTGTATAGTTTATTGTTGGATCTTACTACTGTGAACTTAAAAACTACGCTATTTGCCGTCCCAGCTCCACTGTCTCTTAGGGACATAGCTCCCCTTGAATGCAAGGATTTTATGAATAGTGGGATCTTGGCCATTCCATTTACCCTGGTTCCAGAGCAAAGACCTCCCTCCTGCTCTTCTGCTGTCCTTAGTAAGTAACCCATGTGCCCTAGGAAGAGGACAATACTGTAGCAGTTGACTTCCTTCTTCCCAGGCATTTTCTCATACCAGGATAATATATCTTTAGCTGCTCCTCTCTTCCTTATTAAATCATGAACCACATATCAAGATATTCTGCCCAGCTATGTTATAGAAATAACTGGGCAAGAATATGTATATTCTTTCTTTTTTTTTAAGAGACAGGGTCTTGCTTTGTCTGTCAGGCTGGAGTATAGTAGTGTGATCATAGCTACTACAACTTTGAACTCCTGGGCTCAAGGGATCCTCCCGTCTTGTCCTCCTGAGTAGCTGGGACTACATGTGTGAGCCACTGTGCCTGGCCATGAAGATGTGTGTTTCATTGATGGATGGAGCTCTAAGTCAGGGCAATCCATTGCCCTACAGTTTTATTTGTAATCAATAAGAAGTAATTATAGAAAATCATTGACAATTTTGCTGAGCAGGTTCAACATTACTCGAAGAAACCCCAAATATTCCCATGTCATAGATCATTTTGTACCAGGGTTGTTCTACATACCACTGAAAGTTTTCACTAGTGGCCTCGGACTGTCATCTAATTCTTCCATCCACTTAGCAGGCATGTCTCACAATATGGTGACAACAAAGTGGAAAACCAAACCAAGAAAGCCAGCATGGCTTTGGGGAGCCGGGTAAATAGCAGGTGACCTTGGATAAATACAGCTAATCTGACTGAGGGTAGCCCATAATAGGCTGTTGTCTTTTTTGTTCCTAAATTTCTTCTTATGCGTTTATTATGTTGGCTTGAAAACCATCTTTTATCTGTATATTGTAATTTTTAGGTCTTATGAAGGAACTACTATGGCTTTTAATTATAGCATTCATGTATTTTTTTTTTTTTTTTTTTTTTTTTTTTGAGATGGAGTCTCACTCTGTCACCCAGGCTGGAGTGCAGTGGCGTGATCTCGGCTCATTGCAGCCCCTGCCTCATGGGTTCAAGTGATTCTCCTGCCTCAGCCTCACGAGTAGCTAGGATTACAGGTGCCCACCACCATGCCTGGCTAATTTTTGTATTTTCAGTAGAGATCAGGTTTCACCACGTTGGCCAGACTGGTTTTGAACTCCAGACCTCAAATGATCCAACAACCTTGGCCTCCCAAAGTGCTGGGATTACAGGTGTGAGTCACCGAGCCCAGCCATTAATGTACTTTGTAATGAAAACCTTTTCCCTGTCACCCTGGAGACCCACAGGCAGGATATGCTGAATATTTTCCACATGCTCCTCCGATTCCATTCTCCACCCTTTGCCCTGCTGTGCTCTTAGAGACTAACCCCGATGGCTACAGCAACGGCTCCCTTGACTTCTGCTTCAAGTTGGGCCCAGTTTGTATGGGGGGCACTTAGCAGGATATCTGAGGATGGGAGGAGAATGTGGTTGGGGTATTTATTCCCTGGACTCCTTCTCTACCAGGTCACCATTGGTTGTCTGTCTGTGAAAGGCCACAGGTCCTGACAAGCCCCCCTCCCTCTCCACTCAGCTACTCACTTCAGGTTCTAGCATCGACTCCACCCCTTGCCTCTTTAGGCCTAGGGGTAAGCAACAGCTCCCCACTGTTGCTGGCTCAGGGTAGTGCATGCCCCTTGTGGGTTTACCTGAACCCTGACCACACCTTTGTAAATATCCCCTTTGTTAAACCTTTTTCAAATTCTTCAGTTTGATTGTAACATCTGTCGCCTGCCAAGACTCTGGCTGATATGCAGGTCTAGCGTGGGGGCTGGCACGCCTGGTGTTAGAGCGGTGTCTGTGACTGTGAGATTTGGGTCTATCATAAGCTTTACACTTGGCTTTTCAATGGTCTTAACACTGTCACCATGGAAACTGAACATCAAAAGACAAGGGAAGGTTATGGATGAAGAGGCTCTGAGACATACCCAGTACCCTATAAAAGCCATTGTATAGCAACAGGAGGGCTCTTGGTAAGTTGAAGTGGGATGACTGCAGACAAATGGCAAAAGAAAATGATGCAAACCTCTAGTGAAACAGAATTTCTAATGGGAGCCTGGAAAGCAGAAGCCATTCCGTTCCTTACATGTAACAACCAGAAATAAGATGACTTTTGCTACTTTTGTTCTTGTGATTGATAGGGGAAAACATAGATCCTCAGACAGAAACAGAAGACATATAGGGACAACAGATTCTTCAAAAGAGTAGGAATATCCTGAACATTGTCCTAGTCATGGAGTGGGCTTCTTAGGCCCACATATAAACCGGCATGAGCTTATAGGTCATCTTTGAGTGGAACCCATCAGATGTCTTTGGGATTTTGGAACGCATGAGGGATAAGCAAATACTCCAAAGCCTTGCCTTTTCTACTGATAGAATGGAACACAAATACTTAGTGTGCAAATATGGTCCCTTGCGTTTCTTTCTGGAAAGCCAAAATACGTGTTCTGTGAAGATTGCGTTATTTTATTTTTATTTATTTTTTGAGACACAGTGGGCTCTGTTGCCCGGGCTGGAGTGCAGTGGCATGATCGTGGCTCACTGCAGCCTTGAAATCCTGGGCTCAAGCGATCCTCCTACCTCAGCTTCCAAGTAGCTGGGACTACAAGTGCAAGCCAGCAACCCTGTTTAATTTTTGTATTTTTAGTAGAGATGGGTGATATGGTTTGGCTGCGTCCCCACACAAATCTCATCTTGAATTGTAGCTCCCATAATTTATGTAGCTCTACATACATTGTAGCTCCTCCCACATGTTGTGGGAGGGACCTGGTGGGAGATAATTTAATCATGGGGGTGGTTTCCCCCATACTGTTCTTGTGCTAGTGAATAAGTCTCGAGAGCTGATGGTTTTATAAGGGGTTTCCCCTTTCGCTTGTCTCTCATTCTGCCTTGCCTGCCACCATGTAAGACGTGCCTTGCTCTTCTGCCATGATTGTGAGGCCTCCCCAGCCATATCGAACTGTGAGTCAATTAAACCTCTTTCCTTCATAAATTACCCAGTCTTGGGTATGTCTTTATTAGCAGTGTGAGAACAGATTAATACAATGGGATTTCACCATGTTGCTGAGGCTGGTGAAGATTGCATTGTAATACAATTCTGATAGTTGCCAAAGCCCTACTGAGTAACTCTAACTCTGGATCTGTTGGGCAGTTGAGCTGTAAAAGAAGTGGATAGCAAGTCCAGTGGAAATCTTTGACCTGAGTAACCATTTACTTCAGAGAATAGGAGATTTTAGTTGCATGACAACTCTTGCCTAAGTAAATCTGTGTGTGTGCACATGTGTGCACATGGTGGGGGCGGTGGTATATGTAGTTATTATCACAGATTAGGGGGAAGTCAAGGTTTTATGGATCCTGAGGCTTATGTAAGTTTGAGAACCCTGTTTAGAAAAAGCATAAAAAATTATGAACACAAAGTTAGATATCAAAGTGAATATTTAGGAAGCGAAAAAAATCACAACAAATGACAAGATTTCAAAAGTGGTAATTCCTAAATATCATAAAATACAGAAAAATAACAAGCAGCTGATTAATAAACATGTTCTGACATGCCTGTATAATATTTTCCTGGCTACATTTTTGACAGCATATTCCTTGATTGCCTCTTCATATGACAATAACTTTTTAGTATTTTCTATGTAGAGAAAAGGGCCTTTTGTCTTTCCTCTAGCATAGTTTATTGAAATTTATCCTTTATTTTTGGTGGCTGGTTTACATAAAACAATCTCATACACAAATGTACTCACTGCTACGGTTTTAGATCAATGAATATAGGAATTTTGATCATCTCCATTTCACATAGTGGCCATTAAAAATGTATATGGTGCATTCATAATTATAACTGTTTTAAGCATATTTATGACAGGAAAGAACTTCCATTTTGACTCTATGTTGATGAAAACAGGATTCTCTGCTCCTAATGTTACAGGTCTGATGGCTGGAAGATTGTTCTATAAACCAGCTTTCTGCTTTATACGATTCAAACCTTGTTTCTCTTCTACTACGTAACAAACTCCAGTGTTGGGTGCTAAGGAACACATTCCCATCTAACTCCAGTGCTGGGTGCTAAAGAACACATTCCTATCACAGCATGGCTTCTGGTCTTGCATTTCCATATCATGACTCTAGATGAGTCACCATAGTAAATAGTAAGAGTTTCTGGAAATCATTTCCACAATATGCAGTAATAGCTAGCAGTAACTTAACTATGCAGGGAAGAGACCATACAGCCATACATGTGGTCCATGAAACCTAAAACTAAATATAGCCCTAATCAACTTCCCCTTAGCCAAGTTCTTAAAAAATACTTCTCGAAAAGTACCATACCAGTGCCATTCCAATGCTGACCTGCAAGAGGGGAGGTCAAAATGGAAAGACATGGTAGTCTTAAAAGATGGTGATTAAAATATCACTTTTTGGTACAGATTTTACAAACCTATGGCCATGTGGATAAAGATGAGGACTTTGAAGGGGGTCCCTGAACATTAAGTATGATCAGCTTTGTGCAAAGTTTATCAAGCATTAAAAAACTGACCCCAGATTTTACCACCTAGAATTGACTTTTAGGATACGTAGATTTTATTATTCAGTTGGTTATTTTCTCTGCTCTTCTTTCCTCTTTCTTGACTTTGCTTTTATCCCCCAAATATAGATGGAGAATAGCCGCTCCTTTAAAAATTACTCAGTTCATTTACTTTCCTTTTGCTGTCTTCTTATTCTCCCCATTTTTTCCCCTCTACCCCCTCTTGCTCCTTTCTTTTGCCAGAAATACACAACTTACTTTCATGGGTGTCATGTCTACCTCCAGTTACCATCCCCATGTAGTTTTGGGGACCCATGGAAGGAGGGTCCCTGTCCCTTCCTCCATGCTCCTTGTCAAGCAGGGAGGAGGGAACTGGGACACTCCTTTTTCTGTGGCAGAAGGAGCCTGGAGAGGACTGGAGGAAGCTCTTTCAGGGAAACAGCGGCTGTTTTTCTTAGGCCAAGAGATTCATGATGGCCTTCAGAAGGTGTAGCTGTGTTGCCATCATAATTACAGCCTTGGAAAGGTGCCTGTTGAGGTCATTTTGTTTCAGAATGTACCAGAAGCTGGATCACTTTGTCTAGAGGTAGCTCGGCATGCATTTCACGCTTGCCATCGTCCTCATGGTGACTCCTTTTTTAAACGCTCTTTTCCATAGTGACTAAGCTTGGTTTTAACAAGGTTTTCCATCATCAAGACGGTTGAGTTGCACCTGTTTTGTCTGCAGCACCACATGTAAACAAATAAAAGACCTGCCACCAGGACAGGCTTTGAAAAACAGCGATTAGCATAAAAGCTTAGTACAAAATTGAAAACTGTTGGTAATTAGCTTTTGTTGTTGTTGTTGTTGTTTGTTTGTTTTGAGATGGAGTTTCGCTCTTGTCGCCCAGGCTAGAGTGCAATGGTGCAATCTCCGCTCACCGCAACCTCTGCCTCCCGTGTTCAAGTGATTCTCCTGCCTCAGCCTGCCGAGTAGCTGGGATGACAGCCACCTGCCACCATGCCTGGCTAATTTTTGTATTTTTAGTAGAGACAGTGTTTCACCATGTTGGCCAGGCTGGTCTCGAACTCCTGGCCTCAAGTGATCCGCCCACCATGGCCTCCCAAAGTGCTGGGATTATAAGTGTGAGTCACCGTGCCTGGCCGGTAATTAGTTTTTTATGACTAGTACTCAGGAAGCCAGGGGCAGCGGGATTGATGGTTTAGCAAATTTGTCATTAAAACAAAACTGGGCCAGGTGTGATGGCTTATGCCTGTAATCCCAGCACTTTGGGAGGCCAAGGCAGGCATATCACTTGAGGTCAGGAATTTGAGACCAGCCTGGCCAACATGGTGAAACTTCACCTATACTAAAAATTAAAATATTAGCTGAGTGTGGTGGTGTGTGCCTGTAGTCCCAGCTACTCGGAAGGCTGAGGCTGGAGAATCTCTTGAACCTGGGAGACAGTTTGCAGTGAGCTGAGATTGCACCACTGCACTTCATCTTGGTTGACGGTGTGAGATTCCATCAACAGCAACAACAACAACAAACTGAACCCTCACTGGAGAACTTTGGGATATGATGGTCTCTAATTGCACTGTACGTATGGTAGTCACTCACCACATGTGGTCATTGAGCACACTTGATATATTTTTGACATATTAGGTTAAATAAAAATCTTAAAATTAATTTTACCTGTTTCCTTTTACCTTTCTAATGTAGTTACTAGACAAATTTAAATTACATTTGTATATCACATTCTATTTCCATTGACGGTGCTGGTCTATAATACACCATTCTGTATGCCTGAAAGTATATTAATGATGCCTTCCAGGCTCCCTGTAAGTTTTGGGAGAGGTTGTTTTGGTTTTCTGTAGGCAGGGCTTATTATTATTTTTTTTTAAAGTAGAAGAAAACTGAAACATAATGAATCACAGTAGCAGGCCGTTCTCATTATAAGAAATGAGAATTAGGATTATGAAACCCCTTGGGGGATGTAACAAAAACAACAAAACAAGTTGTCAGCTTTTAGGAAAATATTGCCCTGAAAGGTTATCTCTTGTAACCCTGCTTCCGCAGATTATAATTCAGCAGTTGCTGTGGAAGTCTTTAGCCTCAGGCTTCATTACATTGGTGTGGAGAGAGAGAAATATGTAGTTCTCTCTCCTCCTTCAGACTCTTAAATCATACCTGGCATCCGCCTCCAGGGAAAAACTCTGGTGCTGGGATTTATAGTTGTTTATCGTTTGTGCTTCCAGCATGTGGACTGTGCATTAATTTGTTTCTCAGGGTCAATTTTGGTATCATCATTGCCAGCAGACAATGTGAGACATTTGTGGGAATAACTTGTAGTTTAGGATTTATTTATTGATAAGCGTATTCTACAAAACTTTGACAATCCGCTGATGACTGAGCTGGTACTACTCCTGTTAATTCAATATTGTTTATGTAACTTGGGTGATAAAATGAACCTCGTAAAAGGATGCTACAAAGTCTGTCCTAGAAAGAGGACTTGTGCCTAAATCACTTGAACTCCCAAAGTCTTCCGAACTCCTGGCCTTTGCTGTACTGATTTGTATGTAGTTTTCCCTTCTCCTTCTCTAATTATATCTTACTGTTTTTTACACAGCAGATGCTCAGCAGATTCTTCTTGCATGGTTGTCAGATTCTGAGATTGTCATCAAGAAGGATTGTAGTCTTTCTTGCACTTGAGACTGAGGTTTAAAGATCTGAGTTTGACTTGGTGATTTTTCAAAGGATCCAGTTCTTTAGGGTAAGAATGATGACTGCCTTGTATTAGAGGTTTCAGGATAAACCTGACCTGTTTCCTATTTGTCTTGGGAATTAACCTGGTGAAATGTATTAACAAGTAATTTGATCCATACTCCCACTTGGCTACTCTGTCCTTGCACTGTAGTCTTCTGCACATAAAACAAGATATATCATCAAATTTCAAATTTTTTGATATGATTTTCTCTATTGAAGTTGTCTATGTGATGAAAATATCTTACATAACTTCCTTTGGAAGATAGGGATACAGTTTCTTAACCTTTTCTGCTTTGGCCTTGCACTGAATTTTAGAGAGACTGCTTTAGTTTTTGTGCCTATCATGGTGCCCAGCCTTTCTCACCAAGGGTCTGAGTAGATTTTTGTTGAATGAATGACTTCTTGTATTTTCTGTCAGTCTCCTGTGTTTGCCCATCCCCAAACCATCTCCATTTCCCATTTCCTTCATCCTTACTTGTTATGTCCAGCCTCTGCAAACTGTGGCTTTCAGAACATCCCCTCCAGATTCCACTGTTTGAGGTCTTCGCCTTGCCCTCTTCATTTGCATCCTGCCCACTGGTGACCTATCCCCTCATGAGCCATGGCAAGATCCCCATGGGTGCCCATGTTTCACTTTAGGATATGGGATGATGCCCAGCAACTACTATGGGTTTTGTATCCTAACCTCAAGTCTTTATCAATAAACTTTATTTTAGTAACTGCTTTAAAATATGGCTCACACTGGTTGGTTCTAGTCAAGTCAGAATTCTTCGTACTTCTTGTGTTTTAGCATTTAAAAATGTCCTATGCTCTTCCCTAGAAGTCTTAAATATCCTAATATCTAAGATAGTTTAAGTACACTTTTACTTGGGGTTGGAGCTTGAACAGATACTTCTCAGGCCCCTCTTGGAGCTGACTCCACACTTGCTTAGTCTAAGAACTAGACCTGATGCTAATGAAAAAAAAGAACTTGAATTTCCCTTTCTTAAACCTCACCGTGTCAAGGCATGGCCATGGGTTTGGAAATTTGGGGCATGACTACCAAATCCTTTGAAAACATCTTAACACTGGTATACATGAAGGGAATTCTAAAGTAGTCTTTCTCCTTAAGCTGATGAACTATTCATGAGTTTGTCTTTGAGAATCAGAATGCACTGAAGTTGGGCTTGATGCCTTATTAGAGTCAATGATCCACTAAATCTTTATCCTTGGAAACAATCTGTGGATTCTCTCTGTAGCAATACCCTATAACAGAGAGGACTTTCACATTCCTATGCATGCCAGAGAAAAGACCTTGGACCCCACAGCCTCCCAGGAAGGGGGAGACATTTGCTCTGCCCGTTTTCTCTTTCTCCCCGCCCCCACCCCCCTTAGAATGACCAAAGGCAGGCTTTGGCTGTGAATCACTTTATAGAAAGTGATATGAAGCATAAATGAGCTATAACCAATTTAAAGAAAGCTTGAAACCGGGCTTTGGGAAATCTCTGCCAATATGTAATACTCTCACTAAATTCTGGCTTAGTAGCCGGCCAAAGCAGATTTATAGATAATCCCCATTTATGAAAATGTTCAACTGAGAAGCACTGTGCAGTTACTTTTTAATAGTTTATGTGGTAACAGTTTAGGCTCTTGTTATTCCAAGATACCGCACAGATGTAATGCGCGCACGCGCAAGAGAGAGAGAGAGAGAGAGAGAGAGAGATTTTTCGAGTCACTAATTAGAAAAGCCTAATCACACAAATGCCAAATAAATTATGCTGGCAGGTGGCCGGCTGAATTTAGACATAGGTTCTCCGTATTATTCAGAAGTCAGTCCATGCTGATCTAACCACACCAATGAAAAGAAAATAAAGAAAATAAAAAGTGATTCCTGTTTCATGAGAGCATAAGTCCAGTATCTTTATTTCTGGCACTCCTGGGCATGTCAGTTTACACTTTGCATATTATTTCCACAAAGAGAATCCACACATTTTTCCAGGGATAAAGATTTAGTGAGTACATTCACTCCTTTACATTGACTCTGAAAAGGAGTCAAGCTCACGTGTAGTGAGAAACATGAACGTTTCCTGTAAGAAATTGATTCTCCAGTAGAGGGTGGTAGTGTTCCGTGCCCCCAGCCTTTATCTGCGACCCTTCTGGGCTCTGTTCAGATGAATGAACTGATAAACGATTTTAATTGAGCATCTTATTCTCACAGTACATAATGTAAACAAAGGCCAAAAAGCATTTATAGAGCATGTAACGTGTGGAGCACAGACCAGGTGCATTGGAGACATTGAACATGACTGAACACTGACCTTCCGAGGTGTTCCTGAAGGCAGTGCCCCTTGTTCTCTTTAAGAGAATGGGCTGGAGAGGTGGGCACCTTGTACTGGGATCCTGGTGCTGCCACTGAAGGTGAAGTGATCTTAGAGGAAGTTATTTCACCTTTTTCAGTCTCTGGTTTCTCATCTGTAAAATGGGTACAGTTATGCCTACCACTTACTTCACCTCTACTAAACTAAAATCAGGGACCTGCTGGAAGGCACACACACAGACAAATACTCCTGTCAGACGAACATGCCATAGGCAAGGTTAGATAAGCTGCTGTGGCAGCAGAGTATGGTGATGCATTCAGACTAGTAATTAGAAGGGATTCAAGGAAAAAGTAACCTTTGAGCTGAGTGTTGAAGGTAATTAAAGTTCTTTTGATCAATGGATGGAGAGGATGTCTGTAAGAGTATGAAGGGCTTTCCAAACTGAAGGAACATAGACAATTTCATTTTGTTTATTTATGTCTAAGGCTGTAAAACTCAGAGTATTTTACAAAGGCGATTCCATGTATCAAAACTATTAATTTTCATTCAGCAAAAATTATATGTAGTATAGAATTTTCTTATTAAGAGGTTTCCAAATGTCTGAGTTAATTCATCTAGGTACTCCTGAAGTTTATGTATTTAAAAGCGACAATGGTTTCTAACATACTTTCTATTTGAAAACATCCACAAATAAAATAATTATTTAAATATTTTTCTTTTTAAGAACAAATGACTTGAGAGCTTCTAAATGTCTAGCGAGGGAAAGTATATTATCATTGGTGGAGTTGATTTCTTATTTATATGAATAATTCTAGCTATGATGTGTTATGTCATTAAAAAATATTGGCTCACGCCTGTAATTCCAGCGCTTTCGGAGGCTGAGGAGGGCGCATCACGAGGTCAGGAAATCGAGACCATGGTGAAACCCCGTCTCTGCTAAAAATACAAAAAATTAGCCGGGCGTGGTGGCGGGCGCCTGTAGTCCCAGCTACTCGGAGAGGCTGAGGCAGGAGAATGGTGTGAACCCGGGAGGCAGAGCTTGCAGTGAGCCGAGATCGCGCCACTGCACTCCAGCCTGGGCGACAGAGTGAGACTCCATCTCAAACAAACAAAAGAAAGTATTCTTACTTTATATTGTTCAGTGTATAATCATGATAGACCAGTGATTAATGACAAGAAACAAAAAAACACTGATGTTAAAATACAAACGAATCACTTTTATCGTTGAAATTATTTTAATTCTGCAAATTCTTATTCTCAAGTTGATCTTCTCCAGACTTGTGTGTTTCACTCATCTCATTAAAATTGTGTAACTCATTAGAATATCTGTGGTATTTCAAAAACCAACATTTTTTAAAGATCATATATTAATGATTGTCTTTTTGGTTATTAGCAATATAGGCTTTCACTTGCAATGTGGTATTTACAGAGAAAATATTTGCAAATAGACAACTGAAATCTTATGTTTTAGCTTACTATTCATAAAGACTTAAAGTAATGAAAATCAGCCAGCTGAATTTTTTAAGCCCAAACTATTAGAATTCTAAACATCTGGTCATGTTGCTGTAATGCATAGTTAAAATTCAGTGTACATTTTTTACTTTGCATATGTTTGAATATTTCCATAATAAACAATAAAAAATAGTATAATGAACCTCACGTACCCATCGCCCAGCTTCAACACTCTGCCATTCTTATTCTTTCTAAATTTCTACACCCTCTCTTATTTTTAACAGTTGTTTTTAAGGTATAATTGACATACATTGAAAGGTACGAATCTTGGCTATAGAAGTTTTACACATAGATACACCTATGTCACCCATAGACCTCTATCACAATGTTGAATATTTTCATATCTCCAGAAATTCTCTTGTGTTCTTTGTCAGTAAATCATCTTACTCCCAGACAACCAAGGTCCTAATTAGATTAGCCTTTTCTAGAACTTCACATAAATGGACTCGTATACTGTGCACTGTTTTGTGTAAGGCTTTTTCCACTCAGCGTAAGGTCTGTGTGTTGCCTCCATTTTGTTGTGTATGGGAGTAGTTCATTCCTTTTTACTGCTGAGTAATATTCCATTATATAGGTGTATAACAATTTGATTATCCATTCTATTGGTAGACATTCATGTTGTTTATAGCTTTTTGCTAATATGGATAAAGCTGCTGTGAACATTCTTGAAAAAGTCTTTTTGTGGATTTATGTTTTCATTTCTCTTAGTAAAAATCTAGATGTGGAATTGCTAGGTCGGAGGGTAGGTGTATATTTATAATAAGAAAAATTGTCAAACCTTTTTCAAAAACTGTTGTAACCATTTTATATTCTCACTAGAAATGTATTAGAGCTACAATTGTCTCACATCCTCACCAGTATTTGGTATTTTAATTTGCCATAGTGATATCTTGTGATTTTACTTTGCATTTACCTCATGGCTAATTATTTGAGAACTTTTTAATGTGGATAATGGTCATTTGCATATCTAACCTTGTGAAGTATCTATTCAAGTCTCTCTACCCCTCCATTTTTAACCTGTATTATTTTTCTTATTGAGTTGTAGGAGTTATTTTTTAAAAATTATTTTAAATACAAGTTATATGTCTGCTTTACATTTTGCACATACTTTTCTCCCAACCTGAGGTTTGCCTGTTTATTTTCTTAATAGTGTCTTTTGATGAATGGAGTGTTTAATTTTGGTAAAGTTTAATTTATCAATTTTTATACATTTTTGTGATTTTATTATCCTTTCCAAGGAGTTTTTGCCTAATCCCAGGATATCAAAGGTATTCTATATTTTTATGACAATATTATAGATTTAGATTTTAAGTTTACATCTATGATTCATCTCAAAATAATTTTTGTGTATGATGTGAGGTAGTGGTTGAGGTTAATTTTTTTTTCACAGGGATATATAATTGTTCCAGCCTCATTTATTGAAAAGATTCCCTTCCTCATTGAATTGCATTGGGGCCTTTGCAAAAAACCAGTCATTTGTAAGTGTAGATCTGTTTCTGGAATTCCTATTCTGTTTCATTGATTAATTTGTCTTTCATTATGGCAGTATTACACCATCTTAATTATGCCATGTAGAGTAAGTTCTTCATCTTTGAGTGTGTGTGTGTGTGTGTGTGTGTGCGTGTGTGTGTTTTAACTGTTTTTGGCAATCCTAAGCCCTTTACATTTTCATGTCTATTTTAAAACCAGTTTGTCAACTTTTGTCTAAAACACCTGCTGAGAATATTATTAGGGTTACATTGAATTCATGAATTAATTACAGAGAAATGAGGATCTTATATATTGAACCTTATAATCCATAGACGTGATATATATCTTTACTAATTTAGGTTTCCTTTAATTTACCTCAGTGATTATTTGTAGTGTTCTATGTAGATCATTCTCTCTCAGTGAGGTTTTACAAGAGAAGTAATCCATAATGCTCGAATGCATCCTTCATGTGTAATGAATTAACTTATTGCTTATGCATCTGGAAATGTATTAGCTTGGTAGACTTCTTTGGTAGAATCAAGAGTAGAGTCACAGGTTGGATGTGGTGACTTGTGCCTATAATCCCAGCAACTTGGGAGGCTGAGATGGGAGGATCACTTGAGCCCAGGAGTTCAAAGACCAGCTTGGACAACACAGTGAGACCCCATCTGAAAAAAAAAACAAATAATAGAGTCATTAAAATAACCTTTTGCTTAATTCTCTCGTGATTGGGGCAACATCTTGCAATACTGTGGTATAATATCACAACCAGTATATTGACACCAGTTCAGTCAAGATATACAACAGTTTCATCACCACAAGGATCCTTGGGCTTCCCTTTTATAGCAGACATAACTGTTTATACAAGTTTACTTTTTACTTCTGGATGGTAATACTATAATTCTAAATAATGTGTTTGGATTTATATTTATTTCAACAATGTCTCTCAATTGGTTTTAATGTTCACTTCCGGAGTACCATTGATATACAGCTATTTTATAACTCTAAATAATATACTGCTATTTTTTATCTGACTCTAGATAATACTTTCTTACCCCCATTATGTAGAATGAGGACATTATCACCCTTCCACCTCACTTCTCTTCTCCTACCCACGCTTTCTGTCTTCTGACTGCTGTCGGAAGACACCTTACTTTCACATTGTCAAGGTTTGTATATTTTAAATCTAACTTTTATGCTTTCTTGTTTATTATAAGTTGATTTTTAGAGCTGAAAACCAATATAAATTATCTGTAACATTAAAATTATGCAAATATTCTTCACTGCAGAAGCAGATATTGTGATTGGACCTGTAGAGAAGGAATTATTCTGAGCACTAAATCTGTCTTGCTTGAAGTACATGTTTAAGCATTATTAAAGCATCATCCAAGGGCCCTTTTCCAACAACCTCCTTTTTTTTTCTCAAAATTTTATGACTCTTTAGTTTGTTTCATATTTAGATTATGGTTTTTTATACAGATTTTTAATTTACATAAAGCTTTTAATTCCAATCTTTTTTTTTTTGCTAAGCAAAATGAATTTATTAATAGCATTACTAAGATCATCTAGGCTCTGAATCATAACTTGTTGAATGAAATCTACTTTCTTGAAGATGTTTTCTTGGAGACTCTATCTTCTAATTTGGACTCACTGGCTTCTAGATCTGTTATATAGCTGTCACTGTGGGATTCCCCCAATCCCATTTTATTTCTAAATGAATTCCACATTTTCTTGGAATCTGTAGTTTTCTTTTTGGGAATTAGTTTTTTCTCCTGTGTGAGTCAGTCTTCAAGTAATTTTTTTCAGTAAGGGTGCATAAGAGGTAAGTGGAATCCTTCCCTGTCTGAAAATTTCTTATTTTCTCCACATGCTGAATTGTTTTCTTCTGACTTCACAGTGACTGCCAAGCCTCATGGTAGCCTGAGTCCTTTTCCATTCTTGGTAACCTTAACTGGTCTCTGATAGCTTTTAGGGTGTTCTCTGTATGTTCAGAGTTCTAAAATTCCACCAGTGTATGTCTAGCTATTTTGTCATTTTATTCATCCTGTCCAGCACTTGGTTTGTTCTTTCATTCTGAAACTTGTGTCTTCCTTCAGGACTGGATAATTTTGTTTTTTTCAGTTTCTCTCCTTTACTTTCTTTGTCCTCTCTTTTTGGAACTCCTATTCAATAGATATTGGACCTCTTCCATATCTCTTAATTCTTCTTTTTTTACATTTTTAATCTCCTTTATTTTGCTCTAGTTTATGGGAGAGTTTCTTGACATTTTGTTTTCTGGCCTGTCGAATTTCTTTTTATTTTCATAATTATTATTTTTTTATTTCTGTAAACTCTCTTTTTCTCTGATTGCTCTTTTAATTTTTTCCCGGATTAACTTCATGGTTACAGTTTGTTCTCAAATGCCTTAGAGGATATCAATTTGAATTTTTATTTAGTTCTTTTCTTCTGTTGCTTAAATTATCTATTTTCTCTAGAATCATGTGTTTGTGTATTCATCTTGGTCCAGTTTTGTGCTTTTGTTTTCCTTAAATGTCTTAGTAATTTTTTTTGTATATGTTAATTAACTAATAGGGGCATTAATACAGAGATTTCTATGTGGAGGATTAATGTTTCCTTCTGTCTTTTTGCTGGTGTAATTTTCCTCTATAGTTGTATTAGTTTGCAACCACAAGAGATCTCTAAAATGTAATCTTCCGTAAATTCAATAATATATTGATTTAAAATCATTACTTTAAAGCACTTATTTATCATATACCAAATGAAATGGCAAAATGATCTTTTAAAACCCTAAGGAAGATGATATAATTTTATATTAATATGAGAAGGTTTTGAGAACCAAGTTTAAAACTTGATGATATGAGGAATAGCTGGATTACTAAAATTGAAAATTAGGGCTAAGTTAATGGATTTATTGATGGGCATAGGTTTTCTTTTTAATAGTAAATATCACTCTTGTTCTGTTTCTATTGTGTCATGGTTTGGATACCTATAAACCCCAAATACCTAATTTGTTTTTAGAAGCCATTGGCACACACCCTGTGTGAAGTGAGCACCTCCTGTCAGGTTCACGCTGTGCAGGTTTTCCTCCCTCCTACTCGCTGGCATTTACGGTGCCGCTGCCCCGGGCTGAGTGGGCTGGCCCGGAGGCTGGCTCTGGTCCCCAGCCCCTACTGCTGGGCAGATCAGCTGCTCGGAAAACCGCGTGCCAGCTCCTGAGGGCTGATCACCACTTGCCCCAGGGCAGGAGAAGCTTTGCAGGCTGCCAGATCTGAGTTCTTTAGTTTGTACTTTTTAGTAACTGGCAGTGTCTCTGACTCAGACTGTTTTATACGTGCCACTTAAATTCTCAAAAAACCAGAGTGGCCTTACTTAAGCTGTGATGAGCGGGGTGTGGGGAGGAAGGTGGGTTGGGTTGGTGGACAGTGAGGCTGAGAGTTGTTTTTCTCTGATCCCATGGAGCAGAAATGAGAAAGGAAGGGGCGTGTTTTGTGTCCGACCTGGAATTTTGTTCTCTTCCTTCCTCCCCCAGAGTGCCCTCAGTCATGAGGCTGAGAGATTCAGATTACTGTGAATTCTAGTTCTTATTGAACCCAGACTGGACCAGAAGGCCTCAGCATAGCCCTAGGACTTAGTGATCCATTCAGCATCTGTTATGAGTGGAATTATGTCTCCCCCAAATTTCTATGTTGCAGCCCTAACTCCCAGTATCTCAGGATGTGACTATATTTGGAGACAGGATCTATAAAGAGGTAATGTAGTTAAAATAGCCTAATCCAGTATGAATGGTATATTAGTTCATTTTCACACTGCTGATAAAGACATATCCGAGACTGGGTAATTTATAAAGGAAAAGAGGTTTAATGGACTCCCAGTTCATGTGACTGAGGAGACCTCACAATCATGGCAGAAGGTGAAAGGCATGTCTTACATGGCGGCAGGCAAGAGAGAATGAGAGCCAAGCAAAAGGAGAAACCCCTTATAAAACCATCAGATCCCATGAGACTTATTCACTACCATGAGAACAGTACGGGGAAAACTGCCCCATGATTCAATTATTTACCACTGTGTCCCTCCCACAACACATGAGAATTATGGGAGCTACAATTCAAGATGAGATTTGGGTGGTGACACAGCCAAACCATATCAAATTGTGTCCTTATAAGAAGAGGAAATCTGGGCACAGAGACAGAGAGACCAGACACATCTGTGCAATGAAGCTCATCCATGTGAGGTCACAGCAAGAGGGCTGTCATCTGCAAGCAAGAAGAGAGGGCTTAGAAGAAACAAAACCTGCCAGCATTTTGGTCTTGGACTTCTAGAGCCTGTGGTATTTTGTTGTTGTCATCTCAGCAACTAATATAGCGTTTTTAGCCAACAAATCCTGCTTTGTTCCCTGCTGCCCTCTCCAGGGATGGAGGAGGGAGGCATTCCCTGGGTGGAGCCTGGGCAAGGAGCCCTCATCACTGGGTCCTAAAACCTGTGTCTCTGATTTTCCGTAGACACTGGGGCTATCAAGGAAAGATTTTTGACTCATCTTGCCAAGTTCTAAACTATTTGGATATCAAATTTGGGTAAAGACCTAGTGAGGAAATCAGGGAGGCTGTAGTTAGGAGAATTTCACAGGCATGCAGAAGTAATGTCGTGTAGGATGCTAGCTGAGATGTGTGGATAAGCATCAGTTGCCACAGTGATGGTGCGATGGCAATAAGAGTCTGGAAACTCTGGTTTCCCAAAGAAACTGACGTCCTAATAATCTCTTATGATCAGATATCAAAATTTGAGGTGCCTTGGTTTGGTTGTACAAAGCTTCATACATGGAAATCCTTCTTTCTGTTGGATGTGTTTTATTTCCAACAGAAATAAAATGCCATTGCATTGTCTCCAATGCCATTGTATTATCATTGCCATTTCTAGCAGCAGAATTCTTTAATTTGAAAAAGTTGTTGAATTGTAATGGACCCACTTCTAACCTAAGTTTCAGGTCAGTGACTTTGTATAATTCATTGGCTCTCTGTGTCTCAGTTTTCCTTATCTGAAAAGGGGGATAATTATTGCTGCTCCCCAGTGCACAGATACATTATTTTGATGTTGTGGGAGTGGGGTTTGAATTTGTAGAAAGAGAATGGATTTCAAAAAGGCCTTCTTTCCGCCATTTAATTTGGTCTTGAGAAAATGATGTAGCCTCTCTGAGCCTCAGTTCTCTCCTCTATAAAATGGGGATAGTAATGGTTACTCCAGTGGGGGGTGTGAGTATTAAATCAGAACATATGGAGAGCACCTTACGTTGATTCCTGCATGTTTTAAGGGCTCTATAAATGTTAGCGCTTGATGATGGTATTTTAAAATTATTGAAATTACTAAAAAGAGGTGAGTTAGTTGCTTTAGATACTTAAGTATTATGCTGTCCCTTAAAGGGGCATCTGCTTAACAGATGGTTAGTTGACCATTTAGCATGAGGCTAATGGAAAGGAGTGTAAGATTTAAGATAATGTACGGAGATGTAACTAGAGAATGAGGTCTTGTTTCTTTGACCTATAAATGCTAAACTCTCAGTACATACCATCAAGCAGGCTTCCTCTAACTGTAACATGCACATAAATTCTCCGGAAATCTTGTTGAAATGCGAATTCTGATTCAGTACGTGGAGAGTCCGGGTTGGGTGCTGACATTCTGCATTTCTAAGAAGTTCCCAGGTGAGGGCGCTGCTGCAGCTCAAGGTCCGGGTTTTGAGTGGCGAGGTCCCAGAGAAGATGGTAGAGCTAGCTATGATCCCAATCTGTAAGTTTCACCTTTTATCAACCAATTGTTATTGTCTATCAACTTACATTAAGCTTCAGAAGCATTTCATTTTGACTTTTCATGTCAAATTCCCCAGCTCTTGCTACTTTCCTGCCCCTGGCCTCTTTATTTAGTACTTAATGTCTTTTTTTTTCTTGTTTAAAGAATAATAACAATAATGACTAATATTTGTCAGGAATCAGGAACTGTTTCCTTAAATTTTCACAACATCCCATGAGGTAGGTATCATAATTATCCCCATCTTACAGGTGAGAATACGGAGGTACGTATAGATAAAATAACTTGCTAAATCACCCAACTAGTGAGTGGTAAACCAGGACTATTTTAAGAGTTTATTTAAAGGAGCCCTTTTGTAAATGAGAATCCCCAGGGATAGCTGGCATAGTGCACCCCCCTTATCAGTTTTTGTTATGCCCCTTTAGGTTTTTGTCACATTTTAGAAAATGTAGAGCCCCCCCTTCCAGGAGCCAGCAACTGTGGCATTCACCCAGAATGCAACCCCAGGTGACTGCAGAGTCTAGGAAGTCCGTGATGTTTTCTCAGAGTGGCACCCGGGCCAGAACCCACACAGCTCAGCTGTAGTTTGCTACTTTATGAGTGAAGGCTGTAAGAGTGAAGGTCACAGCCAGCAGACAGATCCTGTAGGGTGTGTTCGACATCCTTTCCACCTGCTTCTTTCGCAGTTTGAGTATAAATTCAATTTTTATCAACTGAATATTATTTTCTATTGATTTACTTCTGGAGTACTGACTTCTGAAAATTTCAGAATATTTTTATTTTTCATCTTACATAGGCAGATGTACTATTGCTACTATTCTGCCTGTGGCCTCTGTGTCTAGTACTTTTAAAATGATTAAAATAGACTGGGCATGGTGGCGCATGCCTGTAATCCCAGCACTTTGGGAGGGCGAGGCGGGAGGATGGCTTGAGGCCAGGAGCTCGAGACCAGCCTGAGCAACACAGCAAGAACCCAATCTCTACAAAAAAAAAAAAAAATTTTTTTTTAAATCAGCCAGGCATGGTAGCATGTGCCTGTGTCCTAGCTGTTTGGAAGGCTGACGTGGGAGGATCACTTGAGCCTAGGAGTTCAAGGTTACAGTGAGCTATGATCATGCCACTGCACTCCAGCCTGAGTGACAGAGCAAGACCCTGTTTCTGAAAGAAAAAAAAAAAAAAAGGAAAGAAAGAAAGAAAAAACGCTTAAAATTATATCAGCAACAACAACACCCTACCTGCAAACCTGCGCTTATATGGCTGTGGGTTGTGCGAGGAAGAGCTGCAGGGGATAGAACCCTGTGATGGATGACAGGGACACGTCCTGTAGGGGCTGTGTACTTGGCGATCTGGGGAGAGTGCACGCAGGGGAGCACGTTGCTCAGAGCCTGTGGCTGGTCCACCCCTGCCTTGGCTACTCATTCTCTCACTTGCTGTAGTCACTTACACTCACAGGCCTTCATTTTCCTCCTTTCTAAAATGAAAGGATTGGGTAGGATGGGGATTTTTCAACGTGTGTGTTTATTTTTAGCTATGGAACCCTTTCTTCAGATGAAGGCTCACCTGGAAGCCCAGAAAATAAAGCATAAGAGCTGAATTTTCTTTGGTGGAAGTTGGACCCAGAACCAACTGTCCGCCTTCCCCGCGCTGCATCCCTCACCAATCCCAATACAGCCTCCTCCTTCTGTTAGCTAGAAAACAGCTGGCCTAGATAATAGGAAGCCTCCCTTTAGCTTCCACACTGTGCCTGTGCACTCAAAGGAATAAAACATGGGGTTTCAGAAAGCCACTGTTAGGGAGGAGTATTTGCTAAAGGCAGTTTTGTTTCTAACTCCAGTGGCTGGTTATTATAAGTGGCTGGTTATTATAAACCCTAAAATGATTCAGCAAGGCGTCCTTGGTGTTGACTTATTTATTTTGCAAGGTTTAAATGCATTTTGTGTGTGTGTGTGTGTGTGTGTGTGAGATGGAGTCTTGCTCTGTTGCCCAGGCAGGAATGCAGTGGCACCACCTCAGCTCACTGCAATCTCTGTCTCCCGGGTTCAAGCAATTCTCCTGCCTCAGCCTCCCGAGTAGCTGGGACTACAGGCACCCGCCACCATGCCCGGCTAATTTTTTTTATTTTTGGTAGAGACCAGGTTTCACCATATTGGCCAGGCTGGTCTCAAACTCCTGACCTTGTGATCTGCCCCCCTTGGCCTCCCAAAGTGCTGGGATTACAGGCATGAGCCACCGCGCCTGACCTGTTTTTTACTCTATTATTAAAAATACTTTATCCTTTTGAATTTAGACTTTTGTGACTGGAAGTTTCTTGTTTTGGGGATGATGGGGGGAAAGGTTTTTTGGGGAAATATGGAAGATCATTGCAAGGAACAGAGTAGAAAGGTTTTGTTTGTTTGTTTTTGACAAGCTCCATAATGTTGTGATGCATATTGAGCAGACTAGCCCATCTTCCTTTGCTGAAGCAATAATCTTGGAAGAGACAAAAGTTGAAAGGAGGCAGAGACAAGACATGAAGAGTTTCAGAAATCTTTGAAGTCTTTGAAAGTCTTTTTGAAAGTCTTCAAAAATCTTTGAAAGTCTTTGGAATAATTAGTTCACTTGAGACCATCAATAAAATGCTTACTTTCATTGGAGACTAGGTATGAATGTTTTACTGTCAGCACAATTGTTAACTAGAGAGGGTAATACAGAATGTTAAATAAATTTGAAGTCTCTCAAATTACACTGGAGAGCTGAACTGAAGTCAATGATCTGGAGTAGCATTCTTATTCTCAGTAGAATATGGCATATTTTCTCTTCCCACTGACTTTGAATGAAGCTTCCATGGAAAAGGTGGTGGAACAGCTTAGAAGTAATACACGCTGAGTGAACAGTGTAGGAGAGAGACAATGATGTAGTAACATTTCTTGGGCAGGTATGTGTCTTCTAGGTGTTTATTCTGTTTCCTTACCCTTTCACGGCAACAAAAATCTGTATTAAATGTAGCCTTCTGGGTATAGCACAGTCGATAAATATCCTCTTTCATTCTCTGGGGGTGAAGCTATGTGTGGAATATTTTGCAGTTGCTGTGGTCATGTATCACTCATGTGCCAAATGAAAATGGTAATGAATGTGGAAGTTATAAAAAATCCACACTATAGCAAGTCATTATGATTTAACCCAATGCTTCATCTGTTTACAATGAAAGAACGTAGAATCTCCTCGTTCTGCAGTACTTTGTTTCCTTTTAGACTTTATCATTACAACTTTTTCAAAGGCACCAAGAGTGGAATCCCCTGATTCCTACAACTTATTTGCATCAAATGAGTCACCAAAGAGAAATGCCTGTTGTTTTTGCAGGGAATATAGCATGCATTTTAATCCTCTCTAACATAGCAGACTGGGAGGGAGTGAGAGGCAGAATGAAATGGATAAAAGGGAGAGGAGAGAGACATAGAAAGTCCATCACTGTAAACTTCTTAGCTGTGGATGCAAATGTAGAAACTGTTTTATGGATATCACTAAGTGCATTCCGCTTCTAATTCTTCTTTTATATGAAAAAATTCATGCAAATGACAGCATTGATATTAATTAATTGGCATCCACGTGTATTCTTTCAGCAGAGCTACAAGAAGAAGTTGTGAGAATGTTGAGGTGGAGCCATTGATCACGTCTCATAATAGCACAGAGATCAAGACATACAGACCCGAGTTCAAATCTCTGCTCTTCTGCATACAAGATGTGACTCTGAAAAAATTACTGTCTTTAGGCTTAGTTTTCTCATGTTTTAAAGAGGGATTCATAATTGTCCTTATCTCCTAAGGTTGTTAGAAGGAACAATTGAAAGATGCATGTCAGAAATGTTTACTATAGTCAGAATAACTATTTGAAAAATATTAGCCAGGGCCGGGCGAGGTGGCTCGCACCTGTAATTGTAGCACTTTGGGAGGCCAAGGTGGGAGGATCAGTTGAGGTCAGGAGTTCGAGACCAGCCTGGCCAACATGGCGAAACCCCGTCTCTATTAAAAATACAAAAATTAGCTGAGTGTAGTGTTGCATGCCTGTAGTCTCAGCTCCTTGGGAGGCTGAGGTGGGAGAATCACTTGAACCTGGGAGGCGGAGGTTACAGGGAGCTGAGATCGCACCACTGCACTCCAGCTTGGGTGACAGAGCAAGACTCCATCTCAAAAAAAAAAAAAAAAATAGGCTTTTGCAGACGCTGCCGCCGCCAGGAGCCCTGTAGTATCAGCCATGGTCAATCCCACGGTGTTCTTCAACATTGCCGTCAATGGTGAGCCCTTGGGCTGCGTCTCCTTTGAGCTGTTTGCAGACAAGGTTCCAAAGACAGCAGAAAACCTTCGTGTTCTGGGCACGTGAGAGAAAGGATTTGGTTGTAAGGGCTCCTGCTTTCACAGAATTATTCCAGGGCTTATGTGTCAGGGTGGTGACTTCACACGCCATAATGGCACTGGTGGCAAGTCCATCTATGGGGAGAAATTTGATGATGAGAAGTTCATCCTAAAGCATACAGGTCCTGGCATCTTGTCCGTGGCAAATGCTGGACCCAACACAAACGGTTCCCAGTTTTTCATCTGCACTGCCAAGAGTGAGTGGTTGGATGGCAAGCATGTGGTCTTTGGCAAGATGAAAGAAGGCATAAATATTGTGGAGGCCACGGGGCACTTTGGGTCCAGGAATGGCAAGACCAGCAAGAAAATCACCATTGCTGACTGTGAACAACTTGAATAAGTTTGACTTGTGTTTTATCTTAACCACCAGACCTTTCCTTTTGTAGTTCAGGAAAGCACCCTCCACCCCATTTGCTCGCAGTATCCTAGAATCTTTGTGCTCTTGCTGCAGTTCCCTTTGGGTTCCATGTTTTCCTTGTTCCCTATGCCAGCTGAATTGAAGAGTTGAGTTAAGTTTATGATTATGAAATTAAAACTAAATAACTATAAAAAGTTAGCCCCATTTTGGGGTGGTGGTGGCAGATGCTAAGGAGCAGCATCAAGCAGTGATTAGGATAAGCATCAAGTCAGGAAATGGATTCCCATGTGCTCACTACTCTTCCCTGTCCAGCTTATTGTTGAATGTAGAGTCCAGTTTTCTGTGTGCTAGAAATTTCATCTCGAATCTTTTTTTGAAAGATACTGATCATAAAGAGAAAAAAAAAAAAAGAATTGGGAAGGAAGGAGGCAAGGAAAGGAAAAGAAAAAGAATTAACAGAAAAAGTGCGGCCAGGCGCGGTGGCTCATACCTATAATCCCAGCACTTTGGGAGGCCAAGATGGGTGGATCACTTGAGACCAGGAGTTCAAGACCAGCCTGGCTAACATGGTAAAACCCCGTCTCTACTAAAAATACAAAAATTAGCTGGGAGTGGTGGTGCACACCTGTAATCCCAGCTACTCGGGAGGCTGAGGCATGAGAATGGCTTGAATCCGGGAGGCGGAGGCTGCAGTGAGCCGAGATCGAGCCATTGCACTCCAGCCTGGGCAACAGCATAAGACTCTGTCAAAAAAACAAACCAAAATACAAAAAACAAAAACGGTGAGTGAACTCTGTCATCCTCATTTATTCTAAGGTAGATAGGATGGGTATTATTGGCCCATTTTACAGATTTGGAAGACAGGCGATTTGCCTGGGATCATTGATGAGCTGATGATAGGACCAGGACAAGAAGCTGGGTCTTCTGCCTCTTCCTGGTATGGCACATGCTGGATGGCAGCTCCTGCCTGAACTTGATAAACTGCCCTGTACAGTAGCCATGAGGTGAGAGAAGCAGCCTGCTACGATGGCCTCCCTCTCTGCAGCCTCCGTAGAGACAGGGACTACCGATCAGCGTCTTTGTGAAAGAGATTAATTCAGGAAAATCTCTTGAAAGCAGAATGTGACTCAGAAAAATGATTCTTCTGACGTCAGTAATAAGAACCCCTCCCTGCACACATACAGTCTTTGAGTATTCAGACTTTTTGGAAAAAGCATAAACAGCCTTTGGTATACGCCAAATTTTTGGACTGCTGAACTTGTCTTTTATATCACCCTACCATTACTTCAGGCATGAAAATGGCTTTGGCATCTTCTCTGATTACTGATTCATCCTGAGCGGTTTTAATATTCTTGAGAATAGTTTTAGCATCCTGGGCACAGTCTCTGATTCTAGCTGCTTATGTCCAAATCCCAACTGTACTCCTTGTTAGCGGAGTGACTTTGGGCAATTTCTTTAACTTCTCACCTTTTCTTTAACTGCCTCATATTTAAAATGGAGATGATGATGGTCCCTGTCCTAGAGGGTTATAAGAAATCAATGAAGGAATCTTTGTTCAACGCCTGCAGAGAGTGAGCCCTCGGTCAATGTGAGCTATGAACAATAATGAGGCCATTCTCTTTGCAGTTTATGAAGCTTTGCAGTTTATGAAGTTTATAGGACCAATGATTTGGGCTTATAATTGAGTATCATTGGAGTACAAGTTCAGGAAAATGACAAACATTACTTTTTTCCTGTGCCTTTCTAGATAAAGTCTAGAAGCTTCTTGATTACATGAGTTTTTTCATATAAAAAGAATAATTAGAAGCGGAATGCACTTAGGGACCATATGTAATAGGGGTTGATAACAGAAAAGCTCATGAAGTTTCATTTCCAGTCACAAAAATAATTTCATGGGACCCACCTGGAAATTATAAGCAGAAATTGGAATGAACAGTAGCACGGAAGATGTAGTTGTGTGCTATAAAAGACCATTTCTAGGTTTAAGTGTGTAGTGAACTGCACACTCCTTTTATTAGGTTGGGGCAAAAGTCACTGTGTTTTTTGCCATTACTTTCAATGGCAAAAACCGCAATGACTTTTGCCCCAACCTAATAGTTCTGGAAACTGATCTCCAACAAAGTCGTATAGCTGAGCTTGTGTTGGGACCAATGATTTGGGCTTATAATTGAAAATAATTGGAGGACAAGTTCAGGGAAAATGCCAAATCATTACTTTTCTCCTGTGCCTTTCTAGATAAAGTCTAGAAGTTTCTTCTTCCTTATTGAATCTGACCTTTTAAGAAATTTAGTTTTTATCTTTCCCAAAGGAATCATTTTTCATGTGGAATTCAATTTGCTTCAAGTTTCTGTCTCTTCTGCTTAGTTTAAAAGATGACGCCAAGGCCCTCTGAATGTTTTGTTACTGATATCTGCTATTTTTCACTCTCAGCCCTGTCATAAATTACATGGTGGTAAGCTTTGTCTCCTATTCTGTAATTGCAAAGCAGGCCCAGGCCAGGTCTTTTAACATAATCTGTTGTAAGGTATGCTGTTTGCCTAAGAACACAGCAGCATCTGTGTTACCAGGGTATGATAGCATCACTATCAGTCATACCTTAATTGCAAACAGAGCCAAGCATGTTGGCCTATTGTAGCCATTCAAAATGTTGCAAGGCAGAAGAGAATTGTTCTCCTTATATATCCTGTGCTGGCCTTGGGCAAGTCCCTAAATTCTTTTGGCTTCGAAACTTCTTATCTTTGAAACTGTGATGGAAATTATCTCTAAAACCCTTTCTAGCCCTCTCCTTCCTCAGAGAAATGTTTTCCAAGCTCTGTTTTGTGGAAAGTTCATAGTTGTACTGGGTTTGGGGGTTCTCTGGTTGAATAAATTAAGGAAATGCTTCTTATCTTATTTATCTCTTAGTTACAGGCACATTTGCATATTAATACATAGTAAGTCCATGGTTAAGAAAACTTTAACAATATTTAATTAAGCATTTCTCAAATACAGGTGAAGATGCAATTTTAAGCATTTGTATTTGTTTTGCTAAGTGACAGTCACTTTCCTATGAAGGGTTCCAGAAGCATGGTTGGGAAAGATTTCTGCTCTGTGTTTCTAAGATGACTGAATCAGATAAGGTAAGGAACACACAACCGTGTCTCTGATTTCAAAATGACATGGTATAAGCTCCATTGCTATTTAATTAGAAAGTGGTTGTGTGAGGCCGGGCACTGTGGCTCATGCCTGTAATCGCAGCACTTTGGGAAGCTGAGGTGAGAGGATTATTTGAGTCTGGGAGTTTGCGACCAGCCTGGGCAATATAGGGAGACTCTGTCTCTATTAAAAAAAAAAAAATAGCCGGGAATGGTGGCACATGCCTTTAGTCCCAGCTACTCGGGAGGCTGAAGCAGGAGAATCCCTTGAACCTAGGAGGTCAAAGCTGCAGTGAGCAGTGATTGTGCCAATGCAATCCAGCCTAGGTGACAGAGTGAGACCCTATCTCAAAAAGAAAGAAAGAAAGAAAGAGAGAGAAAGAGAGAAGAAGGAAGGGAGAAAGGAAAAGAGGAAGGAAGAAAGAAAGAAAATTGTGCATTTTAAACAAGTTTCTAGGCAGTTGGTTTCACCTCTTTTGTTTTTGTTTTTTTTTTGAGACAGGGTCTCACCCTGTCACCCAGGTTGGCATGCAGTGGTGTGATCATGGCTCACTGCAACCCCAATTTTCTGGGCTCAAGCAATCCTCCTGCCTCAGCCTCCTGAGTAGCTAGGACTATAGGTGCAGGCCACCATGCATGCCTAATTTTTTAAAATTTTTAGTAGAGAAAAGGTCCTGCAATACTTCCCAGGCTGGTCTGAAATTCCAGAGCTCAAACGATCCTCCCATCTCGGCCTCCCAAAGTGCTGGGATTACAGGCATGAGTCACCACACCTGGCCAGTTTCTTGACTATAATAAATCATCAACCAAATTATCTGTGGTTCAATTAACACCAGTCAAATTTGGAGGACTATGATTAGGAAAGAATCACTTTATTGCTTAACATTCAAAAAAATCAAAGTTTCAATATTGGATTGCCTACTCCCCCACTTTGCCCCTGTCCTGCCTTGTAAAAGGCAAGGAACGAATGCAATGCAGGTTATTTTTAAACTAGAACCCTATTTTAGCCCCTGAAAATAGCTGTAGCTCTGCACTTGGTTTCTTCTCTCATTTAATATCAAGTAGGAATAATACTTCGAGATTTAAAGGAGTAGGAAAAACTAGCCTCCATTACATTTTAAATGAAGGCTAACAAGAATAAAGAATGCAAGGATGAAAGACTTCCATCCTTATGGTAAAAATTCCAAGACACTAACAAAAAACACATTAGGCTAAAATATGGAATCACTATCATGAGAACGCAAGGCATTAGGTGTAATCAGAAGATTTCAGTTGATGCAACTGGCCTTTGGCAGCAGCTGACACATGACAGCTCTGCAAATGGCAAGCATTTTATCAACGAGCAATCCAGTTGTGATTCTTTGTCTGGCGCCTGGTGCTACAGCCAAGTCAGGAAGACGTTATCAGAGGCACCAAGTTCCAGGCGGTAGCCTGGACCAGGGGAAGGGCACATGGGGTGACCCATGGGGATGGCTGTCTACCCGAGTCATTTCAAAACAAAACAAAAAAGCCACTTAGCTGGGGAAGAGAGTAAGCCGGGACTCTTCAATTCATCAAACTTTGTATTAGGCCAATGTGTTTCAAATAGTCTTGTTTTTCAGTGGATTGATTATAGGCCTTACATTAAATTAATATCTCACAATGGGTGCTGCTGGTTACATCTTTATTGGAGGAATTAAATGTTTTACCCTCACATTTAAAGCAATTATGCCAGTTTCCTCCTATTTCTTAGCCAATGTGTGTATCTGATGCCAAGGATATTTGTCCTAAGGGTCTTTTTCCATTTAAACTGTCTTCATAACTTTTCCAATATGCAAAATTCCCGGTGTTCAAAAATAACTGGGAGAAAAGTTGGATTGTGGGTGGTGGATAATCCAGCCCAACATCAGGGCATTACTGACGAAAGGAAAAAAATGCCTCTTTCCTGAGTCTTTCCGGATGAGGTCATTGTTTTCAGACAGCGTGTATACCTAATATAAAAAGGCTCAAAGTCCACGGCTCGTCTCACACCAGGAGTTGGTCAGGGAACTGTTTCCAAAGCCATAATGAATAATCAGGCTGTTAGTAAAAGAAGCCTGTCTAAGTTATAGTATTTTTTTTAAATTCTAGTAGTGAAGAAAATAATTAAAAGCCCATCTGGTTGAGATAGTAATTCATTAAGGAAAAAGAGGAGGCAGAAGGCTTGGGAATAATCGATCCTTTTCTTTCTTTATTTCATGCGTTTCAGTTATTGTGAAATGATAGTGATCAAAATCTGGATTCTGGATTGTGCAGAGTGCAGGAAAGTCCTAGGAACATTCTTGGCATGTTCTAATAGTGGCTTCCCAGAAACGAGTGTTTTCAGTGGGTGTGTCGTCAGTGAGCTGATGGGCTTTTGCAAGGGGTCTCTTCAGAAGTGGTAGGGGCAGGGTCGAGAGAAGAAGGGGATGCAGACTCTGTACGTGAGGAAGGAGCTAGACTCACTCAGGAAACTCCTCATTCTTCCTGCGCTGGCTGTGGCACACCCACCGGTGGCACACCCCTCCCTCGGGTCCAGTTCAGCCCACAGACTCCCGGGAGGAGAGCCAGGGCCCCAGCCTCTCCTTTGAGGAGTGTTGCAGCCTTTCTGTGTGCCAGATCCTAGTAAAGAAAAGCTGAAACCCTGGAGCTTTGTGCATGTTAATGACCTTGGAAATGACTGAGCTCATGGACCCTCATCACACCATCGGAGACTACAAAGGTTAGACCATCCATTTTGTAAAGTCAGCATATATTCTGTCTGGGGTCGACCATGTCTTTAAAGATGAGGAAAGATGCAGGGCTTTTCCACTTGATAAAATTGTTTTACACTTATTATCATAAATGACAATCTATTTCTGTGATAGTATATATCTGTATAAAATGTACATCTTATTTGTCAACACATTTACAGATATTCTTAATATAATAGGATGTTAAAATTGACATGACTCTTTTGTAGCAGTAGCCCAGCTCAACTCAACCAACAGTAGGTTGGTCCTTTGGGTACATTAAAAGGCATCTTCAGTGACTGTGGGCAAACACCTGTGATCCTATTTCTGGGCATTTTGTTTGAGTTTGGATGCCATCTCTAGGATGCTTTCCTTACAGTTGTGTTTGACGGGAGAGTTTGTTCCATGGTGAGGCTGGCTTCAGGAGTGCCCCGGCTGGTCCTTCTCAGCATCCCCAGGGGCTGACAGCCAACACCACATCCAAGAGAGCTGCAGAGGGTGGCCCCACGCAGTCTCACAGCCTGCTCCATTGAAACCTAGGGACTGTGGCGATCGGTTGCTGATTCCTTTGATACTGGACCCCTTAAGATAAGAGAGTGTAACTTATTTTGGTTCCTGGAGAGTAGACTCGTGGGTAATTCCAGATAAGGCAGATAGGCTGGGCCCCCTCCCTCCTTCACTTCCGATCTCGCCACTCTTCTCTGTTTCGCAGGACCTCCAGTGAGCTTGGGTTTGCCTTTGTACCCAGGACTGGTAGGACTGGGGAGCCGGGTCTGCTACACTTCACATGTATACACTTGTTAAGAGGTACAAAGGAATCCGAGGTTGGCACATGCTGTAACTGATGAATCATTCATGGTGGCTTTTTATGCCACACAGTTTTCTCCTGTAAATGAGCATGATTTTGAAAGACTATGCTGATTTAAAAGTCCAGTAATGTGGTTTCCTATTCCTCACTGACCTGCCTTAGACGTTTACTGGAAAGACGAAAGTTGACAAACATTAGAATAGCAAAACTTAAAGTTGACGATGGCCCCATGTGGGTGGTCAGCTAAGAACAGCCCTCCCCTGTTCTTTCTAAAGGATAACATCACCTCAGGTTTACACAAGATTCTTTGACATTCTGGACTCTCCTCAAATATAGAATTTGAATTTTAATAAGGACACTATGCATATTAATTAGAATGCATTCGTGTATTCCTGATATATTTAGAGTGGAAAACTATGATGCTATGTCTTTTCCAACTGAATGGGGTCCCAGTGATAAAATTAGAATATCTCAAGATGTCTAGATGTCTTTATTTAAATGAATTTCAAGTCTTCTGTTTTTCTTGTACTGTACAAAGAGTGGATTTTAGTTTGGCTTTCCAGAAAGATAGGGCAGGTTTTGGAAGAAATCTTACATGCAGAGAGACTGTAAGTAAACAGAGTAAGTGATACATCTAATTATATTTTTAGTGGTCAAGCCAGAAAGAACAACTTTCTTTCTCTTCCTTGTTTTTTAACTACTCTCCTCCCTTCTACTCCGTGGCATGTTTTTAAGGTATTTGGAGTCTTTCCACTTGCTACCAGCTGGAATCTACAGAAACTGTATCTCTAGAACACTCAACAGTTTACTTGAAGCTCCATCATAATTAAATTGGAAGTTGGCAAATTATTCCAAGACTTAAAAACAGGCACACCTTATGTTTGGAACATAAGGGGTTTTGCTACTCTGCATTGTTTTAAATGTACTCTCTGTAGGGAATATGGGCAATAATTTTAATTAACTTTTTTTTAAACAAAAGGATATTTTGAAAGGATATGTAATAAATAAGTCTGACCCTGCTTACATTTTATTTATTATTCTCAGTAGCTGGTTCCCTGATGTTTTAAAACAACAGCAAAGCTTGCAGCTGTTCATCCATCTCTCTTTAGTAAGAGAAGATCATCCTGTCCTTTCTCTCCTGGCATGCCTTGAAAGCATTAGCTAGTTAGGTGGCTGTTGATTTAAGACTTTGATACAGTGACTTACAACCTTCTGCTCTAAAGGATATACTTAGAGCTGGTGTTTGCATACAATTAATAGTAATTTAGGCCTTTGAGATATTCAGCCGTTAATTTTATATTAAAATCTGACTGCTGACATGTATGTCTCCATCGTTAAGATACTTTAAATGTTGGGGTGGTAGCCAGGATAGCAATTCAGAATATTGGGATTTTACAAGACTTATCACTAAATGTCATTCATTTCCAAAAAGAGGGAAAATGCATCGTGCCGATTAGCACTACTTTTAGGTTTCATATGAGAGAATGGAAATGCCAGACAGGTTTTCCTGCTTCCAAAGGCAGTCACAGCTGCCACTGCAAATGAGCACTGCCACAGTTGGTGACCAGTGGGTCAATCAGAGCATGACATTGCCAGGAACGTGCCCCAGGAGTGGGAGCAGGCAGCGTGCTGGGAGAATTGGGCACTGGATTTCCATAAAACAGTCAACAATAAAATGAGTCTTGGGAGCTTCTGTCTGAGTCATAGGCTCCCTAGGCTTGTGACCACACCAGGGTGCCTTGAATATCATCCTGGAACAGGAACTCCCCGAGCCTGGTATTACTCTTCTTTGTAATATTTTGCCTGGGAAACATATGTCCTGCTGTCATGTGAATTGAAGTGGCGTAGAGAGTTAGAAGGGGATGTAGTATACACCGTGCTCTTGGGAAAATGCCGGCATGTTAATGGGGTGGCGTTATTTTGTGGGAAGCACATCCCTGGTGACTATTTTTAAATGGTTTAGGCCAGGTGTGATGGCTCATGCCTATAATCCCAGCACTTTGGGAGCCCGAGGCAGGCAGATCACTTGAGGTCAGGAGTTCGAGACCAGCCTGGCCAACATGATGAAACCTCATTTCTACTAAAAATGCAAAATTAGCCAGGCATGGTGGTACATGCCTGTAATCCCAGCTACTCAGGAGGCTGAGGCAGGAGAATCACTTGAACCCGGGAGGCAGAGGTTGCGTTGAGCTGAGATCGTGCCACTGCACTCAAGCCTGGGCAAAAAGAGCAAAACTCTCTCTCTCAATATAAAAATTACAATAAAAAATATATAAAATGGCTAAAATGGTCTGGTAGCCCCATTTTCCATATATAAGGTAATGCTGGTTGTATGAATAGCTAAATGTACCTGCAGATTCATGGATTAATCAGCCACTTCGCTGATTGTGGCTCTTGGCCCCACCCACATCTTTATTTTTTTACATTTAGAGTGATTCTCACTGTAATAGTCTGTCTCTAACTGGTAGCTTCATCAGGGAGGGTCTGCTGATGAGTCATGGAGCCATCCCTATACTTGGCATTAGAGCTGTTAAGTAACATTCTGCTGTAATTAATTTACAAGCACTTTTTAACAGGTGGCAGGCACCATGCTAGGGACTGTTGGGAATAAATCTCTGTCATTTAGAATGATAATCCTGGAAGGTCCACTGGCATATATGGACAACTAACCAACATGAGACATTATGTAATTACCTGAGCAAGAGTGGAGAATGCAAGTGTTGGGATAAATGATGTGAGAGGATGTCATCATCTAAAGATGTTAGAACACTGGCTAGGGAAGGCCCAGGGGATCCTTCGGGATATAGATGACCTCGCTGGTTACAAGGGGCAGATCTGAGCACGGGTCACTTCTCACCGTAGTCCAGTATGAAGGAAGGGTGCCTCTTGTCCTCAGAAACCATTTCTGCCCCTTCCACACTGCCAGAACCACAGAGGATTGGGGATTTATTTTCCCCTTGCTAACACGATTGTTCTTTGGTAAATTTCAAAGTGATTTCAACAAATATAAACTCATAATTATGGACTTGTAGAAGGAAAGAGTGCTCCTTTTGAGCGTGATGCACTAGTGAAGTGCTTGAGCTCTAGAAGCAGGGAGATTTGGTCAGATGGCAGCTTGGATACCTACTAGCTGTGTAACCTTGGCCAAATTTCTCAACTTCTCTAAGCCTCAGTTTCCACATCTGTAAAATAGAGATAACAATACTGTCTGCTTTATAAGACTGTGAGGATGAAGTGAGAATATCTATAAGACTCATGGCACAGTGCCTCCCGCGTAATAATGAATGGGTTATATAATTGGCAATTAGAGTTCCATCTGAGAGATTCAGATTCTTGCAAATTATTTATATTGTTGAATAGTGCTATGAATCCGAGGCCTTGATTCTAGTTTGGTAATTTTATTTTAGTTTTATGTCTGTGTGTTTTGCTTATTTTTAATTATAAAAATCGCATAAGAATACGCTTTCATTGTAAAAATTTCAAACACTACATGAGAGGCAAAAGCTCCCTTTGACCTCTGCCCAAACTTAGGGGATAACAACTATTAGCTGTTTTATTTATCTATTTTATTTTAATCAAAGTAATCCATATTCCTAGTTTTAAAAGGCAGATAGTGTCTTCTCGCATGAATGGGAGACAAAGGAATGAGAGAGCCAAGGAGTATAGAGTTTTTCTGGCCTGACTTCTTAGGATGACCAAAACTGGGGCATTTCTGTTCCAGAATGTGGCATTTCCCAATGAGACATTTTGCATTTTTATATTTCATGGTTGAATAAACATGCAATTTATTAAAAGGTTTAAGATATGTCTTTTTCTTTTTCTTTTTTTTTTTTTTTTGAGTCGGAGTTTCATTCTTGTTGCCCAGGCTGGAGTGCAATGGCATGATCTCGGCTCACTGCAACCTCCACCTCAAGGGTTCAAGCAATTCTCCTGCCTCAGCCTCCCAAGTAGCTGGGACCACAGGCATGTGCCACCACACCCAGCTAATTTTGTATTTTTAGTAGAGACAAGGTTTCACCATGTTGCCCAGGCTGGTCTCGAACTCCTGACCTCAGTTGATCCACCCGCCTAGGCCTCCCAAAGTGCTGGGATTACAGATGTGAGCCACCACGCCCGGCAAGGTTTAAGATATTTCTAATTTGGCCTGTTTGGTGGGGAGAAAATTAATAGTAAACAATAGGGGTCTGGCAAGCCCTCAGAAGAGCAGGCAGCACACTTTTTCTGTAAAGAGCCAGATAGTAAGATTATAGGTTTGATGAGCCATATGGTTGGTGTCATGCTGCTGCTTTCTTTCTCTTTCTTTCTTCCTTTTTTTCTCTTTCCTTCTTTCTTTCTTTCTTTCTTTCTTTCTTTCTTTCTTTCTTTCTTTCTTCATCATGCTGACACAGAAGGACAAGAGAGCATGTAGAAATATGCATGACCTCTTGAGGGCTAAGGTCATAACTGGCACACTGTCACTTCTTTATTCTATAAGCCAGATGAGTCACATCATCAATTCCAGTCTCAAAGTGAGAGGGCATTCAAAGTTACATGGCAAAGGGCATGGATGTAAGGAGGGGTGATAAATTCAGCCACTGATGTAATCCACCATAGCTTCTATGCAGTAGCAGTGGTATTGGC
Organism: Pongo abelii; assembly: GCF_028885655.2. Classification (NCBI taxonomy): domain Eukaryota; kingdom Metazoa; phylum Chordata; class Mammalia; order Primates; family Hominidae; genus Pongo; species Pongo abelii. The sequence goes on along the minus strand of NC_071993.2, from coordinate 121,734,718 downwards.
ATGAATGGACCTTTATTGAGTCTCAGTGAAATAAAATTATTATGCTCAGTTAACCTGAAATACTTTATTCTTGGTTTAAAAAAGAAAATAAAAACAATCTAACCCTTAGGGAACTTTCTAAGAAACACAAGGAAGTGGTACACAGATGAAACCAATGAATAAGATGTCTATAGAGCAAAAAGCTGAGACATACAAGATTTGAATGCTTTGTGTGATTAGCCTAAAGCATACTTTTTCTGTAAAGGGCACAATAGTAAATATTTGAGTCTTTGTGAGCCAAATGGTCTCTGCTGCAACTACTCAAGTCTGAGATTATAGCACAAAAGCAGCCATAGACAATACATAAATAAATGGACATGGCTGCTTTCAACAGAACTTCATTTACAAACACAGGCAGCAGGCATTAGTTTACAGACCACCGCCCTAGACTACTAAAAGAAATAAGAAAGAGTCAGCTATGGAAGACTGCTTGAAAAAGAATCCATGGTTTCAAAGGCGATAAAGATTAGTTTAGCTTAACAAGGCATGCTTTAGAAATGAAGTCAGAAAATAATTATATGATTGTTCAATAAATTTGCCAACAGGTTAATGTAGTTAGTTCAGTCAGAATGAAAACAATAATGAAAACTCATCATTCTTTCAAAATATTACTTGGTACAAATTATTTCTGCCCTAAAAGCCTGTTTGAAAACCTGTTTGCTAAGAATGTTTATGTTTTTGCTTAGCTGGAGAATGAGGAAAAAAAAGGATTAGAAATAAAATGAAAGAAATACCTAATTAAAGTGATTTGATTTTATGCCACTTTAAAACATTTATTTGATTGATGTGACCTAGATGTGTGTAAAGGAACTAAAGGAATTTAAAAAGAATGGTTGATTTTTAACCATCAGGAAACCATGCAAATTCACATGAATATTTTTCTATTGTCGGTTGTATTTCACTTAGATTTTACTCACCAATTTTCATGTGTTTCCTCTCCATATTTGGAGATTGAATGAAGCCTGGAATACTGTTACAAAATGAACAGTTTTTCACTAGAAATCTTTAATACCAGTTTACTCAATTACAGTCAGCTTGTAGTTGGCAACCTGTAGTTAGATGATTTCTTTTTCCTTTTTATTTTTTTGAGGCAGAGTCTGGCTGTTGCCCAGGCTGGAGTGCAGTGTGCAATCTTGGCTCACTGCAACCTCCACCTCCCAAGTTCAAGTGGTTCTCCTGCTTCAGCCTCCCAAGTAGGTGGAATTACAGGTGCATGCTACCACATATGGCTCATTTTTTGTATCTTTTGGTAGGGACGGGGTTTTGCCATGTTGGCCAGGATGGTCTTAAACGCCTGGCCTCAAGTGATCCTCCCGCCTCGGCCTCCCAAAGGGCTGGGATTACAGGCATGAGCCACTATACCTAGCCAGTTAGCCAGATTTCTGCTGATTAAACCCAGATACAGAAGAGTTTGGAGTGTAGCTTTAGGAAAGGTGGGAAGGCAGAACGTTCCTTGGATAAGAGGATTAATTCTATCAAGATTTTTCTCAGGCTTTATGCTTTTCTCAGGTGTTTCTGGGTTTTTTGTCCTGATGACAATGTCATAATACACACAGAAAAAGGGGCATGAGGGGGATTGTTTTATTTCATTCATTTCACTATTATTTACTGAACTGCTACTATGTGCCAGTCACCATGCTAGGACCTGGGGATACAGTCATGAGAAAGGTGGCTATGAGTCTTCCCTTTGTGGAGCTCATGGGCCAGCAGCAGTGGCAGACAAGTGGACCATAGCATGCCAAGGGTTCCAGGAGGGTCCCCCAGAGAGAGGGAACCAGGTTTTTCAGAAGTAAGAGGGATTTTTCTTGAGGTAGATAAACTTGGCCAGGCACGGTGGCTAATGCCTGTAATCACAGCACTTTGGGAGGTCAAGGAGGGGCAGATCACCTGAGGTTAGGAGTTCAAGACCAGCCTGGCCAACATGGCGAAACCCCATCTGTACTAAAAATGCAAAAGTTAGCCAGGCATGCTGTTGCACGCCTGTACTCCCAGCTACTCAGGAGGCTGAGGCAGGAGAATCTCTTGAACCCAGGAGGTAGACGTTGCAGTGAGTCAAGATCATGCCACTGCACTCCAGCCTGGGTGACAGAGACTCCATCTCAAAGAAAAAAACTTCATACTGATTTTACATACATATGATTAAAATAAAACTGCACAGTGAAAGGACTTAGGAGTCTCCATTCCTAGTCATTAAGCCTGAGATTGGCAATAAAATTTAAAGGAATTCCTGAGGGGTTTTGAGAACACAATAATCTGAAATCCCCCGAGTTTCTTGGGAATACCATTTCCCCAAGAAACATAATCGTATAAATCTACTCTCATGGTTACTGATTGTTCTCTTACATTTTCTTTTTTTGTTGTTTTTTTGAGACAGAGTCTTTTTTGAGATGGAGTCTAGCTCTGTCGCCAGGCTGGAGTGCAGTGTCGCGATCTCGGTTCACTGCAATCTCTGCCTCCCGGGTTCGAGCCATTCTCCTGCCTCAGCCTCCCGAGTAGCTGGGATTATAGTCACGCACCACCACACCCAGCTAATTTTTGTATTTTTAGTAGAGACGGTGTTTCACCATGTTGGCCGGGCTGGTCTCAATCTACTGACCTCGTGATTCACCCACCTCGGCCTCCCAAAGTGCTGTGATTACAGGCGTGAGCCATCGCACCCAGTCGCATTTTTTTTCATTTGTTGTTATACCAGTTGTGTTTCCTTCTTTTCTTGAGAAGTCGTCTTGCCCCACTGTCAGGTAATTTCCTGTCTTCTGGTTATGCATTGAATTGTGTCCTCACAAAAGACACTGAAGTCCTAATCGCCAGTACCTGTGATTGTGACCTTATTTGGATCACCTTAACAGACCATCAAGTTAAGATGAGGTCATGAGGGTAGGCTCTAACCTAACATGAGATGTCCTTAAAAAAAGGGAAATTTGGATGCAGAGATGGATACGCATAGGTAAAAATGGCATAAAGACACAAGGAGAACCATCTCCAAACCAAGAAAGGCCTGAACCTACCAGAGAGTAGCAGAGAGGAATGGAACAGATTCTCCCTCATAGCCCTCAAAAGAAACCGACTCTGCACTCTTTGACTTTGAATTTCTAGTCTCCAGAACTGTGAGACAGTTTCTGTTGTGTAAGCCACCCAGTCTACGATACTTTGTAATAGCAGCCCCAGAAAACTGGTACATCTTAGCTAATGCATGAGGTCCTGGTAAGCATGACAGGAGTTTTATATGTAAATACACGCAAAGGCTAGTGGCTGGTGTATTCGTCTGTTCTCACACTGCTATAAGGACATACCTGAGACTGGGTAATTTATAAAGGAAAGAGGTTTAATGGACTCACATTTCCACATGGCTGGGGAGGCCTCACAATCATGGCGGAAGGCGAAGGAGGAGCAAAATCACCTCTTACATGGAGGCAGGCAAGAGACCGCGTTCAGGAGAACTGCCCTTTATAAAACCATCAGATCTTGTGAGACTTATTCACTATCATGAGAATAGCATGGAAAAGACCCACCCCCATGATTCAGTTACCTCCCACCAGGTCCCTCCAGTGACATGTGGGGATTTGTGGGAGCTATAGTTCAAGATGAGATTTGGGTAGGGACACAGCCAAACCATATCAGCTGGTACATACTTGTCACCTTATTGTAATGTAGGCTTCAGCTTGGGAGTCATCAACATGGGGCTCTCTACCCAATGATGACAGTTCTTCAATGATTGTGGATACTTGGCTACATAGGGTGAATGGGACATAGGGAACATAGGGAACATCTGGGACATAGGGATGGGCAAGATGTTCCATCTCAGGACATAGGGAGCATCTGGTTATAACCACACTGATACAGAGGACTTTCTACCATTATATGATAGCCATGGAAAGAGCCATGTGTTCAGACAGCAAGAGAGCCAAGAGAGGTTCTAAGGAGAAGGATTAGGTCAGGGAATTCTGGGTAGAAACTGCCTGAGATCCAGCCTCCCACAAACTTTCATCTTTAAAGATTTTCCATCTTTATGAAGAAGAAAATTTTTTCTCTAGTCTCTTCATGACTCTCAGAGCATTCTTATAAATTTCTGATTTTGAAGGTTTAACAGTGTCCCTTCACTTCACTTCCACTTTTGAGATGGAGCAAAACTCCATCTCAAAAAAAAAAAACAAAACAATTATTAAGATAGCTCAGATCTTTGAGTCCTCATTCTGTGGCAGGCACTGTGCTATGTCTTTACATATCGCATTATCTCATTTAAATCCCATTTAATTGCCTTAACATTTCTAGGAAGGAGGTGAGGAAACTGTCACTTACAAAAGTATCTTGCCCAACTTCGTGGTAAGTAGTGGAGCCAGAGCTTGAACCCAACTCTGATTGCAGAACTTATGTTCTCACTACCTTCTGAATCCCTGAACACCAAGTGGCTGAGAATATGAAACATTTTTACAGTTACGATGTACATTTAAAATAATAACTGCTAAACTGATTCTTAAGAATTGAGACCAAAGGTGTGTACAAAAGGTCTCTCTTCTTTTTAATTTATTTATTTTATTTTTTTGTGACAGAGTCTCGCTCTGTGGCCCAGGCTGGAATGCAATGGCATGATCTTGGCTCACCGTAACCTCCACCTCCCAGGTTCAAGCAATTCTGGTGCCTCAGCCTCCTGAGTAGCTGGGACTACAGGCGCATGCCACCACGCCTGGTTGATTTTTGTGTTTTTAGTATAGATGGAGTTTCGCCATGTTGGCCAGGCTAGTCTTGAACTCTTTCTTGACCTCAAGTGATCCGCCTGCCTCGGCCTCCCAAAGTTCTGGGATTACAGGCATGAGCCACCACACTGGGCCCAGATGGTCCCTCTTAAACACTATTTTGCTAACTAGATAATCTGGTTCCCCCCACTTTTTTTTCCTCTGATTACATTTGCCTGAATTTTGCCCTTAATATCTCTCTTCTCAATAGTCTTTTTTTTTTTAAGTCACTCTAGGGATTTCATCTTTAATGAAAACAAAAAAGACTCAGATCAGTAATTGAACACGTATTGAAGCCCGTCGTCGTGTCCAAATAATTGGTCATATAATAAATATGGTCCCTCCTCACGTGATGCTCCTTACAGACTTTTGAGAAGTCAGACAATTGCATAATTATAAATTGTGGTACCATGAGAAAATATATAGGATAATAAGAGAATCTAATTTAGTTCGGGCATCCAGGAAGACCTCTCCAAGGAGTTGACACTGAAGTGGAGGCCTGACTGATAAATAAGAGTGTGTGTGGTGGGGTTGGGAGCCGCAGAGACTGCCTGCAGAGGGAAGAGTGTGTCTGAGGTCTGTGCCGTGTGAAATGAATGATGGCCACTGTGACTGCAGCATAGTGAATGAGGAGGAAGGCTTCAGAGATGAGGATGAAGACATGAACAAGGGCCTGCCTGTGATTGCATACCATAGTAAGGGTTTTGGATTAGCATTGCTCATTGCTATACAAATTAATGGGGTAAAGATAGCTTAACTATTATAAAAAATGATTACAAGTAAACTTGAATGGCAGTGTGGTGTTGGTGGAAAGAATTTTTTTTTTTTTAGCTGGAGTCTTGCTCTGTCGCCCAGGCTGGAGTGTAGTGGCATGATCTCGGCTCACTGCAACCTCTACCTCCCAGGTTCAAGTGATTCTCCTGCCTCAGCCTCACAAGTAGCTGGGATTGCAGGCATGCACCACCATGTCCGGCTAATTTTTGTATTTTTAGTAGAGATGGGGCTTCTCCATGTTGGTCAGGCTGGTCTTGAACTCCTGAACTCAGGTGATCCGCCTGCCTCGGCCTCCCAAAGTGCTGGGATTACAGGCATGAGCCACCGCGCCTGGCTGATTTTTTAAAATATTAAAATGGAAGAGAGTAGAATCCATAAACAATCCCACTCACATATGGTCATCTTATTTACAACACAGGTGCCGCTACAATTCAGTGCAGAAAGAATGGATTTTTCAGTAAATGGTGCTGGAGCATGAGATATCTATGTGGGGGAAAAATGAACCTTGATCCCTATCTTATACTATTTATTAAATTTAATATGAGATGGAACATAAAAGCTAAAACAAGCTTCTGGAATAAAGCATAGAATACCTTCAAAACCATGGATTAAACAAAGATGTTTTAAACAGGACCAAACCCAAACACTAGCCATAAAAGAAAAAAAAATACTAATTGAATTACATTAACATTAGGAGCTGCTCCTCAAAGGACATCATTAAGAACATGAATAGCCCAGCCATCATCTAGGAGAAGATAGTTACATTATGTTTTTCTGAAAACATACTCATATCCAATACATAAAAAGAACTGGCCCGGCATAGGTGGCTCACGCCTGTAATCCCAGCACTTTGGGAGGCTGAGGCAGGTGGATCACCTGAGGTCAGGAGTTCGAGACCACCCTGGCCAACATGGTAAAACCCCATTTCTACTAAAAATACAAAAATTAGTTGGGCGTGGTGGCGCATGCCTGTAGTCCCATCTACTTGGCAGGCCGAAGCGGGAGGATTGCTTGAACCTGGGCGGCAGAGGTTGCAGTGAGCAGAAATTGCACCACTGCACTCCAGCCTGGGCAACAGCATGAGCCTCCATCTCAAAAAAATAAAAATAAATAAATAGATAAATAAATAAATAAATAACTCCTGGCTAGGTGTTGTGGCTCATACTTGTAATCCAGATCCTTGGGAAGCCAAGATGGGAGGATTACTTGAGGCCAGGAGTTCAAGACCAGCCTGGGCAACATAGCCAGATCCTATCCTAAAAAATTAAAAATAAATAAAACAAAATTAGCTGGGTATGGTGGCACACATCTGTAGTCTCAGCTACTAGAAGGCTGAGGTGGGAGGATTGTTTGAGCCCACGAGTTGGAGGCTGCATTGAGCTATGATTGTGCCACTGCACTCCAGCCTGAGTGACAGAGAGAGAACCTGTCTCTAAAAAAAAAAATCTAAAAAAGGAACTCTTACAATCAATAAGAAAAAGGCAGATAAGCCGTACTTCACAAAGGTGTATACATCACAAAGCATATCCAGAATGGTCAATAAGCATATGAAAAAAGTCTCACTTTCATTAGTCATCAGTGAAATGCAAATTAAAACCTCAATGAGACACCATTTCAATAAAACGTTATTTACAAAGTTTTATATGTCTATCAGCATGGGTAAAATTAGAAGGTCTGACAATACTAAGTATTGTCAAGGATGTGGAACAACTGGAATTCTCCTACATTGCTGGTGGGAGTATAAACTGAACAACTCACTTTGGAAAAGTGTTTGGCAGCATCTTCAGAAGCGAAACATGCATCTTCTATACGTCTATATACACCTGTATGATACGTCGTGTGTGTGCGTAAACATAAACATATACACTATATATCTATAGCATGAATGTCCACCAATGGACATGTACAGTGATATTCATAGCAGCTTTATCCAGAATAGCCCCAAACTGGAAAAACCCAAATGTCCCCAAACAGGAGAATGGACCAATGAATTGTGGTATATTCTTTCAACAGAATATTACCCAGAAATAAAAAAGAATAAACTGCAGATACACACAACTGCATGGACGAATCACATAGGCATTATGTTGAGCCAAAGGAGCTAAACATGGAAGAGAATATACTGTCACATGAATCATGCATGAAGTTCAAAACTAGCAAAACTAATCTTTCATGACATTGAGTTAGAGTAGTAGCTGTCTGGAGGGATGGGGATGCAGTATTGACTGGAAAAGGGTGTAAGGAAACCTTCTGGGGTGTTAAGTATGTTCTAGATCTTCATCTGACTTGAGAAGTGGTTACATGGTTGTACACACATGTAAAAATTCACTGAGTCATATACTGGAGATTTGTGAACTTTGTAGGTAAGATATATATTTCAATAAAAAATTTAACATTAAAAATATTACAATAGATTTGAATAAATGAGGGAAAGTTTCAAAAAAGCAAAGTTACAAATTGCATATGTAATGTGATCTGAACTCCATTAAAAATTCATGGGAAAAGATCTGTGGAAAGGCTGGGTGTAGTGGCTTATGCCTGTAATCCCAACACTTCGAGATTGACTTGAACTTCTCATCGCTTGGGCCCAGGAGTTCAAGACCAGCTTGGGTAATATGGTGAACTCCATGTCTACAAAAAAATACAAAAATTAGCTGGGCATGGTGGCACATGCCTGTAGTCTCAGCTCCTCAGGAGGCTGAGGTGGGAGGATTGCTTGAGCCGGGAGGCGGAGGTTGCAGTGAGCCAAGATCGAGTCTCTGCCCTCCTGGGTATGGGAGCAAGACCCTGTCTGAAACAGACAAAAAACAAAAAAAGAAAATTGGCTGAATAATTAATAGTGGTTTCTGAATGGAGGGATTGTATTTCCATTTCTCAATAGATTTCAGTGTTTTCTAAGTTTTCTCTAATGTATGTATCTTATTTCCTTATCAGAAAAATTGAAGTGGGAGAAATAATCACTGAGTTGATTTTGATGTAATTTCAGGGAATTGTAAATCAAGTTTGAAATTTTAGGGGTGAAATAGCAATTCACAGATGGGCAAATTTAGAAGGCATCACAGAAGGGTAGACCTGAAGGGGAACTGGAACAGCATTTTGGGAAGGATACGAATGAAAGCAGGAATGGGGGATGGTCAAGGAACCTTGTGTGATGTTTCCTTTGGCCCGCATTCTTCAGCCTATGCTGGTCTGACTTTGTTTCCATCTAGTTCATGAGTTCTGCAGTCCCTTCTGTGGGCCTTCAAGGATGTACTAGCTTTTTCTTATGCTCTAACATGGTGATTTGAAACCATTTATGATTTGTATCCTTAACAAGCTCTTTTCCTAGCCTTCTACATTTTTAGGCATTACCATTTGCTCTGTTCTCTATTTTGAGGCTGCCTTTTCTTCCCTGCTGCACCATATGCCAATGTGAGTTTAAAAATTAATTGTGCCAAGCCATTCTCTCCTCCCCCAAAATAAATAAATAACCCCAGATCCCCCTTCCCTCCCGCCACAACACACACACGGAGCTCCAGATGATCCATCTGTCCTATTGAAGATATCCACCACCCACTTCATCCTGAGGCAGGCTATTTTTGTTTGCTTTGTCTTGAAAATTCCTATATTGTAAGATTTAAAGAGTACGTTGGTTTCCATCAGAAAATGAAAAGCAAAGCACTTTGTTCTCCTGTTTCATACCTATTGCAGGGCTGTGCACAAAGAAATGCTCAAAAATGCTGATTGAATTGCCTTGATGCAGATCATGGTCTGTGCCACATTTTAGATTTTTCTGTGCACATTTTTACTAATGATTGCACATTTATAATCATAAAATGGATTATGAAAGGGGTAATATTCCCTGGAATCCAATATTTTCTGGATCTGTTTTTTGCAAATCTGTATCCTCTTAGGTGAGGTTAATTACCGAATTTTCAAATTCTCTGTGGTATCCAAGGATGGCTGGAAACCTTCTGTGAGTGCTGTTTTGTTTTGTTTTGTTTTGTTTTCAAACTGCTTCTCTCCCTTTCCTTGACAGGGTAAGTAATAGCATTATGCTGTGTTACTGGAAATTTTAATCAATAAAATGTACATGTCTTTAATTAGGATGCTAGGAAGTACTGCTGAGTTAGATCATTTAGTTAATGCAATGAGCTAAGAGGCTCAAGCATTTATGTGCACAAGGTCAATTTGAGTAAATTTGAGCCTAGGTGGGCAGTTTTCATATTCTTTCCAAGATAACCTAAATGAGAGATTCATTGTAAGGTCCAAAGTTCATAGATGTTTGGGAAAGCAGTTCTCCTGAAACAGACATAGAAATGAGGAAGACTAGCTTTGCTTTTAAGAAGTTCACAGTTCAGTGATTCCTTTTCTCTTTCATCTGTGCCTGTGGCTCAGCTCTCACCTCTGGGTGGATGGATACTACGAAAGCTATCCCTCCTGCTCTGACTTTCTGTGAGACCTAGGGCAGCATTCACAGCTGCCAGCTGGACACCACTTCATGGATGTTCTGATGACCTCTTAAGCTTCTTATTACATCTGAAATTAGCTCATTGTTACCTCTTTCCACCAAAACTCATTATCTTTCCTGTGTTTCTTATCTAAATGGCTCTACTTTTTTGCAGTCAGTCTCTAATCTTTGGGATTCTTTCTGATGCCTCCCCTTACACTGAAGGTCGATTTCAAGCTGGGCATGGCAGTGTGTACCTGTAGTCCTAGCTACCTAGGAGGCTTAGATGGGAGGATTCCGTGAGCTCTAGAGTTTGAGTCCAGCCTGGGCAACATAGCAAGACCCCATCTCTTAAAAACAAAATAAATAAATGAAAGAAAGAAAGATTTATTTCCCCCTTATCAAGTATCCATGTCCTTTTCCTTCTGGCCATTTTTCTATTAGGGCCATCTCCTATAAATAGTGCCCATCCTCAGTTTGGCTGGGAATATGAACCCATGTAAGAAAGGAATGGCCCAGTGGGGTACTATTTGTGAGACGATCTTAGATCTTGTTTTCCTTATCTACTAATATCCCTGTCTCACTCCACTTGTCCCTTGGTCATCAAACTTATCCATCTCTCCTCCCACCTCCACCTAGGCTGGGTGTTTTTTCCTTTCTTCCTCCTCTCAAATGCTGATGCATAATTGACTACTTCCCCATTTACAATTTTTTAATTCAGTATTTGTAGAAACAGCTCTTCCAATGGTTTCCCTCCCCCAAGCACTGCCCCCTTTCAATTTGGTGCAACCTGAAATCTGCCCATCTCCTAGTACTGCCCACCTCGAAGGACCCCCAACCATACCCCCTCCCAGTCAATGGCATGGTGTCAACACTGGCATGCTTTGGGGCTCCAAAGGTAGACATTGCATTTGTTCTCATTTCCAAAATCTCATGGGATGGATGTTTACTGCAAGGTAATAGCACCCAGATGATGATTTCTAACACACTGGAGAGAAGTGATTATTTTTGCATTGGGATACATGCTAGAGGTAAAACTCAATGGGGGAATATGGATGAGTCTCAAAAACATGCTGAGTGAAAGAAGCTGGGGTGAAAGGGTACATATTGGATGGTTCTATTTATGTGAAGTTCTGGAATGTGCAAAAAATGATAGAAATGGGAACAGTGGCTATGGTGTGAGGGCAGGGATTGACTGGGAAGGCGTGCAGAGGAACTTTCTGCAGTGCTGGAAGTGTTCTGTATCTTGACAGACGTGTGGTTTACATAGGTGAAAGCATTTGTTAAAACTCATCAAATTGTATACTTAAGATCTATGCTTTTTGCTGTATGTAAATTATACCTTAATTTAAAAAAAGAAACAAAAAAATTAATTCAAGGGGAAAAATTGTAGAGTAAAATGTGTAATAGTATCCTACTAGTGGTTAAAGAGAAAAGACTGTATGTGTAGGAATAAACAAAATAATATCATAGAGAGAGGAGCAGACATGCTCTTGTATTTGTTATTAGGAAACATTTGCTTTGGAAGTGCTACTAGTTAATATCATACACTGTTTTTGGGAATACATGTTCACTTTTGCAGTGGTTCACAGCAGATTAAAATCTGATTTTAGAAATGCGAAGGTATAGATTTTCTCTGTGGAAACTTCTGATGCTTCTAAAAATCTTGCACCCTGCTACCTTCCCCCGGTACCCAAAATAAATCACAACTGTTTGGTTTAAGCTTGGCGAGTAGGAGGGTTTAAATCACAGCTTTTATAATAACTAATATGTGGATCCCAGACTGATAGCCTAAAGGCCATGGTAGGCCTGTGAACATGCTTTGTTCTGTTTTGTTGGAGGGTGGAGACGTGGACAGTGGTGCTTTTTTCTTTTTATGAGTTGCAAATGTTTGAAACTTGGGAAATTTCCTATAAAAATGTGAACATCTGGCAATACCTGGCTGGCTTGGATTCTAAAACAGCAATAATTTCTTGGATCTGAGTACTGGCTCCTCCCTTTATAAAATTAAGATATAATTTACTTTATATATATGCCACCATTCACAGTTATCTCAGGACCAATCTACTGCCTCCATTAAAAAAAATTCTACCTTCAGTCCTATTTTAATTTGCAACCTCTGGATTAACATTTATGGAGCCCTTTCTATGTACCAGGAACTATCAAGGATATCAGGAACTATTTAGTATATACATGAGGGAGATATTCTTATATTTGTTTTACAGATGAAGTAACCAAGCTTCAATAAGAACCCACCTGAGGTTGCTCAGCAGCAAGTATCAAAACCAAGATTTGAACTAGGTATTCTTACTCCCAGAGCCTACAGATTTACTGACCATATTGTTGTTTGTTTTTTACTTTTAACTTCAGTTTCATCTATTATTGAGTAAAAATTTAGTACTTACCTCTGGTTGAGTGCTGATTAGTTTCTTTGTGATTTATTTTGGTAGAATAATCCCTGGTCTCCAAACTCTATTGATTTTGCATCCCTAGCAGTAAAAAAGAAAAACAATGCATTATATATATGTATATTATTTATTGGTAAATAATAAACTTGTGCTATATTACCATTATCTACACTTGTAAACATATAGGTAAAGTCTTAAAGAATAAGAATATATATATGAAATCCAGAATTTTCTCTCCACACTGCAGAAAATTATGTTGTAGGTATTGTACACCCAGTGATGCCTGGACAATGATTCTGCCCAAAAGCATTTTCATATCAGAGACTGCCAATTTTGCATCCAATACATTGTCCCTTCTAGATAAAGGATTCAGGAGAAAGGTCACCTGATTTGCTCACGCTATGGGAAGACAGCAGAAAATTCTCCATTGTTAGAAAAGGTATTGTCTCTCTGTAGCCACATTTAAAAGACTGTATTCTAAAACCTTCTATAACTGTGAACTCCAAAATAGCCAAAGGCATCTTTTATTCCTATTAAGGCCTGGGATTCCCTTTTGGGAAGCTTAGGTTCTTTTCAAGCATCTAATTTTGACTGTGGATTTAATGCAGAGAAAAGCAGTAGCCTCCGGGGTCTCAGTTTCTCAGTCTGAGATGTGGGGGCTCCATCTCACAGGACTTCTGCTATGATTAACAAATTTGTGGTTTTAAGTAATGGACAAAACAAGCACTGAGAGAGGCTGTTAATGTTGAATCAGTGTGAAATGTATTTGTGGATCCATGCCAACAGTTTTCCCAGAATTCTGGTACTCTAAAGAAAGAATGACAATTGAGTATGCTTTTAAAGGCTTGCTTTGTGCCTGCTCAAAGGTCATGCCATGTTATCTCTCTAAATAGAGTTGTTTATATGTGGAAGGATAGGTTTTTCTTTCTAAGAGCTTCTCCATGTCCTTTGACCTCCTTCCCATCAACTTGTGTGATCTGAGTGAAGCTTTTTTCTGGAGCATCCTCTGTTTGGAATGTTCTTTTCTGCCCTCCCCTAACCTCCTTATTCCCTTAGTTAGTCTTCAAGGCCCAGATGGAACACCAGTATCTTCACAATCCTAGCAGCACCAGGGTGACTTAATCTTTCCCCCTCATGCTCTTTCAAAAAATCAGAGTGCAGCATGGAGGGAATGCAAGGGAGCACATTTGACACACCCCTTGTGGACTGAAACCCTTGTGTGTGTGTGTGTCATCGTTGGGAATGCAATAGAAATACATAAAGTTGTTCATGTAAAATGTGAAACATACACCACATCTCTATTCTGGAACATTTTGTTTTTTGAGACAGAGTCTCGCTCTTTCGCAGAGGCCGGAGTGCAGTGGCGCTATCTCGGCTCACTGCAAGCTCCGCCTCCCGGGTTCACGCCATTCTCCTGCCTCAGCCTCCCAAACAGCTGGGACTACAAGCGCCTGCCACCGCGCCCGGCTAATTTTTCGTATTTTTAGTAGAGATGGGGTTTCGCTGTGTTAGCCAAGATGGTCTCGATCTCCTGACCTCGTGATCCGCCCTCCTCAGCCTCCCAAAGTGTGGAACATTTTCTTTTATTACGAAAGAAACATTAGGCTGTGGCTCACACCTGTAATCCCAACACTTTGGGAGGCTGAGGCGAGCGGATCACCTGAGGCCAGGAGTTCGAGACCAGCCTGGCCAACATGGTGAAACCCCATCTCTGCTAAAAATACAAAAATTAGCCAGGCATGGTGGCATACACCTGTAATCTCAGCCACTTGGGAGGCTGAGGCAGGAGAGTTGCTTGAACCCAGGAGGCAGAGGTTGCAGTGAGCCAAGATCGCACCACTGCACTCCAGCCTGGGTGACAGAGCAAGATTCCGTCTCAAAAAATTAAAAAATAAATAAATAACATTTTTTTAAAAACAGAGAAACATTTAAAAAATTTAAAAAGACAGAAAATTAAAAGAGATCATTAACCATATCCCCAAACTCTAAGCCAAACCCCCAAACTTTTACAGCTGTAACGATACACTGGCATGGTATTTACCAAGTTGCACTGTAGTTAGGCACACCCACGCCTGGTTTCCTGCTAATTCGTGTGCCGTTTGTGGGCCCCTACATTATTCATCATTAAGGCTGCTGACACCTGGCCCATCCTGTTGTAGGCATTTAATGAATGTTTTAGTTAGCTCACAGTCTCAAAGAGTAGAGAAGGGCCTGGCACTGATTTTAAACCAGTCTCCTGTTCTATTCCTTATCTAGCTTACATATTTCTTGTGACCGTAAACTACAGGAGTTCTGTGAAGCTAAAGCTGAAGTCCACAGGTGAAAGATCTCAAAAAAGGAAGCCAGTAAGCGAGAAGCCCCGATAATAGCATAGTCAGAAAATAGATTATCTGGGGTATTGGAGATTTCCTAGTAAATTGACAGTGAGCATGAGGTTTGCCAGAGTGAGTCAGAGCTTTTCAGTGTTGAGAGAGATGAATTATAAATACTTCAAACGGTGCCATTAGAAACGCTTCCCTCTGCATTTTTCCTCCTGGGAGAGCCACGGTGGGGAACCTGGAGCAGGCAGGCACCGTGCACCTGCTCCAAGGTCAGCACCTCTGTCAGGGGAGGTGCAGAGAAATGCTGATGCTGGGGTTTCTGGTTCTACACTCAGCTATTTATCCCACCAGTAAGGACAGCCTGTCTCCTAATTACCAACCACTGGGACAGCTTCCTATGTCCACAGCTGGCCAGGGCCTCTCGGGCATGTGCCTGCCACTTAGTGCCTTCCAGTTCAGTGGCACTTAGCTATGCCCTAACCAGGAGGATGATAATTATATCTTGCAGCTGTATATGTGGTATAGAAGTTCTTAGACACCATGGTATAGAATGTGTACATTTTCCTCTCCTAGCAGAGCATTAATAATGGCCAGAGTGTGTTTTGTCCTTGATATCTGCCTTTTCAAGTATTGGCTACTCATTTCACAGTGACTTATAGAGAATTACCAAATGTTATTTACAGGGCATTGAGCACCAAGTATGTACAGAGCCTCATGTAAAGGAAACTGGGTGACAAAGGCAAGGCTCCTGCACTCCAGCAGCTTAGCAGCTGGCAGGGGAAATAAGACAGTCTATAGATAACCTTATTGCAAGGCAGGATTACAAATACCATGGGAGAGCTGCTATCTGGGGACAAGATAGGAAGAAATTGATTCTAGCCAGAGTGATTCTGGAAGCCTGTATGGAGGAGGTAATGTTTGAGCTGTATTTTTAAGCACAGGTGGATTTTCAGAAAGTTCCAATGGGAAGGAGGTTGAGGAATTTCAGGAAAAGCAAAAGAAGCAGGGGAAGGATGAAGAGATGTGTTGAGGACATAGAGAAGGCTTGGCCGCTGACAGACTGCAGCCTGGTGGATTGTGATGTGTGCGCAGCAACTTAGTGCTCTGATTCTACGGAGGAGATTCATGGGAGAGTCTTGTCTAACATATGGAGTTTGAGCTCAGGGGGTGCCTGTGACCCCACTCTGAGCTGATCTTCATCTGTGGCTGCTTCCTTGAAGGCATTCCAAGCCTGCTGCTCATTCCTCTTTGGGAACGTTGCCTATGCAGAGTATTGTCAGAGAGTAATTTGAGACACTTGATGCCTGTTAAACTAATTATGCTTCAGTCCTCAGAGTGCCGTGGTGCTCTCAATCCTGAATGCTCAGCAGATTTTATGTAGTATCTGAATTATTAATGGAGAAGATATGGAAGAGGGTGTTTGGCTGCTTGTTCCATTTTGAGCAGGTCTTGGGCAAGTGGCATTACGAGAAGAGAAGCAGCTGCATGCAGAGGGATGGAGGAAGCAGGCCTTCCAGAGGAGACCTGCCCAGACCGGAGCCTATGCCAGTATGCTCAGAAAATCACAGCCTGCTTTGGAGGGATGGGTAAGACCCTTTAAACATTGGGCTTTGCAGAGAAGATGCCCAGGGCTGACCAGGCAGAAGGACTGAACCTTAGGACTTGTGGGGAGCAGGGAGCAGGGATAGCCGCTGCTGAGCAGGAGAACCTCAAATGGCCTGAGTTGTCACTGTCTGGAAGTCCAATTGCACCCCTTTTTCACAGCCTTCCCACTTAATCTGTTCTGTTTAGCAGCAAAGATCATCCTGACTTGTGAGCAACTGCAGGTGTTTTTGGAAGGCATGCTGAGCTCTTTTTGTTCATTCATTTTGATTAAAAAACAACAACAAAAATGAAAAGTAACCCCATTATCACTGATGAGGCCACAGGCTAACTGCAGACCATTTCCTTAGCAAACTAAATTCCATAAATATTCGCATTGTAAGGTGGCAATTTGCTCTCTGAGAAAATTTTATTCTTTAGTGAGAAGCAAGTAGATCTTAGCAGATGATTTAAGCAGGGAGGGGACACTTGTCTGAGAAAAAAGACTTAAATCACTATATAGAATAAAGTCCGTGTTCATTTGTGGAGAATCACTGTGACTGATGAAGAAAGAGCAGCAATTGAGGCATCTGTTCACTGAGCACTGTGTAGCCCCAAAATGCCTGGCTTTGGGCTGGGGCTCATCACATCAGGTGTTTATTGAGCTCCTACAGCATGCAAAGGCTGGGTGTCCTCAGTGCCACTTGGTGAATTTTCCCACTGATGGTTCATTTTCATAGTTTATCATAGAAGAGCTTGAGTAGGTACAGTGGAACTGCTTCTAGAAAGATTAGGAATTTCCTATCTGATAAGATACACAGGCCAGCAAAATCTTGGGCAGAAGTTCAACATTTGTAATTATCATTAGCTTTGTAATGTGGTGCATTGTGATATCATATCATAGAACCATACAAAAGGTCACAAAACCCACTGCACTCCTTTGTGATTGCTGTGACTGTAGTTTAACGTGGGCTGTGGCAGAAGGCAGCAGTGAAAGACCTGAATCCACTGGTGCTTCTTTAGGGTCTTCCCCAACTGTGCTTTCCTGGGTGAAGAGGTTGCTGTCAGGCAGATACCACTGCAAGTCTATTTTTAAGACTGGGGGCTTGGCCTCTGCTAGGTATTTAACCAGAGCTATGTGGAGGAGGGTAAGTGAAAAGCTCTGAGCACTTAGGGAGTGGAACTTAGTTCACAGGTGTCTGCAGTCACTGCTGCCAGCATCTGAACTCTCATCCCTCTCCACTGCCTGAGAATGGAGTCAGCCCCCTCACATTTATATGTAGTTCGGTTGCCTTTAAAAGCAAGCAACCATTTGTTTTTCTCATTAGCCGTCTTCATGATCCATATGTAGTTTGCTTTGCATCTTGACCTAAAAAAGTATCAAAATTCTTACGTATAATTCTGTTATTGAATAAGAATTTTTTTTCTTTTCCTTTTCACAGTCTCTTAGAAGACAGTTGCATCTTGAACTAAATATATGGATCTGTAAACTTGTAAAAAAAATTTAGGAGTGTTCTGTGTATGCTCTGCAGCTACAATGGCTAAGCACTGAGGTAGAGTTAATGTGGTGGAAATAGTTTTTGTGGGCAATGCTTGACGAGTTTAGGGACCAAGAAAGCCGAACAGCTTTGTTATGAAAGAGTTACCTTTTTTCCAGGTCAGGAAGATGCTGGGTGTGAAGGAAATAGTCTCTTTTCTGTCCAAAGTCTATGTCTGTGTGTTGTTACTGTGTTCCAGAGCCTGCCTTCAAAGTGGCTGTATCATGTTCCTCTACATAAACACATCTATATTTCACAAAAAGACCATGAAAGCAAGTAGCTGCTCAGGTTCTCAGTTTGCAAAGAGCAGAGCTCTAGGAAACCCAGCAAGAAAGAATTAACAGTGAAAGGCAGGGGTTCCCACTACGATGTTTATTACAAAACACTCTAGAAGAAACCTGGTAGGGCTGAGGTGGCCCTCGGGGATCTCCATCTTAAACAAATTGGCCCAGAAATCACATTTTGGGAAATATGCTTTTTTTGATGGATGAATGCCACTTTGCTTTTTTTCCAGTTGTATATCTTTTCTTTCTTTTTTTTTTTTTAATTTCAATAGTTTTGGAGGGAACAGGTGATGTTTGGTGACATGGATAAGTTCTGTAGTGCTGCTTTCTGAGATTTTGGTGCACCTATCACCCGAGCAGTGTACACTGCACCTAATGTGTAGTCTTTTATCCCTTACCCTCATTT
Source organism: Pongo abelii (assembly GCF_028885655.2). Lineage (NCBI taxonomy): Eukaryota > Metazoa > Chordata > Mammalia > Primates > Hominidae > Pongo > Pongo abelii. The sequence continues at coordinate 121,716,208 of NC_071993.2, read as the reverse complement.
TGAGAAACATTGATAGAACGTCTTACATTGTATATCCAAAGGTTCTTCAAAATAGGCAAACAGGGAAAAGAACACATACAGATTGTTTGACCTGCTTTGTAAACTGTTTTTAGAGGAAGACTTTGGAGGTTGGTGTTGGGCTTAATTCCCAGAATTTTGGAGGAGAAATTTTGAGGTGTGACTTTGGTAGTGGTAGAAGTCCCATGTTCCCACTTTCCCCAAGTCCACCTCAGTCTGAGTGCCTCTAGACAGCGTCTGCTTCTTCCATTCCCACTGTGCTTCCCATTGGCATAGAATAATTCTAGCAAATTGGAATTCTCAGGTTCTTGAATTGTGTTGCCAATAGATTAGGAACTAGTAACAAAAGAAGCAAGAATTTCCTCTCTCTGCTTCATCTGCCTGGGGCCTTTGTGGAAGGACCTGACTATTGGATAGGAAGAGTCAGCATGGGAGGCAGAAGACCTGGCTCCACCCTAGGCTTTCTGCATTGTCCTGAGAAAGTCACATCTTTTCTGAGACTCACCTTCCTCATCTTAAAGGCTGGTGTAGATCAGTGCTTTCTGAGTGCTGGCACTAGCCTGGGAGAACGCTTAGAAATGTAAATGACGAGTTAATGGGTGCAGCACACCAACATGGCACATGTATACATATGTAACAAACCTGCATGTTGTGCACATGTACCCTAGAACTTAAAGTATATAAAAAAAAGAAATGTAAGTTCCTGACCCCTACGTGCAAGAATCCCATAAATATATTTTGTATTTTTCAAAAGTTCTACAGATTTTTTTTTTTGTTTTGAGACAGTCTTGCCCAGTCACCTAGGAGTACAGTGGCACAATCGTAGCTACTGTAACCTCAAACTCCTGGGCTCAACCAATCCTCCTGCCTCAGCCTCCCGAGTAGCTGAGACTACAGATGCATGACACCACACTTGGCTAATGTTTTAATTTTTTTTTTTTTTTCCTGTAGAGACAGAGTCTTGCTATGTTGCCAGGGCTGGTCTTGAAGTGGCCTCAAGCAATCCTCCCACCTCAGCCTCCCAAAGTGCTAGGATTACAGACACGAGCAACCGCACCTGCAGATGGTTCTTATGCACAGCAATATTTGGGAACTACTGGACTAGATTACCTTTGATAGCCTTGTCAGCTCTATATTTCTATTCTAGGGTTTTAATGAAAAGGAATTTATATTCGAACATAATAGCCCAATGACAGGAGAAGGAGTGTGAGTTTATTCATTTTGACTTGCGACTTTGGTATGGTTGTAGATGGTCACATATTGTATTACATCTTACTGTGTGGATGTTAAAGAGTAAATGATAATTACTGGGGTTGTCCTTTTTATATCAATACACTAATTCCATGAAGGTCCTTCTAGCTTGTAATTTTGTGTAAAGCTGAAGCTACCTACATGTTAATTCTGTCTCCATCATATGATTCTGCCATCACAGAAAACCCATGAAACATTAAGACAGTAAACATTGGCTTAATGGAATGAGGCAGAAGGATTTTCCTGGTACTGAGGGGAGGGGTCCCCTTCTAGAAAATGGAAAGGAAATGATTGTTTACTATGGCTGAGAGCTGGATTTGTCACGAACTGAAGCTGAGGATCTTTATCGAGCCTCCCCCACCTCCACCTGTGAGATCTGAAATAATGGAAAACTTGGAATTATTACCCTGGGATTTTTCTGATAGACATTTTTAGATTATATAAAATATGTGTATATATCCCTAGCCCTATTCTCAGTACTCTTACCAGATGATACTGAATATTCTAGGAGTATTTGCAGGAGAATTCTTTTAGATATTGCAGCTATATTCTTTCTCTTGTTCTGGATATTAATCTGATTTTCAAATATGCATTCATGTCTGAGACTGAAAGTCTCGAGTTCCTGGTAGTGGCTGTTTTTATACCTAGTCATCTGACTGAGAATATGGTGCCCTAAGCTCTTGAGGGTAATCACTTAAATACATCTCCCTTAATCTTCTTTGCTGGGCAGTGAGAAAAGGAGACAGTAAGGAGCCAGGGGAACAGAGAGAATTGTGGGGCAGCACCGCTCCTTGGGCCCCTGCTCCCCATTTCTCATTTCTTGGAAATCCATGCCAAGATGCCTGCCTTCCTTGGGCTAAAGTGTCTGGGGAAATTGTGCAGCTCTGAGAAAAGCGAAGTCACCTCATCTGAGAGAACCAGTGCCAGGGGCTCGAACAGAAAGAGACTGATTGTTGAGGACCGGAGGGTCTCTGGGACCTCCTTCGCTGCTCATAGGCGTGCCACTATCACTCATTTGCTGTATCTCTGTCCCGAGGACTACTGCCCACGTGGGCGTGTATGTAACAGCATTGATCCTTTTGGTAAGTAAAATAACCCTCTCTGGACATGGTTTTGTGTTTTGTGATTGACGTAATTAAGAGAGTACTATCCAGATCATTCTTCTGTAATGTGTTCTTCAAAGGAAACACTATCCTTAATATATAATTAATGGGGGTGAGGGTGGGAGAGATGGAGAATGTAACATAAGTATAGCTACGGAGCTAAATTCCAAGGATATTTTTGTCCAGGATTTTATGATCTTCAGTAACAAATGTATCTCTTTCCAAACTTGGTATGAATAATTGTCAGTAATAGGAAGTATGATGGAAAAGAAAGATCTCTATCTGTAGATGCTATTATTTCATATGACAAAGGATGAATGGAAAGGAAATATTCAAGGGGGGAGATGGAGGCTAGCAAAAGATAAGTAAAGTTGAGGTCCAAATTGTGTCTCTGTGTAGGGAGGGCTTGTCTTGTGAAATGTTCTAAAAAATAATAAAATAAAAAGAAAGTGTTTTAATATTGAGAGAACTTGTTGAGGCTTCTTTTCAGTGAAGCTCATTAAAACGTGTCACTCATCCCTCTGCCTGGGAAAGAGGTGGAGAAGGCCCACTCTGAGGATAGAGTTATTGCACTTCGAGTTTTCAGACTTTGAAGTTATCATGGTGCCTTTGTTAATGAAGATGATACCTACCCAACTGCTCACACCTTGTCAAAGTCAGACCTAGAATTGGTACAGGAAGCAGAAAGCAATTAACCATGGTCCCTACAAATGTATAAGGTTAAGTGAAATAAGCCAGGAAGCATAACACATTCCTCATCATTCTTGGACAGCCAGAGTTGAATTGGATTCAGTTTAGCTGAAGTACTGGAGTTAAGATGTTCTGTTTTGTTGCAATCAGCTTTCAACAGCTTTATTGAGTTATAATTCATATGCTGTAAAATTCATCCATTTAAAGTCTATAGTTCAGTGAGTTTTAGTATGCAACTGATATGTTACATATATATTTTCATTGCCTCAAAAAGAAACCCTGTACCCTTTAGCTATCACCTCCCCACCCCAACCTCTTCACCCCCATCTCTCAGCCTTAAGAAATCAAAATCTACTTTCTGCCTCTTAGATTTCCCTATTCTGGATATTTCATGTGAATGGAATTTATAATATGTGGTCTTTCATTTATGGCTTCTTTCACTTAGCATGTTTTCAGGGTTCACCCATGTTGCAGTACGTGTCAGTACTTTATTCATTATGGCCAAATACTATTTCACTGTATAGACATTCCACAATTTGCTTCTGCTTACACCAGCTGATGGACATTTGGGATGTTTCCAACTTTTGGCTTTTATGAATAATGCCTCTATGCATATCCATATACAAGGTTTTTTTTTCTTTTTTCATGTCAGATGGGTAATGTGCCAATGTCATAACAAGGTTCAAGGCTGGCTCACCTCACACACGCGTGCATGAACACATCAAAAGGATCATCATATACAGGTTTTTATGTGGGCATATGATATGTTCAGGGCTCTCGGGTATATACCTAGGAGTGGAATTTCTGGGTCATATAATAACTGTATGTCTAAACTTCTGAAGGACTTCTAGATTATTTTACAAAGTGGTTACTCCATTTTACATTCCCACCAGCAGCATATTAAGGTCCCAGTTTCTCCACATCCTTGCTAACACTTGCTATTATCTGCCTTTTATTTATTTATTTATTTTTTTGAGACGGAGTTTTGCTGTGTTGCCCAGGCTGGAGTGCAATGGCCTGATCTCGGCTCACTGCAACCTCTGCCTCCTGAGTTCAAATGATTCTCCTGCCTCAGCCTCCCAAGTAGTTTGGATTACAGGCACATGCCACCACACCTGGCTAATTCCATGTTGACCAGGCTGGTCTGGAACTCCTGACCTCAGTTGACCCACCTGCCTCCACCTCCCAAAGTGCTGGGATTATAGGCATGAGCCACCGTGCCGGCCTTATCTGACTTTTTTATTCTAGCCATCCTAGTGGGTGTGAAGCGGTATCTCACTGTGACTATACAGAGCTTTGGCTGAGACAGAGAGGGCTGACAAGCAGATCAGTGCTCAGGCAAGACAGGATACTGACTCCAACAGCTGCTGATGGTGACAGCTCCTTGTCTCTTACTCTTAACAGTCTTCTCTTCATGATTCCAGGCACATCCCTTTTTAGGAGAGCAGGGAGCGGGGATGAAGAAGCCATGCCTTCTGCCTAGTCCCCTTACAAGCTCTGCTGAAGACTTCATTCAGAACCAGCTGAGTATGCCTATTGTAGCAAAGGACACCTCCCTCAAAATCAGATCCACATACTAGTGGATACCTAGAATCCCTTTATTGAGGAAAAAATGTTTTATTCCACAAATAGGAATAAGAATGAAACATGTCGATTTCTGCTGGAGCACTTTATTCTGAATGAATAAACACTTTATTATGGAATAAACACTTTATTATGGAATAAACACTTTATTATGGAATGTTTCTACTCGAAGAGACTCAAATCAGATATTTTTGGAATGAGCCACTGTTGCTCTTGAAAGAGATAAGATCTGTTGGGAGGAGAAGGCAGGAAGGCAAGGGGAAGCCAGGTAAGGTGTAGTTTAATGAAAGCATGTTGGATAATGACTTATCAGCAGATTCCCTCACGAGGGAACAAGAGAATTGACAGTATCAGAGAGAGTTCTGGATACAGGAAAGGTAATCATCATTGGGATATCCATATCTTAGTGGAGGCAGATAAGGAAATCTGGGAGATTAGTTAAGTGTGGCTTTGAGGTTGGACATTCCAGAATTTGACTCCCAGCTCTTCTACTCACTAAATGTGTTACTTTGGGAAGTTAGTGATTCCAAGTGCATTTCTCTGTCCCTAAGGTAGGCAGGGAATGCAAACCTTATATGATTGCTTTGAGTAGGCCTATCCCTAGAGTAGATGGGGCCCTGGGCACATTTTTTTTGTAGGGCTCCTGTCTATATAAACAATTTGAGTCACCCAAAGCAGTATGTCAACAGCTCAATCTGTTTCAATCATGGGACAGAAATGCCACACCAGCCTGACAAGTGATTGCTTGCTAGGCTTGTCCCCTAGAATAGAGCCAGCTCCAGGGCCCCAAGAAACCCATTGGCATGACTCCTGGGGCTCCTTGGGGCATCTGGCCAACCCCTTGCACAGTATGGAAGAGATGCAGAGGATCACTAGAGAGATGTGTGAAGAAGAGGCTCAGAGTCCCCGTCCAGACAGCACTGCTTGCCCCAGCGATCCCAGGTACCAGAGCACACTTAGACATTTTTGAGGAAGGAATGGGGTTAGGGCAGGGGCCCTGCTTGCCTGTGTCTAAGGGCAGTATTGATTATGAGGACTAAATGAGAACCTGGCTGGGCATGGTGGTGTGGGCCTATAGTACCAGCTACTTGAGAGACTGAGGCAGGAGGATCACTTGGGCCTAGGAGTTCAAGACCAGCCTGGGCAAACTTGCAAGACCCTATCTCAATTTTAAAAATTGTAAAAAAGATAAAAATAAATTTAAAGAATGAGGACGTGCATATCAAATTGTTTGGTATAGTGGCGACAAAAGCATCCACTAAATGTTAATTTCAGTAATAATAATAGAGTTGCAATATAGTCAGCGTTAGTCATTTTTTGACAGTCTCTATGGAGGCTGAATTAAAAAATAAGAAAAATTGTTTATTATTGTTAAAAATAATTTCTATTGTTTGCCTTCCATGCTGTGAAACAATAGAGGCCCAGAACTATAGATGCTGCACAGGACGTGGGATTCCCAGGAAGCCGCTGTGTGCTCAGAGCATCCTGTTTAGGACAGGTGCTTGGAGGAAGTGCGCCCTCCTGCAGCCATGCATGTTCCTGTGCGAGGAAGCCCCAGAGTGCTCAGGAGCGGCTCCTGGCAGGGTGCTCGGGAATATTTGGCAAAGGCCTCCTGCAGCTGCCAGAAAGATCTCAAGATGCTGCAGTTTCCTGTTGTTGTATGGTGTCCAATCCCTGCTTTGAGTTGTGCTGGACTCCATGATTTTCCAAGTGTCCCCATGCATATCTGTCCTTTGTCATGCTCAAAACAACCCTTGGATGTTGCAAGGGAAGAAATTGTTTTCCCCACTTAACAACAGCAATGAATTAGCAAGAAGATGGGAAAAGTGGGCAAAACAAATGTATCAGTGAACATACAAAATAGCTTCCGCAAAAATATATCAGTGAATATGTATCAGTGAAATAGATCTGTGAATATAGAAAATAGCTTCTGCAAAAGTATATCAGTGAACATATATCAATGAAATAGATCAGTAAACATACAAAACAGCCTCTGCAGCTTCTGACTGTAGATGTAATACTGTTCTTGAAGAACGGCTGTCATTCATTGAGGGCCTACTATATCTCAAACATTGTGATAAGTGTCTTTTTTTGTTTGGTTTTGTTTTTGAGACAGGGTCTCCCTCTGTCTCTGAGGCTGAAGTGCAGTGGTGAGAACAGGGCTCACTTCAGCCTTCACCTCTTGAGCTCAAGTGATCTTCTTGCCTCAGCCTCCCATGTAGCTGGAACCACAGGCACATTCTACCATGCCTGGCTAATTCTTTGACTTTTTTTAGAGACAGGGTCTCACTTTGTTGCCCAGGCTGGTTTCAAAGTCCTGACCTCCAACAGTGCTCCTGCTTTGGCTTCCCAAAGTGTTGAGATTACAGGCGCAAGCCACCACACCTCACCTGTGCCAAGTGTTTTATGATTTTTCCATGTTTGATATTCTCAATAACTCAACAAAGCAGGAATTACTTTTATTTCATTTTACAGAGAAGGAAACTGGGGCATATGCAGTTAAGAGACCTGCCAAAGGTCACATAAGTACTAGATTTGGGCCCAGGTCTGCCTGACACCCAGGTTCGTGGTCTCAACCATGATGTCACTCTGCCTTAGCCTGAGGAGCATAAGAGTGGGTCATTCATGAGGTATGCTGAACACTGGCACACCTAAAGTTTGTAAATAATATTGCTAATTATGTACTTCAGCAGCTCAAATTTGAAGACTCCCATAAAGTAAATTGCTGTTGCCAGGAAAATTAGCAAAGATTTCCTTCCTCTAGCTCATAAATACAAGCTGTCTGTATGGAATGTTCCCTTACTCTCCTGTAGGAAATTAGAGTGAAGTTTTTGAACCTGTGTTTCTTTCTGTCCTTTGGAGACTTTGGGTCTCGTACAAATGGAAGAACATATTTAGGGCAATTACCTTCTTGACAAACAGACAAGAGACTGGCACTATTATCAAAAGCCCCAAGGATATCTGGAGAGGATTCAGTGATTATGTTGTCAGCTGAGTCCAAATCCCAAAGCAGAATGTTCTGGACTGGAGAGCAGGGACCAAAGTAGACTTGGCAGTCCCCTCCCTGGAAAAGCAGTTCATATCCCAGAAGAGAGAAAAGTGGTTCATGTCTGATTCAGGCACCTGCTGAGACCTTTCTGTTAGGTGCAGCACACCAGGGGTTGTCTTCCCTTGGAATGGTCTCCCAAGACCCAGATACTCAGATTATCACATAAGTGAGAGGACCCCTTGGGTACATTATTGTTTCTTAAAGCAATACCAACCTGTTTTCAAACTAAGCAGAACATATAACACTATAATATTTTTCTTTTAGTGTGCTCTTCTTACCCCATTCACTAATCCGCAACCCCAGACCTGTATGTCAGAGGGCTAGGGGAAGCGTCTTGGGTATAGTAGGCCATAGGCCACAAATGGCTTTGTTGTCAAAAAGACAGCGTATTCTTCAAGATGCTGTGGAGCTTTTCTATAGCATCTTCCTGGTGACATTGAGAGGCTGTGTTGGGGAAAAGGTTTTAAGTCCCTGCCAACCCTGAAACTCAGGTGTGAAAGCCCTCTATTACGTTTGAGAGAAGTGTTTGAGCTAGCCATGAAAAATATATCCTGGGAAAGTTGGTAAGAAGAACCAGCATGTGGTTCCTGCCCTCAGACCCGCTCTCCTGACTGATGGCTTTGACTAGGCTACTTTGAGAGGCAAAGTAGTGACAGGCGTCTGTTGCTGGCAAGGAGACGCACTGCGTTGTGGCCTCCTGTTCCTCCAGCATGCTGGGTCCCCAGGGCCTCATCCAGTTTGTTGATGGGATATGGTTCCCCCCAAACAGCAGTCTTACTTTAACTTTTGTTCTCCTGAGGATGTAGATGATAGGTGGTGGCCAGTTACTTCTACATCTTGCAAGGGCATGAACAGAGAGGGATTTCAGCTATTTGGGAAAGCATTAGATAGTTTGCATTTTTTTTTATTTATAGTTACCAATAACCCCAGTTCAATTCCCTAGGCTTCTCATTCCATTAGTTTAATCATATTTCCCAGAATCATATGTTTGAAGCTCTTGACGGTTAAGCCTTTCTATCACGTCCCACTCTTAACCCCCAAACACCCGCATCAGTCTTCTTTGTCACAGATGTTTGAAGGACGCTTTCACATTGGGCCTCTCTTTGTATGTGCAATTCTGCTGCCTGGCACGGTCTCCCCAGTTCCTCTGAGGCCCAGCAGGATGCAGGTTAAGCTTTTCCTCCTCTGGGGAGGTCTGATCGTACCTTTTGCCTCATCCTCCTCTGTGTTTTCATAGCATCCTCTGCACATCTTTGTTCAAGTTGCCTGTTTATAAGCTTCTCCCTTTTCATACACTGAGGTCTTCTCTGAGAGCAAGGAGAGAGCTGTGCTCTTATTTTTATTCCATTATAGTACCTGGCATGGAGAAAAAGCTGTGAGTGATGAGTAAATGAATGAGTGAGTGTTCGCAGAAATCAAATCACTATGTTCGAAGAATACAATTCGGCATTAAATTGTCCCCCTGCCTTCAAGTAGCTGAGGCCAGGAGAAGTTGAAAAGGAAACTGGTTGCAAATTCAGGGTTACGGGGTCAGACTTCGCTGCCAAGTTCAAAGTCCAGCTCTGCTCTTTGCAGTTCTGTGACCTGGGCAAGTTACTTAATATATCCGAGCCTTAGTTTTCTCGTATATAAAAGGTGGATAATACTACCCACATTGCAGCGGTATTATGAGCCCTAACAAAAAATACGTATTTTAGAAATGCTGGCATTTAGTTGGAGCTCAATAAATACTTCCCCCTCTTCTCACCCAAATGTGTGAGAAGTTGAATAATTGTCTAGATAACAAATACAATTAGGTTTCAAAGGAAAGAAACATCACTGAAGGGAAAGAGAACGTAGGATTTGCGATTTGAGCTGGAAAATAGATATGATTTACCCAAAATACGAGTAAAAGGAAAATAGCCCAATGATCTGAGAGTGGAAAGAAAAAGGTAGAAGTAAGACATTTTTCACCTAGTTCCACTGGCTGAATCTACTTGGTCCAGCTTTTTTTGTTTTATTGATGGTTGCTTTTTGTTTTGTTTCTTTATTTTATTTTTAGTCCTGGGAATGTGGGCAAGTAACTATTTTCACATGAAATGTTCCCATGTAAATTACTTCCTTGAGTGAGTAAATATGCTGCAATGCCCCATTCGTTGTAATTAAATGTACTTAAAAACTAATCTTATTTAAAGTCAGAGGGTAAAGCAGTCTGTTTAAGTTTATTGTTTGGCATTGTTTTAATCCAGGCTTTAAACACATTTGAATCTTACTAAGAGTGGCTTACTTTCAAAGAAATCCCTGGTTTCCCACCCTTTGATCCTAATGATTCTGGGGCATGACCCAGTGCTGATGATTATGGATGGACTGCTGCTAACTTGGCAAATTAGCCATGGACCTGTGACAGCCGTGGGTACAAGACAACACTGCTAACAGAAAGGGAATATGGATTGTGTGGAGGCTGGGCACGGTGGCTCACACCTGTAATCCCAGCACTTTGAGAGGCCGAGATGGGTGAATCACGAGGTCAGGAGTTCGCGACCAGCCTGGCCAACATAGTGAAACCCCGTCTCTACTAAAAATACAAAAATTAACCAGGCATGGTGGTGGGCACCTGTAGTCCCAGCTACTCGGGAGGCTGAAGCTGGAGAATTGCTTGAACCTGGGAGGCAGAGGTTGCGGTGAGCCGAGATAGCACTACTGCACTCCAGCCTGGACAACAGAGTGAGACTTTGTCTCAAAAAAATAAATAAATAAAAATAAGAGGGGGATACGGATTGTGTGTTACTTATTGGGGTGGACCAGCACAGGCTTGATTTGTCTATCGGCTACAAGACGAAGGCTACCAGTAGGAAGGTAATATAAGGTGAATAGGTGGTCAGCAGATGGGTGATTCTGTCCCTGGGGTGGAAGATGAAGGCTGCCAATAGGAAGGCAGCATAGTCTGTGTGCTGTTTGTTAGGGTGTGTAGAGGTAGCTAGCAGGAAGATTCCTTTCTCAATCTCAGAAAGCAGCACACCCAGAATACACTAGAGAAACCCTTTGCAGAATCAGGATTTAAGTATGTCAGGATTTTAGATAGACTATGATATGATATGCATGAGGATTCTAGATATTTCTCAAAGGTAGAAATAAACCTTTGTTATCAACACCTTTATTTATTTATTTATTTATTTATTTAATTTGACAGAGTCTTGCTCTGTCACCCAGGTTGAAGCACACTGGTGTGATCTTGGCTCACTGCAGCCTCTGCCTCCCGGGTTCCAGCGATTCTCTGTGCATCAGCCTTCTGGGTAGCTAGGATTACAGGTGTGCACCACCATGCCTGGCTAATATTTTTGTATTTTTAGTAGAGATGGGGTTTCACCATGTTGGCCAAAGCTGGTCTTGAACTCCTGACCTCAAATGACCTGCCTGCCTCGGCCTCCCAAAGCACTGGGATTATAGGTGTGAGCCACCGCACCTGGCCAACACCTTATTTTTATAGGAAGTAAGATACTGAGGTCCAGAGAAGTAAATGACTTTCCTAAGGTCTATGGAATAATTAGAGGGTAGTGTTAGATTAAGACCCTAGCTCTCCTCTCTCCCTGTTTAATATTACATGAGAAGACCAAAGGATTATTAATTTTTTTTCTAAGTTTAATTGGAGATTCAGCTCAGGTGAAACTTTCCTTTTGAGTCTCTCCAGACCTCTCCTCTTTTGGGCTCTGCTGTGTACCACACAAATGCCCATCCAAGCACCTCTATGCTTGGCTATTTATATCTGTTTGTTTGCATGTCTCCCTACCAGGTAGCAAGTGCCTTAGTGGCAGGGTGGTTGTTTTCATGGTTTCTTCAGACTATAACACAGTGCTTGGTAAATAAAGGTACTTGATACATTTTAAAATTGAGATGTAATGTAGTACACCATAAAATTCATCACTTTAACATGTACGATCCTGTGCATTTTAGTAGAACCAGAAAGTTGTGCAACCATCCCACCATCTAATTCCAGAGCATTTTTTATCAGCCCAGAAAGAAACCCTGTGCCCCTTAGAAAACATCCCTGATTACTCACATTCCTCAGCGGCTGGCAACGACTTATCTCCTTTAGGTGTTCGTGGATTTTCCTATTCCAGACATTTCATCTGATTGGAATCATGTAACCTGTGGTTTTGGTGTCTAGCTTCTTTTACTTAGTATGATGTTTTTAAGGCTCATCGAGGCGGTAGCATTTATCAATACCGTATTCCTTCTTATGGCTGAATAGTATCCCATTGCAGGGATATATCACATTTTCTTTATCTTTTCGTCAGCCGATGGTCATTTGTGTTGTTCCTGCTTTCTGGCTATTATGAATAATGCTGCTATGAACACTTGTTACACGTTTTTGTGTGAACATGTTTTCAGTCCCCTTGGGTATACACCTAGGAGTGGAAATCCTGGGTCATACGATAATTCTCTGTTTAACTTTTTGAGAAATTGTCAAACTGTTTTCTACAGTGGCTATACTATTTTACATTCCCACCACTTAATACAATTTCAAATTAAATTAAAGCTATTCCCTCAAAATGAAATAACCAGTTTTCCCATATGTACAAAAATCCTATATGTACATTCATGTCTATTTACATCCTATATCTTAATCTTCAAAACTGCTTATATCTTTACAACATAAAGGTCTACAAACATTATATAAAGAAAGGTAGCGCCTTTACTTTGAGAAATCATTTAGCTGGCTTTTAAATTCACTTTCTGTAAGTGCCTTACTGTGGCCCCCCAAGTTTTGTTTGTTTGCTGTTTAGAAATCTTTCCTCGTCCAAGTTCTGTGGCCATAGATAACAACCAAAATTAATCAGAGGACATCAGAGACATTATGACTCATAGAGCCCAGAAAAATTTAGCTCACAAAGGTTTGTCTGCAGCCCAAGTGGAGAGGGAGAATTCTCATGACATAGAGTAGGATCTCCTGGGATAAAGATGAGCTGGGGAAGAAAAGTCAAATAGCTAGGGCCACAGCCAGCGCTCAGCCAGCTCCCTTTCTGTCCATCATGACCCGGATCATTTTGTAAGGTCATTTTTGACATCACTAGAATATTCTGGGGTGTTTAATATTTGCTGTCCTTGTGGGACAATTCCCAGTCCTGTTTCATATCGGTCTTTTCCCTCAAGTGCTATCATGTGATTCTAGTGTGTAGCTGGATATGTTCTATTATCCTTTCCTTGGGCTCTTGTCCCTAAAGGGCACAGACTCTGTCTTCACTTGGTAGCCAGTGGCATTATAGGGGCAGTGGCTACTTAATAATTGCCTAGGCTGGGCACGGTGGCTCACGCCTGTAATCTCAGTACTTTGGGAGGCTGAGGCGGGTGGATCACCTGAGGTCAGGAGTTCAAGACCAGTCTGGCCAACATGGTGAAACCCTGTCCCTGCTAAAAATACAAAAAAATGAGCTGGGCATGGTGGTACGCACCTGTAATCCCAACTACTTGGGAGGCTGAGGCATGAGAATTGCTTGAACCCGGGAGGCAGGGGTTGCAGTGAGCCGAGATCGTGCCACTGCCCTCCAGCCTAGGTGACAGAGTGAGACCCTGTCTCAAAAATAAATAAGTAAATATTAATTAATTAATTAATTAAAAATGTCTAATCTTTGAAGTCACCAATTGGTCCAGTATTATCCATGATGGGAATACTAAGTGAAGTTAATTATTTAGTTAAACTTCAGCTGAACTTGATTTAACATAGATCATGGTTCAATTGGTCTATTTTAAGAGTTTAAAGAAGATACAAACAGGATCCAACACTTTTCCTGGTTAACTTCTATATCTACATACCAAGAGTGATCCAGTTCATTTTCTATATGTGGCAGCAGCTGGTGAAAAGATGTGGAGCCCAGCCAACCTTCTGTAACTCTTCCTGTAGTTGTGAAGACCACATTAGACTTGAAGCTCACCTTATCTCTCTTGCTGAGCGGCAAGCATTCCTTCCTTTGAATCTTCATACCGTTTGGTCGGTATCTCTGATTCCAATCCCTTTCTGCCTTGTTTTAGACTTATTTAGGTCCTTGTGCTATTTGCTCTACTTAGATGTAAGGTTGTTGAGGGCTTAGTTTAGGTATCTTTGAACTCTGTACCACTTTTGGCCCCTTGAAGGTGATGCTTTGCATATTGCAGATGCTCAGTAAATATTGTTAGCCTCATTAATGGGTCAACCAACATTCATTTGTTTCTCTTCATTTCTTCCTTTTATTTTTGCCCACCTGGTTCTCAATTGTGGATGCTATGGCTGAATGCTCATCTTGTGGCTTAGTTGCTTTTTTTTCTGTGGCCAATTTTTTCTGCTTTTTTTTCAATGGCCAATGAAGCATATTGGTAAATGCTCAGTGCTCTTAGTATATGTTATTCAGGAAGAGGAAATATTGTGTAATCCAGATCCAAAACCAAGAAGAATTTAAGTTCTAAATATTTTCCTTCCTGTCCACCCTCTAATCTCCTCCAAATCCCAACAAATCCAATACATTTGCAGAGTGTTTTCATCTTGCTAGAGATAGTGAGACAAAGGAAGGGAAGAGACCTACCTTCTGTATCTCTTTCAAATGTACAGCCAACTTGGCATATGGCATATAGTACTAGCACAATCTTTGGTTGAATTGTAGCAATATACAGCTGTTTAAAATTGTAAAAAGAGAGCCCGTGTAATATATGTGTAAATGTTATAAAATGACTCATTTTTATAGAGCTTGGTAAATGTCATAAGTCACATCCTTGTGCCTAAAACATAAACACAGGCCAAAAAGACATTTTGGGGGCATATTTATTTATGAGGCAGTTGGTAGTTCTGACCTCTGCTACCAGAATTAATCTAAGTTGTCTCCTTTACATATTTTAAAGGAAGAACTACTTTGGCATAGTATGTGTGCATACAAGGTCCATTGTGTTTGTATAATAAGATGATCCAGTTAATGATTGATTTTCTTGAGAAAAAAATATATTCTGTCTGATGAACATGCTTGGTCTTTTCAGGATATTGTTCTATTTAGAATCTGTCTCTGTTATCTTTAGATGAAAGTGATCAGTGACTCAAAATTTTTTTTAGCATAAAAATATGGGTCTTAGATTCTCTTTTGTTTAGAGCTCCCTGCCAAAAAAAAAAGAGATTCTGCGAGGAAAGCTTAAAAGCAAGTAATTTATTTGGAAGGTGATCCTAGGAATCACTGGTAGAGGAGTGAGGCTAATAAAAGGTACAATATCAAGCCAGTTACCAGTGTGGGCAGCAATTCTCAATCCATTGGGAAGTCTAAGAGGTAGTGTGGGATGTGCTGTAGAGATATCCCAGCCAAGGGGTGAGGAAGCTGGGGTATTTATCTACCACCTCCCCATCACCATTGTTTGACAGCTGCTTTCAGGTACATTAAGTCACGCATTTTGATGCTTCTAGTAATCACATCTGACTTGTAGAGGTGAGTGCCATGGAGGTATGGGTAGGGCACTGACAGATTCCATTGCAAATGATCCCAACTGAGGTATTATTTTGGTAAAAATTCACTCTCCATTCTAATGAAGCATCTTTTGTTTCTGAAGAACAGAAATCCACTTATCCTTTTCAATAACCCAATCAAAATAGGTAGAGAGATGGGGGATAGGAACCCAGGAAATGCTGGACAGCCGGGCCTCAGGAAGTACAGAATTCCAGGCTGCTCCAGGACCAGTAGTTTAGTTTGAGGGGAGGTCCTATTCTCTTCCCGCCCATCTGGCTTCCTCTGACACTCTGTCCCTTGGGACTTTGGTCTACACATGGTTCTGTGATGCCTGCACCTGGCCTGACCTAACTTTATCTTTTAATGTGGATATCCATCACTGACTGGGACTTTTATATGTTTCTCTAACTTCAGATTCTTAGGAGTAAAAATCTAATTGGCCCAGTTCATCTTTTTCAAAACTGGTTAAAAAGCTGTTGGCCAGCTGATGTATGGGCCTCTCTCTGATCCAGTGTCCGCTAACAATCTAGTCATCCATAGGCAAGGGGAGAAGTCATACAGCTCAGTGCCTACTCACAAGATGGGTAGAGCAGGGACAGACAAGCAATGAATGCGACAAGGTCCCTCAAGAAAGATCATTACACCTAGGCAATGATTCCGTATTGAATGAAAATCTTGTCCTGAGAATTCCGTGGCATTTTCGTGAATATACAGGTTAAATAACTGGAAATATGAAATAAAACCCCATGTGATTATCCTTAGAACCAATGTATTTTTTTTTTTTTTTTTTTGAGATGGAGTCTCACTCTGTCACCCAGGCTGGAGTGCTGTGGTGTGATCTTGGCTCACTGCAAGCTCTGCCTCCCAGGTTCATGCCATTCTCCTGCCTCAGCCTCCCGAGTAGCTGGGACTACAGGCGCCCACCACCACACCCAGCTAATTTTTTGTATTTTTAGTAGAGATGGGGTTTCACCATGTTAGCCAGGATGGTCTCGATCTCCTGACCTCCTGATCTGCCCGCCTCGGCCTCCTGAAGCGCTGGGATTACAGATGTGAGCCACTGTGCCTGGCCAGAACCATGGTATTTTTTAAAAATTTTTTATTCATCAGTCTGTCTGAAAGAAACACGCTGTAGAAATCTTAAGTGTTAATGAATTAGAAACAATTTTGGTTATTGCACTAAGAATCTGGGTATAGGCTAGGGTCAGTAACTCACACCTATAATCCCAGCACTTTGGGCGGCTGAAGCAGGAGGATTGCTTGAGCCCAGAAGTTTAAATCTAGCCTGGGCAATGTAGTGAGGCCCCATCTCTACAAATAATTAAAAATTAGCTGGATATAATGGTGCATGTCTGTAGTCCCAGCTACTCAGGAGGCTGGGGTGGGAGGATCACTGGAGCCCAGGAGTTTGAGGTTGCAGTGAGCCATGATCTTGCCACTGGACTCCAGCCTGTGTGACAGAGTGAGACACTGTCTCAAAAAAAAAAAAAAAAAAAAAAAAAAAAAAGAATCTGGATATAATCAGTAAAAAGTTAAAGCTATGTCATCTCCCTTTACTTAAAAAATCCGGAAAATATATTTGCCTTATGATACCCTTTGCCTTACCAAGTCCAAGAAACAGGAACTGGGGTATAAACACAGTGATGAGATTTTATATAATCTCTAAGCAAAGATGAAGTGATTGGGTGATGTGATCTGAGGTTGCTTCTGTGAGATGCTCAAATGAAGAATCTTGTACAGTCTGGAGCCAGTCATTACCTCCCTACTGTGTACACGAGGACAATAGCACTCTCATAGTTGTTTCCTACTCACCTCCGATTTTTGTTAGTTGTAATGTTGTTTTCACATTTTCCTTTGCTTAAAACATTTCCATATTCCTCTCTAACCATACTCAGGTAATTGTGGTGTCAGTTTCCTATTTAATTGAATTCACTGCTCACTGCTAGCACTTTTAGTAGTGTTTGCACTCCTGAGCTTATTTTAATTCATCTCTTAATTGGCTGGATGTTGTTTTCCAGCAGTTTTCCCAAGAAGGGTTCACGGTGTTGTGCTTCCTGGACACCTTTCTGTTTGTGGTGGTTTGCCCATTTCCCTTATCTCTGAACGACGTTTTGGCAGCTGTAAGTTTCTTGGTTCTTTTGGCAGGCTCTTGGACATTTTGGCAGGTGTAAGGTTCTTTCTTTCCCTCAAGACATCCAGGTATTGCTTCATCATCTTCTAAGTATCAGTGTTGCTGTTGAGAAGCCTGAGGCTAGCCTGAGTTTTTCTCTTTTTGTGAGCAGTAGGGTTTTTCTGCCTGGACATATGGAGAATGATATCTTTTGGAGTTCTAAGGCTTAGTCTAGGACTTGGAGTCAGCATTCCATATCAAATTTTGCCAAAATGTATTATATCTATACTCTTTAAATCTGTGAATTCAGCTGTCTTTTCATTTCAGAGGTATTCTTGTGCATTTAATCTTTGAATACATCTGCTTCTTAGGTTCTCTACTTCTAGGATGTACATTTAAAAAAATCTTTCTTCATCTTGCACATCTATTGTTTTCTCTCATTGTTTGAGGCTCTTTCTTCTGCATTCATTGAAATCATTTCAAAGTTTTCTCTATGCTAGGAATTAGATATTTTATCAGTGTTTGTTTTGTTTTTGATATTTCCATTCTTACTATTGAAATTATCTTTGTCCTTGGTTTTTATTTCTTAATTTCTCTAACCTTTTTCATCTAATCCTGTTGTGTCATCATCTCATCCTTGAGCTCTTTTTTATTTCATGCAGTAATTCAGCACTCTGCATCTGTGCTCACTCTCCTAAATTCTAGTTTCCATAGAGCAGCAGAGGATCCTGTGGAGCTGACAATCAGATCGTGCTGCTTTCTCTGCTCAAATCCTGCAGTGGCACTTGGTGCAGTGGGCTCACGTCTGTAATCCCACCACTTTTGGAAGCCAAGGCTGGAGGATCACTTGAGGCCAGGAGTTCGAGACCAGCCTACACAATAGCAAGACCCTGTCTCTACAAAAAAAAATTAAAAATTAAAAATCAGCCAGGTATGGTGGTGCACACCTGTAGTCCCAGCTACTTGGGAGGCTGAGGTGGGAGGGCCACTTGAGCCTTGGAGGTTGAGGCTGCAGTGAGCTATGATCATGCCGCTGCACTCTGGCCTGGGTGACAGAGCAATACCCTGTCTCAAAACAAAACAAAACAACTTAGGGGAAAAGCCAAGGCCCTTTACAATGACCTGCAGGCCCTAACTCCTCCACCTCACTAACTTCATGCCTCCTGCTGTCTGCTCTTGATCTCACCAGCCTCCCCACTGCCTTGAACATACCAGGTGGGCTCTCGCCTCAGGACGTTTGCACTTATTGGTCACTCTGTCTGGGGTGGTTTTTCCTCAGAATCTACATGGCTTATTCTCTTCCCTTCTTCAGTTACTTACTCACATAGCACGTCCTCAAAGAGACCTTCCTCTGTTACTCTACTTAAAACCACAGCTTCTTCCCCTAACAGTCTCTGCCCCCGGCCTTGCTTTTCTCCATAGTACTTACCGCTTTCTAATATATAATCATACGTATTTACATATATGTATACATTACTCGTGTATTTTATTATGTCAACTTCAATCTTCCCAACTAGGACATAGCTCCTTCATGGCAAGGATTTTTGTCTGTTTTCTTTGCTGTGATATCCCAACACCTAGAACAGTTCCTGACACTTAGTAAACCCTTGATAAATATGTGTTGCATGAATGAATAGGCTGAAGATAACAACCACGTCTTCCTGGGAAGATTTTCTAACATCAAAGTCCACTCTTTTTTTTTTTTTTTTTTTTTTTATGATTGGCTTCACAGTGACTTTCTCATTTGGCGGCACAGGTCATATGACAAAATATCAGGAGGGGGTCTAAATTCTTTAAGATGTTACAGGTTAAATCCCCCAGCTTCGATATTATTAAAAGGCTCGTTATACATTCAAATGCTTTTGAAAACTTGAATTTTACAGTTTTCAAGCTTATCCTGTTTTATTGTGAATTGATGAGGCAGTGAGAAATGAAATAACAATAGTTATTACCCTTAACTGCATTCCTTCTTAGTGCTAGGTACTTTCTTTTGGGATAGAACACCTGTTATTCTCACCCAGCACAGGATACATAATTTTTTCCCTGAACTGCATTCCTTCTTAGCGCTAGGTACTTTCTTTTGGGATAGAACACCTGTTATTCTCACTCAGCACAGGATACATAATTTTCAGGCCCAGTGCAAAAGGAAAAGGTGGGACCCCTTGTTTAAAATGCAGGAGAAAGTGCCATTAGTGGTACTAAAATATAAAGCTTTTTTCTTTATTCCCCAGATTCTCTCAACTCAGTAGTTTTTATTTTCTATTTAATGTCATCCTAAATAAAGTAAAATTAAATTTTTAAATTATTAATGTGAATTTTACCTTTATTGTGCAATGCTAATTTTAAGTGCAAATATAACAACATTTAACTCAATGGAATCACTGAAATTACACAATTTGTATGCACAGGTCATAGATGTTATGTACTTTATTCTTTTTAGAACAGTAGAAATAATACACAAATCTGAGACTCAACTTTTTGTTGTTGTTGTTGTTGCTGTTCGTTTGTTTTGAGATGGTGTCTTGCTCTGTCATCCAGGCTGGAGTGCAGTGGTGCGATCTCGACTCACTGCAGCCTCCACCTCCTGGGTTCAAGCAATTCGCCTGCCCCAGTTTCCAAGTAGCTGGGACTACAGGTACCTGTCACCATGCCCGGCTAATTTTTGTATTTTTAGTAGAAACAAGGTTTCGCCATGTTGGCCAGGCTGGTCTCGAACTCCCGGCCTCAGATGATCCTCCTGCCTCAGCCTCCCAAAGTGCTGGGATTATAGGCGTGAGCCACCATGCCTGCCCCTCAACTGTTTTTATTTCACTTCTTGATACGTGCACATTTTACCAATGTTCTCTACCTTTGACTTATTGATGAATAAGGAAGGGCTAAAAGGAAGACAGCGCTAGTTGCCCTGTCTTTCCCTTTCCTTATATGTCATCATTTTTGGTGTGAGTGGTTGGCTAATACAGGGAACTAACATGGATAGGAAGGAATATAATAAGATTCCTTGGTTGTTTGTATTTCCTAGAACATCATTGCCTTCTCTGTGCACTCAAAGCAAGCATCCTGGTTTGAATGGAATGTGACTCAGTTATGGATATAACACACCTTGTCCTCACTTTGAGTCTCCCTGAATTCCTACACTTCTTGACTGCACTGGAATCCTGTGCTCATGGGGTGTTGCAAACACTCTGTGTGCATGGGCAGCAGGAATAGCAAACACACAAACTGCACGCATCTCATCTGTTCACATGAGTGCTCCACTGTCCCATCAGACTTCACTTACAAAACACAAGTTCAAAGACTAAATTATTACAAATGTCAGTATAGCAATAGCAAAGCATTAAACCAAACAGAGACATCTTCTGAGCATAGGACTCTATGCAACGCTGCAGGTTACAAGCCATGAAGCTGCCCCTGTCCTCACCACAACCTCACAAGTGGAACGTCTCATACCATTCACAGCTGAGACTGCTGAAACCCAGAGAGAGAAAACAATGTGCCCAGGGTCACTCAGCATGTGGTGGAGCTAGAATTCAAACCCAGCCTGTGTTTAATCAGGCTGCCTGTGTGGCCGGTGTGGCATGATAGAATAACCACTGGGTAGGCGGCAGGATCTGAGGGGTTTTGACCCATTTCTAAGTAACTGTGTAACCATGGACACATCTGCTTTAGGACTTCTGCTTTTATCTTAATTAATGCCTATTTATGAATACAAGTTATAGATTTCCACAAACCAGGGTATGGGTTGTGTGGTCTCTTCTCTGTACTAAGAACTAGAGAAACTTGCTGAGACGTGTTAGATGACAAAGCTGCCATTCCTGTGGTAGCAAATGCAGTAATGGTTGTGTGTGTTGCATGTTTTACTTGGCTAGTTCCCCCGATGATGACTGACAAATCCAAGAGTATGAGAGAGAGGTTATTTTCTGGGACTGTTCCAGGGCATAATTAGGAGAATTTATTATGAGGCCAGATGAGGTAGGCGAACAAATGTAGGCTTTGTAAACCTTGCAAAAAAATTTTTTTTAATTTTAACTTGCTGTCTACATAAACCACAGAAATGCCATTCCTTAAGAATGATTAGACAGGGTGGATGATTACACTGCACTTTTGAAGTCTTGCTATGTGGGTCTGGTTACATCATCTTCCCCTGTGCAGCCAATGGTGAGTGCCACAGGTCAAGGTTATGATGCTATTCACCTGACAGGTCCTTCCATATGAAGTCCAAGAACCGATAAAGGATAAGGTATCTGGAAAAAGGATTGCTTTACACAGGCAAGGCAAAGGGCAGCATCATTGCTATCAGGCCAGGCCTTTTAGAAATGCCTGTTGATGTACATTGAGTGCATCTTGCCTTCAGAAATGTGTGTGTGTGTGTGTGTGTGTGTGTGTAGGCAGGGCATGGGACGAGAGGCTCTTTAACAACCTCTGCAGAAGGGAAGGCCCAGTAACCCAAAGAGAGGGCCCATGGCTTTGGCCTCTTACCAACCTCTTTTCTCACATATAAAGTATAATAATATGCACTTCATCCAGTTGTTATGAGGACAAGATGAGGTGATACATGTAGAGACTAGAATGGTGGCTGACACATATTGGGCTCTAATGGTGACCAAAGTAGCTGTGAGGGTAGGTTATAAAGGGGACTTTGTAAAATGACTGCCTGATGAAGTTCCTCTTTGGCCTACTTTCTCTCCAAAGTAATTATTGGTTTGTATCTTGGCAAATACATTGAAGCAATCACTAAATTTATTTTTATCTAAGAGACTGAATTTGCTCTTAATTTATTTGAGTTAGATTTTGAAATCAGTCTATTTGGTTATGAAAAGGGATATTTATTTATTCATCAAATATTGCATTTCTACTTTGTACCTTTGTGTATTACTATGTGAATACAGTACAGATACAATAACATGTGACCCTTTCCCTCAGAGAGCCCACAATCTTTTGCAAAAATAGATATGTCCATCCTTCATTACAACATAGTCAACTTCAGAGCACTTGGTGGTGATAAGTACCAGAAAGAGGGGAGTGTTGTCAGGGAAGGCATTGCAATTCTACCTGATAGAAAGCAACCATTTTTATATCCTAATAACTGGATTTCTATCTAGAAAATATTACAATAAAAGAGAAAGCTGGTAGTAAACTGTTTTTAAAAATGGCCTTTTCCCAAATAATTCAGAGAACTATTTTTGTACTTGTGTACTCATGAGTCTGAAGTTAGGCTAAAATCTCTGAAACTCTTTACTATCCCAAGATCCTTAGAATTCTAGTAATAGCTTTTGCTGCTCTTGTAGGAAAATGATTTATTTTTTGTTCACTCTGTCATTTATATCCTTACTGATTTGTTTATAGGGAGCTTTAAATATACCGTAGTAATTTTCACGATTTTTCTTGAGGTGCAACCTATTGCTTGGGTCCAAACTCAGAACTGGCTTTTGAAAAAGACCATGGAGAAGTTTGGATACAACCATAAAATAGTTCTACTTTAAGAGCTCAAGGAAAAGAACTTTGCTGGGCATTGATTCTATGAGATTCATATGGAAAAAATCCTGAGAATTGTCCATTGAGGACATGAGAGTGAGTAGGATCAAGAGGGATCAGATATTTAGGAATTTGTCCTGGACTGTAGGAAACTTTGCAATCACCACTTCTAATAAATTCTCATTAAGATTGCAGTGATTGACCTGCTGATTGTTACTTTGGCCAACAGAGAGTGTAAGGATTGTTTTTCAGATCTGGTGGCACAGTATATAGCTGTTTGTAAATCTCAGTCTATCCTCGTGCTTTGCAAGCCAGCTTATTAGCAAGGGGTCCTTAGTCACTGGAGAAGCTGACTGCCACTCAGGCCTCCTTCCCAGAGAATCTGAGTTATCAGTCAAACCTGAGGTGGGGACCAGGTGTCTGCATTTGAAGCACCCCTTGCATTTCTATCCCTGGTGATCTGCAAACCGCCACATTCTTTTTTTTTTTAAAGAGACAGAGTCTCACTCTGTCACCCAGGCTGGAGTGCAGTGGTGCAATTTTGGCTCACTGCAACCTCTGCCTCCTGGGTTCAAGCGATTCTCCTGCCTCAGCCTCCCAAGTATTTGAGATTACAGGTGCACGCCACCACGTCTGGCTAGTTTTTGTATTTTTGGAAGAGATGGGGTTTCACCGTGTTGGCCAGGCTGGTCTCAAACTCGTGACCTCAAGTGATCCACCTGCCTCAGCCTCCCAAAGTGCTGGGATTACATGTATGCACCACTGTGCCGAGCCTTGCAAACCACACTCTTATCAGCCTAGTGTGAATGAAACCCTCCTTGCCTTCAGAGAGCTTACAACCTAGTTGTGAACTTGAAGCCATTACAATAGGAGGGATAAGCCAATCCCAGACGCCTTGTACTTCTTAAAATACTGTGTGTGAGACATGTATGGCTTTTTATTCTGTTGACCTGGGAGATGTTTAAATAAATGAATAGACACTTCCTATGCATCCATTCCATGTCAAGCTGTCTGCTAAACACCAGAAATGCACACACCAACACAATCCAAATGGAGGAAGGAGGCAATATGGTTGGAAACAGATCATGCTGTACCTTGAAATGCAGCCAGAGCCTTTGAACTCCATTTAGAAAGAAATAGGTAGTTTAGGTTTGAGACTTTAACCACAACATTTCTAAGGTCCATTCTTTAGGTGGCATTGAGGGCCCTCTGTCACCTGTCACCCAGCCTCATCTTGAGCCTCTCCCTGCTCCCCACCAATAGTGAACTACTGGATGCCTTCTTGCCCTATTACCTCCACTTGGAATGACTTTCCCTCTTTCTGCATTTGACCAGTCATTACCTACCTCCTTACTCTTCCTGGAAGCCCCTCCTGACTCCCCGGGTTGGACTCAGCACTGCCCTGCACCCCGTGCCTACTCCTGTCTTAATACCTTCCTCATTTCATTGAGAATATTTGTGCGTGTGTATCTCCTCCGCTAGATGGTGAGCACCTCCTAGGCAGTGGTTTCTCTCTTCTTGCTTTTGTACACCCAGCCCAGTACCTGGCACGCAGCAGGTGTCCCATAAATCTCTGAAATGAGACTGATTGATGCCAACACTAAGTAGAAAGCAAATAGGAACTCATTCTCCAGGTTTCTTTCAGCTGAATTCTGCTAGAAAGGATTCTGGATATGCTTTTTGCTAAAGAGTCCAGTGGGGGCCAGGTGCAGTGGCTCACACCTGTAATCCCAGCATTTTGAGAGGCCAAGGCAGGTGGATCACCTGAGGTCAGGAGTTTGAAACCAGCCTGGCCAACACGGCGAAACCCTGTCTCTACTAAAAATACAAAAATTAGCCAGGCGTGGTGGCGCACCTGCAATCTCAACTACTCGGGAGGCTGAAGCAGGAGAATCGCTTGAAACCCAGGAGGCAGAGGTTGCAGTGAGCTGAGATTGTGCCACTGCACTCCAGCCTGGGTGACAGAGTGAGACTCCATCTCAAAACAACAACAAAAAAATGAGTCCAGTGGTATTGGGTGGAAGCAACTGGACACCTGATGTTCCAGCCCCATGGAAGGATCCTGAAATTCCTGCACTACAGGTGCACGTACAGTAAGTGACCCATGGCTCTGTAGAGGAGAATAAGCAATGAGGAAGTGGACTCTGCCGGGTTGCTTGTTTCTAGTTGTAACATTTCCCTCCTAATTGGCATCGCTACTGAAATGATGTACGCTTGAATTTTTGCCAAGAGTGGCTGTATGCTAACAAGCTTTTCTCTCCAACAAAATGGTTTCTGTCCTTTGGTCACTTGTGGACAACCCTTGCTTTATGTTGTAAGTGAATGAGAAGGAGGCAATGGGTCAGTCTGATGGGGCAAAAAACAACAAATAAAACCGTGGGTTGGTGTCCATATTATGAAGACTACGTCATCTGAGTGGAATGAGATTGAGATAAGTTCTTTGGAAATCATCTCAAGATACAAGAATAAAAAGTTCTTTCTTATGAACTATAAATTTCATTTTTATTCTTGATTTAGTTTGCTGCACTTCTTGCAGCTTTAGCTGTAAAGTAGAAAATGTCTATGCTTTGCTTCTGTTCTTAAAGCTCTTTAGCAATTCTGCCCTGAGGCAAAGAGGCAAAAACAATTTGTTTTACTCTCCCACATTCCAAAAATAACTTTAGTAATATACTCTTTGGTTATCTTAAAAGTGCAGAGTGGATACTTTTATCCCAAAGTAGCAGCGTCTGATTGGTGGGGGGACTTTTGCCGTGTGACTATTACTTAGCAACTAAATGCTGGTGACTCATTCACTTTGACCGTGGCACAGGAAAATTCTTTCCATGGAAAACACAGGCGGGGGGAGAATCTCTCTGAACCACTATGTAGTATTTTCCTTTAGAAAAGGCTTCTCTGAAAATGAATAGGCACCAGCTGTTACTCTGCCAGCTTAGTCTCCAAAGCTGCCAGAGAGCCTTTCCAAATTCTGTTTCTGTGCGATTTATCCACCAAAGTATACAGGTAGGTTCAGAACTGTAATAAGAGACCAATTTGGTTAGTAAACTTAAATCTCAGAGTTTTAAACTGCCATCCCAAGTAAAAGAAAAATTGAGCTAATGGCATTTACAATATCTGGAACACTTACATATGATCGGGTTTGCTCCAATGGTGTTTTACTGTCACATTATAGTAGCAAGGAAGGGGTGAGGAGGAGTGGGAGCTGGTGTGGGGGAAGGAAAGAGAAAGAAAGCTGCTTCCTTAGCTTTGGGCTGAATAACATGAGAGCTTTGGAGACAAGTGCTTAAGTGAGATGCCAATGTACTTAAGCAGCAAAAATATAATAAAATAGATTCACCTGCTAGGCTCACAGCACAGCCTAATTCCAGTTCTCTGCAGTTAATTTTGCTTGTCAGCATCTCCTTAAAGGCTCTGAGGGTGATTAGGAGTGGGAAAGTAGACAAGTGCAGTTTTAGCCATGAAAATTGGGGAACGTGAAGGGCTTGTTTCCTGGATGCTCTTGAACTCTGCCATCCCTCTGGGCTGGAGGTCGAGTCACTCTCATGCTTGGCTCATATTTATGAATGGAGGTTAGAGAAGCTGCTTAAACACTCTTCAGTGCTTACACTCCAGCTGGCTGCTGACTTAGGAAAAACATGACCTTATGGGGCTGCCATGGGTGTGGGGAGTGGTGTGGGCGAAGTATGTTGTCATAGAAAAGACAACCCAGGGGCTGGAGGGGACTTAGCTCTTACTTACAGCCTGAGACACCCAAGCTATTAATAGTAAAGCCCTGAGTCACAGATGTAGGAATGTCACAGCTGCCTGAGATGTGCTACTGTTACACATCAGAAAATCAGCAATGAAGACCTGCCCAAGATGAATGTGAAGAAATGGGCATTTTCCCCCCTTGTACTCAGACCCACCAAATGTAGTTCATTTCAGCCATACACACCCTCTGAGTCAAAGAGGAGGCAGGTTGATTGACTTCATTCCTTTCGGTTCCCCTGGCTCTCTTAGACTCAACATGTTACAATATTTGCAGTAAATACCGTCTAATACTGGCTGTGCATTCTGGTTCTGAAAGATGTGTTGGCCATCTGCTGCTGTCCCTGCCGTGTGATGTCTGTCTTTTTGTCTCTTGCTCATCCCATTTCTCACACATGGTGGATGTATATGGCATGCGGTTGGGACCCGGTGAGCTGGATTTGGGAGACAGAGGCTCGAGTCAGGTGGGCGTTGGCTTTGTGAACCGGAAGTCCTCAGCTCACAGGACAGCAGGACAGGTCACAGAACAGCCCGTGACCCTGTGGGTCAGAAATCAAAAGCCTCCTGAGGAGTTGCTGCTGTGGGGTCAGGCTTAGGCTGATCCTGGCGGTGGACCGTACTAGATGAGGCTGTTTGTCCCTTGTTTGTGACTGGAGTTCCTCCCTGGCGTATGCACATCCAAGGGGCTTGTCTAAAAACTCCGATGAAACAGAGGGAGAAGGGGGAAGTCAAAATCCCCCCTAAATGGATAACTCAGATTTTAACTTTGATCCTGAATTGGATCCTGGATAAAGAATAGAATCCTGAAAGATCCTCTTCTCCGGCTGTCTCTCAGTCTCTACCTTCCCCCAGCCCCATTCAGGTGAATTATAGCGGGGAGCAGCCGTGCAAACCAAATGTCATTATTCATTTTTCATAAGAAAGTGAACTTGAAATTGCCGTTAGCATCATTATTCTGTTTTTGTTTTACATTAAGGCCAATTTTATTTATCCAGTTTGCCTGAAAGAAGCCGTAGTAAAAATTGAAAGCGACTGTAACAGGGAGCCAATAAGCTAACCATTGACTAGTTTTACTTATTGGAACCGTCTCTAGCTGGTGCTCGGTCCTCCTCCTCCTGGCAATCATTTATCAGACTGTGGGAGGGGACCAGCGTTCGGGAGCCTTTCATAGCCCGTCCTCGGTGCAAGGAATACAAGGTGGTGTCAGTGACCAGAGATTAGGACAGTGGAATTTTGCATTTGTTACAGCAGCAGCTGTAGCGAGTGGTTTCAGCCGCAGGGCAGAGTCCGCGAGCAGGGCGCGGCTGCAGCTCGGCAGGCGGGCGGAGAAGAGCGCGGGGGCGATCGCGGGGCGGGCGTGGGAGCGGGGCCCGCCGAGGCGGGGCGGGACTCGAGACCACAGCCCCGGACCTCACAAGCGGATGCCGGGGCTTCTCCTGGCTGCCCCAGCGCCCGCGGATCTGTCTGCCGAGGCGCGCTTCCACTCCCAGAGTTTATTCCTCGTTCCTTCTTCAGTCCTGCTCGTCGGAGGACCCGGTTGCCATGGTGAAGGAAAAAGGTAATTATAAATATCGATCACTGTGCATGGTTGCAGAAGTTGGAATGGCACCGCAGGGCTCGGCCACCTAACGGGGACTGATCAATCGAAAGCCGGGCAGACATGTTCTCGGTGTGAGAAGCTCAGTATTGTGAAGTCTGGGTTTCCATCGAACCCAGACTTCGTTCAGAATCTTTAATTTCACCACCGCATCGGGAGCACATCCTGTTTCTGGAGCACAGCTGAGCTCTGGGGTGTGTGTCTCTTTTGATTGCTATTGCATTTTGAATTTTTTGTTGTGTTTGAGACTTGCCGTCTTGCCCCCCATCCCAGCCATCATTCTCTTCCTCTCTTACCATCGCGCCCCACCAATCAATAAGTTAATTAAGATATGTCATGAAAGGGCCCTTCCTGCCAGGGCTGGGCTGTGTGGTGCTGGGACATGCCCAGGCCTCGCTAGATCCGGCTGAAAGGAGAAGCTGGGTTGTTTTAAAGGCTTCAGGTGTTCTGCGTGTATAACCTGTCATTTCATTATTATCCCTAATCACTCCTCCAAACACCTTCTTAAAGGATGCTGCACATGGCGAAGGAAACCACATCATATCACAAGGAGAGTGTTAAAAGGGAGAGGACAGGTGTGGCCTGAACAGGTGTACATTATTTATGCACTAGGCGTGGTCCTGAAATGGAAGGTACACCTTTCAGAATTGAATGATAGTTGAAATGATTTGTTTCTCCGGGAAATGTGAAAGAACACCACAGTGCTTGTTTTGAGTGATTCAAGTAATATATAAATACACCTTGTCTTAAGAAAGTAAAATGTTGCAGGAGAATAGGGAGGGAATGTGAAAGCCCCTCACTTCTGCCTTGTCAGCTTCAATTCCCCTCTCCTCTCTAGAGATAAAATTGTTAACAGTTACTGTGTATCTTGTTAGACCCTTCTAGACCGGAATTAGAGAGAGACAGACACATATGAATATAGAAATTGAATCATTCTATGATCGTTTTTCTGTAACTTATTTTTTTCTCTTTTATTACAAGTCTTAGGGACCTTCACCAAATGATTTTATAATGTAAATAACCACTCTTTAATTTTGCTGTCCAGTACACTTAGATTTATTGTCACATTTTCTTACCGTGGGGACATTCTTTCCTCCCCAAACACAGACATCTACTCTTTCAGGGCGTTCTTGAACCATTTCAATGACTTATCTGTGTTTACTTTATCTTAAAGCTACTACAGGGAATAGATTTAAGATGAAAATGCTGAACTCAAGATGATCCTTGCTGCTTGAAACTCAGTTTGGTTCTATTATAGTAATGAATGGATTCACATACAGGATGCTGAGAGCTTAACAGTGTAAAGGCTGCACCTGAGGACAAAAGAGAACCATGATTCTGCTCTATTCACTCTGCACCTATAGATCTTTAGTAATCACATGCTGTAGCTTTGGTTTTTCAGTGGGTAAATGGTAATTGAGTGAAATTATTCGGTGTGAATAAAGGTGCTTCTAATAATATTTCCACTCTTTTGGGGGTGCTTCCAGGAACCGTCAGTACCAAACACAGATGTTGACATTTACTGCAGTTCAGATCTCTTCATTTGTAGCTCCCACCCAACTATGACATGGCGCTCATCTCTGTTGCTAATGGATATGAGTTTGTTTCCCTGATATGAGTAATTTATGAGTGATGGGAAAGGGAATTACAAAGCCATTTCTTCATTCCATTCCTGCGGGACTCTTGGAAGACCTGGCCTTGCTATATATGGTATATATTAAAGATCAGTAGTCCTCACATAGCAGCTCTTTTTTAAGTCATTGTAGACTTTCCAAAGCTTAGATTGCCTGGGTTCACATTGCTCTACAAGTCGGTGGCCACCTTCTAACTGGAACACTTTGGACAGGCCACTGAGAGGTCACATACTAGTATTATCTTAACCCTTAGACACTGATTAAAGGCTGTTCCGTTTTATTTTGAGGTCTGTGCCAGTCCACACCACTGCTTTCTGATTGCACTGACCTCAGCCATCAACAGAGAAAGGCAGGTTTGTTTCGTTTCGTTTCATTTTTGTTTGTTTGTTTTTGGTAGCTACACAAGGGTTTCCATAGGAAAAAGGGAACTTCATCATAGTCCTTAAAGTGAGAAGGGCACTGGGGATCGGGATCGTTTAGTCCAGGCATTCATCCTAGAGATGAGAAAACTGGGGATCAGAAAGGGTAAGTAAGTTGCTCAAGGTCACACAGCAGATCGTGGACAAAGTACTCATTCTCTGTGTCTCATCACACCACGTAGTGGATGAGAGACCACAATTCCCAGTGTGATGACAGCTGCTATCTCTGTCACAAGATGGTGAGCCTTTCAGAAGTGGCACTGTGTCTCCATCTTTAACTTTCCAGTGCATAGCTTAGTGTCTCCTCCACTGTAGATCTTCAAACAACCAAAACAGGTTGGCCCGTTGTCAGAGCAGGAACAGGAACCTGTGCCTTCTTGATTCAGAAACTTCTCCAATCCTCTCCATTTCTTCTTGTTCCCAGAAAAGCCCAGCTCCTTCCTTCCCTGTGGAGCTGTCAGGAATCAATTCAAGGAGGCTCAGGTCCTGGCAATGTCCATCTCGAGGAACATGGCCGGCCCAAGGAGGAGTGGCATAGACTCCCTGTTGTGCTTGCCACTTAGAGCTTACACTGGCTTGAATCATAGTTTTCTCTCTAGGATAAAATATCTGGTTTGGGGCTGACATGGGCAGGAGAGAAAGCACACTGGCTGATTGCCTCCACTAGTGTGGAGTGGCATTTGCTGACATTCTTTGACCTCATTATCTTTTGTTCTCCTGACCAGGCACCCATTCGCTTCCAGCTGCAGACACTTATTGATTCCGTAATCTTGATGAAATGGTTATTTCTCTTATGTCTTCAAGGGTACCTTACCCTTGCTGTATCCTGTAACAAAGAAGCACAGGAGATTTCTGTGGGTTTATCTGTCAATAACTGCCTTCCTAAATACACGCTCGTCAACCTATACTCCAGAGGCCCACTATACTCATTTTTTAAATGAGTATCATTTAAAAAGCTGTAATGTCTAGCTAATGGGTGTTATAGTGCAAGTTTTAAGAATACAAAAGGGATTTATTATTTATTTTTGTTACAGAAAATAAAAATAAGCAAATATTAGAGATTAAGCTCTATAAACACTCATTTTAAATAATGAAGAATTCTTATGGTTTGGGAACCATGTGAAAAGACTAAGAATTTAGTCACAAGACAAACTTCAAGGTAAATAGAATTTTACATTTAGGCACATCATTTTTTGTTTGTTTTGTTTTGTTTCCTGGAAGTTTTCTGACATTGTTGGATGGCCCAACTTGCTTTTGGGATAGAGCGGGACCCAGTGAAACTCATTCCAGTGTCTAAGTGGAAGGATGTTCACCTTCCACCTGACATTCATGTGTGTAGGGACGCACACATACACATACCCACAAGGCAAGTACTTTTTCTAGAGCAAGGTTTTTCAACCTCAGCATCACTGATATTTTGAGAGATAATTCTTTGTGATTCTGTCTTGTGCATTGTATGATGTTTAGCAGCAATCCTGACCACTACATACCAGCAGCACTGACTTCTTACTCATGACAATCAAATATGTCTCCAGACATTAGCAAATGCCCTTTGGGGAGCAGGATTGCTCCAGTTTGAGAACTACAGCTGTAGAGAGCAGTGGGGTGCTAAGACATCTTGGTCACAGTTCTCTTTAAGGTTTAGATCAATGGATTCCCTTGAGCACAGAGGGTGACAGATGTGAACAATTTGTCTTTTTTTTTTTTTGAAACAGAGTTTCACTCTTGTTGCCCAGGCTGGCATGCAATGGCCCTGTCTCAGCTCACTGCAACCTCTGCCTCCCAGGTTCAAGCAATTCTCCTGCCTCAGCCTCCTGAGTAGCTGGGATTACAGGCATGCACCACCACGCCCAGCTAATTTTGTATTTTTATTAGAGATGGGATTTCCCCATGTTGGCCAGGCTGGTCTCGAACTGCTGACATCAGGTGATCCATCCGCCTCGGACTCCCAAAGTGCTGGGATTACAGGCATGAGCCACCGTGCCCGGGCTAAGATGTGGACAATTTGTATGGAAAGTCAATCAGACCACCACAGCTCCTCCTTGATGCCATTTAGCTTTTGGCAGAAACAGATGCTTCAAATAATAAAGCTACGGAAGGACTAATAAAGGCGTTCCTCCTTATTTATGGGCCTTATTTCCCAGCTCATTTCAGTTGCTGAAAATGGAAGAATCCTCTTCATCAAAGTAGATATATCTACAGAGATGTTCTAGCTTAGTTCTTTCTTTTCCTTTAGGATTCTGTAAGCCCCATTCTGGTCAAGAAACCCCTATTCCGTTATCATCTCCTGCTTGCCCTTTCTGTGTTAGGCAAAGTGCTGGGTACTCAGGAAGCTCTCAAGGGTTTAGAAGATACAACAGCTGCCCTTTGCTTTACCACCTATCGAGGAAGTAAATAAACTCACAAATAACTAATATTATGTAGATGTTTAAAGAGGCATTGGTACAGTGCTCTAGCAGGTCAAAGGTGGGAGACTTAGCTTCCAAGTATGCCGATCAGGAAAGGCTCCCTAAAGCAGGCTGCTCTTAAACTGAGGCTTTAAAGATTGGGGATATGTGGACATATAATAAATTGAAATGAAAAGAGAATGGTAGATTTGAGAGAAGCCACCACATTAAAATTGATGGGGCCTGACAACAGGTTGGGTGATTGTAATGAGAAGGATTCAGAACAAATGATCTTAAAGTTTTGAGTCCAAGTAGCTCAGGTATCAGTTTGCTAGTGGCACTGTAACAAAGTACCACAGACTGAGCGGCTTAAACCACAGAAATGTATTGTCTCATAGTTCTGGCAGCTAGAAGCCTGAGGTCAAGATGTTGGCTGAGTTGGTTCCTTCTGGGGGCTGTCAGGAGAATCTGTCCTATGCTTCTCCCCTGGCTTCTGGAGGTTTGCTGGGAATCTCTTTGGTGTTCCTTGGCTTATAGAAGCAACTGCCTTCATGTTCACAGGGCATTCTCCCTGTGTGCCTATCCGACTCCATGTTTCCCCTTTTTAAAAGGACACCAGTCCCAATGGATTAAGGCCCACCCTAATGATCTCATTTTAACTTGATCACCACTGTAAAGACCCTATCTCCAAATAGGGCCACATTCTGAGATACCCGGTTCGGACTTCAATAGATGAGTTTGGAGGGTGATGCAGTCCAACCCATTACACGCAGGCATCAGTGTTAGATGTGGCTAGGGTTGAGAAGGAGGACTGAAGAGGAGCAGAGTGGAATCAGATGTGGGATGGGAGAGAGTTGCTAGTGGTGAAGAGGAAGGGAGGAGGTCGGTGGGAGGAAGGAGATGAGCTCAGTTTTATAGACCTTAAGCCAGCGTTGGGGATAAAGGACTGGGGAGTGACTAGAAGTGAGTAGTTCAATTCATACCTCTTGGGCAGACTCTGAGATTTCTTGGCTGATTTGTGCAAAGTTGCTACAATCTACCTTAAGGAAGATAACATTAGAAACAGGCCTTGCTTTCCCTTTGGAATAACAGGAGGCATTCAGATGTTAGGCATCAACAGGGAAGCCAACACCACACCTTTCTGCCTCAAGCTGCTGGGTCCAGCACCCTTTATGGTCTGATAGTAGCTTCTTCCTGCCACATCCAAAAACCACTGCAGCCTTGTTCTTGGCAGCTCCTGAGAACAGTGATATACTGTGTCTCAGATGTGACCTACACCCTGGCACCAAAGTAATCCTTTTAGGACACTGAATCATTTCCCAGCTCAAAAACCCAAATAAATGACAAGGCAAGGTTCAAAGCTTCCTGCTTGTCATGCGGGGTTCTCCTCAAGTCCTTAAAATACTTCCTCCCTGCTTACTTCTAAAAAAAATGTTCTTCTAAGCCAATCTTATTTTATTTTCATGTTAATGTTATTAAATCTGTCAGTGATTGAACACATACTAAATGGCAGAGCTTCATATACATTGTCTTTAATCTTGAACCCATCAAGGTAAGTAGTATCTTCCCCCTAATAGGTGAGGGAAAGGAGACTCACAGGAGGTCAGAGATCACTTAGCTAGCATGTAGAAAAGCTAAGTTTTCTATCCATTTTTCTGCCTATCTGGCTCCAAAACCAGTGCTAATGTCTACCCTGAGCCCTTTTACCTTTTGAATGACCACAGGAGTGGTATTTTCTGCTCTAACCTCAGTCATAGTGTCTACCTGCCTTGTGAGACATACTGTATCCCCCTTTTATGTATTTATCAAAGATCTAACTCAAGTTTGGCTTTCTTATAGAGCTCTTCAAAGGCCCATCCCTTCTGCGAATTCTTCTAGAATTATTCTGTGCACCTAAGTAAACATCAGATAAACAACAGTTGTTACCTGTGCAACTTAGGACAGTGCTCTTTTTCTCAAGTATTTGACTTCATATGCAGTCTTGTAAAACAACCTTAGGAGCTGTGAAGTGTTGCCGCCTCTAATGCTATCTGCCCTCCCAAAACACACACCCACACAGACACTACCCACTCAGATGCATGCACGCTGCCTGGTGTAATCAATACTCACTTCTATTCCATCCTCAGGAAAGGCTAAGAACTGTAGGTTTTTCACTGTGGTGTAATAATTCCTCATGTGTGCGATGACTATTGAGTCACTATCCAGGCATCTTCTTTCACATATGCTAGCCACTCCTAGCCATGGGTTGAAGTTTAATGCCTCACCCCTACCTGCCCTTGGATTTGTGTTAACTTCAAAAGCTCCAGTCTTTTAAAGGGGATACCACCAACAAGTTCATTTCCTAAGTAAGGTCTAAAGGGAAGTGATAGATTAAAGGAGACACTATGAGGCTACAAGTTTCAGAATAAATTGTTCTTGATCAGTGACTTATTCACACTACTCAACTGTGAATTTCCCATCTTTGTGTGGAGGGGTGCTCCAGTTTTTGTCATCATATTCTGCTTGAGAGAAAGCAATCCAAGTGTGAATTGATCGTACTATTTTATAAATGAAAGTGCTACTCTGACCAGGAAGTGTGGCTCTGCTTCACTCCAGAAGTACTGTCTGAATAATGGGATTTTCAAAGCTAGGGGAAAGGATTTCACATGTTTAAAAGAAAAAAAAAAAAATCATAGCAAATCTCCTGCCCTCTAACACCAACTAATTGATGTCTAAAAAATGTTTATCCAGAGAGAAAAAGATGTCATTTCTACAATATAAATAAATATGAGAGAAGGAATACATTGACTTGAATGTGTTCAAGGCTCTTGAGGGCAATTTTTGATGACAGGAATGGAGTCAAGAATATGTAGACAGTGGGCATCTGAAATGGAGGTTGGGCCTCATCTACTGTTAGCTACTCTCAGACTTTGGAGGTGGTATTGCTTCTTGCCTTTCCCATGCCAGGCCAAATGACCAGGAAGGATGAACCACTTGTATTGCATCACAGAGAGTTTCTTTTAAAGAACAACAAATTGACTTTTCCAAATTCCTGCAGAAGATGTACTGCAAGAGACTCACCCCACCAAGAAGCATATCTTAGCATTTGATTCATTTTGAGGAGGAGGCCCTCTTTGCCATCGTATTCACAGCCCTAGGGGTCAAGAAAGAGGATCCTGGTATTGTTGTCTTCTCCTATGCCAAAGTCAAAGTGCTGAGTGTTTTCCTGAGCCAGCATTAAAGAGCCAGAGAACTTTTCAGAAGGTTCAGTGATCAGTGAGTGGTGCAGGATATCTTCCCATTGTGGTTGAGTTTGATCCGGGCACACCACAGTAAAAACCAGCCCAGCTTCCTATTTCATTGTGTGTTTGTCTGATGGTGACTCATACCGAGAGGTATGTTTATCCCAAACTGGCAGGAGCTGTGTATTCAAGGGCAAATTTTGTTAACAGTGGAGAGAGCGAAAATTTGTTATGCATGACCTCTTTTCTCTGAAACATTGTATTTGTGCTCAGACTGACATAATTAATGTTATTATGGTCCAGTGTCCCCTGGGGGTGGACCAGGGGTGAGTTTGTGTGTCCCTGTTGCAATGGAACAGGCTGGCTTGTTTGAATACTTGCATTTAACTATGAAGATCCTGGCTTTTTTTTAATACTTCTAAGGAAATTACTGTCTAGGACAGTGCTTCTCAAATTTCAACTGGGATCAGAATCATCTGGAAGGCTTGTGAAAACACAGATTTCTGGGCCCTGCCCTCAGAGTTTCTGATTCAGTAGGTCTGGGAAAAGGCCTGAGATTTTGCATTTCTAACGCTTCCCGGATAATGTTGATGTTCTTGATTCAGGGACCACATTTTGACACTGTGCAGGTAATCTGTGGTTTCTGTGGGTAAAATGACCAGCCCTACAGGTGGGTAAGTCAAAATTTTTATAGAAGTAGCTTCTTCATTCCCTTTTGCAAATATCATCTTGCTCACCATGCACAGATGGCAAAAAGAAGGTAAAGAACATCACTGTCACTCTGGCTCTCCTGAGTCAGATGAAACAAAGCCATGTTTCATAATGAAGCAGACCTGTGAGATCCCAGTGGCCAAGAAACTGCTGTCAGTATATGATACTGGGAGCAAAGGTTGGCAGGAAGTTCAAGTTACTTTTTCATGGGGGTGAGTTGGGGCTCAGCGTGACTTGGAGAAGGCAACATTAATTCAGAATGAAGGCACAGGTGTGCATATTCTGCAGGCATCACTCCTATGTCTCCAAGACTTAGATGAGCATGTTTACCTGGAATCGTAGAGCTGTTTGGAATTTTTGGGTAAAAGTTCATTAACAACACAAAAATTAGCCAGGCATGGTGATGCATGCCTGTAGTCTCAGCTACTCGGGAAGCTGAGGTGGGAGGATGGCTTGAGCCCAGGAGGCAGAGGTTGCAGTGAGCTGAGATGGCCATGCACTCCAGCCTGAGCAGTAGAGCCAGACCTTGTCTCAGAAAACAAACGAAAAAAAGGAAAAGAGTTCATCAGCTATCTTGGCTCACAAAGGCTACCACTCCCTCTTTAATCTTTGAGGAATTAAAATATGTTGTTTAGGCTTGGAGTGTTCCATTTACTACCACTGTACAATATTTCCTGTTCATTTGGTGGAAGTAGATCATCATAAAGGTCTTTCTCCTCCTTGTGTTTATGCTGAGCAGGTGAGGAGAAGGAAGAAGAGGAGGGTTTGGTCTTGCTGTCTCAGGGGTGCCAGAGGTAGAAGAAAATCTGTGTGCAAGGGGATCTGTGCAGTTGAAACCCATGTTGTTCAAGAATCAACTGCATTCTGTCTATGTTCTAGTAGTCTGTATTTTTTCTTCTGTTTATTTCTGTTGTTCTCTATTTAAAACATGAAAAGGGAAAAGTTTAAGAAGAATTAAGAAAAGTGGGTCAGGCACGGTGGCTTATACCTATAATCCCAGCACTTTGGGAGGCTAAAGCACGCAGATCACTTGAGCCCGGGAGTGCGAGACCCTGTCTCTCCAAAAAACAAAATTCCCCCCACCCCCCCCAAAAAAATTAGCCATGCATGGTGGTGTTTGCCTGTAGTCCCAGCTACTTAAGAGGCTGCAGTGGTGGGAGGATCATCTGAGCCTGGAGGTTGAGGCTGCAATGAGCCATGAGCATGCCATTGCACTCCAGCCTGAGCGATAGAGTGAGACCCTGCCTCAAAAAAAAAAAAAAGAAAAGAAAAGAAAAGTGGATGATAGGAAAAGATGGCAAGGTTGTTCCTCGTTGGAGTGTCTGATGGGGAATGGGAGAGAAGGCTGAGTACTCCCTTCCTGGAAAAATGATAGGGGCTATGGGTGCCTGGGTCCATGGACCATCTCATAGTGACACATGAGCTAGGTGGGTGTCCACTGGACTGCTGCCATATGCCACTTGAGGGACCCCTTCTGAATGGCCATCAAGGAGCAGTTTTAGGACTGATGGGGATTGGAGTCTGCAGGACGAGAGCCCAGTTATGCTGAGCACTAAAGAAGGAGTGGATGCCCCTCTGTCCCTGCTTACCTGGAAAATGCTACCACTACTGGCATGTGTAGAGATCCTAGCCTAAAACTCAGAAACAGCAATGAGCCATAGCAAAGAGCTTCTAGTAGTGGCCTGATCACATTACAATTTTCTTGAGGTCTCTTATCTGTGAGGCACTTCGAGACTAACTCGACACACTGAAAAGATCCTACCTTTAGTGGATGAATGGGTTAGCAGGTGTTGAGAGGGATGCTGATGGAGAATGCAAAATGGAGGGGACACCAGGTGATAGAACGGGGGTGAACAATCTTCTATGGGGGTTCTAAGGAAGGAAGAGCTATAGTCCCAAGGGAATCAGAAAAGGCTTTATGGAAAAGGGGGCATTTAAGATTGGTATTTGAGGAGTTCTGTAGGTTTCTTAATGTTGGGGATGGTGTTTGATTCAACCTGTATTCATTACACAGTGTCTGCGCCATAGTAAGCACTCACTGAATGTTGAATGAACTAATAAATGAATGAATGAGCTGTATGGGTTGGGGAGATGGTTATTCTTATTTGGGAAATTTTTTTTAGACTCTAATAATGAGATAAGCTACCTAGATATAGCAACAAATAAAATGCAGTTCTTGACCTGGAAGCACTCACTTTCTAGCAAGAAACAGACACACATAGATAAGTCATTATGATACAATGTGAAATGTACTCAAAGGGGAACTATGAAAGTAATATGGGACTACAGGACAGAAAGTGATGAATGTTGTTGGATGGTCATGGAAGACTGGGATTTGAAGGATGAACAGGAATGCAATAGTGGATAAAAAGAGGATTGAGAGAAGGGGACTCAAGTGGGTAAAACAGAAGCAGTAAAGTATGCCTCCTGTCTGAGGAGATGCAAGCAGCTCAGTTTAGCATTTTGGCCACATCATACAGCAATGGACATAAGGAGAGGTAAGCAATGGACATAAGGAGAGCAATGGACATAAGGAGAGGTAAGTAGGGGGGTTTTGTGAGTCACACTGAGCTAAGGATTATTAGAACTGGGGTCAGACATATGGATGCCCCGAGAATCAGGCAGGTGACCTGAGTGGAGCGTGGGGCAAACTACAGAGCATGGCCCTCCCTAAAGGGAAGAGTTACTTTGTCCTTCATCCTAGGTCCCACGGAGGGATGCAGGTCAAGTTGCCAGGCCTTCCAGTTTTCAAGAGCAGCTGGAAATAGGGATTTTTATGTAAAATCTCCAGATGTTTAAATATTGGCAAATGATTTCACTTTCTCTTTAAAAAATATTGTGTGTGGCCAGGCACGGTGGCTCATGCCTGTAATTCCAACACTTTGGGAGGCTGAGGTGGGCGGATCACTTGAGGTCAGGAGTTCAAGACCAGCCTGGGCAACATGGTGAAACCCCATCTCTACTAAAAATACAAAAAGATTAGCTGGGCCTGATGGTGCATAACTGTAATTCCAGCTACTCAGGAGGCTGAGGCAGAAGAATCGCTTGAACCTGGGAGGTGGAGGTTGCAGTGAGCCAAGATCATGCCACTGCACTCCAGCCTGGGCAATAGAGTGAGACTCCTTCTGAAGAAGAAAAAAACATTGTGTGGGCCAAACAAAACATGTCTGTGGGTAGGACTCAGTCAAAGGGCCTCTCGATTATGGTTTGGAGTTTAATGACATGTCCACCACGCCTACCCCAGGAAGAAACACACTTTTACACAGCAAGACCCAGGATTCATATACACATGCATATAGATGGCTGAAATAAAACTCACATGAAGCAATACTTACCTTTATTCTCTGCTATTTTCTTTTCTAGTTTTTAAGTATGCCGGTGATGATCCATTAAACTTATTTTATGTTCCAGTGGTTCAAGACCCAAAGTTTGAAAAGCATTGGCTTAGACCCTCTACACTAACTAATTACACTTTTATTGATGAAACAGAATAAGGTACTTCTGTGGGCAACCATGTTTCCATTCTGAGTACTCTCGTTATTGTGATAATAGGTATGTTTGGGTTACGTTGGGTTTCTTCACTTGCAACTGGACAGGTTTTGACAAAAGAATGTCTGAATCTTTCATTTGCCACTTTATCCTTAACAGAAGTTGGCCGGAATTTGGTGTCATCTTTCTTGGGTGCTTGATACAATTAAGAACTAACCCAGCTGCTAAATTCAGAGTAAAATACTGTTTGAATTCTAGCTAGAAGTCCAAAGAAAACCCTCGTAGAGCCCATGTCAGCTTTCAAGCCTGGTATTTCTGGAATTGCTTTTTCAGTTGGGATCACTTTTCCCTATGAGTCTGCCTCTCCTCTTTGTGTTTACCACGCTCACCTTGTTTCTTTGCTTTTGCATCACAGCCAGGGAGGGTGGAGCAAGATCAGGACCGGGACTACCTGTCATGCATCGTCCCATCCCTCAGTGACCAGCTGTTCATCTACATTGTCGAGAATTACATGCTGGATGGCATTCATTTTTGATGTATAAGAGCTTTTCCAGAAAAAAATATCATTTCAGCCAGGCACAGTGGCTCACTCCTGTAATCCTAGCACTTTGGGAGGCCAAGGCAGGTGGATTGTTTGAGGTCAGGAGTTCGAGACCAGCCTGGGCAACATGGTGAAACCCCATCTCTACTAAAAATAAAAAAATTAGCCAGGCATGGTGGTGCATGCCTGTAATCCCAGCTACTTGGGAGGCTGAGGCGGGAGAATTGCTTGAACGCGGGAGGTGGAGGTTGCAGTGAGCTAAGATCATGCCACTGCACTCCAGCCTGGGCGACAGAGCAAGACACTGTCTCAAAAAAAAAAAAGAAAAAATATAATTTAAGGGCTTTGGAGCGAGTTCACCCCTCCCTCAGGAATGTCCAAAAGGTGAGTTGTCAGCACACCTTCCATGCAGCAGGAAAGGTTTAACCATTCCTTGGGTGCAGGGCATGTCTGTCATCACCCCTATCTTGACTTGAAAGCACCCTTGCAATATACAACAGGATTCAAAAAGCACTTGGACTTTTGCAACAAGAGCCCAGGAGTGGCTTCTTGCCATTGAAGAGAGTTGACATGATGGAGACACCCCCAGGGAAAGGCCACGCCTGCCATGAAAACCACACGACCACAGTGAGGCAACACTAATATGGTAGTTTTGCATAATAAGTAGGCAAAGATGCCAACTACTAAACATGAATCAGGCAAGCAAGGCCAGCCAGAGAGTCGGCAGTCAACACAGTACTTTCAGGTTGGGGGCTAGTGTGGTGCAAGATGACCAGGAGCAGCATTGGAGACGAGATTGGAAGGCACCTTGTTGACAGGGCCTGCGCCTTGCCGCTCCAGGGCACTGCTTTCATCTGAGTTGGGGGCAGCACCCTCTGGAGTTGTGCAGCCACAGCCTGCACATCTTTACCCAGGGGCAGTGTGCCTCCAGGGAGCTGGCGCTGCAGTTGGTAGTGGGCAAATCACGTTTCTACAACTTCCCGGAGGACATAGAGCCAAGCTCCTAACCTGTCTCAGAGTCAGGGTTTTTTTCAGTTAAAACAATACTGAGAACACCCAATTTTCTCTCCACATCAGGAGGTTTAATAAGTTATCTGGTGAGTTTGAGCATTGGAAAGAATTATTAGTAGATCACAACAAAATAGGTAGAAAACATGATGGATTATTCATCAGTAGCTAGGCAAGTGGGAGAAAGGGAAACGATTAAATCTAAGAGAACAAAAACCATTGTACAAGAAAGGGAAACTATTCATAAGAAGCACTACAGAGTCTAGCAGAGCAATAATTATATTCTTAAAGAGTAAACACTGACCATGGGTTTAACCAAAATTTGTGGTGTAGGCCTATCGGTAAGAGCCAAATCTTCACCTGCAGAAACAGGATGTCAGTAGCTAATGGCTGAGTTGATATAAGCGTAGTGTTAAGAAAAAAACACCAAAAGTTGAGCACATTTGCCTATAGGGGTTTGGAGGAGTGGGACAGGCAATCACCATCACGCATTATAAGCATATTTGTTTCTTTGGGTTTTTTAAACTTTTTTTTTCTTATAGAGACAGGGTCTTGCTATGTCACCCAAGCTGGTCTCAAACTCCTGAGCTCAAGCGATCCTACTGCCTTGTACTCCCA
Organism: Pongo abelii; assembly: GCF_028885655.2. Lineage (NCBI taxonomy): Eukaryota > Metazoa > Chordata > Mammalia > Primates > Hominidae > Pongo > Pongo abelii. The sequence goes on along the minus strand of NC_071993.2, from coordinate 121,674,129 downwards.
AAATTCTGGGATTACACATGTGAGCCACTGCCCACACTTAGCCTAAACTTTGATAATAAATAAATAAACATGGGGTAAAAAACCCATACTTCCCACTCTATATCTTTATTGTTAGGGTTAATTTAAATGAAATAGTGTGCGAAAACTTCAAACGTGGCCTGTGCCATGTGCTCAATGAATGTTAATGAAAGTCAGCTGGTCTGTGGAGTTTCTTTAAGCATCAGTGTAGGAGCACAGCCCAGAGCCAAAGGAATGGCCTGAGGTCCCTTGCAGATAAAAGTAGGACTAAGAAGTAGGTGGTGAGACGCTGGGCACAGTGGCTCATGCCTATAATCCTAGCACTTTGGGAGGGCAAGGCGGGTGGATCACCTGAGATCAAGAGTTCGAGACCAGCCTGGCCAGTGTGGCGAAACCCCGTCTCTACTAAAAATACAAAAAAAATTAGCCAGACGTGTTGGCACGCACCTGTAATCCCAGCTACTTTGGAGACTGAGGCAGGAGAATCACTTGAACACGGGAGGCAGAGGTTGCAGTGAGCCAAGATCACGCCATGGCACTCCAGCCTGGGCAACAAGAGCAAAACTCCATCTCAAAAAAAAAAAAAAAAAAAAAAGGTAGATAGTGAGAAGAACTAAATTTGTAACCAGAAGGAGAGACAATGTTCAACTGCCTTCGGCTAGGATTTTCAGAGGCTGAACACCCTTTCCTATAGTATATATCCTTCTCTTTCTCACTTGCCCCTTGTGGTACAGCTGTCCTTCAGTTGCCTTGGTGGCTTTGTAAAGTTATTCCCTAAAGCTTCAGGATTTTATAGGTTTGCCTAAAAAGTAAGTCGTGTTTATAAATGGGAGCTTTGCAACCAGTCTTCATGGGTTCGAATCCAGATCGCCAGTTTACTAATTGTGTATGGGAGCTTGGCAACCAGTCTTCATGGGTTCGAATCCAGCTCGCCTGTTTACTAATTGTGAATGGGAGCTTGGCAACCAGTCTTCATGGGTTCAAATCCAGCTCACCTGTTTACTAATTGTGAATGGGAGCTTGGCAACCAGTCTTCATGGGTTCAAATCCAGCTCACCTGTTTACTAATTGTGCCACCTTGGGCAAGTCACTTAACCTCCTGTTGCCTCAGTTTCCTCATCAGAAAATAAGGACGATAATAGTACCAATTAATAGGGTTATTTTGAAAATTGAATCAATTAATCCACATAAAGCATTTAAAACAATGCCTGGTCACCCATCGCCTCCTGGCACCTAGCTCAGTAATTGCTATTCCTTCTGTTACTACTGTCATTCATTTCGACTGGGTAAAGTCAGGGCAATGTGTCCAATGAGATGGAGTTTAGTAACAGATTAGTTTGAGGATCCCGGAAAGTAAGTAGAGCTGAGATAGGTGAGTCGAGGAACCCAGGAGGGTCCACCCCTTTCCACTGGACAATGTCTTCCAGCTTGCCTAAGTAGAACAACGCTTTGTCACCTTTGTCATGCCACAGTACTCCAGGACCACATCAGTGGCTTCCTGTGGCCAGTAAGCTCTACTGTTCAGTGATAGAAATTCACCAAGGAACTGGACCTGTTGGGTTTTCATTGCCCAGACCCTTTGGGCAAGCAAGCTGATGAGACTGCTCTTTTTGTTGTGGAATGAAATGAGGTGGCTAATGATGCTTTGATGCAGGAACGTGCTGGCATCATATGAACAGTTGTAAAGTGTCTGAGGCTGGAAGCCATGTGTACTCAGAACACCCACTGGAGGAAGCTGCCCACCTGCTCTGCAGCAGTCCCTGCTGGCTGTTGGTTATAGGGGTTGGGAGGAGTGGGGCAGGCAATTACCATCACGCATTATAAGCATATTTGTTTCTTTGGGTTTTTTAAACTTTTTTTTTTCTTATAGAGACAGGGTCTTGCTATGTCGCCCAAGCTGGTCTCAAACTCCTCAGCTCAAGCGATCCTACTGCCTTGTACTCCAAAATGCTGGGATTACACGTGGGAGCCACCACCCACACTTAGCCTAAACTTTGAAAATAAATAAATAAATATGAGTAGAACACTACTCATCATGTCCTGTTCTGGGGACATGCCACTTAGCTTTTCCAAGGCTCTGGGGCCACCCAAACTCCTCCCTGCAGGTCAGGTCAGCTGGAAATTGTGCTTTGTTGTGTGGTTCTCATTCAGAGAGCTTAGCCAGGGTTGGTTTGAGACTGGTCCATCAGCTCCTTCCTTCAGCTGTTTTTTGTTTTTTTTTTTTCTGAGTCAGAGACTTAAATGAGTCTTTTATCTTTTGTCATCGGTTGAGTGGTATTGACATCATTCAAATTACCTAACCGATAGTAGATACTGTTGGTGAACCCAAGGTATTTTTCTGACTTTCAGTTTCACCCAAAGACTGTTGCTCTGGAAAAGAGACAGAAAGCCAGGCTGGTATTGAAAACATGAACATATTGAACATGCATTTAGAGTGCTGACTTTGTGCATACAACTGTGCCAGACCCTGGTAATACAATGGCAGTTACCTTGTAATGGAGAAGATGGAAAAGAAAAAACAAATAGAATGTTTAGACTGTGGTAAATATAAAGAGAGGAAACTGACATGGGGGTCGGAGGGAGACTGCCTTTAACGAGGTAGTTCAGGGAGAAGTCTCAGAGGAGGTGACCTAGAAGCTTGAGGGTGCGACCAGAAGGAGGAGAGGGAGCTGGGCTGGCAAACAGCTGGGGAAGAGCCTTCTGGGCAGGCAAAAGCATGCCTGGAGATCTTGAAGCAGCAAGAGCCAGAGCTTGGGAGGATGTGGAAAGAGTGTGAGAAGAGGCTGGAAGAGGTGGTGGGGCCAGAGCGCATCTTCCATAGGGCAGTGAAAGAAGGATTAATGGAGTGATCTGTTTATATTATGCACTTAAAAGATCATTCTGGTTGTTGCATGGCAAAGGGATTGAACAAATGAGTTGACAGTCCACACTATTTGAAGATACACACTCGTGTTTTTCTTTCTTTCTTTTTTTTTTTTTTTTTTTGAGACAGAGTTTTGCTCTTGTTGCCCAGACTGGAGTACAATGGCGTGATCACGACTCACTGCAATCTCTGCCTCCCAGGTTCAAGCGATTCTCCTGTCTCAGCCTCCCAAGTAGCTGGGATTACAGGTGCGCACCACCACGCCTGGCTAAATTTGTATTTTTAGTAGAGATGGGGTTTCTCCATGTTGGTCAGACTGGTCTTGTCCCAACCTCAGGTGATCTGCCCACCTCGGCCTCCCAAAGTGCTGGGATTACAGACGTGAGCCACCACGCCCAGACCACACTTGTGTTTTTCATAGCTGTGCCCTGAACCCCTCCTAGCACCTTACTTTAGTGAGGGATCAATTACTTATAGGGATATCCTAATGTTTCTAATTTTCCGGCAAATCTCTGGTGCTGACACTGGTGTTGACATTCCTCTAGGCAAGTTGTGTTTGTGAAAACTCCCATGTGAGTGGGGCACTGGTCTGATGGCATCTCGTTCAGATTTTTTTATATCTGTCTTTTTATGGGCTCTTTCCTAAAAAGGTAGCAGAGATGTAATGATATTGAGGACATTTGCTGGGGTGGGGATATGTTGGTGAAAAACATGTCTAATACTTTAGTGGTGAGGATGGCATGCATTAATAAGGTGTAGGGTGTGCAATCTCAGCCCACTGCAACCTCTGCCTCTCGGGTTCAAGTGGTTCTCCTGTCTCAGCCTCCCCAGTAGCTGGGATTACTGGTGTGTGCCACCACACCTAGCTAATTTTTGTATTTTTAGTAGAGACTGGGTTTTGCCATGTTGGCCAGGCTGGCCTGGAACTCCTGACCTCAGGTGATCCACCTGCCTTGACCTCCCAAAGTGCTGGGAGTACAGGTGTAAGCCACCGCGCCTGGCCTATTTTCCAAGTGTTGGAAGGTTACATTTAGGAGTTCCATGTAGGGATTTAAAAATTTTTTCTTCCTCTCTCTTCTCCTCCCAGTCCCATGTTGGACTTTAACATATTTTTTCTTTTCAAGCCATAGTCTTCACTAAGTGGTTTGTTAAACTTTGGGAGATAATCTTTTCTTCTCCACTCAAGCAGAGGCCATTCTGAAGGTAAATAAGAGAATGATCAACCAGCAGGGTTATGCTCCCTTGTCACCTGGATGAACAGAAGAATACCTAGCAAGGTGACAGATTATATGTGTTTGCATTTTCTTGCAGAAGTTACACCCAGCAAAATTAGGTCATAAGAGAGCTTGAACGAGCCTGAAGTTCAGGTCTAGGAGGAGTCAGGAGCCTAGGTGTCTAGAGAGTAGTTCTAGAATGTGTAGCATTCTAGAATGTCTGACATTGCAAGTTGGATGCTGTGAACACAGGTCTCATGCTTTCATCTCCCAATGGGTGTGCAGACAGTGGAGAGACCCAGGTGAGGGCAGGTTTGTGTCTTTATTCACAGTGCAAGAGCAAGAGTGCCTTTTCAGAAAGGGTTCACATTCTTGTTTCTGAAATTTATAAGCACTTGAATGAAAAGCTTCACTCTGCAATTTGGAAGCAGTATAACCTTGGGCACAATGGTGTGCAGGTAAATGTTTAACAACCAGCTCTCCAGAGGGCAGGAAGAGGAAGGCCCTGATCTGTAAAGTTTGCCGATTTCCATGGTGTAAATGCTTCCACTGCAGCCAATTTCAAGCTGCCAAGGTGAAGTCAACCATGTAGTTGGGAAGGGCTGGGCATAGCCGGCTCTCCCAAGCAGGTTAGAGCTCTCCACTGCAGGGGTGAATCCCTTAAAATTTTATTTTCTTCTCCCCAGAAACCCCCTTAAGATTTTCGAAGTCCAATTTCTATATCTGAAGAATCAGTATAATTGGGATTGACGGGATCACGGAGTTATTATCTTTGAATACCTTTTATAAATTGTGAAGTGCCACACATGTATTAGCTTTTTTCATTAGTTTGTTTGAAATGCTGTTTGAAGTACTTAATGATTCTGAGTATGTCCTGGAAGTAGAAGCAGCCAGAAAGAAAAGGCAAGGACAGCTGGGAGACTTCCTGTGCTGGAGACAGACAGATTTGTGCTGCAAAGAGACACCTCAATCAATATCTTAGTTCTTTGCTTTTTGGTTTTTGGTTTTCAAATTCCTCTGAGGTGTCCGGATTTGGAATTAGAGGGTAGAAGGTAATGGTGGTACCATGCTTAAACTAAACCCTGTCTCAAGACCCTAGGCCACGTGATAATAGACTTTGACCCTCTCTCTTAACTTGTATTTCTGTAAATGGCTCAGATGGGACCACAATCCCTCCTACTCTCAGAATCAGGATGGATGTGGCTCTCTTGTTGTCCATAAAGATATGATGTTCTGCCAGCAGAGTTTAGACTGAAGCCAATGCCCATTTGTTAGACTGGATTCATTTCTAAGTAGAATTGCTAGTGCAGGGATAGTTTGAGATCCCTGGGTGACCTTAAAAGGTTCAATCAAATTTCAGAAGGGATTTTTGTAATGCTTCACAAATTCCTGCTCATACAGGTTAGTGACAGTCTTTCCTGACATTCAGCTGACATGGGCATCTGTGTGCCAGGCTGAGGCTGTGGGGGCTCTGTCTTAGTCCATTTTGTGTTGCTAGAACAGAATATCAGAGATTGGGTAATTTATAAAGAAATAGAATTTATTTCTTACGGTTCCTGAGGCTGGGAAGTCCAAGGTCAAGACATTTGTATCTGGCAAGGGCTTTCTTGTTGCGTTATCCCATGGTGGAGGCAGAAGGGCAAACTAGGGTGTGAGAGCGAGGATAGGGGCTGAACTTCATCCTTTTATCAGCAACCTGCTCCTGTGATAATTCACTCACTCCTGCTGTGACGGCATTAATCCGTTCATGAGGGCAGAGCGTTTGTGACTGAATCACCTCTTAAAGGTCCCCCTCTTAATGTTTACAATGGCAATGAAATTTCAACGTGATTTTGGAGGGGACATTGAAACCATAGCAGACTCCTAGGAGGATATGGCCTCACACTCTCTCCGCTACCACCCTGGAAGGTTGGGCATGTATTCTTGGCCCTTTTTACAGTCTCAGGGAGGCTGAGGCATGTGTCAGGAAAGGCAGGACTGGGAATCCAGTCCCCTAATCGGAGGTCCCTTCTAATTACAATTAGAGAGAAGAGGTGGGAGTTGTATACAAATGGTTGAACATGGTCAGAGAAAGGCTAGGAGAGGTCAAAGAAGGGTGTCATTTCAGTGAGTCATCTCAATCAAAAGGTGTGTCAAAGGAGTCATGTTTTTAGGAGGAGGAGGAAAAGGCACCAAGCCGATTTTAAAATCCCTTTCTGAGCTTAACCGTCACATAGAGAAGGCAGGTGCAGCACATCAGGGCAAGTGCGCCAAGTGATTTATAAGGAGGAAATTTCCTGGCTGAATTATGATAATCCTAGTACCTCTTTGCGTTGGGGGAATCAGATTAACTGGATTTGAGCAGAGGCTGTTTCTATAATCAGGAGTCCAGCTGACGGTTGCTGACAGCATCTTTTATGTTTGGAGGAATAGCAAGGACCTGTCACGTAGCCACGGAAAAGGCAAATCAAGTATCAGAAGTATCAGAGTATTTTTTTTTTTTTTCTAGGCAGAGTCTCACCTGTCACCCAGGCTGGTGTGTAGTGGTGTGATGTCAGCTCACTGCAACCTCTGCCTCCTGGGTTCAAGAGATTCTCCTGCCTCAGCCTCTCAAGTAGCTGGGATTACAGGCACCTGCCATCATGCCTGGCTAACTTTTGTATTTTTAGTAGAGACAGGGTTTCGCCATGTTGGCCAGGATGGTCTCGAACTCCCAACATCAGGTGATCTGCCCACCTTGGCCTTCCAAAATGTTGGGATTACAGGCATGAGCCACCATGCCCAGCCAAGTATCAGGGTATCTATTTTTTTTTTTTTTTTGAGACGGAGTCTTGCTCTGTCCCCAGGCTGGAGTGTGGTGGCATGATCTCAGCTCACTGCAACCTCCGCCTCCCAGGTTCAAGTGGTTCTTCTGCCCCAGCCTCCTGAGTAGCTGGAATTACAGGTGCGTGCCATCACACCTGGCTAATTTTTTGTGTTTTTAGTAGAGACAGGGTTTCACCATGTTGGCCAGGCTGGTCTGTAACTCCTGACCTCATGATCTGCCTGCCTGGGTCTCCCAAAGTGCTGGGATTACAGACATGAGCCACCGCGCCCGGCCAGTATCAGGGTATCTTAACTGGTGAAAGCCACAAGTGGCAGGGAAGCCCGCCATTGTACTGCCCATCCCCCGGGAGTGTTTGTGCCAACTAATAATTCTGTTTACCGAACTCACATGGTATAAGAAAATGAGGTCGTGGAAGCCAATTTAAGAGAAGGATCATTTTGGACAACTAATGACAGGGTGACTGTGTATGTAGCTTCAAGTAACTACCACTTGCCACAGCATGAAATGGGCCTTTAGGTAAACTGCAAATTAAGCACTCTATGCGTTTATTTAAACTGTTGAGTTTCTTGTTTTCTGGGCTCTATACTAGTGCCGGTCTAGCACAAAGAAAGGGAGTAGGAGGCAGGAGAACGCACATCTCTGTGATATGTGTTTACAATTCAGTGGGAACCAATAGGGTAGAAGCAGAGAAAATATTCTAGGTAATGAAGCAGTCTTTCTCAAACGTAGACTGCCATGAGAATAGGACTCCTGTCTTTAAGCAGAAATCAACCTTACCATACAGAGGAGCATCTTAGGATTGCAAATCCAGACCAGTCTCAACCAGAGAGAGATTTCCAATCCAGGCCTCGGCTCAGGCTGGAGGTGGCCAAGAGGGTCCTCCCAATGGTGGGTCGTGTTTCCTTGCTATCTCACCCCGATTCTGTATATGTTCTTCTTCCATAAATGGCTGCAGCCTGGAAGAATTTCTGTTTGTACTTCAAGCATTGTTCCTCATCTGTGTATTGACTAGCAGGTGTTGCTTTTGGAATGATGACGCAGCTGGGCATTCCCCAATTCTGAGCTATGCACCCAGGGCTTAGTGAGGACATTAGACTAGCTTAGTTTCCTTCTATGCTAGATAATCTTTTCCTGTGGAAATCCCTTACACAGTGCTTCCAAATGTGGCCAAAGTAAGACTGTTTCTTCTTAGCTGTATCTTCTTGGACAAGGTTTTTAACTCTTCTTAGCCTTGGTTTCCTCCTCTGCAAAACAGGAATTGTGTAACAGTCCCCCGTACGGCAATCGTGACGCAGTTATTTTGATTGTGAGTAGCAATTAATTGTTATAGTGCCTGGAACATCATTAAGTATTCAGTACATTTTACTTGTTATAATAATATAGTAGTGTTCTGGAGTGATTTATTGCAAATGTCAGAAGTTCAGGACCCTGGACCTTCACATGGGAGATGTCCCTATAGCGTTATTAGGGGTAACCCTATTTTCCCTAATCCAAACATTGAACTGAGAAGTACGGAGATGACAGCTCAGGCTATTTGATATTTGAAATCAATATCAGAACTATTTCAGACATTTGGAGGAATTGACCATCGAGCTTGCAGTTTTGTAGGGCCAGGATTGTGAAATAAAAGCAAAAGAAACGCAAACCAAGAGAAACATTGGTGACAGTACAGCCATTCAGTGCTGGAGGACATGGAGGAGAAGGAAATATTTTCTCAATCTAAGGCAGCATGAAAGCTTCAGAGAAGCACCGGGACCTGGGCTATGCCGCGTGGGTCAAGTTGGATGTGAACAGATGGGGAGAAGAGAAACCACAGCAGGTGAGGTTACAGTGGGAGTGAAGGCACTGGCGAGAATGAAGATGCTAGACCAGAGAGTGGTCAGAAGGCCTCGCTCAAGGGAGATTTATAAATTAATACAAATAAATAGTAGAGTATTTTAGTGCTTGGTCTCCGGAGTCAGACTGTCTGCGATCACATCACTTAGCACAGGGATAAGCAGAGGTGGTTCTTTCTTAAACACCTGAAAAGCTGACATGAGCCATGTTATTGAAGATCTCTGAAGTTAGGTAGAGAACTTTAGGCTGGCTGATTTGGGACTGAGAGAGCTATTTGGAACTTTTTTTTTTTTTTTTTTTTGAGGTGGAGTCTCACCCAGGCTAGAGTGCAGTGGCACGATCTCGGCTCACTGCACCCTCCACCTCCCGTGTTCAAGCAATTCTCCTGTCTCAGCCTCCCAAGTAGCAGGGATAACAGACACCTGCCAGCACGCCCAGCTAATTTTTGCATTTTTAGTAGAGACCAGGGTTTTGCCATGTTGACTAGGCTTGTCTGGAACTCCTGACCTCAGTTGATCCACCCGCCTTGGCCACCCAAAGTGCTGGGATTACAGGTGTGAGCCACCGTGCCCGGCCTTTGTTTTTCTTTTTAAAATCAGCTTTATTTTGTTTGTTTATTTGTTTGTTTATTTATTTATTTATTTATTTTTTGAGACAGAGTTTCGCTCTTGTTGCCCAGGCTGGAGTGCAATGGCACGATCTCAGCTCACCACAACCTCCGCCTCCCAGGTTCAAGCGATTCTTCTGCCTCAGCCTCCCGAGTAGCCGGGATTACAGGCATCCACCACCATGCCCAGCTAATTTTGTATTTTTAGTGAGACAGGGTTTCTCTATGTTGGTCAGGCTGGTCACGAACTCCCAACCTCAGGTGATCCACCCGCCTCGGCCTCCCAAATTGCTGGGATTACAGGCGTGAGCCACTGCACCCTGCCGTCTTATTTATTTATTTATTTTTTTGGTGACAGACTTTTGCCCTTGTCTCCCAGGCTGGAGTGCAATGGCACGATCTTGCCTCACTGCAACCTCCACCTCCTGGGTTCAAACAATTCTCCTGCCTCAGCCTCCCAAGTAGCTGGGACTACAAGCACATGCCACCATGCCCAGCTAATTTTTGTATTTTTAATAGAGATGGGGTTTTACTATGTTGGCCAGGCTGGTCTTGAACTCCTGACCTCAAATGATCCACGCACCTCGGCCTCCCAGAGTTCTGGGATTACAGGCATAAGCCAAGGTGCCCAGCCTATAAGCTTTATTTTCTTAAAATCATTTTAGATGAATAAAAAAAATTGAGAAGATAATACAGGTATTTCCTATATACTCAACACTTGGTTTCCCCGTTAGTAACATTTTGCGTTGGTATAACACACTTGTTATAATTACTGGACCGTATTGGCACACTGTTATGAACTAAAGTCCACACTATTCAGATTTCCGTAGTTTTTACCTAATGTTCTTTCTCTGTTCTGGGATCCCATCCAGGATCCCACATCACGTTTAGTCATCACATCTCCGTAGGCTCCTCTTGGCTGTGATCATTTCTCAGAAGTTCTTTGTTTTTTATGATCTTTACAATTTTGAAGAGTACTTGTCAGGTGTTTTTGTTTTGTAGAATGTCCCTCCATTTGGGATTTTTCTCATGATTTCATAGGGATTATGGGTTTTGTTTTGTTTTGTTTTTGGGAGGAAGACCACAGAGGCAAAGTGCCCATTTTCATCACATCCTATCAAAGGTACATTCTGTCAACATTACTTATCACTGTTGATGTTTACCTTGCTCACGTGGCTGGGGTATTGTCTGTCAGATTTCTCTATTGTAAAGTTCGTCATTTTTTTCTTCCTATCCACATTGTACTCTTTGGGAGGAGATCACTATGTACAGCCCATACTTAAGGAGTGGGGAGTTAGGCTGCACCTCCTTGGGTAGAATACACTTTGCTGGTTGCATCTAGAGAAAAACGCCAGGGGCCGGTGCGGTGGCTCATGCCTGTAATCCCAGCACTTTGGGAGGCAGAGCCGGGTGGATCACGAGGTCAGGAGATGGAGACCATCCTGGCCAACATGGTGAAACCCCATCTCTACTGAAATAAAAAAATTAGCTGAGCGTGGTGGTGCGCGCCTGTAGTCCCAGCTACTTGGGAGGCTGAGGCAGGGGAATCATTTGAACCCAGAAGGCAGAGATTGCGGTGAGCCAAGATCGTACCACTGCATTCCAGCCTGGCGACAGAGCGAAACAGTCTCGAAAAAAAAAGGGGGGCAAAGGCGTCGGAAATTTCCAGTAATCCGAGAAAAAGGAGTTGAGGGCCCGGGCTCACGGGGTGAGAAAAGGGATTGAGGCACAGGGGATGTGAAGGTGGACAAAATTTGGTGGGAAATGAAAGAGAGGGCAGAATCAAGCTTCAAGCACTGGTAATTAGAGGATTATTCTGGTATAAAGAGGTCTGGATTAGAAGTCACTGCACTAGGTGACCGCCAACTCTTTATTTCTTGGCTGCACCACCTTGGGTGAGTCACTTCGTTCCTTTGAGCCTCAGTTTGTCTATTTCTAAGGAGGGGTTGACGGTACCTGTTCTTCCTACCTGAGAACTCCTGTGAGAGTGAAATGAGATCGAGAAGAGGAAAGGGCTTTGGAAGCCATCAAGCACTGTGTTGTTCCAAATGCTTATGGGTTAGGGAGTGATGGTGCAATGGGGAAGGAAGGGGGCTTGAGAGGGAGAATGTATATGTTACCTGCGAGATACTGAGTATTTCAGATGACCCAGAGCAAGCTGTAACTAAGAGTACTCTGGGCCGGGCGCGGTGGCTTACGCCTGTAATCTCAGCACTTTGGGAGGCCACGGCGGGCAGATCACAAGGTCAAGAGATTGAGACCTTCCTGGCCAATGTGGGGAAACTCCGTCTCTACTAAAAATACAAAATTTAGCTGGGCATGGTGGTGTGCACCTATAGTCCCAGCTACTAGGGAGGCTGAGGCAGAGGAATTGCTTGAACCCAGGAGGCAGAGGTTGCAGTGAGCTGACATCACACCACTGCACTCCAGCCTGGGTGACAGAGCAAGACTCTGTCTCAAAAAAAAATAGTACTGTGTCACAGGTTTGTGATATTTACCTGCTACGGAGATTTTTATTTCAAATGTGCTTTCCCAGATGTTCTGTTTCTGGCAGTCTAGTTCCACAGTCTGTACCCCAGAGAGAGGTAGCTTGGGCAAGATGAGGCTAGTTCTGGATTTGGAAAGAGGGACTCTGCTTAGCTTTGTGAACTTCCTCTTACGACCTGCCATGGCCTCTGCTTGACTGCACTGAAGGTTACTGGGATTTCTTTAATGGTCTCATTCCCCCAGTCTCATTGCCTGAGATCGTTAATAGACATTCCAAAAGTAACACATCAAAAATGGCATTTTTGCTTTCTGTCCTGCACTGGAGTTCAGAGACATGGCTGATCTGCTTTGCTTGACTCTGAAAGACAGTGTGAAACTCCTCAGTAAGCTATGCAATTGGCTGCTTTCGCTGAGTAGTGAGAATTCCTCCAAACTGGGTATTCTGCAGTGGAGGAATCCCGTTACCTTTTCAGGCAGGTAGACTCTTGGCTCTTTGTAGGTATTTCCTCACTGTTCAGAGAGTGTGCAACCATGCTTTTGGTTTTTCATTGTACAATCCTTATTTAGGCAACAAAATTGATGAGCCATGGAAGGTTTGAACTGTGTCTGCGCAAGTTCCAGGGTAAATCATTGACTACTTGGTACAGTGGAAAGTGCTGGGAGCCTGAGTGCTAAGTATGCCTCTGCCAGTAACTCCTGATGACTTTGGGCAAGGAATGTAAAATCTTTGCTCCTCAGTTTCCCTATCAGTAAAATAAGCAGGGACTGCTTGGGCCTTGAAAGATGGAACAGTCGAGTAAAAATTTACAGCAGAGCCAGTTGGCAGATAAGGGGAGTGCAGAATCAATGTCATGTCTGTACTGGAAATGACTCAGTATATTTCAAAATTGTAGCATCGAGTCAACAAACATACATTTGGTAATAACCAGACTGTCAAAGACAGTTCTATAAAGTCAACCTCTTTATTCGTTTTGGAAAAGGAGAGATATTCCTTTCTTGACACTGACTTGAGTTGGGATGAAATAAGAACTGAATCTTTTGGTCTTTGGATTCTGTCCTTCTCTAGTAAGAAAAGCCCATTTCTTTACAAATAGGTTGTTCTGAGATGTGTCTGCCTAGGCTGTTGTGTGAGGGAAAGGCAAGTAAACACGGTCTAGTCTCTGGGTGAAGGCAAAGCAAGTCATCTCTGGGCACGGGGGACTTTGTGGTGTAATGTATATTTCCAAAGGGAAACTCTTGCAAAATGCAGACGCTGATCCCAGTTCTGACCTTGGTAGCTGGTTCCAGCATTGGCAGTGGCTCCTTTATTCGGACACAGAGAAAAGCCAAGAAGTGAAGTGATATTTTCCTTCCCTCATCATTACTCAGCATGACTGCCTTGCTTAGCAATAAGAAATTCAAGTGTCAAGAGAAACTGCAGTGCATTTTCTTATCAAAAATGCATTCTCCTGTGTAGTCAAGAGATCCACTATGTTCTCATACTGTTGCTGAAGAGGATGGTCTTTTGAATTACTTTTGAAATTCTAGCTCTTCTCTGTAGCTGGCGTATTCATATTGTCTGAATTCTAAAGGGAAATAGCTCTTAAATTGGAGTATGCGTAAGAATCACTTGAGTAGTTTACTGAAAAGGTAGATGCCTGACTCCCACTCCTAGTCATTGGGGCTGAAGAACCTGCATTTTTAATACATGGTACAGAAGGTTCTGATCTGGGGGATCCGTAGAGTTGCCTTGAGTGTTACCACCTGGGTGCCATGCTCAGTTATCAAAAACCTTATTGCTACGTGTGTCCCCTTTACAAGCCAAGCCCTAGCTGCTGCTTTTAGAACGGCACTTGAACTTGCCATGTAAATTAGAGGCATAATGATAATACTTATAAAAATAATTATTTTTGACTTACAACAATTTTCTGATTTATACAAACCACATGGAAGGAGCATGAACTTAGCAGTCAGAAAGGCCTGGGTGTGGATCTTTCAGCTTCCTCTGCTTCTTGGGCAGGTTGTTCAGCTCTGTGGCTCTGTTTCCTTATCTGTCAACTGTCAAATGGGAACAGTATTACTCACTTCACTGAGAGAGAGGGGTGGTGAGGATAGAATAAAGTGGCTTATGTAAACACCCTGCACTATGTGTGGCATTTAGTAGATGCCAATAAATACCACTTGTCTTCTTTCTTATAAGAAGCAGGAATTGATTTAAAAAACACAAGGACTTAAAGCAGATATTTTTAAGGAAAACTTTTTTTTTTTTTTTTTGAGACAAAGTCTCGCTCTTCTCCCCCAGGCTGGAGTGCAATGGTGCGATCTCGGCTCACTGCAACCTCTGCCTCCTGGGTTCAAGCGATTCTCCTGCCTCAGCCTCCTGAGTAGCTGGGATTACAGGCGCCTGCCATCACGCCCGGCTAATTTTGTATTTTTAGTAGAAACGGGGTTTCACCATGTTGGCCAGGCTGGTCTTGAACTCCTGACCTCAGGTGATCCACCCACCTCGGCCTCCCAAAGTGCTGGGATTACAGGTGTGAGCCACCGTGCCCGGCCAAGGAAAACTTTTCTTTCTTTTTTTTTTTAATGTGCAAGGGATAGGTTTTTTGGCCTTCATACACATCACTTTAAAAGTCAGTCATTGTTTACAGACCTTGAGAGCATGTCCCTCCTTAATTCCTTTAGGTAATAACTGAGTTATGTTGTAAATACAGGTTTTCAAGAGAGATCCCAGGAGGTAGATAAGGAATTGCAGGTGAATTGCAACCTTGGTATCTTTGTGGCCATTCCCAGGGTCCCTTGCAGAGAACACAGATCAGGTGTTCAGCCTGAAACTACACCTGCTCCTAGTCAGAATCTCACAAGAAGAACCTTGTTTCTCAGAAGTTAGCTAGTAATGGATTATTTGGACTATCTTGTTCAAACTCTTGCCAGGCAAAATGAGAACACTGCTGAAGTCTGAGAGAAACAGTGAACTATTATATTGTGGTATACAGCGAGCTCCTTGTTGTAAGGTGTTTTCTAAACTGAGTTTCAGCAGTATCTGCCCACATCTACCCCCTGCTCAACCTGGTTTTACCTTTGGAGAGAAAATCATCTTTGTGTTGGTTGATTAATTTTAGGTTCAATGTTCTTGTCCCATATAATGCTCATATCATTCCTTAAGGAGTATGTTTTTATATATCACCATGTTCCTCCTTATGAGGCCCCACATCAAAAAAGGAATTTGGTAGCAAACACTGCTATCTGCATTCTCTAGCTGGAGAAACTGCAAGTTAAATGAAGACTCTCGGTGAGCTCAAAGCCACAAGTGTCCCCTCACTGCCTTCTCTCTGGGCCTTTGTAAAGGGGAGGCTGTACATCCCAGTCCCAGGGCTGTGCAGTCACAATAACTTCTAGTCTCTGAAGGCCACACTCTGGAAACTAAGAGTATTCTTTTAGTATTCTCTTAGTATCCTTGTAAGCCCCATCATGTGATGTTAAGGTCTGAAAAGACCCTCTAAATTCCCTGGGCCAATTCCCCTTTGTTTTATGGGAAAGGAAACTGAGGTTCAGAGAGATCCATGTTGTTCCTAGTTTATTTTTTAAAAATTTACTGCCTGCACTGTGTGTATTAGACACTATGCACTTAATGGGAGGCTCATCATAGGCCCGCAACAGGTTAGATGAGTTGCCATTTATGATCAGGAATGACCCTCTGGTAAAGCAGGCTAGAAACTGTCCAGCACATACTAATTAATAAGTAAAGAAACATTTACTGAGCACCTTTGGTACATGAACATTCTGCTATGTCCCTAGAAGCTGGGAGAAGGAGGGAGAAATACAACTGTGAGACAAAAAGGATAAACTTTAAGAAATGGTTCCCATCTTCAAGGACTTACAGTCCACAGTGAACTCCTTCTGAAGGTGCCTTCTAAATCAAGATAAAGACATATAGCAAATCCACATTACAAAATATTGAACTAAGCAAGATTGTGTATTCAGTAGTTCAATGGTGTCATCCTAGAGAAGTTTGGGAGGAAGGGAGAAGACAGCAGGCTCCATTGAGGAACACGCCTGGTGTTTTCCCCCCTGGACTGTCAAAGCCACAACTGTCTTATGGGTCTTTGTGTCTCCAGGATTATGGCTTGGAGGGACTGCTCCGTTCGCACTGTCGAATCAATCTCTGTGGCTCATTTGACACCAAAATTACAGAGATACCATGATGATCCCTTTTGCAGGAATGCTGTCTACTCACCTGGATCTTTTGTTGATTTTCTTTCAGTGGCCCACCCTCAGGACCCTCACAACCCATCAGAGAAGCCTGTCATTCACTGCCATAAATGTGGGGAGCCTTGCAAGGGTGAAGTGCTTCGGGTCCAGACCAAACATTTCCACATCAAGTGTTTCACCTGCAAAGGTATGGTTCCTCCAGCTTCGTGGCTCAGTGGCATGCCACGGTTGGGGCTTGCCTTGGGTCCAGCCCATCCCCTTAACTCCACATCGGGTCACTGGATGATAAGCAAATGCCCTCAGAAGCCCTGACATCATTTACTGCCAGTTTGGGATTCAGTTAGACTCTAGGGCGAGAACGAGTCCTGCTAAAACCAGTGATTCATGGACCTTTGGGTGCTCACTGAGGCCCCTTCTCCTGGAAGAAGGGACTAACACTGAGAACAAGCAGTAAAAAGGCCGGACGCGGTGGCTCACGCCTATAATCCCAGCACTTTGGGAGGCTGAGGCGGGTGGATCACCTGAGGTCAGGAGTTCGAGACCAGCCTGGCCAACATAGTGAAACCCCGTCTCTACTAAGAATAAAAAAATTAGCCGGGCACGGTGGTGGGCACCGGTAATCCCAGCTACTCTGTAGGCTGAGGCAGGAGAATCACTTGAACCCGGGAGGCGGAGGTTGCAGTGAGCTGAGATTGTGCCATTGCACTCCAGCCTGAGCAACAAGAGTGAGACTCCGTCTTAAAAAAAAAAAAAAAAAAAAAAAAAGAGAGAGCAGTAAAAATACAGTTCTGTGGTTTTTGCCTTATTTTTCTTTTTCTCTGAAATGAGGAACTCCTACTACAAAGTAGCTTGTCCTAATACCCATTAGTTATAGGAGGCCTGGAAAACTTGCAAGATTGGATGCCAAGTCACTGGCTTCTGTGTGTGTGTGTGTGTGTGTGTGTGTGTGTGTGTATTGAGATGTGAGAATTAAGCAAGAACACTTGGGAGACCTCTAAGCAGAAAAAGCCCTCCCATCCAAGAAGCTACCAGTTTGGTGTTGATTTCTATTAACAAGCTTACCTTTTGGGGTTTACAAAGATTGGCATCTTTGTATGAAATATACCGACCTGTTATTTCAGAGCCAGGGCATGGCCAGCTGGGGAAAAACAGGAAGAAGAATGGTTTTGTGTGTTTGTTTGATAAATAGGTTACTTGGGCTGAGGGCATGTCCGGGTAGCTCAAGATGGGGTTCAAGGATGTCAGAGAAGGAAGGGACATGAGACTCGGAGTGCACTCTGCAGATTTACTCTGTGCCCTACACACCCTCATTCCTATGCCCTGCTTGTGGTAAGCACCTTCATTTCTGGAAACGGGGTTTCATTTTGAGTGTCATACATCACAAAGACTTAGCACTGTCATCCTAAGCCATCTATCCACAGCCACGGGGGCTACTGGGTAGGTTCCAGTCTCCTAGTGACCATGAAATACATGAATAAAGGAGGAGGGAGTACTTTCCTGGAGTCCACAGCTGTTCCTTACACTGAGAGTAAAGTTTTCAGGAGAAAGAACACTAGCATGTGTAGCTAGGGTAAGAAGGTGGAAGGGGTGAAGGGCATGAGCTTGACTCCCTCAAATGAGCTCAATGCTCAATGCTCAATGCATGACATGCATTACAAATGCTGTGTCCACATCTCAGAGAGGGATTAGTTAATCCTCCTGAAAACCCCTGTGAGTAAGTATGATGAACCCCAGTTTTCACCCAACCCAAGTTGGCCATGAGGAAATATCAAGGTCACACCCAGGGTGCTGGGCTGTCACGTTGTGTGGCTTGAGTCCTGCCTTGCCATTAAGCAGCTGTCTGATTGTAGACAAGTTACTTGTCTCTGTGTGGCGCAGTGTCCTTATCTGTAAAATAAAGAGACTAGACGATATGAAACTTGTATCATCCCAGGTCTGAAGTTTGCAGATTCCATATACCAGATAAGTGTATACTAATATAGAACCCAATTAGAGCTTCTTAGGGGGTATGTCAGAGAAAAAATGTTTTCTAGTTATATCCAGTTTAGCTAACTTGGAGTCAGCATTATATTTTTATTTTTTCTCATAAATTTATTGAGACATGGCTCAAAGGATAGATTTGGTATGAAATAAATACAATCCATAAATGACTGCAGCCACATATATTTTTTATTATATTTATTCTATTTTATTATTTATTTATTTATTTATTTGAGATGGAGTCTCGCTCTGTTGCCAGGCTGGAGTGCAGTGGTGTGATCTCAGCTCACTGCAACCTCTGCCTCCTAGGTTCAAGCAATTCTCCTGGCTTGGCCTCCCAAGTAGCTGGGATTACAGGCACCTGCCACTGTGCCCAGCTAATTTTTGTGTGTGTGTTTTTTTTTTTTTTTTTAGCAGAGATGTCGTTTCATCATGTTGGCCAGGCTGTTCTCAGACTTCTAATCTCAAGGTATTCTCCTGCCTCAGCCTCCCAAAGTGCTGGGATTACAGGCGTGAGCCACTGCACCAAGCTCTCTATATATTTTATATTTCTACTTTGAAAGTATGAAGTAGTAGACTCAGATCTGGGCACTCACTGTTCAACACATCAAGGTGTTTGAACAGACATTCATTCATCCCCTGTGGGGTGAAAGCTCCTTGCTTTTTTTCTCTTTTAGTTTAATTCTATGGACCAAATGTAAATTCCTCATCTTGGAAAGTTGTATCGTATATCTTGTTTCATACTATAAATGTGCTCTTGAAAAGTTGAGTTTTTGTTTAAATTAAATTCTATTTTAAGAATATTTGCTATCTGTAGGAATTATTTTTCAGTTTAACAAAATGTTACTAAAATAAATGAGTTATTTATCCTTATAAATTTATATTTTCTCACACTTAATCTGGCAATGGCTACTATCTTGTGTCCCAACAGTCTGGAATCACGCTTTTCTTTAATATCTGAGGAAAGTGGTTTAGGTTCCCCATGCCTTATACCATAGGGAGTCTGTGACTTTTCCCAAGATTCTAGAACAGCACTGTCATCACTGCTATAACTGTGGGGGAGCCTTGCAAGGGTGAAGTGCTTCAGGTAGAAATACCATGCAAGCTGGCACACGTTTACCTGTGTGACAAACCTGCACATCCTGCTCATGCACCCCAAAACTTAAAAAATAAATTAAAAAAATGCAAGCCACTTGTTCTAAATATTCTAATAGCCATATTGAAAAGGTTAAAAGGGAAAGGTGTAGTTAATTTTCATTAAAATATTTTATTTAACCCTGTCCAAAATATTATCATTTCAACAAGTAATATAAAAAGTATTGAGATACTTGACATTCTTTTTTTTCATACTACCTTAACACATCTCAGTTTAGACCAGACACATTCCTGTTTTTATTTGTTTTTGTTTTTGTTTTGTTTTGTTTGTTTGATACAGAGTCTCACTCTGTTGCCAGGCTGGAGTGCAATGGCGTGATCTCAGCTCACTGCAACCTCCGCCTTCCGGGTTCAAGGGATTCTCCTGCCTCAGCCTCCTGAGTAGCTGGGACTACAGGTGTGTGCCTCCACACCCAGCTACTTATTTTTGTATTTTTTTTAGTAGAGACGAGTTTTCACCATGTTGCCCAGGATGGTCTGTATCTCTTGACCTTGTGATCCACCTGCCTTGGCCTCCCAAAGCACGGGGATACAGGTGTGAGCCACTGCACCCGGCCGCACGTTTCCTTTTTTTTTTTTTTTTTTTTTTGAGATGGAGTTTCACTCTCGTCGCCCGGGCTGGAGTGCGGTGGAGTGATCTTGGCTCACTGCAACCTCTGCCTTCCGGGTTCAAGCGATTCTCCTATCTCAGCCTCCCGAGTAGCTGGGGTTACAGGGTTGTGCCACCACACCCAGCTAATTTTTTTTGTATTATTTGTAGACATGGGGTTTTACCATGTTGACCAGGCTGGTCTTGAACTCCTGACCTCAGGTGATCCTCCCACCTTGGCCTCCCAAAGTGCTGGCATTACAGGCGTGAGCCACTGCGCCCGGCCTGGACTAGACACATTTCAAATGGTCAGTAGCCACATGTGGTTAGCGGCTACTGTATTGGACAGCACAGTTCTAAAGATTCTTCGAGGTGTGCATTCCTGTGGTTCCCTCACTCCAAATTCTTGCCAGTGTCAAAGTCTTGGTCTCCTCCTGTGAGTGCTGTGCCTTTTTCATCGCTTCATCCCACAACTTTTTCCTCTCCCTCCTCTTCCATAGTACCACTACCCCACTGCTGTTTTCAGCAGACTTACTGAAGGTCTGGGCTAATGGTGGGAGGTCACAGCGCAGAATAGGCACCAACTGCCCTCGTATTCTCAGGCCATCTCCGACATGAGACGTTTCTCATTAGCTAGAGCCTTTTCTTTTCTTTTCGTTTATTTTCTTTTCTTTTTGTTTTTCTTTTCTTTCATCCTTTCCTTTCCTTATCTTCCCTTCTCATTCCATTCTATTTCTTTCCTTTTCCTTCCTTCCTTTCCCTTCCCTTCCCTTCCCTTCCCTTCTTTTCTTTTCTTTCATTTCCTTCTTTCATTTCTTTCCTTCATTTTAGAGCAGTTTTAGGTTTATGGGAAAATTGATCAGAAAGTACAAGCCAGGGCCATTTTTCAGACTTATTCCAAACCTCATCTGTACCATCTTGATAGGGCTTGCTCTCTCTACAAAGACCCTTCTCTCTCCAAAGACCCTTCTCTCTCCATCCTAATCAGATCAGCACTCTGAATTTCCTTAGCGTCTTTACTTTTTATAAGTCCCAGCAGCAATAGCAGTCTTTTACCTGAGGAATGCTGTCTTCCTCCTAGCCCAAGTGACCCAATTGCAACCAAGTCCTAAAACAACAATTTTGTTTTCTTCTTGTTTCACCTAGAGTGGCGATGTTCAGGTGCTGAACTGATGTCCTGGGACAGAGGATTTTGGGTGGGGAGCATGTGCCAAAACAAGCCCAGGCTTTTGGTCAAGACCTGGCTGAGTGCACAGGAGGCACATTCCAGTTCTGACTGTGACCTCGAGTCCAGCCAAGCTTTCTCCCTGGAATTCCCTTCCCTCCCTCCCACCTGCCTCTCCTTCACATGTATACCTTGTCGGCAAAGCCTTCTATTTCTTGAGTGGTGGCAGAGGTTGATTTCCCCTAGAAAGAAAGGCCAAAGATGTAAATGCGTTTGGGAATGAAAAGCAAGGATGAACTCTTTTTGCTAAAAATAGGTTTTGAAAAAAAAGGAGAAAGGGGACACTGAACATTTTACACAAGAGCTAAACAAATATGAAGGTGGGAAAGGGTTGCGATGGAGGAGTTAGAGTTGATAGCACAAACTTAGATCAGTTTCAGACCCCATGACTTCACAGGTTTAGCTGTGACAAGGTAGGGATTGGTGAGCAGAAATTGTGTTGGTGAACTCATCTCACTTTCTAAAATGCCTGACATTGTGGGATCTGATGGTTCATGAGGTACTCATCCATTTACTACATGTTGTATATTGTGATGGGGGGTCTCGCTGTGTTGCCCAGGCTGGTCTCAAACTCCTGAGCTCAAGTGATCCTGAGTAGATGGGAATACAGGCATGTGCCACCATGCTAGGCCCATTTACTAAATGTTAATTGAACACATACTCCATGCAGGACACTGTGCTAAGTGCTAATAATAGAGACAGCATACCAGGTTGTCAACGAACTCCTGGGGTATTAGAAGAGACATATAAGTAAGCAACATTTACGAGACCAAGTAATAAGTCCTGTGATGGAGAGGTGCATAGCATGCAGGCTGGGAGGGCCACAGGGGAGTTGGAATGGAGACGGGGAGAGCCACAGGTGGGACTAGTGTAGGGTAATGGCAGGTGCAATAGAAAATAGAAGATTTAAGAGACAAAGTTAGGGTTGATAGAATTTGATGACTGACTGAGTGGGAGGAGTGAAGAGGGATCCACGTGTCCAGCTGAGCTGCCTGGGTAGATAGATGGAGTTGCCACCAACTATGAAAATATAGAAGCACCTCGCAGGGCAGTGCTGGAGAAAGATGAGTTCAGTTTGGGGTATATTGGGGTTGAGTAACATGGTACATCCAGAGTCCAGTAGGGCTCTGAGATAGTGGTCTATGTTGGGAAGAAGAATTCGGAAGCCCTTGGCATGTGGATAATGGCTGGAGCTATATAATTGTGTGTGAAATTTCCCTGGGAAAGAGCAAAAGGCAGCAAAAGGCAGGAACTGAATACTACGAGATGCCAGCATCTGAAGGAAGGAGAACCTAATTCCCATTTCTCACCTCGGAAAATGTACCCGGGTGGTAATGAGATGAAGAAAGTGGTTTAATTGATGGATGGATTCTGTAATTAAATGCAAAGCAGATCCCAAAAGCTTATGGTATTTCTTATAATAACCCAGTGGGAGTAGAACATGGCTGCAGGGTTCTGAGTGGAGCTATTCTATCTTCAGTATTCACTTTGTTTTGCATCCTCGTCCATTACAGCCTTCATCCCACTAACTTAAAGGAGTTGTTTTAATGTGATCTGTTCATTCTGTCATATTGTTCCAGTGATAGGTTTTTATTGTTTTACTTTGTCTGTATCATGATTGTATTTTATGCTGTATTAGAGAATAAGAAACCTGAAAACAAAAGGGAAGCATTCATCTCTATTTGGATTTGAATGTGTTGGTATTTGTGCAGATTCTTCTCTAGGGGAATTGCTTCTAACAAAGGACAAATTAGCACTGTCTGGCATTTCTAAGTGTCTCTTTAAATGTGAATTATAGTTCATTTTAAGTATACATATTATATATTTTGTTCATGATTTTGATCTATAATTCATTATAACTATTGTCGTTTATCATGAGCATTTTTCAGGGTAAGGACCAAGATCTATTTTTTTTTTTTTTGCCAGAAAGTTCTAGACCATTTAGAAAAGACCAAGGACCAAGGAGACTGCCCAGAGAATCAAGAAGATTGTTCAGCCAAATTGTCTGTTTTCAGTGATCCTTTCCTGGGCTGTCCCATATATAAAATCAACTACTCCCTATATCACATGTCCCTGCCTTATCTTTTTTCTTTTGCATCATTTAATACATTGTATTAATTTATCTTCACCTCCTACTAGAGAGCAAGCTCTTTGAGGGCAGAGATTTTTGTCTGTTTTGTTCACTATAAACCCAGTGCCTAGAACAATGCCTGACATGGCGGGTACTCATAAGGTGAATGAATGAATGAATGAATGAACAATAACCGTATGTTTATTTAGAACTTGGCTATTCATAAATTTGTTTTGTTTTGAGACAGAGTCTCACTCTGTTGCCCAGGCTGGAGTGCAGTGGCACAATCTTGGCTCACTGCAACCTCCACCTCCCAGGTTCAAACTATTCCCCTGCCTCAGCCTCCCTAATAGCTGGGATTACAGGCACTCGCCACCATGCCCAGCTAATGTTTGTATTTTTAGTAGAGATGGGGTTTCACCATGTTGGCCAGGCTGGTCTGAAACTCCTGACCTCAAGTGATCCACCTGGCTCTGCCTCCCAAAGGGCTGGGATTACAGGTATGGGCCACCGCACCCAGCCTTGTAAATGTTTTTAATGGCATAGCTAGTCCCAAAGATTTATCAATTGCTTTACTATAATGTGTGTCTTCAAATGGCTACTAGACAGTAACATTATCTTCTGAAAAGAAAGAGTGCAAGTAAAGATATCTATCACAGATGACTGTGCTACAAGCCTGCCTGGCAGATACCACAGGTAAGGAAACATATGCTCAGGCAGTTCTTGGTTAAACTGTTGCTGCTGCTTAGTTTCACTCTGGTTTAGACCCTTAGCTTTCTCATCTGGGCTCACAGGGGCAGACTGGATGTGGGTTATTTTGGGGCAAAACTAGAAAACTGATAAAACACCAGAAAAATAGAAGTAGTTTCTTGCATTCTCCAAAAGCAGAGCTCAGCCTTTTATTACCTATCTAGAGAATCTTAGTCATTCACAAACTGATTAAAAGGCAGGTTAACCAAAATGAGAGAAACATAAGTGTGATATAAATGTGCTCTCTTCTTATTGCAAGTGGGAACCCACTTTCATACTGTCTTTGTTTAGTAAAGGATGATCCTGAGTATTTTATTTTTTGAATTTTTTGCCATGTTGAAGTGTTACCTTGTCAAATAAATATAATTTAGTTTTTAAAATATTTAGGTTTTGAATTCCAAACTGAAACAGGGTAAGGTCTCATAATCTTTCCAAAATACACTGCTTACTGATTTTGACTCTTGTTGGGAGATAATTATCCATAAGTCTCTTGTGAGCTGAGGTGCTGATAACTTTTTGTTTTGAATTATCTTTTCAAGGACATTTGCACAACAAACAGCCCTGGAAGATAGAAATAGTTTTTCCCTCCAGAGTCAAGGGCAGATTTGTTTGCTGTCTAGTACAATAAAGATAATGTCTGCCTCTGGAGGAAGTATTGGGCCGGTTTTCTTGTAACTCGTTATACAAGAGTGGGGCTTCCTAAGCTCAGGGTTCCTCAGCTCTTATACAAACCCACTGAGAGTGCAGCATCCAGCTAGCCTACTAATGTTGCCCCAAGGGATTTGGGGAGCATGGAGAAACCAGTAACAAATACAAAACTCATGCTGCCCACTGTGTTATGAGTCTTTTGTTTCTGATCCAGGAGTTTCATGTCTTCTGCCAGTATCCATTACACTGGAGCAGGTGAACTTGTTAGCTTGCAAGTAGGGTAAAATCTCAGATTCTTTACAGTTCTTGACAACTCTAAGGTCATGTCTGTGAATGCTTATTTCTTGAGGAAAGGCATGCTGAAGTTCACCCAGCTTTATCAAGGAAGAACAAATTATGTAAGAAAACGATTAGTACAACCAAGGTTATGAGAGAGTTTGTACTATAGAAGGAAGAAAATTGAAATTTTCATCAATCATTTTTAAAATAAGCATTTCACCACTTATATTGCTGGTTCTTCTTATCTCCTGGCCCTGAACCATGGAGTGCCCCATGCTCAGACCTCTTCTCCCTGCCTACTTTCTAGTGACCTCATCCAGTCTCATGGTTTAAACACCGTCTATTCCCTGACGATTCCCAAGTCTGTACTTCTCCTCTGCAGTCCAGACTAGTATCTTCAGCAGCCTTCTCAGCATTTCCAGTAGACATCTCAAATCAAACTCTGCTGATTAGCCCCATACCCACCCCCAACCTTCTTTTCCAGCCTTCTAATTTCAGCAGATATCAAGACTTTCCTTCCACTTGCTCAGGTTAAGAGCCTTGGAGTCATTCTTAACTTCTCTTTTTATCTCATGTGCCACAAATAATCCATCAACAAGTCCTGATGGCCCCATCTTCATAATATGTACAAAATCTGACCATTTATCATGATCCCAAAGATAACCACCCTGGTCCAAGCCACCGTTACCTCTTGCCTGGATTAAGCATTTTAGTGGGTCTCTCTGCATCTGCCTTTACCCACAGTCTCACCCCACTTCTCCCTCAGTTTATTTTCAGTGCAGCAGCTAAGATGATCCTTAAAAAAAGGTCAGATCCTGTCACCTTTCCCAAGAACTTCTCATCTTTTGGAATGAAATCCACAGACCTCAATTTGACCTTCAAATCCCCTCCCCACTGTTTCTCTCTGAGCTCATCTCCCTCCATTTTCTTCCTGGCTCACTCTGCTGAATTCTGCAGTCCTTCCTGATCGTTCTTAAACAAACCGAGTGCCAAATAGCCTCAGGACCTTTGCACTTACTATTTCTTTGCCTTGACAAGCTCTTCACTCGGATATGTGTGCCTGGTGCCCTCCCATACCTACTTTGGGTCTCTTCTCAAATGTCACTTATCAATGAGGCCATCCTTGACACCATCTGATGTGTATATGTGTATATATCTGTGCATGTGTGTGTACATATATATGTATTTATGTATTATATAATTTATGTATGGTTTATTTGTTTATTGCCTGTGTCCTCTGACAAGAATATAGGCATCAGTGGGGCAGGGAGTTTGTGCTAGCAATTCTTAGGAAAAAAGTCTAACTTATAGTAGGCACTCAATAATATATATTGACTTGAATGATTGAAATGTTTATCATTGAGTGATACATGGGTTGAATATCCCCGATCCAAAAATTTCAAATCTGAAATGCTCCAAAACTCTAAAACTTTTTGAGAGCTAACAGGACACCGAAAGGAAGTGCTCGTGGGAGCGTTTTGGATGTCGGATATTTGAATTAAGGATGCTCAACCAGGAAGTATATAATGCAGATATTCCAAAATCTGAAAAAAATCCAAAGTTTGGAATGCTTCTGGTCTTAGGCATTTCAGATAAGAGATGCCACCTGTACTATTTATAGATAGTTATTTACAAATTATTAAATTATTTACAGATTAATAAATTATTCAATCCAGGTCACTAAGACTTGGTTTCAGTTAATATTTTTGTTAAGTATGAGAAGGAAGAATTTTTTTACGTGGTTCCCAGCATTTTTCACACAGTGAGAAAGTATTCTTTCTTTAATCCTTTTTTTATCCTTCTACTTTGATGAAGCAGAATATCTTTATAACAAAGATAGAACAGCTTTCAGGCCCA
This sequence comes from Pongo abelii, assembly GCF_028885655.2. NCBI lineage: Eukaryota > Metazoa > Chordata > Mammalia > Primates > Hominidae > Pongo > Pongo abelii. The sequence continues at coordinate 121,647,553 of NC_071993.2, read as the reverse complement.
GGGATTTTATCAGACAATGGTATCGAAGCTCAAATTTAATTATACCATTTAATATTTATTTTTACAGATTATATATAGAGGAAATGATAACTGGCTATTGACTTAAGACAGTGGTATATATTTGCCTTTTTAAATAGTCATATTTAATAAAGGTAAACTGATTTTTTTTAAAAATTAAGGAAATAGAATAGGTAGATAAAAACTATGGCAAATAATAGTGAAGGTGGTATCTGAGTGAAATTGGGAAATTCCAAGAAATGCCCATCCTGATGGCATGCTTGAATTTGCATCTGAAGTGATGAGGTCATTTTCAATGTAGTCTTCAGAGTCAACTTTACCATATTATAGCCATGACATCTATTGAGAAGTAGAAAAACTGCACTTACATAAATATAGTGAAACAGTTGAACTGTTATGGTGAGATTGGTCTGCCACTAATTAGATTGAATTAGTGAAATTTGTATTGTAGTTGAAAAGTGTGATATAAGAGTTGACTCTATGTTGGCCATGATTTTCTTCCATTTAATCTGAGAAGGGATTTTGATGGTGTCTAGAGAGGTATTCTAGACCAAGTGGGAGATAGAGGACAAAAGGAGGGTTCCTTGATAAGGTCAACCAAGACCAAATGAAATAAGCACCTTAAAAATTTTTTGTCCATATTAAACCCATGCAGAACAGCTTGGAGTAGACTTTCTCTGTGATGGAAGTGGCATTTGGGGGTACCTTCAAAGTGTCTTCTTCATCCTTTGCCTGTAGGTCCCCAATGTCCCACTATCTGCCATGAAAATCCTAGGCAAGGCTCAGGGTGGATCTCACTTTCCTTCCGGGACAGAGTATTTACAATGTACCTCAGCATCAGTGACAGGCTTTCTGCTATGCCTGCAGAACTAAAACTAACTAAAACCCTGAGTTTCTCCTTATTCACATTACAAGTAGCAGAACCTTTAGTGAGAAGTAGGAAGAACCTCAGTAGATATCATGTATCAGGAAATACTATGTATACAGTTTAAAAGCTAATTGGGGAGGGGTTAAACTTCTAAAACTCTTTAGTGCAGAGTTCATAAAGTGTGGACCAAGAAGAACCTAACCCAGAGTGACCCAGACGCTGATTAATGGTTCACATTCCTGACCTCTCACCTCTAGTCTCACGGTCAGCATCTCCGTGGTTGGGGTCTAGCATTTTCAACCAGCTTCTTAAGTAAGCACATCTTGTGTCACTCAACAATGGGGGTATGTTCTAAGAGACACATCATTAGGTCATTCCATTGTGTGTGAACATCATAGAGTGTACCTCCACAAACCTAGCTAGTATAGCCTACTGCACAGCTAGGCCATATGGTATAGCCTATTACTCCTAGGCTATGAAGCTGTATAGCATGTTACTGGACTGAATTTTGTAGGCAATTGTAACCCAATGGTAAGTATTTGTGTATCTAAACATATCTAAATATAGATCAGGTTTAGTAAAAATACAGTATAAAAACTAAAAATGGTACACCAGTTTAGGGCACTTACCATGAATGGAGCTTACAGGGCTGAAGTTGCTCTATGTGAGTCAGTGAGTGGGGAGTGACTGCGAAGGCCTAGGACATTACTGTACACTACTGTAGACTTTATCAACACTGTACACATAGACTGCTACATTTATAAATAAAGTTTTTCTTTACTAATAAATTAACCTTAGCTCCCTGTAATTTTTACTTTATAAACTTTATTTTTAAAAACTTTTTGACTCTTTTGTAAAACTTTTAGCTTAAAACAAACTCTAAAAAAAGAAAAAAGAAAGAGCCAGGCATGGTGGCACACATTTGTTGTCCCAGCTACTCAGGAGGCTGAGGCAGGAGGATCAAGTGAGCCCAGTAGTTCAAGGCTATAATGGACTATGATCGCACCTGTGATTAGCCACTGCACTCCAGCTTGGGCAACATACCAAGCCCCTCTCTCTCTCTCTCTCTCTCTCTCTTTTTTGAGACAGAGTCTCGCTCTGTCACCCAGGCTGGAGTGCAGTGGTGTGATCTTGGCTCACTGCAATCTCTGCCTCCCAGGTTCAAGTAATTCTCATGCCTCAGCCTCCCAAGTAGCTGGGATTACAGGTGTGCACCACCATACCTAGCTAATTTTTGTATTTTTAGGAGAGACAGGTTTCACCATGCTGGCCAGGCTAGTCTCAAACTCCTGACCTCAGGTGATCTACCTGCCTCAGCCTCCCACAGTGCTGGGATTACAGGCATGAGCCACTGTGCCCATCAAAGACCCTGTCTCTTAAAAAAAAAAAAAAAAACACACACAGACACACACACACACATTGTACAGCTATACAAAAAATTTTCTTTTTTAATATCCTTGTTCTATAAGCTTTTCTCTATCTTTAAAATTTGTGTTTTTAAAACTTTTAAAACTTTTTTTGTTAAACTAAGACATAAATGTACACATTATCCTAGGCCAAGTCATCACTAGGTGATAGGAATTTTTCAGCTCCATTATGATCTTATGAGACCATCATTGTACAGGCAATCTGTTGTTGACTGAAATATCATTATGCAGTGCATAAATTAAATATTCCAAGTTTGAGAACCACTGCTTTGTTGGACATAGGGCGGGAAGTTTCTAGCTTGAATTGGTAGTGGGGTGATGGAGGGGGAAAAATATAGGTCCACGAAAAGGACAAAAGAAAGAGTATTTCAGGCCAGACACGGTGATTCATGCCTGTAATCCCGATACTTTGGAAGGCCGAGGCGGGCGGATCACTTGAGGTCAGGAGTTTGAGACCAGCCTGGCCAACATGATGAAACCCCATCTCTACTAAAAATACAAAAAAATTAGCCAGGCATGGTGGTGCACGCCTGTAGTCCCAGCTACTCAGGAGGCTGAGGCAGGAGAATTGCTTGAACTGTGGAGGTGGAGGTTGCAGTGAGCTGAGATGGCACCATTGCACTCCAGCCTGGGAGACAGAGCAAGACTCCGTCTAAAAAAAAAAAAAAAAAAAGAAGAAGAAGAGTATTTCAGCTACCTGTTCCGTTCCATCTAGATAAAGGTTCTCTGATCATGGCCTTTGTGGCCTAGGAAATTCCATGGAATTGGGCTTTTTTTCAAAATAGCCTCATTAATTGTAGAATGTAGGTAGGAGACACTCAACTAAAGAACAGGCAGAAGAACTCATGCTCTACCCTCACCTCACTGGCAATGGGGAGATGGGAAACGTCCTGGTACCCAGGTGTGCCCTGTGATTCTGAGGAGGAGCAAGGGAGCAAGAGTGAGAAACTCCCTATCATACAATTTTTCTGCACCCAGAAGTTCAAAGCTGAAAATTGAAATCAAATGATCATCAATGATGAAAACCCTGGTTAAGCTAGGGGCATAGCATAAATTCTGAGTGCTCAGGCACTCAAAAATAAGTTATACATAATCAAATTATATACAGACGTGATCTCTGCCTTCATAGGGATATTAATCAGACATTCAAATGGTCATATAAATATGATGGGTTTAAAGGTATATATGACATGGTACCTACCCCTGAAGAACCTGTGAGCTGGAGAGCAAGGTGCTTACTAGTGGAAGCATAGCTGGTAGCAGGACAGGTGCAGGTGAGCGGTTCAGACGCCAGAGGCCAGTGATTCAGAGACCACTTAGAGCTCAGTCTCATTGGTCTGGGGATGTTGCCAAGGAGCACACAAGATTTGAACATAAACCTCCAGAAAACCAAATAGCCTTCCCAGGACTAAAGAGGGGAGCATGGTAGGCGTAGTCAGGTGTGGGGGCTGCCTTGTTCAGGGCAGTGGGTGGTGAGTACACAGATGTGGCTAGAGTTGACAGTTACCTTAATTTGAGCAAGCAAACTTTCTACTAGAAATAAATGGAACTGTGATGCTCCTATTGTCATTGAAAAGATGGCACTTTAAACATTAATCAGAATAACATTATTCCCTTTCAAAAATGGAAGTAGTTTTGTATGTTATTTATAGCCGTATTATTTTAAAGAGAATTCTGAACACTGGGCATCTGTGGAAAATTAAAAAAAAAATCAGATCATGTAAGCTCTTCTTTCAGGGTAGCATCGGCAGAAATCCTTATATAGAATAGAATGATATTTTGATAGAGTCTGTTACCACTTAGCAGTGTGAGTCTTAACTATGTGTAGAGGGTGTGGGAAATGATATCTTTTGATAGCTTCTTTAATCCCTTGCTCCTCTATCTGTAATTTTCGATCCATGAAGACAGCCCATGAACATCAAAAGTATTGTTAAAGTGTTAATCTAAAGCTATTAGAAAATTCAGATTACAACAATGAGTTGGAATAAATTTTTCAAGAATTAGCCTTTTTAAAAGATTGTGTTCTATGAAAGGCTTGGGAAAAGCATCCCATCTGCAACAGTACTTTCCATTTTTGCCATTTTAGGCTAAGATGTTTATCAGGTCAGGATCAGTCCATGTAGGACATGTGAACTTATAAAGTGCATAGATATTTGTGGAGTAAAGTGGATCAAGATGGGAGTACGCAGTTGAAGATACAGATTAAGGGTTTTCTGTTTCATTTTTTTAAGGTAAAATTGTATTATCTAATTCCTAAGGTATAAGAACTAACTATATATCATTTCTGAAATGGAGTTTTGGAAAGTAGTTAAAATGATGAGTTTGGACTTCCTTTCATTGCAGTGTAATCCCTGGGATTTCACCTAGATATTTAGGTCGGGAAAATAGCATGATCGTATTGTCCATATCCGCAAGGATGAGTGTGCTGGCTGTCCTGGATAGATGTGCCATTTATTCTATCATAAATATTTCCAAACCAAATAGATAGAATAGCTCTCTTCAGGAGCCTGCTCTCATTTGCAATTGCCTTCAAGGTTAGAGTTTATGTAACCTACATCTCTTAGTACATGTAAAACAAATGCTTTCCCATTTTGTCCTCAGATGGAAAAGAGTTGATCATTGATTTCCTTAAAAGAACCCATGATACACTTAAAGACCATCATTACCCTGACTTCTTTTTCTTTGGTCTAATCCTATCTACTTTTTTAAAGTGCTCCTTCCCAGCCCTTTAATTATTCCTGTTGCTACCCTGTGATCCCATTCTAGTTTCTTCTCATTCACCTTAAACCATGGTGCACTTAACTAGCCACAGTCTTGTTCTCTGTAATCAGAGCCTGCTTAGTATAGCTAAACACAAACTAGAGCATAGCCCAACGCTATACACAGCACATATGAATGGAAATTCTCTTAGGTTATTGAGTTGTGGTCAATTTCAGTTGCTGAAAGAGTTGAGAAGAGCCTTAAGAGACTAGAGAAGTTGGATGATGAGTGAAGTTTCTACCTTGGCACCACTATTTTGATGCCAATTAGGTAGTTTCAGGGACAAAGATGTACTTACTGGCTTAATGTCATGCAGAAATGCCCTTTACCTGATGCTATGCCAGAGGAACTTGGCTCTGGACACAGGGTCCAGACACCAGCCTGATTTAAAGTAGTATGAAATAGGGGGTTAAGAAAAATAATTGTCCATCTCTGTAAGTATTATGGAAGACATAAAGCATACGAAGTGGTCTTTGCCTTCAGTAAGCTTGCAGTCAAGACAAGGAGACAATCATAGTGACAGTGGATGGAGTATCACAAGAGATCATATTAAAAGCTAGATGTCAATCATTGTTCTGTATCTCAAGGATGCAGAGCCCTGGGGGACTGGAGGAGGCGGTCAGCTTTGCCATGAGGGCGAACCTGAGAGGGGCTGGGAGCCTGGGTGAAGTTAGCATCACCATAGTGGTGAAAAGAATGTCAGTGCGGTGCTGAGGAGATTGACTGGAGTAAAGTGCTGGTGTTTGGGAAGAGTCAGATGAATGTTTGGAAGATGTGGGGGGCTTACATGCAAGATCAAAGCATTTGGCAAAGTGGAGCAGGAAAACCTGTTGATGAAAGCATCGTCTTTACCATATTAATTTGGAAGAGGTAAGCAGGGGAGATCGGGCAGGGCAGCAACTAGAGAAAAAGAGCCCCTTAGGAGGGATAATAGACCCCATGCTAATGGTTTCTTGTAGTTTCTGGTAAAAAATGGTATTTGTGCCTTTGTTTTTTTATAAGGTCAGTTTATAGACACACATATAGCTATGGCTGGGGCTGTCTCTTGTGCCTGGAATTTATAAATGGCAAAGATACATGACCTTTTATGTATCTTGTCATCCATGTATGTATGGTTGTGTATCTGGAGACTAAAAAAGGGAAAGGAATAGTAGAGAATGTAGACCTTAATAAAACTTACCTTTGAGTCCAAAATTCCAACGTGTGGCCTAGTTTGAAATGTAATTCCCTGGGGTTAACAAGGTCGTTCCTGTTAAGCATAGCCAGCCATTCATTTCTTTCTTGTGCATATTTTCAGCCCTAATGCCTGATACTAAAGTAATCTGTGCTATGGTAGAAGACTTTAATACTTATTTTTCTGTTATGGGCCAAATCTTAGAAAGCAAAAAAAAAAAACAAAACAAAACTGAGTGAGAATATTTATTTCTGGATGATATCATTGTTTCTTGAGCTGTTTATAATTAATATTGTTTGCACATGAAGTTCTACAACAGGTTAAACAACAAGCTTACTGTGCAGTCAAAGATTTTATTAATAAATAGAGGTTTCAAAATGATTTCTTTCCAATCAAGGTTCTTTACTTAATATTGTAAATTCAAACTCTGAATTAAATACAAACTCTCAAATGCCTTGCTGTGGGGTCCGTTTTATCATCTGGTTGAGCTTGTAACTATCATCTTTCCCAGAAATGATAATTGATTTTGATGTGCATTTAGAAGTTAATGTGAAACACTCTTAAAATATGTTTTTTGAGGCTTAGGATTTGCTTTCAGAACAATGCATTAGCAAAAGATATTTCTGGTGGGAAGTGGCCCCCTCACATTATTGTTGATGAGTCTCTGCTCAGCTATTTTGAGCTCTGGGCTACAGTGGATGGTACTTTTGAGCTGCCGTGTGTGGTACTTTCAGCTACACTGCTCTGGATTTCAGAGCAAAAATGGATTAACTCAGATCCCATACTGTAATGGAATTTTTGGTGGTTTGAGATGACATTGTGTCATAGTCTACTTTTGTATTCTCTAGGAAGATAGGGTTTGATGAATAGACTAACATCTTGGATGAAATAAAACTTTAAAAAAATTTAGTTGGAGAGCAGAGGCAGAAGATGGGAAGCATTTGGTATTCGCAGTGCTAATTGGTGTGAAGTGTTTGAGAGTTCTGTACCCTGTGTTTGCTCCAGCCCAGCTCTAGCACATGACAGCCTAGGAAGGTGCAGGGATGATGTAGTCCCAGGCAGAGAGGAACAGGACTTTCTTTTCTTTTCTTTTCTTTTTTCTTAATTTTGACTTTTACTTTAGATTCAGTGGGTACATGTGCAGGTTTGCTACATGCGTGTATTGTGTGATGCTGAGGGTTAGGGTACGATTGAAATCATCACCCAGGTAATAAGCATAGTACCCAATAGGTAGCTTTTCTACCTTTCCCTGCCTGCTTCCCCACCCTTGCATTCCCCAGTGTCCATTGTTCCCATCTTTATGTCCATATATACCCACAGTTTAGCTCCCGATTATAAGCGAGAACATGCAGTATTTGGTTTTCTGTTTCTGCATTAGTTTGCTTAGGATAATGGACTCCAGCTACATCCATGTTGCTACGGAGGACATGATTTCATTTTCTTTTATGGCTGCATAGTATTCACCGTGCATATGTGCCACATTTTCCTTATTCAATCTGCCATTGACAGGCACTTAGATAGATTCCATGTCTTTACTGTTGTAAATGGGGCTGTGATGAACAGACGAGTACATGTGTCTTTTGGTGGAACAATTTATTTTTCTTAGGCTGTATCCCCAGTGATGGTATTGCTGGGTTGAATGGCAGTTCCATTTTTAGTTCTTTGAAAAGTCTCCAAACTGCTTTCCACAGTGACTTAACAAATTTACATCCCCACCAACAGTGTGTGTGTGTGTGTGTGTTCGTGTGTTCCCTTTTCTTTTCTTTTTTTTTTTTAAAAGGATCAACATTTATTGACAAGAAAAGAGCCCCAAGATATATTGTAGAATGAAAACATCAAGTTGTGAAACATATGTACCATTTGATACCCTCTACAATATTTCTATAGGTACATATATATGCATGAAACTCATAGAAAAAGGTCTGGCATGATACACACCAAACTAATAAAGTGGCTTTCTCTGGAGAGGGAATTAAGGTATATTGAAGATAATATATATACAATATATCACACACATCTTAAATGTTCAATTTGAAGAGTTCTAACAATTGTATAATCCCATGTTACCACCACACAAAACAAGATGTAGAATGTTTTCATCATCCCGAAACGTCCTTTGTGCCTGTTTCTAGTCAATTTGAGGTAGGAGGTGGGACTCTACTCCAGGGGTGGAGCTCAGACACCAGACCAAATTGAGGACTAGCTAAAATAGGGACTGGGCTGAAGCAGCTTTCCGTAAGACATGCCCACCAGTGCGCCATGTCAATTTTTTTTTTTTTTTTTTTTTTTGCCTGGTGGTATTTTTATTGGGATCACATTTTTTTTTTTGATTTATAATCTAATCCACTCAGAGATAATCACTGTTAATTTTAATACATATACATCCAATCTCTTGCTTCCTCACATTTTTGCAATCAAGATTTTTTTTTCTTTTATTATTATTATTATTATTATTATTATTATTATACTTTAGGTTTTATGGTACATGTGCGCAATGTGCAGGTAAGTTACATATGTATACATGTGCCATGCTGGTGCGCTGCACCCACCAACTCGTCATCTAGCATTAGGTATATCTCCCAATGCTATCCCTCCCCCCTCCCCCCACCCCACAACAGTCCCCGAAGTGTGATGTTCCCCTTCCTGTGTCCATGTGTTCTCATTGTTCAATTCCCACCTATGAGTGAGAATATGCGGTGTTTGGTTTTTTGTTCTTGCGATAGTTTACTGAGAATGATGATTTCCAATTTCATCCATGTCCCTACAAAGGACATGAACTCATCATTTTTTATGGCTGCATAGTATTCCATGGTGTATATGTGCCACATTTTCTTAATCCAGTCTATCATTGTTGGACATTTGGGTTGGTTCCAAGTCTTTGCTATTGTGAATAATGCCGCAATAAACATACGTGTGCATGTGTCTTTATAGCAGCATGATTTATAGTCCTTTGGGTATATACCCAGTAATGGGATGGCTGGGTCGAATGGAATTTCTAGTTCTAGATCCCTGAGGAATCGCCACACTGACTTCCACAAGGGTTGAACTAGTTTACAGTCCCACCAACAGTGTAAAAGTGTTCCTATTTCTCCACATCCTCTCCAGCACCTGTTGTTTCCTGACTTTTTAATGATTGCCATTCTAACTGGTGTGAGATGGTATCTCATTGTGGTTTTGATTTGCATTTCTCTGATGGCCAGTGATGGTGAGCATTTTTTCATGTGTTTTTTGGCTGCATAAATGTCTTCTTTTGAGAAGTGTCTGTTCATGTCCTTCGCCCACTTTTTGATGGGGTTGTTTGTTTTTTTCTTGTAAATTTGTTGGAGTTCATTGTAGATTCTGGATATTAGCCCTTTGTCAGATGAGTAAGTTGCGAAAATTTTCTCCCATTTTGTAGGTTGCCTGTTCACTCTGATGGTAGTTTCCTTTGCTGTGCAGAAGCTCTTTAGTTTAATTAGATCCCATTTGTCAATTTTGGCTTTTGTTGCCATTGCTTTTGGTGTTTTAGACATGAAGTCCTTGCCCATGCCTATGTCCTGAATGGTAATGCCTAGGTTTTCTTCTAGGGTTTTTATGGTTTTAGGTCTAACATTTAAGTCTTTAATCCATCTTGAATTGATTTTTGTATAAGGTGTAAGGAAGGGATCCAGTTTCAGCTTTCTACATATGGCTAGCCAGTTTTCCCAGCACCATTTATTAAATAGGGAATCCTTTCCCCATTTCTTGTTTTTGTCAGCTCTGTCAAAGATCAGATACTTGTAGATATGTGGCATTATTTCTGACGGCTCTGTTCTGTTCCATTGATCTATATCTCTGTTTTGGTACCAGTACCATGCTGTTTTGGTTACTGTAGCCTTGTAGTATAGTTTGAAGTCAGGTAGTGTGATGCCTCCAGCTTTGTTCTTTTGGCTTAGGATTGACTTGGCGATGCGGGCTCTTTTTTGGTTCCATATGAACTTTAAAGTAGTTTTTTCCAATTCTGTGAAGAAAGTCATTGGTAGCTTGATGGGGATGGCATTGAATCTGTAAATTACCTTGGGAAGGATGGCCATTTTCATGATATTGATTCTTCCTACCCATGAGCATGGAATGTTCTTCCATTTGTTTGTATCCTTTTTTATTTCCTTGAGCAGTGGTTTGTAGTTCTCCTTGAAGAGGTCTTTCACATCCCTTGTAAGTTGGATTCCTAGGTATTTTATTCTCTTTGAAGCAATTGTGAATGGGAGTTCACTCATGATTTGGCTCTCTGTTTGTCTGTTATTGATGTATAAGAATGCTTGTGATTTTTGCACATTGATTTTGTATCCTGAGACTTTGCTGAAGTTGCTTATCAGCTTAAGGAGATTTTGGGCTGAGACAATGGGGTTTTCTAGATATACTATCATGTCATCTGCAAACAGGGACAATTTGACTTCCTCTTTTCCTAATTGAATACCCTTGATTTCCTTCTCCTGCCTAATTGCCCTGGCCAGAACTTCCAACACTATGTTGAATAGGAGTGGCGAGAGAGGGCATCCCTGTCTTGTGCCAGTTTTCAAAGGGAATGCTTCCAGTTTTTGCCCATTCAGTATGATATTGGCTGTGGGTTTGTCATAGATAGCTCTTATTATTTTGAGATACGTCCCATCAATTCCTAATTTATTGAGAGTTTTTAGCATGAAGGGTTGTTGAATTTTGTCAAAGGCCTTTTCTGCATCTATTGAGATAATCATGTGGTTTTTGTCTTTGGTTCTGTTTATATGCTGGATTACATTTATTGATTTGCGTATATTGAACCAGCCTTGCATCCCAGGGATGAAGCCCACTTGATCATGGTGGATAAGCTTTTTGATGTGCTGCTGGATTCTGTTTGCCAGTATTTTATTGAGGATTTTTGCATCAATGTTCATCAAGGATATTGGTCTAAAATTCTCTTTTTTTGTTGTGTTTCTGCCAGGCTTTGGTATCAGGATGATGCTGGCCTCATAAAATGAGTTAGGGAGGATTCCCTCTTTTTCTATTGATTGGAATAGTTTCAGAAGGAATGGTACTAGCTCCTCCTTGTACCTCTGGTAGAATTCGGCTGTGAACCCATCTGGTCCTGGACTTTTTTTGGTTGGTAAGCTATTGATTATTGCCACAATTTCAGCTCCTGTTATTGGTCTATTCAGAGATTCAACTTCTTCTTGGTTTAGTCTTGGGAGGGTGTATGTGTTGAGGAATTTATCCATTTCTTCTAGATTTTCTAGTTTATTTGCATAGAGGTGTTTGTAATATTCTCTGATGGTAGTTTGTATTTCTGTGGGATCGGTGGTGATATCCCCTTTATCATTTTTTATTGCATCTATTTGATTCTTCTCTCTTTTTTTCTTTATTAATCTTGCTAGCGGTCTATCAATTTTGTTGATCCTTTCAAAAAACCAGCTCCTGGATTCATTTATTTTTTGAAGGGTTTTTTGTGTCTCTATTTCCTTCAGTTCTGCTCTGATTTTAGTTATTTCTTGCCTTCTGCTAGCTTTTGAATGTGTTTGCTCTTGCTTTTCTAGTTCTTTTAATTGTGATGTTAGGGTGTCAATTTTGGATCTTTCCTGCTTTCTCTTGTGGGCATTTAGTGCTATAAATTTCCCTCTACACACTGCTTTGAATGCATCCCAGAGATTCTGGTATGTTGTGTCTTGGTTCTCGTTGGTTTCAAAGAACATCTTTATTTCTGCCTTCATTTCGTTATGTACCCAGTAGTCATTCAGGAGCAGGTTGTTCAGTTTCCACATAGTTGAGCGGTTTTGAGTGAGATTCTTAATCCTGAGTTCTAGCTTGATTGCACTGTGATCTGAGAGACAGTTTGTTACAATTTCTGTTCTTTTACATTTATTGAGGAGAGCTTTACTTCCAAGTATATGGTCAATTTTGGAATAGGTGTGGTGTGGTGCTGAAAAAAATGTATATTCTGTTGATTTGGGGTGGAGAGTTCTGTAGATGTCTATTAGGTCCACTTGGTGCAGAGCTGAGTTCAATTCCTGGGTATCCTTGTTGACTTTCTGTCTCGTTGATCTGTCTAATGTTGACAGTGGGGTGTTAAAGTCTCCCATTATTAATGCTCCACAGCCTTGGAGCATCTGTTTTTTTGTTTGTTTGTTGTTGTTTCTTTTTGACTTTTTAGTAATAGCCGTTTGGACTGATGTGATATGGTATCTTGTTGTGGTTTTGATTTGCATTTCTCTGATGATTAGTGATGTTGAACATTTTTTCATATGTCTGTTGGCTTCTTGCATATCTTCTTTTAAGAAGACATGTTTTTTGGTCACTTTTGGAGTTATTTGTTTTTTGCTTGTAGAATTAAATTCCTTATAAATTCTGTATAATAGACTTTTGTTGGATGCACAGTTTGCAAATATTTTCTCCCATTCTGTAGGTTGTCTGTTTACTCTGTTGATAGTTTCTTTTGCTGTGCAGAAGCTCTTTAGTTTAATTAGATCCCACTTGTCAATTTTTGTTTTTGTTGTAATTGCTTTTAAGGAGTTAGTCATAAATTCTTTGCCAAGGCCGATGTCCAGAAGGGTATTTCTTAGGTTTTCTTCTAGAATTTTTGTAGTTTTAGGTCTTACCCTTAAGCCTTTAATCTATCTTGAATTAATTTTTCATATACAAAAATTAACTCAAGATAGGTAGGGGCCTAGTTTCATTCTTCTGCATATGGATAGCCAGTTATCCCAGCACTGTTTATTGAATAGAGAGTCCTTTCCTCCATTGCTTATTTTTGTCTACTTTGTTGAAGATTCGCTGGTAGTAGGTATGTAACTTTATTTCTGGGTTCTCTATTCTGTTCCATTGGTCTATGTGTCTGTTTTTGTACCAGTACCATGCTCTTTTGGTTACTGTAGCCTTGTAGTATAGTTTGAAGTCAGATAATGTGATTCCTCTAGCTTTGTTCCTTTTGCTTAGGATTGCTTTGGTTATTCAGGCTCTTTTTTGGTTCCATATGAATTTTAGAATAGATTTTTGTAATTCTATGAAAAATGATGTTGGTAGTTTCATAAGAATAGCATTGAATCTGTAGATTGCTTTGGGCAGTATAGCCATTTTAACAAGTTTGATTCTTCCAATCCATGAGCATGGAATGTGTTTTTTGTTTGTTGCATCATCTATGATTTCTTTCAGCAGTGTTTCATTCTCCTTGTAGACATCTTGCACCTCTTTGGTTAGATGGTTTCCTAGGTGTTTTTGTGTGTGTGGCTATTGTAAATGGGATTGCATTCTTGACTTGGCTCTCAGATTGAACTTTCTTGGTGTGTAGAAATTATACTGGTTTTTGTATATTTATTTTGTACCTGAAACTTTATTGAAATCATTTGTCAGTTCTAGGAGCCTTTTGGTGGAGTCTTTAGGGTTTTCCAGGTATAGAATCATATCATCAGCAAAGAGAGACCATTTGACGACTTTTTTTCCTATTTGGATGTCTTTTATTTCTTTCTCTTGCCTAATTGCTCTGGCTAGGACTTCCAGTTCTATGGAGTGGTGAAAGTTGGCATCCTTGTCTTGTTCCAGTTCTTAATGGAAATGCTTCCAGCTTTTGCCTGTTCAGTATGATATTGGCTGTGAGTTTGTCTTAGACAACTCCTATTATTTTGAAGTATGTGGAACAGGATTTTGGCCTAAGGGTAAATTAGTACATCTAGAGCACATGGCCCTCATTATGGAAATGAGGAGGGTGTAAGATAGGTCCCAGAAATTTCACGGGGCAAATTCAGAAGGGCTCCTTCTTCCCTGAGAAGAGCTGACCACCTGGCAGCATGCTAGATGGGTTTTCCTAGAAAAGAGAAGAAAGGACCCACCCGAGCCTACTGGCACCCCAATTAAAATGCTCATGTTGCTCAAAACTGAATTGAAAACATTGATCATGTTTGCCTAGCATCCCCCTCTCTCTTACTGGTACAAATTGATTAAAACCTGTATGAGAGCAGTAGCACAAGAAAGAGATGTTCAGTCTGCTGATATGGATGAAGAAAATGTCTTTTACATTTTGCCCCCAAAACCCACCATTGGGTAGAGTTTTAGGTATGATCCATTCTCTTAAATGTTTCTCAGTATGAACTAGTGAACAGGCAGATGGAGTGTTGCTGCAATGAATTTGTTGGAACATAAAATGTTACTACCGTTTTTAGAAGGTTGAAGAAATAGTTGCTACTGCAGCCCTGTTCATGCCATTAAAATACTGTTCTGTTTTCACCCTTATTGGACACCCCCATACTTTGTTCCCCTCCTGTTCCATGGTATTTTTACCACATGGGCAGCTCCTGTTACTTTTTAAAAAAGATTTCAGCTTTTAAAATATGCCTGTTACTAATTTTGCAGCTTTTATATAAAATTTCTTGGATGTACATGTTCTTCTTTAGTAGTTGATTGTATTCAGTGGTTTCTAGAGAATGAATTCCAGAGCATAGCATCCACAAGGCACAGGACTTTTTATAGCCAGGCTTTGGTGGTGGCAAAAAAGGGCAGGATTGAGTTGGGACCTTGAGTGGGGAATGTTTTAAATAATTGATCAGAAGAAAGCAATTAATCTCTTTCACTAGAAGCCCTATTTTTTAATTAAAGGAACCTATGCTTTTCCCTGGGCGTATGTTAACTGTCAGCTAAAGACTAATGGAGCACCCAAAGTAAAAATCTAAATATACCCTACTGAAGTTTGACTTTACTAATTGAGATGTTTGTGATCATTTAGATGGGAAAGTTTTGCTTTGTACCACCAGTGAAGAGTACTTGCTAAGTTATTAATATCAAACAGACCAAAGCTTTCGTTAAAAAAAAAATGTTCACCTTTAGATATTTTTGGTCAAAAAGAGTGATGCCTTTGTCAAAGTATAATTTTCAAAAAGTATAGGACTCTTATACAAATCTGGAATGAGCATGGCTCAAAGATTTATTCAACTTATTAATGACAGAACCAGCAGGATGTTAAAGTTGGTTCCAAGGAGAAATAAAGTTGGGTTGGCTGGGTGCCGTGGTTCATGCCTATATTCCCAACACTTTGGGAGGCCAAGGCAGGAAGATCACTTGAGGCCGAGAGTTCAAGACCAGCCTGTGTATACAAAAAAATTAAAAATTAGCTGTGCATGGTGGCACATGCCTATAGTCCTAAGCTACTTGGGAGGCTAGGGCAGGAGGTTTTCTTGCACCCAGGAGTTGAAGGCTGCAGTGAGCTATGATCATACCACTGTACTCCAGGCTGGGCAACAGAGCAAGACCTTGTCTAAAAAAATGTATATATAATATTATATTATATAATATTTATATGTAATATATAAAAATATATATAATATATAATATATATTATATATATTATATATAATATATATTATATATAATATATAATATATATTATATATATTATATATAATATATATTATATATATAATATATAATATATAATATATATTATATATATAATATATAATATATAATATATTATATAATATATAATATATATATTATATAATATATATATAATATATATAATATATAATATATAATATATATATAATATATAATATATAATATATATATATTATATATTATATATAATATATAAATATATTTTTATTTATATATTATATAATATATATATTTTATAATATATATTTTTATATATATTATATATAATTTTATATATTTGTATATAATTATATATATATAAAATATATTTTATATATATATTTTATAATATATATCAAATATATTTTATATATATATTTTATATATATATCAAATATATTTTATATATATATAAAATATATTTTATATATATTTTTTATAATATATAAATAATATATATTTTATATATATATTTTATTTTATATATATTTTATATATATTTATATATATTTTATATTATATATTATTTATTATATATAATATATATATATAATTATATATATATTATAATTTATATATATAATTATATATATATTATATATAAATATATATATAATATATATATAAAATATATATATATATAATATTAAAATGAAGGAGTGGGTTATAAAGGCATTCAAAAAGGAATGTCAGAATAAGATGGCTGGGCTAGATGTAAAACTGATTCATGGTTCAACACAATGAGAAAACCAGACAGAAGTCATCTGCATCTCTACTGGTCAAGAATAAAAAAGGTAACATTAACTTCTAAAGTCTGGGCCTTTCATCAGTAGGAAAGGGCTTGTCCAACACTGATCTAGTCCCCCCTGGATAATGAAATAATCCTTGTATAAGCTGTTAAACAATGCCCCAGTATGACATTTAAAGAACATGCCTTCTTCCCTTTACCTTGTTTACAAGTTTTGGATAATTTTTCTTAACATTACTATGATTAAAGGTGAACTTCTATTTATATAAGGAACCTAGAGGAGTTAAATTCATAGAGATAGAAAGTAGAATGGGGTTGCCCAGGGCTGGAGGAAGAAGGAATAGGGATTTTAATGGGTACAGAGTTTCACTTTTGCAAGATAAAAAAAGTTCTGTGGATGGATAGCAGTGATGATTGCACAACAATGTGAATGTATCTAATGCCACTGACCTGTACACTTAAAAATGATTAAGATGGTAAATTTTTTGTTATATGCATTTTGTCACAATTAAAAATAAAATTACAAAATGGACTGACACGTGGGTATATGAAGAAAAAATTAATAATTCTTTACCCTCCTGAGAGAACCAGTTTAATGGTTCTGTTTATGTTAACTCACTTTACCTAGTTCATAAAAACATAACTAGACTTATCTAAAAATGGGATTTTTAAAATCGTTTACTCTGTGACATTTGTTCTTTTCACTGAACAATATATCACAGACAGATCAATGTCTGCAACATAGAGGGCTGTCAATATCCACAATCCAGAGGGCTAAATTCATTCTTTTTAATACCAGCTCCATAGACCGGACATAGCATAATTTATTAAACTATTTTTCTACTAATGAAAGTATAGATTGTTTCCTGTTGTTTTTCTTTTCCTGCCAATACGAATGTTGTTAAAAAAAATTGTTTTACTACAGCAGAGCCGTGCTGAAGGCCAGGTTTTGAGTAGTGATAGCAAGAAGGCAGAGGAGGGAATGGATCAAAGAAACACCTCATTGGGCCAGGAGCGGTGTCTCACGCCTGTAATAACAGTACTTTGGGAGGCCAAGGTGGGCGGATCACCTGTGGTCAGGAGTTCAATACCAGCCTGGCCAACGTGGTGAAACCCCATCTCTACTAAAAATACAAAAATTAGCCAGGCGTGGTGGCAGGGACCTGTAATCCCAGCTACTTGGGAGGCTGAGACAGGAGAATCGCTTGAACCCAGGAGGCAGAGGTTGCAGTGAGCTGAGATTGTGCCACTGCACTCCAGCCTAGGCAACAAAGAGTGAAACTCCATCTCAAAAAAAAAAAGAAAGAAAGAAAGAAAAAGAAACACTTCATTGGGGAAATGGGTTGGATTTGGGTCCAGTTGAAGATGTTGATGTTGGCTGGGCATGGTGGCTCACACCTGTAATCCCAGCACTTTGGGAGGCCGTGGTGGGCAGATCACCTGAGGTTAGGAGTTCAACACCAGCCTGACCAACATGGTGAAACCCCATTTCTACTAAAAATACAAAATTAGCTGGGTGTGGTGGCACATGCCTGTAATCCCAGCTATTCGGGAGACTGAGGCAGGAGAATCAATCGCTTGAACCGGGGAGGTGGAGGTTGTAGTGAGCCGAGATCGTGCCATTGCACTCCAGCCTGGGCAACAAGAGTGAAACTCCATCTCAAAAAAAAAAAAAAAACACACACACACAAACAAGAAAATGTTGATGTTGATGTAAGAGTTGGAGAATGGCTACAGCTACCATTTTGATGAGAAAGGGAATAGAAAAAGAACAGCAGAAGGTTTTATGGGGGATGGCAGAGAAACTGCGAGGAAAGGGTGTATTTGGAAAATGCCAGGTTTGAGATAGGCATGGGGTCTGCCTGTGCCCAGCACACAGCTACAAATCAGGGTCTAAAACTTGGGGAAGACATCACCAAGAGAGATCATTAATTTGAGCATCCCTCGCATAAAGTTATAGTTGAGGCTGTGAGAGTGAATGAGATCTGTTCCCAGGGAGGCCTTGCATCATAGAGGGAGGAGATGGCACCCATAGGAGTGACCTGTATTTAGGGGCCTGGCTGCTGAGACTGAGAAGGAGTAGACAGAGGAGGAGAAACAGGAAAGTAAAGCCTGGGGAGGCAAGAGAGGGAAGAGTCTGAAATGATGTGACAGCTGGTCCATTCTCAGGAAAAGTAATAATGTTAAGTATCTTTTAGGTACTGGCATCATAGGCCCCCCTTCTCACTGCTTGTTGCATATGCCTTTAGGAACACCTGCCTCTGGGAGTCGCATCAAACACTGATTTCCTTGTATAAACCACCAGAAATAATGGTATGGTTTGGTAAGCCACCTTGAGCACTACTTTAAGGAAAAAGCCAAATCAAATCATAATAAGGCACAGTTTGAATGTAGCTTGGCATCTCTCAATAGTGTTAAGAATTCATTTTTTAAGGCTATGTTATGTTCACAGAAACTAGGACTTTATTAATAAAGGATACTATATGTCAATTTCACAAAACCGTGTGATCTGGAAAAGGCTGCAGACAGGTGCCCTAAGAAAGCAATAAATACAAATAATTTCTAAAACATTTAGAATTAGCTTTGAAACTATCTCAATCTATTTTTTGTGTATTGCCACCAGATTACCCTTTTGACACCACATCTTTGTATAAAGACTCTGCATTTTTAAGCCATAGCTGACTGGAGGAGAGAATTTAGGGAATTACCAGTAGTCTGGATGGATTGTTTTGTCACTTCTCAGGGCTTTGAGAAATCCTAAGTTTGGAAAAATAACTGAGTCATCAGAACTTGATGTCACTGAGGAGTGAAATCAGTGGGAACCTGCCAAGTTTCAGGCAGGATTCAGTTTATTTCAAACATTGTGTTTCCTGTTTTATATTAGATACAATTAGGTTCCTGAAGAATAATCAAAAGAACACTCTCACCCCTCAAATACCTTGCCATCTTGTAGAAAGATAAGATCTGCACATAGACAGATACTGAAGAAAACACTCTAAGGTTCTGTGACTCTCTACCCCCAGACTGCCTATTGTTGCTGAAGGAATTTGCAATCAGAATGAGGCCAGTCCCCACGTGGGTTCCCCTGACCCACAGGACTCATCTGGGGAAGAAGAAGCAGGTGGGACAACAGTGGGGGCAGAGGAGAGGTTGGCAGGTGAGAGGAGGCAGCAGGTGGTGAATGAGCTGTTTTCCAGATAATATGATCACAGGAGTATTTATAGGGTGGTCAGTTTCAGGCGTGATGGACTCAGGCCATAATCTTGGGTTACTTAATTGTAAATTGCAAAGAAGAAGGTCATGACTGTGGAGTGTTGATCTAAACAAAGACCGATGAATCCACAATGGAAAGCTTGTTTGTGGGTTTCGGATCACCTTGAACGTCTTCCGTAGCTTGTAGTTAGTGAAGAGTCCTGACTGAAGGTGGGGGAGTTGTGACTTTCATCAGAATCTTACTGAGGCCCTAGTTCATCTAGATGAATTAAGGAGTCATGGGAACTCAGCAGATGAACCCTGGGAGCATTCGAGCAGGTCCGTAGGAAAGCAATTTACTGATTGAACTCACCTTGTCCCCACCCCAACTGAATACCAAATAATCAAGAAGAATCCTGGATTCTTTGCCTAAGGAATTATAAATTGGAATCAGTTGACCTTAGGGATAGCAAGGTTAAGGTCAGAGATTTCCAGCTTTGGCTGTTGCTTCTCAGCCATTTGGCAGAGAGAGATCTTTACTGTCAAGGACTGCTTTAGGCTTTATTTGCAGACAAGTTGTTGTGACCTACTCTGGTCTTGTCTGAACACGCAGACCAGGCCCAAGCTCCCACTGCCTGTTTGCACCATTTCCCTAATCCACAGCTGCACAGTCAGAAGGAGATGCCAAAATCCAGACACAATAAAGCATCCAAATGACAGGTCTCTCCTCTTTTGCCAGTTCATTTTTTATCTCCCTATAATATATAAATAATTGGTTTATTCTATTTACTGCACAAAGAAAAAATGAAACATCTGAATTTTTCATAGCAGTGGAAAGTAGTTCCAGAGTATGAAAAAAATATAGCTATTGGAAATTTCAGCTACTGCCTTTGGTATAATGGAAATTTATTACTCAACTCCTAACAATCTTGGCCCAAACCATGCAGTTGTATGGGCAGGCAGTGGGCACCTTTCCTAAATAGCACACTGCCAGGGACACCTTTGCTCATATTTGAGACAGCCTGAACGAAGGGTATCTTTCTATCAAAGACTGTTTGATTATCTCAGAATTTTAGACATATCACAAAAGCCGTTGAGACCTAGCCAGTGGATTTTACTTGTATGAGATATTGCATAGCTCCCAAAGGGAGGGTCAGAGCCCAATAATAAATAGCTCTTTGTACCCGTCCCCTCCCTAGCCCCAAACCATTGAGATCACAGGGTAAGCAACCAGTCAGTATTCAGTCAAAGGCAGTGCTGACCAGCAGTGTGGCAGATAATGACCAGATGTGAACTTGTCTCTCTACAGTGTGTGGCTGTGACCTGGCACAAGGGGGCTTCTTCATAAAGAACGGAGAGTATCTCTGCACCCTGGACTACCAGCGGATGTACGGGACACGCTGCCATGGCTGTGGGGAGTTCGTGGAGGGCGAAGTGGTGACCGCTCTGGGCAAGACCTACCATCCCAATTGCTTTGCTTGTACTATCTGCAAGTAAGTGAGCTTATCTTTCCAAAGCCTACACCTTCCTCCAACAGAGAAATGCTGGTTTGGGCTGTTAAAGCTTGGATTATACACCTTTTGTCTTGAGTAGCACGTAGTCTTATCCTTAGATTTCTTTCTTACTGTACTATCAGTCTTAGTAAAAAAGTAGATTAGTTGGAAACTGTATGCGTGATGTCCTTTACAAAGTAATATGACTGATTTTTAGTAGATTGAAACTAATTCTGAAAGCAGCTCTGGGTCTCAAAACATTTTGGAGCAATAAAAACATCAGGGGGAAATGGCATAACTGCTTAGAAGGATAAAGCTTATTTAGAAGTATAAATTCCTAGGCGCGTGTGTGTGTTTAAAATGGTCTCTTTCATCTACAATAGGGGATGGCAAACTATGTCCCATGGGCTGAATTAGGCCCGATACCTGTTTTTGTGGATAAAGTTCTATTGGAACGCAGCCACTCCCACTTGTATGTGGCCTATAGCTGCTTCCGCGCTGCAACAACAGAGTTGAGTTGTGCGACAGAGACCATATGGTCTGCAAAGTCTTAAAAAATTTACAATCTCATCTTTGGGGGGAAATATTTGCCAATCTCTGCTCTCTATGTGTCTGTCATCTACCAAGGTTGTATCTTAACTGTGCAAACCAGCTTGATTAAAATGATCAGTCAGGCTGGGCGTGGTGGCTCACCCTTATAATCCCAGCACTTTGGGAGGCCGAGGCAGGTACATCACCTGAGGTCAAGAGTTTGAGACCAGCCTGGCCAACATGGTGAAACCCTGTCTCTACTAAAAATACAAAAAAATTAGCCAGGTGAGGTGGCAGGTGCCTGTAATCTCAGCTGCTTGGGAGGCTGAGGCAGGAGAATGTCTTGAACCGGGGAGGTGGAGGTTGCAGTGAGCCGAGATCATGCCACTGTGCTCCAGTCTGGGTGACAGAGTGAGACTCCATCTCAAAAAAAAAAAAAACAAATAATAAAATAAAATGATCAGTCAGAGAACAGAAGAAAACTATGTGAAGTGTGAGTGGGAAAATGTGGGGCTTTTTGTGGTTTTTGTGTTTTGAGGTCTGCATGTTATAAAACTTAAGATAGGTTTGATTCCTGTAACTAGGAGACTCACCACCAAGGGTCAGCTGCTTCATTGATCAATTCTAATTTGGCAATTTTGCAATCCAGTGCCTTTTCAAATGGTGATCTATTTGCTATGCCTTTCTGAAAACCCCAATTCAGAGGAGACGTGTTGTCTGTTTTTCAGCATTTTATGTTTCTAAGCCAGAGAGATGTTAGCTCTAGAAGAGAAGATTCAATATTGTATAATTAATTAACAAGATAACACTGATAAACAAATCATAATGACACAAAATATTCATAATACAATTATTTAAATAACTTTATAGCTATGTATTAGTTCATTTCTCCATTTCATTTTTTTAATCACAATTTAATAATTCTGGATGAATGAATAGTTTTCTGTGTTTAATCAAAAGCAAAGTTCTGCCCTGGTTTTTCCCTTTTCAGGCTGTGGAACACAACTTGGTTAAGATTCCTGGGCTGGCATGGAGCCCCAAGTCCTAGTCTTACTTCCCAGGTTGAATTGAGACCTATGTGATTTAGCTTTTTCCAGACAATTGCCTCCGCCTTAGAATGAGAAGCTGTGAACTAGATACGAGTCATTTTTCAAGCTTCGCTGATCACTGGAATCTCCTGGATGGGTGGGAGTGGACTAGAGATGGGAGTCTCTCTACAAAGATCAATTTCTAGCCTATTTTCCCCCCAAAACCTGCGTGCTAATTTAGTAGTTTCTGGAGGGTTCTCATGTATGTTGTCACTCAGCCAGGTTGGAAGGCCCTGTTCCCAGTAAACTCTTAAGAGCCCTTCTGATCCTGACCCTGAGAAGTCATTGCCTTGAAGTTGGTATAATGATAAACAAAGATTTATTAACTATGGCCCTGTCCCTGGACATTTGAGCCAGCAAAGGAGCACTCACTACTAGTGCCTCTACTGCTGCCGAATGACAACAATTCTGCCTGAATTGGGGGCCTCCTTTTTAGTTGAGAAGTTATATTCATACAGAAGTTAATTTCACCCTCTTAGCAATTCTTTGAAGGGAACCAGGAGTTAATATCTCTATTTATGAGTGACTTTCAGGCTCACAGTTTAAGGGACATTCCCAAGTTAACGTTAGAACTCAGGTTTTCTAACTCTAAATCCGGGTGTCTTTCTATTATAAACATTCATGCAAATAAAAGAAGGAAGTTATCCAGTATGGGCAGAGGATATAGGGAGGGAGGAAATTACCGAAAAGGGCCATTTACAAAACAACAAAACCCACCCTTCAGAAGGCCCAGCCCAAGTTGAGAACTGGACTCTGGCTTGTCCCATAGAGGATCCGTGTGGGACTCGGGTCTAAAAAAATGAGCTTGGATGGGAAGGAAGGCTTGGGCTTGGGTGTGGTAAGTGAGGTGCCTCTGGGCATGCAACAGTTAAAGGGCACTTACTCTCAGGGTCCCGCAAGTGCAGGGTCCGCCACGGAGCACGAGTGCCTCTTTAAACGCAGTGTCCGGGTCCACTCCTGGCCTGGTCGGAGGCAAAAGAACCTGTGCGTGTTTTGTCGAGTGGATCCTTAACTTCCTGACTCCCTCCTTACAGAACAGATTTAAGACTTGTTCAGGTTTAGCTAATGAGTGTGAAACAGTAGGGCTACTGGCATCCAGCAGAGGGTGATTTTTGATTCTTAAAAATAAAACAAGTTCTAAGTTGGTGGATGCCATCTGCATCTGCCTATGACTTGATCTCCCTAGCTGGTCAATCCAGGCACGTCACTTCACCTCTCCAAGCCTTCACTGTACTGCAGAAAGTGACACAGCACCACAAGTGGAGAGGACACCACCTCTCCTCAGGACTTCTAAAATGTAAGGGTGTAAGAATTTAAAACTCTCTGTGATGACTGGAGCCAGCCACATTTGTGGGGTTAAGTCCAAATTTACCTATATTTTGTTTATTACAGTTAATTGCCAATTGTTAGGCTACTGAAGGGCAACTTAAAGGGAACGTAGCAGCTGTGGAAGTAAAAATGAATGTCAGAAAGCTGGTACTTGCTCTTAAGTAATTGCTTCTGACTCAGATTTGTGGTGATGTTCAGCTTGTGAGTTTCACATTTCCTAATTGACAGCATCACACATTTGAAAAATCACGTTGATGAAGATTATTGGTACATAGGCCAAAGGCAAGTGAGTGGGCACGGAAACTGTCGTATGTCTATTCATTAATGACTTTTTTAAAAGGCTGTCTGCCTGGTGACCTGGGAGAAGAAACTGATCATCTACATGCAGAAGGCAATATTTTTGCAAAATGTGCTGCTATTGATGAATATCTACTATGAAGAGAAATTGTCTTTCTGAAAAGAAGCTAGTATGAATTCTTAAACAGATATTTACAGCCTGTCCCATTTCTCCCAGTTTATAAGGGACTGGGTCTCCAGCACCATGAAATATTCCGTTCACCCATGTAGGTGTCCGGCACAAAGTCTAATTCTGCATAATCATCACAGAGGTCTAGGCACGGTCCCAGGGAACTGAAAGACCCGCTGCTTACTGCTTGACCTGTAGCCAGGTCTCCTGGGGCGGGGCCTTAAACTTCACTGGGAATTCATGGTATTTAAAATATTTTTTCATGAAGGACTTTCCATTTGGAAACTTACTGTTCTGTGTGCCCTGCTAGATCACTTGCTGGAATATCCCTTCACTAATGAATGGAGGTAAATCATTCCATTTTACTACCTGGTTGCCCTTAGAACCAGTACATTCCCCTTTCTTCTCAAAATGAGGCACATTTATTTGTTTGGACTGTCTCCAGCTGGCTGGCTTGGTTATGACTGCATTTCAGACATGTTGGCTGCTGCTTCTCCAAGAAATAAATGGGCACCGGAGGGCAGCAAGCAGAAGGAATAAGGAAGAGGAATGAAATTGCTGCAATAACCTTGAGGGCGATGTCTTTCTGCCTCCAGGCGCCCGTTTCCACCCGGAGACCGAGTCACATTCAATGGGAGAGACTGCCTTTGTCAACTCTGTGCACAGCCGATGTCGTCCAGTCCAAAAGAAACCACCTTCTCCAGCAGTAAGTGCCCCGGTGACCCGCTGACGTGAATACCTATGTAGTCCAGAGGTAGCTCAGGCAGGTGCCTTCCTTTCTGAGAAAGCCTGTTAGCTGGAAATGAGAGTCATCTATCTACTTGAATAGATATTTCTCCAAAGATGACATTAAAATGGCCAACAGGTACATGAAAAGGTGCTCAATGTTATAAGTCATCAGGGAAATGCAAATCAAAACAACCATAAGATACCAACTCATACCTGTTAAGATAGCTATTATAAAAAAGACAGGAGATGACGAGCATCAGCCTAGGCATGGAGAAAAGGGAGCCCTTGAACACTGTTGGTGGGAACGTAGATTCTTAATGTAGGCATCATGGAAAACAGCATGGAGGCTCCTAAAGAAATTAAAAATAGGCCAGGTGTGGTGGCTCATGCCTGTAATCCCAGCATTTCGGGAGGCTGAGGCGGGAAGATTGCTTGAGCCTCATTTAAAAACAGCCTGGGCAACATGACAAAATCCCGTCTCTACAAAAAATGCAAAAAGTAGCTGGGTATGATAGTGCATCTCTGCAGTCCCAGCTACTTGGGAGGCTGAGATGGGAGGATGGCTTGAGCCTGGGAGGCGAAGGTTGAGGTTGCAGTGAGCTGAGATTGCACCACTGCACTCCAGCCTATGTGACAAAGCTAGACCATCTCAAAAAAAACAAACAAACAAAAAAAAAACCCCAGAAAAATAGAACTACCATGTGACCCAGAAATTCCTTTGCATAACAAAAATATCTAATATGTGAAAAAAATTAAAGTAGGAATAAAATTAAAGCAGAATAAAAGAGCTGCATTTATATGGGTCAGAGAAGACTTCTCTCAAATATGACACCTAAGGAGAGGTTTGAAGAAAGTGTGGGAAAAAGCTGCACATATATCCAGGGACTTGTCATTATTTACAAAGTCTTGTCTGACCTGTCAGAATCCATAGAGAACCTAGTTACCCCCAAATAAAAATAGTGGCCAACTGCACCATTTCTTCTGGAAAATAACATCGAGTAGGTCAGTTAACACACATTTTAAGTTGATGCATTATGAACTGTGGGCACCAAGCAAGGAAGCTCTACTCCCATCTCTTTCCTGGGACATTAGGAAGTGAGCTAGAGGTTTGCCTTGGTTTCTGTGGCTTTTGCCAGTCCTTGGGAGATTTGGAATAAACCTCTTTAAGCCCTTAAGTGAGTCTTAATACGTAAGAATGAGATAAACCACTTCTGCACCAGAGAAATTCAGTGCAATTTATAATAGTGATTCCAAATCTTCCTATTAAAGAGAAGTGTTATACTTGTTAAAAAGAAGAATGTTCTGACTAAAGCATTTGCATAGAAATTGGATTTTTGACCACTGGGAGGAAAGAAGAAAATACACATATTAGCACATGTTATTCAGCACACATGACTGGATCCTTGGCATGTGAATTTATGTGACCTGCCGACAAATAACAGCAGCTTGGGTAGGATGACAGCTACAAAGCAAGGCACCATCCTAGACCCCTAGTAGGGTTTCAAGTCCTTAACCATTCTTGCTACCCTGCCCCAAACACAAGAGATACAGTTAGCCTCTGGTCACTGGGAAGGTAACCTCCAGTGGGAATTGTCACCTCATTATTTGGGAGGGCTTGATTTGAAAGTACATTACCAAAAACTTTGAAGAAATTCTTGTCTAGTTAAGAAAAAGAGGCCCTGTAATCCCAGCACTTTGAGAGGCCGAGACGGGCGGATCACGAGGTCAGGAGTTCAAGACTAGCCTGTCCAACATGTTGAAACCCCATCTGTACTAAAAATACAAAAATTAGCCGAGTGTGGTGGCAGGCACCTGTAATCCCAGCTACTCGGGAGGCTAAGGCAGGAGAATCCCTTGAAACCGTAAGGCGGAGGTTGCAGTGAGCCGAGATCGCGCCACTGCACTCCAGCCTGGGCAACAAGAGTGAAACTCCATCTCAAAGAAAAAAAAAAAGAAAAAGAAAAAGAGGCTTGTATGATTTTTATGAGTTCCAGAATATGGTGATAGCTGTAGCAGAGAACATGTCCGCAAGGTCCATCATGGGAATGGCTGTGTCCTCACTGTGAAGTCCTTTAGTGCAACTATGCTTTTCGATAGGTGGGGAAATGGAGGCCCACGGGCATACTTAAGGTCACATAAGCTATCTAATAAGATAGGGTCAGATGCACGTCTTTTGGCTCCTGGTTTTTTGCTTGCTCTCTCTCTCTTTTTTAAATCTAATACTCTTCATTGTTTGGTTTAAGAAATAGAAGCATGCTATCTTTTAAGGCTTCCAACCCTCTCTGGCCATGTAATTTGGGAACATGTTTCCTAGTCACAGTTCTACCAAAATGTTGATTCTAATTTTTATTAAATTTCTTTATCTATATTTTGTCTTTATATGGCATACATATTATGCACATGTAAATGAAAATTAAAAACATAAAAATATAATCTAACTCAAAGCCATTGCATGTTTAATATTAGATTTAACCATCATTGCTTATGTGCAAATTGTTGGGCCAAGTCGTATTTTCTCCTTTGCTTCCAATGGATAAAATCCCACTTCTGTGCAACTGCTTTGGTCAGGACATCTTTATTTTTAACAAGTACTTGTCTATTTAAATAAGTACTCAAATGGCATTTATGGGGTGTGTGTGGGTGTCTATAAAAAAGAAAGCTCTTTTATATGGATACACGCTTGCAAATTACCCAGGCTAGACAGGCACACAAATATTAGAGCAATGGGAATTTCTGGCAAGTTTCAGAAATTCATTGGAGCATAATTTGTGACTCTTCAAGAATTGCCCTATACTTTAAAACTAGCCTGTGTGACTTCAGTTCCTCTTTTATGACTTTTTAATTTTTTTAATGTTTTTCAAAAATTCCAGGGTACATGTGCAGGACGTGCAGGTTTGTTGCATGGGTAAATGTGTGCCATGGTGGTTTGCTGCACCTGTCAACCCATCACCTAGGTATTAAGCCCTGCATGCCTTAGCTCTTTTCCCGTTTTAAACTTAGTCAAGCTTCCTAAGTGGAAGTAGAAAGTAGTCTTTTTTAAATGTGAATCTCTCCCTTGATAATGTTCACAGAGTCGGTGAAATCTACCAGAAAGCCAAGGCCAAGGTCCTCTTTTTCCTTTGAAATATTC
This sequence comes from Pongo abelii, assembly GCF_028885655.2. NCBI lineage: Eukaryota > Metazoa > Chordata > Mammalia > Primates > Hominidae > Pongo > Pongo abelii. The sequence continues at coordinate 121,619,249 of NC_071993.2, read as the reverse complement.
TGTTCAGAAATGAGTTTGCTCTTCTGAACCACAGTTTTATTTCACATTCTGTGACTGGTTTCCCATCATCTCTAAACAGGAGGGGAAGACAGCAGATAGGTAGAGAAATACAAGCAAAGTGGATGGAGTGGACATTTGGATGAAAGAGTCTCTGACCTTATTGAGGAAAGGTCCAGCCTTTTTCTTTCAGCTGCTCAGCAGCTGCCATGTCTGTATTGTTCTGCTTTAGGAAGAGCTCCCACTGGAGTGCTCTGTTCAGTTCTTCCTCCACCTTGCAGTAACTCTTCTAACCTTGATATCTGTTTTATTTCCCTCATCAAGCACTCACATAGTACTTATGATATATCAGGTACTGTGTAACTGGCTTACATTATTAACTCATTTAATCCTCGTAACAATCCTATAGCTTGGCCCTAATACTATCCCCTTTTCAGAGAAGAAGAAACAAAGGTCCATAGAGGTTAAATAATTTGGCCAAGGTTCCATAGACAGTATCAGAGCTGGGATCTAAACCCAGGCGATCTGGCTCCCAATGCCATGTTCTTGTCCTTGATATTTCTTTGATGATGTAAGTATCACTCTCTGATTTTCAAAGATGTGAGTGCTGAGCCTTGGAGCAGTGGCACATTCATCTGCAGATTATCCAGGTGCCCTGACTCCAAGAGTTGTGCACTTTCTACATGTCACAGCAGCCTCCCTGTTATATCAAGTTTTGGTGAATGGAAACCACAAGACAGTTTTTGTTTTTGAGACAGAGTCTCGCTCTGTCACCCAGGCTGGAGTGCAATGGTATGATCCTGGCTTATTGCAACCTCTGCCTCCCAGGTTCAAGCAATTCTCCTGCCTCAGCCTGCTGAGTAGCTGGGATTACAGGCATGCACTACCACACCTGACTAATTTTTGTATTTTTAGTAGAGATGTTCTTTCACCATGTTGGCCAGGCTGGTCTCTAACTCCTGACCTCAAGTGATCTGCCCGCCTCAGCCTCCCAAAGTGCTGGGATTACAGGCATGAGCCACCATGCCTGGCCAAAATCATTAGGAAGTTATTCATAGACGCAAACAACTTCAATGAAAGATTATTGCCTTGAATTATTTAAAACTGTTGCTGCATCCAGTCTAATGCAATTTGAATCCAATAAGCAATAAACATTACACGAAAGCAAGAGAGTAGTGAAAGTTAGCACACAGGGTTTTGATGAACATTAACTAGATTGTTTTATTAGCTGATTCATATTTTTTAAAAAATATTATGCCCAGAAGGCATGCTTTACCAGAAGGTTAAGTACAGTCTTCGAAAGCTTCATTCCACTCCCTTCTTCATGTATTTACCAATAACGGAGAGAGGGGCTGGATTCCCATGGGTTAAGGAGTGATGTGAGAGAAAGTCTGTGTGTGGCAACTGAGAGTGTAGGGAATCGGGTTTGGGTTGTCATTTCCTACAGGGCTCCTATGTATTTCAGACATCTGAGCAGGAGTGGGCTGCTGTCTACAGTCACCCTTTCCATGTCAAAGAGTGTCTGACTAGTGTCTGATGGCGTGTGGGTTTGCGGGGATTGACAGGATGAACACCCACACAAACACATGCAGGCTCATCTTTCTCTTTTCCCTCCTCTGTGTGCAGCATCATTATTCTAACTGCAATTGGAACTCCTACAGGTATCAAGACAAATGCTCTAGTCTCACTGAATTGAAATCATTTTGACCGGGCGTGGTGACTCACGCCTGTAATCCCAGCACTTTGGGAGGCTGAGGCAGGCGGATCACAAGGTCAGGAGATCGAGACCATCCTGGCTAACACAGTGAAACCCCGTCCCTACTAAAAATACAAAAAAATTAGCCAGGCATGGTGGCGGGCACCTGTATTCCCAGCTACTCAGGAGGCTGAGGCAGGAGGATGGCGTGAACCCGGGAGGCTCAGCAGTGAGCTGAGATCGCACCACTGCACTCCAGCCTGGGCAACAGATTGAGACTCTGTCTCAAAAAAAAAAAAAAAAAAAGAAAGAAATCATTTCAGATAAAGCATCATGTGCATGTTTCCAAACGGGAGGGAGACATTTCCAATTATTTTACTTTTCTATTTAGTCCAGTAGCCTTTAATACATGCAAGATAACTTTCTTTTATCTTTATGTTCTCTCTAAAATAAAATCATTGTCAGGTTGAGTGAAAACTGTCTGCCAAGGGAGCGTAGGAAAGATCTGCCCTGGCTTCCGAGTGCCTAGGGTCAGGTCCTGGCTCTTCCACTTACTAGCAACCTCTTTACTTTCCCATCCTCCACTTCCTCATCTGTGAAATGGGATGGTCATAGATCCCTACATTGTAGGATTACATGAGTAAATAAAGTGCTGTGTACTTATAAAATGGTAACTTACTGTTCAGGCATTGATTTCTGAATTTTCTTGGAGGACAGTTCCCACATATTTTGACTCTGCTTTTGTCACTCTGCTGGTCATGACAGCTGACTTTCTCTGCTCATTTGATATTTTCTACCAGTATAAAAACTGACAAAGGCAGGAATGCATCCACACATGTAGCACATGGATTGTTGGAGTTTGACTCATAGTGATGAGTTTTTATGACAGCATCTCCAAAAACAGATCTGCCTCTCCTTCTTTAGACACGTGCTCCCTATAGGATGCAATGGCAGAGGAGGCCTGGCAGGGAACTGTTGAAGAGTAGGGGTTCTGGACAAGTTCTTGGCTGGTTCTAATTCCAGCTGTAGCACTTAAAGGACATGTGGCCTTGAGAAATCAATCTTTCTATGTCTCTGTTTCTTTGCCTATACAATGCGAAACAATAGTAGTTCCTTTCTCATAGGGTAGTTGTGAAGATTAATAAAAATGGGGTGCTTAGAAGATTGATGACACATAGGAAGCACATATGTGTTGGCCATTATTCTTTAAGGAAGTTGTGAAGTTATGAGCCAGGAACTTGAGCCTAGAGATACTCAGGACCAGAAAAGAAAGCAAAAAAGAAAAGAGCACAGCATAATGGTTGACAGTGTGGGCTGTCCATTTCAGATGTGCCTGGGTTTGAATCCTGGTCCTACCTGTTCCTAGTCATGTAGGGTTGGGCAAGTCATTTGATATCTGAGAAACTCAGCGCCCTTGTCTGTAAATTGGAAAATCTCTGCTTCAAAGAGTTGTTATGATGACTAAGTAAGATACTTCACGGAAAGGCAGTCTAAATGGGGAGAGGGGACCTGTAAAACCCATGTAGGAGGCTGGGCGCAGTGGCTCACACCTGTAATCCCAGCACTTTGGGAGGCCGAGGTGGGCGGATCATGAGGTCAGGAGTTTGAGACCAGCCTGGCCAATATGGTGAAACCCCATCTCTACGAAAAAAAAAAAAAAAAATACAAACATTAGCTGGGTGTGCTTGCACGCGCCGTTAGTCCCAGTTACTCGGGAGGCTAAGGGAGAAGAATCGCTTGAACCCGGGAGGCGGAGGTTGCAGTGAGCTGAGATCATACCACTGCACTCCAGCCTGGGGACAGAGCAAGACTTTGTCTCAAAAAACAAACAAACAAACAAACAACAAAAAACCCATGCAGGAGGAAACCCACCCAGAACAAAGGCTTTGTTATTGTGTGTCTTGAGAAGTGAAGTTGGAAGACAGAGCAATGAGGCCGGGTCCAGGGAGGCCTGGAGGAGTTTGGCCACAAGGAGTTCCTGAGGATCGTTTTAACCTAGAGGATGACCAGATGAAAACAATGTTCTAGAAAGACTAAGGTAGAGAGAGTGATATGCAAAATCACAGATTTTGGATCAGGGATCAAGGTTGGGGGGACCATTGATTGTAGTTACCGATAATGGCTGTGAGAAAAGATGAGGAAGGTAAATGAAAATCTCATGTTTATAAAGATCTAGGATGCTATTCACTCATTCAACAAACATCTCATTGAGCACCTACTGTGTTCCAGGCATTGTTCTAGGCACCAGCTAAATTTTTTTTTTTTTTTTTTTTGAGACAGAGCCTCTCTTTGTCGCCCAGGCTGGAGTGCAGTGGTGCAATCTTGGCTCCCTGCAACTTCCGCCTGCCAGGTTCAAGTGATTCTCCCACATCAGCCTCCCAAGTAGCCAGGACTACAGGCATGTGTCACCATGACTGGCTAATTTTTGTGTGTGTGTGTATTTTTTGTAGAGACAGGGTTTCACTATGTTGGCCAGGCTAGTCTGAAATTCCTGACCTCAAATGATCGACCCACCTCAGCCTCCCAAAGTGCTGGGATTACAGGCATTAGCCACCAGTCCTGGTCTAAATTCTTTATTATATTCTTAACATATTATATTACTATTATACATTTGTCACAACTAAGAAACAACCATTGGCACATAACCAATTGCATTTTAATTGTTTACATGTGTGCCCACCTCCACTACCAAGAAAATGAAAACTCATGGACAGACAACTCTGTTGTCTGTCTTTCTTATACAAGGCCTAGCACTTAAAGTCCTAGATAAAAGTTCTGGAAATTGAATCAAAGCTTTCTTTCTCTAGACAGGGCTAATTACGGTCTTCTCATTTTAAATATTCATTGAAAAACAACACACATATTACAGAAACATACGAAAGAGATAAAGATCACCCGAAATCCCATCACTAAGAGGTGACCTCTGTTAACATTTTGGTGAACATTCTTCTGAATATCGCTCTAAGTGCTACAGACATGTACACGGCTTTACATAACTTCTTCCCATAGTATTTTGTTTGCATGTCTTCTTTTCCAAAATCATTTATTCGTCTGAGTGTCACACAAAAGGCTGAAACCCTTAAATTTACTTGGGTTGCTTGGCAATGGGATGAGCTCACGTGTGTCCTGGTAAAGCTGTGCTTTGATTTCCATTAGAACATATTACCATATAGCCCTGTTACCTCCTGGTATATTTCTCTCTCTGACCAGACCGTCAGCTACTGAACGGCAAGGACTGGTTTTTTGTTTGTTTGGGGGTTTTTTTTTTTTTTTTTTTTGGCTTTTCTGAATAGCACTGTGCACCTAGCAAGCACACACATGTTCATTTAGTGAGTGAATTGATACCATCCCAGGAGAGCCTTTGAGGGAGTAAATCTCAGCTCCCAGGTCTGAATGGTGAGGTCTGATTGCTGTTTGAATGAAGATGCAGTTTGCACACATGTGAAGTAAGGTGTACTGGCATGTTTAAACTCTCTGTTATTTTCTCATCTCACAAGTGTTTTCCCTTACTTAACAGGGGAAGCAGTTATTGCTTCTGATAAATTTGTTGATAACAGAATCAAAACATGTTTTTTTTGTTTGTTTTTTTGTTTTGTTTTTTTTTTTTTTTCATTGTGAATACTTTATGGAAACATTGGAAATACATAGAGTATAATGTGAAGTTAAAAATTACCAAATACAAATTGCATGTATCTTACAGTTACAGTGTTGTAAAATATATATCTGTGAGGCAAATGAGAAGAGAAAGAAAAATATTAACGTGATCTATTATTGTGGTAGAATAATAGATGAATTCTTTCTTTTTTTTTTTTTTTTTTTAGATTCTAGAATGGGTTAGACTGGTTTATTAAGAAAATGTGGCACATATACACCATGGAATACTATGCAGCCATAAAAAATGATGAGTTCACGTCCTTTGTAGGGACATGGATGAAATTGGAAATCATCATTCTCAGTAAACTATCGCAAGAACAAATTTTTTTTTTTTTTTGAGATGGAGTCTCGCTCTCTCGCCCAGGCTGGAGTGCAGTGGCGCGATCTTGGCTCACTGCAAGCTCCGCCTCCTGGGTTCACACCGTTCTGCCTCAGCCTCCCAAGTAGCTGGGACTACAGGCGCCTGCCACCATGCCCAGCTAATTTTTTGTATTTTTAGTAGAGACGGGGTTTCACCGTGTTAGCCAAGATGGTCTCGATCTCCTGACCTTGTGATCCGCCTGCCTCAGCCTCTCAAAGTGCTGGGATTACAGGCGTGAGCCACTGCGCCTGGCCAAAACATGTTTTTAAGAAAAGGTAGAGGTGTCAGGGAATGGATCTCATCAACTTTGAGTATAACACTGGAGAGCAGCTACACTTCTCTGAACATATAGGGAGCCAGCCCCTGACCTGGAGGAGGGGTGACCTGGTGTGGCAGTTTCAATGTCGTTCTACTGGATATTGAGAGAAGTGTTGAGAGGTTTTGGACTCTTATGTGGTAGCCAAAGGTTCATTGCAGAGACAAGGTAAAGTGAAAAGAGGAACAATAATATTCAGATTTTTCCTACTGAAATCTGTAACAATTATGACCCAGATGTCAAGATCCCAGAGTGATCCATCTTTTCCCTCATCCTGAGCCTGGATTATCTAAGTTTCAAGAAAGAAGAAAAATTCCTGCTTTATAGGGAATGGGTACAACTCAGGGATTAATTTAAAAGTGCTTTCAGTAGGTGGAAAGCTAGTGGCATTTTGTTATTTGCTGTTTTTGTTTCAGCAGTTATATGTCTTACGTGATAAAGCCCACATCTAAAAACTTATCAGTAGAACTGGAATTTCAGTAGTTGGAACAGCAGTCATTTCTCAGTTTAATTTTAATTTTTAAGTAACAGTAAAAATTTAGCTATCTAAAAGCACTGCTTTGTATATCTATAATTGTATATTTCTACAGATTGTTCCTGGAAGGATATTTGAGCAATTGCTATTAGTAGTTGCCTCTAGGAAGGGAGAGAGAGAACTGGGTGGCTGGGAGACAGGAAGAGAAGGGAAATGATTTTTACTGTATTTTTCACCCTATGTTTTTACCTATTTAAAAGCAAAGTATATTAAAAATAAAATGATGTTCCTTTTTCAAAATAAAATAAAAGACTCATTCCAAAGTCTTGCTGACGCCTGCCCTTGCTGTGACCTTCAGCCATGTGTGTATTAAGTGACAGATTACGTGATGAAAGTACTAAAAGTGACATTCTGCCCCTTCTTTTCTTCTTCCTATCTTTGGAATAGGGTAAATGAGCTGAGGTTTGCTAATGAGTGTGAATCTGAGAAGCTGACGTAGAACTCAAGTATGATTTCCTCTTTGGCCAGAGCCCCGGTATGCTAGGTGAACATAGCCAGTTAAAGATTTATCATAAACCTCTTCACCAGGTTAAAGTTTACACCTACATTAGGGAAATCAGCTCAAGAGCAAATTTTCTGGAAACAATTTTTTTTAATTGAGGTGAAATTCACATAGCATAAAATTGACCATCTTAAAGTGAACGTTTCAGTGGCCTTTAGTGCATTCACTACAAATGTGCTTTTGTACCATCACCTCTATCTAGTTCCAAAACATTTTCATCACCCCAAAAGAAAATTCCCATACCCATTAGGCAGTTACTCCCCTCCCCCCACTTTTTCCCAGTCCCTAGAAACTACCAATCGGCTTTCTGTCTCTATGGATTTACCTATTCTGGATATTTTCTATGAATGGAGTTATACACTATTAGCCTTTTGTGTCTGGCTTCTTTATTTAGTATCATGATTTTTAAGGTTGATCTAGTTCATACCATTTGTCTGTGCAGTTGCGTTGCTCAACAACAGGGATACGTGCTGACAAATGCATCATTAGGTGATGTTGTCATTGTGTGACCTCTGCTTACACAAACCTAGATGGTATAGCTTGCTACACACCGAGGCTATATGGCATAGCCTATTACTCCTAGGCTACAAACCTGTATAGCATGTGACTACACTGAATACTGTAGGCAGTTATAACACGATAAGTGTAGGTGTGTCTAAACATATCTACACATAGAAAAGGTAATGTATTGTGCTTCATGTTACGGAGGCTACAGTGTCTACAAGGTGATAGGAATTTTTCAGCTTCGTTGCAATCTTATGGGACTACCGTCATGTATGCAGTCTACCATTGACCCAAACATCATTATGTGGTGCATGACTGTACTTCATTTCTTTATGGCTGAATAATGTTACATTGTATGGCTATATCACATTTTGTTTATCCATTCATCTGTTAATGGGCATTTAGGTCATTTCCAGCTTGGGCTATTATGAATAGTTCTGCAATGAACATTCACGTATGAGTATTTGTCTGAGTACTTTTTTTTAATCCTTTTGGGTCTTGGTACATTTTAAGGGGAGTTTGCTAAGAATGATCCCAAATCTTGAAAGCAGTGGTGGCTAATTTTCTTAAGCTCTCCCAGAAATTACTGGGCTGATGCCCGCTAATGTTTATGGCATGGCAGGCTATGGCATGGGCACCATTGAATGACCTTAGGTGACGGCAGGTAGCAGAGTTCATCTGGGTGCCTTTCTTCCTCTTTTGTTTGCTTTCACTCCCACTCTTGGATCCTTCCCTTTCTCTACTGCTTTTCTTCTGCTCTACTGCTGGCCATAATTTGAGCAGAGGACCATATGGCCATTGCTTAGCCTGCTGGTAGAAATTTACCTCAGGTTTTCCAAACTCTCCAGAAAAAAAGAGTATCAACAGTGCTGAGAACACATGCTTCAAGCTTCAGCCGTGTTACTTCTGTCTTCTGCAAAAAGATACAAAGTCCTTTGTGGCTCAGGGATCACATAATGTTTGCAAGGCATGTCTGGATTATATTTTGTAAGCAGAAGGGAGAACTGCTCCAAGCCCACAGAGAAGCACTGGTAGAGCCATGTGCTAGGTGGGTGGTCACTTGCCCTGCCCTGAGGGAGACACCAGGGTGAGCACACCCTGTCCACTACAGCCATGGCCAGAACTTTTCACCCATGAAGGTTGGAAGTCAGTGTCTTTTTCTTTTTTCTTTCTTTCTTTTTTTTTTTTTTTTGAGACAAGTTTTTGCTATATTGTCCAAGCTGGTCTCAAACTCCTGGGCTCAAGTAATCCTTCCATCTCAGCCTCCTGAGTAGCTGGGATTATAGGCATGTGCCACCACACCCGACTGGAAATCAGAATCTTCAAGGTTGCCATGTGACCATTGCCTTTTCTGAGAGCATCCCATGATTGGGTGGTGCTTGGCTTTGTTTTGATAGCTTCCTATTTTCCTCTTGCTATGCAAATGGCATTTTCAGGCGAAAGAGAACCCTTCTTTTGATTTCAGGTCAGTCCCTATGATATTTACATCCTCAGAAATGATGTGAGCAACCACATGAGACCAATGGAGGAGGGACTGGAAAGCAATGATGCTCCAGGCCTGTCCTCCATCAGCTGGGCTTTTGAAATTGTTACCTGGTCATTTTGAAGTTAAGAATATACTTATTAGGGTGATGGTTCATTCTATACATGTAGCCCCTCCTTTTAGTTATAGTTCTGAAAACATACATGTATACACACACACACACACACACACACACACACACACACACACACACTAATTCTCCCTGACATGACCTGAAACCTTAAAAATTGGAGCAGGTGACAAAACAGTCTTAATGTTTTATGCTAGTATTTTTATTTCCCATAAAAGAATCTCTTTTACATTCCCATGAAATACAGGTTTATTAATATTTCTATTTATTGTTCTGAGAAATGGAAGAGAGGCAGTTTAAGAGATTCTTATCCAAGGCAGTAGACACTGTCTTTAAGCAGATACTAAATTTCTCAGCTCCTAGCTAGTTTTCAACAGCCTTTCAAAGTACATGTTCTGCTTGATAAATGAATCTCTCAAGTAGCTGGAGTACTTGCTCTCTAGAAGGCACCCGCATCCTTCACCCTGTTCCAAGCAGGCCCTGAGAAATTCAGCCCTCATGGGCTCATCAGATCAGCCATTGAGTCCAGCCCTGATTGCAGTGGCAGGTGTGGGGGCCATTCAGAGCCATCCTCTGAATGTCATTAGCGGAAGTTCTCGGACTCTCAATTCTAATACTTCTGGGAATGGGGTCTGAGTTGGTATTAAGTCCACAACAGACTATCTTCTATTTCTTTTGTGCTCACCATCATACATAGAAGCATTTGCCATGGGATTCCTGTGTAATGAATTGTTAATCAGTTAATCCAGAGGAAAGGAAAACAACCTGACTCCTTTTAGTTTCCTGTTCACATCCTGGTCATGGATATGGGGGGCGGGGGAACACTCAGTACTAGCTAAAGGAGAAGGGTTCTTGACCTTGAGAACTGGTTACCAAAACACCAGGGATTTGGTCTAGGTCCTGCTGCTCGCTGCACAGAAAGTCAATGACTGAGACAACAATTATTGCCAAGGAAGAAGGCTTTAATCGGGTGCTTCAGCCAAGGAGATGGGAGATCAGTCTCAAATCTATCTCCCTGACTGTCCAAAATTAGAGATTTATATAGTACAGAAGAAATGTAACAATGTGTAATGAAACAGGAACTCAGGAGGGGGTAAGGAAGCAATCATGATGAATGAGGGGTCTGGCATCTCATTGTCTGGGTGGGTGATCTAGTGAGTTTCAGTTCTTTGATTTTTTTTTTTTTTTGAGAGTCATAAGTGTCCTTTTCTGAGAAAGAAACTCAGATAAAACAATTATTTTTGGGCCTTGTTACATTTTAAGGGGAGTTTGCTAAGAACTATCCTAACTATCAAGCTTTAAGACCAGAAGGGCCAATTTCTATATTTATCAAAACAAACAAACAAACAGAAACAACACCTCTCTATGGAACCATTGGGTCAGTTTCAAGTCCATAACACTCCTAACAGAATTCTGTGGGACTGGTTTAGAAATAAGAATTAGAAATTCAAAATGTGCAATGGCCTCTATTTATGAAAACTATGACCAAAGTAACTAAAACTCTAAGTGTATATGATATATACTTAAAACAGAGGAAAGATAGGATTTATTGCCAAATACCAGGTTGTAGAGGACTTAGAAAATGGCTGCTGCCCTGCCTGCCTTCTGCTTTCCTGATGAAGGCTGACCCTCTGTTGCTGTTATGGGCCACTCTGTTGCTAAAACTTGTTTGTTGTGCAGTAATTGTTTTCCAAAGACAACAAGAACCTTCACTTAAAATAGCACTTCAGAGGCTTGCCCTGGCTTTCAGTGTGTCCAGCATGGCCATTAAGACAGCAAGGGTGAGCCACTGACCTACAGGGACTTGGGTGATTATGCACGGTCTAGTTCAAGGTTACATACTCAGGCTCCACATAAGCCTTTCAAAATCATCGAGGCATTTTTTGTAAATCTGAGATGTAAAATATGTATAGCATTGAGACCCCCTTTTCCCCAGAGTGAGAAGACTTTGCACCCACATGAATGTTTTGACTCCCCCACCCAGTATGTGTCTTCTGACCTTGTATTGCTTTTCTGGCTAATGGCAGCATAGAATTTCAGAAGCTAAAAAGTAGTTTTTAAAAATAATCCTTGAAAAGTGCTTAGCCTAACAAATTTGCGGTTTCACATTCTGTTTTGTACTCTATTCTTTCTTATGTTGACCTCATACCCATGGTGTTTGCCATGACATGCTAAAAAAGAAAATTGTGGACTCATTTGAGTGACTTGCTTTAAATAAAAAACATGGACTGTGGCCAGTCAATATTTGTCAACTCCTAGGTGTCTGATTTGGGACCTGGCAACATTGAACAGCTTGGATGAAGATGAAGGTCAACATTCAACAATATCCACTTGCTAGACCAACATTCTTATCACTAGTAATGATGGGAACTTTTTGGTCAAGGAGAGGTCTTCAAGTGCCTAAATCATTTCTGCCTTAAAGATGTCGAAACTGTTGCCCAACTCTTATACAAAAATAACATAAGGAAAGTCTGGGTTTTTTAATCCATGTTTTGCAAATTCATGGTCCTAGGAAGGCCAGGCTAGTAACACAGTTGCATGTGGTCAGTTCAAGCATGAGAACGGGTGGCAACTGACACACTTATGGAGGGATGGAAACCCTTGCCGACTGGAACTATCTATCCTGAATAAAGCGAGCAGTCACCACGTGTCTCTAAACAGTGATTCCTGTGGTGGAATCCACATGTCAGGGGCTGAGCTAACATGCTGAAGGCTTGTGTTGAAGGCAGCTTGTTAGCAGAATCTGATCCACGTTCAGATCACCCTTCTCTTGTGCCCCTTCTTTCTCTTTTGGATAGAAAGAGTGTTCTCCCATGTTCCACCTCCACCATTTTATTACACAAGATTGGGAAATCCATGTTCTCTAGGAACAATTGAATGACAAGATAGATGACATTAAATTCAGGACCTCAACTTACCCAAACCCTAGAACTTAAATTTGTTATTTTTTTTCTAGGAGCTCCTTAGCTTGAGTCCTGGCCAGGGATAAAGCACTCTAGTTAACAGTCTATTAAAAGGATATTTTTTAAGGTCTCCAAAGTCGTATTCCACTTTCTATTAATAACAACCTAAATCTGAAATCATTTTGTTTCTATTTATTTTTTATCCATGTGTGTAGCCAGGAACTTATTTTGCACTTTTGTTTATGACAAATACGGTTTCTTTTTCTTCTTTTCTTTTTTTTTTAAGATCTATTGTAAAAAAGGATTCTAAGGAAAGCTTGAATTTTCTTGAACATATCCAGGCAACAGTTTCAATACTGAAAATTGATTTTTCAAATGCTTTATTTAAAAAATTTTATAGTAAAGGGCATGCTCTGAACGGTCTTAAAATCCCTCTGGACGTTTTATAAGTCTCAGTTATCTCAGTGTGTCAGCAAGCATTGATTAGATGCATAAAGTTTCTGCCTAGTTTTTTAATGTAATGATTTACATTCAGTTCGCAATAGTTCTCTATGTAGTCTTTGCCTTTGAAGGAACACCTCATGCTCTTGTTCTGTAGTGTCTGTTTTTGCCCGTTTACAATGAAGGAGGCAGGAACCAGAGAAACAAACCCATGATTGGAGATTTAAAGTCAGAGCAGTCCTGTAAGCATCAAAGCCTGGGTTCAAGGGCATTTGAGAAAAGAAGATTTGTCCTCTGTGGTTAACTGGGCAGGCAAAGCCCGGGCTCACTCCAGGCCTTAGTTTCCTGTGTGTGAAATGAAGCATTTGCATCAGATGGTCTATGAAGTCCCTCTGGCTCTGAGATGTTCTGTGGTCTCTAAAATGCAGATAATCTCTATTCTCCCAGGTTAGTGGGAGCCCTAGGGTAAACTGAGATAACAGACATGCAAACTTCAGAACACAAGATGTTAATTTTCTTATGATGATTGTGAAACTAATGAGAATCTAAAATGCCTTCCCCAGAAGCTGACAGTGGGCCATTTACAATGTTTTAAAGGGAAGAGGAAATGTAAGTTATGTTAGATTATCGCAGGTATCAGGACAGTAGAGACACCAAGTGTTTACATGTATGTGCCTGAAATTCGGCTCGGTAATTACACATATTACGCAGTCTGGGAAAGCAGGTATTGCTAACCTACTCATTTTACAGATGAAAAAACTAAAGCCCAGTGGTTGTCTAGTTTGCCCAGGGTCCCTCTGTTCAGTGTCAGAGCTGGAATTTGACTCCAGTGGTCTTCAGCTCCAAAATCCTTAACTGCTGTGAGTTGCCCAATTAGTGTCTAGAATAGGCCAAGACACACAGGGGACAAAACAGTGAAGACTTTTTTTTCCCTATTGCTACTTTTATTATCCTCTTTCAGAGCTCCCTTTTCCACCTGAATTATGTCTTTTAGAGACAGGTTATCACTCTGTCATTCTGTCACCCAGGCTGGAGTGCAATGGTGTGATTACACTACAGACTTGAGCTCCTGGGCTCAAGCAATTCTCCCACCTCAGCCTCCAAAGTAGCTAGGACTTGCAGTCCTAGCACTGCCACGCCTGGCTACTTTATTTTCTGTAGAGATGGGGGTCTCACTATGTTGCCTAGGCTGGTCTTGAATTCCTAGCCTCAAGCGATGAGCCTCTTGCCTTGGCTTCTCAAAGTGTTAAGATTTAAGTTGTGAGCCACTGTGCCCAGTCTGATGATAGCTTAGATTACATAGCTTTCTGGTCACTTTCAGCTCTTCAAAGTCCAGTCCTATTAAAAATTCTCTTCCCACATCCATTTCAGAGCTTCACCCTTTCCTAGGTCAGGCCCAACCCAAATTGGAGACCTGCAGTGAGGCTGGTCTTTCTTATCTCCTTTCTGTCCTCTGGGGTTCCTTTGGGGTTTTGGACAGGGGGTGGGGAATTAGAAGTTGAGGGGACAAGGTGTTATATAACTGGCGTTATTGTGCTTCTTTCTGCTAACACTGGCTGGAGACTTTTAGTGGGGATGGGGAATACATTTTGAGTTATTTCACCAAAATTTCTGATTAACCTCTTGCAACCCACCCTTCTCCATTTCCCAGAATCAGCCCCTACCTCCTCATAGCTTGTTACTAATGAAGTCCCCCTACTCAGCAGGCACCTTTCTCAGGTGGACTCATCAAGATGCTTGGGTGTGGGTACCATCCATGTGATATTCATGCACCCCCAGTAATGTGGGTACCATCCACGGGACATTCATGCACCTCCAGTGAGATGAACAGTGGAAGTTCACACCACATCACTTCTGTCTTCTCATTCACCTGCCATCAAGGGTGGCTCCAGCCAGCTTCCTGCCTTTCCAATTCAGTAGGCTCCAGACTTTTTGTCCATGAATGCTTCCAAGCTCCAGGATACATCAAAAGCTTCTCTTGACTGGCACAGCAGCAGTAGGGCCTGAGTTTCCCCACTTAGTAAACATCTAGGCAGAGAGTGGGAGGCTGTTCCTCCTTCTAACAGGATCCTGTAACCCTTGCAGCAGAGCGAAGGGGAACACCACTCTCCTGCTGTGTGAAGAGCTCCCTGCTGACTCTCAGCTCTCCATTTTCCAATGTCTGATTTCAGAGTTGGGTAGGCCATAGGGTTGATAGTCATCAGGTAGAGTCTACCATCTTTTGATAAGTCCTGCAAGGATATTCCTAGCACCCTTCTTTGGAAGATGGGATACTTCTCCCCATCGTTCTCAGCTCGGAGGTTTTAGCCAAAAATTCTAAGACACTAGGAAAAGTCCCATTCTGTATTCTGGAAGCTTTGATCCTGGCTAGGTAGTTGCTCTGAATGGCAATTACCACCTTTATAAATTTTCTGCACATTCGAAGCATGCAAGCCTGGGAAGGTAGCGGTGGCTGGGAATTTAGCTAGCACATGGTTCTCTTTTTTTATAGGTAGCCCCATGTCCTCAGCCTTCTTTTCCAGAGAGGCGTCTTCACAGAGTAAGACGTATTTGGGGCCCTTATTCATCTCAAATGGGAAATTCCAGGAAGGCAGAAATAGTTCTCAAGGAGAACGTAGGTGCCCAGGCTGAGAGAAGCTTAATTGCTGCCCAGGAGATGACTTCTCTCTTAACTTTCTATCCCCTAACAGTGGTCTTCATTTTCAAGTTGTGTCTTTGCTTCTTCCGTAGCTCTGGGATGTCTGAGCACTGAGGTGCTTGTAAAGAACCCAAGACCTAACTCTGCTCCTAACCAAGGAAAAAGGGAGTCTATTGAGTGGCTCACATGTACCAAGCATTGTATTATGCAAAACACTTTACAATGCCTGATCTCTTTTCTTTTTTCTTGAAAACAACATGTCCCCTTCTTCAACTTACTTTTGCAGCCCAGGTGTCCATAGCCCTATGCTAAAATACATAAATAAACAAATAAATATATTAAGAGTGACAGGCAAGATCCCTATTGTCAAGGATATTAATTGCCTTTGAACAAAATGATATCAATTTGGAAGCGGCTATGTAGATGGATGTTAATTTAACCTGGATGTGAGTAGCCAAATCCCTGCTTTTTTCTGGCTTTTGATGCCAAGGGTGAAGGGTGAAGGGTCAAGTGTTTAAGGTCAGGCTTTTCTCTTTTTTTTTTTTTCCACGTTAGGACATTATTTTTCCTGGGTAGGACACTGGTGAGTTGCTCGTGGGTTTTATTTCCTCGATGCCACTGCATATTCACCTACTTCTGACGTTGGCAATAATTCCAGTGCCAATCACCAGCTTTCTATATTTATCGGCAGCTGCTTCAGTGATGTGGAAACAATTTTCTCAACAGCTGAAAAAGATGAAGATTCAGAGTAGGACATTTTGTTCTTTATGAAAGAGCTTAGTTGGAGTGAGCGTGGAAGGAGTGAGCAATCCAGCACAAATCTTTTGTCTCTGTATCTTTTCCACTCTCTCCAGCACAAAGTCAGGCTCGAGTGAAGACCATGGCTTTGTCCAGACAGGAGTGGGTAGGCTCTGTGAAATACACCAGAATACTTCGGGTCAGGATTCTGATGTGGGCTGGTATTCCCTTATCTAGGAGGTGCTCTTTGTTGATTTGCTTGATGTGTATTGTAGGGTTTGGCAGGAAGGAAGTCTAACCTTACCTTTATTTCCAGCCCAAACTTACCAGCTGGCTGGCTTTAAGCATTCAGTGAATATTTTTCTGTAAAACATGTAGAGTTGCTGTCCCCCATGAGGCACTGTGCAGGGCATGGAGGAGCTCAATGGCATAGATACCACCTGTGAAGTCAGAGAGCTTCCAGTCTGCAAGGCACTTTGACTAGAATGATTGTGAAAACTAAATGGTACCATGTTTACAAAGCCCTCACATGGTACCTGATTCTAGAAAGCCCTCAGTGCAGAATGATCATAGTGGTGAGGCAGGAAAATAGGGTCTAGAGACTGGGAGCCTAAGGCGAATCTGAAGTTGACTTCTTAGAATTAAATCAGAAGGAAAACTTCAGCATCTGATTGGTCATGGGCCAATCTTTCACTTCAGTCTCTGATTGTTTGCAGGTCAGGTTTCCACTTCAGCCTCTGGCCCTGGGCCAATCCTTCATTTGTATAGGGTGTAACTCCACTTCAGCCTCTGATTGGCCATGGGCCAGTCCTTCATTTATATAGAGTGTAACTCCACTTCAGCCTCTGATTGGCTGCAGGCCAAGCCCTCAAGACTTTCTATCCCCTAACAGTGGTCTTTATTTTCAAATTGTGTCTTTGCTTCTTTCATAGCTCTGGGATGTCTGGGCACTGAGGTGCTTGTAAAGAGCCCAAGACCTAGCTGCTCCTAACCGAGGAAAAAGGGAGTCTATTGAGTGGCTCACATGTACCAAGCATTGTATTATGCAAAACACTTTACAATGCCTGATCGCTTTTCTTCCCGATAGCAGCCTAGACAATGGCTGTTGTCCGCATTTTACAGATGAAGAAATGAGGGTTCGGAGAGAGTAACTTGCCCAAGTCTTCCTGACACCAGTGCCCATGCTGCTCCTGCCTTCCCCACACCATCACCTCCCTGGACCTCACTTTTGGTGCAGCGAGGAGACTGCAAACAGCTCTGTCAACCTCCCTGAGCCCATCCATTGTCATGTGTAGAAATGAAAAGCCATCTCTGAAAGTTGATTTTCTCCTTTAAAAATTCTATTCAACAGCATCTTCCTTATTATTTAAATCTTTGCTGCCACCTAGTGGGAATTACGTAAATAGAAGAATAAAGAAAAATTTCAGTTAGACTTGGATTAAAAAATTGTCCATTTCATCCTGGAAAAGGCAAAACTATGTAGACGTGAAAAGATCAGTGGTTTCCAGGAGTTAGGAGGAGGGAGGGATGAATAGGTGGGGTACAGAGCGTTTTTAGGGTAGTGACACTACTCTGTATGATACTATAATAGTGGGTACATGTCATTATACCTTTGTCCAAACTCAGAATGTCCAACATCAGGACTGAACCCTAATGTAAGCTGTGGACTCTGGGCTGTTATGATGTGTCGATGTCAGTTCAT
The DNA here is from genome assembly GCF_028885655.2 of Pongo abelii. Lineage (NCBI taxonomy): Eukaryota > Metazoa > Chordata > Mammalia > Primates > Hominidae > Pongo > Pongo abelii. The sequence continues at coordinate 121,601,649 of NC_071993.2, read as the reverse complement.
CAATTATAACAATGGTTCCACTCTGGTAGGGGATGTTGCTAATGGGGGAGGCTGTGCACGGGTGGGGACTGGGGTTGTATCGGAAATCTCTGTACCTTCTGCTCAATTTTGCTGTGAACCTACACCTGCTCTAAAAATAGTCTTTTTTTAAAAAACTATCAATTTTCTTACATCCATACTGTGCTCCTAACCTTTAAAAATTATATTTTTAAACAAATATCGTGGGCTTCCATTTTTATCTTTATAGTAAACTACCAGATGTGAGATTCCTTTTATAAAAATTTTGGTCAGATGTTGGAATTCATATAAACCCCAGCTTTTAAAAAAATGTTTAATCTTTTATGACCATCTAATACACACTCATATGTGTACTAGATAATGGGCTATATGTTAAGAAATTCTAATTTGCAATATTCAGAACTTATATTTTTAAATTTTATAAATAGTCAAATTTTTTACATTATCATGGTTTAAAAATTCAAACAACACAGAGGATGTGAAGTTAAACAGTAAAGTCCTCCTCCAGAGAGGGAAGTTTCTTAAGAATTTTTAATGTTTTCCCCCAGAAATGTTCTATTCTGGGACTAGGACACACACACCATTTTCTTTACTACTTTTTTATGAATGAGCTTATGCTATGCTTACTGTTCTATGGCCTGCTTTTTTTACTTGATCTATTTTGAACATCTTTCCATGCCAGAGCACAAATCTGCCTCGTTCTTTTGAACAGCACATAGTATTCCATTATCAACTATACTATAATTTATTTAACTGGCCCTTCACTGATGTCCAAATAGCCTATTTCCAGTTTTTGTTATTAGAGAAATGCTGTAGGGAATATATACATGCACATATGTGCTTTTGCAAATATATTTGTAGAATAAAATCTTAGACATAAAATAGTTACTGGATCTCAAGGTTATGTGAACACCCACTGTCCAAGATCACCAGAAATACACCTGTCATTAAGAAAAAAAAAAAAAAAAAAGAGCGGGTCAAACTAGCTGCAGCAAGAGGGAAGCCAGAGGAACTGTGAGTCCACTCTGGGTACAGTTTGGAGGAGTTTTCACAGCATTTGGGCTTGTGCTGGGTAATTTTATTTATTTATTTATTTAATTTATTTATTGAGACGGAGCTTCATTCTTGTTGCCCAGGCTGGAGTGCAATGGCATGATCTCAGCTCACTGCAACCTCTGCCTCCCAGCTTCAAGCAATTCTCCTGCCTCAGCCTCCCGAGTAGCTGGGATTACAGGCGTACACCACCATGCCCAGCTAATTTTTTGTATTTAGTAGAGACAGGGTTTCACCACATTAGTCCAGCTGGTCTTGAACTCACGACCTCAGGTGATCCATCCGCCTCGGCCTCCCAAAGTTCTGGGATTACAGGTGTGTGCCACCGCACCCAGCCCACGTGCTAGGTAATTTTAAAGAGGATTCAAAGGAGCAGAAGCAGTTCTAGGTTAAGTGTTGTCAAGAAGCAGGACCAGGTCAGTGATTGGGTCCCAAGTTTTTCTGGATGGTCAGAGAATTAAAGTTGGGCTAGAAGCGTCATTAGGAAAAAGCAGTGGCAGTCACGGATGTGGTCAGAAGAGGGGGTTGTTTCATCACTTTGTGTACCAAGTGGACTCTGTCTTGGTCCAAACCTGGCCACTAAGTGGCCTTGCCAGGACATGGCTTTATTCTGTGTGTGTTCTGTCTGATCAGCTGGGAACACCGTGGCCAATCTGACACGTGCTTGCTTTCATTCTCTCAGTTACATTGATTTGGAATGTCGGTAGATGTTGAAGTTGCTTTCCAGAAAGGTTGCACCAATTTACAGTCTTCTGGGTTCTTTTAAATACCCAACTTCCCTAACAGAATGAAGCAATCAATAATCAGATTAATTATGGCAATTGTAATAACAGCAAATGTTTCTAGTTACTTCCAATATGCCATCTACTGCTAAATCTATTAAATGCACTGAATCGTCATCAGAGGCCTGAGACCAGGTGCTGATAACATTCCCACTTCCCTAAGAAGAAACCCAGGCTTCAAAAGGGTGTAACTTGCCTTGATCATATAGGTAGCCAACGAGGAGTTAGCTGGGGTTCAGCACTGGGATGTCTCATTCCAGGCCCACACTCTACCATGAAGAAATAATTTCTCCTTTATTATCCTTCCAGGGGCCTGCCAAGAAGAATTGAGAGCTAAGGAATTAAGAGCCATTTAATCGATGATCACAAATCTTTGAAAGGCTGGTTTGGGTTGATAAAGAAGTAGGGTCCCATTTACAAAAATGAGATTTACGGGCAGCCTTCCAGGAGTAATCACGTATATAGTGTTAGGCGAGGCATCAGCATGAAGTGCTGAGTTGTTCACAGTGCCCTCAATTAATAAATGCCTATGTGCACTTTCTTAAAATCACAGCCAAGACACGATAATTAAATATTCTCTGGGTAATCTGTAGCTCAGAGGGTGCATTAAAAAACCCCCAAGTAAGCAGATGGGTGAAGGTCACCCAACCCGTTAGATCCATGGAGGTTCATGAAGCTTCCGTGCTGTGTCCTTCTGAGGACGCAGCCTGTGAACCTTCACCGAGAAAGATTTTGTGCATGGAAAGAAACTGACCTGAGATGGTGCTTGAGTAAATATTGATTGTGTGATGGGCACACAGTGGGGTTGAAATTGGGCTGCCTGCTTGGATTTAGCAAAGGAAATGTGTAGTAATCACTGGCGGCTGCTCTTTTTCAGATTGTGCCGGCTGCGGAAGAGATATCAAGAATGGGCAGGCACTGCTGGCACTGGATAAGCAGTGGCACTTGGGGTGCTTTAAATGCAAGTCCTGCGGGAAGGTCCTCACCGGGGAGTACATCAGCAAGTAAGGCTGGGTGCGGGCACGTGTTCCTTTCAGTGGGCACCGGGCGTTGTGTTTCTTCTGCAGGTCCTGGTCTCAGGGGCCCCATCCCATCAATGGTGCTGAAATTGTTCACATCCTGCCATCAGAATGAACTTGTTGCTATAAAACTTTTGAAAAGAATTGTATTCTTCTGCTTTGGCTACTATAAACCTAATGATATGTTAATCATTGCCTAATTTAACAATTAATGAAGCTGACAATGTTACACTGTATGTCATTACCAATTAAGCATTTAATAATTTCCCTGTTGCAGTTCATTCTCCTATGAGGAACCAGTAAGACTTTGTCCTCCTTCCAGGAATGGAGTACATTTATAGAGGCCCCCCAAAAACACACAAAGCCTAGGTCGTGGGCCCTTTAGGACTGTGCACAAAACAGCCTGCCAGGAAATGGGCTCATGTTCAATAATAGTGGATAATAACTACAGTTAAGGAAGTGAGGCTTTTTTTTTAAAATGTAGCCTGGCAATGAGGGGAAATTTTCCACTGTATACCTTTTTATGCCTTAAAAAAAATTTTCCTGCTGGGCGCAGTGGCTCACACCTATAATCTCAACACTTGGGTGGGAGGCCAAGATGGGAGGATCACTTGAGCTCAGGAGTTCGAGACCAGCCTGAGCAACATAGCGAGACCTCATCTCTACTAATATAAATAAATAAATAAATTAATTAAATAAATAAATAAATAAATAAATAAATAAATAAATAAGCAAGCCAGGTGTGGTGGCACATGCCTGTAGTCCCAGCTACTTGGGAGTCTGAGGTGGGAGGATCACTTGAGCCCAGGAGATCAAGGCTGCAGTGAACTATTATCGCACCACTGCACTCCAGCCAGGGCAACTGAGTGAGACCTTGTCTCAAAAATAAATACATTCATTCATTCATTTCCCCAACCACATGAAATCACCTATTCGAAAATATTAATGAATGTAGTTTAAAAATATAGTGAAACAAACAAACAAATAAAATGTTGCTTGGGCCCCACCCGCTTGAAATCTAATTCTACAGGCCCAGGGTAAGGCTGAAACACCTGCATTGGAAGGGCAAGAAGGCTGGGTGTAGTGGCTCATGCCTGGATTCCCAGTACTTTGGGAGGTGAGGCAGTCGGATCACCTGAGGTCGAGAGTTTGAGACCAGCCTGGCCAATATGGTGAAACCTCATCTCTACTAAAAATACAAAAACTGAGCCAGCCGTGGTGGTGGGTGCCTGCAACCCCAGCTACTTGGGAGGCTGAGGCAGGAGAATTGCTTGAACCTGGGAGGTGGAGGTTGCAGTGAGCCCAGATCGCACCACTGCACTCCAGTCTGGCGACAGAGCAAGACTCCATCTAAAAAAAAAAAAAAAAAGAAAAGGCAAGAAGCTCTTCAGGTGACCATGATGGACAAAATAAGACAGGTGCCTGGCTTCTAACAGAACACTGCAAGCTATGCGGGGGTGGGTAACTTGGCAGTCTAGGGTGGCACTCTATAGCTTTTCCATGCAATCACACACAGGATGTAATATTTTTCCTGTGCTCCAAGGTAAATGGTGGAGGTTGCCTGAGCTGGAGGAGGCAGCCCTGGGCCCTGGAGGCCTCCTGAGAGCTGAGGAGGTGGTGTCTGGAGGCTGTTCAGAGGCTGTAGGCTGGCATATGGGCCCCTTGTTGGGGGATGAATGCTGAGCCCACATCTGATGGGCTCAGTGTCCTTTTTTTTTTGAGATGGGGTCTTGTGCTGTCACCCAGGCTGGAATGCAATGGTGCGATCTTGGCTCACTGAAACCTCCGCCTCCTGGGTTCAAGCAATTCTCCTGCCTCAGCCTTCTGGGTAGCTGGGACTTACAGCTACGCCCCACCACACTTGGCTAATTTTTGTATTTTTTTTTAAGTAGAAACAGGGCTTCCCCATATTGGCCAGACTGGTCTCAAACTCCTGACCTCAGCTGATCCCAAAGTGCCTTGGCCTCCCAAAGTGTTGGGACTACAGGCATGAGCCACTGTGCTGGGCCTCAGTGTCATATTAATAACTATATGTATTATATACATTAACAATATTTTATAGCTTTGCCTTTATTGTGGTTTTAATGAAACTGTCTCTAGTGTTTTGCCTTCAGGTGTGATATTGCCTATTGATTTGCCAGTATCTTCTTCAGGTTCATTAATACTATTCTTTCTCTGGTTTATTAATTATTGTTACGTGGGCTCAGTGGGCTCAGTGCTCCTATGTGCCCAGGGGGCCTGTAGAGAGAGAATGCTGCCAGGCTTTCTGCTAGTTAGCTCTGAGACAGTAAAAAATCGGCAAGGGTGACCATATGGCGACATGGCTGTTTCGCCTGTGTGGCACCGAGAGCCGCAGAGCGCTCTCTGGATCGTTTCATTTGTGGTTTTGATCCTGTCTGGCCGGGTCTGACTGGATTGCCAGGCATGTGAACACTGGGTGGGGGAGAAATATGTCCTGTCCTTCTGTGGAAAGGCCTTGGAGAAATGTAGTTTTGGTGTCTTCTCCAGCCCCTGGCCGCCTCCTCAGGAGCCGAACACGTTTTTGTCTTGCAGGGATGGTGCCCCGTACTGTGAAAAGGACTACCAGGGACTCTTTGGGGTGAAATGTGAGGCATGTCACCAGTTTATCACAGGGAAAGTCCTGGAGGTAAGTAGCAGACGGCTCCCTCACAGCTACCGCCATCTTCCTCAGCGGCCCTCAGAAACACACAAGAGGGGACCCTTTCCCACCTCCTCCATCTTTTTTTCACCTGTGGAGAAAGAAAGTCGCAGGTGACTGTTTTTGAGAATTAAGGTGCTGCACTCTCCTCAAAGGCTCATGTGGAAACTAGAATGATGGAGAATTTGCAAAGGAAAAAAAAAGAATGATAAAGGTTCTGATGGGAGTTATGTAGGACAGGCTATATTAGATCATTTTCATTTTTAGAAGTTAGACAAGAGTAAATGAAGAGGGTGTGAAATCGTGTGTGTATACATCCATGTGTGCGTGTGTGCCTATGTGTATGCGTGCATCTGTGGGCGTGTGCAGATTCAGGGAGCAGAGGCTCAGAATGGAAGCTAAGAAAGGAAGGGTGGGGGAAAGGTAGAGGCATTGGCTTCCCCAATCTTCAAAAACCACATCCTGTGTGACCCAGAGCACCCTGTGGCCAGGGCTGAGCTGAAGCCTGTCAAGTTCAGGTGCGACCGCCTCCAGCTAGGGAGCTTTCTTCCTGCTTTCTCAGCAGCTGCCACACAGGCTTCTGCCTCTGGGCTGAGCCAGTTCCTCTGGGGTGAGACACAGAATTCTGGGGCCAGAGTTCAGAAGGAGTCGCTACCCTACTTCTCCCAGGCCTGTGGGGTGTCAGCCAGGTCCAAGGAAAAAGTAAGACTGCCTCATCTGTGGCCCACCTGCCAGCGCAGAGAGTATGGCCCGAGCAGAGGTGGGTCAGGAAGCCCCACAACTAGGGGGATGACTACAGGTCCTGCAGCTTGTCACCTTGCTTAGTCAGGCACCAGGCTGCTAAATCCACGGAGCCATGTTCCACCTTCCCAGCAGGGCACGTTTCAGAGACACAGACACAGATCTGAGGCCCCCCTGCCACCACGGTGTTTCTGGGCTGCGCTGTCTTTTCCACGGGGTTTCACAGCAAAGGTCCAGTGTAGCCCCCTAAATCCCACTGTAAGCCCTTTCCATGAAGCACAGTGGGGCCAGCATTGGCTGTGTGCTGGGACCTGGGCAGCTGATTGCATTTGGGAGAGAAGGGTGTGGTTGTAGTCAAATGCAGTTGCCTCTTAGCCCGAGGAAGAGGGTTCTGGGAAGAGGGAGCAACACCTGCAGAGACTCAGAGGTGAGGAAAAGCACAGGATACATAAGAAACGTAAGTTGGGCGGGAGCACTAATGTGACAGATGATGCTGGAGAAGTGGGCAGGGTCCCAAGAGTCACATTCTGGAGTTTGAGTGTTACCCTAAAAGCGATGGGAAGCCATTGAACTGCTTGTAGCTGGAGTGTCATGTGATTAGACCAGGTTGTTGTGTAAAGCATGTATGAGAGTTCTCAAATCTATGTACACACATGTTCACAGCAGCACTATTCACATCAGCTGAAAGGCAGAAACAACCCAATGTCCATCAGCAGGTGAATGGATAACAACATGTGGTGTATCCATCTAGTGGAATATTATCCAGCCTTGAAGCAGTGCTGCCGACCACAGGATGAGCCTTTAAGTAAAAGAAACCAGCCACAAAAGGCCACATATTGTATGATGCCATTTATATAAAATATCTAGAATAGGTAAATCCATACAGATAGAAAGCAGACTGGTAGTTGCCAACGGCTGGGGGAAGGGGAAATAGGAAATTACTGCTTTACGGATACAGGATTTCCTTTTGGGGTGATGAAAATATTTTGGAATTAGAGGAGGTGGTTGCATAGCATTGTGAATGAATGTACTAAGTGCCACTGAATTGTTCACTTTAAAATGTTCAATTTTATAGTACATGCATTTCAGCTCAGATGTTTTTTAAATGGCTGGGAAGGGAGTTGGGGTGGAGACAGGCCAGCTAGGAGGCTACTACAGAACTCTGGGCACAAAGCGATGGTGGTGCTGGCTGGAGTGGAGCCTGAGAAATGGGCCCCCACCCTCCGCACACACAGGAAGTGTGGAAAGAGTTCTCTCATAGCCTTTCCAATAAAGCTTTAATTATTGACCCAAGGACACTTCAAAACTAGTATCTTGACCAAGGAGAAAGAAGCATATCCCCAGGAAGGCTGTTGGAGAAAGTGGATGGGACCCACCTGATAGGGAGCTTGGAGTCCGAGCAGTCCCATCACAGCGCTCAGAGTGTGATGCACAGGAGGTTGGTGCCTCCCCTCCTGGCCCTGAGTCCATCCCTCATCCCTCACCGAGAGCTCTTCTCAGAAGTGCCCTGATTGGGGCCTGACACCATTTCCCTTGGGGTTCCTGAGTTTGATCTCTTGTGGAGGACTGAAATAAACCTGTTGAGTTGGGAGCAACTTGGAAATTTCCTTCTCCTCCTCCTTCTTCTTACTTTTTCTTTTTCTTTCTTCTTCTTCTTCCTCCTTCTTCCTCCTTCCTCCTCCTCCTCATCCTCCTCCTTCTTCTTCTCCTCCTCCCTTCTCTTCCCTCCTCCTCCCTCCTCCCTTCTCCCTTCTCCTTCCTCCTTTCTTCCAACTTCTTTCTTCTTTCTTCCTTCTTCTTCGTCATCTTCTTCTTCTTTTCTTTTCTTCTTTCTTTCTTTCTTTTTTTTTTTTTTTTTTTTTTTTTTTTTAGAGACAGGGTTTTTCTCTGTTGCCCAGGCTGGAGTGCAGTGGTACAATCATACCTCACTGCAACTTTGAACTCCTGGGCTCAAGCTATCCTCCTGCACAGCCCCCTGAGTAGCTGGGACTACAGGTGCATGCCATCACACCCAACTAATTTTGTTATTTTTTGTAAAGAATGGGAGTCTCACTCTATTGTCCAGGCTGGTCTCTAACTCCTGGCCTCAGGCAATCCTCCCGCCTCAGCCTCCCAAAGTGCTGAGATTACAGGCATGAGCAACCAAGCCTGGCCCTCATAAAAAGAAACAATAGAACATCAGAGTGATTTCCCAGATGTCCAGCTATACAAAGAGAGGCGAGAAAACACTGAACGTGGTCCCCACATTTGTGACAGCCATGTTTGCAGTCTTCTTAGTCCACATGTGGAGCTGTGCTCCCCCAAAACATGTTGGGGAGGGAAAAGGGCTCTGTGTGTGTGTGTGTCTGAGTGTGTGAGTGTGTATGTGTGTGTGTGTGTGTTGATTCCCTTCAGATTTAGCTCAACAACTGTGGGGAAGAAAATCTAAAATAAAGCCAGATCCAAGAACATGCTGTTTGGAAGAAACATCTGCTTACTCTGTTTTCTGCTTCAAGACCTGAGTCATTTGGCATCCACTGTGGCTGCAGAGGCCTCTTCTCAAATTGGCTTCAGGTTTCTGCGAAGGCCATTTTGTGAGGCTTAAGACTTGGAGACTTTCCATGCGGGGCTTTCAGAGTTGAGACGTCTGGGAGTAGTTTGCACCATGTTCAGCCTCAGATTCAGAATCCACCCAGCAGACGTAGTCCGCAGATGGGTGTGTGAGCTAGAAAAATGTCCTGCAGGGTTATCACACTGACATGTGACAGCTTGTGAGTCGGTTTGGCTTGGTTACCAACACAAAGCAGGACGGTCTCCACACACTCCTCCCTCAGCCTCTCATGCTTGGGTCTTGGTGGTAGTGAAAGATTATAATGGTGGATTTGTTGTAAATACTGTGAACCTTGGGTTTTGGTGGTTTTTTATATTTATTTTATCCACAGATTAATTTATTTTATCCCTTTACAAATGTATTAGTTTTCTGTGTCAGCTATAGCAGTGGTGGCTTAAAACAACAAGCTTAAACAGTTCTTGAGGTTCTTGAGGTTAGTTCTTAAACTGAGTTCTCTCAGTTCTTGAGGTTAGATGTCTGAAAGCAAGGTGCGGGCAAGGCCATGCTGTCTCTGAAGGCTCTAGGGAAGGGCCTTTCCTCGCCTCTCCCAGTTTCTGATGGATCTGCGTGTTCCTTGGCTTGTGGCAGCCTCCCAATCTCTGGCTTTGTCTTCATATGGCCACCTTTTCCGTGTTGTCTCCTTTTCTCTGTTACAGTTCCCTCTGCCTCTTTCCTGTAAAGCCACTTGTCATTGGATTCACGGCCCATCCAGATAATCCAAGATGACCTCCCCATCTCAAGATCGTTTGCTTAATTACATCTGCAAAGACTCTTCTCCCAAATAAGCTAGCATTCACAGCTTCCAGGGATTTGATATGGAGTCTCTTTTGGTGACGATCAGGTCACCATTCAACCCGCTCGAGTAAGCCTGGGAAATCATGCACATATCATCCCAGCGAGGCCTGCAGACCCTATGTGGTTTTAATTTAACACTCACTGAGCCCTAAGAGGACCCTAAGGCCTCTCTAGGTGTGGTGTCACCAGAGATGCCACCAGACACCTGAAGGACCTTTGAGAAGAGAAAGGTCACTGGACAATGATAGAGAAGAGACACTCCAGGTCTGGCTGTGTCACTCATTCCTGAGTGACTTGGGGCAGGTTGTTTAGCCTCTTGGGCTGTCTTCATTTCCCAGGTAAAGGGCTGGCATGTAACCTCCAGCAGCCCTCGAGTTCTCTCTGTCTCTGTCATTCCTTAATCCTTGTAAGCCCTGAAAATCACATCAGCTTGAACGGGTGGGGAGGCGAGCCTGAGCACCAGCGGCTCAGTGAAAAGGCTCTGGGTGGCAGCCAATCTGAATCTGTACTCACCAGCTGGGGGCCCTTGGGCAAGGCTTGCCACTTCTTTAAGCCTCAGTTTTCTTTACTTTAAGTGCAAGAATTGAAAATATACATGTAATTCCAAGACTTGGGCTGCTAGACCTCCCGGAGTCCCTTCGGCTCTAAGGATCTGAGTTCTAGAATTCTCATGTCTTGGCTGTAAGGGATCAGACAGAGCCAATGGTTCTTTTTTTTCTGGAAACCAGCACGTAGCACTCACCATAGAGCATACACTCAAATTGTAGCTTGATTTCTCATCACTTGCTTTCAGTTTTGTTTTTGACAGCAAGATTCTCTTTTTAGGGAGATCTTGCTATAAATGGTACATCTTCAAATGCTTCTGCTGATTAACTTATAAATTTAGGAGAGTTCTGAAGATATTTACAACCTGCCTCCTAATTAAGAAGTGCAGGGGAAAATTAGCGTGAGATACTCCAGTCTGCTCTCTCCATCTTTTCTCGGAACTTCTCCCCCTTCCTTCTCCCCTCCTCCTCCCCCTTCCCCCACCTCCTTTCTGCCTAACAGCCTAATGGTAACAGGAAGCTGGAAGAGACTTCAGACTTAGATCACTAATGTCATGGAGGAGTGGGGCATCTCTTTGGAATGCATTTCTTCCCATCTTTGGTAGATAGCCCTAGAAGAGCTCTCACTCCAGCAGACATCCTTTCCAGGGTACAGGTGGTTACCTGCTAGCCTCATAAAGAAAAGAAACAGCAACAGCTAGTTTCAAAATGAAGGCAGCTCATGGTGGGTGCAATCAAGTAAGGACTCCCAAATTTATAAGGGGGTTAGTCTCATATCTCCAACCCTAAATTTAAGTAAGACAGCAACTGAGTTTCTTGGTCTCTCTTTACAAACGTATAACCATCTCTAGGCACATAGCTAAAAGTAGATTTTTTTGATGGTGCTTTCTTAAGATATGGAATCTTCTCTGGAACATCACACTCTTATGTAATACTTCCCATACCTCTTTTTTGTTGTTGTTGTTTTTTGAGACAGAGTCTTGCTCTGTTGCCCAGGCTGGAGTGCAGTGGTATGATCTCAGCTCAATGCAACCCCCACCTCCTGGGTTCAAGCGATTCTCCTGTCTCACCCTCCTAAGTAGCTGGTATTACAGGTTCACACCACCATGCTCAGTTAATTTTTGTATTTTTAGTAGAGATGGGGTTTCACCACATTGGCCAGGCTGGTCTCGAACTCCTGACCTCAGGTGATCTGCCTGCCTTGGCCTCCCAAAGTGCTGGGATTATAGGCGTGAGCCACCACGCCCAGCCCCATACCTCTTTGGATTAGATAGAGGCTGAATCTATTCTTGACAAGTGTTTGGAAAAAAAATCAAATGTCAAACTGAAAACAGAAGTCTGGAGGGTAAAGGAAAAGGTTTTGTCCCACTTGTTCTTCCCCTAGTCTTGGGCTGTTTTACCAAAAGACTAACGAAGGGTGGGCTTCACTTTCTCTTGGCCTCTGAAGCTGTCTTATGCAATTTCTATGTCCCCAGGGGCTACCTGTGTGCACGGAGCCCTGCACTGGTTCACTCAGGACAAAGGCACTCAGCCCTCATCCCACACTGCAGAGTGGTACTTCCCTGAGCAGGCACCTGCCAGGCTGCACGGGAGCATTCTTTTGTTCTCCTCCCTGAAAGGAAAGTTGTCTTATGTGCATTCTGACCACAGAGGGAGAGGGCGGGGCTCTGAGTCCCACGATTTCCCTTTCCTCACATCACCGCACCCAGAAATCAGTTGGCCTGGGCTCATCTGGTCTTTCCGGGCGGGCTGGTGGCACCTGTCCTTGTGTCGCGTGGTATTTACTGTGCCGCCTGTGCTCTCTGGGAATGTGCAGTGATGTCTGTGACAGCCTGTACACCCACCACATAAGAAAGAGCCTCAGATGGAGCCGAGGGAAGTCCTCTAGACCCTGGAATGCCTGTCCATTCTGCCCTACGAGGCCATCCTCCCCTGTCTTTATCTGTTAACTTGGAAAGGGTGGACGGCAGGACAGGATTTAGACTCGCTTTTAGACCCCTCTTGCTGAATTCCTGGGGTGAAGGAAATGGAATCACAATGGGATTCAGCCAAATCCTTTTCCTTGACTCTCAGAGGAATTAAAACCTGGTGGCTCTGTTTTGTTTTGCTTTTAGACTGATTAAAAAAACCCGCTTTTTCACAAAGCTGAGGGACAAATGTTTATGATGTCTCTGAGGTGAATTCACATTATAAATTGGAGGCCCTTGTCCCCTTCCTTCTTTTTGGCATAGGTATTTTAAGTATGTTATGTGGCAGTAATCATAAGCAGTGAGTAGGTCTTGTTCTGGGCTAAGCTATTCTCTAGTGAGCAAAACATAGGTTATCCTAGGATGCTTGCATGACATCTAATCTTTTTGTCACCATCAGAGATGTAATTTGCAAAAGAGAAGCTGACATGTCAATTCCCCTTTTCTTGTTCTGTGTATATCATACACTTGCAAGGAACAAATAATAACCCGTGTCCATGCTGAAGGCCAATTGCATTCTTCTCATTCTCACTGTGCTCAGAGGAATTCATGCTTTCATCCAATTAATTAATTGTAGACCCAAATATTTTTGAGGATCATGTTATCTGATCCTCAAGTTATCTGAGCATATTGGTTGAGATGGTCTATGTCCCAGTGGACAGTGAACCACCACTGTATGCTGACTTTATATAATATTTTTAACATCTGCAAGCGATCTCATAAACATTTAATTCTCACCACAGGCCTGCAAGCTGGTCAGGGCAGTTAGTTACTAGTCAACTTCATTTACAGATGAGGCTACTGAGTGTCCGAGACTCTGGAGCTAATTGGTGTGACAGAACCATGATTAGAAAATAGATCTCTTAGGTTGGTGAATAGATACAAACATGCAGTTAGAACAAAGAAGTTCAATGTTCAGTAGCAGACTAGGGTGACTACAGTTAACCAGCAATATACTGTATATTTCAAAGTAGCTGGGAGACATAGAGATGATAAATACTGAAGGTAATAAATACTCCAGATACCCTGACTTGAGCATTATACATTATATGCATGTAAAAAAATACTCATATGAACCCCATAAATATGTAAAATATTATGTATCAATAAAAGAAAAATAAGGAAAATAGGTCTCTTTCAATTCTAAGAAGATAGAGACATACACACATAGAGACAGAGAGAGAGAGTGAGCGAGCCTGAACTTTATTATCTACCTCACAGTAATCATTACAGAAAACAAATAATTTGCCCCTTGATATAACTTGCTGAAGGACCAAAAGTTATCATTCCTGGTGGATGGCAAAGGCCTGTCTCAGTGTCCCTTTTGTACCTATTCTCAGGACAATAAACATGTACTGCTTGGTTGGTTTACTTTTTACCAGTGTAAAATGTCACTGAAAATCAGTGACTTTGCTCATAGAGTCTGCTGTGTTTCTGTGCCTCATAGTCTGGCCTCCTTGAATCATCTGTAGCCTCCACCAGGCAATCTGGCTCTGCCCTTAGAGAATGTTGTGGATGGATGATGCTGTCTGAAGTTTGAGAGCATATTTTCTTCATGGAGCTCTAGTCTCAGACTCTGTAGATCAATGGACAGTCAGGAAGGCCCTGTGAAACAGGGTCAATATTGAGACACTGGTTACCTTGTCTATTGTCAGACCATCACTTGACAATAAACTGGAGAAATTGCTTCATTTTGAATATGAATTAAGCAAAAGGTGGTATATCTAGAAAACGGGATATTATTCAGCCATAAAAAGGAACAAAGTTCTGATATATACTACAACTTCGAGGAACCTTGAAAACATTATGTGAACAAAAAGTCAGGGCCAGGTGCAGTGGCTCGTGCCTGTAATCCCAGCACTTTGGGAGGCCAAGGTGGGCAGATCACCTGAGGTTGGGAGTTCGAGACCAGCCTGGCCAGCATGGTGAAACCCCGTCTCTACTAAAAATACAAAAATTAGCTGGGAGTGATGGCAGATACCTGTAATCCCAGCTACTCAGGAAGCTGAGGCATGAGAATCACTTGAACCCAGGAGGCGGAGGTTGCAGTGAGCTGAGATCATGCCACTGCACTCCAGCCTGGGCGACAGAGTGAGACTTGGTCTCAAAAAAAAAAGAAAGAAAAAGACAGTCACAAAAGACCATAATTGTCCAATTCCATTTGTATGAAATGTGTGGAACAGGCAAATCCACAGAGACAAGCAGTAAGTTAGAGAATGCCAGGGGCTGGGGGAAGGGGGAAATAACGAGTGACTGCTAATGGGTATAGGGTTTCTTTTTGGAGTAATGAAATGTTCTAGAATTAGACAGTGGTGATGGCTGCACAACTCAATGAGTATAGTCATCCCTCAGTGTATGCAGGGGATTGGTTCCAGGACCACCATCCCCCTGGTAAATCTGTCAGACTTAAGTCCCAGAGTCAGTCCTGAGGAACTGACTTATATGAGAAGCCAACCCTCTGTGATACGAAGGTTTTGCATCCCTTGAATGCTGTATTTTTCAATCCGTGTTTGGTTAAAAGAAAGGGAACCATGTGGTTCAAACCCGTGCTGTTCAAGGGTCAACTGTGTACTAAAAATTACTGAATTATATACTTTAAAAGGGTGAATTGTATGGTATGTGATTTATCTCTCAATTTCACATATACACATCTACCTATCTAGCTATCTATGCAAGAATGGGCATTTGAGTCAATAAATGTCTTAATACAAGATTCTATGCTAGGCTTGGCCAGGCACGGTGGCTCATGCCTGTAATCTCAGCACTTTGGGAGGCCGAGGTGGGAGATCACCTAAGGTCAGGAGTTCAAGACAAGCCTGGCCAACATGGCGAAACCCCATCTCTACTAAAAATACAAAAATTAGCTGGGTGTGGTGGCGCAAGCCTGTAATCCCAGCTACTCGGGAACCTGAGGCAGGAGGATCGCTTGAACCCAGGAGGCAGAGGCTGCGGTGAGCTGAGATCATGCCACTGCACTCCAGCCTGGGCAACAGAGCAAGACAACATCTCAGTTAAAAACAAAAAACAAAAAACAAACAAAAAAAACTCTGCTAGGCTCTTTCCCTCTGTGGGAGCCTAAATTTTGTTTTCTTGTGTGGCAAGAGGTTACCACTGCACAGGACGTGGCCTTGATTGTAGAGTGTAGCTTAGTCAATGTAAAATCTCTCCAGTGCTGGGAAAGTAGACTCAAGTTGAAATCCAATGTATGGTTTGTGATGAGTTGGTTTTGCAACATTTTATTGGAGAAGAACAACCTGGTGCTAATATTTTGTCCCCTTCATGGCTGTCAGGTTGGGAATTGACCCAGTAGGGCAGAGCACGTTGATTGAATGAATGATTTGAGGAAAATCTATCTGATTCACCCGAAGCTGGCCACTTTCTCTTACTTTCACAACAGGAGGAAATATGTTGTGCCAGGGCACCGGCAGACTGCATTCCCATGCAGTAAAGATTTCATATTTATGGAAAAATCACCCCATTTCCTGTCAGCATAAATGGAAGGCTTTCTTATCTGGAAATAACAGTTTGAAAATAATTTCTATTTATCTTGAGTTAAAAGGATGTTTTGTTTTTTTCAGCGTTATTTAACTTCAGAGTTTAGCTCATGGCTGAAATGTGTGAGCAGGGGAATAACTGACCCGGCAGGTCAAGTGAGACTCTTCCAGGAAGTCAACCAGGATTATTGAGCATGTGCTAGGAGCCCCACATGTGGCGGGGTGGTGGCAGGGGGTGGGTCACAAAAGAAAATGTAAGATTTAGGACTTGTTCTCAGAGAGATAAGGCATGCGTCTTTAAAAGTCATGGAGTATCCAAGCTGAAAACCTCCTGGAGTGTCCCAGGAACCCCTGACCCCCACCCCTGCCTCAGGGATCATGAGTGCCCAGGGCCGTTGCAGCTTCTTCAGAGACCCAGGGCATATGGCAGTTGAGAAATGGCTGGGATTCAACAGCAGAGAGGCACAGCCTGCCTGGGCGAGTTACCACCAAGTGCAGTAAGGGATAGAGTTCCCGGACTGGCCACTGTTCTGGGCACCAAAATGATGTCCCCAGAGTAGTCCTTTCTCCTCTCCAGAACCCAGCACATCAGGGCATCAGAAGGACTCCTGCATCTGCTTTCTCAGGGACCCAGAGCAGCACCCTTCCCCTTCCTGCTGTTCCCTCCCAGCTCCCATCCCCGGCTCTGCTTACCTCTTCTTTTACCACTGTAGACATAAAGGATGATCATGCCCCTTCTTCTAAATGATTGATTCCAGGGTGCCCCACCTACCCGACAGAGGTGATCTTCAGTGAATTCCACGGGAATTTTCATGACCTTCTCTTGGGGGAGCAGAAAAAGAGTTTAATCTTTGGTGGTGTCTCTCAGTGCACAAAGGTAATCCAGGGCCAGATGTGGTAGCTCATGCTTGTAATCCCAGCACTTTGGGAGGCCAAGGCAGGAGGATCACTTGAGACCAAGAATTCAGCACTAGCCTAGGCAACACAGTAAGACCTCACTGCTACTAAAAATTTAAAAAATTAGCTGGATGTGGTGGTGCGGGTCTATAGTCCCAGCTATTTGGGAGGCTGAAGCAGGGGGACTGCTAGAGCCCAGGTGTTCGAAGCTGCAATGCTGCAGTGAGCTATGATCACACGCCACTGCACTCCAGCCTGGGCGACAGAGCAAGACTCTGTCTCAAAACAACAACAACAACAAAAACACGATAATTTTGGACCCACAGTATTAAATGGCCAAGTAATGGGCACACACAGTAAATGTCCTGACTTCAAGAGAGATTTTTGGTGATTACTAAAAAGAAGTCAACTTTGCTTCTTAAGGAATGTGTAGTCAAGGTGAGAAATTTATCTTTGTTTGCTATTGTTACTGAAGGCTTTGTTCACTTTTTGCCAACCTTGTTTCTTTGATTTTAAGCATGTGATTTGATTGTACTATTTGATTTAATTGCAAGATTATAATAATATGTCCTTTTCTATTCCAAACCAGTAGTCAGCTTATAAATTTTATTTAATTTTTTTTTTGAGACAGAGTCTCCCTCCATCGCCCAGGCTGGAGTGCAGTGGCACTATCTCGGCTCACTGCAACCTCCACCTCCCAGGTTCAAGCAATTCTCCTGCCTCAGCCTCCCGAATAGCTGGGATTACAGGCGCGTACCACCACACCTGGCTAATTTTTGTATTTTTTACTAGAGATGGGATTTCACCATGTTGGTCAGGCTGGTCTTGAACTGCTGACCTCAAATGATCCACCCACCTCAGCCACCCAAAGTGCTGGGATAACAGGCGTGAGCCACTGCACCTGGCCAGTTTAAAAATTTTTTTTAAATATTTTCTACTACAGGCTAATTTTAGCCTCATCATGAGGGAAACAGAATTTTTGGGTTCACTCAGACCTAATCTCCATTTGAAAGCCTGACCCTACTAATCCACTTGTATCTGCTGACCTAGCTGATGGTAGTGGAGAAACAGACAAGTGGGTCTCTACACCTGAGCCAGCCTGACTCCTGGAATCTGGGTTGTGCCTCTGCTGGGCATTGCAACTACCTCCAGCAATCTTCTGTAGCTTTTGGGTTCATAATAAGTCACACCAAGGATGGCATCTCAAGCTACCTTGGCTCGATTTTGTCCTTGTGATTCCACCCGCTTGGCCTCTCCATGAATGTTTAACTCGGAGGGGTCTATGTTGAAAAATGGCACCATCCAAAGGTCAGCAGGATAATTTCTGTTCTGGGCACAGTATTACCAGGCTAAGGATATGAAATTTTCCCCAGGGCCCAGGAGATGGCATGTGCTTCAGGGAAAATGGGAGCATTTTGTTCCTTTGGATCCAGTGATGCTGCGCTGAGGGTCTGCCACCATGGACAGGCTGCCTCCTCGTCTGTTTCACACCTGAATGTGCTTGCTTCCTGGACCTCGTGGCTTCCCGCCTTGGGGAGGATATGATGCCAATTCCAGCAGATGGACTTGCTTGTAGTTTGCCAGCTAGTCAGGTGGAGGGAGTTAGGGCTGGTGCCCATCCAGCCCAGCGGAAATGAACTGGTACAGAAATTCCTCCCGAAAAGGGAAACTTTGGAGTGGCCTTGCAAATGAAAACTCTTCATAAACTATGTTAATGGCTCCATAGCAAAACACAAAGCTGCAGGCACTTTGGAAACAGGGATAGAATTTGGAATTTTGGAGCTTGATGTGGCCTGGATAGGTAAGGTGGAAGGGAGAGAAGAGTGGTTAGCAGAAAGAACTGATACAGGCCAGGTGCCGTGGCTCATGCTTGTAATGCCAGCACTTTGTGAGGCCAAAGTGAACAGATCACCTGAGGCCAGGAGTTCAAGACGAGCCTGGCCAACATCATGAAACCCCATATCTACTAAAAATACAAAAGTGAGCCGGGCATGATGGTGTCACCTGTAATCCCAGCTACTCAGGAGGCTGAGACACGAGAATTGCTTGAACCCAGGAGGTGGAGGTTGCAGTGAGCTGAGATGGCAGCACTGCATAGACACACCAGGACTTGATCCCAGAAGCCACACTTAAAGCTAAGTAATCTGATGGGGGGCGGTGGCTCACGCCTGTAATCCCAGCACTTTGGGAGGCCGAGGCAGGCAGATCACGAGGTCAGGAGATCGAGACCATCTCGTTTCTACTAAAAATACGAAAATTAGCTGGGCGTGGTAGCATGTGCCTGTAATCCCAGCTACTCGGGAGGCTGAGGCAAGAGAATCACTTGAACCAGGGAGTTGGGGGTTGCAGTGAGCTGAGATCGCATCACTGCATTCCAGCCTGGGCAACAGAGCAAGACTCCGTCTCAAACAAACAAACAAAAAAAGCCGAGTAATTCTCAGCAAGTTGCTTACATGTTGAGTCCCAGCAACTGAAGCTGGGATAGGTCTTGACCTTTCTCATCTGAAAACTCACAAATTTGGAAATTTGCTCAGTAAATCTGAAGATGTCCCATCCTCTTATTATTACGATGTGGGCAATGATACTTACCTTGTACAGGCTTCAAACAGATAGTAAGAGTCATCTGAGACAGTGCCTCACATACCAGGCCTCAAGAAATATTTTTTCCATTTTCTTCATTTATAAAACACAGATTTTGTAAAAGCCCAATATTTGGAATGAACTTACAGCTTCCTGTTTGAATGAAGGAGTCAGGCTCACCCATCTCTGTTTACTCTCTGATGTAGTTATATGGGATTATTTCAGATATACAGGTTAACAGTCATGTTGATGCTTGGGTTTGAAAATTTCTTAAATCGCTTAACTTTAGACATTCACACACATTTATGCCCATAAATTCAATCTACCATTGTTTCACGGAGTATTTTTAATTACTTTTTTACCAGGTATCTGATAACTGCTCAATAAAGGTGTGTGGATAAATGATTATTTTTCCCGTGGTGAATTTTGCCATGTCCTTTAACCAAAAACGTTAAAGACTTCACATACTCTTTAGGCCTAAACTTCTCATCCCTTTACTAAATACCTATTTCTGGCTGGGTGTGGTGGCTCACGCCTGTAATCCCAACACTTTGGGAGGCTGAGGTGGGCAGATCACCTAAGTTGAGAAGTTCGAGAGCAGCCTGGCCAATAGGGCAAAACCCCGTCTCTACTAAAAATACAAAAGTTAGCTGGGTATGGTGGCGGATGCCTGTAATCCAAGCTACTTGGGAGGCTGAGGCACGAGAATTGCTTGAACCCAGGAGGTGAAGGTTGCAGTGAGCCGAGATCGCCCTACTGCACTCCAGCCTAGATGACAGAGTGAGACTCTGTCTCAAAATAAATAAATAAATAAATAAATACCTATTTATTTCACTCACATATGAAATAAAGGCCCAAGTGATTTTTTTCTGTTAATGTTTCTTTTATTGCATCTAGCTGGATATAATCTGTTTAAGTATAAACTCCTGGAGGATTTGTGCTGTCTGTTTAACTGCTCTGTATACTACCCAGCACATTTACCCAGACTGGGCCTTCATCAGTATTTAGTATGATGGTGAAGAGGTCTCTTAACTTCTGTGGACTGCCAAAGTGCGGCTTTATATCAGTTCCTTGAACCTGAGTCTTAGCACTGAGTCCCTTTGGAACAGATTTTAGCCAACAACGCCTGTGATTAGTAGCAGCTTTGTTGAGGTTTTATTACATACCAGAAAATTCACCCATGTTAAGTGTATGATTCAATGACCTTTAGTAAATTTACAGAGTTGTGCAACCATCATCACAATCCTACTTTAGAACATTTCCATCACTTCAAACACATCCCTCTGCCCACCCTTTGATTATTTTTAATAATATTATTATTTTTTGAGATGGGGTTTCACTCTTGGCATCTAGGATGGAGTGCAATGGCGCGATCTCAGCTCACTGCAACCTCCGCCTCCCGGGTTCAAGGGATTCTCCTGCCTCAGCCTCCCAAGTAGCTGGGATTACAGGTGCATGCAACCACGCCTGGCTAATTTTTGTATTTTTAGTAGAGACAGGGTTTCACCATATTGGCAAGGCTGGTCTTGAACTCCTGACCTCAGGTGATCCACCCGCCTCAGCCTCCCAAAGTGCTGGGATTACAGGCGTGAGCCACCACGCCCGGCCCACCTTTGGATTATTTCCTCTTCATGTTCTTTCCCCAAATCCTGTGCATGCATTGCACAGGAGGCATGCCAACGGGAAAGGTGGCTCAGGTCACTCACCAAGGGCTGCCCAACCAGGGAGGTGACTTGAACCTCTTGACTCCACATGGCGGTGTTCTTCACCCTTTTCATTTGGAAACTCACAAATTTGGAAATTTGCTCAGTAAATCTGAAGATGACCCATCCTCTTTGACCCCATCCCAGAAGATATAGAGATGCTTAAATAAATAAAATCCAAAGAGATAAATCGATCATCCAAATATAGGAGAGTAGAAAGAGGATGAAGAGGCCGGACACGGTGGCTCACGCCTGTAATCCCGGCACTTTGGGAGGTTGAGGCAGGCAATCATGAGGTCAAGAGATCGAGACCATCCTGGCCACCATGGTGAAACCCCATCTCTACTAAAAATACAAAAATTAGCTGGGCATGGTGGCGTGTGCCTGTAGTCCCAGCTACTTGGGAGGCTGAGGTAGGAGAATCGCTTGAACCTGGGAGGCAGAAGTTGCAGGGAGCCAGCATCGCACCACTGCACTCCTGCCTTGCGACAGAGTGAGACACTGTCTCAAAAAAAAAAAAAGAGGATGAAGACTCGTGGGTAGTGAGCCTAATTCTAATGCTCAAGTTACTTCTGGCCATGTGACTAGAAGCCTGGGTAAGTGTCCCTTTTTACCTTTGTAAAGGGGGACAACCTTCACTCGTCTGACAGACATTGCATGCTAATGTTTCAAATGTGAGGTGAGGTACAAGGGTTACAGAGGTAAAGGGTACCATCCTTAACCCCAAATGGTCTTACCATCTAAGCCTGAGGTTCTAAAACCCCTATGCCTAACAATCACCTGTATATCTTGTTTAAAGTATGGATTCCCAGCACAACACGGTGCCTGTCATTAACAATACTGTATTGTGCACTTAAAAATTTAAGACAGTACATCTCATGTTGTGTTCTTACCACAATAAAAATGAAGTTATTCATGCTTTTAAAAAATAATAAAGTATGGATTCTCAGGCCTCACCCCAGACATTCTGATGCAGGAGGCCTGGGAATCTGCATGTGAACATGCACCTCTGCCCTGGGTGATTCTGGTACAGGGAAGTCCACAGATGCCACTTTGAGGATCTGGCCCTATAAGGGTGTGGTGAGGACACATTGATGGAGGTTTCTGACTCTTCAGAAGAAAAATGCACTAGAAATTTAGTAAGACCCCTGTAATTATTATAATGTGTAAGCCAATAGTTTCCTCTTCATTTTAGAAGCACAGCTTTGTTGCTAAAACCTTACATTTTCTCAGCACTGTTTGGGACTTCTTCCAAACCAGCTTAGAGAGATTCCACATGTCTATATAAAAGGGCCTTTTCATTTCCTGATCTTTGTGGGCAAATAATCTCCATAAAAAATTTCCTAAATCATCCTAGTCTTGTTAAAAATGACAAGCGTGGCAGGGCAGGGTGGCTCACACCTATAATCGCAGCACTTTGGGAGGCTGAGGCAGGAGGATCACTTGAGGTGAGGAATTCGAGACCATCCTGGGCAACATAGCGAGATCCTGTCTCCACAAAAAATTTAAAAATTGCCGGGCGCAGTGGCTCACGCCTGTAATCCCAGCACTTTGGGAGGCTGAGGCAGGCGGATCACAAGTTCAAGAGATAGAGACCATCCTGGCCAATGTGGTGAAACCCCATCTCTACTAAAAATACAAAAATTAGCTGGGTATGGTGGTGCATACCTGTAGTCCCAGCTACTCAGGAGGCTGAAGCAGGAGAATTGCTTGAAACTGGGAGGCAGAGGTTGCAGTGAGCCAAGATCACGCCACTGCACTCTAGCCTGGGCAACAGAGCGAGACTCTGTCTCAAAAAAAAAAAAAAAAAAAATTTAAAAATTAGCCAGGCATGGTGGCTCACACCTGTAATCCCAGCTACTCAGGAGGCTGAGGTGGGACAATCGCTTGGACCCAGGAGTTGGAGGTTGCAGTGAGCTATGATTGCGCTATGATCGTGCCTCTGCACTCTAGCATGGGTGACAGAGATGCTGTCTCAAAAAAAAAAAAAAAAAAAATGACAAGGCTTGTTACAGAAATCTTTCCATCATCCTAAGAAAGAGTACATTAAAAGGGCTGTGCCATCATTGGAGAAACTTCCAGTTCCTCCTCTCTGTTCACATGCATAGAGAGCCTGCAGCTTCCCCCTAGTCACTGGCTCACCTGAGATTTCTGCAGGGATGGTTTCATTGAAAATGAGGCAGTGTGTATAAAATGCCTGCAACATAGCCAGTAGGTAGCCAGTGATTTTCTGCTACAATTAAAAACACACAATACAAAATGTACCAAAAATATGAATCAAGAAAGCTTGATAACAGAGGTTTTTCAATCACATTTGTCTCAGACAGTACTGCAGAATAATATGGAAATTCTGAAGTAACAAAGGGGAATAAAAAGTTGAACTCAGTTTTGTTATACTTTTGCATAAGGGGTTCCTTACATGAACCTCAAAAGCAGTGACTTGCAAGAGGAGGCTGCAGGCTGTGTGATGGCTGTGCTCAGCTAGGCACCTTTCCATCATCTCAAATCCGAGAAAGAAACTCAAAAAGCCTAAGAATCTGGTTTCAGTACAAGCTTCTGCCTCAGGGACAATCACTGTCGGTTTCACATGCAGACAATAGTGAGTGGATGCAAAGAAATGGTACTTTCCTACCTGCATTTAAAAAAAGAAAGAAAGTAAATCTACTCCCCTCCTTTTTTGGGAACATGGACTGGCCCATTGTGGTTGCTGGTGTGTTGAACTAGTAAGTAAAGCGAGGAGAGGAGGAGTGAGAGTGTGCCTGCCCTCCGCACACGGGGCTGGTTTCCGGAGTGCGTCTCTAGAGGGATGCACGTTGCCTTAGCCGAGCTTCAGAGAGAAGCCTGGTATGTAACCCAGGCGGGCGGGAGCCTCAGTCTGTCGGGCTGAGGTCTGGCATCTACAAAGCCTCTGGCCGTGTTCTGAACTTGAAGCCTGGAGGAGTTCTCTGCTCAGCACAGCCAAGGAACAGAATTAGAAAAAAAGGAACCCTGGCCTAAGGTAAAGCGGGCATTGCACAAGGTGACCTATGTCCTTTGCTTTGCGAGGCAGATGTGAGATTTCTGGCTTCCTTCGTGAGGTCGGAGGCCACTCGGATCCTCCAAATGTGGTGGCTGGATGCTGGCGACAGAAGTCACTTTCATTGCCCTGACATACATTTATGTAAACTTTTTGTTTTCCTGATGATACAAAAGAAACGACAGGAGCTTTTGTTCATCGATACAGAACTAGACTGAAGGGTTATTTATTTCACTGAGAAGTGTGTGGTGCGTTGACCTTTTAAACAAGGCTTATGTTTTTTTAGGCTGCTACCCGCAAGATTGAAAGGAGACTATGGTTTTCAGACTTTGGGGTTGTTTCGTTTTGTCTGTGGTTTGTAGAGCTCTGTGAAATTTACATTTGCATCCTGTTTGGGGGATTTGGTGGTGGAAGTGGCACGTGGGAATGAGTAGATTTAGCTGTTACTGTAAATTTATGAGATTTTTTTTTTCTTTAAGAAATACCCAATAAATGAAAATAAGGAAACAAAATGTTTGGATGTTATTCATGTTTTATTGCAGCTCTAGGTTGAAAGAGCTTGACAATTGCCTCTCTTTCCACCTTTGATATGCAGTAAAAAGTCTAGAGATTCTGGCCCTTATATTGAAAATAGTTTTCCTAAAAACCTAGTTATTAATCGAATCATGCTGTAAAGACTTTTTTTTGGGGAAAAGTGTTTTAGAATGTGCTATACTAGCATGAAAGAAGAAATGGGACAAGAAAGTTATCTGTGAAAAAAATAGATCTATGATGTTGGAAAAGAAAAAAAGAAAACGTGAGTTTGGCCATAACCCAGCAGGAGCGTGGTCGCTATAGCAGCTTCATTTGTCACTTAGCTGAGATTGGAGACTTAAAAGAAAACTGAGCCTGTTTTTCTCTGAGACAGCCTCATAAAGAATGTTAAGAGGATGTGAAGTTATTTAGATTACCAAAACAGGTTCTGACAAGTAAGTGAAAATAACTCATTCAAATATAATTGTTGCCATTCTATAAATGGATCAAAAGGCTTGTTGAGTCACTGCATACTTATAGAATAGGTGAATTTGCCACGGCTCATTGGTATAAATTACTTTTGAGAAGGCTTTTTAAGACTAAGCGTGAGGCCTTGCCAAGCATCCCTTATAACACTTAGAATGAATGTTTTGACCAGTGTTTTCAAGGGGGTTGCCTAAGCATTTTCATGTGTCAGTGAGTCTAATCCTCGCATCAGTGGCTTATCCAGTAAGCTCAGGGAATATTATATCATGACAACAGAAGTCTGCAGATTTTTCTCTTCAACTAAACAATAGCTCACCTAAGAGGACAGAAAGTGAACTACTCAGTTCTTGCAACCTGACTTTCTGGAGGGATGGTCACGATTTTGGCTCCTGTAGACCAGGGTTTCTCAATCTCAGCATTATCGACATTTTGGATGGGATTATAGTTTGTTGCAGGGGACTGTCTATGGGATATCTAGTAGCATCCTTGATCTCTACACACCAGGTGACAGTAGCACTCCCTCCCCAGCTGTGAGAACCAGAGATATCTTCAGACACTGTTAAATGTTCCCTGTGGGCAAAACTGCCCCTGGTTGGGAACCACGGCTAGAGGGAAACCACCTTGGGGCCTACTGCTGCCAATGAGGGGGAAGGGGCTATGAGAGGAGGCTGGAGTCCCAAGGAGGTCTGGCGGGGTCCAAGGAACAGTGGCAGGACAGGTGTTTTTGCCTGACCATTTGGTTTTTATTGTGTTTGGGTTTTGTTTGAAATCACATCTTGGGAATGGGGTATCAGATTCAAGGACTTGCTGCGGATATACATTCTTCTGCCCGCTTTTCCTTCTGTGCCCTTGTGGGACTTATTTTATACAGTGCTATGATTGGTATAGTAGTCAAACTTCTTTCAGTTGAATTCTAAAGTGCATTCTAGGGATATACTATTTTTTCTTTTTTTAAAAAGAAGCTTATATGGTGATCCATTTTATAAAGCAAATAGTTACCCATACTTTTCCCTTCTGTAAATATAGGGTTTTTTGTTGTTGTTGTTTGTTTGTAATGTGGGTTTTTAGTAAATCTGGCCATGCCTGTTAGTTTTTTTTTTCTTCTGGAATCTGCAAGTGAATGCTTTCTTTTCTTTTTTCTTTTCGCCCTCTGTACCAGTGGGTCTCAAACTGTTTTGATTTTTTTAGGAATTGGGCCTTGTTTTGTGAGTGCAATTGAAGAATCACAGCTTTTTTCCAATTTACAGATAACGATGAAGTCAATGGCTGGGATTTTTTCCATTTAAAATTTTTCTTACACCTTTAGCATTAATACTACTGCTTGTTTGCTCTCAAAGGTTTACAGATTACAAAATGCATGAAGGTGTGTGCCACTTTTTCTTGGTGTTTCTCCAAGAATATAGTACATTGCACTGAGCACCGTGACTTCCAGGAGCTACCAACACCACCAAAACCAGATGAGACGTACCACTCCATAGTGCTTAGTGGTGCTTGCATTGGCTGAACAGATAGGGAAACACCTTGACTTATTGAAGTCTATTCTTGGTGACAGATCCGGACTGGCCCATAATGTTATCAGAGAGCTGTGGTTTCTGCTTTTGATTGCAAAGCAAATCTTGCATTTATCTCCACCTGGAGGTACCAATGTGACACACACCATGTGCTAAGTAACAGTTCTTCGTAATTAAAATTCACCCTCTCCCCCCATTCAGTAGACCAAAGATCCCTGAGTGCAGCAAATGTGAGCATTTTAGGTCTATTTGCCCCCAGGATATAGCACAGTGCCTGCTCATACTATTTGCTCAGTCGTTGATGAACAGACAAATGAATGTCAATGATTTCTATGGAAAGACCACCCAGGAGCTTGGTCAGCAAGCTCGCATGTCTGCAGCCTGTTTCCATATTACTGTATTTTTTTTAAGAGGACAAATCCATTCACCATCCAAGCAGGTTTTAATGTCTGAGGGGCTACCAGGAAACCTTTGAAGGATGCAGGAAGAGTGGGTCTGTGGGTTATAGGATTTGGGCCTTCATAAAGCCCAGAAATCAAATTTCTGCTCTTATTATAAACCCCACAGGTTAATGCTGCTTCATGGTTTCAATAAGATAAAGAGCACACTAACCATAGAGTCTGACCCAAAGGCAAGATATTTACCACCTCTTTAAGAAAACTCGCCAGTTGAGAGAGCTTATGATCAGAGGTGAAAAAACAGCCCTTGTTGATCTATGTGTCCTGTGGGGAGTCAGGTGGTGCTGCCCAGAGAACCTACCTCGTTCTCTGAACCAGGTTATCAGGGCAAGGGGGGTGCAGATGGGGCAGATGTCTTGAAATTGGAAGTTTCCAGACTGTGCAGAATGTAAAGACACCGTAGTGAGAGACAGAGAAGCCAAAGATCCTCTCAATCTCTTGCTTTGGTTCACAAACCAACCCCAGCTCCATGGGTTTTTTTGTTTTGTTTTGTTTTTTGAGACAGAGTCTTGCTCTGTCACCCAGGCTGGAGTGCAGTGGTGCAATCTTGGCTCACTGCAACCTCCACCTCCTGGGTTCAAGCGATTCTCCTGCCTCAGCCTCCTGTGTAACTGGGACTACAGGTGTGTGCCACCATGCCCGGCTAATTTTTTGTGTTTTTAGTAGAGATGGGGGTTTCACCATGTTGGCCAGGCTGGTCTCGAACTCCTGACCTCAAGTGATCTGCCCGCCTCAGCCTCCCAAAGTGCTGGGATTACAGGCGTGAGCCACTGCACCTGGCCTAGCTCCATGCTTCTAAGCAGAGCCCTGGGAATGAGCAAGCGTGAGCCTTTCTTGTGCCTTAAGCTGCAGAGGCTAAAGGTGCAGCCTTTGTGGGGAGGGGACCTTCATCAAAGAGGAAACAAACCCTGCTGCTTTATTATTCGCCAAGCCTGGAATGTTTTTAGCAAATACGTGTTTGTGTCCTTCTCAGCATTGAGGCCATTTGTTGCTCATAAACACTAGATGAAGCAAAAATACTTGTTTACACTTAAGACTGCTTTTATCTTTCCTTACTGATGAATAGTAATTTTTTACTAGATTGTCTTGGTTCTGTGCAGCTGGTTCCTTGTGTCTGTGCTCATATCCGTATACCTTGTCCAAATAAACATACTTGAAAAGATAGAGAATTGTGTTTTGTGAAGTTTAGAACATCCTCTAACAAGTTTAAGCTGAGCTTTCTGCTTTGTTTTGGCAATTTGTTTAGGATGCCAAATGTATCTGGTCTGGCGACAGATGAAAGAAGATGTTGGCCCTTATATAACCAAGTTTAGGGAATAAGTGGGGGGTGGGGTGGATTCCCAGGTTTCCTTTGTGTTTTGAAAAGAGTTCTAAAGCATAAAGAAAAAATGTGTTTGACTGGATTTTTGTTTTGCCTTTAAACCTTGGAATTTTGAAAATCTATTGAAATATCTTCTCCTGGCTTATGCAGCCCTCTGAGATTAAGTTTCTGATTACCTGCGTCTTCCCTCCTCTTTCATTCCAGCCCTGCTAGCCTTCTTTCTGCCCCTCAAGCACAGACACTGTCCATCTTTGGGCTTTCACTGCTCCCTGAGCCTGTAACATTCTTCCTCCAGATCTTGGCTTCCTTCTCATTATTCAACCTGCCTGTTTTGACTTGGAGAGGTATCCTCTGATCACCTAGCTAAAGTTGCTTCCACCTGCCCAACCGGTAGGCCATCTTCTCTCCCCTGTTTCTGTTTTAGGTTCTTCATGGCACTGTGCCCCGACTATCTGGAATTCTTATCTGCTTGCATCCATGTCTATGATCTGTTACTCATTGCAAGAATGTATGCTTATGACAGGGACTATCATATCCCCGAAACTAAAACATCATCTGATAGAAGGTTGGTGCCCAATAAGAGAATGAGTGGATGGATAGAAGGATGGATGAATGGGAGGGAAAAGGAGAGGGAAGGAAGGAAAGAAGGAGCGGGGAAAGGAGGGGGGTTGACTACCGAGTAAATTTCTACTCTCTTTTAAGTCTAAGAGCTTCTCTCCTGTGATTCCTCTTTGACTCCCCAAGACAGTAGCCTTGGAGAATTTTCTCCCCACACCCACCTCACTTTGTACATTACACTAACCATCTTATCCAGTTACAGTCACCTGTTTGCTAAGCTCTGCATACTAAGCTCTTGAGGACAGGAATGTGTAATAAAGGTGGTTATGGTTGTAATTATTGTTTGTTCTTATTGCCTTAGCACTTTATAAGCATACTTCATCAAAGTCCTTTCATCAACTCTATGGCTTGAGTATGACTCTCATCTTTGTTTTGCAAGTAAGTAAACTGAGGCCCAGAGCAGTTGCCGAAAGGCGTACAGATGATTACTGCAGGGCCGAGAATTGAATACAGATTTCTTCTTGGTAGCGCAGATTATACAGCCTTTCTTTCCTCCTCATCAGGTGTCCAGTGCCTGACCCACAGGTTCATCACAGGCTTTTGCCAAATGAATGAAACCTAAGACCTCACCTCCTCCCTTCTCATCCCTATTATTTGAGCTTATACATATTATTTATACTATTTGTAATATTATAATATAAACATAAACAAGAGCCTATTGGTTCATAATCCAGTGACATCTCTAAGGATAACTAGCTGCTGTATCTTAAGTAACTTATTTTTATTGTGTTTTTAGAACCAGGATCTTGCTCTATTGTCCAGGCTGGAGCACAGTGGCACAGTCATAACTTACTGCAGCCTCAAACTCCTGGGCTCCAGAGATTCCTTGCCTCAGTCTCCTGAGTCCCGGGACTACAGGTGCATGCCATCATGCCCAGCTAATTTTTTTTATTATTATTTTTTAGAGACAGGTTCTCACTATGTTGCCCAGGCTGGTCTCTTAACTCCTGGCCTCAAGTGGTCCTCCTGCCTTGGCCTCCTGAAGTGCTGGGATTACAGGCATGAAGCACCACACCCAGCCTACGTCATTTTTCTTTCTTTCTTTTTTTTCTTTTTTTAACTGATAGGACTTCATTGATTGCTTAAATTCTCTCATTCTTCTTATGTAAACAAATCTATTAGTCAAAAGTTAAGCAGCTGCTGAGTCACATGGCACTTTAATCCAGGGTTACAATTGGCAGCCTGGGAATGAGTTCTTTCTTTAGCTCCCACAATGGCACTGATTTCCCCTAGAATATGAAACTTACACCGAGGAAACCACCATGACAACTATAGGTAGCAATTTCAAGCAGAAAAGACTAGGAAAATGCCTAAGAATTTTAAACCTGACAGCGTTCTTCTACATTTTTAATATAACCAAGTGCTGCTCATCATCTGCCTTGACACCAGTGTTTGTGAGTTTGATTGGCCCCAGGATGTTCCATTGCAGAGCAGAAAGCTAAGATCAGAAGCCCTTGTCGACATATAAATGTAATGCTCTAAGCTGGCTTGGAGCTCTGACTCCATGGAGCCAATTCTAAAATGATTAAGACTTCTGTCTATAGAGAGTTGAGGTGGAGATTGTTTACTGTGGCCCTGCCCAGAGGCTTCAGCAGCTGAGGGTGTACCCTCTGCAGTGGGAGTCTTCAGGCATGAGCCTGAAGCCTGTGCTGGCCTCTAGGGATAGAGTCCCTCATTGTCTTACAGCTTGAATTTTCCAGCACAGGACAACTCCAGATGACAGCTCCAACAGGGCAGAGGCTGCAGCCTTGCCAGACTGGTCCGTCAAAGCTTTCCTTGGCACATAATCCAGTTTCACCCAGGTTTGGGGGTAACCCAGGTGGTTCCTTTTTTCCTGGGTTGGAGGTGAGCTAAGCAGGGAGGCAGTACCCACAGGTTATTTGTGGATGTCAAAAACTCAAAAGGCCCTCAGCACTGAGGATAGGACCAGTGAGAAGTGCTCAGCCATGGCATGTATGAGGGATCTGTGGGCGAACCCCAATGTGTCATTTGGCTCCTCTATCCATCACAAAGAGCATGGACCCCTGAACCCTTTAACCATCCCTGAGCAAGATAGGAGGGATTTCTGCCCTTTTAATACAACTTCTTAAATGGCCTGATGGCCTTGGATGTACTCACTAATAAATATGTCTTGTGGTTTGCAATTTAACTGTCTGTGTGATGAGAGTATTGGAAAGGAGTTTCTGACTGATTCGTTGTTCACACTTGCTGCTCCCAGCCGAGGGATAGTTGGGGCCTTGCCTAATCTGCACTCGCTCACACCCAACATGTGCTGGGCGGGGAAAAGGCTGCAACCTGGCCAGCTGGTTCCCGGACCTGGCCTTGCACCAACCAGGAAGATCTCTTCTCTACCTCCTCTTCTGTGTTCAAGGTGATACCTGCTTAGGACTCCCAGAAATATCATTAGCAGGAAAGTTCCACAGATTTAATCTGGTCTAACCCTCTGAGAGTTGAGGACACTGAGACCCAGAAAACCTGAGTGATTTTCCTAGGAACACACAGCCCATTGGTTAGCAAGGCGAAAGTAGACCTCAGAGCGGCTCAGTGCTTCTCTATCCCCTCTGCACCTCCCCCAGGCTGCCTCTTGAACTACTTCTCTGCTTGCTGTACAAACCAAAGCTATCTTTCAAAGTCTTTTGGAATATTAAAGCCATTACAGGGAGGCAAGGTGTGTGGGAATTGAGTAGATATTCAAAAGATTTTTGCTCAAACCTTTATTTCACTTTGTTTTTAAACAACTTACCTTTCCCATGCCTATGGAGCTTTTCTTGTCTCATCCTAAAAACTCCCAAGTTCCCACCTGCTTCTAGGAAGATTGTTGATGATTGTCCAGGGATCCCCTGCCACTGTCTGAGCAGACAACTTCTAAAAGTTTTTTTTTTTTTTTTAAGTAATATGAGCTCATTGTAAATAAATAAATGAATAACTGAATAAGTACACTTGTTTGTACTTCTCTGAACCACATGTAATGGGCCAGATAGTACATATTTTCAGCCTTGTGGACTATGCCGTCTCTGTCTCAGCTACGTATGGGCTAAAGCAGACCTAGAGACTATGTAAATGAACAGACATGATTCTGTTCCAATAAAGCTTTATTTACAAAAAACAGGTAGTGGGCCAGGTTTCACCTATGGGCTGCCAATCTTGGTATCAGGTAAAAAGTAAACATTCTCCACTTACTCCTTAAGCTTTATGGCACAGGACCGTGTCTGTTCATTTACATAGTCTCTAGGTCTGCTTTAGCCCATACCAGCCTTGAGTAGCTGAGACAGAGACAGCATAGTCCACAAAGCTGAAAATCTGTACTATCTGGCCCATTGCATGTGGTTCAGAGAAGTACAAATAAGTATACTTATTCAGTTATTTATTTACAATAAGCTCACATTACTTTAAAAAAACCCACTCCCGGAGGTAGCTATTGTTGAGAGTTGGGTCTATAGTGTCACTGGCATGCAGGTACTTACAAATATGGGGTTGGATCATGTAAATTTTTTCATATAGGATGTAGAGTTCTGTATCTTGCTTTGCTCCTGTTTCTTGCACATAGAGACCTGTGGGAGGGCATGTATTCTTTTATACAAATAGGACCGTTTTATGCATGTTGTTCTACAGTTTTCTTCACTTGGCAGTAACTCAGTGTTGATGCTTACAGGATGATGCCATTCTTTTTAATGGCCGCATAGTGGTAAAATCCTTTACCATACGCTAAGAAAACATACCAAATACCAAAAGAAAAAGAAAAGTATATGTGTAAATAACTACCAGCAGACACAGATGATGTCTTGTTCATCTCACAGGGTCCCATGTGTCTGGTGGGCACATCCAGGGGGATCCATGTCAGCCCGTCCAGCTTTACCATGTTTCCGAAGGGGGTTTTGTTTCAGCCTAACTTGCTGCCAGCACAGCACCCCATACAAGTGACGAGTTAATAAAAGATTTGCATGACGAGGAAGGTTTCAGACAAACTTTAGGTTCAACATCGTGGTTGATTATGAGGCAATTTCTGTGAAATCCTAAAAATCCCAAGTTTTTTGTCCTGCTGTGAACACAGTTTATAGCGAAAAAGTACAGACCCACATTGTACTGTGGCCCCCCTGCCCTTTAAAGTATGCGCTGTCGATGATGCCTTGAATTCGTTCCTAAGGATATCATAGATTACCACAAACTTGGCAGTTCAAACATGACAGAAATGTATTCTGTCACATTTCTGGAGGCCTGAAGTTTGAAATCAAGGTGTCGTCGGTATGGAGTGGGGGTTCTTCTGGGGGCTTTGCTGGAGGGTCTTCTTCATCCTGTCCCCTGGCTTCCAGTGCTGCAGTGTCCTTGGTGCTCCGTGGCTTGGAGCTGCATCACTCCAGTCTCTGCCTTCATCTTCATGTGGGTCCAGCTTGCCCTCTTGGTCAGTTTCCTTGTCTTGTCTGGTCCCGTCCTGTCCTGCATTTTGTAAGGACTTGTCATTGGATTCAGGGCCCACCTGAATCCAGGATGGTCTTCTCTCAACACCCTTACCTTAATTACATCTGCAAAGCAGGTTGGACATATCTTTGGGGGACCACAGTTCAACTCAGCACATGCCCTCCCATCTAAAAATTGGAGTGCTTGCTCTTCCCTCTCAGGTTTTTCCTCCTGGAGGTGAGGAAAGGGGCAAAAGCCTTGTTCTTGTCATAATAAACAGCCCTGCTCTTTGATGATAGAAAGCAACAACAAAAAACGGAGTCCCAAGGAATGGCATCTACTGTTAGTCAATTGCAGGTCCCAGAAAAGCACCAGCCAGAACTGCAAGGCTTCTAGGAAATTTCTTACTGAATTCAGCAAAATAAGAGGCTAATGAGAAG
Organism: Pongo abelii; assembly: GCF_028885655.2. NCBI lineage: Eukaryota > Metazoa > Chordata > Mammalia > Primates > Hominidae > Pongo > Pongo abelii. Next base: position 121,568,048 of record NC_071993.2, on the reverse strand, counting down.
AGTGTTTGCATATCTGATAGTTTAACTGAAAGGAAACAGAGGAAGAAAAACGTGCTTTTGTAAGCCTTGGGAGTTTTAGCTGAATGGCAGCCTTTCCCTGGGATTAACCGGCATTAATTGTTGTTTCAAAGAGTTTCCAAGGTTGACTGAATCCAGCGTGAAGCTCGCAAAACCAACACCATCTATTTGTTTCATTTCTCAGGAGAAAGTTATATTAATGCAAAAATAAAGAATTGTGGCTGGGTTTGTCATCTGTTTTCGATAGTTTCTTTAAGGAAGCAGCTGTTTTTTGTGTTGCACAGAGTACTTGGATGCAAAACATTTTTTGTTGTTTTGGCTTTTTTTGGAGACAGAGTCTTGCCCTGTCACCCAAGCTGGAGTGCAGTGATGCAATCTCGGCTCACTGCAACCTCTGCCTCCCCAGTTCAAGCTATTCTCCTGCCTCAGCCTCCCAAATAGCTGTGATTACAGCCACACACTACCATGGTTGGCTAATTTTTGTATTTTTAGTAGAGACAGGGTTTCGCCACGTTGGCCAGGCTTGTCTTAAACTCCTGGCTTCAAGTGATCTGCCTGCCTTGGCCTCCCAAAGTGCTGGGATTACAGGTGTGAGCCACCACACCTGGCCGCAAAATGTTTTTTCTGTTTAAAATTGAAGAATGATACCTGCTCACCTCACTCCCTTAGACAATGGTTTGGTCGCAAGGGACGGAAACTCACCTCAAACCAGCTGTATTTTGGAGCCAGCATAACAAAGCACCGCTACTTGGATGTTTTAAAAAAGACAAATTTAATTTCCAACAGCTCTGGAGGCTGGTGAAATCAAGGTGTGGGCAGAGCCAAGTCCTCTCTGAGCCTGTAGAGGAAGATTTTCCTGGCCTCTTCCAGCTTCTGGTAGCCCCAGGTGTTCCCTCGCTTATGGCAACATAACACCAAACTGCCTCTGTTTTTGCTTGGAGTTCTCCTGGTCTGTCTCCCTCCCTCTTCTGTTCTTATAAGGACATCAGTCATAGTGGATTAATACCCCAACCTATTCCAGTATGAGCTCATCCCAACTAATTAACAAGTGCAATAACCCTATTTCCAAATAAGGTCACACGCTGAGGTATTGGGGGTTAGGGCTTGAACATATCTTTTTGGGGGACACAAGTCAACCAGTAACATCAGCTGAAGCAGAAAAGGGGCTCACATAGCCAAGCCACTGGAGGGGACAGGGCCTTAGATGTCATTAGCATCCCGTCAGCTCTGTCTGCTTATCTATGTGTGTCATTCACACTCACAAACTCACTCTGCATGAAAAGCATAAGGCTGCAGCTCAGGGATTCTCAACTGTGGTGGAAAGGGCTCTTCTACCCCCAGCTCACATCCTGAAGTCCCAGGAAAAGATTCCATCAAAATGTCACCTGCCCAGCTCTGGACCATTCACCGTGGCCAGGGACAGGGTCAGGAGAGGGAATGGCAGCTTCCACATCTGGATTTGGGGAAAGATCCCACCGCCGTACACCAAAAGCAGGGTAGCCTTGACATGGCCGCTGCGGGAATTGTGAGCTCAGTGTAGCTGGTCCGATTTGTGTGAATCTCAGAACTAACCTAATTCGAATGCAGCATTGCAGTCACGTGTCACTTAAATGACCCTTGTCTTGACTCACTTTTAATGTGATTTTATGCACGCGCTCCTCCTCACCCATCCCCTGCTGCACTGACCTGGACTAAACCGCTTTCAGGTTCTGGGAGATCTCCTCAGAAGTTGTGTTAGATTTTTCATTTCTCTGGAAGGTCAGTGCATTTGCATTTGGGCAGAAGCTCATGGTGACTATACTAATAATTTAATCTTTAGTCTCCAAGGACACCATGGTGGGTAGGTCTCAATGACAGGCGCTTTTCCTCTCTTTTTTAGTTTTCAATCTGAAGCTTTTAAACTTCCAAAAAGAATCACAGTAGTGTAGAAATAGTTTTAACTTCTGCTAAACGGCCTGTGGGAGGCCTGCTTCCTATACTTTGAGTACTTTTCATAGGTTTTCATGCAGTCTGCAAGAAAAGACAGTTTTATTTCAACTATAAAAATTAATTCAGGTTGAGAGTGGTGGCCACGCCTGTAATCCCAACACTTTGGGAGATCAAAGCAGGAGGATCACTTGAGCCTAGGAGCTTGAGAGCAGCCTGGGAAACACAGGGAGACCCTGTCTCTCCAAAAACAATTTTTTTAAATTAGTTGGGTGTGGTGGCACATGCATCTGTAGACCCAACTACTTGGGAGGCTGAGGTGGGAGGATCACTGAGCCCAGGTGGTCGAGGCTGCAGTGAGCTGTGATCATGCCACTGCATTCCAGCCTGGGCGACATAGTGAGAACCTGTCTCACAAAAGCAATAATTCAAAGGAATGACTACAGAAATTACAAAAACAGCCGATAATTCAGAATGCTCATTTCACTTTATTTATTTATTTTTTTTTTTGAGACAGAGTCTCGCTCTGTCACCCAGCTGGAGTGCAGTGGTGCGATCTTGGCTCACTGCAATCTCCGGCTCCCCTTTCCCCCTCCCATTCAAGTGATCTGCCCACCTCGGCCTTCCAAAGTGTTAGGATTACAGGCGTGAGCTACTGCACCCAGCCTCATTTCACTTAATTATGTTTGCTTCCAGCTAGTACTGGAAAGCAACTTTTTTATTCTGTGAGTCTTAGGTGAGCAGCAGTAGAGAAACTTACCTGCGATAACTAATCTGTAGATCCTAAAAGTGATGCTTGTGAAGCCTGTAGGACAGATGCAGTTATTCCTTGAGTATAGTCATTGAGTGATGGTGTCATGTGAAAACTCTGCAGGCTTGGATGATATTTTCAGGAGTATATGTATCTTGGAAATTTGCGGTACGACCCAAACTTGGCACATCTTAATAGCCAATAAGAATTTGCAGGGGCACTAAATCCTTGCTATCTCTGGCAAAAGATAGATTTCTTGGTAGTGTTGGCATTGACACCTTTCATGGAAAAATTGATTGCTTGTATCTACTAGCTCTGTGCTAGACAGGAAGCACTAAGAATTCATTTGGTGGTTCTTTCATTCCTGGTTAATGAGGGATGCCCTTTGCTCCTACCAGCCACCAAGGTGAATTCACCTTGACCCTGAGCATACCAGCACACGGACCAAGTTGGGCTGTGATTGCTGGTCATTTACAATAGGTTAGAAAGGGGTGAGCTGAAGCATGTCGACTAGATGAAATTGCCGCAGTGTGGTATTAACCTGCTCAGGATAAATTGAGTGTGAAATTGTTACTGCCGGATGTTGCTTGCCAGTGGGGTTTCTTTTTTTATTTTCTTTTATGTGATAAATGTTTTTGCTTGATTTAAGAGGTGGCAGGATACTGGCTGTTACTGAAATGAAGCTAATTTCTTCCTGTTCTGAGCCATTATAGCATATCTTGCGGACATTTGAAACATATTTTTCTCCTAAGATACTGCATTTCTGAATGAAGAACTGATATGCTTTCTTTCTAAATTCATCACATTTCTTTCTAAATTCATCACGTTTATCAGTTAAATGTACAAGGGGTAAGAAATGAATTTTCAGCAGTTTGTTATACCTGAAAAATTACACAGAAAAGTAACTTTAGGTGAGAAAGTATCTGGTAAGTTTCTCAAAGGTTTAGGTTTTCTGGGTCTGGTTTGGTTTGGTTTGCTGGGGAAAGGGAGGATGGATGGAGGAGGATGGATGGAGAGTACAGGTGACTGTCTTCTTGACTATAGTGTAAGTGATAGGAAAAAACTCTCCAGTTTTTGTATATAAGTAATAAAAGCAAAATTCGGCTGGCTGGCTTGCTTGCTTGCTTTCTCTCTTTCTTTCTTTCTCTCTTTCTCTCCCTCCCTTCCTTCCTTCTTTCCTTCTTTCCTTCCTTCCTTCCTTCCTTCCTTTCTTTTTCTTTCTTTCTGATGGAGTCTCACTCTGTCACCCTGGCTAGAGTACAGTGGCACGATCTCGGCTCACTGCAACCTCCACTTCCTGGGTTCAAGCGATTCCCCTGCCTCAGCCTCCTGAGTAGCTGGGATTCTGGGCACACACCACCACACCCAGCTAATTTTTGTATTTATAATAGAGACAGGGTTTCTTCATGTTGCCCAGGCTGGTCTTGAACTCCTGATCTCAAGTGATCCGCCCTCCTTGGCCTCCTAAAGTGCTGGGATTACAGGCATGAGCCACCACACCTGGCCTGGATTCTGCTATCCTTCTAATCCTAATTTACAAGTTCTATCTTCTGTGAAGTCCTGCCTGACCCCTTGAATTATAGTTAGACATTGTCCCTTCCTCTAGATTCAGAAGCAGGGTCTTTCACTCAATGAATGTTTATTGTCCACTTACTATTTGCACACTTCGAGAATGCAAAGATGAATAAGGTTCCTATGTAAAGGCTTTTGGCTTCTTTGCAGACTGGTCCCCAGAGGACTCAGCATGTCACTAGTGAATAAGAGGTATTCAGTGAGTGCACATTGCATTGGACTGTAACACATTTTCTTTCCCCAGATCTCTAATTTCAGCCCTTTCTACGCACAGGAAAAAAACATCGTTTTGTTTGGGCTCCTGCCTTTAATAGACTCATTACTTTTGGAATAAGTAGCCTCCCCCCAGGAAAGTTCACCTGAGTCATCTTGTGCTCAGCACGACTGGCCTGCAGCAAGGAAGTGGTACCAAGCAGCTTTACTGTCCTAATTGGACAGAAGGAAATTGACTTGTCTTGGATGGGGATTATCCAGGTCTTTCTGCTCCAGGAAGACACTGAGAGAGCATCTGTCCACCTGAGATTGTTTGTTGATGAGAAAGTGGTGCCACTGTGTTCAAGTTTGAGGGAACTGCAGAGCAAGACCTTCTGGGTCCACAGGAAAGAGAGGTCTTTAAACTTAATGATGCTCTGAACAGCTGGAAGGGGAAACTGGGGAATATAGACAGTTGGCTTTTCTGCTGAGAGTTGAGATTAGTCTCTACAGATGACCCGTTTGATGCAAACTGAAAGAATTAGAATGAGTCTTTGCCAAAATATACACTGGGAACAAAATGATAGGAAATGGGACTCTTCTAGAAAGACATGAGAAGGGGCCAGGTGTGGTGGCTCACACCTGTAATCCCAGCACTTAGGGAGGCTGAGGTGGGTGGATCACTTGAGGTCAGGAGTTTGAGACAGCATGGCCAACATGGTGAAACTCTGTCTCTACTAAAAATACAAAAATTAGCTGGGTGTGGTGGTGTGTGCCTATAGTCCCAGCTACTCAGGAGGCTGAGGCATGAGAATCACTTGAACCCAGGAGGTGGAGGTTGCAGTGAGCCGATATTGCACCACTGCACTCCAGCCTGGGTGACAGAGCAAGACTGTGTCTCAAAAAAAATTTTTTTGTAAAGAGGTGAGAAGGGTATAAAAAAAATTAAAATGAAAATCATTGCTTAGAATAGAATAAAATCTCGTGGATTCAGCAGTGCATCTTGCTCTTAAAAATTTGTTCTGCCATTGTTCTGTGACATTAGAATTTTCCTCAGCAATAAACTTACATTTTTTGTATACTAGTTTGATGTATAATTGATTCTATAAACAAGAATTTAACATTTCATTCTTGTACTATGTTAACTGATTATATAATTATACTTATAGTGTATGATTATAAAAAGACAACTGCTACCTTAATGGAACTTAAACTTTAGTGGGAGACTTCAAAGATATTGATAAGTTCAAAGCACTACCTGAACAAAATAAATAAATGCTGTAGGAGCACAGAGGAGGGAGGGAACACACTCAGCTAAGACTGAAAAGACCCTGTGGCAGGGCACAGTGGCTCAGGCCTGTAATCCCAGCACTTTGGGAGACTGAGGCAGGTGACCCCTTGAGCCCAGGAGTTGGAGACCAGCCTGGGCAACATGGTGAAACCCCATCTTCAATAAAAATACAAAAAGTTAGCTGGGAATGGTGGTGCATGCCTATAGTCCCAGCTACTCAAGAGACTAAGATGGGAGGATCACCTGAGCCCAGGAAGTCAAGGCTACAGTGAACTGAGATCACATCACTGCATTCCACCCTGGGTGATGGGAGTGAGACCTTGTCTCAAAAAAATAAAATAAAATAAAAATAAAATCCCTAGAGAGGGTAGCAGTTGAAGCTCAGAGCATTGGTATTTTGTTATATGAAATAGACTATTTTATACAAAAAAAATACGTAATATGTGTTCAACACCCATTAGACTCTGGAAATACAAAAATGAATGAGACAATGTCCTTGTTCCCAAGAAATTAAAGTCTAGTGGGGAAAAATCTGTTAAGTAGCCAGCAGTTATAATTCATTGCATTATATAAATGGCATGTGCTTTATATGAATATATAAATGTATATTCAAGTCAAGAAATACATGCAAATCAAAGAAAACTCCTAAGTCCAGGGGAGCTGAAGAAGCCTCATTTCAGTCTAGAAGTTTTCAACCTGGGCTATACCTTGCAATCACTTTCTCTAGAGGGGCCCCAGGCAACTATACTTTTTTAAAACTACCCTGTTGATTCTAATGCACAGAGAGGTTTGAGAGTAGCTTCTTTCAGGAAATTTAAGATGTGGTAAGGCACAGGCAGTGATATGGTTTGGCTGTGTCCCCACCCAAATCTCATCTTGAATTGTAGCTCCCATAATGCCCACATGTCATGGGAGGGACCTGGTGGGAGGTAGTTGAATCATGGGGGTGGGTCTTTTCCATGCTGTTCTCGTGGTGGTGAATAAGTCTCACAAAATCTGATGGTTTTATAAATGGGAGTTCCCTTGCACGATTTCTCTCACTGGCCGCCATGTAAGACGTCCCTTTGCTCTTCCTTCATCTTCCGCCACGATTGTGAGGCCTCCCCATGTCAGCCATGTGGAACTGTGAGTCCATTAAACTTCTTTCCTTTATAAATTACCTAGTCTCGGCTATGTCTTTATTAGCAGTGTGAGAACGGACTAATACAGGCAGGTTAACATACTTGAGGCTGAGGCAGAGCCCACATGGCTAAGGCATGGATGAGGGTGTGGATACCAGGTAGGCAGTGAAACTGGACAGGTAGATTGAGACCAGACTGCAGAGGGTATTGAATGCCAGGGTTAGGAAACTTAACTTTTTTCAGTAGGCAATGGGAAGACATTCATGTCTTTTTATCCAGAGTATTATGTCTACATCGTATTTAATAAAAATTAGCCTGGTGTTCAGAATGCCCATCTTTGGGAGGGAGGGAGGAGGAAGAGGTTGTGGCTTGTGGTCCGAGTGAGGCCCCGAGGCAGAGGAACCTCAAAGGATTGGGAAGAACAGCATGGGAGGAAGGATAATAAGAGCCTGGAGACCGACTGGTGGGACAAGGGGAACAAAGAGCTCCTTGGTTGCCTCAACAAATACCGCCTGAGCCCTGACTGCTTGAAGACACAAATGGCCGCAAAGACCAGGGTCCAGTACCTTGGAGGCTGCTGGCACCTCACCCTGACTCATCCTGGGAGTCCTTTCTCACGCCGCACTCTCCATGCTGCTTCCTCGCCAGCACTTGACTATATCAAGCAGTTTGCCCTCCTTATGTGACCCTGGTCTTCATAGCCTGGGTAGCTCCAGGGTGTGGGGTTTAGAGTCGTCTTTTCCTCCTGCTCTCCTAAGCTGCTCTCCGCATTCTCCATATGAATTTATTCTCATCCTAAATTTCCCAATCATTAAAGACAACTGTGTGCCTCTCTTTGCTCATCTGTAACATGGGGATGGTAATGGTACTTGATGTTCCTATCTCATGATCTGGTGTGAGTATCCAGTGAGGAGAGATACATGAAAGTACTTTATAAACGGAAAAGCATAGCACAGATACTGACTGTTGCTATCTTCATCTGTCTGTAGAACTTTCAATTAAATAAAAGTTTAGGGCTCAGGGACAAAGTTTAATCACTGTGTGGTAACCATTCTGTCAATGCGGTATTTCCTATATAAGGCTTGTTTAATTCACTGTAACTGCCAGTGAAGATGTCCTAAACCATTCCCATTTTACTCTTTCTCATTTTTTAAAAAGTTTTTGTGGGAACATAAAGTCAAGGTCTCACTTTGTTGCTCAGGCTGGAATGCAGTGGCGAGATCATGGCTCATTGCAGCCTTGAACTCCTGGGCTCAAGCAATCCTCCTGAGTAGCCGGGACTGCAAGTGCGCAACCACATGTGGCTAATATTTTGAAATTACTTTTTGTAGTGACAGGGCTTTGCTGTGTTGCCCCGGCTGGTGTCCAGCTCCTGGCCTCAAGCAATCGTCCTGCCTTGACCTCCCGAGTTGTTGGGATTACAGGCATGAGCCATTGCATCTGGCCAATATTTTTTATCTTTTTTCAGGAATATAGAATTTTGGAGCTAGAATGTATCTTAAAGGTCCTTTAATGTAACCATCTCCTCCTGCAAATAAGGCGCCTGAGAAATGGAGATATTAACCCAGCCCAAGGTTTCACAAGTTAGGACCCAGGTTTCCTGACTTCAGCCTAGGGCTCTTTGACCTGGAAAGTTCTTCCTTTATCACTGGGGTCATCTCCTAAACAGGGTAAATTTGTGATACGTTTATCCCACTCAGGTAGAAAAGAAATTTTGTAACGTCGTGAAACGCAACAAAGCCTGGTATTTCAATTAAATGCCCTTAAGGCTCAGTAAAGGGTTTCTGAGTCCAGACTGCTGAGCAGTGGGGATGGAAGCCTGGCCCAAGTGGTACCCCAGCATTTCTTTGCAGAGCAGCTGCTTTGGCTGGGAAGCTGGGCTTTTCTTTCTTTCTGTTGTCAGAGGAACCAGCTAACTTAGACTAAGGTCAGCAGACTTTGCCTTGGAGTACCTGGATGCCTTTACTCCAGAACTCAGAGGGGTCTGCTGCCTTGAGGTACAACACCAACTTTTCATCAGCCCAGGTTGCACAGCCTAACACTTGGAGGGTCACCCCAACAGCCATGTGACTGCACACAGTGGAACCCAGAGTTCACAAATCACCTGTTGATGTAAGTGGGTTGGGCCGTCTCCCTTGAGTCTCAGTGTCCAGCCATGGCACGGTCTCTAGATCTCCTCTAACAGTCCCTCCTGTCACCTGACTGTGACTGGCGCCTGGTACAGCAGGTGTGGCTGGCAGGGTGCCCGTTTGCACAGCACTCCCTGCTTATCCTGGCTCAGGTCTCTGAGGCCTGCCCTTTCAGAAGAATCCAGACGCCTTGGGGCAGGGCAGGCACCCACCCAGCATGTAGAGGTCTGGAATGTGAATTGTGTGTCTCTTTCTTTGTGGGATACAGAAATTCTTTGGTTGTCATCCAAAGGTGTGAGCCTTGCCTTAAAAGTACGCTCATTTGGGGCATTGCCAAGCCTGGGGGTCCTGAATTCTTTCATATGTCTCCGTTCCTTCTTCAGATTTCTTTTTCAATCGGTTTTTTTCCTTCCTTCTCATGATTGGAACCGCTACTCAATGATTGTTAGATACACCACTCCCCACTGCTCCCAGTGAAATCACAGAATTTGTGCTAGGTAAATTCCAGGCTGGAAGGAATAGTTGTTTATTAAAGGGGATGAAGTCCAGCCACAATAGGAGAGGAAATCAGACAAGGATGTTTTTAAAAGCAAGCTGTGTTTTTCTGACTGCTCCAATATTCATTCCCACCCTGAAGGCTCCTCTAACCCTGAGGAAGAAAAAATATTTTTAGTCTGATAGTGTACTATAGAGCTGAACCATCTGTAAAACAGTCTTGATAACTCAGAGGAATGGTTTCAGTGGAAATAACTTGTAAAGGATCACCCAAGACTCCAAAGCTAAGGCATCAACTACCTACAGAGCACCGTGTCCTACCCAGCTCCCATGAAGTCCTTTAAGATTTATTTTAGAACCATTGCAGCCAAACCAGAAATTGACAAGTGGGACTTAATTAAATTAAAGAGCTTCTGCACAGCAAAAGAAACTATCGACAGAATAAACAGACAAGCTACACAATGGGAGAAAATATTCACAAATTGTATATCCGGCAAAGGTCTAATATCCAGAATCTATAAGAAACTTAAACAATTAAAAAATAAATAACTCTATTTAAAACTGGGCAGATACTTCTCAAAAGAAGCCAATTTGCAGCCAACAAATATATGAAAAATGCTTATCATCACTAATCATTAGAGAAATGCAAATGAAAACCACAATGAGATACCGTCTCACACTAGTCAGAATGGCTATTATTAAAAAGCCAGAAAACAGATGTTGGTGAAGTTGAGGAGAAAAGGGTACGCTTATACACTGCTGGTGGGAGTATAAATTAGCTCAGCCACTGTAGAAAGCAGCATGTAGATTCCTTAAAGAACTTGAAACAGAGCTACCATTTGATCCAGCAATCCCACTACTGGGTATATACCCAAAGAAAAAGAAATCATTCTATCAAAAAGACACATGCACTTGTATGTTCATTGCAGCACTATTCACAATAGCAAAGACATGCAGTCAACCTAGGTGCCCATTCACGGTGGACTGGATAAAGAAAATGTGGTATCTATACACCATGGAATACTACACAGCCAAAAACGGAACAAGATCGTGTCCTTTGCAACAACATGGATGCAGCTGGAGGCTGTTATCCTAGGTGAACTAATACAGGGACAGAAAAATACCTCGTGTTTTCACTTATGAGCAGGAGCTAAACATTGAATACACATGGACACAAAGGTGGGAACAGTAGACATTAGGGACTACTGGAGGGGAGATGGTGAGGGGGGAAGTGGGTTGAAAAACTACCCGTCAGTTACTATGCTCACTACCTGGGTGATGGGATCATTCATACACCAGACCTCAGCAACATGCAATTTACCTATGTGACAAACCTGCACATGTACCCCTTGGACCTAAAATAAAAGTCAAGAGAAAACAAGACCTTTTTAAGAATAGAAATACTGAGGAAGGAAATAAGAGCAGGGTGGGATGGGAAAATATTTATAATTCATGGGGGAAGGAGAGCTATCACAGAGCTGGAATGTACTTTAGAGATAGCAATGTGGTGACGAAAAGCAGTTGACAAACTAGAATCCCACTGAATTGGGATCAGCCATTTGCTGCATACTATAAAACAAGTTTAAACATTTTTAACTTAAAAATCCTGGCTTCTGAATGTTTATTGCAGCTTGCAAAGTCATGACTAAGATATTAAATAATGGGGACTTGTTATGTTATCTGATACTGCCCTATTCCTTCCCACCAAATGCACTTAATTATACTATTTGGCCACTGGGAGATGTGTATTGAGAACTGATTCCCTTAGAGCAGCTGGCATGGGAGCAATTCTTTGGATTGCTGTTATTGTGCATTCCTGACTCCAACATGCTATTGTGTTGGAAAGGAGGCTAGGAATGAGGTCATGAGTAAGAAGAAACCTTAAGTTTTTGCCCTTGCACAAGAGACAAAAATTATCCAATTGGAGTTAGATTTCAAGAGTGTTGAACTTGAAGGCAAATATTTATCTTCTGGTGTTAAGAAAGGAAAGGATGTGAAACCTTTGACCTTGAGTGTTAGGGCAGTGTCTGAGTTTGGAAAGCAGTCGTCTGAAGCCAGAAGCATGATGAATTTCTCATTGTTCCTTCCCTGGAACTATGCTAATATTTTTTACCACATGCTGAGCAGCACCAGCCGACTTAATAGCCTGCTCAATGTCACATTCCATTGGATTTGGGTCTCTCCCTCTGGGGTCCAACTTCCTGAAGAGACCCGTTTAGAATTCTAGGTAAGTGTTTGGAAAGAAAATGGCTTAGAGTCATCTGGTGTTTTGCAACCTACTTCATCCTCTCTCCGTGTCATATGACTCAAAGTGAATTTATAAAGAATTCACATTTCTCTTATCTACACAGCAACCTTGCAAGCTAGGCAGAACCACTACTTTTATACCCTTTTAACATTATGGAACATGTAGCTTTTCATGGACTGAGGATTTTTCAGAAAGTACATAGCATTGGGGCATATAAACAGCTGAGTCCAGGTATATCCAGTCATCCTGAAAGTTCAGTGCCGAGTCCGGCCTAACAGATTGATCAGACTTCCCCCTTTTTATCATTCTTGATATTGTACATGCAGAAACTGGGGTAGCCCTTATAACATGTCAAAAATCAAACAAACCATTGTTTCTGGTCCAAGGGACCAGAATCCTTTTCCTAGCCACATTTTCAAATTATCATCACTTTAAGTGACTTGCTATTTTTCAAGGGATGGCCTTAGGAAGATCCACTGGATCTTACCAGGTGGTTAGCTTCTGTATTCCCTCATGATAATTTATGGAAGGAAAAAAAGAATACTTACTTTAAACTGTCCAAACGACCAAAGTAATTTCTAGTCCTTCTGAGCCTTAACATGTAGCAGGATGTTGGGGGAGTGGGGAATGGACTTAGGAGAAAACCTTAGATTTGAACTCTAGCTCTGCAACTTTGGAGACTTTTCTTAGCCCACAGACAGGCCTAAGAATAACAGGGGCCCACCAAGTGTTGGATGGATTAAATGTGAACATACTTTCTAAACATTCACCTACAGAACAAGTACAAAGGGTATTGTTAACAAAAGTAATTGATAAGGGAAGAAATATTTAAGCTCAATCAGGAGAGGAAAAAGTTGATCGTTTGGTAACCACCGCCAAAGTCCTCAAACTTCTAAACTCAATTTTTTTGTGTTTTCAGTGAGCCTTGGTCCTGACTAGAAGAAGCCAATTTTGAGGCTTCGTGGCAAACACTTACAAAAAGTTATCCAACTATTGCAATATCAACCCTTGCTTGCTATCAGGTCAATTTAGGAATTAAATATGGAGGTTATTTGCATACCATCCACGTCTCTCCATCAGTTCAAAGGATACCAGCAACAGAAGGATGAAGATGAAAGGAGGATTGAAAATTGTTCAGTGGCACTCGGGAGGTCCTAGAATAATGGATACCTGATGAGATTAAACTGCACACCTTTTACTTAGAGACCATTTTATAAATATCATTCACTTCACAGAGGTTAGAAAAACACTTTGAGAATCCATTTGGCAAAGCGCTGTTAATATGATTCTTCTTACTTAATTCCTTTAAATTCCTCTTGGATTAAAATTTTAATACAAAACAAAAACCACTTTGGACAATGGTTTGGCAGTAGCTACTGAAGCTAAACATAAACATATCCTATGACCTTGCCACATATTTTCTATTTCCATGCATATATATATACAACTGAAATATGTATATAATTTACCAAAAGACATGGGCAGGAATTTCACAGCAACACTATTCAATACAGCCAAAACCAATTTTTTTTTTTTTTTTGGAGACATCTCTTTCTGTTCCAGGCTGGAGTGCAGTGGCATGATTACGGCTCACTGCAACCTCTTGACCTCCCAGGCTCAAGCAATCCTCTCACTTCAGCCTACCAAGTAGCTGGGACTACAGGCATATACCATTATGCCTGGCTAATTTTTGTATTTTTTGTAGAGATGGGATTTTGCCATGTTACCCGGGCTGGTCTGGAACTTTTGGGCTCAAGAGATCCACCTGCCTCGGCCTCCCAAATTGCTGCCGAGGCATGAGGCACCATACCCAGAAAAGCAGCCAAAATTTTTAAATTACCCAAATGCCCATCAATAGTAGAATGGATAAATAAAATCTAGTGTATTTCCACAAAGGAAATGAGATTTAGTGAAGTATGACTACACACTCTAACATGGATAATTCTCACAAATTGTCGAGTGAAAGAAGTCAGACATATTTGCTTCTATTGATGGAAACTGAAAACAGGCAAAGCTAGCATATGGGGTTACAAGTCAACATAGTGATTGGAAGATATAGTCATCATTGGAAGAGGACACAAGGGGGTTTCTTAGTGCAGATAATGTTCTTTTGTTTTTTAATTTGGGTGCTAGTTACAGAGTGTGTTGCATTTATGGAAACTTATGAAGCTGTGCGCTTAGAATTTGTGCATTTTTCTCAATGCTATACTGCAATAAATAATTTTACTTAAAAATATGGCCAGGTGGGTGGATCACTTGAGGCCAGGAGCTCGAGACCAGTCTGGCCTACATGGCAAAGCCCCATCTCTACTAAAAATACAAAAATTAGACAGGCGTGGTGCGCATACCTGTAATCCCAGCTGCTCAGGTGCCTGAGGCACTAGAATCACTTGAACCCGGGAGGAGGAGGTTGCAGTGAGCCAAGATCGCACCACTGCACTCCAACCTGGGCAACAGAGTGAATCTCTGTCTCAAAAAATAAATAAAATAAAATAAAATAATTAAAAAGGCATACCTCTTTCCCCCTGCAAAGAAGGTGGTGGGAGGTGTATTGAAGACTTTCTACCTACCTTGTAAGAGAGAGTTGATATCATGTGTAAAATTTATGGCTTTTTTTTTTTGCTGATGAAGAAAAGAAAAAACTCCCTAGAACAGGATGTAGCAAGTGCAAAGGAAATGCCTGATCAGGGAACATCAGATTCAGCTAACTCCCAAGGAAATTCAACACCACATCCTCGGGTCCCTGGTTACCCTCCAGACTGTGTTGTATTCCTGAATAACTTACCAGAAGAGACTAATGAGAGGATGATGTTTCATGCTATCATATCAGTTCCCACTTTCAACAAAGTATGTTTGGTACCTGGGAGACATGACATTGCTGTTGTTGAATTTGAAAATGATGGACAGGCCAAAGCTGTCAGGGATGCTTTGCAAGAATTCAGGATCACAGCATCCCATACCATGGGGGTCACCTATGTCAATAAATAATACTGAGGGATGAATAGGTGGAGCACAGAGGATTTTTAGGGCAGTGAAACTATTCCATATGATACTATAATGATGGATACATGTCACTATAAATTTGTCCAAACCCATAGAATGTGCAATACCAAGAGTGAACACCAGTGTCAACTATGGACTTGGGTGATAATGATGTATCAATGTAGATTCATAATTTGTAGCAAATGCACCACTCTGTTGGGGGACGTTCTTAGTTGGGGAGACTGTGTGTATGGGAGAAGGGATATATGAGAACTCTCTGCAGGTTCCACTCAATTTTTCAGTGAGCCTAAAACTGCTCTAACAAAGCCTGCTAAATTTTAAAAAAATGCATTTGGAATAGTTGTCTTTAAAGCACTTGGTGTTATTTATAGTGGTACTTTGTTTCGTTTTTTGTAACATTTGATTAGGCCATTTTAATAGTTGGGAATGGGAAGGGTAAAATTTTTGTTAAGGACTTACAACATGATCTAGTCTTTCTTTAGCCTTGCCAAACTGTGAAATATGAAGGCTCGATTTTATATAATGAGCTTTTATTTGTATCCTTTAAAAAAGTTGAAAGAGGATATATAAAGTCATGGGAGATCTGCTTTGCCAGTGCAGATCTTGGCTAGAGCCTTCCCAATATTAACTGAGCTCCTGAGGCCTGGGAAAACAACAGTGGCTCTGGACAGTGTCTAGAGTTGGACAGACCTGGATTCAGATCATAGCTCCATCCGTTGCTAACTGAGTAGCCTTGGGTGATTTCTTGATCTCTCTAAGTTTTGATTTCCTTATCTGTGAAATGAGCATGTTGCCTACCTCACACTGTGGCTGGGAGAGTCAGGTGGCGTAAAGTTTGTGAGGTGCCTATCATGGTGTCTGGAAACAAGCAAATACTGAAACTATAGCTGAGGCACAGAAGAAGTTGATCTTTTACTCATCTTTTGGCCACAGTAATTGTATAGGGAATGGTTGCAAATCTATTTAGAGGTTTCTGTTGGCATGTTAATTCACTGGACACTTCCAGAACACCTTCTTGTGGGAAGGATGAGAGGTGTAGAGTTACGAAGATACAGGTGTGGCCCAATTCTTTAAGGGAATTTATAACCTAGTGGGAAAGAGAGGAAGAAAGCTCACTTGCTTTGATTGGCACCAGTTACTTTGCTACCAACTTACTTTTGTTTATTTAACTTTAATAACAATACTATGTAGTAGGCTCCCTTCCCTTCCCTTCCCTTCTGTTTTTTGTTTGTTTGTTTGTTTTCTTTCGACACAAGGTCTTCCTCTGTCACCTGGGCTGGAGTGCAGTGGTGCAATCATGTCTCACTGCAGCCTCAACGTCTGGGCTCAAGTGATCCTCCCACTGCAGCCTCCCCAGCTGCTGAGACTATAGGCAAGTACCACCATGCCCAGCTAATGTTTGTGTTGTTTGTAGAGACGGGGTTTCTCCATGTTGCCCAGGCTGGTCTCAAACTCCTGTGCTCAAGTGATCTGCTGGGGTTACAGGCACAAACCATTGCACTTTGCCCTTAGTAGGTTTTCTTATACTGGTTTTTACAGGTGAAGAAATGAGTCCAGAAAAGTGCCCAAAGTCCAATTTTCAGTCTAGAATTTAGGCCCTGGGTTCTCTTGCTCCCAAAGCCCAT
This sequence comes from Pongo abelii, assembly GCF_028885655.2. NCBI lineage: Eukaryota > Metazoa > Chordata > Mammalia > Primates > Hominidae > Pongo > Pongo abelii. The sequence continues at coordinate 121,551,677 of NC_071993.2, read as the reverse complement.
GTCTTTCTACTCTATGATGAAAGTTAGAGTATAATGGTTTATTTCTCCCTAAACTAGTTTATGCACCCTTACTCAGAAGGATAAGCTGCTGACCCTTCCTCTGACATAGCACACATGTTTAAAGCAGCATCTGTGAGCTCAGAAGCCTCGCAGTTAGTAAGGCTGTAGGGCTACAGGACGTTCTCATTTGTGCAGGTTGGCTTTGCACAGACTTGTATAGAGCCCTCTAGGCTTTGTGAAAGCTGCCTGGGCAGACTGATTTATTCACCTTTGCCCAGAATACATATTTACGACCAAGGCACGCCCTCATTATCCTGCCTGTTCATGATGCTGCATCAGGAGAAAAGCCTCCTGGAACAGGTGAGTGTTTAGCTTAGAGATCAAGCCAGTCCGGTTGCATTGGAAACCTCTCCCAGTTGAGGGCGAAAAAACCAGTAGATGCAAAAAAGCTGAGTCAGTCTCTGCACTGCCTTTCTGCAGGAGCATAACAGGGAACTTGCGTGATTCTGCCTCTCCCTTCCACCCATGCACCTGCCACGTAGGCAGCACATCTCTGTTACTCCCTTTGGCTTCCTCATCTCTTCATCCACCCTCAGGTTTGTGGTTTTAGTACCACCCAGACCAGTGTTTTCCCATCTTGTGGTGATCTGCATAGACTCATTTCAGTGCTTATAAAATAAAGACACTCATATTTGGGCCCCACCTTAAGGCCATCGAACCCATTTTTAAAAGGCTCCTTGGGTGTTGCTTATGCACAATAAAGTTAGAAAACTCCTGATCTAAAGCAACCCACCAGCCTCTAGGCGTTTGTATATTCTTAGTCTGAAATCACCATCCACCAGAGCTGTGTTTGGGAGAGTCTTAGGGACTGGAAAATAATTTGCTTATTCCTTTGGGGATTCTAAGCACCATCTCTGAATCAAGTTAGATCTTTTAAAATAAAACAAGAAACAAAACTACACACATAGTCCTTGATAGTTTAACTTCCTCTATGGAAGTGACTTCATTTAGTGATCTTTCAGTGCTACGTCTTTGGTATTTCTCAAGGGTCTATATGAGAAACAACTACTTAAATACTTCCTATCATCAGTGAAATTCCTGTGGAAGATGTTCTTCTGTCCCATAACTGAGGGTCCCTGTATGAGAATTCCTTTGGTGCTTTTAGGAGGTACTTTAACAGGGTTAACGTGTGGACCTTGAGTCGAGCTACCTGGGTTCTACCCGTAGCTCTGTCTTCTGGAAGCACTGGTGGGTTTGGGTAAAACAATTTAGTTTCCTTGCTTGTAGAACAAGACTGTAAAATGGCACCTACCTGCCTCATAGGGTTGTTGTGAATCACTTAAAGTCTCGATACAAAGCCTTACACAAAGCAAGACCTTATAGAACTTCAGCCCACAATGACTGTTATTAACAGAATCAGGAAACCTCGCTTCTGTAGTGACAAGTGTGTGTGGCCATTTTTTCAAACAGTGAGACTTTGGCAGCCTATCAGTTCCTCTTTTGCCCTCATCTGCTAAGAAGCTCACATCACAACAAACATGTTTGCCTGAGCCTGGGTCTTTTGAATTTTAAGGTTCTTGATCAATTGTTTTAAAATCATGGCCTTCTCTGATAAGCATCAGCCAGTCCTTTTTGAAAGTAGGCAGAACATAAGTTATAAGTGGATTAAGGTTGACCTTCAGGGCCATCTTCCCATCTCCTGGGCTCATGCCACAAGTAGAGCACTCCTAGAGAAATGGAGGCGGTAAAGGAAAGAAACTAAAAGGGACTGTCAGCAGTCCAGGAGCTAAGCAGGTTATCAGATGAGCAGATTTTCTGTCTAAGGATGGGTTCTAGAATTACAATTCTCTTTTTCTGTTCCCAGGAGCATATTACATGGGCTCAGGGCTTAGGGCATCAGAATTTCTCCTGGGTAACAGACACAGAGGAATCATTGGTTAAACTCTATTTTCTGCCATCAAGAATGTTCTTTCTCTACCAAAATTGCTTTTCTGTTAGCACTACTATGTGAGCTTGTAGAGGGTATGGGACTTCACATGGAAACATAGAATTTTACAGCTGAATAGGACTTGAAATTGTCTAGCCTAGCCCTTTGCATTTTTCAGATGTGTGTCCTGAGGCTTGGAGATATTAAATAGTGACATATTTGAGGCCCTATGGATAGTAAATTGAGGTATGATTTTTGGACTTCCTGATTCCAAAGCTTGTAGCGCTTTCCCCGTACTTCGTGTCCACAAAGAATTCGGAACTCCTTTTTGCTCTTCCAGACAAAGGGTTTCATAAAAAATGTTGTGACTTACACTAAATTTTGCATTAGAGTAGATGTTATTTGCCCTAGAATCCTGGTTTGTATTTTAAAGTTCATACTTCAATTTAGAGATTAACTAAATAGCAATAATAACTACAGATGTCTGATTTAACCAGCACTATTAAAGGCAAACGATTTTTTGCACTTCAAATGTGTAGGCAGGTACTTTGTAAAACTCACCTAAATAAACAAATTGTGAATTGTTCATAGAGTTTCATGCTAGCCACAATGTAGTCTTTTTATAAAAGCATTTTGAATATGTGAAAATGCAGAAATGGGGACATGAATTTTTTTTTTTTTTTTTTGAGATAGAATCTGGCTCTGTTGCCCAGGTTGGAGTGCAGTGGTGGGATCTCGGCTCACTGCAAGCTCCACCTCCCAGGTTCACGCCATTCTCCTGCCTCAGCCTCCCAAGTAGCTGGGACTACAGGCGCCTGCCACCACGCCCGGCTAATTTTTTATATTTTTTTTAGTAGAAACAGGGTTTCACCGTGTTGGCCAGGATGGTCTCGATCTCCTGACCTCGTGATCTGCCTGCCTCAGCCTGCCAAAGTGTTGGGATTACAGGCATGAGCCACCGCGCCCAGCCAGAAATGGGGATGTGATTTTTTTTAAGGAACAGGGTACAAAGATAGATGGGGAAGAGCAGTGATGGAGCTCTGGTGAGCTCTCTAGCAGCACCTCTGGCCACTCAGGCTCAGGCAGGACGGCTGCCAGTTGTGCGCCTGGGGCCAGGTATCTGGTAAACCAACCTTCATGCCGTCGTCTGCCACAACAAAGCTCCTGCTGGGCTTTAAAAGTTTATAGTCAACAGCATCCCCACTGCAATGAATTGCAAGCTTATTATCTGTTTCTTATATGAGCGCGATTTAGTCTTTCATTTTGCTCATGATCTGAAATACTTCTCCTTCTCCTAAAAATAACTCCAATTGAAATGATTTTGATTCAGCAACATCTGATTTTTGGTGAATTTGCAAATGCACTGCCGTCTGTGTTCAGCTCTGTTACTTTTCCTGGCCTTGTGCACATGGCTTTTCTGTGAACCGTCATGGGTGCCTATGTAAGGAGAAATGAAACAGAAGGGTGGCTCACACATGCAAAGGAGGGGCTCCTTTGTCTTGAGCACCTGACCCTGGAGCCCCTCAAGCCTGCACTGCTGCAAAAACAGAACGACTCCTCAATGCCTTTTGACTCTGGCTCACCGAATGTCTTGACATGTTCGGCATCTTGGGATGAAGGAAATGCATAGGTCAGGACATCCCTGGCATTACAATAGGCTAGGGTTAGGTTTTTTAGCAGTGTTTTCTTTTTATATAATTATTTTATTTTTAAGTTCCATAGTACATGTGCAGGATGTGCAGGTTTGTTACATAGGTAAACGTGTGACATGGTGGTTTGCTGCACCTAGCAGCCCATCACCTAGGTATTAAGCCCAACCTGCCTTAGCTCTTTTTCTTAATGCTCTTCCCCCACCACCCTCCCCCAACAGGCTCCAGTAAGTGTTGTTCCCCTCCCTGTGTCTGTGTGTTCTCATTGTTCAGCTCCCACTTGTAAGTGAGAACATGCGGTGTTTGGTTTTCTGTTCCTGTGTTAGTTTGCTGAGGATAATGGCTTCCAGCTTCATCCGTGTCTCTGCAAAGGACATGATCTCATTCCTTTTTATGGCTACATAGTATTCCATGGTGTATATGTAGCAGTGTTTTTACTAATGATTTATAGAGCGAAGTCCTGCCACATGGGGCCTTGATGTAACTTCCATTCATCTTGTGAGTTGATAGAACTCTTATAAGTTGATGTAACTTCCCTTCATCTTGTGAGTTAATAGAACACAGTGACTCTCCTATGCCTGCCCAGGGCATCCAGAGAGCCTTTCACTGGCATCCAAACCACACTAATGTGCCTTCTTTTTGTGAATGACCTTGGGACTGTCTCTGAGCAGAGAGTTATTACATTGTTATTCCTATCATTATTGTTATTACTTTGTGCAATGTGTCACACCATTTTCAACATGTCTTTTGGTCATCACACCAGTATCACTGTGAGGTAGTTACAGCAGTGACATACTGTATGGTTATTAGTGGTGGTACTGGGTAAGAACACTCACTCCAGAGCCAGACGGCCTGGGTTTGCATCCTGGTCCCACCAGTTCTAACTGTGACTGTAAAGGAGTTATAAAATCTCTCCAGGCCTCAGCTTCCTCATCTTTAAAATAAGGATAATAATACTTCCTGCCTTCTTAGGTTATCGTGACACAAATTGACTAAATGTTTATGGAGTACGTAAAAGAGTAATTGACACAGAATAATCACAGTATCATCACCAGCACTACCATCAATGCCAGCAGCAGCAGCAGCATCACTGTCATCACCACCACATCATCATTACCATCATCATCACCATCATTGTCTTCATCATTGTCATCACTGTCACCATCATTACCATCATCTTCACCATTAGCACCACCACTACTATCATTATCACCATCACCATCACTACCATCATCATCATCATCATCATCACCACCCCAGCACCACTCACCATCATCATTATCGTCATCACCACCATCACCACCATCATCACCATCATCATCATCTCTACTTTACAATAGAGGTTCCAAGAGCTTGTGATCTGCCCAAGATCCCATTTCCAGTACAGGCTGGGGTAAACACTCTAGTTCAGGTGTCACGGCTCCAAAAGAAATGGACTTTTTTTTCCTCTTGGTCTTTATTTTATTACACAGCAACACAAAAATATATTTCTGTTATAAAGGGTTGAGATGATATAGCTGCAAAAGAGAATGTGAGGGTCCCTTCCTTTACTTCTTCCTGACTCTCGCCTCTTGCTTCAAAGATAACCACAGCAAACTAGTTGGTGTACATTCTCCCTGTCTTCTCTCCAAGAAGGGCACACATATAAGATCAATATACATATACATGTGTGTCCTTGTTGATGTAAATAATCATAAGAGTGTCTGCCTTACAGGATTGATGAGGGGGTTGAAGAAAATTAGGCTTTTAAAGCACTTAACGTGGTGCCAGGCAATATACTAGGTTCCTAATAGTGCTCTCATCAACTGTGTGGGGTAAGTTCTATTATTTCTACCCATTTTATTGATGTGGAAGCTGAAGATTAGAGAGATTGTCACCTGCACAAGATCACACAATATTGAAACTGGATTTGAATCCAATCAGACTTACCCCAGTGTCTCAACAGCTTTGGCCACTAGCTTATGTGGTTATTTTATAGGCATTATTTTTCCACTTGATTTTTTTTCTCTTGGTAATATTAGCTTGAACTGTTTCCATGTGTGTACATATGAGTTTACATCAGTCTTGTAATGGCTACATGTGATTCAGTATTCTAAGTACTTCTTTATTGGGGTTGTTTTCTGGTTTTTTTTGTTGTTGTTGTTGTTTGATTTGGTTTGCTTTTGAGATGGAGTCTTGCTCTGTCACCCAGGCTGGAGTGCAGTGGCATGATCTCAGCTCACTGCAGCCTCAGCCTCCCGGGCTCAAGCAGTCCTCCCACGTTAGCCTCCAAGTAGTTGTGACTACAGGCGTAAGCCACTATGCCTGGATAATTTTGTTTATTTTTTTTGTAGAGACAAGATCTCACTGTTTTGCTCAGGATGGTTTTGAACTCCTGGGCTCAAGTGAGCTTCCTGCCTAGGCCTCCCAAAGTGCTGGGATTAGAGGCATGAGCCACCACGCCCAGACTGGAATTGATTTTTGTATAGGTTGTGACTTAGGAATCTAGATTTATCTTTCTCTAAGTGGAGAACCAGTTGTCCTCTCTATTTATTGAGTAATCCATTCTTTCGGCTCATTTGAACCATTACCTTTATCATAAACTGAATTATCTTGTGTGTATGGCTATGCAACTGGTTCCTCTCTTCTGTACTGTTGATTTATTTTCTACTCCCAAGCCCATACTAAAGTACTTTAATTATTTTAGACTTAGAAAAAAAATTTTATGACAGGAAGGGAAAATCCTTCCTTATTGCTGTTCTCTTTCACAAAAAAGTATATTTTTTGTATGTGCATTTATTCTGTCACGTAAACTTACAGAAGCAGCCTGTCAAGGTCTACAGAGAAAATTCCTGTTGGTATTTAGACTGGGTGTTGCATTAATAGGTTCATTTTTGATAAATCAGCATCTTTACAATATTTAGTTTCTCCATCTAGAAATATCATACATTTTTTTTAGGTCTTTTATGTTCATCAGTTAAGTTCCATAATTTGCTTTATGTAGATCTTGCATTGGACGGTTTATTAGTTGTTATTACAAATGGGATCCCATTTTCCCATTACATTTACTTAATTTTTATTGCTAGTGAATAGGAAATAATGGTTTTTATACGTTAATTTTTTATCTAGCCATATGACTCAATTTTTGTATTCGTGATCTTTATAGTTCTTTTTCATGACATCATATTGGCCAGGAGGAAAACGATGTACAATGATATTGGTAAAAGTGTACATCTTTGTCTTGTTCCTGTCTTTAATGAGAATGCCTCGAAGGTTTCACCACCAAATATGATAAATACACTTGATCAGCTTGAAGACATTTCTTTCTATTTGTAGCTTACCAAGAGGTATGCTTTTCACTGCAGATGACACCGTGGTCTTGCCAAGGGGCCTTTATTTTTTCACTTAACATTTTCCTTAAGAGTCCAGAGATTGCCCGGACTAACTTGGGCCTCCCAGCACTGGCATCCTAGCTGAGTGAACCTGGTTTAGAACTGAGCACTTAGGACTGAGTAATGTCTTCTTTCTTCCTCCTTTCTGCTCACATTTGACTTCAGATGTCCTACAGGCAGGAGCTACTTTGTGTTGATATTTCCCGCCTTCTCTCACCACTCTCCCCCAGCCCTACCCTTCCTCCTGCAGAAAAGTAAAAAATTTTACAAATAAATAAAAAGTAGCATGTGGACAAGGACAAGAGCACCACTTCTGGAATTTTCTGGCAGGCACCACTGAAAAGATTTTTATTCCTAACTTCTAATTTAAATAACTTCAATTTTTTTTCCACCTGATTATCTTAAATGGCTAACCACCACCTCATGTCCTGGTTGCTAAGCGGATCTTGTAGTTTTTACAGGAAGGTATGAGAAAGGAATTACCACCTGACATCTGATTTCCTGTTGCAGTTTCATGCAGGTTCTGATGCAGGATGCAGCCATTTTTAACTCTTTCTCGGCCACTGCCTTGTACATGGTTAATGCAGAATAAATGTTTTGATGGTGGATTGATGGAAATGATTTAATCAGAGTCCATCCGAGAGTTCTTAGGTGGCGATGATTTTTTGCTAGGCTGTGAATGAAAGGATTTGTTCTTGTCAGGCATGTATGTGGAGCATGACTCTAATGTGATTTGGCACCTGTCTAGAAAATTGTCCCTGTATCCAGTGACACTTTGCTTTGGGGAAGTCAACACCTGCTGTGATGGCATCTGTCATATTTAGGAATGTGAAATGCACATGAATAATGCACAGCCACCTTAGTAAAATACCTTCTCCAGAAAACTCTTCAGGTAAGCCACTGGCGAAAGATTGTTGCAAGCTGCATAGAAGAGACTTAGGGCCCCCCTTGAGATAAAAACAGTGGATGATGTATTTTACTATAGCTTTCCTCACCTGGATGCCATTGGGGTAGATTTTATTATTTTCTGATTGTTTAGCCAAGAAAGCAAGAACCTCCTAAATATAAGGGTCATTTATTTTTGGTTGGTTTGTTAGAAACAGCATTAGCTCCCAACAAGGTGGGGTTTTGGGGAGATGGAGTGACTCATCTCAGGCATATGGTGTGTTAGTGGCAGCCATCCAGGTCAAGAGGGAGACATAGAAGCCAGAAACACCGAGAGGCAAGGCAGCCCCACCAGGCAGCCACGAGTAGCTGGCCTTGGAGCCCCTCCCGGTTTCAGTGAAGTTGGCTTTAGCTTCTGGGGCTGTTGGGGTAGGAAGTTTGGTCAGTTAGACAATTATTTTTCCTGTCTCAGCATCCTCTCTTTTCTTCTAAATCCTCAAGTCCGGAAAAGATTCTGGAATCCGTGACAAGGAGTAGACTCAACGTTCCCTACCTCTTCTCTTGCAGGCAGGTGACAAACATTACCACCCCAGCTGTGCACGATGCAGCAGATGCAACCAGATGTTCACAGAAGGAGAGGAAATGTATCTTCAAGGTGAGGTGGACTCAAGAACACTAGAAGTTTTCCTTGCTGGGGGAAAGGAAATCTTGCTATTTTTGTTTGATTGTTTTTAGAGAAGGAGGCATGTTATTAGCTGTGAGGCTACCCAAATCCTAGAAGATTATGGCCAAAAGTTACCTCATCAGTTAGTATTAATCAGCCAAGCAGTTGACATGCTGGCAGTGAGCCCCTCAGGCTGTTCACGAATGAACTTGTGATGCTGCCTTAATCAAATGAATAGAACTTGACATTTGATGGCTTGGATGTGAGGGAAGAGTGAAAATCAGCAATATCTCCTCTCCAACTCTCCCCAGGAATATGCTTAGGAAACAAAAGATTAAAAGAATTTCTAGAAATTTCTAGAAATGTTACTTATTTGATGGCTACTTTTTTTCTCCTTTTACTCTCCTGTGAGAAGGGCTTTTTGAGGCCTCCCAGGCTGCTGTTCTCTGGGTTTTCAAAAAGAAAATCTCATATGTGATGAATTATGTCACAGACTTGTTTCACCCCATTAAGATGATTAGCTCTTATATTGAGAGAGAGAGAGACAGAGAGAGAATAGGAGATAAAAAGAGAGAACCCACTCTCTGAAAGAGAAATTTCTGGTGTCAAAGAGGTACTTTTTACCAGGGAGCCATTGGAATCCCAGCACTTTGGGAAGCTGAGTTGGGAAGACTGCTTGAACCAAGGAGTTCAAGATCATCCTGGGCAACATAGGGAATCCTCAACTCTATTATATATATATATAATAGACCATATATATATATATAATAGACTATATATATATATATATATATATATATATATATATATATATATATGCCGGGCATGGTGGCTCACGCCTATAATCCCAGCTCTCAGGGAGGCAGAGGCGAGAGGATAGCTTGAGCCAAGGAGTTTGAGACCTGCCTGGGCAATACAGCAAGACCCCATTCTCCACAAAAAGGAAGAAAAAAAAACAAAAGAGACAAAAAAATAAGCGTACATATATATATATAAAATCATATATATATGATCATAGTTTTTATGAAACTGGTAATATATATATATGTATATATGATCAGTTTTTGTGTTCTCTGAAATTCTGGAACTTCTCAGAGAGGCTTTAAGAGAGGATTCTCTTCTAGTCAAACAGCACCATCTGTGCAAGCATTTTACTATTTTTAGCTGGAAAAGAGTTATTAATCAAACAAGGGTTTATCAGTAAAATTAGCAAAACCCATAAGAGCTGTCGCTCATTCCGTTGTGGTAATTACTGGGTCTCAACTATCTGTGCATGTCATTTCTTGATTTCTCTTTGCACATAGCACTATGTGTACCTGTAATGAGTTGTTCGCTTTGCTCTCTCAATTTTGTTTTTAGGCAACTTAGAAAAGTCTACAGAAAGGATTCTTGAGTATTAAAGCAAAGCCTGGCTATTCTCCCCTTAAAAAAGGCTAGCTACATGAGAAATTGACAACCCAAACTTCTTTTTGGCTTTAGAATGATCACTCTGAAAAACTGTGATTAAAAACATCACGGAATTTTGAAAGGCCTTATGAAGGCAAGTGACAAGCACCCGCATCTGTGGCCTCATGCAGGATTTATATGACACTTTTTCCCAAGGACAACAGGCCTTACATCTGCAGTGGCAATAGGCAGGTGTCACTTTGCATTTCTCAGCACAAAGCCGATTTATTCTTTATTTGGTCTGTGGGCTTAGATTTTAGCGTGTCAATTCTAGCACTCAAAAACAAAGACACAGGAGTGCCAATCGACCCTGTCTCTGCTAGAAGCAGAGACTCAGAGGCTCCGGGCGCAGCTCTGCAATTCAGAGTGGTTCTGGAGGCTGGAGAGAGAAGGTTTCAAGCTGTGCACAAATGCAGCATATTCGGGCTATGAATAAATGGCTATCTGTTAAGGCTACATTTGGAATTCCAGGGATTGCTCTAAACCTTCTGGAGTTGTGCTTCAGTAGCCTTTGCATGCCCTCTCGGCACATCTTTGAAGAAAGAGCAGTTTCATCTTCTTCAGCATCTGATGTTCTGTCCGAGTCACATTCTTTGTGTGCCTGACCTCTGGAGAACAATAGTGCCATTGTGCGCAGACCCGGTGTCCTGGCCAGTGACTCCTGCTCAGCAGAACCTTCACAGCGAATGCTTCTCCTGAGCCTGCACCTGACCCCTGGGCCCTCTGCATTCAGAGGATTTCCTGTGCTTTGTAGTCAGCCTTTGAGCCAGAGTTAGTGCTGAAGGGACCTATACGTCTGTCTGCTTTTTGTTTGATTTTTTGTTTGTTTATTTTGGCCCTGGGTTAAGAAGATGGAAAAAATGATTGTTAAATAAGGATTAAAGTATTATGCTGATATAACATGTATTTTTTCTTGCCATTAATTTAATATTAGTTAAGCTTAGTGGTGTGAAATAACTCATGAGTTATTTTAATTTGGTTACTTTCCAAGTATGCACAGGTTGTTGCTTAAAAGAGATAAAGATTTTGGCCAGGTGCGGTGGCTCACGCCTGTAATCTCAACACTTTGGGAGGCCGAGGTGGGTGGATCACTTGAGGTCAGGAGTTCCAAAGAGCCTGGCCAACATGGCGAAAACCTGTCTTTACTAAAAGTACAAAAATCAGCCGGGCATGGTGGTGCATGCCTGTAATCCCAGCTACTTGGGAGGCTGAGGCAGGAGAATCGCTTGAACCTGAGAGGCAGAGGTTGCAGCAAGCTGACATTGTGCCACTTGCACTCCAGCCTGGGAGACAGAGTGAGACTCTGTCTCAAAAGAAAAAAAAAATGAGGTAAAGATTTAAGTCATGAAATGTGGAAACTCTGATATTCATACTGTGAATTTTATTTATGTAATTTATGCTTTCAACATACTAACTTTATTTTCTTAAGTCTTAAGTGCTCATTTAAGTTCTGTCCATCCCCACACTTGAATGTGTCCTTACATGGACATATCAGGCTTACTCATAATCATATAAATGACATATTTTATATGTATCTAGTCATACAAAATCATATGAGCAGGCATTGGATTCTTATAAGAGCTTCTATTGGAGATAACTGTTTTGTTTAATTCTGTAATGCTGGCACCACACGTTAAAGTGCTTCATAATATGAGAAAGTGAGACTGTTGACTCAGGAACAGAAAATAACACCTAAATAGTTACTTCACTAGTTTAAAAGCAAAGACTTTTTAGAAAATTACTTAAAAGGTTGAAGGCCAAAGGCAATTTTTGGATTTATAATTTAACTTTCACCCTTTCTACTAGTTGGTTTAATTTCTCATTTCTCTGTAGGTGACTGTGTAATTGAATCAATGAAAAATTGAGTAAGTTTTGCTTCTGGATATAGACTATCTGGTTGATTTTATTCCCCTCAACTAAATTGCTTGGTTGTTTTGATGTTATATAAACAATGGCTATTATTTTTTAAATTAAATGCAGCTTGTAGTAAGCACTCAGGCATTCCTTTTAAAGGGTGATAATAAGGTTTAAAAATAACAAGACACGATTAAGAACTAAATATCTCTTGCATCAAAAGACTCATGCCCAGTTAGTGCTCTCTGTGGTCTAGAATTTTGACCTTTATCAAACAAGTTTGGGCTAGATCAGGAAAACTCGCTTAGGCTTTGGACATGTCTGATTTTTGTGTTATGATTCACTTGGACATAAAGCAATAACACCTTCCTATGATGGGGAAAGAGGGATAGGAGCCGTTCTCAGAAGTGCTGTCTAAGAGGACTTTGTATCTTTCCATTTTCCTGGCTCTTAGCAGTGCGTTCTGTCTTCTCAGGCTCCACCGTTTGGCATCCCGACTGTAAGCAATCTACGAAGACCGAGGAAAAGCTGCGGGTAAGGACACAATTAAAACATGACGCCAGCTGCATTTGTAGGCCATACACTCGTGGTCACTAATTCTTGGGGCTAGGGTTTAGGTGAAATTACTTTTTACTGACTTTTTCCCTTATAGCAAACTAAGTTCACAGGCCATTTGGCTAGGGAAAGGGTTCCCCTCTTACCTTAAATGTACTGTGGTTTTTGTTCCAAATGCTTGTGTTAGACAAAGTAAGCCTTGGCCTTACTAGTCAGCTTCTTAGAAAAGCATTCAAGAGAAAAGTCAAATCACGCAGATGGGAAAACAGTGACTCATCAGGTTCCAGGTGCAGCATCTGCTGACCTCACCGGACTGTTTTGGTGCTTAGTCTATAATGCACTACTCTGACCCCAGCTCTACATTGGTACATTTTACTGGTCTCTCATTTTACTGGATCCAAATTCACCAGAATAGACTCTAAAAGCTGATGGCTTGTCAGATAAAACCTTTGGGGAAAATAATAACGAACCAAGATAGGTAAATTAGTCAATTCTCAGAACACCTCCAGATGGCAATATTTTATGTTTCAGAAGCAAAGCGCTGTACACAGTTGTAGAACCATGATCATAATCTCTATCCTGTTCAGATGCCCTGTTTTTCACGCGGGCTAGGAAGTATTTTTTCAGTGCAATAATCAGACTGAATGAATCCCAGTGCCTTGGATTAACCTAACTTAGTGGTACCCATGGAAAAACTGGAGTTTGACTTCACCCTATTTACTGTCTCAGGGAAAAGAATGGCCTGGATTTATTTTGGAGGCCAGATTCTAGTGCGTAGTGTAATTTCTTCTCGATCTGCCATTAGCAGGCATCAGAAGCTATGTATGCAATCCCCAGCAGCAGCACAACCAGTTTACTGATGGGGTCTAGTCACTGATGTGTGACTTGTGAAGGGGTGACTTGGCTTTGGAGCAATGATTATCAACGAGACCCATTCGCTCTGCCTTTTCTCAGATCCCTTTGCCTGCCGCCTTGGGAATTACAGCTCTTATTTTCCTAGTGTGTTTGCTTTATTCTCTGAATGAACCACACGTATGCACAGGAGATATTTTTCCTTTTTTTTTGTTTTTTCTTTTCCTCCTCAATTCGCATCCATCAATCAGAGGGAGACATTTTACCATTTGGATATTTTAGGAACTTGTCCCTTGCCTGTGTCCCTGAACACATGCAATGCTTTTAGAATGCACAATTATTGTGAACATACTTAAGATGAGGGGGGAAAAAACACACTTTTTCTCTGAATAATTAAATAAAGGTAAGAACGGCCGAAGAGGAATTTGCCCATCAAGCTTAGGGTGGTTTCGCTCTCTGTTTTTGACACACACAGTCCTGAAGTCCATCAGCCGCATAGTCACACACGGGCATAGTCACCTGGTTGTGGGCTCTAGACTCTGGGATTTTTGAGAAACTATGGATGCTTTGGAAATGAGTTACCTTTATAAAATATGAGAACATAAATGATCGTCCTTATTGTGACTTTTATCATAAGAATATAAAGTTCACAGCATAGCTTGAGGATGCTGCCCAGAAACCACCCAAGTAGCTGTAGTAGTTTGTACTCTCTCTCTAGTGTTGCTTTTAGGTTTTTTAATGATCATTTTAACTTCATCTCTGATGAAGTCTTTTGGGAGATAAAGAGAGGAATGCTAATGAGGCCAGACTGAGTGGAATATGGGTCTTTTCTGTATCAGGATTGCTTGAGTTTGCAAATCATGTGACTAAAATGATTTTTAAAAACCAACAATACTCTGTTAACATCTTGATGGAAAACTCTCTGGATAAGCTTATGAAAACAACTAGTGAAATACTTCCACCCAGTCTGGCCAAGAGGAGCTATTGTTTTCTTCCTTTAGTAAGCCTTCCAGAGAATTCTAAAGCTCTTCTCTTAAACCCAGCATTCACTATGTGGGAGGTCAGGACAGTGCTCTGGGTCACTGTCTTTGGAAAGCCCAGAAGTGAGGAAGAGGCTCCCATGTACCCAGAGCCGGGGTTCACGCTGGTGTTGGTAGGGTTTAAAGGAAATAGGTTTTGAACAGAGAAATACATCTTGTGCTCTCTTAAGGGTGTGTCTACACATCACAAATCTTGAGCCAAGATTTCCAGGCCTTTCACTGCATGTCACATTAGTGCAGTTTCCATAGCAAAATGAAAATGTTTTAGGAATCTTTCAGCAACCCCACTGGGTAATCCACATTTTTTATATTTAAGAACTCATGGGGCATTTGTAACAACAGAGTCTCAAGATGTCTCTCAGTTGGCTTCACAGGTTTCTTACCCTTTATATATTATAAGAATGTCTAAGCCAAAACAAATGGAGAGGAATTGAAGGAGGTTGGAGCTTAGATAAATTTACTGTAACTTGAAGACCAGTTAATATGCTTTTAAACATGGGCCCAAAAATTGACCCAAAAATCCACACGTACATCAATGAAAGAATCCCACTTGATGTTTACTCTCAAGTTAGTTTTCCCTAAGGTGGCTGTTGTTTTATTTTTTAAAATAATTCTTCTGATTTGAGGCTATTTCTGTGTTCATTCTTCCCTTTTCTCATGTTTCATGGCAGCCGCCAAACATTCGGCGTTCTTCATCTGATTTCTTTTATCCCAAAAGTCTGATTCGACGCACAGGACGGTCTCCGTCTCTGCAGGTTGGCACTGTGTCTAGGCTGGGGCTCGAAGTCACTGTCCTGGCCCAGCTTCTGTTGCTTTTCCCCCGGGCTGCTTTTCTCACATAACTTCTTCGGCTCCTGCAGAAAGCAGTTGCTTTTCTCACACCACGAGTGCCTCTCACACTGACTCTGGCTGTTGTCTTCTTGGATGGAAGTTTTCATTCAGAGCAGCAGCTAAAGCTTTGTGTCTGTTCAAGCAAGCACATCAGAAGCTGCCTTTTGGTCCTGTGTTGCCACGTTTGTTCACTGCACAAGTATCTGCTGAGCACCCAGGTATAGAGCTGGGCTGGATGTGGCAGATCCAGCCTCATAGGCAAGAAAAGATGATAAATAATTATAGGGGTAGTACAGAAACCCATCCCAGGCTATGGCTCGCATAGGCCACGCTCTTTGGAATGTCAGATGAGGAAAAGGCTTCCAGGGTCGCTTCCTGGGAGAAGTGGTCTTGGAGTTGATTTTTGGAGGCTGGCTGAGATTTGCCCATGAGGGGATGAGGAGAAAGTGGCGGACCTGATAAGATGTGAAGTGTGCAGCCGGGAAAGGCAGTGCTTGGGTAGGGAGTGGTTTCACTCAAGAATTGAAGAGTGAGGCCAGGCACGGTGGCTCACACCTGTAATCCCAGCACTTTGGGAGGCTGAGGCAGGCAGATCACTTGAGATCAGGAGATCAAGACCACCCTGGCCAACATGATGAAACTCCGTCTCCACTAAAAATATAAAAATTAGCCAGGCATGGTTGTGGGCACCTGTAATCCCAGCTACTCAGGAGGCTGAGGCAGGAGAATTGTTTGAACCCTAGAGACAGAGGTTGCAGTGAGCCAAGATTGCGCCACTGCACTCCAGCCGGGGTGACAGAGCAAGACTCTGTCTCAAGAAAAAAAACAAAGGAACAGTGAAGTGGGAAAGGAAGAAACTGAGAACAGGCACCTACTCTATGGAGACTGGGGGATTTATGTACAATCTCATTTGCTCTCCCTAAGAATTCCTGTGAGATAGCTAATCTTATTCCCATTTTACAGACGGGGAGACTGAGACCCATCATAGTTAGGTAACTTCTCCAGAGTTACTCTACTGGTAAGTGGAAGAGCTAGAATTGAAAACCATGTTTCCGTGAGCCCTTCACTCATATTCGTTCTGCTATACTGCAAGGGGACAGTGAGAGAAAAACCTGAAAGAAGCAGAAGAAGGAGAACATTAAATACTGGCTAAGGCTGTTGTCAGGGGGCCACTGATGGAGTGTAAGGAAGAGAGCAGCGCCACCTGCCCGGGGCGTCCTGCAGGAGAAGGGAGAGGACTCAGCCAGCCCGGCAGAGGAACAGCCAGGCTGGAGATTATGCTGCATACACAGACCTGACCTTCTTTAGGGGTTTCTGAGAATTAGTGGAAACCTTGGCCTGTTAAACTAGAAGCGACTTTCTACAATCTCATCTCGGCCCAGATGAAACCTGTTCTCTAGCTCCGCTAACAATTCAGGGTTGCACTGCAGCACTTTGACTGGGCTGTGTGCCTGTACATTCTGTGCCTGTCAGAACTGCGCTAAGGATAAGAAGAGTTTGAGTTTCTATTTTTGTTAAACCTTCACCTTCTTTCTTTGCACGATGGAAAAGACAGAAGTATAGAAGCTTAGAGTAGAAGAGAACCTTTTAGAGGTCAACCCCCTGAGTTTCCTCATTGATAGAATGAAGTCAGATGGGCTGGGCATGGTGGCTTATGCCTGTAATCCCAGCACGTTGGGAGGCCCATATGAGCAGATCACTAGAGCCCAGGAGTTTGAGACCAGCCTGGGCAATATGGCAAAATCCCATATGTACCCCTCCAAAAACACAAAAATTAGTCAGGCATGGTGGTGCGTGCCTGTATTCTTAGCCACTCAGAAGGCTTAGATGGGAAGATCACCTGAGCCTGGGGAGGTTGAGGCTGCAGTGAGCCAAGATCACGCCACTGCACTCCAGCCTGGGCAACAACAGAGTGAGACCCTGTCTCAAAAAAAAAAAAAAAAAACCAGACAGATACAGCAGCATGTCTGAGACTGCACAGGCTGTCATAAACAGCAAGCCAACTGCACACTTCAGTTCTTGACCCCAGGCCTCAGTGCCTTGCATTGTCCCGTGATACTGTGTTCATATGATATGACGTATTTTTCATACAATCTTCATTCTGTGTTAAAGTTTCAGCTCCAGTGGCAGAGTTTCCACACACGGTGAAGTCAAAGTCACATGAATCCAGAGAAACAGCCAAAGATTGTCCCCACTGCAAATGAGTGGTGCTCAGAATTAGTGCTTCCACTTGGCAAGAAGCCACTTTTTCAATAGTTTTTTTTTTAAATTTTTTCCAGTAGTATACTGTTAAATAGTATTACATTTTGTTAGCTTGTGTCTACAACCAAGTAATACATTTTCATGACTTGAAGAAAAATGCCATCATCAAGGGTGAAATTTTTTAGTTTGCTCCAGACCTTTAAGCTTAAGAGATTTGGAGCATCTTGAGAGACAGAGAGCGAGCGAGAGAGTTCTGTTTTCAATAACTTCTCTCCTCCCATCTTGTTGTTCAAAAGGGACATCTGATTCCTATTATCCAGCTGTAACTATCAATGAAGTCAACTTTAGCTACATCGCAGAAAGTTGTAAACACCTCGGGACCTGGCAGAAAAAATGGGCTGTGTGGCAAGGTCTCCCTTCACCCGTTGGCGATTGAAGAGTGGTTCACCAATACCTTTAAGATTCCAGAAAACTCGAAAGCAATGCAGTTCTCAAGTCACAGATATTTTATCTTTTAAGTACTTTTGGCTACACAGCAGCTCATTTTCCACCACTTAAAATTCAGTACCCTTAGTTATTAGATAAACTATCTTCCTTGCAGGGACATTCAGTACTCTGTGCTTCAGAAATAAGTCCTGGTTTTGTTGTAGAGGAAAGTAAAATCTATAGCAGGAAAGTCATTTTTGTTCTCTATATCGAGAATGAGCTCCATCTTTTCCTTTTGCCTGAATTACAGGTAGAAGAAAATGATGAAAATAGAATTACCTAAGAAAAACGTATTCTGGTTCCACTCACTTGGAAGTTTTCTATGAATAGCAAATTTTGTCTACAGGTAAAACTCAGTACTGAGCATGTGTAATTCATTATACACAAAGCACATGGTATTCCCAGGACCAAGTCTGTAATAATCTAGGGGGTGTCACTTGCTTTCATTCTAAAAGGGAGTTTTTCTCAGCTATGCCTTTGGAGGTTAAAGCATGAATTGACTGACCTACAAAATGGGTGTGACTTTTTTCTTTGAAACTAGTATTCACCTATTATAACATATGTACTTGTCAATCTATAGTATACCAAACAAATACTATGTGTATATTTTTAAAGGAGCTAATTTGAGGCTTTATGTCTGTCTAAACAAGCAAGTAATGTTAGTGGCGTTTGATTTTTGTTTTGTTCGTGTCACTACAATACATACTGTTTTACTCCCAGCTTTCACTTCGTCCAAGTATTTCATCCTTTTGAGCGTGTCTTTACAATTCATCAGACAGCTGAATGTAGAGGTGTAAAGATTTATACTGGAAAGATTTCATGTAATAAAGCCTGATGGCATTTGTGAAACTGTCCCCAGAGAAGTGGTGTGTGCCCACAGCACCCTCCTGCCTCCTCTCCAAACACAAAATTCTTTTTTCCAAAGGAGTTGATTTCACTCTTTCTTTGCTTAGCAGCGGGCATTCAGTATGTGCAGGTTTTAAAAGTATTCCTTTTTCTGCAGCTGTTATCACCACCTTGTCTAGTGAACTTCAACAAAAACCCAAGGCAGGTACTGTCCACATCAACAGGACTTAGTATAAGGTGTCAGTCACCTTATATCAGTAGTTGTCCCATCAGTGTTCGTAAGATCATTCTGATCTGGTTGCCAAATGCCTGTAGTTTCTCTCTCCTTAGAGCATGGCTTTGGATAAATGCAAATTAGATGAATATAGTTGTTGCATCCCTGCTCCTGCTGAATGGGGGGAGGGCAGGGGCTACAAAGTGCTTCCCAGCACTGTCCTTCTAGGCGACCCATGTGCATGGTGGATCATAATGGAAAGTAAATGGAAAATGTCATTTCTCTACTTACTCAACCGGCAGAGCTCTGGTAAGTGTTTTTAATGGTTAGTATTTGAAGAATAATAAGAGCTGGAGTGGAAACGGAAGAGGATGTCTTCAATTAATTTTTGTTCTGTGACTGTGCCTTCTGAATGGTAGGACAGATGGACAAAATCAAGGCATAGGGGAAAAATAGCTGAAAGGTGTTTAGAGGGCTTTTCAAAGAGATTTCATGAAGAAAACAAAAAGATGTGCTTTTTAAAGCATTTGGCTACTTATTTGTAATTAAATGCCATTTTTTATCTCTCCTGTTGAACTGCTAGTCTTCTGATGAGGTGTCTCTTTGTTCATTTTGTGTGTGTGTGTGTGTGTGTGTGTGTGTAAAGTAAAAATCGTTGTTGAAATCCAAAGTAAAGACATGAAAGTGTGCTGGGGAGATAACTGTAGAGTAAATGGACCCCTTCATCATGACAGACTGAGTGAGAACAGCCATATCAACAAGAAGGTTCTTACCGAAGGCTCCTTTCTTCCTTTTGCCAAAATAAGGTTGCAACTACTTGCCTAATCTTACTGGCAAAATACTCTGAGTGATCACTACCATATATAATTCTTTAGCTATCTACCTTGCCTGCTTTCTTCATCCCACCCCACCCCACCTCCATGCCAAAGATGGCATCAGAAGATGCCAAAGATAGCATCAAAAAAAAGAACTGAATTTCTCCAACTGCACTTTCAAGTTGGTTTTTCTGCAAGGAAAAGGTGCTTAAATGAAAGTAAATAAATTGTACCTGCTTTTAGCATGTTAGCCATAAGTCCTTGCTGTTTCCTTTATTCTGTAGAAGTGGGCTTACCTTTGGTGATAAATATTTGAAATTGTATGCATTTATAACATAGACCAGAGAGTAATTTTTTTACTGTAACTCTCATAGAGAATTCCAGAAACAAGTCTTCTGACCCATTGGGTTATTGAGTTCAGTTCATAATTATTGGGTCACTGTTGTTACCCTGGACATCTGAATGGGTGGAAATGGTAATTTAGATTGAATAACTACATGTAAGGATAATCAGTTACATGTCAGGATCACCAGTAAAATTCTGTGACGACCAAAGAGGTGATGATAGGGTTGGGTTAATGGTAAAGAAGAAACTGTCAGTGGGATTTGAAAGTGGGACAGCATTTCATTAAGTTAAGTGCTTTCAAGGTTGAGATGGTTTCTGTCTGAGTGGATGTATGTTAATGTGTTGGAGAACAGCTCTGAGCCTTTTGAAGATATCTTAGCCGTAACAGCAAATTATGGATTCATTAGGAAAAGAAAAATAACAGCTGGAAGAATAAAAAGGATTCTTTTAATAAACAAGATGTTAATTTGAAATTCAACGTGTTTAAAATTCTAGATGTTTCAAATTGAAATGTAAAATTCTAAGTATCTAGGATTAAAAGTCCAAAAATACTCATTCAATTTTTAAAAAGTAATTTTATGATCTTCATAAGGGAGAGACCTCTAACCTCCCTCACTTGAGCAAATACACTCTGAGAGACATTAGGGACTGTGGCAAAAAGCAGGCAATCCATGTGTGTCACTTAAGCCTTGAGCATAGTTCAGTAGGCAGCAAACCAGGAACTGTCCTGGCAGATAAGACAGACGGTGCAAGGTCATCGTCATCGGCATGAGAAGGGCATTAATTACCAAAGTGGAGACACAGTCACTGTCTCCAAGAGCATTTGGAATCACTTCACAGAGTTCTCAAGGAGGGGAAGGCTATCTGTCAGCTCCTGGCGGGACTGCTGCCCCATATACTGTGATGAATTACTTCACATATCTGAGTTCTGATGGGAAGGAGTCCAAGTGCGGTAGCTGTAGAGAATGCTGGGGAAGCCTAGTTCTATGTAGCTCACATATGAAAGGAATATTCATGAGGAGCAAAACAGAGGCATTATTTGAGATTAACTGCCTAAGAAACCTAGTCTAATCCCAGGTGTCTAGAAAATGTTGACGACTTGCCATGTGCCCAGTAAGGTGCTTGGAGCTTTATATGCATTCTCTCATTTAACCCTGTGACATAGTTATGCTGGTACACCTTGCTCCATTCTGTACATGAAGAAGTTGAAGCTCAAGGAAGGTAAAAGAAAAAAGAACGGAAAAGGAAAAAGAAAAACTCATGTAACATCAAACAACTAGTAGAGCCCAGGTTTGAACTGTAATTTGGCACCAAAGCCAGCCTTTTAAGTCCACTGTATTACACTGTATTACATAAAATACATAGATGTGTTCTATCCCGTTATTTCAATATAGACAGGCAAACAGAATTGGGCCATTGTAAGAAAATAAGCAAGAATGCAACTCAGCCCGCAAACAAGAAGCCCATGGAAGTAAATTTTACCATAAACTTAGGAGGTCGGAATGAAGCAAAAACAAACAATGGTAAATTCAGTGAAAGAAAAAGCAGTTTCTGAATCTCCAAGTGTGAAATGCCTCCAGCATTTTCACACTGCTATAAAGAACTGCCCAAGACAGGGTAATTTATAAAGAAAAGAGGTTTAATTGACCCACAGTTCTGCATGGCTGGGAAGGCCTCAGGAAACTTACAATCATGGCAGAAGGCAAAGGGGAAGCAAAGACCTTCTTCACGTGGCGGCAGGAAAGAGAGAGCATGTGAGTGCAGGAAAAACTACCATTTATAAAACCACCAGGTCTCGTGAGAATTCTCTCACTATCATGAGAACAGCATGGGGAAAACCGCCCCCATAATCCAATCACCTCTCTCCCTGGACACATGGATATTACAAATCAAGATGAGATTTGGGTGGGGGCACAGAGCCAAACCATGTCTCCAAGATACATCAGGGCATTTCTCAACACTAAAGTTTGAAGATTCGAGTAGCAGAGGGATGGCTCTAAGACAAGCCAGAACATCAGCAAATTTGATGACCAGTTCACCTGACTTTGAAAACTGCCTATTAAAACCTAAAATATTTATTTCTGAATCAGAGAACTTGGGGGCAAGTGTATGCAAATTGGAGGTAATTTGGATCTGAAAACTTTTAAAAACCAAATGGGACTTGAAAAAATTCAAATTGTTGAATAACTTAAAATCTTTAGCTCAACGGTATTAATAGTGTAAATAAAAGAAGATAAATGCTTCCAAGAAAGCCTGCATAACTCACAGGATCCTCTAATCCAGTCAGGAAGGAAGGGAGTGGCCAGGCGTTGTGGCTCACGTCTGTAATCCCAGCACTTTGGGAGGCCGAGGCAGGCAAATCATGAGGTCAGGCGTTCAAGACCATCCTGGCCAATGGGGTGAAACCCCATCTCTACTAAAAATACAAAAATTAGCTGGGTGTGGTGGCACGTCCCATAGTCCCAGCTACTTGGGAGGCTGAGGCACTAGAATCGCTTGAACCTGGGAGGCAGAGGTTGCAGCGAAGCCAAGATCATGCCACTGCACTCCAGGCTGGGTGACAGAGTGAGACTCTGTCTCAAAGAAGGAAGGGGGAGAGAAACTGAACTGAAATAGGCTAGTTCTGCCAAGAGAACTGCCTTTTCTGCCCGCGAAGCTCTTCATCCCTGGAAGGTGGCGTTAAAGACCCTTCCCTACGTGTGCGTGTGTTGTTCGTCAGCTCTGTTTCTACCAGTACATGCAGTACAAGAGCAAATAAAACCATTTAGAGCCATCACCAGGTGCACCGTTACAGCAAAGGCTGAAAGTATCCTTGCCCCACACTTGGCAAAAATAAGGATGAGTAACATACGAGTGACCCCAAAGCCCCAGTGTACACTTTGGCTGTTCACACAATGTCCTGGATGCTTGTTAATAAAAACAGGCCTTTGTCATAGCAACCCCAGTAATCGAAGACATCTGATGCTCCTGCCACACACCCTCTCCCCACCCCAACCCAGCGAGCTATTGCAGTGTTCTTACAGAGCTAGCGCAACAAAAATATTTTCAGTTAGCAGGCATTCTTTTCTGCTACTTGATCTCAGTATTTCTCTTTTAGTTTCACCCCATTTGTCCCATAGTTATGTTGATAGGAAATAAATGATCACATTTGCCCTGCAATACAGCAAAGTTTTAGTGCAGGGCTTAAATGCTTGGGCTGTGGACCTAGAGTGTCTGAGTTCAAATCCTGACTCTTCATCCCTTTCCTACCTGTGTGGCTTGGAGCACTGATACTATTTCCTTATCTGTAAAATAGGAATAATAATGGAAGCTACCTCCTAGGGTTACGGAGAAGATTACATGAGATTAAGCCTGGGAAGTGCTTGACACAAGCCTTCCACGTAGTAAGTGGGCAGTAGACATTCGTTGCCATTGATATTCTTGGGTTGCTACTTAAGAGGTAGCATTTTGACATTAAGTTTGGCAAATGTGAGATCCTGGCCACTTGAAACTGAAGGACTACCTGTGGCTAATAATTATCCCTCAGAGATGGATGCAGGTTCAGCTTTTTCAGGGGGTAGCATCTCCTTGTAAAGGAGGAATACATTTTGATTGTGCCACTTCTATATTTTGATTAGGAAGTGGATCTAGAAATTATACTTTATTATTATTATTATTATTATTATTATTTTGAGGTGGAGTTTCACTCTTGTTGCCCAGGCTGGAGTGCAGTGGCACAATCTCGACTCACTGCACCCTCCGCCTCCCAAGTTCAAGCGATTCTCCTACCTCAGCCTCCCAAGTAGCTGGGATTATAGGTGCCCACCACCACACCCAGTTAATTTTTTTGTATTTTTAGTAGAGAGGAGGTTTCACCATGTTGGCCAGGCTGGTCTCGAACTCCTGACCTCAGGTGATCCACCTGCCTCAGCCTCCCAAAGTGCTGGGATTACAGCTGTGAGCCACCGCGCCCAGCCTGCACATTTCTTGAATAGTGTTATGTGAGTCTTTCCTTTTTCAACATACTCAGAGGTAGAATTTTCTCATATTGAGATATGCCTGTGATTGGTATAACTCTAGCAGGAAAGCGCTTGTGCACTCCAGGTCCTGGGGAGGAGGCCCAGAAGTGATGCACCTGGTGTACCTCCACCTGGGTGTGGTGTGATTTCTCCCACCCACTTCCACCCTAGCATCTCAAAGATACCAGGGGCATTGGCTGAAAAAGACTGATCACAGTCTTCCAGCGATGAGTCTAATCACTGCCTGACCTGAACTGGCCAGATATGCTTGTCTTCATTGCTTCAACTGTGAATAGCATAGTGAGACAACACCCTTGTCTGAAGGAGTTTCTTTGGCTCAGTGATGCCCACATTCAAGGTGTTAAACATCAATAGAAACAGTACTGAGAAGGCAAGGTCTTATTCCTGTTGTAGAACTATAAGTTACTCTCTTTAGGAAATGGCTGCAACAGAGGCAAGGAAGTGTTCCAAAATGAGGCCTTGAGTTTTCTCTTCAGAGCTTTCCAGAATGTTAAACAGAAGCAGGAGGCAGCTGATCATAGTTCATAAGTTTCCTTCCTGCTCACATAACCACCTCACACTCTCCACGTTCTTCAAGTATATGCTATGAAGTCCAGTTTCTTTCATCCTTCCCAAAGGCTGACCCACCAGCCTTACCTCAGTGACTCTCTGTATAGTTAGGCTCAAATCGTGTAATTAACATAAGTCAAGTGTCTGCAAACTAAGTATTTTTTGACAAATAATAAATTCTAGCTCATTCCCTCAACTAGGATTTGCGCCTTCTATGTACCTGTGGAAAGCATTGGGTATAGACAGTGGTTAAAAAATAAACTCTGTGAGGGCAGAGAGCATGACTAAAGTTAATGAGGGAGACAGACATGATGCAAGGAAACCAATAAATATATAATTATACATTTTACTCATGAAGGAAAAAAGAATGACACTATGAGAGAAAACAACAAGGGGAACCAACTCTGGATTGAATCAGGGAGGGCCTCTCTGAGGAGGTGATATTTAAGCCAAGACTGAAGGAAGAGAATCATCCAAGTAAAATTGGGAGCTAGGGCATTTCAGGCAGAGGGAGCAGCAAGTGAGGATAAGAACTCTGAGGCAGTTTTGTGTGCTGTGTTCTGTGAGTGATGACAGGTGAGAGACAAGGTAGGAGGGGAAGGCAGGGATAGAATCCTGAGGACCTGGCTGTTGTGATTTTATTCTGAATGGATGCTTGTATTTGGTTTGTTCTCCTGCTGCTAGTAAAGATATACCCAAGACTGGGTAATTTATAAAGGAAAGTGGCTTAATGGACTCCAGTTCCTCATGGCTGGGGAGGTCTCACAATCATGGCAGAAGGCAAATGAGAAGCAAAGTCACGTCTTATGTGGTGGCAGGCAAGAGAGCTTGTGCAGGGAAACTCCCATTTATAAAACCATCAGTCTTGTGAGACTTATTCACTATCAGGAGAACAGTATGGGGGAAACTGCCCCATGATTTAATTACCTCCACCTGGACCCACCTTTGACACGTGGGGATTATTACAATTCAAGGTGAAATTTGGGTAGAGACACAGCCAAACTTTATCAATGCTGGAGACAAAAGCAGAGTAGTGACCATCCAAATTATGTTCTTGAAAGGTCTCTCGGCTGGGCGCTGTGGCTCACACCTGTAATCCCAGCACTTTGGGAGGCCGAGGCGGGCAGATCACGAGGTCAGGAGATCGAGACCATCCTGTCTAACATGGTGAAACCCCGTCACTACTAAAAATACAAAAAAATTAGCCGGGTATGGTGGCAGGTGCCTGTAGTCCCAGCTACTCAGGAGGCTGAGGCAGGAGAAAGGTGTGAACTCGGGAGGCGGAGCTTGCAGTGAGCTGAGATCACGCCACTGCACTCCAGCCTGGGCGACAGAGTGAGACTCCATCTCAAAAAAAAAAGAAACGTCTCTCTATCTCTCTACCCATTGCCTGCCAGGTGGATTTGAAGAAGGGAGGGGAGAAGGCAGAAAACTCACAGGGAGGCCATTGCAATAATCTGGATGAATGGAGGTGGTGACTGGGGCTGGGACTATGGCAGTAGAAAGAGAGAGAAATGGGAAGCTTTGAGGTGTGCTTGAAGGTAAACCAGAAGTTCTCATAGGGGACAAGGAGCAGGAAGGGCCAGAGAAAGGCCTCCCCATGCCTTTTCAAAACTGGATCATACAACTAGTTTGCATTTACCTTTCCTTCTAGGTTGTATTTTACCTTATTCAAAAAGGTGATAAGTGTTTCTTTTTTTCACTAGCTGAGTTTTTAGTAAAGCTTAAGGGCCCAGGACAGTCTAGATTCTGAAGCCAGGGTCCAAAATCTTACAAGTTACTATTTATTTTACAGCCTACCAGGACATCCTCGGAAAGTATTTATTCTAGACCAGGCTCCAGTATTCCTGGCTCACCAGGTCATACTATCTATGTAAGTATCTGCTTCTGGAAGTGACATTTCTGGGACAGGTAAATTAGTGGATTGTAATAGCAGAATGGATAATCCAAAACAAAAACTAATTCAAAGTGATTTCTATTTTTGTTATGAGACCTGATTTTCATTTTTGTAGAACAGTCTCCTCAATCATGTTTACCTTTAGGTAATTACATTTATATGTGACCATCAACAGAGTGATTAGATGACCTGTAAAATGTAGTAATATGTTGCAGGACTTAAAAAATTCTTGCACCTAAGACTCCGTCTCAAAAAAAAAATTCTTGCACCTAAGACTCCATCTCAAAAAAAAAATTCTTGCACCTAAGACTCCATCTCAAAAAAAAAATTCTTGCACCTAAGACTCCATCTCAAAAAAAAAAAATTCTTGCACCTAAATTGCATATAGATATTTGGGGATTAAATATATATTTTATAATGCTGATACTGAGTGTTCTTAAATTCTACCACAAAGATATTTAAATATTTAGTTTATTAATTATGCAGTTCTTGTTTTTAGCCATCTGAGATGATTATTGGACCATCTGTTTGAGCTTTTTCCTTCACTGTCATAAATTCAGGAAATTATCCTTAAGGTTTGCAGATTTATCTATTGCATGAATTCTACACTGATTTTTTCCTAAGCGTTCAGTGACTTTTTTAAAAAAAACATGATTAATATATGGTATAAAGGGCAACTTCTAAAGAGTATAACTGTGCTAGGCAAGATGTTTTGGTTTTTGTTTAAGGCCTTCACTTTTTAAACAGAAAATGCGCCAACAACAGTTTCCCAAAGCAGTGAAACTACAAGGTAATCGTTCTTTCTGGTTAACTTTGCCAGGCAAAAGTAGACAATGAGATCCTGGATTACAAGGATTTAGCAGCCATTCCCAAGGTCAAGGCAATTTATGACATTGAACGTCCAGATCTTATTACCTATGAGCCTTTCTACACTTCGGGCTATGATGACAAACAGGAGAGACAAAGCCTCGGAGAGGTAATACATTCCTACTGGTTGTGAGTTGTACAACAATTTACCTTCTCTTTTGTCAGGTTTGTAATAACTACCATTTGGAGTTCAGGTAAATCAGGTAGTCTTTTGTCTGCCTAGTATTTGCAGATTTCTAGACCAGGTGCTTTGAGGTATTCAGAAGCCCCTCATGAGAAGTGGGAGAACAGACCAATGGCACATCAAACAACAGTGAAGAACAGCTAAGCATTGGCATGCTGGGATGGAAGCTGTCAGGAGGGTGGGGAGGGGGTGAGGATGGTGTGAGCTGGGCAGAGCAAATAAGGGAGTGAGGGTCTCCTGGGGGTCTTAGTCTAGTGATAAGCTTTAAGTATATTCATGGGATCATGAGGAGAGAGAACACACCCCCTAAATTTTGGTAGCTACAATTTTCAGCAACTTAAGAAAGTTAGCATGTGCAAGAAAAAATAAAGTAGAACGCATGGGGCAACAGTCTAGCACAGGTGTGTGAGCCAGGATTCTGGAATCAAATTACCTGGTCTCAACCCAGGGATCACCACATGCTGATTGTTTGACTTTGACCATGTGACAGCCATTCTGCTCCTAGTTTCCTGGGCCAGGTACAGTGCTCATACCTGTAATCCCAACATTTTGGGAGGCTGAGGGCAGGAAGATTGCTTCAGACCAGGAGTTGAGGACCACCCTGGACAACATAGTGAGACCTCATCTATATATAAAAAAAATAAGAAAAGAAAAATGGTCCTAGTTTCCTCATCTATAAAACAGATAGGGTGATGATAGAATCTACCTCACAGGGTGTTAGTGAGGATTCAGCAAGCTAATCTACGTAAAGCAATTATCAGAGGCCAGACTTGGGGGAAATACTGAGCATGTGGCAATTTCTACCATTGTTGCTACCTGTCTTCTTGGGGCTCTTTAATACTCGGCCTGCAGACCCATCTGCTGCGGGACCAGAGCCTCTCAGCCCCTTGGGGTCCTCCCCTCCCCGGTCCCATCTCAGGGTTGAAGGTTCTCTGTGGTCGCTTCCTACCCAAGTCCGTTTCCCCTGGCCAATCGGCTCATTCTCATTTTTTTCTCTTTTATTTTTTAAATTAGAATCATCTGTAGACGGATTTGAGTCCACACAGATGTTAACAAATAGCTGACAAATCAGCTATTCAACAAAGGTTAAAACAGAGTATAAACAATCTAGCATCTCACAGTGCTTTGAGGTCTTGGAGAAGAAAAGGCATGAAAATGTGATTCTGTTTAATTGTTCCCAATTCCAGATGTATAATATTATTTGATAATTATATTTATGTTTATTTGTCATTTTACATATATTGTTCCTTTTATTTATTTACTTTCTAATCTGGGTTTTATTCCAGAGCATAGCTCTGCGTGGAAAAGGTCTCCGTGGCAGGAAGTGATATCCATTTTCATGTAGTGCCACCTAGTGGTCACTTAGCTGTAGCTGCACTTGCGGCCGCTCTCAGGCGCAGGTGCATTGGCCCGGGTTGTCAGTTGCCATTGAACCCCACAGAGTTTCGTAGGGGATAAGAGGCGAGGGGAAGTTCCTGAACAAAGTGCGTAGAGATTGGCCTTGGACCCTGTGGATGAGAATTTACTAATGTTTAACTCATACAAGCAAGGGGATGTGAGTTTTTTTAATGGTGTTAAGGATTTGGGGTTCATGGTGTGCAGTGTATGTGTCTGTGTGCGTTTCCCAGCAGCTCCATTCAGGGCAGTAAAACATTAAGCACTCAAGAGTTTGGGCTTTGAGGTGAAAATCTCTGCATTTAAAACCAGACTCTGCCAGACATGGTGACTCATGTCTGTAATCCCAGCACTTTAGGAGGCCAAGGTAGGTGGATTGCTTGAGACCAAGAATTTGAGACCAGCCTGGGCAACATACCAAAATTCTATCTCTACAAAAAAAAAATACAAAAATTAGCCAGGAATGATGGCACACGCCTGTAGTCCCAGCAACTTGGGAGGCTGAGATGGTAGGATCACTTGAGCCCAGGAGGTTGAGGCTGCAGTGAGCCATGATCATGCCATTGTACTCCAGCCTGGGTGACAGAGCAACACCCTGTCTCAAAAACAAAACAAAACAAACAAACAAAACAAAAACCACCACCGCAAAAAAACAAAAACAAAACAAAACAAAAAACAGGCTGATACTGACTAACCATACAACTTTGGGGAAATTATATACCTCAATCTCCTTATCTGCAAACTCAAGATAGAGAACAAGAATACCTATGTTAGAAGTTTTCTGTAAAGAGTAAGTGAGCTGTTTACATTAGAACAGTACTTGGCACATAATAAGTGCTTAAGAAAAATGCTGGCTACTCTCATAATCAGCACACTTACTGTCATAACCTGGAATCATGTCCCATGGTTTTCTCTATGTGTAGAGGGTGCCCCTGGGATCAGAAATCAGATATATTAGTGAACTCTTCCCCAATACTTGCATCTTGCAACTGAGAGAACTTTACAAGCTGTTCTATTATTTATTCCATTAGTTTTTAACACGCTTCTTTTATAGACCTCATATACATATTGCCTTTTTTTGTTTGTTTTTTTTTTGGAGATGGAGTCTCGCTCTGTCACCCGGCTGGAGTGTAGTGGTACAGTCTTGGCTCACTGCAACCTCCGCCTCCCAGGTTCAAGCAGTTCTCCTGCCTCAGCCTCCCAAGTAGCTGGGACTACAGGCATGTGCCACCACGCCGGGCTAATTTTTGTATTTTTAGTAGAGGTGGGGTTTCTCCATGTTGGCCAGGCTGGTCGTGAACTCCTGACCTCAAGTGATCCACCCGCCTCGGTCTCACAAGGTGCTGGGATTACAGGTGTGAGCCACCGCACCTGGCCTTTATACATATTGCCATTTAAGAAACACTGCAAGAGTCAGATTAGTTCTGTGCAGCCATTGGGGCCTCCAGGGCCTTGCTGTCAGTGCAGGTGCAGACCTGGGCCCTGACCTTGAGACCAGCCTTCACCCAGCTGAGACCCCCTAGAGACAGGCTGTAGCTGCAGAGGAGACCATGGAGCTTGTGAAGGCTTGGAATACAGAAAGTCCGCCCACTTACTATAGAATGTAGAGAAAAGGGCAAATTCTAAAACTGAGAAGTCCACCCCTTGCTGTGTTCTCCATAGCTCTGTTTGCATTTCATTTCTATTTGAAAGCTTTTTGCATTTTAATTGTAAACATTTTATTCATTTGGAAAATACTTGTTGAGCAACTACTATGTCCCAGGAGCTGCTGTCATCGCTGGGAATATGTAGTTGTAAACAAACAGTCCTTGCCGTCATGGAACTTGTGTCATCGTGTGGGAGACAGACAGTAAAGAAACAGATAAGTAATATAATTTTACAGAGTGTTGGGGCTCTGGGGAGAAATGAAGCAGAGTAAAGAGAAAGCGTACCAGGGGCTGGGTGGCTCCTCTCGATAGAATGGTCACGGGGATGCTGTGTGACAGTGGGTTTGAGCAGAGATGTCAGCGCAGACGGGGAATGAGCCCTGCAGGTGTCTAGGTGAAAAGCACTGGCAGCAGAAGAGACAGCAAGTGCAAAGGCCCTGAGGTGACAAAAGGCTTGGCCTGTTGATGGCCCCAAGGAAGCCTGTGTGCCTATGAGAACGGAAGCCAGAGGTGAATGATAGTGAGATTGGCAATGCAGCCAAGGTACGATGCCCCACACCTGGTCACCAAAGTCCTATTTTAGTTATTGAACTATTTTATGGTGATTGCTGTGGTTGTAATTTAGTCAACAACCATGTGAACAAGATCCTATGTTTCAGTAGGTGCTGTAACTCATCATAGTAAAATGAGCATAGTTTGAATATATAAGGGAAATGGTTCTAACTTGTCTAGCTTAATCACCTAAGTATGTATCACAATCATATCTAGTCATGGTTCTTTTTTTTTTTTTTTTTTTGAGATGGAGTCTCGCTCTGTCTCCCAGGCTGGAGTGCAGTGGCGCCATCTAGGCTCACTGCAAGCTCCGCCCCCTGGGTTCACGCCGTTCTCCTGCCTCAGCCTCCCGAGTAGCTGGGACTACAGGCACCCACCACCACGCCCAGCTAATTTTTTGTAGTTTTTAGTAGAGACGGGCTTTCACCGTGTTAGCCAGGATGGTCTCGATCTCCTGACCTCGTCGTCCGCCAGCCTCGGCCTCCCAAAGTGCTGGGATTACAGACGTGAGCCACTGCGCCCGGCCTGTTCATGGTTCTTAGGCAGAGATGTACACCAGAATCTGCCCGGAACTTTGTCAGAGTCTACCTGTCTGAGCCCCATGGCAGATGCATTTGTACCTGATCAGAAGACAGGGAGATGGGGAGGGATGCTGGCAGGTACATGTTGGCTAATATTTCCAGCTGACTCTGATAAGCAACTCTAATTAAAACTGGCAAAGAGGCCAGGCACGGTGGCTCACACCTGTAATCCCAAAACTTTGGGAGGCTGAGGGGGGCGGATCATGAGGTCAGAAGATAGAGACCATCCTGACTAATGTGGTGAAACCCCATCTCTACTAAAAATACAAAAAATTAGCTGGGGGTGGTGGCACACGCCTGTAGTCCCAGCTACTTGGGAGGCTGAGGCAGGAGAATCTCTTGAACCCAGGAGGCAGAGGTTGCAGTGAGCCGAGATTAGGCCACCGCACTCCAGCCTAGGCTATAGAGCGAGACTCCGTCTCAAAAACAACAAAGAAACAAACAAAAAAACCGGCAAAGAGTTAACAAACATTGTGACTTTAAATTCTCTTTTATTTTTCTAGTCTCCGAGGACTTTGTCGCCTACTCCATCAGCAGAAGTAAGTACCATTTCTTTTTATCATTTTAATGGGTGGAATTTGAGAATTGCTTGGCCCTTCCCTAGACTGGGAGTTTTGAAAAAGGACATAACATACAAAAGAACAGAAAAACTGCGTGTGGGATTATGGTGGCTTTGGGGATTACCTCCGTGAAAGAGGAGACTCTAAGACACAGCAGTGTATTTCTCTTAAATTGGAGACCAGGGAGTAAAAATGGCCTCATTTTAATCTGTGTCTGTGCCTCTAAGTGGAAGGAAAGTGTCTGCAGGGACATAAGTCACTTGTCCCAATGTGGGGCTCTTTGCCCTCATCTATAATTAATTTTTCTGAACCCTAATATACTGAAATGGCCAACAGCAGTCATGGCGTATTTTATAAGCAGAGCCATCTTGATGGGAGGTTACTCTGTTTAGTCTGAAATCAATCATTTGATTGTAAAACCAAGCAACTTTCTGGATATTATGAAACTGGACTGCTTTTAGGGAATCTCTGTAATTCAAAGTAGTAAAAATACCATAATATTTTCATGGTTTATGACTGAGTGCTATGAATGATTAATTTCTACCTATATTCTAATAATTTGCATTGAATTTATGAAGAATTAATTTCTATTGACCAACTGTGCAAGGTTGAAGCACATAATTTGGGGACTTTTTGTTTTGTTGTTGTTTTATTTAATTTATTGTTATAGACAACTAGTATCAAGCTAAATTTCCCCTTCCCATTTGCTCTCAAATTCCACAAAGCTATGGTTACTGAGGTTTTCATTTAGTCATTATTAATGCATTCTTTCAAACTTTTTACTTTTATTGTGCTAGTAGAAATTTCACAGGACAACAGATTCCTAAAATGTAAAATATTCTTTGTAGTCTTTCAACTCTTTAGACAGTTTTATATTGTGTTTGTGTGCATGTGGTTTTTTGTACTTATTACCTAATATATCCTTTTCTAGATTTGGAGACAGGTGACATTTTAGTGGTACTATGATATTCCATTGAATTCACATGTCATAATTTCCTTTTTTTTTTTTTTGAGACAGAATCTCACTCTGTTGCCCAGGCTGGGGTGCAGTGGCACGATCTTGGCTCACTGCAACCTCTGTCTCCTGGGTTCTAGCGATTCTCCTGTCTCAGCCTCCCGAGTAGCTGGGATTACAGGTGCACACCACCATGCTCAGCTAATTTAGGTATGTTTAGTAGAGACAGGGTTTCACCATGTTGGACAGGCTGGTCGCAAACTCCTGACCTCAGGTGATCCACCCACCTTGGCCTCCCAAAGTGCTGAGATTACAGGCATGAGCCACTGTGCCTGGCCCGTATGTCATAATTTCTTAATTGTGCCCCAATTTGTTGAACATGTAACACAGATTTTTGCCTTTATGAATAGTGGTACTATAAAAATATTTGAATAAATTATTCCTCCTTTTAAAGGGCATTTTAAATTATTTTCTTGGAATATGTTTCCCAAGGTGAGAAGTAAAATACCAGCTTTATGGCAACCATCAACTTGTTATTCAGGAGAATTTATTTAAAATGCCACCAGATCAATGTTGTAGACAGTATAGGTTGGTTGGTGGTCAGAACAAAGGATGAGATTAGAGTCAGGAGGCTGGTTCTGAAGCAGGCTCTGCCCATACCAAGCACACACCTACACACAGGGCTCTTACCTGCTTGGAACCGTGTTTCTACATTAGTGGGGGAGGGAGGTGATAGTATGTGACCTACCTTTTCTTGTTGTTGTGCAGATCTGGTAAGTATGTGAACATACTTATGAAACTGAAAAGTACAATGTTAGCATGGTCATTGGAATTATTATCTCTTGTCCCATAGCCCTATCTCTATTAAGGTTTATATGTTTTCATCTTTAAAATTTTTTTTTTTTTTTTTTAAGAAACAGTGTCTCACTCTGTCGTCCAGGCTGGAGTGCACTGGCACAATCATAGTTTACTGCAGCCTCGAACTCCTGAGCAGCTGGGACTGCAAGCATATGCCATCACCCCTGGCTAATTTTTTACACTTTTTTGTAAAGACAAGCTCCGGTTGTGTTGCCCAGGCTGTTCTCGAACTCCTGGCTTCAAGCCATCCTCCCACCTTGGCCCCCCAAAGTGCTGGGATCACAGGTGTGAGCCACCACACCTGGCTCTTAAAATTTTGTAGTAAGCCCAAGTACTGCAGATTTTGAACAAAATATATTAGCCACAGAATGCTCATTTGCATATAAAATACCTGCAAAATTTGCACATAAAAATAAGTGCATATATTAATCAAATATATATAAAGTAGACATGATGGTTCCTTGGCAGTGTTTGTGAAGCGTGGTTCCTACTGAGGAATGGTAATCGTCTGAATGTGTTGAACTTTGTTTCCAGGGGTACCAGGATGTTCGGGATCGGATGATCCAACGGTCCACGAGCCAGGGCTCCATCAACTCCCCTGTGTACAGCCGCCACAGCTACACTCCAACCACGTCGCGCTCTCCCCAGCATTTCCACAGACCTGGTAAGGGTGACTGTTCCTGGGATTCACTCTATATAACAAACTGTATTTCTGTGATTTTTTCCCCCTACTATTGATAGCACATTGAAAAACCGACGACTAAACATTTCCATCCCTCTCCCAGAGCAAAATGAAAACTGGTATCCAACTATATTTTATGCTCTATCTTTTCTTGAAACATCAGTCATCCTAAGGCTGTGTTCATTTTGATTTATTAAATAATTATATTTTGACAGTGAGCTACTGGAAGCAAGGGTTTTAAACAAATTTTTTAGGATTAACGAAAATCTCTTCACTTTGAGACTTAAAATGGAGATCTCCCAAAGAAAATATTTTGATGTGCTTTTTAGGCATACCAACACCATCTAAAATTCAGTATTAGCCATTTTTAACAGCTGTATTATGTTTCCCTTATCTAGGCACACGGTGTTAGTAAGCATGCTTGGTTAAGCACTTTCTAGAAAGAGGTCTCAGGGCTGTTCTTGATCACTTTTAAGATCCTTTCCAACCCTAAGATTCTCAATCAGATTTAGAAAACATAAAATGATTTCCAACCCTAAGATTTTCAATCAGACTTGGAAAACATAAAATCATTTCCAACCCTAAGATTTGCAATCTGACTTGGAAAACATAAAATCATTTCCAACCCTAAGATTTTCAATCAGACTTGGAAAACATAAAATCATTTCCAACCCTAAGATTTTCAATCTGACTTGGAAAACATAAAATCATTTCCAACCCTAAGATTTTCAATCTGACTTGGAAAACATAAAATCATTTCCAACCCTAAGATTTTCAATCTGACTTGGAAAACATAAAATCATTTCCAACCCTAAGATTTTCAATCAGACTTGGAAAACATAAAATCATTTCCAATCCTAAGATTTTCAATCTGACTTGGAAAACATAAAATCACTTCCAACCCTAAGATTTTCAATCTGACTTGGAAAACATAAAATCATTTCCAACCCTAAGATTTTCAATCTGACTTGGAAAACATACAATCATTTCCAACCCTAAGATTTTCAATCTGACTTGGAAAACATACAATCATTTCCAACCCTAAGATTTTCAATCTGACTTGGAAAACATACAATCATTTCCAACCCTAAGATTTTCAATCTGACTTGGAAAACATACAATTATTAGGCATCACTACAGTAGAGAATGCCACAAAGTAGCAGATTTTAGTGGACCTTCATCTGCAGAGAATTTAGTCTCTGTGGTTACCTAGTGGGTGTCTCCTGTGTGTAGTGGGAGAAGAATGGGGATCCCAGTACAGATCCAATATTCCCTGAGAAATAGATTCACAGGGAAGATTCTGGCCTCTAATAAAACTTAATGGTGATGGTGTGCATCTGTGAAGGCTTCATGTTAAGCTTCTTGCTTCTGGATGCGTAGATGAGAACAAACCCATATGCTACCTTTTTTTAAATAAATTGTACAAGAAAGAAAACCAAAGGAATTAACAGGATGATAAAAAGCTGCAGTCTTCTAAGACCCTAGATTTAATGCTTGTAGAGAATTCAAACTATTTGATCCTTTGATAATGTATAATTTTCTCTACACTGATAAATATTTATGCTGTTTATTGAATTACATTAAATGAAAGTTCTCAGGAATTTTTTCCCCTTATTTCATGGGCTATTATATTCATTTTATTCATGCCCAGGACATGAGTCCTGATTTAAGCCTTTGTCCATTTGGGTAATAAGAAATCCTTTATGCTGGGCCAGGCATGGTGGCTCATGCCTATAATCCCAGCATTTTGGGAGGCTGAGGCAGGTGGATCACCTGAGGTCAAGAGTTCAAGACCAGCCTGACCAATATGGTGAAACCCCATCTCTACTAAAAATACAAAAATTAGCCAGGCGTGGTGGGGTGTGCCTGTAGTCCCAGCTACTTGGGAGGCTGAGACAGGAGAATTTTTTGAACCTGGGAGGCGAAGGTTGCGGTGAGCCGAGATCGCGCCACTGCACTCCAACCTGGGTGACAGAGCAAGACTCCGTCTCAAAAAAAAAAAAAAAAAAGAAGTCCGTTATGCAGCCACCCTGCTCATGTACATACGCTGAGGTCACTGAGACCACAGCCGTGGAGTTACCAGAATGGTGTGGTGTTATAGAGGCACTGTTGTTCCAGAGACCCCTGAATAGTGAGGGGAGTGGTCAGTCAACACTCCTTCCCCCAAAAGCTCATGTCCTTACTGAGAAAGTTTCCATCTGTTCCAGTCATGGTTCTGATGCCAATAGACTTTAGAACCTTCTCCTTCTTTCCTTTCACAATGTATTACATGTATGCCCGATGCCACTTGTTAGGTTTTAGAGTTATTATTTTGAGGTCTGCCCTTCTAAAGTGAAGCTGGAGGGATTCTGATAGCATACTTGTGATCCATATAGGACACCCCAAAGTGTCCACTCCACAAGTTCTAGATGCCAGATAATGATTTAAAACCCCCTCGGTCTGGGTTGAATTTGAATGGTCCATTCTTCCTGAGATAACTGAGTTTCCAGCCTCCAGTCCTCCTGCTGAAGTTCTCGGGATCATATATAGACCTCTTTGCCACACAGGGAACACAAACAGGTTTTCCTTCTACGTAGACAAAATAAAATTAAACTTACAGTGGGATAAGTTTGCTTAAGAAAAAAAAAAAAACCTGACCCTCACATATAAATGCAATGATTGTCATTTTTTATAAGCATTTCAGAGGGTTCTGTTTTGTCAGGTGCTTTTTAAAAACAGCTGTTGTTGAGTCTAAATGACATGCCTGCTACTGGCTGAACAGAGACCATCTGAGTGACCATTTTTTCTCACCAAAGCCATTTATTCTCAGAGAATGACTCTGTACCCACCTGAACCTCTTTGCAGACTCTCCCCCACTTTGCCTCAGCCTTAGCAGGTGCATTCTTAACCCTTTCTCCTTCCTCCCTTTTCAGCCTCCTGATTAACGTTATTTTGTTTTCCCTTGGAACGATGGCACTTTCCCTGCTCCTGTGTTAATTTCTGTTCTTCTTTTCTGTTTCCACCGTGCCCTGCCCCTGACTCCTTGCTGCACAGAGCTTTTGTCTCCTGGTGTGCAGAGGTTGTCGTACCTGCGCACCAGCAGCCTCAGCCCCACCCACAGCGACTCCCGCCCCAACCCCCCTTTCCGACACCACTTCATTCCCCATATCAAAGGTAAGGAGGCAGGTTTCTCCAGGCAGCACCCTGCATAGTGGAGATTTATTAGCACCCTGGGAAGGCTAATAAGGTGTATCTCCAAGAGTTAGTGCCGAGCTTTTGAGCTCTCAGCATGCCTGCGTGTGTCATGACAATACCCAACAGTTGTCTTAGAACGGCATAGCATCTCTCATTGGGAGAAATATGTCACTTCTAAGGGCTCTAGATGAAGAAGCAGGAAGTATGTTTAAGACCATAAGATTTATTATCCACTACTTTGAAAAAAGAAAATATGTATATATATTATTATTTTGT
Source organism: Pongo abelii (assembly GCF_028885655.2). Taxonomy (NCBI): domain Eukaryota; kingdom Metazoa; phylum Chordata; class Mammalia; order Primates; family Hominidae; genus Pongo; species Pongo abelii. Next base: position 121,513,500 of record NC_071993.2, on the reverse strand, counting down.
TTTTGAATGTATCAAAACAAAATATAATATATATAATTGGAATATTTTCCTGGGTTCAATATGCAACGTGTCTCAGCAAAACACAATAGTATTTAGTAACAGATACCCAAAGGTTGTCTTACTGGTGATAAACTATAACCACATTGATGCGTTTGGGCAGCATTAAAAGATCTATGGCAACATCAATGTTTCTCTTTGAGCCAACTCTCAGAGCAGTCGTCTTTTGATTTGTCCTAACTCCCACATGATGCAGAAGAGAGGCTTTGCCTTCTGTTTTCTGTTCCTGCCTCACATTTCTGCCCCATCCCTTCTTTTTCATCATTGTCGGCAATGCTTCTGCAGCAGTCCTCAGTTGGGACTCTCCACACTGGGGGAGCTGAGAACCCTGAAGAGGCTACAAAGGGGTCATAATTTAAAATTAAGTAGGAGTTCCCAGAATGGTGGGAACTTGATTTGAACCAAATTAACCAACGATAATAGCTGAAGGAGGGAGGAGGAGGCAAGCACAGATGTTATCACGGGTCTTAAAACAGTCCTAAAGGACTCTTAACCATGTGCTGCTCCACGTGTCATGTCTCTGATGCTTCCATTGAGGAGCTTGTTCTGGTTTACTGAATTTTCGTTGTCAGTCTACCCAAGCTTTTTCTTTGTGCTCACTTGGTTGTTGAGTGGCTGAATCCTAAAAGGTACATGTACTGTACTTCTCAGTATTCAGTGATTTTATAAATTTGCTAATTTCAGCATTCTCTATGTTTTGAAAATAATATTGCTTATTGAAGCAATCATGCTTATCAAAGACACACATGCCTGGAGTTAAGGTACACGTGCCATTTGCCATTAGCAAATTTTTTGATAGGTGCAACACTCTCTAAAACTCTTGACAGATTATTTTACTTTATTTTTTTATTTTTTATTTTTTATTTTGACACAGAGTCTTGCTCTGTCACCCAGGCTGGAGTACAATGGTGCAAACTTGGCTCACTGCAACCTCCGCCTCCCAGGCTCAAGTGATTCTTATGCCTCAGCCTCCTGAGTAGCTGGGATTACAGGTGTGCACCACCACAGCCAGCTAATTTTTGTATTTCTGGTAGAGATGGGGTTTCACTATGTTGGCCAGGCTGGTCTCAAACTCCTGGCTTCAAGTGATCCACCCGCCTTGACCTCCTAACGTGCTGGGATTACAGGCGTGAGCTATCATGCTCAGCCGACAGATTATTTTAAATTATAAGTGCTAATTAGTATCTTGGGGGAAAATTTTTATTTATAAAATGTCAAGATTATACTTTAGAGAATGTTTATAAAATCATAAAGAAATTATGCTGTTTTTTTTTCCTTAAAAAAAAAACCCTTCAGTTATGTATTCTAAAGAGACTTTAATATAGCAGCCATTAGCCAAATTAAGATTTTGGTTATTTCTGCTGAGGTGGGCAGATTGCTTGAGCCCAGGAGTTCAAGACCAGCTTGGGCAACATGGTGAAACCCCATCTCTACCAAAAATACAAAAAAAATTAGCCGGGCATGGTGGTGCATGCTACTCAGAGGCTGAAGCAGGAGGATTGCTTGAGCCCAGGAGGTGGAGGTTGCAGTGAGCGAAGATCGAGCCACTGCACTCCAGCCTAGGTGACAGAGCAAAGCCCTGTCTCAAAAAAAACAAAAGAAACAAAAAAAAGATTTGGGTTATTCCTGATATTTAAGAAAAAATACATTATTGATTCACTAAAATGTGAACTTCCTCACTTGGCTATTATATATTTCAACTTGTAGAGAGATACTTTTTGTAGAAAGAAAAGTGTCATAGGCCCTATAAAGTTACACAGTTTGTACAAATAACACAGCACAGAGTGTCCATAACTGGTCAATGACTAACACTGCTTCATGTCCATGAGTAGCCATGTGGAGAGTTGACATCGGTTCAGATATGATCTCCGTCACTTGCTAGCTGTGTCACCTTGGGTTGCTTATTTATCCTGTTGAGTGTCACTTGACTCCTCTATAAATCAGGAACAATGAGATTCCTACATCATGGGGTGAAGTGTCTCGGTGTGGGGCACACCCAGCTTGGTCAGCGTGGTGCTCTTAAATTGCTTTTTTTTGTTTTTTTGGAGACAGAGTCTCACTGTGTTGCCCAGGCTGGCATGCAGTGGCACGATCTCAGCTCACTGCAGCCTCCGCCTCCCAGCTTCAAGCGATTCTTCTGCCGCAGCCTCCCGAGTAGCTGGGATTACAGGCGTGCGCCACCACGCCCGGCTAATTTTTGTATTTTTAGTAGAGATGGGGTTTCACCATGTTGACCAGGCTGGTCTCGAACTCTTGACCTCAAGTGATCTGGCCGCCTCAGCCTCCCAAAGTGCTGGGATTATAGGCGTGAGCCACCGCGCCCGACCTTAAATCATTTTTGATGCCATCATTCTGTTCGCTTTTCACAGCCTTCTTGGGAAATGGGCTCAGTGAGGAGACCAAGTACAGAGGCCCTGGCTAAGTAACTGTCCAGGGGCTCACCACTAGTACGTGGCAGTGCCTGGACTAGACCCAGGCCCCCTCCTCCCCAGGAACAGTCCTTCATATGAGGGCCATGCGTTTCAGTATAAATATGCGTGAAGATAATTTTTAAAGCACACTTTTATTTTTCATCCCTTTTAGCCAGAAAGTTGCATTCTTATTGACTCTTAGACCAAGAATGATCCTCAGTCATTTAGATCACAAAATTAAGAAATATTTACTTTTCCATAGAAATATTAAATGGTTATAAAAATTATAGCACCCCTATGTTCCTAAATGGTGCTTTATTAAAAATGTAGATATACATTCTTTTCTGTTTTCAGTCTGCAATTGAAGTGTTTGACACCGTCAGATATTCTGGATTTAAATGATAAAAAGCATTAGGCCAAAAGGAATTAGTGAACCTGAACTTAAAAACATCTAATAGTCTCTGTCCCCTTTTCTTTTTACTAGACGTGTGCCTAGAGTTTGTTCATATTAAATAGTCTTTATGCTTCAGGTGCAAAGTGTAATGTATGTAACAGTATATACTTAGTTTTTCAATCATATGAGCTTTTTGCCAACCTTAAAGATAAATCATTGGCTGCTTTGGGCACACTGCCTATTGGGCAGTCCTGCTCCACAGGGAGCAGTGTAAAAAAAAAAAAAGATATGTGGTGGAGATTTTGTACATTAAAGATATTGCTTTAAAAGCCTAGTGTATTTGGCTAAATGTCGATTCTCCAAGGAATTACATCTTAGTTATTTTGAAAAACATGCATCCATTTACATGGAAGACCTCTCCAGCACTTAGAAATTTCAGAATGGGGGGAACCTATGGCCATTGAGTAACACATCCAAGATATCTTTGAGATAAGTCAGTGTCTTCCAGGGTTTTTTGTGGCCCTTCATTGACTTTCATCTTGGAGCTTGTCTTGGAACTTGAGGGAGTTTTTTTGTTTGTTTGTTTGTTTTGTTTTTAATGGATATGAGCTGGGAGCTTGACCTAAGGTAGGATGTCCATCTCAGAGGCAGGGGGCGCCCTTTGCCGCTCTGGCAGCCAGAAGCCCAGCCTTCCATTGCCCAAGTCCACTTCCTGTTCCTTGTTTTTGCAGCATGTGACCCAGGCCTGGGGCTCACTGAGCTGAGGACGCCTGCATGGTTGCAAAGCTGAGATGCACGGCACAGACTGTTTCTCTCCTTCACTGGCTTCCCCATTCATTTTCCGTAACATCCATTGTTGGTTGGGTGTGTTTTTATTTCTGTCCTCCAAACTTCCTTGTAGCCGCATTCTATCTTAGTATATCTTTGGGCCATTTGGACAACCTTATGCCTAGAGATTTGGAAAAACCATTTTCACTTTGTTTCGGGCTTCGTTTGTGAAGTGTCTGCTAAGTTTCTCTTCCTTCCCCTTTGAAATACTGCTAGACATGACATTCTGTATCCATGAAGTATAAATTGGATTTCTGAGCAGGAGGGCTACACATCTTAAGTTTCTTTGAAAGGAATCTTTCCTCTTTTGCTATAAATATGAGTTGCCATGATGTAAATATATATTTGACACTTGCTGAAGGAAACCGTAACTCTTATTGACGCTTTAGACAAGAACCGGCAATCTTAAAACTGTCACAAAATTCTGGATGCTGCCAACTTATCTTAAGGTTCCCTCAAGATGTTCATTTATATTTGGGGATGTAAGCACTCTGAGTCCAGAAAGCTAGGCAGTGCTCCAACAGGTCCCCACAGCAGAATCGCACACCCCCATTTCTATTCGCTTGACTTAGAATTAGTCACTCGGGCTTTCGTGGTGCCAAAAAGAATGAAAGTGGAGACGGGCATTTAAATTTGTTAAGTACGGTGAGAGTCCTGTAAGCGAATGCTCCCCTGAGGTCTAAAAAATTGGCTTACTAGGCTAACAGGAAAGGAGGTAAAAATGAAGGCCAAGAAATAGAAATAGAAACATAAATAGAAATATAGTAGCTTGTCACTACAATAGATAAGAACACTAACAACTTAGGGTGGGCCAATCTGAGGACTTAAAGGAACAAAATAGCTATGGGTATGATATATATATATATATACTATTGTATTATGCACACACACACACAGAGTAGTTTTGTTTTTTGTTTTGAGACAGAATCTCACTTTGTTGCCCCGGCTGGAGTGCAGTGGTGCAATTTCGGCTCACTGCAATCTCCGCCTCCCGGGTTCAAGCAATTCTCCTGCCATAGCCTCCTGAGTAGCTGGGATTACAGGTGCCTGCCACCAACGCCCGGCTAATTTCTGTATTTTTAGAAGAGACAGGATTTCACCGTGTTGGCCAGGCTGGTCTCAAACTCCTGACCTCAAGTAATTCACCCGCCTCAGCCTCCCAAAGTGCTGGGATTTCAGGCATAAGCCATCATGCCTGGCCTATTATTTTTAAACAGTATCTTATTCTGGGTTGATAGATAATGACAACAATGATGATGATAATAATGATATCTTCCAAATATGATACTTCATCTGGTGTGTCACACATTACTTTGTCTAAGTAAGGAACTATGCACAGATGACCTCTTAGGGTCCCCATCAGTTATTTCCTGCCAGGGTTGGGTTCAAAGTTATATCATTTAATTAGGGTATTGCCCAGGTGCAGTGGCTCGCGCCTGTAATCCCCATATTTTGGGAGGCCAAGGCTGGCAGATCACTTGAGGTCAGGAGTTTGAGATCAGCCTGGCCAACATGATGAAACCCCGTCTCTACTAAAAATACAAAAATTAGCTGGATGTGGTGGCGTACGTCTGTAATCCCAGCTACTTGGGAGGCTGAAGCAGGAGAATTGCTTGAACCTGGGAGGTGGAGGTTGCAATGAGCCGAGATTGCACCACTGCACTACAGCTTGGGCAACAGAGCAAGACTCTGTCTCAAAAAAAAAAAAAATTAAAAATAAATAAAGATAAGTTGTTTAATTTAGAAAAGGGAAAGAGGCCTCTTCTTGAGAATTTTCCTTTTTCTTTTAAAAATGCCCAAAATTTGTCATGCCTTTGGTATTTCAAAGGCTAAGAATTTGGTACCTGGCAACATTATCTATTCCAAGAACTTATTCCCCAGTGAGCGGTTATGATACATGAAAAGCAAATTCTGCAGAATTGCTGAGATGGGTGTGTCACTGGGTCTCTCTTTACCTGATTTTTAAAAATGCTTTGTGGGAAGTTTTAAATGATTATAGTTAAATCTACTTACAAAATTTGAACAAAGTAGTGTTTGTTTGTTTTTTTTTTAAACAACGAGAGAGGTGAATGTTTGCTGACGACATCCAGCCTAATATAGAACCACACCCAACTGGTGACAGCATTCAGCCAGAATCCAGTCCTTGGGAATTCAGACAGCTACTCCATAACCTCTGAGAGGCTTTGACCATATTCAAGAAGTGAGGGGCTTCTGCAGACACTGGCCAACACAGGGTCTTCTTGATAGAAATATTTTAATCCCTGGACAAATGTCTAATTCTAATAACCTTAAAGTTTGTGTTCTGCATATGCAGATATTTTTGTGTGTGCGTGACACTGGCTAATTATGATAAAAACTGATTTAATGGGGATTCATTTGATTGTGTATTATAACCAAAACCTATGAGAACTTTCTTGGAAACATCTGATTTTCTACAGGGACAGTGGAGGTCTATGTGAAAGAACAAAAGCACGCAGCAGTGTGATTCAGAAGCAGTAGCAAAAGTTGAGACCCGTTATACCTTCTTTCGAGAAAAGACTATAAGAATGATTCTGTTTTTCAGTTATGGATTACTCTTGTTAATTTCTAATGTTCATAGGATTAAATCATTTTTCTTCAGTGAAACAATTAAATTGGAGTTGTCAAGGATTAGCGGTAATGGGAAAGTTATAAAAGGGGTGCTGTTGTGATCCCAGTGCTGTATACAGTAGGTCTTTACTTATCATCAATAGGTTCTTGGAAACTGTGATTTAAGTGAATTGAAATATTAAAAAAACTAGTTTTTCCCCTCATCAATGTTGTGATGAAATTAGATTGAAATAAACGATGTCCTTCAAGAACCTGCTATATGTTGTTTTGCTTAAAGTTGCAGTTTCCAATAACCTATTGATACTAAGTGAGGACTTACAGCACTAGCATCTGGCTTCCTTTAATTTAGAGAAAACTGATGGCGAATCTTGCCATGGCGCTTGCTAAATGAGGCCAATAAATAGCTGTGGAGGTAATTAATTGGCCTCCTTCAATCATTCATTCACAGACATTTATTAAGCACTTACTCCTGGCCAGGTGATACACTGAGCACTGATGTGATAAATGAGACCGAGTTTTAATTCAGCAACAGGTTTAAAACACTATTTCCCTCTAAATGCGAAACATAATCTTCCTTCCCCTGTTTTCCTCTGTGTTTTTTATACTCATTTTTTCCTGATAGGAACTGGTTACTTCTCTTTAGGAGAGGGATAAATGAGATAACATTTTTATAAATTAGCTTTTTAATAGATCAATAGTTTGGGATGATATTTCATAATTTTTAGGAATTAATATATGACTTAAATAATAAAGTCAACCTTATAACATATTTGAGGCTGGATGCTAAACCAACTCTTGAGAAGAAAAGACAAAAGTTTCAGAACACCAATAACCAAAAGCCAGAAATCTAAATTTGACTCAGTAATAGACACAGATCCCATATTTGGAATATCTTACTGCCCATTTAGTGTAGATCTGTACTCTGATTACTTAAAAATGGACATGCTAAGACATTAAAATTCTCTTAAATGTATATTCAAACTGTAACAATTGACATCTTTCACACTTGACTGGATAGATTTAGAAAAATTTGACCTGAAGCAACTGGCCAGAGCTCTATTTTCTGATGATCTATGATTTATTTAAAATTATTAGTGTTAATAGATAAGTAAATTGGACTTTATCAAAAATTTTAAACTTTTGTGCTTCAAAGAATTCCACCAAAAAAGTGAAAAGACAACCTACAGACTGGGAGAAAATATTTGCAAATTCATATTATTTCTGATAAGAGACTCGTATCCAGAATATATAAAGAGCTCTTACAACTCAACAGTAAAAGCAATTACCACTACTAATTTATTGAGCTTTAATAGTCCTACATCTTCTGGTTTCTTCTTGAGACAAGATGTTTGCCCAGACATAGGGTAGGAGGACAATTTAGGCCAGTTACAAATCTCTTTCTAATTTTGCACAAGCTGAATTAGTTCATCCTGGCCATTCTCCTGGTCAGAAGGGAGTGATGGTGGCTATGGTGGCACTTAAAGCTTTTGCAGCCACCCCTTTGCGGTCTTTTCTGGCCTGGTCCCTCTTCTCTCCTCCAAGAGCACCATGCCTTCCAGACAAGGTGGCCAGTCCTGTTGCTCCTCCAGTCTGCACCCTTCCACACCCTCCTTTCTCATGACGTTCCAGCTGTCTGGAATATGGGCTTCCCACCCTCCCATTCACCTACCCTCTCACCTGGTGAGCTTACTCTTTGATGCCCAGCTCAAACCTAGCTTGAAGAACTGGTGGCACCTTCATCTGAGTCTCATAGCATTTTTCTTATACCTCAGAGTAAACAATTGCATGTCATTATATGGCATTTAAGTCTGTCTCCTTAGATAGCCTCTAAGTCCCTTGAGGGCAGGGACTACATCTCATTCATCTATTTGTCCTCAGTAGTACTCAGTGCCCAGCCATAGTAGGTGTTCAATAAATGTTTCAGTGATTGAATCATTGGCCTGGGTGGAGCCTCATCTTTGAAGTGAAAGATGGGGAGAGGTATAAATGGTCGTGAAATACCTGGCTGACACACGTCTGACTCTATCTTATATATTTCAAAGTGAGGAAAACAGAAACATATGCAAACATGCTGCAATTGAAGGCACTTTGTATTCCTAAGGGGAAGGACTTGGTGACCACACGGGTTCGCAGACTTAACCTTCAGATCGGAGAAACCTCTGCTAATTGCCAGCTGCTGCCATCATGCTTGAGAGTGATTTGTATTTGGGTTTGCCTAGCCCGCTCCTTTACACGCTTGGGATTTAACCACCTGACAACTGATCCTGAATCATGAGCAAGCAGCTTTCCATCGTTCCCAATGTCCCCTCCATCTAATCAGTTTGCTGCGAGCTCACAGCTTTCAGTGCATGCCATTGGAATGACGCACCTGACCGCTAGCTGCTTCTAACCCAGCTCCACCTGAGTTCAAATCTCTGCAACGGAAAACTAAACCCGATATCACCCTTGCAAGTCAAGTTGATAAATTGAGTTTGTTTCTTTTGTTTCTCCTCTTTGATGAACCTTCTTCCAGTCTGTTGTTTTGAATTTTTATTACACTTGCTTTGTTTTCTTTGTTTCTCTCTCCCTTCTCTCATTTTGTTTTTTCCATTCTTCTCATTGGAGGCAATGAGCCGTCCAGCGGCCGGAACTCCCCTCTCCCTTACCGGCCAGACAGCCGCCCTCTAACTCCAACTTACGCTCAGGCCCCTAAACATTTCCATGTTCCAGGTAGGAGCTGACACAGTCTGTGTCTTGGTGTCCTGTCACAGTGTAGAATGTAGCCTTGTAACCTCGTCTCGTCTCATCTCTCATGCTCTTTTAATTGGGATGCACAGTTAACAAACCCTAAATTGCAGGATCTGACCTAGGGGGCCTTTCAAAAGTTTTATGTGTTAAATGCCAGGATTATGTTGAAGGTTTATGTTTTCTAAAATAATTTTTGAAGAGTGTGGGTGATGGGTAAAAGCAGTTGGGCTTTTTGTTTTGTTTTTTACTAAAATTGTAATTGTACCTTTTTATCATTGCCTTCTGGGATATCTTTCTGTGGTTTGCTGTCATTGACTAATTATGGCAATGGCAATCTAGTTATCTTCTCATCCTAAAGACTGAACCACAGTATCACCTGAGAGAATACATTTGTATTTCCTGTTTTTCTCTAACGTGGAGACTTTCTCCAAGGACTTTTCAGAGAGATGTAGAATTGGGTGAATTGGTTGGTCTTTCTGCAGCGCATAACAGACTAGCCACCTCCATAGCCCATGAAGATATCTTGCAATTTAGGCTTGGTGCTGCAAGCTTTGCTCTAGTAGTCACAAGCATTTGCTGTCATAATACAAATAGTAATTTGACATCAGAAACTGAAATAATCAGAGCCCATTAATATAATATCTTAATGTTTAGAATCAGCTCACTTTGTAAGGACAGGATTAGCCATCAGAGGTAATAATATTATATTTCTACCAGCAGTATATTGTTTTTTGCTTTGTTTAGCTACTGAAAGTAGTTTAATAAATTACCCACTATATTAATGTAAGTGTACATATTTAGAATCTATAATCATTTTTTTCTTTTGCTTCTAAACTTACCTAATAAAACAGAGGAAAGTTCACTGAGATTTATATCACTTAGTTGGGACTGTCCTTTCTAAAAAAGTTTAATTGAATCTTGAAAATTAATGTTCTATATTTGGGATTTTTCACATAAAAATGCCCCACCAAGGTACAGTGCCCATGGTTCTGGGGAAACAGAAACCTTTTGAAATTTCCTGAGTATTTATAGTTAAAGCAAAATGGTTCCATAATCCAATGGGGTCTTGTATAAATATATAAATAGTGTTTAGCGTCTCTTTTCTTTTTCATTCATTCATTCTTTTTTTAAAAAATTTGGCCTGTATAAATTAGGATTTGTTGAACATCCCATCAGCACACCAGGCTAGCCTTGCACATAAAAAAATTTCTATGTTTTTTTTTTAAAAAAACTTTTGATTTTTCTACATTGCTTTCCACTGTTCCACTCATTAGTTGAAAAGTAAATTGAGCCACTGGTATCTACTGGGGGCTCAATTTCTAGACAATAGCAATTTGGGCATTTTCCCCAAACTGGTTATGTCTTTCTCACCATAAGAGTACCTCCACTGCTTGCATTTCTTCCTGTTTTAATCCCACTTTCAATGAAGTGTGTATTTGAAATAAATGGCTCATGAGTTAATCACATCTTTATATATCCTAAGATGTATTACAAAGGCTTCCATAACACTTGTCTATAGTAAGCCACTCATTTCTATAATTTTTCTTCCAATAAACTCAATCTTTGTAATACAGAAATTAACCTTCTGGGTTATTTTTGTTCAAGATCTTCAGTTTGATTTGCCCCTTGGTTGATCTGTTTTTCCCATCGCTGAACTGGTTCCCGTAATCACATACCTTTGCTTTTCATTTCCACAGATCAAGGAATCAACATTTACCGAAAACCACCCATCTACAAACAGCATGGTAAAACCCGCTTTCCTCCGTGTAGCTTTTAAATAGCAAAGTCAGCTGAACTTCTCCTTGCTGTCCTCTGAAAGGCTTTTCCTGCTGCTGCTTTTGAGAGTAAAACTGGGGCATCCAGCATATTAAGCCTTTCTGGTCTACTAAGATGTAAATATTGTAAAATTGATTCTCCTGGATGGAGAGCACTTAGCTTGATTAGAAAGCTTCTAACCTGTTTCTGAGCCCAACAAACCATGTGTCATTCCATTCCTAGAGACGGGGAAGTACTGGTCACACAGCAACTCACAAGCATCCTAGCAAGACTTTTTCTTTTTGCCATCAAATATAGTCACCCTTTAAAATAACTTTGATGAGACTAATTTAAACTAGTGAAAAACCAGCCACCTAGAAAAACTGATTTGACTGAGCCTACATCAACTTGGCTGTCCAGGTCTCCAGTTTCTTATTGGGCATGAAGATGTCTGCACAGTGGAGTGGACAGGATACAGGCTAACACAGAGGTCAAGGCTCTGGTCCCACTTTCTCGCTAAATGGCTCTGCGACGTCGTTTCTCTGTGCTTCAGTTTTCTCTTCTATAAAAACCAGTTAGTTAGATCAGTTTGTCTCTGAACTTCCTGCAAACTAAGAATCACTAACGTGGATGTATAATTCTGTTTTCCTTTTTTAAACTCAGGAACTCACATGACTTTATGTAAATCACATTTCCTTCCACCATTATTAAGTCTCTGTAGATATATCGACCATAAATCTTTGTGAAAAGATATCCAAAGCTGGTCTTCAGGCATTTTCAGAAAATTCTACACAGATTGTGCCTGGAAATTTGAAGGCTGCCTTTAGAATCCAGCTGACATTCATGAGTCCTTAAGAATTAGGATAACATGAGGCCAGGTGCAGTGGCTCATGCCTGTAATCCCAGCACTGTGGGAGGCCGAGGCAGGTGGATCATTTGAGGTCAGGAGTTCAAGACCAGCCTAACCAACGTAGTGAAACCCTGTCTCCTCTATTAAAAATACAAAAAAAGTTAGCTGGGTGGGGTGGCGCACACCTGTAATCTCAGCCACATGGGAGGCTGAGGCAGGAGAATCACTTGAATTCAGGAGGCAGAGATTGCAGTGAGCTGAGATCACACCACTGCACTCCAGCCTGGGCGACAGAACGAGACTCTGTTGCCAAAAAAAAAAAAAAGAAAGAAGAATTAGGACGATGTGAAAATCAAATAACATTGAAAATGCATAAGGAGAAAAATTTTACACCAAAATCAGGAAGACAAAGAGAAATGTATGTATCGTAATGGTTCTAGAGCTATGATTTTTTTTCTCATCTTTTTTTTTTTTAGGTTTTAAACCATACGCTTGCTTTTTAAGTTTGTTAACATTGTTTTTGTTTTTGTTTTTTTATGGTTTATTGTCTTTCCACACACTCATTAACATGTGAATGTTTAACTACTGACTTCACCAATTCTAATGCGTAAGTACTGTTTGAAGTCATCCTTTTGTTGTTAATTTAAGAATAAAATTCTCAGAGTTTGATTTGTCAGCTTACAGACTTTAAAAAATACTATCTTTAGGTCCTCCTCTCTGAACAAAAATAATCAAATAATTAAAATTTAAGGAGATTGGATAATGTTAGATTATTTGTTTGGAAGGAATTAGTTGACTTCTTTTCATAATATTTACTTTGACTGAAGTCTTTCAGTCTGTTGTAATTAATTAAAAATAGCCCAGCCAGAGCAGCGCTTTCCAAAGGATGTTTTTGCAAAACAGCCATTCCATGCCAAAGAAATAGTTGTTATACCCAAAACTGGTGTCTGTGCCCTGATGCATTTGAGAAAGGCTAGATTTAAATAAAGTCCCATTTGTTCTTCCTAATGCAGAACTTCGGAGAACTTCTTATATGCTAACATGTTTTGTCCATCTTTAAGAAGGGGATTTCCTATGTAGTGTTTTCCAAGCTGAAATGTTTTTCTCATGAGGTTAGAGATTCAGAGAAACACTGTTTCATGCCTGGCCAAGACTTTACCTCCTAAACTGGGCACAGTGGCCCACACCCATAGTCTCAGCTACTTGGGAGGCTGAAATGAGAGACCTGCTTGAGTGCAGGAGTTAGAATCCAGCCTGCACAACATAGCAAGACCCTGTCTCCAAGGAAGGGAAAAAAGACTACCCCTTTGTATTGGGTGACCTTGGTTGAGTTATTTAAGCAAATTGAGACCCAGAATGTTACTCGAAAAATGGAGGACTTAGAGCTGAAGATTCAAAAGGTTATTTCCAGATTTTAAAATATGTAAGCCCAGAAGAAAAAAGTTATTTAAGGCATTATAAATACATTTTGAAATATTTAGTGACATCCCTGGCCGATTTGCAAAATTAGCCAGAATCAGGGACTGTCCATTTAACCTGGTTTGTTTTGCTCCATCTCTGTAGGTTAGATTTGGGGCTCTAAGCTGTGACTCCTCCTCTAAGCATAGCCAATAAGAACTTTGTGAACTAATATTGCTGCTAGTTTGGCTTTTGTTGTTTTGAAGTTGGATAACTCACTTGTGTGCACAGACCTTTGAACAAAACAATGAGTGGAAACGGCAAACATAAGTTTCAATGCCAAATTACTGCAAGCTGAAAGTGGATTTTCCAATTTCCATTTCTCCTAGGACTCAAGGACACATGTATTTAGTATATAAGGATTAGAATGAAGTGGACCAGACAGTGTGTGGTGGCCCACGCCTGTAATCCCAGCACTTTGGGAGGCCGTGGTGGGCGGATCACCTGAGGTCAGGAGTTCGAGACCAACCTGGCCAGGAGAAACCCTGTCTCTACTAAAAACGCAAAAATCAGCTGGGCATGGTGGTGCATGCCTTTAATCCCAGCTACTTGGGAGGCTGAGGCAGGAGAATCCCTTGAACCTGGGAGACGGAGGTTGCAGTGAGCCAAGATTGTGCCACTGCACTCCAGCGTGGGCGACAGAGTGAGACTCTGTCTATAATAATAATAATAATAATAATAATAATAATAAATAATAATAATAAAAGAATGAACTGGACCAACATATTTGTGGCTTCTTGCCCAAAAATGCAAAGCCAGCCAACCCTCTAATGATTAACAACTACAGTCAAGTGACAGCATCATGCTTTCAACTTAGCTCTTTAATTTTAGACTACTAATTACTCTAGGAGAGTGTTGTCCACTGGAACTTTCTATAAGGATGGAAATGTTCTATAACTGCACTGGCCAGGACAGTAGATGCTAATCACATGTGAGTACTGAGCAGTTGAAATATGGCCAGTGAAACTGAGGAGCAGAATTTTAATTGTATTAATTTTTTTGTTTAAATAGCCTCATCTAGCTAGTGCTGGGCAGCACTCTAGAATAGGGTTTTCCAGATGTAGAACACATGTAGAATGAAGCTTTGCTTCTGATGTAAAGTAAGGAAAATGAGTTCACTTGTCAATAGGTACCTCTGAGTGACTGGGCCATGGATAATGGTAATAAACAGAACTTTCTGGAACTGAAACTTTTGCCAGAGAACAAGAAAACTATGTAAGTGGGGTTGTACCACCATTGTCTTACAGACCAATAGCTAAGCAACCCCTGATTCCCATCTAGATGCAGCTGCCTTGGCAGCCCAGAGCAAGTCCTCAGAAGATATCATCAAGTTTTCCAAGTTCCCAGCAGCCCAGGCACCAGACCCCAGCGAGACACCAAAGATTGAGACGGACCACTGGCCTGGTCCCCCCTCATTTGCTGCCGTAGGTATGCAACTGTCACGGCTAAGTCAAAGGGACAAACTGCTAGGAGAGCTCAAGATGAGATGCTTAAAAACATACAAGAAAATGTATCCTATCATGAAGATTTTAAAGAAAAGTATGACCAAGAGGTAGCATAGTGAAAGAACTAACGTGGTATTAACTTGTTGTACAAAACGCTTAAAAGTTACAAAAACACATCCACCAGAGTCTTGTTCTAACCAAACCCACTGGGATCCAGAACTGGTCTAAAACCAATGGTTTGCATGGACTCTCAGAGTTAATACTGCAGAATCAGTAACTGTTGAACATAGTTGAGTCAAAGCCTTATGGCAAGAACATTGTTCTATATAATTAGAGTCTAGTGGGTGAATTTACCAAACGTTTGTAGAAGCATGACTTCTTTCAGTTAAATTTGTTTTAGACTATTTCTGGGTGGTAGTTATAATTCTTAACAACCAATCTTAACACTGAAGCACTTTCATTTTTCTTGTGAGATCACGTTGTCCATCATGCAAAAGGGCTATTACAGAGTAGTGGGTGTTCTGAAATATTACTTCTATGAAGTTACGTGATTTCACATCTACCATTTTCATGAATTCTGTGCTAAAATGTCATATTTCAGCTGTTTCATTCTTTGCTTCATGCTTTCCAATTATGTCTGTGTCTTTACTATATTATCAGTAGTAAACCCACTCGGCCTAAAAAGAAGTATTAGCAAACCCAGAAGCTAATACTGAAAATTTAGTGAGTCAGCTTTACAAAGATATGATCTTAGCACATTTCTGTTAACAACCTAAAAGGCCTTCAATTTTCCAAAATGTCCTAATCTTCATTGTGCTATTTTTTAATAAGTTATTTTTGGAATATCTTTCACAAGCAATACAAGTGGATTTTAAATCAATTGATATTTATAGAAAGAGTTTAAGGAAAATCTACCTCCTAAGTTCATTATTCACAAGTGTTCTGTACATTATGTTAATGAAATTTATCTAGTCCTTGCAAACTTGTGCCTATTGATTTTCATTAGTGTAAACTAAAGAGAGAAACTTCACACTGACATTTATAATTGTAAGGACTAAGAAGCAATCATCAGCTTTTCTATGCCAATCCATGCCCTTCAGGAAGTTCTTGAGGCCTTGAGGTTGCTAGTTTAGTAAATTGCTTACTGGGACATTAAAGCAGCTACATTTTGGAAAGAGGGAGAATTAAGTTTTTGTTGTTGAATTTATTATCACTAAGTAGTTTAAAGCTCTTTTAGATTCCAAAAGGAGGAAAAATTTCAGGTCCATTAATCAAAATGCTGAAAACTAAGACTATTAGTTAAAGTTTATTTTGATTAGATTAGCAAACTTTCCTGTTTCCTCCCACAGCCAGATTAATCCAAGCAATTTAGGAAAACAATAATTATCTTAACCTCCCAACCATTCAGACAGATTCCTCCTTTCCTTTCCCTGTCTCCCCTTTTCCAGAAAGCTAAAAAATTGTACACAATTTACTATATTGTTCCAAAGTAAAATTGTACCCGTATTAATGCTTTTTATTTACCTATTAGTATAAAACTCTTTTGCGACCATTTTTCAAAGGATGAGAGAAAGAAAACCTTAGAGACCCATTTCTTGAAAGAAATAGTAAAAGTATGCTTTTTATTGAATTTACTAAGAGTAGAAGACAGAGTGATAGTATTATGAAATTCTAAATATTCAGAAAAAGAGAAAACTACAAGCTTTAAACACGTCACAAAACAATGACTATCTTACCTACCTGTTGGTATGTAGATAAATTTGCATTTCTTTCTATTTGAAAATTGAGGCTGGGCGTGGTGGCTCATGCCTGTAATCCCAGCATTTTTGGAGGCCAAGGCAGGAGGATTAGTTGAGCCCTGGAGTTTGAGATCAGCCTGGGCAATATAGTGAGACCATGTCTCTATAACAAATGTTTAAAAATCAGTAGGGTGTGGTGGCATACACCTGTGGTCGCAGCTACACAGGTGGGTGAGGTGGGAAGATTGCTTGAGCCTGGAGGTCGAGGCTGCAGTGAGCCATGATTGCGTCACTGTACTCCAGCCTGGGCAACAGAGTGAAACCTTGTCTCAAAAAAGAAAGGAAAAAGGAAATTCACTTCAAAGACATCAAAATAACAACTGGAGATGCCCTTCCCATTTACTAAAGTGATCTCTGACCAGTGAACTTAGACTAAGTTGCAATGGCAAACCCAGTTCTAATTGAGCAGGGAAGCCTAAATTCAGGCCTTCCTTGCATTACACGTTGACCTGGCTTGTCACACAGGGCCATTTTCTTGAGAAACCAGCCAGTAGTGCTGAGTTGGTGGCAGGCATTTTTTTTTTCTCTTGCGTTGTTTACTTAAAAGTGTTAAAGACCACTGCTGACCTTGCCAGCCTAACAAATTGAACACAGATGGACTAGCCTGTTAAGATTCCCTTGTCTTGGGGCTGATGTGAGAAGTTGTCTTTGCTGTGGAATTAGGACCTGACATGAAACGCAGATCTAGTGGCAGAGAGGAAGATGATGAGGAACTTCTGAGACGCCGGCAGCTTCAAGAAGAGCAATTAATGAAGGTTTGTCCTTAAATTACCTTGCTGCTGTCTTCAATGCTAGTTACATAAGATCTATATTTTTTGAATGACTACTACGTATAAACCATCTAGATAGGCAAGAGGTGGTCCCAGTCTTCAAGGGGCTTGAAGTCTGGCAGGCAAGGCAAGACAGGTATCTGTTAATAGTAACTAGAATATGGCAGAATATGTGCTGGGCTCTAGAGGAGACGGCATTGATGCTGGAGGTCAGAGGCGCGTGGAAGGTTTGGGTTGCTGTGGGAAGGAGAGAGACCACATGGGGGCGTGTGTGCAGTGCACGTGTTGAAAGGCTGCTGGAGGGCCAGGCAGAGCAAGGTGGTATCCACCCAGGTAGTGCCACATCTTCTTTCCCTCATGCAGTTCTGCTGAAGGAATGATTGTGGGATTGAACATTTCTCCAAGTCTTTTCCCAGGATATGGGCCAGGAGAAAAGGAATGAAAGGAACGGCCACCATGAAGGGGTCCTCTTCATACCCTCCTTCTGTAGCAACGGCCTGCAGCAGCTCAGAAGGACAGTCTGTTATCAATCAAGAGGCTGCTGAATCCTTTCAAATGTTTTCTAAGCATATAGGAAATGCACATGATATTAGTCAAAGGATACAAAGTTGCATTTATAGTATGATCTCAGTTTTATATGTGTGTATACAAAAATACTAGATAGATACACATCAAAAGATAGTGTTATTTCTGAGTGACATATTATGGATTACTCTTCTCTTCTTCTAGATTTTCCAAAATCTGTAAAATTAGCATGTATTACCTTTATTTCTTGTTTTTAAACAAATCAAGGCAATTTCTTTTTAAAGGATACCAGCCCCAGTCTTCCCTTCCCACATCAAAAATCCACACGCACTCACACTTGCCTTCTGAGGTCTCTTGGCTCTTTTAGGGAAAGCAGAGGAAGGAAAACGTTCTTCTAACATAGAGCCTGACTTAGGGAAATGGAGCTTTGAATCTGAAAGGGCTAAGAGGGTTTAGGGTCCCAAATTTGACCTACCTCTTCAGGAACTACCAGGCTCTGGGGCCACATGCATTCAGGCCCTCCAGCAAGAGGAACTTCTTGTGGGATCTGCTACAAAGAAACTGCAGCTCCATGAAAGTAATTGCAGGCTTTCCTTTCATTTTTTTTTTCTTTTTTCTGTGAATAGCTTAACTCAGGCCTGGGACAGTTGATATTGAAAGAAGAGATGGAGAAAGAGAGCCGGGAAAGGTCATCTCTGTTAGCCAGTCGCTATGATTCGCCCATCAACTCAGGTAAGCAGCAAACCCCCCAACCTTCCCTGATTAGAGAGCCAGCCACCTGCCTGTAAGGAACCTGCCTTGACTGTTCACTTGTGGTGGAACCTACAGAGTATTCCATGGGAAAGGAAGTGTGGGAAACCCACTCCATGTCAACTGAGCTCATAAGCATGTCATGGGTCTTCCATAAATGTGTGAGTTTCCTTTCTTCTGGAAATGGGTGAACCCTTGGAGGAGCTCAAAATCTATGAAGGCCAATCCCCGTGTACTAGGTTTGTCTTCTAGAACACTCATCTCCAAGGGAAGCAGCAAAAGGAAATCCTCTAAAAAACATGATGCTTTTCTTTCTTCTTCTTTTTTTTTTTTAGATAACGTGAATAAGACATTTTCTAAGCATTATGATTTTACATTAATATCTTCAATAGAGGCCGTGTGCGGTGGCTCACGCCTGTAATCCCAGCACTTTGGGAGGCCAAGGCAGGTGGATCACCTGAGGTCAGGAGTTTGAGACCAGCCTGGCCAACATGGCGAAACCCCGTCTATACTAAAAATACAGACATTAGCCGGCATAGTGGTGGGCTCCTGTAATCCCAGCTACTCGGGAGGCTGAGGCAGGAGAATCGCTTGAACCTGGGAGGTGGAGGTGGCAGTGAGCTGAGATCACACCATTGCAATCCAGCCTGGGCGACAAGAGTGAAACTCCATCTCAAAAAAAAAAAAAAAAAAAAAAAAAAAAATCTTCAATACAAGAACAGAGGATGAACAGTGTTTTTGATACTTTTGAAGAAGATGACTTGTATACTGGGCTGAAATAGTCTATCAGTGTATTTTCTGCTCTATCTATTTGTCATAAGCCAATTCTCTCTTAACCCACAAGACTTATCTTCTCATATTCTGAGCTAGAGCATAATTTTTCTCCTCTAAGAGTTCCTTTAAAACTGCATTTAATGGGGAGACCAAGGTGGGCAGATCACAAGGTCAGGAGATCGAGACCATCCTGACTAACACGGTGAAACCCCGTCTCTACTAAAAAATACAAAAAAATCAGCCAGGTGTGGTGGCGAGCGCCTATAGTCCCAGCTACTTGGGAGGCTGAGGCAGGAGAATGGCGTGAACCCAGAAGACTGAGCTTGCAGTGAGCCGAGATCGTGCCACTGCACTCCAGCCTGAGTAAGAGTGAGACTCTGTCTCAAAAAAAAAAAAAAAAATGCATTTAATGTTCACTCCATGCAAGCACTTTGCTAAACATTTTATTTAATGTTCACAACATGCCAGTGAAGTAGATGTGGTTGTTATTAGCAACTGCAGCATTTTCATCTCTATTTTAGAAATCAGGAGACTGGTATAGAAATTGAGTTAACATACCCAGTGTGATACTGCCAATAACTAGCAAGATGAGGATTTAGAAGTCCACATATTATAACCCCGGAGCCCACACCCTTACCTGGAATTCCCGCTACCCTTCATAGATGCCTCACTGGCATTGATCTTGGATTCGGTGGTTTACAAATCTTTAGAGTTCCTTGGAATTCTGACATTCTGCTCTATAAGAATGTATAACATTGTACCTACATAGATGAAGAAATGAGGACTTCAAAAAGATTAAACACCATGTCCAGAGATACAGAGGTATTAAGTTGCAGAACCAGAATTCAAGCCCAGGGCTGCTCCCTCTCAAGCCCAGCAGCCTATCAGGCTTCCATATCATTAACAGATACCCTGTATCAGGCCTCCCAGGAGTCCAGCTGTAGATGGCTGGTAGATCTTGATAACATGCAGGGTTGGCTTCCAGTTCAGTTATTGCTACCTTATCAACTGGGGCATGGGCTAATGTATTCAGATATCCCTGATTTACATCCTTGCTCAGCTGTTTAGAAGCTTAGATATTTTCTTAGCCCCTATTTCTCCTTCTGTAATATGGAACAAATAATAATAGTGTTATTAGGGTTGTATTGAAGATTCAATGAAATAAAGCATGCTGAACACTTAGCTCCATGCCAGAGCTGAAGCACAGCCCGCTTCAGCCCCCACTCAACTGCGTGGACTTCTTTCCCTTCCCTCCTCAGTCATATCGCTGTCCACCTACTCCTTGCAAATATGGTGGCATATTTTTGAACATTTGAGCCCAGTATGATTTGAATTTTTTTGGTATTTCTATCCTGTGAGGTAGAAGATACTGCCAATTTCATTAAAGGATTAGACCTTCTGATTTCCTAACAATTGGTTTTTTACCTTTTTCTTACTCAGCTTCACATATTCCATCATCTAAAACTGCATCTCTCCCTGGCTATGGAAGAAATGGGCTTCACCGGGTAAGATTTCTCCCCAATTCATTGTTTCTGCCTTTACTCCCACCTCAGCCCTGGATGAAGTATTGACACATTGCCTGAATACGTCAGACTCTTGATCTCAGTGTTGGAACATAATGAAAATTTTAACCTCCCTGTTTGCCTGGTAAATTAATTTGAGTTACAGGCAAAATAAAATGTTTCTATTGAGAGAAGGAGAAATTAACTTTAGATAAAAGAATGGCCTGTGTATGATTATGGGAAAACTAAATTGCAAAACTGTATGGCAAATATTTTTTACAATGAAACAAAAAGTAATTACTTGAACCATTATCTTTGCTGTAAAAAGATATAAGAATGTGTGTTATAACCATCCTCCTCACAAAAGATGGAACAAATACAATTATGTAACTATGTAGGAAAATGCATTTTTATTTATCAGCAAGAGATCCCTGCTTACCAAGAGCCTGCTGAGTGGTGGCATTAGTACACTAAAAAAAACCTCTGCATAGCAGTAGAAGAATCATAGGGAAAAAAAAAATGAAGGTCCGGCATTTAGCTCGGGAAGAATTCCTAGGATTTTGTAAACCCTTTCTTCCTTTTCACCTGACTCCAAAACGATCACAATGGAGATTTCCTAATAATTGTTTTTCCTCATTTCAGCCTGTTTCTACCGACTTCGCTCAGTATAACAGCTATGGGGATGTCAGCGGGGGAGTGCGAGGTGAGGCTCCCATGGCCAGGCTGAGCATGGCCACGTCTTCCCTTGAGGCTGAGGTTCATGAGAGTCAAGTATACTGGCTGTGTTTATGCTGTATTGCATCCTTAGAGTAGGATCACATCTGTCTTCTGTGAGCTAATAGGGCAATTATTTACATAATTTGAAAGAATATCTAATGAAATCAAATTATAAGTGAGTTTGTGAGAATTTATTCATTGCTCATACTATGTGCTGAGCACTCTATCAGATACCTAGAGGCCAGGCATGGTGGCTCATGCCTGCAATCCCAACACTTTGGGAGGCTGAGGCGGAAGGATTACTTGAAGCCAGGAGTTCTAGACTAGCTTGGGCAACAAAGTGAGGCCTGTCTCTACCACCACCACCAACAACAACAAATTATAATAATTAGCTGGTGGCACATGCCTGTAGTCCCAGCTACTTGGGAGGCTGAGGCAGGAGGATTGCTTAAGCCCAGGAGTTCAAGGCTGTAGTGAGCTATGTTCATGCCACTGCACTCCAGCCTGGGTGACAGAGCAAGACTGTCTCTTAAAAAAAAAAAAAAGTAACTGGAGGTACAACAATGAGTGAGACATGGCCCCTGCCCTCAAAATGCATACGGCAGAAAGAAAGAAGTTCTGTGTGATGAAAATTGGGATCAGAGATGCAGAGAGAAGGAAGCAGTAAGTACCTTTAGGTTGTCAGCGAAAGCTTCCAGGGGAAAATGATGTTTTAACTGTTAACTAACACTGGAGCAGGCATTTCTTGGCTTCAGAGGGGCTAATGGGATAACATGTGCAGAGTCTGGGAGCAGAAAAAAAACATGGTTTATAGGGCGAATATGTTGGGAATTTCAATATAATACAGTCTGTGAATGGTTCCTTGTTTTTCCATGGTCTTTCCCTTATGATATTTTCTTTTCCTTCCCTTTTCAGATTACCAGGTACGGAACACTTTGTCTTTCTTGAATTGGCCACGCCAGCAGAACAGCCATGTTCCAACACAGACTGCTGGCTCCAAGGCAACAGCTTCTGTTGAGAAGATACTTGTTGTGGTTGATCTGTCTAGTCATTACTCTATAGCCGTGAAGAGCAGGCATGCCTGGTGCCTGGGTCAAGCTGTCCCTGCAGACCTTGGGGACACTGTGTGAACCAGGCCAGGTATAGGGGGTCTCTCTTGCTTTGGCCTTGGAGAGTCCTCTCTGGGGTGGAAGTGGACCAGCATCAAGGGTCTGCTCATATACAGTTTTTCTTCTTTTAATTATAATCTCTCAGTACTTTAGGCCACCCTTTTCCTGTGTGTTCTCAAATGAAAAGACACTGATGTCTTAGCCAATAGGAGAGAGCAGTTTGCCCTCATGACATTCCTTTCTCACTAGAACCTAAATCTTGTTTAAAAAAAGAAAGAAATGTGATGGAGAATAAGAAAAGAAGAAAAATGCATAGAAAATCATGATTAAAGATAAGAAACTAACAATAATAGATTTGGGCATCTTTTAAAGGTATTATATACTTTCATTCATGGAGCCTAATTCAGGAATTTGTCCATAGCCATTAAGTCAAGATCTCTCCCCAACTTGATTGCAAAAGAGCTGTATTCCTGTTCTTATACAGCAAGGATCTCATTTTGAAAAATACATGGTCATTTAGATGACACAAATAAAATAGTGGTTAGGATTGGAGACCCAACAGGGAGTTGGGAGCCCAAGAGTACTCCCTTCAGTTCCCTAGACTATTTCATGCCTCACCTAGAACTGGCATTTCTATTGCAGACGCTCCCAGATGGCCACATGCCTGCAATGAGAATGGACCGAGGAGTGTCTATGCCCAACATGTTGGAACCAAAGGCAAGTGCAGCTGTTCTTTTTCCTCTCATATGGGAATGATGTAACCCTAAAGAGATTTGATGTTCTATCTTCTCATCATTCTCAAAGTGTTATAGGCTGCTGTGTTCAGGTGAGCCATGTCATGAATATGCACCTTGCCATTCTGCTGTTTTGCCCACATCAGGTCAGCAGGTTAAACCCTTACTGGGCATGATGCTGTGTGTTTACAGTGAGGTGCCAGTCCCTCTCTGCCTATGACCGAGGTATCCCCTTGGCCTCTGCTATGTGCGTTACAGAGCATATCCAGTACTGAGTGGAGTGGCTGCAGACTCACCATGTAGGGTGACCAACATATCCAAGTTTGCCAGAATTGTCCCTGTTTCACCATTGAAAGTCCTACATTTCAAAAACCTCAGTCCTGGGCACACTGGGGTGCCTGGCCACCCTACCTCCAGAGCACCCTGTACCTTCAGAGTTGTCCAAGGGCTCATGCTCCCCGGTGACCATAACCAGGGCTTATTTCAATATGGCAGTTGCCAGAGCACTGCTTCTGGGCCTGCCTGGCCCCATAGATTCATGAGCTAGTCATGGGACAAGATTGTTAACCCCAGCACAAATGCACCCTGCCCTATAACAGCATCGTATAAAAGGTAACACGTTGGCTGGGCACAGTGGCTCACGCCTGTAATCCCAGCACTTTGGAAGGCCAAGGCGGGTAGATTGCTTGAGTTCAGGAATTTAAGACCAGCCTGAGCAACATGGCAAAATCCCATCTCTACTAAAACTATAAAAAAATTGCTGGACATGATGACATGTGCCTATAGTCCCAGCTACTCGGGAGGCTAACATAGGAGGATCACCTGGGCCTAATAGGTTGAGGCTGCAGTGAGCTGTGATCCCACCACTGCATCCAGCCTGGGCAACAGAGCAAGCCCTGTCTTTAAAAAAAAAAAAAAAACCAACAGAGCAAGCCCTGTCTTAAAAAAAAAAAAAAAAAACCACATGCCTGTAATTTCCATTATCTTCTAATGTTTACCTTCATCCCAACACATAGTAAGTTAGTGTTCTGCCACTCAACAAAGGCCCCCTAAGGCTCAGTGCCACCTGAGATGCTGGTGGAGAGTTGAGCATGTCTAAGATTCTGTCCCTGTCCCCTGAAAACTGGAGATTCCACTGGCCTTGCAGAAGGAAGACCCATCACTCGGATTCTGTCATGACAGTCTCTTGGAAGCTCTATCTTGGGAGTACTAGAGTTTAGGTGGATTCTGCTTGTTAATAAAATGGACTGTGGTGTTCTAGAAGAGGTGTTTTCTTTCTTCTCAGATATTTCCATATGAAATGCTCATGGTGACCAACAGAGGGCGAAACAAAATCCTAAGAGAGGTGGACAGAACCAGGCTGGAGGTAAAACAAAACAGAAAAATCCAGTCCCAACTGCAGATCCCTATGCACTCCCCCAACTCTCCCCTAAGCAATGTTTTATTTCTTCAGTGAAAACAAAAAAAATCAAAAAGATCACCCTCATGTCATAGGTAGAACTAAGAAATAACTTTGGAGAAAAAAAAAATCCAGATTTTCACTTAGATCAGCATAAAAATGCCTGGTAATATCCAGAAGAATGACCCAGGAGGTGGGCATGGTGGCTCACGCCCATAATCTCAACACTTTAGGAGGCCGAGGCGGGCAGATCACTTGAGGTCAGGAGTTCAAGACCAGCCTGGCCAACACAGTGAAACCCTGTCTCTACTAAAAATACAAAAATTCACGGGGCATGGTGGCAGGTGCCTGTAGTCCCAGCTACTTGGGAGGCTAAGGCAGGAGAATTGCTTGAATCCAGGAGGTGGAGGTTGCAGTGGGCCGAGATCACACCACTGTACTCCAGCTTGGGCAACAGAGCCCGACTCCATCTAAAAAAAGAAAAAGAAAAAGAAAGAAAGAATGACCCAGGAGACACAGAATGATTTCAGTCATTTTCTTTGAAACTTGATGTCGCCATATTTATGGCTGGTGATTCAGAATGGGAGTCGCTATTTCTCTTGAGATAGTCTCAGATCCTTATCTTCCCCTGAGCTGGAGTTGAGTTCCTGGGAGGCGTGGGAGTGGCAAAGCCTCTCAGGAGAGAGATTTATATTGATTTATACTGATTTATACTGGACAAGTTTCTTTCTTGGCTGTTTCCACATTCCTTGTTGAAGGGTTATCTGGGTACACATACCCGAGATCTCCTTAGACATGGAAGACTAATCTTTGTATTATAGTTTTCCATCCCAGTGATTTTAATAAAGAAAAACCCTGGCTGCCAGTCTCAGAAAGAATGCTTACTTTTTCCTGACAAAAGGCAGTACCTTGGCGTAGAGGTACAGAGAATAAAGGCTGCAGGATGTTGGGGGAACTTTTCTAGGGGGGAGTGACTGATGGGAAGTCTTCTCAGTAGAACAGACATCCACCTTACCTCCTATTCCTCAGCCAGGAGGAAGCCCAGGGGCTCCCCAGGGACCACGCTGGAGGTCATTTTCTTTGGCTTCTATTGCAATAGTCCATTTTTCCCTGCATCTTCTCAACATTCCAAGGACCTGGAATGGAGTTGTCTCCAATGTAACAAATCACCTCTCTGTGTCCCATCACCAGTCAATGTTATTATTATAATCCTCGTTAATACTCTGCCAGCTCTTTTATCTGATGGAAAGGGCTCTTCACCTGGCCCAGCCAGGTAAGGAATACTGATGTCACAAGCATTAAAGATCGGCTCCTCTCCCGTCCTCCTGCCTTGTTCTTCAGGATGACTCTGTATAAACTATAGCGCAACGCTCAAGGCCATTTGTGTGGCCATCAGGACTGACAGCAGCTCTTTTTTTTTTCCTCTTCCCAGCGCCACTTAGCCCCTGAAGTGTTTCGGGAAATCTTTGGAATGTCCATACAGGAGTTTGACAGGTTACCTCTTTGGAGACGCAACGACATGAAGAAAAAAGCAAAACTCTTCTAAGTCCCACTCGTGAATGGCAATTAGAGAAAGGACTGACAGTGGCGGTGCCCCATAGGATGTCATATTGCGGCCCAAACTTGATTGGAGAATTTGCAAACTACCGTCGCTCAGCAACACCAAAAAGAGAAAGTCTGGTTAAAACACCCATGAGTCAAATGTTGGGCCAGCCAACAGTAACACTTGCCAAGAAGCATGGCGTAGAAATTTCTATGTTCCGAAACACAGAGTAGTGTCCACATGTGACCTTTTCACATTACCTTATGTATACAACAGGAGCTGCGTTGTTTTCTTCTTTTTTTTTTTCCTTTATCTGTTGTCCAACAACAGTGCTGACTGTCCGGATAAGAGCCAGCAAGTGCCCTTAGGATGCCGCATGGGAAAAATCGGTTATCATAATTTCAAAGTATAAATATATTTATTATATAGCTCTGCGGCTAAGAAGGAAGAGTGAGGGGTCTGTCCATGGGGTGGCAGTGATTTCACAGCTGCCTTTCTTGAATGGCTTCGTGTTACTCAGCCGTGCCCTGGCAGGAATGGAACTCCATCAGGGAACAGGGCAGCTCTGTTTGAATGGGGTGAATAACAGCAAAATTAATTCTTAACAAGCTCCTTGTTCTCTACTGTTCACCGGGACCTGATTGGCAAATGACTTAGCTATTAGTATATTTAAAAACTGTTCAAAAGCAAAAGAGAAGGAACAGGAATGAAAGGGAGCCTTCCCTTAACCCTTTCTGCTTCCCATAGCAGGTGTGGTTCCTGCTCCCCGCCTAGGACAGGAGCTGTCTGGAGCTCCACCTTTGCAAAGAAAGGAAAAACACAAATTGCCTCCAGATTGGCCCAGTGGCAAGCCATTAGGTGATTTTGTGTAGGGGCCATATCACTCATGGCCAAAAAAAACCAAAAACCAAAAACAAGTCCCATGTCCTACTGACTCTAGTTCTTCCAGTCGTTATCCTCTGCTGTGTCTCTGGCATCCTATGAATCAGATCAAGCCCATGCTGTTGTTGCTTTTTAAGGTTTCTTTCAATAACAGGCTAAGGAAAGACATGTTTTTCTCTTTTAAATCTCTGCAACTCCAAAGTAGACTCCTTCAAACGCATCTAATTTGGCCTTTTCAGCTTTCTTCTTGCCCAGCTCTGTCGAATTCATGGGTGTGTGTGCACGTGTTGGTTTCACTCACCCAGAGTAATTTTGTGAGCATGCATGTGCTTTTTAATTTCTGCTTGAATGTTTGTCCCACTGTGTTGCAGCTTCTAAAGACATTTTCACCGAGTGTGTGTGACTCAAAGATCAAGAGTGAAGCTAAACTGCGCCCCCAACATCATTTCCTTCATGGAAAGGTGTTGGCGCTGATGTAGCTCATGGCAGGATCAGACTGGGAACCACGGAGGAAGGATGAGGTGGGATGTGGAGGTCAGAGCATCTCACGAGAGGCCCTCAGACTCTGCAACACTAGATTCGAATTTGAGCCTAGGGTTTCCCCAACCCATGCGTGCATATGAAACCACATCATGATTCCCGATGTGAGTTAGTTGAGGGAGAGTTTGTGTAACTCCACACCCAGGAGGGTAAGCCACTTTATTATCGTGCTTTGGGGCTGTGCTTAAGAATTTAAGCTCTGTTTTAAAGCCAAAGAAGAAAACATTTGAATTTACCTTCGTATGCCACTAAGAACAAAAGCTCTGAAGTGCTTCCTGCTGGCACCAAATATTAGGATTACAAGCTGTCCCTCTGACACCAGTGGTAAAAAAGCAAGTAGAATAGTTTCTGAGTCTGTGTTGCAGCCTCTGACATGTGGTTCACTGCTGTCATTTGGGGGCTGGAATGAACAGTCGCTGTTTTATAGCATCCTCCTGTGCTCTTACCTAAGGAATCTAAATTGTCCTAGCCTCTCATTGCTATGCACTGAATGTTTGAGGACTATTCTCGTGTGTGTGTGTGTGTGTGTGTGTGTGTGTGTTGGATCTACTAACGTATTTAGCAAATGGCTCTGACAGGGTGGCCATGAGTAGATGAGACCAGCTCTTGCTTGGTTGGAAGCCACACTGCAGTTTGCAGTTTAGCCTTTGGTGTCTCAGTGGCTTCTTGCTTATTCCATGCTTTTTCTGTCCCATCCTCTCTCTGTGCCCTCCTGCAATGGCAGCCTTGGCACGATGCCTGGGTGTCCTCGTCCTTGCTTTACTCCGGAAAGTGTGGGGATGGAGAGGATGGTGTATTTCCAATGTTTCCTTACCTGTCAATAACAATGGTGGCCACATGGGTCCCAGCACTTGGCTGGTGGAGAGATTTTTTTCATTATGGAGCTAATAAAGGGTCTCCATGTTTTACATTGATTAATGAATTATCACCCAGACATGTGCAGATCAAATGTCAATATAAGAAAAATCAAGGTATTTGGGAAACATGGGCATAATCAAGTAGTTTTGCTAAAATTCCTCTTCCTTGGTCTACATAAAGAAGACATGGGTCTGTCATAGAATGGGGACATTAGACTGAAAACTGGGACAACCCCCTTCTTTATTTTATAGAGACTAGGAGTTAAGGGGCCTGCCTAAGATTGCAATGATAAAGAACTGAACCCTAAATCACCTCCCACTAATGAAACCCTGCTTTGCTTGTATCTTTTAAACTCAGTTCTGCATCCAACTTGAGAAGAAAAAAAGTTTCTTTCCATATCAAGTCCCATATGAGTTCATTTAAACTGCACCTTGCAGAAATGCATCGCCAGAAAGCACCAGTAGCCTCCTATCTGCAAGCAGAGTAGTGCTCTGCTCTGGGGAAGGGTCATTGGAAACCATAATGCAGAGTGGGCCCCCTACTCCATTTCCCAGCAGAAGGCTCCAGCTGGAGGGATGGGTCATGGGGCAACCTGGTTCCTGCTAACTGCCAGATCAAATATGTGGGCTAGAATGCCTGTCCATTTAGTTAAACTGGGCTCAGCATGCTTGTCCTCAAAATGTCCATCCAGGTCACAGCACACAAGATAGCTATTGGTCTGCTTTCACCTCACCCTGTACTACACATGAAAATTCCAGTTATTAACACACTCAAACTAGTGGAGCTTGTTCACCCTAGGAAGGGGATTGTATATATGGCAGGCTTCCCTGGTGCCTACGTAAAGGGCTACATTTTGGAATGTTTGACTTCCTTGGGACTCTTAAGTGCATACTGATGGCATGAAGTAAAAGGGGCCTCTATGATGATAGGAAAATCAGTTCTTTTAAAATTTCTTCAAGAAAATCCAGGCTATCACATAGTCCTTCTGTGTGACTTATTAGGAGATAGGAAGAGCATTGGGAAACTTGCACAGCTAGCTATGCATCTACATTTTGGCTGGGGTTAGTTATGAAATGTTCTTAATATGACATGTTCAATAACTTCACATAAACTGCCTGTTCTCCGAAACCTCAAAGAGATAGAGTTAATGAGTTTTTTTTTTTGTTTGTTTGTTTTTTAATGGGGGTAGTTTTCTATCTGTCATGGGCTCTAGCATCTACTCCGCTACCCAATTCTGTCATCTCCAAGCCGAGTTTCCTCTTCTGAGGCAGAGGCTGGAGCAGTTCTTTTTCAGTTCTCATCCTCTCCATCCCAATCCAGTATATCAATCAACTCTAACTCGGAGACGTCTAGCTGGTAATGTTTCTAAAACTTTCACTGGATTTCTTTAGACATTGAAGCAAACATTTTTTTCTAAGAATTGCTTCTCAGATGATGATATCAAATGTATATGCTTTTGCAAGTTTGAAAAATTCAAATTAACCACTTTTGACTAGGTAAGTCTTTCTAAAAACCATTTAAAGCTCACTGGGTCTTAGCATCCTCCTGTGTATGGAAGAGACAGGTGACCGCTCCAGGTTGGGTGCTCACAGAACCCTTTTCCTGACTCTCATGGAAGATGGTGGAAGGAAAATAGACTGTCTCATCAACCCTCCTGTGTCCTCTGAAGCAATCTCAGTTTCTATATACCACCTCTTCTGTGTTTCTGGTAGCTATTTAATCTGTATTTAATCTGTACTTCTTATGCCAGCCTCAATTTTATTTGATTTTTAAAATTATTCTCTTCTAACCAATGAAGTGTTTGACAGTATGCCCCAAAGCTTGCTCTTTTGTGCTCCTTTTTGAATAACTTTCTATCCAGAAAAAGAAATTATTTGGGACTTGAGATTTGCAGTGATACCAACTTATAGCAATGATGTACTTTAAGGGAACTACCCAACTATGTTGTGATAGGAGAAAGAGAAACCTTCACTTTGGCATTTTCTTAAATCACTGCTTATTTTTCCGTTTGCTGCCCAGGAAGCAGTGGGAGGTGGTGGCAGATATGCTTTGCATATGGATTGTTATGTTTTTATTTGGGCAAGTTTAATCATGGAAAACTCAAAAAGAAGGGGGGAAATGGTCAGTTTAAGCCAAAAGAAACTTTCTAAACAATGTATATGTACACAGCAAAATTAAACAAATCCAACAATTTCTGAAGCTTAGTGTAATTGAGTGGTGGTTGTTATTCAATAAAATTATTCCCAAAAGTGTTTCTCCTAAGAGTGCTGTTCCCATGAGTCACTTCCTGAACCCATTGACCAAAGGTGGACAGAGACAATCCTGTAGACCTTGACATTCAGAAAGATGTGAGCTGCTTACTGATCATATATGCATACGTTTCTTTACAGCAGAGGAAACCATTGTCCACAAAACTGATGTTCTTTTGGGGTTTTATGTACAGACTTGTCCAATCATGTGTGTGGTTCCTGTGAGTTGCTGATGACTCTGCATTGAAGCTCTCTGAGTTCTTTCATTTTAAGTTGGGTTTATGGAATTTTTTCAAATGTTGGAAGGCATATGGTGCTTCCTGCCCTCCCTCCCCTTTTGGAAATATGAAAGCAAATGTTTAGAAGAATTCCTTTTGAAAAGCTGTGTTGTGTTCCCTGTGAAACTGAGCAGGTGTGTGTTGGCGCGCTAAGTGCCACGTGCTTGTGTGCAGAGGAGGAGGTGGCCCTGCCGGCTCCGTGCTGCTGTGCCTGTGATCCCTACCTGCTCCCCGCTCCTGTTGCCAGCAGCACTCACTGCACTCCTTTGTCATATACTCTGCATCACTGTCATACTCACAACTTCGTGAATAAAGTTGTGTGCTTTATTCGTAGACGCCTCCATACCTGTGTTTCATTTCTCGTTCCCTGGATCCCTTTGAAGGTCTATCTCATTTTAAAAAGCACCAACACAACTTCCAGTAACCAAAACAAAATCAGAATGAACCCAAGGCTGTGGGAATGCATTTTTATCATGCAGGTGGAAAAATGCAACAAATAACAACAGGATATTCCAGGACTTGTGTGTCCAATAACCCAGACCATATTGACTAAGCTGTCCAAAGGAAATAAATGTTTAGTAGAGCCGTTACACTGTGCTGTGTTGTAGGTGTTTGATTTGGTTTGTGACACAGCAGGGATAGTCCCATCATTTCGACAAAGCTGGGCGTTTGAGGAGGTTTGAAGCTTCTGAGCCACTGTGAGTGTGGGCCACTTTTTAGTAAGAGGCTAGAATGCAGTAGGAGAAAAGCATCCTTCCAATTTTGGGCATCCCCTGCATGATCAAACTGTACCTGAAGACATTGTAGATGTTAACTTCCTTGTTATCATCACTGCCAAGATTTTAGGCTTGCCAGAAAGTACAAGGATCTATGTCCAAGATGGCCCACTCCAACGATAGCCTTCCTTCTGCTCTGTGTCTGCTGAGCCTACCCAGGACCCAGTCACACTGGCATTCACATGACCCTCCCCTGGAAGCGGGATACAGGTTGTTTTCAGGACAGTTGGCATGTTTAGTTCACCACCGTGGAAAACAGGCCGGGAGACCTCAATAAGGTCTGTGTTCTACTCGCCTCTGCCTCCACCCGTGGGAAAGCATCCCTGCTGTGGTCCATAATTACCATAGCTAGGAGTCATCTCCAGTCCTTATGAACTTATGAACTCTCTGTGGGATTTGACTCCGGTGGCCACCTCTCCAATGGAAGTTGACCCCTGCCTCACTTCAGTTGCTAGACTTTAGTCAGCGAATCTCACACCGCCTTTGCTGGGAGTGGAAGGATCTCACCTCACCCACTGCTCAGCTGCCTCTCCCCCAGTACCCTGCCTTCAGATCTTGCCAAACCACTGCAAGTTCCCAGGACATACCATCCTCGCTCCCTCCCAGGCAGCTTTATCAAAGGTATTTCTTCTTTACGATGCTCAACTCTTCAAGGAGGTGGTGGAGCAGAGAGGACCTGGCCCCAGGGAAAGGAAGTAATGATCAATGTTGACTCTTTAAAAACAGCTACCCATCAGCTCTTTGGAGTTACCCATGTAAATTTCCCATGGGCTCCATTTGTTCCAAATTAAAGACAAGCCCAAGTTCACACCCTTTCTATGAGCCTGTCTTAATGGGCCCAGCTCAACCTGCGTGTAATTTTTTGCATGCCTCTAGTCGAACCTCAAGGTCGGTACTTAGCAAGTGTTGCCTCAAACTGCTAGCTGCATGGGTTTCTGCTCTTCAGTTGAACTGTAGTGAGATCTCTGTGCTGAGCGCCAGGCACCCTAGCTTGGCATAATTACATTGCTCGTGAGAGCCTTTCAAAGTAGACAATTGTAGCCCCACTACACAGGTAGGAAACCAAAGCTCAGAGTCTAATCAAACATGCCCAATCACTCAGCCAGTGAGCAGCAGAGCTAGAATTCTCCAGGTCTGCCCTTTTCAGATCCCATGCTGTTATCCTCCACATCCCATTCCCTGTGACTTTCTTAAAGGCAAGGACTGTGTCCCACCTTCTAAATCTCCCAGGGCACACTGCACAGAGTGGGTTCTTAGTGTGAGACTGGCCAGCGCCCTTCAGTGTGGCCATGAGCCCCAACACTACCGCCAAGGCACATTTATGAACAGTTTGGGGGTTACTCACTGTCTGTGTGTCTTGGAGCCCGTTTAGCCTCTCTTCAGCCTCAATTAGTTCATCTGCAGAATGGATAAGATAATAATATCCATCAAAAGACTGTTGCCAAATCATAGCACATGAGCACTTAGGTGGTTGAATAAGGACTAGTATTATTTTAAATAATCATTTGAGAATGAATTAGTTTTCACTCTGGGCTTTTTACCCTTCCCTGTAGTCATTTTGTTTGTGTTCACAGGGCCTTCCTCATGGATTCTCCTTCTACTCTTTATATAAATACTCCAGGATTAAAATAATCCCACGACCTCTTTTATGTACTTCAACAACAGCACTCTCTCCACCCAAGCATAGTCTAAGATCGAGATCCCCTGAAGATGTGCTAATTAGTAGTAATAATAACCAGAAGTATTACTCAGCAGCCAAGTGCAGGGTATAGCATCAGGCCACCTGGGTTCGAGTTTCAGCTCCACCAATAGCTATCTGTATAACTAACAAATTGTTTAACTTCTCTAAGCCTCAACTTCCATGTCCATAAAAGAGGAATAATAATGATACCTACCACAAAAGGTTATTATGAGAATTCCTGCAGAACGAGAGCCTGCATAATACTAAACGAGCACTTAAAATGGCTTTTATTCAGGCCCGGCGCGGTGGCTCATGCCTGTAATCCCAGCACTTTGGGAGGCTGAGGCGGGCGGATCACGAGGTCAGGAGATCGAGACCATCCTGGCTAACATGGTGAAACCCCGTCTCTACTCAAAATACAAAAAATTAGCCAGGTGTGGTGATGGGCGACTGTAGTCCCAGCTACTCAGGGGGCTGAGGCAGTCCTAAACTCTGCCTATGGGCAAGTGTCATGCAGAGAGGGGCACAGGTGCCCCCAAAGCACTGTGGCCACCCAGCATGGCAGACTCCTCAAACTGGAAGCGTTCAGAGGTGCCAGGTTGGGACTCAGCTGCTCCAGAGGGTTTTCCTAGGTGGGGAGGATTGTCCTAGCCTACTCCAGCGGTGCTTAGAAACACTCCCTGCAGAAGAGCTGAGACTCATTCTCATGAAAGATGGTGTTTGTTCCAGAAAGATCTTTTCAATGGTATGACTCACTTCAAAGCAACCAAAGGCTGTAAAAGTTGAGCTGCTGGTCCTGAGAGTATTGAGGGACATTTCCTCAGCGGGAGAAAGCCACCAATCCTCCCCAGCCCCTGTTGCCCGTTGCTGGAAGAAGGCTACTCTTCCCCGCAGGTCATTGCCAGGGTGTGTCTGTCAGCCCCACCCTGCTGGAGGTGGCCCACTGTGGGCCGGAAAGCACTGGGAAGGGTGGGGACTTGGAGCTGCCAGTGTTTGAGAAAGCCAGGGTGGTTGGGAGAATAGCACCCAAAACTTCAGGGAATCTCGACCCCAGCCCTAAGAACTCACTTCCGCACTTTCTTCCCCACAGGTGACCAGGACTCTGAACAAACACTTCCCTTCTACTCCGGCAGAGCTCAGGGATAGGCTGTAGCGAGTCGGGTCTGCAGAAGAGGGGGTAATAGGACCACATTTATTTTACTTTCCAATCTCCACTGGATAAAACTTGCTCTCCAGGGCCTGCTATTGTGCTGAGCACAATTGCAGCTCCTGGAGAGGATTTTCTGTATTTATTTGTGCTGTCCCCTGCTGCTCACTCGTAACTCAGCCCTTCCCATCAGATAAAAAGAAAAAAGTTGGCTTAGGAAACCTCCCCTTCAGAGCAGAGGCTGTTCCTGCTTTGCCCCTAGCATATGTTACCCGTAGGCCCTCCCAGAGTATCCCGAAGGGGCTGGAGGCAGGGCAGAGCCTCAGTGGCTTCTAGCCCCAGATCTAGCCAGGTTGAGACCCCCAGGTGTCTGAGTCCAGGCACTAAGAAGAGAGGGGTCTGATGGCAGCAGCAGCGACCATTCTTTGCAGGCCTCCAAGTGCCAGGTGCTGGGCTAAATACTCGAGGTAGATTATTTTGTTTAATCTGAGAAGGGCAAACCCAAGGCTGGGCGAGCCCCACTGACAAGTGGGTAGGCTACTAGCCCCCTCCCATCAAGTCCAAATGCCACCTTCCTCCTAAGGCAATTACAGCTCTCTGGGGTCTCCACAAGGCCTTCTAAGGATGTCAAAAGGATTGTCTACAAAGACAAATACCAGGCTTTCTCAGCAAGGTGGAGCCTGGCCATGAATAACATTTTGTTCTAAGCTGGACGGATGCTGGCACAGAAAGAATAGGTTCTTTTGTTCCTGCTATTGTCTTAAAACATATGCTTCTTAATGAAAAGTTAGAAAATGTTGATGCCAGTTACATTCCCATCAGATAAGAGCAAGGGTCAGCTGGCTTCTCCTGTTGAAAAAAACAATTATTACGCCCCTCCTTTACATAAAAACAAGGTGCTTCAGACAACTCAGAGTAAATTGCTAGGATTTATTAACCATTTCTCTCAATCAAATGGCTTCCACTTGCACACACGTGGTCTATGATCCTCACGAGCCACCTGGGTGAATGTTGCTCCCTTCGATACACAGATGAGAGCCTGCCTGGCTTGTCCAAGCTCAAAGGGAGACTTGGGGAAGGAGCTAAGATCTGGACCCAAGTCTAACCCCAAAGTTCAGGCTTCAGTCCACAAAGAGGCTTTCGCTTGGGTAGATCTGGGTTAGGAGCTGGGAAGTTGAATCTTACAACAAAATATAAAAGCCTCCAGATAATTCTGATGATCAACCAAGTTTGGGAACCCTTCCCCACATCCCAGGATCTCAGGTCAGTGGCAAAGCTGGTCTGTGATGAACCAAGCATCCCTTGCCAGGATTTGTTATTCACCGTCGCCCTAATTCACAAGACCACAGTCAGACAAGGCCTGGGAAACCTGCCCTCGCTGAGACCTCCATGGGAAATCACCCACATCTTCCTTCAGCTCAGCAAGGCTCGGAATGCCCCCAGGAGATTCCACTGCAGCCTGCTCAAGTGTCACCTTATTTGCAAGGAGATTATCTCTTGTAAAATACAAAAGTATGAGATGAGAGAATCAGTTAGGTGCACAGTTGCTTAAAGGAAAAGTTATCCACCAGTATCATATTCTCCCTTTCTCCCCTCACAATCTTGAGAAACCTCTGAACATTGAAAAAAATGGCCTAGAAATGTTATTATTGTACCAACTTATTTCCTTTTCAATGTATTCTCATCTCTTCGTTCTATTGTTCGTTAGGAGGGTGAGTATAATAAATGCTGGTCTTAAGTTTTCTATGGGGACAGTCGCTTCAGGGAAACTTATTAACTGTCCTCAGGGCCTGGCTGGAGGGAGATTAAGAGCAAACAAGCCAGAAGTTGTGATTACAAACTCTTCTTTTACAGAAAGGTGGCTGTTTTTAATTTTGAGCCTTTACATCAGTACATATGCAGTGGGTCGAAATAGTGTCTCCCAAAAAATGTCTACCTGGAACCTCAGAATGTGACTTTATTTGAAATAAGGGTCTTTGCAGATGTAACTCTACCAAAAGACACATGCATTCAAATGTGCTATTCACTGTGCTATTCACAATAGCAAAGACAGGGAATCAACCCTCGTGCTCAGCAATGGTGGATTGGATCAGGAAAATGTGATCTATATACACCATAGAATACTATGCAGCCATAAAAAAGAATGAAGTCATGTGGTTTGCAGCAAGATGGATGGAGCTGGAGGCCAGAATCCTAAGCAAGTTAACACAGGAACAGAAAACCAAATACAGCATGTTCTCACTTCTAGGTGGAAAGTAAACATCGACCACACAGGGACGTAAGTATGTGGACTATTGGAAGGTTGGGGAGGTGGGTTAAAAAACTGCCTATCGGGTACTACACTCACCACCTGGGTGACGGGATCCGTACTCCAAATCTTAGCACCACACAGTATTCCCATGTAACAAATCTGCACATGTGCCCCTGTATCTAAAATAAAAGTTGAAAAAAAAAAAAGAATCAAGATGAAATCTTAACTAGGAGATTAGGTAGGAGGAATAAGTTCAAGAGCTCTCTTGTACAACATGGGGATTATATTGATAACAATGTATTATATACTTGAAAATCAGTAAGAGAGTAAATTTTAAGTTCTCTCACCACAAAAAGTGGTATGTGAGGTAAAGCACATATCAATTAGCTTGATTTAGCCATTCCACAATGTACATGTTTCAAAACATCACGTTGTATCCCATAAATATATGCAAGTATTATTTGTCAATTCAAAAACTGATTTTTTAAAACACTGCCTAAATTAGGCTGTTCCTTTGAAGTATGAAGTAAGTTTGATTATTAATCACTAGAAAGAGACTATATTTGCTTTAAAATTAAAATAGAAATCCTGACATCTCATTTCTATTTTCTGTAATTGGTTATTTTTCAACAATATAAAATGCCAAGTTCATAAAGTTTATTCTAATGAGTCTGTTCTGGCTCCCAGAAGATGCCTCAGTTCAAATCGCTAAGCTTTATGCTCACCATTTCTCAATTTTTGTAATTAAAACAACAGCACAGTATTTAAATGGATCCTTTCCATTCTGGGACAAAATGTTCTGTCAAAGACTGGGCACAATGGCTCACGCCTGTAATCCCAGCACTTTGGGAGGCTGAGGTGGGTGGATCGTTTGAGATCAGGAGTTCAAGACTAGCCCAGCCAACATGGTGAAACCCCATCTCTACTAAAAATACAAAAAATAGCCAGGTGTGGTGGTGCATGCCTGTAATCCCAGCTACTCAGGAGGCTAAGGCAGGAGAATCACTTGAACCCAGGAGGTGGAGGTTGCAGTTAGCCGAGATTGTGCCACTGCACTCCAGTTTGGGAAACAGAGTGAGACTCCGTCTCAAAAAAAAAAAAAGTTCTGTCAAAGCTTTGAAGTTCTTTAAGCTCTTTCCAGCTGGGTATGGTGGCACACATCTGCAGTCCTGGCTACTCAGGAGGCTGAGGCGGGAGGGTGGCTTGAACCCAGGAGTTCTCCACTATGCTGATTGGATGTCCATACTAAGCTCAGCATCAATATGGTGAACTCCAGAAAGGAGGGACCACCAAACTGCCTAAGGAGGGGTAGACCAGCCCAGATTGGAAATGGACCGAGTCAAAACTCCCATGCTGATCAGTAGTGGGATCGTGTATGTGACTAGCCACTGCACTCCAGCCTGGGCAACATAGCAAAACCCCATCTCTTACTAGAAAAAAAATTTAAACGGCCTTTCTAGTGGTAAGAAGTAGATTTGTTCTTCTTTGGCCATTGTTTTTTCTTTGCCCAAACACAACAGCAGAGGCACGAGGGAGCATCTCCTAGCACACCTAGCAGAAGTGAGAGAGCTCTCTGTCCTTCTCTAAAGACAGCCAAATGCTCCTAGATCTGTAGCTTTGTTGTCCAAGGATGCCTGTCTTTCTCTGTTGCTGACGCAGGAGTACCTCCTGTAAAATGTTCTGAAAACAGGTCAGAAAGTCAGCTTCCAGATGGAATGGGCTTTTCCTTGAATCTCTGAATCTGCAATCCTTGAATGGAGAAAGCCCCCTTCCCTTGTCTCCAAGCAGCCAAGAAGTGGATGTTCCATGAAAACTCATTCATATTGGGAAGAAAAAAGTGCAACTAGGGAAAAATTGCCCCTGAATATAATGACCCTTGTCTTTTCATATCTGGCCCTACTCTGACTGAGGATAGAAAGTTGTCTTTCCATTTTTAGGCCTCACACATTACTCCTGTCTCCAATGCTACTTTCTACCTGAATTTGGTTCCAGATTTTAAAAATACACTATCAGAGCACTTTGATTAATCATATAACACAGCAACACTGTTATAAGAAGGCAACATAGAGGCTGGGTGCGGTGGCTCACACCTGTAATCCCAGCACTTTGGGAGGCCAAGGCGGATGGATCACCTGAGGTCAGGAGTTTAAGACCAGCCTGGCCAACATGGTGAAACCCTGTCTCTACTAAAAATACAAAAATTGCATGGTGGCATGCACCTGTAATCCCAGCTACTTGGGAGGCTGAGGCAGGAGAATGGCTTGAGCCCAGGAGGTGGAGGTTGCAGTGAACCGAGATTGCGCCACTGCACTCCAGCCTGGGTGACTGAGCGAGACTCTATCTAAAAAAAAAAAAAGAAGAAGAAGAAGGCCATGTAGAATAAAATAACTTTCTGGAGGTCTGCTAGCAGGGGGCATTCAAGTGACTGCACATGGGAAGTGTGTCTCATACAGTCAGTGCCTTTGAATGACCACAAATGATGTTTCCTAGTTACGCTAATTTGTCTCAATTCTCAATGGGATACAGAGCCCTAAAGCCTTTCTAAGATCTCATTGTTTAATTTCAGTAACATCTGTACTGTATCTAAAGTGAGAGGTGTGATGCTGGGTGTTGTGAAAAACATAAACATGAACATAGGCTGGGACTATGGGGGCAACTGAGGTGTGTAGGCTCCAAATGTCAGGCGATGCTCACTCTAGGGCTTATGCAAATGCTGACCCTGATAAAACAATCTCTGCCCTCAAAGAGCTTGAAGCCTGGAAGGGCAACACAGGCACGTAACTAATAGACTAGATTTGAGGCTTAAAGCAGATGAAAAAGCTCACAAAATAAAAGCAAAATTAGATGGCCCAAAGACCCAACTATAAAACCAAAAACTATAGAATTTCTTGAAGAAAATACAGGAGAAAATTTCCATGACCTTGGTTTAGGCAAAGCGTTCTTAGGAATGATACCAAAAGCATGATCCAGAGAAGAAATTGATTAATTGATCATCAAAATTAAGAACTTCTGCTCTTTAAAAGATGTTATAAAGAGAATGAAACAAGTCTGAGATTGGAAAAAGCAATTTGCAAATCACATATCTGATCAAGGACTTGAATCCAGAGAAAGTAGATAAAGAACTCTCAACACAAAGTACTGCAAGGATGCAGAACAAGTGGAACTCGCACACTGATGGTGGGAGTACAAATTGATACAATATTTTGGGAAACAGTTTGACCGTTTCTTTTAAAGATATATACCCCTAACATAAGACCCAATGACTCCACTCCTATGTATTTATTCAAGTAAAACCAAAACCTTAGTTCACACAAAAACCTGTACATGAATGTTTATACTGACTTTATTCGTAATCACCAAAAACTGGAAATTGCAAATATTCTTCAACTGGGGAATAAATAAACAAAGTGTAGTTCATCTATACAATGGAATATTACTCAACAACAAAAAGGGATAAACTTTTACAATAACATGGGTGAATCACAAATGCATTATGCTAAGTAAAAGAAAAGCCAGGGGTTTTCAGGGGATAGGATTGAAGGGAGCGGTTGGCCACAAAGTGCCACAGGGAAATTTTGAGGGTGATGAACTGTTCTGTATCTTAATTGTGGTAGTGATTACAGGACTGTGTGCATTTGTCAAAAGACATAGAACAATGCACTAAAAAAGGTGCATTTTACTGCACATAAATTACAACAATTTAAAAATTGTGAAAAAAAGAGAAGCAGTTTAAAACAACAAACTCTTATTGACAATGCTAGTGTATTGGGAGCTGTGAGATGTTGTAAAGGGAGTGTGATACATATCCAATCTTGAAAAGTTTACATGCCTTGCAACAAACTAGGCACTATGCTAATCACTTGAGCTAAAACTGTGAGCAAACAGATATTAATCAACCCCACAAACATAAACACAGGGGTAAAGCATATAAAGAATGAATGACCTGATTGATTCTATCAGCAAAGCTTCTCTGGGAAATACTTCTATTTGAGTTGCAACTGGACTTAATATGGGCTGCAGCAGGGTGGAGGATGAGGAGCTGAGGAAGGTGCAAAGGATGACTTGTAAGTTTCTGGCTTGGGCAACAGGCTAGGTGGTGGAGCCTGCAGTGCACACTGGAGGAGGAGCACATTTGGGGTGGAGTGAGAGATCGTGAGTCAAGCAAAAAGAGAACAAGTGTGAAACCACAGAGAGCAATGCCTGATTAAGCACAAAACTATGCAGTGGACCCAACAGAAATGAAAACATGTATCTACACAAAACTTGTACATGAATGCTCATAGCAGCATTATTCATAATAGTCCCAAAGTGGAAGCAACCGAATGCCCACCAACTGATGAAAGAATAAAACGTGGTATGTCCACGCCATGGAATATTATTTGGTGATATTAAAAAATGAGGCACTGATACTTGCTACAGTGTGGATGAACCTTGAAAATATTCTACTCAGTGAAAGAAGCCACTCACAAAAGACCATGAAATGAAATGGCCTGTTGGAATATTGTGTGATTCCACTTATTATGACATTTCAAAAGTAGGAATATCTATAGAGTCAGAACATAAATTAGTGGTTGCTTAAGGCTGAGTGGCTATTAATGGGCATGAGGTTTCTTTTTAGGGTAATGAAGATGTACCAAAACAAATTATGGTGATAGTTGCAAAACTTTGTTCTATTAAACACCACTAAATTGTAGATTTTAAATGGACGAACTGTGTGGTATGTCAATTATGTCTCAATAATGCTGCTTTAAAAAAGAAGATAAATAATCTGCATAAGGATGTTCTTTTTTTTTTTTTTTTTTTTTTTTTTGAGACGGAGTCTCACTCTGTTGCCCAGGCTGGAGTGCAGTGGCGTGATCTCGGCTCACTGCAAGCTCTGCCTCCTGGGTTCACGCCATTCTCCTGCCTCAGCCTCCCGAGTAGCTGGGATTACAGGTGCCCGCCACCACGCCCAGCTAATTTTTTGTCTTTTTAGTAGAGACGGTGTTTCACTGTGTTAGCCAGGATGGTCTCAATCTCCTGACCTCATGATCCGCCCACCTCGGCCTCCCAAAGTGCTGGGATTATAGGCGTGAGCCACAGCGCCCGGCCATAAAGATGTTCTTATATGTTCTATTTAGAATATTGCAACCCCTCAGTGGGAGAATGGTTATAAAAATTATGACCCATCAGTAAGGCAAAACCCAACACAATTAGAAACACATCCAATGACAAAAAAGAGTAATTAATTTGGAAAGATGTAAAGTTTTGTTTTTATTATAAAAAACAAAAAACAAAAAAACTACACAGTAAAGAAAGATGCAATTACTTCGTAGAAGACAGAGATCCTGGGAGTCTGGCAAAGGTGAAACTCAAAAGCAAGGGCCGTGCATTTCCAGAGCTCTTGCAGGAGAGCCTCAGAAGTGGCTGTGTTGGCTTCTTCTCTGATGGGAAGTGGGCAAGAAGCCTGGGCAGGTGAGAAGTGGGCAAGAAGCTTGTGCAGTGGCTCGCGCCTGTATTTATGGCCAAGAGTGAGGGCTTGAATTTGGTTCTCTGCACAGGAAGGAAGGCACTGCTAGAAAAATAACTTGCAGCCAGGCATGGTGGTTCATGCCTGTAATCCTAGCACTTTGGGAGGCCGAGGCGGGCAGATTGCTTGAGCCCAGGAGTTCAAGACCAGCCTGGGCAACATGGTAAAACCCCGTCTCTACAAAAAATACAAAAATTAGCCGGACATGGTGGCACATGCCTATGGTCCCAGCTACTTGGGAGGCTGAGGTGGGAGGATCACCTGGTCCCAGGGAAGTTGAGACTGCAGTGAGCCATGATTGTACCACTGCACTCCAGCCTGGGTGACAGAGCAAGATACTGTCTAAAAATAAATAAATAATTTCAAAAAAAAATCTAAAAGAAAAACAACTTTTTAAGCTCTTAGCTCTTTCCTCCAGCTTAGTCCCCCACTCCCCACCTACCCACAACCTGGGCACTTCCTAAATGTGCTCACTACCATTTTTAAGCACTCACTGTGTCCCAAATACTATGCTAACTTCTTTGTGTGCTTCATCCTACAGAATCCTGACTTGTTTATGAAATAGATATTATCGTAATCCCATATGTTTGTTTCATTTGATAAAGAAACCTAGTCAATGTTGCAGGGATCATAAATGATGCACCTGTGCTGCTTCTAACCCAAGGCACTCTGACTCTACAACCTGAAGGACACATTTAAATCAATTCATGATCCACACTCAAGAAAACCTTCCTCACAGATTCCCACAACTGTCCCACTTTTACACCCCACCCCAAGGAGGCCCACCTATTGGCTAGACCATAGATTCTAATGCACTCAGCACTTGGCTACTTCCAGTTGTCATTTGAATTAAGCAATAATAGTTGTGTGAGGTAGGATAGGAATCTTCCAAGAGCTCTGTCTTTGTCTTATG
Organism: Pongo abelii; assembly: GCF_028885655.2. Taxonomy (NCBI): domain Eukaryota; kingdom Metazoa; phylum Chordata; class Mammalia; order Primates; family Hominidae; genus Pongo; species Pongo abelii. The sequence continues at coordinate 121,470,280 of NC_071993.2, read as the reverse complement.
CTTCTGTAACAGAATCACAGGGACTGGGTAATTTATAATGAACGAATATTTAATTGGCTGATAGTTCTGGTGGCCGGGAAGTCCAAGAGCCTGGCACTGGCATCTGGTGAGGGCCTTAATGCTGCTCATCCCATGGTGGGAGGTGAAAGGGTGAGAGAGAGCAAGACAGAAAGGGGAACGAACTCTTGCTCTGTATCAGGAAACTACTCCCTCAATAATATCATTAGCCCACATATAAGGACAGAACCCTGATGACCTAATCAGCTCTTAATGGTCCCATCTTAATTCTCTGTTGCATTGGGGATTAAGTTTTCAGCACACGGACTTTGAGGGACACATTCAAACCATAGCAAGCTCTCAGGTCAGTCGGGACAGATCAAAGAACTAATCCACAAGCCAAGCACACTTGCAACTTCATTCTCTGAACAGTCCAAGTTGCCACATCTTCATGTACTAACAGGTTAGGCTTCTTCTGAGGAAACTGCTTCTTAAATGCATTTTTTAAAAAAATTCTGTTTCTTGACATCTTGGGGCTGCTGGTTCTTGTCTCTGAATCTTACACTCTGAATGATTCTAAGACCTTCCATAAACATTACGTGAATTCTACTAAAAATTCTCATCTAGTGATAGAATGGGATCCCTAGACACTGTACAATTGTACTGGCCTGGTTTCAAATATTCTGCCCTGCTAGGGCTTCCTCTATAAAAGATTCCCATTTATATTCTCTCAGTCATTTCTGCCAGAAGAAATTATGGCTACCTTAGGCTGTTTCCAAAAGGAAGTTAGGAAGTTGTATTACAATGATCCTCCTCTCTCCTTCTCCTCCCCTTCTCTTTCTCTCTGTCTCTTTTCCCTTCCCTCCTCCTATGTATTTTGATCATAAAAGAAAAACATGTATAGCCGTGTCACCCAGCAGGGACACTGAAGCGATCTCACAGTAACACAGTGTTCAAAATACTCAGGACCCACTGCGACTCCTGGTTGCAGGATGAACTCTCCTTAAAGATCTTCTTCCATAATTTACCAATGTGAAATTTTTTAGACACTTTATTGTGGACCCCATCAGATGTCAAAATAATATGCAGCCATCGGCAGAGAAAGAAAAACACCATTTCCCCAGTTTGGCAAACTGTGGAAAAGAGCAGCCCCTTCAAAACTTCACTCCTTAAACTGTGGCTTAAACCACTGGCATTGGTATCACCTGGAGCTTGTCAGAAGTGCCAAATCTCCATTCCAACCCTAGATCTACTGAATCAGGTCTAAATTTTAAAACAATCCCCAGGTGATTGCTATACAAGTTAAAGTTTGAGAATCACTGGCTTAAATTAGGCTGTTTTTCCAGTGAGGATAGACTTTCTGGCCAAGTGCGGTGGCTTACACCTGTAATCCCAGCACTTTGGGAGGCTGAGGTTGGGGGATACTTTGAGCCCAGGAGTTCAAGACCAGCATGGGCAACATAGTGAGCTCTCATCTTTGCAAGAAGTGAACAAAATTACAGAGCATGGTGGCATGTACCTGTAGTCCCAGCTACTCAAGAAGCCGAGGCAAGAGGATCACTTGAGTTCAGGAGGTTGAGGCTGCAATGAGCTGTATGGCGCCACTGCACTCCAGTCTAGGTAGCAAAGCGAGACCCCGCTTCAAAAAAAAAGGAAAAAGGAAAAAGGATAGAGTTTCCTGTCTCCCTCTGGGGCTGTGAGTCCCTTAAGGGCTTCATGCAACTTATCCAACAAAGGGCCTGGCACCTTGCTCAGCGAGGTGGAGGGTGGTAGCTGAGTGGGTGGTGGATGGGAGCTGGGTGGTTGAAATGAGAGATCCAATTCCAATACTTAGCACTGAGCAGGACTCTTTTGCATGTAGGGTGATGGCCATTGGAACAATTGGTAGCTCTGTTTTATCTGCCACGGGAGTCCTGGTTCCTATGACATTATCACAATGGTGGGAAGAGTTCCTCGTTTTCAGCCACCTTAATCATTATTGCAACTGATATCAGTTGTGAACTTACGCACAGACACTGAGCTAAACTCTTTCCACGGATTGTCTCACGGAATCCTCACAACAGTCTCTGAGGTGAGTAGAATTTTCGTTCCCATTTGACCAAAGGAGAAACTGAGGCAAAGAAAGTGGATGTACTTGTCCAAGGTCAGCCAGCTATTAAGAGATGGAGGGGAGATTCTAACCTGGACTCCAGAGCCCATATTCCTGTGTTTCTCAACCACTTTTTCATTATTTCATTATTGCCTCCCCCTGGAGTCTTCGTAGACATTTTGTCCTAATTGCTCCCCCATGAAATTTTAATGCTGCAGATAAACTATATCTGTTAATATTTTTTCTCTCTGTCTCTCTCTTTCTCTCTCTCTCTCTCTCTCTGTGTACATTTATATACTGTAGGTGAAAAATTTTTTTTCACTCTCCCCCAAGATCCAATTTTCACCCCCTTGAGGGCACAATCACTCCTGCTGAGAATGCCTTGCTCCTTCATTCCCTCATTCCATGCATAACTTGTGGCCATTTACTATGTGCTAGACTACTCACAGTGAGGAGCTTGGTGTTTGGGGCCCTAGAAAGGCTGCCTTTGAGCAGGAGAACAGGACCAGGGCCCTTGGCCAGGTGCAGCAACATTTCCTATCATGGAGGCCGCAGTTACCCTGGGTTCACAATCAGTACAGCGGCTGGGAATCAGGACCACGGAGTCCAGCCCTAGCTCCGCCATGACCTGCTCATTTGGCTCTTGTAAGCCGTGCCATCTCTCAGCACCCCTGTTTCCAACCTTGAAGATGAGGGGTAGGAATTCAATTGGCACTTTTATGGGAAACACAAGCTGTGTGTCTAAGGGTAGGCAGATTGGTGAGCTGCAGGTAGCACACAAGACCTATTGGAGAGGTATCTTGTGGCAGGAATACAAAGATGCGTGCCTATGCCCTCCGGACTGCCTTCTGTTTCACTCCCATCTCCCAAGGGGTTGCTTGGCCAGAGCCTCATCGCTACCCACCTCTTTTTCTTGGACACTAATAAAATCTTGTTTCTGCAAGATTGGGCCAATCTCTGAAGTAGTTTCTTCCCCTGTCCCCACCGATTACCCAGATCCATGGCTTTAGAAAAAAAGATAACTGAAAATGTTACTTTATCCATCCACCCAACCATGGGAAAAGGGGTCCATAAAGAGTTCACCCAGGATCTGAGGAGCTGGAACAGGTTGCAGCCAGGCATGTAAACCAGGAGAGAGTGGTGTTCTGAAACCCAGGAGTGAGAGAGGTCGAAGAAGCTCAGCCATGCTAAATGAAGAAGGATGCAGAAGCTGAGCTTTTCTGGTCTGATGAGGTGCCCAGGCAGCCTCAAGAGGCCTTGGGGAGCTGAGCTTGCTGGCAGCGAGGTGCTGGAGGAAGCACCCACTGCAGAGAAGTGGATGACTCAGTGTGAGTGGCCGTAGGCATGCAGCAGGTCTGCCAACCAACAAATCTATAAACCCAACCACCCGAGGTCTGCCAGCCCTGATTGGCTTCCAAGGCACCTCTGTTGAGTTCCTGTTCACATGCAGTTGCAGTCTATTTGGAGAGAGAAGACCTAGAAAAATGGTCTTTATTTTCTGTTATCAAGCAAGAAATGAATCTTGACTAAAAGTATCACAGGATTGCAAGAATCCTTTCAACTTTTCAATCCTTTCAAGAAGTTCTTGGCGCCTTGATGGAAGAGGAAGTCTTGGCTGGGTCTGGGAGGGCATTCCAGAAGGGGAAGGCATTGCTCTGCTGATAAGGAAGTGCTTCTAGGCGTGAAGCAATGATTCCTCTCTGAGCTCCCCTGGTCTGGGGACTCTGAGGAATCCGTGGAGCTGCTAGTTCTGGTCCAGCTGCATTTCTGCTTGAGCCTCATCTGAGAAATGATGATCTTAGCAATCACAGGAAGAGTCAGCAAAAAAAAAAAAAGAAGAAAAAAAAATCATCAAGGAAGTGAATCCAAGATCAAGACCTTGGCAATTGTCCAGAAACCAGAACAACTCAGGCAAATTTCAGCGAAGCTGTGAGACTTACTCAGGATGATGTGGGGTTAGGACTGCCCAGTGAGAAAGGTCAGCAGAGCCCTGAAGAGAAGCAGATGGACAAGGAGCCCTTGCTGGGATACTGTGTCTGGGCTCTGGGGCTGGCATGTCCCTGGGTTCCTGCATCTTGCATGTGAGGTCAGAGGGTTGGGTTCAGTATTCACTCTAAGTTTCCAAACAGCTCTGAAATAGTCTATACCCATGGGTTAGAAATCATGGTAGGAAATGGGAGGCAAAGGGCCTGCAGGTGAGCCAGGGAGTGTGAGATAAAGACAAGAGGGAAATGGTAGGAGCCAAAGACCGATTGAGGATGCGTCTGTTCACTGAGTGACAGAACCTCTGATTTTGATGGGAAGATAACTGCAGAATTGGTCCTTTTGCTTCCTCCAGACCCGACAACTGGAGAAGAAACCCTGTGGAGAGTTTGAGAGTCCTACCTGTTAGCTAAGAGTAGGTTAGCTAAGAGTTGGGTGTGTGATTTCAGGAGGAAAGTAAGAAAGTTGATGAGGGAGAGTCAATTCTTGATCTCTTCTGGAGGGTGGAGGATGACATATTAGAATATGGAGGGTGGGGGAGTAGTTTGCAAAAGCATCCAGTGTGCTTTCTGGAGTGGGAGAGGAAAGGGTGAGGCTAAGCTAGCACCCACAGAGCCTCGAGAAGAGGATGCACCTTGTGCACATTGAGTAGAAACCCATCAGGGCTGCTCATCAAACATCCTAGGGACCAAGGAGGGCCCGGGACACTCAGGCCACAGAAAGGAGGCCTGGGCTCTGGAGCATGAGCCCCTGAACCACGAGCCCCTGAACCACAGCGTGACGTGGGCAAGCACACTGATTCTCAGAGTCACCAACTTCTGTATGAAAGCAGGGTCAGAATAGAGATGCCCTACATCTGCCACTTCCAAAACTGACTTTCTTGGGCCTTTGATCTTCAATTATGTGGGTCCTTAGAAAGTCACCTTTTGTTCACTCTACTTCACAGGAATATAATAAGGAAATTTATAAAAATAAATGGCCCCTTTAGATAAACTCAATCTTTATAGGAATATTAACCGGAATAGACTAGAGGTGTTTTTCTAAGCTGAACACTTCCTAGAGGTGCAGCTAAAAGTAATCGTACTCACCCTGGTTTGTAGGCCTGTAACCCCTGACTTATGCAGGCCATGTCTGTGGAGACGTGGAGGTGAAGTCACCATGAGTCTGGAGAGGGGAACTGATGTGTCTTTCTTTTACCTATTAAGTCACTGGCGATGGACTGGCACAGAGCTGAGCTCAGAGGGACACCCAGGAGCTCCCCCTCCTAGAGCCTCCACACCCTCCTCCTCTCCTCCTCATCCTCTCAGTCTTTGCTTGCTTTAAGCCAAACATTTATTGTTTCTAAAAATGCTGGAGTATTGCAAACATATTGGCTGAGAGGCTCAATCACCCTCGGTGAACATTTCCAGGGTCGAGATTCTGAGCCTCAGTTTCCTCAAATGTAAAACAATGAGAAGAATGGACCCCAGACAGTGGTCCTCATTGCATAATATAAAAAGTTCTCATGTACCAACCACTCAGATCTAAGAAATGTTAACTTTAGGCCTCATTGACTTCAGAGTCTGGAAAAACAAATGAAGCCCACTCGGACAAGTATAATTTTTTTTAATGGAAAATAACAAGTGTTGGTGAGATGTGGAGAAATTGAAACTCTTGTACATTACAGGTAGGAATGTAAAATGATGCAACCACTGTGGAAAACAGTTTGGTGGTTCCTCAAAAAGTTAAGCATAGAATTACCACGTGACTCAGCAACTCCACTCCTAGGTATATTCCCAAAAGAACTGAAAGGACTCAAATAGATATCTGTACACCAATGTTCATAACAGTATCATTCAAAATAGCCAAATGCAGTAGCAACCCAAGTGTCCACTGACAAATAAGGGATAAATAAAATGTGGTATATACATACAATGGAATATTATTCATCCCTGAAAGAATGAAATTCTGATATATGCCACAACATGGATGAACCTTGAAGACATGCTAAGTGAAACAAGACAGACACAAAAGGACAAATACTGTATAATTCCACTTATATAAGGTGCCGAGAATATCAAATTCATAGAGATAGAAAGTAGAATAGTAGTTTCCAGAGGCTAGGGAGAGGAAGAATGGGGAGTTACTGTTTAATGGGGTACAGTTTCAGTTTGGGGTGATGAAAAAGTTCTGGAGATGAATAGTGGTGATAGCTGCACAACAATTTAAATGTATTTAATGTCACTGAACTGTACGCTAAACATTATTAAGATTGTAAATTTTATGTTATGTATATTTTACCACAATAAGGAAAAAAAATTAATTCAGCCTTTCAAGGCTTTGTTCAAAGGCCACCTCCTCCATGAAGCCTTCCTCCTGCTTTATCCCAACCCATGCCCAACCAGACCTGATGTGCCCTTTAGTAATGATCTGTTTCACCAATTTGAACTAGCAAAGACATTTTGTAGTTTTTATTTTCCTTTTCACAGAAACCCAAGAGAGATAAAAAATGGGATAATCATTCATTTCTTCATTCAACAGGCATGACTGAGCACCTACTATGTGCCGGGTGCTATATTAAACACAGCAACAGGGGATTAACGCAATACACGAGAGCACTATGAGTAGGGGGCAGACTGCCTGGAAGAGCCAGAGGGTAGGGCTGTGCTGAGAAGAGGGTGCAGGCTTCTTGAGTCGGGGGACATCCTCAGAGGAGTGGCTTTTGAGCTGGCTGTGATAGAACGTGTAGGCATGACGCTGAGAATAGTTTCAGGAATGGCTTTTGACAATACATGATCACAAAAGAGTGGCTGGGTGAGAAGTCTGGTCAGAGACACTGCTTCAGTGGCACTGCCTTGTGCCCTGCCCACCTGTGGCCTTGGGCAAGTTACTCAGGGTCTCCATCTGTGAAATGGGGGGGATATAATATCTGCTGCCCAGATCACTGTGAGAATTAAACACGATAAAGTCTGTAAAGCAACTGCCTTCTAGTGGGTACCCCCTCCTTCTTGTCTCAGCTGGAGAAGCCCCTGGTGTTTGAAGGAACATCTCTGCAGCTGAGAATTGGTTTAGGATGGTAGGTGATCCTGAAGCTCAGTTCTTTTCCTCTGGACACTTTTAGCCAACATACCCAGGGGGCCTAGAGCCCTCCTACCCGATCTGAGCTCAGTGGAAACACTCGCTACCTGGATTGCAGGGTGGGGTTACTCAGTCTGCTCTGAGGACTGTCTGCATTGGAATGGATGGTTTCTGATCCTGTGGTCCAGGGTGGGGTCAGTGGTAGCACCCCAGAGGATTGAGCATGAGCTAGGAACCAGATCATCTGATTCCTGAGGCCAAAAACCCAATGAATTTGAATTGGAATGTGAATGAGCCCTGTGTGGACATTGCAAAGCCACAAGGGATTAAATTGCACCCAGGTTTTGGAGAGGAGACAGTGCTGAGCTTCCAGAGGCCCAAGATTCCTATTGATGGTTTTAAGTGGTGGGGTTGTTCTTTTTTTTTTCCTTCAGTTTTGTTCTTGGAAAAGGCGGTGAATTCCCATTTTAAATTCACTCTGCATACATTTCTGATTGATTTTTGTTGTCTAGAGCCTCTGGGATTTGCCAAGTCTCCATCAATAAACTAGAGAAGATTTAGGGAAGAGGTAATTAAAGGGGCTGGAGCAAGTGAGGAAAGGGGGAGAGAGGACAGGCAAAATGGAGATATCGAGTTGTCCCCAGCGTGCAGGGAGGGGGCTGCGGTTACAGGAAGTGTTCAGGGAGATGGCTATCAAAGGGTTTGCCGGGGTGAAACTGTCCAGTTGGAGCCCTTCGAAAGCCTGAACTAAGGGCCATGGTAAAGTCCAGGAAAGTGGAGTCAGGAAACTTCATTTCTGAGTCCTAGTTTTGAAAGAGAGATTACTTTGAGACTTTGGGTGAGTCACCTAACTTCTTTGCTTCCTCATTTGTGAAACAGAGATAGCTCAATTTGCTCCTAGCCACCCTGGTGGGAGAGTCAACTCAAGCAAAATGGCTGCTGAGTGGGACCTTGTAACCTGGCCCTGCTGGCCCCAGTTGACAGCCAGGGCTGGGACCAGAGACTTGAGGCTTCCTTCAAAAGGAAGAGCTGCACCATCAGATTCGCCCTGAGAATTTGAAAGGAAACCAGGACCCATTGCTAATAGTCTGTTGACACCGGTAGAAGAGAGGGTGGATGCCAGGCTGGGCCATTTGCAATATGAGGAAAGGAAGGGAAGGAGAAAGAGAAGACAAAAAGGCAAGACACCCTCCGTCCTGCCTCACTTTCCAGTTCCAGCTTGCACAGAGGCCCACGGAATGCTGTTCCCTCTCCTCTTATCCGTGAGACGTCAGCATTCTTGCCACAGCCTCTGATTTTTCTATTTCTTGAGCCCTCCTGAGCCAGGCCCACATGGAAGAGGGTGCTGATGTAAGGGGCTGAGCTCCCGGGCTCAGACCCAGAGTTCTAACTCCCCTGGGGCACCATGGGCCTTTCACTTTTTCCCTTCAACTCCCCAACCTGCAGCCACTTCTGAGTGTGACTCTTTTCCTGCTCATTGTCCCCATCCCCACCCCCAAAGCAGCCCAGGAGAGCAGGACTTGTTTGCCCTCCTCATGCTCTGCAGTTCCTGGAGACACCTGGCACACAGCAGGCCCCACATGTGAGGGCTGCGTAATGCTGTTCAACTAACCACTCAAATTGCTGGAAACTGCAGAGTGGGCCTCAGCTCTTCTCCTCCCTCACACTCTGCTCAGGCACAACTTCCAGAAGGTTGCTGCCATCAGTCCTCTCTTCCCCATGGGCTTTTCCACCACCCCATAGCTTCTCACCTGGTGGGTACAACTGCCTCCTGTGCTCCCCCTGCTCTCAGCCCCTGGGGAATCCCCGGGGCACCCACACTCTTCAGTGCTGTCTAATCACCTCAGCGCAGCACTCTGGGCCCTGGAGCAGTGCTGCATCCACCTTTCCAGCCTCATTTGCTTCATTCCTGGCTTCTCCCTTTCTGCTACAGCAACAGAGCTGTTTGACCCTGAAAGGGCTCATCTCCCTGCCTCTGTTCCCACTGTCCTTTCTGCCTGGAAAGCTGCACTCACTGTACCTTTCCTGTCACCTCACTAACTCGAACTCATCACACTCAGCCAGCTCATCGCACTCTTCAAATTCATGGAACTCAGTGGAGCCGTTGCTGGTTCAGCGTCCTCTTGTGGGCTCCCAGAATCCCTCGTGTTTCTGTCTTATCAGAGCATCTACCTCACTGTGCTGTGTTGTTCACTTGTCTGTGTGCCCCGTGAGATGGTAACAAACAGCCTGGCACTTCCTATGAGTGCCAAGAAGTTTTGTGAATATTTGGGGCTGGCATAGTGGCCCACACATATAATCCAACTGCTATGGGAGGCCGAGGTGGAAGGATCACTTGAGCCTAGGAGTTGGAGGCCCCATCTTTATAAATAATAAATTAACAACAACAACAAAACTAGGCAAGTGTCATGGTATGTGCCTGTAGTCCTAGCTACCTGGGAGGCTGAGGCGGGAGGATTACTGAAGCCCAGGAGGTTTTTTTATTGTTGTTTGTTTGTAAACATTTTATTTCATTTTAATTATTTTTTATTTTATTTATTTATTTATTTTTGAGACAGGCTTGCTCTGTTGCTCAGGCTAGAGTGCAGTGGTGTGATCTCAGCTCACTGTAACCTCCAATTCCTGGGTTCAAGCAATTCTCATGCCTCAGCCTCCCAGGTAGCTGAGATTACAGGTGTGCACCACCATGCCCGGCTAATTTTTGTATTTTTAGTAGAGACTGGGTTTCACCATATTGGCCAGGCTGGTCCCGAACTCCTGACCTCAGGTGATCTGCCCGCCTCGGCCTCCCAAAGTGCTGGGAAATACAGGCATGAGCCACTGCGCCTGGCCTAAATATTTTATTTCACTTAACATAATACATTCCAGTTTTACCTTTAATATATTAAAAATCTTTAATTTTCTGTTTATTCTTCTTTTTCTTTTTAAACTTTTATTTTAGATTCGGGGCAAATGTGCAAATTGTTATATAGGTAAATTGTGTGTCATGGGGGTTTGGTGTGGAGATTATTTCATCACACAGGTAATAAGCATAGTGCTCAATAGGTAATTTTTCAATCCCCACTCTCCTCTCACCCTCTACCCTCAAGTAGGCTGTGGTGTCTGTTGTTCTCTTTTGTGTGTCCATGTGTACTCAGTATTTAGATCCCACTTAAAAGTGAGAACATGTGGTATTTTGTTATCCGTTCTTGCATTAGTTTGCTTATGAAAATGACCCCCAGCTCCATTCTTCCTTGCTGCAAACGACATGGTCTTGTTCTTTTTTATGGCTGCATAGTATTCCGTGGTATATATGCACCATATTTTGTTTATCCAGTCTACTGTTGATGACCATTTAGGTTGATTCCATATCTTTGCTATTATGAGTAGTGCTGCAATAAACATACATGTGCATATGTCTTTATGGTAGAACCATTTATATTCCTTTGGGTATATACCCAATAATGGGATTTCTGGGTTGAATGGTAGTTCTGTTTTAAGTTCTTTGAGAAATCACCAAACTACTTTTCACAATAGTTGAACTAATTTACATTTCCATCAGCAGTGTATAAGCATTCCATTTTCTCTGCAACCTCACCAGCATCTGTTATTTTTTGACTTTTTAATAGTAGCCATTCTGACGGTATGGTATCTCATTGCAGTTTTGATTTGCATTTCTGTAATGATCAGTGTGAAGCCCAGGAGTTTGAGGCTGCAGTGAACCAAGATGGTGCCACTGCACTCCAACCTAGGCAACAAACTAAGACCTTGTCTCTAAAAAAATAAAAATTAAAATACACATTTGGAAGCAGACAGATCCGAGTTTAACGCCTGCTCCGCTCTTTTCTAGCTGTGTGACTTTGAGCAAATTGCTTAACCTCTTTTTTTTTTTTTTTTTTGAGACGTAGTCTCACACTGTCACCCAGGCTGGAGTGCAATGCGCGATCTCAGCTCACTGCAACCTCCACCTCTGGAGTTCAAACGATTCTCCTGCCTCAGCCTCCCAAGTAGCTGACTTTACAGGCCCCTGCCACCAAGCCCAGCTAATTTTTTTTTTTTTTTTTAGTAGCGATGGGGTTTCACCATGTTGGCCAGGCTAGTCTCGAACTCCTGACTTCGTGATCCGCCTGCCTCAGCCTCCCAAAGTGCTGGGATTACAGGCGTGAGCCACCGCGCCCAGCCGTAGCTTCTTCACCTCTATGAAAGAGATCATAATAATACCCATGTCACAGGATATCGAGGAAACTAAAGGCAGTGATGCACAGCCCTTAGCGCCGTGCCTGGCTTGTGGGGAGGGCTCCATCCACATTAGGTGCTAGTATAACTAAGAAAAATATTTCTACATGCTGTTGGGTGGGGTTCGGGGAGATCTCCAAACATCAAAACTACATCTGCGATTCCAAGGAAGAATTAAGAAGTCTTTTAGAAAATCACCACTGCCCAATCTTCCTTAAGTGTTCCTTCAAGGAAGCTGGGGAACGTAAGAAACCAACCAGGCACCCAGCACAAACCGTGACTGAGATTTTAAAGTGAAAACTGAAAAGTTTAAAAGAACACATAGATCTCTGGGGGGGGGGTGGGTGGTGGATGGAGAAGACTTGGTCGCATTAAGGGCCTGGAAGGACCGGTGGCAAAAGGTAAAGGATGGAAGTGTGGCACTTGCTGGATGGAGGCAGTGCAGGGTGGAGATTCAGAGCCATGGCCGAGCTTCCTTATGGAACCGGTGCCACCCCTCCAAGGCGGTCAGATTTACTGGGCGCCCCGGAAACGGCACTCCCTGACTTGTGGCGTTGGCCCTGGAAATTCAGGTAGAAAGCAGCAAGCAGATGTTTTCACACACCCTAAAGTGTGCGCGATTGGCAGCGGCTGCCCAGAGAGGTTCCAAGAGAGTGGGAGCAATCCCCAAAGAACCCGGAGCAGGCTTGGTTGCCCGCCCCACTGCCCTCGTCGCCCCTCCAGGAAGGCCTAGGGCAAAAGCGTGCTGGCTCGGGAGTCAAGCGCAAGGAGCTCTAAGCCAGTCTCAACCTCCTAGCTTGGACCTCAGTCTCCTCCTCCAGGCATTGGGTTTGCAGCGGGCCGGGGGGAGGGGGAAACAATGTTGGAGGCCCACCCAAGCCCGGCCTCCCGGAGCCTCCCCCAGAGTTTGGGAACGTCCCAGTCTTGTTCCCTCTCGACGCCCCCGGAGCCAAGACGTGAAGGGAGTGCCAAAGCGGCCGGGGGCGGCGAGCGGGGCCGCGGATGCGCACCGACTCAAGCGCCGACTGTCAGCCTCGGCGGGCCGGAGTTCTCCGGCGCGGGGACAGGGGCTCTGGGGGCGAGCCCTGGCGGGGGCCGGGTCCAAGGACCCGGGGCGCGGCGGCCCCGCCAGGAGGTCCGGCCGCGAGCGTGACCTCACGGGGAGGGGCCAGCGCGGCGGCCTGGGCGCTGAGCCGAGCGCCGGGAGAGCAGCGCCGAAGCCGAGCCGCGAGGACCGCACTCCGTGGCCCCGATGGAGCGGTACAAAGGTGAGGGCGCGGGTTCCCCGCGCGGCGCATACCCACTCCCTTTCGCCCAGCAACGCGGAGGGCAGGGCTAGGACTAGTATCGCCAGGACTCGGGATAAGCAGAGCCCGCTGCCCCCACCCAGCCCGGACCTGGGCCTAAGAGGGGGCGACAGCGGCGCCGCGGACTGGGCGGGTGGGCTCTTAGGTGGCTGCCGCGGCCCGAGCCCTTTGATCCTCCCGGGCGCGGAAGGAGGGGGTCGTCAGTGGGGGGCGTGGCGGGGCTTCTCACCTGTTGCAGGAGAGAGGGTGCGCCCGCCACCCCACTCCACCCTCAGTCCCGCCGCGCAGGAAAGATGCCTGGGGCGGAGGAAGCCCCGAAGAAGGTGGGAACCGTGCTGAGCTGCTGGGGGCAAAGGGGCGGGCTGTTGGGTCCTTTCTCCCGGGCGCCCGCCGGGCTAGGGGCTTCCTGCTCCCGGCAAAGCGCTTGGGCAGTGGGGTGGGCGCGCAGACCCTCCTCGGGCTAGGTCGGGCCTCCCCAAACGTCCTGCCGTTCGGGTCATCGTTTCTCTCCAAGCCCTTCTCTGCTCCGCCACCCCAAGAAAGGAGGGATGCGAGGGTTGGGGGCCGAATGGGGTGCCCGGCAGGTGGAGCTCCTGGAGGCGTCCCGGCCCGAGGGCTTAGCTCAGTGCGCAGCTGGGCGAGCTTTGGGTTTGGCGGGGGCCAGGATCTCCGCCAAACTCTGGTGGGCGGGCCGTCCCGGGTGCGCCGGACGCCCAGCTTAGCACCCGCACTCGGAGCCTCGGAGGTGGTTTACAAGTCTCGATTGCGGTTCTTTTGGATAGGGAGTACAGGGAGTTGCCCCTTAAGAGGAACCCGGCGGACGCTCCCCCCTCCCCCATCCCCCGGCAGACCCCTTCCCTTTGGAAAAGCCTCTTGCCTTTTCTTTTGCTGGACCGGTCTCCGCCAAACCTGCGGGAGGAAATGCTGCTTCTATATTTGTTTTCCCCTGGGAGAGAGTAATAAAAAGAGAACGCTCAGATTCCCAGGAATCTCACTCCCGGCGGGCTCTGATCCCTGAAACTGACATAAAGGGACCTGTTGGGACCGGCTTCCCTAAAGCAGTCATGTCTTTCACTTTCCCGTTGCTTTTTCTCATCTGGGTCGCCTGGTTACTGGTGAAGGCAAAAGATCCAAGTCCCAGACAGAGCTTCACATATTCAGGAAGGGTCTTTGCCGACAGCAGGGAACCGGCGGCGGGGACAGGGTTAAAGGAGTTGGCCACCTTTGATTTCTTTCTGTGAACCCTCCCTGGAGCTTCTCTCGCATTTCTAACCCGGTGGTTTTCTTCTTCTCAAATTCTACTGGGATCACGTCAGTTTTGTGCTTGAATGACTGAATGCGCGCTTATGCTGTCTCAGACACTTGAGGAAGCCACAGTCCCGCTCCTTGTAACATGGCCGTTTGCACTCCCTCCCCCACTGGAGCCCCTCCGCCCTTTGGGAGGGACCCTCTCTGGGAATTCAGGCCTTGAGTTGAGCCTGACAGGAAGCGTTGGCCTCTGGGGTGCCTTCCAGCTCCCTGACTTGCAAAGCTGGGGTGTGGGTATGGGGGCGGGGGTGGTGGTAGTTGTAGGTTGCAAGCTACTTTCTCAAATCAGCATATTAATCTCTCTAAATCAGGGCAAATCACATTTGGGGTCTTCTTTCCAAATGTCCAGTTATTCTTAGAAGGCTTTTGTATTAATAACTTTTGACTTGGCCGTTGACCTGATAAAAGTCTTCTTAGTTATCTTTCTCTCTCAGGAGCTTAAAATCCTCCCACCCTCGAAGAGGATCAGTTTTTGCCAACTGAAGGGAACTTAGTTTCCAGGTCAGGGTGCTTATGTTTTTGGTAACACATGTATGTGCCTCATCATTTTGCAGTAAACCAGACACAGAGTGATAACTGGGTAAACCTGAGAATTATCTGGGTTTCAGAGGCTAATCCAACTCAAATTCCAGTGTTTGACTCATGAGAAAAATGTTTATTTTGTCTCGCTGGTGTCAGGCTGCTAATAGGTTTACTACACCTTTCACTGAGGAATTTGGGGATCCCCCAGCCCCAGGATATAGAATTCCCCATTCTCCTGAGAGGCAGATAAGTTGTGCTTTGAACACCCTTTAAACGGAAAAGTTCCTCTGTGCAAAATGCAAAATGAAGCCCATCTCTGATTAACCAGTGTAACTGACTAGAATCAGTAGTCTCCTCTTGCTTTTCAGAGACTGGGGCCATCTTCTTAAAGTTGAGATTGAATAGTTATTGGAATAACTAGGAATAGTGGTTTAAACAACAAAGTTAAATGGAAAAAGCAGGTTTATTTAGTTGGGCTCCCGGAGCCTAAGTAAAAATTGTAAAGAAAAATTCTTATTGTGTGTGACACTTTTTAAATGTGTTATTTAAATGCCTCTTCATTCTGTTTCTGTATTTCCAATTTTGAGCTCTCCCTCTCTCAGGTAGGTGGAAATGCCTCATGGCTGTCTTCAGAGTCTCAAAATGTTTTCTCTAATTTGCAAATCTTATAAAGCAGTTCATGTAGGAGAAATTGTCTTTCCATGTTCTTTAGCCTGCTTGTTATGTATCTTGTATATCCTCCAAGAATAGCCTATCATTTTTAGGCTCTGAGTGGATTTTCCATTGTCTTGTAGGATGTAAAGTGAGGTCTGGAGATGATGGGTGGTTGGAATATCACCCATGTGACATGCCTGATGCAGAGACACTTCCAGACTTTCTTCCCAGTCCCTTCCAAGATTTCTGCTAGATAGCCATGACTCACCCAAGCAAAAATAAGGGATCGAGGAGTATGTGGGAGTCCCTTCCTAGAGAGATGGCACTTTTATGAGAGTTGCCATAAATAGCGATGGTAAAGTGGCTATGTCTTGTATGTGAATCTCTTTGGCGTTGTATAAGCAGTAAGACTCTCGCAAATGTCAGGATGTGGGGCCAAGTCCTACAGGGTGCTTTGAGAAGGTTCCCATCCTTATGTGTTTACATATTTATGACTCTCATAAGAGTATCCTGTTATCGCTGTGCATGAGCCCATTGGCTGAACTCACCCAGTGTGGTCACGCATTCTGGTTCTGACTGCTCTCCCAGCTGGTGAGTGAGTCTGGGCCAAATGTGACTGACCTACTATCTGTGGATTGTGCTTGGAACATCCATGCCGAAGCTTCCTGAAATTGCATCATACTTGGATACAGATGGGCCTGGTTGAGAGATTCAGCTTCAATTTAGATCACAGTAATTGGTTGCAAGTGTAATCGTTCTTTTTCTGTGGTTCTTTTGTTTCTGAATTTGATCATCCAGTCCCCCCACTTAGCTCTAGGGCGCTGGAGGCAGATATGAACTGCAAAGAGTCAATCCAGTAAAATACTTCAAAGTTTGTATGGGAATCCTGAGATCTGTGGTCAGGGAAGGTCTGGAAAAGAAAAGCAAATTAAAAGAGATGGGCATGCTACCTTCAGGAATCGTCTGTATTTGTTATTTTTCAATGCCTACGAACTCAGGTTTTTTTGTGTTGAAGTTCTACCTAAGGCAGTAGTTCTAAACCTTTGCTGTGCATGGAATCATCTGTGGAGCTTTCAAAAATATGGATGTAAAGGCCCCACCCAAGACATTCTGATTTAATTGGTCTAGGGTACAGCTTGAGCATTGTATTTTTTAAAGGTCTTCAGGTGATTCCAATGTGCAGCCAAAGTTGGGAACCAAATTTCCTCCAAAAACATGAAATGTCAAAAGAGCAAAAAAAGATCAGTAATTTTATATACACTTTCCTCACCTGGAAAAGTAAAAGCAAGTTTGGGGTGAAAGGGATGCCCCCCCATACTCACATGATGTGCCTTAACCAAATCTTGTAATACCTGCGGAAATCTACTGTAATCACCTTCAGCTATTAGAGGCTTTAAAAGTCTATGGGAACGTTGCTTAAAAACGATCTCAAATGTGGTGCTTAAAATCCTAAGCTCAGGGTTTGCTCCTTGTACTTGACCCTGAGCTCCCTGACTTTGAAGTTGCGTGGGAGCCCTGGATGATGTGGCAATGAAATGGTCTGAAACAGAAATACTGAGAGGTCGTTTTTGGTGCTGAAAGGCCAAGCAGAGTGGGGGAATTCTGCTTTGGGCCCTTCCTCTCTTCTGAAGGGGTGGGAGCCCTGGGAGCTGGGCTGCTTCCAGCACAATTAAAGGGCCAGGAAAGGCCAAGGAGCTTCAAAGCTGAGGAAGCTGTGCCAGTTTTCTTCCAATTCTCTTTAATAACGGGAAATGTTTCTTTAAAGGCTTCTGTCATTCAGAGAAGGGAGACTTTCCTCATGCCAAGGGAGGATGGCTTTTTTTGTCCAGAGCCCTGGCTGAGACATGAAGGCAGTCATGGTGCAATGAAGAAAGTAGTGGCTCAGGAACCTGGAGACCCACAGGCTTCATTTCCTTGGGCAAACTGCTGAGCTCTCCAGGCCTCAGTTTCCCCATCTGGAAAACAACCTCCAGTGTTCACAGTGTTCCTCTATCTGACTTTCCAATGGCTCTTCGATGCTAGTTGTTCTGTGGTCACTGAGGAATCTTTGGAGAGAGGATGTGTCTTGGGGAGGAGAGGGAAATGAGGGAGGGAATGTGGGTGGGTAGCCCAGCAAAGGTCAGTTTAGGATTGTGATTCTTATAAATAAAACCAATTTCCTGTTGAGAGCTGGAGAGTAGCAGACTTAGTGGGAAAAAGAATGCCGTAGGCCATGTGAGGAATTCATTTCTCAAGGACTTTTGTGTGACCGTGTCTCCAAAGATTGTTCATCAAGCCCAGAGCCACCCTCTGCAACACGGACCATTATTCACTCCCATTTGAGAGACAGGCCAACTGAGGCCTACAGAGATTAAGCAACAGTCCAGACAGTCAGAAATAGGATATAATATCCCTGAGAACTGAGTCTCTATGGGGTAGAATTCCTTTTCAAGGATTTATTTAGGAAAGAAGTGCTCAAAGCAATTTCAGATTCATTCCTTATCGGTGTCCCTTCAGCCAGGGAGGGACTAGCTGCTCAGTTAAACTCTCCTCAATCTTCAGGACCTAGCCCACATGTCTCTTCATCCAGGAAGCTCCCCTGACTCCCACTGTGTACCTCATTACTCTTGGGATAGCCTCATTAATGCCTAGCACATCGCAGGTATGCAACAAATATTTGTGGAATTAGTGTCACATTTGTCTAATAATTGTACATGTCTATGTTTGTTTCCCTGCCAGGCTGAACTCCTTCAAGACAGGGACTTTGTCTTTCCTTATGTCCCTCTCCAGCCCCTGGCACACTGCCAGCTGCATAGTAGGTGTCTGGGACATGATTGGGGAATGGGGAAATGAACAAATTCCAGGCAAAGAGATCACATATTCTCCCGTGCTCTAGCTCTGGAGAACAGACCTGGTTCGCAAAAAGAAATGAAGCAAAATCTCAAAGGCAGATTCCGGAAATGGAGATGAAAGCCCACAGTGGCCACCCTTGGCTTTCCCGACTTGAGCCTTATTTCTGTCTGTTCCAGCACAGGGGTGTTGCTGTCTGGTGGTACAGAGAAGGATCCGGCAGGTTTCTGCGTGTGAGTATGAGCCTGTCTGTGCCCTCTGCAGCAGCTCACCTGGCCTCCAGGGCTCCCGAGGGTGCAGACCTGGCTCTGCCCATGCTCTGGGTGGATGGTTGAGGGAGATCAAGGAGCTGGGCACCGGCCTGGGCACTCAGGGGCTCGGGATTCTAATCTGGCTTTTGCCACTAACTCGCTATGCGACCTTGGGCAAGTCAATTAATCTTTCTGAGCCTTGTTTCCTCATCTGTATGAGTGAGGATAATGATTACTAATCTATCTTGCAGGCCACTTGGTGGAATAACTTGTAAGAGCTATTGGTAAAGACTTTGAGAAAGAGAATGTTAAATTAACGCAGGGGAGCAGATACCCTGAAACCTCTGGCATGTGGTTCTGATCCCACCGGTTCCTGCCTTTTCACAGTTCACTGGGGTTCTGCCCACTTTGTGCTTTTCAGTGCTGTTGGGAGATCTAAGTCGGGGCTTCTCAGCCTCTAGGCATCCTAGCTTCTCAGAGATAGCATCTGTGTATTCTTCATGTCAGTGGAGAAAGAGGTGAGGAATTGCTTATTCCTTATGTGTAGAGCTACATCCTAGCCCTGCCTGACTTTTCTCTGATGTCTCATTAAGTCCATATAGGAGAGACCCTTAAATTCAAATAGTAGGTTTGGGCCCTTTCCTAATTTTCTGTCACTGGCTCTCATATTCTCCCCAGTTAGTTTCAAAAAACAAACTAACCACAAACTGCATTGAGCGGGGAGAAGGGAGAATGTGTAGAAAAACAGGAGGAGCCTGCCTCCCCTGGACGCGTTGCATTGGACTGATGCAAAAACCCAGTGAGGCCAGGGAACACGGATCTCACATCTCTCAGGGGAGTCTGGTATTAGGGAGGAGTTGGGAGAGGCACCCATGCCAATAGAAACCCTGTTCTGCTGTTTTCTAAGCAGACCCCTGAGTTCTCTTCTCACTTCCTGGAGCTCCTCCCAGGACTTCAAAGGCAGATACAGTCCTGGTGGACTGTGGTGAGCTTGTACGGAAGCTCAGCCCCAGCACACTGCAAATCAGCCTTCTGCTGGAGATTAAACCAAGAGAGGCTAGCCAGCTGTTAGCTCAGAGACAGCAACCACTGTGCACCAGGAAGAATCCAAGCTGGGTGAATGTACAGTCCTACCCTTGGAGGTAGCTTTCCCAAACTGAATGACCAGCCTTCCGGGCTTGCTTGGGACGTTCCTGGTTTTACCACTGAAAGTCTGGTGTCCCAGGAAACCCCTTAGTCCTGGGCAAACTGAGATGGTGAGTTGCCCTATTACTGGACCTAAGCTTTAGTAAAAGTTTCTGAATCAAGAATTTGATTTCTCCATAGCAAAGATGAGCTGGAACCAATTATTTTGTCTCTTTGACAAGAAAGTGAAAGTCCAAGGCTTAAAAACTGGCAGATCATAACTTACCACTAGTGATACACACCAGTATGCTAAGTGAAAGAAGCATACTGCTATTCAAGATTCAAAAGCTTGCACACTGAATGATTCTATTTATATGACTTTCTGGAAAAGGCAAAACTATAGGGAAACAGATCAGTAGTTGCCAGGACTGGGACTGGGGGAAGGCGTGAGCCACAAAGGGCATGAGGGAAATTTTTGGAATGATAGAGATGTTCAATATCTTTATTTTGGTAGTGGTTACACAGCCATACATACTTGTCACAATTCAGAACTGTGTAGTTAAAAGGGCTTTTTTTTTCTGTGTGTAAATTAACCTCAATAAAGCTGACTTTTAAAAACACTCTA
The DNA here is from genome assembly GCF_028885655.2 of Pongo abelii. Lineage (NCBI taxonomy): Eukaryota > Metazoa > Chordata > Mammalia > Primates > Hominidae > Pongo > Pongo abelii. The sequence goes on along the minus strand of NC_071993.2, from coordinate 121,450,318 downwards.
GCAGTTGTGATGCTGTGGTATAAGATGAAAGGTCAAGGTCAAAGTTGGGTATCATGGGTTGTAATTAGCAACTGAGTCTTGGTGTGGGTGTGTCTGCAATGGTTCTGGAGGTGTATACAGCAGAAAAGGGTGAGAAATTTGGTACAAAACAAAAAGGCCAAGGGCTCATGCCTGATGACATCCTAAATGCCAGAGACTTTTTCATTAGGCACAATGAGTGTGATAGTGGAAGCTCTCCCTTTGTTTAGAGAAAAGGCAAAAGCAGCTCCCCTAAAGGCCAGGCAGCCAACAAGCCCAGGAGGACCATGGAATATAAGAGCATTAGACTCAGGTTCCCACCCTGGGAACTCTGCTGCTACCCACACATGGATCTAATGTACTGGCTTTGGCAGCCTGTCTGCAAGTCTTTTTTTTTCCACCAATAAAGTTATTGTATTAGAATTGAGTACTCAAGTCTGCAGGATAATTATTTCCTGGTTGACTTTTTGTTTCTGGCAGTCCTGCTTGTCTATGCTAGCTAGGATTGATTTTGAGGGGAAGAACCCATGATTTATCGAAATAACACACCCAGTCACATTTGATGTAAAGAATCAGTCCTCTTATTTCTAGACAAGGAGAAGCCTTCTGATGCAAGGGCAGAATGACCAGTCATCACTGCACCAGGCCAGCGGACTGGATGTGGAAGTCCCCAAGAAGGAAGAAGTATCACTCTGGTGATCCGAATGGAATCTTAAGATCTTGGTGGTTTCCTTTTTATTTATTTATTTGTTTCTTATCAAAGCCCATGTTGAATTTGCCTGTTCTTCAGGTGAATTTTGTCTGGCTCTGTACCCTGGGGAGCTGGGTTTGTGTCTGCATCTCTATTAAGCACAGCCTATTGGAAGGCTGTGGAACTTCCATCCATGAGGACTACATAGGCTGAGGTCCTGTTCAACCGTGAATTATACAGGAGAATTTCCCACATGCAACTCTTTTAAATCATAAACACATCCAAGCCACTAGTCACCCACAAAGGCAGGTCTCTTCCACCTGTTCCAGGGTTTTCTGGAAGAATTACAGACTCATAGCCAGTGCAATCCTTAGTTCTAATTGTCTTAGCTTTGTTAGGGGAAAGCATTGATGTTAGAGAGGCAGGCAGTGTTTTTGTGCATATTTGAAGTGAGATTTCCCTGATGCAGGGTCAGGCCTGGCTTGTGGCTGGTCTACCTAAGAAGGGTTGGGTTTGGGGCAGCCCCAAGGCCTGCGTCTGGTTTGAGTGCAAGGGAGAAGCTGGGAGCTTATGAGTGGGGGATTCCAGATGTTTCCTTCCCTGGGCTGCACACCTCTGCCACAATCTCCCCTGGGCTGCCTGGGCACACTGGCATCTGTTTGGGTTTGGGGGACTGTCTTAGCCTTCTTGTTAGCCCAACAAGTGGGAATCCTGCCATTTCCTTCCATCCTCCACCCCGTTTTTTTCTCCCCCAGTTTTTATACAACAGGATTTATTCATGTTCACTGTATTCAAGTCCCCAGATGGGGGGAGAAAAAAAAGATTGTTGAATGAGCTTATTGTTTGGAGGTTTCACTGACTTCTTTTATTTAATACCCACAGTCCTAGAACATATTGAACTGATTTACTAAAATTCAAATGTGGTCCTTTTGGAAGGAACTCTTCTAGGGTGCTTCGTGTCCCCGGTATCAGAGCTGGGACCTACTGGGTGGCAAGTTTGCTTGGGCCATCTTCATGGTGTTGGGTCTCCTTGGAGGCAAATATTCTGTTACTATCCTAGACTCCTTATCAGCTCACAGTGGTCAACACACTACTGCCCTTTGCATTGTCAGGACTTTTGCGGCCCCCAATTCTAGCACATTCTTTGAATAAAGATGAACACCAACATTAGGTACTACAGTTAACAGAAGCCCCCTGTGGCTTCTGCTTGGCAGTTTCCTGCACACTTAGGGAGAATAAAGGATGGTGAAGTTGCACCTACTGCTTGAATGCCCAGTGCAGGGCAGCTGGTCCTTGACTGATATGGCAGAGTTGAATCATATGTCTTTGGCGTGTTTTAGAGATGGGGTCCCTACCGTTGATGTTACCGGAATTGTGGCTGAGGATCATGGCGTGCATGGTGGTCAAGCACGGTTTCTGTATGGCTGTGACACAGTTGTGCTGTGACAGTTCCAGATGTCTGGAGCCCCTGGAAATCTCCCGAGAGAGCAACGGCAGGTACTTGAGCTAGGTGAGACTCATGTCTCCCAGGAGTCGGTGGAAGCTTGTCTCTGGTTCAAGTCAGTAATATCCCAGATGTTCGGAAAGTAGCCTGGGGCAAAGCAGGAAGGGTGGATCTCAAAACCACACGCACAAGTGTGAGTTATGGGTGCTTCAGGACGCCTCTTGGACGCACAGGCTCACGCTGGCTCCTGCACGTGCATCTCTTGCTTCCTCCCTCCCTCTCTCCCTCCCTCTCCTCTTCCCCTCTCTTCTTTTGTTCCCCTCTTGACTTTCTCCTACTTTTTCACTCTGTTTCTTTCCACCACTTCCATTCTGGTCTCCAGGTCTCCTGGGTCTTGAGTCCAAAGAAGGGATTCCCACTGAGAACCTGAGGCCAGAAAGACACAGAGGAGAGAGTCAGACCCACCCACTCTCTCCTGGTCCCCAGGCCTCTGGTGGTCTCAGGCTCTCATTTCAAATAGCCGTGGCTTGAATTTCAGGCTTCCCCCAGGAGGGGCTGGTGACCTCAGAGTCAGGGTGGGGAAACTGGGGCTTATTCTCAGTATCTTACTCCCTCCTAGAAGTGCAGGCCTCAATGGAACGTGTCCATTGTTTGGATAAAAGTTTCAAGCATGAAGGCTCAACGTTGACTAAAATAATTTTTTCCCATTGACCTCGTTGCTTCTCAGCGGGCAAGCGCCCATCTCCCTCCCTTCTGAGGCTGGTTTGGTGTATGTAATTGTAAACAGCCCTGGCTGGCAGCAAATCTCCAAGAGTTACGGGATTCAGGTGTCGCTCCCAACTCACCATGCACTGGTTCCCTTGAGAGTGGAAAGGCTGTTTTGTTCTCAGAGGGAGAATTCAGGCTGTTGCTTTTGAGATCAGATCCTTCCAAAGCCTGACTCACTCTCCCATTCCACCCCCAACTTCCCTCCCTGCCCCCAGCCTCTAGGTCTCTACTCATGATGAAAGAGGCTTCGGGGACTCTACTTCATGAATGAAGCCCTTAGCGTGTGGATTTTTGCTTTTCTGACCTGGAGGTAAGAGTGTGGACCACTGAGTGCTCTCAGGTATTCAAGGAGCCACGAGCATGTTTATTGTTGAGCGTAAGAGCAAACCAGCAGCTCACATTCCCTGTGTGAGAACAGGGGCTCACCAATTAGGGCGAGAGTGTGGGCTCAGGTCAGTGTCAGCCTCGTTTCTTGGCTACAGCCTCACCCCTGGTGCAGGTCATGGCAGTATGGGAGTGAAAGCCTCTTGTGCTAAGCAGGAAGCCTCAGGAGACTGTTGGTGGCTTTGGGGCACTTAGTTACCTCCCTTTGCCTAGCAATAGAGTTGGGAATCATCTCAGAGCAAAAGTGATCCAAGGATTGTGTTGGAAAATGCCTTTGGTAGGTTCAGAGGATATGGGGTGCTCCTATCTTGGGGGCCTTCCTGCTTCCTCCTCTCCTTGCAGCCCTAAGCATTTACTTTCCGGGTATCAGGTATGATAGGGGCACATGCGTGTTGGGGGAAAGGAGATGTGAGATGACAATCAGCCCTTTTTTCTTAAAATTTCTTAAAGCTATTTACCTAATGTCCTCAAGCGTAAGACTTGTCCTACAAGATTTATTTTCCTGCCAAGGGAAGGTTGAGGCAGCTTGGAAGAGAGAAAGTAAGAGTGCAAAGGACCTTGTTCTATTGCAGTGGAGAGACTTCAGTTCCTCGCAGGCCTCCTCTATGCTTTCAGGCTTGGCTGCCATGTGTCTGTGCGTATAGATTTCTTCTCTGGTTGGAGAAAATAATAAAGGTGGTCACATAGCTTGCAGCAAATATTCTCCCCAAATGGCTTTTAAAAAAATTACCATTATGAGTGTGAAAATGGTTTAGATTTAGGAGGAAGCAGCTGGCTGGCAGCATTCCTGGCGAGTTCCTGGATAAGATCCTGCGGCGTCACTAATGACTTTATTCGGTATATTTCTGACACAAGCACCCTTGAGAGTTGGGGAATTTTGTGGCTGAGAACTGAGGTGAAGGAGGGAAAGTCCTAATTTCATTCAGGACAATCCAGACCTGTCCAATGGATATCTCTTATCCACCTTGATAGTTTAACTTGGATGCACACAAACCCTTTTTCTTTCTTTTTCCCTTTCTTTCTTTCAACAGGGTCTTGCTCTGTCACCCAGGCTGGAGTGCAGTGGCACTATCATGGCTCACTGCAGTCTCAAATTCCTGAGCTCAAGCCATCCTCTGACTCAGTCTCCTGAGCGGCTGGGACTACAGGTGCACACTACCACACCTGGCTAATTTATTTTTCATTTTTTTGTAGAGGCGGGGTCTTGCTATGTTGACCAGGCTGGTCTTGAACTCCTGGCTTCAAGCGATCCTCCTGCCTCAGCCTCCCAAAGTGCTGGGATTACAAGTGTAAGCCCCTGTGCTCTTCTTTCTAGGATTCTGTCTATGGGTTTCTCTGAGATTTCAATACATTGCTATCCTAGCTAAGATAAGCCTAGATTTCCTGAGACCCCTGAACCAGGACCTGTCCTTGAGTGCAGGCAGCATCTAGGGCAGCTCACCAGTGGCTGTGGGGAGAGTAAGGAGGTGTGCTGTTCCTTGTACTGCTCTGGAGAAAGCCTGAGCCCCTTCTGTACCTGGCTCATTCCTATTTTTCCAGCCTCTGCAGCCATTCCTCGCTTGGCTCTGTGCCACAGTCATACCGGGCTCCTTGTAGCTCCCTAACTTGGGCTTTTCCATGTGCTGGTCCATTGGTTTGAAATGCTTCAGGGCTGCCTGGTAAGCATGTTTGTCAAGGCTCACTGGGCCCTGACACCTTGACCCTGGCCCCCACTGGATCCCTTAACCCTCACCTCATCTTTTACAACCCTCATGGCCGTGGTGATTGTGTCTGTGCTGTGGTTGATGGAAGTCTATATTTCTAGTAGGCTGTAAGCTCCTTAAGGGCCAAGGGCAGTATTTTTGGTGTTCACAGCACTAATCTCACATGTGGTATATTGTGAGTAGTCAAGAAATGCAAATTGGTTGGGCCCAGTGGCTCACACCTGTAATCCCAGCACTTTGGGAGGCTGAGGCAGGTGGATAACCTGAGGTCAGGAATTCGAGACCAGTCTGGCCAACATGGTGAAACCCCCTCTCTACTAAAAATACAAAAACTAGCCAGACGTAGTGGCAGACACCTGTAATCCCAGCTACGTGGGAGGCTGAGGCAGGAGAATCGCTTGAATCCAGGAGGTAGAGGTTGCGGTGAACTGAGATCTCACTACTGCACTCCAGCCTGGGTGACAGAAAGAGACTCTGTCTAAAAAAAAAAAAAAAAGAAAAAAAGAAAAGAAAGAAACAGGAACTGAATGAGAAATGTTTGCTGTCCTCAGGTTTTCTTAGAGTTGGATTACATCAAAGTTAAGGGCTCTGTTCACGGAGTGACACCCTGGACAAAATTAATAGGCAGCTGGCAGAAAGGAGAGAGAGATTTACAATGTCTAAAAGCTGTTCTGTTAACATTTAGGATATACAAGGAACTCCTGCACATCAACCAGAAAAAGGCAGGAATGTACATAGTAAAGACAGTGAATCAAGGGTATGAACAGGAGTTTACAGGTCAAGGAAGCTGCCAAAAGGCTAACAAGTATCTGAAGAAATGCCGGGCTCCTTTAGTCATCAGAGGCAAGTAAACCAAAACCACCACCCAGTAGACTGGCAGAAATGAGAAGGTGGCACAATGCCACATTTTCCCAGGGACGCTGGGTTCAACCATCTTCATGCAGAGCTGAGGGAGTATAGGCTAGTACAGCCAGTCTGGAAGGTAGACTTTTTTTTTTTTTTTTTTTTTTTTTTGAGACAGAGTCTCGCCCTGTTGTCCAGGCTGGAGTACAGTGACGTGATCTTGGGTCACTGCAACCTCCACCTCCCAGGTTCAAGTGATTCTCCTACCTCAGCCTCCTGAGTAGCTGGGATTACAGGTACGTGCCACCATGCCTGGATAACTTTTGTATTTTTAGTAGAGATGGGGTTTCACCATGTTGGTCAGGCTGGTCTTGAACTCCTGACCTCATGATCTGCCCACCTCAGCCTCTCAAAGTGCTGGGATTACAGGCGTGAGCCACCACAGCCAGCCGATTTTTCTTAATTGCATTGAAGATGCACTTACCATACGATCTAGCAATTCCCAAAGAAATGTCTGCATGGGTCCATAAGGAGGCAGGGTTGAGGATGATCTCTGCAGCATTATTTGTCATGGTGGAGAATGGGAAGCAGTCTAGGTGTCACTTCGGAGAGGGAACAGGTGAACTGATAGATACATGTCTTAGAGAATTATGCAGCAGTAGAAGCAATGGCTGAGATATACATCCAACGGCATAGATGAATCTTTAATACACAGTGCTGATGGAAAGGTAGGAAGCGGAATAGGACGGTTGACAATAGCATTTACAGTCATTCAAAATTCACGAAGCAGTCTACATTAAGCAAAACACATACAAACAAAAAGGTGCATATTAGGAAGGTCATCGTTGTTGCGGGAGGAGAATGGGGTGTGGGGAAGAAAAGGAAATTGCATGAGTTTGCTTGTAGCCTATTGTCAATGCCAAAAGCCTACAAATAATTCTGACTTGGAGCAGAATTTGCCATAGTGAGAACAATACCAGAAGCTCAAGCGATGTGCTGTGAAAGGATGGGGAGGAGACTCCCCACCACCCCTCACCCTATGGAGGAATCATGGGAAGGCCATTTTCCTTCATATTAATTTCTGGACTGTCCAAGAAGTTCTCATGAAGCTGTGATAACAGACTATCCCTACGTTTGACTCTAAAGCTTTCATTTGACTGCGAGGGCTGTAGTGGTGGTTAGCAGTCCACCATTGTCACAGAACGGGGGAGATGCATGAATAAGCCTGGGGTGGTAGGGCTGGCTTTTCATAGCTGTGTATTTTTTCAGTCGCCTCCAGCCATTCTGAGTGCCTGAGCTCTTAGTCATCCTTGGGTTCACATCACTAAGTACAGGTCGTGGCTGAGAGCCAGCGTCCAAATGTTTATCACACTGAGTAAAATGCAGTGGCATTAGATTTTTCTAGTACCTGATTGATTGGACACAAGATCGCTAGATTCTGAGCTAGGGGGTTCATTTTGCTCCTCTTCACTCAGGAGATTCACTCAAAATCAGTGTATCCAAGCATGATACACTCCCTCTCCCTGCTTCCCACCCTGGATTGATCTGATCTGGACAGAGTTGGCCCCTGATCTTTTTTGTTCCATCATCTCTATTTCTACTTGAAATAATAGTTGCTTTCTTTTTTAAAAAATCCTTTTTTGAGATTCAAAGGTCCATGTGGACCAGATGACCAGAGTCCCTGTTTGCCTGGCATTGTGTCCTGCCTGGGCCCCAGAGGCAGGACCTGGTGCTGCCTGGGGTCTGGTGAGTGTAGGCAAGAGAAGAGCTAAACCTTTTGGGTGTGGGCTCAGGGTGTGGGCAGCAACTCCAATTGCATTTAAAGGCAGTAACTAAAGCTCAAGTCTTCAGAACATAGAAATAACCCCTGAGGTTGGCTCTGGTGGTGTCACTGTTTTCCCAGCATTCTTTCTCATGCCCTGGATGTTGCTTACTGATGCCTCTTCCTTCTAGCTGTTCTTCATCCAACCTGTCCATCCTTTACTGACAGTGTTCAGTTTCTGCCCATGTCTCTGAACCCGCATTTCCAATTTCTGGATCCCTTGGGATATTGATATCTTAAGTCAGGGGACAATAGAAATCCTCATTTCTGTTTTCTCAAGCTCAAGTATCAGCCCCAGGGTCCCTTCCAGTTCAAAGGATGTGTGATTTTGTAATGAACGTGCTGATGTCCTTAATTAGCCCCTTTAAAAGGGAGAATATCCAGGTATTCACACAATGGACATTTTCTAAGCTTTACTTCATGCCAAGCATTGTCTCAGTGCAGAGGTAGGCTGGACGCAGTACTGATGAGGCCCCTGTCCTGATGGGGCTTGTGTTCTAGTGGAGGAAAGCAGACCACAAACATGCAAGCACCGTTCTAAAACAGGTTAATTTCATGGAGTAATGAATCGTTCTAAAACAGGTTAATTTCATGGAGTAATGAGTCACATAAAGAAAGAAAGCAGGATGTTGTGGGAGTAACTTGGTGATGGTGGGGGTTGGTGTCCAACATTAGCCTGGGGGTGGTGGAGAGTTTCTCTGGGGAGGTGACATTTGGGTTGAGACCTCAGGGAAGAGGAGGAGCCTGCCGTGGGGAGAACCAAGAACCAGGCCCAGGCAGTGGCAGTTGCAAAGGTTCTGAGGCCATCCCAAGCTAGAATGGGTGTGTGTGTGTGTGTGTGTGTGTGTGTGTGTGTGTATGTATGTGTGTGTGTGTTCATGAGGGCTGAGAGGAGCTTGTCATCGAGAGGGAATATAGAGAGAGATGAAGTGGGAGAGCAGGATGGTGCGAAGGAGCTTTCATGCAGTGAAACTGAGCTTCCCCGCCACCCATCTGAGTGGCCCCTGTCCCTTCCAAATGGGTAAGTCACTGCCAGGTAGACCACCTTGGATCCATCTATTTTCCACAGGAAAAATTCGAGCATATCCTAAAATAATATCCTCCTTCATCTTTCTCCCAAGAGGTCAAGGTGCCACAAACCTATTGCAGTTGTCCACTTTTCACTGAAGGGGGCACTGGGATGAGAGAGGACATGAAGGGTGCCCGTACTTACTGGGGGTAGGGGTAGGAAAATTGCCTGAGATCCCTGCATTGTGGTCCTGTGTCCTTCCCACTAGGTAAAGCCAAGGAAGGAAAGGAGCTTTTTGATCCCTGACCTACCCAGAGTCTTCCAAGTGCTTCCTTCCTTGAGGCATGAATGCTTCATCCCCCACTGTTCAGACTGTCTGAGGTCTGTGTTTAGCTGTAGGAAATAGAATATTGTTCGAAAGTTGCAGGGTGTGGCTTCGTGCAGATCAGGTTCATATCAGGCTTGGACATTGCAACCATGAGCAATTACTTACTCTTTCTGAACCTCAGTTTCTTTATCTGAAAAGGGTTGATAGCTTCTTCCTTGGGGATTTGTGAGGTTGGAGTGAAATTTTGCACTTAGAGAGCTTGGCAGTAGGTTCAGCACATGGTCAGAGCCCCGTAGTGCTAGCCAGTGGTGGTGAAACAAGGCATTGGGCTGAATGTGCCACGAGTCTGCCATGTTTATTTCTGATGCCTACAGCCTTTGCTTTCAGTAATGCTGCCATTAGGTTCTATGTGGGGCAGGGGAAGCTGAATCATGAAGGAGAGCTGTTTCCTGTTTCTGACCCCATCATTGTGGAAAACTTACTAGTCTTTTATCACCTGAGCCTCAGTTTCCCCCATCTTTAATAATCACCACTTGCCTCACAATGCAGAATGGTGGGAAGATCAATGAAAAACTATGCATAGAAGTGTTTTGAAAACTGGAAATCACTGAACAGATGTATAAGATGACTCTCCACCATTGCATCAGGAATTACAATTCCAGGCTAAGGGAAGCCTGCAGTGCTACCATAGCTATTGCTAATTTGCTTCTGACTAATGATCAGTTCTAGAGTATTTATGGCCAGAAGGCAGACTCCCCTGGCCATGGAGACCCAGGGTTGGGTGGAATTGTGTTTGAGATTGGCTGATGAGATGAGCAATTAGATACAGGATCACTTGGACACGGAAGTGAAGGCTCAGTAAGGGATTCAGTCAGGCCAGTGAAGTTCATGCCAGTCCTGCAGGGAATGGACCCTTCCATGCCAGCGTGCCTGTCTGCAATGGGAGTGCCCTCATTTTGCAAAGCATGGAGGCCGGTAAGCCCTCTGCAGTCCCAGGACCGAGGCCCACATGGCCTGAGCACGAGTTGCAACTCTAGAAGGACATCTGCCTGGAGATGTGCTGTTGCTGGGTGTGCTTTGCTCAGTCACTCCCTGGCTGCTGATTCCTTAGCCTGGCCAGGAGGGCCTGCTGGGCCTAAGGAACCCCTGGGCCTCCTGGCAGCTGCTGTGGAGCAGGTGCAGTTCCGGCTGCTGCCTGGGTAGGGCAGGGCTGCTTGGGACACATTCATCTCACCTCTCCTAACTTCTAGCACCGTCTCTGCCAGGGGAAGAGCCCCCACCTGTCAGCCCTGATTCTCTTCATCTTCCTTGCTTTGCAGCTGCTGCTGCCTTGTTGATATTAAGCAGGGCATCACAATCAAGAGTGGTTATTAAAAATAATAGTTAATGCTAGTACCTTTTCCTTTTTTTCTTTTTTTTTTGGAGACGGGGTTTTGCTCTGTTGCCCAGTCTGGAGTGCAGTGGTGCCATCATAGCTCACTGCAGCCTTGACCTCCTGGGCTCAAGCGATCCTCCCACCTCGACTTCTTGAGTAGTTGGGACTACAGGTGTATGCTACCACGCCCAGTTCCTTTTCCTTTTTATTTCAAAATATATTCCATCGTTTCCCTCATTTCCCGTCACAGATATCCCATTGAAGGTATCAGAAGTCCTACGATAGGCATTTTCTCTGTGAGGTTACCAAGGGCCTGGGACCTTAACTTACCTGTCTCACAGCAACAGACTGGGAAGCTGTTACTACTAGGGTTTTCAGACTCTCAGCCGAGTCTCGGCCTGGCTGCCCACATCTGGTAGTGACCACGCTCCCTGGCTTCTCGTTCCTTCCTTGGACATTTTCTACTCATTGTCTCAGTGAATCCTCAGGGACTCCTGAGGGGGGGTGGTGAGAACTTGAACTATTCAACTCCCACCCTCCACCAGGTAACTGCAGCCTCCCTGGAGTGGCTGAACACCTGGAAGGGTTCCAATAAGAAAAGCATTTTAGAATCTTTCACTGACGTTCTTGGCATTGCTTTGCTCAGGGAGATGTCCCCTGGAATGCTGGAACTTGTTTGCCTGAGCTAGGCTGAGTTAAGAATGTTAATCAAAGGCTTCCCAAGCCTTTTCTGTCAGACACTTTCATTTTATTACAGGCTGGCAAATCACTATGGGGTGTGGGGGCAGGGAAGCAGGCATCCAGGGGTAATTGTCATTATCCTGATTCTGAGGATGGAAGACATTGAGGCTGGACGCTGAGGCCAGAGGCAACCCCAGCAAAAGCCCACGGCCAACCTGACAGCATCCAAACCCAGCTCTGTCTGACTCTCTGGCACATTCTGCTGCCTGGTCTAGCTTGATCAAGCTGGACATGACCTCCATCCTCAGATGGCTTCGACCCTGACCTGCAGCCACGTTTGGATCTGATGTTAACCAGGGTGTCAAGTCCTCCAGCTGCAGTCAAGTCATCTTGGTGCATTCCTTAAGGATGGGGAAGAAGGTGCCCCAGCATCACTCACAGCTGAGCTTGGGACTCTGTGGCTGTCTCTGAAGAGATCGCTGGCCTGATGAAATAGCCTCTCCTAAAACGGGGCTTCTCTATGTGCCTGGCTTCCAGCCCTCCTGTCTCCATGTCCTGTCCCTGCTGGTCCAGCCAGGACTTTGTTCATGCTGTTCCTCATGACAGGGGCCTGCTTCCATCCCTTCACCTTCCCGATCACACCCACCTTCACCGCCCCCCTGCCTCCTCCTGGAAGCCAGCCCTGGTTGATCACCTCTGGCCCCTGCTGCTTATACTTCATATGGGGCTCAGTCAGTGCTTCATGCCTCTGGCCTGTGTGGATCTCTGTTCCTGGTGTCTCTGTTTTACAGCTCCTAAAATGTGCTGCAGAGTGTCTGGCACACAGGTGGGCATCTGCTTTGTTCCTGATCATTCCCAAGAGGTTCTGTTGAGTTTCCCATCTGCCCCTCTCAACCAGGCCTGGAGCCTTTGGAAGTCCCCGCTGAGTGTGTGGGCCCTGCACTGCTGTGGGCACGTGGAGGATCACAGGAGGTGAGGTGTGGTCCCTGGCCACAGGGCACAGCCCCCAGCAGGCCGTGGGCTAGGCTGTGGCTCTACCTCTCTCTGGAAGTAGGTGTTTAACCGGTGCTGCTGGGCTCCCCACGGGCCTTACGTACTATGTGATTAGTGGGATGGCCCTGGATTCTTGATTGGCAGAGGAAGGTGAGTATTTTTCCTGTTTCTTAAAATTTGGAAGGAAAAATAAGTGAGGTTGTTCTCACTCGAAAAATAAATTTCACCCCAGGCAACGTTCAGCCACATGCCATTCGAGCCCAACAGCTGTCTCTCATTTGTTGGCAAATGTTCCCAGTGATGAATATCCTCCATCCACGCTCACAGCGGCCCTAAATGGAGGCTTTGGACAAGTGTTGAGGGAACAATGGCCCTTCTCAGAGAGCCTGCAGCAGACGCTCCAGTGAAGTTGGTTCATCACTTGGAGCGGGCTGGGGACGACAGACAAGATGCCATTGATGAAGCAAGGAAGGCCAAGCAGCCGTGGAGAGGGTGCAGCTGAAGACAGAGGCGGAGGCAAGGATGGGATTCATGGCTGCCAAGAAAGGTCCTGAATAATCAGAGTGAATGATGGTGCCTCTCACGTACTGCCTTCTGGAAGCTTCCTTATGGGATGATGGCTCCTCCTCTTGACATATTTGTAAAACCCTCTGCAGTTGTCACTGGATCGTGGGGTTTGAGAGGGTCCAGTCCTTTTAGGGCAGACCATGTTGTTGCATCCATTGTCATTGAATAGACAAGGGCACTGGGGCCAAGGGAGAAGTGCTAGGGGCAGGACCAGAAGGCGGGGCCTGCTTCATTCTTCCTGTGACGAGGTTGGAGGTGGGAGGGGAAGACTGAGAAGAAGAGAAGATGGACTGAGGGTTCAGGAAGAGAGAGGGAGAGCCTCTGTCAGCCTCCGGGCTACATGTTGGCAATCCCCACTTCCACCAAGCTCTGCTTCCATTTCCCTCCCTGGTTATGTCTCCCCCAACTTTCCAGGGCAAAGAGAAAGGGTCAGATTTCCAAGTTGTTTGGACCCAATGTGGTAAATCTAGTTTTCCTTTCTCCTCTTCTTTTTGTCGTTTTTGGTTTTTCAGATGGAGTTATTTTAAATAATTTAAAATAGCAGACACAAGAGCTACACATTTCAAATTGCTATTTCACTCTGTAAGGAGTTCAGTGTAGTAATTTTACATCTATATTTTTATGGCAAAGTCATACATGCTTATTATAAAATATGCATATGTGGCAGAAATTTGTAACATAGAATATGAAAATCCCTGGAATTCCACCCTCCATGATAATATCTATCAGGGATGTGTTACACTCTCCAGATCTTTATCTCCTCTCTGCAATAATAAAAAAGCTCCTTTCCTCTCTCTTTTCTCCTCCTTCCCTCCCTTCACCCTTCTTTTGTTCCCTCCCTTCCATCTTTCCTTCCCTTCCTCCTTTTCCTCCCCTCCTGTCCCTGTTTTTTGCCTACTCCTTTCCAACCCCTGTGGTAAAAAGTTCTAAAAAGCAACAGAGCACAGCAAAAAGGAAGCCCCTTAGAGCCAGGTTCATTCACCTGCCCTTGCCAGAGGCAAACACTGCCCCAGATTTTATGTATCTTTCAAAACATTGTCCACATATAAGCAGCCATGTATGTACAACTTTTTTTCTTTCTCCCAAGCAGAGCATACCACTGTTGATCTTTTTTTTTCCTCTTTAATGGCTATATAATAATTGATGTATTTATGGAGTACATGTGAGTATTTGTTATATACATAGAAAGTGTAATGATCCAGTCAGCGTATTTGGGGTATCCATCACCTGAAGTGTTTATCATTTTTATGTGTTGGTATCCTTTGAAGTCCTTTCTTCTAGTTACTTTGAAATATACATAATATTGCTGGGCATGGTGGCTCATGCCTGTAATCCCAGCACTTTGGGAGGCCGAGGCGAGTGGATCACCTGAGGTCAGGAGTTTGAGACCAGCCTGACCAACATGGAGAAACCCGTCTCTACTAAAAATACAAAATTAACCAGGTGTGGTGGCACATGCCTGTAATCCCAGCTACTAGGGAGGCTGAGGCAGGAGAATCACTTAAACCCAGGAGGCAGAGGTTGCAGTGAGCTGAGATTGTGCCATTGCACTCCAGCCTGGGCAACAAGAATGAAACTCGGTCTCAAAAAAAAAAAAAAGAGAGAAGAAATATACATAATATCTGCTAAATTGATAGAGTGCTATCAAAACATTAGAACTTATTTCTTCTCTTAATGTATGTTTGAACTCATTAGCCAGCCTCTCTTTGTCCTTTCTGTTCTTCTACCCACCCTTCCTGGTCCCTGATATCCATCACTCTATTCTCCATGTCCATGTGATCAACTTTTTTAGCTCTCACATGTAAGTGAGGGTGGACCTTCTTCCTTAAGTCAAGGCTGTATCTCGAGCTCATTCCTGATAGATATGCTGCTGTGTTCCTTGTACTTCTGCTCTGTCTTTCCTTTATATGGCGAGCACCAGTTCATATAATCACTGGGCATTTACATTTTCCCCCAATCCTTTGCTATGACAAACAACGCATCCATGAATTGCCTTGCATGTAGGTTATTTCAGACACATAAAAAATATCTGTAGCATAAAATCTCAGAATAGAATTGCTGGATTGAAGGATATGTGTGCTTACAATTTGCAAAGATGTTACCAAATTGCTTTCTGGGGAGGCTGTGTCCTTTTTCACTCTCATCAGCAAAGTGTCTTGTTTGTTTCCCCAAACCTTCATCAACAAAATGGTATCAAACTTAGTCATCTTTGCCCCAGAGAAGGGGCAAAGCTATCTCTTTATGGGATCTCTTCCTGATAATTTATATTTCTTTTTTTATGAGTGAAATGGAACATCTTTCCATATGTTTAAGAGCTCTGTGTGTGCGTGTGTGTGTGTACACTCTCTTCATATGCATTATCCTTTTTTGTTGTTGTTGGATTGTTGGTCTTTTAATTTTTTAGGAGCTTTTTATGTGTGAAGGAAATTAACCCTTTAAGTATGAGTTGCAAAGATTTCTCCAGTTTCTTATCTTTTGACTTGTTTTATATTTATTTTTCTGAAATAGGATTTTTTAAAAATTATTTTGTGGTCAAATTTATTTCCTTTTATGGCTCTGGGTTTTGCTTATACTTAGAAAGTCTTTCCCTAGAATTATACTTTAAAAAATCTCCTGTGTTTTCTTTGTGTTTTCAAAAAAACAGCTTTATTGGGGTATTATTCACATACCATACAATTCACCCATTTAAAGAGTACAATTCAATGGCTTTTGGCATACTCACAGACATGGGCCACCATCATCACAGTTAGTTTCAGAACATTTTCGTCATCTCAAAAAGAAACCTTGTATGTTTTAGTGATCACCCCTTCATCCTTACATCCTCCTCTCCTCATCCCCATCCCTAAACAACTACTAATCTACTTTCTGTTCCTACAGATTTCCCTATTCTGAGCTTTCTTTTGAATGGAATCATATACTATGTAGACTCTTGTGACAGACTTCTTTGACTTGGCATAGTGTTTTCAAGGTTCAATCCAAGTTGAAACCTGTATCAGTATTTCATTGCTTTTCATGGCTTAATGATATTCTGTTGTGTGGGTATAACAACTCTTGTTTATCCATTCGACCACTGATGGAAATTCAGGTTGTTTCCACTTTTTAGCTATTATGAATAAAGCTGCTATGCTGCTGTAACCATTCATGTACAAGTTTTTGAATGGACATATGCTTTCATTTTTCTTGGGTGTGAGATACACACACACGCATATACATACACACACACCTAAGAGCGAAATTGTTGTGTCATGTGGTAATCTATGTTTCATCATTTGGGAAACTGACAGACTGTTTTCTAAAGCAGCTGCACCATTTTACATACCCACTAGCTGTGTTCTCTTCTGTACTTTTGTAATCTTATATTTCATGTTTAAAACTTTTGAACCACCTAAAATTCTTCCTAATGTATGATACAAGGGTCCAAATTTGTATTTTTCCAGATGGCTACCCCATTGTAGTAATGTCTTCTCAATGTCTTTATTATAAATGAGATCACTGTCCACATTAAGGTCTATTCTGTGTAATCTAATCTTTTCCATTGATCTCTCCGTCCATTCATGTGCTGTGGATGTACCGCTTTAATTATTGTAGCTTTATGATATGTTCCATCACTCTTACTTTTTAAAAACACACTCATCATAAGCATTTATTAGACCTTTATATATAGTATGGGGTAGAGACTGTGTAAATCAAACCCAACATTGTTCCTGCTGCCTAGAAGCTTGTAATGAATAAAAGCTAGTTCTGCTCCCATGACCTCTGACGAATGCATTACATAAATCGCCCTATTTAATCCTTACAAGTCTATGAGGAAAGGTAGAGTTTTTCATTCCTAGTTTAAATACAAGGAAACTGAGGCTTTGAGACAAATCTGGAGACAGAAACCTACAGTATTGCCTTTCAAAAAGCAACTGCCTCAGGTGTTCTTGGGCACCTTGTCAAGAGAGGAACAGTCCAGGGAAGTGTGGTGGAAAATTCCATTTAATGTGTTCACTGGAGCCGTTGGCTTTCTCATGGTAGAAGGACTGTGGTGAGTGAGTCTTGTGAGGACAGCCCCACTTCTTGGAATGAAGCCTCTCAGACATAAATATGGTCATCACCCAGTGCTAAATTGCCATTGAGAACCTAGATAGTAAGGAAGTGAGGGTTTGACTTTGGCTGTATTCTCTTCTCAGATTGTGTAACTCAAGATCCCTGGCAGGGATGGAGTTTGGGATTCCCCCGCCCCTGCCGCCTCACAAAGGGATAGCAAAAGTATTTGCCACATAAAACATACAAAGCCCCATAAAGTCCCAACCAATGAAATCATCATCTCTTCCCAGGCAGACCCAGTCTTTGACCTTGGCCAATTTCCACTCTCTGGGGAGTTGTAAGGCAAGGAAACTGATTCACTCAAGGAAAAGACCTGCTTAACTTTCATATCCTCAGACTTATCAAACACTTGGGGTTTGGGGGTTATGGGATTAGTACAGCATCATATGAATGCCCTGGAATTGTTCACGTGTAAGAATGTGGGGTAAACCCATGTGGAACATAAAACCTCAAAAGGATTTTGCCTGGAACTAGCAATAAACATGCAATCCAAGTTGTCTTAATGTTTCAAAACTTCCTCTAAAGGAAAAAAATGTTCATCTGTCTGTCTTCTTCCTCCCTGTCTCTATCATTCCTCAAGACCGTTTGTTTTATGGGATGCATTTTTCCAAAGTTTTAACTATTCCATCTGGTGGTAGGTGACTCATTCTTTATTATTATTATTTTTTATCATGGGAAAATAGTATATTTAGTCCAGGTCAGTGTGACCTGGTTTTGAAGATCCCAATCTTGCTGACTTTGTTTTAGACATCACTGTGGTGGAGGAGCTGGGTAGGTAGTCACTTCTGTATCTGGTGCATAGCCTGGAACAGGGCAGGTGCTTTCTTATGGTTGACAGGTCTGGGGCTCTCTGGTCCAGACTCCCTCAGTGATGGCCAGTGATGACCAGGTTATTCCTTTTTTTTTTTTTTTTTTTTGAGACAGAGTCTCACTCTGTCGTCCAGGCTGGAGTGCAGTGGTGCGATCGCGGCTCACTGCAACCTCCATCTCCTGGGCTCAACCAATTCTTATGCCTCAGCCTCCTGAGTAGCTGGGATTACAGGCACCCAACACCACACCTGGCTAATTTTTTTGTATTTTTAGTAGGGACAGGGTTTCACCATATTGGCCAAGTTGGTTTGAACTCCTGACCTCAGGAGATCTGCCCACCTCGGCCTCCCAAAGTACTGGGATTACAGGCATGAGCTGCTGTGCCTGTTTTCATGGGAAAATAGTATATTTAGTCCAGATCAGAGTGACCTGGTTTTGAAGATCCCAATTTTGCTGACTTTGTCTTAGACATCACTGTGGTGGAGGAGCTAGACAGGTAGTCGCTTCTCTATCTGGTGCATGGCCTGGAACAAGCTTCTTTCTCCATGGGTTCTCTCTGGAAACTTCTTGGACTGTCTTGGGGAGCTGGAAGATGGGGGGCCATTGCTTCTCCTCTAGGCCATTTTCTTGGCTTTGGTATTTTGGGGGACAGCTAATTTAATTTCAGTCACTATCTTAGATTTAGAGGTGCACTGAAAATCTGGAAGAAGCGAGATACCACTGCAGAAGGAGCAAGACTCCATTGCTTGAGGGAAACGGACCATTTCTCACGTAGAAATTATACTCCACTGTACTAGAAGACATTCATTTTTGTTCTAAATCTCTTGGCCTCCGAGGGTATGATGAGGACAATGGCAATATTTTAAACATTTGCCCATGGAAAGTGTATCAGCTTGTCCTGGAAGGGGCTCTGATTTTGGTGTGTCTTCCACCTTTTCTGGATTCCATCCAAGCAATTACAAGTGTGTCAGCTGGAAAGAGCTAATAGAATAATAAGGTATAGGTATAAGCTTCAGTAGGACGACACAGTTTTGCCCCTGATTGACTAAAAATTCCCAGTCAATTTCTTGTGTCAATACAGAGCTAATGCTTATTTTAGAAACATGCTTAGCATTGAAGCGGGAAAGAATTGTAAGCAGCTGTCTTGAGAATTCCGTGGATAAGGTAGAGAAGAATCCTTCTTCAGGTTCTTGCAAGCAGAGCAATCCACTTGCAGGTGGCAGAACACCTGGTGATTGGTACCCTCATTCTGAAGGTCCTTTCCCTTAACATGGGTTCTGTTTTTGCTGTGGCAGCCCTCCTTGCCTGGGAGGCTTTACGGCAAATAGCAACACAGCCTATTGTAGGGGTGGTACCAGTGAAGACCCAGAAAAACCATAATACAGTTTCTTGGGAAGTACTCCTGAGAAGTGTAGAAAACACATTTGAGCTCTCTGTAGAATCCCTCAGACATATGGAGGACTTCAGTCTCCCTTGGAAATGGAACCAACTATGTGATGCTCTCTCCTTAAGCCTCTAAGGCCAACAGGTCCTCCTTCCTCTGTGCTTCTCAGCACTTGGTTCACAGATACCTTGCTGAGTTGAAATTAAGGCATTTGAGGGCAGAAATGCATCTTGCTCATTTTTGTATCTTGAAGTATGACAGCTCAATAAATAATTATTGAATAAACCCCATCATCACACTGGGGAAATCGAATAACCACTCTATACCATTGACTGCTATTTTGCCAAGACCTTGGTTCCATAAGCAACATTGACCACTGATGCCTAAGTTATACTCCCTTGATTAAGTACATATGGCATATGGTACAGTGTCTATGATACAGCAATCAGTCAACAAATGTTTGTGTCCTTCCCATCCACCACCCCACCACAACTTGATGGGTACAGTGGTGACTTCTTTCCAAGAAGCACCTCACTGTCTTTGATCAGACTTGACCCAGAGTCATCTAGTTTATAAATCATGCTTTGAGCCTCATTTGATTCTTGCCTTGGAACTGGCCTCTCTGAAGGGTCTTAAGGCAGAATATCTCTACTAGGCTTCCAGATACTCTGGTAAAACATTACTTCTGCTACACTTGTGTGATAACTGTTCGTGTGCTAGGCTAGATGGAGTTCATAGTATCTCATATTTGGTTGTTCAGAAGTGTTCTTTGACTTGGGAAGTCTGGGACTAGGAAGGAGATGAGTGAGTGTGAATTAGTAAACCATGGACCAAAGGAGATGTTTCACGTGTATTATGACCTTGTCTTGTATAATGCCCCCAGTGGTATTTGAAAACACCAAGTTGAGTGCCCTTCACCTTCGTTGTGTTGGGTCAGCGGGTGAGGGATATGCCAAGCCCAATCTCCTGGGGTCTCTACTCCATCTTGCTCCTATCCCTTCTAGCTCATGGCTCTGTGGGTGGTGACTTCTAGGGAGGCCCAAAAGCTGCAGTGGTTTCTCAAGTCTCTAGCTGATTCTGTTTGGGTGGTCTATTATTCTTCCTATGTTTCTCTATTCTTAAGTCTTAGTATTTCTATCCCTTGGATAGTGTTGAAATTGTGAGTGTTTTTAACTGAGTGTTGACAGTTCTGGATGTAACAAGTTCAGCAACTGCATTATCAGGGTCTGAACTGGCAGTGTTGTTTCAGCCCCTGTGATCATTTCAAAATGCTCTTCCTTGTGGCTTTTGAGTTAGGTAATTGTTGGAATTCTCCTCTAAGTGGAGCAGTGATTGTAGATTCTTTTGAGTTAGGTAATTGCTGGAATTCTCCTCCAATGGGAGCAGTGATTCTTCTGAGTAAGAGAAGCTGAATAGGCTCTACCCCATGTTAAAACAAATGTTCATTTATAGGATCCAATCCAGACTGTCTATATGCTAGTCAGATGCTACTTTAGTAGAAACATCAGCATCAAAGTTTAGTTCTCTTAATTGGCATTGATTCCCTCTCTTCCCCACTAAATTGGAAGTCCTTAAGTGTAGATGACATTTCATACTGATTTGTATTGCATTTGTCACCCTCATTCCACCTCCACTGGATCCAAGCACAAGGTCTGGTCATAGTTAATGCTCCGTATATATTGATTTATTTCACAAGTCAATGTGTTTATGCAGCAATGAATAAACATATTTCTTTCCCTGGAAGATCTCACAGTCTCTCCAACAAGGTTTAGTGTGTGCAGTTCCTTTAAGGGGGTGGCTTTTTGGCAGAGGTAGGAGGAAACTGTACAACTGGCCATGTAATATTTTGTTGTCCTAGATTCCATTTAAAATTTTTATATTTGTACCTAATTAGACTCTTAGAGGACTGGAGTATGAAATTAGAAAATTGAAGTCACTTTTCTGGGTTTTTTTTTTTGTATTTTTTGTTTTGAGACAGGGTCTCACTCTGTCTCCCAGGCCGGAATGCAGTGGTGTGATCATAGCTCACTGCAGCCTCTATCTCCTGGGCTCAAGTGATCCTTCTGCCTCAGCCTCCCATGTAGCTGGGACTACGCCTGGCTAATTTTTCAAAATTTTTAGTAGAGACAAGGTCTTGCTATATTGCCCAGGCTGGTCTGGAACTCCTGAACTCAAGCAATCCTCTCTCCTCATCCTTCAAAAATGCTGGAATTATAGGTGTGAGCTATGATGCCTAGCCACTTTTTCTTTTTTTCTTAGGGCAGGAGTTGGAAAACTACCTCAGCCAATGGCCTTCAAACTAAGAATGATTTTTACGAATAGACATTTGCAATTGATTTAATGACAGGAAATGCTAATGTTGAACCCCAATTAAGCAAAATGTTACCCCCACTAAAACAAATTTCCACTCCCATTGGTAGATCTGTATCACAAAGCATTGGAATAAAGTATTATTATTATATTTTGAATTTTGTCAATAAAAAGTTTGTGGGCATTTGTATTCTCTCTGGCTATAGTGATAGTACCTGCATAACAACCTTGATTTTGCCTGTTGGCCTGCTCTAGAATTGGGGCTGGCAAGCTTTCCTGTAATGAGCAGGTAGGAAATATTCTAGGATTTGTGGTCGTATATTCTGTTTTGCAATGACTCAATTCTGGCATCGTAGCCTGGAAGTAGCCACTGATGCTGTGTAAACAAAAGCA
Organism: Pongo abelii; assembly: GCF_028885655.2. Lineage (NCBI taxonomy): Eukaryota > Metazoa > Chordata > Mammalia > Primates > Hominidae > Pongo > Pongo abelii. Next base: position 121,428,706 of record NC_071993.2, on the reverse strand, counting down.
CATGGCTGTGTTCCAATAAATATCTATGGACGCCAAAGTTGGCATTTCATATAATTTTCATGCGTCATGAAATATTATCCTTCTTTTGATTTTCCCCAGTCATTTAAAAATGTAAAAGCCATTTGTATGGCTTGAGGGCCATATAAAAACAGGTGTTGAGTCTGATTTAGGTATATAGTTCACTGACCCCTGTTCTGGAGGATCAGGCGGTAGCCCCAAGTAATGCCTGACCTGACTAGGTTAGCTCAGACACTCTAGTGAACCTGGAAGAATACACAGGTTATGTCTGGTCTAATGACAAAACTCCCTTTTCACCAAAGCCACGCCCCTGTTCTATGGCCCTAAGGGACCTAAACCACCTCTCTGCCCACCCCCACCCCCTCCCTCCCTCTGCCCCCATCCTGCATTCCTTCCCATGCCACACGCCTAGCTCTCTAAAATCTGTCTAGGAAAGAGTTTCTTCAGGATGCAGCATCAGCGCTGGGCCCCTTCCAGCTCTTAGCTGGAAGCTCTTTCCAAGGATGGAGAAGCTGAAACAGCTGCATTTTTTTTTCTTCTTCTAGAATCATCCAGCGAGGGGGTGAGTTCAGGACTCTGGCAGCTCCTGTGTAAATGCTGAGCAGCTAAAGACAGCACAAATCCGGAGCAAACGCTGCTGCTCCCAAACCAGGGAGAATGGCTCATCAAAGCCAGCGCTCCAAGCATCTGCGTTTATTTTGAGGCCAGGGCTGGGGAAGGGGAGTCTCTCTCGCTCAGCTGGGTGTCCATGAAGAGGCTCCAGGGCAGGATCACATCTGCGGCTCCTTCAATGAGACCACTGTCCTGATTGTCAGTCCTGTTGCCCCTGGCATTTTGGTTCTGTGCCAGAGGTTTAGCCAGCTGTGCTGTTTGTCTCATGAAGAAAGTTTCCAGAAACACTTTTTCCCTTTCTGCTTGAATGACCAAGTTTCAGAAAAATCCAATGATAATGTGCAGGCGTTTCAAATCTGTAATTTTAGCTGGGATGTTTAGGGTCGCGTTGCCTGGGAGATTTAAGGGGTGAACATGTTAAAGTCTATGAAATAACTGACAAAATATCCTCCCAAGCCCAGAATGCTGAAGCAACAGAGGAGGAGTGGTTTTAGCTTATGGGGCTGTGTGTTGTCACTCTTTGATATGACACAGAAGGTCCATGAAGGCAGGGGCTCTATTTTTTGTATCCTGTACATATCCTAGGAAGGGGTGGTCTTGGGACTTCACTGCATCCCAACCAGCATCTTCTGTCCGCTGTGGACCTAGGCTGTGCTGATTGTATGGGCAGAGAAGGGGCAAGATTATCTCGCTACCTGGGGGATAAGGGGTTGGCAGGTAACCATGGTGACAAAGGCCTGGAGACTTCAAGAGGGGGACAAGGGAGCAGAGACGGAGCTCTGGGGGCGTGGCCTTGATCTTCTCTCTGCTGGCCACCAAGTGAATGTCTCAGTGTCCTCCTTTTGGGGAAGCCTGTGGTCAGGGGACTTTGAAGTGCTAGGATTGAAAGGTTTTTTTGTTTTGTTTTGTTTTGTTTTTTGTTTTTTTGTTGTTGGTGGTGTTTGAGACGGAGTCTGTCTCTGTCACCCAGGCTGGAGTGCAATAGCGCAATCCCCGCTCACTGCAACCTCCACCTCATGGATTCAAGCAATTCTCCTGCCTCATCCTCCCGAGTAGCTGGGAGTACAGGCATGCACCACCACGCCCAGCTAATTTTTGTATTTTTAGTGGAGACAGGATTTCGCATTTTTGCCAGGCTGGTCTTGAACGCCTGACCTCAGGTGATCTGCCGACCTCAGGTGATCTGCCCACCTCAGCCTCCCAAAGTGCTGAGATTACAGGCGTCAGCCACCGCACCCAGCCAAAAGTTTAAAAAAGTGGGGAGGAAGGGATTTTCCTCGTTGACATGCATTTCCTGTAATGCAAATTTTGCAAAATAAGAATTATGTAGGAATTTTAAAAATTTGAGACAGGGTCTCACTGCCACACAGGCTGGAGTGCAGCGGCGTGATCGTGGCTCACTGTAGCTTTGACTTCTCGGGCTCGAGTGATCTTCCCACCTCAGCCTCCTGAGTAGCTGGGACCACAGGTGCATGCCACCAAGTCTGGCTAATTTTAAAATTTTTTGTAGAGTCAGGTTCTCACCCTGTTGCCCGGGATGGAATTATGTAGTATTTTATGAAGAAAAGGATATATTTTAAAACATACATTGCATCCATTCAATGGGATACCATGTAGCTGGTAAAAGGAATGGGGCACAGCTGTCTGTTGCCTCCAAGGCACATTAGCAAGTGAAAATAGCAAGGTACAGGATGCTAGAATAGTGTGAGCTTACTTGTATAAAATAACTTTGTATTTTTCTATGAATATTTTATATAGAGAATAATATGCATAGGAAATTCCTGGAAGGATGCACAGTTTATTGATAGTCATTGCCGGGAAGGGGCTGATGGTAGGAGTGTTTTAAGATGGGGGAAATTTTCATTGCATATGTTTTAATTGTTGCTTTATATATGTACACATATATGCATATAAATATGTATACATATGTGTATATATAATGTAAGTATATATAAATGTTTTCATCATATGCATGCACTCCATTTTTCCAATAAAAGCTTAATAAAAATAGAAGGAAATATACAAAAGAAGTCATTGAGAAGGTATTTGGCATCATGGAAGCTTCCGGAGCTGGCTACCCTTGGCCTGTTCTGGACATTGAGATATGGAGAATGAAGCAAAAGACAATACTGGGTCATTTCACGGGTGGCAAACCCTGCCTCTCCCACCCGGCCCAGCCCTGTGCAGCTTCCCTTATCTGAGCCATAAATTCTCAGACACACAATGGCAAGTCAGCCCAAGGCTGGGCTTGGTGTTTACAGAGGGAAAATCAGGGAACTGTTGGAATGAAGAATGGCATCCTAAGCTCCTGGCTAGAAGTAGGGGCTCCCAGGGCATCCCCAGAGATCAAGGGACCGGACCAGGAGTGGTCAATCTGGGGTTAACCTCTCCAGCTATCCTGAGATTCTCCACAAAACGATTTAAAGCATCAATCTCCAAGCCCAAGAAGAAACTTCAATTTGGAGCAGATTAGTCAAGAATTTTGCTGTTTCGTCCAAGTTAAGGGAAAGAACCTTTGTTGTTGCTGTCTCTGCAAGATGTGACTTGCTGGGGAGAAGTTAATGTAGTGGTTCCCATGGGGAGAGGCCTTCCATTTTATCTTTTTTTCCTTGATAAAATATAGAAGACTCACCCATATTATCCATACACTGGAGTCCTATTTAGTTCACTAGATATATGAGCTATAAAGGGACTTTTCCCTGCCCCCCCCCAAAAAAAAATCTTCCCTTTGCTCTTGTGCTGTTTATTTTTTTATTTTTTTTATAATTATACTTTAAGTCCTGGGATACATGTGCAGAACATGCAGGTTTACACGTGCATAGGTATACACGTGCCATGGTGGTTTGCTGTGCCCATCAACCCGTCATCTGCATTAGGTATTTCTCCTTAATGCTCTCCCTCCCCTAGCCCCCCACCCCACAACAGGCCCCGGTGTGTGATGTTCCCTCCCTGTGTCCATGTGTTCTCATTGTTCAACTCCCACTTATGAGTGAGAACATGCGGTGTTTGGTTTTCTTTGTGCTGTTTTTTGTTTGTTTGTTTGTTTTTGTTTTTTTTAAAAAAAGAAAAAGTAAACATAAGAGATTTTCCACGGTCCAAATTCTGAGCTTGGTAAATCATCTTTTTTTGGGGGGGGCACTGATGAGGGGGCTTTGCCTTGCCAGTCTACTTTCTTCAGAATCAGTGTTTACAACTACGCACCTCAAAGGCTTTCCTTCCCTGATTTGCCTCTTCCCAGCAGAGCTGAATTTCTTCTTTCCAGGATGGTGACCAAATCCCCACCTTTCTCCTTTCCATCACCTTCTCAGCACAAACCCACCTGGCTCTCTCCTTTGAGAACTGAGTATCAACAACCAGGCTGAGCAAAGTGTTTGGCATGATTTCAGCCGCTTCTGTCCAGCAGCTGATGAGGAGAGATGAACAGAAGGAGCAGCTCCAGCTTGGCCCTGCCAGCCAGCGGCCAGGCACTTACAGAGTGTCCTCTCCATGGGCCTCGTAGGTGGCCCAGTGGACACCAGCCTGTCACAGTGAGGACTCACAGTATGGCTGCAGTCCCCAAGTAGATGTCGTGGTCATGAGAGACTTAAGGTTCCGTTTAATATTGTCTTGCTGTCATCTAAGTCCCAATGGTTGGAGAACGCTTTTTGGAGAAAGCAGGACTTGAACTGGGCTTTAACGGTTACATGGGATTTATGGAAAAGTGGGGAAAAATAAGGAATTCCAGATGAAGAGAAATAGTGCAAGTGAATAACCATACCAAAGGTGCTTTCGATGAACCCGGTGACCTCCAATGGCAAGATACAGAAGAGGGGCACAGGTCCCCTCTGCAAAATTTCATCCCCAATTGGTGCTCAAATGAGAACAAGTCTCAGACCAAATTTAGCTGTACTCCAAAAATCTGTTAGCAAGCAGGCCCCAAAACGGTCTTACAGTTTATCTCTGGGCCCCAGCTCTCTGGCATTTAGGTATTCTGCCCAAAAAACATCTGGCTTAAGGTAAATGCAAGAAAATACCAGGGGCAGGATTTAGCTACCCTAGTGGATCAGGCAACAGAATCTTCCAGCCTTCTGTGGACCCTGCACTGCATTTTGTCCTGAGCCTAGGATACAACTGTGAATGGTATGGCCTGCTGGGCTTACCCAGACACTTAGATCCTGTTCATGTGAGGGTGGAAGTGCTGGAACAGTATTTCCAGCCACTCCATTTATCCTGAGCACCACTCATTTCAGCAAAGAAACATTTTTAGCAACCACGAAAATAGCTGAAGGCTTGTAGTAGCTGCTTCTGGGTGCGGACTTCTGATTGGAGTCCTTCAACCAACCAGCAGCCTCTGGTGTGTGTGATCTGATTAGGATACTTTAACTATGAGCTCCTCAGTCTTGCAGAGTGGATTTAATTAACCTATAGGCACATATATATTAGACTAGTCAAAGAGGAGAATTAAAGTGAATTATAAACAGTCTTTGGAGTATTTTGGAATTGGAGAAAACTTGAGACACTAGTATCTCTAATTTTCTATTAGTGGTGGGGAAACAGAGTCAGGGAGGGGGATCAGCTGGCCTGGGGTCACCCTGCTTGGTGGTGGCAAAAGAGAACTGTGTATCTCAACTCCAGGAAAGACTCTCTTCCATTACTGCACTCTACATCCTGTATGTGGGCAGGTAGAACCCAAAATAACAGAAGAATACAATGTGCATGTTAATTTTGTTCGGTGTGGTCACTGGTTTTGGACTGAAGTGCAAAGGTTTTATCTGGTAGAGGCACAATGAAGTATTTATACATATTGCAGTACGTATACATATTATATTTTAAATGTACTTGTTTTAAATAGTTTGGCAAAAAATGTGGAGGCATAGGTGAAACCAGAATGGCAAAATGTTTATAACTGATAAAGCTCAGAAATGGGTTCATGAGGGTTCATTTTATTATTCTCTACTTCATATGTATGAAAATTTTCATAATAAAAAGTTTTGTTTGTTTTTTTTTTGTTGTTGTTGTTTTGTTTTGCTTTTTTTTTTGAGTCGGAGTCTCGCTCTGTTGTCCAGGCTGGAGTGCAGTGGCGCGATCTCAGCTCACTGCAAGCTCCGCCTCCCGGGTTCACGCCATTCTCCTGCCTCAGCCTCCCGAGTAGCTGGTACTACAGGCGCCCGCCTCCACGCCCGGCTAATGTTTTGTATTTTTAGTAGAGATGGGGTTTCACCATGTTAGCCAGGACGGTCTCGATCTCCTGACCTCGTGATCCACCCGCCTCGGCCTCCGAAAGTGCTCGGATTACAGGCGTGAGCCACTGTGCCCGGCCTGTTTGTTTGTTTTTTTAAATAGAGACGGGCATCTCACTATGTTGCCAGGGCTGGTCTTGAACTCCTGGCTTCAATGTTTCCCACCACCTTGGCCTCCCAAAATGCTGCTATTACAAGCGTGAGTTACTACACCCAGCCAATAACAAGTTTTTAAAAATCGGAAGTGATTTTTCACACCCAGCCCAGGAAACCACTGTGATGAGGAACACTCATAGTTGGCCCCAAAAAATCTCATAATTGGATTTTATGAAAGATAGGATTTTGTTCCTCTTCTAATTTTGTTATAGTTATTAAATAGTGGCATCAGTTTTGCCATGGCCAACTCCTTGAGGGCAGGTGCAATCTTTTCCCCCCTAGCTTTATTGAGGCATAATTGACAAATAAAAATTGTATACATTTAAGGTATACAATGTAAAAATTTGATATACATGTACATTGTGACTTGATTACCAATGTCAAGCTGATTAGCACAGCCATCATCTCATGTAGTTACTCTGTGTGTGTGTGTGTGTGTGTGTGTGTGTGTATGTTGTAAGGACACTTAAGATCCATGTTTAGGAAAATTTCAAGTAAACAATACATTGGCTGGGTGTGGTGGTTCATGCCTGCAATCCCAGCACTTTGGGAGGCGGAGGAGGGTGGATTGCTTGAGTTCAGAAGTTTGAGACCAAGCTGGGCAACATGGCAAAACCCCACTTCTACAGAAAATACAAAAATTAGCCAGGTTTGGTGGCACCTGTAGTCCCAGCTACTCAGGAGGCTGAGGCAGGAGATTAAGCCTGGGAGGTGGAGGCTGCAGTGACCCATGATCCTGCCATTGCATTCCAGCCTGGGTGATGGTACGAGACCCTGTCTCAAACAAACAAACTAACAGAAACCCCAAACCAATACACTGTTATTATTAACTATAGTCAGTTGCTGTGCTGTATGTTAGACCTCCAGACCTTATCCATCTTATAACTGAAACTTTCACCCTTTGACCAACATCTCTCCATTTCCCCCACCCCCAGCAACCATCATTCTACTGTCTGCTTCTGTGAGTTTACCTTTTTCAGATTCTGTATATGAGTCAGATCATGCAGTATTCGGCTTATTTTACTTAGCGTAATGTCCTCCAGGTCCATCCATGTTGTTGCCAGTGGCAGGATTTCCTTCTTTTTAAGGCTGAATAATATTCCATTGTATATATATGCCACATTTTCTTTATCCATCCATCTGCCTTACACATCCTCTTATCTACTGTGCCAAGTAGGACAGTGTTGCACCAACTCACTTTTAGCAGCCATTTGTGGAATCCTGCTCCTGGTGACTCAGGCTTCTTATCTCTGCTCCCTGTCTGTGCATGGTGTACATTAATGTGTTCATGTAGTTAATTATTCCAAATGCCATGCTTCAGCCCAGCCTGTAAAAGTGGGAAGAATAAGCAAACTTTCTGTTTGTATTAAATTAAATTTGTGTGCGCCTTCCCATAGCCATCAGCGGCTGCTGTTGATGTTGCAAAACATTATCCCACAGTTAGAAAAGGGTGGGGAGAAGTCTCTCTTCCACCCCCTCTGCCCGTTCTGCCTCCTTGCCCGGGAAAGATTGGAATAACCTGAAATAAACTTGCAAGTTCAAGCAGAGCCTTCATTCCTGCCTTACTGGCAATTAACAGTGATTTACTGGGGGTTGCATTCTAGCTGGGCCTCAGTCCCCTGTTATCAGCTGCTTCGAGGACTGGACTCATTATTGGTCAGTTTCTTGCTGCTCTGCAAACAACCCTTTTCACATTTAGCTCTTGCCCACAACCACATCCTGTATTGTACAGTGTTGGACTGCCCTATGTTGAAGTAGGGGAGGGGTGTGCAGTGAAGACAGCCCCAGACAGATGGGCCAAATCCCTGGGTAATATTTCCCCTGGCATTTTAGGGATGGAATACACCACCAAATTTGCTCTCTGTAACAAGTTCTCAGAGAACATGAAGCTGGCCTGATACAAATCTAAATTCCCACATGCCTGTCTGCAAACAGCTGGTGAGGTTTTGCCCTGGTATAGACAGGGTGTTTCCAGAAGGGCTATTTGTCTTCTTGCCTTTTGTCAAGAAGGCTCCTGTTACTCAGAAGAGATGGGAAGTCACCCAAAGCTCTATTTTCCTTTCAGCTCAGCCAGTAAGCGATGTGTTGGCCTTCACCTCCCACACATTTGGGGCCTTGTTCATTGGTGTGGTGCAGCCCAGCCGTCTTAGCTGACCAGCCCGGCCCTGACACTGCATTAATATGAAAACACATGGGGGAGGCTCGATTTGTCAAATGTGAAGAATTCTTTTTTGTTGTTGTTGTTTTGAGACAGGAGTCTCACTCTGTCACCCAGGCTGGAGTGCAGTGTCGTGATCTCAACTCACTGCATCACCGCCTCCTGGGTTCAAGCAATTCTCCTGCCTCAGCCCCCTGAGGAGCTGAGACTAAAGGCACGCGACACCACGCCTGACTAATTTTGTTGTATTTTTAGTAGAGACAGGGTTTCACCATATTGTCCAGGCTGGTCTTGAACTCCTGACCTCGTAATCTGCCCGCCTTGGCCTCCCAAAGTGCTGGGATTACAGGCGTGAGCCACCGCGCCCGGCCGAGGAATTCTTCTTACAACTGAGTATCAGAAAGAAAATAGTCGGCCACCCCTGAAGAACTGGTAGGTTTCTTCTTATCAGATAAGAATAACTGCTTCCCTTCCTTTACCACCCTTCTTCGACTGCCTTGAAAGGTGGAGCTCCATTTCATATTCTTTACAACTCTAGTTGAAGTGTGGAGTATATTTTCTTCCTTCTTCTTCAGGCTCGGGTTTTGGTCTTCTCTTTCCATTTTCAGAAATCCTTTAGGAAGTGTGTAGGGCAGAAATAAATAACGTGGTCGCAGCCAGTGGGTCCTGCACTGCCCTTCCATTGATCATCTCCACCCTTGGGTCTTGAGTACTCTGCACAGCACTATCCACTGGTGTCTGCTGTGGAATTCCTCTTCCCAGAATCCCTACCGAGCATGCCTTTTACAGCCAGGCCTGCCTCCATTGCATATTTCAGGTATTTCACGTGTATATGACAATCTTGGCTTTTTGGTTAGAAGTAGCATCTTGTTACTGGGAATAAAGGCACACAGCTCTTCTCTGTAGTTAATGAATCTACTCACTAAATATTTATCTTAGGAACACACTTACTTCTGTTATCCATTGCAGCCCCAAAGATAGAGATGGTTACAAGTACATGATGAGCATCTAGAAAATTAAGGATGGGCTGGGTGCAGTGGCTCATACCTGTAATCTCAGCACTTTGGGAGGCCAAGGCAGGAGGATCACTTGAGGCCTGGAGTTTGAGACCAGCCTGGGCAATATAGCAAGACCCCCCCATCTCTATTCAAAAAAATTAAAAATTATCTGGGCATGGTGGCCCATGCCGTATGTAGTCCTAGCTACTTGAAAGACTGAGGCAGGAAGATCACTTGAGCCCAGGAGTTCAAGGCTGCAGTAAGCCATGATCATGCCACTGCATTCCAGTCTGGGCAGAAGAGCAAGACCCTGTCTCAGAAAAAAAAAAAAAAGAGAAAGAAAAAAGAAAATTAAGGGTGGTCAAAGAAAGGCTGCCCCTTAGATCCATCATGGTAACTGGATTTGGAAGAAATTGGGCTAGAAAGGCATTTGTAGGGGCCATGAACCTCATGGGGAGTATCACTGAGGAAGGGGACCAGTTCATTGGGGCTACTGTAGGTAGTTTTCTACACAGGATAAAGATTATGTTTCTCAACCTGATCCTAGATATTATTTGTCTCTAGGAATTCTCTATGAGGATTTAAAATTTTATCTTTTCATTCTAGTAAAATTAAAAAAAAAATTTGAAACATATTCTGGATCATCTGAATGGCTGCCTAATGACTGAGAGTTTGGCGCCTCATTTATATTTCCTCTCAGGTTGGTGCCCAGGGATCACCAAGAATAACAGTACCAACTAGACTCCCCGGAGGAGCCATGAGCGTATGCCTGGGGGTTCCTTCATTATGTGTTGGGTTGGGAATGGAAGAGAACAATGTCCATACCAGAAGAGAACAATGTCCATACCTAGACACTTCTGGGCCAGGGGGAGTAGGAGAGGAGAGGCGGGCTTTAAACAGACCTTGACTGCTAAGGAATGTTAGGGTACACAGAGCTGGGGAAAGCCTGGAAGCACGGTGCACAGGGGTGCCAGCCCTCAGCTGCATATGACTTACCACCTGTCTTGAACCAATGACTTAGCACATTTATGCCCCGGACTCTGGCTCTTCATCCTGTCATGTTATTTGACTCAACTAGGAGGCCTCCAGGTACTTGAACCGCCCCAAGAAAGGTTTGGTCTGGAGCATGGATGTTAAAACAAAACAAAATTCATGACCCGAGAAGGAGCATGAGGACTCAGAAGGTTCCCCCTCCCATTCTTGGCCCTCTGTAGCCAGCGTGGTAGCGGAGGAGGAAGGACCTTGCTCAGTGCGGGGGCCAAAGGTGAGAAGGCTCAAAGAAGGGGGTTTATTAATTTGGGCTTCCACGTGTCCTGTTGTGGGTTGAACTGTATTCCCCTCAAAAACATATTCAGGTCCTAAGCCCTGGAATGTGATTGGAAAAGGGTCTTAGCAAATGTAATCAAGTGAAGATAAGGTCATACGGGATTAGGGCAGGCACTTGTTCCGTGACTGGTGTCCTTATAAGAAGAAGAGAATTTGGACACAGAGACATACAGGGAGACACATGTCATGCCATGTGACAACAGAGGCAGAGATGGGAGGGATGCAGCCACAAGCCACGGAATGTTGAGGATGACCAGCAACTTCCAGGGACCAGGCAGAGCCAAGTAAGCTTCTTCCGCAGAGACTCCAGAGGGAGTGGGACCCTGTCAACGTGTGATTTTTGGACTTCCAGCCTCCAGAACCGCGAGAGAATAAACATCTGTTGTTTTAAGCCATTTAATCTGTGGCACATTGTTGCGTCAGTCCTGGGACATGGATACAGGCCCCCAGGATCTCAGCCCACATGAGGGGTGACTGCCAGGCCCCTCCCCTGACCTGGACAGCAGCAGGAGCCCAGGGGCAGACCCTCCGCAGTTGTCACAGCTGTGACTGAGTTTTAACGAAGGAGCAGCCCGCACAGGAGAATGTCAGCATGCGAAGAGGGACTCAAAGAATGAAATGTTAGTGACATTAACCTTTAACTAGCCCCACAGCAACAATTGCTGCTCAAAGATGCCTTGCTATTGAGTCAGCAGCACAGACAGGGTTCTGTTTGGGGAAAAGGAATGGGCTTTGGGATCCTGGCTCAAATCCTGTTCTGCACATTAGCTGTGTGTCTCTGGTCAAGGCACTTTCTCTGTCAGAGACCTCAGTTTTCCCATCTGTAAAATGGGGATAATGCTATATTTCACACAGGGTTGTGGTGAGGATTAAATAAAACAATGTGAGTAGAATGGGCATAGCAGGCCATCACACAACAGCACTGTTTTTTCGTGATATGAACAGAACTGGCTGAATGTTGGAGGACAGAAGCCAAATGGACTGATCAAGAAAGGCCTCCCAGAGGTGGCGGGTGAGCAATGAATGCCAGGCCAAAGATCTAGGCTTTGACTTTAACTCTGGCACCTGTTTCGTCTGTAACCTTAGGAAAGTTACTTAACTCAGCATTCTCAGCTTTACAATTGGATAATAAAATCTCATCTCATCTCACAAGCTTGTGGAAGATTAAATGAAATTTAATTAAATTACACAAGTGCCCAGCCCAGCACCTCTGCGTTTGGTAAATGTTGGTTGGAGCCACGATAGGGCATGAAGGACCAGGAGCCAAGATCAGAGAGCAAGGGCTCAGCCTCATTCTTCCTGCTTGGGGCTGATGAGGGCCCAGCGGACTAGCTCCTCAAGAATGGCACAGTGGACAGCTGGCCTGATTCTGGGCCAGTGAAACGCTGCCTTGGAGCATGTGTGGCGGATTCTGCAGGCTACATGTTACGGTAAAGAAGCCGGTGGGCTCAAGGACCATCCAAGAGATGCAACTTGGAATTTCTAAGTCCAGCATACATTTCAAGAGTTGCCTCTCCTTGATTCCCAGCAACCCGTTTCCCCAGTTTGCTGCTTATGTGTTCAGAACCTGCTCCTGCAAGACAACGACACCTGGTGCTGAGAGGCTCGGATCCCACCGTCACCAAGTGAGGGGCCGACCCCAGTGGAGGGCAGCCTGGGCGCGGTCCTCTCTGGTGGGCTGTATGCAGCTGTCCCTCCCCACCTGTCAGGCTTCCACCAGGGAATTCCCTGGCCCACTGTGCGTCAGCTTTTCGTGAGTGTTATTCATAATTATCTATGGCACAGATGGACAGCCTTGTTTCAGCAGAGTGAGTGTTTTCAGATCCTAAGTTTTTGTCTGACTGATTTGAAACATAATCAAATTCTTATAATCCAGTGGAGAATCAGATTTTTTCTGATGAGGTTAATCTTTTGTGAGTCTGTTCCTTACAGGGGCTCTTTGTTTTCTTCCTAAAGCTATGGACCCCTATTCTACTCTAGCTCTGTGAGTCGATGAGGGGTGTATTAATTTTCCGGGGCTACCATAACAAATAACCACGACAGCTTATGTTGGTTTAAAACAGGTGGAATTTATTCTCTTATGGTTCCGGAGGCCAGAGTCCAAAATCAAGGTGTCAGCAGGTCCGTGCTCCCTCTGCTGACTCTAGTGAAGAATCCCTCCTTGCCTCTTCTAGCTTTTGGGAGTGCCCTGTGTTCCTTGGCCAGGGTGGCATCACTCCCATTTCTGCCTTTGTCTTCACAAGACCTTATTCTCTGTGTCTTGGATCTCCCTCTTCTTTCTCTTATAAGGACCCCAGTCATTGGGTGCAGAGCCCTCCCTAAATCCAGGATAACCTTATCTCAAGATCCTTAATCAAATTACATCTGCAAAGATCCAACTTTAAATAAGATCACATTCATAGGCATTAGGGGTTAGGACTTAGACATATCTTTTTTGGGGAGGGCACAAATCAACCCACTGCAGTGGGTAATAATAACATGTATTGAATAGTGTTTTGTGTCTGGCAATTTTCATGTGTCGTTGCATTTAATTCCCATACCAACCTTGAGACATAGATATGATTTCTCCCTCACTTCTATGGGTATGGAAACCAAGGCTCAAAGAAGCGATAAAACTTTCTGAAGTTCACAGCATTTGTTAGTGCAACTCCTAAATTCCAATCCAGCTCTCTCCACTATACAGGGCCTACCCTTTATCATAAGAAAGAAAAAATTGAATAGCTGTCGTGGTAAGATAGTAAAATATCCTACCATCCATTTTTGCATAGAGAATCACAGAAGAAGACCAGGAATTTTGCGTGGAGGCTCATCCAAAAAGTGTAGAAAAGCTAATGTAACCTAATTCTAGGTTATAGCAGGATAACCTGTACTGAGACATGTGGATGTACACTCCAAGAGGGCCATACCCATTTTATTTAGTGGCAAAATCTAAGGGTCTAACATGTGTTAGGTGCTCCATACATATTTGGTGCAGAAGTGAGTTCCCAAGGAAATGAAGCCGTGGGAAGCACAACGATGTAGCTGGCTTGGGACAGGGCTCCACTATAGGATGTGACCTCATAGTTGCCAAAGGGAAGCCGAGATGTTCCCATCACTTTGCAAACCCAGCACTAGAGGTGTCCTAGCCTCTCTGTTCAGATTTCCTGTGTCTGATGGGAGTACTGATCTTGAGTGAGTACTATCCCCTGGCTTTCGGTTTAACGTTTTGCAGGGTACCTTCAGGGTAGGAGTCTGTGTTAAAAGTCAGGTGCCCGGAGTTTGGGAAAAATCTCCAGACAGTCTCATTGATATTTCTGGACTGGGATTAGTTAAGGCATCACAGGAATGCTACTGAATTCCACACCTTCCCAGACAGAAACTTGCCCACCTTTTTCTGCTCATGTTGATTTTCTGACCCTTGGTCCTGTGATTGCACCAAAAGAGAATATATGTAAGTGGGGTGATATGGTTTGGCTGTGTCCCCACCCAAATCTCACCTTGAATTCCCATGTGTTGTGGGAGGGACCTGGTGGGAGGTAATTGAATCATGGGGACAGGTCTTTCCCCATGCTGTTCTTGTAACAGTAAGTCTCACGAGATTTGATGGTTATTATAAGGGGGAGTTTTCCTGCTAAGTTCTCTTCTCTTGTCTGCTGCTATGTGAGACGTGCTTTTCACCTTCCATCATGATTGTGAGGCTTCCCCAGCCATGTGGAACTGCGAGTTCTCCATTAAACCTCTTTCCTTTGTAAATTGCCTAGTCTCAGGTATATCTTTATCAGCAGCATGAAAACGGACTAACGCAGGAGGAAATCATTGTACTGATTCAGGAATTTTGCTTGAAAAAGAAAATGCATGTGGAAAGTTCTGAGAACTTCTGAGCCTCAACCCCAAGATATTGTCCTGATCTGTGGGGTTTTGAACTATGTTCATTGGAATAAATTTGGGAGAGAAAAGTACCTAGGAAGTTTTAGGTTTCAGAATAGTAGTGGTAAATGGTTTAATTTCCAACTGTGTAACATTTTTCTTGCCGTTTAAAAAATGTATTTCAACTTGAACAGATCATTTCCTTGGTTTGCAGAAGCTCTCTGTACTAGTCAGGTTCTCCAGAGAAACAGAACCAATAGGTCGGTATGTCTACCTGTCTGTCTGTCTGTCTGTCTATCTATCTATCTATCTATCGAGATATCAAGATATCGAGATATCGAGGTATCTATCTATTTGGGAAAAGATTTCTTATAAGGAAATGACTCACAATTATAGAGGCTGAGAAGTCCTAGGATCTGTGGCTGGCAAGCTAGAAACCTAGGAGAGTCAATGGTGTAGTTCTAGTTTGAGTCTAAAGGTCTGAGAACCAGAAGAGCCGATCAGAGTTCCAGTCTGAAAGCCTGCAGGTTTGAGGTCCAAGAAGAGCCAACTTTTTGGTCCAAAGGCAGAACGAGACTGATGTCCCAGCGCAGACAGACAGGCAGGAGGAATTCCCTCTTAGTCTTTTGGTCCTATTCAAGTCTTCAGATGACTGAATGAGGGCCAGTCACATTAGAGGGGCCATCTACTTTCCTCAGTCCACTGATTCAAATGTTCCTGTCACCCAGAAACATCCTCACCAACACACCCAGAAGAATGTTTGACCAAATGTCTGGGCACCCTGTGACGCAGTCAAGTTGATGCATAAAATTAACCGTCACACTCTCTCTGTGGGCAAATGTTTGTCCTTAGCTCTGGTAAGGTGGCAATGTCATATACATGACCTTTTTTGGTGTCCTTGGTGAAGGACCCCAGTTAAAACAGGATTGGAGGGGCCAAGGCAGAAATCCAAAAGAGGAGCTCCCAAGATGGGATGTTTACTTAGCCTTCTGAGTTTCCACTGGCTTCCTTTGCCTCTTGCCCTGACCACGTCAGCACCTTTAGTTAAATGAATGAAAGAGACAATGGATAGGATGTACTATTACAGTGTACCAAGAGCTATATGGGTTTCTTTGTCCAGGTCTGTACTAAGCCAACAGATCACTTGTTTGAAGCCTAAAATCCAGAGGAAAAGGCTTTGATTAAAACATTATTTGCCAGCCAACCTTTACCTTCCTTTAGCAGTTCTAACTCCCCATGAACTCATTCTGATGAGTAGACCTGCTCTGCAGGGTGCGGGGAAAGTTGATCCATTTGCAGATGACTCAGATGAATGACACCAGCAGTACTGGTCTGTGGATGTTCGTTCAGCCTCCTTCCCACCATCTTTCATTTCCCAGTTGCTTCATTAAGAAGTACAAGGAAAGTTTACGCATGGGGCTCACAAAATGCATTTGAGTGGTGGATTTGTTTTCTTATTAGCTAACTTTATCAGAAGTCATATAGCCTTTTGAATACCAAAAGTCATTTTAAACCCAATTATAACATTGTTATGGTTTGCAGTTTGGCCACCCGTGCTTAACAAATATTATACTAACAAAATCATTACCATGCTGGATTTGCTCATAAACTTGTCAAGTGTTTGAACAACTCAATGTTACACACCAGGAATCCTAATAACAGTGGTCTCAGTTCTTACATTACCTCTTGTAATGTATTTCTTGAGTCCTTTTACCATTTTCTTTTACTGTTTGTTCTCAGAGGATATGATTTGATCACTGACAACTTGTACTAATAACCAGGGTCAAAATGGACCATAATTATCCTGTATGTATATACGAATCTAGGCAAACAATCGTCTCTTAGATATACCTTCTCTGCTAAGGCTCTATTTTCTTTTTTTTTTTTTATTTTGAGATGGAGTCTTGCTCCTATTGCCCAGGCTGGAGGGCAGTGGTGCAGTCTCGGCTCACTGCAACCTCCGCCTCCCGGGTTCAAGCGATTCTCCTGCCTCAGCTTTCCCAGTAGCTGGGATTACAGGTACCTGCCACCACGCCCGGCTAATTTTTGTATTTTTAGTAGAGATGGGGTTTTGCCATGTTGGCCAGGCTGGTCTCGAACTCCTGACCTCAGGTGATCCACCCACCTCGGGCTCCCAAAGTGCTGGAATTACAGGCGTGAGCCACCGTGCCCAGCCTAAGTCTCTATTTTCAAATGACTCTGGTTTTTATGATTATGATTATTGTTATTGTTATTGTTATTTGTCATTGAAAGAAGAAAATGTAAGGGAGGCCAGTTGAGGTGATGGTGGAAGGAGTTAGAGTGATTTGAATTCAGATCTGGATTTTCTGGCGTGTGACTTTGGCCAAGTTATTTAACCTCCCTGAGTCTGTTTCTTCATCTAAGGGATGATGAGATATACCATGTAGTTTTATTATAAGTCTGAGTTCAGTGAGATATCCTTTGTCATCATTTGGCTGACTTTGTTATTAATAAAAGCAATTTCCGTTGTTTGGGTTGTAGACTTATTTTTCTTTGACTGCTTTATTATTGATGGCATTTTGTGTTATTTCCTTAACTGTAATTCTATCTTCCTAGTTTATTTCAATAGAAAATTACCCATCATAAAATCTATTAATCCTTGTTGCCGAATTTAGAGGTCATTGAATTTTTGCTTTACTTTATGCCAAATTATATTCAGAACAACAGAAAACAAAAGAGAGGCTTGTTTATTCCTAGGTTTTTCTAATTCAACTTCACTTTGAAGTGAGCAACTCCTGAACCACACTGGGATTCAGAGCTAGGATTGTTCTGGGGAGGCTGAACTCTCAGACATGATGCTTATACTGTAGGAATCTGGTTTGAGATTAGAGACAGACACAATTTTAGCATTTAAGGCCCTTAAAAACACTTAGAAAGTGTGTACTGTCACTTAAAAACACTTAGAAAGTGTGTATTGTCAAAAGAAACAACACACTGCAAATAAGCCCCTGTGAGGGAATGGAAGATAACCGTGGTTGGAAGGACAGGAGCTGATTGACTAATTATTGATTCTAAAATGTCACTGATTCTAAGAAACATTTCCTTTTAGTAGCACCCTATTTGAGGGACACAACTACATTAATGTAAACAGAATTGCAACATGCGTTCTTCTTTTATGATTTCAAGGAATACGTGTAAATTAGAAATGGGGAAATTGGAATTTGCATGTTTATCTTCCCCACTGCATTGCTTAGCAAGACCCAGGCAGAGAGAGAGAGCCGATACTCACTACTGCTTTCAATGGAATATTGGATATGCAGTCGCCACCTGGGAAATGCTTGTGGAATAATTGTTATGGGTAGACAGGGGTGCTGTGAGATTGGGACAGGGAGGGGCTGAAATGCTGACCACACCTTGGGGCCTTGTTAAAGCCTGGTTTCAAGGTCAAGGGGATAACAGTTCAGAGTGAGTATGAGTGTGCGTGGGTGTTGCATTAGAGAATGTGGTTACACCAGAGAAAGAGCAGCTAAAGACAATTTCAGGGTGTTTGAAGTTGGAGGCCACAGTGTTGGAGAAATTGTAGCAAGGAGCATAGGCAGGGCAGGGAGGTGAGGATCCGAGGCGTCCTTTTGAGACTGGCCAGAAAGGGAAGAGCAGATTTGATTAAAGAGCCAAATGCAAACTGTTCCCCAAATGAAATGCTCTGGAAGAGTCTGAAATTGTACATCAGCAGTTTCTTTTGACAAATTTTGGCTGAAACATTAAACAAAAACAATGGTCCAACTCAAAACTCTGTGATACCTCTAGCTTGTTTATATAATAGGGCTTCAAGGGTTTAATTTAGAATATTTCTGTGATGAATAACTGGCTCTTGTTCATGTAAACAAAGTACAGCCTGCACGGAGTAACCAAATCTTTTTCATCCAGGGCACAGCTGTTTTCCTGAGGAGAGAACTTTCCTTTTTTAGTGCCTTCTCACCTTGGTAAATCATGACCAACACATGTAAAAGCCCTTTTCCAAGCTTTACTCACTGCTCCCATGGAATTCTCATTCAAGAATAGCCTTTCTTCTTTCCTTTGCTCTCTAGGATACAAAACTACTCAAAACTGGGTTTAGAAAGCCTTGGGCGGGAATAGGAAATTTGGGTTTTCTGTGCAACTTGGATGAAGTCCCTTTCTCTCTCTGAACATTGTTTTGTTTTGTTTTAATCAGAGGGATGACTTTTAAAAATGCTTTAAAAATGCTCTGATGTTTTAGATCAGTGCTATCCAACAGAAATAAAATTCAAAACACATATGTAATTTTAATGACACTTAAATTTAAATTACATTTAACATTTTTAAACTTGAAAAATAGATGAAATTAATTTTAAGAATAGACTTTATTTAACTGAACACATCCAAAATATCATCATTTCAACATGTCATCAATATTTAAAAAATGTTTATTTTACATTCTTTTTGTTTGTTTGGCGGGGGAAACTGAAGTTTCTTGGAAACCAGAAGTTTTTTGTAAAGCAGGCACAAACTAATTTGGAGATAAAAACGGCCCTGAAATGATGTGAGGCGACTCATTATCTGTTTATCCCACTTACTATAAATAATTGTGTATTTTATTATAGAAATATTAATGCACTTTATTCCTGAGTATTTCCCCAGACTCTGCTGGGGGAATATGCACCTTGTTACTTTTCCAAAATACACTGAATTTCAAAATATCTCTGGCTTTGGGAGTTTCAGATAAATGTTTTTCAAACTTTTTGATTGTGACCACGGTAAGAAATATATTTTATATTGTTTCCCAGGGTGTGCACACACACATACACCTGAAACAATTTTTTTTGAGACAGGGTCTCACTCTATCACCCAGGCTAGAGTGCAGTGGCGCAATTACTGCTCACCGCAGCCTTGACCTCCTGGGCTCAGATTCTCCTCTTACCTCAGCCTCCCTGGTAGCTGAAACCACAGGCATGTGCCACCATGCCTGGCTATTTTTTTGTATTTTTTGTAGAGATAGGGTTTTTGCATGTTGCCCAGGCTGGTCTCAAGCTCCTGCGCTCAAGTGATGCGACCACCATGGTCCCCCAAAATGGTGGGGTTACAGGTATGAGCCACTGTGCCCGGACCCGACAGAAATTTTTTGAAAGAGTATGTGCCTTTATTAGATGGTATGTATTCAAATATTTTCTACTACATATATTTAAAAGACTTTATTTTTAGAGCAGTTTTAAGTTCACAGCAAAACTCAGCAAAACTTTTTTTTTTTTTTTTTTAAAGCTACCAGTGCTAATGCACTGAATTGACAGCACAGCCCATCTAAAAGACTATGCCTATAGTTTCCAAAGCACTGCTGTGGGCCCTGTACTGGGGACCATGGAGAGTCGCACAGGGATGTGAGCATCAGTCAGAAAAAAGAGAGAGGAGAACTGGGCACGGTGGCTCACGCCTATAATCCCAGCACTTTGCGTGAATCCAGGAGGCGGAGCTTGTAGTGAGCCGAGATCGTGCCACTGCACTCCAGCCTGGGCGACAGAGTGAGACTCTCTGTCTCAAAAAAAAAAAAAAAAAAAGAGAGAGAGAGAGAAGAGAAAGGCTTCTGTGGGGAAGGCAGCCTCCCCGCACCCGCATCCATCCCTAGGCCTGCTATACTCCACTGTGGTTTAAATAGCACCGATTACAGCCATACCCCTCGGGGTTTGTTGGCCATCGTCAGCAGTTTTCTAGTGGTTTGGCCATGGTTTATCCAGGATAATTACCTGGTCCTGTCGATTTTGTGCTTGGACTTTTTAAAGGGAGCAAGAAAGTTAGATTCTATGGGGCCATTGTATGACCTTGAAAAAATGGGGTATGCCTTATATAGGGAATGGTTTATATGGAGCCACCATTTGTTCAACTTTCACTTCTATATTTAAAAAGGCTTTTTGGTCATCAGTGACTAAAGCCTAGCTTATGTGAAAAAGGGAATTTGTTGGTTCTTGTAGTTGGCAGGTGCAAAGTTAGCTTCAGGCATGGCTGGACTTAGGGACCCTAGCTATGTGGTCAGGGCTTTGTCTTTTTCTCTGGTTATTAGCTTTGTTCCTTCTGAGCACTGACTTAATCCTTAGACTGGAAAAAGAGGGGTCTCCTCTAACTCCAATTATGCATCCTCATGTCTTGCAATCCCAAGAGAAGAAAGATTTCTTTCTCCCAAAGCCCATATAGCAAATCCCAGATAACAGTCTTGCTTGAATTAGTTGAACTCATCACCAGGGCCTGAGGGATGACCAGACCTCAACTACATCCCCTTCTCCTATGGCTTAGGTGGGGCCGGTCAAATCTGAACCATATGGGATAGGTCCTCTCATTAGACAAAGAAGGAGAAAAATAGACCAAATGATTAATTTCCACTCATTATCGATCTCTAACTTCTTCAAGGCTTAAGAGGACTGATTTCAAGTTGATATGGTTCAGATAAAGGAATTACATACAGGCTCTCTCCTGATTATTGGTTCTTGTCCATTAGAGGTGCTATGATCAGCAGAAGCAAGTTAGTCTAAGCTTGACAGACATTCAGAACCACCTGCTATATTAAAATTGCTCCTTTGTGTGGCAGCTTTTGCTCTTCCACTCTTCTTAATATTAAGGATCATTTTAGGCAGATCCTCTTCTTGTGGTGCCTCATAATTTAACAATCACGTTCCATCCATTTCATCAGCTATTTTGGCCTCTAGGTTCTGGCCCCTGGCACTGAGGACTCAGGCGCAAAGGTTCCGGGATGGCATTCTTTCCACAGCTGTTGTGCTCCATGAGCCAAGAGTTGCAGCTTCCACTCTTGTATCTCCCATCAGGCTACCCCAGAGGGCTCCACAATCTTGAAATCCGTCAGCACTCCCTGGAATAAGTGAAGGTCTTTCTTTACATCCTTCCATCTCCCAAGATGCCACGCCTCTGCTCCACTTGGCCTCCTGGGTCTTTGGAATTCCCCCTTCCATTTCCACCCTTTTTTTTCTAAGGCTGGTGGAAGTTTGTCTTCACTGTCCTCTATCCACTTATCCTCTGTCCCCCACCCCAGGACTTGGTGACATTATATCCCAGGCTTCTCAAGTTGCTTTTATCTGGATCTTTTCCCACACTTTGCTGTCTTTAGAATGTTTTTGAAGTCCACTCTCTGTACAGTCTGTTTTAATAAGCAAATCTTTACCATTGTAAGGTCGACTCAGAGTAATGGAATAAACTCTAGGCTTGGGGCCAGAAGGACCTGTTGATTCTGAGCGCTGAACTTGCTGTGTGACCCTGGTGGAACCATATAGCCTCCTTTGGCTTCAAATCTGGGGATGGTAATGCCTACTTCACAGAATGAACTAGAATTGGATCTGCAGACTGCCTGGTCCAGATTTTGGGGTCCAACAATGTGCTAGTAGTTGACTCTCAGTTTGCAAGCAAAGGAAACCTAATTCAGGCTGGCTTAAACAAACAAACAGGGTGCTTTGGCCACATATTACTGAGTGGTATAGAAGAACAGCTAGTTTGAGTCATGGCTGAATCTAAGTGCTGAAATGATGCTGTCAGGAATCTCTAGGCCCCGTTTCCCTCCTCGGGCAGACTGTTTCTGGAGATGGCCACAGAAGTTTCAGGCCAACATTCTAGCAGCTCAACCCTGAGGCAGGAGAAGCCCACTTCCTAGTAGTTCCAGGAAGACTCCTATGGCTGATGCTCATTGGCTTGGCTCTGGTCATGGGTCTGTCTCTAAGCCAATCATTGTGGCTGGGGAATGAAATGCTCTGACTGGTTAGGTCCAAGGTCATGTGACTGCCCATGGAGTTGGGTGTGGAGTTTTAGTTCCACAAATATAGACAGTGAGGAAAGGGGGTTTCCCAAGGGAAATTTGGCTCCAAATATGAGTGAATGGATGAGGGGGAAGGGGGAAAAGCAACAGGTATCCACTGTACACACTCTTGGATTATTCCTTCCCGGGCAATGTTGATAGTGCCGTGCTGTTTGCCGAAAGGAACATTGCCTGTTGTGGCTGTCAGAGGAGTGGAAAGGGGGCAGACAGGCAGAAGGATGGAGAAAAACACCAAAGGACCTGGTAGCCACCTCTCAAATCATAGCCTGGAGCTGACTCTCATTCTTTCAACCTGTCTCTAGTGTTGGCTTTAACCTGTTGAAACCTGGGCTAAGCTACAGAAAACTTTGAAAACCTTCACTCGTTCATTCTCAGTACTGTATGTGTCTATGAAGGTGGTTTCCTGCAAGAGTTTAACCCAAATTCCTCCTCACCTGCCCCTGTTGCTGTCTACCAGGACATAATTTAGTAGTCCTGTAAAATCAAACAGGACATCTCCAGTTGCTTTTTTTTTTTTTTTTTTAATTTGGAGACAGAGTCTTGCTCTGTCACCCAGGCTGGAGTGCAGTGGCTCCATCTCGGCTCACTGCAACCCCTGCCTCCCTGGCTCAAGGGATTCTCCTGCTTCAGCCTCCCGAGTAGCTGGGACTACAGGCCTGCACCGCCATGCCCAGCTAATTTTTTGTATTTTTAGTAGAGATGGGGTTTCACCATATTGGCCAGTCTGGTCTCAAAGTCCTGACCTCAGGTGATCTGCCTTCCTTGGCCGCCCAAAGTGCTGGGATTACAGGTGTGAGCCACCGCACCCAGCCTACAGCTGCTTTTTCGAAGCTGTCTGCTAGAATTGTAATATATGTGTGTATTTAGAGTCTATGGAGAGTTTTTTCTACCACTCTTATAGGAGGAATGAGGGTTTTCTTTGGCAACTAACATTTAATTTAGTATAAGCACTTTAGGAGGTTATTTTGGGATCTTCACATTAATCCCACGAACTAATCCCTAGGTACTATTATTAGCCCTATTTTACAAACCAGGAAACTGAAGCATAGAGAGGCTCATTAAGCTCCCCAAGGCCACATAGCCAGTATATAGTGCAGCCAAGAGTGAGCCAAGATGTGGAACTGATATTTAGGCAATTTGAATCTGGAATGTGGTACCTGTGGGAAGGGTGGAGGTGGCTGCTTCTTGCAAGATCAAGAACCCAGGGCAAGGGGAACTTGACTCTCAGGGCACTTCCGGTTCAGAGGGAGCATAAGTTCAGGTGAGAGACACTGCAGGTTCCAGCAGCCACCAGGGGCCAAAGAGGCTTGGGGCAGGGAGGTGGGCCAGGAGGCCTTTGTTTCTCCTGCCCAGGTTCCTTGAGGCCCTAAGGAAGGGCTTTTGCTTGGTGGTCCAGTGGGCACCTAATCAGCCTCGCGTTCCTCCTCCCGGCTGACTCCAACCTCAAAGTGGTGGTCACTTTGGATTGCTGGGGCTGATTTTGACCTACTTGGAGGCAGGGGCCTGGACAGGATGAAAAGGTCCCGACCAGCACACCAGTCCAGTGGTGTCTCATTACTTTTGCCAAATGCTGGAAGGAAACAGTAAATCTGGACATATGGTGATTTTCCCCCTTCCATCCATCTTTAATATGTGTCTTTTTTCTCTGATACAAATATCAAGTAAACAGGGACAACCTTAGATTTACGGCTCCAAATGAAAACATAGCGGCCACGGCACAACTTCTTTTCTCTGCATAAAACTCCATGCTCTTCTGTGTTGAGGAACAGGAGAGGCTATAAAGAAGGAGTGAAAATTTCCCATAGCCCCTCCACCAAAAGATAATTGCTGTTATCATTTTCCAGCCTTCTTTTTTCCTATCAACACAGCCTTTCCAATGTGAACTCGAGTGACCCCCATCAGCCTCTTGTTCTGAGGCTAAAATGGTTTGTGCTGGTTGTGGGACTTGCCGCGCAGAGAGATACCCGGGCAAACCTTTGTGCCTCCCACCCGCATAACTGGCCCCCGCTGGCTCTGAATGAAGCCACTCTTCTGGTAGATTGCATTTAAGGAATGTCTTAAATGGGTTGAGGAACAAAGGCCTCCCGGGACCCAAAGCCTCTTTGTCTGGCCTGGACCCTGGTGGCCGCTGGAACCTGGAGTGTCTCGAGTCTGCCCTCACGTGCCCTCTGAACTGCTGGAGTGCCTCAGGGGTCGGGTTTCTTTCACCCTGGGTTCTCTCTGATTCTGATCCCTAGGGGAGCAAGCCACCTCCATGCCCTTCCCACCTGTACCCTTGAGAAAATTCTCCCACCAGAGCACCATCCAAGACTGAGATGCCTCCTGTCCTTCCAGCCCATCAGCTGCCAGGGGCTGCCTCTGGTGGCTCGTTTTAGAGATGTTAACTGGCCCAGATGGGACTTGTGAGCCCTTTGCCCAGGTCTACTGGACTGACCAGCCCAGACCCTTTAAATAGGAGGAACTTTCATTAGTGAAGGCAGGTGGTATGTGTCTATCTGTTTAGAAGCCTTATGTTCAGCAGATGTTCTCTAAGCACTGACCTTAGCAAAGCACTATCTAGGCACAGTGGGGGAGGAAATCAAACCAGAAGATATAGTCCCTACCCACACACAGCTTTCAATTTCATTTGGGGACAAAGGACTTGCATCCATGGGACAACAGAGAACAATAAAGATGGCTGAATCGTCAAGTAATAGCCCCGTGTGCTATTGGGCTGGATGGACAGGTAGTGCTTCTGGGCCGTTCCAGACAGAGTGGATGTGGCCCTTGGTAGGACTGAGGTCTTTTGCCCTTCTCTGTGCTTGGTTTCATGTCTTCAGCTGTGACTGTGTGAATTTTCAAAGGCCCTATCTGAGAAGCTCTGGTTCCAGCTGGCTCCTAGGCTGGGTTGGAATTCTGCTCTTGGGGAGTTTTGTTCCATTGGAGAGGTCGGCAGTGAGCAACTCGAGTTGTTTTTCCAGCAGTGCAAGCCATGGCCCAGCATCTGTCCCGTCTCAGTTTCAACGGCTAATCTGGGAATGCGGAGGGTGGGCTGTTCCTGGGGAAAGTGTTTTCAGTGATGAGACTCAAAGATAGGTGAGAAAAAGCAGATCTTGCAAAAATGATGGCAAGATGACCCTTGCAGGCCAGGCTTGGCGGGAGCAGAGCATTCACAGTGCTAGCAAGTGAAGCAAACCCCCCGCCCCCCTCGCCATTTCTTGGAGATGGAGATAAAGAAAAACTTCTTGAGTATTTACACTGGAGAAAGTTATTTACATTTCTGGCTCAGTTTACTGGGTTTCAAGCAGGCAGAAATGACTACTGTCTGCTTTGGGTGCTGATTTTCAGGGATAAGAGCTTAAGCAGGACAAAAAACTGAGTACAGTGATATGTAAACATATAGATATCTTGAGACATCTTGACCCTTGCCTTCTACACTGTGTTCTTTTTTTTTTTTTTTTTTCAAGAGACAAGCTCTCATTATGTTGCCCAGGCTGGATTTGAACTCCTGGGTTCAAGCAATCCTCCCACCTCCAGGGTAGCTGGGAGTACAGGTGCATGCCACCACACCTGGCTCAGCCTTTGCATGCCACCACACCTGGCTCAGCCTTCTTTTTTTTTTTGTTTCTCTTTTCTTTTCTTTTTTTTTTTTTTTTTGAGACCGAGTTTCACTCTTGTTGCCCATGCTGGAGTGGAGAGCAATGGTGCGATCTCGGCTCACTGCAAACTCCGCCTCCTGGGTTCAAGTGATTCTTATGGTTCAGCCTCCTGAGTGGCTGGGATTACAGGTGTGTGTTATCATGCCCAGCTTATTTTTGTATTTTTAGTAGAGGTGGGGTTTTGCCATGTTGGCCAGGCTGGTCTCAAACCCTTGACCTCAAGTGATCCATCCACCTTGGCCTCCCAAAGTTCTGGGGTTACAGGTGTGAGCCACCGCACCCAGCCCCAGCCTGGCCTTCTGCACTCTTACCGTCCAGAAGGAAAAGGACTTTAGGAGAAAACATATTTTGAAGTATATCTGACTTTCTATAACAGGCATGAGCCTAGAAAGTTCTACATGTAGATCAGAAGGATCATATAGGAGCACCTTGAAAGTTTGCATTTTAAGGAACTTTACACATAATTTTATTAGGTAAAAAGACTTCATAAAGCAAATCATCACAACTTTAGCTAGGTAGTTCTTGACCTTGGCTGTGCATTAGACTCACCTGGGAGGATTGAAAAGTGCTGCCCCAGGTCACACCCAGAAGAATGACAGCAGAATCTCTGGGGGTGCACCCAGGCATCAGGATTCTTGTAAGTTTCCCCAGTGATTCCAGTGTGCAGCCCGGGCTGAGAATCACTGCTTTACCTCTTGTATGCATGTCTCTGAGTGGCCACACATTACGTGAACTTAAAGTAGAGCACGCCCTGTAAAGTCAGCAGTGAGGTGCCTTTGAGAGCATGGCAATCTGGTGTGGGAAAGCAGGAACTGCTGTTCTGTGCAGAAGTGCCCAGCAGAGGGGCTATAAAGATTCTTCCTACATCTACACGATGGAATGCTATGTAGCAAGAAAAAGGAGCAAACTTCTCATGCATTACAACCTGGATGAATCTCATATGCCTTATGTTAAGTAAAAGAAGTCAGACTCCGAAAGCTATTCCTGCTGCCGTGCTGTGGGAGTAGGGAGGGGGCTGCCTATAAAAGGCACAAAGAAACTTTCTCGGGTAGTGGGAAGGTTCCGTGCCTAACACAGCTGAGGGTGTTTGTCAAAACAAATAGAATTGCGCAGTAAAAACAGGAGCGTTTACTGTATTTAAATTATATCCCAATAAAAAAGTTTTTTGTTTAAAAAAGCCATTGCCTTATCAACAATGAATGGGTAAGTAGAATGTAGTATATCCATATAATAGAATTGTATTCAGTCTTAAGAAGGAAGGAAGTAGCCATACCTACTACAACATGGATGAACCTTGAAAACATAATGCTAAGGGAAAGAAGCCAGATGCAAAATGTATATGAAATACCCAGAATAGGCAAATCCACTGGACCGAAAGTAGATTTGTGGTTGCCAGCATCTGAGCCTAGGTGGAAATAGCGAAGTCACTGCCTAATGAGTTCTCCTTTGAGGTAATAAAAAAAGTTCTGGAACTAGATAGTGGTAATGGTTGCACACATTGGGAATCTTAACACCACTGAATTGTAAACTTCAAGATGGTTAAAGTAGTAAATTTTATATTATCTGTATTTTACCATCACACACAAGAAAAGAAGGCTGGGTGTGGTGGCTCACGCCTGCCATCCCAGCTGTTTGGGAGGCCAAGGCAGGAGGATCCCCTGTGGCCAGGAGCTCAAGACCAGCCTGGGCCACATAGCACGACTCTGTCTCTACAAAAAATTTAAAAAATAGCAGGGTGTGGTGGTACATGCCTATAGTCCCAGCTACTTGAGACTATATATTCTCAAGTGGTACATGCCTATAGTCCCAGCTACTCAAGGAGAATCACTTGAGTCCAGGAGGTCAAGGGTGCAGTGAGTCATGATTGCACCACTGCACTCCAGCCTGGATGACAGAGTGACACCTTGTCTCAAAAAAAAAAGTAAAGTAAAATAAAAATAAGAAGAAAATCCCACTTTCTATGAACAGGCCAGACATACAGTAGATACGTGGTAAAGGCTGACTCAGTGTTTTACATTTTTGAAGACAAGGGGCATTTGCTCTGAGGTCACCCTTCTTAGGTGGTGTGAAGAGTGTGTTTTTCCAGAAGCTCATCTTGAGAACTTGAGAGCTCTCTCTGATCAGGAGGAAGACCTTCGACATTTTCCACCCCCCCGGCATCTACAGAATGCTGTTGCTTCTCGCAGAAAGCTTCACAAGGCTCCTAACTCTGACTGCTCCCCAGCAGTTGGGCTCATGAGGATAATACACTCAGTGGCTTGATCTCGGGAACTGTTGGGGCAGACGGGTGCTGTCTTTCTATATAAAGCGCAGGTCTGCTCAGTTTGACATTGGGAAGGAAAAGCATGCTCCATCTCAGGTCTTTAGCAAATGCAGCTGAATAAATAAAAATGTGTGCATAAAGCAGCAGGGAAATCGTGAAGAGTGGCTTTTTCGGCATGTTGGGAAGACGTTTATGGTTGGGAACTTAGTGACCAAAAAGCAAGACAGCCTCAAGATGAGAAAAGCTGGGGGAGGAGGTCATCTGGAGGAAGAGCTTCACCACAGCGGAGGGCAATGAATCGAGCAGTTGAACCGCCCAGCCCTGCGTGGGCCTTGGAAGTCTCGAACAAGAATCTTATTGACCCTAAGCAGACAACCCTGAACTTTAACAGAGCCGGGATGGAAAGCCTGCACAAGGGCCTACAGTTTCCAGAATGAACAACACATTTATTTCTCCCTCCCTCCACGGGAGGACGAGGAAGAGACTGAAATGAAAGTGTGGGGGATGGTGGGGGAGAAAGGAAATGTGGTGACTGAGTTCCAGGGCCTCAGGGCAATAGCCACATTCCTCTAAGGGATGCCCACCCCTCCCAGCCCTGGGGGTTGATAAATGTCACTGAGGTTGGCACACTGGGGCCTTGCCTTTGTTGATTGTTATTTCCCCAAGCCTGTGGCTGGATCCCAAAAGGGTGTGTCTGGAGGAGAATTGCCGATGGCCTCCGGTGTGCTTAGCACCTTGTTGGACACCCAAATCTATAAATCTTGACCCGAAAGAGCTTCTGCCCTGGAGATAGACACACACCCAGACGACTACGCGCAACTGGTTTTGACAGTCCACAACCTAGGGAGGCAGACACCAGCAAGAGAGCTGAGAGCCGCTGATCACAGTGGCTTTATGGAGAAGGGGCCTGGCTGGACCTGGAACAATGATATGGATCCAGAGAGGAAGGGAAGGAACATCCTTTCCTTTTGACTCTCTCTCATCCCCGGGCCTGCGCGCCTTCAACCCTGGGGCTTCCCCTTCACCCGCCACAGCCTAGAAGAAAAGGAGGGTATCCACATTGTCCAGCAGACAGCACCCAAGAGCTGCTCTCCCCCACACATCTGGCTGGCCCACCCGCTCCCCGATGGGCAGGCACCACGGCTGCCTGGTTCACCATGGTGTCTGATGGTTTTCCGCATCTTCACCACCCAGTGCCTACATCGGCAGGTCCTGTGGGTTCTCCCTGTCTCATGTCTCCAGTCCACTCTTTCTCTTCATCCCTACACCCTTTGCCTTGTGGAGTATGAAGGACTGATGGGCAGGGGCCATGACTCAGATACACTTTCCTGGCTCCCTGGGAATGACTACAGCCAATGGATGGATGGCAGACACAAGTGCTTTGAACTTGGATATGCTTGGATTTGATCCCCCGTGCCGCTACTCATCAGGGATGTGGCCAGATTGGGTTGTAATTCAGCCTCCTTAGCCCATTCCCACGGCTGTGCACTTGCAGGGTGGTTGTGAGAATTGAGGTGGTAGGGGCCCAGCTGATGGCATGGTGCCCAGCTGCCGGCATGGTGCCCAGCTGCCATGATTAGCTCACACCCTCATCATTCCATATGCACTAATGAGTTTATCTAACTGGCCTCCCTGCCTCCACTGCCAGTCCCCTTCCATCCATCCTCTTGAGGATCCACAGCTTCAGGATTATTCTCTCTAGTCTGCTTAAAGAATAGCCTTGCATGGCCCTGCAGAATAAGGCACCAACTCCTGAGCAGAATAATAAATCCTTCTTCATCTGCATCACCCCCAATCCACAGTTCTGGCCTCAGAGCCCACCTTCTCCCCTTTGAGGCCCACCCCCACCTACCTCCATGCTCCATGTTCCCCCGATACACAGAGCCACTGGGTGGTTTCCCAAACACACATGTACTTTCAGGGCTCAAGTGTTCTGAGCATCTCATCCCTTTTTCTTTCTTTCGGTTTTTTTTTTTTTTTTTTTTGAGACGGAGTCTTGCTGTGTTGCCCAGGCTGGAGGGCAGTGGTATGATCTCGGCTCACTGCAACCTCCGCCTCTCAGGTTCAAGCGATTCTCCTGCCTCAGCCCCCCCGGGTAGCTGGGATTACAGGTGCATGCCACCACCCCTGGCTAGTTTTTGTATTTTTAGTAGAGACAGGGTTTTGCCAGGTTGGCCAGGCTGGTCTCGAACTCCTGACCTCAGGTGATCCACCCACCTTGGCCTCCCAAAGTGCTGGGATTACAAACGTGAGCCACTGCGCCTAGCCATCCCTTTTTCTTAAAATGCCTCTGCCCCTTTCCAGTGGGCTCCTATGCATTCCTCAATGACAAGCTACAATTCCTTTCCCTGATAAACTCAGAGCTTGCCTCACTTTCCTTATTGCATTGCTGGTCCTTGGAGACATCCCTGCATTAGTTCTCTTCTCACCCTGGGTTCACTAGGCCCCTAGAAGGGCTGAGGACCCCTTGGGGTCACCTTTGTCTCCCCAGGGCCAGGCCCAGCACTTTCCACCCTTTGGCTTGGTACATATTGGCTCACGTGAAATAGAAACAAAGGCTATTTTCCAGGAATTGGGCAGCTTTTGGGAATCGCCAAGGATGCGGAAGTGAAAAGATACTTACAGTTTTTATGGGTTTTTTTTTTTTTTTTTTTTTTTTTGAAGTGGCAGCAGAGGGACAGCCTTGAGAAGTTCAGAAGTCAGGAAAAATGCAGCTTGAGACCCCGATTGCCTTGCAAGGCCCTTTCACTTTCCCTTGTCCCCTGAAGCTGAGTTCAAGGCTCACTGTGGTTGTCCTCAATTTATTTTCCCTGGTTTGGCTTCTTTAAGCTCACTGCTTTTGAGTTCCTGTGGCCGACAGGAAACTCATGAATAGCTGTTAGAAACAAAACGCAACACAAGCTAAGGCCTTTTATTTGGGAGAACATGCTTTATTCTTTCTTTTAAATGCTTCTGTGGGCCAGCCTAGCAGATGCTGAATCAATGCTCGTGGACTTCATAGTAGGAAATGTTTGTTTGCAGACCATCGGGGCTCTCATTTACAAAGCTGGATTATGGTCCCTCCTCACTTTATCTCAGGCAAGAGTTGGAATTTTGCCATCACCGCGC
This sequence comes from Pongo abelii, assembly GCF_028885655.2. Classification (NCBI taxonomy): domain Eukaryota; kingdom Metazoa; phylum Chordata; class Mammalia; order Primates; family Hominidae; genus Pongo; species Pongo abelii. Next base: position 121,397,578 of record NC_071993.2, on the reverse strand, counting down.
TTCTTTCATTTCCTCATTTAATTCAGTTTCTCCGCCTTGGTGTTGTCTCCCGTTCTTCTCTGGTTTGGCTCAGTCATCCAGGCCTAGCAGCACCACTGCCTTGGGTGAGGGTGCGGTGATGCTGGCAGTGCGGCTCTTGGCCCTTGGTGAGCAAGTCTGGTCACAGCAGGGCATGGGGCTGAGGCCTCCAGCTCCAGCAGAGAAGCTCCCCTGGGTCACATGGTGGGAGGCCCTACTGGTTAAGGTCAAGGTCAACAGGGCAACTTTTGCCAAGTGCAACCTCTACTGATGCCCATAGTAACTGATCCCGCCGATGCCTCTCTGTCTGCTGAGAAACTCCTGTGGCCCGTGCTCTTTGGGCAAACACTTAACTACCTGGAAGAGCTTAGTCTCTGCCCTGCACTCTGGTGTGCCCAGTGCCAGCCTCCCTCCCTCCTTGCTGGTTATTTGTAAATCTGCTCAGTGCCATGGTGGGGCTGCCAGCAATGCCAGGGAGACAAAGGAGCAGGGGTGAGGTGAGCAAATGAGTGCAGGCTTCCCACAAAGTGCCTGTTTCTCCTGAGCCACTGACTTGCCCCTAGAGTGACACAAATGAAAGGCCGCCCATGCAGACGGGGAGCTCATGCTGGTCTGGAGCAGAGTGATCACGAGGAAAGCAGGAGGTGTCAAGGGTTCTGGATGGTGGGCAAGTTGCTGGGGTCCAGATTTCAGAACAGCTCATTCATGCAGTAAACTCTAGGAGTTGGTTTCATGGAGGCCGTTTGGGGGAAGAATTGTTTGGGTTCTCAGTATTATGACTGTATTATGTAAGCTAGATAAGTAGAGGAGATGCTTTTTATAATCCCATCTGTTCCAGTATTTTGGCTAGATAGGACCTGCCAGATACCTGGATTTTTAGTGGACTTCTCTTTACTCTTAATCCAGGCCACTAATTTATTTTTCTTATAATTCAGCCACGGAATTCTTTCGTGTACAAAGTAAGTGGATAGATTTGCTTTGCTTTCATTTACTCATTTAGTCAACAAATATTTATTGGATATTGTGCTGGGCCCTGGAAATGTGAGCTCCACACAAAGCCTGTCCTTGGAGCTTGCAGCTAAATAGTGACACAGACAGCTACACTATGATGCAGTCAGAGCTGTGAGAGGATGTCTCAGTTTCTTATTGCTGCGGTAACAAATTACCAAACTTAGTGACATAAAGCAACACGAACTCATTAATTTACAGTTCTGGAGATCAGAATCTAGAGGGGGCCACAGGGCTCTATTCCTCCTGGAGGCTCTAGGAAAGAATCTACTTCTTCACCTTTTCCAGATTCCAGAAGCCACCTGTGTTCCTTGGCTCATGGTCCCTTCCTCCATCCCCAAAAGCCAACATGGTAGCATCTTATCTCCCTGACTCTTACCCTCCTACCTCCCCCTGTTATAAGAGCCACTGTGATTACACTGTGCTTACCTGCACAAACCAGGATAATCTCCTAATTAAATCACATCTGTGAAGTCCCTTTGCCATGTCAAGTAGCATATTCACAGATTTGAGGGGTTAGGTCATGGATATCATTAGGGGCCCAATATTTAGCCCACCACAGAGGCCAGTGCTGGTAACATGGATCTGTTAAAGAGGCCCAGAGAAGGTGTCTCAGGAGGAATGTTATCTAGACCAAGAACTGAGGTGTTACAGCAGATAGCTAGTTACGTATGAGCAGGCAGGAGAGGGCTCCCCACCCCGCCCCACACACTAGGAGTGTTGGATGCCACCAGGTGATGGTCAGGCAGTTGTTAACTGTTTCTCTAAAGGAATGATTGGTCACAGCTACTGCCAGAGAAAGGCAGGCTCCTCATAGAAAACACCTGAAAGCAATCAGCAGCTTCCCAATAAGATCTCAGGAGTGGGAGAAGTAAGGCAAGATCCCAGAAGTGTGCCAGCGTAGAAAACCCCAAGTCAAGCGGTCAAGCCTCATACTTGGTTTCTGAGGTCGCCCACGTAGCCGTCTTCCAAGTTGGACTTTACTTCTTTTCCTTTCCTTACTGTTCTAAAGCTTTCTAATAAACTTTCACTTCTGCTCTGAGACTCGTCTCAGTTTCCCCTTCTGCCTTATGCCCCTCAAATTCTTTCTTCTGAGGAGGCAAGAATTGAGGTTGCTGCAGATCTGTATGGATAACTACCACTGGTAACACAGGGACAAGTGTGATTTAGCAGAGGGGGAGAAGACCATGATGTGTAAAGGCCAGAGAAGGAAAGAGGGGTGCTGTGTCCGGACTGTGGAGTATGACAGTGACCACGGGGGAGGCTGCTGCAGTCTGCAGGGCTTTGGAGGCCAGCTAGGGCCTCTGAGGAACCAGGTGTGGCTTTTTATTTCTTTTTTTTGTTTTTGAGATGGAGTCTCGCTCTGTCACCAGGCTGGAGTGCAGTGGTGTGATCTTGGCTCACTGCAACCTCCACCTCCCGGGTTCAAGCGATTCTCCTGCCCCAGCCTCCCAAGTAGCTGGGGCAACAGGCGCGGGCCACCATGCCCAGCAAATTTTTGTATTTTTAGTAGAGACGGGGGTTTCACCATGTTGGCCAGGATGGTCTCGATCTTCTGACCTTGTGATCCACCCGCCTCGGCCTCCCAAAGTGCTGGGATTACAGGTGTGTGCTACTGCGCTCGGCCCAGGTGTGGCTTTTAATCATGGACAACCTGTGAACAGATTCATACTTTAAAGCTGTGCAGCCAAGCCAAGGCGAGGCTTAGAACCATAGAACTTCAGAGCTGGAAGGAACTTTACAAAGCATTTGACCTAAAAGACCTAAGAAGTAAATGGGCCCAAAGGCACCCAGAGAGGATCAAGATGAGAGTAACCCTCATTCTAGCCACAGCTCTAAGAGCAGAGCTCAACGGCTCTCAAAGCACTTTGGAGGTAGTTTTTTCTTAGTTTTCACAAGAGCCCTGTGAGGGCTGACGTTTGCAGTGGAGGAGATAGAAAGTTGGCTGACGAGGCCGTTGTCACTCTTCCAGCACCTGGTAGGGCTGGGGCTTCAGCGGAGGCTGTTCATCTCCAAGCCAAGGGCCTGTTTCTCTCTCCCTGTGGCCCCGGAGCTGAGAATCCCATCTTCTGCCCAGTCCCCCCACACGCTGCCAGACCTCACACCAAACCCTTCCTCTTGGGACCAGAGGGTTCGAGGTGGGAGGCTGCAGGGTCCCGAGGTATATCTGAGCTGGGCTTTGGAGAGAGGGCAGCCACTATACATTTCTTCTGTTTCCTGTCCCTAGCCCTGGAACAGCTGCTGACAGAGTTGGATGACTTCCTCAAGATTCTTGACCAGGAGAACCTGAGCAGCACAGCCCTGGTGAAGAAGAGCTGCCTGGCGGAGCTCCTCCGGCTTTACACCAAAAGCAGCAGTGAGTGTGGGCCCTGGGCGGTGCAGAGGTCTCCACGCCAACAAAGATGGTTGTGAGTCAGTGCAGGCTGCCATAGCTAAGGATCACAGGCTGGGTGCTATAAACGACACTTATTTTCTCACACTTCTGGAGGCCAGAAGTCTAACATCAAGGGATCAGCAGGTTTGGTCCCTTCTGAGGCCTCTCTCCCTGGCATGCTGATGGCTGTCTTCTCCCTGTGTCCTCACATGGGTTTTCCTCTGTGTCTGTGTCCCAGTCACCTCTTCTTATTAACTTTTTTGAAGCAGGGGCTCACTCTGTCACTCAGTCTGGAGTGCAGTGGTGTGATCATGGTTCACTGTAGCCTCAACCTCCTAGGCTCCCAAGTAGCTGGGTCTACAGGTACATGCCACCATGCCCAGCTATCTTTTTTTTTTTTTGTATTTGTTTTTTTGTAGAGATGGGATTTTGCCATGTTGCCCAGGCTGGTCTCGAGCTCCTGGGCTCAAGCTATCCGCCCTGCCTGGGCCCCTCAAAGTGCCGGGATTACAGGGGTGAGCCACCGTGCCTGACCCTAATCTCCTCTCTCTCTCTCTCTCTCTTTTTTTTTTTTTTTTTTTTGAGACGGGTTCTTGCTCTGTTGCCCAGGCTAGAGTGCAGTATCATGATCTCAGTCCACTGCAACCTCCACCTCCCAGGTTCAAGCGATTCTCCTGTCTCAGCTTCTGGAGTAGCTGGGATTACAGGCACCCACCACCATGCCCAGCTAATTGTGTATTTTTAGTAGACAGGGTTTCACTATGTTGGCCAGCTGGTCTCAAACTCCTGACCTCAGGTGATCCACCCACCTCAGCCTCCCAAAGTGGGGGGATTACAGGCGTGAGCCACCATGCCTGGCCTTCATCTCCTCTCTTTATAAGGATATCAGTCATAGTGGATTAGGGCCACCCTAATTATCTTATTTTAACTTAATTACCTCTTTGAAGACCCTATCTCCAAATGCAATCATATTCCGAGGTATCCTGGGTGCTAGGATTTAATATATGAATTTTGAGGGGACACACTTCACCCCATAACAATGGTGCAGGACTGACCCGACTTGGGCCAGAGCCCCAGAAATCTCTGGCCACTTAACACAGCAGCCCACGAGTGAGGTTTTAAACGAAGTATTTTCAAAGCACTCTTCCGTGCTGGTTGAAAGTAGAGCTGGAATAATAAATTATAATAATAACTAGGGCTTACTGAGCATTCCCATGAGAATATGTAATAACCCATTTCATCTTTAAGTCATCCCTGTGAGGCTGGTGCTATTGTTATAGAGGGGGAAACTGAGACCTGGAGAGTTAAACCTGCCCGGTATTATACAACCCAAGGGAAAACATAGTTGGAAGACTTTGTAAATTACAGAACCCTGAGTCCATAATTTTTCTCTTTTTTAAATTGAGATCGTTTACGTATAAAGTACACATGTGAAATAATTCAGTGAGTTTTGATAATTGTATACCCCTGTGTCCTCATCACCCAAAACAAGATATAGAACATTTCCATCATCCAGAAAGTTCTGTCTTGGCCATTCCCAGCCACCCAACACAAGCAACCATTGTGCTGATTAATGTTGCCTGTGCTGGAGCTCTGTACAAATGGATTCATACGATGTGTACTGTATGTCTGGCTTCTCTGGAGATTCATCCATGCTGTTGAGTATGTCTGTAGTTTGTTCCTTTTATTGCTGAGTAGTATTCCATTCTGTGAATATATCACAATCTGTTTATCCTTTCACTTACTGATGGCCATTTGGGTTGTTCACAGATTTGAACTATTACGAATGAGGCGGCTAGGAACATTCTTGAAAAAGTCTTCTTGTGGACATATGGTTTTATTTCTAGCAAATTCAGATCCTTTTAAAAAAGGAAAACCCTTTTTGTGAAGTCTTAACAGTTGAGTTGATTTTTATGTCAGATGTTTGAGAACTGGAAATGCTGTTTGGGGACGGTCAGGGACCGTGTGAAGGCATCTAATCCATCTGCCTCCCAGCGGGAACAGGCCAAGTCCTGCCAGAGAAGGGAAGTCTCCACCTGCCCCAGCCATCACAGTCCAGAAATGCTTCCTTGTGTCCAACCTGAATCTGCCAGGCTACATTTCAAGGACTTTCCCCTTCCCTGTTCCCTGTGGAACTAGTTTCTATTCTCTGAATAAGCAGTCGTAAAGCCGAGGCATGTTGCTATATGCCCATCTGTCTTCTCTTCTGGAGGAATCATCTGCCATAGCCTCTCATCAGAGGTGTTTTCCTTCAGCCTTTGCAGCTTCCCATGCTCCTGAAGGCTTTGTAGGGAGCGTCCGCCCGCCTGCCGCCGCCAGTGCTGGTCAGCAGCACATCAAAGCAGCCCATCGTGGGAACACAGATGGGAAATCTACATTACAAAGCAGGAAAGGTGGAGGCAGATGGTTCACTCCATGAAGGATTCATCAGTGGAATCCTCTAAAAAGCACACTCCCCACACCACTTCGATATGCTCCACCTTGAATGTTCAATGATAAAAAACACCTCTGCTGGGAACTGGAAACCACCTGTTTGTGATAAGTCTGACCCGTGGATCTTGGTGCTAACCACTCTGGCAGCGCCTCCTACATGTGGTCTCTTTTTTGAATTAACCTGTGATGTGGCTTCCTGTAGAATGACCTTTTTGTTCTGCCCTTGATCGGCTCTTATAAAGTCAGGCCTTCCCCTCTCCATGGACTCTGCAGCTCGTAGGGGGTGGGAAGCTGCTGAGAACTGGTCATGGGTTCCCCAAGGTGAATCACCTCCAGAGTGCCACCCATGCACAGCCACACTGAGGCCTGGGGCCTGTATTCTCAGAAGCGAAGCCCACTTGTTAATAGCCACTGTTTAACGGAACTTCCCTTCCAGTCCTCTTTGTACCCCTTAAACTGCAGAGTGGGTACAATAGCAGCCAACATTTATTGTGTACTTTCTGAGTCCCTGTACTTAATGCAGTAAATGACATGAATAACATCATTCATCCTTTACCCCAAAGCATATTCCCATTTTACCAACAAGGAAACCAAGCCTCTGAAAGTCACTTGCCTGAGGGCACACGGCTCTGAGGGCAGAGCCAGGGCTTGGGCCTGGACAGGTGGACCTAACCTTATCTCCCTCTGCTCCACTGCACTGCAGTAACTGTTGTGTCGCACAGGACAGAATCGTAAACACACATACTGCACCTGAAATTACAGCATTCTTTCCCTCAGCCTCCCAGGCCCACCTCTACCCAAAAATTAGCTCAGCCTGTTGAAACTTGTAGATGGAAGCAAGGTGATTATCTCAAGATAGCCGTGGTCCACACAGACTGAGCTGCTGGGACTTCCACACATTTTGGGCAGGATGTGTATGTGTGCATTTACACTTCACAAAGGGAATTGTCTCTTTGAGTTTTCTCAAAACTCAAAACTTTGTTTTCTTTTTATCTCAGTGTAACACAAATTTTTCTACCCTCTTTGCTTTTTATCTGGATGGAGAGGTCCAGGCATAGACTAAGATCTGTTTATTGAGGGCTTGGCTCCCTGTTGTCTATTCCAGCCTTCACCAGTGACAGCTGTGTCCCCACCATACCAGCCCCCACTCCTGCCTCACACTCCCACCCCCACCCTCAGAGGCTCCAGGGACGTTTCAGTGGCTGCCCCTCTGGTCAAAAGCACTTCAAATGTTCTGTATCCAGTGGTGGCAAAGAGGTTCATGTTCCTCCTCCCCACCCTACGCCAGTTCTCTGGGAAGGGCCACCCTCTGCAGACCTCCAAGGACTTCGAGCTCATCTTCCCAATACCTTCAGGCCGTAGTCATTTCCCACCCACTGTGTAATGATTAGATTCAGGTATGTCTCTCCTGCCGGACTGTGGGGTTCACAAAGGCAGAGGTAACATCTGTTTTCTGCTGTATCCCCAACACTTAGCACAGTGCTGATGCTGCATGCACTTCATCAGATAGTTGAGTGAATGATAGAAAGTTCTCTAGCCCAAGGCTGCCACCTCCCAGACAGGACTGAGCAGTCTGGCCTCCCTGTCCGCAGCCTCCCTGTCTAGGGCCAGGTTTACTGTATTTTTCCCACAATTGCAGAAGGTCTTGGGAGCCTCTTACTTCCCAACCTGGAGAGTCCTAGATTAGCAACCCTCTGAGAATCAAAACCAAGTCAGCCTCAGCCTGCAGCCCACCCGAGGTGGGCCGATGCACCCTCATGAAGTAGCCAGTGTGAGTTTTCTCTGCAACTTACAAATTATCATCTTAGAGAGAAAACACCTGCTCAGAATCTAACATTTAAAACAATAACATCTTGTCTTTTATTTTTTTGTATAGGTATGTGAACTTAGTTAATGATATTAAAAAAAATGAACACTGAACACTATGTTCTTCCAATTCCTTTTCTGATCCTTATCAGCGTTATCTGAATATTTTGGAGTAGCTGTGGTTTGCCTCTGTTTCTGCTTTACATTATTTTTATATTTAGAATTGCTGCATGCACACATTTCCATGTGTTGACAATTCATATGCTTTTTCTTTTTTTGCTATTCTGAAACATGATCTTATAATTAAACTCTAGGTCTTGGGTATCTTTGTAAACAGACACAGAGCTACCTTGCTAGTTTTCACGATTGGGTAGAGTTCAATGCTGGATGAATCCTAATGTTTAACCTATTGGTAGACATTTAAGTTGTATTTTTTTTTTTTGAGACAGTCTTGCTCTGTTGACCAGGCTAGAGTGCAGTGGCACTATCTCGGCTCACTGCAAGCTCCGCCTCCCGGGTTCACGCCATTCTCCTGCCTAAGCCTCCCGAGTAGCTGGGACTACAGGTGCCCGCCACCACGCCTGGCTAATTTTTTGTATTTTTAGTAGAGACGGGGTTTCACCATGTTGGCCAGGATGGTCGCAATCTCCTGACCTCGTGATCTGCCCACCTCGGCCTCCCAAAGTGCTGGGATTACAGATGTGAGCCACCGTGCCCGGCCATATGTTGTATTCTTTTTTTAAAAAAAGAAAATCATGCAATATTGTAGTGAATGTCCTCAAATACAATTTTCTTTAAATGCTAGAGTTTATCTGTAGTATAAGTTTCTGGCAGTAGAAATGCTGGGTCAAAGAATATGAACACAAAAATGTATCCTCCAAAATCATCTCTAAAATGGCCATGCCAATTTATACACACTCTTCAGTAACCCATTTAGTTTTTAAAGGTGACTTGCTGTTATATATGTTGATGTGCCATGGTTTGTTACCGTTTTCCTATTGTTGAGCCTTTGAGTCATGTCCCATGTTTTAAGCTGTCATTTTTCATCTTAGTTGTAAGGTTACCTTACCTTTCCAAACCGCCTAGTATCTGAGTTTTGTACTCTTGAAAACTGAAGAGTTTGGTTGAAACCGGCAGTATTTTGTCATGCAGACAAGAAAACGGAGGCACAAGTGTTAGGTGCTTTGCCCAGAATTATGCCGTTATGGCAAAGCTTTGGTTGAGACCCCGTCTCCTGCCTCTCCCTGCAGGGCACTTTTCCCCTCTGCCATGCTCTGGAGAAGGAACTGACTCAACCCTCTTTGAGTCTCAGCGGGTGGGAGTCTGTGAGTTCCAGTTCACTCCATTTGTACCTCATAGCTCCCACCCATAAACTGCTGCAGTCCCTGGCACAGGGGTGACATTGCTTGTCCTGGCAGGGCAAGGCACTAAGATGACAACCCCAGGTGCTGATCACTGAGGCTGTATCCAGCCCCGTCCTGTTCCTCTTGGCTCTCGGGGCCCTGCTTTTGCAGGCCTGTTGGCTGGAGTTTGGGCGGTCTGTGGCCGTAGAACAGAGTGACGCTGAACTGCTTCCTTCGCCAGAGGTTAGAACTGGGTCCTTTGGCTCAGTAACGCGGTCTCTAACCACTGGAATTTATCAGCCACAAGTTTCTAGGAAATGCAAATTAAGGCTGCAGAAGAAATTCAAGAGGATTTTGATGAAGAGAAACACTAGAATGAGCTTCCTCTGAAGACTTCTGAAGAAAGGGTCCTTGGGGGATTGGAAATGGAGCAAGAGTTAGGAAGCCAGCTTTTCTCTGCCCAGGCAGGCATGAGAAAGGTGACTTAACCTGCACAGAAGTGGTTTTAAAGGAGGGCATGGATTGTGCCATTGCAGGGTATAATCTATAGGGTAGAGCAGGTGGCTGGTGGCTCCTCAGTTCTTATTCTCAGGATACTCACCCCTTTAAACTCAGAACTCACGTGATTTGGCTATTCAGGTCCCCCTTCACCCATCCAATGGCCCCCTACCTAGAGGCCTGCGAACTAAACTGCCAGGTCCTCAGTGTGACCTGGCTTATCTACACACACTGGATCAGCCCATTCAAGTAATTCAGACTAGGGTGAGAATGACAGGAAATATTTTACAATTTAAATGAAATGCTACGAAGCCCAGAGACATCTCTACTTGGTGGGATACAAGGCAGATCTTGAACTTAAGATTTCTTTTTTCTTTTTTGTTTTTAAGATGGAGTCTCACTCTGTTGCCCAGGCTGGAGTGCAGTGGTGCGATCTCAGCTCACTGCAAACTCTGTCTCCCAGGTTCAAGTGATTCTCCTGCTTCAGTCTCCTGAGTAGCTAGGATTATAGCTACCATGCCTGGCTAACTTTTGTATTTTTAGTAGAGACAGGGTTTCATCATGTCGGCCAGGCTGGTCTCCAACTCCTGACCTCAAGTGATCCGCCCACCTCGGCCTCCCAAAGTGCAGGATTTTTATACCATAAGCTATCCCTCTGTATCTTACCTGCCCCCACACCCTCGGCCAGGCTAGAAAACTAGCAGTCAGCAACTTGTCATTTCTCTTTTGGAAATCTGTCAGCTCTTTCCATGTTGGACTATTCTTTCAATCCACTGAAAACGCTGTGTGCTTTTACTGGAACCCAGGCAGATGAAAACGGCTCTGGGGTAACAGAGTTTCTAGCTGGAGGCCCTTTCTCTTCATGAAGTCACACAAAGCCTGTGTCTCCTTCCTTGTGCAGGCTCTGATGAGGAGTACATTTATATGAACAAAGTGATCATCAACAAGCAACAGAATGCAGAGTCTCAAGGCAAAGGTACGAGGCTGGGATCACTGACGCGGGTATGATGGCCACTCCTGGGATAGGGGAAGGTCCAAGCTGGTTCTGTCCCACCTCTCTTTCCTCGCAGCCGGCACACAGACCCGCCTGGCGGAGTTATTTTTAGAAGCCACATTTTTGTTGGTCGTATTTTGGGTTGATGTATTTCGGGATGTTTCAACAGGCCACCCCCTCCTTGCCCATTGGATAAGGAATCTGGCCCTAAAACTTTTTGGCTGTTCCCAGCATCATCCCAGGAACAGGAAGTCATAATTCAGATGTTCGAAGAAAGCAGCTGTGTGTGGTGCTGATCCCATGGTTCTGCCTTTATGTCTTTTGATAAAAGTCTGTTTTGAGGAAGAGGAGAGAGAAATAAATGGTGGTGTCAGCAACTGCCTTAATAGTCAAAGATGATGTTCAAAGGTGCTGTCTTTGGCGGAACATTTTGTCTTCCATGGGAAGGACATATGTTGTCTTCCATGGTGCCTCACTCTTCTGCTCTGTTCTGCTCTCTGCTTTTCCCTTAAAACCTCCAGGGAGGGGCCTGGCAAAACCCTGGGGAGGCCCAGAGGTATGCAGAGCTGCCTAGTTGCAGAAGAGGCAGGCTAAGAAGCTCCATCTCCTAACTCCCAAGCCTGTGACTTAACCACAAAGGCTTAGAGAGGGGTGGGAACACAGCATGGCAAAGCACTCAGTCCTGTTGAAGGCTTGTCTTTGAGACATCAGCCACCAAATCCCCGACGTCGGGCCTGCCTGAGCCTGTCTGTCCCAGGGCTGGCTGAAATGGTCAGGCTCAGAAGTGTCTTCGGCACCTTTCCTTCCAAGTGCACCGAGGGTTGGTGGCCTCACTTCCCCAGTGTGGCTCCTTCGCTCCCTGCCCCTCACCAAGCCTGGGACATGGCAGAGCTCATCCAGATGAGGTTGGCCACTCTGGCGGGGGTCACTTGCCTTCCGGGTAAACTGTGGGAGGAAAGAGCCATAATCACAGGGTCCATGCTGAGAGTGGCTCAATATAGTGGCCACCAGGCAGCTCTGCTGGCCAAAGCTCTGTGGCTAGACCATTTTTTTTGACATGGGATGGGTACGGGAGCAGGTACAGAGGCTGCCAGAAACCCCAGGCACGTAGCTGGGGCACTCCTGCACCCTATTATTGGAGGGAGGAAAAACAACTTCGGTTCCAGGGACCGCCTGCCTGGGTAATTAACACCTGCTCAGAAAGAACTCACGGGGTGCATGTGACCGGGCATGCCTGAGGAAGGAGACCCTGTGTAAGGCTGGTCACCCCTCACCGAAGCCTTTCCCTTTTGCTGCCCGCAGCGCCTGAGGAGCAGGGCCTGCTGCCAAATGGGGAGCCCAGCCAGCCCTCCTCGGCCCCTCAGAAGAGCCTTCCAGACCTCCCACCACCCAAGATGGTAAGTGTCAGTCCAGGACCCCTGACTTCCCTGACATGAGCCCCTTGAACTTCCAGTTGTCCTCACAGGTGTCAGCTCACTAAGTGTCTGGCATTTTCTGAGCAGCTACTGTGTTCAGGGACTGGGACAAGGTACGTGTAGGGACAGAGCAAAAGTAAACCTGCCTAAAGGTGATTTGCTTGGGGCCACAGTACTCCAGATGCTGAGGATGATGGGACTGGGGAAATTTGATTGAGTGCCACCTGACGCTACTCAGGCTCTTTATCCAGCACTATGTGAAAAGGGCCATGAACAGCTGTGGTCACCAGCCTAGGCCACAGTGACCTTTAAAAAATTTGCAATAGCCAGGTACAGTGGTGCATACCTGTTTTCCCAGCTACTCAGGAGGCTGAGGCAGGAGGCTTGCTTGAGGCCAGGAATTTGAGGCTGTAGTGCACTGTGATCACACTTGTGAATAGCCACTGCAGGCCAACCTGGGCAACATAGCAAGACCCCATCTCTAAGATATAAAATAAGTGAATAAATAAATAAATAATTTAATTCCACTACATTGTTCTGGAGTTTAAAGGAAAAGTAAAAATTCATAAATCATATCACACTGTACTACCTGCTTGAACCTTACCAATAGTTCTTATTAAACATAGAAAAAAAAAATCCCGTTCCTTAGCATGGCCTCAGGGCCTATGATCTGGCTCAGCTGCATGTCCTGCCTCCTCATACAGGGTCTTCACTGGCTTCCCTTCTGTCCCTGGATTCTGTCACTGTGGTCAGGCCTGCTTTAGGGACTTTGTACCTCCTGGGCCCCTACCAATTGCTCATCTCTCCAGAGTTCTTAAGAGAGACTCCTGCTGACCTGGCTAAGTAAGGCATCCCTCCCCCATCTGCACCCGGGTTGCTATCTACCCACCACCCAGTTACCCGCTCTATGGCACCTGCTACTGGAACAGTCTTGTTTACTGTCTCCTCTCCTGATGTCAGCTCCTGAGGACAAGGACCTTGTCTCTCGTTTATTATTTTGTGTCCAGTATCTGCAGACATGGACAGATGTAGGCCATACATAAATATCCATTAATTTGGATGGATGGTGTTGTAAAATCATATGGATGTGGGTTCAAATTCCAGTTCTGCATGCCACTAGCTCTTTGACCTTGAGCAAGTTATTTAAAGTCTCTAATCCTCTATTTCCTGGTTTATATGGAAGAAATGCTCACATCTGTCTTGTCAGATGGGCTTATCCAATGGGCTAAGGCTGGCAGCCCCTCACCGCTGTGTGGGGCATACTGTGCTAGTATTCAGTGAGGTAAGTGGTAGTATTTATATTTTAAGGGCGAGGAAACCTAATGTCACACAGCCTGTAAGTGACAGAGTCAGCATTTGAACCCAGGTTCTTTCCTCTGTAGGGCATGCCTGGGGAGGGATCCTGGGGCAGGACTGGGGTCTCAGAAAGGTTTATATGGGTAGCCAGGGGGTCTGGGATCAGCACCAACAGGAAGCTAAGCTCCTGCCAACTGACCATCACCTGATCTGTGGGCTCATGTTTCCGTGGAGGGGGTCCCAGCCCCAGAATGACTCTGGACTGACCCCTTCATTCATGCCTTCCTGGGGGGCAGGGACCACAGCTGAGGATCTGACTCCACCATGTGGGGTAGGTGGGCAGTTCCAGAGAACCTGGGACAGTGTCCCATTGCATGCCCTTGAGCTGGGTGACAGCTGGTGGGGACTCCTCATCTCAGGCTGAGTGAGGCTTGATGTCAAGACTGAACCTGAGTCCCTGGTGTCCCTGCGATGCTGACAATGCCAGCGACTGCTACCCCCTGAGCCTCAACCCCATACCATGCACACACACCATCCACCCACCACCCATCGAGGAATGGGTATTTTCGTCACTGTTTTTCATATGAAGAAACAGACTCAGAGTTAAAAACCACTGGCCACAGTCCCACAGTTGGGAGGTACAAGGCTAGGATTTAAATGCAGGTTTTTGTTGTTGTTGTTGTTGTTGTTCCCAATTCCTCCCCCAGCTTGGGCCTCCCTGACATTTGCAAGGGCTCAAGCTATGCTCCCTCCAGCGCCAGGCTCCCCTCACTTTCAGCCCTGATACCTGGGGGAAGAGCATAGCCCCTCTGCCGTCCCATCCATTGGCTGATGGCTTTAACCAGAGGTTTTCTGGTGTGGCCCAGGCATTGCTTGCTGGGTGGTGGGAGTGGAAAGGTGGCTGTTCTGAGCCGTGGCTGGAACTTTTCTATCCTAAATCCAGCGTCTGATTCTGACTAAGGTGCCTTGGGCTTTGCTAGTGGAAGTGCCATCTTCTGCCCCACAAGGGGCAGCTGCTGGTGGGTCCCCACCTGGTGGGTAGGGACAGAGTTTCATGAGCACCGCCTACTGTGTGAGTGTTCTAGAGATTGTGTTTTACAAACACAGCGTGGACTGAGGGGCCCAGGGTCTGGGACCTGGCTACAGCTTTAAGTTAATTGGGCCATGGTGAGTCCTTGCAGGCCCTGGGATTCCGATGCTGGCTTCTGTTCCTCGGCCAGTGCCCTGTGCCTCAGACACTGAGTGTGGGGAGGGGGCATGTGGCCCCCTCTGGAGTAGACTTCCTGGATTGTCGTCTGTGACTAGGGCTTGTGTCCCTGTTTGAAAGAAACTGGTGCTGCAGTTGGGGAAAATATCAGCACCCAGGAATGGCACGATCCCAAGGAGGCCTTTCAGCTAAGTGGTAACTGCCTGTGGACAGCTTCCAGGCCCCAGGGAGACTTCTAGCAAAGCCAGCTGACTTGACAGGAAAAGGCAGCTCCCTCCCACTTTGTGGACTTTCTCTGCTGTGAAGGACCAGAGACAGGTGTGGACCGCGAGTCCCCTGGCTAGGTCCCACCTGGTCTTGTGCAAGGCACCCACCTCTACCCCAGGGGGTTCCAGATGTGGTGTGGGGATGTAGGTGGTGTACACCGGGCACTCTCCCTGTCCTTGCCCACACACATGAGCACACGTCCTCACTCCCTCAGGCCTCCTCTCTGGTTGAATCAGGCTGAAGCAGCCATCGCTTTTAGTCCAAGGCCCCCAGAGCAGCAGCATCAGGGCGGAGCCATGTCTGTGGCTCTGAAGGAGGAGAATCAGAGCAGGGAGAGGCCATGGCCGCTGGAACCCCATGGCCACGCTAGCCAGACCATCAACCGTGGCCAACAAACATCTGTTTCTCCTGCAAGGACCACGGCACCTGGCTGTGTAGACAGCAGCCTGGAGAGGCCACAGCTGCCTGAGTCACTGTCCAGCTCAGGCTGGAACCCTGAGCCTGGAGTGCCCTGTGGCCTCTCTTCCTCAGACAGAAAACTCGTCCCTTCCTCCCCTGAGCCCAGAACTTCAAGGTATCAGGGAGGCTTGTCCATCTGAGGGCTGGACCCTGCACAGCTGCCTGGCCCTGGGCTCACTGGCACCTGCAGCAGCACCTGCAAATCCGCCTGGGGTCCTCAGGGCCTATGGCTGGGCCAGGATCATGCCTCGGTCGCAGGCTCGGGATGCTTATCGGCCACGAGCCCAGATGTCCTCACTCCAACCCCTACAGACTCAGTAGAGAGCAGGTCTCTCCAGCGATAGAAGGGGCAGCCAGGGGTTTGGAGCAACTTTGTGGGTGTGGACAGTGACTCAGGCAGCTGTGGCCTTTCCAGGCTGCTGTCTGCACAGCCAGGTGCCATGGTCCTTGCAGGAGAAACAGATGTTTGTTGGCCACGGTTGATGGTCTGGCTAGCACGGCCATCTCCACCCCATCATCCCTCTGAGGCCTGGCCATGCGCTGGCCTGCTCTTACATGAGCTGCTCTGTGGGGGAAACCACTTAATCCCTAAAAGGACGTTGCCATGGCTAGCCTTGGAGGCTGGGCCTGGCCTGTCCACTCACCCCCGCCTGGGAGCCTTCTGCAGTGTACTCTGGGGCAGGGTGGTTAGAGCTGTGAGGATGGCTTGGGTCCTCTGAGCCACCCCTCTCAGCTCGTGTCTAGTCTAAGCCAGGTGTTGGCAAACTGTAGCTCACTGGCCAAATCTGACCTGCAACATCCTTTAGTAAATAGTGTTTTGTTAGAACACAGCCAACCTTATTGAGTTGTATTAGTCTGTGGACTTCTGAGCTACAGCAAGCAATAGAGTTGAATAGCTGAGATAAGACAGAGGTCATCCTGAGTGGCCCACAAGTCCCTAAAATATTTACTTTTTGGCCCTTTCCTGAGAAGATTTGCGGCCCTCTGGACCTCTGGTCTGGTCAATCCTGCCAAGCCTGACTCGCTCACGCAGTCCCTTCCTCCAAACAGTCAAAGTTTTTCAGGTTTTGATGTTAAATCTCTTCTGGATCTTCATTTAATATTCACAGTCTTCCTGTAATCCCAGCACTTTGAGAGGCTGAGGCAGGCAGATCACCTGAGGTCAGGAGTTTGAGATCAGCCTGGCCAACATGGTGAAAACCGCGTCTCCATTAAAAATACAAAAATTAGCCAAGCGTGGTGGTACGCAGCTACTCAGGAGGCTGAGGCAGGAGAATCACTTGAACCTGGAGCTGAAAGTTGCAGTGAACTGAGATCACACCACTGCACTCCAGCCTGGGCTACACAGCAAGACTCTGCCTAAAAAAAAAAAAAAAAATATATATATATATAAAATTCACAGTCTTCACCATCATAATGATAATAATTAAAATAATAGTCCTTTCTCCTTAACCCTGTGAGATGAGGATCTGTCTCCTTGAAGCGCTGATGGCAGGTCATTGTGTCTATTTAATCATGTGACTCATCATTTAACCCAGCATTCTTGAGAGCTGAGACCTCCATCCTGTGGTGTCCTCTGTACCCACCCCCAGAGTACATTGATTTATCCTCCACCAAACACATATATGCAAAACTTTTCTCCCTTTCTTATTTTTACTTTTTATTTTTTAGATTAGTAAAAACTAGTATGTATTGAATATTGAGTAGTGATAGGCACACTTCAATCCTTACAGCAACCCCATGTGACAGATATTTCTCTTCTCCCCATCTTATGCCAAGTCCAGAGAGGTCGAGTGAATTGGTCAGACAGAGTCACACAGCAAGAATGTCCCAGTGTCAGAATTCAAGCCTGGTTCTGGAGATCGGACTCCACTTCTGCCCTGCACTGCCTCTGCATAGTGAGCCATTTTCAGATTTTGCAGTGTCAACCTACAGGCAAAAAACGGAGGCAAAATAAATATAAGCAGAGAGCTTATTGTGACCAAATTTGAGGGCTGCAGCCCAGGAGCACAGATTCAAGTTACCCTGAATCCATGTTCCTATTGGCAGCAGTTACAAGTGGGTTTTCAAAGGAAAAAGAAGAGGCAGTTTTTAAGTTGTTTACCAATATTTTATATTAAAATACTGTAAGCTATCGATCAGCTAAACATTGTTCTTTGTATCATAAATTCCAGGAACCTGAAGATAATGGATGAGGCAGCTAGTGAGGAATAAAATGCCTTTAAACAGTTGCCCCCAGGAATGGGGAGGGGAGAAAACGGTGCCTGAAGCCCCACACTCCTGTCTCTCTGGGCTTGATACATTTTGCACACCTTGCGTAGCTCAAACTCCTCTGAGCTATTTTTCTTCTCAACAGAAGCTTAGGAGACACTCAGAAAACACTGCCTGGCTCCACCCTAGACAGGACAGGAGGCCCCCAGGGACAGACCCTGTGGTGATGATGACCCATGGGGAGCTCCTGCAGAAGGCTTCACTCCTCCCTTTGTCCTGTTCGACTCTCGAGAATCCTGACCTTGGGGGACCAGATCTTGGGTGCCCAGAGCTTTTCTCCAGATGGGACCCACCTGATGGGAATGCAGCTTCTTGGAGGCTGGAGCTGGAGGCCCAGCCAGATCAGGCTGATGAGCCCTGGGACCCACTGGGGAGACCTTACTCCCGCAGAGGCGAGAGGACCCTTTCCCTGTGGACCCTAGGGAGCCTGTTGTTAGTGGACCACGGGCAGTCTGTCACTGTCTCAGCCTTTTCTCAGGCTGCTGGCTGGCCAGGGGGACCAGGAAAGGCTGAGAGAGCAAAGATATCACACCAGGCTGGGGTTGGCAAAGAGGGAGGACCATACAGTAGAAGTTACCAATGGCACGCCCATTGTCTGCTAGGGCCTGGCTGCCAGGCAGGAGCCTGGGCAGAGGTGTGCAACCTGGCTCCCTTCAGCAGTGCGTCTGTCGGCCCAGTACAGTGTCAAGTTTGCTTATGAAATGACCAAATTCTTTGATTCCTTCCTTTGTAGGGGGTGCCACATGCCAGAGGAGGGCTGAAGGCTGTTCTGAACCTGCCCTGTGCCTCGTTTCAGCTCTGTTGGTACAGGACCAGATCTGGTGCTGGACCCAGGCTGTGGCCTGGCCTCAGCCAACCCTCTACGATGCCCTGACAGGGTCGATCCTCTTTGTCTCAGCTTGCAGGACAACAGTCTAGTAGTTTGGCTCCTGTCACATCAACTGCCCTCACTGCCCAACCTGCAGACCCTGGAACTGTGGAGGGGCCCCAGACAGTGATAACAATGGCCTCCTTGTATTTAATATGTGCCAGGCCCTGTGGAAACACTATCATGTTTTGTCTCATTGAATTTTCAAAACAACCCGAGTATTATTATTTTATAAAGAAGGAAAGCAAGGCTCAGAGAGGCTGTCACATACCCAAGGTTAAATCTATGAGGTCCTAAAGCCTGGATTGAAATCAAGTTACATGAACTCCAGGGTCTATATAAACAGACTGTAGAGTCCAAGCCACAAAGGACTGGGCTCTGGGGACCCTGGTATCCTCACCCTGGGGAAGCTGGAAGGGATACTCTTGCAGCCCAGGCTGAGGACTGTCCCACAGGGGCTGAGCACAGGCTGCCTGTCCTCCCATTGTCTCCTGGGCCAGTTATAGGAGAGCTACCTCCATCCTGGGTCCCCCAAATCCATTTTTCATGGCAGGCGTTTCTGGATTCATAGCGTTACCCCCTCCCCCAAAGCACAGGGGTCCGCCTGAGCTCAGGGCCCTGCAGGGTCCTTCCATTGGCTGCTGCCTCCATCTTCTCCCCTTACAACCTCCCCCACCTTACAGCCTGCCTGGGCTTTCACATGGAGCCTCCTTGAAGGCCCAGGCCTTCCCTCTCACGCGGAGGGCCCAGCACAAGGACTTCTCAAAATCAAGAGTGGGAGGGAATGCATTTCCAGCTCTGCCACTTCTGTTGTGAACTCATTATGCATATTCCCATGGAGTTTCATGATTCAGAAAGACACCACGGGTGTTGTGGCTCGCGCCTGTAATCCCAACAATTTGGGAGGCCAAGGGGGGCGATCAGTTGAGGTCAGGAGTTTGAGACCAGCCTGGCCAACATGATGAAACCCCATCTCTGCTAAAAATACAAAAATTAGCCGGGCATGGTGGTGTACCCCTGTAATCCCAGCTACTCAGGAAACTGAAACAAGAGAATTGCTTGAACCTGGGAGGCAGAGGTTGCAGTGAGCCAAGATCGTACCACTGCACTCCAGCCTGGGTGACAGAGTGAGACTCCATCAGAAAAACAAAACAAAAGACACTGGAGACCCACGTTCAAGGGTGCTTACACATTCATGACCTGTCTCTCATAATAGTAATGCAACAAATTACCTCTTTTTCTCCCCCATGGTTGCTTATAAAGGTAGATTATTGAAGCATAGCTTCATAGTCTAGTGCCTACTGTGTAGGTGGAATAAGGGAGGAACAGAATGATTTCACGTTCTATGCTTCCGACACGGTTGCAGGTGTTTTTTATTCTACTCGAATTGCACACGTTCATCCTCATCCCACATAAGCTCAGGGTCATCTTTGAGACTTGGCGCAAAGATCACATACCCTGGGCATCCTTCCTTTGTCCTAAATATTCCTCACACCCTCCTCTGGTTCTCACAGAACTTTGACCTTGTCCATTATAGCACTACTGTATCACCATGCACTTGACCAGGAGCTGTTAAAAATCTACCAGCTACACCAGCTTTTCTTAGGACTGACTCCTGAAGTTTCGATGTGTCCCTCTCAGCTAGTACATGGAAGTCATCCAATATTTGCTGAATGAGTGATTGAACTATATTATGGTAAAAGTGTAGGATTTAGAAACCTGGTCTTCTTTCTCCATGTGCTATTGATTAGCACTTGTCTTTTTAGAAAATATGTTCTATTTAAAAGCCACAATAGCTATCCCAACAGCCTGGCACTCTCTAGACTGCTAAGTGCATGATATATCATGTACATTATGATATTTTGTGTGTGTGGTAAGGGGTTTGAGCCTCATTTTGCAGGGGAGAAAGCTGAGTCTTGGCAAGGTTAAACAACGTGCCCATAGCCCTTCCGTGGCTACAGACCAAACACTATGGACTGTAACTGATGGGATTCATGATACTGCATGTTCTCCCTCCCAACTTGCTTAAAGTTTAAAGTCCAGCTGGGCATTTTTGTCTTCTAGACTTCTACCCGAAGAGTTATTTCCAAGTTGCTCCCAGTGTACCATATCTGCAAATGTTTGTGTTGTTTGTTCATACCACAGATTCCAGAACGGAAACAGCCTGCCATCCCAAAGACGGAGTCTCCAGAGGGCTACTATGAAGAGGCTGAGCCATATGACACATCCCTCAATGGTACATCCCAGCGGCTGGGGCTTGGGAGGGTGACTTACTGCTTCCTGCACAGATATTGGTGCAGACTTACCTGGGGGTAACAGATATGCTTATCCTGGGCTGGGTGACAGAGGGTAGTCTGGGCTGCTGTGACAGGAAAGCATGGTCCAAATTGAGAACTGGCCACAGAGCATTCAGCCTTTAGTCTGAATGGGGAGCCAAGACCCACAGCAGACCTAGCTGTCCTGCAAGGAGGAATGAGGGATGGTACACAACAAATAGATTGACTGCGTCTGATGTTTTCTGTGGTTCCTGCCTGCAAGTTGTGAGATTTCAGCACAAAGGTGACGGAAGAGAGGAGTGTTGGCCAACAGGCCCAAGGCCCTGGTCAGCAATGGAAGTGGCGGTCAGGCTGAGTCTGAGCTCAGTTTCCACGTTCTTTCACTGGACTCATAGTTATGGTGCTCCTGCTGGGTCAGGGACAGGAGCCCAGTCATCCCAGCACTGACATTCGGTGAGGGAAAACAGACAACAAATAAACAGCATGTGTCGGTGGTGATAAGTGAGAGGATGGAAAACAGAACAGGAGCTGGGCTTCTGCAGGACAGGGGAGTTACTTTAGATAGGGAAGGCTTCTCTGATAGCATGACTTAAACAGATTCCTGAATGAAGTGGAGAGTGAGTCAGGCAGATATATTCAGGAAGAACTTTCCAGACAGAGAACATGGTATCTGCAAAAGTGCCGAGGCAGGAGAGCCCTGGGTGTGTCTGAGGAACAACGAGGAGGCCAGCATGGCAGGAACAGGGGAGAGTGACAGGAGGTGGGGATGCAGATGGGGCTGCCAGCCACAGGAATGACTTTGGCCTTTCTCTGAATGAGGAAAGACTGCAAACCTCCAGTGGGTTACTTAGGGACTGACCTAACTTAGTGTATTAGTCTGTGCTCATGCTGCTAATAAAGACATGCCCGAGACTAGGTAACTTATAAAGGAAAGGGGTTTAATGGACTCACAGTTCCACGTGGTTGGAGAGGCCTCACAATCATGGCAGAAGACGAAGAGCAAAGATGTCTTACATGGCAGTAGCAAGAGAGAGCGTGTACAGGGAAACTCCCCTTTATAAAACCGTCAGACCTCGTGAGACTTACTTACTATCACGAGAACAGCACAGGAAAGACTCATCCCCATGATTCAATTACCTCCCACCAGGTCCCTCCCATGACACATGAGAATTATGGGAGCTACAATTCAAGATGAGATTTGGGTGGAGACACAGCCAAACTATATCACTTAGGTATTGAAAAGATCGCCCTGGACACTGTGTGAGCAGCTCTGCAGGCAGGGCTCATGCTAACACCCTCTGTCCTTGGCTGATGGTTCTCAGCCTGAGGAAGTTGGATCAAAAGTGCTCTTGGTTTGGGGATTTGATTACACAGGAAGGCTTTGAGGTTCAGGAAGAGGTGGTTGTGACCCTCGTCTCTGGGGCAGCTGGACTGTGGTCCTCCCCTTCTGGCCTCCTTCTCTTTCCTTCCTTTGTAAGTGAAAGGGCTTTCAAAGCATAAATCAATCAGCAGATATAAAAGGCTAGGGCCCCTGGGGCTGGGAATGAACTAGGCTGAGGAAGGTGTTGTTGGTTCCATAAAGAGCAGGACCAGGAATGAGATGGAACCAACCTAAGTGCCATCAACCAATGCGGGGATAAAGAAAATGTGGTACATACACACCACAGAATACTACTCAGCCAGAAAAAGGTATAAAATAATGGTTTTTGCAGAAACTGGATGGAGCTAGAGGCCATTATTCTAAGTGAAGTAACTCAGGATGAAAAACCAAATATCCTATGTTCTGACTTATAAGTGGGAGCTAAGCAATGAAGACCCAAAGGCATAAGAGTGATATAATGGACTTTGGGGACTAGCGGGGGGAAGATTGGGAGCGGGGCTGAGGGATAAAAGACTACATATTCGGCACAGTGTACACCGCTCGGATGACAGTGCACTATCTCAGATATCATCATTAAAGAACGCATCCACCTGAACCCCAAAAACTATTAAAAAGAACAGGACCAGGCATGAGATGGGACCAGTGACTGGGAGCGGGATGGGATTCCCCTACCCTTCCTTCACACTTACCTGCCACCTCCTGCTGGGAACTCTGTGGCAGGTGAGCGCCTGTTTGGGCTGAGTCTATTCTAAGACGCTGGCTTTGTGGGCAGCCAGCACTTAGCATTGACCCACCGAGCATGCAAGGTGGTGCCAGCTCATCAGTCAGGCTGTGATTTCAGACCAAAGGCGAGGGTGCGGGTGCTGCTGTCTGGATGCGCGTTGAAGATGGAAACAGTGACTCACCGCAGTGAGCAGTTCCCTGCTCTCAGGTGTGGCCGGGCCAGCAGGGGCCTGCCTGCCAGACGCACCAGGGGGCCAGTTTGTGGGTCAGACGCTCCATCTCGACACAAACAAGTGGTCAGAAAGGCCAGCGCTTCTTGGTTTTGTCTCTCAACTGTGAGTTCATATTGGTCGTAGCCGGGACTAGGGGTCATCCCAAGGACAGCTTGAACTCACTGTGTGGAGTGGGTCAGGAAAGCTCCGAGATGGAGGAAATCCAGCTGCGAGGTGGGAGGGAACATCGCCCTGCCTGTCCTGCCAGGGAAGAGGCCTGGGGATGACTTGGGGAGAAGCAGTCACGGTCAGCACAGAGGGTAGGCCTTCACCTGCCTTACAAGCTGGCCTGACCTCAGGTCCTGCCTGGTCAAACAGTGTGACATGCAGGCTGTGGCTGGAGGAATAGGCGTGGGGCCCCAGCCCCTTGCTATAGTTGGCGGCCATAGCGATTTGCTGACTTCCTGCAGAAGGCCAGTTGCTTGGATTCTTGACCTGCTCTATCAGCCCTATCCCCACACCGCTCCCCTGGGTCATGTCCCTGTCTCTGAGCACACGTGTAATGAATGCCCTGCTGGCCTGTGCTAGGGATATCGGGGTCTGCCCTGCTTGCCAGAGATACCAGGTTCTTCACTGATGGTGTCTCACCCTGGGGTAATGCTAGCGGCTGTAACAAATAACCCAGTAGCTCCTGTTTATAGTAACACAATGCAAACCTGTTTCTCACTCGGGTATTTCAATGTGGGGCATTACTCATCCTCATGTAGATTAGGTGCCCAGGCTCCTTCCATGTTTGTCTCGGCCACCCTCGAGGGCCACAAAATCCTCTGCAAAGAGAGAGCAGAGAACCCCTATCTGCTTCTTAACAGCACCAGCCGGAAGTCACGCACATCACTTCTGCCCACAGTCCCTTGGTGACAAGTAGTCACATGGTCATCTCTGGATGTGAAGGGGTCTGGATCTAGGAAATGATGTCCTTGGCTCAGCAGTGGCCTCACCCAACAGCCCACACCTCTGATGGGCAAGCACTAACCTCTGGTGGACTGGCAGCCGAGTTGCTACATCTGAGTCTCTCTCTTTGTGTCTCTGCACTTGGACGTGCTCCTCTCTTCATTCTGTCTCTCTTCTCTTCCCTCTGTCTGTGCTCCTGGATGTTATGCAGGTCACTCTGGCGGATTTCTCCCCACTGGAGTCCCCAGATGGGTGCAGGTGCCCGAAGGAGTCATTTATGCCACGATCACCTTGGGTACTGCTTACTCCCCGAGCTGGAATGCCAGTGATTCTTGCCTGCTGCCTGGCTCTCAAAGATGTGTGCATGCCCCGAGGGTGGCCAGTGTCTTCTTCCTGTCCTCGTGCATGAGTCTTGCCACGTGCATGCCGTGTGCAATCTTCCAGAGGAGCAACCTACTTGGCTTTCCACAGCCCCCACCCCCGACTCGTGTGGTATCAAAACACATGGCTAAAAGACCCACAGTGCATGCTGTTCTGCCCTCAGTTCCACAGGACACAGTGAGGTAGAGTCTACCTAGGGATGGCAAATGGGGATGGAGTTATCTCAGCATCCTGCCTCTCATTCCTGTTCACCCTGCCCCTCCTGGAAGCCAAGTATCTGTTTTAAGAATATCATACTGTTTTTGTTTTGTTTTGTTTTTGGGATGGAGTCTGGCTCTGTCACCCAGGCTGAAGTGCAGTGGCGTGATCTTGGCTCACTGCAACCTTCACCTCCCAGGTTCAAGCGATTCTCCTGTCTCCACCTCCCAAGTAGCTGGGATTACAGGTGCACATCACCGTGCCTGGCTAATTTTTGTATCTTTAGTAGAAACAGGGTTTTGTCATATTGGCCAGACTGGTTTGAAATTCCTGGCCTCAAGTGATCTGCCCTCCTCAGCCTCCCAAAGTACTGGAATTACAGGCATAAGCCACCATGCCTGGCCAAGAATACGCAATGTTTATGGTGTGCTATGATCCCTCTTAGGGGTAAAAACAACTTTTAATGTATTTGCTCTAAATTTCCTCCAAGCTACTCCAAGAGTATGATTTGTTGTTCTTTTTTTTTTTTCTTTTTTCTTTTTTTTTTTTTTTTTTAAGAGTCTCACTCCGCCGCCAGGCTGGAGTGCAGTGGCGCGATCTCAACCCACCGCAACCTCCACTTCCTGGTTCAAGCAATTCTTCTGCCTCAGCCTCCTGAGTAGCTGGGATTACAGGCGTCCATCACCATGCCCGGCTAATTTATTTTTTGTATTTTTGGAAAAGACAGGGTTTCACCATGTTGGCCAGGCTGGTCTCAAACTCCTGACCTCAAGTGATCTGCCCGCCTTGGCCTCCCAAATTGCTGGGATTACAGGTGTGAGCCACCATGCCCAGCCTCTTTTTTTTCCTCAATGTTTTTTCTTTCATACTTAGTCCTGTTGATGATTTGCTGTTCTTAGTTTCCTAATACCCCCATGGAGGAGTATGGGCAGATGTTAGAATTCTTCATGAAACATGTGGGGCAACCCCAGAAGCACAGAACAGTGGAGACTTACCCAAATTCTTCACACTAAACTCTGTAGCCTCCTCCATTAATTTTTGTTACTGAAGGAAGAATCCCAATGACAATATATCATTTTTTAAATGTCGCTTATTATACAGATAATGCAATACTGGCAATAAGGAAAAACATTTTTAAATCACCCTGATCCTACCACCCATCAAATCAACTATTTTGAGCTTTTTCTATGTTGCTTGCAGTGCTGATCTGTTCGCATGTATAGTTCTAATTGTGCTTTCTCCCTTATCATACCTTAGGGAGTTTATCCAGCTGCACACTAGTTTTCAGAGTTTTAAATGATTACAGTTGCATGGACATGACTAAGTGGGTAAAATCATGCTTTACTTACCCAGTCCCCTTCTGCTGACTGCTAAACAGCATTTGAATGAATATCCTAATGCATGTAACATTCTTTCCCACCCCCGCCTTTTTTTTTTTTT
The DNA here is from genome assembly GCF_028885655.2 of Pongo abelii. Classification (NCBI taxonomy): domain Eukaryota; kingdom Metazoa; phylum Chordata; class Mammalia; order Primates; family Hominidae; genus Pongo; species Pongo abelii. Next base: position 121,371,759 of record NC_071993.2, on the reverse strand, counting down.
TTTTGAGACAGTGTCTCACTCTGTTGCCCAGGCTGGAGTGCAGTGGCACGATCTCAGTTCATTGTAACCTTTGCCTCCTGGGCTCAAGCCATCTGCCCACCTCAGCCTCCCAAGTAGCTGGGACTACAGGCGCATACCACCATGCCCAGCTAATTTTTGTATTTTTTGTAGAGATGGGGTTCTGCCATGCTGCCTAGGCTGGTCTTGAACTCCTGAGCTCAAGTGATCCACCTGTCTTGGCCTCCCAGAGTGCCAGAATTACAGGCGTGAGCCACCACGCCTGGTCCCTTCTCTTTTTAAAAAACTAGTTTCCTAGGATAAAATACCAGGACTGGGATTATTGGATCAAAGAGTATGGGTGTTTTTTATGGCTCTTGAAACAGGCTGCCAGACTGCTTTCTGAGAAGCCTGTGTTAATTTACATTGTCACCTATAATGTAAGAGTTCAGGGTTCCATCCTGGGTAATACTGCTATTTTCGGTCTTATCTAATAGGTATAAATTATACACTTTTATATTAAGCCATTAAGAGAAGTAGTGTCACATGGCTTTTAAAGAAAATTGATACTAAAATATTTAAAATGTTGTTTTTAGAAATATTAAAACACATTTTCACTGGCACTGTTGCTAGAATAACTATTGCAGAGGCCTCATCCCATTTCTCTATATTCTAATTCAAACGTGCTTCTTAGTAAAATCAAACGTGCTTCTTAGTAAAATCAACAATATTTTATCTAGCTATACAGATAGGAGAAAGGGCTTCTGGATTATTCTGCCAAGACTTACGGGCCTATGGGCTGGTCCTCTTCTGAAGGGTGTCATGGGAATGAAGGCAGAGTGTCATTCAGCCTGACTCAAGGGGACAGAACAAGGACTGCCATGCAGAAATAAGGGAAATAGATGCTGAGTCCATTTCCTAACTGACAGGGCTGCCGGGAATGGGAGTATCCAGGGATCAGGAGATAGTGAGCCCTCCGCGGGAAATTCGGGCAGAGCATCAAGGTTATGATAGACAGGATTCCTGTGCCAGGGGTTGGACTGAAATCCTGAGGTCCCCTTTCCCCCATGCCCTGCTTTTCAGGGATAAATGGATAGATGAATAGAGAGAGAGATCGATCAATCGATGGACAGATGAACTGATTGACTGATTTTTCTTCACATGGTTTTTGTTTTGTCCTTGAATAGAGCAGTGGGACTTGGGAACAGAACAGCTCTTGCAGGGTGGTGGGGGCAGAAACTAAAAACTGAGGCAGTTGGGGTGTGCGTAGAATCGTGCATGATGTGTGCTCTGATGAGTTTTGGGATTCTTTCAAAACAAAAGAGGAAGGGTTTAAGTTAGAAACTAGTAAAAGGAGCTACATTTGTGCCAGGAGGTATTTGGCAGGGAGGGAGGGCAAGCAGTGTCTGTGGAGGGTATGAGTGGAGGTTTGAAGAAGGGCTATGACTGGGAGAGGGTATTTGGGAGTAAGAAGGTGGCCCCTTTCCCCAGAAAGTGTTTCCTGCTGTGGTTTATTTGGACTTTTATTTCTGAGGAGCCACAGCCCCTACCCCAGATCTAGGACTGAGCCAGGCCCAGCCAGGCCGGCGGCCATCAGAGGCCTGCCTCGCGTACAGCTCAGGTGGAGCGCGGATGGCGTTCTCTTCCTCCTGAGCCCTTGGAATGCCAGAGGCCAGGCCTGGGAGAACCTGGCAACATCCCACCCCACGCCCTTTTTCATCTTTCATTTGAGGAATTAAAGGCCCCGAGTAGGAGAACTGGCCTTGTCAAGAGCCAACAGTTGATCTGTGGGGCAGTGTCTTCTTAGGGTTTCTGTGGAGTTGGGAGTGACAGGATTTGAGGAGGAAGAGGGAGAGACTTTGGTTTTAAGTTATTTGTGTTTTGTGGCCAGAGGCAGCATCCAAGAAGCCTTGCTGAGGGGTTTGGGGGCAGGAAAGCCAGCCCTGGGATCTGGCTGGTGGCTGTCGGGCTGGTTTGAGGGCAGGGAGAGTCAAGGGCTGTGGTCTGGCTGCTGCGGTTCCGGCCTGCTGTCCTCCCCAGCGATGCTGCTTCAGGACTGTCCCCTGCCCCATGGGTCCCTGACTGAGCTGGTCTTCCTTGCAGAGGATGGAGAGGCTGTGAGCAGCTCCTACGAGTCCTACGATGAAGAGGACGGCAGCAAGGGCAAGTCGGCCCCTTACCAGTGGCCCTCACCGGAAGCCGGCATCGAGCTGATGCGTGACGCCCGCATCTGCGCCTTCCTGTGGCGCAAGAAGTGGCTGGGACAGTGGGCCAAGCAGCTCTGTGTCATCAAGGATAACAGGCTTCTGGTCAGTCTGCCTCACGTTGTCTTGTCCCCTGGCTCCTCTCCTTGGGGAAGGGGCAGGGACAGGGAAGGAGGGACAGGATGGTCCCTGACCCCAGAGGTTTCGAGCTTGTTTATATCAGGAGATTTTAACTTCTCCCTAATCAGAAATTGTATACAGGATTTTGTGTGTATGGATGAATGTACTTTTTCTGAACCAGAAAGGTCTAGTGGTTTCATCAAGTTCTCAAAGGGGGCTGTGATTACCACCGCCTCCCCCATCCCCATCCCATCCTCCTCTTTGTGAGACAGATACATCTTTCTGTCCCCTGGTCCTTTTTCACATCCTGTCTGCTGTGTCCAGTCAGGCTCCTCCAGCCCAGCCCCAATTCTGGCCACTGTTTTTTGTTGTTGTTTTGTTTTGTTTGTTTGTTTGTTTGTTGTTTTTGAGACGGAGTCTTGCTCTGTCGCCCAGGCTGCAGTGCAGTGACGCGATCTTGGCTCACTGCAAGTTCCACCTCCTGGGTTCAAGTGATTCTCCTGCCTCAGCCTCCTGAGTAGCTAGGATTACAGGCGCCCGCCACCACGCCTGGCTAATTTCTGTATTTTTGGTAGAGATGGGGTTTCACCATGTTGATCTGGCTAGTCTTGAACTCCGGACTTCGCGATCTGCCTGCCTCAGCCTCCCAAAGGGCTGGGTTTACAGGCATGAGCCACTGCGCCCAGCCCTGGCTACTGTTTTTATCTGTGCAGTATGAGAATGCTAGGTATCTTCTCAGAAGCAACAATATTTTGAATTAGTGATTACAAGACCAGACCCAGCAAGGAACCAGATATTACTCTGACAACAGTCCTGTTTCCTGCTATTTTAAATTAAAATTCCCAGTTGCGTGTCCTGATTTGAAATTCCACGGAATTATTATAAACACCTTTTCTTGCCTGGTTACAACAGGCCCTGCTCCGTGCCAATGTTATTTCAAGTAATCCTTCTAAGCAACCCTGTAACCCCATTTTACAAATGGGAAGCCAAGGGATAAAGTATTTTCTCTGGTAGGGGAAGAGAGTCCTTCCTTTCTTTGTTAATACATCATCTTCCTAACTAGGCAGATAAGAAGCTTAGTTTTTGTGCCTTATGGATCCTTTACTCCAGAAGCCAAGCAAGCAATACAGAGAGGTGGAGAAACAGTGAAAGTCTGTCCACTTTGGAGAACTGAAAGGTGAACGCAGAGGACATATTTTAGCCCCCTCCCCCCCCCAGGCCTGGGGCAAGTTTGAGCCATTTGGATGGCAGCATCCTGGAGCATCCTCGGCTGAGGCCAGTGAGAAGGAGGCTTGAGGGAGAGAGGGACAATCTGATGTGAAGAACAGGAGTTGCTCATACTTGAGGTTAAGGCTCCAGGCCTGCTTTGGGGTGTCCAGCCTCTTAGTCTTGCTGGGTCAAGTCAGGCTCTTGGTGAGTCCTGCAACGTCCAGCAGCCCCTCCTTTGCAGACATCACCTCCGCCCGGCACCCCTGGCAAAATGGTGTATCTTCTCTCTTTCCTTCCAGTGCTACAAATCCTCCAAGGACCACAGCCCTCAGCTGGACGTGAACCTACTGGGCAGCAGTGTCGTTCACAAGGAGAAGCAAGTGCGGAAGAAGGAGCACAAGCTGAAGATCACGCCGATGAATGCCGACGTGATCGTGCTGGGCCTGCAGAGCAAGGACCAGGCTGAGCAGTGGCTCAGGGTGAGGGGGACACCGAGCCACTTGGAGGGGTTCCTAGAGTTGTGGCCCCCAGCTTTTCTAAAGGGATGGATGATAGGGTCAGGGGTAGAGGATTTGTGATCCTTCAAGTTTGCAGGGCTTCCTGTGTTCTAAGTGGTAGCGATCTGTCTTCTGCAAATGGGTTACAGCATGCTGCTGCTAGTTCTGAATCCGCAGTAGCCCGGACTTGGGTGCAGTTGAAATCCATTTCCCTTTTTGCCTTTAGTGAGGCATCCCCCTCCTCCTTATTAAAGAAGAATACATGTCGCCGCCATTTGCCAGGTATTTGCCATAGACCAAGGACTGTTAGCAACTTTAACCCACGTAACCACACTGGGGATGGCTGGGGAATGTTAATGTCCCCATTTTACAGGAGTGGTGATTAAGGCTCAAAGGGTGGAGGTGACGGATCAAAGTCGTCTGCCAAGTGGTGGCAGCATTGGTTCTCAGACCGAGGCCTGTCTGACACAGCGATGTATCTCCTCCCACCACGAATGCACGTGGCCCACTCTGCCCACGCGTCCCCGGGTGTGATGATGAGGCACTTGGGGAGGGGCTTGCCTGCCTCAGGTGAAAGCTGGGCTTGATGCTTCCAGCAGGTGTAAAGTTTGCTCCAGGAATGGATCCCCAGTTCCAGAGGGACCTCCAAACCCAGCAGGGACCCTGGTGAGGCCAGTGAGAGCCAGAGCAGCCCTTCCCCTCCTTCCTGCTGCCCCCTCTCCCATCACAACCACTTCAACCCAGAAGCGTTCTATCCACCCCGCACCCCACCCCAGTCCACCTGCCACCCAGCTAAACATAACCACTTTGGCGATCCTGTCAGAAACAGATCTGGACCACCTTGGTAAAACATGACCAAAATGTACCCGCCTGAGGCACTGGTCCACCCCTAGGCTGAGTACCCTAGATTTGGAGCAGGCAGGCTGCTTTTGTAAACCCACTAATTGTTTTGGAAATGCCAGGCCTGGCCTAACCAAGCTTCTAGAAGGTGCTGACAGGTATCTCCATCTTCACTGCAAAATCTTCAAGTGGTGAAAGACAGTGGTGTATAGAAAAAGGCCACTGCATAGACAGGTTTGTGGTTTGGCTTCACAGATCTCCATGTGGGGTGGGGTTCCTGAGACAGCTAACAAGCTCTGAAAGGCCAGCCCTTGGCATTTAAGAGCCAGGGCTCTGAGTTCAAATCCTGGCTTCACCCCTGTTTAGCTGAGTGATTTGGGGCTGCATCCTTTAATGTGCACAAAGTGCTTAGCACTGTGCTTGGTATATACTGAGTGCTCCATGGAACTTGGATAGTACAGATAAGACCACTGAGGCCCAGAGGGAATGGGGGGCTTGTCCTGGGCTGCAGAGCTGGTTAGGACCCAGAGCTCTGGCCTGTTGGTTTCTTACCCCAGTCTCCTGCCTCACCCACTACACACACTTACTCATTTGCACACATATATGCACACATGCACATTCATGTATACATTTGTACACACATGGACATGCACATGTATGCACATCTGCATACACATTTTTGCTCATGCATGCATTGCGCATGTATATGTACACACACACACACACACACACACACACACTCACTCTGCTCTTGCCCCCAGTTCCCCGCTCTGTTCCTCTGACTGCTCAGATCCACCGATCCTCTCCCTGGCCCCTAGCCTCCCTCCCCAAACTCTCACGCCCTCTTCCTGAGGCCCCTGGCCCCATAGCCTCTGCTGGTGGTTTCAAAGACAAGAACGCTTTCAGAAGGCACAGACTTTCTGTGTCCAGCCTCCACAGAGAGACCCTTCCCCCCAGGTCAGACAAGTGCAGAGGTGGACTTGGCTGGAAATGCCTGCTCTCAGAAGCCGCCCACTCTTGCGCTTTGGCAGTGGGGGCTGGTCCACCTGTCTGATGGGCTCTCCACCTAGCTGCGTTGGGTTTGTGAAGCCCATCTACCTTCCTTGGACCTCTGCGTCCCAATTCTGCATATTCGCACCTATGCCCAGAGTGAGACAGGTATGTGATAGTAAACAGGAGATGCTGACTGTGGGACGAGGGTCCCAGTAAAGGAAGGCACAAGGCAGGGCTTTTCCCAGGAAGCATGACCCTGCCCCCACCCCACTCCTGAACTCCTGGCTTAGTGGCACTTTCCCTGGGCAGGGACATTCGTGTATTTGGCCTAAGCTAATAGGGATGGTAATCCATGTGCCTGCCCTGTGCTGGGTGCTTGACACACAAGCGCTCACAGCTGGCTCATGGCAAAGGAATTGACCCAGCTTACAGATGCAGTGGCAGAGGCTCGGGCTCAGTGTCACACAGGTGCCAACTCTAGTGCCTGTGCTCTTCCTATGACACTGGGTTGCATATTCAGTGTGGACCACAGTCCCGAACTGGAGTTCTTGGGCTCTTCTGATTTGAAACCCGGTTCCACAAACTGCTCTAGGCATAGACTGAAAGAGGGGGATCTTTGAAATCACTCTAACTAATTCTGCATTTCCAAAGGGCTTCCAGGTGGGTAGTGTGTTTCTGGTTGCCCTGGGAGTTCCCCCGGCAAGAAGGGAATGCCCCTGGCTCAGACTGAGTCAATGCTCTGCATAGTCAGAGCCACTGCTGGCTTTCTGCATCTGCCCCCAGCCCAGGCTCTGTTCCTCTGACTGCCCAAACCCACCCATCCTTTTCTGGACCCAGCCTCCCTTCCCAGAGTCTCACGCCCTCTTCCTGAGACCCCTGCCCCATAGCCTCTGCTCGGGGTTTCAAAGACAAGAACGCTTTCAGAAGGCACAGCCTCTCTGTGTCCAGCCTTTATAGAGAGACCCTCTTCCTCCACTGGTCAATGAAGCCAGTGAAGAGGCCCCTTCCCAGAGGAGGGCGGGTGGGTGGGTGGCGGCAGGCGAGTCGGGAGAGCCAGTGGGTCATTGGAACAAGGCAGTTTGCAGGCCTGCCCCTCAGGCAGCGTGGAGACTCCACAGAGAGTTGCATGACCTCTGAAAAGCCAGAGAACTGTCTAGCAAGACAGTTGTTCATCAAGCCTGCAACATAGCAGTAGCCCTGCCTGGAATGGTGGCAGGAAAGGGGCTCATGGAGCCCTGGGCTGGTGGCTCTGGTCATCTTTGGCCTTTGCTGCCAAGGCCCCCCTCGCATGCCCATGAACGTGTGGGACCTGCAGAAAGGAACCTAAACAACGAGCCCCCCCCCAACTGCAGCCTGCCCAGCTGGGTCCAAGGCCACACGCAGGCCCTGGGGCTGGGGTAGGGGTGGGTCCTCTTCCTTGGAAATTCGTCTTCTCTCTCACCTCCACCCGCTCTCCCCTGACCTGCAGGGGCCCTGGCTTCGGCCTGGCTGTGAGTGCTGGCCAGAGGAACTCAGCCTCTGCTGACAGCTTCCCTCTCGCCTCAGGTCATCCAGGAAGTGAGTGGCCTGCCTTCCGAAGGAGCATCTGAAGGAAACCAGTACACCCCGGATGCCCAGCGCTTTAACTGCCAGAAAGTAAGCCTCTGCCCTGCCTGGAGGGAGAGTCCCCTTCCATGTTTTCTCTGTAAAAATTAAAAGTGTAAAATTGGGAGCTTCGTTTTTGTATTTCAGTCCAATTAATAAGAAACATACAATGCTTGAGGCCGGGCAGGGTGGGCTCACGCCTGTAATCCTAGCACTTTGGGAGGCTGAGGCAGGTGGATCACCTGAGGTCAGGAGTTCAAGACCAGCCTGGCCAACATGGTGAAACCCTGTCTCTACTAAAAATACAAAAATTAGCCGGGCGTAGTGGTGGGCGCCTGTAATCCCAGCTACTCAGGAGCCTGAAGCAGGAGAATGGCTTGAACCCAGGAGGCGGAGGTTGCAGTGAGCTGAGATAGCGCCACTGCACTCCAGCGTGGGTGACAGAGGGAGACTCCATCTCAAAAAAAGAAAAAAGAGAAAAAGAAACATTCACTGCTTAGAAAAGAGGAATAACTCTAGCTTGGCAGGAAAATGGGGAAACGGATACAGACCTAAAATGTTTTCTTGCTTGTAGGTGCCAGGGGTGGGCGGTTGGGGGGACAGGGGGAAGCTTTATTGGAACAAAAGTCACTTTGGCCTGCATTCTTAAGTAGGGAGATTGATTTTATGAGGCACTTCCTTCCCCCTTATTCCTCAGTAGCACCTCTGGGCTTGGGGCACTGTCTCAAGGCTGACTGCAACCAAAGGGCTGTAGTCCTCATTTGCATGGTGCTTTCGGGGAGCTTTAGGCTTAAAGGTCAAGTCTGAAAAAGTTGAATTAGGTTCTGGCCAAAAGGAGGATCGTCACCTGTGGGGTCACGTTTCCTGTCCCTGAGTACCTGCAAGTAGGTGTCGTGAAGCGTGGGCACACACAGAACAGCCAGAACGTCACTGTGGCTCCTCTTGGGGTCCCCACCCCAGCAGGGAGAAAAACAAGAGGCACACAGAGGGCTTGAGCAGAAAGGAGGCCACTTACTCTCCAGAAGGCACAGGTCATCCCACATGGAGAAATAGCCCACAGTCCTTCCAGATTCCAGAGTGACTCAGGAGGGGCCATTTTTCATTGTCTCATTTATTCCTTGGCCACTGACAAGAAAACAAAAGTTGGAACAAATTTGGGTTTTCTTCAAAGACTCGGCAGGCAGTGCTTCCTTGGCCAGGGACTGCTGGCCCTGGACCCTGCCTAAGGCCGGTCCTGTTGCTTGGGAGACTGTCAGCTTGTTTTCTAGAGGTCTGGAGTCAGTGACTCTCTAAACGCAGCTTGATTGGAATATTCTGAGGGTTTCATGTTCTAACAGTAGCAGCAGCCACACTTTTCTCGGGATCATCTTGAGTCCCCAGCACCCCTGTGAGCAGACTGGGATGTCAGCCCTATGTGATACATGCCGAGTGAGGCTCAGAGAGGCTCATTTAACTCGGGCACCAGCCTGGCAGCAGAATGCGCCGGCCAGGACTCAGATCACATGGTCTGCTCCTGTGCAGACGAACCAGCTCACATTGCTAGAACAGTCAGCTCTCAAAAGACTTATTCACCCTCTCAGTATGAGTGGTTTCTAGCTTGACAGTTAACATCATAGGGGACGCAGACTCTAATGCCACCCCTGAGCAACCTGCCAGCCCTGCCCACTGGCTACAGGGTCATTGTCACATCAGGTTGAGCAGCCATTTGGAAGCTGGGCCAATGTCCTACCAGTGACCTGGATTCTGCCATTTAGGTGGCCGGCAGGGGTTTGCTCAGCTGACCTCTGGCATACAACCAAGAGCCATCTATTATTTTCCTTTAAATTGTGGTCTCCAAGGTAACTGTTCCCAGCCAGTGATCCCCATTCATGTCTCTTTTGTCCATAGCCAGATACAGCTGAGAAGTACCTGTCAGCTTCAGAGTATGGGAGCTCCATGGATGGCCACCCTGAGGTCCCAGAAACCAAAGACGGTAACATCGTGTGGTCCGGAGGGGAATGGTGTCCCAGGCTGTGAGGCTGGGCTGTCAGGCTCAACCCTAATGGGTTTTAGCAGCTGATTCTAACGTGGCCTCGCATTAATAAACCACTCGGAAATACTGCTGATAGATCCAGGAAAAAGGGAGACTCGGCCAAATTGAAGTTAAGCTTCATGAAATGCTGGGGATAGAATGTTCTTCCATCTCTTCTTGTTTGCTAACCCTATTTCAAATCTCTTTGAGCCAGTACAGTGTGTAAAGATTCTCAAGTGGTTGCATATTCTATAAGAAGTCTATGTACCCCTTTTGAGTGTGTGACTTTAAAGACACCTGACTCTGGCCTGCGGGTCCTGGTTTGGGGAGGTGTGTGTGTGTGTGTGTGTGTGTGTGTGTGTGTGTGTGCGCATATGTAGCGGGGAGGGATGGGTGGATGGAGTGGAAATGGGTTTGCTATTTTTTCCATCTCTCATGGGCACGTGGGTGGACCACGTGCAATATGAATTGCTTTCTGTCTCATCTTGACAGTCAAGAAGAAATGTTCTGCTGGCCTCAAACTGAGCAACCTAATGAATCTGGGCAGGAAGAAATCCACCTCACTGGAGCCTGTGGAGAGGTCCCTTGAGACATCCAGTAAGAATTGTAGCTACCTCCGGGACCACAGGCTCATTCCCTGGGCTGGAACCTGCAGGAAGGCGAGCACAGACAGTGAAGGCAGGGGGTTTTAGGTCTTCCGTAAACATCTCTAGGGATGGAGAGCCTGCAGCCCTCAGGTTCCCCTCTGTTGTTACTGCAGGCAGTTCTTCATGCCTGATCCAACTCTCTCTTGCTACAATGCTGGGGCCTTTGTGGAAGTGAAGGGTAACTGATTGGTGTCCTCCTAGTATTCTTTTAAAAATGATGTTCATTTGATCTATACTTACAGGGTATAGCAGGGACCGTGTGAAAAGGGGACCAAGCAGAAGGATGGCAGGCACAGTACTGAGAGCTCACAGCCTGCCTGAGGGAGGTGATGATTTTATACCCATAAGCACGCACTGTGCCATCTTCGTAGCTATTAGGACTCAGGGAGAGAGAGAACTTTTCTTGCCCTGTGGTCAGAGATAGCTTTGTGGACCTGAGCCTTGAGGAGCATGTAGGAGTGGAATGGGCTGGAATGGTGCCTGTGGGACAGGAACAATGACTCTGAAATGGGAACAACCGAGACCATGAAGGGGACAATGAGAACCCTATACTGGTGCAGAGGGTATGGGTGCAGGTAGGCTCTTAGAGGTCATCTCTACAGCCTTCCCTCATACTTGGGGAAACTGAGGTTAGGAGGAGCGACAAGCCTTTCTTGGGAAATATCTTGGGGTGGGCCTGGTATCTTGTTCCCCAAGCTAGTCCCACATTGGGGGTCATCCTTCCAGGGGCCTGAAGGCCATTATTGTCCCATCTCTGGGTTCCCTTCCTGAGTCCCAGTTGAGTTTTCTTGTGTTTTGAGGCTGGCAGGGTGGTGGGGGTGGGCTAGGAGGTATGTCTTTGCATTCTCCTGCTTCTTCAGCCAGGGTGCCAGGCAGTGGCCTCAGGGGGCATGATGTTTGGCCTGGGAGCTCGGTCCCTGTGAGTCACTGTTTAAGAGATGTGGCTGGGTGATTGCTGGATGTCTACTCAGCAGTGAAGCATGCTCCCTGCGGCTAGGGGAGGGCTGAGAGAGAACACAGCTGCTCTCCTTCCCAGGATTGGGGGTGCTTAACAGATCTGAGATCCCATCTCTCATGATCCAAAGTTCTCTTCGGTCCAGAGGATTGTGATGGGTGTGTGTGGCATCTCAGTCCTGGTCTCTAATTCTTCCACTTTGTGTTAATGTGGCTTGGCGATATGCATGAGCCCCGCTGTGTGTCTGGCACTGGGCCAGGCAGGAAGGTAGCTGTGCACTTTCGCCCTATTGCCTGGTTCAGCCAGCCAAAGCTCAGGGCAGCTTCCAATCCCTTAGGACAGGGAAGGTGTCTGATGGGTTCTGAAGCTGAGATTCTGGGGGACTCTAAGGAAGCCCAGAGGCAGTGCCAGCCCAGGACACACCTAGACACCCATGCCCTCCTGCCCCCGCATCCCCTCCTGCCCCCGCGTCCCCTCCTGGATCTGCGTCCCCTTCTGCAGCCCCGACCCCTCCTGCATCTGCGTCCCCTTCTGCATCTGTGTCCCCTCCTGCAGCCCCGACCCGTCCTGTACCTGCACCCCCTCCTGCATCTGCATCTCCTCCTGCAGCCCCGCTCCCTCCCGCAGCCCCGTCCCCTTCTGCAGCCCAGTCCCCTCCCGCATCCACGTCCCCTCCCACAGCCCCGCCCCCTCCTTCGTCTGTATGCCCTCCCGCAGCCCCGCCCCCTCCTGCATCTGCGTCCCCTCCTGCAGCCCTGTCCCCTCCTGCATCTGCACTTCCTCCTGCAGGTTACCTGAACGTGCTGGTCAACAGCCAGTGGAAGTCTCGCTGGTGCTCTGTCAGGGACAACCACCTGCACTTCTACCAGGACCGGAACCGGAGCAAGGTGGCCCAGCAACCCCTCAGCCTGGTGGGTTGCGAGGTGGTCCCAGACCCCAGCCCCGACCACCTCTACTCCTTCCGCATCCTCCACAAGGGCGAGGAGCTGGCCAAGCTTGAGGTACCGCCGGCCTGCAGGGGGAGCAGGGCCAGCCAGGGTGTGGCGGTGGTGGCTGTTTGCTGCCAGTCTCCAGGACTGTAATCCTACTAAGGGAGAACCAATGTCCCCGCGTGTTATTTTTACTTCGTTTGCCTGAGACTGTTTGCATTTTTAAAAATTTCCATTCCTTTTCTGACCTCAGAGTGGTTGCGTTATAAGAGTGGAACCATGCGCTACTTCCTGCACTTAGGGCAGGAGGAGTATTTTTAGCTCCCTGAGCTACTGGAAAAGCTGCTGGGGATTCAAAGTGGGTGTTGTTTTGTTTGGGTATCACCAGCTGGGACAGCCTCTAGGCCCAGTACGTAAAAACCACACTGTTAGAGCTTATCCGGGGGAAAAAATTCGCTTTGTGATACAATTACATTCCTCTCACTCCCCATCCTCCGTTTGATGTGATGTTACGTTTACAAAAATAAGAAGTGACATAATGCTTTGCAAGCTGTGGCGGGCGGAGACCGAGTCCCTTCCACGCATGGAAGCACACACTTGCCCGTGAATGCCCGTTCACTTAGTCTTTGATGAGGAGGTCCTCATCCAAACTTTGCTCCAATCCTGCCCTCTGGTGGCTGAAAGACCCACATCGCAATTGCTTCCCAGGGTCCAGCTTGTAGCTTATATTCATCCATTCAGAGGTTCCCCATCAACAAACATCTCCTCAGCACAGGAATATGGTGGACAAGAGCAATATGGGCTCCCTGTCCTTGTGGCACTTACATCCTAGTTTGGGAGTGTGATGTTATTCAGCAAATTACTCAGCCAATCGCTGAGCTACAATGGCTGGAAAGAAGTTGGGAGGGTGCTATAGATTTGTACTGGGGGCTGGGTGACAGGCTGGAGGTGGGGGACAGGGCTTGATCCTAGGAGCAGTGGAGCCCTAATGGCTTTCAGGGGAGCGCGGCAAGCTCAGATCGGGGTTTTGAGATGCTTCCTCCAGCTACTGGGGTGGGAGTGGATGGGAGGGGGCAAGAAGGGACCTGTTAGGAAGCTGTCACAGCTGTCCAGGGCAGAGACGCAGCCTGGTCTAGGGGAGGCCCATGAAAAGCTGTATTTAGAATCCAGTTGAAACTAAGTGGGGGCTGGGCATGATGGTCCACGCCTGTAACTCCAGCACTTTGGGAGGCTGAGGTGGGCGGATCACCTGAGGTCAGGAGTTTGAAACCAGCCTGGCCAACACGGTGAAACCCTGTCTCTACTAAAATATAAAAATTAGCTGGGTGTGGTGGCGGGCACCTGTAGTCCCAGCTACTTGGGAGGCTGACACAGGAGAATTGCTTGAAGCTGGGAGGCAGAGGCTGCAGTGAGCCAAGATCCCACCACTGCACTCCAGCCCGGGCGACAGAACAAGATTCTGTCTTAAAAAAAACTGGGAAAAGGAAACCAACTAAATGTCAAATTCTGCTCATCACGGCCTCTTTGATGAAGAGAATGTAGCAGCCAATGTGATGGAGCTATGGGTTATACCAAAGGGGGCTGATTTTCCTCATGAAAATAAACCTATAGCTTTGATTAAATGGGCAGTTTTTTCTCATTATAAAGGTAAGAAACAATATGGACATTTTAATTGAGGTACCCAATGGATGAATTTGATTAGAATGCATTGTCCCCTGGAAAAAAAAAATACCAAATTCACTGGGATTTTGATCACGATTTAGCAGCTGAGCTAGTGTAAGGCATTTAAAAGATGTCCCAACTTTACTGAAGCCACAAACAAAAATAAATTTGAATGTTGTTATTTCTTGGGGATCCAGGAAGTCTTGTTGTATATGGGAATAGGGGGAATGACATGCATTGTTCATAAAATACAAGTGTCAACTTAAAAAACATACAATTTTTTAATCATTTTAAAAACTATTAACAGGTGGTCACTAACAGTTTTTAACAGTGACCACCTGGTGATAAGTTTTCAGCTCCTAGAAACACAATGTCTATACATCTCATATGGCCCTTGGGACAAAAGTCCACACAGCATTACTGAGGTGGCATCAAGATGTCACTGACAGGAAATATTATCTGGGGCCACTGGGGGGTGGGATAGGCTGGTGAACAGGAGGAGCACAGCCCCGGGCTGTTACAGAGGCTTTCGTGGGCAGGCTCTGCGGTAAGGGTACGGTCATGGCCTGGTGGGGAGGGGCTGGCACCAGGCAGCACTGCCCGGCCCTGCTCATGTCTCTCTCGGCCTCGTTCCAGGCCAAGTCTTCCGAGGAAATGGGCCACTGGCTGGGTCTCCTGCTCTCCGAGTCAGGCTCCAAGACAGACCCAGAAGAGTTCACCTACGACTACGTGGATGCCGATAGGGTTTCCTGTATTGTGAGTGCAGCCAAAAACTCTCTCTTGTGAGTAATTTGGGCCCTTCCCCTGTATACTCTCGTATACTCTCTTATTCCTGGCCATGCTGTAGGCCCTGGGTCAGCCAGTGTCCGGGGCAGCAGGGAGCACAGGGTCCCACCCCACTCTGCCCAGCAGCAGGAAGATGTGAAGCCAAGGAGTAGCCCTCAGGGAGGCCCGGCCAAGAGCCAGGAGCTGAGCTAAGAGCAAGGAGCCGAGACAGGCTTCGGGCCCCGGGCCCCGGGGGCGGCTTTGGCGTCCTCGGAGGCAATTAGACTCTCCAGCTCCTCCAGGCAGAGCTGTCACCTTTCCTGACCTCCTCCTCGTCCTTCCGGTGAATCCCTCACTGGGTCTCCAGCACACCCTGGAGAAAAGCAGGTCAGGGGGTGGTGCTTCCGTTTCCAGACGAGCAAACTGGGGCTGAGGGAGAGGCGTTCGCTGGTCAGGGTGGTAGAGCCAGTCTCATGTAAGCCGGCCGAGCCGCTGAAACAATCAGTTTTCTCATGGACCAAACGGGGATAGTGTCTGGCCTGCGCCACCCCAAGTGTATTGTGAAGATGAAATGAGAAGGGGTTTTTTGTTGTGGTTGCTGGAAGGAGATCCTAGAAGGGAGGAATCGGCGACAAGATGGCAAAGGGATCCTAGGACGAGGCGTATGGGTAAGGGAAGGTTATCTTTCTGGGAGGAAAATCTCAAACCAAGAATTCCAGGAAGAAGGCACTGGGAAAAGAGGGAGGAGGTGCCCTCAGATCCATGGAGGTGAGTGTCAGCCCCCAGATCTCTTGTGTGGCCACCACTTTCACGGCAACCACTCATCACTGGGAATCCTTGGAGTCTGGTGCTTTCGCCACCCTGCCCCGTCTGCTTCATGCATGCCACCTCGCCCTGTTTCCAGACTGATGCAGAGAAAGTTCTCAGAGCCCAACACTTACATCGATGGCCTGCCTAGCCAGGACCGCCAGGAGGAGCTGTATGACGACGTGGAACTGTCAGAGCTTACAGCTGCGGTAAGGACCCGGCCAGGCAGCGGCCTGGGGCCCTCCAGCCCTCCTCCTACCAACCTCAATGCCTGGATGCCAGAGATCATTAGAGTATCCCTGAGATGAGTGGGTTCTGAGTCACCTACCAGGCCAGTAGTGCAGACACCTAAGTGCAACAAGGCTGTCTCCTATATGGGAGGCTGTGCAGTTTGCTTGGCTTGGGGACTTATCTAGATGAAACAACGGCGAACCCCTCTGGTCAGGGCTAGGGGTGTGGTGGTGGGATTGGGAGTGGAGGCACCAGTAGGCTTCCAGGTCCAAATCGGTTTTTGAGTGGGATGATCACACCGATGGCAACTTCTATGTGCTGGGCACTGAACCCTGTGCTAAGCTGAGGACCTCCTGCAGATGATCTTGAATCCTAACCACTTTCTGGGAAGATGCTGCTCTTTTCCTCTTTATAGATGAGGAAATAAGGTTCAGGGAAGTTAAGTACTCTGTCTGGGTCTTCCACCTCGAGTGACATATCTAGGACTCTACCAGTGGCCCCCCCAGGAGGGAGGGAGATCTCTTGGAACACTGTGAGATGGGCACCAGAGCTGTGAGGCAGGGCTGGTACCCCCTCCACAGCTGAGGGAGTAGAGGTAATGGTGAATGCCCCCGACTCACTCTCTCCTGCAGGTGGAGCCTACCGAGGAAGCCACCCCTGTTGCAGATGACCCAAATGAGAGAGAATCTGACCGAGTGTACCTGGACCTCACACCTGTCAAGTCCTTTCTGCACGGCCCCAGCAGTGCACAGGCCCAGGCCTCCTCCCCGACGTTGTCCCGCCTGGACAATGCAACTGAGGCCCTCCCTGCAGACCCAGGCCCAGGTCCCACCCCAGATGAGCCCTGCATAAAGCGTGCAGAGGACCTGGGAGAACAGGTACAGGCCCTCCCCTGCAGGACAGCCAGACCACCTTCCCACACCCCTTCAGCCAGCTGAGTCAGGTCTGCTTTCCCCCAAAGCAGCTGCAGAGTTTGGAGCCAGAGGAGGCTTCCCTGAGAATCACCACCATCAAAATCCAGACTGAACAGCAGAGAATCTCCTTCCCACCGAGCTGCCCAGACGCTGTGGTGGCCACCCCACCTGGTGCCAGCCCACCTGTGAAGGACAGGTTGCGCGTGACCAGTGCAGGTACTTGTGCTTGGGGAAGTTAGCCTGATTCCATCTGTATCAGTCAGGGTTCTCTAGAGGGACAGAACTAATAGGACAGATGTATATATGAAAGGGCGTTTATTAAGGAGAACTTACTCACACGATCACAAGGTCAAGTCCCACGACAGGCATTCTGCAAGTTGAGGAGCAAGGAAGCCAGTGGTGGATCAGTCCAAGTCCCAAAGCCTCAAAAGTAGGGAAGCCGACAGTGCAGCCTTCAGTCTGTGGCCAAAGGCCCGAGAGCCCCTGGCAAACCACTGGTGTAAGTCTAAGAATCCAAAAGCTGAAGAACTTGGAGTCTGATGTTCAAGGGCAGGAAGCATCCAGCATGGGAGAAAGATGAAGGCTGGGGAAGACTCAGCAAGTCAAGTCCTTCCACGTTCTTCTGCCTGCTTTATTCTAGCCATGCTGGCAGCTGATTAGGTGGTGCCCACCCAGACTGAGAGCAGGTCGGCCTCTCCCAGTCCACTGATTCAAATGTTAATCTCCTTTGGCAACACCCTCACAGACAAACCCAGCAACAATACTTTGCATCCTTCAATCCAATCAAGTTGACATTCAATATTAACCGTCACACCATCCTTTTCAGATTAGGAAACAAGTTCAGAGAGATAGAGGGACTTGTCCAGGTCTGGCATCCAGCCTAGCAGAGCTTTGTGCCAAAGCCCCAGGTTCTATTTGAGCCTGGGGGAGTAGACTGGGGACAGCCCTCATGATCCAGCTGTGCTGACCTGGGGCTTCCCTCTCTGGGTCTGTAGAGATCAAGCTTGGCAAGAATCGGACAGAAGCTGAGGTGAAGCGGTACACAGAGGAGAAGGAGAGGCTTGAAAAGAAGAAGGAAGAAATCCGGGGGCACCTGGCTCAGCTCCGGAAAGAGAAACGGGAGCTAAAGGAAACCCTACTGAAATGCACAGGTAAGGGGCCCCCCAGTGGGGAGGGACCCTCAGCTCAGAGGGCCATGTAGGCTTAACTTTTTGGCGGAAGATCTGGCTGTCACCTGCCTTCCCAATCAGTGGGCCCTGGCTCCTTCAACCCTTGGTCTGGGTGGGTGCTCCCTTGTGTGTCCTCTTTCTTCCAATCCTGTCTGAAAGGTCATTCTCCTGGACATAGAGAGAAGGCCTCTGACGGAACATCAATAGGACCAGCAGGTCATCATAAAAGCTAGTTAAGGAGGAAGTTTTATAGGATTATGCATAGGCTGTGTTTTATTGTCACTTAAATGCATATTCCTTGGCCCATCTTTTGAGGACCTGGCACTGCAGATTTTTTGAGCTCTGGTCGGCTGACTGGAGTCTCATGTCATCCTTCATGCATTACCTACACCTGTTAATGCATCAGCCTTCATTTCCAGCCTTCATTTCTTTAAAGTCAACAAAAACTTAAGATACTTGCCAAGAAGTCTTTCTAGATTATCTTCCAAATCACACTCATATCATTTGACAGCTATTTCCTGGCAATCTGCTGCATTTAAAATTTTAAAATTAAAAAAATATTGAGATGGGGTCTTGCAATGTTGCCCAGGCTGGTCTAGAGCTCCTGAGCCCAAGGGACACCTGCCTTGGCCTCCCAAAGTGCTGGGATTACAGGCGTGAGCCACCATGCCCAGCTGCAACCTGCCTCTTCTAGAACCTTTCCAAAGTATTTGACTTAGTTTTCATGGAGTAACTTTGTGCTTATTTAAATTGTAGAGGTGTATGAACAAGCATGAGCAGCGGTGCAGCTTTGAGGACAAACTCAGCTGACAGGTGAGGGAAGGTCTTGAGGGTGCAAAGTCACCCACTGGCTTTTTTTCTGAGACAGTCTCGCTCTGTTGCCCAGGCTGGAGTGCAGTGGTATGATCTTGGGTCACTGCAACCTCTGCCTCCCGGGTTCAAGCGATTCTCCTGTCTCAGCCTCCTGAGTAGCTGGGATTACAGGCATCCGCCACCATGCCCAGCTAATTTTTGTATTTTTAGTAGAGATGGGGTTTCACCATGTTGGCCAGGATGGTCTCGAACTCCTGGCCTCAAGTGACCTGCCCGCCTCAGCCTCCCAAAGTACTGGTATTACAGGCATGAACCACCGCACCCAGCTTGAACTGTATTTTTTTAAACTCCAATCTTCAAAACATTGTTAGTATACGTTTTCTTTTCCTTCCCTCTTTAGAGATGGTCCTTCAATAGCATCTGTGAATTTTTCTTAAACAGTGGCCCTGTGCTCAGGACTGTATGTGGTACATATGTGATACCATCCTTTCCTCCAGCAGTGAGCTTCTAGGATACAGGCCTAGGCATCATTTCATGGTGTGGCAGCATCAACCCGAGATGTCCAGGGTTAAGAGGAGGAGCCAGGGCTGACGACTCCTGCTCTGTTAGGCCTAGGGAAGCCAGAGGATTGAGGGAACTTGGTGGGGCAGGTCAAGCTGCCCAGCCCTCCTCCACGGGCCATGAATAAAGCCCCTTACCCTTTTGGGTCACTGTCAAAACAACCAAGAGTCTCTAAGAACCTACAAGAAGGGACTTAGGCCTCAGACTCATGCCCTTTAGTGAAGCCAGAGCTCTCTCCCCAAGAGCCTCCCAGCCTTTGCAGATTGCTAGCTAGAGCAGGCCTCTAGGCTACCCTGGCATACAGGCCCCTCCTGGCTCTGAGTGTTGGGGCTAGACCTGTGGTCCTTCTCGGGTGGTGGGGTATGTAGATCCTGCCTCCACCCAGCAGGGCTCCCTGGCCTGGGCTGAGATGCTGTTCTCTGATGCCTGCATAATTCTCTCTCCAGACAAGGAAGTCCTGGCCAGCCTGGAGCAGAAGCTGAAGGAAATTGACGAGGAGTGCCGGGGTGAGGAGAGCAGGCGCGTGGACCTGGAGCTCAGCATCATGGAGGTGAAGGACAACCTGAAGAAGGCTGAGGCAGGGCCTGTGACGTTAGGCACCACCGTGGACACCACCCACCTGGAGAACGTGAGCCCCCGCGTGAGTGCTGAAGCCACGGCCTCTGGGCTGCTTGCAGGGCTCCCTGGACATGGGTTGGGGCAGGTGGGTCACATCTCCCTCCCCTTGACTCAGCCCTTGCTCTCCTCCTGTAACTACAGCCCAAAGCTGTCACACCCGCCTCCGCCCCAGACTGTACCCCAGTCAACTCTGCAACCACACTCAAGAACAGGCCTCTCTCGGTCATGGTCACAGGCAAAGGCACTGTCCTCCAGAAAGCCAAGGTAAGCAGTCACTCCCAGCCTCCCTTGGGGCCAGCAGAAATGTCACTAAGGTAGGGGCCCATCTTCTGACCCAGGTGGTGCTTTGTGGCTTTTGGCACCAGCTCTGAGCAAGGGCTCGGCACTCACCAAGGAGCGGCAGTGGCTTTGCCATGCATTCGGCTCAGTCTCTGGCACTGACCAACCAGAAAAGTGCCTGCACTTGGTTCAAATGTCCTTCCCCGTGAGGTTGGGGATGCTTCAGTTCTTGCCCTCCACACAGTTATGGGTAGATTCCAGGGGACAGCTGCAGCTCAGGGACAGATTATGACTGAGTTTTCAAACCAAAAAGTCAGTGACTCCACAGGACTTCTACCATTAAAACTAAAGAAACAGACTCACATAGGTGGTTTGAATTACCCAAAGTTGCCCACCCAACTAGTGGCAAAATTCTCAGCAAGTTGTGAATGATGAATCCATGCTATGATGGGGTTTCTCCCTGATGGTTAGTCAAAAAGTATCATTAATCATTTACTCATTTACTCATTTGTACACTAAAGAACATGCCTTAGGGCTGCCTTTGCTTTTGGCAAATTCTGTTCTTTATTCCTATCCTCCTTACCTGCTTTACCTGCTGGAGATATTTGGAGGTCCCACAACAATGGCTAACCAATAAATCCATGCAAGCATCTGAACCTCCACTCCCTTGTTGCTGTGAGAGACATCACTTATAGGCACTCGCTGTTGTGCCACAGTCTCAAAATCTCTGAATAGGTGCTGTAAGCAGTGATGAACACACAGGGTTTGAAACATTTGTCACCTCTATGCCTAAAATAGTTTTTCTCACATTTTTTCTATGTATATCAAGGTTGCTACAGTAGATAACTAACTATCTTTTTGTGGGGGGTGGGTGCTGGTATTTGAATGGTACCCTAGGAATGGGAGAAGAAAGGAGCAAGTTAGAAAACAAGCTTCATCTAAAGACTCTCATGTCAATGTGGACCTTGGTGACAATCCTGCTTTGTTAAAGCAAAAACTCTGCGAAAGGGTGAGTGAGTCTGTTTAGAAGAAAAAGCAAAGACTGAGGTACTGTGAATGGAGAGCTTCGGCTAAGAGGAGGCTCTGTCCCTTTTCAGAGCCAAAGGAAATAATACAACAAAAAGGAGGCTTCTTTGGAGACCTAAGTCTATTGGATGTAAACAAGACGTATTTAGGGATGTTCTGTGTTTCTTTCTTTTTTGAAGTTGTCATCAATTGCTTTACTAAGATTTTTAAATAGTGAAAAACCTCGTGTTTGTTTAGACTTTGGTGGAAGATGAATCAAGGAAGCAGGGCCCTGTCTGTCTTATGGGTCACGTGGCTTTGGTGAGTGAGAAGACCTAAACTCCTGGCCATCATCTCTTATCCAATACTTAGCAGTTGGGGATTAAACCATCCTTGCCTTCAGTTCTCTCCAATATTACCAGGCCCAACTCAGTCTTCAGTGATTTTAAACAGCATTGACGTCATCTGTAAAACCATCTATGACATGAGTTTTGAGAAACAATAATGGAGGAAAATATTTGGGACCAAGCTGAAGCACTGATCCCACTAAGTTAAAGACTTCTTTCCAGTCCAAGGCAGGCCTGAATCAACTGTCTTTAAATAAAATTTTAAGTGATGCTGTATTATATATAGGAAAAAATGCTTAAAATCCTGTCATTTAGAACAGTGAAAAGTATCTTTTGAGATTAAATTGACTGACTCTTTAGGGAAAAAAAATTACTCTTGTGTTTACAGATTCATTGCTGTGGTCGGGCCATTTTTAAGGGAAGAGTTATTTAATATAAATAGTCCCTGATTTTAATGTTCATTCCCCTTCCAAGAACAAAGTGGTGATTTTTGGTTAGGGTGATCACCCTCTTAAAATTGGCAGTGCTGTTCCTTGTGCTGCCCCTGTCTTTTCCTCTGATGGCATTTTTTTTTTTTTTTTTTTAACACAGGTTGAAACATTTCATCTATTATCTCTGCCTCATTTCTGGAGGGTTGTGTATCAGTTCTCTAACGCTTGTTCCTGAGAACTAAAGGTCTTTTTTATTCTTATTTCCTCTCTCATAAACATTTGGTGACCTTTTACCAAGTGGTGAGTTAGGTTTTTTAAAATAAAATGTTCATTGTATTTGAAGTTTTCTTTGTAGTTTATGAAATGACTTGGGGCAGGGCCTGGGGGGTTCTCAAGGGAGGAAATGTTTTGGTTATTTACACACTGAACTACAAGATGGGATCCTAGCAGGAAACTCAGCCTCCTTGAATCAAAGAGCATAGATAAGGCTGAAAGCAAATTTTAGTTGTACAGTTAACAACATACCAAAGACACAGGAAACATCTGCAGAAATTGATCATATGTAAGTGAATGAAAAATCAGTACTCCTCCCAGAAGTTAAATATACTCCCAAAGAATTCTTGGGAAAAAAGAAACATACATATCAATACTGGGAAGGTTGCCTAAGTAGTAATTAAGGAAGTTTATAGCATAAATGTGTTTATTTTAAAAATGACAAAACCAAAATCTGGTTCATTAAAGAGACAAATAGACAACCTAAGGCAATATGAAATAGCAGAACTGAAATGGAGGCCTTAATACAGATACTGACAAGATTTTTCAAATTATAAGAAAATACTATGAATATATCAGTGTAAAAGTTTGAGAAATATGTATTTTCCATTATAAGGTTAGTATAGCTCTGATACCAAAAATTCGAAACAAATTGCAAAAGAAAACAAATTTCATTGTTGGACACAGATTAAAAGAATCTGAAATAAAATGTTGGCAAATGAAAAATTCAGCAGGGTTTATAAATGATGCATAACGACCAAATAGAGTTTATCCAAAAAAATCAAGGGTTGTTCAATGATTGAAAATATACAAATGGATAACCTATCACATTAACAGATTAAATATAAAAAAATGCATTATCTTGAAGAAGAAAAAGCATACCATAAATCTCAACACGTAATAAACACTCTTAGTTCATCTAGGAATTAAGCATTCTTAAACTGATAAGTAACCCATAGAAAACAATTATAATGATGAAAAAGTCAAGAACCAGATATGGATACATGCTACTTCATGAAACATTATTCTGGAGGTCCCAGTCAATGCAAAATGACAAGAAAAAGAAGTGGTATACAACTTTAAAAGGAAGAGACAAAACTAGCATCATTTGGAAATATTTCTCTAGAAAAGCAAGAGTCAATTATTAGAACTAGGGTATTCAACAAGATGACTGGAATCAGGATCGTTCAGAGAAAATAAGGAAATTTATGGCCTATATGCAATGTTTTAATTATTGCAAGGAAAATATATTTCTGTCTTATTTGAATAAGTAATTAAAGGTAAAAATTAAAGCTAATTTCTTTTAAATGAAAGAAAAAAGGCTTGGCTAGTTAGGCCATAGGATAGCACTTTCCTGGGGGACTGACAAAAGCTGAACTATTCAGTGGCACTGTCACTACAAAAGGGGAAAAAATGTTTCAAAGGCAAGAAACCCATTTCCTATGAAGAAACAGTAGAGGCCTTTACTATGTAAGTCCAGAGCCCACAGTTTGCTGTTTAAATCCAAGTAATTCAATCAGGGCACCCAAATACCAGCCCGGAACAAGACAAAAAGCCTACATTATAACATGGTTAAACTGCTATTTAAAGACAATGCATTCATGTAATTTCTGTGACATCACTGATCAGCATCTGCTAGGGAGCATGTGATCCTGCCCCGGATGTTGTCTTCTGTGAAGGGCAGCATAATAACAAAGTTATCAATGAAAGTATCCCTTGAATAGAGATGATTATGACTCAATGTCTGGTACACCAGACTTTTTAATATATAAAATCATGGTGATACTGCTTCAAGCACTTTTCTAGCACCAGAAATCCTGAAGTTCTTAAAGCCAAAGTACCCTTGAATGTTTGTCTATAAAACATTATGTTAAAACATTTATAAAGAAAAACGGGCCAGGCACGGTGGTTTACCCCTGTAATCCCAGCACTTTGGGAGGCCAAGGCAGGGGGATCGCCTGAGGTCAGGAGTTCGAGACTAGCCTGACCAACCTGGTGAAACCCTGCCTCTAACTAAAAATACAAAAATTAGCCAGGCATGGTGGCATGTGCCTGTAATCCCAGCTACTCAAGAGGCTGAGGCATGAGAATCACTTGAACCTGGGAGGCAAAGGTTGCACTGAGCCAAGATTGTGCCACTGCACTCTAGCCTGGGCAACAAGAGTGAAACTCTGTCTCAAAAAAAAGAAAAATGATAAAGTGTCTGGAGTTATGTCAGAGCTCTAGAAAGATTTCTACTGAAAATCCAACTCTAAACAACATAACCAAGGAGAAGAAGTAATTCCTAAATACTGCAGAGATAGGTAAGTAAGTATCTAGTTTGCCAGAGAATATTCCAAATATGCCTCTTTGCCACATAGGTACAAATATCCCTGTTTAATAAATAACCAACATTTCTTGAAATATTTCTTTAAAAACTGTGTAGAAAAGCAAAGCAAAACAAAACTAAAACCTAGACAGCGTAAGATCAATGCTTTAAAAAGCAAAATCTCTGTTTCTTTATCCTATATTTTTGAGTTTAAGAATCTTACTTCTCTTTGCCCCACTAAAAGGAGAATAAGGAAAGAATTCCATAAACACGCCACAATTAACCCCTCCTAAGTACATTTTTTTCTTTTTTGAGACAGATTTTCACTCTTGTTGCCCAGGCTGGAGTGCAGTGGTGAGATCTCGGCTCACTGCAACTTCCGCCTCCTGGGTTCAAGCCATTCTCCTGCCTCAGCTTCCCGAGTAGCTGGGATTATAGGCATCCGCCATCACCCCCGGCTACTTTTTGTATTTTTAGTAAAGACAAAGTTTCACCATGTTGGCCAGGCTGGTTTCAAACTCCTGACCTCAGGTGATCCACCTGCCTCAGCCTCCCAAAGTGCTGGGATTACAAGCGTGAGCCACAGTCTCCAGCCATAGCCTCTTTTTAAAGGAAGACCCTTCAAGTGGACACTGCTCACGACTCAGAAAAATTTCACGTGGCCCCTCCAGACCTGGGCCAATTGCACACTCAGCCCCTCCCCCATCATCAAACAAGCTGGTTAATTGGTCACATTTCAGTCTGAGACCTTTCCAAGTCTCTTCCACACACAAAAGGCAGTCGCCAGAAGTCACAAATGTCCCTCAAGCCCCCTTTCAGACTCAAAGCAAATGCATCCAGAATGTCTTTGGGGAAGTGGAAAAGCCGCTGCTTTCCATCTTGAAAGGCCGTGGCCTTCACGGTCCAAAGGATGCTCTAGTAAAGGCCTCTGCTGGGCACTACTGTGTCAACAACATTCTGGCTAGCATTGACTGTGGGCAAAGGAACGTCAGACAGGCCGCTAAATTTAAGTCTTCAGGACCCCTTGTTTATCCTCAAGGGAAAGGTGGCAGATGACATAGCACAGCAGGTGCAGAAAGTCAGTATTTACTTACACATCAAAGGTTTTCAACAACATCGTTTGTGGGTGACATCAGCTGCTTTCCTGTCTCTAAGCAGCATGGCTGCAGTTGGGACATCCTCCTGCCTCAGTGAGAATAGTGGTCCTGGCCACAGCAGGAAGCAGACATTCTAAGGACCCCCAGGGCACAGACATTCCAGAAGGTAGGCACCATTTCAGTGCCCAGGACTTCTCTGTAGTTGCTGGGAGGGGTACGGCTGCTGCCTTCCTGCACGGGAGCCACGTGCCTCAGGGGCGTCTCCTCTCAAGAATCCTGGGGAAGGAAGTGAACTCTGAGGACAGGAGTGTCTGCATCCCCTTCTCAGCCCTCCAGCAGCCTCTGAGGACCCCTTCAGGTCCTGCTCTTACTCTACAACCCACCTCACCCCCAGCAGAAGACGCCAGATCAGAGACCCCATCTGATTGTCCTCCAGAGCTTCTCTCTGGCCTTAGGAAGCCAACCTCTGCCCGTGGCCAAAAAACCAAGGCTCCGACTGGACTTGTCTTCTGATTTCTGGCTGTTCTAACTTCAAACTCATGAACAGGAGCTGTAAGTGGACCTCTAATGCCTCCCAACAATCACTCTCTAGGTCCTAATCTGTTACCCTTGACAGTCACTTCTTTTCTCTCAAACCTCTAGCACCTCCTCCTCATCCTCACTTAGCTGTTCCTCCCATTTTACTGAGCAAATAGAAAGCACCCCAAAAAGAGCTTCCAGCAGCTCCCACCACCGCATTTACCAACCCTGCCTCCGTCTGCATCCCTGTACCCTGGATCCACTGTGCTCCTAACCGTGGCCTCCCTCCTAGTTGTCATGACTTTCTCCAGGGTGCTTAGCACCGTCTACCACACCACATGTTGTATTATTTGCTTATTGTCTGTCTTCCCATTAGAATGGAAGCTCCATGAGGGCAGAGGTTTTATTCATTTGTTTACTGCTATGTTCCTGCACTGAGAACAATGCCTGGGATGCAGGAGGTACTCACTAAATGTTTCGTGGGTAAATGATTGAATAATTCCTTCCACTGAACGAATGTTTTAGAACCTGCCTTCAGCTGAGTTTGTGGGACTTGGCAGGACTCACAATACCAT
Source organism: Pongo abelii (assembly GCF_028885655.2). Lineage (NCBI taxonomy): Eukaryota > Metazoa > Chordata > Mammalia > Primates > Hominidae > Pongo > Pongo abelii. Next base: position 121,345,399 of record NC_071993.2, on the reverse strand, counting down.
TCCTGGCTCACACATACAGAGCAAGAGCTCCACTCACGGTTCTCGCAGTGGGGGCCCTCCCAGCCATCCCGACACTCGCAGCGGTAGCTCCCATTCTGCAGGATGCAGCTGCCTTCATTCATGCACGGGCTGGGTTTGCAGAGGTTGACTGGCCGCTTGGCTTCTACAATGGAGAACAACACACCCACCAGGCCGGCCAGGCATGGGTTAGACCCGAAGACCCCTACCCTAAGTAAGCCCAGTAGAGGTGCAAGGCTACTAGAGTCATGTCTCCCTTTGCCCTGGTAGCTCATGGTTGGTGCTGCATACCACTTGGCTAGGTTAGTAAGACTCAGCTCTCCTACAGACTCATGGAGACTCCATTGCTCAGATGTGCCATACACATGGCAGACTTTTTTTTTTTTTTTTTTTTTTGAGGCAGAGTCTTCCTCTTGCTGCCCAGGCTGGAGTACAATGGCACGATCTTGGCTCACCACAACCTCCACCTCCCGGGTTCAAGTGATTCTCCTGTCTCTTTTAAGAAGGTGAAGAGGAGGTCACTGGATTTGGGCTGGCCTGGCCCTGTTTGCTCTGGGCTCTGTCACTGCCCAAGTCAGTGTCAATGTGGGATCTTTAGACCCTTAGGAAGCTTGTGGATATTCTAAAAGTGTGTTCTGTTTAAAGGGAATACATAAATTCTCAAGTTTGGGAGGGAGTTATCTATGTTAGTTAAAGTTTCTATACCTTAAATGTCAAATGGGGATGGTTATGCCTACTGTAGGATTTTATGTGAGCATAGGATTTAGCACAGAACCTGGCACTTGGGAAGCAAGTGCTCAGTAGCTGGGAAGAGCTGCCATCCTCGTCATGATGTATGCGAAGGCTCAGGCTGAGGGCCTGCCATGGGGGCAGCCCTGAGGGTGTGGATTCCCCCACTCACCTCCACACAGCCACTCAATGAGCACATCCTGGTGGTACCGCAGGTCGGCGTAAGCTGCCACGTGGATCAGGGAATCCCGGGGACCTGCAAGCCTCCGCAGACCCTCACTTAGGACAGGCCCCACGCCCACGACCAAGACAGAGATGCCATTGTTCCTCAGCTTCTGGGCAGGGACGGCTGCATCCTCTGCGCCTCCCCCACCTGTGAGCACCACCACAGCTTTGGGGACACCAGGCCGGGCGCCCCTCTGGACAGTCATCACTTTGTCATAGATGTGCAGCAGGGCAGTGCCGGCTGAGCCCACCCCACCTAGGTAGGGGGCCTGGCTAATGGCCCGCAGCAGCGCAGCCTGGGTGGGTTTTGCGTCCAGCCCGAAGGCAGTCTGCACCTGGCTGCCATACACCACCAGGCCGACCTGTGTCACGTCAGGGTTCACCTCAAACTGGAGGGCACAGCTTCTCACAAAGCTCTGCATCTGAGCAAAATTCTCGGGCCCTACTGAGGCAGAGGTGTCCAACATGAAGATGAGATCCAGGGCTTGTGTCCGGCACCCTGCAGGAGCAAGCAGAGGGGCTTCAGCAGTGGATCTGCCAGTCAGAGCCCCTCAACGGGACCCAGGGACTGCCAGGTTGGGTAGGGCCAAGGTCAGCCAGGGTGCTCTGTTCACTGCAAAATACACCCTCTATGTCTTCCTTTTAGCCACAGAACAGCACTTTCCTAGAATATTAGCAGGAAGATGAGTGCCGGCCAGACCACATTTCCCAGCCTTCTTGGCAGCTAGGGTGGCCACGTGTCTAAGTTCTATCTGACGGGCGTGATCAGTTTCAAACTCATGCAGCTGGAAGCTGCTTACCTTCCACTTCCCCTCTCCCCCTTCCTGCTGCCTGAGAAATGGTGACCTCGGACCTCAAGGGGGAAGCCATAAGATGACCAAGCCCTGCTGGCCCGGGCCACTCACCTCTGAACTGTATGTGAGAGAAATAAGTTCCTGTCTTATGTATGGGGTTTGTGGGCAACCCTTTGTGACAACATCTTCACCTGTGCCTTCATCCATCCCCAGTATGCAGGGCACTAATTAGATGCTGTATGGACAAAATGGGCCCATGCCTGCTGTCAACAGGCTGACAGTCTAGGGGAACAGACGTGAAATGAACATAGACTTACAAATGATGTCAGCAGCGTGGAGGGAAAAGCAGGGGACTTCAAGAGAGACCAGTAGGGTAACATAACAAGACTGGGAGAAGGGGTCAGAGCTTCTCTGGGGAGGTGACATTTCACCTAAGAACTGACAGACAAGTAAGTATGAGCCAGAAGGCCTCTCCTGTGGAGGGGATGCGGAGAGGCCTGTGGGGACCAGGCCACAGGGAGCTCTCAAAAGCCAGGGGAAGGAGTTTGGGCTTTTTTCCAAGTGCAAAGGAGAACCACTGGAAATTCTAAGTATGGAGTTAGAGGAGCTGATGCTCTGATTATTGGTTTTCAAGACCACTCCCACACCAGGAACGTCTAAGAAACTATCACAGCTACAGGGAAGGCAGCTGACTACATGTACTGTGGGGTCCTGGATGGGATTCTGGAACAGAAAAAAGACATTAGGTAAAAACTAAACATATGAATTATTTAGTGAATAATAATGTAACAATACTAGTTCATTAATGGTAACACTGTGCCATACTAATGCAAGGTGTTAATAGGAGGGGAAACTGGGTGTGGGGTATAGGGAACTCTCCACTATTGTCAATTTTTTTCCTATAAATCTACAACTATTATTTTTTATTTTTAAAAATCCAACCAAACAAAGAGGCAGAACAAAAGCACTTAGACCAGCCTGGAGGGGCGGGGTGAGAGTGGGCAGCCAATCCCTGTCCTTCCCCCTTACAGGAGGGAAAGCCTCTTGCCTTGGGGAGAGTGGTGGCATCAGGGCTGAGAAGCAGAATCACGTCTGTAGCTCCCCATGCCCACCTACCAAGGGGAGAACTCCAGGAGCCCTGTAAAGGATGCATTTCACTCAAGCCTGTAATCCCTCCAATTTGGGAGGCTGAGGCGGGAGGATTGCTTGAGCCCAGGAGTTTGAGACCAGCCTGGGCAACAACACAGCAAGACCACATCTCTGTAAAAAATAAAACAATTAGCTGGGCATGGTGTTGTGCACCTGTAGTCCTGGCTATTCGGGAGGCTGAGGTGGAAGGATCACATGAGCCCAGGAGTTCAAGGCTGCAGTGAGCTATGATCGTGCCACTGCATTCTAGCCTGGGTAACAGAGCGAGACCCTGTCTAAAAAGAAAAAAAGGATGTGTTTCAGCTACTACATCTCTGGCCACAGGCCAGGCCTCTGCACGGGGACAGTGTTCTCTAGAGTGCCTTCCAATAGGGGTCATAAAAAATCAACTTCATGGCTTGCAAAACAGAACAGAAGAGAAAAATGTCAGAATGCATCCCAGGTAGACAGGGTAAGTATCCCCTCAGGAAGCATTTGTTTCAGTTGTGTGTGGCCGCACCAGCGCGTGTGCGTGCACGTGCATCCGTGTGTGTGTGTGTGTGCACGCACATACATGTGCATGTGTGCACCAGGAATGCACTTCTTTCTGTGGATTGCCATCAAAGGAGCTGGGAAGCTGCTGTTCTGGAGCCTGCTTAGTAGATTCAGAGTTCTTAGTAACAACAATAATAAAATCGTGATTAATAATGATAACAGCAACACCTAGAGTTTGCTGAGTGCTTACTCTGTACTAGGCATGTACACTGCCCATCTTACTTCTCACTAAAGATCTCTCAGGAGGTACTACTATTAGTCCCATTTTATTGACAGGTAAACTGAAAATTGTTTATGTGACTGGTGCCTGAAAGAGTGGGGCTGTGGTTTCAGCCCCTAGAAGAGGCACTGGCAGAGAATGATGGTTAGGTGGTGGCCAAAAGGAGGAAGGACCTGCCCGCTGGCCAGCGGCCCTGGGTCAGGCACCGGGACCTTACCTGGCCGCGGCCGGCTGCATAGCTTCCCCTGCAGCTCGGGGATTTGGTTGAGCAGATCCTGAGGGTCCGCGTAGACCATCACATGCTTTGGGCTGCCCGTGATCTCCTCCAGCTCTGCCCGCACGGCCTCACTGCCTACACCCAGCAGGAGCAGCTCTCGCGCTCTTGCATGACCCGCTGGGCCCGCAACCTCATCCTCGGAGCGTGACTCAGTGAGCAAAACCACCACTCTGCGTGGCCGGTCCTGGCCTGTCCTGGTGGCGCTCCCAAAGCCACGGTCTGCCGCCTGCCGCAAGGCACTGCCCGTCAGGGTGGGGCCACCACGGAAGGGAATGCCATTGAGGCTCCTGACCAGGTCAGGCACATCCTGGTACTCCCCCACAGGCACCACCACCAGCAGCTCCCTGCTATACACAGCCACACCCACTCGGGCCCGAGAGTCCTCGCTCAGCACGGCCTGCACAAACCGCTTCACGAAGGCTTTGGCCCGCAGGAAGCCGTCCAGAGTGGTGCCCGCAGAGCTGTCCAGCAGGAAGAGGAGGTCGACCCTGCATTCCAGGCTCAGCTTCGGGGCTGCAGGGATCACAGCAACACCCACTGTCAAGCCATGGCCATGCAGCCTGCGATCTGTCCCACCCGAGACACCAAACATCTCCCAAGAGGGAGATGGTGCAGAGAAACTGTGGGCCCCCCGAGCTTAAGTGACCGGTGCTTGTCACAGAGTTAGAGACAAGGCCAGACGTGGCACTCCTGGCACTCGCTAAGGGTCTCCATATAGCCACTTTTTAAAGAAAAATGCCATCTACATTATCACTTTTTTCCACTATGGTTAGTCCTGTGTGTGTCCTGAGAAATCTCTGTCTACCTCAAGATCATGAAAATATATGCTCCTGTGTTTGCTTCTACAGGCTTCACTGCTTTGCCTTTTGCATGGAGGTCTATAGCCACGCTAGAATTGACTCCTGGTAGGGTTGTGAGGTACAGGGTCAAGATTAATTGTTTTCATATAGATCTTCAACTAACCCAGTATCATTTGTTTTTAGAAATTATTATTCATCAAGCCCTTATATGCGTCAAGCATGGTGCTAAGCACTTTGCATAATCTTATTTAAAACTCTCAACCACCCAGTGAGGTAAAGCCTACTATCATCTTCATTTCACACCTCTAAAATCAAAAGGAATTGGGGCTCCTTGCTCTGCTTTCATAGAATAGAGAAGAAAAGACTCTGCCCAGGACTGGGAGCCAGAGTTGGGTGGACTCCTGCCTTCAGCTGGGCTGGGCAGCACTCAAACTTCAAGCAACGACCATTCTGCAGCTAATAAGCTGGGAGCCACTGTCTCATCCAGAGCTCAGCCACCCCAGTTATCTACTCACGGAGCACTGAGAGGCTGCACCACACGAACTGCAGACCAGTGGTGCATTGGAAAGCAGATGGCTCGAGGGCCAGTTTCTACCCAGCAGCTGGAAGCGTGTGCAGTGAAAAGGGAAGCCCGTCCTCTCCTTGCTCCCCAGTGATCAGTCTTGCAGGGCCGGTGCATACCTACCACAGTTAGCCTCCCCTCCAAAGGCCAGCAGGCAGAGGCACTGGTAGCCATCCAGTCCTTCTGGAACACACGTGCCTCCATTCTGGCAGGGCTGCGAGTCACAGGGGCCTATCAGAGAGATGCCCATTAACCGCTAAGCACCACAGCACAGAGGAGTGGAGAGGACTGGCCAGAGGTGTGGGTGCAGCTGGCTTCCTGCTCTAGCAGTGGCCCAGCCCCTCCCTTCCCCCACAGTCCACCAGGAAACCTGTAGCAGAGAGGGGAAAGCACTGCCGAGTTCATAAAGGAGGGGCTGGGCACGGGTGGTAAAGGATGCTCTGTAGCAGGCTTGGTAAGGCCCTGTGTGATGAACCGGTGTTAGACTGGAGCTTGACAAGGAGGAAGCTCCCTGTAGCACCAAGTGTGGGTGACTCAAGACTCAGAGAGAGCTGCGGTGCCAATGGGGCCCTGTCTTCTAAGTTCTACACAGGGTTGTCTTAATGGCCTCTGCACCTGGCACAGCAAAACACACCAGCCTTCGGATCCTGCGGTCAGCTGCTCAGCACCGAACGTGGCCTCTTCCACTTCCTCCGGCACCTTAATTAACCTCTCCCATCTTCATATCCTCATCTAAGAAGGAGTGATGGGAACTGAACTTGTTCTGTGGGGTTACTGTGAGGATTAAATGAATTAATCCGCAGAAAGTCTCAGCACTAAAAAAACACTCCCTAACAGGTAATGACAGTATCCACTTTTGGATGTGAGATGCAAATTATGAGCAAGGCCTCTTCAAAGCTGAAAGTTTACATGGGAAACCACAGCCTGTGTCAAAATCTGGCCCATTCTGAAGTGTCTGATCTATGATTCCCTGTGGTCCATGCCTGAGTATCTCATCACTTTCCTTATTAATTATTACAAAATGCAGCTAAAATCACATGACCTCCTTCCCAGGGTTACAGAAAACAAACAGAGTCTTCATGTGATCATGTATTCCAAGGGCTGGATAAGCAGCTGAGTGTGGTCACAATTGGGACTGGCATTTTCTTGTCCTTTTTGCTTACAAATATTAATCTGTTTCTTGATGGCCACATCATTGTAATTAAAGTATAGACTTTTCAAAGGCAGAAAAGATTAAGGCTAAATCTAGGCACCTCGCTGGGGCTGCTGTTTTATCAACCAGAAGACTGGGGAAATAGCTGGGGGCTCACTGACATCAGCAACAGTGGCCTTTAACTGAGCATCTATTATGTGCCAGGGACTGTGCTAAGCACCATACACGCATGGTCTCATTTCATTGTCACAACCTTAGGTAGGAACTATAAAAACCCTGTATAACAGATGAGGAAGCTAAAGCTCAATGAATAGAAGTCATGTGCCCTAGGTCAGATCATTGGTAAGAGGCAAAGCTGGGACTGAAAGCCATTTCACTCTAGTTTCCAAACCATAAGTCTTCAAACCCTAATTTCTGAGCAGAAACAGCTCCACTCTCAGATTCTCCTATGCTTCAGAGGCCGTGGTGCTGGAACTGTAAACCTTGAGAACGTAATGAAGGGATCACCTAACTCCAAATAGGGACGCTCACTACCCTGTCTGTGTGTCTATCTGCTCACTACCCTGCTTGTGTGTCTGACTGCTGGCATTGCTTCCGGGAGATGAGCTACTCATCGGGAGTAGCAAATCCACCCCAGGACTGACACCTACACATTCAAGTGCAATTTCAAGCTCCCAGGTTAGTGGGGTCACTAGCACCCCAGGTGAGGGACACTGACGGACAGTGAGGGCACATTGGTGAACCACGCTGAATGATGCATAATGGCATCGATGATTCCTCATGTTAATTTGGGATTTTACAGCTGAGGGATTACTTCCATGGGCATTATCTACTGAATCTTCACCAGGACCTCATATATGATGCCCCCCTGTCATATAGAGGAGGGAAATGAGCTTCCAGACATCGGACAAACACCACTGCATTTTACAGAGGAGGAAATCACTCAGGTATCTTGCCCTGAGTTTGGTGCGCTTTGAGGATGTCTGCAAAGCTGGTGCTCGGTGCCTGCCTCTCTGCTTCTCACCAATGCACACAACACTGGTTCAGGGGAGTGATCCCAAAGCCGCCACTCCATTCTTAATGAGCAAACACCATTGAGGTAGTCAAGAGCACACTCTCCTCTGCCACCCAAGTGCCCCATCCCTCTGCCCTGGAGCCAGTCACAACTCCACCCTCTGTCCCAGGATTGTAAAAGCCACTTTACAAAGCAGCCTGGGCTCAGGGCTCTGAAAGAACCGGTAAATCCAAGAGGCAGACCATACCTGGGCAGGTGGTCCTGTAGCAGGTGGCAGGGTGGGTTAGGAACACTCTCTTCCAGCTACAATCCAAGGAAACAGAATTATAGACAGATCAGAGGTGCAAGGGGAGGGCAGAAAACAGAAGATGATTTACAACACCAAAAGCTGATAGAAGATTCCAATGCAGAAATAAGAAAGACTTCCTGGTTTTCTTTCTTGATTCTACCCTAACTTTTCTCTGCACAGAGTAGGGAATGTTTCAAACTATCCAGTGACAATTAAAAAAAATAGGCTGGGCATGGTGGCTCATGCCTGCAGTCCCAACACTTTGGGAGGCCAAGGTAGGCAAATCGCTTGAGGTCAGGAGTTCGAGACCAGCCTGGCCAACATGGTGAAACCCCGTCTCTACTAAAAATACAAAAATTAGCTGGGCGTGGTGGCGTGTGCCTGTAATCCCAACTACTTAGCAGGCTGAGGCAGGAGAATTGCTTGAATCCAGGAGGCGGAGGTTGCGGTGAGCCGAGATTGTACAACTGCACTCCAGGCTGGGTAACAGAGTAAGACTCCATCTCAAAAAAAAAAAAAAAAAAAAAAAAAGGTAACGTAAGCTGGCTATCACATTTGAAATTAGAGACATCCACAGGCAAAGCCCCAAACTGTAGCAACAGCTTTTTATTATAAGTTACTTTCTGAGGCTCACAATGCAGTAGGGAGAGAAATATTGGCAACGGGGCAACTGGATTTTGGCTGTGTGACCATAGACATGTTACTTTCCTCCTCTGGTCTTCACGTTTCTCTCTGTATAGTAATTCTATCTGCAGTTTTCAACTGTATTCCTTAAAGCTTCGATGGGGAGAGGAGAGGACTGAAGGAACAAGGCTCCAGGCCTCCCGCAGTGCCCCAGCCCCGCCCCTCCACCCCAGGTGTGCTGCTACTATCTGGTCTGCACAACAAGTGTCCACATCAGGCTCTGCAGGTCAAGACATGTAAGCCACTGGACTCAATGACTTCTCAGGTCTGCTGGAGAACTAACGTTCAGTGATAACACAGCAGCCACCATTCCTGGGGTGGCTTCCACCTGCCGGTGTTCCATGAACCACAGCTACCTGAAGAGATGGTTCCCTCCATGTTCCAGATAAGGAAATGAGTTCTGAGGGCTGACTTAGGGCCCCTGAGGTCACATAGTTACCAGAACACAGCAGAGCTGGGGTCCAAACCCTGACCATGACTCCAAATCCCCCACTCTGCCCTGTGGGCCTCACCCTCGCCTCTCCTGAGTCTCTGGGGCCATGTGCCCTGCTGCCACAGGAGCGGTTCCTCATCTGGGGGCAGAAAGCCCCACTCTGGGTTGGCAGCAGCTCCTGGGATGGCCTCACCTGAGGAGACTCTTGGGCCTTGGCAGAACCACTCCCTCAAGTTCTCCAAATAAGGCTTCTTCCAACAAGATCCCGCCCTGGGCTGCCTACACAGGGGCAGGCCAATCAGGCGCTCCTCTAGGGCAGGGTCTTCCCTGGGGTAAAATGGAGTACACGCCAAGTCAATTAAGAGCTCATGGAGTTGCTGAAATAAAGGTTGCCAAGGCTGGGCGTGGTAGCTCACGCCTGTAATCCCAGCACTATGAAAGGCCGAGGCAGGAATTGAGCTCAGGAGTTTAAGATCAGCCTGGGCAACATAGTGCGACTCCATCTATACAAAACAACAACAACAACAAAAAAAAAAAAACAAAAAAAACCCTTAAAAATTAGCTGGCCACGGTGGTGCGTGTCTATAGTCCCAACGACTTAGGAGGCTGAAATGGGAGGATGACTTGAGCCTGGAAGTTTGAGGCTGCACCAAGCCATGATCTTGCCACTGTACTCCGTCCTGGTGACAGAGCAAGACCTTGTCTAAAAAAAATAATAATAAAAACAAAGTTTGCCAAACTGCCAGCTCATTCAAGAGAAATCGTCTTCTCTTCCATGTCTATCCTAGTGACCTCATAAAGCCACAAGTCCTAGCCCAGAAAGCTCCCTGGGCCCCTCCCCCTCCCTGATTCAGGCCTCCCCAGGAATCAGCATTTATGGAGCAGACACTACCAACAGGGCTTTGCAGGGACCTGCACACAGTTTGCCCCCCACCTCCCTCAGGTCTGGACACAAATGCCACACACTCTGCAAGGCCCTCCCTGGCCACTCCATTTCAAACTGTGACCTTGCCCCAACCCCCCGCCTACGCCACTGCATCCTCATCTTGCTGTTGTGTTCCTCCACAGCACCTGCTACCAGTGAACAGTTTACTTTCTGTATTCATCTTGGAATGGCTGCCTCCAGTCACTGGAGCGTCAGCTTGTGAGGGTAGATGTGTTTCTGAGATGCTGGTGCTGATTTCCCAGGACCCGGGTGAGTGCCGGGAGCACAGGAGGCCCTCAGTGGGTATTTCTTGAGTGAAGAAATGGGTGAAGAGCTCCCAAATGCTTCATTCTAGGAGCCTGCAATATTAACGCATCTACCTATTAAATCACCGCCTGTTCTCAACAACCCTGTAGGGCAGGTATGATTATCACCACACCCCTTTTCAAACGTAGAAACATGCAGTGGTAAGTTCACAGCTCCCTAGTGGTGCTGCTAGGATTAAAAATTCAGCAGCCTGACAGCAGAGTCTGAATACAAGGCCCAGGAAGTATACACTGCAGCCACCAGCCTCTTCCAGCTGCTCCCGGCTCTGAGCGCCTTGTCCACTGCCACAGTTCCAAATCTTGCAAAACTGCTCGAGCAGCCCCTTCTCTGTGACATCCCAGAGAGGACAGACTCCATCCCAGCATCTAGGATGCCTCACGGTGGCCGCTGGTCTCCTTTTCCAATGCCCCCCTCTAAACCATGATTCCTCGGGGGCAGCAACTGTGCTGTCTCCTTATCACATATTGCCTGGCTCTGAGCAGGCACGTAGAACGTGGCCACTAAGGAACGAATCAACTCCTCCTTTCACTTGAGAGCTTGGATTCTGAGGAGAGCCTCTGGTGGCCCCAGCATGGCATGAGGCCTCATCTCCTCTGATTCTCATGTAGGGGGCTGGCCTTTCCCAGAGAAACAGTCTTTGGATTCTCCATCAGCCCAGCACAGCCCTAAGGCTTCTCAGCCAATCCATTTCACTGCTGTGTGCTGTGTTGTGAGCTCATCGCTGGGGGAGGACCAATAGGCAAAGATGTAGCTGATTCAAACACTGCCCCGGCCCCCCGGAAAGGGAGAGTGGCAGGGTCATCGGTCTCCAGACAGAGGTGCTGAATGGCAGGCAGTCTAAAGAAAGTGCCCAGGAACAGTGCGGGGAGTGTTTGGGAGGGATGAGCTGGTGGCCAGGCAGCAGGTGCTCTTGGGTGCCTGGGCTCCAATCCCGAAGAAACCAGCATCCCACAGCCTCCCTGACTGGAATTCATCTGAGGATCTCGATCCTCTTGCCTCACTCAGCCCCCGTAATGTGGAAACTGGTGCTCAGAGGAACCAAATTGCCAAATCAATATCAAAAGTGCAGACCACTGTCCTGCAGGGCCAGCGCTTGGCTCACTCACCAGCCTTCCAGAATGCCTATGACCCTGTCACTGGCACTTGCCCTGGGTGCCTGGGCTGTGTGTAAAGGGATGCTGACACTGAGTAGCTGTGCCTCTCTGGGTTCTCCCACAGCTATGTCCCTGGCTCCCTCCCAGGTCTCCTTCAATCCCCATCACAATCTCCATGGCAGGGCCCCAAAGTGCCGTCCTCCCCGCAGCTCAGGGGTGGGGGCCTTCATCTCCACCCAGGCCGAGCCCAGACCGCACAGACAAACCTGTAGAAGGGACAGTGTGCAGCCAGCACCGCACGGGCCCGCCGCGATCCTCTCCAGCACGGGGCATTGCCGGCGAACTCCCGGACCATCTCCAGCGTCCTGCGCTCACAGGGGTGAGCCTCGACCCTGCAGTCTGTGTCCACAACACACACCCGCACCCACGGAGGAGACAGGGTTCCACCTCCTCCTGCCACACACGCTTCCCCAGCAGCTGCTCCTGCTCCTGGGAGGTTCCACTACCCCTCAAGGCTGGCCACCTTCTGCTCTCTCAGGTCAGGGCATAACTCCGGGTGAGGGGCCCTGCTCTGCCTGTTCAGCGGGGCATCCAGTCTCTGAGCATCTCCTCTGCTGGGCCCCACTCCACACAGCTTTTGCATAATGTGCACACATGTACATTCCACACAACGTCATCACTCTGGCTCCTGGGTGGACCCTGACAAGGATGACTAGAATGCAGGGATCTCGCACCAAGCACAAAGCCTCCTTGTGCTCCTCCGTGTGGTCCAAGGCAGGGGGAGGAGACTTGGCTCTGTCTCTTGAGCAGGGGACAGGGAACCTACTACACATCTGGGTCTCGAGCCCTGGGCCCCTCTACCTCCACAAAGACAAGCTCGGGGCTCCCAGCTGGGAAACCCACAGGGCAGGGCACAGGGAGACAGCAGAGCATCCAGGGTGAAGGCTGTCGGTCTCTGTTTCTCTTGCCTGCCCTCCCTCCTTGGGAGGCTCCTGGGTCCTGACCTCTTGCCTTGGGGAGCCCTCCCCGACCCCACGTGGCACTTCCACTCCCTCCAGGCTGGAAGGTCTTACCTGGCGTGGCGCTGGAGCAGATGGCAGAGCTGCTGAGGGTGCTGAAGAGGCCGTTGATGGCGTCCTCCACCTGGTCAGCCAACAGCACGTGCTGCTCTCTCGGCTCGCTGGCCAGTGCATGCAGCTCCTCCCACCTGTGCCAAGGGATTGTGACAGCTTGTGGTCCTGTACCCACCCTCCTCCTGCCCGCTCATCTCCTAGGCCGTGGGTTCCTTGTGGATGGCAGCACAGATTTAGTGTCTGGTTTTGTCAGACCCGTAGCTGGTGAGGAAAACAGTTAACCAGAATGGAAATGAAAGAAAGTGGTTCTAGGTGACAGCAAGCAAAGAACAAGCAAGCATAGCTGGCAACAGAAAAAAACACTGAGGAATAATAAACAGTGGACGTAAGAACTCCAAGGCCAGCAACAGGAGGCCATCTAGAGGAAGTGGCCAGCACACCTCGATAGCCATAGGGCAGCACTGTTTGTGCCAAGAGGAAAATGATGTGCAGATGGTGACACTAGAACATGAAGAAAGGGTTAAGTGATGTTGAGAAACCTCACTTTAAGAAGACACACAGTCAGGGCGGGTGTGGTGGCTCACACCTGTAATCCCAGCACTTTGGGAGGCCGAGGTGGGTGGATCATTTGAGGTCAGGAGTTCGGGACCAGCCTGGCTAACATGATGAAACCCCATCTCTACTAAAAATACAAAAATTAGCCAGGTGTGGTGGTGGGCACCTGTAGTCCCAGCTACTTGGGAGGCTGAGACAGAAGAACCACTTGAACCCGGGAGGCGGAGGTTGCAGTGAGCCAAGATTGTGCCACTGCACTCCAGCCTGGGCAAGAGAGTGAGATTCTGTCTCCAAAAAAAAAAGACACACAGTCAGTAATGTCAGTAATGCATCTAAAAGAATGCTGTCCTTGAAAAGTCATCAGGGTGGACCAAGGTTTGACGATAGGGCAAAAATCCCATTCATTTCTAAAATTCAGGTATGTAAAACTTCCCATTCTCCTCTGAATGCACATAAAACAGATTCTCCTCCCAGGACCCAGGAATGAGCCCTGAGGGCACGTGTGCACAGGGGAGGCGTTGCACAGCCAGTCTGTAGGCAGTGTTGCCAGCCGGAGCCTCCCAGCCCTGCAATGGACTTTCTTACAAGCTGCCAGGTAATTCAGATGCTGAGCCAGAGCTGCGAACTGTCAAAGAGGCTCAAAAGGGGGAAAGAGACCAGGTGCGGTGGCTCACGCCTGTTATCTCAGTACTTTGGGAGGCCAAGGCGGGAGAATCCCTCAAGCTTAGGAGTTTGAGACCAGCCTGGGCAACACAGTGAAACCCTGTCTCTACAAAAAAAAAAAAAAAAAAAAAAAAAAAAAAAAAAAAAAAAAAAAAATAGCTGGGTGTGGTGGCAGACTTTTGTATTCCCAGCTACTTCAGCTACTTGGGTGGCTGAGGTGGGAGGATCACTTGAGCCCAGGAGGTCAGGGCTGCAGTGAGCCATGATCGTGCCACTGCATTCCAGCCTGGGTGACAGAGTGGGACCCTGTCTCAAAAAAATAAAAGTAGAAAAGAGACTGAACCAGTATCAGTTTTTTGCTTTATTGCTTGTAGAGTTTCATGCTGCCCTTGGCAGTGACCCTCAAACTCTGGTGGGCATCAGAGGCACTGAAGGCAGGATGAATGGCAGACCAAGGCTCTCTGACTCTGAGTTTCTGATTCAGTGGTGTGGGGCCCCAGGCTGTGCGTTTCCAGCAGGCTCCCAGGTGATGAAGATACTGTGTCCAGGGAGCACACGTTGAGAACCAGTGGCCAACAGTGACTCAGCCCTTCAGTGGGAGTGAGGAGGGGTGGGTCAGGTGGTCCTGGGAGCCCTACATGGCCCTCAGCTCAGACCATCCCCCTCCCAAGGAATGGCTTCTCACATCTCTAGGCCAGCGCTGCTCAAAGAGCAATGGGTGGGCAGAGCAGCTCCCTAAGCATTAAACACTGGTGCAGAGGGACAAGCACAGACACTGAGAGGAAGCACTGACAAACTAACTGGACAGCGATGAGACAGTCATTTTATGTCTGCTGAATCAAATAATAAACATTTGAATTTATATTGTGTTTATTTCATTTTTCCCCTAATTAATTCTTTTTTGTTTTATGAGACGGAGTCACCCTCTGTCACCCAGGCTGGACTGCAGTGGCGTAATCTCGGCTCACTGTAACCTCTGCTTCCTGGGTTCAAGTGACTCTCTTGTCCTAGCATCCCGAGTAGCTGGGATTACAGGCACCCACCACCATGCCTGGCTAATTTTTATATTGTTAGTAGAGATAGGGTTTCACCATGTTTGCCAGGCTGGTTTCAAACTCCTGACCTCAAGTAATCCACCCTCCTTGGCCTCCCACAAGTGCTGGGATTACAGGCATGAGCCACCATGCCTGGCCTCATTTTTATTGTAGTTTTAAAAAGTTATCAGTCCATGGTATATCTGGGGGGGTGGGGGGTGGGAAACTGGTCCTGACAGTTTGAGAGGCACTGTTCCAGCTACCTGCTGAAGAAGAAAGCACTGGAAGGAGACAGGGATTCCCACCATGTGGTAGGTTCAACCCTCATGGACAAATCTTTGGCAATGGTTATGCCCAAGGCACTGTGTCTGGCACAATGTGGGAAACGGCGGGCAGAGGGCCATGAGGCAAAGTCCCTCTCTCCTCTCTCCAGGAGTTTGTACTGCCTATATTTGAGAAGACAAAATGAGTCAATGAAGGCTAAGGCAGGCTGTGTTAAATGCCAACTTGCTGATCACAATGACTGATGACAATGATGTCATCACCATTTCCAGGACATGGCACAATCCTGGATGTCCCCACCTTACTGGCCGCTCTTTAGTCTCCATCATTCTATCTTCTTCCTCTCTCCGACCTGCACTTGCTGGCCGTTGGTCGTCTTCTCTCCCTGTCCCCACTACCCAGATGACCTTATATCAGATTTAAAAACCACCTCAAATTTCAATCTCCATGCCCGTCCCCTCCTCTGTGCTCCAGATTCTCACACCCAACTGTCTGCTCGGCTCGCACACTGAGCTGTCCAATGTGCACCTCAAACTTCCTCTGTCTGAAACAGAACACAATGTCCCGTGCTCTTCCCCTGTTGTCATCTTTCCCATGTCGGGAGATGGCACCACTGTTCACTCTGGGGCTCAAGTCAAAATCCTCAATTCTTCTCTCACACACCCACCTCCAATTCAGTGGCGGCCGCTCACTGCTCTGCCTTCAAAACATATCTTAAGCCAACGCCAGGCGCAGTGGCTCACGCCTGTAATCCCAGCACTATGGAAGGCTGAGACGAGTGGGTTACTTGAGGCCAGGAGTTCAAGACTAGCCTGGCCAACATGGTGAAACCCTATCTCTATTTAAAAAGAAAAAAAAAAGGAGCCAGGTGTGGTGGCGTGCACAGATGTAGTGGTATGCACCTATAATCCCAGCTACTCAGAAGGCTGAAGCATGAGAATCGCTTGAACCCAGGAGGCGGAGGTTGCAGTGAGCTGAGATCGCGCCACCGCACTCCAGCCTGGGTGATAAAGCGAGGCTGTCTCAAAAACAGCAACAAACAACAAACAAACATATCCTAAGTCGAAGCTGCTGCTGCTTCCCTCTAGGAGCCACCATGATCTCTTTCGTGAGCCATGCCAAAGGCCTCCTAATCAGTTTCCCCTCTCCCCTTATTATGTCCTCTCCCACCCCTATCCTGTCAGTCTATTTCGTACACAGAAGCCAATGTGATTCTCTGAAGATATCATTCCCCCGCTTAAAACCCTCCAAAGGCTGTCATCCTACTCACAATAAACTCTAACATCTTCTCCATGCCCACCAAGTCTCTGTGGCTGACTCCTGGCTCTTCCACCCTTACTTCTTGTGTTTCTGCCACTTGCTTGCTGGGCTTCCGCCCCTCCCTGGCCATCTGGCTGTTCCTTCGTATAACTCACCAGCCTACCTGCTGCCCCAGGGCCTTTGCACTTGCCATCCACCTGCCTGTCTTGCCCTGCCTTCCCTTGATATTTGGAAGGCTTACTCCTCACTTCACTCAAGTTTCTGCTCAAAAATCAATTTCTCAAAGAAGCCTTGACTGACCTCCTGATCTAAAATAGCTTTCCTCTCTATTCCCCATCATTCTTCAGCCTCTTACCCTACTTTATTTTTCCCTTTTGCATTTTACTTCCATCTGAAATTATATTATGTATTTATTTATTATCTAGTTCCTTTCCGAGAATGGAAACTCCATGAGGGCAGGGACTTTGTATTATTGTCTCTGTATTCTAAGCACCTAGAATAATGCCCAGCATGAGAAAGACAACCCTAGATTTATTAACTGAGAAATTAAATAATGTGCTAAAATTAATAAAGAGATTTCTGTGTGCAAACACAGTGCCCAGAACAGAGTCATTTCACTTAACACCCACAATAACTATTGGTCCATGGCATAGGTGACGTCCATTTTTTGGTTTGAGAGCATTAAGGATCTGTACCCTCCTCTCTTCTAGGAAAGCCTATTTACCCAGCAGCTAGACAAATGGGGTAAAGGGGGAGTGGCCAGTCAGACTCCCACTCCCTTGGCCCCAAGAGTGGGCTCTGCCTCAGGCTGATTAGAATATTTTATTGGATTGTTAAACTGTGGAAAGGGGTCTTTTCTCTCCAGGGTGGAGCTCTGAAGACGTGAGCTGGGCACCGTCCACAGCTCCAGTTCCAGCTTCCTAATAAAGTCAGGGTACGAGAGGAGGCAACAGACAGAGAACAGCAGAGATATGTGGAAGAATCCTGATGACACTGAAGTCCCTGGCTCCTGCACACCCTGAGGGACCCCCATCCCACCCAGTGAATGAGATCACTCCATGAATTTCCATTTTTGCCCAAATAAATTTCAGCAGAGTTTCTTGCACTTGCAACCGAGTTTTCAAACAAAACCAAAATCAATGCAAATACTTAGGCTCCCAAAGATTGGAGCTTCCTGTGCACTGGAGTCAAAATGGCAAAGTGACGAAAAGACAGATCCAGAGAAGGACCCGGACGGCTCTTCCAGTCCCCTCCCTTCCCATGGCCATGTCACGATCCCCAGGCTGACCACCTGAGGGCTGATCCAGGGTGACTGAGGCTCTTACCTGGGAAACCTGACCCCCACAGCAAACACAGTGACACCCCTTTCCTTCAGCTGCTTGGCTGGCAGTGTCACATCCCCCTGGGACTTCCCATCAGTGACGATGATGAGGATCTGGGGCACAGAGGCATTTCTGCCTCCAGGGAACCCTCTGTGCAGAAGGTATTTCAGAGCAAGTCCTGTCTCCGTGCGCCCTCCTCTGTGCACACCCAGAAGGAAAAAAGAAAGAAGAAAAGTGAATGATGTGGGGAGGTGAAGTTGGGATAAGAGTCTGAAATCGATGAGCTCTTCCGTTATTAGCTTTCTCCTAGCAGAGGCTGAAAGTGATAGTTCTACCATCTAAACCACAACAATGAACAGAAATTATTTTTTCCATGCACTTTTCAGCCTGTACATCTCTGTTATATTCTACAATAATGTCATTCTTTGTGTGTTGGGTGTGTTTTTCTCCTCCCCGAGTGATGACTCTGGGCCGACAGCTCTTGTCATTTGTCTAACACCTGCCTCCCATCTCCTCATCCCTGCATCATCTCCTTCTTGTTACAGCTCAACATCTTGGGTTGGGAAAGCAGATAACTGAGCTGAGGAAAACTGTGTGAGGAAGGACCCATAAGAGTGAAGGACAGGGCTTCAAGGCAAGGGTGTGATGAGAGTCTTTTCTGTGATCCAGGCCTTTGTGGGCCATGTCCAAATTCAGGGTTGGGAGCTGGAAGGCTGAGCTGTCTGACCACCTCCAGATCAGGGCAGGTTACAGGGGTCCCATCTCATCGGGATGCCAATAGATGAGAGGCTTGAGATTCTCTCATCCTCACAGCTCAGTGACAGGAATCCCAGAGCAGGATCTCTGCTAAATCTCAAATTAGGAGGCTCCTGTAAGCATCCTGTTGGAGATGGGACTGCCAGCTTTGAGTGTCAGCTGGACAGAAAATAATGACTCACTACAGTGGATTTTAGGTTACTGAATTGTGAGTCAGTCCCTGTTGCAGCCAAACCATTCAGCGGATGGTAGCCCATCCAAACATGATCAACAATGTGAGGCTGATGGAATTACTGTGGTTATCAACTGTACACACAGAGAAAACCCTGTGGGAGCATTATTCTGAAATAGTGACTAACCACAGACTCTAGATGGGAAACACATTTACACTCAGATTGTACCAACCATAAAGTAAGGCAATGCCTACCTTTAATTCAGCCCTAACTATGGTCATTCTTCTAATGTGAAAACATCCAACTGACAAGAGGCATGGGCATTACCTGCTGTGTGTGTGTTTGTGTGTGTGTGTGTGTGTGGTTTTATTTCTCATGCAAGTCTGACATAAGTCCTCTTGCCCAGGCATCTCTCCTGGTTGGCTCCCCTCCAAGCAGCTACTCAAGAATCCAGGCTCCTTTCATGTTGTGGTTCCACCCTCCCCTCAGTCCTCAAAATGCTCTCCATGCAGCAGGAAGACAAGGAAAGAGCATGAAGATTGTGCTTGGGAAGGATTTATGGACCAGGCCTAGAATATTCTTCACTTTTATTGCTTTCTAACGTAAGCAAGCTCTTAAAGGGCAGTTTTCTTTGCGGTGCTCCATAAAGTTAAAAAATGTCAACAAGAGCTGACAATTCCTAGAATTAACAGTCTTGCCTACAATATATATATATTGACATTTGCATGGGTTAAAAATTCACTTACCTTTCTTCAACCCGTGAGTATTTACTGTGGATCCACTAGAGGGAAGATACTGAAAAGGAGACCAGGAAGTATAACCACGATCCCGCCCCTTAAAGAACTCCCAGTCTAGTTGAAGAAATGGGATCTACAAGACAGCAAGTAAACAGGAATGCAAGGACGCAAATAATAGGAATTCGGAGGAGCAGATTCATTGTGAGGTGAGCTGTCAGGGAACAGGCTTCAGAGAGGAAAGAGCTTTTAAATGGGGTCTAGGTGAATCAGCTGATGAGGAAAGGAAGAGGCCATTCTGATTACAGGAAGTGGTTAAAGCAAAGACACAGGTGAGCAATGCAACCTGTGTTCTGGAGCTAGTGAGCAGAGCTTGGCTTGTGCAATGGGCTTATCAAAGAAAAACAGAGCATACCAACATGGATGAATCTTCAAAGAGGAAGACTACACCCATGCCACTGACTCCCAAGCGCCCCCAACTCTTCTCACACCCTGCTGGATCACACATTAGATACCCAAGACCACCAACCTGATTCTGATTTCCACTAATACTGTTTCCTTCACCAAAGAGCTCTGTGTTTAAAAAGAGTGTTCCTCCAGGGCTCTTGGGAGGGCAGAATGGCTTCCATTTCTAAAGGATAATATTAGCGCTGACATTTTACTTCATGCCAGACACTACACACACACACACACACCCGTTACGGAATGTAATCCTTACATCCATGGTAAAAGGTACTAATCTCACCCACATTTAACAAATGAGGAAACCTCACTCAGAGAATAGTGATAACTGGTAATATTTCCTGGGCATTTAGCATGTGCCAGACGCTGTGCTCAACCCATGTTTATCTGTATATGCTTAGCATATTATCATATAATTCTCGCCACAGCTCTCTGGAATAGAGGAGTCCAGAGAAGGTGCTAAACTAAGGTTATGCCGCTCATGAGTGGTGAAGGCAGGACTTGAACCCAGGGTCCTCCATTTCCAAAGCCCAAGTTCTTAAACAGATAGTTACATACTCGTGAAGGCACCTGACTCTCATCTGGCTAGTGGAGGTCGGAACTGGAGTTTAAGCCCAGTCTGGCTGAATTTGAAGCTGATGCTCTTTCCTCTCCAGGGCTCAGCTTAATCTGGCCTGCTGCCCATTTTGCAAAGTTTTATTGGAAAACAGCCACACCCACTGATTTATGTACTGTCTACACCGAGACCATTGGCCTGAAAATTAAAATTATGTACTATACAACCTTTTACTGAAAAAGTTTGCCAACCCCTGTTCTAAACTGTCCTGCTTAAATGCTCATAAGACTTTCTTCTCATCCAAAGCCAAGGTGCTTCGGTGGCTTTGAAGCAACCTGCGCCTCTACCCACTGGCCAGTGAGCCCTATGACCTCCTGGCTATGTTCTTGGATCCTGAGGTTCTCAACCAGTCCTTGCCTTCTTTCCCCAAAGCCTCCCCTCCCTTGTGGTCCATCTGATCGTTACCACTCCTACAGGCTCACAGCTTCAGGGGTGAAAAGAAAAAGTACTTGTTCCCCATACTCTGTTCTGTTTCTCACAGGGGTCTGCCCTTGGCCCCTTCAGAGTTAAACTGTTTTTCCTTTCCATCTACCACCTTCAGGGGAAGGCTTGGGTTCCAGCCAGATTTTGTTTTCTTATTTTTTTGAGACAGAGTCTCACTCTCTCACCCAGGCTGGAGTGTTGTGGCATACTCTCAGCTCACTGCAACCTCCACCACCTGGGCTTAAGCGATTCTCCTGCCTCAGCCTCCCGAGTAGCTGGGACTACAGGCACTCACCACCATGCCCTGCTAATTTTTGTATTTTTAGTACAGACAGGGTTTCACCATGTTGGCCAGGCTGGTCTCAAACTCCTGACCTCAGTTGATCTGCCCGCCCTGGCCTCCCAAAGCGCTGGGATTACAGCGTGGGCCACTGCCCCTGGCCCATCCAGATTTTCTAATGGGTTTGGGCCTCCCTCTTCACAACCATCAGCCTGTGGTTATAGAGAAATTAAGTTTCAGGGACATGAGAGCCCAGGCTGCCCACTGCACAGGCCTGACAGTACTTACCCTTCACGTTGCTCAGCACAGTGATACCAATGCTGTCACGCTCTCTACCTCAGCACCCTGTTAAGGGTTCCCACAAGAAAACTGTCTGCTGGCTTGCGACCAAGGTAAGGTGAGATTCCCCATGGCTTGACCTCTGAGAAGTGAGAAGAAATCCCTCCGCTTGGCTGGGCGCGGTGGCTCATGCCTGTAATCCCAGCACTTTGGGAGGCTGAGGCAGGCGGATCACAAGGTCAGGAGATCGAGACCATCCTGGCTAACATGGTGAAACCCCGTCTCTACTAAAAATACAAAAAAATTAGCCGGGCGTGGTGGCGGGCGCCTGTAGTCCCAGCTACTCCGGAGGCTGAGGCAGGAGAATGGCGTGAACCCGGGAGGCGGAGCTTGCAGTGAGCCGAGATCGCGCCACTGCACTCCAGCCTGGGCAACAGAGCGAGACTCTGTCTCAAAAAAAAAAAAAAAAAAAAAAAAAATTAATCCCTCCGCTTACTCCAGGAAACACTTCTGCCTAAGAGTCTGTTCTGAGCTCGGGGTCTATTTATACATTTAACAAACAAGGAAACCCCACTCAGAGAACAGTGATAGTAACTGCTAATATTTCCTGGGCACTTAGCGTGTGCCAGGCGCTGTGCTCAACCTATGTTTACTTATATATGCTTAGCATATTCCCATATAATTCTCACCACAGCTCTCTGGAATAGGAGAGTCCAGAGAAGGGTCTAAACTAAGGTTATGCCGCTCATGAGTGGTGAAGGCAGGACTTGAACCCAGACTGGGGGCTCTGAGGCCAGAGTCTCACCAGAATTTTTCTAATTTCTCTCAAATTGAACTAAACTAGGTTGCAAGTTGAAGGTTCACAGATCAGCTACTGTCTTGGGGGTTATGATTGCCACGCATGAACTTTTGGAGGGGGGTGGGTGGGAGGGTTGGAATCAAAACATTTTGCTATCAGTGCAGACAAGTAATTAAAAACATGAGTTCCAGAGGTGGAGGGGCTCAAATATTAGTTCTGAAATATCTTAGCAGGTAAACTTGGAAAAGTTATTTGACCTGAGTCCCAGTTTCCTTCCATGTTAAAAGGGGAAAGAAATAGTATTGTTAGAGGGTGAAATGCTGGGTCTAGCACCTCTGAGGACCTAGCGGGTGGCTGTTACCAAAATGAACCCACAGCAGCCTACTGTAAGAAGTTTATCTTTTGAGTCTAGTCTCAAATTCTAGTGTTCATAAAAATCTCTCAGGAGACTTAATGATGTAGATTTTCAGGTCCTATTCCCTGACAGTCCAAATTGGTGGGTCTGTAACCTGGCCTGAAAATCTAGATTTCAAACCAGCACTCCCTCCCCTCCTCCCTCACCTTCCTGCAGGTCATTCTGATGTCAGCAGGCCATGAAACAGACTAAGAAAAATAATTCGTAAGAAGCCAGGCACTGTGGCTCATGCCTGTAATCTCAGCACTTTGGGAGGCCGAGGTGGGCGGATCACTTGAGGTCAGGAGTTTGAGACCAGCCTGGCCAACATGGCGAAACCTCATCTCTACTAAAAATACAAAAAAAAAAAAAAAAAAAATTAGCCAGGTGTGGTGGCGGGGGCCTGTAATCCCAGCTATCAGGAGGCTGAGGCAGGAGAATCGCTTGAACCAGGTAGGCGGAGGTTGCAGTGAGCTGAGATTTCCCCACTGCATTCCAACCTGGGTGACAGAGAAAGACCCTGTCTTAACATTAACAATAATAATTCATAAGAAAACCCAGCCAGCGTGGTGGCTCACAACTGTAATCCCAGCACTTTGGGAGGTCGAAGCGGGTGGATCACCTGAGGTCAGGAGTTCAAGACCAGCCTGGCCAAGATGGTGAAACCCCATCTCTACTAATAATACAAAAATTAGCCGGGCATGGTGGCGGGTGCCTGTAATCCCAGCTACTTGGGAGAGTCTGAGGCAGGAGAATCACTTGAACCTGGGAGACAGAGGTTGCAGTGAGCTGAGATCATGCCACTGCACTCCAGCCTGGGTGACAAGAGCGAAACTCCATCCCAAAACAAAAAAAAAAAAAAAAGAAAAGAAAACCCACTGTAGGTACAGGGATATTGATTACAGCTTTTTTTTCAGCAATAGACAAAAATTCTGGAATCAACCTAAATGTTACCTTTTAGGAGAATAATTAAATATATTGTGATAGCTGAACTTGGATTATTAAATAATCATTAAAAACGATCAACATGAAAAATAATACAGCTTTATGTAAAAGCACATACCAAATAATATTAAGGGGGAAAAAAAAGGACAAAATGCTTTGTAATTCTAACTAAACTAAAAGCCATATTTAAACGTTAATGTGGTTTGAAAGGGGCCAGGGAAGGCTATCAACAGTTTTGTGCCAAGGTAAAGTGGAGACAAAGCTATGGAGGGAGTCCAAAAAATTCAGTCATAGTAAACACAGGGTTGTGTTACTATGAGATTAATGAAATGAGCAAGCCCGGGCAGCCAGCAGGCCAGGAGCTCTGTGCATTCAGGAACCAATCACCAGTCAGGTCTTATCTTGATTTTATGTCATCGTGGGGTGCAATGTTGGAAGGTTTGACTGCAATGTTTTTTAAACTTCTTGCAAAGTAGCAATAAGGTGGTTGTCAGAGTGGTTTCTTCACTACCTGAAAACATACTTTTGGGGGACTGCCTTGGTCTGGAAAGGCAAGTGTCCTGGGTTTGGGTTGAGCTGTCCTAATCAGTCAAGCATCTAACATTTCACTGTCACTCGAGGGGATGGATACCCCATTCTCCCTGACATGATGATTACTCATTGCATGCCTGTATCAGAACATCTCACATACCCCATACGTATATATACCTACTATGTACCTACAAAAGTTTAATTTTTTTTTTCTTTGAGATGGAGTCTTGCTCTGTCACCCAGGCTGGAGTGCAGTGGCGCGATCTCGGCTCACTGCAAGCTCTGCCTCCCGGGTTCACACCATTCTCCTGCCTCAGCCTCCCAAGTAGCTGGGACTACAGGCACCCGCCACCACACCCGGCTAATTTTTTGTATTTTTAGTAGAGATGGGGTTTCACCGTTTTAGCCAGGATGGTCTCGATTTCCTGACCTTGTGATCAGCCCACCTTGGCCTCCCAAAGTGCTGGGATTACAGGCGTGAGCCACCACGCCCGGCCAGAAGTTTAAAATTTAAAAACAAAACTTCACTGTAGAAAAAGAACAAAGTGCCCCGGGGAGGTCATCACTCCCATTTGGCCCATGTTCCTCCATTCTGATTCATAACAGCCTGTCTTCATTTTTAGTGTCCTCAGTGACCCCACAACTGGGGCCAAAAATCAGTGCCTCCTTTCCTTGTTTGTTGTCACTTACAGTTGTCCTAGGAAACATAAGTGCTAATCACACACAGCCCCAGAAGAGCTGACCTTGTTCAGACACATAAGAAGTCTTCATTCTCCACCCTCAATGTCCTCAATCTTAGTGTGTCTCTCCATTTCATATGTCATAAATAATGCTCTCAAGCCCTTAGTTATGACCTCAACACAGATGAAAAGCAGCTCAACTAATCATCCGGGGGGTGTGGGAGAGGAAGCGTGGTGAGAGGTGGGAAAGGACAGCTGGGTGGGGCCTACTGGATTGGCAGTGTAACCCACTGATCCTGGCCAGGGCCCCTGTTTGTTCTCGGCCTCAATATCCTCCTCTGTAAAATAAGGGAGGGAAAACATACTAGATGATCTCTAATGCTCCTTGCTCCTTTTTGTACCAAGTCTTTGAGATTTGATTAGTTTTTCAGACAAGAGCAGAGCTGAATTCTTTGAGTCAAAGTCACTCAAATGGTCTTTGACTTTTAGCCCTAAACTTAAACCAACAGCCTTTTTCCTCTGAAAATGCATATTGCATATAATGGGTAAATTTTTTTTTAAACTACCTTATTGATATAACTTACATAACATAAAATTCACACTTTTAAAGTGTACAATTCAGTGATATTTAGTATATTCACAAAGCTGTACAACCTTCACCACTATCTAAGTCCAAAACATATTCTTTACCCCAAAAAGAAGCCCTGTACCATTAGCAGCCATTCCTCATTCCCGTCAGCCCCTGGCAATGACTAATCCACTTTTTATCTTCATGGATTTGCCTATTCTAGACACTTCATAAAAAGTAGAATCATGGCCAGGCGTGGTGGCTCATGCCTCTAATCCCAGCACTTTGGGAGGCCAAGCCAAGTGGATCACCTGAGATCAGGAGTTCAAGACCAGCCTAGCCAACATGGCAAAACCCTGTCTCTACTAAAATTACAAAAATTAGCCAGGCGTGATGACGGGTGCCTATAGTCCCAGCTACTCAGGAGGCTGAGGCAGGAGAATCGCTTGAACCCGGGAGGCGGAGGTGGTAGTGAGCCAAGATCGCGCCACTGCACTCCAGCCAAGGCAACAGAATGAGACTCCATCTCAAAAAAAGAAAAAAAAGTTGGCCGAGCACGGTGGCTCACGCCTGTAATCCCAGCACTTTGGGAGGCCGAGGCAGGCAGATCACGAGGTCAGGAGATGGTGACCATCTTGGCTAACACGGTGAAACCCCATCTCTACTAAAAATACAAAAAAAAAAATTAGCCGGGCGTGGTGGCGGGCACCCGCAGTCCCAGCTACTTGGGAGGCTGAGGCAGGAGAATGGCGTGAGGCTGAGGCGGAGCTTGCAGTGAGCCGAGATAGCACCGCCGCACTCCAGCCTGGGTGACAGAGCGAGACTCCGCCTAAAAAAAAAAACGTGGAATCATATAGTATGTGACCTGCTATGCCTGGTTTCTATCACTTAGCCTAATGTTTTCAAGATTCCTCCGTGCTGTACCATGAATCAGTACTTCGTTCATTCTTACAGTTGAACAGTATTCCATTGTTTGGATATACCACATTTTGTTTATACATGCATTAGTTGGATATTTTGTATTGTTTCTGTTTTGGAGCTGCTATAAACAGCACTGGTATGAACAGTAGCATACAACTATTTTTGTGTGCACGTGTTTTTAACTCTCCTGAAGTGGAATTGCTGGGTCATATGCTAAATCTATGTTTAACATTTTGAGGAACTGCCAAACCTTTTTCCAATGTGGCAGGTACCACTTACAAATCCCACAAGCAATGGATGAGGGCTGTACTTTATCCACAGCTTTACCGACACTTGTTTTTGTCAGTCTCTGAGCCATCGTAGTGGCTATGACATGGTAGCTCACTAAGGTTCTGATCTGCATTTCCTTAATAGTTAATGATGTTGACAATCTTTTTGTGTACTTATTGGCCATTTGTCTATCTTCTTTGGAAAAATGTCTACTTACAAGGTTTCTTTGTGAGGTGATAAAAATGTTCAAAAATTAGAATAGGGTAAAAGTTGCGTAACTCTGTAAATACATTCAAAACTATTGAATTGTACACATTAAATGTGTTAACTTTATGGCATATAAAATATATCTCCATAAAGCTGTTTTTAAAAAGTTAGTGTGCATAACAGTCACAGGGGAGGGTGGGGAGATGCCTTTTAAAAGTGCAGATTTGGCCAGGCGCAGTGGCTCACATCTGTAATCCCAGCACTTTGGGAAGCCGAGGTGGGCAGATCACAAGGTCAGGAGATCAAGACCATCCTTGCTAACACAGTGAAACCCCATCTCTACTAAAAAATTAGCCAGGCGTGGTGGCGGGCGCCTGCAGTCCCAGCTACTCGGGAGGCTGAGGCAGGAGAAGGCCCGAGAATGGTGTGAACCCAGGAGGTGGAGCTTGCAGTGAGCTGAGATGGTGCCACTGCACTCCAGCCTGGGCGACAGAGCAAGACTCCATCAAAAAAAAAAAGTGCAGATTCCTGGCTGGGCACGGTGGCTCACACCTGTAATCCCAGCACTTTGGGAGGGCAAGGCAGGTGGATTGCTTGAGCTCAGCAGTTCAAGACCAGCCTGGGCAACATGGCAAAACCCTGTCCTACGAAAATAGAAAAATTAGCCCGGTGTGGTGGCGCATGCCTGCAGTCCCAGCTACTTGGGAGGCTGAGATGGGAGGATGGCTTAAGCCTGGAAGATGGAGGTTGCAGTGAGCCAGTATAGCGCCACTGCACTCCAGCCTAGGTAACAGAGTGAGACTGTGCTTCAAAAACAAAGCGTATATTCCTAAATATACCAAGAGCAGAGAGTGATTCCACAAACCTGGGAGGAAGCCCCTGCACTGTGTGTCTTAGTCAAAGATACGGAGCAAGGATGAGACTATTCTCTGTAAGAAGCCAATTCTTGGAGGCCCCAAGGGCACAAGGCTCCAGGGGAAGAAGAAAAGGCCAATGTGCACTACTGTATTTTATAAACACATATTAACGAGCTCTTTCCTTTTGCACTTTCTTGCATGATGACTTGCCCCTTAATCTGTTCAAAGGCAGAGGAAAGGGCTGGGATAGATAGTCTAAGATAAAAGTCAGTGAGGGTTACCAGGACATTCTTGAGGCCTGCAGGGCTCCCAGAGTCCCTGCTGTACCCACTGTGGGGCCTCAGGCTTCTTGAGAGCACTGGTAGACCTACAGAGGCTTGCAACTGGAAAAAGTCCCTCAGAGCTCAGAGCCTTTGCAATGGGAGGAGACAGCCACAAATGGCTGTGACCACGGACTTCAGTGGACACTAGTACAAGGGGCAGCAGGAGCCCAGAGTGGATCCAGAGACCAGAGTGGCAAGGGGCAAATCAAAGTCATTATTCTGTGAGGGCTTGTGAAGAACATTATATATATATGTGTATGTATATACATGTACATGTCAATATGTGCATATGTATATATGCATATATCTATGTATCACGTGCATATATATGTATATATAATATATAAAATATACACAAAATATACATGTATAAAAACATATGAGCATAAACACACATATCATATTCAGACGTACACATCAGCTAACTTATAACGTAAGTAAACATACGACTATATATATATTTAGAGGGTGATATTGTTTGGAGGTTTGTCCCCTCCAAATCTCATGTTGAACTGTAATCCAGTGTTGGAGGTGGGGCCTGGTACAAGGTGTCTAGATCAGGGGGCGGATCCCTCTGAATGGCGTAGCACCATCCCTTGGCGATGAGTGAGTTCACATAAGATCTGGCTGTTTTAAAATGTGTGTCACCTCCTTCTCTCTCTTGCTCCTGCTCTTGCCATGTGATGCACCTGCTCCCCGTTTGCCTTCCGCCATGATTGGAAGCTTCCCAAGGCCCTTACCAGAAGCAGATGTTGGTATTGTGCTTCCTGTACAGCCTGCACAACCATGAGCCAATAAAAGTTTTCTTCATAATTTACCCAGCCTCAGGTATTTCTTTATAGCAAGGCAAGAACAGACTAACACATAAGGTGTATATATGTATGAGCACATAACCAGATATTCATAATTTTTAAAGCACTCTCAATAACAGGGGGGCACTTACTCTTTTTAGACCAGAAAAATGAGGCTCAGAGAAGTGTGGTGAACTGTCCAAGCTGCAGTGGTCACAAGGGACAGAAATGGGATTAAGACTCAGTGTTCCTCCTATTCCTCCAGGCCCTTAACCCCATTCCTGACCTTCAATAGCACTTTCTCCCAGGTAACTGACAACTATACATCACAGCAGCAATTTTTTTACTTGCATTTAAATTCCTACCTGGGACATTATCATGTAATAAGGAGGGACAGCCTTGAGAATGGAATTCATGTGACCAACTGTGCCCAGCTGGACTTCTGAAAGCAGCCCACAGTCCTGTGAGCCCAGAGCAGGACCAAACCCTTCAAGGGAGCAATTTTAAGAGCAGTTGGTGTCACCCTAACCACAACAGTATCTGATCATACATACTTGAAAACCATCCTCTTGATTCTTGCCTTCACTTCCTGTTGGGTTGAAAATGAATCCAAGGGGAATTCCAGATGAGGAGTGGAACTGAACTGGAACGCTCCCACTCTGACCTGCAGTAGGAGACAGGGGGCTCAGGGCCCCGAGACTGGGGTTGAGTCAAAAACATCCCTAAGAGGAAAGAAGGGGCAAGAAAGGTTAACAACCCTGCCTCCCATCCACTCAACAAACACCACTGTCAGAGCTTTCTCCAGTCTCTCTAGAAGGAGGTTCCAAAGACCCATTTGGAAAACCTGGAAAAAAAACCAGCCAAATCTGTTTGTGTTCTGAACTGATGACCCCCAATTCAATCTTCTTTACTTACCTACTGCTAGGCAGCGGAACATTCTGGCAGTGTTCTCAGCTTGTGCATCTTTAGGGCTGGGTCTCTGCTCACTTTTACCAGCTGCCTCCTAGCTGCCAGTGCTGTCTTGAGCAGTTTCAGGCACTATGTCATTTAATCCACAGAGGCACTATTAACACCCACATTATGGTTGGAGAAACCCCAATGTGGAGAATATATACCTCTGGCCCAAGGCAAATGCTTACTTGCCCAGGACTAGTAAGAAAGGCAGCCAGCCCATTGGACTTTGTGCCTGTGGTCTTTCCTAAGGCCCAGTTATACCTCCTGCCTTCTCAGCAGCCCACACAGGCCAGCAGCGAAACACTTACTGACCCAACTGGGGCTGCCGCAGAAGCTAACCACAATCACCATCACTGATAACTCATCACTAACCACAGCCACCCCACAACCCGGTCCTTCACTGGGTGGTCAGCCACGCCAGACCTGCCCCTGCCAAGCTAGAGAAAGGCCAGGTCTCTAGAGCACAGTCAGACTTGGGGGACAATCAGCATCTACAACTGAGATGACCAGTATTGGGGCTGAAGTTCTTCTGTAATGAAGGAGAACACTGGTGAATCCACAAATATTTTGTATCCTAACTGAGGAGGCCATAGGAGATCCAATGCCTTGCAAAACTGGAGAAAGGAAACTGAGTAAAGTCGCTCTCTGGATCCTTAAGGCACTAGCATGTCTTGAGCAGAGAAGGCTACAAACATTCAGGTTTCCTCCCGAGGGCCCAAGGCCTGCACCTAATCACTGGTTCTCCAAAACCCCTGGAGAAACAACATTCTCTGTTACTATTCTCAAAACTAACCCTAGTTCTGGCCAAGAGTGCAAATGGGCCAAGTGAGTCATATTTAAGCAATGATGCTGCCCTCTGCTCCCCACTTGAATTCCCTCGCTGCCGTTCCCTCGACAGGCCTGGGACGTGGGAGATGATGGAAACGCCCTGCCACACCAGGCCGGCTGCATCTGCTCCAGATCAGCTGGGTGGGGTTCCCTTTTGCAGGCAGGATGCTCTGGGGAGGAGCTGTTGGGCACCTTAAGCAGAAAGAAATCTCAGTCTTCAGTGGACACATGGGGGAGACGGACACAGGAAGACGGACCAGTAAGTGATCTCAGGAAGAAGCTTCTGGGAAGGAGCACTTCCTAGGTTTTCCTTGAAGTTAGTGTGTGATTAAAAAGGGGCATCTCAAACCAGGGGGAAAAGATGATCTAGTCAGTCAATGATACTGGGACAACTGGAGAGCAATCTACAAAAAATAAAGGATAAACTGCAAATGAATTCAAGATTTTGGTGTGAAAAATCTAAATATGAAAGTTCTAGAAAAACTCAGGAGAATTTCTAAAATTTCAACATGTAAAAAGACCTTACTTTCTATTACTTAAAATCCAGAAGCCACAAAGGAAAGACTGATAAATGTGACTGCATGAAAAAAAAAACAACTTCTGCAGGACGAAACATACCTTAATGGAATAAAAAAAAAAAGACAAAATGGAAAAATTACGTGCAATTCATGTTAAAGGGTTAGCTTCTTCAATATATAAAAAAGTGTGTGGGAATCAACATACAAAAGACCAACAATCCAACAGAAAATGGGCAAAGGATTTGAACAGAGACCACAGAACAGGAACTACAAATAAACTCTTGGATGGAAAGATACCTGGCCTTACCATAATGAAATAGCATTTTTCCCCATCCATTTAGCAAAAAACCATATACAATGTTTACAGGGTGAAACAAGCATCCTCAAACATTGCTTGTAGAAATGTAAATTGGTACAACATCCATGGAAGGCAATTTTTTAATATTTATTGAAAATTAAAAATAATAATAAAATTTAAAAAAATGCATAGGGTTACTGGAAATGTATCCTACTTATACGTGTGAAATGATGTTATTTACAAGATCACAGTTTATTTGTAATAGCAAATATCCATCAATAGGGGTTAATTAGACCTTGATAAATCCTTATGATGAAACATTTTAATGACCTGTAAAAAAAATTATACCCGTATACAGATATGCAAAGATTTCCATGAAAATGTGAGGAGGAAAAACGCATGAGAGGATAATGTGTATGGTAGGCTACCCTTTGTGTAATAAGGGAGAAAGAAGAATATTTATTCATATTGCCTGTATTTGCACAAAGTGATTCCGGAAGGGACTCAAGAACACAAGTTGAGGGACAGGGCAAATGGAAAATGTGTGGGTGAAAGGGAGACTTTTCACTGTACATCTTTTTATTGAACCCATGTGAATGAATTACTTAGTTGAAAAAATAACCTCCCCTGAGACCAACAGCTGGGTGTATTTACTTGAGTTAAACAGGAAGAAACAGAACTTCAAAACAAGAAGGAAGCAGCTTAAGTCAGTAGTTAAAGCATTTTGTTTAATTGGTGGTTTGAGAACAAAATAGTTGCCTTTTATCTTCAGTTTACTGTACGCTCAGAAACAGGCCCGCCCAGCTATCTCACCAGCCATAATCTCTCTGCCCCAGTCACTACATTAGAGCCAGGAAGTGAACCTCTCAGCTTTTAAGTGTTAAGAGGAAGACTTCAAACACCTTAAATCCACCTTAACAACAGAGCATCCATAAAAGTCTTAATTTACAGCTACTTGACATTTCTTCTTGAAAACTAAAGTAAAAGAAAGTAAAACACGGCACAAATGAAATCCCTCGTACATGGAGACAACAAAAAGAGAATACAAAAAAAATGCAGCAGCAAAAACATAAAGCCTGAAGCCACAAGTCAGACTAAACCATCTTAAATCGTCCTCATGCAAAAACCCTTCTGCAGCATGCCAAGGGGTCCACCTAACCTTGGAGATCAAGACACTAATTCACTCACCCAAATAAACAATTCCTCTGCTTCCCAAGTCTTGCTGCGAGAAAGCTTTCCTCAGGTTAAGTCCAAATCTAACTCCCTGAACACCCAGATTCTACCCTTAAAAAACAGAGCCATTGTCTGCTCTCTTTCACATGAAAATGATAATCATGTTCCCTCATTCATAGAGGTTTCCAGGCCTCTGGCTGTCCTGGCTCCTTCTCATCGGCACTGACTGTTTGGCCCATGTCTAACCAAGAAGTCAGCCCCTAGAACTCAATGACACTTTCTAGACGTGGTCCAGCAATGCCCAGGTTAAATTCCCTGAACTCTGGGATCTGCTCCCAATAGCGCCAGCCAGGAAATTTCTTGTCACGGTTTTCTTACACTACTCCCTCCACGCACACACATACACTGCCACACTGCTGGCCATTTGCTGTGTGATAGCAGGGTGTGAATTCTGAGGGTCAAGACAAATGGCCTAATGGAGCAAGTCCTGGGCTGTGAGTCAAAAGTCCCAGTTCTTCCACACTTAGCTCTCTCCTGAGGTTGCTGTGTGACCCTCAGCAGTCACTTAGCCTCTCTGAGCCTGTTCTCTCATCTGTGAAACATGCATTAATAATCCACAGGACCCTTCATTCCCAACTAGCCAATCCCAGGGTCTCCAGGCTACTCATTTCAGGACCCACTACATAAATGCCAAGGTCAACAGTGTTTAATCTCCATGCTTCTTCTCTTTATGTTATTCCTCCGTGACTAACTAATGACACCTGATAAGGAACCCTTTTAAAAGCAGGGTCCTGTGCAGAGGATGGTGGGGAACTGGCACTTCTTGCCTGGCCCTTTTAGGGTCTATGCTGGGTTAACATCATGGTTAGAAATCTTCTGGGCTGCTTGTGCCTAGATTAAATGATGCCTGCTATGGTGTCCTCAGGTGCAAGATGGTCTAAGGTCCAGGGAGTGTGCTCCAGCTCCCCAAATGACACACCATTCTGCAGAAAATCTGGCCCTCATTAAAAGCAATGTATGTTCCTAAATCCTAGAGGTTTTAATAGGATTAATCTAGGAATGTTATCTTGGAAAACCACTTCCTTCCTCAACCTGTATGCAACCGGTCTCTCATCCAAGTAATGACAGCTTTTCCAGGCTACATCCTCTCTTAATTTTTTTTTTTTTTTTTTTTTTTTTTTTGAGATGGTGTTTCATTCTGTTGCCCAGGCTGGAGTGCAGTGGCACCATCTCAGCTCACTGTAACCTCTGCCTCCTGGGTTCAAGCGATTTTCCTGCCTCAGCCTTCCGAGTAGCTGGGACTACAGGCATGTGCCACCATGCCCGGCTAATTTTTTGTATTTTTAGTAGAGACAAGGTTTCACCATGTTAGCCAGGATGGTCTCGATCTCCTGACCTCGTGATCCACCCGCCTTGGCCTCCCTAAGTACTGGGATTACAGGCGTGACCCACCGCGCCCGGCCTCTCTTAATTTTTAAGTTGACTTTTGAGTAGGTTCACATGATTCAAAATCCAGAAAATATTTAAGTCTGTATTGATGAGTCTCCCTCCAGCCTTCTGCCCTGTCAACTCACTTCCCAACCTCCCCCTTAATGAAAACCACTGTCCTCAGCCTCTTACAAATCCATTCAGAGTGTATACAGATACAAGAAAATACAAAGAAAGATTTTCATTCATCCCCCTTTATCTTTTACATAGAAAGTAACATACACACCATTTGCACCTTACTTTGACACTTCACTTGTTCTGGTGTTTTTCCATCAGAGAGCTTCCTCACTCACTTTCTGGAGCTGCCTAGCGTTTCAATATACGAATGCATCATAATGGATTTATCTGTCCCCCCTCAACGTACATCTGGATTGCCTGAAATATTTTACAGTTTATACACATAATGCTGCAATGAATAACTCTGTATGGGTACTATTTTGCATGGACATGTGTACTGTAGAATAAATTCCTTGATGTAGAATTGCTGGGTTAAAGGGTCCAAGCCTTTGTAACTGGGATGAATACTATTGGATTCCCCGCTAGAGGCTGCACCATTTCACACTCCACCAGCAGTGTATGACAACACCAGTTTTTTTCAAGATTTGCCGATGAAGCATGTCACCAAATTTAGGATTTCTTTTTGCTAACCCAGTAAGTGAAAAATTGTATATTAGGCATAGGGTTTGCTGACTCTGAGTGAGTGAGGTTGGGCTTCTTTTCGTATGCCTGAAGGCCTTGCGTGTTTCATTTTCTGGGAACTACCTGTGTTCCTTGCCCATTTTTCTATTAGATTGTTCAAAAAAAAAAAAAAATGCCCCTTTTAGAAATAAGAGCCACAGCTACCACACTCTGCTATATTTAAGACCTACTATTTGAAGAACAAGAAATGAGGATACTGGCTGGATTCACTCAAGCAGGAATAGTTCCTCTCAAGTGCAAGAGAGGGTAGGAGCTGTGCTATTCAGTCCGCTGAGGTAGTAACAGCTTTAGTCTGCTTAGCATGCTTTCCCTTTCCCACTGTTCTGCAAACACAACCCAACCTCTCTTTCCAGAGGAAAGTCAAATCCACTCCCTACCCCAAAAACATGGCGGAGCTCTTGACTGACGTCCGGCCAGAAACTCTCTTCCCTCTGAATGCTGTGATTGGTCAGTGGATTATCATGTGACCTAGGCCTGCCCAATCAGAGCCCTCCCTGGGACTTTGGCCAGATCTATAGAGAAAGAAGTTCCCTTAATTTTTTACCACGGTCACTAGCTTGAGGAACAATGCAGGACAACTTGGCTATGTCAGGAACACCTGCCTAAGAAGGAAGTCAATGAAAAGAAAACAAAATTGAGAGAAGAAAAAAAAAAAAAAAGAAAAAGATGCCTTATAGCCTCAACTCAGCCCTTGGATCCCACCATGCCAGGAACCAGGATTCAGCCCCTTGGTCTTCCCAGCTCCACAAGCCAGTAGATGCCTCCTCTGCTTGAGACCGGGTTTCTGTCCCTTATCACAGAAGACGCCCTAACACAAACACCCACAAGACTTGCACTCACCCTCTCGGGGCTGATGTCCAGACCGTCACAGACTGTGATGGCAAAGTGCTTGGACCTTTCAAAGCTCCCTTTCCCGACGCTGTTAGACCCATCTAACAGAAACATGATGTCCACTGCAGCCGAGCACCACATCACTAGGGAGAGTGGGACAGACAGATGACAACCAGTAGCAAGTCGGTCTCACTTCTGAAGCAGAGTGAAGGCACAAACAGCCTTGTGGTGGGCCAGGCTGCTGCCCCTCTTAGCATGAAAGGGGAGAACTGCAGAAGGCAGCCCTCCTCTGAAGCAGGAAGCACACGCACCATGGGCGTGATGCTCACAAATGTGCCCTTACATGAAAGCCTTTGTATTATAATAATGGAAGAACCTAGTTCAACAATATCAATTAAGCTCTATGAGGGGGTCTACTGGGCCAGTGATCAGCACTGAAAAGGCTTGGTCCCAGGCCTTAGGGGACCACAGTCTAGTGTGGACACAGGCACCCTGATATGTGAGGCCATGTTACCCAAGAGTTCAGTAGCAGTAACAGCAGCCATGTGGAGGGATACTGATGAGGGTGGAAGAGGAAGGAATATGGTGGAAGATGGACATGGCAAGTAGCCACCCCCTGTTACCTGGTGAGCAGGTAACAGAAAACCTTGAGGCACAGGCCAAGTAATTCAATAATAAAGATTTACTGAGGCTGGGCACGGTGGCTCACACCTGGAATCTCAGCACTTTGGGAGACCAAGGCAGGCGGATTGCTTGAGTTCAGGAGTTCGAGATCAGCCTGGGTAACATGGCAAAACCGCATCTCTACTAAAAACACAAAAACTAGCTGGGCGTGGTGATGCATGCCTATGGTCCCAGCTATTTGGGAGGCTGAGGCAGGAGGATTGCTTGAGCCCAGGAGGTCGAGGCTGCAGTGAGCTGAGACTGTGCCATTGCACTCTGGCCTGGGCGACAAGAGCAAGACCCTGTCTTTAAAACAAAACAAAAAAAGGTTTACTGAACTGTTTTGCTTGTTTTTGAGATGGAGTGTACCTCTTGTTGCCCAGGCTGGAGTGCAATGGCGCAATCTCAGCTCACTGCAACCTCCACCTCCTGGGTTCAAGCAATTCTCCTGCCTCAGCCTCCCTAGTAGCTGGGATTACAGGCACCCACTTTTGTTTGTTTTTAAACCAAGCGACTTGGTCAGGTCCCTGTTTGGGGAAAATGACTCTGGCCAGAGCATGAAAGGAAGATGGGAAAGGGGCAGAAACTCTGGAAGAACACGGCTCTCATCCAGTCCATCACACAGAGGTCTCAGTGGGCATCTGGAGGGTTAAGAAGAACCTGGGCTTACTTTTGCTGGCAGCTGAAATCTTCCCGATGGTTTCTTTGCTTACATGGACTTCCTGGAGAGGGAGAGATGGGGGCACTAGGAGAGAAAACACCAGAAGCAACCATTAAAATGCTGAGAGGAGAGGAGGCTCAATCTCCACATTAAGTGACTGACTGGACTAAACAGGTAACATCAGAGAAAACTAGAATGTCGGGGAGTGATGATTCTTGCATCTCAAAAATTACCAGATGGATAACATAAAGAAACCCCCCAATTACCTCACTTCTATGAGATATCTTTGTATTTAAATGTGGGTAGTTCAAAGAGAAAGAATAAAACTAACACACAGTGGGGTTCTAGAGAGTCTGTGATTCTGAAAACGTTTGTCCCTGGTCAGGTGTAATAACCGGGGAGGGGGGAGAGGTGTCAGGTCAGGTGTAATAACCGGGGGGAGGGGAGGATAGGAGGGGGGAGGGGGGGAGAGGAGGAGCGGGAGAGGGGGAGGGGGAGAGGGGGAGAGAGGGAGAGGTGGTAGGGGAAGGGAGGGGAGGGGGGAGGGGGGAGAAGGAGGGGGAGGGGGGAGGAGGAGAGGGCTGGGGGAGAGGGAGGGGGAGGGGGGAGAGGGAGGGGGAGGGGGGAGGGGGAGAGGGGTGGGGGGAGAGGGAGGGGGAGAGGGAGGGGGAGGGGTAGGGGAAGGGAGGGGAGAGGGGTAGGGGGGAGGGGTAGGGGGGAGGGGGGAGAGGGAGGGGTGGGGAGAGAGGGGAGAGGGGTGGGGGGAGAGGGGAGAGGGGTGGGGGGAGACGGAGGGGGAGGGGGGAGAGGGGAGAGGGGTAGGGGGAGAGGGAGGGGGAGGGGGTAGGGGGGAGAGGGAGGGGGAGGGGGTAGGGGGAGAGAGAGGGGGAGGGGGTAGGGGGAGAGGGAGGGGGAGGGGGTAGGGGGACAGAGAGGGGGACGGGGTAGGGGGAGAGAGAGGGAGAGAGGGTAGGGGGGAGAGAGAGGGGAAGGGGGTAGGGGGGAGAGAGAGGGGGAGGGGGAGGGGGGAGGGGGAGACGGGAGGGGGAAAGGGGAGGGGGAGAGGAGAGGGGGGAGAGGGGAGGGGGAGGGGAGGGGGGAAAGGGGAGGGGGAGGGGAGGGGGAAAGGGGAGGGGGGGAGGAGGGGGGGAAAGGGGAGGGGGGAAAGGGGAGGGGGAGAGGGGAGGGGAGAGGGGAGGGGGGAAAGAGGAGAGCGGAGAGGGGGAAAGGGGAGGGGGGAGGGGGAAAGGGGAGGGGGAGAGGGGAGGGGGAAAGGGGAGGGGGAGAGGGGAGGGGGAGGGGGAGGGGAGGGGGAGGGGGAGGGGGAGAGGAGAGGGGGAGGGGGAGGGGAGGGGGAGGGGGAGGGGAGGGGGGAAAGAGGAGAGGGGAGAGGGGGAAAGGGGACGGAGAGGGGGAAAGGGGACAGAGAGGGGGAAAGGGGACGGGGAGGGGGAAAGGGGACGGGGAGGGGGGAGGGGGAGGGGGAGGGGTAGAGGAGGGGAGAGGGGGAGGGGGAGGGGAGGGGAGAGGGAAGGGGGAGAGGAGAGGGGGAGGGTGAGAGGAGGCGGGAGGGGAGAGGAGGGGGGAGGGGAGAGGGGGATGGGGAGGGGAGGGGGGAGGGGAGAGGGGGATGGGGAGGGGAGAGGGGGATGGGGAGGGGAGGGGGGAGGGGAGAGGGGGATGGGGAGGGGAGAGGGGGGAGGGGAGGGGAGAGGGGGATGGGGAGGGGAGAGGGGGGAGGGGAGGGGAGAGGGGCATGGGGAGGGGAGGGGAGAGGGGGATGGGGAGGGGAGGGGAGGGGGGGAGGGGAGAGGGGGATGGGGAGGGGAGGGGAGAGGGGGAAGGGGAGGGGAGAGGGGGATGGGGAGGGGAGGGGAGAGGGGGAAGGGGAGGGGAGAGGGGGATGGGGAGGGGAGAGGGGGATGGGGAGGGGAGGGGAGAGGGGGATGGGGAGGGGAGGGGAGAGGGGGATGGGGAGGGGAGGGGAGGGGAGAGGGGGATGGGGAGGGGAGGGGAGGGGAGAGGGGGAAGGGGAGGGGAGGGGAGAGGGGGAAGGGGAGGGGAGGGGAGAGGGGGAAGGGGAGAGGAGAGGGGGAAGGGGAGAGGAGAGGGGGAGGGTAGAGGAGGGGGAGGGGGAAGGGGAGGGAAGGGGGAGAGGGGAGGGAAGGGGGGAGAGGGGAGGGAAGGGGGGAGAGGAGAGGGGGGAGGGGAAAGGGGATGGGGAGGGGAGGGGAAATGAAATTGGAGGGCGGGGATAAGAGGCTGAGGAGGCCACAGGATTGCTGAACAGTGAGCCAACCATGATGGAAGTCCTGAAGACAATAAGGGGTCCCCAGAAGGGACATTTGGAAAAGCCAACATCCTCTCTGCAACTGCACCTGGTAGGTGTCTCATGGCAGAAGAGAAGTACACTCAGATGCTTTGTAAATGTCAACGTGCAGTGACTAAGCACAGAGGAAACAAAGCTAGAGGGGCAGAGCCCAGGAGCAGCCAGGTCACGGAAGTGGGGCAGATGAAGGAACACGAGCAGGCCGGGCAGGGTGGCTCACGCCTGTAATCCCAGCACCTTGGGAGGCCGAGGTG
The DNA here is from genome assembly GCF_028885655.2 of Pongo abelii. Classification (NCBI taxonomy): domain Eukaryota; kingdom Metazoa; phylum Chordata; class Mammalia; order Primates; family Hominidae; genus Pongo; species Pongo abelii. The sequence goes on along the minus strand of NC_071993.2, from coordinate 121,306,277 downwards.
GGCCGATCACCTGAGGTCAGGAGTTCAAGACCAGCCTGGCCAACATGGTGAAACCCCATCTCTACTAAAAATACAAAAATTAGCTGGGTATGTTGGCGGGCGCCTGTAGTTCCAGCCACTCGGGAGGCTGAGGCAGGAGAACTGCTTGAACCTGAGTGGCAGATGAGCATGGGGGCTGCTGTGGAGAGAGGTGAAGGAGATTTAGCAGGGAGGCCAGGAGGAATCACACAGTACAGGGCACCTGGTCTCAAGGTTTGCAACTGCCAGGAAAGTGATGACAAAGAGAGATGCCAAAAGAGGGTTTCAGTCTGGGGGAGTGACACCAGTGACCCACATTATTGGTCAACCTGCTAACTCAGCACCGCCTCGGCTGGTTCCAGCTCTGTCTTTCCCTGCTCCTTCCCGTTTACTAGTCCCCCATGCAAACTAAACTAGTCTCTCCCCATACCATATCTTTGAGCAGACAGCTCCTGCTCACCTAATACTCCCTCCTCCCCTCAATCTCTACTCATGGAGATTCTAAGTCAATGTGCTAAGCCAGCAGTCAGCTCCACAGCTAAAAGCTGCCAGACAAATCTCTCTCATTAGATCTTGGCACAGTCTGCCACTGCTGTTTTGCCACCAGAGACAGAAACAAGACTTAGACTAGAAAGAAAGACAGTAGACAAAATTAAAGAAAAGAAAAATCTACTTGCATTTAAAAAATGGCATTTATTGGGACAGAGGCAGGGGCAGCATTAAAAACAAAAACAAGCCAGCGGGGTGGCTCACGCCTGTGATCCCAGCACTTTGGGAGACTGAGGCGGGGTCAGGGGTTCAAGAACAGCCTGGCCAACAGGGTGAAACCCCATCTCTACTAAAAACACAAAAATTAGCTGGGTGTGGTGGCAGGTGCCTGTAATTCTAGCTACTTGCGAGGCTGAGGCAGTTGAATCACTTGAACCCGGGAGGCGGAGGTTGCAGTGAGCCAAGAGTGTACCACTGCACTCCAGCCTGGGCGAGAGGGAGACTCCATCTCAAAAAAAAAAAAAAATTACAGGCTTTCTGCTCACTGCATTCAGAGATCACGACCACGCCAACTCCTGGGCCCATTGCGGCCCACCCCATAATGCGGTGCTGTTCCCACGAGCCTCTCACCTTGCTGCCTGGAAGCTCCCTTAGGGCAGAAACATTTCCACCCAGTCCTCCACAGAGCCTCGCCCAGCCCTCTGCATAAACACATACGCACTAAGGTTTCCTGAGCTGAGTCCATGAATTATTCTCCTGACAAAGGGCCCAGTAGCTGAGGAATCCTAAAGACCCCACAAAAAAAACAGAAAAATACAGTTTCTTTTTAAATATCTTACCAGCAAACTCTCCAGCTGAAGGCAGGCCAGCCATCTCTCCAGGATGGGGAGGCAGGGGAGCTCTGTGAGCAGAGACCACTCACTAAAGATGTCACTCAGCTAACTAACTGTGCCTCTGTGCCCTGTGCTCAGCTGTCATGGCAGGTACCAGGCTTCAGATGAGCCCACCTTGAGCCTGGGTGACATCCCCAGTGCTCCCTGTGAAATGTCCTCAGGACTGCAGAGGCTCCCCCTGAACAGGCAGCTGCTTCATGTGTGATTGCTGTTGCTTTTTCCAACCAAGTCAGCAGCCCCCTCTAAAGACCAGCTGCCTGGGCTCCGGAACTTCAGTCTGCAGGATGGGTGACACTATTGAGCAGGCAGGGTTGAGAATCACTAATCTAGTCAAATTCTTTCACTTTACAGATGTGACAGCCAAGTCTTAGAGAGAACTTTTGTACATTCTTATCTTTCCAGAGAAGCTGAGCAGTACAGCCAGCCCAGGAGTAGGGAGAACTGGGTGTTAGTCCCATGTCTGCTACATAGCTGTGTGACCTTGGGCAAGTCACAGGGCCTCTCTGGGCTTCCCCTGCCTCATCTGTACAACCCAAGGATGATCAGAACAAGTGCATGTGATTGCGATCTGGAGGCTGGACAGGGCCACAGAAGGCAAAGGTCCATGATAAGCTGGAACAGAACCTGGACTGTGCCCGGGACTCTAGAGACTTCATTCAGGCCCTGGCCCCAGACACATCTCACCACTCCCCAACCCCTTGGCCATGAAGCTGCTGTGTTACACTTTCCATCCACCCCACCTGGCTCAGAGACAGGGGGAAACAGGTGGGCTGGGCAGCCAGGCTGGAGCCACCAGCCCTCAACTTCCACCAGCCTTTCTGATCCCCGCTAGGTTCCAGGAAACAGGCAGGTATTAACAGTAGCCAATTCAGCAGAGAACAAATACCTACTCATGGAAACACAGACCAGGGAGGAACTGCAAGAAAGAATCCCAGAGGCCACTGTGCAACCCCTTGTCTTGACAGAAGGGGACCCTGAGACTCACGAGGCTGGGACAGCTTGGCTGCCCAGTCCACCTGTTCTTACTTGTAAGACAACAATCTACAGACACATCAATTCCTTCCTACCTTCTCATATTTCAAAGAGACTAGAACTTGAAAGGGACAAAGTGGGAAGTAAAAAGAAAGTGGACTTGCTCCATTATTTATTCATTAATCTATTTCTGGAGCATAAACCATGAGCCATGCCCAGTGCAGGCCCTGAAATAATATAGTGGTGAATAAAGAATGTTAAAGAATGTACAGTCTCTTTCCTTGAGGAGCTTACATCTTATAGAAAAGACGTGATTTTTAAAAATGCACACAAAACTCATATCTGTGTTAAGTGCTACAAAGCAAGGCTACAAGGGGTTTGAAGAGGGGGATGTGACTTGATCTGGAGGCCCCAGGGGAATTGTGCTGGGGCCAAAGGATGGGGAGGAGTTTGCCAGGGTGGCAGTGTTGGGGTGAGGGGGTGACCCAAGCAAAGGGGCAACATAATTCAGAACGTTTTTGGTGGCGGGGAGCAAGGATGCAGGGCAGGACTGGAAGGAGAGTGGGCTGTGGTGCAAAGGGTGCAGAGGGCGCAGAGGGCGCAGAGGGGACTCAGGATGGCCACAGGGTAAGATGAGAAAAGCCTCTTAAGAGCCACAGAAAGTCACTGAAAAGTTTTAGTTGGGGGTGAAGAGGGGTCCAGACATGATCTGATTTGCAATTTGAAATGGCCGCTGTAAAGACATGGAATCAACCCAAATGCCCATCAATGATAGACTGGATAGAGAACATATGGTACATATACACCATGGAATACTATGCAGCCATAAAAAGGAACGAGATCATGTCCTTTGCAAGGACATGGGTGGAGCTAGAAGCCATTCTCCTCAGAGAATGACGCAGGAACAGAAAACCAAACACCGCATATTCTCACTTATAAGTGGGAGCTGAGGGCCGGGCGCAGTGGCTCATGCCTGTAATCCTAGCACTTTGGGAGGCCAAGACGGTCGGATCACCTAAGGTCAGGAGTTCAAGACCAGCCTGACCAATATGGTGAAACCCGTTCTCTACTAAAAATACAAAAATTAGCTGGGTGTGGTGGTGCGTGCCTCTAATCTCAGCTACTCAGGAGGCTGAGGCAGGAGAATCGCTTGAACCCGGGAGGTGGAAGTTGCAATGAGCAGAGATCGCGCCATTGCACTCCAGCCTGGGTGACAGAGAGAGATTCTGTCTCAAATAAATAAATAAATAAATAAATAAAATAAGTGGGAGCTGAACAATGAGAACACACGGACATGGGGAGGGAAACAACACACACTGGGGCCTGTCGAGGGGTAGGGTGGGGTGGGGAAAGGGAGAGCATCAGGATAAATAGCTAATGCTTGCTGGGCTCAATACCTAAGTGATGGATTGATAGGTGAGGCAAACCACCATGACACGCACCATGGCACACATTTACCTATGTAATGAACCTGCACATCCAGCACATGTACCCTGGAACTTAAAAATAAAAAAAGAAATACCACTCATGGAGAATGGGTTGGAGGAGGACCGGGGGACCCAGGGAGGCCAGGCAGGAGGCTACTGCAGTGGTCCAAGCACAAGATGACATGGCTTGGACTAGGGAGGTGGCCATGGAGGGGAGATGCAGGTGGATTCAAGAGACCTTTAGAATTGAAAATCAACAGGATTTGAAGTAAGCAATCCCCCTACCCAACACCCGAGTACTTCCCCACCACCAATAAACACATCTTACCTCTGGAAAACAAGAAAATACAGACGGTTTCCAGCAACAGGAAACGGGGCATGTTGATAACTACAGGGACAGGAAAAGAAAGAAAGTTATCAGCAATTAGTTCTGTGAACGCCCCAAGTCACACCGCCAAACAAGATGCCAACTCAGCCTTTTCCAGGTCACAGATATGACCCTAGAGGCCCTCACCACAATAACTACAGTGGCCTGGAAAAGTCTCCAATTCCCAAGTCATGGAAGACTTTACTCCAATTACTTTGGTTTTAGACACCAATCTAACATCTTCCCCAGGATGCCTCTCTCATCCACCCCCAAATGCACCCCAGCCCTCCACAGGCCCTGGGAAGGTGTGTGGTCTCCTGCTCTCCCCAGAGTTAAGAGGCCCGGGTGTTGGCTCTGCCTGGGCCCTGACTAGCCACATGACCCTGGGCAAAGTCACTCCTTTCTCAGGGTCTCTATTTCTTCATGAAGAGTTAGAATTCAACAGGCTGAAGATCTGATTTTCAATGTCCTCATCTTCTAAAACCTTCTAATGCGGTTAACAAACCTTCCCCTAGCTAAGAAGACAACATCTGAAGAAAGCCTGCACTATCTAAATTATCCACTCATCATCTAAATTATTTATAAATCGTAATCCAGCTGAAGGAAGCGGACTTTTTTTTTTTTTTTTTTTTTTGCGATGGAGTCTTACTCTGTAGCCCAGGCTGGAATGCAGTGGCGCGATCTCGGCTCACTGCAACCTCCGCCTCCCGGGGCTCAAGTGATTTTTGTGCCTCAGCCTCCCAAGTAGCTGGGACTACAGGTACATGCCACCACACGTGGCTGAGAAAAATTATTTTTTAAGAAGTTTTTTTTTTAAAAAAACTTCACCACCCAAGCAGGAGTCACACCTGCCCCATGGTGGCAGAGAGCCTACATGAACCCAGGGACCCTAGTCCTCATCCTGGTGCCCTGTGACCTTGAGAGAGGCTGTGGTTCCTCCCTTACAAAGTGAAGAGAAGGGCCCTGATGTGGCTAAGCTGTTTTATGGTTTTAAAAGTTCCATTGGATTCCTGCCTCTGTCATGGACCTATGACGTTTGGACCTCAAGACACATCCAGCTCCGTTTTTTTTTTTTTTTTTTTTTGACATACTTATTTGCATATTTAAAGTTTACACACATGCCATGACTCCAGTGTTTTTTAAAAAAAGAAGCCCTTCACGGTGGCTCATGTCTGTAATCCCAGCACTTTGGGAGGCCGAGGCAGGTGGATCACCTGAGTTCAGGAGTTCACAACCAGCCTGGCCAACACGGTGAAACAGCGTCTCTACTGAAAATACAAAAAATTCCCCAGGCATGGTGGTGGGCGCCTATAATCCCAGCTACTCGGGAGGCTGAGGCAGGAGAATCGCTTGAACCCAGGATGCAGAGGTTGCAAGTCCCTAAATGGAGGTAGAGCATGTGTTCCTATTTTATACACTCTCATATGGGAGATAAGTGGTTAAAGAGGACTAGAAACCCACCCAGGCCTACTGGGGTGCTGGACAGACACAGAGCATTCCTAAGGGAATGCCACCAGAGAAAAAATACAAATCTGTACAGAAATCTTTTTTTTCACACTTAAAAAGAATCACATCCTCATTCCAACAGCTTTACTAGGCTTGGCCAACCCAGTAAGTTACACACTCAGTCAGGTACTTCGAAGGTTATTGCACAGCTCCTTAACCGATTGAGTCAGTGCAAAGTGGTCACTTTCCCCACAGCCACACTCTGGATTTGTCTCCCGGGAGGACACCATGTCTGGCACAGGCTGAGGGGGCGGCTGCAGTGGAACCTTGCCTCCAGATTACGAACCAGTGTAAGTAGCACAATTCTCGTGGCTACTTTCACTTCAGAGTGTCATGTTTATTGATGTGGAGCTTTCTGAATAGGGAGGTTGAGGCATTGCCAGGTGCTCAGTAAAACAAATATTTCTTGTAGCACTCTAGATTGGGGGCAGCAGTCAATGGTAAAATAAATTTCAGTAGCATGTTCCTGACAGGTTATACAGCAGCCCTGGTTCAAGGATTTCTCCCCCTACACCATTCCTAAGACTGTTTGCTAGTTGATTATTTGTTTTGGGAATTTGATGGTTTTGATGAATTTGCTGTGATCTAGGGGTGTTCAAGTACTTCTCTAAGCGCTGGTCTCTGGCTGGGATTATGCTTCAGCAGTCTTGAAATGAGGTCCCTGGGTCCCTCTGTTACAGTCAGGGAATGTGAATTCAACCCGTGATACTCTTTTTTTTTTTTTTTGAGATGGAGTTTCTTTCGCTTTTGTTGCCCAGGCTGGAATGCAATGGCATGGTCTCAGCTCACTGCTACCTCTGCCTCCCAGGTTCAAGCGATTCTCCTGTCTCAGCCTTCTGAGTAGCTGGGATTACAGGCATGCGCCACCACGCCCAGCTAATTTTTGTATTTTTAGTAGAGACAGGGTTTCACCATGTTGATCAGGCTGGTCTCGAACTCCTGACCTCAGGTGATACGACCGCCTCAGCCTCCCAAAGTGCTGGGATTACAGGCATGAGCCACCATGCCCAGCCCAACCCGTGATATTCTTTTGTAGGTCTCTTGGTGTGTGTTTGCCTCAAAAGGAGGCTTCCCAACTAAAAATTCATAGCAAAGAACACCAAGGCTCCAGAGATCTACCTTCTCACCATGCATCCGACCTCCAATCATCTCGGGTGGGGGGCAGGGGCAGGTAGTCCAGGGTGCCACAGAGAGTGGTCCTCCTGGAGGATGGAGCATGTACTGACCACCCAATATTCTCAGACTGAATGGTTATTTCCATGATGCCACCAGATTCTACCTAATTCTAGAATATGCACCACTTGGAACTGTCTATAGAGCTCCTTGGATTTCAAAGCAGTCCTAAAACAAACTATTATAAAACAAATGTCCCCGCCAGCTGAGAGTCTTCGCGCAGGGTCTTCCTGCTTCAAATGACTAAGAGGCTCAAGTCTTCTCCTGATCTAAGTGAAAATCAGACACCTAACATGGCAAGAGCCAGTATGTCAGGAGCTCTCCAGACACGATCAAAGGGAGAAAGGTGGCGGGAAGGATACTGGCCTGGAGCACATACTTCCTGCTAGCTTCCAGCCCTGTGCATGCCAGCAAGAAAGACTCATTTTCCCCTAAGGACATTTTTTTTTCCCTCTTACTCCACACCGCAGAGGCAGAACAAGCCCCCACCTGCCGCCTGTGAGTCAGGCAACGGTGAGGCATCGAGGATGCGGTGAAGAGCTTCTCAATGCTGTCTCTATTCCTTAGGTTCAGGACGATTTTACGGAGTTACAGCTTCTGACCCTGGGCACTGGCAGGAGACTGAGGCTCTGGCCTGTTAATTATTTATAAAACAAGGATTCTGGCAGCCACCTCCACAGGCTGCTGTGAGGATAAAGTGGAAGGAAGTATAGAAGGTTCCTGCCACATAGAAAGACACCCAGTAAACACAGACCCCTTCCCTCTGTGCTATGAGACCAACTTAAGCAGCTTGATCTGGATCCACTATGTGCCTCTGCTTGCCCAGCTGCATGTTTTTCCAGAGTCGCCCAAGTTTCTGCTCATTAAAATAGAATGTATGTTGGCAATCTGCAAATGCACACAGGATGTCAAATGCCTTCTCCTGTTTGGATCAATCAGACCGTGTTGGCTCTGCAACCTCTGCAGCACCTCCCTCTCCTGTCCCCCTCAATACAACCCCTATTGTCACACAGCCCATGCTGAAACTGCCCAGTGATACGTTTGTCTTGACTGCCAGGTGGCAAATGCCTAAGACTACAGACTGTATCTAGTCTCTGCTGGAGCTCCAGAGACCTGCATGTGCCTGATGTATAGTAGGGGAGGTCCTTCCTTGCTAGATAAACAAAGCACCAGAATACCTCCCGTGGGAGGGCTAGCGGGACCCTTCCAGGGTATCGTTGCACTCACTGTGTTCACTGCATTCTTTTTTATACCAAGATTAATGAAATGAATGCTATTGCGACGCTGGTGAAGTATTGTTTGCACTCTATTCCCACCCAGTCATCTCAAATAGGCAGCTCATTCCCCTCTCATATCAAAATTTTCCTGCAATACTAATTTGACCTCCAAAATATAGCCCTACACCTGGAAAGCTTTTTTTTTGAAGGGTGAATTCCACAGTAAAAATCAACAGCTACTACCATGTAATGAGCATTTCTTGTGTGCCTGCCACAAGACACACAGGCTCTGCCCTTCGTGTCTTCTCTCCTAATTCTTGCAGCCAGCCAGGGAGGATGTATTATTCCCATTTCACAGATGAGAAAGCTGAGACATGGAGAAGCGAAGTGTTCCGCCCCAGCTTACACAGCTAATCAGTGGATCAGATTCCATTCTGGCCTCCTAGCGTCACCTTCCCGGTTCTGGGGGAAGCTGCCACAGAACGTTCAACAAGGGAGAGGTGTTGGGGCCGGTAAGAGGTGACACTCTGGCAGAAGTCCAGGTTCCAGAAAACAGGCTATGAACTAGAGGCAGTTCAGAAGCACAGAAGCATAATTTTAAAAATCTGCCACCCTGAATCCTGCACATTGGCAATTTCTCCTCCAGCTAATACCTGCCAGCAGCTCCCACACTCCATTGGGCACAAGATGAGATTTACCAGGGCCCTCTGGCTTCCTACAAAGTAGTTGGGAGTGATCTGCAAGCCAGGGGCTGGAACAGACCACCCATTCTCAGGTACGCCTCGCCAAGCCTTTTCCATTACACCTCACTCATCACCTTGTTCCCTTCTGTTCCATTACTCATGCTAATCCCACGTGTTATTCCTGGCTTCTGGAGTTCTCATCCATGGATGTAGATGCTCCCCAAGCCCCCGATCTCCTCATTACAGTGTGGCCTTCGGATCCTGGTTCCACGCAGCACCAGCTGCACTTGGGACAGCAGGCATGTGAAGTCTGCTGCAGGATGCCACAAAAATTTCCACTGTGCACTACCCAGGAATTACATTTCCCGTGACACAGGAAGAAATAAAAGCCAATACACAGCTACTTTTTTAAAAAAGAAGAGCCGGATTGGGAATAGCTGAAGGCAGTTTTGCAGGATAATGTCTGCCTTCTCCACCATCAGAAATGAAATGAGTGTAGGGAAAAAGAGGAAACCATTTCTACCTCCTTACAAAATGCAATTCCATCCCCAAATAGATTAGCCCTTGGCAGCCTCCTCTGAATCAGCAGGATGGAAATCTGAGCCCTTTACAAGAACAGTACACATCTGAATGGGAAGACTAAAATCAGAGGTAAAAATCTCCGGTGGGGAAGTCTTTGCTGGAACAATCATCTTCCTTGTAACCTTTGGCAAAATATTTGGCTCAGGCTCAGAGTGTCAATGGATGTAGATGACACATTTCTAGTTTGATATGGCAGAGAGAGCATTTAAAAAGCTGCTTGGGGAAAGTCATGCTCACCCTAAAAGAATTAGTAAATTTTCAGAACCCAGTGGCCTGACAACCAAAAGTCAGCATCAAGGAACGAGCAACATGCCATTTGTGAACTCCCTGGAGGGTTAGGGAGAAAAGCTGGGAAGATGGTCATAGATCACAAGCCCTCCCACACTCTGCATCTGCAGACACATTTTTAGCTAGAAGAGAGTTCATATTTGTTTTGATGGATGATATTTGAAAATGCTTTAAATTGTATACAACCCGATTTCACTGTATGGGACACTGGGATTAGCCCTGAGGTGTGGGAGAACACACACAGGACCCAAAGTCCAGAGACAGGATTCCAACCTAGCTCTGCTCCTAGCAGCTGGGTGACTACAAGCAACAACCTCCCCTGCCTTAGTTCCTCATCTGCCAAATGGGGAGAATCCCAGTTCCATAAACTCCCCCAGTGTTGTAAAGATCCAGTGAGACAGTGTAGAAAAGTCTCTGCTAAATAGTAAAATGCTTTCTAAATGAATGATGTTAAAAGTTTATTATTACATTTAATATATTCATTTCATGTAACAACACCCATAACCTAATGGTCTTGGAGAAGATGAGACCCAAGGCCACAGAGCAAGAAAAACCCAAGCTTAGAGTCCAGCCCAGGATTTCTCAGCTATGACCACAGGCACGTGGTACACAGATGCACTGGTACACAGAGGCACGTAGTACACAGAGACATGCGGTACACAGAGGCAAACAGTACACAGATGCACTGGTATGCAGAGGCACCGATACACAGATTTACTGGTACACAGAGGCACTGCGGTATGCAGAGGCACGTGGTACACAGAGGCACGCGGTACACAGATGCACTGGTACACAGAGGCATGTGGTACACAGAGGCACGCGGTACACAGAGGTACGTGGTACACAGAAGCACTGGTACACAGAGGCACTGAGGTACGCAGAAGCACTGGTACACAGAGGCATGTGGTACACAGATGCACTGGTACACAAAGGCACGTGGTACACAGAGGCACGCGGTACACAGAGGCACGTGGTACACAGAGGCACACGGTACACAGAAGCACTGGTACACAGAGGCACTGCGGTACGCAGAAGCACTGGTACACAGAAGCACGTGGTACACAGATGCACTGGTACACAGAGGCACGTGGTACACAGAGGCACGCGGTACACAGAGGCACGTGGTACACAGAGGCACGTGGTACACAGAAGCACTGGTACACAGAGGCACTGCGGTACACAGAAGCACTGGTACACAGAGGCACGTGGTACACAGATGCACTGGTACACAGAGGCACTGCGGTACCCAGAAGCACTGGTACACAGAGGCACGTGGTACACAGATGCACTGGTACACAGAGGCACGTGGTACACAGAGGCACGCGGTACACAGAAGCACTGGTACACAGAGGCACTGCAGTACACAGAAGCACTGGTACACAGAGGCACGCAGTACACAGATGCACTGGTACACAGAGGCACTGCAGTACGCAGAAGCACTGGTACACAGAGGCACTGCAGTACGCAGAAGCACTGGTACACAGAGGCATGTGGTACACAGAGGCACGCGGTACACAGAAGAACTGGTACACAGAGGCACTGTGGTATGCAGAAGCACTGGTACACAGAGGCACGTGGTACACAGAGGCACGCGGTACACAGAGGCATGCGGTACACAGAGGCACGTGGTACACAGAGGCACGCGGTACACAGAGGCACGTGGTACACAGAGGCACGCGGTACACAGACGCACTGGTACACAGAGGCACTGCGGTACGCAGAAGCACTGGTACACAGAGGCACGTGGTACACAGATGCACTGGTACACAGAGGCACTGCGGTACGCAGAAGCACTGGTACACAGAGGCACTGCGGTACGCAGAAGCACTGGTACACAGAGGCACGCGGTACACAGATGCACTGGTACACAGAGGCACTGCAGTACGCAGAAGCACTGGTACACAGAGGCACGTGGTACACAGATGCACTGGTACACAGATGCACTGGTACACAGAGGCACTGCGGTACGCAGAAGCACTGGTACACAGAGGCACGTGGTACACAGAGGCACGTGGTACACAGAAGCACTGGTACACAGAGGCACTGCGGTACGCAGAAGCACTGGTACACAGAGGCACTGCGGTATGCAGAAGCACTGGTACACAGAGGCACTGCGGTACACAGAGGCATCGGCATGCAGATGCACCTGGTACTAGGAGGCATGTGGTACACAGATGCTCTGGAAACAGCAACCATCTGATGGCAGGACACCTGAGCATGAGCCTCCTGGGTAAATTCCTCCACTTCAGTCTCTCAATTTCCTTCTCTCTAAAACGGAGGTAACACCATCCATCCTATTTCCCCGGAAAGGTTGTCGCCAGGATCCCATGAAACCACGATGCGAAGGCTCCCAGGGCAAGGGCAAAGTTTCCTAATTTGAGAGCAGGGATCTAGTTCAAGAGAAGAGACTCATGATCAGGAAAGGAAGGGGAAGACTGAGGGTAGTAATCACATTCAAGGAAAGTCAGCAGGTCATGTGGTGGGTGGAAGAGGAAAATTAAGCAGTCCAGAGCTGTTTAGAAGATGAAAGGGCACACAAAGGAAGGGACTTCAAATGTATTCAGCTGTCCCAGGGTGCTGCCTTGGGGTTATACAGAAACATTTTGTGGGGAATGCACACACACGATCACCAAGAGACTTCCAATAGCCTCCTTGATGACGGGGGGTGGTATTTGTTTTAAAATAGCCTTATTGGATAAAATTAAAAATGAGCAATTCTATTGCAGGCCTCCCAATTAAACGAGGTTTTCATTTACTGATATGTGCACTGCAAAAGTTTGAGGACCACTGTTCTAAAACAACCTCGTAGTGTTGCTGACCCTCTCATTGCTATAATTATATGAAATTTCATTTATCCAGTAAAAATTATGAAGCATCTGCCCTGTGCCCAGTACCCTTCCAGGTACTGAGGATGCAAAGACAATGCTTTGTAAGATGCACACACATCAGGGGAGTTATTAACAAAAACGCCTTTTCACCAGGAGCTTATGATGCCATCACTGCCAAATAGCTATTCTGTTGTTTATGATGCTCATTAAAAAGCCAGGAGGGGAAATGTCAATGTATATTACTGAGCAAAAGACACCAATCTGAGAAGTCTACGTACTACATGATTCCAATCATAAGACATTCTGGAAAAGGTAAAACTATTGATACAGTAGAAAGATCAGTGATTACCATGTGTTGTAGGGAGGGGGGGATGCACAGAGGATTTTTAGGGTAGTGAAACTATGCTGTTTGATACTATAATGGCAGATTTATGTCATTTTACATTTGTCCAAAGCCATAGACTGTACAACAGGAACAAACCCCAGTGCAAACTGTGAACTTTGGGTCATAATGCAGTGCCACTGTCGGTTCATCAGTTGGAACAAATGTACCACTGCAGTGGGGGATGCTGATAAAGGGGGAGTCTGTGCATAGGTGGGGACAGGAGATATATGGGAAATCTGTACCTTCTGCTCAATTTTGCTTTGAACCTAACACTCTAAAACTGGGTCTCAGTTTCCTCATCTGTGAAAACATGGGCTTCTGACTATGATTCGGATATCCCAGGGGCTTGTGCCTATTGAAGAGAGGGGAAATAGTGGCTGTAATCTCTGTACGGTAGATCAAAACCCAGATTTAATGAAAATACACTGATGGTTTTCAGCCAGACAGAGATGATGAGGAAAGCAATCCTCTTCTCCAACCTGGGATTTGCCTGGGGACCTAGTCTGAGAAATTCTTATACTACTAGGAGATGGCTCTGGGCTGGATTTCTACAAAAGAAGAGTAAGGCCTGAGGAGCTCTGAACCCCCATCAGTCACGAGAGAGGATGGCTTCAGCCTGCTGAAAGCCAGCAGCATTTACAGATTCATGCCTGTGTCTTTTGCCAACTCTAGTGGTACCTTTCTGACCTCTTCACTTCTCTTTTCTGACTCTTCAATAAATCGACATTTCTTAATATAGTGTCACCTTGACAGCAAAAGAGACTGAATTTTTGGGACTGAATTTATAAAACACTTAGAGGTTCTGGGGTTTTACTTAAAGCAGCTTATAATTTGAAAAATGTACACGTTCTAATCATTCCAATCTCCAAGACATCAAACACATGGCATGGGGTCCCCATCGCAAGGCCCCTCTCAGCTGGAGCCCTTGATCCACAATCACAAGCAGCAAGGTGCCCTCCTCCCTTCTCCTCTGTCCGGTGCTCCCAGCAAGTTTTCAAGGTTCAATTCTGAGACTCTCCCATTCACCGTCCCAGCGGGTGGCCAAGGGCCCAAGGCGGGAGGGAGGGAAAGGTCGGCTTAGCTAGGGAAAGTTTTGTTAGCCTTACTGGAAGGGAAGGAGACATGCAGGAAGCAGGGCTGAGCCAGGTGGCGGGAGTCACCAGAACGACAAACCCCTGGACTTCCCACTGCCCAAGCGCGAGGACTCTCTCGGGGCAGCCGGCCCCTCAGGTTCTGTTTGCAGACACTTCGCTGGGGGCACTCGTTCTGCCTGGGAAAACTGCCCCAAGTCCCCTTAACACCTGTATATGTCCTGTAGTGGAGTGTGGGGTGGAGACGAGCATGTCACCAAAGGCTTTATTCAAAGGGCGAGTCCCTTTCCGCGGCCGCCAGGGAAGGAGGCCCCGCTACTGTGCCAGGAGGGCAGCTTGGGTTTAATACATGCCCTCCTCCACCCCTGTACCTCGAGCCCCTACTCACTTACCTGCTGACCGCACCCTTCCCAAAACCCCGCCAGCTCGCCCGGGGCGGACCGCGAGTGGCTACCAGGGAGGCGCGCGCCAGGTGCGCTCTTCCCCCGACGCCGCCGTCCCGGGAAGGCCGCGCTCAGGTGCGCGCAGACAATGCGAACAAAGCCCGCACCCTCGGCGGGGCCACGCAGCCTGGGTGCTCCGGGTAGGGGTGGCTGGGCAGAGGGGGCCCCAGTCCTGGGAGCGTGAATCAGTCATCGGCAGCCGGCACTGGAGGGTACCCGGGCGCCAGAGCCAACTCGGGGCTGGGACTCACCGGGAGGAGCGCGGAGACCAGCGCTCGGTGTCCGGGCGGCTCTACTCACAGGCGCGGGCGCGGCTTGGACCAGGGGGCGCTACGGGATCACAGGAGGGGCGCCCGGGGCGCGGCTGCCACGTGGGACACCTGTTTGTCTCTCCTGGGAGAGGGCGGCACGACCCGACCCAGCTGAGGTCGGAGGAACTACCGCCAGGGAGGTGCATAGCGCCCCTCGCGTTTTTTAACGCGGCATCGGCCAAGGTCTGCAAATAAAAAAGTACTTACTTCTACGCGGGTCACCCAGCCTCTGAGCCGTGCAGCAGCGAACACTGTGCCATCAGCTGACTCCTCCGCGAGCTTTATAGCTCCTTGAAAAAATGTTGACTTTGGCATCTTTTCTATTTGTCATGGCAATTGCCTTTTAATTACCTGTCTCTCCTATTATTGCAGTTGGGTAATAAGCGGACTTTTTGGCCATCATCCTTGCTTAAGTTTGGAGGGCGTTTGATTTTTAAAAAATCAAATGCCACAAAGCACAATGCCGAGCATGATGCTTTATATAAAGTAAGCTCTCAATGAACGTTGATTATGACTGCACAATCCATAATTTCCATACTTCATTTAAAAACTGCCAGAGCATGCCTGTTCATTGCAAAAAAAGAAAAAGAAGAAAGAAAAGAAATAACAGAAAAAAAGTTGATAAATCAATCATTTTCCAACACCCACAGATAATCACTGTTAACATTGTGGTGTATGTTCTTCCAATGTCATTCTACCTAGGCAAAAATTTATATATTTTTAGTTCATTCCATACAAGCTGTACATTACTCAGGTTTTCCACTTCCTTTTTTGAATGTCTAATGTTTTGAGCCATTATATAATGTCTTAATGTACTTAACCTACCTGCTATTGTTGAATATTAAACTTTCAATTTTAATAATACAATTAGATGTCTTTGTGCTTTTGTCCAATTAATTCCTTAGAATAAACTACGAAAAGGTGAATTTCTAGGATACAGGTTTTATACAACTTAAGACTTTTGATACATATTATCAAATTGTCCTCAAGGAAGGTTGACCTGCTTCCTCTTTTCCATGCTCCTTCCCATTATTCTTGTAAATGTCAATTTGATAGGAAAATAATTTGCTTTACACCTTTCCTGTCTGTAGTTCTCAGTTAATTTCCAAACCTCCCAACACTGACAGCTTCCAGTGAAAGTGGCCCATGGTGACTTTAATGTTGCAAACCTCATTGAAGGAGGCTAGGGAAGGACTCATTTTTCCTGTAATTCATTTCTCCCAGTAACATTTACTGAGCACCCAAAAATAAAAACAGGGCCACACCAGAGCAGCAGACATAATGTACTACCACATCATCCCCGCAGGGGACAGCAGTTAGTCTTGAGGTCTAACTGCTGGGGAGGGATGGTCTCTGCCTCTAGATCAGCATTGCCCCAGAGAAATACTGAGCAAGCCACATGTGTAATTTTAAATGATCTAGTGGTCACGTTTAATAAAAAGTGAAAAGAAACGGCAAGCTGGATTTCAGTATTAACCTAAACATCCGGAACATTATCTCAACATGTAATCAATAAAGATGTTTTATACTGTCTTTAAAGTCCTGTTTTTTTTTTTTTTTTTTTTTTGAGACAGAGCCTCACTCTGTTGCCCAGGCTGGAGTGCTATGGCATGATCTTGGTTCACTGCAACCTCTGCCTCCCAGGTTCAAGTGGTTCTTCTGCCTCAGCCTCCCCAGTAGCTGGGATTACAGGTGCACACCACCATGCCCGGCTAATTTTTGTATTTTTAGTAAAGACATGATTTTGCCATGTTGGCCAGGCTGGTCTCAAACTCCTGACCTCACGTAATCCACCCGCCTCAGCCTCCCAAAATGCTGGGATCATAGGCGTGAGCCACCACGCCTGGCCAATCCTGTTGTATTCTATACTCAGAAGCATCTCTCAATTTGGATTCGCCGCATTTTTAAGTTTTGTATAGTCACATGGGGTGAGTGGCCTGTGCTGCTCCAGAGATGTCCAACAAGGGCAGACCCCAGGTCCTCAAGAAAGTGGAAATTCTACCTTTGACAACCCTCTCCCTGTACCCTTTATGCTGTTTAACAGGTACCAGCATACTTTGGCCTTATCAGACTTACCTTGGAGAAGCCAAATTTCAATCCTGGTTGTTCCTGAAGTATTTGGCATGTCTTTAATTGGGGGGGGGGGTATTTCACATTTTCGTTCCATGATTATGAAGAACTGAAAGTATAAATACAGTGAAGATACCCGTTGCTTCAGACTTCTTCACATCAATGTATAATCAGTCTGTCCCGGGTGTGCACTCGGTCAGGAGGGAAGGCAGGTGGTGCAGGCCCTGGTGAGTGCTGAGTGGGTGACCAGCAGGGGTGGAGGCTTTTTATGCAGAAAGCTGGGTAGCTACTTTTGTCATCCATGACATCCCTTCCTTTGTGAATTTACAAGGATTTAAAAAATAAAGTTATTATGAATTACCATCATTCTAAGAGGCATGTAAGCTTCTTGCTTCCCAGGAGCTTGCCTTAGTCATCTTTGCAACCCAATGCCTGGTAACTTGCACACAGTAAATGCCCTCAGAAATAAAATCCCATGTCCTCCACTGACTGAAAGGACCCCTTCTTGTCCAAGGGGACCCCAGAGAAATATTTTTGAGACTGAGTCTCGCTTTACTGCCCAGGCTGGAGTGCAGTGGCTAGATCTCAGCTTACTGCAAACTCCGCCTCCCAGGTTCAAACGATTCTCATGCCTCAGCCTCCCAAGTGACTAGGATTACAGGCACCCACCACCAGGCCCGGCTAATTTTCATATTTTTAGTAGAGATGGGGTTTCACCATGTTGGCCAGGCTGGTCTTGAACTCATGACCTTAAATTATCCAGAGAAATCTTAAAAGCGGAGTTCCCAGATATGACTGGGAGGTGGGACACAGCTTGTTATACCTGCTCCTTCACTGTCAGCCATTAGGTTGTTTTTTTTGAGAAAGGGTCTTGCTCTGTTGCCCAGCCTGGAGTACAGTGGTGTGACCTTGGCTCACTGCAGCCAAGACCTGCCTCGACCTCCTGGGCTCAATTAATCCTCCCATCCCAGCCTCCCAAGTAGTTAGAACTACAGGTACGTGCCACCACACCAGGGTTTTTTTTTTTTTTTTTGGGTAGAGGTGAGGTTTCCTTGTGTTGCCCAGGCTGGTCTTGAGCTCCTGGGCTCAAGCAATCTGTCCACCTCACCCTCCCAAAGTGCTGGTGTTACAGGCATGAGCCACAGTACCCAGCCTTCTTTCTTAAGGGTTAAACAGAAACCAGCCCTTTGGGAAAGACTTGCCCCACCCCTACTATCTTTGAGGGTCTCACTGTATCCCCCAGGCTGAAGTACAGTGGCACAATCATAGCTCACCACAGCCTTGACCTCCTGGGCTCAAGCAGTCCTCCTACCTCAGACTCCAAAGTAGCTGGGATTACAGCCACGTACCATTGCACTGGTGGTTTTTTTGTTCTGGGTAGAGATGAGGTGTTGCTCTGTTGCCCAAGCTGGTCTTGAACTCCTCAAACTCAAGGCATCCTCCCAGTGCTGGGACTGCAGGTGTGAGCCACTGCGCCTGGCCTCTACTATTGATATGAACCAACCACTTGATGCTGCCCCTTCCTTTTAAGGTTTCAACAAACCAAGCAACCAGCATTCCTTCCTAAGAGACAATGGACCACGGAGTGGTTTTGGCTAGTCTATAGAAGATGCACCATGAGGGTTGTGTCCTCTGCTTCACCTTTTGACCCAAGAGGGCCAAAAACTCCACCCCAGAATCGTGCTAATACCATTTTTTGTACATGTAACCCATCAAGAGGCATGAAGCTTAATTGCACATGTACATCTTTCATAAATATTCATGACTCCTCCTATAGTCTACTGTGTATTTGGCCACTCCACTCCACATAAATTCCTCTTATTTTTCCCAACCTGGAAGTGTGTTTCTGGGTGGAGGCTACACTTCCCAGACTGTAGCAATGGCTACCCTGCCAGGGGCCACCCTTTATGAAAAATAAAGCTCTCCTTTCCAAATTCATGAACTTTCTCATTCTTCAGTTGACACCTTCTATGATGTTAATTCTCAAGTTGCCCTGTCCTGTGTGTCTCAGTTGTAAACACAAGAGGTGTAAACACAGAGTCTTAGTGTAAACTGAGACAGTTTAAACACAGAGGTGACTGAATTTCATTCAGGGATAAATGGAGACATCCGTACTCGGTGGCATGCATCATCCAGAGGCACCCATTGTAGTAGAGTGACCGTGGCTTCAGAGATTAGGGGGCTCCTGCCTATTGGCTTTGTAACACAGAAAAGATACTTTAGATTGCTCACTTTCCTGACCTATAAAGGGTGATGGGTACAACAGTTCCTAACTCTAGAATCCCATCTAAAATTTTGATGCAGTCCCTCAAATGATGAAAGGTAAAGCACACATGAAAGGAACAGACAAAAAGGAGGATGCTTAATAGAGCTGCAAGAGTTGTATATTTTCCAGAAGCCACATAGTAGCCACTAACCAGAGCCCTCTTATTGAGAAATAAAAGAACAGGAAACAGTACCTACTAAACAGCAAAGAAACCATCCCCGAGGAAACAAAGAGCCTGACTCAGAAGTGCTCAACAAGTAGCAAATTAAGCCAAAGCTTAATTTGGTCTGTAGTCTCTTAACTGTGGAGCCAAGAACAAGGAGAACACAGTTGGGGGCAGAGAGAGACACAGGACATGAGGAGCAGAAATACTGCCATCTCCAAGCCAAAGCCACTTAGGTATGGAATAGGCAGCAATTGTTCTAAGGGTTAATGCATCCATCCCAGCTCCTACTTAAGACAGTGAGAATTATGCACAAAGTTGTATTGGATTTGCTTTTGGGAAATGTGCTTTCTGGCTGAATCAAGTAAACATGGAACAAAGGCACAGGCTTGTGTAATAATCACTCAGCCAACATATGAAACTTTCTAAGTGCTCTACCTCAAACTGCTAATACTTCCATGTTATTTCCATCTCCTCTCCAAATTCCCAGTATCATGAATTTTAGTCGTCACATGTCTGCCTTAACGTAAGTATTCATGGAACACATTGAGAGAGGCATCTGGGTGTACTCTGGAGGCAGAGTAGGCTCCTGCCTTATAATAAGCATCAGAGTCTGTCTCACTTCCTGGAAGGTTCTCATCACAGGAGATAGGGGCCTCTTCATCAAAAGGTTAACACCACAAGGTGTTAAAAATGGCATCTCCTCGGGGTGTTAAGGGAAGCAAGCAAGCATGGAAAAAATGGCTAAGGCTCAGCAGCTAGCTAACACCTTAAATGAAGCCAGTTTTAGGTTACCTGAAACTATAGCCAAAATGCAAGAACTTTCCTAGGAAAATCAGACTGCAGCGCGTAGATCAGGGAAAAACCAGAACGTTAATGGTTGGTTCTCTGGGTGTGCCATCTGCAGTTCTCACCCTGTGCGACTGGGCAGTAACCTTACTTCTAACAGAACTTCACCACCTTAATTCCGGCAAGCAAAACCATTCTACCATGCTTTCTTAACTGCATGCTTAGAACCACAGGTTACCCTCCAACTCCCTTTATCTGGAAAAAGCAAAAAACACTCCGACAATTTTGCGTGTATTAAGAGCTGTTTGGATGCAAGTCGGGCCACAAAACCACCTACATGGTGAGGAGCCCAAGTGTCCTCTTTGGCTGATCCCAGAAGAGCTCGACTTGCCAAATCCAGGCAGCTGTGTTGGTGAGGAGCCTATTAGTAACACTAATGATCTATTGCTCATGGCTGACAGCCTCTCAGCAGTGAGCCTCACAATGACTTAATTTCTCTCTGGGAATTTGGCAGCTTAGGGTCCCGCTGGTGAGGATATTCACGTGTTGGTTTCCGGAGCTGTTATTACATAGCAAGAGAGATCAATTTCAGAATAGTAATTAATCCTCATTCACAATTTTGAGACTTTTACATTTCTAGCTGCTGCAGCAAAAGAATTTTAGCAAAACAAGAAGCATATCAAATATGCTCCTTTTCCCCTTGTCAACCCCCAGTTCATTGTTCTTATGATAGAAATCTCCCTGGCAAACTGGGTAAGATTTATCTTAATATTTACAAGGCCTCCACCCAAGACTAAATCATTCGTTCAGATATATGGTCTCAGCTCTGTGGTACTTATGACCAAACCAGATATTCCGAGGGGATCTGAAGACTGAAGCTGTACTGTATTTATGACCAAACCAGATATTTTGAGGGGATGTGAAGAACACATCAACTGGTATGATAGAGCTATGCTGGCCCTAATAAAAAATCTGGCACATACCTCAATGTCAGACTCATAGCTGGAGCTCAAATATTCATTGAACGAATGACACATGCGGCTGGCACATTAATTAAAATCGGAAACATGTTAAATCTACTCAGAAGGAAGACCTGATGATCCAGTATGTCTAATTAATCCAAGAGACATTTAACCCATATCTCTATTTGTGAGGCTAGTGCTATAGATACTAGTCTCTTTTGGAGAACAAGGCAAATTAGCTGAATCAGCAAATAATATTAAATTCCATTTAATTAAAACAGTTCGTATTCAAATGTCCAGTACCATAGGATAAAATGTTACAATTTGAAGACGAACAATGACTCCTGATTTTTCTGTGTTCCTTGTTTCCCTAATTTTCCTTAATAAAATGGCAATTGTGTGATCGCATATTCTTGTATTTCCTCTGTGGTTACAATAAACCAGACAGTATGAACACATTAAACCTCTAATTCTCCCAGTATGTACAAGAAAGAAAAGGAAATTGGCAAAAATGCCTGCAATAAGAAAACAAGAGAAAGCTGGTTGGGAAGTGAAATAATTTTATTGGGCAAAGCAGCGTGAACTTTTATCTAACAGAAGCACATCAGTGTTTTAACAACTTTTTACATGAGGAAATATCCCATTTAACAGATTAGACAACATACATTGCCAGTAAAAGCAAAAAAAAAAAAAAAAAAAAAAAAAAAGGTCTTTTAAGTATCTGCTATGAGTTGGTGAGAAACATCTTAGGTTTCATAGTCTGACAGTTAAATCATGAAAAAAATTCAAACTTTGGGGTTGGCAGGAAAGTCAGCTGGCCCATAATTCTGCATATGTGTGGTTTAGGAGAATTTGAGATTATTTTATATGCTTCAGGAAAAATATATTCTTTTTTTTTTTTTTTAAAACCTTAAACTGATAACTGTATTTGGGTTTCAGAAACAGTAAATTCTATCTACAACAAAAATCTAGCTACAGATTTCTACGGTTGTGGACCCAGCAGGAGAGGGAACATAAAGTTCCTTCTCCAGTTAGAGTGGTCCAGAGGTCAGACTCTGTGACCAAAGGCCAAAAGAAAAATAATCCAATTAAGGACGGAGAGAAAGAAACTGATGACCTCTGAGTGAACAGAAAAAGAAGGTAACAAAGAAACACGAAAGCAAAGGACATTATGTGGAAGAGGCAGATGACAGAGAATGCAGGGAATATTACAAAATATTTCAAATGGACAGAAAATAAAACTCATATCCACTAGTTTTTTTTGTTTTTTTTTGTTTTTTGTTTTTAAAGACAAAATCTGTCACCCAGGCTGGAGTGCAGTGGCACTATCATAGCTCACTGTAACCTTGAACTCCTGGCCTCAAAGGATCCTCCCACCTCAGCCTCCCAAAGGGCTGAGTGTGAGCCACTGCACCTGGCCTTCCTTCAGTACCTTTAAGTAGTAAAAAGTTACACATATAGCAGAAAGCCCCTATGTATTCCTTGCCAGTATTCTCATTGATTTGGTATGAATTTTTTACTAATACTTATTTGGTGGAAGGAATTTAGAGGAAAATAAAAACCACCAACCTAACAGGAGAATGGCAGGCAGGCAAAAACAGAGGACAGAAGGTCATTACAGAGAAAGTGGACAAAGAAAAGGTGCCCATAAATAAAAACACCAGGTGCTGTCCTTCCTCTCCTAAAGCTAGCCTTTGCTGTTTCCTGTCTCATAAGGGTTTACCTCCGAGAGAGGCTGTTTTTGAAAAAGAAAAAAATCAACTATCGTTATGCCTTATACAAAAACTCAATTGCTATGGCTTTTAATTTCAAATACAAGCAAACAAAATATTCACTTTTAACTGAAATTACGCATTTAAGTCAGACCTGTCAGTTAAGAAAATTAATGACCACCATAACATAGCATAATATATGCTAAGTATAGCTGTTTACACTCCCCTTCACAAATATAATGTATAGTTGTTTGCACTCTCCTTATATATAAAAGATATCTGACATTAACTTGTGTGTTGAAACATCACTTGAGCAACAGATTAGAGGGTTTTATGTTCATATCACCACAGCACTTGTTTTAGCAATTTTACAATTAAATAGCTAACAATTAAATTTCTCCAGAGATGATGAAATACATGTGTTTGTCTTTTATTTTTTTGAGACAGGGTCTCACTCTGTTGCCCAAGCTGGAGTGCAGTGGTGCCACCTCAGCTCACTGCAACCTTCGACTCCTGGGTTCAAGCAATTCCCCTGCCTCAGCCTCCCCAGTAGCTAGGACTACAGGTGCACACCACCTTGCCTGGCTAATTCTATATTTTTTTTGGTAGAGACAAAGTTTCACCATGTTTGCCAGGATGGTCTCAAACTCCTGGGCCTCATGTGATCTGCCCACCTCAGCCTCCCGAAGTGCTGGGATTACAGGCCTGAGCCACCATGCCCAGCCAAAATACATTTTTACACCCATTCTATCTCAAAGAATAATTTAAAAGAGTAAATATTCAGCTCTATTTTCACCACAATGAAGTAATGCTTAAGCAACCATGTACATCATTTTTTCCTAATAATGTAACCCTCTAGTTTCATGCCCTTTGTAACTGATCTGATCTAAAAGGATACTGTACATGTAGCAGCTAAGGGAAGTTGAGACAACTGTTTTGAGTCGTAAGACCTAGTGTTTCAGCCTATGTGTGATTTTGGACAGTCATGTAACCCTCTCTGAGCCTCAGCTTCCTTAACTGTAAAATGGGTCCTACTTTCTTTTCAAGGGTATTGTGAAGAAGTATGTGAGTAGATGTAAAAATGCTTTGTAAATATGCACTACCCAAACACAAGGTATTACACTGTAATCAAATGTAAATAAAATATCTATTCATTCCCACAGTAAGGGAAAATCCAGTTCAACTACTATGCTTTAAAGCAAGTTTTCTTTAGAAAGCTACTAAGCCCTGTCTTAAATCTATCAAGAAACAATGAAATTTCACTTTAAGTTTTATGTGTAAGCACTCTCAATATCCTTAGGAAAAAGGCCTATTACACAGATAAGAAGAACATACAGGCCAACCAACTTGGTTAAAAATGTAATGACTTGGTGGCTGGGCGTGGTGGCTCACGCCTGTAATCCCAGCACTTTGGGAGGCCGAGGAGGGCAGATCACAAGGTCAGGAGATCGAGACCATCCTGGCTAACACGGTGAAACCATGTCTCTACTAAAAATACAAAAAAATTAGCTGGGTGTGGTGGCGGGCACCTGTAGTCCCAGCTACTTGGGAGGCTGAGGCAGGAGAATGGCATGAACCCAGGAGACGGAGGTTGCAGTGAGCCGAGATAGCACCACTGCACTCCAGCCTGGGCAACAGATCAAGACTCTGTCTCAAAAAAAAAAAAAAAAAAAAAAAAAAAAAAAAATATATATATATATATATATATATATATATATATATATATGGTGACTTGGTACTAGGACTAAATTCCAGAAATCCATGTCATTGCATGTTCCTTGATCTATGAAATTAAAATCACCATTAAGTTTAAGATTAGCCGGGCATGGCAGTGTGCGCCTATAGTCCCAGCTACTCGGGAGGCTGACGTGGGAGAATTGGGTGAACCTGGGAGGCAGAGGTTGCAGTGAGCCGAGATCACGCCATTGCACTCCAGCCTGGGTGACAGAGCAAGACTCCATCTCCAAAAAAAAAGATTTTAAGCTCAAACACACAAAACAGTCAGTATTAAGACAATATATTAGAAAGGACTGAAAGTTGTAATAACCCAAAATTTGTAAAAGGAAATATGAGAATCAAGATAGTTGATCTTGCATTAATTACATTTAGCTTATAATTCAGTTGACCTTTCTTAAAAAACAAAGAAACAGTCTATTACCACATGAAAGATATGTTTTAACACAGTTGGCAGTTGGTTCCTACTTGAGAGTTACTACACCCATAAACGATTCATGAAGAGTAATACGGCCAGCTCTTGAACTATTTCCAAACAGTCTAATATAAACTTGTTAACCAATAAAAGTGCACATATTAAGTAAATCAAAGTTCCTTTGCTTTTGGCTGGAACTATAACAACTCAAAGTGGTGAGGAGAGACAACTTTATTCTGAGATTAGAAGTTGTTTTTTGTTGTTGTTGTTGTTTTTATAAGACAAAGTCTCACTCTGTCGCCCAGGCTGGAGTAAAATAGCACAGTCTTGGCTCACTGCAACCTCCGCCTCCTGGATTCAAGCAATTCTTCTGTCTCAGCCTCCCAAGTAGCTGGGATAACAGGTATGCACCACCGTGCCCAGCTAATTTTGTATTTTAAGTAGAGGCAGTGTTTCACCATCTTGGCCAGGCTGACTTCGAACTCCTGGGCTCAGGTGATCTGCCCGCCTCAGCCTCCCAAAGTGCTAGAATTACAGGCGTGAGCCACCACCTCCAGCCCTGATCAGAAGTTCTAATTGGCTTTTAATCAAAAATTTATTTCTGAGAGCCATCTTACAACAAAGGATCCCAGACATTTAAAAAATGGGGGTGGGGTGGGGAAGAACACTGGTTTAAAACTCACCAGTATGTTCTTTAGACACCAGAATCACCACAGCCAAAAGTAGGGAGTATGTTTTGTTTTTAAATGAAAAATACCCTCAGTGCAGCCCACTTTCCGTTCTTGGCCCTTTAGATACCCCTCGCAAAAAGTGCTAAACATATTTACGGCAATGTGCATAAGTGAGATCTGAGTTAATTTCAGATCTAGACAAAAAATCTGAGGCTAAGCTTTATGTCACAAGTTTTACAAGTCCCTCCACATATCAATAACATAGGCATTCACAAAACCAAACAACAGTAAGGAAAGGCTATTACAACTGGAATACCCCTGGGGGTTCAGTTCCGTTAGCAGTGGCAAAGGAAAACGATCAGATAAACCTACAAAAACAGCAGAAACATTATGACCAAACCTCGGGTCATTAAATCACAAAAATACAGACTTACAATAGGTTTCACTCCGTTAGCTCCATCCTGACAATATGCCTGAAGATGTCCTATTGGTGATCACAGAAGAGGCAAAAACATAAAATTTAACTTACTTAACTTTTTAACAGTTTTTTCATTTCAATAAATTTATTTTGATTGGTTGAATTGTTTAAGAGGAAGAGAAGAATATGTTCATGTTTTTCAACCTGTGGGTGAAAAAGAAACCATATGATTTAATTTCTAAAAACGTTAGGAGTATAATTTCACTTAAAGGAAATTTTACCTACTTGTTTCTGTAACTCTGTGCAGCAGCAATTCATCCTATACATCTTTTCTAAAAGCACAAGAAAAATAAGCCATTAGATAACATATAATGTAAAGAAGAAAAACTTGGGAGTGTAAACATACACAGACAGCTCTCCCCCTTGCGCATGGGTTCTGACTACAAAGACCTGGATGGATCCATTTGGGCTTGGAGATTATCTACTACCGTGGTCTGGATTTGACCACGTTAACAACCCATGTCTCCAAGGTTTTGGCTGTCAATCATCTCTCTTTTTGATTGAGGCCAGGTCTGTCAAATATACATCTTATGAAGTACCAGGAAGATGGAATCTCAAAAATATGACTTCTCATTTTGATCAGGATAGAAAGTAAATTGGAAATAAGGAGCACACAGAATGCCTGGCATTTCCAAAGCTCTTGGTGTCAATTCCCACAGCAGTGCTGACAAGTCTGATCTAAGGACTGTCTGGACTCAGAGGACTGCCTCCTTCAAGGCGGCCCTCCCAGGCAGCCACAGGAATCAGAACCCTGCCACCGGATTTGTGGAGGAGGAGAAGAGAGTATGGCACGGGGAGTGAGGAAAGGCCAAGTCAACTAAATTGATTATCTGTTATTCTTCACACTTAACATCTGTTATTAATAACACCTGAAAAGAATACCTGTATTTAAAGCACTCTGCCTCTGAGGTGTGATGTTTTTTGCCAGACCAAATGTCACCAGCTTATCAGCTACATCGACAGTCCCATTCTCAGAACATTTCTCAACTGACACTGTATGGACATTCTTTGTAATTCCTTTCACAGAAAGCATTACATTCTGATTCAACATGAAATTTTTTAATAGCATTATTATTAATTGAGAAGAGCTTCCATTCAATTCCATTAATCCTGGAAAAAATGGATATTATAGTCTTTTAGTCCCTTTTAAAAAGATAGAATTTAGATAAATTATCTAAGAATAATAAGCAAAAGGCTTACTGGACTTCAGCTGGATTTAGGTGTGTTTTGATGTACTACTGCTATTGCATTACAAAAGACAAATTTATTCAATACATATTGATTGATCACCTAACAAGGCATCAAGCACTAATCTTGGACTAGAGGGCACAAAACGGACACATCTGTCCTTCATATATTCCAACAGAAGAAACAAAGATAATTTTCCAACTCTGAGTCAAAACCTAAGAGGACCATGAAGCAATCAGTATGGTATTATCTGCAAGTCCTCTGCATAAGGACATCAGGAGCGACAGTAAAAAGCTACTTTAAGTATTTTTGTTCACTTTATTCAAATTCCAACTAAGGAGTTGAATATATGCAGATTTATCATTCATAAGGTAGCCAAAAATGGTGTCATGTGAATGCCTTTAGTCCCTAAAGAGAGATGTGATGAAGCAGAAAGACCCCAAATGAGAGGTCAGACACCCTGGTTCACAGACACCGGACACCCTGTTTCACATCCTGGCCCTGCCACTTACTAGCTTAGCCACCAGGGGCAAAACCAAATCTCTGAATCCTGGCCCTCTGAAACTAATCTATAAAACAAAGACTGACTGAGTATAGTTTTTGTAAGAATTCGATAAAGAATAAAGAATATGAAACTTATTTGAAAACCCTTAATATTTAAAAACATTAAGGCAGTTACTGGAAATATCCATTTGATTCAGACTAAGAGCTATGAAACATTAAGAGGAAAAAAAAATACCCAGAAACCTAAATTGGAAAGTGACAGCTGTCTACCTTCAAGTGAACATCTAATAATTTGGAAAGGAAGCGCCAGGTGGCTAGAGGTGATTGGTTGCACTCTGCAAAGAGGCAGGGTTTCAATGTTTCCATAGTCTGCATAGAGCACTTCCACATCAGTGTCTGATGTCCCCAGAACGACTGCACGATACCAAAAATCATCACCTGAAAACAGAATGAAATCTC
Organism: Pongo abelii; assembly: GCF_028885655.2. NCBI lineage: Eukaryota > Metazoa > Chordata > Mammalia > Primates > Hominidae > Pongo > Pongo abelii. The sequence goes on along the minus strand of NC_071993.2, from coordinate 121,278,193 downwards.
AGGTAAGAACTTACAGTCAGTGATTCCTCTTACTTTAAGATGGTTATTCATAGTTATATTTACATCACTTAAAAATCCATGCCAAAATTTCTGGTTACAGTTCAAATTAAATACAAGCATTTATCTTTACATTCGTATGAAAAATGTAACAGAATTTTTTTTTTTTTTTTTTGAGACAGGGTCTGGCTCTGCAGCCCAGGCTGGAGTGCAGTGGCACAATCTTGACTCACTGCAACCTCCACCTCCCAGACTCAAGTGATCCTCTCACCTCAGCTTCTCGAGTAGCTGGGAATACAGGTATACACCACCATGCCCAGCTAATTTTTTATTCTTGGTAGAGATAGTCTTGCCATGCTGCCAAGGCTGGTCTTGAACTCCTGAATTCAAGCTATCCTACTGCCTCAGCCTCCAAAAATGCTGGGATTACAGGCGTGAGCCACCGCGCCCGGCCAGATTTTTTTTTTTTTTTTTAAATGCGTAGAATAGAGAACAAGAGAAAAGACAACAGAATATTGGAAGCTGGAAAGCAGATGCCTGAATGAAAATGATTTAGTAGAGCCATGGTAGCTCAACCAAAGTTGGCAGTGGGGAAGCCAAGAAGCATCCCAGCTTGCATCACAAATCCCCAACCCCTAAGTCTCAATGATTGGTGCTGCTCATTCAAAAGTAGGAGTTAAGATGGAGCTGGAAATGAAGATTGGCCAAGGAAGCACAGTTACTTGCAAAGACATCTGAACAGGCTTTGGTTCATACACTCATTTGCATATAACACCTATTTTTAAAGCTGCTAAAGAGAATGGTGAGCTTTATGTTCCCATGTTTTAATAATGTTGCTACTTGAGGGCAGAAGACTGGAGGTTTCCTCTCCTGAGAGAATGAACCACAGAGGCCATGGACTGGAGAACGTGAGACAGAGTAGACCAGGGAGAGTTTAACACTGGCAGGCAAGCTGTGCACTCCAGGCAGGAGGCCACCAGTCCATGTGACAGCCCATCAGGATGGCGACACTGGGAGTCTGCAGTGAGATGGCAGAGCCAGATCACCCACAGTGAAGGCCACCAGTGGAAAAGCCCCTGCCCACTCTCAAAGCAACTTCCCAGTAACTTCTCAGTGCCCCATCTTAAATACAGGAACAGCATAGGATCACCAGAGATTTGCGGAAAGCCTCTAACATCACAGAGGAGACCAAAACAAAACAGGACCTTAGGGAAACCAAGGCAGGAAACCAAGGAGGAAGATGACAATGAACATTAGAAGACTGACAGTAATATCCTTGGAGAAATGACATTCCACTCTTGAAAAAACAGGGTAGTATTAAAACACATATACATGAAAAACAAAACAAAGAAAAAAAGCTATTGAAATTAAAAATGTGATAGAAATGAAAACCTAAATTTAAAAAGTTGGAAGGTGAAATCGAGGAAATCTCTTTAAGAATAAAAAAGATGAAAGAGAGAAGAGGACATTTAGCAGAAGAGTTCAAATTCAGCATTAGAAGACTTGAAGCTCCTAACAGAACAGAAAACAAAAGCAACTAAAAGCATTAATTCAGGAAAGTTTCTCAAACTGAAGCTCATGAATTTCTAGACTTAAGGGGTCCACCCACTGAGTGCCCAGCAAAATGGTAGAAAAAGAAACACCATACTAAGATAACATCATAAATTTCAAAACAGGTGAGGAGAATACTAACAGTTCCAGAAAGGTGGAAAAAACATACAAAGTTTGTGGAATCTGGAATAACATTAATCTTTTGACCAGAAACACCAATAGCTAAAACACAATAAAAGCAGTGCCTCAAAATTTTAAGTGAAAAACCATTTCCAATCTAGAATTCTATATCCAGGCAACCTATCAATTAACTATTAGGCGAAAGACTTTTTCAAACATGGGAGATAACAGAAAATTTGTCTTACATGCACCTTTTCTCAGCTTCTGGAGGACAGGATCCACCCAAATACTGGAGTAAATCAAAAGGGAAGTCGGGGATCCAAAAAACAAGGTGGGACGAAGGAAGAAGAAATCTAGCTAACACAGTGTGGGGGGCAGAAATGCTGTCCAGGAAACAACAGGGTCAGGGCTGAAACGATCTCAGCATGGTGAGGAAAGATCCAGGATATCAGCTCAGGTCTGGGGGACAAGCAGCCTGTACAGGAGCAGACTGAAGGCTGAAGATGCCTCCAATACGGTAATAGTTGAGAAAGTACATGTTGTGTTCTTTGAGGGAATTTGCACTAATGCAAAGCACTGGAAATAATTAGTGACCGTCTATAGAACACTAACAACAACAAAAGTGGCAAAAGAGAAGGTAATTGTAATACACTACACAGCTCAGCTGTGAACAGTGCTTATGCAGTCCTAATGAAGTAAGGCAGAATACTTATAGAACCAAAAATTGTGATTTATCCTGGGAAGAAAGGGCAAGTGTAGATCCAGTTCTCATACAAAAGAAAAACAAAACTAGTGTGCAATATCTGCAAGACCATGAAGTTTGAAGGTTCCCAACTTGTGCTCCCCAACAAAAACAATTTGGTGCCCATCTAACCACAAAAATGCCTTTGTGAGAGGTTTGGGATCCAGATGGGGGGTTTTGAAACGCCACTGGAGCCCAAGATTGAGGAAGGCTCTTTGAGAAGGCAGGCCCGTGCCCCAGTGGCAGACTTTCAAGACCTTGTTCCCAGCTACTGACTGAAAGCAGCCCTGTCCCCAGGTGAACTCAGCTCTAGCCCCACGTGGCTGCCATCCTGCCACTAGCCACCTCTGCCCAGGGACTGGCAGGAGCCATGCTTATCCATGCCCCCAGTAACAGGCCTGCCAATTGGACCTGACTGTGGACCATGAAGCAGCACTGTAACCTGGCTCCACTCCCACTTAACCTTGATCCCAGAAGCAAATCCAAGTGTTATTAGCATAGGAAATTTGTTAAAATGAGATATTAAAACGGAGAATGATCAAAGTATACCCCCATCAATAAGCCTGACTCCCTGAGGCATTTCATCCTTCTTTTAGTACATTCACATATGGAACCCTATGAATTCTTTGCAACCCCTCAATAAATAAATGTAATGCGACTGATCCACTAGAATAGTGTGGTTATCTCAAGCTGGTTATCTGTAAGTACTGACAGATTTGTAGAAATCTACCTATATCCTTGCCTAAAAATAATCTATATAGAATCGAAAAGCTGAATGACCAACATATGAATTAAATCCACAACACTGCCTTCCTTAATTTCTCTCCCTAAACCAAATGAAATATGTAGCTAAAATACCAAAATCTACATAGTATCATGTAGAACAAAACAGACTAAATACTTTTCCTCAAATATCTTCCCTAAAAGAACCTTACTTGTGTATTTGGCACAGCATGCATCTCCAATTCTTGGTCTATAGGGTGGTCGACTTTTCGGAGCATTGCAGTATTCTAATAATTCAGCTGTCAACATGCACAGCTTTTCCTGATTTTCTAAAATATATAAAAGCAATCTTTTGTGAAGAAAATTTCCAAGCTACTATTAACAGTATACAAAAGAATGGCAAGTCTAATCAATCCAAAAACCCTTTGTGTATTAAAATATACATATTTAAAATATATACATGTATATAAAATATACATTATACTTGAAAATAAATATACCCACTATTGGTTGCCATTTGCAGAAGGGATGCAATCAATACTGGGAGGGGGCAGGGAGGAAGCCTCCGGTGGATTAACTGCTCGATCAAGGTGGTTATACTGGTTTGTTCACTCTGTGAAAACTTATTAAGCTGTATTTTTACAATTGTTTAGTGTACTTTTCAGTGAGTGTTATACTTAATAAAATTATCCTCAATAGCATTTCCAATTCATCATACAACATGTTGTCAGGATCAAATAACCCTAAGATCCTGCTTTTTAGTACACAGAATAAAGATCCTTTTGTAGTATGAGAGAGAAATTTAAGAGCAGTTATTGGCATTACCACAGTTCTAACTTTGAAAATTTGAAACAAAAGTTTCATTTTCTCAGCTTTAAAGGTGCCTGCAAATTATTCTAAAAAGACAGCACTCAGCTTGCACTAACTCATCTTCAGATACTACAAGGATAAAGTCATATACATTTAAGAGATTCCTTAATTGCAACTTCCATGAAACAACGAAAGGAAAATTAAAAATAAATTTTTATATGCTACTTTTCTTCAAGATTCGTTCTAGCGTGAAACATTTCTCTACGTCTCTAAGGTATAGTAAAGCTATGATTATGAATGGATTACAAAGTCTTTTGATATATCTAAAGCAGTAAATATGATTCAATATAGATAATGTGTTTTTTAAACAAGAAATTATACAGTAATTAAGGACACTTTTGTTATAAAAAGCTGTAGACCAGGCTACTGGGCAGGTAGGTGCTGACTGTAGTAGGGCTTCCCTTCATGTTCCCACTAGTGTTTCATAACTAAATTTGCCTTAAGTGTTATGATCAGTTCTTCCTTAAAACAGTGAGCCTCTTCTCCCCTTCATTCCCAAAGGAATTCAAGACCAGCACTTTCGTTTTACAGTTTAAAAGATGAGCATAAATATGTCTCAAATTTTGGTTTCTTACCTGGCATCCCTTTTGGTAGAGCATAAAACAAGTTTGGGCTTATGATTTCTAATACATTTGCTTGTATAGTTTTATTCACTGGCAATTCAATCGTCTTCCATTGCTCAGCTGAAGAGGTAGCTGGAAACATACAAAACACAGGTCACACACGGAATAAAAAAAATTTACCGTTGTTTTCCTCAGTAACATATTTAATTCAATCATTTGTTCATCAATTGATTATCAACATTTCCAAATCCCCAAAATAAAAATCTGTATTTTTTCGCAAAACAATCTGTTCCATTTGAGGGATTTTGTGGGCAGTACAAAAAAGTTCAGTCTACAATGAAATTCTTCAACTATTACACTCCTGTAGTATATTTCTGTATATTTCCATCTCTGTCAAATATTTAATAAAATTCTTACAATTTACTCAAGCTTCAAAGTGAGATATCTCTGTATAATATATGTTTATCTGATAATTACATTGAAATGAATGTTTGTTCAATAATTTAATAATAATACAATTAATATTAACCTACTAATCTATGTCTGTGAAGCGTATCTCCACAGGAAAATTGTCATTTATGATGGAAAAATTTTCATAGTCTCTGAGAGCAAAGAATAACAAATTTAAACAAATAAATGGTTTTAAAATGTTACCTTGAAGTCCCTGTACATGAACTTGAAGCTCATGTTTAGTAACAAGTCTGTCATTTGCTAAGTCTTTATGTGGTGGAGCAGATTTCAAAACCAGATGTTCATCTATCAGAACATCACTAATGATTCTGGGATAACGAGTGGAGAGATCGGTGAGTTCAACTCCTATCCCATTTTCAGTGACTTCAACCACTCTGGCTTGCAATTTTATCCCAGCAACACACATCTGGAATCTTGTTATGGCTTCTTCAGACCAATGTTTGTTTCTAGACTGTATATCTGGAAAATAAGGACAGCAGTAAAAGGAATCCTATGAACAAGTTTCATTTTTGCTTTAGTAGTACCCAGGACCAGGTCTTTGCCAAGTTTACTTTCAGGTCAGCAATCCTGAGTATCTCCAATATTCAATTATACACCTACATCCTGCATGCCTGACTTAGAGATAATAAATTTGCTAATACACTACAGGGTTTTAGGGGGCTCAGGATCTTTCCTTACGTTCTCTGCTAACATATCTTTACTGGGCCTTTTCCAATAGAAAAAGGAGTACTGTTTTAGAATTCACCATCATGTTCTGTTATGTATAAAATCATGAGTTAACCATTATGCTGGTAGAAGATGTCAGCTGATATACTGCCACCTTTGTGGATAGTTTTCTAATAACTTCAAAATGTTTTTCATTATGTAAGCAAAAATTATTTTTCTTGGATAATTTTGGCTTACACCCTTGTTTTCTTAGCAGCGATTTTCAAACTTGAACATGTATCTCAATCACCTAGAGGACTTGTTAAAACAGAGACTGTGGGGCCCTACCCAGAGTTTCTAATTTTGGTAGGTCTGGGTCTGGGGTGGGGGCTGAGAATCTGCAGTTATTAATAAGTTCCCATGTTGATATTGCTGGTTTGGGGGCCATAATTTAAGAAGCATTGGAATAAAATATGGTAGTTAAGAACAATAATCTGGGCCGGGCAGAGTGGCTCATGCCTGTAATCCCAGCACTTTGGGAGGTGGAGGCAGGCGGATCACCTGAGGTCAGGATTTCAAGACCAGCCTGACCAACATGGAGAAACCCCGTCTCTACTAAAAATATAAAAAATTAGTTGGCCATGGTGGCACATGCCTGTAATCCCAGCTACTCAGGAGGCCGTTGAGGTAGGAGAATCGCTTGAACCTGGGAGGCAGAGGTTGCAGTGAGCCAAGATTGCGCCATTGCACTCCAGCCTGGGCAACAAGAGTGAAACCCCATCTCACACACAAAAAATAATAATAATTAAAAAAAATAATTTGAAACATATTATAAAATAAATAGAAACAGATTAGCAGAAGAAATAAATCCATCTATGCTGCCTGACTTTACCACTGTTCACATTTTGGAATTCAACCATCCACAATTTTTATGTGCAGATGTCCAAAATACACACATGCACATATACACACATTCTCTTATATATTCTATTATAAAATTTTTATAATAACCGCTACTATAGGTATAATGCCAAGCACTGTTAAGTGCTTTATATTTTTCTCTTAACAACTCTTTGAGGAAGGTAGGAATAATTTCCAGATGAGGAAACAGAAGCACAGAAAGTTTAAATAATTTGCCTAAACGTCTCAGACAGCAAGCAGCAGTTGGCTCCGACATCTATTGTCTTCATCACAACACACTTTTATAACCTGTTTTCTTCACTTAAATCATGAACAATTCTTCATATCAATAACATATATTTAACATCATCTTAATGACTGTGCAATAGATGCTAAACATGCAGAACTCTGAGTGCCGGCCCCTGTCCTAAACCTTCATTTAATCCTCCCAACAACCCTACGAAATAAGTACTATCATTATCCATTTTATGGATCATTTACCCAATCCACTATTATTGACTATTTATGTTATTTTGCCATTATTAACAGCAGTGTAATAACTATTTTTGTAACCTACTCTGTGCAATTCCCGGATTTCTCTGGGATAAATTACTAGGAGCAAAATTACTAAGTCAGAAGGTATGAACGCCGGAGGTTCTTAAGGAATCCTGCCAATGCCTTCCAGAGGATCGTACAGTTTTTACTCCCGTGGTCAGTAAAGCAGCCGTTTCCCTACTCTGACAACACTGGACGTTTTGGTTAATATTGTAAGTAAATTTCTAAGTTTTATAATATGAAGCAGGATCTTCTAACTCACACAAAATGTTAACATTGTAGATATTAACACTTGGATTATATGACCCAAGTATTAGAAAGTTGAGAAAGTTTCTTATTGTATACCGTACCTGCTAACCGGCACCGTATTCCCTGAAAGGGAAGGTTTAAAAATGTTGATGATATCATTCGGAGTTCATCTGCAGTAACTTCTTCGATGTTTCCATAATCCACAAAATGTACTTTAACATGTCCATTTGGTAAGATTTCCTTGACTAAAGCACGATACCAATTACCATCACCTAGGTTTAACACACAGTTTGTGACATGGAACATTTCCTTTCTATCGACACTTGAAATGCTTATCTTGAAAAAAGCCACCCTTTGTCTAAAAGTAGGTAATAAATTTGCTTACTTTCCCAAATCATGCCTTTCATTTTTCAAAATTCAAAAATCTCCAGAATGAAAGAATTCTCAAAATCTATTTTTAGACTATCTCCACAATGTATAGTGCCATACTTTTACATTTGATATGAATTAAAGATTTCATTCATAACCTATCCAATAAACAGAATGTGAAGGTGAAGATAAGACTTGAATATACTTGTCAGTTTTAGAGATGTATAATACTCGCAGCACTAATGGCTCAGATTATTTTACTTGTATGTGGTAAAATAATGTAAGTAGTAAATGGTAAAAAAAAAAAAATATATTATAATGAAGATGTCTCAAATACATTTTCAAAATACTGTAAATACTTATAGTAACCAGAAGAAACAATGAACCTGCCGTGAACAGCTCTTCCACGAGCTAACTTATTTTAATATTACCAGAAATTCTGGAAAGAAAAGCATTAAAATAATGTTTAATAAAGTTTAGGCAAGAAAGCATCACTTGGAGGCTCCTTGTTACAAAGACAAGGAAAAGCACATGACATCACAAGCATTCATTTAGTCTTGGCCGGGAAAAATGTTTGCTTAAGCATTAAGAAAATGTGCACTAAAAATAAGGGTTGAATGTTAAGAAATATAAGGTTCTGAAAGTCAAGATTACATCAATTGCAACTTACCTGCAAAAAAAGCACAACAAGGTTGTCCTATCTCTGCCTTGAAACCATTAGGTAACTTCTGCTGGCAATGTTCTGCTAATGACTTGTTCAAATCATTGAGTTTCTTTAAAGCTGAAAATAAAATACACATAGGATTAAAAAATTAAGAACATATTAAAAAATAACATAAATTTTCCTTTAAAGTCAGAAAATGTGATTTTTATGATAAAGACAGGTACCTTCCTAAACTACTATTAAGTCTACCCAATGCTTTTCCTTATTAAAAAACAACTGGGCAAATAAGTTGTTATTTAGTTAATACTTTCAATAAACCCAACACCAACGATTTACTGGGCAAAAAGAAACAATTAGAGCATGATTATCAGTACACTAAAGCATGAACTTTGCAGGGAGAGAAGAAAACAGCATACAAGCCCATACAGAAGCTACATAAAAGCTGTCCTGAAAGTGACTATAATCAGTAAATGGATGGCACAGGTAACGTATAAGAAGTCAGAGCTCATGAGCTCTACGTGCTGGAGGTTTCATAAAGAAATTCAAAGTACATCACATTTGAAGGAGAAGGTATTTCCAGAAGGAAGACATGGCTCTCAGACAAAGGACAGAATTATGAAATTAGGCAACCAAAAGTGGGCAGCAGGCTAGCGAAGCGCAGAAGTGGAGAAGTGGCCACTGGAGACAGACATTGGAGCTGTCCCTGCAAAATGCAGACCATGGAGAGCTTCTGAATGCAGAAGGGATCTAAACCACTTAGTAGTAGTAAAAGAAAAGCAAATGCCTTTTAAGAATGTGACAAAGGCTCATTTACTAAAATGGAAAATAAATTCTAATGTTTCAGAAGTTTCGCCTTTCAGATTAGCCTAAATAAAGTTTAAGGACACACAATAGACAATGATACACTCTGTTGCTGGGGGATTGTTTGGCTGGCCTCTGAAGAACACTAGCTCTCAAAAGCACAAACACACATATTCCTTTGACCTAATACTCTCATTACAATTTTAGCAACTTGTCCCAAGGATCTACTCCTAAAGTAAAAATCACAGTACAAGGATTTGTTTTAGTAATAAAAGCTTGGAAACCACTAATCCTGTATTTATCCACACTTAGTAGTGTGTATTTATCCAAACTTAGTAAATACACACTTAGTAGTGTGTATTTATCCACACTTAGGTTAAATCTCACCACTATGGGGTCAGATAGGACCTTAGTTATCTAGTTTAATGTCCTTATTTAACAAAGAAAAACCAAGATTTGGAAAAGTTAAGATCAATGATGCTCACCAGAATGGCTCAAACAAAAAAGAAAACACACAATGTTTGTGAGGATGTGGAGCAACTAGATGTTAACTTAGGTTAATTAAATTAGGATAAACCCACACAGTGGAATACCATGTAGCCATGAAAAAGAATAGAGACTAAACAGCAATGTGGTATCACAGAGTGGCTCCTGAACAGAAAAAGGACACCAGTGGAAAATCTAGCAAAAACCAAATAAAGTTTGGGGTTCAGTTAATAGTAATATACCACTGTTGGTCTCTTTGTTGCAACAAATGTGCCATGATCACATGCTAACTACAGGAGAAGCTGGGTGAGGCCTATACAGGAACTCTATGTACCATCTTTGTGACTTTCTGTATACCTAAAATTATTCCAAAATAAAAACTGTTATTTAAAAAGAGACTGGAGAAAACAGTATGTGAACTGATATCCAAAATGTAGTGGAAGAAAAAACGCAAAAATTACTTACCATTTTATATATTTATAGATCTAGAAAAGGATTATATATACTCATACAAGCATATGTATAGAGTATCTCTGAAAAAATGTTTGGAAAATTGAGAAGAGGAACCAGGAAACTTACTTTCCACTATATACACTTTGGTAACTTTTGAAACATGTTTTCATGTTTCCTTCTGCATCTTTAGAATTTTTATATTATGTTTGTATAATCACCTTTAAAAATAAAAAGGAACTTCAAAATTGTAAATTTTATCCTATATGGAATGGTGGCCTACCAACCAGATGATTCTGAATGAAGAAATGACAAATCTCACAACTATGGGGTCAGATAGGGCCTTAGTTATCTAGTTTAATGTCCTTATTTGACAAAGAAAAAACCAATATTTGGAAAAGTTAAGATCAATGATGCTCATCAGAACGGCTCAAATGAAAAAGAAAACACACAATATTTGTGAAGATGTGGAGCAACTAGATGTTTCTTAATCACTTCAGAAACTGGCCTTTGTAGATGGGGAAGCTGCAAATTTACATACCCTTTATGACTAATAATTTCATTCCTAGGTATGGACTCTATGAAAATGCCTGTACATGTGCACCAGATATGCTGTAATGTTCACAGCAACACTAATTTACAGCCCAAGCAAAACAGGTCAAGTGTCCAATGGTAGAAAGAAACTGCAATACAATTCATAGAACACTATGCAGCAAGGAAAAATAAGATACAGATACATGTAACATACAATGGAACACTATGTAGCAAGGAAAAACAAGGTACAGATACATGTAACAATCTCACAGTGGAGGGGCAGCAGCAAGGCTCAGAGGCTCGCATAGTGTGTAATTCCATTTCTAGAAAGTTCAAAACCAGGAAGAACTTATCTATGCTATTAGAAAGCAGGATGTTTACTTTTGAAAGAGAGAGGTGGCGGCTTGGGCGCAGTGGCTCACGCCTGTAATCCCAGCACTTTGGGAGGCCAAGGCAGGTGGATTCACAAGGTCAGGAGATCGAGACCATCCTGGCTAACACGGTGAAACCCCATCTTTATTAAAAATACAAAAAAAAAAAAAATTAGCTGGGCGTGGTGGCACGCACCTATAGTCCCAGCTACTTGGGAGGCTGAGGCAGGAGAATCGCTTGATCCTGGGAGGCGGAGGTTGCAGTGAGCCGAGACTGCACCACTGCACTCAGGCCTGGGCAACAGAGCGAGACTCCATCTCAATAAAAAAGAAGAGGTAATGATGGGAGGGGATAGGAGGGAAACTTCTGGGATACTGGTAATGTTCTATTGCTTGACTTAGAGGCTGGTTATACAAGTTTGTGGAGTTTGTGATAATTCATTATGTTGTACTCCTATATACACATGTATCTATATGTTACACTAATACTTCAACACAAGTTAAATTTGTTTTTTGTTTGTTTGTTTTCCAGAGACACGGTCTAGCTCTGCTGCCCAGGCTGGAGTGCACTGGTATGATCAAGCCCCACTGCACCCTTGAGTTCTTGGCCTCGTCATCCTCTTGCCTCAGCCTCCCAAAGTGTTGGGATTATATGAGTGAGCCACTATACCAGGCCGAATTAATTTCTGTAAATGAATTTAGGAGATGCTCTATGAAATGTAAACTGGTTTAAATATAAAGAGGCATTGTTGAAAACAGAAATAATGGCTTAAAAGAGAATAAAAGCTAACTAAGTAAAACCAAATCTTTCTTCGAAATACAAATACCCACTTGGCTCTTCTTGGAAAGAGGTACTTTTATCACTTAGTAACAAACTCATGTGAAGTTATTATCTATGCCAATGTATTTGTAAAAAGAAACAAATAACAAGAATCAACTTACCATCCTCTTTAAGCGCATGGCAATAAAATTCTCCAGGACTATATATCACACAGACCACAACATCTACTATTTGGTCAACAGCAAGTTCAACCCATGTCCACTCCAATGGATTTACTTTTCCTTCCACACCCAAGGGAACTGTGAAAATAATTAAACATTAAATGGACATAGTGGAGGAGGGATGTAGCGAGGTTGGGGTGGCTGAGGAATCCGCTTTTGAAGAACTGAATTTCCACTGACTTTTTAAGTGCCTTTATAGGAATATTAACCTTAAAGTCAGTCTTACAATAAATTATTATCTAAGTAAATTTCAAATTTACATTTCTGATCATCAGCTGCTGGCAACCTATAAAACTCCCCATAAAATTTTATTTTTCAAACATTCTTACAAGTATTTAGATGAATGCTTGATTCAAAAAAATGAAAGGCATTCAACATAAATTCTTTTTATAAGTACAAGAAACTATTTATTTATAGAACCATCTGAACTCCAGAACAGGCATTATCCAGTAAACATTTGACTTACCACTGGTTTCTTTCACGTCACTGGGTTTATCTGTCACTATACTCTGTTCTCCCACAGCAAAGCCTGCATCTATGAGAACTTTGCTAACACTGACATGAGGCATCTCGGATTTATCAATAAGCCCCACCAGGGAACTGTTTTCCAACTTGTCCACCACTTTCACTGTGATTATTTTGTTCTGTACAAGTTTTTTCATGAGACAAACAGCTTCTGGAGTCCAAATTCCTAATGATGGCTTTACTCCTAACAAAGAATTTTGAATGAGTGTTACAATTATTCTTAAAGCATTTAGAAATTTAGCTCCTAATTTCCCCACGTTAAACTTAAGAAACCTATGGCAAACACTGGAATGGAAATGTGTCACTTAAGAAGAACATAAAAATGAATGCATAATTAACAAAGAAAAAGCCTGCTGGTGTGCAATGGCTCATTCCAGCACTCTGGGAGGCCGAGGCAGATTTGAGACCAGCCTGGGCAACACAGCCAGACTCGCATCTCTACCAAGAAAAAAAGAAAAAGAAAAAGAAAAAGCTTGTAAAAAGCTTCTATAATATGTAAAACAAAAACCATGTAATTCCATTGATAGACAATGTCCAGAAACACAAATTTACAGAGCCAGAAAGTAGATTAGTTATTACCTGGGGAGCAAGGACTAACCATAAATAGGCATGAGAGACCATACCGGGGTGATAGAAATGCTCTAAATCAGATTATGGTGATGTTTGCACAACTCAGTAAGTTTACTGAGAATTACTGAATTGTATAGTTAACACCTAAAGTGAACATTACGGTAGGTAGCAAAATTATAGCCCAATAAAATTAAGAAAGCCATAAACGAAAGTATAAAACAATCTCTGAAGAAGTACTGGTCCCTTATATTAACATATGAAACATTGGTGGCACTTACAACTCAACACTGAAAGGGCACTTACAGATCAGCAATCCAACAGTTATGCTTCAGTCAGTTTATGAAATGCAAGGGCCAAATAACTTACAAAAAAATGTTTAGCCTCACTAGTAATGAGGCAAACTGAAATGATTTCACCTTTAGCTTATCAAAATTGGCCAGGATAAAATAATATAGAAGCATCCCTTTGATGCACCAATGTGTACGAGAATGGACTCTCTCATACTTTTTCGTTGGGCACGTAAACTAGGTCAACCCTTTCTGGAAGAAAATGTACAATATGTATCACAAACATGAAAAGAAGGAGACTGACTGACCTGTTCCACCTGTGGGAATGTAGCCTAAGGAAGTATTTTGGGATATAACTATATTTTGCAATATAGCCTAAGGAAAAGATCTTGGATATGCTGCAAATGTAATACCCTTCTGAGACAGGATATTCTTTCTAAATTATGGTATGTTTGAATGAAGCCAACTAACTGACATGGAAAGAAATCTCTGATTTCTTGGGGATAAATGACATATATAGTAACTTTTAAGCATCTGATCATGACGTTGTTTTGAGAAGCAGCTTTTCCCTATTTCATGTATCTTTTCATGTTTCTTCATCTGTAGAATTTTTAAAGAATATGGAGGCTATAAAAATTTCATACCTGCTAGTACACACTTTATAGCTTGCATTGGCAATTCCAACAACTTTGGGATTATGGGACAAAGTCTCATCAAACTAAGGATTTCAAAGTTTCCATAATCTACATATCCGACCAGTACAGATTCTTCAGAAGCGTAAGCCAAAACAGAGGCACGGTACCACTGATCATCCTCTGAAAAAGGGAGAGACTCAATCTCAAATGATTTTTCCACTGTAGATGTAAACAAAAACCTTTCCTCAACTTAGAGATGGTCATTTATAGATTTTTCTTTAATAGATATCAAGCTTATAGAACAATAGGTTTACTAATTTTGCTTATCAGAAGCCTTCAACTCCTAAAATGTAATATTAATAGCTTACTATAGTAATTATGTCTTACGCTGTAATCATTAGTTTACATGCCTTGTCTCTCCAGTAGAGTTAGCTCATTAGTAGAGAGAACATATCCTGATCATGTGAATCACAAGGTCTCAATCAATACATGAAGCATTCACAATAGCAAGACTAGTTTTAAAACACCTGGCAAGCATGAGTCAACCAGACTCCACTAACCAAGTGATGAATTTACTGAAGGACTACTGCGTCTCCCCTTCCATGAGGTCACTGGGCCTCTCTTTGGCAGAGAGTAACAGAACCTGGTTATCGCAAGGCAGGACTTGTGCTGTCCAAAAGCTGCACCATGACAGCTTCACACTTCCAGGCCCTCTTGCTATTTCAATAAAACCGGTGAAGATACGAACCTGGGGAGGTTCCACATCCACCTATTAAGCTTAAACCGAACTATCTTTACCAGTCCCCAGAAACCAAAAGGCTGACCAAAATAACCAAAAATACCTCCTTTATATCTCCACCTCCTTGACACACACAGGCGCTCTGCCCTTACCCAGGTCAGACCACACTCCTTTCAACCAGTTTAATTTGATCTATTTAAAAACATGATTGGTTCACTCTAATATTCAAGCTTTAAATCCAGCCATCAGTGCAAACCAAAGACTCTGTTTCAATGGTTTTTACTCAATTGTAAGTAAAAAATAAATGAAAATAAATTTTAAAAATCAGTAATACTCTGTCCTTACCTGAGAACTGAGCACAACATATATCACCAATGGCTGGATAAAAATCAGAGCGTGGAGGCAACTGACCACAGTACTTGCTAAGGGATGCCTGAAGTTCAGCAAGCTTTCCTGCAGATAAAGATCACATCTTAAAGAAATACATATCTATACATTATTTCTAAATGTCAAGTCTCAAAGTATTTTAGCTTCATAGAGCAAATCAAGAAAGCTGACTTACGGCCACTTTGCAGTTGTTGACAAAAGAAGTCTTCTGGTGTTTGAATGTGGGCAACCACACCACAAAACTCATCACCTACATTCAAAGTTAACACTTTTGGGATTAGGTCACTTTTGTCTACGACAATGTTGTTTTCAGTTGTCATTTTTCCAACATCTTCAGGATCACCTTATGAGAAGAAAATAGAAAAATAAGCCATTTTGTTTTCATCCAAAGTAAAAAAAAAAAAACATTATGCATGCTTTAATCATTTTAAAAAGACTATGACTATGACTGCAAGGTTCCTGGAAGATGGCAGTCTGAGAGGTCATGGTGTTTCTTCTTCCCAGTAATAAATGTTTATAATAAGGGCAGTTTTTGATGTCACCAAAAGCTAGACTGGTCCAAGAAAGAAAATCAGCGACTTATAAAAGACAAGTTCAGACCTAATTAAAACACTCTATAATACACTCTTTATAGTCCCTAAAAGAGTTCAAGAAAATGTAATTTGGAATAGATATCATCTCATTATACTCAAGTAGAAACACATCAGATTAGATTAGGACCTACTCACTCTAGCGTGAAAATGATAAACCCCATAGGGAACAATTTATTAGGATAAAATAATTAGAAATTTAAAATGCATTCAACAGTTAAAAAAAGATACAAGCAACGTAAGTCACAAGTCAAGAGAAAAACAATTAGGGCTAACCTAAGAGTTTAAGAAGGAAAGGCTTCAAGGCTTCAAAAGCACAATGAAAAATAACTCAGAAGAGAAAACTCACAGAAATGAAAAAAGTACACGGTTTATAAAATTCCAACTATTCAAGGAATATATTTTTAGCATCAAGACTTAGAGACATTATGGCAACTTATCAGAATCCTGGAAGACAAAAACTACTATTGCTTTAAGGAACTAAAGGATAAGATATCATTCACATAAAACTAAGGCTGACTTCCTTGTTTTAAACACAGAAATGTAAGAAAATAATTATCTAGATTATAGACTTATTAAAGGAAATGGTTCTCACCATGAACCTACAGGTTGACTCTGAAGACCAAGGGGAGGCTGGGATAGACCACAAAAAGTGGAGGGAATTTGCTATCTAGGAATGACCTCCCAGAATGTATTACAATGGATTGCTGAAGTTATGTTAGAAATCCCACTGAAATGGATAATTGGCTCAAAACAGTAGCCAAAGTAAATTTAACAATCTCAAGTGTAAAAGTTAAGAGATAGGCTCAAATTAAAAACCGTTTCTTAAAATGTTTCCCAAAGAAATCACAACATAAGGGAGAAGGCAAGAGAAAAACTTAATAGCAAGGAAAATGAACTATTGTCCTGTTGTTTCACAGCACAGGATGCATAATGGTGGAAAGAGCACTAAACTGGAGTAAGGGGGCTGAGATTCTGGTTCTCTATCTCCAGGCTTAAGGTATCCCACTGGACCAGTCAGCTCCTGTTTCTTCATGTGTACATAGGTGGAGTGGGAGATCTGGATAGTTCCATTCAGCTGCATGAGTCCATCATAAGATCCTCCATGAGTTATTGTTTTTTTAAGAGGTCTTGCTATGTTGCCCAGGCTGGAGTGTGGTGGCTATTAGCAGGTACAATCATTGCATACTGGGGCCTCAAACTCCTGGTCTCCAAGCCCTCCTCCCACCTCAGCCTACTGACTAGCTGGGACTAGAGAAGCGAGCCACTGTGCCAGCTTTTAAAAATTATATCTGGCCAGGCGTGGCTCACGCTTGTAATCCCAGCACTTTGGGAGGCCGAGGCGGGCAGTTCATGAGGTCAGGAGATGGAGACCATCCTGGCCAACATGGTCAAACACCGTCTCTACTAAAAATACAAAAAAAAATCAGCTGAGCATGGTGACGCACACCTCCCACCTACTAGACCCAGCTACTCGGGAGGCTGAAGCAGGAGAATCACTTGAACCCAGGAGGCGGAGGTTGCAGGGAGCTGAGATCGCAGCACTGCACTCTAGCCTGGTGACAGAGAGAGACTCCGTCTCAAAAAAAAAAAAAAAAATTGTATCTTAAACATCTAATGTATGTCAGATGCCATACTAAGCAATGGGGAGAAGTAGTTAAGTAAAAGGCCACACAGTCTTTGCATCTAGATACTCTAAATCTTGTAGGAGACAGATGATGTTCAATCAGGAGCTACAGTGTCATAAATATCACAAGAGGGTGCACAATCATAATGCCAGGCTGAGTGCAGCTGGGCTTAGGAACACAGTAGGAGGAGAAGGGACAAAAGCATGGTGATGTCGCTAGCTCGGTATGCTGACATTAGAGACCAAGTTGTAAAGGCTTTCAGCCAGGCTAGGAGGTCAAGAAGGGGCAGGACAGCATGACTGATTTAATTGTGTGACAGAGGCACAGCTAAATTTTTAAGAAGGTGGTTTAAAGGGAACTCTTAATATACCATATCTCATCTTTTCTGACTTCCAAATCTGATTCTCCCATACCCACCAACATTACTTGAATCCAACGAGCTGAATCCAGAGGTGTCTCAAGCCTCCATTCTCTATGTTGGCTTCAGAATCACGTCCAAACCCCTTAACACAGCTCCTGCGACCTTTAATGATCCGCTCTAGCTTACCTCCCGACCTATACTTCCCCATCCTATACCTCTTCACCAGCGGTCAAATCTAGCCCTATTTATTTTTCAGTTTCTCAGGCCTGATCATGCTTTTTCCCATCTCTAGGCCTTAACCACATGTTCCTTTTCTTGCAACATACTCCCCACCGGCAGCACCTGGTTATTTCCTGCTCCGTGTGGCATCACTTCCAGATGGCTTCATTGCAAGTCTTAGGTACCCTCCCACCTGCTTCTGTTGCACCCTGCATTTTCTCTATCACACCTAATTTTCTCTATCCCACATAATTTCTTCTGCTTGTCTGTATTGGCCTTAGCCTTCATGAAGGCATCTTCACAGTGCCTTAGTGAAGAAGATATTGCTCAGTGGTTTTCTTCTTCCTTCCACTGGATACCTTCATAGCATCTGATATTACTGATGACTCCCCCTCCTGGAAGCATGTACCCTCTGTCGCTCTGGCAAGGTTTTTCCCATTATAGCTCCTCACTCCATGTTGCAGGCCCCAGCTTCATCTTCCTCATTCTTCCTCACTCTACTGCACCAGAACCTACGGTTTCAACCATGACTACCACTAGACCTCTGCTGGGTTTCCTCCTCCAAAGGACAAAGAACTGAAAGCTTTTCATCGGAGCTGTCCCACCAAGATGTGTGTTCTCAGGCATATCACATAGGCAAGGACTCTAAGAATACAGATAGGGAGATAAACTATGACATTGGAAAATTGTTTCAATTGTCCATGAATGATGAGGATTCCTGAGCTAAGAAAATGGTAGTAGGGAAAGAAAGAAAAAAGACATATACAAGGGATACTTGCGAAGAAGAATCAATAAAGACTTGGCAACCAATTAGGGCAAAGGATGGGAGGTAAGAAGGTAGATTTAAGGATGATTCAAGTGTGCTTATGTGACAGGATGTGTCCAACCGTGGCACTGTCAATCTAGCAATCACCTCCGGATGAATGAGTAAGAGACAATGAATTATATCTACTCCTAAAGCAATCAGTTCAGGAGCAAAGTAAAGGATCAAAAAGATAATACAAACACAGGTGACTAGGCAATGAGGAAATAAAATGCTGAAAGCGAAATTTCTTCGTTCTCTTGTTAATCTAAATAAACCACAACACAAGCTTTTACAGAAGTAAAAAGTCATCAGAAACACTGTCCTACTGGAACAGAATTTTACAGCGCTATTAATTACTGGTGGAATACCCAAGAAGGAAGAAAAACAAACTAAGAAAATGTGAGCTAAAAAGCCCTAACTTGGCAGGGCGCAGTGGCTCACGCCTGTAATCCCAGCACTTTGGGAGGCTGAAGCGGGCGAATCACTCTCAGGTTAGGAGTTCGGGACCAGCCTAGCCAACATGGTGAAACCCTGTCTCTACTAAAAATACAAAAAATTAGCTGGGCGTACTAGCAGGAGCCTGTAATCCCAGCTCCTCCGGAGGCTGAGGTAGGAGAATCACTTGAACCAGGGAGGCGGAGTTTACAGGGAGCCGAGACCATGACATTGCACTCCAGTTTGGACAAGAGTGAAACGCCATCTCAAAAAAAAAACAAAAAAACCCTAACTCTAAAGTGTTATGATATTTAATACTTCATAATCTCTGATGATTACCATGTTAAGGATTCATGTGGAAAATGGACAGAGGAGGAGAACAAGCAGGAAAGATTGAGATTAGAAATTATATACTACTAAATACAAAACAGCGTATTTAAATCGCTCATAGAATGTTTATCGTTAACAAGTCTTAACAGTGCTAAAGTTGTGCCTTTGTTTAGTAGGTAGATGGTCTTCAATAACTGAAGTTGCTATACCGCTCAATATCAATCTATACTCACTTTGATCTGCATTTTCCTTCTTAGAATCTTGTCCATTGGGTTTCAAGCCATATCCCATTTCTATAAGCACATGGTCTAAAAGTTTTCCTAAAAAGTGATTAAGAAAATATGCCTCCATTGAGAAACTATGCAAAGAATTATGGGAAAAGCATAAAGAAGAAACAAGTCAATCATACAACCCACGTTCATAGCTATTAATAGGCTGGTATATGTTTTGCCAATTCAGTTCCTATGGGTAAGCTATGGTAGTGCCCAGCTTAAAACACTGAGGCAAAATTACCATAGTCACTTGACAGAATTTTTTCTCTGAAATATAATTTTAAAAATTTTTGTGAGTACATAGTAGGTGTACATATTTATAGGTTACATGAGATGTTTTGAAACAGGTATGCCATGTGAAATAAACACGCCACAGAGAAGGAGGTAACCATCCCCTCAAGCATCCTTTGAGTTACAAATCATACGATTACAGTCTAAGTTACTTTAAAACATACAATTATTATTGACTACAGTCACCCTATTGTGCTATCGAATAGTAGATCTTATTCAGTCTTTTTAACTATTTTTTGTTTTGTACCCATTAACCATCCCCACCTACTCCCAGCCCCCGACTACCCTCCCCGGCCTCTGGTAACCATTCAACCCTCTATTTGACAGAAATTTTAACAAGAAGATTTCACTTGGAAATCCTGACGAACACGAGAGATTTGTTTACCACCTCACAAATATGCTTAGAATGACCACTGTTTGTGGGAAATAAATTTAAGACCTAAGTATGGCTGAAACAAGGGTCAGCATGGACCCAAACTTCAAGTTCCCTGAAATAATATGCAAAAGCTGAGATTATAACATGAAACATAGCAAACAACAGATTTTTACTTAACTTCACAAGAGATTAGCCGATTTTCTACCAAATCAGCCATGATGCCAGATCTCTGAAAGCAGAGGGGTGATACCCTGGAAACTGGGAGGCACCCATCACACTGTGAGAAGTCATTTATCAGAAAGGCCAGAAGGGAAGAAGAGAAATCTAAAGCATTTCCATTTCCACAGCTTAGCTACTATGTACTAGCCAAATGCAGTTCCATGAAGGTTACTCCAAGAAAAAGCACTGATATAAGGACGAACGAATTCAGAGAACTTCAAGAATTTTCTCAATAAAGGGGCCAATATTCAGGAGTAGATGTTACAATGGCTCTATTAAAGGGATAATAGTTACACCCACATGAAGTCTAAATATAGCCAGCCACCTAATTCTATGAATTTGTGCCACGTCTTTGACAAACTGCCAATTTCAAGAATGGGTTCAGTCACAATCTGAATGACTCCAGAGGGCAGTTTACCTGGCCTCACTTGATGTTTCCGTTTCTTCTGAGTAACAGGTGGAAACTACATATCCTATTAAGTACTCAATTTAAAAAGACAGATCTTACCTGAATTTGGCAGCTCAACTTCTACAGCAAAAGTAACCACTTCCTCTTCCAAGATGTTGACAATCTTTATGGAGCAGTACTGCTCCATTAACAGTGGTTTAATAGCTTTGATACAATCATTGCTCCAATTCCCTTCTACTGGGGTAACATTGGCTACAAAGCACTTTATGGCCTGAAAAATTTTATGCAGGTTACTTACAAAAATTACCATTTAAAGATGATTTTTTCTAATTATTTGTATATAAAAGAATGTATTTCATGCTGAAAACTTATCACAAATCTTCAAGTACTAATCAGATAGACAATTTTATGTATAATTATTATTAGCCTCTGTTAGTACTGTATTCATAATGCTTACTTTTGGTACTTGAAACTTGAGAAATTTATGAAAGAATAATTATCCTTCAATTATACATAAATTAAGACCAATTTTAGATACTATAATATAGAAATGATTATTTTGAAGAGCAAATTGAAAAGATGTGCCTAAAAATGTTAGTTTCTCACCCTGGGCAGCAGTTAACTAAATAAGGTCAAGATAGCCCATGAGTGTTCATTTACATAGTACAGGTACAGTAACACAGCAGAATAGAACAAGCAAACACTGTGCCCATCAAAACATTGACAACAGCTCTTTTGGGACACTATTAAAAATCTAGAAAGTAAAAGAGACTCACACAAGGAGGAAACAAGTCAATATTCCTGTTGAGGTGGTAAATTCTGTTTAATGGAATTATTTCTTCATTTCCATAATCAATATATAAGACATGTGCCTTCTTTTGCTGCACATCAACGTTTTGTATGATTGCTCTGTTCCAGGTCTGAAAGTGAAATATAATGGTACTCTGCTTCATAACAGCATTTCACAATCTTAGGTTAAAAAACCCTCAATCAATCTATAGAACATGCAAAGGAAAGGCTCCTGTTCTGAGGCACTCAATTAATGAGCCAACTTAATTTTTTAAGAATCTTGCTAAGAAATCCCTAAAAGTGTCTAGTTAGGACATGTTATTAATAACATGCACAACTATTCCAAAGCTATTTCTGTCCCATGAGACTATCACACACTAATGCCTCAGCTACCCAAATAAAACACAAGCTCTAAGACTAGCCATCAGGCTGCAACCAGCAATTCAGGAACCCATAAAGAGAGTTGGAGAGGAGTAAGACAGGGAGGAAGCAAGGTGAACAGAGCACGGGATACTGAAGAGGAATAGAAGTGTGATCAGAGGCTGGCTTTAAGCCTTGTCATGCATCATTAAAAGCTCTGGTGTTCAGTTCATACCACCAAAGTTAGCTCAAACGTTTTAAATAATTCATTTCATTATGGATTACCTGATCAACAGTGTACTTGGCAATACAAACTTCCCCCTTAACAGGAATATAGTCTTTTTCATGCATATTTGCATATGTTTCTTTTAAGCTGGCAGAGAGTTGGTTCATGTATTCTAAAACTTCTGAAGAATATAACTGCACGTAGAAGTCCCCTGGGTGTTTGAATTCGGTAACTGTACCCTTTCGAAGATAAAAAAAGAGGAATAATTCATAAGGCACACAAGGAAATGTAAATTTCTTAAAGCTTTGTAACTAAGACACAAACACCATTGTAGACAGTTTTTGCAATGTTTATTAATCAGATTATGTTTTGCAGCTACCACATAAACTCAAAAATAGGAAACAAGAGAATAAATACAGTTCTCTGGATCTCTGTCTATGGAGACTGAAGAATAACAAATACCTTTATTTCCATGGTTTTCTTGAGTTGTAGACTTCTCAAATCAGAAAACATTATTCTCTCAGCCCAAATGGCTATTTCCTTAGTAACTCCAAGTGGACAGTCACTCTGGTTTGAAAAATACCACAGAAGTGAGTTACGTAAAAGCACATGTTTCAATGATTCTATGGCCAGTACCATGCCGGAACCGCAGTCACAATATCCTGACTCTTAGGCTTGAATACAAGAACACAGAAATAGGGAAGGCCTCCAAGAGTCACTAAAACCCACTGTCCACAGGCAGTGGGCACAGCACTGGGAATAACCCAAGAATAAGGCCACACAGGTGAAGAGAAGGTTGACTTCATTTCAAAAAAAATGAAAGTGGTGGTGGTGGAGGTATTATTTTAAATCTGTACTTGTTAATGTTTTCTGTAAGAATGAATACTTGAAGTTACATTTTTTTAAGTAGAGGCTAGAAGCAGCTAAAGCAAGTTAAAAATTATTCATAAATATGAGTTGGACATGACAGATGTTTTTTGGATTACAAATAATTCAGCCCATGTTGTTGTCTAAATGGGGAACTACTATCAGAAAAAAAATCCTCCTTAGATAGATAACTAGGCCCTATTAGAGTACAGCACACAAAGCTAAAACCTGTGCCTGCAGAGGCACGATTAATCCACATGATTTTACAGAGATACTGCCACATCCTTTTTGAAAAAAGATGAATTCTCAAAAAACCCTGATTGTATCACTATGGTGTACATATTTATATAATAGGAAACTTGCTTTTAAATATTGATAAAATACAGGAATAAGCCTAAAATATTTATCTTACATCTTCTTAATTCAATAAAGAGGAGTTATTCAAAATTTAAAGACAAAGTATACCATACCTTATTGTTTACCTCCACATCCTTTGTTTCAATAGATGATTTATTATCAAGTTTGTGGAAACTGCAATAAAGCAACAGATTACAATATTCATACTACAGAGGCAATTAACATAGGGGCTATCAACCACAATTATGGTAAATTCTCAATGAACAAAATCCTGAAAGAGCAAAACAGCTTCTTCCAGAATCACAGTGGTAATGTAAAACTCCCCAGTGCTGGCTACACAGTGGTCCACACCCTGTGTGTGTATAGGTGTGCTTCTTCCAAAAGCCACCTAATGAGACAGAGAGACAGAAAACGGAGGACTGGGGGGGGGGGGGGAGGGACAGAGACAGAGAGAATATTTCCAAGCCTGTTTTCTTATCTGCAAAATGGAGATAATTCCCTATATTACTTACACAGAATTTTGAGGTCATATGTGAAACTGTTTTGTAAACTGTTAAATGCCATGCAAGTACAATTTATGTATTTACAAATAAAAACACAACTCAAGAGGCATGTAAGAGTTCCAAACTTATTAAAATCCAGGAAAGTACACATCATTAAAAGTAAGGCATTCTAAAGCTCTAAACACGAAAGAAAAACTCTTTGAAGGTTATAAATCTTCACTTGTACTACCTAGTAAAACGATACACATGAAAATTAAGTTCATAGAGCTGCTTACTTCAGATTTGTACACTTTGTTATAGAGCTTAAGAAAAAGTAACTTCTATTATTATTATACTTTAAGTTTTAGGGTACATGTGCACAAGGTGCAGGTTAGTTACATATGTATACATGTGCCATGCTGGTGCGCTGCACCCATACCTAAAAAAGAAAAAGTAACTTCTGCTTGGTTGTGGTCTGCTTAACTAATTGGATGCTTATTGTATCAGAACCTTTTACATAATCCTTAATGAATAAAAAGATCATAAATCCTTACTTTGGCTGAACAGGCTTGCACACGATGCTGTGTGCAGACCAGTCTCTTCTCTGACATGCTGTGGAGCAATAGTAGGTCTGCTTGCACTGAGAGCACCTCAGCGATCCTAGAGAACAACACCCACCAAACAGTTCAGATGAAGATCAAGACATTCTCAAAGTCCACGCTTTATCAAATATCATTCTATTAGCCATGGCAAGAAGAGAATTGTGCTATTTAGGATCAGGTGTTCAGACTATACTTTTAAACTCTGAGAATACAGAGAAGAAAGGACTACAAAGATTAAAAAAAGGGAGATCAGACTGGGACACATAACTGAGTTTCCTAATAGACCTCAGAATACATGTTATAAAAGCGGCAAGCAACCAGGTGCAGTGGCTCACGTCTGTAATCCCAGCACTTTGGGAGGCTGAGGCAGGCGGATCACCTGAGGTCAGGAGTTTGAGACCAGCCTGGCCAACATGGTGAAACCTGGTCTCTACTAAAAATACAAAAATTAGCAGGGCGTGGTGGTGGGCACCTGTAATCCC
This sequence comes from Pongo abelii, assembly GCF_028885655.2. Taxonomy (NCBI): domain Eukaryota; kingdom Metazoa; phylum Chordata; class Mammalia; order Primates; family Hominidae; genus Pongo; species Pongo abelii. Next base: position 121,252,887 of record NC_071993.2, on the reverse strand, counting down.
AGCTACTCAGGAGGCTGAAGCAGGAGAATCTCTTGAACCCGGCAGGCAGAGGTTGCAGTGAGCTGAGATTGTACCACTGTACTCCAGCCTGGGTGACAGAGTGAGACTCTGTCTCAAAAAAAAAAAAAAAAAAGCAGCAGCAAGCAATGCACAGTGGCTCACGCCTATAATCCCAGCACCTTGGGAGACCAAGATGGGTGGATCACTTGAGGTCGGGAGTTTGAGACCAGCCTGGCCAACATGGTGAAACCCCGTCTCTACAAAAATATGCCCGGTGTGGTGGTGCGCACCTGTAGTCCCAGTTACTTGGGAGGCTGAGGCAGGAGTATCGCTTGAACCCAGGAGGCAGAGTGCCAGTGAGCCAAGATCAAGCAAAGTAAACAAAACTTTCTTGTAGTGAAAACAGACTTGTACAAGTGACTGAAATGGCTGTGTATTGTGAAAAACAGCAACAACAAAAAAAACAATGAGAATCACACCAAGAAAAACCCAAGGAGATCTTGAAATAAAGGATTTTTAAAAAAATCCTATCAGTGTTCATGCTAAAGAAACAGGTTATCTAAACAACGACAACAACAACAAAAACCCACAAAGAAGTAACCACCAACCAGTCTGGCTTCAAATGCTTCCATCCTAAAATAAACTTTTAAAAAGTTACATATCCAAATAGCCAGTAATAAACAGAAAAACTGCTCAAGATCATTGATCATGAGAGCACTGCAAATTTAACTGTAAACTGGTAAATGCCATGCAAGTAAGACTTATGTACCGAAAAATTAGAACTCAAGAGGCATATGACAATTCCAACTTATCCACGAGAAGGACTATAATTAAAAACACAAACACCAAATGTGGACGAGGATGTGGAACAACCAAAACTCCTTCCCAGTGGGAAAAGAAAATGGGACAATACCTTGGAAACGGTTTGGTAGCTTCTTATACAGTTAAACACACACCTACCCTTTGACTCAGCCATTGTGTGTCTACCTGTGCACCCACAATAAATAAAAACATATGTCCACACGAACACTTGCACAAAAATGTTTAGAGAGCTCTATTCATAACAGACAAAAGCTGGACCCAGCCAAAATATTCATCAATAGAACAGTTCAACTATGGTATAACCATACAATGAGATACTATTCATCAATAAATAAAAAATAATGGTACGTGCAATGGCATGGATTAACCTCAACAGTATTATTGTATATGAAATAAGCTTGATACAAAAGAGTCCATGCTGTATGATTCCACTTATGTGAAATTCTATGACAGGCAAAATTATTTCATGAGTAGAAAACCAATGGTTGCTTCTCAGAAGTAGGGACTGGGATGGGACATGAGAAAACTTCCTGAGGAGACAGAAACATCCTATATTATGACAAGGATGTAAGTCTGTGCATTTCAATGCATGTGAGCTTCCCCTAAAAAACTATAATAATCCACTGAGGAAGCAGGAAGAATGGGAAGGGATGGGTGAAGAGGAACAGCAGGATGCTGACAGCTGCTGAGGCTGAGACAGGTGTGTGGCATGGGGACACTGTTCTAATTACACTTAATGTTTTATCATCTGCCACAATAAAAATGTTTTTCAAATATGTAGAAGAATTCAGACACCTAAGAACAATATGCTTACCAAACAGGCCACAGCGATGGCAAGTTGTGGACCGAAGAGGAGGTCCTAAGGAGGTGAAGAGCCCTGGATTATTTATGGACAAGGAATTCTCGACCAACTTGTTTAGTTTTTTTGATTTTGCAGGACGTACATTATTTCCGGGCTTCTATTAAGAACAAAGAAGAGCAATGTTAGAATTTGGCAATAACTTTTCCATTTAAATACTAGATTTGGGACTACGTCAGATAAGATCAAGTAGATGTACTTTTCCTTATTCCTCCTATTAAGGTAAACTAAAACCCTGAACTTATATATAAAACAAACATAAAGTGACTCAAAGTGGGAAAGGAGGAGGCGGGCTGACTGGGAACCTGGAGACCCAAAGAGCGACATGGCAATAAGATGTCTGGGTTTTCTTTTTGCCTCATATATACCAGACTGGGTGCTGGAGAAGCCAGCAACCCAGAAACACCAAAAGGCAGAGATGATAAAAGCTCCAACAAGAAAAGCCCTGCTCTCTAGCCGGGTGTGGTGGTGGGCACCTGCAGTCCCAGCTACTTCCGAGGCTGAGGAGGGAGGAACACTGGAGCTCAGGAGCTCAAGGCTGTAGCGAGCGATGATAGTGCCTGTGAATGGCCACTGCACTCCAGCCTGGCCAACACAGTGAGACCCTCATCATTTAAAAGAAAAAATTAAAAACCGCTCTGTCTAGCCAAAGGATGAGAAAAGAGGTAGACTAGCAAGACAGAAAACTTAACATTAACTGCTCTACTCCAAACACCACAGACAAAACTGTGGCCCCACTCCCACCCACAAAGGGAGAGTGTAGGGCCAAGATTTCCATCCTCACAAGGCTACAATGAGGTGCCCCAACCTGCTCACAAGTGTGATATCAGAGAAGGCCAAGAGAATAGGGTGCCAGCACTTTATCCCTGAAGTGGGAGGTGGATGACATCCCTCCCTATGGAGGCCACATGGGGAACCTGAATTTCCACCTGGCAACAATGAGGTGCCCCCACCCCGACCAAGATGGTGTCAGAAAAGGCATAGTGGAGAGTCCAGACTTTCCACCACCATTCAATCCTAATACCCTCTCCTTCAGTCGGCCCTCTCTCCATCCGTGTCACTAGAGACCAGATGGGGAGCTGTAATGAGGCACTCACCACTGTCAGCCAGAAAGCAATCAGTTGAGGCCTCTTGTGAAGCTGGAACTCCCATCCTCACCCAACAGAAAGAGCTCCCCAGTTGGATATCAGAGGTTGAGTAGGGAACCTGGACATATACCCCCAACCTGGCAGTAACAAACTAGCAGCCAGAGCAGTGTCGGCGGAAGCCAGCTAGAACAGGAAGTTTAAATATGATACAGAGACTGGGTGTGGTGGGTCACGCCTGTAATCCCGGCACTTTGGGAGGCTGAGGTGGGCAGATGTCTTGAGGCCATGAGTTCAAGATCATCCTGGCCAATATGGCGAAGCCCCATCTCTACTAAAATACAAAAATTAGCCAGGCATGGTGGCACATGCTCATAATCCCAGTTACTCAGGAAGCTGAGGCACGAGGATCGCTTGAACCCAGGAGGCGGAGGTTGCAGTGAGCTGAGATCATGCCACTGCACTCTAGCCTGGGCAACAGAATGAGACTCAATTAAAAAAAAAAAAAAAAGTCTCATAATACCCAAGATATCCCAGTTTCAATAGAACTCAGTAGACAATAACTCATTGCACCAAGAATCAGGAAGATCAAACAAATGACGGAAAAAAAAAAAATCAAGCGCCCAACATCAAGATGACAAAAACGTTCATTTATCTATAAAGATTGTAAAGCAGTCATCAATATGTTAACAAGCAATCATGAATAGGCTTGAAACAAATAGGGAGTCTCCCTAAAGAAATAAAAGATATAAAGAACCAAATGGGTATTTCAAAACTGAAAAGTATAACAAAAATACAAAACACAATAGCAGGCTCACTAGCATAATGGAGGGAAAACAGGAAACAATCAGTGAACTTGAAGATAGAAACACAGAAACTCCTGATCGGAACAAGAGTGAAAATGAATTAATAAATGGTCTCGGGGACCTATAGGACTACAACAAAAGATCTAGTATTCTGTCTTCAGAAAGGCGAAAGAAGGTAGGGCTGAGAAGTACTCAAAAAATGACTGCTGAGGCCGGGCACAGTGGCTCACGCCTGTAATCCCAACACTGGGAGGCTGAGGCGGGTGGGATCACCTGAGGTCAGGAGCTCAAGACCAGCCTGGCCAACATGGCGAAACCCCGTCTCTACTAAAAATACAAAAATTAGCTGGGTGTGGTGGAGGGCATCTGTAATCCCAGCTACGTGGGAGGCTGAGACAGGAGAATCGCTTAAACCCAGGAGGCAGAGGTTGCAGTGAGCCCAGATCACGCCACTGCACACCAGCCCAGGCGACAAGAGCCAAATTCTGTCTCAAAAAAAAAAAAAAAAAAATGACTGCTAGAAACTTCCAAATTTGGTAGGCAATATAAATCTACTAATTCAAGAAGCTGAGTGAGCCCCAGAGTAAACTGAGACTAAACACCAAGACACATCTTAAAATTCTGAAAATTAAAAGCTTGAAAGCAGAAAGAGGAAAATAATCCCTTACCTGTATGGGGGGGAAATTTTTAAAATTCCTTCTATTAAGGTAAACTAAAACCCTGAACTTATATATAAAACAAACATAAGGTGACTCTGAAAATGGGAAAGGAGGAGGTGGGCTGACTAGGAACCTGGAGACCCAAAGAGCTACATGGCAGTAAGGTATCTTTAAAAAGACAGATTTCTCATTAGAGACCATGGAGGCCAGAAGAAAGTGACAAAACATTTTTCAAGCTCTGAAAGAAAACTGTTACTTGAGATACTTATCCAAAGAAAATATCCTTCAGGAATGAATGGGAAATCAAGACTTTTCAGATGAAAGAAAATGAAGAGAATTTGTTACTAGTAGCTTTATCCTAAAAGAATGGCTTAAGGAAGTTCTCTAAGGAGAAAAGAAATGATAAAGGCAGGAACACTGAAACAGAAAGAGAAGAAAAACACAATAGTCCGGGTTCAGTGGCTCACTTTGTGATCCCAGCACTTTGTGAGTCCGAGGTGGGAGGACTGAGCTCAGGAGTTCGAGACCCGATAAATGAAACCTATTAGTAAGTACAATAGACTTTCTCTTGTTGAGCGTTCTAAATTATGTTTGAGAGTTTGAGCAAAAATGATAAACTGTCTGAAGGAGTTCTAAATCTGAGATAGAACATGTAAGATGTAATGGGTGAAGGTAAAGAAATGTATGGGGAGGTAAGGTGTCTGCACTATACTCAGATTGGTAAAATGATAACTGTAAGTTGTGTATACATGATACCGTATGTAGAGCAACCACTGCAAAAGGTATACAAAGATACACACTTGAAAACACTGGATAAAAATCAAAATTACAGAAAGTATTCAAGTAACCCACAAGAAGGCAGGAAAAACAAACAGAACAGAAAACAAAACAAATGGCATAAACTCAAGTATCAATTACATCAAATGTAAACGGTCTAAGCATACCAACTGAAAGAGACTGTCCTAGTGAATTAAAAAACATTACCTAAATATATGGTGTCTATAAGAAACTCATTTTACATATAACAATATAGACAGACTGAAAGTAAAAAGATGGAAAAATATGTAAATGTTAAGAAAAATATGAGTGGCTGCATCAATATCAGATAAAACAGATTACAGGGAAAGAAAATTACGAGAGGGACATTATGATGACGAAAGAGTCAACCCAACAAGACACAGCAATCCTAAATATGCATGAACCACAGCTGCAAAATATGAAGCCTAACTGAATTGAAAATAGACAACCCAGGAGTATAGTTAGAGACTTTAGTACCTTCTCAACAATTGACATAACTAGATATAAAATCAGCAAGAGGATAGAACTCAACATCACCAACCAACAGGAGCTATTAGGTATTTATAGGTCATCTGACCCAACAACAGACGAGGCACATTCTTTTTAAGTGCCAAGAGAATGTATACTAAGACCACATCCTGAGCCATAAAACAAACCTCAACAAACTTAAAAGAACTGATACGATTCAGAAGGTGTTCTCTGACCACAATAGACTCAAACTAGAAATCAGTGGCAGAAAAAATACTAATAATCTTCAAACACCTGGAAACTAAAACATACTTCTAAATAATACATGAGTTGAAGATGAAGTTTCAAGATAAATAAAAGATACACTGAGGCTGGGCAGGCAACTCATGCCTGTAATCCCAGCGATTTGGGAAGCCAAGGTGGGAGGATCACTTGAGGCCAGGAGTTTAAGATTTGTCTGGCAACATAGCAAGACCCCCATATCTACAGAAAAAAAAAAAAATAGCCAGGTGTGGTGGCACACACCTGTAGTCCCAATTACTCCAGGAGGCTCAGCAAGTGGGACTGCTTAAGACCAGGAGTACAAGGCTGTAGTGAGCTATGATTGTGCCACTACACACTAGCCTGGATGACAGAGGGAGACCTTGTCTAATAAAAAAAAAAAAAAAAAAACCCAACAACCAACCACCAAAAAGACAAACAAAAAAAACCCCAAACAACAATGACAAAAAAACACGCCCAAAAGCAGCAGAAGAGATAATAAAGATAAAAGAAGAAATCAATTAATTTAAAAAACAGGAAAAAAAATGAAACAAAGACCTATTTCTTTGGGAAGATCAGTAAAACACAAATCTGTAGCAAGACAGACAATAAAGAAAAGACAGAAATTACCAAGATCAGGAATAAAATAGGGAACATTACTACAGACACTACTAACATGAAAATAATACTGGGAACACTTCCACACATAAATTTGGCAACGTAGACAAAATGAACAAATTCCTTAAAAAACGCAAACACAATATGAAACAGACAATTTGAATAGACCTTAATTATAAATATTAAGGAAACTGAATCATAGCTTTAAAACTCCCCCAAAAGAAATCTCCAGGTCCAGATGGTTTTCATTGGAGACTTCTACCAAATGTTTAGAGAAGAATTAACACCAATTCTATACAATTTCTCTTCCAGCAAACACAAGAGGGGACACTTCTCAATTTATTTTATGAAACTAATATTATCTTGATACTCAAACCACACTAAGACAGTATAAAAGAAAATTACAGACCAAAATCTCTCATGAAAACTTATGTAAAAATCCTTATCAAAATATTACCAGATATAACTCAGCAATACATAAAAATAATTGTATACCATGACCAAGTGGAGTTCACTTCAGGAATGCAAGTCTAGTTAACCATTCAAAATATCAATGTAATCTACCAAATTAACATACTAAAGGAAAAGAAGTCACTACCATATCAATCAATGCAGAAAAAACATTTGACAAAATTCAACACCTATTTATGATAAAAAGGATCAGAAAAGTAGGACTAGAGAAAACTTCATCAGCTTGATAAAGAACATCTACAAAAACCTACATCTAAACTTAATGGTAAAAGACTGAATGCTTTCTCCCTAAGATTAGAAACAAGGCAAGGTGTCCACTGTCACTCTGATTCAAACCTCATGTTGAAAGTTCCTACAGTAAATGCAATAAAGCAAGAAAGGAAATCAAAGGCATATACATTGAAAAAGAAAACATAAAACTGTCCGTATCTGCAGATGATATGATTGGCTATGTAGAAAACTGCAAGGGATCTTAAAAGGACTTCAATGGCTGGGCCCGGTGGCTCACGCCTGTAATCCCAAGCACCTTGGGAGGCCAAGGCGGGTGGATCACCTAAGGTCAGGAGTTCGGGACCAGCCTGACCAACATGGTGAAATCCCATCTCTACTAAAAAATACAAAAATTAGCCAGGTATGGGGGTGCATGACTGTAGTCACAGCTACTTGGGAGGCTGAGGCAGGAGAATCGCTTGAACCAGGGAGGCAGAGGTTGCAGTGAGCCAAGATAGCAGCCCTGCAGTCCAGCCTGGGCAACAAGAACAAAACTGTCTCAAAAAAACCAAAAAAAAACCATAAAAAAAAAAAAAGGACTTCAGCAAGGTCACAGATAGAAGATAAACATACAAAAACCAATCATATTTCCACATATTAATAATGAACATGGGGACAGAAATACAACAGTATTTACAATTACTCAAAAAAAATCAAATACTTAAGTGTAAATTGAGCAAAACATGCATAGGACATGTAAGCTAAAAACTACAAAATAAATCAGAGATCTACATAAAAGGAGAAACACTATGTTCATAGATTGGAAGATTCAACACAGCAAATATGTCAATAATTCCCAAATTGATATACAGGTTTAATGCAATTCACATGAAAATCCCAGCAATATTTTTTGTAGAGATGAGATTATTCTAAACTGTATGTTGGAAGGCAAAGGAATTAGAATAGTTAAAAATTTTTTTAAAAAGAAAAATCAAGCAAAAGGAACCACTTTTCCAAATTTCAAAATTTATTACACAGCTCCAGGAATCAAGACTGTGTGGTACCGGAAAGACAGACACATAGACCTACAGAAAATAAGTAACAGACTAGACTGACACAAATATGTCCATCTGAATTTTGGCAAACGTGTGAAAGCAATTCAGTAAAGAGAATTTTCAACAGATGGCACTGGGGCAATTGAATATCCATAGGCAAAAACTTAGGTTTCTTAACTTAAAATGTACTGAAAATGGATCAAAACTTAAATGTAAGAAGTAAAACTATCTGGTGGCTCACGCCTGTAATCCTAGCACTTTGGGAGGCCAAGGCAGGTGGATCATGAGGTCAGGAGATGGAGACCATCCTGGCTAACATGGTGAAACCCCGTCTCTACTAAAAATACAAAGAAAATTAGCCAGGCATAGCGGCAACCACCTGTAGTCCCAGCTACTCGGGAGGCTGAGGCAGGAGAAATGACCTGAACCCAGGAGGTGGAGATTGCAGTGAGCCGAGATCGTGCCACTGCACTCCAGCCTGGGCGAAAGAGCAAGACTCCGTCTCAAAGAAAAAAAAAAAAAAAAATTAAAACTATCAAACTTTTTGGGAAAAAAATGAACATTTTCAGGATCCAGAGTATCAAAGAGTTTTAAACTTGACGCCAAAAGCACCAAAAACAATCCATTAAGGAAACACTGACTTTATTAAGATGAAAAGACAAGCTACAGAGTAGAAGAAAATATCTGCAAATCACGTACTTGACAATTGACTAATATCTGAAATATACAAAGAACTTTCAAAACAACGGTAAAAAAAAAAAAAAAATTAGAAAATAGACAAAAGACATGGAAACATTTCACCAAAGATGTACAGATGGCAAATAAGCACATGAAAAGATGTTTATCATCATTGATCATGAGGGAAATGCAAGTTAAACCACAATGAGACAGTACTACACATCTGTGATGAAAATGGGTAGAATCAAAATACCGACACCACCAAATGCTGATGAGGATGCGGAGAAACTGAAGCTCTCCTACACCCTTGGTAAGAATGTAAAATGATACCGTCACTCTGGAAAATATTTGGCAGTTTCTTATAAAACAAAGTATGGGACTACTCTTCAATCCGGAAATTGTACCCTGGACATCTATCCTGGAGCATTAAAAACATGTTCACATTAAATTCTGTACATAAATGGATATAGAGTTTTAGTTTTAAATAGCCAAAAAGTGGAAACAACCCAGGTGTCCTTCAATAGGTACATGGTTAAACAAGTTGTCCATACCATGGAATACTACTCAGCAATAAAAAGAATAGAACGATTGATGCATACAACCTAGATCAATTTCCAGATAATTATGTGAAATGACAAAAGCCAATCCCAAAAGGTTACATACTGTTTGTATGTAGCCTTTTATATAATATTCTCAAAGATGACAAAATTGTCGAAATATGCATATCAGTGGCTGCTATGGATTGAGAGGGCAGGGGCAGAAGTAAAAGTGGATTGGCTACACCAGAACATAAGCAACAAGGTATATAACGGACCCTTGTAGTGATGGAAATGTTCCGTATCTTGATGGTGTCAGTATCAATAACCCAGTTGTGATATTGTACTATAGCTCTGCAGCATGTTACCATGGGCGAAATAGGTGAAAGACTACACAGGATCTCCATTATTTCTTACAACTGCATGTGAATCTACAATAACCTAAGAAAGTTTTATTTTTTTAAAAATGTACACAAAAGAAAAAACATTTGATCTTGAATGATACCTATAAATTGAACACTTCTTTATTAAATAAATAAAACATGTTTAGAATCTTTTACCCAAACAAGCACACAACAATAAAATAACTTACAGTATTCACTTCTTTGGGTGGTGAATTACTTTCAGCACTTGGTGGTGACACCGAGTTTCCTGGGGAGGAAAAACACAATTTCAAATAAAAGCCAAATAATACTTTTTATTGCTAATAATGAAAAATAGTGTCATTAGGTGATATGCAAGTAACAGGGCTATACTACAATGACCTTATAGCTACACCAGAACATAAGCAAAATCCTACTTTTCCCAACAGAAAATAAGGACTTAGCTGGGCACGGTGGCTCACCCCTATAATCCCAGCACTTTGGGAGGCCAAGGCAGGTGGATCACTTGAGGTCAGGAGTTCAAGACCAGCCTGGCCAACATGGTGAAACCCCGTCTCTACTAAAAATACAAAAATTAGCTGGGCATGGTGGTGCACGCTTGTAATCCCAACTACTCAGGAGGCTGAGGTAGGAGAACCGCTTGAACCTGGGAGGTGGAGGTTTCAGTGAGCTGAGATGGTGCCATTGCATTCCAGCCCAGGCAACAGAGTGAGACTCCGTCTTGAAAAAAACTAAAAATATAAGTAAAAGAACTTGTTCAAAATTTTGACTAGTGCTCCTCTCATTGTGAACTTTTCTCCATTCACTAAGGCAGCAGTTCTCAAATTTTCTGGTTTCAGAAACCCTCTGCACTCTTAAAAGCCGAGGACCCTATATAGAGCTTTTGTTTACATGGCTTATTTCAATCAATATTTACTGTATTAGAAATTAAAACTAAATTTAAACATCCGTTTAAAAATAAATGCATTACATGCTGATAATTTTTAAAAACTATATTTTTCAAAACAAAATATAGAAGAATTACACATTTTTGCATATCATTAATGATTGGCTTAACAGAAGACAGCTGGATTCATATACAGCTTTTGCCTTCAACTCAGTGAAATGTTGCTTCTGTTTTTGGTATCTGAAAAAAGAGAGTTTGGCCTCCCAGAGACAGGTATTTGCAACGAGGAGGAATACTTAATGTTCTCCTCTGTTAATTGTGGATATCTGCCTTTAATAGTACACCAAAACAAGTGGTATAGGGTTAGAAGCAATATGAACTCTAAAACCACATCAAGGAACTTTTCATATTGTTACGTTAGAATTCACTCATTATCCTGCACTTTGGATTTCTGCCCATGCATGACTGCAATACCATGCATTGGTCATTTGGAAAAGACAGGTTCATTGAGTTATATGCAGCATTTCCAAATGTTGACACATTTCATTATGCAATAGCAAAAATTCATGTGTTAGGGCCTGGTGTGGTGGTTCATGCCCGTAATCCCAGGGTTTTGGGAGGCTGAGGCAGGAGGATCGTTTGTGCCCAGGGGTTTGAGGCCGTAGTAAGCCATGATTGTGCCATTGCACTTCAGCTTGGGTGACAGAGTGAGACTGTCTCCAAATAAAAATATTAATATTCATGTGTTAATATCACCATGCATCTCACCAGAAAAGTCTGTCTTGGGAAGTCCTTAAGCTCAAAGTGGCAGACACAAGTTTCCTAAAATCTGAAATTGCTTGAAAGCTTGAACTCTGTCACTGACAAAATATGTCAGCTGTTTTCCTTGAAGTAAAGGGCTCACTTTGTTAATTTTTGAGAAAATGCTTGCCAGGTAAGTCTGAATACCAGTGTGTCCATCTTTTCAAGTAAAAAGTATGTTCCAAGAGGAGAGTTTCTCTTCAGCTCACAACTCAATTGCACACATGCTTTTCCTACTTCAGAAGATAAAAGTTAGGAGTAATTCCCATTTCATTACACAAATACTAAAAATACTGCACACAATGGTCAAGATTTAACAGAATACTTTTTACTGCTCAGTCAAGCGCATTTTTAACTGAAGTTGGCATTTCTGGTTTTCCTTTTAACTATAAGCGCATGACGATGAAAAACTCAGGTTGGCGCTCCTGCCTTAAGCTGAGCTAATAATTTGCTTTTGCACCATTAGTATAAAAGGTGGCATAGTAGAAAAGACAAATACTGTGAGGAAAACAGTTTTGACCTCTTGGGGAAGCCCAGAGGCCCAAGCACACATTCTGAGAATTATATCACCATGTTAAAAGACCACAACTCATATACCTTCAAAGAGGCTAAATTCTACCAGGTCCTAACCTCTTTAGAAAAGTTTTTTGTTTTTTTTTTTTTATTTTGTTTTATTTTGTTTTGAGACAGAGTATCGCTCTGTCACCAGGCTGGAGTGCAGTGGCACGATGTCAGCTCACTGCAACCTCTGCCTCCCAGGTTCAAGCGATTCTCCTGCCTCAGCCTCTCAAGTAGCTGGAACTACAGGCTTGTGCCACCACGCCTGGCTAGTTTTTGTATTTTTAGTAGAGATGGGGTTTCACCATGTTGGCCAAGCTGGTCTCGAACTCCTGACCTCATGATCTGCCCACCTCGGCCTCCCAAAGTGCTAGGATTACAGGCATGAGCCACCTCACCCAGCCAAGAAAGGTTTTTAAAACTGGAACTAAAGGAATGATAAAATAAATCACATGAAACCAGTTAAAATCTTAGCTATATCTTTGCAATATATGCATGAAGTTTGCACAGTATTTTTAAGATAACGGTCAATCTTTAGAACACCTATAAAAAAGCCAGAGTGTTTCATTTCTACATTCCTAGTATAGTCCTCTGTGGGGAAAAAAGCTCATTCTCCCCCCAGGAATTTTTTCTGAGATTAACGAAGCCAAAGGTAGCCACTTGGTGGTATCTGGTTTTTCCTTCTAAATTAATAATGAAATGCAAATACGGTAAGGTAGTCATGTGCCTGTTCTGTTAATAGCCCACTGGTATGTGGTTATATATACTTCTGGTAAGTCACAGAAACCATGAGAATCAAAAGTAGGAAGGCTGTGGTTTTCACTCACCTGCTGGCAATTTTTTCCTGTCTCCTTTGGGGCCAACTACTTCTCCGTTGATGCCATTAGGGTTTGAAGAAACTGAATTGTCTTCCTGACTAGCCAAATATTGTTTGGTTTGCTCACAAAGCAAAAAATTGTTCTTTTTATTTCCATTCTCTGAGCTTTTCAGCCTGAAATTAGGGTGGTTAGGAAGTGTTCCAGGACTTCTTAAAGACTCATGTGGTGGAAGCTTGTTTTCATTTTTCTCAAAATTAAATGGCTCTGTCATCTTACAAGGAGGTGCTTCCAAATTATTTCTTGACATCATATTAAATGGCGATTTAACACTCATCGAGGCCTAAGGAGAGAAATGTATTTAAGAGACAACTTTTAATTTCAAAATTTCAGAACAACTGCAGGCTCAGAGGAATTCTCCCAAATATATTTATGTAACAGATAATGCTTATAAAATGATTCCAAAGCAGATATAACCATGACATCAAAACTTGGCCAACAAGACACAGGAAAAACATCAGTTCTCTGTTAAGTATGAACTCTAACAGAAATCAACAGACCAACTCATGAAAAATCAAAAGTCTCAGCGTTCAACACCATTCCTTTTAAAAGCTTTTGAGGCAACACAAATTGAAAAGGTCTTTCATGTTTTAAAATATTCCCAACCTAAAGCTTACACTTTAATGGCAAAATGCAACGGAAGAGATGTGTTTAAATTAGGTCGTCACCTACCTTTCTACCTTCTCAGAATCCCTCTACCCTCTCCTACTTTATGCTACATCCAATCCTTGAATATGCTGAACCCTCTGCCCAGAATTCCCTCGCACTCACTGCCTGACCATCCTGCGCAGGCTTCACAATCCATCTCAGCTGACCCCTCTTCCCTCCCATTTTGCCAAGGCCTCTGCTTTGATCATCTCCAGCTGAACTTCCACAAATTGTAATTTATACCTACTGCTTTTAAGGACCTATCTATGCATCTTTCTCTGAAAATAAGTTGGAAATGTTGCAAGCTTTCCAAGTTTAATTTGTCACAAAGTGTCTCTGAGAAACCTCTATCCACAAAAGAGGGTGGCTTGTTTTTCCGTTACTCTTAAAGAATTCTAAGTGCCTGCCCAGGGGAATTAAAAGGGACAAACACCTCTTCTTTCCGAAGTAGTGACTGATAGCTTTGCTCCCAAAATGGCTGAGCGGGAGGAAAAATGTCACAGCTGAAACTGGCATGAGTAATATCTAAATGTTGTTTAACATGGTCTTGAATAGAAAAAAAATAAATAGCAGTTGGTGTCCTACAACTTATTATCTCATTTCTTATTTTAAATTAGGCCTAACCTAATCCAATGAGAATACAGACAAGATAATGAAATAAAAACAAAACTATACCGGCACCCTCGAAGGTAGGGAACTCTTATTGGACCAGACCCTGAGAAGACCCCTAACAGAATGACTGCAGGTGGGCAGCGATGGGGGCGATCCTGCAGCTGCCAGGGGAAGTAAAACTATATGGATAAGCACGACTAAATTGAAGGGACAGGCTGAGAACTGCAATGTTTTGTGTAATAAGAGAGCAACGTCGTTCAATTACAAAAGAAAAATAAAGGCTGGGCGCAGTGGCTCACGCCTGTAATCCCAGCACTTTGGGAGGCTGAGGCAGGTGGATCACGAGGTCAGGAGATTGAGATCATCCTGGCTAACACGGTGAAACCCCGTCTCTACTAAAAATACAAAAAAATTAGCCAGGCGTGGTGGCGGGTGCCTGTAGTCCCAGCTACCCAGGAGGCTGAGGCAGGAGAATGGCATGAACCCGGGAGGCGGAGCTTGCAGTGAGCCGAGATTGCGCCACCGCACTTCAACCTGGGCGACACAGCGAGACTCCATCTCAAAAAACAAACAAACAAAAAAACTCCAGGGGAATCAGGTGGTGGTGGGGGGAGGAATAAAGTCTAGACTCTGTATAAGAAATACAAAGAATGTGCATTAAAATATTAGAGTAACTCACAGACAAACAGAAACAGAATACATAACTTTAAAATCACAGGAAATCTTAATCCAACAGAAAAAAAAAATTCAAGTACAGAAAACATCAAGTAAGATGACAGAATCAAACCCAAGTAATCCAAGTATCAATGAGTTAGTCTTAGTTAAAAGAGAAAAAAGAGATAAACTCAGGGAGAAAATTATTCAGTAAAATGTTAGGCACAAAAGGAAAACATATAACCAAATTATATGGTAAGGTTCCAAATAAAAGGACTAAAATATGCGCTATGCAAACAACTAAAAGATGTAATGTTAGGCCGGGCACGGTCGCTCATGCCTGTAATTCAAGAACTTTGGGAAGCTAAGGCAGGTGGATCACCTGAGGTAAGGCGTTCAAGATGACAGCCTGGACAACATGGTGAAACTCCGTCTCTACGAAAAATACAAAAAATTAGCCAGGTGTGGTGGCGTATGCCTGTAATCCCAGCTGCTCGGAAGGCTGAGGCAGGAGAATGACTTGATCCTGGGAGGTGGAGGTTACAGTGAGCCAAGATCACACCATTGCACTCTAGCCTGGGCAACAAGAGCAAAACTCTGCCTTGAAATTAAAAAAAATAAAATAAAAATAAATGTAATGTTAATATCAGTAGCACATAAAATCAAACTCAAGGTAGAAACTATTGAGACATGTGAAGATATTTTACATTGATTAAGAAAACACAGGCTGGGCACAGTGGCTCATGCCTGTAATCCAAGCATTTTGGGAGGCCAAGGCAGGTGGATTACTTGAGGTCAGGAGTTCAAGACCAGCCTGACCAACATGGTGAAACCCTGTCTCTATTAAAAATACCAAAATTAGCTGGGTGTGGTGGCACGCACCTGTAGTCCCAGCTACTCAGGAGGCTGAGGCAGGAGAATAGCTTGAACCCAGGAGTCAGAGGTTGCAGTGAGCAGAGATGACACCACTGCACGCCAGTCTGGGCAACAGAATGAGACTCTGTCTCAAAAACAAAAAACAAACACTCCAAGGAGATAAAGCAGCCAGGAATCTTTGAATCATTATAATGTTGTTTTGAGGTGTGTAAAACAAAACCTGACTGAAGGAGAAGAAATTCAGTCCACTATGATTAGGACACATCTATCTTAGACAACTACTACTCAGAAAACACGCAATAGTAAAGACTGTATGAGTAACAATAAACTTGACCTAATTGGGACTAATACAACCAAGAATATTCCTTTTTTTCAACACTGAGTATATACTGGACTGCAAAAACCACCTCGACTACAAAAAAAAACTAGTATCATACAGGCCACACTCACTCATCACAATACACACAAATCTCCATCTCAGATTATGCTTCACAGAGAATCAGCCTGCAATAGCCACAGGTGAAGAGTTTCTTTAGTTTAAAAGTGGTTAAAAAAAATCACAAAGGACATGATAGCAAACATAACCATGTGACAATTAAAACTTAACAAAATAGTAAAGAGTCCAGGAAATACTACCACAAAGATGACGAATTTGATACCTTTTCAAAAGTGGGATAAATATTAAGAATCTCCAGATACTGTAGCAGACTCAAATGCTATTCAACCTCTGACTTGCCAGCTAGAGTTAGCGACAATACTGGCCACAGAGTTCTCCTGAGGGGGCTTCTGAGAAAGCTCTTCCCTATCCTAAAGAACAGGGACAGATGTGGCTAGCACAGGCCTTCACCCCTTTCTTCCTGCAACACGGTCCTGAGGCCTGGAGACTTATCACCCATTTTGTAACCAGGGAGTAATAAGCACAGCCTGAGGATGGTGAAGGAGAAAATGCAGAGCCAAGTGTGTCTGGCGGTTCCTTCACGTCATCACTCCAGCTCTGGTTTGCCTATGCAGAGACACGCTGAGGCATCAAATAAGCTGTTATCTGCAGGCGAATCAATACAGTAAAATAAATGACAAAAAGGCATGAACAGAATGCAGTGAGGAAGAAGATAGGTTCATAAACATAAGGGGAAAAACATTCAACCCTATTTACAGTAAAAAAATTAAAATTGAAATAAGTATGCATTTTCTGCCTAGTGGGTGCAATTAAAAAATTAAGCCACTCATTACTGAAGGGAGTATAAATTAATATGCTCTTTCTGGGAAGCAATTTAGAAATATATACATATATATCTATGTATGTTTTTAAAAAGCATTCCTAGTCACTGACTTGGTACCTCTACATCTAGAAATCATGCCATTAAAATAATCCTAAATACCAAAAAATCCCATATATAAAAATGTCCCATTTAAAATAGCAAAAAAGGCACGGACGCAGTGGCTCACACCTGTAATCTCAGCACTTTGGGAGGCCAAGGAGTGGTGGGCTCCTGTAATCCCAGCTACTCAGGAGGCTGAGGTGGGAGAATCACCTGAACCTGGGAGGCAGAGGTTGCAGCGAGCCAAAATTGCGCCACTGCACTCCAGCTTGGGCAACGAAGCGAGACTGTTTCAAAAAAAAAAAAAAAAAAAAAAAAGAAAGTTAACTGTGATGCCTTTAATAGACAGCCTATTATACTATCATTCAGAATCTTAGTTTCCAGAAACACTATACGATGTCTGTTAGAATGGCAAATGAAAAAGCAGGAAAAAACCTGTATATTCAATATAATTATAACTGCAAAAGAAACTCAAAACTCCAGGTTAAAAAAAGATGAATGAAACATATTACATTATAAATAACAATGAGTATTCTGGGGTAGGTGGGTTGATGAGGATATCTTTTTCACTGTCTTTTCCATTTTCCAAATTATATTGAATGAATCATTTTTATAGATGAAAACATTTTTAAGACTGAAGTATCATCTAATAGTAAACCTTTTCTCTAAAAATGTGGTAACAATTCTAAATCAAGTAAAGGATCACAGCAATATTTAAACCATAAAACTAGCGTATAGTCATCTTCTCAAGACACTGAGTTGGATCCTCAGTATGCTGCTGTGTATTACACCTGAGATAGTCTTTCATAACACTGTCCTTACTTAGTAACTCATGCTGCCAATCAATCTACAGTCAGCGCCTCAATACCCTGTATTACAGTTACCTATAGACAATTATATCTGTCATTTAAATTATTTTAAGTCGCTTGAGTGCAGGAACTCTTATTTTTAAAAATCTAAACAAAAATACCTCTGACTTCCTGCAATATCCACCATGGTGCTTTATAGAACTAGGCATTCAAAAGATATTCGTATGATAGTCCGGACCCGGTGGCTCACGCCTATAATCCCAGCACTTTGGGAGGCTGAGGCGGGCAGATCACAAGGTCAGGAGATGGAGACCATCCTGGCTAACACAGTGAAACCCCATCTCTACTAAAAATGCAAAAAATTAGCCGGGCGTGGTGGCGGGTGCCTGTAGCCCCAGCTACTCGGGAGGCCGAGGCAGAAGAATGGCATGAACCCAGGAGGCAGAGCTTGCAGTGAGCCGAGATCATGCCACTGCATTCCAGTCTGGGCTACAGAGCAAGACTCAGTATCAAAAAAAAAAAAAAAAAAAAGACATTCGTATGATAAAAAACTATTTTAAATGCACTATTGCACTGTTTTCATGCCAACCTGGACAGGGAAAATGACACTTGCTGTCTGAAATAACATCTGGCAGTCTTAAGTGGAGAAGCACATCAGGCTCTGAGGTTTACTGAAATTTAATAACAAAACTTCATGTCTCACAATGATTCCTCCAAAATCCAAAAATTAGTAAATATATTTGACTTTAGAAACAACATCCGCGTTAGACTCACGATAAAGTTTAAGTAGCAAATAAAGAGAATTTTTACTTAAAAGAAGGTCCACCCTATTTGGAGAATGTTTGAAGGACTCACCCTATTCAAGAATTTTCGTTACAACACCCAAGGCAAATAGACATCTACACCTGTTCCGGGACCACAAACTTCTTGTTTCCTTTCATTCGGGACAGCCAATTGTGCTGCAGTGTTTTTTGTAAAATGGTTCCCCTTCCCAGCTGTTGCTGCCCTGTGACCACAACCTTTCAAAAACATCTGAGACTCTTATACTGACATGACTCTCATAATAGAACACAGGATTCCAGACACGGGTTGGCAGCCTGTCAACAGGAAAGTCAGGATGTCCCTGACTTTGAACACTACCATTTATGCATTAACTTTTGGAGCAGGTGGCCAGTACTACTGTGAATCCAGATAAAACATTCAGTCACCTAAAACCTTTTGGAATTTATTTTTAAATATGTAATTATCATACCATTACATGGACTTTGATTTCTTTGATTTACAGTTCTATGAATGTAACGCAGGCATAGATTTAGGCAGCCACCACAACCGGGATACAGGCTTTTAAGGGTGATTTTTTTTTTTTTTTTTTGAGATGTTGTCTCGCTCCGTTGCCCAGAATGGAGTGCAGCGGCATGATCTCCGGCTCACTGCAACCTCCGCATCCTGGGTTCAAACAATTCTCCTGCCCCAGCCTCCCAAATAGCTGGGACTACAGGCATGCCCCACCACGCCCGGCTAATTTTTGTATTTTTAGTAGAGACGGGGTTTCACCAGACTGGTCTCAAACTCCTAACCTCAGGTGATCCGCCCGCCTGGGCCTCCCGAAGTGCTGGAATTACAGGTGTGAGCCACCACACTCGGCCGTGAATTTTTAACATTACAAAACACCAATAAGACTTAGCATCTATTCCTACTTGGTTTCATCCTGTGTCAACCACTGGGAATATGTGAATCACAAGTAGGCAGGCCCTATGGCATAATACTGTGATTCCCAACCTCAGGCTTTAGACTTGATACCCAGGTAAACAAATGTGACAGATTATTGCTGCACAGGCCCTGAAGCCACATGGGCTAACCTCACCCAATTTTAAAATAATTTCCCCTATATACAATCTACTATTTTTTTCATGCTACTAGTGATAAATAAAAATATATTTAATCATTCTGGAATCCACAGTAATTAAATGTTGATTCAGCTAACATAAAAGGTTAACTAGAAGGGTCTCAACATTTCTCTAATGAGTACCTCATTTTCTTAGAATTAGGAATCACTGATGTACTAGAAGAGTAGTGGACTGAAAGTGAATGTTTTCTATAGTTCTACAGGCAAAAATGAGGCTCAGCTTTCTAGATCTCTTTGTTCTGTACTTCACGCTTTGAACCCAGTAAGACCTGAAGCTCCCTAAGGGTAGACCCTCTTTTCTTTGGAATCCTACCGGTCCTCCCTGATGTTGCTGGGGGCTTCCTAAGATACACTATGAATAGTGGGGTAAGTCATTTCTTTTCCCTCTAGGATACCACAGGCTAGAGTTCTTTTAACAACAAAAGTGCATGCAGAGATATTCAGCTGTCATTTTTTTCCTTCTCTGATGTTTGCTTTTGTCTTCCCGGCAACCCCATGTATTCTGCAAGAACCATTCTACTCAAAGAAAATACTCCGGTTTTAGCTGGGCGCGGTGGCTCACGCCTGTAATCCCAGCACTTTGGAGGCCGAGGCGGGCAGATCACCTGAGGTGAGGAGTTTGAGACCAGCCTGGCCAAGATAGTGAAACCCTGTCTCTACTAAAAATACAAAAATTAGCAGGGCTTGGTGGCTGGCCTGTAATCCCAGCTACTTAGCAGGCTGAAGCAGGAGAATCGCTTGAACCCGGGAGGTGGAGGTTGCAGTGAGCTGGGATCGCGCCACTGCACTCCAGCCTGGGGAACAAGAGTGAAACTCTGTCTCAAAGAACAAACAAACAAACAAAAACACTCCGGTTTTAAACAGACAAAACGCAACGGTTCGGTAAAGCATGAGCTCTTAAGTCAGCCAGGTAAGTCTGGTCTTCCTCATTTAGCCACGCTATCTTGGGCAAATCACTTCATCTTTCTAGGATTCAGCGACTGCAAAACGCAGAGGGCAGTAGTTAACTTCCTCACAAATCCTAATCACGAGAATTTAATGAGAGACGAAATAAATCACTTAGCACAGTGGCTAGTACTTCCTAAGGGCTGAAAGGGCAGCTATTATTTCTGCTTTACTTTTATACCACTCCTACAAGCACAAAATTTCTTCCATTCCTGTGGAACCAGCTTGCAGGCTTAAGATGAAAATAATTTGAGGACTAAAGTATTTTTATTTCGTTATTCCTACAGATAAACAAGGGACACGTGGGAAGTTGGAATAACTTACCAAACCACCCAGGGCCAGCACCTTACACAGTTTAGATAAAAACGCAGGTCAGACTCCACGGCCTTGGATTTAAGCATACAGCACCGTGCTACCTCACTAAGGAAGCTGGAAGCATCAGCTCCCTTAGTTCGGAAGCCCAGCAGGGCTAACGTATTTATAGCAAGAACCCTAGGGCCCGGAAAAGCTATTGGCACACAGCAGGCACTCCTTAAACAAACCAGCGCCAGCTGACCCACATCTAAGTAAATGCCCTAGCGCATCTTTCTTTCCTATAGGAGGAAAGTAGGGAAAAAAAAGTCTAGTAAGTGTTAACACTGTTTGTATCGTAATTTTTAGTCAAACGAAGGCAGTGAATCCACATGCAAGTTTCTCTTAGAGAGAGGGTGAACGTTTGCATTTGAAGGAGTGATGCCCCGGAAGCGCTATTTCCAAACTCATAGAGAATCCTCCCACACCAAACCCTCCAACCTTAGACCTGCCCTTCGCAGCCAAGGTTCCAAGTCTCCTCTCTCCACTTCCAGGCCTCTTGTACCCGCTCAACGCCCAACCTCAACGTCCAGCGCCCAACGTCTGGTCCCCAACGACCGAAGCCCCCTCCCTTCCCCTTCATGCAGGCCCTCTCCCTCCCCTATACGCCTGGGAACCCTGACCTGGAAAGAGGCAAGAGGACCGCGGACCCGAACCTGTCTCTGCGGCCTGGCGGTGGTGGCGACTGCCGATGCTGGGAGCCCCGCCGCCTGGGAGGCGCCCAGCACTCACCTCGCCTCCAATCCCCAGTGCGCTCTCCTGACTCCAGCGCACGCCTGCGCACTCCGCGTCCACGTGCAACTCAATGTGCCCACGTGCTCCCTCCGCCTTCCCCGGAAGCAGCTTGTGCTCTAGTTGCAGGCTCAAAAAGTTCCTTTGCAGAAACTTTTATTTTGTTCTAGCTTCTTCTAGAAAGATGTCTCTGGCAACGCCTTGGGCAAATTTTGGGTGCAAAGATGCAGACTTTGTCTCCTCGAAGGTCACTTGGGTCACCGTGGCCACTTAAAGGTCTTCCAAGATTTTCCAAATGAATCAACTGCCTCTGTCTGGTCTTGGAAACTAAACACACACGTGCTCATACTTTTTTTCTTTTCTTCCTGACTGAGGGCATGTGATTATACCTGTTGGTGTGTTACTTAAAGACAAGCTTTTTAAGTTTGGTTTTGTTTTTTTTTTGTTTTGTTTGCCATGGAACTTTTCTAACAATTTCATAAGGGAACCCTTGTGTACCTATCATCTTGTTTCTACCTTATCAATTCATGGTTAATCTTGTCTACATCTGCAGCCCAGGCACTCTTCGGGCAATGTTTTGAAGCAAATCCGAGAATTGTAAATGTGAGACAAAGTAGCGAACGTCCGCTTCTGGCCCCCAGCATAGTCCTCCCTCACTGTGAAAAAGCCATGTTTGTTCTTTGTGTTTGTCAGCATTTCAGACCCCCTGACTTAGTAACATCTCAGCCCTCCAGAAGAATGCCTTGAAGACTGCGTAAGCAGGATAGAACTCAGGTTCCCACCTCTCAGAATCACTGCATTTTTAGAAAAGATACCTTCTTTTCAGAGATCTAGCCCTTGCCTTTTTCTGTACATAACGGACAAGATTAATGATGATGCCTAGACTTACTCTCGCACCCAAACTTTGAAAATATTTTGATCTTATATAGCTTCTGGGCACTTTTAATGTAACCCCTGGGCAGAACCTCTACCACCTAATATTTAAAGTGTGCTGACCCACTGCTTTGGAGTAGTTTAACAGAAATTCTCTGGGCTCTCACTGGTTGCAGTCCTCAGTAAGACTCTGAATAAAACTAACTTCACTAACTTCAATTCTTTAAAAGCCTGATTTTTTTTTTCTTTAGTTGATCTATCTTTTAAATTTATTTTTTAGAGCAGTTTCAGATTTACAGAATAGTGAAATGAAAGTGCTGACTGGGCGCGGTGGCTCACATCTGTAATCCCAGCACTTTGGGAGGCCGAGGCAGGCAGATCACTTGAGGTCTGGAGTTCGAGACCAGCCTGGCCAACGTGGTGAAACCCCGTCTCTACTCAAAATTAAAAAATTAAAAAAAAATTAGCTAGGTGTGGTGGCGGGTGCCTGTAATCCCAGCTACTTGGGAAACTAAGGCAGGAGGATTGCCTGCACCCAGAAGGTGGAGGTTTCACTGAGCCAAGATCACTGCCACTGCACTCCAGCCTGAGCAACAAAGAGAGACTGTCTCAAAAAAAAAAAAAAAGAAAAAAGAAAAGAAAAGAAAGAAAGAAAGAAAGAAAAGAAAGTGCTGTACAGAGTTCTGACAGAAGCCACATTGTTTCCCCTATTATTAGCATGGTCTGTTAGCATGTTACATTTGTTACAATTAAGGAACCAAGGAACCAACATTGATACACTATTAACTAAAGCCCATCTTTTTGATTTCCTTCGTTTTTACCTACTGTCCCTTTTCTGTTGCAAGATCTCATCAGGATATCATATTACATTTAGTTTTCATGGATCCTTAGGCTCTTCTTGGCCATGGGACTTCCTTAGACTTTGTTTTGATGACCTTGACGTCAAGTTTCCAGGAGTACTCTCAGGCCTTTTGTAGGATGCCCTACTTTTGGAATTTGTCTGATGTTTTTCTGCTGGTAGGAAAGGAGTTACGGGTTATTGGAAGGAAGACCACAGAGGTAAAAATGCCATTTTTATTGCATCATATCAAGCGTACATCCTATGAATATGATTATGACAATTGATGTAGGATTTGGTCATCTGGCTGTGGTAGTGTTTGTTGGGTCTTTCTACTATATTCTTTCTTTTTCCCCTTCCCTTTTCATACTATACCCTTTGGAAGGAAGCTATTATTTGAAGCCCACATTTAAGGAGTAGGGAGTTATGTTGTTCCACTTTGAGGATGCAGTATCTACAGAAATTATTTGAAATTCTTCTGCATGGGAGATTTGTCTCTTCTCCATTTACTAATTTAATAATGGACTCATGGATATTTATTTTATACTTTTATAATCCAAAACTACTGTATTTCCTTGCTCAGATTTTTCCAGCTTTGGCCACAGGGAGCTCTTTCAGTTGGTTTCTGTTCCTTCACATACTATCATCAGGTGGTATTTTGCTTGTTAAGCACTTTATTACTTTCTGAGATATTGTATCTTTTCATCCAAAAATATTATAAGTGGCTGTCTTTAAGAGATTATCACTTTTAAGTAACATCACCAAAACTTATCCCAACTTTAAAAACAATAATTTCTCTTGCTTTCCTTTCTCCTTTTTCTCCTTTCCTCTCTTTCTGGCAGGGTCTTGCTCTGCCACCCAGACTAGAGTGCAGTGGCACAGTCATAGTTCACTGCAGTCTTGAACTGCTGGACTCAAGCCATCACCCCACCTCAGTAGCTGGGATTACAAGTGTGAGCCATAGTGCCTGGCCATAATTTCTTAATATCATAAAATTAATACTAAACATTTCCAGATACCTCAAATGTTATTTTTTAATTTTCTTTTTAGAGATGGGATCCCACTGTGTTGCCCAGGCTGGTCTCAAACTCCTGAGCTCAAACAGCCCACCTTGGCCTCCCAAAGTGCTGGGATTACAGGTGTGAGCCACCACACCCAGCCATTCAAATGTTATCTTAAATCGTTATGTTCAAATCAGGATCAAAACATCCTGTATTTGCACTCAGTGATATATTTTTAAAAGGCGTTTCTCTTTAAATCCTGTACTTGCAATTTATTGCAGTAACTGCAGGGTTTTTTTTTCCATTCAATTTTGTTGATTGCATCCCCCTGGCAGGAATACTTCACAGGTGGTGTTGTGCTTCTCTACTGTAGCATTTCAGAAAATACATAGTATGTAGTTGTTTCACTTTGGAGGATATTAAGATTGATCTAGTAGGTTCAAGTGGTGCCAGCCCCATCCATCCATTACAATACGAAGCTTCCTATCAGTTTTTCATCTAATGGTTCTAGATTCACAGATGATCATTACCTAGACCCATTATTTCATCAGGGTTTGCAAAATGGTGATCATCTATCTTTCTTTCTGCAATTATTACATGGAGTTCTATAGAGAAGAGCTTCCCCACATTGACTATTTGATTGACATTCAGTTTGCAACAGGAAAGGTAGGATGAATGCTTGATTCTTTACCTTTATCAGTTCTCAGATTGTAATGATTAGTTGGCATCTTTCCAAGAGGGTCAATGACATTAAAAAAAAAATGCACTCTGATTTTTTTACATAGTGCATCTCAACCAGTTGCTGTTATTATTTTTGAATGCTAAATTTGTCCTGTTTGAGAAGTTGGGGCATCTTTAAACTGCCTTCTGAGTCTTTTGGGCACAGTTCATATTATCTTTGCTTTTCTTCCTTGCTTTCTGCTACAACCGATATGTCCTAGGCTATGTTGCATATTTCTTGCCCCTACTGGGAATCAGCACTTAACCTCTAAGAGAAGCCAAGGTAACTTTTTTGGGGCAATGCTCTTTAGAGATCATAATCTGGGGAACAGGAGTGTGCAATGGGTTGGTCACTGTTCTAGGAGTTCTCAGTGGACACACCTTTTTTTTTTTCATGAAAAAAATGTACCATGAGTTAATTCTGATATTTGTAAATTCAAATATAGGATTGTAGAATTTTAATGTAATGTCTTTGGTTTATATTTGTATTTCTTTTATCTTATGGTGAAAAACTTGGTTCACAAAGATACATTTATATACTTTATAGTAATTATAAATTCAGAAATATTCAGAAATAGTAATACCAATGTTATTACTGACGAGTACTGAAAACAGCTTAAGGTTTCTTCAGTTTTTTCCCCTTGGATTAATGTCTCCCTAGGAAGGTTTGGTCGATTTATTGTTTTAAAGTCAAATCATTCATTTTCTATGACAAGACACTTTAACTGCAAAATGTGCTTCAATGTAGTACCTTCATTTAAGGAGGAGTGAGGGGCCATTACACCTCCGTGTGTGTGTTTTGCCAACAGTATCGAAGACGCTTAACAGTATTAAGTTTTGCTTTACAAACTCTTACATTGCAGAATCGTCTGCATTAGCTATTTTCATTCATGAGATGTAAGTCCTAAACCAAAGAACATCGTTTCCCCGGACTGAGGAGGTTTGCAAAACCTCCAGAGACTGAACTGCTGACCTTCCTTCTCTGGGCCGGGCGAGGCAACTGTACCCAATACACTTTTTGTTGCCATGCTGTGTGCCAGGTTACTCAGCCGGGAGAGGACACTTCCTACCATCAGTGCACTCAGCCTGAAGCCAGAGACGAAGGCACCGACAGTTTATTATTAAACAATGGCAGTAGCGCCACGCTGAAGACACGAACGCGCTGTTATGGAACCCCCAGAGGTCTCCCCCAGGGCTGAATCGTCGACCTGGCAGGTAGCCTGCTCCAGCCGACTCCGCCCACGTAAGGTGCAAGGTTTACGCATCAGAGCCGGGAAGCCACAATTTCAAATTCTCTTTTATTGCTTTATGTCCCTGACTCATGCAGGCCAAAGGGTGAGGAGGAGTAATAGCCAACAAGAGCGTCCTGCAGAAAGAAACAGCCTGCGTGGGTCGGGAGGAGCTTAAAAGGAAGAACCCGACCAAGAGGCAGGAGACCTGGCTCTCCAGGTCGCTGAGGCTTGGATGCCCAGCTAGGCGGAGTGCGGGGCGGGGCCTCCCGGGCCGCGAGGTGGGGCCTCCCGGGCCGCGAGGTGGGAGGCGAGCTCCGCCAGCCCAGCCCACTGCAGACAGGTTACCCAGGACCTCAAGGTGTGCTGCGTCACCCCGCCCGCGCTGCGCTGATTGGTTCCTCCAGGGAGCCCCCGCCCCCTCAGCTGTAACCGGGCCGGCTTCGGTGTCGCCGCCATCTTTGTTGATGTGTCAGCTCCGCAGGGGTTTGGGGAAGCGGCGGCTGAGTGAGGCGTCGGCTGTGTTTCTCACCGCGGTCTTTTCCTCCCACTCTTGGCTGGTTGGACCCCGCTATGGAAAGGTTGACCCCTGAGCCAGAGCTCCAGCAGCCTCGTTAGGGTGTGGCCTGAGGCTTGGATAAGTGGGGTGAGTGTCTGAGGGGCACTCGGGGCACACCGGGGAGTCGCGGTGGCGGTGCGGTGGGGCTGCCAACCTTCCGCTCCTTCCTGCACGTCCCAGGGCGGGGGCGAGGGCGAGGTCGAGGTCGAGGTCGAGCCGGCTCCCCACCTGGCTCCTTCGAGGGCGCGGAGGAAGGGGAGGGCTGGGGAACGGGTTTCAAGCCCTTTCCTCTCCCTGCCTTCCCTCTTCGCTTCCGGGACCTTGGAGGTGGCGAAGAGGGGTCAGCGGGGGTCGTGGGGGCTGTGCCTCGAGAGCGTCTGAATTCGAGCCCATTGCCTGGGCTGCGTGTGAACTGCAGCCAAACCCCACCTGCTCGAGATTCTTTCCTAGACTCAATCGCCTATTTCGTTTTTCGTCTCAAGTTGACTATATGTGGGTGTTTTATATTTACTGTTGTGAAGACTTGTTACCCTCTTCGAAACACTTCCATTACTGTGATTCTAAGTTCCTTAGAAATGATTCTTTGGAGTGGTGGATACTGTTCTTTATGTTGTCTTTCAAGGACGTCAAGGCATTTCATAAACCTTGGTTGGTAAGGAAGGGGTTTCAGATTTATGTCTCCATCAGTAATGAAAAATGGCAAAAACAAAACAAAAACCCTTCCACGTGTCCCTAAGTAGCAATCTTGGGAAACAATGCAGGTGTGATTATTTCTTAGCTGTTAACAGTTTAACAACTTCAGCTAATATTCCCATCTTGATTTTGTTTAGAGGAAAAAGTCCTGGATTTCGAGTCAGAACATCTGGATTAGAATCCTACTTCTTTCACTTGATAATCTTGTTACCTATGGGAATCAGAAGAGAGAATATAGTAAAAATACGCAGTACAGTCCCAGGTACTTGGCCGTTTTCTCTGCATGTGTGTCATGTTCCTTTGATGCCCAGCTTTTTGTTTCTTCCAAAACGATAGGCCGGGTGTTGTCTTCTAAGGTGTGCAGTAAATCAGGGTTTCAAGAGGTGTGCTGGTAGTCATTCAGAAGAAATTAATCTGCTATTATTATCTATTTAGGTATGCTAGTTGTGGGTGTGGCTTTCCCAACTATCAAGTACACCTTAATATTTACCGAGTGTTCATCTCGTGGGAAGGATTCAGGTTCAAGAGAGATTGATAGTGAAACTGAACTGTCTCTGTGTGTAATGTACACTGTTCCCTGTGTAACTTCAATTCTTTATCCAACATTACACAGATAAAAAACAGTAATGATTGGCCAGGTTCATTTTTGTCTTTTATTTTTGGTCTTTTCATGTTATTTTTAATGCAGTGAACATATCACGAATCTTGCAGTATTAAGAATTAAAACAACTTTTTACAGCATAGTAGGCAAACGTATGATTACTGAAGATTCTCCCTGGAAATGCATAGATTGTATTTGTTTTTTAAAGGCCCTGTTACATTCAGAATAACTGCATGTAAACTTAAGGTTTCTTTCAACAGTGGAGATTCCATAGTGTGTCATTGGCTTTTGAGTCCTATTTATTGCTAACGGAAAGGGTTGGCTGGTGTGTATCACAGTGACCACTCTAACCTTTTAGTTTCTTCACCCATAAACTAGAGAGTTGTCCTTTAATGCTCTGCAGTGACAGCATAGCTGATGATGATTGCTTAGTATATTCAGTTTAGAAACATCTATTTGCAGCTTTATGTTGACATCATGGAGTGAAGATAAAAGCATTGCAGTATACTGACTCTAGGGAAGAGACAGTAGGTTGAAGCACAAAGCAGCTTTATTTGGAGATTTAGAAAATAATCTTTCCCTTTGAAGAAGGACTAGTTAATCTGCTCTAGTTTCTCAAATTCATGCAACAGTTTCGTGTTAAAGTAAGAATCCTTACCCTGAAATTTTTTTTCTTTTAGTAAAACTTAGGTTTTTCTGTTATCTTTACCTTAAAATAACTAAAACTGGTTCTTCAATTTCTCATAAACATATCACTGAGTTTACAGTATTGCAAATGTTATACTTAGTATTCATTTTAGGGGCAGCAGTGAGAGCATAGATAATTTATTGTTTCAAACTGCTTTGAACTTTCTTAGCTACTGAGATTTTAAAAATGTATTTGGGCTAAAAAGTAAAAAAAAAGGAAAAATACTGAGATGAAGGGACAGTAGACACAAAGTGGAAATCAGCCCCAGCATAGTTTTGATTGGATTGTGAGTGTATTTCTTATTAACATTTGTCTATCATTAAGACACATGAACTGATAGTTGTAGGATTATGTAGACTATGTAGTGTCTACAGCACTTACTACATAATCCCACAGTAGATTATCAGTTCATGTTTTTAATAAACTAGAGCATACCAAATTAACCAACTCTGGCCAAAGGTGTCTTCAAAATTTAAACATTAACCCAAACTTTTTAATGTAATGCAGGCTTATAACTTGAAAAAAAATTTTTTTAAAAGATACTAGCCTTCATTTTGTTTAGTTTTTTGAGACAAGATCTTAATCTGTCACCCAGGCTGGAGTATAGTGGTATGATCATAATTCACTGTAGCCTTGAACTCCTGGGCTCAAGCAATCCTCCTGCCTTAGCCTCCTGAGTAGCTAGGACAACAGGCAGGGGCCACCATGCTAATCTTTTTAATTAAAAAATATATATTATTATTTTTTATAGACCAGGTCTTGCTATGTTTCCCAGGCTGGTCTCTTAATTCCTGGCCTCATTTGATCCTCCCATCTCGGCCTCCCAAAGTGCTGGGATTACAGGTGTGAGCCACCTGTAAAAGAAGGCCTGAGAGCCCTCCTTTTTGAAAAAGGAACTATAGGTCAGATTTTTTTTTTACCTACTTTATTCGTTTTCAGATTTGGAGGAAAATTAGCTGATAATATTTTTCATGTTTTCTTAGACTCATTAAAGTGCAAGTGCAATCTTCAAATTAGATTTCTGTATTAGTAGAAAGTTATTTCTGGTAACTTTCTGCTTTAGTATTTTAAAGTATTTGTAGGTGACGTAAAATTACCGAGCTGATATGACATATATGGTGTAACTTGATAATGTGAACTATGATGTGGCCACTGACCCTCTTTTTCATGGAATTTTGATGGACCATAATTTCTCTTTGTCCTGTTAGCCTATCACAGGATTTGGTACTATTTGGGAGTTGGTGGAGGGTGGGGGTCTTGCCGCATCTATTGCTCAAGTCTTTTTTTTTTTAAACATCTTTGTGCGTGTGTGTGTGTGTGTGTGTGTGTGAGAGAGATATAATGCACATATCATAAAGTTCTTGCCCTGAGTCTGGATTGTAAAGCTAAACATACCCCCACAGGGATAAATAACCTTGGTCTCATAAAACAAACTTTTCAAACTGGTGAACTAAAGGAAACTTTTTTATTCTAGTGCTATGTTTCACTTAAACTCAGTATATTACAGTTAAATTTGTGCCAACCATGGTGGCTCACATCTGTAATCACAGCACTTTTGGGGGGTTGAAGTGAGAAGATTGCTTGACGCAGTAGTTTGAGATCACCCTGGGCAACATAGCAAGACTCCATCTCTACAAAACATTTTTAAAAATTAGCTGGGTTTGGCGGCATATACCTGTAGTGCCAGCTTCTTAGGAGGGTGAGATGGGCGGATCAGTTGAGCCCAGGAATTTAAGGCTGCAAGTGACCTCTGACTGCACTCCAACCTGGGTGACAGAACAAGACCCTGTCTCTAATAATAAAAAGTTAACTTTTACCCAAAAGCTTAATAAGATGTGACTAATTTAAAAATTATTTCTTCTTTTTGTAGAACTTTACAATTTTTTTTTTTGAAATAGCCCTCTCGGTTTTTATCTTTTAAAAGCAGAATTTGATCTGCATAAATTCACCTTGTATGAAACTTAAGTGTCAGGTATTTTCATCACATAAAACATTTTCATGTTTCTTACACAAGTTCTTTTCCATCCTATTATTCTGTTTTTAAAAAGCTAAGTTATAAATATTAGCTAGTATGGTGGCATGCACCTGTAGTCTTATCTACTTGGGAGGCTTAAGTGAGATGATTGCTTGAACCCAGAAGTTTGAAGCTGCAGTGACCTATGATTGAGCCACTGCATTCCAGCCTGAATGACAGAATGAGACCCTGTTTCTAAACATAAATAAATAAGTAAATAGCTAGCTTTATCCAGAAAGTGTCTTTTAAAAGTCAGTTATTTGGGGGTTGTGAGCAGGTTACATTGAACTGTGTGGATGCGTTTTTGATTTGATTTTACTTCTGACATTAATTGCAATATCAAAATCTTGATGGAACTAGTCAGAAAGATGTTATTCTTTTGTTTATGCTGCTTTCAAGGTGTTTTTGGATAATAAAAACTCTTTTAATGTAGGTACTTTTCCTACAAAGGACAGTAAACCATTATATTGAAGAACAGGAGTGGTCTCAAGTTCAGTTTGCTTAATGGATATTACTTGAGAAGTGTACAACTGGTATTATTTAAGAATGGTATGGGCTGGGCACGGGGGTTCATGCCTGTAATCCTAGCACTTTGGGAGGCTGAGGCCGGTGGATCGCTTGAGGTCAGGAGTTCAAGACAGCCTGGCTAACATGGTGAAACCCCACCTTTACTAAAAATACAAAAATTAGCTGGGTATGGTGGCACACCCCTGTAATCCCAGCTACTTGGGAGGCTGAGCAGGGGAATCGCTGGAACCCAGGAGGCAGAGGTTGCAGTGAGCCAAGATGGCACCACTGCATTCCAGCCTGGGTGACAGAGTGAGACTCCATCTCAAAGAAAAAAAAAAAAAAGAATGGTACTACAGTTTATAATTTAAAAATTTATAGTCTGTGAATGAAGCCCAGTTTCTCTTAATAGACTTAAAACACTTATGCATTTCTTACTTAGCTTCTGATGGAGCCCTGGCAAACCTTAAAGTTAAAATACTGTAACATTAAATACTGTAGAATTCATAATACTGTAGTGTTTATTGGCAGTAAAACACAAAGAATAAAATGAGGATTTCTGTTTTATTCACTGCCATGTTCCCAATACCTAGAATAGTGCCTACACATATTAATAGATGCTCAATATGTATTTGGTAAAAATGAACATCTAGTTTGGAAATGTATTTCTTAGTACCTTTGCATGAGACTAGTTTGTTTGATAACCTGTTACTAAATATCTGTGAGTTTGTAATCGCCTGACAGGTTCTTGCCTGCTGCACAGATAGAGGCAGTTTACTGAGATAGCAGTATTGCAATAGAGAAAGTTTTAAGAAATGCAGAGCCAGCCAAGTAGTGGTAAGAAGTGAATTACTCAAACCAATCTCCCTGAAAATTAGGAGACTAGGGTTTTTTAAGGATAATTTGGTGGGCAGGGGGCTAGGGAATGGGGAATGCTGATTGGTTGGGTCGGGGATGACTCATGGTGGGTTGAAGCTGTCTTCTTGTGCTAAGTCAGAAGACCAGTTGAGCCAGTTTAGTGGTCCAGGTGGCAGGCACCAGCTGGTCCATCAAAATGCAGGGTCTGAAAAATACCTCGAACCAATCTTAGATTTTATAATAGTGATGTTATATATAGGGGCAATATTTGCAGTTTATCAAACCTGAATTTTTTGTTGTTTATACTGCTAATTAGAAAAACAGGAAATGGAACCAGAAGACAGTGTTTTCATTTACATGGCTCTTGTATGGAAATAATTTTGTAGAAATGTGAGTTCTTTCATTAAAAAATAAGTTCCAGAGTGGGTAATGGTTGACTTTAAGGCAAGTAAAAAATTGTTTCTTGACCAGTTGCCTACAGCTGATGAGCTCCAGTAAGAGCGAAACCAGTTCTCACCCACTGAAATGATTTCGAAGTGTGAATTGGTCCTGTAGTACTGTGTCAGAAACAGAAACAACTCTAAGGGAGAAAAAGTATTTGAGTTAAAAGGAATTTTGTGACTGTACTGTATTAAATACAGTATTTCTTCTAATGAGTAAGAGTTGCTAAAAGGTATTGTAATCTATAATTATAATTACTATATATATATATATATATATGAGTGTAAATTTGCTTTGTACAAGCATTTCTTTTTTTTAGAGACCGAGTCTCACTCTTGCTCATGCTGGAGTGCAGTGGTGCCATCATAGCTCATTGCAGCTTTGAACTCCTGGACTCAAGTGATCCTCCCACCTCAGCTTTCTGAGTAGCTGGGACTACAGGTGCATGCCACCATGCCCAGCTAACTTTAACAATTTTTTTTTTTTACGGAGATTAGGTCTTGTTATGTTGCCCAGGCTGGTCTCAAACTCCTGGGCTCAATCAGTCCTTCCACATCAGCCTTCCAAAGTGTTGGGATTACACACTGTACCCCCAGTGTACCAGCACTTCTAAAATTAAAATAATCTTGCCAACTAATGTCTTGTTTTACATCCTTCCCCTTTAGTCTACTACTTGCCATTCTATCCTTAGTAGCCTCGATGACGGCTCCCCTTTTACCCCATACCTCTCTCCCCCAAAAAAACTTGGACAGCAACCAAATTGACCTGCATCAGTATTGTCAACTGGAGGCCTACATGAGGACTCAGCGTACTGTTTTTCTTCTGGTTAATTGTGGACATAATCAAGTTCATTGCTTTTTCTCCCCATCTGCTACCACTCTTGTGCAGCTATTTATGGTGATGGCTTTGTTAAGTATATACACATAGACCATTGTTAACCCCCTCCTTTTCCTTTGGCTGCCAAACAGTATTCATTTGAGCATCATCAGAAGGTGTGCAAGCACTTTGGGAGGCCGAGGCGGGTGGATCACGAGGTCCAGAGATTGAGACCATCCTGGCCAACATGGTGAAACCCCGTCTGTACTAAAAATACAAAAATTAGCTGGGCATGGTGGCTCGTGCCTGTAATCCCAGCTACTTGGGAGGCTGAGGCAGGAGAATAGCTTGAACCAGGGAGTCGGAGGTTGCAGTGAGCCGAGATCATGCCACTGCACTCCAGCCTGGCAACAGAGCAAGACTCCAGCTAAAAAAAAAAAAAAAAAAAACCAGCTTGCAAGCTAAGTAGTTATCACATGCCAATTTACATGATTTTTCTAAAAGTCATGAGCATATTGCTGACAGAAGTTACAGAAAGTACTTGCCTTTTGAGGTTAATCTGAGTCTTCCTTAATTTACAGGAGAAGGATATGTAAAACATTCTAAGCTTAGGTAACTGAATAAACAGCTTTTTAAATCTAGATGTATATCCAGCAGGATGAGACGTTTTTGTTGTTCTATACTGTCTTCCACATTGTCATCTTACAACCTGTTTTCCATCCACTGAATGCTGTTTGCTCCCTAGATCACTGTGTAAACCCAGTTGACCCCACCGTCATTTGTATAACCACTGAAGAGCATTTGCAAAAATGCGTGTAAATGTAGTAGAGAATGTTTGTTAGATTTATTATTACTGTCATATTGCATGAGACTTAAGAGTTTGATTCAGTTCAGAGTGAGGTTCCGTCTTCGTGCAAGTACAAAGATCGTTTAAAAGGCTAAATGGTGCCTCTTCAAAAAGGCCACAAGAAAGGCTCCATGTGCTTGATGAGTGTAAATGCAGTGTTTTTTAATTTACCCTGAGAGACTATTTTTGTACTGGTGATGAGAGAAAATTTGGAGGAAGATGTGACATTAGAATTGGTCCTTTAAACATAGACTTTAGATAGACCTAAGGGAAGAACATTCTAGTTGAGAACAAAGCCATTGAAATGTTAATACGCAAGTTGGGGGAATCTTTGAGTTAGACTGGTTGGGCTAGTAAAGTATAATGAAGTGCTAGGATTTCAGGAATGTGTTGAGAGATAAGAATGGAAAAGTAGTACAACTGGTTTACTGAGGAATCTTAAATCTGGGGTATAAACATGAAATGGTTTTATTTTTTCCTTACTGGGTCTCCAGTCATACAGTGTAAAACACTCCTAACCTCTGTACTTTCCTCTGAAGTGCAGTCCTTTAAGAATCTCTTGGTCCGATGTAACTTTGCCGCCACTTTTGGTTACTACAAAAAACTTACTCCAGAAATTAAGACAGGTTCTAGCCATTTTAAAAAAAAAATGAAGTCACAAACTCATTGTTTTCTCTGAAGAAAAGTCGAAGCTGTTCCCAGCTGCTTGGCATGAAGAGGTGTAATTTGACTCAAAGATGTACTCCCTCTCCTTACTTTTTTTTTTTTTTTTTTTTTTTTGAGACGAAGTGTCTCACTCTGTTGCCCAGGCTGGAGTGCAATGGCACAATCTCAGCCCACTGCAACCTCCGCCTCCTGGGTTCAAGCGATTCTCCTGTCTCAGCCTCCCGAGTAGCTGGGATTACAGGCACCCACCATAATGCCCGGCTAATTTTTTTTTGAGACAAAGTCTTGCTCCGTCGCCCAGGCTGGAGTGCAGTGGTGCAATCTTGGCTCACTGCAACCTCTGCCTTCTGGGTTCAAGCAGTTCTCTGCCTCAGCTCCCTGAGTAGCCGGGATTTCAGGCGGCTGCCACCACGCCCAGCTAATTTTGTATTTTTAGTAGAGACAGGGTTTCACCGTCTTGGCCAGGCTGGTCTTGAACTCCTGACCTCGTGATCTGCCCCCCTTGGCCTCCCAAAGTGCTGGGATTACAGGCGTGAGCCACCACGCCCAGCCCTCAAGTTATATCTTAAAGTGAGTTACTTTGGGTGAGGTAACGTAGGTGGCAGCGCCTCTGTTTGAGAATTATTTTATTTTGTCCTAGATTTTGGAATACAGAGTACTTACGAGGTCTTTTATTTACTCCATTTCTTTGTATTGTCTAAACCAAGCCTTTAATACTAGTGTGTGCTTTGGCTTGGTTATAAAATATCTGCAGCAAAATAATGATAATTTGGTTGTTTGGAAACATATTTATACGGAGAGGTAGAGTATTTAGGCCAATGGCTGTTTAGTTGATGCCCCAGAGGGCAGTCTAGAAATTAGCATATTTAGCAAACAAGCTGGTCTGCTTTTCCTTTCTTACACTTATTCCTCCCATTTTCGACATTCCTAGAATAATGTTTCTCAAATACTAGTGTTGCCATTTCTGTGCTTACAGGCTTTAATTGAACAAATATTTGAGAACCCACTATGTGCTAGAAACTCTGCACTATAAGTCTACAAGTCACTGTGATTTACTATGATTTGTTGTTAACAAAATTCACTCCTGCTTAGCCTTCTATGGAGTCTACCTGACAGTCTTCTCTCTCTCTTTTCATCATCCTCTGATAACCACCTTTATCCCAGCCTGATGTAACCATGCATGTTTTGTTATTTAAAAATTTAGCATATCTCTCCATTAGTTTTCCATTAGTTTATATCTCATGTATAAACTAGAGCTATTTTCCATTAGTATATCTCTCATCTGGAATTATTGCTCTGTTATTTCTGTCAAAACTATGATCTGTCCACTTTTTAATCTAACCTCACATGGTTTCAGTAACTCATTACCTTGTACATGCTTTGTTGATACCTGACAAAAGAAGTCAACAATTTTTTTTTATCAAGATTGTGGAAATATTTTATAATTATGTGTTGTGGGATAATATTTGAAGATGACTAATTGTCATAAAATGGCTAGAATAGTAACCTCCATAAACAATATAAAAATGTATTCTATGCCAGGTGCGGTGGCTCACCCCTGTAATCCCAGCACTTTGGGAGGCCAAGGCAGGTGGATCACCTGAGGTCAGGAGTTTGAGACCAGTCTGGCCAACCTGGTGAAACCCTGTCTCTTCCTAAAAATGCAAAAAATTAGCCAGGCATAGTGATGGGCACCTGTAATCTCAGCTACTTGGGAGGCTGAGACAGGAGAATTGCTGGAACCTGGGAGGCAGAGGTTGCAGTGAGCCAAGATCTCACCATTGCACTCCAGCCTGGGCAACAGCAGTGAGACTACCTCAAAAAAAAAAAAAAAAAAAAATATATATATATATATATATATTCTAACTTGGTCAAATTAATTTATTAAAGTTGCTTTTATTGACCTAGGCAGTGCATATGGGCTCCATTTTATTTGTACTGGACATTGTTTTTTTCCTCATGAGAATGTTTGAAAATCACCATGGTACTTTCTGGATTCCTGCCTGGATGAAAAACTAATTTCTACCAGGGATTCTTTACACCCTAACTTCATTATGGTTCAAATGTAGATCTCTGGGCTATAGATAGTTGTGTCTTGTTATTTAGGTTTCCTTCTTAGTGAATTTTTATCTTCTTTAATGTACGTTGTTTTGTTATCTTGGTTTGTGATTTCTAGTGCTTTTATTGGTGTATTATTTCTCCAGTATTTTCTTACAGATTTATGAGGTAGTCTTTTTTTTCTTTACAGAGCTGAAAGAATTCTAAGCATTCTTTGGCACTCATCTAGTTGTTAGCGTTACTCCTTACCTAACATCTTATGGGGATGATTGGAGAATGCCAGACTACAACTGAAATTAATTAATGAAGTTGTTTGACTGAAATGAAGGAGGAAAGACAGTGAGACTTTGCAGTGGCCCTACTGTTTGTAGCTAGCCAGCTTGGGTTAGCTGTCCTAGTCCTTTTTCTTTTTTCTCAAGGACAGGCTTTTAAAGGAATTGTTAGTGATAAAATTTGTGGTGTTAGTTATTCCACATCACAGAGTGTGTGCAAGTTTGTATGGGGTTTTGGTTTAAAGTGGTTTTTAATTTTGATGTTTCAATTTCTTAGATGTAAAACGAAGATCAGGAGCAGATTTGAAGAATTACAAAGTGAATTGGTGCCAGTCAGCATGTCAGAGACAGACCACATAGCCTCTACTTCCTCTGATAAAAATGTTGGGAAAACACCTGAATTAAAGGAAGACTCATGCAACTTGTTTTCTGGCAATGAAAGCAGCAAATTAGAAAATGAGTCCAAACTATTGTCATTAAACACTGATAAAACTTTATGTCAACCTAATGAGCATAATAATCAAATTGAAGCCCAGGAAAATTATATTCCAGATCATGGTGGAGGTGAGGATTCTTGTGCCAAAACAGACATAGGCTCAGAAAATTCTGAACAAATAGCTAATTTTCCTAGTGGAAATTTTGCTAAACAAATTTCAAAAACAAATGAAACAGAACAGAAAGTAACACAAATATTGGTGGAATTAAGGTCATCTACATTTCCAGAATCAGCTAATGAAAAGACTTATTCAGAAAGCCCCTATGATACAGACTGCACCAAGAAATTTATTTCAAAAATAAAGAGCGTTTCAGCATCAGAGGATTTGTTGGAAGAAATAGAATCTGAGCTCTTATCTACGGAGTTTGCAGAACATCGAGTACCAAATGGAATGAATAAGGGAGAACATGCATTAGTTCTGTTTGAAAAGTGTGTGCAAGATAAATATTTGCAGCAGGAACATATCATAAAAAAGTAAGTTTTTTATACTTTTAGGTTATTTTTTTTTCCCCACGGGCACAGGGATTCGAGATAGAATTCTTTAAAGGAAAATATCATTTTGTTCATTTTTACTTCCACATTAGAATCATGCACATAGTAGTTGAACAATAAATGTATAGTTACTGAATGTGTGAGCAAATGTCGAGTTTTTCAAATATCTAAGTTTAATATGTTAAATAGTGTAAATGTATTAACATGCTAGAAATTTTTATAGACAACTCAAATTTTTCACTTTTGAAAGAATGCAGAAGTATAATATTGTCAAAACTAAGAGAAACTCAAAAGGAAATAACAAGTCATAAAATTCCAAAACTTTTTCTTAAAATCTCCATTCTAAATTCATTGGTTTAAAACATTAAAATTTAGAGAACAGAATAATTGATTATTGTTCAGTAAATAATAATATAGTTTTGGATATGTGAAGTTCTGTTTTCATGATAGTTTAAAATTTACTATCTTAACCATTTTTATATGTACATTTCAGTAGTGTTATTATATATTCACACTGTTGGACAACCAATCTGCAGAACTTTTTCACTTTGCAAATCTGAAACACTGTATTCGTTAAACAACACTATTTCCACTTGCCCTCAGTCCCTGGCAACCACCATTCTACTTTCTGTTGCTGAGTTTGACTACTCATGATACCTCGTATAGGTGAAATCATATACTTTTCATTTCATGGCTGGCTTATTTCATTTAGCCTAATGTCCTCATTTATCCGTGTTGTAACATGTCAGAATTTCATTTATTTCTAAGGCTGAATAATATTCCATTGTATGTATATACCACATTTTGTTTACTCATTAATGGACATCTGGGTTCCTTCTGCTTTTTGGCTGTTGTTAATAATGCTACTGTGAACTTGGGTTTGCAAGTATCTCTTCAAGACTCCAAGGCCCTTCTTAATATTACCCCCAAACAAATGCCTGCTATTGCTATTCATATCCTTACTGTAATACTATATTATGTGAATAAACTGTATGCTTTTGTACTTGAACCATCAGTGCTGCTGCTATTCTTGCATTTTGTAGGGTAACTTTCTCATTTTCCTGTAGCCTGTACCTATTCTTTTAGACCTTCCTCTTGAGATTATCTCTGATGCCTCTTCCCACTTTACTTAGATCTAGACTCTTAGCACTTTCATACCTCCCTTATAAATTATAAGATGTTATACATTTAATAATAGCAGTAAACATGTATATGCTGATAATTAGGTGCCTGGTATATTACATATATTAGTTCATGGATTCTTCACAAGAACTCTCTGTGACATATGCTGTTATCCCCATTGTACAGATGAATTACCTGAAGCACAGAGAGATAAAAAGTAACTTGTTCAAGGCCACATGCTAACAAATGCGAAGTTAAAATCTGAGCTTTGTTAGTGGACCTTTAGAGCTTTTTCAAATACGGTTATTAGAAATGAACCAGTTACAAGTTGTTAAATTTACCTAAAAATATTAGGAATAGAGTAGAAAATTGGTTTCTCTTTTTTGCTCCATCCTGTCAGAACAGTGACAAAACGGGTGAGTAGAATAATCATAATTCTGATGTCTGGTATTTGGAAGATACCCATTGGCATTTGCCAGCTCTGTTGTCTTGGCCAAGTCAACCTCTTTGAGTGAAAGATTTTTCACCTTAGAGTGACAATACTTACCTGATGGAACTGTTTGTGGACATTAGGACATTACACAAATGTCAGATGTTATTTTAAATCAAGGTTAATCTTTGGTTATACACATAATGTTTTTAATTCCAAATAAAATACTTTGTGAGTCAGGTTAACTCTAAAACAACTAGATTTTTTTCTTAACTTTTTCCTTCATCTAATTTTCTATGAAGAAAACTTCCTTTTACTTTCTTTGAAATTTTAATGAATGCATCTATTTCCAAATATCTTTGTTTATACATTCCCTCATTTTTTCCCCAGCTTTGTTGAAATATAACTGATAAAATTGTATATATTTAAAGAGTACACTGTGATGATTTGATATACATTGTGAAATGATTACCACAATCAAGTTAGTTAACACATCACAGTTACCTTTGTGTGTGTGTGTGTGTGTGTGTGTGTGGTGAGAACATTTAAGATCTACTGTCTAAACAAATTTCAAGTGTACAATATGATATTATTAACTGTTATCACCATGGAGTATATTAGGTCCCCAGAACTTACTCATTTTATAACTGAAAAGTCTGTAGGCTTTGACCAACATCTCCCCTTTTCCCTCACCCCCTGTGCCCTGGCAAGCACCATTCTCTTTATTTCTGTTCTTTGATTTTTGAATACATCAATATTACTGTCTAAGGTTCCAACCAAATTTTTTTTTTTTTTGAGGTGGAGTTGTGCTCTGTCACACAGGCTGGAGTGCAGTGGTGCGACCTCAGCTCACTGCAACCTCTGCCTCCTGGATTCAAGCAATTCTCTTACTTCAGGCTCCCAAGTAGCTGGGACTACAGGTGCCTACCACTACACCCGGCTAATTTTTGTATTTTTAATAGAGACAGGGTTTCGCCATGTTGGCCAGGCTGGTCTTGAACTCCTGACCTCAAGCGATCTACCCGCCTCAGCCTCCCAAAGTTCTGGGATTACAGGCGTGAGCCACTGCGCCTGGCCCAAAAATTCTTTATTTTATTTTATTTTTTTGAGATAGGGTCTTGCTCTCTTGCCCAAGCTGGAGTGTAGTGGGCGTGATCTCAGCTCACTGCAGCCTCAACCTCCTGGGCTCAAGTTGTCCTCCCACCTCAGCATCCCAAGTAGCTTGGACAACAGGTGTGCACCACTATGCTCAGCTAATACTTTTGTGGTTTTTTTTCTTGCAGAGATGGGGTTTCACGACATTGCCCAGGCTAGTCTGGAGCTCCAGAGCTCAGGCTATCCACCCACACTGGCCTCCCAAAGTGCCAGGATTACAGGCATGCGCCACTGTGCCTAGCCCAAAATTCTTTTTTTTTTTTTGAGACAGACTGTCTCTGTCACCAAGCTGGAGTGCAGTGGCAGATCTCAGTTCACTGCCACTTCCGCTTCCCAGGTTCAAGCGATTCTCCTGCCTCAGCCTCCTGAGTAGCTGGGACTACAGGCACGCGCTACCACACCCAGCTAATTTTTGTATTTTTAGTAGAGACGGGGTTTCACCATGTTCGCCAGGGTGGTCTTGGTCTCTTGACCTCATGATCCACCCGCCTCCGCCTCCCAAAGTGCTGGGACCAAAATTCTTAATTAAGAACAGTTGTCTGTATATAGAATATGCATTTGGCACATAAGTAACAAATTGAGTGTTTACTGCTTTTCACTTCCCCCTCCCTTTATTGTTCACTTGTGAACTACAGCCAGGACTCTTGTGTCTCAAGTAGTTTTCTGTAGCACATTGAGTATGCCTCACATAAATGATCTAAGTTAAACCACTGTGTCATAAAAGGCTTGAATAAACATGCATATATTTGCCTTTTTTCCAAACATTTGTATGACTGTTTCCTCACTGATTCCTAGGCTCAGCTGTCACCTTCTCAGAGAGGCCTATCTGGGCTTCTTATCTAAAATAGCAGCTCAAGTCACTCTCTGGCTTTTCGCTCTCATTTATTTTTCTTAATAGGATTTAATTACCAGCTGACATTTTATTATATATCTAGGGTCTATTTTTATTCTATCCCCTAGAATGTAAGTTCCACGAGGGCAGGGACTATTTGCTGACATATTTCCCACATAAAATAGATGCTGAGTAAGTACTGGTTGAGTTAATGAGTGATCTTCAAAGTAGGAGGTGGAAAGGCCTGGGGCTTTGGAATTATACCTGGATCCAAAACAAAACTGAAAGTTCAACTGCTTACTAGCTGTGTGACCTGGAACAAGTCTTAGGCTTCAGTTTTGTTTTGCTGTTAATATTTTTATTTTAGTTTTAGAGACAAGGGTCTTATTCTGTTGCCCAGGCAGGAGTGCAGTGGAGCTCACTGCAGCCTGGAACTCCTGGGATCAAGTGCTTTTCCTGGGACTCCTGGCATGAGCCATCATGCCTAACTAGTTTTTTTTTTTTTTTTTATTCGTAAAATAGAAGTGATGGTAATGATAATAATTTCATAGACTTATTTTGAATACTAAATGAAATAATACACTTTTTTAAATTAAAAAAGCTAAATTTAGTCAATAGCAAGTGTGCAATAAATGTTAGGTTACAGCTATTGCTATTAGTCCTAGAGTACTTGCTGTTAGCTTTCTTAGGCATCTTACATTTCTAAGCACTTTGCAGGCAGTTTTTGAGATTTTATTTGTTTTTCTAGGGGAATTCAAGATGATATTTCTGCTTAGATTTTATTTTGCTGTTTTACATTAACTGTACATTATAACTATTAGAATATCATTAAAATATTTTAAAAATCTGAAGCAAGACTTTTCAACTTTAGCAGTATTGCCATGTGGGGCCAGATTCTTTGTTGTTGTTGGAGTTGTCTTGTGCATTGTAGGATGTTTAGCAGCATCCCTGGCCTCCATCCACTAGATGCCAGTAGCAGCCCCTACCCCTGTCATGACAACCAAAAATGTCTTCAGACAAACACCTGGAAGGGCAAAATTGCCCGTGGCTGAGAACCACTTATTTGAAGAGTGCCAGTGCTGACAGGATTGGTACATAATTGAGATACTCGAAGGTATAAATTTGGAAGGGTGTGCTTTTCATTCATATGATTATATTTTGATTTGAAATATTCATATTTCTAGGGAAAAGTTAATAGCCTAATTGGCCAGAGAATCTTTTGCAAAGTATTATGTTTCACTATAAAATGATTATTTAGCAATGTTAATTTATTAACATTATAATGAATAATTATAGATATCTGTACCCTGATCTGTAAAGAAATTATGTTCCACATATTATTTTATCTCCATTTTAAATTATGTTTTACATATACTGCCCTTTTTATATTTAGGTTAATTAAAGAAAATAAGAAGCATCAGGAGCTCTTCGTAGACATTTGTTCAGAAAAAGACAATTTAAGAGAAGAACTAAAGAAAAGAACAGAAACTGAGAAGCAGCATATGAACACAATTAAACAGGTAAAAAAGACAAAAATCTTCAAAGGCTATACTTCAATTAATAAAATGAATACATTCCTGGCAGCCGATTGTGGCAG
This sequence comes from Pongo abelii, assembly GCF_028885655.2. Lineage (NCBI taxonomy): Eukaryota > Metazoa > Chordata > Mammalia > Primates > Hominidae > Pongo > Pongo abelii. The sequence goes on along the minus strand of NC_071993.2, from coordinate 121,209,401 downwards.
CTCATGCCTTTAATCGTAGCACTTTGGGAGGCCAAGGTGGGCAGATTACTTGAGCCCAGGAGTTTGAGACCAGCCTGGGCAACATGGTGAAACCCTGTCTCTACAAAAAAAAAAAAAATAGAAAATTAGCTGCATATGGTAGCATGCGCCTGTAATCTCAGCTACTCAGGAGGCTGAGGTGGGTGGATCACTGGAGCCGGGGAGATTGAGGCAGCAGTGAGCTGAGATCGTGCCACTGTACTCCAGCCTGGGTGAGAGAGTGAGACCTTGTCTCAAAAAAAAAAAAAAAAAAAAAAAAAATTCTGAGAACTTGCATGTAGGTTGAAGTTCTATAAGGTAGATCATATTTTAAATGCAGAGAATTGCATGGCATTTAAACCATTCTTTTACAAAGTAGGACTCATAGCCTGATGTATTTCCTTTATGTAAGTTTATTCTTATACATGTGACTGCTGTACTACATATAGTAGAACATATTCTGTTATGTTCGAAATAAGCAAAAAGACGATTTGAGTTGACAGTCAACTAGACTGTTTTTGCCAACAGGGAGGAAGCAATAGAAATATGAAAGTTTATGTCTGGCATTAGGATGTTTTTAAGTTTATATTTTGGTATGGTTCCATTCTCAGTATTTTTAAAAACTATATTGTGAAGGCTGGCTGTCATACTTTAGATTGTATCTGGCTTACTGGCTTTCCTAGCCTGTCCTTTTCCTTCTTTTTTTTAATTTATTTTTTATTTTTTCTTTGAGACAGAGTTTTGCTCTTGTCACCCAGGGTGGAAATCAGTGGCACAATCTCGGCTCACTGCAATCTTTGCCTCCTGGGTTCAAGTGATTCCTCTGCCTCAGCCTCCAGAGTACCTGGGATTATAGGCGGCCACCAACCACAGCCAGCCAATTTTTGTATTTTTATTAGAGACAGGGTTTCACCATGCTGGCTAGGCTGGTCTTGAACTCCTGACCTCAGGTGATCCACTTGCCTTGGCCTGGCCCTCCAGTGCTGGTATTACAGGCATGAACCACTGCCCCCAGCCTCTTTCTAGTTTTTAAATGAACTCCTCTGATGCATGAATCAACAAAGTGAGTATTCAGACTAACAGCAAAGCTGAGTTGCTCTTTATTTTTGAGGTGCTTTTTCTTCTATGAATAGGGTTAGAAGCATTCTAGCCTTAAAAGTATTTTGTCTCATCTTTCACAGAAAGTTATATAATGAAAATAACAGTAAACAATTGGTAAAACAATTTTTCACTTGATGCATGATTGGAAGGTGACTGTATTTGTAAAATTGTATGTATTTAATCCTGATTTTTATGTGCTCTAGGGTCCCCACATATAAACCAGAGTTAGAATGGTAAAGTGTGAGGGAGTCTTAACAGGCTGAATCCATATTTTGGTAGTCAGGTCACTCAATGACCAGAAACTTCAGACCGAACAGGTACAGTGGAACCAGACCCCTTCCTTTCATGAGCTTATTAGTGGGCTTTTGTTGTTGTTGTTGTTGTTGTTTTTGAAGAGAAAAGCTTTTCCTTCTTAATTTTATCTCTAGATCTGCACTATCTAATATGGCATCCACCAGCTGCATATAGCTATTGAGCACTTCAAAGGTAGCTAGTCTAAATTGAGAGGTGCTATAAGTGTAAAATACACATGTAACTTAGAAAAGTTAGTATAAAAATAAAACAGCTCATTTTTTCCATGTGGATTGATAATATTGGAATGATAATATTTTGGATATATTGGGTTTAATAAACTCACTTGTTTTTACTTTTTATTTTTTATTTTATTTTATCTTTGAGATGGGGTTTCGCTCTTGTTGCCCAGGCTGGGGTGCAATGGCGCGATCTCGGCTCATAGCAACCACTACCTCCCAGGTTCAAGTGATTCTCCTGCCTCAGCCTCCTGAGAAGCTGGGATTACAGGGGCCCGCCACCAAGCTGGCTAGTTTTTGTATTTTTGGTAGAGACGGGGTTTCACCATGTTAGCCAGGCCAGTCTTGAACTCCTGACCTCAGGTAATCTGCTCATCTTGGCCTTTCAAAGTGCTGGGATTACAGGCGTGAGCCACTGCGCCCAGCTTCTTTTTACTTTTTAAAGTGTGACTACTAGAAAGTTTAAATTCCACATGTGGCTTGTACTTCTATTGCTCAGTGTTGCTCTAGATAATTTTGTAATAAGGAAAATTAGTATATGTGTACTATAAGATTTAGGTCTTTTTCAACAGGTTTATTGAGATATAATTAACTTTCCACACAGTTCACTTATTTTAAGTGTACAATTCAGTGGCTTTTACTTGTGTAACCTTCACCACAATTTTAGAACATGTCATCACCCCAAAAAGAAATGCAACACACATTAGTAGTCACTTCTCATTTCCCTCCAACAGTACTCCTTCAACCCTGCCCTAGGGAACAAGTAATCTTTCGGTCTCTACATATTTGCCTGTTCTGGATGTTTCATATAAATGGAATTATATAATAGGTACCCCTTTTTATCTAGCTTCTTTTATTTCACATAGTGTTTTAAAGGTTTCATTCAAGTTGTAGCATGTATCAGTAATTCATTGTTTTTAATGATTGAATAGTAGTTCATTATATAGATATTTGATGTTATAATATTTTGTTTACCCCTTCATCAGTTGATGGACGTGGGAAAATGGGTTGTTTCTGCCATTTGACTATTAGGAGTAATGCCTCTGTGAACATTCACGTACTAGTTTTTATGTGTACATATGCTTTCATTTCTCTCGGGTGTATACCTAGGAATTAATAGAATGAGTTGAGAAGTGTTCCTTTTTAGGGGAAGAGCAAAAATTTGTGAAGAATTGGTATTCTTCTTTAATTGTTTTAAAGAATTTTACCTGTGTAGCCACCTGGGACTGAATTTTTCTTTGTGGGTAGGTTTTTGTTGTTGTTCTTTTTTATTATTCTAATTCAGTCTCTACTTGTTATAGGTCTATTCAGATCTTCTGTTTCTTCTTGAGACAGTTTTGGTAGTTTGTGTCTTTCTAGGAATTGTTCATTTTGTCTCTAAGTTAAATTGTTCATAGTATTTATTCAATTATTTTTATTTCTATAAGGTCAGTAGTAATGTCCCTCTTTCGTTTTGATTCTAGTAATTTCAGTCATCTTTCTTTTTTCTTCAGTCATTCCAGCTAAAGGTTTGTCAGTTTTCTTCATCTTTTCAGAGAACCAATTTTTGGTTTTGTTTGTTGTCTCTGTTTTTCTTTTTCTTTTTTTTCTTTTTTTTTTTTTTGAGATAAGGTCTGGCTCTATCACCCAGGCTGGAGTGCGGTGTTGCAATCTCGGTTCACTGCAACCTCTACCTGTGAGGCTCAAGTGATCCTCCCACCTCAGCCTCCCAAGTAGCTGCTACTACAGGCGTGCATCACCACATCCAACTAATTTTTGTATTTTTTTGTGGAGACAGGTTTTCACTGTGTTTCCCAGGCTGGTCTCGAACTTGTGAGCTCAAGCGATCCACCTGCCTCAGCCTCCCAAAGTGCTGAGATTACAGGCATGAGCCACTTCACCTGGCCTTGTCTCTGTTTTTCTATTCTTTATTTCATTAATTTCCATTCTAGTTTTTATTATTTTCTTCCTCCTCTTGGTGTTTGGTTTAGTTTGCTGTTTTTCCAGTGTCTTAAGATGCAAGTTTAGGTTATTAATTTGATACCCTTTCTTCTTTTTTTTTTTTTGAGACAGCATTTCGCTCTTGTCACCCAGACCGGAGTGTAGTGGCGTGATCTCGGCTCACTGCAACTTCCACCTCCTGAGTTCAAGCGATTCTCCTGCCTCAGCCTCCCAAGTAGCTGGGATTACAGGCGCCCGCCACCATGCCCAGCTAATTTTTGTATTTTTGATAGAGACGGGGTTTTACAATGTTGGCCAGGCTGGTCTCGAACTCCTGACCTCAGGTGATCTTCCTGCCTCTGCCTCCCAAAGTGCTGAGATTACAGGCTTGAGCCACCGCGCCTGGCCCCCTTTCTTCTTTTTTAATATAGGTATTTGTAGTTATAAATTTTCCTCTAAGCATTCCTTTAGATGTGTCTCCTAAGTTGTGGTATATTATGTTTTCATTTTCATTAGTCATCTAGTACTTTCTAATTTCCCTTGCAATTTCTTCTGTGTTTCTTTAGGAGTATGTGGTTTAATTTTCACAAATTTGTGAATTTCCCATATTTCTTTCTGTTACTGAGGTCTCATTTTATTCCATTATGGTTGGAGAATATGCTTCATATGATTTTAATCTTTTAAATTTATGGAAGTTTGTTTGTAACCTAGCATATCCTCTGTCATGGAATATTCCATGTGCACTTGATGAAAATGTATACACTGCTGTTCCTGGGTGGAGTGTTGTATAGATGTATTAGATTCCATTGTTTTGTAGTTTTTAAGTCTCCTATTTCTGTGTTAATCATCTGCCTAATTCTATTTATTATTGAAAGTAGGGTAGTGAAGTCTCCAACTATTGTTGACTTATTTTCTCTTTTATTTCTATTAGTTTTTGCCTCATGTATTTTGATGCTACATTCTTAGATGCATATACATTTATCTGTTAGATCTTTCTGATGGCTTGATCTGTTTTATTTTTGTGAGCTATTCTTTATCTCTGGTAACATTCTTAATTTTAGTCTGTTTTTTATGTAAATATAGCCACTGTTCCTTATGATTGCTGTTTGCATTATGTATTTTTTTCCACTCTTTTCAGTTTATTTGCATTTTGAACCTAAAATGCCTTCTATAGACAACATATAGTTGAATCTTGTTTCTTTAATTAAGTCTGTTAATTTCTGCCTTTTGATACGATTATTAAATCCACTTTCATTTAATATTATTGACGGTGGGATTTATGTCTGCCATATCTTCCGTTTTCCATGTTTCATGTCTTTTTTCTTTCCCTATGCCTCCTTCACTGCCTTCTTTTGCATTAAGTGAATGTTGTCTAATATAACATTTAAATTTCTTTCATATTTTCACTATACAGTACAGAGTTCCCCCTTATCTGAGGGGAATTTATTCCAAGATCCTAAGTAGATGCATGAAATTGTCAATAGCACTGAATTCAATTGCCATTAATCAGAATGTGTTTCTGTTTATGTCTGCCCCTGACAAATGAATGCCCTTTTCATCCTTTTTTTTTTTTTTTTTTTCAGAGACAGGGTCTCATCACTCTGGCTGGCGTACCATGGTGGGATCACAGCTCACTGTAGCCGCAAACTCCTCAGCTCTAGCAATCTTCCTGCCTCAGCCTCCTGAGTAGATGGGACTATAGGCATGCACCACCATGCCCAGCTAATTTTTAAAATTTTTTGTAGAGATTGGGTCTTGCTGTGTTGACCGTGCTGGTCTTGAACTCCTGACTTCAGGCAATTCCCCCTCCTCAGCTTTCCAAAGTGCTGGGATTACAGGCATAAGCCACTACCTGGCTCCTTTCCTGTCTTAACAAAGTACTTATACAGTGTGGCCATAACTTTTGAAGTTTGAGGTGTGACAGCAAAACTAGCATGAATTTCTTTTTTCTTCTTCACAGTTTCATGGATAGAAGATTCATTCTTACTGTAGATCTTAGCAACCTCAGTATATGATTTTTTTCTTTCAAGTCACCGTTTCACTTAAAATAAGCACTTTAAAGCCTCTCTTTGGCACATGTGAATTGCCAGCATCACTATTCTTATACTCTGGGGCCACTAATAAGTAAACTTACTTATTAATTAAGGGCTAAGTGTTGCTGCACACAAGCACTGTCGTCCTGCCATAGTCTGGTAACTGAGATGGCTACTAAGTGACTAACTGGCAGGTAGTGTGTACAATGCAGACATGCTGGACAAAGGGATGCTCACAGTCTCAGTGAGACATAGTGAGACAACACAAGATTTCATCACACTACTCAGAATGGCATGCAATTGAAAACTTGTGAATTATTTCTGGAAGTTTTTATTTAATATTTTTGAACTGTGGTTGACTGAAGGTTGCTGAAACCATAGAAAATGAAGCCACAGATAAGGCGGGACTCTACTGTATTTCTTTGCATTATTCCTTGGTGGATGTTCTAGGGGTTGCCAGATATCTTAACTTAATGGAATCTCCAGATTTTTACTAAATGCCAGTGAGATATAGAAACATTGCTAAAAGTTTTTATTTCTATAGCTGAAGTATATTCATTGTATTCTTTATGTTTATTTACTTTGTTTATATTTATTTGCAGTGTTGGTGGTGTATTTGGTATAGCTATAAAAATAATTTGGAAATAATTTTCTTTACAGTTAGAGTCAAGAATAGAAGAACTTAATAAAGAAGTTAATGCTTCCAGAGATAAACTAGTAGCTCAAGACGTTACAGCTAAAAATGCAATTCAGCAGTTACACAAAGAGATGGCCCAACGGATGGAACAGGTATTTCTCACATCGTTGTCATTATTAACTTGATATTCTGGTGACTCGTTTGTTAAAATAAGCTAACACTGTTAGACTGTTTTGGACCTCACTATTGTATTAATACTAGGTGATTCTTTTATATAAAAATAAGCCATTAGGCCAGACGTGATGACTCACACCTGTAATCCCAGCACTTTCAGAGGCTGAGGCAGGCAGATTGCCTGAGGTCAGGAGTTTGAGACCAGCCTGGCTAACATGGTGAAACCCCGTCTCTACTAAAAATACAAAAAGTTTAGCCAGGCGTGGTGGTGCATCCCTGTAGTCCCAGCTACTTGGGAGGCTGAGGCAGGAGAATCACTTGAACCCGGGAGGCGGAGGTTGCAGTGAGCCGAGATTGCACTGCTGCACTCCAGCCTGGGTGACAAAGCAAGACTGTGTCTAAAAAAAATAGTAAGTCATTAAAAATTCTAAAGCAATATATAAATACATACAGATGAATAAATTAAGAAAGTGTGTGGAATAAAAATTTTTTTTTAATCTGTACATATTCTTCCCCTGCCTACAATCCTTTTATATCCCATTCCTTGTTCCATAGCTAATTATTGGTATTTTGGTTATGTATCTTACTACATATACATGTACAAGTCACACATGTTTATTTGTACATCGTCATATACTTTTTTCCCCCATTTGATTGGAATAATACTATACATCTTTTTTGTAACCTTTTTTCCCGTACTTAATATACCTTGGTAATCTTTTTGAGTTGGTGTATATGATCTCAGAAGAGGTAATTTTAAGCAGTGCTTTTTTATTACTTGCCTGAACTCGTTATGGATGATGTCTTTGTCATCTTCATTTCTGTACCCACAAAACCTAGCACAGTATCTGACTAACAATTAGTCTTCACAATGAATTGAATCTGAAAGGGTTAACTCACACCTTCATTATTTGAATGTGATGGATCCCACCCTTTCTACCCCAAAGCTGCTACTGTAGATGGCATTCTGGAAGGACTTTAGGAAACAGATTATCCTCAGCCTTTATTTGGATGATTCTTTAGAACACGCTGACTCCTTGCATTAGAAATGTTAGGTTTAACTCTCCTGCTATCAGTTTTGATCCCTTTTGTACTAATTGAAGGGAAATACAGAGCCTAAGAGCTTAAGAAGTAACCGGTTTTAGCAGGTCCAAACATAGCCAGCCAGTCATTAGAATCAACTGGTGAGCCAACCTGCCTGCCTGCCTGCCTTCCTTCCTGCCTTCCTGCCTTCCTGCCTTCCTGCCTTCCTGCCTTCCTCCCTTCCTCCCTTTCCTTTCTTTCCTTCCTTTCTTTCCTTCCTTCCTTTCCTTCCTTCCTTCCTTTCCTTACTTTCTTTCCTCCCTCCTTCCCTCCTTTCCTTCCTTCCCTCCCTTCCCTTTCCTTCCCTTCCCTTCGCTTCCCTTTCCTTCCTTCCTTCCTTCCTTCCTTCTTTCCTTCCTTCCTAAAACTCTTTGAAGCTTAATGTTTAAAATAAAATAGCAGTTGGTGTACATGGTAGCAGTTCAAACATTTGAAAAAGTCTTCTTCCAAACGTTTTACCCCCTTCCTAAAGGTAACCACTGATGCCAGTTTCCTGTGTGTCCTTCCAAAAATGTTTGTTGCATAGATTCTTGTATTTTTTTCTTTTTTCCTCCTCTGGCTTTTAAAAAACAAATGGCAATGTACTACACTCACTGCTATGTATGTTTTCTCCTTAATGATGAAGAGTGTAGATGATGCTAATAATAGTAGCTGATGTACTGACTTTTAGCTGTGTGCAAAGCCATGTTCAAAATACTTTACAAGTGTTAACTTGTTTGATCTTCACAACAGCCCTAAGAAGTGGATATTATTAAAGTAGATTTTGGAAGACTGATCTATTTAATTATTAATAGATCTGCCTCATTCCTTTTTTTCCCCTAACTTTTCCTCCCAACTTTTTGAGAATTTTCAAGCATATAGAAAAGATGAAAGATTAGTAAAATGAACACTTGTTTATCTTTCACCTATTGTCACTAAGCCCAGTAAGTTTTGTTTAAAAATAGGTTCCCATATGTGTTTACCCATGTTCATGTGCACACGCACATTCACCTGCTTTTTAATTTCCAGGTTGAGGTTTCATCATTTCATAGACCAGATAGGTAGAATGAATTTGAACCCTACTTACAAGAGAGTGTAGCTGTATTATAAATTTTCAGGGACTTGATAACATTTTCCCCACCCACATCTCCCATGGCCTGATATTAATAAGTATCACAGGGCAGTGAAGGTTTTAGCCCTAGTATACCATTCTGGATTTCTACTTTGTCTTAGATCTTTTAGCCCTGGAAATTTCCCATACTTTCTTGTGAGCTCAACTATATATTAAAAGATGTTTGTTATTTTTCATCTAAAATTTTTGGTGTATTGAATGAGGAGGGTTTATCTGCCATACTTGTAGAAGCTACACTTCATATACTTTGTGTTAATTTTATCTATTGAGTCCTATTGATGATCTTATTCATGTTTTACTTATCTTTATCCAAGTCACTGATAATCATCTTACTTACAGTGGGTAAATCCAAAGACCTTAACTGGTCTGTTTTCCTTTATCTGTGCCATAAATGGACCTTCTATAATAGCTTAAATACCAGTTATTGTATTGTCTTGTTTAATACTCCCAATGATGCTGTGAGGCAGGTGCTGCCATTAGCAGGATGGGGCAGGATCCAGGAGTGTGAACTTTTAACAAGCACCCCAGGTTATTCCTTTGCAGTTGATCTATGGATGACCCCATGAGTAACAGAGCTGTTATCTGGTGCGCCATTCCCTGCTATAGTGAAGACTCTCATAATATTTTCCGTTTATTTTTTTTTTTAGACAGGGTCTGTTGCCCAGGCTGGAGTGCAATGGTGCAATCATGGCTAACTGCAGCCTCAACCTCCTGGGCTCAGGAGACCTCCTGCCTTAGCCCTCCCAAATAGCTGGGACTACAGGTGCACACCGCCATGCCCAGCTAATTTTGTTTTTTTGTAGATATGGGATTTTGCCATGTTGTCCAGGCTGGTCTCACACTCCTGGGCTCAGGCGATCTGCTCACCTCAGTCTCCCAAAGTGCTGGGATTACAGGCATGACCCATTGCACCCAGCCAAGACCCTCATAATATTTCACCTTATCTATTACAACTGTCTTTTTTCAATTATTTTCTACCTCCCATCTCTCAACTTCAGTGAAGCTCCCATGCTGCTACCAGTTATCTTACTAAAACACACATTTTATAGTTGTTGTTTTTTTTTATAGTTTTTTTTTAGTTATTATTATTATACTTTAGGTTTTATGGTACATGTGCGCAATGTGCAGGTTGGTTACATATGTATACATGTGCCATGCTGGTGCGCTGCACCCACTAACTCGTCATCTAGCATTAGGTATATCTCCCAATGCTATCCCTCCCCCCTCCCCCAACCCCACAACAGTCCCCAAAGCGTGATGTTCCCCTTTTTGTGTCCATGTGTCCTCATTGTTCAATTCCCACCTATGAGTGAGAATATGCGGTGTTTGGTTTTTTGTTCTCGCGATAGTTTACTGAGAATGATGATTTCCAATTTCATCCATGTCCCTACAAAGGACGTGAACTCATCATTTTTTATGGCTGCATAGTATTCCATGGTGTATATGTGCCACATTTTCTTAATCCAGTCTATCATTGTTGGACATTTGGGTTGGTTCCAAGTCTTTGCTATTGTGAATAATGCCGCAATAAACATACGTGTGCATGTGTCTTTATAGCAGCATGATTTATAGTCCTTTGGGTATATACCCAGTAATGGGATGGCTGGGTCAAATGGAATTTCTAGTTCTAGATCCCTGAGGAATCGCCACACTGACTTCCACAAGGGTTGAACTAGTTTACAGTCCCACCAACAGTGTAAAAGTGTTCCTGTTTCTCCACATCCTCTCCAGCACCTGTTGTTTCCTGACTTTTTAATGATTGCCATTCTAACTGGTGTGAGATGGTATCTCATTGTGGTTTTGATTTGCATTTCTCTGATGGCCAGTGATGGTGAGCATTTTTTCATGTGTTTTTTGGCTGCATAAATGTCTTCTTTTGAGAAGTGTCTGTTCATGTCCTTTGCCCACTTTTTAATGGGGTTGTTTGAAAAACACACATTTTAATAAGAGCTTCTGATTTATAAATTCTTCTTTGGCTTTACGTTGACTATGGAATAAAACCTCAACTTACTACCATAACGGAAGTTCTTCTTCCTTTGAGGATCTAATCTATACGTCTTTTTGTTTTTATAACTACTTCCTTCCCACTCCAGCCAACACACCAAATTTAAGCCCAATAAAATAACTTGGTATCTCCTAAATGTGTCATGTTGTTTTATACTTTTAGGTGTTTGCACATGATATTCACTCTATTTTTAATTCCTTTCCTTGATTCACTGCTTACATTCTATTGAATTCTGCTTAGCCTTTAATACCTAGCTCAAGTATAGCATCTTTTACCCTTCCTGCCAACTCCTCCCAGGGAATGTAAGTATTTTCATGTTTTGAAGGACTTTGTACATTCATTTACTATAATTTTTCTTATTATATTATAATGTTTGTTTATATGCCTTTCTCACTAGATGGTGAGCTCTTTCAGAGGCCACAACTGCTACTTTGTTTCCAATAGCTGATACATTATCTGAATATTAAATTATTATGAAACCAGACTTCTCTTAAAGTTGACATTGAGCTATTGACTTTTTCTAAGTACAGATATTCAGTTGTCTAAAAATCTAATTCTGTTGGCCAAGTCCAGCATAATTTTCTCAGTCCTTGTCTACAAGCACATTGTTACAACCTCAGGGGCCTATCATATCCCTAATGCAATGTCTTTCTTAATTTGAAAATTAGTATGACTATTTCAATGGAAACAAATCCCAATTGGGAGATTTTTAAAATTACTTATATGTGTATGTATAGCATTCTCAGTGTTGACTAGATGTGCTTATCAGCAGTGCTAGAATTTTATGAAACATTTTTGTCAGCCATTTTTCATCAAAGCATAGAAGCTTTCGCTACATTCTGCTAACTTTATTTTAATAGTTACCTTCTTCAATTCAGTTGCATTATCAGTGTTTATTTACCACTAAAAGATATTGAAAATTCCTAAAGTTTGAAGTTCTGTCTTTTATAAATTAAATGTGTGCTTCACCATATTTGCAAACCATGAGTTACTTCAAAGAAGGACTATTTGTAGAAGTTTTCATTCTGTGAAATTTCAGAATATGGAGTACCAGTTCATACTAATAGAAAATTTTTAAATGAGTATATAGTTTTCATACTTAATCCAGTTAGGTATTTCTTATTAAGTGTAAAATGCTTCAGAAAGCTTTACATAAATAGGAAATTAAATGGTCATTTGTTAGCATATGGCTACTTAATTTTCGAAAGGGAATTAAGATTTTAGAAATTGTCAGCTATACAGTCAGGGTCCTGGCAGAAAACAGATGGCACACTTAAACCGGTGATGAAGATAATTTAATAAAAAGACTCTTCGTCAAGGTGTGGACAGGATGTAGGGAGCCCAAAAAGGGAAGATGCAGAATTTCAGGGCTGCTGGACAAGGAGCAGGTATTACACCCTAGAGGGTAGTTGTATAGAGAGAGCACCTGACAAGGGGAGTGGCCATCAGCCAACCTGTGGGAACTCTGGAGGAGCCAGATCTCATTCTGCCTACATTCCCAAGCTTCTGCCTACTGCCTTCTGTTGGCTGAACCCAACTGGAAGTTTGAGGGCAAGAGAGCTTATTGATAGGGTTCATGATGTCGTGTTCCTGGGATACCAGTTGGGATTAAAAAAAAGTGGGAAAGGGGATCTGGAGGAGTACATGGAAAATAGCAACCATATTAGCCAAAGTAAAAGGAACAGGAAAGGGTAAAGGCAAATGCTAGGGATATTGTACCATTTTTCTATAATTTTAAATTTTTTCTTTCATTTTAAAATTTCATGGCACGAGTCCTGGGAATGTTGTGCAAAAACCAAACAATGCATTGGTAATATAAGAGACAAATACCATGTATTTCAATACATTTCCATTTGAAAAATTATTTTTCATTAATGCTAAGTAATATTTTTTTTGAAGGCCAACAAGAAATGTGAAGAGGCACGCCAAGAAAAAGAAGCAATGGTAATGAAGTATGTAAGAGGTGAGAAGGAATCTTTAGACCTTCGAAAGGAAAAAGAGACACTTGAGAAAAAACTTAGAGATGCAAATAAGGAACTTGAGAAAAACACTAACAAAATTAAGCAGCTTTCTCAGGAGAAAGGACGGTTGCACCAGCTGTATGAAACTAAGGTATAACTTGTGCCATTTGAAATATGTTGACCTTATTTGAAATTTGCTCTCTTTGCTTTTCCATATTTAATCAAATAAGCATAATTTAACATGGTTAACACTTAAACGTAAAGTTGTTTTTATTAGTTTACCTTCTAAAATCATGAATGTTTTAGTAATTCAGGTGTTTTATTGTCTGCAGAGAAGAGGTTTGCTAGGGAAAAGATAAAGTGTTGGCACATGTTGTTTATTAGATAACTTTTTCTTGAGCTTTCTAAAAACTTTCTTTTAAAATCTGTATGTTGGAGAAATTTGCGTCTCAAGGGAAGATTATATTTTGGTAAAATATGTATATAATAGTGTAAAATGAATAGTTTTAGAACCGGAAGTATAATTTGATATAATCTTAATGTAACACTTATAACCATAGAAGAGGATTTATGTTTTTCTTACAGAAAAACATGTCTTTCTTAGATACTATCTAAAGAGATTTAGTTACTGAGCCAGCTATTCAGAACCCTTCCTGTTAACTAGCAGCCTCTCAATGGTCAGATTTCCAGGGCATTATCATTTTTCAATGATAAATTTTTTTTTTAATTCATTAGCTTTTAGTTTAGGAATATTGTCATTGTTCTCAGGAATTCTGACAAAACCAATTTAGTTCATATTTCACCTTAATGCCAGCCAGTTAAGAATCATAAAGGTATGTTGTGTTGACAATACATCCAATTGGTTAAAATGTAAATGTAAATCATCTTTGTGTCTATTCATTGGATTTAGGATTTTACTACCCTCTTATCATTTGGACTTTAAATAAGTTTTATAGTCTGTGGGCTATAGTGTGCCAGCCCTTGATTATAGTGTTACTGGACTGATTACTTTGTGGGGGATATAAAAGATAAACACATAATTAATTGATTCTGTAAATGAAAATATATGACTTAGTGATATTATTTTAGGAAGGTGAAACGACTAGACTCATCAGAGAAATAGACAAGTTAAAGGAAGACATTAACTCTCACGTCATCAAAGTAAAGTGGGCACAAAACAAATTAAAAGCTGAAATGGATTCACACAAGGTACGTACTGTAATACAATGGAATAATGATTAGAATGAGTTTTTTTTTTTTTTTTTTTTGAGATGGAGTCTCGCTCTTTCGGATTAGAATGAGTTTTAAGAGCAAATGTAATAACAGTTAATGAGGCATGAAGCTTAGTTTAGTGACCCCTGCAAGTTAGTTTGGACCTGAATATTTGGTGATTATGAAAAAGAAATGTCCTCACATTATTTACATATTAAATGGGGTGGGATGTTAAATTTTACTATTCATAGTTTACAACACCCAAATTTGCCTTGTTCTTTAAGCATTTTTTGATAGGCAAAATTTAAATAACACTGAGAAATTGGAAGGGGGAGAATGTGTAAGTTTCCAAATTTGAATGTAAACTCTAGAAATTTTTAAAAATCAATGATGCTAAGATTTTATACTCAAAAAATATACATTCTTATTTAAATATAAAGATTTTAAGAATAAGTTGCCTTAACTTTTTTATAAATATGACTCCATTGGTATTGTGCCTAGTGAATATAATTTTATTAAAAAGCTAATATAAGTAAAGGCTGATACCTGATGCTGTAATTTTAAGCACTAACTGAGCTGATATTAGAGGTAATAAAAATCTGAAGATGATAGAATGTGAAGTAAAAGAACAACTCTGAATTGTGACTTAAGAAGTGTAAGTTTATGGAAATGTCAGTTTCCAGGTTTTCACAAACAAGCTTAATGATATTGGTTAAAATCATAATCGTGGATTACCTCATTAAATAGTTCTAAATCAGTAGAACTGTTAATAACCTTTGGTTATATTGTATTCTCTGATATAGCATTATCAGAGAAAACTGTAGGAGGAATAGTCTCTGTTGACAGTGGTCAAAGGTAGATAAGAGAATAGTGGGTTTCCCTCAAGTCTGAAGCTGACCTACTAATCAGCACGTGTGTGAGGGAACTGCCAAGGCAGAGAAAGAACTTTCAGAAAGGAGGAGGATGACAGTCCCTGGAGCTCAACATGGCTAAGCCATCTAAATTTTCCCTTTACTTTGAGTTACAGAATGAGGAATTGAAATTCCAAATTCATAAAAACAGTAATGATTCTCAACTACCTGAGTTGCTTCAAGATCAGAACATAATACTTGGTCATATCTGATATCTGTGGTACTTTCCTCATCTTCATCTAGAGTGCTAAGAGACAGGATCCTGAAACCTGTTAGAATACTAGCACTTAGGAACAAAAGAACTGTTACAGATCTGTGTAAGAGATTCTTAATGGCAGCTTTGAGCTCAGATGAAACCAGATACTTTGTAAATAGGTTAGAGAAGTGGTTTAAGGCTGACTTCTGTAAGGTTACATGGTACAGATTGCTAGAAAATGAACAAGCATATTGACTTGGTATGTAGAAATTCACTAGTTCTTTTTAACTAAAGGCATTTATTAACCAGCAAGCTTTGTGCATAACACTGTATTAGATAACTTGGAGGCTATAAAGGCCTTAGGAGACACAGTCGTTACTTTCAAAGAGTGTCCAAGATGGGCTCCTGGTTACTTGTTTTATGTATTTACCTATTGGATGTTGGAAGGAGTCCCTGGATCAAAGGATACAAGATTTAATAATCGTGTGGTTAGTATAGTCTACCTCTTGAGATGTGGGCAAGAGACATGAGACACTTAGTAAATTTTTCTTGAGGCACCCTTTCTAGTTTCTGGTTCCTGCCCACCAAGTCTTAGGTACTAATAATACTGCAGTCCTATAGCTTACTGGATCCATTGTGATTAGTAGCTTCTGGTTAGACCCCCAGTGCATATTACCAGAACTTAAAAGTAGTTGGACTGGCTACCCAGATCATCAGACTACCCAAGAGGAACAGTTTGTTTCCTTCCCTAAACTCCTTTGGGATTTAGCTGAAAATGTGTTTTAAACACCTAGCCTCTAAAAACAGAAGCCTTTTATTTTGAGTACAGTAAATAAAGATGAGTTTCCCCCAGTGTACCTCATCTACTTGTTTACCTACCTGGTTGCTACTTATTCACCTACCTGATATCAGGATGAGATAATCTCACTGAATGTATATACAGCTAGCAATAGATGTGGCTGTGGTTCTTTGGCTGCCATGGTTTGGCTATGCTGGGTGCTTGCCAGACATAACTGCTTCAGAGAAAGCTAGAAGAATATTCTTGGACCCAGCAGCTAGACCAGCAGGAGGCTGTAGATGGTAATATAGTACAGGCCTAATGTGTGACAAGGGCTTGGTGTATTTTATGATATGTTCTGTACACTAGGTCACCTGAAGTAAGACTGTTGCTTAATAAGCTCTTCTCCCGAGGCTGTTGTGTTGTCGGTGATAGTGTCATTCTTAAATGGTTTGTTTACTCAGAAGGCCCACTCATTAGAAGCCAGAGCGGGCTTCTTATTTGCTTTGCCATTTTATCTCACTTATAAAACTATATGCTATGTTCTATAACTGTAGTGTTCTATAACTGTATTCTATTGACTATATTGTATTATGGAATAACAAGGTCCAGATTTACCCTTCTACCTTAAAAAACAAAAGACAAAATATATGAAATGAAGGCTTTCAGACTTGAGACAACAGGCAGCATAGGACAGTGATCTCTGAGTGAAGGGAAACAAATGAGGTATTCCTGGAGAGTTCCAGTCTGCAGAACAAGAAGAACCTGGACAGCCCAGCAGTCTATCTGAATTGAGGAGACAGAGTTCAAAATATGGGGAACCAAGGCAGAGTCCCAGAAAAGAGAAAAATACAACAATGTGCAGTGAGTTCCCTTCAAGTCTTCAGCTGACTACTGATCAGTACATGTGTGCGTGTGTGTATGTGTGTGTGTGTGTGTGTGTGTCTTAGAGGAAACTACAGAGGAGGGGAAAGAAATAGGGGCAACAATCCCTAGAGCTCCCACAAGGCTAGGAAATTGTTCATGTTTCCATCAGTCAAAGAGAAATGACCTCTCAACACACATCAGGCAGGGCTGCATCAAGCAGCCCCCAGAAGGTTATTGCTTTAGTTGTGAGGATGAATTTGCCTTAGATTAAGTCTGTTATAAATCTGCCTTAACAAAACTTTAAAAGCAAGCTTCAAATAATTTGTTTCAAGTAAATTTACTGTGTCCCAAAACAAAGGCCCAAAATATTTAAATGACTACAAAGAACTCTGGCACCTAAAAGCATAAAATTTACTGTGTTTGGCATCCAGTCAAAAATTACCAGGCATGCAAAGAGGCAGGAAAATGGAGCCCATCATGAGAAGGAAGGAAAACTAGATCAGTAGGAACAGATCCAGGCACGGTGTCTCACACCTGTAATTCTAGCACTTGGGGAGGCTGAGGTGGGAGGATTGCTTGAGGCCAGGAGTTTGAGACCAGCCTGGGCAACATAGCGAGGTCCCCATCTCTACACAAAGAACTTTAAAAATTAGCCAGGTGTGGTGGTGTATGCCTGTAGTCCTAGCCACTTGGGAGGCTGAGATGGGAGGATCACTTGAGCCCAGGAGTTGAAGCTATGATCATGCCACTGCACTCCAGCCTGGGTAACAGAGCAAGATCCTGTCCTGTGTCTTAAAAAAAAAAAAAGATTCAGAAATGACATAAATAATAGAATTAGTAGACAATGAGGCAATGATGTTAAAGCAGCTCTTATAAATACATTGCATATGTTCAAGGAGATAGACAAAAGCATGAGTATGATAAGGAGAGACATGAAAGAGAAAAAAAGCAGATTGACATAATGTCTGAAATGAAAAATACATTGGATGGAATTAACAGCAGATTAAAAACTGCAGAGGACAAGATTAGTGTACTTGAAAACATAGGAGTAGAAAACTATATGCTAGTGACTCCCAGATTTACAACTTCTACGCAGAACTCCAGATTCACACATTTAGCTGCTTATTTGACATCCGACATCTTGGATGACTTAAGGCAACTCCAGACTCATATATTTAGCTGCTTATTTGACATCCGACATCTTGGATGACTTAAGGCAACTCCAGATTCATATATTTAGCTGCTTATTTGACATCCGACATCTTGGACGACTTAAGGCAACTCCAGATTCATATATTTAGCTGCTTATTTGACATACGACATCTTGGATGACTTAAGGCATCTTAAACTTAACATGTCTAAAATTGAACTAAAAATGTACCCTTTCCTCCATTGCTTTCCTATGTCAATAAATGACAATCCATCCATCTCATTCCATCTCATTGCTCAGACCAAAAGCCTTGGATTTATCCTTAATTTCTCAGTTAGCATATCCAGTCCTTCAGCAGATCTTCTTGCTCATGTCTTTTGAGTCTGTACTCATCTAGCACCTTCTCAATGAGACTTTCCCCAGGTATTCTATCTAAACTTTCATCTCTCCAAACTTTCATTCTATCCAGACTTTCTCATGTCCTTGCTGTATTTTTATTCCTTAGCACTTGCCACTACTATATTTTACTTATGTATTGTATTTAGTGTCTCCATTACTAGAATATGAGCTTCATGAAGGTGAGATTATGTTTGTTTTCTTATACAGTGTGTCCCTGGAGCATGGAACAATGCCTGGTGCATAGATGCCCAGTGAATACTGAATGAATGAATAAGTGAAACACAGTCAATACCTTAACCAAAACATTTAATGTGATTCTCACTTTTCCCTTACTCATTTATTTAATAAATATTTATTTGGCATATAGGAATCTCTCAATTGCTATTTTTTGAGTGAATGAAGTGCTTACTATGTGCCAGGCTCTTTTTAGTTATTAATGATATAGTAGTAGAAAAACATATATAAAGTTCCTTCTCTCTTTCCCTTTTTCTCCCTCCCTGTCCATTGAGTCTAGTGTTTTAAAAAGTCAATATTTGAAAAAGTAAATAATTGCTTATATTTTAAAAGTGGTACTAAGTTTTAATACAAGTCAAATTATTATTAAAAACTAGCAACTGAAAATATATCACTTTCAGTACTTACATGGTAGATATATTTTTTTAAATGACATGTAAGAAACAATTTATTTTTGTTTTTCTTTTCTTTTTTTTTTTTTTTTTGAGATGGAGTCTTGCTCTGTTGCCCAGGCTGGAGTGCAGTGGTGCGATCTTGGCTCACTGCAACCTCTGCCTCCCGGGGTCAAGCGATTCTCCTGCCTCAGCCTCCTGAGTAGCTGGGATTACAGGCATGTGCCAC
The DNA here is from genome assembly GCF_028885655.2 of Pongo abelii. Taxonomy (NCBI): domain Eukaryota; kingdom Metazoa; phylum Chordata; class Mammalia; order Primates; family Hominidae; genus Pongo; species Pongo abelii. The sequence goes on along the minus strand of NC_071993.2, from coordinate 121,190,460 downwards.
CACACCTGGCTAATTTTTGTATTTTTAGTAGAGACTGGGTTTTGCCATGTTGGCAAGGCTGGTCTTCAACTCCTGACCTCAGGTGATCCATCTGCCTCGGCCTCCCAAAGTGCTGGGATTACAAGTATGAGCCACTGCACCTGGCCTATTAATGCAATTTAGATGGTTCAAGAGATGCAGGTAAAGGCATTCCATGTGGAGGAACAGCAAGAAAAAAAGGAACAAAGGGAGATGAGTATTGGGTATTTGGGGAGCCCAACCTAACTAGAGGCTTATATTAGATATTCCTGTATTAATTCAACAGATGGTAGTCGAACAATTAATATGTGACAAGTATTGAGTTAGTTGCTGTCGAGAAGCTATATGCTGTATTAGGGGAACGTATAAGCTGTAGTATAATGTATTGATCATTAGAATCCAGGGCATGCCTAAATTATATCTATGGAAAAGCAGAGTGAGCGGCATCTGATCTGCCTTTTTCTGAAGGGAAGCTACTGAGAGGAGATGATACCAAAAGTCCCATTTGAAATCCACATGATAAGCAAAACCATGGATCAGTTTGCTTAGGGAGAATTATGAAGAAAGAGCTCCATGGCCAGGCTGTATCTTGGAAAATCACCACAGGAAGTAAAAGCCACTCAGGGAACAATGAAGAGGGCAGAAAGAGAAGGAGAATATTGTCCTGTAATGGAAACAGGAAGGATATTGAAAGAGTCAGGGGTGGTCAGAACTGGAGCAAGTAAGTAAAGAATAAGAACAAGAAGAAGTAATTGGATTTAATAAGGGTAGCCCCTGAAAACTTTCAGAGTTGCCATCTTAGGAGAATGGTTAGGAACAGAAACCAAATTGCAGCATCAGTCTATAAAAAGACAGTTTGGGAGGCTGAGACAGGTGGATCACCTGAGGTCAGGAGTTTGAGACCAGCCTGACCAAAACCCGTCTCTACTAAAAATACAAAAATTAGCTGAATGTGGTGGCACACACTTGTAATCCCAGCTACTCGGGAGGCTGAGGCAGGAGAATCACTTGAACCCAGGAGGCAGAGGTTGCAATGAGCCGACATCACGCCACTGTACTCAAGCCTGGGTGACAGAATGAGACTCTGTTTCAAAAAAAAAAGACAGTTTTTATGTTTTGTTTTTTGTGACAAAGTCTCACTCTGTTTCCCAGGCTGGAGTGCAGTGGTGCGATCTCGGCTCACTGCAACCGCTGCCTCCTGGGTTCAAACGATTCTCCTGCCTCAGCCTCCCGAGTAGCTGGGGTTACAGGTGCCCACCACCATGTCTAGCTAATTTGTGTTTTTTTGTTTTTTTTTGAGACCGAGTTTCACTCTTGTTGCCCAGGCTGGAGTACAGTGGTGCAATTTCAGCTCACCGCAACCTCCGCCTCCTGGGTTCAGGCGATTCTCCTGCTTCAGCCTTCCTGAGTATCTGGGGTTACAGGCATGCACCACCACACCCGGCTGATTTTATGTTTTTAGTAGAGATGGGGTTTCTCCATGTTGGTCAGGCTGGTCTCAAACTCCCGACCTCTGATGATCCGCCCGCCTCAGCCTCCCAAAGTGCTGGGATTATAGGCGTGAGCCACCACGCCTGACCAATTTTTTTATTTTAGTAGAGACAGGGTTTCACCATGTTGGTCAGGCTGGTCTCAAGTTCCTGACCTTAGGTGATCCACCCGCCTCCACCTCCCAAAGTGCTGGAATTACAGGCGTGAGCCACCATGCCCGGCCAAAAGACAGTTTTAAATAGATACCACAGCCATAAACCAAAGAATTGTCTTTGATATGTGTGTACAAAGAACTTTTTAACACTTTGCTCATCTTATCAGGTTAGTAACTTCTAGTAATTTGCCTAAAACTGTCAAATTTAACTGTATTTAATGGCTATTAGTTAACTCTGCAGATCATTTTAATTTTTTGTCAGGAACATAAAATATTATTGCTAGAATAATAATTGGCTGCTCAGTGACAGTGCTAGGACAAGAACCTTCCTACTTGCTGATCACTTCTCACCATCACGTTGCTGTACCCAACTTTGTCTGTGTCTTTTGTCAATGCAGGAAACCAAAGATAAACTCAAAGAAACAACAACAAAATTAACACAAGCAAAGGAAGAAGCAGATCAGATACGAAAAAACTGTCAGGATATGATAAAAACATATCAGGTATGTATAACTTTTAAAATAGATTAGTATCAAATTTTAGCAAATATCAGTTCTCTCTTTTTTTTTTTTAGATGGAGTCTCGCTCTGTCGCCCGGGCTGGAGTTCAATGGCACGGTTTCGGCTCACTGCAACCTCTGCCTCCCGGGTTCAAGCAATTCTCCTGCCCCAGCCTCCCAAGTAGCTGGGATTACAAGTGCCCGCCACCACACCTGGCTAAATTTTGTATTTTTAGTAGAGAGGGGGGTTTCACTATGTTGGCCAGGCTGGTCTCGAACTCCTGACTTGTTGAGCCACCTGCCTCGGTCTCCCAAAGTGCTGGGATTACAGGCATGAACCACTGTGCCCAGCCAGTTCTCTTGTTTCATTAAATTTCTATATGAGCAGTATTCTACATCTGCATATGGAATGTACTTTGTTGGGCAGGCAGTTAAATAAAGTGCAGGTTATTTCCAATGTTAAAGTACCTGCAGCTTAAATGGATTTTATAAGAGAAGTTTTCCAACAAATAAAAACCCTAGAAAATATCAGAAGAATGAAGAGTGCAAGCAAATGTATAACTTTAGGTTAATAACCTAATAACTTAGGTTAATAATTTTAGGTATACTATGTATTTCACAATTAGTAAACTTAATTGCAGTGCTTTCTTTTCAAAGTATAAAACTTTAACCCATTTGCTATTTAGAAAAAAAGTGCAGCTTGCTGCCAGCGCTCATTTAATTTTACATAAACACACTCGAGGCTGAGACAAATCTGACTGATTTTCAGTGGAAGATAAAATATAAAAACTGTTCTTGGAGTTATTTCTAAACAGAACTTGTCTCTTATCCTAATGTAACAGAAATATATATGATGCTACTTTAGGATTAGAGACAAGAGTATTCTCAGGGCAAACGGGAAATGGATTAAAAATTGTCGCACTTTTTTCGTTTTCTTTCCACTAGGAGTCAGAAGAAATTAAATCAAATGAGCTTGATGCAAAGCTTAGAGTCACAAAAGGAGAACTTGAAAAACAAATGCAAGAAAAATCTGACCAGCTAGAGGTGAGTAGTTTTGCTCTTTATATATCCTAAGTTGCATAATAAATACAGAAAGAAATAGTGAGAACTTACTGCCATCTACTTTTAAGGCCTTTTGGAAGGAGCAGGCAATAAATCTTAGATATAGTTTAGCACATTATGATTTGTTGTTCTTTTAAACTTTTTTAAAGATGCATCATGCCAAAATAAAGGAACTAGAAGATCTGAAGAGAACATTTAAGGAGGGTATGGATGAGTTACGAACACTGAGAACAAAGGTAATTCAGTCTTTAGTCATGAATCCAGAGGAAGGGTAAATATCTTAAATTTTGAATTCATTCTGATTTTTAAAGTGGTGGGGAAAGGACATTAATATAGAAATGTTCCATAATAAAAGAACTCAGAGTAGAGTAGAGGAGCAATTTCCTAGCAACTTCTTTTGTTGAAAGGAAAATGTCTTCCATGTTAGTCCCTTTGAAGTGTTTGCCAAACATTCCTATTTCACAGCACATTTGCTGTGTCTATAACTTATCCTTGGGCCTCTCATCTAAAGACAATCTCATCAGCGAATCAATTGGAAAGATAGTTGGACCTTAGAACTGTGTCAGAAAATAACAGGAAGACTATATTTTTCCTGGATATATTTAATAGATGGATAGTTTTAATGGCCAATAATCTGTTAAGTCCTCTTCGTGTTTATAGTCTTTATTGTAAGATTAGTATGTCTTCTAATATGAATATGAATGTGTATCATTCATTTATTTAGAAATAGTCCTTTAACCACCCTGAATTTGAGGTCACTTAATAATTTTAAATTGTTTTTCGTACACCTTATTTGTTCTTGCCAGTTTTTTGAGGTAGAGAAGATATATTCTTCTTTTTCAGATGAAGAGATGGTGATTCAGTAAAAAGTGAAATGACATGCTAAAACTCCCATGACTGAATCATAAGAAATCTAAGACTAAAACCTAGGATTGTAAACTTTACATTTTCTTCACGTGAATGGTGCTTTAGAATTTTTAGATTATTCATACATAACCACTACATAAAATAGTTTATAAAGAACAAGAATCCATGGTTTGTAACTTGGTTATGATCATTTGATAGGTGAAATGTCTAGAAGATGAACGATTAAGAACAGAAGATGAATTATCAAAATATAAGGAAATTATTAATCGCCAAAAAGCTGAAATTCAGAATTTATTGGACAAGGTGAAAATTGTAGATCAGCTACAGGAGCAGCTTCAGAGGTACAAAATGAGCAACTTCTGTTTGTATTAATAAACAAGCTTTTAAATTTTATTTCAAGATTTTCTAAATGCAATTATTGCATTAAACAAGATAAAATTTTACAATTTTACTAGCTGAAATTTTTAAATATTTTCTCTTTATTTGAACTTCTTTGGATTATCTTTTGAGTTCCTATCATGGCTTCTAAAAATCAAAGTTTATATTCCTTAAACATTGGTAGTGGCAATTTATAAGACAGAATAGATTGAGTCTCTTATCCATTCCTTAGCTTTCAAATTCTGTTACTTATGCACAGTGTTTACTTTTTCTTCTAAAAGGTAAATCTAGCTCTAGATCTTTGCATGTGTATGGCTTAAGATCCGGAGCTGACATTATTCCTTGGCTCCTTATAAAACCATTTAAGTAAACTCTACTTGTGACATTACCTGACAGAACCTGGATTCAGTTTGAAGCCAGATAGCTTCTTTTCCACACCTTGCTGATAACTAAGCTGCTGAGTGTTGCTACAAAAATCTTTACCATCATTCAGATTGATTCTGCTAATAAATTCATGGTCACTAACCTCAACTGGAAATATTAATGCACCTAATCTTGCCATATGTTCTTGGTTCTCCACCATCTTCGTAGCATCTTTTCTAAACCCTACCATTTTCTTCACACTTCAGTTTTTCCTCTTACCTTTCTATTTACTCTTGGCAAGTGTTTACTTCTTCACAGAAAAAATGGGAGCTGTCAGTTGACAGTTTTCTCAGCTTTTTGCCATCAGTCCCATGAACTGCCTGCATCTGCAGCCATATTTTCTGCTGTTATCATGGAAGCAACAATCTTGTTATCATGGAAGAAGCTCCTCTAAATCAAATTAGTCTTTCTACTTCTGCTATGGATTTCATCTCTTCTGCCTTTTTGGGTTCTGTCTTGATTATTCTTCTTTATCTTTTATGTCTTACCTTTCTCCACTTTCTTTTTCATTCTACATTTAAACATAATTGTCTTTTAAAAATATCAAAACTCCTATGGCTTTGCCCTGCCATCTTTTCTCCTTTCCTTTGCAGCCAAACTTTATAGAATCTTCTGTATTCATTCTCCATTTCCTCACTTCCTATGTTCTGTACCTCTCCACTTCATTCTAGCTTCTACCCCCAACATTTTATTAAAAATTACTAATGCCTCCCTGCATATGGTAGACACATCTCAGACCCACCCTTGCTTGAATTCTTATCATCTTTTAACACTGTTGAATTCAGTTGTCTTTCTTGATAGGCTTGTTCCTTTGGCTTCATTTCCATCACATGCTGATGTTCCTCTCACCTTTTTGGCAACTCTGTCTCAATCTCCTTGGCAGGCTTCTCTTTCTCTCATAATGCCCTCTTGTTCTAATTTTATTGTAACTTTGGGTGATCCCAACTATTTTTATAGTATGCTGCAGGACTTTTGAATCATTATCTTTAGCCCTTTTCACTAAGCTCCAGGCACAAGTATTAAAGATACCTCAAACTTTTGCATGTCCAAAATCGGTTTCTCTGTCCCATGCTTCTCCTCACATGTTCCTAGGGTGAATGATGAGTGCAGCATCCATGTGACTGTCCAGCTCAGCAGGCTAGGGGCCATCCTCAGCTCTTCTTTCCTTCCCCTCACACATCTAACCAGTCACAAAGTATTAGTGTTGCTAAGTCTGTAACATCTGTCAAGTCCATTCACTTTTTACCTCCCCACTGCTACTACCATAGTCCAAGCTATTATCAGCTCTCGCCTGGAAAACTGCCACAGTTTGTATTTTTTCTGCTTATATCCTCTCTAATCTATTTTCCACACTATGGTTAGTACAATCCTTTTTAAAAGGAAATTTCAAAACTCTTCAGTGATTTCCCACTGCCTCAGCGATTGTCTAGTGAGTTCCATTGCCTTAGCATGGCTTGTAAGATTAGTGACCTGTCCCTCGCTGCTTCCATGCCTTCCCTTTTTTCACCCTTGTATTTCAGCTGTAGTTGGTTAACAGATGTCAATGGATTGTTTCCTATGTCCCAAACCCTGTGTTAAGTGCTAGGGATATGGTACAGTCCTTCTCTTCATCAATATCGAACATCTGTTAGGACCAACAAGAAGTCCTCTTATTCCCTTCCGAGTTTTTAGCACACACACTGTTCCCTTTACCTGGTGCATATTTTATTCTCCAGTAACTCCTGCTTTGCCTTTAGGTCAGGGATCAACCATGGCTTACAAAACAAATCCAGCCCACTACCTCTTTTAGTAAATGAAGTTTTTTTGGAACACATCCACACTCATTCATGTAATATCTGTGGCAGTTTTCATAGTACAATGGCAGAGTGGAACAATTGCAGCAAAACCGTATGACCCAGAAGCCTAACTTATTTACTATCTGATCTTTTACAGGAAAAGGTTGCTGACTCCTGCTTTAAGTATTAGTTTGAGCATCACTTACACTAGTTTAGGCAAACCCATTCTGTGCTTTTATCATCAAAAATGTTTTTTTACACTCATATAATTTCCAAACTTGACTAAAAGCTCTTTGAAAGCAGAGGCCATGTTCGTCTTGCTCACTTTTCTTTCCAGCTCTTATTTCCTGGCATATATTAGGCATTTATAAATATTTGGATGAATGAATAGAAGTACCTTTATTAAGCATTTGACTAGATGAAAATTCCCAAACCATTAATTTAATGTCTTTTAATGGTTTATTTTTTCTTAAATATAAATTTTGTTTTTTAGAGGTAAGCAAGAAATTGAAAATTTGAAAGAAGAAGTGGAAAGTCTTAATTCTTTGATTAATGACCTACAAAAAGACATCGAAGGCAGTAGGAAAAGAGAATCTGAGCTGCTGCTGTTTACAGAAAGGCTCACTAGTAAGAATGCACAGCTTCAGTCTGAATCCAATTCTTTACAGTCACAATTTGATAAACTTTCCTGTAGTGAAAGTCAGTTACAAAGCCAGTGTGAACAAATGAAACAGACAAATATTAATTTGGTAAGTATAAATTTACATTTTTTTTAAAACAACGTAACAAGCACAAGTTAAATTTCCCTAACAGTATAAAAGTAGTGGTGGTTGAATTAAGTTCTTTCCTGGGCACTGACTTTCTGACAATTTCAACTGCTGTAAGAAATGTCAGTTTTTCCTCAACTGTTATAATTTATAATAAAATTTCTTCCTAAAATGATTATGAATAATATTTTACTTTTGAAAATGAGAAAACTGGTTTGTGTCCTTCCTAACTAGAATCATTATATATTTTTAAAAAGTACTTTAAATTTCTATTTTTATAATTTATGAGAGTGTCTTCAAGTTACTCATAAAAATGATTTGAGACTTTAGTCCAAAAATTCAACAGCCTGTATCACATGTTTCTTGGTATGTATAGAATGACATTCTCGTTAATGTATCCCCCTGCTTTGCTATATGAGAACTGTGAGAAGCTCAAGTAAACAAAAGCTGGTAAGGAATAATAATAGAAGAATCTTCACTGTCAAGAACCTTAGATTGTTAAGGTTATAAACTGAGCATTAATGGAAACAAACATACTAAAATTAGTGGTTTTTGTTTTACTTACTATTCAGGAAAGTAGGTTGTTGAAAGAGGAAGAACTGCGAAAAGAGGAAGTCCAAACTCTGCAAGCTGAACTCACTTGTAGACAAACAGAAGTTAAAGCATTGAGTACCCAGGTAGAAGAATTAAAAGATGAGTTAGTAACTCAGAGACGTAAACATGCCTCTAGTATCAAGGATCTCACCAAACAACTTCAGCAAGGTATAAAATTCTTCCACACTTAGACCACAAATGTGTTTGTTTCTTTTAATCATTAAGGATTTTCTTTTTGTGGTTCTACCACATTGATTGAAGCTGTGTGTTTTCTTTGTTAATATTAGTAAACCAAATTGTTAAACTTCTTGGAATGTCATGAATAGTCTTTTATCCTAAAGGATATCTTGTATGCTAAAGGACATTTACCCACAGAATCACAAAACATGAGAATTGGGAAAGTAATGTTAGGGCATTAGTATCTAAACTTTTGATCACGTACTCCTCTCAGTAAAAAGTGCTTAGGCATTTGTTCTCCAGTTTAGATGTGTTTATTTATACATTTTAAACATATGTTACTCTTTTATATATATTAGAAAATATGAAAAATAGAAATTTAAAATAATCTATCTTTAAATATCAGTATAAATAGCAGTTCTGATATCTTCTCCTTTTACATTCCTGTGATTCCTTTTGTGCTGCATCTAGGCTACCGGCATCCAGGGTGCAGATACCCCAGATGTGTCCTCTGAATTGGAAATCGTTGCGGCTTAACTGTTCACCTGGGTCTCAAGAAACAGACCCCAAAAAGTTAAAAATTACCCAAACATAACAATTAACTGCTGAACTGGATTCCAGATTTCTTTCTTTTAAAAAGTCATACAGTGATTGGGTGTCTGTGCTATAGCTTGGGATACAAAAATATTATAAGACACGTATTTCAACCTCCTATTCTCTGCTATTTCCCACGGCTTTATTTGTGTTAAAATAGGGTGAAATGTAGTAATAAGCTAAAAGGGACTTAGCATTCACTTAATATAAATATATTCAGATGTTTGTCATAGGGTTTAGTTTGTTTTTATAGATGTAATTGAAGGGAAATTTGGAAGAAATTTCTGGTACTGTAAGGAACTTCTAAATCTTTCAATACTTCAAAAAGTTAACTCCACTGTAATTAAGTGATGCCAGTGTCAGTTACAATGTTGTTTCTGTATATTTTGTACTTGACTTGTACATTTCTAAATGACATTTTATATGAATGACACAGCACTCTGCCTGAAGTATGTATTCAAGAACTTTCTCTTATCTATGCCATTTTTGCCTCAGTGATTTTAGCAATTAAAGTCAGAGATGGTAGGAGCAAATGGTCCTGATAATTGTGACGAATAATCTTCTTTTTCCTGTAGCACGAAGAAAATTAGATCAGGTTGAGAATGGAAGCTATGACAAAGAAGTCAGCAGCATGGGAAGTCGTTCTAGTTCATCAGGTAAAAAACTAGTGGCTCTAGTTGTTATTTCATGATTGATATAAAAATAAATAGCATTTTTGGCCAGATGCGATGGCTCACACCTGTAATCCCAGCACTTCGGGAGGCCGAGATGAGTGGATCACCTGAGGTCAGAAGTTCACAACCAGTCTGGCCAACATGGAGAAACCCCGTCTCTACTAAAAATACAAAAATTAGCTGAATGTGGTAGCTCATGCCTGTAATCCCAGCTACTCGGGAGGCTGAGGCACGAGAATCACTTGGAGGTGGAATTTGCAGTGAGCTGAGATCGCATCACTGCACTCCAGCCTGGGCAACAGAGCAAGACTCTGTCTCAAAAAATAAATAAATAAATAGCATTTTTTATTTTAAAAAGTATTGGTATGCTTTATTTCATTTTGAAATATGAAAAATAGTGGTTATATATAATTATATTGTAAAAAATGTTTCTGGTTAAATATTTAAGTTCTACTCATGACCCAGGGTTTCAGATTTGTCACGGGGTTCTATGTGATCTGTCTCCCTACCTTCTTTTTTGTTCATTGTGTTTTCTTTTCTTTTTTTTTTTTGAGACAGGTCTTAGCTCAGTCACCCAGGCTGGAGTGCAGTGGTGTGACTTTGGCTCCCTGCAGCCTCAACCACAATCTTCCCACCTCAGCCTCTCAAGTAACTGGAACTATAGGCACTTGCCACCACACGTAGCTAATGTTTATTTTTTGGTTTTTTTTTTGTTTCTGTTTTTGTTTTTGTTTTGTTTTGTTTTGTTTTTTGTATAGACAAGATCTCACTATGTTGCCCAGGCTGGTCTCGAACTCCTGGCTTCAAGTGATCCTCCCACCTTGGCCTCCCAGAGTTCTGGGATGACAGGCTTGAGCCTCCGTGCCCAGCCCCTTCTTTTTTCTAGCCTGCTGCTGCTTTATTCTGTGCAACAGCTTCCTCTTCCATTTTTTAAAATTGAAATTTATATTAATCCATACAAAGAGATTTGGTGTACAGTGGTCTCTCTCTTTTAACACCCAAGAACCAATGAAGGTGTCATCATTGTGTATCAGATTTTTACATATATATGCACATGTATATATTTTTAAATCTTTTGGTATTTCTCATGATAGATATGCCTATGTTCTGAAGTAAGAATGGGTAGAGTCTATAAAATTATGATTGAAACCATTGTGAAAATGATAATTAGCAAAATATCAGTGTTTGTGTCTTTTTTGGAATGCCAAGAACCATGCTAAGCACTTGAAACATACCATTTACCCTGCAAAAAATTCATGTGAGGTAGGTATTATAATTCCCATTTTACAGGTGAGGAAACCAAGATTCAGAGAGGCTACATGATTCACCCAAAATCTACAGTGAGAACTCTTTGACTCCACAGTCCTTGCTTGGCACTACACTATATTGCCTCCCAGAGGTTGCACATTAGGAGAAAACCATCATCAGTTGTTACAGTAGTGGGAAAAAATGTGTAGTAGAAAGAACATGGATTTGAAATTATAGACATGTATTTAGATCCCAGCTCTGCCATTTATTCATTATATAACTTTGGATAAGATATATTACTTAAAGCTATAAAATGGGATTGGAAAACACTAATCTTTGTAGGGTAAAGAGGATCAGATTCTTCTCATTGATGTTGGTAAAAGTAATATCTAACACTACATAATGCTTACTATATGCCTTTTTCTAAGCATTTCACATATATTAATTCATTTAAATGAGGATAACAATCCTGTGAGGTAAATAATATTATTTATGCCATTTTAAGATGACATAACCAAGGCACAGAAAATTAAATACCTTGTCCAAAGTCACACAGCTAGTAAGTTGAGGAGTAGTATTTGAATCTAGACAGGCTGGCCTCAGAGCTTAACCCACTATGTTCTAACCTCTCTTTCTCTGTCTCCTCTCATACCTCTGTTCCTCTCCTTCCTTCCTCCTCCTCTCTGCTTTGTTCTATTATAGTTTAATTTTGGTCTCACTTTAGACTTGTTATTCTTTTTGAGATCCTTGTTTCTCTATTACCACTTCCTGAGAGACACAGTATAGACCCTGTTGGTACCTCTGTCACCAGTATATTCAGAAACCAGAACCTAGGCCACGTTGACCTGTGTTGTCTTCTGTGTCCAACTGTGTTAGAGTGAATATTTGAAATGATGCTGGAATAAATAATATATGAGATGAGAAATGATGTTAGATTAAGCACAGTATCTAAACCAATTTTTTTTGTCTTCAGGGTCCCTGAATGCTCGAAGCAGTGCAGAAGATCGATCTCCAGAAAATACTGGGTCCTCAGTAGCTGTGGATAACTTTCCACAAGTAGATAAGGCCATGTTGATTGAGAGGATAGTTAGGCTGCAAAAAGCACATGCCCGGAAAAATGAAAAGATAGAATTTATGGAGGACCACATCAAACAACTGGTGGAAGAAATTAGGAAAAAAACAAAGTATGTATTATTATGGTAGCATAATCGGTCTTCAAAATACCATTACTCATATGGCAAAGTTACTGTTTTTAAAATTAGTCATATCAAGAGCCTATCTTTCAAAAAATAATTATGGTTATTCAGTTCCCAGTCTTTTATGATCACCTATTATGTTCTAGGTTTTGTGAATACTAAGATGAAATAAAACACAGGTCTTTCCTTTAAGGTGATAGAGAGTTCAGTCTGTGTTAATATTTTTAAGATACTTAAACAACTTTAGATTTTAAAAAGATAATGCTTTACTTAGCTTTTTATTTTCATGACTGTGGCTCTAAGACATATATATGGGGTTATGGATTTTTTTTTCCTGTTGGGTAGGACATAGTGGGGTAATTTATTGAGTACCTAGTAGTACCAGGCACTGTGCCTGTGGCTTGGCAATATCTCATTGATTGCTTACCACCACTCAGTGCGTGAGTTCTCTTAATTTTGCAGATAACTGGGGCTCAGGTCACATCACTAAATGTTCCAGGGTCACCATTCATCCCCTGTGTGACAGACCTAGAGCTGGAGATCCAAACCCAGCTCTGAGTAATTCTGAGGAGTGCTGCGCCAAATACTGTTTTATGTAAATAAAAGTTGTTTTTATATTGCGGGCCTTTTCCAATGACTTTTTAATTTTTATTTTGAAACAGTTTTAGACTTATAGGAAAGTTTGCCTGTGACTTAGAAAGAGCATAAAATACAGCAAGTTGTAAGTCTAATAATAGGAAAACAGAAAATATTAACAAAAATTGAGCAATAAAGAAATTGCTCGGCTAGGTATGGTGTCTCACACCTGTCACACCTGTAATCCCAGCACTTTGGGAGGCCAGAGGCCGAGGCAGGAGGATTGCTTGAGGCCAGGAGGTCAACCAGCCTGAGCAACATAGCAAGACCCCATCTCAAAAAAAAAATTATTCAGGCATGGTGGTACATGTCTGTGGTCCTAGCTGCTCAGAAGGCTGAGGCAGGAGGATCACTTGAGCGCCTGCAGTGAGCTATGTTTGTGTCACTGCACTCCAGCCTGGGTGACAAAATGAGACCTTGTCTCTTTAAAAACAAACAAAAAAGCTCAAATTTTGATTAATAAGGAAAGAAATAGAAAAGCAATGTTTATATGTGTTTACTCCGAATGCTACAATAGAACAAAAATGAGATAGTTTAAGAAACCATCTGAATAAGGAGAATTCTTTTCTAATATAGTTAGGTTATTAACCTAATATTTATTTTATGCTTATCTTTATGATTAGTTGACTTTTGCAAATTCCATTTTTTTTTAAATTCTACAAGTACACAACTGATACTATCATTTTGTTTTGCAGAATAATTCAAAGTTATATTTTACGGGAAGAATCAGGCACACTTTCTTCAGAGGCATCTGATTTTAACAAAGTTCATTTAAGTAGACGGGGTGGCATCATGGCATCTTTATATACATCCCATCCAGCTGACAATGGATTAACATTGGAGCTCTCTTTGGAGATCAACCGAAAATTACAGGCTGTTTTGGAGGATACGTTACTAAAAAATATTACTTTGAAGGTATTTGTGTTTCTCATTCACACACCAACCAGTTAACATGGGAAAATGATGCCTGTTTCACAGTCTGATCTAGCAATTAGCTGGGCTGTTTCTGTAATGCAAGGCAGTCATTTTACCCAAAGATGAAGTTTCGTGATTTTCTCTTTTTAAAAAGTATAGTTTTTTGTATTAGGAAAGATGAAAAATAGCAAAAATTAATTTTGTATTTGATAGACACTAAGATGTCCATCTTAGTGTGTCTATTTGATAGACACTAAGATGTCATTAAATTTGCATTGGCTGGGCTTTGACATACAATTAGTTTTAATTGCTGAAACAATTTTTTAAGATTATGGCATTTCTGATTTATTTTTCAGCTTTATTTTATTTTTTGCAGTTAATATTTTATTTTTGCTATGGGTGGGCCTTGAAAATTAGTAGTTAGTTTAAAAATAATTTTAAAATCAGTAATAGTAAGTAATCATTTTATGCATTAAAAAATTGCTGTAGCTTCAGTAGAAAGTTTGTGTATTACTTTGAAATGGACAGGAGTACTTTACTGAAAACAGCTGTGTCACTAGTTTATCTGATGTAGCATTTAGGACTAACCACTCTTTCATTTCCAAAATTTAGGCAAAAAATAGTTCAAACTGAATCGTTTTATTTATTATACTTTTGTTTTTTCTCTTCCCTTTCCCCTCACCCCAATTATTAAAGGAAAATCTACAAACACTTGGAACAGAAATAGAACGTCTTATTAAACACCAGCATGAGCTAGAACAGAGGACAAAGAAAACCTAAAACAAGCCTCTTGCTCAGTAAAGAGACAAAAGCCACACAGGAGTAGGTGCCACTGACCTCCATTGTTGGAAACTTTCTTCCACTTTTTGTTTCAGCCAGTAAAAATATTGTTTTGCTTCATCTGTACACAAAAAATGTCCTTTTACAATATGAATGCATTGCTGTATATACTGTAAGACTGAAAGCTTTGATGAAATTTGTTTTTGTATGGTACAATATAACAGCCTGTCATTGAATCTAAACAACTTAATTTGCTTGTATTCATAAGAAGTGTTGAACATTACAAGGGCTTTTATAAAAAACCCTTTGTTCATATTTCTTCCCTTTAAAATATGTAATGTCAAAAATGACTCACCTTTTAAAAATTATGCATGAAAAGAGAGGTGGTAAACATTCAGTAATACGCTATTTCTCCAACATCAAGACAACTAAAACAAATGATAAAAATGTTTATTTTTACACTCCAGCATATTGGGTGAGTTTTAGGGATGTGTATGAATACTTAAATCTTTTAATTTCAGTTTTAATGAAAGCTGAACTTAATAGGAAAGCTAGCTGTTGGTAACTAGCAATGATCAGGCATTGTTTGCCTCTGTCAGGTTTTCTTGTCTGTTTTAGGTACATTTTTTCAGATTCTGATTGTTTGAGTTAATGGTTGAATTTTTAAAGTTTTTAGTTATTTAAAATATGATTTAAAATTACATATTAATTTAGAAAATTCCTGTGGAGTTTACTTATATTTTAAATTGTGAAGTGGATCCAATCATTAGAACAGAGAGAATAGTTCTTTGAAACTGAAATACTTTAGTTTTACTGACCTTGTGTAAAGATAAATATTTATGAAGAACCAGCTTCCAAAAGAAACCAGCATATGGCACTATGAACTATTTCATTTGAGCACCATTCTTTACCATGGATATAGTAATTATGTATTATAGTGGAGTGATCATGCAGTTCCCCCAAATGTGATGTTTCAATGTATTTATTTAAAACATAAAGTAGACCGGGTGCAGTAGCTCTTGCCTGTAATCCCAGCACTTTGGGAAGCCAAGGCAGGAGGATTACCTGAGGCCAGGAGTTTAAGACCAGCCTTGGCAACATAGCGAGACTCCCATCTCTACAAAGAAACTTTGAAAGATTATCCAGACATGGTGGTGCATGCCTATAGTTCCAGCTACTCGGGAGGCTAAAGCGGTAGAATCACTTGAGCACAGGAGGTCAAGGCTGCAGGTGAGCCATGATCATGCCACTGCACTCCAGCCTAGGCAACAGAGCAAGACCCTGTCTCTTAAAACAAAAAACCTCACACATACCTAAAATAAGTATATATCTGTAACCAAAGGAACTTAATTTTAAAGCCAAATTTTTCTGTCTTGTTGGATTTTTTACAATGTTTATTTAAGATATACACTGAAGTGTTGCCATAGTGTCAATATTTCTATGTAATTGAATTTTACCCCTTATTATTTCTCACTTACATTTTCTGAGCATGATTTTTCATAATTCATTATCTTCAGATCATTGCTATAATAAGATACCTTGGCTCTTGTGCAGATATTGCAGCAAGCCTTGTTTGGTTTGGAGTTTTGCATCCCTTTTTCTCCCATTAAGGGAATTAAGTTTTGGGATGATGGATTAAAAGCCTGTAAAGAATTATATGGGCTCTAAATATATTTCAACTCTTAAAAAAAAAAAAAAAAAAAAGAATTATATGGGCTCTAAAAGTTGGGCTCATGGTGGCAATATCCTTTTAATGTGTTTTAACATTTTTTAATCAACATTGTTTAAAAATAATTTACTAAGGATTAGATTATTTAATGAATGTCATTTTTTCTATATATTGAATTAGATGTTATCCCAAAACAAATATCTTTTCACTTCAAAATGAAAATATATGTTCAAAGATGTTTTATTTTTAGAATAGTTATAAAAAGTATTAGTCTTAACATAATGTGTCTTGTTCTTTTTACCAATAATAATTTATCAAAATAAGAGGGAAAGTGCAATCAAATCTGAATTATTTTACTATTTGTTTCTAGACACACTACTTAACACTCCTAAAGACTACTTTGAGTAGGCAGCATAACTAAATTTTTCTAGTTTCTTATGATACAGGTTCATAAACTACAATATTTGGATTTTTTCCCCCAAGGCACAAAATGTATAATGGAGACCAAATAGTGATCAGATCCATAGTATCCTATGCCTATACACTTTAAAATATATATACATTTTAGACAAAAATGCACACTCCAGTATTAATATTTGTGCTACCATCTACTTGGAGAAGTTTAATGAGAAAGTTTTAGAAGAAAACTATTACAAACAATATTTTGACTCTATTACCTGTTTTGCCTTATACATTTTAGAAACTATGGAAATTTTTTAAAGAAAATGCTTTAGTTTTCTTTTGTTCTTCACTGTCTACCGTGTGCTTTTGTATGTGGATCAGGACTGAGCAAAGTAATTACATGTATCAGAGATACTTATCTCTATACTAATTCACAGACAGCTCCTGATGTAAGGATTTAGAGGGCCTTCTGCCCTCCAAATATATGGTGAGAAGAATAGGGTATCTGGAAAAGGAAAATGATCTGAATAAATGTGAGACCTGGGGGGAGGTTTGTTTTATATGTTCATTATTGGTTGTTGCATATCAAGGCTGTTTTGGTTATTTAGCAATATTTTGGTTTATTTGAGCTGGAAGTGATTTTTTCTGTGTATTTATATGTATACACTTCAATAGGTTTTAATTTTGAAGTGAATATTTGCCGTGACTGCATTTTCCCCATACCACTTCAGACTTTAGCCTGTTTAGTTTTAAGGACTGAAAATGGTAGGTTTGGGCAGAAGAATGAATTTGAACTTTGATGGAGTTTTTTTGTTTTTACTTTCTATCTTCATAACCATTTAAAGCAATTTAGCTTGAAATTAAATTTTATCAGGCTACCAACATGTTATTTATTTATTTAATAAACACATTTATTGAAAACCTATACTATTGTATTGGCACCATACAGGGTATTGTGTTTATACTAGTGAGCAGACCAGGGCATTTCCATCCTCATGGAGTTCATGGTCTGATGAAAATAGCTGGGGCCAGGTGTGGTGGCTCACCCCTGTAATCCCAGCACTTTGGGAGGCCGAGGTGGGAGGATTGTTTGAGCCCAGGAGTTTGAGACCAGCCTGGGCAACATGGCAAAACCCCATGTGTACAAAAGATACAAAAAATTAGTTGGATGCAGTAGCACATGGCTGTGGTCCCAGCTACCCAGGAGGCTGAGTTGGGAGGATCATCTGAGCCTGGGAGGTTGAAGCTTGCAGTGAGCTATGATTGCCACTGTACTCTATACTCAAGCCTGGGTGACAGAGTGAGACCCTGTCTCAAAAAAAAAAAAAAAAGGAAAGAAAATAGCTAGGAGACAATCAGAGCAGATCTTGGGCTTCTGTGGCTCATCTCAGCCCTTTATAACTGGCCTGCGAAGAGGGTTTATCTACTTGTGCAAGTGGCCCAGAAATCTCACTCTTACATGAGGCTTTGGAAAATCCTTGCAAAGGTACACTGAGAGCAAACTACTGTTTTCCTGCTGGTTCTGCACGTTTCCTAACTTTTATCATAGTTTGATTTTCCTTATTTAAGAAAAAATAAAAAAAAAATCCAAAGACCATAAAATGGCATTAGATTTTTTGCCATTAAATTATTAATGCCTATTTGGTGCTCATAAAGATTAATCATGTCACGCATGTTTCCAAACTTTCTTTTGCAGTATATTATTTTCTAAAAATTGTTACATGCAAATTTAAACCAAGATTTATCAGTAAAAGAAAAAAATAGAATCCTTAATAATGTAAATGTTATTATATATGCTACCCTGGTGAAAATATTTTTATAAATCATGTTGTCATTTATGCTTTATGAATGTTGACTCCAGTAGCCTATTTTTCAATAACCTTTTTTTTAAAAGCAATTTTTTTTGACACCAAGATTGTTGATTTTTAATTAACACCAGTTGGTGGCACTAGAAACCTGAAATTTTTCAAGGATGAACAAAGAAAAATTGAAAAGGTAATCTAAACATGGAGAATTTTTAGGAAAATAAATGAAAAATATAATTGTATATTAGAGATGTATTTTTCTTCTGGAATGGAATTCTTTTTTTAAAATGCAAATGGCTATCCATTTTGACAGCAGTGATGAAACTTGTTTATCTTCCAGAGGACATATATATGTGTGTGTGTATGTGTATTGTACAGATAATCTTTAATTTGATTACACTGTTTCTTGTAAATATGTTTCTGTATAAAATGAAGCTTTTCAAGAGGATTCTATGTATATATTGTACTCATTAAATAGGTAATGCCTATTTACCAACTTGTAGTTTGATGGCATCTTTATTTGTTTATATACACCATTTGCTAAACAGACTGATTCTTCAGAGTTGGCAAGGCTGATTCAAATAGCTTCAATTTCCTTTTTTTAACTAGACTGGGAATTTTTGCTTTCTATAGTTGTCTTTATTCTATCAATATGATTGGAAGTCAGTGAACAATAGCAAGCAGATTCAGTTGAATGCTGGGTTGTATTTTAAATGTTTGTTTAAATTATTGACAGCAAAACTTAGCCTTTGTATTAATTGGTTTTCACACTGCTGTGAAGAACTGCCCCAGACTGGGTAGTTATAAAGGAAAGAGGTTTAATTGATTCACAGTTCTGCATTGCTGGGGAGGCCTCAGGAAACTTACAATCATGGTGGAAGAGGAAACAGGCATATCTTACATGGTGGCAGGTGAGAGAGAGAAGAGGGAGGAAGAACTTGTGGACACTTACAAAACCATCAGATCTTGTGAGAACTGACTACCACGAGAACAGCATGGGGGAAACCATCCCCACGATTCAGTCACCTCCCACCATGTCCCTCCCTCGACACGTGGGGATTATGGGGATTGCAATTCAAGATGAGATTTGAGTGAGGACACAGAGCCAGACCATGTCAGCCTTTTACAAAAGGTTCTGGGCCTATAGGTATGTGAAAATTTCTTATTTCATAAGCCAGTGATGTATTCAGATTTTCCATAAAATTATAGAACTCAGTTGCCATGTAGTCTAGCTTCAATAATAAAGAACTAAGTACGTTCAATAAGAAGACACTGAAAGCATGAATTCAATCAAGTGGATATGTGTGGGATGAAATATTTCACATCACAAGGCATTGGTTTCCATTGCTCTAACAGTTCTGGTACACTTAAATTATGCCATATAACTTAATGAGTTCTCTATTGGAAAGAATCTCCTGAAATCAAGATCTGTAGAGTTAGTGTAAAATAAGAAAGTTTTCCAACATACTTAACAGTCTGCTTTCAGTAGCCTGTGGATTTGTTTGCAAGAGAAAGGAAGATATAGGGAAAGAGGGTAAATCGAGGAAAGATACTAGCTTGTGGTTCTTGATTTAGGTCCACGTAGCAGGAGAGTAGTGACTTAAACTGGAGGTGATAAAATTATGAGCAGAGGCTTTTAGTGGCTCCTTTATATTCAATTAACTATGTCAAAGTACCATTCACGTGGTCAGTATGACCTGCAGTCATGAGATGGGAAGGCCATTCTGATGAACTTTTATCCAAGTCTGTTTTTTCTTAATAAAATCAGCTTAAGTTAATGAATGCAGAATGAGTACCTGCTCCTTCAGGAGCAGCAACTCAGGAGCGTTCCTCTGTGATTAACCGATGCAAATGCTGAGTTTTAATGATTGTCTGAGAATAGTGTGACCAGACTTGATGTTTCTGCTCTGTAGAGATGCTGTGTTAATTATTAATTTCTGACTTACACTTTTTAAAAAAACGCACACTTTTTAAAATTAAAATTTGGCAATAGTCTGACAAGAAGACTGCTTATGGGATACTGTTATGTTAAATTTCAGTTACAGGATGGTAAATCCTTAGAACTAATTTTTCTCCAGAAAAACGTTGATGGAAACATCAGTTGCTTTTCAGACTTGATAGTTGTTGCTTCAAAAGGTGAATTTACACAAATACCAAATTAAAAAAACAAAACTTCAGTACCTAATGAACTGCATTTATTTCTGTATGCATCCACATTTCAGCATTTAGTGGTCCTGAACAGAAAGTGGAAAAATGAAGCAATTTGCCAGGAGGTCAAGCCCACCAATTTCAGGGGTCTGCTGTGCACACCAAGGTCTGAATCCCTGCTGAGGATCTTCAGAAGCAATTGCAACGCCAAAACCAAAATATGCACTGGATTCAAGGTTTTGTTCCAATTGTCATATTTCAAACTAAACCCCAATGAATTGGAAGGATGACCAAATGACAGCCCTGTTTAAAACTTCAATTTCTAAAAGCAAAATCAATTACAGAAAAAAAAATACAGAGGGATTATGTGTGCTTATGAGTGTCTTCATGTGGCCTTTCTCCAAGTTTAACCACCAAGGACTTTGAGAGCTGGCAGGTCTGAGTAACCCTGGAAACAATTCACTTTATCAAAACCTGAGCTAAAAACAACACATCAGCTGATGATGACCACAGAGACTGGCAGGACTGAGGACCCAATATTCTTTTTCCAGCCTGGTAGAGAGTGAATAGTGAGGTTCCAAAACTAAACAAGGGAGGTCAGGAAAACTTTCCAACCTTACCTAACAAGGAAGTGTCATGGAAAGTGTTGGGTGGTGATGGTGCAAAAGGAACTTGAGGAGGAGGGAAGAAAAAGCACTTCTCAAAGCTGGGGAAGAGAAGATATGGAGAAAGCCCTAAATTCCTCATTGAAGGCCAATCTCAGAAGTGGAGGGGTTATGATCTGTGCTTCAGTCAAAGGTAGGAGTGGAGGAGCATGGGGACAGGATGATGGCTTGGAAGGGGCATCATTTAAGACTTAAACCAGGGGTGCAGGCAAAGCACCCCATGTACCTAGCAGAAGCCCCACAGGCTGCTGCCTGAAACCTTCACGTCTACGTATGTTCAATAAGAAGATACTAAAATGGCATTAATTTAATCAAGTTAGCATGTGTGATGGAATATTTCACATCACAAGGCATTGGTTCCCATTGCTCTAACAGTTCTGGTACACTTAAATTATGCCGTGTAACTTAATGAGTTAACTATTGGAAAGAATCCCCTGAAATCAAGATCTGTAGAGTAAGTGTAAAATTAGTAAAGAAACCTTTCCAACATAATAATCTGCTTTCAGTAGACTGTGGATTTGTTTGCAAGAGAAAGGAAGATTTAGGGCAAGAGGGTAACAAGCCCTCCAGAGTAGAGGGCTGTTGCAGGGAAGGTACGAGCTGCGGGGAGGGGCAAAGAGAGAAGGCAGAGAGCCCAGGCCATGTAATCAACAGAAAGGTGATTGTGTGATGTGTCTTTTCACAGTTAGATGTGCCCCACCAGTTATGATGGGAATCAATTTAAATATACTTTCTTGATCCCAGGATTTCAACTACGTGGACAGTGGTTACACTTGACAGGATAACTTGTTATAGCACAATTTACATATTTCAAATGGACAAAAAATTAGTATCATTTAGTATCTTAAGATAAATTTCCTTTGAATGGGAGCTTCTTTTCCAGTACTTTGAGATCTTCAAGACGTATCTAGAAAATTTACTGTGGAAAATGAAGACTCCTTAAATTGAATTGTGGGGAAGGGAAGGGCCTGTGGTTTTTCTTTTTGATTAATTGCTGTAACATTGTCCTTCAGGAGGCTAAGGGAGTTTTCACATTTTCTTTAGATATCGTTGGGCGCCAAAGCTCTTGCAGGACAACTTTGATGCTTTAAGAATTCTGCCATTTTGCTAGCACTGATATGGATCTTGGGCCCACCACTCCATTGGAACTATTAACTCCATATTAATTTTCATTACAAATCTTACAGAGCGGGTGCTTCTGGGTATTTAGGTCCACATTCTACTTTAAAGCTGGATATTTGGTTTTCATAAATTATTCTTGGAGGCCCAGTCATCATTCCTGTCCATCCTGTAAGTGACATGTCTTTGTCATCTTCCAGACCCCAGTTAACTGTGCCATCTCCTCTTTTCTGGCCGCCTTCATGTTCTTCCAGCAATGAGAAACTGTGAGGGACCTTTTTACTCCCAAGCCGGTGGCTGTCAACTTGCGTCGCTGTTGCTCCTAACTTACATTAAAGAGACTTGATTTTTATTTAAAAAAAAAAAAAAAAAAACTCAAGGTGAAGGGAAGCATATATTTAAGAAATATTTTATTTCTGAGGAATTTCCAGCCTTTTTCCAACAGCCAGGCTTGTTAACAGACTACCTGCCCCTAATTGCACTCCATAAAAACGGATAGGCTATTATATTCAAGAGAAGAATCTCTACCATCTAACCCAGTACAAAAGTTCTGTTGAAAGTTTAAGATCCACTGAAATAACCAAGCTTGTCCCTAGTTAACTTCTAGTTACAGTAACTCAGGAAATACATTAAATACTAGAGTAGCTTTCCACATCATCCATTTAACTGTAGTTTTTTTGTTTTTAGCCACTAAAGCCCCAAGGGTGTAAAGGGAGTGTTTTCAGCATCTTCCCACTTTGCTTGTCCCAAAAAACATCAGTTAAACTTGCCACACTACCTAATGGTTCTTAGTCTGGCCCCTTGGTGAGTTCTGACTAGGGAAGACATCCCCTAGTTCCCCCAGCTTGCTGCCCTTGCTCTAGGTCTGGAGCTGTGGGGCTGGCCACCTCTGGGAGAAACACTTTGTGTCTTGGTTCTGCTCCCACTAGAGCTCCTATCAATGCCATCTCTTCCCCAGAAACCAGGTCCCCAGGTGTCCATACCAAAGGAGTGTACTTCTTTGGACTCTAAACTAGCTTGTTTCTAGATTTTGTGTTTTGCTTTGTGTTAATTTGAGGCCAGGGTGGAGGGGATTGTGCAGTGAGCCTGCTGGGACAAGCAGGCTGCAAAGGATGTGTTTCTGGTGTCTCTAATTGGAATTCCGAACTCTTTCTCATAGAAATCATATTTTAAATAGCGAATACTATCTTAAGAACTTGTCATAGTTTATGAGTAAAAAAGGAGGAATGTGCTTGCCTAAAAAGGCTTGTCACTGTTTTTCTTTGATATGATTAAATGCTTCCTAAGCTCTGAGGCACCAACTTTCAAAAAAAAGTTGAAGTAGAAGTATCAGGTGCCTTCCAAGATATTGGATGATCCGATCTCACAAAGGTGCTCTGAAGGTTTAAGTTGTTAATACTAGTAACTTGTATGTCAAAGCCCAAGATGTTGCTGATGATTTTTAAAGATCATACTGGACCCACAGGTGTAATACAGTTCCCATTTCAGCAACAACTTGATACAGAGCAGGAGAGAATGTCTTCCATTTGTCTGTGCCCACTCGACCCACAGAACAAACACCCCGCCCTAAACGACAACCAGAACACTTCTCACCGTCCGGAGCTGGTTTGGCTGTATCTGCGTTTCCTCCATTATCCTGTTGGAGTGGGCTTTTATTTACCAGGTTAGTCAGGTGAGTGAGAGATGAAAGGGGAAAGGAATCAAGTTCAGCAAGAGTCCTTGTCAAATTTGTCGAATTGCAATTGAGGTGATGGGAGTGCTCCATGTTACAGATAGGTTTATGTACGCATTGGATGGCTGGTGTGCCTCATGAAGTAGGACCGGCAGCCTTTGGGCTAATGTATCGTGTTTATGGAAGATGTTCCATGGTGATTCCTAATGTCACTTTGTACCTTTGTAATTGTAAATCAACATAGAGATATACCAGCTTAACATATATGTATGTATTTTTTTTAAGGAGGGAGTTCTGGAAAGATACACACTAAAGTCCTAGCTATGGTAACCTTGTGTGTATGTGTGTTGGAGGGATGGGGAAGAGGTTGGAGGGATGGAGAAGAGGGTGCAGGGTTTTTGTGGAATTATGTATTATGTAATTTAAAGTTGACTTTTAGGAACTTTTTTAAAAGAGCCAGTTCATCTTAAGAAACACTTATTCAGAGTATACCAGTGTTTTTCCAGGTTAATCTGTTTTCAGATGCTCGTTAACAGATAAATATGTGGCATGGAGTATTGCAATCTGTGGAAATGAAAAGCAGTGACCTTACTAGTTTTTTGCAAGGGTGGAGTGGGGTAAGGACCAAGTTCGAATACAGGTGAGATCTGGGGGGCGTAGTTCACACTTCCTGGTGCAGCTGTCTACATGATCCATCCCACCACGAAGTTGCAAAGCCCCCGAGTGATTCTGGATACCTGTTCTCAGCGTAAGAAAAGTAGCTCCATCATCTTACATGGACATAGTTTATCCCCTGAGGTGTTGTTATGCATTTTCCAAGTTTACTTAATGCTATAGTTACTTAGAAAGCAGACTAGTATTTAGCAGCTATTCTGGTCAGAAGTCAAATGCAGCCTACTCTAGTGCTTTCGTATTTTAAGAATGTTTTCCCTTCAAAATGATAAAGAACACACATTTAAAGGAAACATATTAGTGGAGGTACAGAGAACAAATACTAATTAACTGCCTTGAGTGAGGCTCAGACAACCCTATGAGGTAGGAAACTGAGGCTCAAAGTAATTTACCCCAGAGCTTACTGCTAGGTATTTGTGGAGCTGGAATTTGAACTCAGTTTAGGGATGCCTTTTGCTATTCTCTGCTGCTTCCCAAAAGTCAAAAGTTCTAATACCTTGGGAAGTGGGGTAAGGTCATATTTAGATTCCTTTTCTATGCTTAATATGCTTTTAACAAAAGTACCAATAATTAGTTTAAAGAAGATGCACATGCATAAGAGCGTGTGATCTGGCAAACTCTTCGTTGGAGACTAGGTGGCTCTATTTTCACCTTTTGATTGTCTTTTGACTTAGCTTTTCCTCTAACCACAGTTAGAAGAAGGGAAATAAAAACAATCATTTTGTTTCCTCTTAAACTGTAAAGGTGTTTGGAGGAGGAATCATAGGTAATAAATCACATCGTAATTTTCTTGACAGTCTGGACAGTGAATAGGTGTTCCTTAAGTTTTTTTTTGTTTTTGTTTTTGTTTTTTTTGAGACAGGGTCTCACTCTGTCACCCAGGCTGGAGAACAGTGGTTTTTTGTTTTTTTTTTTTTTTTTTTTTTCAGACAGGGTCTCACTCTTTCACCCAGGCTGGAGAACAGTGGCATGGTCAGGGCTCACTACAGGTTCAACTTACCAGGCTCAGGTAATTCTCCTCTCTCAGCCTCCCAGTAGCTGGGATTATAGGCATGTGTCACTACGCCTGTCTATTTTTTTTGTATTTTTTGTAGAGACAGAGTTTCTCTATGTTGCCCAGGCTGGTCTCGAACTCCTGGGCTCAAGCTATCCACCTGCCTCGGCCTCCCAAAGTGCTGGGATTACAGGCGTGAGAGATCGTGCCAGCCAGGTGTTCCTTAAGCTTTTAAATTACCTATACACATACCTTCCCGTGCACTGCCTTGTGGATGACT
The DNA here is from genome assembly GCF_028885655.2 of Pongo abelii. NCBI lineage: Eukaryota > Metazoa > Chordata > Mammalia > Primates > Hominidae > Pongo > Pongo abelii. The sequence continues at coordinate 121,164,786 of NC_071993.2, read as the reverse complement.
GTAACAGAGACTCCCTTTCCTGCCCATCTCCTTCAAAGGCAACTAGAGGAGGCAGCAGAGGACTGTAAGGGGCCCTGGATTTGGACATGGACTTGGAAGACCCCACCTTGCCACTTTTTGTGAAACCTTTTACAAATCACTTCACCTTACTGAGCTTCAGTTTTCTCATTTGTAAAAGGGGATGAGAAAGCCCACCTTGCAGAGCCATTCTGTGGAGTAAACAGGACAATGTGTGGGAAAGAACTTTGAAAACTGCAAAGCTCTGCGACATGGACATATTATTAAGCTAAATCTTCAAAAATAGAAGTCTAATATCTGTTTTTAAAAAAATAAGTATTAAAAAAGTTGAAGGATGCATATATATGTTACTGTAAAAATTGTTGCTTTAATAGCATAAACTTTGCAACAAAGCGAAAAAATACCTTTAAATACCCATTCATGTGTATATGCAAAGAAAAAGTTCTGAATGGGTGCATACCAGACTCCACAGTGGTTTCTCCTGAAAATCACATTATAGAGTGGTGGACTTTCTATTTGAATTTATATTTTTCTGTTATTGGAAGTTTTTCAGCGAGTATGTATTACTTTTGCTATAGTTAACTTTAAAAATTATTATTCTAAGAATCATATCCTGATTTTTAGAGGGCTATATGCCTGACCCTCTAGGAAGGTAAAAGGAAGAGAGTGTGGAGATAGTATGTGTTTGTATACATTTATTGTCTAGAAGGATCCTATTGTTCAATTTTCTGATTTCTTTGGAATAGACTGAGTTTGGGAAGAGGTGGGGAGAAGGTGATGTGTGTTGCTGAAAGAGAGCCATGCTCTTTTGAGCAGCATTGCCTGAGATCTATAATCCAATTCCAGTTTCAGACCTTGGTTTGACTTTTCAACAGCTACCGAGAGACACCTGGAGCCTAATCCCGTTTCTACAAGTGGATTGGTAGGTGTCGCCACTGCATTTGGAGAATAAGTACAATGGAAGAATGGAAGAATGCTGTGTGCGTGTTCTACTCATTCTCAACCCAGCCCCTTCCTCTTGTGCACAGCCACACAAAGTCAGCAGGGGAAGTGTTCAGATGGCTGGAGCTTTTAAATTCATCATTGTCTGACATTCTCATACAGCTTCTGTCCTGAGGGCCTGGTTCTATCATATACATAGTGTGTGGGGGGGTTACTTTTTGTAGGAATGGGGAAGAAAAGAGAAAAAGCCCTGTAAGGATTGGGATGTTTACTAATTCCAACAAAAGGGAGGTGTTCGCATGAATCGCATCTCGAACCTCCCTTGGAGGGAGGTCTAGATGTTACATTTCCAGCCACCCTTTGTGTGGGACACAGAGATGGTGCTGATGAAGATGAGCAGCCAGACAAGCAGTGGCATCTCCATACCTGTCACCCCGCCACATGGTTCGCTCTCATTCTCTTAAATGTAATAAAGCTTCCCCCTCAATACTTTGCTGAGGTTCTGTGGTGCTTCCAAAGCAATATATATAACTTAAGCACTGCTCCTAACTCAAATGATGTGTGTTTTGATAGAACATAGACTCATTGCTGCCACCTGGACTCAGCCATTATGCTAAGCAAGAAACACGTGCTAGGCCAGGGGCGGTGGGTCACGCCTGTAATCTCAGCACTTTGGGAGGCCAAGGCAGGTGGATCACCTGAGGTCAGGAGTTCAAGATTAGCTTGGCCAACATAGTGAAACCCTGTCTCTACTGAAAATATAAAAATTAGCCGGGTGTGGTGGTGGGAGCCTGTAATCCCAGCTACTCGGGAGGCTGAGGCATGAAAATCACTTAAACCTGGGAGATGGAGGTTGCAGTGAGTTGAGATTGCACCACTGCTCTCCAGCCTGGGCAACAGATCGAGACTCCTCAAAAAAAAAAAAATTGGCCGGGTGTTGTAGCTCACGCCTGTAATCCCAGCACTTTGGGAGGCCGAGGTGGGCAGATCACTTGAGGTCAGGAGTTCGAGCCCAGCGTGGCCAACATGGTGAAACCCCATCTCTACTAAAAATATTAAAAATTAGCTGGGTGTGGTGGTGAGCCACCTGTAATCCCAGCTACTGGGGAGGCTGAAGCAGGTGAATCGCTTGTACCTGGGAGGCGGAGGTTGCAGTGAGTCCAGATTGTGCCACTGCACTCCACCCTGGGCAATAGAACGAGACTCCGTCTCAGAAAAAAAAAAACGAGACATATCTGAAATAAGTGTTCCATCTTTGTCCAGATTTTCTGCTTGCTTTTGTATTGAGTATTTTATAAAATTTGATTATATTTTCATTATGGCTTTATGAGTTATGCCTCTTTTTAAAACGTTTTTGTGGTTGCCCTAGAGTTTAATAAGATATCTTAAAAATATGAAATTCTTCATATATTTGACAGTCATCATTGTGCAGAGCCTTGCTGATATTCTGTGACAGACCCGAATTTACTACACATGCTCTGAAGCGATCACCTTTTCTAGAGTTTCTTCTACCTGCTTTCGAGTTGGATGACAAGAAGCAAAGACCAACAGATCCTCTAGACCAGTGTCAGAAACGAGAGAGACCTTCGAGAGAAAACATCCAGTTCCAGAGTGACCAGACTTTCAGGATAGGAAAACTGAAAACAAAATTCTGAGCTTGCTTTTATTTTGCTAACTAAGGATGAAAAATTTTTTTCCATTTACTATCACTATTTCATAAACGACAGGATGTTTTAACACTGAAAACAAAGGTAGAAAGAATCAACTTTTAAATTGAATGACTTCAACTCTACAAAATACTACTGTATTTGTTTTCTTCACCTCACAATAGCCTGGTATTTGACAACCACTGATGTGGTCCAACTCCTTATTATAAGATGAAGAAAAAAGTTCATAGGTGGAAGTGTTTTGCCTGAGGTTACACCAGGCCAGCCTTTTCCTGGCTTTACAGGGACTAATTACCCTTGGGTTCTATAGGTCTTGGAACCAAATGAACTAAGGAAGCTCTAAAGATGAAGGATGTGTTGGTTATCTATTGTTGCCTCACAGCTCCAAATGCACTCTTCAATACCTGTAATATACAAGAGAATTCCTTTAAACATTTCTCCACTAAAGGGAGTGTGATGTTAAGATTTCTCAGTAGAGGGCAATGGAGGCACATTCCAGGACAAAGAGGCTTCCCCAGGTTTCTGGGCGAGGCTGGTGTCAGCCCTGTGAGTGTGAAGATTTCCATCCCGTGGAGCCTGCCCCAGCTGTGGGCACAGAAAAACTGTCCATCTACAACCTTACAGCCTCTTCTTGTGATAACCTTTCCATAGCTCTCTTGACATGGAAACCAAAGCTCCTGCCTGGCCCACACACAGGTACTTTTGCCTAGAGGGTCATACACAGGATAGCCATTCCTTCTGCAAGTTTCCATGTGGCCCACATGCTCTGAAGGCCCCTGCCCTGCTGGTGTCCAGGCTCCCACTGCATACCCACACCAGTGGCTGCTGACTGACTGGCTGCTCTCCAGCCACAATCTAGAGGTTAGCTGTTGCTTACCTAGCAACTGGTAGACCAGCCCTGGCCTGGCCAAACCATCTTACATTGCTGCTTATCCAGTGGGCTGAAACATACCTTCTCCAACGAGGTCTGAACTCCTTCCTTGAGTACTCTCTCTGAACCCTCGCATACTGTATAGGATTCCTTTTACCTTTTTTTTTTTCTTTTTTTTTGAAATGGAGTTTTGCTCTTGTTGCCTAGGCTGGAGTACAATGGCGTGATCTCAGCTCACTGCAACCTCCACCTCTTAGGTTCAAGCGATTCTCCTGCCTCAGTCTCCCGACTAGCTGGGTTTACAGGCACCTGCCACCATGCCCAGCTAATTTTTTGTATTTTTAGTAGAGATAGGGTTTCACCATGTTGGTCAGGCTGGTCCTGACCTCAGGTGATCCACCCGCCTCGACCTCCCAAAGTGCTGGGATTACAGGTGAGAGTCACCCTGCCAGGCCCCTTTTATCTTATAGATACTGCTTTATCATAGTTAATAGTTCTTTGTATTAAACTTTGATTTTATCCACTATGTGATTTCTATTTCCTGATTGGACCCAGCTCACTACTGAAGCTGAGCATGAAGAGCTCTGTACAGCCTTCTGAAAAGGCACAAAGACAAGAAGTTGCTGTTTGACACTCAAAAGATTCATGCTTAAAAAATGAAAAAAGACCGTTCCTTCTCATTCTATTATCTAACAAATTCATACAACATCATTATTTATGTGCAAGGCACTTTGGGAGCTAAGTGCGTAACTTAGAACAAGATGGGAAGAGATCAGTGCCCTAAGATGGCACTGATGGGGGTGGGATTTTGGCTGGAAGAGACAGCATTTGAGAAGGACTTTCACAGATAGGAAGAAATAGAACATACAGGAGGAAAATCAGAGGGGGAAGTCCAGATGGAAGAAACCTCCGTGCCTTTTGCTCAGGACAAAAGTTGCTGCAGAGGTAGGTGGTAACATGGAATGTGTAGAATGTGTTCACCTGTTTGTTCCATTTGGCTAGAACTTTGAATCATGTTCTTGGCACCAAAAGATGGCATTTGTTTTGCCATTGCCAACCTTTATCGTATTTAGCAAGAAATGGTAAGACCTATAGGAATGGAAGGGACCTTAGGAAGTTATCTAATTAACAGTCAGGCTGTGAACAATCTTGAATGTCACACATAAGAAAATGGCTGGGCGCAGTGACTCATGCCTGTAATCCCAGCACTTGGGGAGGGCGAGGCAGGCGGATCACCTGAGGTCAGGAGTTCAAGACCAGCCTGGCCAACATCGTGAAACCCTGTCTCTACTAAAAATTAGCCAGGTATGATGGTGGGCACCTGTAGTCCCAGCTACTCGGGAGGCTGAGGCAAAAGAATCGCTTGAACCCAGAAGGAGGAGGTTGAAATGAGCCGAGATCACACCACCGCACTTCAGCCTGGGCGACAGAGCGAGACTCTGTCTCAAAAAAAAATAAGGAACTGAGTACTAGGTTTGCCAGAAAAACTGCATTTAAATAGAAGGTCACAGATGAGGATCCCATCCACTCTAGTATATTGACAATCTGTTCATTATATCCATACTTAACTTCAGGTTAAGGGTAACTCCTGAATAGTTTGAGAAATTATTTTGACATATTTCTCCCCAAAGAGGGTAATTTGTTTCTTCAAAATTGAGTTGACAAACTAATTGTCATCCTGTGCCAAGTGCAGTACTGCCTTGCATTGCTTTCAGTGACTCATGGGTGTACTAAGAAATCGTGAGCTCCAAATGCCCAGTGCTTTTCCACAGTGGAGGTGGCACATAGCTGTGAGTGGGGAAGAAGAAAAATGAGGACAGAATGTCAATAAGGTAACAAACAAGATGACAACAAAGTGATTTGGACCTGGGTTGCAGTAGGAGACTCAAGAGGGCCTGGTCAGCAAATCCAGACTCTTCTGACAGTCTGCCACAAAGCATTCTTCAGCCTCAGAGTTTTCTCAAAGACCACGGGGGAAAATGAGGAGAGTTCAGATCACTCCACACAGTAAGTTAGTAAAATGGAGACCTGTTGAAAGAAATTATGATGGTTAGCAATTGTTGTGTCTTGAAGAAATGGCACAGAATGGTGTAAATAGAACAAGGAGTACCTCGGGCCATTTTGAGAAGGCATCTATCAGCCGAGCAAAATACGGCCACGTCAAAGGATGCTCTAGAGGGCTCATGGGCCACTCTAAGAGATGTGTGTGAGGCCAGAGTTGCCATGGTTATGATCATGGCCTTGAACAGCTAATTTTTTTTCTTTCTTTTTTTTTGAGACAGAGTCTCACTCTGTCGCCAGGCTTTAGTGCAGTGGCACGATCTCGGCTCACTCCAACCTCCGCCTCCGGGGTTCAGGCAGCCTCAGCCTCCCGAGTAGCTGGGACTACAGGCGCATGCCACCATACCCAGCTAATTCTTGTATTTTTAGTAGAGATGGGGTTTCACCATGTTGAACAGGATGGTCTCTATCTTTTGACCTCAAGATCTGCCCGCCTCAGCCTCCCAAAAGTGCTGGGATTACAGGCATGAGCCACTGTGTCTGGCCAACAACTAATTAAAAAAAAAAAAAAATCAGTGAATATGACAACACTAGCAAACAAATGCCCCCCTGACAAGGGACTAGGAGCAATTTCACACTTATCTGTCTCTTCTGATGACACACATAAGGGCAGAGACAATGCCCCCTCTCCAGCTGTATTAATCCACACTGTATTAATGAAAATGGCAGGTTTGAGAGGTTTTGTTTAAAGAATGATTTTTATTTTTCATTTTATTATTATTATTTTTTGAGACCGAGTCTCACTCTGTCACCCAGGCTGCAGTGTAGTGACGTGAACTCAGCTCACTCCAACCTCCACCTCCCGGGTTCAAGCGATGTTTGTGCCTCAGCCTCTTGAGTAGCTGGGACTACAGATGTGAGTCTCCATGTCCGGCTAGTTTTTGTATTTTTAGTAGAGATGGGGTTTCACCATGTTGGCCAGGCTGGTCTCGAACTCCTGACCTCAGGTGATCTGCCGGCCTTGGCCTCCCAAAGTGCTGGGATTACAGGCGTGAGCCACTGCACCCGACCAAAAAGAATGATTTTTAGTTATTTAATAAAGTTAGGTCCCTAATTCTTTAGATTGCATACAAGGGGCTCAGCATTTGATTCGAGATCTGGGCTCATAAGCTATACATCAGGTACTGTTTTAGATAACTTACGTTGATTTATTTTATTCTTGCAAAAAAGAAAAAAACCCATTTCAGAGATGAACAAGCTAAATAAGATTAAGCAATGTGTTTGAAGTCATTCGGCTAGTAAGCAGCTAGCTTACTAACCAGAGAGCCAGAATTCGAACTCAGGCTTTCCAACTCTAAGGTTTATGCTCTCAGGCACGACATGAAATTTCTAGTCACCAGGGTCCTCAGCCCTAACACAGTGCCAGGCACAAACAGAATGCACAGTCACCACTTACTGAATGAGTGAATGAGTTATAAATTATTCAGTGTGCTCCTAACCACTGTTTGTCTAAGCAGTTGCAAGATCAAATTACACAGTGCCAAAGGAAAATTAATCCAGGCATATAACACTATTACAACAGATCTCTGTACTGGTCACATTTTCCCTAGGTAGTTCAGATTAATTTGTGCAGCCCAAGATATAATTTACCCTGCAGGTCATTGAAAAAGAATATACTGTGCCCAAATTATTATAATATTAAAAAATGCCATGTATTTTCTTTTAAATTTTTGGGCACATATTTCTTGCTGGTACATGAGAGTCTCAAGGAACGCTTTTTGCTCTTTGCCAGTTTTTTAGCAAGCAGGATATGGGAATAGACGTCAACTTTAAGCAAAGACAAAAACTGTCCTGGTAGTGAACTCCCCCTTCATTTGGTCATATTTCAGCTGAAAGGAAGCAGAGCTCTGATATTACATATTAATATGTAGTAGAAAACAACACTATCTTAGGAAACGCTTTGAGTTATATTTTAAATTATATCTTATAAATATAATTTTTATATTTTTAGAAATTTTATTTTCTGTACTGAGAGTTCCCTGGAGAGAAATTTTGCTAAAAACAATAAGATATAAAAGATTTTTTGCATTAACTGCTTTGGTTGACTCATTTGCCAAGAGCCCACTAAAAGCTCTCTGAGCTTCAATGTTCTTTGGCTGGAAAAGGGTTATAGTTTATCATTTTAAAATTCCATTACATATTATAAAATAAAGATATTGCCTATATAGATCCAAGATTTCAAGGCCAAGTACTAGCCAATTAATTGTCATGGATCAAAAATCTGTGAAAGATGCTGTATTAGGGTTCTCTAGAGGGACAGGGCTAATCGAATAGACGTATATATGAATGGGAGTTTATTAAGGAGAATTGATGCAAGGAAGCCAGTCTGAGTCCCAAAACTTTAAAAGTGGGGAAGCTGACAGTGTAGCCTTCAGTCTGTGGCCAAAGGCCTGAGAGCTCCTGGCAAACAACAAGTGTAAGTCCAAGAATCCAAAAGCTAAAGAACTTGGAGTCTGATGTTCAAGGGCAGGAAGCATCCAGCATGGAAGAAAGATGAAGGCTGGAAGACTCAGCAAGTCTGCTCTTTCCATCTACTGCCTGTTTTATTCTAGCTGCACTGGCAGCTGATTAGATGGTGCCCACCCAGACTGAAGGTGGGTCTGCCTCTCCTAGTCCACTGACTCAAATGTTAATCTCCTTTTTCAACACCCTCACAGACTCTCCCAGGAACAATACTATGCATCCTTCAAGTCAATCAAGTTGACACTCAATATTAACCATCACAGATGCATAGAAGGAAAAAAGAAATATTCAAGTAGAAATCTATAGACTTAGTTGTTAGAGATGCAAATAATTACTGCCTTGTATTAGCACATAATCATTAAAATGGAAAATTTAAAAAATCTTATAAACAACCTCAAATGACATGAGTACAAGTTTTTCTGCAGTATGTTCCCCTTGGTATTATTAATTTTGACCATTGTCATCACTCTATCCTCAGCTGAGTGTACTTCCTCTAAGTACATAAATTTATATTAGTTTAGCTAATATAAAACTTCCACTACCCAGATGTTTTAACAACTCTTAAAAGAAGAAAAAAGAAAACAAATGTAAAACAAATTAAAGAGCACCCTGGGATGATAAGAACATGTAACAGAGTTAGTGACATTAAGCATTAAAACCTTAAGTGGCTTTAAAAAATGGGAGCCATAAAACAATGATTTCCCCCAGGCGTGGTGGCTCACACCTGTAATCCCAGCACTTTGGGAGGCCAAGGCAGGTGGATCACAAGGTCAGGAGTTCGAGACCAGCCCGGCCAACATGGTGAAACCCTGTATCTACTAAAAATACAAAAATTAGCTGGGTGTGGTGGCACACACCTGAAATCCCAGCTACTGGGGAGGCTGAGGCAGGAGAATCACTTGGAGAAGGAGGCTGTAATGGCTAAAAGTACATTCTAGAATCAGACTGTCTGGTTTGAGTCCTGGCTCCACCATCACTTGATCTAGTTGCTTGACTTTTCTGAGCCTCATTTTCCTCATATGCAAAATGGGGGTTCTAGGAGGCCCCTTCCTCATAATATTGTTGTGAGAGTCAGATGAGATAATGAGGATAAAACCCATTTTGTACCTGATCACATAGTGCCAGAACTGAACACGTTAGCTATTAATATGGTTTGGCTCTGTGTCTCCACCCAAATCTTACCTTGAATTGTAACAGTCCCCATGTATCATGGGAGGGACGTGGTAGGAGGTAACTGAATAATGGGGGTGGGGCTTTCCTGTGCTGTTCTCATGATAGTAAGTCTTGCAAGATCTGATGGTTTTATAAAGGGCAGTCCCCCTGCACATGCGCTCTCTTGCCTACCATCATGTGAGACATGACTTTGCTCCTCCTTTGCCTTTCACCATGATTGTGAGGCCTCCCCAGCCATGTGGAATTGTGAGTCAATTAAACCTCTTTCCTTTAGTTTTATTTTTATTTTTTCGAGATGGAGTCTTGCTCCATCATCCAGGCTAGAGTGCAGCGGCACAATCTCAGTTCACTGCACCTCCGCCTCCTGGGTTCAAGTAATTCTCCTGCCTTAGCCTCCTGAGTAGCTGGGATTACAGGTACCCACCACCTCACCCAGCTAATTTTTGTATTTTTAGTAGAGATGGAGTTTCACCATGTTGGCCAGGCTGGTCTCAAACTCCTGACCTTGTGATCCACCCTCCTCAGCCTCCCAAAGTGCTGGGATTCCAAGTGTGAGCCACCACGCCTGGCCAAACTCTTTCCTTTATAAGTTACCCAGCCTTGGGTATGTCTTTATTAGCAGCATGAGAACCGACTAATACAGCTATTGTAATGGGAGAGAGCTCAGAACCCCAGCCCTGAACATGGTTCTTCAAGGGCTGAGGACATTGCAAGGTCCTGAGCACTAGGCAAGGACTAACTGTGCAAATGGTGTAATGTGATGAAAGACGTGGTCTTATCCTTATAAAAGCATTCCAAAAGAAGTACAAATAGTAAAGGCACAGCGATGCACTGATCATGGAACTCCTCATCTCCAGCACTGAAGATGGCAAGGAATTTTCTTACATGTGTACGTGTAGTTTTGGCACTATAGATGACATTAGTATGAAGAAACAGGCTGTCACCTGCCACAAAAGATCAGGCAAAGCAGTTTCTGGTCATCACCCAATGTACCAAAACAGATTCAAAGTTAGTTCTTATTAATATTCTTCTCCCTGATGAACCTAATGATGGATTTTTAAAAATGCATTTGAGTAAAAAAATAAAAATAATTTATAAAGTCTAAGTCTAGCAGATTAGGCCTCCCTGATGTAGTTGCTCCTAGAAAATTTGTGCGTTAAGTTTTTGCGCTAAATGCCACTAGATGGCGGAGGAATGTTATTAAACCAGCCAATCTTCACAGACAAGTTCTGGGAACAACCCTCTTTCTTTCTCATCATCCTGCCCTGTCTGCAGGATCCTGGGAGGTCTCTCCTGTAACTCCAGCTTTTTTCAGTCCTTGTCTTTCCAGTGTCAGGTGAAAGGCAGATACTCAAGCCCTAGAAGAGTCTGCGACCCTGGATGGCAGGCACTAGCTTCATCCAGCATATGATGAGTATGATTTTACTGTGGTCCAAACTCCTAATGCAGAAAATATCAAAAGCTTTCCAATCTTTGAAAATTTTATTTCTAAGTCTTTCAGAGCCGGCCATTTGGAAGAAAGGGCAACGTTCTTGCTGACATTTTGCAGAGCACTTGTTAGAGAGGATGTGCCCAGTGTGCTGTGATGCCACCTTCCTGCCGCACATCTGCCAGATGCACTTCTCAACCTCCCCGTTCCCAAACTGGCAAACAACTCCACTGCTACCTAAATCTTTAACTTCTTAATTTCAGGAATCGGCCGGGCGTGGTGGCTCACCCCTGAGGAGGCCGAGGTGGGTGGATCACGACGTCAGGAGATGGAGACCATCCTGGCTAACACTGTGAAACCCCGTCTCTACTAAAAATACAAAAAATTAGCCGGGCGTGGTGGCGGGTGCCCGTAGTCCCAGCTACTCGGGAGGCTGAGGCAGGAGAATCGCTTGAACCTGGGAGGTGGAGCTTGCAGTGAGCTGAGATCGTGCCACTGCACTCCAGCCTGGGGGACAGAGCAAGACTCTGTCTCAAAAAAAAAAAAAAAGAAAAAGAAAAAGAAAAAGAAAAGAAAAGAGAAAGAAATTAATTGGTTCTTTTGGGGGGAGGCGGATGGGGAGATATTGAACATAATTGCTGGCACTCCAAAATTTGGGAGGCTAGTTTGGACTATACTTGAGTGATCTTATCGAAGGATCTAATTTTTTTTCTATTTCTTTAAAAATAAGGTTCTGAATTTGAGCTGCCTCAGCTGTATCCTCTCTGGAGAGAGTTGATAATGGGATTGCTCAAGCAGTCTTGTAAACAGAGAAGAAGTGTCCTCCTGGAAAAAGAGCTGGGCTTTCATGTCATGTCACCACACGAAGCAGAAACCCAGCACGTTTTGCTTTATGGTTTAAGATTTTGTTACATTCAATGTAATTTGCTAAATACGACAAAACTACCAACCCCCCATCGTTTATAATTATCTAACTAATCATTCTGATTTCTGGAGAAAAACCAAAGGTAGCCAATGCCAAGGCCCCTGGTTTAAGAACCGAGTCCCCTCTCCGATTTCCACACTGTAGATGCTGATTCCAGATTGCAGCTGGGCCTGCTGACCTGAGACAGGGCCCGTGGTCTGGAAAGGATCCATGTGAGGGAGACAGGACGAGGACCTTACAGTCTGAGAGAACACAGTATGGCGATGACAGGGAGCAGGGATCCCGGGTGGTACCCGAGGAAGGGACTGTCCTGTGGTGGATGCTGTTCCTCTTATCTGTACCCTAAGCCACCGTCAATTCCTAGCCCTGTGTGGGTGTCGGGAGCTGCTCAGGGTCTCCTCTCTGACAGAGGGATGATGTTCTCAGTGATGAGCCACTGGCCTTTGCTGTCAGCTGAGACGTTGGCAAAGCACCTCCTCCTCACCCAGCCCCTCTGCAAGTGGTGGCCATGTGGCCACATGGCTTTCTGGTAAAGGATCTATTTCTTGGCTTGGGGAAGAAGGTGGGAGAGAAAATTCAGCTTTCTCCTGCTTCCAAATGAAGTCAACACAATCATTTCCTTCTTCCTTCTCCCTCTGCAGGCTGGGAGCTGGGCGCTTTCTCTCTCTGGCTTCCTAGAAAGGGTTATTGGAAACGGGGCCATACGTTTATCAAAGGATGCAGAGCGAGGGGGGAGCCGAGCCTGCCACGGTCAGGGGCGGCGCGAGGTGGGGAGCCCAGGCTCTCCGGAGGGAAAAGGCGCGCGGGGAGGAGCTTCACCCTCTTTTCGGAGCCCTCTCATTTATTTGTCCCACTGTCTGAGCAGGGCTTTGAACGGTGCCGTCGAAGTGGAAAGCGAGCTGGTAGGAGCTCTCGTTTGGCGCTTCCAGCCGCTTCGTTCCAACCGCAGCTGCCAGCCCCTGTGGCTTCCCAGCTTATCACTGGCTGCGGTTTCCCACGGCGTGAACCACGGCCCTGACCTTCTGTTTCCGTCTAGAGCCCACGCTTCACTGGCTTTGAGGATTTTCCGAGGGGTCGCCTGTCTCCGTCGGCGGCCCTGTCCTCCCCGCCTCCTCCTTCTGCTCCGGGTCCCTGGCAGCTCTGGGATGCGGAGCCAGGCTTCCCTCCTCCCCGAGAACTCCGGTCCCCTCTCATGTCGTTCTCTCCCTCTGTAGGTGCGTTTCTGGCTTGATAGGGAATTTTTCTCACGGAGCCATTTCCATGTGGAGTAGGAGAATATTTACTTTTGTGGCTGGGTACGTTTCTGGAGCTTGGATAATAATACTGGGACATATCTAGAAATGTGCAGACTTGCTTTTCACGGTGAGTGAAAAGTACGACTTTTGCTATTAAGGACTCTGTTGTGCTGCGTTAAGAGCTGGAACCGAGTCCTCATTTGAGGACTGTTAGGAAGATGCACAATCACCCACCACTTCCCGGGGACCACATCCGATGCGTGCACGTTACCACGCCTGCCTGGAGACCAGCAGACTTCAATTCGCCTTACTTCAAAGGTCACCGGGAGGGAAGGTTGGGTGCCTCACTCATGGTCTGACATATCTGAGTCACACATCTCCCAAGCCACCATGTCACAGCCCGGATGGGGCACCAGCCTCTCCACTCAGCATGAGGATTACAGGTTTGAAGTTGGCTTTTGTTGACACAATTGGAACGATTGCCAATTGTTTATGTTTTGATAAGGATCTAACGATCATCTTGAAAACTACAAAGGTGGTGACCATGGAGACACAAAGGCATACTTCTAATGAATCCAAGTTCATGTATGTTATCTAAATCAATGAGTAGGAAATGGAATTCTCAAAACACTTAGGTTTTGGTCTTGGAGCTGGGCAGGGTGTGAAATCATCATCTAGGGCGGTCGTTCGGCGGAGCCTGGCTCCAGAACACAGAATGTGGCCATCTGGCGGCTGCATGTATGGATTACGTCTCTGTCACTTTCAGCAGTTACTATTATTTTTTTCTTTAGACAGAGTCTTGCTCTGTCACCCAGGCTGGAGTGCAGGGGCGTGATCTTAACAACCTCTGCCTCCTGGGTTCAAGCAATTCTCCTGTCTCAGCCTCCCAAGTAGCTGGGATTACACACCTGTGCCACCATGTCTGGCTAATTTTTGTATTTTTAGTAGAGGCAGGGTTTCGCCATGTTGGCTGGGCTGGTCTTGACCTCCTGACCTCAGGTGATCCGCCCGCCTCGGCCTCCCAAAGTGCTGGGATTACAGGTGTGAACCACTGCACCCAGCCCAGCAGTTACTATTTTAACCAAGTAGTGCCTAATCTCTGCTCCCCTGATAAACTCAGCAGCGACCCCCTGCCCTGTATCCCACGCTACTCCACTTCCAGCAGGGACAAATGCGTTTTCCAGCCCTTTCAGCAAGGGGGAGTGCTCTGCCCAGAATAGAGCTTCACTCCTCGGCCACCCATTCCCCAGCCATCCAGGACTGAGGGACTGCTTTGAGAAATTTCCCCCGAGAGGTCAGACCCAGTTTAGACACTGCAAGCCTTCCGTCCTGAGGCAGGGAGGAAAAGGGGAAATGACTCCATAATGCAAAACATTGCTCACACCCAGGTTTCACTTCCTGGTCAGAACGCAAAGCAAAACCACCCACTCCAACTCAGACTCTGGAAGGGTCCCTGGGAAGCAAGGAAAGGAGAAACAGTAGAAGTAAAAAGTAGGCCTCCTGGCCCAGTGCAGGGGCTCACACCTGCATTCCCTGCACTTTGGGAGGCTGACGTGGGCAGATCACTTGAGGTCAGGAGTTCAAGACCAGCCTGGCCAACATGGTGAAACCCCATCTCTACTAAAAATACAAAAAATTAGCCAGGCGTGGTGACGGGCGCCTGTAATCCCAGCTACTCGGGAGGCTGAGGCAGGAGAATCGCTTGAACCCAGGAGGTGGAGGTTGCAGTGAGCCGAGATCGTGCCACTGTACTCCAGCCCAGGTGACAAAGCCAGACTCCCTCTCAAAAAAAAAAAAAAAAAAATGGGCCTCCTGTGGGTGAGCAGAGTCCCTTCTGGCTTGGGTCGGGAGAGGAGAAGATGCGCTTTTGTTAAACCCACAGGAAATAAGTCAAGGTCAAAAAGCTGTTTGAATTGGAGTCAGATCTACCTGAAGAAGTCTAATTTGTGTCAGAATCTTTGTCATTCTCTGCCTGTTGCTCAAATAGGGCATGTGATTATTGAACAAATCATGAGCGATAAGGAGGGCTGTTTCAGCTTTCCCTGGAGGTGGGGTGGGGGTCATAAGGAGTGGGGACTGGGGACCCTGTATTATTTCCCAGTGCTGCCTAGGATCGAAGAAACATTTTGTTTTAAATACTAATTGAATCAATGTTGCCTGAAATTAAAGGAACATTATAATTCGTGCCTGTGTGTGTAACCCTCAGGCAATTAAATGGTGTAGAAGTACGTCAGTCAGAGACCCACTATGCAATAGCAGCTGCGAGGCAGTGTTTCCACCCCTAAATAAATTGTTTTATTTGATAAAGAATTTTCAAGCTGGATGCGGTGGCTCATGCCTATAATCCCGACAGTTTGGGAGGCCAAGGTGGGAGTGTTGCTTGAACCCAGGAGCTCAAGACCAACTTGGGCAACATGGCAAGGCCCTGTCTCTACAAAAAATAAAATAAAATAAAATAAAATAGCCAGGCATGGTGGCATGTGCCTGTGGTCCCAGCTACACAGGAGGCTGTGGTGGGAGGATCGCTTGAACCCAGGAAGTTTTGGCTGCAGTGAGTTGTGGTCACGCCACTGCACTCCAGCCTGGGTGACAGAGAGAGACCCAGTCTCCAAAAAAAAAAAAAAAAAGAATTTTCAAACTGGGGCATATGGACAAAAGTTCACTCTTCTTACTGGGTGTGAGACCTCAGGTGAGTTACTTAACCTCTTTGAGCCTGTATTAGTTTGCTAGGGCTGCCATAACAAAAAATCACAGACCGAGTGGTTTAAACAACAGAAAGTATTTTCTTACAGTGCTGGAGGCCAGACATCAGGCATCAAGGTGTCAGCAGGTTTGCTTTCTCCCGAGGCCTTTCTCCTTGGCTTGCAGAAGGCCACTTTCCTGCTGTGTTCACATGGTCCTCCCTCTGCGTTTGTCTGTGTCCTAATCTCGTCTTCTTATAAGGACACCAGTCAGATTGGATGAGAGCCCACCCTCATGACCCCATTTCAACTTAATTACTTATTTAAAGGCCCCTTCTCCAAATATAGTCACATTGTGGGGTTTGGTGGGGGTGGTTAGAGTTTCAGCATATGAATTTTAGGAAGACAGAATTCAGCCCATAACAGAGCCCCAGTTTCTTCACTGGTAAAACTGGGATAAAATTTGCCCTCCTTTCTTGTTTTGAGACTCAAATGAGGTAAAGTAAGAAAAAGGACTTTGGAGGGTGTCAGGTGCTAGACAAAGGAAAGTGGTCATCCCATAGAGGTGGGACAGACCGCTTCGGATGATGTGTCTATGGGTCTGGTGAAAAGTTGCATTCTCTGTACACACCCAAGATTTGGAGGCCAAGTTACTTGTGAAAAGATACATTTGCAAAGAGGCTACTAAATGTCATGCCTTGTTAGGAATTTGAGCCTAGAGTGATATTGCCAATAAAACGTTCATTAATTTATCCATCACCATCATCGACTGCACACCTACTCTGTGCTGGGCCCTGTGAGGGCCCTCACCTATCGGTGAGGCAAAATGGCAAGGAGGCTGGGTGAACTCAACAGGAAATTGAGCAGAGAGTGGACTCCTGGTTTATCATCTTCTCTACAGCTTTCAGGGAGCTTCACTGAAAATCTCTCTTGCCGTCAACAACTTCCCTCTGGCTTTCTCTTCCTCAATCGCAAATGGCTTCTCAGGATCCGGAAGTTCAGAAGAACTTGGAGGTCATCCTGGGTCTGGAAGTGGGGCCACATGGGTCAAACTCAGGCTGGGACAAAATTCACATTCTGTCATTCTTAGGGACTGGGTATCTGATACAGTGAGATAAGCCTGGGTTCTATGACAGACAAGGGCCAGTTACACACACCTCTACACACCTCTCCCCCCAACACATGCACACACACATACACACACACACACACACGCACAGAGTCCAGAAGAGCTTGCACCTTGGCTAGAGAAAGCAGCATTGGTAGTTTTTAGTGTTAGGAATTTCCAACCCATACTGAAAGCATGCGCTTAGTTCACAGAGGGCAAAATAATACCATCGTGCACCATTGACCTCTGTCTCTTGGATTTGGAAATTTCAAAGCTGAATAAGAAGCATAATGCCCATCCCGCCTACCTCAGCTATGGGAACCCCTTTTCTGTTGGGCTCTACTTCATATGATAGGGGTGAAAGATGAGAAACGCAGCTATATACCCCTGTGGGCATCCAACAGCAACATGGTGACACCTTCATTTCTTTTTGGTGCCAAGTCCTGAGTTTGAAGTCTCATTGTTCAAGAGGACTCCCAAGAAGAAATAAGTCAGCAGCTACAAAACGAATACTGCAATACATTGAGGTAGACACCAGCCTACAGTCCTAAGGCAGGAAGGGGGAAAAAGAGCAACAGGAAAGTACAGCTTGCTACGTGAAAAAAGCAATCTCAAAAGAGTGGGAAGATGGACCTCAGGCATTTAAGGTTTTACCTCAGAACACCAGACTATTCTGTATCTTGGAAACACTTTTTCTTTTTCTTTGGACTTCAATCTTTATTTCCAAATCAGGACTGGAAATGGGAATTATGAAGCCAAAAATATCAAACAGCCTCAGAATCCTTTGGTTAAAAACATCAGTGGCAACACACGACTGAGCTTACCTCCCCCATTCTTGACATTTCATTATAAGAGGAAAACCACAAGCGGAACTTAGCAAAGGCTGTTATAATTAACTCACAAGCCCTCGTGTGCTTACTAGTGGTTTTTAGGTCTCTGAGGCTTAGATGTAATGTAAGATGGGTTATTTAATATGCATTATGGGAGGAGGAAACAAAGACACATTTTTATTCTCTTTTGCTATACAGCAGCCTGGTTGGTTCCATTCCGTCCATTTAATTTACTGCTTCCAGGCACAAGGGAATTGTTTCCATGTGACATTTATCTATATAAACTTGGGATAAACGGAATTAACGTGTCAATTGAGGTTCTTAATGGCAAATAACAGAGACCAAGTCTGGCCCTGTGAAGCAAAAAAGGAATTTATTAAAGTGTATTAGGTGACTCAGAATCCCAGGAGGCTGCAGAGTAAAGCTGGGAGGCTGTGTATCCCGCGACCTTTCCGCAAATCAGTTCTAGCGGTAGTCCGGTGGATGGATACCCTCCTGCCTTTGCTCTGGGCAGAAATGCTGCCGCTTGCCCCTAGACTACCCTGACATTGCACAAGCTGCTGGGTCCTCTGTAAACTGGCTGTAGTGGCCACCATCCTGCCAGTGTGCCCACAAGTCCTAACCAGGCTCCCCTGGTTCTCATTTGGGGCCCCCTTCTCATGTTCCTCCTCCAAAGATCACTACTCGAATCCCGCTCCCTGGCCATTTTGGTTATCCTTACCCAAAGGAAGGGGGCTCACACTCTAGAAACACACACACACACACACACACACACATATCCTGTACCCCAGAGGCTTTTGCCCAGGTTGGAGTCGTTTTATCCACAGTGGCCCCTGGGGCTTCATGGTCAGTGATGTTGAGAGAGGTGGTCCAGACCCTGTGGTGATCAAGTTCCCCAGGCAGGGTCTCCTTGTTCTCAATCCTGCCATGGGCTTGGAAGGCGCTCCTGTTTCTTTACTTAACCATTTAGAGCAAGCCCACACATGTCTCCAAAGGACAGATGTCAAGCCTTGGGAGACAGTATAGTCTGGACTTATATCAGGAAAGAAGAGTCTCACATTCATTGCAAGGTTCTTTTCTGACATGGTCTGTGAGCCTCATTTTTACGCAGAGTGGTTACCTTGGAATCCCCCAAGACAGTATCAGGCCCACACTATTTTCTATTGGCTACTTCCGTTGGTGGACCTGGCCAGAGCTCGTAGCTGACCATGTATGGCAAGATACTTCCCCATCTCCCTCTTGGGGGTGGGGGATAGTACAGGGCCTGGTGCTGATGCTTCCCATCATGTCACTCCTCATGTGCGGGTGGGGCAAGGCCATATACAGAACATTTAAGGTGGTGGAATTACCAGCTTGAACATTAACTGTGCCTACTTTTCTCAAGTTGTAAGCTCGACGACAAAGAACAAGAGGTAGATTTTTTTTCCCTTCTTATCCCAAGTGAGGAGCCAGGTTCTGTGTCCTGGGTGTCTGAACTTCTTTTATCTCCAAGGAGCATTAGATATCTTTGTTTTCAACAGTTGGAGTTCCTGTGTGAGAAAGTACACAACCCACTGGAATGACAGGGCTCTGTGGGGTGAAGAGGAGGACAAAGGGAGCAGAGCCCCAAGGCTGGTGAGAGGGCAGGAGAGGAGGTTCTGGAACAGTGCAGGGCGCTCCCAAGGGCAGGCACTACCTCCAGGAAGTTGACAACTTGGATAATGGATGCCTCCCTGGAGGCCAGTGAAGGACAGGGTACTGATCTGTCATGCAGGGCCCTGACAGCCAAGGCAAGTGTCTCCCAGTACCGAACCTAGAATGTAGGGGCTGGCAAACTTGGTGTATTAGTCCGTTCTCACATTGCTAATAAAGACATACCCGAGACTGGGTAATTTATAAACGAAAAAGGTTTAATGGAGTCACAGTTCCACATGGCTGGGGTGGCCTCACGATCATGGCAGAAGGCAAAGAGAAGCAAAGGCACATCTTACATGGCAGCAGGCAAGAGAGCTTGTGCAGGGAAACTCCCATTTATAAAACCATCAGATCTCATGAGACTTATTCACTATCACGAGAACAGTATGGGGGAAACTGCCCCCGTGATTCAGTTATCTCCACCTGGCCCCACCCTTGACACGTGGGGATTATTATAATTCAAGGAGAGATTTGGGTGGGGACACAGCCAAACAATATTGCTTGGCATAAACTGCCTGTTGGCACCAGGATGGACCTGACCTGGGCTTGCTGAGCTAGTGAGGCTTGACTCAGACAGAACCACAGCACTGGAAAGACAGCGGTGGGCAGTGGGCTATGCCCGCAAGCACATAAGGTGATGCAAGGCGAACCAGCTGAGCACGACCCCAGATTTAGAGAATTGTTTAGGGCCCCTCTATGTTCCCAGAGTTCCCGTACAGCCCAAGAGTAAGGGTGGCAGCACCACAGAGTAAAATGGATATTGGATTTCTTCCTAACTCTTCAAAAAACACTTATTTTGGAAGATTTCAGATTTATGGAAATGTTGCAAAGATCACACAGAAAGTTTACGTCCTTCACCCAGTTTTTACCATTTTTACATTTCCATGGTACATTTGTCAAAACTCAGAGATGTCATTAGTACCTTTTATTACTGACTAACCTCCAAGCTCTGTTCGAATGTCACCAGTGTTTTCATTAGTGCCCTCCTTCTGTTCAAGGAGCCACTCCTGTGTACCTTATAGCATCTAGTCGGCATGTGTCCCCAGTCTCCTCTGGTCTATGACAGTTTCTCAGGCTTGCCTAGTTTTTTGTGACCTTGACACCTTGAATAGTACTGTCCAGCTAGCCTGTGGAATGTCTCCCAAACTGGGTTTGTGGAGATTTTTCTTACGATTAGATTTTTCTTATGATTAGTGGTGGGATTTGCGGAAGTGCCCTTCTTATCCCATCACATGGAAGGTATACCGTACCCACATGGCATCACCAGTGTGCCAGCCCTCATCACTTCATTAGGGTGATGTCTGCTGGGGTCACCACTGAAAGGATTCTTTCCCCTTTCTCTATTCTATTCTTTATAAGCCACCCTAACACCTTTTAATTTGCAATAGAAAAATAAAGAAGTGTGATGCCATTTGAAACTGAGTGTCATGGAAGAATTCTTTCTTGCCTGTTATATTTGTCTTTGAGCAAGGGTTTTCTTGAAGCCCTCAACCAAAAGTAGTAACTCTAATGGTAGGAATTTCAGGCTTTGTGACAGTTGGGTGTGGGCGTGTGGGCTTCGGTGACAAACGTAAGCAGTGTTCTCCATCCTACCACTCAGGCAGTGCCCTGCTCCGCCTGGATATGGGGACAGACCATGGAGAGTTTGTTTATAAAACCTTGGTACAGATTTGAAAACTTAACACTCCTACACACACGAGGACCATCTTACCAATTATTTTCTAATGCAGGATGTGAGTGCAGATTTAGAAGGGGTGTTGATTGTTTACTCAGGACAAACTAAGCATCTTTGGTGTGGAGCATAATTAAAGAAATATGGTCCCTTTCTATTTCAAGTCCAATGAGACAGTCACTCGATTTCAAGAGCAAGACCTTTCCCACACCTTTGAAATTGGAAGCTGTTCAAGGATAGCTATGGAGACAAGCATGCAACAACCCCTACGTCAGTGTTCATGATCCTTAAATAAAGGGATGCCGCCTCCAGAGTCTTGTTGTTGCCAGTTTCAGCTATTTTTCCAACTGCTTTTGATGACCCTGAGAGTTATGGATTTTCAGATTTAATGCTTTAGACAGAAAGTACTTTTGCCGTTGGGATCAGCAGAAAGTTTCTATGAATCATTCAGAATATCGGAAATGACAGTCAAAGTAGTTACTGGAACATTACAGAAGTTGTTTATGGGGCTTCTGACTTGTAAAGAAGCAATGAATTTTGCAGCAGACTCAGAGCAATAAAGCACCATGATGTTTATTCACATGCTGTGCTTTCAAAATTAAAATTCAGTTCCATACGTCTTTGACTTGGATCTTCAATAGAAATCATCTAATATCCCATTAATGGAGGTTGTCACAATTGTTCTGCAGAAGGTTAGAGTGAGGTGGAGATTTGATGGAAGTCTTTGAAGAGACTGTGGAAGTCAGGACGAGGCCCATGTTCCTCTGAGTTCTGGAAGGCCTAGCTAACCTTCCTGAAGTCAAGCTTCTGACTTCGGTAAGATCAATGCTGAAGCTTACCTCCCACACCCACCTCCATCTAGCTCCATTTTGACCTTTGCTTTTATTCAACACCTTTTGTGGATGTTGGGCTGCTGGGCAGAGGATAAGAATGAGATGCTGCTTGTGGTCCTGAGAGGCTCGAAATTTCGAGGAGGTAAAGGAGGGGAAGGGGGGCCTGAGGATGAACAACTGGTCAATTAAAATCAGTGGCTGGGGTTACCCAGGTGACAAGGTGGGGTGGGGAGGGCAGGACGTTCTGGACAAAGACAAAGCAGGTTAAAAGGGCCAGAGATAGGCTTGGAGAACTGCAGGTAATTAACCCAACTCAGTATTAAAGGAGATTTGAAAGCTACTTTAAAACTGTATGCTGTGGGCATAAGCACTGATAAATGGATAGAATAGAATAGTTAACTTAGGAGACACCCAAGAATATTTAAGTGCTTAATAGATAAAAAAGGGACCAATGAGGGAAGATTTGACTTATTCAAAAAGTAATGGGAAAATTGGTTATTTGCAAAAGATTAAACTTACGACCTCACCTGATATATTAAAAATCATTACATGTGGATTAGGATAACATAAAACAGTCTTTTAAAAGCAGAAGAAAATATGAAATTGAGCCCTTTCTAGGTGCCACATCAATAGAATAAATTATTATGAAAAAGAATAAGATTTATGTAGCTAAAGAAATACTAAACAATAAAAAGGCAAAAGACAAACTGGCAAAAATATTTTAACACTACAATAAAGGGTCAATACCTTTATTTTACAAGAAAACCTTTCAAAATAATAAGAAAACAGTGCAACACGGCCAGGCATGGTAACTGATACCTGCAATCCCAGCACTTCGGGAGGCTGATTGCCTGAGCTCAGGAGTTCAAGAGCAGCCTGGGCAACATGGCAAAACCCCCACCTCTACAAAAACTACAGAAATTAGCCGGGTGTGGTGGCTTGGCCCTGTAGTCCCAGCTACTTGGGAAGCTGAGATGGGAGGATCCCTTGAATCTGGGAGGTGGAGGTTGCAGTGAGCCAAGATCTCCCCACTGCTGTCTGTGCAACACAAAAACACACAAAGGTCATGAAGAGAAGCACAAACACCCAGCGATTATGGAAGAATGTTCAACCTTAGAGATAAAGAAAGAATGGGCCGGGCGCGGTGGCTCACGCCTTTAATCCCAGCACTTAGAGAGGCCAAGGCAGGAGGATCATGAGGTCAGGAGATGGAGACCATCCTGGCTAACACGGTGAAACCCCGTCTGTACTAAAAATACAAAAAATTAGCCGGGCATGGTGGTGGGCACCTGTAGTCCCAGCTACTCGGGAGGCTGAGGCAGGAGAATGGTGTGAATCTGGGAGGCGGAGGTTGCAGTGAGCCGAGATCACACCATTGCACGCCAGCCTGAGACAGAGTGAGACTGTGTCTCAAAACTAAAAAAAATAAAGAAAGAATGCACACCGACTGAAACAACAAGATAGCATGTTTTCACCTGTCAAAGTGGCAAAGATTGCAAAAGAAGGGACTTTGGCAATGGTACCATGAGACTTCAAAAAATATTCATCACCTTTGACTCCAAATTCCACCTTTAGGTAACTATCTGAAGGCTAGAATTTTGAAAACAACAACCTTTTTTTGGAAGTGTACTTCTTCCATAAATATGTGCTAATCGTGACAAAAAACACAAAACTGTAGCCTGTGCCTTCTTTTATGCCATTTTATAATAGCGTAGAGAGAAAAAAAGCATTTGCTGTCAGCTTGCTGAGTCATTAACACAGTGTTTACAGGCAAGTTACTTAGCCTTTCTGAATCTTGGTTTCTTTTCTTATTTTATTTTATTTTATTTTATTTTTGAGACGGAGTCTCGCCGCTGTGTCTCCCAGGCCGGAGTACAGTAGCACGATCTCAGCTCACTGCATCCTCCGCCTCCCAGGTTCAAGCGATTCTCCTGCCTCAGCCTCCTGAGTAGCTGTGATTACAGGTGTGCACCACCATGTCTGACTAATTTTTGCGTTTTTAGTAGAGACAGGGTTTCACCATGTTGATCAGGCTGGTCTCAAACTCCTGACTTCAAATGATCTGCCTGCCTTGGCCTCCCAAAGTGCTGGGATTACAGGTGTGAGCCACTGCACCCAGTCTTGGTTTCTTAATTTTCGAAATGTTTATTTGCCTTTTTATGTAGTTTATTCAGCTACATAAATCTTATTCTTTTTCATAATAATTTATTCTATTGATGTGACACCTAGAAAATGCTCAATTTCAACATTTTCTTCCACTTTTAAAAGGCTTTGTGTTTTACTTTTATGCTAATCTTCCTGTAATTTTTTTTTTTTTTTTTTTTTTTTGAGACAGAGTCTTGCTCTGTGGCTCAGGCTGGAGTGCAGTGGCATGATCATGGCTCACTGCAGCCTCCAACTCCCTGGGTTCAAACGAGCCTCTTATCTTAGCCTCCCAAATAGCTGGGACTACAGGGATATGCTACCGTCCCTGGCTAATTTTTTGTGTTTTTTTTTGTAGAGATGAGGTCTCCCTGTGTCACCAAGGCTGGTCTCAAATTCCTAGGCTCAAACACTTCTCCCTCCTTGGCCTCCCAAAGGGCTGGGATTTCAGGTGTGAGCTACTGCACCCAAACTATAATGTGTTTTAATATATCAAGTGAAGCTGTAATTTTATTCTTTTATAAATAACCAGTTTTTCCCATTACTTTTTAAATAATTCAAATCTTCCCTCATTGGTTCTTTCATTGTCTATTAAGCACTTACATGCTGTTAGATTAATTCTTTTTTTTTTTTTTTTTTTTTTTTTTAAGATGGAGTCTCACTCTGTCACCCAGGCTGGAGTGCAGTGCCGTGATCTCGGCTCACTGCAACATCTGCCTCCCGGGTTCATGCCATTCTCCTGCCTCAGCCTCCCGAGTAGCTGGGACTACAGGTGCCCGCCACCACGCCCGGCCAATTTTTTTGTATTTTTAGTAGAGACAAGTTTTCACTGTGTTAGCCAGGATGGTCTCGATCTCCTGATCTCGTGATCCGCCCACCTCGGCCTCCCAAAGTGCTGGGATTACAAGTGTAATCCCAGCAAGGGGAGGCAAGGGAGGGAGAAAAACCCTGAGATTCCACCAGCACTGTGCCAGGTAGAGTCGGGGAACTGGGGGGTAGCTGCTTAATTATTTAAAGTATTGGCGGGCACACAAAAGTTGCTCGAGAGACGATAGAGTCACCCACGCCCTCATCATTCCATTCTAGCCCCTCCACATGTATGTGCTGATTCGATTTCAATTAATATGGACACATGCTCCCAACACTTCAAACCATAATGGCTTTAGGAATCTGGTGGAGAGTAGAAATCTGGAAGAAAAGGAGTTAAGGAAGTGATTTTGGAAAATTCTACAAATCCTGATGCTGCTGAAAAAAAAAATAGGTGGGTGCCATGCAGAGCAAACTAGTCCCGATGTTCACGTGAGAGAACGGAGCAGAAGATGATAGGAAATGGACAGAAGGTCTGGACTCCTAGGAGTTCAGCATTGACCAACCTAGACCAAAACACAAACACAAAAATGGCCAGGCGCAGTGGCTCACACCTGTAATCCCAGCACTTTGGGAGGCTGAGGCGGGTGGATCACTTGAGGTCAGGAGTTTGAGACCAGCCTGGCCAACATGGTGAAAGCCCTTCCTACTAAAAATACAAAAATTAGCTGGGCGTGGTGGCGCATGCTTGTGGTCCCAGCTACTTGGGAGGCTGAGGCAGGAGAATCACTTGAACCCAGGAGGCAGAGGTTGCGGTGAGCTGAGATCATGCCATTGCACTCCAGCCTGCGTGACAGAGGGAGACTCCATCTCAAAACAAACAAACAAACAAACAAACAAACAAAAAAACCCCACAAAACAAAAACAAAGTAGGCAGTTGGCCCTGGAAGTTTTCAAGACTCATCTGTCTTGAAGGAGGCCACCCAAAGTATTGCTCCACTTGAACCTGAAAAGACAGTCCTGAGGTCTTGCCACGTGCCCATCTTTCCACAATAGACGCTCCTTTGTGTCACCATAAATGCCCACTGGTGTCTCTGCCATTGTTATTAGTAGGAGGCTCAAACTAGCATGGAGATGTTGGCTCACAGGAGAGCCACTGGGTGGGGCAACTTCTAGCTCCTTCCCAGAGTCCCACTGAAAAAGTGGGCACAGCCTATCTTACAGCTGAAAACCGGAGAAGACAGACCACCTCGTGCCAGGAACACGGAGGAGTGTCTATCGTCTATAGCACAGACCCCAGATTAAAGAAAGGGACTGACTCTGTAATGCACACATCAGACAAGCTCCCTGCCCCCAGAGACCACAGCCTGAAAAACAGCAAAGCCCTCCCCACCATATCTGTGAATTCCTGGAGCGTGTATTCTCACAATCCCTTCTGTCTCTGGTCCCTCTGTCCCTCCGGCTGCCTCTGCGTGGCCCCATATCAGTCTGGCCAGAAACACAAGCCCTTCAATGCTTTTCACAAAGAATTCCCCCGTATCAGGCACTTCATGAGTTTAGTTGCTGTAACTCCATGCTTCTCCACTGGGGCAATTTTGCCTCTTAGGGGTCATTTGGCAAAGTCTGGAGATATTTTTGGACGTCAAAATGGAAGGGGAAGGCTACTGATATCTGGTGGGTAGAAACCAGAAATGCTACAATGCATAGGACAGCCCCCTGACAAGAAAGAATCACCTGACCCCAAGCATCAATAGTGTTGACATTGACAAATTTTGCCTGATCCGAAGAGGTGAAGGTCATGGGGCTGGTGACCTTGCACGGGGCATGGGTTTCTTCAACTCTGTGACTTCACTTTCTTTTTTTTCCTGCCTCTGTTACTTCTCAGGAACAAAACAAATTCCTTACCCTGTGTCATGGCCTACGGTGAAGCAGCCATCTTTAGTAACAAGAGTGTGGCTTTGACGTTTCTTCCATTCAACCAAGCAGATTATCAAATTATTTCTTCCACATACAGTGCACTCCCTAAGCTAAATTCTGGTGAATATAATATTCCCCCAATCTTACTACACACACATGTAAAGGAGCCACTTATCTGGGAAGTGGAAGAGGCTTAGATCCTTACCAATATCCACCCCATTCGAGGGTCAGGGCTGGGGAGATGCATGCATGTAGCTGGGGGAGGCAAGGGAGGGAAAGAAATCCTGAGATCCCACCAGCACTCTGCCAGGCAGAGTCAGGGAACTGGGGGGCTGCTTGCTTGGAGAACAACTGTATCAGGCAAAGAATGTTTGCTGCTGTAAACATGAACAGGGCCCCCGGTATGTAGGGAATCCTCTACCAAGGGCTTATGGTGTTGCTTTTCTCCCTTCTCTTCCCTCCTACCACCATGCTCTCTGCAGAAGCTGCCAGACCTCTGACCCAGGGGAGGGAAGCTGGTGTCAATCTCTTGACTTGTGTAAAAGAAATTCAAACAGGTGGCCCCATCATTCTGAAAGACTGTGCTTCAACTTCCAGTAGTGCATGGAGGCTACTCATCCATCTCTCTCTTGAAGACTCAGCTCGGACAGAACGCAGTGGACACGGAAGGCGCCGCAGTTCGCCTATCTGAGGAATGGAGCAAATAGCTCCCTGTGAAACAGACTCCCAGCAACAAGGTCCTAATTTGTGTTCTCAGTAAGATCCAAGAGGTCATTGCCGCTGGGAAAACGGTCCAGACAGTCTCGAGGAGTCCACATCTGTGAGCAGGAAAGACAGCATGGAGATGAAAACTGTGATTGCCAAACTGCAAGCCCCCACGGAGGCCCTGGATACCACAGAAATGTAAATCGATGGAGAAAATGCCATGGGGAAAAGGAGTAAAATGCCATGGGGAAAAGATACTCACAACCGCTAGAGGTTGAATAAAAGGTGGCAAAGCAGGGGAAGGAATGGGCCTTTTCCTGTAATAGAAAGGGTAAGTTCAGACTTTACTTGGAAGTATGATGTGTCCGAAGAACAGGCAAACATACATCATCTTTTTTTTTTTTTTTTTTTTTTTTTTTGAGTTGGAGTCTCGCTCTGTTGCCCAGGATGGAGTGCAGTGGCATGATCTTGGCTCATTGCAACCTCCCTCTCTGGGGTTCAAGTGGCTCTCATGCTTCAGCCTCCTGAGTAGCTGGGATTACAGGTGTGCGCCACCACGCCTGGCTAATTTTTGTATTTTTAATAGAGATAGAGTTTCATCATGTTGGCCAGGCTGGTCTTGAACTCCTGACCTCAAGTGATCCACCCACCTCGGCCTCCCAAAGTGCTGGGATTACAGGCTTGAGCCACTGTGCCAGGCCAAGACTTCTTAATGTGAGATTCAGCCGAGTGACGGTGGCTGGGCCTTGCCATTCTGGCCATCTGCATCTTGACAGCAGTATCTGGAAAGTCTCTGCCTAGCCCACACGTTTCCTTCTAACAATACTACAAAAGTCTGCAATCTGGGACTTTAGAAAGACAGTAAAAAGGATCTGATAAGAATGACTGAAAGCACCGCTATTAAATGAGAATTGCAGTTTACTGCAATTAATTGAAGAATAATTTATATCACGCATGTGCATTTCATGCACCTATGTGACCTGTACTTCGGATGTAGGTGATTATGATATTGATTTCCTGAGCATTGGGAGTTGGTGAAAACCCTCTGATGGGTGTGGCTGAGGATGAGCTTGTTTGTTCCGCTGTGCTCTGGGTTTGTCTTCTGCCTGCATCCGGGTGTGGCCACTCCCCTTCTGCAGGTGCCACGCTGGTCTGAGAAGCCAGGGTGGTCATTATTCTTCTCCACTTTGCTGGTGACCTTGTTCACAGACCATTGGAAGCGCAGTCTTCACACCAAAGCTGCTGCAGCGTCCGCCTGCATGTTCCCACTGCCTGCCACCTGTGTGTGCCCTTAGTGCCCTGCCCCTGTCTGTTTGCTCTAGGATGCGATATGCTCTTTAGAGGGTGTGTGTACTATGCCAATATAATGTGTTAATTCTACTTTATTTGATGTGGAAAAACATTTCTAATTGGAATATGAGATAAAAATGTATCCCAAGGTAGCAGAAACCTGGACTGAATAATACTCCCCATATACACCTTAAAACAGGGATCCCCAACCCCTGGACTGGTACTGATCTGTGGCCTGTTAGGAACCAGGCCGCACAGCAGGAGGTGAGTGGCTGGCGAGCATTACTGCCTGAGCTCCACCTCCTGTCAGATCATCAGTGGCATCGGATTCTCATAGGAGCCGATCCTATTGTGAACTATGCATGTAAGGGATCTAGGTTGTGTGCTCCTTATGAGAATCTAATGCCTGATGTTCTGAAGTGGAACAGTTTCATCCCCAAACCACCCCCTACCCTAGTCTTTGGAAAAATTGTCTTCTAATGAAACCGTCCCTGGTGGCAAATAGTTTGGGGACAGCTGCCTTAAAACACCCTCCTGGCTGCCACAGCTCAAGGGTTGCCCGCTAAGGAACTTCAAGCTGTGCTCGTGTGGGCACAGAAGCATCATGCAGGGCTGCACTGTCACCAGCCCCAGCAGCCACAGGGCAGTTTGTCACCAGCTCCCTGAGAATCAACTCCAGTGTGATAGAGGGGACCCCTTGCTCCAGAAGTCTGAAGTTAACAAAGATAAACTTAGTCAGTTAGAAGGGATTAAGCAGGAGACAGTGGAATAGCTACAGCGGCCGAACAACCCACTCAATTCTTGCCCACTTTTGCAGATCCAAAGAATTGCTGCAGCTTTGAAGTCCAGAGTGAGAAATGAGAAGGACCCAGAAGACCAGATAATGCTGGAAAGTCTTCAGAAGAAAAACCTAGAAGAGTAGATTATAAAGATGGAGTTAATGAACTTTCATTTTTAATTGTTTACTCTATTACCATTTAGCTTTTTTTAAAGCCAGGTAAACATTTTATTATAAATATATACGTAATATATATAATATATGTTATATATATTATTATATTATATTATATTTATATTATATTTTATTTATATATAATATATAATATATTTGTAAATAATATATAATATATTGTAAATAATATATTTATCTAATATATAATATATATTTATATTTATATTGTATTATATATAATATATATTTATATTTATAATATAATAAATATATACTATATTATAAATATAATTTATAAATTATTATATTATAATATATTATATTATATTATTATATATAATATATATTACATATATATTTATAATTTATAGATTTTTTACATATATATTTTTGAGATGGAGTCTTGCTTTGTTGCCCAGGCTGGAGTGCAGTGGCGTGGTCTCAGCTCACTGCAACCTCCACCTCCCGGGTTCAAGCAATTCTCCTTTCTTAGCCTCCTGAGTAGCTGGGACTACAGGCACACACCACCACGCCTGGCCAATTTTTGTATTTTTAGTAGAGAGGAAGTTTCACCATATTGGTCAGACTGGTCTCAAACTCCTGACCTAAGGTGATCCACCTGCCTTGGCCTCCCAAAGTGCTAGGATTACAGGCATGAGCCACCAGGCCTAGCCTTATTTTATTGTATTTTTAAACTAGTTTAAACAGAAATAAACTAAACAAACAACCTAGGATTGCTGGCCAGGAACAAAGGGAGTGCTAGGCTCAGAGACAAGGGATGAAGTCTCTATGTCTCACAGATGCCTGTGTGGACCAAGGTCTGATGTGAATGGCACACTAACCAGAAAATCAGAACGGGACTGATAAGGACAGAGAGGAGGTGGGGTGGAAGAAAGAGCCCTGGCTTGGAGCCTTGAGAAGCCACATAAGCCTTGGACTGTGGCTTTGATTTTAATGCAGATAGCCTGTCTCCTTATAAGACTCTGTGTTGTAGGTTATCACAGTTATTGTTCCCAGTGAATTCAACCTCCACTGCCTTGGTGGTCTCCTCCCATGGGGACTTTGAATTTGGCCATGTGACTTGCTTTGGCCAATGGGATGTCAGCAAACTTGATATAAGACGCAGCTTGAAGAACGCTTGTGTTTTGGGGCTTGCCCTTTCAGAATGCTACCTCCAGGTGATGAAACATGACCAGCTGACAGCCAACACCAACCTCTAGACATATGTGTGAGGCCACATTAGACCCCACCCCTCCGCCCAGGCTCAGCTGAACTGCCAGATAGATGGCTTCGGCAGCATGAACCATCAGGCACAACCAGCAGAAGAACCACTAGGTAAGCCCAGCCCACACTCCTAACCCATTGCAATCCTGAGCAGATCTGTTGTCGTTCTAAGCCACTACATTTTGGTATGGTTCAAGAATGAAAAATAGTACAGAGTAGCTAAATCTAGATCTCACGCTATGATTCAGGTTAGGCATTTAATCTCCCTTTGAATCTAGTTTCATCTGTAGATTGGAGATCTTGTCCAGGTAAAAATGGAAGCTGTTGATGAGTTCCTTTTCCCTCTAATTGCATCAGGAAGCCAGATACGTGTTTTGCAACATTCACAGGAGAGAAGTTTACTAATTATCCACCAGTATTCTCTCCAGTGAGAAAGTTTGAGGGCTTTAGGGAGAAACCTGGGTACCAGCTGAACCACTAAAGAGTTCACGTCACTGTAGCCCCCGCCAGCTACTGGAGTGAGCTCTTTCCTCAGGAATCATTCCAGCCGAGCAGCCCAACCCCCGAGGCAGTGCCGGTATAAGGCCCATGACAAAGCACATTTCGAGATGCCACCAATGACCTTGCACACGTTTTCTTTTCTTCTCATAGAGAGTAAAGGGGGACAATCAGCCTTAATGTATGGAACCGCATCCGCATTTCTTTGTAATTTCAAGGTATTGTGTTTGGTAACTCAAAAGCTAGTTTGCCTTTT
Organism: Pongo abelii; assembly: GCF_028885655.2. Classification (NCBI taxonomy): domain Eukaryota; kingdom Metazoa; phylum Chordata; class Mammalia; order Primates; family Hominidae; genus Pongo; species Pongo abelii. The sequence goes on along the minus strand of NC_071993.2, from coordinate 121,133,413 downwards.
GGCCCTGGGTTTGCATTTTACAACCAATTATGTAAATAATCTGTTAATGATTATATTTGTAATGACTGATAAATGTAATTTAAAAGTAAATAGACTCTGTATTCACTAGGGTCCTTTTACTCAGAGTTATTTGTTTAATGAGTCATATCTTTTTTATTTCTTCTCCACTGAGAGGCCAACCTGGCTGCAGTTTTGTTGCCAGGTTTCTCAAAAATAGGTGCCCTATTTGCACCCAAGAAATGCAGTGTATACACAGATACATCTTAACTTCTAAGGAAGGTTAACCTTTTCTTCTTTTCTGTCGCCTTGCCCACAGCAGAAGGAGCAGCAGTCATTTCAGACATTTATTGTGCGGGTGCTGCTTCTAAAAATCTTTCAACAGCTACTACTCCATCAAGGACAAAGCCCCAGGACAGATTTCTCCAGGGTACCATTGAATGGCATCCCAGATGGAGGACCTTTCCTTTGGGGGATACTAGGGCTGCCATCTGGGTACACACCCTTGAATAGCTTGAGGCTGTTTGGACACATCAGACTTTTTCATGATTGGACATCAAAGGCATGAGCTTATAGGACCTTGATGTAAGATCCTCTCAATAACAGGCATCTCTGTTACATACAATTTTCAACTGTCTATTCAATAATCAGTCAATCAAAAAATAACTGCCATAACATATTATGAATGCTTCAGATGGTAGTAAGCTACCAAAGATGCACAAAATAAAGCCTCTGGTCAAGCACATGAATGTTCTACATATTCAAAAAAATAAAGTTAAATCAAGAAAGATGAAGGAGGAAAATGCAAACAAAATGCAAATAGAAACAAATGAACCCAACTGTATTTCAAGTGAATAATAGGCTGAATAAAGGTGCAGGAGGGAGAGAACTAATCCATGTAATTAATTTTTTTTTTTTTTTTAAGAAATTGGATCTGGCTCTGTTACCGGGGCTGGAGTGTGGTGGTATGATCATAGCTCACTGCAGCCTTGAACTTCTGGGCTCAGGTGATCCTCCCACCTCAGCCTCCCAACTAGCTGGGACTACAGGCATAAGCCATCGTACTCAGCTCCCCAGGTAATTTTTGAACAAAGTACTTTAACCATTAGACTCCAGTCTAGGAAAAATAAGGAAGTGCAAACCAATCTTGCACTCTTTTTAGTAGGTTTGTTTTGTGCAGTGATGTGAAGGTGGCAATGGGTGTTGCAGAATTGAGCACATGAGTAAATATGTCAATGTTTTGGAAATAAGTCCTCACCATGGAAGAAGGGATGTACAAATTTGGAAGGGAGGAAAGTAAGGAAGAACCCGGTGAGACTGGCCTGGAATCAGAGACAGCAGTGAAACTTGTGCTTTCCCTCCTCACCTCTCTGAACTTTAGCTCCTATTCTTTGATTTCTGACCTCTGTAGCTCTGCTCATCCTGTTCTAGTCACAGAGAATTTCTTTCCCGTAACTTTTGTATATTAAAATCTTACCTCTTCTCCATGAGGCCTTCTATCCTCCCTCTCTCCTGATCACAGCAATCTCATTTCCTCTGAATTTCCATGGTACTGTAACTAAAATTCATTAAAAACACATTAATGTTTATGTTAGAATAAAATTCTTTATGGAAGTCTTACCTTACCTATAATGAGCACGTTTTAATAAAAACCAGCCTCTGATTCTTACTTGTTTTTTTACCAGGTTCCAATGCATTCGATAATGCCTCATTGAATGAAAGAAAGCAGAGATTATTTGAAGAGAATAAATAAGCATCCTGAAAAAAAAATCTGAAAATATAACCACACACATCCTAAAAAGGGAAGATGTACCCTGAGGATAAATTTTGGTTGAATAAGCCTACTGTAAATCCTCAGTGTGATATGCCCTCCAGAAATCTAGTGAGTTTGCAGGATACATTAGTAGAGATACAGTACTTAGAACAAGGGAGGTGAATGAGCCACTCTCTTCAGCCTTCAGGGGACTATTGTCCTATGTTCAAATTTTTGGTATTTGGCCAACATCTTTTGGCCATAGTTTTGGAGTACCGTGTGCAGCATGCAAAACCATGTCGTGGGCAAAATGGGAGGACCAGGATTATTTGGACTGGAAGAGAGACTCCTGGGAAAGAGAAAGGGCTAAGAGAATGGAGGACACACACAAATTGTCTTTAAATGTGTGCAGAGGGATTTAAATATGGAAGAGGGATTTGATTTATTCTATATCCATCTGGAGAGCAGAAACAGGGTCAGTCTGGGTGAAGATGGGTGGGAAGGAGATTTTTGTCTCAACACAAGGAAGTGCTGTCTGAAAAGGAAAGTTGTCTAACTTGGAATGGGCAGTTTGGGGTCAGATCTTCATTTTCACCTTCTTGGTATCAGCAAGGTGGTACAGGACAATTGTGTATGTAAGAGGTATGGGGTGAAACTGGATGACTTCTAGATACCTTCCACTCTAATGTCCCATAAATCTATGATGTTAAGAAGAAAAGACCCAAAAACACTTAGCGAACTAACCAGCGTGTGAGTGAATGCCGGCAGTGAAGTACAGACAATGAGTACAAAAAGTGCCAGGAAGAGGTCACTGGAGTTCTTGGGCTGGGCCTCATGGAGGAGTGGTTGGAATAGAAACAAATGAACCCAGCTGTATTTCAGGTCACAGGGCAGTAGGGCGGGGAACCTTTGGGTTGAAGCTCCAGCAGAAACCCAGGGCTGGAGGAAGGGCTGGGGAAGGTCCGTGCATAGCAGAGATGGGGAGCTGGGAGTTCAGGTAGAGAAACAATGTTCTGTAGAAATGTGGGGGTCAAATTGTGCTTTGAAAGCTTATTAGAGGAATTAAGGCAGAAAAAATAATCATGCCCTGAATTTGAAGTTCTAGGCCAGGCACAGTGACTCATGCCTGTAATCCCAGCACTTTGGGAGGCCGAGGCGGGCGGATCACTTGAGATCAGGAGTTCGAGACCAGCCTAGCCAACATAGTGAAACCCCTTCTCTACAAAAAATACAGAAATTAGCAGAGCATGTGGTGAGCCCCTGTAGTCCCAGCTACTCAGGAGGCTGAGGCAGGAGAATCGCTCAAACCTGGGAGGCGGAGGTTGCAGTGAGCTGAGATTGTGCCACTGCACTCCAGCCTGGGCGACAAAGCGACAAAGCAAGACTCCGTCTCAAAAAAAAAAAAGAAAAAAGGGAAAAAAGAGATAAAAAATTGAAGTTCTAGTTCTTATTTCTGTCAATTACTAGCTCAATGACAGTGAGGAAACCACTTTTTCTGGGTCTTCACTTCCCCAATTTGCAAGTAAGGAGCCTGGAGAGCATGGCTAAGTTTCCTTCTGCTCTACAAGGTGCTGACTCTATTGGCTGTCATTGTAGATTCAGGAGCAAGAGAGGGACAGAGAGGAGTATTTTAGGAAGATTAATTTAATATGCAGGGTAGATGGAAGTCAGAAGAGAGCAGAAGTAGGAAGAACAGCTGAGAGGCAATTCCAGTAACTGTTTCTCAAAATAATGTCATTCAACTTTAATATTGTTTAGTCAGAGTTTATGTCAAAGTGTTAAGAAGTACGAAGTTTGGTGCCTCTATATGACAACTTTCTTTCTAGGTCAAATTAATTTCCTGTTTCCTTGAGTAATGAAGAAAACGCAATGCTGATACTATCACTAAAAGCACTACACCCATGACCTAAGTCTGGTGAATATTTGTTTGTCATATTCTTTCATGAGAACAGTTTAAATAATGGCTCACTTAGCAGAGGATTTCTCTGTTACCATGTCCTGCAAAAAATTCAGCACCATCTGCAAAAAGATTTTGAGACATACAGAGGAACTTTCACATGTCGATTTTTCTCAGCGCATCTGGCTTGATCATGGAGTTGACAATGCTGACCTCTTCTTCCTGTCCTCTTTCAGCAGGCACTTTGTTTTGTGACGAACTTTCATCCCAAGTTGTAGAAGAGGTCTTACAATGACAGTTTGCTCTGTTTCTTAAAATAAAATGCTTTCCGCAAAAAGCTGAGTGCCAGAGCTGTTCGTGGGAGGCGGTGACACCTCTCTAGGTCACTGGTTTGCAGCTGGCTACAGACTGAGAGGGAAAGAAAGTCATGGCCACCTTGTGGTGACTGGGGCTGGCAGGGGCAGGAGGTAAGATGGAAGGGGAGTGGGGGAATCTTTGATTGCCGAGCACTGGCTGCTTCAGTGAGCTAGAAACACAAATTAGAGAACCATGAGGCTGTAGGTCAGTGTCTGGAATCCCTTCCGAGAGTGGCCTGACTGTGATGTGATGTGACAGGTACTGCCCCATGACTAAGCAGGGAGGCGTGAGAACTGCAGCCTAAAACTCTCAGCTCCTAGAGGTGTGATCTGCGTCCATGGATACATAAGTGCAAGGTGCTCTGAAGGAACTGGAGTGAGGGAGAGCCACCGTGGGTCACTGGCAACACCCCTTTGACATCTCTCTGCATGGGGATCGGCCACCCCAGGGTCCCACACCTGCCTTTCTTCTTTCTTCCTTTTCTGCCTTTATTTCTACCTCATCCAATGCCTGAACAGAAAACAGATCTGAGAGGAAGAGCATTTGGGAGAAGCAAAATTACATCTGGATGGCGTTTGAGGCCTGGGAGTCGTTCTGATTGTTTCAGTTCCTTACTTGCATAAGACCTCAGACTTAGTGGGTGCAGGACATGTGAATTGTGAGTTCACACATCCTTGATTACTTCAGGCAGAATGTGCCCTCTTTTCTCTTACTGCTGAAGCCTCGTCTGTGACCAGTACTGGGCTGTGAGATTTTTTTTTAAGTCTACAATGAAATAACCACAGAAACTGAGAAAGCACTGAAAACCTTGCATAACAATTTGGCATTGCTGGGACATCCAAGCACATTTTTACTGTGTTTTACCTAGGCACTAGTCTCCATGGATTAGAAATACTGAAAATGATCCTCTGCCACAGGTAGTTTGAGAAGCACTGCTTGGCATCTGATATGGTTTGGCTGTGTCCCCACCCAAATCTCATCTTGAATTCCCACATGCTGTGGGAGGGACCCAGTGGGAGGTAATTGAATGATGGGGGCAGCTCTTTCCCATGCTGTTCTCGTGGTAGTGAATAAGTCTCATGAGATCCTATGGTTTTAAACAGGGGAGTTTCCCTGCACAAGCTCTCTTCTGTCCGCTGCCATGTGAGACATGCCTTTTACTTTCCACCATGATGGTGAGGCCTCCCCAGCCATGTGGAACTGTACATCTATTAAACCTCTTTCTTTTGTAAACTGCCCAGTCTCAGGTATGTCTTTATGGGCAGTGTGAAAACGAATTAATACAGCATCCATCATTTCATCAATGAAACATTTACCCAGGGCCTCCTGTGTGTAGACGTCTGCTCTAGGGACACAAACCTCTGAAGAGCAGGCTTTGTAAATCATTAGCTAATGGTCTAAGGATTCAGGGTGATGGTGTTTCCCTATGTCAAGACAGACTCTGGAAGGCCATAGTTGGTCTTCTTTGGCATCTACCAAAGTCTCTGCCACAACACTGAGAACAGAGTAGATACATGGTAAGTATTTGTTGAATGAAGTTATTACTTTGCATTAACGGCAAGTAGAATAAGACATATATTGTAAAGCAGTATTTAGCTAGAGCAAGTAGGTGGTTACTTGTCTTTCTGCTTTGCTGCTCTTTCTATACCCATTTGGGGCTCCCCAGCATGGCCTGGAAATGGCTCTATTTCTGAACTTAAGCAAAAACTGAAATCTAAAAATTACTGGAATCTATAAGGAGTGTTAGAAGCAAACCAAATTTGTCCTAGGCAAATCATGCCTTCTTGTTTACCTCATAAAATTTATTTTTTGGGTGTTTGGAGGCAAGGGTTTTCAAATCAATGTAGACCTTTGGTGCCAACAAATGGCACATGAACCATTTCATCATGTTGTTGGATGGCGGAGTGGCACTCAATGATCTTGGTAGAATCAAAGCACGTGAGAGTGAGTTCCACGTGGCCTCAAAGATCAGCTGCCCTTCTGAGACCCACTTCACAAGTAGAGGAACTGAGATGCAGAGAGAGAAAGTGAGTTGCCTTTTTGGTAGTAAATTGTAACCATTTTCAAGGATTTATGATGCAAACATAACTTACTTTGGGCCAAAGTTTGATAACATAAAATCTCACCATTAAAATGAACTCTGTCGCAAAGGAAAACCTCAACCCGCAATGATGTGACATGTCTTCACATCAGGGGAGGACCAAATACCTAAGTTAGCAAGCGCATGTGTCTAAACTTGGTAGAGAGATTGTGGTGGCAAGGAACAAGCCGAGGGCTATGAATCTATCAACCTGTGAGAGTCCCTGGCAGTTAAAAAGAAGGCTTAAGATCGGCTGGGCATGGTGGCTCATGCTTGTAATCCCTGCACTTTGGGAGGCCGAGGCGGGCTGATCACTTGAGACCAGGGGTTCGAGACCAGCCTGGCCAACATGGTGAAACCCTGTCTCTACTAAAAATACAAAAATTAGCCAGGTGTGGTGGCGGTTGCCTGTAATCCCAGTTATTCAGGAGGCTGAGGCAGGAAAATCACTTGAACCCAGGAGACAGAGGTTGCAGTGAGCTGAGATTATGTCGCTGCACTTCAGCCTTGGCAATAGAGCGAGACTCCATCTCAGAAAAAAAAAAAAAAAGGCCTGAGATCAATTGGAAAATTGTTTTCTAAGTCAGTTTTTATTTAGTATAAATGACTATAACATGAGGAGCTCCCACAGTTTTCAGGGTGGCCCATGTCTGAATCTTTCTGACAACCCTCTAGTGCAGGACTTCTCAGTCTGGGCACTACTGACATTTTGGGATGGGTGACACTTTGTTGTTGAGGCTGTCTTGGGCATTGTAGGATGGCTAGCAGCACCCCTGGCCTCTACCCGCTCGATGCCAATAGCCTGCCCCCGATGGTGGCAGCTAAAATTGCCTCCAGACATTGCTAAATGTCCGGGAAGGGGAGCAGAACTGGTGCCAGTGAGAACCACTGCTGTAGTGGAATGCTTAATTACATTTGTGGTGGAATTATTATTATGTGGTAGAATTACTAAGAAAAACTTACCAGTTTGATGAAAAGATGCTCACCATCATGCAAACTAAAATGTAAACTAAAGCAACACTTATTAGAATAGCTAAAAGGTATTTAAATGACCAAGTGCTAGCAAGGACGCAGAGAAACTGGAGGTCTTCTACACTGCTGGGGGAATGAATAACAGCACGGTCACTTTAGAAAACAGTTGGGCAGTTTCTTGTCTTCTTTTTTTGAGACAGACTCTCCCTCTGTTGCCCAGGCTGGAGTGCAGTGGTGTCCATATGGCTCGCTGAAGCCTCAGCCTCCTGAGTAGCTGGGACTCCAGGCATGTGCCACCATGGCTGGCTAATTTTTAAATTTTTTGTAGAAACAACATCTTGCCATGTTTCTTGGCTGGTTTTGAACTCTTAGGCACAAGAAATCCTGCTTCAGCTTCCCAAAGTGCAGGGATTCTAGGCATGGGCAGTTTCTTATAAAACTAAACATATACTTAATGACCCGGAAGCCACACACTTAATTCACTCCCTAAGTATGTACACGAGTGAAATGAAAACTTAGGTTCACATAAAAACCTGCCTGTGGCCGGGCGTGGTGGCTCATGCCTGTAATCCCAGCACTTTGGGAGGCTGAGGCAGGCAGATCACCTGAGGTCAGGAGTTCAAGACTAGCCTGGCCAACATGGAGAAACCCTGTCTCTACTAAAAATACAAAAATTAGCTGGCCGTGGTGGCTCATGCCTGTAATCCCAGCTACTTGGGAGGCCGAGGCAGGAGAATCACTTGAACCCGAAAGGTGGAGGTTGCAGTGAGCCAAGGTCACGCCGTTACACTCCAGTCTGAGCAACAGAGGGAGACTCTGTCTCAAAAACAAACAAACAAATAAACAGACAAACAAAAAACCTGCATGTGAATGCTTTCAGCAGCTTTATTTGTAAATGCAAAAAATGTAGAGACAAACTTAATGTCCTTCAACTTGTGTATAGATAAACACACTTTGGTACATCTGTGCAATGGAACACTACTCAGCAACAAAAAGTAATGAGCTACTGAGACATGCAACGATGTGGACGAATCTCAAATGCATTATGCTAAGTGAAGAAAGCCAGACTCAAGGGCTGTGAGCAGCAGCAGTTGCTGGTGCCTTGTGGGAATGTGGGGCGGGGAGGAGGACGCCTGCCACTTCTGCCCCCAGTCACTTCCTGCTCAACCTGACTCTTCATGTGTGGCTGCTTAATTCCTGCCTTTCTCTCCCCAGCTGCTTCTCCTTTACTAACACATCTGCTACATTTTACACATGTGTTGGTAAGTGAGAAACAAAAACGAAAAATAAATTAAAATGAAGAAATACAAAAAAAGAAAAAAAGAAAGGGAAAAAAAAAAAGCGAGACTCAAAAGTCACAGGGTGTGTGATTTCATTTATATGACATCTTGGGAAAGGCAAAATTGTAGGGACAGAAAATAGATCCATCGCTGCCCGAGCCTGGAGGTGAGGAAAAGGGTTGCCTGCAAAGGACACAGGGGAATTTTTTGCATGATGGAACTGCTCGATATTTTGATTGTGGTCATGGTTACGTGACTGTATGCATTTGTCAAAACTCGCAAGAAGGCATATGCTAAAAAGAGTGAATTTTCCTGTGTGTAATACACGCATACCACTGAATGTATTAATTTTAAAACATGAAAAAATGCATCAGTGTTACCAGGATAAGTGAGAATAAGTAAGCTAAAAGAAACACAGTTCTCAATCTTTTCCAAGCTAAAAACATACTGCTCTTTGCAACTCAGGCAGAAGACAAAGGTAACTTTTGTTTCTTTGTCAAAGCCCCAGACACTGTTATTTAACACTCCCAGGTACACCAAATAGCCTGGACATTATACAGCATCTAGAGAAAGGAGGCGGTCCTTGCCCTTCGGGAAAAACACACCTGCAGTGTCAAACTCTGGCCCGTTAACCAGCCTCAGGTGCACCAGTGCCCCTCTGCCTCTATGCCTTTTTTCACACAATACTCTTGGGAAGAACAGATACTCTGTCGCCCAGGCTGGAGTGCAGTGGTGCGATCTCGGCTCACTGCAGCCTCTGCCTCCTGGGTTCAAGTGATTCTCCTGCCTCAGCCTCCCAAGTAGCTGGGACTACAGGTGTGTGCCACCACACTCAGCTAATTTTTGTATTTTTAGTAGATACGGGGTTTTGTCATGTTGGCCAGGCCAACGAACTCCTGACCTCAAGTGATCCATCAGCCTTGGCCTCCCAAAGTGCTGCAATGACAGGCCTTAGTCTCAAGCCTGCCATTTCCCAAAACCCATCTCACTGATGAGATCACTTTTGTCTATCCCCAGCTGCAGTCTTTTCTCCCTTCCCTGAACTCCTGCAATATTTATTGCCCACATAATTCTCCTTAAAGCTATTTTTTCATTTTATGCTAATAGATGCGTGTCCTGTGGTCACATGTCGTTAGAGACACCTTTGGGGCAGGAATTGCCCCTCGTACTTCTTTGTATTGTAGGAGTCCAGGTGCTTAATAAAGGTTTCATGATGAGGATGACGATGGTATCAAGGGGCTGGATGTTTAAGGATATACTTTTGCCTACCTTGAGCTTTCCAAAGGCCAGATTTGAATGGAAGGAGAAGAGGGGAAAGTGGATCTGGAGGGATAGAGGGACACTATCCAGAATTCCCCACAGTCACCTCAGTGTGAGAAACTTATGCATATGAGAAATCAAGAATTTTAATTCGCAAGCTTAATCATCTGAAGATAAGAGTGTTATAGGCCCCACTAAGCCATCTTTGGGGCTGGGGTTGCAGCTCCCCAGGGGGAATATTTCAGCCTCTTTCCCCACCGAACTGCCAAGAATAATAATTTTAGGTGTAAGACTAAGAGCTTTTCCCAGAGGGCTGTCTTCAAGGTCAAGGGGACCATCTGAAACTGAAATGAGAGATCCCCTGACAGGCAGGGAAGAACTCAGTGGGGCAGAGCTCACTGCGGGGAAAATGGCCTTGGGCCTCCCTTGTTTGAAATTCTTCCCCTTATTCTTACTCTTCTCTATTTAATTCTTTTAAAGATGAAAATGCAGAGAAAACACTAGTCAGATGCATTCCAATAAGAGAAGCTATAATAAAAGGTAATGTACAAAAGAAATTCAATATGGTAAAAAATGAAAATGCTCTGAGGGTCAAGAGAAGACCCTTCTGTTGAATTGGAGAGCCTAGGAGATACCAGCAATTGACCTAGATTGTTGAAGCAAAAAATAAAAAAGGATTTTTATTAGGAGAAACTAAGAGAGGGCCAAGTAAAATGTCCTGTGAAGGCGTCACAGAGGACTTGACCAAAGGGTCTCTGGTACCCTTGTTCTTTGGTTTCAGCCACAGATGGGAATCTGGAAATACCCAGAGAGGTCTCCTTTGGGTGCCCTGCCTTCCAACCAGCCAAAGTTAAGCAAAATTCAAACTGTTGGCAGCCCTGTCCCCGCCTCTAAACTCCTCCCATCCTCTCTAAGCTCCTCAGCCTCAAGCAGGGGTGGAAGAAGCCCACTGAAAACCACTCAAATTTAGAAAATACCCTCCATTTTTCCAATGACCTATGTGCCACCTTTATTGACTTCCACTAACATACCCACAGCCTTCATCAGAAGTTAGGGGACAAAATAAAAAGTGCATCATAGAAAGAATTGCAAATGTTACCTTAGAAGGACAAGCTTAAATTAGTTCAGTGCCTACAGACACCCATTCCCTCTGCTCAGTTTGAGCAGTTCCCTCTCTAGTATAATCCCACAAAGGTCAAGTTTATCAAAACTGGGGTGTCTTGTTCCCTCCAAAGTGGATGACACCCTTCAGATGTTTTCTTGAAGCGAGATGGGGAAGTCTGCCCACCAAGTTCCAGCGCTCACAAAATTTGAAAATGACAAAGTGACGTGTTGGAATTCAAGCTTGCAAATCCACATCTACATGTGACTCCTTATTAATAGATAACGCTGGAAGGACTGCGGCTGCAAAGTACATGTTTTGAAAATTATGTAAATATGTGTATTTATACAATGGAGTATGAAAACCTTTGAAAAACAAATTAGGGTATTTACATCACAGACCTTGAGACTCCAAAAAAGTTGTTATGTTCTTGCATGTCAACTTCTATTCACCAGCATGAGGTCTTTTAAAAAATATTGCCTAGGCAATGAAATAATGAGAGGAAACCACAAGAAAAAAATAAAAAAGGTTAATGAGCCCTCCCTTCCGACCATTACTTTGCATGCTTTAAGGGGTGGAAAAAGAGTATCTTTCAGTGCAGGGAAGTTACAAATTGTGGTCAGAAATGAAAAGAGAAAGCAAGCAAGCCTTAATATAAGTCAGCTGAAACTCCATAAGAAAAGAACTACCAAGGCTGGAGGATCACTTGAGGTCAGGAGTTTGAGACTAGCCTGGCCATCATGGTGAAACTCTGTCTCTACTAAAAATGCAAAAATTGCATCGTGGCAGGCGCCTGTAATCCCAACTACTCAGGAGGCAGTGGCAGGCACCTGTAATCCCAACTACTCGGGAGGCTGAGGCAGGAGAATCGCTTGAACTGGGAAGGTGGAGGTTGCAGTGAGCCAAGATCGTGCCACTGCACTCCAGCCTGGGTGACAGAGTGAGACTCCATCTCAAAAGAAAAAAAAGAAAAAGAAAAGAACTGGAGCATTTACTTTTCTCTACTTGAATGAACTTTGTAGCCTGAGGGAGGGATGAAATGATTTAATTCTGGGAAAGAAAAAAAAAATGTGCTTTTCATCTTCAAAGCACTTTTATTTCAATAAAATAGCTCCATAGCAAACATATCAAGGCTGATTAGTACTCACTGCAATTTTTAAAAATGTCGTGCTTCTTAATTTGATTTTTTAATTTGATCAATCAGAGATCCTCATGATACTCTGTGAGGTGCAGTTAATGTCTTCCTTTTGTCCATAATACTCATCACCTGAATCTTTTATTACCTAATAGGAACATTTGCCCTGTGGGAATCATCTTTTTTAAAGTTCTCAAAACTAGTGGTCTCCATATGATGTAGAAAAATGGATTTCAAAATGGATTGGCTGAAAAATAGCAAGTTGTAGATTCATGCCTATACTATGATGTGGCTATGGATTAATATCTATAATATGCTAAAAGTAATAATTAATTTTAAAAGTAATAAGACAAAGCCAGGTGCAGCGCCTCACACCGGTAATCCTAAAGCTTTGAGAGGCTAAGGTGGGTAGATGGTTTGAGCTCAGAAGTTTGAGATCAGCCTGGGCAACATAGTGAGACCCTGTCTCTACAAAAAAATACAAAAAATTAGCCAGTCGGAGGTGTGTGCCTGTAGTCCCAGCGACTTGGGAAGCTGGGGTGGGAGGATCACTTGAGCTGGGGAGGTGGAGGCTGGAGTGAGTGATGATCCAGCCACTGCACTCCAGCCCGGGGGACACAGCAAGACCCTGTCTCAAAAAAAAAAAAAAACAAATTAGTAACAAGACAGTATTCTACGATGTATCCATGTGTATGTGTGTATAGTTCATATATACACATATATATATTTTAACAGGTATGACAACTTGGTAAAGGAAACCTACTGAATTCATGATAGAGACTGGCTCTGGGGAGGAAAAAAAGGAGACTAGTACAGGGTAAGAAACCAAGGAGCTTCAACTTGTCTTTATTTTTTAAAATACATTTAGGGCTGGGCGCAGTGGCTCATGCCTGTAATCCCAGCACTTTGGGAGGCTAAGGCGGGTACATCATGAGGTCAGAAATTCGAGACCAGCCTGGCCAACATGGTGAAACCCCATCTCTACTAAAAATACAAAAATTAGCCGGGCGTGGTGGCACACGCCTGTAGTCCCAGCTACTCGGGAGGCTGAGGTAGGAGAATTGCTTGAACCCGGGAGGCAGAGGTTGCAGTGAGCTGAGATCATGCCACTGGTTCCAGCCTGGGTGACAGAGACAGACTCCATCTCAACAAACAAAAATAACAACAACAACAACAAAAAACATAAACAACAACAACAACCAAAAAAAAAATTTCAAAGCTCTGAAGTGAATATGGCCAAATGTCAATATTAATCAACTCCAGTAGGTGGCAGGTATATAGATATCTGTTTCTTATTATGGTTACTTTTCTATTCTCTTCACTTTTCTGTTTAACAAAATGTAAAACGTTGAGGAAAAGGAAAACCCAGTTGAGCTCAACAGAACCAAATGATGGATGGGTGGAACCATGAATGAAGTAGCTGTTACTGGAAGGAAACAATCATAAACTCCAATGTTCAAAAATAAAATCTGACGTTCCTTTGTTTAATTCTTGGATGGAAATGAATCATCCGTCGAACAGAAACCTCCTGATGCTGCTATTGGTAACGTCTGGTTGCCACCAGCCACGGACCTGGTTTTCTTTTCATCACTGTCATGTTTCTTCTCCCTCTTTGGGATCTGTCTTCCATGTGTTTTCTCTAAAATCAGCATAACAGTTCCTAGTGAAAAAATATTTTACTACACATGTGTAAGATTTGGGAGTATAGACTAAAGGTAGGTAAATTACAAGTAAGTTTCTGCCATACTGTCATTTCACCTTGATTCAGCTTAATTTGCCAATGAGGCCTTTATTCTGACATCAGATTTCTCTCTCTTGTTCCTGTTGGCAGCCTAAGCCAGGACTGTCTTAATTTGCTTGGTCACCGGGCATGTGGGAGCTTGCATTCTGTCAAGACCTGACACCAAACAGTTATTGGGCACTTCAAGATTTAATTCCTCCCTAGCCTCCCACTCACAGCAGTCTACCTGATTCAACTTCCTCTGTTTTCCAAGCGCTTGTGGCTAGGACAGATTCTCTTAGCCTCTCAGCTACTGCTCCTCGTTTTTGAGATCTGTCTTTTGCGGCTGCCAGCTCATGTCTTTATTCTGTGCTGGTCATTTTTCCAGCCCTGCAATTTGAAATTACTCATCTGATTTCATGGGTGGCTGGCAAAGGGATCTGTCAAATCTGCATATATTTAGGGGAGACTGAAAATAAAACTACATTCTGGAGTTTTTTGGAAGTATAGACTTTTCTATAGAGAAAAGAAAAATGTAGAAATACAGGGCAGGGGAGGTAGATATCTGTAGCTACTGGGTGACCCCCCCCGCAAAAATCAGTTTCTAGTTCTCCATGCTAACAATACATTTTAATCTATTTTTTAAAAAGTCATTTTGCCTTAGCTCACACCTGTAATCCCAGCACTTTGTGGGGCAGCGGTGGGCTGATCGCTTGCGTCCGGGAGTTTGAGACCCGCCTGGGCAACATGGCGAAACTCCATCTCTACAAAAATACAAACATTAGCTGGGCATGGTGGCGCACACTTGTAGTCCCAGCTACTCGGTGGGGCTGAAGTGGGAGGATTGCTTGATCCCAGGAGGTTGAGGCTGCAGTAAGCTGAGATCCTCCCACTGCACTACAGCCCAGATGACAGAGTGAGACCCTGCCTCAAAAAAAAAAAAAAAAAAAAAAAAAAAAGGCCGGGCATGGTGGCTTATGCCCGTAATCCCAGCACTTTGGGAGGCCAAGGTGGGCAGATCACCTGAGGTCAGGAGTTCGAGACCAGCCTGGCTAACACGGTGAAACCCTATTTCTACAAAAATTACAAAAAAATTAGCCGAGTGTGGTGGCAGGTGCCTGTAATCCCAGCTACTTGGGGGACTGAGGCAGGAGAATCGCTTGAACCCGGGAGGCGGAGGTTGCAGAGAGCCGAGATTGTGCCATTGCACTCCAGCCTGGGCAACAAGGGCGAAACTCTGTCTCAAAAAAAAAAAAGTTATTTTCCCTCATTCTTTCTCGGGTTTGTTAAAATATCCCAGCAGTGTGGTTTGGCAGAAAGAGCATCAGAGCGTAGGCTTTGGAGCCTCCCTGGCCTGGATTCAAGCTCTGCCCATTTGGTGTTTCTAGGCCTCGGACTCCTCACACAGAGATGAAAATAATAACATTGGCATCTCTCTTTATAAATAGCATTTTTCAAAATCTCTAATCCTCACAAACTACCAACCTATCACTCAGAATCTGTCCATACAACCCAGCAAAAATAATCACCAACGAGGGATGTTCATCCTGAACGGCCCCAACGGGACAGAGGACATGCAAAATACCAGCCTCTGGGGCCTGAGCGCAGCTGCTCTGGAACACAGACTGCTTTTGAAATGAACAATGCGAGCACGAGATTGATGTTTGGACAGGCTGACTGCGAAGGCCCTTCCCTCTCTGGGATTCCATGATTCTATGAATATAAATTGTTTTCTAGAAAGAAATTAACGTGTCAAGTTGAATCTGCACCCATTTATACAGAGCCACAAGACTTGACAGAAGTTCCAGTTAGTTTACTGACTTGTTTAAAAAAAAAAAACAGGTCTTGCAGCAACTGAGGTTGGACTGCTCCATGGAAAAACTTATCTGTAGCACTACAAACTGCAGAAGAATTTAGAAGGCCTTTGTGCACTGTCCTCATCCAGTTGCACTTGTCTTCCCTTCTTCAAAATCTCATGTTGGCCATCAAGTTGATGAAGTATTTTCTCTAGGAGACCTTGAGAATTCTTTCTGTGTCATCAGGGCTCTGAACAGATGCATTTCACGGGGAGAAAGGGATCGTTATTGTTATTTGGATTCCAAAAGTGAAATCCTAAGAAAGTATCATCACACAGAATGCATTTTTGAAATAACATTTAAGGAGCTAGTGGGTGCTGGGAAAATAACTTTTATTTACAATGAGAAGTACTATCTGTGGCTAATAACTGCATATTTAATAGTAACTGCATTTCTTATTAAATATTCCAAAGACATTAAAAGAGCTTCAAATAAAAGAAAATCTAAATGCCAGAAAGAAAAAAACCCTGATCAGTGTCTTTATTGTGATGTCATAGCTTCTCACAGAAAATTATGGACTTTGAATTTTAACTGAGAAAATAGTAGCTCACTTGATATTGTAGGTGTGTGACCAAAACATGATTATACAACAAACTTCCATCAATTGAACCACATTGTGCACATTTTCACACTTGATTACATATAATATCATATTTGCCTCTATTCTTTGGAGTACAGTCAGACTGTAAGTTCTTTGGAAATGTTTTGGTACTTTAGTATTCAGCACAGGCATATGATGGGCCTCAATAAACACTTAACAATGAGCATTTCAGAGATGTTTTATATTCATTTCTGACTGACTGTCAATTAATGGGGTTCTCTTCCTCTGTCCTCCAGGTGATTATTAATGATGCAGAATCCAACTTACCAGGGGCTACTATTTAAAGATCTTCTGCTCTAGTGAAATTAATAGTCTCCCATGTCCTAGGGCTCTGTAGATTTGAAAATTTGAATTTCTCTAAATCAAAGGAAACAGTGGAAAAATACTATGAAGCTAAGACCAAGGAAATGGGTAGGGTATAGCTCAGGAAGAAAAGCACATATTCTATCACGCATGAGAAAAGAAAAGGAGTCACGGGCCTGGGTAAAAACAGAAGCTATTAAGGTTAAAAATGTGACCTTTGGTGGACGTATATACAGATATATCCTTGGATCTTGCATCTTTGTGCATCTTGAGCATTTACAGTTACTCAGGGCATCGTGGCAGAGTGTTGAATAAGACAGAATGAGGCCATGGAACAAATTGCAACCTTCACTCCCCAACTGGAGGATGATTTAGAGAGTTCTCTCTTGACCAGAGCCCAGGCTGCCACCACCCTCCTGGCCAAGTGTGGCTTGAATCAGAGAGTTCAGCAATGGGGTGGAGAGGTGGTGCTTCTGCTTCAGTTTTCATAAAAGGGCATTTTGTGTCATAGGTAGGAGAAAGAATGGAGTGGTTAAGAGGGTGGGCTCTATGGAAAGTGCCTGGGTTCCTGAAGTCCTATACAGCAATTTCCCAGCTCTGTCTTCTTGGGCAAGTTATTTGACCTTCTCTAAGCCTCAGTTTCCTCATCAGCAAAATGTGACAACACGGTACTTTCCTCACAGTGTTCTCTTAGGTCAAGTGGTGTAATTCATAAAAGCAGTTAGTGTGGTGCTAAGTAAAAGAGGAAAAATTAGCTATGGTTTCAAAGCACTCTCCTGAGTTATGCGTCATTCTTTAGACATTATCTTATTTTTCCAATTCCTACTCTAGGACAGGTCCTCCCTCCACCAAAAGAGCATTGCTCTCATTTATTAATGTGAGCAGGATGTCCATAGGACATAATTTCCTGAAGGTCAGTAGAACTGCTTCTGTTAAGAGCAATC
Source organism: Pongo abelii (assembly GCF_028885655.2). Taxonomy (NCBI): domain Eukaryota; kingdom Metazoa; phylum Chordata; class Mammalia; order Primates; family Hominidae; genus Pongo; species Pongo abelii. The sequence continues at coordinate 121,116,156 of NC_071993.2, read as the reverse complement.
ACCCTCCAAGTCTGCCTGATTTGCCACTGACTATGGCCCTTCCAAAGTGGAGGTTTAGTAATGAATCCAGATGTGATTAACGTCTCCTGCTGTTGCTTGCTCTTCCCATTGTTTTTGGCTTTCTGTTGCCTAATGGCTACATGTCTGGGACTCCTATTTTTAACAAACATTTAAAACCTGACAGATGACAGCTCTTAGGTTATAATTGTTTGTCAAAAATAGGATTCTCAACAGGTAGCTGTTAAATACAGAAGAACTGAGTTATTAGGGAAGGTCACTGACAATAGTGATTGTTTTGACATGGGCTGGAAAGTGATATACCAGAGAGGAACAGAAAATGTCGGGTCAACACCAGCACTTTCAATCAAGAGAACTAAGAACCATCCATTATGCAACAGGCAGACATGGCAGAGGCAGTGCCAAGAATTTGTTTCAATCTGCCTGCACCCTGTTCTGAGACTGAGTGACCTTCTTGGAAGTGGGTGAATTTGCCCTGCTATTTCTGGCAGCAGTTCCGGTTCTCAGGCTCTTTATTCTACCACTTGCACTTCTAAAGTAAGAAATATGTTGTCTGCTTGATACCGAGGCCCCGGTGCCAAACACATTCTTTCGATGATGTAGGGGAAAGTCCTGCATAAATTGGGCATATGAGGACAACAGCCTGAAACTCTGAAGAAGGAGAGCATGACCTTTTCCTAGCTATTTCTGGGCAACTCACCTGAGCTAATGCATCATCTTTTCCTAGGAGGAGAAAGAATGTGAACACACACACATACACCACTCACATGCACACACCACATATATGGATACACATGCATACATATTTAATAATACTGGAATCTGTATTTTTCTCACCTGTTATTAAGCTATTAAGGTTTAAAATGTGATCTTCAGTGGACATATGCAGATGTATCCTTGGATCTTGCATCTTTGTGCAACTTGAGCATTTACAATTACTCAGGGCATCATGGCAGAGTGTTGAGTTAGAGACAATGAGGCCATTATTATATGCATATGATGTCTAAATTGGCTATCCAAAAGAGATATTTATCCTTCAACATGTAAAAAAGACTTGTCATTTTGAAAACCAGCCCAAGGAAGACTGTAGAAATGACTGTTCTCTTCCCCATCATTTGTCTTCTCCTCATCATTATTTTCCTACTTATTTTGGGGTGTTTTTGGTGTATGAGATCACTTTTGCATTTAACTTCTAACCTGAAGTTAAAAGTGAAAAGTCCCTCCAATAACTCCCTTGTTCTCTAACCCTTCCCTGAGGCACAAATCTATTTTCCTAGGTGCTTGGTGGCCATCTCTCCCTGTATCCCCACAGATGCAAGAGTCTTAAACCACACATCTGTTTACTGTGAACTTCCCCAAACTGCTCCTCCACCTGTCTCCCATTTTGAAATTGACGGCCTTCTCTTGCCATCTTCTTTAGTTCTTTTTCCACCCATCCATCTCCCCTGTGACCAGGGATTGCTTGTGAAAAAACTCAAATCTGACCCAGTTATTCTTGTACTTAAAATCTTCAGTGACTCTCTTCCCTACAGAATGAAGTCCAAAATTCTTATTAAGATATATAAACTCCTTCCCAATCCAGCTTTTGCCTGTTATCAGGAATCCTTTCCCACTGGGCCAGCCTGGCAGCCTCTGCTCCGGCCATGCAAATGTTCCTGCTGTCTTTGGAACACAGAACACGTCCTTTGCTCTTTTTTGCCTGCATGCCTTTGAGAGTTTCTTCCTTCTGCTTGGAATGTCCTTTTCATCTGGGCAAAAACAATTCACCACTCAAGATTCAGCCCATTGGTACCTTGTGGGTGATGCTGTCCCTGACTGTCCCAGCCAGTGTTAGAATCTGCTCCCTCCTTGGGGGTCTCACAGTAAACCTTGCCAAGTTAGAGACTTATGTTGGTCACGCTCTCCTCCAGGTCTCCAGCGCCCTGGGTTTCCATGACCCAATGACCTAACATAGTACCTGGCTTCTCGTTGGAGCTCAATAAATGTTTCTTGATATAAAGATATAAATTAATTAATTAACTTGGATTTCTTTTAAAACCCCTGAGAAAGTGATGGGATTTGCCTTTAAGGAAAGCCTGAACTTTCAAGAATACATCAATGGTTAAAAGTAGGGTAATTACAATTAATCAGAGCTAAGAAAATACCTTAGTGGTTACCTGGTTCAACCAGCAGCCTTTGCACATTCAACACTGGGATTACCAGATATAAAATTGCTCCCACAAACTTACTGGGGGCAGAGAGAATTAGAACCCATGCAGGTCCCAATCCCCAGTTCAGGGGCCTTTTCTGAAAGCTTCCATTCGAAGTGTTCAAAATTAGAATTATCCACAATTCTCTGATAGCACGGATTTGACCTGCCATATGGATGTGGATGTTTCTGTAGTCAGAAAACTACTAGTTTATACAAATAAATACTGCAAAAACAAAAACAAAAACAAACAAGCAAAAAAACTGTTATATTTGACCCCTAGGCAGCAAAGCAGGTTGAATGGGAACGGCTACAAATTTCAACCACACGAGGGGTGTTGAAAGTAATAGGAAAAGAGAGCGGAGTAGCTAAGAATGAATATTTTTAGATTTGATCATGTTTATCTAACCTTTGGTTTGAAAAATCTGTCTGTGGGTCCCTTGCACCCACCTTGTCCCATGAGATTCCGCATTCTCCCTCTGAATAGGTCAGGCCCAGGATCCCACAGGAAAGGCTGATTCCTTCATGTCCAGGGAGCCGTAACCCAGGTCCTCCCAGAAGATAAGGGACAACCAGAAATAAATGGAAACAAAACAAAAAAGCTTCATCTTTTTGCAACCTTAGAAAAAAAAATTTAAATAAAATTTGAGAGAACAATTTATTTACCTAATTTAAAAAGTTAGCCAAATATGTATTGTGTGCTAAGCGCGATTGTCCTCATCTTCAGCATGAGGAAGTGAGGCTGGAAGAGGGAAATAACTGGCCTAGGGTCACAAATCAAGCGACAGGGAACCTAGGGCCTCGGTCTGTCAGCATCATAACCCTGCACTCTGCTGCTGCCTCATTCAGGGTGGTGAAAAGACTTGGGACTTTTTATTGTAGCTGAATTAATTTGCCTTTGACCAAAGAAGTGGAGCCCAGTCCCACTGTGGATGGCAGGAAGGGTTCCGGTCTGTACAGCACAAACCTTGCTTCTGGTTCTGACAGAGATTCACTATCAAGGAGCAAGTTTTGAGTGGAAATGGTGGTGATGCTTTGGGAAAAAATGAAGGATGTGTTGAGTGCCCAGGCTATGCACTTGACACGTGACCATAGCCTCTCTGGGAACTCCAACCTGTGTCAGATATGACAGACTCAGGACTGAAACTGAGACCACCTGTGTTATCACAATTTAGTTGTTTGTTCCAGGAACACTTCCCTCAACAGGAGTAAGACTGTAAATCAATAAATAACTGCACAATTTGCTTCAGAAAATTCCTGTAGGAATTTATCTGAGACAACAGGCAAGCAGCTTGCTATTCAAACAACAGTATACCTGTCAAGACTTGCTTCAAGACCTTTGCGCTGCTAAGCCGGCCAATCTTACACTATTATGTTGCAAAGCCTATCCAATCTCAACCGGTTGCACCTTGAAAGTCCTGCCGTGAATCATATGTGCCCCAGGTGCTAAAACCCTATAAATATCCATTTTGACTTCCTTTTTATGAGGCACTGCTAAGATTTTGTCATGGTGGTATTCTCTCTTCTCGAAGTAACTTCTAATTGATTTGGCTTGGTGAATCGTGAGGTCTGATGATATTTTCAAAAGATCAGCCCTAGATATTTTCAGTTTACTGATGTGGAAACAGGTTCGGAGAGCCCAAGTAACTGCACTTAAATTGCATAGCCCATAAATCTGGCAGAGAAAGACTCAAATCTAGATGTCTGTTCCTGAAGACTGGGTTACCACAAAAGCCTTAACTTCTCTATCTGTAAAAGAAGAAATCGCATTGGCTTGTGATGAGTAAGATTCCTCCCTGCATGCGTTAAACTCTGATAAAAATATATTTCACCATTGTTCAAGCGATGGTAATTTTCTTCCTTTCTCTTTTATTAAAATAGCTTCCCCAGTTTTGGTTTTACATGATTTTGTTTAGCTAAACAAATTGCAAGCCTAATAGAAAAGAACCCTATAGGATTTTTCTTTTTATCATGGTAAAAGACACATAACATAAAATTCAGCATCTTAGTCATTTTAAAGCTCACAATTCAGCGGCATTTCGTACAATCAAAAGGTTGTGCAACCTTTGCCACTATCTAGTTCCACAAAGTTTTCATCGCCCCAAAAGGAAGCCACAGACCCATTAAGCGATTACTCTTCCCTCCCCCTCCTCCGAGCCCCTGGCAACCACTAGTCTACATTCTGTCTCTATGAATTTGCCTTTTTTGGATATTTCATATAAATGGACTCATGCAAGATGTGCCTTTTACGTCTGGTTCTTTGACTCAGCATACTGTTCTCAAGGTTGTTTCAGATTCTGTTTTCTGTAATCTTCATAGTATTTTTTTGACACCAAATAACTCCAAAGCACATTAATTATTATGACTGAGTGTTTTTCTCCTACTGGGAGGGGAGAAGAAATGGTCCTCAATGGTAACAATGTGAGAGGAAAACCTCCACACCCCTTGGCCACTTGATCTAAGGAGGAGCTCTCCATTCTCCCCAAACTCTGGGCTGAGGCCCAGCCAAAGCCCAGTTGCAGAGCCTGATAAGAAATATTGCATGATGGGACAGAAACCAATCACCTAGGCTTATTTTTCCAGCCTACCTGGTGTTTCCCTGGCTTGGCCTTGTGTGCATGTGAAGACAATGAGGCAAGCTGTTGGATGGAGCCAAGTTAACAGGTGAGACTTCAGGTGGGATCCGACTTGTACTTGGGACCATTTATGTTCCATTTTGCTAGACTGAATGGAAAGAAGCTCAAGGAAAGTTTTCTTGTCCATGCGTGGAGGAAGCCATTGCTCACTTAGAAATCAGTGTGGCTGGGGGTTCATGCACTCCTTCTGCAGATCTGCCACAGCACTGCCTCATGGCAGGTTGGTGAGCCTCTTTCAGACACTTAGGCTGAAAAGGATGCTCTTCATGAACAATTCAGATGAGAGTGCAGAAGGAAGTGTACACTGCAACATGCCCAGAACCCTCTCCCCTCAGTCTCCTACAAATGTCAAAGAAAATAAATTGAGTGCCTAATACTGACAAATCTAAATCATGATTTCATGCCAGAGACTAATATAAATCCTTTTTCCCGTGACAGCTCAGCACTTAGAAAATTTACTTCATCATTTCCTTTCTCAGTTAATGTCAAACTGAAAATTGATGCTTGATACATTTACTAGTAGGACATTTTAGGCCTTTTCCTTAGAGGATTTCTTTTTCTTTTTTCACCCCTCTGAGTTATGAATGATATAGAATGTAAAAATACAAAGAGAAAAGCTAAAATGTCATTACTTTTCCTCTTTCCAACCTTTAAAATAAAAACAAAAGGTCACAATGAGTTCAAAAATATTTATCTTATAAATACTGCATAGAAAATCATAAGTTGAGATAAATGTCAGAGACGACACCAAGACATATGACCACAGGCAATTTATGAAGCAGCTTAAAATAAAGAAGCTCTCTGTGGTACTAAGATTGCTGTGAAATTTTACCTTAGCTTTCTTTTCAAATACGGCAAGAATCTAAGGCAGGAGTTCTTAATGGACCCCTTGAAAATAATTGTGATGATTTTCATATGTAGATTATGTGTATCTTTCTGGGATGAAGATCATAGCCTTTTTTCTCTTTCTTTCCTTTTCTTTTTTCTTTTGTGATCTTAAAGGGGTTGATGTCTCAAGAATAAGAAGAATCTTTGCTCTGAGAGATGGTTGGGCTACAGTGATTTTTTTAAGTTCACTTCCAATTCTGAGATTCTTTGAAATCAGCATTGTATTCACTAAAGATATTTTCTTAGCTGATAGGTTGGTCTCTGCTAAACAGAAGGTTGGCTATATAATATATTGACTACTGTGGATTGTTTCCAAAAAAAGTTGTCCCCACATCACAATCATGCCTTTGGCTATTAATATCTGCTAACAGGATGTAACCTTAGCTGGTTCAAAATCTCCTGGGAATTGCCACTATTAAGTAAGTGTTTATTCCTCAAATTAATTGATTGCTGAATAATATTACTACTAAATCAATTAATGTAATATAACTGGTAGGTTTAAATATATTTTATTGCCTTTCCTAAACAGTAGATGGTTTTCTATGAAGGAACATTCCATAATACAGGTCCACAACTTCTTATTCCAAATTCCCAAATCCAGAAAGCTCTGAAGATAAGAGTCTTTTTCCATAACTCATTTGGCAGCAAACGTGACCTTACTTGAACTCATTTGGCAGCAAGATCTGACTTGAAGTGGTGTGAGGCTATTTATAGTCATTATTTACCCACTTACTGTGAATAATCATACATTTCACAGTAGAGACACCAATGTTGGATTATAAGATGCTGATCTGGACCCTGCTTAGGTGTTATGTAATATCTGATATCTGCTCAGGTGTTATGTAATATCTAGTATATGAACCATATTACCTTCCTAAAACCTCCAGATTCTGAATCCCAAAACACATCTTGCCCCACGGGGCCTCAGAGAAGAGCTTGTGGGACTATCCCATATATTTTACCTAAAAAGATATACACATATATACATATATATGCATGTGTATATGTAATATTAACTTTGACATTTCCAATATATGGGTTTTGTGGACACCCTTAAAAAGGAATAAAATGCTTTTCTCACCTTTCCCAACTGGACTGACATCCTGCAAGTTAGTTCTGATTTCTGAGAAATGAACTCTAAAAAGCACTTGTTTACTTTGTCTCTATTAATTCTTCAAAAGTGCAAGTGGAGGAAACATTAGCTACAGTAGCTTCCTGATTTCGAGGACAGTGTCTGCCTTGCCCTATACTCTATTGGGCCCAGCATGTAGTAGGTAAAACAAATGAATAAATGATTATAAATTGTATTTGTATTATTGTATTATAATTGCATTTGTAATACAGGAAGGTGACAATATATTATTATATTGGTTGGAAACAAAAAGCCTAAGAATGCAATCATCTTTTTTGCCACAGATTTCAAACTTTGCCCTACAACCGCAATCTAACATGTGTTAGATTGAACCCAGTTCCTCAGTGCCATCACAAAACCATCATTTTTATCCCCTGCATAAACATGATTCACCTCTTAGGCATCTGTCCAGAGTCTAAGACATCTGTCCAGAGTCCAGACCTAAGAGTGTGGCATTTTCAGAGGCACAGTTAGCTACGATGTTTCTCCAATATAGATCAGGAAAATGTAATTAGAGTTCAAATTCATCTGACATACAGATCAGAGAAAGAAAGATTTGAATGCTGGTTAGACATATATTTAATGTGTTTCAGGAAAAGAGCTATATCGTTAAATAAAATGGAAACAATGCTATTTCCATTAGCAAGATTAACAGAACCAAGTATCTGGGTTCCTATAATGTAGAAAAGGGACCAGTAGCTTTTCTATGGGAGATGTGCTTTAATCTCAAGAGTTGTAGGGAAAGCAGCAAAACCTCCTCCTGACTACCTGCCCTCCTAAGTCAAATAATGGATGAGAGCAAAGACATGTGTTGTCCTTGTAAAGAGACAGTCAGGTCAACACGACTTGACCGACCTGCTTAGGTGTCTCGACTTCTATAAAGGAAGAATCTGTCTACTGGGGAATGGGGCAGAGAGGGGAGCGGCACTTGGCTATTGGTGACAGAAAAAGGAGAGGCACAGAGTCCACTGCTGGCAGTGCCCATCCGATCCCTATCTAGGGAAGAGTCGGTCTCAAAGCCAGCAGACTTCCAGTGTTCCGGGCCACAGTAAAAATGGATGCAGTAGTAAGTCCTTGCAACCAGGCTTCTCAGTTCTGACCCCAGGGTTACTGTGAACCTTTTGGCTATACTGTCTTCCCTGGGTATACAGAGAGAATATCTGGTTATGCCCACAGCATGTATAATAGGCCTTGTGACCGCTACCTTGTGAATTATTAAAATGGCTTTCTGATTTCATATATCAATCTGAGGAGCTGACACAGAGAAATGCATCCTTACCAAATAGGTTTCTTGAGTGTTTGAAGCAGGGGGCCTGCAAATGTCCCAAGGCCATGGCCCATGGAGGTTTCCTCATGTCAGCTTCTGCCTGGCTCCCACCTTCCCAGTGTGAAGCCTCAACACTGAGTTTCTTGCAAACAATAATCCCGGTAAGGGAATAAAAATATAATGTTATTTAAAATGAATTCTGCACGACTGAGAACACACCTACAATTTAAAAATCTCAAGTAAAGTCTTAATGCTTTGTCAAAAGGCAAAAATCCATATAACTTGGACCAGCTAAAGATCCCATATAAACTCTAGCTTTTGTGCTAAGATGAGAAGATAATGATTATGAATCTGTTTTGAAACCTTGAGAGGGCTGTGATGTTTGTTTGCCCCAAATATATTTTTATGGATATATTATTTCTTACAGTATTAACAGGCCGAAGTAACATTTAAAATAGAAATTTGTACATTAATGAAATGAAATCTGCTCTCTTAGCTACGATGACTGGGTCCACGGAACGCACTGGGGCTTGGGATGGGGCTTTTTTTTTCCCCGTAGAGTCCAGTGAGAACAATGTCTCTGGATCTCTCAGTTAGAAAGGAAAGAATCCCATTTAAGATATAATACAATAAGTGACAAATAAATCAAGTATTTTTCCCATTGACAATTGACCTAGAACTTAGAACACGTAGTTCTCATTTAGCAATTTTGGTGAAATGCCTATTTTTAAATAATGATGTACACTTTCATACAGTATATACCACCTTTATGGTTATAGAATTTATGTTGGTTAGGTACAGAATTCCAACAATCGATGTGCCATTTCTAGAAATAAGTGCATTTCTTAGAAATATTTGGAAAACCTCATTGTTTCCTGTGATACCAGCAGAGGTTGTCCCATATATTATACATTGCAATTTGAGGCTTAGCACTTTTCCTAGAGAAATTATTCTTTGTGTCTAATAGTGAAAATCTGGATGTACAAAAGAAATAGAGGGTTATATCACATCTTCTTGCAGTGCTCAGCTCCAGTCAGGCCTGTTACCACTATGTGCCTGGACTGTTGCGGGAGCTAGAGAGCTTGTTTCTCTGACTCTAGTAGAGTGCAGTCAATGAATATTCAGAGTGCATACCATGTATGTGGTAATGCATCAGGCACTGCAGAGTTAAAGATAAAAAGACAAGTTCTAAAGAAACCTCTAGTCTGGTAGGGAATGGACAAGTAGTTTGGAGACATGAAAAAGAGACTAACTTAGGAGTCAGGCACCAAGACTAGATCTCTGCTCACCTATTGCCTTGAACGAACTGCCTGAGGTCATATGCATTACCTCCGTAGGGGCATGACCTTGGGCAATTAACAGGCCCTCATACTTATGCGCTCAGAAACCTGCTTGGTAGGAGTGTGTTTCTCTGAGTCAGCTCCTGAAGTTGATACATAAAAATCAAAAAGGTCAGCTGGGCGCAGTGGCTCACGTCTGTAATCCCAGCACTTTGGGAGGCTGAGGCAGGCTGAAGGCTTGAGTCCAGGAGTTTGAGACCAACCTGAGCAACACGGCAAAACCCTGTCTCTACAAAAAATACAACAACTAGCCAGATGTGGTGGTACGTGCCTGTAGTCCCAGCTACTTGGGAGGCTAAGGTGGGAGGATCACTTGAGCCTGGGAGGCAGAGGTTGCAGTGAGCCAAGATCACACCACTGCACTCCAGCCTGGGTGACAGAGTGAGACGCTGTCTCCAAAAAAAAAAGCAATTTAATAATGAGCTCACATATATGGAATTACATAAATCTTAGTTTTCTGATTTGTACAATGAGATTTTTAAATTTACTAACTTAGAATTACTTTGAAGATTAACTGAGATGTTAATATCTACCCATCATGCCTTCTGATGCCAGGTGAATCTTTCTAAAACACTGTTTTAATCCTGACACTCTTGCTTATAAATCTCCATGCTTTTAGGAAGATTAGATTTCAACACTTTTGCATAAACTTTTTGATCTGTTCCCAAACCACTTTCCAGGTTTATCTCCAATTACTCTATCAAAATGAAGTACCCACAACTGCCTATTCATTGTCTGATCATTCTTCTTGACTCCCCATACCTCTAGGTTTTTGTTTATGCAGTTTTCTTCTATATAACTTCCCCTGGAATGGCCATTCATGCCATTTTCTCTCCTCATCTAAGGTCCATGTGGTTATCCAGCCTCTAGGTTATGCCACCCTACCATCCACTCTCTCCTGCTATTGAGCCCTTGAAATGTGCCTAGTTCCAATTAAGATGGGCTAGAAATGGAAGATACACATCAGATTTCAAAGATTTACTATTTTTAAAAGTGAAATATCTCATAAAAATGTTTTAGATCAATTACATATTGAAAGACTAATTTTATCTATTTTTACTTTAATTTTTAATTGTACTAGAAAATATAAAATTAAATATATAGCTTGCATTGTGTTTCTATGAGATAGCACTGGTCTAGAACCCTACTTTTGGCCCAAGCATCTGGCACTCAACCACACCTGCCTCATATTTTGTCATTTTTCAACACATGGATGTCTAATCTCCCCAACCAGAGTGTGACTGCCTTGGGGACAGGCTCTGTCTTAGGCTGGGTGCATCCCATACAGCACACTCACTCAGTACATGATACCCTTAATTAAGAACAGATGAACATATGAATCACAAAAGACTAATCACAGAAATCCTCTATAAAGTTACGCTCCCCAAGTGTTTTCCCAGCACACATAATGTGAAAAACTTTGTCTCTGCCAGGCACAATGGCTCACACCTGCAATCCCAGCACTTTAGGAGGCCAAGGCTGGAGGATCAATTGAGCCCAGGAGTTTGAGACCAGCTCTGACAACATAGGGAGACCCAGTCTCCACAAAAACAAACAAAAAATCTGGGTGTGGTGGCATGTGCCTGTAGTCCCAGCTACTCAGGAGGCTGAGGATCATCTGAGCCTTGGTGAATTGCTTGAGCTCAGGAGTTCAAGACCAGCCTGGGCAACATGGCAAAACTACATGTCTACAAAAAATACAAAAATTAGCCAGGCGTGGTGGCGCATGCTTGTAGTCCCAGCTACTCAGGGGAGGGTGAGATGGGAGGATCGCTTGAGCCTGGGGGATTGAGACTACAGTGACCTGTGGTTATGCCATTGCACTCCAGCCGGGGTGACAGAGCAAGACCCCATCTCAAAGAAACAAACATAAGATTTGTTTGTCCCTTTAGGTATATTAACACTCAAAAGGTTTGAAGAGAGTTGTAAACATGTGCCCTTTCGGGAGGCGGTTTTAATTGGTTGCCTGGTCCGGGAAAAATTTTACGTTTTTAAAAAAATATTATATATTTTATAATTTATAAAACATAAATTATCTATAATAGAATTTACATTTTTAAAATGTATATGTCTGTTTTGTCCCATGCTTACAGGATGCTTTTTACAGTACTGTAAAGGTTTACTAATCTTCATGTTATACTTCTTCACTTTGCACAATATTTTCTTCTGATCTTCAGAGCTTTGTGACTCTGGTGACTGAAAAAAGTTACTAGCATGATTCCAGGAATGAGGACATGTTGAGGACATCAGACCAGGTCAGAACTTAATATTTTGTATCTTGTTGTGCTCTTTCTTGTCTCTAGCTAGAAGGAATCCCTGTTACTGGAAATGATTCCCGAGTGAACAACAGAAAGAATGAATGGATTTGAAGTTGTTTATAAAACAAATGGAATTATTGAGTGCATAGAAAGCTGAGGAGAGGGTGTCACAGTTTTACATGTATATCATCAAGAGGGTTTTTTGTTTGTTTGTTTGTTTGTTTTTGAGACCGGGTATCACTCTGTCACCGAGGCTGGAGTACAGATCAGGGCTCACTGCAGCCTTGACCTCCTGGGCTCAAGTGATCCTCCCACCTCAGCCTCCTGAGTAGCTGGGATTACAGGCACATGCCACCACGCCCAGCTAACTTGTATTTTTGGTGGAGATGAGGTTTCACTGTGTTGCCCAGGCTGGCTCAAACTCCCGGGCTCAAGCGATCCACCTGCTTCGGCCTCCCAAAGTGCTGGGATTACAGGTGTGAGCCACTGTGCCTGGCCATCAAAAGGATTTTTATAAAGAACAGTGGCTCAGTCCTCAGTTTTTCAGATTTCCCTGAGATCAATCATGAGTTAAAACAGGATGAGGGATCTGGGTTTGCTATAAAAGAAACATTTGCTGATAGGAGGGGCTATTCAGTAGACCAGGTCTTTAAATCTCAAAATGATCTCACTGGATCATCTCTCTAGATCTGCACTGATCTAGGTATAACCTTGCACGGGGCTGGGGTAGTGTTTACTAGACACATCAAGATCTTTCCCATGCTGAAGAGTCTGGAATTCTTCTGAGTGACTCAGTTTTACTTAAGTATGCCTATTTTAAGAAAAGAAAAAAAAACATACTATCTCTGAATTGATCACAAAATCAGTTAAGTGCAACGAGTTTCTTAAAAAGAGCATCTTACTAAAATGTTACTTATAATGGTTTAAAAAAAATCCCTTGAGTGAAGAAAATGTTATTGGAATGTCTATTAATGTTTACCCTTTAAGAGTATTTTTTACAAGGACTTCAAGTTTGCAGGTGCGTTCCTGTAGTTAACATAACAGAAATTGTAAGCCAGTAAAGTTCCTGTAGATTTGTACCTGTTTATTAGGTTGGGAACAGAGAAACTCAATACCCAGCAACCCATAAAGGAGGGGTGTGCAAAAATATAAACTCCTGTTGCTCTCAGTGCTTTTCATCTCCGAATTGCTATTCCAAGAAAAAGGAGAATAATCTAGATAGTTGCTTTAGTATTTATAACTCAATGCAAAATTGTAGAGTTGAGTAGTTTTCCAAATTGGCTTTCTTTTCTCAAAGTGGCTGTGGGTTAAGAATCATTAAACAATAATTTTTGCTCAGCACAGAGCAAACAGGTTTTTTAATCCGAAGTTTGGGAAGATTATTTTATTCAGTTGTGGTTTCTGTAGAATTTTAATTGCAGCAAAAAATGAAGGACCATTTGTTTGAATGCATGGGCTATTATATATATTTTTGCTATTTTTAGTTGTTCTTTTCACTTAAAAAAAAAAAGAAGAAGACGGAGGGATTTCTGTGGGTGGAGTTGCTAGGAAAGGGAAAAGGAGGCCAGGAGAACGCATTCAAAAAGATAGACTTTGCAAAGCAAAGAACTTCTGTCATAGCATCTCAAAGAGATTTACAAACAAAGGCTACTGATCAGGCTTTGTAGGAAGTGAACCTGAATGGCAAGGAAACTGATTGACTTCCCCAAGGTCATTGGGCACAGTGGGAACTACAGTTAGACAGCCATTGTGGCCATAGTGGGCCATCTGCTTGAAAGAGTTTTCTACACCCCTAAAATTTTATCCACAATTCCCACAAATCAGCTAGCCTAATAATAATTAGCAAAACTAATTTGCAAATAGTTGAAGGTGGAACAACTAATGTCACCTTTTGAAACCAAGATAATGAGACTGACAAGGTCACATGGTTACGAAGTGACAATATCAGAAAAAAGAAAGCCTAAGATAGTCCCACACCCCAAATATTAAACTCATCCTGAACACCTTTGATAGGAAAATACAAACAAGTATTTAAATTTTTATCTGCTTGGAGTTGCCACCTAATTGTGAGCAATACTGAAATTCTCAGGAAGAAACCCAAACTTGACATTTAAAATGCATCATAGGTAAGTTTTGTGTCATAAGTGGGAAGAAAACAGCGTGGTCTTGCTGCTCCTAATTAACAGCTATGAGCAAGGGAATACGGAGAGACAGGAAAAATGGAACTGTAAATGTTACAGATGTTGAAAATCAGAGCTTTAGGAAATGATTTGTGAGAAATTAATGCTCCTAGGAAAAGAAATGTATCAAGAACTAGATATTCTAGATATTTCTAGCTTATTCAAGAATTGCAGGCTGGGCATGGTGGCTCGAGCTCATATTTTCAACACTTTGGGAAGCCACGGCAGGCGGACTGCTTGAGCCCTGGAGTTCAAGAGCAGCCTGGGCAACATAGGGAGACTCTGTCTCTACAAAAAATACAAAAAAAAAAAAAAAAAAAAAAAAGGGGTCAGGCTTGGTGGCACGTGGTTGTAGTCCCAACTACTCACTCAGGAGGCTGAGGTGGGAGGACCACTTGAACCTGGGAGGTCGAGGCTGCAGTAAGCCATGATTGTGCCACTGCACTACCAGCCTGGGCAACAGAGTGAGACCCTGTCTCAGAAAGAATTGAAGAAGTGCTCCAACGCTGGGCGCGGTGGCTCACGCCTGTAATCCCAGCACTTTCGGAGGCTGAGGCGGGAGGATCACGAGGTCAGAAGATGTAGACCATCCTGGCTAACACGGTGAAACCCCATCTCTACTAAAAATACAAAAAATTAGCCGGGCGTGGTGGCGGGCGCCTATAGTCCCAGCTACTTGGGGGGGCTGAGGCAGGAGAATGACGTGAACCCGGGAGGCGGAGCTTGCAGTGAGCCGAGATCGCGCCACTGCACTCCAGCCTGGGCGACAGAGAGAGACTCCGTCTCAAAAAAAAAAAAAAAAAAAAAAAAAAAAGAATCGAAGAAGTGCTCCAAAAAGGGCTAGTGTGTATGGTGTTTCTAAGACAAGAATGATCTTCAGGTATAGAAGCTGGGGACGTGATCATTGCCAAACATCCAAGAGAAGGCGAAGGTTTAAAAGCAGTTGCTTACAAAGCCTTCTTGGATGCTGCTAACATTACTGCAAAGATCATGCTCTGATAGTGCCAGCAGTGTGGCAGCTTCTTGGAGCTACCATTTTTGCAGTCTGTCATTAGAGCTATCGGATTTGAAGCCGCTTATCTGTTCTATGACCAAATGATCGAATCTGATTGATTCAGGCACTATCGCCCTCCACCTACAAAAGGGTAAAAAGACTATTGATGAGATAAATTAGCCTACAAAGTATCTATTTCTAGTATTCCTACCTCTTTGATTACATCATAACAGCTATCTAGTAGAGGCTCCTTAAATGACAGCCGACTAAACATAGCATTTTCAGGAGAGTGTTATCCTGCCGGAAGAGTAGTTCAATAGAGTTTGCTTAAAAATCATTGCAATGTAGCAATGTTATTTGGGAAGCACTGAATAAAAAATTATGAGATTCAGGAGCAATATTCTAGATGGAAATTTAAATGGTGCAGAGGGTGTATGTGAAGAGGAAGAAAGAGAAATTAATTTAATTCCATTTGCTGATGTGACTGTAGCACAACTATTTTTAGGTATAATCCAAACAGTGCATATCTTCTCCATTTTGATTAGTAGAAAATTGGCAGGGAGTCAAAAGAATTAGTATTTCTCAGCACATTATGCTAGAAATGTACAAATAAAATGACATTATCTGTGCCAATGTGTTTAATTTACTTCTAAGGTTTTAATTTTTTTCCTTCAAATAAACAAATGAGTCCAGCTTGGTTAAAAACATTTTTTAAAAAGTCTTTCATAACTGGCAGCAAAAGTTATAGAATAATTTTTCTTTAGATCCTTGCTGAGAACCTCTTACAAAAAACTTAAATGTTAATATTACCCTGATACTTTGGGTGCAGAATTTCTGTCTGGCAATTTTATATACTGCCAGAGGAACGGGCACATTCAACAAAATGTGAAATTAACATAAGCTAGGAAAATGTGCTTAACGAGGAAAGATTTCACAATAGCCACTTAGGAGTTATTAATAATTCCAATTCCAAAGAAAGCATAGACTAAGAAACAAATAAATAAACTCTATTTGCAAAGTTTTATATAGGCAAGTTCACCAAAGTATGAAGCCATATGCTATACCAATTACACATTTCTACATCGGAGAGAGAATTTATAAATCCTGGAAAATCTCCATTGAGTTATTGTTAGTGTTTAACCTGAATGTAACGTCCAATGTAGCAAATCTATGAATCTTGATCACATTTTCCTGCTTTGATTTTAAGGTTTATGCTTTTGGTACTTTGATACACACAAGCCCATGGGTAAGGCTGCCTTTTTGCACACTCAATGTCTTCTTCTTCCTATTTCTGCAGTGCACAGTCTCACCAGATTAAGCAGGACTGGCTGCTTTCTCCTCCCACTGCCATCGCTACTGGGACTGACAGCCCAGCTCCCCACATTTCCTATTATAAATCAATGGCTGCCTTCTTCAAAAGTGACAAAAAGTAGTCTTCATGGGAATTTGGAATCACTGACATGGTCTGTTTCTGAATCCATGTAATTTTCAGTTGGAGAGCTTGGGAGATCACACAAAAATCTTTTCTATTTCCTGCCAATACATAGAAACTGGCCCCAAGATTACAGTGGTTTCCTCTAACTCACTAAAGTGACTAAACCTGTGTACTAAGTAGTCAAATTATACACATTTGTTCTTAAAGCTTAAAGGACTTTCATGATTTTAAGACCTGAGTGATTTTAAGACCTGAGATTTGAAGGGCCTGCGTATACGTTTTGGGCTGGGAAGATTTCTTTTTATTTAAATGTGAAGACTTATCTAGACAAAATAAGTAAATAAACAGGAAACCAAGAAAGTGAAGCATTTACCTGG
The DNA here is from genome assembly GCF_028885655.2 of Pongo abelii. Classification (NCBI taxonomy): domain Eukaryota; kingdom Metazoa; phylum Chordata; class Mammalia; order Primates; family Hominidae; genus Pongo; species Pongo abelii. The sequence goes on along the minus strand of NC_071993.2, from coordinate 121,099,443 downwards.
TACTTCAGTGTCTAGTAATTTCAAACAAAGAAGGACAAAACCCCTAAGAAAATGCATCTTACATACTGATGGTCGGGGGTGGATAGAAATTAACCATATTTGGTTCCTAGGGAAATTATAGTGACATTTCATCCTGAGACTGATTTTACATTCTTCAAAATATGTTTATTTAAGTATTTATCTTTGTATTCTTAAAGAAGCTCTCCTTTTTCCTTTTTTTTTTTTGCTGGAAAGGGGTTAAACTTCATAGCAGCTTTTGTTGAGGCTGTTACTGTTCATGCAACCTTCTGCTGGTCTCTAAAACATCTACGTCATTAACTTTCTCAGAAGACGGTTGCCTTGTCTTTAGAATATGCCATTGCAAAAAAGAATATTCAGTCTCAACTTTTCCCTGTTAAACAATACTCTGCTCATTTAAAGTGTAGCATAAGCCAGAAGTTAATATTCTTTACTTTGGTTTCTTTACTGTATGGTCATGAAATAAAAAGCTTATTTAAAAATATAGTAAGTACTTTAAATGTATTTTGGAGAATGTAAAATTAATCTCAGGACAGAATTGCACTATCCCTTCCTTTAGGAAATAACTTTATGAAAAATACCCCATCCTTTGGGTGCTGTAATTTTGTTAGAAACTTAAATCCTTTCACACTTGCTTTTGCCTATGATCTGTCCACCCAGAACTTCTGGCAAAATGATCTATTTAACTACATAAGAGAAAAAAATTTACTTCAGAAGCCCTTTTATACATTCTTGCTTAACCATGAAAGCATTTTTCATTCTAAACAGCCTCTGGAGAAATCTGCACAAACTGATCATCTGCAGGCTGTGATTTTCTATTGGAAAACAAAAATAAGCTGTGGAAGCCACTTATTGCATTCCAAGTAGGCAACTGATCATTCAATGAGTTAGTCTTTCCTGCATTTCCATGAAAAGTTGCAGCTGAGTTAAATGACCGCATCACTTTTTTTTTTTTTTTTTTAGGAGATATGCAATCACAAAGGTCACTTCTTAAGTCAAGTGCAGCAGATGGGATCTTGAAAGTGCCTACAAGTAGTCTAGAACACCTTGAATCCGGCTGTGAAAATTTAGGGCAAATCTGTAGCTCTCAGTAGGTAAACACCTTATTTAGGTCTGGAGGCATTTTGCTATGTTATTGAGTCATGGAAACCTATTAAAAGAGCTCTATGGGAAATCCAGTCTATATTTTGAACAAAACAAGCTGTCTTTTTCATTATCACTGACCCTTTACAGACACACAGCACATAATCTTGATTGTGCTTCATTGGTATTTATTGCACATGGACCAATTCCTCACACAGTAGTTAGCTGCACCAGAGTATAAATACTTGGTAAAACACACAAGAGGAAGTAGGATTTACACACAAGTGCTAACTTTCACCAGCAAATTCACGTGGGCACTTGGACATAAAAAAAAATAAAAAATCCTTAAGATAATTATATTTATAATATGGATACAGTTACAGTACCATGATAAAGGAGTATAAAAAGGTATTTTCCCAATAAATCATTAGCTCAATAACATACCAGACAACAGAAGTAGAGTTTGAATTTTATTTAAGATCTGCCCAGCCCCTCTCCCTTTAAAAAATATTTAATTTCTTTTTGTGCAAGTAACATCTTCTGTGGATTTTGTAATTCCTAACACTGCAAAAATGGCATTTTGAACCACTCCTTTTTTTTGTTTTTGTTTTTATCCACATGTGCAGTAATCTGAACTATTTCTCTCTCTCTCTTTTAATGTCCTGTCTTCAATTGACAGAGTCACATGTCACAGAGAGAGGCTCTGCGCCTGGTCCTTCCAACTAATATTGATACATAAATAAGCTGTTTAATATAAACAAGTCTTTCTATCTGCTGTGCAAATGCACAGTGTGAGGTAGAAATCCCTCAGCCTGACCACCCAGGCGCGCGGGGGACAGCGGGTTTGCCCTACACAAGGAAAGCAAGGTGGGGCTTGTTCCAAGAAGAGCTTAACATTTCTTGAAACGTGATTTTTTTTTTTATTTTGCCTCCATCCTTTCTCTTTGCTTTCATAACAGCAGAAATCATTACTTAGAAATGAAAATGAAATTTCTCTGGAAAGCAAAAGGAAATATGTCTTGACAAACTGTCATTCTCCTCTCTCTGGCTGGTAGAGTGTTCCTGTTACCGGGAAAGGGATGGGAGCCACGTTGATCGATTTTAATCCCCTCCTAATGCTTCTCCCTTCCCCTAACCCACCCGTCTTCCACTCCGGTCCTCGCAGAGAGTGTCAAAAACCACATGGTGGGGGGAAAAAAATCTAAAGATGCATCAGACGCACACACAAAAGAAGGCCGGACCACAAACAGAAAAATAAAAAAAAGAAAAAGAAAGAAAGAAGAAAGAAAAGAAAAAAAAACAAGGAACATCAGCAAGCCACTCTCCCATCCCTCCCCAAACTTTCCTTTTTGTGCAACGGTCCGTGGCTTTTCTGTTTGCCTCGGATGATTCAGACGAGGATTGTGGGCTTCGAGTTCACCTGCTTTCGGTCTTGAGTAAACACAGATCTCCTCGTTCCCCTGGGAAGCCGTGCCCGGCGTCCGCGCCCCGCGCCGGGCCCTACACCTTGGATTCCGAGGCGAAGCCGGGGCGGCACGGCTCGTCCAGGCTCGAGTCGCTGTCCGCCGCCGCCCCGCCGTTGCAGCCGGCCCAGGGCTCCAGCAGGCGCGCGGGCGGCGTGGCCCCGACGACATCGTCGTCGTCGTCGTCCGAGGCGGCCCCAGGCGACGGCGGGGGTCCGGGCCGGGCCAGACAGCCCGAGGCGCGCGGCCGGTCTCCGTGGGTCGCGTGGCGCCGGCGGGCAGCCCTGCGCGCCCAGCAGAGCAGTCGCTGGAAGGCCTTGCGGAAGTCCGGGCTGCGGCAGTAGATGATGGGGTTGAAGGCCGAGTTGGCGTAGCCCAGCCAGTTGAAGAAGACGAAGAGGCGGTCCGGCACCAGCTCGCGGTGGAAGGCCTTCACCACGTTGGCCAGGAAGAAGGGCAGCCAGCAGAGCGTGAAGACGCCCATGATGATGCCCAGCGTCTTGAGCGCCTTCTGCTCGCGCAGGGCCACGAGGCGCGAGGGCCGCCGCTTACCCGCACGCCCGTTGGCCAGCGGGGCTGTGGCGGCGGCGGCGGTGGGGCGCTGGGGTCCGGGTGGCGGCGCGGGCGCGGGGACCGGCGAGGGCGAGGGCGGCCGCGCGGGGCCGCCGAGGAAACGGCGCTCGCAGCTGTCGATCTTCTTCACCTGCTTCTGGGCCTCGCGGAACACCCGCAGGTACACGAAGGCCATGATGCACAGGGGCACGTAGAAGGAGACCACGGACGAGGCGATGGCGTAGGCCCGGTTGGTGACGAAGTCGCAGCACTTGGGGTCGTTGTAGCAGCGGCGCGCCTCGTCGCTCTCCGCCCGCCACCAGTGCATGAGAATGGGCAGGAACGACACCAGGGCCGAGATGGCCCACACGGTGCACACGAGGCCCCGCGCCCGCGCGCGCGTCAGCAGGCTCTGGTAGCGGAAGGGCGAGGTGATGGCGAGGTAGCGGTCCAGGGCAATGACACACAGGGTCTCGATGCTGGCCGTCACGCACAGCACGTCCACCGAGGTCCACAGCTCGCAGAAGAAGGAGCCGTACTCCCAGCGGCCCCATACCACGATGGTGGCCCCGAACGGCACCACCAGCAGCCCCATGACCAGGTCGGCGCTGGCCAGGGACATGATGAAGAGGTTGGTGAGCGTCTGCAGCCGCGGCGTCTTGGCGATGGCCACGATCACCAGCACGTTGCCCGCCACGATGAGCAGCACGATGAGCGCCATCAGCAGACCCATGCCCGCTGTCCACTGCTGCGACAGCGGCTCGGGGCCTTCGCCGGCGGGAGGCAGCAACGAGGCGGGCGGCGACGCGGGCACCAGCAGCCGCGCCGCGGTGGCCGCGCCGTCGGGGAGCGGTGCGGCCGACGACAGGTTACCGGGCTCGGAGGCGCCCAGGACGAGCGCCCCCGCGCCCATGCCGAGCTGCGGAGGCCGGGGGCGGGGGGTGTGGCAGGGCTGGGCCGTGGTTGGGGAACACCCCAGAAGCCCGGGCGGCGGGGTGCGCAGAGGGAGGTCGCGGCCGGGTCAGGGCAGCCGCGGCGCGGGGCCGGAGGCATGGGCGCCGGGCGCCTTTCCCGCCGGAGCCGAGCGCTGTCGCTGCCGCCGCCGCCGCCGCCGCCGCTGCTGCTGGAGCCGCTGTCGCTGCTGGAAGAGCCGCCGGGACTTCAGCATGTTTCTGAGCGCGCCGGGCCCGCAGCTCCGGTACCCAGCACCCACCCCACCCCGCTCCCACTCCCCAAGCCAACCCCCGGGGCCTCGCGTCAGGCTCCTGCAGCCAATCCGGGCAAAGGCACGCCCCCGTCTGGTCTGCCCCCCCCACCTCCAACTCCCCGCACCCCCCTCCCGTTGGCAATTGAGCGGCTCCTGAGAGTCCCGGGCTGATCGCGTAGCTAGTGCCTCCAGTGCGCCCGCGGGTTCCTGCGGACGCGCCCCTTCCTGCGCCCGCTGGTTCCAGGTCCCTGTTCCCCCGCGCCCCCTTCCGCGCCTGGCTCCCCCCCGGGGCCCCTTCCCCTCCCTCAGCCCCCACTCGCTCCCGCACCCGCTCCTGCGCCCCGTTTGCCTCCCGCACTCTGCTCCCTCCTGCGCCCCCGCTGCCCCCGCATCCCCTCGACCTGCAGTGCCGGGGTTCCCCGCGGAACAGAGCGCTAGCTCCCTTGAGCGCGGAGGGGAGCTTGGTGTTCAGGAAGCGCCAGAGCGCCTGGGACAGCTTGTCCGCCAGGCTTGGAGGAGTTTGCCCTGCGAGCTTGGTTGTGATGTGGGGTAGCCTAGCAGGGTGTGTGTAAAACCCTTCCCCCGTCAACACGGGACCCAGCCAGCATGCGTCGTGACAGCTTGGGGGATTGGAGGTGGGTGTTAGTGGTTAGAAGAAACTTCCCAGCAGAGCGGGTTGCTGGAGCCAAGCGCGCATCTGTCAAGAATGCTCTCTGGACGCTGTTCTTGCAAGGATCCTCTGTTGAACCTCAAGTGCAGTAGATGTGGAAAGGAAGCGAAGGTTTGTGCATCTAACAGCTAACGCTGAGGGCCCGTTGGAATCGTACACACTCCTCAGTCCTAGCTAATGAATGTGTGAGCATGATGCAAAAATGTATGCTCATGATATAAAGGGAGAGGCTTAGGGAGACAGAAACGTTGAGATACAGAGTAAACGATACCACCGCGAGGGGGGAAAAACGCGTTTAATTACATTTTAGACTTTTTAATGATAACACCTGTATTTTGTGTTTTATTACTCATGTGATTTTATAATTTGAGCTGGGTCAATACAAACAAAAAGGTACTGTCAGTTTATGCTGACGTAATGAACTGCGATTTCAGATTCCTTGGTCTGCGTGCTTGTTTTCTCCTTTGCCCAAGTTCCCAGATTCTCACCTGAGATTAGTTTTGGAGGGATGAGACAAGAAAACATATAAATACTCCAGAGGATTAAAATCCAAAAGCATTTAAAGTTGTATCTGTGTTTTTTTTGAGTTGGCAAATGAATCGCTTTGAAATTAGTGAGTTGTTAACCTGGCAAAAAGGATTATATTGGGGGTGGGGGGACAAGAAAGCCATGAATATGCAATATGGCAGGACTGCGAGCCCCTTCTCTAATTTGGCTCCTGTAGTGTCCTCAGCTCAGGCCTGAAATAAAAAATAAAATAAAATAAAATAAAATAAATCTCTAATTGAGTCCTTGAGGAGTAAACAGCTTCTAATTGTTTATGTAAGGGTGCATGAAAATGTTATATAATGCTCACAGGTCCTTCTAGCATTGGAATAAGAACAGCGCCTGCAACAAACATCAACATGTTCGTTGATGTTGGTCATCAATATGACCAAGCTCATATCCTTACCTTGCAAGGAAAGACCTACTTCCACAGCTGTCCAGGTCAAAAGCAAAAAGTAATGTTTTTCAAGTTTATATAAAATCAAGCAGTTTTAACCACTTTCTCTTACATAAATGCAAACATATGAATTTGCTTTAGGCCCAAACCTCATCATCAGTGTGTTAAAACTGGGGAGTGATTTGTTTATTCACCCCCTGCCCATGATTTATCAGCTGATTTTCCAACTTGGGGAGGTTGAGGAGGGGTGGCTAGGAAACAAGAGGAGTTAGAAAGAGGGGAGGAAGGAGACTACACCCCAAGTTATCCAAGTCACTGCAAGCCTGAGACTCCTGGCTTCTTTCTTTTTATTTTTTTTGAGACGGAGTTTCACTCTTGTTGCCCAGGCTGGAGTTCAGTGGCGTGATCTTGGCTCACTGCAACCTCTGCCTCCCGGGTTCAAGTGATTCGCCTGCCTCAGCCTGTCAAGTAGCTGGGATTACAGGCGTGTGCTGCCACACACGGCTAATTTTGTATTTTTGGTGGAGATGGGATTTTACCATGTTGGTCAGGCTGGTCTCAAACTCCTGACCTCAGGTGATCCACCTACCTTGGCCTCCCAAAGTGCTGGGATTAGAGGTGTGAGCCACCGTGCCTGGCCTCCTGGCTTCTTTCTGGACCCACAAGGGGCAGTCTCAAAATAGCCAAGGGATTGGAAGAAGTTGAAATTGACGCTGCCCAGGAAAGGAGTTCTGAGTGCTGAGCTGCAGGGTGAGGCATAGGGAATGTGGGGAAGAGGCTTTTCCTTGCCATCTTTCTGTCAAGTGGTGTTACCGGAATAGAGTGTGTCAACCTTAAATGCCCCCAAAGGGTGGAAGGCATTGCTTTTCTGTGTGCGATAAGGCCAGAACTTGGTCGTAGAGGTTCAGGGCAGAAGCCAGATTGCCAGTAACTTTGCCGTATCATCATTATATATATAAACACACCGTGACATTGGAATTGTTGGAAAACTTTCCTGAAACTTTTTTTCTCTGCTCATTTAGACATCAAGTTTCTCCAAATTTCTGTATAATACATTAAATTATAAACCCTCGAAACCAGAAGGTTATTCTAGCAGGAGTACCAATACAGGGATCTCAGGAATTCTGGGAGATTTCCTTCCGTTTTACTGACAGAAGAGTTTGGAATAGTTCATGTTCAACTAGAGTTGGTTGTCTAATAAAAATAAAATGTTCTCAGAACTCCTTTAATTCCTACATTTTATGGTTGGTGTTTTTTTTTTTTTTTAACTTTTTTTTTAGCCTAACAATTTTTGTTCTTAGGTAAGGATACAAGATCAAGAAGAAAAGGTTCAACGTATCAACTTTTACAGGTATCAGATATTGTAAGTTGAATAAAACTCCTTCATTTCTTCATTCTTCACTTGGCAACTGTTAAAGAGAGTCAGTTCTAAAAACCCATATATTTCACAATGCTTTGGAAAATGACAGAAAGCTCCAACAATGAAGGCTGATCAGCACACTTGAGAGGTCGTGCACTTCTTCCACAGAGTTCCTGCCTCGACTTCTTCCTTTCCCATCCCACCACCTTCACCCCACACCGGGACTTGCCATGGGTTCTATTTGATCTCCCTGCCTCTGGTCCTCCCTGCTTCATTTAATCTGGCATATCATAGCCAAAGGAATATTTCCAAAATGCTGTTTTGACCAAGATGCTTTTCTGTTCAGCAACCTTACCTCTTCAATTTAACATTCATAGCTCTCCCCAGTCCAATTCTAAATGGTCTTTCCAGCCCTATTTCATGTTAGAACTCTCCTTATCACCATAACTTGCATTTCTGTATTCTTTTTCCTTTTGGGGATCCATACTCCTTCCTTTTGTACATCTATACTTTCTCACTGGGTTCCCTCCACCAAAACCTCCTCCTCCTTCCCAGTGAATTCAGCCTTGGAGATCTGGCTGGACTCTTTATTTTCCCTGTCCACTGCTTCTGAAAGTGATCTCTCCTTCCTCTGACCTATAGTAGTGACTCTGCCAATTTCATTTCAGGTGGCAATTTACAATAGGTTGCCTTTTGATACTTCTTACGTTGTTATCTTATTTAATTTTTATATTTTCCCCTTTTCTTCTCTTATAGATTGTAAGCTCACTGAGAGCCAGAACTGTCTCATACATTTTTATATCTCCCATGTTTACTGATATTTACTTGATATTAATGAACATTTAGCTTTGATTCATAAATATATGATATTTAATTTATTAAAAATTCTCATTTTTATACAAGAGACATAATTGAGTGTTTTAGCAGTTACAATCTTCACTCTTGCTTATAATTTACAGCAATAATCCATATTCTTACCACCTAGTCAACATTTTCACATAAACATTTCAAAATACTTTACAAAAGCAAGGTAGGCTCATGAGATAAATGTATATCATACCTATTCATAGTAAATAAAGCGAGACATAGGTAAGAGATTTTCCAAAGGAGCCATGCAAGTCCACGTCCATAAAAAATACTACCTGACCAGGCTCAGTGGCTCCTGCCTGTAATCCCAACACTTTGGGAGGTTGAGTCAGGAGGATCACTTTAGCCCAGGAGTTGAGGCTGCAGTGAAATGTGGTTGTGCCACTGCACTCCAGTCTGGGTGACAGAGTGAGACCCTAACTCAAAAAAAAAAAAAAAAAGAAGGAAAAGAAAAGAAAAAAGTACTACCTATTCTTCATAAATGACCCAGGTGAAGTCTTTTTCCTTAGCCATTATTTATGATACCGTATCTATATATCCAGCCATTTCTGCCCCAGGAGAATTGCTGATGACTTGAATGTGGTTTCAAGCTGTATATCAAATTAGTCTGCAGAGCAGTAATGAATAGGCATCTAACCCATCCAAGGTTGCAAGCCATGAGCCTGGCAAAGACATTTACATTCTTGAGTTGACTTTACTAGAAAATGAGTTAAAAATAAAAGTGAGTAGCCTAACTGGACAACTGCTGGAAGATACACCAAGAGATATGTGGGGGAATTCCCTAATAAAACCCCAAGAAGTGTATGAAATCTGTTAGCAAAATGTGCCTTGTGGCTGATAATAGCCTGAAGCTATTTGAAATCAGGCTATAACAAACCAAAGGATTTGTTAGTCAGAGCTTAGGTGGCTGTTTCTCAGGAAAGGTATATGACCTTTCACATAAAGCAACACGACTGCTGAAGCAATCACTCAGTGCTAACTACCCAAAGAACAGGCCTGGCACTTAGGGTCAGATACTGGTTTTGTAGCCACAATTTACACAGGGATGACCAACTCCAGCCATCTTGAAAACAAGCACAGAGAACAGTAGCATAATCATAGCAAAGTGTGGACTATTAGGAAAATTCAAAAGCTTTCCTCTCTCCCCATCCTCGTCCTTCTCCCACACTTAGCTCCTCCTCCTCCCTTTTCTCCTCTTCTTCCTTGTGTTTCTAACAAGTACATTGAACAATGCTAGAGCCAATAATAATATTTTTCAAAATGTGGATGTTTTGCAAAGTGTTCAGACCTGGGAGGTAAAAGGTCCGGGTTTATGTCCCGGCTTCGTTGCTTTTCTGTTTGACCTTTGATATTCACCTTTAAAGTGGACTCACCATTTGCTCCCTTACAGGGTTGTGTGGGAATTAAATGAGATAATGTATGTGAAAGCTTCTTGAAATCACGTACAGCTCCATATATTTATAAAGCAACAAACGCTGTCTTTTCCGATCATCATGGCATTGTAAACCATGAAAGGGGTCAGGATTTGCTTGTATGAGAAGAATCAGTTCACTTAGATAAGCTTCTGTTTATCCGCTTGACTCCTTTCTTTTTCACTCTAGATATTAATAGGGTTTAGAGCCTGGATAACCGTGAACTATTTTTAAATACTTTTAGCAAATTACCTTTACAAAAGTTTTTCCCCTTTTTTCTGTTCTTCCTTAGTATGTACCCTCTTCTTTTTTAAAAAAAAAAATTTATGTGATTCTCTTAAATCAATTCCTTTTCAGTATTTCAGTAGCAGAATATTCACAGCAGAGAATGTTTTTTTCCCTCAAGTTAACTATTTAGTGCCATGACTAGTAACTTAAAGAAGAAAGAAAGGACCTAAATACAAGTCTTAATTTTAATACAAGACTTAAACCAACATAAACCAAAAATTCTGTTCTAGTTCAGTTATATAGTGAATAAAAATTGATTGCTTATCAAGTGAAATCTTACCTTAAAGTATTGATGGTAATAGGAATATGAGCATTATACACGATAAGCTATTGGCTGAGTTGTCCTTTAAGTTTGTCCCAGTCCAGAGCTTGTGATGACAACAAGCTGGGATGATTATTGAAAACTCTAGGTTTTATTTTAACAGTAACACAGAACTTTATTGTATTCCAGACAAAATAATTGTGTTGTAAGAAACTAAGAAGTTAATAGCAACAAGAACCCCAAAACCCTTGTTGTAAGTTTCTGAAGAGTAGGAATGATACCTTTAAACATTTTAGCCCCCTTTTGTTCTGGCCTTATAGCAGATACAATACTTACTAAATTCCTGTGTAATAGAAGAACCACTTAAAAGCTTATTTCCAGTGAATTTTCCACAATAAAATAAGACATTGTATTTTCCATTTGGCCATGGAAGATGGCATCTGGGCCATCCAACTGAACGGAATTGCCAAAAGGGATGAGTGGAAGACACTGGTCTGCTTTGCCAGATCAAATCATTTACATTTCTTTCTTTTCACTCTTTTCATTCACTACTTTGAGTAAACGAAAGAGGTATCTTCTTTCATATGTTTTTCCACTTCTTTGTATTGTATAGATATTTTTGTAGTTAACTTACTCATTATTTATGTACTGTAAAAATGCCCACCAGCTGGGTGCGGTGACTCACGCCTGTAATCCCAGCACTTGGGGAGGCCCAGGCAGGCAGATCACGAGGTCAGGAGATCGAGACCATCCTGGCTAACGCGGCAAAACCCCGCCTCTACTAAAAATTCCAAAAAAAAAAAAATTAGCCGGGCGTGGTGGTGGGCGCCTGTAGTCCCAGCTGCTCTGGAGGCTGAGGCAGGAGAATTGCGTGAACCCGGGAGGTGGAGCTTGCAGTGAGCCGAGATTGCGTCACTGCACTCCAGGCTGGGCAACAGAGCGAGATTCCGTCTCAAAAAAAAAAAAAAAAAAAAAATGCCCACCTAGACCCACTCAATAAGTGGAGGCATGCCAAGTCCTTTGTCTCAGAAAGGAAGATGCTAGTGAGACAGTATTGCTGCTGCTTTGGTTTTGGTAACCACTACGGTCAGGCTTCTTGCTTTAAAAATAAATATCCAGGCCAGGTGCGGTGGCTCACGCCTGTAATCCCAGCACTCTGGGAGGCCAGGAGGTCAGGAGATCGAGACCATCCTGGCTAACACGGTGAAACCCTGTCTCTACTAAAAATACAAAAAATTAGCCAGGCGTGGTGTCGGGCGCCTGCAGTCCCAGCTACTCAGGAGGCTATGGCAGGAGAATGGCGTGAACCCGGGAGGCGGAGCTTGCAGTGAGTGGAGACCACGCCACTGCACTCCAGCCAGGGCAACAGAGGGAGACTCCATCTCAAAAAAAATAAATAAATAAAAATAAAAATAAATAAATATCAAACCATTGACATGACATTTATTTTCCACAGTGTCTCAGTTTTGTCACTCCTTAAGTAAGACCTGTTGGAGACCTTTATCCTATGATAGCTTTTTATTTCCAGGGCATTATCTCCTAATTAGATATTAAGGAGGCAATAACCTTCTTTGTAAACTTCTCCTAAATATAAATTGCTTTCATACTAGTGGAGAAATATTGTCCTTTTCTCCCTGTTTTAAGATGGAGAAACTGAAGCATAAGGACAGAGACGTGTGTGAGAGTTCACGGAAAGTGAAAGAGAGTTCTTGACTTTCTTGCCTCCTTAGCTAGTCTTTAATTGCTAGAACATCTGCATCCTTAACATATATGGGCCCACCTATTACTACTTTCAGCATAATTTAATTGCGTGATATATTTGGGACTTGGAGCTGGTCATGGAGTACTTCTTAAAATAAACAACTTTGAACAAATGAAGCAATTCTATCATGCAATGTTTATTTGTATTTTTCAGTTGGCTTAAATATAAAAGATCTGACATGACAATCACATTTATCTGCACAAATGAAATTCTCATTGTTGATATATTTTAGTGTGAATGTCTAAAGTGCCACATGGATACTAGCTCTGAAGACAAAGGAATCCCAAAGAAAAGCCAAGCAATTAAGTCATTTAGTTCTTTGTTTTGTTTTGTTTTCGTCTGTAACTGGAAAAAGACTTCACAGAAGACTCTTACTGAGAATCACAGGCTCAAACGTTGTGACAACCTTGGGGGACTTTATTTAAGAGCTGAAATAGAGCTATTGGGAAGTTCAGAACAAAAAATTAAAAAGCAAACTCTACCTACTTTGTCATTTCCACATCCTAATAAGTATCATTCCAAACCAGCTAGTTAAGTAATATGCACGTTGAGCTTTGAGATTCTCTGAAAAGCCTAATAAGCCTTGAAAATGAGCTAAAACGGTATTGGCATAGTCCTGAACATTTTTTTTACTGATTCTGAAAACCTCTAAAGTGATTATTGTATTATGACTTGTCACCGTTCCCACGCACTGCCTACCTTTCCTTCTCTCCTACTGCCAACCACTCCGCAGCAAGCATTTTTGATGTTTTCCCCCCTTACTAATTAATGGAGATTATATATCCTTTCATGGCTCTAGCTTAAGGAGAATGATCTTGGTTTAAAAAATGCCCACACATATATTCTCTACATATTGTAGAGTTTTAGTAAGTACTCATCTGAGAAACAACTTAGCATAAAAGTTTATTAAGCAAGTTCAAAACTCATAATTCATCTTGCAAAAAAAGTCATCAGTAAAGTACTCAGTCTTGGTGGAAGAGTTAAAAAACATCCCTGGCCTACACATTTTTGTTTTTGGTTTCCTTTTTTTCTTTTTTTTTTTTGAGACAGTCTCACTCTGTCGCCCAGGCTGGAGTGGAGTGGTGCAATCTGGGGTCACTGCAACCTCTACCTCCTGGGTTCAAGCGATTCTCATGCCTCAGCCTCCTGAGTAGCTGGGATACAGGCAAGCACCACCACGGCTGGCTAATTTTTGTATTTTTGGTAGAGACAGGGTTTCACCGTGTTGGCCAAGCTGGTCTCCAACTCCTGACCTCAAGTGATCTGCCTGCCCCAGCCTTCCAAAGTGCTGGGATTACAGGAGCGAGTCATTGTGTCTGGCCTGGAGGTTTTTTATTACATAATTCCAAATTATGATATTTTAGCAAGATCACACTAATTTTAGTAATTAGTGTTAAAATTTACCTCTCTTCATATACCATAATGATTAAGAACACAGGCTCTGGAGTCAGACTGCCTGGGTTAAAATCCAGGTGCTGCCAATTAGTAACTGAATGACTCAGACAAGTTACTCAAGCACATTAGGCCTCCATTTTGTTATCTGTTAAATGGGAACAGTAAAAATCATATGTACCTCTGAGGCATTTGGGAGACTTAATAAGGCATGTCAGGCATTTGGCACAGTGCCTGGCTCATCGTAAGCACAGTACTTACTAAACATTAGCTTTTATCTTACCATTGTTTTTTAAACAACAGCAATAAGAAGATTATAGCATAAAGCCAAAAAATGTTCTGTACCAAACTAAGCATGGCAAAAGAGGCAGCTTCCAATCAGTACAAATAGAATAATTGAGTAAATTCGTTATCTTTAAAAGTGAAAGGATGTAGTAAAGAATCTAATTTGGTAAGTACACTTTTGATTTCAACAGCAAGTTTATTCCTTTGTAGTCATTTAATCTGATTATCATTCCGTTTGGGGAATTAGAATTTCCCAAACTAATTTGGTATCATGGAGAGACCATTCCAGAGAGTTCTATCCTATGGTATAACCATATTCCAAATATGTGAAATAACAACCACCACAGAACAAAGCACCACTGGGCTCCTAATAGAGGTGCATATTTCCCAAGCTATTGATCCCAGCTGCTTCTTTTTATGGCATAAATTTATAAGCCGAAGGAGGCCAGAAGAGTTTCTTGTGACCTGCTTTGTGTCAATGTAGCACAACACTTGAGGTATCCTTAATATAAGGGATCTGACATCCTCACCCCCTGAGAACAGGGAGTAAAGAAGTAGACAACAAGAGAAGTTTTTCAAGTTCACATGGTTTAACCTTTAGGAGTGTCTTTCAGCCTCTCACTTGGGACTACTAATTTTATTTAAGAACCAGTTTTAATGTCTTGTTTGTCCGGTTTCTGTTCTTTCACAACAGATTAGGACAAGCAAGGAAATGAGGATGATGCAGAAGGCAGAGGGGGCTGTCTGGGAACTTCATATTAGAGGAGAAAACAGGGAAACCAGTGATACCACTTACTGCAGAAACAAAGGGTCTTCTGTCCGTCTGCAGTCACTGATAAACCTGCATCAATAGGAAAGGTTTAGATTGGGTTCAACTGCCTTTGGTTTGAGAATGTGGAGGGTGTGTTTTAGAAACATTTTTGTTAAAAAAGAGTAGAACGAAAATTTTGCAACTGCTTATTTGTCAGAACACTTGAGTTATCTAGAAAGTGAATTTATATGGACTTTTCATTCTGCAATGGTGCTGGATCAGTGAGGTGTGAGTTCGTTCGCTAGAAGTCCATCCTCAAGCTGTAGGCAGAATTGTATCCTTCTGAGGGCTGTGAGGGAAGGATCTGTTCCATTCCTCTCTCCTTGGCTTGTACATGGCTGTCTTTTCCCCATGCTTGTCTGTGTGCCTGTCCAAATTTCTTCTTTGGATAAGGACATCAGTCATATTGGGTCATGGCCCATGCTAATCACCTCATTTTAACTTGATTACCTCTGTAAAGACCCAATCTCCAACTGAGGTCACATTTTGAAATACTGGGGGTTAGGACTCCAACATATCTTTTTTGGGGGCGGGGGAAGTAGGGATGCATTTTAACCTATAACCAAGTGTTACTATATGTAAGAAAGCTGCCTCTTTCTGCACAATCTTGAGTCATCTGTAATCTCACGCATGCTATGATTGTTATAAGACTTCCAGCACAGACAGCAAACAGAATGACTTCTTGTCTCTCACACTAAAGGTGGCTCCCCAAATAAATGGTATCCAGGCCCTGGTGGAAACAGTCCACTTTGTTACTGGGTTTCAGTCTGTTACAAAGTCACGAATACCTCCAGCTGATTGTTGGCAGATCAAGTTCCCATATGTTCTGGGTAGATCTTAGCAACGAGGAGGGCAGGGGTAGTGTAAGGCATATTCCTACTAGGTATGTATTTAAGACGGTGGTGAATGTACTGTTCTGTTATAGCTTTCATTACAAATCAGGAAACTCAATTGTGTTTTCCTACAAATGGAATAGAAAAATCCAGGTTTGCCCTAATAATTTGGATTTGAGGAGAAAAATAAGCCAATCCAGTTGGTTGAGTGTGTAGACCACTTTTCAGCAGGATATTTTGATATCGTGTAGTCACACTCAGAATCTGTTTCTACAGCTGCAACATGCCTGTTGTTTTGCCCAAGCTGGAATCAGTGTAAAAGACAGCAGATAACTGGGTAGGAGAGATACAGCAAACCTTTATAACCACAGAACAAAGCTGGCCTTTGAGGCAAGATAAAACCAGGTCCTCAAAGAATCTGTTGAAAAACAGGATTTTTGTGACCTTCAAGTGGTGATTTTGATTGGAATAGTGCTTCAGATCCTAAAATACTGGCTATCAGAGGTTTGACTAAGAAATAGCTCTGTTCAGAATATTGATTTTGATCGATTATGGAATGTGAAGGTTGTGGACATCCAAATTTTATACTAAATTGTATACTAATTATACATTTGTCTATTGTCCTAATTGTCCTAAATTGTATACTAATTATCTTTATGATACTGATGACAGAGCTAACAATATTTTATGGACATCCAAATTTTATGTGTCCTAAATTGTATGCTAATTATCGTTTATGATACTGAGAACAGAGCTAATAATATTTTAACTCGTGCATGGGCTGTGGACCAAATGCACCTGTTTTGTGCCAGTAAACGAAACCCAAAGCTCTTTACCTGGTTAAGGTTCAAGAACTCACACTGATGCCTTTTCTTGCCATTTAATATTAATATGGCTCAAGTCTTCCCTGGGTACCTCTGCTGTAGGAGCTGAATTTGGAATCAGAAGTCCAGGCTTAACACATAGGAAAAATCCAAGAATCACTGTAACATAGTATATCATTCTCTGTGATGCCAACACCTCCTTACAGATATATCTGCTATCTTCGTGTTATATAAACAGCATAGATTTAGATGTGCGTATGTGAGTCTCTATTTTAAAAATGCCATATCTAAGTTTTTTTAATGGCTAGGCTAGTTCAGTTGAACAATCTTATATAAGATGGCACTTAAAAGCTGAAATCTGTGGGTCTGAGTATTATTTAGTCATCTGTTTGTGCAACTATATTTTTAACTTAACGTATGATGAGCAAATAGTTTTTCTGAACTCCCAAGCTGTGTTTCCATACTTCAGTTTGCTTTATTTTCCTCTCAATTTTCTTTAGAATACATGACAGAGAATTTGCTCTGGAAACTTCATAATGATTTGATGAAGGTAGGTAGCATTCACCAGAAAGCAACAAACCAAATGACCAAAATTAAAAACCTGAATGGACTCATAGGACAATATGTGTTCTTTCCTACACCATTTAATGGAGACACAGATCAATGTCACATTCTCTTTTACAAGCAATGAGTAAGCACCAGACCCTGTGCGAAGGGCGTTGTTCACAATATCTCATGTAATTCTTGTAATAGTCTTGTCAGATATTATTTTTACTTTCTAAAGGAGGAAATTGAGGCTACGGAAGTTGAGCAATTTATCCAATGTGTCACAACCTAGCAAGTGGCAGAGCAGGACTCCCAGCCCAGGTCTGTGTGATTCCAAAGTCAGAGCTTGTCATCGAAAAGAAGGCCTCATTTTATTTTCTCCTTATTTGAAACAGCTTACTTATTTGAAACTAAGATCCAAATTCAACTGATATTAAAAATCTTCAGTGAATCGTGTCCCATGGCACCACATGCATTTTTGTCTATGCCTATCTTTTGGAAAAACTTCATTTATAAGGATGTTGTCCATGAACACTTAAAGGCTGGCTCTTCAAGAGTTACCAGAGTCTGTCTCTTTGGCATCTCCTCACTTCTGCTGTTGCCATGTCAAGGAGTCTGCTCTCAGCTTCCTGCAAAATCACCAATTATGTCCTTTTAGTACCTTCAAGATTTTTTGTTCCAAATTTTTGTGACCAAGAGGTTTTGTTTGTTTGTTTGCTTTTTGTTTTTTGTTTTTTTTGAGACGGGGTCTCCCTCTGGTGCTCAGGCTGGAGTGCAGTGGTGCGATCTTGGCCCATTGCAGCCTCAACCGCAATTCTCCCATCTTAGCCTCCAGAGTAGCTGGAACTACAGTCACACAGCACCACGCCTAACTAATTTTTGTATTATTATTATTATTATTATCATTATTATTATTGTTTTGTAGAGACAGGTTGTTGCTATGTCACGCAGGCTGGTCTCAAACTCCTGGCCTCAAGTTTCCTCCAGCCTCAGCCTCCTGAGTTGCTAGGATCACAAGAGTGACCCACCGTGCCCAGCTCAGAAAGTGATCATTCACTGGATGACACACCTCCAGGAACAGCATAGTTGGGAGCTGTGCTCATTCCCCTTGGGCTCTTTCTCACCCCTGTGCTGCCCAGGAAGCAAACCCAGCTTCTCACCTTTACAGGTTTTAAAGCAAGAGTCAGGTACGAAACTCTCTGTCCCCTCAACATCATAAGACACAGGCCAGGCTCGCCAAAGATTCTTTTCAAGCCCCCTGCTTGGTGTGGGGGTGGCTGGGAGGAGCCATTGCACCCCTGCAACTCTACTCTGCAGGAACTCCAGGATTAATACCCAAGCCTCTTTTAAGACTCTAAGGATGAGGCTATAGGGTCCTTGGGCAGGGTTTTGTTTTTTTTTTTTTTGGGTCACTCTCTGCTGTGTCTGCGTGGATGGTCTAGCACCTCTCTTTAGAATGTGTGGGCACCTAACACTCCTTTTCTCAGCTTTGGGGTCTCAGCTCAGACTGAGACGTCAGAAAGTCTTATTTTAACATTCTGTTCCATATAGGTTTGGTAGTTGAGCACACAGTTGTAATTAGAATTGCGGTGGAGGAAGAAGTGGGAGGGGAAGGATGCTGAAGAGTGTGTAGAGAAGAAAGACAGTCAAAGACAGGGGACACCAGCCTTAAAAGGTACAAAGGAGAAGAGCAATCCACACGCCCAAAAAAAAAAAATCCAAAATATGGAGGTGAGATACTGGGAGGTGAGAGAAGACCTAGGAGAGAGTGCTCTTGTGGAAACAAAGAGAAGAGTTTCAAGAAGCAGATGCCGGGGGACAGAGAACCAATTCCCTGATATTTAAAGTGTTCCTAGAAATAAAAAATAAACAGATGAATAGCCCAACAGAAAATGGGCAAAGTCCATGAACAGATAGTTCACAGCCAAAGAAAGATAAATGGCCCTTCAACATTTGAAAAGATGCTCAGCCTCACTCTCAATAAAGGAACTGCAAGAGAAAACAACACTGAGATCCATTTCTCACTTTTGAGATTGGCAAGCATTTTAAGGACACTCTGTATTGGCAAGATTGTTGGGAACTGAGCCTGTTCATGCATTGCTGGTCAAGAGTGTGAAATGGTCCCCTCCTGAGTAGGTGAACATGACTATATCTACCTGAACCACACAAAATTCACTCTGACACAGATAGTCACTCTACTCTCCTTGAAACTGTTTCTCACTTGAGTTCTGGGGCAGCAACTTTCCTGGTTTACTCCTATTTGATGAGTTCCTTCTTTTGAACCTTCTTTATTGGCTGGCCTCTAAACATTGGTGTGCACAAATCCTCAATCTGGGATTCTTTTCTTCATCCACCTCATCCAATCCCATTGCTTATTTTTTTTTAATGCAGTAAATTACAAATAACATAAAACTCGCCATTTTAAAGTGAATAAGCACATCCATAGAGATAGAAAGTAGATTAGTCGTTGCAAGAGCTGGGGGAAGGAAGGAATGAGGAATGAATGCTCACTGGGTGTAGTGTTTCCTTTGGGGGTGATGAGAATGTTCTGGAAAGTGCTGATGGTTGCATGACCCTGTGGATGTCCTAAACACCACTGATTGTATACTTAATGATGGTTCAAATGGTAAATTTGATGTTATCCATTGATGTTTTACCAATAGCAAGTCTGTCTGTGGATTTTCTTATTCCGGATGTTTCGTGTAAATGGAATGATTCATTTAGCATAATGTTTTCAAGGTTCATGCAGATTGTAGCATGTATCAGTACACCATTCCTTTTCATGGTTGAATAGTAGTGCATTACACACACACACACACACACACACACGTTTTGTGTATCCATTCATCAGTCGAGGGACATTTGAGTTGCTTCCACCATTTGACTATTGTGGAAAGGTTCTTTTTTGGTGTGAGGCCTGGGACTCCATCCTGGAGCCTCCCAGGTAGCACCGAAGCACTCAGGCATAGGCTGGGGCTTCCCCTGGTGAGCAGGCTGGCTTTCACCAGACAGTCCAGAACAGTTGGGATGGGCCAGTTGCATAAACTCTCCTCGAAAAGTACAAAAAGAGCAGTTCAAATCACCTAAAGGGATCCTGACCTGACTCAGGTGGTGTCTTATCAGTGGCAGGCCATGCTAGGTACCTGAAGGCCAATGAAAGTGCCTTCCACCAATGAGCACTGCTGAGCCACCTACTCCACGTGGATGTCTCTGGGTTGTAAAGTGGTCTTTTATCCACAAAGCAAGTCAGATCCTTTTTCTGGATCTGGATTTTTTAAATCCATGACATCACCATTCTATTGTGTCAAAGGCACACTTTCTGCAGCTGTACCATTGCAATCCTCGGTTTGCCCCCCTCAATTCCCACTTTGTTTGAGGGGCATGGGGTTTTGGAGTGCCCACTTCTCCCATCTGCTAGCTGCATGACCTTGGGCAAGTTACTGCACACCTTAAATCCTCCACCTCTGCATCTGAAGGTTGATCAGACCCCTTGCAACCTCACAGGGTTGTTATGAGCATGAAATGAGCCATGCCCAGAACACTCAGACATTCATGGCTGCCCACTGCCCTCCTGATTAGATCTGGCATTCAGACCCCCACCTCATGTTTCTCCATAGCTCCACGGGGTCCGCCACAGGTTCTGCCACCCCTAGCAGGCCAGGTCCTGCGTTTTTGCTCAACTTTTCCACTGCTTATGAGAAATCTTTTTCCCTTGGGCTTTTCTTTTTTCCTGCGTATATTTTTTAAAAACAAGAAACATGTATTAATTTTAACATCGGGGGAAATAAAACCTCATCATTCATGTTGTTTTGAACACCCACCCTCACTTTAAAAGCCATGTCTCCGTAAACTCTTTATCGGTCACTTCCTCACCTGGAGTTGCTCACGCCTTTGAATGATCACTGGATTTTTAAAACCTCTTCCAGAGCTTGCAGCATTAGGCTTTCAGGTACTCAAAAGCAAATATATTTGGGGATTGACTACCAATACACAACCAATTGTTACAGAAATCAGAACTCTAAGCTCTCCAAGGGCAGAGCCTGATTTTTTACTCATTTGAGCATTTCCACTTTGATGTCTGATAACTGTCAGACTAGACTGCCATACCCTTAGTTTAAATAAACATTTGCTTGATGGAATTGTTATCCAATGCATGTAAGAACAAGCAAGACTTACATGCCTTGTCTCTTATGAATAGAATAAAAATAACCCATGTAATTCATTAGATTAACTGATAAAAGGTTTTGTTCTTTTGCCTAGAGAGAGGCCTATAAAGGGATCATTTAGCAGGTTTTCTTTGCCAAATCCAGAGGTTTAATACTATTTGAGTGGTTGAATAACAGCAGCAGTTCTAACGATATATCAGTTCATATCTATCTTTTGCCTTTTCACTCATGAAAAATATTTGAAGTGCTTTTACAAGGGGCAGATCCTGCAAGAGGATGTGGCGCCGCCCCGAATTCCCGGCCTGGAAGAACAGTACAGTAATTGTGAAAGAATGTTCATCCCAGTGTGGGCTCTTCTCCATGAAGATGACAACCATTCACACTGCTGTGGGGGATTTCCCTTTACCTGCCTCTTACCTTATTTTATGGGAACAGTTTAATTATAAGGAAATGAACCCCAACTTTCAAATTTTCAGTTCCTCTGGGAGGTTCACACAGGAGAGCTAAGCATTGTTGTTTTGCTGTTATTGACAAGAACGGAAGGCTGAATGATACACAGTACCCACTGTTTACTTGATCATGTGCTTATGTTTTCTGTTTTTCTAGATGTGAGTCAACAATTCTTGTTGCATGCTTACTGACTGTGATCACCATAGAACTGCCTTCTCCAAGCACCTTCCTGTTGTGCTGAAGTCTGTACAAATTAGGTTAGTCCCTGTCCAAAAGGAACTTGTAATTTAAAGCAGTATGAGGGCCAGTGTTTCTCAACTGGGGTCATTTTTGTCTCCCTGGCAGACCTTTGGCCATGTCTGGGGACATTTTTGGTTGTTGAAACTGGAGAGGGGGCTGCTACCGGCATCTAGTTAGTAGAAGCCAGGGATGCTGCCCCACATCCTATCATGCATAGGATGCCCCACAAAGAATTATCTGGCCCCAAATGTCAATAGTGCTGAGGTTGAGAAACCCTGATATAGACATATGGACTTAAATACACAAATATTTTTTTAAAGTAGTGATGGATTAAGAAATGTTTATGTGCGGCTGGGCATGGTGGCTCACGCCTGTAATACCAGCACTTTGGGAGGCGGAGGCGGGTGGATCACGAGGTCGGGAGTTTGAGACCAGCCTGACCAACGTGGTGAAACCCCGTCTGTACTAAAAAATACAGAAAGAAATTTAGCTGGGCGTGGTTGCATGTGCCTGTAATCCCAGCTACTCAGGAGGCTGCGGCAGGAGAATTGCTTGAACCTGGGAGGCAGAGGTTGCAGTGAGCTGAGATCACACCACTGCACTGCAGCCTGAGTGACAGAGCAAGACTCCGTCTCGGAAAAAAAAAAAAAGGAATGTACGTGTGCTGCACAGAATGTCTTAGTAAAGAAATCGGAGGAACAGAGGACAGTTGGATGGCCCCAGGTGGCAGAGTTAATTATCTTTTTTCCAGTATTTGAGCAGATTTTGTGAAGAGGGATAAAAACAGTAAAGGAGATCGCTTGGGATCCAAAAGATCCGCAGGAGAACCTCTGGTGAATCAACATGATTCTGATTTTTAACATCAGAGTCTACATTGGATAAAAATGCCATTCATTCAGGAAAAGATCACTACGAGCAAGGATTTTAAATTGGAAGATGTGGACTTTATTCTGTGATTACGAAATTGCTCACAAAGGCCAGAAACAACTTAAAGTTCAGAATCCTATTAATTCGAAGACCAAAAAAGAGGAAGCATTCAGCCAGCTCAAAGAAATTATTGCATCATTTCCTTGTGTGCGGTTCAGGTTAAAAATAACCTCTAATCCTTGTCAAGAGTAAACTGTCTTGTCAAAGAGAATTAGGAAATTACCTCAGGGCGGGGGTTATAGGGTGGGGTAGAGAAGGAGCAATTCATGAGGAAGAAATTACTTGCTGCATTTTGAGATGAAAATTTCTGAATGACTGAGGAAAATGTGGGGCTAAGGGAATAGGGACTCCGATGGGAGACAGGAGGAACCTGCATGAGGCATGTGTGTGTGTTGTGGGGGTAGATAAAGAGGGAGGCACCGGAGTGTCCCTGCCATGGAGGTGGCTGCCCTGGGTGGCTTGAACTGCTGGGCCATGGGGTGTTCTTCTCTTCTCCGTCTTGGGCAGCCTGCTTTGGCCTTGAGTACTCACAGAGATAGAGTGTAAACCACAAGCTCTGTGCCTATTGGGCCATGAAGTGAAATTCAATAAAGGCTGACCTTCGGCTGAGCCCCAAAGACATCTTAGCACCTCGACATCACCACAACACCCCGGAGGCAAGAACAGACATGTTCTTTAGAGGGTCATGGCTGCACTAGCTGTAAAGAAGTGGAGAGGGAGAATACATGCCAAAAAAAGGCAGCTACATGACCTTCAGATTCCTGCTGCCAGCTTCCTATTTGCCACTGGGTTGCAAACTCCATAAAGCAAAAACCAAGCACAGGGGCTGCACGGGTGCCCTGCGTTCTCATTATAGATGCTCCAATATTGGCAAACATGACCTTCAAGTGTGGTGATGTCCTATCCCCCTATCCCTCCAGCCTTGTGCAGTACTGTTTTGTGGTTTCCTTGTAATTTGGGATAAAGCATGTTGTTCTGGAAGCAATCAACAAGACTTATGCCAGAGTTCATGTGAATATGCATGTTGTGGAAATTGGCACTGAAAGATTAAGGATTTTTTTTTTTTTGAGGAGGTGCATTGTACTGAAGTTGAAGAAAATATACACATTTGGTCTTTCTTTCTTTCTTTCTTTCTTTCTTTCTTTCTTTCTTTCTTTCTTTCTTTCTTTCTTCCTTCCTTCCTTCCTTTTTCTCTCTTTCTTTCTTTTTTTTTTTTTGTGAAATGGAGTCTCGCACTGTCATCCAGGCTGGAGTGCAGTGGTGTGCAATCTCTGCTCACTGCAATCTCTGCCTCCCAGGTTCACACCATTCTCCTGCCTCAGCCTCCCAAGTAGCTGGGACTACAGCTACTCTTTCTTTCTTTTTCTTTTTTCTTTCTTTCTCTTTCTTTCTTTCTTTCTTTCTTTCTTTCTTTCTTCTTTCTTTCTTTCTTTCCCTCCTTCTTTCCTTCCTTCCTTCTCTTTCTCTCTCAAAACCACAATCACTCTGAGCATGGCTTTTAGTTCATGAACAGTACCACAATGTCCTGTGTAATAAGCAAAATAAATAAGCAAGAGAAACGTGTTTTTCTGAGAACAATATAACCCATGTGGTGAAATAGAAGGCTGGATCTGGGTATAAGTCCTAACTTGCCACTTGCTAGTTATATGTCTTCTGATATTTGGTTATTTCATCAGCAGAATGGAAAAGACATTTCTTCCTTCCTAGGAGTATAATGTGGAATGAATGAGCCAATGTATGTAGGACTCTTGCAAGGTGCCTGGCATTTGATACTTAATAAATAGTATTTATTGTCATAAAAATTTGTGTTATAAGTGCGATATCTCTAAGAGACATCTTTCCATCAGTGATTGCATATCACATTATATAATGTGCCACAAAACCATACAGCTACCAGTAGTCAGCTCGATAAAAGCCAACATTTATCATCCACATTGTCACCAAAAAATTTATGTGAGGCACTCACCATGTAGAATTACGACTTGCTCACTTGTTTGCGAGTTCTGTAAGCAGTGGGAAAGTAAAAGTGTGTGTGTGTACGTCAGTATAAATCTGTTAGAAAAAGGCACCATAAAGAATGACATCATTTGGTTTGAAGGCTAAGAAGATTTGGTCAGCAGACGCATGCGGTAGCTCAAGGGAGACACTGGGACTCTAGCCAATAACTTCTGACCTACGGACAGAGAAGAAACTCTGGGAACTGAAACGTCTCTTATCACATTTTAATTCAAAAAATAAAATCTTGCACTCCAGAGCCAGAATCTATAAATGGAATAAGATATCAGGAAGAGTGGTGTTCAGTGACAAATAGCGCATTTGGCAAAGAGCATTCCACATGTGGCATCAGAGAAGCAAGGAACTCTTTCCCCAGGTATTTCTCCAAGCTTACCATCGAAACAGATGAATGGCAGGAAGTTAATGCTGTGCATTGATAGGGCAATCTCAAGGCCAGGGAACTTTGACATACAGGAGCTTAAAAATGGGGAGATCTGTTGACTGATTGGTCCATCCATCCATCCATCCATCCACCCACCCATCCATTCATTTCAATTCATTCATCCAACCAACATTAATTGAATGCACACTCTTTTCCAGGCCTTGGCTGAGAGGCCAAAGCTACAAAAAAGAAAAGGCTCAATTCTATTTCTCAAGGATCTTACAAAGAACTGGATAGGCAGATACAGTCAAAAAAAGATATGCTCAAAATTTGGTGAGTTACACATGGGCTAGGTATACAGCAGACTTTAAGTAAATACTATGTGAAAACAATAACAATAAAGAGATGCCATTTCCAGCTCTCTCTTGATGATTTTATTTGAGGGTAAAGGACTTTTAGCAGTTTGGGGGGAAAAAGCTGCACCAAATAGGTGGCTCTTGTCTCTTTTTCCAGCTCACGTTCATCATCTCCGGAGAAAACGACTCCTGTGGCTTGAAGCCTTTAATGGAGCCAGTTCTCCCCTACAGGCTGTCTTCACTTCCAGGGAGGGAGGGTTATTTACTGCATGCTTCATCACTGACGATCTGCATGGAGAGAACACAGGAATCACATTCACTTTGAGCCGCTGAGTGGCCTGGACGGGAGCCATCTGTGTGCACTCTTCCTTTATCTCATATGTGTGTCGGGGGTGGCCAGGAGTGCATTTTAGAAAGAAATACTTGGAAAAGTTAATGAAACCGCACAAAATGTAATTCCAAGTTCAATATCGAGTTGCCATTTGTTGTTCATTTTAGTTTATATTTTGTGCGTTTTGCCAAGGACTCACGTATGCTTTGCTTTTTTTGAATTAGGATTATAAATCACGTGGAAACTCTGGTGACATTTAAAAAAAAATTAAACACAGCACCTGTCTGTTTTAAACATTAGCAATGCTGAAATTGGTTTTCATATAACTGTGAGCTATAATAACTTTCACCTACTTGGAACTGGTTTGTAATTTTGACATGAACTGATGAGAGCCAAAATATTGTTAAGCTTCCCCCTGCCTTCCAGATCCAGTTTGGATTTGAGGGATTCTGGAGATTTGTGATTTGAAAGTAATCATTGTAAAACACATCGTCATTAATCAAATTACTGAGACCACAGTGTACAGTGTGTTCCATTCCCAGCTTTCGGGAATCATCCCATCAATTCTAATCCGGCCATTGTCACTAGGGTAGACAAAGAATCAATCAAATCAACAAGTATTTACCCAGAGCTTAGTACGCGCTTAGCACAGTTCCAGGGTACTATTTGGAAGGGGCGTAGGAGAGGGTAGAAGATGTGTAAGACACATTCCTTCATTATCTGAACAAGCAAGGAGGAAAATGGCAATTGTTTCTTCAAAATGCTGCCTGCCTTGATCATTAGCTTTGAATAGCCATATGATTTCAAGTTGCAAGGTTGGAAATGTAACTGCTTTGTACTTTCAAAGTGAAATGAGTTATTTGGGGAGAAAAAGCCCTCACATTTATTGTACTGGTCTGGTGTTTTCGTTTGACAATTGCTGCTGATTTTGGCAGCATAGGAAGGACCCTACATCCTGTCTGCTGAGGAGCACAACAGTATAGAAAGGGCTTCAAAGGAATTATTTCCTCCCTGGCATCCCCATTGCTGAGTGAGTGGGCAAATGACCAGCAAGGCCCTGCTTGCCAGTTGGTATTGTGCCTCCTCATAAGGAAGCTGACCAGCAGGCAGATAGACAGACATTGATGTTCTGCCCACGTTCCTGGAAAAGGGGGAAGCGGCCAGGTTACATAATGGTCTGACTTTTTAGAGGAGTCCAGTTTTCCAAAAAATAAATCCACAACTGTGAAGTAGAAGGGAAACTTTCTCCTGTACTGCCAGAAGGTATTTCAAAGCATCTGTAATTATTTTTAACAGCTTCATTGAGGTATAATCTACATAGCAGAAAATTCATGCACTGTAAGTGCACAGTTAAATAAGTTTCAGAAAATGTGTCCATTTGTACAACCGTACAACCATCACTACAATTCAGTTTTAGAAAACTTCCAATACCTCAAAACATTCCCTCCTTTGGTGTATTCGTCCGTTCTCACGCTGCTGATAAAGACACACCTGAGACTGGGTAATTTATACAGAAAAAGAGATTTAATGGACTCACAGTTCCACATGGCTGGGGAGGCCTCACAGTCGTGGCGGGAGGCAAAAGACACATCTTACATGGCAGCATGCAAGAAACAGAATGAGAATCAAGCAAAAGGGAAAACCCTTTACAAAACCATTAGATCTTTTGAGACTTATTCACTCCCACAAGAACAGTGTGGGGGAAACTTCCACCATGATTCAATTATCTCCCACTGGATCCCTCCTACAACACATGGGAATTATGGAAGTTACAATTCAAGATGAGATTTGAGTGGGGACACAGCCAAACCATATCACTTGGCTTGTTTGCAGTCAATCCCCACTCTCACTGGCAGGCCCCAAGCAACCATTGATCTGCCTTTTGTTTACAAAGCTCTTATGAATGGGATCATACAATATGCTGTCTTTTGTGTTTGGCTTCTTTCACTTAGGATAATGTTTTCAAGGTTCATCCATGTTGTTTCATGTATCAATACTTCATCGCTTTTTATCACTGAGTAATTCCATTGTATGGATGGACTACTTTGTTAATCCATTTCTCAGTGGATGGATGTTTAGCTTTTTTCCTTTTTTTGCCAACACATCCACTGTCACTGATAATTTTAAGTAAGACATGACACTAATATTCAAATGGAAAATTATCTACTTCCAATCTTGTTATGCCTGTCACTACACTAGTTCTGAAAGATTGTTATATTAGTTTCATGCAATATAAAATACATTGGGAAGTAGGAAATTATCAAGTGGGTATTTTGTCCAATCAAAACTTCAGTTATGCAACATGAACAGGACCTTAGAGCCTTGAAATGAGCAAGCTTTCCCCAAAAGTAAAAGAAGTTTTCCCAAAGACAATCTTACTTTTTTCTACCTTACCATATCTGCTTTCTCACTCTTGAAATACTTCATGCACTTTAACCATTCGTGCACGCATTAATTCATTCATTCCTGTTTATTCCATAAATATTTAGTGGACATTTTCTCTGTGTTAAGGCAGGGTGCTAGGTGCTATAGTACATATAAAAAGAAATCAGACATGATCATAACTGGTTCTGTACAGATTCCCAAGTCAGTTTTTTTAAGTGTTTTTGACTGAGACTCACAGTAAAAAGTACATATTACCTGTACGTACGTAACTGAGACAAAAGTTTCATAAAATGATACTTCACATTACTCTGTGTGATTCAATATTATTTTCTATCTCATTTTAAAAAATAGTTGATTGCAACCCACTGAAGTGATTTTACCACCCACAAATAGGTTGCATCCTGCAATTTCAAAAAGTTTCACTAAAATATTAATATTTAGGGATAAGGAAGAGAGGACAATGCTTACTATCTAGGAGGAAAAGAGAACAATAGGATTGTATGGGAGTTGATGGCAAGGGATATAAAGGGTTGGGGGAGGGCCTACTTAGTGATATAGGTGACCCAACTGCTCTGAAGCGCTGGTTAGTCTGTTTGCATCAGGACTTGGAGCACTATCATCTCAATGAAAAATTCTGTGTGTTGGCAGGTACGGTGGCTGATGCTGTAATCCCAGCACCTTGGGAGGCCTAGGCAGGCGGATGGCTTGAGCCCAGGAGTCTGAGACTAGCCTGGGCGACATAGCAAAACTCTTTCTCTACTAAATATATATATATGTATATATATATAATATACATAAATATATTATATATATAAATATTTGTATTATATATATTATATATATATATATATAAAATAGCTGGGTGTGGTGGTGTGCACCTGTGGTCCCAGCTACTCAGGAGGCTGAGGTGGGAGGATCACCTGAGCCTAGGAGGCAGAAGCTGCAGTGAGCTGAGATCACACCACTGCACTCCAGCCTGGGTGACAGAGTGAGTCCCTGTCTCAAAAAAAGAAAAAAATCCTGTGTGTTGAAGAATCTAGGCCTCTGTGGCTTAGCAGAGGTGGGTGGGTGGAGAGGGGGAAGTCACCTAAATGGTCCTTGAGAAGAATTTTCTCACCTTGTCTCAGCTAACAGAAAAAGCCCAACTTCATAAAGCAAATGTGCACTCATTTATTCTAAGTTTACTGTCCTTGGTTTTGATTATTAGTCTCTTCAAGTAGCTGAAACCCATAAGAACTGAACAATCTTATGATGCTCCCCAGAAGACAGAAAACTTCGACTGTACGTCTCTCTCTTTCTGAATCGATCACTATCTTAGTCTTGCTTTTCTTTCCTCCTCGCCAGTCCTTTCAACATTTCTTCTCTCACCTGTTTTCTCTCAGCTGTCTTTTTTTCTTTCTTTTTTTTTTTTTTTTTGAGACAGAGTCTTGCTCTGTCTCCCAGGCTGGAGTGCAGTGCTGTGATCTTGGCTCACTGCAAGCTCCATCTCCTAGGTTCACGCCATTCTCCCGCTTCAGCCTCCCAAGTAGCTGGAACTACAGATGCCCTCCACCATGCCCAGCTAATTTTTTGTATTTTTAGCAGAGATGGAATTTCACCTGTCAGCCAGGATGGTCTTGATCTCCTGACCTCGTGATCTGCCCGCCTCGGCCTCCCAAAGTACTGGGATTACAGGTATGAGCCACCACGCCCAGCTCTCTCAGTTGTTTTTCCTATGAAATAACTAAAACTGGGCACTGTCAGTTTATAATAACTAAAAAAGGCCACTGAAATCTTTTAGCAGGATTCTCTCCTTCCCTGAGCTTTAAGGAACAAGCTTGGTGGCAGGGTCTTAGAACACAGGTAGCTTTTAGATAGGCAGGAGAGGGATTTTTTTAAAAAAACATTTATTGAGAGTTCGTGGTTGACTGAGCATTTTACACATTTTGCCCCATTTATTTCTCAAAATGATTCAATAATGTAGACACCCTTAACCCATTTTCTGACATAGGCATTGGGACTCAGAGATGCTAGGTAACTTACCCAAGATCACAAAGCTATTAAGTGCTGGAGTTGAGATTCCAGCTTGTATCTTCTGCCTCTAAAGCATGTGAAGTTGGCGCTATTGATTCAGTAAACATTCACTGAGAATCTATGAGGTGGAGGAGTTGAAGACACAAAAATGATGGCGACATCATCCCTGTCCTGAGGAGCTCAGGGGGTCATGGAGTATGATTTGGAAACAGAGAGGAAGTCCTGGCACCTGTGGCAAGTTGGTTTGGTTGAGCAGCGAGGGATACGTTGAGGGGGTAGAAGTCTATTCTGTAGGAAGTGGGGAGCCCCTAGGGGTTTATGAGCAGGAGAGTCACTTGTTGGCAGCTGCATGCTGCAGCTGGCAGCAGGGGAGAGGTGAGTATCATCCGGCTCGGGAAGGCAGCTGTGGGAAGGGAGAGAGGCATAAGGAGGATGTGAAAGGGAGCGAGACCAGATTTGGTAGCTGAATCTGTCTGGGCTTCAAAGCATCACATTTATTTTTCCAGTTAGCACTTCCACTGGGTGACCCCTCCCAGGCTATCCAAGATGACCCCTTTCTGAAAAGCCCCCAAGCTGTGGTTGCTCCTGAAATCTGCTTTTGGGAGAATCCCTGTTGCTTCTTGCCCATGGCTGCTGCTGGATTTGGCTGAAGGTCTATTTCCTTGGGTATCCTGAACTCATTAGTGTGTGCGACAAGTTGAAGTGCTCTCTACCACAACACATTATTTCACATTTTCCCCAGTTGCATTTGAGCTATTTTGGAGCCTGTGATTTTCCTCGCTTTGGTCCAAGTTACAAGGTGCCGGCAGTTGTGCGGTCCAATCCCTGCAATATGTTCAGCCCATCTGCTACTGTTTCCCACAGTGTTTGGCTTTGAAAATTTTGGGTAAAGCCTTCCACGTTGGTGGATTCCCATTTTCAACATTTTCCTCTAGCTTTATTTTTTTTTTCTCAAGATGGAGTCTTGTCTTTCAAAAATGCAGGACTCAGACTAGGACTGCCCATGACTTTGACCTTGGTGGTTTCTGTCTCTCTGTGGGTTTGGCTGCTCAGCCCTTCCAGCCAAGGTTGTTTAGTGGCCTCTTAGCTTGCAGGAAAGAGGTGAAATGGTTGACACACTCCAGGAGTAGGAATGATTAGGATTTTAAAGTTAAAAAAATTAGAAAAGAGCTCCAGAAATCCGGACTAGTTCTGCCTCTGAAAAATGGCATCATGTGAAGAAACTTCTATTTTCCAGCCATGACAGACATCTGGAAAAGCCTGGGATTGGTGACTCACAATGGGGTTCACTGGCTGTGGAAGTTGGAGAAGCTGATTCAATTGTCTCCAGACCTCAGGTTCTTTGTCTGTAAAATGGGACAGAAATAGCAGCTGCCTTTTAGAAGGGTGCCATAGTGGAACAAGCTAGCATCAGTGTCTCGTGCAGGCTGGGCGTGTCCTCGCATTTTTATCCTTTATTTGCATTTCTGTCTTGTGTCTTTGGCTTGTTGGTCCCTTCCCTCCTCTGAGACAGAAGAGCACAGGGAATAAGAATGTGGCCTCTGGGGTCAGACAATGAAGAGTTTGATTCCTGGCCCTGCTTACTAGCTGTGTGTGACTTAGGGTAAGTTAATCTCAAATGTCCACACCTCAGTCTGCCCAGAGGTAAAATGGTGTTGTCATGAGCCTTAAGTGGGCTGATCTTTCCAACTCTCTGAATCCCAGGAATCTTAGAAGCCACCAGTTGGTCAAGGAAGCAGGCCTTTGCTTATCACCTGTTGTTTTCCAGTTGCTTCTTCCTTCTCTCAGATGGAACACCTCTCAAAACTTGGAATTCAGTGACAGTGAGATCTGCGGTCAGTCTTAGATTCTACATGGAACTTCTGAGAAAACCAGAGCAATACTCTCTCTCCAGTTTAGCTTCCCTTGCCTGGATGCATTCCCTACCACAGTTACGCTTTCAGGACAGGCTGGTCCTCTTAGGGGAAAAGAAGTTAGGTAACTTAATTTTTTTGTTAGGTAAAATATACACAACATAAAATTTACCATCTTAGGTATATTCAAGTGCCCATTAAGGACACTCATTAAGTATAAAATGGCATTAAATACATTCACATTGTTGTGCAACAATTGCCAGCACCATATCCAGAACTTTTTCATCTTCCCAAACTGGAACTCTGTACCCATTAAATACCAACTTCCCATTTCTCCCCCTTTCCAGCCTCCGGTGGTGTAACACCATTCTACCTTCTGTCTCTACAAATTTGACTACTCTAAATAACTCATATAAGTGGAATTGTACAGTATTTGTCCTTAAATGGCCGGCTTATTTCACTCAGCATAATGTCCTCAAAGTTCATCTATGTTGTAGCATGTGTTGAGTTCCTTCCTTTTTAAGGCAGAGTAATATTCCATTGTATGAATATACCACATTTTGTTTATTCATTCATCCATTGATGAACATATGGATTGCTTCCACATCTTGGCTATTGTGAAAGTGCTGCTATGAACGTCGATGTGCAAATACTTCCTTAAAGGCTCTGCTTTCATTTCTTTTGGATATATACCCAGAAGTGGGACTGCTGGATCATATGATAGTTCTATTTTTAATTTTTTGAGGAAACTCCGTACTGTTTTCCATAGTGGCTGCACCATTTTAGAATCCCACTAACAGTGCACAAGGGTTCCAATCTCTGCATATCCATGCCAATATGTATTTTCCATTTTTCTGATGATAGTCATCCTAATGGATGTGAGGTAATAACTCACCGTGATTTTAATTTGCATTTCTCTGATGATTAGTGATGTTGAACATCTTTTCATATGCTTGTTGGATACTTCTATATCATCTTTGGAGAAATGTCTTTTCAAGTTATTTGCTCATTTTCAAATTGGATTATTCGATTTTTTGTTGTTGAGTTATAGGGGTTCTTTACGTATTCTGGATATTAAATACTTATCAGGGATATGATATGCAAATATTTTCTCCCATTCTAAGGGTTGCCTTTTTGTTTCATTGATTGTGTCCTTTGATGCACAAAAGTTTTTAAGTTTGATATAATCCCATGTGTCTATTTTTGCTAGGTAATTTCATTTTAAAACAAAAAGAAGTATGGTTACTTTTTTCTAATGTACATGTTATACAGGTTGAATATCTCTTATTTGAAATGCTTGGGACCAGAAGTGTTTTGAATTTTCAACTTTGGGATATTTTCATTATACTGAAGCATCCCAAATTCAAAAATCTGAAATCTGAAATGCTTCAATGAGCATTTCCTTTGCACATCACGTGGGTGCTCAAAAGTTTCGTATTTAAAGCATTTCAAATGGTGGATTTTGGGATTTGGGATGCTCAACTTGGTTCTAAATAAACTTTTAGATTTTAAGACCAATGGAACAAATCTATGCTAATCACAGTAAGTCCTAACATCTGCGTATCTTTTCATTTGGTTCAAGAGGAAATATAGTCATGATGTTAATTTTAGAATAGCCAGAAATTGAGGAGGAGGAGCAGTACAGAGGTTAAGCACCGCCTCTGTAGTCTGTCTGGGTTCTGGTCCCAGGTCCACCCCTTCCTAGCTATGTAACCTGAGCAGTTTACCCAATGATGAGAATTAGGAGGGCTAAGTTTTGTAAAGTACTTGCGAGAGTACCTGGCACAAAGTAAGGATGTGCTCGGTAAACTGAGTCCATCACTCTTCTAATCCCGTCCTGACCAGTGTTCACTGCTATTCCAGTTTTCATTAAAAGCAGCATGGGGGCAAAACGATGGAGACAGTAAGAAAAAAAAAAGTGTTTGCCACTGGTTGCATGGGTGGGTGGGTGGGGCATGAACAGGTGAAGCACGGGGTATTTTAAAGGCAGTGAAACCCTTCAGCACGATAATTGTGGATACATGGTATTATGAACTTGTCAAAACCCATAAGACGTGCAACACAAAGAATGAACCCTAAGCTATGGACTTTGGTTCATGATAATGTATTACTATTGGTTCACCAGTTGTAACAAATGTATCTCACTAATGGAGGATGTTAGTAATAGGGGAAATTGTGTGATGGGAAAGGGGTTATATGAGAATTCTCTCTACAACTTGCCTAATTTTTTGCTATAAAAATAAAGCATATTATTCTTTTTTAAAAAAGGTGTGGTAATGAACTAAATACAAAATGCCATCCCACCCACCTCAGTTCCGCCATCCTACAAATTCTCTGAATGTACCTGCCAGTAGGTGTTGTCTTCAATTTTTCTCACTATCTGACTGTCTCCCTTTTTGATTTTATCCTTCACAAGATTTTCCTCCTAAGATGACGTAGAATGGAAATGGGATTTTGGTCAGCTCTATCACCATAGGACAAAGACAGAAAAGACTGTTTTCTCCTTTGGGAGTGGACCACTGACAACCAGGCACTTTTCCACCTCTCCTTTCATAGGAACTAATGTGAACAGCATTTAAATACATGTCCCATCCAGACATAAGGGGCTGGGATGAACAGTGAGAAAATTTGTGATTTATCCTTGGTTTACGTTTCATAGAAATGAATTCATTTCTAATAGCCTCTTGTCCTAAGTACAATGCGTCATCACTTATTGTGTTCACTACAGATCATCAATAACCTATAAATAATGATGAAAATTTAGTGTTTCACAAGTGTATTTGGGTTTCACATAGGCTGACTCTAGAGGCTGTGGGCGTACATCACCCTGCTGTTTGCCTTCCACAGGTTCTGACTACCCTAAAAGTAAGATGATTGCCTTTTTCCCTTTGAACCAAATGAAAAGACGAGAAGAGACTACAGCTTGCATGTAGCACCAAGGAGACCAACTAGCAACAGGTTCACATGGAAATGCTCTGAATCAAGCAAGTTTGCCTAGCTTAGCTTGGTATCCAGTCTTTGGAATGGAAGTGGAAATTGTTCTCTGCATTGGGCATGCCATTGTCACATCAACATCCAAAGATGCCTTCTGAGCATGACAGCCGTGTTATCCTGAAAGACAATACATCAAGCCAAGGGCAAATAATATCCAATGTCAAATGCTCTCGGGGGTTTAAGTGGATATAGTAAGTAATGGGATATTAGACGGTTGAAAAGCTTTACATTTCTCCTCTGTGTGCTAAGCACAGCCATCATTGCCCACCCACGACATACCCTTATTTGAAGTGCTCCCCTCCCACAGCCTTTGCTGAAATCAGGACCCGGCTTGACAGTATTTGCCTTCAGCGACTGGCCCTATGACCACAGCTGATTAGGTCAGGAAAGGCTTCTGACCTCAGAGGACAAATTCCGAATGAAGGGACAGAAAAGCCTGAGTCTACTGGGGGAGCCCTGGGGTCATGTGAAGATGAGGCCTGGGCTTGTGTCATGGGAAGCCAGCAGCTAAGGGTGGGGAGCAGGGATGAAGCTCTTGCCTGCCATTGGCGGGTGGGTTGGGGGAGCAGACGTGCAGGGAGAGGCGGAGACAAGACCACACAGCCCCAGAGAGAGGGACAGGGACAGGGTAGTGGCCTGACGCCTTTCCGGGTCCCTGGAGGTCCACAGAACTTCCCGTGTCAGGATCCCAGGAGGAGCCCCCTTTGCCTCATAATAACTCCCTTCTGAATTGTGCATTTTTGGGGAATCAGTGTTCCTTGCCAACAAGTGCTCTGTGTGGAAAGCACCCTGCTGCTGGGTGTCTGTATGTCCCAAGCACAGCAGCTTCCTCAACCAACCCAATTAAAAAACAATGGGCAACACTTCAAAAAAGATAGATAAGGCCAGGCGAAGTGGCTCATGCCTGTAATCCCAGCACTTTGGGAGGCAGAGGAGGGTGGATCATGAGGTCAGGAGATTGAGACCATGCTGGCTTACACAGTGAAACCACGTTTCTACTAAAAATACAAAAAATTAGCCGGGCGTGGTGGCGGGTGCCTGTAGTCCCAGCTACTTGGGGGGGCTGAGGCAGGAGAATGGTGTGAACCCGGGAGGCGGAGCTTGCAGTGAGCAGAGATCGCGCCACTGCACTCCAGCCTGGGTGACAGAGCGAGACTCTGTCTCAAAAAAAAAAAAAAAAAAAGAAAGAAAAAAGAAAAAGAAAATAGGCAAGAGTTGCCAAAGGATATGGACCCGTCATGCACTGCTGATAGGAAAGGAGACTGACGCAGCTACTGTGGAAAACGGCTTGACAGTTCCTCAAAAAATTAAACTTAGAATTGTCATATGATCCAGTAATTCCACTCCTAGGAATATACCCCAAAGAATCAAAAGCAGGGTATCAAACAG
Organism: Pongo abelii; assembly: GCF_028885655.2. Lineage (NCBI taxonomy): Eukaryota > Metazoa > Chordata > Mammalia > Primates > Hominidae > Pongo > Pongo abelii. Next base: position 121,063,384 of record NC_071993.2, on the reverse strand, counting down.
GTACTTGCACATGAATACTCATCGCAGCATTTTTCACAATAGTCCGAAAGTGGAAGCAACCCAAATATCTGTCAATAGGTAAATGGATGAACAAAATGTGATAGACACGTAAAATGGGATAATATTCAGTCTTAAAAAGAAATGAAATTCTGATTGGTGCTGCAAATAGTCATCCTTGTGAAATAAGTAAAATAAGCCTGACATGAAGGAACAAATATGGTATGATTTCACTCATATGAGGTAGCTAGAATAAGACAATTTTTTTTTTGAGATGTCGTTTCCCTTTTGTTTCCCAGGCTAGAGTGCAATGGCTTGATCTCGGCTCACTGCAACCTCCACCTCCTGGTTTCAAGTGATTCTCCTGCCTCAGCCTCCTGAGTAGCTGGGATTACAGGCGCCTGCCACCATGCCCAGCTAATTTTTGTATTTTTAGTAGAGACGAGGTTTTACCATGTTGACCAGGCTGGTCTCGAACTCCTGACCTCAGGTGATCCTCCCGCCTAGGCCTCCCAAAGTGCTGGGATTACAGGCGTGAGCCACTGCACCCGGCCACATGTAAAGAGACAGAAAGTAAAATGATGGTTAGCAGGGGCTGGGGAGAGGGGGAAATGGGGGAATTATTGTTTAATAGGTACAGAGTTTCTGTTTGGGATGGTGAAAAAGTTCTGGAACAGGATAGTGGTGATGGTTGCACAACAATCTGACTGTACCTGATGGCACTGATTGTACACTTAAAAATGGTTAAAATGGTAAACGTCATGTTATGTATGTTTTACCACTAATTAAATACATGAATAAATCGGGCTGGAGCCAACAGGCCCCTTTTCCCTTCACCATTTTGCCGCAGTCACTCATCCTGGGCATCTGACATGTGCTGTCATGCTTCATCAGGGATGTTTGTGCTACTGCATGTATGTGAGGCTTGGTTACCCCTTAGAGGAAGCAAGTTGTTGACTGGCCTTATTTCAAGACAAGTTGGAATCTAGTATAAAATGTTGAGCAAAGGTTGGCTGGTTGTGTGCTTACTCAGAGGAAATGCCATCTCCAGAGCACCCAGATCTAAATCCTTGGTGGATGAAGTCTTTTGAAACTCCTTCCTAAGTATGTGCCATCGTATTTCTGACCATGTTAGCAATTTTATCCACACTGAACACAAAGATTCCTCTGCCCTGGGTTGTTAAAAATAAGTGAGGAAGAATGTTCATGACAGAACCATTCATAATGATGAAAAGTCAAAAATAATCTGAATGCCTTAAGGTAGGGATATAGTTAAGTATGATACATTCATGGAATAGAATGTTATGCAGTCATTAAAAATCATGTTTCTAAGGCTATTTATGATGTGGAGAAATGCTCACAATATAATATTAAGTGGTTTTTCAGTAAGTTAAAAAGCAGGATACAAAACTGGATATTTATCATGGTTCCAATTGTGTCATAACCATATCTGTACAGAAACTATAAAGACAAATGCTACACAGTTAAAGGTAATTATTTCAGAGCAGAAAAAGTATATGTAATTTTTTTTTACACTTTTCTGTCTTTTTTTCTACAATGCATGTTATTCTTATATTCAGGAAAATTCAATGTTATCAATTATTTTAAAAGAAAGTGAGGTGGGTTAGTTTTGGTGCATAGAGGAAATCTAGCATAGCATTTCTGGGACTTTTGTTTAAGGGTTTTAGATGTCCAGAGATCCTTGACCTTTGGCCCTTGACCCTGGACTGGGTCTTCACTTGTCACAGGTGTTAAGAGCATGGCTGAGTGGCAGTCTCCAACTCACTGCTCCTCCCAGAGACCACAGGTTGATGAGTCATTTGTTTTGTTTGTCACTGATTCAAGATGGAAATGCAGCCACCTGCTTCTTTTGCTGGAATATGTGTCTAAGTTCAATCATTCATTGTCGTATTTACATTTTTTTCACTCTGAAGCTTTCCCTACTTGTCATATGTACCTGCTGCACTTCCAGAGCCCACCCTTGCTCACTGCTGTGTATCCAAAGTTGGGGCAACCCATCTTCCAATCCATCACCCACAGCAGCCCCCATTCTCCAATGCTTTAGAGCTCCTGACACCTTACTCAAACAGATAAGTGATTCATGCCTTGGAATTCCACTGCTTGTTTATCATCTACACAAAAATTATTTTGGGGAGTTTGGAATTCATTGTGGTTTGAGTTTTACGGAAAGGAATAAATTACTCTTCCTCCCCAATAAAATACGTTCCTAGTTTGCTATTGTATGGAACACTTAAACTACAAACAAAACAAAAGCTAGTGACACACTTCCTGGTGTTAACATAGCAGACCAAAGGAAAGTTATTACCAAAGTTATTACCAAAGGAAAATTAAGTCAGTCATTCAGTGCAAGTGATATTTTATACCACTTAAAATGGCCATTTTCTTGGTGAGCACAGCACTGACGATTCTATGGGAATTGTTACATTCATGTTTCCTAAATATAAACCCTGTCATTGGCCTACACATCTTCTCTTTTGAAATATTTGGAATATTTCTTATGATTTAGGTGTCCTTTTTACTGCATGGATCAATGTGGGATTGTGCAACAATAATTTAGCTCAAAGTTGTTAAAATCTATAACCATGAAAGATACACTTGCAATGATTCTGGGGAATATAATTTTGTTTGTTCGTTTGTTTTAACAATAATGACAATATGTTCTCTGGAATTCTTCCAAAAAGCCACCGTGTGTGGGCAAAAAGCATCATAGTCTTTGGAGAGTTTGGAAACGAGTCACTTTCCTTTACCAAAATGGATGCAACCTAGACCATTAAAATGATTGTCAACCTTGAATACAGAGACTCAACAAGGTTAAAATGTAAAATACTCCTATAGAAACACTTAGAGGAGTAAAACTTCAAAATAAAAATGAATCCAGAACGTTTGCTAGAGAGAGCAGCCAATGTCATCAAGCTCAGTTTTACCAGCACAATGTACCCTTGAGAGTCTTGTTTGACATTGTTGACTGTTTGGACACAATTATGGCTATTGTTGGTCACAGCTCTGACATGACATTAAACCAACAACATGCTTGGGCTGTCATTGTCTGAAGGTCAAGTTCAGATCATACCGGAGAGCTTAGTTACAGCTGAGTGGGTGACAAGAAGACACGGTCAAGACCGCTCTGCCATGGTAATTGAACAGCTCCATTGTAAGAACACAATTTTTAATCAAAGTGACATTGTATTTGTAAGTGAGGAATAAATATAAATATTTTAAAATACAAAAGAAAAGACTATCCAGTGGAGAGAGACCATAAATACCTGACAGGTAGATTGCTCTTTCTTCTGGAGGACCTGGCCAGGCAAATCCTCAAAGGCGCAGAAAATGCCTAGCTTTTGTTTTAGACGAAACACATCCCCTTCAAATTCCCGTGTTAAAACACGAAACCCCAATGTGATGATATTAGGAGAAGGGGCCTTTGTGAGGTAATTGGGTCATGAGGATAGAGCCCTCGTGAATGGGATTGGTGCCCTTATGAAAGGAATTCCAGAGAACTTTCCTGCTCTCTTTCCTCCACATGAGGATACAATAAGTCAGCAGTGCCACCTAGAAGAGGGTGCTTGCCAGAACTCAACCATGCTGGCACCCTGATCTCAGACTGCCAGCCATCAGAACTATGAGAAATTTCTGTTGTTTATAAGCCACCCAGCCTATGGTACTAGTACAGTCCAAACTGACAAAGACAGCCTGAAAATGGAAAACCTATTGACTAATGTTACAAGTCCACCCTAGAGGCAGATCAAGGAAGGTAATTACAAATGAGCACATGAATAAAAGCCTCAGCAATGCGACCCACCAGTTTATAAACATCAACTGTTTAATCAACTCTGTTAATTGATTTCATATCGCTAAAAAAATCTAGGATGGGCGTGGAAGCTCCTGTTTGTAATCCCAGCACTTTGCGAGGCTGAGGTGGGAGGATTGCTTGAGGCCAGGAGTTCAAGACAAGCTTGGGCAACATAGTTAGACTCTATCTCTACAAAATAATAATAATAATAAACTAAAAACAAATAAATATTTATGATGGCATTTAACAACACAGTCTTGATTAAATTAACATCCTGAATCCTCCACTGAAAATGGAAAGAAGGCTGGGCAGGGTGGCTCACACCTGTAACGCCAGCACTTTGAGAGGCTAAGGTGGGAGGATCCCTTGAGCCCAGGAGTTTGAGGTTGCAGTGAGCTGTGATTGTGCCATTGCACTCCAGCCTGGGTGACAGAGCAAGATCCTGCCTCTAAAATAAATAAATAAATAATAATTTAGGGACAGTAGGCTATAATTATTGCTTTTGACAATTTTATTGAGATATAATTCACATATAATACCACTTACTCATTTAAAAAGTACAATTCAGTGCCTTTTAGTATATCACAGGGTTGCACAATCATTGCCACAATTATAGAACATTGTCATCATAGCTACAAGAAAGCCTGTATCCCTTAACCATTACTCCTTAATCCTCCGTGCCCTTCATCACCTCCAGCCTTAAGGAGCCACGAATCTACTTTCTCTCTATAGGTTTGCCTATTCTGGAGATGTCATATAATAGAAATAATATAATTGTGGTCCTTTGTCACTGGCTTCTTTCACTTAGTAGACTAAGTGCTTTCAAGGTTCATCCATGTGGCAGGATGTATCAGAACTTCATTTCTTTATATTCCAGAATAATACTCCGTTATATAAATATACCACATATGCTTCATCCACTCATCAGTTGATAAACATATGGGTTGTCTCTACTTTCTGGCTATTAAGAATAATAATGCTGTGGACATTTGCATACAAATCTTTGTGTGGCTGTGTGTTTTCAATTCTGGTATATATCTGGGAGTGGAATTACTAACTCCTATGATAACTATGTTTAATCTTTCGAGTAAAAGTAGCTTCTAATTACAATATTAAAACTTCTTAAATATTTGCTCCAACATTTATTTATATATAATTCAAGAAGGCCACCCTTCGAACCCTCATTATAACTATAGTTCACTCTATTAAGGGAATCAATTCAGACACTCCTAAGACATACAAATCTCTCATTATTCAGTGTCAGACTTTTTCTATATTGGTGTGGATTTATGTATGTGACACTTTCTCCAAAATAAGGTAACATCTTGGAAATGATTTTTCTTATTGTAATAGCAACCCTGAGAGGAGGAAAGACAAAGGCGAGAAGAGACACTGAGATGCTGAGCTGCTTATATGAAGTCATAGCAAGTGTGTGGTGGCTTTCTTGGCCGGGCATGGTGGCTCATGTCTGTAATCCCAGCAGTTTGGGAGGCCGAGGCCGAGGTGGATCACCTGAGGTCAGCAGTTCGAGACCAGCCTGGCCAACATGGTGAAACCCCATCTCTACTAAAAAAAAAATACAAAAATTAGCTGGGCATGGTGGCTGGCACCTGTAATCCCAGCTACTTGGGAGGCTGAAGCAGGAGAATTGCTTGAACCCGGGAAGTGGAGGTTGCAGTGAGCCGAGATTGCACCATTGCACTCCAGCCCAGGCGACAAGAGCAAAACTCTGTCAAAAAAAAAAGAAAAGAAAAGAAAAGAAAGAAATGGCTTTCTTTTTGTGGGCATAGGTCCCTCTCATTTTTCCTTCTTAGGAATATTGACAGTGTTTGTGTGTCTGAAGCAAATAGGTACCCACTCTCTCAGGCAGATCAGTGTAAACATTGTTTCAAACCAAGATGTTCTGAAATTTTCAGGAATGGGTATGTGTGCTATTCAAGTACCTTTGGGAATATTTGAAATGAATACTTTTTATTCGTTTTAGGATCGCACTCTTATTTTTATATGTATTTTTCCTGTAAAAGTTTTTAATTATTCTTAAATTTTTATCTTCAAAGTGTGCTTTCCTATAAATCTTGGCATTTTATTCATTCATTCATTTCATTCACTCATTCACTTAAAGTCATTTGTTTATTGAAAGCCAATGGGGGTTGCAAGGTAGTAAGAGAGAGGTTGAAAGAGAAATTTGATGGGGTTGGAAAGGTTGGCAGAAGTGGAACTTGTAGGGCTTTGCAATTTAGTGTAAGAGTTTTGGGTTTCATTCTATATCCACTGGGAAGCCACAGATGACCTTCAAGGAAGGAAGTGACATGATATGCCTAAAAGATACCTCTGGAGTATTGGGGATATTGAGTTTATTGCACCAGTCCAGAAAAGAGATGATGGTGGCTTGAATTAGGGAGGAAACAGTGCAGGTGGAGAGAAGAAGATGGATTGGGGACATATCTTAGAGGTAACCACAGAAGATGAGAGTGGAAGAGAAAAGGAGAGAATCAAGCTTGACTCCCAGGTTTCTGGTTCAGACATTGGGTGGATGGTGGTGCCTTTTGCTAAAATGAGAAAGACTAGGGAATAACTGGTGTGGAGGAAAAACTCACAAGTTTATTTTTGGATATATGATATCTAAGATGCTTGTAAGACGTTCAAATAGAGATCTGTGCAAGCCAGGAAGAGTTCAAAGGTTCAGTCAGGCAGGAGAAGCAAATTTGGGCATTTATGGCGTATGGCTGGTACTTATACCTGTGGGAATTCTAAGGTCCCCTAGAGAGAGAATAGAGAGAGGGCTCAAGGCTAAGCTTTGGTGAACTCCAACATTTGGAAGTTGAATAGAGGAAGAGGGTCTTGCAAAAGAAACGTGGGAGAGGCAGACATAGAGTAGAAGGAAAGCCAAGAATGTGGATGCCACAGAAGCCAAGAAAAAAGAGTGTCTTCAGGGGAGGGTAAGAAGCTAGAGGTCTTGACCAGCACAATTTCAGTGGAATGACAAAGTAAGAAGGGTAAGAGCTGGATTATGGTGGGTTAAGGAGTGGAAAGGAGACAGATACAGTGAGCACGGGAACAATTCCTCTGAGAAGTTTGGATGGGAGGAGCAGATAAATAAAGACGTAGCAGGAAAAGGACACAAAGGGAGGTTTTCTTTAAGATTAGAGGTATGCCAACATGGCGAAACCCCATCTCTACTAAAAATACAAAAAATTAGCCAGGCGTGGTGGTGCGCACCTATAGTCCCAGCTACTTAGGAGGCTCAGGCAGGAGAATCACTTGAATCTGGGAGGCGGAGGCCGCAGCGAGCCAAGATCTTGCCACTGCACTCCAGCCTGCTGATGGAGTGAGACTCTATCTCAAAAAAAAAAAAAAAAAGATTACAGGTATGAATATACTTACACACTAATTTGGAAGAAGGAAGGGAGGGAGATGGTCATAGTAGCAAAGCCCTTAAGGAGGCAGGAGGAATGGGTGATCCAGGACACCTGTTGGCTGTTGATAGAGTTTGACCGTTGATAGGCAGATGGACACTTGCTCAGTGGTAAGAGAAGACAGGAAGGAGAAGGTTCAAATCAATGCAAACAGGCACACAGATTTAAGTTATTTCTGGCTAATTTTTGTTGTGTTTTTTTTTTTTGAGACGGAGTCTCACTTTCTCGCCCAGGCTGGAGGGCAGTGGTGCAATCTTGGCTCACTGCAACCTCTGCCTCCCAGGTTCAAGTGATTCTCCTGCCTCAGCCTCCCAAGTAGCTGGGATTACAGGCACGCATCACCATGCCCAGCTAATTTTTTGTGTCTTTATTAGAGATGGGGCTTAACCATGTTGGCCAGGCTGGTCTCAAACTCCTGACCCCAGATGATCCACCCGCCTCAGCATCCCAACGTGCTGGGATTACAGGCATGAGTCATCGTGCCTGGCTAAGTTTTTATTTTTTAAAATATATGTGAGGCAAGATTAGCAGTTGACAACTGGGGTGTAGAAAGAGAGAAAAAGGTTTGGGAATAGTATCTTGTTCAGTGGGAAAATATGCTTACTAGAAAGAGAAAGAATTAAACTATCAGGCTATGTTGAGGACCACTGGAGATAATACGTTTAAAGTGAAATCAAATTACCCACTGATTGTGAGATGACTTTCGGTGGCACAAAACACAGGGTTAAATAACAGTGAATCTCAGAGTGAGAACACTATTCTTTTTCAATTCTCTTTCAGTTAATAAGGAGAAAGTCTCCATGTGGTATGAGTATGTTGATAGCGTCTCTTAACTTCTGCTACTGTCTCTTTTTATTCAAGACAGAACAGGCTTCAGACTTGGAGACTTCCATCTGAAATTACGTCAAGCAGGAATCTAATAATACTCCTTTGCTTTCATGGTACTTAATTTTTTATGACTGTTATGTTTCTGCCAAGTGATACTGGTTTTTCATTTATGTTGATGATATGCAATTTCTTTTAAAAAATAGAACTGAGTTTACAAAGTGAGGAAATATAAAGAGAAATCCGGAGCTGGGTGTGGCGGCATGTGCCTGTAATCCCAGCTACTGGGGAAGTGGAGTGGGGAGGATCTCTTGAGTCTGGGAGTCAGAGACCAGCCTGGGCTACAAAGTGAGACCCCGTCTGAAAAAAAAAAAATGAGTTAATAATAGAGTAGGGAGCCAAGCATGGTGGCTCACACCTGTAATCCCAGCACTTTGGGAGGCTGAAGTGGGCGGATCACTTGAGGTCAGGAGTTCGAGACCAGCCTGGCCAACATGGTGAAACTCCATCTCTACTAAGGATACAAAAATTAGCCGGGAGTGGTGGTGCATACCTGTAATCTCAGCTACTAGGAGGCTGAGGCATGAGAATCACCTGAACCTGGGAGGTGGAGGTTGCAGTGAGCCGAGATCGCACCACTGCCCTCCAGCCTGGGTAACAGAGTGAAACCTCATCTCAAAAAAAAAAAAAAAAAAAAAAAAAATAGCGTAGGGAATATTGGGACATGACCAAAATGGTGACAGCAGCATAGAGAAGATGGGATGCTGGGACACACAGCAGTACCTTGTGTGGCCTGTTCTGATTTTCATCAGGGCAAAATACGTTTAGCTTTTTTCTGTCTTGTGTGTCACTGACATAGAGAAGATGGGGCGTTGGGACACACTGCAGTACCTCGTGTGGCCTGTTGTGATTTTTATCAGGGCAATACGGTTAGCTTTTTTTCTCTCCTGTAAGTTACTCTTAAAGACATGAGACTCAGAGGCCTTGAGGTGGGACGCACAGCCCTGTGGGGTAGGTACCACACAGATGAGTTAGGAGCCCGATGTTTCAGGAGCTGCCACATGGGCCAATCCAGTGACAAGTGTTCGAGTTAGGTGACAGGGAGACCCCAGGCGGAAGAGCAGGTAGTTGTACTGCATGCTCAGCGCCCACCCTTCCCCTCCCCGACAGCTGCTGCCCCTGTAACAGAGCCCTCCTGGCTGCCATCTGTACCCACCAGCCCTCTGCAGCACTATCACCCTGCCTGGAGCCTGTTCTCACAGTATTCAGAGCAACCTGCCTGCTTTGCTGTGCGAAAGGGAAAGCTGGGAACACATCTTCAGCCAGTCCAACTTCATTCTCCTTTGGCCTTTGTGAGGGCCTGGATACAACCATTGGATGAATCCAACACTCAAATATTCCCAGTCAGCGGTGCCTTAAGGGAACTTACTTCCTAAATTGAGAGTGTGCCTTTCTTGGTAGAAGAAGGAAAAAGGTCTCTCTTCTTTGTTATGTATGTGCTAGATGTTATGTGCTAGAGGCACTGCTACTTGACTCTAGCAGTGTAGTATCTTGTACTAACTCTCCCCAATTGGCCTGGGACTGTCCCCCTTTTAAAACAGAAAGTCTCACATTCCAGGAGCCCCTTCAATCTCGGGCAAACTGAGATGGTTGGTCACCCCAATCTTAGGTGGGGAGACAAGTGTATTGGTGTTTCTCTTGGACACCAAAGAATGTTTGGATGATTGTGTCCAGAGAAACTGTGTTTTGACAAAGTCAAAGAGAATTAAATGATTTCCTCATTCAGATTTAGACCACAGTGAAAATATGAAAACGGTGCTGTTTTTGTTAATATAAATTATGTAATGCACTGAGAACAGGGTTTGTTGCATCAGCAGTGGCTTTAATTGGGCTGAGCCAGGAAAATCCGCAAAGATCCATTCTTCTAGGCATGTTTATAAAACCTGCTGTGTTCGTAGTGAAATCTAAAACTCCAATCAACTTCCTAAATGGTGTGCCTGTCTGCAAAACAGGTTATGCTTACCCAAAATATTTGGAAATTGCATGGTGTGCTACCTTAAAATAATGCCAGCTACTGTGATAAACGACTCCAAAATGTACAATTGCTCAATGCAATAGAAGTTAATTTCTTGGTGACATAAAGTCCAAAACAGGTGTTCTTGATTGGCTGGCAATTCTCCCCCAAGCAAGGATTCAGGGACCCAGGCTCCTCCCATTTTTTTGGTGTCTCCAACATACGGCTTCCAAGGTTGTCATAATTATCTGCATCAAACCAATGGAAGGGTAAAGAACACACACAGTCACATACACAAGAGATTTGGGGGAAGGCAAGTTGGATGTGGCCACATCACCTACTCACATTCCACTGGTGACCTCAGTCACAGGCCACAGCCAGTGGCAAGGTGGTCTGAGATAATGCTGTCTGGATGCTGCCTAGGAAGAAGAAGAAATGGGTTTGGTGAAAGCTAACAGTCTCTATCACAGATGGGTGTCTTGTGTCTTTCTCACTATAAAACACAGACAGATTTAATCCTGAAGGCAAGAATCCTGAGACTGCAGACAGAGTGGGATTAGATTCTGGCTGATTCTCTTCTTCTTTCTAAACATAAGTCATCACACTTTCTAATCCTTGGAACATGTGAACATGTTACTTTACATGGCCAAAAAACACTTTGCAGATGTGATCAAGTTAAGGACCTCAAGATGGAGAGATTATCCTGAATTATCTGAGTGGACCCAATGTAATCACAAGGGTCTTTCTAAGACAGAGGGAGGAGAATCGGAGAGCACAGATGTGCTGGTTCCTGAAGGCTTCTTAGTGCAAATGTCTGGTGCTTGGGCTGGGAACACTCCAACATTGAGGAACTGGAAGAGTTAGTAACCTTAGGGTATAGCCAAACTGCTGACATTGTGGTTCTGGTCTCCAAAGTGGAGTTTCCAGATAAAATACACCCAATTAAAGACTAAATTTCAGAGAAATGATAGAGAATTTTTCAGTATGACCCACGCGATGTTTGTGATATACTACAAAATTATTTGTTGTTTTTCTAAAATTTAAATTTAAATGAGTGTCCTGTATTCTTAATTGCTAAACCTTGCAACCCTATTCCAGAGGTGCATGTCCTGAGAAAGAAACAGGCAGCAGCTCCATTGCCTTTTCTGGTTCAGTATTAGAAGCTGCATAGCATCCTTCTTGCCTAGACAGAGGAGGGTCAATATCACATTGTAGGAGAAGCCTGTGGGATGAAACACACACATATATATATTTACTCATGTGGCCACCTTTGGAAAATACAGTCTTTGGAGTAGCTGGTTCCTTTTTGTAAATTTGAGAAAATTTAGGTACAGATGACTTGGTGAGGTGATATTGCCAATAAGTATGGAGTTAGGATTCAAATCCATGGCTGCTTGGACCCAAAATTAGTTTTTGAGCTTATGATAACTGAGAATGGGGAAAGTTTTATAGTTAAACATGCATTCTAGACTTAGAGAAGCACATTTCCCAAAGATCAGAGGAGAGATAGGCCAGATGTTACGTTCAGGGAGTTTCAGATGAATGATGTCTCAAGAGAGTTGGGATGCTCTTTGAAATGTCACTCTAAATCTGCCATTGCAAGTGATTCTGCTGTGGAAGAAAAGGGGAAGGGAACTAATAAAAGCAGGGACTGCATAGGAAATTCTCTGATGCTCTCAGATTTTAAAAGGGCAGGGACAAAAATGGGAAGGAAGAGCACTTAACCAAGGACAAATAGAAATTAGTGGCTGAGAATTGTAGGAATAGTAGCAGGAAGTGTTTACGCCCCAGAAGATCTGTGTGCCAACATCCAGGAAACCAAGCAAGGGCTCGACTTACTGCTTGGAGTCAATGGTGCAACATTTATGGGTCCGAAAAGCAAGGAGCTCTTCCAAGGAAAGGACCTTGAAACTCAACCAGCCTCTGGAATGCAGGAGAGGCTCAATTCATGTTGGTTGAATGCATGAATGAACAAACAAATATGTCTAGGAGGGAACTGAAGAGAGAGGCCACAGTGAGAAAACACTGGGTTCTCCTAGTGCAGATCTATAGTGGAGTGAGATGCTCCGAGCACAGACTCTAAAGGAAAGAAGAGCAAAGTGGCCAAACGTCAGCCTAATGTACAGAAGGAATGATTAATGACAATTGAAATGGGTTACTGGGCAAAAATTACCCCCATTCTATTGCAGAATTGGCAAAAAAAGTTTTGATTGGAAGCTTCTCTGGTTTGAAATCGTTAAAATGTTAAACATAGACATGTGTTTTAAAGGACTATTTTGCTTTAGTGTGACTTAAAGAATCTTCTAATCCTGTATCTTTAAAATATGTATTTATTTATTATTTGAGACAGGGTCCCACTGTGTCACCCAGAGTGGCTCCCTGGCTCAAGATATCTTCCCACCTCAGCCTCCTGAGTAGCTGAGACTATGGGCATGCACCACCATGCCCAGTTAACTTTTTATTTTTTGTAGAGATGGAGTCTTCCTATGTTGCCCAGGCTGGTCTCAAACTCCCAGGCTAAAGCGATCCTCCCACTTTGGCCTCCCAAAATGTTGGGATTCCAGACATGGGCCACCATGCCTGGCCCTATATTTTCTTGGTAGGAAAAAACTTTAGTTTAATTTCCTGCTAGCCAGGTAGTATCAAACATTAGCTTTTACTCAGATGTTCCTGGAGTTGAGTGTAATTTACTAACAGAAGTGATATCTTGTGACTATTTCAGTATTTATTACTAAGAAAAACAGGAAACTTTTTCATATGCGAAATGAACAGTATGATACAATAAAAGGTTTGCTTTTGGATTGGTTGTGCTTTTAAAATTTGTCTGTTGATAAAAAGTAATTTTGATAGTGTAATCCATAAAAACGGTTTGATTTCCATTTATAGATTTTATGAATAAAATGCTAGAGTTTTGCATTATGCTATTGTGAGATTTGCATTCAAAATGTCTGCAATTGAAACCATTTTAGTTTATTTAGGTATTCAGAAACCTGTTGACAGCCACCCAAATAAAAGACTTTTTTTTTTTTTTGAGACAGAGTCTTGCTCTGTGGCCCAGGCTAGGGCACAGTAGCGTGATCTCAGCTCACTGTAACCTCCACCTCCTGGGTTCAAGTGATTCTCCTGCCTCAGCCTCCTCAGTAGCTGGGATTACAGGCATGCACCGCCACACCCAGCTAATTTTTGCATTTTTAGTAGAGATGGGGTTTCACCATGTTCGCCAGGCTGGTCTCGAACTCCTGACCTCGTGGTCCGCCCACCTCGGCCTCCCAAAGTGCCGGGATTAGAGGTGTGAGCCACCACACTCGGCCAAAAAAAGACATTGAACACATTTATTTGATTATTACTTTTCAAATTCCTACCATGTGCAGGCTGTGTTCTAAGCCCTGGAGAGAGAGCAATGAATAGGATGGGGCCAATTAAACAAGTAATCAAATGAACTAAAAGAAAGTATATATCTCATGGGTAATGTATGCCATAAAGAAAATAAAACAGGTAAGAAGGCACGGGGTGATTGCAGAGGCTTTTATTTTAGATACTTAGATAAGATTTTTATAAGGGGTGACATATGACCACAGATTAAATGATAAGAAGCCATCCATTCTGTATATAGTAAGTATAATAAAACAAATATTATCCCTATATCAAATCACTATGAAAGTCCATTTATTTAGTGAGTGAATGAGTGAGTTAGTTCACAGGTTAGCCAGATGGTGAGCTGTGGGAGCTGATCAGCTAGTGCATGTGAGGCTGTTGTTTTTGCCTCTGAAGTCAGCAGGGCAGGCACGTGGGGAGAGAAGTGAGGGAAGTGAGGACAGGGATGAGCTCCAACCTCACTGGTTCCTCAACGCCTTTGAGCCTCCACCCTCGGTGCACTTGGTCTAGGGGCTGAGCGTGCACCTGGCCAGGAGCCACAGGAGCTGAAGGAAGTGATCCTGTGGGAACCAGAGGAGCCATGGCCCAGCTGCTGGCCAACAGCACGAGCCAGTGGGGGAGTCTCAGCGTGCATGAGCTGCAACAGCACCTGGAGCCCTGAAACGACCTTCCTCGCAAAAAGAAGAAGGCTGCTGCTGCGTTTCTGTCTTCCAAATCTTGAGCACAATATACCCTGTGGGCCACACCAACCTGGAACTGTGCAGGGAGGGGAATAGAAATGGAGCTCCAGCTTCGCTGAGTGGACAAAGCAGGAGCCCACCCCAGCTTGTTCTAGGAACAGCAAGATGCCCCGGGTGGCCCAGCGCCCTCGTCTTTGCTTGTGTCTTGCATCCTCGGTGCCGATCTGTTTAATAATATAGCCTGCCCTCCCATAGCCCCAGCTCAACGCTTGCAGTCCCCATTAATTTCACTTTATTTTCCACAGCACTCATCACCTTCTTACATGCTACATAATTAATTAATATCATGTCTATTGCTTGTTATTTATTTCTCACCAGTAGAATGGAAGCTCCACAAGGGTATAAACATGTTCCTGTTTTGTTCCATGATATATCCCAAACACCTAGAACAGCCCTGCCACATTGTGGGCCTTTAATACACACTGTGGAGTGAAAGAACCAACATGGCAAAAGCAAAGAAAATAGGGAAAGTGTTAGGGTGTCAGGGAAGAGCCTGGGGAAGTCAGCGGCTGCCAAGTCAGGTAGCATAGATTTTATACTAAGTGTATTGAGAAGCCTTTGGGAGGTTTTTGGCAGAGGAGTCAAGTGTTGTGTTTGATATTTTTAAAAGATAACTCTGGTAATGTGTGTGTGTGTGGAGGGGGGCGTATATGGGAGACAGGTGAGCCTGGAAGCAGGAAATCCAGGTAGGAAGTGGTTGCAGTTGTCCAGCTGGGATGAGGGTGGCTTGGTCTATGGTGATTGCAGAGAAGGGGAGGCAGGTGGTGAGATCCAGCATCTACTCTGATGGCCGAGCTATCAGCACTGCCAACATGTTAGATGTAGAGGATGAAGATAGCTCAGGGTTTTCTCCTGAGCTCCTACATGAAACGGTGAATCCGTTAGCAGAGATGAAGACTGGAAGAGAAGCAGGCTTAAGCACAGAAACTGAGATTTTCATTCACTCATTCAACGCATACTTACTGAGCCCCTCCTCTGTGCTGGGAACTGTGCTTGGTCTTGGGGATACACAGGTGAACAAGCCGGACTAAAATTCTTGCCCTCAGGAGATTACATTGCATGGGAGGAGAGAATGACAAACAGGAGCATCAGTAGGAGGACAAGAGGAGGGGATAAGGAAAGGGGAGAGGGTGAAGAAGGTTGTAATTTTAAGTTCAGTGGGCAAGGAAGGCCCGTTTAACCTTGGAGGAGGTGAGGGAGGACACTTGGTGAGAGAACTTCCCAGGGAGATGGCATGACAAGTTCGTCTATGGCAGAGCCTGTCCTTGGTAGACAGCAAGGAGACCAGCCTCAAGGGGAAGGGCCGCAGGAGAGGAGGTCTGAGGAGTGATGGGGTGGGGGCGGGTGTAGACCAGACCATCTCATGGATCTGTATTTGGGGTGAGATGGGAAGCCACTGGAGGCAGAGGAGTGACATGAGCTGATGTAATGTTTCCGACACGCACATTGGACATCCCAGTGGAGACATCAAGGAAGAAGTTGGATGAGTCTGAAGCCCAGGGGAGAAATCATAGCTGCATATGGGCACCATCAGTGTACCATGGAATTTAATGCGAAGGGACTAGATAAGGACAACCAGAGAAACACTGTAGATAGATAGCAAATAAAGGCAGCAAAAAATCCAAGAAGAAAGTGTCGTGCAAATACCCCAGACATCTATCTGATTCTTGGTTCTGCTTCTTTCCCATCAGGGAGCCATTATTGGGAACAATGGTTGACCTAATTCATATGCAATGCTCTGAGGGTTCATAGTGAAAGAGATTTACAAATTCAAGTTGCATATTACATTCGCATGCATATTGTAGCTCCTTATAAGAAAAGCTGCGACTATAAGCGATGTCTGTGGGCAGATTAGCTGAGGGGAGCAAGAAGTGATCAAAGATTCTCAGCACGCTTAGCTCCAGGTAAAGTTCAACTTTTGCTCCTTGAACCATAGGCAGTTGTTGGCAGAGACCATTGCTTTGTGTAATAAGGCCATTTAAGGTCACAGTCAGCTGGAAGCTTTTGGTCAAAAGTTACCCTTGCCTGAGCACAGATGGTTGGATGCTAGCAGTGGTCTGGAAAACCAGCTATGTGGGTGGGATGGAGTTGGGGAGGAGCTCTGATTTGTAGTGATAGCCGATTTCCATGGTGTAAATACTTTATCAACAGCCAATTTCAAGTTAAGTCAATTTCAATGGTTTAACAACTGGCTCTCAAAATTCTAGCAGTTTTCTTGAGCATTTAACAGCTGGCTCCAGCACACCAGCCTCTTTTTCTCCATAACCCATGGCAAGTCTACATCTTTAAAACCTTGATTACTGTGGCTTCTCAGATTTTCTCTACTCCCTGCGTCCATGACTATAGCTCACATTGACAATGGCCAAATGCCCAGCACAATGACATTTATCTTTGGAATTGGGAGCTCCTCTCTGTTACAGTCTCTTTTAGCTAAGACCCCAAGGAGACATCAGCAATGTTTGCTGAATTGAACTACTGTCCTTGTCATTTCCTACTGCAGGATACTTATCCTCACTTGGAGTGAACCATATATCTGCTTATACATGAGACTCCACATCATTAAAGTATTTTGAAACCTTCTATAGGGAGGGCCTTAAACTTGATGCCGGGTATAGAAAGGGCACAGATTTGTCTTTCGGGGACTTATAAAAGAGTTGAAAAAATAGAAAGAACACCTAGAAAGGTTGGTATTATTATTTTTAAGAGCCATCAAATGTTCCATGCAAAATGAAGCACCCAGATGGCGAATGCTACAGGGGTTCATAGTAGGTAGAGTTAGGCAGGTTTGCATGGGGAATGTGGGGCTGGCCTCTGTGCTAATGCATAAACACTGTTTGAAGCTTGGGGCTGGGATTCCATTGACTTTTCTCATGGACTTTGGAGAATGGTGCATCTAAGAAAGCACCATTCTCCAAAGCACTTTAATGATCAGCAAAATGCTGTGGACCTCAGGATTGTACATTGGAACGAAGACAGACCATATATATGGTATTTATTGATTTAAATCTATTCATTATTCTCCCCACCCTCACCCCAAATTCTACCCTATTTCTAAAAGTCATATATGGAAAATTCACCATCCTTGGGGACTCATTTCTACGAAGCGGTGGGAAAGAGACTGTTTACTAATCTGACCCACTGCATTCAGAGCCCAGTGGCCTTTCTCCCATATGTACGTTGTGTTTGCAGAAATGGGTCAAGCATAGTTCATCAGTCAGTGGGTTTTCTAGCAGTCCCTGCAGCCTCTTTCTTCATGTTCATCAGCACAGCTGGCGTGAACCATCTCGGGTGGGTCATGTGGCTGGGGAAAGAAGTGACACATAGCTGTACCAAAGCGTGGCCACCTCCCAGTCTCTGGGACAGGAGGCACTTTGTGGTCAGTGGAAGACACGAACGTCAGCCACTGGCCTTTCTGTATATGTGATGGTGACTTGGAGGAACTGCAGAAGGCAGAAAACATCCAGACAGGAAGGGTGTTCTCAGTAACATTTGTGCCGCATTCTTCCTCGCCCCTGGTGAGCCTTGCAACATGGAGACTGGTGACTCTGGGAGCCAAGTGGCTGATTGGGAGCCCCAGGAGGCAGCAAATACCAACTAATCTTCAGGCCCACCAGTTTCCCTGAAACACACCACTTGCTAAACTGTGACTTTCAAGCCAAGAGAAGCAATTTTCCATAGCTCAAGTCTGGATATTACCTCCTGGAAAAGGCTATGAAACCACACGGGTCAGAAAACCAACGGTGTGGGGTTTTTTGCTATTTTTCATGGAGAGCCAGAGGGACAACTCCAAGATTCCAGATGTACGGCAGCTGGATAAAATGTGTGCATGAATCTGCACAGCAGCTTCAGAAAGGGAACTGCTAGAGGCTTCTAAAAACACATTATTGACTTCCTTCTCTTTTCTTTCTTTTTCTTTTTCTTCTTTTTTTTTTTTTTTTTTAGGCTTATCAGAACCTCTGGACATAGTTTTTTTGGAAAGAAATAAAGAGAGAAAAAAACAAGCCCTGTTGGCACTGGTTGCTTTGTTTTTTCAATGTTCTTGTCAACTGACTCATGCTAAAAAAAAAAAAAAAAAGTCAATTTCAATCAATTTCAATCCCACAGACCAGAAAAATAGAGAATTTATAGGCAACTATTGGAAACAAAGGAACCATCTGGTTTTTTTAAGTATAATTTTTCTCTAAAATAGTTTTCTCCAAGTAATAAGATCGTTTATTTTTCCTCACTACACCACTGTGACTATTTCTTTTTTTTTCCCCCCCATAGAGCCTCAGAGGTCAACTTAGGTGGGTTTCTTAGAAAAGGGCCCTTCCCCAGAGTGAGTGGGCTTTCACATCAGAAGGCCTGTAGGGTGATTGGCACCTCTGTCCCTTTAAGTAGGGAGAGCTTTGCTGTCATGGGAAACAGCCCAGGCCACTGGTGGAGGTCATCCAACCCTGGTTATCCTGGTTCATTTGTCATTGAATAGTGACAATTCTCACTTTTGTCCAGGAATCTCCAGAGAGGTTTTACAACATTGTGACTAAGACTCAGTCATGTGCTGGCGGCTTCCACAGGCTAAAGATTTACTCCCCCCAGAGCCAGAGGTGGCTCCATAAATTGGGCAGAGCCTTATGTAACCCATGTAACAGCAACCAGGTGTCTCAAAATCTTCCAGCCTTCAGGCTCCCTCCTCCCCATCAGTGCGACGCTCACTGGCTCCCAGCCCCATCCCGCATCCAAGAGCCAGCTTGCATCCACTCCCAGATTTCTGCAGATTCCTGCTGGAGCCTTGCGTTCTTCTCCCAGTCCTTGCCTCAGCAACTTCCCTGATTGGGTTTCCTCACACGACAGCTTGCCTTCCTGGACCCCTGTCTCTGCCTGCCTCTCACTCTCATCCACCCAAATGTCGAATGCAGCTTGCTTCCCACAAGACACCCCGCTACCAGACTGTGGCACTTGGCCGACTTTACTGATGGCTTGGGGGAGATGCGGCGGAGTTGCAACAGAACATGACGCTGCGGTGACCTCTGTGTGCTTTTCCCTCCCAGGCCCTCGGTCTCCTGAAGTGGTACTAGTCCCCTTTTGTTCCTGGGAATGGGTCTTGCTGTTCCCAGGTTTTCTCCCATTTTCCCTAGCCTCCCTGGCTATCCCACTCCTCTCTGCTAGACTGCCCCAAAATCTTCACATTCCTCACAAATTTATTTTGCTTCTGAGCTTTTTTCTTTTTAAAATTTCCTTTTTATTTTTTGAGATAGGGTCTCGCTTTATCACCTAAGCTGGAGTGCAGTGGTGCGATCCATAGCTCACTACAACTAAACTCGAACTCCTGGGCTCAAGCCATTCTCCAGCCTTGGCCTCCCAAAGTGTTGGGATTACAGGCATGAGCCACCGCACCAAGCCTGCTTCCAAGCTTTCTGATCTCACCCTTCCCCAGGCAGACTATGCTCACAGGCCTCTCCTCCCTCCTCCACCTGGCTCACAAAACCAATGAGGATACTCTTATCCTCAAGAATGAAAGAAAGAAGCAACAGTCTGCAACAGAGAGGAATTATGCCATTCTTCTAGAAGGCAGCAGGGGCCCCCATCAATAGATTGGGTATTAGCTTTATTTCTTACTAAGCCATATCACACTCTTTTGGTCTAAGATCATGCAGGTTCTTTGTTGCACTGTGATCTAGGTTCAGGCACATAGTAAGTGTCTCTTATATGCCAGACATTCTAGTGGGTACTACAGATACAAGAGTGGACAGGACTGACAAGTTCCCTGAACTCACGCAGCTAAGGCAGACAGCCACATGCGGACTGTGGAAAGCCCCAGAAAATGCCTAGGCCCCACTCCAACAACATCTTATTTTACCTCTCTGGAAATTCAAGTTGCATGGACAGTAGCCATAAAGTCTTGGAGTCATCATCCAGCATCTACTCTGGTTCTGCCTCTGCCTCTGGCCAGGGGCTGGTGGCCAGTGCTGGGGACAAATATTCACCATCCAGGTGGTAGCTGGAGAAGAGGCGAGAGATAACCTGGCGCCCAGAGAGATCAAGGCTGGGACCGCAGAACACCCACAGAAGCCGCAGCATTGCATTCCAATTTCTGTTTTGTGACCACATCTATGGACTCAGAATGAGGCATGGGGGCGCCACAGGAGCCCCGCATGCCACAATTATGGTTTTCAGCGGTTGTGCTCTCATCATTGTGGTCGGGCAGAGAGGCTGAGAACATGTACAGAAGAGAATGATTCTGAGCCTGCCAAGTGCTAAAATGCAAGGAAGCAGTTTAAAGCAGCCTCAGGGAGAAGAACGAGACCCTTCCTTGGCTCCCATGACACTGGCTGAGACAGAAACCACTGGACTTTATTCTGTGTTTTAAAATTCTATATGCTTTATTTTCATTTCTTCTAGAATTTTCTGCTGTGCTTTCACTGCTATTTTCCAAAGGCATGAAAATAAAATCACCGGTTGACAACAAAGAAGCCACCTCAAACTTCGGTTCTGACCAATATGTGATCTAGATGAGAGCTTCTCAAGCTCACAGGCACATGAATCCCCTGGGGATCTGGTTCAAATGCAGATTTTAATCCAGTAGCTCCAGGGTGGGACCTGAGATTCTGCATTTCTGACAAGCTCCTGGGTGGTGCAAAGCTGCTGGACTGTGGGCCACTTGGGTCTACCAACAGCATGTCTATGGTTCGGAGTCATGATGGGATAAAGACAACGGAACACCCAAGACAGGACAAGAGGCATATGTCAGTGACCAGGAGAGAAACAGCCTTTCTTTTCCCTCTGCTCTTCCCAAGGCTGCAGTTTGTGCTCCTGTAACTGGGTCTGATCTGCTGATGTTCATTCTCTCCCTTGGCAGGCACCCTGGTCCCCTAGAATATTCCCATCCTTCAAGGAGGGAACCATGTTTCCAAGACCCTTTACCTTTAGTAAGAAGAGCAGCTCTGAGTTTCAATGTGGAATTTGATTTTTTTCTTGAATCAAAGTTGTATGGCCTTGGCCTGGGAAGGAATTACTCTCCTCATATTGCAGAAGAGGAGATATGATTTATAACAGGCCTGATTTTTTCCTTGTTTATTCTTCACAACAAATCTGCAAGGAGTTCTTTCTATCTCCATTTATAGATGGGGGATACTGAGGCTCCAAGAGCAATCAGGTGACATGTCCTAGGTCACGCAGCTGATCATTTGCAGAGCTGACTCAACAGACTGAGTTCATCCTACCACATCTCACTGCCTTTCACTTACGCAGTTATTTAAAAAGCTTGGGGCTTGCCTGGATTTCAGACACTCTGAAATCCATTATTTCTGACCCCGCTACCAAACAGAGTGACCCTAAATTGCTAAAGAAAAGAGATGAGTCATTAAGTACCAGGCAAGATTTATTAAATAGACCAGTGGATTTACCCTAATGAGCTTTTTGAATTTTGAGGGTAAAGAAAAAAAAAAGCATTGTAAGCATCCAGGAAAATTATTACAAATGAATAAATATCAGTGTGAATTTATAATTTTCCTGCATTACATGAAACAAAAGAAGCAACTGAACAACATCTACATAATTTGGGAAAAAATGCTTACGAACTACTATTTCTACATTCAGCCAAGCAATGGTCACACACAATCAGATATTCTAGACCTCAGAAAGTCAACCACTTACATGCCCTGCTGAAAAAGTTACTCAAAGAGCGGACCAGAAGCAGTCAAATGACAGATGAAGTAAAAAAAATAAGTGTATAGGTCTTAAACTATGAAACCAGTTAAATATAAGTAAATCCAAATAATTATTGCTAATATGGTTATAAAAACTAAGTAAATATTAAAATAATTATTGAAAGAGAACATACATATTATTAGTAACAGTAATTTAATCAAAAAATTCCACATTGATCAAACCAGAGCTGAGAATGGTTGGAAGAAGAAGAAAGTAAGTAATATGCTAAATATAATATTTTACATAAGAGGTAATAGGTATTATTTCAATTTTGTCATTAATAATTAGAGAAAAATGAATTTAAATGAATCTTAACCAGTAACAAAGTTAGAGAGGATACACTGCACTTTTTCAAAATGTTAGAAGGAAAGAAAATAAAACATATCAGAAAGAAAAATATACCTCAACATGTCTAGACATTTCTCCTAAATAATGGAATGATGCGTGATTTTATTTTCCTTTTACTTTTTTGTTTATAATGTAATAAACATGCATTATTTTGTAATGTAAACATAAAACTACAAAACTATTATAAGAAAAATGTGCTCCTTTTAAAAAACTACATATAGATCTAATACTGTACACAGTTCATCACACTGAATAGCTGTGCTAACTAAATTTTTTTTCTTTTTAGTCATCTGCAGTCCCAGCGTGAAATTTATCTGTTTCAAAGTCTCAGATGTGGGAATGAATAATTGATATATCTGGAACCTTCTATGAATATATCAGATGACCTTTGTTTTTGCAAATAGCATCAGATGGAGGGAAAACTTAATTACCTTACATTGAGAGCTGTGATCACTCAACCACCCAGACAGAACCTTCTCCTTTAAGCACTTGATTTTTAGCTCTTTGAAAGTCATAATTACCATCATCACTACCATCATCATCATCATTGTCATCAACACCATCATCATCATCATCACATATGCTTGCTGAACAACTATCATATGCCAGGCTAGGTACCTAATATCTTTCATACATGATCTCCTGTTAATTCTCACTACAACTCTATGAGGTGAGAATGCTTGTCCTCTTCTTAGAGCTGAGGAGACAGGCTCAGAGAAGTTTAACTTGCCTGCCTGATGATTGATGATTGATGGCTGATGATGACTTACAGTGATTTTTAAAAAGTATAAACATTTTATTTCAGCAATACAACAGACACTACTCACTTTTGCAGATTAGAGGAAAGAAAGAAAATGTCCAATTCCACTGCCCTCACAGAGCTGTATAACACAGCATTTCATTATATTACTGTGATTCATTCATTCATTCACTGGAATATTCAACAAATACATGGTACCCCATTCTGGGGAGGCATAACCCTAGGAACTATGAGGTCTGCACAGACAAAAAAGGTGAGTTTTCTAGACAAATTTTGGAGCAGATAAGACAAAGATAACTACCATGCAAGTCAAAAAATGGCAAATGTGTTAAAAACAAATGCAAAATGCTATGAGAGCTCAAAGAAGCAACTACCCCTAGGGGGTGACCCTGGTTGAGGGACATCTTCACAGAAGATACTGTGTTTATTCCCTGAACTGAGTAGTGACTCACTATACTCCAGGTGCAGGAAACAAGAGAGGTTACAAGGCTGGCAGAGGGAACTGCAAAAACTCCAATCTGGCTGGAGGGAGGTGCAGCCATGGGTAAAGAGGGAAGGGTGATTGTGCAAGGGGGCCCTAAATGACTCATCAGAGGCTTTAAACCTTATACAAAAGGTGCTGGGGATAAGTTGTGACAAAGCAGGGTATGATCACTGCTGTGTTTTAGAGAGAGTAACTTACCAATGTTGGGGGGGCGGGGGAGATTGGATAAAATGAAGAGTAGGAAATGGAATCAAGGGAGGTTGAGGGTCAGCTCTGCAGACTGAATGAATGGAAGAGCACAGGCAAGACCAGCCCTGCATTTTAAGCCTGGGTAACCAAAACCCTCACAATGGCCTAGATGGCCTGCCACTCTAGGGTCCTGTATTAGTCTGTTCTCATGCTGCTTATAGAGACATACCTGAGGCTAGGTAATCTATAAAGAAAAAGAGGTTTAATGGACTCAGTTCCACATGGCTGAGAAGGCCTCACAATCATGGTGGAAGGTGAAAGTCACATCTTACGTGGCGGCAGGAAAGGAGAGAATGAGAACCAAGCGAAAGGGGTTTCCCCTTATAAAACCATCAGATTTCATGCAACTTATTCAGTACTACAAGAACAGTATGGGGGAAGCCGCCCGCATGATTCAATTATCTCCCACGGGTCCTTCCCACAACATGTGGAAATTATGGGAGCTACAATTCAAGATGAGATTTGGATGGGGACACGGCCAAACCATATCGGGTCCTCACTACCCTCAGATCTCCTTTCCTTCTTTCCTCCCCCTTGCTCCCTTGACTCCAGTAGCATGGTTTCTTCCAACTCCAAACACTGGACATCCCCAGCCGTGAGGTCTCTTGGCTTACAAGCCCTTCCCAACATATTTGCACGGTTTGAGCTCTTGCCCCTTTCAAATCTTTGCTCTGGAGTCCCCTTCTTGCTGAGGTCACCTAACGCCACTATGTATTTGACTTCCTTCCTCATTAGAATGTTGGCTCCATGGAGATGGGTTTTGTCTGGTTTGTCCATTTCAGCATCTCACGGCTGGCACAGGGTAAGTGCTCACTGAATATTTGTTCAGTGGTAATGGTGACATGGATGAAACCTGGGGCATCAAGGAAGAGAGCTGGCATGGGCAGCAGGAGAAATGAGGGTTTTGGTCCAGAGCATTTGTTCTTAGGTGTTCGTGAGGGGCAGGCAACTGGGAGTGAGGAGCCGGGTCCCGTCTGGGAGCCTGGGATTGGGAGCTGTTCACATGGGGACAGACATAGAGAGAACTTGTGTCTGGAGGGCAATGAGAAAGCACTGTGAGTACAGCTCCAGAGGGACAGGATAGGAACCAGGAATATCGGGTTTTGTAAATTAAGAAGAGAACATTTCAAGACATAGATAATTAAATGTGACTCACATTGCAGAGCCATCAAAGAGAATGCTAAGGAGGCTTGGGAGTAAGGAGAGGCCATTTGGAGGTCACTCGTGTCCTTTCAGTCGGGTGGCACAGGCAGAGACCAGGCCACATTAGAATGTTAGCTCCGTAAAGAGGGGTTTTGTCTGGTGTGTCCACTGCAGCATCTCGCAGCTGGAACAGGGTTTTGAGTATTGAGATGTGGCTGAGGTGGGATGTGCTCTAAGTGCAGAAAACACATGGGACTGTGAAGACTTAGAAAAATTAGGAAAAGCTGATTCAATATATCTTATTAATATTTTTTCTATTGAGTGCACGTTGAAATGATAATTTCATTTCAAACATTAATGGTTACATTAATTATTAAATATTTATTAAAGGTGACATTAGGATATATTAGGTTAAATGAAATATGTTATTAAACGTAGTTTTACTTTCTTTTGGTTTTTAATTTTTTTAATGTGATTACTAGAAACTTTATAATTACACACATGTCTCCCATCATATTTCTATTGGACAGATCTGGCCTTGTCTGCCAGGGATTAATATTTACCTGCATATATTCATGTATACTCTCTCTTCCTCTCTCCCTCTTTTCCTACCTTCCTTCCTTCCTTCCTTCCCTCCTTCCTTCCCTTCCTTCCTTTCCTTCCTTCCTCTCTCTCTATCCCTGTCTCTCTCTCCTGCCTCTGTCTCTTTCTAGAAACAAACGTCTTTGGCCAGCTACATTGTTTTCTGAATGGACACCTGAGTAGTTAATCTTCCATTCTCAGTAAAAATAGATGCTTTTCATATCAAATCATCAAGTTGCTTTAGCATTAAGTTGCCTGGAACTATATTAAAGTCAGTGATAAGCAGTCCATTAGCTGTACCGAGTTCTTAGGCTCCCTGGAAGAAAAAGAAACCGCATAAATGAAGTTTCTTCTACACTAAGCAGCAAATAAATGAAGGCCTTTGAAGAAACCACCTACGTGAAGTCCTGGAATTGTAATTACCCAACCCTCCAATTTGGCAAACAGAGGTTTTCTTACAATATAACCATCTTCCAAATAATGGGCCCTCCCAGTAGGAGGCAGCGAGACTGTGGGTTGCATGGGGCCAAGACAAAAACGTTTACTGATTTGGACACTTGAACCGCTGCTTAAGAAGGAAATTCCCAGTGTTCATCTTGGCTGGGGTCAGGAATTGTTCTTGGGCACAGCGAGGTCAGGCTTTAGGCTTTATGTATCTGCTAGTGGTGCAATGAACTTGCTTACTTTTCAGAAAAAGAAAAGGACACTTAATAAGTTTCTTCTACTCCCTTCTGATTTCTACAAAAAAAAAAAAAAAAAAAAATCAGTATTAAAATACAAAGACCAGAATGACCTTTTTCTTGAGCTAATGAAAGGAAAGAGGTTCCTTATTCAAATATTTATTAAGGAACTTGGGGTTACCTCTGATAAATAGTTAACATTTTCTAATCAAGGAGCAGTGAAAATAAAAACAAGATTAACTGATGCTGTCTTAGGTTTGCAAGGCTTCAATTTGGCTGAAGGACAAAGAAAGAATTATAGAAGATTCCCAAGGAATGGTCTCTTCTAAAAAGAAGGAACCTATTTTACAGCCTGAATCTTAGCTGGGAAGTAAGACTCACTTCAATATTGACAATGTCATGTTCAAAGTGAGGCAGAGTAGAGGTCAGAGTTTTTGCTGGCTGAAAACTGATCATTTTCATGCCAAGCTGTTGAATGATTCTGGCCATTTCAATATGGCTGGGTTCCTTGGAGAAGATGCTGAGAAGAGGATTCCTGTGCTAATGATTGATTCAGAAAATCCTCCAGGAGCTTGGGGAGCAGGATAAGGAAGGGGAAGAAGCTAAGCGCAGGTTCGATCTCCAGCCAAGTCTCAGCCTTGGCCCAACCCCACAGGGGAGCTCCAGAATGTAAATTAAACCTTAGAGTCAGTTCGTACTTGAGGCAGGGGAGCTGGCCTTTCAACCCCAGGCTGTGGTCAGTCATTGGTCAAGGGTCAACCTGGGCAAGGTGAGCTTCCAGGCGCCCACCCCCACCAGCTGTCTATGAGCATGGGCAAATTGGCTCAGGTCACCCAGGAGAGTTTTCCTCAAGGAACCAGGTGGTGGGCACACAAGGGGCATTGGGGGTAGCTGGGTGTGGCACCATCAATGTCTGCTGCATCGTAAGTTTTGCCTGGACAAAGTCTTCACTTCTGCTGCTATTCCATTTATCTGCCTTCTAGAGCTCCCCACCCTGAGATCTGGGTTGTGATAGGTAGTGGGCATTTGCTGATTTTGGTTGCCCAATTTCAATTCCCCATTTTAATCATTGTAATTTAATTATTAAAGCAATTTAGCAATATTAAAGTAATAGTAATTTCAGGAAACTCATCTTCTCTTTCTTGGTCTGTATTTGTTGGCAGAGATGATCAACACAGACCCTGGAGATGGGTGTATGTGTCAAATTCTAGGCAATCAGCACATTCCTCTTTCTCTGGCCCAGTGACTGGTTCAGGGATGGTGCCTTGGCCAGCAGTCAGATACAAGGAATTACTCTGGCAGTTTTTAATCAGAAAGGTATTCAACGCAAAGCAACAGGTGCTCATGAAATCACTGGAAGGACTGAAGGAGCAGGCTCTGGCTGGGTTTCCAGAAAGATGCCCGTTGCCCACCAGTGATCAAACAAGAAGGTAGAGGGTGAGGAGGCCCCCACTAGAACCCCTGTATTCAAGAATATATCCAGTTGCTACAGTCTAGGGTTCTGAAGCTTTTCAACATCTGAGAAGCTAGAGACTGGACACTGAAACAACTGTCCTGGGCCAGGAGCCAGAGCAAGAAAAGAGTACCTCTCTCACTGCTGTCTTTCAAATCTCACCCTACCGCATCCTGTGGCTGGGACCTAATGTGCTTGCAGAACCCCAGCTTAGAGGGAGGCTGTGGATGTATATTTCAGTTTTCCAGCCTTTGCAGTATATGGAAGTCCCAGAAGGAGATCAGAGTTGGCTCTGTGGGCCAGCTCGCCATGTCTCCCACCCTAGATGGGCACATAGCCCAACTCAAGCTACAAGGGTCAGGGCAGGACTTTGGTCTGGCTAACGAGGGGAAGGGAAGCCCTCTTTGTTTCCTGCTGGATGTGAACATGAGAGGAAGTAGGTTTGGAGGTGCTGGAAGCCATCTTGACATCATATAAGGTCTAAGAATAAGACTAGTACATAGCAGAGAACAAAACCAGTTTGAGAGACCTACAGAAGCAAAGAGAGGGGAGGTGACTTATTTCGGGTCACCTAACGGTGTGGGCAGAGGTGGATCTAGAACACCAATTGCCTGACTCCCAGGGTCTGCCTTTCCCCATCATGCAGCTCCTTCCTCTGCTTAGAACCAGTGGTCGCTTTGCTCTGGCCAGCAGCACTCCTAGCAGCCACGGAAGGGTTTCAAAATCCCTCTTTATTGAATAAAGTAGCTGACTGATCTGACCCCTCCCAGCAAGTGGAGCTGCCTGTAGATGGGGCCTTAGCAGAAAGGCGCTCAGAACACATTTTTGCAGCAGACCTGGTGAAGCTGGGGTGTGTATGAATAACTTATAGCTGGAGCCTGCCCCGAGGAGCTCAGCGCTAGCTTTGAAAACACCCTAGGGGTTCTCTCCGAGTGGCACAGTGAAATGTGGCCACACCGGTTCAGGCTATTTTAAGCTTCAGAAACCAAGAGTGGTGAGGGGGGTGAACCAGTGGGCTCTGAGGGCAGATGAGTTCCAGGCAGCTTTCTCTGTGCCTCCAAGGTCATCTTGGGCCCTTCCCCTGTCACTGGGGTCTTGCCTTCCTCTTCTATCTTCCTTCTGAAAGGATGGGAAGGAAGGGCCCTTCTGACTTCGGGGGGCTGAGCCAAGAAGGAGCCAGAGTGGGAGGGGCCAGAGCACCTGGTCCTGTGGACTCAGTTCAGGCAGTGAAAGGGCAAAAGCATTGCCAGCCAGATCCTGAGCAATATCTTTATACTTATTTATTATATTTATCTTATTGAATCCCCTTAATAATTCTTTGAAGTAGGTAAAACCATTCTCTCCATCTGTCAGAGGAAAAAATAGAGGTGCAGGGAAAGTAAGTAGACTGCCCAAGGTCATACAGCACAGCTGGGGTTTCAAACCAGGTGGGTCCAAACTCCTAACTACTATGCTGTGTGGCCTCAAAACCCAACAATAATCAGAGCTAACTTCACTACATATACACTACTTTCTATTCCTCCCAACTGCTCTAGAAGTTCCATGGCATAAGCCCCAATCTTCAGATTAGGAAACTGAAGCTCAAAGAGCTTAGAAAGTCTGCCCAAGGACATACAAGTGAAACACAGCCGCAGTTCCAGGACTTGAACCCACTTCTGTCACCATGACCTGGGTTCTTACTGTTGTATTGTGCACAGATTTTTAGTGTTCTGAAACAATTTCACATCTTTTCATAGGACACCTACTTCAATCCCCTCCTCATTTTACACTGCAGAAACTAAGGTTCTAAAAGGTTAGATGGCTTGTCCAAGGTCACACAACTAATGGCTAGATGGGCTAGAACCCAGACTCTGGACTTTTCAGCAGTGTGTTAACAAACTTTTCTTTTCCCGTGGATTTACATTAGAATTTCAG
This sequence comes from Pongo abelii, assembly GCF_028885655.2. Taxonomy (NCBI): domain Eukaryota; kingdom Metazoa; phylum Chordata; class Mammalia; order Primates; family Hominidae; genus Pongo; species Pongo abelii. The sequence goes on along the minus strand of NC_071993.2, from coordinate 121,033,904 downwards.
GGATAATTTATCTTCCTTTCTAGCTAATCTTCATTTCACAGTGGCTTCCACCACTTTGGCTTTGGGTTTCTCTGTATGTTTGCCTTATCCTCCGTCAAATACTTAATGATCTGTAATGCACAAAGAGGAGACTGAGGAAGGTACCTGTAATTACAGTGGATATTTCTATTAGGAATATCCTCCTTTTCAAAACATAGACCTTCCTGTAATAAATACAGTGTTGACACCATAATCCTTTGCCACCGAACCACACTGCAATACATAGGCCCCACCATTGTGTCACCCATAATCCTTTGCCACTGAACTACACTGTAATATGTAGGCCCCACCATTGTGTCACCCATAATCCTTTGCCCCTGAACCACACTGTAATACATAGGCCCCACCATTGTGTCACCCATAATCCTTTGCCCCTGAACTACACTGTAATACATAGGCCCCACCATTGTATCACCCACAATCCTTTGCCCCTGAACTACACTGTAATACATAGGCCCCACCATTGTGTCACCCATAATCCTTTGCTCCTGAACTACACTGTAATACATAGGCCCCACCATTGTGTCACCCATAATCCTTTGCCACTGAACTACACTGTAATACGTAGGCCCCATCATTGTGTCACCCATAATCCTTTGCCACTGAACTACACTGTAATACATAGGCCCCACCATTGTGTCACCCATAATCCTTTGCTACTAAACTACGCTGTAATATTATATAGGCCACACCATTGTGTCACCCATAATCCTTTGCCACTGAACTACATTGTAATACACTGGCCCCACCATTATGCCACTCATAATCCTTTGCCACTGAACCACACTGTAATATGTAGGCCCCACCATTATGTCACCCATAATCCTTTGCCAATGAAGTCGTAAGCACAGCTACACTAAGACACAACAAATTCTGGTAGGTACTGCTTTATACTTTCCTTGTAGACACTTGTTTGGGGCCTGGAAATGGTAAAGCAGTGAGAGAGATAAAAAGCCAAAAGGGGGAACCAATAGACACTTGATGTGACTTGCTTTTTCTTGAGTACTTTAGATGATACCATTTTAAATATGGTCACAAGGATGGCCGGAAGTCACATTTTCATTCCTTGATTTACCCTCATCCTTTCAGTAAATCAACAAATATTCATTAAAGCTTCTCTCTGTGCCAGGCACCATCGAAGCCAGGAACTGACGGTACAGCAATGATCAAATTGGGTCTGTCCTCTTGGAGTGCACAGTCTACTGAGAGAGACAAAAATGCAGATGCCCGGCTCCACAGCTGTGTGCTATCACAAGGACAGGGTCGGTGAAGAACAAAGTATGTGGCCATTGGCTCCTGCTTGGGTGGGAAGTGTGCAATGCTTGAACTTTATGGAGGCCCAGGAGGTAGCACAGCAGCTCCTCAATGGTGGGTGGGTGGTGGTGGGTGGAAGGGCATTTCAGGCAAAGGGAATGGTACATGAAGGCCTGTGGCTGGAATAAGCTATGAGGGTAGAGGATGGGTAGGTGGGTGAGGGGACTGCAAGAAGCTGACTATTTCTGGAGAGAAAGGATCTGGAGGGAAAGTGGGGAGAGTGGTTGCAGAGGGAAGGATGGGGTTGAAGAACATGGCAGGTTGGGGTCTGGAGAGTCCTGGGTATGGAAAGGAATTGATATTGTCTTTTGGAGGCAGTGATGAGCATTGAAGAGTGTAAACAGGAAGGCGGCACTATCACCTTTGTATTCTGGAAAGCTCCCTCTGGCGGCGGGCGGAGGATGGGCAGGACGATGAGTGAGACCAGCAACTGGGAAGCCATTTGGAAAGGATGTCAATGACCAGAAAGAGGAGTGAAGTGGCACCAAGTGCCTCCACTAGAACAGAGAAGTGGAGACAGGGACAACGTAAGGCATGAATTGAGATATTTAAGGGGAAACCAAGAAAGGCATTCAGAATAAGTGCCAAACTTTTGAACTAGGTATTTGGGTGGCATGCACGCTAAAAAAGGGAGAGAAGCTTTTTGAAAATATTTTAAAAATACAGTATAAATGATTACACTATACAGGAAGTTAGGAAAAGAGAGAAAAAATACCCAGCACCAACCCTATCACCGCAGCACAACCAGTATGCCCGTTTTGATTTATTTCCTACCAATAGTTCTCGCTAGTTTGTAACCCAAAATTAATTTCTTAGGTGGCTCTTTTTCTTCAATATTGGATAGTTAATGGGAAACACTGTCTGCTCCTTGAAGCCCAGGAAAGACTCACTTTTTGGCTTATTGCTGGAGGCTCCATTCTCATCTGTTATTCTGAGAAAGGCCAGATTTCTTGCATATCTAAGAGCCAGTCACTTTGACCCAGGACTTGATGGCAAAGATTTTACAGTTTCGTTTGTTCTATAGCTTGGTGCATCCAATTATTTGTTCCCTTCTACCTCCCCATGGGCCATAAAAATGATCAAGTAGATGGAACACCTTATATCTTTGTGTCCTGGAAAATTCAGCCTGGGGTGTCAAGAAATCAATATTCAAATCAATCCTTACAGTGGCCTGTGAGGCCCACTTCTTGGAGAAGTTGGAAAATCAGTTTTTCATTTAGTACTCTGGCGTTTTCACTGCCAGGATCGTCTCTGAGCACAGTTCAGCTTCCTGCCTTGCTCCACAAGGAGTGTCCAGCCTGGAAAATAAATGGTAATTGATGAGAGGCCTACAGAAAAGTTGCCCTGGCTCTGGCTGGCTCTAGTGGGTCAGAACAATTCGCTATTGGCAAGCTCTGAGCTTTTCATAGGCATGGAGAGAAAGCTGAAGGCTTCTTTGGAGGAGGTATTATGCAGAATGTCAGCAGCCTTGGCTTTTCATAAAAGGCCTCAGGGGACACCAGACCGTGCCCTAATTCTGGGTTATCAGGCCTGAAGGGTGATCTTAGGCAAAGTAGACATTTGATGGAGAGAAGCAAGTCGGGAAGAAGAGCCAAAAATCAGTTTGCTAAATGGGAGTGCAGTTTCAATGGAGCTTTGGCAAATATGAGGCCAGTAAATTCATTCCTTGGATTCTCCCTGTCCTCTGCGGCTACGAGGAGACTTCCCTCTCCTGGATCTCATCTGCTGGGAAGCGAAGTGGTGATCAATGAATTCAGGGCAGGAGGGAGATGAAAAGTAGCAGATGGACAGTGAGGAATTGGGAAAATGCTGATGACCAAAAGCAGGTGCTGGAACAGTCTTTATCTCTCACATGCCCTTGTTCAGGGCGAGCTGGATGGCATCCAGTGTTATGTTCTCTGGGGTTTTGCCCAGGCTAATTTTACATGACAATGGCTGCTCTATGCTCTTTCATGGAGCATTGGAATGGCTTTGCATGTTCCATGTGGCCTGGCGGCCAGAGCTGGAAAAGGCTCCCTCTTGGACTTCCGGCTCAGCCCAGCAACCCGGCGAGAGACACAGGCTGAGTTACCCAGGAGGCCAGACGAGCATTTCCCCTGGCCGTCCCCACTGCGCTTACAGAAGGGAGCTTTCACCAGTCACAGGCAGTGCTGTCCAGAGCATAGTGGGTCGCTGTCCCTGACCACTGGGCTTTTTCATGCTGGATAAAATGAACTTGGACTTTTCACTCCGCATAGGTCACGAGGGATTTTGCAAGACAGCGTGTCACAGTGTTTGCGTGGCTTCGCGTGGGCCTCGCTTTTCACATTTTGTCCACGTGAAAATGCCTGGTGCAGCCCGAGAAAGGAAGTCGCCTGGAAGCCCCTGCCAGGTGGGGCCCAACTAGCAAGAGTAGAAACTTAGTAGTCAGCAAAGCTGCAAACTGGGTTTGAAATTTACTGATCTCTTTAAAGCTATATAAAGAAAATCAAAAGGCTTTTTAAAAAAAATAAAATAAAATTGAAAGGAAACCACTGATAAAGGAATTGAGACAAACAAAGAAAAATGTAAGCACTCTGTTCTTTTGAGAGCCTTAAAGGCAGCGAACAGGGAAATGCCACAAGCTGTGACCCATGGTGAGCACACTTCTCAGGTGTCTCATTTCCATGTGCACACAAAGGGGAGATTCTTGTTTTCAAGTGGCCTTCATAAAAAGATATAACTTAGTGAGGGAAATAAGTTATAATTATCATCATTATTATTTGGTTTGTTCTTTCAATCAAAGTAGCTCTTAAATAGAGTAGTCTAGTGCAACTTAATCTCTTAAGTCAACATGCAGCCAAGACAGCCTGCACAGCCCCACATTCACACCTAGGGTATGAGTCTGGGCTGGACACTCCCCATAAGGAAGTCAATCTCTTATTAACCCCACCGAGACCCTCCACTTACAAGGCTCATAGGCTTCTTTTGTTTAAGTGTGTGATTCCTGATCTCAGAGACAGAGCCAAGTAGAACCTTCCTAATTCTTTGGGGAGCAAGAGATAGAAGCCAAATTTAAACTACCCTGTAAGCCCAGAGAAAGGATGGGAAAGGGGCTTGAAATTGATTAGGTCATGGAGCTGGGAAGAGGGAACCCCCAAAGGAAAAAAATATTCCCGGAAGAATGGGAAAGAGGAGTGAGGTGGGCAGAAATAACATGTGTCCCCCTGAACCTCTGCCGTGGCACCCAGAAGAGACAGGAGCATTGGCTTCCTTCCCCTCCTTCACCCTCACAGATGCCTACTGCTTTTCTCTTATTTCTGGGTCATCGCCTACCAGGGGACTCTTCCTTCATCTCAACCCATCTTTTCCCACTTTGAGCACATGGCACATATCCCAGGGAAAGTCCTATTCGCATATTTTAGGCAGATCAAGGATCAGAAAATAGCTTTGGACTTGTACTGACCCAAGAGTGCTGAACTGAAAGGATTCTGCAGTGTTAAAATCTTGCATCAAGGTTGAAGTTGGTGTAGCGAGGAAAGATGAAAGTTCTTTTTCTGTCTCAGTAAATTGCCTATTGACAAGATTCCAAGGAGTGGGCTTTTGACTATGTCCAATTTGCACTGCTTCGAATCATCCAAAGGCCAATATTGATGGCTCATTGTGCTGACTAAGGTAAAGGATGGAAGAGGAGACTAAGTGTTTTGGTTTGTCTCTTGATTGCATTGGAAAAGGGATCTACTTGAGTGATCTCCGTTAATGATTCTTATGCTACAGCTTCATGGAGATTCAACAATAGGGCTACATGGGCACTGGGCATCGTGAAGAATGCAGATGGGAAATGGTTTTCGATTTATGCTGGGCATGTCAATAGTATGTTTCTTTCTCTTCATACCACTCACTAAAAATGTTTGTGTTTGCAGGTTTGTTCATTTGGCTCTACGTTCCTGTTAGGCTACAAGGAAAGTGTATACCTTGTTCACAGCTGTGTTCCCAGCACCCGGCACAATGGAGGTACTCTTTGCATTTTTGTTCACTGAGTTCATGGATCGTTGCCTTATCCTCCGTTATGTAAATGGCCAGTTAACTGTTGTCTATCAGGTCTACCCTCACTTGGTTCCTCTGATTCCTGTGCTTACCCAGTTTTTTCTCCCTTTACTCTGGATGGTACCTGACCATCATGGTCTTTTCAATGTCCTGCACATCATGAGATTTTTGCTTTAGATTCCACCACTATCTGACCAATTCTATTGGTTCAAATTTTTGAGTTTCTTTAGAGGGAGTGAGTGAGAGGACAGAGAGAGAGAGAGAGCGAAGGCGGGGGGAGAGGAGAGAGATAAAGAGACAGAGAGAGAGAGGGAGAGAGAGAGAGAGAGAGAGAAAATTAGCCAGGCCAGCTATTTGCATCACCTCATAGGTCATGAGCCAACCAGAAGACTGACCATCCTCAGGTCTGATGCCCACTTTAGTCATCAGCTGAGATAGAGGACAGAGGTCAGTATCAACTGGTTCAAAACATAGGTTCCTAGGCAGAGTATCCTGGAGGCAATTTCTCAAAGAATGAAGTATGTGTGTGGCAGGCAGTGCTTGACCTCTCTTGCAAAATAAGCCATACTCTTTAAAGAGCATACTACAGTTAGGGAGATAAGACCTAAAAGCAGATCAATATGAATCAGGATGGAATTAGATGATGCGCTGAATATGTTCTTGTTTCCTATCTAGCAACCCTTCTTCCCATCTTTCCTGGCCACAGTGGAGTATACATGTGACCCAGCCTGGGCTAGTCAGTGGATGTCAACTCCCTAGCTATGGTTATTAGGTCAAGGGTGAGCATGTGACAAAACCAAGGCAATAAGACTTCTTCCTGAGATTTTTAACAGTAGCTCTGGAAGACAGTGATCCTTTTCTTCTGCCTGATCACAGAACTGCTGTGCCACCAGCAGCCATGTCTTCTGTCAGGTGAAGGAAAGAATAAAACATCAATCCATCAGAAGTGGGGATGAGAGGCTGAGAGAAAGTTGACAGCTTTCATTCCCAACAGGCTTAAGGTCAATTCTACCCTCGTTTTTGCTCTTCCTATTATTTGGTTCAGAGGTCTAATAAACACACATACACACCACACACACACACACACACACACACATATACACACATTTCTCTCTTTCTCTCTCCTCCCTTCCCTCCCTTCCCCCTTCCCCTACTTCCTCTCTTTGCCTAAACTAGTTAAAGTGGACTTTCTATTTCAACCAAGGGAGTTATGAATTAAAACAAATGCTAAATTTGGTCATTTTAATTAAATAAAAATTTGTTGGCTGGGCGTGGTGGCTCATGCCTGTAATCCCAACACTTTGGGAGGCAAAGGCGGGTGGATCACTTGAGGTCAGGAGTTCGAGACCAGCCTGGCCAACATGGTGAAACCCCATCTCTACTAAAAATACAAAAATTAGCCAGGTGTGGTTGTGCATGCCTGTAATCCCAACTGCTCAAGAGGCTGAAGCACGAGAATCACTTGAACCCAGGAGGCAGAGGTGGCAGTGAGCCAAGATGGTGCCACTGTACTCCAGCCTGGGCAACAAAGAGAGACTCTGTCTCAAAAAAGAAAAATTTTTGTTAAGTGAACAATTTATGAACTTTCTCCAAAAGCCATAGAAGTTCTAAGGAGAAAGAGAACAAGTGAGAAAAAGGGGAAGAGAGAGAAAGAACGGGCTAAAGAATCCAGGAAAGACATTGTGGTGATCAAGCTTGAGCTTGACTTTGAAGAGGGATGGAATATAAAATGACAAAGGGCAGGGCTGGGGGAGAGCCTTCCACATGAAATAAATAGTGTGAAGGAAGGAATGAAGGAGGAAATGAACATGACATAAAAGTTGGGAACACTATTATTTTCACATTGTTTTCTTAAAGTTGACTTCATCTATTGATTTTCAAATAGAAATTCATCCAGTGTGGGCTTTTTCATCCCTCCCATAACCAAATGATCATGATAAGAGTAGTCGGCTGGGCGTCGTGGCTCACATCTGTAATCCCAGCACTTTGGGAGGCCGAGGTGGACAGATCATGAAGTCAGGAAATCGAGACCATCCTGGCTGACATGGTGAAACCGTGTCTATACTAAAAATACACAAAATTAGCCAGGCATGGTGGTGGGCACCTGTAGTCCCAGCTACTCGGGAGACTGAGGAAGGAGAATGGCGTGAACCCAGGAGGCAGAGCTTGCAGTGAGCCGAGATCGCGCCACCTCACTCCAGCCTGGATGACAGAGCAAGACTGTCTCAAAAAAAAAAAAAAAAGTAGTCATAATTTTGATTTTTATAACATCTTATTTTCTATGATTTGAAAGCCCTTTTTATAATGCAATAGCCCAATAATTTTTAATAGCTTCCCAAATTACTTTAGCTTGGTGCACGGTAGGTCTGGAGTAGTTATAAAACTCTTTTGGCTTAAGTACTGTTTTAAAAATCTGATGAAATCTAAGAATTCTCTTTCAAGACAAATATGCATATTCACATATAAAATTTTTTTCACAAGATTCCAGGGGATTTTCACCTTTACCTAAGATCCCTAGGGAGCCAGTGACCCCTGGCTAAAAACTCCAGTTGTTAGGGGGCATATTTTGGCCTTAGTATTTTAGTTACATTGTAACACCCTTATCCTTAGAATTGTTCACAGAGATCTCTTTCTGCTGGTGTTTACTCATAGTGCCTTGTTTTCTTGTGTGCTTGGTTATTTTTTTTTTTACCATGATCTGCTCATTTCCTTGGGAAATTATTTGTAGGACTTTTTTTAGGTCTAAGGTGGAGATACATTTTTTTCAAAGAGGATTTGTGTTGGCTTCTGCCAAGTACTTAGGGACTCTATTAGTCCAGAATCACTTTGAATTAAATTAATGGCTTAAGATTATTTTGACCATCCAGGTGTTATGAATTTGGACTTTTTGTGGTGGCCTAAATGGTAGTTCCACCAAAAGATATGCCCACTTCCTAATTTCTGGAACCTATGGATGTTACCTTATTTTGGGAAAAGGGATTTTGCCAGTGTAAATAAATGAAAGGATCTTGAGATGAGATCATCCTGGCTAACCTAGGCAGATCCTACATCCAATGACAGTCATCCTTATAAGGGACATACAGAGGAGAGACACATGAAGAAGAAGAAATAGAGATTACAGTGATGCTGCCATGAGCCGAAAAACGCTAACAGCCCCCAGAACAGAACAAAACCTTCCCCAGAGCTTTTGGAGGAAGCACAGCCCTGTTATCACCTGCATTTTAGACCTCCAGCCTCCAGAACTGTCAGAGAATAAATTTCTGTTGTTTTGAGCCACCCAGTTTGTGGTCATTTGTTGTAGCAGTTACGGGAAACCGATATAGGCTCAAAATCCACCACACCAGCTGGCCTGTCATTTCCGCTTTTATGGGAATTTCCCCCCTATTCCCGTCCTGCTCAGCACCAGGACATCATTCCTTCCTGTCCTCTGGGGAATGAATGTCAAAAACTACGAAGGGCATTTTACCTACAAGTTTGCCACAGTTTCATGGATGATGGCAAAAGACACGAGACTCCTGGGTCAGAGACAAAGGATGATTTGTTACTCACAGTAATAGCAGTAGCCAGAGTATCAGCATTTGTGTCAGCTCTCGAATCCCAATTCCCATAGAGTGACATGAGAACAAAATAATACCTGCACATGCAGTGGGTTTCATTATAGGAAAGAAACCTTGGGTTTAGTGAACTGGATCTTTTATATTGGTCAAAAAACATGCCTGCCTTTTGTACCACAAAGAGGCATTATCTTTCTTATACTAGATAGGAAGGCTGCATGGCCTTTGCTCTGGAGAGAGACATCATCTCTATCTTCTAATGCCATTTATTATACAAACATCCTTGTGAAGATAGACTGGAATGAAGGTAATCAGTGCTTCTATTCACAAGATGTACAGAAATGTCAGAGATTCATGGAGAGTTGTTTTCCAACTGAGAGGTGGGAAGGAGAGGGTTGGGTTTACTTTGAATTCACTCTTGCTCTGAAGGTATATTACTTACTGATTGTTGCATAACCCAATCTTCCCTATTACCAGAAATGGACTAGGACAGCTCATGTACACCTGCCTGGTGGCAACATAAACTAACATAAGTATTAGATGGTTCCTCACATGAAACAGCAACGAGAGAAACGTGCTGGCTTCAAAGTGGGTGATAATCTGTGTTTCACAAACTACTCAGAGGTTTAGTACAACTTATTGCAGCCCATCATCCTGCAAGGCTCTTTGAGCAGCCTTTCAAGGGGGTTCCAAAAGAGGAATTCTCAAACTATTTTAACCAGCCATAGTATTGTTTAAAAAAATCCAAATGTCACAAAACACAACTTCCCAGGGTGATTACTTTGAAGAAGGCCTTACTTATTTGGCTCTAGGGTTCAGTGTGACTGTTAAACAGCAAGTTCTCTGGATTAGAATTCTTTCTTTTATTTACTGAAAGTCCACTAGCACTAAATTATGAGGGAGGATTCAGCCAGAAACTCAGACAAGAGATAAAATAAGAGAATGAAAGCTACAACTGAGACATTTCCCCACCCTATGGCACGTTCCCTCCTACAGGGTCTCCTTTGTCAATGCTTAACTCAAGGCTTATGTGGAAGCAGAAGGGGTAGAATCTGGAAAAAACCTACCCCAGCTCCTGTCTTTTTTTTTTTTTTTTTTTTTGAGGCAGGGTCTCACTCTGTCACCCAAGCTGGAGGGCAGTGGTGTGAACGCAGCTCACCTGGGCTCAAGGGATCCTCCCACGTCAGTCTCCCAAGTAGCTGGGACTACAGGTATGTGCCACCACACCGGGCTAATTAAAATATTTTTTTCCTTATTTTTGTAGAGATGGGGTCTCGCTATTTTGCCCAGGATGGTCTCGAACTCTTGGGATCAAGAGATCCTCCTGCCTCAGCCTCCCAAATTGCTGGGATTATAGACGTGAGCTGCCATGCCGAGCTCCTTCATCTGTTTTTATGTGTTGCTTCCATATTTGAGGTGCTGTCTGGGCTAGGCAGCTCTTCCACTCCTGTTTCTGTTGAGTATTTCACCACCTGCCAACCTAACTTGATAGCCCATTTGGGACTTGAAAGACTGAAGCCAACTGGGCTGAATTGAGTTAAACCCCAGTTCAACAAAAATGCTCAGTTTCTATCCATTACATTAATTCCATTGGTATGAGAGCAAACTCTACAGAGGCAGACGCAAATAAACTGCAGGTGTAATCGATTGATTGAGCCGGGAGGCGAGTAAGAGAGAAAAAAGAGAGAGAGGGAGAGAGAGAGAGAAAGACAGAGAGACAGACAGACAAACATACTGCAAAGTCAAGAAAATCCAAATTGCCTTTATTAAGTGAGGTAACACATTTCTGAATTCAGTACCTAACTCAGAACAAACCCAACCACTGAGATGTGAACCTTCTTTTTCTTCTTTTTTTCCTTTTTATTTTTGAGAGCAAAGCACATGTTTACCCTGCGTCAGCAAGCAGGACAAATGTGAGTTTAAGGCAACCAAAGGACATGAACTTGAACTGAAGTTTGAAAATATAGACTGTCCTAGATAGAATCTCAAGATTAGGAGACATTTTGATGTAGAGCTGAACGTAAGTCTTTTCTCCTCCAAAGAACCAGTTACCCTTAGTTCTGGAAGCAGAAAGGAATAGTCCACGTTTCCCAGAAAGAAAAAAATTAAGTCTCCCATTGAGCAAAAATCACAGTTTTCCCAAGACTTATTTTGGTTCTTTAACATGGGTCAGGGAGGAAATCAGACCTTGAGTTGGAAGGCACTTGTAAAGATGAGGGTGCCTCCAAGGATGGAACTTGTAGGCTTTAACAGAGTTTTCTAGAAATGCACAATTATCTTTGGTGGCTATGGGTTAACTTGTGGTCCGGGGTACTATGAGTGGTCACATTTGAAAGAGTGAAGGAAACAATATAGAAAGAGCCAGACCATTGCCTCTGCACAGATCTTGTAACAAGACAAAAGGCCTTCAGCATTTACTCTGCTGCAGATCAGGGTCTGGAATCTTCTGAATGAGGTGTCACAGAGTCTGATAGCCCAGACGGCAGGGCCTAGCCCCAACTCGAAAGTCAGTCTGGGCCAGCTTCTAGCTCAGCTAAACTAGGAGCAGAATGGAACTTCAGAGGATGTCTGAGTCAGCTTTCTTATTTTACATTGGGGAAAGTGAGGCCTGGTGAAGGGAGATGTTTTCCCCAAGGCTTTGTGGTTGCTGTGTTAGTCTGTCCTCCAACAAACAGACTCCAAGGTAGGAGTCAACTTACACAAATTTTATTAGAAAAAACACCTTGAGTGTGGGAAAATGAGGAGGTAAAAGGAGAAGACCACAATATTAATCTGGTCCCTTCAAGCTTAGGAGGAGTGTAGCAAAGGCTCTCAAAGTTGTTAGCCCAGGATGCTTGACTATCCTTTGATAATTTATCTTAAACCTGACCATACCTTTGCAATAGTCTCTTCATTAAACTTTCTTCCATTACCTCATTTGAGCATGACGTTTGTTTTTTGCCAGGACTTTGACAGATACAAATACTTTGATCATCAGTCAATACTAGAGGGTTTATTAATTAGCATAGGGATTTTTAGAAATGCTTTTTATTTATATTGGTGAAATGAGTGGTGTTTAAGATATTAGAATTAGTTGGCTAGAAAGAGTGTACAGGCATCTCTGCCCTTGAATAAATATAAGAATGCAGGAGGTTCGACAACTTCTTCCTTCTGGGTTACCATTTGGGCCTGATATCCACTTAATTGTTTAGCCTAGGAATCTTGATTGTGTCTAGACGGTTGAAACTTGCCAGTAGAATATTCTTGCCTTTGCCTCAAGAGAATCTTTTATGCCAGGTACTCATGGAGCTCAAAGACAGATTGCTGGGACCTTGTGGAACTTCTAGGTAGGTTGGTGACTGTTTTATTTCTTTGTTGTGTCTTGGGCCTGCTGGCTTATAATAGTCTGTGTGTTAGAACTTGGCTGGGACTTTTGGATTCTGGGGTGAGAGACCTTTAGCGCTCCCCTACCTCAAACTATTAGAAGCTACCAGTACCTGAAAAAACAACTCAATGATTGTGAACATTTAAGCTGGCTTAGATCAGACCACAGCATAGAGAAGCACTCTCTCCTCTTTATCAGGCCTTTCCAAATTCTGTACATCCCCAAAGATTGACATGGGAGAAGGAAGAAAGAGCTTTGCCATGTCTTAAACACTGGAGTGGGTGCCTGGCCTGGTAGCTGATGGCTCTTCTCATAGCAACTCTGTTTTCAGCGACAGGCTCTTATTAACTGTTGGGGCCACAAGTAGTGTCATGCCTTGTTACCTATATTTATAAATGCAAATCCCATTGCAGGAAACCTCCAGAGAGAGATCAGATGGCTCATATCTTCCAATCACAAGAAAGGAAAAAGGCCCAGGGAGGCTGAGCCACTTGTCCAAGGCCACTCTGTATTTGGTGGATAGAGGCGTAACTGGAGCCTGAGTTGTCCACCATGGCTGGTGTGCTGTGTGCAGCTGAGCTGGCTTCTCGGAGAAGTTTGTATGGTAACTGTAAGGGCGGGATCTTGTGTAGGCACATTCATCAGTTACCAAGCATTCACCACATAGTTACCATGCACCCAGGATGGGGCTGCATGGGACAGGTGAAGAAGAGAAAACGGTCCCTTTCCTGGAGAGTATACCATCAGCTCAGGGAGCTACAATTCGCACAACACAGTTAACAGCAACATCCTAGCTCACTGGAGTGGCGGTAGCTCTAAGAACACAGGAACACAAAGGAAGGTAATTCAGATGGTGGTTAAAAGGTCTGCTTAAGGCGGCGCGTGGTGGCTCATGCCTGTAATCCCAGCACTTAGGGAGGCCAAGGCGGGCGGATTACCCTGAGGTCAGGAGCTCGAGACCAGCCTGGCTAACATGGTGAAACACCATCTCTACTAAAAAATACAAAAATTAGCCAGGTGTGGTGGCACATGTCTGTAATCCCAGCTACTCTGGAGGCTGAGGCAGGAGAATCATTTGAACCCAGGAGGCAGAGGTTGCAGTGAACTGAAATCATGCCATTGCACTCCAGCCCGGGCTATAGAGCAAGATTCTGTCTCGAAAAAAAAAAAAAAAAGTTCTGTTCCGACTCAGACTCGGATAGACCTGGCTCGAATCCTAGCTCTCCTGCGGCAAGTCACTTACCCCTCTTAAACCTCACTTTGCCCACCTTTGAAATGGGAATAACAACAGTACCTCTGTCACAGGATAGTGAGAACAAAGTAAGATCTTGCCTGCCAAAATGCTTAGCAGAGAGCTGGCCAACATGATAAGTGCCCTGTTATCTAAATTAACATCAATTACTTAATTTGTTTACCAATCAAATCGGAGAGGAGTGCCATACGCATACACCTCGCTTCTCACTGAATATCACCATGCATATGGTGCATGCAAAGGGGTCCATGCGGGCGTAGAATAACCCTGAAGAATGCTAATTAGATGACTGGCATGATCTGCCAAGTAAATATGATCTAGAAATGGGATTAGCCAAGGGTCAACCAATTATGGTGGGATTAATTTGCTACTGATTTGTCAGGGGTGACCGGGCGCATCACACGGTGTTTGGGGAGCAGTAATTACCTGCTTTCCCACACACTTGCTCAGTTTCAGCCTTTCAATCCGCCCCCGAATGCAAGCACAGTACTGAAAGTGACTGTGCTTGTTTTGAGAATTGTCTTTGCAGAGCAACTACCATGCTGCTATGCAGAAAAGGATTAATTGTTCTTAAGATTTTTGTTAGCTAATCTCTTCACTAGCCTCACAAACACCCCAAGGTCATGTTTAGTACTAGATCCATCTACAATAATACCATTAGGGCAGAGTGTACTCCTGTCCCTGGGTTCTTCATGAGTTAATTAAAAAGGTGATCTCCAGGCTCCTGCACAGAAACGGAAACAAAAAGAGAATGTCTTTCTGTCAAGCAGAAGGACAAACATTTCCATCTAAAGAAAATTGAGTCAAAGTTCCAGAAGCCTGAAGAGGTAACTTTGTCTCAAAAGCCAATATGCCTTTCATCTGAAAGATGTTTTCAACTAGAGAACAAAGCCTTAATTTGGCATAGACACTGCAAGGTGCCCACTGGCTTAGAATCAATCGGAAATTCAACATATTAAACATGGCTCATAATCTGACCATTAACACAAAGAATTACAGTTGTCTTAGCACCTGCAATGTTGACTAACCTGTGGCTTTTTAAAACAACCTATGAAGTGACACCAATTTAACCAAGGAAACAAGGATGAAATTTACCATGAAGAGACATTCCATCATCCCCGATTTGCCCTGAAAGCTCCGTGACAGACCATCCACTTCTAAGGAAAGTGTAGCCTAATCTAGTCATCAGCATCGCAGTTTCTCCTAGGAACCCTATTTGCTCAGTTACCTAGAAGAAGATTAACATGAACTTTAAAAAAATCAATGTAATAATCACTTTGCACTCACTGGAATGGCAACTATTAAAAAAAAACAAACAGAAAAAAACAAGCATTTATAAGAATGTGGAAAAATTGGAATCTTTGTGCACCGTTGATGGGATTATAAAATGAAAAATAGTGTGAACATTCCTCAAAAAACTAAAAATTAGAACTGCTATATGATCCAGCAATCCCACTTTCGAGTATATATCCAAAAGACTGAAAACAGGATCTCAAAGAGATATCTGCACACCCATGTTCACTGCAGCATTATTCACAAGAGCCAAGATATGGAAGAAACTCAAATGTCTACTGACAGATGAATAAAGAAAATCTGGTATCTGCATATAATGGACTATTACTCAGACTTAAAAAAAGGAAAGACATCCTCTCATTTGAGACAACATGGATAAACCTCGAGGACATTATGCTATGTGATATAAACCAGTCACAAAAAGACAAATACTGTATGATTCCACTTACGTGAGGTATCTAAAGTAGTCAAATTTATAGAAACAGAAAGTTGAATGGTGGTTACCCGGGGCTGTGGGGGGAGGGGAAGGAACTTGTTCAATGGATGTAGTATTTTAGATTTGCAAGATGAAAAAGTTCTGGTGATCTGTTGCACAACAATGTGAATATATGTGACACTATTGAGCTGTCCACTTGAAAATTGCTGAGATGGTAAATTTTATGCTATGTGTATTTTCAAAAAGCTAAGATGAATGCACAGATGGAGGAATAGATAGATGGTCAGATAGGTAATGAAGCAATCATAATGAAATATTAGTGCTGGAATCTAGGCAGTGGGTATATAGATGTTTATTGTAAAATCCTTTCAACTTTTTTTATGTTTGAATATTTTCACAATAAAATGTTGGCAAAGAATAAAAACTCAATGTAGTAATTAATATTTATACACATGCACCCCACATATGATAGCTACACTATATATGTAGCTAATATTTGTAATTATAACTCATTTTTATTAAAAAAAGAATTAAACCTCTCTGAAAGAGTAAAATATTGTAAAAATAAAAGGACTCTTCTTGCTCAACATTTTTTCATCACCTAACACATATACATTGCCTTTTAGAAAATCATTTGGGTTAGAAGGGCTCTTCAGTGAATAGCAACTAACCTCTGCTCAGCCCTCTTTGACCCCAGTTCTGCTCCCTGAGCTAACTGCATTTCATCACTTCTGTTTATTTGTTTCTGGAGGTTATTTCTCTGTCTTTCCTTAACATGCTTATACCACTGCTTCTTATTTCACCAACTTTAGGTATTGTCTTTGACTTCCTGTCCTGAGAGATGTGACTTTGGACCCGAGACACCATCCCCTACCTCCCCACAGCTCATCAGCCACTTCACCCTCCTCCCCATTGCCTTCTCTCCTCTCCTTTCTCCCTGCTAAACGCACTACCCTGAGTTCCTCCGCCAGCTATCTCTGCAACTTCAAATGCATACCCAGACCCCGTTTTTTGTGCCATCAATTATCCGTATCAACTCTTGATTCTCTGTTTGTAAGATGGGGATTGTGGTATTTCCATCCTCCTCCATACTTCCTCTCCCACTCTTCTTCCCCCTACAGACTATTCACTATGCCTTTACTTTTATATTCTTTTATATTGTTACATTCATTTGAATATGCCACAGCAAAACACCAAAACCCCTATAACAACTCCATGTTGAAAAATCTTGTTCCAACATGGTGAACAAGCACACTGCTAAGAATATAGTAAGCCCCTCATGAACACCTGGACAGTTGGGTATTAGCCACATTTGCCAACACTAAGCTCAAAAAACAGGTGCCTCACTGCTTTTATCCTGGGGAGGTAGATAGCCAGTCCATCAGGATCCCTAGTGGAAAAAAGATAAGAGGCATTTCACAAACTTCTATGTTATTAAAAAAAGAAAAGAAAAAAAAAAGGTACCACATCTGCTTTGCATGCTTTCAGGGTCTGAAAGGCCTATACAATTGCATTAGGTTTTTAAAAATGAGATTAAAGGAATTAATGTAAGATAGAACCATAATGGATTATTAGAGGGAAGATAGGCACAATTAGGGGATGTTCTTGGCCTTTCCGTTTGGCTGACCTATCCCAAAACTGTTCCTCTGGGTCTCTATCGGAGACATAGCAGTAACCTGGATGGACCATAGGCACGAGTCCTGCAGCCCATTCCTCCTGAAGCTGCAGCCTTTTTCAACCTGCCATGTATCTGAGTTATGCACGTGCTTGATGCCTTCACTAAATCATATATAACTTGAATCCGGGGACTCAAGGGTTTCAACCATCTTTGTTTTCTTCTCCGTTACTGTCACTGTGCTAGAGCCCAAGTCTCCTGAAATGTGCCCTGGAGCCTTGCTCAAAGATGTCAAACCCAACATACTGATCAGGTAGCTATTTTCTCTGAAGCTGGTAGTTCATGACAGGCTCTGACATGTGCTGAGCTCTCTCTGTGCCCTGCTTCCCCCAGGACATCGCAAATGGCTTTCTCCTAGGACTGTGTGTCATGCTTTTGGAGTGTGACAGCCTCAAATTGCTCTCTGACATAGTTAATGAAGTAGAGAACACCTCCTATTTTCTTTTTTTTCTTTTTTCTTTTTTGACCAGGGGAGAAAGCACAGATTCAGAGCAATTCCATGCCTTACTCTAGTCGTGTGATAGTTTGCTGCCATTGCTTAATTGAGCTTGCATTGACCTCTGCTAATTCCAAGTCTGGAATCCTGGCCTCTACTTGACTATAATCGGCAGAATAATGGCACCAGAATGATGCCCATCAATGTCCGGAACCTGTGAATATGTTACCTCACATGGCAAAAGGGATTTTGCAAATATGATTTATTTTAAGGACTGTGAGATGGGGAGATTATCCTTGATTGTTCGGTGGGCCCAATCTAATCCTATGAATCCTTCAAAAGAGAGGAACTTTCCCAGCTGTGGAGAGAGGAAGACATGACTGTGGGTCAGATGGATGCAACATGAGAAGGACTTTGCCTGCCATTGATGGCTTTGAAGATGGAGGAAGGGGCCATGAGCCAAGGAATGTGAGGGGTTTCCAGAAACTGAAAAAGGCAAGGAAACAATTTCCAATTTCTTCCCTAGAAACTCCATAGAGAAACACAGTCCTGCCCACACCTTGATTGTAGCCCAGTGGGACCTATTTCAGCCTTCTGACCTACGGAACTGTAAGATAATAAATGTGTGTTGTTTTAAACCACTAAGCTTGTTGTAATTTGTTACAGTAGCAAGAGACAACTAATGTCCTGCCATAGTCTGGACTGGTGTGTCCTCAAAGACATAAAAGCAACCAATTCCCCACAGCTACTAGGCACTTGAGAACTGCTTAAGAATTGCATATGGAGAAATCTCTGCTACTTGGGACTCTTGCAAAATATGTCATGGTGATATATGAGTTTTTCCACAGAGATGAGGGTTTGCCTGTTTAGGACCCAAACATTTTGTAAGATATATATATATATATATATATAGAGAGAGAGAGAGAGAGAGAGAGAGAGAATGAGTCTCACTTTGTCATCTAGGCTGGAGTACAGTGGTGCCATGTAGCTCACTGCAGCCTCAAACTCCTGGGCTCAAGTGGTCCTCTCGCCTCAGCCTTACAGGTGTGCGCCATCTCTCTCAGCTAATTTTTTATTTTTGTGTAGAAATGGAGATCTTGCTATGTTGCCCAGGCTGGTCTAGAACCCTTGGCGTCAAGTAATATTCCTGCCTCAGCCTCCCAAAACACTGGGATTATAGGTGTGAACCATCGCACCCGGCCAGATGAACATTTTTAATCCATAGGAAGATTAAATTCTGTCTAAATCATATATATGTATTATAACTCCATATATCTCTCTATATTTCTCTCCATATATATTTCATCATATATACAGAGAGAGATTATGTTCTTATTATTCCTTTCTGCTTAAACAGAATACATTAAACTTTATTTAACATTTTTGTGATATGTGGGAGAACTTATTTTGGGCACTAATTATTATCCAATACTACATCATTGCCCTTGGCAATGACTGAATTTCAGAAAACTACCACATATTGCAGATTCTCTGGAAAGGTCCCAATTTTAGATTCTGTCCTACTTTCCTTATTCTTATCAGACTACTTTTCCTGATAAAGTGCTCAGGCACCATGGTCACTTTAGTTGAAAGTCTGCTTGTCTTCACAATAAATGTCCTCAAACTACCATCTAACAGGGAATCCTAAACCATTCTGTTTGCCTCAAATACATTAAAAAGAAATAAGAATAGTTTGTAACTTCCTATTTGTTACTTTTCAACCCTGATCAATAATTTTCTTCACAAAATTTTTAGTTAGGCAATGGACTATTAGGATACTGACATGGCAAGATTAGGTCATTTGAGGCCTTGAGAAGTCAGTTGACTTTTGCGTCAAGCAGCTGATTTGTAGCAGCAGGGCCACGATGAAAACTCAGAATCCCTTAGTTTCTGTTCTTTGACCTGGTAGACCTACCAGCCTGCTTTCAGCTTAAGTAGCAAACACTGCATCTCTCCCAAGGAACCCTTTAAGCCAGACTGCAGACGTCAATCAAAAAAGCCAGTGTGATTACGATCTCCCTTCTCAAAATAATGCTTCCTTTCTAAACCCAGTCTCTGAAGATCGAAACCAAAGTAGGCCTCCAAACTCTAACCACAACTGTCTTCAAAAGTTATGGGGAGTCCCATCTCTTAGCAGTCTAGCTGCAGCTGCTGAAGTCGCCACCTGCTCAAATGACTGAGACAGGAGGCTCCTTTCCAGGGGGTGCCATGGCTGGAACCAGTTTTATACAAGAGGACTCCTAGCTTGTTGGCCCCTGGCTTCAGATTTATTTAATTAGCTGAGACACTCCTGTGGTTGCTAATCACTCTTAGTACAAAGAGGCGTCAACAAGCCTGTGGGTTAAAAGCAGGTCTCTTCTGAATTTACTTAGCTTGGTCTATAGAGAGGTGAGTGAGTGAGTGAGTGTGTGTGTGTGTGTGTGTGTGTGACTGTGTGAGCATAAGCTGTATGAGATTGTCTATGCGGGACTGTATGTGATTGTGGATGATCGTGTGTGTGCACACATGCATTGTGTGTGCATGTGAGCATGCATGTACACATGCTTCTGCGTGTGGTTGTGTGTAGTTCTCTGAGTGTAAACTTGTGTGGGATTGTGTACGCATGTGCATACCTGCATTGTATGTGCTTGTGTGCAAGTAAGTGTGTTCATGCACACAGCTAAAGGAGAAACAGAAAGAAGGGCAGGATACAAGCACAGAAGGAAAAGACAGGCAACAAGAAAAGGCAGAGAATAGACATGTGGAGGCCAGATACAGACAGAAGGAGTGGGTGCAAGGATCAGGGAGCAGGGAAACAAGTGACAGGGCAAAGGTGGAGAGCAGAGGGCGGGGAAGCGAAGAGAGAGCACAGGACGTAAGAAAAGGAAGGATTCAGCGGGGTGAGGCCTTAGCCATTTCAGGCCTTAAGAAATGCCTCGTTAGGGAGGCAGGTGGACTCCGAAGCTTCCAGGAGAGTGACGTCATCCCCTTGTCATTTTTCTGCGTTGTCATCCAGAGTCGGCTGTCTCTGTGTCCTAGTGGTTCTCATCACCTAGCCTGGGCTCTGGCCTCAACCCCCACGGCCCTGGGAGATGGTGCCATCCAGTCATATCTGAAACCTCTTTGTTGGGCCTGTGGTTTTATTTTTTCTAATAACGTAGCAACATCAAACAAAGGAAGTCACGCTTGTCCTTTGCCTCAACAAGGTAAATAGTCGCTGCCCCAGCTCAGGTGCCTCCCTTGCAGAACACACACAGGTGGGGAAAAGGGCTTGCAGGGGGCCTTGGGTTTATGGGGATGAAGAGGCAGGACCTGAGTCTGAGAACAATAAAAACCAGGCCTGGCACTTGGTGTGGAGCAGTGACCAGGGAGAGGACTTGACCTGGGGAAGGGACAGGGCTCCAACAGGAGCCTTCTGAAGCCCGCAGGCCAGGAGGCCAACTGCATAGGGTGGCGAGAAGGACCCAGGACCCACCCCCCGTGGCTTTCCCTTTTAGGTCTGAGTCTCTCCATGTGCAGAAGTAGGATTGCATTGGCTCAGTGCTTTCCAAAGTGCTGAGGGATTCCAGGGGCACCCACGGAGCTCCCCTGGGGCCTGTGGACAGGGGTGAGCGAGTGAGCAGGAGTCAGGTCTCCCCTCTGCACTGACCTGAGCTGCCTCATCTTTACATTTTACTTTTATTTAAAGACTGTAAGCCAAAGCCAGTGTGAAGCCTCCCGAGCTGGCTGATCTCCACATCCCTGCCAGCACCTTATGACCCACTATTCTACACTGGTGGAGGGGGGCTGGTGTTAGCGCTATTGGGACCCTGGGACAGAGTTGACAGTGAACTTTGGCAGAGGAGGAGGTACCTTTTTCGTGTGATTAGGGAACCTGGATTCTTTCGCTGGCCCCAGAACAGGATGTGTACCCCAAAGAGGCTAACTGCTTGGGACTGAAGCCCATCTGCCCACAGGATGCAGGAGTTTGAAGGGTGCACCCCACCCTAAAGGGCACAGTCTCATCACCCTGAATTTCTGGGTTGGGCAAACCACTAGTTGACACAGTATTCAGCCATAAAGAAACAGAGAAGCTACTTCCTTGAAATCAGCGCTACCTTGATAAGTATAAATCCTGCAAGAAACCAAGGAGAAACCCATATGAGATATTAGCTTGTTGGGTAGAAGGTCAGGTTCACGTTTCACAGGATGACAATGGCTGTGCTGTGACCCAGCAGGCTGTTTTATGTGCCAAGACCTCCCAGCTGGTCTGGGCCAGTTCTGTCCTTCCACGCCTCACTGGGAGCCACCCATTTTGTCAATAAGCAGCTGGTATCCCTCCGCTTCTTAGTCATATGTCATTTACAGACTCCTGATCTGCCCCCAATGTCACAGCCGACTGGCCGTTGTAGGTTCTGGAAGGAACAGAAAGCAGGTAACTGACAGAAAAACCATCCACCCTCGGTTGAGTTCTCTTTGAGTTTTTCTCTTGGATTTGGGAGCTGGGGGCGGAGGGTGCCTGCCTGTGTGCTGGGGGTTTGGGGAAAGGCATTCACCACCAGGCTGAAAAATGACCAATTGCTCAAAAGCCAGGTGGATAAATCTGCCAATTCAGTGAAATCACATCCTGTTCCATTCGGAGGGGACAGCAAACACAGATGCACACAGCGGAGTAGTAATTACATCTCAGAAGATGCTAAATATTTCAATGCCTGTCTGGTGCTGTTTCTTATTGGAGGGAATTTTCTGGTATTGGGTTTTACAGGCAGTAAACTTGTGTACTGAGTTATTTTTCTCTACCTCTCAAAAAGCGCTGTGTCCATATGTTACCATGTGTCAGGTAATATGGAAGTTGGCTTTATGCAAATCGTTAGTTACCCTAAACCACAATCTCGGTTCTCACACTGGAAAGCTCTTCCCTGGAGTTGTGTCTTTGCTGGGGAAAACTGTTCATCACTGGATGGTCGTTTATTTCTGTTTCTAGGAGCAACCACTTCAGATTCCTAGCGTGTGGGTGGTTTGCACGCATGAGTCATGCAGATGTTACGTTCCCCTGAAAGAACCAGCCAGATCCTTTTACCAGGCAGGGACTTTGTCCCAAGCTGCTGTGACCTGGGAGGTTAGCCCTGCTACTGCAGCCACAGACTAACTGATGAGGAGGCACAAAGGCCAGTCCCCTTCTCTGAAGGACGGTGTGACTGCCCTGTGGAAATGCCCCAGTGGCCCTTGGGCCTCAGGTCACAGCTCGGCTTTACCCAAGATCCATCCTTGCTTGGACCGTCCTTCCCTAATGCTCGTGGAGGTTTTTCCTGAAGGGCACTCCCTGGAGAAATCACATGCCCTGGAATCCCTGTCTTAGGCTCTGCTTCTAGAACCTAAACTCAGACAGGAAGTAGGCCCCTACAGCGATGGCCCTGAAGAGCTTGGATTCCAAGGTCTTTTACCTGGTGTCCTAAATGGTTCCCCCAAGTCAGTCCAGTTTCTCTAGTTTCCCTGAGAACTTTCCCTGTGGCAGAGGCAGGTCACAGAGTCTCCACTCCAGCACAGAGCAAGGAGACAGCAGGTCACACCACTGCCAGTTGAGTGCTCTGCCAGTTGATGGCAACTTCAGTGGGATGAATTCTTCCTAGGATGCACCTATAAGGCAAAGTGTTTTGTCCTGAGGGTAATAGGCTTACAGTGATGGGCAGAGAGAAACCCAGTCGCTTTGTGCAGACATCTAACGGACTGCTGTGAATGGGCTCTCCCTTACCAGGCTACTGCTGTCATCTGAATTTCCAGTTTTAGAGATTTAGTTCTTGGTGGCACACAACTATAGCTCTAGTTACTCGGGAAACTGAGGCAGGAGGATCACTTGAGCCCGGGAGTTTGAGACCAGCCTGGGCAACATAGTGAGACCCCCTTCTGTATATTTTTGTTAAAAAGAGATTTAAATATTTATGTTGAAATACAATCTGACTTATTACTCCTTCAGCCATTAGCAGTTTCATGTGAATTAATTTGTCCCGGAGTCCAGTGTGACAGCTGGTGCAGGCAGCATTGGACGGGGGCGGGGAGGAAAGTTAGGGCCAGAATAGAAGTTTGGGTGAGACACTCATGCCATGGACTGGGGCAATGTGAGAGGCCATAGCCAAGGTCTGCCCTTTTCCCAGTTTTGCTGATCACAGTGGTAGTGAAAAAAAGATCCATTTTTAAAGATCCTCCTTTTCTATTTCAGAGTCACACACAGTGATGGACACATAGCAGGACTTAAAAATGCTTGCTCTGCAACACGAAGACAACGACTGAATGATCCCACTTCCATGAGGTATCTAGAGTAACCAAACTCATAGAAACAGAAGGTAGAAGGGTGGTTGCCAGGGTCCGGGGGAGGCAAATGGAGAACTGTTGTTTAATGGTGATGGAAATGTTTTGGAGATTGGTTGTATAACAGTGTGAATATACTTAACAAGACTGAACTGTGCACTTAAAAATGGTTGATGGTAGCCCTGAAACTCTGTACGTCTATTACGCATCATTAAAAATATTGCTTAAAAAATAGTCGATGGCAAATTTTATGTTATGTATGTTTTACCACAATATAACATTTTTAAACAATGCATGCTTTTCAAAGACAATTTGGGCTTTTCATAGAGCAGATCCTCGGGAACTATTTGTTGACTTACTTGCAGAGCACATTCCTTTGGCAAACTCCCAAACCTAAGAGAAAAGCTCAAAAAGAAATAAGCAAAAAAAGCATAAAGGCCCTGAAGCCCTTCAGAAACCTGTTTCCAAATTCTTCCAGATTCCAACTTCTCCCCTACTGAGGCTGTTCCCAAACCTGTCTCCACACGCCTCCCACTCCAAACCCAACCCTGCCCTGGCCCTGCTACATTTCCAGATTCTCTGTTGCTTCCCTCCTTTCAGATTCTACTTTTATCTTCTCAGATGTTAACTCTTTCCCCATCCAAAGCACAAAAAATTAGCTAGGCATGGTGGCATGTGCTTGTAATCCACACTACCTGGGAGGCTGAGGTGGGAGGATTGCTTGACCCCGGGAGGTTGAGGCCACAGTGAGCCGTGATTGTGATCATGTGACTGCACTCCAGCCTGGGTAACAGAGTGAGACACTGTCTCAAAAAAAAAAAAAAAAGATTGACTTGTTGTTATCAGTCTGTTTTCACGCTGCTGATAAAGACATACCAGACTTTGGGTAATTTATAAAGAAAAAGAGGTTTAATGGACTCACAGTTCCAAGTGCCTGGGGAGGCCTCACAATCATGGCAGAAGGCAAAACGCACATCTTAAAGGGTGGCAGGGAAGAGAGAGAACCAAGCAAAAGGGGTTTCCCCTTATAAAACCATCAGATCTCGTGAGACTTTTTCACTACCAGGAGAACAGTATGGGGGAACCTCCCCATGATTCAATTGTCTCCCACTGGGTCCCTCCCACAACACATGGGAATTATGGGAGCCACAGTTCAAGACGAGATTTGGGTGGGGACACAGCCAAACCATATCACTTGTAGAAAAAGTAATGCTTCAAAGCCTTCAACAGGGGATTGATAAATACATTAACCAACAAAGGAATACAACCAGCTATTAGACAAATGAGAGAGATTTCTGTGTTAGCAGGGAAAGATGATAAGGAAGACAAGGCAGGATATAGAACAGTGATCCTCCTGCTTTGACTTCTCAAAGTGCTGGGATTGCAGGTGTGAGCAATCCCGTCTGCCACGCCTGGCCCTGTGGCAGACATTGAAAGGGCTGCTGTGAAGGAACTCTCCCTTACCAGACAACAGCTGTTATCTGAAATCCTACTTTTAGAGACTTAGTTCTCGATAGCACACACCTATAGTCCCTTCTAAGCGGGAGACGGAGGCAGAGAATGGCTTGAACCCAGGAGTTTGAGACTGCAGTGAGCTGTGATAGTGCAACACGGGGCTGTGCTGTGAGTCCCGCCTACCCCTCCCCAGAGTGTAATCCAGGAAGATTTCCAGAGGAGGCTTGAGAGCTTTGACAATGTGTTAATGCCAATGGGAGACCCTGAGGGCTGGCCTCTGTCTCCATGGACTGGGGTCTAAGTGCTGTGAAAAAAATCTGAAGGCCAGAGAGGACTAAGTGTTTTGGAGGTGCTAGGGAGCTGCTGGACTGGGGGCTCCCTGCTCCCCACATCTGCGGGAGCAGGAAGGCAGCTGTAGGGCTACTATGGTCTGAATATTTGTGTGCCTCCAAATTCATGTTGAAACTTCATCCCCAAAGCAACAGTATTGAGAGAGGTGGTGTCTTTAGGAGGCGATTAGGCCACGAGGCCCCACCCCTCAAGGATGTGATTAGTGCCTTATAAAAGGGCTGGAGGGAACTAGTTAGGCCCCCCTTTTTGCCCTTCAGCCCTTCTGTCGGGGACACAGCATTCATCCCCTCCAAAGGACGCAGAGACAAGGTGCCATCTTGGAAGCAGAGGGCAGTCCCCACCAGACATAAACCCACTAGGGCCTTGATCTTGGGCTTCCCAGCCTTCAAAATTGTAGGATATAAATTATCATTGCTGATCAGTTATCCACTCTGTCGTATTGTGTTAATAACAGCAGGAATAGACTAAGACAGAGACCATGATGTGTCTGGTCCAGGAGGCCCCAGCTGTGGGACACTGGGGGGTAACCTGGAGGTGTCTCAGGGTTGACGAAGGGGATACTGGGGATGGAGATGTATTTGCCCCATCAAGAGAACTCTCCCTCACAGGGGTGAGGGGCCAGCGGGGGATTTCTGAAAGGACCCTGCAAGAGCATCAGCCTTAACAGTCTGCTAGAAATGGGAGCAGGGCCCAACTTGGGATGCCCCACTGCAATAGGAACCGTCTTCTGCCTCTGCTTCTCTTTCTCTGACGCCCTTTGACCCTCCACCTGGCAAGCAGTCAGGAAGAGAGTAAAGATCAGAAGAACCCATCAGGCTTCCCACCCAAAAATAGTTCCACCCTGGGGAGGGAGGGAAGACATTCCTTTTACTGAATTGAGACTATTTTTGGGCCTTCAAGAGACTGCAGGAAGGCCTGAGTGATGCAGG
Source organism: Pongo abelii (assembly GCF_028885655.2). NCBI lineage: Eukaryota > Metazoa > Chordata > Mammalia > Primates > Hominidae > Pongo > Pongo abelii. Next base: position 121,007,537 of record NC_071993.2, on the reverse strand, counting down.
TGCCAGTGAAGATCACCCTCACTGGATAAAACTTGAAGACACCAAGAGAGGAAAAGTCAAATTGTGTTTTGATCACAATCCAAATGTCAAGCTAGTTTATGTAGGTTTTCACATAGATTAATTTCAGAATAATTATCCTAACTCTGCTCCACTGTGCTCTGTGTAAATTGCTTCAGGGAAACATGATCAGCTTGCTTAGTAGGCAGCAAATATCTTGGCAATGACACAGGTTTTAGACTCACCCCCATCTCCCCAATTCAGGCAATTAAGTCTTATTGGTCTTCATTTAGATGAACAGGACAAGCTTCTGTAATTAACATATTGTTGTCAACTTGGAATGTCTGCCCAGCTAAAAAACGCAATGTGTAATTTATTGTGACTGCTTTTCATTGAATGAGATAGAAGAAAAGTAAATTAGCCATAAATGTAGAGAGATGGCACATAGTGAAATTTTATGGAAACCATCACATTAGCAGTAAGAGAAAAGGCCAGCTCCCAAGAGAACGCACAGGAGAAAAATTTTACTCTGTGAAGCTCCACCAAATGCTATGAGTGTAAGAAACTCTGGGGTGAGCATCAGAGACATAAAGACTGGTGTTTCCAGTTCTCATAAGGGAGTAAGAAATTGCTAAGCCAAGGCTCTGGAATCCTCAAGGCTGACCAGGGCTACACCAGTTCAGGCACTCAGCAGAGAGCTGATGGAAATGCATTAGTGCTGTTGTGGCCCATGCACATGGGCCAGGTAGCTGCCAGGTAGCTCAGAGGGAAGACTCCCTGGAGGTTTGCTGCTTTACCTTCAAGTCTGGGCTGATGCAGTCCCTGGAGGTCTTAAGCCAGCCTGGGCTGCTAAAAGAAAATACCATAGATTGCCCAGCTTAAACAACAGATATTTATTTCTTACAGTTCTGGAGGCTGGGAAGTCCAAAATCAACATATGGGCAGATTGTGTTTCTGGTGAGGGCTCTCTTCCCGGCCAGCAGACAGCCTCCTTCTCAACATATCCTCACATGGCAGAAAGGGGAAGCTCTGGTTTGTCTTCCTCTTCTTATAAGGGCACTAATCCCACCTTGGGGCTCACTTTCATGACCTCATCTAAACCTAATTACCTAATACCACATTGGCATTAAGGGCTTCCACATATGAATTCTGGGGTACACAAACACATAGTAACTATCCAGGGTGCAAATAACAGGCCCTCTGTTGGTTGCTTTCTGAACTTCACCTTCACCAGCACCCAGCTGTGAATACAGATGATTAAGACTGAGCTGTTTCCTTTCCCACACTCCAGCCTTTCAAGAGACAAAACGGGGGAAAGAAGAAAAGCCTTAGTGGCACCATCAACAAGGGGCCTCAAATATTATTTGTTGGGGTACTTGAGTCTGTATTTGTGTCTTGTTCTGAAAAGGAATTAAGGTGGCTTGCAAAGATAAAAGCACTAGTTTGGAAGACAGACGAGGTAACAGGACAACAAGGGTAGGGAGAGAAGATAGGGCCAAGTCTTAAAATAGAAGGCAAATTAAATCTATTTTGCCTTAGTAGGGAACAGTGCCACTTTTTCTGGGAAGCCAATGGCATTCTGTTCCATCTGTCTTTTAAATTAAAAGTTAACTAGTGTTAGTCTCAATTTAGGGCCCTGCATTTCGATGAGTTTGTTTTGTTTTAGTTTTTTGTTTGGTTCCCTGACCTAAAATCTCTATTTCAATAGGAAAAGCAAGCTCCATCACAGCCCATTGACAGTTTTCTTGTCACTACCTTCCTGTCGGGATCTTTGGTGGGGAACTTGGCAACTCTTAGGGGGAGCAGAGGAAGTCAAAGGTTAAGAAAGAATTGGACAGTGTGTACAATACGAGAACTCCATATTTTAAAGAAGAAAATTCTAGAAAGAATGTTCATTTTACCTCTAGCATTTAGATGGCTCAGGATTTAATTATTTTCTGGAAGAGAGAAAGACTAGGTAGGCATCCTCCAGTAAAGCAAAATCTCCATAAATAAAACAGAATTATGTGGATAACGGACTTGAGTTTTTGCTTTGGCTGTGTAAGTACAGTGAAGCAGAGCAGTGTTTATGTCAATTTTGTGATGTTTTTATTTGGCAGAACAAAGGCTATCTTTTATTTCAACCCCAAGACTTGTTTGCCAAGATCATCTTTATTTAAATGCTCCGTGTTCATAAGCAACACTTCTATAGTCTCACATAGAACAGTCACTTTTAGTCCCTGGAGTTAAAAACAAAACAGAGCAAAACAAAAATCAGGGAAGTTGAGAGGGAAGTTATGCAAGGATTATATAAATAGTGTCTAATGATTCTCCACTATCTATAGAGTCAAGTCTAATTCATTAGCCAAGGAGGAAAGAATTTCTTGCATTCTGACTCTTCTAACTTGGTACCTCACTTTTCCTCCAAAAACATCCCTACAGGGACCTTTGGCCTCCAGATAAAAATCTTTGACTGCTGTCTCAGCTGGAGTTGCCCATACTTACCTCTTCAGGCATGAAGTTTGTGGCCTTCGGCTGGAAATGCCAGGGAATTAACGCCTCCCCTCCTTGGTTCGACAAGCATCTCTCCACCAACACTTGCTGGCAGTTGAAGAATAATCATCTTCCCAGCTTCCCTGCCGCTCAGCCTCTCAAGGGAATCACTTGGGATGGGTAGTGTTAAGGACTAAATTGTGTCCCACCAAGTTCACATATTGAAGCCCTAACACCCAGTACCTCAGAATGTGACTGCATTTGGAGATAGGGCCTGTAAGGGGGTGATAAGTTAAAATGCAGCTCTTAGGGTGGGCTCAAATCCAATCTGACTGGTGTCTTTATAAAAAGAGGAAATTTAGACTCACAGAGCGACACCAGTGATGCAGTTGCACAGACCAGGAAAGCCAAGGAAAGACTGATTTCAGGAGAAATCAAAGATACACCTTGAATGTGGACTTCCAACCTCAAGAACTGTGAGAAAATAAATTTTTGTTGCTTAAATTACCCCGTCTGTGGTATTTTGTTATGGCAGCCTGCGCAGATGAATACAGGTGTCCCTCATAAAGACTTCCATTTCCACCAGGCTCCTGTGATCACTCTTCCCTTTCCATTCATCACAATTATTTTCTGTAGCATTCCGGCCAGGCGTGGTAGCTTATGTCTATAATCTCAGCACTTTGGGAGGCCAAGGCAGGCGGATCACTTGAGCTCAGGAGTTCAAGACCAGCCTGGCCAGCGTGGTGAAAATCTATCTCTACTAAAAATACAAAAATTAGTCGGGCATGGTGGCATGCACCTGTAGTCCCAGCTACTCGGGAGGCTGAGGCAGGAGAATCGCTTGAACCTAGGAGGCAGAGGTTGCAGTGAGCTGAGGTTGTGCCATTGTACTTCAGCCTGGGAGACAGAATCAGACTCTGTCTCAAAAAAAAAAAAAAATTCTGCAGCATTCATTTGAAAATAAAAATTATTTTCCTTGACTCTTCATACTTTATTTTTTTCTAAGTCTTCATTTGATCATGAACCAAAGCTTCATTGAACACCATAATGCACTGAGTCCTGTTCAAAAGCAAGTGGGTTGCTAGATTCTCCACTTCAGCTATGAATCCACCACAGAACCAAACAAAGCCTTCAACACCACAGGGCTTAGAAAAGCACAATGAGTTCTCTTTTTAAAAGTCACTGTTTTGGCCAGGCGCAGTGGCTCACGCCTGTACTACCAACACTTTGGGAGGCCAAGGCAGGTGGATCACTTGAGGTCAGGAGTTTGAGACCAGCCTGGCCAACATGGTGAAATCCCGTTTCTACCAAAAATATAAAAAATTAGCTGGGTGTGGTGGTGCATATCTTTGATCCCAGCTACTCGGGAGGCTGAGGCAGGAGAACCATTTGAACCCGGGAGGCAGAGGTTGCAGTGAGCTGAGATCATGCCACTGCACTCCAGCCTGGGCAACAGAGAGAGACTCCATCTCAAAAAAAAAAAGTCACTATTTTTCTGATTGTTAAAGTAATTGGAATTATTAAATAATTTGGAAAATATATAGAAAAGCATGACTATGAAAATAAAAATCACCCATAAAGGCCCCTCCCTAGGGAGAATTGCTGTTAAGATTTTGAAGAATTGTCTTCCAATCTGATTTTGAAAATATACGTCAGGAGCATTTCCCCTGTTGTGAAGCAGCTTGTAGAAATCATTGGTAATATTGTGATAACATTCTATTGTATGGATTTACTGTATCTGTCCATCTATCTATCTACATATCTATCTGTTTATCTATCATCTGTCTACCTATATGTCTACGTATCCATTATCTATCTATCTATCATGTCTACCAATCTATCTATCTACCAATCTATCTATCATTTGTCTACCTGTCTATCCATCTGTCTATCTATCATCTATCTACCTATCTATCATCTATCTACCTATCTATCATCTATCTACCTATCTATCTACCTATCATCTGTCTACCTGTCTACTTGTCTAGCTATCATCTGTCTGTCTATCAGTCTATCTATCTACCTAGCATCTGTCTGCCTATCTATCATCTATCTACCTGTCTATCAATCTACTTATCATCTACCTGTCTACTTGTCTATCATCTGTCTACCTGTCTATCTATCATCTGTCTACCTGTCTATCTATCTGTCATCTGTCTACCTATCTATCATCTGTCTACCAGTCTACCTATCTGTCTATCTATCTATCATCTATCTATCTGTGTATCTATCATCTTCCTGTCTAGCCATTCACCCATTACTAGACATCTGGCTCTTTCCCATTGTGTTTATTATTATATTATTATTTTGCTTTGTTAAGTAGCTTGGCTCATTAACTCTCTGTATAAATCTTTGTTCAAATTTCTGATAATTTCCTTAAGATAGATTCCAAGAAGGAGACTATAGAATCACGGGAGATGACCTTTGCAGTTCTAGAAAGACATTACTAAATTGCTACCCTGGAGTGATTACACAAACCAGATGTGATTTTTACTATAAAATAACGAGGACATACTAAGGGTTCTCCTGCTGCTTAGATTTGATAACCCCAAACTTAAAAGAAGAAAAATGTTATAAGACAGTCAGAAAACTTCTGAATAATATTGGAAAGTTAACTACAAAAAGCTCAACTTTTTGTTACTGCATCTTAATTATGATAGAAATCATTAAGCTTGTCCCAGTCAAGATACAATATAAAAAACTGAGGTTTTTTAAGTCTAGAATTTTAAATCTAACATAACATGTAGAAAGACCCTTAGAAAGCACCTGCCAATTTTATAAATGATGAATGAGCAGCCCAGGGAAGTGGATTTCTCAAGATCACACAGCTGCTAGTCAAACAGCTGGTATAGGTATTCCTATCTCCCAAGTACCGGTTATAGAAATTTCTTTTAGGAGATTCAAGTCAGGGCAGCACCTAGCAATAATGATATGACTTATGCCTAAACGTTTCCACCCAGGGATATCCTTGAGTTGGCTGCTAATAAATGGTTTTCCAAACACATTTTATTAATTGGTTAGTTAGAAGAACAGTGAATTACAAAGACGATACTGAAATAATGAGTATGTCTAAATAAGAGGTACTGTTGGAAACAAGGGTTGCCTGCTGCAGGAACTACCATGGCTTTGCCTTTGGAGAAAAAATGAAAATTTAATTCCTTTTGGAGCTTTTGAGTGACTGAGGAAAGTCCTAGGCTCACCTCCTTTCTCAGGATTTTTGGAATGAATAATGAGCAAGAAGTAAAATTTTGTTCTGCTTATCTTGCAGCCTGGGAAAAATGGGTTGACTGTGCAAGGAAGGCAGGCAAGGCAAACACATTGTCTTCCTTGTTTGAAGGTAGAGACTTAGAATCCTAAGAAAACTGAGTTCTATACCAGCACTGTCCAATAGAAGATAATGTGAACCATGTATACAATTTTAAATTTCCTTTTTTTTTCTTTTTTGAGACACGGTCTCTCTCTGTCACCCAGGCTGGAATGTAGTGGCACGATCTTGGCTCACCGCAACCTCTGCCTCCCAGGTTCAAGCAGTTCTCATACCTCAGCCTCCCGAGTAGCTGGGACTACAGGCACATGCCACCACACCCAGCTAATTTTATATATGTGTGTGTGTGTGTGTGTGTGTGTGTGTGTGTGTGTGTGTGTGTGTGTGTGTGGAGATGCAGTTTCGCCATGTTGCCCAGGCTGGTCTCGAACTTCTGAACTCAATCAATCTGCCTGCCTTAGCCTCCCAAACTGCTGGGATTACAGGTGTGAGCCACTGTGCCTGGCCCAATTTTAAATTTTCTCATGTCACATTTTAAAAAGTAAAACTAATTTTAGTAATATATTCTGTTTACCCCAATATATCCCAAATATTGTCATTCAACGTGTAATCAATATAAAAATTGTTATTGAGCTATTTTTTTTTTGGTCATATTAAGTCTTTGAAATCCAGTGCCTATTTTTCACTTACAGCCCATCTCAGTTTAGACTGGCCACATTCCAAATGCTCAATAGTCACGTGTGGCAAATGGCCTCTGGGTTGGACAGCACAGATCCATACAGCAGAATTCAATGTCAGGTGAACCCATGCCTGAGGGTTTTGTTACCATAGTGGAAAAATAAAAATGATGATATGGTCATTTTAATCTCTTTTAAGTGTCTACCAGGCAATGTGTCTAAGTTATAATTAAGAAAGGAGAGAGAGAGAGAGAGAATTAAATTAGCCTCAGCTGGGTAATTTTGCACACTTGGCTGACAGCTTGAATTCATGTCCCCGAGCGCCAACAGTTCATCTACTGCTGACCTTGTGGCAACCACCTGAAGGCCACTCAGCACCCCCACTACCATTAATCACACCCAGAGAGGCCTTGCCAGGGAGAGGAGTTGCAGGCGTGGTTCTAGAACAGGATGCCACAAATGGCAGAGGGTTTTTCTTATCAGGGACTCACAGTCATAGAAAGAAAGTCTCCTTGCTCAGGGAGGGTTGCTTTTGTTTGCTTTTTCTTTTCTCTTCTAGCTGAAGGGAGTTCCTGGGAAAGATGAATGCCATTGGAAGCGGAAATTCTTGCCAGTAAGAAAAAAAACCTGCCCCATCCACACACTTGCCCCACCCAAGCAGCTATTCCAGCTTCAAAGGACTAAGCAACTGGCCCAGCCCCTCCTGCTCCAAGCTGCCCCAGGGCCAGTCCAGGGAACGCTGGGCCAGGCCTTGCAGAGAGGCCTGTTCCTTTCATTTCCTCTCCCACAGTCAGGGGCTGCATTTACAGCAGCTGTGCCCAGAGCCGCCCTTGCTGATTTAGATCAGGGACGACAAGGCAGGCCAGGAAAACCTTGATGCTCTCAGATTCTTCAAGTAGGGAGGCCTTGCAGCAGGTACTGAGGAAGCTGGGGGAGGCCTGGCAACCACCATGCCGGAGGGGAGGCGGCAGAAGCAGAGGGTCTGGCGCAGGTCCTGCAGCTTGATAAAAGGCAGGGCTCAGAACTGAATGCATCTCTGACTGGCGGCAACATCTCAGTCTGCCCTGGCCACATGCCGAATGCGGAATAGTCACATGTGGCACATGGCTTCTAGATTGGACAGCACACATTTATACGGTAGAGTTCAGTCTCAAGTGGACCCACGCCTGAGGGCTTCGTTACCAAAGTGGAGGAATAAAAACGATGAGGTAGCCATCCTCTTGTGCCCTTTCTTCTATTCATGCAGTGCTTCTGTGTAGAAGTCGAGTCTTTTCTGTGACTTGCTGCTAAACTATCACCATATATTTGTGGGTGTTGGGAGTAGCGGCTGAGAGGGAAGACTGTATACAGGAAGCCACGGTCAAGGCCATCACCCAATCCAGTGTGTGGTGGTGCTCACAGCTGCCAAAACATCACTGAATCCTAGATTTGCTGCTTCATCATTCCATGAATATTTCTTGTTTCTGTACTGTGTGCCAGACACCGTTCCAGCCCTTGGGGGATCCAGCAGGGAACACAATAGGCAGAAACCCCTGAGTTTGCCTTCCCCTATGGTGGGGGAAACAGACAAAAATAAAAGTAAATTACATAGCAGGTTAGAAGCTGACAAGCAGGAGAGGGGGATGAGACATACGGGAAAGGGGATGGCTGCCATTTAAAATAGGGTGGCCAGGGAAAGTCTCATTGAGAAGGTGATATTTGAGCATAATCTTCCTAGATATAAAATGTTGAGGCAAATTCCTTAACCCTCTGACTTCTGTAAAATAACAATAGCAATACTACTACTAATAGGTAGGTCTATTTATTTTTTTATTTTTTATTTTTTTGAGATGGAGTTTCACTCTTGTTGCCCAGGCTGGAATGCAATGGCACAATCTTGGCTCACTGCAACCTCTGCCTCCTGGGTTCAAGCGATTCTTTTCTTTCAGCCTCCCAAGTAGCTGGGACTACAGGCATGCGCCACCACACCTGGCTCTTTTTTTTGTATTTAGTAGAGACGGGGTTTCCCATGTTGGTCAGGCTGGTCACAAACTCCTGTCCTCAGGTAATCCACCCGCCTCAGCTTCCCAAAGTGCTGGAATTACAGGTATGAGCCACCACGCCCAGCCGGTAGATCTATTTAGGGTGCTTATTCTGTACCCTTCTAAGTTCATTAATACATTAACTCATTTAATCCCCTTGTCCCATGAGACGGGTGCTTTTTATATTATTAACCCCATTTTACAGAGTAGAAAATGGAGGCAGAGAAAAGTGAAGTAAGTTTGTCTGAGGCCACACAGTTAATAACCCAGGCAGGCAGGTTGACTCCAGAGCCTGCCCCTTTCCCTGGCAACCCTTAGAGGGGTAGTCCTGAACAGAAGGTCTCCTAGATCCCACTCAGTTTCAAAAAGGAAACGCGTATCGGAACATCTAGAGGACACATTTCCAGGCTGAGCTGAGCTCGTGACTTGAGGTTGATCTTGGTGCTGCCACGTTTCTCCAGCGTTGAGTGGCTAAATGCTATCCAAACATCCACTGTTTACAAGCATCACACTGGACACTGCAGAAGATACAGAGAATACGACTGCGGGTGTCCTAAGAAATGGATCTTTGCTTTGGAGAGAAACCCATTAAAAAGGGAGGCGGAACGAGACACTACCAAGAGGCTGCACAGCCCATTTCCAAGGTCAGAGGGGAGCAGGCCCTGGGTAGTGGATGTCTTGACAAAACATGCTCAAAGGCTTAAGTGGGGATCTTGCCTGAAGGTAGGATATGACTTTGAAGGGAGTCGAGGAGAGGGCGTTGCCCAGGTAGGACAGGGATGGCACAGGTACGGGGATGGCACAGGTACAGGGATGGCACAGGTACAGGGATGGCACAGGTACAGGGGTGGCACAGGTACAGGGATGGCACAGGTACGGGGATGGCACAGGTACGGGGATGGCACAGGTACAGGGATGGCACAGGTACAGGGGTGGAGTGAGTGGGGACAGTATAAGGCACATTAGAATGGTGAGCTTGTTCATCAAAACTAACCTATTCTGCAGTCTGTTTCCCAGAGGTGTTGAGAATAATAAGTAAGAAGCTGCTAGCAGATCCTAATAACCTGTTCTGATAGGGGGTTAATAGCTGAGTATAATAAAAACCAGCAGCAAATCTGAAAGGAATTTCCAGTTGGCTTTGGAATGCAGCTGAGTTGACTTCCTGATTACATTCCTTCCCTGGACGCGTGTCACCTTGGGCAGGGTGGATAACCACAGTAGACAGTAAGAAAAGTCCACTTACGTGGTAGCGAAAGAAGAGCCTGGAAGACTGAGGCGCGGGGTGGGTTCTGTCAGCCTCTGTTATTTACACTGAGTGTGCGGCCTTGGGCACAATGGCTCTTTATCTCAGTTTCCCCATTCTGTAAATGGAGGATATACGCCTATTCCCCAGTGGTTTTTGGATCAAGTGCACTGGCTCTGCCAGGCCTCCTAGGAGAATCTTACTGCTTCTGTGTGTCTGTCTCCCAGGTTCTGAGTGCTTCCTGTCTAAAGGCTTCCACATGAGAACTTCTCTGGAGGCTGGCCTTTGGGCTACTGGAGCTTCTTCTCCCACAAGCAAAGATCCGGAACATTCTGGGAATTCATGAGCCTATCCTGGCCCCAGTGGCCTATAGCTAATGACAGTTCCCTTCTCCGCCGGGGGATAAACCATAAGCTGTAATTTATACTCCTGGGTCCCCTTTAGGGTCTGCTGAGGCTGGGATTGCACCTGAACTCATACCTGTGCTGGGCCTCTTCCCACTTCCCTGTCCTGTTTCCCCCGTTCCCTTGATGGTTTCTCGTGGGAGTACTTCCATTGTAAGTCACTTGCACATGAATCTTCTTCCTAGGCTCTTTCTGGGGAACCCAACCTAAAAGTGTAGGAAAGCTTTTGAAAACTTGCAAGTAAAACATACACTTCTAAGGAACTACCATGTGGAGCAATTGCAGGACTGACTGTATGAATATTACATCTCTGAATTACTAGGTTCAGGATGGAACAAGAGGTCAAAAGGTGCCCCAAAGCCAGTTGTTCCATGACATCCTCTGTGCACTCAGCCTCCGTGACCACCACACCCCAACTTTGTGTGTGCCGCCTGTCCCCATGTCAACTGGGAGCTGCGATTAATCTTCCGGGGCCTCTGAGGCCTCCACGGAGCTCCATCTGTTCAGCCTGCACTGCTTTCCACCCAGGGGCCGCCAGCTTATTCCCACTGCACTCCCCATGTGACCTTTCTCAGGGCTCTAGGAGAGAGGGAGAATCCCAAGTACAGGACACCGGCCCAAGCTGGATTCATCCGAGGGCTGTGTGAGGAAGACACACGCTTTTGGAAATTGTCAAGGGGACAAATCATGAACCCAGATTTTTCATCAACAACATTTAAATAGAAACAAAGGCTCTTCATTATACCACCAGATTTAGGACTTTTAGCAAGAAATACACACCTGCTTCAGCAACAGGCCCTCAAAATTCAGTCTTGTTTTGGTATCTACTGTGGCTGATGAGTTTCCATATTTCCATGACACCCATGTGAGCCTGGGGACAGGATGAACCCACCAGCATGTTCAAATTTTCAGTGTTCATCTTTCTCATTTAGTGGGTATGTTTCAACTCTCTTTCAAAACTAGGTCACTTTAAAGACATTAGTAGATAATCAAACTTACATCATGAAACCCAGCATTGCTTTTCTTTTTTCTTTCTTTCTTTTTTTTTTTTTTTTTCCGGAGTTTTGCTCTGTTGCCCAAGCTGGAGTGCAGTGGCATGATCTTGGCTCACTGCAACCTCTGCCTCCTGGGTTAAAGTGATTCTCCTGCCTCAGCCTCCCAAGTGGCTGGAATTACAGGCACCTGCCACCATGCCCGGCTAATTTTTGTATTTTTAGTAGAGATGGGGTTTCACCATGTTGGCCAAGCTGGTGTTGAACTCCTGACCTCAAGTGATCCACCCGCCTCCACCTTCCAAAGTGCTGGGATTACAGGCATGAGCCACCACGCCCGGCCCAGCCTTGCTTTTCTAATGGCCAAATTCTCACATCCTGTTCCATCGATTCTCATGCCTGTGTTTGCATGTGTGTGTATGCATAGTACTCCTGTGAATCACATGTGCCCAGCCTGACCCCTTCATTTCAGTAAGACAGGGTAGCCTTACTCTGAAACTTGGCCCACCCAAGGGCTGTGGGGTGATGGGAGGTGGGGAAGAGGGTTGGTGGGTGTGATGGTTCATACTGAGTGTCAGCTTGATTGGATTGAAGGATACAAAGTATTGATCCTGGGTGTATCTGTGAGGGTATTGCCAAAGGAGATTAACATTTGAGTCAGTTGGCTGGGAAAGGCAGATCCACCCTTAATCTGGGCGGGCTCAAGCTAATCAGCTTCCAGAGCAGCTAGAATACAAGCAGACAGAAAAATGTGAAAAGAGAGACTGGCCTGGCCTCCCAGCCTACATCATGCTGGATGCTTCCTGCCCTTGAACACTGGACTCCAAGTTCTTCAGTTTTGGAATTCAGACTGGCTCTCTTTGCTCCTCAGCCTGCAGGCAGCCTATTGTGGGACCTTGTGATCATGTGAGTTAATACTTAATAAACTCCCATTATATATAAAATAAACTCCCATATATATAATATATATAATATATAATACATATAATATATATAATATATTTTTTAAAATATATTTTAAAATATAAAAATATAAAATATATATTATATATATATATATATATATATATATATATATATATATATATATACAGTGGGAGTGGGAGGTGGCAAGGAGACCTAGCTGAGACTGGGAGGGAAGCCAGAGAGAGGTTTAGTTTGGGGAATTGAATGTACACAGACATGTAGAATCAGAACCACCAGGCACTTCACCCCAGCCAAAGCCAGGTGAGCTTTCAGCACTGGAGGGGTGTATTAGTTCGTTCTCATGCTGCTAATAAAGACATACCGAAGACTGGGTAATTTCTAAAGGAAAGAGGTTTAATGGACTCACAGCTCCTAATGGCTGGGGAGATCTCACAATCATGGCCGAAGGCAAAGGAGAAGCAAAGGCACGTCTTACGTGGTGGCAGGCAAGAGAGATTGTGCAGGGGAACTCCCCTTTATAAAACCATCAGATCTCATGAGACTTATTCACTACCACAAGAACAGTATGGGGGAACCACCCCCCATGATTCAATTATCTCCACGTGGCCCTGCCTTTGACATGTGAGGATTATTACAATTCAAGGTGAGAGTTGGGTGGGGACATAGCAAAACCATATCAAGGGTCTGTCTAGCCCAGCATGGTCATATGTCCCAAGAGGTGGTCAGGGCAGTGACAGAGAGTCCAGGACCAAGCACTGGGGAAGTCCGTCATAGAAAGGGTTATGGGGGGGAAAGTGAGTGAATGAGTTTGCAGGGAAAAACAAAACACAGAACTTGTTGATGATGATGCCATGGCAGGTCACCCACCCAGGTGCAGAAGAACAGAGTGCGGAGACCAACCTGGGAAATGAGAGGCCGGCTGGACTTAAAGCTGAGAGCCCAGGGCTGGAGCTACTTAAACCCCCTGGCTTCTGCAGGCCAGGCCAGGTGTGAGCCTTTCCAAAGAAACCAGGCAGAGATTGCGCAGGCGGGTGCTCAAACCCAGGTCCCCTGACTTTTGGTTCAATGGCCCTGTCAAGTGAAGCCCCCAGGACCAAATGCCAGAAAATCCTTGTCCTAATTCTGCTACCCCTGGTCAATCCACCTCAAGGAACCAAAAAGTATTTGTCATGTGGGTTCTTTCCGGGGGTGAAGAAGCAGGAGAAATGGGCTGGATGTTTATGGAACATTTATGAAGTGTGAATTTGGTAAGGAAGTACAAAACACTCACTGTGGGTGACCTAAATCAACAGATAGCCTTGTCACATAGAGAAAAGTCAAAAATTGTCTCTTTCCAGTTGAACACATCAAGTCACATGAATGCAGATTTCAAAATCTCTAGGTTCTGCTGGAATTTTGTCGTAGCAAATATTGACTGAAGTTGGTGGGCCGTCGGCAGGGTCTTGTCAATGTTTTAGTTATCTGGAAACTCAGACGGGCTGTACTGGAAAGAATTATGGTCATAGGGAGTTAGGAGACCTGGTTGGGTTCTGGCCCTGTCTCTGTTACCAACCAGCAGCATGTCCTTTGATGACCCTCTTCAACTCGCTGCTCTCCCCACCTTTCCTCATTTGTAGGATGAGGAGATTGGGCTTAAAGATCTCCAAGATCCTTTCCAGCTTGGAAAATGTGATTTTATAACATAAATGGGGGTGCCTTGGCTAGTCATCTGATGTTAATTTGAACTTCAAATCATTTGGAACTTCAAATCATTCCAAAACATTTTCAGTCTCCGGAGATGGACTGAGGTGCATTTGTGAGATCCAAAGTGACCTCTTCCAAACCCCAAGTCTACACAAGGTTCGTGGCCTTGAGGAGCTATTTGGAGTCTCCAGCCAGGGTGACGATCTGGATTTTGGTGCCACTGACAATGAAAGTAGGCTCATATCTGGCTGGATCCTGCAGTAAAGAGCACATGGAGTATTTCATTTCCCTTTTTAGCTGGACAGAGTTCAGTTCAAACAGAGAGCTGGGAACTCCAAATGAGGACATGGCGATTTGACTGATGATCTGTCAGGAACATTAAAACTTTTCCAAGGGATGCTCCGGAACTTAAACTGCACCAGCACAGTTCCGAGTCCAAGCCGTCACAACGGACTCTGAGACTCTGATTTGGAGGCATTGGGAAGAAGTAGGACAACTCCTACATGGGACCCTTTTGTAGGAAAGCTGGTCTCCAGCAGTCTCTGACCCCATCTCCAACATCTGCTGCTGTTGTTTAAAGAAAAGGTTGGCGGATAAAGTGAAAAAGTTTTTCTTGTAAGAGAATATCATCAAAGCAGCCATGACAATGGATAGCTTTCCTTCTCGTGACTGTAGAGCAAATTCTGCTTTAAGAAAACAGTGTTCACAAAGATTTCAATTCACAAAAGGAAGGGTGAGGGGGAAAGGCGACTCTTCACTCCCCGAAAGGATTTACTGTTAAGTTCATTTAAGTCAGGTGGGGCATCCTAACTGGCTGCTCACAGGCCAAAAGGAAGCCCATCTGTCTGGGTGCCGCAATGGGCAGCTGTCTGGATTCTTAATTAATTAAATGTGTTTATCTATTTTAGAAACAGGTTATCGTTCTGTTGCCCAGGCTGTAGTGCACTGTCATGATGATAGCTCACTGCAGTCTCGAATTCCTAGGCTCAAGCGATCCTCCCATCTCAGCCTCCCAAGTAGCTGGAACTACGACTCTTCCCAGTATATCACAATTTTTTTTAAAGGGAGGGGAACAGACTAGTCTTTTCATTCTAAAAATGTGTGAGTCTATAATAGAACTCTAAGAACAATATAAGAGAATAATATAAGTGCCAGATATAAATTATTTTTTGACTATTTGTGGTTTTGAGATATCAAGGTTACTCACTCTTCACAATCATCATCATGGATGAGAAAGAGGTGCATTTAATGAGGTGTCTGAGTGTTTCATGAGCCAATTTTTAGCCTTGGGACCTTCGGTACACTGTATACATCATTTTTACTGCAGAGAAAAAAAGTCTTCCCCTTGTCATGAATGTAATGTGCACACGGTAGACACAGCAAGGGGGCAGCCTCACATTGGAAGTGTTGGAGAAAACAGTTTTATCAGATGAAGGTTGCAGGGTTTTTACTGCACTGAACATTGACTATGAGCAAGCTGCTGCAGAAATACAAGATACCAAGGGAAGGTGGGGGAGCTAGAATGGTCCCTGCCTTTGTTACCTGAAGTCTCCTTTTGGAGAGAGAAAATGTTTCCGCCCAGAAATGTCTAGTAACAGGAGGCAGGAAGTGGCCTATGGGGATAAGGAGTGCTTCCAGGAAGGAAAAATCCCTATCAGTTGATGCTTGGGAGAGACAATGAATGGTGAGTCCGGTGGGGTGTGGTGGCTCACATCTGTAATTCCACCACTTTAGGAGGCCAAGGCAGGAGGATTGCTTGAGGCCAGGAGTTCCAGACAAGCCTGGGCAACATAGAGAGACCCTGTCTCTACTAAAAATAAAATACCTAGCCACATTTGGTGGCACACGCCTATAGTCCTAGCTACTTAGGAGGATGAGGAGGGAGAATCACTTGAGCTCCTTGGGAGGCTGAGGAGGGAGGATTGCTTGCTGGGCAACAGAGCAAGACCCTGTCTCTAAAAACAAAACAAAAAAAATAGCGAGTCTGTAAAAGTTCTCAAAGAGATGTGATTTCAGGGTTTGTGAGCTGAGGGATAGAGGTTCTGAAGGCGAGAGGGCTGGAGAGGATGCAAGGATGATGGTTTTCAAAGCCAATCTCAGAATAGCTGGGGATTCCAGGAGGTCACCTGCTAGGGCTTCCTGACCTCAGGAAGATGCTGGGAGTGCAGGGTCAGGTTACCCAGGATGGGATGCATGTCAGTCTCAGCCCATCCAAAGGCATGTTCAGAAGCATAGTGAGAAGGAGGAAATGCCTCTGGGTTCTGATAGATGTTCTGATAGATGCCTATGAAATTGATCTGGAGTATGTTGTTTTTTTTTTTTTTAAATAATGTGTAAATGTTCTCAAAACTTCTACAATTCCTTGCCTTGCTAAACTCTTTTATTTATTAAAACACCTTAATAAAGTCATCTTTTTTAAAAAAATGTGCAAAGATGGGGCCTTAGGAAATATTGAGAACAAATCTTTTGTCATTGAGTAAGATAGATTGTAAATTTTCTCTTGATGAGTAAGGAAACTGGAGCTTGGGGACCCTCAAACACAGAGAGAAGGGTCCTGGTGGAGAGGGTTCCGTGGAGAAAAAAAAGGCAGGGAGAGATCCCAGGAATGGGAACAGATGCGTCAAGGAAGTGATACCTCATGTTGCATTATTACCGATTCCTCTGCTGTACTCCAGCCCATTACCAAACCCTCGGTAAAATTCCATTGCTGTGTCCATGGTGCTGTGGGGGACAGAGGAGGAGAGGTAGAGACTGATGTGGGGCAGACACAGAAAGCGGCAACACGAGCAGGTCAGCAGCCAGAAGGGGAGTAGGGGAGATGGTGAGTGGGCAAGCCCCTTGGAAGTACTAGGAAGTTTGAGGATGGTGCTGGGCTTCAAGCTGGGAGATGGATACATTTTGTTCAGTCATTTAAGGAAAGGGACTCCAGAAGGTTGAAGGAGACACAGTCCCTGCCTCTAAAGCTGGCAATAACCCAGTTAAGGGGAGGAGGCATGCGTGTGCATAGAAGCACACACACGAAATGTACCTGGTAACTCACGCAGCAAATGCGAAATGCCCATTCACTGAGCAGAAAAGATAGGAGGGCTATGAGAGTTTAGATTACTTTGGCTGGGGCCAGTGGCAGTGCTGGTAAATGTTTAACAACTGCCTGGAAAGAAAATAAAAACTCCAATTTGTAGCATTTGCCAAATTTCACGGTGTAAATACCATACTTCTACCATGGTCAATTTCAAGTTGCCAGGTTGACTCACTAAACATGGAGTTGGGGAGAGACGCACAAGACTGCCTCGTCACAGAGTAGTTCCACTTTAAAGGTGCAATAGATGTAAATGAACTTGAGCATAGATTATAGCAAAATGTATTTTAATTCAGAGGTGATGAGTTCTGGACATTTCCTACCTTAGTTTTTAATACAATTCATTTACTTGTGAGTTTACATAACTTAATTTTTAATAATGCCTGTGTTCTATAACCAGCTCACAAAATTCATGAAATATTAACAATTGGTTCTTGTGAGCTGGTGTGAGCCATCTCTAGTACATTGCTGGCTGAAATGTCAGGGCAGGCTTTCTGGAGAAGATGGACTTAAAACTGGGCTTTGAAGGATGAAGAGGAGTTTGGTAGGCTTGACAGAAGTCACTCTAAGCAAAATAAACACAGGGCAAATGAGTGGCCAGAAAAGCAGAAGGCATGAATAACAAGGATGAAGTTTTCTCCTATTTCTGTAATATTTTAAGGTTAATAAAGTACTTTCTAAACAAACAAAGAAGGGATGGAGAGACCAAGCATGCATTAAATACACTTGTTAGGCATTTAAAATACATAAACAAAGCATCAGATATTCATGATAAGCTAAATATACACATGATATGAGGCACTCACTATTCATGAGGTCTAAAAATGGTCCCTTTGCTCACACCTCAACTCCGGTCCTCAGAATCCCTGCCATCAGTGGGGAACACTGGTGAGGCGGGGAGAGAAACTGGATAGATATACGAATATTGCAAAATCCAGGGCTCAGCTCATGTTGTCTTTCACTCTGCTTACATCTGAACCCATCTCTTTCCTCTTGTTTCTTGCTTTTTAAGTTGATTTAACAAGCTGTATTAGTTATCTATGGCTGTGTAACAATTATCCCCAAACTTAGTGGCTTAAAATAGCAAACATTTATTATGTCAAAATTCCTGACTGTGTCCAGATTCCTGACCCCCAGAAATTATGACACAATGACACAAGGTCTCTCCCAAGGCTCTAATCAAGGTCTTGGCCAGAGCTGCAGTGATCTCAGGGCTAACTGGGAGTGATCTGCTTCTAAGCTCACCTAAGTGGTTACTGACAGGGTCCACCAATTTCTCATGGGCTTTGGCCAGGGGCCTCCCTCCGTTCCTTGCTATGTGGCCTCTCCATACAGCAGCTCACAACGTGGCAGCTGCTTCCCTCCCAGTGAGAGAGAGACACAACAGCAGAGGGTAAGCAGGACTGAAGCAGAGTCTCTGTAGAACCCCATCTCAGAAGTGACACCCTATCACTTTTGCCAGATTCATTAGAAGTAAATTGTTAGGTCCAGGCCGGGCACGGTGGCTCACGCCTGCAATCCCAACACTTTGGGAGGCCGTGGCGAGCAGATCACTTGAGGTTGGGAGTTTGAGACCTGGCCAACATGGCAAAACCCGGTTTCTACTAAAAAAACATGGTGGTGCATGCCTGTTGTCCCAGCTACTTGGGAGGCTGAGGCAGGAGAATCGCTTGAACTGGGGATGCAGAGGCTGCAGTGAGCTGAGATCACACTACTGCACTCCAGCCTGGGCGACAGAGCAGTGAGACTCTGTCTCAGAAAAAAAAAAAAAAAAAGAAATCATTAGGTCCAGGCAATACTCAAGGAGAGGGGATTACACAGCATGTGAATACCAAGAGGTGACCGCTGGGAGCTGTCCTAGAAGCTGCCTACTACACGATGCTCTGTGGCCTTTGATTGAGCCTGCTCAGTAGTGAACTTGAAAGAGTCATTGAATCTAGATAATTCCCATACCACAGATCTCAGTCTTTCTCACTTTAAGTCTTACAACAAGCTTGAGATGTAGGTATCATCATTATCATCATTTCCATTTTTTTAGCTGAAGATACTGAAGCATTAAGAGTTGAAGTGCTTTCTCCAACCCTACACAGCTAGTAAGTCAAAGACCCAAACCTTGAACCCAGATCTCCTCACCTCCAGGCTGTGGCCTTTCCCTTTTGCCATATTGTCCTGGGTTGAAGTGTCCTCTCTCCAAATTCATGTGTCCCCAGAACCTCAGAATATGACCTTATTTGGAGCTAGGGTCTTTGCAGATCCAATTAGTTAAATAAAGACAACATCTTACTGGATTGGGGTAGGCCCTAAATCCAATGACTCTGTCCTTATAAGAAGGCTGGCCAGGCACAGTGGCTCACACCTGCAATCCCAACATTTTGGGATGCTGAAGGGGGCAGATCACTGAGGTCAGGAGCTTGAGACCAGCCTGCCCAACATGGTGAAAGCCCATCTCTACTAAAAATACAAAAATTAGCCAGGTATGGTGGTGCACGCTTGTAATCCCAGCTACTCCGGAGGCTAAGGCAGAAGAATCACTTGAACCTGGGAGGCAGAGGCTGCAGTGAGCCAAGATGGCACCAGTGCACTCCAGCCTGGGTGACAGAACAAGACTCCATCTCAAAAAAAAAAAAAAAAAAAAAGGCCGTGTGAACACACAGAGACACGTTTGCTGGGAGAGCACCATGTGTAGAGGGAAATAGAAACTGGAGGGATGCCACAGCAAGCCGAGGAATGCCATGGTTGGCCCGCAACCACAAAGAGCCAGAAAGAGTCATGGAAGTGTTCTTTCTGAGAGCCTTCCGAGAGGGTGTGGCCCTGCCAACACCTTGATTTCCGACTTCTAGCCTCCAGAACATGAGAGAATAAATCTGTGTTGTTTTAAGCCATCTAATTTGTACTAATTTGTCATACCATCCATGGAAAATCCATACATGTATTATCTCTTAAAAGAGATTCCAGCTACAGACTGCCCCAATATCTACAGTGTTGAGGGAGGACAGTGTTCAACCCAGGACAAGATGGCAGAAGGCGAAGGCCACAGCCTAGTGGTTGCGGGCCATCCATGGCAATCCTTGGCTCACGGTGGCATCACTGTAGTGTCTGTCTCCCTCCTCACATGGTGCTCTCCCTGGGTACCTGTCTCCATGTGTTCACATGGCCTTCTTTTTTTTTTTTTTTTTTGAGATGGAGCCTCGCTCTGTCGCCCAGGCTGGAGTGCAGTGGCGCGATCTCGGCTCACTGCAAGCTCCGCCTCCCAGGTTCACACCATTCTCCTGCCTCAGCCTCCGGAGTAGCTGGGACTACATGCAACTGCCACCATGCCCGGCTAATTTTTTTTTTGCATTTTTAGTAGAGACGGGGTTGCACCGTGTTAGCCAGGATGGTCTCAATCTCCTGACCTCGTGATCTGCCTGCCTTGGCCTCCCACACATGGCCTTCTTATAAGGACACACTCATTGGATTTAGGAACCACCCCTAACCCAGTAGAACTTCTTCTTTACTTAACTACATCTGCAAAGACATAAAAAATTAAGACATAATTTCTAGTGGGTCAAAATGCACATATACCCCAGGTTAGGCCCCATCTTCTAGCCTCTGAGGCTCCATCTAGAACTCAGTCTTCGCTTTTCCTCTCCTGATCAGCACATATCCTGTCTTCTCTAATTCCAAGCCAGCATCCCCAACCCAGGGCTGGGGGAGGAAATGGGACACAGGGAGGAGATTCGTTGCCTGTGGTCTCAGATGATAAACATTACAGGACACAGGCATGAGGACGTGATATTTTCTTTCTTCTCCCATGTGACAGGCCAAAGATTAAAATCTCTCTCCCCTTCTCCCACTCATGCTCTTGAACTTGAGTGCACTTGAACAGTTTGTTCACAGCAGCTCCATGTCTGTGTGTGAGCGCGAGAGCACGTGTGTGTAGAGTTTTTGGTAGTCTCTGCTGCTTGTAATTATGCTGGCTTATAACAAGAAGCAAAGGTCAGGGTTCTGCTGAAAAAGGAGTGGGTGTAGTGGGACCGCTGTGGGACATGTCCTTCTGTGCATCCAAGTTGGTAGGCTCACACAGAGGAATCAGCAACATTCTACAAAAGAAGAGGGAGACCAGGTGCGGTGGCTTATGCCTGTAATCCCAGCACTTTGGGAGGCTAAGGCAGGTGCATCACTTGAGGCCAGGAGTTCGATACCAGCCTGGCCAACATAGTGAAACCTCATCTCTACTAAAAATACAAAAATTAGCAGGGCCTGGTGGTGCATGCCTGTCATCCCAGCTACTTGGGAGGCTGAAGCAGGAGAATCACTTGAATCGGGAGGTGGAGGTTGCAGTGAGCCGAGATCACACCATTGTGTTCCAGGCTGGGTGACAGAAAGAGACTCTATTTCAAAACAAAACAAAACAAAATGAAAAAAGAAAAGAAAAGAAAAAAGAAGAGGGAGGCAGAAAGGATGCTCTTTAGATTCAATGCCATGGCAAGGGGTTTGTGCTCAAACTGCAGTTTTTGAAATGCAAGAATTTCCTCTTGTGGGAGCTCAAATAGTTCATCACATGAAATTATGATTAAGGTTTAAGGATTTTTCTTAAAATGGGACTCAAAAATGCCTGCCAACATTTGGCTGATCTGGTGAAAGCAGCTGTACCACTTAACTTTCACCAGGGCCCAGTGACTAGTAATTCACAATCTGTGGTCCAGTGGGCTCTCAAGCTGGAAGGGACCTTAGAGATGATCCAAACCCACTCCCTTGGCAAATGAAGAAGCAAAGGCACAGAGATCCACTTCAGTCCCTTCTCTGTCCTCTCCCTGTCCCAACTAAGTGGACAGAGAGCTCTGCTCTCTGTTTCTCTCCCTATTTGCCTCTCTGCTATCTTCTCCATAAATCCACCTTTCTGCCTGCACAGTCTCTGACCCTACATCACTCAGAGTTTAAGTTGTGTGCTCCCGTGGGGTGTAACCATCCATCCATTTATCCATCCACCCATCCATCCTTCCATCCAGTCTCCTGTTACAATGTATCTAGGTTTGGAAGGGTGACACCCTAAACCATGTGTTAGCTACTTCTTCATCAATTACTTGAAGTCCTGCTTTGGACCAGATCCTACATAGGTGACACAAAGCTGCATAAACGTGTCAAGGAGTGCTGGGCTGTCGAGCTGAACAGGAGGTGGAATATGATGAATGTCACAAAATAGGCACCAACAAAATGCTCAGGGGGTATTCTCAGGGGAATTCAGAGCAAGTTTTGGGGATGAGTGGGAAGAAGCTTGGAGGGGATCCTGAGGGGCTGGGAGAGAGGATAAGAGACTCTTTCTTTTATTTTTGAGACAGAGTTTCACTCTGCCTCCCAGGCTGGAGTACAGTGGCACAATCTCGACTCACTGCAACCTCCGCCTCCCCAGTTCAAGAAATTCTCGTGCCTCAGCCTCCTGAGTATTACAGATGGGACTACAGGCATGCGCCACCACGTCCAGCTAATTTTTGTATTTTTAGTAGAGATGGGGTTTCACCATGTTGGCCAGGCTGGTTTCGAACTCCTGACCTCAAGCGATCCGCCCGCCTCGTTCGGCCTCTCAAAGTGCTGGGATTACAAGTGTGAGCCACTGTGCCTGGTCCAGAGACTCTTTCTTACCCTGTGTGAGCTCTGCTAGACTGGAACTCAATGGCTGGGGACCTGAGACTCAAACCATTATAGGCAGAAAGAGTCTTTAAAGTCTTTGCATTTTAGCTTTATAGGTAAAGGCACCCTTACTCTTTCTTTCCCCAACAGCTTAAAGAAAAAATAAGTCAACGTTTCTCTTTGGAGTCATATAAATCCTTTCTCTCTATGTATGGAACTAAATGGCTCCCTGAGAAGCAAATACCCACTTCATCATGGAAAAATTTAACCCGAAATTAAGAAGCATGCCAGGAAATGGCCTAAAGTTATCCAGAGCTTCACTTAGCCTTGTAACCCTGACCTATGTCCCTATGTTATCACAGATGTCTTTATTTCCTCAAAGACTTTGCCTTACTGATATCTCAATTCAAATTGTCAAGGTAATTTAAAATGCGTTATATACATACTTGAAGTGCATATACAAGTTTAAAATAGCTTTGTTACAAACAGATATTTTCTTTCAATAAAGCTTATTTTGTTCATCCAAACACACTTTGGGCACCAACTTATACCAAACATTAATAGGGCACAGATGCCAGGAGTCAGTGGAATGAAGCCTGGTGTACCAGTTTTCTGGAAATCAAGCAGAAACTGTGCCTCCTCCCTACTGGAGGTGTTTCCTTTTTAGAAACAAGTCTATGAGACTTGAAATCTATTCTATAAATCAAGTAATCAATATAAGCTTTACGGCAAACTCCCTTAAATTCCATGACAAGGAACTCTGAGGCATGGTCTCAATGCTTTTCTTGATTGATATTGTCTGAAATAAGGTTCAGTAAACCTCCGGCCTTGAAAATATTTTAACCTGAGGCATGTGGCCTGTATTTGCCTTTCCTCTGGTGCTTCCAGCACTTGGTGGGCTGTGTTCTCTCGTTCTTCAAGCTTGCCCATGGATTATATAAACGACTTCAGAGCAAGACCCAGAGAAGTTTGATGACCCTTTCTAAGCCAAGCAGTGAGTTGGGATGCCTGAGCCTGGCCTCCAACATCACAAGTTTATCAGGTGATCATTCATAGCATCTTGGGCTGCGACGGACCTAAGATGGCTTATTTTGTGCCCAGGCTCTTGTTTTTCAGATAAGGAAATGAAGGCCCAGAGTGGCTTTTCTTGATCATCCAAAGCTATGGAATCTCAGATTCTTAGAGTTAGAAGGTACACTAAGCCTTTAGTTATCCAGTTTCACCTCATACCCAAAGGAGAAACACCTTCTACACACTCTCTGCCAGGTGATCATCTGGCCTCTCCTTGCACACTTCTTGCACTGGGGAGTACATAATTTTTTCCGACTTTTCTGTTTACAGACATGTCTAATTGTTGTCAAGTTCTTCTCTATAATCAGAGGAAACCCACTTTCGTGTTGCGTCCACTGACAGCTGCATTCCAGAGATTCCAGAACAAAACCTGGTGTCTTCTGGGTTCCAGAAGGGTTGCTCTCCCCCTGGCATCCCTTAGCCTGACTGAACCATTATGTTTCCTGGAGAGTTAGGGCCAGATTAACTTTCAGTAGCATGGCTTAGCTACCTATGTTTATTTATTTTGCTTTCATTTATTAATGATAACCATCACCTTCTATAAGACCCACCCATTTCCCTTCCTTTTCTGATGTGCAGAAAGCTCTTATTAGAACATCAATGAGTTCACTGCACTCTTTAAAATCAAGGTTCAGAAAAAAGCTGGAGTGTGCTTCTCTTGACAAGGCTGCTTGAGTATAATCACAGCTCTGTCACAAAATATGCAGGCTTATAAGGGGTTGTCAAGTTTTTTCCTGAAGTGGGAGATGTTTGGGAAAATTTTTTTTGAAAGTTAACTGAAAAGGAACAAAGAGAAAAAATCAAGGACCAAATGATTTTATGCAAGTTTTGTATAGCCACAATTTGCAAACTTTGCTTTGATTAATGAGAATGCAGAGGACTCCTGAAAAAGAGAAAAATGAAGTTTTGAGCTGCACACGTAGTCATGAGTCTTGACCTTTCCATATGATGAGGTTTCTATTATCTTAACCGGGTGAAGAAGCAGATAATATGAATGAACTGGAAGTATTATTTTTCAGCCATCCAGATTCGAACTTCTTGTTCTGAAAGGAAAGATATCCAAGGTGGTCATTTAATAAACATGCAGGTTTCTTTAAGCAATGTTCTGCTCAAATGATTCCAGTTATTACATTACATTCCACACCATGACTTTGGAGGGCTTCTGGATTCTTAAGCATTAAAAGTTATTAAAAATTTTTCTTTTAAAGCTATTTGGATTTGTATCTCAACATAAAGGAGAAAAATTCAGGTCTTTTTGAGTTCTGCAGATGGAATCAGTGAAAGGTGTCCTGGTTTTCTTCATTTCTCAGGCAAGCCTCTTGGATTTCCTGTGGACAGCTGCTTGTACCTCCGAATCCTAAATGGATTCCTCTCTGGCCTAAGCATCTGGTTGCTTCAAGGGCCCTCACAGACACAGCTCCACATCACATAGCCTTTGGAGGAGCAATTTTAAGGAGGACACGCTCTAAGTAAAGCTGGCACTGAGTGGTTTCTCTATGGCTCTCAGATTGTGACAGGGACAGTCCTGGAGTCCCTAGGGCATTACTATGACCCTGGGGCATTAATGCATCATTCCCTTTCTTTTGAAGTGGAATCTCCCACGCACTCCAGTGACTATTAAGCCTCCTGTGGCCGCTCAGCTTAAGATTTCAGATCTCTTCCTGGCTTCAAATGCACTTTTCATTTTTTCACCAGCCCTCTTCTCTCACCCCTCTTTGCCCTGAATTAGAAGCATATCAGCAGACAGAGTCACAGAACCTTAAACTGCCCACATGGCAAATTTCTATCTTCTGGTTCTCCAGTTAACTTCTTCTTCCCCTTTCTTTTTCGCCAAACACCAAGGCTAAATGAGATCACTGCCTGGGAAGAGCATGAAAACCAGCTTACCCTTTCCTCCAAATAAGAATGCAATCCCACCCTTTAAATTTCCCAGTGATTGTAATGAGGATTATGAACAAGCACTGCAGACATCAGTTTTCAAATGAAATGTAAGAAGAACCCTTTTAAGTTCTTAATCCTAATTGTAGACTAAGGCAGTATTATTGGAGTTGGTTTTAAAAATCAGGTTGATGATGCCTCAAAATTAAGTTATATTGTACCTGCACATGCAAAAGAAAGGGACATCAAAGAGGGAGTCAATTTGGATGGCAAACAGAAATAAATGCCAGGCTGAGACATTGAAGACATCTGGCCTTTTTGGAGCCCGATGTTTATTTCTTAGGTGGGGACAGTTAGAGAGTTTCATGAGAGCTGGCTGTGGCTTTGTTATGTCCTCCTCTCACTACTGCGAGTTTATTTCTGTGGCTGTCTCATTTCCAGGGCTGAAATGATGTATTGCTTGTTTAATTTGTTACTCTCTGTAACTTTTTTTGTATTTTAATAAACAAAAGTAGTCTTTTAGGGAAGAAGTCAAGGTTGATCTAAATGCGTGCAGTCAGAATTAGACTATTTTTTTTTTTTGTACATAAGTCTATGCACTCTTCACTTGGATGAAATCCCTAAAGAATAACATTTGGTGAAAATGAAATGGCAGAACAATAAAGTAACATTTTATGTATTCAAAAATACTTACATCAAGAGGATTTCAGTATAGTTTAAATTCAATAGAATTTTTAGCAAATTAAGCAGAATTTAGGAAGCATAGTTTCAGCAGTGGTAAGAATCAAATAGCTTTCCTAGATTATAAAAACTTTGACTACAAGTTTTATCCAAAGATTCATGTTTTCAATTTTAAGCAATAAAAGAGATCTTGGGGCCAGGTGTGGTGGCTCATGCCTGTAATCTCAGCACTTTGTGGGGCCAAGGTGGGCAGATCACGAGGTCAGGAGTTCGAGACCAGCCTGGCCAACATGGTGAAACCCCGTCTCTACTAAAGATACAAAAAATTAGCCGGGTGAGGTGGCGCGGGCCTGTAATCCTAGCTACTCGGGAAGCTGAGGCAAGAGAATCGCTTGAACCCAGGAGGTGGAGGTTGCAGTGAGCCAAGATTGCGCCATTGCACTGCAGCCTGAGCGACAAGGTGAGACTCCGTCTCAAAAAAAAAAAAAAAAAAAAAAAAGGAGAGATCTTGGACATTTTAAAAGTCTAGTTTCCTCATCTTGTAAAACTAAAGCCATAATTTTACACTTAGATAATTCTTCATAACTATTGAGCCACAGAATTCGACTATTTTAAAGGAATGCAGTTTCGTTACTTTCAACCTCAAGCAATAGAAAATTGCTCAGAAGAGGGAGTCTTTTCGGGATTTGCTCAAATGGAGATATGACATTTGTAATTAACATGTCATTTGTTTTACAGACTTTGAAGTGTTTTGAATTTATTCTCATATGTAATTTTAACACTGCCTCCTATGTCTTTTTATACTTTGATTTATCTCTATCCAAAATATGTCAGATCCTAAATTGATAACACTTGAATAAAAAGGGTTTTGTTGCCCACGATGAAGCAATGTCAGTGGCTCTAGTGTTGGGCAGATCTGGGTTTGAGTCCCGGCTTGGCAGCACTGGCTGGGTGACTTTGGGTGTGCCGTTTACCCTCTCCTGGGTTCCGTTTCCTCAATGGTAAATGGCAATAATGACAGTCCTCACTTCCTGGTGATGTTGTGAAGATAAGATGACCTAATGCACATTGCCATTTACAACAGGCCTGGGAACGTAATGTAAAGAACAAGAGCTGTTACCCTGAGATTTCTGGGAAAATCAGAGAGTCTCTGATTCATCAGGCAAACACCTGAATCTGAAAAGTCTCTATGCGCTGTAGCAACCTTCCTAGGAGGACACCAGAGGGCAAGGGCACCTCCTGCTGTGCCCAGGTTTAAACTCTGGGTAAATAACAGATTTAATCTCATGAGAAGCAAGCTCATTTTGTTACGGGTATGGAAACATTTTATCAGTCTTCAGACAAAGTAAATAGTAGATGAAAGGATGCCATTTTTTCCATTTTTTCTGATGTGTAGGGTGAGAAAATTGCAGTGTGAGTTTCTGAGCAGTCTCAGAGGCCCCTATGTTACAATAAATAAGACTATGCTGGTGTTCACCACGAAGGAAGAGCCCTGGACTGGGCTTTCTCTACACCTGGGTTCTAAACCCAGTTCTGCTGCTGTCTTAGTCTGTTCAGGCAGCTGTAATGAAATATCTCACACTGGGTAATTTATAAACAACAGAAGCTTATTGCTTACAGTTCTGGAGGCGGGGAAGTCACCAGAAGATTTGGTGTTTGGTGAGAACCTGTTCATCATAGATGATGCCTTCTTGGAGCCTCCTCACAAGGCAGAAGGGGCTAGGGAGCTCCCTCAAGCCTCTTTTATAAGGGCACGAATTCCATTCATGAAGGTGGAGTCCCCATGACTTAATCACTTTCTCAAGCCCCAACTCTTAACACTATTGCATTGGGGATTTGGGTTTCAACATATGAAATTTGATGGGACACACATATTCAGACCATAGCAGCCACTAACAATACGGCAGTGGATAAATACCAAGCTCTATGGGCCTGACTCCCCAGAGAATATGATGGCTCCACTAGTCAGTGCCCATGGTCCCTTGGGCTTCTGAGTCCACAAAACAGCTCTCACAGGGGTAACTTCCCACTCTGGGGATGAATAAAGGCATTAGATGACAACATGGGCCCGTCTAATGAAGCCTGCCTTACAAAAAGGTCTAGGGCAAGAGGTGGTTTTCCTCCCAGATATGTAATCCAAGGGAGAGACCCATCTTGGCTGTGCTCTGGGAGGACACAAGGGCAGGCCTGCCATCACCTAGTGCTGCTGCCCAATATCAGGCTGTTGGGCACTGTGGTTAAATTGGGGTGGAGGCAGGAGGTCCTCTACTTGGCAAAGAAACAACAGTGATTATTCAGATGGATAATAAGACTTACCTAATGCTTGATCAGAGTGATGGATGGTCTTCTGGGAACTTTCCATATTTAGTTCCAACAGGACATCCTTGTCTCCATGTTGCAAGCAGCAGCTATCTCTCAGTGGAAGCACGCGCTGCTGTTTCTTCCTGACATGGGTTTATGTGACATTGTTACACTTGCTCCACCTGAAAGCCAAGTCCACTTAAAATCAAACATTGATCTCTGTTACTTTTAGATGAGGGAGCTGCCTTTTGCAGCTCAAAAAGGAGGCCGAGCTAGGCGGATCGCCTGCGGTCAGGAGTTTGAGACCAGCCTGGCCAAGATGGAGAAACCCTGTCTCTACTAAAAGTAAAAAACTAGCTGGGTGTGGTGGTGCACACCTATAATCCCAGCTACATAATCCCAGCTGAGACAGGAGAATCGCGTGAACCCGGGAGGTGGAGGTTGCAGTGAGCTGAGATCGCGCCACTGCACTCCAGCCTGGGCGACAGAGCAAGGCTCCATCTAAAAAATATATATATATATATATATATATATATATTCACCAATAACATGATCTTAAATACAGAAAACCCCAAGGAATCCACTAACAAACCATTAAAGCTAATAAAAGTTCAGCAAGGTTGTGGGATAAAGGATTAAGATACAAACATCAGTTGTACTTGTGTATAATTGCAATAAACAATCAAAAAAATAAACTTAAAGAATTCCATTCACAATAATTCCAAAAAGAAACTTAGGAATAAATTTATCAGAAGAAGTACAAAACTTCTCCCTTGAAAATTACAAAACATCACTGAAAGAAATTAAAGACCTAAATTAAAGGAGAAACATGCCATAGTCATTATTACGATGGTAATATTTCCCAAACTGATCTATAGATTCAATACAATCCTTATCAAAATCCTAGCTAGCTTTTTAAATTGACCATAGATGTGACGTTTATTTTTGGACTCTCAATTCGATTTCATTGATTCATATGTCTGGCTTTATGCCAGTACCATACTTCCTTGACTACCCTAACTGTAGTAAGTTTTAAAATCAGAAGTGTCAGTCTTCCAATTTTGTTCTTTTTTTAAGATTGTTTTGGGCATTTTGAGTCCCCTGAATTTACATATGAATTTTAGGGCCAGTTTATCAATTTCTGCAAAATAGAAGCCCTTATCTTGTTCCTGATCTTGGGGAAAAGTATTCAGTCTTTCACCATTAAGTACAGTGTTAGCTGTGTTCGTTTTCATAGATGCCCTTATTGGGTTGTTTCTTTCTATTTCTGGTTTGTTGAGTGTACTTATTATGAAAAGGTGTTAGATTTTGTAAACTGATTTTCTGCATCTACCGATATTACCATGTGATTTTTTCTTTTTGCTTTTTATTCCACTGATACGGTGTATTGCATTGATTAATTTTTGGATGTCAAACCAACCCTGAATTCCTGGAATTAATATCACTTGGTCATTATTCTGATACCAACTGGTGTGCTACATTTCATCTCTGGCACTAACCAGCCAAACTTGGTTCACATACCACAAGTTAAAGGGCATGGTCCACAACAAGATTGCCCTCACTTCAGATCAACTGACTACAAATCTGGGGACTCACATGACCCTGTTGGGTTAATTCACTAGAATGATTCACAGAACTCAGAAAAGCACTATACTTATTACAACCAAATATAGAGTCATGTAGGGTGAGGTTTGGGAGGGTCCTGAACACATAACTTCTGTGCCTTCTCCCCGTGGAATCAGGGTATGTCACTCTCCTGGCACATTAATGTGTTCACCAACCCAGGACGCTCCACTGATTGTGTCCAGGGGTTTTACTGAGATTTTATTACATAGGCATGCTTTATTAAACATTGACCATGTGATTGAACTCAATCTCCAGCCTCTCCCCAACCTGTCCTTGGAGGTTGGGAAGCCAGGCTAAAATCATATGGCTCCAAGCTCCAACCTTCTAATTACATGGTTGATCTTTGCAGCTCCCAACCCGAAGCTGTCTCAGGGCACACAGTGAGTCACTTCATTAGTACAAACTAAGGTGTGTTCTAAGGGGCTCATAAATAAAAAAAATACATTTTTATCACTCAGGGAATTCCAAGGGTTTTAGAATCTCCATACCAGGAACCCAGGGCAAAGAACAAAATCTTTATTAGACAACAGTCATAATTTTTTTTTTAATGGCAGCTGTTCCTCTTCCCCATACATCTCATCCCGCTTCCCTGCTTGTCACCTTTTTTTTTTTTTTTTTTTTGAGACTGAGTCTCACTCTGTTGCCCAGACAGGAGTACAGTGGCTCCATCTCGGCTCATTGCAACCTCCACCTCCTGGGTTCAAGCGATTCTCCTGCCTCAGCCTTCCAAGTAGCTGGGACTACAGGTGCCCACCACCACAGCCAGCTCATTTTTGTAGTTTTTTAGTAGAGATGGGGTTTCACCATGTTGGCCAGGCTGGTCTCCAACTCCTGACCTGAAGTGATCCTCCCAGTTCGGCCTCCTAAAATGCTGGGATTACAGGCGTGAGCCACTATGCCCAGCTAACAGTCATAATTTAAAAAATGTGTTACTAGATACAGCTTGCTAGTATTTTTCATTGAGGATTTCTGCATCTATATTCAAGCAATATTGGTTTGTAGTTTCCTTTTCTTGTGATGTCTTTATCTTGTTTTGGTATCAGGCTCATAGGACAAGTTGGAAAGTATTCTCTGTTATTTTTTGGAAGAGTTTTGTGGAGAATTGGTACTACTTATTCTTTAAACGTTTAGTAGAAGTTACCAGGGAAGCCATTTGTTCTTTTGTTTGTGGGCTGTCTTAAAATTACTAATTCAATCTGTTTATGGGTCTATTCAGTTGTTCTATTTCTTCTTGAGTCATTTGCAGCCTTTTTGTCTTTATGGAATTTTAAAAATTTTTATCTAAGTTAAATTGTTCACAGTATTCATTTGTAGTCTTGTGAGGTCAGTTGTCATGCTCCCTTTTATTTCCAAGTCTCTATGCCACTGTTCTGGAGATGGGAGTGAAGTCAGTGCCCTGCTATTTTGGAGTGACACCTGTGCTTTGTGAGCAGGGCACTAGGTGGTGGCGGCAGCCTCTGGTCTTCTTTGCTTGACTCTTGGTGTGAAATTGCTGTCCTGCCAGTGAGCCGAGATGAGAGTGTCTAAAGCTCCTGTAATCTCAGCTCATCATGCCTGGGGAAGAAGCTCCACTTTATGAGTGGGGGCTTAGTGAAGGGAGAGGACCTGTGGACTCAAGGCTGCCCTCACCTGGAGTTTAGCCTTTTCAACACACAGCTTGGGGAGAGGAAGATGCTGGCAGCCTACCCCTCCTGGGGAACTCCTGTAGCCCTTTACTCGGAACTGGGGAAGGGGGAGTCCCACCTTCTTGGCCACAGCTGGAGTGGAGCTTCCATCACATTGTTCTGGGGCACAGGGAGGGAAGGAATGGTCATGACTCTGGTGTCACAGACTCTCACAGTTCGTATCGAGGTTTAGATTTTCTCGGATAAATGTTTCATTAACTACATGCCTTTGGGACAATTTCCAGAGACTTTAAATAGCTCTTTTAAAAAGAATTTTTACCAGTTATGGTTGTTCACTGGAGTTCCTCGTGTGCCATTCAGGAATATACCTTCATCTCCAGCACTGGCTCTCCTGTCCACAGAATGCATTAATTCTTGGCTTTATAACTCCAGGTGGCTGTGAACAGTTCAGGTAAGGCTGACAGAAAACATAAGACTGGGAAAGAAGATCTAGCAGGCATATGTGTGGGGAATTAATATTGAACTGAAGAAAATGTTAAAAATATGTAATGATTCACTTTGAAATGAGAAAGTTAAGGTTATAAAGAGCTAGGAAACATGTTCATTGAACAACAAGCAAGTGGAATGCTTACATCACAGAGCAGGGTACAGAGATAAGACACAAGGAATCATTTCCTGGCAGGGCTGTTAAATAAGAATATACTTCCCATAAAGTTTGCAGAATAGCATTTTAAAATAGCCTAGATCCTTATCTTCACACAGGTGACCTTATGAGTGGCTAAAATGCAGCTTCTCTATCGCCTCACTCATTGTGGTAAGTTTTGACAGAAGGGCTTTATTAACACAAATTATTAAAATGACTTCAGTGCTGTACCTTCCACCGACAACACTGAACCACAGCAAAAACATCCAAGGGTATCCTACAACTTGTAACAGCAAGGTGCAAGGGAACCAAAGAAGGTTCTTGGCCATGTAGATGATTATCTTGTTCTTCCTCCAGAAAGTGACACAAATAAAAGCAGGTTTTTTTTCTACTTGACTTTCTGCAAGGCTGACTTAAGCTTACTGTAATACTGCCCAAAGACGAGGGAACAGGGTAAACAGCCTCATTAGCTCCCATGCAACGCTAGGAATTTTAGGTCATGTTAGCTTCCTGAACATGGACAAGCTATTGTTCTTCCCTTTCCAGGATGGGCAGATAAACTATACTTCAAATATTTATCCTATCCTCCTTATCTTGCCTACTCTAATAAGGGACTTGGTTGTGATGTCATTTCCAATGAAATGCCAAATATAGAACCATGTCAATTTAAAGAGATAGATACTACTGAATGAGATGACTCCTTTCAAACGAAAACCCTAAACATCTTAGGAGAAATGCATGCTTCTCATGTGTTGGCAGCATTCCAGAACTCAGCCTTTCTTAGGCGTCTCCCACTTTTCAGTGGCAGTTCAGTGATTTCTTCAATAAGCGGAAGTAACAGCAGACACATTATACAGTGATAATCTGTTAGTTTCTCTGAGCAACTGAAATTAAAATATGCTTAACATATGCAATCCCAATTTTCAAAGTTTGATGAAAGTTACTACTTGCTAAAATGATACCCTAAGATTGACTAGAATTGTGACTTTGGCGTCACAAAGCAGAAACTAGAAACTGCAACTGGTCAAATTCAAAAGATATATATATATATATACATATACACACACACACACATAAAATGTTGGCATACATAATTTAGTATATACAATTTGTGTATTGTATATCTCACAAGAGAGATATAAGCATGGTTTAAAAGTTGTGGAGATGTTTTTAAATAAAAAGCTAAATTATCTGAACTAAAAGAAAGTAAACTTAAAGTGGTTTGAGGAACAGCAAAATGGCCCACGGCAGTTAATGTGAAAACACTTTCTCATTTCCCCAAGTCTTAAGTTTCTTACCTAGTTAAGAGTTTAAAATATAAGTCGAATTAGCGAGATTAGAGTTATACCCATTAATAATAGAGTTGTACTCATTAATAAAGTTGCATTTGATTAAAAGCATTTTGAATAATTTTCTGAGCCCTACTAAAACTCTGTGTATCTGTAAAATGCACTATTACTTGAATGGGTTTGTAGCGTATGTCTCATTCCAAAAAGTGTTATAAAATCCGAAGGCATAAATAACAAATTATTGTTTTGAAATAAAACGAAACAGATTTTTCCATAAATATCTCAAATCACGGTCTCTGAGAATGGCTCAGAACTTCAGGTCATCTGGTTCCATTTCTCCCGATGTGACAAATACTCCGATCAACCACCTCCCAGACTCTATTTGAAGACATTCACTGGCAGAAAACTCACTCCTCTCCATGACATGAATAATGCAATGATTTGAGCATTTAGTAGTTGTTAGTCACTGTGTTAAGTGCTTTTCTAACATTATCATAAAATAATTCTGGGGTATTAATATCCAGATACAGATAGGAAACTGAATGTCGATGGAGATGAAGCAATTCTGTTAAGTGACAGTGTTGGGTCAGCTGGCAGAGTTGGTATCTGAGACACTGCACTAAGCTGTGGCACGCTTACTCTCATTTTATATTTTTCTCCCTATATTCTAAGATAAACATCATAGGGTTTTTTTCCCCAAACATTTATGTATTCCACATTCTTATATTCTCATTACAATTCTGGTTACCTTTTCCAGAATGTACACAAAGCAAGCCTTGTGACTGTGGGAAACGGAAGCAATCTTTTTCCCACTTATTTTTTGTGGAGACAGGGTCTCCTTATGTTGCCCAGGCTGGTCTTGAACTCCTGGCCTCGTGATCCTCCCACCTCAGCCACCTAAAGTACTAGGATTACAGGTGTGCACCACCATACCCAGCCCTTCTACTCAATTTTGCTGTAAAAAAATTATTAATCTATGAAAATTCAAACAATACAAAAATATTGTAGGATCAATAAATACTAGTTCCTCCCTACCCCCTTCCCCAAATTCAACTCTATATTGTTAATTAGGAATTTGTTGTGTCCTACTATATTCCTTTTTTCTATTCCTTTATATATTTCCATAAGATAGGTGTGTAGATGCACATATATACATATATCCTGCATATATATATGCAGGCAGTCTTTGCTTTGAACAATTCTGACAGGCACAATTTCAGTTACATGGTTTAAATAACACCAGTCCCCAAACAACACAGTTCAAATTTCATTTCCATGGCATATTAGCTGTAATTACTAAGTACAAACTTCACTGTTAGCTCTTCAACCCACAACTCACTAATAACAGGTGTGTCCCATGATCAGTAACCAATAATGTCCCTTATCTCAAAATCCGTCAGTGACTGGTCACTACACATCTGTTATGCACAGACAGCAACGTGTGTAGTTGTATTGCCTTTTTGTGTCCTGGCGATAGAGGCACATGACATTTTACAAAACTAGAGAGTTAAAACAGGCAACTGGCCAAAAAAGACAAAAAATACAGCAAAGAAATGAAAAGCGATAACACTGGAAATAAAATTTGGGCTGACTGTGGGAATGCTGATACCGTGCTCTTTGATAGAGACTCTAGGTAAGAAGCCAGAGACACTTAGTGAAAGGGAACTTAACGTTTATCAACGTAAGTGAAGATATTGGTTATAATGAAAAGATGATGTCTCAAAGGAAGTGATGCTGGCATAAATACATCATAGAACTCTTAGAGATATTTTACAACTGAAAGGAGTGTAACAATTTGCCAAGGCATAGAAAACGCACTTACTCTGTATTGCAAATTATGAGATGCAAGCAAGCACTGTTCAAATGCTCTTGGTAAGTTTGACAAAAACTTGAATTCTCAATATTTGCAATGTTTTAAATTATGGTATACTAAATAAATACTAGCTTTACTATGTTTTTCATTTCCCCATTTATAATTGGCAGAGAGCTTTTAATATTTTCACTAATGTTTTTAAAGGTCATGAAACAATCATCTTTTCCTTCATTGACTGTTGAGTGGTTTGCACAGCTTCAGCTTGCAAGGCCGTTTTTATGGTCATGCATTACTGTGCAAAGCAAGGATGGTTTATAGATGTACATATGTGGACGTGTATAGAGCTTTTAAAAATAAGATTTACGTTTATTCAGAAACTTGTTTTTCACATAACATGTGAGTACAAGTAGATGTCTGATTATTTTTAATGGCTGCATTATATTCCATGGTATGGACAGACCATTGTTTACTTAATATGTTCCTATTGAGACATTTAGGTTATTTTCAGTTTTTCACTATTACAATGTTGATACGCTTTTGTGCACATAAGCAAGTATTCTACTAAATCAATTTCTACAAGCGCAACTACTGGATCAGTGAGAAAATGTTCAGCTTCACTGGTGGTCATGGCAATGCAAATCAACACAATGACATACCATCTTATATCTAAAGGGCAAAAATTCAAGTCTGACAATATAATGGTGAATACGTGGATCCACTGACTGTCACGTACTTGGCCAGTGTGAGTGTAATTGGTGGAATCCCTTTGGAAAACAGACGCCTACGTCGCCTCCGCACTTCCCACAGGTGGGTGTGCATGACTTGGGCTTCTCTCATCATTCAAATTCATTTGTGAGGCCTGGACTCCCCTATTTACCTTGTTATGGGATTTATCCTTTTTGTTTTATTCATTTTCTTGTCTCTCCTCCCAACTACAACACAAGTTCTAGAGCAGAGATCTTGTCTAATTTGTTCATCTCTGGGCCTGGAATATGGCATAAAACAGGTGCTCAATAGATAGCTGAATTAATGCATTTGCATTTCTTGATTTGGTGAGACTGAACATGTTTCAATATTTTATCTCTTTTGTGATTGCATGCTCACATTCTTTGCCAATTTTCCAATTGGGATGTCTTCCTCTGATTAGTTTATAAGAGCTCTTCAGATACTACACATAGTAATCCTATGTCCATTTTGTGTCTTGAAAATATTTTCACAGTTTGCATTTCCTTTTTTCATTTCTGTTCTTTCATTATACAGATGGTTAAAATTTTTATGGGGTCACACATGTCAACTTTTCCAATCATGCTTTTGGGCTTCAGGTCACTCTCAGGAATGCCATCCTCACCCTCAACACTATAGGTCACCTCCTTTATCTTCTTCTGGCGTTTCTGTAATTTTATTTTTTATGTTATGTCATTAATTCCTTTCAAATTCAGTGTGCAGTGTTAGGTAGAGATCTAATTTCTGTTGTTCTTTTCAAATGTTCCCAGTATTGTTTATTGAATAGATTACCCTTTCCCAATATATATATTAAAAATCTCTATAGTAATTATGATTGCATGATTTGATCTTGAGGTATCTGCTTGCAGTTAAAAAAAATTTTTTTAAACTAAGTATTCTGCTTTCCATGTCCCCAAAAGCTCAAGTAAATCATGGCTTACAGGTTTCTAAGTAGCAGAGTTACCTCATGATATACTTAGAAAGCACATTAAAACAGAAACATGGTTTTAGAGAGAAAATATTTAATCTATTTCACGAAAAAAATGTACAAAGCTTTAGAAAAGAGGCATCAGGTTTCCATGTACAGTATAAACACATTCTCACCTTCTATGATCACTTGTATTACACTTCTCTTGGCTAGTAAAGAAGCCACTGCACTCTCATTCTAAACAATCTTCTGTTAACACATGCACTTGAAAAAGTCACTGAAAAGTACAGTCTTGAAATAAATGTAGAAATACAATGTTGTACAAAAATATATTAATCTGTCTACATGAAACACTTAAAAATGCACACCAAGTACATTCTTTTAGAACTAGACTATGTCTAGAAATTTCAATATATGAACTTGTAAATTGGATTTTCGCTGCATTTTTAATCACTGGAGAAAAAAATATAATCAAGCCTTTGGAATGAGAAACATGAAGTTAGCACAGCAGACCAACTCTATTCTCAGAAATGAAACCATAAACTTTATCCATACAAAAGATGGGAAAGAGTTTGAGTTTCTAAAATTGACATATTTATGAAATGTTATAATTTGAAACTGCAATCACACAGCAAACTTTCATTTGTTCATAATCCACATGTAAAGAGATGACAATTACAACATTTCTAATTGTCTCTCAATGCAACACTGAGAATTTAAACTTAAAAAAATTAGCCTATGTAAAATATAATTAGGAAGGTATACCTCAAAGTAGAGAAAATTAATTTGAACTCACATGGGGTATTGTTCCCCTCCTTTGAAAACTGAGCTATTAAGAAATGCTACGAAAAAAATACTACAACAAAATTGTTCTGACATATCTGTTATTTATATAACCATAATTTCTCACTGAGACTTCTACAGAAACTACTATTGTTTTTAGTAAGAGGGAGGCCTAAGGTGTGGAGAGGAAGCGGTAGTTTATTTTTTACAGGTATATTTTGATGATGAATATCACAGGCATGCATGAACAATACATTCCAACTCTATATAAACAAAAACTTGCTGGCATTTTGAAAAGTGTAATAAATACAACAGGGAGCCCATCCTGTACATGCTCAAAGAATGAATATATTTCCAGTGGCATTAAGAACAGTGACTACAAATTCTAAAAACAGAAGATAGTTGTAGGGCAGAGTCCTTCTAAATGTTCAGAGACGAACGTGTCTATTTTTCCCATTAATTAGCATAATTTATCAACTAATGTTTTGCCCTATTTACCTCAACATATATTTTTCACGAGCTTAGCACACATTAGATAAAGAAGGAATAACAGGCCAGGTGTGGTGGCTCAAGCTTGTAATCCTAGCACTTTGGGAGGCTGGTGGCTTGAGGCCAGGAGCTCAAGACCAGTCTGGGCAACATAGCAAGACCCCACCTCCACAAAAAATTTAAAAAAAATTAGCCAGGTGTGGTGGCACACACCTGTGGTCTTAGCTACTCAGGAGGCTGAAGCA
The DNA here is from genome assembly GCF_028885655.2 of Pongo abelii. NCBI lineage: Eukaryota > Metazoa > Chordata > Mammalia > Primates > Hominidae > Pongo > Pongo abelii. Next base: position 120,969,072 of record NC_071993.2, on the reverse strand, counting down.
GGAGGATCCTGAGCCCAGGAGTTCCAGGCTGCAGTGAGCTACGATCATGTCACTGCTGCACTCTAGCCTGGGCAATACAGCAAGACCCTGTCTCTTAAAAACAAAAAAATGGGAAGGGAAAAAATAACGATTTAAATTGGGCAGATTTAAATCTGAGAGCTGATTTTGCCTACTTCTCAGCATCAGTTTGAGGTCTCCTTTCATTTTATTTCAAATGGAAATAGATAACCAAGTATATTAAAAGCAAAAGGTAGTAAACTATGTCCATATTACTCACACTTTCAAGTTTTCAACATTAAAAAATAACTGACCATTTGCTTAATTCTATATTACTTAAAGCCACCAAGCCTGTGGTAAGTTGCTGCTTAAAGAGGAAGGAATTCATACCATGCCCTGACAGTTACAAGAATGCTTTTTGGTATAAGGCTATTTAGTGTTCATTTGTGCTTGTTTAGTGCTTTTTTAGTATATGGCTGCTTGTACAGGTAGGGAAGTATGTTTGCAAATAGTTGCAATACTTTCCTTTTGGTCCTGTGGCTTTCAACAGAACAAAATGTCCTTTGGTACACTTGAAAGTGACATGCCAGTGGAGAAGAGGGACACACCAAAACAACCAGGCAAACATTCCACAGCAAGTGTCTAGGGTTTTCACTTTCCAACTCCAACCCTTGAAAAGAATTAAACCAAACCAACACACTCAGAAACAGGTGGGATGCAATCAGAAAAGCCGAGTGGGGCTGCCTCCTGTTCCACCTTACCCAGGCTCTGTGATTGGGGCAGCCTTCTGCAAGTCAGAGGCAGCCAGGCAAACCTCCAGCGCTCATACGTGAAGGGGCCAGGGTTTGTTAGCCATGGAATACAGATAGGTAGATTAGTAAAGCCTCTGACTTTTAATACTATTCTTTATATTATCCTATTGCAAAGACATGGGAAAAAAGCAAACTCTTAATTATTCAGGACAAAATAGTGACATGATTTTGCTAATACTTCATTTAAATAAACTGCCACAAGGGGAAGAAAAGGTAATCTTGGTGCTTAACAGTGGATTCTACTTTTAGAATATGACGCTATTATCACTTTCTTATTATCACATTTCCTTACGGATTTCAGGAGAGGGAGTTTATAACAAAATTAACAAAATTCCTTACTGCACCATACTACTACTTAATTAGCACACTAAAAATGAAAAGTTAAGTCTGCATTCTGTGTTTAGGTGATCATGAATCATAATCATTGGTACGCAGCATTTTGCTTAATTCCTTTTAATAGTATTTAGTGCACTGGTCGCAGCGGCTCTCGCCTGTAATCCCAGCACTTTGGAAGGCCAAGGCAGGCAGATCACCTGAGGTCAGGAGTTCGAGACCAGCCTGGCCAGCATGGCGAAACCCCATCTCCACTACAAACACAAAAAATCAGCTAAGCGTGGTGGCAGGCGCCTGTAATCCCAGCTACTCAGGAGGCTGAGGCAGGAGAATTGCTTGAACACAGGAAGCGGAGGCTGTGTTGCCATGGCACTCCAGCCTGGGCAACAAGAGCAAAACTCCATCTCAAAAACAAAAACAAAAACAAAACAAAACAAAAAAAGTACCTAATGCTAGGCTGGGTATGGTGGCTCATGCCTGTAATCCCAGCACTTTGGGAGGCCAAGGCAGGCACGTCACATGAGGTCAGGAGTTCGAGACCAACCTGGCCAACAGAAAACCTGTTTCTACTAAAAATACAAAAATTAGTCGGGCATTGTGGTGGGCACCAGTAGTGGTGAGTGCCAGCTACTTGGGAGGCTGAGGCAGGAGGATCATTTGAACCCGGGAGGCGGAGCTTGCAGTGAGCTGAGATTGTACCCCTGCACTCCAGCCTGGGTGACAGAGTGAAACTCCATCTCAAAAAAAAAAAACAAAACAACAACAACAAAAAGTACCTAATGCTGGAATAGGTGAAAACTTTACTGTAACAGAATTGCATATATTAATATTTGAGTCATGGGGAGGGGTCTACATACCAGTGTTATTTATGAAACAAGAAAGCAGAAGACTATATTTCTAGAGCTCACTTGGACTAATATTAATACAACAAAATTTTCTTAAATATGAATAAGCTTCTTAGGGTTTGGGATAGTCCTGTGCAAAAGGCTCTTTATGATTAGGTCTTAATTACGTTTTGAAGACCAACCATTAGAACTTTTAAAACAACTTTTGAAACAGCACTGTTAGAACTAACATTGGAAAGCTATTTTTTTAATACATCCATCTGCCAAGAAAAACTCTGGATAATATCTGAAATTAAGAAAAAGTAGTACATAAAATCTTTTGACAAACAATTATAGACTGTTCCAAGGTCTGAATAACAGTATATAATGCAAAGTTGTATAATTAAATGGATTTATTTAAATTGCAGAAACAATCATTGCTAGTGCTTTTGGGGATCTTTGGATTAAGTTACTATAAATATATAAAGTTATGAAAGATTTATGTTTTAAGAAAACCTACTTTAAGAGGCAATACAGCAGAGAGTTGAGCAGACACCCATCCAGGCCCTGCCACTCGCTAAATGTGTGATTTTGGTTATGCTGGTGTATTTGATTATGCTTACCCTCTCTGTGTGTTTCTTCACCAATCAAATAAGGAAAAATGGTATTTCTCACATAAGGTTGTTGTGAGGATTAAATGAGTTAATACATAAAAGCACCTAATAGATGAGTGCTGGCAAATAGTAAGAACTCAATAAATATCTATTATTCTTGTTACTTTATGTGAAGGCTTAAGAAAGTGTCCATGGAAGAACTCTTAATTGAGCAGTTTGTTTTCCCTCTGCAACTCGGGAGTTAGGAACGAGGAGACCCGTGCCTGAATAAAGGCTCCACCACTCACTACTTCCCCTTGTTTGACAGAATTGAACATCTGCTGGTGCCAGGCACCACTTCAGGCATCGAGTGCTATTCCAGGAGTTTTCTCTTCTTCAGATACGTCACCACTATTCCAAAGCTGTCTCCTCCTCTGTAAACTAACATCTACCTGCCCGATTTATAAGGTTATCTGAAGCTCAAATGAGGCAATATACATGAAAGCACTTTGAAGATTTTGTGAAGCACCACCATTGGAGTGAAACTTTTTGGTTAAGATATAAGTACTCTGGTGCAGGTTGTTGGGCATATGTTGTAGGAATGTGGTTCAAGATGAGTATGTCTGGACCCTCTCAAAGCAAGTTCATTACTTGTAGCTCTGAAAGTCTTATAAAAAATTTTTAATAACACTATAGGCATGCTTCTTTATAACTACAATGTTGTTTATAAAATAGTTATATGCTTCATTATAAAACATTTCTCTTCTTGAACCCAACTCTATGAAGAATATTAACATAACCAATAGTTAGTGGGAGATTTTCCTTCACAAACTGTAGTTGCAAAGAAAATGTAGGGTGATATGTGTTTATGGTCCCAAATTATCATTATAGTAACTAAGCCAGTAATTACCAGTTTCATTAATTACTAAGTGCTATACACACAATATTTCATTGAATATGAGGCAGGTATATCAGCCCCATTTTAAAGGATTAGAATCCAAGTTACTGCAAAATCCAAGCTCTTAACCACTATGCTATGTTACACAATAAAAATATCAGAACAAAAAAGCCATAACCATTGCTATCTTCATGAAATCACGTACTTAAGAGAACCAGTAGATCAAAGGACTCCAAACAATGTTCTGAGCTCTGGTAATAAAAATGACTTTTAAAAAGTTATTACATAAGTGCTTACAATTCAGTTAACTTTAACTCTTTAACCTTTATGGGTTTCCCCCCACCGTGATTTTAAAAATAACAGATTGCTCACTGAAAAGAAAAAAAAAAAGAAAAACAGCAAAGTAGAATTAAAATTAAAACATCCATAATTCCTGCATTCACAAGAACCATTGACACTTTCCCTCTGCATATATTCTTATGTAACTGTCAACTATAGAATTTAAGTAGATTTTGATGATTGTGGTTAAACGTGATGCCAAATCTAACTATCGTATTTTTAACTGGCAGACATAAATTAATAGTAAACTTTGTGCAGGCAGAAAATTATTACATTATAGAGATATGTATTTTCAATATCTTCCTAAATTTTCCAACTACAGAAAAACAAGCAAAGAGTAACTTATCTCAGTTATATAAGCTCAAAAGTATATTGCCCATAAAAGAATCACGAATAATTCTTAATCTTTGTGTATACACACACCTATATAAATATACACATAGTAAATTTTTTTTTTCTGGCTGTTAGGATTTATAGCTTTCTGAAGGTTTGATAATATTATAACTAAATATTATTAGAACAGTTAAGAAAAAATTATTTTTCATAGTCATTGAATTTTGCTAAAGTTACACTTATGGGTGATTAAACTACAAAGTTTTCCCTTGTTAAATATTTGCTTAAGACAGAATCTTCAAGATGAGCTAAACTCTTTACAGGAATCATATCAAGAAATTCTACCATTTGTGAAATAATAAAGAGAAGAGGAAAAAAATAGCGACAAACCAGCAGAATAATTTAGGGCAAAGACTCCAGGTACTATATAAAATGTGTGTAATGCCACATTACTGGCATTTCAAGTGAGGTGACTTACACTAAAATTTTGTTCTTTTTAAACTATCACTGGACAGAATAATTTATGCAACAAGAAAAGCAAAAGATAAAAAATATGCAGAAGTCCTTATAGAATATGGATCAACAAGTTTTAAAAATAAACTTTCTAGTGCTTCGTCTTATGTGAGAGGTTTATCCTCATCATAAATTCTAGGGAACTATCTATATTGCTTAAGTGTGATTTATTCAAAATCATATTAGTCTACTATAAATAATACTTTTAATGTAAAAAACAATGCAGACTGGCGGTGGGTAAGATTAAGAATGTTCAATAAAACTGTATTTTGAAAGTCAAGAAAAGCATAAGCTAAGGCTAACCTAAAACTGTCTAGACAAATGAAGGGGAATAGAGTCTAAAAAATGCCTTTGCATTTTCACTGTACATGAACATGTATAACAAACACTGTGTTTGTATATTATACTGAAAAATAAATTGTCAGATATTTCTAAATTAGCAAATTAAAACTGTATATACTTCTTTTAGAGTGTGAAATTGTTTATGTTCTTAAACAGAAAATGATTGGGCCAAAATATTCTCATCCTGTCCATCTAGAAATGAGAAACACAGTAAGTCAAATGAGATTAAAAAATAACTAAGGCCGGTAGGGCAAGGTGGCTCACGTCTGTAATCCCAGCACTTTGGGAGACAGAGGCAGGCAGATCACCTGAGGCCAGGAGTTTCGGACCAGCCTGACTGACATGGTGAAACCCTGTATCCACTAAAAATACAAAAAAATTAGCTGGGCATGGTGGTGTACGCCTGTAATCCCAGCTACTTGGGAGGCTGAGGCAGGAGAATCTCTTGAACCCAGGAGGTAGAGGTTGCAGTGAGCCAAGATCGCGCCACTGCACTCCCAGCCTGGGCTACAGAGCCAGACCACGTCTCAAAAATAAAATAACTAAGGCCTATTCTCCATAAAAGAGAGTATGTTATACACCCTTTTATTACAGAACATTTCATTTTTTTGATTGCTTGTGGAGAGAAAAGGTTTATGAGGTAATTACATATAATTTTAAACAGGATTCCTTTTAATTTTATATCCATATTTCTCTTTAAAAGTAGCTTCAATAGATGACTAATTAAATCAATGTCATGATTTATACATCCTTACTTCAGAGATTCAGCTAACCTTATGAATAAAACAAACTAATACTACATTTCAAAAAAAAATTAAAAATAGACAATGATGTTTAAAAAAGATTACACTTCAAATTTAGCACTGTTTTTACAGGGAAGGGAAGCATATTATGCCATAGTGTCTATAAATATTTACTGAATAAATAAACATGGTTCACCTGATGTTTTTGAAATCTTGTAAGCTGATTAAATCACAAACATGTTGAATAGGTCTTAAGGAAAACAAGATTAGGCTTTTAAGTAGTTAAAAATTATGACAATAGAAAAAAAACCTTTCCAATATCTTTTTTTAGGGTTAAAAAACAACAAAAATTAAAAAATAGTATCATTAAATCACTGTTTCGGCCTTAATATTTTGAAGAGTAATATATTAGGATATACTGTATCTATTAATAGCATGAAAGCACCTCACACTGAAAATTTCACTTTTAAGGCTTAAAAGTGATTTTTAAAAACATCACAATAAATGATCATAATTTAAATTCTGAATATGGGAACAAAAAAACCTCAAAACCTGAACTCAACAAATCTGCATTTAATGCTTACAAGTGAAATGTACATTTCCAAAACAAGATATGTAACCATCAGATTTAGCTGTCATAATAATTTATTTATCACAGACACTAAGTAATGTGTCCTGAAGTCCCTTTTTCCTTGAAAGTCATAATATTTCTGGGGACTCATTCATTATCTGGTAATGTAGTCACTCAAAAACAGTTAAAGGAGTCAGTCCTTAGAGATTCTATGTCCAACTTTATCTGTACAAAGTTTTAAGGCATTCATAATGGTATGTTAAATAACAAATAATTTATAATAAAAATAGATCAAAACTCTCTTTTAAAAATATCTCAACTGAGAAAACCACAGAAGAGAATAAAGATCCTATTTACCACCGATGTACTCCTTAAACTTCTACAGTGATGAAAAGACTTTTTTTTGGCTTACAACAAACTTTATGCCTTGAATACTTGGTGTTCTTATACAAATGTGGACTGGAGCTTAAGTTCTGCCTAAAGTTACTGTGAAATTTACACATTCAAGTGTGCTGACTGCTATTAATAAAGGTAGAAAAAGTTAGTTAAAATATCTGGTATTATTATTATCAGTATTTATTGCAAATTATCTTATAGTATTCTCTACTGTAGTGTGAACTTCAGTCTTGTGCCAAATAGCAGCATAGATTATAGTATCATGGTTCCAATGATGATCAATGACTCAGCTAGTATCAGCCAAAGCAAAGGAATTTGTTTATAATAAAAGAAGTAAGTAAGGAGCATAGCTTTATTTTAATATCAGTTGTTAGAACTGAGCAATGGGCATCTTGGTATCCAGAGGCAGAATTGAAGTTTTCTTTCCTTAAATTACAGTGATAGTCAGGATGGGGGAGAGTAGGTGGTGGCAATGGGTTGCTAGCTAGCTGGCTGGCTAAAATACATACCTGAGCTCTACTGGAGCTATGCAACCTTGCTGTGTATCCGTTATTTGTAAAGGCTGACTGAACAAAATTGCCTTCATCATGCAAGCACTACTGTCTGCACTACAGTAATAAAGAAACACGCTGATAGATACAATGGCTTCAAGTGATAAGCAATCATCAGGAATTTGTAGTGAAATTGTTGGTTGACTGGAAATGTTCTCTATATCTCCAAATGGCATCTGTCCTTGAAGTAGCCATTCATTGCCTAAAAATTAAAAATGAAATTATTAAGACTGTATAAGACAAGTAGAAAACTGGGAATATCTTATGAAGACTAGATAAACTCAATCAACAAATATTTATTAAAAAATCTCTAAGTGCCAGGCATTGCGGTCTGTGGGAAGGACATAAATATACATAATATATACTGACCACTCATTAGAAGTTCCCAGTCTGATGATTATTATATCTAATTATTATAGTTCTTCCTTTGTTTGGATACTATAAAATAAATTACACATTGATTCTTATTAAAATCAAGCTGAATATTGCAAATATGGCTATAAAGCCTTAATCTCTAAAGTTAAAAATAAAACCTATTAAATTTTAGAAATAAACATACGACACTTGAGAAAATGGATCATTTTTACCAAAAAGATGAAAGTCTTCAGGGACATAAAAACTACAAAATAAAATTTTATCTAGGGAATACAAATGTATGTGCAACTCTGTAGTGACTTTCTGGTTAATAATGAATTACTGAATATCTAAAAATAATTTAAAAATACACACACACTTTATTTAGAAACAGGTACCATTGCATATCTATTCTCTGTGGGCTTACGTAATGTAAAAACCAAGAGATTTTGTATATCTCATTTTAATACGTAAAACTCTTCCCAGAAATAAACAGACTATCTATAACAAAAATCGAATAAACCACTAATAAATTTTAAGCCCTCAAGAATTAACATCATCTTTAAATGTCTTTATTCACCTCGACCTTCTCTTAGAAGGAACATACGTGTCATACTGAGAAAGCACAGACACATATAGACATTCAGCCTAAGAAGGTGGCAGCCCTCAAGAGCCAGCATTTGGAAAATACATGAAATGCTTTCCCATCATGTAAATGGAGAACACTGAACATTTTGTAATGACTCATCTGCACAAAAACTGGACCATCTACTGAGTGTGATGAAATGCTGTCTACTTTTTAGCTTTTCTGTCTCTTTCTTTTGTTCTCAGGATAAGTCAACCGACTCAGAGTGCCTGCCTTTATCAGTCCTCTTGATGTCTCTTTTAGTTTATTGCTTTAGTTTACTGAAAAATCAAATTTGAGAAAAATATGTCAAATAAGAGTAAGAAGGTGAAAGATAAGAATCTAGAGAGATAAGTACAAAACTTTTATGCTGAAGCTTTTAAAGAATTCTTTTTAAATTCTCTTTAAATTCTTTGGCTTTCTTTGCTTATTCCTGGACTGGAGAGTATCTTTTAACTAATGCATGATTTTGCTAGAGAGATTAGTAGAGAACTTCTTATATTTTATTTATTATTTTTTGAGACGGAGTCTTGCTCTGTCACCCAGGCTAGAGTGTAGTGGCGCGAGCTTGGCTCACTGCAAGCTCCGCCTCCCGGGTTCACGCCATTCTCCTGCCTCAGCCTCCTGAATAGCTGGGACTACCCCACCACCACACTCGGCTAATTTTTTGTATTTTTAGTAGAGATGAGTTTCACCGTGTTAGCCAGGATGGTCTTGATCTCCTGACCTCGTGATCCGCCTGCCTCTGTCTCCCAAAGTGCTGGGATTACAGGCGTGAGCCACCACGCCTGGCCAACTTCTTATATTTTAAATCAAACAAAGAAAATAATACTGAGCTATTTTAATGTACAAATCTAGAAATAAAACAGAAAATGTTTCTTTAGATATTTGTCATATATATCACACACACAATTTGTGAAGTTACAATACATGTAGTGCTTTTATGCTGCCCTTTTTGTGGCTTAAAACTTGCATATATTCTAACTTCTTTAAGATTATACAGACCAAAATTTGGCTAAAAATAAGTGTTTCTAAATAACAAGCCAAAAGAGAAAATGTTCTTTAAACATAAGTGTACAAATGTACTCTATAATATTCAAAAACCTTAAATTATTAGGATTATTGCCTGAAAATTATCTGCTACTATATAATAAAAATAGGGCCAATATCTTGGACAAATTAGATAAAGTCTCTATAGACTACTTTATTTGAATGCTATCTGTATTTTATATCCCAATGACTCAATATTAATTAGTGTATCTGACAATGCAGACCAGTTAATTTGTCAATATCCTATTTCAAAAATTAATACACTGCTCCTACAGTGACACCATTTAATACACTATTCTTACAGTGACTGCTCTTACAGTTACACTGAGAAAAATTAAATTAATGATCTCCAACTGATGTAATACTTCCAGACTTAAATTGGCAGTCTAGGACTTGCTCTGAACCTACAGAAGGCTATGGAGTGGCCAGGGTTTGAGTATTCTTCTGTCTACAAAGCAAGCTCCAAAGGTCCTAGTACATGGTTAGCCTTCTCCCTTGTGGGAAGTGACATGGGGTGGTTTCCCTACAGACTCAATCACCCTAGAACCAGCCTCCCAAACACTAACCAGCAGTTCCTCCCAGCTAGTCTACCAAGATATCGTTATCCTGTTGGTTTAGACACTAAATTGATATTACAATTGCAGACCAGTGGCTGCTGCCCTGAGAAAGTTGAAGGTAAGAAGGAATTAATTACCCAGGATTTGGGTAATGTACAAAAGAAAAGTATGTGAGAGGGTATGAAGGAGGAGGAGTTGGGAAGGAAATGGAAAACTGAGTGACAAAGTGTGAAAGAGCGTGGGAGACCAGGACAGAGGAACATCATTAGAGACAAGTTGTAATTTAGAAGTTCTGAACCACGAAAATTTTACTTTAAAATTTTTGTCCACCAGGTTACAGATGTTGGAAAGCACTACTGCAAGGCAAGCAGTAAACTGATTCCTTACCATAGATTAATGAAATAAGGAGCTAGCTCACACTGTGATTCACAAACAGAAGAAAGGGAGGAATGCCTAAGACTGACTGAAAGGAAGAGTCACAGAAAAAGATGTTAAATAAGAAGGCTCCACTTTATTTCTCTGTTTCAGACTTTTTAACTCTAAGATTCTTTTTGGAACAAGAATAGAATGAAGAACAGGATCAGAATAAGGGATGAGGTATAGGAAAGGCCATATTCCAAAAAATCATGCTAACAACTGACTTGTAACTTTTGGTGAGTTATACTGTTCTTTCATAAAAGGGAGGAAAGACTCTTGATGACTAAAGCAAATGGCCAATGTGGGGTTGGATCTGGATTCATTTGTTCATATGATCTCCTTCAAATCTTGCCTATACAGAGTAAAAATATCACCTAACAAATAAAAAATAACTGGATTAAACATCAAGAATATATGATGTATTAGTATTTGCAAGCTTATACTCATACCTTCAGCTGTTAGAAACCAGCAACTGGGTACTCCTTCAGTTAGCTTTGATCCTGATGGGAGGTCTAATCTGAGTTTGAACTGAAGAGTCTGGCCAGCACACGCAGTCACGGGGGAAAGCCTAATGCTTGGAGCAGATTTAGGTAGTTTGGGTAATGTCTTCTGTTCTTCTACTAGGAATGGGCCATCTACCACAGCATTTTCAGATCTGAAGATGGGGAGCTAGGAAATAAGAAAATCTGTTATTAAAACATAAGAACTTTATATTAATTATAGAATGAGAGAGCATATTTTTAGACTTTAGTAGAATAATGAAGTTCTATGTCAATGAAACTAATCGCCATTCTAGTTTGAATTAGAATGTGTTAGTTAGATGCCCTCAAGATTATTTTTGTAGATACAGAGAAAATTTATCTTAGTGACAACAACAAAACCCAATACTTATGAATGAGGCAGAATTAAAATAACTGTCCAATGTATATAGATGGCAGGAAATTAAAGCAAAAGTTTATAAATTTAAACACAGTAGATATACATTTTCTTATAATTTTCATTGTCAACTATAAGAAGATGTTATTCATCTTATATCAGAGATCTATGTGAAGAGAAATGACACTTATGTTGCAATAGTAATCTATGTTTTTTATTTTAAAAATATACCATGCAAATTACCAGACTTTCAGAAAAAAACTGTTGCATTTTTTTCAGGTAAATGTCATACATCAAGAGTTAGTTTATAATAGACATTTCCCCTTGAAAATTCTATAAGAAACCATGTCCATATCTTTAAAAGCTGACTATAACTCATTTAAGTTTCTTCCACAATCTTATTTTCAACGTCTTGAGAAACTGGCTTCTAAAGCTTTTGTTAGAAGATTATTTGGTAATGGATTCATCACAGGCAAACAAAGGTTACACGTTAATCTAAAGATCACTGGAAAAAAACAAAAACAAAAACAATAAGCTAAATAACCCAGCCCACAGAGCAGGTGTATGTAGTGTATATCAGTATGTCTGTACACTTAAAAACAGAGCTGAGTCCTCTCCTTTTTTTTTTCTTGAAGGTTCATTAGATTCTCTCCAATTTCCAGTATTTTTCTCAAACTCTCAGCACAGATGGAACTTTTATTTTAAGAATAGAAGGATATCCTTAAAGCAGTCCTGCTGGTCTCTTTGTCAAAGAACGCAACAGAAGCATCCACTTACTACTCTCCTGGAAATGGTCTAACCAAAAATGCCTCTGACAGTGCTGTGAGGATCTTAGTATCCATTCTTAAAACCACATTCTTTAACTTATATTTTAAAATTACTTACCACAGATACCATTTTAGTTTCTAAATCCATCACTTTAATTTGATGATTATTGGTGTCTGCTACATATAATAATTGTCCGTTTTCTCCAACACACAAGCCTCCTGGTTCATTAAAAGTTGACTCGGTAAAACTGGAACTGGTAACATTATTTGTGTCTCCAGTTCCTGCTAATGTTGTACAGTTTTTTGTTTTTGGATCCACAACTTTAATCTAAAAAAGAAAGAACAAAAACTTATATATCTGAAGATCAATCTCATGTTTGTAGTATGGAAGAGTATGGTATCAAGCAAGCAAATTTCTGATTGCCATTAATATTCTCAATAAATCTCACAAAAGGAATAGTTATTTCCATATTTTCTTGAAAAGCCAAACATTCAAATTGCAGTCTAAGGGGAGATATTCTATTCTAAGAACTAAAGACTATGTAAAATCCTTAGCTCCATCTTGTCTTCTGGAAGCAATCTTTGATGAAATTATTTCTGGAATTAAAAAAAATTTTTTTTAATTGAATTGTTTTTCTTCACAATGGGACACACTTTCACAACTGAACTGACTTCGTCTTCCTGAGCATCTAGCATTGCTTGAGAATTTGCTACCTTTGTTAAACTTAATGATTCCAGTTATGTCTCAATTACATTAAATTTATGGTCTCACATCATGAAGTAGTGTATGAACATTTATTATCCACTAATTTTTGTAAAAAGTAAAAATGCAATAAAACTTAAGACAATTTAATAGACAAAAATGGAAATGCTGCTGAAAACAAAATTATTTACTAACAGGCACTGTAACTATGCAACAGCTCAAAAACGTTCATTTGTTAGATGACATGTAAATTTCCCTGCTACTTGCCTTCTCTTGATATACTGAATATGTTACTAAGCAGCTTTGATGGGCTGCAATTCACAACTGTTGGCTATTGCCATTGGAACTGGCTCAGTGCTTTCCCTAGTTCAGAATACCATCGTAACCTCTTGGCAAAGAAAGGACCAAGAAAAGAGCAGAACAGGCTGGGTTATAGTTGTCAAAGACTGTTACTCCTTTCTATATTTTAGAGTGGCAGTTGTAGGAGGCTCACAGATCTTTCAGCATTTGAAATGCCACACACAAAAAGCAAGATATTATATAATTCTGTCACGACTCACCTTGTGATTGTAGGAGTCTGCCACATAAAGTAAATTCCTTTTTTTGTCCCATGTTACTCCAAGGGGGTGTTGAAGCTTTGCATTGATTCCTACTCCATCAACATCACCAAAAGCAAATAAATTCTTTAATTTTTTTTAAAAGAAAAGAAACAGCAGTTATTATAATTTTTACAGTGTTTTGTTAGAATACGAAGGAAAATTCAAATAGTTATAAATGGTATTTAAGTTAAAAGGGAAAATGCTGATTTTCATATAAATTGGGTTGGATACTTGATTCAGATTAGAAAAAAAATGACAGTATTTTGAACCTGTATTAATCGGTGGTGCTTAGTAGGTTTACTCACAATAGTACATCTGGTCAGGAATAGGTCAAGTCCACTAGTCTGGTGCTCTTTCCACCCCACTGCCCAATATCTAATTTACATTTTTTTCTTTTCTCCAATAATCAATGCTTCATCCTTTCTTTCTCCCTGAAACCTTAACATTTATACATAATAAAGTAGAGTCAGTTCACTTTTCTTAGATGGTGTGTTCCTCATGTTGCTTTACATTCACATTTCCTTTGGTTTGACTTTCATTTTGATTCGCAGATAGGCCAAGGATGGTCTCTCTTAAATCTTATTAACTTTCCATAATTCACAAAACTGACAGCTTGCTCAGTGTCTGAGCGCACTGTGCAAGAGTGACTGTCATTACCTTAGGGTCTCTTTCTCCTCCTACAAGGTGCTTCACTGCTCCATCTTTCAGTGAAACGGTTCTCACTGTACTGCTCTCGCTATCTGCTACAAACAAGCAGCTCCAGGGATCTTCAGAGGCCAAGGAAAGGCCTGAAGGTTGGGCAAAACCTGCCTTGTGAGGATAGGCGTTGTTTCGATTCTCTTCATTTCCACTTCCAGCAAACCTAAGGCAGGTTCCTTTTGTTAACTCACTGAAAAAGACAAGTTCACAGGTGGAGTCAACATGCGGTATATTGTGTGCAATTTAGTTCTTAAATAAATGAATGTGAATAATCAAATCAATAGTGATAAGCCTCATAAAAAAACAAACTAGTGATCTTGGCCTAGTTAAATTGTTCAAGTCAGCTTTCATTATCATTTTTCCAACCATTAACTTATTTACCCACTGTGTAGGGAACTTCTTACTTTACTTTGATATACACAAAACTGAAATCACTTTCAAATGTTAAATGAGAAATCCCTGATAGAGTTAGAATTATAAGATAAAAATAATGATCAGATTATTGATGAGATAGGTTGTTTTCACTACCTTAAATTCTTAACTTCTTAGTTTCATGCAATATGAGGTTCTGAAAGGGAACTAAAAAGATTATCTAGCTCTTGATAGTTTAAAGCTTCAATTTTCATTAAAAATGTTTTGTGTTCTTGTACATAAGTAGAGACTAGCAAAAGGAATTAAAGAATAGTTTTTGAAAGATAGCCAGGTCAGACATTACTATTATATGAAAAATGATATAACTGTACATAATTATCTTACAATTACATGGGATAATTATGTACAATTATATCAACTGTACAAATCAATTTCTTATATACATTAGGGAAATTTCTATTTAAACAACTATTGCAATGATTCCTTTAGTAATGCAGAGAAAGCTTTAGACCCTGGTTTCTAACTTTATGCCAGAGAGATTGTAAGGAAGACATGGTAGTGTGTTGTGTTGAGGGAAGGGAAGCAGCTGACTCGGGACACAAAATGAGAGTCTGTGTAAATCATTTCTGAATATGGTACAACATGCAAAAGTCTGAACTGACCATGACTTACTGGCTAATATGTTCCCATAATAAGTTAGGTAGGGAGCAGGGGACAGAGGCAAAGGGATTTAGCATGCATAAAATATGGCCACTTATTCAAGAAATGTATAAACATAGCAAGTACAATATATGTAATAACTAATATGCTAAACAAATTAGTTGAAAGGAGTCTACAAGGAGTCTTAATACTTTAAAAAGGAGTTTCCTTAATTAAATAAAGAAAAGAGTAGGGAGAAACAATAACTTTTAAAATGCTAAGGGTCATTACTACCTGAAGATCGGTAATAAAGATGATACATCCTTAAAATTAAAACACAGGTCAGTGTGGTCCTAGTGCCAATTTCCTATTAAGGAGAGTGACAACTCTACTTATGAGGAAATTTAGGCAGCTCTAGACCATCTATGCCTAAAACAGCCATCACCCAGAACAGCATATTCTGGCAACTTCTGTTACTTCTGTTTGCTGTTTATAATTATGCCTCACGTAAAATCTTATTGGTAATCTCACTGTTCAGGCGACTATCACCTCTTGCCTGGATAACAGCAATAGGCTCTTCAGCGGTATCTCTTATCTCTGTCTCTAGTCTTGTTCCACTCTGAGTGCTGCCAGTGTTCTTTCAAAAACACAAATCTAATCATGTCACTTCCCAGCTTTAAACCTTTCTAGAAAGGCTTGTAGAATATTCAAATCCCTTAAAAGTACTCACAAGGCACAGTGTGATCTGGCTTCTACTGACATCACTAGTGCCAATTCTTGCCTGGAAAACTTCCCACTCTCCCCAACTCCTACTACTCTTATCAGGTCACTGTTTAGTTGCCTCTTCCAAGAAGCCCTCCTTGACAACTCAAATCTTACTGATGTTGCGTCTTCCTCTTACTTATATAAGGAACAATTTCAATTTTTTTTTTTTTTTTTTAAACGGAGTCTTGCTCTGTCGCCCTGGCTGGAGTGCAGTGGCACAATCTCGGCTCACTGCAACCTTCCACCTCCTGGGTTCAAGCGATTCTCCTGTCACAGCCTCCTGAGTAGCTGGGATTACAGGCAAACGCCACCACGCCCAGCTAACTTTTTGTATTTTTAGTAGAGACGGGGTTTCACCATGTTGTCAATCTGGTCTCGAACTACTGACCTTGTGATCTGCCTGCCTCCGCCTCCCAAAGTGCTGGGATTACAGACGTGACCCACTGCGCCCAGCCGAACAATTTCAATTTGCAGCGATTCCTTTTGCACACACTAACTTTCAATTGTTTGCTGATCTGATTCTTCCTCTGCAAGTTCACTGATGACAACCACATCTTTTCACTGTATCCTTAACATAGTGAGCATATTATTTCATCCCTATTGCCTAGCATAAATATTTGCTAAATGATTAAATGTCTTAAAACATTATATAAATGTGTCCAAAGCAACATCCACAAACATACACACTATTTGGAATATCTGCTATTTTGAAGGATCTATATAAATGCAGCTTTCTATTAATAATGGTAACTTGAGATGATCATTTTCCATGGCTAGGTGACAGCCTTTCTGGTTAATGGCTTTTATTCATTTATTCTCAAACCCTTACTGAGCTCCTCTTAGGTATCAAATACTGTGCTAGGTACAAGGGACACAAAAATGAATGGGAGAGGATCCTTTCCTTTAAGAGACAGTTTAGTAGGAGGAAATGGCTAAAAATAAAAACAATCAAAAGGAGAGGAGAGAGAAAGAGGAAGGGGCAGTGGGTTGGGGCAGGAAAACTTAGTGCGGTGATGTAACTATATACCGGGTACAGTGAGGTCACAGAGAAGAGTATGGCCAGTTCTGCCTGGGGTACTGGGGGAAGAGGAAAGGGTCTAAGGAAAAAATATGAGAAATTGTGCAGACACTACCCTTTCATCCTTATATCCTTGTGACAGCAAAGCTACCTATGTTTACTGTATATGTTAGGCACTATGCCAAGCTCTCTACATATTTATTAATTCTCAAAGCAAGCCTATGAGGTAACATAAATAAGGAAACTGAGGCTTCGAAAGTTAAAGTGGCTCTCCTAAACTCACACACATAATAAATGGCAGAGCCAGGATTCAATCTCAGGCCTGACTACAAAAACTGAGTTATTAAGCACTCTGCTATGTGGTATTCAACTATTTTAATGAATGATTAGAGATAGTTCAACTATGTCTTAAAAGATAAGGTTCCACTGAATATTCTTAGTTCTCTTTCTAGACAGTAAGGAGAATGATTCTTCGCAGGTTCCCTGAAGTAAAGTGTGGCCCTAAGACTTACTCTGGCTGATAAAATGTAAGTAGAAGTGATGTGTGTCACTTCTGAGTAGAAATTTTCAGTGTCAGTGAGTGACTTACTACCTCTTTCTCTCTCACTGTGCCAGGATGACTGGCAAAGCTCCCGACAGCTCCAGGCTGTTTCATCAGCCTGGGCAACAGAGTAGTGCTCCCCAGTGAACCCATGTGAGTGAGCAATAAACATGCCTTGTTTTAAGTCACGGAGAATCTGCGTTGTGTGCTATGGCAGTACAACCTAGCACATCCTGATTGGTACAGTGAGGATGGTGATTTTGAAAAAAATAAATTATATGAACACCAAGTAGTACAGTCTACTCGAAGAGAGAGGCTGTTACTTACTTTTTCTTTGGCAGTTTGCCAGAGTCCAGCAGGAGTGCCCATATCTGATGAGTCCCTGCCATGGCTATCCATAAAATGTCACCTCTTTGGACCTCTGAACCTTTATAAAAATAAATCATTATTATTATATACATATCTGGTTAATACAAACACTCCAATGGTTTTAAAATGTTGAATTTATGGAGGATAACAATATGTTTATGAATCATCTGATAAATAAAAATATCTGCAATGTTTCAAGTTATCTTTGAAAATTTTGTTTTCTTGTGAAAGGTTTACTTTTTTAGACTTCTAATTTTACCCACAACAATTTCACAGGAATCCAAAGTATTCTTACTAGCAATACGTCCTCTGCATCTCTGCATCTGAACTCTGCCTCAGCAGTTTAATTTTACAATGAGCATTAACAATGTTTTTAAACATCTGATTTCTTATTTTACATGACATAAACTATTAAAAGTGACACTGGCACACATATATTCTGGGGACTGTCTCTGCTTAATCACCTTAAAACTACATCAAAAGCTTTCCACAATTAATTTTTAGCATACCACAATGTTTCAGTTATTCTAGAGCCACAACCTGGGACTACTAAAATGAACAGGAAACGTAAGCTAATAAAATATTCTGTTATGTTAGATACACTGACATTCAAATAAAAGGCTCAAAGCACATGATGCACTCAGAGTAACGCTTGGAGGCAATATCACTCAAATGTTAGCCATGATCATTTAGTGAATCTGGACCTTAATTTTACATATTTGTACTAGGAAAATATAAATACATCTACAAACTGAACAGCCCTTCAATAGACACCATAGAGGGTAAGAAGTATAATACAACCTCTTCCACTTAAGAAGTTCATTAATTTTACAGTGAGTATTAATAATGCATGTATTACCAACAGATGATATTTGGTACCTAAGAAAGCACTCAGTTTAGCATTGCTTATTTCTGTTAAATCTACCATAAATCTAAGATAATAAACTTTTTAGTATTAAACAATGAAAATGACTTTTATGTTCCTGCATAGTCAATGATATTATCAACTATGGAAATGACCAAGCAAAACAAAAACTTCAGTAGGTAAGAGAAATAAAAACATGGAAAGCCCAAGAAAATGAATAATCTTATTCATTCTAACTTAATTTGGAATGTTTTCCATTCACAATATTTCAAAGCCTTTATTGGTTCAATTTTTTTTTTTTGAGGCAGAGTCTCACTCTGTCCCCCAGGCTGGAGTGCAGTGGCGCAATCTTGGCTCACTGCAAGCTCCGCCTCCCGGGTTCACGCCATTCTCCTGCCTCAGCCTCCCAAGTAGCTGGGACTACAGGCACCCGTCACCATGCCCGGCTAATTTTTTGTATTTTTAGTAGAGACGGGGTTTCACTATGTTAGCCAGGATGGTCTCGATCTCCTGACCTCGTGATCCGCCCACCTTGGCGTCCCAAAGTGCTGGGATTACAGGCGTGAGCCACCGCGCCTGGCCAGTTCAAATATTTTTAAAATGCTACATGAAAAAAAGTAAATGATTATGTTTTCAAGTCCTCTACCCAGTTCTCCCATTTTTCTCAATGAAATGTAATTACTCTTATGGTAATGTGATAGACCACTAAAAGAAGAGGGCTCCTGAAAGCATTCCTTCACCAATTCCTTAGCTTTGGAACCAGGTGGTCTGGATTTGAACTGTAGTAGCTACATCACTTTCTAATGTGTGTGCCTCAATTTCCTCCTCTGTAAAATGAGCACATCATCACTCTCTACATAAGATTACTGGAAGGAATAAAACAGTGTAAGCAAAGCACCTAACATGGTGCCAGGCATCATGTTAGGTGCTAAATAATTTGCTGTCTTTCAACTTCTATACCTAGTGTGCTCCCTCCTTTCTCATCCTAGAAAGCTTACATCCAGATATGAGCATTCAGATCTCTGCTCAAGCTTCTTCCCTACTCCCCTTATCTAATACCACACACAGACACACCCCCCCATCATTTTTAGCTCCTTACCTTGCCTATTTTTCACGGCAGCATTTATCATTATCTTACATGTTACATATTTATTAATTTACTGCCTTTCTCTTCTACTGAGCATAAGGTCTAAGAGGCCAGCAGCTTTGTTTTATTCACAGTTTTATTAGCAGCACATAGAATAGTGCCTGGCACATGCCAAATGCTCAGTAGGTATTTGTTGAATGAGTAAACTTTCCCCTAGAAACCACAAAAACAGAAAAAAAGCCCTAAAACTATCCTAATGATGGTTGGTATTTCCTAACAGTACTAATGATTCATATCTAATCCCAGAAGTCTGCTATAGATGTAAACCTGTACTATTATCCTCTCAAACAATGACGCTGAATGGGAGTGGCAGCCCACCCTAAAAAATGCTGTGGATATTTGATGGGTAATATATCATATGATAATATAGTCATGCCAGATCACTTACATTATGACTACACTATTTTATTATAAATTATGCTATTTCTTCTCTATATTTATAATATGTATATATCAATATATAGCACAGGTGGATTATACTACCTATGAATTTTACTTTAGGTATGGTAAAGGAGGCTTTTCATAAAATGTATTATAGGAAGGGGATCTGGGATCTGATAGGGCTGAGAACTCCAAAGACATGCATAACAATAAAGCCTTTCAACATCTCTAACAAGCTTCCATTCATGATAAAAACTCTTAGCAAACTAGGATCAGAAGGCAATTTATTTAATTTTATAAAGAACATTTTTAAGAGAGTCACAGCAAACATCCTACTTAAGAACAAAATCCTACAAACATCCCCCGAGAATAAAAATGAGACAAAGATACCTACTATCAACATTTCTATTTAACACCTTATGGAGGTCCTAGTTTGTGCAACAAAGAAGGAAAAAGAAGCAAAGCACAAAAAGATGAGAACTAAAACTGTATTTATTAGCAGATGACATAATTATGTACACAAAATCTTCACAATTTTATACAGGAATTTAGCAATGTTGTTGGGTACAGGGTCAGTAAGCAAGGATAAATTCTTTTATCGGTTTACAGCAGCAAATATAAAAGAAAATTTATAACGACATTTAAAAACATCAAACACCTAAGGTAAATCTAACAAAAGATTTATAAGCCTTCTACACTGAGAATCATTATTGAGAGAAATATAGACAGATATTTTTATACAACTTATCTTGATTGAAAAGTCAGCTCCAGCCAATGTTAGGACCTTATGGGTAACAAGACTGCAAGGTTGACCAAGTAAATGAAAATAAAAGGACTCCGTCCTTTTAGCTTCTCAGGTCATAAGCCTTGGAGTCATCTTTAATTCCTCCTTTCTCTCACATGTCACACATGATCCATCAGCAAATTATGTAGGCTCCTTATTCAAAATATACTCAAAATCTGACCACTTCTCACCACCTCCACCTTGACCTAAGCCACTATCAGGGATTACTGCAAGAATTCCTTCTGAACTGGTTTGTCATCCTGTTCCCACCTTGAAAACTGCCTTTTTCTTTCTCTTTCACATCAATGTCCCACTCTAAGAAAATCTCAGAAGGGTGAGTTAGGCAAATTTAGCTCTAAACTTTAGGAACAAAAACATTTGCTTTTCTTAGCTTGCTTTTAGAGCCTCTGTCGTGGCAACGGAGAGCTATGTTGGTGCATAGCTGAGTGAAAGATCAAATTTAACTTTGTTATCTAGTTCTCCAAACAGGTCGGTCTAGCTCAGCTGGAGCTTACTATAATAAGGCAAAAGCTTCCCAATGATAGATAAAGTATGGGCACTGGTTTAGTTTTGGTCTCTGTGTACTTATTTCCTTCAGATGCCCGAGGAAGGAGACAAAGTAGAGAAGCAGCAGCAGTGTCAGGTCAGGGTTCAGGTGTTTGGAATTCTACATACCGACTTATGAGGATAATGATAATCATCACCCAGGTCACTTTCTGTGTTGATGGCACCGAGCTAATCATTTTACATGGATTATTTCCTTCAATTTAACAACCTTAACAAGTCTTATTATCATCATCTTCATTTTATAAAAAGCCAGCTTCAAAGAGGCTAAATAATTTGCTGAAATTCACCCAGCTAAACTTGGAAAATGACTTCATTAGTGAATCTGACTCTAGATCATGAGTGTTCTGATGAGAATGAAGGAACTATTTGGTTCAGTTCTCTGCTTGCCCCTTTTTCACCCTCCTTCTGCCTCTGACCCATGTAGACTTAGCTCTGGTAACAAGTACTCAAGTGCATTTCTGTCTGTGATCAGAAACAGGGATCTGATTAAATGTACCCACAGCCTCCTACTCAGGGATGCATAGTGAGGTTTACCCCTCTGCCTTTCTCTCCCTGTACCCCTGGGAATGGTCTATGGTTGGATAATGTCTTTAAAGTTATTTTCTAGTCCCTTGCCTTCCCATTTTTGGTTTGGTTCAGATCATCAGCATCTGTTCATGACACTTTATGACAAAATTCTTATCTTATAGAAAACAGTGATAATAGCAAACACGTATATTATATTATGCTTTCTATGCACCAGACACTGTTCTAAGTGCTTTACATATATTAATTCTTATCCTCATGGTAAGCCTTTCAGGTAGGTACTATTTATATCATCAATTTAGATGGGGAAGTTGAGGTATAAAGAGGCTATGAAACTTGTCCAAAGTCACACAACTACTAAGATGTAGAGCTGCAAACCTAGCTGGTCTGGCTCCAGAGTCCCTGCTCACAGTCACCGTGCTAGACCACTTCTCCAGAAATTTTTACCCTGAGCACTGAAGAGTTTGTTTTTGTTAACAAAATGAAAGTTAAAAAAAAAAAAAAAAGAAAGTGGGCTGGCATTTATAATGTCTATCAAAGTAACAATAGTCACATTAACAATTTACAACTGTTCATCCTGGAGTGTGGCCTCCAAAGCACACAGTTCCATCACTGAGTATGGGTATTAGATTTGTTCCCTCTAACAAGAATGTGGTAATCATGAACATTTCCATTTTAAATTAAGAGTATACTTAGACCTACACAACAAACCTGCACACATACCTCCCAATCTAAAACAGAAGGTAAAATTACAAAAAAGAGTGCACTTAATATTACTTTCAACAATCACAAATTAAAAATTTTTTAAAACGACAATGACAGAGGCTGAAAAGGTTCTGAGAATATTTTTAAAGGCAAAACTCACTCATAATTATCAGTAGAGATTAGACATATTTTTAGAAAACAGAAATAAAATCAACAAAAGAAATATCAACATGAAAATTACCTGAAATCCAGCTTTAAAAAAATTCTGTCATTTTAAGTACCTATGACTAGAACCCTCCTAACAGCATCCGTGAAATTCTCCATCAGTGCTTCTACACATATTTGTTTCTACAAAGTCTCTAAACCTCTTATGAATCAAAGTCTTAAGCCACTAGGGAAGGGCAGCAAAGCCTGTCACTTTGCACAGAGCACAGGAAAATACCATTTACAGCTGTGGAAAAGGTAGATTAAAAAATGCTCTACTGACACCAAGCAGAGTTCTCATTCTGCTAGGGGAGAAACAGGAGGCTCCTCAAACCAATCACAGACACAAGACAGAGTCTGGCTGCCAGAGAGAGGAACAGCAACAATGAAAAAGCTCCCCACATCCTTTCCTCAAGGCCTAGGCACTCAGGGCCTTCCCAAGGCTGAGGCTGAACAACAGAGAACACCCCCATCCACAACACAAGCCTGGGGCAGAATAACAACCAGTAGCAGTCTATCCCTGGGATGGCTGCAAGAGTGGAGAGAGGGAACCATCATGTGGCTTCGTTGTACAGAGATGACTGAAAGCTGAGGGTACAGCACTAACACTGAGAAAACCCTCCAGCTAATCTAGGCCCATGTACTGAGGCAAAATCAGAAGGCAACAGCTGCCCAGCTAGAGGAATTTAAAACATATGGTGCATTGACATAGCAATAATAAAACCAAGGCCCAGCTCAGCTCCTGACCAAATTGACTCAATGTTTCATAATTATAACATAAGTAGTATTTATCTCAGCCTCTATTGTTTTATACAAGATGACTGACATATAATAAATAATGAGAAGACACACATAAAAGTAAAAACATTACCCACTTCCGAGTAACAAAGGAATGATCAGAAACAGACTCGAGGATAGTCCCCAAATTTGGAACTATCTAATACAGACTTTGAAATAACCACGCATAGTATGTTAAAGAACCTAGAGAAAAAGGTGGTCAACAAACCTAAATAGATAAGGAATTTCAGCAGAGATGAATCTGTAAGAAATGCAAATGCTATATTAAAAAGGCATAATATTAGAGATGAAAAATTCCTTCTACAAATGATATGGTTTGGCTGTGTTCCCACCCAAATCTCATCTCGAATTGTAATCTGAATTGTAATCCCCTCATGTCGAGGGAGGGACCTGGTGGAAAGTGATTGGATCATGGGGGTAGTTTCCCTTATGCTGTTCTCATGATAGTGAATGAGTTCTTACGAGATCTGGTTGCTTAGTAACTGTCTGGCACTTTCCCCCTTGGTACTCTCTCTTGGCTGCCTGCTAAGTAAGATGTGCCTTGTTTCCTCCTCACCTTCTGCTGTGATTTTAAGTTTCCTGAGGCCTCCCCAGCCATGTGGAACTGTGAGTTAATTAAACCTCATTTCTTTATAAACTACCTAGTCTCAGGTAGTATATTTATAGCAGTATGAGAATGGACTAATACAACAGGCTCATCAGTTGACTAGACACAGCTGAAGAAAGAATTAATGACTGAAGATAAATTGGTAGAAATTACCAGTACAAAAAGAAAAAAAAGAAGAATGAATAAAAAGAACACAATATGCAAGAGTTATTGAATATAATATTAAGAAGAAATCTAACATGAGTAACTGAAGTCCTAGAAAGAGAAAGACAGAAAGGGGCAGAAAAAAATATCTGAAGAGATAATGAGTGAGAATTTCTTGAAAATAATGAATATCAAACCACAGATTCAAGAACTCCAAGCAGGATAATTCTTAGATATATCAAACTGCTGAAAACCAAAGACAAAATCTTGAAAGCAACTAGAGAAAAAAATACACTTTACATATAAAGAACAAGAGATAATATTAAAACAGATGTCTTGTGGAAAACTATGTAAGTCAAAAGACAATGGAGTAATATCTTTAAAATATTAAAAGAAAAAAATGTTAATCCAGGTTCACATATGCAATAAAAATAACTTTCAAAAATGAAAGCTAGATCTTTTTCAGACCAGAATAAAGGCAAGAAAAATCACTGCCAGCAGACCTGTGTCATAAGAAGTTCTTCAGGCAGAAGCAATGACTCCCAACAGACATTTGGGACTTTAAGAAAACAGCCACTGTGGAAAACAGTCTGGCAGTTTCTTGTACACATTCACTTACCATATGACCCAGTAATCTCATTCTTAGGCATTTACCCAAGAGAAGTGAATGCATATTACCACAAAACAAAAACTGTGCACAAATGTTTATGGAGGTTTTCTATAGCCACTGAAAACTAGAAATACCTTCAAATGTCTATCAACTGGTGAATAAACAAACAAACTGTGGTAGAGCCATACAACAAACTACTACTCAGTGATAAAAGAGAACAAATTACTGATACATGGAACCACAGGGATGAATCTCAAAAACATTATGCTAAATGGAAGAAGCCAGACATGAAAGATGATAGAGAACAGGAAAGAGATCACTGCTGCTAGTTGCTGGGGTGAGTGTGGTGATAGTGGGGGGAGACTCAACAACAGGCTATGAAATAACTGTTTGGGATGAAAATACTCTGTATCTTGACTATGGTAAAAGTTACAAGACTGCATATATTTGTCAAATTTCATAGAATTATATACCTAATAAGGGTAAATTTTACTTTATATAAATTATACCTAATTAACCTAAAAAAACTTAACACCAAGTCAATGTGATAAGGCAGTATAAGAATCTTCTCTCAAATTTTAGACATAAAGATATAACTTCTTATTTTAACAAAATAAAAATGTACTAGTCATACTGCATCAAATTTATTCCTTCAAAACTCCCTGTGTCATCTGATTTTTTTTAAAGCAAAAATATTTTCATGGTATTTTATATCGTATTAATAATGGGAGTCAGAGAAGCATTTATTGAAGCACATAAATACGAACACTGTAGATTATCAGACTAGCATACTAAATAGTTGGATTTCAACCATTAAAGGTTGTAGAAGAATGGCTAAACTTCTATCTAGGGAAAATGTTGATTATAGGGCCAAGAAAGGTTAATGGGATTCTGGCATGTTATCCTTTCTATAAATGACTCAAAATCAGGTAAAGTCTTAGAGTACTTAGATACTGATAGGGGTTTTGGCTGGGCGCAGTGGCTCATACCTGTAATCCCAGCACTTTGGTAGGCCAAGGTGGGTGGATCACTAGAGGTCAGGAGTTACAGAACAGCCTGGCCAACATGGTGAAACCCCATCTCTACTAAAAATACAAAAATTAGCCAGGCATGGTGGTGCAAACCTGTAATCTCAGCTACTCGGGAGGCTGAGGCAGAAGAATTGCTTGAACCCGAGAGGCAGAGGTTGCAGTGAGCCAAGATCACGCCATTGCACTCCAGCCTAGGTGTTATGGCGAGCCTCAGTCTCAAAAAAAAAAAAAAAAGATACTGATAGGAGTTTCAACCTTTATGCTAAAGGTCTTTCAGGTTGTTGTCTGGTACAAATGGAGTCAACACAGACCTGACACACATTTTAGAAACATTACAATGTATCTGCTGAAAAAATGAACTTACTGTAGTAATTATTTTTGGTGCATGATGTTCTGACCGTATTAAGAATGACAATTTAAAAATGAACACAGATAAATCGTAATTTTGTAAAAGTCACTTTATATTAATTATTTTTATAACTATATAGCATAGTTAGGTTAAATATTCAGATACTATTTAAAATACATAAACACATGCATTTACATACTACATGTAGATTTAAAATAATGAGATATTTCTAGTCCCTTTCCTACATCTCTTCTTTCAAATTTTTAATTGACCAATAATAATTGTGTACGTTCGTGGGGTACAATGTCATGTTTTGATCTATGTGTACACTGTAGAAAGATTCAATCAAGCTAACTAATATATCTATGACCTTACCAACATTTTTTTCTGTGTGGTGCGAATGTTAAATATCTATTCTTTTAGCAGCTGTGAAATACACATTAATAACTACAAGTCAGTCACCATGCAGTGCATAATTATCTCTAAAACTTATTCCTCCAACTGAAACTTTGTACCCTTTGATCAACCTCTTCCCTTTCCCCATACCTTCCCTTATTCCTAGCCTCTAGCAACCACCTTCCTACGTTCTTTTTCTGAGATTTTCTTACAATTTTTTTAATTTATTTTTTATTTTAAAATTTCTTTTGTAGAAATAGTGTCTTGCTATGTTGAACAGACTGGTCTCAAACTCCTGGCCTTAAGAAATCCTCTCACCTTAGCCTCCCAAAGTGTTGGGATTATAGGCATGAGCCATCATGCCTGGCCTAAGATTGACGTTTTCAGATTCCACAAGTAAGATCATACAGTATCTGCCTGTCTGTGATACCTTAGCATAATGTCTTCTGCTTCCATACATGTTGTCATCAATGACAGTATTTAAAGCTGTATAGTATTCCAGTGTGTAGATATACATTTTCTTTTTGTTTTTTTAGAGACGGAGTCTTGCTCTGTTGCCCAGGCTGGAGTGCAGTGGCATGATCTTGGCTCACTGCAACATCCACCTCCCGGGTTCAAGTGATTCTCCCACCTCAGCCTCCCAAGTAGCTAGGATTTTTACAGGCATCTACTATCACGCCCGCCTAATTTTTGTATTCTTGTATAGAAGGGGCTTCACCACGTTGGCCAGGCTGGTCTTGAACTCCTGACCTCAGGTGATCTGCCCGCCTCAGCCTCCCAAAGTGCTGGGATTACAGGCGTGAGCCACCATGCCCAGCTTTAGATATACATTTTCTTTATCTATTCATCCACTGATGGACACTTGGGTTGCCTCCATATCTTAGCAATTGTGAATACTGCTGAAATAAATATGGGAGTGCAAATATCTCTATGACACAGCAATTTATGTAACAGTGCCTTTGTTAAGTTGGACTGCTGGATCATATAAATATTCTATTTTTAGTTTTTTCAGGCACCTCCATACTATTTTCCAAAATGTCTGTATTAATTTACAATCCCAACAGTGTACAAAGGTTCTCTTTTTTCCGCATCCTCATCAACATTTATCATTTGTCTTTTTGATAAAGTCATTCTAACAGGTGTGAGGTAATATCGCATCATTGCTTTAATTCTCATTTCCTTGATGATTAGAGATGATGAATATTTTCTCATCTATCTGCTTACCATTCATATCTCTTTTGAGAAATGTTTGTGATACCCTTTCCCTATATTTTAGTCAGGTTGTTTTCTTGATATTGAGTTGAGTTCCTTACATATTTTGGGTATTAGCTCCTTATTGGTTATATGGTTTGCAGATATTTTCTCCCAACCCATAGGTTGTCTCTTCATTCTGCTAACTGTTTTCTTTGCTGTATAGCGCTTTTTAGTTTGATGCAATCCCATTGGTCTATTTTTGCTTTTGTTGCCTGTGTTTTTGGAGTCCTATCCAAGAAATCACTCATTTCCCAGATCAATGCTGTGGAGCTTTTCCTGTTTTCTTCTTGTAGCTTTACCGTTTCAGGCTTTGTGAGTCTTTAATCTATTTTGAGTTGGTTTTTGTATATGATATGGTCCAATTTCATTCATCTGCATGTGGATATCCAGTTTTCCCAACACCATTTATGGAAGGAATTGTCCTTTCCTCATTGTGTGTTCTTGGCACTTTTGTTGAAAATCATTCGACTGTAAATACTTGCGTTTATTTCTGGGTTTTCTATCCTGTTATATTGGTTGATACGTGTGTTTTTATAACAGTACCATGCCATTTCGATTACAATAGCTTCATAGCTTGAAATCAGGAAGTGTGATGCTTCCAGCTTTGTTCTTTCTGCTCAAGATTGCTTTGGCCATTCAGGAACTTTTCTAGTTTCATACACATTTTAAGATAGTTTTTTTCTATTTCTAAGAAAAATCACAACACAGTTTTGATAGAAATTACACTGAATCTGTATAATGCTTTGGGTAGTATGAACATTTTAATAATATTAATTCTTCCAATCCATGAACATGGAATATCTCTCCATTTATTTGTCTTCTTCAAATTATTTCATCAATGTTTTATAGTTTTCTGTGTACAGATCTTTCCACCTCCTTGGTTAAATTTACTCTTAAATATTTTACTTTTTAAAATGCTACTGTCAATGAAATTGTTTCAATAATTTCCTTTTTGGATAGCTCACTGTTAGTATATAGAAACACTATTAATTTTTGTATGTTGATTTTGTAATCTTCAACTTTACAAAATTTATCAGCTCTAACAGTCTTTTGGTGGAGTCATAAGGATTTTCTACATATAAAATCATGTCATCAGCAAATAGAGACAATTTCACTTTTCTTTTCCCATATGGATGCCTTTTATTTCTTTTTCTTACCTAATTGCTTCTCTTCCCATAAGGAACCACTAGTATAAAAATGTACATTTATCATTCTTCTTACTTTTCAACTTTATTATGTCTGAATGGATCTCCCAAGGCTTGTATTAAATAATATTGAACTTGCTATAAAAGAAATCATATTGTAGATTTCTACATACAAATAAATTATATTGTACATATTCTGTAACTTTCCTTTATCACTCAAAATATCCCGTTATATTTGTCCATGCTGCTAGATGTAGCTGTAGTTTGTTTACTTGCACTATAGAACAGTTCATGTAATAAATAACATCATACTAAAATACGATTTAGTAAAAATAATCAAAAGTAGAGCAAATAACGCAGGGAGGTAAAAGTGAAAAGTACTGGTGAAGATTTAGCCCTGAAATTATTTAGAATTGCTAATGCATGGTAATAAAAGACTGAGTTTTAGTTCACTGTATTAATATTTCAAAATTCTCTACATATGAAGTATCTCTTTAGTCGGATGCACTGCTCCTACTATACCATCCCCCTTGGTGAGCTATGAAACAAATTATAAATGTTTACAACATACAATTCCATAAACAGAATTCTCAAAAATAACCTACACAAAATACTTAAGTGTTAACTGCGGGTAGTACTAGAAGTTCACTCATTTATTTTATGAATATTAGGTGCTTCATAAAAGTTAATAACAAAAAAGTAGGGTGTTTGAATCATAATTAAATTGGCATCATAAAAGAAAATTACCTCAAATGTAATGCCTTCCAACTAAGCTGGTACTTATATACTCTTTAAATATATGAAGACAACACCAACCATTTAGTCCAAAATTCCATTTTCAACATATTCTAACTTTGTTTACTCATCAATCCAATTTTAGACATGTAGATGACCATCTCAGTATCACTGAGAGCCAATAAAAAATAAGAATACTAATAAGAGTGCTCCTGGATTTCTTTTAGTCAATTAATATAGATAATAAAGATAACGTTAAGTTTCATTCATTATCAATGTCTACACAATTCAGTAGGGTAAAAGTTTAAAGAAACTGTCATACTTTAATATAAATTTTTTAAATCTAAAACAAAAGCAGCTGCCTCTGATTTCTTTTTCAAACTAGAGTATATAATGACACTGTAAGTTCCTTATTTATGAATAAATTTATTTTTATTATTACTAATTACTGTTCATGAATAATCTTTTGAAGTTCTGACACTATAATCCTTTCAATATAAGAAATTCAGAACTACATTAATTGGAGGGTGCATCTAATATATAATTCTTTAGAGTAACACATAGTCTATCTTATAGATAAAATATGTAATATTATATATAATACATACTCTAGTATATATATCTATATTACTGCTAGCTTTGTTTTTACACAATTAACAGACTCCGAGGCATAGGTATAAAAGTATAAAATAAAATAACTAGTAATGGAATCCAAATGACCACCTCAAGAATATTTTTAAATCTTACATGAAGTAAAATTTACTTTTACATTTAATATCAAAAGTTCACATACCTGATGTTCCAAAAACTACATCCCAAGGGGAACTAATGGGTTGTTGTTCTCCTTTTGCTCCACCTTCTTTATCTGTACCTTGGATTCCAATGCCAGCTACAGTGCTCACCTTCTCAGCTTCTAGGTCAATCTACAGAAATTCAAAGGATGGTTTTATGCAATGAATGTTACTTTTGCTTTTGTCTTTTGCTGTGTAAAGATTTTCAATAGTCAATAGAACATTTAGAGTGTATGTGCAGTACAAAGTTTTATTTTTAAAAAGGCCAATCAATTATAGAATGAACTTCTTATTCAAATGCATATAATCAGTCCCTTTCATATTCCACCTGTCCATTCCTCCACTTTTCCTCTTTTATCCCCGTCTCCCATCATGCCTCCAGCAGATCTGGCATTGACCTCATCTTAACTAAACAAAAATTTTAAAATGAAAGTTTAAAACACAATGTAGCAAAATACATGTTTCTAAAAATTAAATGCACATATTTCAGTTGTGCTCAGCTAGTAACTGACACACATTAAAACTTACATGCGCCAAGCACTGATCCAATAGTGAGCAAGCCAACCAGCCATCCAGCCATGCTCATAACTGTGTGACGATTTTAATATTTTAAAGAAAACTGAAACACAGATCGTTAAGTTACTTTTCAGTGTCCCACAGTTCGTAAGTCAAGAATCTGGGACCTGAACCCAGGCAGTTCCATGACACTTTATCGACTTTACTTCATAAACTGAAAAACTAATGTATTCTACTAGGAAAATATGTTCTGCTTTCATCTCCTGAGACCCTCTCCCCAACAATGTATTGGGAAAATTTTCAAACACACAGGAAAGTTAAAAGATTTTTGTAACAAACATCCATATACCTACCACTTAGATGATATTCAATATTTCACTTAATTGCTTTATTGCATATTTTATCCAGCTATCAATAGACAGAAATTTTCCTTACTTCACAGATATCTTATTCCTCAAAGCTACAGCAAATATTAAACTTCTGGAGAAAATTTACATGTATTCCCTTTAAGATTATAAGCATGACAAGATAGCCACCATCATTGCTAATGCTTAAAAGCAAGAGAGGTACTGGCCAGCAATATAATAAAAGTGTTTGAAACAGGAAGTTTAAAAATCAAAAGGGAATTTGTTTTTGCAGACAAAATGTTTACATAAGAAACAATCAAAAGATTTTGGCAGAAATGGACAAGCTGGTCCTAAAATTCTTATCAAATTGCAAGGGACCTAGGATAGCCAAAATAATCTTGGAAAAGAAGAAAGTGGGAGGACTTATACTTCCCAATTTCAAACGTTATTAAAAGCTACAGCAATCAAAACAGTAAGGTACTGGCATAAAGACAGACAGAGAGTTCAATGGAATAGACCTGTCCATACATCTATGATCAACTAATTTTTAACAAGGCTGCTACGGCTATTCAATGGAGAAAGAACAGTCTTTTGGACAAATGTTTCTGGGGTAACTGCATATCCACATGTAAAAGAATGAAGTTGAACCCCTACTTCACACCATATACAAAAATCGACTCAAAATGGATCAAAGACCTAATTATAAGAGCCATAACTAAAAGACTTTTAGAATAAAACACAGGGTTAAATAATTGTGACCTTGGATTTAGCAATGGATTCTTACGACAACAAAAACATAAGCAACAAAAGGAAAAAATGGGCAAATTAGTCATCATCAAAATTTAAAACTTTTATGCATCATAGAACATGATTAACTAAGTATAAAGGCAAGCAGAAAAATGTGAAAAATCATTTGCAAATCATATATCTGATAAAGAACTTGTACCTAGAATATACAAAGGATTCTTACAACTCTATTATAGAAAAGACAACCCAATTAAAAATTTGGCAAAGAATCTTAAGACACTTCTCAAAGATATAAAAATGGCCCATAAGCACAGGAAAAGGTGCTTGACATCATTAGTCATGAGGGAAATGCATATCAAAACCACAATGAGATGCCACTTCATATCCAGTAGGATGGCTAGAATTTTTAAAAAATGAAAAATAACAAGTGACAGTGAACACGTAGAAAATTGGAACCCACATATATTTCGAGTGGGAAGGTAAGATGGTGCAATTGCTACGGAAAATAATTCAGCAGCTCTCAAAAAATTAAACATAAAACATATAACTCTACAATACCAGTTCTAGGTATCTACCCATGACAAACGAAAATGTATGTCCATGTAAAACTTGTGTATCAATGCTCACAGCAAGATTATTCATAAGAGCCCAAAATAACAAAATATACAAAATAGCCAAAAAACAATCTAAATATCAATGGTGAATTGGTAGATAAAGTGTCATATATTCACACAACAGAATACTATCCAGCAATACAAAAGGAATGAACTACTGAAATGCTACTTCACACGTGAACTTTTCATTATGCGAAATGAAAGAAGCCAAATACAAGAAAATATATATAATTCTATTTAATAAAATGTTTGGAAAAGGCAAATTTATAGAGACAGAAAGTAAATTAACGGTTGCCTAGGGATGGGAGGGGACAGGGACTATCTGTAAGTGGTCATGTGGGTTCTTACTTGGGGGATGAAATGTTTTAAAAACAACGTATAGTTACAGTTGCAAAACCTGTTAAATTTCCTAAAAACTAATGAATTGTAGATTTGAAATGGGTTAACTTTCTGATACATAAAATATAGCACAATAAAGTAATTAAAAAATATACACAAAACACTATGTTTTACAAGATCACATACAAATAAAAACATATGCATTAAACATATCACAATGGCTGCTTATAGGTATGTTAATGTAAGGGGAGTGAGAGTGGGGGGTATGGGGAAGTAGGAGGATTTATAATTTAAATAAATTATTCTAAATGAGAAGGGTCTGCATGAAATAATGTTTGTGAGCCATGAATGTAGAATATAATCAAATCAGTCCTCTGCAAATGAGGTCTTAAACAAAAATAAAACACAATAAATAGTCTTGTATTTTTAAAAGGAAAAAATTCTACTTTCCATTTCTGCAGACATCATATTAAGTCACAGAATATAGAACAATTTCAGGTAACCTAAATTTGTTGTGATTATGCTACTTAAATGCATAAATATTTGAAATGGAGCACATGGTCAATACTCCAAAACCCATTAAGTTGTAAAGCAAGAGAAGTGACATACAATTAAAAAAGAAGGACAGGTACTCCCTGAATGTTGCAGGCTGGCTATTTTACTAATTCAATACACCATTAGAGGTCTAGCCCCTCTGATGAATTATAGAGGCATACAACCCCAAAAAGATAATGATAAAGAAATATTAATCATTAAGAATTTAGTAATAAAAAAACCACTTTTCCCTAAAATATACACCATGGAAACATTAGTCCTATGAGCAGCTCTGCCTATAAAGGGCTCTCTGGTCAAATAAGTTGAGAAATGCTGCACAGATATCCCCCCCATTAATGCACTCAACAATACATTAGCATATTTAAGTCTGGAAGAAGAAAGGCTGCAAGACTTTAAAAAACACATCTGCTTTAACGTATTAACCCACAAAATCTGTTTTTCATGTAACACTTTTATATTAAGAGGAATACACACTTTCAAAAGTGCTTCCTGAAACAGTATTATTTGCTCATAAATTCATCCAACAAATATCTGTTGAACACCTACCATAGGCCAGGTCTTTTCTAGGTGCTAGGATTCAGTAGTAGACAAAACATATTTCTAGCCCTCAGGGAGACTTACAGTACAGTGGATATTATTATATATTATATCTGCTGTATTTTTTTCTGCTGTGTGTATATAGGTGAAAATATTGTCAAATAAATGAGGATAAATGTCAATACTGAAAGAAACAGTGAGAAAAACAAGGCAGTATCTGAAACAATGTATTTAGACAGGATGAGTATGATGAATTTGGTTACTTATTTTCCAAACACATGGCAACTTAAAGACCAATGGTTTAGCCAAAACAACCATCAGTAGGAAATGTCTGAAATACTTGAGTACATCTACAATGGAATGTGATATAGTCATATCATTCAGGTGACTAACATGCAAAAAAAAAAAGTTAGAAAAACCTGCAAAACATTATGTATGCATAGTATCATTACATTTGTTTAAAAAAATTCTCTACAAATGGGCTTTTTAATATCAATTTATTTTTATAAGAGTAGAAAATTTCCAAAAAGACATACTTTAACAGTGGATGGTTACCTCTGGGAAACTGGAATTGATGGTCAGGGGACTTTTTTTTACCTTTATGTATTAGCTGACTTTTTAGAAATAAGAACACATAATAAAATAAAACAAGTTTTAAGACGAATTGGCTCATCAGTATTTCCAGCCAAAGCATAAGAGTTGAAGAGAAGCAGGAGTGGTATGATTTTTTTTCTAGTTTGAGAAAATTCAACTGAAAAAGGACAAAGGATCATTGTAAACTAGTGGTTAGGAAGATACTTCAAAATGAGGAGCTTTTGAGTGATTAGGGAACACAGCTTTGAAACAAGGGTTAAAAAAAGAACAGAATGGGGTTTTCTTTTGTGACAAATACATACTGATACAAATAGAAACAGGATACTTGAGAATAAAACTAAAGTAAGTACCTCAAGAAAAGCAGAACAAAGACACTGACATATATAAGCATCACGCTTTAACTTCAAATATGTAATGTAGCAAATACATTTCCTTTTACTGATTATAAGTATTAAATTTAAAATGAAAATTACCTTTCTTATAAGGTGGTTTTCAGTGTCTGCCACATATATGATATTATTCATTATGGCTACACCTTGTGGAGAATTAAAAGTTGATTCTGAAAATATTCCATCTTTTCTTCCAGGGTTGGGTCCTAAAATAAAATAAAATTTCCCACTTAAGAAGTGATCTCAAGGTAAAACAAAACAAAACAAAACAAACTTGTATTTAATACTGGGATTTAAATATAAAAACATGGTATGTCCATCTAAAAACTAAAATGTTCCCCAAGGAACATTTTCTTAAGAGTGAGTTTTGCTAATGACAGGGCTCATAGTATAATTACTAGTGTACTTAAGCATAGTAGCATATAGTGAAGAAAATAATTTTAAAAGCATTCTAATTATCCATTACCTAGACTACAAAGATTTAAAAACAACTCCAATTGTTCAACAGATGAACAATTTTTAACAATTTTGAAAGATATGCTCCTTGGATAATACAATGAAAATTATGAGCCCTCTCCCTAGAAAAATACACACGGCCAAATTGTTGCAAACAATCCTAGATCCTGAGGACCACTGAAGACTTTCTTAGGAGTCCAAGGACCCCAGATTAAGAATCCTTCTTATCTACTATTTCACTTTGTCACAAAGTCCTATGATATATCATACACACTGTAAGAGAGAGTGATTCTAGTCCTCTTCTCAGTTTTTACAATTCATGTAGAGTTTCAAGGGTGGAGAATATAACACAATAAAATGTAACTGTTATTTCCATGGCCAGCAGACAAGCCATTCAAGGCCTCTAAACCAGCAGTTCAAACTGCTTTGTGGAACTCCATTGTCCTAGGCAACCATAAAAAGGTAGTGTAACAGATGGCTAGAAAACAAACTCAAGGCCTGGCACAGTGGCTCACGCCTGTAATCTCAGCACTTTGGGAGGCCGAGGCAGGCAGATCACTTGAGGTCAAGGGTTCAAGACCAGCTTAGCCAAAACAATGAAACCCCATCTCTACTAAAAATACAAAAAATTAGCCAGGCATGGTGGCAGGCACCTGTAATCCCAGCTACTTGGAAGGCTGAGGCAGGAGAATTGCTTTGCTTGAACCCGGGAGGTGGAGGTTGCAGTGAGCTGGGATCATGCCACTGCACTCCAGCCTGGGCGACAGAGTGAGACTCCGTCTTAAAAAAAAAAAGAAAACGAACTCAAGAGCCCAATAGACCTTGTCTAAATCCCAGGTCTGTCTCTTTCTAGCTGGTGATTTGGGCAAGTTCTTTGTGTCTCAGTTTTACTTCTGTGAAATCCCAGGTCTGTCTCTTTCTAGCTGGTGATTTGGGCAAGTTCTTTGTGTCTCAGTTTTACTTCTGTGAAATGGAACTAATTAACTAACTCATAGCATTGTGCAGGCAAAAATGAGTTCATACAAGTAAAATGTTTTGAATAATGCCAGACACATAGTGTCTGCTGTAACTACAATTGTTAATAATACTATTATTGTTGTTGATATTGATAAGAGTTCCCTGAAAAAAAAGGGAGAGTTCTGTGGTTACATGAGATTGGGAAATATTGTGTACTATACCCCCTCATAAGGAAAATTAGGAGAGTAAAAAATTTGAGAAATATTATGATACCATCACCAATAAAAATCTGTTAGATAACATTAAACTAGTGTTTCCTGAGTGTATCTGACCAAAGAATTCTTTTTTAAAAATTAAAGAATAACTGTATCAAAAGATAACAGTATTTCTAGAAATATGTTTGGGTAGTGTAGCTTGCTGCTGGTTTCTCTTTTAACAAAGAATATTCACCTACACTATTTTGAAAATCACAGAATCTATAAAACACTTTAAAACCACTTAAATTCAAACTGCTACAAAAGACACTTTTTGAGTAACAATTCAATTCTCATAACTGCCTGTCACAAATCAAAATACCAAGTAGCCAAAACAAAACAAACACCACAAAACACAACACACACTGTATCTTGGTATATTAAGAATAACATCAGGGCATAGGACCACAACTAGCACTTTTATATTAGGAACTCAGACATTCCTACTTTATGTACTAATGCTGTATGTATTACTAAAGCAGGATTGATTGCAAAGAGATGAATTACTTTTGTCTTTGACTAACATGTTGTCAGATGTCAGCTCAGTATAGATAAGAAAGATTAATAAGAATGTACTCAGTAGAGTTTATTAATTGTGTAGATGTAACCAAAAGGTAGTTTTAGATCTAAGACCAGGGAGATATAGAACAAAATGATCTATGCT
This sequence comes from Pongo abelii, assembly GCF_028885655.2. NCBI lineage: Eukaryota > Metazoa > Chordata > Mammalia > Primates > Hominidae > Pongo > Pongo abelii. The sequence goes on along the minus strand of NC_071993.2, from coordinate 120,931,469 downwards.
TGCATGATACTCATACTCTGCTACACCTATTTCTATTCTGGAAATAGATCCAGAAACATGTTCAAGTTCTTATGGAAGAAAGGAGAGAAAAGTAAAACTATGCACAAATTCTAGCTTATTTATTTTATAAACTACTTCTCAAGTTCATGGGGCACTGACATGATCTTTAAAAAGATACGGCTATATTTTGTTGGAAAGTGAAACGTAATACTTCTACTTAAAATGTCTGAAATCCAAAATGTATGTTTTCATAAGAAACAGTAAGTACAGCAGTTAAAAAAAAAAAAAAAGACAGAATATACAAATATACCTAAAAGCTGAACTATTTCCTCTTTTTGACCTGGAGCTTTTTCAGTGTTTTTGTTTGTTTTATGAGGGAGTGAGAAGAGGTTAATTCAGACATCATATTAATTAACAAAAAATTTTTGTTAGGAAATTAAGTCAATGTATATCACTTTTCTATAATTAGTTTTCATTTAGACATTTCAACTTTTTATTTACCTTGAACTATTTTTTTACTGTAAAACACATTATATATCATAATCAGAAGCAAGCTTTACCTCCAATGCTATATTGAATTTGTCCATTCTTCCAAACGACCAAAATTCTATGATGTCCAGTGTCTGCTATTACCAATCTATTAGTAACTTGGTCTACTGTTACTTTGCCAGGAAATAGCAATGGTGAAGGAGGCAAAGAATCTTTATAGAGTTTTATTCCAATTTTATTATCTCTGATCTGCCCCCTGTCTTTGTAATACTTTAAAGCAATTGAAGTATATAAAAATAATTTATCTTTGTGTCCCTCTCCAATCAAAGAAAATAACATGTTTCCGCGAGGTCCAAGTATGACTAGAGTTGGCCAGCAGGAAACTTCTAGTTCCTGCCAAAGGCTGGCATCTGCATCATTAACCATAGGGTGGGTGATGTTGTATCGAAGAACAGCGCTCTTAATGTTATCCAGTACTTTTTCATTTGGAAACTTAGCCGAGTGAACACCAATAATGAGAAGACCATCTGAAAGGAAAAAAATATATGTTAAACATTATTAAATATTTAAGTTTGAATATCATCATCTACACATTAGGTTTTGGGTCACAAATATTAAAAGTCCATAGATTAAAAAAAAACAAAAAGTAGAACTACGCTGGGATCTTCAACTGCATTTTAACACACATATAAAAAACTAACAAATTTAAATCTCATAACATTCTTGATTACTACATAAAAACACACATGATCAAATTCATAAGGCTATTGCAGGATTAAAACTTTTTCTTCTTTTATTTAGATAATGCTATAAAAATTATCTTTATTTTCTTATTAAATGTTGAAATTTTTTCCACCTATAATAAGCCCCTTTGAAATTCAGAGTTGACTATGCCTGTTTTTGGGAGGTATTTATTGTTGTATCACTGTCTTTTATTTTTTATCTAACGTTACATTACAGATTAACAGAATAAATATAAGCAAGATGTTTCCATAATATAAGGCTTTTGATTTATTTAAAATTCCTACTGTATGGTTCTTAGAAGAAGGCTTTCTGTAGACAGAACTGCTGAAAACAACATACTTCTCTTATCTAATCAATACATTATTTCAAGAAGTTAGTACCAAAAAGAAAAAGAAGTGTTTGGCTGGATTCAGTGAAAAAATTCAATATTGACTACCAAAGTAGTAGAGATAATAACAGCTAAGTACATTCAAATCTCCCAACACATCCACCAAAAACTACTCAAACCTGAAAGATGAGCAAATAAAACCACACAAATCAGGTTTCCCAGCAGCTCATGCTTCTATTATAACTATTAATTCCGAATCAAAACACAAACATGCATGCTTGAAGACACACCCTGCTTGAAGACGGAGAAAAGTAAACACGACCAGATAGATTGTATAGGAGGGCCAAAACTCAGAAAAGCAAATGACAGAAGATCAAATGACAGAAGAATGAGCTGCCAATTTTATTTTCTTTTCCCATCCTTTTCCTAGCTTTGTCCTGAGAGTGGGTCCCAGTTTTGGAGCTGTATGGAGAGCCAAAACTCCAATAGAAACCCCAATGCAACTCTAGCCCAAGAAACCACATAACCTGGACAGTGTGGGAGAAACCCTGAGGAGAAGAGCTGGGGAAGGCGGCTCCTTATTTCTGAGTATGAACACTCAGAAGTCTTAGTTTAACCTCTAAACTACAGGACATGGAACAGATTTTAAAAAGTGTAGCAAATGCTTGGGGAGCTGAGAACTGAATAACTGGGTTTACAGAAGGAGCGAGAGCTGATGGAAGATGAGACAGAAGTTATAATTTGAATTAAGAGGGTTGAATGCCTACTAAAATAAGGCTACCAATATTCCCTACAGACTATAACAGAACCCAGAGTTCACACATCATCACATTCCAACGTCCAGGATACAATAAAAAATTACCTGACATTCAAAGAAAAGAACGAGGAAATATGGTCAATTATCAAGCGGGGGAAAAAAAAACAAGCAACAGATATCGATGCCAAGATGAAGCAGATGTTCGACTTACCAAAGACTTTCAAGCAACTAGATAACTATGCTCCATGAGGTAAAGAAAAACACAAATGAAGTAAGTAAAAAGACAGGAAATATAAACAGAGAAATGGAAATTATAAAAAATAGCTAAAAATGTTAGAACTGAAAAATACCACAAGTTCACTGGATGATCTCATTGGCAAAAAGGACATGACAAAGAAAAGGTTAATGAACCTGAAGACAGCTCAACAGAAATTAATCCAATCTAAAGAACACAAAGAGAGAAAGAAGAGTGAAAAAAAATAAACAGAACCTCAGGGACCTGTGGAACAGTTTCAAAATATCTAAATAAGTATACTGGAATCCCAGAAAAAGTGAATAAATAAGATTGGGGCAGAAAAAAATAACTGAATAATGCCCCAACTTTCAAAATTTGATTAAATATATAAATTTAGAGAATTCAAGCTCAACACACACAAAATAAAATAAATTAAAACCATGTCTAGACACATCATAAACAAATGGCTGAAAACCAAAGGCTAAACACACACACACACACACACACACGCCTTGAAAGCAGCTGGGAAAAAAGATGCAGTGAGGAATGTTTGCCTGGGGAATGTGGGTAAAGGTGGTGGGGAGGAGTGGGAAGGACTGCACACCTGTTACCTTGGGCAAGTTACTTAACCTGTTTATCTGTTTTCTCATTTGAAAAACGAGGAAAATAACAGTAAATGCCTTATAAGTCAGGTGGATTAAAAGAGATAATCTGTGTAAGGCATTTAGCATAGTACTCAGTGTAGAGTAAAATTTCAACAAATTTTGCTATTATTATTTTTTAAAGTTGTGAGTACAAAGATTAATAAAAGATAAATGTAAACATTTATAAATATCAGAAGAGATTAGGAAAATAAAACAGCAAAGAAAGTGCATCATGTTGATAAACACAACAAATATAACCAAATACACATAATACTTGTACATTACCAGTCATATGAATAAATACCAATGGGCTTAACTCATTATTAAAAGAAAAAGATTTGGATAAGTTCTTTATATAAAAGATACATCTAAGAAAATGTGAATCAGAAAGACTAAAAGTAAAGGGGTAGAAAAAGATATGCGAGGCAAATGAAAGCAATAAGAATATAAGGGTTGTAGATCTCCTCCTTCCGCGTCTCTAATTTCTGGGCCAGATGAGTGTTTTGCTCCACTTCATCATCTAAATTGAAGCTTACATGGGTTTCAGTTTATCCTTGCGAGTTCTAGTTCATGTTTGCACGTTCTTTCTGGTTTGCCCTTGTTCTCTGCTACTTTATATCCATCTTTCCAACTGCCTGACCTGCCATCAGGAGATATAATTTGCCGGTAATTACAACTTTAATTCCAAACCAAAGTACAGGAACATATGCACACACAACTCTGCTTGAAGACTGTGAAAAGTTAGTAAACTTAGGTAGGTTGCAGGAGCACACAAAAGCAACAGCCTCACATATACTAGTTAGCCATGTAGCTCCACAATAACATAAGGTCAACTACCTATAATGAATTCTGTATTAGTTCTCTCATTATTATACCCAGTTGTTGTGCTTCTCTGATCAAACTATGACTAATATACCAAAACTCTACATCTTAGTTTTGGTGTTAGCTCTACATGTATAAAATCTCCACCCATCCATTAGCAGTTTCCCTACTCACCCATGGTTCCCTAGCTCTCCCTATAGTAGATTCACCAGAAAGGGCACATGTGCACAGTATTCTCTGAGTTTTTGGACATTCAAACTGTTTTTCTTTAACCTCGATTGATTCTTGAAGGACAAATGGTTGGATATAATCTCTTTAGTTTATGGTTTACACTCATTAAGATTCCTGAAATGTCACTCTACTGTTGCCTTGCTTCGTACGTTATTTGTGAAAAGCATGGCCAGTCTAACTTACATGTCTTTGTAAGTTACGTTCTTTGTTTTTCAATGTTTAAAATATAATAATTTTATTAGGATTCTTCTTGGCATGTTCTGGGTCAATCATCCCTGGTACCTGGTAGGCCCTTTCAATATGTAGATTCAAGGTTTCTTTTCTTTCCAGAAAGTTTTCTTGGATTCTAATTTTAGATATTTGTTCCAGTCAGCTGTTCTGATTTTCTTGAGGGTCTCCAAGTAGTCTTATGTTGGACCTCCTCTGCCTGTTTTCCAATTCAATCATTTTTTTCTCTAAACTTTTTTTTTTTTTTTTAGCTCATTTTCATTCTCTGGGGTTTCCCTCCCTGCTTTTAATGTCCCTTAATAAATTTTTATACAAATTTATTGTCCCTTGGTCAAATTTAGTTTTCATTTGTAATACAATTTTGAATTTGTCTTCTCTTTTCTGGATTCAATTAACACTCATTTCCTTGTTTCTTTTTTGTCCATTTTTTATTTTCAAATTTCTGATTCAAGCTGTTTTTTTCATTATTCCTAAATGCTGACTGAGGATATTTAATCCAGTATGAAGCAAGGTGTTACAGTTTTGTCAATTTTGTATCAGCATTTTAACTCTGAATTGCATTTTCAGCTTTTTTTGCAGTAGTTTTTATACAGGTGTGATCTGCTTTTTTCTATTCCTGTTCATTCTGTGAACAGGGTTCCTAGTTTGAGAGTGCCCTCTTCTGACAGTTCCCTTTTTCTGGGCAGTTTCATTTATGAATAGCATTGGTGTAAGGAGGGGTTGATATATCTTCTTTCTCTTTTGTTTCCATTAGAACCTTACCTTTTCCCTCATATACGCTTTTTTCCCTTCAGTGGCCTATCTCCAAGGGAAACCACATCTTTCTTATATAGCTGATTATCTCCCAGGAGCAATGCTTCTCTGAAGCTTCGATTCCTAGTCCTGCACTCTTTTAAGAGCTGGTGATACGGTCTAGTATGTCCAAACCTGTGTTCAGTATTTTATACTTTGTATTGGAGCTTCTCTTTCTGGCGGTAAGGAGACTATTCTGTTTGTGCTTTGTCTAAATACTCTGAACCACTCTACTTGTTCTCATGGAGTCTTTTAAGTCTCCCCTACACTTGTTCTTGGCATCCACAGACTTACAGCAATAGAACCTTTATGGGAATTTAGTTTATTTCTGAATTTACATGTAATGTGAAGGCCATGATATTCTCTGTCTCCTAGTATTGTGAAATGCAGGGCCAAGTGTGATTTTACTTGCTCTCCCCTTTTTTATTGTTTGGAACAGAGGGGAGGGACAGTGGGGAGATTCAAGATCAGGTGGCCACCATCCTCCTCCAAACCCAGAAGTAGCAGAGATAGATTCTTTTTAATCATTAGGTTTATTGACATATAATTACTTACACTAATCTTTCATATTTTGTTAATTGATTAAATAAATTTAACTGAGTATAAAACCAGAAACTGGTATAAAACCAGAAACTGGTATAAAAACAGAACTATAGTATAAAATAGAAGTATTTCCAGTAGTATAAAAACAGAAGTACTTCCAATACGATAAAGAATAAGGAAAAAATGCCTACTATCTCTATTATTGTTTAACAATAAATTGAGGTGGGGCATGGGGGATTAGCCAACATAATTAGACAAGTGAAATCAATTAGAGGCATAAGACTGAAAAATTTCTATATGGAGATATAACAGTATGTCAAGAAAAGTCCAGAGACTCAATTATAAAACTAAGTCAAATAATAAAAGATTCAGGGCCAGGTGCAGTGGCTCATGCCTGTAATCCCAACACTTTGGGAGGCCGAGGCTGGCAGATCACCTGAGGTTGGGAGGCCGAGACCAGCCTGACCAACATGGAGAAACTCCGTCTCTACTAAAAATACAAAATTAGCCGGGCGTGGTGGCATATCCATGTAATCCCAGCTACTCAGGAGGCTGAGGCAGGAGAACTGCTTGAACCTGGGAGGCAAACGTTGCGGTGAACCGAGATCACGCCACTGCACTCCAGCCTGGGCAATAAGAGCAAAACTCCGTCTCAAAAAAAAAAAAAAAAAAAAAAAAGATTCAGGAAGGAAGAATACATAATTAACACAAGGAAATCAATAGCCTTTATATACTCAAACAATAACCAGTTAGGTGATATAATGGCAGACAAAACTCCATATACAATAAATAGCCATATAAACATAAGATTAACCCAACTCAAAAATGCATCTTAAAATTACACCAAGATACCATTTCCTATCTATTAGATTGGTAAAAATTAAAAAGTATGTCAAAACAGTTTATTGAAGCAGCATCTGAGAAAGAGGTACACTCACACACTGCTAGCAGAAATACAAACTGGTACAACTTTCCTGATGGAGAACTAGGCAATACCTAATGAAACTACGTATGTACTTAACTTTGACCCAGCAATGTCACTTTTAGGAATTTATCCTTAAGTGATTCCACCAGCAAGACAAAAGCATATCTACAAGATTGTTTATTGCTTATAATTACTAAATATGGAATGATCTAAGAGCCAACACACAGGATAGGACAGTGACTGAACGAGTTACGGCACACACACAGCAGAGTACTATGCAGTTATTTTTAAAAGTCAAGAAGTTCTCTATGAACTGTTATGAAGTGACTCCTGGGATAAATTTTTACATGAAAAAAGCAAGTGTATAAAAATGTCTACAGTATGTCACCTTTTGTTTTAAAAAAAGGAAATTTTAAAAAATATGGGACAGAAATGGGAAGGCAAGAACAGTTAGAAGTGATGAGTGGATAGAATGAGTATCTGTTTCATCCTCACTTTGAAGACCATGTTGTCTTACACACTCAAAAACTAAGTCAACAAAGATGGGGGGGACTTAAAATGAAATACAAATAGAAAAAAATAAATCTAACGATACTTCAAATGAATAACATAATTTAATGGAGGAAGCTGAGAAGTGGGAAGGAATAGCCTAAGTAATTTCTGAATTATTTGAGAGACTAGAAGCAAAAACACCATAGTAGCAATGAGCACATCTAGTTCCCAGACCTTGGTTTCGTAATACCATTCCCTACTAAAAGGGATCAAAGCTCCTTAAAGAAATAGCTGACTCAGGGTTGAGCTGGAAAAACACAAGATACATCTGGAAATATTTTGGTGTGTTTAGTAAGGAAGGGCTCAAAAAATGACAAAGAAATACCAAAAGATCACAGAAGACAGCCTGAAGGGGATCCTATTAGTCAAATCTTGGACAATTTGAATACCAAAATAAATTATGACAGTAATGATTTATAACCCAATGAATTTTAAATAAGAATCCATGAGTTAAATCTGTATACATTTTATGTACATTATATATATGTAATATTTATCATAAAGTATGTTATCATGTATCACACATATTTTCCTACTGATGAATATATCCCAACATTTCCTTGTAGAAGTGCTGACAGAAGTGAGATGTGAATGATGAGGTGTTAGGTGCAGAGAACGCTGAAGGAGATTCCAGGGAGAGATAACAGCACCTACAAAGAGGAAGCAGGAAGTATAGAAGAAACTGAAGAAGGTAAGTGACTAGGCACAGAGAACAATGGAGAACGTGGGACAAAATGAGAATAAACATACAGATGGGATCAGTCTTGTAAGTCATGGTAAAGATTTATATCTTTATCCTAAGAAAAATGGGAAGTTATATGGAGAATGAAGGGCAAGTCTCAAAGATATTTCAAACTAAACTCATAACCTTCTCCTCCAAATATGACCTTTTCAGTGTTTCCTGTCACTGAATGGCACCATCATCCATCCAATTATAGAAGCAAAAAACCAATCTAGGACATCTCTGTAATAATCAATCAGCCCACTCTCATCATCCATACTTAATCCACAATCAAGTCCTATTGCTCTTATCAGCCATGACTAGTTTCAAGTTGTTATCCTATTCACAGAGAGCACAATAGCCTTGTCACAGATTTCCCATATCCATTCTTGTCCACCAAGTAGTTATCCATCCTGAAGTCACTATCTTTTAAAAACACAAATCTGATCACGTCACCTTGTTGCAGAAAATCCTTCATTGGCTTTCAATTGTTACTAGTATAACAAATCTCATCTCTCCAGTATCTTCTCCACACTCTTTTCCTCCTGCAGTATATTCTAGGACTTCCTTTGGTTCCTCAATAATATTATTCCTTTTGCTTTACAGGGTTGGCATACAGTGTTCCCTCTGACTGGAATGTTCTCATCTGTTCCCACCTACTAAAGCCACGCTTGTCTTTCAGAACTGAAGTTCAATTTTTACTTTCATAAGAAAGATTTCTTCCAGATTAAACTCTATAATGTCATCATAGCAGCCTATAATTTTTCCTATAGATCACTAATCAGAAATTATAAAAATATGTATTATTTAATTATATGCCTTCTCTTGTTAGACTATAATGCCTACTAATTACATAGGTCCCATGCATGTTTTATTATTCTCCAGTGCCTAGTACGTAAGTAGGAAACGAATCATTTCACAGGACGTAAATACTGAAGGAATTTATAAATCTGTGTAATAAACCATATCATATTGTCCAAATAGGAGATCTATATTGATCTACATACAAACACAATTGCCAAATTTCCACTCCCATTTTTTTCTGTAAGAACCACAATATGCAGATTTTTCTTAAATTATTTTGCTTTTTCTGTTAATCATGCATACTAAAAAGCGGATGTAAAAGATTCTTGCCTTTATGAATCCTCTGCCAACATAGGGATCAAAATTACTCCATTTAAGAGAAACTACAGAAGAAAGGAAAGAAGAGAGGGAGACAGGAAAGAGGGAGAGAAGAGGGCAAGGAAGAAGGGAATGAGGGAAGGAGAAACTATCAAAAATTGTAACTTCCTTCTTCTCAGTGAAGTAAAACAGCAACACCACCACCAATAAAAAAACCACACATACATGGTGGCTCAGGCTATTTGTGATACCAGCACTTTGAGAGGCTGAGGCGGGCAGATCACTTGAGCCCAGGAGGTCATGGCTGCCGTGAGCTGTGATCGCACCAGTGAACTCCAGCCCAGGCAACAGAGTGAGACCTTGTCTCTGACTAACAAACAAAAAACATGATAAATATATAACTGCTTCTAAAATATTAGTAATAAAACCACTTTTTAAAATACATATTTTTAAAGCTTCAAAAGTCTTATTGAGAGACGTATACTTCTAAATGCACTCAATTACAATTGTATATACTATAGTAGAACGTGTAGTTTAATCACAGGCAATGTAAAAAGCTAGTTAAATGCAAGGATTGAGACTATTTGAGGCATTTCGAAAGATGCTAAAAAAAAAAAAACAAAAAAAAAACCTGTAATGGAGACATTCTGAGATCCAGAAGACAACCACGGCTTCACTAGACAAAAAGGATGAGACGATGATTCCAGGCAGAGGGAGCACTGTGTCAAGGTGTTAAAGCAAGAGGAACGATGGTACTTAGGAACTGAAGGAAAGCCAGGGAGGCTAGAACAGCCTTGAGGAAGGATGAGAAGGTGTGGAAAAGATGCTGGAGAGGGAAAATTTTCGTTTTTATACTAACAACAATGGAAACATAAAAATGAAAGGATCAAAATCGCTGAACACTAAATTGGGAAATAAATGAGAAGCAGATTTGAAAGCCAATCAAACACTGATGTCAGGCTGTTGTCCACACTAAACACCTGAAAATGTGCCATAAATTGGCAATGTTTTCACAGTACTTTATTTAAGAACACAGAATAAATAGACGAACTACTGAATAAAGAAAATATAAAGTGTGTGCAGAAAGAGTTAACATAGTGAAAATATAAAGTGTGTGCAGAAAGAGTTAACATAGTAGCCCTGACTGCTATCCTTTAAAAGGTACAGACAAGATTGGCTCTTGCCTGGCTTCTGGGAGCTTAGATTTCGGGAGGGTTTTCACCATTCCTAGAATGATGAGTGGCTCACTATGCCTAAAATGTTTGTACAAACAATACAGCTTATACTGAATACCTGCTTTCCTTCTGAGAATCTGAACTTTTGAAACATGACAGCAGGCAGAAGCTGCCTACATGACCAGCCCCCAATAAAAGCCTTGGTTATTTCTAAGCTTCTCTGGTTGGCAACATCCCAAATGTGCTGTCACAACACATTGCTGAGGAAATTAAGAGCATCTTGGGTTGACTCCACTGAAAGAAGACTCTAGAATCTTATACCTGGTCTCCTTTCAACTCAGTCCCATGCATCTTTTCCCTTTCCTGATTCTGCTTGGTATCTTTTTGCTATAATATAGTCATGAGTACAAGTATATGCTGAATCTTGTGAGTACTCCTAATGAAAACTATCAAACCTGGTGAAGGAGCTGGGGGGTGGGGGGGGGCAGGTGAGGTTTGAGAACAATGACACAAAGTGAAATTATATGTAGACTTATTTGAAGGCTTAGTTTTACTATAAAATTAAAAGTACATTCTTCTAATTTTTAATAAAGTATAGAACAGAAAAAAGCATATACTATATGACAATACTAGCATTTACTCAATAGTAATATGAAATTCAGATTTTTAGAAGTCTGACTTAGTTATATATTAACATACACCTAGCAATCACGTTAAAATACATAAGGCTTTCCTAATAGAAGTTTTCTTATAAAACAAAAGTGCTTTTTCCTTAGATAATAGCCATTATGTTCAATTTCAGTACTATATAATAACATACCATTAATGAATACACCATAAATAACTTAGTTCTCAAGTAGAAAATGATAAAATATCACTTGCAGTTTAACATAAATAGTTACTAAGTTATTATTAATTAATTACAATCTTAGGGCACAGTTACTTCTTTAAAAATGTTTAAACATCAGAACAATTCATTACTATTAAGTACGTTTTGCTTTTTGCTTTCAAACTTTTTGGCATTTGCGATTTCTCATTTGCTACTGCGAAAGTGGCACTGGCCCCTATTACAATCCTGCGTTTAAAAGCTGATTTAGAGGAAGCAAGTTGATGATGAAATTGGGCCTCTTTCAAGGTGTTTTGAATTAATAAACACTTCCTTATTCAGTGGAGCAATTTTGGCTTTATGGTAAAATGAGCGGAACATTTCATGGAATTTTAAATATACTGCCAAATGTCACTTTGAGAGCATAAATAGCACTGCTGCAGATACATTCGGAAGTACATCAAATAGTAATGGGAGAAGATATTTAACTACAAAAAAGCAAATTTAATTTAGTGACTTAGTGACAGCTTATTGAGCTATCATGTGATCATTTCTGGTTATGTCTGCTTTTATGAATATAAACTGAACTTATCTTCTAATCAATATAAAAATCTTTTAAGTCATCAGGATTTTCACATAGTAGCATATTTATTACAGAAGCAATGTTTCTTTGAAATACAATGTTGAGACTACTTACAAAATATTTTTTAATGGTTAAAAATTTATTCCACTATGTAACAAACCTGCACTTTCAGCACATGTATCCCAGAACTTAAAGTAAAAAAAAAAAAAAAATAGTCGAAGTTATATTTAAAAAAAAAAAAAAAGAAAAGAAAGCCTCTGTGAGCACTTATCACAATGGCATTCTCAACCATTTCTCATGCTTTTCCTTTTTTCCAGTATTCTTCACAAACCTGTGGCAAATTAAAGAAAAAGTTCTACGGTAATCTCAAAAACAAATATATTCCACAAACAATATTCTAAGCCAAATACAGAAAAACACTAGTCAGTATTCTCTACCACACTAACAAGTAAGTTATTCGGCCAGCAAATCATACCCAGTAATATGCTAATAAACCAGCTCTATTATATGGTGAGAGGAACGGGGGGGATGAAAAGCGATTTTTAAAAACCTCTGATTTGTGCCCAGGCGCAGTGGCTCACGCCTGTAATCCCAACACTTTGGGAGGCCGAGGCAGGCGTATCACGAGGTCAGAAGATCGAGACCATCCTGGCTAACATGGTGAAACCCTGTCTCTACTAAAAATACAAAAAATTAGCTGGGTGTGGTGATAGGCGCCTGTAGTCCCAGCTACTCGGGAGGCTGAGGCAGGAGAATCACTTGAACCCGGGAAGCGGAGCTCGCAGTGAGCTGAGATGGCGCCACGGCACTCCAGCCTGGGTAACAGAGCAAGACTGTCTCAAAAAAAACACAAAAAACCTCTGATTTGTAGCATTTGTTGATTTCCATGGTCTAAATACTCCCACTATGGCTGATTTCAAGATTACCACTGGCTCATAAAATTTCTTACATATTTAACAAATGGCTCTCACCAGCCTACAGGAGCCAGCTCCAACACACCACTGACTGTACCCCTCCCAGTGGTGCACAATTCTGACCTTGTAAGGTTCATTTTTAAAACAGTTGTTAAAAACCCATTTTTGTGTGTGTATGTGGTTTTTTTTTTTCTAGACGGAGTCTTGCTCTGTCGCCAGGCTAGAGTTCAGTGGCGCAATCTCAGCTCACTGCAATCTCTGCCTCGTGGGTTCAAGCGATTCTCTTGCCTCAGCCTCCCTAGTAGTTGGGATTACAGAGGCGTGCCACCACACCCAGCAATTTTTGTATATCTAGTAGAGACAGGGTTTCACCATGTTGGCCAGGATGGTCTCCATCTCTTGACCTCATGATCCGCCTGCCTTGGCCTCCCAAAGTGCTGGGATTATAAGCGTGAGACACTGCGCCTGGCCCATTTTTGTGTTCTTATAGTTTCTTCCATAAAATTTACTATTTTAACCGTTTGTTAAGTGTACAGTTCAGGGTATTTAGTACATTCCTATTGCTGTGCGACCATTGCCATCCTCCATCTCCAGAACTCATTTCATCTTGCGAAACAGAAAATGTACCCATTAAACAATAGCTCCGCATTCTCCCCTCTCGCTAGTCACTAGCAACCACCATTTTACTTTGTCTCTATGATTCAGATTACTCTAAATACCCTGTGTAAGTGAAATTATGTAGTATTTGAATTTTTATAAGTAGCATAAATTGTGATTTTTTTTCACCTAACATAATGTCCTCAAAGTTCATCCATGTTAGAATTTCCTTCCGAGGTTGACTAATATTCCACTGTATGCATACACCACATTTTCCTTACCCACGATCCATCAATCGATCCATCAATTTAGGTTGTTTCTAAATCTTGGCTATTGAGAATAATGCTACCAGATATAGGTCTATTCAGGTTTTCTATTTCTTCATAGTTTAGCCTTAGTAGGTTTTGTTTTCAGAAATTTGTCTACTTCATCTAGGTTATCCAATTTGTTAATGTACAATTGCTCATAGTACTCTTATAATCCTTTTTATTTCTGTAGAATCAGTAGTAATGTTCCCATTTTCATTCCTGATTTTAATAATTTGAGTCTTCTTTTTTCCTAGTCTAGCTAGCTAAAGGTCTAGGAATTTTTCTGGTACTTTTAGAGAACCAACTTTTGGTTGGTTGTACCCAAATTGATCTTTTCTATTACTTTTCTATTATCTATTTTGTTTCTCTCTCCCTGCTTGAATCTTTATTTCCTTCCTTCGGTTAGCTTTGGGTTTACTGTGTTTTTCTTTTTCTAGATTCTTAAGGTGTAAAATTCTATTAAAATATTTCTTGTTTTTTAATATAAGCATTTATAACCATAAATTTCTTCCTTAGCCCTGTTTTCACCATGTGCCATAAGTTTTGTTACATTGTGTATTCATTCATCTCTAAGTATTTTCTAATAATTACCTATGTGTTTTCTTCTTTGGTCCACTGGTTATTTAAGAGTGTGCTGTTTGATTTCCACAAATTTGTGAATTTTCCAATTTTCCTTTGGTTATTGTTTTCTAACTTCATCTGTGATCAGAAAAGATACTTTATCTTCAAAAAAAATCTATTGAAATTAACTTGTGGCATAACTAATGGTCCATCCTAGAAAATGTCTCATATGCAATCCTGTTGTTGTTGGGTAGTGTTATCTTGTTGGGGAGAGTGTCCTGTATATATTGGGTATAATTCTCCAACTACTATTGTAGAATTGTCTATTTCTCCCCTCAATTCTGTCAATTTTTGCTTCATATATTTTGTCTGTTATTAAGTGCCTAAGTGTTTATAATCATTTTATCATTATAATCATAACATCTATGTATTAATTTTTTTATTTTTTAATAAATGAGGTCTTGCTATGTTACTCAGGCTGGTCTCCAACTCCTGGCCTCAAGTGATCTTCCTGCCTCTGCCTCCTGAGTAGCTGGGATTACAGGTGCAATCTGTGCTTGGCTTGGGCTTTTTATTAGTATATAATGTCCTTCTTTGTCTCTTGTAACCTTTTTAGATTTAAAGTCCATTTTGTCTGATACTAGCATAGCCATCCCAGCTCTCTTTTAGTTACGATTTGCATACAATATCCTTTTCCATCCTTTCAATTTTAACCTGTTTGTATCTTTGGATCTAAAGTGAGTCTCTTGAAGACAACATATAGTTGGAATATGTTATTTATTCATTCTGCCAATTTCTGCCTTTCAATTAAAGGACTTAATCCATTTACATTTAAAGTAATTATTGACAAAGGGACTTATCTGTCATTTGGCTATTTGAATCCATTTACATTTAAAGTAATTATTGACAAAGGGACTTATCTGTCATTTGGCTATTTGTTTTCTACATGCCTTAGAGCTTTTTTGTCCCTCATTTCCTACATCATTACTGTTTTTTTTTGTTTAGTTGATTTTTATTTTGTAGTGAAACATTTAAATTCTTTTCTTATTTCATTTTGTGTATATTCTTTATTTTTTTTTGTGGTAACCCGGGGAATTAACATCTTAAAGTTATCACACTCTAATTTGAATTTATGCCAGCTTCAATAACATACAAAAACTCTGCTCCTTTAATACCTCCATCCCATCCCTTTCAGTTGCTGATGGCCCCAAATTACATCTTTGTACATTATATCTCCAAATATATAAACTAATAATTACTTTAATGCATTAGTTTCTTAAATTACATAGAAAATAGGCCGGGCTCGGTGGCTCATGCCTGTAATCCCATACAGCAGTTTGAGAGGCTGAGGTGGGCGAATCACCTGAGGTCAGGAGTTCAAGACTAGTCTGGCCAACATAGCAAACCCTGTCTCTACTAAAAAAAATACAAAAAGTAGCTGGGCGTGGTCGCAGGCACCTGTAATCCCAGCTACTTGGGAGGCTGAGGCAGGAGAATTGCTTGAGCCTGGGAGGCAGAGGTTGCAGTAGGCTGAAATGCGCCACTACACTCTAGCCTGGGGAATAGAGCAAGACTCTGTCTCAAAAAAAAAAAAAAAAAAATACATAGAAAACAAAATGTGATGTTACAGTAACATTAGCTTTTAGAATCATTTTAAAAATATAGTAGTCTCTTAAATTATATAGAAAACAAAAAGTGGAGTTAAATACCAATGTTACAATAACACTGGTTTTTATACTTGCCTATTATTTACTTTTACTGAGATCTTTATTTCTTCACAGGATTTGAATTATTGTCTAGTGTCCTTTCATTTCAACCTGACGGACTCCTTTAGCATTTCTTTCAGGACAGGTCTATCAATGAACTCCCTTACCTTTTATTTATCTGGAAATGTCTTACTTTCTTTCTCACTTTTGAAGGACAGTTTGCCAGTCATAGAATTCTTGGTTGACAGTTTTGTTCCTTTAGTACTTTGAATGTATTGGCCCACTGCCTTCTGGCCTCCAAAGTTTCTGATGAGAAATCAGCTGATTATTGAAGATTCCTTGTATGTGATGAGTTGCTTCTCTCTTGCTTTCAAAATTCTCTCTTTGGTTTTAGGCAGTTTGATAATAACATGTCTTGGCGTGGTTCTCTTTGAGTTCATCCTACTTGGAGTTCACTAAACTTCTTAGATGTTTGTGTTCATGTTTTTCATCAAATTTGGGATGTTTTCAACCATTATTTCTTCAAATATTCTCTGCCAAAATGCACATGCTCGTCTGATTGATGGTGTTCCAAGGTCCTTTAGGCTCTGTTTTCTCTTCTTCAATCTCTGTTCTGTTTGTTCCTTAATCATTTCCATTGCCTTATCTTCAGCTTCACTGATTCTTCTTTCTGCCTACTCAAATCTGTCTTCGAATCTCTATATGGCCCCTGACCTATGAGGGTATGACTTATGATTTTTCAACTTTACGATGAGTTTATCTGGACATAATCCACTGTAAGTCAAAGGGCTCCTTAGGATTTAGGAAGTTATGATTTCTACTGAGTATCACCTTTCCACCATCAAGTCAAAATATTTTAAGTCGAATTATCATAAGTCAGGGACCATCTGCTGTGCTACCAAGCATTAAACATACTTTCTCAACTTCATGATATTTTCAACTTACCATGGGTTTATCAGCTGCACTATAAGTCAAGGAGCCTCTGTAGTGAGTTTCTCCTCTCCGCTAATCCACTTTTCAGTTCCAGAATTTCTTTCTAGCTTCTATTTATGTCTTCTATCTCTTTATTGTATTTCCATTTTCTTCATACATTGTTTTTTTAAAACTTTTTCCATATTTCCCTTTAGTTATTTGGGCATCTTTAAGACAGGGTTTTAAAGTCTTTGTCTCATAGATATGTATCAGGTATTTTTTAGAGACAATTTCTATCGATTTATTTTTTTCCTTTGAATGGGCTGTACTTCCCTGTTCTTGAATGGGCTGTACTTCCCTGTTCTTTGTATATGTTTTGCGATTCTTTGTTGAAACTGACAGTGAATTCTTGCTCCACTTACAAAGTATTTTACTTTTCAGAAGTGTATTTGTATATAAAAATATTTTTAATTTTTTTGTCACAACGTGCTATAAAAACAATGTTTCCAGTAAACTGGTAGGAGATTATAAGGATCCATTCTAGGAAGTCACTGAATCTGCTTAAGGTATGGGGTTAACCATGAGTTCACCAAACAGTCTTTCAGGGGTGATCTTAGATATGGAACTGGTAAACTTTGAGATTCTTAACTCCATGTGTAATGCCATTCTAAAACACAAATGTCATCCGTCTACTAAAAAACAAATCAAAAACAAACTTCAATATCTCTGTATCCTCACAGAAGGAAAAGTCTAAACTATTAAGAATGCTACACAATGCATTTCACAATGTGGTCCTAACCTAACCTACCTTTCTCTCCTTTTACTTTTACCATGAACCCTTACAATCTTGCCACACTAAATTATTTACCTGTTCTTGGAGCAAGAATCCTACTCCTCTGTGCTTCCATGCTTGTTTACCTGACGCTTCCTCAGCCAGGAGTGTCCCTTCTGCCCCATTTTCATTTTCAGCTGCACTCCTGCTCATTTTTCAAGTTCTAGCTCAATTGTCTCCTTCTCTGAGAAATCTTTTCCAACGTTTCTAGGCAAAGTGACTTATTCCTTTCCTTAGGTTCCATAATGTTTTTTATTCAATTTTGTTACATATTTCCTCAGCAGTTAGCAGAGTACCCTGCACATAATAACATGTTCAATAAATGTGATGTCTTGAACAAGAAACACTGGCATCTAAAACCTAGGAGATAAGATATCCATATTTCTTAAATCCATACAGATAAATTTTTAATAACAGGATTTAGCTAGTAGAAATATTTGAGTTCTTGATAAATCATTTGACTGGTAATTTTAACATACAATCTACTACAATTCAAAAGCATCTGAAGTTTCAGTTGCACTGAAGATTTCTCTATCACTTCCCCTTTAAAGTTAAGTTTCAGAATATCCTTTACTTTCATACGTATATAGTCTCTTCTCATCTTTACTATCACAGGATCGGTGACCCTATCTCTTTTTTTTTTTATCCACTCCAAGATTAGTGCTTCAATTCATTTAAACCTAATTAAATGGTACTTTTAATTAATTTCATTTACTCCCATGCTCTTTTTTTAGAAAGCAGACAAAAAAAAAAATCTGATTAATTTTTCAAACTTCTAAAGCCAATAAGTATAATCTCCTACATCTTTAGAATTTGTAATACCATAAAAATGGATTTCCTAGTGTGCTTTGAAAAACATTGGCTGTAATAAATCATTTTTTAATGAAGCAGGGTCAAAGAAAGAGTATCTGTTATATTTTGCATTCCACTGCAGTTCATGTCATTCAATACTAATGAAAGCCTAGTCACATTTCCTAATAAGAACTTTAAACCTTTATATGACAGTGAAAACAGTGTAAAATTAAGGTCAGATATTTTATTTTTTTAACAGAACAAATTTAAGTCAGCCTCAACATACAAAAAAGACCTTTTAAAATATCTGATCATGAAAAAAAGCAAATTATGCCCCTATCCTCAGAGAAAAACCATATACTAAATGCTGGTTCTTTAGATAGACAAACCACTATTACTAAGCTTAATCCTTTATGAAAAGGTACATGAAGTCTTTAATTCATAGATAAGAGATTACTTTTAGAATCCCTGAAGTCTTGCCAAATGTTCATTCTCCTATGAGCTAATGAGTCAGCGACTCTTCCTGTGACTATGCCAGGACAGTCTGTTAGAAACTAATTAAAGAGCAGATACCTTTATCAGAGTATGTGTGTTCTAATGCATGGAGATCAGGCAATAGGTGAATACAGTTTATGCAGCAGTAGGTGAAGAAATCAAGGACGACTATTTTTCCACATAGATCCTTGTAGACAGAAATAGGTTCTTCTGTGTTCAGCCATTCTAATCCTGAAATTTACATAAAATAAATTACAATGATTAAAGAGAAAGATAAAATTTACCTAAAACTTTCCATTAAAATGTGACTTTTTTTTTTAAGACTAATGCAAATAAACACTTTAAGAGAGAGTAACACCATATAAAGGCTGTGGCAGTTGCATGTATTTATAGTTGTTTACTATGAACCATCATTTTCTATCAACAAAAGAAATAAAAGACATATCTTTATGACTGTGACTAAACAGGTATTTGTGGTTTGGAAGAACATACCATGAAGGCAAATTAGTAGAGATTAAAAGCCCAAAAAGGGAAGAAAGAAAAGGAAGGGATGGGGGTACGGGTGGGGGAGCAGGAGGAATAGAGGACGGGAAAGCTGCTATTATGATGCCGTCTGCAAATAAAGCAAGAAAAAGCTACTAAATTCTTTCAGAAATAGGGTAACAGTCTGTGAAAAGGAGTAAAGGCAACACACTTAGGCAAAAAAAAAAAAAAAAAAAGGAGGAAATATCAAATAGTAAATGAACCTAATTACATAAACAATTAGATACAAATGGGCTACTGAGAATAAAGGTCAAGCTTAAGAATAGTAAGATATAACTAAACATCAAAAAGGAGTGAAATGTGTGTAAGGATAAACATACAAAATGCCTTAAACAGTTTCCTAAAGGAGAAGAAACTGAAATATTCTAGATTTGGGTGAGACCTTAAATACAAAATAAAATATGCTAAATGTAAAGTTAAGGAAAATACACTTATTATTGTCACAGATTTCATTGAGGTAACATTAATATTAATGAAGAACGTGTTCCCTTTCCTCCAAAAGAAGAAAGCTCTGTAGTGTGAAGAAAGATTTTGTTAATAATAAAGTACAGCATCCCTATTTAACCAATTTAAGAAAACAAAGTTTACTGCTTATAAATAACTCAATGCAGCTATTACAACTATTAATTATACCTTGAAGCAGGTATTTAGAATAGCTTTTAGCAACTGAAAGCCAAAGTTGGGAGGAATAAGTAAACAGTAACAGCTAATGACTAACAACAATAACTGTAGTTACTCAATCGTAACAAAATTCTAGAAAAAAAAATCTGCAGATCAAACTAGTATTTGGGCCAATTAGTCCAAACTAATGAGGTTTCAGGGTACAGTGACCTCTTAATTATCCATTTTGTTAAAGTATTAATTATATACCAGATCAAGTGATCATACAAAACTTCACACTAATTAATGTATATTTCATATCCTACTTGCAAAATATTTATTAATCTGTCTTCTGTGACTTTTCTGTAAATAGTCAAGAGTGGCTTAGCTCAGGGGGTATAGAAAGAATGACTACATCTCAGTCAGTGTGCTAGATACTTACCAGGCTTAATAAAATGTATTTTACAATAACAATAATTACAATGAATACAATAAAAAGCTGCTAACATTTAGTAAGCTTTTCTGTGAATTAAGAGTTTTACATATATTACTTTCAATACAAATAATAATCCTGAAAGGTAAATAATAGTTCAGTTTTGCAAGTGAGAAATATAAGGCTTTGAGGTCAAGTAACTTGCTCAAAATCACACAACCAACAAAATGGAAATAACAAGGATCTAATTCCAGGTCTCTGTGACTCTATCCATTACACTGCACTGTCTCCTATAAACATGTAAGTCTTCTAAGAAATGAACAAAGCATACAGTTTTTCAGATAAAGTTATGTTTATGACTTCTTGATTATAGTTTACTGCTAAAGAAACCAAGAAAATAGTCATTTCTAGCATTCTGTCCTCAATAATTGGGTCCAGGAGAAAATCATACTACGTTAAACACAAAGCCTGAATATTTTATTATATGTTTTTTTAGTTATGAGTCACAGAGGTCAAATCTCATGGGAATAAAATACACTGCCTGTAAATACAAACAAGATTAGAAAATAAACATTCCCCAAATCCCAGTTGATGGCCTGCTTGTTTATAACAGTGTACTTACTATATAACTACCTTCTGTACCAAAAATTTTTTAAATCATATATTTGTATAGATGTAAACAATATTTTAAAATTTATTTGATGTGATAAGCATTCATGTACACAATTCTTTTGTAAGAATTCCACAATATTTTAAATCCAGTATAATATTAATAGCAAGAAAAATAAGCACTTCTCAAGGTGGGTAGTGCAAAAGGCTTGGAAAGACACCAAATACTCTGTTGTCAGAGGCAGGTTCCGATATACCTCCCATGAGATAACTGAACTCTGCCACATCCAACCAATTAACTATACATGTGGTTTCAGTGTCACGCCAGGACACATGCCAGCACCACCAGGCAAAGCAATGCTACTCCCATCCAAAGAAGGTAAAATACGTTTTCATTTATCATGGCAAGATGTGCTTCACAAACATCCCTGCCGGGAATATCTATTCCTTCATGCTCCAAAAGCTCACATAGCCAGGATTTAAACCCTGGAAATAGGCTATAATTGATTCCGATTTTTAAAAGTATTAGTTTCACGACTTTGAACAGAGAAGCATAGCACAGCTAAGAAACCAGCAAATCTAGGGTCTGTATAATCCAATTGGGGCAGTTATCAGCTGTGAGGCCCTGGGCATGTTACTTAACCTCTCTGTGCTTCCATTTCCTCAACTGTAAAAGTGGAATGATAGGAGCACCTCACTGGGCTATAGAGGTAATTGAATAAGGTAATATCTCAAGTGTTTAGGTATCCCCTCAAGTGTTTAGGACTGTGTGTGGCAGGCCGGGCGCGGTGGCTTACGCCTGTAATCCCAGCACTTGGGGAAACGGAGGCGAGAGGAACACTTGAGGTCAGGCGGTCAAGACCAGCCTGGCCAACATAGTGAAACGCCGTCTCCACTAAAAATACAAAAAACAAAACAAAACAAAACAAAAAAACAACTAGCCAGGCGTGGTGGCGCGGGCCTGTAGTCCCAGCTACTCCGGAGGCTGAAGCAGGTGAATCGCCTGAACCTGGGAAGCGGAGGTTGCAATGAGCCAAGATCACGCCACTGTACTCCAGCCTGGGAGACAGAGCGAGACCCCGTATCAAAAAAAAAAAAAAAAAAAAAAGAACTGTGTGTGATATATGAAAAAGTGATCAATAAATGTCAAGATGACGCAGAAAGATGACGAGACGACACTGGGGAACCAGATTGAATGGACAGAATGGTGTGGACGTTGCAATCATTGCCACCGGGGACACTAAACATTCACGGAGTGTCCACTTGGCTAACATCAGGAGCTGGCGGGACTCAGGATACAAAGACGAGTATGTGGATCCCCGTGCCAGGGAAACCCCCGTCGGTGGCCGCTTGGGGACCCCTGGGAATTGCAGAACACGCGAGCAGCGGCCCAAGTTAGGTGAAGGGCCACTCCCCGGGGCGCCAGCGACACAAACCCGCCTAGCCCACCGCTTCGCGGGAGGGCGCCGTCCCCGAGGAAGGGGAGGTGCCGGGAGGGGCCCCCACCCCGACGCCAGCCCCTCACCTTCCGGAAACTCGGGTACTGACAAGTCCTGCTCCCAGCCGTCCACCTTCTGCAGATACTGGTAGACCAGGCTGTCCTTCTCCTGCTGGGTAACGGCGTCGAGCAGGGCGTACTCTAGCGAGGTCTGCGCGGGGAGCAGGCCGGAGAGGCTGCGGCCCCGGGCTCCGGGCGCCGCCATGTTTCCGCCGGGCTCCCAAGGCGGCCGCCGGGCCCGCGGTAGAGTCTCGCTGGGAGAGACGAAAGGTTCACTGTCCTGTGGTTTCCAAACGGCGCATTCACCTCACCCTCCACTAGCCCCACTCCACGCCAGTGACACTTTTTTCTTTTTAAAGCATACGTCCAAGTGCCAAAAGTCCAAATCAACGCAGTTCCCGGGGACCTAATTAAACTGCCGTCCCGACCCACCCCGCCCCTTTTCGGTCCCCACGCCGCAGCCGAGCCTGGACATTGAGAGCGTCAGATTCAACATGGAATAAGTCCTCAGGGACAGCGTCCCAGAGGCGCTAAGGGAACCATCCCCAACCCTCCACATTGGGAATGAGCGGGCTTTCGAACAAAAATAAAATACAATAATTCCGTAGGACTTAAAAGGGCAATGTATTTTTAAAAATTATTTTTAAAGTCGCTCTCTTTGACCAGCATCCGCCGATTCGACACGGCACTGGCAGCGGGAAGTTGTTCCCGCCAAGACACTAAAGGTAAAGGGGGTAGGGATAACCCACAGAGAGAAGGCTTTGTAAACTGGAAGTGACTGGCGCGAGTGGCTTTCACTTATACACAAACACAGCGTTTTGTCATCTGGGAGTGCTGAAAGTGCGGGCGCGAACACATTTTTAGATGGGGGTGCCGGCAGGAGCGGATGCAGCTGGAGCGGCTCCCTTGGGGTGCCGAGTGGCAGGTGGGCGGCGGCGAGGGTCCTTGAGGGCGGGCCTCAGAGTCTTCAGAAGGGGAGGACTCTGAGGGCTTTTTGGAGCTCGCTGTGCTTAACCTGGAGAGGGTTAAGGCCCCGCTTCCTGCCTTCCAGCCTCTAATGCCAAAAGATAAGGGAGAGGCTGGCGTGTGACCCCGTTTTGAGTCAGATGGACAGAGGGCTGGCCACCTTCGGAACCATGGGTGCAATACGGAGTCAGACCTCAATAGAAGCCCACCCTTTCACATATTTGAACTTTTTTCACATATCTGAACTTTTTTCACATATCTGAACTTTTTTTGTTCACTATACAGGGATTGTTCATTGCTGCTGGAGGAAGATCATGGACTGTCCCGGGAAACTGAAGTGGTTGAGTATCCACTAGTCGTGGATGAGAGCAGTGACTTCGCAGTTTTTTGCGAATTACATATCTCTTTGATTATGTTGTGACTAGTTTTGTTAGTAAACTGAGATAGTCATTTAGTGTTTGGGATACCTGTTAAGCCCCTTGTCCAGGGACTGTGGTTGGATTTATGAATTATTTGGACGGTTGTCCACTTGAAAGAACTGACAGTAGCTTCATAACAATGTCACAAAGCTCGTTCTAAGATTAAGCTGTTGCACCTATATTTCCCACTAGTGCTTAATTTTTGAAGTATTATTCTTATTTTTATGAATCAAGCCCTGGAAAAGGACAAGGTATTTGAATGAAATAGCACCCATAATGGAGAACTTTACAGTTGCTACTGCTGTGATAGGTTTATCTTAGTTTCATTGTAGTATAAAAGGAATAGCAGGTGTTGTCAGGTACAAGGTTTGTAGTTTGCCAGTATGTTCCTTACCAACACTGCAGATTCCCATTGAGTTGGTGGGGGTTTTGTTACCTTTGTTTTTTTTCTCAGCAAAATAATTATATAACTTTTTGTGACAAGAAATGGACTTTCAATTTACTTAAGATTAATACTTCTTGAATGATAAAATCATTTTGCCATGTTAGAAGACATTTCCGAAGAAGACATTTGGGAATACAAATCTAAAAGAAAACCAAAACGAGTTGATCCAAATAATGGCTCTAAAAATATTCTAAAATCTGTTGAAAAAGCAACAGATGGAAAATACCAGTCAAAACGGAATAGAAACAGAAAAAGAGCCACAGAAGCTAAAGAGGTGAAGGACCATGAAATGCCCCTTGAAAATGCAGATTGTCAGACTTCTGTAGCTTCTAGGCAGAATTCAAGTTGTGGAGATGGTATTCAGCAGACCCAAAACAAGGAAACGACTCCAGGAAAACTCTATAGAACCCACAAAAGCCAACACGTGTCCCCAAAAATACGTCCAGTTTATGATGGATACTGTCCAAATTGCCAGATGCCTTTTTCCTCATTGATAGGGCAAACGCCTCGATGGCATGTTTTTGAATGTTTGGATTCTCCACCACGCTCTGAAACAGGTAAGACTGCAGAAAATGTAGCAGTTTCTAAATAATCTAAAAAGTCTTCATTAGGTCAGACATACCAATTCAGTGAAACAAGGAAGGCAAGCAGTAAACTAAAAGATGAGACACAGGGAGACACCGTACCAGTCAACGGTATAATTGTAAAGCAAATGGCAGACTAGAAAACAGTTTCAATACATTGTGTTATTTCATAAAAGTTCCTAAGTATCTGGATTATTTTCCATAAATGTTAACTGAATCCTTACTATGCTGGGTACTTTCACACTGTCTACTTACCCAACTTTCACAATCACCATATAAGGTAGGTAGTATTGCCATTTTATAGATGAAAGTTCTTAAAAGTCAGATAACTTGTCCAATTGGTTATTTTTTTTTTTTTTTTTTTGAGACGGAGTCTCGCTCTGTTGGCCAGGCTGGAGTGCAGTGGCGCTATCTTGGCTCACTGCAAGCTCTGCCTCCTGGGTTCACGCCATTCTCCCGCCTCAGCCTCCCGAGTAGCCAGGACTACAGGTGCCCGCCACCGCACCCGGCTAATTTTTTGTATTTTTAGTAGAGACGGGGTTTCACCGTGTTAGCCAGGATGGTCTCGATCTCCTGACCTCGTGATCTGCCCGCCTTGGCCTCCCAAAGTGCTGGGAATACAGGCATGAGCCACCGCGCCTGGCCCCAATTGGTTATTTTTGTGGAACTCCATAGAAAACTATAAATAGGCTGGGCACAGTGGCTCATGCCAGTTATCCCAGTACTTTGGGAGGTCGAGGCAGGCGGATCACTTTAGCCTAGGAGTTCAAGACCAGCCTATGCAACATGGTGAAACCCCGTCTTTACAAAAAAAATTACCAAAAATTAGCCCGGTGTGGTGGGCTACTTGGAAGGCTGAGGTGGGAGGATCACCTGAGCCCAGGAGGTTGAGGCTGTAGGGCCCTGTGATCATGCCAGGGCACTCCGGCCTGTGTGGGGCGACAGAGTGAGACCTTGCCTGAAAAAAAAAAAAAAAGTATAGATATAGTGTGGTTTCTAAATATGGTTATGTTTTAGTCATCATGCTAATGTATACAGGAAGAGGAACTGTGAAGGAGTCCTAGGTGATTAAGATTCTAACAAAAAACGTGTCAAATGATAATAAAAGTATGCTATGTTTTTATCTTTTAAAATATGTAATAAGTATTTAACGTAGAAAATCCTACTGGGAATATATATGGAGAACGGGTTGTTGTGATGATTTATATATTTTAAAATCATTTATATTCCATATATAGGTTTTTTAATCTGAAAAAGTTAAAATTCAGCAAAGTAAAAAAATACTCAATATGGCTTTCATGTTAGCTATGATTCAGAATACATTTTATTATTAACCTGTAGTTATTTTAAAGTACTGCATGAAGATACAAAAAAAAAACCCTCTTCTTTAAATTTGGCATTAGCCTTTCCCAGAAAAGGATAGCAAGTGAAAACCTCATAAATTTGGTAGTAATTTGCTTTCATGTAACTTGAAAATCAAGAATGGAAATTGGAGTCCATGGTTGAAGACCTTAGGGTGAAATGTCTTATAGATGAAGCCACCTCAAAAAATTTTTCTTTTGGTTTTTCACTAAACTCCTTTGAATAGACTCTCAGATGGCTCTTGAATTAAATTCCATTCTATAACAAATGCTTTTAAGAGGCATTTTTAAGTTAGGTTGTAAGCCACGAAGTTTTCTAATTTAATATAACAAGTATAACATCTTTTTTGAGGGGAGGGAGGTGTCATTGTTTGATAAATCTGGAAATTAGCATATACAGGGATATGCCAAGATGGCTTATAGAAAGTTTCTCAATCATGGTAGTATGATAGGGAATAGTTTCCAAATTAGTAAAGCCTTATAATGAACCAATTTCTCAAATTCTGTTCTTAGAATAGAATCTAAAACTTGTTCAGTGTATCAACAATTGTAACTAATTTTATTAAAATTGTTACTTTTTATTATATGCAATGTGAATGTTAAATAATGGAACCCAATTTATACTGCTAATGTTGTCAAAGCTTAATCTATGCTTTGATCCTGTAATTTTTTTTCTGTATTAAAATTTCAGAGTGTCCTGATGGTCTTCTGTGTACCTCAACCATTCCTTTTCATTACAAGAGATACACTCACTTCCTGCTAGCTCAAAGCAGGGCTGGTGATCATCCTTTTAGCAGCCCATCACCTGCGTCAGGTGGCAGTTTCAGTGAGACTAAGTCAGGCATCCTTTGTAGCCTTGAGGAAAGATGGTCTTCGTATCAGAACCAAACTGATAACTCGGTTTCAAATGATCCCTTGTTGATGACACAGTATTTTAAAAAGTCTCCATCTCCAACTGAAGCCAGTGAAAAGATTTCTACTAATATCCAAACATCCCAACAAGCTCTACAGTTTACAGAATTTGTTAAGAATGACAAACTGGTAGGAGTTGCTTTGCGTCTTGCAAACAACTCAGAACACATAAATTTGCCATTGCCAGAAAATGACTTTAGCGACTGTGAAATCTCCTATTCTCCACTTCAAAGTGATGAAGACACTCATGATATCAATGAAAAACCGGATGATTCACAAGAACAACTATTTTTTACCGAAAGCTCAAAAGATGGCAGCCTCGAAGAAGATGATGACAGCTGTGGTTTTTTAAAAAAACAACGTGGTCCCTTACTGAAGGACCAGGATGAGAGCTGCCCCGAAGTGAACAGCTTCTTAACTCAGGATAAGTATGATGAAGGATTGTATAGATTCAATAGTCTAAATGATTTGTCTCAACCTATTTCCCAAAATAATGAGAGTGCTTTGCCTTATGATCTGGCATGTACTGGTGGTGATTTTGTGTTGTTTCCACCTGCATTGGCAGGGAAGCTTGCTGCTTCTGTTCATCAGACAACTAAAGCAAAACCTGATGAGCCAGAATTTCACTCAGCTCAATCAAATAGACAGAAACAAGTAATTGAAGAATCATCTGTTTACAATCAAGTTTCTCTTCCGTTAGTTAAGAGTTTAATGTTGAAACCTTTTGAAAGTCAGGGAGAAGGGTATCTTTCTTCCCAACCAACCCAAAGTAAAATTAGAAAATTATCAAGTGAGAACTTGAATGCTAAGAATAATACTAACTCAGCATGTTTCTGCAGAAAGGCATTAGAGGGTGTGCCAGTTGGTAAAGCTACAATTTTAAATGCAGAAAACTTGTCTAGTACACCTGCTTCTAAGTATTTGAAAATATTGCCTTCTGGTCTTAAGTGTAATGCAAGACATCCTTCTACCAAGGTAATGAAGCAAATGGATATAGGTGTGTATTTTGGACTACCTCCCAAAAGAAAAGAAGAGAAATTGCTAGGGGAAAGTGCATTAGAAGGGATAAACTTAAATCCAGTTCCAAGTCCTAATAAAAAGAGGTCCTCAGAATGCAAGAGGAAAGCAGAAAAATCTTTAAGTGATTTAGAATTTGATGCAAGTAATTTACATGAGAGTCAGCTTTCTGTGGAACTTTCTAGTGAGAGGTCACAGCGTCAAAAAAAGAGACGCAGAAAGTCAAATTCACTGCAGGAAGGAGCATATCAGAAGAGATCAGATCACCTTAATACAGAATCTGAAGCAGTCAGTTTAAGTAAAGTCAAAGTCTTCACAAAATCAGCTCATGGTGGGCTGCAAAGGGGCAACAAGAAAATCCCAGAGTCATCTAATGTAGGAGGACCAAGGAAAAAGACATGTCCATTCTATAAGAAAATACCTGGTAAGTTGAAATATCAATACTCGATATATCAACAAAGACAACGTTTTTGAACTTTGTGTTTATTGCACGTTGTGTGTGTGTGTGTGTATGAGACAATTTTTTGTATGTGTTTCCTTTGCTTTTGTGATACTTCATGAGCCTCTAACATAGATTTGGTTTTTGCCTATTTGATTTTTTTTGCTCCATTCAATTCATCAAGTTTCTATTAAACATGTCCTCTATGTAAGCGACTATACTAGTTAGGTAGATATTACGGGCTATAGAAAGATTAGTAAGAGAGGAGTAGGGATTCAGCTTAATACAAAAGGAGGAAAGGCATCTCTGTAAATAACTATAATAAAAGGCAGCCTCTAAGTGCTTGTGAGAAATACAAAGTACTAAATAGTTTCAAAGATGGGAAATGTCACAGGTTTTACATATCATAGTATATGCCAAAAATTTTAAAACCGTATTAGAACTTAGTTTCTCTGCCCTTTCATGTACTTGGTTGCTGCCAAAATATACTTGGTTGCTGAAAGATTTTTAAAGTGCTTTATTGATGTTCTAGATCTATAATTTGTTAAATATATTTATGTAAAGAAGAGCATTTATATACTTCATAACATCAGTGATGTTTTTAATAATTATTTTGATTAATTTTCTGTACTTCATTTATTTATTTATTTATTTATTTATTTATTTATTTATTTAGAGACAGAGTCTCGCTCTGTCGCCCAGGCTGGAGTGCAGTGGTGTGATCTCAGCTCACTGCAAGCTCCGCCTCCCGAGTTCACGCCATTCTCCTGCCTCAGCCTCCCAAGTAGCTGGGACTACAGGCACCCGCCACCACACCCAGCTAATTTTTTTTTTTTTGTATTTTTAGTAGAGACAGGGTTTCACCGTGCTAGCCAGGATGGTCTCGATCTCCTGACTTCGTGATCCGCCCGCCTTGGCCTCCCAAAGTGCTGGGATTATGGGCGTGAGCCACCAAGCCTGGCCAATTTTCTGTAATTTAAATGATCCTAAAACTGTGTGTTGATAAGCCTCAATAGAATTGAGAAGTTATGCTTATTTATTTGCACATCGCCAGTCAGTACACGTAATTATTTCTTGCGTGAGCACATTTTAGAACAGTATTTCTCAACCTCTTCTTCATCACTGCTCCTCTAAGGAACCTTTTTAGGCATTTCTTTTCTTGTTTCCCACCCCCCCTCCTCTAGTTCAACTGTGCAGCGAAATTCAAAGATGGTAGATACATTGTTTGTCTCATATGTGAGATTATGTTGGCCTTCAACCATTTTGGCTTCCTTAGATCAATACTGCCCCCATTGAGAATTCATGTTTTAGAAGAAAGTTAGCATTCTCCTTCTGCTGTTTTGCAGAAGTAAAGTGCTAAGTATTATGAAAGTGTTAGTTAAAACAAAGAAGTAATTGGTTTGTAACCTGGAGTTAGAAAAAATTTTTTTGGTGCAGTTATTCACAAATAAAAGTCTCTATACTGAGGTACTTGGTAGAAACTTTTAAGACATTTTCATCTTTAGTATTACCTTTTGCTAAATTTATGTGGTATAAGTTTTTAAATACAGTTAAATTGGAAATAAGAGGTAAAGAGGTTAGAGGGTTCATTCAGTATTTATAATCAAATTGGGTATCTTAGCTCTTGCTCAACCTACTGTGTCGGTATTTTTATTGCAGGAACCGGCTTTACAGTTGATGCCTTTCAGTATGGCGTGGTTGAAGGTTGCACAGCCTATTTTCTCACACATTTTCATTCTGATCATTATGCTGGATTGTCTAAACACTTCACATTTCCAGTTTATTGTAGTGAGGTAAGTTTTAGTATTCTAACTTTTGACTTCGTAGAATGCTGTGAATTTCTAAGCAATTTGGTTAAAAAATAATAATTAAAACAGTAAGATCTTTCCTTCTACTAGAAAAAAATATGAGAAAACATATTCCACATAAAAGTTCTAAACTTAAACGAGTTAATGTCAAGTTTCAGTTTTTAGAAAACATATGTTTTATTACATGGAAACAAAAGATAAACTATTTCACGATGTGCTAAAAACAAGAAGTTTCATTTACTAAACATTCACTGAAAGCCTAAATGGATTCTCAAGGTAAAATACAGTCAGCCTGCTGTATCTGTGAGTGCCCTATCCATGGATTCAACCAACTGCAACCGAAAAGATTCAAAAATAAAAAATAATACAATGAAAAATAATGCAAATTAAAAAATATAGTAAAACAACTATTTACATAGAATTTACATTGTATTAGGTGTTATAATTAATCTAAAGATGATTTAAAGAGGGTAGTGCATAGGTTATATGCAAATACTATGCCATTTTATATAAGGGACTTGAGCATCCTGAGATTTTGGTGTCCTCAGGGGGTCCTGGAACCAGTCCCCTGCAGATACTGAGGGACATGACTGTATCGAGCTTCAAGGAGCTTATAACCTCCAGAGGAAACATTCATAAATAATGCCACATTGGGATTGGTATCATAATAGAAAAATGAATGGAGTACCTAGGAGTAGGGAGAAGAGAGTGCTTTACCCTGTCCTGGGCTAAGGTTAGACACAGTTTTGTGGTAAAAGATACCTCGAACTAATTATTAAAAAGTGAACATTTTAATGCTCATTACTAAGGGTTTGAACTAGAATTTGATTTAATCTTCACAGCATTCTTGAAGCATGCTTCAAGAATTCTTTTTATTAATGAAGCACCTGGGGTTTGGAGATGTTAAGTGACGTGCCCCAGGTCACAGAGCTAGCAATGGCAGAGTCTGAACTTGTATGCAAATCTGTCTGATTCCGGGACCAGGCAGAGGAAAGAGCATTCTAGGTAGAGAGTAAAGTTTATGTGAAGGCACAGGCACCTGAGAAATATGCCCATTCCAGCCACTTCAGATAATTCAAAATGGCTAGAACACAAGGTAGGGAATAACAGGAGACAAACCCACAGGAACGGGCTGGAACCAGATCACTCAGGCTTTTGTATGTCATGGTGGGAAGGATGGACTCTTCACAGATGAGGCAAAGTCAGTGACGATGTTCAAGCAGAGTAGTGGCACAGCCATTATAGGAAATTCTTCCTGGCATTGTGGAGTGTTTACTTAAATATAAACAGGAAAATGGATGTTATTAAGATGCTATGGTTCTAAACTAGGTATGAAATAAAATATTTAGTGTTTTACTGCATCAGCAATAAGCACGTCCTGTTTTGCAGATAACTGGCAATTTGTTGAAGAACAAGCTTCATGTGCAAGAACAATATATTCACCCATTGCCACTGGACACTGAATGTATCGTGAATGGTGTCAAAGTTGTTTTGCTTGATGCCAATCAGTAAGTATTAAAGTCATCTTAATAGCACATTTTTTAAATGTTCAAAAGGACAACACATTGGCATGATTATTTAATAACTTTTTTCATTATAATTAATATGCTTGATATTTCTTAAAACTTGAGTAAGATGTTTCTCCTTTTGAAAAATAATGTGCCCAATTATAGAATCAGAGATTAAAAGTAAATGGATCTTCTAAATGTTATCTAACCCATTTTTTATCCAGTTTAAATTACTACACTTGACATCTGAGATTCCATCTTATTTTTTAAAATACTTTAACATATTGTTGTTGCTGTTCTTTGCAAGATAACATTTTGCCATTTTCTTTAGTATCATTTATCATTTACATAAATTAACAGCTTGTATTCCATTCAGATACTAGAGGGTCGGTTTTATCTCCCCCTACCCCTCTTTAAACTAAGAAATCATTCAGGCTTTAGATATTAAAGATTTGGAAGATTTTTTTTTCTTGGAAATGGCCTCCATTTTTCCCTCTTTTTTTCTTTTAATATAAAGTACCATCAGCATTCATGTTGTCAAAACACAACTATCAACTCTGCTTCTTTCTACTTTCCATAGAATGTTAGCCCTCTGTAACATAGAGGTCATAGATGAAGAGAAAGAAGACTAAATCTAGGTTACCTAAAATCCAGGCCAAGCTATTACGTTAGGTTGCCTTTAAGTTTTTGTCTGCTAACTTTGCTGCTGTTTTTTTTTTAATTGCCAGTTTGAGTTCTGAAGTTTTTTTTTTTTTTTGAGACAGAGTTTCGCTTTTTTTGCCCAGGTTGGAGTGCAATGGCACAGCCTCAGCTCAGTGCAACCTCTGCCTCCCAGGTTCAAGTGATTCTCCTGCTTCAGCCTTCCAAGTAGCTGGGATTACAGGCGCGCACCACCACGCCTGGCTAATTTTTGTGTTTTTAGCAGAGACAAGATTTTGCTATGTTGGCCAGGCTGGTTTCGAACTCCTGACCTCAGGTGATACACCCGCTTCGGCCTCCCAAAGTGCTGGGATTACAGGTGTGAGCCACCATGCCCAGCCGAGTTCTGATTTTTAAAGTCAACTTTATGGGGTTTTCACCATAGATCACAAAGTTAGCGTCAAGCTAGTATCACATAGTTCAATGTCTCAGGCATACAAAACAGTCTTACCAGGCATAATATTCCTAGGGTTCAGAGTTCATTTCCTAGGAGCCAGCCAAGGGCCAGTCCTGAAGACATGCTTTTCTTGGGAATGTGTGGAGTTTGAGCAACCTGGGTCTGCCTTTCCTGCACACCAGTTCTTTTTATGATGTAAATTTCCTTGAGTTGAA
This sequence comes from Pongo abelii, assembly GCF_028885655.2. Taxonomy (NCBI): domain Eukaryota; kingdom Metazoa; phylum Chordata; class Mammalia; order Primates; family Hominidae; genus Pongo; species Pongo abelii. The sequence continues at coordinate 120,898,182 of NC_071993.2, read as the reverse complement.
ATGCCGCATTTCCTGTAGTGCAATGCTATGTCATTGTGGTCAGCTAATAAAGTGTGCTAACTTGTTGATATTGAAATAGATATTGTTCCTTTAGGTGCTTGCCTGTGTTATGAACATTCCTTTGAAATTTGTGTTCAGCTGTCCAGGTGCTGTCATGATCCTCTTTTATCTTCCTAATGGTACTGTCATATTACACACGGGAGACTTCAGAGCAGATCCCAGCATGGAACGTTCTCTTCTTGCGGACCAGAAAGTCCATATGCTGTACTTAGATACCACGTAAGAGAGGCTTTTTTTGTGTGCTTCCTTTTCCCACTGACAGCCTTTGCTCTCTGTATTATGGTTATCAAAATGACGGCTTATTGCCAATTATTATTTTAAGGCTCTTTATCAGAGGGATGCTGTTTGAAAAATATATATATACTTGCTTAAGGGCAAATTTGAGATTGCATGTGTTAACTGACTACAGCTCATTTTTTTTGTGATTTATTTTTGAAAATATGTTACATGAGAATTGTGTTACTGAAACAAGGAAGAAAAACTTAGGAGCAAACTTTAGGAAGACACCCTTTTAAGTTGTCCTTTCAGAGTAACTGTGTAGCTATTAATTGTGAAGAGAAGACAGAGGTCAAAATATGATTCTGTTTTTGAGTATCCAAAGTTGCTGTTGTTCTTTTCTTAAAAAGATAATTTATAAGTGACTGTTTTGAATTCCTGAGTACTATAAATATAATGGCATAAGCCATTACATTTTAACTGTGTATGTATTTCTCCCTAGCTTTATTAAGTAAATAAAAATTGTATATATTTCTGGTATATGATGTGATTTTATATATTAAAATATCTCATCAACTTGTTAGAAATTATCTTAACCATTTCAACCTGTTTCAAGGAGAAGTACATTTGGATGCGATATTTTAGTAAAAGATGGTCTTTCCGCATCCAGTTTTCTCACACTATAACTGGTTTTTCCATTCTTCTATATGAGTTTTAAGCACTAGATAAATTAAGAAAATAAGTTTTAAAAAAAACCCTTTTTTGTTACCTAGTTCTATTCTGATACGATTCTGAATTTCCTCATGGGTTTTTATAGGAGAAAGGTTATTCTTCCTCTTCTCTAGTGGTTGACTAGCAAAAACAATTCTGAAAATTGGGAAAAATATGTTTCCTTGGCTTTTGTAGTTTCTTACATTTTTAGTGAAAAAGTACTTACTTTTCATCTCAAATATAGATAGATAGATAGTAGCTTAATTTTTCACTGGGTTATATTGCATGCAGATAGACCCAACTGGATCTGTTGTATTTGTATGTATGTGTGTGTGTGTGTGTGTGTATACACATGTACATATATATACACATATATATATATTTTGTGTCTGTAAGAAATTATATTAATGTCAACCATGTCAATATTAACTGATTTTAAACTGTTTCACTAAATTCATGTTTAGTTTCATTACTTTAATCATTTTTTATTAAGTCAGTCTTTAGTCCAAATATAGTCCTTATCAATATGATTTCTTGATAGTGTTTGGAGTTAAAAGATACTGAGGTTTATAACTTATAACTAAAATAGCTGGCTTGCTAGAAATATTCTTGGAGAAAAAAGTCTTCAAAAAGACAATTTTTTGAGAGTGATAAATATAATGAAAAAGATATATTGAAAACTTACAATTTGATCATAAGTTAGGAGTAACTGGTAAATAATTCCAACCACAGGCAGTGAGATAACTTGTGGTGTTAATATATTATACTGCTGTTGTATGTAAGTTGCTAATGCTTGTTTTCTAAAATAGCATCCAGCTTAAGGTGATGGCTTTTTTATTGTTCTTTTAGTAAGTACCATGTTTCCATATCACAGATATTGTAGCCCAGAATACACCTTTCCATCTCAGCAAGAGGTTATCCGGTTTGCCATCAACACTGCCTTTGAGGCTGTAACTCTAAACCCACATGCTCTTGTTGTCTGTGGCACTTACTCTATTGGAAAAGAGAAAGTCTTCCTAGGTGAGTGGTAGGTGTATCTAATTTACATTAATATATTATAAAGATCATATTCTTTTTGCATAAAACTCTTTCAGTTTCTACTCTTGCATTTGATAATTATTTCCTGTAATGATTCAATATTACCTTTGAAGTTGAAGGAAAATTTGACAGTTTGAAACATTTAATCTTTGAAAGGTTTGACTTTAGGGAAACATTTGATAAGTGTGTTTAATTTAGGCTTTCTAGATATAAGAAATTTATAGAGCAGCTGCCCATGCTACATTGTTATTTAGTAAACTTTGAAAGATGATTAATGCATAGTTGTATTGCTGCATTCTTTGAGGATAATAATTATATTAGCAATCAGTTTTAATTTTTGTTCCTAAATGATTTCTGGATGTATAACTTAGTTTGTCCAGGTAGTATTGTACTAATTTGCAAAATACTTTCCATTTCTTCTTACGTATGGCCATGTTATATCAAACATTAAAGATGATAAAGCTGGGGCTTTTAACTTCTTCAAATTTAGTTCCTTCCCTTCCTCTACCCACTTTCTATACACTTTTGCAGTTTTTAAATAGTAAATAATAAGCCTTTAAAAATAAATTATTTGGTTTTCTCACAATTTATTCCACACAGTAAACTAACAAAATGATTCAGCCTTTTTGAGATATCATGGTAAAAGTGTGAATGTTTTGAATTTCCTTTTATTTGGTAAATTCTTACCTTAAAATTTGCTTAAGCTGTAACTTTTTTTCACAAGCTGTTAGTTTACTATTTTTAATCTTTTCTTTTGCCCATAGCCATTGCTGATGTTTTAGGTTCAAAAGTGGGCATGTCCCAGGAAAAATATAAAACTCTACAGTGCCTCAATATACCAGAAATTAATTCACTCATCACTACCGACATGTGCAGTTCATTGGTTCACCTTCTCCCAATGATGCAAATTAATTTTAAGGTAAGCATTCAAGAGATATATCTTTTAGGGTGAACAAAAAAGGTAATCTGATTATTTTAAACTACATTTAACTTAGAGGAATTCAATTATAATAGAGTCACCCGTAGTAAAATTTGTCCTAGACAATCTTTTAAGAGGAATTTTAAATGTTCATAGTTTTTCTAGATGTGCAACTCTGTAGAGTAATTCATATGCCCACCAGAAGTTTAGGAACTAGAGAACTAATATATAGGAAGGAACAAAAATGGAAAGGTATGCAGCTATCTGGTCATTCAAACCTTCAATTTCTAAGATCATTTTCCAGTTCTTTCTGGGTGAGTGGGGAAATGAGTGAAGAATCTAAGAAGTTCTTACTTTACTTCAGGTCTGTTCTATTCTGTATTAATATTAAGCCTTTCTAGATTGATAAATATTGAAAGTTTACTTGTTGCGACAATTAAATGAAATAGTGGAAGTGTATCTTAAGAGGAAGTTTGAGGATTAGTTCCAAGGTGTAAGTTAAGACATATAATATGACCTTGCTGAGATTTGGGGGCTTATTTGTCAGATTTATTCATATACTAACTAAGGTTTATTCCACGTACTAACATTTTGATACCTGGCAATTGAATACATCAAACCTGTATATTAAAATAAATTTAGAACATAATGCATGAAACAATGTATTTTCACATTTGCTATTGTGTTTATGAAATAAAAAGAGTGAATGAGAGGTGAGGCAATGGAGACAGGAAGACTAGAACATGGTGTGAAGAGGGGCTGGATACTTTGGTGGCCAAAGGAGGGTGGCTTGTTTGTTGGCCATCAGAGATGAGGATTTTTATGTTGTAAGGGACAGGGAGAATCTAAGGTAAGAGAATAATTGATGAAGTAAGATTTCTGAGCAAGATCTGAAAAACAGGTAATGAAGTGCATCCACTTTGAACAGGAAGAGGGCCACCTCTTCCTCTCTGACAGTTCTGTCACAACCTACCACTGTACAGACTGTGCGTTCTGATGCATATGGCCTTCTTGTAGACAGCATATATTTACAAATCCCAACTTAAACAAGATTTAGATTTTCACTACTACAAACTCAAATGTATTTTTTTTTTTTTTTTTTTTTTGAGACAGAGTCTCGCCCTGTTTCCCGGGCTGGAGTGCAGTGGTGCAACCTTGGCTCACTGCAACCTCTGCCTCCCAGGTTCAAGCGATTCTCATGCCTCAGCCTCCTGAGTGGCTGGAATTACAGGCATGTGCCACCATGCCCGGTTAATTTTTGTATTTTTAGTAGAGATGGGGTTTCGCCATGTTGGCCAGGCTGATCTCAAACTCCTGAGCTCAAGTGGTCCGCCCGCCTCAACCTCCCAAAGTGCTGATATTACAGGTGTGAGCCACTACGCCTGGCCTAAGTATAACTTTTTAATACAGGAATTCAAGTTGGTTTTAATAACTCAGAAATGTTGATTCTGAATGATTTTTTGAGGCTAGTGTCCTTGGAGGAGTGATCTGGAGTCATTAAATCTATATTTTTGATAGTCGTCAAGTCTGTATGTTTCCATGTCTAGGATTTTATAATAAAACACAAGTTCTTTGTGAAAAGGTCAGTCTGTAAGGCTCCTAGGTGCTGATGGCGTAATAGATGATGAGAGATAGAAAAAGCTGAGAAAGGGCAGGTGGTTTCCATTAGAAGGTGGGGTTTACTGACCTCCTGCCCACTAGGCTGTAAGCTCGCAGAAAGTGAAGTCTGTATCCTCTTGTCCTCCACACTGACCCTAGCAACTATGTAATACCAGAATGGATATTTACTGGTATTGCCTTCAATAGTCCTTCCTCTTCCTCTGTTAAAGTGACTGGGTATTGATCACATTTTCTGAAGACTTCTTTTTTTTTCTTTTACTATTTGTTTATTAAACATTCTGGCAATGATAATGGAAATATATTTTAAAATGTTTTTGAATAGGTGATACATTCACAATGGTAAAAACAAAACCATAAAACGGCATATTGTGAAAAGTTTTTTTTCCTCCCCTGTCCCTCATTTACCCACATATTTTCGGAAGATTTCTTTTTTTTTTTTTTTCAGACAGGGTCTCGCTCTGTCGCCCAGGCTGGAGTGCAGTGGCTTGGTCTCAGCTCACTGCAACCTCCACCTCCCGGGTTCACGCCATCCTCCTGCCTCAGCCTCCCGAGGAGCTGGGAATACAGGCACCTGCCACCACGCCCAGCTAATTTTTTGTATTTTTAGTAGAGACGGGGTTTCACCGTGTTAGCCAGGATGGTCTCGATCTCCTGACCTTGTGATCTGCCCGCCTTGGCCTCCCAAAGTGCTGGGATTACATGCGTGAGCCACCACGCCCGGCCTCAGAAGAGTTCTTATCCCCAAAATACAGATGGAGCAGAAGCTGATGTTTGTAATTAGAGCCCATTTTTTTTTTTTTTTTACCAGCCAAAAGTTGTGTTTCATGAGAGATAATTACTTTTTGTGAAAAGGTAATCCTAATACAGTTTTCAAGGTGCCCAGGGCATGCCTGAAAGCCTTTGAAAGGCTCTAAATACAATTCATGCTATCTAGTTCAACATCCCAAGTTCACGTATGTGCTACATAGTTGACTACCACCTGATTTAAACCTGATTGATTGATTTGTGGTAAAATGTTATAACAATGATGTTATAGATGGTTATTTGCATGCTGAAAAAATAATTCTAGTAACATTGCTAAAAGTGTTTTTCTCCCAAACTGGTTACCAATAAACGGAGAGAGACAAGTCATAAATCAGGGATTTCATATTGACTAAACTATTCTTAATAAATTTCCTCATGAGAATAGTTCTCAGATTGTGGTTAATGGACTATTTGTAGCTGCTGGTAGTCTTTTTTTCTGTAGATTTGGCTTATATGATAGTATCCAAAGTTTTTGTTTATGGTACAGGTTAATGATGTTTTTGTGGTAACTCTAATTTGTCCCACAAAAAGCAAATATTAGTTATCATTTAATTCTTCTGGATGGTTTTGCAGAGAGAAATAGGAATGGACAGGTTTGATGATGTGTATTGAAAGTTGGACTCAGTTTATGTATTATATGTATAATTACTCTAAACCTCAGTTTCTTATTATTTTCTTTCTTTGTGAGGACAAGGGCAGAAGGAATAGTGATTAAACAAATAATATTACATTAGCTAGGTCCTAGACTAAGCAAGGCAAAAACTTGCAAATTTGCAGAGCCAAGAATATTGAAATGGAAATTTAGTTACGTATCAATAACTTTAACTTTTCTTGGTGTGCATAGTAATTGGTAAGAAATATGGTTGTCTTATGGTAGGTATTTTTATATTCACTTCTAATTAATAAAAGGCTCTTATTTGATACAAAAGATCAAAGGATTGTTACCAATTCATCAATAAAATGAATTTTATTATTCATTCTAAGTGTTTGAAACTATGGGTTTTAGTCTTCAGACCAAAAGTATTAGATTTTTTTGTATCCCTCGTGCCATTATTATTTATAACTGGATTTCTCTTATCTTTTGAAGACTGAACTTCAGTCATTGATTTTCTAAGAGTTTTATCAAATGTCATCATGTATGATTAGTTTGGGGAAGTTCTGTTCTACTCAAGACTTATGAGGGGAGCATATTACTTCCAACAATAGTGGTATGAAAAGTTTTAAAATAAATCTAGTTCATGTTTAAAGGGTAAAAGGCATAAACACCTGAAAAGAATGCTATCAAGCAGCTGTAAAATGTATCTCTGTGTTGAGTATAATGCCATTACACATAAAATTATTTCTATCCACCTAGCTATCCCCTTTTGGTGTATATGCATGGAGATATGTTTGCATTGGTGTTTACCATTGTTGATATTATTATCTCTGTAGAGTAAGATTTGGAGAGTAGTTTTGTTTTTGTTTTTGGTAGCTATCAGAATTGTAATTTGCATATACCTAATTGCTTGTGTTTAAAGTTGTCTCGCTATACTTTTTTTTTTTCCAGACTATACTTGTTTAACTTCAGATAAGAAAAGGAGAAAATATTTTATATATTTTTTTTTCAGTGATTATTTTTTAGAAGCATAGCACTAGGTTGTTGAACCTAGTGCTTAAAAAGTGAAAACTCCCCATGCCTGTGCCAATATAACATCTTGAATCAGTCTGTTTTATTCCATATAACTCGTCTCCATTGACCTCAATATGCTATTTTAATTTAACAGGGCTTACAGAGTCATTTGAAGAAGTGTGGTGGGAAATACAATCAGATTTTGGCGTTTCGACCTACAGGATGGACACACTCTAACAAGTTCACTAGAATAGCAGATGTTATTCCCCAGACCAAAGGAAACATTTCAATATATGGTATAGTTATTAAATTTTCTCACTTTTAATGTTTATAATTACTTTACATTTTTAAAAAATGTTGTAAAGTTCAAATCCAACAAAAACAGGCACCAAAGAATTTAATAATTCAAGAGTTTTTATCTCTCTACAACTCTAATCCTGTATCTAGTCCATTGTAAACTGATATAAAGGAGCTTGACTACTAGATAGACATTAATGAAAACAGATCATTTCACTTTGTGATCAGTGATATTAAGAGGAAATTGCAGAATTACTTGAAAGGACTACTGTGGTTGCATACTGGAAGTATAGATGACAATGTGAGATTGGGAGCAGGAAGATGATGGGTTAGATGTGGTGACAGCAGGAGATACAGACTTGGCCTGTTTTCATCCTTGAAGGAGGTTTACCACTGCCTTCAGAGTTGGCTTATTGCAGTGACAGCTGATGGAAACATGTTTGGTGTGTCACCAGACCAGTGATTTACCCTCAGCCTCTAAAGACCCTAGTATACTGAAAATAGGACCCTTTTCACCTTTCTCTGTGGTACTTGATCTTCAATAAAGAAGATAAAGGGTGTGTTTTTTTTCTTTTTTTCCTATTTTTTTATGTGTGCAAAGCTTGGGGACAAATCAGTGAGAGTCTTCTTGTTATTCTTCACATTTGACTCATATTTCTTCCATATTTTCTTGAAACCTATAGCTAAGTAAAGTGTCTGAAGGAAGAATTATTCAATAAGAAAAATCTAATGAAATAGGACTCTCTGGAAATGCATATTATTAAGTATAGACACAATAAGGTAATCGATTTTTGAATGTTCTAAGTTTCATATCTATATTAGTCCATTCTCCCACTGCTTTAAAGAACTATCTAAAACTGGGTAATTTATGAAGAATAGAGGTTTAATAGACTCACAGTTCCACAGGCTTAACAAGAAGCATGACTGGGAGGGCTCAGGAAACTTACAATCATGACAGAAGGCAAAGGGCAAGCAAGCACATCTTATCCTAGTGGAGCAGGAGAGTGAGAGAGAGCACAAAGGGGGAAGTGCCATGCACTTTCAAACCATCAGATCTCCTGAGAACTCACTATCTTATTTTTTTTTTAATTTTTTGAGACAAGAGTCTCGCTCTGTCGCCAGGCTGGAGTGCAGTGGCACGATCTCGGCTCACTGCAACCTCCATCTACCGGGTTCAAGCAATTCTTCTGCCTCAGCCTCTCGGTAGCTGGGATTACAGGCATGTGCCACCATGCCTGGCTAATTTTTGTATTTTTAGTGGAGACGGGGTTTCACCATGTTGGCCAGGCTGGCCTCGAACACCTGACCTCAGGTAATCTGCCCGCCTCGGCCTCCCAAAGTGCTGGGATTACAGGCGTGAGCCACCATGCCTGACCAAGAACTCACAATCAGAAGAACAACAAGGGGCAGATCTGCCCCCATGATCCAATGGCCTCCCACCAGGCCCCTCCCCCAACACACAGAGATTACAATTTGAGATGAGATTTGGGTGGAGACACAGAGCCAAACCATATCGGTATCATTTTAGTGTCTTAATCTTTATTATTCATAAAAGATATCAACAAGTTTTCCTATCAGAACTAAAGCACTGAGGGGTTTTTGACAAAAATACTGTGGATTGCTTTTCTCTTTTGTTTTATTCTATTTTATTTTAGGATTGTGAAAGTTTAAATTAGTTTGATTTTAGTGTACAACTTCGTTTCTTTGGTGTTACAGGAATTCCTTACAGTGAACACAGCAGCTACCTAGAAATGAAACGCTTTGTCCAGTGGCTGAAGCCCCAGAAAATCATACCTACTGTAAATGTTGGCACCTGGAAATCTAGGAGCACAATGGAGAAATATTTTAGAGAGTGGAAATTGGAAGCTGGATATTGATGATACCTCCGAGGATTCAGTAGTAGTTAAGTTCCTTGGATGTAGCTTGTTAGTAGTTAAATCTATAGAAATGTGAAATACACTTTGTGTGGAAAAACCTCATGAAGATTGTTCAGATAGTTTATTTTCTCATTTATGTTTGAACAACATGTTCATGGTGCTGAATGCCTCTCAGCATCATCAAGGATAACTGAAACTGGGTCTCCCTGGGACCCTTAATTTCTTGTCCCCTGCCCTCCATAGGCAGTTATATTCTGCATCAAGCCTTAGAAGAGGAAGCAAAGGCAGATTCAGGGACCAAAAGGATTAATGATAATTAATAAAGTAGATGGAAGCATTATATATATAAGTAATTATGTGTCTTTAAAATTATGAGATGAAACTTTTATATGACATGTATACTTAATAAAATTAATATAAAATTTGCTCTGGTGTCTTTTGTTTTTTTGTTTGTTTTTAATAGATTTTATTTTATTTATTTATTTATTTTTGAGATGGAGTCTCACACTGTCGCCTGGGCTGTAGTGCAATGGCTCACTGCAACCTCCACCTCCCGGGTTCAAGTGATTCTCCTGCCTCAGCCTCCCGAGTAGCTGGGATTACAGGCGCCCGCCAGCATGCCCAGCTAATTTTTTGTATTTTTAGTAGAGACGGGGTTTCACTGTGTTGGCCAGGCTGGTCTCGAACTCCCAACTTCATGATCCGTCTGCCTTGGCCTCCCAAAGTGCTGGGATTACAGGTGTGAGCCACCGCACCCAGCCCAAGACTTTATTTTTCAGAGCAGTTTTAGGTTCACAGCAAAGTTGAGTAGAAGGTATGGAGATTTCCCATATACTTCCTGCCATCCCCACATGCTTAGCTCCCTCGTGATCAACATTGCTCACCTGAATGGTACATTTGTGACAATAGATGAACCCACGTTGACACATTATAATCACCCAAAGTCCACAATTTACATTAAGGTCACTCTTGGTGGTGTACATTCCTTGGTTTGTATAATGTATAATGACATATCCATCATTGTAATATCCTACAAAATTTTTGCTGTCCCCAAAATCCTTTGTTCTCTGCTTATTCATTCTTCCATCCCCCAAAACCCCTGGCACAGTGATCTTTTTGCTGTCTCCATATTTGCTTTTTCCAAAATGTCATGTAGTTGGAATCATACAATATGTATCCTTTTCAGATTGGTTTTTTTCACTTTGTAATATTTAAGGGTCTTCCATATCTTTTTGTGGCTTGATAGCTCATTTCTTTTTAGCACTGAGTACTATTCCTTTGTATGGATGTATCACAGTTTGTTTATCCATCATCTACTGAAGGACATCTTGATTGCTTCCAAGTTTTGGCAATGAGGAATAAAGCTGCTATAAATATCCCGATCCAGGCTTTTCTGTGGGCTAAGTTTTCAACACCTTTGGGTAAATATACTACCCAGCAATCTCAATCCTTGATAAGAGTATGTTTGGTTTTACAAGAAAGTGCCAAACTGTCTTCTAAAGTGGCTATACAATTTTATATTCCCACCAACAACTAATGAGCATTCCTGTTGCTCCACGTCTTCACTAGCACTTGGTATCAGTTTCCTAGATTTTGGTCATCCTCTTAGGTGCATCTCATTTTTGTTTTCATTTGCATTTCCCTAATGACATATGATATGGAACATCTTTTCATCTGCTTATTTGCCATCTATATGTCTCTGATGAAGTGTCTGTTCAGATCTTTGGCCCACTTTTTAATTGCGTTGTCCATTTTTAAGTTTGTATTTTATTTTTTCTTATTTTTAAAAAAATTACAGTACTTTGAGTTGCTGTTTTATTTTATTTTATTTTTAAGAGATGGGGTCTCACTAGGTTGCCCATGCAGGAGTGCAGTGGCTATTCGCAGGTGCAATTATAACACAGTACAGCCTCAAACTCCTGGCCTCAAGCTGTCCTCTTGCCTCAGCCTCTGGAGTAGCTAGGACTACTGGAGCATGCCACTGCACCTGGTTATTGTTGAGTTTTAAGAGTTATTTGTATATTTTGGATAAGAGTCCTCTATCAGATATATCTTTTGCAAATATTTTCTCCTAGTTTGTCGCTTGTCTATTCATTCCCTTGGCAGTATACAATGTCTTTTTTTTTTTTTTTTTTGAGATGGAGTTTCCCTCTTTCACCCAGGCTGGAGTGAAGTGGCACAATGTTGGCTCACTGCAACCTCCGCCTCCTGGGTTCAAGTGATTCTTCTGCCTCAGCCTCCCGAGTAGCTGGGACCATAGGTGCCCACCACCACGCCTGGGTAATTTTTGTATTTTTAGTAGAGATGGGGTTTCGCCATGTCGGCCAGGCTGGCCTCGAACTCCTGACCTCAGGTGATCCACCCGCCTCGGCCTCCCAAAGTGCCAGGATTACAGGCGCGAGCCACCATGCCCGGCCTACAGTGTACAATGTCTTTTGGAGAGCCGAAGTTTTTAATGAAGTCTGTCATATCAATTATTCCTTTAATGGATCATGCCTTTGGTGTTGTATTTAAAAATTCATCTTCATACCCAAGGTCATCTAGGTTTTCTTTTATAATGTCTCAGGAGTTTTATTGTTTTGTGTTGTACACTTAGATCTGTGATCCATTCTGAGTTATAGTGTAAGGTCTGTTTCTAAATTTATTATTTGGCATGTGGATGTCCAGTTGTTCCAACATCATTTGTTGAAAAGACTATCTTTTCTCCATTGCATTGCTTTCGTTCCTTTGACAAAGATCAACTGACTATATTTATGTGGGTCTATTTCTGGACTCTTTAGTCTGTTCCACTGATTTATTTGTTCTTTCACCAATACCACACTCTCTTGATTACTGTACCTTTATTTTAAGTCTTAAGTCAGGTAGTGTCAGTCCTTTTAACTTTTTTTCTCCTTCAGTATTATATTCACTTTTCTTGGCCTTTTGCTTCTCCATATAAACTTTAGAATCAGTTTGCCAATATCCTTAAAATAACTTGCTGGGAGTTTGATTAAGATTGTACTGAATCTGTAGATCAAGTGGAGAAGAACTGTCATCTTAACAATATTGAGTCTTCCTACCTATAGACATGGAATGTTCCCATTTATTTAGTTCTTCTTTGATTTATTTCATCGGTTTTATAGTTTTCCTAATATAGATCTTGTGTTCATTTTGCTAGATTTATACCTAAGTATTTCATTTCTTTTCTGCTAATGTAAATTGTATCATGTTTTAAATTTCAAATTGCATTTGTTCATTGCTGGTATGTAGGAAAACAACTGGCTTCTGTATATTAGCTTTTATTCTTCAACCTTTGTATAATCTTGATTACCTGTATAGACATTTATGTCATTTGTGAACAAAGATGGTTTTATTTCTTCATTCTCAATCTGTATACCTTTTATTTCCTTTTCTTGACATTGCATTAGCTAAGACTTCCAGTATAATATTGAAAAAGAGGGGTGAGAGGGGACATCTTTGCCTTATTCAGAATATTAGTGGGAAAGCTGCTAGTTTCTCACCATTAAATATGATGTTAGCTGTAGGGCTCTTTTTAGATATTCTTTATTAAGTTGAGAAAGTTACCCTCTATTCCTAGTTTACTGAAAGTTTTTATCATGAATGGGTGCTGGATTTTGTAAAATGCTTTTTTTTGCATCTATGATCTTGTGACTTTTCTTCAGTCTTTTATTGTGATAAATTGCGTTAATTGATTTTCAAACGAGCTCTGCATACCTAGAATAAATCCCACTTGATTATGATTTATAACTCTTTACACATTGTTGGATTTGCTGTAAAATTTTGTTAAGAATTTTTGTGTCTATGTTAATGAGAGATATTGGTTTATAGTTTTTTTATAATCACTTTGTCCAATTTTGGTAATAGGATAATGCTGGCCTTTTAGAATGAATTAGGGAGTATTCCTCTGCTGCTGTCTTCCGAAAGAGATTGTAAAGAATTGGTGTAATTTCTTCCTTAAATGTTTAGTAGAACTCACCAGTGAACTGATCTGAGCCTGGTACTTTGTGTTTTGGAAGGTTGTTCATTATTAATTGAATTTCTTTAATTGATATGGGCCTATTCAGATTGTCTATTTCCTCTTGTGTGAGTTTTGACAGGTTGTGTTTTTAAAGAATTGGCTCATTTCCTTGAGGTTATCATTCGTTTTGTTTTCGGATTTTAGGATTTATAGCTGTGACATTCATGAAATTTTATAGAATCTCAGTGAAAATAATTCAACTTGTGGCTTTGAACAAGACAATTCAAAAAGCTTAGATAATCACCCAATAGAGGATGCAGAAAAGTTTGCATGTTTATCTAAACTATTCAACTTAAGACATCAGATAACTAAAAGTTTAAGTTGCAGTGTTTTATATAAAGTGAGATTATATAATTTATTTATGGATCCTAATCTCTCCAACATAGATTGAATAGTTGATCCAAAGTGAAAATTTGCGGCCAATGCATATTAAAGATCTTTTTATATGGTCTAAATAAGATAATAGCTAGTACAATGAATGTATGCATGTGTGTATTTGTGTATTCTTGCATTAGCTCTAGCAATGAAATTAAGGAATTTCTTAATGTTTTCATAGAAATAGTCATGGAACATTTTCAATAAAAATCAGAAGAATAGTATTCTCCATGAACTTTATTTTTCATGGGTTTGGATTTTACTTTGTAGAGGTAAGAATTATAGGGGATCACATTTAGAAGAACAGAAGCTTTTGGGGGGCACAATGGTAGTGTTTATGTTCTCAGTTAACTTCAATTACAAATTTAAAATATTTTAGCTTGTCTTGATGTTTTAAACTTTTTGTAAGCTATTAAGAGTTATAATTAGAAAAACTTTATATTTCTGTAATTGTAGATATTCTTAACATATGGGAGATAAGTCATCTGGGGTTATTTTTATTTATTAATTGAATGATTTTTCCCACTAGAATTGTCATTTTTCATTGGTAAAAAGATTTTTTATGATTTTGAACGTTTTTGAAAATCCAAGCATGTTATTTTAAGAGCAGCCTCAGCCTCAGCCTTTTTATTATTCTATGCAAAAACATCTTTCTACATGAACATCATCATTTGTGGCAGCTTGGAATAATGTCCTGCTATTGCTGGAAATGTAAAACCTCATTTAAGGGACATACCAAATAGTGTTATAAATAAGTCATAACCACAACTAAACTTTTCTGGGTTCTATTGACAGCATATATGAAATTCTTAGTTCTGATACAACATTTTGGTGGGTAAAAATTTTCCATTTTTAAGTGAAATGAAAGAAAAACCTACCACCAACCCAAAATATCTGGCAGCTCTTAACATCCTAAAATATGTGGAGAGAAGGGGAAGTAGAATCAAGCCAAGGTGGGGGAAATGTTTTGCTTTATATTTACTTGGAACTTCTCAGAAAGCTTTTTTCTTTTTAGATGGAGTCTTGCTCTGTCGCCCAGGCTGGAGTGCAGCGGCGCGATTTCAGCTCTGCAACCTCCGCCTCCCAGGTTCAAGCAATTCTCCTGCCTCAGCCTCCCAAGTAGCTGGGACTACAGGCGCACGGCTAATTTTTTGTAATTTAGTAGAGACGGAGTTTCACCATGTTGCCCAGGCTGGTCGCGAACTCCTGAGCTCAGGCAATCTGCCGACCTCGGCTTCCCAAAGTGCTAGGATTACAGGCGTAAGCCACTGCGCCCCGCCTTCCGAAAGCTTCTTTACAAGCTTATCTGACATTGAACATTGTATTACCAGGTGTAGTGACAATTGAAAGGCTGATTTCAAATTCTTTTAACTTTGATCTAATGGGAAAACCTTTCCTACTTAATGTCAATGCCTTTTACATTTAAATTATCACTTATTCTATATTTAATAATGTCCCTAAATATGAAATTTCTCTTTTGGACAACAAATTTAATTTTAATTTCAATTTTAAATTTCATTTAAATTTAAAATTTCAATGAGTTGTATTCCCATGGATCAAGTGCATCCAGAATTTCCTTATTCAGTCTTGAATAACCATCAATAACTACACTAAGGAATTAAGAAAATAATCTTCAGGTGCTAATCTCCAAAATAATCTGTCTCAAAAGAGTGTCGATATTAGCTTGTAACTTACTGTTTTTTTATTCATTTAGTTCATTTGGTATTGATCTTAGAAAAATGATAGGGTTGGTTGTGTCCCCAACCAAATCTCATCTTGAATTGTAGTTTCCATAATCCCCATGTGTCCTGGGAGGGACCAGGTGGAGATAATTGAAACCTGGGGCTGGTTTCCCCCATCCTGTTCTCATGATAGTGAGTTAGTTCTCGCGAGATCCTATGCCTTTATACGGGGCTTCCCCGTTTGCTGGGCGCTCGTCTTCTTCCTTGCCGCTCTGTAAAGAAGTGCATTCAGCCATGATTGTAAGTTTCCTGAGGCCTCCCTAGCCATGCGGAACTGTGAGTCAATTAAACCTCTTTTCTTTATGAAATTACCCACTCTCGGGTATTTCTTCATAGCAGCGTGAGAATGGACAATTACAGATGCCAATACAAGTTATTTGAAGTTAACAAAAGCATAAGTTAATGGTTATAAATAACAGTAGAACAGTTTAGTCATGAGAATTACTTCCAATCTGAACACTTGAAAGCTTTTAACTTGACAATCATTTTAATGTGCTAATTCTGTTTCATTTCTCCTTTTCCCTAAGTATCTACTCTTTCCTCCCAAAAGTAAACATATTCCCTTTGCATCATAATTCATTCCCTCCATAATTTCACCGTTCCATTTTCTATAAATCAGAAATAATTTATAAAGCATTTGTTGTGGAGTATACCAAGTATACGCAACCAGGTATAACACAAAATTACTAATTTCTTAAACATTCATAGCTGGGCCAGAGCTCAGGTAAGGCAGAGGAAGTGGCTAGGGTGATGAATTTAAAGAGCCACTCCTTTTTAAGGCTGACCCTGTATTTACGGGACCCTGAGAGTGAGTGGCCTCACGAAATTTTGCTCTAGAAAACCTCTCTTTACTCACCCTAGTCCCAGCCCTGACTCATGGCATCTAGTTATGTCCTTTTGCTGTTTGCATGAATAAAAATGGATTTCTAAATATTGTTATACCTTTGTTTTTAGTACACATTGAAACATAAACATTTCAATCTGAATTTAAAAGAGTACTTTTTAAAGAACTTCCAAATTCATCAATATCAAGATAATTAGTACCAGTTTTTCTGAAGCATCAAACCTAGATTCCTTTGAGATCCTTCCCCTAGTATACTGTAAACACTTAAGGTCAGAGCCTGTATCTTATTGATGATTCAGTACCTTTTTCAGTGTCTGCCCAGGGACAGTTCACATAAGTGATGAATACTTGAATGAATCTTTAATAAACAGTGAGAAAAATCCATGTACATTCTAAGAATTGACTTCCAAAATTATTTTATGTGTATTCCTCAGATGAAAATAGTTTTATTCCAGAAGGAACACTGGAAATAAAAATATATTGAAACTAAACACTCAGCTAATTGTTTTGGTACATTAAAGCATCTGTTACTTAAGCCCAATTCAGTGTAGGAACAATTTAGAGAATAAACTTTTTTTGGTGATGATCTATCACTTCACTGTCACTAAAATCGGTCATTGAGCATCTGAATCTTTGCCCCAGGAATGTATACTCTATCAAGTAACATTATTTATTGTTTAACTGCTATATGCCCCATACCATTCTTGGTGTTTTGGGGAATTTAAGATAAGAATAATTCAATCTAGCAAGCATTTATTTTACTTTTCTTAAATTTTACTTTAAGTTCTGGGATACATGTGCTGATTGTGCAGGTTTGTTACATAGGTATACAAGTGCCATGGTGGTTTGCTACACCTATCAATGTGTCATCCCTAGCAAGCATTTAGTGAGTGGTTTTTATGTAAAGGGTGAAGGGGATACAAGCACAGTGCTTTGGTAGGTGATTCACACATAAGCGGTTGCAAACATCAGAGAATTAATACTAGGAGAGAAGGCATGTCTTAGGCACCATATAAGTCAAGCTGTGATAAGGGGTATAGTATTAGACAAAGTGCTATGAAGGGATTTAAAAAGGAGAAATTCTGAAAAGGAAGGGTCTATACAGAAGATGGCTCTTGACGTGGACTTAGAAGTGTAGCAGATTTTTCATAGACTGAATAGCAATCCAAGGGACAGCAGAGACCTGGAGGTGCAACAGCAGAGGGGTGGAAGAGGAGCTTTAAGTAACTGGTGTGTTGGCATCTGATGCTCAGGCTAGAAAGGGTAGACGGGGAAGTTGACAAAGAGCTTTGAAATCCATAGGAAGGTGTTTGGGGGTTATTCTGAAGAAAATTGGGAGTTCTTAAAGATTTGGGGGCAGTCAATATATTATGTGTGGGAAATGAAGTATAAAAGAAAAATAGATTGTAGAGGGATAAAGATATATAGATATAAACTTGATACACACACACATATATATATACCTTAATAATGTATACAGTATATTATTGTAGCTTAACTGCAGAATTATCGTAGCTTGACTGGTCTAAGGTCACGCCTTAGACCTTGAGAAACACATTTCAGTTATGGGGTCTCTGTGAAGTGTTGAAGCTTAAGACGAGGTCCTTGCCTGTAAGGAATTTAGAGTTTCCTTAGGAGGCTGGACAAAAGCTAATATATATAAAATATTTAAGAAATTAATCTATGTGGTTTCATATCTTGAGAAGCATGAGATTTAGGGTAGATTGAAATTGTATGATCTAGTTGATGAAATAGAACACACAGGAAAGTAATTTAGAAACAAAACGGTATGTAAAGTCATAAGTGATCAATTGGACTGATCTTTAAACAACTTATTTGATTTAAATCAAACTTGGTTTTACTAAGTGCTACTTCTGTGTTTCAGACTGAATTTGGGAGGTTTAAATCCTGGTTGAACTATAGTAGATTATGTAGACATTCAGAAACACTGCTTTGTCCCAAATATGATAGGCTTTTTTTTTTTTTTTTTTCAAAGAAAAAGGAAGTTTAGCAAAGTCAAATTTCATTATCTGTATAAGCCCTTCTGTTATTTCAACGTGGAAAGCAAATGCTTAAGATCATAAAACGGCATCAAAGCAGGGCTTTAATACACCATTAGATAATGTTACTAAACTGTTTTTTAAGTTTGTTTGAAAGGACTGTTACAAATTTCCTGCTGAAGCCCTGAGCTCTGATTACATATCACATGGGATAAACAGATAAAATTGTAAAATAAACTAAAAGCAACAGTATCTGGAAGCAGGGAATAAAGCCCAAATATCCTTGTTTGCTAAGTCAGCCAGTTTTTTTTATTAGTGTCTTGTATCTGTGGAGAGTGCTGAACTCTATTTTTTTTTTTGAGACGGATTCTTGTTTTGTCTCCCAGGCTGGAGTGCAGTGGCATGATCTCGGCTAACTGCCACCTCCGTCTCCCGGGTTCAAGCGATTCTCGTGCCTCAGCCTCCTGAGTAGCTGGGATTACAGGCGCTGGCTAACTTTTGTATTTTTAGTAGAAACAGGGTTTCACCATGTTGGCCAGGCTGGTCTTGAACTCCTGAAGGTGATCCACCCACCTCGGCCTCCCAAAGTGCTGGGATTACAGACGTGTGCCCGGCCCCCAAACTCTATTTTTAAATTTTTTTAAAACAGTTTTATTGAGAAATGATTCACATACCATACGATTCACACATTTAATGTGTACGACTCATTGGTTGTTATTATATTTACAGAGTTGGGCAACCATCACCACAATCAGTTTTAGAGCACTTTTATCATCCAAAAAGAATCCCTAGACTGGGCGCGGTGGCTCACGCCTGTAATCCCAGCACTTTGGGAGGTCAAGGCAGGTGGATCACAAAGTCAGGAGATTGAGACCATCCTGGCCAACATGGTGAAACCCCGTCTCTACTAAAAATACAAAAATTAGCTGGGTGTGGTGTTGCACCCCTGAAGTCCCAGCTACTCGGGAGGCTGAGGCAGGAGAATCGCTTGAATCTGGGAGGTGGAGGTTGCAGTGAGCCAAGATCGCGCCATTGCACTCCAGCCTGGGTGACAGAGCAAGAGTCCATCTCAAAAAAAAAAAAAAAAGAATCCCTGGACCCATTAGCAATCATGCCCCAGTTCCCTACTACCTGCCTTCTCTGGTCCTAGGCAACAACTAATTTTCTGCCTGTATGGATTTAACTGTTCCAGACATTTCTTATAAACAGAATTATATAACACATGGCTTTTTTCACTTAGCATATTTTCAAGGTTCGTCCATGTTGTAGCATGTGTCAGTACTTCATTCTTTTTTATGGCCAAATTATATTCCATTGCTTGAAAATGCCACATTTTGTTTACCCGTTCATCTGTTGGTGGATATGTGGGTTGTTTCCACTTTTTGGCTATTATGGATAATGCTGCTATGAACATTGGTGTATAAGGTTTTGTGTGGATATATATTTCATTTCTCTTGGATATATACCTAGGAGTAGGATTGCTGGGTCATATGGTAACTTTAAACTTTTTGTGGGACTGCCAAATTGTTTTTCAAAGTGCTGCATCACTTTACATTCCCACCAGCAATGTATGAGAGTTCCATTTTCTCCGCATCCTCACCAACACTTGTTATTGTTTTTGCTTGTAGTCATCTTGGTGAGTGTGAAGTGGTATCTCATTGTAGTTTTGATTTGCGTTTCCCTAATGACTACTGATGTTGAGTATCTCTTCACTAACTATTTTGAAAGGGAACAATGTATAGAAAGCTCAATTAAATGGATGTTCTAAAATGTATTTAAACCCAAGCAAAATAGTTTTATAGACTTTGGCCTTGAATTGCTATGTGATTATGATGTTTAAGGTGAGAAGCCTACAATTTTGGTCCAATGAGAATTGTTTGAATTAATAATAGGGTAAAGTTAAAATGCACGGCAGCATTCCAGGTGTCATGAAGTGGTTGTATGCAGTGCAGGTAGGACAGTTACTGCTCCAGATTGCAGAAAGTAATGAAAATGAATTCATAATTGTAAGTTGGAATGGAAAACTTGAGATAGGGGAGTTTAAAATATCAAGGTAGATAACATCAGCTGACCTCGAGTAAGCAATGTCATTTTTAAAAAGTGTTGATGTGAATATATAAAATGTAAATCTTTAAACTTTAAAATTGCAGCAGGCTCTTATAGATCTTCTCTGAAAGTTGGATAGTGAAATTGATAAATTATTTGAGTTACTTTTAGCTCCAGAGTCTATAATTATATAATTCCTGGTTAAGATCAAGTTTTTTAAAACATACATAGTAAAAGCATAGAGTTTAAACAACCCAGCTATTCACATGTCATGAGAATAGATAAGCAGCCAAGAAACTTATCTTTTTGTTTCCAAGGTCTTGACTTTTATATAAGAACTCTATTCTTATTCCAGGTTGTATCCTAGTACTTTATTCATATGTATTAAAATTTTTAACAAGTTTTTGACAAAGAACAGGTAAGATAAGTCAGAAGTCATTAGAAGTTCAGCACAAAGTGTTTTTGGTCAGCATTTGAAATCCCTGGACGAGAGGAAACAGATGGGTTTGGTTACATTATCATTGCTGTGCCAAATAAACAGTTGGGTAAAACATTAAATATCCTTTTGCTACATATCAGCTTGGTGTTTGATGTTAACAGTGGTAGCCTTTTCATCTAATTTAGTGATAGAAGCTTGAAAATGTTTTTAAATATATAACATAAAAAACAAAGTTTATTTGAATCCTCATCAGGTGACTTAGTTTATTCAGGAAACATTTGCTGAATGGTAATTATGTGTAAGACACTGTGACAGACAGAGGACAGGAACTTATATTCATTCCTTTGGGAAATCTTCAGGGACAAGGTAGCATTTGAGGTGCAATTTTATTTTATTATTTATTTATTTATATATTTTTTGAGATGGAGTCTGACTCTGTGGCCCAGGCTGGAGTGCAGTGGCGCCATCTCTGCTCACTGCAACCTCCACCTCCTGGGGGGTTCAAGCAGTTCTCCTGCCTCAGCCTCCCGAGTGGCTGGGACTGCAGATGCGCCACTGAGCCTGGCTAATTTTGTATTTTTACTAGAGATGAGGTTTCACCACGTTTGCCAGGCTGGTCTGGAACTCCTGACCTCAAGCGATCCATGTGCCTCGGCCTTCCAAAGTGCTGGTATTACAGGTGTGAGCCACCGTGCCCAGCCCTGAGGTGAAATTTTAAACACAAGCACAACTGGGATAATAATAGGGGAGATAAAAGCTAAGAATGGCAATTATATCTTTTAAAAAAATCAAAGATGGTTGTGAGTAAAACCTTCATCTCAGGGAAGAGTTGGACAGAATCCATACTTGCAAGAAATATTTAAGTGTTCACTGAAATAGTTCGGGCAATAAGGTGAGCAGTTGAAAAACAACCAAAAAGCCCGGGCATGATGGCTCACACCTGTAATCCCAGCACTTTGGGAGGCCGAGGCGGGCAGATCACGAGGTTAGGAGTTCGAGACCAGCCTGGTCAACATGGTGAAACCCTGTCTCTCTAAAAATACAAAAATTAGCCAGGCGTGGTGGCACCAGTCTGCAGTCCCAGCTACTCGGGAGGCTGAGGCAGGAGAATCGCTTGAACCCAGAAGGTGGAGGTTGCAGCGAGCCAAGATCGTGCCACTGTACTCCAGCCTGGGCTACAGAGTGAGACTCCATCTCAAAAAGAAAAACAACTAAAAAGACAGAGATGCTAGCTTTTAAAGGGCTAGTGGACTATACAAAGAATTGAGCAGATCATAATTCGTTGCTGGGGAAGGAGAATGGTGTGGGCAGAGGTGATGTCAAAGCTGGGAGTTGAATGATAAGGAGAAGGACAGCTCCATTAAAACCAAGCCACCTCACCATCTCCTGTCATTCAGTCATATTCAAAGAAACCACCATTTCACAAAGACATATGGAAAACCATTTAAATCTTTTCTGTAGCCTCAAAAAATGTCAAAAGGGAGTCTCATAAGGTATATTACAAGGTTAACAGTCATTGTTAAATAAGAGAATTCTTAAGCTAAAATGTTAATAGAATTTCAGTTAAATTGGTACATAGATAATGCTTATTTTCCTCCTCCTCATGCCAAGATTCATTAACATGGCAGGGAAGATATTAAAAAGGAATATCTTCACAAGGATAAGAAGATAATAGAGGAGGCATCAATCGATGAGAGATTTCAACGAGATTTTGGAAGACAGAAAAAAACTACACAATAAGTGATTTGATAGGTGACATGATGGACAATCTGGAGTGAGTTGAAGCTGATATGCACACAAATAACAGCTTCAGTTCATTCCCGATTCCCCACCGTATCACCTATCAAGCCACTTATTCTGTAGTTTTGTCCGTGTGTGAGAAACAAAGGATATTATTAACTTGAGGCAAGCTAAGAGTTGTGTAGGAAAAGACATGTAATCTCAGCATACTACTTTTTTCTGCAGTGAACAATATTTATATACTAATGATGAAGTCGTGAAAGGAAAATATCTTGGGCCCCCAAAATCACTAAGCTAAAGGAAAAACTCAAGCTGGGAGCTGCTTAGGGCACACCTGCCTCCCATTCTATTCAAAGTCATCCCTCTGCTCACTGAGATAGATGCATATCTGATTGCCTCCTTTGGAAAGGCTCATCAGAAGCTCAAAAGAATGCAACCTTTTGTCTCTACCTGTCTGTGACCTGTTAGGCCCCTCCCCACTTTGAGTCTTCCTGCCTTTGCTTCAAGTTGTCCCGCCTTTCCAGGCCAAACCAATGTACTTCTTATGTATATTGATTGATGTCTCCTGCCTCCCTAAAATGTGTAAAACCAAGCTGTGTCCTGACCACCTTGGGCACAAGTCGTCAGCACTTCCTGAGGCTGTGTCATGGGCCCGCGTCCTCAATCGTGGCAAAAAGAAAAACTTTCTGAATTCACTGAGACCTGTCTCAGATGTTCTGGATCCACCGTGTAAATAGTGATTAATAATTTAGTCAAAATTAAGGCTGTAATGCTATTAAGAAACAGGAAAGAGGTAGATATGAGAGAGAATGGTCGAATCAGTTACCCGCTGAAAACTATCCCATGGAGATTCCTTAGCCTGGTTTTAAAATCTCTACATTGTTCAGTCCTATCTGCTACCTGATTTAAGATCCTCCCACTCTCCCCTTCGTTAACCTCTGTTCAGTGACCTGGCCTTCTCTCTCTCTCTCTCTCTCTGTTTTTAAATAACAAGAATGCTTGGCACAGAATCAAGAACACAATAAAGTGGGTGCCGTTACTGCTATTAACTGAGACACCAGCAAACCCTTCCCCAGTCCTTTCCTTCGTGATCCTGACACGGTGTGCAGCATGAACCAGCACACACCAGACCTGATCCATCCTCTCACAGGCTCTTAAAACTCACGAATAAAGACTGCTCCTGGTGAAGGCACCTTCTACCTTCCCACTGTCCCTTCAGACCCCTAGTGGCCAGCCCAGCCCAGCATGAGGGTCAGAAAGCCCACTCACAAGGCCCACCCACTCTCCCAGATACCAGTGAAGGAAAACAGATGCCTAGTCCACAAAACAGGAGTGTCAGACTATTACACATTCAGACGTTCACGGGGCAGAACGCTGAGCGTAGACATAGCCTCTCTAATCGCTGCCACCTAATGACACAAATGTGACACAGCAGCCACATCTGCAACGCCTCTAGGGGCAGTTTTTTCTCTTTAACAAGTCAAGTTCTTTCCTTCCTCGGGGCCTTTGCCTTCAATCTTTCCTCTGTGTAAAATGTGCTTTTGGCAGAAAATCAGTTGGTTCCAGATAGTGTTCTCCTCCTCTTCCACAGTAAGAGAATTTTCGCTTAGCATGTAGCTGCCCAGAATAGAAATTACATTTCAAGTTTCTCTTGCAGCTAGGTGTGCTTATGTGACTAAGGTTTAGCCAAAAAGATGTGAGCAGAAGAGATGGGAAATTGCTGAGTTGTGTCCTTATAGAGAACTGCCCTTCTCTCTCTTCCTCCATCTTGCTGTTTGGAACACAGAGGTGGTGGAGCCACCTGGGACCTTACAGATGAAGAACTGAAGGAGCCTGGGTCCCTGGATGGCCTATCCTCAGGCTACTACATCAGGCAAACAATAAACTTACTTGCTTATGCCATTGTTAGAGGGTCTCTGTTACATGTGCTGATGCCTATCACAGCACTTCCCATAGAGCTTCAAATGGCAGGCCCTGCTCATCATTTAGGGGCTCAACTCTGACATCACCTTGGAGAAATGTTTCTGACCACCCTACTGAAAGTCAGGCGGTTAAATCTCTATCACTCTTTTATTTTCTTGATAGCACATAGCAGTAGATGGAATCGTTTTATTTCATTGTTTGCTTTTTACTTGTCTTTCTCCTAGATTTTAAGTTTCATGAATGCAGTGACCTTGTTGTCTTGCTCATTGCTGGATTCCTAATGCCTGGAACAGTGCCTGGCACATAGTGGGTGCGCAATATATATTCGCTGCGTGATTGACTACATCAAACAGGGAATTCAGTAGTTGGGAGGTCAGTAGATAAGGTAAACAAGTCAGTAAAAAAGTGACATACGCATACTGTTCGGACATACAGAGATACATTAGGAAAAGCAACAGCTAAAATATTCTTAAGTGGTTGCTTCTGGGGATCAGGGCTGAAGTGAGAACAGGTGAGACAGAGTGCTATTTTTTTTTAAACCTTTTGATACTATTAGATTTTTAAACTTGTGCATATATTATTTTGGAAAAGACCAAATTTAAGAAATAATTAAGAGGCCGTGTACGGTGGCTTCATGCCTGTAATGCCAGCACTTTTGGAGGCCAAGGCAGGTGCATCACTTGAGGTCAGGAATTCCAGACCAGCCTGGCCAACATGGCAAAACCCCATCTCTACTAAAAATACAAAAAATAGCCAGGCACGGTGGTGCGTACCTTTAATCCCAGCTACTCGGGAGGCTGAGGCAAGAGAATCGCTTGAACCTGGGAGGCAGAGGTTGCAGTGAGCCGAGATTGTGCCGTTGCACTCCAGCCTGGGCGACAGAATGAGACTCCATCTCTAAATAAGTAAATAAATAAATACTCTGTAGTCATTAAAATATATGGTAGAAGAATGCTTAATGACATGGAACGACATCTATAATATGACAATATATCATATGTAGAGCAAGACTCAATTTTTATACATGTATGAAGCACACAGCTTTAAAAAGATGCTTTTATAGTTCATGCACACAGCCAATTCCTAACTTTAGATATAAATGAATATGCTATTTTTATTAATAGAACCAGTGTTTCCTGGTTAACATTGTTGAATGAATACTAAAAGACTTCAGGTTTGAAGGGACAACACAGTGTCTTCCTTCCCAGAACTCCTACGGGCCTTTGTCCAACCCTTCTTTTTAGCCGCTTAGTGAGGAGTTTTGCCCTTATCCTAAGAACAGTAAGGAGCCAGTGACGTATGTTTAGCAGCAGTGGTATAAGATTGTTTTTAGGTAGATTTGTGGAAATGACTTTAAAAGGCGAGCTTGGAATCAGAAAAATAATTAGGAAGCTATTAAGTCAATCAAGGCAAGAAATGATGGATGCTTAAAACAGGAAAGCAGCAGTCAGGTTAGAGAGAAGAGGACTGTCTGAAGAACAGCACAGAGGGTTGGCAGTCTTGGCGGGAGTGAAGAAGGCTCCAAGGCTATAAGCTCCATGATGGCAAGGACCACTTTGACCTTGTTTAGTACTCTGTCCTGGGCCTGCCTAGCACAGTGCGGGCACATATTGACACTCAGGAAATATTTGTGATCTTAAGAAGAAAAAATGATGAAGGATGTGGCTTGGAAGTCTGTCCAGGTTGCCTGGCGAACCACAGGTTGTTCACTGAGCATGACAGGAGGACCAGTGTGGGTAGAAGGAGATACTCTGGACCTGCTGGGTTGTAGATGCCTGGTGTTCATTCCAGGGAAGGTAATCAGTGAGCAGTTGGCTGTCCAAGTCTAGAAGATCTTGGCAAGGGATAGGCTTAAGGATCCTCAGCATACAGATGGTACCTTTAGGCAGAGGGTAAATAATACTTTATTAGAAGAATATATAGGCCACTATAGGCCAGGCATGGTGGGTCACGCCTGTAATCCTAGCACTTTGAGAGGCTGAGACAGGTGGATTACTTGAGGCCAGGAGTTCGAGACCAGCTTGGCCAACATGGCGAAACCCTGTCTCTACTGAAAATACAAAAATTAGCCAGGTGTGTTGGCAGGCAACTGTAATCCCAGCCACTTGGGAGGCTGAGGCAAGAGAATTGCTTGAGTCCGGGAAGTGGAGGTTGCAAGTGAGCCAAGATTGTGCCACTGCACTGCAGCCTGGGTGACAGAGTGAGACTCTGTCTCAAAACAAAAAACAAAAAGCAAAAACAGTATATAGCATTGAGAGATGAGAGACGATAGGACAGAACCTCCAAGCAACTCCAAAATTAAAGGACAGGGGGCCTATGGAGGAGAAGACAAAGGAGCAGCAGAGAGGCAGGAGAGACAATCTGCTGTCACAGAAGAAGGGACGATCAGCAGTAAGAAATGCTGCCGATACAGCATGAAGGTGGGCTCTAAACATCGTCCGTTGTATTTAGAACAAATAAGTTGTTAGTGATGATCACTTGAGATGCTTTGGAATATATATAAAAAAATTAGAGACTGGGAACCATTTTGTTGTGTTAAGAAGGCTGAATGACTAGTCTGCCACTTTTTCCTCCTTTTTAACTTTTTTTCTCCTTTAATTTTAATGAGTCTCTGAACTTGTACCCACCACTAGATTGTCACTTTCTTGTCAAAGTTCCAGTGACTAGTTTGGCAGCAGGGAAGTTTTTCCACTTGGTCACATTTTTAATCAGGTCACTATCTATCAGTAAGCTGACAAGAGACTTGTTTGTGCTGGTTGAGAATGTGGGTCCCACAAAACCAGGCCTCCAAATACTTGGCTTTCTTGCTTTATGATTGCATTTACAGTTCGTGTGTATCTTTTTCATCTTTCCTAGAACAAAGATACACCCACACCCACACACCCACACCCACACACACACACGCACACGCACACTCCAGAAAAGGACTGACATGAAAAATTATGCTGCCATTATATTCTTGATTATTGATTGACATTTGGATCGTGTATTTTTCCAAATTTTCTTGGCCAAGAATATTCTCAGCACATAGTTATTTCCTGAATACAGCTTTTATTCCCCTCTTCTTTCTTCCTTCAATATATTATTTCTATTTTTATCACCACCCCAGAACAGGACTTTTTCCCTTACAATTAACCAGCCTGTTTCTTGCTTCCACTTGAATAGCATGGATTCTGTCTGTCATCTTTCCCTCTTGTGTTTCATGATTTTTTCTTTGTAAATAACATTTTTGGTGGGGGTGGGCAGAGTCTCACTCTGTTGCCCAGGCTGGAGTGCGGTGGAGTGATCTCAGCTCACTGCAACCTTTGTCTTCCGGGTTCAAGCCTCAGCCTCTCAAGTAGGTGGGATTACAGGTGTGCACCACCATGCCCGGCTAATTTTTGTATTTTTAGTAGAGACAGGGCTTCACCATATTGGCCAGGCTGGTCTCAAACTTCTGGCCTCAAGTGATCTGCCTGCCTCGGCCTCCCAAAATGCTGAGATTACAGGTATGAGCCACTGCGCCCGGCCCCTTTGTAAATAACTCTTGGAAGCAATAAATTATTTGGCAAATTGCATAGGAATATTAAGAGCCTGATTGTTTTGTGGTGGAGTATACTATGTTCAAACAATGTTTTTAGTTGTATACTACCTGTTTTGTCATAAATTTATTTGAAAACACTTTATTGACACCACCTGGGTGGTGAGTAAGTACCTGCACGTACTGTAGATATCAGTAGCAGATACAGGTCCCAGCTCAGTACCTTGCACCTAGTAGCTGTTCAATTAATCTGTGATAAATGAGAAGCCTCAGGCAGCCATGAATACCATCAGGAGGTTTAGGGGAGAGGAAGAGATGAGGTTAGACCCCCACCCTTGGAAAGCCCTGGAGATAAAGCCATGACACCTTTCCTCAGGGACATGGTGGTCTCTGCCAATAGACACTCAGACAGGGGCAGACAAAGTGGTCGATGGCAGGTCCTGGGGACCTTTTAAAGATGTCCACGAGCGGGTAAAGCATCCCCACTGCCCTGCCTGGCTCTTTAGATGACTAAACACTTTTGGTTGAAAAGGCCACCTACCAAAAGAGGAGAAAAATTTTGCTGGCTCCAGTTAAGCAAGGTGAAATTAGCCAAATGAGCCGGGGACATATCTTTAGTCTGTTTGTGCTGCTATAATAAAATACCTGAGACTGGGTAATTTATAAGTAATAGAAATTTATAGAAATAATAGACATTTATAAATAATAGAAATTCCAGTTCTGGAGGCTGGAAAGTCCAGGATAAAGGTGCCAGCAGGTTCAGAGTCTGATGAGGTTCCTGTCTTTTTGTCCATAATGGCACCTGGAAGGCTGTGTCCTCAAATGGTGGAAGGGATAGAAAGGCAAAAAAGCCAAATCCTGTGAGAAGCCACTTTCCTAGGGCCTTAATCCCACTGACTAGGAAGGAGCTCCCATGATTGAATCACCTCCTAAAGACCCCACCTCTTAACACTATTGCATTGGAGATTACGTTTCAACATGAAGTTTTGAGGAGATACAAAATTCAAATCATAACAGGATGTTAGCAACATTTCATGACGATCAGAGGGTTCAGGGGTTAGCTTGGCAAAAAGGCCATCGGTATGATTTATTTTCTATTTTTTATTATTTTTTTCTTCTAAAAAAAAACAAAAAACAAAACAAAAAGGGATACATGTGCAGAACCTGACGGTTTGTTCCATAGGTATACATGTGCCATGGTGGTTTGCTGCACCTACTGACCCGTCCTCTAAGTTCCCTCCCCTCAACCCCCACTCCCCCAACAGGCCCTGGTGTGTGTTGTTCCCCTCTTTGTGTCCATGTGTTCTCAATGTTCATCTCCCACATATGAGTGAGAACATGTGGTGTTTGGTTTTCTCTTCCTGTGTTAGTTTGCTGAGGTTGATGGCTTCCAACCTCATCTGTGTTCCTGCAAAGGACATGATCTCATTCCTTTTTATGGCTGCATAGTATTCCATGGTCTATATGTACCACTTTTCCTTTATCCAGCCTATCATTGTTGGGAATTTGGGTTGGTTCCGTGTCTTTGCTATTGTAAATAGTGGTGCAATAAACATATGTGTGCATGTGTCTTTATAATGGAATGATTTATATTCCTTTGGGTATATACCCAGTAATGGGATTGCTGGATCAAATGGTATTTCTGGTTCTAGATCCTTGAGGATTTGTCATACTGTCTTCCACAATGGTTGAACTAATTTACATTCCCATCAACAGTATAAAAGCGTTCCTATTTCTCCCCAGCCACGCCAGCATCTATTGTTTCCTGACGTTTTAATAATTGCCATTCTGACTGGTGTGAGATGGTATCTCATTGTGGTTTTGATTTGCATTTCTCTGATGATAAGTGATGTTGAGCTTTTTTTCATATGTTTGTTAGCCACATAAATATCTTCTTTTGAGAAGTGTCTGTTCAGATGTTTTGTCCGTTTTTTGATGGTTTTTTTTTTCTTGTAAATATGTTTAAGTTCCTTGTAAATTCTGGATATTAGACCTTTGTCAGATGGGTAGATTGCAAAAATTTTCCCCCATTCTGTAGGTTGCCTGTTCACTCTGATGATAGTTTATTTTGCTGTGCAGAAGTTCTTTAGTTTAAGTAGATCCCATTTATCAATTCTGGCTTTTGTTGTAATTGCTTTTGGCATTTTTGTCATGAAGTCTTTGCCCATGCCTATGTCCAGAATGGTATTGCCTAGGTTTTCTTCTAGGGATTTTATGGGTTTGGGTTTTACATTTAAATCTTTAATCCATCTTGAGTTAGTCTTTGTGTGAGGTATAAGGAAGGGGTCCAGTGTCAGTTTTCTGCATATGGCTAGCTTGTTTTCCCAGCACCATTTACTGAATATAAGATCCTTTCCCCATTGCTTGTTTTTGTCAGGGTTGTCGAAGATCAGATGGTTGTAGATGTGTGGTGCTATTTCTGAGGTCTCTGTTCTGCTCCATTGGTCTATATGTCTATTTTGGTATCAGTACCATGCTATTTTGGTTACTGTAGCCTTGTAGTATAGTTTGAAGTCAGGTAGCTGATGCTTCCAGCTTTATTCTTTTTGCTTAGGATTGTCTTGGCTATATGAGCTCTTCTTTGATTCCAAATGAAATTTAAAGTAGTTTTTACTAATTCTGCGAAGAATGTCAATAGTAGTTTGATAGGAACAGCATTGAATCTATAAATTACTTTTGGACAGTATGGCCATTTTCACAATATTGATTTTTCCTATTCCATAAAGATGGAATGTTTTTCCATTTGTGTCCTCTCTTATTTCCTTGAGCAGTAGTTTGTAGTTCTCCCTGAAGAGGTCCTTCACATCCCTTGTTAGCTGTATTCCTAGGTATTTTATTCTCTTTGTAGATTTGTGAATGGGAATTCATTCATGATTTGACTTTCTGTTTGTCTAGTATTGCTGTATAGGAATGCTTGTGATTTTTGCACATTGATTTTGTATCCTGAGACATTGCTGAAGTTGCTTATAAGTTCCAAGAAGTTTTGGCACTGAGACGATGGAGTTTTCTAAATATAAAAGCATGTCGTCTGCAAACAGAGACAACTTGACTTCCTCTCTTCCTATTCAAATACCTTTATTTCTTTCTCTTGCCTGATTGCCTTGGCCAGAACTTCCAATACTATGTTGAATAGGAGTGGTGAGAGAGGGCATCCTTGTCTTTACCAGTTTTCAAAGGGAATGCTTCCATCTTTTGCCCATTCAATATGATATTGGTTGTGGGTTTGTCATAAATAACTCTTATGATTTTGAGATATGTTCTATCAATACCTAGTTCACTGGGAGTTTTTAACATGAAGGGATGTTGAATTTTTTCAAAGGCTTTTTCTGCATCTATTGAGATAATCATGTAGTTTTTGTCTTTGGTTCTGTTCATGTGATGGATTACATTTATTGATTTGTGTATGTTGAACCAGACTTGCATCCCAGGGATGAAGCCGACTTGATTGTGGTGGATAAGTTTTTTGATGTGCTGCCGGATTCAGTTTGCCAGTATTTTATTGAGGATTTTCGCTTCAATGTTCATCAGGGCTATTGGCCTGAAGTTTTCTTTCTTTGTTGTGTCTTTTCCCAGTTTTGGTATCAGGATGATGCTGGCTTCATAAAATGAATTAGGGAGGAGTCTCTCCTTTCTCATTGTTTGAAATAGTTTCAGAAGGAATGGTACCAGCTCCTGTTTGTATTTCTGGTAGAATTCAGCTGTGAATCTGTCTGGCCCTGGACTTTTTTGGTTGATAGGCTATTAATTACTGCCTCAATTTCAGAGCTGCTTATTGCTCTATTCAGAGATTTGACTTCTTCCTGGTTTAGTCTTTGTAGGGTGTATATAAACAGGAATTTATCCATTTCTTCTAGATTTTCTAGTTTATTTGCATTATAGTATTCTCTGGTGGTAGTTTATATTTCTGTGGGGTCAGTAGTGATATCCCCTTTATCACTTTTTATTGTGTCTATCTGATTCTTTTCTCTCTTCTTTGTTAGTCTAGCTGGTGGTCTTATCTATTTCATTAATTTTTTCAAAAGACAGCTCCTAGATTCATTTGATTTTTTTGGAGGGTTGTTCATGTCTCTATCTCCTTCAATTCTTCTCTGATCTTAGTTATTTCTTGTCTTCTGCTAGCTTTTGGATTAGTTTGCTCTTGCCTTTCTAGGTCTTTTAATTGTGATGTTAGGGTGTCCATTTAAGATATTTCTAGCTTTCTGATGTGGGTATGTAGTGCTATAAATTTCCCTCTTAACACTGCTTTAACTGTGTCCCAGAGATTCTGGTATGTTGTCTCTTTGTTCTCATTGGTTTCAAATAACTTCTTGATTTCTGCCTTAATTTCATTATTTACCCAGGATTCATTCAGGAGCAGGTTGTTCAATTTCCATGAAATTGTGTGGTTTTGAGTGAGTTTCTTAATCTTGAGTTCTAATTTGATTGTACTGTGGTCTGAGAGACTGTTTGTTATGATTTCAGTTCTTTTGCATTTGCTGAGGAGTGTTTTACTTCCAATTATGTGGTTGGTTTTGGAGTAAGTGCCATGTGGCACTTAGAAGAATGTATATTCTGTTGATTGGGGGTAGAGAGTTCTGTAGATGTCTACTAGGTCCACTTGATCCAGAGCTGAGTTCAAGTCCTGAATATCCAGTGGCGTGGGTTCACAAGCAGGATATTCTGATCTGTGGGTTGCACAGTTCCGTGAGAAAAGCACAGTTTTCCCTGCTGAGTAGCACGCTCACTTACTGCCTCCCTTGGCTGGGGGAGGGGGTTCCTCTTCCCTGTGTGGCTCTCTGGTGGGCTGCCACACCACACTGCTCTTCCTTCCCTCCGTGGTTCACACCAGCTTCTAGTCAATTTTGATGAGAGAACCTGGACACCTTGGTTGTCAGTGAAGGATTCACATGCTTATTATGTTTTTTCCCAATGGGAGCCTGCAAATGCTGCTGCTTCTAGTCGGCCATCTTGGCCCTGTCCCCTGCCATAGATATGATCACACAACTTTTAATTATTTAGGATTCTTTGAAAAGAGATATTGCTTAATCAGCCAGTAGAGTAATGAAAGCTGTTGACTTAGTGTTCAGAGACTATAATTTAGGTAGGCCTGGTTCTGCCACTAGCTTTGTGACATTGGGCAACTTAGTTCACTATCCTGCACCTCAGTTTCCTCCACTAGAATGAGAAGTAATTGATCTTAGGTCCTGCCTGGAAGATTCTATGAGTCTGTTAGCTTCGTTGCTATTTTTTTTTTTTTCAAAGTATTGCATGGTTTGCCAGGGCTTGGACATGATCATATTTTTCAAGCTAATTATCACAATGGATGTATGCTATAATATTAAGATACGTCAGGTGAGAAAATGTTTTGAGCCAATGTGTTTATTTTACTTATTAATATGTATTTATCTAATGCTTTTTGATATATAAACAGTAGAATTGGCTGGGCATGGTGGCTATGAGTTGAAGACCAGCCTGACCAACATGGTGAAACCCCGTCTCTACTAAAAATACACAAATTAGCTGGGCGTGGTGATGCACACCTGTAGACCCAGCTACTCGGGAGGCTGAGGCAGGAGGATCACTTGAACAGGGAGGCGGACGTTGCAGTGAGCCGAGATCACACATTTGCACTCCAGCCTGGGCAACAGAGCAAGACTCTGTCTCAAAAATGAAAAGATAAAAAATAAAACAGCAGAACTTCCTCCAGCTTGGGTTTGGGGCCTGGAGGTACAACAGTGGAAGAATCAATCCCTCATGGTGGTGTAAAGTGTAAAATGGTTGTATTAACCATAAAATGAGGCAGTGAGCTGATAGCAACAGAGCAGCCCAGTAGTAAGTGAGTGAAAGAGTTCAGAGAGCACAGCACACTAGCTCTTCAGCACTCCCAGGGTGAGCACACAGGCGCTGAGCACATCCATCAATACAGATTATTCATTCTGATTAGCAATGTGTTGATACAAATACTTGGCGAAACCTATATATCTTACATCAGTTGCCAAACAGTTCAGAACTGCAGTTTCCAGATTCGAGTTAGTCGTGCAACACACAAACAGGCTTTAGCAGCCTATGGAATGTCTTTGGTGATTCCTGTTGGACAATAAACACACCGCAGTATCTGCTCCTCCCCTGCACGTAGAATAAATTAATGGCCCAAGAGACATGAACAGAAAGGATATATTTGAAGGTGTTTGACGTGGCTTTAGGGAGAATCGGAAGTTGAAACCTATAGAAGCTGAGTGACCCTGAGTAAGAACTGCTCATCTCCTACTCACAGGAGAGCCCCCTTTCATGCCATTCCCTGCCATGTACTCCAGATACCCTCTTTAGTTGTAGGAGAGCCAGGTTCCCAGATGGAAAATGGGTTAATTCCCTATCTGGCAAGTCCATCCAGGGGTCTGACTCCTAGTGAGGGCACAGAGGACAGAACTATTCCACTTCTCGGAAAAAAAAAAAAAAAAGAGTAGTTGTTAAAAGTTGTCTTTTCGGCCAGGTGTGGTGGCTCGTGCCTGTTGTCCCAGCACTTTGGGAGGCCGAGGCGGGCAGATCACCAGGTCAAGATATCGAGACTATCCTGGGGGACAAGGTGAAACCCTGTCTCTACTAAAAATACAAAAATTAGCCGGGCGTGGTGGTGGGCGCCTGTAGTCCCAGCTACTCGGGAGGCTGAGGCAGGAGAATGGCGTGAACCCGGGAGGCAGAGCTTGCAGGTGAGCGAAGATTGCGCCACTGCACTCCAGCCTAGGTGACAGAGTGAGACTCCGTCTCAAAAAAAAAAAAAAAAAAAAAAATTCTCTTTTCTCTCCCAGGACAGCACCTTTGACTACAAGGAGGTGAGTACAGACACTGCCGGATTCAAACTCCACTGTTCATTGTTCACCCATTTTTTGCAACTCCTTTCTTCCTCTTTCCAACAGCTAAATGTTCAAAAGACAATGAGCACTCCTTCCCCCAACCCACCCATTTATCCCTCAAGGGGTCCGTGGAGATACTTTGTCACCATTTCCTGGTTTGGTAAGAGAGATGTTGCTAACCGTCTGCTCAGATGACAGCGTCAAGACTAACAGGGCAGCAGATTTGCTTCACTGACAAAAGAATGAAGGACCTTGCTTGTAAATAGTTTTGTCTGTGTTCACAATCTCTCTCTCGCTTTTTTTTTTTTTTTGAGATGGAGTTTCCCTCTTGTCGCCCAGGCTAGAGTGCAGTGGCACCATCTCCGCTCACTGCAACCTCTACCTCCCGGGTTCAAACGATTCTCCGGCCTCAGCTTCCTGAGTAGCTGGGATTACAGGCACCCACCACCACTCCCAGAGTTTTTTGAATTTTTAGTAGAGACAGGGTTTCACCATGTTGGCCAGGCTGGTCTCGAACTCCTGACCTCAAGCCGCCCGCCTCAGCCTCCCAAAGTGCTGGGATTACGGGCATGAGCCACCGTGCCCAGCGCACAATCTCTTAAATTAGTCTTGCTACCGTCCCATTCCCCAATGGCTCCTTCAAAAGCACTGCTCCCTTCCTAGGCTATGAGTTACTCTGGTGCTAATCCTGATAATCAGTTCCTGGAGGATACTACTGGGGCTGCCTGAGAATCTTGTGGCAGCCTCTTCCTTAGCTCCTGTGTGTGATGGTTTTGAACTTGTTTGAATTTAGTGGCACTCCATGGACTGCCACCTGTTTGCCTGTTCCTGTTATGGTGTATGGAGTGGGATGGGGAGCAATGCTCCTTTGCTAGGATCCAAGCAATGGTGCATTCCTGAATTTCTCCACTATTTTACATCATGCCTATCAGATTCATCTTGAAAAATAAGAAAGGTGATTTATTCCCAGCCAGTTCCAGGACTCTGGAGAGAGTGGTCTCTTAAGTTCTGAGTCCTACCTTTAAGTTCTGCTAGCAGTAGAGACGTACCTACCTCATCTTCTTAGAGTTTTGTGACAGACTTCACTTCAGCCTCTGAAAAAGGAGATTGGATAAGGAGAGGAGAAAATAACATTTGCCCAAATGAACCAAAAGAGGAGGAAGAGGAAGAAAGGAAGAAGAAAGGGAAGAAGAGGAAGAAGAGGGGGATAAAGGAGACAAGGAGGAGAAGGCAAAAGAAAAGGAAGAAGAAGAGGACAAGAAGAACAAGAAGGTAGAGCGTGAAATAAGGCTACTTTTTTGAAACAAAACATTTGCCTTTCTCTCTTCCCAAGGCACCTAAAACCACTTATTGTAGAATATTCAGTTCACTCACAGAAGGACTTGTGTGGGTTTCTTTCTGAGCTCAGACTGAAATTACCCTTGATGGCAGCTGGACTATTAGGTGAGAATACCTCAAACCACTTGTCTTCATTCTAGGGTTTCTCAGAGCATAGTCTGTGAGTCTTTCTCAGAATTACCTAGGGCCCTAGCTTTAAAAAAAATAGACAAATTCCTGAGCCTAAATCAGCATCTCTAGGAGTGGGGCCTGGGAATTTGTAATCTGCGGGGCTTTTTTGCTTTTGTTTGAAAGAGACAAGGCCTTCAGATGGTTCTTGATGCCAACAAAAATTCGAGAATCTGCTTTAATCTATAGGTCCCAGAACTCTGTTTTTCTCCCTGTAAAAGATAAAATTTAGTTCTGCTTAATTCGGCAAGACTTAACAAAAAAAAAAAAAAAAAAGAAAAAAACACAGAAAATTTAGCAGTTTTTTTTTTTAGCACTTGAATCATCAGGCAAGAAATGTGGGTGTTGCTTAGCTCTAAGCCTCCTGAAATATTAAAGAAATATGTATGTGCAAATACCAGAAGAGGAAAAAGCTGCTGCATTGCTACGCCACAGACAGCATAAAAGATACCAGCATAACGGGTCTCTAAAGAATAAGATTTGGGAGCCTCATCTGCTGGGAGCTTAAGAATATAAACATGTATAAATAAGAAGATAATATACCTGAAACAAAGTTTTAATAAGGAATTAAAACTGGAGTGCAGTGGCGTGATCTTGGCTCAGTGTAACCTCTGCCTCCTGGGTTCAAGTGATTCTCCTGCCTCAGCCTCCCGAGTAGCTGGGACTACAGGTGCACACCACCACACCCAGCTAATTTTTGTATTTTTAGTAGAAACGGGGTTTCACCATGTTGACAGGATGGTCTCAATCTCTTGACCTTGTGATCCACCCGCCTTGGCCTCCCAAAGTGCTGGCATTATAGGCGTGAGCCACTGCACCTGGCCTATTTATTTGTTTCTAAGATGAAGTCTCACTCTGCCACCCAGATCGGAGTGCAGTGGCGTGATCTCGGCTTACTGCAACCTCATCCTCCCAGGTCAAGCGATTCTTGTGCCTCAGCCTCCTGAGTAGCTGGGACTACAGGCACGCACCACCATGCCCGGCTAATTTTTGTGTTTTTAGTAGAGATGGGGTTTCACCATGTTGGCCAGGCTGGTCTTGAACTCCTGACTTTAAGTGATCTGCCCGCCTCTGCCTCCCAAAGTGCTGGGATTACAGGCCTGAGCCACTGTGTCCGGCCACAGCCAACTTTTAATAGTATTAATAGTATTATGAGGTGGAAAGACATTGAGATTTAGTGCCCAGCCAGGTGGCTGGCTTAGCCTCATCATGGAACCCATGCTGCTGGGTTTTCTCTCCTGTGGCTTAATATGCAGGAGCTCCTAGAAGATGATCATAAATGACCCACACATGGGAGGGGAGGGAAGGAAGCGTCAGGGGAGAGGACCATCCAGCTAACAATGTGGTGAAAGATAAAATATCACCAAACACACCTGAAAACCTGGCATCTGAGAATAACCCAAGGCAAAAAAGAAACAAACAAAAAAGCCCCTGTGCTTTCCATTTTATATTCCTTTTTTTTTTTGGTGTGGGTTGGGGGTCTTGCTCTGTTGCCCAGGCTAAAGTTCAGTGGTGTGATGATGGCTCACTGCAGCCCCCAGTTCATGGGCTCAAGCCGTCTTCCTGCTTCAGCCTCTTCAGTAGCTGGAACCACAGGCGTGCACCCCCACGCTCAGCTAATTTTTGTATTTTTTGTAGAGATGGGGGTCTTGCTATGTTGCCCAGGCTTGTCTCAAACTTCTGAGCTCAAGTGATCTTTCTGCTTCAGCTTCCCAAAGTGCTGGGATGGTAGGCATGAGCTACAGCACCCAGCCTATTTTTACACTCCTTAATGACCTGTTAGACTTCATTTTTCATGGGTAGGAGTAGAAGACTCATATTTATTTAAACTTAAACCAAACTGCAGTTTATCAAAAATAAGCTGTTTTAAATAAATAATTGAGATGAATGATTAAAAACTTAAGACAGTTCTCTGCTTTTTATTTATAAAGGTTTATGTTGCTAAACTGTTTTCCATTATTACTCAATCCTAATAAGTTTTGGGAAATAGTGCTCACCTCTTGGCCCCATACATGTATTTTTGTTTTGCATTTTGGTTTTTCTAAAGAGGCAGTAAACGAGAAAGATCTAGCTGGCAAAGGCAGAGGAAGAAAAAGCTGGAAAGGAAGAGGGAACAGCATGTACAAACAGCTTGCTGTGGGGAAAAAAGCTGGAAGCATTTGAGGTACAAATGGAAACCAGTATGGGTGGAGTGTGGGCGCTCTGGAGACAGTGACGATGCTGGAAGCGATGTTATTGTACAGGACTTGGCTGACTATAGCAAGGAAGTTGGGTTTTATGCTAACGGTGATAGAGTGCTAACAGAGCACTCTGGGAGTAACCTGATCCACATACTCAAGATACAAACTTGTTTCTCAAAATTTGCAATAAAGGAAAATAGAATAAGGCCAGTGCAGTGGCTCACACCTGTAATCCCAGCACTTTGGGAGGCCGAGATGGGTGGATCACTTGAGCCCAGGAGTTCAAGTCCAGCCTGGCCAACATGGTGAAAACCTGTTTCTATAAAAATACAAAAATTAACCGGGCATGGTGGCACGTGCCTGTAATCCCAGCTACTCAGAAGGTTGAGGCGGGAGAATTGCTTGAACCTGGGAGGCAGAGGTTGTGGTGAGTTTAGGTCGTGCCATCACACTCCAGCCTGGGTGACAGAGCAAGACCCCGTCTCAAAATAAAATAAAAGAATAAGAGGAAAATGTAATAGTCCCTATTTTGTTGTTATCTTGATTTTTAGGGCTCGTTGACTCTTTGTTGCTACTAATTGAGTAGACCTTGTATTATTTTGAAATAAATGAATTATTAAAGCAATGACCACACTTTGGGAATAACTGAAAAGGTAGCCAGCAACTAGCCCAGGACCCCAAGTCATAGGAAATGCTTGCTGACTGCTTATGGCTAATGAAGATCATACTTCAGTCTGGGAAGGAGACATTCAGATAATAAATGTCAATCAGCAATGTCTGTAAAACATTATCAAAAGAAATGCATGAGGAAGAAAATATGACTCCAATGAATGGAAACAATGGAAAATGTTGTCATAAAATAGCTACAGAATTTCGGAGTGGTTAACTATATGTTTGTTTGTTTTTTAATATTCTCTGCCCAAAATTGTTGATGCTCAGGATCCTAAAGAAAGCTAAGTAAAAATTTTCCAACTAGGCTAGCCTCTAAATTCATGTAGTATAAAAATGACCTTCGATGGTAACACTGAGGGATGTGATTTCAATTTCAACACTACATTTCCAAAGGATTAGAGATGTCCCTCTGACATTCCCCAAGTCCTCGAATAAGCCATTTGGACATATCATTGACTCAAAAACTTATTTAAAACTTTCTTAAACTCATCTATGTTTTCAACCTGCACCTCCCCATGGGATGAGGAGTTTCTTGATTTTTTTTTTTTCAGAAATTCAGAAATTTGTTTATCCTAAATTCACTTCTTTCAAATTACACTTTCAAAATATCACTAGTACCTACCCAATCTTAGTGGCTCAGTGTCTTCTCTTTCTCCGGAGCATTGCAAGAGGAAGAGAAAGCAACCCCTTTTGTACCTTTTGAAGAGAAATTGTTGAGGATGGGAGGAGGGGATACAGGAGGAGGGCAATTACCCAAGCACAAATCAAAAAGGAGCCACTGATTACTAATGGCTGGTTTGGACTCCCTAGAAGAAAGGAAATCAACATTTTATAAAAACCCTAAAGAAAAGCAGTTTAGTGTCATCAGTGGCTTGGGAGTCTAACAGCCTTGGTTGGAATTCTTGCCCCTTAGTAGAAGGTTATTTAACTCCTCTACACCTTAGTTCCTTCTATAAAATAAGCTACTAATTAGTCCTCACTCCATGGAGCCACTACATTATAAGTGAGAAGATTCATGTGTGCTAGGTGTTTAGCACAGAGCAGGTGCAATCAGCACCCTGGAATGTTTGCTCTGACCTTCCCCAGTCATGCTTCCACTTTACAGAATGTCATGTCAAAGGCCCCTCCAAGCTTTCATCCTGAGGAATCTTGATATGGCAGCCCACACTCCCAATTCCATTCAGACCCTTCAGAGGCATTCTGACTCCTCTCCAATGAGTCTTGGAATGTGGCAATTGAAATTGTTTCAAAGATTCTAGGTACACTGTAATTTACAGAGAGTTTAGCTTGCATATCCCTTTCTGAGGATGCTTTACATTTAGTTGGCGTTTGTTTTTAGTTCCAGTACTCTGAGCTCACAGGAAACTCCATAAGGAGAACTCACAGGGATTGCTGAATCCCACAATTATTTAAGTGTGATTTCCTTGTTCTCTTGCTTACCTTGAAATTTTCTACTTCTATTCTGGCCGCTCTCAGAACTTAGCGAGTTCTTTTGCCATTTATTCTTAGTAGCTTGGCATTCTGCTTCGAGAAAACATATCGTGATGTGCAAACTTAGAGATTTCAATTCTGAATTACTTATAGAAATTTAAGACTAATTCTAGCACAAATGCCTGGGAGGTCATTAGTATTTGCAGTTTTTCTATTCAAAGAAGAATCATCCATCTCTCCCCAGTCTTTGGCTGTGTTCTTAGTTTTTCAGGCCTGGATTTATTTTGTTTTAGGCACTAAATCCATGTGCCTGAGCTAACTTGCATTTTAACTTTACGTGGTCACTCTATCCATAGCTGAGATTTGGCTTTTTGCATGATTAGATTCTGGCTCCTGAGCCCCATGATTGGGGATAAGCACAGCCTTCAGTTTAGATCCTCAGTAACACACTCAGGTTAGCTGTTCCTCTAATCGTCTTTTTGCTGGGCATTGTGCCAGCACATCCACACTAGGTCTTGTGCTAGGGAGACATGAATTACAACGCCAGTGTTGTTTTCCTGTCTTTACTACCTCAGAGATTTCTTGTCATGAATCAAGCAACAGAGCTGAAATTGATATTTAACTTTGTAAACTTCCCAGTGCCAGAATGCCCCAAATGACTACATTAAACAAGAACTACTTGCAAAGCTGTTCTTTTGTTTGTGTGTTTTGTCAGCCTTTGAAAGATTAACCATGTGTGGATGTGAATCCAATAAGAGATACATACTTCCTATGTACCGTGGAAGGAGGAAGTAGCAAGGGAACTTCACTGATAGCAAGCTGGGTCTCTCTTGTGATGAAAATAACAGTGTAGGCCACATGTGGTGGCTCATGCCTGTAATCCTAACAC
This sequence comes from Pongo abelii, assembly GCF_028885655.2. Taxonomy (NCBI): domain Eukaryota; kingdom Metazoa; phylum Chordata; class Mammalia; order Primates; family Hominidae; genus Pongo; species Pongo abelii. The sequence continues at coordinate 120,856,876 of NC_071993.2, read as the reverse complement.
TTTGGGAGGCCGAGGTGGAAGGATTGTTTGAACCCAGGAGTTTGAGACCAACTGGACAACATAGTAAGATCCCATTTATAAAAAAAAAACATGCAAAAATTAGCTGGGCGTGGTGGCATGTGCCTGTAGTCCCAGCTACTGGGGAAGCTAAGGCAGGAGGATCTCTTGAGCTGGGAAGATCAAGGCTGCGGTGAGCTGTGATCACACCACTCCATTCCAGCCTGCCTGACAGAGTGGGACCCTGTCTCAAAGAAAGAAAGAGAAAAGAAAGAGAAAGAGAGACAGAGAAAGAGAGAAAGAAAGAGAAAAAGAAAAATAGCAGTGAGGCCATTCTGCATTTTAAAAGCCAAGATTGATTGAATTCTGTAACATTCTTGGTACTGTTTTGTTCTGACTCCAAATTCCAACAGTACAATGAAAGCCAAGCCTTTTTTGGATTAAAATAAATGACTGACATTAATCTCCCTCTTGCTCATCTACTGCTTTATTATTTACAAAGCCTTGCCCCAGTCATCACGCTTAGCCAAACCCAGACCAACCTGTGCAGCTGTCCTGATAGCCCTTTGGTAAACCAGTTTGTTCTTTTCTTTCCAGAACCAGATTTGGACCAGCTAAGAAAGTTCCTAGAAGCAGGCTGGGGTAGAAGAATTCTCTCACTTTCTCCCCATATCCTTATCTCTTACCAATTGCTACTACTCTGCTTTTCTTTGTTCTACTCAGACGTGTAGCTTAGTGTTCTTCCATCATAGGGGGCCTGCAGAGAACCAGGAGGGGAACCACACCCTTTACTCCTTTTCAACAGCAGCCTTTGAAATCACCAGATCATCTTCAAGCTTCTCAGTGCTCCCTATTGATTCAAACAACAGATCTAGAAGTTAGGAGTCCTAGGTTCAAGTTCTTATTTTGCTACTAACTGAGTCAACTTGGGCAAGTCTTTCAACTTCCTGGGGTCCTTAAATCTCATTCTGTAGATGAGAACGTTAGATTGGATGGCCTCCCATACTCCGTCCAATCCCAGCACACCATGTATTATAGAGAAGCTTTGAGTGCCTGCTATGAATGAGACAGAGTCTTGGTACCTGCTCCTCAGTAACTAGAGTGCAGTTGGGGAGTGAAGGCACCACACAGTGTTATCAGTATGAGGCTATGTGTCATGGAATGCCCAGGCCATTGATGGCTGAGACTCACAATTTTGACTGCAGCACTTGAAAATAATACTGAATGCAGTTTGTAAACAAGTCTGTGAGCTCTTGGGAGGCCAAATATCATCAAGTCTTTTGCAATTTGTTAGCGTAGGGACAGATGTTTGCCAATTGTAGATATTTACATAGATGAAATACAATACTCTAAGGGGATTTTATTGGAATGAAATGTCCAGTCACCATATTGTAAATTTAGTTCCAACCAGAATCTTTACTAAGCCTTTGGGGCAGGCGGACATGGGGATATAAACATTTTAAAACTCGGCTGCTCTCCAGAAGCCAGCACTCGGAGATGCAGCGGTCTTCTTTCCAATTGCTGAGAAGTTAATGTCCTATTTTAGTCACATGTAAGTAACTTTAATTGAACCTTAACTCCTATTAGCTAGTTCTTGAAATACCAAGAAAAATCAAGGCATGCTCAGGTATTTGGAACAATAGCTACGTTTTGGGTGAGTGTTCTTAGCCACACTTGATAATGCACCAGGGTTCCCATTAAATAACAGACCTTAGTTTAGGCCTCTCCACATGGAAGACCCTCAAAAAAATTATTGTTAGGGGATTTCCCCTGAAATTCCAGTGTACCTGAAAGCCAACTTGAATTAAAGAAAATAGGCCAGGCGCGGTGGCTCTCGCCTGTAATCCTAGCACTTTGGGAGGCCGAGGCGGGTGGATCATGAGGTCAGGAGTTCAAGACCAGCCTGCCCAAAATGGTGAAACCCTGTCTTTACTAAAAATACAAAAATTAGCCAGGCGTGGTGGTGGGCGTCTGTAATCCCAGCTACTTGGGAGGCTAAGGCAGAACCTGAACCCAGGAGGTGGAGGTTGTAGTGAGCTGAGATCTCACCACGGCACTCTAGCCTGGGCAAAAGAGCGAGACTCCATCTCAAAAAAAAAAAAAAGAAAAGAAAATAATTAACACTGATGCACTTGAACATTATAAAAGTTGTTTGCATTTCCATTATTTTCTCATCTAAACCCTATTTTACAAAGGAAAAAACTTAGATTTATGGAGATTAACCTGCTCAAGATCACAGTTTCATGGCATCAAGAGTCCTCTACCTTTAACTTAAAATTCCGTGATTCTTTCCAAAGTGCTGATGATTTGAAACAGATAAATGCAGACATAAACACAGATAGAGATGTTGGTTAAGGGGTCTAAAGCTTCAGTTAGGAGGATAAGTTCTGGAAATCCATTATATAGCATGGTGACTATAATTAACAATAATCTATAGATGGTATACTTGAAAACTGCAACAAGAGTAGACTTTAAATGTTCTCATCACAAAAATGCTAGGTATGTGAGATGATGGATAAATCAATTATTTGATTTAATAATTCTATAATGTATACATATATCAAAAAAATCACCATATATAGCTACATAAACATCACCATATATATCTATATATATCACCATATCTATATCTATATAAATATCTATATTTTATGCATACTATAAGAATAGATAAATAGATGTATTTCTCCTAATAACTTTGCATTCTTTGGAGGTAAAGAAGTCCTCTAGAGGGCTGGGCACAGTGGCTCACACCTGTAATCCCAGCACTTTGGGAGGCTGAGATGGGTGGATCACCTGAGGTCAGGAGTTCAAGACCAGCCTGGCCAACATGGTGAAACCCCGTCTCTACTAAAAATATAAAAATTAGCCGGGAGTGATGGCAGGTACCTGTAATCCCAGCTGCTTGGGAGGCTGAGACAGGAAAATCGCTTGAACCCAGGAGGCAGAGGTTGCGGTGAGCTGAGATCATGCCACTGCACTCCAGCCTGGGTGACAAGAGTGAAAATTCCGTCTCAAAAAAAAAAAGAAAGAAGAAATCCTTTATTCAGTGACATTTTTCTTCCCCATACTTTTCCAGGCTTTCACATACCTTGCCTCGGTTGCATGCGTTGAACTTCCCAAATATCAGACCCAAGTATGAATTTCAGGAAAAGCCAGAAAACTCCACACCTATCCTTGAGAATAATTTTAAGAAATTCTTCAATCCTTAAAGGTTCCTTTTGGTGTCCGGTGTGCTTCTTAATCAGGGCTAGCCTCCGGCCTGTTTTTAATTTCCCTCTACTGCCATCTGCTGGTGGTACACCTGCAATGGCATCTTCCAGAACATAAGCCACAAGATCATTCGTGTTCCTTGGGTCAGACTCTCTGTAAGACTTAAGTGATTCTCAATTCCAGCTGCATATTAGAATCATATAGGACATTTTCAAAAGTATTAATGCCCAAGTCCCACCCCTAGAGATTCAGATTCATTTAATTTGGAAACGATCACCAGTATTTTCTGAAAAGTTCACCAGAGAGCTAATACGTAATATGTAGCCAGTGTTGAGACCCACTGGCCTAAACAATCAAGTCTAACTAGTACAGATAATGGGAAGATTAATGTAACCAAGGAAAATCTGCATTCAGTTTGGTCATATCTAGACGAGTTCTCCAACTCATTTTATACTGTTAATACAACTCACTTCAACTCTATGTGCTTTTTGTGGATTAAAACATTGAAATCAATTATTTTATTTGCAGTCTTTCAGGATTTTCCTCATGATTAAACAGGAATACAGCCTAAAATAAATCAGCTTTATTAGTTTTTCCACATTTCATGTTATAAGCTATGATATAAACAAATACTAAAAATGAGTTCTGAAAAAGGTATAATTCAGAAGGAAGTAGACTTGTATTTTATATTAATGTTCCTATAAATGTTGCATCCCTTTTTCACATTGATGTTAGACTAAGAAATCAGAAGCTTGATTACTTTGTAAGAAGGTAGATTGAAAAGGCAATTTATTTGAGATTGAATTTCTGTCTAATCATGAGGAAAACCGAAAATTTGTAGAAGAAAATAATGTAAGCTTTATACACACACACAATACATTATGTACAGATCGTATGTATTTTTACATATTTCAAATGAGTGGGAATAAGGGTTTGATTTTCTTGGAAGTGAATTTAACCAGTGATCCAAAGAATATCTAATAAAATAAGCAAGCATCAATCCTGTTTTCCCAGGAGATATTCTGTAGGTCTGAGGGTCAGGAAGCACCTCCAGACCCCAAACTCAAGTAGCCCAAATAGAAATGTTATGTGCTTATTCTAATAGATTCTCATAATTGTTGGGATGCTTTCCATGTTGTCAGCAGAGAACGTCAGTTATTTTTTAATCATCGCCTGTACCTCTGACTTGCTGAGCCACCTGGAATTAGGGACACCGAAGCTGTGGCATTTTCTCCTTAACTATGTGAGCTTTCTGGAAAAACAGAACCAAAATCAAAACCAACTAACCAACCAACCAAACAACAAAAACCCCACTTAGTATCTTTTGGCTTTTAGACTTTAAGCTTTAAAACTTTTAGGAACACCACACAAAATTCACAATCTTGTTAAGGAGAGATTTTTCAGTCTGATGAGAGAGACTTGTCACTGTTAGCCCCAATGGTAACTTTTTGGGGAAATAATATAACGGAACGTAAGCAATTCTTGAACAAGACGGATCTGAAATTTTCACTGAACTTAAAAGATTTCCAATAAATACTAACCTTACAAAAATTAAGGCAACATGAAAGAAAGGTAAATTCAGTTGTTTTCAGTCTTATTGCCTGATTTCAACTTAAGTTCTAAAAATATTGTGTAATTATTTCCATGGCTGAAGAAATGAGTTACAAAACTAGAGAGATGTGATCTTGAAATAATTTGAAAACAACCCACTAACTCAATCTCTCACCCTTATTTTATCTAGAAGATTAAATGATTGTCCTGGTGAATTTCTCAATATTAATTAAAATTAGAGGTTTAGAACAATGGCTATGTCTTTGGTGAGTGTTCTTAGCCATACTTGATTAGATTAAGATTCTAATTCTGATTATTTACAACAGACCTAGGGGGATAATGTGATTTTTAAAATTTCTGTTAAAATTATTTTGTACATGGAAGGAAACCATTTCAGCACCCTTTGATACTGAAATGTAAACAGCTAGTTTTAAATTCCTGAGATTAGTGTCAATCTCAACCAAAATATTATCACTAAAATGAATTGTCATACCTATTTAAACTATTTAAAACTAAACAAGATTACTCACGGAAATCTAGTTTACTGGATTTAAACATCACCAAATTGTTTGGAAGGGAAGTTTCGTTATTTGGAGGGCAGACAGGTTTAAAATCAAGGTGAGACATAGAGAACTTACAACATATTCAAAGTTGTACAGTGAGTAAGTGGGGAGGGTGGGACTAAATTCAGATGTTTTGGTGGTCACCAATATCCCATTGCGTTGGGAACCCCACCGTTGAACTCATTGGTGACAATACTCTCATTTTAGTTCTCTTGATAAATGCAAACCTCTGCAGATTTTAAACCAATTTCTTGCCTTTTTCAAACTGTGCACTCTATCATTTGAATGTTAAATTCCAGAGCTCTTTATTCCAAAAGATGTCACTAGGAAATGTCTGATCCATTCCAACCGCCTTGCAGAAATGCAGCAAAATTATGAAGCAAAAAAATATTTGGAGCCTTTACAAGGGTACTCATGTGGGACTGCTATTTCTCAGGACAAAGACAAGTTATTCAAAAGATTACATTTGTCAGACAAAAAAGGAGAAAGGCAAGATTATGCTGGCAGCAGAAACCCAATCTAACAAGACCCAAGATTTTAGGAATAACAGCAAATTCACAAAAGGGTTTTGATGTTATCAGTATGTTAAATCTATTGAAAATTTTTAGATGATTAATTTAAAATATGTGCATTTAGTCCATAGCATAATTATACTTAATTTTAGCGTAAGTACACTATTAATTTTCTTTCCTTTCTTCCTTCCTTCTTCCCTCCTTCCCTTTTCTTTCTTTTCTTCCTTTTCATTCTTTTCTTTCTTTCTTCTTTTTTTGAGACAGGGTTTCCCTCCCATTGCTCAGGCTAGAGTGCAATGGCACAATCTTGGCTTATTGCAATCTCCACCTCCCGGGCTCAAGCAAGTCTCCTGCCTCAGCCTCCAGGGTAGCTAGGATTATAGGTGCATGCCACTGCACCTGGCTAATTTTTGTATTTTTTGTATTTTTTGTAGAGATGATGTTTTGCCATGTTGGCCAGGCTGGTCTCGAGCTCAAGTGATCCACCTGCCTCAGCCTCCCAAAGTGCTGGAATTATAGGCATGAGCCACTGCACGTGGCCTCACTATTAATTTTCAATTCAGATGTCAGTCATTAAAAAGTCCCTAAAATAATTGGCAGGAAATATATAGCTTCTGAGAACTTTGTTTGGAAAACAGACCTATTATTATAATTTTTATGCCGAAATTGATGATTTTACCAAAATGTAAGCTCCATGGGATCAGCAATTTTTTTACTTCTTTGGTCTGTTTTGTTGTTGTTTGTTTGTTTGTTTTTTAGATGGAGTCTTGCTCTGTTGCCAAGCCAGAGTGCAGTGGTGTGATCTCAGCTCACTGCAGCCTCTGCCTCCCGGGTTCAAGCGATTCTCCTGCCTCAGCTTTCTGAGTAGCTGGGACTACAGGCGCACGCCACCACACCTGGCTAATTTTTGTATTTTTAGTAGAGATGGGGTTTCACCATGTTGGCCAGGATGGTCTCGAACTCTTACAGTTCTGGTGCCTTGATTAGTACTTGGAATGTAATTGGTCCTAGAAATATTTGTTGAGTGAATGGCTTTTCTTAAACAGATACAAATTGGCTAGCAAGTAGACAAAACTAAAAATGTGTACAACTTACGAAAGCTAAAGAGCACTTAGTACTTAGAGCTTATTCCTATTTTCAGGTTTCATCAATTTGGGATTAAGGAAGGGGATTTGGTTTTGACGTTGATTTTGTTTTTACCAAATCTTCAGCCCCTGTATTTGCAGTCACGTGCTCACCTTGACAGTCTACAATGCCAGAGATGGCAATAGAAAGAGGGGTTATATTTAATGTGTCTTTATGTCTTCAGAGTATCTTGTGCATAGTGGGTATTCAATGCATACTTATAGAGTTGCGTTGGAATAGGCAACTTACGTTTTAAGCATAGCTTTCTATTTTTCTTGGCAAATTTTATTCTGGGAAAGGAACGACATAAGGGCTGAACACATAGACATATTGTTATTCAGTCCTGCCACAATGATTGTTTGGTTTTATTTCCAGACCTGAAATGAAAATCAGTTAACATATGGGAAATGCTACACAATTCCTCTTCACCTGCCTGTCATTTTCTAAGGAAGTGCTAGCTGCATACTTTCCCATGTGGTTTTACAGTGGATTTATGTTGTATTAAGATACTGTGGTTACTAAGCATTTCGATATGAGAGTCAGGTAGGTCGACATTTACCGGCTAAGTTTGCCCTTTGCTGCCCCACCTAAGCAGGGCTCATGTCACACAGCAGGGGAGACTTCATGGCTGAATTTTCATAGGATGGCACCAGGGGCAGTTGGGCACTCAAGGAGTGGGTGCAGCGAATGCACTTTCCACCTCCTCACTACACCTTCCCCTGTCCTATCAGTCCACATTCTTTAAAGTCACTGCAGTGTTTTTGAATGCTAACTTTCTATACACTTTGCTTCCTTTCCAAGTGGCAATCTTCGTGTCTAGAGTGATGGGATCCAGAATTTTCCCATCTGAAAAGACATATGTTTTTCCTAAATATTCATTTAGTCTTTAATAATTGGCATCCCGAGAAAATCAACAGAGCGTTAACAATAGCAGCTTCACCTGATGGTCCCTGAGTCTTTAAGTGATTCCCTCGTACCATGCACTCAAGGCACAAACTCCCACTAACTGCTGGGGACCCCAACCTTGAAGGCACAGCATTTATACTGAGAAGCTGGGTGGCAAGTAGACTGACTGCCATTATAGATGAACAGAAGCAGGTGTGGATGCTTCAAGCCATGGTGGTGATCAAAAAAGTAGTTCTTTCTCAACCTAAAAGACAATAACCAATGTTGGCTTACTTTGAAGCCAGATCACTTCCAGAACCCTGAAGTCACATAGTCACAGGATTTGATTGCTTTATTTTGTGAAGGACAATGAGGGAAGTGACTTTTTTAGGTCATGTCATTTCTATGTTAGAGGTCTAGCTTTAAATTCTTGAACTGCTTGGAGCACAAGGACTGACAATATGATAGAACCCAAGCTTCTAGCCTAGACATTCTCTGATACAATATCATGCAGAAAGAGTTGTATTTGTTTAAGGGCTCAAAGAAATGAACAAAGGATTAAAAATCCCGAGAGAAAGACAGAAAGAGACAAATATCAATAGGCACACAAGAGAATGAGTCTAAGATTATAACAATAATCGAATGTGGAACTCTTTTTTAAGCATAAGGGGATTAAAAGAAATTTTGATTGCAAAACAAAGACCTCAAAGAACTATCTTCCTCTGAAGAATTTTTGGGAAATGTGTCTCTGGAAAGTATGTCATGTGGCTGCCATCTGCCAGATGAAATTAAGGAAATAAATCTGCTGATTCGTTGACCAGCCAGCCCGTCATTATTGTTCTCTCAACGTAAAATAATAGACAAGTTATTAAGTTAAAAGATTTTTGGATATTAACTTTAAAAAGGAGAAGAAAGGATAATTTTCAAAAGGGAAGAAAAGTAGGTCCTGGAAACCACCTTGATTTTGTGTTGACATCAAGATATAACAAACAAAACATGATGTCTGTTGACACTGGCAAAAATGAAATGCTTCAATGATGCCCAGAAAAGGTCAAGACAAATGAGTGGGATTTGTTTTTCCATCAAAGGGTAGGGCAAGTTTTAGGAATCTGGGTGAGATGTTGCATGTGTTAACATTTTGTGGGGAAAATTAGTTCACATAGACTGATACTCCCATTGACTGTAGAAACCATCTGGATTTCCGTATTCCTCTCCATAACCTCTCTCCAACATGGACTGTCTTTCCTAGTTAGACAAGAATGTGGAATTAGATCTTAGTTCTACAACTTAATAACTGTATGACCTCTCTGATCTTTAGTTTCCCCATCAGTAAAATGGGAATAATCCAACGCCTAACCTTATAAAAATTATTGGGAGGATTAAGTGAAACAATGATTACAGAGGGCTTGGCTCACTTCCTGCTGTAATCACTCAGCAGATGGTAGTTTTCATTATTTTTATGTGCAGTGTTTCTTCACTATTATGTTCATTTTAAGTCATTTTTCTCCCTATGCTCAATCTACTTGTCTTTCCAAATGTCATTCATCCTTTAAGTCCCAATTTAAGACCTGCCTGTTTCAAGGAGGCTTTTTTGAGTACAATAGCTTGTATGCACGTTCTCTTTCTCTGAATTCTTGCATCACTTACGGTTTATATGGTAGGTTCAGGCACTTAAATACATTCTCTCTTCTGTTTCACAATACTTAGTTCATGCTAATTATTCATATTTCCTTGAATGGATTTAGAATGATAGGCCTTAGGGTTTCATGGGTTTCTTAAAAGATTACATTATCATTTGTCAAAAATTTTCCATTTTACTGATGCAGTGATTGTGACCCAGAAAGGTGAAGTGAATTTTCCAGGCTAAAGGTCAAACTCAGTGGCACATCAGTAGGACTCTAAAGACTGTGCCTTATACAGTGGTACATGGGCCTTGGAGGCAGGCCAACCTGAGTGAGAATCCATCACCTCAACACAGTTATTTAACCTCTCTGACCTGAAAAATGACGTTGACAGTACTTACCTTGCAGAGTTGTTGAGGAGATTAAATGGAATAATGTTTATAAAGTCCTAGTACAGCACCTCACATTGTTGAGTAGACGTTCAAAAAATCAGATCCCTTTCATTTATTTTGTTTGTTTTTAGACCGAGTCTTTCTCTGTCACCCAGGCTGGAGTACAGCGGCATAATCTTGGCTCACTGCAATCTTCAAGGGATCCTCCTGCCGCAGCCTCCTGAGTAGCTGGGACTATAGGTGTGCACCAACAGCCTGATTAATTTCTGTATTTTTAGTAGAGACAGGGTTTCACCATGTTGGCCAGGCTGGTCTCAAACTCTTGACCTCAAGTGACCCACCCACCCTGAAGTTCTGGGATTACAGATGTGAGCCACCGCAACTGGCCCATTTCTTTCTGCATCTTTAGGAATAAAGAAGATACCTTTTATAGCATCTACATTCCAAACCTATATTAAGCAGCACTGAATAAATTCTTGGTTTAATGACTCAAGGGCAAAGTGGAGGGCTTTTGCTAGTGACAAATGTTAGAACTCTATTATCCCTAGAGTCTCTGAACTATACAGCTCTAAGAACTCATCTACATAAGCAAAAGCAACTAGACACTTTGGGTACCCGTGGGCATTGCAGCTGCACTTTGTGGAAGGCTTTGCATTGTGAGTTGGTTACCTCATATTTCACTTCAATTTGACATGCAATTGTTATTATTTCAAGCACTCTTAAAGACTCTTGTGGTTTTTAATTTTTTTTTTTATTTTTAAAGCCTCTTAAATATAAACATGACCAAGGTGTGGTTTTGTCCTCAAAGAATCCATGGATTTGTGTGTAATAACAGATATATTTGCAAATAACCTCAATAGATTTGCATGCTACAGAGAGAATGGATACAAAGTGATGTGGAAATACAGATGAGACAATCAATTAGGTCCAGGAAGGAGAAGCAAAGAGAACTGTTGAGAAGCATGACATTTGAGCTAGACCCTGTGGGTTGAATGTTTACCAAGTAAATACATACTTTATTAAAATCGTTCAGAGCACTGCAATATGCTTCACGCTTCTTTTCTCTTCAATTCCTAGATCACAGAGAGTTAATAAGGCAATCCTGATATTGTTTTAATGATCTGGGTAATCTACATTCTCAAAATCTAGCGAATTGGGAAGGAGGGATAGCAGGGGAAAGGAGGGTTGAAGAGGTGAAAATGCTTTGATGATCATGAATAGCGTGCAAATGCCTAACAGCCACCATGAGACCATGTGAAGGCAAGCATCTTTCCTAAATTGATGGCGACACTATATCAAGTCTATTTATATAGCTCAATAAATAAAGACTGCATTAAACATGTTCACAGCACTGCCTAATAAATCCACAACCCAGCTCAAGTTTGGCTTATGTAAACTGGGAGGAATCTTGGCAGAGCCCTTTGCAGTTTCACTCACTTCAAAAGTGTGAGATATTAATTAAGGAAAAGGTGGATTATAGTATCTAGGCTGATTTGTGCTGGCAACATCTTGCTAGCAATCTGTAATCGCTCAAGACTAATTTCTTCCTAAATATCCCTCTTCTTGAGTTTAAGCCCACGCCTCCTCCACTTAGCTCGCAGTTAGAGCTTCTCGTCTCCTAGCTAGGCCTTATGATTTGGTCATTATTTAGACTTTTGAAGACCTTTTCCCCTACAGTGTTAAATTTTATGTGATTTTGCCTGGCAAGATAATGGGATTGCAAGACAGCCTATGAGAAATCAGGGTTGGATTAGCATATAAGGAAAACACAAATACACACACACGCACCAAGAAACCCCAAAACAAAACATTTGATCAAGGGGTTACCTTTCTTTGGAGCGCAGCAAAATCCTGCCAGTACCAAATATGCAAAAATAGCAATTATGTTTTCTTATCAACTTCCAAAAGAAGGCTTTAGGGGAGGAAGTGTAATTTCTAGCTACTTTAGCCACTGTCAATAGCTACTTAGCTATTGATAAGTTGAGAAATATGCCATTTGTCTTGGGTGCTTTACTGGTATCTTTCCACTTTCTCTGAAGTCTAGCTCTGCACATCCTGTCCTTCTAGGCACTGAGTGCCCTCTTATCCTTTCTTGCCATCTTTTTGCTCTGTTAAGATGCATATAGTCATTTACACTTTAGTATAAATGGATCTTCAAGTGGAACCCCTGATTGTTGGGGTAATTTTATTTTAAGATTTGATGATTATAGTAATTATTACCTATAAAGGAGTTAAAGATTCTCATTAAGCAGGTAGTCAATTGTTTCTTCTGTGGGGAAACTCTTAGGAGATTCACATGAAGTACTGTTTTAGAAAAGGCTGCTTAATCAGTCCACGGGAAAGTAACTCCTGCCTTTTTTCTGTATGAACTATAAATGAAGCCCATTTCCAACATTGAAGGATGCCTTAATATAAAACTTCCCTACCCCGGTTTAGAGTCTAAGAGGGAAATTTTCTTTTGTATTTTTTATATATACCATATAAATTTACATACCATAACATTCACCTTAAAGAGTACAATTCAGTAGTTTTAAGTATATTCGCATAGTTGTACAATCAACCTCGGTATCCAATTTCAGAATTTTTTTTTTTGAGATGGAGTCTTGCTCTGTCGCCCAGACTGGAGTACAGTGGTGCAATCTCAGCTCACTGCAACCTCCGCCTCCCGGGTTCAAGCGATTCTCCTGCCTCAGCCTCCCAAGTAGCTGTGATTATAGATGCCCACCACCACACCCAGCTAATTTTTGTATTTTTAGTAGAGATGGGGTTTCACTGTGTTGGCCAGGCTGGTCTCAAACTCCTAACCTCGTGATCCCCCCACCTTGGCCTCCCAAAGTTCTGGGATAACAAGTGTGAGCCACTGTGCACAGCCCAATTTCAGAATATTTTAATCACCCCAAAAAGAAACCCATTAGCAATCACTTCATTCTCCCTTCCCCCACTGTCTGACAACCAGTAATCTACTTTTTATCTCTATGGATTTGTCTATGCTGGACATTGTATATAAACAGAATAATGCAATATGTGGACTTTTATGTCTGGCTTCTTTCACTTAGCATGATGTCTTCAAGTTTCATCCGTGTTGTAGCATGTATCAGTGCTTCATGCTTTTTTTTTGTTTTGTTTTTTTCTGTTTTTTTCTTGAGACAGAGTCTCACTCTGTCACTCAGGTTGGAATGCAATGGCACTATCTCGGCTCACTGTAACCTCTGCCTCCAAGACTCAAGTGATCCTTCCACCTCAGCCTCCTGAGTAGCTGGGACCACAGGTGTGTGCCACCATGTCCAGCTAATTTTTTATATTTTTGATAGAGACGGGATTTTGCCGCATTGCCCAGGCTTGTCTCAAACTCCTGAGCTCAGGAGATTCATCCACCTTGGCCTCCCAAAATGCTGGGATTACAGGCATGAGCCACCATGCCCAGCCTCTTTTTTATGAGTAAATGATATCCCATATTATTTATTCCATGAATACATCACATTTTATTTATTCCTCAATTAATGGACATTTTCACTTTTTGGCTATTATGCATAACGCTACTGTGAACTTTCATACACATGTTTATGTGTGGACATATATTTTCATTCTACAAGGGAACTTTTTACCCCTAAACAATTTTCACACCTGTATCCTTAATTAGGCTATCACCTCCCTGAGGAAACATATTTTATTCCTGTTAATATCACCAGTGCCTGACAGTCCCCTGAACCCAGAAGATGCTGAAAAAGTGATGACATGACAGCCGACAGGGATTAAGGAGTTCTACAGGACCCTCGAGAACTTCTTTGGCCCTCCAGTTACATTCTGGTGGCTGTGCACTGGGGGTTTGGCCTGTTCTAGAATATTAAGTGAATCCTATTCATTCTTCAAGACATGAAATCCCTCCCGCTACATCTCTCCACCCCAGATAATATGCTTCCCTTGAAGCTTTTTCCAAACCAACTAGATAGAATTAGTCTTTAAGACTTTTGTGTTTGTAACATTGAGTTGTGACTTTAACAAAGGATTTAGGATAATCATATTTGCCTTGTAGGTATCTATGTGTATGTTTCTATTACCCTCACTTGATGACGAAGTCTACAAAGCCAAGGATTCTTTATTATCTCCTGTCCAGAGGACTAGCCTAATGCCTTTGTCACTAGAAGTATGCATTAGTTTTGTATTAACTTGAGTGTAACATAGAGCCAGATGGCCAGCTCAAAGGAGGGGTACGAAACACGTTTACTAGTCATAACAGAAGCTGCCACAGAATTCCCCTGGCTCCTGGAACCACAAAAGGAACCACTTTTGTGGTTCTTCTGGGCAATAGGCCCGGAAGATGAATGCGTGTTGCTGAAATGAGAGATGTATAAAAACGCTGAGTCATTCTATGAGTCATTCCAACATGTTCCTTGTTTTTACTTTTGGAAAGTGAGCTCCGTGTCTCATCCTGTCTGCACTGCCATCCCTTGCTGGATTATTCTCTTCCAGAGCTCAGTTTCAGCTCCACTTTCAGGACGCCTGTGGTCTCCAAAGCCAGTCTTTCTGGTCTGAGTTCTGGCTCTGTCTGGTACTAGCCACAGCCTTGAGCAAGCAATGTATCTTCTCTGTGCTTTGTCTCCCCATCCGAAACCCAGGGATAGTAACAGTCCTGGTCTCGCAGGGCTGTTTTTTGTTTTGTTTTGTTTTTGTTTTGAGACAGGGTTTCGCTCTCTCGCCCAGGCTTGAGCGTAGTGGCACTATCTCGGCTCACCACAACCTCCACCTCCCGAGTTCAAGCTCAAGCGATTCTCCTGCCTCAGCCTCCCGAGCAGCTGGGATTACAGATGCCCACCACGATGCCCGGCTAATTTTTGTATTTTTATAGAGATGGGGTTTCTCCATATTGGCCAGGCTGATCTTGAACTCCTGACCTCAAGTGATCCACCCGCCTCGGTCTCCCAAAGTGCTGGGATTACAGACGTGAGCCACTGCACCTGGCACACAGGGCTTTTATAGGAGTCAGTAGAGTGTTTGAATATTGCCTGGCAGATAGAAAGCACTCACTGCATGTTAGTCGTGGTTGGCATTCTGTTCCATCACGATCTCCTTCCTTTCTGAACTCTGCTATCACCATGCAGTTTGATAGTTCATTGTCCTCTGATTTTTCTTGGAGAGTAATTTTACTCTGCCTCTAATTATTTTTCTGGTGGTCTCACCTATCCAGAACATACTTGAGAGCCAAGAGGCAAGCAAATGGCCATACCTCCACCACCACCACCACCACCACTAGCACCAAGGCAACTGAGAACTCCAAATCAGTGTCACAGAACCCCTGGATTAAGAACCAACATCTTTACTCATAAAACCTCTTGGACCCATACTCAAAGCCTATTGACTCCTAGTGTGTATGGTTAGAACAAGCTGCATCCTCTGCTTTTGCAGCCCACAGCATAAACAAAGCAGTCTAGGATCAATTGGCATAGGGGAGAATAGTCCCCCGCAGCTCAGTACTCCTTAGGAAATATTTAGAGCGTGGTAGATACTTAGAATGCCCATAACCGTGTCCCTGAGTGGGAGGAGTTTAAGAATATAGGAAAGTGTTAAGAAATTTTAGAAAGATTATGATTCATATAAGCTAAAAATTAAACTTACAGAATAGTGCCATCTTAAATCATATCAAGTAAACAAAAGATCATGGTATGCTCAATTTTTCTGTTCCTCACCATGTAGTACAAGCTCTTTTTAAGAGAGTTTTAGATCTTCTATTTCTTTTATGTCCCCATAACAGCACCAAGCCTATTAACTACTGCGTAGGAACCTTAGAAACCTCTTAATTGTTGAAAAAAGAGCTTACATTAAAAAGGCCCGCCATGGTGGTTCATGCCTGTAATCCCAACACTTTGGGAGGCTGAGGCAGGAGAATCACTTGAGCTCAGGAGATCGAGACCAGCCTGCGATGTAGTGAGACCTTGTCTCTACAAAAAACACCCACAAAAAATTAGCCAGGTGCAGTGGTGTGTGCCTATAGTTCCAGCTACTCAGGAGGTTGAGGTGGGAGGATCGCTTGAGTCTGGGAAGTCAAGGCTGCAGTGAGCCAAGATCCTGCCACTGCACTCCAGCCTGGGTGAGAGGAACAAGACACTGTCTCAAAGGAAAAAAAAAAAAAAAGCTTGGTTTTCAATTAACTGCATCTGACCCCAGACCAAAAAAAAAGTAGTTATTAGCCTCACATTGGAATGACTCTGATAACATATTTTGTGGGGGCGGGGAGTGCTGGGGTCAGATGCAATTAATAAATACCAATTTATGAACAAGGTTTGTGAATTAGTATTTAACACAACATTCCTTCTTTTAACATATACTTATTGAGTACTTGTTATGCGCCATGCCCTGTATTTATATGCTAGGAATATGGTGGTGAATAAGAAAGATGTGAATTGTTCTCCTGGGGGCTTAATACTCTGGATCAGTGCTGGCCTCTAGAAGTTTCTGTGATGATGAAAATGTTTCACATCTGTGCCATCAAATACAGTACCAAATTGCCATACAGGGTTATTGAATGCTTCAAATATGGCTAGTGCAACTGAGAAACTGAATTTTAAATTTTATTTAATTTGCATTAGTTACAGTTAAATGGCCCCATGAAGCTAGCGGCTATCACATGAGGCAGCACAGCTCTAGAGCCCAGTGCTGTGACTGCAAGGGGGCCCCTTAAACCTCCCTTCGTTTTCTAGAACCATCTAACCAGAGTTGATAGGGAGAATGGCCACTAAGTCCTACCAGATTCTTGATCATTAGACAAAGATTTCATTAACTCAGACATTTTAAAGAGCTTTTTCAGTAAAACACATATCTTGCATATCCACAAAGTTCAACTTCACTGAAGAACTCCAAGTTAATCCAGCTGAATCTGAGCATCCTCTTCCTTTGGGCCTGTTTATGATACTTTAAATTCCTCTTATCATCTCAAGAGAAAGTCACTTGGCACAAGCTCTGGAGAGAAATGGGATGGAGGTGGGGGGATCGCGGTGTACCATCATCTTACCTTATTAAAGAATTATTGTGATTCTCCACCTGTCCTCTCCACTCCCCCTTGATACACACACACACACACACACACACTTAGGTACATATATTGAATGTACAGTGGCTCATTCTCTAGGTAGAGAAGAATGCCTTGCTGGAATCTACACTCACATGTTGACAGCTTCAAGTAAGGATGCATGTATTTGCCCTGTGCATTCATTCTATATCTTACCAGCTGCTTTTAAGATTTCACTCTGAAGGCTTTGCATCCTCAGCCAAGAGAACAAAGTGGAAACATATAGACTCCCTCTGTGGCCTGTTCTGCAGGCATAAGGCAACCATTTGGAAGGGAGAGCAGGCTGGAGAGGTGGTAGCTCCAGATGCCCTGCTGAGAAGTCTGAGTGCAGGGAAGGTGTTGGCCTGGGAGGTGGAGGCATGGCATGGGGCTGGGGAAGCCCAGGCCAATATCTCCACATGTCTGGGCTCTGGTTTCTTCTCCAGCAAGACTGAAGGGCTGCACCAGATTTGGGCTGAGGATGTGATGGCCAAGAATTGCTCCAGTCCATTCTCATGACTTCCTTTCCTCCAGAAATCTGCCAGAGAGGGCCATCCTGGCAGGACAGCTGAGCCAATCACTTTGTAGTCCCCAGCCCCACATTCACCCACCTAGAACCAGGTTGGGACAAATATCAAGGGCAGTTCTGGAAGGGGAAATATCACAGGTGGCAGAAGGCACTGAGAGTGGGTGTGGACATGGCTGTGGTGGGCAGTGTGTCAGGAGGGTCTGTCCCACCCTCTAAGCTCTGGCAGAATTATATATATACAAGATACAGGTGTTTTTCTAGCCTCGGCCTGGGAACTGTCTGTATCTCCCAGCAGCCTGTCCTATACCTTTCTTTTCTTAGCCGTGCAGCAGAAGAGGGCTCCAAAAGCTGAGGTCTGAGACAAATGGCTTGATGACTGGGCTTTGGGGCCAGTTTGGTCATAAGCTTCCCTTGGGGCCACTCCCATTGTCAGGAGAAAGAGCCTCAGTGGACCCCTGGGGAAGTATGGTCCCCAGGCCTGGGAAAGAAGAGGCATAGAGGAGAGAACCTGGGCCCTGAGGAGTGGTGGGCAGAAGTGGCTTTGCTGAAGCCAAAGCTGTGGGCTCCTCTTTCCACCTCAACTGCACAACAGCATGTGGCAGTGCCCAGCTCCTCCAGGCACTGGTTGTACCCTTCCCTAAGTAACAGATAGCAAGGAGTGAAAACTGGGCTTCTCCCTTCAGGAATCAAGCCTTTTTGGAGGTGGGGAGGGGGTGACAGTCATTAACCTCTTTCAGAACTATTGGAAACTGTGGACCTTCTTCCCTCAATAATGCCCGTGTGCGTCCTCCACGTTCTGCAACCTCTCGGAGGACTCGCGTGCCTCTCCACGGGACCCCAGGGACAATGCTCACCAGTGTATGTTCCCTGTTCCACCTGCAGTCAGATCCCCTTCAGGGAAGGTGGCTGTTAGAATGCAGATTCCACGGCCCCACACCTGATCTGCGGAATCAGAATCTTTCAGTTGGGGAAGGCTTGGAATCTGCCCTGAGATTTTCCTTGAGAACAAACCCCTCATGTGAGAGAAGCCCCCAGAGCAGGATCCTTATAACAAGGACCCCAGCTGGCCCTGATGTTGGAGGAAAGTTTTGGGATTAAGAGAGGGCCAAGGGCAGGCTGGCTGATCTCCCCGTGCTGGGCTGGGAAGAGCATGGGATTGGGAGCCAGGAGTTCTGTGTTCTGGGCCCGGCACTTCCTTGAGCCATGTCAGTGATTCAACTCCTGAGGCCTCCCGCTGTTCTTTGCCTCATTGAGGGGGTGGAAAGACTGGTGGGTAAGGCTTGTCCACCAGCCTCTGTTTAGCATTTAATTGGCGTGGTACTGTGGCCTCTGAGCCGGCCTAGGGAAGGATCTTTGGGCTTCAAAGCAGTGTATCCACCCACAATGTTGGGTGGATACCTCCAGGTGGTTTTACCTGGAGGGTTTTTTAAATTTCTTTCATTGTGGTGGCTTGGCTTCTCATTTCTGAAGGTTTAAAAAATATGTACATGTGGCTGGGCACAGTGGCTTATGCCTGTAATCCCAGCACTTGGGGGGGCCCAGGTGGGTGGATCACCTGAGGTCAGGAGTTCAAGACCAGCCTGGCCAACATGGCCAAACCCAGTCTCTACTAAAAGTACAAAAAAATTAGCCAGGTGTGGTGGCGGGCGCCTGTAATCCCAGCTACTTGAGAGGCTGAAGCAGGAGAATCAGTTGAATCTGGGAGGCGGAGGTTGCAGTAAGCCGAAATTGCACCACTGCACTCCAACCTGGATGACAGAGTGAGACTCTGTCTTAAAAGGAAAAAAATCTGCATATATTTATATAATATATAATATATTATATAATATATATAATATATATTATATGTTATATATATAATATATATTATATAATATATATTATATATATAATATATAATATATGTTATATATAATATATAATATATTATATAATATATGTTATATATATAATATATAATATATTATATAATATATGTTATATATATAATATATATATTATATAATATATGTTATATATAATATAATATACATATATAATATATTATAATATATATTATATGATATATAATATATATAATATATGATATATAAATGTATAATATATAATATATGTATATTATATATGTATAATATATGTATAATATATGTATATAATATATAATATGTATAATATATGTATATAATATATAATATGTATAATATATGTATATAATATATAATATGTATAATATATATTAAATATATTGTATATTATATATAATATATATTAAATATATTGTATATTATATATAATATATATTTATATATAATATATAAAATATATAAAAAATATATTATATATTATATATAAATATACAATATATTATTATATATTTATATAAAATATATATATAATATATGTATATAATATATATAATATATGTATATAATATAATGTATATATATTACATATAATATCTATATATAAAATATATATAATGTATATATATTATATATATATAATGTGTATATATATATTCCCACACTTATAAAAGTGTGTGTTATAAAAGTGACATAGGCACATTGCAAAAAAAAGTATTCAAACATTACAGAAATGCCTCTCTTCCCATGACCAACCCTGATCATATTTCTCAGAGATAACTCTTACTAAAAATTTGATTCTAAGTTTTAATTTTTAAAAAAAGCATGTAGAGCAACAGGAGAACAAAGAACACCTGTGGAGTGTTTACTCCTGATCAGGCAATGTACTTACAAGGAAACCTCACAGTAGCCCTGGGAGGTACAGACCTCTCACCCTAGTAAGGGTTGAAGAAATTAGATATACACATATACATACACACAAACACCAAACATTTATTTGTACAAAAGTGGGATGATGTTATCCGTATTATACAACTTGATTCTTTCATTCTTAATATATCATGAACAATTTTACAGAACTGTGCATGCTGAACATTTTAACATCTGTAGTGTTCAATGATATGAAATCAGAATTAAGCAATACTCAAATGATTTTTTTTTTTTGAGATGGGGTTTTGCTCTTGTTGCCCAGGCTGGAGTGCAATGGCATGATCTCAGCTCACCGCAACCTCTGCCTCCTGGTTCTAGTGATTCTCCTGCCCCAGCCTCTCAAGTAGCTGGGATTGTAGGCATGTGCCACAGTGCCCAGCTAGTTTTGTATTTTTGGCAAAGACAGGGTTTCTCCATGTCGGTCAGGTTGTTCTCGAGCTCCCGACCTCAGGTGATCCACCTGTCCCGGCCTCCCAAAGTGTTGGGATTATAGGCATGAGCCACCACATCCAGCCTGATTTTTTATTATTACAAACAGTACTGCAGTAAACTACTTTTTTTACATGTATCTTTGTGTATTTGTGTATTTCTGTAGGATAAATTTATAAAAGTAGAAACAGTAGATCCAAAAGGGCATGCGTTCTCACATTAAATAAGAAATCCCCAAGACCGGGTAATTTATAAGAAAAGAGGTTTAATTGGTCCACAGTTCTGCAGGCTGTACAGGAAGCATGGCAGCATCTGCTTCTGGGGAGGCCTCAGGAAGCTTTCACTTGTGGCAGATGGAGCAGGCGTCTTACACGGCAGGAGCAGGAGGAAGAGAGTGAGCGGAGAGTTGCTGCACACTTTTAAACAACCAGATCTCACGAGAACTTACTATCACGAGAATAGCACCAAGGAGATGATGCTAAATCATTCATGAGAAATCCACCCCCACGATCTCATGATCCAGCTGTCTCCCACCAGGCTCCACCTCCAACACTGGGGACCACACTCAACATGGGATTTGTTAGGGACACAGATCCAAACCATATCAGCATGTAAATGAAAAATTTTTCATACTTTCCGAACAATCTGGATAACAGGAAATGAAATGTATTTGAATGTCTCTTCTAAGTGCTGAAGGTATTTTCAAATCCAAGTTCAAATATGAGGCTGGCATCTGGACATTTGTTTCCCAGAGCTGGTTGTAGATTATTGGTTCTGCAACTGAACGGTTATGAAACTTGGAGAAACAAAGAAGGTACGCCTTTCATTGCTCTGGGGCTTGATTTCTTCCACGTGAAGCAACAACATGGTAAAATACTCTTTCTGAAGCCTATTTTTGCTCTAACACTCCCCGATTTGGTTAGTGCTTTAGCTCTCTGCCTTTGTTTTCCTATTTATAAACAAGAATTTTAATCCTTTGGCCTTCCAGGATCAATTAGTCAATGGATCCATTAGTGAAGAATTTTCAACCTTGAAGTGCTAAGTAGTTCTGTTATTGCTTGTAGAGCAAGCTGATCTTGGCTGCATATGATGTAAAACTGCTGCGACTTCTAAAATCGTTGCTGAGTCTTTAAGAGAACAAGATACTTATTGAATCCAAAAGGCCACTCTCTCTCAGCACTCTGGCCTGTGGGGTTGAGGAGAGGCAGGTGTTTGGGAAGGGGGTGTTTGGGAAGGAGGTGTTGGGGAAGGAGGTGTTGGGGAAGGAGGTGTTGGGAAGGAAGCGTTGGGGAAGGAGGTGTTTGGGAAAGAGGGGTTTGGGAAGGAGGTGTTGGGAAGGAGGGGTCTGGGAAGAAGGGGTCTGGGAAGGAGGGGTCTGGGAAGGAGGGGTCTGGGAAGGAGGGTTGGGAAGGAGGGGTTTGGGAAGGAGGTGTTTGGGAAGGAGGTGTTGGGAAGGAGGTGTTTGGGAAAGAGGTGTTTGGGAAGGAGGTGTTTGGGAAGGAGGGGTTGGGGAAGGAGGGGTTGGGGAAGGTGGTGTTTGGGAAGGAGGTGTTGGGAGGGAGGTGTTTGTTTGGGAAGGAGGTGTCTGGGAAGCCTGATTGGGTATCACATCTCCCTTGGGAATCTTGCCTTCTTGCAGTGAGTATTTGCAACTGTATGTCCCTTAACAAAGAAGGAATTGTGTGGACCACATCCTCACAGAACACAGCATGTATTACATGAGGGACTGACCCAATCTGTGTCTGTGGTGTTTGGGACAATAGCTGAGATAATAAGGCCTTCCATTTCCCCCAGGTTCTCCAATCATGCCACATGACCCTCTTAACATCTCTGGTGCAATAACCAGAGAGGGGATAGTCATCCCCATTGTTAAGATGCAGATGCAGAAATTCAGAGGGGGGTGCCAACTGTCTCCTATCACACGGCAGCAGCAGGGGGCAGAGCTGGACAGTCCAGCTCCATCCTGGTTCTGCTGCCATGGGTCTGGGGTGTGTTACTCCCTGGCTCCTTTCTGCTGGCTCTTTTTAATGGCCGGACTCCTCTTGGGAGCCCTGTTCAGTCTAGGCTTATCCAGCTGAGAAGGTGCAGCCCTTTGGCATTTTGAGGGACACATACAGGATGCAGCATGGAATGTCTCTGAATTTGGGATCCTGCCGATGGTAAGCTTTAATTTCTAAAACACAAGAAAGAAGAAAGTTAAATGGCTAAAGATTATCTTTAAGATTGTTGCTTCCCAATCTGTCCTCATTCGTACCCTTGGGAGCTGGTTTTGAAGAAAGTCCTGCAGTGAACTGTAATATCTGGGCCAGAAGAAGACAGGGATGACTTACTTGGCTAGTTAGGTGGAAGGTGGATTTTTATATTCTGGCATCCATGCCAGGAGCTGCTGGGCCGGGTGCGGTGGCTCTCGCCTGTAATCCCAGCACTTTGGGAGGCCGAGGCGGGCGGATCACGAGGTCAGGAGATTGAGACCACGGTGAAACCCCGTTTCTACTAAAAATACAAAAAATTAGCTGAGTGTGGTGGCGGGCGCCTCTAGTCCCACCTACTCGGGAGGCTGAGGCAGGAGAATGGTGTGAACCCAGGAGGCGGAACTTGCAGTGAGCCGAGTTTGCGCCACTGCACTCCAGCCTGGGCAAAAGAGCTAGACTCGGTCTCAAAAAAAAAAAAAAAGAAAGTGAATGAATGTGTACTTGCTCTGCCACTAACTATTTATGTATCTTAGACAACTCACTCACTTGTCCTCACTGGGATTACTCATTTAGGGTAATGAGTAATAGGGATGGCACAATTTGTGTGACCAACGGGATTATTACTTAGTGCAGAAGAGATAAGACGTGTTCTTAATATAGATATGCTACACAATCACAAAATTCCCAGAGCTGGAAGAAATTTGGAAATCATCTAATACAACGGTTTTCAGAAATTTGAAGCCAAAGAACTGTTTCTTAAGGAAAGCTAACAGGAAAGTCCAATATTTTGGACTAATCTTTTTTTCATAAAAGATAAATGTAAGCTTCTCCAGTTGAAGACCCAGCATACTCTCTCCTTCCTCTCCTCTCCTTTCACCTCCATCCTGGGGATGCAAGAAGCACAGTTTGAAAACCAGCCTCTCACTTTAGTGAGAATAAGCTGAAGCACAGAGAAGGCAGTGAATTTCCTAAGGTCACAGGGCTAGTTAGAAAGAAAAGTAGACCAGAGAAGGAATTAACACATGAAGACTGCAGTGATATGCAGGACAATAGCTAGTCCTTGAAAAAACAACATACTTAGTGCATACCCATATAATATTAGGTGTGGTCTGTTGTTGCTGTTTTTCTTTTGAGACAGGGTCTCGCTCTGTCTTCCAGGCTGGAGTGCAGTGGTGCAATCATAGCACACTGTAACCTTGAATTCCTGTGCTCAATTGATCCTCCTGCCTTGGCCTTCCAAAGTGCTGGGATTACAGGTGTGAGCCACCATGCCCAGCACCACATATTATGTTTAATTCTTGTAATATTCTATGAGGAAGTTAGGGCTGTGACGATTTCTGAGATGAGAAAACTGAGGCTTTAAAAAATGGGCTTGAATAACGTTCCATGGTCAGTTGTAGTAGAAGTAAAAGTAACTCATAGCTTTATTGAGCACCTAATATGTGCCAGTCACCTTTGTAAGCACATTACACATATTACCTCATTTAATTATCCAACAACCAGCACCATGATTAGTCATAATTTTACAGAAAAGAAAACTGAGCACAAATTGGTTGAAGGAGCTGTTTTGGAATCCCTGCACCAGTCTCATTCCATGCAAGCTCTTTTTGCTACATCATGCTGATCTGAGGTCCTGAACCCAGGTGCTCTGTCTCTTAGCCCAGTGCCTTCTCCCAATGCTACTTGATATGAAAGAGTCCTGAAAGCACATTCTGTTATTTGCACTTGGTGGTGGAAGAATGAGGAGCCTTGTTTGTATTCAGGGCACTTCTCAGACTCCATCTAAGACCTTGATCTTTTTCCTTCTGGTACTGATTTGCCCTGTTCAGGGCTGGTCAGTATGACTCACCTCCTTCTGGATGGACCGGGTGAGAAACAAGGAGACCTCCTCAAGGCTCTGGGGCTTCAGGTCATTCACTGCCAAAAGATGATCTCCGTGGCAAAATATGCATCCCAAACGTGGGGGGCCTTCCCACTGAGACACACTGCAGTGGGAATACAACATCCAACACCAGTGTGAGGCTCAGCTGGCCAGGAGGGCAGGGGACGCATGGAGTCTACCGGGTCTCCTGATTCTAGGTCACATGGCACCACCTCTGAAGTAAACTATCTCCTTCTGTTTAGAGTATTGTTTCCTCTGTCACTACAATAGGAGCCTAACCCTTCCTCCAAAGCCCAGCTCAAATTATACCACCCTTACAAAGGCCCATGAAATCCTACATCCCATTCCTCTGCTATAATTCATCTCCCCTACCCCTGAACTTCTATTACATTGTGTGAGTACCTGATTTGTTACATTTTTAAATAAAATGCATTTTACATTTACTTGTTTTTGTGGTTTTCTTTTTTTACCAGGTTACATGACCCCAGAAGTATGATGTCACCTTTTTGTTTGTTTTGTTTTTTAATTTTTAAAACCCCGTGGTTCCAAGTAAAGAAAGAGTGCTCAGCGTTTGTTGGAAGTGAGGGTGTAATGATTACACAATGAATATCTAATGAACAAATAAGTGAATTAAGGAATGAAGCAGCTCAGTTATGGAGGAGTCCACAGTTTCAGTCAAGTGTATATTGAGCCTTAGATTGTGGACTATTTAAAAAAAATGGAAGGTGTGGTTCCTCCCTTCTTAGAACTTATAAGACAACTAATGTGTAGTGTTTACATTAAAGAGCTTTCTTCCCTTATGAAGATGAAATCTTCCATCAAAATAAATTACAAAGTCTTTTAAAAAAATGCCATATCAAATAGACAGTGATTGCTTTAAGAACATTCTCTGCCACACAGTCTTTTGTGTCTGTGTCCATGACTAGCAGTTTTGTTTTTTGTTTTTTTTTAACCTTGTATCTGGAAGTCTTAGAAGCTGATATGCTTTCTTCTTTTAGGCCTCTGATTCTTGTTGACTTCACTAATTTCACTCATTCATCAAATACTCATTGTACAGTGATTGGAAATGATGTCCTTGGGCCATCTGTATCCCCGCCCATTCTTCCTCCCTTCGAGGAGTCAGAAATGGCTGCTTCCTGAACTTTTGGGTCCTGTTATTCCCTCCTTCACCTCCCAGCTGACTTTCCTGCACAATAAGACCCTGATTTCTGCCTCAATCAAAGACTTTTTTGTAACAACAGCGAGACAACAGTCCAAGCTCCCCCGCCCCAACCCTAGTCAGTGTTGCCAAATACACTGTTTCAAGATGTAATTGTTGTCTTCAAAGCTTCCAGCCCCATTTATCATCCACAACTGTCAAATCTCCAACCTACCATATCCGTCCTGCGGCTTCTGTGAGAGCAAGATAGTTGATGACATCAGGAGGAGAAAGGAAAACGTTCAGTTTCTCCACTTGGCTTTCATCAGGGATATTACTGTGAACAAGATATTTGTAAAAGTCACATCAGGCAACTGGCCCTGGCTCTCAACTGTACTTTCTGAGTAGACTTCTGGCCTCTATTTCTGAGATGATATTGTCCAGGTAAAGGTTGTCCAAAACATTTGGAGAATAATATAAATTTAAGTTACTGAAAAATCCTCTTGGGATGTGGTAGTGGATGGTAGGCTATGGGAACAGAGGGAAAAATGGACTCAATTGGTTATATAACTGTCCACATCAAGCCAGTCTGCATATTTCTCTGCTGGAAATGATTCCATAGAAGAAGGCATGGAAAAGACTTAAAATTACATCAATCGTACCAAATGCTCTTGGTATCACTTAAAGCCTAAATAACCCCCTCCTGGTCTATAACTAAGCCTCATGCAACTTGCATGTCCGTAATTACACTCATGGGAAAACTGAGTGACATGCTACTCAGATGGGTGTGGATCCCAAGTCCTGAGACATGAAAGAGTAGCCAAGGGGGAATTTTAAAAAATAGCTGAAAATGCCACCCCCAGCCCCAGGGACTGCTTTACTTAAGCTCTATCATCCCTTCTCCTTGGCCACAACATCAATGACAGGGAGAAGATGGTCAAGTTTTTGGCTGACTTGGAGATTTTTAGGAGCAGCTTTAAAATTTAAATTCTAAGTTAAAAAAAAAGTGAGAGGGAGCCTGCCTTGCTCTTAGGGCCCATAAAGTTTTAGAAATTAGAGCTTTACTTGATTAATATAGACAATTGCACAACAGTTAGTGAGGCCGACCCCTTTTGGTTATTTGTGGTCTGTGCTTCCATATCAGCAGGGGAAAGACAACAATCAATTCCTGAGCCTTGTTCTTGCAGGTGGAGGCCCCCGTCCTGGGTCTCTGGAAGGGTCTGGGGTTCCTCTTTGCTGCTATCCACAGATTCATGGGATGTCTCTTTGAAAAAACTGGAGTATAAGAAGTTAAAACAAGCCCAATTTTAGCATGTGTTTTTACAGTGTTCCCCTGTGTGTGTCAGATTTAAGTAGCTAACAGCCATGTGAAGACTAGCAAGGTCTTGAAGTATGTCCAACTACCAGAATCACAGCCACAGCTAGCATCAAATTCAACAAACTTTCCTTCTAAAAATGGATATGGAATCAAAATTGCCCTTTACAGTGTTTGGAGGACAGAAGTGAGAGTGTGAGAGACATAAATGCAAAGTAGAAGATAACTTCCTCAGGAGACAGAAAAGGTCCTGAGGATGTCATCGGTGGTTTTCTGTGGGAAGAGACATGACTCCCTCATTTTTTGTGTGTTGAGACGACTGAATAATATGTGGAAACTGGTCTCTGGTAATGTTTGGCATCAATTTATCAACTACTAAAATGAACTGACAATCATTGTTCCTTAACAGCAGATGAGCAAACATCAAATTTTTAAACGGTACTTTGACTTACTAGGATTCCATTGGCTCATAATGACACTCGATTCTTCCAGAGACCTGGTCTGGACCATCAGTTTCAATGGATTCACCAGAATCACTGGAAGCAATGATATTATCCAACTGTAGATAAGAGGAATAGATGTAAGAATCCCAGTTTACTGATAAGTCAGGTACCTTCTTATTTGTAGTATTAACAGCTCTGGGCTCTGACATAGAGGTACAGTTTCCAGTGGATGAATGTGGTTCTCATTTGAGAAATATCAACCAACCTTACCTCCGCAAGACTGAACCAGCAAAGCTTCTGGAGGACTCAAAGTCAATTTTCTTCTCCTGGATCCCTCATGCTCCTGATACAAATGTTATTTCTATTGAACTAAATTGCTGTTTATCTTTCTGTTTCACCATTAGGCACTTAATGACATAAAAGCATTTCCCCAATCAGTTCTACTATAGAATCATGGCACTTGGCTGGGACAAAGACTTTGACACAATGTGAAGCTGGTCTCAGGTTACTATGCTCACAGGCAGCCCAAGTGGCTTCAGGGACACTACAGTGTTCTAGAAAAATACTGCCCTTAGGAAGCTCTCAATAGCCCCCTTAGAACAAAGAGAGTCACTTGTGGCAATGATTGCTCAAAAACCCTAAGGCGTACCTAAGTTCACCGTTAACCCATAATGGAAACCTTCCTTCCAGTCAAGCCAGTCTTCCCATTGGCCCCCTGCAAATGGTGCTGTTCCATCGCCATGTTCATGCTCTGTTCTTCACCTCGAGTGCCATCTTTCCTTTTGGCCTACTGAAATCATGTTCAGGCCTGGCTGAAGTCCCACAGCCCACTCTGATCACCTCAGCTACGGCAGAGCTCTCCTTTCTCTCAATTTCCATTGCATAGTTTTTTTTACTTATTTATTTATTTATTTATTTATTTTTGGTCTTTTTAGCGTAGTTTTGTCTGCTTTACTAGACTTTACTTATCATGAAGTACCTAGCAAAGGCCAGGCCTATAACTGATGCTCAATACACATCTGATTGGTTGGCTGAACTGTCATAAAAGACTGCATCCTAGGAAACACAAATATGAAAATATTTTGGTGAAAGAAGAACTCTGTGCTCAAAGGAGCTTGGGAAATGCCATGTGTTGTATCTGACTTGACTATTTACAATGCACCACTGCATACTAAATGCTCTGAGGATTCTGCTAAGAAGCTTGTTTAACTTATTTTAACTGGGTGTTTCCGGAACTTATTTGACCCCAGAATGTTTCTTTTATATAAACATATGTCACCATCTTATGGAAAACCCCCAGTTTGGGAAATGACGCAGCATTCCCACCCTCCATTCTGTCTTCCTATCTCTCACTTCCATTCTCTTCTCTCTATAGTCCATGGCAGATATAGCTACTCGGTTAATACTAATGGAGGATAATTCAGGTTTTGACATTTCCCAACTCAGAAGCCATCGCTTCCCCTATGCTGTCTACAGAATGAAGTCAACTTGGCATTCAGGACCCATCATGGGCTGGCTCTTTTCTTCTGTTTATCTCCCACTATGCCTTTCACGCACTCTAGGTTGCAGCCTCACTGAACTATTCCCCATACATGTATCAAATGGCACTTCATCCCGGAAGCCTTCCTTGACTCTGATAGAGAAAATCTGTTCTTTTTCTATTGCTTCTGGAGCATATGGACCATGTCTTTTGTGCAGCATTATCGTGTGGTAACTGACAAGACTATGCACTCTGACAGCAGGGTGATGTCAGGCTCATTACTTTAGCCACCATGCCCAGTACAGTACAGTGACTACTGCTCAGAAGGCATTCAGTAAGGGCTTCCTACTGATCAATAGACTGATCGATACACAGCACACTACTGATCACATTATTCTTTCTGCTACGAATGCACAAAGACTCCTCAAGGCAATCCCCCACATCCAAATTTTACTCATCATGTATGGTCTAATGTCATCTCATCCCTGAAATCTTCCTAATCTTTTGTTTGAAAGTCATCTCCTCCTCCCATTGCTCATGCACCCCTGGTATTTTATAAGCATCTCTCTTCAGCATAGAACCCTTCTGTCTTGTATTACAGCTGTCTCCTAGTCAAGTGTCAGCGCCATGAGCACGTCATCTGTATTTGATTTACTTCTGTGTTCCCACTGACCATAGCCTAATATTGCACGAAAAGTGCATGGCAGGGTTTCCGTAAATATTTGCTAAAGAAACAAATGATGAATGGACAAGAAGGGGTTACCTCTAAAAGAACACTTCGAGGAGTAAGATAATGATTCTCTTCCTTCACATCTTGAGTGGCTTCTGATAAATCTTGTAGGTGAGCTTGCCTAAATCCTGGAGAAGTTTGTTCCATTAAATGCTGAAGAAAAGAGATAAAAATGCTTTGCTTTTTCTTTGCAAGAGATAGAATTAAATCACATGCATTCTGGAAAAGCCGTAATAAATTAGTTGGGTTAAAAAAGACCAGAGGGTCTTCCAAGATTACATCCAGAAGCTCACACAACTTGAACTTGCCTCTTGAGTCTGGGTCACCAATGAGGGTGAAAACATATAAGCACATCACTCAGGCTTTTTTTCTCTACCATTTGGAACAGTCACTCAGAATAAGTGGTTTTCTCCTGTGGGTGGTATTCTTTTTTTTTTTTTTTTGAGACAGAGTCTCACTCTGTACCCCAGGCTGGAGTGCAGTGGCGCGATCTTGGCTCACAGCAACCTCCACCTCCTGGGTTCAAGTGATTCTCCTGCCTCAGCCTCCTGAGTAGCTGGGAATACAAGCACACACCACCATGCATAGCTAATTTTTGTATATTTTTTAGTAGAGATGGGGTTTCACCATATTGGCCAAGCTGGTCTCAAACTCCTGACCTCGTGATCCGCCCATCTCGGCCTCCCAAAGTGCTGAGATTACAGGCGTGAGCCACCATGACCAGCCCTGTGGGTAGCATTCTAAGTCACTAAGCTCTGGAGTTGCCACCCTCATCTTTTTCCTGTAATCATCCAGTGCCATCTAAGAATGTAATTAACCCAAAATCAAGGCGTTGCACCTTTCCTGTTCCTGCTCCATATTTTTCTTTTGTGTTCTGTTCACACACTTCTATTGTTTCCATAGCAATGGAATTTGGTTGTGTTGATCATGTGATAGTATGAATTATAGGTTTCCAGGTGATCGAGATTCAACCACTATTGCCTCCCCTTCCCCATAGATACAGAATATTCTACTAAAGTAGCTTCTTTGCATGGCAGAAAAATTCCAAGAACAATGCCTCAGAGCAGGGAGTTTGGAAAAGACCCTGAATGTTCTCTAGAAAAAAGTCAAGTTTTAAAATATAGGTATGTTTAAGTTCTGTCCGTGTTTTAAGCTCCAAGCTCATAGAGCCAGATCATGCTGAGTTGGGGGTAAAGGAAGCCCGCTTAATTTAACCAACAACAACACCACCACCCAGCAAGGCAAATAGTACTGTTAACTCGAGCTGGTTTAACAATCACTGGATCTATAGTGTGAAAAGGCAATATGACCAATAATGTTATCTCTAGGGGGAGGGAGATAGCATGAGTGAAAAGCAAGAGGCACTTACGGAAAAGGGTGAAGCTTCCTAACTGCTGCATACCACCGTTTCTACTCACTAAATGAAGAACTGAGGTGAGGTGTTTGGCATGGTGAATTTGATATGCTACAAAAAGCTTTCAAAATAGTTGGAGAGCTACCAACTAGATAAAATAAGGGACTAGGACTCATTAGATGTGCTTGGTATACATGGACAGGGTAAAGTCAATGGATAAGTCTCTAAGAAACAAAATAGTATCCGTGCCAGAGAACAAAACCACTCAGCATGTTTATGACTAATATCCCAAGTTGGGAACATTGCAAATCCAAGAAAGCTGAAGGTCCGGTTACAAGTCGCTTTCAAGAGGCAGGTACATGAAGTGATAGACAGCTTTAATGAATGAGAAGTGAGATAGATCAGGGCAAAGGGAAGAAATAAGAAACTCAGCCTTTGCCTGAGGAGTACAGACAGAATGGGCAGAAATCAGGTAGTGTCTGGGAAATCTTTTGGCAGAGGGATCTGTGCCCTCTGTGTGAAAGAAAGGAAGCAAGTTGCCAGCTAGGTTTTGGTTTAGCAAAGGGGTCTTACCTTAGCATACCCAAAGCATATCAAGAGCATCCAAAATGAATGAATACAC
Source organism: Pongo abelii (assembly GCF_028885655.2). Lineage (NCBI taxonomy): Eukaryota > Metazoa > Chordata > Mammalia > Primates > Hominidae > Pongo > Pongo abelii. The sequence goes on along the minus strand of NC_071993.2, from coordinate 120,825,068 downwards.
TGAGAGGTATTCAGGGCAAGCCCTCAGTGAGGCTCATCTGTGGTATGGGATAAACATCAGGGCTAAGAATCATTCTTATAGTGCATCGGGCTTTGAGGAAGGTGGGTATGGTTAAATTCAATTGCTAATTGGTAAGATTTTTAGGCATTAGTTGATCCCAGGTGTGGTGTCCTGAGAAAGAAGTGAGCCCCATTACCTTGTCTTGGAGACCATTTCTTGGTGAGCTGGAGCCAACAGCCTCTGATGTGCTGGAAGGGCCAAGGAGAGGGCTGGGGTAGAAGAGGGTTCTTTTATTACCCAATGAGAGTTCCTCCTGCTCACAAAAAAAGGAATCAGTCAGGGCACAGTTGATCTCCGTCTGGAATGAAACGGCAGCCTCTCTACTGGGCTCCTTGCCTCCCGTCTTTTCCCATAGCGATCTAACATTCATGCCGCTGGCCTGCCAGCATTATTTCACCAAGACAAGAGCCAAACTTGTCTCTCTCCTGTTTCCAAACCCTTGAGGACATTTAGCCTGACCCTCAGAGATGAACAGTGTTTCCCTCAACTTGTCTCCTCAACTGTGTCTCTTTCTGACACCCTCCATCCCAGTTCCCTTTGCTCTAATCACTTCAGTCTACTTGAAGACGTGCCTTGATTTCTCCTTCTCTTTGGCTTTCACTGTAAACATGGAACAACCTAGAAAACATGTCAAAAAAAGATACCCAGGGACCAAAGTTCCATCTGTAAAGGTCTGCCCTGAGAAAGGAACATTAGCAGAGGCCCTTTTGAAATAAGTTTAAAACTTAAAACTACTAAGCACATACATGAAAGAGACATTATATTAAAAATGCAAGATACATGTAAAACATTTTTATAGAAACTGCCTTAGACTTAGTCATTCAAAAGGGAGCTTGTCATGCACCTTGAATAACAATGATGGAAAATACTATATTCTAGCTACTACTTAAAAATGCCACAGTTAACTTTTCTTCCCTCTACCACAATAATAAAAATCTGAAGTGTCTGTATTTTAGCTCTCTCACAAAACACAAAAGAATATTTTTCTATTGTTAATCATAAAAAGTAATAAGGATGTACATTTTCTCACTTATTTATTCCTTGTATTAAAGCCAGTTGCTAAGGAGGCAAAGGAAAGCTACCATTGTTTTCTATTGAAAGAGGGTTGTGTTCAGGTGCCCTGTTATGTTATTAGTGATATGGAGTCACCTCTGTGTTCTGCTGTGTTGCTTTTATATCCTGGCGAAATGATGACATGAAGGAGACCCAGTCTTTAATCTTCTCCCTGTTGATAGGAATAAACTTTCAGTTGGCATGTGGCAACAATAGTGCCTGTACTCCTTTTGAACCAGAGAAGGATTCTTTTATGAATGTTAGAACGGCAGTGAGAGCAGGTACCAGCGAAATAAGAATTTTTCCTAAGTAGCTTAAATGGCCTCGCCACCTCCACATTTGCACACTAGAATTAATGCTCAGCCACCTCTGCAAGGAAAGCTCAGAGAAAGGGAAGAAAAGTAGAAAATAATAGTAGTAATCACAGGGTTTGGGGCTTTCGGCTTTGACACTGATTTCCTTTGTGTTCTCAAGCAAGCCTCCTAACCTGTCAGTGCCATTTTTGTGTAACTATGCAGGTGGGCCTTCCCTTAGGGAGTGCATGTGTTGATGAAGAATGTGCTTGAATGAATTTGTATAATCACATCTTTTCTATGGACTCACAGGACAACTTAAAAGAAAGCTTTGGTCAATCTGAAACAGATCAGGGTTTTTCATATGTTGGCTTTGGCATTGTCTGACTCCTCTGCACAGTTTCTCCCACACCAGCTTTGCCTCTCCCTCAAGCAGATAATCATCCATGAAGAGTCCACTAGGCACCTTTGCTAGGACCAGAAGCCCCTCTTAAAAACTGCAGACTCCTTTGGGGGCAAGCCTAGTTCCTCCCTAATATATGTAGCTTGTGTAGATGTTTTTGTATTGGGTTCTTTCACATGGAATGCTTCTGGGGTGATGGTGACTGTTATTGGTTGAAATGTACTCTCCCCGCCGAATTTGTGTGTTTCAACTTCCATATCCCAATACCTCAGAATGTGACCTTATTTGGAAAGAGGGTCGTTGCAGATGTAATTGGTCAAGATGAGGTCATACTGGAATAGAGGGGGCTCCTAATCCAATATTACTGATGTTCTTATAAAAAGGGGAAATTTGGACATGGAGCTATGCACACAGGGAGAACAACATGTGAAGACTGGAGTTATGTTGTCTCAAGCCAAGGGAACTACCAATAGTTAGGAGAGGCCCCTGGAACAGATCCTTCCCTGGAGTCTTCAGAGAGAGCATGGCTCTACCAATACCTTGATTTCAGACTCCTAGCCCCTGGAACAGTGAGACAAAAAATTTCTGTTGTTCAAAGTTATCCAGGATGAGGTACTTTGTTACACAGCCCTAGGAAACTAGCTCAGTAACTTTTCAAGATATTTTAACAAATAACGAAGATTGCCAAGATGGCATTTGAGGTTTGTAGCATGGGTTCAGAACATGTTTATTGGTATAAAATGTTTTGTTTTTTGGTTTGTTTTTGTTTTGCATGCAGTAGACATTCTGTGTTATCTTACTTCTCTCACCTGTCGTGGCCGATGAGGAAGTATTCCCTGTTAGTGGTTCTGATGGACATGACCTCTTCAGGGTGGCATTTAAACATCTTTTGCACAGATTGCATCTTTTCCTGGTTACTTATGCCAACTTCTACACTGGAATTTCTATTAGATATAGACACAAAGTATTAAACCAAAGTAAATATAGAAATAGAAAACTGACTAATATTTTATATTGGGATTCAAATGGAATAAAACTTTAGATGTACTGGATCCATGTTTCCAAGATTGTCCAATAATTTTAGAAGATAAGTTTGGATTTTTTTATCTGGTTAATTGAAATTATTTCGTTTAGCCTAAGATTCAAAAATTTCTATTTTAATTGGATTCTTGATTCCACAAATTATGTTTTTCAATTTTGGGGTGCACAATTTATTAAAGAGAAGACCAAAAAAAGCTGATCTAAATTTTTTTAAAACTCTATTTTGACTTTATAAAATGACAATTTCATCTGCTCCCCCTCATCCACAAATTATGTGAATCAAACTCCTTAACTGAATGCCTGTTAATTAAAGACTTATCAAGTATGACATACAATATGAAACAAATATTCAACTGTCTTTTAACTCAAAGTGCTCACTATTTTAGCTCCTATTCAGTCACAAATATTATAATAAGCTTGAAGCAGTTTCCTTTGGTCAATTATGTAAATTTCAATTTGCATGCAACTTGTTACTGTATGACTTTATATTATTTGTTGTTATAAAAGTTTTCCTGCTTGGATACACACTGATCAATTTCTATGGAACCTCGGTGTTGATGGTCTTTATAATAGGAAAGACTAAAGCTCTTTTCCCCAGCCTTTGACAGGATGAAAAACCGCTTTTTCCAAGAGGTCTGAAAAATAAAAAGATTTTGTGTCTTAGTTAAATCTCAGAGGAAAAGAAAGGATTTTTAAAAATGCTCATGAGGCTGGTGGGAGGCTTGTTAAATCACAGCAAATACTTACCACAGAGAAGAACAGCTGAGAAGGTGGTGATTTAATAAAGTAATCTTGTTTGCAGACTTCATTTTCATAAGAAAATGTAAATTGTTTGCCTAATAAAAGTAAACAGAACTCAGTTTGTTCCTCATAAATTTCTGAAAAGAACTGCCTCAATTGGAAAACACTGTCTCTGGAAAGACCTTCAGATTATTATTCAGTAGTTATGGAAAAGGACACCTATAATAACCCAAGAAAACAAAGGACCAAATGTATGATTCTTATTCCTCCACAGCCGAGACCTTCATTCAAACAACATTTGAAACCATGTTAATTCAGCTCACACCTGTCTGGCTTTCTGTTTCTAGAGTATGTTGTTCGCTCTCTACGTGTGAGCAAAGATTTGGCTCTATTTCCATTGCAGAAGCATGATAATTCTGCATTGCCCTTTGGCTTAGCAAACAAAAGCAAAAGCACCTGCTATTAAAAATGATGTGGCAAAAACTATTTGGGGAAGGGGGACAGGTAGAGTTGCTGCAGAAGTTGGAAAAGGAGGGAAGGTAGACACAGCCACCTCCCCAGAATTACTGGATACTATCCTAATAGCCCCAGCAGCTGTATTACCAAATCTTAAGTCTGTTTTCACTTAATAAAGAAGCTCTAATTTTTTAGTAAAGATTGCCCTTTCCAAAACTGAGGACAAGTTAACCTATAGCCTGGATGTGAAAGCAAATCCAAGCTAAAACAAAAACAAACCCAAAATGAAAAAAACAAAAATAACAACATTGTGGTTAACAACATTGTGTTTTTCTAAATAGTGAATGTAATACATATTTATTTGTAGACATTTTAGAAAATATAGAAAATATTAAAACTGCCTATAATTTCATCACTTACAGAGAAGCAGTTAACATTTTAGAAACTTCTTTATTTAATCACTTCTGCCACCCCATTTTCAGTAGTGAGTGGTTTTGCTTTTGTCTGCTAAGCCAAAGGGCAATATATACTGTCTCCCTCAAGTATTCAAGAGTGTTGATTAACACATGTGTGTGCTGAAACTACCTGAGGCCAGAGAAAGAACCATTAAAATACATCAGAGGTTCAGAAAAAGTGCCTGTTACCTCCAGCCAGACTGGAAAAACTTATAATTTACAGGGCATTGGGTAGAGTACTCAGGAATGTCTTGCTTCAGTGTGAGGAATAATTAGCTCTACACTAACTACTAGCTCTACACTGAGCACTGCTCCAAACTCACCTAAAAAATCATAAAAGACTTAGAAGAAAGTTGTTTCCAAAAAATTTAACTGCACCCCAGAACAAAGCTCAAGATTCATAGGAATACAAAGATATTCAGGACCCAACAAGGTAAAATTTGCGATGTTTGGCAGTCAATCAAAGTTTACCAGGCATACAAAGGGGAAGGAAAACATGATCAATAATGAGAAGAAAAGTCAATCAATCAAAACAGGCCTAGAACTGACACAGATGTTAGAATTGGCAGAGAAAGTAATTAAAGCAGTTATTATCACTATATTTTCAAGAAGTTAGGGAGAGTTATAAAAGATATAAAGAAGACCCAAAGTGAAATTTTAAAGATGAAAACTACAATGTCTCAAAAAAACAGCAACAACACTGGATGGGAGTAAGAGCAGATTAAATATTGTACAAGAAAAGATTAGTGCACTTAAAGGCATGGCAACTGTAACTAACAACATAAACAAAGAGTTAGAACATGATTTAAAACTCAAAAAGAGCACCAGTACACTGCGGACAATTTCAAGTAGCCTAGTATATAAGTAATAGGAGTCCCTGAAGTGAGAGAGGGAGAAATAAAAAATATCTGAAGTAATAATGCTAACAATTATTATAAACCTAAAACTATAATCCCAGAGATCCAAGCAGTTCAATGAATCTCGGCACAAGATACACAAAGAAAAGTACACCAAGGCATGTCATAACTGAATTGTTCAAAACCAGCAATAAAGAAAAAAAATCTTAAAAGCAGCCAGAGGAAGAAAAGACCTATTGCATACAGAACAAAGACAAGAAACAGAGATATTGATTTCTCATCAGAAAAAAAATGCAAGCAAGAAAAAGTAAAACAATATATTTAAGGGTTGGGTGTGGTGGCTCACGACTGTAATCCCAGCACTTTGGGAGGCTGAGGTGGTGGATTTCCTGAGATCAGGGGTTTGAGACCAGCTTGGCCAACATGGCAAAACCCCGTCTCTACAAAAATAGAAAAATTAGCCGGGCATGGTGGTGCAAGCCTGTAGTCCCACCTACTTGGGAGGCTGAGGCAGGAGAATAGCTTGAACCTGGGAGGCAGAGGTTGCAGCGAGCCGAGATAGCGCCACTGCACTCCAGCCTGGGCGATAGAGTGAGACTCCATCTCAAAACCAACAAACAAACAAGCAAACTATATTTAAAGTACTGAAAAAATACTCTCATTCAAAATTCTATATTCAGCAAAAATGTCTTTTAAAAATGAAGGCAATTTAAAGACTTTTTAGATATATAAAGGCTGAAATAATTCATCATTAGGAGGCTTGCAGTATAAAAAACGTGAAGGGAAGTCCTTCAGGAGGAAGGGAAATGATAACATACAAATCTGAATTTAAACAAAGCAAAAAAAAGCACTGAAATGGTAACTACTGGGGTAAATGCATGAAATTATTTTCTTATTATTGAAAACATTAAAACATTAACTGTTTAAACAAAAATAAAGACAATGTATTGTGCAGATTATAACATATGTACAAGTAAAATGCATTCCAACAGTAGCATAAAGGCCAATAGGGAAAAATGGAAATACACTTTTGTAAAGTTCTTTTATTATATGTGAATTGGTATACTATCACTTGAAGTTAGACTGTGATGTGTATAAACCCTAAAGCAATCACTAAAATAACAAAAAGGAAAGTAATGACTAATAAGCCAACAAAGGAGATAAAATGGATTCATAAAAAATTTGATTATTCCAAAAGAAGGCAGAAAAGGGGGAAAGGGAGAACAAATAACAAATAGGACAAATAAAATAAATAATAATATGATGCACTTAAACCTGACTATATCAATAATTATGTTAAATGTAAATGGTCTAAACACCTCAATTGAAAAACAGAGATGACCAGATTGGATAAAAAAGCAAGACTCAACTCTATGCTGCCTGTAAGAAACACACTTTAAAGATGAAGATGCAAGTAGGTTACAAGGAAAAAAGATATGCTATGCCAATGCTAGTCAAAGAAAGCTGGAGTGCCTATATTAACATCAATGTAGATTATTACCAAGGACAAAGAATATCATTTCATAATAAAGTGATGAATTAATCCTAAGAGGACATAAAAATTTAAATGTATATGCCCCATAACAGAGCTTCAAAATACATGAAGCAAAAACTGATAGAATGGCATGAATAAATGGACACATCCGCAATTATAGTCAGAGATTTCAATATCCCTCTCTTAAGAATTGATAGAACAAATAGTGCTAACATCGATTTTTTAAATTTTGGATACATTGTTACTGTTTTAAATAAAAAGTTTGCTAAGAGTTTTCAATCAAGAAGAGTAATGCTGGCCTCATAGAATGAGTAGAGAAATATTCCCTTCTCTTCAATTTTGTAGAAAATCAGCAAGAATACAGTAGGCTTGAACAACACTACCAACCAACTTTCCCTGATTGATATTTATAGAACACTCCACTCAATGACAACAGAGTATACATTCTTCTCAAGGGTACATGCAACATTTATTAATATAGATATATTCTGGGCCATAAAACAAATCTCAATAAATTAAAAAGCATTCAAATCATATAAATCATGTTTTCAGAGCACTATGAAATCAAATTATAAATCAATAACAGACCTCTTAAAAGATCCTGAAATAAATAATCTCTAAATTTAAAAAATCCCAAAAATAAATTAGAAAGGTTTTTGAACTCGATGAAAATTAAAACACAAGATATCAGAATTTGTGGATGCCACTAAAGCAGTACTTAGGGAAAATTTTTTTTAATGCCTATGTTAGAAATGGCCATGTTTGAAAAGAACAAAAGTCTCAAATTAATTACCTCAGCTTCCACCTGAAACTGAAATGTTTCAGGAAACTAGATTAAAAAAAAAAAAAAAAAGGAACAAATCTGAAGTAAATAGAGGAAAGGAGATAAAAAAGATAAAAGTGGAATTCAATGAAAGAGAACACAGAAAAACAACAGAGACAACCAATGAAACCAAAGTTAATCCATTAAAAAGATTAAGTTAACAAACCTCTACCTAGGTAGATAGACCAGAAAAACTGGAGAGAAAACACAATTTGCCAAAATTAGGAGGAGAAAGGGGACATATCTACAGAGTCTACTGATATTAAAAGGATAATAAAGAAATATTATGGACTTTATTCCAATAAATTTGGCAACTTAGGTAAACTGAAAAATTCCTTAAACTACACCAACAGAGGTCACTGAAGAAGAAATAGATAACCTGAATAGCCTCCTATAGTTATTAAAGAAATTGGAGTTGTAGTTAAAAATTCTTCATTTAAGGAAAACTTTAGGCCCAAGTGGCTGTACTGCTCCCTTTGATCAAACATGTAAGCAAGAAATAATTCTACACAAAGGCTCCCAAAAAAATTGAAGAGAAGGGAATATTTCTTAGCTCATTCTATGAGGCTAGCATTACTCTTCTTGATTGAAAATTCTTAGCAAACTTATTATTTAAAACATTAAAAATGCATCCAAAATAAGTAAAAATAAATAAAACATCCAAATAGAAAAGAATGAAGTAAAATCATTTCTATTTGCAAGTGACATAATCTCATATGTTAAAAATCCCAAAGAATCCACAAAAACTACTAGAGCTAATAAACAAATTCATCAGTATCAAAGAACAACAGACAAAAATTAGCTATATTTCTATAAATCAGCAATAAATAATGCAAAAATAAAATTATGAAAACAGTTCCATTTACAATAGCATCCAAAAGAATAAAGTACTTAGGGATAAATTTAGGCAGATAAAAAGACTGGTACACTGCAAACTAGAAAAATTGCTGAAATAAGACATAAATTAATGGGAAAACATTCCATGTTTATGAATTGGAAGACTTAATACTGTTAAGACATAAATACTACCTAAAGCGATCTATAAATTCAATGCAATCTCTATTAAAATCCCAATGGCATTTTTTTTCTTGTAAAACTAGAAAAGCTAATCCTCAAAATCATTGAAAATATCAAGGGGCCCTGAATATCCAAAATAATCTTCAAGAAGAACAAAGAGTACACACACTTCCCAATTCCAAAACTTACTACAAAGCTACGATAATCAAGAGTGTGATTTTGGTATAAGGACAGATAAGACACATAGGCCAATGGAATAGAATTAAGAGTCCAGAAACAAACCCATACATTAGTGGTCATGGCCATTCAATGGTGAGAGAACAGTCTTTTCAATAAATGGTGCTGGGCCAACTGAGTATTCACATGCAAAAGAATGAAGTTGGAACCCTATGTCATCCCAAATAATGAAGTTAACTCAAAATAAATAAATGACCTTAACATGAGAGCTAAAACCATAAAACTTTTAGTAGAAAACATAGGTGTAAATTTTTATAATCTTGGATTTGACAATGTATTCTTAGATATGATACCAAAAGCACAAGCAACAAACCAAAAAAATAGATAAACTAGACTTCATCAAAATTAAAAACTTTTGTGCATCAAAGGATATTATTAAGAAAGTGAAAAGACTACCTACAGAATGGGATAAAATATTCAAAAATCATATATCTGACCAGGGCCTACTATCCAGAATATATAAAGAACTCTTACAATGCAACACAAAAAGACAAACATGTCAACTAAAAAGCGAACAAAGAACTTGAACAGACATTCTTCTGAAGAAAATAAGCAAATAGCCAATAAGCACAAGAAAAGCTGTGCAATACATTTAGTCATTAAAGAAATGTAGATCAAAATTACAATAAGAAACCACTTCATGCTCACTAGGATGGCTATAACTTTTTTCTTTTTTTTGGAGATGGAGTCTCACTCTGTGGCCCAGGCTGGAGTGCAGTGGCTCGACCTTGGCTCACTGCGACCTCCGCCTCCCAGGTTCAAGTGATTCTCCTGTCTCAGCCTCCCGAATAGCTGGGATTACAGGTGCCTGCCACCACGCCTGGCTAATTTTTGTATTTTTAGTAGAAATAGGGTTTTGCCATATTGGCCAGGCTGGTCTCGAACTCCTGACCTCAGGTGATCCACCACTTTAGCCTCCCAAAGTGCTGAGATTACAGGAGTGAGCCACTGTGCCCAGTCTACCTTTTTTAAAAAAGGGAAATAACATGGAAAATAAAATGGTAAGGATGTGGAAAAACTGGAAAACTCATACACTGGTGGTGGAATGTGAAATGGTTCAGCCACTGCAGAAAACAGTTTGGTGATTTCTAAAAAAGTTAAACACAGGCTTACTATATGATCCTTCAGTTCTACTCTTGGGCATATACGCAAAAGAATTGAAACAGGTACTCAAACACGTACGTGTTCACACAAGTTCAAGCAGCACTCTTCACAATAGCTAAACATGGAAACAGCCCAAATGTCCGTCAATTAATAAGTGGATCAACAAATTGTGGCATACATGACAATGGGTTGTCAGCTGTAAAAAGGAATGAAGTAATGATACATTCTACAATGTGGGTGAACTTCAGAAATGTTATGCTAAGTGAAAGAAGCCAGCCACAAGAGGTCAAATATTGTATGATTTCATTGATGTGAAATATCCAGGCTAGATAAATCCCTAGAGATGGAATGCAGATTAGCAGTTAACAGGGGCTGGGGGGAAAGGGAGAACAGGGAGAAACTGCTTTATGGGTAAGCCCTTTTTCTGGAGTGATGAATGTGCTAAATGCCATCAAACTGTTCGCTTTAAAATTGTTATTTTTATTTTTCTTTAAATTCTTTTAAAAGTTAAAGAACCATTGTACTCTTTTTGTTTATTTGTTTGTGAGACAGGGTCTTGCTCTGTCACCCAGGTGGGAGTGCAGTGGCGTGATCATGGCTCACTGCAGCCTTGACCTCACCATGTAGCCCAGGTTGGTCTGGAACTCCTGGGCTCAAGTGTACTACTTCCTTGGCCTCCCAAAGTGCTGGGATTATAGGTGTGAGCCACCACACCTGGCCCATTCTACTCTTAAGTAAAGGAATATACAAATACAAAAGCTGGTCATGAATGTTGATGGCAGCTTTATTTGTAATAGCCAAAGACTGGAAGCCACCCCAATGTTCATCAACAGGTGAAAGGATTAACACATTGTGATACATCTATACAATGGAATACTATATGGGAATAAAAAGGAACAAACTATTGACAGATGCAACGACATGGGTAAATCTCAAGAGAATTATGCTGAGTAAAAGAAGTCGGACAGAAAGCGTTCATACTGCATGATTATATCTATATAAAGTTCCAGAATATACAAAGTAACTTATAGGGATAGAAAGCAGATCAGGGGTTGTCTGGGGAAGTATGACTGCGTGGAAGAGTGGGAGGCAGGGGACCAAGAAAACTTGTGAGGTTGATGAATACGCTCATTATCTTGATTTAGGTGATAATTTTATGGCTGTGTACATTTGCCAAAACTTATTAAATTGTAGACTTTAAACATGTCAGCCTACTGTATGTCAATTATACCTCAATAAAGCTTTTTAAAAAATCTAGCAAATTTGAATCAAAAGTAAGCATACTCCAACCATATGACACAGCCATTTTGCTTCTAGGTAAAATAAAGAAATACATGATTTTACAAAAATTAATGCACAAATGTTCATATTAGTGTTATAATAGGCGAAGACTGGAAGCAACCTGGATATTCAACAGCTGAATGAATCAACAAATTGTAGTACATCCATATAATGGAATACTACTCATCAAAAAAATGAACTATTTTTGCACCATTGGTGCACTCAATACCATGGATATATTTTTAAAAAATTATGCTGAGTGAAAAAAGTCAGACAAAAGGGTATATGCTGTATGATTCCATTTATGTCAAACTCTAATAAATACAAACAAAGTTAGAGTGAGAGAAAACAGAACAATGGGGACTGGGATTGGGTGTGCAGAAAAGGATTACAAACAGGCACAAGAAAACATTGAGTGATGAGTATGTTTACTATTTTTTTTTTTTTTTGAGACGGAGTCTCCTTCTGGCTGGAGTGCAGTGGTGCGATCTTGCCTCACTGCAACCTCTGCCTCCCAGTTCAGGTGATTCTCTTGCCTCAGCCTCCTGAGTAGCTGGGATTACTGGTGCCGGCCACCACAGCTGGCTAATATTTGTATTTTTAGTAGAGACGGGGCTTCACCATGTTGGCCAGGCTGGTCTCGAACTCCTGACCTCAGATGATCTAACCACCTCAGCCTTCCAAAGTGCTAGGATTACAGGCGTGAGCCACCACACCCGGCCACATTTACCATCTTGATGCTTTCCCAGGTGTCACACATATCAAATACAGGCAGACCTCATTTTGTTGCACTTCACTTTATTGTGCTTTGCATATATTGCTTTTTTTTAAATTACAAATTGAAGGTTTATGGCAACCCTGCACTGAGCAAGTCTACTGGGACCATTTTTTCAAGAGCATGTGCTTACTTGGTGTCTCTGTGTCACATTTTGGTAATTCTTGCAATATCTCAAACATTTTCATCATTATTATATCTATTAGAGTGACCAGCAATGAGTGATCTTTGAGTAATTGTTTTGGGACAGTATGAACGGTGCCCATATAAGATATGAACTTAATAAATGTTGTGTGTGTTCTGATTGCTCCACTGACTGGCTATTCCCCCATCTCTCTCCCTCTCCTTGGACCTCCCTATTCAATGAGACTCAACAATATTGAAATTAGGCCAATTAATAACTTTACAATGGCCTCTAAGTGAAGGCGAGTGTCAAGTGAAAGGTGAGTTACATGTCTCTCACTTTCAATTAAAAGCTAGAAAATCCTAAGGCCCTTAAGAATTATACTAAATCTACTCTACTTGTGCTCTATCAATACAACAACAAAGCCTGGGTGACCGCGTATCTGTTTACAACATGGTTTAATGAATATTTCTAGAAGCCCACTGCAGAGACCTGCTACTTAGAAAAAAAAAGATTCCTTTCAAAATATTACTGATCATTGACAATACACCTGGTCACCCAAGAGCTCTGATGGAGATGTACAAGGAGATTAATGCTTTTTACATGCCTGCTAACACAACATCTATTCTTTTAGCCCCTAGATCAAGGAGTAATTTCAACTTTTAAGTCTTATTATTTAAGAAATACATTTCATAAGGCTATAGCTGTTAGAGATCGTGATTCCTCTGATGGATCTGGGCAAAGTTAATTGAAAACCTTCTGGAAAGGATTCACCATTCTAGATGTCATTAAAACTATTCATGATTCCTAGAAGGAGGTCAAAATATCAGCATGAACAGGAGTCTGGAGGAAGTGGATTCCAATACTCCTTGATGACTTTGAGGGGTTCAAAACTCCCTTCAGTGGAGGAAGTCACTGCAGATGTGGTGAAAATAACAGGAGAACTAGAATTAGAAGTGAACCCTGAAGATGTGACTGAATTGCTGCAATCTCATGATCAAACTTCCACAGATGAGGAGCTGCTTCTTACAGGATATGAAAAGAAAGTGTTTTCTTGAGATGGAGTCTTCAGCTGGTGAACATGCTGTGTTTATTTTTGAAATCACAATAAAGGATTTAAAATATTACATAAACTTAGTTGATAAATCAGTGTCAGGGTTTGAGAGGATTGATTTCAATTTTGAAAGAAGTTCCACTGTGGATAAAATGTTATCAAACAGCACCACTTGCTACAGAGAAATTTTTCGTGAAAGTACAATCAATCAATGTGGTCAGCTTCATTGTTGTCTTATTTTAAGAAATTGCCACAGCCACCCGCATCTTCAGCAACAACCTGCCTGATTACTCAGCAGCCATCAACATCGAGGCAAGACCTTCTGCCAGCAAAAAGATTGTGACTCACTGAAGGCTCAGATAATTGTTAGCAAATCTTAGCAATAAAATATCTTTAATTAAGGTATGCAAATTATTTCCTTAGACATAATGCTATTACACACTCGACTACAGTATAGTGTACGCATAGCTTTTGTGGAATCCAATAAATTCATGTGACTAGCTTTATTGTGATATTTGCTTGGTTGTGGTGGCATGGAAACAAACTTGAAATATCTCTGAGGTATGCCTGTATATGTTTCATATCAAAACTTCTATCAAATTGTACACTTTAGATATATAATAGCTTATTGTATGCCAATTACAATAAACTACAATAAAGCTATTAAAAATATGGCCAATCAGCCAACAGTGCGGTGCTCACGCCTGTAATCCCAGCACTTTGGAAGGCCAAGGCGGGTGGATCACAAGGTCAGGCGTTCAAGATGAGCCTGGCCAAGATGGTGAAGCCCTGTCTCTACTAAAAATACAAAAAAAAAAAAATGAGCCAGGCGTGGTGGCGGGCACCTCCTAGCTACTCGGGAGGCTGAGGCAGAGAATTGCTTGAACCCGGGAGGCAGAGGTTGCAGTGAGTTGAGATCGCACCACTGCACTCCAGCCTGGGCGACAGAGTGAGACTCCATCTCAAAAAAAAAAAAAAAAAAAAAAAGACCAATCTAAAATGCGGATCTAATCATGCCGCTTCCACACTCAAAATGCTCAAAATGCTTCAACAGTTACCTGTCATACGTGGTCAAGGTCTGGCACAATATGGCAACACCTTTCTGCAGCCTCATCCTCTATTTTCCCTTCTCCTACCTTGTAAGTATATTCTGCTCTGACACATTCTGCTTCTATACCATTTCATTGCTTTGGTCATGCCATTCCTTCTGCTGGAATGTGCTCTTTTTTCTGATTTATTTAAAATCCCTACTTCTCCTATAGGGTCTAGCTCAAATGCCTTTCCTATAAAACCTCTCTGGATTCTCATTACTACTTATATGCTTTTTCTTCTTCAGACTCCATAGCATTTGTACTTATTTCATGATTTCCATCACAGCCTAATCTTAATTTCCCAGCACAGTGACTTGCATGTGTTTAAGTTCTTGACAAGATTTTATTTTATTTTTTTGAGACAGAGTCTCGCTCTGTTACCCAGGCTGGAGTGCAATGGTGCAATCTCGGCTATCTACAACCTCTGCCTCCCAGGTTCAAGCGGTTCTCCTGCCTCAACCTCTTGATCAGCTGGGATTACAGGCGCACACCACCACGCCCAGCGAATTTTTGTATTTTTAGTAGAGACGAGGTTTCACCATGTTGGCCAAGCTGGTCTCAAACTCCTGATCTCAAGTGATCCACCTGCCTCAGCCTCCCACCAACAACATTTTAAAACTCTTTGAGGGCAATGACTCTTATTTATTAATCTGTGTATCCCCTGCAACACAAAGCACAAAGACTCACTAGTAATAGGTGCTTTGTAAACATTTTTGAGTTGAATTGGATAATTTAACTTCTAAGTGACTTCATCCTAAACTTAGCTTTTCTATCCACTCACCTACAAAGAAGTGTGTGAATAAGAGCAAGGATATTTGAATACCATACGAGGATATTTGAATACCATACATTGAGCTACCCTCATAATAAGCCCTGGTGACAATGCAGGCACTTCTCTAAGTGTGAGTTTCATGTAAAATTCAGAAAATATTCTCCAATCTTTGCCGGCCCATGGTTTGCTATTAACATCATCTTTGGGCAATGAATGGAAAATTTGGCTCATGAAAATCAGAAAATGCTAAACTTCTAGACAGGTAAACTCTTACACAATAATTAATTGAATCCAACAGTTCCTGCTACACTCTCCAAACCAAGAATCATTGTCACAGAATGCCATCCATTATCCCCACCAAAACTAGGTTCTGGGGCTGGACATGGTGGCTTATGCCTGTAATCTCAGCACTTTGGGAGGCTGAGAGGTGGGGAATCACCTTAGGCCAGGAGTTTGAGAGCAGCCTGACCAACATGGAGAAACCCCGTCTCTACTAAAAATACGAAAATTAGGAAGGCATGGTGGCATATGCCTGTAGTGCCAGCTACTCGGGAGGCTGAGGTTAGAGGATCACTTGAGCCTGGCAGGTTGCAGTGAGCTTAGATCGTGCCACTGTACTCCAGCCTAGGCAACAGAGCAAGACTCTGTCTCAAACAAAACAAAACAAAACATACACAAAAACCACCAAGTTCTGTATCCTGGTTAGCTTGAAGGAAACTGTGGGGCATTTTCAATAAAAAGATTTCTGCTTCTGCGATTATACCCCTCAGGTACCTGGACTCTTCTGAGGTTTGGGTTCCATGATGGCTGTGTGTCTGTCCTCCCCTGTCAAAAGGAAGGGTTAGTGTTAGTCCCCAAACAACACTATGTGTGTTTCATTGACCAGCCACCGCGTCGGTGAGTATCAGGATTGTGCTCATGAATGTTGCTGAGATGGGTTATGAGTCTCCCATTCCCATCCTTTCTTTAGTATTTCCCTCCCTGTCCCTGAGGCTGACGGTAGCTGCAGTAACGGGGACACATCTAAGCAGCTTGTCCTCACACAGTGGGTGGTTCTGCGGAGGTGTTGTTGAGATGACTGAAGGAGCTGTCTTCCTGGGACTTTCTCTGTTCTTACTGCTTTGATAAGAGAGCTGGGGGATGGCAACACAAAGGAGAGATAAGAACAGGGCAAAGGGCAGGATGCCATGGAGCCAACGCAGCCGAGAAAGCATCACTGGCTGAGAGGAAGCCCAAGATAAGCCTTTCTCCATGCCAGGGGCTCGCTTTCTCCAGGGGAAACTTAAGAACAAGGACCACCGGGCACGGTGGCTTGTAATCCCAGAACTTTGGTAGGCTGAGGTGGGCAGATCATGAGGTCAGGAGTTCGAGACCAGCCTGACCAACATGGTGAAACCCCATCTCTACTAAAAATACAAAAATTAGCCGGGCGTGGTGGTGGGCACCTGTAATCCTAGCGCTCGCCTGTAATCCCTCAGGAGGCTGAGGCAGGAGAGTCGCTTGAACCCGGGAGGCGGAGGTTGCAGTGAGCCAAGATCACTCCACTGCACTCCGGCCTGGGTGACAGAGCAAGACTCCTGAGGCTAACCTGGAGAAACTGAATCTGAGAGGCATCCTTTCCTGGCCAGCTGCTGGCGATCCTATGACCATCACAGGATGGAGAGAAGGGACTCCCTCAGGGGAAGGGCTGCAGGGCAAGTGAGGTCTTTGAAACCAGGAATTTGTTATGACTAACTTTTAAAACTTAAGTTAGTAAGACTCTCAAAATAGAAAGCCCTGAAAAGGGAGGTGCCCAAGCAGCCCCAAGTAAGATGGGGGAGGAGGCAGAGGCCCTTGACCCTCCTGACCTCTCCCTTTCTTCAACATAAACTCATTCTTTCTTCCTAACATGTAGATGCCTTACAGCAATTCTTTAATTACATGTGTGTATATGCATATACAGACATGAAAAAATACATATATTCAGGTTGGGTGCAGTGGCTTATACCTGTAATCCCAGCACTTTGGGAGTTTGAGGTGGGCGGATTGTTTGAGGTCAGGAGTTCGAGACCAGCCTGGCCAACATGGCAAAACCCCATCTCTACTAAAAATACAAAAATTGGCCAAGAGTGGTGGCGGGCACCTGTAATCCCAGCTACTTGGGAGGCTGAGGCAGAAGAATCACTTGAACCCAGAAGGCAGAGGTTGTAGTGAGCCGAGATCACGTCACTGCACTCCAGCCTGGGTGATAGAGTGAGACTGTATCTCAAATAAAAAATATATATCATACAAATACATATATGTTCAGAGATGAAAATCCTAAGATTAAGACAAGTTCTAAAATATGCTTTTGGTGGTTTGTCAGAGCATTTGGGAGCTCTTTGAAGACCAGTGGGATGGCTTTCCTGGACCCTGGAATCATATCTACCCTGCCCCTAGGGAAAGATTTTCTCCCTTGAGGTATCCTGTATAATCACAGTAGCGATCATCTGAACAAATTACAACTTTTCTGGGGCATCTGAAGGCATATGTTGAAGAACTGGTGCCCTTAGCCCTCGCCTGCTGTAGCGGGCACACTCAGCTCTGTGCAATGAGCTATAATGCCTGGGAAAGATGCCAAGCTATTGAGGCCGAAGGCTGTTGTTTCCTGGAAGAGCAATTCTGTGTGAGAAAGAGAATGTAACCTCTTCAAAACCTTGCCCACTCCCCAAAAGGCATGGGTAATATTTAAAAAATTATCCCTGAGATTTTGTATCAAATCCATGAGGTTCTTTCCAATTTCAAGGATTTCACTTCCTGAAGAGCTGGGGACAAGTGGTTTTCAGCCCATCAGCTTTCCCTCTGTCCATGTTTATAGGACTTGGCCATGCCCCCTATGCAGCTGTTAGCCTAATGAGTGATGGCACTCAACGATCCAATCGGAGAACTGTGCAGGAGAGATTAGCTGTGGGTGACATATTTTAAAGCAGTGTGTTTACTGCAAGCCGTTTTTGAGCTGCTTTTTGTCAAAAAGCCAAAAAAATCATTTTTAAAAATAAAATATTTCTAAAGGCTTTAAAGTTTATAAAATGCATTTGCATACATTATTTTTTTTGTGTTCAGAATGGCCTCATTCTGAGACAGCTCATTTTACAAATGAAAAGCTGCATTTGAGAGAAGACTGAGGTGACTTGGACCTAGGTCCCCTGGCAGAACTCCACACAGCACCACATTCATGCTCATGGACACTCCCAAATAACATTTGCCCTCCCTGTGCCCTGTGGATGTCAAAGTGTGCTTTGGAGGACATCTCTGTCCTTCCAGTGTCTGCAAAGGGCTCCAGAGTCATGTGTTGCGACCATTCCTCCTTCATCTCCCCACCCACCATAAAATGAGAGGACAGATAGGGCAATAGGGTGTGGTGGTTTAGAGTGTTAGCTCTGGCATCTGGGTTTAAATTTCATCTCCATGAATTATGAGGAATGTGATCTTGGATACTTTATGATGCTTCTCTACACCTCCATTTCTTCATCTGTAACATGAAGGTTATTACTACCCTCATCAGATTGCTGGGAGCATCACTTGAGATACCCTGTTGATGAGCACTCCTCAGTACATAATAGAAGCTCAATAAATGCAGTTGTTAGGTCCTTTCCAGCTCAGATATTCTATGATTCTATGGTTGTTTAATAATGGGTAGCATTTTTTGAGTACTGAATACATTCCAGGCACTTCTAAGCAATATGTATATGAAAGATTTTATGTATATGTATACATATAATAATTTCACATATACATATAAAATCTCATCCTATCCTCATAACCATACTCTAAAGCTTGCACTGTTTTTACAATGATACAATGCCCATTTACAGACGAGGAAATTGTTATCGGAGAGATTAAACAACTTGACTTTGATCATGTAATTAAAAAGAAGCAGAACCAGTATTCTAACTTGAGAGCTGGCCTTAACTACTTTGCTTTTCCTCCTACCTAAGAAAGTAGAATTAAGTCTTTTCATAGTTCTGCTTGTATTTCTTGTCGTTGCCCCCAAACAAAAAAGAAAACCTTTCTGATTTAGCTGTTTGATCTCATTCAGGAGAAACTCCCCACAGTCACTGCCTAACCCATTTATTATAACATTATTTTGGATTTGGTGAATACAGTATACCAAGAGGTCAGTCCTGTTTCCCTCTGACTATAGTATAGCCTAGGAAGCTTATGAAGAAAGAGCCCATAACAGAA
Organism: Pongo abelii; assembly: GCF_028885655.2. Classification (NCBI taxonomy): domain Eukaryota; kingdom Metazoa; phylum Chordata; class Mammalia; order Primates; family Hominidae; genus Pongo; species Pongo abelii. The sequence continues at coordinate 120,805,733 of NC_071993.2, read as the reverse complement.
ATACTGCATATCTGCAAAATTTTCCATTTCCAATTTTGCAATTGTTCAATTGCAAAAAAGCTTCTAGATCATCCCAGCCTTGGAAGTCCAAACCAAGCAGTACTTACAGGAAGCCAAGAGGTTGCTTGTCCAGTGCTCAGGAAAGTGCCTTGTCCCGAGGATTCCTGAACTCACTCCTGCTGACTCTGAGCCTTGGTGCCTGGGTGAGGGTTAAGCACAAGCTCTGCTTGAAATCTAAACCACCAGGAAGTTCTCAAACTAATATCCTTGAGCAGATTTTATTCTTGCCTCAAATTGAAATGGAAGCTATGCCCTCAGGGGAATTTCTGGGCCTTCATACTTGTGGCTTGCCACAGAACTCTCCTTGGTGTCCCAGCTGCCTAGCACCAAAAATGAAAGCAAACACATTAATAATAAAAAAAAAAATTCCTGCCAGACTTTGGACCATGGTCACAATAACCCTTATTGAGAACAATGCCAATTTACCCTCAACCATCTGTGGTGACTACCATTGAAAAAAAATCCCTGTGCCTCCTTCAGCCATATCTTAACCAATGTCTTCCGGGGAAGGGTAGAAAGGGTTCCTTTGTACCAGATGAGGAAACAAAAGCCTGGCTTCTCTAATACACTTGTACATGCCAATGGTTTCCAGGAAGAGTTGCTCATTCAGCCATAACAGAGTGTTATCGTCAACAAGGTGGCACTAGGCATGTTCCCCTGCACAGCCACCAACAGCAATTGAGCAAGCCATCATTCTTAGACCTGGTGAGTGGTATCCAGCCACCAAAGAGTCTTAGGTATATTTTCATGTGTATTACAGATTTCTAGGAGAGAGGAAGAAGTGATAATGAATTTTATCCTGTTCTACTACCTTTAGAAGTAAAAGTACATAATTTTAATCCTCATCCTCACGAGGGTAGCTGGGCTGGAATCAGCTCTGCCATGGATCCATTGTGTGGTCTTGGCAAGTTAACTGGAGTTCTCTGAGTCTGTTTCCTCATCTGCAAAATGGAACAGATAATACTGACTTCACAGGATTTTTTTTTAAGTTAAGTAAAATTTCACATATAAAAAGCATCTAGCACAGTGCTTTATCCACAGTTAGCATTCAACAGAGGGTATTTCTTTGTTTTTCTCTCTTGCGTCCTATGGAGGGTAGATGTTATTGGTTTCTTCATTTAGCAAACCTAGCTGGACTTCAGGCATACAGAAATTATTGATATATTGTTTGCTTCCCGCACAGGACCAGTTTTGCTTGATTTAGGAAAAACAATTTCTTAAATTTGATATAGTTTGGATGTCCCCTCCAAATCTCATGTTGAGATGTAATCCCCAGTGATGGAGGTGGAGTCTGGCTGGAGGTGTTGGGTCCTGGGGGTGGATCCCTCATGGCTTGGTTCTGTGTCTGAGATAGTGAGTTGTACTGAGGTCTTTGTTTAAAAGTGTATGGCATCTCCCCCAACTCTACTGCTCCCACTCTCACCAGGTGACATGGCTACTACCCCCTCACCTTCCACCATGAGTAAGAGAAAGCTCCCTGAGGTCTTCTCAGAAGCTGAGAGCTGCCAGGACTATGCTTCCTGTACAGCTTGCAGAACCATGGGCCAATTAAACCTCTTTTCTTTATAAATTATCAAATCTCAGATATTTCTTTATAACAAGACAGAGATAGACCTAACAGTATTTCCTGGATGTTCTTTTAGGCTAACTTTTGATAATTCTGGAGATAGTCTTAATGTCTTTACATTAGAACTTTAATCAGATACTAGTTGTAGCTCTAAGTAGTTCATAAAAAGCTTGTGCTGATTTCCACTTACTTGGGAACTATAAAGTCCAGACAGCCCATTGTTATAATATAGAGACCTAACCAAAAAGGGGAAGAGGGAAAATTACTGTAAGACTTGTGTTCCTTTGGAAAGGATACCGATGAAACAGTTAGATGGGCTTTCCATCAGCAACCTGTTCATCTCTCTGTCCCTCCACCTACCCACCCATCCAACCCACCCTATTCTAGGCTTTTTTTGTATTATTTTTCCAATAGTATTACAAAACTCTTTGGAGGAAGAAGCCTAACAAAGCTATTGGTACTGTAGATAAACCCATGAAATAAAAACTGAAAAGCAAACAAAAACTGGCACAGACACCAAACACTAAACTTGCAAAGCAAACGTATCTATGAAGCACAAGCATAGGTTTTTAAAAGTTGTCTCCAATGACCTGTAAACAAGGTATCAATTACCTGTCACAAAAAGCAATCGCCTGTTCATCTGAAATATCAGATGAGTTATTCCATGACTTTGTTAATTGCGCTTTCCTGTCATGAAGATGCTCTTGAGTTCTGCTGCCTCTTAACCAAAACACAACTGAACAGTTTATATGGCATGGCAATACCTACTACTTATTGGGGATTTTTGTTTTACATAGAATATCTCACTTAATTCTACCTTGTTGCAGGATAAATTTTATTAATCCTAATTTTAAAGGAGGAAATTTAAATTTAGAGAGATTAAATAACTAGCTAAGGATCATGCAGCTAGTAAGTGACCCACAGAAATCAGACTGGTCTGTCTTGACTCCGAAGCCCGTGTGTGTTCCTTCATATACTACACTATGTGAGTCCTGGGTTGAGATCAGTTGGCCTTGGGTCTCGGCCTACTCTGACTGTGTGACATTGCATAGGTTGCCAGATATTGGGCTTCATAATCCCATTACTGTCCTTCCCCAAAGAGCTCTAAGTACCCATTCATCTCTGATTATGATTATGCCTTTGAATCAAAGTCAAGGGCTTATTAGCGTGCAGGCCATTTCACTCCATTCTGCATGCTCATTGTCCATGTGGATAGTAAATGCGTCTTTGTCAGTGACACCAGTAAAGGAGTGACATCAATGACATCACTTCAAAGCATCCTTACTATACCTCTTCTCTGGAACAAAGAATTCAAGGAAAGCAAGGAGAAAGCTGTACACAGAACAAAGTAATAACAAAGGTATCTTTTAGATTATATTAAAAATGGTATCAAGCCAAGACCTATTTTCTATCATCTGTTTGGTAGTAGTCTGAATCATCTGATGTTTGTAAAGAGAAAGGAACTGATGATATAAAGCATTTTGTATAATTTTATATGGTTCTCTTCCATGACTGATTTTGGAAATTGCTCTATAGTTAGGATTGCTTTTGGCTGTTAAAAAAAACCCAACACTCAACAATAGTGGCTTATAATTTATTTATCATACATCATGCAAGAAGTCTGGAGTGAAGCATTTCCAGACTTATTTTGACGATTCAGTGATGTTAGAACTAAGGTTTTGTCTCTCATTTTCTTGGCCTTTTCCATATGGTCAGAAGTTGGCTGCCATAAGCATCATGTTTCCACAACACACTATCTCAAGCAGCAGGGAAGTGTTGGGGGAAAATGAGCATTCTCCTTATGTGCTTTTCACTTCAGGGAGAAAAATTTCTCCTACAAGGCCCGGATAAGACTTTCCCTTACATCTGATTGGATTGGTCAGCTGTTACCTCAAGAAGACCAGTCATTGGCCAAGAGGAAATGAGATTTCATTGGCTTGCATCAATCATGATAATTTCCCTTGCCATCTGAACAAAATTGGGGTTCTGCTAGCCAAGAAGATGGAGCATGACTGTTGCAGACATTATCATCCCTCTCTCCCTCCATCGTCCCCTGCCTCCTCTCAAGATCGTTTCCAAGAACTCTTACTCCTGGTCTCTGCACGCTAAGCACCTTGACCTTTGTACATGCTGCTCCCTCTCTCTGGCCCACTCTTCTTCTGTTTCTTCCGCTGGTTAACTGCTACACATCCTTCAGCTCTCACTCTAACATCACTTCTCAGTGATTCCTTCTCTCCCCAGACAAGGCCAGATTCTTTATGACACATTATCATGGTGCAATGTTAACTTCAGTACACATTTTGCCATTTGTAATTTTAGACGCATTTGTCTGATTATTTGGTTAATGTCTGTCTCTTCCTCCACAAGACTGTATAATCCATTAGTACTGTGTCTGTTTCTTCTGACCAGTGTATCCCCAGTAGCTAGCTTAAATGCCTATCCATTGTTTATTTATTTACAATGTGCCTACTATATGCCAGGTGTTATAGATAATAGAAAAATGGAAAGATTAGTGTTTTTTGAGAGCTCATAATATGACCAGGGAGATCCAGAGAAAACTAACTTTAATACTCCATTGGTAATCCTTCCTACTTCACTGTTGTATCTCATTTTTTAAATTAAATTTTATTTTTTTAGACTTTAAGTTCTAGGGTACATGTGCACAACGTGCAGGTTTGTTACATAGGTATACGTGTGCCATGTTGGTGTGCTGCACCCGTTAACTCGTCATTTACATTAGGTATTTCTCCTAGTGCTATCCCTCCCCCCTCCCCCCACCGCATGACAGGCCCCGGTGTGTGATGTTCCCCACCCTGTGTCCAAGTGTCCCATTGTTCAATTCTTATGATTACACTCTGGACCTTGGAATTACCCATTCTTGCATGACCTTCGATAACTTTGACTGTGGTGCTCCACTTTCCAACTGCAATTTCCCTTCCTTCTATGCTTTACATTTCTTCACTTCAGCCTCTCCAAGACCTCAAGATTTTGGACCCTTCCTCGTTCTTTCAATATGTCTGCTGAGATCAGTGTCCATTAGCAGCTGAAACTGCCACTCTCTGAACTCCCTGCAAAAGGAGATGAGCTGGGTTGAACTTTGCAGAAGAATAATCACCGATGGGATCAGGGTGAGCACCTTATCCTGGGACTGCCCCTCTATTGGCTGGCTGTTGACCCAGGGAGAGGCCTGACACAAAGAACTTTGCTCAGAAGAGGCAATGGCGGCAAGCCAACCCTTGCTGAAATTTTCTCTTCTCTTTGCTTCCAAGTTACTCTCTCACTTGGTTCTCATCTATACTGATCTATTTCTTTGTTTTGTTTGCTGGGTTCTCTACCAGCATGCGATCCTTACTTTTTGGAGTCCCTAGAGTTCCTTCCTTAGGTACTGTATTTCCTTACTTTGCAATTATTTCTCAATTCTGGAAATACTCTGGGTCCATTGAGGTTGGTGATCATAAATTTGGCAAGGTTCCTGATGTGTGATTTTCTCCAGTGGCCTTCAGCTGTTCAGGAGCAGGCAAGGGGGAACCAGGGCCTGGGGTTCATTTCAGCTTAGCATTTTTGCTAGGAGGATGCCACAGAAGGAAAAGGGAGCAAGGGAGTTTAGAATACTTGCTAAAAAAATGCTCAAAATATTGACTCATGGAATCAGAGGGTCATAAGGAGGAAATAACTAAGGAGATAAAGAGATAAAGAGATAGATAGGAGATTCTTGGGCAGGGGCATCCTGGGTAGTGATTCCTGGTGAGATGTACCATCAAAGACAGATGGTACAAGCTGACTGAAGGATAGGAAGTAGTGCTTGGAGAGAATATGTTTGATCGATCTTAAAATAGAGAAATTGCAAGGCTCAGGTGGCTTAGCTATGTAGCGTAAAAGGTCATTGGTGACGAGGAGGTCAAGGAACTGAGGGGCTAAAGTGTTTGGCCATCCACATGGATGTCCAGTTGATGGAGCAAAGTCCTTTTAAAATTCTCTAAACATTTTAAAAACATGAGAAACAGAATAAAGGTAATTAACTCTACCTGCTTCCCCCAATACACATACATACCAGTGTCCATTTTTGTATTTGGATTCATTTGTTAGAGCAAAAGCAGATGTAGATGCCAAAAGAGGACTTCGAGATCCACAGAAGATTGAAGTCAGAATCTTCCTTATTTAAAGAGAACACCCGGGTCCAGTTTCTGGGGATTAGGGAATGTATAGAGGTGATAAAGGATGGCCCAAAGATTTTGGACTGGGAGTCAGCCAATGAGACCACCACTGGGGCAGAGGGAGGGGTGATGAGTTCTTCCTCTTTTTTCTTTCCTTTCTTTCCCATTATGGCCCTGCATCTTAGTAGTTCCAACTTGATTGGCACTGGGCCAAAAGGGTCAGTGTTGGTAAGGAAGGGGTGGCAGTGCAGTTGAAGAAAAAGTGGAGTAGGAAGGAAACCCCCAAATTGACGGTCCTGTGCAGTGGCCTCTTTCCCACCAGCCCATCACATCTGTAGGGTGTGGTGTAACCCTGGAGCCCTATGTTTCCTAGAACTCCTGTTGGTCAGTGATGGAGCTTCCCTGCTGCTCTGGATCTAGGAGCAGCCCAATTTTTTTTTTTTTTTTTTTTTTTGCACTTCAACTGCTATCATAACAGAAGCAACCCTATTTCATTTCTGGGACCTGGAGAAGAAAGAACATATTCCATATGGATTCTGTATGAATCATGAATTTGAAGAATCAGGTAAAGCCCATGAAATCAGACCACACATCCCACTTAGCATCGTGTTTTATTCTTCTAAAGTTTTTTTATTCTTCTGAACTCAACTTCTAAACATTTATTGTTCCAAGATATGTATATATTTTAAAACGTTTTCATTCCTTTCACCTTCTATTTAAGTTGAAGGCAGTTAATAAGAAAGAATATTTCCTTTCAGCATTTATTGGTACCACTTGCATAACAGGCACAGTTGGGAATTTTGAAAAAAGAATTAAACATAGACTTTGCTCTTAGGAACCTTATAAACTAATATGGCAGATAAATCTGTACAGAAATAATGTGTCAGTCAGGGTCCCAGCAGGAAACAGCATGCTCAAAGGATTTATGGAAGAGAGTTATTGCAGGGACTGTCTACAGAGGTGGAGGCAGGGTTAAAGGAGCAGCAAGGAATGGTGGTGGGATGGTGGTGTAGCAAGAGTGGGAAGCCTTCACCTCCTCTAGGCTTGCAGGGATGAAAGGAGGGAGAAGTGTTACACAATTTTGATGAAAGCTGAAGTCATGAGATAAACCTACACTATAGGGGTAGTGGCCATAGTCAAGATATATGGTCACTTGTCCAGACCATGGCCCAACACAGAGAGAGCCGGGGGCTGGCGTGGGGTAGGATGGGAAGAAGCCAGCAGAAGAGATTAACAAGAAGCATTCAGAGGAGCATGTGAAAAACCAGGAGTGTGTGGCTTCTAGCAGTAGAGACAAGGTTTGGGTGGGTGGGGGGCAGCCACCTCACATGCTGCCAAGAGGAAGGGTGAGATGGATTTGGTAGGGCAAGGACAATTGTGGCTTTGGCGAGAAACATTTGGTGAGTGGTGTGGAGCAAAAGTCTGATTGGAGCAGGTTAACTAGAGAAATGGCCCATCTGTTGAGGACCCTCACGGCAACAAATGGTGGAGGAGAGTGGAGAGGGGCTCTGGAGGGGCAAGTGGAGATAATCCAGAAGGAGTATAATATGAGGATATTAAGTGGCCAGTACTGTCAGGGCAAGGCAGAGCAAGAGCATGGGATTCAGAGGAGAGAGCCATTTTCCCAAAGCAGGAAGAGAAAGAGACAGAGGGAGATCTCATGGAGAAGAAGGTGTCTCGGCTGGGTCCTACAGGCTGGTGTGGCCAACAGTTTCCATTTAATGCCCCCCACCCCCTCCACATCTCAATTGCCCTGGGTACCCATGTAACTCGTGGACAGCAGACACACTCTTGACCCCAGCAATGGCCCAGTCATGGTTCAGAGGCAGAGGGAGCCTCACAGGGAAACTGGGTCAAAGGATCCCTCTCTTCCTCTGGGCAGGGGCCTTGGGGATGGGAGAGCATTTTGCTTCCATGAGGGAAGCCAGCCTTGCAATGAAGATGACACAGGACAAGGGCAAAACTGAAAGTCACAGAGATACAGAGCAGCAGTCAGGATGACTTGGCAAACTCTAGACCAAACTGTGCTTGAATTTCATACTTCCTCTGCACTTTCTCATTATGGGAAACTAAAAATGTCCTAATTGTTTAAGTCAGTTTTCATTAAATTGTTTTGTGAAATGTAAAACATCTTGATTGAGAGCTGTTATGATTTGGACATTAGGTAATTGGCCCAAGGATGAAGATGAGGGGAGGGAGTTTGGAGGCAGAGAAAATATAAGAAAAAGGAAGGTGACTCAACATAGCATAGTATTTACTACCACAGAGTCAGACTTCCTGGGTCCATTGCTATGGTCCATGATTTGAAGAAGCTACTCAACCTCTCTATGCCTCAGTTTCCTTGTCTGTAAAACGAGAATGATGATGGTATACTTGATAGAGATGTTATGAGAATTAAATGAGCTGATATTTGTAAAGAACTTAGAGCAGTGTTTGACATAGAGAAAACACATTATAAGTGCTTGTCCAATAAATGAAGGGCCTCGTGTCTGTACTTTACAACTGAAGTTGTACATGAGTCCCACCTGTAAAGAGAGGGGCTGGGCTCCCCTTGGAGTTTGAATACTCTCCAAGTACTTTATATAGTGACAATGTGGGTGTCAGGTAATTCTTTCCATGTTTCATATGAGTAAATAGAGGTTTCAGGAAGATCAAAATCATTTAAGAGAGAATCTGATAATAAACATCATGATGAAGTTAAAGCCCAGAAGACCAAGAATTAGGACCCTGAGTTTGTGCTTCTGCTCTGCTTCAACTCACTGAAGACCTCAGGTCTGTCCCCTTTCTTCTTCTTAAGGGTATGGGGGTTGACCAGATGATCTTCAGGTACCTAACAGACCTAATAGTTTCATAATAACACCACAGTAATTGATTCTACAGTTCAGCATTTACAAAGCATTTGGACAGCATCTTCTGCTCATACAAAAACCTTGTCAGACAAGAAGTATGGATATTATTTTCCCTGTTTTACAACCAAGAAGGGAAGCCAGCTGATGAAAGCTTTCATGTCAGGTAAGTTATCCCTGAGGGTAACAGGAGTTGAATCGCACTGGGAAACTCTGGGAGCTGGTGGAAAACAGCTGCCTCAGAGTTATTCCATCCAGTGAGGAGGGAGCTGGAGTATTTATATACCAACCCTGCCAATCATCAGAGGACATTAATTTATTGGCATTTCTAGCCTGTCATACATGTAGCAAAGTGGACTCAAGGGACCAGAGGAATCCTTGGGGCAAAAACACATGGATTCTGGCAGTTGAGAAAAGGCCAGTGCACTGACATGATTAGTATGAGGACATATGGGCAGCCACCATCAGCATCTGCTACAGTCTTCTTGGGAAGGTGCTTTTGTCATCTTTACTTGCAAATAGATGTGTAAAATGTGATTTTAGTTGAGTACATTGCTATTCTGAACTCAGTTGCCTTACATGGCAAAACGGACTTTACAAATGAAGTTAAGAATCTTGGGATGGGAAAATTAAACTGGTTCAGGTAGAATGGGGATGCCTGTAACCTCAAGGCAGGCCCGGCATAATCACAAGGGTCCTTAAAAGAGGGAGGGGGAAGGCCAGACCGTGGGGGAAAATGCTACTCTGATGGCTCTGAAGGTAGGAGAAGGAGCCAGGAGCCAAGGAATGTGGGCAGGTTCTAGAAACTGGAAAAGGAAAGAAAATGTATTATTTTCTAGAGCCTACAGAAGGAACCAGCTCTGTGGACATCTTGATTTTTTTTTTTTTTTTTTTGAGACAAGTCTTACTCTGTCACCCAGGCTGGAGTGCAGTGGTGTGATCTCGGCTCACTGCAACCTCTGCCTCCCAGGTCAAGCAATTCTCATGCCTCAGCCTCCTGAGTAGCTGGGATTACAGGTGCCCGCTACCATGCCCAGCTAATTTTTGTATTTTTAGTAGTGATGGGGTTTCATCATGTTGGCCAGGCTGGTCTTAAACTTCTGACCTCAGGCGATCCACCCACCTTGGCCTCCCAAAATGCTGGGATTACAGGTGTGAGTCAGTGTGCCCCGCCTTTTTTTTTTTTTTTTTTTTTTTTTTGAGACAGGGTCTCACTCTATTGCCCAGGCTGGAGTGCTGTGGTATGATCTTGGCTCACTGTAGCCTGAACCTCTGGGGCTCAAGCCATCTTCCCACCTGCGCTTCCCAAGTAACTGGGACTACAGGCGCATGCCACCATGCCTGGCTACTTTTTGTATTTTGTTTAGAAATACAAAAGGTTTCACTATGTTGCCCAGGCTGGTCTTGAACTCCTGAGTTCAAGCTATCCTCCTGCTTTGGCCTCCCAAAATACTGGGATTACAGGTGTGAGCCACTGTACCCAGCCATGCTGACATGTTGATCTTAAACTTCTGACCTCAATAACTCAAAGAGAATCAATTTGTATTGTTTTAAGTCAATAAATTTGTGATAGTCTGTTACAGTAGCAATTGGAAACTAATACAGAGAAGAGTGGATATTGGGTGGGTTAATGGAAGAGTCTACCACAGGTATCTAGCAGGTATCTTAAATAGCTTGCATAAAACAAATTTTGATTTTCGTCATTCTTACCTCTTGCATCAAAGCTGTTCCCAATCTCAGGAAACAGCCCCATGTCTTCCACCTGCTTAAGCCATAAGCCTTGAGGTCATCCTGGATTTCCAACCTGTTTTTGTTTTGTTTTGAGATGGAATCTTGCTCTGTCATCCAGGCTGGAGTGCAGTGGCTCGAGCTTGGCTCACTGCAACGTCCGCCTCCTGGGTTCAAGTGATTCTCGTCTCAGCCTTACAAGTAGCTAAGCCTCAGCCTTATGAGTAGCTGGGACTACAGGCTTGTGCCACCACACCCAGCTAATGATTTCTAGCTTTTCCTCACATTCCCACCTCAAATTTATCAGCAAATCCTACTGGCTCTTCCTCAGTAGGTGTATACTTATCCCCAAACTCACTGAGTTGTATATATTAAATATGCACAGCTTTTTGCATATCAATCATACCTCAATAAAGTGGTTTTCTTAAAAAAAGGCCACGCCCAAATTGGATGCCTTCTCATGACCCATTCCACCTGCCATCATTTCCACCTAGGTCATGACTGCAGCAGCCTCCCACCTGGCTCCCTGCTCCACTCCTTCTCCCACTGATCCATTCTCCAGAGTGTCTTTCACAATTGTACATCAGATCCTGTCACTCCCCTGCTCCAGTCCTTCCAGTGGTTTCCCGTTTCATTAGAAGGAATCCAATGTGCTTTCCACAGTTGAAAGCCTGACTGATCTGGCCCTGCCTGCCTTTTGCCCCTGCTTCCAGCACCCTGCTCTGCAATACTGGCTTTTTAAAAAATTATTATTTTATTTTTCCATAAGTTATTGGGATACAGGTGGTATTTGGTTACATAAGTTCATTAGTGGTGATTTGTAAGATCCTGGTGCATCCATCACCTGAGCAGTACACACTGCACCATATATGTTGTCTTTTATCCCTCATCCCCCTTCCACTCTTCCCCCCAAGTCCCCAAAGTCCACTGTATCATTCTTGTGCCTTTGCGTCCCCATAGCTTAGCTCCCACATATCAGTGAGAACATATGATGTTTGGTTTTCCATTCCTGAGTTACTTCACTTAGAATAAGAGTCTCCAATCTCATCCAGGTCACTGCAAATGCTGTTAATTCATTCCTTTTTATGGCTGAGTAGTATTCCATCACATATATATATAATATATATATTATATATAAAATATATATTATATATATATATCTCACAGTTTCTTTATCCACTTGTTGATTGATGGGGATTTGGGTTGGTTCCACGATTTTGCAGTTGTGAATTGTGCTGCTATAAACATGTGTGTGCAAGTATCTTTTTCGAATAATAACTTATTTTCCTCTGGGTAGATACCCAGTAGTGGGATTGCTGGATCAAATGGTAGTTCTACTTTTAGTTCTTTAAAGAATCTCCACACTGTTTTCCATAGCAGTTGTACTAGTTTGCATTCCCACCAGCAAACTCTGGCTTTCCTGATGCTTCTCAAAGAGGCCCAGGTGGTAGCTGCCCCAGGGCCTTTGCATTCACTGCTTGCTCCACCAAGAACCATGCTCTTTCACACAGTCATGTGGTCCACTCCCTCACTCCACTCCAGTGTCTGCCCAGCTGTATTCTCCTCAAAGAGACCTTTCCCAGCTGCTCTGTCTGACGTGGACTCCTCTCTCCCACGTCACTGTTACTGAGCTCCTTCTCCTGCTTTATCTTTCTTCATAACACTCCTCTCTCTATCACTCTCTCTAGAACTGTCTGTCTTCCCCACTAAAAGATAAATCCTATGAGGACTAAGATTGTTTTGTTCGGTGCCAACAACAGTGCTTGGCACATAGTTCAATAAATATTTGTTAATTAAAACACACACACGCACACACACATATGGTTATTTATATGATTACTTCCTTTTGGATGTCATGGACAGTTAAGGGTAAGTGGTGACTACCCACATAGCTGTGGTTTACCTAGAACAAGGATTTGTGCATTTTTACAGAGCCACCCACATCTCTTATATCTTTATGCCTGAAAGAGAAATTGGTCTTCAGCTCCCACAAGTCCTGTCAAGCTAGAAGAGAAATTGTGAACCAACTGTAATTTCATTGAAAGTACAAATCCTCCAACACAGTCCCTTTCAATCACTAAAGGATCTTTTTGTGTTCTCAAATGAGAGGGACCATTGTCCCTATTGGGTATGTGGGACACTGTTAGGTGCTGGTTGATTAATTATAGCAAATTCTTACCTGGCATTCTTACTTAATCAACTATTTCTAGCACATACCCAAATTTCCTGTTTTTTAAAACGATCATGCTCTTTTGCCTTTGGTACTTATTTTTGTGTTTTAAAACATTTTTGAAAAAGCTGATAGAATATATCTATTTTTTGCAAATTCTCTCCTGCTTTTTGTTTTTTCTTTCCTCTTCCCCCTCTTATAACCAGTCTCATAAAGGGTGTAGCTATCCCTTAGGACTCTCCTTATGCTCTAAAGTTTCTAAACTGTTCAACTCGCCCTTTTGGGACTATTCTACCACTGGTAATAAGCTTGGCTGCAAATGGGAATCGCCTGGAAAGGTTTAACAACACTGCTTCCCGGGTGCCAACCTGAGAAATCCTGATTTAGTTGGTCTGGGGTGCTGCCTGGGCATTGAGATTGGAAACCTCTCCAGGTGACTCTAAGGTGTTGCTGGTGTTGACAGTCATCACATCTAGTCCCTCTCATTAGAATCTTTAGAGCTCCTCTTAAGAATCAACTCCACTAGTTGGGCATGGTGGCTTATGCCTGTAATCTCAGCACTTTGGGAGGCCGAGGCAGGTGGATCGCCTGAGGTCAGGAGTTCGAGACCAGCCTGGCCAACATGGTGAAATCCCGTCTCTACTAAAACTACAAAAATTAGGCGGGCATGGTGGCCCATGCCTGTAATGCCAGCTACTCAGGAGGCTGAGGCAGGAGAATCGCTTGAATCTGGGAGGTGGAGGTTGCAGTGAGCCGAAATCACGCCATTGCACTCCAGCCTGGGCTACAGAGCTGGGCTACTTTATCTAAAAAAAAAAAAAAAAAAAACTAAACTCCATAGACTCCTTGAAATTTTCCATACTTCCTAAATTCACAAAGACTTGCCTTTTGCTTGATGACTCAGTTTTCATAAGAACACCCACCAAAGGAAATGTCTCCTTACTTGATTTTAGATTTTTTGGGAGTTTGCAAAGCCATTTTTGTGTGTTATTTCCCTGGCTCCTCCCAACATCACTGTGAGGTGGGCATTCAGGGTTAAGATGAGGCAATGGAGGTAGAGCAATGGTCTACAGAGTTAGGCTAGGGCTGCCAAACTTAGGAAAACAAACAAAGAAACACAACAAAAAATAACCCTAGCCAGGCATGGTGGTGCATGCCTGTAATCTCAGCTAGTTGGGCAGGCTGAGGCAGGAGAATCATTTGAACCCGGGAGGTGGAGGTTGCAGTGAGCCGAGATTGTGCCACAGCACTTCAGCCTGGGCAACAGAGCTAGACTGTCTCAAAACAGAAAACAACAAAAAACCCACCCACACCGGACACCCATTTAAATTGAAATTTTAGATAACAAATAAGTTTTTAGTATATTTTGTGCAATATTTGGGATATATATATTAAAAAATGGTTGTTCTAGCTGAAATTCCAATTTAACTGGGCATCTTCTGTTTCATATGGCAACTCTACATATGAAATGTGTCCTCTTCTAAAGCTCAGGCCAGCATCTTATGCCCTTCTCTTTCCTGCCTATGATCTCCAGCAGCTTGACTACAACCGCTTTTGAAAGACGTTCTTCTTCTCCACTGCATGGGTAGCTGTTATCCTCAGAAAGAACCTCTTCTGTATGTCAGCATCATTTGCATGTCCTTTTTTCTTTTCTTCATCCTAATCTCCTTTCTGTGGCCTCAATTATTGATAAGATCAAGCTGGTTTAGAAAACACAACCCAACATTTACTTGACTTTTGCTTGATGACTCAGTTTTCATAACAACATCCAACAAAGGAAATGTCTCCTTATTTGATTTTAGATTTTTGGGGAGTTTGCAAAGCCATTTCTGTGTGTTATTTCCCTGGCTCCACCCAACATCCCTGTGAGGTGAGCACAAGACCTGTGGAGGTAGGTATTATTTCCTAGGTACTCACATAGGACTAATTCTATTTGAGGTTGAAAGAAGAAAGGTTTGGAAAGATTAAGAGACTCCTCGAGGTCATATAGCTTGGAAGTGCCAAAGTTGGGATTTGAACCTGGGGCTGTCTGACACCAGGGCCTTTTTTTTTTTTCTTAATTAGCACGCTAGGAAAACAAGAAGATGGTATTGAGGACCTTGTGGCTTAGCTATTCAAGTTTTCCAGACTTGTTCAGTTTGGCTTTCTGCAACTCCTGGGGTTTGGAACAATCATTGGATAAACCTTTTCCATTCCACGTGGGTGGCTCGAGAGATAAAAAATGTTGACAATATAGCAACTCATAAGATGCATACATATTCTTGGAAACCTTATTTTTAACCCTGAAAAAAAAAAAGTGTCACCACAAGGCTCTTGAAGAAAGATTTCAGCAGTCACTGCCAGCAAAGTCAACACTAAATCAACCCAGGGACATGCTCTTTAAACACATTTGCTGAGGCTAAGGGGCAAATAGTTTATGCCGATTCTGGGTAGCTGGCCACAAATATGTGTCAAAGAGGCTTTTTTCCAAGTGTTCAGTATCTTTTTTGGTATAAGCTTCTCCTGTGCTTTAGCCCTCTGTAAATATTTGTGCAATTAATATATGCTGGCAAATGTCTCAAGAGGAAAGCAGGCTACATTATGCCAAGCAAAATTGTAATTAGCAACACAAAAGAAAAAGAATTTGTCTCTTTCATCTCAGTGCTTAAAAACTGTCAGGACTTAAGGCAGCTGGAAGCTTCAGAAAAGATAATTTGCAAAAGCTGATTTTCCTAAGCATTTGAGAATGGGTCCTATATCCTAATATATTTTTAAAAACCACATTCACTTGAGAATTCTGTGTTCCCTTCCCTACTTAACATTAATCTAGTTAATTATAAAAGGTGCTGTAGAGAAAAGTTCCTTTAAAAATGTCAACCTCAAAATGTTGTTAAGGGGAGCATTTTGTATTGTGGCACCTATGAGGCACTGGAGGAGAGAGAATACATGAGTGGCCCATCTTGTCTAGAAATGATTGCCTAAGTGATGCAATCAAGAGGGAGAGAAAGAGGTGCGCCTGCTGACACCAGCTGGAGAAGTTGATGCACCTGGACCCATTCACTGAAAGCTGTCTGCTGATCCACCCCTCCCTCACACTTCACAGTCTTCCTCAAACCAGCCTGGCCAACATGGGCTTGGCATTCCTGTGCAGCCTCTGGAAGTTTCTGGACAAGAATGCTCCAGTACTGAACTCATTTATGCCCTGAATCCTTTGCTATTCAATCTGGAGATAGGATGGCTAGCCGAGTCTGCGAACAGCCAATGCACTGCTGGCCCCTGGGTGATCTTTTCCGCTGCTGGCCCCTGGGTGATCTTTTCCAGCGGTTTAATTTGGGCTTTGCTGCCACTCCTGTGGATCTGCAAGGGAGTATTTTGGTATGAGAATAATCCATGTTGTCTGAGGACCATCTGCCTCAGAATATCTAGGCAGGTTGGTTAAACATGCAGATTCCTGATCTCCACCCTAGACCTATTGATTTGCAATGAGGATGCAGTAGGGCATAGTGATTTCCTTCCTAAACAGATCTTCCAGGAATTCTCAGGCCATCTTCTACCTGCTAACCTTAATTTCCTCTCCACCACCTTCCCTTCAGCCTTTTTTGGAGGCTGGAATGGAAGATGATGAAAACAGTTCCTTTGGAACCTCTCTCGGAATCCCCAGGCAGGATGCATCCCCTCTGTATTCCTGGGTAATGTACACATGACTCTGTTACAGCCACTAAGCCCTAGAGTGATTTGTTCACCTCCTTTGGTATAAGCATCCTTTCTTGGTCATCTTTCTAGCCCCATCCCTAATAGGACATCTGGCATCTAGTAGGACTCTGAACGTTTGCTGAATAAAGCAGTCGCTGATCTAATCCCTTTACTTCTGGGAGATCTCAGGTTGAAAGCATAGACTGAAGAGCATGACCAAGGAAGAGACCTGGAGGCAGAAAGAGCAAGTGAGGCATCCAGGGGGGCATCTTTCATTCTTGCCCCTCCATGAGCCTCATGTCATCGTCATCATCATCATTCATCACCATCATCTTTGATATATACTACTTGTCGATTACTTTTAACTGAGCAGCTTAGTTTCAAACTGTTTTAAGAACTTTTTTCTTTCCTTTTCTACCTTAGGCTCCCATGCCTATGCACAGTTATTTACCTAGATTCTTGTTAAGCTCACACCATGCTCACTTATTTCCTTAGAAGCTTCAGGGGCCGAATCCTGACATGGATGAGGCATCTCTGGAATTCTCTCCCTAGCAGGATGTGACTTCAAGGACAGAGTTCACTCTCAGCGAGACATTAACTGCACGATTGACTGCAATTAATTTGTAACCTGGTTGGGCCCAAGATGGCGCTGGCCCCTTTGCCAGTTGGAGCGATAATTTAAGATAAGCCATTGGAGTGAAACATGCCACCTGGCACCTCCTAGCCACTCTCTGTATTCCAAGCCTCTGTTCTTAAACCATTGCCCTCTCTCCAGAAATTGAAAAGGTGGCAGTTTTCACAAAGGATTCTGACCTTTTCCCCTTGTTGGCATTGGATAATAAAATTCACTCTCCTTTGATCACACCTTGTTCTTGTTATTTTGGCTTCCTTCTGTAAGTGGTGAGCAGCCAGATCCTCTTTCGGTTACAACTTTGTGCCAGGCATTGCACTAAGCATTTCAGATACATTATCTCATTAATTTTCACATTACCGTCTTCATATGTAGATGAGGAAACTGAAGGACTGCCTAAGGTAATGTGAGTATTAAATGGTTAAATGACAGAGTTAGGATTAA
Source organism: Pongo abelii (assembly GCF_028885655.2). NCBI lineage: Eukaryota > Metazoa > Chordata > Mammalia > Primates > Hominidae > Pongo > Pongo abelii. The sequence goes on along the minus strand of NC_071993.2, from coordinate 120,788,461 downwards.
ACTTGGATCAGACTCAGAGCCTAATTTTTAAACATGAATGGTTAAAAGCACCTCTGCTAAAAAGTTTGATGCTATACTAATTGAGATCTGCTTAAAATAACTGAAGCTAGAACTAGCAACGGAGACCAAACCTATCTTCACCATTTACACTTTCCTCTTTCCCAACTCTTTCCCGAATCTTATACTATTTACTTGGGTCAGACCCTTAAAGCTCGAGAAATGCTCAGCCTTGTTTATTTGCAGCCATAACCCCATGTGCCTTCCAAATTTAAATTCTTTGACAGTTTGGCTTTAAATGATTACAACAAATTTGTTAGAAAACTGCAGTGCCATAAATATTCACAGTGCCATAAAAACCAAAACTTACGCCGAAGCAAACTCATCGTATTTGACTTTTGTGTTTTCTGATGTTTGTTGCGTACTTTTAGAGAACCGTTCATGCATGAACCTACAAGCTAATGGAGTTTCCATGTCCACATCAGTACTGTGGTGCTGGCTGGGCTTTCCAAATATGTCCTTGGTGTGTTTGTGTTAATGATTTATGAATCAAAAAGAATTATTTGCCACCTGATCCAAAACAAAGCCCCAAGGTCTATCAAAAAGGTGACCTATGGCTTCAGGGCACACTGTCAAGGAGAAATGATAATTCTCCCAGTGTCCATTGGGCTCTAGGGATAGGACAGGTGGAAAAGACAAGCTCTGAAGCCTCAATGCTCAGCAGTCCTGCCACCAACAAAAGCATGCAAGAAATGGCTCCTTTAATCCTATTATGTTTATGAAAATATTTTAAAGGCTGCAATTCACATTTCACAGACACTTTGAGATCATATAAATAATCCTTTTATGCCATTCAGCAAAGGCTTATTTAATATGGAGCTGGGCAAAGAATGTAAAAAGTGTACTATGTACTTTAAGGGTGTCGTGGAATTTTAAAAGAGGTTAGGAGAGCTTGAAAACCTGTCTTCCATGAAAGCTCCAAAATATTCTTTTATTAATCCTTTGTAGGCATGTACTATCAGCTCCATGTTCAGTGCAGAGGGGAGACCAAAAAAAATATATATATACATGTGGTCCTTGCCCTCAAAACAGAGCTTCCTAAACTGTAATGTACACGTGGACCACTTGGGAATCTGGTTAAAATGCAGATTCACCTTGAGTAGGTCTGGGGCGGGGTTGAGAGTCTGCATTTCTGACAAGCTCCCAGGGGATGCTGATGTGGCCATTCCAGGCACTCGCTCAGTGTTGCGAGACACTAAAACATTTACAAGGCAAACAGTGTAAAGTAGCTTTCTGATCTGCGTGTCTTTGAAGAACTCTTCAGGATACCTGGGCTGCTATTTGTCCAGTGGCTAATTAACGCAGAACTGTTGCTATAAACTGATGACCAACACAGCCTCTTACCTGGCCAGATATTTTCTGGAAAAAGGGCCTGAAAGATGAAAAGCTGGCAAAAATGGTGTGCTTCAAGGAAGTCAAAGGCAATCAATCCTTGGTCACCAGAATAGCTGGTAATAAAAGATTTCAGGTGACGCACTGCAAGACTGGGCAAAATAAGGGATTTGTCAGCCAGTGTCTAGGACATTTTGGTGGATGTTGTTTTCTTTCTCACAGAGAGGTCTTGGTTTCCTCGAGGTTTTAAATCATGTAAATTCAGTGACTGCAGGACTTTCAGACCGATTTGTAGCAGTTCATAAACACATTGGGCTGATGACGGCTTGAGGAAATTTGCTCAGAGAAAAAGCCCAGGGCAGAGCCCAAAGCTGTCTGTGAATGTATTAATAGTTAAAACATTTAAAATATATATTTATTTTTTCCTTTTTTTTTTGAGATGGAGTCTTGCTCTGTTGCTGGAGTGCAGTGAGAAGATCTCAGCTCACTGCAACCTCCGCCTCCCAGGTTCAAGCTATTCTCCTGTCTCAGCCTCCGGAGTAGCTGGGACTACAGGCGCCCACCACTGTGCCCGGCTAATTTTTGTATTTTTAGTAGAGACGGGGTTTCACCATGTTGGCCAGGCTGGTCTCAAACTCCTGACCTCAATTGATCTGCCCGCCTTGGCCTCCAAAGTGCTAGGATTACAGGCATGAGCCACCGTGTCTGACCCAATAGCTAAAAATTTAAATAACCTAATGGCACCTTGAGGAAAATGAAAATCCAAACAGAAATCCAGCTTTGAGCTCATAAAGCCAGTGGGGATGCTGTAGTCTGCACTGTCTTCCCATAGGACAAGGGCAGTGACCGGTCTGATACTCCTGCGAGGAGGAACTGGGGTTCTCAACAACGATGAGAATTGGGAATGTATATTCACCAGGACTGAGTTATCCTTTAGGGTAACTTGTCATCAGAATTTCGGAATATAAAAAGTTTGGAAAGTTTAGAATGAAAGTGGTCTCACTGAACACATTCCCAAGTTGAACTCGGATTTCTGATCTCAATAAATAAGCGTCTGCCCACGGAAGTATTCAAGGACTAAGACTCTTTATTAAAAATCTAAGGGATATAAGGTAATATTCATTATCTGTAAGCTATAACTTCCCAGAGAATTCAGGAAAAATTAATCCTGACACTCGGGAGCATTTCTTTCCCTTTAATGAAAGTTACAAGGCAAATAAGTAGATTGTATGGTGTTTACTTCAAATTGCAATGCACTTAGGCCCTTTGATTTCTGTGATAGAGACCTTTATTAGATAGCTTATTTTCCAAAGAACAGCCTGTGAATTCTGGGAATAGTAGTGTAGATGCTTGTTATAATCTCCAATTTTGAACATTTGGCATATTTTAGATGGCAGGAAACCAAGGACAAGTTTAGTAAACGCACCCAAAATTAGTTTTCTTCTTTGAAAGAAGATACTTTTATGTTATCTGATTTTATTGCCAAAATTAATAAATGGCAGCCCATCACAAACATCTTTCTAAATTGATTAACTCTTTATGTGAAGAGTCCCGGCTTCCCAAGTGATTATTTACTTACTAGTATACTAACTTCAAAAAAATTATATATTATGTGTTGAGGTCAAGTCAATAGGGTCAATTCTTCTTCTTCTTCTTCTTTTTTTTTTTTTTTTTTGAGACAGAGTCTCACTCTGTCGCCTAGGCTGGAGTGCAGTGGCTCGATCTCGCTCACTGCAACCTCCACTTCCTGGGTTCAAGCGATTATCCTGCCTCAGCCTCCTGAGCAGCTGGGACTACAGGTGCCCACCACCACACCTGGCTAATTTTTTTGTATTTTTAATAGAAGTGGGGTTTCATCATGTTGGCCAGGCTGGTCTCGAACTCCTGACCTGAAATGATCCACCCACCTCGGCCTCCCAAAGTGCTGGGATTACAGGCATGAGCCACTGCGCCCAGCCAATAGGGTCAATTCTTATCCTGTTTTCTCATTTCTCCATTGCCATAAATAACTTCAAAAGGAAAGCAAACCGGACTGGTTAGGAATTAAGCAACCACATTTTTAATCAATAAATATGAACATTTGTTTTTTAACCAGTTACTATTAGGCAGAAAAAAACAGTCATTTATCAAGAATTCAAAAGATAACACCATCTTGAAAACAAAGTGCCAAAAATCTTTGCCATAAACTCTTCCTCACTTATAGAACTAAAAGTAACAAATATTTACTCAAAATAAGGCTTGGAATAATCTAAAAAGTTCCAGACATATTTTAAAGCTATAACAGATTTTGCACATAAAGCCAAAACAGATTGTTTTACACATACATAGACTATCTGACAACCCAATGAATAAATGATTGGATAAATTGTTGAGCATTAGTGATTACTTATGTTCACATTATGGGCCAGGCTTACATCTATTTCCTGTTCTCCTGCCTCACTGTCCCTTGCTCTTCCAAGGTCCCTGGTGAGGTGGCTTCCAGGTAGGCCTGGGCAGTAAGGTGCTAGTGGAAGATGTGAGGGCAGCATAGGTAAGACCAAGGTATTCTCGTATCTGACCCAGCTCACTCCATCTCAGTCAGTGCCTTTGTTCTTGTCATGGCTCCATTTTCCACAATCCCTTGGTGGTCCTGACTCCCACTAGGCAGCCCCCACCATGGTTCCAGCTCCTCTGGATGATCCCACTACTGGACTGAGGAAACCAAACCTCTTCCCATTATCCTCATAGCCCTGGGTGTGGTAACAGCTTCTTGCTGTTTGGCTTCTCTTTTATCATCTATGTAAGTCAATTTCCTGTATTAAATTCCCTCTGTTGAAACACCTAGAATGGTTTCTGTTTTCCAGACTGGATCCTGATGGATACATATCAGAATCATTACGCTTTTTCTCCTCTAACTCATCTGGGAATTTTTGCATGAAAATCTGCCCTAAGCCAATGAAAAATCATTCAAATCACACTCAATACCCACATTCTGCAATAAAGAGCAGTAAATATCCCCTTGGCTGTGTTTTGTCAAACATTGGGATTCTTTCTGCCAAGTGCAAACATGACTCTACCACTGTTACCACCAATTACAGTGGACACAGCCACGAGCTTTCTCCAGAGGTCACTTTTGTTGCATGTATTAAGTCTAATAACAAGGTAAAAGACATACAAAGAGAAAACTAATCTTAAGAGAAAGTTACACAGTCACCAAATGAATAACATTATAAAAAAAACTCTGAAAATTCAGAGAACAAAAGACAGCACCAGAAAGTTTCTTCCCTGTTGAATCAATACATTTTCCTGAAATTAAAATCCTGGAGAATTTCTGAATATTTCAAGAGCATTAAAAAAATGTGATTCATTAACGAGTGATCCATTGCTTCTCAGCTAGAATGTACCCCTGATATGGCTATTGACTGAAGTAGAGTTCCTTGGTGAGCATGGAGACCACACAGGGGATCTGCTTCTTCTCATGGAAGCGTGGGTCATCAGACTGAGACTCAAAGTGCCTGGCAACTCTGTCATTCACCCTGGTGAGGATCTGCATGATCTCCAGGTCTTTTCCGTGCTCCTCCAGGATGGAGCAGAGGGCTTGCACAAACCAGGAGCCTCTTCCTGGGCTCCTCCACGAGTAGTATCCTTCAACAGGAAAGAAAGGAGACAATCAAATCAGCTAATTCTGACAGCTGCTCCACTCACCAATGAGAATAAGTATATGGTGCTTTCACACCTGCTTTTCAGAACGATTTCAGTCTACTCTGCACACAAGTCATTAATGAGAATTATGCTGGTGTGCTCAGAGAGCAAACATCTGAGATTTAGAGGGCTGGCATGAATATGCTAGAAAATGCTTTGGGTATTTCAGCATGGAAATCCCATGACAACATCACTAAGGGCCAGCATTGGTGGATGTTGCCAGGGTACTCTCCTGTGTCAGCTTTGATGGAGGTACCCACCTGATAAATATCAGATACATCGGTGTGAGACAGATCTGCACGTGCAGAATTCCAAAAGAAATGCTGGAGGTCTATTCCATAACTCTGGAACTCCTCAGTACCCTTTAGGGGCCAGTGCTACTTCCTAATCCAAGCCTACTAGAGAAGGAATTTGCAGAGAACCTCAAGGAATTCTGAGATGTGTTCCTGCTGCTGGGACACATAGGAGTAGAGTTGGACCTTGCTGAAGAAATCTAGAGGCACAAGGAAGCTGAATGCCCAATTGTCTGAGGGGCAGGGCCAGGAGAGCCTGATGCCCTGGGAGGGCAAATCTCATCCTATAACTCCCTAACCTAAAACCGTTTCCTTGAGCCACTTTATCTGAGTAAAGTTCAGGCTGCTTGACACAGCACACAGGTTCCACCATGACAGGGCCACTTGCCTACCTGTCCTGGTTTGACCCTGGCCATGCCCTGTCATATCCCTTGCTATGGACTGAACTATGTCTTCCCAAAATTCATTTATTGAAGCCGCACCCCATAATGTGACTGTGTTTAGAGGCAGGGTCTTTATGGAGGTAATTAAGGTCCAATGAGGTCACTAGGGTAGGGCTCTGATCCAAGAGGATTGGTATCCTTATAAGAAGAGACACGAGAGACCTCACTCAGTCTTGTTCTCAATCTCTGCCATATGAGGCTATTGCAAGAAGGTGACCATTTATGAGCTAGAAAGGGAGCCCTCACCAGAAAGCGACTTAGCCGGCACCTTGATCTTGGACTTCCCAGCCTCTGTAACTTAGAGAAATAAATGTCTGTTGTTTAAGCCACCTTGTCTAAGGTATTTTGCTATAGCAGCCCAAGAAGACTGATATACCCTGAGATCCAGCCCCGAGTTTTACCAAATGCACTGGGCTATCCGGCCCCTCAGCACTCCGTCTGACAAGCCATCCTTCTCTTACCCCTGTTGTTTGAAATTTTAGGCTCAGTTACAGCAGCTCCTTTTTTTTTTTTTTTTTTTTGAGATGGAGTCTTGCTCTGTTGCCCACGCTGGAGTTCAGTGGTGCGATCTTGGCTCACTGCAAGCTCTGCCTCCCAAGTTCACACCATTCTCCTGCCTCAACCTCCCGAGTAGCTGGGATTACAGGCATGTACCACCATGCCCAGCTATTTTTTTTTTTTTTTTTTTTTGTATTTTTAGTAGAGACGGGGTTTCACTGTGTTAGCCAGGATGGTCTCAATCTCCTGACCTTGAGATCCGCCCACCCTGGCCTCCCAAAGTGCTGGGATTACAGGTGTGAGCCACCGCGCCCGGCCCAGCAGCTCCTTTTTAACATAGCTTTTCTCATCTGCCTCCTTGCTCAGAGCAACTACAACTCTACCACTGGGTTTGTTTACACAGACATATGCCCCCATTACACCACCTCCCTCTCAAGAGCAGAAAGACCAAATTATTTTCTATCTTATGCCATCCTTAAAACTTGTGAAGTTATCGCTCTCACAAAATCCCATCTGTAGATCCTGCCAGAGCTGGTTTTCCAAACACATCAACCTGTTTACTGTAACCAGTACCCTTGTGCCAAATACTTGACACAACTACTATTACAGCTGGGAAAATTCTTACTTAGTGCTGGTTTGTACCCAAAACAAAGGAAGGACTTTCATTGAACAGACTCAGTCAAATGTGGTGCTTGGCAAATAGTGAGTAGGCTTGCCCATTGCTGGCGTTTTCTGGTATCTGTGTACAGGCTGCAGCATAAAAGAACCTTGGCTGACTCACAGCTCTACTGTGCACTGAAATCTCTACCTGACCTTAGGCATATCACTTAGATTCATCCAAACTAAAAATTCTTTTATTTTACCTGTAAAATCAGGACAGGAATAACGCCTTTCCTAAATACTTATGGTATTATTGTATATGAGAAAAAACACATGAAAGACACTCTATATTGTAAAGTACTACAGAAATGTTTGTCCTTATAACTACTAAAATAATAATAATAATAAATGAGAGAATTCAGCTTTCCTGGAGAGAAAAGTGAATGCATTTCTGTGGTAGGCAGAATAATGGTGCCCAAAGATGTCCACGCCCTAACCTGGAGCCTATGAACATGAAACCTTATGTGGAAAAAAGGACTTTGCAGATGTGGTTAAGGGTATCGGATTGACATGGGGAGATGATCCTGGAGTATCCGGGTGGGTCCCATGTAATCACAGGTGTCCTTTCTCAGCTGTGGTCAGAAAGCGAGCACGGTAATGACAGAAGGGTCGGAGAGATGCAAAGTTGCTGGCTTTGAAGATGAAGGAAGGGGCTACAGCCAAGGAACGCAGGCGGTTCTAACATGCCACATAAAGGCTGGGAAATGGATTTTCCCTTGAGCCTCCAGAAGCAGTGTAGCCCTGCCAACCTATTTTGGAATTCTGACCTCCAGAACTGCAAGATAATACATTTGTGTATTTTAAGCCACTGTGTTTGTAGTAATGCATTACTGCAGCAAGAGGAAACGAATACAGTCCCCAAATCTGTGTTTTGATGATGGAATGGACTGAAGTATGCTTGGCAGACAATGGACGTGATACCTGGAACCGTGGAATAGGCGAAGAGGAAGTCAGCTTCCACTGGAATCTTGTATCGAGGATTAGCATCTGTGTCATTGATGGGCCCCGAGTCGGCCTGGATGCCATCATCGAGCTCAGTCCCTCGGCAAGCCTAAGTATCAAAGCAGACATCATTCCATGTAGTGGGGAACAGAAATGTACATGCTGTTCACTGCTGTGTCCCAATACCTAGAATTGTGCCTGTCAGGAGCTCAATGATAATTTGATGAACAGATAAATGAATGAATGTGTTTCAAATTACTAAGCAAAGCAAATAAAAGTATTGCAGTGTCTTAAAGAAACCTTCATAATATGTGGCTGGGTGTGGAGGCTCACACCTGTAATCCCAGCACTTTGGGAGCCTGAGGTGGGTGGATCACTTGACGCCAGGAGTTTGAGACCAGCCTGGCCAACATGGCGAAACCCCATCTCTTCTAAAAATACAAAAATTAGCCAGGCATGGTGGTGCGTGCCTGTAATCCCAGCTACTCAGGAGGCTGAGGCAGGAGAATTGCTTGAACCTGGGAGGTGGAGGTTGCAGTGTGCCGAGATCACGCCACTGCACTCCAGCCTGGGTGACAGAGTGAGATTCCATCTCAAAGAAAAAAAAAAAAGAAACCTTCATAATTTGTGATCCAGTGGAAACACATATGCTAACCATTCAGAGATAGAAAAATAAAACCCTAATTTGAATATGGAAACAGCATTTGGATTTGTAAAAATGATGCCATCCCTGTCACTCTATAATCTTTTCCCATTTTCAAGTGTATTGGCACTGAAAAGAGATTACCTGAATGAAGAAGAGTTTGGGTTTCTCTAAAAGGGTTTTGCATCTATCCCCCCTAAAATGGGCTGTCAAATCCTTTATTGGTGTGACACCATCTTTCCCATAAATTAAATTTTCTTCTCCATGGCTTAAGAGGATGCAGGCGAAGCAGGCGGCATTTGTATGGTCCTCTTCAGAAGCTGCAAGCAAATAATATGAACATTGAAGAATTAAGGTGTAAGTTCTGGGGAGCCTCAGATGCAGCATTTCCAGAGGCAGCCTGGCAGCTGCCTCTGACTATTAGAGGGGTACAAGGGAGGGGAGGGGAGGAGCCGGGGACTGGGCTCCTTTCAAAGGATCAGACTTATCTAAGAAGTTAAGAGAGAGGGATAGGCACAGTGTATGGGGGCTGATGGGTGTGGCCCTGCTGTTGGCTAGTTCTGTGACATCAGGAGTGTTACTGAACCATTTTGTGCCTTGGTTTCCTTATCTGTACATTGAAGATCAATATTAACTCATTAAATGAGTTAATATTTGTAAAACACGCCACATAATAAGCATCATGCAAGTATTTGTTAAAGAGAATAAAATATTACACTAAGTGCAATAAGCCAGTCACCAAAGGGCAAGCATTGCATGATTCCAGTCTCAGGAGGCACCTTGAGTAGTCAAGATCACAGAGAGAATATAGAACGGTGGTTGCCAGGGGCTGGAGGGAAAGGCAAATAGCCAGTTAGTGTTTAATAGAGATAAAGTTTCAGTTACGGAAGATGAAAGAAACCCTGGAGATGGATGGTGGTGATGGTGACACAACCATGTGAATGTCATTCTGATCTATACATTTAAAAATGGTTACGATGGTAATTTTACGTTATGTATATTTTACCACAATTAAACAAAATTAAAGAAAAATAAATAAAAATGCTAGATTGGCTGTCCATTTAGGATACTGAGGAGAGGAATCATAAACCATGTAGCTAGTTGGCCCAGCTAGAACTCACCAAAGGTTCTATGATACTAACTAACCAGCTATAGCTTAACTGACCATTACGTTTAATGCCAAAAACCGCAATTACTTTTGCACCAACCTATAACTAGCTAATACACATATCCTTTCTTCTTCTCTATGATTAATGAGGGGGGAGGAATAATATTTAGAATTTCTTGAGCAAATACTATGTGCAGACACTGATCTCGGTACTTTACATGAGTTATTTTTAATTCCTACAAGACTGGAAGTAGGCCTCATTTACCTTTATTTCATTGATTTAAAAAAACGGAATCTCGGAGAGGTCTCATAACCTTCCCCAAAGGTGGTACAACACATTGGAGCCTTGGGGCCGTTTTTCAAGCCCAGGACACTGCAAAGTCCAGCTACCTCACCAGTTTCAGGCAGAGCAAGAGTGGCCTCTCCCATTCGAATTACCAAGACACTTTGCATTATCTCCCCAGTGATTCTTGTATTAGTTTTGACAGTAGAGGTACAAGGCGATGGTGATGAAAGTTGGAGTTCTTAGCTTATTTTAAGAGTATACAAATTAGGACAGTTAGAAAATGGGAGTTTTGTCTTCACTGGAACTGACTGCATGTAAAGTCAGAAAAAATAAATGCTTTACTAGTTTGATAGGACAATAAACAAGAATTCTCTGACTGTGACATGCTCTGGACTTGGGCAGAATGAATCACCTTTCAAAAGACAGAAACGGCCGGGCGCAGTGGCTCACGCCTGTAATCCCAGCACTTTGGGAGGCCAAGGCAGATGGATCATGAGGTCAGGAGTTTGAGACCTGGCCAGCATGGTAAAACCCCATCTCTACTAAAAAAAAAAAAAAAAAAAAAAAAAATTAGCCGGGCATGGTGGCATGCATCTGTAATGCCAGCTACTTGGGAGGCTGAGGCAGGAGAATTGCTTGAATCCGGGAGGTGGAGGTTGCAGTGAGCCGAGATTGCACCACTGCACTCCAGCCTGGGCGACAGAGTGAGACTGTTTCAAAACAAAACAAACAAAATCCAAACAGAAACTACAACTGGGACAAGTTCATATGCCTATCTGGGCCATTATACTTCTTGAAGCACGCTCACAAAATTCCTCTTGGTTCACAAGCTTCCTCACTCCATCCCCAAGAAACAGCAGGAGCTGTTATCGTAATCTGCCTTTCAGGAAAGCAAAAAAATCAGGATGATGTGGTTGCCTTGCCTGGGTCGCCTGTTAGAACTTGGGCCAGACCCAGATCTCAGACTCCTGATTTCTAGTCTGGTCTAGGACATAACCTACTAGGGTACAAAAGGTCAGCTTGTAAGAGTCAGGTTGGAGGAAATTAGGAAAAATGCCTAGTTTTAAAACAAAAAGATGGTGGGGACTTTTTTTGTTTTAGCTGAGAGGTTAAGAAAAACAGCAGTGATTTAGATTGTGTTCCTATCTACTTCCTGTGGGTCTGTGTCTAGTGAATTGATAGGATGTTACTTTCAAACACTTGCCCTAAATGCCAGAATACCTTAGGTGATATCCATTAGAGAGGGTCGTGTAATAGGAAACGCATTTGTCCTGGAGTTAGAAGACCAGAGCCTGGGTTTCGGTTCTGCCCCTACTAACTGCACCCTTCAGTGTATCTTTCATCCTCTCTGAAGCTCCACCCCTTCTTTTCTTTTATGTTTTATTTTATTATTATTATTTTTTGAGACAGAGTCCTGCTCTGTCACCCAGGCTGCAGTGCAGTGGTGCCATCTTGGCTCACTGCAACCTCTGCCTCCCGGGTTCCCGGGTTCAAGTGATTCTCATGCCTCAGCCTCCCGAGTAGCTGTGATTACAGGTGTGCGTCACCACACTTGGCTAATTTTTGTATTTTTAAGTAGAGATGGGGTTTCATCATGTTGGCCAGGCTGCCTTGGCCTCCCAAACTGCTGGGATTACAGGTGTGAGACACCACACGTGGCCCGCCCCTATATTTATAAAATGAGCATAATATTCTGTTGCCCAACATTGCAGGGCTTCTGTTAAAGATCTAATGAAATAATTTTGTGAACATGCTATATAAAAAATAACATAGTTCTAAAGTATATGGAATTATTATTCTCTATCTGCCACAAGGGAAAAGTTTACACTTACACTTCATTCTGGAAAGGATCACACAGATTTATTGCTTCCCAGGAATGAGTCTTTTGAAATTGTGACCATTCTGTATACAAATAATCTATTTCTTTTGCTGGACTTTAAGCTGATTTCATCTTTTTATGAAGAGATTGAAGGCTCCTCAAGGAAACCTGCCTAACCCAGGACAGGTATGGACTGGTCAAGAGGGAGGGAGGTTTCTCACACTGAAACTCCTCTGCCCTGCACAGGCATCCTCCTGAGATGGGCCTGGCCATGGCGGGAGGATCGCCTCCCTTGGGTACAGGAAGAAGACAGATGGAGGGGCAGTAAGGGCTCAACTTTTCCTTTTTTGAGACAGGGTCTCTCTCTGTCACCCAGGCCGGAGTGCAATGGTGTGATCATGGCTTACTGCACTCTTGACCTCCTAGGCTCAAGCAATCCTTCCACCTCAGCCTCTCAAGTAGCTGGGACTACAGGCGCATGCCATCATGCCTGGCTAATTAAAAAAAAAAAAAAAAAAAAAAAAAAAAATTTCGAGATAGGGTGTTGCCATTTTGCCCAGGCTAGTCTTGAACTCCTGGGTTCAAGCGATCCTCCCATCTTGGCCTCCCAGAGTTCTGGGATTGCGGGCATGAGCCATCACTCCTGGCAGCACTCACCTTTTTTAAGCAGATCTTGCATCTTGGCACAAGAGCAGTCATTATAGACAATCACGTCAAAACCCAGGCTTCGGAAGCACTTGAAGAGCGCCTCGGCATCTTTGTCTGTTCCGTTTCGAACGCCCATACCTGTGGGAATCAAACAACGAATCCACAGGTGAGCATCCCCTGGCTGAACACCACATGTGGGCGCCAGTGGGACGGGCGCTAAATGTACTGGCGCCAGCTGTACAATGCCTTCCAAGGCCACAATTTAAATGAATTGAAGCAAACTCAAAGGGGAGGCTAACAGTGCAGCCTGCCCACAACAGGTGAGCCTCCTGGTAACACTCAGCTCCCATCAAAGCCAAGGTTTCCCTGGATTCTTAGCCCTTTGGTCAAAGCCCTGCATCAGCTAATACACGTGGTGGGGCCTTAGACTCAACGTTCTCGATTTCCGCATAACCCTTTCCCCTGGATACAGGAACCTTGCCTTCAGAGGGGCTGTCTGCCACAGTAGGGGGGTGCAGCATTTCTCCCATAAATGTCTGATACAAATAGGAGAAGATGAAAGGGAACCGGAAAGATGAGCCCACGCCCACACACCTACCTGTCACTTTATCAAAGTTCTTGTTGTTTATTATGATGCATTTGCCCAGCTTTTCAAAATTCATGTTGTACTGATATGTAGGCACTCGGTCCCGGGTGGTCTTGATGGATTGCATGGAGACATTTTTCTTCTTCATACTGGGGAAATATAAAGTTCCATAGTGAGGGGCTGTGGAAGAAGTGCGTATAGTAACATCTCTTCATTTTACTACTAGCGTGAAAGTGGGGGATGCCTAAGAAAACTGCAGCATCCTTGAAGAAAAGACCTGGCGTCGACAGATGGCTCTGTTTAATTGTCATGTTTAAGTGGAACAGGGTCCCCTGGCAAATTTTATTAGATGCCAGAGAAATGCAAATTAAAATCACCATGTGATACCAGTACACAATCACCAGAATGGCTACGGTGTAAAAGATGCAAAATGTTCAGCTCCCTGGATTATCAAACATTGCTGGTGGGAACCTACTTTGTATACCCGTTGTGGAAAACCAGCAGAATCTACTGAAATGGAATGTATACATAACCTATGCCAGAGCAACTCCCCTGGGAAAAGCAAACGTTCACTAAGACAGGTCCACACGTCACAGCAATACCACTCAGCAATGGCCTCCAACAGAAAATAATCCGTATGTCCATTCACAGTCAAATGCACACATTGTTGAACGTTCATCCAATGAAATACTATACGAGAATAAACAAACCACCACAATGTGAAGTAACGTGAATAAACCTCACAAATATAACACTGAGTGAAAGAACTGACATACAAAAGGGTATATACAAAGTTAAAAAAAACAAAACTAACACCTAGGATCAGAAATCTGGAGATGGTTTTCCCTACGGTGGAGATCAGAGACCAGAGGGACATGGGGTCTTTCTTCAGTGTGAGTTATATTTTGTTTCTTGGTGTGGGTGCTGGTTACATGTGTGTTTCTGTTGGTGAAAATTTATCAGTGTGTGCACTTTCTATGTGGATGTTATGTTTTAAGAACATTTACATTAAAAGGGGGAAAAAGGAACAGAAGGATTACAACAAAAAAGTAGGCTCTTTCTAATCTCCAGACAACTGGTGGTCCAGTCTGCCAAAAGTCTAGTGGGTAGGCACTGTGGTGGGGCATGAGGCACCATGGAGCGGGCAGAGGGACACATTTCCAATGAGGGTGGGAAGCCGTCTTGCCAGCCATCCATGCCAACGTGAGCTCCAGGAGGGAGACATTTCTCCGTTCTGAAGATCACTGAATCCCCAATAGGGAGAACAATGCCTGACATAAGTTGCTCCATAAATATTTGTTATATAAATGAATGAATAGAATCGTATCCACTTCATTTTACAGATACGGAAACTGAGGTCCACGGGGAGACAGGGATTGTCCCAGGTCACCCAGCTAGTGATGGGCAGGTCTGAGTCTGCAACCCTGTCCCCTGGAGTATTTGCTACAATGATCTGCCTGCCCTTCTCCCACAGCGCCCAGCCAGAGTTAGAAGCAGCAAAATAAAAGTCAAAACCCAGCTTGTTACCTGACAAACATAGGGTCAAGCTTACTGCACTTGAGTTGTCATGGACTTTTACGGTTGGAGTTTCTCAGAATCTCTGAAAGGGCATGGCCTTCCCCCTCTCCGCCCCCACTCCTATCTTACTCCAAATTACAGACGAGCTCTGTATGTCTAAGCTGCAGATGCCATATTGCTGTTTTTTCCCCTTGAACGTGACTTTATCCTCCACTTTCGGAAAGTCAAATTTCTTCCATGATGCCAGTTAACTTTTAAAAGAGAAATATCCTGAATCTGTTTTGCCTTCTCTGGGCTCCTCCACTGTTTTGTATTCTGTCTGGTTTACAGGGTGACGCTGGGTTTTCTTCACATTTCCTTCCACAAAGAAGCAGCACAAAAGAGCGCTGGACTTGCGGCTAATCGGAGCTCTGCGTCCACCCGCCCGTGTGACCTGATCCAGTGAGTTGTTACCCTTTGCAGAAAACCAACTTCCTCTCATGTGACGCAGTCAGTTGCATGCAGTAGGAGATGCATTTCGTGACTGTCGCAAAATTAGATGGGAGGTGCAGTGGCAGCAGGTACTTCCTGTGATGTATCCCCATCCCCTGCCCCTTGGAGATGTGAGTATCAGCAAAGGGAGTTTCTGCACTGTTCAAGGACACACCATTCAGGCAGCAATAGGATTTCCTTACTGCCACCCTGTTAATGACTGCTATTGACAGCATCCTCTGTACTTTTTAAAATATGTGTGCACAGCCTTTCAAACACACAAAATCTCTGGTCTTCGATAGGCGCCTCAGAGGTAGGTAGAGGGGGGATAATCATGCCCATTTTACAAGTAACAATAATAATTAACATTTGTCAGTGCTTACTAGGGGCCCAGTTATTGTTAAAACTCTCATCTGCATGTCCTCACTGAATTCTGATAGCAACTCAAAGAGGGAGGCAGATATCATCATAAGCCCCTTTAAGGATGAGCTGCGGAGGCTTGGGGTGGGGAAGTAACTAGCTGAGGGTTGTGAGGGGGCACAGCAAGTCCAAATCCAAGCAGTTGGCCACGGATTCAAAGAATTAAAATTGTTAAAAATCTCCATACTGCTTAAAGCATCTACAGATTCCATGCAATCTCTATCAAAATACCAATGACATTCTTCAGAGATCGAAGAAAAAATTCTAAAATTTATATGAAACCACAAAAGACTCAGAATAACCAAAGCCATCCTGAGCAAAAGGAACAAAACTGGAGAAATCACATTACCTGACTTCAGATTATACTACAAAGCTATAGTAACCAAAACAGCATAGGACTTGCATAAAAACAGATGCACAGACCAATGGAAAAAAAAGAGAAAATCCAGAAATGAATCTAGGCATTTACAGTAAACTCATTTTCCACAAAGGGGCTAAGAGCATACATTGGGGTGAGGACAATGTCTTCAATAAATGGTGCCGGGAAAACTAGATAACCATATGCAAAAGAATGAAACTGGACCCCTAACTCTTGCCACATATAAAAATTAAATCAAAATGGACGAAAGATTTAAAGCTAAGACCTGAAACTATGAAAATACTAGAAGAAAATGTTGGGGAAACTCTCCAGGACATTGGTCTGGGCAAAGATTTCTTGAGTAAGACCTCAAAAGCAGAGGCGACCAATGCAAAAATAGTACATAAGCCCAAAAGAAGTATATTTACGTAGCTATTTCTTATTAGTACCTGCCACCTATGGGCCAGGAGCTTTATAAAATCACTGCATGTTCTCACAGCCATGCTGCCTTTGTGTAGATAAGAAAATTCAAGTTCAGAGTTGGTATGTGATTCCTGGTGATCTGACCCCAAAGAGTGTGCTTTCTCTACTAGACTATTTTTTCTTTGAGCAAACACTGTTTTTGATACTAAAATTCAGGACAAGATTTACTCATCTTCCAGGTTACTTTTGTGGAGGGTGGAATATAAGCTGTGACCTTTCTGAAATTAGGTCTCCTGGCCCAGTTAACCCCTCTACCAAGGTAGCTTCAGGATAGGCTTCAACCAGTGCTCTCTGCAACCCTTCAGAAAATGCCAGAATGGGATAAAAGAAAAGAACACTGAATAGGTAAAGTAGAGTTTTTTTTTTATTTATTTTTGAGATGGAGTCTCTGTCACTCAGGCTGGAGTGCAGTGGTGCGATCTCGGCTCACTGCAACCTCCGCCTCCCAGGTTCAAGTGATTCTCATGCCTCGGCCTCCTGAGTAGCTGTGATTACAGGTGTGTACCACCACACCCGGCTAATTTTTGTATTTTTAGTAGACAGGTTTTCACCATGTTGCCCAGGCTGGTCTTGAACTCCTGACCTCAGGTGATCCACCCGCCTCACCCTGCCAAAGTATTGGGATTACAGGTGTGAGCCACCGCATCTGGCCTAAAGTAGGGTTCTTAACACGTCAACTGAATTTCAGAACAAACTTCCTGGGTCCTGCAGCTAATATAAGGCTATTCAAAGATCCTAAGAGTAGCATGAAGTCTAGCAGGCTGGAAGTCACAGTTTATGCACTAAAATCCTTTCAGAGATAAAGTCCTGCTTCTTTCTTCTGTGGTATGGATCTCTATGATGATATCCAAGTAATAAACAAGCTGGGATTTTTAAAAAGCTGTCATTAGCTCATCCTCAGTGATGAGCAAAACAAAACTAGCAAGCATCCTTTAAGAGAAAAACAGAATTAGATATGTTATGTAAAAAATAAAAGGACTCTGGTTCTATCAGAATAAAATCTGGAAAACTAACTGGTTACACAAAAAGAACACAACAGGGGAAGAAAGAGAAACACTTTAAGAAAACACTGTCCATGGTTATGAAAAGTACCTTAAAATTGAATATGAAATGTGGTCCTCACTCCTGGTAAATATCTTAAAAGGGTGATATCTAGCCTGCCCCTAAATTGAACTCCTATTTTTCAAAATGAACTTAATATCTGCTTCCTCCTTCTGGATTTGAGTCCGCCAATATTAATTTCTCCTTCTAAGCAAAAGAGCTTAGCTAGTCTGCCCCTAAAATGAACTCTTATTTTTCAAAATGAACTTGGTATCTGCTTCCTCTTTCTGGATTTGAGTCAGTCAATATTAATTTTTCCTTCTAACCAAAATAGCTTTTTGTTAAACCCACATCTTCCCAGACCACAGATGTGTGTTTGTGAGTGACTATCAATTCAATCCCTTCTTAGGAGGATGAATTGAATTCATCCTCCTAAGAAGAGCTGGCCTTGGGAAAACTCCATCCATAGCTTAACTCTGAGGAAGCAAACCTCGATGATTAAAACATGTAACTGGAGACAGACAAAGAAAAGGTGCAAATGATTGTCTAGAAGGCATCAGGAGGAGAGCACCAGAAAAAAAGGGGGAGAGGGACTAAAAGTCCACTGCTTATAGATACATTCTGCAAGAATGAGAGTCCAAGAGATTAGGCTTCTACCTAAGCTGTGATGTTTTGGGGCACCTTCTTTCCCCCGGGGATTAAATCCCTTTCATCCCTATTCTCCCTTTGAGGCTACAGTGAGAGCCACCATAATGGTACAAAGTGATTTGCCATCCTGCCCCCTTGACCCTGCAGCCACCACTGATTTGTCCAGGGGGCACCTGATCCCCAGGCTGGGTCAGTCAGCCCTCTTCCCTGGGAATTTGAGAACTGAAATTGAGGAAAAGGGTCAGTCTCTGTCAAGGTGGTTAAAATGAGAGTTGGTGGCCGCCATGTTTTACCATGTGGCCTGAGGAGCCAAGAGGACAGACTGGCAAAGATTGGGCAGAACAAAGCCAATGGATAAGAGAAATGTGGGAATGGAAGAGGAGAGTGGGTAACATTCACCCAAGATTCCTGTGAGCCTGAGCATTCCTTTAAAAAGAGAAATCAAGCTGGGCACGGTGGCTCACGTCTGTATTCCCAGCACTTTGGGAGGCTGAGGCGGACAGATCACCTGAGGTAGGGAGTTCAAGACCAGCCTGGCCAACGTGGTGAAACCCTGTCTCTACAAAAATTAGCTGGGCGTGGTGGTTTGTGCCTGTAATCCCAAGCTACTCGGGAGGCTGAGGCGGAAGAATCACTTGAACCCGGGAGGCGGAGGTTGCAGTGAGCCGAGATCGTGCCATTGCACTCCAGCCTGGGAGACAGAACAAGACTGTCTCAACAACAACAAAAAAGAAATCAGATTCCACCATCACCACTTAAAGCCCTCCCAGGGCTCCCTGTGAAACTCTGTTCCAGGGTTTCCGAAGCCTTCAGGGTGTCCCTGCTGGCCTATCGACCCCAGTCCTGGTGCAGCTCTCCCCGGCACGGCTCAGACCTGCTTGTGGAAGATCACAGGGCATGGCAGGTCCCAGGGCACCCACGATGGCTCCCACCCGGTGGAGCTGGCCACTATCCCTGGGTCTCTTGTCTCTGCACACAACAACCCTAGTTCATTGGGCATCATTCTGCTTGCTCCCTCAGGCCAGGACCCTGGAATGCTCAAGCTACATCATCTTCTGACCTGATGTCCACCATTGCCTCCTAACTGGCTTCTCTCCAAAGTGAGCTTTTAAATAAAATGGTAAGGCCAGGTGCGGTAGCTCATGCCTGTAATCCCAACACTTTCCAAGGCCGGTGTGGGCAGATCACTTGAGTCCAGGAGTTTGAACAGCCTGGGTGACAGGGAGAAACTTGGTCTCCACAAAAAATACAAACAAACAAACAAATAAATAAATTAAGTAATTAATTTAGCCAGGCATGGTGGTGCACGCCTATAGTCCCAGCTGCTTGGGAGGCTGAGGTGGGAGGATCACTTGAGCCTGGGAGGCACAGGCTGCAGTGTGCCGAGATCGCGACACTGCATTCCAGCCTCGGCAACAGAGACCCTGTATTTAAAAAAAAAAAAAAAAGATAAATCCAGTCAGATTAGTTCCTTGCCCAGAGCCGTCCAGTGGTTTTCCCATATGCTGAGAAGGAACTCCAGGGTCCTGACCACAGCCCACAGGGCCTACATGAGTTACTACCCCTATTATATCCACTTTTTCCTTCCCACTCCTGCCTCAGCCTCCGGAGTAGCTGGGATTACAGGTGCACACCACCACGCCCAGGTAATTTTTTTTGTATTTCTAGTAGAGACTGGGTTTCTCCATGTTGGCTAGGTTGGTCTCGAACTCCTGACGTCAGGTAATCTGCCCGCCTCAGCCTCCCAAAGTGGAATTACAGGCGTGAGCTAATGCACCAGCCCCTGCTTTAACTTTTACATTAATCACCTGACCTCAAATTACAGAGCTATGTTGTCTCCTGCTTGAGTGTAAACTCTATGAGGGCAGGACCTGGACTACTTCACTGCAGATCCCCCAGCTTCTACCACAGTGCCCGACACATAGCAGGTGCTCAACAGTGTTTTGTGAATGAGTGAAGAGCGTTTCGTGCTGAAGAAACACCACAGTCAGTGGCCCTGGGCCACCTCCGTTTAGGTGCAGATCAGCTAAATGGAGCTGCCGTCCTGCCTGGTGACCAGCAGGACATGTCAGGGGCAGGTGAGGGAGGGGCAGGCACACTGGTACCCGCACTTCCATTTTGCTAATTCTTGTTGCAAGGCTGCTGCAGAGACACTCATTAGGTACAGCCTCATTAGGCTCAAAGCTCACGTACAGGAAGAGAACACATTTCTGAGAGGGAGCTAATTTAGGGCAGCCCCCGCCTGCTGATTCTGCAGGAACGCAGGACAACTCTTGCTTGAGTATTTCTTTCAGGTGGGAGACCTAATACTACTTGGAAACATTTTTGGAGTAATAAGTTTTCTTCCCTTATTTCCCGTGACTCTCCCATTTCCAGTGTTGAACCTTCATAGCACACCTCAATTACAAGAGCTATCTGGCAGACATAAGTTTATTCAATTAGTCACTCGCTCCCATAATAACCAGGTTGGATCATAAAGGGAGGGTTCTTTAATCAAAATCACACAGTACAGTAAACAAGAATGAGGAAGCTCTTTATGTTCTGATGTGGGACAATCTCCAATAAGTCGTGTTACGTGCAGGACAAAACCAAATTGCAGAACAATGGCAGCAGTGTGCTACCTTTTGAAAAAAAACTGAGAAGAAAATATGTTTAGATTTGCTCGTATCTGCATAAAGAGACACTTGAAGGATGGTGCAGTAGATAAATCCATGAATTCAGGGGCTGGGCTGCGTGGATTTGAATCCCTATTCTACTGCATAGCTGTGTGACTGTGGGCAAATTACTTAACCTCTCTGTGCCTGTGCCTCCTCATTTGTTAAAAGGACAAAATAACAGCATTTGCTCAGAGCCTGTAAACAAGTTAATCTTCACAAAGCATTTAGAACAGTGTGTGTCCTGTTTTAAGTGATAAATAAACATCATTATTACTGTTATTGATACAGGAGATAGAAAGAAATTATTTAGGCAGATACTAAGGGTATAAGAGCCCTCCACAGAATTTCCCTTTTAACAAAAAGCGGGCCCCAAATCATTTCATTTTTTTAACAAAGAGCAGTCTGAAAAATCGAGCTGCAGACATAGATAAGCAAGCTGGAAGCTTGCACGGGTGAACGCCGGCAGCTATGCCAGTAGAAAAGGGCTACTTAAGGGCCAGGTATGTTTAACATGGAGGCTCCACTCTTCCCTTTTCTTTGTCACCACGTGTACAGTAAGGAAACAGGTAACATGGCGCTGGCCAGGTGGAGAACCAGCTGCATGATAAAAGATGAGGGTGGCATGGCCAGCTTTTTCATGCCCTATGCAAATGACACACCTAGCCCTAAACAGTTTGTGGTGCCCTATGCAAATGACACACCTGGTTCAACCAATCTTTTGCACCCTATGTAAATCAGCCACCGCCTCCTCAAGCTCATCTATGAAACTCCTTGCATTCCACTGCGGAACCAGCAATCCATTTCTCTTGGACCCCTCTCTCTGCAGCAGAGAGAGCTCTTCTCTTTCTTTTGCTTATTAAACTTCCACTCTGAACCTCAGTATTTGTGTGTCTGTGTCTTAGTTTTTCGTGGCTGTGAGACAATGAATCTTGGGTATTCACTCCCAACACTGATGCCGGTTCATTATGTCTGTCTTTCAGCGTGGTTATCTGTGTTACAGGGAGCTGGGAGCAGACAGTAGGCAAGAGTGGAAAGAACTCTGTGTAACTTTTATTATATGCAAATAAGTTATTCAAAACACTAAACTAATAATTGCCATTTAACCGTTAAAAGTCACTTGCTTGCTACAAACGGATTTCAAGATCTGGCTTATTTTGAAGATCACTGGATTCATACTTTTTTGTGCTAATTGAGGGGGCTCCCTAGATACCCCATTTTTCTATTTTTCACTGTGACTTTATCCCTCTGCCTAGCCTTTTAAACTTCTTACTCCTCTGTGTCAGCAATAACAACAATAATAAATACAGTTAAAATAAACATCATTTTTTGATCATTTACCACTTTACATATATTATCTCATTTAATCTTCAAGAGTTTATGAGGTATTAACTCCATTTCACAGAGAGGGATGAAATCAGCTTGTCCAAAATTACAAAGCTAGAGAGGAATACAGCCTGGATTCATTCCAAGGTGTAACACCAAGTCTCCTATTCCAGAGTTTCTCAACTTTGTTAAAATTCGGATTCCTATGCTTTGCTCTAGACCTACAGAATGAGTCTCAGGTCAGGTGTGGGCGTTCTCCTGGGACGATCTCCAATAAGTAGCGTTAAGCACAGAACAAAAGCAACATGCAGATCAATGGCAGCAGCAGAGGGTCTGAGCATCTCGGACCCTCTGAAGCTTGAGGGTCATGATGACAAGCCTGTCCACTGCATAGGCCCTCTTGGCTCTGACCTTTCATTGCTGTCTCTGATCTTGTTTCAAGCCCCTCGCCTACTTCCACAGCCCGTGGAAGCGGAGAAGTTGATGGAAGATGTTGGCCTCACATTCCTGCGTGGTGCCGATTCACACTCCCATGTGGGGCGGAGAACACCAGCTCGCTCTACTGTATCAAACACCTCTCCAGTTGTGCACAGCCTTTTGGCTCCTTGGCTCTTGGCCAGAAGATGGAACCTGACATACCTCAGGAAGCACGGCCCCTGGAAGGTGCCCCTCTGCAGCAGTGAGGGTGTATTTAGGGCCACAGGGGCAATTTACAACTCTCCTTGGAACCTTCAAGGTCTCCCAGCAATGACAGCTGAGCTGAACATTAAACTGAAATTCCTTTAATGCCACCACCAAAATCCTTCCAGGAAATGCCCCAGCAGGCAGTGTCATCCTTAGAGTCTCCTTCTTTTGTAACAAACTGTGTAGAGTCCCCAGGGCAGCCTAGGTGTGAGCAGTAATTCACTCAGCACAGTCAGAGGAGGCATGCTTTGTGATCCCAGTCCCAGCAGCGAATAAAGAGTTACTGTCTGTTTGGAAATCAGCTGCTGGAGTCAAGCAGATCATCAGATAAACAATTGCTATTGGACAAAAGAAAGGGCCTCAAGGGCTCCCAGGAGATTGTGCTAATTAATTAGCCAATGGCACAAAGAAGGCAACAGTCCATAGCTCAGTCCAGCAGGTTCTCCCAGGGGTGGGAGCTGGGGAGGGAATAAGAAGGAAAATAAAATGCTTTCAAAGGTCCAGATTAGAAACTTCTTCAGCTGGCAATCATCCCCAAAGACATGATTTTCTAAAAGTGGCTGTTCTTGTTTATCCAGGTTCCTAGGACCTCACTGCAGAAGACGCTGAAGCATGTGAGAACTGCTGTACCCCGCCAAAAGGAGGGGCAGAAGGAAAAGGCCGCTGAGATTCTTTCAAGTCCAGATCAATGGGTAGGAGTCTTTCTTCCGAAGCTGATGAACGATACAAACGGTGGAGGAACCACTTCAGATATTTTTTAAGTCACCATGAAGAGTATGAATATTTTTATAGGCTTATGCTTTACAAATTGAATTAACAATCATTATCCCACTGATTCTGCAAAGTACAGATGAGAGGCAAAGAAAGACAAGACAAAACTGGCCAGGGTATTTTTTCCTCCAGAGTTTATCACTTCCCATTCTATCCATCCTCCTCTTTTTCCTCTCTTTGCTAATTGCTAATGCAACTACCTTTACTTTGGCCCTGTTTACATTCTGAAGACTTTTACTAAGATTATTTTGTGAAGGAACATAGGATTCTTGTTTTGGAACCTGCCATTAAGTGCAAAGTCCAAGATAAACCAGAGCAGTGAACTGAAAGTTCTAAATCTGCTTAAAAGCTTCTGTGTTCCACAATTCACTGCAGATTTAAAAAAAGAAACCTGGCTACTAAATCACTATGCTTAGAGCCAGACAAGCAAGATCACAACATACTACAATATCTTGGTAGAATGACTTATTAAGTGCACTTAAGTGTACACTAAAATGCAAAGGAAAGTTAACACAGCAGGTTGAACCCAGTGCTTCCTAACCATCCCAACTCTTTCTTCATGTTGAGCTTCCTCACCAATATGGGCAAGTACCACTATCTTCATTTCCAGATGTGTTCAGATAAGCATAAATCTCTGCTAGGAACACAAATAATGTCAGCATCAACTATCACGAAGGAACCAGACTGTCCTAACTTCTTAGGTAGAGAGCCATTTCTTGCAACTTCTAATTTCACAGTGTGAGGTCAACTCAGTCATTTTCACTACAACAAAGTCAAGAGTCAAAAAATTATAACCAAGCTCTCATGATTATTTAGATTAAAAAGACCTCCTTGAAGAGCCTACAGCAACTTGTATCAGAAAACACTATAGGATAAAAATATTCTGCCTACTTTACAAAGAAGTGAAAAACCTTAGAAAGAGTACAATGGATTTTTACAATCCACTCTGGGTGCAAGTATAATTTTCCCCATCACTGGAGTGGATAAATACAGGTTTTATCCTCTTATGGATCCCCTGGGCTACTCAAAATGTGAATTATGCCTTTCTATATTTGGAAAGGAATATAAGCATGCAAGAAGCCCACTGCGATTAATTTTCTAAAGCATCACCATGAATAGGATTCCCAGTAGCTCTGTCTGCCTGCAGACATTCATCAGCATGAAAGTAAACACACCACCAGGCTCACATTTCCCCAGAGCTGTTTCATTCGGAACTAGAGCTCTGGTTTTCGTAGCCACTTTGTCTAAATATTTTTGGGATGATTCATTCATGGTCTCAACATCTCAACAGAGGGCATCCCCACAGTCCTAACATATTAAGGCACAGAGCAAGACAGAGAAGAAAAGAAAGAGTGCAGGTAGTACCTAGTGTCTCCATCTGAAAACAGTCCCCTTTGCATCAGAACTAGGCTGTGCTCTGCGACGACAGGAAGTGAGTTTCCTTCTTCTCTGTAATAATAAAAACTCAACATGCTCGGAGCTCAGCAGGGGATAGAAGACTGGCACAGGCCGCCTGGCCCTGAAGGCCTGTGACTGAATCAGCAGTGAACTGCACGCTGGAGTTTTCCATAGGACCATTCAAACTCGGGCTGGGAAGGTCACACTGGCCTCTCCCTTCTCTGCTGACCGGCAGAAATGCCCCGGCTCCCTATTGTAGCATCCCCCAACCCTGGGATGGCTCCCTGTGGAAAAAAGCAACTGTCTGTGAGCGTGGGGTCCAAAGGAAAAAAGAAAAAAAAAATTTCCATAAACATGCAGCCAGGAGCACAATCTTTAAGAGTGAAAAATTGGAAACAACAGGGGAATAGCTAAGCAAGAGACAGAGTTTCAACAGAACAAACCATCGTACAGTTAAAGTTGATGAGCATCACACATGGTCAACCCACCGAAGTGCCAAATCTCCAACAGGCTGCAAAACGGTGCTCACATGACGGCAAAACATGTCAAACTATGTGTAAGTTAATCAACAAAAACAGGAAGTGAGTGTGTGGTGAATTACAGAGTTCAAGTTCATTAGGTTATGTTTTTCCTTTAAAGGTACTGAAGTGAATAAAAATAATAGGAGACCATGGACGCATACCAAAGCCCTTCATTTTCAAATGAGGCATACAAACACTTTTCAATGATCTTGCATAAAGTGAACGATCCAGGAGTTGCTGTATTTCCCCATCTCAACCCTCCAAATGCAACAAGGAAAATGCGAACACATAAAAACCAAACACTTATAAAGTGAACGGCTCAGCAATGCTTTCCTCAATTTCTTGGTTCAGGACCACAGTCTAGAAAGGGTGTGAAGCTGATAGAATGAGGTTATGACACCTGCTACCCTGCACAAGCCTCTCGATCATCTGCCATCCTCAGGTCTGTGAACAAGAGAGAAAATTCACTCTATACATTTTTTCTCTGAAATTCAGTTGCAAAAATACAGACATGGGGAAGAAAACTCAGTTTAAAAGAGGCTAAGGAGAAGAATAGATCCCCTCTCCAAAACATACCAACCTCCACATTTCCCTCTTTCCCCTAAAAACAAACAAACAAAAACCAGTAGGGTCCCTGACAATAAAAATTGACAAATGACTTTAAAACAAATCATCCAGGGGGTATAAAAGGCTGAATTGTCTTTAAATAGCCTAATAGACTGAATGGAAGAGACAATAGGTCTGTATTACGGCTGCAGGGTCCAGCTTTAGAACAGCTAACATACTTCAGTCCTTAATCACTCCACCCATCTTTTCCCCTTAAAACTGACCATTGGCCGGCAGCGTGGCTCATGCCCATAATCCCAGCACTTTGGGAGACCGAGGCAGGCAGATTACCTGAGGTCAGGAGTTGGAGACCAGCCTAGCCAACATGGTGAAACCCCATCTCTACTAAAAATACAAAAAAATTAGCCAGGAGTGGTGGCACGCGCCTGTAATCCCAGCTACTTGGGAGGCTGAGGCACGAGAATTGCTTGAACCTGGGAGGTGGAGGTTGCAGGGAGGTGAGATCACACCACTGCACTCCAGCCTGGGCAACAGAGTGAGACTCCATCTCAAAACAAACAAAATTCTCATCATCACAGATCCTTGAGAGAAAGAAAACCAGCAGCTCAGGGGTTAAACATGCAATGCCATGTTCACATTTCCTGTCTGTGATCACATGTTCATGTGAGAAGCAACTGGTTATGTTTTCATTGTACTTTTCTATTACTAGGCTTAATTTTTCTCTGCTAATAGTGTTCTAGGTTTCTATTACTGTGAAAAGCTGATGATTTACCTTACCTTTTCACTTTAATTTTTCCCCTCTAGAAGAGCAATAGCTGAAAAGAACTGGAGGTATCCCACACATGGAGAAGCTACAGCTTTGCAGTTTCTAGACCTCTGCCCACGTTTTGGTGTCCTGCGCTTGCTGCTCCTGAAACGTGCACTTGGGCCTCTTCACTGGAAAGCCCATTGCTCGCCCTGCTGGGACAACTGTCCCTATGCCATCCCTCCGCCAAAGTGAAGCAGAGAGGAAGCCGTGTACATGAAGAAAATCTGCTGACCCACTTGGGTGGAAGGAAAAAAATGGTGGGTGGATGAATGTGGATGAACAGCCTGGTGCCACCACAGTCGTGGGTGCCACCTGACACTGGGGGAAAGCAGTGGACAAGTTAGGCCTGTGTCTCGGTCCTGGTCCTGTTGGGTGGCTACGCATCACCTCTCTGGTCTTCCTTTCCTTGATCATAATGAAGGGAATTAGGTAAGTTCTCCCAGTGTTAAAATCATGATTCTATGATTTCTTCCTCAGCAGACACATTCAGGTAATTCAGGAAGCTGACGGTTACTCTGATTCTCATAACAATCCTGTGGGCAGAGATCAATATCTCTATTATATAGATAAGGAAGCTGAGGCACAGGAAGGTCACGTGACTTGCTATAGTCCCTCAAATAGTAAGTGGGAGGAAGGGGCAGGATCTGAACCCCGGTTGTCTGACTCAACTTTGCTACTTCTATTATTTTACATAGTGTCATCACTGCTTCAAATACAGCATTCAATCTTTATCATTCTCTTTGTACAAATTTGGGAGACAGGCATCCAATTTTCTGGAAGCTGAATTTGAATCCTTCCTTTACTGAAAAGTAAATTCCCTGTATAAATTTCAATGTTCATATTTTTTTTAGTGGGCCCAGATGTGGCCCCTTTCAATCAATGGGCATCATGGCACAATTTTTGCTTAACTTGGAACGTATTCTTTGGAACGAATTAAAGGCTGCCTTCTTTGTTCTTGTCTCTGATTCGAAAGCATTGCGTCTTCTAAACCAGTTTTTTAACCCCTCTCCAAATGAAAAAGCATGCCACTTGAATCTTCCTTATAATTATACAAATAACACATTTTTTATAGGGATGTGTTTACATATCTTCACTCACTGGTGAAGAAGCCCAAGATGCCTCGAGGAGAGAGAATTATAACCAAGTGGCATTTATTAACCACCCTCCAGGGGGCAAAGGCTGGAAAACACAGATGATGCCAAGGGTAAAACCCATGTGATCCGAGCCAGTGCCTGGAAAATAGGGAGTTTAGCAAATGTTGAGAATAGATCTTTTCTCCTGCTCTCTTCCACTGGGAAACCAGAAGGGTAAACAAACTCCTCAGCAGAGACACACGAGACTCCATGGAGGCCGAGGGGTAATCTGAGACTGCGGGAAACCTGTCTTCCCCTTTTTTTCCTTTTCTTGAATTCTGACCTTGAGCAGAGCTCAGAAGGGAGCCTCTGATTTCTCAGGTTCCTAGGACAGAACATCATCTAGGCTGCTGGCCAGGGCTTGGTCTTGGACCTACAATGGCTCCTTGTGGCCTATGATATTAAGACCAAACTCACCCTGTCCAGCAGATTTTGCCCACTTTCCTAGGCAGAAGCCACATCGGTGGCCTTGCCTGACCGCCATCTCCACCCTGGCCGTGAGGTTCCACCGGTCCCCCCGATACCCCCTCTGCTTTTCCTGACAACTCAAGTTTCAGCTCCTCCTCCAGTCCTTCCTTATCCTTCCCTCCTCAGCCACCCACGGCTCCAAGGCTATGTCCTGCAATTCAGCAATTAGGTATTATTTTCTGTAGCTGTGCCTAGGCATTTGGTTAAAACTTTGACTTTATATCCAGGGCAAGGACTATAGGGTTATATTTACATCAAGAGAGAACCCTCTTCAAGTGCAAGGAGGACCCTAGACCCTGTTCTATAAACTATGGTTCATAATGAATACAGACTGGCCCCATAATGATTTCCTCTAAATAACTAAAAACCTGAATGCTTTACTAATTTTAAGATATTTGGATTTTTTGTGCTTTTCTGTGTTTTCCAAATGTTCTTCAATAATCAGAAAATTACAAAATCACTAAACTTTTTTTTAAAGAACAGGCTGGATTTTTAGTGCCTATGGACTGGAAATAAAATGATGCTGTCCTGCCACCTAGTGGCTGTGAGGCAAAAAAAAAAAAAAAAGCCAAGACAAGTCTAGGGGCTTGAAACTTAGTATTTGAAACCTGTGAGTCCCACCCTGGCTTTTTGGGGAAGGGGCTATTTCTTTCTGCAACCCAGGCTCCTTCATGTCTCCAGGGGAGGGCAGGTGGGCAGTCTGGTGCTTGATCAGAGTCAGCTCAGAGATGCTACTGCCTCCTCCACTGCCTAACAGTGATTCTGAACTCCTTAGAGAAGGGAGCTGGAATGGGGTGGGATGGGATGGGATGGGAGGGAAGGTTGTAGGGGTGCGGGGGGGGGTGGGGGGCGGGACACCATCAGCTGCAAGGAACATCCAGAGGAGCCAGTGGCACTCCCATGCATCACACCCTACATCTGTCAGTGGGTCACATGGTGCTCCTGAAACTGCAGACAGGACCTCGGAATACTTACCATTTATTTTAATGACGTCAACATCAGTCATGCTATGAAAAAGGTAGAGTGGACCAGAATGTAGACCCTCCAGGCTTATTTATCTTTCCAGAGAACTTAAAGCTGAGGGGTGGGGGGGACATACCACAGACCACATCTATTTTTGCAAAATAAAAGGTCTTTTAGGCAGAAGTCTTCCAGCAAGGTACTCAAAAACTTTTCCAGGGGTGCACAGTCTTAAGGGAAGAATAAATGGCCAGGTCCTCAACTGCCACTTGTATTTTTTTCTAAAACTGGTCTGTCAGAGATACCACTTTTCCCTTGCCCATTCTCCCATCTCCCACTGTGTAAAAGAAGGGCAGACTTTCTCACCCACCCTGAACCTCACTTACAGGGTGATGAAACATCCAGGTCATCCACAAAGAGACAAATAAGATTTATCTGTGAGTCTCCTTGAATCAGGCACTGTGGTGGGGCTTCTTTCTTATACATGAGTCTGATAAAGGTGAAGTATGTCACTAGTAACGGGGGTATGTGGGACCACACTGGGCTGTTCTAAATTCAAATATAGGCACAACGCAGATATACTGTCGGCTCAGTTTCAGACCACCACAGGAAAGCAAATATTGCAATAAATGGAGTCACCTGACTTTTTTGGTTTCCCAGTGGGTAGAAAAGTTATGTTCACACTATACTCCAGTCTGAGTATATGCAACAGCATTAGGTCCAAAAAATACATATCTTAATTAAAACATAGTTTATTGCTAAAAAATGCTAACAATCATTTGAGCCTTCAGTGGGTTGTAATTGTTGGGCTGGTGGAGGGTCTGGCCTCAGCACTGATGCCTGCTGACTAATCTGGTGGTGGTTGCCAAAAATTAGGGTGGCTGTGACAATTTCTTAAAATAAGACAGCAATGAAGTTCGCTGCATCAAATGATTCTTCCTTTTATGAACAATTTCTCTGTAGCATGCCATTCTGTTTGATAGCATTTTATTCACAGTACAACTTCATTCAAAATTCAAGTCAACAGAAAGGTGATTGTCCCCTCGCCCGTCATGCAATGCACATTCGTGGCGAACCTGGCACTAAACCATTCAAAGATGACCTGCTTCTGGGTTGGGGTTTCATATGTAGCAGAGCAGCTCCCTCACTGCGATATATTGAAAATCAGCTCTCAACACAAGTGTTCGTTAAAAAAAAAAAAAAAAAAAAAAGGAAAAATTTTAAAAGAAAACAAACAAAAAAAGAGTTAACACACACACAAAATTCAAGTCAATCTTCTCAAACTCTGTGGCTGCTTTACCAGCTAAGTTTATGTAATATTCTAAATGTAGATTTCAAAAATGTATCAGCACATTCACCAGCAGTAGATTCCATCTCAAGAAACCACTTACTTTGCTTATTCATAAGAAGAAACTCCTTATCTGTTCCAGTTTTATCATGAGGTTGCAGCAATTCAGCCACATCTTCAGGTCTACTTCTAATTCTAGTTCTCTTGCTATTTCCACCACAATGGGCACATCTGCAGTTACTTCCTCCATTGATGGAAGTCTTGAACCCATCAAAGTCATCCATGAGGGTTGGAATCAACTTCTTCCAAACTCCTATTAATGTTCTGACATCCTCCCATAAATCACAAATGTTCTTACCGGCATCTAGAATGGTGCAAACTTTTCAGAAGGTTTTCAATTAACTGCCCAGATCCATCAGCGGTAATACTATAACTATAATGTTATTCCCAACATTATTTATGGCAACTATAGCCTTGTAAAATGTATTTCTGAAATAATATTTCTCAAATAGTAGTAAGACATTATTTCTTAAGTAATAAGACTTGGAAGTTGAAATTACTCCTTGATCTATGAGCTGCAGAATGGATGTTTTAGTAGGCATAAAAACATTAATCTCCTCTGCATCTTCACCAGAGCTCCTGGGTGAACAGGTGCAATGTCAATGAAAGGAATCTTATTTTAATGAGCAGTAGGTCTCAACAGTGTGCTTAAAATATCCAGTAAACCATGCTATAAACAGGTGTCATCCAGGCTTTGTTATTCTATTTATAGGGCACAGAAAGAGGAGATTTAGTATAATTCTTAAGAGCCCTAAGATTTTCAGACTGGTCAATGAGCATCGGCTTCAACTTAAATTCACCAGTCTGCCTAACAAGAGAGTCAAGCGTCCTTATAAAGCACTGAAGCCAGGCATTGACTGCTCTTCTCTAGCTAGGACAATCTTAGATGGCATCTTCTTCCTATAGAAGGCTGCTTTGTCTACATTGAGAATCTGTTGTTTAGTGTAGCCACTCTCACCAATGATCTTAGCTAGATCTTCTGGATAACTTGCTGTAGCTTCTACATCAGCACTTGCTGTTTCATGTTGAACTTCTATTTTATGGAGAAGGCTTCTTTCCTTAAACCTCATGGATCAACCATTGCTAGCTTCAAACTTTTCCTCTGCAGCTTTCTCACCTCTCTCAGCCTTCAAAGAATTGCAGAGTTAGGGCCTTGCTCTGGCTTGGGCTTTAGTTTAAGAAAAAGTTGGGGCTGGTTTGATCTTCTATCCAGACCACTCAAACTTTCTCCAAGTCAGCAATAATAAGCAATAATGTTATTATCCATGTGTTCATTGGAATAGCACTTTTAATCTCCTTCAAGAACTTTTCCTTTGCATTCACAACTTGGCTGTTTGGCACAAGAGGCCTAGCTTTCAGCCTGTCTTGGCTTCAACATGCCTTCACTAAGTTGAATCACTTCTAGCTTTTGATTTAAAGTGACAGACATATCACTCTTCCTTTCAACTGACACCTAGAGGCCATTGTAGGGTTATTAATTAGCCCAATTTCAATATTGCCTCAGGGAATAGGGAGGCCCAAGGAGAAGGAGAGAGACAGGAATGGCCAGTGGGTGGAGCAGTCAGAACACTCTTAACATATATCATTTAAGTCCGCTGTCTTATATAGGTGTGGTTTGTGGCACCCCAAAGCAATTACAATAGTAACATCAAAGATCACTCATCACATTTACAGAGATTATGCTGGATTTGAACAACAACAACAAAAAAGATTACTGATCACAGATCATAGTAACAGATATAACACTAATTAAAAAACTTAAAATGTTGTGAGAATTACCAAAATGTAACATAGAGATACAAAGTGAGCATATGCTGTTGGAAAAATGGAGCCAATAGGTTTGCAGGGTTGCCACAAACCTTCCATTTATTAAAAATGCAATATCTGGGCCAGGTGTGGTGGCTCATGCCTGTAATCCCAGCACTTTGGGAGGCCAAGTGGGGGTGGATCACTTAAGGTCAGGAGTTCAAGACCAGCCTGGGAAACATGGCAAAATCCTGTCTTTACTAAAATACATAGAAAAATTAGCCAGGTGTGGTGGCGTACGCCTGTAGTCTGGCTACCTGGGAGGCTGAGGCAGGAGAATCGCTTGTCCTGGGAGGCAGAGGCTGCAGTGAGCCAAGATCACACCACTGCACTCCAGCCTGGGCAACAGAGTGAGACTCTGTCTCAAAAAAAAAAAAAAAAAAAAGAAAAGAAAAGAAAAGCAGTATCTGCAAAGCACAATACAACAAAGTATGCTTGTATACACTGAAAAATGTATTAAAAAATATATATATAATAGAATGAAATGGAAGTGATGATGGTTCTTATTTAATGTCTTTGCCTTTTTTATTCCCTTATTATTTCCAAAGAATTTTTATTATTGAGCTGGAGTCCTATGTATTGGTTTGTTCTCAAACTGCTATGAAGATGCTACCTGAGACTGGGTAATTTATAAAGAAAAGAGGTTTAATTGACTCACAGTTCCACATGGCTGGGGACTCATGGTGGAAGGGGAAGCATGGTGGAAGGGGGAGCAGACACGTCTTACATGGCAGCAGGAGAGACAGAGTGTGTGTAGGAGGAACCGTCAAACACATAAAACCATCAGATCTCATGAGAACTCACTATCACCAGAACAGCATGGGGGAACCACCCCCATGATCCAGTCACCTCCCACCGGGTCTCTCCCTCAACACACAGGGATTATGGTGATTACAATTCAAGACGAGATTTAGGTGGGGACACAGAGCCAAACCACATCAGTCCTGTGAGAACAAAACAAACACTGATTCCAGGAGGTAAACATGGGGCTGGGCTTGGTACCCTTTCTTTCTTCCTTTCATCCTTCTTCCCTTCTACCCATCCATCCATTCATCTATCCAAGAATAAAAATTTAGAATTCAGAAACAAGATGACTGTCACAAGGATGCTTATAACATATTCATTGAACTGAAAAATGGTATCAGACCTTTACTGACAGCAAACAAATGTGGTATGGCTAACTGGTTTGACAGGGACTGGCTCTGTCAACTAGATTACAGAGCAGACAATTTTCATACATGAATGAGCTGCATTAGCAGCTCCAACGTCTTGACAAAAATACGTTTAAAAAAGCATATGGTTTAAAAGCATTTTATCAAAAAAAGGATACTGACAAATGTTTATTAATGCTTATCTTTTCTGGAACATTTTGAGTTAAACAGACTGCCTCTAAATAAAAGAAGAGCAAATTTAATTTACAACTGTTTGAGAAGTTTGGGTACAAGTTTTTTGGTGTACTTCCCAGAAACTAAAAAAATTAAATACCTTTAAGGCGGAATAATAATTCCTTTTGTAAGTTAGATAATTGCCAATTCTTTTACTTCCAACATAATTAAGGAAAGACCTAATCAAGTTGTCATTTTTTGGTCCAAAACTCAGAAGGAATTCAAAGAATTAAGTGACATGACTATAACAAAACTCCTACCATCTCATGTATTTATTCATGATTTCTCAGTGCTTCTTATCTCTAAAAATGAAAAATAGGAAAAAGAGGTAATATCAAATTCTTTCTTATTCCAGCAATAAGTATTATTTGTCCATTTCTTTAGAAACTAACTTATTAAGAGCCCCTTCATTCCATTATAAGTTGAAACTTCAATGCAATTTCTATTTAATAATTATTTTGATGAATGACAATTTAATAATATTAATGATATATTAACATTTATTTTTCAGATCAATTGTGAATTCATTAAAGCTGAAACAGTAACTTAGTCTAGGAGAACTTTCTTTTAATACTCATGATATCTAGAAAACTGTCTTAAAATTTATATGGATACACATATGCATACGTGTATATGTTAACATAGGTATATGATGTGGTGTGATCAATAAGACTTTCAAGCAACTAAGTCTATTACATCAGAAGAAAATGTGGAGGAAAAGAGAATGAAAAAACCAAGTTTGAAGGGAAAAAAGACATATAAAAGTACTAGCTGTTACAAGAGAGCTGTTCATGTATTCTTTTAATGGATAAAGGTGGTTATAAAATCACTATGGATGTAGATTCCACTGGGTACATTTAAAGAAACGACTTTGAAATGTCAGTATTTACAACACACCATTTATTTTAATAATTTCTGGGAAGTACATCAAAAGGCTTTGCTGAGCTGGAGTCCTGTGTATTAGTCTGTTCTCAAACTGACTTACAAAATGATTATTAAATGATTCCCGTTTCTCTTTCACTTGTAGACAACTTGCTGAAGTCAGATACTCAAAAAGGGTTCGGAAGAGTGAAATATTGTTACATTTTTTGCAACTATCTTGACAAAAATGTGTATGTTACCTTAAAATATACACACAGCTTTACATTATTTTGAGCACATATAAGCAAAGGCGTTTGAAGACCATTGCTCTAAGGGGCTTTCCCTGGGGAGTAAGTTGGCCTGCACCAATTTCTCAGGGTTTTGGAAAGTTCCAGGAGTCAGAACTGTATTTTCTGGTCATTTCATTGGATATTCTTGACTCTATCTGGCAAACAACAAAATCTGGGTCCATAGTGTTGGGGTTCTCCCACTTTTCCAAGTCCTATGTTGGATGATATGACCCAAGGTCTGCTCTGAGGTGTTGGGAGCCTGGCTGACCCTCTCCACCAGCTCTTCCCCTCCTGAGCACTGCCTGGGAGCACTCCCTAACCTCGGCCTTTATCCCCCTCGCTATCTTTCCCAGTAGGACTTGGCTTAGGGAATCCAAAGAAGTGTGATGCGTCTGACTCCTGCTGCCTTCTGTCTCTCAGGAAGCTCCACTCATTGTCCATCCATGATCAAGGTTAAGGGAGGGTTTGGGGTTCCTCCATGTCCTTACAGCCCTACTTTTATTTTTTATTAAAAAAAAAAACAACTTGTTTTTTGAGACAGAGTCTCACTCTGTTGCCCAGGCTGGAGTGCAGTGGTGCAATCATGGCCCACTGCAGCCTCGATCTCCTGGGCTCAAGTGATCTTCCTGCCTCAGCTTCCCAAGTAGCCAGACTACCAGCATGCGCCACCACACCCAGCTAATTTTCTTATCTTTTTTTGTAGAGATGGGGGTCTCACAATGTTGTCCAGTCTGGTCTCAAACTCCTGGGCTCAAGTGATCCTCCCTCCTTGGCCTCCCACAGTGCTGAGATTACAGGTGTAAGCCACTGCACCACGCTAGCTCTACTTTTAAATGGGAAGCACACAGCAGAACCTTTAAGTGAGTGGTGCTGGCATTGTTTAGTTTCTCATCTTAGCTTTACCATTTACTAACTCAGCAAAAAGGCAACCTATTAAACCTCACAGCACCTCAGTTTCCCTACCTGACAAATAGTGATAACAATAAAACTAAATGTGTAATTATGTAGACTAAATGCAATAATACCAAGCAGGCATACAAGAGTTTACTCAATGAAGCTATTATATTATTAAATGCAAAATTTAGAATTTTAAAAGTGAGCTCAAGAAAGGGAAAGGTAGGAACTAATGAACAGGATGCAATCTCCCTTCCATCATTGGAATGCATCAGGAGACACAGGGTGGGCATGAGTCACCCTAAAACCTCCTGTCCCTCAGCCCTTGGATTCTGTGTTGTCAAACTTGGTCCCACTGGCAGCAGCAGCCCAGGCTCTGTTCTGAAGGTGCTTGCAAATCACCTCTAATGAGAACAGTCCCTGATACCTGGGAACTGCTACCAGACACTCAGCCACTGAGCAGGAGACTCCCAGTGGTTGCTTTTGTCCATTCCTGGGCTTGGCCCACAGACAAGAGGGTGCACATGAGGACAATAGTGTTGCTGCATACAGCTAGCAAGAACCTGTGCAAACCTCATGCTCAGCATGAACCTCCTTCCCTGAATGTCCCCCTCCCCACGGGTGGGTGGAGACGGCAGAGGCATGGCAGGCTGACGTGGTCCAGGGTCCCTGATTAAGCAAACTTACCTGAAGAGGAACGGTACAAACGAGGACCGGTCTGGCTTAGCATCCACTGAATCTTCATTTGCTGAATCCCCAAGCCCCTGCTCTTCAACACAGCCCTGATCGTCTGCCATCTGGGAAGACAGAAAACAAGCCACAACGTCAGTGGCATCACTGATAGATACTGTGATATTTTAAAATGACACTCAATAGGTGACACAGTTTTCCATTATGCCTAGGGGGTAGCAGTTTTGCATATTTAAGATTCAGGGTTACTACCCCATTAATGCATTCGAATATGTGAATATGCTTACATCCCAGAGACTACATATATGGCAGCAAAGAAAACAAAGTCCTTGCCCTCAGGGAGCTCCTAATCCAGCATCCACAATTTTGTTGTATGTTCACTGCATACAAGAAACAATGGAAGGTCTGTCAAGGTTTACAACAATGAAAATTTCCCCCTAAATTCCTAGCAGGTCACAAAGTGCTCATACGCAGTTCAAAAGCAGCGACAACCTGGGCATTAGGCTCTCTTTCTATGGCTTTTACACGGTTCTACACAAAATAGATTTCCATCAAATTACATTCCAGCTTGAGACTCTTCAAGAGATCCCCATTAACTACAAGTTCAAATCTAAAGCCATCTCTTCGGATTTTAAGGCCCTTTCTGATCTAGTCTGGGAGTCAGCATACTATGGCCCAACACTTCTTTCAGTAAACAGAGTTGTACTGGAAAACAGCCATGTCCATTCATTTATGTATTGCCTATGGCTGTTTCCTCTCTACAAGCAGAGTTGAGTGATGGCCACAAAGCCAAAAATATTTACTATCTGGCCCTTTCCACCCCCACCCTCTGCCTTCATTTCCCACATAGGCTTTGTATGTGGTTTGTTTATTTGCGCTCTGCTGTTTGGCTCCTATAAGACAATATAAGTTCATCATGGCAGAGGTAGCTGGAACACAGAAGGTGCTTACTAAAATATTTAATTGAATGGAAGTCTGGATGAAACACACACCCTAAGGTAAAGAATTAGCTAAAGGTGATGTGGCTGGCCCAAGGCAGAGCCAGTATTAGAATCATTTTTTTTGTCTTTGAGATGGAGTTTCGCTCTTGTTGCCCAGGCTGGAGTGCAATGGTGTGATTTCCGCTCACTGCAGCCTCCGCCTCCCAGGTTCAAGTGATTCTCCTGCCTCAGCCTCCTGAGTAGCTGGGATTACAGGTGCCCACCACCATGTCTGGCTAATTTCTTTTTGTATTTTTAGTAGAGACAGGGCCAGGCTGTTGGCCAGGCTGGTCTCAAACTCTGGCCTCCCAAAGTGCTGGGATTACAGGTGTGAGCCACTGCGCCTGGCCAGTATTAGAATCATTTCTCCTAAATCAAGTCCCGTTTCCTTCCCCATGAAGGGATCAGGGATCAACTTTCAGGAATAAAGAGAAACTTCAGACTCCAATTTCTACCTGGTCCCAACTGTTACTAGAAAAGGGTCCTGATCCAGACCCCAAGAAAGAGTTTGGACCTCGCGCAAGAAAGAATTAAGGGCGAATCCATAGAGTAAAGTGAAAGCAAGTTTATTAATAAAGTAAAGGAATAAAAGAATGGCTGCTCCATAGGCAGAGCAGCAGCTTGGGCTGCTGGACTAGGGATACTCATAGTTATTTCTTGATTATATGCTAAAGAAGGGGTGGACTATTCACAAGTTTTCCAAGGAAGGGGTGGGAAATTCCAGGAACTGAGGAAGTTCCCCTTTTTGGACCATATAGGGTAGCTTCCAGACATTGCTATAGCATTTGCAAACTGTCATGGTGCTGGGGGGAGTGTCTTTTAGCACGCTAATGGATAATAATTAGTGTATAATGAGCAGTGAGGGTGACCAGAGGTCACTCTTGTCACCATCTTGGTTTTGCTGGGTTTTGGCTGGCTTCTTTACTGCAAGCTGTTTTAGCAACAAGGTCTTTATGACCTCTATCTTGTGCTAACCTCCTACCTCATCCTGTGACTAAGAATGCCTTAACCTCCTGGGAATGCAGCCCAGTAGATCTCAGTCTTATTTTACCCAGCCCCTATTCAATATGGAGTTGCTCTGGTTCAAATGCCTCTGATACAATCTCTGAGCAACTTCACTGAGCAGGCCACGGTTGTCAGGTGCAGCTCTGTATTCCAGTTAGGGCTCACCCAGGGATGCTGTCATTAAGTTGGAAAACAAGAAGGCATCTACTTTACAGAATATTTTGTGCCACGGAGCACAACAAGTAATGACTTTTGGAGGTGGGGAGAAGAAGGAATGCAGTTCAGAAGCAGGTGTTCAAGGAGGCAAAGTGACAACCTAGTGACCTTGCACTCCGAATGGCATTATGGTGTCACCTTCCAGCTTATCTGAGGGTGAACTGGGAAGAGGGGAGGGAGCTAAGAAGGGAAAGTCCTACTGCCAGGTCTCTACAATGACCATGGGAAGTCAGATGGTCACCTTGTTTCTCAACACATCATGAGCCTCCCTTCATCATCATCAATGTGTTTCTGGTTGGGAGGCAGATTTTTCAGATTAGAACCCAAAGTTTCTCAAAAATGGAGATAACCCACAAAGGAGATAAGCATAAGACCACACATGCAGAAAACACCTGATAGCTTCTCTTGTCTCCTTTACATAGACTTAGTTACTTTCCAATACAGACTGTTATTAACACAATACACACTCACATATTTTCAAAACTAATAAGTCAAAGTTTTAAAAAAATCCACCAGACAAAGACACTAACTTTGATATGTGGTGTTAACTAAGTTGGCCCTTTTGCTAAAGTTAATCTTAAAGGCTCAATCTAGGGTATATGATGACAACACAATATAACCACTATTTTTAAAAGAAAGAAGAAATGTCAGTGTGATAGCAGAATAGGAGGTCCCAGTTTTCATTCTTATATAGAAATACTGATTTTGGCAACTACACCTATAGACAAGAATACTTTTGTGAGGCCACAGGAATCCACTGAGGTTTCAGCACACCGGTGGAGCAAAAAATCTAAGAGTGGATGCATCAAAGAGTATAATAAGAGCAGTTCACTTTACCCACAACACCCCTCCCCTAAGGTGGCACAGTTCAGTTCCAAGAGAGGTCCCTCCAGCTCACAATTCTCCCACGGGGGAAGTGAGAGTGAAGTGAGCACCCAGCTTTCCCAGCCCAACAGGATGTTGTCTAGGAGACCCACTTCTGTTTCATCCCACCCAGAACACTGAGGGGAATAGCATGGCTGAATCGTCTGGGGCAGCTAGGAGCAAGGAGAAGCAGCAGCAGGAGTGCAAATAGTGTACGGTTATCAAAAGCCGGCTATAGATTCTGCTACCCAGCTCATGGATTCTACCCTAAGATCCTCCCATAAACCCTGCAGGACAACTGGCCTATGTACCTCAGTGCACAACAGTCTGTACACAACCACAGACAATGCTTGGATCTCAACAGCAGGTAGAGATATTAGCAGCTAGCTCAACTTTGATGGATTGAGAGAAGACATATGACTGAACATTGCAGAGTACTACCCTAAGGAATAAACAGGAGGCTTTTAGTACAAGGTCTGGCTTTGCAGGACTGAGAGAACACATGTAATCCCAAAGAGGGAACAAGAGGTGTGGAGCAGGTATATCTAGAGAAAAAGTGTGAGAGATCCCCAGAATCTCTAGCTAAGCTCACTGGCAAAGGTCTTTCTCTCCTAAAGCCAGTCAGTAAAGATGGGAAGAGATGACTGCTTCTTCAAGTGTGAACACACAATGCGAGGCTTCAAAGAACACAAATAATCAAGGAAATATGACACCACCAGAGGAACAAAATAAAACTCCAGTGGCTGACCCCAAAGAAATGGAGATTTATGAATTACCTGACAAAGAATCCAAAATAATCATCTTAAAAAAGCCCAGTGAGGAAAAAGAGAGCAGACAGACAATTAAATGAAATCAGAAAAACAACAAATAAACAAAATGGGAAGTTCAACAAAGAAATAAAAACCAATAAATGAATGAAACAGAAATTATAGAGTTGAAGAATACAATGTCTGAAATAAAAAATTCAATTGAGAGTTTCAACAGCAGACTTGATCAAGCAGAAGAAAGAGTCAGTGAACTTGAAAACAGATCATTTGAAATTAATCAGTCAGAGGAACAAAAAGAAAAAGCAATGAAAAAGAGTGAAGAAACCTATGGAACTTATGGGACACCATCAAATGAACCAATATATGTAGTATGGGTGTTTCAGAAGGAACAAAGAAAAAAGGGTAGAAAGTTTATTTAAAGAAATTATGACAGAAAACTTCCCAAATCTGGAGAGGGAAATGAACATCTAGATTCATGAAGCCCAAAGAACCCCAAACAGATTGAGCATAAATAGGTCTTCACTGAGACACATTACAATCACTGGTAAGAGTCAAAACAGACAAGGAGAAAATTTTGAAAGCAGCAAAAGAAAAACAACTGATTTTTTTCCAAGATGGCAGATTGGAGGCATTGTTAGCATGCCTCTCTCACTTGGGAAGATAAAATAGTGTGTAGAGATTCATGCTGTGTACTTTTTTCCAAGAAGCAACACAGGAACTTAATAGGAAAACTGAAAGAAACCACAGAGCCTTTGAAATAAGTGGTGGGCTGCAGCCTATACTGTGAACCAGGTGGAAAATTCTAAGTCTCTGGAGTGTGAGGCGGATAAACTGTCTCTGGGACATACACTCCCACTGAAGAACTTGGCAATCCAGGCCACAAGGAAAGGTCTTAACCCTACCCAGCACTGAAGCTGATTTAGTGAGCACTGTGGAATACATGAGAAGGAATAGCATTGGGATGTGCATTGCATGTGCTCTCGGTCTCCAGCAGGGATAGAGGGAAGTCATTCCAGGTCCTACCTCACAGGTGACCTTGTGGACATCTTCCAGCTAACTCAGTAATCTGTCACAGGTTGAGAGAGGTTCCTAATTGACATTTGTGATATAATCTCGAGTGACGATGAACTCCCTTGGCCAGAACCGAGGGGTGACTGGGCAGTGGGTTATACTCACGAGCACAAGAGCTGGGTACCTTTGCTTCTCAGGCAGACCAGAAGGGGCGTGGCCTGAAAGCCATGGTATGTCTCAAATGGGAAGGCTTATGGCCTGTGGCAGTTTTGAGTTCTGAGAGCAGAATGCCTGGAACCTAGCAAGCTGCTACTAGTGGAACACTACGGGTGAGTCCTACCTTGCCAAGTGCATGGGAACTGGGCAGAGCTTACTGTCACCTGCTACTCCCCACTCCCTGTGTAGACTTTCTGTGCAGCACAGGCAGCTGCACTCCTCCCTGGAACATTACCCCTGTGGCAAGAGGACTGCCCTCTTATCCCCACTGGGGCCTCTGCTTGAGCCCACACATGGAGAGCCACAGCATGTACTTATGTGACCCAGCCCCCACCTGGCTTTGCCCCTTTACCCCCTACTCCATAGTTTAACACAAAGGACAGAAACTTTGGGAAGCTCTATGGCCTCGCCCATTGTCTGAGACACCAGAGTACCTCACCTGGGTAACATAAGAAGCACAAAGCCCACTGCTACCACTGCAGCTGGTGTTCTTTTCCAAGTGCCACCTCCTGCCTGGAGGCCAACCAACACAGTCCATTACAGCCTCTGCTGGCAGAATAACATAGCACCCAGGAAGGAGAAAACTCATGCATGACCCCATCTGTCACCACTGCCTGCATTACCCCCAGCTAATCAGGAGGTCCTGAGTCTGTCCACATGACCAGTTCATTCCTACTATAGCTAGTGTTTGACAAAGCCAACACACTAAGGCTATTTATAAGGAATCTCACAGGGTCTATGTCACTTCCCTGCCACCCCCATCAGAACAGGTGCTGGTACCTACTGCTGGAAATTTGAAGGCAGGTCGCATCACTGGACCCCTTGCAGACATACCCTGGCACTTTCCTGGAGTGTGGCAGCCCCACTGGGTGGCTAGACCCAGAGGAGCAGCAGCATTCACAATAGTCTGGCCCTCAGGGCTCCTACTCCTAGGGAAAGGGGGAGTGCACCACATCAAGGGAGTAACCCATGGGACAAAAGAATCCAGATGGCAAAGCTTGAGTCCCATAGCTTTCTGCTTGTGGGAAGTTTTTTTCAGCAGAGGCACAGGTGCAATGCTGAACTCAGCAGGGAAAGTCTGTGGCTCTAATACAACAGTCAAGCAGCCCTGGTGCTTGTGACAGGTCTTGGAGAAGGAGACTTCTCCTCACCCACCACTGCAGCTACAGCTTGGGCTTCTCCCACAAAAGCGTGGCATGGGTACATCTGTAGACAGCCTTTCTATAACACTTCAGGGTGACTGCATCCCCATAGGACAAGTGCCCTCAAGGTTCAGGCTTGCATGAGGGGTAGTTATAATCCCTCTCTACATGGAACATCAGCATTTCTGCAGATGGAAAGTGGTGTCTGCCTTGTTTGAATGGACGGAACACTGGGTCAGGAGTGTGAATGGGAGGCAGATTTTTCTCCTGCTGGCCTGGGAGGGGAGCTGAGGTAGCCCCTTCCTTCCCCATGAAAAGACCTTAGTGTTTTTCACTGACAGCTTCTCCAGCCACCTACGTCAAGGCTGGGACCTCTGCCCACCATTAGGTATTGTATTTATCTACCTGTTTTAGCCACACCCAGTTTTTACCCATGGACAACTCCCATACTGACCTGAAGCCTGAACTGTTCAACCCAGTAAGTAAAATACTAGAGGAATGAATGAATGAATGAATGAATGAACAAATCAATAAATAAATAAGTGCACACCTCTGGGGATGAGCTAACCTTCAAGAGACTTTTGCCATTCCAACCCCACAAGAGACAGTAAACCTGCTCACACACCAAGCACATTGCTACTACATCTGAGAAAACCATCATACAAAGGCTGTCTATAACCAAGGAACTTATACAGAGTCTTCACCCCCAAAAGCACCCAGAGCCAAATTAGGTTACAATAAGCTATAATCATTGAAGTCACATCCATAAGGTGGAAAAAAAGAAATTAAAAAGAAACAGTTGAATCAAAAATAAATTCAAAAATAATTAGAAGAAATAGTCTACCCAAATGAGAAGGAACCAGAAAAATAATTCTGGCTATACGACAAAACAGGGTTCTATAACACCCCCAAAAGATCATATCTCCAGCAATGGATCCAAACTAAGATGAAATCTTGGAAATACCAAATAAAGAATCCAGGTGGTTGATTATTAAGTTACCCAAGGAGATACAAAAAAAAGGTGAAAACCAACATAAAGTTTTTTAAAAATTCAGGATATGAATGAAAATTTTTCTAAAGAGATAGATACTTTAGAGGAAAAAAAACAATCAGAACTTCTAGAAATGAAAGACACATTTAGGGAGTTACAAAACACAGTGGAAAGTTTTAACAATAGACTAGACCAAGTAGAATAAAGAATTTCAGAGCTCGAAGACAAGGCTTTTGAATAAACCCAGTCAGACAAAAATAAAGAAAAAATAACTAAAAGAAATGAATAAAGTCTCTAAGAAATATGAGATTATGTAAAATGGCCAAAGCTAAGAATCACTAGTGTTCCTGAGGGAGAAGAAAAAGTAAAAATTTTGGAAAATTTATTTGAGGGAATAATTGAGGAAGACTTCCCTAGCCTTGCCAGAGATTTAGACATCCAAATACAAGAAGGTCAAAGCCCTTCTGGGAGATTCATGGAAAAATGGACATCTCCAAGGCATACAGTCAACATGAAGGAAAGAATTCTAAGAGCAGTAACACAAAAGTATCAGATAACCTACAAAGCAAAAGCTATCAGACTAACAGTAGACTTCTCAGCAGAAATCTTAGAAGCCAGAAAGGACTGGGGCCCTATTTTTAGCCTCCTTAAACAGAATAACTCTCAGCCAAAAATGTTGTATACAGCAAAACTAAGTTTCATAAATGAAGGGGAAAATCTTTCTCAGACAAGCACATGCTGAAGGAATTTGCCACTACCAGATCAGCCCGACAAGAAATGCTAAAAGGAATTCTAAATGCTGAAATAAAAGGTCAATATGCAACAGAATAGAACCTCTTAAAAACATAAAACTCACAGGGCTTATAAAACAATAACACAATGAAGAAAACAAGGTATACAGGTAACAATCAACATGATGATTGGGTCACACCTCAATATTAATGTTGAATGTACATGGCCTAATGTTCCACTTAAAAGATACAGATTGGCAGAATGGATTAAAAAAAAAAATCACAAACCAAATGTCTGCTGTCTTCAAGAAGCTCAGCTAATACAAAGGATTCTTATAGAATCAAGGTAAAGGGGTAGAAAAAGTTACTCCACACAAATGGAAACCGAAAGCAAGCAGAAGTTGCTATTCTTATATCAGATAAAACAAACTTT
The DNA here is from genome assembly GCF_028885655.2 of Pongo abelii. Taxonomy (NCBI): domain Eukaryota; kingdom Metazoa; phylum Chordata; class Mammalia; order Primates; family Hominidae; genus Pongo; species Pongo abelii. The sequence continues at coordinate 120,743,606 of NC_071993.2, read as the reverse complement.
AAAGAAAAACAGTTTAAAAACAAAAAGACAAAGAAAGTATGATAAAAGGATTGACCCAACAGGAAGATATTACAACCCTAAATATACATGCACATAACTCTGAAGCTCCTAGATTCATAAAACAATTACCACTAGACCTAAGAAAAGAGATAGACAGCAACATAATGATATTGGAGAACTTCAATACTCCACTGACAGCACTAGACAGATAACTGAGGCAGAAAGTCAACACAGAAACACTGAATTTAAACTACACTCCAGAACAAATGGACCAAACAGATATTTATAGAACATTTTACCCAAGAACTGCAGAATATACATTCTTCTCATTAGCACATGGAACATTCTCTCAGACAGACCATGTGATAGGCCACAAAATAAGTCTCAATTAATTTTTAAAAATGAAAATAATATCAAGTATCTTCTCAGACCACACCAGAATCAAACTAGAAATCAACTCCAAAAGAAACCCTCAAAACTATATAAAAACAAGGAAATTAAACAGTCTGCTCCTGACTGATTTTTGGGTTAACAATGAAATCAAGATGGAAATTTGAAAATTCTTCAAAACGAATGATAACAGTGACACACGTTATCAAAATCTTTGGGATACAACAGAAGCAGTGCTAAGAAGCAAGTTTGTGGTGCTAAATATCTACATCAAAAAGTCTGAAAGATCACAAATTGACAACCTAAAGTCACACCTCTGGAACTAGAGAAGCAAGAACAAACCAAACCCAAAGCTAGCAGAAGAAAATAACAAAGATCAAGGCAGAATAAATGAAATTGAAACAAAAAAATACAAAAGATCAATGAAACAAAAAGTTGCTTCTTTGAAAAGATAAACTCAGGGGACCATTAGCTAGATTTACCAATAAAAGAAGAGAGAAGATTCAAATAAGCTAAATCAGAAATGAAGATGGAGGGCCAGGCACAGTGGCTCACACCCGTAATCCCAGCACTTTGGGAGGCCGAGGCGGTTGGATCATAGGTCAAGAGAGTGAGACCATCCTGGCCAACATGGTGAAACCCTGTCTCTACTAAAAATACAAACATTAGCTAGGTATGGTAGCGCACGGCTGTAGTCCCAACTCAGGAGGCTGAGGCAGGAGAATCGCTTGAACCCAGGAGGTGGAGGTTGCAGTGAGCCAAGATCGCGCCACTGCACTCCAGCCTGGGTGACAGAGTGAGACTCTGTCTCAAAAAAAAAAAAAAAAAAAGAAAGAAAGAAAGAAAGAAATGAAGATGGAGACGTTACAATAATGTCTTTGTAGTAACTTGGATGGAGCTGGAGGCCATTATTCTAAGTGAAGTAAGTCAGGAATGGAAAACCAAATATCTATGTTTTCACTTAAAAGTGGAAGCTAAGCTATGAGCATGCAAAGGCATTCAGATTGGTATAATGGATACTGAAGACTCAGAAGAGGGGAGAGTGGGAGGAGGATGTGGGATTTTAAAAAACTACATATTGGGTGCAATGTACACTACTTGGGTTACAGCTGCATTAAAATCTCAGACTTCACCACTACACAATTAATCCATGTAACCAAAATCTACTTGTACTCCAGAAGCTATTGATATATACGTGTGTGTATATACACACACACACACGCACACACATGGAAAAGCAACTCATTACATACAAAGAAATGTCCATAAGACCATCTGTGGATTTCTCACCAGAAATCTTGCAGGCCTGGAAAGAGTGGGATAATATAATCAAAGTGCTAAAAGAAAGAAACTGCCAACTACAAATATTATATCCAGCAAAGCTATCCTTCAGAAGAAAAGATAAATACTTTTCTGAGACACATGAAAATGAGGGTGTTATCACTATTAGACCTGCCTTACAAGAAATGCTAAAAGGAATACTTCAGGTTAAAATGAAAGGACACTCTTTAAACTCACTGGTAAAGGTAAGTGTATGGTCAAACCCAGAATATGCAAATAATTTACAGGTGGTCTTTGACTTACAATGGTTTTACTTAAGATCTTTTGTCTTTCCAGTGCTGCAAAAGCAAAACACATTATGTAGAAACCATACTTCAAGTAACCATACACCCATTCTGTTTTTACTTAGTACAGTATTGATAAATTCTATGAGATATTCAACACTTTATTATGAAATAAGCTTTGTATTAGATTTTCATGCCCAGCTGTAGGCTAATGTGATATGAGTACGTTTAAGATAGGCTAGGCTAAGCTCTGAAATTCAATAGATTAGTTGCATTAAATGCATTTTTAGCTTATGATATTTTCAACTTACATTGGGTTTATAGGGATGTAAACCCATCATAGGTTGAGGAACATCTGTATTAGTTGTGCATAAATCACTCTCAACTCTACTAAAGTTAAAAGACTAAAGTATTAAAAACAACTCTAGCTTCAATAATGATTGCTATGTAGTTGTTAATGGATATACTATACAAAGAGATGTAAACTGTGACATCAATAACATAAAACGTGGAAGGAGAGAATAAAACTGTAGAATTTTTGAATGTGTGTGAAGTTAAGTTGTTGCTATGGTCTGAATGTTTTACACACCCCCTAAAATTTATACATTGAAATCTATTCACCAATGTCATAGTATTAGGAGGTGGGGCATTTGGGGTATGATTAGGTCAAAAGGGTAAAGCTCCATAAATGGGATTAGTACCTTTATATAAAGAGAGCTGCCCTGCCCTATCTACCATGTGATAAGATATAATAAATGAACAAGGAAATGAAACTTCGCTATACACTGATGCTGTTAGCACTTTGATCTTGAACATGCCAGCCTCTAGAACTACAAGAAATATATTTCTGTTGTTTATAAGCTACCCAGTTTAGGGTATTCTGTAATAGCATCCCAAATGGACTAAGTTGTTATCAACTTAGAATAGACCGTTATAAGATGTTTTGTGTAAGCCTCATGGTAGTAACAAAGCAAAAACCTGTAGTAGATAGGCAAAATATATACAGAAAAGAAACAAAGCATATCACTACAAAAAATGATCAAATCACAAAGGAGGGAAGCAAGAGAGGAAGGGAGAAACAGATGAACTATAAAACAGTCAGAAAACAATCACAAAATGGCAACAGTGAGCCCTTTACCTATCGATAATTTTTTTAAATGTAAACGGATTAAATTATCCAATCAAAATACGTACAGTGACTAAATAGAGTAAAAAAATACGATCCAACTACATGATATTTACAAGAGACTCACTTTAGATTTAAGGACACACATAGGCTAAAAGTGAAGGGATAGAAAAAGATATTCCATATGAATGGTAACCAAAAGACAGCAGGGGAGGCTATACCTATATCAGACAAAACAGACTATAAGTAAAAAACTGTCGAGATAAAGAAGGTCATTATATTACAATTATAGATATCAATTTACCAAAGATATAAAAACTGTAAATATATATGTACCAACATTAGTACACCTAAATATATAAAACAAGTATTAATAGAACTACAGAAAGAAATAGCAATAGATAATAGTAAGGGACTTCAAAACCTCACTTGCAACAATGGATATTTCATCCAAACAGAAAATGAATTAGGAAAACAGGGGATTTGAACAACACTAGTCCAAATGGACCTAACAGACATATATACAACATTTCATCCAACAGCAGCAAAATACACATTCTTCTCAAGTGTACACAACATTCTCCAAGATGGATCATATGCTAGGCTACAAAACAAGTCTTAATTAATTTAGGAGGATTAAAGTCATATCATGTATCTTTTCTGACCACAATGGTATGAAAGTAGAAATCAGTAACAGGAGAGAAATTAGAGAATTCACAAATATGTGGAAATTAAGCAACACACTGCTCTTCTTTGAGCCAGAACAACAAAACTAGAAAACATTGATGAAAGAAATTGGACATAAATAAATGGAAAGATATTCCATGTTCATGGATTGGAAGAATTAATATGTTAAAATGTCCATGCTGCTCAAATTGATCACTGAACAGATTCAATGCAATCCCTATCTAAATTCCAATGGCCTTTTCACAGACATATAAAAACATTCTAAAATTCATATGTAGCTACAAAAGATCCCAAATAGCCAAAGCAAACTTAAGCAAGAACAAAGCTGGAGGCATCACATTTCCTCACTTCAAATTATATTACAAAGCTATAGTAATCAAAACCATATGATACTGGCATAAAGCAGACACATGGACCAACAGAACAGAATAGAGAGTCTGGAAATAAACCCACACATTACAGTCAACTAATTTTTGACAAGGGTGCCAAAAATATCCAATATGGAAAGGATAGTCTCTTCAATAAATGGTGTTGGGAAATTGGATATCCACATGCAAAAGAATAAAACTAGACTCTTCTCTTACACCATACAAAAAAATCAACTCAAAATGGATTAAAGACTTCAACATAAGACCTGAGACCTTAAAACTCCTAGAAGAAAACATAGGGAGAAAGCTCTTTGACACTGATCTTAACAATGAGTGTTTGCATATGATGCTAATGCACAGGCAACAAAGGCAAAAATAAACAAGTGGGATTACACCAAACTAAAAAGCTCTGCATAGCAAGGAAACAATACAAAAAATGAAAAAGCAACCTATGGAATGGGAGAAAATATTTACAAACCATATATCTGAAAAGGGGTTAATATCCAAAATACACAAGGAACTCACACAACAGAATAGCAAAAAAGCAAATAGCCCAATTAAAAAAATGGGCAAAGAACCTGAATAGACATTTCTCTAAAGGCATACAAATGGGCAACAGGTATATGAAAAGGTGCTCAATGTTCCTAATCATCAGGGAAACGCAAAGCAAAACCACAATAAGATATCATCTCACAACTGTTAGGATAGCTATTATATATATATATATATATATATATATATATATATACACACACACACACACATGCATATATAATGTGTATGTGTATGTATATGTATATGTGTGTGTGTATAAAGGTAAGTGTTAGCAAGGATGTAAAAACCAGGGAACTCTTCTATACTGTTGGTGGGAATATAAATTGGTACAGCCATTATGGAAAACAGTCTAGAGGTTTCTCAAAAAATTAAAACTAGAAATCGCATATGATCCAATAATCTCACTTCTGGCTATATATCCAGAGACACTGAAATTAGGATCTCAAAAAGATATCTGCACTCCCACATTCATTGTAGCATTATGGAAATAATCTAAATGTCCATCAGTGAATGAATAGATAAAGAATATGTGGTATACACACACAATGCAATATTATTCTGCCATAAAAAAGAAGGAAATCCAGCCATCTGTGACAAGATCATTATGCTAAGTGAGATAAGCCAGACACAGAAAGACAGTTACTGTATGATCTCACATCTATGTGGAATCTAACAGAGTCAAACTCATACAAGTGGAGAATAGAATGGAGGCTGCCAGAGGTCGGGGGTGGGGACAGCGAAGAAGAAAAGGGGAAGTGATAGTCAAAGGGTACACAGTTTCAGTTGTGCAAGATGAATAAATTCTAGATCTCCTATACAGCATAGTGCCTATAGCTAACAATACTATATGGTACACTTCCAATTTGCTAAAAGGGTAGATCTTATGGTGAATGTTCTTACCACACAAAAAATATTAGCTTTGGCCAGGTGTGGTGGCTCACGCCTGCGATCCCAGCACTTTGGGAGGCCAAGGCAGGCGGATCCCAAGGTCAAGAGAGCGAGACTATCCTGGCCAACATGGTGAAACTCCATCTCTACTAAAAATACAAAAATTAGCTGGGCATGGTGGTGCACACCTGTAGTCCCAGCTATTCGGGAGGCTGAGGCAGGGGAATCGCTTAAACCCGGGAGGCGGAAGTTGCAGTTAGCCGAGATTGCGCCACTGCACTCCAGCCTGGTGACAGAGGGAGACTCCATCTCAAAAACTAGTAGTAATAAAAATGATAATAATAATAGTACTAAAGGGTGTGGGAGGAAACTTTAGGAGGTGGTAACTTTGTTGAGGTGGTGATGATTTCATGGCTATATCTACGCTTATCTCCAAACTTGGTAGGTATGCATGCATTAAATATGCCTAGCTTTTTATATTTCAACTATACCTTAATAAAGTGGTTTTGAAAAAGGGGAAGGAAGACCCTAAGCAAAATGGCTCCTAAGAAAGCCAAGCCTTTGTTTTGATATTATTGGGACTGCTGAGACTTTTGGAGACTCTGAAGACTTTTGGAGACTTTGGGAGACTGAAGACTTTGGAGACTCTTCTTCATTCATTCAATGGATATTTACTAGAAGTTAGGAATTAGGGATATACTTGTGAGCAAATTGACCTGGTCCTGCCCTGTTGAGAAACAGACATGAAAAAAAGGATGGCATCTAGTTTGAAATGCAACTGTGGTGTGTGCCTTGAGGGTGAACAATCTGCAGCCATACCAGGGAAACTCAAGAGCCTCACAGAAATTAGGGAAAGTTCTCAGGGGAGGAAATGTCTGACCTGAGAACTGAAAAGGGGGAAGCAGAGAGGGTAGGTGGGAGCCATGCAGGCAGAGAGAACTGTGCACTCATTAAACATTTGAAATGTTCCACCAAAGGATGGGTATAGCTTAAACTCCTCATCCTTCTCAGACACTGAGGGCTTTGGACTTAGCTACTGAGATGTAAAATTCAGGCTGATTTCTGTGGCTCAATGATGGAACGCTTTCTAGAACTTTCCCTCCAAACAGTAGGCCATTAGGTCTTCTGTCTGAAACCTACAGCATCCTTCTGGGTTGATGCTGAACACTGTCTGCAGTGACAGAAAGTGTCTCTTCTAACAATCCAAGTCAGCAGTGGTGGGACTTGGCTCTTTCAAATCTGTAAAGCTAAACAATTAGTTACTTTCTTATTCCTATGAGACTGGGCTTGATTTTTGGAACCTCCAAAGAGCAATCATAGCCCAGGGTGGTAACCAAGTGGGGATGCCTGATCTCAGACACGTCATTTCAGTCAAACCAAGACCTGGTTTTGACCTCTTATTTCCTCCTTTCATCATCACAGTGCACCAAGAAAATCCAGACCTATCTCAGTTCTGCCAAGCTGTCCGGAGAGGGTACACACGGCACTATTTTCTTATATCTGTCCCCTTTTGAGGGTCCAGGCTGCAAAGAGCAGGGCGATTGCTTATCCCACTGTTTGAGGGCGATTGCTTATCCCACTGTTAAATATGTCTAACTTCTCTTTAAATAAATTAATACATGAGACACTCAAAGCACTAACAATGACAGGCACATAGTAAGTCTTGGTTAGTCACTGTAACTCTTATTCTTACTATTAGCCACCAAGATTGTCACTGTTTGCAGACTGAGACCTCATCTTAATCATTTTTTTAATCATAGAAAAATGTCAGGTACATGGCAGGCACCAAATCCATTTTTCTTTATAGACCTAACTTAAATGTATTTTCAAATCCTTCAGCCCCTTCAACAAACTGCTGTCCAAACAGCAGAACCAAGGAGACCCAAGAGGGTGGTTGAGAACCCTGAGATCTGGGGCTGAATCAGTTCTTCCACATATTAGCCATGGGACCTCAGAAAAAGTGCTCAACCTAAGCGTCAGTTTCCTTATCTGTAAAATCGGAAAACAACAGTACCTATGTCACAGGTGGTTGGGAGGATGAATGAAACAATGCATGTAAAATGCTAGGCACTGGGTGGCACAATCTAAATAGTCAAGACATATTCCCATTATCACCACTGTCCACGAGACTAAGATAATATGCAACGGTCAATCTTTGCTGATATTTAAAAACTACATTTATATTTTAAAAAGATTTTGTAGAGACTGAAAAAAATTCCTGCAGTGATTATTTCTAAACATGTTGAACAGGAGCCCACATGTTGGGGCAACTGGTACACAGCTGGGCAAGAAGTCACTGCCCAGCTATTGTCTGAACTTTTTACTTTCATGAAGGGGGAAATGGACTGCAGCTGCTTCCCCTGAAAAGTGACATCATACAATCTGTGACTCACTTCTTGCCCAAATAAAAAGAATCTTCCTAAAGGGCACACAGAGAAGACCTGAAAACCTCCCCCTCTTGCCTCTAGCAGCTGGGAGGGGGAAGGGAGGCTCTGCTGGGCACTCAAGCGCTCCGCTGTGTCACCCGAGGCTCATGGCACTGCTAGACCAGGGCCTTTACTTTGGTATTGCAGAAACTTTAGCTTCTTCAGAGACGTTAAGTAACCTGCCCAAAGCCACACAGTTTACAGGCGGCAGAAGGTGGACTGTGAATCTAGGCAATGGCGGTACCAAGGGTGAAGGTCAGGCCGGTGAGACCCAAAAGGAGGAAATAGCCTGTAGGTTGAGACAACAGGGAGGGCCGCGTCAACTAGCCCAGGAGCCCAGAAGTTCAAGAGTAAAGATCTGGAAATGATACACCCACAATCACTCACAAATAATTTTACTGCTCCGTAAACCGCAAAGCTGTCACCTGGAGCCTAACACTCCACACGTCTAAATGTCTCCTGCCTTGTTTCCACCTCCTCAAGGTCCCTCTAAGAGCCCTGCAGCAAGGACGCTCAGTTCCAGTGTACTCAGCCTTGACAGAGCCACTGCCGCGAACCGCGTACCATAATCAACTCTGTCCATCCCCGCAACAGTTAGCGGGGATCACCATGGTTCCCATTTAACAGAGAAAGGGTTGAGGTCCCACCACCGGCAGGCAAGGGGCGGAGACCGGAACCCAGGCAAAGGAGCCCTCGCTGTTAGCCGCTGTGCCAGATCACGAACCCTCCTCTCCTAAATTTCGAATAGTACGAGGAGTGCCCCAGGCCCCCGGCTAGGAGGAAAGGCAGGACAAGCTGAGCAAGGCAAGCGACGGAAAGGGCGGAAAGGGCCCTCTTCCCAAAGTTTCAGCGCAGGCCGTCGGGGCCACTCAGTCCCACTCAGCCAGGCTCCCCTAGACCACGCTGGGGGCGGAGGGGGGAACTAGGAAGCCGGCAGGAAGGAAGGAGGCAAGGCGCGCACAGCCGGCGGGCTGGAGAGGCGCCGGCCGAGGTGGGGGCTGCAGTTACCGTTCCCACGGCGGTAGGGCGGCTGGGGCTTGCAGTCTCTCTCTGTCGTTCCGCAGCAAGGGTCTGGGGCCCCTTTAGCGAAAGCGAAACTAAAAGCTCCGGCGCCGCGGAGGGAGGAGCCGCCCTGGGTAGGGCCTGGCGGGGCTTGCACCGCCCCTGGCTCGGGACAGTGCGCTCGGCAGGGATGGAAGAGCCCAAAGCGACCCGTGCCGCCGCACGCATAGTCCCTGGAGGGCGCTCTCTGCAAAGCTCGCCGCGCGCTCTGCCAAGTTGGCCCCTCTCTCTACAAAGTTGAGCCTGCGCACGGGAGAGCGCGCGCAGCAAAGTTTGCAGTTTCCCGGAACAGCCGAGCCGCCGCGGGCTGTTCCTGGAAAAAAACAAATCTGCCAAACTGGCCGCGCTCCAAGTGACCCAAAGAGCGCAGATTTCGCGGCGGCGCTCAGTGATGGGGCGCTCATGTGGTCGCCTCCACTTCCCCGCCCCAAGTGTAGACCTCCACCTGGGCCTTCGCATCAACTCAGAGACCCCTTTCCCATAGCCAGCGGCTCTCCCCTAGCGAAACCTGGATCCCAGCTGGAACTGCTCGCGTCCCCCCGGGGGACTCCACGCCTGCATGTGCATGCGTACCCCACAAGGCTGATCCTCTTCGGGCCCGCTGTGGCATCCACTGTGGTCTCCTAGACGTTGCTTTGCGGGGGCGCCCTCCTGCGCGCGTGGGCGTAGGACGCTCTCTCAGCTTTGAAGGTAGTACCCACCTGGCAGCCCGGCTTGCTGGTGGAGATACTGCTCCTGGATCTTTCGGGAAATGTTTGTTGTGCGCCCCCGTGTGTCAGGGACTGGGTGTGCGGCCGGGAGTCAGTCAAACACGGGAGAGAGATCGAGCACTTCCACGGATTCTAGTTCACCCCAACCCCACAGCATACGCGCGCGCACACACACACACACACACACACACACGGACACACGGATTCCAGTTCACCCTGACCCCACAAAACACACACACACACGGATTCCAGTTATGCAGTTCACCCTGACCAAACACACACACACGGATTCCCGTTCACCCTGACCCCACAAAAGACATACACACGCATTCCAGTTCACCCTAACCCCACAACACACACACACACGCATTCCAGTTTACCCTGACCCCACAACACACACACACACGGATTCAAGTTCACCCCGACCCAACACACCAACACACAAACACACAGATTCTAGTTCATGAAACGAATTCACACACACACACGCACCTAGTTCACCCTGACCCCACAACACACACACAGTCTTTCTTCACCCTGGCTCAGGGAAGCAACTAAACTCAATCACACTGAGATGTAAAATATCTGAGAAGAAACTGTAGTTTTATTCATATCAGAGACACAGTATTTACTTTTAGGAACCACCAAATCCTTGCGTGAATGGAGTACATGCTTAGTGGTCTGATACCAGGCAAGAACCCCATCTTCTCTTTTTGTTTGCTTGCTTTCCCGTGGGCCTGAGACTTCAGTATTTGTCTCTCAAATCTCTCCAGGTGAGGATGCTTTCTTGGTTTGAAAAAAAAGACTGACCCCTGGCAAGTGTAAGGGAATAATTATAATTGATTAACTTATGGGAAAATCCTGAATCCCTGAATATTTTTAACCAGCAGTGACACAATTTCTAATGTGGCTGCCCTAGTCGTTTTTTAATACCCATGTTCCCGAAATGTTGGAGGTAAAGTAAGCCATTTAGACGCTAATTTGCTTTGTAAAGAAATTCGAGGCCGGGTGCGGTGGCTCACGCCTGTAATCTCAGCACTTTGGGAGGCTGAGGCGGGCGTATCACGAGGTCAGACAATCAAGACCATTCTGGCTAACACGGTGAAACCCTGTCCCTACTGAAAATACAAAAAATTAGCCAGGCGTGGTGGCAGGCGCCTCTGTAGTCCCAGCTACTCGGGAGGCTGCGGCAGGAGAATGGCGGGAACCCAGGAGGCGGAGCTCACAGTGAGCCAAGATCTCGCCACTGCACACCAGCCTGGGCGACAGAGCGAGACTCTGTCTCAAAAAAAAAAAAAAAAAAAGAAATTCGATTGTGAGTCATCTGAGAAACAAAGAATACTATTAGTAAAGCAATTAAGTTACTCTTTGATTTATCTAATTTGTAAATCTAGGATCTTGCAGGTTATTCCTGAAATATCGTGAATCAGTGTTAGAGCTAAAAGAGGCTTTTACAACTAATCTCTGTTCATTTTATAAAGAACCTGAGGCTCAGCGAAGTTGCCCCCATCACAGATTTGCTAGTGGCAGAAGTAGAATCAAATTGCCTTTATTTTATTTTAATTTTTATTATGCTTTAAGTTTTAGGGTACATGAGCACAACGTGCAGGTTAGTTACAAATGTATACATGTGCCATGTTGGTGTGCTGCACCCATTAACTCATTATTTAACATTAGGTATATCTCCTAATGCTATCCCTCCCCCCTCCCCCCACCACACAACAGGACCCAGAGTGTGATGTTCCCCTTCCTGTGTCCATGTGTTCTCATTGTTCAGTTCCCACCTATGAGTGAGAACATGTGGTGTTTGGTTTTTTGTCCTTGCAATAGTTTGCTGAGAATGATGGTTTCCAGCTTCATCCATGTCCCTACAAAGGACATAAACTCATCATTTTTTATGGCTGCATAGTATTCCATGCTGTATATGTGCCACATTTTCTTAATCCAGTCTATCATTGTTGGACATTTGGCTTGGTTCCAAGTCTTTGCTATTGTGAATAGTGCCACAATAAACATACGTGTGCATGTGTCTTTATAGCAGCCTGACTTATAATCCTTTGGGTATATACCCAGTAATGGGATTGCTGGGTCAAATGGTATTTCTAGTTCTAGATCCCTGAGGAATCGCCACACTGACTTCCACAATGGTTGAACTAGTTTACAGTCCCACCAACAGTGTAAAAGTGTTCCTATTTCTCCACATCCTCTCCAGCACCTGTTGTTTCCTGACTTTTTAATGATCGCCATTCTAACTAGTGTGAGATGATATCTCATTGTGGTTTTGATTTGCATTTCTCTGATGGCCAGTGATGATGAGCATTTTTTCATGTGTCTTTTGGCTGCATAAATGTCTTCTTTTGAGAAGTGTCTGTTCATATCCTTCACCCACTTTTTGATGGGGTTTCTTTTTTCTTGTAAATTTGTTTGAGTTCATCGTAGATTCTGGATATTAGCCCTTTGTCAGATGAGTAGATTGCAAAAATTTTCTCTCATTCTGTAGGTTGCCTGTTCACTCTGATGGTAGTTTCTTTTGCTGTGCAGAAGCTCTTTAGTTTAATGAGATCCCATTTGTCAATTTTGGCTTTTGTTGCCATTGCTTTTGGTGTTTTAGACATGAAGTCCTTGCCCATGCCTGTGTCCTGAATGGTATTGCCTAGGTTTTCTTCTAGGGTTTTTATGGTTTCAGGTCTAACATTTAAGTCTTTAATCCATCTTGAATTAATTTTTGTATAAGATGTAAGGAAGGGATCCAGTTTCAGCTTTCTACATATGGCTAGCCAGTTTTCCCAGCACCATTTATTAAATAGGGAATCCTTTCCCCATTTCTTGTTTTTGTCAGGTTTGTCAAAGATCAGATGGTTGTAGATATGCGGCATTATTTCTGAGGTCTCTGTTCTGTTCCATTGGTCTATATCTCTGTTTTGGTACCAGTACCATGCTGTTTTGGTTACTGTAGCCTTGTAGTATAGTTTGAAGTCAGGTAGCGTGATGCCTTCAGCTTTGTTCTTTTGGCTTGGGATTGACTTGGCAATGTGGGCTCTTTTTTGGTTCCATATGAACTTTAAAGTAGTTTTTTCCAGTTCTGTGAAGAAAGTCATGGTAGATCTATGGGGATGGCATTGAATCTATAAATTACCTTGGGCAGTATGGCCATTTTCACAATATTGATTCTTCCTACCCATGAGCATGGAATGTTCTTCCATTTGTTTGTATCCTTTTTTATTTGATTGAGCAGTGGTTGGCAGTTCTCCTTGAAGAGGTCCTTCACATCCCTTGTAAGTTGGATTCCTAGGTATTTTATTCTCTTTGAAGCAATTGTGAATGGGAGTTCACTCATGATTTGGCTCTGTGTTTGTCTGTTATTGGTGTATAAGAATGCTTGTGATTTTTGCACATTGATTTTGTATCCTGAGACTTTGCTGAAGTTGCCTATCAGCTTAAGGAGATTTTGGGCTGAGACGATGGGGTTTTCTAGATATACAATCATGTCATCTGCAAACAGGGACAATTTGACTTCCTCTTTTCCTAATTGAATACCCTTTATTTCCTTGTCCTGCCTGATTGCCCTGGCCAGAACTTCCAATACTATGTTAAATAGGAGTGGTGAGAGAGGGCATCCCTGTCTTGTGCCAGTTTTCAAAGGCAATGCTTCCAGTTTTTGCCCATTCAGTATGATATTGGCTGTGGGTTTGTCATAGATAGCTCTTATAATTTTGAGATACGTCCCATCAATACCTGATTTATTGAGAGTTTTTAGCATGAAGTGTTGTTGAATTTTGTCAAAGGCCTTTTCTGCATCTATTGAGATAATCATGGTTTTTGTCGTTGGTTCTGTTTATATGCTGGATTACGTTTATTGATTTGCGTATGTTGAACCAGCCTTGCATCCCAGGGATGAAACCCACTTGATCATGGTGGATAAGCTTTTTGATGTGCTGCTGGATTCGGTTTGCCAGTATTTTATTGAGGATTTTTGCATCGATATTCATCAGGGATATTGGTCTAAAATTCTCTTTTTTTGTGTGTCTCTGCCAGGCTTTGGTATCAGAATGATGCTGGCCTGGTAAAATGAGTTAGGGAGGATTCCCTCTTTTTCTATTGATTGGAATAGTTTCAGAAGGAATGGTACCAGCTCCTCCTTGTACCTCTGGTAGAATTTGGCTGTGAATCCATCTGGTCCTGGACTTTTTTTGGTTGGTAAGCTATTAATTATTGCCTCAATTTCAGAGCCTATTATTGGTCTATTCAGAGATTCAGCTTCTTCCTGGTTTAGTCTTGGGAGGGTGTATGTGACGAGGAATTTATCCATTTCTTCTAGATTTTCTAATTTATTCACGTAGAGGTGTTTACAGTATTCTCTGATGGTAGTTTGTATTTCTGTGGGATCGGTGGTGATATCCCCTTTATCATTTTTTATTGCTTCTATTTGATTCTTCTCTCTTTTCTTCTTTATTAGTCTTGCTAGCAGTCTATCAATTTTGTTGATCTTTTCAAAAAACCAGCTCCTGGATTCATTGATTTTTTGAAGTGTTTTTTTGTCTCTATTTCCTTCAGTTCTGCTATGATTTTAGTTATTTCTTGCCTTCTGCTAGCTTTTGAATGTGTTTGCTCCTGCTTCTCTAGTTCTTTTAATTGTGATGTTAGGGTGTCAATTTTAGATCTTTCCTGCTTTCTCTTGTGGGCATTTAGTGCTATAAATTTCCCTCTATACACTGCTTTGAATGTGTACCAGAGATTCTGGTATGTTGTGTCTTTGTTCTTGTTGGTTTCAAAGAACATCTTTATTTCTGCCTTCATTTCGTTATGTACCCAGTAGTCATTCAGGAGCAGCTTGTTCAGTTTCCATGTAGTTGAGCGGTTTTGAGTGAGTTCCTTAATCATGAATTCTAGTTTGATTGCACTGTGGTCTGAGAGACAGTTTGTTATAATTTATGTTCTTTTACATTTGCTGAGGAGTGCTTTACTTCCAACTATGTGGTCAATTTTGGAATAAGTGCGGTGTGGTGCTGAGAAGAATGTATATTCTGTTGATTTGGGGTGGAGAGTTCTGTAGATGTCTATTAGGTCCGCTTGGTGCAGAGCTGAGTTCAATTCCTGGATATCCTTGTTAACTTTCTGTCTCATTGATCTGTCTAATATTGACAGTGGGGTGTTAAAGTCTCCCATTATTATTGTGTGGGAGTCTAAGTCTCTTTCTAGGTCTCTAAGGACTTGCTTTATGAATCTGGGTGCTCCTGTATTGGGTGCATTTATATTTAGGATAGTTAGCTCCTCTTGTTGAATTGATCCCTTTACCATTATGTAATGGCCTTCTTTGTCTCTTTTGATCTTTGTTGGTTTAAAGTCTGTTTTATCAGAGACTAGGATTGCAACCCCTGCCTTTTTTTGTTTTCCATTTGCTTGGTAGATCTTCCTCCATCCCTTTATTTTGAGCCTATGTGTGTCTCTGCATGTGAGATGGGTTTCCTGAATACAGCACACTGATGGGTCTTGACTCTTTATCCAATTTGCCAGTCTGTGTCTTTTAATTGGAGCGTTTAGCCCATTTACATTTAAGGTTAATATTGTTGTGTGAATTTGATCCTGCCATTGTGATGTTAGCTGGTTATTTTGCTCGTTAGTTGATGTGGTTTCTTCCTAGCTTCAATGGTCTTTACAATTTGGCATGATTTTGCAGTGGCTGGTACCAGTTGTGCCTTTCCATGTTTAGTGCTTCCTTCAGGAGCTCTTGTAGGGCAGGCCTGGTGGTGACAAAATCTCTCAGCATTTGCTTGTCTGTAAAGGATTTTATTTCTCCTTCACTTACGAAGCTTAGTTTGGCTGGATATGAAATTCTGGGTTGAAAATTCTTTTCTTTAAGAATGTTGAATATTGGCCCCCACTGTCTTCTGGCTTGCAGAGTTTCTGCCGAGAGATCAGCTGTTAGTCTGATGGGCTTCCCTTTGTGGGTAACCCGACCTTTCTCTCTGGCTGCCCTTAACATTTTTTCCTTCATTTCAACTTTGGTGAATCTGACAATTATGTGTCTTGGAGTTGCTCTTCTCGAGGAGTATCTTTGTGGTGTTCTCTGTATTTCCTGAATTTGAATGTTGGCCTGCCTTGCTAGATTGGGGAAGTTCTCCTGGATAATATCCTGCAGAGTGTTTTCCAACTTGGTTCCATTCTCCCCATCACTTTCAGGTACACCAATCAGACATAGATTTGGTCTTTTCACATAGTCCCATATTTCTTGGAGGCTTTGTTCGTTTCTTTTTATTCTTTTTTCTCTAAACTTCTCTTCTCACTTCATTTCGTTCATTTGATCTTCCATCACTGATACCCTTTCTCCAGTTGATCGAATCGGCTCCTGAGTCTTGTGCATTCATCACGTAGTTCTCGTGCCGTGGTTTTCAGCTCCATCAGGTCCTTTAAGGACTTCTCTGCATTGGTTATTCTAGTTAGCCATTCGTCAAATTTTTTTTCAAGGTTTTTAACTTCTTTGCCATGGGTTCGAACTTCCTCCTTTAGCTCGGAGTAGTTTGATCGTCTGAAGCCTGCTTCTCTCAACTTGTCAAAGTCATTCTCCGTCCAGCTTTGTTCCATTGCTGGTGAGGAGCTGTGTTCCTTTGGAGGAGGAGAGGCGCTCTGATTTTTAGAGTTTCCAGTTTTTCTGCTCTGTTTTTTCCCCATCTTTGTGGTTTTATCTACCTTTGGTCTTTGATGATGGTGACGTACAGATGGGGTTTTGGTGTGGTTGTCCTTTCTGTTTGTTAGTTTTCCTTCTAACAGTCAGGACCCTCAGCTGCAGGTCTGTTGGAGTTTGCTGGAGGTCCACTCCAGACCCTGTTTGCCTGGGTATCAGCAGCAGAGGTTGCAGAACAGCAGATATTGGTGAGCAGCAAATGTTGCTGCCTGATCGTTCCTCTGGAAGTTTTGTCTCAGAGGAGTACCTGGCCGTGTGAGTTGTCAGTCTGCCCCTTCTGAGGGGTGCCTCACAGTTAGGCTACTTGGGGGTCAGGGACCCACTTGAGGAGGCAGTCTGCCTGTTCTCAGATCTCCAGCTGTGTGCTGGGAGAACCACTACTCTCTTCAAAGCTGTCAGACAGGGACATTTAAGTCTGCAGGGGATTCTGCTACATTTAATTTGGCTATTCCCTGCCCCCAAGAGGTGGAGTCTACAGAGGCAGGCAGGCCTCCTTGAGATGCAGTGGGCTCCACCCAGTTCAAGGTTCCCGGCTGCTTTGTTTACCTTACCTACTCAAGCCTCGGCAATGGCGGGCACCCCTCCCCAAGCCTCGCTGCCACCTTGCAGTTTGATCTCAGACTGCTGTGCTAGCAATAAGTGAGGCTCCGTGGGCATAGGACCCTCCGAGCCAGGCACAGGATATAATCTCCTGGTGTGCCGTTTGCTAAGACCGTTGGAAAAGTGCAGTATTAGGGTGGGAGTGACCCAATTTTCCAGGTGCTGTCTGTCAACCCTTTCTTTGACAAGGAAAGGGAATTCCCTGACCCCTTGCGCTTCCTGGGAGAGGCGATGCCTCACCCTGCTTCGGCTCACACTGGGTGAGCTGCATCCACTGTCCTGCACCCACTTTCCGACACTCCCCAGTGAGATGAGCCCGGTACCTCAGTTCGAAATGCAGAAATCACCCGTCTTCTGTGTCAGTCATGTTGGGAGCTCTAGACTGGAGCTGTTCCTATTTGGCCATCTTGGCTCCACCACCTCAAATTGCCTTTAAAAAATGAATTTTCCATCCACAAGAATGCTGTATCATAAATTATATCATGCAAATGTCATAATGTGTTGGCATGCAAGAATTCACAGCTGGCTCAAATGGAGAGGTGGTTCGAAAGGAAACTTTTTTCAGTTCCTTATCGTTGCAGGAAGTCAGGGACCCCGAACGGAGGGACCAGCTGGAGTCGTGGCAGAGGAACATAAATTGTGAAGATTTCGTGACATTTATCACTTCCCTAATAATACTTTCATAATTTCTTATGCCTGTCTTTATTTTAATCTCTTAATCCTGTTATCTTCGTAAACTGAGGATATATGTCACTTCAGGACCACTGTGATGATTGTGTTAACTGTACAAATTGATTGTAAAACATATGTGTTTGAACAATATGAAATCAGTGCACCTTGAAAAAGAACAGAATAACAGCGATTTTAGGGAACAAAGGAAGACAACCATAAGGTCTAACTGCCTGCGGGGTCAGACAAAAAGAGCCATATTTTTCTTCTTGCAGAGAGCCTATAAATGGACGTACAAGTAGGAGAGATATCACTAAATTCTTTTCCTAGCAAGGAATATTAATATTAAGACCCTGGGAAAAGAATTGCATTCCTTGCGGTGGGGTGGGGGGGGAGGTCTATAAATGGCCACTCTGGGAGTGTCTGTCCTATGCAGTTGAGATAAGGACTGAAATATGCCCTGGTCTCCTGCAGTACCCTCAGGCTTACTAGGATTGGGAAACCCCAGCCCTGGTAAATTTGAGGTCAGAGCGGTTCTGTGCTCTCGAACCCTGTTTTCTGTTAAGATGTTTATCAAGACAATACGTACACCACTGAACATAAACCCTTATCAGGAGTTCTGATTTTGTCCTTGCCCTGTTTCCTCAGAAGCATGTGATTTTTGCTCTGCTTTTTGCCCCTTAAAGCATGTGACCTACTCCCTGTTCGTACACCCCCTCCCCTTTTGAAATCCTTAATAAAAACTTGCTGGTTTTGTGGCTCAGGTGGGTATCACGGTCCTACCGATATGTGATGTCACCCCTGGCGGTCCAGCTGTAAAATTCCTGTTTGTACTCTTTCTCTTTATTTCTCAGACCAGCTGACACTTAGGGAAAATAGAAAGAACCTACGTTGAAATATTAGGGGTGGGGTCCCCTGATACTTATTGTGGGCTGGCACAAGAAATTCCAAAGTTACTGCTCTAAGGCTGGATTATCGCAGTATCAACAAGAAGAAAATACAGAAGGGAAGAAACCATTGTGAACTTTTCCCTCTGCAATAATTGTACTGATACTTTGGATCCGAATGATGTTTTCTTCTAAATGTACCTCCTTTGTCTCTCCAGCCTTGGACCATGCCATTGTTTTATGTTTCCTTTCTATATTCACATGATTAGAGCATGAACCTTCCCTCTTATTCCAGAAAAGTCCCCCAGCTTCCCCTATTGGGATGGTTTCCAAAGGGGCTCATAGGTGCTCTTGGGCCAGCCCCTCTGAATCTTCCCTCTGGCCCTCCCCTCTTGTTGCTGGTGAATTCCCCATCCACACCCTGCTGGGCATAGCACCCCTGAGGGGTGCCACCAGTGATTGCTTCTCCAATACTCCACTGGATAGCTCAGGCCAGACTATGACTTTATACAGGACTCCATGAAGGACGATTAACAGAAATGCCATTCTCACCACCCACAGGCCAAACCCAAACCCTGGCCCCTGCTGAGGTCCCAGCAGGCTTCTGCCAGGTGGAGAGAGTAGGAAGCTCAGGGCCCAAGAGAAATTCCTTTCTTCCCTGGAAGAAGGAATTCATGTTGTACCTGTTATTGAATGATTGCCTCGCAACTTCAAATCCACCCTTTTTGTCTGCTCTGTGAAAATTGAACTGGGCCCTTTAACTAGTTTTCCCTTGCCTGTGGCCTCATGTTAAGCTTGGTGGGTAAAGGGCATTGGAGATTCATTATAAGATGGAAAGAGTTTTGCTTCCTGGTTCTGGCATGTCTGGTGTGCTCCTTCAGAGGGCATGGCTTCTCAGCACCAGGTTCTTGGAATGTAGCTGGTAGCCAGAACACACAGCAGCCATCAGCTTCCCCTGGCACCTGCTTCAGGTGGTTTTGTAGAGAGTGCCTCTTTTACCAGTGGAGGGTCTTGACTAGGAGTTGTCCAGGGTCTTGGTGTTTTGAACAAAGAATTGGACAAAATGCATAAACAAAGGAATGAAAGAATGAAGCAACGAAAGAACAGATTTATGAAATGAAAGTATACTCCACAGAGTGGAAGCTGGCTGGAGCAAGTGGCTCAAGAGCACTGGTTACAAAATCTTCTGGGGTTTAAAGTACCCTCTAGAGGTTTCCCATTGGTTACTCAGTTACACCCTATGCACATGAAGACTTAGCCCCCAACCAGTCTGACTGGTTGCAGTAAGGACACAGATACAGGGAAGACCATGGGAGGTTACAGACAGAAGGTGGCCATCTACAAGCAGAGAGAGGTCTCTGAAGAAATCAACCCTGCTGATATCGTGATCTTGGATTTCTAGCCCCTGGAACTGTGAGAAAATAAATTTCTGTTGTTTAAGCCACCGAACCTGTGGCACTTTGTTATGGCAGCCTTAGCAATCTAACACATAGTTATTTACAAGGATATCTGCTATTGCTACAGTTTTCAGAATTCTCTTTACTTCTTAATAGCCAACCTCTTGATATTCCAACTCACTGTTACAGTTTATAATTTGTTATACAGTTGATCCTCCGTATCCCCAGGTTCTGCATCTGAGGGTTCAACCAACTGCAGATCAAATATACTTAAAAAAAAAAAGCAAAAAATAGCAATACAATAATACAAATAATGTAAATAAAAAAATACAGGGTAACAGCTACTTATATAGCATTTACATTGTATTAGGTACTTTAAGTAATCTAGAGATGATTCAATGCATATAGGAGATTATATGTAGGTTATATACAAATACTATGCCATTTTATATAAGGAACTTGAGCATGCATGGATTTTGGTATCCTCAGGGGCCCTGGAACCAATACCCCCATGGATACTAAGGGATGCCTGTGTTAATTCAGCTTACTGTGTGGTTTCTCTCTCCTGAGTGGACCCAGATGGATACCAATCAAGCCTGCCTCATTTCTGATTCTGTTGCCTTAAGCAGTGTCAGCAGTGTGACTATCCATTTCTTTCCTTTCTTTTTTTTTTCTTTTTTTTTTTTTGGAGACGGAGTCTCGCTCTGTCACCCAGGCTGGAGTGCAGTGGGGTGATCTTGGCTCATTGCAACCTCCACCTCCCAGGTTCCCACCATTCTCCTGCCTCAGCCTCCTGAGTAGCTGGGACTACAGGCACCTGCCACCACGTCCGGCTAATTTTTTGTATTTTTAGTAGAGACGGGGTTTCATTGTGTTAGCCAGGATGGTCTCGATCTCCTGACCTCATGATCCGCCCACCTCGGCCTCCCGAAGTGCTGGGATTACAGGTGTGAGCCACCGTGCCCGGCCGACTATCCATTTCTTGATACAGGCTATCCATTTCTTGATACTTCCACCCCACCCACAGGGTGTGTCATTGTCTCCTGGCCCAGGAAAAGGTAACTCCAGCAGTTGAATATTATTATCCACACCTGAATAAGATTCTACTGCAATCAAAGCCCAGGCCATATAGGGCTGAACTGATTCCTAATCCTTTCCTCTGCCTTCCTCTCCACTCCCTCTCCCCAAGAGCATCAGACATGGTTGCTCCTGATGCCCTGTGAGCAGCCCCACAGACCAGGGATTGCAAACTACCACCTGCAGGCCACTTGTGGTCTGTTTTTGTACAGCACACAAGCTAAGAATGGTTTTTACATTTTTAAAGGGTCATAAAAAAAGAAGAATAAGAAAAAGACAATGCAACAGAGATTGACTGTATATGGCCTGCAAAGCCTAAAATATTTATAGTCTGACTTTTTACAGAAAAGTTTGTGGGTCCCTATCTTACACCAAATGACACAATCCCATCTTCAAAGCAAACAATGACTGTGATGGTTAATATTGGTGTCAACTTGATTGAATTGATGGATGCCTAGATGGCTGATGAAGCATTGTTCCTGGATGTGTCTGTGAGGGTGCTGCCAGAGGAGACTGACATTCGAGTTGATGGTCTGAGAGAGAAAGACCCACCCTCAATGTGGGTGGGCACCATCAAATGGGCTGCCAGCTTGGCTAGAACAAAGCAGGTGGAAGAAAGGAGATAAGCTTGTCTGCTGAGTCTTCTCCCTCTTTCTCTCTTCCCATGCTTTTCAGCACACTAGGCTTCTCCTCCTGCCCTTGGACATCAGACTCCAGGTTCTTCAGCCTTTGGACTCTGGGACTTGCACCAGTGACCTCCCATGGGCTCAGACTGAGGGCTGCACTGTCAGCTTCCCTGGTTTTGAGGCTTTCAGACTTGGACTGAGCCAAACTACTGGCTTTTCCCTTTTCCCAATTTGCGGCCTATCATGGGACTTTGCCTTGTAATTGTGTGAACCAATTCCCCCTAATAATCTCATATATGTATACATGTATATATCCCCTATTGGTTCTGTCCCTCTGAAGAACCCTGACTAATATATACTTCAAACCAGAGTGGTTTCAAGCCAGATTTAGGTTTGAGGAGATGTAGAATTTCTCTAATTTTCCTGGACACAGTACAGTTTCTATAAACCAACAGATCACTTGCTCAACCTCTCAGAATGAAGCTTGGGCATTAGGTAACCTCACCAATATTTAGGTTTCCCTAGGGTGGTAAGAGCTCCTTGCCTGATTAAGGTCACCACCATCTAGTGCTCAGCTGACCCCCCATCAGCCAGGACCCTTGGGACTTTACCCCAGGAGAATACCCCCAATAACTTCTCCCAGGGCACTTGGAAGCCCCCAAGGTTAGGGGTAAGGGTGGTGGGCAAGGGCAGGTCTGACCTGAGAAAGCATGAGCGCTCGAGACAAGGCCCTGCTTCCTGAATTCTCCACCCCAAGTGTGTCGACGCAGCATTGTACAGTGCAGAGGAGTGGACGGATGGAACAGGGTTGACACCATCAGCCTGGAAGGGCAGGACAGTGAGAGTTCATGGTGCATCTCATATAAGTACTTTCTCTTACCCTGTCCACTGCCAGTTTCCTTGAGTGACCCACTCTGGGGGTACCTGGTATCACATCCCCTCTGCTCACCGGTGTTATCTCCATGCATGTCACCAGTCCCTCCTTACACCCCTGCAGCAGTGGCCCTCCACTTCCTTGCCTCTGGGCTGTCTTCAAGCTGCCTAAGTCCATTAAGCTTGTGGAGAGAGGTCTCCCCTAAAGGTATAGCGGAGTTAATGACCCTGACAGTTGCCCTCAACCAATGGGGGATGAGAGTTGAGTGGATGTGTCCCAGCCACCATCCTTCAGTGGGACAATTCTGAGGCACATTCTACACAAATCTTCAGAGTGTCCCCAGCAAGATTGTGCTCCAGCCGCCCACAGTGCTATAATATCTAGTTTAGAATATGCTCTTTATTGACTCTTCTCTTTTCCCTGGCTCATTTGCCTTAAACCCTCACTCCTGCCTCATGGGACTACCTCCCAAATAACTTCCCTGTGCCCAATTCCTTGCTGAGGGGGCAACCTAAATTAAAACAGGAACAAACCCCCAGCATGGGAGGAACACCTTCCGTCTAACCTGAGCGACAGTGACAGAATGAAGGGTCAGCAGCTGTCCCTTGATTTCACATCTCTTATCATCTTTCTGTAGTTTCAAAACCAGTCCATATGCACAGCCCTGGAGGGCCCTGGAAATGGTGCAGAGTTAGAAAGGATTACCTCATATCCTGGATGACTCAATCCAAGTCCAAAAAGACCTCAACCACCTAAAGCAAGGCAACCACCATCCACAGGATGAAATTGAAAAGAGGTAAATAAGGAGGACTACATTTAACTTTCAAAAGGAAACTACTTGCCCACATACTGAACATAAAAGTCATTAATGTGAAACAAAAAGCTCCCTATGAGTCAAGACTTAAAAAAAGCCAGAGCAATGTGGGGTGGTGTGGGCTGAAGTTCCCAGATCAAGGGTCCACAAGGCTCTGCAAGATCCAGCTCACCGCCACCGAGCCCAAGTCCAGGACTCTGCTGAGAGCCCAGTGCATCAGACACCTGGAAGGGCTGCTTTAGATTCACTCAGCCTCACCTTCCGTAGGGCCTTTGCCTACTTGAGCCGGCTCAGCCTCGGTAGTGGCCACTACCTCTGTGAGGGCTCTGGCCATCTTCACGTGGGCACAACCAACAGTGTCTTTGGCCTTCTGCTGCCCTTGGTGTTTTCCTGTTGATACTGAGGTGTGAGATGCCATGGGACTCCCTGTGTACATACACAGCATGGACATTAACAGCCAATGGGGCAAACCTTTCACCAATGGGAGACAGGGCCCTTCCTTCCTCTGGTAGATGTTCCTGAGTAGTGGTTGTTTATATGGCCCCTTGGAAGATGGTCAAGCCATTCAATACACTTTATGCCAGCTGGTGGCCCCCTTGAGAACAACCCTTATACTGACTGTTCCCTGCCCTGCATTTCCTGCCTTCTAACTCTTGCTCCTTGGATTATACTTCCGAATAAAGTCCTTGCATATAAGCCTTTGACACAGGTTCTGTTTTCTGGAGAACCCAGGCTAAGACTGATGTTGTCTGAACCAACTCCTAAGGCCAAAGGAACGTGGTGTGCTCACTGGCTTGGCTTGGACGGCCTGCTGTAATCCCTGTGTCAAGTGGGAGGGGCTTAGGCCAAGGAGCAGGAGGGGCTATACATAACATGAGAAGGGTGGTGTGAACCAACCAAGGCTCGACTACGCAGTGAAGGCTGTGTTTGTCTTGCCCCAGAAATGAGTGTTTACTTCTAGTTCCTTAAACTATCCCATTTCTAGTTCTATGGCGTTGTTTCTCCTAGCAATTTCTGATGTCTAATAAATCAGAAGTGATGGTACAAATCCAGTTTAGCATCTTGCATTTTGTAATTCTTGTGTTCACAAATGTGAGCAACCCGTTGTAATGGCTACAGATTGCAATCACAAGCTTAGGCAGAGAAGGAACGTTGCAAGCTTCTTTTTTAAGTGAAATCCTCCCGATTCCTCAGCCCTCTGGACTGGGGTACAGTTCATTCTCAGTGATTATTGGAGGTTCCACCCCACCCACTAGGTAAGGCTTGAGAAGCCTGGTGCAGAGCAAAACAACCGGGGAACCCTGCAGGTCTTTGTGCTATGTCCGTTGCTGTTCTCATTTGCTCAGGCTGGTGGCAGCCCTCCTGCCCAATCACGTTTCAGTGTGGGAGTCTTTGCTGAGCCTGGATTCCCTGCTTTGAGTCCCTTCTGCATGCTGAGAGAGCCCTAGCCCCATGTGGGAAAACCTGAGACTCCACCTTCCCCTTATACTCATGTGGACTTGAACGCTACTCTTCTTCATTGGCTTTAGAGCTTCTTCCTACCCCCTGGCTATCTCAGCACAACCCCAAAATACTACTGATCTTACTCCACCCTACCTGGGGACACCAACCTAACCTCAGAGCATTTAGGGCCAAGGTCACAAATTGGTAACCTGCTGGCCAAATACTGCCCACGACTCTGTTATATTGTTTTATATACAAAAAGGGGAATTTCATGTGTAAATGCAGACTTCTGGTGTGCTCAGAATATTTGGAAAATATTCCGGAAAAATCAGAATATTTGGCAACCTAGAATGTTGATTCTTTCATGATGACAGTTGACTGGGACTGAGGAGCAGTTGCCTGCTTCAGATGGGATGAGTGCTCATCTGTTTGGAAAAGTTCCTACCATTATCTAGACTTCATACCTGGCCTCTATAGGCATTTTGGTGTGAGTATTAAATTTATTTCATTAATCCAATAAATCTTTATTAAGCACCTTTTATCAGCAGGACTTTTTCTAGGCATGGGGGAAATAGAAGTGGCAAAAAGGACCAAGGATCCTGTTTAGACAGAACTCATATTTTGATGGGAGAGACACGATTTTTAAAAATAGAAACATTAACATGTAATATGTCCAGTTGTGATTACCACTATGAAGACAATCAAGCAGTCTAAGAGTAATGGAAGATAATGAGATAGGAGTGGGGACAGGTGAGGTACCATTTTGTATCAGGTATTTCTATAAGGTAATAAGGTGACATTTCAGCAGAGACTGAAGGCAATGAGAGGCTTCCCAAAGCTAGGAAGAGAGATTCTGTCTTCATGTCACCCCTTTTAAGTCCTGCGAGTCAAGAGAACAAGCACAAAGGCCTTCTTGGAACATTCTAGAATAAAATACAGAGGCCAAAACACCAAGAGTTCTCATTTGTTTTTAGTTTTGCATTCCAGTAGAAGCAAAACACAAATTAACACCTTATTAAGTTTTTAGTTTCACTGTTGTAACGCTTTGGGTAGGTAAAGTTAAAATTCAAGTGTGATATTTATCCATTTAAAGGAGTGAATCAATCCTATTTTATTTTCTATATTTTTGGGAGCTGGCCTTTCTGCTTTAGTCATAGGATGCATAGAGCAAGCTTTTCTAATTTGATTGTTGGATGACGGTGTGGCATCTTCCTTTAGGTTCTTTTCTTGGGTCATGATCACAGCTAGTGCTAAACCACTCCATGCTGCCTGATCATACACCAGGATTTGGTTATCCACATAAACATGATGCTGTTGTGAGTTCATTTTTCTATTTAGAGAAGCATGTCAGCTAGAAATACTTCCACCTTATTTCCCAGACGCATGCGTGCTAAGTGAGTGGCCAAAATAGCCCCTTGAGTAAGTGGCAGCTTTAAAAACCATCCAACTGCTGACTTCAAATTAGAAGGTCAGCAAAGGAAAGTGGAAGTTGGATTCTGAACGATCGAGGTGCCCACAGGAATTTTATAGTCGTCGGATTTTGAAGACTTGAACTAGGCTGGGGGTTCTCGTTGCATTTCTTGCCTGTTGCCTATCTTTGTCGTCTCTCTTCCAGCTTCGAGATGAATGTGCAGGCCTGTTCTAGGTGTGGGTATGGGGTTTATCCTGCTGAGAAGATCAGCTGTATAGATCAGGTCAGTAGACATTTCTCGACTTTTGTGAATAATAACAAACACAGGAAATTGACCTTCTCACATATGGACTTAGGTAAATATGGAAATTTAATTTTCAGTTAAATTGTTTTGAACCACAAGAAAAAGTTATATTTTCTCACCTTTATTTAGTTCTACCCATTTCTATTTCTTCTATCTTGTCTCAAAAAAAAAAAAAGTTATCCATTTATTTAACCGTGAGTATTGTTATAGCTGTGTGTGTGGTTTTTAATTTTTTTTAAATCACCATTTTATCCTCGAATTTCATTTTTTTACCCTAAAATATATAAGGACCTTGGGTCTGGGGGGAAAAAGGTAATTGCTAAATCTTCTCTGTATGATTTCTAGATATGGCATAAAGCCTGTTTTCACTGTGAAGTTTGCAAGATGATGCTGTCTGTTAATAACTTTGTGAGTCACCAGAAAAAACCGTACTGTCACGCGTAAGTGTTTGATGCCCCCACCACTACCTCTTGAGTTTTATTTGTTTTTCAACAAGGAGCCAACTAAACGTTCAAATCATGTACCCTGGGGTTAAATCCAAGAAATATCTTCTCCCAAAGTGTTCCTTTGTATCCTGTCATTAAAGAGACCTAAGGTGGGATTTTATGCAATGGACACAAAATTTCAAACTTCTTCCAAGTAAAAGATCAAATATACCCACTATAACCTCATGTCAAATTATTAAATACTGTGCAGAACAATATAATGGCCATAAATACGCATATAGAGCTTTGAAGTATTTTCTTTTAAATAATTTCAGAATCCTTTTTTACTTTCTTCAGAAAGTTTTCAAGTGATCATTTCCAGTTAAATTTAGGCTTTCAGTTATATGTGTTGATTTTATTTTATTTGCTTTTTTTTTTCTGTAAGATGCATTGCCTGGAAAATCATGAACTTAATTTTTAAGTTTTATACTTATTGATTTTTAAAAAATAACTGTTATTATTTAAAAATAATTTTAAGAATAGTCCCTCAATCATTTGGATAACATACATTTCTAATTTTGATTTATACCTATTTGTTGTAGCCATAACCCTAAGAACAACACTTTCACCAGTGTCTATCACACTCCATTAAACCTAAATGTGAGGACATTTCCAGAGGCCATCAGTGGGGTAAGTTATTTAATTTTCAATGGGATGGAGGGTATGGAGAATGGTTGGTTACTGGGTAGAAACATACAAATAGATAGAAGGAATATATTCTAGCCAGGCACAGTGGCTCACACCTACAATCCCAACACTTTGGGAGGCCAAAGCGGGCAGATAGTTTGAGCTTGGGAGTTAGAGACTAGCCTGGGCAACATAGCGAGACCCTGTCTTTATTTCTTAAAAAATTAAATACATAAAAGAAGGAACATGTTGTAATGTCCTATAGCAGAGTAGGATGACCACAATTAACAACAATGTATCATATATTTCAAAATAGCTAGAATAGAAATGATAAATACTCGAGCTGATAAACACCCTAAATGCCCTGACTTGATCATCACACATTCTAATGTGTAACAAAATATTATATGTACTCCATAAATATGTGCAAATGTTATATATCGATTAACGATGCTAGGCACATGTTAAGTTTTTAAGTGTCTCTGTCTGCATGTGAACCTGCCCATTTCCTCCACATGCGCATGTAAAGTGCATTTGAGTAACAAATGTGACTTTTTGTTCTCCCACAATATTAAGAGCCAATATACAGGATAATCTAGATTGAATAATTGAGGTCCTTGATTTCAGTATAGTCTTTGTGTCTTGTCCAGCTCAAGACTGTCTCATAAAATGATGACAGTTTATAGAGTAGGCTCTGCATATACTAGGTGCTTAATACATAAAACAATGCTTACATAGTTGGAACATATTACAAGGATCTTGACTTTTCCCTGTGACATTCTGGTACATAAAATTAAAACCTTTAGTTTCACACTCTTAAGTCTCTCTGAATTCAGTCATTACTTACGATTATTGGCAGCCTGTTTTCCCCTTGGGGTGGGGAGAAGTCAAAGATGTTTTCCTTTGGAAAGGAAGTTTAGTTTAGGAGGTGTGGGGTTGAGATGGGGAGGTAAACATGGAGGCCACATTGCCAAATCCAACCTCTTGAAAATCTAATAGTGGGGTTTTGTCAAATAACCAGTTATCGATGGAACTCTTGCACCTATTAAAATGATGAATCATTGAGCTTCTATAACCCACAAGAAGTTGCTCTGTGGGATGAAGTTTTAGTGGCTTTCTAAAATTAGAAAATTACCCATGAGGTGAAAGACTCTCTAGTGAACCCTCTTTACCCAAGATTCCCTTCCTAATGTTGCTCCACCTCATACTGACTCCCTTCCCTGCCCAGCTGTCCTCCTCCCAAGAAACTGTGTATGAGATAGAGGTAGTGACCTTGCTGTGTGGCTCTCTATACATGCTGCCAGATACCTTATTTTCACTAAGTGCTTAGAACTAATTGTGAGTTTATTATTTCTTTTATTTAACAAGCATATATAGCATTTACTGTAGAAGCACTTAATCTATTTAACATATATCACAATCCAATGAAGTTGGTACTACTATTATCCCATTTTACGGTGAGGAAACGGAGGCTCAAATTGTTGCTCAGACATCATTGCTTCCTAGGATTCACAAGTCTTAAGAATTCACAAGTAGTCCTAGGTTACTGAGAAGCCTAATTCTTTTAGGACTTTGTTTTCATCTGTTGGTGTCTGAGGGCAGCTACATGAAATTACAATAAATATTGAATCTAGCTCTTACTTAAACAGAGTGCTAAACACTCTGCTAAGTTCTTTATATTATCTCATGTGTTCTTGACAAGAACCTTCTGTAATATTTTCATGTTATAGTTGAGGAAACTGAAGCTCAGAGAGGTTAAGTAACCTGCCTAGTTTACCCAGCTGGTTGGGTACAAATCCAGATCTGTTTAACTTTAGGATATTTATTAGTGGCTCTCTTTCATATATACCCAGAGGGTGGCAAACTCTCCAGAAGACAAAAAGCACTCGTTCATGTTTCACATTTCCATATGTTTCTGCAGTTGTGTAGTGAGGATTTGACACATAAAACATGAGGAGATGTACTTTACCTCAGAATGCTGTTTGCATTTATTACACTGTCTGCAGGAAGATCCATAATGTCTGTATTTTTCCTCTAACTGAGCCACAGCGGGCATGTCTCCACCATATAATCACACAACAGGTCACACACTATTTTCCTTTTTTTGAGGTAGGAGTGGACTCACTTTATTTTAACTGTGTATGATAGGCCCAACCTGGAGCAAGGCTAGGATTGTTGCTGGTTCTATTTCCAGCCACAGACAGTGATGTGAGCTTCCCAGGAAGCCTGCGTGTGTGTATGTGTTTGCGTCTATGTGACAGTGTATATGTGTGTATATATATGTGTATATATCTGTGTGTGTGCATCCGGAGAGTGTGTATATGTGTGTATGTAGGTGTGAATGTGTGTGCACACGCATCTATATGTGTGTATGTGATGTGTGTGCATGAATATGTGTGTGCACATGTTCATGTGTATTGTGTGCATGTATTTGGTGTGTATGTATTTATGCATATGTATGTATATGTACATGCATGTGGGATATGTATATGCATATGTGGTATGTATATATGTGTATATAGTGAGTGTATATATGTATGTATGGTGTTTATGTATGTATGTATGTATGTATATATATGTATATGGTGTGTGTGTGTGTGTGTGTGTGTGTGTGTATGTGTGTGTGTTGTCTACTGAGATCACTTTCTCCTTCTTGCCCACCAGGGACAAAGTAAAATGGACAACCATATCACTTACAGGGCCCAGCTCTTACAACTGCCCTATGGTGTGTTAGGAATTACCTTTTCACCTCCTTGTGATCTCTGAGAGACTTTGACAATTGAATAAAAAACAAATTCATTGTGAAAGTGCTAAAATCAAAAAAGGAAAGAGATTTTTCAGTGATGGTGATGAAGGAGAAAAGTAGAGATTTTAAGATGGCATTCAAAGCAGATTTGCAGGTTTTTGTCTCCTAAATGTCACCCTTTGAAAAATAAATAAATACTTGCAAAGACAGAATTTCCTGTTTGGTAGGTGTGAATGGAATTTTTAGAAAAATAAAACATCTAGGGTTTTCTTCTATTCAGAGAATGAAATTTAGCCCTTCATGCTTCCTTACCCCACTGGTAAGATTTATGGCATTTTTTCCTCTTTCTATTTCCTTGATGTAATCCTGAATCTCACGAAAGGCCCTTGGGGGAGGCAAACCCTCCCCAGTGGTAGATTTGCACTGGGGAGGGAGAACAGCAAATATAACTTTCTAGAAGTGGACAGAATATCTATTTTGGTCCTGTGTTTCTGATTCCTAAAGTACATTGTTCTCAAGGAGGGCAGTTCCCCCAACCCCTACCCGGGGGACATTTGTTAATGTCTGGGGACATATTGATTGTCGTGATTGGTGTTGATGGGGTATTATTGCATCTGGTGGGTGGAGACCTGGGATGCTGTTAAACATCTTGCCATGCTCGAGCCAGTACTCCACAACAAATAATTAACTGGCCCAAAATATTGGTAGTATTGTTTGTAGGTAAAAACAAAAAACGAACAAACAAACAAAGCCCACTTTAAGTTTATGTAATGTTCATTTAATTGTTTCTTAAAAACACAAGAAAAAAGCATGTAAAGATCTCTCAGTGTACATATTTAAAAATATACACATCAAGTAGCGTTAAGCAGTAGGAACCCTGGAAAGTCAATATCAGAATGTGCCCTTGATAGGGAACAAGAATTCTTTGGGTTTAAACTTTTCTCTGAGCTTGTTTTCTCATTATGTTTAAAATTAAGAATTTAAACTTCAGCTTGTAAAAATTTCAGATTTCTTTCTTTTTTTTTTTTTCTTTTTTTTTTTTTTGAGACAGGGTCTCACTCTGTTGCCCAGGCTGGAGTGCAGTGGCATGATGTCAGCTCACTGCAACCTCCACCTCCTGGGTTCAAGTGTTTCTCATATCTCAGCCTCCTGAGTAGTTGGGACTACAGGCGTGCACCACCATGCTCAGCTAATTTTTACTATTTTTAGTAGAGATGGGGTTTCACTGTGTTGGCCAGG
This sequence comes from Pongo abelii, assembly GCF_028885655.2. Classification (NCBI taxonomy): domain Eukaryota; kingdom Metazoa; phylum Chordata; class Mammalia; order Primates; family Hominidae; genus Pongo; species Pongo abelii. Next base: position 120,711,948 of record NC_071993.2, on the reverse strand, counting down.
CTGGTCTGGAACTCCTGACCTCAAGTGATCCGCCTGCCTCGGCCTCCCAAAGTGCTGGGAGTGCAGGCGTGAGGTACTGTGCCCAGCCAAAATTGCCGATTTCTGGGCCTCACTTCCTACCTAATAAATTTTGATATCTTAGTTTGGACCTAAGACCTTCTGATGTTTTTTCTTTTATAATTAGTCCTTTTTACATTTAAGAAATCTTTGTCTATCTCGAGGTTATGAAGATGTTACTGAGAGGTCAGTTTCCCCCCAATTAATCTATACATTCAAGGCAGTCCCATTCAAAATCCTGGTGTTTTTTGTGGAAATGGACAGACTGATTCTGAACGAATATAAAAACACAAAGCTTCTAAAATAGCCAAGAAATCTTGAAGAACAAGTTTGAAGGACTCACCAGATTTCAAGACTTACTCTATAAAAGCAGACTTACTCTATTAACTCAGCATAGGATTGGCACAAGAAGAGAGAAATAAACCGGTGGACTCCAACACAAGGTCCAGAAATAGGGCTGCACGTATATGGTCACTTGACTTACGAGAAAGGCATCACTGCAATTTAACATAGCAAGAATGATCTTTCAATAAACAGTACTGTAGTAATTGGGTATTTATATAGAAAAAAATGAACCTTGACCCTTATCTATACATAAAAATTAACTCAAGGTGTATTATAAATTAGGATGTTAAAGGTAAAATTGTGAGGCATAAGAATAATATCTTCATAAAATTGAGGAGCCAGCATTTTAACAAGCTCCCTGGGTGATGGTTACATGACTGAAATTAAGAACCACTACTCTAATGCCCAATGTTTTCTGAGGTTACTCTAATTTGTATTGTGTGGTAGGTTTATAAAGACTTTATCTCAGTCACTTTAATTGCACTGCTTCAAAGAGCTTCACACACAGCAGGTGCTCTATATGTGCCACCTGGTTGGTGGTGCAGATTAAACCACAGGGAGACTGACAGTGCAGTGTGCCTTGCAGCACAGTGAAGATGCTTTGCAGTTGAGACTTAGCAAAATCCCCCAATTGTAGCTAGGAATTGTTTGTCTATTTTTTTTTCTCTTTTCTGATGGAAACATTACTGACAACATCTTCCTTGTGCAGATCCATGACCAAGAAGATGGTGAACAGTTTAAATCAGTTTTTCATTGGGACATGAAATCCAAGGATAAGGAAGGTGCACCTAACAGGCAGCCACTGGCAAATGAGGTGAGAGAAAAGTGATAAGTGGGTTTGGAAAAAGAAAGAATGACATACTATGTCAATTGAATGTATTATTATTATTACTTCTAGAGAAAACCAAGTAGGTTTCCTTTCATCCAGTTTGTAATTCCAACTGTCTATGGAAGACCTCAATCAGCGTGTCCTAACATCACCTGAACTCTATCTGCCCCAGACCAGGTTCATTGTCTTTCCCTTCCAACCACTGTATTTCTATCACCCAGGTTTGAAACCAAGGTTACCCTTTCTTTCTCTGACACTTCACTCAGCTCCACCCTTTTCTCTCCACTCTCCCCGTTCTGATCTACATCATTTTCTGCCTGGACCTTTACGAGGCCTCCCAAGGTGGCTGCTTTCCCTCCTCTAGGCTGGCCTCTCTTCAGCCTGTTGTGCTCACATGGGTCAGGAGGCTCCCAGCTTCCTAGGTGTCCCTGACTTACTCTTCCCACCTCCCCTGTCTGTTGACAGACTCATCATTTCAGAATTCCTTAGCCATTTATTTTATTTACACACATAATATACACATAAGAATTTGCATTATTCTTATTATTAAAAAAAAAATCCAAACAGTACAAAGCTAACCCTTTATCCACCACTTCCAATTCCAGTTTTCTTTGTAGAAGTACTCACTCTCATCAATCTTGTGGGTAGCATCCTTCCAGACTTTTCTCTATTGATTTGCAAATAAAACTATATCTTTCTAGAATTTACATTTGGACATGCTTACTACCATTTATTGAAGGATCTTAAATGAGTTATTTAACCATTCTTTACTTCAACTTTCTCATCTGTAAGGTGAACTTCAAACACTTCCTAACATAATGATATTGTGATGATCAAAAGGTCTTAGAACAGTGGTAGACACAATAAATATCAGCTAGTATTATTTGTTATTGAAAATTATATATGTGTATATGTTATATAAACCCCAAAGTATCTGAGACAGGTCTCAATCCATTTAGAAAGTTTATTTTGCCAAGGTTAAGGACATACCCACGACACAGCCTCAGGAGGTCCTGACAACCTGTGCCAGAGGTGGTCAGAGTACAGCTTGCTTTTATACATTTTAGGGAGACATGAGACATCAATCAGTACATGTGAGGTGTACATTGGTTCCATCTGGAAAGGCAGGACAACTCGAAATGGGGGCTTTCAGGTTATAGGTAGATTTAAAGTTTTCTGATTGGCAGTTGATTGAAAGAGTTATTAACTAAAGACCTGAAATCAATAGAAAGAAATGTCTGGGTTACAATAGGGGGTTGTGGAGACCAAAGTTTTATCATGCGGATGAAGCCTCCAAGCAGCAGGTTTCAGAGAGAATAGATTGTAAATATTTCTTATCAGACTTAAAGTGTGTGTTGGTGTTAATGCTGGTTGGTAGGTTTTTCCTGAATTCCAAAAGGGAGGCGAGTATAATGAGACACGTTCGACTTCCCCCTTCCCATCATGGCCTGAACCAGTTTTGCAGGTTAACTTTCAAATGTCCTTGGCTGAGAGGAGGGATCTGTTCAGATAGTTAGGGGGCTTAGAATTTTATTTTTGGTTTGCGGTATATTTCTATTAAAATGTATACTTTTTTCATGAAACAGTATGCATTGTTGTGAAGTGTGTATTTTTCACTCAACAAATATCTTGGAAATATTTCTACATCAGCATCCTTTTAAGCTATCGTGAATGGGTGTATCATAGGTGCACCATTAAGTATGGATGTACAAGGCCAGGTGCCATGGCTCAAGCCTGTAATCCCAGCACTTTGGGAGGTCAAGGTGGGTGGATCAGCTGAGGTCAGGAGTTCGAGACTAGCCTGGCCAACATGGCCCATCTCTACTAAAAATATAAAAATTAGCCAGGCATGGTGGTACGTGCCTGTAATCCCAGCTTCTCGGGAGGCTGAGGCAGGAGAATTGCTTGAACCCAGGAGGCAGAGGTTGCAGTGAGCCGAGATAGTGCCACTGCACTCCTCCTAGGTGACAGAGCAAGACTCTGTCTCAAGGGAAAAAAAAAAAAAAAAAGAATGGATGTACAATACCATACTATCCTATTGATAGACAGGATTATCCTAAAATTTTTTTTTCTATTGCGAAGTTGCAAGGAACACTCTTGTTCAAGGCCTCTTTTGTATACAAGTGAGTGTTTTTCTAGACTAGATAATGAAAAAACAAAGTTGCTAGATCAAAGGGTATGTCCCTTTTAAATTTTAATGGAGGCTCAAATTGCATTCTAAAATAGCTGTATATTTTATACTCCCAAAGGCAGTGTGTAAGAATGCCTGTTTCCCAACATTCTAACCAGCACTTGGTATTGTCAGATAAGTGTTTGGACAATCTACATCTTGTTTCAATTTAGATGTCCCTGATTGCTAGTCAGGTTGAGTGTAATTTCACATATGAATAATCTGTCTTTCCGGATCTCCAAAGGCTGGCTCTATCTAACCTGTCCACCTTGCCCCGCTCCAGCCTACCTGGCTCCCCATCTCTTTCCCTTGGGTCCAATCAAACCCAGCTCCTCATGGTCCTAATTAGTGAGCCCATCACTGCCTTCATGCTTTTATTCATGGCAGCCTACATTCCTGGAATTTATTCAACAAATAATTATTAAGTCTATGAGTTGCTACACACTGTTCCAAGCTTTTGGGATGCATTAGTAAACCAGACACGAAAATCCCTGCCTTTATGGAACTGACCTTCTAGAGTGACTGCCATTCTTTCTCTCTTGGCCTCTACTAACTGCCCTCAGCCCTGGAGGTACAGCCCAAATTCTATCTTCCTGCCCCAAATGGGACCCATCTCTTACAGGCTGCTTTTTAAAGATTCTTATTGTACTTGTCACTCAGACAATACACTTAAACACATGACTGTTAAGATTCTTATTGTACTTATCACTCAGACAACACACTTAAACACATGACTGTTAAGATTCTTATTGTACTTATCACTCAGACAACACACTTAAACACATGACTGTTAAGATTCTTATTGTACTTATCACTCAGACAATACACTTAAACACATGACTGTTAAGATTCTTATTGTACTTATCACTCAGACAATACACTTAAACACATGACTGTTAAGATTCTTATTGTACTTATCACTCAGACAGTACACTTAAACACATGACTGTTAAGATTCTTATTGTACTTGTCACTCAGACAATACACTTAAACACATAACTGTTTTCTAATTGCTATTTGTTTCATGTTAGTTTTATCTCCCAAGGTGGTAGGTCATGAGTATCTTAAAAGAGAAATTTTGCCTTTCCTTTTTTTTTTTTTGCTTTTATTTCCATTGTCAGTTGTCAAGTACATAACAGGTAGTAGGTTTTCGACATTTGTCTGAATAATGTTGATTAATCTCAGATTACCTGTCCACAGTGATTTCCCCTCCTCCTTGCCCGATCCTGATGCAATGGTGTGCAAGAAAATGTTGTTACATTCAAAATTTCCCTGTGACATAAGTGGCTCTCAGAAAGTTCAATTATTTAGAATCTTCGGTCATTTTCTAGCCTGAAATAAATGAACATTTCAGTTAGCTGAGACCCAGGATTTACCAATAGGAGTTTATAATGTTTAAGAATATCTTCTTTTGACAATGTATGTAAGTGTTTCTGGGAGTCTGGGGCATGTGTTTGTATCCCTTCGTGTGTTTCCTTTGTAGAGAGCCTATTGGACTGGATATGGGGAAGGGAATGCTTGGTGCCCAGGAGCTCTGCCAGACCCCGAAATTGTAAGGATGGTTGAGGCTCGAAAGTCTCTTGGTGAGGTAAGCACCCTAGAAATTGCTTTAGGAATTGGTTTAGCAATTACTTAGCAATTAGTTTGACTGTTCCTTGACTTTTACAATTGTGGTAGACAGAATGATGCTATCATCCCCAAAGATACACATGTCCTAATCCCTGAAACCAGGAGGGTCAGAGTCAGAGGAAAGGTGATGTGGTGACAGAAGCAGAGGCTAAATCCATGTAGGGCAGGAACTAGAAATATGGGGGCCTCTAGAAGCTGGAAAAGGCAGAGAAACAGATTATGCTCTAGAACCTCCAGAAGGAACCATCCCTGATGGCCCATTTTAAAGTACTGACCTCCAGAATCGTAAGAGACCTTAGCAGGCTTCCACATACGGAGGACGGTTTTAGCCCAGATTGTGGAAATCCTCAATCGTTTGCACAGGTTACGCTCTAGGTAACTAGGTCCCTCCTGGTTACCTCTAGGTACACTTACCCTTTGAAGAATATACTTTGGAAAACACTGTTAGTCCTCATGACTTTTCCTCTAGAAAATGGAAAGAAAATGCTAGAAACACAAATGCTAAGGTGATAAGTCTCATTAGGAAAACTAATCATCAGAGATATTCAAAAAATCAGAAGGAAAGAATAAGAGACATTTTACTTCCAATACTGTAGGACTCTTGCTAGCAGACGAGTTACAGGAAAGTCACCCACGTATTAATTAATAGCCGTGGTACCTACAGGCCTTAGAGTCAAAGGGCAGCCCTTGAGTTGTGCCAGGTCCCCATATTTTGATATGAACATTGAAGAGGAGCACCTTTGACATGGGAAATACAAGTTCTTCAGTGCTGATGGTTTTATTCAAATGGCCAATTATAAGCCATTTTTAAATTTATTACAGGTGATTGAAATATTTCCCAAGAACTTTACGCATCTAGTTTCATTGGTTTTATTGCAGTTTTCTTAGTTGTCATTCGATATCATCTCAGTTCTCATGCTGACATTGGTTCTGACCAACAGGAATATACAGAAGACTATGAGCAACCCAGGGGCAAGGGGAGCTTTCCAGCCATGATCACACCTGCTTATCAAAGGGCCAAGAAAGCCAACCAGCTGGCCAGCCAAGTGAGTGTCTGGGTGCTTTTTCACCATTGATTATGCTAATTTTTGACATTAATGAACCCCCGTGATTTAGGGAAAAAACAATAAGAGAGTGCTTTGGGGAAGTAGGTACCATTAGTGTCATATTACAGAGAAAACTGTGTTCTTACATTTTCCCTGTCAAGTATTCTCTGTGCGGTGATTGGACCATGTCTATAAAATACAGAGAAGAATGTGTAGTTCACCCAAAGTCTGGACCACATGATTTCTTGAGTTTGCTTTAGCACTGAATACATTATTATTTTTCATTTTTATTTTATTTTATTTTATTTATTTTTATTTTTATTTTATTTTTATTTTTATTCTTGGCTCACTGCAACCTCTGTCTCCTGGGTTCAAGTGATTCTGATTCTCCTGCCTCAGCCTCCCAAGTAGCTGGACTACAGGCACGTGCCACCACACCCAGCTAATTTTTTTGTATTTTTAGTAGTAGAGATGGGGTTTCACCATGTTGGCCAGGATGGTCTCAATCTCTTGATCTTGTGATCCACCCACCTTGGCCTCCCAAAGTGCAGGGATTACTCGCGTGAGCCACCACACCCAGCCGAAGACACTAATTTTTAACTGGATGTCAGGTTCACTGGAAGAGTAGCAAAGTTTATTTGTTAAAAGCTCAGATTTTGGAGCCAGAATGCTGAAATTTGAATCCTGGCTCTATCCCTTAGTGCTATGTGACCGTGGACGGATTACTTAATTTCTCTCTTCCTTGGCTTCTCATTTGTAAAGTGAGGAAAACATTAGTTCTGCCAAATGTGATTGTTATGGAGATTAAGCAAGTTAATATTTATTGGGGTGTGGCAGTCCCTGGCACACTCCTGGACTTAGCACATTAGCATAGATGCTTTTTGAGGAGGAGCCCATGAAACAAGCTACAGAAGACTTGCCACAGGTTTGCATTGAGTGTAGCCTGATGGTGCAGCTTTAGGAGAGCCACAGGGAGAGGTCATTGCAGAGGCTGTGAGGTGGGTGCACCCTTGACTCTACTGTCTTCTCATCAGGTGGAGTATAAGAGAGGGCACGATGACCGCATCTCCAGGTTCTCCACGGTGGCGGATACTCCTGAGCTGCTACGGAGCAAGGCTGGGGCACAGCTTCAAAGTGATGTAAGAAAGGAGGGAGGCCAGTCCATCACTGATGGTCATTTGGGTTGATTCCTCATCTTTGCTCTTGTGAATAGTGCTGCAATGAACATACACGTGCATGTATCTTTATAATAGAATGATAAAAAGGAACAAGATCATGTCCTTTGCAGGGACATGGATGATGCTGGAGGCCATTATCCTCAGCAGACTGATACAGGAACAGAAAACCAAACACCCCATGTTCTCACTTATAAGTGGGAGCTGAGCAATGAGAACACATGGACACAGGGAGGGGAACAACACACACTGGGGCCTACAGTGGGGAGCTGAGGGGAGGGAGAGCATCAGGATAAATAGCTAATGCATGCCGGGCTTAATACCTAGGTGATGGGCTGATATGTACAGCAAACCACCATGGCACACATTTACCTGTGTAACAAACCTGCACATCCTGCACATGTATTCTGGAACTTAAAATTAAATTAAATTAACAAAAAAGAGAGAGAAATGAGGGAGGCCAAGATGTAGTGGTTTGCACTTAAGATCCCTCATTCTTCCCTTGCTTGGAGGTGGAGGGAGGGAGAATGTATGAGACATTCTAGCCCTGCATGGGTAACAAGAAGAAATTCCTGAGGTCAAGGATGGTTGGGTTTGATAAGTCATTTGGCAGAGACCTTGCAAAAACACTTCCTTAAAGAGAAAACTTTAGATTGGATTAGTACCAAATTGGATGTATCTGAGTAATCTGAGAGAAATCTCTCCTGCCACTACAAATTAGAGAACATAATTTCTAAACAACTTTTACCACTTGCCTTTGCATAATCCAAATGTTCCATAGCATAATAAGATCAAGAACTTAGTGTTGTTCTGAATGGGACATTGAAGCACAAATCCAGCTTCTGCTTAATACGTGGTTTCCTCTTGCCTTAGCCTCGATCTGGGGTTGAGAAGACTCTTGTGTCTCCCAAACATGGCTGACAACTCCTTGAGGGCTGAAGACTTATTACTCTGCCCAGGCCCAGTGCCTGGCCCGCACCAGGTGCTAAGTAAGCATGTGTTGAATTGCACATTGGGTGTCTCCATGTGCCAGGCACTGTGCTGAGTATTGGGAATAAGAAGGTGAATAAGATGCACATGGCCCATCAAACTGTAAGCCAATTATATGCCATATGGGCTATGACAGGAGATGGGCAGGATGTCATGGAACCCTTAGCAGAGCATCTCACTAAGATCATCTGATAAACAGTGGAATTGGGGCATGTGATTCACATTTTTTTTTCATTTCAGGTGAGATACACAGAGGACTATGAACCACAAAGAGGGAAAGGCAGTTTCCCTGCGATGATCACACCCGCCTATCAGATAGCCAAAAGAGCCAATGAGCTGGCAAGTGATGTAAGTGTCCTTGACAATGTGTTCATGTTAGGGAGAAAGAGGAATGTGAACCTGGGTCTGGGGAGTCCAACTTCCTGTCGACTTTTGTATTTACCCTGAAGCCAGAGAGTAGTTTTCCTTCATAGTTTTAAGTCAATTTTACCAACAACAATGACCTGGTACTTTTATGTCTGAGACATACCTACTCCCTAGATCCAAGCAGAAAAAGAACAATCCATTAAGACATTCACTTTTGGCTCCTGTGCATGGGAGTCAAATTCACCGAGTTTGTCCTTTGCCTTCAAACAGGTGAGGTACCATCAACAATATCAAAAAGAAATGAGGGGAATGGCTGGTCCAGCCATTGGAGCTGAGGGCACCTTGACAAGGGAATGTGCAGACCAATATGGCCAGGTATGTGATAAAATGATCTCCTGACCTGCTCTTTTCCATGTTTGGCCCCTTCTAGGCTGTGACACAGCTATGACCATTTAATCAGGGGTGGGTCTGTGGTTTATCTTTACCTTATTTATGAAAGGTAGATTTTCCAAGATAGAAAGTAGTGGACAAACAATTGCACAGGGCTCAACTTGACCCACTTAGGAAAAACAGATTGAGGCACTTTCTTTTTTTAAATTAATAAATGACTTATACCAATATGGTGGCTTGGCCAAGAAGAAAGCATTCTTATCTGTCCATTGAAGAACAGTCCCTAGGACTAAGATTGGCTAAGCTTAGCTGGTCTCTATCATAAGCAACATAGAGATAAAAATGCATCCTGAAAAATATTGAGTATTTCACTGAGCAGTGGGGCTCATTTTCTTAGAAAGTGAATTTTTTTATCTAGGTTGGTAGATAAATCAGTATGCCAGAGAATGCAAACCCTTTTTCCAATTTCACTTCTCAGATGAACTACATCTTGACAGGGAGTAAAAAAAGATTAAGATGACAATCACAAGCTAATTATTATTTGCGCATCCCTCTGTCTTTTCTGGTATTAGCCAGGTGTTATAGGGTAGAAAGGAAGCATTATTGTTCACAGTTGCAAGTAAAGAACATTGGAAGAGCAAGTGTGTGTATTGGAAGAATACATTCCATGGATTTAAGTGATTTTTATTCATAATTGGACAGTTGTTTGAATTATTTGTCAGTAAGTAGACTCCCTACAACATATATGATTTAGAAAACCACAATGAATTTGTTTCTCTTCTTTAGAAAAACACATTGCCATAGTTAGGCATATGCTCATATGAGTCTTAGGATGTGTGTGAAGGTCAGTTGGGACTCCTTTGAAAATTGCCAGAGCAAAAATGCTTGGTTTTGAATTTAAAAAGCCATTTAATCAAATTCTCTAAGTTAATTAAGTGGTCTTTTAGTGCTTTAAACCAGTGAAAAATGTTTTTACTGGTTTTGTATTTTAAATATATTGTTTGGAAAGCTCAGGACAACTTTTAAAAATCAGCTTAAAAAAATCTGGCTTCTATATTTGGCAAAAACTATTTTGTCCTGTGTTTGGCCAATCCTATCTACCAGTAGTTATAAGACACATGTATCATTTCATATGTGTACCTAGACATGTCTGTAGGTACAGATGAAATGTAACTTCATAGTATCATAGCTGGTTCTTGATTAGTAGGACGATTTGATTGAAGTTTTCAGTCCTGAAAATAACAAATGCAAGAATCAAAGTGAGTGTTGTTTGATAGCACCATCAGCAGCTGTTGAGAGGACTCAGTCTAGCATGGCATTTCACTGTTGTGATTTAGCATGACTCGCCAGGGCATGAGGAGGAGGGAGCGAGAGAGAAGCCAACAGGCAGATAACTATAAATATCTGTAGTGCCTTAAATGCCAACCAATTCATTCTTCTTTTTAACAAGTAACTAGACTTGTTAAAAGGATTATACCATGTAATCAACAGGATTAGGTGTCTTGAAAAAAGATTAACACTTACAACATACGTATATATATATATACACACATATATATATATATATAGAGAGAGAGAGAGAGAGAGGAACTAAAATAAAGTTACCAACACAAAACTATAGAGCAGAATGGGCAAAGTCATAGAGCAGATTACCAAAGAATTTGAGAACCTTTAAAAAAAACTTAACCTTTTTTTACTTATTATATTTGGCCAGAACCTTCTGGCAGCCAGGCAGAAAGGAGAACTCGGGCTAAATAGTTTTCATTGTTGGATAATGGGGAGCCCGGACTTTCTAATCTGACCCAACTATTTTATTTTAGAAAATGTGTGTGCCACAGTCCAAGCCCTGGTGCTGGAGTTGGGCAGGCCCCTGGCTTGGAGGCGGCCACAGAGAGATGGAGTCGTGAGCCTAATGGGGGCACCATATGGGCTGTTTCAGATTTGTGCGAAAAGTACAGTAAAAACACAGAGGACTCTGCCTGGGGCAGGTCCAGGGGTGAGGGAGGACTCAGGGACTTCTACAAGGAGAATTTAAGCTGGGTCTTAAAGTACATCTGGCTGCCAGGGAGGGGTTATCCGTCATGTGATAACCGTGTCATGAAAGACAAGGTTTTCCTTTCTGGGAGTGGATGGATGGTGTGGGGAAGATATAAGAAAGGATTAAGACGAAGATTATAATCCTTAGTCTGAAATATACATTTAGTCCCATTTCAGATAATCTTATGGTAATTCAAAGTTTTTCCTCCTAAATTACAAAAATTATATAATACTCCTTTTCTGGTTACATGACACATACCACTGGGGAAGGCAGTACCACTGGGGGAGACAGTACCACCGGGGGAGAGAGTACCACCGGGGGAGACAGGAACACCGGGGGAGACAGTACCACTGGGGGAGAGAGTACCACCAGGGGAGACAATACCACCGGGGGAGACAGTACCACTGGGGGAGACAGTACCACCAGGGGAGGAGTACCACCGGGGGAGACAGTACCACCAGGGGAGAGAGTACCACCAGGGCAGACAGTACCACCAGAGGAGACAGTACCACCAGGGGAGACAGTGCCACCAGGGGAGACAGTACCACCAGGGGAGGAGTACCGCTGGGGGAGGCAGTACCACCAGGGGAGACAGTACCACGGGGGGAGGCAGTACCATCGGGGGAGACAGTACCACCAGGAGAGACAGTACCACCGGGGGAGACAGTACCACTTGGGGAGACAGTACCACCGGGGGAGACAGTACCACTGGGGGAGACAGTACCACTTGGGGAGACAGTACCACTGTGGGAGATAGTACCACCGGGGGAGACAGTACCACCAGGAGAGACAGTACCACCGGGGGAGGCAGTACCATCGGGGGAGACAGTACCACCAGGAGAGACAGTACCACCGGGGGAGACAGTACCACTTGGGGAGACAGTACCACCGGGGGAGACAGTACCACTGGGGGAGACAGTACCACTTGGGGAGACAGTACCACTGTGGGAGATAGTACCACTGGGGGAGACAGTACCACCAGGAGAGACAGTACCACCGGGGGAGGCAGTACCACCGGGGGAGGCAGTACCATCGGGGGAGACAGTACCACCAGGAGAGACAGTACCACCGGGGGAGACAGTACCACTTGGGGAGACAGTACCACTGTGGGAGATAGTACCACCGGGGGAGACAGTACCACCGGGGGAGACAGTACCACCAGGGGAGGCAGTACCACCGGGGGAGACAGTACCACTGTGGGAGATAGTACCAAAGGGGGAAACAGTACCACCAGGGGAGGCAGTACCACCGGGGGAGGTCTCTACATAGATCTGCCACTGGACATGAGTAAGGTAGTGTTCGAGACCTACTGGAAGACAAAGGACTTCCCTGGTTGTCAGTTAAAAAATGAATATTTCATAACATATGGGCCTGGGAGAGTGGTAGAGTGTCTGATTTATCCAGTGGAAATAATGATGATGATCATGATGTCAGTTGCCATTATTTAGTGCTGACTATGTGCTGGGCACCAGTAAGGGGGCCTGACTCCAGGATCTGCCATCTTAAAAGGAATGTTTAAACCAACACATGGACGTCACTGGAATACCCAAGGTGGATGAACCTCTGTGAGAATAGGCTCTATGAGTGACCATTGCTGAACCCCACCCATTTGGGGAGGGAAGCATTACTCACTGAAGTTTTTGACGCACCCAGCAGGGTTACCCGGAGGAGTATGAGGAGCACAGGGGAAAGGGCAGCTTCCCGGCTATGATCACTCCAGCATATCAGAACGCCAAGAAAGCCCACGAACTCGCTAGTGATGTAAGTACCATGTAGGTGTGACCACAGAGCCAGAGGCAGAGAAGTGAGATTTTGAAGGCTGTGCTTACTGGAACCTACACACAGATACATTTTTTACAGCTGAGCCAAAGTAGAATGTTAGCCCTCAACTCCCATCCAAATTTATGATGCCTTCTTTGGCCCCATTTATCTGCTTCCAAGGAGATGGACATGGACAACCAGCATAGCTTGCTTGAGGCCATTTGAAGCAAGTACAGAGGCTGGCCAGCCAGAGTGGGGTGTTAGGAGAGTTTTGCCAAATGGCCCAATTAGAAATTGAGTAATTTAGGGGAAGAGCTGATTAAAATAAGTCATATGATTATCAAACTGGGTGTAACCCGGTGATGAAATGATTTCTATTGGCAGAATGTTAGCCTGCTGGCAGTCCTTGAAAGGCAGGCTATAATTAAACTTGGAAAAGTGACATGCTCACTGCAGATCTTAACATGCCAACTGGAAGTTGGTCTCATCAGAACCTAGCATTCATTTCACGCCCCTTGCCATTTTCTTTTTCTTTCCTTTTCCTTCACTCTCTTTTCTTTCCTTTACCAAAGAACTAGTCACCTATTACCCATTGACCCATAACAGCATCATCTTTGCCTGAGGAAGGAAGTTAAAAGACATTACTCTGCCCCTCATTAGCAGGGAAATGATGTTTAAACCAAGGGCAGAATGGGTTTGGACTGACAACTTTTGTTATGATTATTTTAAGACTTTTTTTTTCCATGCAGAATTAGAGTATAAAGTGTAAAAAGTGTGAAAAGGGCCAGGAAAATTTTAATAACAAAAAATAACAAAGTAGTTTATAGATTTAATGAAGAGAAAAGGCCACGTGAATTTTTTTTCCTTCAGAAAATTGTATTAAGTAAATGTTGACATTAAGCCCAGGATAACTTTGGCGTAATTCCTCTCCCAGAGCATGGAAACATCAACTCCAGCCCCGTTTTGTGTATGTGTGTGTGTTTTTTTTTCAGATAAAATACAGGCAGGACTTCAATAAGATGAAAGGCGCTGCACATTATCACTCACTTCCAGCTCAAGACAATTTGGTTCTCAAACGGGCTCAGAGCGTAAACAAACTCGTGAGTGAGGTACGTATGGGGGAAGAGTCACACCCATGAGCATCACCTCTTTTATCTCCTATAGTCAGTGAATGAGGTGACCCTATAATAAAAAGCTCTGGTTAAAAGTGTGACACCGGCCAAGTGCGGTGGCTCACACCTGTGATCCCAGCACTTTGGGAGGCCGAGGAGGCAGATCACCTGAGGTCGGGAGTTCGAGATCAGCCTGACCAACATGGAGAAACCCTGTCTCTACTAAAAATACAAAATTAGCTGGGTGTGGTGGCGCATGACTGTAATCCCAGCTACTAAGGAGGCTGAGGCAGGAGAATTGCTTGAACTCGGGAGGCGGAGGTCGCGGTGAGCCGAAATAGTGATATTGCACTCCGGCCTTGTAAAGCAAAACTCCATCTCAAAAAAAAAAAAAAATGGTGACACTACCAATTCTACCCATTGGTTACTTGTTTCAAAGAACAGATATGCAGTAAAATGCAACTTACAAGAGAGCCTAGAATCAAACCAATTACATCTTTCTCTGGTGGTTCAGAAGTTACTTCCTAAATCCTCCCAGGGCTGTCAATATTCAAAAGTGCCAGGCAACAGGCTTCTAGTTGCCAGAAAGAATACTGGAGGATCCATCTTTTTATACAAATCAAACATCTGAAAGATGTTTCAAGTGTCAAACCCCTCTTGTTCTCTTATTATTGAAGTCTGAGTTCCGAGAAGCTGTGTATTCCATGTGAATTTCCCTTATCTTACATGCTGCACTGGCTGCCAGAGGGGTGTGTTTTGTTTGACTTGCCCACCGTTTAAGACGTTTTTATTGTGAGGACTGTTTGGCAAGGAAATATCCCCTCTAGATCCTCATATCCTTCTCACGCCCTAGTGTGTTCTTCATGGCATTTTCCCTCATTTGCATTTCTTATCTGGACTCTGAAGGCATTTGACTTGGCAGCCTCTGGCAACGGGAACAATTATGACAATTCAGAGCACTCACATAACAAGTTATCTGCAACTCACAAACGGATATGCAAATATCCAAAAATATTTTCCATCTGTAACCTCTAAAAGCTGGTCCTTTACCCTAAACTGTTAGTCAACCCGTGATCCTCTAACTTGGGGCTGCTCTGAGTCACCAGCAATGATATTTTCCCAAGCCTCATCAGGAGGCTCAGTTACTTTGAAGTGGTAGATGACTGTCGAGGCTTTGGAATCTGCATTTTAAACAACTGTTCCAGATGATTCTGGTACTCTAGACCAGAGGTCAACACACTACAACCTCAGTGACAAATCCAGCCCACAGCCTGCTTTTTAAAATAAGTCACATCATATTGTTTCTGGATTATCTGTGGCTGCTTTGGAGCTACAAGGGCAGAGTTGAGTATAATAATTGACAAAGAATATGTAGCCTGCCAAACCTAAAATATTTACTGTCTGGTCATTTATAGAAAAAGTTTGCTGGCCTTTGCTCTCACTCACAGAACACTAGACCTAGATGGGACCTTTTCCATCATCAGGCTATCACTTTGTCATATGCCTGGAAAAGTGAAGTGTCTAGTTCTGGGTGGTAGAGACTTTCAGGGACAGAACTGGATCCATACCACTCAGAGTGCAGTTCTACCACCCAGGAATAACACTGTTAACATTTTGGCCTTTTTTTTTTTTTTTTTGTGAGGGAGTTTCACTCTTGTTGCCCAGGCTGGAGTGCAATGGCACAGTCTCGGCTCAGCGCAACCTCCGCCTCCCACATCAAGCAATTCCCCTTCCTCAGCCTCCTGAGTAGTTGGGATTACAGGCACCCACCACCATGCCCAGCTAATTTTTTGTATTTTTAGTAGAGACGGGGTTTCACCATGCTGGCCAGGCTGGTCTTGAACTCCCGTTTTAGCATTTTTCTATATGAATATACTGTAACTGAAGGGATGAATATAAAAATGTATTTATAGAATTAGAATTAGACATACCCCCACCATATAGTTTTATAAGATATAACAAACTGAGGGGTATTTCCTTTGGTAAAGAAGTTGCAAGGGAACCTTCCATTTCTTTACATCCTTATGTTTAGTCAGTAAGACAAACCAGCCATCTATTGGTGGTAGTTGGCCTTAACTGCCTCATGCTAATTACCTGAGGTGACTTGGAGTCTATTTAATAAATGTAGCCTCACATCCTACATCCGGGCACCCAGGAGAGCTCAAATAGCCAACTGATTTTAAATTAGAAGACACTCTGCATCTGAGTGGTCTCATTTATTATACGGCTTGTAAAGTAACTTTCCTCATTTAATTGCATTGAAGTATACCTATAAAGATGTGCATACATCATAAATGTATAGTGGGAAGGATTTCCTTAAGTGGGGACACATTTGTGTGACTAGCAATCAGATCAAGGAACAGAACATGACCAGACATCCTCCTAAGGCATTTCCATTATAGGAAATATGATTTATCCCCCAATACATTTCCCCTCAAGAGTAACTACCTGAGTTGTAAAACCAGTTTTGCCATTTTTTGAGTTACAAAATCTTACAGTATTTTTTCTTGAAAGCGACTATATACTTTTAATTTTCTGAATGAAACCAATTATTTACTATTTATTATGATTTGTTTTTATAAAGGAAAATATGTCCTGCTAACTTAGCATATTCTATGCTTGATATGTTAAAATCTTGGGTTGAAAGTTTTCTAAAAGTATCCTAGTCAAGTCCTGGGACATTTTCAAGAGTGACTTCGGATTTGGTTCCATTGTATGTCTGGTGTTTTGATTTCCAAGGTGGAGTATAAGAAGGATCTGGAAAGTAGTAGAGGTCACAGTATCAACTACTGTGAAACACCTCAGTTCAGGAACGTGAGCAAGATCTCAAAATTTACCAGTGATGTGAGTTGTTAACTCTAAGCTTTTGTTTGGGCACTTTTGGTGAGCTTAGTCTTTAGGTCTCCTAAGAGGGACAGTCTATGGGAATGGATCTATGTGTCTTGGAGAAGCATGGCCTTGGAGAGGCATAAATGCCTGGGTTTTGGTTAAGGTTGCCTGCTGGGATTGGTCCTCATAGTGTTCAATTCCGTCACATCCCCGATCTTGAACCTGAGTCCTCTGGGCAGGACCTGTCCTCTCCGTCCCCTTGCTTCCCTTGTGTGTAGCACAGTGCTCGGCTCCTAGTGATGAATGCTGGTGAGGGGGCCTGGCTGAGCATGTGATGTCCCCTCCTAATGTGACTTTGTGCTTCTGAGTTAATATGACCTCATTTCGCCCTCAGAGTCACCTGGAGAGCCAGATGTTATTTCCCTATCTTACAGATGAGCAGATATGTACTAGAGGGGCATTCGCAAATTTGGAGATTCTCAGAGCAGGTCTGAAGATGTATCCTCGTGGACATCAAAGACCTATACTAGATAGTATGCTTTACTTTTGCTTAGTAGCACATAACAGTAGAATTTCAAATTGCAAGGGACTGTGTAAGGCACAGTGAGGAATTTATTTTGCATAAATGTAGTGGTTTAAGAGCCAACATACCTGATTTCACAGTTATTAATAGCAAAATGGCCAATTTTGGGCAGTTGTTTAAGCTCCCTGAGCCACTCTGTCCAACTCTAAAATGGGGATGATAATAGTTCCTTCCCCCTCATAGAGTACTTGTGAAGATTAACTCAGATAAGTAGAATCATATCTGATATATAGTTATAAGTAGTATTCTGTTTAAATACTAGCAGTACCAAGAAATGCAATGGCCTCCCAGGTAAGGTGATTTTAATACCCCAAATTTCCTATTTATGACCTCTTGTCATCCTGTTTTGGTCTTCTCTTTATTTGATAAGTGGCATTTTGCACATAACATAATTATTTCACATAGTCGCACTAGTGACCAATTTTTACATCACAGAATTTGGCAAAGCTCGGGTTTTGTCCTTCATATATTTAGAAATGGAGGTAATGGCATGCAGTGATTTGTACCAGCCTCAGCATGGGGCTTTGCATGTGATGCCCGCATAGTCAGTGCCTGCCACCGTCTCATGGTAAATTTTCACATTGGAAAAATCTGGTAAATTTAAAACTAAAAATGTAAAAACAAACACAGAAAGTCAAGTCTGTTTTGTGCTGTCTATGCTCATCTTATCCCATGTTTCCTTGTCTTCCTGTTTTACTCCAACTTCTTGTGCTGGGTTGAAATTTAGGTTATTAAAAAAAAGTTTGCCTTATTTTTTATTCCGTGATACATTGACTATTTAAATGGGTTGTATTTAATCATTTATGCTTTGGATTTGACGCATTAAGATGAGTAGTTTATCTTCAACTACTTGCAAAGGGAATGCTTTGGTTGAAAGCTTTGTGTTTCCATGTAGAATAAATATAAAGAAAACTACCAGAACCACATGAGAGGCCGCTATGAAGGAGTTGGTATGGACAGACGCACTCTGCATGCTATGAAAGTTGGCAGCCTGGCAAGCAACGTGAGTCCTTTTATGCCAGGGCCTGTCGGGATGGAGTGGGGCGGGGCATGAAGAATTCAGCCAATTCTTTTGAAATTCCCCTTAAAAAAATCTGTCTTCTATTTGAAAGACTGCGTAAAGACTGACCCAAAAGAGTTTCTAAATGTTAGCGGATACAACCAAGGCTAGGCAAGATCCCTGCAAATTTTCAAAGGCTTCAATTTGTTTATCTTAGCTTTCTCTAATTTGAAGAGTACTTCAGTCTATTTTAATGAATCTGGTGTGGTTAACACTTTCAATTTCTGAGAGAGAAAGAGAAATGAATAATTATGATTCTTATTCCGAATTCCCCAGGGTTCCAAAGCTTTTGTGATTTATTTGGAGTTGGTTGTTTGGTAAGCTGGTTTGTTCTTTCATTCATGTTTTTGAACATTGTATTCATTGAAAACCTACTGTGGCCTGGCACTGGTCAGGGTACTGGGATAACAGAGTAGATCAGGTCCTTGTTTTCCCCTGTGGCACATAATCTATTAATCTCTCTTTGGCTTTGTCAATCCAGTTTATAGATTTACAAATGCCAGATTGTAAATCTTGGAGGTAAAGGACACTTAAAGGAAACTGATTTCATTATTAAAATATACAAATGTCGGATTTTCTCTGCTTAAGAATGTCAATTTGATCTTTAGAAAAAAAATTAAATACTCTGAAGACTCTTCACCTTTCCATCTATTTTCTTGGGGTTAGCCAAGGAGCTCTTCCATTGCCTATCCATGTGCAAATGCTTCTTTTCAACAAAAATGACAAGCAGCTTCATAATTAATAAGAAATATAAAGTAAATGTGCTACAGATGGAAGTTAACT
Organism: Pongo abelii; assembly: GCF_028885655.2. Classification (NCBI taxonomy): domain Eukaryota; kingdom Metazoa; phylum Chordata; class Mammalia; order Primates; family Hominidae; genus Pongo; species Pongo abelii. Next base: position 120,692,785 of record NC_071993.2, on the reverse strand, counting down.
AATTTTGGACTAATTAAGAGGAATTCAGATTCATTAAAGACAACAGTGTGAACATAATTTAATTTTCCTTGAAGGTGATGAAAATGAATTCGTTTCTGGGTATTTAAAAATATTTCTTATGGCATTCAAACAAAGCCAAAAGAAAGTAGAAACTGATTTCTCCATTCTTGTTCTTTTCTTCGTGTTTTAGGTTGCCTACAAAGCTGATTATAAACATGATATTGTCGACTACAACTACCCAGCCACTCTCACGCCTTCCTATCAAACAACAATGAAACTGGTGCCCTTGAAAGATGTAAGTTCTTTTCCAACAGCTCTCTGCTTCGTCACTTGTCACTTCCTTCCTGAGGAGTGATTTGTAGGTAGCAAGATGGAAAGAAACATGATACAACAGTTCATAGGCGGTTGAAGGGATTGAGGAAAGGGAAATCCTTTTCCATTTTCCACTAGGAAGTTCATTTATGCATGTTTGCACAAGCTTAGATTTTCAATGTGAACTAGGGACAACTCTAGTTTTGTCTTGAAAATAACCTGAGGTTCAGGTTTTCCTCTTAGAATTCAGTGAGCTTTGTCTGCTGGGCACATTTCAAATGCTTGTTCCTTAGCAAGGATGACTTGTTTTCTTTCTTTAAAAAAAAGGTTTGTTATGTAGTATGTTAAGAGTTGAAGGAAGTAAAATAAAATGTCTACATACAAGTTGAGAGGAAGTGGTAATATTGACTCCATTTTTTTCTCAGGAGCACATGGAAAAGTATATGTATCCCTTAATTATTACAGCAGCGATTTTATTTATGGTTTGGCTTGTTCCAAGCAAAATGTGTACAATCAATTAAATTTCTTGTTTCCTGATTACAAGAATTTTACTACGTTTATTATAGAAAATTTAGAAAATACGGAAAAGTACAAAGAAAAAGATAAAAGTCACCTACTAGCTTAAAAAGTACTTAAGGTGGCTTAGAAGTAAGGTTGTATTGTGGTTGCCAGTGAAGGTTATCTCCAATCAATCAATAATTTAACAAATAATTCAACGTATATTTATGAATGTCAAGTGCTACTTTACTTTCCTTTGGGATCAGTACAACTTTCGAAATTGATTGAGATTTTGCTGCTGGTAGATATAAGTCTCTGAATCGCTCTCTCTTGCTCAGAGTTGGAGCAGTAGGATTCAGTTGGGTATCTCCAGTGTCCAACCCAGTGCCCAGACATCAAAGGACAATCATTGGCAAATGATATTTATTGAATGAAAGGGGCTTTTCAAATGTGTAATAAAACAGGAGGTAGGAAGCAGAGGAATTGATCAGGGGCCTAAACTTTGCTTCTCTTTTTCTCAGGAAGTTTGGTTGGATTGCCTTGACTTACTCATTTCACAAAGTTAAACTTGACCACTACCAAAGCTACATTTTTTTTTTTTTTTTTGGCTATATACATTACCTGGGAAACTTGCAGATCAAAGGCACCTTATTAAAATTTGAATATGTGCTTTTGCAGTGGGATTCTAGAAATCATGCCTAATAAGTAGCACAAAGAATGCAAGATGTACTTCCATTATGACATGACTTGCTACTACATTAATCTAGATAAGACTCTGAGTCAAACCAGGCTCCTGGAAGCCCACCCGGGGAAGTCTGATACAGACTTAAACCAGACTGAATTAGAAATATTAATTGAGTTTAGAGGTGGGTTCTAAACTTGCAGCCCATGAGCCACATTCACGCTATGGAAGTGCTTTGTTTGGCTACACAGTGGGTTTTGTTGTTGTTGTTGTTGTTTTAGTTGAACCAATATGTGGAAGTTCTGATTTTAGACAAAAACTAATACGCTCACCTTTTCTTGAAAACTCTGAGACATTCTGCCCTAGTTCCTGCAAGGCAGCAATTGGCTGGGACTGGGTGGTGACTGCTCTCTGTTGCTGTACCTCCTTTAGCTTACCTTCCTGGTTCTGATGGGAATTTGAGTTTATCACCCATAATGAAGGGATTTTAGTAATCAGGAAGTTTGGGGAATCCATTTACAAGAACAATTGTGGTCTCTCTGTCTGGTAATCTTAAAGGTGGTGAAATAGCCATGAAATTAAATAAGCAAGCATGGGTTCTTAATTTGAGAGCATTCCCTTTAGATAGATTTTATAAACACTAATAGAATTAAAATGAGACTCTATCTTTTGCAAAAAGAAAAAAAAAACCTTCAAAATGTAGACTGAAGCAATGTCCAAGCATTTGTGGTGTTGCAAAGATGTGATTAATCATGGAGACTTTTAATTATGTCCCACAGAGTAAAGTAATTGTGCTTAGTAACATACTTAAGGCAGAATTATCAGGAAGGAATATGCCATTTAAAAATATAGTTTTTGTGACATTTTATCATGCATAATTCTGAATTCTAATAGACTCTATTATGAGATGATAATTTTGCCTCCTGAATTAATGCATTAGGAAGTCACTGTACTCTAGTCTAATTAATAGTTGACATTGAAATGACTTTATATTTCCTAATTTTCTCTACACACCCCATGTCCAAAACTCAGAACATGCAAAAACTTTTCTCCTTGAATAATTAACTAAAAAGCACAAAATGATTTTTTTATTTTTGAGACGGAGTTTCACTCTTGTTGCCCAAGCTGGAGTGCAATGGTGCAATCTCGGCTCACGGCAACCTCTACCTCCTGGGTTCAAGCAATTCTCCTGCCTCAGCCTCCCGGGTAGCTGGGATTACAGGCATGCGCCACCACGCCAGCTAATTTTGTATTTTTAGTAGAGACGGTGTTTCTCCATGTTGGTCAGACTGGTCTCAAACTCCTGACCTCAGGTGATCCGCCTGCCTCGGCCTCCCAAAGTGCTGGGATTACAGGCGTGAGCCACCGCACCCAGCCTAATGATGTTTTTTAATCTCCAAATCCAACAAAACACTCCATGGCCCATTGTCAGGAGCACTTCGTTATTTCTAGGTCCTGTTCTAGAAGTTCACTTGTAAGTCATTTGTTTGTTTCTGGAATGCATTTCCCTGTCTAAACAATGCTAACTCTGGCTAAGGGGAACCCCTTGCCCATCTGTAAAATAACAAGTAATAGCTCTAAGCACACTAGCTTTGGCAAACCAGGTTTATAGAGTATAGGTATAGAGCCACCTTGCAAGGCAGACTCCTGGGATTTGAATCATAGCTCTGATACTTACTGCCTGGATGACCTGGAGCAAGCCACTTTCGGTCTCTGTGCCTCAGTTTCCACATTGTAAAGTAGGGATAATAACAGTGCCTAACCATAGGGTGGTGGGAAGGATTAAATGAGTTAACATGTGTGATGTACTTGGAATGGTGCTGGGTGTATAGTAAGTACCATGTGTTAGTCATAATTATGATGAGCTGGTGTTAGAACAGGCAAAAATGAAATGAGTACAAGACCCAGACTCAGGGAAGACATGCAGTATACAAGTTAGTAGCCAGTGGGCCCAAAGTGGCTATTAGGCCTATTTCTCTAGGGTCACTGGATTTTTTTTATTATTATTTTTATTTTATTTTATTTTATTTTGAGATGAAGTCTTGCTCTGTCACCCAGGCTGGAGTGCAATGGCATGATCTTGGCTCACTGCAACCTCCACCTCCCAGGTTCAAGCGATTCTCCTGCCTCAGCCTCCTGAGTAGCTCGGGTTACAGGCGCGAGCCACCGCGCCTGGCTAATCTTTGTATTTTTAGTAGAGACAGGGTTTCACCATGTTGATGAGGCTGGTCTTGAACTCCCTACCTCGTGATCCTCCTGCCTCGGCCTCCCAAAATGCTGGGATTACAGGCATGAGCCACTGCCCCTGGCCCGGGTCACTGGTTTTAAAAATATTGAACTATTTGTTAGCATTTAAAAATTGCAAGATTTGGCATCATAATATGGATTTCTGGTTTATTTGGAATAACTGGAAAATCTAGCTTCTGTATGCTCTATCGGTTGCATGACAACCATCTCCTAGAGCTGGGCAGCAGCTGCCTCTCTTTGCCATAGTCCTCTCGACTCCTTACTTCCCCAACAGTAAGGCCAAGCATTGGGCTTGTACCCAGCTAGTGGTCTATCTGGCTCCCAGAGACATTTGTGACTTTGGGGCTGCAAAGACTCCCTGAGGTGGGCTGTCATCTCAGGGAGGTGGCCATAGGAGGCAGCAGCAGATAGGAGGAAGACAGAAGAGCAAAGACATCAGGCTGTAGTCTAGACAGATAGGAAATGATAGAACAGTACGAGAGTGGCCAAGGTGTGGGCCCCTGGGGAAGGCAGAGCCAGCTGCCAGAGGAGGCTGGCCAAGGCCATAGGTGAGGTCCAGGCAGAGGTATCAGTAGATAGTGGTGACGCAGAAAAGGGGTGTTGTTCTTAGGCAAAACCCAGGCCTGAAGAAGTTGCCATACTGTGTGGGATTCTGGGTGGGGCCTTTGGCCTTGGGCAAGAAAAGAGAGACATGAAGGCTATGAATGAGGTGTTCAATGGTGATCCTGTCACTTTGAGCCAAGCCCGGGGGAGCTCAGCTGGCAAACAGGCCCAATCTGGAGCCTGTGGGCACAGAGATTCAGATGTCCAGAGGCACTGTGTCAGTTTGGGATCCTGGGAGTGAGGACCTATCTGAGATATCTATGTGGGCAGGGAATGTCTGAGTTTGCTCACTCTGCAGAGTAGGAACCCCATGACAGTTTGTTGAAGAAATAAATGGATGGGCAAGTGGATGAATGAAAGGAACCAGGTGAGCATAAGGGAAGGAGAGCAGGGTTAGGGATGAGTTTACTTCTTCCTCTTTTACCTGGATTTCAGATAACCTTGGTTAAATTCTAAAAGAGGGCCAGGTGTGGTGGCTCACGCCTGTAATCCCAGTATTTTGGGAGGCTGAGGCGGGAGGATCCCTTTGGCCAAGGGTTCCAGACTAGCCTGACCAACATGGGGAAACCCTGTTTCTATTAAAAATAGAAAAATTAGCCAGGCATAGTGGCGCACACCTGTAGTTCCAGCTACCAGGGAGGCTGAGGCACGAGAATCACCTGAACCCAGGAGGAGGAGGTTGCAGTGAGCTGAGATCGTACCACTGCACTCCCACCTAGGTGACATAGTGAGACTCTGTCTCAAAATAATAAATAAATCAAAATAAATTGTGAAAGAGGTTATCTGCTATCCACAACCTCTCCCTCTTTTCTTTATCCTAGCTCTACTTCTACCTGCATGGGTTTCTGGGGCTCTCACTCAGCTCACCTTAGCGCCTCACCCCTTATTGCCGACTATCCAGCCTCAAACCTGTTCCTTTACTTCCCTGCCCAAGTTCCCATTCCCTCTGCAGTGGATCTTGGTCAGGTGTGTTTGGAGAAAAATAAGATGATTGGATGCGTATATTCTTGTGTGCAAATGGCTAATAATTCTTAATATTCGAAAGGGCAATTTGTATTTTCAAAGGGGAAAATTCACTAGTCGTTGATGTCTTGAGGTGGGAGCCAGGCAGTCAATGCATCCAGCTGCACTGGGGATTCTGCCTCCTCCTCTTTTGAACGTGCATCTTCTATGAAAGTGCTAAGCTTAGGGCAGTTTCCTTGGGGACTCTGGCAAGGTGGAAGTGAGGGCCAGGCAGGGGCTGGTGTACAGGGTGGGGACATGTTAGGGCCACCTACAAGGAGTCACTGATGCTCCATTGCCTCCCACTTGAAGATACATGTATAACTTGGTTGGACTTTTTGTTTCTCTTTCATTTTACTTTTTTCAACACCTCTTTTTTGGTGAAGTATAAGATGTATATAGGAAAGTATACTGTGTGTGGATATACGGCTTGAATTATTGATAAAATGACCTCAGGCATATATTTTCATTGGGAATAAGCCGTAGGCACAGAATTGTTGGGACATAGGCTCTGTGTACGTGTCCAAACGCCGTACTGTTTTCCAAAGTGGTTGTACCAATCTGCACTTGTGCTAGCACCGTTGTGAGAGTTTTCATAAGTCCTCATCCTTTGCCAACACTTTGTGTTACCAGCAGTTTTAACTTTGGCTCTCCAGGTGGTGTGGAGGGGTATCCTGTGGTTTTGGTATGCCTTTCTCTCATTAATAGTGTGGCTGAGCATCTTTCTTTATATTCACTGGCCAGTTAGTTCACCTCTTCTATGAGTTGCCTGTTAGGTGTCTCACTCTCCAAGGTACTGTTTTTCTATCTGTGGGCTTGGAGTGTCTGTCAGTATCCAGTTGGAATATCAGACTCTTTTTCTACGTAGTCATGTGAGAATTGCCACTTTATTGGGCTTGGGAGAGGGAGCTAAGCAAATCTTTGAGAAAAGAGCAAATGACACCTTTTTGTGCCTGTTTTTACCTAGGCCAATTATAGGCAGAGCATCGACAAGTTGAAGTACAGCTCGGTGACTGACACTCCACAGATTGTTCAAGCCAAAATCAATGCCCAGCAGCTGAGTCATGTAAGTAACCGTCCCCTGCCCAGCTGGATGTGGGGGTCTTGAAATTGATGCTTTGAGGCCTCTGGACATCTGACCTCCAAGGATTTGACTTTCATAAATGGTGACATATGTCTTATTACAGCCAGAAAATGACCCCCACTTCTTTTAAACTTTTTTTTATTATGGAAAATTTTGAATACATGCAAAAGTAGAGAGCATAGCATAATGAATCCCCATGTACCTGTCACCCATCTTCAACAGCCATCAACTCATGGCCACCCTGCTTCATCTATATGCCTGTCCAGTTCTCCTCTTCCATATTATTTTGAAGCCAATTTCAAGTATTGTATAATGCAATCTGTAAATATTTCAGTATGAATCTCTAAAAGGTAAAAAAGAAAAAACATATTTATACAATTTTAACATATTACATCAAAAATCTAACAATAATTCTTAGTATCACCAATCATCCAAAGTTCAAGTTTAATTTCTGGTCAAGACTGCTTCTCAGATGATGCCGTATTCATCCAACAGGAGTCACATATCTGGTTGGCTGTCTTTTGTGTGTGTGATTTAAGATGGCTTTTTGTCATTGTGGGCAGGCATTTGATAATTAACCTGCCTATAACAAGATATTCAGCACTGCAGCAAATATTTTTTAAAAAGTTAAATATTCTCAAGTGCGTGTAAGGGGAGTTGGTGAAGCAGTCATAGGGAACTCTTTTGCAAACTCACAACTTCAAGTGTGCCTTTGAGTTTCTTTACTTTTCATTTGACACCTTCAGTTCATGAATTTAAAACGTTCACAAAAAGTACAGGCTGCCTTGTAAAATGCCTTTTCCGGAAACTCCTTCTCAACTATGGGTCTAAGGGGGAAAGAGCTATGGGTCCCTAAAGTTCTCTTTCTGCCCATATAAAAACCCTACAGATTTATTTTAAATCCAACAGGTGAATTACCGTTCTGACTATGAGAAAAATAAGTTGAATTACACATTGCCCCAGGATGTTCCTCAGCTGGTGAAGGCCAAAACCAATGCCAAACTCTTCAGTGAGGTAAGACAGCAACGTGGGGAGACGGTGGAGGGGGTTATAGAGCGACGTGAAAACGAAGATAACAGGATGATCCAGCAAGTGGGAAGTGTCTGTCCCTGAGAAAGGCTCATCAGAGGCATCCATCAAGTTGTAACTTTGAATTTTGCCATGTCATGGCGCGTAGTAGTTTACTAGTGATAAATTGGTCATAGCCATTTATTCCCATTATATGAGCATGTGTACAATCTATGTGTGAACACACACACACACACCCCTACATCCTCATCCTCATCACCCTAGTGAACTGGTGATTTACTATGTGGAGGAAATTTAAGTTTTAAGAAGATCAATCTGCATCATCAGATTCTCCCTGGAGTCACAAGTGGGCTATGAATTGGCTTCTAACTCTAGATGGAATTTTGGGGGCAGGAGAAGAAAATAAAAGGAACTAATATTGTTTCAATGCCTGTTCTATCCTGGGGCAGGCACTGTATGTGTGGAATTATCATAAGTCCTAGGAGGTATTGTAGGGACACAGTTGGTGGCATGGGCTTTGGTGTCAGAGAGACCTAGGTTCAGATGTTGGCATTGCCATTTTTTAAATTTATGTAACCGTAGGTGAGCTCTTTAATTTCTCTGAGCCTCACAGGCCCAGTGTGAAGATTTGTGGTTAATGAGTAGAAATAATTTAGGAAAAGGCCAATAAACAGTAGTTGTTATTGCCAGGGCAATGTCAATACCCCACATTTATGTTACACTTCACCAGTTTAAGATCTCTTTACAAATATTCTATCCAATTTATTCTCACAGCAATCCTGAGAAAGAGAATATGATACTCTCTTTGCAAATAGGAGATTGAGGCCCCAGGAGGTTATTGGCCAAGGTCACGTGATCAGAAAGCAACAGAGCAAGGAGTAAGACATGGGGCTTCTCTTTGTCCTATTCCATTACCACTGGCCTGCACAGCTCTATAGCGAAGGAATCAATTAACTGTGTTAATAATTACTGTTATCATTTTGATAACAACAGCCGAGCCTCTGGTCTGTAAATAGAGGAAAAATCCAACTTTGCTTTGAAAAAATCTTTGACGTTTGGCAGGAATATGGGTAGCAACTCCTATTCACTTGTGGTTTCGTTTGTCAGGTTAAGTATAAAGAAGGCTGGGAGAAGACAAAGGGGAAAGGATTTGAGATGAAGCTGGATGCCATGTCTCTGCTGGCCGCCAAAGCCTCTGGGGAGCTTGCTAGCAATGTAGGTTTCCTCTCATTAACTCAGGAATGCATAAGAAATGGTTCCAATAAAATGTCAGTGGTCGTGCCGAAAAAAATAATGACTCTTAACATTGTAAACATCGCAATACTTTAATCTTCTTCTGGATTTGTGAAAGACTGGGGAGGTGTTTTTTCAGAATTGTTCCCCTTGCACTTGTTAAAACCAGAGCCCCTTAGACGGCAAAGTTTCTCTCTCACTCACAGTAGACCTTCTTCTTTCTCTCAAGATTAAATATAAAGAAGAATATGAAAAGACAAAAGGCAAAGCCATGGGAACAGCTGACTCTAGGCTTCTGCACTCCCTGCAGATTGCTAAGATGAGCAGTGAGGTAAACTCTTTTCTAACCCCCAACCTCTCACTTACAGTTGTGTTATTTTAAAAGTTTTTCCTGGGCCTACTTCACCTGGGACTGTAACCTTTTTATTGACTTCTACCTGCAACTCCTTTCTTTCCTGGCTTGCATAAGAAGTTTGTTTGGTTTATTTATTTTGCCAAAGCATACTATTTTTTTTTAAATAGATGAGGAGTGTGGCCCTAAGGGTGACAGCATCTGCTGATCAAGGTACAAAGGTGTTCAATTGCATTTATTCATGTCACAAATGTTTGCCAAGTGACTACTGTGGGCAAGACACTGTATGAGACCTTGGGGCTATAAGAATGAACAGCACATAGTAAGTTTCTCCCTCATGGAGCAAAAGCATCCTGCTTATTGTGGTGCTGTCCTGGTCCTGTGGTCACAACACTTTTGGTATTCAAATATTTAGCAAGCCGGGTCCTCCCAGGCTCCAGCCAATCAGAATGACGATGCTTGTAAACAACTGTAATAGCTGGAGAGGAACCTTGGTAAATGTCACTTACCAAGAGGCTTTGGGGAAGGAGAGTTCTGCTAGAAGAGACAGATCCAGTTTCTAATCAAGTCTTCCCTGCTGATGCTGAATAGGGAAAAAGACACAAAAGATTGCCTGCTCCAAGCTGTCAGGCCAACTTATGCTGCTCTGATGGTACAGTTGGATATAATTATCCAAAGAGTCATTAAAGAGCCATAGCTTGAATACAGTAAGAGAGTTGGCATCTGGGTCGCCATTTTGGATGTGTCTACAGAACAAGCCGAATGAAGTGCATAGTCATGAAGCATAAAGGGGCATTGAGAATTTGGCTTCAATTTAGACAGAACACATTGGTGTTTCATATTTGCAGTTGGAGCAGCTGGGGGTCAAAAAATTGTGTCTTTCCCAAAGCGATATGGTAGTCAGCAGTAGTGGTAGAGGGGTAGCAAATTAGAGCCTAGAACTCTTATTACCTGGCACCACACTCCTTCTACTATAGCATACTATCTTCCCCCATCAACACCACCATCGTCACCACTATCACCATCACCTTCACCATCACCATTGTCATCGCCACCACACCATAATTACCATCACCATTGTCATCGCCACCATCATCAATCACCATCATCGCTGCCATCATCACCATCATCACTACCATCACCACCACCACTATCACTACCATTGTCATCACCACCGAACCACCATTGTTATTGTCATGCGAATATTTATCAAGTGTTTGCTATGTGACAGTCCCTGTACTAAGCATGTTTCAGCTATTATTCATTTACTTATCACAACAGTCTCCCAGAGGGAAACAAGTCCTTAGAGAGGTGACATAACTTTCCAGAGGTCACCCTGCTGTTAGAGGGCAGATCAGGTTTGAACTCAGGCTTGTCTGGCTCTGCAGCCCAAGCTTCTTTATTCTATCTCTTAAAGCATCTATGAGAATTGGGAATAGAGTTTTCTCCTGGAGCAACCGGGTAAAAAGGTTTAGCACTGGCAAGAGACAGTCCTCCCAGAAACAAAGTAGTGTGGAAACTCAGCTCCCTCATGATGCTGCCTTTCAGAGCCAGGACTTGGGCCTTTCTGACAGAAGGGTGGCAGTGCTCAGAGTGCCGATTCTCCTGCTCCCGATAGCCTGGAAATCTTTCCTACATTTTCACATCACTCCTGCAAAGGGTGGGTTTCAACTAAAACAACCTTGTTTTGGTATATTCAAGGTTGAATATAAGAAAGGCTTTGAAGAGAGTAAGACCCGGTTTCACCTGCCCATGGATATGGTAAACATCAGGCACGCTAAGAAGGCCCAAGCTCTCGCCAGTGACCTGGACTACAGGAAGAAACTGCATGAATACACTGTGCTGCCTGAAGATATGAAGACTCAGTGGGCCAAGAAGGCCTATGGGCTCCAGAGCGAGGTGAGCCCGCACATTGCCAGTTCTCTTCATGCATCTCTTGCAGTTGGACATGCTTTCAGAGTGATTTCAGACCTGTGCATGAGTCCATTACATAACTTGAAAGACTAGGAAGAACTGCAGGAAATGTACCGGAGGGCCAGAAAGGGCAGATGGGAAGGTAGAGATATAGTTGACACAATGGAGACTGGAGGGCTAACAGCTAATGCTAAAGTCAAGATGTGTTGGTGAAGGGGATGAGCCAAGGAGAAGAAAATATTGAAAATGGTAAATAAATCTTGGAAATTTAGCAGGTTGGCAAAAAAAAAGGCCCTTGGTCAACAAATATGAGAAACACTCTTTTTGCCAAGGTTGTGGTGTCTCAGCAGTAAGGTAGAGCATGCTACTCTCGTTACAAGATGCGCCCAGTGGCTGTACCTCCCAAGTGGAGATCTGCCTGACCATAAAGGAGCAGGCAGCAGTTCTTCTAGGAAGGCAAATGCAGGATCAAGATCTTCTTAACTCTCCCATCAACTTTGTCCTGTCTCTATCCATGTGCCCAATGAGAGCTTTGTGGTTTTTCTTTTGTAGCTGCGGTACAAGGCTGACCTGGCATGGATGAAGGGAGTCGGGTGGCTGACAGAGGGGAGTCTCAACTTGGAACAAGCCAAGAAAGCTGGACAGCTGGTCAGCGAGGTAACCTGCACTTGGGCCTCTGGCCTCTAGTAGTCCTCAGCCCCTGACTCATGCAGGGTGATCTTTGCCTCTAATTCCCTTTCTCTACCCCCAGATTTATTTTGGGTGTGATTCAAAGTGGGAGTACTTCATTTCACACTTGTAGCACATTCTCAGCTAACTTTCCACACCCTTAAACTTCCTGAGATGGTGTCATTAAGGAAGCCTACTGACTTACTTTAAGTAGCAGTTACATCCAAAGAATAATTTGGTTTAGAAAGGTGTAATATACAGCACCTGGTAAAACAGCACTTCTTAGGTGAGCAGCGTGTGATTCCTTTTGAATCAGAAAGTCCAGTATTTGGAGGATACCGTTTTCATTATGTCTGTGCCTTAAATTCACTGCAGATTTCAGGCAAGTCACTTAACCTTCCTGATCCTCTTTCCCTCATATGAAAATGAAGAGGTTGGCCTGTAATCCCAGTACTTTAGGAGGCCTAGATGGGCAGATCACGAGGTCAGGAGATCGAGACCATCCTGGCTAACACGGTGAAACCCCATCCCTACTAAAAGCACAAAAAAATTCGCTGGGCGTGGTGGCAAGTGCCTGTAATCCCAGCTACTCAGGAGGCTGAGGCAGGAGAACTGCTTGAACCTGGGAGGCGGAGGTTGCAGTGAACCGAGATCGTGCCACTGCACTCCAGCCTGGGCGACAGATCGAGACTCCGTCTAAAAAAAAATAAATATAATAAAATAAAAATGAAGAGGTTGGATCGGATACTCTCCCAGGTCCCTGCAGCTCTAAGCCTTTGCCTCTCTTTATACCATAGAAAGCTGGCTCTGGCAGCAGGCAGAGGAGGACGTTTGAAGGACATTTCATTTGGAAGTGTCACTATTTCAGGAACTTTGTTTGGAATCTTCAAAGGGGATTCTTGTTTCAGGGCCAAGAAGGCTGAGTCGGCATATCTCTTGCAAATGATAATAATGGTGATAATAATAGCTGCCATTTATGGGCTGATAATCATTATTGAATCACCACTTTGGGCGTATTATATACATACTGTTATGTATAGGTCACCACAGTCCTATGTGATTAGATGGTATGATTATCCTATTAATATTCCCATTTTACAGATGAAGAAAGTGAGATTGAAGTTACACTTTAAGTAAGTAGAAGAGCTGGGATCTGTACCCAGTGTGTTTGATCTGGTGCCCCAGCTCTTGACCATGAGACAGTATTGTATCTCAAAAGCGTATCTTGTCATTTACTCTTATATTTCTACTGTACTCACCCTCCTCTGAGACAGAGACATATTTAGGATTAGAATATAGAATGAGGTAGAGAGAAAAGCATAACCCTTTAGGGCTTTCATTACCTAGCTTCTTGGAGACCAACTAAAGTTCAGGTGGAGCAATCAGAGCCCCATCTATCTTGGACAGGGGTGCAGCAGAGGGGAGAGAATGCAGCCAGTTGGTCCTTGAGATTCAGGAATGTCACTTCCTGTATTACCTACTAATTTTTAAGCTCCTCCAAGAGCAGGAGGATATCACCTCCTTCACCTTTTTTATGTTCCTTCTGTGCTCTGTACGGAGTAGATTCTTGGCTGCTCAGCAAGTACTTGTGATTTGACCAATGCATAGTCTGGGATGACTAGGAATTTCCAACAATGGCAGGGCAACGTGATTCCCTTCAGTTATGTGGTGAAGTGAAGGAGTTTTCCCGTTCAACACAGTGGAACTAGGGAGGAAAATTAGAAGTCTCTTTGGAATGTTTCCTCTAGAACTTTTTTCCCCTAAAGGCAGAAAATTTGGAGTTTCCAGTGTTCCAATCATTGTGTTGGGTTCAGTTGGTTGCTATAACCCTCTTGCTGACGGCATGGGGAGTTTTGCCAGAACCAGGCTGTGAGCTCGTCTCTGATCTCCCTGCCATTTGAAGCTTTTGCTTCCACACGCTGTTTTCAGCAGCCACCTTTCCCAGCAACTTTGGCAGTTTCAGTGGAAAAGCCAAAGGAGCTAATCTTCAGGAAAGACAAGAAGTCCCGGAGGGGGGACAGAATTAGCACATTGAAAATTTGCCAATTAATTTGTGGCTGTGAGATGGGGACACTATGAGGTCAAGACCTCAGTGATCTGGAAAATCAGAAACTGTGAAGGCGAATCTCACCTGACCGCAGGCTTCTGTCTGTGGCTGTGTCTCCTTCCTTAAATCTGCTGCTTTCTGGACAATCATGATAACACCATGGCAATGGCTATGTCCTAACACTGTCCCAGGGACCTGACTCACATGTAAAACATGGTGATGAAGCCTCTGCTCCCCACTAGACTGAAGTAGCTTCTACTGTTGTCCCCATTGTACACTCCAAGCAAGGGTGGCTCAGGTTGGATTGAGTGATGTGCCGGAGGTAATGAAGCCGGAAGGATGTACAGGCAAGATTTGAACCTCAGTCTTCATCATTGTAAAGTCCAAGTTTCCTCCACCTCACCTTCCTATGTCAGGTCTGTATTTATAAAATGTATACCTCCCCAGGGCACACGGTGAAATACAGGGTTAATGAAGAGGAAAATTACATTTCCCATTCAGTAATAGCAACTAAATCAAGTTCACTGGAGCAGGCTGTCTCAGGGCTGTGTGGTTCTGTTCAAGCTGCAGGACCAACTAGAACATTCCTCCTAAGGACATGCTTGGACCACAGAAAGAATGTGTGTGTGTATAGGCACATGTGTAGTGTGGTAGGGGCAACCCAATCCTAATGCTGTGGGGTCCCTTTCCTTTGGAAACAGAAAAACTACAGGCAGAGGGTCGATGAGCTGAAGTTCACCAGCGTGACCGACAGCTCCCAGATGGAGCACGCCAAGAAGAGCCAGGAGCTCCAGAGCGGGGTGAGTCCTGGGCTGCCCTTTCTCCACCAAGCTGCTGTGTCATGGGCCTGGGGGACCTCCAGGGACAACAGCATTTGCTGCCCAGGCACAATCCAGAAACCAAAGAGCCTTCCCTTTAAATAGGCTGTACCCAGCTTTCCCCAGGCTTCCAGGCTGTTTCCGGAACTGGACACCAGGCCCCTTGCTTCATCCACCACCATCTCCCCTGATTTTATTAGGGATAGATGCAGGGCTGACTTTATTCCTTTTCAGCTTCCAGTATTCTCTAGTTCCTTTTTTCTTCTGACTCCTATCTCTCATAAAAGACTCTTTAATTCTGGAGCCAGGAGAGAATTATCTTGGAGGAGGAAAACATTTGTGTTTGGGGTGTGTGCAGGTCACACTCACATGAGCTTATTTGTGGGGCCAGAACAAAGAAGCACCACACACGTTATTTACAGATTAGTTCTCTACACCAAGGAGGACCATAGTTGCTGCACTCTGTCCAGGACCTTCCTAGCTTTCCTTCCTAATGGTCCAGGTAAGATACACCTGCCAGAAAGGATACTATCAACATAACTCAGAGTCAGCAGAAAGCCACTGTCAGGAAACTCAAGTTGGGGGTGGAGGGGAAGCAAAGAGAGAAAGAGAAGAGTGATAAGTTTGCCATGGAGGAGATGTCCACGCATGCTCACTTTCCTGGTGTCAGTACCCGTGAATGGATTAAGGTTGATTATGGAGGGGCAGGAGGCAGAGTATGCTTCTTATTTGTCCCACCTGGGGAGTCTGTACTAATCTGAACCCCCTGGTGGGGTATTTTTATGGCCACAGACAGTGTAAATAGCAACAGCTTGCAGAGGTTGATACCATCCCAAAGGAAAGGTGTGAAAAGAGAAACTTTGGAGGGGTTTTCAGGTTGGCTACCTGCTGCATTTTTCTCCCAGCTCCTCCCCACTGCTTCTCCTTCTCTCATCATCTTTCCTTGACTGTATCCTGCCACTCAGAGTCTGATCTGGTGGGTTTTGTAATGGACTTTCTGTGCAAGTCAGAGAAGTGCCAACCAGACAGAGACACCATGAGGGATGCCACCCTGCTCACCTCGCCCCTGCCACCTGCTTCTGACTCAGGGCTCTCTCCCAACAGGTGGCCTACAAGGCAGGAAATGAGCAGTCTGTCCATCAGTATACCATCAGCAAAGACGAGCCTCTCTTCCTGCAGGCCCGCGCCAATGCTGCAAATCTCAGCGAGGTACAGAGAGAGGGAGTGGGCAGCAAGAACTCTGCTCCCCTTTGTGTATAGCCACCTGGTAAACCCAGCCCACCAGCCATGGCATAGTGTTTGTGTTAACTGAGGTTACATATATCTGGTTGTTGTAAAAACAGCTCACCCAGAAGATCTGGCTGCTGATCAGTGTTTTAGGGAGAGAGGAGGACAGCTTTCACAGGAATGAGCTAGTGGAGGACTTGAGCTGCTGAATGTATCCTGGGGTTGGAGGTAGGGGTTATTCTAGGTGCCAGAGTTGAAAACAGCATAATCGTGGTAGAGGGGAGTAAGAGCTCAGACATTCGCTCCAAATGGTCTGGGTTTGATCCTTGATTGCCACTTATTAGGTGTGTGACCTTGGGCAAATTCTTTGTTCCTAGGTGTCCCATTGGTAAAATGATACCAACATTAGTCTCATCCTTACTGGGTTTTCATGAGGTTTCAGTGAGTCTCTATACATCAAGCACTCAGAGGCAAGTGCACAGTGGTAGCTGTTAGTCATGAAAGCATCCATAGTTCCAACTTCCCCCTCTCTGTATCTTCTGGGGAAGGTGTTTTCTTGGCTCTCCCTGCTTAGCTCCCAGGTCTTTGGTTTCCTCATCTGAGAAATAGATGGGGAGGAGAATTGGGAGGAGAAACAGAGGTTAAATTGATTCACACGCAGAAAGGGAAAGGAGGCTTCCAGAAGAAAGATCTTGACATTTGGAGATAGGAGCAGGAGAGAGAATAGGAGGCGCAAGGAAAAGACCCAGGTGGAGTAGAGGCTGGCGGAAGGCGGGAGGAAAGAGAAAGAGGTGCAGCTGGAGCCGCTGCTGGCAGGGTGGGGTGCATGGACAGAGATGGAGAACAGATTTTTCAGAAATGTCGCTGCATTGTGCGACGTTATCCTGCCTTTGGCATGTTTTTGAGGCTTCCACGGAAACTCCTAGTATTTGTTAAGGCTTCTGGAGTTTAATTTCTGTGTTTTTTGATTGAAGCCCTATGTGTTAAGAGGCCTGAAGGCAGGAAGAATGCCTGGCTGTATTCAGACTACATGATTTCTGTGGCTCTCAGAGAAGGATTAATAATCAGTATTGCTTTCCTAGAATGGTCATTAGAGTCTAGAGAAATGCTCTCACATGAGAACCCTCTCACATGAAAACTCCCTCACCTTCTCTCCTAAATCCCCTTAGAAACTGTATAAGAGCAGCTGGGAAAACCAGAAGGCAAAAGGGTTTGAGCTACGTCTTGACTCCTTGACCTTCCTGGCAGCCAAAGCCAAGAGGGACCTGGCTAGCGAGGTGAGTCTGTCCCCAGCTTGTACAAGAGACCGCAGAATCCTACCTTTTTATACCTGGGAGATTCTCTGAGTGTCTGGGCAGGTTCTTAATCTCTCTGAATCTCAGGATTCTTATCTGTAAAATGGAGATAATAGCAATCACCTTGCAATGAGATAATCACATCCATGCCTATCTATTTAATAACTGCTTGCCACACATTGATTTTCAGTAAGTGATGACTTATTATTTGTAGTAGTAGCAAGAGTAAGAATCCAGATTTCTCACTTTACAGATAAATTGATGCCCAGAGACATTCCATGACTTTCTAAAGACGTTGTGGTCTGTTAATGGTTAATACAGGATCTGGTGTCAGATAGACCTTGTATAAAATCCCACCTCTATCATCCATTAGCATTGTTACTTCAGGCAGGTTGTTTAAACTTTAAAAATCTCAGTTAACTTGCTGGTAAATTGGTAATTGCAAAATAATGACAACTAAATGGAATGAACTGATGTACACGAAGTGTTGTACAGCCTAATGCAATCTGTTAGGAGTTGGATGTGAGAGCAGGAGCTTGAGCCAGGATGTACGTAAAACTCTGCTTCCTTCATCGAGAAATTCTTGCTTCAAAAAAGATCAGCTGAACCAAAAACAACTGGCTTGGTGATGTGGTTGGTTTACATTCTGACATAAGCTCTTTACCTTGTTCTTAGTTGGTAACATTTTACAAATCAGCACTGGTCTGTGGATGCACTTGAGTTACACAGGCTTGTCCCGTGCTTGGTTTATACCAAGTGTTCGATAAGTGGTGGCAGATATCGATACTGTTGTTGTTGTCAGAGCTGAGAGCAGAACCTGAATCTATCACTGGCCAGAGCAATGATAATGTTGAAAATCATGCCCCACACTGGTGCCTTCTGACAGTTTTCACAGCTTTTTCATATTTATTCTTGCTTCTGGTCCTTGTTACTCTCGACCTAGTGTTATTTTTCAAACGATGTGTTCCTTTTTGCCCCTCATACTCCCACAAATATATATGTACTCCAGTTATCTTTTAATTTGAGTTCATTTCATAAGCAGCAATTGTAGTTTGGCTATTCTGTATGTTTTTCATTTCATGGCTACTTTTATTTATAACCCTGAGTTTTCTGGCAGCTGAGGTGAAAAGGGAAATAATGGGTAATAATATTTTCTTTCACTGATGAAAGAAAATGTA
Source organism: Pongo abelii (assembly GCF_028885655.2). NCBI lineage: Eukaryota > Metazoa > Chordata > Mammalia > Primates > Hominidae > Pongo > Pongo abelii. Next base: position 120,674,595 of record NC_071993.2, on the reverse strand, counting down.
TCGGATGCTCAAAAAAGGCAAACTTTCTTATGATTCTAATTCTAATAGGATTCTGTCCAATGGCTTTGTTTTAGCTCTCATGCATGGAGTCTGAAGCCTAACAATTCCTTTAGGAGATTCTAATGTATCCCTGCTCTATTCCTCTTATTTAGGTGAAGTACAAGGAGGATTATGAGAGATCCAGAGGGAAGCTCATTGGGGCAAAAGATGTACAGGGAGATTCGCAAATGAGCCACTCACTGCAAATGTCCAAGCTGCAGAGTGAACTGGAGTACAAGAAGGGATTCGAGGACACCAAATCCCAATGCCACATCTCCCTGGACATGGTCCACCTCGTGCATGCCCGCAAAGCTCAGCATTTAGCCACAGACATAGGCTACAAGACAGCGGCACATCACTTTACGGCTTTGCCCACAGACATGAAGGTGGAATGGGCCAAGAAGGCTTATGGCTTACAGAGTGATGTAAGCTCTGTGTGAGTGTGTGCACGTGTGTGTGTATGTGTGTGTTGTGTGTGTCCTAGTGCAAGTGTTTCCCTAAGCCATTCAATGCAACAATTTATGCTACGGGACACCCGTTTCTGGATCCCTAAGTGGCAACACTTTACTTTGCTAGTGGTTTAACTTTCATTCAAACTAGGCCAATTTTAGATTCTGTGCTAACACACAGAAGAAATCATAGAGTTACTTTTTCCTTCTTGGAATTCTGGCCTACATATGTTCTAGGTTTCTTTTTATTGCCAGGGGGGAGGTATCTTTGTGTCATTCCTAGCGGTGGCCTGCTAGGGGAGAGCATCGCTGATAACTCACCCCGACTTTGATAGTCCCCATTTTTGGAATGGGTGGGTTGCTAATTTTCAATAACCCTTTCCCTGTCCTCCTTATCCTCCCCTCCCAGTTCTGCTTTCTGTCTTCAGGTAACTCTTGCACAAGAATGGGGGTGAACTGAAAAGGCAGGTCAGCTGCAGCCAGGCTATTACACAGGAAGGTTGTGTGTGTGTGTGTGTGTGTGTGTGTGTGTAGACACACCCTTCCTGGTAGAGCTGTTTCACGATAGATGGTGATATACTAGTTTTAGAGAAGTGTCCATTTAAATGACTTTCCATTAAAACTACTCATTCAATGGCAACTAAAGAAATGAGAAGAAATACACCCCGCCCCCCACTGAGGTGGGGGGAATTGGCACTGTAGGAAGGAATTGGCACTGTGGGAAGCCTCCGCTGTCTTGTGAAATTCCCTCAAATAGCGCCCGCCTGGGTTCTGTTGTGAATTCTCATTTTCTTGTCCCCCGTGTGTCATTTTAAACAAGAAAACTGGTAATGCAGACAATGAGGACGTGCTTCTTTCTGAGTAGACTCGCCCGTAATGAGGGGCAAGGTTGGTTTGGCCCCTCCTGTGTCACCCCCAATAGTGTTGGGCAGGGCCTAAAGCCACTGTCCCAAGGGATGGCTCCAATTAAAGGGGAAATTAATTGACTTTTGGGAGCCCTACCTGTGACTGTGCAGAAATGCATAAGACAAAAGTGGCATCTAATTTGACTCAGCTGGCACCAAGGCTGCTTTGGGAGCCGCTAATAGCCCTTTAAATGTCTGTTCACCAACAATGGCCTGCTTTTTTTTTTTTTTTCTTTCTCCTTTGTCAGAACCAATACAGGGCAGATGTGAAGTGGATGAAAGGCACGGGCTGGGTCGCCACCGGGTCATTAAATGTGGAGCAGGCGAAGAAGGCAGGAGAACTCATTAGTGAGGTGAGATTTCCTGACAGCCTGTAACAGGCCTGGCTGCATTAGGCGTGCGGCGTCTCTGTATAAAATTAAAATAATTTCCACTCAAAAGACAAAGAAAAAGGCAAAGCCACATGAAAGACCTCAAAACCCAGACTAGGGCTGGTAATTAGAGGGAAACCACGTACGAAACACACACCAGTAGGGGCCCTGGCAAAAACAAAGTGGGTGACAAATGATATTATGAATAATAATGACAATCAAACAGAGCTCAATTGCTACCCACCAACTTACCTTTTTAATGAAGCAACACAGGAGAGATGATGAAAAGATACATTTATGGCACCCAAAAAGCCCTTTGGTGACTTTAGGCACATTTTCTTCCTCTCCCTTTCTGCCACAGAGTCAACAGTTTTTGAATATTCACCTGGTGGCCACCATGTGACATGGTTCTTTTTTGAGGGAGGGTCTCACTTCAGTTTACTCAGTTCTGCCTACTTATAGCCACCTTGGCTGGACCCTACAGCACCACTACTTGCGAAAAGAGACGTTTCTTTATATTTCAGGACAGTGTCATTGAGCAGCTCTTTCTGAATTTCTCAACCTCGGCACTATTGACATTTTGATTTTTCTTTGTCGTGGGGTTATCCTGTGCCCCGCAGGATGTTTAGCAGGACGTCCTACAAGGATGTCAGTAGTGCCCTCTATGACAACCAAAAATGGATCGAGACATTGCCAAATGCCCCCCAGGGAGCAGAATTGTCCCTGGTGGAGAGGCACAGGACAAGGCTCCCAGGAGGCTAGACACCATCAGCCCACTCACACCCGTGCTCTTTATGTTTGCTTGTGGGAAGACTTGATCAGAAGACAAGTGAGCATTTGCCTAGTTGTCTTCAGAGCAGCCTGATCTTTCTGGACTTTTCTGGGTGGGGAGGGGACCATAATGGCCATAGTCCCACAGTATGTTAGCTTTGGCAATGAGCCTCCTGGAATTTTTTTTTTTTTTTTTTTTTTTTTGAGGAGGAGGCTTTCTTTCTGAACCTATAGTTAAAATAGAAAGACACCCTTGTTGGTTTTTCAAACACACCTGTCCAGCATTAGTATTTTCCCATGGAACGGCATTGTCACTACCTGGCACAATGCAGAGTTGACTTCAAAAAGTGGCCTTATGCTGATCGGCCTGATTTTTAGGGACCTTGGTCAACACTCAAGGCTCAGAAGACCCTGGGAACTCCATGGGGATAGCACTGCTCTAATTTGTTCATTCTAGGTCAGGAGAGGCCCTCTGGGAGGATGAATGTGAAGAACTTACAGGAATAAACATTTAGGTTTGAGGATTCGTGATTCCAAACTCTCAATATTGGGCTCACTCATAAAAGGAAATGAAGACTAAAGACTATATTTGCATAATTTAGACTTCAGGATGATTTCCTTCGTGTGTCTAAATCTGGCAGCCAAGGGATCTTCAGGGGACCGTGTATCCCACAGTTATTAGTCAGCCACCTCATTTTGCATACTTTCTCAACAAATTTGCTTATCTTCTTTGATGGGCTTGTCTCATACTAGTCCTCAAACTTTAGTAAGTAAGGCAAGACATCTTTCAGCAACTTTCCCCCATATCTCATCTCATGTCAGGCTGTCACATTTACAAGTTAGTGTCGAATTGGGCCACCTTCTTTTATTTTATTTATTTATTTTTGAGACGGAGTCTTGTTCTGTTAACCAGGCTGGAGTGCAGTGGAGTGATCTTGGCTTACTGCAACCTCCGCCTCCTGGGTTTAAGTGATTCTCCTGCCCCAGCCTCTTGAGTAGCTGAGATTACAGGTGCCCACCACCACACCCAGCTAATTCTTGTATTTTTAGTAGAGATGGGATTTCACCATGTTGCCCAGGCTGGTCTCGAACTCCTGATTTCAGGTGATTTGCCCTCCTCAGCCTCCCAAAGTGCTGGGCTACAGGCGTGAGCCACTGCACCCGGCCTGGGCCACCTTCTTAACTTCCAGAGAGAATGCCCAGCACTGTTGAAAGAGCCACAAATGCACACGCACACCTACGATCCAAAGCAGAGGTCAGAAAGCTTTTTCTGTGAAGGACCAGATAGTAAATAGTTTTGGCTTTGTAAGTCATATGGCCTCTGTCACAACTAGCTGGAAAATGGCCATAGGCAGCAAGTAAGTGAATGAGCATGGCCATGTTCCAATAAAACTTTATTTACAGAAACAGGTGGTGAGCTAGATTTAGCTGGCTATTGATCTGTGTTGTCTTAAGACAACCCAGTGTACAAAAATCCAACCAGATAAAGAAGAGTGTGTTTAAGACAATTATTCTGCTTTGGAAAGCATAAACTCTATGATCTCATTGAAGTAATTATGGTTTCAGTCTCCTAAAAATGTACCTTGAACTCATCATTTTTGTGGGGGGAGGGGGGAGGGATAGCACTGGGAGATATACCTAATGCTAGATGACGAGTTGGTGGGTGCAGCGCACCAGCATGGCACATGTATACATATGTAACTTACCTGCACATTGCGCACATGTACCATAAAACCTAAAGTTTAATAATAATAAATAATAATAAAAGAAAAAAAATAAATAAATAAATAAAAAAAATAAAAATAAATAAAAAAAAAAAAACCAAAAAAAAAAAAAAAAAATGTACCTTGATTTTTAAAAAAGAAATTAATTTAAACAGATTTTCAGAATACTTCAAAATTGGGTATCTAGGTCTTTGCCAGCATTTTTGTGATTTTTTTTTTTTGCTTCAGTGTCTTTCAAACTGTGTGATGACTCCTTTCAATAATAGCACCCTTTTTCCTGTTACTGTAATATTTTAAAGAATTATTTCCTATGTTAACTGAACTAGGCTCTAACGTGACTGGACAGCATACACTCGCAGGCTGCTAAATGTGAGGGTTTTGACTGCGATAATGTCTGTCAGTGTTTTTTTTTGTGGAAGGAAAATAGAAAGCTTAAATGGATAAATGTAACTCTGAATGCTCTTTCTTGCTGAGAAGACCCAAACTAAGATATATAAACAACTGCAACAAAGTATTTGAAGCCTATAAAAAGAATCCTTTTCTAAGTGTGTATCCTACAGTATTTTACTAGTATAACCTAATTTTGAGATGTTTTCTTTGCACCAGGTAGAAATACTTTAATGTTAATTGACATGAGGTTATTCTTAAATTGAAACAAATATTAACCTGAAGGCACCTAGGATATAAAGATGGAGGAAGCAGAATAATAATTATGTTCACAAATTCACTCTAATCTCAAGCAACCTATGATTTTCTCTTTCAAATGGCATGAAAGAGCAGCACAAAATTCACAGCTTTGATCTTTTTCTGCTCAACAGAAGAAGTATCGTCAGCATCCAGATGCTTTGAAGTTTACCAGTATTAAAGACACTCCGGAGATGGTCCAGGCCAGAATTAGTTATACCCAAGCAGTGGATGTAAGTGATAATGTATATACATTATGACTCTAAGAGTGGGCTCTTCTTTCAACACTGCGATTGAAGCGGAGGGGTTCTTGGGTTTGCTCCTTCTGTTGTCCTAAGGATGAAGGCGCTCCCTGTCCTTTGCAGAGGCTCCCTTAGTCGGGGGTGCTTCCTCATTAGGATGCAAATGGGGGTGTTACTGCACTTAGAATGCCAAGTGGGGCTCCACCACCCCACTGCCCCAAGATGCTCTCCCTCCTTCCCATTTGCATGTCTCACCGATTCATTCGTGGTGAGGCCGTTTTCCCCTCTCCTTTTGTCTGAAAGTGTTGTTTTCAGAACTGGGTGAAATTCTTGGTAATTGGAATCCTGACGCTGTGCTTAGAGCTCTTTAGGACCCAAGGGCAGCAATTGTTGCTCTATGAATTTCCCAGAGACTTTGAACATGATTTGGGTCTGATTTATATACATTAGACTAACTTTCAAGCCATTTCCCATACTCCTTTATGATGCGAAACCAAGATTTGACCCTTTTCCCTCTGTGGGAAAGGTTGGCTGAGGTGCAGGGTTGCAGGGTCAGCTGGAGACTAAAGTGAACGATGAGGTCCTGAAAAAAATCACTTTGTGATGTAGATTAACCCTGTTTGGCTGATTCTGCTAAGAGATACCCATGGATCTTTGCGCAGGGCAAACCTGGCTTTTAAATACCTTTAAACCATTCAACTTTCCATGGGGAAAATTTACAAACCTTGGGAGCATAGGTTTCAAAATTCTCTTCCTTGTTTCCCAGTTGAGCAAATGATTCTGGTTGCACTTTATTTGACAGGCATTCTGAAACAGCCTGAGTGCCTGTCAGAATCTGGGATGGGATGATTTACAAGCTTATGGATTTAGGAATTTATAACTTCTTCGTAATCAGCCCATCAGAATCAAACTGAATTCTGAGAAACACAGATGGTCAAACAAGAACTTTTGTATGAAGAAAAACAATACCTGTTTCTTCCTTACCCCAGCCAACTCTAGGGGGCACTGCTGTGATACGTAGAAACTTGGATACATCTGATAAGATTTGGGATGGAAAAACCCTGTTTGGAAACTTTCTGTGGTGGCCGATGCCAACTGCATGTGTCATTATTAACTACCAGGATATCTGAAGCTTGGGTCAGAGTTCTGGGTAAATAGAGTCCCAGACCCACCCAGGAGACATGTCTTAGGGGAAGAATATTTGAGATGGGGGAGTGGAGGAGGACTGAGATAGGGAGGAGAAAACCTCACCTGTACAAGAGCCATCTTCTTTCTCACCTTCTGTATCTTGATGCCCTCTCATAGCTGATAGTTAATCACCAAATTATTACTAGGTGTTAAGTAAACCTCGTTTTCTCATTTGAAACCCATCTCAGCAGTTTACTATGAGTGGGGTGTTCACTGAGGGGAACGCTTCAGCTTGTCATGTTCTGAGTAAGGAAGCAGAGCTTGGAAATGACATGCGTGTCACCATGCTAGCTGTAAAATCTGGGTGGAGGCAGGGTGCCTGAGATCATGTCTCTATGAGGAGGTGGTAGCTGCAGCAGCTTGGACTCTTGAGGTGTAACCTGGCTGATGGCTACATGGAATGGGGTCTAGGTTTCATGCAAAACCTCCCTCCATCCACAGAGATTATACAGGGAACAAGGAGAAAACATAAAGCATCATTACACACCGACTGCTGACCTCCCTGAAGTCCTGCTGGCCAAGCTGAATGCCATGAATATCAGTGAGGTGAGGCTGACCCAAGGGGCACGGGTTTTAATGACGGGAGAGCGGGGCTAGTCACGGGCAGGCACGCAATGCCCTGTGCTCAGAAGCCCCCGAGCTGGTTTCATGTTCTGCCATCACCACCTTGAAATATGTGATATTTTTGAATAAGGGGCCCCACATTTTCATCTGCACTAGGCCCTGCACATTATGTAGCTGGTCCTGCAGAAGAGTCCAGCTCATTTGAAAGAATGATCTGGGGACATTCTCTTCCTAGTTCAAAGAGCATTGGTTTGGAGGAGCCAGAAAGTGGGAACATCAGAATATAGCTGAGTATATCCAGTGGCTATACCAAGGGAAGACTTGGGGCTTAACTCCTCCTCTCCAAAATCTGTCAGCTCTCCTGCCCGCCATTTCTGTTCTTTGATAGAGACGTCTGACTTTTCTTTATCTGACACAAAGCACTATGCATATGCAATCTCATGCCTTCTTCCAATCAAATTGCTGCTTAGAAAAATCTGTGTCTGTTTGACTCTAGAGCCTTTGCTTCCTCTCCCCTCTATGCCTCAACCCATCCCCCCCAACCCCATCCCCCACGAGGCAGAATCCAACTCACGTGGGTTTAGCTAAGCCACCATGATCTCTAACTCCAACTGGCCAGGGGAGGGAGGGGACCCACCACAAACCAGATTCCCAATTTGGTAAGCCAGAGTTTAGGAAACCACCAGGTCACTTAAAGGTCTTTCCTTGTGCACATCTTCCCGACAGACACGTTATAAGGAATCCTGGAGCAAACTTCGAGATGGTGGCTATAAACTGAGGTTGGATGCCATTCCATTCCAAGCAGCAAAGGCTTCTGGTGAAATCATAAGTGATGTGAGCATTCACCCCCATTCCTGTGACAATGTTCACCACTAACAGGTTTTCACTCCTTTTGCCCGTAACCCCTGCTTTCTTTTGCCTGTGGATAATTCCCTGTCCTCTCTGAACTGACTGTGTCAGGGCAATCAGATAATGACCAGTGAGAAAGAACATATCTCGCAACAAAAAATTCGCCAGCCTGGGATACAAAGCCAAATGCTGGACTGTAAACATAGACCCTGGGCAGATGAAATGCACCCTCCACCAAGGTGTTCATAAAGAGAGTCCACGTGAAGAGATGGCTAACAATGCACCCACCTTCCTCCAGCGTGGGGCCGCCCATGTGCTAATGCGTCCTGCCATTTCACAGCCGAGCCCTTTAGTCACTGGGAGTCTTGCATATGAAAGAATAGCCCTTTTGACGACTCCCGCGCATTTTCTTTTAACTCACCCAGTTACTGTCAAAAAGAACAAAACATTTTCACCCAATGCCCACCTCTTCCATTCTGTGTCCCTTATCCCTGAGCTGTTCCTCTCTCCCGCTCTCTTTCCCTTTAGTACAAATACAAAGAGGCATTTGAGAAAATGAAAGGACAGATGCTTGGTTCCCGGAGCTTGGAAGATGATATCAGCCTTGCACATTCAGTGTATGCGACCTCACTGCAGAGTGATGTAAGTGGGGGGAGACGCATCAGCGGCTGCGGGCCCCCCACCTGACAACGCTCACTGCACAGCAACTTAACCTCATTTGTCCTTCTGGACATGGGTATTGGTTCTGTTGCTAACTTGCTATGTGACATTTTTAAATCACTTGTCCCCTCTGGGCTACACCTTCCTCCTCTGTAAAAATGAGGTGCCGGACTGGTTGACCCCTTAGCTCCCTTCTGGGCTGGGCATTCTATAATTTTGAGCGGTGGCCACTGGCTACTGGTCTGGATTTGACCCTGGGCTGGATTTGGCCTCCAGGGGTGTTTCATTTGGTCTGCAGAGTGGATTAATTACAAATTTTAAAAAATGGAAAATTTTATATAAAAGTGTTAGGCTTCTGGCCAGAAGCTGGACCTAGATTCCTTAAGGCTACGGTTGGTTGAAGTGGCTTCCTGACCAACAGCTCCATTTAGAAGGGGTTCATGCAGTGGGCCAGGCAGCCACCCTCTTCTTCAGTTCCTGCTTTACTCCTTTATGCTACCTGCCTGACCCCTGTAGGCATCTGAGTTTGCAGTGACCCTGTCATTGTTGGTTGTGACCCTCTGGAGGCTGGCAAATGTGTGTAGGTGGTGTCTCCTTGCACATATGTGAGTTGGCTAACATTGGTGATGAAATCTGTATCCAGCATGTTACAGAGGCTAAACGCTTTTGTATACAGTGTCTCAGTTAACTGTCAGACTATCTCTAGGAACTCCATCTTGTTATTCTTCCTTATTTTCTCATAGGGAAGTAGAAACTCTGAGTGATTCAGTCCCTTGTCCAAGGTCAGCTAGATAGGGGCAGAGCCAGGCTGTGGAGCCAGCTCTACCTCTCATGGTCTTTCCACAGCTTCACGTGTTCTCTGCCATTTTGTATTCTGCCTCAGTTTCCCCATTTATAACTTTTTTTTTCCTTTCCATCTTGAGTTGCTGACCTAAGAATATGAGGTTGGATATGAACTGTCCTTGGCATTATGCTAGGGGTGAGGACAGAATGAATGGAAGTGGGAATCAGAGGTCAGGGAGGGGTGGCCAGAGCAATGAAAGACAATGGAAGGACAAAGGAGGATGAGGAAGAGGTGGTGATTCTGCATCTGATTATTCCCAGAGTTTCCCAGACCTTTAAACACAGCTCCTCCAAGGACTATAGTCGAACCTATGGTCTGGAATGGGTCTTCCCCTCCCTCTCCCAGGGTGTGTGTTGGGTTTTGGGGAATGCCTATCCCTGAGGCCTGACTCTCCAAGCATCCTCCCCACTGCTCCTGGCTCCCACGTTGACTAGGAAAATCACTGAGTGCTTTGAAGAAGCTCTTCCTAAGCTAGTGTGAGAGGAGAATCCCTCGTGTCTGAACTTGAGTGGGTGATGGGAAAAAATATGGTGGGCAAGGAGTGCTGCATCTTCTTGCCTCTGAAAAATAGAAAGATTTAAAGATTTGAGCAAGGGAATCACTGACATTATTTACTGTTCCTTGAACTTTTGTATGTTCCTCAAATGAGGGAACCATGGGCCTTCATCATCCAGATCAATGACCTCCAGGAGCTGGGGGTGGTAAATGTCAAGGCCTAGAGACAAGCCCTGGTTATTAGGCCAGTCTCTGCAAGAAAGGAGCACTGGCCCTGCCAAGAACTTCCCCTGGGCTTACCTCCAGACAACTGCATTGCAGTTGCCCTCCGTGATGGTCCTGTTGCAAATAGTGGCTTTGAAATAGCCGCTGTTGCTCTGTCTGCCCCTCTAGGTGAATTACAAGAAAGGCTTTGAACACTCAAAGGCACAGTTCCATCTGCCGTTGGACATGGCTGCCCTGGTGCATGCCAAGAAGGCTCAGACCCTGGCCAGCGACCAGGACTACAAACATCCACTGCCCCAGTACACTTCCTTGGCAGAAGACCTGAGGCTGAGCTGTGCCAAGAAAGCTCACAAATTGCAGAGCGAGGTAAGGAGACCTGGCCTCTTTCTCGGAGGCCCTTCTTCTCTTAGGACCTCAGGGTAGTGACCTCCAAGCTCTTGTTGGCTCAGTGAAATCTCTGGAATTGAGAAATCCTAAACCTAAGTCTTATTTTGAAACCCAGTCTGAGAGTTCCTGCACAGCCCTTAAACACAGTTACACAAATCTAATCATAACCACCACTTATTATTTTTTGCTGCACTCTAAGCATTGTTTTATGCATTATCTCACAATCAGCCCATATCATTAGTTTATCCTCATTTCACAGAGAAATTACAGGGAAATGCAGAGAAGTTAAATATCTTGTCCAAGATCACACAGCTATAGTTAGAAAGAGAGGGCTGGGATTTGAACTTGAGGTTCGAATGACAAAGATGCCCTCAAGGTTCATGGTTGTGCATGTTTAAGATTTGCCATTGATATTGCCTCTGGCCTCAAGTCTCAGGAAGGATTCCTCTTGGTGCTTCATGCGTTCCTGTGCCACCTGCCTTCTGAGGGCTAAGATCTGTTGGGGGAGGCTGCTCAGAACCTGTCAGGACTGATGCACTTCAGGGAGTGGAGACGGAAATCAGGGCCCTGGAGACCCTCCCTGGGTCCCTTTGAGGAGTCTTTGTACTCCTCTGACATGCATTTCTCACTCCTGATCCCGATTTCTGAAGCAGACAGGCCCAGGAGGGTCAGGAAGCATTGGAGCCTTCCTCACTCCCAAGGAGAGCCAGAATGTTCTTCCCAACAGGCATCCACATCCTGTTCACTACTCATCTTATTTCCCAGCTTGCTAGGTTTCCATGCTATGAGATTTGCAGGTAATGGGCCCGCTTAGCAAAAGAAAACTCCGCACAAAACCTCTTTCCTGGTTTGGCAGTGCCTGCGATCTGAGCGGCACTCAGATCTGGGTGTCTGTCGTCTGTTTGGATTTTACGCCTGTGTACAGCGTTTACTGAATGACATAAACTGTCAGGAACCTGAGAGCAGCTGTAGGAACGAGGGAGCTGCCACGCTCATCTCGGGGGCCCGTTTGTCACTTGAGCGGAGCCCTCGCTTGCCCTGCCTCTGGTTGTGATAGTGATTGGAAGGCAGCACGCCCAGGGGGCGCCTCATTGGCTGAAGGGGAGTGAATCTGGGGACTCTTTAAACTGTCAGCCCAAATCACTCAGGTACACACACTGGCCCCCACCCACACGAACACAGGTAGGCCTTTGCCAGATTCTTCTGGATTTATTTAATGGTTCTTTCTTAATCCATGATTAATTAATACAACCCGCTGCTGCTGAGTTTTGTTTTAGAAGACCTGTTAGACCATTTCCACGTTTGCCCCAAGACAACTGACTTTCTAACCACAATCTGCTTCAGTGTTTATTTTTTGATAGCCCACATTAAAATAAAAACCTGTCTCGCTTCCGTGGAACAGCTACTCTGAGACAAGTGACAGCAGAATTATTTTCTTCTGACCTACATTTCTTCCCCCCTAGTGAGCATTTACCAAGAAGCGTTTGTGCGTTGGCTGAGTTTAATATATCCGGAGGGACGGGTTCAGCCTTGAGTTCTAATTATGACGCTGTCAGATGCTGTGTCATGAGACCTCTGGTTTTGCTTTGCTTCCTTGTTCTGAGAGCTTGGCTTTTCTGATTCTTTGTATTTATTATTCCTTCTAGAATTTGTACCGGTCAGACCTGAACTTTATGCGAGGCGTTGCCTGTGTCATTCCAGGCACGTTAGAGATTGAAGGGAGGAAGAAAGCGTCGGAACTCATCAGTGAGGTAACTGCAGATGCTGGTGTTGAGTGTCCAGGACATTTCCACAGCAGAGGACAATCAGTTTGTTTCTTTCCTTTTTCTTTCTTTTTTTTTTTTTTTTTTTAATTTGAGATGGAGTCTCGCTCTGTCACCCAGGCTGGAGTACAGTGGCATGATCTCTGCTCACTGCAACCTCCGTCTCCTGGGTTCAAGCGATTCTCCTGCCTCAGCCTCCTAGGTAGCTGAGATTACAGGTGAGTGCCACCATGCCTGGCTAATTTTTATATTTTTAATAGAGACGGGGTTTCACCATGTTGGCCAGGCTGGTCTCGAACTCCTGACCTCAAGTGATCCGCCTGTCGTGGCCTCCCAAAGTTTTGGGATTACAGGCGTGAGCCACTGCGCCCAGCCAATCAGTTTGTTTCTTACCACTAAAGCCAGTTGGATGTTAAACTCTTAGCAGCAGTGACTCACTGCCTAACCCCTGGGCTGGACTTCTTTTTTTTTTTTTTCTTACTGGATTCTCCATTCAGACTGCATGCCATTTAAGACAGCTTTGAGGATATGGAGTCAGTTCCTCTATTAACATATAAGGATTATTCACTGGCCCATGAGATATTCTTTCCCTGTGTCCCTTTGAAGAGTGGCCCTGTGGTACAATGCAAACAAAGCAGGCTTTGAAGACCAACAGAGAGAGATTGACATTCCAGGCCAGCACTGATTTGCTGTGTGACCTCAAGCCAGTGACCTACACCTCTCTGAGCCTCCACTTCTTAATTAGTCAAATGGGTATACTCAGACCCCTCTCTTTTAATTTTTGTGAGGATTAGCACTAATCTAAGAACTGTGCTTTTCTGGCAGCTGTATATGAAATGGTTACTATAAGCTTGAAATGGTGATAATTTCTTGTTAAAAATACAGAAGTCTTAGAATTCTAAGCTTTCTGATTTCCTGGGGAACCTTGCTCACCCCTGGGAGGGTGACGGGACTTTAATTCATGGTAGATGCAGGGACAAGAGGGGATAATGGAAGGTACTGGAAGTAATAGGTGTTCGGCAGTCAGCCTGAGTGCTCAGATAAGCTTATGTTTTGCCTACTAGGGGAGTTTAGATTTAACCTCATGCTTTGCTTTTCCAGAGAAATCTCTAAAGCAAGTGGTCTCTGTACCTCATGGTGCATCAGAACCTTAAAAACACCTTAAGAAATGCAGAGGCCTGGGCCCTACTGACTAATTTACTGAATCCCAGTCTCTCAGGGTGGGGTGTAGGCACACCTATTTTAAAGTTTTATTTATTTTTATTTATTTATTTATTTTTATATTTTATTTATTTATTTATTTTGAGACAGTCTCACTCTATCACCCAGGCTGGAGTGCAATGGTGCGATCTCAGCCCACTGCAACCTCTGCCTCCCAGGTTCAAGCAATTCTCCTGCCTCAGCCTCCCAAGTAGCTGGAATTACAGATGTGCACCACCATGCCCAGCTAAGTTTTGTATTTTTTAGTAGAGACAGGGTTTCACCATGTTGGCCAGGATGGTCTCGAACTCCTGACCTTAGGGGATCCCACCGCCTTGGCCTCCTAAAGTGCTGGGATTACAGGCATGAGCCACTATGCCTGTCATATCCGTTTTTTTTAAAGCTGCGGTTTGTGATATGCCGTCAAGGTAGAGGAGCACTGGTTCTCTATCCAGCAAAGATCTGGAACAAACCACAAATTTAAATAGTCGTGTTCACGTTTGTGGCAAAGGACTAAATCTCCCTTTCCCATTTAGAAGGTTCTGATTCAGTCCATCCTATCCTCCTCTCTGCTTCCTCATCCCAGTGAGTTTTGGGGTCACAAAGGCAGGTGACAACCTGGGTTCTGGAGTGATAGACTTGCAGCCTTTGCAAAACGAGGCTTTATGGCTAATACTTAAAGAACTGGTTCTGCTTCTGGTTTTTATCCCTTATGGAGTCTTCTTCTTCCCTTCTTGTGTGTGAATTCAGAGTAAATATCGGCAGCATCCCCACTCATTCAAGTACACAGCTGTGACAGACACTCCCAACCTCCTTCATGCGAAATTCAGCAACCAGATAACGAATGAGGTAAAATCTCCTGATGGCTTTGGAATGGTCTTTTTAAAAACTGCTAGATTGTTAAAAATACACGTGAATGTGTATGGGGTGAGAAAGAGCATGAGTGTTTATGTGGAGGTTTTAAAGAATGTCATTATATGGAGCCTAAACATTTTCCAGAGGAAATGAAAGCCCAGTTGGGAATCTGGGATTGTCTGTAGTCTCGCTATCCAAGTGCAATCCCAGACTAGCTACATTAGCATCGCCTGGGAGCATACTGGCAAGGCACAACCTCAGATCTACTGACTCCAAATGGTCATTTGACAGGATCATAAGATGATTCTTTGGCACATGAAGGTCTGAGAAGTACTGGTCTATAGTTCATTTGTTCTATCTAGGCAAATATTGGCTAACCAATTTTACATTGTCAATCTGATGTGGGAGGATTTGTGGTTATCCAAGGACAGTTAAATTGTAAGATATTTGTCAGGCTTCTCAATTCTCTACCTTCTCCTCTTCTCACTCACCATTTACCCAATTTACACTTCCATGTATCCAGCAGAGGGCAGGTGCAAGGGAAGGAATCTCATTCCATAAAATTATCATTCCAGCCTCATTGATTCTACTTCGTCTTAGTGGCGCTCTTACAGGTTCAAAATAGGTGAGCTTGGCAGAGAATTACATTTTGAACCACCTTTAGGTTTTAGGATTCTCCTTCTGACTCTATCTTTAGTTTTTAAGATTCTCCTTCTGACTCTAACTTATAGAAGTCAGCTGAGATTTGGTTATTTACGCTATTAGTTCCTACTTGCTCCAACTGAAAGCAAGAAATGGCAGCTTGGGATAAAGGATGGAATTCATAATCTTTTAGAGTGATAGTATCACTTTTAAATTCCTGTTTAATCTTTTCTGCCTACTTTATGAGCTTTGTGCTGTGGGATAACAATGCCTTCTCTGATGGCCTCTGGCGTTAGCCAACTCAGCAACCATAGACCCATTTCTTTTTTTTCTTTTTCTTTTCTTTCTTTCTTTTCTTTTCTTTTTTTTTTTTTTTTTTTTTGACGGAGTTTTGCTCTTTCACCCAGGCTGGAGTGCAGTGGTGCTATCTCAGCTCACTGCAACCTCCACCTTCCAAGTTCAAACAATTTTCCTGTCTCAGCCTCCTGAGTACGTGGGATTACAGGCGCCTGCCACCACGCCCGGCTAATTTTTTTTTGTTTTTTGTTTTGTTTTGTTTTTGTTTGTTTGTTTGTTTGTTTGAGACAGAGTCACGCTCTGTCACCCAGGCTGGAGTGCAGTGGCACAAACTTCGCTCACTGCAACCTCTGCCTCCCGGGTTCAAGCAATTCTCCTGCCTCAGACTCCCAAGTAGCTGGGATTACAGACGCCCGCCACCACGCCAGGCTAATTTTGTATTTTAGTAGAAATGGGGTTTCTCCATCTTGGTCAGGCTGGTCTCAAACTCCCGACCTCAGGTGATCCGTCCGCCTCAGCCTCCCAAAGTGCTGGGATTACAGGTGTGAACCACCGCGCCCGGCTGTAAGTTTTGTATTTTTAGTAGAGATGAGGTTTCACCATGTTGGCCAGGCTGGTCTCGAACTCCTGACCTCGTGATCCACTGGCCTCATCCACCCAAAGTACTGAGATTATAGGCATCAGCCACCACACCTGGCTCATAGACCCATTTCTAATCACAAGAATGGATGTTTTTGTACAAGATGAGGCCATCCAGGGCAGCACTGGTGTGATTCACCTGTGGAAAGGATCCTGGGGCTTTAGTAAAGGGTACAGGCCTGGGTTTGGAGATGTCCCTTCCACCTCCCTTCTCCTAAATTTCCCAGGTCTTTGTGTGATCTTTATGCTCTGTCCTCAAGGACAAAATCTACAATATAAGGAACCTCAGGAGTATTCTTAAATTTATTTTTCTTTCCCTGGCCTATTATTCAGCAAAGCACATTGCCATTCCTTACATATTCCTTTTACATCACTTGATTTGACTCATGAATGATTGTCTTTATTGAAATAAACATCTTCCCCAAGACTGGAGAGGTATCCATGACACAATGAACGGTTTTTTGCTATTGTGCTTCCTCAACTGCCATTGAGGGACTTCCAGCACTGCAGAAATGCACAGCACTTATCTCTTGCATTATTACTATTATTTTTTTTGGCCCAGCGCCTCTATAAAGCAGCTGGAGAGGATGCAAGACACCAGTATACAATGACCCTGGGTCTGCCTGAGTTCATCCGAGCAAAAACGAATGCAGCCAACCTGAGTGACGTAAGGCCTTTTGTTGCTTAAGTTCAAGCGTTCTCCAAAGCCATGTATGTCTGCATCTGTGAAGTAACCCAACACTGACCTTTCTGGCCTTCACAGGAGCTTTTTAAAATGTAGCTTAGATGCCCATGTTAAATATACCTTCTCACAAATGTGTGTCCATGAGTGTACCCAGGGTGTGTACTAATGAGATTTGCTGCACAAAACAGAAATTGATTCTGGAACACTGTGCTATAAATGAAAGGGGTGGCCTTTGCTCGTTGATTCATGTAATTTTTTTTAGAGATTTACATGTGTTCCCACTTTAGGCAAAATACAAAGAGTCCTGGCGTAATCTTCGTGCTCAAGGCTACAAGCTGACAATAGAAGCGCTCCCCTTCCAGGCTGCCCGGGCCTCTGGAGATATAGCCAGTGATGTGAGTTGAATGATATGATCTTCCATCTTGCCTAATTTCTGTTAACTTCATGTAAAACAATGTCTGTGGCTGATTTTCCTGAATTAAAGCAAATCTATAACCATGCGAGACAGGATGTCACCTGCAGAATATATTAGTTATGAATGAAATTCTTTGAGGGGGGAAAAGAAAGGCTCTGTTAATCAGAAGCTAAATTCAGGCAAAGGTCTCTAGCAGGAAGGAGATGATGATTTATTTCTAATTGCAACGTCTAGGCGACGGTCCCCTTGTAATGCATGAACTGCCTGTCTTCTAACTCCACCCAGATTTAGAACGAGAACTCTCAATAGAAATTGCAATACAGCCGGAACACATCTCCCTCTTGGCTCTCTGTAGTTTCACGCATTGGTGTTAGGATTTGATGGCTGTGTTTCAGCCACTCTGTTGATAACGTCCATAGCTTTGGGACTTGAAGGTGACTTTCTCTTTCCCACAAACAAATCACAGAAAAATGTGGACTTCAAATAAATGGATCCTGTCTTTTGGGTTTAATGTTTTGCCAAGTGCGAACGGATAAAGCACAAGTTTCTCTTTCGCCCTTTTTGATAAATTCCTTTTGGCCATAGGACATGTAAGGGGAGTGAAGCCCTTCCTCTGGTTCTGAGGATCTGATTTTAATTAGATAGGAAGAATGGAGCGATGTTTTAATTGTTCATCCCCCAGGGAGGAAGGCACGCTCTCAGACCAACCCCACTGTGGTTTTTCTTATAATCATCACCTCCTAGTGTAAGAACAAGTGATTTTTCTAGAGTCTGCAATGAAAATGCACAGATAGAATTTGACCGGCCAGCCCTTTCTTGCAGTTTCTCTACAGACATGACTTTGTGAAGGAGCGAGGGAAACTCATAGGGCCCCAGAGTGTAAGAGACGACCCCCGGATCCAGCACTGCCGGCGCATGGGCCAGCTGCAGAGCGAGCTTCAGTACAGGAGGGGGGCGACCAGCAGCCAAGCCCAGTTCCATCTGCCCATGGACATGGTGCACCTGGTCCATGCCAAGAATGCCCAGGCTCTGGCCAGCGACCATGACTACAGGACACAGTATCACGAGTTCACAGCACTGCCCGAGGACCTGAAGATGGCCTGGGCCAAGAAAGCCCATGCCCTGCAGAGTGAGGTAGGGGTGGCCTTGTGGAATGCAAACCAGCCCCCAGCCTTTCTCCTTTCACCAAACCTGGGTGTCAATCTCTGCTTCTTCCTTAGTCTTTTGGGCTCTCCTGCCCCTATCTGCCTTCCCCAAACAATGATTTATTGGGTCTATGTCATTTAGGTTGGAATCATTCATTGAATCATTCAACAAATCTTTATTGAGGGCTAGCACAGTGGCTCACACCTGTAATCCCAACACTTTGGGAGGCCTAGCCGGGCGGATCATGAGGTCAGGAGTTTGAGACTAGCCTGACCAACATGGTGAAACCCTGTCTCTATTAAAAATACAAAAATTAGCCAGGCATGGTGGCATGCGCCTGTAGTCCCAGCTATTTGGGAGGCTGAGGCAGGAGAATCGCTTGAACCTGGGAGGCAGAGGTTGCTGTGAGCCAAGATCACACCACTGCACTCCAGCCTGGGTGACAGAGCAAGACTTCATCTCAGAAAAAAAAAAAATCTTTGTTGAGCACCTTCTGTATACTAGCCACCATTCTAAGCCCTGAGAATGCAGCAGTTAACAAAAGAGTCAAAAAATTCCTGTGCTCAGGAAACTCCTGTTATACTAGAGGGAGATAAGCCATGGTGAATACATGAAACATGTAATATGTCAATGGTTATACATGCTATGGAGACATATAGAACAGGGAAGTGGGGCAGGAGGTGTGAGCGTGTGTGTGTGTGTGTGTGTGTGCACGTACACATGTGCCATTTAAAATAGGGCATTAGGGTAGTTCTCATTGAAAAGCTGATATTTGAGCAAAAACCTTAAGGAAAAGACAGAAGGGGATAGGGAACTCCAGACAAACTGAATAGCAAGTTCAAAGGCCAAGGACTTGAGTAGGAGGAGCCTTGGCCTGTCTGAGGCTGAAGTGAAGGAGCAGCCTTGGCCTGTTTGAGGCCGAGTGAGTGGGGATGGAATCACAGGGTCTGAGCAGGGCCTAGGCTCTGCGGAGTAAGGATGAGGGTGGTAATATGATAAGACTGTAACCACCGCCGACTCTCACTGACTGCTTGTCTTTGCTTTTAAACTTGCGAAAGCAGTCTGAGGTGGGGACAGCTGTTACTCCTGTTTTAGGGATGAAGTCATGTGGGAAGTGCCGAGGGAAGGTGGGCTCCAGAACCCATTCTTAACCATCCTGCTGTCTTGCAGGGAGCTCAGAGCAGGGAGCCATGCCCCTCACAGCACAGGCATAGACCCTGAGGCTACCTCAGGGAGGTCCTTCCCTGAGCAGGGGCACCAAGCAGGCTGGTGGAGAGCGCCGGCCCCTCCCACATCATGGTGCAAGATTCTGGAGTCAGACTTCTGAGATTCCAACCATAGCTCCTCCACTACTGGCTGGGTGACCTTGGACAAATTCATGTCCTCTCCAAGCCGCAGACATGGTAACGATGGCATGGGACATGACAATAATGACAATGGGACTGCGCTGCACAGTGTGGCAGGCACTGCGCCTCACATCCTCTCTCTAGGCCCACAGCATCCCTAGGAAGAAGGTGCTCTCATTTTAGAACATAACCAGCCATCTGTGTCAGGGTTTCTCAACGTCTGCACCTTTGACATGTTTGCAGGTTAACTGTTTGTTTTAGGGGCCTGTCTCGTGCTTTTCAGGATATTTAGTAACATCCGTGGTCTTTATCCTCTAGGTGCCCATAGCACCCCACCCCCCAGTGTGACAATGAATGCCTCTAAGTCTTGCCAAACAAATATCCCTAAGAGACAAATTTATCCCCCGTTGATAATCTGGTTCTCAGTGGAGAACTGGTCTATTTGAAACAGTTAGCATGATACCTAATACATAGAAACACTAGAATAAGTATTAGCTGTTTGAATACATTCCTTACGACAACCCCCTCAATTCGGGTTGCCTTCAGGGTAATGACTACTGCTAGATTAACTGTAGATAGCAATAAGTGGGGTATTCTAAAACATAATCAATTATTATTAATTGCAGTAATGATTTCGTTAATTTTATTATCATTGCATTATTAATCACAGTTTGCTGGAACTGCAATATCATGTCATGTGCCATCAAGCAGAGTGTAGAGTAGGGTGCCTTCATCTGGGCCCCACATAGGGGATTTAGTTACTAAAGTGCCAACCCTAGTTCCACTTACAAAGTCCTTCCATTTGCTAAGCAATCCTGAGAGCCCCCAAAACAGCTCATAGCATGACTCTCTGGTGCCCAACAAGGGACCGTCTTGTCAATGGCCTATTTCTTGGGAGAATAGAAACCTTCTGGGACAGAACAGGCCCCCGAGGAAGGTAGAGAGGCCACCTGGGAGAGGTATGGGAGGTGGAGCTGGAAGTCAGAGGATGTGTGTGGGAAGCCCAGCTCTGTCACTGTGTGTCCGTGAGCAGTCACTTCCCTTTCTAGGCCTCCATCTCTCCATCAGAAAAGCAAAGAGGGGCTGGGTATGGTGGCTCACACTTGTAATTCCAGCACTTTGGGAGGCCAGGGCAAGTGAATTGCTTGAGTTCAGAAGTTTGAGACCAGCCTGGGCAACATGATGAAACCCTGGCTCTACAAAAAATTAGCTGGATGTGGTGGTGCACACCTGTAGTCCCAGCTACTTGGGAGGCTGAGGTGGGAGGATGGCTTAAGCCCAGGAGGCAGAGGTTGCAGTGAGCCATGATCGTGCTACTGCACTTCAGACTGGGTGACAGAAAACCAGAGACCCTGTCTCAAAAAAATAAAAAGAAAGGAAAAAAGAAAGTAAAAGAAAAGCAAAGAGGTTCGATTTGATCCATGATCTTAGACTTTGGGGTTCATAGGAAAATGGCTTTTAAATGGTGGGATCCACATAATGTCAATTTTTTTTTTTACTAACTGAGGAAGAAGGAAAAAAACAAACACTACCTTAAGCTGCCATTTATGTCGCTGTTATTTCTGAAAAGAAAGAACATTTTCACACTAAAAAAGTAAAGTAGAGAGAACATAATCTAAAAAGGAGAATCCCTCCCATGAAATTGTAGTTGGCAATCTTATGCTGACATTTTAAAGGCAGGATATGTATTACATTTTTAAATGCTAAGAAGTGATTGCTTAAATTTTAAATGACTATATTATGCTGTACGCATTGTTAAGCTGCAAATTGGTTAATGAGGGAGTCTGGATTCAAAGAAGCTGTGAACAGGAGTCCCTGAAATATTCAGCTGGTTCTGAGGCTTCAGCTTGATAGCAGCCACTATCAAAACTCCAATTTCACGTGGTTCTATTATGCAGAAAAGGAAACAAGTGCTAAATAGGCATTATGTCAAGGGAGCAGCCCCAGCCTTCAGCTGCTTCTCCTGACCTTGCCCTCCCCAGGCCAGAGAGAAAGCTTTGGGTAGGACCAGAGGGGACCCAGAGATGCTGAGCTTCTCACGGCTGTGGTTCATTCCCATGTCTTGCCCAGTCCGGACCAGCCCGGCCCAGTCTTGCTTGACTCAGAAATTCACCTGAGATGCATGCCTGGTCCAGGAAATGTGCATCATGGGCAGGTGCTGATTCCATCATCTCTTCCGTGCTTCTCAAGTCGGCTGTTGCCTGCTCCCTCCATGGTCTCAGACCAGGCTGCCAGGAGTCCGGAAAGGCACGTGCAGGAAATGTCACAGAGACAGTCCCAGCCTCTCTGCTTACAGCTGTGTGACCTAAGGTAGACTCCTTAAGCTCTTGGGACTCAGTTTCTCCCTCAGAAATAACAACAACAGCAATAACTAAAATCTATGGAGCCCTTACCGTGGGCTAGGCATTGGCGTAAGTATTTTGTGTAAACTATCTCATTTAATATCTAGGCGGGTACCAGTATGACTCCTCTCTTTACAGGATGTGGCGATAAGGCATCAATAATCTAAGTAGCTTGCCCAAGGCCACAGCTGGTAGGGAAATGACTTGCTAGTACAAGGCACAGTGAGACTTCCAGCTCTTGCCTCTTAACTCCTGGTTCGGTCTCTTTGGCTTCCCCAGGTGGCTGGATTCTGAACCCAGGTGCTCTGTGTCTGTCCTCTTAACCACTACCTGCTGTGGCTTACCCACAGTACGGCAGCTGGTGGCTCTGCTGAGAGTCTGAACAATCATTTGAAAACCGAAATTGTTCTGCGAATGGGAATAACTGTTCCTTAGGCTGGGCATGGTGGCTCACACCTGTAATCCCATATTTTGGGAAGCTGAGACAGAAAGATTACTTGAGCCCAGGAGTTAGGGAACAGCTTGGGCAACATAGGGAGACTGCATCTCTACAAAAATAGAAAATAAAAAAAAATTAGCCAGTTGTGGTGGTGCACACCTTGGTCCCAGCTACTCTGAGAGGCTGAGGTGGGAGGATCACTTGAGCCTGGGAGATCAAGACTGCAGTGAACCATGATCACACCACTGCACTCCAGCCTGGGTAACAAGAGAGACCCCATCTCCAGAAAGAGAGAGAGAATATAACCCCTTCTTTGCAGGACAGTGTGAGGACTGAATGAAATAATGGGTCTAAAACAAACCCCACTCTACACAAGGTCTTGATTGTAATGTTTCTTATTAATATGACAAAGATATACTTTACCCCAGGCACTTGCTGGGCACAATGGTTTACATCATTCCTTCTGCATTAGAACTCAGGGACTGAAAGCAACACAGTGCTCCAAAATGGGGGTGCCGGGTAACCCCATGTGCGAATCCGAAGAGGTCTTCTAGACCTTAGTATGTAAGAGGGGAAAAAAGTGAGGCTGCCATTTGGGGAAGCCAGATTCAGCTGTGCAGCTTTGAAAGGTCTCTCATTATCTTATAGTCCTTCTTCAAAACCATCTTTGGGTAGCAGATTCTTCTTGACTCCCCTCCCCTGGCCCCCTCTTTTATCATGAAGTCTGGGGCAAGTGTGTTGTTTTTAGAGTCTGCGTGAATAGTCAAAGCTGGGCTGGGAGCTGAGATATCAATAGACAATCAATTTATAAGAGAGTTGGAGGCACAGTCAGATCTTTGGGGAACCTGCATCTTGCTTTCCGACTTACCTGGGATCGTACTGTTCAGCTCAACAAAAGGCAAGTTGAAAGAGCGCTCCCCACTTCATCTCGCTTATGAAAGGAGCAAGGCCCGGCTGTGAAGAGGCCCTGTAGGATTATTCTCTCCAACTTAGAAATTTATCCAATTTTCTCTGTTCTTTATCAGAGTGCAAGGCAAAAGCTTTGCCGGTGTAGACTGAAAGATCGTGGTATAAAAAGCAATCTTACTGACATGGGGTTTTGAAACCTGCTCCTGAGCCTGAGTGATGTCTCCCTTCACCAGTTGGAAGGCACAGTCGAATTTGCACAGGGGCATTAACCAGCAGACAGTAGATCAGAAACGGACCCTCTTTGAGGCCAGCTGTGAGGAACGCTGTGAATCCTGAAATGAAAGAGAACTAAAAAGGCCGAGAGGCTGATTTCTGGAGTGATATTTTGCGTTACAGCAGAGCTTATATCTAAATTAGAGAAACGCCATCAACTTCGTTTAGATCCAAATTTTAGATTTTCTTAGAGAGGCTTTTTCCACCTTTAAAAAATGCCTAATTTCCATAAAGAGAAGAAGAGAAGCATTCAGGCAACTGTCTCGTTGTAGGTAATGGTGGGCAGATCAAGGAATAGTAATGAGATTCAACATTTGGGAAGGCTACCAGTCAGACCTACTGTCTTAAAGCACCATTTATTATTTTCTCCCAGGACTGATGCCATAGCCTAACCTTCCGAGCTCTTAAAATGAGGAAAGAAAATAAGGCTTAGCCTATTTTTGGAATATAAACAAATCATAATGAGTAACAGTGGGAGGAGGTGGTAAACGGAGGCATGAAGTGGTTAAAATGGTTTACTCACTATTAGCTGGTGGCATCTGAATTTGTTTCCGTTTTTAAAGTCCTGCTATAATTGACTTCTTTCCCCCTCCACTACCCACTATCACAAGAACAAAAAATCTAACTTAAAGAGTGGCTCTTAGCCCTGAGTACTAGCAGGTGTTTTTGTGAGAACAGAGGGGTTGTTATGAACTTTGAGTATCACAGAGAGAAACTGAGTCACATTTTGGTTAAAGTGATTTGCTCCCAGTCATAGCAGGTTGAACCCAGAGTTCAAAGCCTGAACAGTGTGCAGAATGTTTCTATTTAGGCAGGCGGGTAATGGCCTCACTGGCAGAATGAAACAAAATAATCCCAGCTGGTGCTTAGATATGAGCATATATCTCAGCTCTTTCTTTATGCGGTCGTCCACATAGGTCGTTACTCTCTGCTTTAAATCCTGCCAATTCACTGGTGGGACCTTCTTGTATCTCGTATGTGATGCATTAATTAATTCCTGGCAGAATGTACAGATTCAAACAGTTTGACTTGACGACATGCAGAATGTACTCCCAGTGAAGATGTTGAAATGTTGTGATGAAGCATTATTATAAATGCTATTACAAATCAAGGATCTTCTTGAAATGCTGTAGTAGTCTTAGGCACTCTCCCGATAAAGCCCATGATTTTTTTCCCCGCAGTTGCGCTACAAGTCAGACCTGATCGGCATGAAGGGCATAGGATGGCTGGCGCTGAGATCCCCACAGATAGAGAGTGCAAAGAAGGCTGGAGAACTCATCAGCGAGGTACCATCAACCTGTCCCCGCCACAAGTGACAAGGGCAAGCTAGCATTTCCTTTTGAAGAGGGAATCTGTTTATGGAGTGGAGAACCCAAAGGGCCTCATGGCCACTGGACTCCCAGTATTTTTGGAGGGCCATGTGCAACCAAATCCCAAGACAGAATGAGGTTTCCCTCCAAATGAATTCACTGCTGAGGAACTGAAGGCATGATTTATTAGAAAGTTCTCAACAAATACATTACATACAATCGTTATCTAAACTGGCCCATTCTTTGTATGGAGAGGAGGAGGAATTTGCCACCCATCCACTGAGTTGACTCTGTGTCCAGAGGTTTTCTGATTTCTGATAGTGTTAAAATTTGCCCAGGAATAGTTACATTAACTGAACTCCTTACCATACTAACAGCCTGGGGATCCCTGCCCTGGAATTCCCTCGAAGGTGACACTGCCTTCTTCAGTTTCTTAATAACAGAATGTATTTGGACAGGGTCCAAGCAGGGCCACATTGATGCTGAATACTGCCCTTTACTGAATTCCTTTATTGTGGGGAGCCATAGTATTTTGCGGCCTCTCTCTTCAAGAGAGTAAATACCTGTAAAATGTTCCCTATCACAGAGGCAGCTGAATCTTTTTATACTCTTGACTGTTAGGTACCTACCAAGAAGAAAGGCTTGTTTTCCAACAATGTGATTGGCATGTTAGGTACTGAGAAGGTGGAGTGAAGCTGCATCCTGAAAAATGCATGATGTTTGACTGTGTTTCATGAGAATCTTTGTCTTTATCTTATAGACCAAGTACCGTAAAAAACCAGACAGTATCAAGTTCACCACAGTGGTTGACTCCCCAGACCTGGTTCATGCCAAGAACAGCTACATGCACTGCAATGAGGTGGGTCCTTTCTTGTCATTCATCCCGGGCATGCAGTGTAGCACTGCTGCTCAGTGGTCCGGGTCTAAGAACACAGGCTCTGGACAGATGGGAGTGCAAACCTTCTTTCTACTACCTGGATGATCTGGACAGATGGGTGTGCAAACCTTTCTACTACCTGGATGGTCTTGGGCCAGTTACTGAATCCCTTCTAACCTTGGTTCCTTTATTTGAAGGAGGTTGGGGTTGTGGGGAGGATAATAATAGCAACCATTTCATAAGATTAAATGAATTAAATGAGGATTAAATAAAGGCTCAGAAAGCTTTTAGCAAGTACATAGAACACAGGAAGTTCTCAATAAGTGCTCCTTATCATGGTTTGATTCATAATCGCAATGACAATAATACCAAGTATTATTGATGATCCCTTGCCAAACGCTAGGTCAGATACATGTTACTTGTTGATAGATGGCAGTGGAATTAAAAGCTTAATATAACCCAGTTAAGAAAAAAAATAGGAACAGCTGTATTTAAAGCTTCTTTCTGATTTTACTCTCTGTATAATTTAGCCCTATTTCCTCATTCCTGTCTTTATTTCAAGGAATAGGAAGTTAATGTTTTTCCCCTGAAATTAAGGGATTCAGTTCTACATGCGCAGTGACAGAGCTGCTCCATTTCACAGACAGCCCGACTACTGTACTGACCAGTTCGTATTTGTAAAGCCTGAGTTCAATTTGGTAATTGATCAGAATATTACAGTTTCACCTCTAAAAATACATAAGACTCAAACACTTCCTGACACTGTTTGTAATTCTTAAATCACTGCTTTAAAAATAGAAACCAGATAAATCTTTGAGTTTTAAAATTATGTCTTCCTGTGATCCAGGTGGGCTAGGAAAATACTAATTTCTTGAATGTGTATTAAGATGTTTTATAACAAAAAGAACGTATTAACTATGCATATTATAATTATTACCATTAATGTTAAACAACAAAGGCATTGAGGCTGTATCTTGTTACTAGTAAAATGCATGTCCAATGCTCAATTGCAAAGATTCTCTGAAATATCTACACATCTTCTACTGCGTAAAACACCCAGGTATGGCCAACCATGATGTTGGTTTGTGGCCTTTTTGGAGCACATCTTGATGAATATTTTTAACAGTCTATTTAAAACCAGGGACCCCATCTGATCCTGGCTATAAAGGCACCCTCCATCAAATTGTGGGTTCTGGAGGGACACTGTCCATGCGCAGGACTGGGTTCTGTTCTATGCGGTGGGCACTCAGGTGGGAGGGGCAGGAAAGGGAGTCAGTTGCTTTTCCCCTGTGGTTTCAGCCCACACAGTTCTCTATTTACCATGAGCCCATCTTATCCACAGCGCATGTATAGATCCGGAGATGCAGAATCCCTGCACAGATACACCCTGATCCCCGACCATCCCGATTTCACCCGAGCCCGCCTCAATGCGCTGCATCTGAGTGATGTAAGTGAACTGGTGGTTCATGGAGTGTGTGCCTACTTTTGTAAAATGATCTGTGCCCAATGTGGGTTTTGTTTTTTTAAAAAAAAGTTCTAGGAAGGAGGACTTGGAACAGAAAGGACACTGAACTGAGAAACTGTGTGACTTTCAATCACTTTCCTCAGTGGTCCTCGTTTTTGTTGTTTTTTTTTTTAATCTGCAAAATGGTAATGGGGTAATGAAAGAATGAGATTCTTTCCAGCCCTAAAATTCTGACTTGGGTATGGCTCCAAAGATCTCAATGATGTGCTGGGTATAACCATGAGGGTAGTGGTCCCCTGGCCCTAGCGGGTGTAGACACCTGCTGTTTTTGTTTCCTGGACCCCTCTCTGTAGCCATTCAGAATAGTGTCACTGGAGATAGAGTGGCTCTATCTCACCCCACAGTTTGGAAAGATGCTGCAATGATAGCCCATCCCATC
Organism: Pongo abelii; assembly: GCF_028885655.2. Taxonomy (NCBI): domain Eukaryota; kingdom Metazoa; phylum Chordata; class Mammalia; order Primates; family Hominidae; genus Pongo; species Pongo abelii. The sequence goes on along the minus strand of NC_071993.2, from coordinate 120,647,156 downwards.
CAAATGCAGCTCGCTCCTTTGTGCATGGGACTGTGGCCTCCAACACTTTCGTTTCCCTTGGACATGTGCCCTTTGCGTGCATAACCAAGCTACTGTTTCCTAAACCCAGGCTTGTTGTTAGCAGGGGTTGGAGGCCCCTGGTTGTAATAGAATAGGCGGCCGCTCGGCCAGCAAAGCTGTGATCCTTGGATAACAGGTAGAGAGACGGCGGAATCAAAAGACACCGTCAGATCAGAATAACACAGGCTGAGTGTGTTGGCCTGGGGCAGCGTAGGGCCTCCCAGAGTCCGGCCATTCTTCCCTCCCTGGCCTGGCCATTGTGTCCTGGGGCTCCGTGCAGATCAACAGCTGCTACCGTTCACCCCAGAGGTGGCTGCCTTGCAGGGGTTGGTGAGAGGCGCCTTCTAGTTAGCGTGTGTATTAGTTTGTTGCGTTTGTAAAGCCCTGTGGGATCCCATGCAGTGAATGCGATGGTGCTTTGTAAATATGAGTTATTATGACCATTTGATGCTTTTGAGGGATGTGCAAGGGATAATTTTAGAACAGCAGCTCTGGTGGGCTGACCTCCATCTGGGGAAGCAGGACCTCCCCCTCAGCAGAGCCTGCACAAAACATCTATCTCATTAATGCTTCAAGGATGGAGGAAGGCAAGGCCTCCATTTGAGGAACGATTGGAGACCCATCGCTGTGGAAAGTGGGATAAAGCTGCCAGTGCATTTGGGGCCCAGCTTGAGGAGGAGAGCCACCTCAGGCTGGTGATAGAAGCATCTTCCCTCTCACAAGGGACGCTGGTCTGCAGAGTCCTGGAGCTGAAATTAGCCACCAGGGTATGCGGATATGGATAACTCATGAAGCTCTTTTGAAAGAGCACTTCTTTGGGGGCGTGTAGAATACGCACAATTGGATCAAGTGCTCTGTGAGGAAGATGTGGAGGGAAAGTGACCTTCCTGGGCAAAGAAAGCCATTGAGATGTGTAAGGCAGCCGAAATAACTAAAAATCAAATGACTCTAATGTGTGAGGATGAGGACAAAACTGTGCCCACTGTGATAAAGAAGAGGAACGCCCAGGGTTCCAAATCAAAGCGCCTACGGAATCTAAAGACTCCCAGTGGCAAGGCAAAAACCTCAACAGAATAAAAAACTCAGGGAGGAAGTGATCACAACCAAGCAAATAGTATACAGGGAGAAGTCACCCAGAGAAAGGGGGCCTGCACACTTGGGAGACCCCCAATCTGGGCCATGCTTTCTAGTTGACCCAGAGTTACACAGACTCAGAAGCTGGGGTGCATTGGACACCAAAGTGGGGTGACATTGGACTTCGATGTTGCATCAAGTTTGGTGTCAATAACCAGCCCAGATCTGGTGCGGGCATTCTTATTAGGAAGGCATGGTGTGCCCCTTGGAGAGAGTGATCAGGGTTTTGACTCTATTTGCTACTCTAACCTTTGTGGGGCCACCCAAACAGAAAGCAGAATGCTACAAAGGATCATCAGTCTGTCATAATCTGAACATTCCTACATGTCTTTCAGTCCTAACTGCTAAACTCAATGATGACCCCGTAAATCTAATCATTTTGGCTCTGTGATTCATCAGTTAGGTGATTATCCCAGGAACAAACGGTTCTGCATTTCCAGAGCCTAGAAGACAGTAGACATTTGGCTCAGGGTTTATGGCATCGGGTGTTGGAGTCAGAGGCGAGGATGGAGGTGAAGGTGGTGTGATCTTCAGTACAGAGAAATGATGAGATCCGCCATGCTTGGCCCAAGCACTTTGTGGTCCTCTCTAGTTCCAGGCCCAGTTGTGGGATGGGGTGGGGCACTTTGCTTTTCATCTGCCACTCCTCCTTTGCTTAATCCCCCCAATCCCCCGTAGAACAGAGCGCCAGCCTTGACCTCCATTTCCAGGAGACAAAAGGACGGTTCTTAAGGGCCCCCTGACCTGCTGTAGCTCGTGGAACGAGTGAGCAACCGACACGGTCTGGGGCTGTCACTTTGTCATCTGTTGGTGATGCGCCTCTCCTGCTGTCTCCCTTCTCTGTGGCTGAATAAAGAACAGCCCTCCACTGGGATCTCCAGATGCCTCCTTTTATAGAGCCATTCCCTTATCTTGAAAAAAAAAATATTAGCTACATGAAGGCACAGAAGATTTTGATGCCTCTATCGGTGATGTGGGTCTACCTGACGACTAAGAGGATATGATTACAGACTCCCAGAGGGCGTGTGAGAACAACTTGAAAAGGGAAAAAATGAAAGAGGAAGATATGAAACACATGGGTCAGGTACTCGGTCAGGTGCTTGACAATAAATTTAATTCAGGTGAAGGCTCTTCCCTTCGTGCAGGCACCAGGGGTGTATATGAGATGCAGCATGCCTCATAGTGATGGTGCAGGGCATGGCATCAAAGCCAGGCTGAGGCCCCTCCGGATGTCAGTGGAGCTGACAAACACATGAGTGCCAAGGCCCAAGGAACAGCACTTTTAGCATGTGGGAAGAAACTGGATTCTGGAAGCTTGAATTCTGGTACCTAGAAGCTGCAAACCCGAAGCACTGAAAGTGAATGCAAAGACAGGAAGGAGTGGGGTGGAGGCTTCTGATACCAAGTGGGTGTCGCAAATGAGCCATACCGGAAGATCACAAGCCCCACAGAAGCAGGGCCTAATGGGTGGGCAGGTTGGGGGCTTAGAGCTGAAGCCTTTTACGGCCAACCCCACCAATCCCAGTGCTAGGGAGTCCCCAAGGTGGACATGGGGCTATAGGCTCTGCCGTCCTAGGAACCAACAAAGGTTAGGAACCACTCCTGCTGAGTACCAGCAACATGGAAGACAGTGGAGTGACTGCCTGCTTACTCATGCTTTTGTTTTTCCAATCTAGAAAGTCTACAGAAACTCCTGGGAGCAGACCCGGGCTGGCAGTTATGACTTCAGGCTGGACGCCATCCCCTTCCAGACTGCCCGGGCATCCAGGGAGATCGCCAGTGATGTAAGACCGCATGTTCTCTCCTGTGGTCACTGATGAGTTTTTCTCTGGTTTTCCCAGTTCTGTTGAAAGGCAAACCACCAGGACCTGTCAAGATTATCTCTCTCTCTGCACCAAAACTGAACACGTACTGTATTTTAATGAAAGAAAAAAAGTGGGCTTTACTTTCTAGCATCTTAGGCAGAGATTGTGGTCGAGGAGGGCTGTATTTCCATTCTCTCTCTTTTTGGAGAGGCACTCTTAAAAGATAATGGATGAGTATGAAGAGGTCCATGAATATGAGCTTGGGTTGTTGATTTGCAATAAGAGGACTTCTTTTAGCTGAAGTTCAGTGTGGTAGAGTAGAAAGAGATGGGGCTTTTGCCCTAGATGGACAAGTTCAAATCCTGGCTCAGTCACTTAGGAAAATTGGCTGTTTGTCTTGGGCAAGTTGCTCAAATTCTCTGAACTTGATTTTCTACATCTATGAAATAGGGATCTTATCTCCCAGATTAATGTAGGAATGAAAACAAAATCGTATATGGTGTCAGGAACATAGCAGGTATTCTGCAAGAGAGGGCACCATTGACTAGACAAGTGTCCGCAGTGCTAGACGGAGGTTCACCTGGGAACAGTTTCCTGCTGGTCCACAATTGGATAAGTATAGAAATTAAGAGCATGTGATTTTTGAAATATTTTTTAGCAATTAGACATTGTAACACCCAAGCATGTGATCACTGGACTCATCTCATTGAACAGGGTGAAGGCCAGGTTGGGTGTTACCAAATACAAGTGGTACTACTACATACTAGCCACATGCAATAGGACCATACATGGGTCTTTGATGCATTGGAAATGTAAAAAGCAAATCCAAATGGGACTGGCCCTTCACTGTAGATGGTTTGAGGAGCACTGGACTAGGTCCCTAAAAGCTGGAAAGAATCAAAGGCAGAGTGGCCTATGTGAGAATGGGCACATTTATCTTCCTGTTGGAGTATTAATTACAATAGTGACAATACCAGTAGCCACCACTCAGTGGGCCAGAGCTGATGCCAGACATGAAGCTCAGTCCCTATCTGGTTGAATCCTCGCAACCTCCTATAGGGTGGAGATCATTCTTCAATTTTATCCGATGGGGAAACTGAGGCTCATGGAGAAACTCAGTAACAGGCCCATGGCCACACAGATAGGTCTACTTGAATCCAAAGCCTGTGCCTCTAACCCACTCTTGGGCCTCCTGCTGAGAATGCCCTGGGATGGCCCCATATGTGAGGCTGGTCCTGGGGGAGGTAGGCACCCATGACCCGCCTCTGCTCCTCTGACTTGCAGTTCCGGTACAAAGAGGCTTTCCTGCGGGACCGAGGCCTGCAGATCGGGTACCGCAGCGTCGACGATGACCCAAGGATGAAGCATTTCCTCAACGTTGGCAGGCTCCAGAGTGACAATGAGTACAAGAAGGACTTTGCCAAGAGTCGGTCCCAGTTTCACAGCAGCACGGACCAGCCCGGCCTCCTTCAGGCCAAGAGGAGCCAGCAGCTGGCCAGTGATGTGCACTACAGGCAGCCCCTGCCTCAGCCCACCTGCGACCCGGAGCAGCTGGGCCTCAGGCACGCTCAGAAGGCCCACCAGCTGCAGAGTGATGTGAGCCACCTCCACCCACTCCCTTGAGGCCCTTCCCCTGGTGCCTCTTCCTAAGAGATGGCCATAATGCCACGTTCCATTGTTAGCTTCCGGGGAAGCTGGGCTGAGAGAGAATCCAAGACACCTAACGCTTTAGTGCCAGAAAGAATAACAACAATAACCACCACTTCTCGAGTGTCTCCTGTGGGCCAGGCTCTGTGTCAAATGCTTTCCAAGCCTCGTGCCATTGGCACTTATGCCAACCCCAGGGCTGCTTCATTTCACAGATGAGGAACTTGAGGCTCAGAGAGGTTCAGTGACTTACTCAAGATCCCACAACCAATAAGTGGCAGACCTGGGATACCAACCCCTTTTGGTTTGCTGTGAGGGCCCAAGCTCTTGATGGCTATGCTAAACTGTTTGCAAGCGATCTTAGCTATTAACCCAGCCTTTGCACTTTCCCTGGGAAGAAACTGAAGCCCAGAGAAGGGAAGTGGCTTCCCTAAGGCCACAGAGTGTGTGGAGCAGGTGTCACTGCCCCACCCACTCCCAATTGCAACTTTTGTCACTTGAATATTCAGGAAGATGCAAGAGACAGCAACATGCCGGCTGGACTCACAGCACATTGGAGCACCTGTGCCAGGGAGATGCTGCTTATGATAAATTTGCTCCCCTTGTTCTGGCTTTACTGATGACAGACAACATAGTCTCATATTGTGGCTGCCTTTTTAATCTTCTTTACTTAATGGTCAAACCATTCCAAACCCTGCTGACATATTCCTCTTGCTTCCCTCTTACCCTCAAGGTCAAGTATAAATCAGACTTGAACCTGACCAGAGGTGTTGGCTGGACCCCTCCTGGCTCCTACAAAGTGGAAATGGCTCGGCGGGCTGCGGAACTGGCCAACGCAAGGGGCCTGTGTCTCCAGGGAGCTTACGTGAGTAGCAAGCTGCAAAGCCACCCTGGCTTGCAAGGCCATGGGGAAAGACAAACTCATTGTTTCTTTTCAAAGTTTATTTTTGGCCAAAGGTCAGTTAGCTCTAAAGAAGTGTGAAATGCAGCTCAAACAAGGCACCTAATTTCATGGGTCTGAGATGACCAGGCAGATGACACGCAGGTTAAACTTCCTGCAGGGCTTTCTCTGAAGTCACAGCCATTAGTTCTGCAGAGGCAAACCTACCGGGGCTACATCAATCCCGGGCCAGGGCAGCCCAGGCTGTGCTGACTGCTTGCTCGTTACATTCGCAGAAAGGGTCAGGGACTCGCTGGATACGACAGTCTGCATTTTGAACCCTACTTTGTTCAGAAGAAAGACGCCAGATCTAAATGAGAGATTGGCTTTGCTTCTTTCTCATTCTTGCCTTGAGGGCCCTTTTTCTTGGGGAGGGTAGAAGAGGGGAAAAGGAAGGGGAGGGTGAGCCTGTTAAATGCTCCCTGCGCTTCTTAGCGTGTCCTGTGGGAACCGGGGCTGGGGGTGGCGGCGGGGGAGCTTCATTTTAACTTGGGGTATGTTTGATTTCAGCAGCGGGGGGCAGAAGCAGTGGAGGCTGGAGATCATCAGAGTGGGGAGGTGAACCCAGATGCCACTGAGATTCTGCACGTCAAAAGGAAGAAGGCCCTGCTGTTGTGAGCCATGTCCACCCTGATTCCTGAGAGGCCAGAGAGGAAGTTTGCTCACCAGAGGCATGCTTCAGATGGCTTTGATTTCGGCGAGCTGGAAAAATGGCCCACTAGCCCATCCCAGATCTGCCTTTATTAAAATAATAACTCTGAAAGCAAATGGAGAATGTTGTATTTGTGGTCCTCTCTGATACCTAGAGGTGGATGGCTGATTCTGTTGAGTGCCTCGAGTGTCTGGGCTGAGGAATAAAGATGTGATGATGGTTCCCGCTGATGCTGGGCATTCTGGAGTCTGCATTTGCAGATGCGTGTGGTGGAGGCAGTCTCTGTGAACACTGATTTTTCTAGAATGTACAATTGGGTGAGGAAAGCAAACATACTATGTTGTGTTGATTCCATCATTCCTTGGGTTACCAAGGGAGGCAGAAGAAGCCTGGTGATATTGTGCAAATGCTGGTCTGGGAAGGCCCAGGCTGGGTGGCAGTTGTCTCTGCTTAGAGTAGGGACAGTCCACTGTGTGGTCCCCTGGAGGCTCTGTGGGTGTCCATTGTTGGCCATGAGGCCTCCCGGTGTCAGGATGCCAAGGAGAGTGGGCTCTGAGGTCCAGAAGACAGTACCTTAGAAGCCACTTTCACTTTTGATGGTGGATTTGATCCAATTCAGGAATTTGGTAACATGGGTGTAGACCCCTGGCCTCGTCCCACACTCCAGGCCCCAACTCACTATCCCATAGACGTAGTAGGTGCCATCCTTCTCACAGGTCAGGGGGCCTCCAGAGTCACCCTAAGGGAAACAGAGGCATAAGCTCATCCTCACGAACCAGAGACATTTGGAGACGCCCCCACCTCTCTCCAGGGGGGGTGTCAGGGAGGGATGGGGTGGAATCCCTTGCCAGCCTCCGTGGGCTTCTCTGGAAAGCAGTGACAAGGCTCTCCCCACATCTCACATGATACAAGACTCTAAGGGACAGAAGATAACAGTGTCCTCCGTCCCTGAGTCCACGCGGTCTTGACAGAGGAGCCGCACAGCTGCACTTCCCAACTCTTAAGTGATGCAGATGTTATGACTGTGAGTTCTCAGGGGCCCTCAGCACACACAGGGGAGGAGGATGGGGACTCCAAGGCAGCGTGGCCTAGGTGCTTAGCATGGTCTATGGGGTTAGATCTCCTGGGTTTCAAGCCAGGCCCTACCACCTGCCAGGCATGTGACCTCGGGCCTCAGTTTCTCACACTGTAAACCATAGATAGCAATAGATCCCCATCCCCCAGGGTTCTTGTGAAGATTGTAAAGTATATAGAACAGTGCCTGGTTCATATTAAACCGTCATGGAAGGTGGCGAGGATGATGATGGTGAGGAAAAGAAGACATTGAGGATGATAGCTCTCGAAAACTTAATACTGCTTAAGCACTACAACTGACAGGTTTTTTAAAATGAATTCTCTCTTTTAAACTTAGCCACGACCTTGTGATCTTATGGATAGATTTCCATTTTATAGCTTAGGCATCTGAGATTGAAGAATTGCTTTCATCATTGATAAAAGTCATACAGTAAGAGACAGAACCAGGTTTCAAGTTCACAACTATTTGTTTCCAAAGCCTGCAAGTGAAATCATTCAATTATCTAGGGAATTGAATGAGGGTTTTTTTTTTTTTTTTTTTTTTTTGTTGTTGTTGTTGTTTTGTTTTTGTTTTTTTTTTTTTTTTTTGGGACAGGGTCTCGCTTTGTTGCCCAGGCTGGAGTGCAGTGACACCCTCTTGGCTCACTGCAACCTCCGTTTCCTGGGTCCAAGTGATTCTCCTGCCTCAGCCCCAGTAGCTGGGACTACAGTAGGCATGTGCCACCATGTCCACCTAATTTTTTTATTTTTCTTTTAGTAGAGATGGGGTTTCACCATGTTGGCTAGGCTGATCTTGAACTCCTGACCTCAGGTGATCTGCCTGCCTCAGCCTCCCAAAGTGCTGAGATTACAGGCTTGAGCCACAATGCCCAGCCTGAATGAGCTGTTTTCTTAACCATCTTCTGGGAAGGAGTTTAGGGCAAATTGCACCCATTTGCCCCTCCTCTGAGTATGTGAACATCCTTGGCTTGTTGGGAAGAGACAGAGAGTCACAGGAGAGCCACAAACCCTGGAGAGAGGAACCTCGATGTCCCATCCCAAAGTGAGTTCAAGGCCAGCAAATCATTGTGGGTTCCTTTGTACGGGGAGGCTCCCTCAAGGAGATGGGATTTGAATGTTGGCATGCTGTTTTCCAGGACAGTTAGAAAGCTTATGGGGACAACAGTCAGAAAATTCTAAATGGAGGTATTCCTGGGATTCTAGAAAGGACCCTGTGTGATGTGATCCCTACAGATAAAGGGACTATGGGGAATGGGCTTTGACTTGGGGCAGGGCCCGAAGTCACTTTAGCATTGGTTGATGGAGCCACCACCTTCTCCCCTCTGCAACAGTGTCTTTGAGTCACAAGCCTCAGCAACTTGGGGTTCCGAAAGGCCCTAGGCTACAGATATACTTAGTTTTCTAGGGCTAAAACACCCCCCACAACACACACACACACGCACACATGAGTCCTAATGATGAGTTAATATTACTGTGAAATCTCTAGCTCTAGGCCTTCTTCTTTCTCCTTCTAGCCACTGGTCTTCTGGACAGTTCCCTGTTTACTGGGATTCTCAGAAATACTGCCCAACACTGAGGCCACAAGCCCCTTTGGTGTCCTGCAGACTGTATTGTTCAAATCCCAGCCCTGCCACTGGCCACCCAATTGCTATAGGCCAAGATAACTTCTCTAAGCATCTGTAAAATGGTGATCATGACATCGTCTTCACCAGTGTGTTGTGAGAGTTAAATTAGACAATGCAGGCAATGTGACCTCTGTGGTCATTACGCTGAGTCATCCTGGGTTGATGTGGATGCAGATGCACCAGGGGGCCAGGGGGCAGACACAGCTCACCTGTGTCTTAGCTTTACCACAGGTGGACCTCTGAACCTAGCTCCCAGCTCGGGGCTCTAAGGGTCCTCTGCCTAGTGAAACATCCTGCTAGCCTTTCCTACCGCAAGCACCACTTGGAGTCTCTGACCTGGCAGGTATCTTGCCCAGGTTTCTGAAGGTTTCCCGCACAGATCATACTGTCATCAATCATGTGGTCATAGAGTCGGCGGGAGTTGCACAAAGCGTTGGCGATCAGCTTGACTTTGGCATCCAGGAGCTGGCGGGACCCTTTTCCTGTGGGGAAGGGGCAGAGAAAAGAGTCACTACTGTGGGGACCAGGGTGGCACCAACCCCACCAGAAACCAGATTGTCAGGGAGAAGCCCACCAACTCTCAGCTCAGAAGGGAAGGGTTTTTCCAGGATATGGGCAGAAAAGCCTCATCTTTAGCCTTCACCATGCCAGTGCAGACCTGCAATCCTGTGCTGGTCGTGATAGATGGACCAGATAGTATATTCCCTCCTCTCTTTCCCCAACTAGGCCATGAGGTTCAGGAGGAAATAGATGCGATCTTAACCATTTTAAAATACCCAAGGCCTAACAAAAGGGCTGGCACAATTCTTAGTGAATGAATGGATGGATGGATGGATGGATGGATGGATGGATGGATGGATGAAGTGCCCTGTGCAGTAGGCTACCTGCTTCCTAGAGCAGGCATTTTCCCCTGTAAAGATAATGACATCAATCAAAACATGTCATTGGCTTTGAACATAGAGTCTTAGAGGCCTGTTTATGAAAAGCAAAATAATTCTAACCTGAGACTCCAAAAGATTCCCATCTGAGACCTCACCATGCTGACCAGACCATATTGAGCAGAATAGAGGTTGACAAGTTCAGATGGACTACAATGAAAATGGCTGTAAAATGAGTTTACTGGCTGACCCTAAATCCAATTAGCCAGACATCTTTCTCAAAAGACTCAAAGTTGTATATTACATTTCACTTTGTTCAAATATATGGAATTTCTGCAGACTTATTTATTGTGATTCTCGATATTCATTATTAAGGACAAGATTTGGGAAGGAAGAGAAATATATTTTGAGTATTTGGGAAAGACATGAAATACCCTTCTGAATTTTTTTTTTTTTTTGTAGTAGAGGGTATAATGGTGCCAGTACTATGAGGAAAGTAATCCTTTGGTTACTTTTAAAAATAAGACCAAATCCTAAAGACAAATCAACAGCTGGATTTAACACAATTTTATAGAATGTCTACTGTGTGGAGAACCCCGAGCAAAGTACTCTGAGACAGACAGAGATGAATGGGACCTGACCCCCATCTTCTAAGGGCTGACTTAATGAATATCTCTGTAGAATTCTATCATCCCCTGTGATCATGCTTGCAAACCTAGGAAGTAAGTATGATTACTGAGAAACTAAAACTCAGTTGTTCAAGTGACAAAGTCAAGAAATGAATACCAGTCTGTCTGACTCAAAAATCCATGATCTTTCCTCTTTCCAATCTACTGAGGAAAGGAGCAAGATCTCCATAAATGCACGGTCAATGCTTGGTAAAATTCAAGTATTTAGGAGTAGGGCAAGGGACAGATATGGAGATCAGAGAAACTCAGGGAAGGTTCCCTGCAGGTGGAGGAATTTAACCAGAGCTTGTTCAATGAGGCAGATGCTTTCTTTGGTTGATGCATTTTGAACATGACACTCATTTCAACTTCAAAAGGGCAGCTGAGCTTGGCCTTTCTTCTCTGGTTGATGTAGTTCACCTAAGTCATGGGAGAGTGCATGGCCGACTCACCTGTTTCTGTAACACCCCAGCCAGAGATGTGGCACTCACTCCCAGAGGGAAAGGACCCATCAGGCAAGCACACGGTCTTCACGTATTTGGATTCCAGAGCACAGTGACCATCCACTGGCTTTAACTTGAGCAATGCTAGGTGGAGAGAGAGGTAGAAAATGGGTGCAATGTCACCTCTTTGTCAGAGAAGCACCAGCTTCAACTTGCTCGGGAAGGTGGCCACAGCAAAGCCCCACCCGCCCCCGCCATGCCTGAAAATCTTCTTCCACGGTCATTTCACATTTTGAACTTCCACCCGGGAAGGAGTAGCACTTCAGGGCGAGAGTCATGTCAAGAAATAATAATTGACTTTGAAGTCATTTCTAATCCATTTTTTAAGAAACAGGCTGTTAGAGGGGAAAAAAGCTATTGAGGAAGGAGAGAGAGGTGGGGGGGGGGTCTCATGAAAAGGGAAACAGGGTACAGAACTGAGCAGCTGGTAGCTAGGAACGTCATTGCATTTGCACTGGAGCACCTGCCAGGGGCTAGGGGCCAGGCAAGCCTGCAAGCACATTGTGTCACCTGACACATAGGAAGCTGAGAGTTGTGCATCAGTGTTTCCATTTCATAGAGGAGAAGAGAGGGCTCAGGGAGGTGAGCTGGCTCCTGGTGAGAAAGTTGGGAAGCTGGGATTCCAGGCCAAGCGTATTCCATAGCACAATGCTAGCATTGCTTCCCCTCAGTTTAAGAGCATATGCCCATTTATCTACATTTACACATACCCTCAAACACTGAAAATCCCTGGAATACATGCCCTACCTCACAGGGTCCACAGGGACCAAAAACAATCAAGAGCACCTTCTAGAACCACACTTCAGCTTTCTGGTCATAGAGAAATCTACCCAGGACAAGACCCTCAGGACAGCCACAAAAGAGGAACTTGCCAATATCATTGTGGGGAATCTCATCTCTTTCATTGTAGTGGCTGTACTTGAATATCTTCTCCACCCTAAAGCTCTGCTCATGAAATTCTTCTTTCTTCAGGTCCTGGTCCCCTAGCACCACCTTTAGATGTCTGGTTTTTATGCTGCAAGGGAAAATGAGATTGTCAGGAAGGCTCTGTTTCTGCTCAGCTGTGTGGCCTTTGGCAAATCTGACCTTCTTCAGACTCAGCCTCCTCATCTGAACCCTCGTCTCACTCACAGAACTCTGCTGTGGTGGGGTCCAAATAAGATTATGTAAGGGAAGTGCTTTATTAACAGAAGCAAGCTCCAGATATAAGCTATAACTTTTACCCACTTCTTATGGGGGAGCTCCCATTCTCCCTAGGCCTTCCAAAGAAACAGCCATTGCCATCTTGAACCAATCTTCTAAAATCCATTGGCAGGTGCTAATGTTTGCCTGCTTGACCTCTCTTGAGGAGCACTTCCTAGAATCCAAGAGAAATCATTTACTATAAGGTGAACTGGAGGACCTTCATGGCCACCTCCAAAACCCAGACTTTGTTGGACCAGCCTTGACCATGAGCATAGGGAGCTCAGAAGAGGGGGTGACTCTTCAGCTCCCCAGAAGTTACTTGCTTCTTTAAGGCACACAAGAGGCATGGATGAAGACACCTGACTCAGAAGGGTCATTGGTGATGGCGTCAGACAGAGGAGGATGCTTTCCTCTGTTCAGGGCAGGACAAAAGAAGTCAAAGAAGCAGATAGAATGGGGTTTCCATCTTACTTGTCCACTTAACTTTCCATACGACTTCAGGCAAGGTAAAGGAAGAATCCCGAGATTCAAGATCCTCACTTACAAAAACGGAATAACAATAAACTCTTTTCCTCCCCAAATATTTACTCAGCACTTGCTACGTACAAAGGCATGCTCAAGACACTGGAGATCCCACAATAAAACAGATAAAAATCCCTGACCTTCCTCAGCTTGTCTTCCAGCAGACAGCTTTGAGGATTAAATGTCATATAATAAATGCAGTGCCCATGGTAAGCATTCCAGACATGGTAGCTATTTTCCCTCTGGCTTTCAGGAGCCCTTCTTTTGCCCTTGAACAGATCAGACCCCCTAATCCTGACAGAACTACCAAGACGCTGCTCAGAGGGGAAGGGGAGAGCACCCCCAGGCACTCAAGCCACCCTGGTCCCTGCTCCCAGCCGGCACCTACTCGGTGCAGTGGGCAGCAGTGAGCACCCAGCAGGGGTGGATCAGCGCCCCCCCACAGAAGTGGCCCTGGGGCATGGAGACTGTCAGAGGCAGTGAGGACTGGAGGGACGCCTGCCACGGGTGCTTGCCCGCCGTGCTCTTAAAGCCTCCATAGACTCTCTTGATCTTCCTCTCTGCTATCTCAGTCTTTCCGCAGGAGTCAAACCCCAGAAACTTGGCTGATGGCTCAGTGGGGCTTTCCTCCGTGTAGGCAACGTCTGTGGGACACAAGAAAGACAAATTGTGCTACTCAGCCTCCCTCCAGTTCCTCAGCAGGGCTCAGGCAGAGGTATGACTCTGAGCCCAACAGCTGAGCAGGGGTCCAGAGCTGAGAGACTGCACCGGTGCAGACAGGGTGGGCATGCAGTACGTACACAGTTGATATTTGTTGAATACATTGCGTAACATAAAGCAAGTCTATAGAATTAACAATGTAGATTTTTTTTCTTCCATTTCAAAGTGTGTGACTCCTAAGATTGACATGGACACACACCACACACACATTATGTTTATGTAAATATACAAATCCATCACTGGGTATGTACTCTACCTTGACAAACCTCCCACAATTATAAGCGTGCATCATCAATGCATCTTTCATTATTAGTGCACACTTACAATTGTGGAGGCTTTTTCAGGGTAGAGGGGAGGATATTCAGATGAACTAGAATAGGTGAGATAAACCATTTGCACAGATGACTGTGATACAAAAGGAGTGAGCAGTAAATGTTGTACAGGTGGTGACTTGTCCCGTTCCTTAGGATTTATAAGGAGGCAGAGATAACATTTTACTTGAGAAATCAAGGAGGACTTCCTGGAGGAGGGGATATTTGAGTTGGTTCTCAAAGAATAGTTGTATATAGACAAGAACAGATATGGGATGGAGTGTTATAGACAGAAGTGACCATAAGATCAAAGGCACATATGTGAAACTGCTCAGGGAGGGAATCCCACTGGTCAGGGTGAAAGGGTACATTGTTCCAGATGTGGGCACAGAGTGGGGCCAGGACAGATGGCCAGGAAGACTGCGAGGCTGGAATTTGAATGCTTTGCATCCTAAGAGGCTATGGGAGCCCAGCCAGTTTGATCACCACTGCACACCCAGGGCCCACAGCAAGAGATGGGTAAATATCTGTTGAGGGCACTGATTTGGAGTCAGAAACCATGAGTTTAGAGTTGGACTACCTGACCTAAACCCACAAAGGTATCCAGAACTGCTTGGCATCCTGGTGGGTGCAGACAGTTGGGCAGTTGGGCTGGCACTGGGATGGGAATTGGTAAAGCAGGTGTGGAGGAAGAACGGGGTGAGGGAGGGACCAGGTGCCAGGGACATCTCCCTACAAATCTCCATCCCCCCCACCCCCTGGGCTTCTGAACAGCCATGGCCTTTACCTTGGGCTGAGCAGGCTGAGACATCACAGTATTCCCATTTCACCTTGTCATTGGTAACTTTAATAAAGCACCAGGGCTTTTCATCCGCATCTGGGTTTCTAAAACACAAAACAAAACAACTCAGAGTCAAGGCTTGGTGAACACACTGGATCTTATTAAAGAACCTTTGGATAAGAAGGTGCCAGACTCTTGTGCTCCCCCTGGGACCACATTTCTTTGAATCCTCCAACAGGTTACAAAACCTTAGCACAGATGGGAGTTTATAGTATTTTTTTGGCAAAACCTTGTCTTCTAGAGGAAAATCTCAAGGACAAGGAAGCCGTCCCAAGTCTCACGCCAGATCCACAGGACATATCAAATTATTTGTAGGAAAAGAAATGAGATCCCTGATGAAGACCTTTCTATATCAGGAGAGTAAAATCATCACATAAACATGGAGAGAGTTGGGTTCCTCTGCCTGAGCCTTTGAATTCTATGCATGGGAGTCCTCTGAGAAAGGCTGCCAAGAGGCCCCCCTCCCCTCTGCCACCGAAGACAGCTCCACCAAGGGAACAGCTCAAGGTGAGTGCAAGTGGAAAGTACTAGTGTTTTGTGAAAAAAAAAAATCTTCATGGCCGGGTGCAGTGGCTCACGCCTGTAATCCCAGCACTTTGGGAGGCCAAGGCAGGTGGATCATGAGGTCAGGAGTTGGAGACCAGGCTGGCCAAGATGGTGAAACCCATCTCTACTAAAAATACAAAAATTAGCCGGGTGTGGTGGTGCGCACCTGTAATCCCAGCTACTTGGAAGGCTGAGGCAGGAGAATCACTTGAACCTGAGAGGCAGAGGTTGCAGTGAGCTGAGATGGTGCCACTGCACTCTAGCCTGGGTGACAGAGCGAGACTCCATCTCAAAAAAACAAAAACAAAAACAAACAAGAAAAAATCCTCATTTATGAAGCCAGATCAAAGCCATACAAAGACCCCCTCACCCTAATCTGCAACTCTTCTGACTCATTGGCCTTGGCCAGACAAAGGGTAGTGGCAGGAAGCCAATAGAGTGGCCTGGAGGCAGCAGAAAAGGAAGAAGGAAACTAGATCACCACCAGGGAGGGTGGGGGCATTACTCTCACATGGGAAAGCCTGAACATCCTTGGGCCAGAGACCGTCACCTTCAACAGACATTCTACTTGCTCTTCTCCATCTCTGCCTAGAAGTTACGTGGGCTCATGTGATTATTTCTGACCAACAAAGTATGCGTGGGGAGAGGATGTGTCCCTTCTAGGTTGAGGTAGAGAAAAACTCATGCTTCATTTCCCAGTCTCTTCTTGCAGATCCTGAGTATTTGAGTAAGCCCGTGGAGCTGAATTCCCTGCCATCATCACCAACAACCCACATGACACATGGAACATTAGTAAGAAATAGACATTTTTTCTTTTTTTTTTCTTTTTTTGAGACAGGGTCTCATTCTGTCAACCAGGCTGGAGTGCAGTGGCTCACTGCAGCCTCGACCTCCTGGGTTCAGATGATCCTCCCATCTCAGCCTCCTGATTAGCTGGGGCTGCAGGTGCTGACCACCACATTCAGCTATTTTCTTTTTTTTTTTTTTGGGTAGAGATGGGGTTTTGCTATTTTGCTCAGGCTGGCCTTGAACTCCTGGGCTCAAGCAATCTGCCTGCGTCAGCCTCTGAAAGTGCTAGGATTACAGGCATGAACCACAGCAACCGGCCCAGAAATAGACTTTGATGTATTTGAGCCACTGAGATTTGGCAGTTGTTTACTACAGCAGCATAACATTGCCTTCCTGAGTAAGAAAATCTTCCTAGAAAGGAGGCTGATGAATTTCAATGATCTGTTTTAAAATAAGTGACCAAAATCAACTGAGCATAAATAAGGTAAGTGTTACCTGCAGAAATTGTGCTCCCCAATCCCATGGGTCTCAGCGTCCTCCATAAACATGTTGTAATTCTCCTGCAAGAGGAGGTGGGAGTTCCAGTAAAGGCATGCATGCTGGTTGACTGTCCTATTCATTTTCCCTCGGTAAGAGTAGCCATCGCCAACATAGCAGTCATCAGAACCTCCGAGAGAGCAGGTAACAATGTGAGAACCAACAGCCATTGGCATGCTGCTCCCAAAAAGGGTTTGGTGGGTATGTGAAGTGGTGAGAGAACTGGACCTGCATATTTATCACCCTGAGATTTCACCACGAATTTCAGAAAAAAAAAAGTGTTGAATGTCCCACATTTAATCCTGCTTAAAACATGAAATATAGTGGTTGTAGGGTGTGGGAGCTTAGTCCTTTAATTCTGGCTCACACAAGAACTGATGGAAGGTGGGCTAAGGCCTAGGGATGCCCGGGTGGTTTGACTTGCCTGCACTACACCCCAGTTTATTACTTTCTTTACAGGAAGCCAGACACGCCCTATCCCCTTAGGTGAGAAGGCTGAGGCAATAACAGAGTTTGGGAAACTTGATTTGAACCACATTCTGGCAAAAAAACCCAGAGAGAAAAGGGTTCCAGAGGCCTCAGTTGTGGCCCTGATGGTGGCAGAGACCCATACCTATTTCACAGAATTTCCCCTTGAACTGGTCAAGACAGGCACAGGTGAACTTGGATCTCCGCTTATGCCGGGAGCAGGTAGCCCCATTCTGGCAGGGGTTTGGCCTGCATACAGGAACCACTGTGAACACAGGAACGGGGCCAGGAAGGCTCTTCAGAAGGAGTTGCAGCCCATGGTTGAGATGACAAGGAGACACTGGTGGCATTCTACTGGTGTCCATCCTTTCACGAAAGATGGGTCACCAGATGGGAAAGACAGATCCACTGACACTCTAATAAGTGTACACAGAAGCCTTAAGAACTTAAGCAAATATGGACGAAGCAATCTGGCTGGAGGCCATGCCTAAGTGCATAAGTAGATGGGTCACTCAGTAAGGAAACAAAGAAGCATGGACGGAGCAGGAGTGCTGGGCCTCATCTGAGCTAGGTAGAGCTCTGCCTGCTGATACCCATGTGGCCATGAGCAAATGAGTTAACCTGTCTACATTTCAGGTTCTTCATCTGTAAAGCTCTTCCTTGAGGTGTCTTTGGAGAAAGCAAAAGAGAACGTAAATTTCCGGAGACAATGCCTGCCTCACAGCTGGGACTCGATATGTATTTATTCCCCTACTTGGTCCCTCTCAGGAATAGATCAGGGTCTACTTCCTGGAAGAAGTGAGTTTCAAGATGATTCTTTTTGGATGGGAAGGGACACAGACCAGTCAATTCCCACTGGATGGAGTCAATCCAGGGATAATGAATCTTTAGAAACCCTAGGGAAAAGGACTATCTTGGGTGCCTGCCACAAAAACATCAGATGCATCTGGCCTTCCATGCAGAATGGTGCAGGTACAAGATAGGGCACAGAGAGTCTAGCGTCGAAGGGGCCTCCACCACTTACCTTGGGAGCAGCTGGGACCTGTGTAAGGGTGTTTACAGACACAGTGGTAGTAGGGAGGACTCTGGGTAATGAGACATTGGCCCCGGCCACATGGGTTGTCCTTGCACGTATTTTGCACTGTAGGAGATCCATAACACAAGATATTATTTGGGGCACATTTTCCTTAGAGGGATGCATGTACAATACAATGTTTGGGAGTGGGGTGACTGACAGTGTCTGTAGCCTTGTCCGTGGTCCTGAAACACTAGGCTATGCCAGGACAAGGCTTCTGTCTAATTTTTGGGTCATGGAGGATTGTCTCCCACATCGCTTCCCATGCCCATAGTCTTAATTTTTCTATTTTAATAAAAAAAAACTTTGATAATTGTTACACCTTCACCAAACAGAGCTGCAATTTTAGTCTCTCCATTTTCTAGCTAACTTCAGAGTGCATTTACAGTTTTGTCACTTTTCTGAGAAGTTGAGGAGTGAGCCCAGACACTGTGTTTACACTCGATATTCTCAACCATCCTGAAAAATTTATTGAAGAAATTGCAGGATTGAACATGAAAAGAATAAGTGAAGGGGCACCGAGGGAAGAAGTCAACCACAAAGCCGTACTTATACCTAAGGCCCCCCTTGCCCTCCACCAAGTAAGATGGTTGCTAGAGAAGCCCAAATCCAGGTTTTCTCTAGGGGTAAAATTAGCCCCGAGAAGTCCTATTCCTGATGCTTTATTCCACTGCCTCATGTTATGCCCACAAGAATTCACTAGCAGCAGACACAGTGAGGATGGCAGAATGAATGAGCATGGGCCAGAAGTCAGGCACGAGGGCTCTAATTTCTGCTCTACACCTAGCTAGCTGTGTGACCTTGATAAAATGCCCCCACTCTCTGGGTTCCCTTTCTCTAACTGGGTTGGGTCTCATGTGCCCTGAGATCCTCCCTGCTCTCCCATTTGAGGACAACATTGATCTGTTGCAGTTAGACTAAACACTCTAAGCACAGAGTCCTGAGTTTGGGATACATCTTGGTTAGAGTCCAGCCCTTATCCCCTCTCAGCCTCAATCTTCCCATCTGGAGAATGGAGGTACTAGTTCCATCTCAGAGTGCAGGGGTGAGGATCCAGTGAGAGGCTGCCTGGGACCCTGCAGAGGAATCCACTATGCATGATACAGTATTGCAGTTATAATCCTTTCCATGGCATCACGCAGTGCTTTCTCACACAGAAAGGACTGCCTCTTGTTTAACTCAGAGGGAAGAGTGGACTAGTGATGATGGACTCACCTTTCTGACACTTATTCCCAGAGAAAGGAGCCAGGCAGCTGCATGTGAAGGTGCTCCCATGGACGAGGCACTCCCCACCGTGTTCACAGGGGTTGGGCTGGCACGGATCTAAGACACACAGGAAGAAGGCAATGTTGGTAAGGAAAGGCAGGTGAGAAGCCCCCCCACTTTTTCATCAAATTTCAGTCTCCTGCCCCAAATGAGAGAGTGACTACCGAGCCAGAAACTGGGGAAAGGAGGAAAACATATGTTGTCCTTAAACAGCAAGGAAAACTGCAGTCACCTGACCAGAGAGAGGGATTCAGGTTAGTGAGAGGAGAGGCGAGAAGGAACCACGACTGTCTCCCCTCGGCCTGGCTTTGGACGGGGCCTTTCTCATTGAGAAACTCCCCTTTTCCCTCATCAGTGTTTTTCTCCTCCCAGTCTTGCTGGGAGTGCCACAGGGTCTGTCTCTGATGCTGAAGGTATTTCACAAGCCTGAAGACCTCCCCTACTTCCAGTGCCCAGGGGTGGAGGTCAGGAGTGGGGAAAGAAAACCCACCCCTAATGAAACGCAAGCTTTCTGAACATCAGGAGAGAAGACCAAAGGCAAGAGGGTGACAGAAGAATTGGCGGCGAGGAGGAAATGACCCAGTGGCCTTCATCTTTCTTCAACTACTTGTTCAGTTAGATTTTGTCATATTTCATCTGTGCCTGTGGCTTTTCATGGTTGTCTGAATGGATCTTCCCTTGGGGAATTCTTTATCCTTCTGTTCACACACATTGTTCTTTGGTTCAGGAACTAGGATCCCTGGGCCCTGCTCTTGTTTTGATGGTCCCTTCTGATGTTCCCCCATGCCCTGTATCTTGGCCCTGCCTTCCAGGCCACTTTGCACAGTTACACAGCTTTTATTCCAGCTGCTAAGTGCTTTCCATTCCTTCTCCTGGTTTAGCCACATGGCGTTGCTTGGACCCAGCTTCTTATTTTCTTTTCTGTCCCATTGCTTGGGTTAAGAAGCCATGAAAACAAAAACAAGTGTGGTAGGAGCACATGTGTGTGAATACACACCCACACATATGCACACACACACACAATCTAACAACTGTGGAAAGCTTCTAAGGAGTGAAGGGAGAAAGAAAAAAGTGAAAGGGAAGGACAAGTCCTGGCAAAGGCAGGAGGGAAGGAAATTCCCAAAGCTGAATGTGTACATGCTACAGTCTGGTGCTGAAGGCTGACATGGACTTCCTGCATCCTTAGGGTCTGACCTGTAATCTAAGCTAAGGGAATGATTTTGAACACAGCTGCTATTCACAGCATCAGGAAACCTGGACAATACTGCATTAACTTGCTACATGACCTTGGCCAAGTCAGCTCCTCTCAGCCTCACTTACCTCATCTGTCATTTGAGGGTAGGGGAGATGGTCTCTAAGAACCTCCCCAGTCCTCATAGCATATGAATCTAACAGAAAAAAAATCCAGTCCAAATAATTTCTTCCATAGCTATTTCACAATGCTGGCCAGAGAGGAGAGGAGGAGAGAGAGGCCCTTGCATGTGGTCCCACATACACTCCCCTCTGACCTTCTCCCAGGACAGTCCCTGAAAGAGATTTGGTACCTACCGGCTTGGTCCTCAGTGTAGTACCAGTCAGGATTCTCAGGGTGGGTAAATGTGCTACTGGTGTTCTCTTCCTGATTATAATCCTCGTAGCTGTAGTCATACTGGTCAGGGGTCCAGTCTGCAGGGGTGGTAACAGGACAGAAGAAATCCTAATCATTACACTCAAATAGGTCAGCATTTTATTTAGTTGGACACCTTTTCCCCAAAGAATTCAAAGTCCTGCAGGAGGAATCGTGTCTCTCCAGCTCTGCACAGTGAGGGGAGTGGAAAGGAGGGCTCAGGCTTTGCATCTTTTCATTTGGGGGATGCTATGACCCGGCAAGGTAGTGTTGACAATTAGCAGGGTCATGAGCAGCTGATTGGAAGTGAAGAGAAGGAGCCAAGTCCCAGCTTTCTACTCCCTTGACCTTAGGTAAGCCAACTGTATTATCAAGTCTTGGTTTTCTCATCTTTGAACAGCAGGAAGAGGATTGGGACCTAGCACGTCTACAGGGTCCTACATGGGGTCTGCCCGGGGTCAGATCACACTATACTTGAGTGCCTGGTTGCCTTATCCTGTGGATAATATTTCTTGATGGGACTTCATTAGTCACCAAGCTGAATGAAATCAAAGAAAACTCATCATTTTCCTTTTGGTCATGGCCAAGCATTATCTACAGAGTCATTTTAACAGATAACATTTATTGAGCCTTTATTATGTACCAGGCCCTGTGCTAAGCACTTTATATGCACCATCTAACTTCATCTTCATAAAAATCTAGGAGGTGTATCGTTCACTCTAAGTTGAGAAACCTGAGGCTGACAGAGATTGAGTAACTCGGCCAAGGTCACATAGCTACTAAAGGGCAGGATATGAACTATGGCAGTTTGTCTCCATACAACCCCTAAATCTCACTAGCTCAACTGTAGCACTCAACCGTTTCAACTGGTGCCTTACATTGCCTTGGATACTCCCACACTTACCCTTGGGAAAATGTGTCCCACCATCCCCATTGACTATCCAGCCTGCTCATTAGGAATTTCCCAAGGATAATCTTATAAAAGTTCATGGATCTTGCCTATAGTTGTAAACCTCACACTAGACTGGTCACTGGGAAAAAAAAAAACAGGTATGTGTAAGGTTGGCTGGACTCAAGCTCTTTGCTCTCTGGGGCCTTGGCAGGGAGATCCTGGTAGCTCTGTGGCTGGTAGGTCTGTGGAAGTTTGGGATTTGAAGAAAGTCAGGTTGACTTTGCTCTCTCCAGCCGATGGGAGTATGGCAAGTCGGCAAGCTGAAGCTGCAAGGAAGCTGTCCAGAGATGCATATGATAATGAGGCGGGAGCAAATGCAGATAGCTGACTTGAAAAGGCACTCCTACGGAGCCAGCTGATGGCTTGGAGGATGGCACTTTACCTAAGCCTGATTATCAACCACATTATCTTACTCGTCTCTCAGTCATTCTGTTAGAGTCTTTATCTCTCTGGCTTTTGAAAAATCGACTTTTGCACAATGGCTGTTTTATATTTCCCATTAAAATGGAACTAGCTTTTTATTTCTTTTTTGAATACGCCAACTCTGGTTTCTTGCCAAAGTTTCACCTCATTTATCACAGTGTCAAGTCAAGACTCCCTTGGCTTGCTCATTATTTCTCCCGAACTGCTTTTCCCAACTATGAAAATGCTCCCGGGGGAGGCCACCTTTTTAGGGCTGAGGATCCAGGTTGAAGATAAGGCCATTGTCTTCCTAGAGCATATAAAGTTTTCCTCCATCTAGCATGATAAAGCAGAGAAAGAGAGGGAGAAAGTGAGAAAAAAAAAAGTTTTTCTGAGTTTGACATGAAGGATTTCAAACTGACATTTAGGAGAGACAATGGGGTTTGGTAATGAGCTGATTGCATTGCTTAGTTATTTCTTTTTCTTTGAAGAATTTATTTTTGTTTTTCCAACAGGTGTTTACAGATAAATGCCCTTCAGATTGCTTCTGTAATTTCTCCCATCTCTCCCACAGGTTGGCAGTCAGACCAGCTAATCTTGGCAAGGCCATTAAGAATTACTTCTTTTGCAGATATTTAGAAATGGGGAAGATTCTGATGTAGATGGTATGGTGCGACTTTTCCAGGTGACGAGGGATGAATGAAATGTCTGTTAGAGGATTTTGACTTGAATCCAGACCTGTTAACAAGGTCTGCTTACCTCTCAGTGAAGGCAAAGAAGAAATAAAACACATAGGCTTTGAATCATATTCCTGCTAAGAAAGGCTTCCTATTCTCTAGGGCCCATGGGCCTCAGTCAAGATGGATAGAACGAGCAGAGCTCAGTGGCCCCAGGTAGCCAGGGTGGAAGAAGCCATCCAGCTGGTGGTTGTGCAAGGAAAGTCACCAAGATCCTTTCCATTTGGGATAGGCTGCCATGTGATTTGAAGGTGCTTTATAGGAGCATCATCTGGGAGGGTTTCTCCACTTCCAGGATTAAACCTTATTTTGTCTTTCCCATTATGTTGGCACTTAATCCTATTGTCTGCGTATGTAACTTGTCTTGTGAACCTACAATGGACCAAGTGTTATGCCAGGTGCAGGATGGCATTGGGAATGGTGGAGAGTTATACAAATAAGAGTAGGATGTGGCCTTGTCCTCAAGGAAGCCTCCAGCCAAGGTTGGGTGGAGGATGAAAGCCAGCTAAGGAAGGGGATTAAAGAGTAGTGAAGAGGTGAGGGAGCTAGAAGTGACCAAGTCTAGGCCTGGCGCCCTCAAGTTCCACAGTGGAACTCTGCTTCAGTATGAGCCAATCTGATGACAAAAATAGCCCTTGATTCTCCACCCCTCCCTGCACCCACACCCTTTGCAATGTGACATTTCAGTTTCTCCCACCAAGAGATGGAGTCAGTTTCCCTGCCCCTTGGTTCTGGGTTGGCCTTAGGACATGCTTTGGCCAGTAGCATGTGTGATGGAAGGATGGTGTGCCAGCTCAGAGCCTGGGCCTCAAGAAGTCTTGTTCTCTCTTGACTCTCTCTATCTCTCCCACTCCTGGACACACATGACTGCCATGTGAACAGTTTGACCTATTCTGCAAGAGCGTATGAGAACATGTGGACAACAGCTGGCCTAGTGGTCCAAGCTGAGGCTTCAGACATATAAGAAAGCCCAGCCAATATTCAGCAAGATAAGAGGCCAGCCAATCTGCCAGCTTCTGCAGACACATGAGCAAGCCCAGTCAAGATCAACTGAGCCCAATGCAGCCCGGAAGAACTGCCCAGCTGAACCCAGCCAAAATTGTCAACCCAAAGAATTGTGAGCTAAATACATGGTCAGTTGTTTAAGCTACTAAGTTTGGGGTAGTGTATTATGCAATAATAACAAACCGACACACAGGGCTTGATTGATATTAGATTGCTAATGGGATAAGAATTTTAGATACAAGAGCATTCCTCTGTGGCCCAGTTGGCTGGAGAGTTTTAAGTGTCATAGCTAGATCTCAGATGGCACCTCTCTTGGGTATTTGGTCTATCTTATTCGTTTCCTCCAACTAGATAGTTAGTTTCTTAAGAGGAAGGGCCATTTCCATTCCTCTTTTAACCCCAGAGTGCCCAGCACAAAGCCCTACCTGTAGTTAATGTATGTGATTGACAAATTTATTTTTCCCTTAGTGGCTAAGCCTTTCTGCTTTCTGATTGGCCTGCATGCAGCTTTGTTGGCTAAAAAAATGGAGTCTGCTTAAAGCAGAGCAAATAGGGAATTTCAGTAAGAAACTGTGTGAGAAATGGGTCAAATGTACTTGGCAAAGAAAATACCTGATGAGCTCTGTAGAGATCTAGAAACTCATCCACATATTTTCCTGGGTAGAGAGGCACAACTGTCTGACATAAATTTTGGTTCCACTGGTAGACTGTAGAAAAACAGTTCAGGTTTAAACATAGATTATTTGTGACTTTCTCTAGGCTATAGAAAAGGGAGGAGCTTTGGGAAAGAAAGGGGCAGCTGTTCAAGAATTTTCTATCAGGAATAAAAAGAAATTCTTGTGAGTTTGTCTCGTTTTCAGTCTGTTTCTAGAAATTATCAGGAAGGATCATGAGAGTATCCTGAGTTAAGCCAAATTATCCTAATAATAGGTTATAATGTGTTGAGTATTTTCTGTGTATCAGACACTAAACTAAATAAATGTGGTTGCCCACAATCTTACTTCACCTTAAAGCAACCCTATGGCATAGGTATTATTATTCCTATTTTGCAGATAAGGAAAAATGAAGGCCAAGTGAGATGACATCATAACCCAGGTCTACCTAACTCCAAGTCTTATTTGCCTTTTTACAATCCTGGAACCTCTTATAGGTTTGAGTTTCATGAAACTCCATGGGTTTTAGCTTTCAGGAAGTAGCATGCATTGGGAAACCTTCTTAAGCACATGCTCTGGGTCCCTTGACCAGGATTAACTCAGCCCATGTTTGGGGTCTCTCAGAAAATGCTCAGAGTTCCTGCGATGGGAGCTTTGCAGCTGCTCTGGTTAAGGAGCTTGCCAGATGTGTGGAACGGAATCAAAATCCCCGGAATGTCGTCCCTGTTGGCGTCATCCATCACTGTGGCACAGAAGGCTCCTCTGAGGGCCTCCTCCAAACCCCAGCCCTGTCGGCCTGCATTTGATGCTTCCAATCTGGCTGGCGGGGCAAGCCCAGCAGAGACTCTCGCTGGCAGGCAGTAGGACAGCTGATGGATGGGCTCAGCCTGCATTGCTGGGCAGAGCCAAGCCAGCTTTGAAGAGGCAATTCCACAGGCCTGCTGGCTGTCGTGGCACCTGCTTTGGGGAGATGGGCAGAATCTGTGCTGTTTGCTGGCTACCTCCTCCACCACCCACTGGGGACTGTGGACTGGGCACCTTCTGCTCCAGCAAGGCCCTCACCGTGCGCTGTCTCCATCAAGACCAACCAAAGAAGCAGCTTGCCCATGGGCACAAGCACGGGGTCTCCTTCGCCACACTGTTGTCTAGAGCCAGCAGGGAGCTGACAAATACCATCAAAGCACAACCCCTGTGAGAGGTTAAGTCAGACACTGAACAGGGATGTTTTTAAACTGAATCTACTCTTTGCAAAAAGGCCCAGCCTCTACATCTCAGCCCACTCCCTGGAGGCTATGACACCTCGAGATGGACTCTGGATCCCAGGAGAAGTCTGCTTCAGGGTCCCTTCATTTATATACCAAACTGTCTGAAGCTGTTGGCAGAGTTCTTGTAGGGCCCAGTTTCTTGAGGGTTAAATTAAATACTCTTCACTCCCTATAAGTGGTTTTTCAGCCTGTGCTTAAAAAGCCTCCAGTGATGGGAAACTTATTACCTCCTGAGAGCCCAATGGCCCATTCAGATTTCTGATATCACAACTCTGATAGTGAGAAAGTTCTTCCTGTTTGCAGATGAAATCTGACCCTGTAGCTCCCAGTCTGTTTGATTAAAGCTATAAATCTATGGGCACACAGGCTAACTCCACTCCCTTTCCGTGGTCTCTGTTCAGTAGGGCCACTGCTTACAGTTGCTCGAGTTGTTCACTGCACAATTTCAGGGTGTCATGAACTCACTGAAGATGTCTCTTACAACTTTCTGGCAGCGGGCAGTAAAGTCAAGGGCCCTTGAGTCTTCTGTACTTCTTTTTCTTCCACTGTGTCACCCCATAGCTCCCATAGCCCTGTATCTCTGAAAATCAGACCCAGGGACCCCCTTCAGCGGTGCCTGAGCAATTTGTGCTCAAGCGTGGGGAAGAGGCCACCCTTCCAGCCCCTTGGTCTTGGCTCCTCCCTGGATTCCACGTGTGGGTGGTGGTGTGGCCGTCAGCTAGGGGATAACTCTCTGAAATACACGCCTTCAGAGGAACTGAACTATGTGTTGTTGAATATCCTTCGTATTGGGGAAAGACACAGATTTTCTCAAAACCCCACACGCCATGCCCATACACATTTGTCTTCAACTCCACAAATATCTTCTGAGCACCTGGGACAGAACGAAGACCTGGCCTCATCTTTCTGCCCATCCAGGGTTTGCTGCTGGACAATATTGACTGTCAAACTGAATTTGGCCCAGTTACTGCCATCTTTGTGCCAAATAAATCCTTGATTCAAGGTTCAGATGTGGCCACAGTCTCCATGTGTTGTCTGCCTGGCTATGGCACTCTGTGGGTGACCAGCATAGATCTCTACCAGTGGGGTTGTTGGCCTCTGGCCAGATGGAGTGGTGAGCAGAATTTTCTCCACTGGGGCTCAGGGCTGCAAAGGGAGACTCAAACCCAGAGCCAAAGGACCAGGAGTGCATGATGTGGAAGGGGTGGCCCTGCTTAGCCTGCGCACGCTGTGGGCACGAGGCCGAGGACACAGGAAAGGGAGACAATAAGAGAGTGAGTCTGTGAGACAGAGAGCCTTTGTGAAGATACAGGATCCGCCGGGTGGTAGATGCATTGAGCCTGAGGAAGCAAACCATTTGGGCAGAGGGGACAATGGCAGAGGTGCTGGTGGGAGGGTATCACCAGGGCAGGTCAGCCCGGAGGCCACCCTCCCACAGAAAGAGGTGGAGCGGATGAGTGTGGCACAGGACTGGCCTGCCTGGAGCCAGGTATTTTTCGTCTCGCCCTCACTTTGCCTTGGCCTTTCACCTCATCTCAGCCTCCAATTCACTGTGTGGCCAGGAGTAAATTGCTTCCCCTCTCTGGGCCTCAGTTCTTTATAAAATCAAGGGTTTTAACTACGTAGGCAGTATTTCCCTTGGGATCCTGAGCCTGGGCTCAGCGGTGTCCACAGGAAACTCAAAATTGTGTAAAGCACTGTGGGTGCACAAATTTTGGGGGCAAGTTCTCAAAGGTGCCTGTGACACCCTGGAACCAGTTGAACCCTGAGGTCCCTCCAACACTTCCATACTTAGGCCTCCTTTTCACCAGCCCAGAACCAGCCTGGGATTGGTGGGAAGCCCCAGGGAGATCAGCACACTTACCTGGGTCCAGGCTTTCCAATAAAGACATCAGGGAGAACTGAAAAACAAAACAACGCAGCAGATCAGCGTTGAGATGGAGCTCTGCCGGGCGCGCTCCTTAGCTGTCAGCCAGAGGAGATCGTATGGGGTGCAGGTGCACTGCGTGCTTTCTGATGGTTGTGGCTGGGATGGAGGTTGAAGGGAGGGGGGATGGGGTCTGCTTGAAGATACACGCCCCCCACCACCACCTGTGCCCGCTGAGCACTGAAGCATTGTCCTTCTCCACAGCAGGGGGTTGTGTCGTTTGTCTGCACCTGTCCTTGCTTTGGAACACGGCTGCCCAGGTACTGGCGTGCTCGTCAGTTGCAGTGAGTTTCATCTACTCCCTGCCTGATCACGCATTGCTGCATTTCATCCTTATAACAGCCCTATGAAGAGGCTTGCATCAGCCTTGTTTACAGATGAGAAAATTTGGACTCGGAGGTCACATAGCTGTGGTAGGTTTTGGAATTCATGCTGAAATCTAGGTGATTTCTTCAGGCGACAGTTCCTGGGGATTGGGGATGGACAGATGCTTAAAACTCTTCAGTGGCTTCCCATTGTTCTTAGAATAAAATACAAACACCTGCCATGACCTACAAACCTCCTCCCATACTCCTCCCTCCCATTGCCCCTTACTAGGCTTCAGCCACACCTGGCTTCAAAATGGCTCAAGCTAAATTCCTCCTACCTCAGGACCTTGGCAATTATTGTTGCCTCTGCCTGGAAGCCCCCCTGTATGACCTTCGCTAGGTCTCAGTTTAAATGTCATCTTCCCTGAAATATCCCATCAATATGACATTTCCCTATCTCCATTGTTTTGTCACTGCACCCGCTTATTCCCTCCATGATCCTTGTTACAGTGCATAGATTTACATTTGTTTATTTGCATGTCACCTGTCTCTCACATCAGACTCTGTCCTCCAGAAAGGCAGGGATTTTGTCTGTTTTGTCATTGATGTATTACCCAATACCTAGCATAGAGCTTGGCACATGGCATTCCTCAAAAAGATTTGCTGAATAAATAAATAATGACATAAATAGTTCCTTTAATATGCAGTACTCAACCCGAAAAACAAAGTATTACTCATTTAATAACTGGAGTATGCTCTTCCACTTTAATCAGGGGTCAGCAAATAAGGGCCCTTGGGCCAAGTCTAGCAGTTGTGTTTTTGTAAATAAAGTTTTATTGGAAAACAACCATGCCTGTTTGTTTATGGCTGCTTTTGTAGCGAGAAAGTATAACCCCAAATATTTACTATCTGACATTTTACAAACAAAGTTTGCTGAACCCTGATTTAAAGAAATGAGAGTTCTACCACTAGACAGCTTTCCCTTTGGGTCTTGGCTGCCAGAAAGCTGAGATCAATGAGATACATCAAGCTAGGCAGTTTGGTATATTTGCTGCTTCTACCCTCTGCAGAATTTCTAATTTTCTGTTTTACTGTAGGCTTCCTTACATGATTTTGGGAAGTAGGTAGATGATAAATTAGGAAAGAAAAATAAAAAGAAATAATGCATCCTGATATGATGTACTGAGGATGTACAATATCAACAGATAGTATTCTTGGCAAAAATAGTTACCCTGAATTTACTCATGAGGAACATGACAGATCCAAATTGTGAGATTCAAATTGCAGGGCATTCTACAAAACACCTAGCCTAGCCTCCAGAAAAACATCAACACCCTAAAAGACAAAAAAAGATGGGAGGACTATATTTTTAGTAAAGGACATGGCAACGAAATGCAGTGTGTGACTCTTAATTGGATCCCGGATTTAAAAACAATGGCAAAAAGGACATTGAGTGCTGACTTGGATATTTGTCCTCTCCAAACCTCATGCTGAAATTTGATCCCCAATGTTGGAGGTGGGGCCTCAATGTTGGGGCATGGGGGTGTATCCATTACGAATGGATTAGTGCTCTCCCTGAGGGTAAGCAAGGTTTCACTCTATTAGTTCCTAGGAGACCTAGTTGTTAAAAAGAGCCTGGCACCTCCACCCCTCCCTCTTGCTTCCCTTCTTGCCATGTGATCTCTGCACACTGGCTCCCCTTTCCCTTCTGCCACGAGTGGAGGCAGCTTGAGGCCCTTGCCAAAAGCAGCTGTCCAATCCTGGACTTTCCAGCCCTTGGAAATCCAAGCCAAATAAACCTCTTTTTTAAAAAAATACCTCACCTAGCCTCAGGTATTCCTTTGTAGCAACACAAAATGGACTAAGACACTGAAACAAGTGGGAAATTTGAATATAGACATATTAGACAATATGTCTATATTCAATGTCAATGTTGACTTTCTTGAGAGTAAACAATGGTATTGTAGTTCTGTAGGAAAATGTACCTATTCTTAAGAGATGCTGGCCAGGCGTGGTGGCTCACGCCTGTAATCCCAGCACTCTGGGAGGCCGAGGCGGGCAGATCACGAGGTCAGGAGATCAAGACCATCCTAGCTAACAGTGAAACCCCGTCTCCATTAAAAATACAAAAAATTAGCCGGACCTGGTGGCAGGCACCTGTAGTCCCAGCTACTCGGGAGGCTGTGGCAGAAGAATGGCGTGAGCCCAGGAGGCAGAGCTTGCAGTGAGCCGAGATCGCACCACTGCACTCCAGCCTGGGCTACAGAGCGAGACTCCGTGTAAGAAAAAAAAAAAACAAAAGAGAGAGAGAGAGACGCATGGTGAGGTATTTAGAGTGATGTCTGCAATTTACTTGCAAATAATTCGGCAAACAAACAAACAAAACAACTATACACACACACAGGAGAATGAGAGACACAGCAACTATAACGACATGTTAACAATTGTGGCATCTATCTGGATGAAGAATATTCATTGCATTATTCTTGCCACTTTTCTGTAGGTTTAAAAAATTACAAAATAACATGTTGGTGAGGGGAAAGGAATGCAAAAAAAGGAAAAGAGGCCATTTGTTATCTGGGACTGTTCCTCTGTCTAA
This sequence comes from Pongo abelii, assembly GCF_028885655.2. Taxonomy (NCBI): domain Eukaryota; kingdom Metazoa; phylum Chordata; class Mammalia; order Primates; family Hominidae; genus Pongo; species Pongo abelii. Next base: position 120,616,456 of record NC_071993.2, on the reverse strand, counting down.
TGACTTCCTGGCTAACCACGTCCCCCACACCCTGTTTCTGCAGGCAGTGAGATGGGACAGGTGTTCTGTTTGGGGCTGAGGGTGGGGGTTGGTAGTGGGGAGGCCTGGCAGAGGAAGGGCAGCTTAGGCATTAGGGGTGCTCCTGGGCTTAGGGTGAAGGATTGCCAGAAATGGGTACCTCTGGGGTTGAGTGCCAGAGAGGTGCCATGAGGGGACCCTAATATGGTTTGGCTGTGTCCCTACCCAAATCTCATCTTGAATTGTAGCTCCCATAATTCCCATGTGTCATAGGAGGGACCATGTGGGAGGTAATTGAATCATGGGGGTGTGTTTTTCCTGTGCTGTTCTCATGATAGTGATTAAGTCTCAGGAGATCCGATGGTTTTATAATGCGCAGATCCCCTGCACACACTGTTTTGTCTGCTACCATGTAAGACGTGTCTTTCACCTTCTGCCATGATTGTGAGGCCTTCCCAGCCATGTGGAACTGTGAGTCTATTAAACCTCTTTTTCTTTATAAATTACCCAGTCTCGGGTATGTCTTTATTAGCAGCATGAGAATGCACTAATACACTAAGACTTCAAGGACAAAGGTTACCCCTTCTTCAATCTCGCCCTCATCACCCCCAGTCATCTGGGCCTTGGTCCTGGTCTTTGCTCCCTGCCTTGCCTTTCTCAGGGCAGGGCCTGTCTGTCTAGACCTGTCTCCACCCAGTCCTGAGGAGATTCCCTACGAATTCTTCTCTTTGAGCCAAACAGGATGGGCCATGTCCTAAGAAGTGGGCAGAAGACTTTGAGGGACATCCTTCCTCGGGGTCCAGCACGGAAGGGCCCTCCAGGATCTGCACCTGGGCCAGCATTGCGCATCCTGGCTCCAGCTGGAGCCTGAGGGACAGCCGGGTGCCATGCTGCCTATAGCCAGCAGGTGGCAGACGTGCCCTTCCTAGGAGCTGGTGCTCGGAGGGAAACCAAACAAAAAGAAAGCCGAGACTTCCTGGGCTGGGCTCTCAGGGAGCCTGAAGCTGATGTGCAGTTTGGGCTGCCTGTCAGGGGGTCGCCGGAATCTGAAGCAAGTCACTCATTTTGTGACTCACAGTGTCCACCCACAGAGAAGGGCAGTGGTGTAATGTGGAAACTGGTAGCCCGAACACCGGGCTGGATATTTAGGGACCGTATGGGAAAGTCCAGGCTGATAGTCAATTACTTATGCCTATATCCGGATCCCTGAAACTAACCTGGATGATGGTAGGTGGGAAGGGTGGACACAGTATTTGCCTCCTTTCATTCCATCATTCCATTATCTCTTCTCCCAGAGACAAGGAAATGATAGAAGAACCCTTACTCCTGAGACTTGCACATTCAAAGAGAAAGATCGATGGAAGAGTAGGAGGAAGAGATAACTAAGGAGAAAACTGTGATCTCAGTTCACATTCCTTTAGAGCTGACAATGTGCCATCACCTGTGCTAAATATTTTACGGGCATTTTGTCTTGTTTGTTGAACACAATACTTCATAATTTAGGTATTATGATTATGTCCATTTTAGAGGTGAGAAAACTGAGGTTTTCAGGTATTAAGTTGTCTAAAATAACTTAACTAGGAAATGCTGGAGCCAGGACAGGAGAGCATCAGTCTCACATCAGAGTCCTTGCTCTTAGTCACCATTGTCGTGAGGGACCAGGAAGCTGCCGTGTGTACACAGTAATAAAGCAAGGATGGAGGAGAAAGAAACAGAAAAGCTCGTTAACCTTAAGAGAGGCAGGTGTTGAGCTAGGTTCAAAACCAGGGGCACTGTTCTTGGAATGCTTTATAAAAAGGCTTATCTGTGGGCCGGGCATGGTGGCTCACGCCTGTAATCCCAACACTTTGGGAGGCCGAGGTGGGCAGATCACTTGAGGCCAGGAGTTGGAGACCAGCTTGGCCAACTAGCAAAACCCCATCTCCACTAAAAATACAAAAATTAGCCAGGCGTGATGGTGGGAGCCTGTAATCCCAGCTACTCGGGTGGCTGAGGCACAAGAATCACTTGAACCTGGGAAGTGGAGTTTGCAGTGAGCAGAGATCGTGCCCACTCCATTCCAGCCTGGGTGAGAGAGTGAGACTCTGTCTTAAAAAAAAAAAAAAAAAAAAAGCTTATCCAATCTGGCCTAGGCCTGGCAGGCCACAGAGAGGGCCTACTTGGCCCCAGTGACAGCTGGAGAAAGTACAAAAGTCAGATTGAGCCTCAGCCAGCCTACTGCGGTAAACACATCTTAACAAACATCTCCACCCAGATCAAAAGGCATGTAAGCCATGCCCACTTCTCCCACCACATCCATTCCTAGTTTCAACAGGGCTAAAATAGCACATGGTCCCAGCTGAGCCATATTCTCTTAAAGGGTGGACGCTGCTGCTTCTGCACATAGTAAGGTAGCTGCTTTGTAGTATATTTAGAAAGACCATTCTAGATCCAACTACTGTTTCTTCTACTCCACACTTGGGCTTCCTCAATGGATCCCTGGCTCAGGACACTGATTTCAAGGTTAGGAGCAGGCCCTTAGCAATGTTAAACTCCCTAAGCCACCAGAGTCTCAAAGTCTGGTGTCCTCCCAGGTTAAGGTTGGTTAGTGAGGAAGGCAGGGAGAGAAGGATCCCGAGTCTCTGAGTCTTACTGATTTACAGTGTAATCTCCTTGGGGGTGGGGTGCACATACATCAAATCTATTTTGTCGTATCTTTAATCCAGTGATTATTTCAACTAAGATTCTTCCTCTGCCTTCCAGAATTCCAAAACTTCTGGAAGACAAAACAAAAAGCCTAAAAGTCTGAGTTGATGTGTTCCAGAAATTCGTTGGTAGAAAATGTTCTCAGAGGGATTAGGAGGCAGTGACAGGGGAGATTGGGCCAGATTTGTCTTTTGGGGACAGAGGCTCAGCTCAGAATGAACTAAGAGCAGAGAAATCTTCTGCTTGCTGGGTAAAAGGTTGGGACTCTAATCACACCATCCCTTCCTCCTTGCATGTTCTACCCTATGCCTGGTGGTAGGCCACATGTTGCCAACCACCAGGGAGGGACTGCGTTACTCCCAAGGGCAGCTGGGGAGGAGAGACCTCTGCACCGTGGCCATGGTTGAGGCTGCAACCGCTGGACTGGAAGGTGGACAGGGACAAATGTGCACAGTTCAGCAGGGCCAGTCCCCTTGCTGGGCAAAGAGCTCAAGGCCAGAGCGAGTAGTGGAGGTGGCAGAGGGCAGTGGCTGCCAGTGGCCAGGCCAAGTCCTGCCTCATGTTGTTCTTCTCTGGCTCCTGCTACAAAGATAAGTGATGTCATTTCAGCCTGAGTTGAAATCATCACTGGATTAAAGATAGGACAAAATAGATTAGACATATACACTCCCCACCCACAAGAAGATTACACTGTAAATCAGTAGGATTCAGAGACACGGGCTACTTCTCACTCTGCCCCTCCTTGACTTTCTGTCTAACCAACTTTATCCTAGAAGACACCAAGATGAGCAGTTGTGCCAAGCCACTCAGTCCTTTTATTTGAAAATTGTGGTAACATATACTGAACATCACATTTATCATTTTGACCATTTGTAAGTGTACCATTCAGTGATACTAATTACATTCACAATGCTGTGTACTCATCACCACTCTCTAATCCCCAAACTTTTTCATCATCCCCAGCATAGACTGTACTCGCTGAACAGACATGCCTCCTTCTTATTCTCCCTCAGCCGTGCTAATCTCTAGCCTACTTTCTGTCTCTGTGCATTTGGCAATTCTAAGTACCTCATGGAAGTGGAATCCTACAATATTTGTCCTTCTGGGACTGCCTTTATTTCACTGTGCATCATGTTTCCAAGGTCTCCTAGGTAGCATGTATCAAACTTTCCTTCCTTTTTACAGCTAAATAGTATTCCATTGTCTCTATCTAATCACATGTTGTTTATGCATTCATCTCTTGATGGACATGGGTCATTTACACCTTTTGGCTATTGTGAATAATGCTGCTATGAACATTGGTGTACAGACTTCTGTTCAAGTCTCTGCTTTCAGTTCTTTCAGATATGTACTTAGATGTGGAATTGCTGGGTCCTAGGGTAGTTCTACGATTAACTTTGTCAGGGACCGCCATACTGTTTTCCACAGTGGCTGCACCATTTTACATACCTACCAGTGAGGCCTGAGGGTTCCAGTTACTCCACATTCTCACCCATACTTGTTATTCCCCATTCTTGAAAATGATAGCCATCCTAATAGGTATGAAGTGAGCCATCCTAATAAGTGTGAAGTGGTGCCACTCCATCCCTTCGTAGGCACAGGAATCTTGCCCTTCTTGCTTTTGCACACATTGCTCAATGCCGTCTCAAGACTGGCAGGTTCACTGCAGCTTTGCTTTCACCTGAAGCTCAGGGGAAGGGGGCAAAACTCTCACGGGAAAATGTGGAAGCCAAAGGTGAAGGTGCTGGCCAGCAGTGCCTGTGGGTGGTTTCCTTCCTGGACACCTGGGTGAAACTGTTCACCAGACCACAGTGATGAGCCAGGAGCCACTGTAGAGAGGAACTGGCTTAGACCTTTCATCTGCAGAGGAGAAAGATGAGGCCCAGCACGGTGAAGTGGCTTGCGTAAGGACATGGACGCATTGGGGCAGGGGAGGGACTCAAGCTCAGGTCTCCTGGCTCTGACACCGATCACCTATGCCTGGCTCAGAGGGATTCTGTGCAGCTTCCCTGCTCTAAAGCCCAGAGCTGGCCACTCAGACCCTACCCAGCTAAGGGCTGAGCTGCAGCTTCCTGTGACAGTGGCAGGCAGAGATGGGACAGGGGCAATGGGCAGAAAGAGAAGAGTCCCATTTGTACATCTGGAGAATTTCCATTTTAAAGACATTGGTTCTTAAACCTCAATGTGCATAAGAATTGCCTGGGGAACTTGATAAAAATACAGATCCCTGGGGCCCATCCACAGAGGTTGTGCGTCCTGGGTCTGAGGTGGGCTGGGAACACAACACACATCTTCCTCCAGTGCCCAGGCGACTCTGCCCTTGGCCACGCTTTGGTTATACCAAGCTCTCTTGGGTGTGAAGCTTCTGGCTGAGGAGACTCAGGGCCTATCTTTGCTCCTGTGCAAGTTGTTGAGTCTCTCTGTGCCTCAGTTTCCCCAATTATAAAAGTAAGACTTCCCTTTCCCAATTCCAATGTTTTATTCAAGGAACTTTGGCTGCTCAGGAAGCGTATGGCATTTGCAATGATTACTCCGCAGGTGAGACTTGGTGAGAAATATCTGTACAAATGGCTCATCCCAGGGACTTGGTGCAAACAGATGGTGGTGGAGGGGAGCTTTGAAGGTTAGGGAGTGAGGCCATCCAAGACAAGGAGACTGGGTAAAAATTCTGCATATGATAATGCTCTTGGAAGCCCTTTTAAAAGGCAAGCGAAGGCTGGGCACGGTGGCTCACGCCTGTAATCCCAGCACTTTGGGAGGCCAGGGTGGGTGGATCACTTAAGGTCAGGAGTTTGAGACCAGCCTGGCCAGGATGGTGAAACCCTGTCTCTGCTAAGAACACAAAAATTAGCTGGGCGTGGTGGCGGGTGCCTGTAATCCCAGCTACTCAGGAGGCTGAGTCAGGAGAATTGCTTTAACCTGGCAGGCAGAGGTTGCATTGAGCCAAGATCGCGCCATTGCACTCCAGCCTGGGCAACAGAGTGAGACTTTATCTCAAAAAAAAAAAAAAAAAATTAAGACAAGCAAGTGGACAAAACCAAAGCGCAGCTGAGCATGGGGCTGCCTCATAAGCACAAGCCCCCACATTTCCCTTTTTGGTCAGCCAGCCCCAGCAAATAGCCCAGGGCTTCAGGATGGTAACTCCCCCACTGGGCATCAGCACCACCTCTGCTGAAGCTGTGCTCACTCCTGTGCTTTCCGTGGCATCAGACGTGAGCCAGTGCTGGTACCTGAGTTGATTGAGGTGGTGCCTAGCCAGGACGTGAAATAACAACAGCATTAGAATAAAACAGAAAACACAGCGTGAGAAAGTCTTTCTTTTCTCAGGTTGACTGTCAAGCCTTCCAGTCCCACCAGGGGGAAGGACTGGGGGGTGCTGGTGTCTCTATCCTCTGCCTCCTGCTGATCTTTCCTCTAAGGAGGATAAAGCCGCTTCAGGCTCAGAGCTTTAGCATGTCAACAGCAGCCAGCTAGAATTCAATGACATCACTTTGCTTTCTTTGTAGTAATGACAACTTCCTTTAGAACTAAATCAATTTAGGTAGAGAAAAGGTGAGTCTTTAACAAAAGTATTAAGAAACTAATTTGGGATTTGGCAGAATTTCTGAAGATGGCTTCATTCATGACTGAAGTTTTGAAAACACTGAATGAACTGTTTTGCTAGCCGGCAAGACTCAATCCTTGTGGTGTCGGAAAGCAAAGGGAAAGCAAAGCTTCGTGGCTATTGAGGGAACGTCCAGATGGGAGCGACTTTGTCTCCTGCTGGAAGCTGGAGTCTCAGGCTGCTGCCCATTTTGACACCTTTGATACCACACAAAACGGTCTTGTTTGTCTTTGGGCAGTGCCAGGCATGATGATCTCAACCACGGTGCTTGTAAGCATAGAACTTGGCGTTGGGTAGACCTTGAATCCCAGAGCTGTAACCTCCCAGAGGTGCCATCTTGAGTAGATGATTTAACTGCTCTGTGCTTAGTTTCTTGTCTGTAAAATGAGAATGACATTGGTCCCTACCTCACAGGGTTTGGGAGAAGCTTAAATGAGATAATAAACATAAAGCATGCCACATCTGGCAAATGTAAAGACTTCATACGTGGTTGCTGCTACTATTAATTATTACGATTACTCTTACTACTACTATTATTAATAGCCACTGTTGTCAGTGAGTTCGTTTTGTTTTCTCAGAGTGCCGGAAGAGCCGACTGAGGAGAACTTACTCAGCATCAACTTTTCCTGGAACTTGTTTGCGGGTCACAGGCATGGTGCACCAACCCCCTCCCCCCAACCATTTTTCCTGGGATCGTTGCCAAGTCCTAAGCCAGGAAACCTTGTTATATTAATTATGAAGAAAAAGCATGTTTTATTTAAAATCCCGGCTGCCGAATATTCTTCCATGCTGTTTCTCTGTGACAGCGGAATTGCTCTTGCGTTTAGGAAACGCTAATGAATTTAAAATATAAATATACCCGTGCCTGTATACACATGTGATTTCCTGCAGCCTGATTTCCCTAAATACCAGTGTACGCCGCTAAAGGTAATGAGTTGGATTTGTGCTTCAGATCAGTTAAAAAAAAAAAAATCTATGAGAATTTGCAGTGAAAATCAGTCCCTCCCCTTTCCCTGAGACAGTGTAGGTGGCAGTAAGAGGGAGGAATGCCTCTTCAGTCTCTCCTAGGCCCGAAAGAGACTCTGGCCTTCTGGAGGCTTTGAAAAGAGTGGCTCCCATCTTCCTGTTCAAGACCTTGTTTGGTCCTGGAGCCCATGCAGGTGTGGATGCTTGAATTAATCGGATGCTGAGCCTGGCCACTTGCCCATCTCAAACTGGCTCTGATAAGTCAATATCCACAGCATTTCTGAGCAATAACCAGAGAAGTGCACTAAGGCAGAACCAGGCAGACAATGCACATTGGTCAAGAGGAAGAGTTCTAGATAGTATGGGGGCCAGGCATGATGTGTCACACCTGTCATCTCAGCACTTCGAGAGGCCAAGGCTAGAGGATCACTTAAGGTCAGGAGTTCGATACCAGCTTTGTGGAACATAGCAAAAACCAGTCTCTAAAAAACAACAACAACAACAACAACGACAACAAAAAAAGAATAAAAGAATCAAAGAGAGAGAGAGAGGACTAGCAGGATCTAGGAAACTCAAGCTTCTTTCTTTCTTTCTTTCTTTTTTTTTTTAATTTTTTTGAGATGGAGTCTTGCTCTGCTGCCAAGGCAGGATGCAATGGCACCTTCTCTGCTCATTGCAATCTCCACCTCCTGGGCTCCAGTGATGTTTCTGCCTCAGCCTCCCAAGTAGCTGAGACTACAGACATGTACCACCACACCTGCTTAATTTAAAAAAAAAATTCTTTTTGATAGAGACAGGGTCTTGCTATGTTGCTAGTCTCAAACTCCTGGCCTCAAGCAGTCCTCCCACCTTGGACTCCCAAAGTTCTGGAATTACAGGCACGAGCTACCACGCCTGGCCTCAAACTCCATCTAATAACAGCAGCAGTGGCTACCCCTCTCCGTGGTGCCAGCCAAGAATGTGAACCCAGTGCTACTCAAATGTCTGATTTTCAAGAAAAGCTGGGAATCTGTATCTTTATGGGAAATGCTCTGTGTTCCGATTTTCAAATGTGGCCAAGCAATTAAAATAAAACTAAAATACTCTTCGAGTCAATCTTCTACCCACCAAGTTAAACTTGAGCTGTGAGCAGAGTGTATTTCAAGCTGCCAATTTGCAACTTCTGACCTATGCAAACTTTTTTGTGGCTCTATACCTGGGAAGATTCTAGAGTTCTAGGGTTTTAAAAGCCCACAAATGTAAACATTGTTTTAATTGAAAGCACCTCCTTTGCAGGGGAGAGGAGAAGGCTTTGTCTTTCTTCTTTCTAGGGATGGGCTGAGATAAGCAGGCAAGCTTGACAAACATTGTCCTCTGGTTTCTGGGCTTGGAGAGGCCAAATTCCATTATGGCTGAGCCCAGCTGGGCCCCAAATCACTCTAAGAATCCTAGCAAGAAGAGATTTCTAAGACAGTCCATGCCTTATTTACAGTTAAGCAGGCCTCCTGTGATGAGCGTGGAGTCAGACAGACCTGGCCCCAATCCTGGCTGGAAATTTAGTTTAACATCTCTGAGTTTGTATCTCATCCATAAAACAGGGATAATGATACGAGGCTGTGCTGGACAGGTGCTCAAAAATGATATGTTAGAAAAGCCAAACCTCGAGTAGAACAGGAAGGCACAATGAATGATGCCCTGAAGTTCACAGCAATGATTTTTGACCCATATCTCTTGGGCTAGTGGATATCAGAATAAAAATCTCCATGGCAGATGATCCCAAAGAACAGTCCTCATTTGCTACATGATCTGAATTCACGGGAGAGTACCTGGGTGTCTTTCCAATGAATAGTGACCACAGAGCTTATAGCTAGCTGCCTTTCTTTGGAGTTTCAGAGACACGTGGAGTCCATTACGCTCCACCCAGCAAACATGTGCCTGGTCTAAGAGCCTCCTTTCCCTACAGGAAAAGCCATGTCCCTGAAGCTGTACGAACCAAAGAAATCTCATCCTCACCCAGGGCCCCAGACAGGAGACCTGGCTACACGGAAACCAGTCTGTAATCTAGAGCTCAGCTCTGCCACTCATCAGCTGTATGACTTGGGACGGGCCCAGTTTTCCAGCTTCGTTTCTGTAAAATGGGAGCATAGTAGGAATTACTTCTTGGGGTCCTTCCAGAGATGAACCAATTCATGGAAAATTCAGGGGCTAGCACTCAGGACTTCTCATTAAATGGTAGCAGTTAGTTATGACTTTTAGCTGTGTGGGAATGGAGAGGCCATCCAGCCCAGCTGGCTATGTGTCTTCTTTACCCCCCATGACACCCCAAACTCTCCAAAGCATCTGAGTGACTTGGCCACTTTCCCCTGATGTCTGTGTGCCGGCCTGTGGAACACAAGCCGCCTTCCCAACCACCTGTCTGGCACACAGCTGGGGTAAGAAAGCATTCCAAAGCCCCGAATCCTCTCTTTGGAATTGACTAAGCTCATTGCCTGAAGGCTAACTCTCATATTTTCTCTTTTATCCATTATTGACTTATAATTTCATTGCTAACCCTAAAAATTCACTGGGGTTTGCAAAAAAGGGATTTTTTGGGACCATTATCCTTTTGTGAACTTCAAACAGACTGTGTCAACGTTTCTCCTTGCCTGCAAAGTTTAGGATCGAATTCTTTCTGACTGGTACGTTCTCTGGGCCCCGCGTGGGCCTCTGATGATTTCTCCTGCCTTTCTCTAGACCTGTGGTATTTCTGCTGTGTCTCAGCCTCAGACACCCAACAAGCCATCAAATGATGTAGGGGCTTGACAACAATTTGTAATTACAGCCACCACACACACACAAGTCATGATTTGAAAAGAAAACCCTTTCAGAAGTGAGTCACTTGGCAACTTAATACAGAGCTAAGATAGGTGTCTGAGCACAGTTGACGGAAAAGAAAGGAGAAGCTATTGTTTTAAAAACATGCTAATCAGAAAACCTGTAACTTAATCTTCTTCCTTCAGGAAATGCTCTATGGAGTGAAATGGGGAACAAAAGGCAAAGGTACTTAATAAGATAGACAGGTTATGACTGTTATTTTAGTTCTCATCCTCTGCCCACTTTCTACCACCCCTCCCCAACAAGGCGGAGCATTCTCTGATTTTTATGGAGTAGTTGTGTTCATTCTTGACATTTTAAGGGAGTGGAGCTCACATTTATTTGCAGGCCACATACATGACCTCGTTTAATTGTGGCCCTCCCCAAATCTATGAGAGGTTAGCACTTGATTTGCAGAAGACAACACTGAGGCTCAGAGAGATTGTGTTCCTTGCCCAACATTCCACAGCTAGAATGTGGCAAAGCTGAGATTCAAATCCTGACTCCAAAGCCCACATTCATGCCTCAGACCACAACCAGCATGGAACTCCAAGGAGACTCCATTTCTGTGCAAGGCCCTCTTTCACATGCCCACAGAGATCCATCTGACACTCTTGGACCACGGCACACAGAAGGAACTAACATCTTGACAAGTCATCTGCTCCGTAAGGTCCTGAGTCCCACATTCAAGACTCTCTGATGGGACTTCCCTTCCCTGCTCACTGCAACCTCCCTTGGGCCCCTGCTCACCCTCTCTGCCTCATCCGCTGCTGTCATGGGAAAAAGGAGACAAAGTACTAAACACAATGCTTCTCCCCAATCCAAACTATTTATGCAGACCCACTGCCAGGATCTCTTGCAGTCATCAGGTTTCCCCCTAAGGCCATAGCACATTGCTTCTTACCCTAGTGTCAGCCACAAATCGCTGGAAAACAGGGTGTGTCAGCACCAATAGATAGGTATATTTTCCTGGGGAGAGAGTTTATAGCTTTCCATGGCTTCTCAAAGGGGTCTATGAGATCCATGACAGATTACAATCCATGCCCTGGGGCACATTTTCTTGCCCCATTCTCCTTTGCTGGAATGCATTCATGGAGGCTCCACTCCAAGATGGCTCAAGTCAGACACCTGTTCCCATGGGAGTGGCTGCTCAAAAGAAACCAAGCCACAGGCCTGCATTGGTTCTTGTAGTTAGAACATCTCCAACCTGGCAACTCCAGCCTTTCACTCTAAAGTTTCTCATCACTCTCAGCCTAGCTTGGTCCTCCTAGTAAACTTCAGAGTCTCTCAACTACAGATATTAGAAAAGAACACTTACCCCACAGGCTGTCTTTCCCACCAGAGCCATTAACAACAGAACATGGAGATCAGACATCCTGGCAAACATCTTTGCAGTTTAAGGACTTGTGTTTCGCTCTCAATAAAATTTCTTTTGTTGTCTATGCCTTTAGGGGGGAAAAATGTCAGTCTCCAAGGATTCAGGAACAAATGAAGAGGATGCAAATTATTAACTAGGCATCAAATACTGTTTAATGTTTAATGTTTTGCAAACTAACTATCTTGATTAAACAAATGGCAACTTTGGGGCTGGGCTGAGTCATGAGGTGGTTTCTCTTCTGGGGAGAAACTCTCCAAAGAAAGTAGCTGACATTGCCCCCTGGCTCCACGGTGCACAAGGCAGATGCTGGGTGTTCTGAGCAGAAAGCCTGACAGCGTAACTAGCATCCCAGCCTCAGGATAAAAGATCAGGTGAAGCCTGTGCCACAGGCCTCTGCCAGTGCTGATTTGTACAGAATGTTAATAGACTTCTGGTTCATCAAATCTCAAACAGAATTAAGGCATGGATGGGCTCCTAATAACATCACACTTTATATTCATGAGACATAAATTAAAGGATGCAAAACTGCTATTGACAAACACTGATTCTGGGCCCTTTGAAGTGTTGCGCACAGTTGCTTGTTGGCTTCAAAAGTTTTCTTTTAAACCTCATTACGTAAGGCTTTTACTTTTTAATTATTTTTTCCCCTTTCGCTGGAGTCTTTCTTTGATCAAACGGAGGAAAGAAAAACATGGTGTTCATATTTCAGGACAATTGTTTCCTATGTTCCTTATTTAGCTATGCTGGTTGCAGGTAGAGTTCTGTCAAGCAGCAATTACCTATTAAGTGTGGGTTCTTGTGGACACAATCGATCTCTTTAATAGTCATGATCTTAATCTCCTGTAAACAACTGACTGTCCACAGTAATCTATGCCTGGGTTCCAGGAATCCTCCTGACCTGAGTCATAAATCCAGGTTTTGAAATGCTGCTGCCAGCGGAGGCATGTGCTCACCTGTGCCCCCTGCCCAGCCCTTCCCCCACCTGCCATCCCTGTTTGGCACGCGGACTGCATCAGTGGCTGCATCTACTTCTGAAAGCCAAGTCGCTAGCCAGGGAGGGCCCCACAGATCCCAGCCCAAAAAAATGCCCCAGTCACCAGATGAGCCTTGAAGGACTAGCCAAGTCCTGGTCCTGCCATTTTACCTCCTAAATAACTTCCACATTATTTTCTTTTATCCACATATTTTTGTCTCCACACTATTTTAGGCAGCCATCAACTCCTCCCACCCCACCCCCCACACCATCAACATCCACCTGATCACCATAATACATGCCCATGTTAGTGGTCCCTTTTTCTATTATTATTATTATTATTATTTTTGAGACAGAGTCTCACTCTGTCATTCAGGCTGGAGTGCAGTGGCGTGATCTTGGCTCACTGCAACCTCCGCCTCCTGGATTCAAGTGATTCTCCTGCCTCAGCCTCCTGAATAGCTGGGAATACAGGTGCATGCCACCACGCCTGGCTAATTTTTGTATTTTTAGTAGAGACGGGATTTCACCATCTTGGCCAGGCTGGTCTCAAACTCCTGACCTCAGGTGATCCATCCTCCTTAGGCTCCCAAAGTGCTAGGATTATAGGCATGAGCCACCGCGCCTGGCTGTAGTCCCTTTCCCTAGAAAGTTCTTCTCTAGCCCTACTCTGTCCTTCCCCTAATCCTTATGACAACTATAAATCTGTTAACTGGAACCCTGCTCACTCCTGAGCAAGTTAATTTAGTTAATTCTCCTAGTTAATGCATCTTTCATCTCTTAGCCCAAACATTACTTCCTCAGAAGCCCTGCATGCATTTCTTCTTTATAGCATTTATGAGGTTGTAATGTCACAGCTGTATTGCTATTTCATTAATATTTGTTTCCCATTGTCCCCATTAGCCTGAAAACTCAGGAGAGCAGGCACTCTGTTTCAATCACCATTGAATCCTTGGCATAGATGCCCAGCACTGGATAGGCGCTCAATAAGTTTATGTTGGATGAAATGAACAAATGAATGACCACTTTATCCATGTGACAGTTGGACATGTTATCACCAGGATGCCTTAGATAGCATAGCCAACTCAATGTGAAAGGAAAAACTGGATGTGAAAAACTAAAAGTATTTGTGAAATTTTAAGCACACTTCAACTTATTCATGAACACTCCATTAATATTCATCAAATACTTACAGAGGCTCTGCTGTGAGCCAGGCATTGGTGATGTGGGGATGAAGGAGGCAGATGTGAACTGGTTGAGGAGGAGACGGGCAGACAGTGAAAAAGTAAACAGTTAATTTTCGTTAGTGATTTCTATGAAAAAGAGTGAAACAACGTGATGGAATAGAAATCCTCATGGGCGGGAGGATGGGAGGTGGCTACCATGACATGGTGGCCACGGTGACATGGTGGCTAAACAGGACCTCGGTGCAGTGCTGAGGATTTTGTTGGTGGTTACCTGATCCCAGAGCAAGGGCCAAGGAGGCAGCACACATGAGGACTTTGCTGGAGTCTTCACAGTGTTTGTACAGACAGTAAAAAACAAAAACGGAAATGTTCAGACAAGCCAAACCATGAAATCACTCATGTGACTCAGGCGTCTCTTTTCCCCTCCGCTGCCTCATGTGAATTACTGACCTTCTGACTTTGAGGAGAGATTCCCAGAAAACAAGCCAGAAGCTTTTCTTCCTGTGTCAACAGGAAGTGACCTGGTGAGTTTGCTGTTCATCTTTGTAATCAGATTAATTTCCCTGACATGTAATCTTCTCTTTATTTCAAACAAAAAGGGAACACTTTTGCTCTTTTTGTAATAACTGCAGGCCTTCCACATATTGTCTCTTATTTCCCTAAAGTTTTGTTATCATGACAAAGTGAAATTAAATAAATTTCTACAGTTAGTCCTAAAGGAGAGAATTCTCTAAAATATACTTAATCTTTTTAATTTAGAAGGACAAAAGAGGCTGGCTAATCATGTCATATGTCTTTATCTGAGGAGTTGGAACTAACCTACCTGGGATCTCTGGTTTTTAAATCCAAACACAGAGGCTTTAGTGCTCATCCAGATGGGGGTTTCAGATGTTATCAAGTTAATCTGGTCTCTCTGTTCCCTGGGTGACATTTTCTCACGTGTTGGGTTACGTACCACTGGAGAGAGTCCCTGCCCTGCATGGGAGGCCTTGGGAGTCTGGTTCTCTAGTTAGCTAATTCTTTACCAAAAGGAAAGGCTTCTTCACAAGGCCCTTGCCAGAGACTCACCCTTTGATGTTCTAGGCAAGGGATTGGTTTTATTTTTGTTTTTGTTTTAAGAGACAGGGTCTTACTCTGTTGCCCAGGCTGGGGTGCAGTGGTACGATTGTGGTTCACTGCAATCTCAACCTCCCAGGCTCAAGTGATCCTCCTGCCTCAGCCTCCTAAGTAGTTGGGACTACAGACACTTGCCACCATGCCCAGTTAATTTTTAAATTTTTGTAGAGATGGGGGTCTCACTATGTTGCCCAGGCAGGTCTTGAACTCCTGAGGTCAAGCGATCCTCCTGCCTTAGCCACCCAAAGCCCTGGGATCACAGATGTGAGCCACCATGACCAACTGAGGGATTGTTTTTATGCAGCAATCACCTGTTGGGCCTGAACAAACATGTTTCATGTTTGTTTTCCTCAAGTACCTTGAGGCTTCTTCCTGCTAAGCCTTCAGGAAGGGGAGGCAGCCTAGAGAAGCACCTAAAAGCAGCAGCTCGACTCAGAACAGACCTGGGGTTGAGCCCCAGCTCTGCCACCTCCCCACTGTGTGACCTCAGGCCAGTCATTTATCCTTTCTGGGCCTCCGTTTCCTCATCTATAAAATAGGGATAATGTAGCTCTTTCTTCGTGGTGTTACTGAGAGGCGTATATGGGAGCATAAAGGCAAGGTGCTTAGTGCCGCAGTGGGCATAGAACAGACCTTTGCACAACACCCTGGCTTTGGAATCAGTGAAGTCTTTCCATGGGATGAGACTTGCTGAGCCCCCTCAGAGATGAAAGGGCCTGGTGCTCAGTAAGTCTAGTCTCCAACCCAGGGAAGGAATGACCACCTTCTGGGGATGAACCCTTGTCTAATTTGATCTCTTTAGGATGGGATCAATAAACACTTTCTGAAAGGGCCAGAGAGTAATTTTCTGTTGCGACCACTCAATCCTGCAGTGGTAGCACAAAAGCAGCCCCAAGTGACACTTATGCTAATGGACATGATTATGTTCCTATAAAACTGTATTTACAAAAAGAGGGCCCTGGTTTGCAGACACTGCTTTAGGAGAAAGTGACACAGCCAAAGCATTGCACAGCTAGAGGGGATACTGGAAAACAATGGAGGCACACTGAGACATGGGAGGGGCCCCTGGGCTGTTGCCACAATGCTGCCCTCAAAGCATTTACTCAGAAATTATGCACACACACCACATCTGGAAATCATCAGATTTTTTTGTGGGGTGGGGAACTAAAGATCATTCAGTCATTCATTCCACAAGTGTTTACTGAGCACCTACTATGTGCCCAGCAGTGCTCTAGGGAGTAAAGAAGACAGATTGGGTTCCAGCCTTGTGGAGTTACATTTTCACAATGAAATTGCTCAGTCACGTGGCTGGTCTTCAGATAAATTCCTAAAATCTTCATTGATCAGAGAAGACACACTGCAGGGAAGTCCCTGCTCTTTCTTGTGGTCTCATAGCCCCACTGCCTGTTCCATTAACTTCCACTTTTGGGAGGAAGGAGCAACAGAAATGCCTTGTTAACTGGGCATGAGCCCTTCCCAGCTCTGCTGCAACGCCCCAAGCTCAGCTCAGTATGTTCATATCCACTGGAAATTCATTGGTACTGCACATCCCATTCTCTGACCTGGAAGGCACTAGGATACCCCCACATTTGTGAAAGGAATGCATTTTTGAGCATATGTATTGAAGAGCTTCTGTATTTCAAGTGCTTTTCCAATCCTGAGCTCCTATAAGTCTTTATAACTACTATGTAAGGTAATTTGGCCCATTTTGCAGTTAAAGAAAGTGAGGCTCAGAGAGGTTACATATAATAAATTGCCCAAGGGCACATAGCTTATAACAGGGCCAGGATTTGAAGTCTTCTGACTTCAAGCCAACTGCTTTTCCCACTCTACTGCATGGACTCCAGGGCCTGGAGTAGGGCTACCTGAGGACTTTTTGAAGAAAACAATATATTGAAAAGCTAAGACTTCCCATTGCCTGGCCAGTTTTCATTTTCTCTTCTTTCTTACTATTACTCTTTAGCTGTGGCAATGGGCTCAGTGTTTATTAAAGAAATGATGCCTTTCCTGTGCCCTTCCAGCAACTGCAGCCACTACCATCTTAGGTTGGGTTTGCTGGGAAATAGAGCCACTGAGATTGTGTGCAGAAAGTTTGACAGGGGAGTAGTCTTGGGTTCTATACACATGGGGGAGGGAGGAAAGCAGGACTGGGCAGAAGAAGAAGGGGTTGCAATGCAGTTGCAACAGAGGCCCATCCACAGAAAGTTCTGGAGCTAGCATGGCCTCAGTGTTGTCCTGCGATGACCCAAGATGACTGGACCTTTGTACTGGGATGGTCCTACCATTGGATAGGAGCTGCCCTCCTGGAAGAGGTGTGACTTTGGGCAATTCTCTTTGGTTAAGAACAGTCCTCAGAAAATAACTGGATGAAATTATTCTATATACTATATAACCAAATTATATTATAATAATAATTTGGTTAAGGGTAATTCTCAGCTGAGAGCCCTCTGCAGCTTATACCTGGCAGCTGAAAGAAAGGGTTCCTCGTTTGTGAAGAGGGGACCTGTGGGCACACACAGCACCCACTCCAACTATTAGCTGGAAATTCATTCCACATCCCTTAGCCCAAGTACCCAAATCAGGAAACTTGAATGGCTCAGCCAGATGTTGGATGAACATCACAATCTATATTTAGTCTACTCAGAGATGGCTGTGGCCACAAATACGGCTAGGCTGATCCACGGGACAGACAGGCATGGATGTGTAGTTGGATTAATCAATATCAAGGAGAAAACCAGAATGCCATTGTGGAAACCATCAGCTCTACACAGTCATTAATCTGAGCTACAAATTTGTAGCTAATCTTCTTGTTGGCCAAAGAAAAAAGAAAAATTTTATCATTTGGCATGATTTACATCATCATGTAAGTGAATTTTATAGGAAAAATAACATTTTTCCCCCCATGGTCAATTCCAGGTCAGTTTTCATTTTTACAAAAACCTTATGAGGTAGTGAGCACAGGTGGGAGTTGGTTCAGCAGGAGAAGGAAGCCCCTAGGACATAGTGACAATCGTGAATTCCATGTGGCCCCTCAGCACAGCCAGACGAAGTGTGCCTGTCTATGAGGCTGAGCATGAGTCTGGATGAACCCGTGATACTGATTCTCTTCTTTTTGCAGAAGCAGGTGTTGAGTGTCCAGCACATAGTCGGTGCTCAAGCAGTGCCAGCTGGGAAGCAGGAGGAATCAACAGCCACTTCCTCTGCTCCCTTAGATAAGGGCTCTAGTGCACACACAGCTTTTCAAGTCAGAAACTTGAGAAATCGTGGGCTCTTCTTTTCCTCCCCCTTCCCAAATCCAAATTATTTGCATGTTTCTACCTCCAAAATGCATTTCAAATCCTTCCAGCACCTTCCACTTCTGCTGCCTCCAATCTAGTCCAAGCCCATGCCATCTCCTGCCTTACCTGCTGATGTAGCCTGCTCCTGGCTCTGTCTGTTTCCGCTTCTGCCTCTTGTTAAATCCATCCTCCCATCTAGTTGCATTTATCTTATAAAAACCTCATCAGAGGCCAGGTGCAGTGGCTCACGCCTTTAATCCCAGCACTTTGGGAGGCTGAGGCGGGCGGATCACCTGAGGTTGGGAGTTTGAGATCAGCCTGACCAACATGGAGAAACTCCGTCTCTACTAAAAATGCAAAATTAGCCAGGCGTGGTGGCACATGCCTGTAATCCCAGCTACTCGGGAGGCTGAGGCAGGAGAATCACTTGAACACGGGAGGCGGAGGTTGCGGTGAGCCAGGATTGTGCCATTGCACTCCAGCCTGGGCAACAAGAGCAAAACTCTGTCAAAAAAAAAAAAAAAAAAAAAGCAAAAAACAAAAAAGAAACCTCATCAGATTATATCACACCCCTGCATAAAACTCTTCAAGACCTGGCCAGGTGCGGTGCCTCACACCTGTAATCCCAGCACTTTCGGAGGCTGAGGCGGGCGGATCACGAGGTCAGGAGATCGAGACCATCCTGGCTAACACGGCGAAACCCCGTCTCTACTAAAAATACAAAAAATTAGCTGGGCGTGGTGACAGGCACCTGTAGTCCTAGCTACTCGAGAGGATGAGGCAGGAGGATGGCATGAACCCAGGAGGCAGAGCTTGCAGTGAGCTGAGATTGTGCCACTGCACTCCAGCCTAGGTGACAGAACCAGACTCCATCTCAAAAAAAAAAAGAAAAAAATCTCTTCAAGACCTTTCCTTTGCACTTTGTTTTTTTGTTTGTTTTGAGATGGAATTTTGCTCTTGTTGCCCAGGCTGGAGTGCAACGGCATGATCTTGGCTGACTACAACCTCTGCCTCCCAGATTCAAGTGATTCTTGTGCCTCAGCCTCTCGAGAAGCTAGGACTACAGGTGCGTGCCACCATACCTGGCTAATTTTTGTATTTTTAGCAGAGATAGGGTTTCACCATGTTAGCCAGGCTGGTCTCAAACTCTTGACCTCAGGTGATCCACCCACCTCAGCCTCCCAAAGTGCTGGGATTACAGGCGTGAGCCACCATGCCCGGCCTCCTTTGCACTTTGAATAAAATCCCCATTTCTTATGGAGACCCTGCTTTATCTGACCTCTGTTTAATTTTCCAGCCTCATTTTGTGCCCTTATCACTCACGTGCTGTTCTTCATAAGGCCGGGGACCATGTCAGTCATGTCCATTGCCCGATTTTTATGTCCTCACTCAGGACCTAGTGCAGAGTAAGCATCAGTAGCTGGGATTACAGGCTTGTGCCACCACGTCTGGCTAATTTTGTATTTTTAGTAGAGACGGGGTTTTTCCATGTTGGTCAGGCTGGTCTCAAACTCCTGACCTCAGGTGATCCACCTGCCTTGGCCTCCCAAAGTGCTGGGATTACAGGCGTGAGCCACTGCACCTGGCCTCTGATGAGGTTTTTATAAGATAAATGCAACTAGATGGGAGGATGGATTTAATAAGAGGCAGAAGCAGAAACAGACAGAGCCGGGAGGAGGCTACCTCAGCAGGTGAGGCAGGAGATGTCGTGGGCTTGGACTAGGTCAGAGGCAGCATTGGGGAAGGACAGTGGGCAACCATGTTTGATCAAAAGATAGTAGGCCCAGCGCTTCGGAAGGCTGAGGCGGGAGGATAGCTTGAGGCCAGGAATTTGAGACCAGCCTGGGCAACATAGCAAGACCCCATCTCTATGTCAAAAAATTAAAAATTAGCTAAGTGTGGTGGTGCACATCTGTAGTCCTAGCTGCTTACAAAACTCCTAGCTGTCCCAAGCAGGACAAGGTGAGGCAAGAGGATTGCTTGAGCCCAGGAGTTGGAGGTTACAGTAAGCTATGATCATGTTACTACATTCCAGCCTGGGTGACAGAGTCAGACTCTGTCTCTTAGGAAAAATAAATGAATAAAGACAGACAGAAATCCCTCTCTTGGCTACAGCTCATGGCCAAGCCATGGACTCCAAATTCAGAGGTGCCTCCCGATTTCCATATGGATCCCTAGCTTTAAGTCATTGGTGGTTCGGACTCCTGTGATCTACGAAGTTTGGAAAGTTAAGAGCCATTGATGCAGTACAACTTGCAGCCTCCAAATGTGGCACAGCCCAGTGTGAATTAAACACCTCAGAATCATTGATCTGCCCATTTGTACTTCCTTCCTTTCTTTAATCTTTCAGTGGGGCTTCAGTCTTCCCTCTCACATTTTAAATTTCCTCTGTTCAGTGGTTGTCTATGGAGGAGAGTTTATCACACCCGTGCATCTCTCCCATCCCATAATCAGCTCTATGCAAACACAAGTCGGCCTCCTTGGATCTCCAGCCTCACAAGCAGCACCTGGGCCATGTGATGCTTCTTGTTCTAAGTGCATCATTGATTTATTAAACATTTTTGCATAAAATTCTGCATGCATTTTGCATGTTGGAAAGCTACCCCCTTCCCTTCTGTGTAATAGAAAACCTGAAAGAGAGCAGGGATCTTGAGATTTGGGTGTCCCTTTCCGTCTCGATTTGTTGGCTTTCTGAATAGAGTATGCTGTGATAGTTTCAAAAGCCTTTTTACTTTTGAGGAAGGCAGACCTCTGAGCACCTCTCTAAAATGTACTTCTAGACACTTCCTGGCATTGCCATCTTCCCTAAGCACATTTGTATGCTAGCTCTGTAGTGTGCTAGCAAGAGCCTGGGTTGGCATCAGACAGAGCCAGCAGAAAAGCCATTTACTAGCTGTGTGATCTTAGGCAAGTCACTTAACCTCTCTGAGCCTGACTTGAATAAGTTTCGTGTGATGATATATTTCCGATGATATATTTTTGAGATGATATATGTGAAAATGCCTGGCACACAGTAGGTTCTGGATTCACATTCATTTATCTTCCTCTCTTTTCCTATTGCATTGCTTGATTTATTTTGAATTTATTATGAGAACCATACATTTTCCTCCAAATTGGCATGATAATCGAAAGAGCAAATTTTCATAAAAGGAGTTAAACAAAAGTGGAAACAACACCACACACAGAGTTGTGTGGTTCCTCTCCCTGAGTCATGCATTTATTCACTCATTTTAGAAGAATTGATTGAGTGCTGGGTACTATAGAATCCTAAGATGCATAATATACTTCTGTCTCTGTTGGCGAAAGCCCAAATAGGCAATTCTGCAGACACTTAGGCAACCAGTCCCTGGTCAAGACCAACTCCTACCCATTAAGGATGCAAGAGAATTGGAGGCAGGCATGTGGGAAGCATGATAAGTGTGAAACGGGTTCCATCAGTCATGACAGGCTAGCTCTCAGCTGCTACCCATCCTCTACCACACAGTCCAATCTCAGGCCATTCAGTGGACCCAATTGCCATTTTGGTGATTATTACCTATTACCAACATGTATTTATTTATTGTGTTCCCAGTATCCAGTTTGGCTCTGTGGATAGAGAGGGGAGAACAGACCTCAGCCATGGTCATCTTCTCCATGCCTCAGTTTCCTCGCCTGTGACATGAAGATAAAAATAGTACATACCTTATGAGATTGTTGTGACAATGACATGGATTAGGATGTGTAAAGTTCAAAGTGCTCGGAACCATGCCATCACCTAGGGAGTGCTCTGAGAGCATTTGTTAAACGATCCACCTTCTGGAGTATCTATGGCAGGGGCTTCAAATATTGCTATTTAAATGTGCATCCATGGTGCAGTTCATTAGCATAAAGAATGTTAAAAAATGCATTTCATTGATGAAGTGAGCAATACTCAAGATAGATGGTTAGGGCCGGATGCGGTGGCTCATGCCTGTAATCCCAGCACTTTGGGAGGCCGAAGTGGGCAGATCACTTCAGGTCAGGAGTTCAAGACCAGCCTGGCCAACATGGAAAAATCCCGTCTCTACTAAAAATACAAAAATTAGCCAGGTGTGGTGGTGGGTGTCTGCAATCCCAGCTCCTTCGGAGGCTGAGGCAAGAGAATCGCTGGAACCTGGGAGGCGGAGATTGCAGTGAGCCGAGATCGTGCCACTGCACTCCAGCCTGGGTGACAGAGCAGGACTCCATCTCAAAAAAAAAAAAAAAAAAAAAAAGATAGGAGGTTGGCTAAAATGACTGAACAGACACTTTTGCCCTGGAATGTACAAGATAAAAGAATCTGGCAAAGCCGGCTGCCTGACACCTTCAGAGGAAATTTCTAGGTCTAGACCTCCATTTGGTCTTTCTTCTGACTTCTGGTCCAACCAGAAGGCCAGCTGACCCTGCTGTTGAGATATGACTGCAAAATGATTCTTTCCTGCAAAATGTGTGTCAGAGTGCTGCAGAGGCAGAGTGGGACTTACTGGGACCCACATGTGGGTGATTTTCTGCCTCTTTGTACATGTGGCAGAACGACTTTCATTGTAAAACCACCAGGTAGCAAGGTTGAGAGGGGGAGATGTATAGCTCCCACCTTCCTCTAATTATCAGAGACCCCTATTATTTCCAAAAAGAGCCTGACAGCTGTTGAATGGGCAAATTGGCTTAGGTCAGTTCACAACAGCTGAAGTGTTTAGAACGGCTCCTGCCACACAGCATAGATCTCCCATGTTCAGCCATTACTACCCAGTAGCATAATTAGAGAATGCTCAAGTGTTAGATCACATGGAACAGATGACATTTGAGAAGCCCCAGAATTTGCAAAGAGCAAGGTCAGGACAGTGTAGCCGGAGCTAAACTTGGCCTCCAGGGACTGGGATTTAGTGCTAATTCTCTTTCGTACCAGCTTTGCATTCCTGGGCAAATCAGAAACGCCCCCAAGCCTCAGTTTTCTCAACTGTAAAATGTAGTTTATTTGATCCATTTTTGCCAATGTAGTAATTAGGGAGCTGGAATGCTTCCTAAACACAATGCCTGCCCCAAATGTAGGCGTTTCTTATTTCCTTGCCCCTGCTGATCTCCCTCTCTCTCAATGTTGATTATTGATCCGTGTGCTGTCATGGTGCTTCGTGTTGAGCAGCCATCCCTGCGATTGTTTGCATAGTCAGTTTGTGCAGTGCTTATCAGTTGGCCTGGAGACAGGTGATTTTGCCCCGAATAGTCCCCTTTCTCCAGAGTTCATTTTCTCCTCCAACCTGCCCAGTCTGCAGGATGTCAATCTTCCAGCTCTCAGGCCTGGCTCACCCCCAGGCAGAGATCTCTGCAGAGGACATCTGCGGGACACCTGTTTGAGCACCCACAACATATCCCTTGCATCTGTCCTCTCAGCACTCTCTCACTGCTCTGCCTGTGGCTCAGGGTCTCAACATCTCTGCCTGAACCTTTGCAGTAGCCTCCGATTTCTCAGCCCTGCCCTCAAACCCAGTCTTCATGGTGCCAGAAGAGTCATCTTCTAAATACCAATCTGGTTGTGTCACTTATCTGCCTAAAACTCATCCTCCATGCCTCATTGCCTATGGGACTAAGTCCAGACTGATTAGGGTGACACAGAATGCCCTGCTAATCTGGCTCCTGGCAACTTTTGCTTCTTCTTCTCTCCACCCAGCTTTATTCCTCACCATCTCCACTCCCCTGATACATATCCTAAACTCTAGCCTTGTCTGATACCTTCATTTATTTGCAGTCTAGAAGAGTCTTTTTCCACCTCTGGTCCTTGGAGAGCTCTACCCTTTTCTCTTTAAAAACACAGCTTGAGGCATGGCGCTGTGGCTCACAATGGTAATCCCAGCACTTTGGAAGACTGAGGCAAGTGGATCTCTTGAGGTCAGGAGTTCGAGACCAGCCTGGCCAACATGGTGAAACCCTGTCTCTACTAAAAATATAAAAATTAGCTGGGCGTGGTGGTGCATGCCTGTAATCCTAGCTACTTGGGAGGCTGAGGCAGGAGAATCACTTGAACCCAGGAGGCAGAAGTTGTAGTGAGCCGAGATTGTGCCACTGCAGTCCAGCCTGGGCAACAGAGTGAAACCATGTCTCACAAAAACCAAAACAAGACACACAAGCTTCACCTGTGTGAAGCTTTCTTCCCCTAGAATCAGAGTCAGCTCTCTACTCTGAGGACTCCTCTGGCATCTTGTGAATTTATGGTCTTGAGACCCTGGTGTGTCACTTCTGAGGACACTTTGAGGCCTTGACTGTGGTTCTCTCATCTTTGGATGCCCAGCACATGTGGCATACAGTAGGTGCTCAATCATTGCTGAATGAAATGGATGCGTTGATATCACCTTAGGGGTGTGTGAGATAACAGGGATCTCAGAGGGGCATTTGGAAGAATAAAAACGGAAGGAGAAGGAGGGGCTTGGGGAGGCAGCCTTAGAAGCCAGGAGATGAAGGGCCCACAGATCCAGTTTATCTTTCACCTCTTTAGCCTCAGGGCTAAGTCAATAGAAAAGGCAATGACAGCACATAAGTAAGGGACACATTTGTCAATAGGCTCCTGGGAATTGATTCTTGCAGAAACAGAGGCCTCCCTGGGCTGTCAATACTCTGGTTCCTGTGGGTTCTGGCTCCAGTCTGACTCATTCCCCGGCTCCCACGCAGATCTTTGCTGCGAGCTCATCTCGAGGGCTGGTGGTCACAGGCAGGAATGATGGAGCTGGAGAAGAGAAGAGAAGAGAAGAGAAGAGAAAAGAAGGAGAGGTTCCAAGTATGAGAAAGACTAGACTTTGGAGGTAGAGAAAGGAGTTCACGAGCCGAGGACATAGGTGGCCTCTAGAAGCCAACAGCCAGCAAAAAAATAGGGATCAGCAACACAGCCCTGCTGACGCGTGTGTCTGACTTACAGAACTATTAAAGAACAAATATGTGTTGCTTAAGCCACTAAGTATGATCATTTGTTATGGTAACAATAAAGAACAACTAATAGGCTAAAATTAGTTGCTAAAGGAGAAATAGGGAAAACAGGCAAGGGTAACGACATGAGCAAAGGCTTGGAGGTAGGAGGGAAGTGCATGTTTAAAGAATGGAGAGGAAACTGTTCCTCCACACGGAGGTCTCATGAGGAAGCATAGTGGGAGGGAACTTGGGGAGGGCAGGTCTGGGGCTCCGTGTGGTGCCAGGGGAGCTGGCGGCAAGTGGCAAGGACAGAAACAAGACAGGTGAATGAGACTGGGACCGGCAAATGCAGATGCCTACCGGGCAGGTCATCTGAAATGAGTAGAATGAGGGAGGCAGAGGAACACGCCTGAGAACTGGAACAAATGGCAATTAACTGGAGGGTTGGGGGGATCACTAGGGAGTGGTGGAGACTACAGCTAGCTGGGGATCTGAGGCCTGAGGTAAGGAGGCAGCCCCATCCAGTGTCAGCATCTTTGCCCTGCAGGAATGTGAGCCTCATGTGGCCAGACAGCTCATTTTTCTTTCTTTCTCTCTTTTTCTCTTCCTTCCTTCCTTCCTCTTTCTTTCTTTCTTTCTTTCTTTCTTTCTTTTTCTTTCCTTCTTACTTCTTCCTGTCTCTATTTCTTTCTCCTTCCTTCCTTCCTTTCTTCCTTCTTTCTCTTTTCTTTTCTTTTCCTTTTCTTTTTTTCTTTTCTTTTCTTTTCTTTTCTTTTCTTTTCTTTTCTTTTCTTTCCTTTTCTTTCCTTTCCTTTCCTTTCCTTTCCTTTCCTTTTCTTTTCTTTTTTCTTTTCTGGCAGAGCCTCACACTGTTGCCCAGACTGGAGTGCAATGGTGTGATCTTGGCTCACTGCAACCTCTGCTTCCTGGGTTGAAGCAATTCTCTTGCCTCAGCCTTCCAGAGTAGCTGGGATTACAGGCACCTGCCACCATGCCCAGCTAATTTTTTGTATTTTTAGTAGAGATGGGGTTTCACTATATTGGCCAGGCTGGTCTCAAACTCCTGACCTCAGGTGATCCACCCACCTTGGCCTCCCAAAGTGCTGGGATTACAGGCATGAGTCACCGTGCCCAGCCTGACAGTTCACTTTTCAAAAGAAGTCAGAAATTCAAAATGCTCCTGATACCCAAAAGTTGATAATGATTCATTGATGTTTAACCTGTGTGGGGTGACATGGTGTCTGTCACCTGAAGCACATCTGCAGGCCAGCTTCTGACCTGTGTTTTCTGCTCCCAGCTTTCTCTCTTCCTGGTTTCTGATTTCTGGTTTCTCTCTTCCAGGCTGATTCTCCCTTTGGACTGAGTAAGCCCCCAGGGTGATTACACAATTCAGGAGTGGGAGGCTTGAAGGGTGCGGAGTCTGGACTTCCCACTAGCAAGGGCCCCAGTGATTCATTATTAGAATAAGAGATGAGATCATCCTTCCTCTTCCCAACCCCTCTCCCCAAGCATCCCCCAAAGAAAAGGAAAAGAAAAAAGAAAAACACTTTCTGGCATGCTTGCTCTTAACTTTTGGGGCCAAATGGTGACAGTCAGGATGACTGTCAGGTGCCAGGTAAGGATGACTGGGCTGCCATTCTCAAAACATGTTTAAGGCTTGCATGGCCTTGGATAAAGCAGTCCCTCTGAGCCTTAGTTTCCTTACCATGTAGGATTTTGGTGAGCATCACATGGGGTAGACCATGCAATATGCTTTGCTGTTGTTTCTTGATGTGTTGTATTTATGAACATGCAACCTAGACTGCATGCCCCCAAAGTGAAGCATGCACATGCATGCATTACTTATTAAAAGTAATGCAAAAACCGCAATTACTTTTGCACCGTCCTGATAAGTACCTGCCGACTTCCCCTTAGACCCTGGCCTTTGGTGCTGAAGAAAAACAGGCCCGGGTTGGGGCTTGCTGCCTGGGTTGAGGGAGGGCAGGGACAGGACGGGCAACCACAGTCCTCCCTCCTGGCCCCGCCCAGACTTACCTGGAGCCCTTAGGAGGGGTGACAGAAAGGGAGGGCAACTGTTTGGATTTCTTGTCGGCAACTAATTTATGCTGCATTTTAATCTGAACTGAATTAAATATTCTTCTTCCCCAAAGCTACCATCTATCCAACTCTCTACCAACTCTCTATCTATTGTAATTAATTCTTTTTACCATTTGCTTTTGGAATTTTTTTTTTTTTGAGATGGAGTCTCACTCTGCCACCCAGGCTGGAGTGCAATGGTGCAATCTCAGCTCTCCACAACCTCCGCCTCCCGGGTTCAAGTGATTCTCCTGCCTCAGCCTCCCAAGTAGCTGGGATTACAGGTGCTCACCACCATGCCCGGCTAATTCTTGTCATTTTAGTAGAGACGGAGTTTCACCTTATTGGCCAGGCTGGTCTTGAACTCCTGACTTCAAGTGATCTGCCCACCTCAGCCTCCCAAAGTACTGGGATTATCAGCGTGAGCTGCCACTCCTGGCCTTCTTTTTACCTTTTCTATGTTACTAGGCTGAGTGTTGCTGGGGAAGCAAGTCTAAGTGCTAAACCCTATATATGGGAAAAATTCAAGTGGGAGCAGATGCCCTGGGGTATTTGTCTCGGAGTTTGCCCTCCTGAAGGAGCAGATCTGCGATACTGACTGAGAGTATAGTCACCTTCAGCCACTTCACATTGTGACAACACCACAGTGTCATTTTTCTTTTTCAACTTTTATTTTAGATTCGGGGGTACATGTGCAGGTTTGTTACATGGGTATATTGTGTGATGCTGAGATTTGGGGTACAAATAATCCCGTCACCCAGGTACCGAGCACAGTACCCAACATGCAACCTAGACTGCATCCCCCCATTTTCAACCCTTGCCCCTCTCATTCCCTCCCGCTTCTAGCAGTTCCCAGTGTCCTTTGATCCTGTCTTTGTGTCCACGAGTACCCATTGTTTAACTCCAAGACTGCAGTTTGACCAAAAGTCTCACTTGAGCTAACTTTCAGGGCCAAATGGGGTCAGTCAGGAGCACAGGTGCCAGGTAAAACTGGCTGGACTGCCACTCTGGAAACAGGCTTAAAGGCTTGTGTGGCCTCTGATAAAGGATAAAGCAGTCCCTCTGAGCCTTAGTTTCCCTACCTTACAGGGTTTTGGTGAAGATCATATAGGGTAGACCCCCCTTTTTTTTTTCTTGAGACAGAGTCTCGCTCTGTTGCCCAGGCTGTAGTGCAGTGGCACAATCTCTGCTCACTGCAACCTCCGCCTCCTGGGCTCAAGTAATTCTCCTGCCTCAGCCTCTCGAGTAGCTGGATTTATAGGTGTGCACCACCATGACTGGCTAATTTTTGTACTTTTAGAACAGACAGGGTTTCAGTGTGTTGTCCAGGCTGGTTTCGAACTCCTGACCTCAAATGATCCACCTGCCTCAGCTTCCCAAAGTGCTGGGATTACAGGCGTGAGCCACCACACCTGGCCTTGATGTGTTATATCTATGAACGTGCAACCTAGACTGCATCCCCACAAAGTGAAACATGCACACTGTTACAGCAAACTAAATATGGCCTGAGAAGGACTCCGTACTTCTATATTTGAGTCCTTGCGGATGAACTGTAACCTAGTTTAATAGTCAGACAAAATTGAAAACTTAATAGTATGCACCCCTAGCAATAGCTGAGTGTTGGCCAATCCCAACGGCCGTACTTCAACCACTCATAGGCTGCTGAGTGTTCAAACTGCGTTCAAATAAGGCAAACGCTGAGCTGTAACCAATCTCGCTGTTTTGTAGCTCACTTCTGATTCCTGTATGTCACTTTACCTTTTTTGTTTATAAATTTATTCTGACTATGAGGCACCCCCGGAGCCTCTGTGAATCTGTGATACTGGGGTCTGCTGATTCACGGTTCATTCATTGTTCAATTAAACTCCTTTAAATTTAATTCGGCTGAGGTTTATCTTTTATCAACACACACGCACACTGTATGTGGTGTCTGCTTGTTCCTGGATCCACTCCCCATTCCTGCCTGTTCCTCTGCTACCTTACTTTGCACTGGAAGGAGCTATTAGGTTGGTGCAAAAGTAATTGTGGTTTTTGTCATTGAAAGTAATGGCAAAAGATCAGACTCTATACCCAAAGGAATATAAATCATTCTACTATAAAGACACATGCACATATATGTTTACTGGAGCACTGTTTACAATAGCAAAGACCTGGAACCAACCAAAATGCTCATCAATGATAGACTGGATAAAGAAAATATGGCACATATATATACACCATGGAATACTATGCAGCCATAAAAAAGAATGAGTTCAGATTCTTTGCAGGACATAGATGAAGCTTGAAGCCATCATTCTCAGCAAACTAACACAGGAACAGAAAGCCAAACACCACATATTCTCACTCATAAGTGGGAGTTGAACAATAAGAACACATGGACACAGAGAGGGGAACATCACACACCAGGGCCTGTTGGTGGGTGAGGGACAAGGGGAGGGAGAGCATTAGGACAAATACCTAATGCATGTGGGGCTTAAAACCTAGATGACAGGTTGATAGGTGCAGCAAACCACCACCATGGCACATGTAGCAGACCTGCACGTTCTGCACCTGTATCTCAGAACTTAAAAAAAAAAAAAAAGATGAGGTTCTCTTGTCTGGCTTCCAGGTGGGTTTGGCCACCGAGGGGTGCTAATGAAAGACTGGTGGACAGAAGGAGGTGCAAAGTGAGGGTATCCTTCCCCTTCCCTTTGCTTCCTGTGGCATCTCTGGAAACTTCTGTGTTTCCATGATCTCAGCATCCCTAGAATCTGGTGTAATTTTACTGGTTGCTATGACAGGGAACTTTCTTGAATATATCCACGTGCTAAGTGCTTCACATGCCTCTTAATATTTTTTAATCCCCTTAATAGCCCTATGAAGAGGATGCTACAATCCATATCCCCATTTTACAGGTGGGGACACTGAGTCTCAGAGAGGTTAACTTGCCCGCTGCTGTCCCACTGCCAGTCAACAGTGTAGCCAGATGGTGAACTGAAGCAGTGTGACTCCAGAGCCCTGGCTCATTTTACTCACCGAGGGTGTCTGTGTTACAGGTAGTCTGTGCAGCCAGCTCAGGCCTCTCTGTAATCAGCAAACCACATCCCTAACCACCAGGCTGAGCCACCCCCAAAGGCTGTGGCAGTTAAAGTTTTAACAGACACAACTAGCTGGGCCAGAGAAAGACTCTGCAGCTTTGATGGGAGACAGGATCTCATCCAGGCAGTTCCAGGAGAT
Source organism: Pongo abelii (assembly GCF_028885655.2). Taxonomy (NCBI): domain Eukaryota; kingdom Metazoa; phylum Chordata; class Mammalia; order Primates; family Hominidae; genus Pongo; species Pongo abelii. Next base: position 120,586,236 of record NC_071993.2, on the reverse strand, counting down.
GGCTTTGCTTTGAACAGATAACTCAATATAAAGGAGAAGAGAAAATGGAGGGGTGGAGAGAAGGGAGAGGCAGGGAGGGGGCGTGGAGAGAAAGTCCCCTGTTTCACAGAGCCCAGCCCCGAGGAGACACTCTCTGATGACCAGGGGGAAGGCTTTGAAAAGTGGAGGGGCAGCACCTCAAACCCTGCTCCCTGAAAGTGGGGGTGGATCCTGGCAGAAATCACATGAGGACCCCTGCTGTGAAGCCGGGAGACCGGAAAAGAGTTCAGGTGATAAAAAAAAAAAAAAAAAAGATGTTAATAGAGTAATAGAGGACTGAAATGTATCTGTCTGTAATTCCAGTCTTCTAATTCCAGTTTTGAAATCCTGGAGAGAGAGCATTGGCAAGCTGCTGCATCCTCCAGCCCAGCCAGGCTCTGCTCACCCCAAGACGCTGCTCGAAGCCGGGCACATCTTTTGTTGGTTTATGATGGGAGAGTCGCCATGTTAAATGTGGCCAAGCAGGCATCTGGGTTTGAGCGACTCTCTCCCTCTGTCTCCCAGGTCCCTGAACTCTTTGCTGGCCACAGATGATAACATCTGGAGAGGACCCCTCCTCCCACAAAAATGGGTTCACAAAAAAGGAACCCCAGCCGGGTGTGATGACTCATGCCTGTAATCCCAGCACTTTGGCAGGCTAAGGTGGGCCGATCACTTGAGGCCAGGAGTTCGAGACCAGCCTGGCCAACATGGTGAAACCCTGTCTCTACTAAAAATTAGTGGTGGCGCACACTTGCCATCCCAACTACTTGGGAGGCTGAGGCATGAGAATCGCTTGAATCCAGGAGACGGAGAGATTGCAGTGAGTCGAGATTGTGCCCTGCACTCCAGGGCAACAGTGAGACTCAAATGAAAAAGAAAAAAAAGGAACCCCAAGGATGTCTCCAGTCCATTCTCCAGAAAAAACATTTTTAAGCACAAAAATTGGTCCTGTCTCTCCTCTGCTGGAATTCTTTGGTGCCTTCCTATTTTGCTTAAAAAAAAAATTCAAACTGCTTACTAAGCCAACTAGACTCTGTGTGATCTTGCCCTTGCCTTCTGGAAACCTCACCTCAGACCACTCTCCCCTTCATCTACCGAGCTTCAGGTGATCAGCCCCCTCTCCATTCCTTAAACACACCCCACTTCCCGTCTCTACCACAGGGCCTTTGCACACCCATCTTGCTCTTCTTGTGCCTCCCTTCCAGCTGCTCCCTGGAAGCCTGGCTCCTTTGCATTCTCCAGCCTCAGCTTACATGCCTGGTGGCATTTCTCTTCAGAGAGGAGGCCTATTCTTTTCTATCTCAATATCCTTTTTAGTAATCCTCCATTATGTGGTTAATTTATGTATTGCCTGTCCCTTTCCCTGGCCTTGCAGGATTCAGGGAACATCAGGCTTGTCTGACTTGCACAAGTCCCTCCCTCAGTGCTCAGTGTCTAAGCACAAGGTGGGTGCTCAGTGGATGTTTGATGATTCCATGACTGGCTGAAGGAGGACAAGGAGCAGGAAGCAGAGCTGGAAGCTGCTGCAAGAGGAGTGGGACCTGCCAGAGGTGACCATTCCTGGAGGGGCAGGGACGCAGAGTCAGCAGCCAGGGGCTGGCTGGCAGAGAGGGGACTAGGCAAGAGGCAGCCTCTGCATATCTGCTTCCAGGGTGCCCAGCCTTTCTGTTGGCATCTTACCCTCCACTGGCAAACCCTGTGTGTGGTTAGAGTGGGTGGATGTGGGCTTTGATGCCTTCATTTTATTTGGGTTGGTTGGGCCAGGGACACCAGCTTCTTGCGCATTTCACTCTTTCCTTCTTTTTGCACATCTATGCAACAGCAATAAAGCTGTGAGTGGTTATTCCCCATCCCACTCTATTTTTTCAACTATTCTGAGATCATGTCAGGAAAGCATGATAAGAGACATGATGAGGCCAGGCGTGGTGGGTCACGCCTATAATCCCAGCACTTTGGGAGGCCGAGGCAGGTGGATTGTCCGAGCTCAGGAGTTCGAGACCAACCTGGGCAACACAATGAAACCCAGTCTCTACTAAAATACAAAAATTAGCCTGGCATGGCAGCATGCGCCTGTAATCCCTGCTACTCAGGAGGCTGAGACAGGAGAATTGCTTGAACCTGGAAGGCAGGGGTTACAGTGAGCCAAGATGGCGCCACTGCACTCTAGCCTGGATGACAGAGCGAGACTCCATCTCAAAAAAAAAAAAAAAAAAAGAGAGAGATATAATGAAACACAGAAAAGAAAGACGCTACAGCATGCACATACAGACATATATAAATGTGTGCAAATCATACATGTTCAAAATAATACACATTATTATTTAATATGTATGCTTTATTTACACAAAGGGGATGAGTAGAAGAATTAGGAACTGATTTAGCTATCTTGGGAAGAAGGATGAAGGAGAGGCGGGTGAGTTTTTGAGTGAGCTGAGTCTTCATTTATCCGGTAGAAGGTCAGTAGATAAAGTGCATAGTTGATAAAGCAAGAAGTGGTGATAGAAGCATATTATTTGGAGATATGGAGGTGATCACCAGAACTAAAAACAGAAACAATTTTAACATTTAAAAAGAAGTTGCCTCTGGGTTTGAGAGGAGAGGATTATTTTTCATTATGAGCCAGTTAGTGCTACTTATTTTTGAAATTATGTGTACATATAACTTTGGTACAAAATTTACATTTAAAAAGTATGCAATTCTGTGGTTTTGATAAATTTTAAAAATATTTTATATTTTCTAAAATATTAATACATGTATTTTGTTTTCTCCAAAAGATAGGACAAGTGAAACTGCAGCAGGAAGAAGGAAACAGGTTAGAAGGAATAGATGCCACTTAAAAATCTGGAAAACAGGCTGGATACAGTGGCTTATGCCTGTAATCCCAGCATTTTGGGAGGCCGAGGCGGGTGGATCACGAGGTCAGGAGATTGAGACCAGCTGGGCCAACACGGTGAAACCCTGTCTTTACTAAAAATACAAAACTTAGCTGGGCGTGGTGGCACACGCCTGTAGTCCCAGCTACTCAGGAGGCTGAGGCAGGAGAATCGCTTGAACCTGGGAGGCAGAGGTTGCAGTGAGCTGAGATAGCACCACTGCACTCTAGCCTGGCGACAGAACAAGACTCTGTCACAAAAAAAAAAAAAAAAAAAAAAAAAAAAAAAAATCTGGAAAACAGGTCAGATACAGTGGCTTACACCTAAAATTCCAAAACTTTGGGAGGCCAAGGTGGGCAGATCACTTGAGCCCAAGAGTTTGAGACCAGCCGTGGCAACACAGTGAGCCCTCATCTCTCTATATATACATAAAAAAAATCTGGAAAACAAGTTAAGACTGTGCAACTGTGCATGTTGTGCCTCTCCCAGGCTTTTCGGGCTAGTTGCATGGACTGTTGCTTTTTCTGGCATGTTCTCTCCAGTTCCACTCCATTGTGTGTTTCTAGGAATAACTCAGATCCCGGACAGCCATGCAACCCCAACATCTTTCTTCACCATACAATTGTGGGTAGAGAGAATTAATTACAGAGAAACCCACATTGCCCTGAGCAGCATCAGTAAACAGTACATGAAAATCAAAAGGTCCCTGAGATGTCCAAATCCCTTCAGCAGAGTGTCCTTCCTCGCAGAGCCGAGGGCAGTGCAGATGGGGAGCTCAGGGTCTTCCTGGGGCACCTTCCCCATGTAGCCCCACGTTGTCACCTTCCTGCAGTCTCGCTGAGTCCTGCAGACATCGCTGCCATTTCCCTGCATTCTTGCTTGGCTCCTGGACTGTCTGAATTCTACGTGGCATTCCTTGAAGCTTTAGACAGAAAGGAGAACGAGCGACTCCAGTTTCTCCTTTAGCTGGGAGCTATCTCCCCCTCCCCTACTGCTCTTTCCCTCTTCTCCCATGGGTCACTCACACTGCTCTGGGAGCTCCGCTTCTCTGTCAACCCCTCCCTGCAGGGCCCTTCCTGGGCACTGGGTTCTGCCACATCCCTACTCCTGACTGCTGGGTCTTGCAAGGCCATGTCTGCAGACACTGTAATTTGGTCTTTACAGGTGTGACTATAAAATCATGTGACTGTTAATTTCATTGTTTGAACTAGGGTCTTCCTTTGTCACCCCACTGGAGTGCAGTGGCGCAATCTCTGCTCACTGTAGTCTCGACATCCTGGGGTCAAGTGCTATGCCTGCCTCAGCCCTCTGAGTAGCTGGGACTACAAGCATGCACCACCATGCCTGGCTAAGTTTTGTATTTTTTGTAGAGACGGGGTCTTACCATGTTACCCAGGCTGGTCTTGAACTTCTGAGCTCAAGTGATCCACCTCGCAAAGTGCTAGGATTATAGGTGTGAGCCACCACACCTGGCCTGACTGTTATTTTAAGTCATCAACACCTCCAAATGTGTGCTGTCCCCTTGGAAGCTCTCAGGCCCTTTGGAAAACTCAGAAATTCCAGTCATGCTGCCACGAATCCTGTGGGGTCCACTTTCAGATCCCATGTCCCAGTAGCTCCTTGGTGCCAATCTTCAGCCTTCAAGCACAAACATGCGTCCTTTGGGGGCTACAGCCTGCTTCTCTCAAAAAGCCTACAGGTTGGAAACCAGGCATGCTCAAGAAATGGGGTTACCTTGCTCGTGTGGGTGTGACAGTCCTCTGTGAGTGTCCTTGCCTGAGCCTGGAAGCAAAGCCGGCCTTCCCAGCACTTGGTCTTTGCATAACCCAGTGTGTGTGCTTTCTATGGTGTGAGCCCGGGCAGGTCAGTGATCCCAAGGCTCGGTGGGGAAGACGCCATGATGCTTTGACAAAACATGGAGTCATCACCCATGTGGCCCCTGCTCCTTTCCTTTTCCCTCTCCTGTTTCCCTGACTGTCCTTAAGGAAACTCTCACCCTCTATTTGTTCTCCGCGGTTTTGTCTTTCTGTCCTTCGGCGGCAGGGAAAGGACGCAGTCGGCATTTCCACAAACAGCTCAATGCCCGGACTTTGCCAAGGGGCTTTCTCTTATCTCTTGGCTCTCCTTTCTCAGAAAGATGTTCAGGGCCGGTTTCAATTTGGGGATTAATCTAACCAAAGTACAGAATCTACTTCTCTGCATGGAGAATGCACTCCAGTCTTGTTTATCTGTCCTCCTCTCAACCCCTCCCTGTTGCACCCTAATCTTTGGAGCTTAAAAAGGCTTAAAATGCTTCTTAAGCGTGGGATAGTTCTAATACAGCAACTATTGATGAGCTAAACAGAAATGACTTCGAAACTTAGTGTGTGAACTTTCCAACGTGACCATGTTGCTGCACCTCAAGCAAAAGGGGAAGGAAAGAGTTGTCCTGTTGTCTCATTTTGTCAGATGTTTTCTTCCTGGGAAAAGGGTGATCATCAGGATGTTCAAATCTGGAACCTTGACTCTGCCTTTGAGGCAGCGATGCAGAGCCAGTTCCCTCTCTTCACTCGCTCAGCTGATAAGATGGTGACAATCAGCACAGTGGCCTCACCCAGCACAGCCTAAGCCCGGGGACTCTGAGCTTACCCTTACAGGAGGAGCCATTTCCTTCCACATCACCCACTGTTTCCACTGATTCACAGCAAAATGTCATAATATAATGTAAATGTCAGGTATTATTATTATTGGAGCAGAATCATTTCTTTCGAGACAGGGTCTCACTCTGTTGCCCAGGCCAGAGTTCAGTGGGGTGATCACAGCTCACTGCAATCTCGACCTCCCAGGCTCAAGTGATCCTCCTGCCTCAGCCTCCTGAGTAGCTGGGACTACAGGCACACACCACCATACCCAACTAACTTTTTTGATTTTTAGTAGAGATGGGGTTTCACTCTGTTGCCCAGGCTAGTCTTGAACTCCTGAGCTCAAGCAATCCTTCTGCCTCAGCCTCCCTAAGTGTTGGGATTACAGATGTGAGCCACCGCCTTTGGCCCCAAGTTGCCCCTTGCAGTTTGAAAACTGCTTTCACATGCATTATTTCATTTGCTGCTCGGCACAACCCAGTCAGGTAAGTACAAAGATTCCCATTTGCCAGATGAGGAAACTGAGGCTCATAGAGGGGAAATGATTTGCCCAAGGGATCTAGTTACCAAGCTATTGTGTTAGGATTTGACCCCAAGGTTTTGAATCCTCAGCCCTCCTGTGACCCATTCCCGGTCCAGCTGCTTCTGGTAGTGATGGGCAAAGTTGCAAGGTAGAGGTGAGTGGCGATGGTGGGCAACTGTGGGCAGGGTGCAAACACTTGTCAGTATCAAGAAAAGTAACCTCCATGAAGTAACCTTCATTTTCAAATCAAATCAGTGGCAGGCTCCATTCAATAGGATGGGAAGGGAAAGGACCCAAAAGGTATCTGAGTTGAAATGCACATGTGAAGAACATCTACCTTGTGAGTTGGGGAATTGGAATCCAGTGACATTCAAATCATGTTGGGTATGTTAAGCTTACCATGCACGTGGGAAGGGAGCTGGAGAATGAAGGACAAGGCTAGATGATTGAGAGAGTGTGGATCCTTCTTGGGGAAACAGAGGTTGGGCGTCTCTTGATAATTCCATGCGTTTCCCCTCACTCTGCATTTAGACAGGCTGAGCTGGACAAAGAAGGAGAATCTATGAAATGCTATCTTGTCCTGGTAGCCTTCATCAAAGCTGATTTCAGAGAGAAGATGCAGAAACACAAGTTTTGAGGTTGGAAACCTTTGAGGCTGACATTAGCTGCTGAAACTGTTGCTTGCATTGTTGAGGAAACAGTAAATACCCCATGCTTCCTTTTGAAATGTTTGTATATTGTACTTATGTGGAAAGACAAAATCGGCATGAGGTGAAAAGAAAGGAATTTAGTAATCAGAAGAGAGGCCAGGACGTATTTATGGAAATCTGTGGATATTTTTTCCTGAGTTTTGGAGGAACGAGGCCCCAGGCTGTCTCCTCTAAATCACCCGAGGAACATGTGATATCTACTCAGGGACTCCTGGAATACCCAGTGGTGTCCTAATGAAATAATAATGGGCACATTCCCCCCCTCCTCAGCATTTCTAGAGGGAAGACTTACCGTTCCCCCAGACAGGGATTAGACCTAATAAATTACACTTCAGGATGCAGGATACACACACAACGTCAGGGCTGCGTACACACATGGATGGCCCTGAGCACAGAAAATCCATCATCCTCAGCTTAGACACACAGCAGGCGCCAAGCAGCAGGAAGTGGCCTGGAATATGTCCCAGTGAAGTAGTTCGTGGCGTAGAGAAGGAAACGCCAGCAGTAATGTGGAGGATATTTATCTCTGGGGGATTCCGTGGCCAGAGAGACTTGGACACTGCATCTGTGAACCGCTGCCATCTTCCTAAGAGCCTTTTGCCCATCCTTGGGTCTACACAAGGGCTTCTCAACCTTGGCACTGTTGACACTTTAGGCCAAACAATTCTTCCACCAGGGCCCAACTCTGTATGGGACTAAGAGCTTGGCTTGGGGTCTAACTGATCTGTGTTCAAATTCCTGCTGTGGGTCCTGGTGAAAAAGTCACACACACACTGGCTGTTAGATCTTTGGTAAGTTGCTTACTTCTCTAAGTCTCAGTTTTTGCATGGAGGAAATGGAGACAACAGTGGTCCTTTCCTGGCAGAGCTGCTGGGAGGAAACCATGAGATGATGCCTACAAAACGCTTAGCACATCCCAGGTGCAATGAATAGTGACCCTTGGTTATATATCAAGGTGTGAGACACAGGGCTGATCCGCAGGGAACTTCGAGTCTCATTTCATTAGAGACTAGAAGAAGTCGAAGATAGAACAATTTGGAAATCTTCAATGTCAAAGAGGGGCTAGAAAGCCTCAGAGGAGAGGAGGAAGCACTGGGTGGCAGGTGGTGCTCACCACAGAGGTGGGACGGAGAAAGCTGCAGGAACAATTGGCTCATAATCATCTCCATTTACACTGCACTTGATCTACAAAATGCTTCCTCATCTGTTGCCTCATTTGATCCCTACAGCACAGTAGGGCAGACCCCAAGAGACCCCTTTCTTTTCCCTATGACCAGGAAAAAGAGGCTCCCAGATTCTAACCCAGGTTTTCTAACTCCAAATTCACTCCAGTTTTCAAGAATTAGAGTATGGTTAGAAAAAAAAAGTACTTAACACTATTATGATAATAGTTACCATTTGTTGCAGGCTGCAATGTACCAGGTGCTATGCTAAAAGCCTCGAAGACATCACTGCATTTCATTGTCTGCAGAGCCCTACCAGGGAGGCCCTCTCATCATCTACTCTTTGCAGTTAGGGAAGTGGAAGCTCAGAAAGATTAAGACACTTGCCCAAGAGGGGCAAAACTGGGATTTGAATCAAGATGGATCTGTCTTCAAATCTGAATGTCTGAGCTCTGATATTCTGCCTGCCCCTCCAAAGAGAAGCACCTCAGAGCTCACTGTCCCCTTTCTCCCCATGGCCTAGTGCTGTTTGTATAGGTTGGGTGATGGTGGGAACAGAGGAGAGAGGAATGAGTGTCTTTATGCCTTCAACTCGGAAAAGCCCCGCCAACTCCAAGGCTCCCTGAGGATGAACCAACAAGCAGGTGTTAGCCGAGTGTGGGGTCCAGGGTCAGTGAGCACCCCATTCAGTGGGGAAGCTCGAGGGGTGCCTGCTGCCACCTACCTCCTCCTAGCCCTAAATAAGGTCACTTTGCCAGTGTGTCTTCCCAGTGGGGTCAGAAATGAAAGCTCCCATGGGTCTCTGAGCTTCCAAACAGTGACTTGGGGCTGTGTGATCCTCCAGCCGGGTGCCTGGGTCTCTCTAATTAAGAGCAGGCTCCTTGGGGAGCATGTCCATTTGGGCTTTGCACCCCCAGCTTGGGGCAGTGTTCTAGGCCCAGAGAAAGCTCTCAGTGAATGTTCCTGGAATAAATGAGTGAATCCCTGAATGAGTGAATGGTGGTCTTTTATTTCATAGCATTCCTGGCCTCACTTGTGCTTAGGATCCAGGGATAGATCAGCATCAGAAGTCCCTGTGCACCATCTTCCAAAGGCCTGTGTGACCTGAGATACCTCTTCATAGTACTCTTTATACTACTGCTACCTGAGATTCATCCTGAGATTAATCCTGAGATGCTAAGACGCATCATCGTACCTTCATGCCAATGGCTTCAAGAGACCACTGTGCAAATCTCATGTCCCCTCCCCTGGCATGAACCCTTCAAGCTCCTACTCCTGGAGCAGAAATCCTCGGAGCAGAAGTCCCTTCCTGCCACTCCAGCCTTGCCCTCCCTCTCTCAGGGTCTTCTTTAGAGTGGATGGGGAGGTGGGGACAAGTGGGCACATCCCTCGGTTACACTTTCAACAAGGAGAGTCACTCACCTCCACTGGGGCCATCTCCAGATCCTCATCAGTTGGGAGGAGAATGATGTCACAGGGATGTTTTTACCTTTCCTATTAAGATGTTTGGGGATAAGAAGAATATCTGAGTAAATATAGGAATCAGAGAAATTCTCTCCGTATCCTATTTATTCCCAGGAAGGGGACAAGGAGATGAAAGGACAGGAGCCCTGAGAAGAGTCAGTGGCTTCCTGAGGATGACTCATCTCTGGGAACAGCTAAGGGAACAGCTCTTTATCTGGGCTCAGGCTCTGGGAACTCAGGACTTACGGGCAACTCCTTTACCAGCAGAGCCTCTCTTCAGAAGCTCAGGACCCACACGACAGTCCTTCCCCTTCAAGTCTGAAGCCCAGCCCTGGCATGGGGCTACAGCACGGTAGTTAAGAGTGCAGGCTCTGCAGTCAGACTCCCTGGGTTCAAATGTTGCATCTGCCCCTTAGTAACTGTGAAAGCTGAGGCAAGCTATTTAACGTCTCTGAGCATCGGTCACTCATCTGTACAATGGGGATGGTTATTCCCTGATAGGTCTTAGTGAGGATGGAGTAAAGTTGGAACATACCTAGAACAGTTCCTGGCACATAGTAATTGCTCAGTAAATGTTAGGTATTATTATATAGCACACTTAACCCTTCCGCAACAAATTGTCTTTCTAGCCTAAACTGGAACCTTCCAGAACCTTCCAGATTTTTAATTTTACCACTGATGCTGGCCAAAGATCTCCTCAAAAATAGGCCTGAGGCAAGAAGACCTTCTCTGTTTACTGGCCATAGCTCAGAGATGTCTCCTTTGGTTTGGTAGAGCATCCCCACCTACAGGTCAAGAGGCCCATAGCACAGGTCCACGTGACCCCTCAGGAATGCCTGCGTCATGTAAACTGGTGGAAATGGCAAAGACGCAGGAGACCAGACAATGGAACCCTCCAGCCCCTCCCAGAAGAACACACTGATGGACCATGGCCAGCTGCTGTTAATCTATGGATTCCTGAAGCCTCTCCTACTTTGTCCCTTACTGGAGGACTTAGACAAAAGAAATGCACCCTGTTGGTTCATATCAGGGTAGATTTTCTCTGTGTCCCTCAGAGGACTTCCCAGAAATCATGTCAGTGATGAAAACATGCACTGTCTGTTTAAAATCTTTAAAATGTTAGGTATTGGATAAAAGACAATTCTCATGCACTCAATGCTTGTTATGTGTCCAGTACTAGACTAGACTTTTATATGCATTATTTCATTTGGTTACCACCACAGCCCTGTGAATTAGGTACTCTATTATCTCCACTTTATGGATGAAGGAACCAAGGTTCAGAGAGGTTAAGTATCTTGCCCAAGGTCACACAGCAAGGAAGTAGTGGAGCTGAGGTTCAAATCTAGGTCTGTTTGACCTTAGAGTCCAAGTGACTTTATTACCCATTAGGAAATGGAGTCTTCTAATAAAGGAATTGTCCCTCTGACCTCCCTTCTGATTGTTCGGGTATTTCAGTGAAATATGTACTTTCTTTCTTAGCAACAGGGACATTAGGAGTCCTGTGCATGAGACTTACTGTTCCCTATTACCAAAAAAAATTTTTCCTACTCATTTTAGGTGTTATTGTGAAAAGGATACTTGACCCAGATATGCAGTGTCTTTTGGAATAACCATATTGCAGTGAATGCCTCTTAATTAAGCCATGACCTTCGCCCAGTTCGTCTTTTTCCTGAATGTGCTCTTTCTTTTCCTACCCAAACTGCTTTGAGTAAAAGCGAGGCTGGGCCCAGAAAGCATGAACTTTTTTTCTCTCTTTTCTCTCTAATATCTGTAGCTCTAGCTCTGGCTCCAGTCTCCCATTTACAGCTGCCCACAGGAAATTGCATAGATGTCCCAAAGGCTCTCCAACTCCACATGCCTGAAACAAAGCACATTCTCTCCGCAGTGCCCAACCCCACTTCCTGGTGGAGGTGCTGTTATTCTCCCAGCCTGTGGAGGTCAAGATCGGAGAAACCATTTGGATGGCAGCACTTTCTTCATTCTTAATGTGCCAGGAGTCAGCGCGTCCACCAAGCTTTCCTTTCCAGCATCCCTCAGCACCTTGTCCTGAGTTCCAGCCCTCCTACTCAGTCCCTTTGCAATCCACCTGGCACTGGCTGCCAGAGACATCTTGCCCCCAAAGGACCGTTACCACAGTTACTTGCCCAGCAGCCTTTGGCGATTCCCTGTTGCCTACTGCTTTAAGTCAGCCTGAAGTCAAGGGGCTCCATAACCCAGCCTGTCTTTAATTTCCTTCCTTTTCCTATCAGATCTATCTCTCACTCATAATTCTACTTCCTTTACTGCCTCCAGCTAAAATGCTCTCCTCCTTCCTCTATACATCTTTAATCTACCCATGTGCCAAGAGCTGGAAAGGTAAATTAGATTGTATACCATTTTCCCATTCTGCTTAACTGTTATAACTGCCTGGAGCTGTATTATGAGAATAATTCTGAAATTATAGTCATGATCTATGTGAAAGAGATCTGTAATCGATTAGTGATGTCTGCCATGCATAAGGAGGGAAAGAGTGAAGCAAACAGACTCTGGCTAGAGCCAACTGATAGCAGCCTGCCTCCTCCATGCCGCCTGGGACAATGGCAGCCCTATGGATCACCTTGCCCATGACCAATTTATCATGTTAATAATAAACACATGATTGCAATGGGCTCTGAGAAGAAAAATACCTGAGACATCTGCCTTTAAAAAAACCATGGTGGTGCTGGGCTTGGTGGTTCATGCCTGTAATTCTAGCACTTTGGGAGGCTGAGGCAGGTGGATCACTTGAGGCCAGGAGTTCAAAACCAGCCTGGTCAACATGGCAAAACCCTGTCTCTACTAAAAATACAAAAATCAGCTGGGCATGATGGCACACACCTGTGGTCCCAGCTACTTGAGAGGCTGAGGCAGAAGAATTGCTTGAACCCAGGAAGTGGAGGCTGTAGTGAGCCGAGATCGTACCACTGCACTCCAGCCTGGGTGACAGAGCAAAACGCTGTCTCAAAACAAAGCAAAACAAAAAACAAACAAACAAACAAACAAAAAACCACGGTGAAGAGTCTATTTACCCAGGTTTTTATCACATCTCACCCTGTTCTCTCTCTGCACCAGACAATTAAAAACTTTACTTGTAACAATAATGGCTAGCTTTTATGAGAACTTACTTTGTGCTGGCACCATACTAAGGCTTGACACATGTCATCTCAGTTAATCATTACAGTTTTGCGAAGGTGGAAGGGGGTACACCTAAAAGGCCATCTTGCAGATGAGGAAACCACATTCAGAGCAACGAAGTGAATCCTTCGAGGTCACCTAGGCAATCAATGGTGGGGCCAGGATACACATCCAGGGCCGTTTGATTCAGAACCTTGGCTACTAGACAAATGGGTATTTTTGTTTATTAGTGTATGGTATTGTTCACTTTTGATGAAGGTGTTAGAAATAGACAGCAAAGTCTCTGAGTGCATAAATTTGTCACACACTTTGTTATATTTTTCCCTTCCACACCCAAGTACCTAACACAGGCCTAAGTCAGGGTTGATGGAGTCTCTAATGCTCTTTTTGCAGCTGCTCAGGCCCTATCAATTGCTGTTTATTATTTATTTTAACATATTTTCAAGGCCCGAGAAGGAGGATCACATTACATACAGTCTATGGGAAACTGGGCTCAAAATGACTCAGGGATCCCAAAAAGATTGTGCTCCAGCAGGTAAAAATATCCCCCTCTGTGGCCTCGTTGAAATTGCCAGCTTTTCCAGATGCAGCAGCAACTTTTGGCCACAAGAGGACAGTAAAGACAAGGCTACCAGGACCAAGTCCGCCCAGCCTCTCCATCCAGGCTTCACAAGCGACCAGAGACCTTGGCAGCAATTATTGTTTCTTTTATTATGACCACTGTCATACAATCTTCAGACGAAACGCACCTCAACAGGCTGATGCAAAGATCTAAGGACTTCCCTGCAACTTCCAGCATAAACGAAGCTAAAATGGCCATTTATTCATGCATGCATTTGTTCCACTTGCATTTATTGAGCACCTACTGTATTACAAGCACTGTACTATCTAGGGGAGATGATGGGCAAGTACACCGAGAGCCCTAGTACAGGTTTCCAAGAGGCATCGGAAGCACTGGAGGAGGCACTGTGCTCTAAGAGGGTCAGGAGGGCATCTCTGAGGAGGTGACGTTTGCATAGGGTCTTGGAGAAGGTCTGGGAGCTCACTAAATAGAGATGGCAGGGGCCAGTGCGGGGGCTGGGGCAGGAATCCCAGACAAAGGGAGGAGGGAATGGCAGCCAGAGACATCACTGGAGCGGATATGAATCTTTGTACTGCTTGCTGTGGGCTGGAATTTGAAATTTGATGGCTATTTTTGGAATGAGATTCCTGAAACTCTCCCCTGTCTTCTTTGGTCAGGTTTATAACCATCCATGGGAGTGGAGCTCTAGGATCTGGCTAAAAGGGAGCAATGGGGACCTCCTTTTCTAGAAAGTTCTTGTGATGATAGCCTTCCTGAGCAGATTTGTGGGAGTTTCCAGCCAGGCCATTCAGGATCTTCCTCTGGAGCAAGCCCAAAGGGGCCTGCACAAGGCTGGGCAGGAACATGAGGGGCCCTCCCAGCCCCCTCCTGCACTGGGCTGGAGGCGGGCTGAGGGCCCAGCTCTGTCCTCAGAAATTCAGCCACAGTCCCCGAGCAGGTGGGTTTCCAGCCCTGCTTTTTCTCCCTGAGCTCTTTTCCCCAAATGGCCCTTTCCCCTTTTCTGCTGCTTAAGCCTTGCCCAGATTCTATGGCAAACAACAGCCATCTTGCCAGTTGACCTGAGTCACTGGATATAGGAAGGGGCCAGAGCTCACATGGCCATTCAAATCTAGGCTCTGCCTGCATCTTGGCTGTGTGAACTTGGACTTGACACTTAACCTCTCTGGGCCTCTGTTGGCTTATGGTGAGGTTGACAGAATACAGAAGTAACTGTCTGCATACTTGGGTCCCAAGTGAGGGCCTAAATTGTGGACTCCAACTTGCATGAGTGTCTTGGGGGCACATTAGGTATGTCGGGGAGCTGGGAGCACCTGGGCAAAGGGCTACAACTTAACCTCCCAAGGACCCCATGGGGGAAGTTGAGTGCCCTCCATCCCTCAGTAGGAAACCCCAGTGGGTGAACAACACCCAGACACTATTGGGCAGGGCTGTCACTGCTGTTTCCTGGTGCTGCCCCTTAACCCACAAAAGCTGGGAGTTGAGAGGCCTGAAATGAACAAAGGAGGAAGTGCCATGTGGGAGCCGGCCTCTGGGGGCGTTAAAGGGATTGTCATGGCCCCTCTCAGCCACCTCTTCACAGAAGGGGCCACTCTCAAAGGGAGCCAGAGCCTGGGCATGCTGGGCCGGTAGAGGGTTTGCCTGGATCTCAGTCAGGGCTGCACCTCTGGCCAGAAGGGTGAGAGCGAGGACATCCACCCAGCAACTGGGGAGGAAAGTGGACACGGGTGGCCGAGCCCCTGGAGGAGAGAGTGTCAGAGATGTGTGACAACTGAGAGAAGGCCCTGCTGGGTCCATTCATCATCATCATCATCTTCATCATCATCATCATCACCCTCAGGATAAGATATAAGAACAATAATAAAATAGTAACTTTGATTAACAAGCACCTACCATGCCCCAGACATTTTCCACACACAAAATCTTCACAGCAGTACTTCCAGGTGGGTGGCATTATTGTTCCCATCTTACAGATGAAAACACCCAGGCTCAGAGAGTCTAGGCAACTTGCCAGCTTGCTTTTAGCAGCAAGAATCAGGATTCAAATCCGGACGTATCAAACTTCAATCTTTGGC
Organism: Pongo abelii; assembly: GCF_028885655.2. Taxonomy (NCBI): domain Eukaryota; kingdom Metazoa; phylum Chordata; class Mammalia; order Primates; family Hominidae; genus Pongo; species Pongo abelii. The sequence goes on along the minus strand of NC_071993.2, from coordinate 120,571,053 downwards.
CTCTTTCCAGTTCCACACTGCCTTCCTGAAAGAATTTGTCACTCTTGATCCAAAAGATTCCCATTATTTTTTTCTTTGACAATGTCGTTACTCTGAGTTAAAGTGACTCTAACTCAGAGGCAGATTCTGAAAACTAACTGATGCTTAAGAGCTAAGCAGTGACAAAAGCAGAATCCTGTGTGCAGGAAACGGAGACCAGCCCTGTGCTGTCGGTGTCCCACCACCGCACCTCCCATTCAGTAGCCCAGCAGGCTGGGCCAGATTTGCAAGACCCCCTGTCCCTCCTCATGCTTGCCTGGAGAGTGGACATTCCAAGGATGGGACCTCCAGCTCCAGTCCCACTGAAAGCCAGTGACTGAGAGCCAGATACACCTTGTTTCAAGGCCAAATAGTGGCTGTGTGGCCTTGGGCAGGTCTCCTAACCTCTCCAGGTCTCATATGTAAGATAGGGTATAGACTGACTTGCAGAAATCTAAGGTGCTACAGGTGATAAAATGCACTATTATTTTAAATACCACCGGAAAAAGTAAAAAAAAAAAAATGCTGTGAATTAAACTAGGATTTAATGCTGACATGCCATGAATTGTAAGAGACATCCAAATGTTGGTGATATCAAAATATGAAGTGGAGTCTTGTTTTAGAATTGATAACAAAGCATAATGTTCCCCACACTCAGCCTCAGCACAGGGCCTGGCTCAAAGCCATTGCGGGCCAGGGTGGGGTTTTGTTATCTGCATCATCCCTTGTTTATAGGGTCCTCATCAGAATTCCCTCTGCCCCTGGGGGCATCTTCCCAAGCACACGCTCTCTCTGCACTCCCTGAGCTCTCAGGAGCAATTTTTCTCTGGGCAAGAACTTGGACCCAAGTCCCTTCAGAAATGGAGAGAAGAAAGTAACTTTAAAAGTTCTCAGGGAAGATTTGATTTTTCTGTCTCTTTTCTCCGTGAGCATGTCAGACTCCTACCTGGTTCTTTGAAAGTTAGAACATTAGCTAGGTCAGCGGGGGAGCCAAGTAAACTACAGAACTTCTGCAGTTCAGCAAAAGTTTTCTTTCTGCCGAGGCGTGATTGAGCTTGCTTGCTCTTCTATCCCTAGCTCTCTCGGCCGCTCGCTTTCTGAATAGTGAAGTTTTTTACCTTCTTGAAAGGCAATCACGAGCTGTCTGAAGAGGCAGCAGTCAAATTTGATGGTTCCCCAACTCTCTGCAGCCCCACAGAGCCACCAGCAAGGGCCCACAAACACCTGTTAGCTGGTAATTGGTGATTCATTGAGGATCCAGCAGTCATCCATCACCGTGCAGAACAGCATCCCAGCCAGAGCAGGGAGGGCCACCATGCCCAGCTCCGCACACCCACCTAATTCCTCCATAGCTTTGACCTCTTGGTTCTGGACCACTCACTTCCCCTTGGCTAGAAATTAGGAAAGAGAGGGCATCAACAATCACAGATGCTTCTGGTTTTGAGCAGGAGCTGATGTGGACTCTGCCATCCCCTACTCTCAGCCACCCACACTCCCTCCTATGGGTGAAGGGACCCAACTCACCATCTTACCACCTGCTGCCTGCATGCAGGGTTCACCTGGGCCTCACCTGCAAATACTTCTTCCCTGCGTGTACCCATGTGCAACTCACAGTCATGGCAAGGCTCACCTGCCTCTATTACGACAATTTGACTCCTTTATTCTCTGAACCACCTGCAAGCCAGTGTTTCTTATGTATGTGTGCATTTGGACAGAGTGCCTTCCCTGCTCCTTCAAAACATTTACTGTCTGACAGATGCAGAATGTTCTGGAGACACCAGTAACAGCTCCCAACCCAAGGTGGGAGTCCCAGGCAGGGGAGTCCATAAGTGTTTCATTTTAGTAAAAGTGAACCATATTTTTGCCTTTTGTTTGCTCAGAGATATTCCTTTTTGAGGAGACAAGGAGAAAGAACCAGGTTTAGATCAAGGGATAGAGGAAGGCAAGTCCCCATGTCGATGGGTGGGGAACCCAGCTGGGCACTGGAGACTCAGCCACAGCAGCCGGCTGGTGAGTCCAGGGAGAAGGACTGGCAGGGGCTGGGCCAAAGCCCGGAGTGGTTAAACTCAGATTCAAAAAGGATTTGAGTATTGGCCCAAAAGAGATGGAGTAAATCTTGAAACAGTTGCTGAAAATGAGAAGACAGCGAGATATAGCAAATGGACACATTCAATCTCAGTTTCCTTATCTGTTGACTGGGCATTAATGATAATACAAGTTCAAAATTCCTTCCTGTCATTCTGAAATCCAAAAGGTTCTGAAAACAGAAAAGGCCTTCTTCTTTTTCTTCTTTTTTTTTTTTCAAAAGTTTGGCACTAAAACTCATTTAGTGGTGAAGTCTGACCTGAATTGATATAATGCAAATTAGAATTATTTGTCACACCAAATGTAAATATTCATAGTTTTCATGCAAAATACGAATGTGTTTGATCCAAGGGTGCTACTGCAGACCCTATGGGTGGCTGGTGGTGTTACATAATGTATGGTCCATGCTCCGTATTGTTCCTTGTCTAAAATCTGAAGGGGAAAAAGGTCCATTTTTTAATGTTTATTTTTATTTCAATAGTTTTTGGGGCACACGTGGCTTTTGGTTACATGGCTACGTTCTTTAGTGGTGATTTCTGAGATTCTAGTACCCCCCTTACCTGAGTAGTGTACACTGTACCCAATATGCAGTCTTTTATCCCTCACCCTTCCCAACATCCCCAACCTGAGTCCCCAAAGTCTATTATATCATTCTTATGCCAAAAGATCAATTTTATTATTTTATTTATAGAGATGGGATTTTGTCAGGTTGCCTAGGCTAGTCTCAAACTCCTGAGCTCAAGTGATCTGCTGTCCTTGGTCTCCCAAAGTACTGGGATTGCAGGTGGGAGCTACCACACCCAGCCTAGAAGGTCAATTTTAAAACACATGAGGCCCCAGGCATTTTTGGATAAGGGCCTAGGACCTGTGCAATACCTTCCCCAAAAGATCCTTCTGAAAATCAAACGACATAACACATGCAAAGCATAGCACAGGACTTGGCACCTAGTAATCCTATGCGCAGATTCTACCTCCAAATTGTGTTCCTGCCAGGTTTGGGCCCCTGACAAAAAACACAGCTGGGCACTAATTTAAAGAGGGACCTCTTCTGTCAGGGACAAAAAGGGACTTCTCCTAACACCAGGAGAAACTCCAAGATGTCCCCACATTACACCCCCAAACCATATTTCTCCCAGTGAATCAAAATATACACCCTCAATGGCTGCCAGTTTGCCTATTAAAATAAAAGTCAATTTCTAGAAAGAACGTTGTATTATACACAGCTTTCTTCCCCAGCTGCTTAGGTTGCAATACTCCCTGTTGGTTATGAAGTTGAAAATACATTCACATCTGTCCTTGATCTGGTAAGTCAAGAACATAAAAACTCCGCAGCACAAAGGCATTCTTCCGTACCCCTTCCAAAAGGGCAGTTCCCATCAACTGCGTGGGTTAGTAACAGCTTCTTTACATGTGTTTTTGATGCCGAAACTGTAACATTTGACTTTTTTTCTGCGGCTCCAAAGTGTTATCCAAATAAATAAGAATTAGATGATGTTTGTTTAAACTTAGATACATGACCTAAGATTCTTGTTTTTCTTCTGACTTCAGCATAAGGCTTAGCTACTTAATCCCTACACTTGAAAACATGTGATCTATTTATTTATTTTTATCAAATTCATTTATGCTGTGAATCGCCTCTTCTTTGGCAAATATACAAGCGAGGATGCTATGTATTCTCAGCAAGGTGGGATGAAATCTACATTGAAGTCTTATGACTAAGTGTGGACCACTTTACTTCCTTATCTGGAGCAGTGTATATTCTTTTTGTAACTCCTAACCCTGGCCACCTGACTTCCAGCCACCGGCCACAGGAGGAATAGGTGTTGAGAGACCAAGAAATTTGAATAGCCTGACCCCAAAGGGCTTTCCAGGCATGGAACTTCCACTTTTAAAACTGGAAATTCTTGGGCAGACTGGAACAAAGTAGTTATCCTAGCATGGGCGTGAGCATGGGGTGCATCAAAGCAACCCATCCGTATGACTGGATCGGAATGCAGGGACCACTGTCTGATGGCTCAACCTTAACTCCAAAGAGTTTGGCTTATCACATGGTCATGCAAACAGAGGCAGGGAGGGAAGGGAGAGAAAGGAGGCTAGAGAGTGTAAGGACTAGCAGGAACCAGGGGGCCCAGCTTCACCTCAGCAGGTACCAGCCACCAGGGACCAGGGATTGGAAACATCTCTGGAGAGGCTGGTGAGAGCAAGGAGTGACACAAGGAGGAGAAGCCCATTGGATGTGCCTGTCCCATCATGCCAGGGTGAAACAGAGCCCCGCAACAACAAACAAACAGCTACCACAACAACGACAGGCTAGGCTGTCGCAGGGAGAAGGGCTGAAGATGGGCTGAGAAAAACTCAGAATTAACTGAGATCACATTCTGAAAAGACCAAATATTTGCCCCAAAGAATTAACCTTAAAGAGATTCTTTTAAATTGAATTTAAATTAAGAATGTCAAGTATGAGTTTTTATTTTTTTTATTCCCCTGCAGTGGAGGGACAAGGTAAGTTGACATTAGTTACAGGAAAAAAGTTACATTCTGAGACACATTGGAGTCTCAGAGTATAAGTGTGGACAGCCTTCTCCCACTGGGGATTATGATTATTACAGCTTCCATTGCTTTTAGGGTAAAGTCCAAATCTGTACCTCAAGACCCCAGATGGGGGCTGGATGTGGTGGCTCAGGTCTGTAATCCCAGCACTTTGGGAGGCTGAGGTGGGCGGATCACCTGAGGTCAGAAGTTTGAGACCAGCGTGGCCAACATGGCGAAACCCCATTTCTACTAAAAATACAAAAATTAGCCGGGCGTGATGGCACATGCCTGTACTCTCAGCTGCTCGGGAGGCTGAGGCAGGAGAATTGCTTGAACCTGGGAAGTGGAAGTTGCAGTGAGCCAAGATCATGCCACTGCACTCCAGCCTGGGAACCACAGCAAGACTCCATCTCAAAAAAAAAAAAGACCCTGGGTGGCACGGGCCTGCTCTGTTCCTTTTTAACTCCCACCTTGTACCATTGCCTCCCTTCCCGCTCAGTGCCCAGTGCACTGGCCTGCTTTCTATGGCCCACTCTCAGGCTTACTCCTGCCCCACGGCCTTTGCATATCTCCCGGTCCTTCCTCTTGAAAGCTCCCCTTACTTCTCTTGAATCAGTCTTATTTCCCTGTCTTAATTCACATTAAATGTTTTTGTTTGCTTGTTTGTTTGTTTGAGACAGAGTCTTTTTTTGTCACCCAGGCTGGAGTGCAGTGGCGTGATCTTGGCTCACTGCAACCTCTGCCTCCCGGGTTCAAGCGATTCTCCTGCCTCAGCCTCCCAAGTAGCTGGGATTACAGGCATGCACCACCACACCTGGCTAATTTTTGTATTTTTAATAGAGACGGGGTTTCACCATGTTGGCCAGGCTGGTCTTGAACTCCTGACCTCGGGTCATCCACCCACCTCAGCTTTCCAAAGTGCTGGGATTACAGGCGTGAGCCGCCATGCCTGGCCAAGTGTTTTTTTTTTTTTTTCTTTAAGGATACAATTCATGACCTCTGAGTTTAGATCATAAGCCTCTATTATTACCTAGATTCAATGGTAATTCATCATTTGTGAGTGCTTTTGAATTTCTGACTCAACCACCAGATTGTAAGTCTCTTAGGAGTAAAAACCAAGTCCGTTTTGTTTAGTGCTTTATTTTCATTGTGTAGACAGTGCCTAGCACATCTTACATTTGCGGAAGGAGAGAAGGAAGTGGGGGAGGGAGGATGGGGGAAGGAAGAGAGAGGAGGGCAGAAAGTCTGAAAGGCGGAAGGAAGGGTGTAATATTTTACTATTATGTAGAAGCAGAGTATTTTGTTAAGAATTTCCATTCATCCTAAGTATTGTGACCTCCTTAGGGCAAAGGATCTTCTCTTATACTTCTATATTTTGTCGCTGCTATCAGTTGGGGCAAACAATAGACTAACCAAAACCAAGCTGGGCAATAAAATGCTTTGGTAAATAAGGGGTTTGGAAATTTCTGACACTTTCTTGAGAATCTAGAAAACCATATGCCTGCCCAAGGCTAGTCATATGCTCAGGAAAGACCTGAGGAGGTCCTAAGCTCCCACCTCTGGCTGACCTTCAGATGGGGCATAAGTAGGGAGTAAAGGCTGAGGTAGAGTTGTCAGCTGCCTGGCTGAGTGCTGAGGGTATCCTCCAACACACACACAAAGCTCATTTTCAAAGACCAGAAGATTTATTTTGTTTATTCGTTTGTTTGTTTCAGACATTTCTCTCTCTCTCTCTCTTTTGAGATAAGGCTCACTCTTTTGCTCAGGCTTGAGTACAGTGGAGCAATCATAGCTCACTGCAGCCTCAACTTCCAGGCACAAGTGATTCTCTCACCTCAGCCTCCTGCATAGCTGGGACTACAGGCGTGTGCCCCCATTCCTGGCTATTTTGGGTTTTGCTTGTTTGTTTGTTTTGTAGAGACAAGGTCTCACTATGTTGCCCAGGCTGGTCTTGAACTCCTGGACTCAAGCAATCTTCCCACTGTGGCCTCCAAAGTGTTGAGATTACAGGCATAAACCACTCCACCTGGACTGTTCCAGACATTTAAGAAAACCTCTGCTCAATCACTAGCTGACTACTAAGCTAATAGAACAGAGACTTCAGTAGTCAGAAATGACAGAAAATGCAGACTTTACAAAATTACTTCAGAGACATCATTAAACAAGTAGTACACCAAGCAGCAATTTAAAAAATAAAAATAAAAAAATAAAAAACACCTCTGGAAGGGAGGGGAATCTGATTTCCAGAGTTGCCACATTGTAATGCCCAAAATGTCCAGTTTTCAACAACAAATGCAAAAATTATGAGGCATGCAAAGAAACAAGAAAGTATGGCCCATACACAGGAAGAAGAGCAATCAGTAGTTCCTGAGGACACCTAAATGTTGGACTTACTGGACCAAGACTTTAAATCAACTATTGTAAACATGCTCAAAGAGCTAAAGGAAATCATGTACAGAAAACACACACACACACCCACACACAAACATCAGAATGACATATTACCAAAGAGAGAATGTCAGTAAGGCATAGAAATTTTAGAAAGGAGCCAGATAGAAATTCTGGAGTTTAAAAGTACAATAATCAAGATGAAAAATTCACTAGATGCACTCAAAAGCATATGTGAGCAGACAAAAGAAAGAATCAACAAATTTAAAAATAGGCTAATTAAGACAATCCAGCCTGAGGTACAGAAAGGAAAAAATAAGAAGAAGAAAAGTGAACCACCTAAGAAAACTGTGGAACACCATCAAGCAAACTAACATATGCATAATGGGAATCCCAGGAGAGAAGAGAAAGAGGGATAGCAGGAATATTTAAAGAAATAATGACTGAGAATTTCCCAATTTTGATGATAATATTAATCTACACACCCAAGAAGTTCAACAAACTCCAGGTAGGATAAATTCAAAGAGATCCACTCTGAGACAGAGTATAATCGAATTGTATAATCAAAGACGAGAATATTGAAAGCAACAAGAGAGAAGCAACTCACCATGTGCAATTGTTAATAAGATTAACAGCTGATTTTTTTGTCAGAAACAATGGAGGCCAGAAGGAAGTGGGAAGATACATGTAAAATACTGAAAGAGGAAAAAAAAAACTACCTCAAGAATTCTATATCTGGCAAAACTATGCTCCAAAAATGAAGGAGAAATTAAGATATTCCCATACAAACAAAAATGAAAAGAATTAGTCACTAGTAGATCTTCCCTAGAAGAAATACAAAATACAGCCTGTTGAGCTGAAATGTCTTTCAGATAATAACTCAAATCCATTGAATGAAATAAAGAAAACTGTTAGAAGTAACTTCATAGGTAAATATAAAACATATTAATAGTATCAATCTATTTTTGGTTTGTAACTCCTCTTTTTCCTATATAATTTAAAAAACAAACAATTGCACAAAATAATAACTACAAACCTATGTTGATAGGCATACAATGTACAAAGATGTAATTTGTGACAATAACTACATAAAAAAGGAGCAGACCAATATAGAATCAAAGACTTTGAATACCGTTGAAGCTAAGTTGGTATGAATCTGAACTAGAATGTTATAAATTAAGATGTTAATTATAAAATCCATGGCAACCACTAAGAAAAAATATATGCCAAAAGAAACAAGGGGATGAAAGCAGTATCCTGGAAAATACCTACTTAACACAAAAGAAGGCAGTGATGATAGAACTGAGGAACAAAAGCGATATAAGACATAGAGAACAAATAGCAAAATGAAAGCCTTTCTGTAACAATAACTTTGAAAGAAAATTGGTTTAACTCTCCATTTAGAAGACAAGGTTTGGTAGAACTATATGCTGTTTATGAGATATTTACTTTACATTAAAAGAAGCAAATAGGTTGAAAGTGGGAAGACAGAAAAAGATATTCTAGAAAACAGTAACCAAAAGATAATTGGAATAGCTACGCTAACATCAGATAAAATAGACTTTAAGGCAAAAATTGTTGTAAGAGACAAAGAAGGAGATTACATAATGATAAAAGGGTCAATCTTATGAGAAGATTGTAACAGTTATAAATAATATACATCTAACAGAGCCCCAAAATATAGAAAGAAAAAACTGACAGAATAGAGGGGAGAAATGTACAGTTCAATGAACTGGAAATACAAGGGAAATTCCTCAACCTTAAGGACATGTATGGAAATCCACAGTTAACATTATAGTCAGTGGTGAAAGACTAAAAGCTTCCTCCCAAATCAGAAACTAGATAAGAATGCTTGCTCTCAGTACGTCCATCTAACATGGTACTGGAAGTTCTAGCCAGGGCAATTAGGCAAGAAAAAGAAATAAAAGCCACGCAGATTGTAAAAGAAGACATAAAACTTCCTCTATTTGAAAATGACATGACCTTAATATATAGAAAACCCCAAAGAAGCCATGCACAAAATAAACTATTAGAGCTAATAAGCAAGTTCAGCAAAGTTGCAGAATATATATTATATATATTATATATGATATATATATATATGTTGGTACAAAAGTAATTGTGGTTTTGGACTGTGAATTTTAAATGATTATAACTAGGCTCAAACACATCTTCATTAATCAAAATAGGAACAATTACACATTTTTGCCAATGAGAAATGTTTGTTTATTCCTGTAGCATAAAAATTCATGCTTTGGGATTAAACGAACTCTTGGAAAGCATTTTCTGCGTCCTGCTGGTTGTGCAAGCGTTTTCCCGCAAAAGGTTGTCGAGATGCTTGAAGAAGTAGTAGTCGGTTGGTGAGAGGTCAGGTGAATATGGCAGATGAGGCAAAACTTCTTAGCCCAGTTCATTCAACTTTTGAACGTTCGTTGTGCAACGTGTGGTCAGGCATTGTCGTGGAGAATAATTGGGCCCTTTCTGTGGAACAATGTTGGCTTGCAGGCATTGCGGTTTTCAATGCATCTCATTGATTTGCTGAGCATACTTCTCAGATGTAATGGTTTTGCCAGGATTCAGAAAGCCATAGTAGATGAGACCAGCAGCAGACCACCAAACAGTGACCACGACCTTTTTTTGGTGCAATTTGGCTTTGGGAAGGGCTTTGGAGCTTCTTCTCAGCCCAAACACTGAGCTGGTCATTGCCAGTTGTCATATAAAATCCACTTTTCTTTTACTTTTTTTTTTTTTTTTTTTTGAGATGGAGTCTTGCTCTGTCTCCCAGGCCGGAGTGCAGTGGTGCGATTTCGACTCACTGCAACCTCCACTTCCCGAATTCAAGTGAATCTCCTGCCTCAGCCTCCTGAGTAGCTGGAATTACAAGTGTGCACCACCACGCCTGGCTCATTTTTGTATTTTTAGTAGAGATGGGGTTTCACCATGTTAGCCAGGCTGGTCTCGAACTCCTGACCTCAGGTGATCAGCCCCCCTCAGCCTCCAAAAGTGCTGGGATTATAGGCATGAGCCACAGTGCCTGGCCTAAAATCCATTTTTCATTGCACATCACAATCCGATCAAGAAATGGTTCTTTGTTGTTGCGTGGAATAAGAGAAGATGACACTCCAAAATGACAATTTTTTAAAATTTCCACTCAGCTCATGAGGCACCCACTTATCAAGCTTTTTCTCCTTTCCAATTTGCTTCAAATGCCCAGCAACCGTAGAATGGTTGATGTTAAGTTCTTCAGCAATCTCTCATGTAGTTGTAAGAGGATCAGCTTCGACGATTGCCCTCAACTGGTCGTTGTCAACTTCCGATGACTGGCCACTACACTTCTCATCTTCAAGGCTCTCCTCTCCTTTGCAAAACTTCTTGAACCACCACTGCACGGTACATTTGTTAGCAGTTCCTGGGCCGAATGTGTCATTGATGTTGTGAGAAGTCTCTGCTGCCTTACGACCCATTTTGAACTCGAATAAGATCACTCAAATTTGTTTTTTGTCTAATATCACTTCCATAGTCTAAAATAAATATAAAATAAATAGCAAGTAATAAGTCATTAGCAAAAAACATAAAGTGAGAAACGTGCATTAAAATGACGTATAACATAACCACATTTATTTAAGAATAGTATTCCAATATCAAAGGGCAAATTTCAACAATGCAAAAACTGCAATTACTTTTGCACCAATATACAAAATCAGTAGTATTTCTATACTGTAGCAATGAACAATCTGGAAATAAAATTAAGAAAATAATTCCATTTACAATAATATCAAAAAGAATGAGATACTTAGGAATAAATGTAATTAAGGAAACCTAAGACTTGTACACTAAAACTATAAAGCATTGTTTAAAGAAATTAAAAATACCTAAATAAATGGAAAGACATCCTGTGTTCTTAGATGGGAAGACAATTTTGTTAACGTGGAAATACTACTCAAACCAATCTACAGATTTAAGGCAATGCCTATTTTCTTAGTTCATCTGAGCTGCTATAACAAAATGCCATAAACTGGGTCACTAATAAACAACAGAAATTTATTTCTCACAGTTCTGGAGACTGGGAAGTCCAAAATCAAGGCACATTCAATGTCTGGTGAGGGCTCACTTTCTGGCTCATAGATGGTGTCTTCTTGTGGTGTCCTCAGTGGAAAGGAAGACCTAGCTCTGGGAGGTATCTTTTTTAAGAGCACTAATACCAGTCATGAGGACAGAGGCTTCATGGCCTGATCAGCTCCCAAAGACCCCATCTCTGAATACCATCATTTGGAGGTTAGAATTTCAATAAATGAACTACAGGGGAGGTGGGATAGAGGGTGGGTGAAGGGGAGGACAGAAACATTCAGATCATAGCACCTATCAAAATTCCAGTGAGATTTTTTTCTTTGCAGAAATGGACAAACTGATCTTAAAATTTACGTGGAATTTTAAGTGACACAAAATAGCTAAAACAATATTGGGAGGAAAACCTCATATTTTCTGATTTCAAAACTTACTACAGAGCTATAGTCATGAAAACAGTGAGGTATGGGTATAATGTTAGCCCCATGGATAAATGGGATGGGATTGAGAGTCCAGAATTATACCCATACATCTCTGGTGAATTGATTTTCAACAAAGGTGCCAAGACTATTCAGTGGGGAAGAATAGTTTTTTCAACAAATGGGCTTGGGTACAGTGGCTCACATCTGTAATCTCAGCACTTTGGGAGGCCAAGGTGGGAGGACTGCTTGAGCCCAGGAGGTTGAGGCTGCAGTGTCACACCACTACCTTCCAGCCTAGGCAACAGAGCAAGACCTTGTTTCAAAGAAAACAAAGCAAAACAAATCAAAGACAAATGGTACTGAGGCAACTGAATATCCACATGAAAAAGAATTAATTTGTCTCTCAACCTTATACCATATACAAAAAGTAACTCAAAATGGATCAAAGACCTACATATAAAAGTTAAAATTATAAAACTCTTAGAAAAAAACATAGGTATAAAACCTCATGACCTCGGATTTCTTAAATGTGACATCAAAAGCACAAGTCACAAAATAAAACAATAGAAAGTTGGATGAACTTCATCAAAATTAAAAACTTCCATGCACCAAAAGAAAATATTAAGAAAGTGAAAAGACAAAAAACAGAATGAGACAAAACACTGGCAAATCATATATTGGTTTAGTATCCAGAAAATAAAAAGAACCCCTAAAACTCAATGAGAAAAAGACAACCCAATTTAAAATTCAGCAAAGGACTAGAACTGACATCTCTCCAAAGACAATATGCAAATGTCCATATTGCACTTGAGAACAACGTTCAACCTCATTAGACATAGGGAAAGGCCAACCAAAACTACAATGAGATACCACTTCACACCCACTAGGATGGCTAAAATTGAAAAAGGGAAATAACGAGTGTTGGTGAGGATGTGCAGCAATTGGAGCCTTCATACATTGTTGTTAGGATTGTACGATAATGCAACTGCTGCAGAAAATAGCTTGGCTGTTCCTCAAAAAACATTAAACATAGCATTGCTATACAACCCAGCAATTACATTCCTAGATTCCCAAGATCATTGAAAACATATGTTCAAACAAAAACTTGTACACAAGGGCTCATAGCAGCCTCCATTTTAATAGCCCCCAAAGTGGAAACAACCCATATGCCCATCAACTGATGAATGACTCAACCTGATCCCATATGTCCATACAATAGATTCTTCAGCCCTAAAAAGGACAAACACAGATGCTTCTTGACTTACAGTAGAGCTACCTCCTGATAAACTCATCGTAAATGAAAATATCTTAAGTCCAAAAGGCATTTAATATACCTAACCTACAGAATATTATAGCTTAGCCTACCTTACCTTGAAGTACAGTTCCTACTGAATGCATGTCACTTTCACACCATTGTAAAGTGAAAAATCATACGCCAAATCATTGTAAGTTGAGTAGATGTGACATCATGGATAAACTTTGGAAACATTATGCTAATTGTAAAAAGCAGACACAAAAGGTCACATATTACATGATTCCATTTATATGCAATGTCCAGAATAGGCAAGCCTATAAAGGACAGGGAAATTAGTGGCTGCCAAGGGCTGGGTTGGGTGTGGGGAAATAGGATGTGACTGCTTAATGGATTTGGGTTTCTTTTTGGAATGATGAAAATGTTCTGCAATTACATAGTGGTAATGGATGTACAGCATTGTGAATGTACTAAAAACCACAGAATTGTACATTTTAAAATGGGTAAAACGATGAATTTACTGTTATGTGAATTTTATCTGAAAAAAATATTTACCTATTTATTGATCAAATCTGTACAATGTTCCTACTGTCCTGGTAACAGTTAATGTATTAAGAGCTTAATAGGACAAGTATCCCTAAAAGAACCTTTATCAGTTAGGAATGCTTATGGTTGCATGTAAGAGAAATCCAACCAATAATGTCATAGCCATAAGGACATTTACTACAGGTTGAGTATCCCTAATCCAAAAGTCCAAAATCCAAAATTCTAAAAGAAATTTGAAACTTTTTGAGCTCTGACCTGATACTCAAAGAAAATGCTTATTGGAGCATTTTGCACTTTAGATTTTAGGATTAGGGATACTCAGTCAATAAGTATAATGCAAATACTTCAAAATCTGAAAATGTTCCAAAAGAACATTTCTGGTCCCAAGGATTTTGGGTAAGGAATACTCAACCTCTGTTTACTTTACAAGCGATCTGAAGGTAAGTGGTCTTAGAACTGGTCTGAAAGCATGATACTGTCATCAAATAGCAACTTAGTTTTTTGTCTTCATGCTTATTACCTTAGAGTTAAAAGATTAAGAGGGTCATCCACACAAAGAGGGAAAGTTGATCACTTTGCTTTCTTCATGGTTAAGTCTCATGGAAGACTCTTGTCTTGTTTTGAGGCCCAAGGTTTTGTAATAATGGAAGACCTGGCCTTCTTCTGGTGTGGAAGATAAGATTAATTCTTCCATCACTTTCTGTGTGACTTTGACCTGGTTATTTCCCTTCTCTAGATGTCGGTTACCACCCTCTCCCAAAGAAAAGATGGTGTTGGACTACAAGGTCTCCGCGGCCACTTTGAACTATACAGTTATTACTTCTTTAACTTTTGTTTCAAAGGCAGTAAGAATAAACCTCATTAAAGGCTTCTGGCTCATTCTATATGGAAGCACCCCTGGTTATTCCTTTGGAAACAGACTGCCCTTGTGTGGCAGAAACCTCTGCAAGTTCTTCCTGCTTTCCACTTCTACTGAGCTTTTCAGCTTCTGGGAACTCTGCATTGGGCTAACCAATGACCCAGAATAGAGCCCCTAATCATTTCTTCTATTCATCCTCACACTTATCAATGTTTGTAAATGCTTTATTTTTTAATACCTCATTGCCTGTATTCTCCCACTAGATTGTAATCTTCTTAAGGGCTGGGGGCCATTCCCACCAGAGGCTGCATCCTCAGCCCTGACACATACACACATAGTAGGCACTTACCAAATAGTCACCAATGGATAAGTGAGTGAATAGTGCTAAATGTAGCTATTGGCAGCCAAGTTGCCCAAGGCCAGATGGCTCAAAGTTCAGGACCACATGCAAGGTGTGTGAGGTCAGCTAGGCACTGATGTTGGAGAGCTCCACTGGCCTTCAGCGGGATGATACCTCTGAAATGAGGAACATTCATTTGCATTAGGAGCTCAGGACCCTCTGGGAAGGATGGTATTGCTCTCTGAGATTCGAAGACCTGGCCAAAGTTCTCCAGCAAGAAAGAAAGCAAGGGGCTCCGTAAAAGAATTTCTTGGTGGTAGAGATCAGAAAAGGGAATGTCATCCTGAGCTGATGACCCAGGCTCATCTCAAGGTCCCAGGAGTTTTGCTGGGGTAGGGAGACTGGCCCAGCATGGTGTGTGCTGATGGCTGGTACCCTGGCTTTTGTCATGCTTTGAGAATGAATTGGCAATTCATGATAGTGAATTAAAAGAACAAACCTGAGGTCCTTGGTGGAACACGCCGAGATCCTGGCAGGGATCTTGAACACAGCAGTTTTCTGTGAAGGACCAGCAGGGATACCCCATGGCAGTGGCCACAACAACAACTCAGCATACCACTCAGCCACTGCAATTCTCTGTTTATTCAGCAATTAGAGGAAGGATTAAAAATGTTCCTTCTTCATTTAAATGCTAAGGATTCAGGAATGAGGAAGATGTCAAGATGGACATTCTGCTATTAGCAAGTGGATGGTGTTCAAATAATGAACTGAAAAAATAGAAGAGATGATACCATATCTATGCCTATGCCCTAAGCTGGAGAAGCATACAATTACACAAATCATACATGTATTCCTACATAATATAGCAAGAACAATTAAAAACAGGTGAAAAAAGGAAGGCAATGAAAACTAAAGCCAGAAGACTTCTCTGTGACTGGAGAGGGAGGTTAACTCACAAATTTGGGGCTGTGGCACTCTTGCCACGTGCTAGAGGTGGGAAAGACATTTGTCCCTAAGTTCCTGAGAGTTGATGTGAAGTGGCAAAGACTACAGGTGTCCATAAGGTGCATCCATACCTATTGGTTGGATATTATACCTGAAAGCACCTTCTCCCATGAATCCTCATGCAGTAGTCACTGGGTTACATCAAGGACAAGGCCCCAGTGACATATTTACTATACCAAGTGGCAAAATGATTCAGCTACTTTATCCTCAGCTACAGCATCCTCAGTGAAAGTTGATGGCCCACCTGGCCCAAGTGCAGTTCAGTAAAACAACCAGGAGAAACCAAGGTCCGTGCTTTTCCGATGATCCAAGGCATTTCCTTAACTGAAGCACAGATTTTGTGTGTGTGTGTGTGTGTGTGTGTGTGTGTGTGTGTGAATGAATGAAGGGACCATGCATCCTTTGGAGCTCAGCGGGCCTTTCGGTAGCTGGGAAGGAGCCAGGGGCTGTAGATAATATTTTTGTCAGGAACTCAGAGGGAAGCTTCTGGTACTCAGTGGTTCAGAGCACCAGCTCAAGAGCAGACTGCCTGAGTCTGAATCTGGCTCCCTGACTCACCAGCTGTGTGATCTTGAGAGGGGCTTAACGTTTCTGTATCTGCTCTCTCATGAGTAAAATGAAGTCAATAATGGTACCTCTTATACAGGGCTATTGCAAATGAGGTACTGCACATAACGTGCTCATCATTTACCCAGCACTTAGTAGACACTCAACGGATGTTAGTATTATTGCTGGATGGAGACAGAAAATGGAAGGGTCACGTGTGTTACAATGTTCAGCCATGGAGAAGGTTGGCATTGTCCTCCGGCAGAAGCGGATGAGACTCTGGGGTCTTATTTTAGAAGTGAGCATCACTCTGCATCTGTGTAAAAGTGCCCAAGAGAATCTTCTAAAATCTGAAAGGAAGTCATGATCCCAATTTATCTTCCAGCAAATCTGTCCCACTCCCTCCCTCCCTTACAGAGTTCCTGCTGCTTAGTGGCAAGGACAACCCAAAGCCTTGTTGTTCAAACAAGATGAGGATTAAATAAGAAAACAGTCACATGATGAAAGCTTTTATTCTGATGAAGCCTTTTTTTTCTTTATCCAGGAAAACTTAGATCATTAATTAGAGAGTGTTTGAGTTCACCAAAATAGTCAATAATTTAGAGACTTGCTTTTGAAATATAGGACAAAAGGCAAGCAAAGCCAATCTATCTTAGTAATGACAACTCAAAAGTCAAAATGTATCAGTCATTATCTCAATCATCTCCTGCATAATCTATGGTTTACCTTTCTTTGTTTGCCTTGTACCTTCCAGTTACTCCAGTTACTCTTAGGTAATGCCTTTTTCTTTATCTAACATTGGTAACTGTACCAAAAGTGTATTTGACAGAGATACCTTTGGTACCTGTCCCTTTCAAGGCTAGTCACTTGGAAGAAAAGGGTGGAGAGAGGTATAGTGAAATCTTGGACAGTCTTGACCACTAGAAAGCTCTTAATGAGTGCATTAGTCAGCTATTACTGCAATAATGCTGAGTAACAAACAATACAAAATCTCAGCAACAAATGTGCTTTTTTCACTCATGGTTTTGTGGGTTGGTTGGGGCATTTCTGCTTCAAGCTGTGGACTAGATTCAGGTCTCCTTCTTGGGGCTTTCATTCTTGATTTGATGGCTCTTCAGGCTCTTCTCATGTTGGGTGTTAGAACCTCAAGAAGGGAAGGTAGAAACAAAAAATTTCTTCTTCTGAAGGCCTAGGGTCAGAGCTGGCACACTGTCACTTCTGTCCCTATTATATGGCCAAAGCAAGTTCCACAGCCAAGTACAACATCAATGGTATGGGAACTCACAGTGAACAATGAAAGAGCAGGAGGAGAGAAAGTATTGTGAGTAACACAATCTATCACAGTGAGCCTGAGTTGGAAGCCCAGAGTGTGGCTGGGAGGTACTGCTACTATTCACTGCAAAGGGAAAGACAGGAGCTGAGGCTGCCTATTTTAGTCTACTTCTGTTGAACGACATAACAATATCCCTTTTCCTTCTCTGACAACTTAGACTAGTAGAATCTAGTGAAATGATCGATATTCTGGCAAAAAGTCTGGATACCACTTTCTGCTAAAATAGATCAAAAGTGAGAAGGACCCACACAAGGCAACTTTGAAGGTTCTACTCAGCCAGCTGCTAGAGGGCAAGGTCTCTGTCATCCGCATCTACTTTTAGTTTGTAATCACATCCTTTCAGTACAATACGTGGGCCATATTTGTGTTTCAGTTATAGCAAAGAAAGGGCTAGTCCCCTTAAATATCCCCCAAGAGCACATGTCTTCAGAAGCTGCCTTAGAATGTGGTCTGAGAAGAGTTCCAGCTAAACTGGTGTATGTGGAGATTTTCATTCAAATTCAGTTAAATAAACTTTTTTTTCTTTTTTTGAGACAGAGTTTCACTCTTGTTGCCCAGGCAGGAGTGCAATGGAGCAGTCTTGGCTCACTGCAACCTCCGCCTCATGGGTTCAAGCAATTCTGCCTCAACCTCCCGAGTACCTGGGATTATAGGCGCATGCCACCATGCCTGGCTAATTTTTGTATTTTTTAGTAGAGATGGGGTTTCACCATGTTGGCTAGGCTGGTCATGAGCTCCTGACCTCAGGTGATCTGCCCGCCTCAGCCTCCCAAAGTTCCGGGATTACAGAAGTGAGCCACCGCGCCTGGCCCAAACTTTTTTTTTTGACACCAGCTACAGACTAAGCACTGTGCTAAGTTCTGGTACTGTTGCATGAACAAAACAAAGTCTTCTCTCTCATGAAGCTTCATTTAGTGGAGAAGGTAGACAATAAACACATAAACAAGTGAAGAGAATGGGAACAGAATGTTTACATAGTGATAAACACTTTGCAGAAAAATCTCTAGGGGGTCGGGAGGAGGGAGTGAGGCCTTGGGGAGAGGAGGCTGTTGCATTTTGTACAGGATGCTCAGGGACAGCTTGACAACGAACATGCCTTTGAGCAGAGACCTGAAGGAAGTGAGTGGGGAGCTATGAAGCTCTCTGGGGGATGAGTGTTCCAGGTAGTGAGAAGAGCAAGTGGGAAGGTCTTGGGGCAGGAGCGAGGCTTGTGTGCAGAACAGCAAGAAGGCCAGTGGCTGGATCAGAGTGAACAGATGGTAGAACCGTAGGAATCAAGGCCAGTGAAGTGGCAGGGTTGGACCACATGAGGCCTGTGGACAAGTCTAAGAACATTGAACTTGGGCTCCTGGACTCACTGGCTCAGTGATTGAACCAAATGAACTTGTCTGCCACAAAATTGTTTTCTTCCTGGATGTAAAACATCTAGGTATGCAGAGAGTCTATTGAAGATTAGGCCTGGGGGTGTCCTGGTCCATGTGACCAGATGCTCCAATGAGCAGCACAGTACTAAGCTACCACAGCCTTGCCTAATTGGGTCATTCCAAAATCATGAAGAAGCAAGCCAGCTGCTGGAAAGAAATCAATGGAAAGTCCACATAGGTGTGCTGAACACTGGCATCAGCTTTCCTCCGGAAATAGCAAGTCTCAATTCTCCCCTAGCTGTATGGCTTCCTCCTGCTCCCTATGCTCAGAACCCCTCCTTCCAGGAAGTTCCTTCTGGAACTCGTGTGGCCTTCGTTGCCTCTCTGTGCACAAGCTCCCTCTTCTGCATGCTCTCCTGCAGTCATCCTGGCCTTGCTGAACACTCGTGGTTGATAAATTCTAGGGGGAAGAGCTACAGGCTAAAGATCAGCCTCACGGTCTGGGACATAGCTGCTCATGAATCATTCAGAAGAAAAAAAAGCCTTACTAAGGGCCTTTGTGTCTGGGCGTAGGTTGGGGCTATTTCTTGGCTTCAATGTACATATTTAGGGTCTAGAAAGAAGGGCCATATTTGGCTTTCACACTTGAGAATTCCCTTTATTGGGAGTCATTGTGTCATCAGAACATTCTTAGTATCCATCCAGGACGAGATGATGACTGCTCTCAACTGAGTCCACGGCAGTCCACACAGGGTTAATCCAAATTTGCCTCTTCTCTCTTCATCGGTAAAAGCTGGAAGCATTTCTGTTTCATTTCTCTTTCCTCTGTTTAACTGTTTTCTTAAGTTGCTCATTTTTCAAGAAGTAATTATTTTGTCCTTTTGGAAAGATAAAGTCGTTTTCATCTCGTTGTATTTACCAAAATCCTTATCACCAAGGGCTTTGTATATACCTTAGCTTTGCTATACCTTGTATATACCTTAGCTTTGCTATACCTTAGCTTCCTGGTATAATTAGTGCCCATTACAATCGTCCAACTGACCAATCATGGGAGGCTCCCAAGGGGACCACGACTGGGAGAGAGACTATTAACAAAATCATACTTCATAGAGTCTTATCTTGCCAGGGGTAAAAAAAAGTCATCCGTCTGGCATTGCACAATCCAACACTATACAGGTACTCCAGCCCTCCTTGAGGTGCAACTCTCACCAAAGGGTGCAGCAAACAAGCTTCAAAAGGAAAAAAACCACACACAGGAAATGCCTGCACTGCAACGTTTATGAACATTGCCAAAGAGGAGTTGCCATGTGCTGTAAGTGGACAAATGCACCTCCCAGCCCAGAAAACAGAAAATGATGGAAAGAGGAAGAAGGACCGGCTCTTTTGCATCTCTCTGCCATTGCAGCTGTGAACAGAGGCGGCTGTTTTTCCCTCTCCTAAAGGTTTTCCTTAAAACTGCCACAAAAAAAGCATTGCCAGCAAGTTAATGAGTCCCATCCCATCCGTTTCTCCTATCCCCTCCCAAAGAGGCATAACAGGCCTGTTTACATAGGTCAGCATCTGAAGATAATTAAAAATGTAATCTTATATTTGCAGCAGGCTCTCTCTCATCTATAGTAAATTCCCGCCACCCAATAATGCTCCTACTCTACCTCTGTGGTACACTTTAAGCTTCTTTTTTTCCCTCCCCTCACTTATGCATTGGGTTTAGATCCTCATAGCAATCTGCCCCAACTGGGTGTGGAGAAAAGAAATCAGTTTCCCCATTGAACAGATGAGGAAACTGAGGTGCAGACAGATTCCATGCCATACCCAAGTTCAACAGCTCTCTTTGTTCCAGTGAAGCCATGTTTTTGTTGTTGTCGTTGTTTTTTTTTGTTTTTTTTTTGGTTTCTGTGAATATTTATTTCTACTGTATCATGAAGATGATAAGAAATGGTTTATTCCGGTGCATCAGTGGCTTTGGTCAACTCACTGTCCTTACGTGCCATCCTAGGTGGCAAAGTGTTCAAAAAATAAATTGAATGGAAAATACCACTGAATAGGATTTTATATAGAATTTTATGCAGAATTTTGGACTTAGAAGTTGACTTGAAGGATGTGTAGATTGTCAGAGAGAATCAGAACTGGACACTAGTTCGAGTGGTAAAAATGAATTTTATTCAGAACCCTGTTGGGGTAGGGGAAAATACACCTCAGCATCGAACGGGAGCCATACCGAATACAACAAGAGCAACAGAGCAAGTGGAGATTGATAGTCAGGGAGTAGGTTTGTGGGGTGGAGGTGTGGAGTCAGTGGATGGAAAATTGCTAAGGAGATTCATCCAATGTTGGGAGCGATTCTTGCTAAATGGACTAAGAGGATTCTTGCTGAAGCCAGCCTATGATGAACAGATATCAAGGGTGGGAGATTTTCTCTAAACCAACTCAGCAGGGTTTTCTCTAAAACTGGGATGTGTAGGCCCAGCAAGGACCGGGGCTGAGGTGGATGCACATTTGAGCAGAGGGCGAGGAGTCTGGCTGAAATGTGGTCAAGGACTTTGTCACGACCACTCCTCACCTCCTGGACAGAAGCCCAGAAGGGGCAGCTTCCGCCAAGCCCATCACACCAGAGAAGTTGTAGTACAGAGCTGGGAGCAAGGGCCCCCGACTGCCAGAAGACAGATTCAGTTGTCTTCTTATGGATTCAGAAATTACTTCTAAATCCTAATCCTGTAATACCCTTGCCTACTCATTGTCAGGAGTCAGCATTGCGAAAGCACATGTGATTGAGTGAGAATTCTGGTTGGGTTCTAAATGAAGTTAGTATGTTAAAACCAAACGAATGCATGCTGGAATATTCCACCAGCAGACAGCAGAATGTGAGAGACAGAGCACTCTACAAGGAATCAAATTGCCTCTTTTCTGATCTAAGCTCTGTTAATGGTGTGTGTCCGGCTCCACCTCAGGGAAGGGGTTGGAGGCCCCGGGTCTCGTCCCCTATCTGCTGCTAACTGGATGTCTGATTCCAATTTCTCTGACTTTTAGTTTTCTCATCTATGAAATGGTGGGGGGGTGGATTAATTCTGAAGGGCCCTTTGGCCTTGAGAAACCTTTGGTTCTAGAGTATACATGTAGCACTGTCTCTCCCCACCCCAGCAACTGGGAGATCATCTTGTAATTAGCGAATAATTTAGGAGTGCAAGTCAAATCTTCACTGAACTTCCAAAGGAGCTTCAATTTTACTTACATTGTACTTGAGTTCAGGAAGTACCAGTGGGGGGGGGGGGGGGGTGGAGGGAACGGAAGTTTGGAATCTAGTTCCACGGCTGTTTTTGTTCCAATTTAATGGTACTTGTTCTCTAAGATTGGCTCTGTCTGTGTGCACATTTAAGTTCCCTTAACAAAACATCTCCTCTTCCTTTAGACCAGGGGGCTTTTTCTTCCAGCAAATCCAGGAGCAACCCCCTCCTTATGGTGGAGATGACAACCAGGTGACAATGCGGTGTCTGGGAGAGTTTCCAGTCCAACTCCTGACTGTTCAGATGAGGGGGTCAGTGGCAGCTTTAAGATCTCAGCTTGCCACGACCTCCCCAGCTAGTGACCCAGAAAACAGAAAAGAGAGAGGCACACGGAAAGGAGTGGTCAGCAGTTTTCTGACTGCTCTTCCTTCCCCTAAACCCATTAGAGAATTTCAATTGCAGGTCCGTAGGGAAGACACCTCCATCGCAGACGCCCTGCCAGCTCAGGGCCCTGGCGGAGGTACGGCAGGAGAGCATCTTCTCCCACCTCCAAAAACAAGAGGAACCCAAAGCTGGCCTCCCCGACGCCAGCTTCTTCAGGCTGCATTTGCACATCGCCTCCCCCTGCCCCCGCCCCAACACACAATATTGAATAAATATGCCTGGCCCCGGCCCATGTGGGAATACTGGAGAGCTACGATTGTTATTTCCAGGAATGCACAGACACCAGCAAAAATTCATTTCCCAAACGCATGGCTATTTTGAGAACCAAATCTCCTGCTCTGTAGCAATCAAATTGGGGGCTTTTCAAGTGTTGCTTTGCAATAGAAACCTGTTCTGCCTTCAGCTGCGTTTTACCTACAAGAATTCAATAAGAGAGAGAGAGGCCATTAGAGTTTCCTCTCCTCGTCTCTGCTTTGGCGCGACGTACATCCCTCGCCAACTTTCCTGACTCTACATCTTAGTAAATCGTTCCTGACAATAGTTAGTGACAAGCGTGTCAGAAACAACAAACTCCGTCATCTATATGGCTTATCAATAATTTAGTCCTTTCCCCCTCGTGAGAGCCTGTGTGTTTTGCAATAATGAAATATATGATTTTAAAAATAAATAATAGGCTGTTGTCAGCTCGATTGTAGCTGCAAGTTATGAACGTGATTGATTGATTGAACATTTGACTTCATCCGCTCGAGCAGGATCAAAGGGAGACTCTTCCACCCGCCTAAGGCCACTAGCAATTTATTTAGAGACTGTGTTCGTATCCCAGCAGGTAGCAATATTGGACTGAGGTACACAGAAAATCAGCTCTTTGAGGTTTTTTCCAAGTCCAAGGGAAGCAACAAATGAGATTTTTTTTTTTTAGTTCATTAAATCATTAACCACTTAATCACTAAAAACAAGACATTATAAGTGGTCCTCTTAGCTGGGATACCTAGGAAAGAGAAGGACGCCACTCTGCCGAGATCTGGCGTTGGGAGGTGGGCCCTTTTTAAACAATGTGACAGTCTCTAATTTTTTATTTATATGGCACTGCATTTTTTTCTTCATCTTAACTAATCAGTGTGGCAACAGCCACACTGACATCCGAAAGTGACAGGTGTCTGAATTGCACAATGAGGTGTCTATACAACAGCCAATGTGGGAGAAGGAAAAAACAAAGGTATGGAGGAAATGTTTGGAAAACAAATATTGCAACTGCCAAGCTGGTTGAATGGAGAAAGCAAAAGAGAGAGAGACAGAGAAAAGAAAATGGGGTTTAGAAAAGAACTGGTTGGTGCAGAATGCAACCCCCCAAATTCAGCCACAGCGAAGCTCCTCCTTTGTTTTGGTGTCCAGCTGGCACAGGAGAAACTGCCCCTTCTTTCTCAAGAAGGGTCTCACTGTCAAGTGAAAATGTCTGTCTCTCACACGACAGTTTCCCTGAGCTTCTAAAAACCCAGCAAACCAGAGCTCTCCCCAAGAGCGAGGGAGCTGTCTGGCATTCCAATGAGCAGGCTGGTGAGGAGCCAGAGCCTGGTCCTAACCAGGGTGCTGGGAATAAAAGAGACAGGATGTGAGGCCTGAGGACATCCAGCCACAGAGGGACAGCCCATCTTAACAAGAACAGGTTACGGTCTTAGTTGTTCTAGCAGGGGAATGGAAGAAAGGGAACGAGTCTTCCCTTTCTAGCTCCCCTAGTCCTGCGCTGTCTGACCTCAGGCAAGGCAATTTAATAATCATCCCTACGCTTTTGACTTCATAGGGCCTTTCATCCACAGATCTCAAAGCACTTCACAAATACCAATTCATTAACCTTCACAACCCACCCTGGGGGACAAGGGGTGGGCATGTTTCCCTTGTGGTGGAAACACTCTGCTGGAGGCACAGGAAATGCAGTTCTCCCTTCAAGGTCACTTGAAAGTTGACCAGGAAACTCAAGAGTGAGATCCAGAGGAACTGGTATCAAAACCCGGTGCTGCTGACGACTGGCATCTCAGTTTACCTTCCTTTTTGTCGTTGGGCTAGGCCTGCACCTCCAACTCTGCTCACATAAAGCAAAGGAGCCACGAGTTCAGAAAGGGCAGAAAAAA
This sequence comes from Pongo abelii, assembly GCF_028885655.2. Classification (NCBI taxonomy): domain Eukaryota; kingdom Metazoa; phylum Chordata; class Mammalia; order Primates; family Hominidae; genus Pongo; species Pongo abelii. The sequence goes on along the minus strand of NC_071993.2, from coordinate 120,546,507 downwards.
CATTGCTTACTGCTGGGTATATGCAAACTACATTCACATACCACATCTCATTTACTCCCCACCAGAATCCTGAGAAGGTCAATAAACCCCATTTTACAAGGCAGGAAATTGAGGCTAAGGGATGGTGAAGAATTTACCCAAGATTGCCTAACTCACAAGCAGTGGAGTTGACAATCTATTTGTGATCCAAAAAAAAGTAATGATAATAATGTGTAAATATTTATAGCCACTCCCTCAACACACCCCTAAGAAGAATCTGTTTTCATTTTTGGACCTTTCTGGGTCTATGATCAACTCATGAATTGAGCCTATGAGTCGTAACAGGAAATGTTAAGTCCAGGCAGGCCAGAAAGTCCGGCTTGATTTGCAGAGGAGAAGGTGGAGAGTTATTTACTGGGACAAAAGAGTAGTTGGGAAAAGGCAGGAAGAGGTGGAGAAGTTTAGAATAACAGCTTGGAATGGGTATAGGGAGAGGTTTTATGGGGGTGGGTTTGGCATAGCGGAGAAGAGAGGCTTGGGAAGCAGCCGAGGGTGTGCACTATATCTCAGAAGAAGGGGAAAAGAATTGTAAATTTTGCTTTGCATTATGATGAGACTGCAATACAGATTCCAACTGCTTCTGGGTTGCTAATGGATGCCAGGCTGATGCTTCCTTAAGTGCAAAGATAGTCCAAAAGTTAGTCTGGGGTTCCATGGGTTGCACATCTGATTGGAGTCACTACCCTCCTCATGCCATGTGGCCTCTCATCCCTGTGGTCACAGTTGAACTGAACACTTCCATTCCTGTGCACCCATGATATTGAGAACATGCTTTGATTGCATGCTGTTCGCATGCCCTTCTCACTGTTTTGTGACTGAAGGATCCTTCATGCAATCACTTTGGTGAGCTTGGTGGGACAAACAGCAGAACTGACTCTGCCATGTAGGCGAACTCATACACACGCCAAGAGGCAACAGATACTTGCAATATGTATGAGTCAGAGTAGATTCATTGCAATAACAAATAACTCCAAAAGTCAATGCCTTCACATGATGAAAGACTATTTCTCAGTCATGTGATGTCTCGTGTTGATGTCTCTGGCCAGGAGTTCTCTTACATGGGTCACTCCTGTGCCATGACTTAAGGACCAGGCTTTTGCTGTCATTTTCCCTCATCCCATGCGGCCTGGGAGTGCTGCACAGCCAGTTGTAAGAGTGGTGGAAAGACAGAGTGTGAAGCGCTGGAGAAGACAGAGCCAGGGCTGGAAATGACATAGATCTCCCCTCTGCCAATCACGTGGTCCAGGGAACAGTGATGAAGGCTGGGATGCATTGTCTAGCTGTGCATCCCAGAAGGAAAAAGAAGTCAAGTTTGGTAAACATGAAGCCTTCTCTGCCACACAGCCTCCTCCACCACAACACGGGGTGCTCCCACATCAGCCCAACCTAGAACTCTGCTGGAGTTGTTCCTGCAGGCAGCCAAGCACCCAGTTTGTGGGTGTGGTGTGATTCCCTTCCCCCCCAAAATGGATATATGAGTAAGCTAGAATTTTCAAGAGTGGGGAAGAGTTTGGGGAAGTTTTAGAAAGGATGCATGGACCCAGGACAATTGGGAGGCATCTGACATTTTCCATTTTCTGGTTGGAGGAAGGGCACATCTAAGTTAACAACTGACTTTAAGCTGACCTTGACCAAGGCATCCTTCTCTTCATTCTGTAAACAACAAAAACAAAAGAAAAAAAATCTCCATCACACGTAATGTGCAAAAACTGGATAGATAAGGATTCCGCACCTGGACACAAAAGGTAAGTGCTCAACCGTCTATTTTCCATGTCCATCCAGCAAAGATTGACCAGGCTTTCTTGGAATGTCCAGGCAACCTTAGGAAAAAGGGTAATTTGTCTCTAATTTCTGGGAAAACAGGCTCAGTCCTTTTTCTGTGTGCAGCCATGGCTTTAGTGGTAAAGCTGTTAGGAAACTTCATTCCTATGTTTCCCTGGAGAAACTGTGATTTCTAGGTCACTATGACAATCCCCAAACATGCAGCTTTATTTTGGAACACAACAGTGCATACTCTTCATAGATTGCAAGGGTTTAATGATGACAAAAACCTGTTTATAGCACAGTCTATTTCTTTCATTTTCCTTGAAAATACCAAACTGGTTGTTACAGAGACCCAAAGCTGAAATATTCCAAAGCAATGTTTCACTCATCCTTCCTCCCAGATTCTTTTCTCTGCTGCAGTCAATTCCCCCTCTTTCCATTTGTAGAGACAAAAGGGAACATTCTATAACCACTGGCCTCTGTCCAGGAACACACGAGAAAATGAAGCAAGGCAAACAACAGAGAAAAGTGAACAACAAAAGAACAAACTCAAACGAAACTGCTTAACGATCCTACAGGGCAGACCTGGCAGGTGAGTGCTTTGACTTCTTTTCCTCCTCTTCCTGAGGGTCTAGTTCAGGGTCTAGATTCTTTGAGTATAATTAGAGATTAGTAAAAGGGCTCTGAAAACCCCCATATGGAAATTACTTGCCAATCTATATGTGTCCCGAATCTTTAAGGAATCCATCTGGTTTAACTTAGTAATTCTGCTTCTGAGACTCTGTCCAATGTTAATAATGTTTAGTTGGGGGTCCCCTGAAGTAGAGCCTGAGACAAAGGTTTGGTGCAAGCAGTTTCTTTAGGAGGTGATCCCAGGAAGCATGGTGAGGGAATAGAGAATGTGGAAAGCAAGGATGAGACGAAAGCCAATATATGGACATGCTAATAAGTTGGACACTATGACTAGTTGGGTGTTCCATCTTTCTAGAACCACTTGACAGACTGTGTAGAACACACCTTACAGTTGTCACCCTGAGAAGCAAGGAAGCTGGGATGTTTACCCAGTAACTCCCACTCCCATTGGCCGAGGGTTGCTCAGGGACATTAACGTGAGCACATTCAGGCTATTCCACGTGTCCATAGACCAAGTATGCTTCAACCGGCAGAGAACAAACTCAGACAGGTGACACAGGAAGCCAGCAGACTGCCCATGGACTGTCTGCAGGTCCCCCTCAGAAAGGTTGAGGGAAAACAGCTAGATGCTGACAGTATCTGCTCTAGATAATAATCTCATCATAGAAAAAGAAAATAAGCATAACAAAATTTAAGCATTGCCTAACACAGCAAACAATTGGAGGCACTTTCATGTCTGCATTGGAAGCCAGGTTACATAAATTCTGGTATATCCACTTCATGACCTACTCTTCATTGTTATTTTGTTCAACAACATTTACTGTGTGCCAAGGTCTGTACCAGGTCCTGGTGTCACTATGATGAGCAAGAGCTGACGCTGTCCTTGCCTTCAAGGGTATATGGTGTCATTTGTTAATGTGGGGTTTGAAAAGAAACATGGGCATATGCCTAGGTTGAACCACAATACCCTGGAATCAGGATTATACATACAGTGTGACTGTAATCCTGTTTTTTAAAATGCATAGAAAAAAGACTGGAGGGAAATACATCAAATTGTTAATAGTGATTCTCTTTGGATCATGGGAGTTTCTTTGCTTCTTGCATTTCTATTTTTGCCAAATTTTCTATAATAAGAATATATTCTTCTCATAGAGGAGGAAATAATAAACTTTGTTTGAAAATAAGAGAAAAAGAAGACACCTGCCAAGTAGAAGGGAACTCAAAGCTGGCCCTTCTCACCTCCTCCCTATGCCCAACTTTTATGTGCATCTAACATTTCTGGTTCCCTGCTGAACTTGGAACCAGTATCTAATGCAAAGTAATTTGGGGCACTTCTCAGGCATGAGTGGGACCTGGAGGTAGCAGGCATCTCATGATTAAATGTGAAGTTCTTAGAGCACCACAAAGAGAACAAGAAATAACTATTCCTTTTATTTTTCTTAAATTAATTCACAGAAATATAAAGCCCACAGTCATGTTGTCCAGACTGGCTCTTCTGTCTGCTGATTAGCTTTGATACCATCTTCAATAGTTAGCCGGTGACTCTGGTGTCAGCAAATTTCCTTCTTCTGTTAGAGACTCACCATTCCACCAGAGGAGGGACCTCTGCATTGGGGAATTTACTTGCCAATCATCTCCCAAGTAGACCCTGGAGACTCGGGGATGAAAGATGTTACCTAAATACAAAGTGGTCTCATCAAATGCTTTTATAATGTAAAATTAGCTAGGTTCAAAGGAGCAGGAGCAGGAATATGACTACATTTAATGTAATTGTATTTATTGGCTTAGTTATAATTGGCAAAGTTCATCCTGAAATATTTTCCATGAAGTTAAAAGAGTTAAATATCTTGGAAACCCTCTCCTTAGACTCCCCCACGCCCCTGGATTCTAAATTATTTCTGATAGATGGAAACATTTTAGTTCCTTTGCCTTTCATTAATCCAATATTTGATGATAGGTCCACACTTCAGGGTTGCCCAACTCCAGGGGACCATGTTCACAGGGCTGTCCCATGGAATTGTGCAACACAGGGTTCTGTATGGATCCAAAAGTGACTTTTTAAAACAATTCTGTATGATGTTTCTCAATTTCTGATATGGCTATTGGAATTTAATTCTGATTAAACAAGCTCAAGCTATAGGGTCATCTACAGTTGAGGATCATAGTGATCAACACTTCAAAGTGTGCTAGACATTACTAGTTGCTTGGGATATCAACAGGTATTTTGTAAAAGAAAAGATCCATGACGTCAACCTTGGCAAATAATTTATGGCTAAGTCCTCAAAAGCAATTGCAACAAAACCAAAAATTGACAAGTGGTACCTAATTAAACTAAAGAGCTTCTGCACAGCCAAAGAAACTATCAACAGAGTAAACAGACAACCCACAGAATGGGAGGAAACGTTCTCAAACTATGCATCCAACAAAGGTCTAACATCCAGAATCTATAAATAACTTAAACAATTCAACAAGCAAAAAATAATCCCATTAAAAAGTGGGAAAAGGACATAAACAGACACTCCCCAAAAGAAGACACACAAGTGGGCAACAAACATTTGAAAAAATCCTCAGCATCACTGATCATCAGTGAAAGGCAAATCAAAATCACAATGGCATATACTGTCTCATACCCATCAGAATGGCTATTATTTAAAACTCAAAAAATAACAGATACTGGCAAGGCTTCGAAGAAAAGGAAACACTCACACACTGTGGGTGGGAATGTAAATGAGTTTAGCCACTGTGGAAAGCAGTTTGGAGATTTCTCAAAGAACTCAGAACTACTATTTAACCCAGCATCCTATTACTGGGTTTATATCCAAAGGATAATACATTGTTCTATCAAAAAGACACTTGAACTTGAATGTTCATCACAGTACTATTCACAATAGCAAAGGCAGGTAATTGACGTAGGTGCTGATCAATGGTGGACTAGATAAAGAAAATCTGGTACATACACACCATGAAATACTACACAGCCATAAAAAAGAATGAAATCATGTCCTTTGCAGCAATATAGATGCAGCTGGAATCCATTATTCTAAGTAAATTAATGCAGAAACAGAAAATCAAATACCACATGTTCTCACAAGTGGGAGCTAAACATTGGGTACACATGGACATAAAGATGGGAACATAGACATTGGGGGTTACTAGAGGGCGAGGGTTGAAAAACTACATATTGGATACTATGCCCAGTACCTGGGTGACGGGATCATTTGTACCTCAAACCTCAGCACCATGCAGTATACCTGTGTAACAAACCTGCACATGTATCCCCTGAAAAGTTGAAATTATAAAAAAATAGAAAAACTCCATAATTAAAATTAAAACTGAATTTAGGAGAGAGTGATTGAGTAAAGTTAAGCAGCTCTTCCTATTGCAAGACTCTTTCTGGTCTTAAGTATGCCAATATCTTTAAGAATTTCCAAGGGGGAAGCAGCATATGCAATGTTCACACATTTTTGAACACAGAAGTGCCACCCTCACTGTCTTTGTTGTCCCTTGTCAGGATATCTTATAGAGCCAGCAGTCTGTAAGTGCACACTACTGTGCTATTATTGAAGCACCTGAGGCATCCCATCTAGGCCAGTGGTTCTCAAACTTCAGCATGCATCAGTGCCACCTGGAGAACTTATTAAAACACAATTCCTGAGCCTATCCTGAGAGATTCTGATTCAGTAGGTCCAGGGTGGGGCCCCAAAATTCACTTATTTCTAATAAGTTCATAGGTGCTGCTGCTGCTGCTAGTGCAGAGACCATACTTTGAGAGGCAGGGGCTTAGCAGGATTTAGTGATTCCCCAGAAAGAATAATGACCTGGAGGGAAAGGAGTGGTTTTCTAGTCACAAGGCCTGTTCTTTTGAAATAGTGAATGCACTATTTCCCCACCAAGCATCATGGTGACAGGATACTTGATTTTTAAAGGCCAGGGTTGAGGCCTTAAAGGAGAAGACGAGATCTGACCTGGGAGCACAATTAACTGGGTAGTGACAGAAGCTATGGTAGAAGCTGGGTAGTTACAGAAGCTATGGGAGTCTGTTTAGCACAGGAGTTGGGAGCTAGCTTTGTTGTCAGGCAAATCATCTCTCAAGCTTCAATTTCCCCATCTGTCTTATGGGTATCATACCTGCTGTATTAGTCCATTCTTGCACTGCTATAAATAAATACATGAAACTGGGTAATTTATAAAGAAAAGAGGTTTAATTGGCTCATGGTTCCACAGGCTGTACAGGAGGCTGGGGAGGCCTCAGGAAAATTACAATCATGGCAGAAGGCAAAGGGGAAGCTGGCACATCTTACATGGCTGGAGCAGGTGGAAGAGAGCAAACAAGGACATGCTACACACTTTTAAACAACCAGATCTCTTGAGAACTCACTCATGAACATGAGAACAGTCCCAAGGGAGAAATCTGCCCCAATAATCCAATCACCTCCCACTAGTCCCCTTCTCTAACACTAGGGATTACAATTCAACATGAGATTTGGGTGGGGACACAAATCCAAACCATATCACCTGCTATGATTGTGGGAAGATCAATCAAATCAGCCAGTAGGTGGGAAGCACTTAGCACAATGTTATGTGGCAGGCACTTAATAAATGCTCGCTGGAACTAAGGCAAGAATTAGGTACAGGAAGTGAGACATCAAGGCCAGACAACAAATCTGTTTTGCTGAGCATTTGGTCCAAGTTTTCTTAAAATACTTTTGTCTGGGATTGGTTTCTTTGTGCAGGACTGGGATTAGAACTAAGAGGCCCCTCCATGGGGAACTGCAGGCTCCAGGAGCCAGGCTGCCATCTCAGAAACCACCAGGTCTTTTGACTCTCCCAAAGCTATCTATAGCCCACAATGACACACAGTAGGTACTCATTAAGTATCTGTTGAAGCATCAATGCACTTAACAGAGGGATGTGAACAACCTGACTCCCAGGAGCTACTGAACAGTAAAACACTGAGGTTTGCTTTAGTCAGACAAGCTTTGTCTTCTCGGAACAAACAAAAAAAAACAATAAAAATAAATCAGACAAGGCTTTGGTTCTGAAAGACACTGAACAAATACACTTGAGGTATTATCTCAAGAAAAATCAATGACTTTCCCATCCACCAGTGTATGTGCCTTCGGCATTGACTTGGAAACACTGAAACCCTCCTGGCCCAGTCCTCTCTTGAGTCCACAGGCTGAGAATACCAGTTCCAGCATTCCCAGCTGGCCAAGCCGATGAGAACTCATTTCCTTCTTGGAGTGCAGAGCCATCACTGCAGGTACTAACATGCCTTCGTGCTCTCTGCCTTCTGGCTAACAAAGCAAGCAGACAAAGAAAAGAGGAAGCAATGCAGGCAACTGTGGGGCTAGGAGTTTTGAAGAGTGGGGTTTGGGAACTATTACAGAGAAGTTAAGTGGAGGAGGCTGGCCTAGAACTAAGAAGATACTTGGCTGGGCCACGGAATCACCTGGGGACTATTAATTAATTTATTTATGAGATAAGGTTTCGCTCTGTCGCCCAGGCTAGAGCGTAGTAATGCGACCACAGCTCACTGCAGCCTGTAACTCCTGGGTTCAAATGATCCTCCCACTTCAGCTTCCCAAGTAGCTAGGACTATACAGTCCTGGGGCCTTTTAAATAATGACAGTTTCCTAGGTCCTACCCAAGACCAGATTCTCCATCTTAAAATGCTCTTTAGGAGATTCTATGATGAAAAAAAAATGCAGAAATCAAGTTCTGCTTAGACACCATTACTCTGAGTGACCTCCAACCTTTTGCAGCTTACCAAGGGGGTCTCAGGCTGGAGATAACTTCTCCCCAAGTGTTCCCCTGGGAGGACTTAGCTGACAATATTGAAGAGGAGAGATTTTTTTTTAAGAACATACAGAGGTGTCTAAAATAGTCGAACTCATGGAAGCAAAGAATAGAATTGTGGTTGCCAGGCACTAGGGGGAGAGAGGAAAAGAGTTGGTATTTAACAAGAATAAAATTTCAGTTATGCAAGATGAATAAGTTCTAAAGATATGCTCTACAACACTGTGCCTAGATATAACAATACTATATTGTACACTCAAATATCTGTTAAGAATGTAGATCTCATGTAAAGCGTTCTTACCACAATAAAATGTTTTAAAAATGAATGGACGAATAAAAAAGAACATAGAGCATGGAAAAGAAGAGCTGGAAAATTCTCAAAGGTGTGTCTCATGGTTGCAGCCATGTGTCTGTAAATATATCTTGGAAAGAATTCATCCTCAGAAATAATTACACAGAATGACTAATATAGAAGAGAAATGTTTCATTATATCTGTTTATTAGAGCCTCAAAATTCGTCCTTTTGGTACTTTGGCTCCTAGGAAGAAAAAGTGGATGAGGAAGACCCTTTGGACATCGTCAAAAGACGCATTGTTAGCAAATGAGTGGGGGCCAGTCCTGAGAGCCTGCGAGGCTGTGAACAACTCTCTCACTTGTTCTTCTCTGTCTGTCCTACTCCTCATGACAATGACTCTTATCCTGGAGGGCCTGCAGTAGCGTTTGACACACATATCTCATTTAATTCTCACAAGAGTCCTATGAAACAGGCTAGGATTTGGCAAACCATTGTCAGCTACCTGTTTTTGTAAATATAGTTTTATTGGAACATAACCACCACAATTTATTTACATATTGTCTATAGCTGTTTTTACTCTACAATGGCAGAGTTGAGTAGTTGTGACAAAAGCTCTAGGCCCTGAAAAGTGCAAAATATTTATTTTACTATGTGGCCCTTTACAGCAAAGGTGTGTTGACCCCTCAAATAAATGGGACATTGCTCCCACTTTACATATGAGGCACAGAAAAGCTAAGCGCATTGACTAAGATCATTTAGGTTATAAATTATAGTGTCAGAGATGTCTCGGACCCAGAGACAACTGTTCCCTATGCTTTTCTCCTCCCTACCTTGTAGTGTCTTCTACTCTTTCATATTCATTTGTTCCTACTAAAACTGTCAGCCAAAAAGAACACATTCATTTGCACTGAACAAGACGTCTCAGGTTGACCATCACACAGAAGTCAACAGGAGGTTCTGGAGACTTGCAGAAAGTGATCATCCAGCCTATCCTCTCCTCTCCTCTCCTAGCCCCTAAGGACTGATTTGTAGTCTGCCCAGAGTTTATAAGAGAGACAGTCATCCAACATGAATAGAGATGGCCTGAGCAGGCATGGGCTCTTTGAAATTCGGAGAGATCAGCTCAAGGATACACTGGGAAGAACCAGGTTGCCCCAAGCAAAAGGCAACAACTGCACTTGGTTGAGCAAGATTCCTTGGGAAGCTTATCAGAGGCCCCACCTCTAAGGACTGGCCCACATTTGCCTTGTCTGCCATTCTTCCCTTACTGATGTATTCTGACCCTGTCTTGGCTTGATTTGTCTTTGGTGTTGCTCATGACCATGCTGCCTTCTTCCTGGGAGTTCCCATCTGGTCCTGGTTTCTGCTTCTCTTGCCTTAGCTCATACTCAAACCCTGTCAACAGTGGTCTGCAGCTCCTGAGGGGTGTTGAAAAGATTGCTTCATTCAATGCCATAAAAATAGCCAAGAATACAGCAATTGTTATAGAAATTATGGTAAATCTGCACAATGAAATACTATGCAGCCATTAAAACGGACATCAATTCAGATTTCTAAATGACACAATGTAGCAGAGACAGGGCCAGGTTCAGGGGTGTGGGTCCTACACAGTCATACAGGGCTCCACACTTACAAGGGCCCTACACTTGGTTTAATGCTCCATGGCTGCCACCTTGAAATTCTTAATAGTTTTATAACAAGAGTCCTCCACATTTACATTTCACATTGAGCCTACAAATTATTAGCTAGTCCTGAGCAGAGATGACTCTGAGTGTCCATTTTCTCCTGTCTGTAATAGAACCTCCTCCCTTTGCTTCATACATACACCCTGACTAGTGTTTCCACGCTGGAATTCCTTTCCAGTATTTCTTGAGAATTTTTTATGTTTCTCCAAATCTTGAAAGAAAGATCAGTCAAGAAATTGGGGAAAAGTATTGTAATTATCCTGCAGGAATCAAAGCTTAATGATCAACATAAAGACATCACTGGTTTGAATCCATCAATGTCAAATGAAAAGCAAGAGCAGGAAAGGCTGGCAGGTGGAAGAGCATATAGCACATAAGAGAGCACATAAGTCAAGAGCTGATCAGTCAATCTTGCTTGTAGCTATTGTCCTGTTCTAAGTGTGTGTTCTTGGCCCTGACTGATGCTAATGGCAAGTCATTCTTGGAAATAAAATAAACAGTATTAGGTTTATATGTATGTATACTTCATTCAAATCCTGCTAGTGATGTTCTAGGAAATAACAAATTTGGGAAGCAAAATACGCCCTTAATTGGCAATTTCAATGTGTGATTTCTGTGTAGTGCTTTAAATTTGCTAGGAGATCTGAATGTCACATTCTTTGAATATTACCCAAAAATGTTCACTGGTATTTTCTAATGTTTGATTTTTTTTTTATCTCAGGCTATAGTTGTTTATAAATTCACTAAACTTAATATTTCTTATTTATTAAACCAATTTCTTTTAGATATCCATAGTAATGAATAAAAAGTATAAAAATTGCTGGAAGTCTTTTATTTTCTTCCCATTACTTAGTTTTTATTTTGTAATTATAAACTTAACTCTGTGATCCAGCTAGACATGGAAGAGGATAAGGAAAATATGGAACCCAAAAGACTATGCAAAGATTATAGGATGCTGTGAGCAAATGGGGTGGAGGCATGCTTTCCTGAGCTACAGAAGGAATGGTCTGGTAAAACAATCAAATTTATTAGAGTTGTCCACAGTCAGCGGCTGTGATCTTCTTGCTGATCTTACCATTCCTTGACCCAGAGCATTCCAGAGCTTCCACAATACTCATGCCGTCTTTCACCTTGCCAAAGACCACATGATATCATCCATCCTCTGTCTTGGCAGTGCAGATGAAAAACTTGGAACCATTTGTGGTGGGTCCAGCATTTGCTGTGGACAAGACGCCAGGAGCTCTATGCTTAGGATGAAGTTCTCATCATCAAATTCCTTGCTGTAGAGGGACTTGCCACCAGTGCCATTATGGTGTGTGAAGTCACCACCCTGACACACCCCCCAGAATAATTCTGTAAAAGCAAGGACCTTTATCACCAAATACTTTCTCTCCAGTGTTCATAGCACAAAAATTTTCTTCCATCTTTAGAACTTTGTCTGCAAATAGCTTGAAGGAGATGCAGCCCAAGGACTCACTATCAACGGCAATGTTGAAGAACACAGTGGCGTTGACCATGGCTGGTGGCAGGGAGCTCTGGGCAGCAGCGATGCCTGCAAATGGAAGTCTTTTCAGAATAACACGAGTTTACCTTTATAACAAACATATACATGTATCCCTGAACCTAAAATAAAAGTTTTTTTTTTTAAAAAAGGATAACTTATTATTTCAGAAATTTCTAAGAATTCCCAGGAATTCCAGCTTCTCATTTGTATATCCTGATGAATATCCATTGGGTATTTGGAAATGCCAATTTCTGACATATGATTGCTTAGCTAGAGACTGCATATCCAGCCTCCTTTGCAGGTAACTATAGCCATGTTCTAAGTTTTGGTCAAGGAGATGTGAGCAGAAGTGAAATGTGTGTCTTCTGGATTTTATTTTTATGAGAAAGTTGCGTGTCTTCTATTCTTTTTCCCTCTTCTCTCTGGCTTGGAAATGATGAAAAGTACAGGACTCACTGGGACCAAGATTCAGAAATTACGTGTTAAGGAAGAGAGGGCTGCTCCTCTAGCCTGTTCTCCTTATGACCTTGTGGAATGGAATTGCCTACCTGCCCTGGACTATCCTAAGATTGTCATATGGAGAGAAATACATTCTATTTTATTTAAACCTCTGTGTTTTGTGGCCTCTTTGTTATAGCAGCTTAGCCTATACTAACACAGATGGGAACATACTATCCTAAAATGCTACTTGGCAAAGCATACGCAATTGCATATCCAGTAGAGCATCAGTCACTGAAAAAAAACAGGAAGAAAATGTCTAGGAGAAAATACGTCAAAGTACAACAAAAGGTAAGGGAGAAGCCAAGTTGGATGCTGTTCCAGAAAGAAACGAAATGGTATTACCTACATAATCACAAAGCAAACTGAGCACTGCTTATGTTCTGGGAAAAGGGCTGGAACAGGGAGCAATAATGACATTTTCCTGTTGGTATGGAGTTTATAGTGAAACTGGAAAGGAAGATGTTCGTAAAAATTACTAGTAAGAATGACATAAATAATTTATTCTCTTTTCAGTAGGCCTTTCTCCAGGGACTGGAATATTGGTGAGGTTTGGGGTTTAGGATAATCTCACCTCCTTCAAGGATTGATAATTTCCAGCACACCTAGTAGAAGCTGGTGGTTTCAGCAGGAGGGGATCCACCCCATCAGCAAGTTCATCAAGAGGAACAACAGGCAGAAGCAGCCCATGGGCTCCCATTCCACCATCCTGCCTCTCCTCTTCAGAAACCTCAATCCAGCTTCCCTAACCCTGGGAAAAGAAAACTGGAAAACATCCCAACCCTGTTAAGCTCTTTGTGTCAAGGGAGCCCTTCTTATCTGAGAACACCTGGCTAGCTGTTAGGTTGCCATCTTGGGAAAATTGATAGCGTCTATTTCGTTTTGGTTTGGGGGAAAAGCAAAGAAACCTGAACAAACATATGAGTGGAAATTTGGCACTCGTTTTACACAGTAGCTTTAATTTTTGTAGACTTTTTAAAAAGTGAGAAACTCTAGTGTTTTGTTTAGCAGAAGTCATTAAATATTCTGCAAGAGCTGGTTTGAGTCAGCAAGAGGTGATAAATTTGCTGTTGAGTAATGCTCCATGTTTACCAAAGACTTTATCCATCTATTTGTCCATCTACCTGCCTGGCTAACACAGCCAGCTCTGCCCGCCCCTGCAGGGCATTTCTGTCCACATACCTGTCAGACTCCATTTTTCACCAGAGGCTTCATTACACAAAATAGAGGATGAGTGTTCTTAGAGGCACTTTAAACAGCTGAAAATAATGAAGGAGAAGTCCATGCAATTAACCAAGCCCTTGGCAGGAGGATTTGAATAGTGAAGGAACTAATTAAGTGCCCCAGGCACCGATGCCTTATATTTGCCACATTATCAGGTCACAGTAAAGAATGTCCCAAAGCTGTGCATCTCAGAGGACAGGAGTGAAATAAGTGTTGCATTGCTGAATTCCTTTCCTTCTCCTTCTCCATAAAGAAGACCCAATCTTGCAAAGCAGAGCCTGCAGTTTTTTACCCACAATTTATTGTTCCCTTCTTCCTTACTAACAGAAGCAAGATTTTACTCAGATTGAGAATGTGCCCAGACAAGAGAATATATTTCCTAATATCCCTTGAAATTAGAAGTGGCCAATGAAATGTTGGTGGAGGTCAAGGGAGTCTTCTAGAAAGGCTGTCATTCTCCCCATTCTCCTTCTTCCTACCTAAAACATGGATGTAATCAATGGAGTTCCAGTAGTTATCTTGTTACTGTCAGGCAATCTTGGGGTTGGAATTCATGAGTTTAAGACCAAAGAGCAGAAAGATAAAAGAAGGCTGGGTCCCTGATGCATGTGAATTATGGATTCTTAACTTCCAGACACTGTTGTATGGTAGAAAAATAAACCTCTAATTATTTATTGCAACTGTTAATTCAGATGTCTGTTACTAGCACCAAGTTTAATTTTAACAGATACAACATACGCTCAATTTCCTCCTCTCCCACAAGTCCTTCCAAAAGCCCCTAAAAATTCAATTATTGACTGAAGCAGTCATTGATCCACAAACATTTACTTAACTCCTACTAAAAGCCCAGCTCTGTGATTCACATGGGGCATGAGAAAGATGAACACACATGATCCCTGACCCTGGGTGCACACTTCCCAATTAGAATGACTTGCTGTCACTCACTGAAGTTTGAGTTTCTCCTAGAGCTGGCTCCCCAAAGAGGAATTGTGTAAGCGGCTACAGAGAGAACCTACCTGTCCATCTTGGTCTCTCCCATGGTCCCTGGCACAATGCCTCCCCCTTAGGTGCTCAATGTCTATGGGAAGGGGTATATAAAAGCTGAGCCTTCAGCCCAGCTCAGCTTGTTTAAGCAGCTGCCAACATCTGACAGTCACTACATAGTCACCTAGCCCCAACTTCGTAGTCACTGATGGTCCCCAGTCATATGCTTCAGAGCTCAGCCTCCCCGTTCCACCCTCCCAGCCGTCTCCAGATAAGACACAGAGGAAGACGTGGCTTCTCTCAGTTCTGACCATCTGTCCATCCGGGCCTTGCTTTAGGCGTGGCCACATCAGCTTAGTCAGACCCCAGCACCCTCAGGCAGTGAGCACATTCAGTGTCCCATAGCTTGGCCACAGATATTTAGGCTGAAAAAATCACCCTGTGGCCGGACTCAGTGGCTCATGTCTGTAATCCCAGCACTTTGGGAGGCCGAGGAGGGCAGATTGCTTCAGCCCAGGAGTTCGAGACCAGCCTGGGCAACATGGTGAAACTCTGTCTTTACAAAAAATACAAAAACTAGCCAGGCTTAGTAGCAGGCACCTGCAGTCCCAAGCTACTCGGGAGGCTGAGGTGGGGGGATTGTTTGAGCCTGGGAGGTTGAGGCTGCAGTGAGCTGAGATCGTGCCATTACACTCCAGCCTGGGTGACAGAGTGAGACCCTGTCTTATTAAAAAACAACAACAACAACAACAACAAAACTCACCTGAATTGCCCAGGCTGTGGCCCATTCTATCAAATAGCCTAGAGTGGGCTAATCTCCAAAGGTCCAAGTTTTCATCAGAGAGGAGAGGAGCCACTGGGCCTCTCTTGGCAGTGGCTCTCATGGCACATCCCTGAGGGTCAGTTTTAGCAGTGGAATTGTGGGCCAAATATGCCATTTGTCTCCTTTGGGCTCTCCACTGTGCCAGTCCCCAAGCCAGTCATGACCAAGGTGGGCTGTCTGTCAGATTCTTACTCCAGCCAGCTGTCAAGGAGGGTACCCATTCTGCTGTCCCAGCCCAGGATATGCTGGAGGGCAGCATGGGTTTAAATGCCAGCTCTATCCCTTTCCAGCTCTTGGGCTTTGGCCAAATTACTTAATCATGTTAAGCATCAGTTTTCCTGCCTGTAAAATGGGTATATGAGATATCACTTTTATGGAGTTGTTATAAGGATTAAAGGGGTCAATATGTAAATAGTAACTGTCATCATCCGTGTTATTAAAGCCCGGCATCACCTGTTGTTATAACTGTCTCAGAAACTGGCGAATATTAAACCTACTGAAAGCTCTGATTTTGATAAAGAATCCCGGATGGATTTGCGGGGAGGGGTAATTTTGATAGTGACCTTTTTCACATATTTTCCCAAATTCTCTATTTTATGTCCCATTTTTCTGTCTAGTGATATTATTTGTCTGTTAAATCACAAAGAAACAACCAAATTCCAATCCAAACTCTCATTCTAACATCTTTTCTTGGAAGCATCTTTATCTCTTACCATCCAACTGGGTCAACTTGCTGATGTTTTTTCTCTTCTGAAGTTTAGAGTAGAAGCTCAAGTTACCTGCCCCTTTTCTCTCCAGGACGTTCCCATCCACACACATGTGTGAGGTGTGAGAAGACAGGCAGAAACACAAAGACGCATGTGGGAATAAATGTGTAAATGTATTTAGACTTTATTTGGGGAAACTGGGCTTTCAGCACTATCCAAGTTCAACAGAAATGGCTGTGCAGACCAAACAGTGGTTAGTCATTGACACCAAACACCGCTTGCAGCCCAAATTAGACACAACAAATCTGGGAAAGAATTTTTAAAAATCCAAATCTTGCAACCTACTCCTCACCCCAGAATACTTTAGGTATCAGAGGAAAGGAAATATGTATTCCAGGAGGAGGTGGGTGGGGGCAGAGAGAACCCCTCGGGCTCTAGCAGGTGAAAAAATTGCATTTGCTTTATTTGGGACAGAAAAGCTGGGAGGGCTTGTGAGTCAGGGCCCTCAGTCTTGCCTCTCTCTCCCCACTATGAAAAGCTGTCACAGCTGAGGGTTTGGACACCCTTATACCAATGCTATGGATAACAAAGTGGAAAAACTCAGGGATTGTCTATGAGCCCAGCCAAGGCTGAGTGTGCAGAGACCTGCAAGAGCGGGATAGGAACATCCGGAAGTGGAGTGGGCAGTCTAAGACCAAAGGCCTTTGGGACTGTGGTGGACCAGAGACTGCAGGCCCAGCAGGAGAAGATACAACCTCTCCCAACCCCCTACCACTTAGGGGGCTGTATCTATGCAACCCAGGCTGGTGGTTCCTATGAGAAATGTCGGCCTGTGTGGCCAGATCTTCAGATGTTTTAAGAAATGCTATAAAGCTCCTGATTCAAAAAATGTTGGAAACTGATTCAACACACTGTACAACAGTGTGTACAGGCTGAAGCAAACAAATCTGTTGGCTGGGTCCGGCTTGCAGGGCAGCCTGCTTCTAAATTGTGGGTAGGGGCAGACTTTTATCTTACCTCTGAAGCTGGGAGTTTCAGGGGGTAGGTTCAGAGCTGACACATATACACATTAACTCTTCTGCCCAGATCTTGCTACTGCTAAATTAATCTAGCCTAAGAACTCCTTCACAGCATTGAGAAAAGCGCAGCTCAAAAATCAAAGTACAAACCCAGAGAAAAACCTTCCAGGTAGCAACCTCAAAGATTGAGCTTTACTTTTATTTTTTTTGTATTTTGTAATGCCCCAGAACGGTTGGTCTTGTTAAAATCAAGTTGTATAATAGTCACCAACCCTTCTGTATCTCCTGACCCCACAGGACAGGCTTGGAAAGGGCAGGAGAAATTAGGGTGGTATGTGATACACCCAGAAGGCTGAGGGGGCCTGGTCAGGAGCCAAATTTACTTCTCTCCTCCCCCAGCTCTTAGTTTGAGTCCTGTATCCCCAAGCCACCTCGAGAATTTGGACCATCCAGACAATGGCTCGGCTGGACTCTTTGAAGAGCAAGGTTTGGAGGGAAAGGCAACGTGCGTGGGTGGGAAGAGTGAGGTCAGAGGCTGCCCCACTGGCAAGGTTAAGGGGAACCCCTGTCCCCAGCAGAAGGCACGATGGCACTCCTAAGTTCTTCACATTGACCAAACATGGACTGTCCATGGGAACAGATGTAAAGGCCAAGGTGCTTTGAGGGGAGGACCAGTGCCAGAAGATACACACTGCACACAAATCTCCAATTCTAGGCAAGTGATATAGCAGCACAGCCAGGACTTCTAAAGACTGGCATCCTTCTCCTCTTCCCTGCACAGTCTACCTTCACCGTCGCAGCATCCCGGGGAAAGGGAAGAAGAGGAAGGCAAAAAAGCAACAGAACAATAAGACAAAAGGCCAGGTACAGCTCTCAAGCCTGTGATTAAGCCCTCAAGGGCTGGCTGCTAATCACTACTGTGGGAGAAGTTCTCTCACCCACACCCGCCTTGCTTTTCTGTGCAGACACAAACGTCCCTCTCTCCCCAGAAGCACACTCCAACCTTTCGCTTTGTTCCCTAGAGCTCAGACACTGGGGCTGCTCCGAAAGATCTAGGAGCTTGCAAAGCACTGTGGGTACTGGCATGCAAATGAGGAGCACAACCAAGCGTGTCCCACATTGCTTCAGAGGACCTGAATTTTTTATGGCTTGTATGTGCTTTTTGATGTTTTCATTGTCTCCCAGCATAACTGATAAGGATTCCGATTCTGACAACTAGAAGTTGTGTTTTTTTGTTTTTTTTTCTTTTTCTTTTCCTGGAGCTGGTCTTCTCGCCTTTTTTTTTTTTTTTTTTAAGTTCCAAGGAAAAAACCCAAAAAACAAAAACAAAAAAATCTACCATAACAAGCCGAGATTACTTTAAGAAATGAAATATTTTAAGCAATTCAACCGCAGATGCAACCAGGAAAGGAAAACATGTTGATTCTCTTAAATTCCTTGGAGTAAAACAACTTCAGCATGCCTACCTCACTTGAAGGGACAATTTCCAAAAGAAGGAGTAAGGGGGAGATGGGGATTTTTTTTTTTATTATTAATTTGATGGTGGTTTGTGGTGGAGAGCCTATTTCTATTAGGAAATACGCCCTTCCCATCTGTTTGCACTTGCTCTTAATTAGCTTGGGGACGCTCCTTTGGAAAAAGTGAGAGCCTTGTTGGACCCGTCCTCTGTACACATGCTCCAAGGACTAAGTCAGTGAACTTTTAAGGGAACCATTTTTATTTTACAGCTATTTGCCCTTCAAGGATTCAGAATGCATCACCCATGCCAAATACCTCAGGTTCAGTGGTATTTCTGGTTTGGCTGCAGGGAGAAATTGCTGGACAAATCACAGGGAAGTCATTCCTGAGAGAATCCCGCCAACGTCTGCCCTCCCAGCCCTCTCCCTCTGGTGGCTAAGATCATTTGGATAACAGACTGGAGTGAAGAGGGCCTGTCTGGACCTGGACTCAGGAACTTCCAAGCATTCCCATTTCATGCCAGCCTTAACTGCACAAAAACAGTGCAAATCATGTAAACGTGAACACAACCACAATATCTATAAAAATCCTAACAAATCTTGCATTTTTCTCACCATTCTTCTCATCCCAGGTCTTGCAACACATCATTCCAGCCTCCGTGTCCCTACTTGATCCAAGCCCAGCATCATTCCTTCCCTTCAGCACCATTCCTGTGCCTCCATTGGCCTCAGACCACTCGTCAAACAAAGGACAGACTCCCAGCTCCTCAGCGTCCCCACTCCCCACCCTGCATGGCCTGGACAGTGGAAACCCAGTTGCTCTTTCACACCTTTCCTTGAAACTTCCTCTTCCCACCTCCCTCCACCATTGCTGAAATTTTCCTATAGCCTGGTGGTGCCTCCAGGTTCTAAAGCCAGAGCTGCTGAGAGGTGTCATCAAGGTCAGAACTGCTCTTCTGGTAATTTCTCACTCCATCCCCAGCTCCTAGCAGCTTGCCTGGCACATAGTCAATGTTGTGAGGCATTTCTGAATGAAAGAATGCAGCACTTCACTGTTCGCTAAACAGTTGCAGACACTTTGCATCTGCACCAGAGGCCTAAGAGGTATTATAATTTCCACTTCCCAGATGGTAAAATTGAGGCTCTGAGCATGTAAAAGACTTGTCCAAAATCCCCAGCTATTAAGTAGCAACCTCAGCCTGGTGATCTCCCAGTGACGTGCTGCTTCTCCAGCAGAGATAACTCTTAGCCCTTTTCCATTTTCTTTTTTTTTTATTATTTTTTATTTTATTTTTATTTTATTATTATTATAAAGTTTTAGGGTACATGTGCACAATGTGCAGGTTAGTTACATATGTATACATGTGCCATGTTGGTGCGCTGCACCCATTAACTCGTCATTTAGCATTAGGTATATCTCCTAAAGCTATCCCTCCCCCCTCCCCCACCCCACAACAGTCCCCAGAGTGTGATGTTCCCCTTCCTGTGTCCATGTGTTCTCATTGTTCAATTCCTACCTATGAGTGAGAATATGTGGTGTTTGGTTTTTTGTTCTTGCGATAGTTTACTGAGAATGATGATTTCCAATTTCATCCATGTCCCTACAAAGGACATGAACTCATCATTTTTTATGGCTGCATAGTATTCCATGGTGTATATGTGCCACATTTTCTTAATCCAGCTTCTACACAGCAAAAGAAGCTACCATCAGAGTGAACAGGCAACCTACAAAATGGGAGAAAATTTTCGCAACCTACTCATCTGACAAAGGGCTAATACCCAGAATCTACAATGAACTCAAACAAATTTACAAGAGAAAAACAAACAACCCCATCGAAAAGTGGGCAAAGGACATGAACAGACACTTCTCAAAAGAAGACATTTATGCAGCCAAAAGACACATGAAAAAATGCTCATCATCACTGGCCATCAGAGAAATGCAAATCAAAACCACAATGAGATACCATCTCACGCCAGTTAGAATGGCGATCATTAAAAAGTCAGGAAACAACAGGTGCTGGAGAGGATGTGGAGAAATAGGAACACTTTTACACTGTTGGTGGGACTGTAAACTAGTTCAACCATTGTGGAAGTCAGTGTGGCGATTCCTCAGGGATCTAGAACCAGAAATACCATTTGACCCAGCCATCCCATTACTGGGTATATACCCAAAGGACTATAAATCATGCTGCTATAAAGACACATGCACACGTATGTTTATTGCGGCACTATTCACAATAGCAAAGACTTAGAACCAGCCCTTTTCCATTTTCAAATCACTTCCACAAACAATGTTTCTGTGACCTCCACAAAGACCCCATAAGATAGATATTAATAGTAACCCTGTTTTACAAATGCAGGATCAAGCAGCAGAAATCACTGCATTCCATTGCAGTTCTGTTCTCTTTTTCCAGAACGTTCCTTGGGAGACCATAGCTGCAGTGATTGAAAAGGAGTCTGATTCTCCCATAGCATAAACTACTGGGGATGGGAGAGGGGTCAGTTAGGAACTTGAAGGAGCCATATTACCCTTTACAATGACAAAAGCCTTAAGCTGGGCAAGGTGGCTCACATCTGTAATCCCAGCACTTCGGGAGGCCAAGGTGGGTGGATCACTTGAGCTCAGGAGTTCAAGGCCTCCCTGGGCAACATAGTGAAACCCTGTCTCTACCAAAAATACACACACACAAAAATTAGCCGGGTATGGTGGTGTGCACCTGTAGTCTCAGCTACTTGCGGGGCTGATCTGGGAGGACTGCTTGAGCCCTGGAGGTCAAGGCTGCAATAAGCTGTGTTACTGTCACTGCACTCCAGCCTGGAACACAGAGTAAAACCCTGTTCCAAAAGAAAAAAAAAAAAGTTTCTAGTCTCTAGGGGTTTAATTCACCAAACCACCCTCAAGACCACAAGAATTTAGGATCTTTCTAAATATACCCAAATGAGTCTCCGGAAGTATAGCTGGTAGTCAGAATCCAGCTCCCTAAAGCACATAAATATAGTTAAAATAGCAGTAAAATATTTCCACCCTTCTTTTTTTTAAAGATTGAATGTGCTGTAAAGAGAAATGTTGGCAGCCACCTTCTTAATAATGCTATTTATACTTAACGCATTGGGGTATAAATGGAAGCACAACGGCTCACGTACCAGATCTTGGTTTATTTGCTTTAAACCTCAGAGCCAGACAGTCCTGATTTTATACTGACAACAAAAATAAAGAGGGCGCAAGTGTTCTCACCTCCCCTTTGGTTCCCAGATCTGGTGCCCTTTGACATATTCAGTTTTCTCCCAAATGGAGGCATCTGAGAGGTCTCCTGTTGGAGAAGGAGAGGGACATCAGATAAGCTCAGCTTTCCAAATCGTACCAAGGAAGAGCATTTCTTGAAGATGGCTTTGGTGGTGGCCGTAGTAGGGCTCTAGAAAACTCAACTGGACAAATTAGGGTGGACACAAAAAGAAACGATACTCCTAACTTCACATAAAAGCTGTCCAAACTTCCCCCTCTGAACCCCTCCCCAGCCCCTCACATTGTTTAGATTTTAGGCTCTTGAAGAACATGTATTTCTTTTGACATCTAATAATGTCTGTTGACATGCAACATCCCTGCTAGGGCTTTTTTTTTTTAATTAAATGATGTAAGTTCTGTAACTGATACCAGTTGTCATCAAACATCATAAAAGCTAATCATGCCTCAAGTCATCAATATTTATTGTCCCTGGTGGGGGAGAGGCTGTTTTCAGTTTGGGGCAGATGGGTTTAATTTTTAAGTGGAATAGTTAAAGCAGACGCACCTAATATAAAATATCAGACCAGTGAGGATCTGCCAACATGGTACAATTGAGATGTTCAGGCAGCTGAAAAGAAGATGTAGAAAGAGAAGGAGAGAAGAGGTTCACAGAGAAGAGAAGTATAGGAGGAAAAAGGTGAGAAAAGGAGTACATGCTTATCGAAATAGCATCCACATAGAATAAAATGTTTCCCTGTTGAAAGCTATCAAAATGGCTTGAGTAGATGGAGAAACACCATTTTTCTAGCAGACTGAGCATGGTTTTTTAAAAAAGTGAGATAGAGGAGGTAGAAGAGAATGAAAGCGGCATGAAAGAAAATGTGAAACAGGCCGGGCGCAGTGGCTCATGTCTATAATCCCAGCACTTTGGGAGGCTGAGGCGGGTGGATCACTTGAGGTCAGGAGTTCAAGCCAGCCTGGCCAACATGGTGAAACCCGCTCTCTACTAAAAATACAAAAACTAGCTGGGTGTGGTGGCGTGTGCCTCTAATTCCAGCTACTCGGGAGTCTGAGGCAGGAGAATTGCTCGAACCTGGGAGGTAGAAGTTGCAGTGAGCCGAGATCATGCCACTACTCCATTCCAGCCTGGGCAACAGAGTGAGAAAAAAGAAAGAGAAAGAAAGAAAGAAAGAAACAGAGAAAGAGAGAGAGAGAGGAAGTAAGGAAGGAGGGAGGGAGGGAGGGAAGGAAGGAAGGAAGGAAGAAGGAAGGAAGGAAGGAAGGAAGGAAGGAAGGAAGGAAGGAAGGAAGGAAGGGAAATGAGGAAAAATAAGATAAAATGTGAGAGACAATGAAAGAGGAAAAAAAAAGGTGAGAAAAAGAAAATGGAAGAGTAAAATCAAATGTTAAAGAGATGGCCAGGCCCAGTGGCTCATGCCTGTAATCCCAGCATTTTGGCAGGCCTAGGCAGATGGATCATTTGAGGCCAGGAGTCTGGGTTCAAGACCAGCCTGGCCAACAGGATGAAACCCTGTCTCTACTAAAAATGCAAAAACTAGCCGAGCGTGGTGGCATGCGCCTGTAATCCCAGCTGCTCGGGAGGCTGAGGCAGGAGAATCGCTTGAGCCTGGGAGGTGGAAGTTGTGGTGAACTGAGATAGTGCCACTGCACTCCAGTTTGGGTGACTGAGTGAGACCCTGTCTCAAAAAAAAAAAGTTAAGGAGGCAATGAAAAGGAGGAGAGATTTATGGAGACAGATGGTGAAAGAGTGAGGGAGTGGAAAGGTGAGATCGGGAGAGTCAAGTGGGTCTGACACCCCAGTGCCAGCAGAGGCCACAGAGCCTGGCAGGGGACAGGCCGGCATCCTGGGGGCTTGGTAGGCTTTGGTCAGGCCAGTCCCAAGCAGGACCATTCAGAGGTGGGTGAGATTTGTCTGTGGCAGCCTCAACTGCCCTATCTGTGTCCCCTTCCTCCTTAGATGTCCCCATCTTACTTGGCAGGTGTTATAGTTGGGATGTTTGTCCCCTCCAAATCTCATGTTGAAATGTGATCCCCAATGGTGGAGATAGAACCTGGCAGGAGGTGTTTGGGTCTTGGGGGCAGGTCCCTCATGAATGGCTTGGTGCCATCCTGTGAAAGCTAATGAGTTCATGTGAGATCTGGTTGTTTAAAAGAGTGTGGCACCTCCACTCTCTCTCTCTCTCTCTCTCTCGCTCCGTCTCTTGCCATGTGACACGCCTGCCCCCTCTTTGCCTTCTACCATGAGCTTCCTAAGGCCTCTCCAAAAGCTGAGCAGATGCTGGCACCATGCGTGTAGAGCCTGCAGAACTGTGAACCAAATAAACCTCTTTTAATAAATTACTCAGCCTCAGCCTCAGGTATTCCTTTATAGCAACACAAAATGGACTAACACAGCAGAGTTCCGGAGGGCTCTAGAATCTTCTCACACTCTCCTTTCAGGAAAGCTCTAGGCATCGCATTCACACTGAGGTGTAAATGGCTGATAAGGCCTAATGAGATACTACTGTCAGGGCTGAAGTTTTTCGTCTTTGACTTTAGTTCTAATGACAAATTCTGAGACATCTGTCAGCCAGGTGGGGAAATTTTTAGGGGATGTGAAGATGGTAGCCAGAGTCTCCCATGGACAAACCCATTCTGCCTCTTGAATGTTCTGTTGGGGCACACTCTACAGAGCTGAAGTTCTTTATGGAGTAATAGATTGGAGAAGTGTGACTGACTATACCTTGGACCTAGATGGCTTAGGGCAAACATGGGGCCCTGAGGCCTCTGCTTGGTACCCCCAGACCTGGGCTGCTGGGTAGAGGAGACTAGAAAGTGAGAGATCTAGGGGACAAAGGATGAGAAGCCTTGTCCTTTGTCCTTGGGATTCAATGGGACTCTTGCAGAGACCAGGGCCTGGGAGGGGCCAGGAACAGACTCACTGCTCTGCAGTGTCCCCGAACGCCCAAATTCTGCCCACGCTGGCTTTTGTGTTGACGTCAAAGTCAGAGGGAAGAAAGGAAGAGGGAAGGAAAAACCTTAACAAAGAATGTTTCCAAAAAAGCTTCTGGTGAAAAATAAATAGGTCAGACCTCAAAGCAGCCCAGCAAACTCCTCCTAATGATCCAACCTACTACTTGGATTTTGAAATTACAGGCTGTCATATTTATGTAACCTGGCCTCTGAGGTGGATAGGGGCAGGAGCCACTCCCACAGCGTGGATGAGGATTCTGAGGCAGGAATGGCCCCCACAGAGGGTCCCAAGGCATGTTGGAAGTACCAGAAGAATCAGAACTGAGGATCTCCTATCTGCCTGCTTCTTTCCCTCCTTGGAAGACTGAGAAGCAGAGCGTGGGTGTTCATGTTCCCATTGTCCCGTGACCCTTCTGTATTTCCGCCATCGTGTGCATTCCTAAGTGGAAAGCTAGTGCATGCTACATCCTCCTCTTGAATGTCCCCATCTCCTCCGGACGAGCCGCAGGATCTGAATGCCACCATGGTCTCTCTTGTTGGTCTACATCCAGGCAGCCCTAGAGATTACCTGGTAGTTCATGTACAGCTCCACCTTGCTTTACTTGAAACAGTTCTGTGCCACTCCTGCCCAAGGGGCCAGCTAGCATTCCTAAGCTCACTGATGGTAGCATGGCTGTAGACCCTTGTCTATCTCCAAAGGGCACGGGGTCCTTGTATTTTTGGAGAATTGTGCACAGTGCTGGCTGCTAGGAAGGCTCCTGCTTCCCCACATCCTCCCCGACACCTGATCTTTTTTTTCTAACTTTTCTAATGTTTACCAATGTCATCTCATTGCTATTTTAATTACTGATGAAGTTAATCAGTTCTTCATAAACTCATTAGCCGTCTAGTTTCCTCTTCCAGCAAATGCTCATTTCCCTCCATTAGATTTCCTGTCTTTGTCCTGTTAATTTGCAGTATCTTATATTCTAGGGCCTATTCCTTTGTTAGGTTAGACAGCGTTCATTACCTCCTCCCCATCTGCAGCAATACGTTCGTTAACCACGGCTCTCGTGGCCACGTTTGAACAGATATATTTAATTTTGATGTAGTCAAGTTCACCAATTTTTGTCATGTGATTTATGCTTTTGGTGTCTTATTAAAGAAATCCTTATCACCCTTAGGTCAAAAAGATAGTCTTTTTTACATTCTTCTATTGAATTCATAACATTTTCTTTCACATTTCGGTCTTTCCTGAGTCATTTTTGAATGTGGTTTGAATTAGAGCTACAACTTTATTCAGCTTCATCCAGTGAGCCGGTTACCCCAACAGCACTACTAAATAATTCATTTATTTTTTTCCTCCACTGAATACTGGTGCCTCCTTACCATAGACTATGAATCTCTTTCAGAGTTCTTTTCTTTACCACAGTTGTCTATTTGTCTGTTCCTGCACTAGTATCCCACTATCTTTATTACCACCTTTGTAATGTCTTGATATGGAACAGGGCAAAATTTTCTTTCTTTGCTCTTTTATTTTTCAAAATTATCCTAGCTGTTTATGTAGCTTTATTTTTCTAAAGATCCAGAAAGATGAAATTTTATTAGAATTGAGTACAATTTAAAGAATTAATGTAGGGGGAATTGACATCTCAACACGTACATAAACATGTACTGGGTTTGGCTGGGTGCCGTGGCTCACGCCTGTAATCCCAGCACTTTGGGAAACCGAGGTGGGTGGATCACCTGAGGTCAGGAGTTCGAGACCAGCCTGACCAACGTGGTAAAACCCCATTTCTACTAAACACAAAAAATTAGCCAGGTGTGGTGGCTCATACCTATAATCCCAGCTACTTGGAAGGCTAAGGCAGGAGAATCGCTTGAACGTGGGAGGCAGAGGTTGCAGTGAGCTGAGATTGTGCCATTGCACTCTAGCCTGGGCAACAAGAGCAAAACTCCATCTCAGAAAAAATAAAATAAAATAAAATAAAACAGAATAAAATAAAACCATGTACTGGGGTTCTACTTATTTAGGTCTTATTTTATCTGGATTTTTCTCTGTAAAGATCTTGTATATTTTTAGGTTAATTTCTAGATACTCCTGAGGTGGGGATGGGGGTGGACTATTAGGAATTATAACTTGAGTTCTATTATATTTTTCTAGTAGGTTATTGCTAATATAGTGGAAACCCTCTCTTTTTTTAACTTTTTTAAACATCATCTTTATCAAAACAAAAATTTATAAACAGTAAGATATACTCATTTTAATTGTAGGATTTAATGAGTTTTGATAAACATATATACCTACATGATCACTACTACAATAAAAATACAGAAGATTTCCATCACCCCAAAATATACCCTCATGCCCCTTTGTAGTCAATTCTATTTCTTCCACGCACCCAAGGAATCCCCGATTTACTTTCCGTCACTATAGATTAGATTTGCCTTTTCTAGAATTTTATTTTCTAATTTTTCTTTGTAGTATATGGAAATACAATTCATTATTGTATATTGACCTTGTATTATGAAATACTGTTAAATTGGTACATTAGTTTCAGTTGCTTATTTAGAGACTTCTCAGGATTTTTTATATAATTATGTCATTTCCAAACAGAGTCTCACTTCTTCCTTTCCAATCTGTATGCCTCTCATTTTAAACGTTTCTTGTCTTATTGCACTGCCTAGGACCACCATTACAGTACTGAACAGACATGGTGAGAGATGTTTACCTTTGTTTGTTTTCAATCTTAAGGAAGAAGTTTTACTCTCTCACTATTAATATAATGTTAGCTGTAGGTTTTTTCGTAGAAGACCTTTATCACTTTTAAAAAGTTCCTATTTCTAGTCTGTTGAGATTCATTATCATGAATGAGTATTAAATTTTATTGAATGCCTTTTCTATATCTACTGAGATAACCATATGAGATTTCTACTTTATTCTAAGATGAATTATTTTTATTTATTTATTTTTTTTTTGAGATGGAGTCTTGCTCTGTCTCCCAGGCTGGAGTGCAGTGGCATGATCTTGACTCACTGCAACCTCTGCCTCTTGGGTTCAAGCAATTCTCCTGCCTCAGCCTCCCAAGTATCTGGGATTAAAGGCACATGACACCATGCCAAGCTAATTTTGTATTTTTAGTAGAAATAGGGTTTCACTATGATGCTTTATTGATTTTTGAATATTAAACCATCTTGAATTCCTGGGATAAATCACACTTGGAAACAATATATTTATCCATTTCATATGTTAAGATAGAATTACTAACATTTTGTTAAGCGTGTTTGCATCTGTGTTTGGGGAGGATATTGGTGCATGATTTTCTTTTTTTTTTTTTTTCTTTGAGATGGAGTTTCACTCTTGTTGCCTATGCTGGAGTGCAATGGCACGATCTTGGCTCACTGCAACCTCCGCCTCTCGGGTTCAAGCGATTCTCCTGCCTTACCCTCCCGAGTAGCTGGGATTACAGGCATGTGCCACCACGCCCAGCTAATTTTGCATTTTTAGTAGAGATGGCGTTTCTCCATGTTAGTCAGGCTGGTCTCAAACTCCTGACCTCAGGTGATCGGCCCGCCACAGCCTTCCAAAGTGCTGGAATTACAGGCATGAGCCACTGCACCCGGTGATTTTCTTTTCTTATAAAGTCTTTGCTTTGTTTTCATACTCGGGTAATGCCAGTTTCACCGCATGAACTGGAAAGTGTTCTTTCTTACTCTCTTTTCTGAAAGAATTTATTTAAGATTGAAGTTGTTTCTTCCTTAAATATTTGTTAGACTTCACCTGCGAAACCGTCTAAGCTGGGATCTTTCTTTGTGGGAAGAATTTTTCTTTGTGGGAAGTTTTTAATTACAAACTTATTTTAAAAATTGATTTAAGGCAACTTAGGCTATTTCTTCTTGAGTTTATTTTTTTCGTAATTTGGGTCTTTTAGGTAATTTTTTCATTTTATATAGGTTAAGTTAAATTAGCATAATGTTGCTCATAATATTCCGTTATTATCCTTTTAATGTCAGTAGTATCTATGATAGTGTCTCCTTGTCCATTTCTAATACTAGTTATTCCTGTCTTCTCTCTTTTTCCTTCACCAGTCTGGTTAAAGTCTTATCAGTTTTATTGATATTTTCAAGAAAACAGTTTCGATTTTATTGATTTTTTTCTGTTTTAGTCTATTTCATGAGTTTCCATTTTTATTTTTATTATTTTCTTTCTTCTACTAAATTTAAGTTTACTTCATACTTCCTGTCCTAGTTTCTTATAATGGAAGTTTAGATCACTGATTTTAGAAATTTATTCTTTTCTAACAGGAGCACTTAAGGTTACAAATCTCCCTCTAAACACTGCTCTAGCTGCATTCTACAAATTTTAGCTTGTTCTGTTTACATTTTCATAAAGTTAAAAATATTTCCTTATTTGCCTTGAAACAAGAAATAATTGGGTTCAGTCTGACAATCTTTGCTTTTGAATTGCAGTGTTTACATAATTTACATTTAATATAATTGACAATGATTGAGTTTAGATATACCACTTTGTAATTTCTTTTCTTTTTCTCCCATCTATTATTTATTTCTTTTTTCTCTTTTCCTGCCTTCTTTCAGACCAATCAAGTATTATTTCACATTACATTTTATCTCTACTAATAGCTTATTAACTATAACTCTGTTTTATTCTTTTGTGGTTACTCTAGCGTTTACTATATACACATTTAACCTGTCGCCATCTGTCTTCGAACAATATTATCCCATTTTGCATATAAAAACCTTACAAGAGAATACTTCAATTTCTCCACTCCCATCCTGTGCACTATTTTCATAATACATTCTACTTCTACATGTTATAAATTGCTTGATAAATAATTATTAGTTTGATTTTAAAAGTCAATTATCTTGGCCGGGTGCAGTGGTTCATGCCTATAATCCCAGCACTTTGGAAGGCCAAGGTAGGTGGATTGCTTGAGCTCAGGAGTTCGAGACCAGCCTGGGCAACATGGCAAAACCCTGCCTCCACCAGAAATAAAAAAATTAACTGGGTGTGGTGGTGCATGCCTGTAGTCCCAGCTACTTGAGAGGCTTAGACGGGAGGATTGCATGAGCCTGGGAGGTTGAGGCTGCAGTGAACCGAGATAGTGCCATTGCACTCCAGTCTGGGTGACAGAGTGGGACCCCCTCTCAAAAAAAAAAAAGAAAAAAAGTCAATTATCTTGTAAATAAGTGTTTTAAATTAGAGAAATTATTTTACATTTATTCACGTATTTACTATTTCTGGTACTCTTCTTTTTTTAATGTAGATACAAGTTTCTGGAAGTGCAGATCTGTAGGCAATTTATTCTTTCAACTTGTATTTGTCTAAAACAGTCTTACTTTTACATTAATTTTGCCGAACATAGAATTCTATCTTTTATTATCTTTTGGGTTCCATACATTCTGAGGAGAAATCTGCAGCTATTCTTTGTTCCTCTGCACATAAGCATTCTCAAATTAGTTAATATTGCCCTAAGGGACGGGGAAATTGGTTCTTGGGGAGGGGACAAAACAATTACTTTTTAATGTACAAAACACAGATAAACATATAGTATATAAACAGATACACAATATAACCATGGTATTAACATTTCATGGAAAGGTACAATTAGGGGTCAAATGTATTTTTAAAGGCTCCTGGGGGCCAGGTGCTGTGGCTCACGCCTGTAATCCCAACACTTTGGGGGGCTGAGGCAGGCAGATCACGTGGTCAGGAGATGGAGACCATCCTGGCTAACATGGTGAAACCCTGTCTCTACTAAAAATACAAAAAATTAGCCGAGCATGGTGGCATGCACCTGTAGTCCCAGCTACTTGGGAGACTGAGGCAGGAGAATCGCTTGAACCCAGGAGGTGGAGGTTGCAGTGAGCCGAGATCACGCCACTGCACTCCAGCCTGGGTGACAGAGTGAGACTCCACCTAAAAAAAAAAATAAAAAAATAAAATAAAATCTCCTGGGGAGAGGGCAATAAACAAAAAAATGATTGGGAAATATAATCCTTATATAATTTGGGGTTTTTTGGCTGTTTTAAATATTTTATCTTTATCATTGTTTTTCAGCAATTTGATTATGATGTACCTTGTTGTAGTTTTCATTGTAACTATCTTGCTTATAAACCTTTTACTTTCTTGGATCTCTGAGTTTATAGGTTTTACCAAAAATTGTATCATTTTGGCTATTGTGTTTTCAAACACTTTTTATGTCCTCCTCCCTCTCAGACTCCTCTTTCTAAAACTACAGTCTTGTGTATGTTGGATTCCTTGATGTTGTCCCAAAAGATCAGAACCATTGGATATTAAGCTATTTGATAGTGTCCTACAGAAGTTATATTCATTTTTAATTAGTCTTTTTTCCCTGTGCTTCATTTTGAATAATTTCTATTGCTATGTCTTCATAGCAAAAGACTTTTTGCTGTTTTTAATTGACTGTTAATCTCACCCAGTATTCTTTTTTCGTTTATATACTGTATTTTATGTAATCTCTAGATATTCCTTTGGGTTTAAAAAATATATATCTTTCATTTTTCTCATCATTGTTTTATATCTTCCTTTAAATTCTTGAGCTGCTTTAAAGCCCTTGATTGCTAATTCAATCATCTCTGTCATTTTCATGTTTGTTTCTTTTGACTTTTATTTTCTTTCTCAGTTATGGGTTATATTTTTCTGCTTTTTGACATTTTAACTAATTTTTTATTGAATGCTGGACATTGAGAATTTTATATTGTTAGGTGCTGGATTTTGTTTTTCTTCCAGAAAGTTGGGTTTGTTCTGGAAAACAAGCAGTTTAGGTACTCGCAGATCAACCTGGTTCTTTTGAGGCTTGTGTTTAAGCTTTTGTTGCAGTAGGGTTAGAGTAAACTTTCCTCTGGGCTAGTCTAGTTTTCTTGTTAAGGTCTGACTCTTTTAGCTACTCTACTGAAAATTTCAGGTGTTCACGGACTCTCTTCTTTAGCTGGTGAGAACTCAAGTGTCTCCAAACCGTGTATGAACTCCAGAAATTGATTGCCTTACAGGTCCCCAACATTCTTTGCCTGGATTCATGGAGTTTTATTTTACATGTGCACATTTTAGTAGTCAGCAGAAACTCATGGAATTATTTCTTTATGTACCTCCCTCCTCTTGGGTTCTCTGCCGCCACAAATCCCAGTCTCCTCAGTCTTATCAAACTCTGATCTGTTTCCCACTCAGCGAGGCAGCCTTGTGCAGCTTGGGGTCCGCCTCCCCGTGGTCTGTTCCAGAATGCTCCTCCAGGCAGAAGGCCAGGGACTATGGAACTTACCTCATTTGTTTGTCTTTTTTCAGAGATCACAATCCTGTGCTGCCTGTTATTCAATGCCTGAAAACAGCTGTTTCAAATATTTTATCCTGTTTTCTAGTTGTTTATCATAGTACAGTGAGTCCAGTCCCAGTTACTTCAACATGACCATACGTGGAAGTCAGAGATGACTTTTTTCATTAAGGTGTATAAATTACTCTTGCATCCAACAATCTTGCCAAATTTGTAATTCTTACGAGTTTTTCTATTGATTCTCTTGGGTTCACTGTGGAAATGTGCATTATCACCTGCGAATAAGGGTAGTTTTTCTTCTTATTCTTTCAATTTCTGTTTTTTTCCTTTTCTTATATTGTAGCATTAAACAGGATACTTGGTACTGTTTAGTAAAATGACAGCATGTATCTTTATCCTGTTGGCAATCTTAATGGAATATAATTTGAATTTTTTTCATTAAGTTTAACTTTTGTCCAAGTTCTGGCACCAAACATTTATCAAGTTAAGGAAAGATTTTTTAAATTACTTTTTTTCTGAATTAAAAAAATCATAATTAGGTGTCAGATTTTATGAAAAACATATTCTGGATCTATTGAGATAACCACATAATTCTTCTTAGGACATTTTCTTTAGTACATTAACCTAGTGAGTTACATTAAGAGCTTTTCTGAGGTTAAGCCATCTTTATACTGTGAAATATACTCTACTTTGTCATTATTATTTTAGTTACATGATTGGATCTTGTTGGCTAATGTTTCTCTAGGATATTGTATTTTTCTGTTCTTATCTACTTTTTCAATTGAGGCATATTTCTGTCATAAAATATATTAGACAGCTTTTCCTCTTTCTGCTTTCTGAAACAGCTTGTGTAAGGTAGGAATTATCTCTTACTTAACAATTTAATAGAGCTTACATCTAAAACTGATACTGGGACCTAGAATGGAGAGTTATTTGATCACTGTGCCTATCACTTTATTAGTTATTTCTATTAAATGCTTCTATTTTTCTTATTCCAATTTTGGCTTTTTAATTTTTCTGGCATTTTATTTGTTTTGCTTACGTTTTCAAATATTTTGGTATACAGTTGTTCATATAGTCTCTAGTCTCTTACTGCATCTAGACATTTTTGTTTTCCTTATGTATCTATTTATTTATATGTTCTCTCCCTTTTTAAAAAATCAGTCTTCCGTGAGAGATCTTCATGGTGAAAGAACTGCTTGGTATCTTGAATGGGATGGTGAATACACGAATCTGAATGTAATAAAACTGCATAGAACTAAGCATACACACACAAATGTGTACAAGTAAAACTGGGAAATTCTGAATAAAATAAGTGTATAGTATCAATGTCAATATCCTTGTTAAGATATTGCACTGTAGTTTTGCAAAATGTTAGCATTAGGGAAAACTGGGTAGAATACATAGGATCTCTCTGTATTATTTCTTACAATTAATTGCTTGTGAATCTGCAATTCTCTCAATCAAAATTTTAATTAAAAAATCAGGCTTGCCAGAAGTTTGCTGCTTCTTTTTAATCTTTTCAAAATAGCAGCTTGTGGTCTTGTTAGTCCCATCTTTTGTTTTATTGTTCTCTGTTTCATTAGTTTCTATCCTTATTTTCATTACTTCTTTCAATTTTTTTTTTTGCAATTTTAAACAGTTTAGATTTGAAAGCTTAGATATTTGTTTTCAGTAATTTTAGTTTTTTGCAAATGTACTTAAAGACATAATGTGTCTTCTTTCATCCATTGCAAAAATTTTGATATATGGTGTTTTCATTTTCTCTTAGCTTTAAGTATTTTAGAACTTCCTTTATGATTTCCTCTTTGACACAAGAGTTATTAAATAGTATACATTTTAGATATCTAACAGACATAATTTTTAAAAACTAATAATTTGGGGAGGAGCCAAGATGGCTAAATAGGAACAGCTCCGGTCTACAGCTCCCAGCATGAGCAACGCAGAAGATGGGTGATTTCTGCATTTCCATCTGAGGTACCGGGTTCATCTCACCAGGGAGTGCCAGACAGTGGGTGCAGGACAGTGGGTGCAGCACACCGTGTGCCAGCCGAAGCAGGGCGAGGCATCGCCTCACTGGGGAAGTGCAAGGGGTCAGGGAGTTCCCTTTCCTGCT
Source organism: Pongo abelii (assembly GCF_028885655.2). NCBI lineage: Eukaryota > Metazoa > Chordata > Mammalia > Primates > Hominidae > Pongo > Pongo abelii. Next base: position 120,512,478 of record NC_071993.2, on the reverse strand, counting down.
CAAGGAAAGGGGTGACAGACAGCACCTGGAAAATCGGGCCACTCCCACCCGAATACTGTGCTTTTCCAACGGGCTTAGGAAACAGCGCACCAGGAGATTATATCCTGCACCTGGCTCGGAGGGTCCTACACCCACGGAGTCTCGCTGATTGCTAGCACAACAGTCTGAGATCAAACTGCAAGGGGGCAGTGAGGCTGGGGGAGGGGTGCCCGCCATTGCCCAGGCTCACTTAGGTAAACAAAGCAGCAGGGAAGCTTGAACTGGGTGGAGCCCACCACAGCTCAAGGAGGCCTGCCTGCGTCTGTAGTCTCCACCTCTGGGGGCAAGGCACAGACAAACAAAAAGACAGCAGTAACCTCTGCAGACTTAAATGTCCCTGTCTGATAGCTTTGAGGAGAGCAGTGGCTCTCCCAGCATGCAGCTGGAGATCTGAGAACAGGCAGACTGCCTCCTCAAGTGGGTCCCTGACCCCTGACCCCCGAGCAGCCTAACTGGGAGGCACCCCCCAGTAGGGGCAGACTGACACCTCACACGGCCGGGTACTCCTCTGAGATAAAACTTCCAGAGGAACGATCAGACAGCAGCATTCGCGGATCACGAAAATCTGTGGTTCTGCAGACACCGCTGCTGATACCCAGGCAAACAGGGTCTGGAGTGGACCTCTAGCAAACTCCAACAGACCTGCAGCTGAAGGTCCTGTCTGTTAGAAGGAAAACTAACAAACAGAAAGGACATCCACACCAAAAACCCATCTGTACATCAGCATCATCAAAGACCAAAAGTAGATAAAACCACAAAGATGGGGAAAAAACAGAGCAGAAAAACTGGAAACTCTAAAAAGCAGAGGGCCTCTCCTCCTCCAAAGGAACACAGTTCCTCACCAGCAACGGATCAAAGCTGGACAGAGAATGACTTTGACGAGTTGAGAGAAGAAGGCTTCAGACGATCAAACTACTCTGAGCTATAGGAGAAAATTCAAACCAAAGGCAAAGAAGTTGAAAACTTTGAAAAAACTTTAGACAAATGTATAACTAGAATAACCAATACAGAGAAGTGCTTAAAGGAGCTGATGGAGCTGAAAGCCAAAGCTCGAGAACTACGTGAAGAATGCAGAAGCCTCAGGAGCCAGTGCGATCAAATGGAAGAAAGGGTATCAGTGATGGAAGATGAAATGAATGAAATGAAGCGAGAAGGGAAGTTTAGAGAAAAAAGAATAAAAAGAAACGAACAAAGCCTCCAAGAAATATGGGACTATGTGAAAAGACCAAATCTGCATCTGATTGGTGTACTTGAAAGTGACGGGGAGAATGGAACCAAGTTGGAAAACACTCTGCAGGATATTATCCAGGAGAACTTCCCCAATCTAGCAAGGCAGGCCAACATTCAGATTCAGGAAATACAGAGAATGCCACAAAGATACTCCTTGAGAAGAGCAACTCCAAGACACATAATGGTCAGATTCACCAAAGTTGAAATGAAAGAAAAAATGTTAAGGGAAGCCAGAGAGAAAGGTCGGGTTACCCACAAAGGGAAGCCCATCAGACTAACAGCTGATCTCTCGGCAGAAACTCTACAAGCCAGAAGAGAGTGGAGGCCAATATTCAACATTCTTAAAGAAAAGAATTTTCAACCCAGAATTTCATATCCAGCCAAACTAAGCTTCATAAGTGAAGGAGAAATAAAATACTTTACAGACAAGCAAATGCTGAGAGATTTTGTCACCACCAGGCCTGCCCTAAAAGAGCTCCTGAAGGAAGCACTAAACATGGAAAGGCACAACTGGTACCAGCCACTGCAAAATCATGCCGAAATGTAAAGACCATCGAGACTAGGAAGAAACTGCATCAACTAACGAGCAAAATAACCAGCTAACATCATAATGACAGGATCAAATTCACACATAACAATATTAACTTTAAATGTAAATGGACTAAATGCCCCAATTAAAAGACACAGACTGGCAAATTGGATAAAGAGTCAAGACCCATCAGTGTGGTGTATTCAGGAAACCCATCTCACGTGCAGACACACATAGGCTCAAAATAAAAGGATGGAGGAAGATCTACCAAGCAAATGGAAACCAAAAAAAGGCAGGGGTTGCAATCCTAGTCTCTAATAAAACAGACTTTAAACCAACAAAGATCAAAAGAGACAAAGAAGGCCATTACATAATGGTAAAGGGATCAATTCAACAAGAAGAGCTAACTATCCTAAATATATATGCATCCAATACAGGAGCACCCAGATTCATAAAGCAAGTCCTGAGTGACCTACAAAGATACGTAGACTCCCATGCAATAATAATGGGAGACTTTAACACCCCACTGTCAACATTAGACAGATCAACAAGACAGAAAGTCAACAAGGATACCCAGGAATTGAACTCAGCTCTGCACCAAGCAGACCTAATAGACATCTACAGAACTCTCCACCCCAAATCAACAGAAGATACATTTTTTTCAGCACCACACCACACCTATTCCAAAATTGACCACATAGTTGGAAGTAAAGCTCTCCTCAGCAAATGTAAAAGAACAGAAATTATAACAAACTGTCTCTCAGACCACAGTGCAATCAAACTAGAGCTCAGGATTAAGAAACTCACTCAAAACCGCTCAACTACATGGAAACTGAACAACCTGCTCCTGAATGACTACTGGGTACATAACGAAATGAAGGCAGAAATAAAGATGTTCTTTGAAACCAACGAGAACCAAGACACAACGTACCAGAATCTCTGGGACACATTCAAAGCAGTGTGTAGAGGGAAATTTATAGCACTAAATGCCCACAAGAGAAAGCAGGAAAGATCCAAAATTGACACCCTAACATCACAATTAAAAGAACTAGAAAAGCAAGAGCAAACACATTCAAAAGCTAGCAGAAGGCAAGAAATAACTAAAATCAGAGCAGAACTGAAGGAAATACAGACAAAAAATTCAAAAAATTAATGAATCCAGGAGCTGGTTTTTTGAAAGGATCAACAAAATTGATAGACCGCTAGCAAGACTAATAAAGAAAAAAAGAGAGAAGAATCAAATAGACGCAATAAAAAATGATAAAGGGGATATCACCACTGATCCCACAGAAATACAAACTACCATCAGAGAATACTACAAACACCTCTACGCAAATAAACTAGAAAATCTAGAAGAAATGGATAAATTCCTCGACACATACACTCTCCCAAGACTAAACCAGGAAGAAGTTGAATCTCTGGATAGACCAATAACAGGAGCTGAAATTGTGGCAATAATCAATAGCTTACCAACCAAAAAGAGTCCAGGACCAGATGGATTCACAGCCGAATTCTACCAGAGGTACAAGGAGGAACTGGTACCATTCCTTCTGAAACTATTCCACTCAATAGAAAAAGACGGAATCCTCCCTAACTCATTTTATGAGGCCAGCATCATCCTGATACCAAAGCCGGGCAGAGAAACAACCAAAAAAGAGAATTTTAGACCAATATCCTTGATGAACATTGATGCAAATATCCTCAATAAAATACTGGCAAAGCGAATCCAGCAGCACATCAAAAAGCTTATCCACCATGATCAAGTGGGCTTCATCCCTGGGATGCAAGGCTGGTTCAATATACACAAATCAATAAATGTAATCCAACATATAAACAGAACCAAACACAAAAACCACATGATTATCTCAATAGATGCAGAAAAGGCCTTTGACAAAATTCAACAACCCTTCATGGTAAAAACTCTCAATAAATTAGGTATTGATGGGACGTATCTCAAAATTATAAGAGCTATCTATGACAGACCCACAGCCAATATCATACGGAATGGGCAAAAACTGGAAGCATTCCCTTTGAAAACTGGCACAAGACAGGGATGCCCTCTCTCACCACTCCTATTCAACATAGTGTTGGAAGTTCTGGCCAGGGCAATGAGGCAGGAGAAGGAAATAAAGGGTATCCAATTAGGAAAAAAGGAAGTCAAATTGTCCCTGTTTGCGGATGACATGATTGTATATCTAGAAAACCCCATTGTCTCAGCCCAAAATCTCCTTAAGCTGATAAACAACTTCAGCAGTCTCAGGATACAAAATCAATGTACAAAAATCACAAGCATTCTTATACACCAATAACAGACAAACAGAGAGCCAAATCATGAGTGAACTCCCATTCACAATTGCTTCAAAGAGAATAAAATACTTAGGAATCCAACTTACAAGGGATGTGAAGGACCTCTTCAAGGAGAACTACAAACCTCTGCTCAATGAAATAAAAGAGGATACAAACAAATGGAAGAACATTCCATGCTCATGGGTAGGAAGAATCAATATCGTGAAAATGGCCATACTGCCCAAGGTAATTTATAGATTCAATGCCATCCCCATCAAGCTACCAATGACTTTCTTCACAGAATTGGAAAAAACTACTTTAAAGTTCATATGGTACCAAAAAAGAGCCCGCATCGCCAAGTCAATGCTAAGCCAAAAGAACAAAGCTGGAGGCATCACGCTACCTGACTTCAAACTATACTACAAGGCTACAGTAACCAAAACAGCATGGTACTGGTACCAAAACAGAGATATAGACCAATGGAATGGAACAGAGCCCTCAGAAATAGCGCCACATATCTACAACTATCTGATCTTTGACAAACCTGAGAAAAACAAGCAATGGGGAAAGGATTCCCTATTTAATAAATGGTGCTGGGAAAACTGGCTAGTCATAAGTAGAAAGCTGAAACTGGATCCCTTCCTTACACCTTATACAAAAATTAATTCAAGATGGATTAAAGACTTAAACGTTAGACCTAAAACCATAAAAACCCTAGAAGAAAACCTAGGCATTACCATTCAGGACATAGGCATGGGCAAGGACTTCATGTCTAAAACACCAAAAGCAATGGCAACAAAAGCCAAAATTGACAAATGGGATCTAATTAAACTAAAGAGCTTCTGCACAGCAAAAGAAACTGCCATCAGAGTGAACAGGCAACCTACAAAATGGGAGATAATTTTCACAACCTACTCATCTGACAAAGGGCTAATACCCAGAATCTACAATGAACTCAAACAAATTTACAAGAGAAAAACAAACAACCCCATCAAAAAGTGGGCAAAGGACATGAACAGACACTTCTCAAAAGAAGACATTTATGCAGCCAAAAGACACATGAAAAAATGCTCATCATCACTGGCCATCAGAGAAATGCAAATCAAAACCACAAAGAGATACCATCTCACACCAGTTAGAATGGCGATCATTAAAAAGTCAGGAAACAACAGGTGCTGGAGAGGATGTGGAGAAATAGGAACACTTTTACACTGTTGGTGGGACTGTAAACTAGTTCAACCATTGTGGACGTCAGTGCAGCGATTCCTCAGGGATCTAGAACTAGAAATACCATTCGACCCAGCCATCCCATTACTGGGTATATACCCAAAGGACTATAAATCATGCTGCTATAAAGACACATGCACACGTATGTTTATTGCGGCACTATTCACAATAGCAAAGACTTGGAAGCAACCCAAATGTCCAACAATGATAGACTGGATTAAGAAAATGTGGCATATATACACCATGGAATACTATGCAGCCATAAAAAATGATGAGTTCATGTCCTTTGTAGGGACATGGATGAAACTGGAAATCATCATTCTCAGTAAACTATTGCAAGGACAAAAAACCAAACACTGCATGTTCTCACTCATAGGTGGGAACTGAACAATGAGAATACGTGGACACAGGAAGGGGAACATCACACTCTGGGGACTGTTGTGGGGTGGGGGGAGGGGGGAGGGATAGCTTTAGGAGATATACCTAATGCTAAATGATGAGTTAATGGGTGCAGCACACCAGCATGGCACATGTATACATATATAACTAACCTGCACATTGTGCACATGTACCCTAAAACTTAAAGTATAATAATAATGAAAAAAACTAATAATTTGATATTGGTTTCTCATTTTCCCCAACATGATTAAGACATTAATGTTAATTCTTCAGAATTTATTGAGGCTTCATTTATGGCAAATCTATGCCAATTTTTTGTATGTTTCATGTGTGCTCAAAAATGATGTATGTTCTGTGTTAAATGCAAAGTTTTATAAACACCCACTAATTATGTTGCACATGTTTCTGGGCCTTTGTTTTTATTCATTTGTTTGGTTTTTATTTTTAGTCCAACCTGGAAATCTCTGTTTTGTTTTGATCAGTGAATTTAACCTATTTAATATGACTGTTACATTCAGCTAATTTCTGTCACCTTATGCATTTCCATTTACCACACTACGTCAAATCCTTTAGAAGCAGAACCTGAGGTAAGCATCCTTGTTTAAGTGATTTATTGGAGAAAGGCTCTCAGGAGAGGGAGAACAGGGAATCCGGACAGGGCAGGATAAACCACAGAGTATGCTTTTAGCTGGACATGCTTCCATTCTCAGGGGAGCTGGTGCCCCAGCCTGCTAGGCTAGAGTCACCTGATGGTATCCTGCTGCTCCCAGAGAAGAAAAAGAGAGGAGCCAACTTCCCTGGCCAATGTGAGAAAGAGGAAAGAACAAAATGAAAAAGCACTTCCAGACCTTGGGGCCTGACTTCTTCCACTTAGGTGCTCCCATTCCTCAGGCTGGGGGCCCAGTCACCTTCTGTGTCCTCAGGGCTCCTCACAGTCTGCAAAGGCATTTTCAGTTCCATTCACCTTCCTCTTGCCTCCATGGCATCTGCAGGGCTGGGTCAGGGGACGAACCAGCAGCCTCTGTCTGTTTGACATCTTGTCAGAAACCAGATGTTCTGCTCTTTCTGTTTTCCCCCTTTTGTTCCAGATTGTATTAGTCCATTTTTACGCTGCTAATAAAGACATACCCGAGACTGGGTAATGTATAAAGGAAAGAGGTTTAATTGACTCACAGTTCAGCATGGCTTGGGAGGCCTCAGAAAACTTAACAATTATGGTGGAAAAGGAAACAAACACCTCCTCCTTCACATGACATCAGGAAGGAGAAGACTGAGCAAAAGCGGGAAAAGCCCCTTAAAAAACCACGAGGTCTTGTGAGAACTACTCATTATCACAAGAACAACATGAAGGTAACTGCCCCCATGATTCAATTACCTCCCACCAGGTTCCTCCCATACACGTGGGGATTATGGGAACTACAATTCAAGATGAGATTTGGGTGGAGACACAGCCAAACCCTATCAAGATTCTTCCAAGGACACAGGTTCAGCTTTGGTAGGTGAATCGGAGGCTAGCTTGAGTGACAGCCTGCACTTGGAGGAGCCTCATTTTTTCCAAAATTGGTCGCTTCTGCCTTTCCCAGCAGGTTCTTCTGTGCCTCAAATAAATAGACTTCTCCTAGGGACTCACAGTCCTTGGATGGGTCCCCACATGCCTGTCTCCCTGGGTAAAGGCTGTTCAGATGTAAGCTAAGAATCCCCCACGCATTGGATCACATACACTTGCCAAAATGTTTGAAGTGGCTGATAGAGAAAAAAAAGAAAAGAAAAGAAAAGAAAATGAAAAAAGAAGGAAATAGATCATATAAAGTTAGGGAAAAAAAAAAACCCACAAAGCAAGAGTGATAAGTCAAATACACGAAGAGGTAAAAGAATTCTTTCAACAAAGATTGCTGGACTTGAATCCCAACTTTACCTGACAGCCAGGGTAAACTAGGTGGGTGCTGGGTCACATTCTTCAACTATAGATTATCACTGAATGTTAATCTGGTAATAATCCAGTGTTTGTTGATGGAAAATCGACAAACATTTCTCATTTTAAAAATCTCTGTTTTTCAAAGACCTATGTATCTTTAGCCAGTTTGGTTAAACTTCTCTTCTTTCATCTGGATTTTCTTCAAACTCTTCAAAAGAATAATCACTAGTGTTCTTCTTGAATTCTCTTCCTGCTGACAAAATGGCCAATTGATGATTTGTTCAAGCACCTGCTATGCTCCAAAAGTGTTCAGAGCTGTAGGGGGTGCGGTCAACATCTCAGAGAGGTACACTGAGGGTTCCAGCAGAGATTCCTGGCTCAGCAGGCTTTGGTTTGTCTCCCAGCTCTGCCTCTGAAAAGCTGTGGAATCTTACTCAAGCTCTGGGCCTCCAGGTCCTCATATAGAAAATGTGAGTAAGAAGAATGCCCACTTCATAGGGTTGCTGTAAGAATTCGATAAGGTGAAGAATACAGAGCACACAGCGAGGGGAAGCCAAGTTAAATATCATCATCATCATCCCAGCAGGAGCTGCCATTGACTGGCTCTTATTAGTGCTGGGCCCCATGCTAAGAGCCTCTCGTTTGGTTCCTCATTTAGGCCTCCCAGGGGCCCTGGGAGCAGGCAAGGATTTTAATAATGAGAAAACTACATCATGGCTCTTACCACGGGAGGAGTCTGCAGGTAACCTCTCTCCTCCTTCGAAACAAGTGGAAGCTGACATCCAGAGACAGGAGAGCTTGCTGTGATTTCTCAGGGCACAACCAGCCATGTTCCCAGCACCTGGAACATCTGGAACATCTCTGCTTCATCTTCTTGCTTTGATTTTATTATTGCGTTAAAAAAATAAAATAAGAAGACGTACCTTCACTGTCCTTTTAACAATAGGAGGCCTTTGCTTTTCTGGGTGGGAGGTGTAGTATTGGGCTCAAATGATGTTTGTGGTTGTGTGTGTGTGTGTGTTGTCTCCTCCTGGAACAATTTATTTCATACCTTGAAGCCTTGTGCTGGGGTTTTTTTTTTTTGTTACAAACTATCCCCATTTCACAAGTAGCCTCAAGCAACAATTAGTCCTGCATGTAATTTCTGAATCAAATGGTGGGTTTGGGTGAGAACCGTGCTGAGCAGTTTGGAAGCAGATGTAGCCCGAGGTGAAGTCACTCCCTGTGTTTGAGGGGAATCTGGGAGGGCATGGAGGGAAGGAGGGCAGGTGCACAGCCTGGTGTATGGCCCAGGGCTCTAAATTGGGAGCCCTCAAAGACATGCCTGACTAATTCCCTGGAACCTGTTCATATGTTACCTTAACGTGGCACAAGGGACTTTGTAGGTGTGCTTAAGGTTAAGAGCCATAACATGGGGAGATTACCCTGGATTATCTGGTGATCACACTCTAATCACATGAGTCCTTAAAAGGGGAGACCCTTTCCTGACTGCAGTTAGAGAGAGATGTGACCACAGAAGAGCTGTCCAAGAGAAGCAACATAGTTGGTTTTGAAGATGGAAGAAGGAAGCCATGAGCCAAGGAATGTGGGTGGCCGCTAGAAGATTGAGAAGGCAAGGGAATGGCTTCTAGCCTGCAGCCTCTGGAAGGAACACAGCCCTGCTGGCATCCTGACTAGCCCGGTGAGACCCGGGTCTGGCTCTTGGAAGATACGAAATGTATGTTGTGTTCAGCCACTAAGTCAGTGGTAATTTGTTACAGCTGCATAGAAAATGAACACAGCCTGGCCCCAGCTCTGCCTTTGATTAGCCCTAACACTTTGGCCATGGCATTGAACTCTCTGTGAGCTTTGGTGCCTTAATCAATAAAATGGGGATGTATTCCTGTTTTATCACCCAAAACACTCTAAGCCTCACCAGCCCATGGGGACTGGTAAAGTCAGTTCAACAACGACATACAAACGTGTGCCACTGCCCTGGACCTGAGTCAGTGGGCACCTGGCAAGCCTCTTCCCTCTGTCCCAGAAGACAGAGGACCTACCTCCCAAGCACTCTGAGGAAGTAAGTCATTTCCTTTCTCTTTCTGGGTTTCATTTCTTCTCATTTGTAACCTGAAAGTGTTGAACTAGATGATTTCTAAGATTCCTTCAATCACTAAAGATATTTCACATACACTTGTATCTTTCTTTCATTTTCTGAAGACATTTTAGGACTTTACCCCAACTCAGGGCCATTGTGGCAAGTGTCAGCTTTCTCTGTACAAGGTTGTCATTGTAGACTGTGGACTCTTGAGTGAATCTAAACTCAGACTGTGGCAGAGCCCAGAATTTGTTTTAAAATGTGTAAATAAATTTTTAGTTTATAAAAAGGTGAAATAAAAATAGCTCTACCCACCTTTCTGATGAACATCCGGAGATGGAAACTATGGCTTGAACATGTACAAGTGGTGCCAGGCATGAAAGCGGAATGGAGTGGGGATGAGGTGGGAAACCAGGAATGCGGAGGAGTCATCCTTCTCCAACCTCAACAAGTGGAAAGTTCACCTGCTCTGCTACTTCCTCAGGTTAGTGTGAAAAGACACACGGAGGTCTATGTGGACCTATTGTATAAAAGTTGCATGCGACTCTTTCTTTTCCCTCCTTTCTGAGTGTAGGCTCAGCCTTCCAGGACAATGTCACCATGTCAAGAGAAAAGTGAAGACCAGAGAAGAAACGTGACTGGTTCAAAATCACATCTTCTTCTCTGATAGCCAGTCATTCATCTAAATCATGCCCATTGTATCAGTCAGGATGGGCTAAGCTTTGCTTTAGTAACAAACAGCCCCCGAACACAGTGACTTAAAATAACATGATTTATCTCTTTGCCCATCCTTCAAGTTCATCATGGTTGGCAGGCGGTTCTGTTCATCGTAATCACAGAGGGGCCTAGAGTGGCAGAGCAGCTATCATTTCAAACAATATAGTCACTGTATCAAAGAGAATGAGAGGGCTTTGGAGGGTCTAGTGCTCTGGCCCAAAAGTGACACAGGTCACGTCTGCCCACACTCATTGGTCAGAACTAACCACAAGGCTACACAGGGACAACAAAGGAAATACAAGCCTAGCATGGACGGCAGAGAGCTGAGAATATTTGGCAAACAGCATACAGCCTATACATTGGTCCTTTGGGCCCCACCACCCTTCACGCTACCTCCTCTACAAAGCCTTTCCTCATCCCCATAGACTGCATTCTTAAAAGTTCTATTTGTGATGTTCTCACCTGGGAGATGGAGAAAGAGGAAGCATGAATTGTGTTGTTGAACTGCAAGAGCTATAAGCGGGAAGCACATGTCCCAAGTATGTTCTGAGCTGCAGAGGCCGCTTGCTTAAGTGGTGTGCCAGGAGCTGGCTGTGTTTAGTTAGTTCTCACCAATGATTGTGGGCAGAAGTGACCTGTGCACTTTCAGTCCTTTGGCTTTGTGCTTTGGAGAAATAGGGTCCCAGCAGGCGTGGGGCTGTGGTCCAGGAGAGGTCACTAATACCGCATCCGGCATCTGCTGTAACCCTCCTGGGACTGAACCCCTCAACCGGAAGAGCACCCTGCCTTGGGACCCAGGATGGACGCTGAGATGGCAGACTGCGCGAGTTTCTACTTCCTTCTTTGTTATCTATCTCTTTCCTTTATTAAAAATGTGTGGTAATAAAGGCTCAATTTGATTTTCTCATGTGGATGGGCTAGGAAGCCTCGGGAGAAACTGTCCCCTCTGCCCTTATTTTTTTCTGGCTAACTCAGGTGCTACCTGCAACAGTTTCAACCCCACCTCCAAGGTAGAAGAGCCATCTCTTGCCTCTGCCCTCCCTTCTGAGTCCTGGTATAGACTTCTTTCATGACATGCCTCAGTCTCCACTTGTGTTCAGTAAGTTGTCTGCATGCTTACACTTCTCCATGGGCTGAGACTATTTCAAGGACAGGATGACATCCTCTAACTCTACCCCAGAGGGAGCCCAGTGCCTAGCAGAAACTGTTCCCAGCCTGGATTCTCACATAATATTTGTTGACTAAATATTATCACTATCAGAGTGGGAAGGGGTAAGGCCCAGTGTTGGTAGTTTTTAAAAGCCCCCTAGGTGATTTGAATGAGGAGCCAGGATGAAGAAACACTGCCATAGTCCAATACCCTCATTTCAAATGAGACAGGAGAATGGGGTGTGGGGGCAGGGAACCTAAGGCTGATTTGCACTGACTTCCTGGAACTGAATTGAAAGGAAAACCCCAACTTTCCATGTTCAAGTAATAAAACGATCAGAGGCTACTCCCTTTGCACTCCCCGCTTTCTATGTCATAGATGAAAAAATGGAAAGTCCTGTCGCGGGCCTAGTCTTCATTTGCACACGGGTGAAACTTTGTAACTTCACTTCAGTCTCTGGTCCCCTCCCACAATCAATCAGACATTTGCATAGTATGTAACTTTGTAACTTCATTTGCATTGGATGTAACCTCACCTTCCATGACCAATCAGACTGGTCACAGGCCACCACTTCATTTACACAGGGTGTAAATCAAGTAGCCAATGAGAATCCTCTAGAGGGTATTAAAACCCCAGAAAGTTCTGTAACCAGCACTCTTGAGCCACTTGCTGGAGCCCGCTCCCACTCGATAGAGTACACTCTGTGGAGTGTACTTTCCTTTGAATAAATCTGCTTTGGTGCTTCATTCTTTCATTTTGTTTGTGCGTTTTGTCCAATTCTTTGTTCAAAACAAGAACCTGGACATACTCCACCAGTAACACAAAGATGGGGAAACAGACTCAGGATGGGGAACGGACATTTGCCAGGGCTTCACAGCTGGGGAGTAATAAGGTAGTTGCTTAAACCTCAGCATGCCTTCACCTCTGCTCCCTAGGAGCTGTATACATGCCACAGTTGGAACTCCATTTCTGCACCTCTGACACCTAGCACTTGGCAAGGGTGCTGAATAAAATAGGTATGGGATAAATTAATCCTGCTTCCAAATCTATACAACATTTGATGTAGTTTTTATTTAACAATTATAATGCACCAACACTATATAAATGTTTTACAAATATCACTGAAACCTTAAAACAATCCTTTGTGGTAATTACAACTTATTTCCCTCATTCTATAGTTGAGAACATGGAGGCACAGAGAGGTTAAGCAACTTCACCAGGGTCACAAAGCTAACAAGTGGTGGGATGGGGACTCAAACTCAGGTTATCTAACCCGAGGGTCCAAGTGCATAATAACTACACTCTGCTGTGTCTTGTTGCACCAGCAGGGAGGGCCCCTTACCACTGTGATTCTAACAGCTCAACTCAGTAACTCTGTGCTCAGCAGGCTCCTGTAGGGCCCATCTTTTTGTTGTTGTTGTTGTTGTTGTAGCACCTTAGACTTTGTGCCCAGTTTCCTTTTCTGTCAAAACTTACCTGCCCTGTGCCCCACCCACTTCCCTCAGGGACTTGTTGTCTACAGACCAGATTAACTTCCAGAGAGCTGGGAGGTGCCAAAGGTAATGATTTTCAGTGTTGACAGTTTTACGTCAGGCTGGCCCAAAGCAGATAACACACTTGGGGTAGCAGTGAGTGGGTGGTACAGGCGGCTTAGCGTGTGGCAATGCAAATGCACACACTCTGTGTGTGCCTATTTGGAGCAACATCTTCTAGGAAGCAACTTCAAGATCAGCTGGAAGGTGCCTTGCTCCGGCCTGCAGGCGCCACGAGATGGCAGCATTTCTGAACATTCCAGATGGGCCTGGGGCCGCCCATCAGGGTGTTGGGGGGCCTTGGCCCTGTGTCAGGCGCACATCCTCCCTTAGTTTAGGAGGATTAAGAGTCCCGACCCCGGGATGCTCTCGTCTTCAGCCAGCGACAGAGAGAAGGGATCCAGAGCAGAAGGGCTGGATCTGCCTGGTGCACATTCAGCTGTTTCAACAAAATCAGTCTTGAACCCAAGTGCCTGTTGGCCAGTGGCCAGGTTGGAAGTTGGGCTGGATTGTCTTTGTTTATCTGAGAAATGAAGGCTTTGGAGCCAGACGTTGTGTGGGGGCCAAGGAACTTTGTGGCGCTTTAGAAAGTTCGTCCCTGCCAGCCTCAGTCTGTGTGCCCCAGGGGACTTCATCGATTGGGCACGGCCGGGCACCAATGCCAGCATTCAGGCTCCCACGCCACTGCCACCCTGCACATCTGCTCCCATCATTATTTGGTGTGAAATAAAGGACAGCTTTTTTTTTGCTGTGAAAACTCTTCCTGGTATCTGACTTACACACCTCATTCATTCATTCGCTTTTCAATAAAGATTTATTCAGCACCTTCTGTGAGCCTAGTGTTCTGCCAGGTCCTGGGGACACAAGAATGACTATTCTGCTGTCAGGGAACTTGCATCTAATGGGAGGGGTAGAATTAATCAAGATTCATCAAGAAGTGCTGTGTATGGTTCTCACTTATAAGTGGGAGCTAAACATTGAGCACCCCCGGACGTAAAGGTGACAACAATAGACACCAGGGACTAGAGGAGCAGGGACGGAAGGGACCAAGAGCTGAAAAAGTAACTACTGGGTACTATCCTCACTACCTGGGTAACAGGATCAATCGTACCCCACACCTCAGCATAGTGCAAAATACCCATGTAAAAAACCTGCACATGTACCTCCTGAGCCTAAAATAAAAGTTGAAATTATTTTCTTTTAAAGTGCTATGTAGGAAAAGTGTAGGGTGTTATGGCGGAGACGCTAAAAGATTCGTCACTTATTAGCTGTTGACCTTGGTGTGTGGTGCCTGAGTTTTGCAAGAGGATTAAAGAATTAATACATGTGAGAATGTGTGGCATATTGTGGATTGCAAATGAGTGCTGCCTGCTATTTTCATTACTGTTATGCACCCACAGCGCCAGGGGGTACTAGTCACATGGACTACGCATGCAACTGATGTGGCAGCCTTGACTTAACCTTTCAGAGTCTCACGTCCTCATCTGTAAAAAGGAATAATATTATCGGTATCACCACAGGACTGTGGTGGGCATTAATGAAGTATGGAAAGAGTGTTAAGTATTTAGCTGGGTACCTGGTATCAGCTACGATTATTGGATCTAGATGCCACAATGATCAAAGCTAAATATACAGGCTTGAACCCGCATTTGGAGTCATAATTAAAGCCCCAGGCTGCCTTTCAAGATGTGTGTTTGGCTAAATGATGGCCAATTTTCATCTAATAACTCCTTCCTCTTTCTACTACCTGAAGGAGTTGTTCAGAGAGTTAACTCAACTGAGTATCAGTGCTATCAGATGCTATCTAAGACCTTTCAAGATACAGTCAGTGCCCACCTCGATATAGCCGAAAAAGGACTTGTCCAACCATCTGGTGAGTCAAGTCAGCAGAGAGTCAGCCGAGGGAGGAAGGAAAGGAGGCCACTGCCTTGGCTGAGTGTCTTCTATGGTGGGGCTACGGGTCCTGATATAGGTCACCTCGTGTAACCCTCATGGCAGCCCTGAGACAGAGGCCCTTGTATTAGCATCCCCATTTTACAGACGAGGAAATGAAGGCCAAAGGCCACACAGCAAATATGTGATGGAACTGGGCTTAAACCCAGGTCTGTCTGACTCCAAAGCCTGAAGTCTCTTCACAGCACAAAGCTGTGTTAAGTGGTTTGATGAAATAGACTAGAATGTTACTACTTAGCTTGTCCCCAAGCCAAAAAAAAAAAAAAAAAAAAAAAAAAAAAAAAGGCACGTAAGTGTTTGTTGAATTGGGCCAATGCCCAATTCAGTCCAAATGGGCCATCTGTCAGCTCCATGTGTGAACAAACTAAGATGCTAGAAAACTATGAAATGGCCTTTCTACCAGCTTTTATGATGCTGTTTGCTTCTGCCCAGCCCATGCTCAACTTCCCCTAGGTGAGCTGACTTGGGTGGGTGGATTGCTAATCTGTGGGACAAGGGGTCCCTGAGGGCTTTGACCCCATTCCAGCACTGTTCCCAGATCATCTGAGCTTGAGGAAGGTCTCATTGTCTCAAGCCAATCAGGGGTGAAGTTAACCCCAGTGAGACCCCTGAGGGAAGGCCCTTTTTAGGTCTTCACAGGAGAGGGAAACACTACTGTCTCCAAAGAGCTTTCTCTACTCAAGCAGGACAACAGTAACATCCACCAACCCTGCTGAGCTGAAGAAGGTGGGGTCTCAGCTCGGCTCCGCATGCAAGGTGCTGCTGCACTCTTCTTGCCACCTTGGTTTTTAGGACATCCTGGTAGAGCATTGGTTGAAGCGGTTCTCTAATAAAGAAAAAATTATGTTGCCAGAATGTTTGAGGTTGGAGGGTTTGGGTCAATGGGGTATCAAGTATGACTCAAACAGCTAACTTATTTTCCCCTCAAGACATGTTCGGTAACTTGTAGTGGACATCTGATGTTTTTGCCGGCCCAGCATCCATTCCCACCTCTCCTCATAATAGCATCCTGAGTTTTCCTTTGGGGGCCACCCCTTCCTTACTCTCAGTTTTCTGGTCTGAATTAGTCTGACTCCATTCACCATCTCTGGGGATGGGCATGTGACACCCATCCTCTGAAACAGTCACTCCTTCAGGGTGTGAAGCCCAGGGAAGATCCATACATGGACTTCACACCCTGGAGAAGTGACTGTTTCAGAGGTGGGTATGTATCTTCAACCAGACCCAAAGAAAATCAATCCTGAGGTTTTGCTGGAACTGGTGGACAATGTACTTTCTGTGGAGGCAGCTAAACTGTTTGCCCTTCAGCCTGGAACTGCTGATGGCCAGGTTGCCCCCACATGGGGAGAACCACCTGAGACTGAAGCCAGCCCAGAGGAAAGCAGGCAGAAGAGAAGGTAGGACAGAGATTCCCGGTGACATCTAAGTCTGACCATGGACTTTCCCAATTATGTGAGTTAATATATTTCTTTTGGTGTGTATACAAGTTTGAGTTGAGTTTCTGTCTCTTAGACCTGAAAGCATCCTGTGTAATGTAGAAGCATTCCCAAAATAGATCAGTAAATTGGGTGCTGAGATTACAATGAAAATTTTATTTGAAATTTATTTGACACTTAATATCAATCATGATTGTTTTACACTGTAGATGTAAGAGAAATCATGCTGTGAGAAATTTAAGATGTAAGAGAAATCATGCTATGACTAAGCTATACCACGGCAAGTAAACAAAGATAAACAAACATACTCTACCACATTTTCCGATAAATCCCAGAGATCTGCTTCCCTGGAGTCAGAAAAATCTGAATTTGAATTCTTGCTCTGTTAATTATCTTACACAACTGTTGTAACTGTCATGGGCCTCAGTCTCTTCATCTGTGATATGGTGACAGCAAGAGTCACTACATCATTGGGTCATTATAAAGGATTATCTAAAATAATAAGAATAGCTAGCCAGCCTGCTAACACACCTATGAAACAGGAACTGAGGATTAGAAAGATTAAGTAACTTGTTCAAGATCCTGCAACTAAGGAGGCAGAGCTGGGATTTGAGCCTGGACCGTGTGGCTCAGATCTACTCCTGATCGCCATGTTTACCACCTCTTGAAGCTAAAAGAGGTTAAGGAACTTATCCAAGGTCACACTTCATAATAAGGCACGCCAAGCGTTTGTCCTACAGCCTGACACATAGTAAATTTTAACAAATGTCAAGGAGAACAGAGAAGGGAGAGTATTAACTAGTTGGTTACATTCCAGGGCAGGACCTTGTCTTCAGTAGTCGGGCCATGAAGGAGACTTGGCTCGAGGCTCGACTCTGTCACTAACCTGACACGTGAACTTCTGAAAGTTCCTTGCTTCTATTCTCTGGTCTTTGGTTCCTCGCATACCTTGAGGGGTCTGAGTTGTTGATCTCCAAGGGCCTGTCCACCATAACCATCTATTGGCCCGGGGATCAGAGCCATTTCTTGCAACTAAGGAGACTGAGACTGCACACTGTGTTTAGTGAGGATTTTTACACAAAGGGGCTGGAGTAGAGCTTCCACTCTCCCTGAAGGTGTGAGCCCAAGGCCGCATGCCCCTGGCACCACACTGCTTCCAGTATGGGTCTTCTCTCCTATGTTCCCCATCTTTCTCTAACCTAGTCCATTTCCAAAGTTAAGGAAGAAAAATAGGACCAAAATTTGGCCATCTCTGAAGCAGATCAAGGAAGGGCCAGACCAGGCCAAACCCTCAGCCTCCCTATGTGTTGAACCTGCCTTGTTTCCATGACTAACTCACAGCCTTTTTCCTGATCATCTTAAAAGCTTTTTATCACATCTGAAAATGCTTCCTAAATGGCAACAAACTTTCCCAGAAAAAATGGTAAGTGTTTTGATGAGTTAAGTGTTAATGAATCAAAGCCATATGGATTAAATATCCCCTGAGATACACTCAGCGGTACCCACTAAAGACATATGCTTAGGGACAGTATGGGCTGGGGGTGCAAGGGTTGAAGAGCCTAGGGACTCGCTTGGACCTTCTTCTGTGCCACTTAACAACAGGGCCATTTGTTCCACTGTGTGCACAGCCCCAGAGTCCCACTAACTCACACTAAGTGTGAGTTCCCCTAAGTCACACTTAGCGTAAGTCCCCCTAACTCACACTAAGTTTCTAATGAATGAATGGGTAAGCTTAGGTTGGAGCTTGATGAAATTTGGAGGAAAAATTCAAGTAGCCAGGGGCACCCTGTTTTGGCTGTTCTTGCTGTGAGAGTCTCTTTGAAAAGTGGAAAACTTGTTTAAGGTAGTAAACAATCTTGAACAAATAAGTTGGTCTGTTCATTCATTCAAAGGACACTTATTGAGCACCTAATTTGTGTTAGAAACTGCAAAGTAATGGGGAAAGAAGAATTTAAAAAGAGGGGGCAAAGTGATGATGGCAGAGTCCCCACCCTAGCTTCTGTCTCTCCTCTCCCTCTGTCATGATGTCATGGCCTCCTGCTGCTTCTCAGTGGGTCACCCTTGCATTCAGTGACACCAGACTCCCTGCACAGAGGCTTTCAGACCAGCTTAGGCTATTTTCTCAAAGCTTTGGTTGAGTCTGGGAACATACAGGATGGCAGCTTATCCATTCTTGTGCTGCACGAGTGCCCTGCCTGCTGATCAGAGTCCATCTTCTACCTAAACACCAAGGCAACCACCTAATTGGTCATCCTGTATGTCCTCTTCTAACCCACTCTCCACCCAACCACCAGAACAACCTGCCCAGACCTCAAATGTGACCCCATCATTCTACGGCACTGTGCAGGGAGCCAGGACTCCAAAGGGTCTACTTGGTTAAACCTAAGCTCCATGGCATGGCAGGCAGGGTGCTCTGCAGGAATAGCCCCATCATGCACTCTCAAACCTCTTTGTTCATCCCTCCCCACTTGATAGGTTGTGTTCTGGCACTACCAAAGTGCCTGCAGTTATCACTCCCATGTATCCCAGGAAGCCTCTCTCTCTCCTTTTGTTTTTGCTGAGCTCTCTGCCATTCTTCCTTGCCTCATTAACTCAAGCTCCTGAACGCTGTTGTGAGGAACACTGGTTCTGCAAGATGCTGAAGCTTTTGTTCTATGAAATAAAGGGGTTCCATGGTCAGAAAAAGTTTTCAGAAGTGCAGAGTTAGAAAAAGTTACATGGGCTTTTTATTGCAGGACTTCTTGGAGCCTTTATTATGCTAACGTGCTCTGTGGCTCCCTAAGACCAAATCTCATTTGCCTCAAATACTTGTAACTCTCTGTTGTATCTGGGAACATAGTAGAGGAAAGCTGTCCCAGGCAATGACTCACTTTATGACCTGGAACAAGCAAGTTAATTTGTTCATTCAAAGAACATTTATGACTACCTAATTTGTGTCAAACTGAAAAGTAATGGGGAGATAAAGAGGAATGAAACAGAGTCCCTTCCGTGAAAGAGATCGGCTTTTCCCGACTGTACTTTCTCCAATTGTCATACTTGTTTTAGTTCTCAACAACCTTAGAAGGACAAACACAATATATCTGTAGCCTTTATAGGAAATGAATTAGGTAAAAACATATTAGATAAAACCTGCAGAGAAGTTTCCGGAGGGCTTTCAAGTTGACATCATTTGTATGGTCTAAATTACAGTGACAACGCCCTTACTCTCTGGGAGAATGTGGCTAAATGTGCCATCTCGAGGTGGAGGGTGATCTTTAAGAACGCTCCATAAAGGCTTGTTGGTCTTTTCCTACCTTATACCTTGCCTAATTCTCATTTTTCCTCACAAAGTCCGTCTTTGTCATGGGAGAGCCCCTCTTTTATTTTTAATCTTTTCATTTTTGTGCCTTCCTTGGACTAAAGACCTTTAGTACCTTTAGTACCTTTCTTTTTCAACCCTGTCCACCCAAACTTTCAACACCTTTCCAAAAATATTCAATCACCTTTTCTGCCTACTGTTTTTTGATTCAGTTGGACATTACTAGAAGCAACTGGACTTGACTTAGGTTTCTAAAAACTAGGTTTCTAAGTGTAATGGGCTATTGTTTCATAGGAAAGAGGAAGATGGAAGGAGAGTACAGCGTCTGATCCAGTCTGGCAGCCTTCCCATAAGAGTTTTAACTTTCCATGATTAGAACAGCAAGGTCCATAAATAAATAAGTTTTCAAGACAAAGTGTGAGAGAGCACAGAGTCTAGGGCTCTGTGAGGCTCTGGGCACAAGCAGGGCCACATCTGAGCACAGATGACCATGTACTACACCTTGATGGGGAGGGAACCCTCCCACACCTGTGCACAGAACCCAGAGACATCCTGGCATCTGAGGATTGGGAACTGTGGGCACATCTGGGGTCAGAACCCTTGGACTGGACAGGACTATTCATTCTCATGTGGCCACTGTAAGGCTTCTTCAAGAGCATTTTTGAGGTATGAATAAGTGGAAACCAGAAGAGAGAAGAAAGAGGGCTTGAGTTGACAAACTGGACTGTGGCCACTGGATTATCTGCTCCTTGAGTGTAGGGGTCCTGCCAGCTGTGTCTGCCATTAGATTCAATCACCTAGTACAGCATCTGGCAGTTGGATACATTTCATGAATACATGTGCATGGAGTAATACCAAACATGCAAGGATTCTTCAGGGGCTGGCATAATTGCATGGTAGTTTCTTTAAGAGGGGCTTATTTCCAGCAGTCAAGATCATGAGGTCTTGTGCTTTCTAATGTTGCTCTTAAAAGTAATCATGACCAAGTTGGTATCCTGGGATGGTGATAGCTGGGAGAGTTGGAATATATAGACTTCCTTGGACATGGCAAGAATGTATCTAGCCTGTTTAAATGAGCAGTGAATGAATTGAATTTCATGCCAGTGTGTTTTTGGGAAGGAAAATAAAACTCATTTTTCAAAGAGTCCATTAAAACAGCTGGTGCTGATGTTGCAGCTTAAGAAAGATGAGACACATTGCCTGCTCATTCAACTCAGTCTCCATTTACAGGTTGGAGTTTTGTGTGGATAGGTGATGGTCTTTCTCCAACTCACACATTACCTTCCCCAAAATGTTTATGGCTGGAAAATTTATGGTTGAAGAATTTAAGATCTTAGAAAAACAGAGTTTGTAGCAGAGGTACAAACAAACCTATGAAAGCCTTTAAAAACAAATTTAAAAGAAAATATGTCTAAAACACATACCTGACAAAGGATTGGTATCTAGAGTATATTTTTTGAAAAGAACTCTCAAATCCCAACAAAAAAATAAACCATACAATCTAAGCAGAAAATCAACAAAAGAAATAGACATTTCAGCAGAGAGGATATACAGATGGCAAGCAAACACATGAAAAAATGTTCAATATCTTTAACCATTAGAAAAATGCAAATTAAATCACAATGAGAAATCAATAACATTTACCAGAATGGCCAAAATTAAAAATGGGGACAATACTAAATGCTGGAGAGGATGTGGGGAACTGGATCATTCCTTCATTGCTGGTGGGAATGTCTACTCTGGAAAACTATTTGGCAGTTTCTTGTAAAACTAACCATGTGGCCAGGCACCATGGCTCACACCTTTAATCTCAGTACTTTGGGAGGGTGAGGCAGGCAGATCACCTGAGGCCAGGAGTTCAAGACCAGCCTGGCCAACATTGTGAAACCTTGTCTCTACTAAAAATACAAAATAATTAGCTGGGCATGGTGGCATGTGTCTGTAGTCCTAGCTACTCGGGAGGCTGAGGCACAAGAATCACTTGAACCCAGGAGGCAGAGGTTGCAGTGAGCCGAGACTGCACCACTGCACTCCAGCTTGGGTGACACAGCGAGATTGTGTCTCAAAAATGAACAAACAAACAAAACTAACCATGCAAGTGCCATATGACCCAGCTATTATGCTCTGGGGCATTTACTCCACAGAAACGAAAACTTGTGTTCACACAGAAAACTGTGCGTGAATGATCATAGTAGCTTTATTCAGAACACCCCAAACCTAGAAGCAACCCAGATACCCTTCAGTGGGTGAATGGTTAAACAAACTGTGGTCCATCCATACCATGGTGTGCTACTCACCTATGAAAAGGAACACAAAACAACCTGGATGAATCTCTAGAGAATTACACCGAGTGAAAAAAGCCAATCTCAAAGGTTACATATTACATGAATTCACTTGCATAACATTCTTGAAATGACAAAGTTATAGACATGGAGAACAGATTAGAGGTTGCCAGAGGTCTGGGATAGGAAGTGAGGTGGGGGTGAGAGGGAGGTGAGGGTAGCTATAAAAGGGGAAGAAGAGGAATCTTTACCTTTGTGGGAGGGAACTGTTTTGTATCTTGTTGTTTTGCTTGTTTGTTTTGTGTCTTGAGTGTGGTGGTAGATACAGGACCTACACACGTGATAAAATTGTACAGAACTAAACACGCACATGTTATCACAGAGTGGGAATGCCACCATCTAGCATCAGAGCCGAGACCATGGAAGTGCAGTACACACCCAAAAGCAACATGATATTGCCCTGGACTTCACTGGGATCCTGCTTGGTTGTGTGGAAAGCTGGGGCAGAAGAAGGCAGGCAAATGTGAGACCCCCAGTATATCTCTTGCCTTGGATGGCTAATGAAGCAGCCAGTTTCAACTTTAAGTTTCAGAGAAACTTTTCATTTGGAAACACTCAGGCTGAAATCCCAGAGAAGTGGGTTGTGGTTATGAAGAAGGTACCTCAGAGTGAATCTACATACATAATGATTTTTATTTTTCCCAAGGAGAAGAATGGTGGAGGAGAAATAATTGAACCAAGCTAGAGACAACCCGGGGACTAAGAGACTGAATATACAAACAGAAAATGTTCAGACCATGTATAAAAATAGAACTTTGACCCACAACCTGCAGCAACCTCTTATCTACAACAAACAACCCAGGAAGCCAGTCTGCTGTAAGTCGGATTTATGGGAAGCCAGTTTGCTCTCTCTGGTGACAATCCAGGAAGCTAAACAGTAACCCCTGTAACAATCTGCCCCAAATAGACGGGGCTTGATTAATAACTGATGCTTCCCTAATTTTTGTCTCCACTTCCAGCTTAAGGACCAACCAGAGAAAGCCAAATATGCACCCCAACCAATCAGATAGGATGCCCCCTTTCTAGTTATCCCACACACAGCTCCCCAAAACCAACAGCCTCAAATCTGCACACACCTGAGGCTTCCCTTTTCTCTCTATAAAGCTTTCCCTCTCCCCTGGCCTGCCTTTGAGTCTTCGCAAAGGGTGGTGGCTGACTCCCTTGCTATAGCAAGCTCTGAATAAATAGGCTTTGCTTCCCTCACTTGGTTGGTCTTTGTTTATTTCATGCACCTTTCTAGATATTTGTAGAATAAACAATTTCAACCAACTAATGGAATCACCTACTTTCCTGACACACCAGTCAGTGACTGGGTGACTGTCAGCTGCTCCTTCCTTCATATGGCTCCATCCCAGGGCTGTTCCATGATGGTTTCACTGAGGTCTAAAGAGGCCTGAGAGTCAGCATCAGGACCCACTTGAGGGCACAAATGGCGTTTGTGGTTAGTGTCCATTATGCTTGCTTGATGCCCTTGCCCGATCTAGTGGTGCCCACCCTGGACTGGTTGTTAAATGATTTGGATACACTGTCCTTCCCACCAGCCCCCGAGCTAAACTGTTGTCATCCTCCTGGCCCAACTCAACACCATGCTTCTTACTGAAAATTACCATGGAGGATGAACAGTTGTGGGTTGGCTTCTAATCTCAGCACTCACTAGAAGGGCAAGCCACACCCTCTCCCTGGTCCTGCCTCTGCTGCTGTAATATAAGGATTGGATTAAATAATTTTTCTCCCATCCATATCTCACCCTGCCCATCTCTTCCCAGCCCTCATGCATGTTGGGCCTTATAGAAGTCTCAGAAGGACCACCCTCAATGGGCTCACCCTTTGGTGAAGGAGGGTGAATTGAGAAAGTGGCATTTCCACTGCCCGGCTGAGCAGAGGCAAATCCAAGGCAGAATCAAGTTCCTGTTTTTCTGCTGTTCCAAATGGTACCATTTAGGCACCACCAACCCTCAGGCTGCCACGCCCTTCGTTATAATTCACAGCTCACAGACTTGATTCCCCTGAGAACATGTTTTTAAAATTGAATGAATCCAGAGTTCACATATGTTGCCTGAATGCGACATTGTGTAATACCTTTTTCCCCCTAACTGTCCAGCCCCCAATTCCCTTAAGAAACTCATTCTCATTGAGTGGCATTAAAAAACAAAACAAAACAAAATCCTCACTCCCACTTAGAGGCCTAAGTCCTGGGGAGCCAGAGCAGAGGAGAGGTTGTCTCCTCTAAAGTTCAGAAATAAAAATGACTTTCTCCTTTCAGCTGCTGTTCCCTGATGTGACTCTGTGATCAGTATCAAATGCTCGGTAGCAAGGATTTCTGTAGAGCCTTCTCAGCTAAAATAGATTTAACCTGCCCGTTGCTCTTTGTTAGAGAACAATGTGTGTAACAATAAGGAGCTGCTATATTGTTCATGCATGAATAGTCCCGATTCCAGATATTTGCTGTTGGGCCCTGTAGATTACCTGCAAAGAATGTCTGGCTCCCTCTGTTGAGAAAGGTTAGGCTACAGGCAAGCACTCCAGGCTGTTTCATGGTAATGAATCAATAGGGGAATGCAATTAATGAAGTCCTATTTCAAAATGGTAGGGAGTCACCTTTTGAAATGGGGTCTGTTTTCTCCAGTCTAATTGCACAGCCCAGGGTGTCTCCAGTTTGAATGGGTCAACTCCATGTGTGAGCAGGGGTTAGGGGCTGGCAGGAGGAGGCAGAGGATGGCAAGCCAGGTTGCTTTGGAGGTTTACTTGGGCAAGCTCTGGAGGAAATGAAACCCATACGGGTGTTATTAAAATGTGGCTCGGAACTAGGCAAGCAACAGAGGCACACTGGAAGGGCAAGAGTGTCTTCTGAGTTTCCCATCCTGTTTTTCAGCTGGACAAAATCTTGGTCATCAGGACTCCCACTATGTGGCTACAGATTGAGTATTTGAGAACCCATGACTAGTGCACCGTGGTGTAGGCAGAGAAAAACCCAAACTTCAGGTCTGGTATGTCTGAACTCCAATTATTAACCAGCAGTGTGACCTTAGGCAAACGATTTAACCTCACTAAGCACCGCTTGTCTCATCTGTCAGACATGAATATCATCACCGCTTCCCCACAGGGTTCTTACAAGGAAATATGTTTCCCTAGTAGGAACTCAATCCATGGATGTGGCACATATTGCTAGTTGGCCAATAGCTGTACTTCCCTTCTTCCTTACCAAGAGAATCCCAGTTTTGTTCATGACCACACGTATTCATCCAAGAATAACCCAATTTCTAGCGTCCTTTGTAGTAGGGATAGCCACATGACATAGTTCTGGTCAATGAAAATGGGTATTTGCTGGGTAAGGCTTCCTGGAAAGCCGTTATTTTCTCAATTTTTTTTTTAAAGCAGATTTCCCAAAGGTCTTTTCCTTTTCTGAGCCCTCTTCTTCCTTCCTGGAATGCAATCATGACGCCTGGAAGCATAAGAGCTGCCATCTTGCAACGACAAAGACAAATCCCATACATGCTAAGGCCAGTGGGACAGAAGGACAGAGGGAGCTGGAGGTATCATGAAGTCGTGGAGCAGCTGTACCAGTCCCAGTCCTGCCTGCCTCCCTTGAGACCTCTTGTCAGGTGAGAACAATAAATTCCCATGTGTTTAAGTGAGTGGTTCTTGAGCTTTCTGTTACATGCAGCCAAGCACAACCTCTAAATGATGCTTGGTGCTTATATTTCCTCAGGCCAGCAAACCAGGCCCTTGGAAACTTCCTTGGGGACTGACTAAGGCAAAGGGGAGGAAGACGCCAGGAGACATATTACCAGGGCTCTGGTATTTTACGACCTCACCACCTTTCCCTTTATCTGTCAACCTATGCACCTGAGCTTTTTTTATTTACATAGGATTCCTGGCTTATTAGTAAATCGCGGCTTCTGGGAAAGTGGAGTTAAATTAAGAGAGATCAGAGGCAAAGATAGTCAAGGCACTATATAAATACCTGTCTGCATCATATAAGATACTGGAATTAATCAACTCCAAGAACAAAGGCAGTGCCTGAATGAAGAAACCGCCTGGTGGAGCTGACTACAGCAACGCTGCCAAGTGCAGGAAGTAAATATGGGAACCAACAGGCCAAATATAATAATGATAATAAAATTTAAAAAGCTTCTTCCCTAATAAAGAAGGCTTTGCTGAATTCTCATTCCCTGGAGAAATAGCCAAGTGTATTGGGCTTTTCCAAAGGGACTTCAGCAGAAACTTGGGAGCAGTATAGACACGTCTTCACAAAGGTTTGGATGAGGCCCTTTGACCCAATAAGAGAGCTAGGAGGGGGCTTTCTATTGACCTTTGAAGGTCAAGCTCCTGACCCCACAGCTCTGGGCAGTGTGGCTCAGAGGCTGCCTCTCCAGGAGGATCCTGGAGTAAAAGTGAGTCACAAAGGAGCTAATCACCATTAATGTGTCGGCTGAAACTGCCAGTCTGACATCCCTCCTAATGGCTGACAAATGTCAGGGTGACTTGTGTGCTTTTTTTGTTAATTAAATTGGTTAATTAGGTCCCAGAGGCCTAGCTGCTAATTATGAGCTGCAGCCGAATATGAGCTTTAAAAAAAAAAAAAAAAAAAAAAAAAAAAAAAAAAAAAAGATGCAAGGAAGTTAAAACAAAAGAGAAAACACACACACACACTTACACACATACACTCACACACAAACACACATCCCCAACTCCTTTGTGTTCTTTACAATCTGTACTGTTACCTTCTCTTAATTTCTGACCTGCCACATGTTACTACCTTCTTGATGTGTTCAAAAAAAAAAGAAGGTAAGAAAAACTCCAATTCTGCCTTTTTCCATAAGAAGCATCTGCTCCATCAGTACCTTGTTCATTAATTTTCTGCCAATTAGCAAGGGAAAAAAAGGTAGAGGGGAAGGGGGAGAAAAAAGTCCAGATTTGCAGCCTAACGCATTACCTTGTGAAGATCATGTTTTCAAAAGTGACACGTTCCCTCCCTTTTGGAGAAAGAGGTGGTAACAGTCAGCCAGGCCCTGCTCTGACTTGTTGGTGGAAAAGTTGATGAAAACTTTTCCCAGAATTTCATAGAACAGGCCCCAGTCACAAGTATGAAATCACAGGGCAGTGTACCCTGTGCCACTGAGGAAGAATCTGCCTTAAAGGTACATAAAGTCACTTCCAGCTCATGGAGGAATCTAGAAAGTTAGAGCTGCAGGTGAGTGTCCCCAAGAAGTACCTTCCAACCACACACCGCTGGGAGCATCTTCCCCCAGTTCTCACTTCCAGGTAGAGGAGAACATTGAAGGAAGTTGTATCTTCCAGCTTCATACCTCTGGGTCACACCCCTTCTCAGAGCTGGCAAGCCCCAAATAAACCGGCTGATGTTCTTTGGCTGGGGGAGAGGGAGGAGGGAT
The DNA here is from genome assembly GCF_028885655.2 of Pongo abelii. NCBI lineage: Eukaryota > Metazoa > Chordata > Mammalia > Primates > Hominidae > Pongo > Pongo abelii. The sequence goes on along the minus strand of NC_071993.2, from coordinate 120,484,955 downwards.
GGGAAGGGGTAAGGAGGGAAACTGAGGTAGTGGAGAGGGAAAGGGGAGGAACTCAAAGGGCCTTTGAGGCAGAATCATATTCTTTCCAGCTCCTGAGCTTCCAGCAGTGACATTTAGACTCTTTAGGGTTTAGCTGTTCCAGCTTCAGCTCTCCTCCCACTCAGAGCCCTGAGCTAGAAGAGTCTGGGCCTTTGAAAATACGTGGCTAGAAGCTCAGGGACTGCAAGAATATACGTGACCCAGACACTACTCGGAGCAGTCTTCCCCTGATGCATTTAGGTGAACTTGACTTCTTCTCCCAGTTCCACAGTTTGCCCTCCCAGCTTGGCCTTGGAGTCCAGAGCCCACCTCCTGGCTTCTGGTTCCCAGCTTCCACCTCACCCAGTCCTGCACATCTGCTTCTGGGGATGCGAGCTGGCTTTGGCCCCTTCACTGTTCCCAAGGCCGGCACTCAATGGTTCTACCTTTCCCGAAGCCTTGAGGAGTTATGGGCAGGAGCCACAACCCACACAGAGCCTTCTGCCTCCTGCATGGCCCTTCCTTCCAAGCTCCAGCACCTTCATCACCACCTTCTATGATCACTCCAAATTTAGATTGCCTCACCCAACTTCCGACCAGAAGTCACTGAGACAAGTGCCTGGCAAACTCAAGGCTAAAAGCAAAGCTGCAGGTTTAATAACAATTCTACTTGAGTCTCTTTGTGTTCATTAGCAGTGGTGTGTGTGTGTGTGTGTGCACGCGCACGTGTGTGTGCACCCCAGCCGGCATTAATAGCAGTGGCTGCTTGGGGTCATTCTGAGCAAAGCACCTTTGAAGTAATTTTCAGAAGAACATGGTAAAAATCTGTGGGACAGTTGTGAGGTTGATTATGCCGTGCCAGGGAAGACAAGACAGGCAGACAGTGCCCCACAGTGGGCAAAAGCGTGGCTCTGTCTCCTGATGACCAGGGTCCAAGTCTTGGCTGGCCACTCACTTGTTGCACAACCTTAGATCAGTTACTTCAACATCTGTGAAACTCATGTTTTCATCTGTGACATCCCTCTAATAACAGTACCTGCCTCCTAGGTGGTTGCTAGGAGCAAATGAGACGAGGCTTGTGAGTGGTCAGCACAGAGCCTGGTATGCACCGAGTACTCAGGAACCATTAGCTACTGTATGTCCTTTGCCCTCTTGCTCATTCATTTCAAAGCTAACATCCACAGGAGCATCAGTTACACCAGGAACTTGGCATCAGTGTTATGGTTGCCTTGCTTATATTTAACTTATTCTCAAGAGTTTCTTTTTTTTTTTCATATATAGTAGAATGGCATCTGCTGTTTCTCTAAGAAACTGTAGTTTTTATGACTCTTAAACCCAAAGAGGGCTGGACACGGTGGCTCACGCCTGTAATCCACTTTGGGAGGCCGAGGCGGATGGATCACCTGAAGTCAGGAGTTCGAGAACAGCCTGGCCAACATGGTGAAATCCCGTCTCTACTAAAAAATACAAAAATTAGCTGGGCGTGGTGGCAGGTGCCTGTAATTCCAGCTACTTGGGAGGCTGAGGCAAGAGAGTCTCTTGAACCTGGGAGGTGGAGGTTGCAGTGAGCTGAGATTGTGCTACTGGACTCCAGCCTGGGTGACAGAGCGAGACTCCATCTCAAAAATAAATAAATAAATAAATAAATAAAATAAAGAGATACCAACATTCTCTTTGGATTTATGATGGGTACTGCTCTGCCCCCGGGGTCTCATGTGAGACCCAAAGGAGAGGTGAGGGGCGGGAGAAAAGGGATTCTCACCATTCATATCGTCTAGTGCTTTCTACAGAATCCCTTGTAGGAAGGAGCTGCCTCCTGCTCTCTGAAGGAGGAGTGGCTATTTAAGTCCCAGTCCTCAGAACAGGGAGCCCAGGGTCTCTCTGGGTGTCACCATTCCTTTTCGGTAGAGAAACCTCACAATTTCCATTTTCTTTTGTTGCATCATCCGCTGAAAGGGAAGATAATTTGACTGCGCCAAAAGGTAGGGTGACCAACTGTCCTAGCTTGCCCAGGACTGAGGGGACTTCCAGGACATGGACTTTCAGTACCCAAGAGCGGAAACTCCCAGACAAGTCTGGATGAGTTGGTCACCCTCCTGGAAGGCAGATTTTTAGCTATTGGTTTACGAGAGTCAGTGCAGTTGGGGGAGGTGCTAATTCCAAGCTACCCAGCAATTTAATAAACTCAGTGAAAACCTGAGGCATCTCAGAATATCAGCAAACTCCAAATGGATAAATGTGGCTTGGGGGCTTCTGACTGCAGAAATCATAGAAACACATAATTTCCCAGTTGCACAGTACATGGGCTGTGGGTCTCGCCCCCTTGGAAGTTGGAGTCCTATATGGGAACTTTTGAGAATGAAGTCCTGAATTGACTAAGCTGCTCCCCACAAATTACTTTCTGGAATACAGAGAGGGAGAGGAAGAGATGTTTAAGAGTCAACAAGACAAAAACAAAAAACCCAGAGGGGCCTTGTGGAAACTGCCCAGCAGAGGCAACTCCTGAGGGAAGTTGGCCTGGTGCCAGGGCCCGAAAGCTTGCTCTTCTCAACTGGGGTAGATCTTTCAATCCTGACTTGAAATGAAGGGGCTAAGCATGCTTCCTTCAGATTTATAAAGAATGCTGCAAGAAGAAACGAAGTATCTATCTCTCCACAAGAGGAAAGAAAGACAACAAAAATTAGGGGAAGAGAACCAACATACATTGAGCACATAAAATATGCCTCCCCATCTATTTTACAATATTTCCATTTATTCTATATTTGACTGCTGAGGGGACCAGGGCTGAGAAAGGAAAGTAACCTCTCCAACGTCACTTGGCTAAGTGACCAGACCTTGGAATTGTAATCATAATGAAGATAATTTAATAAAAATAGCCCTAATAATGGAGAAACAGTTAAAATGTATTAAGTGTTTCTTAGGTCCAGGCACTAAGATACATTCTTTGATGTTTAATCCATCGACTCCTCAAACAGCCTTCCAAGTTTGTACCATGATTAAGCCCATTTAACATGCAGGTAAATTGAGGATTAGAGAGAACATGCAAACTACTAAAGGATATCCAGCCAGTAACTACAAGAACTGGGGTTTAAACCTATGTCTGGCTTCACAGACCACGCATTTCCCATTGCACAAAACATTTGATCCTTCCCAGTTTATAAAAACACTTTTGCATGTGTTACCACATTTAACCATTGAGATTGATATTTCTAGATTTAAACAGTGAGGCCAAGAGAGGATCTGACTTGCTCCAAATCTTATAGCTTGTGAGTGTAGGAGCCTTGCAGAAAACTGACTCCAAGTCTAGCACCCTAGGAGAACCATGGCCCTATGTGTCCACTGGAAAAAAAAATATTCTTCTAAAATGGTGGCTTTGTCCTCTTACCCAACAGGAAGCTTCTTAAATAACTGGATCAACCCATAGGGATCCCTGAGTGACTCAGAATGGGAAAAAGATGCTTATTATACACGGCAAAGAAAAGTGAGTCAGATACCCAGCCCACAGCCACCTCCTCCCCCTGACCATGCAGAAAGGCCTGGATCTTGCCTGTATGCGGAATATTGACCTGGTAGTATTGATGCACCCCCTGCAGGGCTGCCTTTCCTTATCGATAACCAATGATGGCACCCAAAGTTCAAACACTGCTGGGCAGCTTTCATGTTTGTAAACAGTATTGATGTGCATAAGTCAGGGCCCATCAGACTGCAGGATTAAACAAGGATGGAGGCAGAACATTTGGGAGATTCAATCCGGAAGCAGCTAATTGAAATCAGGGCTGGGAATGAAGCTGTAAATGGTGGCCAATTAATGTAAATGCCTTCCAATCCTGGACACCCCAGTACCCCAACTTAGACTTTCTCGTGCTTGTGGCCAGTGAGGCTGCCTTCTTCCCCTTAGGATACGATTGGGTCTAATACTGTCTTTGGTTACCACTGGCAAAGCCACCTAGGCTCCAAAAAAGACACACTGTTTGAGAAGACTGGGTGGTCTATGAAAGAATACAGATATTTGACTTCACCACTTTGACCTAAGATAGTCTGATGCAAACTAGACAACAAATGCTCAAACTTTTAAAGAAAAACAAAACCCTAAATATATCATTAACAGGAAATGTGGGAAATAGCAACACTCCTTCGTGGACTCCAAGAGGGTCCATTTCAAAAACAAGGTTAGGCTCAAGGAGGGAGGAAGGCACAAGGCTATCTCTTGTCTTCATTATTTGTTAATTTAAAAAGTGTTCTTACATTTTGATGGCTCATCATCAGGAGGTCCATGTTGAAAATCCCCCTGGCTCAAAATGGACCTGTCCAAAGATTCCACTTCACTTGTAGGGTGACCTAGGCGTGTGAGCGTTCAGCCAGTTGCAGTTGGGCTGAAGAACGCTCTTGCCCAATTGCCCACTCAGGAAAATATCTTAAAAGCTGCAATAATAGGGAGGTAATTCATGCTTTTATTGGAGCCACACTTTCTACTTTTCACCGTCTTTAGTGTGGCTTTGTTAAAAGCCAATAAAAATAATGGCCAACATTTATACAGCACTTTCTGTGTGCCAGGCACGACTTTAAGCACTCTGCATGCATTAGCTCATTTAATTTTCATAAAAACCCCAAGAGAAGGAGCTGAGGCACAGACTATATTATTGCCACAGTGACTTTGTTTTTCAAGAAATTTTGGAGGTAAGATGAACAATGCCAGTCCCATTGTTGAGGTGAAGAACTGAAGCCTAGAGGGGTAAAATGATTTGCTCATGGTAAAGAGGTGGTTACCCGGCAGAGCGCCCTCTTCAGGTCATATAGATGCCCTACTTTTGAAGAGGTGGGATGGCCAGCGCTTTCTCCCCCAGGTGCCATTTAGCATCACCATTTCTACCCATAGTGAGCCACGGCTCAGCATTCTTTCAAGTGTTTTTATTGGACTCAGGAGAGGATGAGATGGCTCCCAACATCATGCTGTCATGAAGAACAATGAGATCAAGTACTTGAAAAAGAAAAATCTGTAACAATTCATTGGGCTATTCTTCTGGTTAGAGGAGTTTTTCCTCAAGACAGACTCTAAGGCTGCTCATTTCCTAGCTGATCCCAACAAAGATGCCCTCCACTGGCTTAAGCAGCAAGAGAGCTGCATGGGGCAAATGCATCTAGGATTCTAGGAGCAGGGGAGCCAGCAAGCATGTCAGTGAGTGGTATCATGTTCCTCATTTTAGGTTAGCTCCAGGACTGGAATACTTAACTCACGTGGTTTTTCAAGATTAATCATAAGTTACAACAAGCTACTCTCCCTTGGGGTATCTCATTTGCATCATTTTCTCTCCCAGAGTGTTGAAGGAAGAAAAAATGTCCACCACACAGCTTTGGAAATTAGCTGCTTGTCACTCACTCACTTGGAATCGGATTTGGATCTCATGTCCTTTGTTCCAGAGCTCTGGACTGGCTCCCCATTAAGCCAGAGATGCAGAGCTGGAAAAGACACTGCTGCCAAGGCACTTAGGGTGAGGAAAGCCAGTTGTGGGCAGCTCTGGGGTAACATGAGCCCCTGGCTTCTGAGTGCCATCATTTATCTACAGGTCCCCAGGTACCTTCAAACCCAGGCATTTAGCTCTCTATGTGCATTTGAGGATCAGGAGTGAGTCAGTGTGGACATGAAAGATCATGGTTATACCATGTGGAAGGGAGATTTATGTGAGCTGTTCGGGGTCCCTGGCGGTCCAGGGTGGGGGCAGCTGACAGGAAATTGACCTGGCTGGAAGGCTGTTGACTGCCTGGCAGAAGGGCAACCCATCGTCCAATTTTATATGATACAAACTGGCAGAGTGAACCCAGACTGAATGGAATCAGTGACTACAGGAGTTGGATCTGGAGAGTGGGCTATGTTACCATGCTCCTCTAAACATGAGGCCCACACTCTCTGAAGGGGGACCCTAGCCAGAAGCTAAGGTTGAGAGGTCATCAAGGCTCAAGGCACTAGGCTGATATTCAGTGCCCCAAATCCAGAGTGGTGGGAAAACTTGAATGGAAACCCAGGAAGGACTTGGGATAGATGGGATGACCACAATGCAGTCAGGTCAAGGCTGGGGTCCCATGTGGCAGGTCTAGGGCAATACAATTCATGGCAGATCCGCCTTCTGGCCAGTCAGACACTGCAGTATTCTTTCTGCCTGACTTGGGCTGACTGTCTCAGGAATGAGGCTGATGCCCAGATCTGGGAGAAATGAATCCATTTGGGTGCCTCCAGCCAGGCCAAGATGGAGTGAGTCACTTCTTTGGGGGTGGAGGGATGGGTGATGAAGGTGTCACTGCTCAGTGATGAGAGTATCAGAAGTTTGACCAACATAACAACTTCTTCAGGAAGCAATATGCTCAACTGTGTAGCCAGAGGGAGATTGATTTACTCCACAAAACTAACCACTCTAGAAAAACTATTCATTACTTTATTATTTATTGTCCCAACTTGGTGATTTCCCTTGCCCAACCAAACTTAGTCCTGATTAAATTTTGACCATTTACAAACCCCAAATCCACCAGAGAATCCTTCCTCAGAAACTTGTAATAGTTCCAGACTGTTGAAAAATCAAGGTATTTAATGTCAGCCTATTAATGAAGAACAAGCTCTCCCATGATCTAGCTTCATAATCTACCTTCACCCAGCCTCTCCAGCTCTACACAAGAGCTGTGTCAAAGTCCTCAAACACACAAGGTGGGGGCCCACCTTGGAGCTTGCTGATGCTCCTTCCTTGCCTGGAATGCATCTTACTTTCCTGCTTCACTTTTTATTTACCAAATTTCTTCTCATCCTGACCTAAAGCCTAGCCCATTTATAACTACCTCCATGGCCTGAAGAAATTGAGAGGTGTATTAGTTTGCTAGGCCTGCAATAACAAAGTGCCACAAGGTGCGTGACTTAAATGACAGAGATGAATACTTCTGGAAGCTCAGTCTGAAGCCAAGGTTTTGGCAAGGTCAGTTCCTTCCTAAGGCTGAGAGGGAAGGATCCATTCCAGGCCCCTCTCCTTGGCTTGTAAGTGGCTGTCTTCACATTCCCATGCATTCTCTCTGTATGTGATACATGTATCTCTGTGTCCAAATTTTCCATTTTTATAAGCACACCAGTGACATTGGGTTAAGGCCCATCCTGATAATCTCACTTCAACTTGATTACCTCTGTAAATATCCTATCTCCAAACAAGGTCATATTCTGAGATACTTGGGATTAGGACTTCAGTATATGAATTGGTGGGGGGAGGCACAATTCAACTTATAACAAGAGGCATACATGGTTAAAACTAAAAGGAGCATTATAAATCATTTAGCCCAATCCACTTGTTACACGTGGGAAAACTGAGGCTTGGAGAAGCCAAGGGGTTAGCCTACCAGCACACAGTTGATAGGCAGAAACAAAACTCAAACTTGAGTCTCTTGACGGTGGCTTCTGGGTTATTTGCATCATATCATCCTATGTCCCTTCGAACTCCTATTGGTTTCTTTTCCATTATTTTCTCCATGGAGAAACTGAGGCGGGGGGGAATCCTGGCCTTTATAGTAGGTTACCTGGCCTTCATAAAGACTGTAGAAATTTAGCTGAGACAATTAAAGCTTTCTGACTCTACTGCATAATAATTCTCTAGCTTCAACATTCCTCTGAAATGGCTTCCAAAGCTGGCAGGACTTTCTACTCATTAATCATCATTTTTCCAACATATGTGTATCAAGAGCCCCCACTGCATTCCAGATACAGTGAGTGAGGGCCTCCAAGTTCCATGAGATTCGTTAGCCTAGAACATTTTCTTCCATCCCTTATCATGTGTCTACATGGAGATTAAAGATTAACAGGATGGTGGCTCTACCCTGTGGTGACCAGAGAACATTCTTTGAACAATGGAAAGGCAGAATTCAGATGGTTCCATTTACTATTCCCACTCACAGATGAAGAAATTGAGGCACCAAGATGTTAAATAATTTGTCCACCATCACATTGGAATTCAGATGGGAAGAAAGGAGAAGAGAAAGTATTAGCATGTTTGCATATTAAGGTTCTGACATCATTGACCACTATGTGGCTTCAGTCCATGGTCAGAATCATTTGATTTTGTGCTCATAAAGAGCTAATCAGGGCTTTATGAAGGAGAGGGATGTGCGCTAAAATATGAAGCAGAGGTCACTATTATTTGGCCACTTGAACTACCTTCTAAGAGAGCAAATGTCTCATGGAGGAAGAGCACAGGGTACAGGTCTTGTGAGTGGAGGGTATGTTTCAGCAAACGTGCTGTATCAGTTAGGATAGGAGAGGTTTTGCTGTGGTAACAAACAAACCCATAATCTAAATGGCTTACAATGACAAAGCTTTACTTCTTGCTTATGCTACACATCCCCTGGGGGCCAACTGTAACTCCATTCCACATTGTCCTCACTGTGGGGCCCAGGTTGACAAAGCAGCCTCTATCTGGAACTTTGCCAACTTTCTGGCCAAAGGAAAAACACATGGCAAGTTACACATAGCTCTTAGAGCTTTTTCTTTCACAGAGCTCACATTTCACTGGCCAATGAAGTTATACAGCCAAGTCTGATGTCAACAGGCACTGAATACGGGTGACCAGAAGTCCAATCTACCCTCATAAATATATGCAAATATGACATAGCTCTCAGTGAACCAGTTTTATGTGAGCTGGGGCTGTCATTTGAGTTCTCTGGTCCTCAGTCTCCTCATTTAGCTAGCGGGAATCATAATATTTACCCTATCTTCCTTACAGGGCCATTGTGAAAATGAGACATGATAGTCAATATGGAAAATCATTGGCAAATGATTCCCAAAGCACCCCAGAAACAAAACACATAAATCTACCATATTTGGGATGGAAAGTAAATTGCAGTTCATGTCAACAAAGACAGGTGACCAATGACAAAACAGGTCCTGGAGGGTATTGTCTAAGTGCTTTCCATAACCACAGGGCCCAGACTTGCCCCAAAGCTTCTGGAAAGGAGGGAAGGCTGGTATGGTTAGTAGGGTCAGCCAGAAAGAGCCCTCAGCTGTAGTCTGGACAGCTGGGAGGAGGACTGGAAAGGGATGATTTGGCTTGCTGGCATGGGAGCCCACCAACCACAGTGGACTCTTCCCTTCAACCAGCTTCCATTGTCCACACACCCTCCTGGTCGGTGCAGGTCCAGACATTAGTCTACATTAAAGGAAAATAAATAGAACAGTATTGCTACCTGCAATATTGTAGCTGAGGAAACTGAGGCTCAGAGATATTAAGCAACATGTTCAAGGCTACACCGTAAGGAAACACTTACAGAGGCTTTCTTTTAATCTTTTAAGCCTTTACATACCTTACTATTTAATCCTTGCACCTACTAAATGAGGTGTGTTCCTTTTACTATTCCCATTCACAGATGAAGAAATTGAGGCACCAAGAGGTTAAATAATTTGTCCACCATCACACAACTCATAAATTGCCAGTCACAGGAGATCCTCGAGGTTGGGCATCCCAAGATGCACATTCTAGCATCTCTAAAATTGGGATTATCTTTTAACTGATGGCATATCATGGTTGAAAAGTCAACATTTTTTTTCTTTGTTAGTGGTATGTAAAATAATAGGGCATCTTAAAATTGCTGACATCTTACCTAGAATCAATAAAATATGAGACATGACTTCTCACCTTCCCATTTCCCTTTGTCAACTTTTGATTTTAAAATGACCCTTCCTCCTGGATAGAGGGGAAGACACAGCCATGATCCTGTTATCTTTCCTTCCTCATCCTTCCAGCTCTCTGGGTGAAAGTGCAGAAGGAGAAACTGACAAAAAGTGGACGGTTGAAGCACAAGGCAGCAGGAGTGGCTGTTTACTGGTCCTGCATGAGATGGGGTGTTTGGGAACCAACCCAGCCTGTGTTTCTGTGGGGTCAGAGCCCCAGCCAAAGGTCTCTGCACATGGCGCCCATTTTGGCTCCTTAGTGCTGAGAACAAACCCATTCGCTCTTATGCAGAGATGGAGCCAGGAAACTCAAATAAGAACTCAGAGGCAACTACAGAAGGCACATCTAAGGTGCTAGAGTTACTGAACAAGACACGAATCTGTGTCCATTTCTGGGGGGGTAAGTACTACCACATGTGCCTGAAGCTCTCACATCATTTAGTCTGTGCTGACATGAATCCCCTTGGAAGAGTTAGCATTTGGTTAGGTAAACGTTTCCCCTCTCCCGCCCCTCCTAACCTCCCCCGTTCTCCATCAATATCTTGCAGATGTTGGAACAATACATTGACTGACTCCTTTCCCACACTGGGATGCCGGCCTGGAGAAGAATGTGGCTGAGCGCTCTGGCCGCCTTCGACCCTCAGCTACGAGGGGCCTCCTACATTCTCTTGCTTGTGTATCAAGCCGTTAGCTGCTCGCTGCCAAGTATTAAGTGCTTGTTCCACAAACCTGGTGTAGATTATCACTTCGCTGTATAGATGTATCTAATAGAATTAAATTATTGGCTCCTGACCAGTAACAGATGTGCTACATATAATGCAATAATAATGAGATTGAAACCACCATGTAATATTAAGGGAAAAGTGGAGGGCGACTTGCATTTCTCTAGTTTGGAAGCAAACTTGGAGAAAAAGGAAACTAGAAAGGAAGGATAGCCATTTATTTGCACTAAGTGAGTGCTGTCTGTGTGCTTCAGATACCCCCAAGGATGCCTTTCGCAGCCCCATGTGCACCCATGACACAAGTACAAGGCAAATAGGGTAGGAATAGGGATATGTTTGTGCTGGAGGTGGATTAATCCAGCTCAGTGATCACCTGCCTCCCCAACCTTGTGCTGCCCACCTTTGGGAGAAATTCTTTCAGGCTGCTCCAGGTGAGGGGTGAGCAGTGAAAGCCATGCTCAGAGGGTCGACACATGAACAGGGAGAAGACAAAAGTAAAGATGAGGACAAATGGAAATCTGACTGCTGCTGGGCAGGCCCCAGTGTTCCCAGGTGTAGACTCCAGTGCTCTCTCTTGATGGTTATGTAGTTCTGGGACTTTTCTCAGAATTAGGATGAGCGGACATCTGCTTCCCAAGAGTCTGCAACTCTGCTTCCTGGAAGTGCTCAACAGGAGACTCAGAAGGGATTATTCCAACAGTGAAAGGGGTAGCCTGGAGATCAAAGAGCAGGCTCAGCCATAGGAGTGATGCAAGTAGACGCTTGAAAAAGTGTATGCCTATTTCTGCCAACCCTCTTGCACAATTGAGCTTCTATGTGACTTTGCTGAATGTGAATTCAGAGCTTGGGCTTTTCTGGGTGCTTTGATCTGCTGCTGTTCCTTCTGCTCTATCTTTTCTTCCCCTGTTATCCTCCTTTTCTCTTCTCTCCAATACAGCGACCCTATCAGTTTGTTATTGCTGAGTAACAAACAGCCCCAAAACTTCACGTATGGTTTTGTTTGTTTGTTTTTCATCACAAATCTATGGGTCGGTTCTGTGATCTAAGGCCAGCCTTGACTGATCTTATCTGGGTTTGCTCGTGTGTCTATAGTCAGCTGACAGATTTGTGGGACACTGGCTTGTCTAGGATGGTCTTGGCTCTTTGTGGTTCTTACAACCCTCCAGTAGGCTAGCCGGGGTATGTTCTTATGGCATTATGGGAATCATGATGGAGAACAAGCCCGATTATGTGAGAAAGAGGGTTGGTAGAAATAGGTATGCACTTTTTCAAGCCTCTACATGCATCACATTTGCTGTCGTCCTATGGGCAAGCAGTCTCATGGCTAAGTTAGAATCAGGGTGAGAAGGATGATACAGCTACAGGGCAAAGGGCATAGATTAAAAGAGAGCATGAGTTAGGGCCATTGAAACAATCAATCTACTGCAGTATTCTTGGAATTTTCTTGAGGTTTCCAAGTACACCCATTAGGAATAGTCAATGGGACAGGTCAGTGACATGTCCTGAAACCCAAGTCCTTCTTCAATCCATCCAAAGAAATGGTCAAGAAGCTGTCAAGTCAGTTTCTGGTTTTTCTCTACCTGGACTTCTGTTTGCTAGCTTGCCACATGCTGACACTTTGGGATTATTTGCTTCTCTTCTCCCCATCCACCCTCCCCCTCAACCTGTATGCATACATACATAAAACAGATCTTAGTTCAATTTCTGGGGACCCTTTCCACCACAGTCTCCAGTCCCCAAAAGAATGGGTACGACAGAGAAAGTCTGGGTGCGAGGCATGGAACCAGTCCTAGAGGGATTGGGTGGCAAGAGATGAAGGACAAAGGAGCAAAACAGACATGATGCTGAGAGGAAGATAAATAAGGCAGGGAGGCTCTCAGGTGCTGGGCCCAGAGGTACAACTGAGGCCAAGACACGATGGGGGTAAACAGGCACATCCAATCAGTGAAACAAAGTCAAGGGTTGCATAGTCAAGTCCTCTGTAGAGCACCAGAAGCATCAGACTAGAAAAGCAAAAGGAAATTTGCTTAGCACATAATAATTGCTCAATGAATATTTGTGGACTGACCGACTAGGAAACTATCCTAAGAAACCAACAGAATCTCAAACACAAACTTGGGAAAAAGGAGGGACATTGAAGCATTATTTGTAGTAGTAGATAGAAACACACCAAATGTTCAATGATAGGGAAAGATTAAATAATTTATGGTACATCTATATAATGTCATATGATATGGTTATTCAAAATGATGTTTTAAATTAAATTTTTATGACTGGAGAAGCAGTTCACCATGTAATATGAAGTGAAAAAGCAGGCTACAAAACTGTATGCAATATAATTGCAAGTAGGCATAAAATAAGTGTGGTTTTAACAGTGGTTTATGGAAGATTTTTGTATCTTTACACTTTCTATATTTTCCAGGTTTTCCATAATGAGAATATACTTCCTTTATGACTATAAAAATATCAAAGTTCTAAAATGAATGTGAATCTTGATTTTGAAATGGGGACCAAGATGTTAATTTCTTAAGTTATATCAAGTACCCCTTATATATTCTCCTGTAATTTTATTGGTAGCATGTACCACCAGTTATGAACAGTTAGTGGTCTCTCATCTCTCTCTCTCCAACACAATGTAGACCACAGGAGAGTGAGGACTTTGCCTGTCTTGTTCATTGATATGTTTCCAGTACTCACCACAGCCTTATAGACAGCAGGCCCTTAGGAAATGTTTGTTGAAGGAATGAATGACAAAAGCAACTCAAAGAAAATTCCCTTTCCTTTCTACTGAATCGACTGAGACCTGCTGTAGTGTCAGTATTAGGAGCACCTTGACTCGTCCACAGGGAGAAGTGTTAGGAGCTGAGCAACCTTGGTTTGTAAGTACTCACTGCCTCCAAGGGCTATAGATTGTCCAATGGGGGCTCAGCATGGTACCAAGTGCTATGGGTCTCAAGAAGGAAGAACTCACCCAGCAGGGTATAATTGCAGAATAGAGCACTCATTGGGTCAAAGAAGGGAACTCAAACATAGCGCCCAAAGAAAGGCACAGTTACACATGCCCCCTGCTTCCTCCTTGAGATGTATGCACTGTTCTTGAGTTCTTGAAGAACCCACAGATGTGTTCTTGGTCTCCTTCGCCACTTCCTCCCCTCCCATCCTCTTCAGGCAAATGATGCCCATTCCAGGCCCTGCTCTGCTCTGTCTTCCACCCCATAGAACAGGTGATTGCATCTTGTCCAGTTCTTTGTCTACAGGTCCAGACAGTAAGGAACTCTATTCTGCAGCCCTGGTTGTGTCACTTCTTTCCCAGGCACATGAAGATAACCTTTATTTTAGTCTCTTTCTTCTTGTTTCTTTTCTTTTCCTCTCTGTCCTATTTCTCCTAGAAAGTCTCTAACACCACTAGGAAGCAAATGTTAATGACAGGAAAGGAAAAAGAGAGATATCAGCAAAATGAGCCATAAGAAGCACATCCACTGTTTAACGTCCCTGAAAGTGCCCCGGGATTTGTTTCAGATGCTTCTGTCCATTCTTTAATTAAATCTGCCTTTCCTCACCCACCAATGCTTGAGATAAGAAAAACAAGTATTTTGGCCAGGATTCTTGTTGGTCTCTTTAGTTTCATTATAAGTGAATTTACCACTATTTTTAAAGAAGTACATATGTACAGCATTTCACTTTGTAATAATAATGGCTACCATTAATTGAACTCTTACTAATGCCCAGGAGGTGTGCTAAGGACTGAGTCTACCTAAATTATTTAATTACCTCAACAACCCATGGGCTAGTGCTATTATTATTAACATTTTACAGATGCAGAAACTGATGCTCAAAGAGAGCTGGCAACTTGCCCACAGTCATCCAATTAAGTTCTTCTTAGATCTGGAAGAATAACTACCACTTATAGGATTGTTTCTATGAGAAAAATACATATTCCTGTTCCAGATGACCAATACACACACACAGATGCACACCTGCACACACACACACACACACACACACACACACATGCACAAGGAACACAAACTGCTTCTGTTTCTTAGAGGAAAGAAGAGTCAATATGCATGACACTTTTGTCACCATAGCAGATATGAGTTAGGGTGGCTTTGCAGCTTATGATTAATTTATCCCCCTCTTCTGGTGATCTATCAATAGATCTGTCTCTGGATGAATGCGAGTTCCTGTCCTCTCCCAGCCACAATGATTGGTCCACAAGCTGAACCTATAACCCAAGCTGGGCCGACCAGTGTCCTCCCCAAGGATTTTAGAATTTGAAACTGGGAGGAAGTGTTACTCTGTCTCATGTCTCCTCACTGAATGGCTGTGAATACAGAGTTGCTGAAGGCTGCAGAAGGAGGAGACAGCCTATTTACAGGCAGAGAGAAGGAGGCCAGAAAGAGAGAAGCAGAAACTAGTGGTGACAGAGAGGGAAGGAGGAGAGAATGAGACTGAATCCAGTTGTCCCCAGCCTCTTCTTTCAGTTTTGTGAGCTGTGTCTTCAACTCCCTCCTTTTTTTTTTTTTTTTTTCCCCAGAATCTTGCTCTGTCTCCCAGGCTAGAGTGTAATAGTGCAATCTTAGCTCACTGTACCGTCTGCCCTCTGCCTCCTGGGTTCAAGCAATTCTCCTGCCTCAGCCTCCTGAGTAGCTGGGATTACAGGTGCCTGCCACCACGCCCAGCTAATTTTTGTATTTTTTAGCAGAGAGGGGTTTCGCTATGTTGGCCAGGCTGGTCTTGAACTCCTGACCTCAGGTGATCTGCCCACCTCGGCCTCCCAAAGTGCTGGGATTACAGGCATGAGCCACCACACCCGGCCCAAGTGCTTCCTTCTTTTTATAATTGAGGAAACTGAGCTAGGGATAGTGAAAAGACATGCCCAAGATTATGCATTAAACTAAAGGCAGAGCCCAGCCTGGAGCAAAGTCCCTGGCCCCAGCACATTGCTCTTAAGGACAACCATAGGCCTGGGAAATCGAGGGCAGGGACAAACTGAGGGTTGAGAAGGGAGAAGCACTCTGTGCTTCCTGTAGCATTTAGGTATTGCCCATGACTCCGTCCTCCACACTCAGCTCCTGCCCCAGCTCCCTGCCTGCTGCCTGGATGGCTCTGCAGCAGCCCAGTCCATGCCTCATTAACTGGATCCACCTGTGGGCACTTTATTTAATTATCTCAATTGGAATGGACTCAAGATGCTGGAGTTAATGTCTTTCCGTTTTCTGAGAGCTAATTATCACCTGTAGCTTGGCCCCAGGCATGTACATAAGGGGTCACCAGTGGCACTGTAAATGCATTGGCTGAGTCAAATGCATTCCCTCTCATTTTGGCCGGCAGAGTGAGTTAAACATGACAGGGGGTCAGCAAGCATCTGGGCCAGTCACTCGCCTCCAGACATCAGAGCCTGGTGCCCTGGGTCATAACACTTCCATCACCAGGCTGGGCATAACCGAATGCCCAGAATCCTGGGCCTGGAAAACAACAATAGCTGCCTCTTTGGCCTCCCAGCTGTAAGCACCAGCTCTCTCAACAGTGCTAAGGGTTTTTCTACCTGCACTTCTGCCTGGGAAGGGTTTGTTGGCTCAGAGAGGTTAAGTAACTTGCCTGGAGTTACACTGGTAGACAGCTAAGCTAAGATTTAAACTTCCAACTGGCTGATGTTGTAGTTCAGATATTTTTCTGCCTCATGTCAAAAAAAAATATTATCCCCCCTTTGCCTCATGGCGGGTAAATGATTACCTACTATGTGCCAAGCCCTGTGATCAGGGAAAGGAACTGAAAGATGAAATTCAAAGATGTATAAGACACAGTCCTTCAAGGAGCGTGCATAAGCTCTTTATGGTGTTGAGATAGTTATACTCTCCTGACACCGTAATAGTAGGGTGGCATGAAAAGCATGTAGAATGTGGAGCCGAAAGGCATGGATTTGCCCTCTAGCTCCACGCTCCCTCACTGTGTCATCTTCCAGAAATCACGTCACTTTTTCAACCTCAGACCCGCATCATGGAGCATGGAACGTGGAACTCATTACATCTGCCCTGTTTCACAGGGTCTCCGGGAGCTCCGGTCAGATAACATATACGAAAACACTGTTTACACATGCACGCCTTTGTTTGTTGTAGAAACTATTATTATTGGATGGACTCCAAGATCCACTTTACTCCTCAAGAGGCTCAACTGTAGCATAACTCACGAGTGAGAGGTGTCAGCCCAGCAATGGGAACAGGGTCCCTGCTCAGGAATGCCTTCTCCTTCTTTCCACAGGTCCAGTGGGAAGCAGAAAGAGCCCCTCTGTGCCTTTAAAATGACCTGCTGGCTAATAAATAATAAACAGAAATCATCATTTACTTACAGACACTCCAGAACTGGAATGTAAGTTGATTTCCTTCCCTCTTTGCCTGGAAGATTGTTTGAGGGGAAACTTTTGGTCTTGTTACACAACAGTAGCATGCACCATATTGCTGTTTCTGTCTTCATTTGTCATTTATGAGGAGGGTATTTTGGGGTTGCCCTATGGGCAAGAAATAGGCTTGTCTTCACTAGACCAATTTGCCAGTTCACCTAATAGAGACTGAGCTACAGGCACCAGTGCCTGCTTTTCTGAAAAACCACTTTGTCATAAACACCTACAAAGGTTACTCAGTGTTAATCCACCCACACCGAGGGTGACCAGCGAGTCCTAGTTTGTCAGGGACATTCCTGGATTTAGCAGAAGCTCTGCTCCCTCAGGACAAGGCAGACTGGGACAGATGATCACGTTGCCCACACCTCAGCTCCCCGCTGGGTCATGAGAGCACAGTGGGACTGAGCCTAGGATCTGGTGTCCCACATGGGCCTCATCCCTTTTCTGTTATGTAGGACAAGTTGCTTAACTTCTCTGGGCCTCAGTTTCTTCACTCGTAAATGGAGACAATAGCAGAACCTATTTCATCGATCACTGTGATGATCAAGTGAACATATATGGAAAATACTCTATCCAGGGCAGTCAGCTGGGACCCAAAAGTCCTTAGTTATTGTTATTGCCTGGCCTGGCCACAAGCAGCTTATGCTCAAGTTGAGGAGACAGACAAATGCCTTAAAAAGTGGTTTAGTTCCTTCTTCCTCTTCCCTTTGCATTTCTCTTTCAGGTTTTACCTCCCTCCTAACTCCCTGTTCCCCAACTCTGTCCCACCGCTTCTTGTTTCCCCATCCAAGGATGCAGGATGCTGTTTCTTTCACAGCACATTATTCATTTCTTGGCAGGGAACGCTGTGCTCATAAGAATTAACATTTGGATTTTATTTACTGGCTTGCAAAGTGCCAGGATTGCATGGGGGACTCAGTTGCACAAACTCTCTTCATGGGAAATTAATGACAAATGGAGAAAAGGGGAGTCTTGAGGATCAAACAGCAAACCCTTCGCAATCCTTGTTTGAAAACTCAGTCCTGGCTGATTTATTGCCTTCCCCAGAGTGGTATGGGGGAGGGACAGGGTCTCTCTCCGGAGTCTCCTCGCTGACCACCACACCGAACAGTTAGACCCATTCCCAGTCTTACATGAGATTAGTCACAGGATATCTCATTTTAAGTCCAGTGAAATGTTTTCCTAAATCAGACAAAACTCTTTCAGTGTTTATGGCTGTTTTTTTGGAATTCTCTTTGGCTCCGGGAGGGATTTGAAAATTAACTACATTTCCTTTTGGTGACCTGGGGCCAAGCTGGAGGAAGATGAGGCCCTAGGTTTGGGCCAGCAGCAACTTGTCAGGCTTATTCCAAGAAGTCTCTTCCATTGGCCAGCCTTCCCCAGCACCTGCAGCCCACCATGGCTGCCAGGCCAGGCCAGGCATCCCATCCCCACAAGTCTTTGTTCCATGAACTGGCCGGCCCATACACCATGGGAAATTGGAGATGCAACACAAACATTTTGCAAAATTAAAAAAGTGGGGTGAGCCCGAGCCATTTGGAAGAGAAGTGGAAGGCTCACATGGTGCTTCTTTACATATCAGAGCTTTCTTTTTGCCTGTGTGGTAGATGAAAATATGGAATTCTTACACAAGTAATGTGGTCAGAGGCTGCAGAATTTGTCTGATACAGCGGATTACTGTTTCACTTGTCCTTAACATAGATGAAGAGATGAAAAGAGAGACAGTCATAGAGAAATGATGGAGAGATGAGGTAATGGCCAAACAAGCATAGTCAACTGCCTGACAACTAATGCTCTTTGTTCTCCAAAGCAATATCTTCCCTGGAGATTGATGAAATCCTAAAGGTGTGTTTTTCCCATTTTATAATTTCAAGTGAGTTCTATTTTAATTGCACATTTCTGCCTCTTGCCTTATACACTTATTATCTGTGGACCATAACCCACTGCAAATGAGTAGCAAGACAGCTAGTGGCACAGACTGTAGCCATACCAACTGAATTTGAATCTAGCTTCAGCCACTTACTTGTTGTGTGTTTTTGGACAAGTTACTTAGTGTCTCAGTATAAAATGTAGATAACGGTAGGACCTACCTCACAGAGTTGTTGAGAAGATTAAATGAAGAATGTAAATGGCTCAGACGAGTCCCTGATGCACAGCAAGGTCTAGAAAAGTGCTTGCTATGATTAAATCTGACTAAATCCAAAAGGTTGATATTACCACAAGTTGTTTCTAGAAAGACTCTATTCACACAAGAATGAGTGTTCCTCAGAGCATGTTGTAGGCAGTCAGGTGAGCAGAAGTTGGGCTATGTTTCTTCTGGGGGTGTCCAAAGCCCTGATGAAGCCAGCTGGAGATATAACCATCTACAAACTCCCTGGTTCTGTTTTATCAATTGTGCCCATGAGGATGTGCTAAACTGCAAATGATAGAAAACTCTATTCACATTGGCTTAAACACTAAGGAATGTATCATATACCCCAAGTGCAGAAAGTCCAGAGGTATCTGGGATTACAGTTGTCTCTGGAGGATCAACTAGATCACCAGGGACCCATGTTTCTCGCATATCTCACTCTGGCATCCATGGAGTAGGTGTCCTCCTAAGGCAGCTTCCCTCGTGATTGTAATAGGGCTGGTAACAGTCAGAGTGAGGTGTCTTCTTATGTCTGTCAAGAGATAGCATAGAACAATACTCTCTGAAAGCCCTTTATTGACAAGAAGGACAGACTTTCTCAGAAACCTCCAGGCAACCTCTTCCCATATTGCATTGCATTGTCTTCATTGAATAACATTCCTGAACCTATCATTGAGTAGAAGGATGAGATTACCCCTAGACTGTGGTCAAATCACAAAACAGCACTATTGTGACTCAATAGAAGAGGAACAGACCAACATTGGTGGGTGGGGAGAGGGTAGTCCGCTTGACTATTCACCACTCTGCAGATTCCATGCCCCCCACTTTAGGTGGTGAGTAATGTTGAGGGTTTTTTGACTTTTCAGGAGCTCCAGAAAGTCCCATGATATTGGTTAATTCTGTATAACATTCTGCATAATGGAATTTCTAGGAATGGAGTTCTGAAGACAAGATTTTTCAAAAATACATAATGGCGAACATTAGGCCCACTGTGTGTCCTCTCCATATCAAAGCTCTCAGCTTTGACTTAAATATTGTATCAGATTAGACAGAATATTTCAACACCCTCTACCAGTTCTTCCTCCACATGGCCAGTGAGAACAGGGATTACTTCTGCCTACTTCACCATTGTATTCCATGCTGCCTGGCCAATAGTAACTTAATCAATATTTATTGAATGCATGAAAACTCCCTGCCACTGCTCTCTATCAAGAAAACACTACGGGCTTAGATCCTTTTATCAACTTATATTCATGCCCTTTGTTTCTCTTTCCTTAAATGTTTTCTTTCTCTCTGCTCCCTTAGATGCCTTAGAGGTCTTGAAGTTAACCACTTCCTCTAAGAATAAAATAGCTTTCATTTGCTTATTGAGCACTTATTATTTGTCTTGCCCAGTGCTAAGCACTTCACAGATATTACCTTATTTAATATTCACAAAATCCTATAAGATAGGTTTACAGGTGAAGAAAATGCCTTAACGAAGGCCATAACATCTGTAAACAGAAACAGACTACGGACTCAAGCTCAGATCTGAAAGGCGCCCAGGCCTGGCCTCCTAACCACTCTCTGTACCTTCCTAGACTTTCACAGCCCACAGAACACTCTTCCGGTGCTGTTCTCTTGGTCTGTGCTCTCCTGTCGTTTTCTGATGACCATGTGTGAGTCTCACTTCCCCAACACCGTGTTATGCTCTGAAGGCGAGGTGGGCTAGGGGCTGTGTCTTGAAACTGCTGGGCTCCCAACGCTCACCCTAGCAGAGATCCCTGTCTTGAATAGATGCCATTTGAATTGAACTGCATCCAGGGCCCTGGCCTCTGGATGGCCCAACCACAGCCAATGTGCGGAGACTGTGAGGCTTCCCCAGCCCAGCCTGTATGTATGTATTCTGTGTCTTGACCAAGCCAGCTTGCAGCAGGCGGTCTTAGCCAGGCACCCTAGAGCAAAGCTCAGTTTCCATCTGAACAAAGCATGAAGTCTGCCATGGATCCCAGGCTGACCGGCTTGACCTGGTTCTCTTCTACACGAGCAAGCTTGGTGACCTTGGCTCCCTGGATCTGCTGTAGGCCTCTGTGGCTCATCCTTCCATTGAAGTATTTGTCTATGTGTGCATAGCTCTTCCAGGCTGGAGGGAGCACCAGGGAACTGGACTCTTCCTCCTCCATTAAAAGAACTGTGTGAAACTCTTGACCCCTCCCTGAAGGCACAAGAATGGAACAATTTACAGCTGCTTGTTATGGGTTGTGTCTCTTGGGGTAAGAGTTATGAGCTTTCAGCTGGGCCACACATACACGCACAATCTGCTCAGCACAATTCTGGTCACTTCTTCCCAGAGCTCAGCCAAATTTAGGGCAAGTGTGTGGCCACTGGCCTATTGGACCAACCATTGAAGAAGCTGGTAAAGCTATGGGCTGGTTTAGTCTCCTGGAAACCAAAAGCAATTGCTGACATCTGGAAGCCATGGGGTGCATTCCAAGTGCCGGGTCGTTAGCCACAGTCATGGGAGAGAAAAGCTCTGATAGTTAGGGAAGGGGCAGAAAGAAAGCCACTTCTCTTATTACCATTTCTCAAGACTCAAAAGGCTGAAATCCCTCTCCCACCCAAGCAGGGTCCCTAACTGGGTAAATAAAATTCAATGGTTGAGATTGTGAAGCTTTATCTGGCTCTGTCTGGTGGATCTTTAACCCATTTGCTTCCACCTTCTCTGCTTGTTGTTCTCTCTGATCTCATCCCTTACCCTTTCCCCCATTTCTATGTGGGCAGAAAGACTAGGGGAGCAACATTCCATTCTCTTCTTGGCTCAGTACCCAGTTTTGTCCTTCCTATACTTGATCTCTAGGCCTCAGGGAAAAATAAAGATTGGGAGACTCAGGACACAAAGGAATAAAATTTCCTGATTTCCTAAGGAAGTCAGGGAAGCACCCATATGTAGTTTTTATATAAGATTAAAAGACAACACAATGTGTTCTCTCATCCCTTAT
The DNA here is from genome assembly GCF_028885655.2 of Pongo abelii. Classification (NCBI taxonomy): domain Eukaryota; kingdom Metazoa; phylum Chordata; class Mammalia; order Primates; family Hominidae; genus Pongo; species Pongo abelii. Next base: position 120,463,018 of record NC_071993.2, on the reverse strand, counting down.
GCTCAACACAAAACAGATTGAGAAGACAGAAAGATTTGACAAGTCAGAAACCAAACAAACAAAAAATAGTTTGGATAAACCCAAGCAGCTGAGTGATCACAATAAATGTGAGTGGATCAAATCCATCATATTAAAGGATAAAGACTTCCAGACTGAATTTTTAAAATATCCCAAAGTGACTTTATGGTACTTCAAAGAGATAGATGAAGGAAAATGACACAAGGAGGTTAAAAATAAAGGAATGATAAAAACTATCAGATTCAGAAAAAGGGAAAGTAAAGTGAGGAACAGGGAGAATGGCTACTAGGTGTGTCTTCTTTCTCCAAGAAACAATATATTTAGAAACAATATGTTGCTTGACTTTATCCTCAAAGTAATCTTGAGGAAAAGCATCTAGAAAACATGTCCAAGGAAGACTCCACACTAAACTTCTCCTCCATTCAGTCCCCACCCCCTCCAATTTTAGAAATAGGTGAAGCACAGAAGTCTCTTGGGCATCTCTGCTCCATTTTCCCACTCTCTATAAATGAAAGCAAAGTTGTTAAATTAAAAACAAGTTCAGAATTCTCCATGTGCTTCTCCTCACTACCACCCTAGGAAATGGCTTCAGGCAGGCAAGTTTGGATAATCCCCAGGCAAAGAGAGGATGTATAGACCACAGAGCCAATTTTGTTATTGGGCCAATTGGGCTGTCCATTTAGCATCCAAGTGAAACCAGAACAAAGGAAAATGGTGGCAACCAACAGAGGAACAGATGGACAAAAGTGTGGACTACACTGCATGCACGTAGTCCATGGATGGGCCTCAGCCCTTAATATATTATGTAAATTATGAATCTATGAGCTTCCCCCTCACAACAGGGCTTATAGCTTTCAGTAAATTTTCAAATGGATTAATGACTCCAAAGTGTTTTGAAACCATTGACTGGTTGGTGAAATAATTTCAAAACTGAAATGAGAGTCAGTACCCTGCATCCTGCAAAGACTCATAAGTCAAGGCTTAGGCTTCTGCTGCCATTTATAGAGCAGAGATGTTCCTGAAGTTGGTAAAACTAAGCATAGAACTCAGACCTTAATATTTTGGGGTAAAAGGGGGCTATGGTATTGGGGTTGAGGAGGGTGGAGGCTTGCGTAGGCCTTGTGGTAAACCAAGAGTGAAATTATCTTGTCTCTGGTTCTCTCTCCCAATCACTCCACAATCCATTTCATATGGAAAAACATTTTCCAGAGTGACCCATTTAACAAATCCCATGGACTTTACCTTGAAAAAAATGGGCTTACTGGTAGAATAAATTTGAGAAATGCTGTATAAGTTACCCTCCCCCAATGAAGATTCACATGGTACATTTTTATAATAAGGGTTGTGACAAATGCTGCAATAAAGAAACCCATTTAATTTAACTTAACTTAATTTAATATAGTGTTTCTAAAAGTTATTTGAGCAGACTTTTCTCCCCCTCTGCCAGAACTTCTTTCTGCATGCTGCTAAACCAGAGTTCTAGTGCACATGCTTTGGGGAATGCAAAGAAAGTCAAAAGTCTAACGTACTTCCTGGCATTCAAAGCCTCCTTCTGGCTCTTCTCTGCCTCTCCCTTTCCATGAGCCATTACCCCTCCAGCCAAACTTGGTGCCCACTCTAAGCCCATCACACCTTGCCCTTCGCCACCTCTTACTTCCACAGGCATCATACACTGTCCCCATCAGCACCCTTCCCAGTCTTCCTGGTGTTCCAAATCTTATCCATCATTGGTCCTAGCCCATATTTCTTCTTTCTTTCACAAAGACTTTCCAGCAATGAGCAGATGAAAAATAAAAGCATGACTTGGGGGTAGGGACACAGATATAGCAAGGAGAGTAACCCTCTGTGGTCACCCCATGCCATCTTCCAGGTCCTTTTGGACAAATTGTGTTCTTAGGTGTGGACATCTAGTTTTCATCTTAGCTCAATAATGACTGCAGCTCTGTCATCTCTATGCATTTCCAGGCTGGGGGTAACAGGATAATGGAGAAAAAGAAAGCAATAAGAAATGGATGAGTATTAAGTGCAGAGTCAAGATATACTTGACTCAATCCTGACTTCTCTTGACAGAGATTTGCCTTTACCTTCAGAGTGAGGCTCTTCTAGACCCAATCCTGCCATTTTACACCAGCTCCTATGATGAATCCACAGTCTGAAGTGTAGTCTTTATGAAGGTTAGACCATAGGGCAGGGAGGTCTTGGTGACATGCTGAACTCCAATGAACCTTAGATAGTCAACCAAAGAGGCATGGAACACTAAGTGAGGTCCTGGCACCCCAAAAACTTCCCTAGAATGGCAGCCCACCTCAGAATGACTTCTTTGTGCAGCATAGAGATCTCTGGTTATTCAGGTCTCCAAGTTCAGATGGTAGAGCCCTTAGCTGCAGAAACTACAGCCACCTCTTCCTCCATGGCCCTCAGACACAATATTTTGTTTCTTAAACTTAGATTAAGGGGTGGGCATGAACCCACCCTTGGGTCTGTGGAAGCTCTTTGCCTTGAGAAGACCCAGGCAGTAGAAATTATTCTTCAAGGTAGTAGCATAGCAATAAAAGGTGGCAAGAGGAGTGATGTACATCCAGGTTCATGCCCTTCCTCCATTGCTTCTGGGCTGTGCAGCCTTAGGTAGGTTACTTAGCGTCTCTGAGCCCTAGCTGTTTTATTCATGAAATGAGGACAGTAAGCACATTCATATCATAGGTCTGTTATAAGGATTAAATAAAACATAAACCCTCTTAAAAAGTGCCTGGCTCACGTAGACACTTGTGAGTAGTAACTGTCATTATCATTATGACCATTATTACCATACAACACCCTAGATTGGGGATCAGAATGCCTGAGTTCCAGGCCCAGATCTACAACTAATGTTCTTCCTGGCCTTGGAACATGCTGGACCTCAGTTTTCCCATCTGTAAATGGAGAGTTCTGTACACCCTCAGAAGAGAGTCATGAGGCTCGAATGAGATAAAAAGTATTAAAGTGCTTTGTACAATGAAGACTCCAAGAGAATCATATGTACCATTAGGGATGAGCATACAGTCTGGGTCACCAGCTATTCTTTACTCATTCTTTTCTCTTTTTTTTTGTTTTCAGACGGAGTGTCACTATGTTGCCACGCTGGAGTGCAGTGGCACAATCTCGGTTCACTGCAACCTCCACCTCCCAGGTTCAAGTGATTCTCCTGCCTCAGCCTCCTGAGTAGCTGGGACTACAGGCGCCCGCCACCATGCCCAGCTAATTTTTTGTATTTTTAGTGGAGACAGGGTTTCACCATGTTGGCCAGGATGGTCTCAATCTCTTGACCTTGTGATGCACCCACCTTGGCCTCCCAAAGCGCTGGGATTACAGGTGTGAGCCACCGCGCCTGGCCTCTTTACTCATTCTTAACTTTGCACATGGTTCCTCTTTCTCTCTCCTAGCTCCTCCTTCCTGCTGAGATTATGGACTCAGATGGCTCACCCTGGTGTCTGATGTGGCTGCCAGGACTTCCTTTGCTGTGGCCAGCCCTTTAGGATTCTCTGCAGACTGGAGAGAAGACAAAGAATATTCCATCTTCCAGAATCTCAGAGGGCTTCCTTGATTTCATTAATTTCATGTTGTCTGGCTGGACACCACAGTCTTCAGAATAACTAGAAGACTGGAGCTTCTGAGCAAGGCTTACATAAGAAAGCCAAAAATGCTCCCTGTGGCAAGATTTATTATTATCATCATTATGATTATCATTATTGTTGCTATTATTAGCAAATATTATCAAGAGCATGATGATGATGAGCATTTTACTGAGAGCCATGCAGAGGCCAGCACCTTGGGAGGCCGAGGCAGGCAGATCATTTGAGGTCAAGAGTTCAAGACCAGCCTGGCCAACATGGTGAAACCCTATCTCCACTAAAAATACAAAAATTAGCTGGGCATGGTTGCACTCGCCTGTAATCCCAGCTACCTGGGAGGCTGAGACAGGAGAATCACTTGATCCTGGGAGGTGGAGGTTGCCGTGAGCCGAGATCGTGCCACTGCACTCCAGCCTGGGTGACTGAGTGAGACTCTGTCTTAAAAAAAAAAAAAAAAAAAAAAAAAAAAAAGCCATGCAGTATGCTGAGAACAGGTCACACATTTACACATTCACTCCTCACCACAGCCTTACGAAGGAGGTACTAGCATTGCTCCCATTTTACAGATGGTGAAACTGAAGCTCAGACTGCTCCCAGCCCCATAACAACTCACATTGCAAGGTGGCAGTGAAGGGACTGTGGTCGGGGAAGGAGAAACAGTCCCCTCTGAATTGGTCATTTTCCTCTGGAAGTTGTCGGGCTAGGGAGCAGCTCTCTTGGCTTCCCCTGGTGAGCTCCTTTGTGCCTGGATATGCAGCCCATGAGCATGGAAGGATCCAGGCTGAGCTGGTAATCTTGGCACCATGGCATCACTTGGATCCTCAACCTCATGTTTATCATTAGAAGATGGTCAACATGGCATCACTTTTCATCACTTTCTGCTTAGGACAGGAGTTAGAGCTAATTATACTCTTCAGCTCATGGTACATTATCATCACTGGTGGAATGATTCAGTCATTCGTTTGTTTTATTTCTTCTTTTTATTCCTATAGCCCATTTCCATTCCTCTCCTCCCATAGGCAGCTCTTCTAATGCATTTAAGGTGATCTTTTTGTTTCATAAGTATTGCTGCTTCACATGTGTGTACTTTTCAGTGTCTTATCCTGTGTATTTTATTTTTATTTATTTTGTTTTTACTAAGCTCAGGATCATGTTCTGAAGATCTATCCATGTTGGGGCATGTATATATACACTGAGTTTATCACACTCCAACAACTGAGCAGCTTTCTAAGGGAAGGGTGAAGCCAATAAGACAAAGAGCATTCAGGTTGTGTCACAGATGAGTCAATACAGGAGTCTGAGAGGAGGAAGGGGAAAGTTCCAAGTGGAACAGCAGCATATTCAGATGCTTTCTCCCTGCCCAGACTATGCACTCACCAAGAAGTCCAGCACAGGCTCCCAGCTCCTGCAGACACCACATTCAGCAATATCAGCCTGAAATGGGGGAAGGAAAGAAGCAAGAAGTGGAGGTCAGAGCACAGTGGGTCCTGATCTAAGTCTCTTCTGCTCTGACAAACCCACATCTTCTAGGATGTCTGCAGTGGCTCAGCTTCATACAACTTCACCCAGGTTACACTGCTGATGTGGTCATGAGTGCATGTATGGCTCTGGGGATTCAGGCTGCTCCTCTGTCAAGTCATAGGAGAGTTCTCCATGTGTCCTGGGCATAGAAATTTGACCTGAGGTGGCTGCCAAAGCTGAGGGCTAGGGGGTTGCTGGCCTTCGAAGGGGACCCAGTTTTTTGGCAGATTTTTCTGTCCTCTCTACATCTACACAGAACCAGAGAAATGGGCTGACTTTTTAATAAATCCAAATCGGTTTCATTTTTTAAAATTGAAATTTCACAGGTCATCAGCCTACCCCATGGCCCACTGCCCTTGGAGAGGATAGAAAAATAATTGGAATCATATGAGCCAGTTTGATTAGAAAAGTGAATGTGGTTTGGAGTGAAGGCCTGGATTCCCTGTCCTTGGTGACTAACTTGACCTCACCTTCCCCAAGCCTAAACCCTGTAGAGATGAAGCTGCCTTCCTGCCTGGGGAAATTAGCTCAACTTAAGAGGCAAGAGGTCGCCTACTTCCCCAGAGGCCAAGATTGTTCACCACCAGAACAAACAGTTGAAAAGTGAAAAATTCAGCTACGCAATGGAGTTTTTCCAAACCTTTGATGGATGGCTGCCCCCTCCCCTCCAGCTCATTGAAGTGATTATTTGTTTGAGTGGGCTGTAGACACAATTGTAGACAACACAACTTTATCGATGTCGCCAATGGTCAGAGTTTGCTGAGAGAAACTATTATATTTCAAGCTTGCAAATGGCTCTGAAAACCATGACATGGGAAAGGGGTGGGGAAATGCATCCATATATCTTCATTAAGGTTTCTTATTATGCATCTCTGAATTTTTTCTGGGAGATCTGATACATAGCTTCTAATTTAGCAGAGACTGTATCAAATCAGGTTGAGTGACAGGAACAATTAGTTTGCTTCTCTTACTCAACAACAAATTAAGACAAACTCCCAGAAATCTATTCTTTGACTAGTTCCTACACTCTCTTCTTGGTCATCCTAAGTTATATGCAAAGAAATATGCACCAGTAGTTAATGAAGGGACACGGTTCTCCCTTAGTGGTGCATTTTCCATCTGGAAATGAAGAATCAATTCGTGAAAATGGCCATACTGCCCAAGGTAATTTATAGATTCAATGCCATCCCCATCAAGCTACCAATGACTTTCTTCACAGAATTGGAAAAAACGACTTTAAAGTTCATATGGAACTAAAAAAGAGCCCACATTGCCAAGATAATCCTAAGCCAAAAGAACAAAGCTGGAGGCATCATGCTACCTGACTTCAAACTATACTATAAGGCTACAGTAACCAAAACAGCATGGTACTGGTACCAAAACAGATATATAGACCAATGGAACAGAACAGAGCCCTCAGAAATAATACCACACATCTACAACCATCTGATCTTTGACAAACCTGACAAAAACAAGAAATGGGGAAAGGATTCCCTGTTTAATAAATGGTGCTGGGAAAATTGGCTAGCCATATGTAGAAAGCTGAAACTGGATCCTTTCCTTACACCTTATACAAAAATTGATTCAAGATGGATTAAAGACTTAAATGTTAGACCTAAATCCATAAAAACCCTAGAAGAAAACCTAGGCAATACCATTCAGGACATAGACATGGGCAAGGACTTCATGTCTAAAACACCAAAAGCAATGGCAACAAAAGCCAAAATTGACAAATGGGATCTAATTAAACTAAAGAGCTTCTGCACAGAGAAAGAAACTACCATCAGAGTGAACAGGCAACCTACAGAATGGGAGAAAATTTTTGCAATCTACCCATCTGACAAAGGGCTAATATCCAGAATCTACAAAGAACTCAAACAAATTTACAAGAAAAAATCAAACAACCCCATCAAAAAGTGGGTGAAGGATATGAACAGACAATTCTCAAAAGAAGACATTTATCTAGCCAACAGACACATGAAAAAATGCTCATCATCACTGGCCATCAGAGAAATGCAAATCAAAACCACAATGAGATCCTATCTCACACCAGTTAGAATGGTGATCATTAAAAATTCAGGAAACAACAGGTTCTGGAGAGGATGTGGAGAAATAGGAACACTTTTACACTGTTGGTGGGACTGTAAACTAGTTCAACCATTGTGGAAGACAGTTTGGCGATTCCTCAAGGATCTAGAACTAGAAATACCATTTGATCCAACTATCCCATTACTGGGTATATACCCAAAGGACTATAAATCATGCTGCTGTAAAGACACATGCACATGTATGTTCATTGCGGCACTATTCACAATAGCAAAGACTTGGAACCAACCCAAACGTCCATCAGTGATAGAATGGATTAAGAAAATGTGGCACATATACACCATGGAATACTACGCAGCCATAAAAAATAATGAGTTCATGTCCTTTGTAGGGACATGGATGAAGCTGGAAACCATCACTCTCAGCAAACTATCACAAAGACAAAAAATCAAACACCACATGTTCTCACTCATAGGTGGGAATCGAGCAATAAGAACACTTGGACACAGGAAGGGGAACATCACACACTGGGGCCTGTTGTGGGGTGGGGGGAGGGGGGAGGGATAGCATTAGGAGATATACCTAATGTAAATGACGAGTTAGTGGGTTCAGCACACCAACATGGCACATGTATACATATGTAACAAGCCTGCACGTTGTGCACATGTACCCTAGAACTTAAAGTACAATAATAATAAAAAAAAAAGATCTCATTTAACACAGGCAGTATTTGGATATCAAAAAAAAAAAAAAAAAAAATTTGTGCTTTGGAATTGGAAGAGTCCTTTCACTTGAGCAGTCTTTTCTAAGTTGTGAAACATTTTCTTTTATGACTAAGCCACTCACTAATCCCCTCAATTCCCTAAACCTAGGAACATGTCCACATTTTCCACAGGGCTTGAATGGCAATCTCCCTCCACTGACAAGAAAAGATTCTCCTATGTGACTTTGTAACTAGTCACGCGAAAACAACCGTCCTTCAAAACAAAGAAATCAAGACAAATGTCTTTTTTTATTTTTTAATTGTAAATTGACAAATTATAGTCATATATATTTATTGAGTACAAAGTAATGTTATGATTTATGAATACAATCTGGAAAAATTCAATAAACTAATAGATCCATCATCTCAAATACTTATCTTTTTTTTGTGCTAAGAACATTTGAAATTTACTCTCTTAGTGATTTTGAAATGTACATTATTATACTTTGCAATATATCTCAATGGGAAAAAAACTTATTTCTCCTTTCTAATTAAGGCTTTGTACTCTTTGAACATCATCTCCCAATTCTCCCCACCCACCCCCAGCCTCTGGTAACCATCTTTCCACTCTCTGCTTCTTCGAGTTCATTTTTTTTTTTTTTTAAGATTACACATACAAGTGAGAACATGCAGCATTTGTCTTTCTGTGTCCTGTTTACTTCACTTAGCATAATGTCCTCCAGTCCCATCTGATATGGTTTGGCTCTGTGCCTCCACCCAAACCTCACCTTGAATTGTAATAACCCCCAAGTGTCAAGGGTGGTACCAGATGCAGATAATTGAATCCCCCATGCTGTTTTCATGATAGTGAGTGAGTTCTCATGAGATCTGATGGTTTGATAAGGGGGCTTTTCCCCCTTAGCTCTGCACTTCTCCTTCCTGCCATCATGTGAAAAAGGACATGTTTGCTTCCCCTTCCACCGTGACTGTAAGTTTCCTGAGGCCTCCCAAGCCAGGCAGAACTGTGAGTCAATTAAGCCTCTTTCCTTTATAAATTACCCAGTCTCGGGCATGTCTTTATTAGCAGCGTGAGAACGGACTAACACACCATCCATGTTGTCCCATTCCACTTACAGTTATTTACCTAGAATATCTGAAATCAGCATGTCGAAGAGATGTTTGCTCTCCCATTTTCATTGCAGCTCTATCCACAGTAGCCAAGTTATGGAATCAGCCTAGACAAGTGTCTTCCACGAGTACCTTGTAAGTCTAAAATCTCCCAGTTCCAAAACTTAAGAGTAGGGAATTGGTGAAAAGCCTCAGAATTGCCTCCAGCTGCCTGAGCTCTCCTGATAACCTATTTTGACCCCTGCAAACCAATCCCTCAGCCATATCAAATGCAGACCAGTAATGACCTCTAACAACGTGGAACTTAACAGCCCAGTGTCTCCAAGCCAGGAGTGGCTTAAGCCAGATGTGCATGCAAAATAGAGCTGGTAAAATACTGAATAATACCTCTTGTTAAACATGTTTTTCCAAGACCTCCAGCTATCTATTGCTCTTTTTTTTTTTTTTTTTTTTTAGGCTTAGTGAGGTGAACTACTTTCCCCCACAGACCTCCCTGCAAATTGCTTTTCAATAATCCTAACACAACCTGCTGGCAGCTGTATTCTACATAACAATGCAACTCGAAAATACATCACCTGCAATTATAACTCTTGCTTTGATGTAAGACCAATTTAAAGATAGAGAATCTGGGTCTAATTAAGGCAGCTCAAGCTCAGGCTGATAAGGACCACCTTCAATACAGCTCAAGTGAGCTGAAAGCAGCCCTAAAGAGTCAGGAATCGGCTGGGAATATTTTCAAGGCATTTCAAAGCACACTGCATTGTAAAACACGATTTTGGTCCCTGCATCCACTTCTATGGACTCACTAGCAGAGTTATTTCTTCCCTTGCTCTACCCATGCAAAACATTTTCTCAGCATTTGAAAGACACAATGACAAAAAGAGGTACTGTTCTGGAAGATGCTTATCCTGCATCAATCCAATGATGTAAAGTCATCTCTACATAAAACACTCCAGTGGCGTCCTGTTGCTCTTAGAATAAAACCTCATCTCCTTTTGTCCTGGTCCACAAGGCTTTGCACAGCCTGGGCCCCATCTATAGGTACAGTCTTATCTCATTGCCTGCTCCCCTTGGTTACAGGATTCAGCCACTACATGGAACTATGCCTGGCTCATGGTACTGGTATTTATGGTTCCCTCTCCCTAGAATCTTGTTCTCTGCATAGTTGGCTCCTTCGCATTGTCTCAGACCCAATGTCACCTCCTAGGAGAGCTCTTCCCTAACCACTCCATTTACAGCAGACACACTCTTCTTTCATGTCATCCTGTTTCATTTTTTGTGTGTGATCTCTTTTGTTCACATTTTAAATTTTGGATAGTTTCCTGGTACCTAGTAGAGCACCTAGTAAGCACTCAATATAAAATTGTAGAAGGAGTAAATTGACAAAAGACAAATGGCCTCTCGTTAATGCACCGATACAATATGCAAGGGTTTGCTGGGGGTGAGGGGACTCAGATGCCTCTTGCCATGCTAAGACTCCTCCTCCAAGGACAGAAATGAGTGTCCCGAGCCTCTTCTTGGACACCTCTGGTGACATGTTGCCCTGTTGGCCACGAGAGCCCATTTTCCACAAAGCTAATTTGAATCTCCATGAAAACACTCCAGGGTAGACATTACTCAAAAGCATTCATTGCAATGCTGACTTCCCTGCACCGTCCCTTCCTGACAACGAGCAGGATGCAAGCAGTTCATTTTGGCTTCTGGCCCCCTCCACATAAAGGGCTTCCTGGCCAGATTTAGTATAATATTAACGAATATGAGGCTAGTGATAATATTCAACACTTACTGACTCCATGCCATGTGCCGCATCCTAACAGGGATGCTTCTGCAAAGCCGCTAGCATACAATTAATTTGCAGGCATGAGGCTGTTGGGTGCCCTTCCCAACCAGCCATGGGCACACTAATGAACTAAGTCTGCACCTCAGCTTTGGCCTTGACCACAGCAGTGCTGGCCCAGCCAGAGCAGAGGCCATGATTACCAAGGGCCAGCTGGACCCAAGCTCGGCCGGGGAGCCTCCTCACAGTGTGGCTGCCCTGCCGGCGCGCCGTGTAAATGATTTCACACTTCAGTGGCCGAATCAATTGGGTGTTTCTCTGCTTAAGAATTGCCTGGATAAAGTGTTTCCTTCCCTATAGTCAGGGCATGTTCTTGGCCCTTCAGGGGGCCTTTGAAAAGGGCTGGTTTTGTATTTAAGAGTAAAGCATCGCTATCAGGAATTTTTAATATATTCTTCAGCAATTGAGAGGCAACACTCGCCTCAGAACTCCCTGACAGAGATGCCTCTGAAGGGATTTGGAAGCATCCTGGGAGGGAGAAATGTCGTGTTGCCGGCTCTTGGCTGAGGACAGGCAACTCCAGGATGGGGAGTAATGTCAGAGGTGGGGAGGCTGGGGAGATGTTCAGAAGAAAAGGAGGAGGGCAGAGCAGGTGGGGATACAGCCCCACATGGAGCTCATGGGGACGCCCCTGGAAAAGGAAGACAAGCCGGTGGCGTCTGGGTGTTCAGCTGTGCCGAGGGCCTCTGGGGTGCATTTGGTCAGTGCTGGGGAGAGGGATGGTGCTTCCTGTATTCTCCTTTGGCATGTGAGTACCCTCAGAATTCTCATCTGCCTTAGAAAACCGACTGCATGACCTGACACAAGGACATGCTATGAACCCCAGGGTGAGGCGAGAATTTCTATATCATGGGCATAGGCTTGTTTAGACTTTTGTTTGGGGGCGGTGGTGGGAAGGAGGTGGCTCATCATTTTTATCCAGCGCATACATTGGAGGTGGGGGCAGGGAGGCTGGATGGAACCTTGGGTTCACAGGGCCACAAGAACAAGTTCTGCCCTGGAGCATCTTTGTGCTCCTCCATGGGAAGGGACCAAGGGGGCCATTTCTGTAAGGTTGTTGCCTTGTGGTGAGGGCAGGGGGCAGGTGAAGGAGGGAGAGATCTGGAGAAATCTCTTACGGGAACTTCCATCTTGAAACTTCCTGATCTGAGTTCCTCCAGGGAACTCAGAGGCTAATCAACCTGTGTGTAGGTGGAAAAATCAGTTTAGGCAACTAGCTGGTCAATTAATGGGGAAAGCCCAGGCCCTAGTTCAAAATACTTGTTTTCCTGAAGAATCTAATCTATTTAGTCAAAGTGATTGATTATCTTTGCCTAGTGGACCATGGATAGCAGCATCCTAGTCCTACATGAGTCTGTTTCCACAAGTTTCCCCCAGCTGTTGTTTGCAGGAGAAGCAAGTATTTCTCCCCTACTCAAAGCAACAGCAGCTACCTTTTTTTTAAGAGTAAAATATACAAAAGAGAGGGATAAAGCTGGTCAGGGTGCCAGCACCCACCTCTGCTCCTCAGACTCTCTCAAGGCCAGGAAAGAAGCTTCTGGAAGCTCAGCACAGTTGACTCTGATGACAGGTCTCACACAGCAATCTAAGCCTAAAATAACATCTCTCATCTTATGGTCAATCATTGAATTGACTGTAATCTTTATTAAGAGGAAAACAGCCATTTCATATTTCAATAGAGTTTTTTAAGAAGAAAACAAAACTTAGAAGTGTGAAAAGATGGTAAAATCTAATGAAAAGGCAAAGATTTCAACTACTCACAATGAATTTTCCACATGATCCACTCAGGCACATGGATGAAAAATTAACATTGAATAATATACAGAAGAATAATTACAGGCAAATGAATAAGAGGGGAAGGTAAACACATCCCTACCCCAAAAAAGATGCTGGACACTGTGTTGTCACCAGGAAGGAGTTGGACCTATCCCTACAAATTAAACAAATGAGACAACTATCTGTGTGGCCAAATCCCACCTCTCCAATATTCAGACAATTAGAGCTGCAAAGTGTATTTCCCTAAATAGGGTAGTGGGCTTGGTTCTAGAGGCTTCTTGTAGCGTCGTAACCTGCCAGCACTGTCTGACTCCCAGGTAGCACCGCTAGGCAGAATAATCAGCCAGGATCCCTCCCCTGCAGTCCCCACGCAGGGAGGGGGTTGGGGAGGAGGCAGCCTCTGACGATATTGACATTGTCTTTGGTGCACTGGAAAACCTCTTCAAGATTCTAATGCCTTCTCCCCAAAGATCGTTAACTAAGTCTTCAGGTATATTCAATATTTCAACTTAGGAGAGAGAACGCCAAGTCGATGCCATTGTCCCAGCATCTTTTCATATGGAAGCCTTTCAAATACATAACCACATTATAAATGATCCCACCCCAGCCAGGGGGCTTCTCCACAGCACGAAGAATGGAGCCCATAAAGTCTGCTTGACATTCAAAACCTGCTTTGACCACCCACAGACTGCACAGGTCTCAATCTGCCTCGGGGAGGGCATGCAGTGCTGAAAGGGGCGCAGAGCACAGCTTTTGTTAGAGCCCAGTGGCATCTTCCAGAGAAGGGGGCCCACTCCCAGAGAGCCCACAGCACTCATGCCAAAGACTGAGGCAGAGAGGCTGGAGGCCTGGTGTCATGGAGCCCCCAGCCCCACACTGCACAGAAGCACTACTGTGTTTGGTGACACTGAGCACTAGCCGTTCACTGAGGATTGGAGAACACTCGCCAGCCACCTGTCCTATCTGCCACGGTGTGACTACTGGTCTGCCCTGAGCTCCCTGGCTGGTGCACAAGTCTGGGCCTCAGTTTCTCCATCTGTCAGATACATTTAGATGAAATGGTTTCTAGGATGATCCAAGCATTCCCCTTCTAGGAGATCGTACCAGTTTCCTAAAGCTACAGTGACAAATTACCACAAATTTGGTGGTTTGAAACAATAGCATTGTACCCTCTCCCAATTCTGGGAGCTAGATGTCTGCAGCCATGATGTGGGTGGGGCACATTCCCCCTGAAGTCTCTTGGGAAGGATCTTCCCTTGCTACTTCTGGGATTCCCGTGGTTGCCAGAAATCCTTGGCCTTCCTGGGCTCATAGACGCATCACTCCGATCTCTGCCTGTTATCTTCACATGTTCGTCTTCCCTGTGTGTCTCTGTCTTTGTCCAAATTTTCCTCTTCTTATAAGGACACCAGCCATTTGATTAATGCCACCCCAATCCAGTATGCCCTCATCTTAACCTGTTTTTATCTGCAAAGACCCTGTGTCCAAACAAGGTCACATTCAGAAGTGTCAGGGGTTAAGACTTGACATATATTTTGGGAGGATATGATTCAACCCAGTACAGAGACTGTACCTTTTCCTTCTATTACATTGAACAGAGAATTTGGCATTTGTGTTGGCTTCAAGGTGATCACAGGGAATGTTAAGCACATGTGCTTTGTCTTGTAGGCTAAGGAAGACATTAAGCCACCTCTGCAGAGACTGACGATATCTGTGTCCAATATCCTGGAGGTTGATTTTGGACAAAACTTCCCCTCGCCACCGTTCTGAAACCTTCAGCCCTCTCCTTTACCAGATGATGGAGTAGAGGGGCTGAGAAGTGGCTGGAGTTTGCACAGCTGTGATGGGAGAGGCAGCATCACCTAGTGACTCAGGGAAATCTGCTTTCAAATCATGACTTTGACTTCCTCCTAGTAGCCATGTTCACTTGAGCACATCCCTTCATCCTATAAAACTGGGGATGATGAAGACAAAATAGTACTTGCTTCACAGGGTTATACTGAAGATTAAATGAGTTCACAAATAATAAATGTGGTTATTGCTCTGCCTGGGACTCAGGGCTGGATAAAGTTCAGTCATGGTCATTGGTAGACCTCTGTTTGTCTGAGAGGGAACCTCGTTGGATCTGGGAGTGTGGGTGAGTAGATTACTGCAAGATTGCAAAGTTGAATTTAATGTTATGACCTAACGACATGTCTAAGAGATTTTGCAGGTTCCGCTACCAATAAGAATGACATTAAATGAGCACCTACCATGTGTCAAGCTAGTGCTATGTGCTTTACATTCCACATCTTGTACACAATTAACCTAAAAGGTGGGGCCTACTTTTATGCCAATTGCACAAATGAGGCAACTGAAGCCTAGAGTACTTCAGTGTCTTGCTCAGGTCACACAGCTGACTTTGTAGCCCTAGGCTTCCAACCCAGGTAAAACTAACAACCTCTAAGTTCTCCTGGCCTAGATTCCCACCCTAGCATCCTCTGATGGGGAAGAACTGGGGTTGGAACGGAAAAATCTTGCTGTAAGCCTTGGAAGGCAAGCCAACCATGCAGGTAGAAAGCACAGAATCCCGGGACCGGGCACGGTGGCTCATGCTTGTAATCCCAGCACTTTGGGAGGCCGAGGCAGGCCGATCATGAGGTCAAGAGATCAAGACAATCCTGGCCAACATGGTGAAACCCCGTCTCTACTAAAAATACAAAAATTAGCTGGCTGTGGTGGCGCATGCCTGTAGTCCCAGCTACTTGGGAGCTGAGGCAGAAGAATCGCTTGAATGTGGGAGGCGGAAGTTGCAGTGAGCCGAGATCATGCCATTGAACTCAAGCCTGGTGACAGAGTGAGACCCCATCTCAAAAAAAAAAAAAAAAAAAAGAAAGAAAAAAGAAAAAGAAAGAAGAAAGAAAAAGAAAAGAAAGAAGAAACAAGGAAGGAAAGAAGGAAGGAAGGAAAGAAAGAAAGAAAGAGAGAAAAGGGAGAAAGAGAGAGAGAAAGAAAGAGCAGAATTCCTGGCAGGACCCAGGCTGACATGCACACCTTAAGCATAAAGACTAGCCCAGGGCCTGGCTAGCTCTGCTCACAACTGGAAGCAGCTTGCTCTCCAGCCCCAGGTTCATGAACACCACTCCCCATTTCCTCTTTTCCACTCTTTCAGCCAGAGAGGAGCCACATCACTCCCAGATCCTCCTCACATTGCAGCTTAGGAGTTCCCAGCAGCAAATACAAACACACACAAACGAGAGTGACAGCTCCCATCCTGGAAACTAGATTCCCCTTCACCCTTTCTCAGGCAGAAACATGCAGGGGTATAAGCTAAGCTCCCAGGGTCACAGTCAGCCATTGGGTAATTCCAAGCCTCATGCCTCGCTTCTCCCAGCTCCCAGCTCTGTGCACGAGCTTTGGCACAGTTGAGGCTAACGGCCAATCAGAGTCTGGCCTGTCAATGTCACTGGGAGATCATTTTTCACACTGTGACAGCCACAGAGCCAGGTGTGGGGGAGGGGGCCACCAGGCTTCAGCCTCACTCCCAACCCAGTGACACCATCACTGCTGGCTGCCGTCCTCCCTGGCCCACCATGCTTGCACACCCTGTTCCTTCCTGCCTGGCTAAAGGCTTTGACTTAAGCCCACTCTAATGTTCAGGGTTTTGAGAAGCAGGAGGTTCATTACCAGGGCAGCAGGGATAAACACCTAGTCCAACAAGAGATTGGGATTCCGCCCAAGATGTTGACTGTCTTCCTACCGATGGGGGAAGTTACCAATTAATCATTCCTAGGCATCAGTTTCCTCATCTGTTAAATGGGTAGAATACTATCCTCATGTATGAGAAGTGAAAGAATGTCCCCAAAGCACTCAGCTTGGAGCCTGCTACATGCAATAGATGTTGCTTATATCATCATCATCATCATCATCATCATCATCATCATCATCATCATCATCAGAGGAATGCTCATGAATTTGGAAAGGGTGCTTAGCCACAATTTTGGGCAGGAGAGTGGAAAACAGGGCTGGTCCATTGATTCATAGGAGAAGGATGGTAACCCTGACTTTCACTTTCCTGGTCTGGGCTTTGTGGAAATGGGGAGGAAGTGGCAGAACAACTATATGAGAAAGGAAGTCAGGGAAGATAGGCGTTAGAAAAAAAGAGAAACTGAACTTCTCCAAGGCCTGGCTAGTGCCAGAGTCTGGGCTAGAAACACAAGATATTTCATTTAGTCTTCCCCAGAGCCCAGCCAGTCAGGTAAGGTTTCTGTCATTTTGCAGAAGAGGAAACTGAAGGTTAGTGATCATAAGAGACATGCCTCAAGTCCCTTGGCTGGTTAGGAGATTATGTTGAGATCTGAACTCAGCTCTGGCCGACCTTGTCAATGTGAACAGCAGTTTCACACCACCAGTAGACAGAAAAGCTACCTCCTAGACATAGACATCAACAAAGGCCAAAGCTGGAAAGTGCCTTGATCCATAAGTCCAGTACACCTTTTGTAGATTAAGGAAACCAGGCACAGAGAGATTAAGTAACTTGTCGAAAGACACACAGTGAACTGGTGATGGGATAAGAACCAGAGCCCAGAGCTACAACTTTGTGCCAGGTCACTTCAGAATGGTCCCAGAATGCTCACAGCTCAGAAATACAGACCTGTATTTGAAAGGAAAAGAGACATTTTGAATGTGCAGAAAGAAAGTTCCAGGAGTCTCTTGGTAAGGAGTTTGGCCGAGTGCCTGTCCTTTCCTGCTCCTTTTTCACCTCACACCAGGGGGCTTGCCCTCCTGCAGAGCCCCTTCCTCCCTCTGCCATCTGAGGATTTCACAGCTGTCTCTGACAATGAATATGATTTCCTCATCTCAGTGTTACTGAGGAGAAAGGATCAAACACCGCACTTTCAGGATTCATGAACTATTGTTGAAAGGGTAATAGACCCCTGAACATGTAATTTTTCAGGAAACTTTTGGGTCTTGAAAATATACGTTGTGTCAAGAGGCTGCATCATTTGAAAGAACATTCTTGCCGATCTTGAAAGGATTTTCGTAGCTGTTGTTGAGAGCTGTGCCCAACAAAAGGGGCTGGGTTAAATGTTTCTTATTAAGCTAACCTAGGATCACAGCTGTTTATGTGCCTTCGACTTGAATCATTCTTATCACAGTGACAACAATATTATTCACAACAGTAACTATTTATTGAATATTTATCTCTGTGTCTAGTACTGTGCATGAGTTCATCTCACTCTGACATACACCCTCCACACACACCCCTGCCAAGTAGGTAGTGTAGTTAATATTGCCATTTTGCAAGTGAGAAAATTGAGGATCAGGGAGGTCAAGTCACTTGCCCAAGGACACACAGACATTTAGAAGCTAGGTTTTAAACCTGGGACATGCGCCTCCAAGCCTTCATCATGAAGCCATTGATTAAAGAGACATCAGATGAAGACACACCCACCTGTCTTCCTATGTCTCACCAGCCATTCCTTTCAAACAGGTATGCCCAATTCCTCACTCTTACCTGTGAGCTTGGGCCTATTACAAGGCCTTCATATATCCAGTCAACAAACCTCCCCACATACTGACTGTTATGGTCTAAACATGTATGCGCCTACCAAAATTCTATATTGAAACCTAATCTCCAACGTGGTATTAAGATGGGGGGGGGCTCTTAATGAGCCCAGATGAATGGGATTAGTGCCCTTATAAAAGAGGCCTGAGGGCACTCATTCACGTCTCTCCCTTTCACCACCTGAGGATGCAGCAAGAAGGCCCATCTAGGAGAAGGAGGGCCCTTACCAGATTCTGAATCTGCCAGCACCTTGATCTTGGACTTCCCAGCCCCCAGAACAGTGAGCAATACATTTCTATTGTTTTTCAATTACCCACTCTAAGGTATTTTGCTTTAGCAGCCCAGACAGACAAAGACACAGATCATCTAACTAGGAGACAGGTGCTATCCTGTGCTCTGGAGATCAAAGGGTGAAGAAGGTGATGTTCTGCTTTCAAGGTCCCATTGTCTACTGGGTGAGGCAGGCCATAAACGGGGACATGAGGCCCCCAGTGATAACAGAACAAAGGGTGGAGGGGATAGAGCTAGGAGCAGCCAAACCTGCAAAGAATGTGGCACTGAAGCTCAATCTCTAGGAAATTTCAAGGATGAAGGGGAGCTTTCTTGACACAGAGGCGGCCCAGGGGCCATTTTATGCTGAAGGCACAGCATGGACAACAGCACAGAGGCATGAAAGGGCCGGGCAGGCCCGAGATCAGTGAGAAGAACGGCCTGGATTCCAGGCGTCGTTCTGACCTTGCTGGAGCATTCAGCGCTCGCTGCCCTGATGGCTGTCCTGAATTCTCACTTCCTTCTGTATGCTCCTAATCCCCTTCTTTGATTCCTGGGGCTCTCTATTTCTGCTGGATTTGGCTGTGTTTGTCTGCTTGGCTGTTGCCCACTCACCAAGTTTCTGATTCACAGCATCTCTTGACTTTTCTACTAACAGGTCCTAAATTTTGGAGGGCCAAAATGGTTTCTAAATTTAGGACCCCTTAGGATCCCTGCTTCCCAGCACTGTGCTGGGAAACGAAATAGGTGCTTTAAAAATCGTGGTGGTGAGGAAATTCTAACCTGGTTTCTGTTTGCTCCTCTGAGGATGGTGCCCACAAGTCCAGGGCACACTCTGGGCCACTCACCAGGTGGAGGGCTTCAGACCCCTGCCTCCTGAGCCAGGTGCTGGGAGGGCACTTCCCCCTGCCTTCCCTCTTCTGCCCTGGCCTCCTATCCTTGGCCTTCCAGGTACCTGTCCCTAAGCCTAGCCTCCTGAGCCAAGTTTTCCGGATGGGAAGGGAAGGTCACTGTAACCATCCAATGTCCATGGTAGGCTTTGTGGAGGGGGTCCAGAACCCCTTGACATACGCCATGTTTTGGCGTGAGTGCATCTGTGTATTTTTAGGGAAGTAATTCAACATAGGGTTTAAAGAATCAGGCTCAGAAGCAAGGGTACCCGGGTTCAACCCTGACTTTACTATTTAGTAAGTGGTATGGGTTGATTGTGTCCTCCAAAAAGATATGGTGAAGTCCTAGCCCCCAATACCACAGAACGTGACCTTATTTGCAAATTGGGTCCTTGCAGATGTAATTAGTTAAAATGAGGTCATTAGGGTGGGGTCCCTAGCCCAATATGACTGGCGTCCTTTTAAAAAAAGAGGAAGAAGAGACACAGACAGACATAGAGAAAGATGTGACCATAGAGGCAGAGACTGGAGTTATTCAGCTGCAAGCCAAAGACTGCCAAGCATGGCCAGCAACACCAGTAGCCAGGAGAAAGGCATGGCACAGACTCTACCTTAAGAGACTATGGCCCTGCCCACACTTTGAGCTCTAGTTCAGATCCAGCCCCCAGAACGATGAAAGAATACATTTCTGTTGTTTAGGGCACCAGTTATGCTTCCTTATGGCAACCTTAGGAAACAAATGCACAAAGTATAGCTGTGGCTGAGTTACTTAACTTTCTATGCCTCAGTATTTGCATTTGGCGAGAATAAATAGTATCTGCCTTTGAGGCTTGTTCAGAGGTTAGATAATCCATGGAAACATTCAGCATAAGGCCTGGCACAGGGTCAATACTCCATAAAAGTTGCCATCATTCCTACTTACATGTCCATTTTTGTAGGAAAAGGGACCATGGATTTTATTTGATTCTCAAATAGATCACGTCCCAAAAAGAGAGTTAAGAAGCACAGCCCTGGGTCTTTCTATCTACAGGAGACTGCAGCAAGAGATGGGCAAAAGGCCACCCCTGCCAACCAGAGCCTTGTGGAACTCCACCCTCCTCCAGGGCTCTCAATCCTGTGATTGTGTGCAAGGTCCTGCTCTGCCACAGAGGAAAGATGCTGGAATTCTCTGAGCACCTCCTCTGCACTGGAGTTGCAGGAGGTACTCATGATTCACAAATATGGCCTCATTGCATACTTATAACCATTCCAAGAGGCAAGAAAAATCATCTCCATTGTATAGATGAAGAAATCAAGTGATCAATCACTCTTGCTCCCTCCTGCTAGAGATATCCGTCACCCACCTTGCCTGGGACATATCTCAGAGGACCATGAAACTTCACAGATTTGACCAAGTGGGTGGATAGACTTGGGGATCCCAAAACCAGAAAATCATGGGGACAAGTCCTCAACAAACGTCACAGCTTGGCCACAGAGAAGTGCTAACTTAGTGTTAAACAGGAAGTCAAAATTGTTTAGGAGACAAAAGTGGAATGAAATCATCCTCTGGCTTTTCATGTGATAATGGAAAATTACATCACAATCCACGGAGTTACAGACTTACTGCTGATTCTCCCTGTGCCTGCAGACTTCTCCATGTCCACCCCCAGCCAGATGATGCTAATGAATGGGTATGTTCTCTGCTAGGAGAGGGCAGACACCATGTCGCCCAGGGCATTTCCTTTTTGGCTTCTGCTGCTAAAAATGTCCAGCCCAGGTCATTGCCCAAGTCCAAAAATCTATTTAGCCATGTCCCTCAAAGCAATGACTTTTCTCCACTTCCATGAGATAGCTCAGTTTCCTTTATTTGGCCAAGCATTGTCCTTTAATGCATGAACTTCCTCAAGCCATCCAGGAAAAAGCTGGAAAGCAAACCCCAAATGCACAGTTACAATGCAACGGGCCATTAGCTTAAAGTTTCCAAGAGATTGGCAGGAAGATGACTTTTCCCGGATGACAGAGCCACATCTGGAGGAGTCCAAGGAGTGCGGGAAGCATGGAGGCATCTCAGCCAAGTGGTGATTTCTTCACCCCAAGCCATGGCTAGGTGTGTGCGCCAACATCTGCCACCTACGTATGTTTGGAGCTAGATAGGAATAGCTGATTCTATCTTTAAATTGATTCAATCCTTTTGACTAATTTTATGGGTTTGTTCAATCCCCCAAAAGTCAAAAGCTTTTTTCAACTTTTTATTAAAAACAACTTTTCTCTCAAATGTGTTAATTAACTGAGTGAGTGCAAATGACCAAACTGGTTGGGTACACTTGTATATACAACCAATGACACACATGTATATCAGGATGGAGAAATGATTGAATTTTTTTACATACTGGTAATAAATTACCACCTGTCTTGATCCTGGGAGGGGAGAAGGGATATAAATATGAATCTTCCAAACTGAGTTTCTGCCTGGAGGGAGTTCACAACCTGCATACCTCTCCTTGTCCCTTTTCCTGCCCCACCTGTGTTGATTTGGACCCAATCTTGGCCAGCATAGGGTCTGAATTCTGATCTTCTGGGCCACCTTTCCTAGAAAAGAGAATCTTGAGAAGAGATGTTGCAGGAGATAGCATTTCTGCCCCATTCCAGATGTATCCTTCCTAGGTTATTTCAATATTTCCTTCCCGGATATGAGACAAGATGCCATATTTGAGCACAGAACTCCATCTGCATCTGGCAAGCATGCTGACATTAGTTTCTTCCACGGTGGTAATAAAAAGACAAGTTGCGGAGATCTCAGCAAGCTCCCTCAGATACCCTGGGAGTCCTGGAGCAGCTTAACACAACCGGGCCAAGTGACAAGCAGAGAGAAAAGCAAGCAATGCCCGGCAGATTCCAACATCTCTATGTATCGATCACCAAAGCTCTCAGACACCCAGCTTAGCACAGAGCCATATTCTCTCACCTGGGTATTTTTTAAAAGAAGCAAAATTCCTTGGAAGCTTTTGGACCCTTTTCTAAGCATAACTCAGCAGTGCCTCCCAACTCAAGTTTGGGTTATGAATCTTTCTTTATCATCATAGCCTACCAAGTCATTGCCTCACACTCTAGTCTGGTCACCAATTCAGGAAGTGGGCCCCCCAGTAGCCTTCTCATACACTTGGAAGTTAAATATTGTAAAAGGCAACAGCATTTACAGCAAACTTGAGTGGCCCAAAATATGCAGTTCCATTCACCTGATCTCCCATCTCCGATGGACTCAGCAGCCTTGCCAGAAAGCACAGGCTCCCATTAATTCACTATCGACCTGCCAACAGCGTGCTGCCCATCTCCGGGATACAAGAGGGCTCAAGCATTCATCATCCCCCAGTGGGATGTTTTACTCTCCCCTGACTTTGTTCTGGATGTTTGGAAATAGAGCGATCTTGATTACTTCTTTAGAAGAAAGTGCCACAGCCACTTCCTCACAGTCCCATGGCCAGCCTCCCAAAATGCACCACGTAAATATTTATTATAGCATAACAGGGGTCAGCCTGAGTTCATTAGTTTTGCTGATGATCCCCGGCATTTGATGTGAGAAGGAAATACTGTAAACATTTACTGAGTACTCTGATCGGAGAGTCCGGTTTTGGCTCCAAATGGCTCACCCACATCTCTCCCACAGGCGAGACAGGCACCAGCGCACATGCACTGAGGGAAAACCCACAGGGAGATGGTGGAGTTGCAGCTGCAAGCCAGGACGGCTGCTCTGAGAAGGAACAGGAGGTGCCCTGAGCTCTGAGTTTCTATAATGGAAGCACCTTTAATTATTCATAAACACAAGGGTTTAACATTATTTATAGTATTAAAGTTAATCATTTATTTAGCACAGTTTCTCCAAACGAGTTCAAGATAACCTTTATAATGCTCATTAAGCAGCAACTTATAATAATTAGTACTTGTTCCTTTTCTGTCTGCCCAGCTAGACCACAGACATCCCAAACGGAGGGCCAGTATCTGACTGGTTGGCTGCTTTATTTCGTGTTTACAACAGTCTTTTACATAGTAGGTGCTTAATATGTATTGGTAGATGAAATACGTCAATTAAGACCTTGGCTTTTCGTTTGACTTTCAAAAAGGCACTTAGAAAATCAAAAAAAGATATTATTTCAAGGCTTCCTTCAGTTCAGGTAGGTTCAGCTCCCAAATTTGGGTCACCTTACGTGTCTTTCTTTGGGGTCATCTAAAGAGCCCTGTACAGAGTTAGGAGGCCTGGTACTCTTTCCACCACTGACCAGCCATGTGAGTCAGGCCTAATAACCTTAAAAATGAAACACAAATCCCCAAGCCCACTGCTCTAGTAATATCATTGCATTTTTAAACAGGTCTTAGAAATGGAAAAGTCTGGACTTGAAGGGCCAACATTGACTTAGACAAGCACTGACTTAGATTATTGATCAAGAATTTTTCACATGGGATCCTTGGATCCCCTAGAGATTCATGCTTCTAGGGCTATGAAACCCCTGAAATTGTATGCACAGGTGCAAGCAGTGCAAATGTCACTTACATCTGGTGAGAGAGATTGCATAGCCTTAACTAGACTCTCTAAGGACCCCATAATAAAAATAAAGTTAAGAATAGGTCTCTCTGTTTCTCTAAGAGTTGGGATGGTGGTGGGACAGATTAACTCCGGCCTACTTGGCACATAAATCCATGGTGAACACGTGCACCCTCTCCTAGCACTGGACACCCCTTCCATCTTCTATCCCTGCCTGAGGTTTGCTCCCATCCTGGTCTATTAGCCCATCCTCCCTTCTGTATCCTATGCCCCCAAAGTGACGAGTGGCTCCACTGGCCAGGACTGAGGACCTGTGGATTGACGCATCACTGTGGGCCTTTCCAGCCCTACATTCAAGCCCATGCCTGGCCTTTTCCTTCTCATCTTTAATTCAGTGCACAATGCTGTACAAACGTACATTTTACATTTGCTACATTCTAAGGCAATAGTCTTTTCTATTTGAACCTGCCTGCGATGCTGGCTTTGTGGAATGTTTTGAGAGAAAGAGTGCCGGTGTCTCTCTAGGACTATGAGGGTAGCGAGTGCAGGCCTGATTGCCCTGTTCTGTGTAGGGCAGAGTATCTGCATGAGTAGTATCAAGGCTTGGGTCCTATAGCCCATATTCCAGCCAGGAATTAGTAGCGGTAGATCAGTTGGCTGCATTACTAGCGGTTTCTAGTGGCTGTGTGTCAGCATCCATTTGGTGAAAGTGCTATTTGTCTTGACTCTTCTGCCTGCCATTTAAGCATTAGAGCACCTGCCCTTCGAGTTCAGACTTTTCCATTTCTAAGACCATTTAAAAATGCAATGATATTATTAGAGGAGGTGAGGTAGGGGATTTGTGTTGCTTTTTTAAGGTTACTAGCTAACATTTTAAGTTGTCACACTAGCAAAACCAAGGAGAGTCAGCTACTTGTAAGTGGGTGAATAATTTTATTTCTGTGGGCTCTTGTTTCCTCAGCTCCGCGATGAAGTGGTTGGATTACAGTAAGCAAATAGACTTTAACTCCAGTGTAACTCTGGGTTCCTAGCCCCACACTTCTCAAACTGTATTGTGTATAGAGATCCTCCAGGATCTTCTTCAATGCAGATTGTATTAGTCCATTTTCATGCTGCTGATAAAGACATACCCAAGACTGGGTAATTTATAAAGAAAAAGAGGTTTAATGGACTGGACTCACACAGTTCAATGTGGCAGGGGAGGCCTCACAGTCATGGTGGAAGGTGAAAGGCACATCTTACATGGTGGCAGACAAGAGAGAATGAGAGAGCCTATGTAGGGAAACTCCCCTTTATAAAACCATCAGATCTCAAGAGACTTATTCACTACCAGGAGAACAGCACGGGAAAGATCTGCCCCCATGATTCAATTACCTCCCACTGGGTCCCTCCCACAACATGTGGGGATTATGGGAGCTACAATTCAAAATGAAATTTGGGAGGGGACACAGCCAAATCATATCACAGATTCTAATTCAATAGTCCTGGAGCAGGGTTTATAATTCCAAACATGTCTATCAAACTCTCAGATGATGCCAGTGCTGCTGGTCCATGGAGCACATAGGTAGCAAGATTCTAAACCACTGTATCAGGAGAATGTTGAGGCTAGTCTGGACCCATGAGGAAAAAGTAGCAGGACTGATGAGAAGGAAGAGGCGGAAGGTGAATTTTTAATACTCAGACTAGATGTTTCTAAAGGAAGCACCTTTGAAGTCTAACACAGTCATTCTCAAAATTGGTCCCCTGATCAGCAGCAACAGCATCACCTGGGAACTTGTTAGAGCTGCATAGTCTTGGACCCTCTCACCTCAGAACCTACTGAATCAGAAGTGGGCTCCTGTGATCTGGAGTTTAACATGTCTTCCAGGTGATTCCAGCGCATGTTCAAGTTTAAGAAGCGTTCATCAACATACGAGTCTTCTACAGAGTGAATGACTGTCAGCTCAAGTCAGGAATATGCACAGCTTCAGCAAGTGAGACAGGGGTGTTGTCCCAAGGGAGAAAAGAGGTCTAGATAATACAATTTGATGGAGGCCAAAAACACCCCTCCCTATTTACTTCGTATTCAACTATGGAGCTCTGATAAAAATCATTAAATATTAAGAGGGCACTTCAAGCTTCTTTGGTATCCCCCAATTAAGTTTATTTTCCAACCCACAAAATGTAACACAGTAGCATGATCTACTTGTCATTCCCACAGCCTTGGGAATTGCACCTAGTGAGTTTTGGACAAAATTCCATTTTGTTCACAGCTGGCACGTGAGCTGAGTCTCCAGCTTGACCAACTGTTCCTTCCTGATTGGACTGTTTCCATATTGCCTAGACATTTTAAATAGCAGTCTCCAGAAATAGTCCGGTGCTGAAACCTTGGGTTCAAATAGAGTCCTGGCCCAAGAAAAATTAATGATAGTCCAACCACCTGTACCTTCTTCAAAATGGTAGAAAAATAATCGATACATCAAAAAGCAGGAAACAGCTCTCTCCTTGTACCCCATCTCCATTACTCTGGGAAAAATACTAAAAATCAAGAAAAACAACACTCAGGTGTGAAACAGATTACGAATCAGCTGGAGGCAAAGAAGTTGCAATTCTATCCAATTACACCAATTTAATTGGGTGTTAAAAAAAAATCCTAGGTCCCAACAGTAGTTTCTTGGCCAGACAGAGGTCTGTATTGAGAGTGAGTAGCACCTCTATTTGTTAGGAATTGTGATTTCGGGCTGGGGAGGGAAAGCATCACCCATTGCTTAGAGTACCCCCAAGATGGGCGCCATTTTGACTTTGAGGAATCTGAAGCCTGGTTTGGATGGTAAAGTCTTCAAAGTTCTTCTCCCGGACTTGAGAAGGCACGGTCTGAAGCAAGCCCCTCCAAATTCTTTTAGTCCATGGGCTACTAGGGAAAGTCCTATATTCAGTCTCTCCCACTCACTTCTTGTAAATCTCAAATCAATGTCCAAATATGTAAAAAACTGGACACAACTAGAATGTCTAACTGAGAGAAAGGTTGAGAGACTTATACTACATGGATAACATGGTGACCAGTGAAGCCAGCATAAATGTTCATGAAGAATTTCTAATGGCAGGGAGAAATGCCTGTGATCAAGTGTTTAAAAGTGTAGGGTACACGATTGTGGTGTGGTGTGTTCTCATCAATGTCCAAAAGGACATAGAAAAGTAGCACAAATTCATAAGTGATTTCCATTCAATGATGGATTGACAGGCAATGGTATTTTCTCTATCTTGTTTTATTGCATTTTACAAAATGCCACAAGTTCATGTATTATTAATATATTATTAATTTCTGGTTTGTTTTTTTTTTTTTGAGACAGAGTGTCGCTCTTATCGCCCAGGCTGGAGTGCAATGGCATGATCTTGGCTCACTGCAACCTCCACCTCCCAGGTTCAAGCGATTCTCCTGCCTCAGCCTCCTGAATAGCTGGGATTACAGGCACCCGCCACCACGCCACCACCAAGCTGGTTTTTGTATTTTCAGTAGAGACGGGGCTTTACCCTACTGGCCAGGCTAGTCTGTAACTCATGACCTCAGGTGATCCACCTGCCTTGACCTCCCAAAGTGCTAGAATTATGGGCATGAGCCACCATGCCTGGCCTATTATTTTTTACACAGAAACAATAAGTTTAATTTAAACAAATTTGCTCCTAGTTAGATGTGCCACTTTAATTTGACTGGCCTGTCCTCTGTACCTGGCTCACACTTTTTTTCTTTCAAACCCTCTTCTCCAAGCCATTCCTTCACTTGGCATAGTCTCCTTGCTCCTCTCTGCCTATAAAAACTTTCTCCATCCTTCAGCCTGTTGGGTCCCCTATTCTTCCATGGAAGCCACTGGGACCATTCCAGTTGTACAGCATCCCCTCTTCTGAACTCCTGTACCACACTGTTTCATCTACACCATTTTGGAAGCCTTGGAATGTGAGAATATTTTACTATCAGCATGTCGTGGGGTCCAGGCATCAGTACTTTTTAAAACTCCCTAGGTGATTCCTGTATGTAGCCAGGATTGAGAATCACTCTAATCAAGTCAAAAGTCACCTCCTATCTATACAGTAACCATCTGTCCCAGATTTTCTGTGCCAATTCTAATTCAAATGTCTGTCATCGATCCCACATAAACCATAGAAGCTTCACAGAAATCCCAACGTTCCAGTGCTTAACTGTCATTATTATTATTATTATTATTATTATAACCATATTAACCACGTCTCTGAGATGCACTTGGATACCAGACCCACATTACAGTTTTTTGATTGGTTCAGATATATTTGTTTTGAGTTCCATAGGGATTTAGGAAAAAAAAGACACCAAATTAAATTTGTGTTTCAGATGAACAATAAATACTTTTTAAGGATGCATATAGCCCAAATGTTGCATGGGAGATACTTATCCTAAAAGTTTATTCAATGTTTATATGAAATGCAAATTTTAACTGGGCATCAGTATTTTACCTAGCAACACTTGGTTCAGAAGAAGGATTTCTGTACTTGAGAGCTTTTACTTTTTTACAGTGGAGCCCTCATATAGGCCAGGCTGCACCCTCAAAGAGGCTGAGTTACTGAGTGCAGAATAGACTAACTCTAGAATTGGCAGGGGAAAAGGCCTAGCTTTCTAGGTTCTGTCCCTCAGGGGGCTTGTTAGTAAAATTTTACTTGCAGAAATACAGATAAGGCCAAAATATAAGTATTTTTCCAGGTTGCATCTAGAACTTGAAACTCAATAGTCTATATGGGTGGTGGCTTAAAACACAAGGTTTTGAAGTGAGATTGTTCTAGATGCGGCTCTCGAGCTGCCAATGTATGATTTGGGGCAAGCTAACTTCCATAAGGGTTAATTTTTCTCTTGTGTAGAATGGGAATACTAATGTGTTTATACCTAATTGATTTGTCTGAACATTAAATGAGATCATGTTTACAAAGTTATTTGCATAGTGCTTGGTGCATTATTACTATTACTAATATTTATTATATTAACATACTATTAATAGTATATTATTAACAGTATATTAACATACTATTAATAGTATATTATTAACATACTATTAATGGTATATTAACATACTATTATTAGTATATTAATAACATCTATTAATAACAGTATATTAATAACACTATTATTAGCAGTATATTATTAACACACTATTATTAATAGTATATTAACACACTATTATTAATAGTATATTAGCACACTATTAATACTATATTTTAGCATACTATTAATAGTATATTAGCATACTACTAAGAATAGTATATTATTAACATACTACTAATAGCATATTAACATACTACTAATAGTATATTATTAACATACTACTACTAATAGTATATTATTAACATACTACTACTACTATATTATTAACATACTACTAATACTAGTATATTATTAACATACTACTAATAATAGTATATTATTAACATACTACTAATAGTAGTATATTATTAACATACTATTAACAATAGTATATTATTAACATAATAGTATGTTAATAATATACTATTGTTAATAGTATGTTCTTAATATGCTATTGTTAATAGTATGTTCTTAATATGCTATTAATAGTATATAGTATATTATTAATATGCTATTATTAATAGTATATCGTATATTATTAATATGCTATTATTAATAGTATATCGTATATTATTAATATGCTATTATTAATAGTATATTAATAGTAGACTATTAGTAGACTATTAATAATCGACTATTAGTAGTCGAGTATTAATAATATACCATATATAATAGTATCTACCATTAGTATATACCATTAATAATAGTATACCATTAATAATAGTATATTAATATATCATTACATACTATTATTAATATATTAATAGTATACTATTAATATACTATTAATATACTATTAGTATATTAGTATATTAATAATAGTATATTAGTATATTAATATATCTATACATTAGTATATTAATATTAATATATCGATATATAATATCGATATATGAATATATTAATGGTATATTAATATATTAATGGTATATATTAATATATTAATGGCATATTAATATATTAATTATATATAAATTAATATATATACCATTAATATAATATTTTAATATACTATTGATAATATATTAATATACTATTAATAATAGCATATTATTAATGCTATTAATATACTATTAATAATAGTATATTATTATTAATATTAATATGCTATTAATAATAGTATACTATTATTAATATTAATTTTTTTCATATTCAGCCAACAAGAAAACAACATATACCAGGAGGTTTGCTGCTGCTCCACCCAACTACCCTCTGGTCCTCATCTGACCACTTCTGATATAAGCAGACAGCAATGCCTGGGAAGGGGGCAGGAGAGAAGCCTGCTGCAGGAAAAGAGGGTGAGACACTTTTAGAATTCGAAACCAAAGACTGCTTAAATAAGGCGTATCCCGGTTGGGTTGGTGGAATTTTATGCAAATAAAAACCAAGTGGCTGGCCTTTGTGAAAAGATGTTATGCACCTGCGTGCAGTCCTGGAGCAAGTCCAAGTAGAAATGAGTGGCCATAGTCATCACACACACTGGGGTCTTTGATCGGCCCCAACTGCTGGAACCAAAGGCCAGCGCAACTCCTGTGCATTACTTCTTCAAATTCCTGCAAGTCAAAAACCAGGTTTCACTTCTCAGCAATTGTTTCTACCCTGGGGCAATTCAGGATCACCTCTTTTGATGCTACCCAGAGCCACCCCTTCTGGAATAGCAAGACACTAACCAGACTTTGGTTTTTCAAAAACAAGTCTGAAAAATATTACCTGGGACAGCCCCCCAAAAATGCCAGCCTGCCTGCTCCCTGACAGTCCTCAAAGAGACACATCAGCCGCCAATCACTGTCAACTTTCTGCCCAGACTGTGACAAGCCGCCACGTGGGGAGGAGAAGGAGGCCATGCAGCTATACCAGGTGTTGGGCACACTGTTCCCACACAGATCCCAGGAGGGGACTGAAAACGGAGCCCAAAGGGGAAAGTAGGCATGAGGGAGTCAGGGGCCCCAGCAGCAGGTGGCTTCAAGTCATTCCTCCAAGTTCATCTTCTGCTCTGAGAATGTTGGATTATTAGGAGCTCTCGAGACATGTTTAGGGGAAGGGGGTGGAGAGTAGGAAGTCCTAGCCCCATCAGTACACAGGCAAATCACCTAACCTTTCTGAGTCCTGGTATTCTCCTGTGAAATAGGGATAACACCTTCTTTGCTCCTCTTACAGTGGCTGAGAGGGTCACAGGAGTTCACAAATGTAAAAGTGCTTGGCAGACTATAAAGCACTGAAGATATTCTGCGTTTTGCTATTATTATGTCTCTTTCTTCACTTGAAGAAAGCATCTACGCAGATGTTGAAACAGCCAAAGCGAGGAAGAACTCCATGATCTTCCCTCGCCTTGCAAACTTAAGCCAGGAAGGCAGTCCAGGAATCCACAATAAACAATTGCAGCTGGCCTGTTCTGTTTCCCGCACAGTGGACCTGAGTTCTTTTCTAGAATCTGTTCTGTAGCAGGGAAGGTAAAGCTGGTAAGCCGTGGAGGGACCCAGCCAGTGGCTTGTAGGTGGTCAAGCTAAGGAAAGCCGTGGGCTGGTGACGCCCTATGAGTTAGGAGTAGAAAGCCATCCTATTTGCTAAATGCAACTCAGAAACAGGGTTGACCCTCTTCGTTTCTGCACTGGTTGTCCACCCAAGTGAGGTGACAACACACTGCAAAGGCAGGGGGCTGGTCCTGTGGTTTCCCATCTGGTCTCGTTTGCCTTTCGGAGTTTGGCTCCTTTGACAGACACATGGAGAACAGCCTTGTCATCTTGAATCAGACAGTCGGCCTCCATGCACGTGAATACGCGTGAGATTTCGCACGTTTGCTAGAGGAAAGAGGCCATGGAGAGGGACAGAAGGCACGTTTACATTCTCTGCCAGTGTTTGGTTTTTTAAAGAAAAAAAATAGACATTTCACAAGGCATGCTATAAACCAAGGTCAGTTTTCCCCTTGCATAGTATTGAAACTCGAATAACCCAAAGCAGCAGGTCGGAAGACCCACCCGATTCATTCAAGAGGATTTTCTTTCCTTATTTACTCTGCCTACTAACATTTCACAACAAGCCCTTCCTCAACGTGATTTGGGGGAAGGACGGTATTTGTATGCTATTTTTAAAATCTATTCTGAGTAATACAGTCTATAACCCACATGCCAAGAACAAAAAAATGAAGTGTCTTGAAAGCACTGAGGTGAGTATTTTAAAATATGGTTATTTTTACTTTTCTGTGCTATTTGACTGTTCACAGGAGACACAAATTGCTTCACAAAGACAATAAAATAATTGTAAAAAAAGAAAGCAGTCATCATAAAGACTGCCATGGACACAAAGCTACATCACTAATGACCATGCAGCTGGAGACGGGAATGAGAAAGAGACTGGGAACGGACAGTGTGGTTAGAAGGACAGCCATTACTCTCATGCCTGTAATCCCAGCACTTTGGGAGGCTGAGGTGGGTGGATCACAAGGTCAGGAGATTGAGACCATCCTGGCTAACACAGTGAAACCCCGTCTCTACTAAATATATAAAAGTTAGTCGGGTGTGGTGGCGGGCGCCTGTAGTCCCAGCTACTCGGGAGGCTGAGGCAGGAGAATGGCGTGAACCCGGGAGGCAGAGCTTGCAGTGAGCCGAGATCGCGCCACTGCACTCCAGCCTGGGCGACAGAGTGAGACTCTGTCTCAAAAAAAAAAAATGAAGGACAGCCATTACTCTCCAGCCACCCCTTTCTTTGACATGGGAGATTCCTGTCGTTTAGAATTATTCTACTCAGGGGTCCCCACCAATCTTAGCCATCTTGAGACGTGCCACTGTGAAATTAGCTAAGAGGCATTCTTTCTTTTTCTTTTTTTTTTATTTTTATTTATTTTTATTTTTTATTTATTTATTTTTTTTGGAGACAGAGTCTTGCTGTCACCCAGGCTGGAGTCCAGTAGCGTGATCTCGGCTCACTGCAACCTCTGCCTCCCGGGTTCAAGCATCCAAGAAATTCTCATGCCTCAGCCTCCCAAGAAGCTGGGATTACAGGCATGTACCACCATGCCTGACTAATTTTTGTGTTTTTAGTAGAGACGGGCTCTCGCCATGTTGGCCAGGCTGGTCTTGAACTCCCGGCCGCCTAAGAGGCATTCATAAAAATGGAACAGTGTGCTGGAGTTGACCAAAAACTTCCATTTAGTAGCTCCAATTACCCGTGGGATGACAATTATCATCCTCATTTATAAGGGTTGAGACTGATATTCAGAGAAATGAGAATATTTTAGCTCCTATAGCTAAGAGAGAATAGAGCTAGGTCTTCTGATTCCATATCCCATCCTGCAGTCTTAAACTTAAACAGGTGCCAAAACTGCTTTGTAGTTAAGCCTGCAGGCTCTCATGTCAGTTGGCCTGGGTGCAAGTCCTAGCTCCGACCTCCACTTGTTTTGCTGACCGTGGGTAAGATACTTCAATTCTCTGACTCTCAGTTCCCTCATCTGTAAACTGGGGATGACAATAGCAGGGCCCAGTTCACAAGGTTGTCAGGGAACTTGAATAAAATGATAAATATAGAGAGAGCACTTAGCCCGATGAAGGGCCCTCACCAACATCAGCTCTCATCACTAACTCTTCCCCTTTCACCCTATCCTGCTCATCATAAAGAAGACCAACATCTGTGCTCCAGGGTGTGTGTGTGTGTATATGTGTGTGTGTATGTGTGTGTGTAATTAAAGCGATCCCTGAACTTGAGAATTATTGAGCATAAATGCATTCAAACTATTCATATTTTCCCTACTATTAAGATTTCCTGGCATGTCAACCTTCTTTGTGGCAGAAATCAATAGTCACTGTCCTTACTGAAAGAGGTCTCTCCAGACCAAAACCCCTGTGTACCAGGGCTGGGAAATTGGCTCCTAGGAAATAAACTCTGGCCTGCAAACTTTTCCAGACTTTCCCCAAATCCCCAGTTGAGTAAAACAATGAGTCAGGCCCTCTAGGACATTGTCATACACCTTTTGGGGCAGAATAAAACACTTTAAAATAATTCCACAACTGAGGAAAAGGTATAAAGAAAAAATCTGGGAGGGAGGAAGGGAAGTAATGGTTATCCCCAAAAGGATAGGATGTCTGTAGGGGCAAGGATGGTGACTTTTAATGCTCATACATTTCAGTAATGTTTGAATTTCTTACTACAGCTATGTATTATTTTATAACGAGAAATTTTAAACTGACGCCATTCCTAGGCTGGCGGGGATGGGGTGGGGAAGGTAACCTGTAGAAACTGCCCCCAGACCTTTCTTAACAGAGAAACTCTTAACTTTTCCTACAGGAAGCCCTTCCAGGTGCAATTCCTTATCTCGACCTCTGCAACAGTGGCTACCAATGTTATAGCACTTCATTTATTCAGCCTTTCATTTGTTCATCCACTCAATAGCTATACTTTGAACAAGGCCCTGTGGGAGGCCCTGTGAGGCAAAGACAAGACAAGCGAGTTGCCTGTCACACGGAGCATGGGCTGGCAAGGAGATCCACAGTAAACCCCCAGTCCTGGACTCACCCTTACAGCATGTGCTTGGATAGAGATGGGACAAGGCCCAGAGGGGCACATGCTGGAGAAATTGAACCCCAGCCCAGAGGTCTGGGAAGGCGTCTCTGGGCAAGAGAACTTACAGCTGGGAACTGAAAGATGAGAAGCAGCACTGACCAGGTGAAAGGGGTGGCAAGACCAGGAGTGTCTGGGCTGAGCACCCAGGCAGGCACTGAGATGAGAAGAAACAGAGCTCACCAAGGAAAATCGAGGGAACTCAGCCTGCTGGAGAAAGGGCCAAGGAAAGATCAAAGAAGCAGGAAGGGCCAGATCACCTGATGCTTTGCAGAATGTGGGATTTTAAACTTTATCCTAAGAACAGTTCGAAGCCACTGAGACAGGTATCCCCGAGGACTCCATTTGTTCTCCACTGTCTTTGTTCACTTCCACTCTGACACACAAGCTCCTAGTTCCATGCCTGGCAATTAACAAGAGCCTAATAATAATCAGCTGGACGGCTGAACCCAGTCACCCCAGAGAGGGAGAACCTGCAAGCAAAGACCATGACCGCACATCCAACATCTCACCTCTCTCTCCCTCCTTTTGTCTCCCCTGATCCAGGCCTGCAAGCTGAGAAGTGTACAATCCTCACAACAAGAAATGATTGGCAATCAGGTGTAGAACTAAGCTATTTCTTTCACCACCACAGTCCTTCCAAAATGTTCCCAACTGGCATCAGATAGTCTCATCCTGACCAGTGAGACAACCCAATGAAAACTGATGACTCAGAAAGGGTAAGCATTTGTCAAAGGCTGTACAGCAAATCCCCGGGTGCTCGGCGAGTCACGTCTTGGCCAGTTGTCAAGGGCAGTGTCCCCTATGTCATTCCTCAAATACATATTTCTAGGCTTAATTATGTGAATTTACTTTTCTTTGGCTCAAAAAAAGTAGGTATAGGGGCATTTTCAATGCTGCACACAACTGAAAGTAGATTGAAACCATCCCGACCTCAAACAGAATGTCAAAGCAGTTGGGTTTCTGAGCAGCAACAGAATACTTTTTATAGAATGGGAAGTCAATTGAGAAATCATAAAAAAATTAGAGTTGGGAAGGACCTCTGCGCTCATGAGGG
Organism: Pongo abelii; assembly: GCF_028885655.2. Classification (NCBI taxonomy): domain Eukaryota; kingdom Metazoa; phylum Chordata; class Mammalia; order Primates; family Hominidae; genus Pongo; species Pongo abelii. Next base: position 120,427,467 of record NC_071993.2, on the reverse strand, counting down.
TCAGGTCCCAGGAGCTGCTGTAGAATTGTTCCCTGTGGTGAAGAGTCTAATGTTTTGTCCACTCAAGTTTTAAATATCTCAACCAATAGCTCACCCCTGGGGACACCTCTCCACAGGGCAATAGATCTTGCTGTCAGGGCTTTTTTCCTGCTATTCAATCTCACTTTTCCTTTCCTCTGCTTCATCCCATTTGTCTTTGGCAATAATTTAGACAAGAGTGTGCTGACGTTTGAAAACAAAAAGCCCTGTCTTTGCCTTCGACTTCATTTTTCCAGACCCTTCTACCTATGGAAACTTCAAGATCTGGCAGGGAGAGAGGGAGGGAATGAGGAAGAGAGGCAAACAAACAGACTGGCATGGGTTCTGGAAGAAGCTATCAAAGGGCCAGCCCCCAAGGCCTTGAACCCACAGGTGGACAGGAAGAGAGGGCACTGCTACTCTGGAATGTGCAGATTATAGAGGACCTGACTCTCAAAGGCAGAAAGTCACCGAGTTTTCTGGGCAGTCCAGAGCTCAGCCACTTCTTGCTATGACACATTAGACAGAAGGTGGCAGCATAGCACCAGGCTCTGTGTGCTCTGCGGCCCTGTCCATTGCAGCACACCCCGACTGTTCGACCTCCAAATTCCACGAGCAACAAAACCCAACCGGCTGGAACGCCGGGCTTAGGCCAAGAGTGAGCTGCAAATCAAGGCCCTGGCCAGTTTTTTAAGTCAAATCCCAAACAGTTAGGATTGTGTGAGCACAGTCCATTTTCTCCCCAAGAACATCTTGCAGCCAGAATGGAATCCAAAAAAATAACTGCAATCCTGAACAGCGGTGTTTGTCCAAGCTGATCTAAACACATAAACTTACCGTCTCGTCTGGTGTTTTGTGCACAAATTTTTGTGTTTAAAGAAATCTGAGGTCAATGCTTTTTTTTTTCCTTTATTCTTTCTAGCCCTTGGCTATTTATTTCTGAATTTGTCTCTGGTTTTCCTGTTTCCCTTTGCTTGATTATTTTTTACTTATTTGGTAGTGTTTGCATGTGGTTCTTCTGAAAGCAAGGATCCACAGGCTACGCATTTCTGACTTGGAGCTGAAGTCCTGCTGGGGAACCAATTATATGTACTACCCACCAGGGAGAGTGTGATATTTTTTATTACTTTCTAATTTCAGATCTTGAAATGGCTTCAGTGATCAGAACATTCTTCTGCTTAAGAACCTAAAGGAGCCAGTGAAAGGATGCTTTGGATTTGTATTTCATTTAGAATGGTCCATACTCACCAAGTGCACTCCAAAGATTTCCATGGGGCCTCAGAGGCTTGAAGTGGGGAAAAGCAAGACAAAGACAACAACAAAACTTTCTCACTGCTTGCCTTATCATACTGGGAAAATGCCGGCTACTTGGGGAAAGTCTTTCTTTGAGAAGTTGGTGAACTGAGAAAAAAATGGATGGAAGAATTAGAACAAAACAATTTCACTGGATTCTAAGTCTATTTAAACTACAGTAGTAAATCAAAACCATACCTCTTTCTCATTACTCATGGCCCAATAGTAGAGCCTCCTAAATGCTTATTAAAGCAAAAGCAAGAAGTGTTTCATTTCTAAATACATTCACAGGAATCCCCAACAAGGTGGTTGCTTCTTTCTAACTGCTGTTTGTTTTATGCTTGTTTCTCTTCTTGAAAGAGTTATCATGAAACGGAAAGGCTTAAAAGGGGGGTGGGGGTGGGGGTGAGGGTCCAAATAGGTTCTAATGAGGAAGAAGGAAATAAAAGTCAAATTCTCCCCGAATGTCTGAATTTCTATTTATTTATCTTTGCAATAAGAGAGGATGCCTGAAGATCCGGAACTGCTCTTGGATAAAACGAATCGTACCAAACAGCTAACAACCCTGCAGAATAGCTCAAAGCCCAAATTATGAGCTATTTCAAATCCTTTCCACTTGCCATGGGGGTCTTGACTGAGTTTTTTCTTTTTTTTTTTTTTCTTTTTTTCCTGGCTCACATGCTTAGCCAGGAGGTGATTCTGAATGTTTATGTGAAGCATCTCCCTGATATTCTGGGGGGACTTTTCTCTCAAGCAAAAAGTCTCCTGAAAAGAGGAGCTTGTTTTAATTCTCATTAAGTTATACTCAGTGTTGTGAACCTTTTACTAGTGAACAGTTAATTTTAGTGAGACCGACTACAAGAAACTGCCATATATAACCACGCTCAGTGACAACTTTTTACAAAATGTGAGTCAAACATGAACATTTATGATTTTCTAATAAGCCACCTACCATATTTGCTATTATATGATGCTCTGTTAAAACAATCTTTTCTACTTTTAAATAGAGATCCCATGAGAGCAAAAGTGTTTATCTTTGTTGTGTATAGCCTCCTTAAGTACCATTTTATCATATTATTTAAAATTCAACAAATTAGCAGCCAGTATTTATTATTTAAAGAAAGGATGTTTCTTCAAAGTTTGTCTGAATTAAAAATCACAAACCAATCCATCTCCCTTCTTTCCTTCCTTCTCTCTTTCCTTCCTTCCTTCCTTCTATTCATTTTAAACCCAGCAACTAGATTTTGTTGGGTTTAAAAGGTCCCTAAAAAGTCAGTATTCCTTTAGGAATAAATGTTTGTAGATTACTTGAAATGGCCAACTTCCTTGACAGGTCTTTAGGGAAAATACTCTTTGTAACTTTGACTAAAAAGACAATGTTCCCAATCAAAATATAATCTGGGTCTATACTGGCAAAGAGAGTTGAACCAATATGCAATGAATGGCAGCATAAACAAATGAATGAAGGAATACGCAGACAGGCATCAAGCAGAATCAAAATACTCAAAGCAGTCAGTTAACCGAGGCACTGAATTTCCTGGACAACTGTCTCAATACCCCAGTTTGCGTAGAGGCTCTTGCCTATAACCAAGTAAGCACTTATTCTGCAACCTCTTGCCTCTTGCAAGAGACAACAGATTGTTAGCCTCTGGGAAGTAGCACTATTTCAATCAACCAATTTGGCATGTTGTGTTTTACAGTTTCTAAAATTAACACAGAATCCAAACAAAAACATGGCTGGCGTGGAACTATATACAGAGAACACTGTCATCTGGTTGCTTCGAATCTGTTCATTATCAAAATTAGCTGTCTTGTTTGTCCTACTCCCATTTTTGAATGCACACCATTAATTAACCAACCTGTCATTATGTGCTGGTAATGACCAAGTTTTCCAGTATCCCATTGTAAATACAGGATTTTACAGGACTCCCAAAACTAGGAGGAAAGGAGAAGGTGGAGGAGGTAGGAGTGGCAGAGAAAGTAGAGGACATTCACAGGTAGGACTCAGTATTGCTTCCAGCTACCCTTGCTTTCTAAAACAAGGGCTGCACGTGGAAACAATGCTGATTTATTCCCTTGCACTGAGCAAAGCTAAATTTTTCCAGGCTTCACTGAGGAATTTTCTTCACAATATCTGCATGAATTATGAAGCCGACTTCTAACCAGATGTCGGGTGCTCTACCCTTCCTGTTCGCTGAGGATGAGACACATCAGTGTTTAACTCATCATGCCCCTCGAGTGTGTCTCATTTTTCAACCCATTCTCACTTGGAGGTTAAAAAGGAATTGGGGTTTCTTTTAAAGTCTCTTTGATTTTACCCAATTTCGGTGAACAGATCCATGAAACTTCGAAGAGGATGTTGACAGAACTGAAGTAAGGGAGGGAGGGAAGGACAGAGGAGGCAGGCAGAAAGCAAAGCCGATCACAAAAAACAAACCAAAGAATATTTAACGACATATTTTCCCAAAGAGACTTCTGGCTGCCCACCGAAACTGAAACCATTACTCACATCGAAGATACTTCCTGGGGGTGTGTTATCTTGAGGAAACACATACCGTGAAGGCCTTTGCAGGAAGCAAATTCAATGGTAAAAGGAACCGCAGCAGATTCTTACAATTCTGTCTTTTGCACCCTGACTTTCCACTTGAACATTCTTATTAAAAATTTCCTCCAGCATCCTTACCATATACAATTTTTCAAGTCAAAGAATGACTTTTTAGAGTCTCTGTGTGCCCATAAAATTCTGTCTTGAAGATTTTATTAATAATCATAAAAACATCAGTATCCATCAGGATCACTTTGGAAAGGGAGAGGCAATTTTTCCTAAACATGTGTTCAAATGGTCTGAGACAGATGTTAAAATGAAAAGGGGGTGAACTGAAGACCAATGACTGATCCAGCCCCCCCACTCCCCTACGGTTCATAGTCATGGGCGAGGATACGGCCACAAGCTAACACAAGCCAGCCTGGGAGCAGGCACCAGCGCCATCTGCAGCTGATGCAGCTCCACATGGAGCGAAGCATTCCAACTTTCACTGCTGCAGGTTGTGTATTTATCTACTACGAGAAGGGGAGGGACAAAGTATACAGGATGACATATTTTCTTATGGCATCAGGATAGGTTTCTTGGGACTCTGAGAGGTCTAGAATAACGTGCTTAAAATGACAATTTGACTCTCTCCCATCCAGTTGGAAGCATTGGCTGAGCAGCCTTTCCTTGTTGATTGTCAGTTAACAGCAACCGAAATAGCAAAATAGTAAAGTGATCCCTGCAAAGGGATTTGTGGGTGGTCTCCTTGGCTCACCTATCAGAGGAGGTTGACTCTGTGATCATGATCCTTCCCCCAAGTGCTCTCACCTTTTCTGTTCACATTGTACCTTAAGGCCTGCAGTCAGGCGAATCTTTGAATAGAGAAATTCAAACCCCTTAATGACCAAAGATTTTGAGGGATCCCAAGAGATGGGGTGTATTTCACAATGCAACCACCCCAGTGAATAGGAGAGTTATTGACCAGGCAATGCATTATCTCATAATCCGCCAGTATGGAGGCAGTGTGGGTGGCTTCAAGGCATGAGCACTGGAGTCAGAGTAGTTGAACTCCATCAGCTCTGTTACTTCCAGGTACTCAACCTCTCTGTGCCTCAGTTTCTTCATATGCTAAAACTAGGATGATACTGTCTACATACTTTAATGGGCTGTTGGGCTTTCAGGAATCCATACTTGGAAAGCACCAGACACAGCACCTGGTATCTAGTGGGATATGCTATTATCTCCATAATCAACTAGAAATTTCCTTGTGATTACTCACTGCAACAAAAAGGGTTCTCCAAACTGGCTGAGAACACCACAAACTAGGGAACTTTAAGAAATACATTCCCAGGTACTTTCAGCAGTGAGACCCAGAAATCTTCCCCAGGTGAAACTAATGTAGCCAGCTTGACCTAGGACCATAGACCCATACACTGTCCCATTACTATAAAGGATGGTGAAGCATCACATCCAGTCCCGGTCTCCAAGGAGTTTATGGTCTGATTGTGAAGACCAACACACAAACTGTAAGTATAAACTATTCATGAGCAACATGAGATAGAATAAAGTTGGAGACTATCTTGTGTGGCATTGTCAGTTTGCTGTGAAGAATTTCAGAGAAAGGAGAATCCCATTGATTGGAATACACCAGAAAGTCCCAAGAGTATTGTGAATTCTGTGGTGGTCTTTCATAGTAGAGGTTCACAAAAGTTGATTTCTCAACTTTGTGTCATATGCACATCTATTTTAGGGGGAGAAGTTCAGCTTTGATTACCTTCTCAAAGTGGTCCATGACCTCCAAAAGCTTAACACTATGATTCTAATGGTGGACACTAATAAGTACTTGTCATATGCCAGGACTGTTTGAAACACTTTACTTACATAATCTCAAGAAGTGCTCACACCACCCACGTGGGGTAAGTACCATTATCTTCTTCATCTTACAAATGAAGAAACATCAGACCTTGCCCATGGATACCCGGCTACTGAGTGAAAGAAAAGATTTGCCCCCCTGGCTCCAGGGCTTATGCTCTTACCAACTCAACTTAATCCAACATGCTTCATTTTGACACTTGCTCCACTTCTAGAACCATCTGAATCTTATGGCTCTGTCTCAGAAGATCTAGGAAGCACCTGGTAAGGACCAAGAGCTACTCTTACCCCTTGAGAACCAACGCTCTCTGAGCAAACAAAGCCAGACTGGGTACACTGGCATCCTTCACATGGAATTCATTCGTTCAGCTATTCATTCATCCATTCATCTGTATACAGAGGGACTTGGGGCTTGGGATGAGAGGTGGAGGAAAAGTGGATGGCAGAGCAGAAGAATTGTTTTCAACAACCCAGCCTCAAGGAAGAGGGAAAAACTCAGGACTTTGAGACTACCTTCTCATTTCATGAGGGATGTCGGGAGGTAGGAAAGCCCTGGTGTGCCATCGTTGCTCTTGACTCAGTTCAAGCCAATTGTCTTTGACTCATTTTAGGCCAGGAGTTCTCATTCTTGCCACTATTCACATTTAGGACCTGATAAGTTTGTTGTGGGGGGGCTTCCCTGTGCATTATAGGATGTTTAGCAACATCCCTGGCTTCCACCCATTAGATACCAAAGGCATTCCTTCTCCTAGTTGTGATGAATAAAAATGCCTCCAGACACTGCCAAATGTTTCCTGGGAGACAAAAATCACCCTCCTTTGAGAACCACTGGCTTAAGGCAAATAAAATAGATTCTTAAAAGTTACACAATATTTCTCCCAGCAAAAGTCTCCATGTCATCCTGTGGTGTCCCTTAAGCCATGATCAAAGGGGAAGTAAGCAAATATATTCATTTGATAAACACTTGCTGTATAAGTTTGATTGTAAGGCAAAGTTTTTCCCCAAAAGCTGTTCTATAGTATATAAGTTTTTACAAAGTTTCTCGCTCCTGATGCTTTCTCAATTACTTTATTCTGAGCACCAAGGAAGTGTTTGGGGAAAGACGTTAGTCCAAAGAGATCTCAATGGATGATAGTTGTTGGGGGAAATGAGTTGGGGAAACTTACAGACATCATCTGATAATATCGGGGGGAAAAAAGAGGCAAAATATTTCATGCAGATTCGGTTGTTATTTCTGAAGATATGACTTCATCATTAAATACATGGGAAGTATTTTAATCAAGTCTTTTAAACTTTGCCTTTTTTAAAAAAGCATATTATAAATGGTGACCTTGTGGAAATCATAAATATCCACCCATAGGACAAACAGAAAAAATCTCTTGGGGACACAAATAAAATTCTCAGTGACAGCATCTTACATCATTCAAAGTGCTGTGTCTTGAACAATTTAGAAGTGAAGATGATGTGGGATGGAGAACTGAGTTATGATTCAAAAATGGTTTCGGTGACAAGGAAGGCAAATGACAAAGGTGCCCGGGAAGAGTGTGAATATAATTATTTCATGACCTATACTTTTTTTTTAAGATTAGGGAATATCTATTTCTAAATGTTTATACTATTTTATATAATATGTGCTATATGCAAATAAATTGATGCATTTAGTATGAAAGTAGGGATTTTACTATTTTATAAAAGCTTATATATTCCAGTTGGCTTTCTCTTTGGAAAATGAGACATTGCCTTATATTCAGGCTTGTCTTACACTTGGGCACGTAGCCAATCTAAGCACCTAGTGTTGTCAGGATTCTGTACAAGTCACACGGAGCCATGTTTCTGTCCCCTGGAGAGTTTGTGTTCTCTGTGGGAACACAAGACATAAGCAAGGGAGGCAGTTTTCACATAATTCAGTGTAATTTGCCTCCAACTAAGTTATTCGGATGATATGCTATGCGGAGGAGATGGTACGTCCTTTGGGGGATGGCTTCAGATGATCTTCTTGAAGCTCAATTCAGATGTGTCACTTCCTACTGCAAGGGTAAAGACCAACCTCCCTAACGTGGATTCCAGGACCCACATGGTTTGTGCATCTCCTCCCCGCCACCCCCAACCCTAGCTTCAACTCTTGCTCTGTTGATCTCTGGCCTTGACTACTCCTTGGACGCCCCTCCTCCATCTCCAGCTTTGATTCTCCTTTCTCCCTCCCCGTCTCTTGACCGTACCTTCCTTTGGCACCTCCTTTTCTCTCTGTCTTTGCAGCTGGTACTCTCCTGTCCTCTTCTCTTAGAAACTCGCACTCCTTCTTCAGACTTCATCTCAATCCTCACTTCTCCTGGGACGCCTTCTCTAGACCCTCCATTTTGGTCAGGTTCCTTTGCTTTCAGCTGTCACAAAACTGTAGTTCTTTTCTTTGAAGTATTTCTCTTCATTAATTCTCATGGATGCAATAGTGCCATTGTTGACTGATGTGTGTCTCTCCTTTCATGCTGTAAGCTTAGTGAGAGCAGAGCCCTCATCCTTTATGACTCATCATTGCATCCCCAGAACATGGCCCAAAGTAGATACTCAATAAATAGCAATTGAGTGAGTTGTTGATTACTCAATTGTTGTTACAACCTTTAGCTTTAGGTTTACTCTTACTGATGTTGTTATAGAACAAAACTATGATCCAATGGCATTACTATAAGTCAAGTGCTATATGTGTATAATCTCATTTAATCCTCACAAAATCCTGTGATGTAGGTTCTATTGTTATTATTATCCTATTTCATATGAAGATACTGGGGCTCAGAAGAGCAGTAACTTGGTCAAGGTCATACGCATAGCTAGTGTGCAGAGGAGCTGCAATTGGATCCCTGGTATTTCTGACTCCAGACCACTACCCCATCCTATTGTATCATAGCATATCATATTAATTATCTCACTTATTATACTCACTTGGAATTTACCCAGATGATTTTGTATGAGATCTAAGACCTCTAAGAAGTTCTTGACCATGCTCCTCGTCTCCACCCTCTCACATTACTTTAAACTGGCTTCCCAACATAGGTAATTGACGTCTTGGTTTGTGGAGTTAGTCTCACTATTTATAAACACAGCTGATATATCCTTATTATATTGCTTCTTTATTGAGACTGGAATAGGGGGCCTCCAGAGGCAGGAAATGCATCTTATATTTCTATGTGATTCATGACATCTGGCACATAGTGGGGACTCACCTAACACTCCTTTATCGGTTGATAAAGTTCTCCTAAATCATCACGACGATTTACTTAGAAGCAACAACTCAAAGTTCAGAATTGAAGCATAAACCAAGGCTAGATCTTGTATACCTTTGATGCTATTGCCTTCTCCAGAATTTAATCATCATCTTGTCTCTAATGGTAACAGAATATTTATCTTAAAAATCTTGTGCACTTCATTCAGCTCATCAGCAAATACAAATATTGGTTGACACTGGTCTTTATGGTCCTCCTGATTGTCCTCTGTCCCGGGTATCTGAGTAGCTTGTTTAACTCACTCAGACCACTGGGTGACTCTGTAGGGAGCCACTTCTTCATTAACACCACTAAAAGCACCCAATCACCACAACACATGAGCCTTTCAATCTGGCTGTCAGATGCCTCCCCAAGACTTAAGGGAAGCCCAGCAACAAGGTATTAGTGGCACTATAGAGATTTTATATGAGATCAAAATAGCAGCAGAACTTTTAAATTGTGAAACAATGGATCAAGAGAAGAAGAATCAAATAAGAAATGGTAAATATTCAATAAAGAGAATGATTAGAGTTCTCAGGCAGGGAATACCCACAGCTATCTTTATACCAACTTAAATCAGGCAGAAGCTCTAACGACAAGGATAAAATGAAATAATGGATGCATTATTTCTAGTGGGACTTGCATTGCTATTTGGCCTAATTATTTGTGATATTTCACCCATGGTAGGAGAAGCTTCTTCAGAGGAAAGAAATAATAACTTGTCTCCTTGAGAACAAAGAACAAAGGGTCCCGATGCTCTCCAGAAGCTCTTCTGTCATTAGCAGGAGAAAGAATCTGTCCATTAGCAGGAAATACCACCCCCCAGAAATCCTGAATATCTCCCCCTGAATATCTCAATGACCTTCAAATACCCACAAGGAGGAAGATCCAAAAGCCATAGGCCTCATTGCAAAGGTAAGACAGAAGATGTAGCTTAGGGGCCATGCAGTTGAAAGAAATGTTCCCTTCATCCTTGCTGTATGGTGTCTGGTGTGTTTGTATGTGTATATGCACACGTGCACACGTGCATGTGTGTACTATAGCCATGCATTATGGCCATAAAATGGTAAAGGAGAGAGTATCCCCAGGTTTGCTTCTCCATATGTCCCCTAGTATAAAGGATTTGTTTGGCTGAGAATGACAGAAAACCCAAAACAACAATAGCATAAACAAGACAGACATTTATTTTTCTGTCACAGGGAAGTCTGCTTGAGCAGTTTAGGGTTGAAATAGTGGCCCACAATCCGCAGGATCTCAGATTCTGTCAGTATTTTTGCTCTGCCATGCCCCACTCATGGCTTCCATTGCATGGTTCAGGATGGCTGCTTCCTCTCTATATACTGTGTCCACATTCTAGAAAAGGGAGGGAGGTGGTATGATCCCTCTCATAAGGACCCCTCTCTAGAAGTAGTACCTACCACTTATGTGTGTATCCATTAGCCAGAGCTAAGGCACAGGGCCTTACCAAACTGCAAGGAGAGCTGGGAAATACAGTCATCATTTTGGGAGACCACGCATTTAGCTAAAAGTCAAAGGGTTCTATTGCTATCAAAGAAGGGAAAAGAGATACCAGGGAACAACTAGCAGTCTCTGCAACATTCTTCAAGGTATCATAGCTTTGGGGATTTCTTCTCAGGTCACACCACTCCCTTCCAGCCACCAGAGCCAATCTACACTGCTGAGCCATCCTGACTGCAGTGAATTGGATCAAGAGTTTACAGAAACTCAAGCTGAATCAATTATATTTTCTCTCCCAGGAATTTGGAATTAGGATGTAGTGACTATCATTAGTCTCTCAAACTAGAATCATCCTGGATGCAATGGAGTGGCCAACTTCTGCCAAATTTGTCTGCAGAACCCCAGAGAGAAGCAAGGGCAAGAGACATGCCAGCCTGGGCCAGGGGAAGGTGGAGAGAGGGGCTACCCTGGTACCTGATGTCTTTCTGGTTCTGGGGGCTCAGCAGCACTTCCTTCCCTTGGGTTGCATAAGAAACCCCCAAGTCCTTAGAAAAGGCCACCATTTTTGGCTTAAGTTAGTTTGAATGGGTTTCTCTTCCTTTCCACCAGCAGAACGTTGATGATGACATGTCTCTGTGTGGCTCTGGTTCTGGCCAGGTGATAGCAGTCAAGTCAGTGGTCTTCTCATCCTACCTTCTTGGCTGGGAAAAAAAAGTACATCTCTCTCCCACTGGACTGTCAGCTCTTAGGCTAGTAAATCCACCAAGTTGATTCACTTTAAGAGTTTACACTCTTCTCCTTCCTTTGCAACACATTTTCACTAGGTCTTGGGCTACCTGGAGACACCACATAGTACCATGACGTACCACAAAGGAACAACTATTGTTGGAAATATTGGAGCACAAGTCAGGAGTTGGGAGAGATATTTGGGGGCTGGTGGGCCTTCCAGTGGCCCTTAGGTAGAAAGCCACATCTGGAACCCCCAATATTCTCACCAGTGTGGTGATAAACAAATCTTGTCCTTATGATCACAACTCCTACAGAAATAATTCCATCTGAGTGTGCAGGGTTAGGCCTGAGTGCTGGATGTTACAGCTATAACTGGTGGATTCTCCTTTGCATCTGTCAAACATGTAACATCTGGAGAAGCAACCAGATGAATTGTCCTGACTAACAACTTGTCTGTCTAAACCGGGCTCCCAAGTAAAATAATCTAGCTTGACCCTTTGCCTCTCTGGGCCTCAGTGTTCTCCTTTGTAAAATGAAAGGGTGGTACTAGAATCCCCTTCCAACAGGGAGGTTGCATGAATCTCTACTCACAGAGAGGGTAGGATCACCCAGTGGTTTCTTTTTTAGACAGAGATGAGATCTCACTATGTTGGCCAGGTTGGTCTTGAACTCCTGGCCTCAAGCAATCATCCCACCTCAGCTTCCCCAAGTGCTGGGATTACAGGGATGAGCCACCATGCCCTGCCCTCACTCAGTGGTTTCTGAAGACAGAAGGAGAGAGTTCAAATGTAAGTTCTGCCACTTACTAGCTGTCCATACCTGGGAAATATACCTCTAACCCTAAATATCAATTTCTAATCTGTAAATGAAGAACAGTGATAGCGCCCACCTGGTAGGGGCCTCCCAGGGCTTAAATGTTCATATTAAATGCTCAGCACAGTGTACTCAACACATGGTAGGTGTGCAATGAGTGTTAGAGTTTTTCAGAGCTCCCTGAAATCGATCCATCTTGCAGATTATCACAGCCACCCACAACACCCTATGACACACACACAGAATGACTTGACATTCTTGATAAATGTTGCTTTTATTAATTAACTCTGTGTGAGGGAAAGCTAAAGCAAATGGATGGAGGGTGTAGGAGTAAAACCTCCAGAGCTGTGAAAAATTCCTGAGTTATTATCCAAATAATCTGGTGGCTTGGCAAAAAGAAAAGGAGAAAAAAATCCCTTACCAAGCACATATTCTGCTGGTTTTCAAACCTGAGTGTATATTTCAATAGCAATTTAATCCATGTGTTTCTTATTCTTCTGTACTTAAACTATCAAAGTATTGTTTGAAAATAATAATTTGATGTCCAATAAACAGTCTTTCCTTTTGAGTTTCCCATGCAACCACCTGTGTGATTGTTCCCTGAAAGGTGAGTAGCCTAGTTGAGTCTCAAGGTGCCTACCTACCCATACCTGAGCAGCTGTCTTTATGACCCTCTCCTCTTGGTTAAGATGGACTGGTGTGGTCATTTGACCTGGGGTGACCATCCATGGCCCCCTCTGAGCATGACTTAAAGAGATGTGCTTAGCCAATCTTTCTGTTGGGGATTTGAACAAAGTGAGACAGAATGAAACTGCTAGTGAGCTATGAGTGCTGGAGTTGCATGGTTATGTCAATACCAGGCTAGGGCCATCATGGGCTATTTTAGTGTATTACCATGGAAGTAGAACCTTGAGTCTATTTGGGAGGTGGTCCCAGAAAATACTGATTAGCAAATGGGAAAGTGGGACATGACAGGGTAGGAGCCAATGAAACACATTTTCACGGTGGGGTGGCCTTGCTGGGGAACTCTGAGAGTCAAAGCAGAACATGTGCTTCAGAGTTATCTTGGCCAAGGGGTGAGGGAGTTGGGGTATTTATCCTTTAACTGCTATCAGTTGTTGGTCGAGAACTGCTCGAAGGGGTGTTAGTTCCCTAGCACTACTGGCCTGCCCTGTAAGAAAACCCTCAGCAAAGAGTCACAAGTACTGGCAGTTAAGCCATGAACTGTTGTGCCCAGAAGTGATGAGTGTTGAGGGCATTTGTGCAAGGCACTGACAGCACCTCTACATGGGCTTACATGAAGCAGAATCTCCAACAGAGAGAGAGATAATAGAACAGAACATCAGTAATGGCACAGAAAAGAACGGGAAGCAGGGGTGGAGAGAGAGAGGAGGCCCTTCATTCCTTTCCTACTTCAAACCTAATAGTTCAACTTTTTCTAGATTCCCATAAAGACTCTGTATCTTTACACTCCCTCCACCCCACCCCCATTTCCTCGAGCCAGTTAGAATGGATTTCTGTTTCTTGTTCAAGAAAGAAAGAATTTTCCTATCCTTGCATTACCAGCAATCACAGAGATTCAGAATCTCAGAGAAGATACCCTAACTTCTTCATCCCACCACATTAGTAGCCGTTTTGGTTGCAAGCTGTTGGTTTGCAAGCAACAGAAACGAACACTGATGAACTCAGCAACAAAAAAAATGAATCTACTGGAAGGATTTGAGGTACACAGGGAGGGAGAGGAAAGCCACAGAACCCAGCTAGGGATGGACAGGAACCAGATATAAGGTCTCTGTGGCAGGAACCCCTTGGTCTTCTCATCTGGGCATTGCTACTATAAAGAAGGAGCACCAACCATTTGTTCATTCTGCCATTCAGTCAGGATTCAGAGGCGAGGGCCCAGCTAGCCAAACTTAGGTCCACCATTGCTTGGCTCTACTGGGCAGTAAGATAAGATGCCTGCAGAGGGTTCTTCAGAAGGAGTGAGAATTCCTGGAAGAAAATGCTATTAGGACAGAGGAAGGGATGCAAGGTGGGGGGCGGGGGGATGTATGCACACACGCACACATGTGCACACATGCATGCACACACACACACTACACCTATACATTCAGGTAACCTACTGCGTAATGAGGGAATCGGAGGTTATAACAATATAAGACACGCTATAGTAGAGGCATATACATGCAAAGAACTCCAGAAACCCAAAGAAAGGAGTTACTGGGGACAAAGGGAGGTCAGAAAGGTTTTGCAGAGTTCCAAGTCGACAATGAGCAATGATTATATGCCAAGTATTGTGCCCACCATGACATTTAACCAGAGTCTGGAAAGATAAGACCGTGTCCTTAGATATAACCTAAGACTGAAAGGGGGCATTACAGGGAGAATAAACAACATGTGTGAAATCATGGAAACGTGAAACTGCAAAGGCAGAGAGCATAGGAGACAGGGAGACATTGTGTAGAAGAAAGAATAGGGAAACAGGAGTGATCTCAGGTCATGAAATCACAACAGGTTTTCCATGCCAAATTCGGGAGACCGGATTTATCCCAAACACAGTGGTCAGACATGAAGGATATTGCATGTGTCATGGGATTGAGGTCTAGGGCAATCTCTGTGGTGGATTGCAATGGATGGAACTTGAGTACATTATGGGAGACGCAGTACAGCTGTCACCAGAAGGTCAATTAGATGCCTAGGACACCACTCCAAGAACGATATGATGAGGGCTGATCGAGTTCATGCCTTAGGGAGGGATAACAATTATGAGCAATATCTGCAGGGTAGAATTAGCAGGAGTTGGTCACCAGCTTTTGAGGGTGGAAAGAGAATAGATAGTACTAATGTAGAGAGCTCATCGGGTGACCATATTCAACAGTAATTGCAAAGCTTTCCCTGGCCTCCCATTGTGGAAATGGGAAGGTCTAGTCTATTCTTTTAACCAGAAATGCAGTGGTCATCTAAGGAGCCTCAACCTGGTTCTCAGAGCTCACCAAGGAGGAAAGTGTGCTGGGAAGTGTCTCAGAGGGCGAGAGGAATGGAATAGGATCCAGTCATCCCCTACAGGGCTGACTGTGCAGGTGCTCATCCTCCCTGTGCTGTTCTTTCCAAACCCTTGACTTTCCATTTGAGACCTTTCAAACACAGATGCCAATCTGATGCATCAACTTTATCTCCTACTCCTTTCCAATACATAGATGGTACTCCAAACTAGACTTACTGCTTTTCCAACTCCATACCTCTATTCAGGCCATTCCAACCACCCAGAAAGCCTTCCATCCTCCAGGTTCCAACACCACCTCCCTCCTCCATGAAGCCAGCCAGAGGATTAGGAAGTAGGAAGCCTGAAGCGGGAAGCAGGAAATACAGTAGATAACATGGGCTGGTGCAGTCGGGATTCAAGGCGCCAGGAGAGAGAAACTGATCATCCTTCTGCCTGGCACTGCTTACATGAAAGAGTAGCCAGAGGAAGGAGCCCAACCCCTCAGGTTCCATGTGGAAAGTGGGTACCAGACCTTACACCCTTGCCAAAATTTCACATCACGGCAGACGGAGGAAGAAGATAATTTCCCATTAAAAAAAAAAAACAAAAAACTCAAGGTCCTGCATGTAACCAGAAATCAAACATCTCCTGCAGTGAGGAATGAGCTAGAGGTTGGGTCTGACTAGACGACTTTGGGGTCCTGTGGACACTCCTTGGCCATGTTCTGTTGTAAAGCAGTACATGGTGGCTGCCTCTCAGGAGGCTCTAAGGCGCCCTTCTGGGCTGGAGTGAAGTCAGAGAGGGAAGCTTTTCTCATACCTTCCAGCCTTGTTGGAGGGCAATAGACTAGAATGGTTGATACTGATTGGGATCTTTCCTTGGGAGATCACAGAGATGGCTTTTTCTTTCCTGGTATAGGATATTCAGAGTAAGAAGGAAGTAGAATTGAACATAGAAGTGAAGGTCAGAGAGTTCAGAACCCTGTCTTGTCCTTCCCCATCTAGTTCTGCCACTTAAGGGCAAGTCCCTTGGTTTCCGCCAGCATGAAATAGGCATGCAAGATTGCTCACCTGGTTTACCATCTGGTGAGAATGAAAATAAATCACAACTGTAAATGTGGTTGAAAAATATTATACCCATAGATATCTCTATCACTAGTAGAGGGACCCCATCAGCAATTATCCAAATTGGTACATGATTATAACTGACTCCTCCCCGCAATTCTCTTGCAAAACATAAATAGATATAGATATATCATGGAGACTTTTGCACAAACATTGCTCTTGGGTTTCAGCTGAAAAGTATCCAGCCCACCACATGTCCCCCTGGGGGCATGATCTGTTGAGGAGTAGGGCTGAGAGTTTTATCACTCTTCCTGTAGCAACCTAGATTTCCTTGGGCCTCTCCCAAGTCAAGTAAAACAGTGAGAGTAAAATGCTGGCTCAGCATTTCAGTTTCTGCGAGAACATGTGCCAACATGATATGGATCAGGGACTCAGGGGAGTTTTCAAGCCAATAATGCAAATGAAAATAAAATAAGTTTGGGCAAGCAGCCTGCGATGTTAATATTACGTTCAGTGTTATAAGCTACCTTTCCCTGAAAATTATTACCTAGAGGTACTTGTTGGAAAACCAGAAATTGCTCTCCTAACTTAGAGATTTTAATCCTTGAGCTTGAAATCTACCAGATGCCAAAGTTTTCAGTGTGGCTTCTTCCAACGTTCATTTGAATGTTAATTGCAGTCCTCCTTGCTTTATCTCACTCTCCCTTCCATATATCCACTGTTCTGTTCTACTTTCCTGGCAGAGAGTTGAATTTCCTGGGTAGAAACAGTTGTTCTCTGTCAGTGGTTTCTAAACATATCGGAATTCTTTCCAAATTGTACAGTCTCATCTCGCTCCCAACTCCAGCCCACCTTTCTGGTTGTTGTAGCAGTTGTAAAGCAGGATCAGTGATGTGAAATGGGCAAATAATTAAGCCCTAACTACATTTCATTCAAAAGTAAACCTGGGAAGAAAGTTCTGGTGGCTTAAAAGGCAAGTGTTAATTTTGCATTGTAAAGAGGAGAGAATGCAACCCTCCGGGCCTGCCCATCCTGAGGGGCGTGCTCTGGGGACTGGGAGGACATGGGCCAGGCAGGCCTGATATGTGTGATTGGAGATGGAGCAGAGGGAGGAACAGCACCTCTGGGGAAGGCCAGAGGAAAATCCTAGGGGACTACTCTACTCTGCACGTCAGGTAGGGTCCAGATACTCAGCATGGCCCAATGGAGAAGAGGGCAGGAAAAACTCCAGCAGAGATGGAGGAGAGGAGCCATTTCTGTCCTGTCCAGTGAGGGTGGATGACTTTTACAGGGACCCCCTGGGAAGGAGGTGAGAGTGGATGACTGTCTTCCCAATAATGAAAATGAATTTCTTTTTCTTGGTTTTGCATGAGAGCCAAGGATGGTTTCAGAAAGAACCACAGTCAGAGGGAGAAACTTCCTGTGCTCTTCAGTAGATGGAGGAAGGACCAAGTTGAGTCAACTCTACCTAGATAGTCACATAAGCATGGCCTCAGGGAAACATGGGAGCTACACACAATTCATAGTCTGCAAGTGTGGCATGCCAATATCCCACTGGGGAAACAAGATCGTGGCAAGCCCATCAAAAGCCCATGAAACCAGCCACAGGCATTGTGGCCTATCCAACAGTGTTCTGGTGCAGTACTTGGGGCACCTACATTTTTGGAATTACATCACCAGAGTTCAAACCCCCTCCGCTTCCCTCATCCTTAACTTCACAATGGAGCTGATAATAGCACCTACCTCAAAGGGTTATTTGAAGAATGAGTAACACATATAAAATGCATAGGACAGCATCTGGCACCAAGTAAGTGTTCAATAAACATCAGTTGCTACCATTTGCTCTGAGGCAATATAAACAAAATAGAGGATGACTGGGCTCCCATCTTGGGATGAGATCCACCAGCACCACATCTCATGCCTCTTTCTTCCCACATACCTTTGTGTTAAGCTTTTTACTGGCTGTGTGAAAAAAGTCAAATCAGCTTTGCCCAAGACTTAACTTATCCAGAAGATTCAACTGGAAGATCATGTGTGACAATAGCCCATGGACATATTATTATAAATGAAAAGGAGATGTTTCTCCATTCGATACCCACCATTTAATGAGGTTTCATATGTGTCCGCACTTCCCACCTCATTTTATCACACACACACACAGACACACACCCACATGCACACACAAGAAAGAAAGAAAAGGAAAGGAGACCTGGATTGGCTTGTGTTTTTTTTTGCAGGCCTTCATAGACCTAAGTCACACTGGATGCAGTAGCAATTCCAAGTGGGGGAGGAAAAAAGAGCTGATCAGCCAAAGAACCCCTGAAAGAGAATCAAGGCTTCCTCCTCCCGCTGCAGGAGCCACCTCAAAGGGCACCTTCTTGGGAAGCTTTCTCTGGCTCTTCTTGAAGACATAGCTTCTCCCAACTTCCTACTCCCCTGAGTCTTGCCCACGCTTCCTGCGATGATGATGATGATGAGGTTGTGTCATCACCTCTCCTGGGAAGACTGTGAACTCTTTTTCAAGAGCCCCCACCCCAGCACCTGGACAGCACATGGCATAGAAAAGAAGCTCAAGCTTGAATTGAATGAAGATAATGTTCTATATTCCATGGGTGTCCAAAAAAAAACAAAACATGACTAAGTTTCCAGCCTTTTTACAATGGACTGAATATTTATGTTCCCCATCTCCCACAAATTTATATATTGAAATACTAACCCACAATGTGATGGTGTTAGGAGGCAAGGCCTTGGGGAGGTGATTAAGTCATGAGGGTGGAGTCCTCATGAATGGGATTAGCACCCTTATAAAAGAGGCTGGAGAGAGGCCCTTTGCCCCTTCCACCATGTGAAGTCACAGCTAGGTGTCTTCTCTGACCCAGAACACAGGTCCTCACCAGATACTGAATCTGCCGACACCTTTATCCTGGATTTTCTAGCCTCCAGAACTCTGACAAATAAATTTCTGTTGTTTAAAATCTACCCAGTTTGTGGTATTTTGTTATAGCAGCCTGAATGGGCTAAAAAAATTTTATTCCTTTCATTTGCAATCCTAAAAGAAGTGATAGTTGGGTCTTTCACGAGCAAAGAGTCTGTTACCAAGATGGTAAGAAGTTAGAGGAAAGTTACAAAGTAGACAAAGATGCCCACTTCTACTCAACACAGCTCTGGAGATCCTGGCTTATGCCAAAGACAAGAAAAAGAAGTGAGGCCCATGGAATGGAATAGAAGAGACAAATTGTAATTTCCAGATGTTATGATTTTATGATTGCCCACATTAAAAACTCCAAAAGAATCCACAAACAATTAGAACTAATAAGAGACTGTATCAGGATAGGATAGAAAATCAATCTCCTAAAATTAATAGAGACGAAGCAAAAAGAGAAAGTAGACATATGAACAAAGAAACAAAATGTGTTTCTAGTTAAATACCTCATTGTCTTTGGGAGAAAGGGGAGGGATATGGAAATTTTTGATCAAGCAAGGCACAGGGCCCTTTGGCCACATTTCAGCTTGCAACAAGGAAGACTTTCCTAACCAGGGAGAACTCTGTGGAGGCCTTCAAGCTGAGTTGGCACAGAGAGTATGGGACATATTATTAAATGTGAATTGAACTAGATGACCTTTCTGGTTCCCTCTAATCCTGAGACCCATTTAGGATAAAACACCCTGGCATATTCAAAAGGAAGAACATACACAATCACTGCTTTGTTTGGAGAATGTCATAGGCAACCTCTAAGATGGCGTCCAATGATCCCAGCCTCCTGGTATTCATGCCCTTTGTGTAAATCTCTCTTCTTGAGTGTGGACTGAATTTACTGACTTGTCCCTAACAAATAGAATAGAGCAGAAGCAACGAGATGTCACTCTTAAAATGCAGTTATAAAAAGACCATGGCTTCCATCTTGGGTGCTTTTTGTCACTGCAAAACTAGCCCTAAGAAAAGCCAGTTGCCAGGTTATCAGGTGCCCTATGGAGAGATCCACGTGGCTAAAACTGAGAGAGGCTTCTGTCTGATACCCAGCAAGAAATGGAGGCATTCAATCCAAGGTCCATGAGAAACTGAATCCAGTCGACAACCCCATGAGTGAGCTTAGAAGCAGATCCTCCCCAGTCAGCCCTTCAGATGAGAATGCAGCCCTGGCTGACACTTTGACTACAACTTCATGAGAGGCCAGAATCCCAGAGGTGCCTATCTAAGCTGCATCCAGATTCCTGGCCCATAGAAATTGTGAGATAATATATGTTTGCTGTTTTAAGCTGCTGAGTTTTGAGATGATTTGCTATACAGGATTAGTAACTAATGCAGGGGTCTTTTCACCTGTGCTTCACACCAGGAACCTGTGCTTCTGGTCAGTAGCCTACATTTTTTACAAGGAATTTTAAAATTTAAATCTCTTGGAGTCCCACTTCATGACAGTCATATTTCTTTGAATTCTGGGCCTCACCCTACTTTTGAATATTAATTGGACAGAAGTAGGAGGAGGGTGCTACAGGGTCTGCCTTAACCTTCAGGGATGTGTACTTATGTTGACTTGATGATCCTCATTCAGAAAACTAACAATCTATTAACATGTTCCCACTGCATCTTCTCTGGCCACAGAGTCGCAACTTTCAAAAGCATCAACCAGCGCACTATCTGAAATTAACCATGATTCTGGGATGGAATTAACAAGGCAAGTCATGTCCATGATTTGGCCATGGTTTTCGTGGTTACCATTCTTCCATTCAGTGGTACTGTGTTTCCACTGACAACCTGATGCTCATTCAACCATTTGGCCATATCAATATTGCAGTTCCCCAATACCCTCTCAGGCTGGGCTTCATAATACTCTCTCCCTTACCTCTTCACATTACCTGTTACTTGTTCTTTGTCTTTCATCTTAGGAACCACTTCCTTTGTGATGTGCTTCTTGGCCAATTAAACCAAGTCATTGTTAGGTGCTCATCCTACATTCTCCAACAATTCCTCGTACTTCCCCAATCACAGCACTTCTCACATTATTATACCTACTTTGTTATAAACCTTTTTCCCCACCAGACTTAAGCTGCAAGACTAGCTCTTTTGTCTCTTTTGGTTCTGTTGCATCCTTAAAGCCTAGCAAAGTCTCTAGCACTTAACAATTGAATAATAAATACATAATAAATAAATAAATAAATGCTTTGTACTCTTCAGGCAGAAAGTCTGCTTCCAGAACTTACCCAAGCACCCTACCACCAAAATCTCATAGAACAGCAACCTGGATTAAAACAATGTAGACAATAAAAGGAAGTCAGAATGCAAAACGGCAGACATACTCGAAGGACAGTGGAAGAACAAGACAGCCATCCAGATAACACAAGCCGTCAGACACACTTTGGCTGCAATTCACTGGTGAATTCAGGTGGGGGTGTCTTGTTGGCCTAAATTATCTGGATAAGCCTTCATTTTGCTTTGGTCCATAAACTCTTTTATCTCCTCTACAATTGGGAAGTTGGCAAAGCTTGCTTCTCCCACCAGAGAATGCAGATGAGCTCCCAGGCATTGGCCTTCCTCCTATTCAGTTTCATCCCTTTTAGTTCCATTTCATTTCCTTTAGTTCCAGTTGGTTCCCTGGGTTAAGGACTCCAGAAATGTTTCAGAGCTACTTTCTATTTCAACTGATCTTATGATCGAACCTCAGTGAGCTTTAGCACATGGTATTCACTTTGCACATTATTCCAGCTTTGAGAATGTTGATGCTAAACTTTTTAAATATGATAGAAGGAACAACTTTAAAATAGTTTCAGAAAAAAAATTATTGATGTCTTAAATCTCCTTGCCTTTTGCAATTTATTTTAAACCACTTCACTGTACAAAATAGCTACTAGAAGGCTTGCCATCCCCTAGGCTGTCTCTACAGAAAAAAAAAAAATCACTTTGAACAAAAATGAGTTTAAAATCCTATTTAAATGACTGGTTGATCCAATCAACAAGGGGGATAACAGGGTGGATGCCACCTGATCAATTTACTTTTGCTGTATAGCAAACCACCCCACAATTTTGTGGCTTAAAACAATTACTTTTTAATTTAGCTCTCAATGCCGTGTGTTGGCTGGGTGGTCTTTGCTCTAAGCTGGTTAAGCTAATCTCTGTTTCTTGTCCCTCTCATGCCACAGTAGTCAGCTGATAGGTGGGCCAGTGGCTGGGTGATCTGGAATGGCCTCTCTACATGACTGGTAGGTGACAGGGTATCAGCAGGGGACTTGGCTATCATCCTCCAGTAGGCTAGTTCAGGCTCATCTGCATACAACTCAGTGTTCCAAGCCCAGCAAGAGAGAGAAAGTTCAAATGGACAAGCAATTTTCAAATCTCTGCTTGCTTTGCATTTGCTAATGCCCCAAATCACATAGTTAACCAAGATTCGAGAGATGGGGACATCGACTCTACCTCTTAGTGAGGTATCTGCAACATCAAAGGAAAGTAAATAGATGGGGAGAAGGGAAGTATTAGTGCCATTTTTGTTCTCTATTATAATTTATATAGTTTATATAATTTTCTGTTATAATATAATTTCCATACAATTTGCCTTGTTCATTTCCCATGGATACTCTTTGAAAGAGCACTTATTTCCATTTTATGGATGACAACACTGAGGCACAAAGAAGTGAAGTAGAATGTCCACGGGTATACCACTAGTAAATGACAGAGCTGGGATTTGGACTCAGTATCACACTGCTCTGAAGCCTGCATTTCTAATCATTCCCTTTTGTGTATAACCCAAGTACTGGCTGGTTGCTAACAGGTTGCTAATCTGAATTCAAACATTTTTTTAAAAAAAATTCATGTATGTAGGCAGCAGCCTCAGTCTGTGTTTATCAAATATTTTCAAAATATTTTGCAGAGATTATTTTTATTACTAGTTCAAAAAAACCTCAAGCCCCAGATGTGGTTAGTCAGGCTCTCTTCTCCTGAACATTCAAGCCCTAAGGCACTTTATGGTAATGAAACCTCAACTTCTTCAACTCCTTAGTGACATTACTTCTCACTTATAAACAGAAATAATCTTCTTTTTTGAAACCATGAAATTCTGCTGCAGGTTCCACCCCTGGAAGAGACAAGACTCAGAATCTCTGGGCTCATTCCCCACCCCAGCTCTCCTTTCAAAACCATGGGGAACTGGGACCAGAACCAGGGAAACTGCCTCTTTGCATAGATAAGAACTGGTCATGTGAGCCCATCAAGTTTCAGGCAGATTACTAACCACTCCAAAAATGAAACCAGAGCCACAGTGAGCAGTGCCTCAAAGCTGGTCTCTCCCCAGTCCATGCGAAGGTGGGTTTTCTCCATGTCCTGTTTCTGCCTCTCCTCTCCTCCTGGTGCTCTCCCTTTCTTACTGGTCTCTTTGGCCCTCTCCTTCCATTTCCATTTCTTCTAATCCAAACTTCCTTTCCTCCCCATACCCCTCTTTGACTGAGGAATACCATTAGGAATACCACTTCTATTGAAGTGAGTCCAAAAGATGACTTTGGCTATAATTTGAAGAGATGGAAGACCCAGGAGGTGAATTAAATGCACTCAATGAATCTGGTTTATTTTGAGGGAATAGAAATACATTATTCCGTACTTACATATATTCTACTTCTACTCTGAAGTCTCCCATCGACTAGGAATGAATTTATCTTCATTTGACAGTTTTATGACCCAAATCAGATAGCTCTGTCCATTGATCTGATTTAAAATGCAACCAAAGGACTGGGTTGCTTTAACAGAAATCTAGGCATGGCCAACAGTGCCTGCCATCACCCAGATTTTTCATAATATGTGAGTTTCTCAGTGTGGCTATCGAGACCTCCTGGTGAAGCTTACCTCTTGAATGGCCATTATTTAGCAATAGAAATGATTCAGCAATGAAAACAAGTGCTTGACTTTTTTTTCTTTTTAAAAGATTTATTAAAGCTCCTCAGAGGTTGTTTTTATAAAACCCAGCCTTAGAGTGGCTGACCTTAAAAATATGTTTATCTAAGCTATATTCCCCAAAACGTTGACCAACATGATAAATAATTTATTTAATGTTTCCTTAAATATTATTTTGTTTGGTTTAAACCCAAAGTAGAAACTTCTCCCCAAAAGGAACACTGTCTCATTTTTGTATACAATGGAAACATTTGGGAACAAATAAAAGAAATACAATCTTTTTCACAAATGTTGGCTTACCAAGTGAGCTGGTTAATCCAGGGGATGCAAAATAAATGTTGTGACATTTGGCTGTTAAATTAGAAGCTGGGAACTTTGGTTGATGGTTATATCCCTATTTTTAGTACTTCCTTAAACTGGTAGGAAAATAAATATCCACAAATAAACATAGCAAGTGGGGCATAAAGGGATTATCAATAGGAAAATGCCCTTCACCCAAACCACGGAGGAGCAGCTACATGGACTGTGTTCACACTTAACAAATGTCTTTTTCCAGAGATGTTGGTAAATCTAGAGCTTAGCTACATTGGAACTGCCTTCAGGACAACTTGCTAAATGTACCCCCACTTCCTTGGCAGAGCTGTCCCTTCATCCACAGGGGGACTAATCACAGAAGTCCTGCCCCTGGGCCACAGAGGGGGCCCTGACAGGCAAGTCAATTAGATTCCACTTTGTGAGCCCTGACATAAACTAGCCAATTAGATTCTACTTTGTGAGTCCTGACATAGGCTAGCCAAACAGATTCCACTTTCTAGGACTCTGTGATTGGTCAAGAAGCACATTTGACTCAACCTCAGCCAATTATAATTTGGTGTATATATATATGAAACAGGAGGAGAAGGAAGCTACTATTTGGGTCATAGAACTAGAGGCAAATCAAAGGCTGCCCAGGAAAAAGCCTGGCTACAACAGAGGGCACTACAGAAGCAGAACTGAGCGATGGTGATGAGTGATTTCTGACGACGCTGCATAAGCCCCTGAGTCCAGCCATGCCCGAACATTAATTCCCCCTTTTGCTTAAGCTGGCTGGAATCAGTGTTGGCATGTCATCTCTAATAACCAGAAGAGTCTTGACTAATCCCGGGCACCCAGGATGAGGCACAAGTTGTCCTCAGGGGATATTTGTTCATTTTATCCCTCTAGCTTTCTGATACTAACTTAGATTTATACCTATCTTAAATCCCACCTTCAGAGCTATATATATATATTTCTGTTCATCCCCTTTTTTGGTGAAACATTCTCTATAAGTACAGGAAGTCAGGACAACTAGTCAGAGTCTCACAGCAATGGGTGTGATGACCATATCCTAGACCAAGCCAGTTCCTTAGAAGCAGTCTTGCTGATTTCAGAGCAAATCTTTGGATTAAAATTATATGTGGGTGTGTGCTCAGTGGCCCGATACAATTACGAAACTAGTCTGTGAAGGCTCGTTTTGGGTTCAGCTGGAGACACATGTGGCACCTTAAAACTCAGGTGCCTGCATTGTACAGAGTACCTTACTTATATTGTCTCATTAAAGCCTCCCCCAAATCATGTGTGGCAGGTATCTTTACTATCCCATTTCACAGAAAAGGAAGAAACACTCAGAATGGTTCAGAAACTTATACAGTTAATTAGTTGTGGAGGCTGGAAGAAATTCTGGGTCTATAATATTCTATCCTTCCCTAAACGCTGGCCACTATGCTAAGAAAGTAAAAAAGCAGAGGGGTGGCCATGGGGGCTATCAGTCTACCATGTGAGATTCAAGAAGAGCTATTAAGAACAGTCATCAGTAAGCAAAGAACATTGAATTTGGAATTAGACTGTTCTGAAATTGACATCCTAGTTCTGCCACTCGTTTCTTCTGTGCTCTTGGGAACTTTTCTTTATCCCTTGAAGTCTTAGTTTCTCCACTGTGAAGCAAGGTTAATTACAATATAGTAGAGTCCTATTGCTTCTTGGCCCTTTGACTAAGATCAAGTGTATAGTAGACAGTCTCCAAGTACAGCTGCCAATAATTCCCCATCCCTGTTCATGAACACCACTCCTTGCTTTAATTTTGGAGGAGTCTACTTATTATCCTCTCCTTAAATGTGGGCTGGCCTCAGGACTTGTTCAGGCCAATAGAATGGGGAGGAAGCGACATTCTCAGACTTCTGAGCCCAAACCTTAAGCTTCTGCTTCTTCTCCCTTGGAGCCCAGGCTTTAAGGAAGTCCAGGCTAGACTAATGAATGATCAGATGCCCTGAGGATGAATGACCATTTGAACATCAAGGCTTGACCAAACTCTAAACTAAATGCAGCCTCATGAAAGACCCTAAGCAAGGCCAGCAGAAGAACTGGCCCAGCTGAACCCCAGCCAAACCAGATAATTGTAAGAAATAATAAATATTATTATTTTAAGCCTTATTCTCTGGGGTGATTTGTTATGCAACAATAGATAACTGACTTGCCTCAGGTTGCTGGGAAGATTTAATGGGTCAATGTATGTAAAAGCAAGAACACCTAAAACAAAGTTTGCCATTTCTGTATTCAACACATGTTTATTGAGCAAGTACTTTATGGGAACCACTGCAGAGGCCATTGGGATTCTGAGGGGAGCAGGGCAAAGTCCCCACCGTCTTGAAGCTTACATTGCAATAAGAGGAATAATAAATAATCAAAAATAAATAATATAATGTCAAGTACTGACTTCTGCTGAGAACAGTTTCTGTGTAGCCACCCTGTATTATTTGCATGTGCTGCTAATTATCCTTGGTTTACATGCTCTTGGTTCAGGTCTTCAGAAATTCAACAAAAGTGAAGAAGAGTAGGGAGGTAGAGGCTGAGAGGGAGAAGACCTATTTTAGATGGTGTGGTCAAAATGGCCTTTTCTGCATGGGGTATTTGAACAGATACTTGAATGATATGAGAAAGTCAGCCATGCCTTCCCTGTACAGCCATGACTGCTATGCATGCACCTGTTCACATGACGTATTCTAATTATTTGTTTTTGTCTTATCTTCCCTCATTGACAGAGAGCTCTTATAGGCAGACAGAGGCATTTCGCATTCAGATCCTCTGTGGTTTGGGCAGTGGTTGATGCCCAGTAGGTGCTCA
The DNA here is from genome assembly GCF_028885655.2 of Pongo abelii. Classification (NCBI taxonomy): domain Eukaryota; kingdom Metazoa; phylum Chordata; class Mammalia; order Primates; family Hominidae; genus Pongo; species Pongo abelii. The sequence continues at coordinate 120,400,442 of NC_071993.2, read as the reverse complement.
GGGAACACTGATTGACTGTATGAAGGCATGTCACGGGGCCATCCACTACTCAACACAAGGGTTAAAGTCACTGAGCCAAGGAGAAGGCCCAAAACGTAGCTGCCACCCTCTGCAGGAGACCCTGCAGAACACAGGCCAGATTCTCCCTTTACAGAAAGCTTCGTTGGCAGCCCACCTGTCCCATGACCTCCACGCTCAGCCTGAGGAAGCCCTGCCTTACTTGGGTCCAGTTGCTGGGAACAGCCACCCACCTGTCCTATACCCTTAGGCAGAAACCTCTATGGCCATCACCAGAAGGGAAGTGTATACCCGCACTTTCCTTGAGCTGCCCAGCCACTATGGTACAGGGAGCAAGATCTCTAAGGACAGGGGAAACCCAGGGGACCTGAGATCTGCCTCCTCCTGCACCCAGCAGTCAGACTGCACCTTCCAGGCAGGACGTGACAGGAGGGAAGCCTGGCGGAGCAGAGGCATTTGCTCAGCAGGAGAAACTCTGTCCTTCCCTGTCCTCCCCTGACTCCACCTCATCTGGCCCACTAGAAACAACATCCCAGTTGGCCTCATGAAAAATACCATGCCCGATTTCAATGAAGACACCTTGGTTGTGCACAGCCACAGGCCCGCGGGGTGCGCTTTCCCCTCTGCCCTTCCCACCAAACGCTCCTTTATTATCCACCAGACCAGATAGCAATAGGATGACTTCGTCCTCCTGAGCGGCTCCACATTCCACAAACGGGCCGTTGCTATTTGCCACTCTGGGAGAGAAAGCCCGTCACGGGCCTTCCCCTATGGAGCCCTCTCTCTTTCCCTGCCTCTCCTCCAGCTGCTCCTGGTTCAAGCCGCTGCCTGCCCCGGCTAATAATGCCTTGTCATGCAGTGACAGAATTACGGTCTCACACTGGTTTCACATGTCACAAATAATTGTGCTCATTGCGCATCATATTGAAGTTGTCAGGTCTCTCTTACGCCTATAATTTGTGTGAGTTGATCATACTTTGGTAAATCAGCAGGTCATGACCTGTGCCCTTTAGCCCCCATGGCTGGCTGAGAATGACCTACAAATCTTGTGACAGGGACAACAGAGAAGGTATGAACTGTTCAATTGCTCATGTCTATCAGCTGCCATGGAGAAAGCCCGTTGCTCTCTGCTTTCGCCATCACTTTAAACGGCTAACGCGGCACCCTATGTCAGCCCATCTTAATTTCTTCACATCTGTTTTTTTTTCCCTCTAGATTTTTTTAAAGTACTTTTGGATATTTCTATTTTTTTCCTTTACCACAAGACATTTTGGTGCCAAACCCAAGTGTCTTTCTTCCATGTTTTAAATAAATACCTCCAGTGACTGTGATAAAGGGAACAGACCTCACTCTCTCTGTCCAGCCCAACTGAACAGAGCTCCACGCAATGGTTAAATGTGGCTGGCAGCTTTATGAGCTCCATTGCTAACACTTTATTGGGTAACACGTTCACAAATAGTGTTCCTGAGCCTTTGTTTTCATTAAGGTACAACATGTACCATCAAGTTGCATTTAATTCTCTGCTTCGTATTTTATACACAGTATTGCTGACCATGGCCTTCAGTGTCTAATGCTGGAGAGGGGGTAATGAAGTTCAAGCTGCTTTTATTACCCTGGATCTTCAATAACTGGCTTCTTAAAAAGTCAGTGGAAAAGAAGCAAGATTACCAAGTTCTGTGCAGACTGATGCTCTGCAGAAATGCTGGAGTGAGGTCAAGAATAAAATGGTTTTATGTGGGTCTATCTCCAGGGGAGCTGTTGCAAGTTAGGTGCCCAGAGAGTGGCTAGCCTCCTCCTTGGTTAAGAAAGAGAACATGGTGTCAATCGCTCCATGATGTTCACTCTGGTGACTTCCCGTTCTTTGGCAAGCTACCTCACTCCTGCAGAGAAGTACAAGTGGGTGGGTTTGTAATTCTGAAAGCAGACGGCAACATCTGACTGCCCATGTTGGGATGTCAGGAAGTGAGGATGATGCCACTTGTTGGAGCAACAGCAGGCATAAGGGCAGTGTGTGAAAGGAGAGGAAATGAGCAAGGCTCTCTCTCTCTACACCATACAAGGCATGCCCATTTAATTTCCAAAAGCATCAACTGAGGACATGTGAATCAGGAATAATTAGCAGCACACACGAGCAATGCACAGTTGTTACAGAAGACACAAACTCATGTTGCTCAACTGTTTGGATCCCTTTCCCCCTTACCTCATAGGCACAGACCCATGATGATTCTCAGCACTGAAAGGCATATCACTTTCGATGCAATTTACAACAGCCAATCACCAAGTTAAGGCAGGAGTAGGGGAAGAAAATGTTGTGTCTGGGCCGCAACTATTATCCTCCTAAGGCCCCAGCTATGAGGCAAGTTCAGTGCAGATGTGGGTGGTTATGGACTGGAGGTTTACTTTTCAGGAGTATCTCTTTGCTGAGAAAACTTAATGGAAATGTAGACAGATGGGGGTTCAGATCACAGTACCACCTCTAACAGGCTTGGTGACCTAGGCACGTTACCTTAACTCTCCGTGTTTCAGTTCCTCAACCTGCAAAGTAGTTGGCTCACAGTAGGTGCTGAGAAGATCTTATTTTTTTTTCTCAGTCTAGGTTTTTGTTTGCAAGCAAAGTAACAGTGACAGTTAAGCAGAAAAGGAATATATAGGGAAGATGTGGGCAGCTTACAGACTCTGAAGAAGCGCTGGAGAGCTGAGATGAAAAATGAGCTGGAACCAAGGGAGGTTAGAGGGCAAAGAACATAGCTGACACCAGACCTTGGGCACAATCCGGTTATGATGCTGCCCCTGGCACCACCTCCATTGGCACTTGGGTCCTACCACTGAACCCCAGACTCCAGTATCTTCTTCCTTCTCATTCTTTACAAGGGGCTGGGGAAGGAAGGAGTTCAGGCTTCAGGTTTTACTTACAACCCCTTTAATCCTTTAATACAGTATATATTATTTTTTGGTTCTTTTTCAACAAAGATGTGTGTGAGGGGGTGGAGAATCTGCATTAAAGCAGCCTGATCAGCTTATCCAAAGCCATGCTGTGAATCAGTGACACTGTTTGGAATGAAAACACACGCACATCTCCAGTTCCTCTAAAGTTGTGTCCATAACTAACTCATGGAATGACTGTGGGAAAATTCAGGGGAAAGAGTGAAACTCTGGCTTCCCATAGGAGCAGTGAAGACACTGGCTACTAAGTGCAAAGTCATCTTTGACTCCCACCTCTGTTACTGGTGAGACAGGGCTCTAAAGAAGTGCCTTGGATGGCCTTGCAAGATGGCACTCGGTCAAATCCATGGATAGGAAGAGAGTGAACAATGAATCTGGAAAATTCAGTCACACACTCCATTATTGAATGGTTATGTTCTAGGCACTAGGCTAAGTTCTTTTGTGGCATTATTTTATTTAACATTCACATTAAATCAATGAGCTATCTATTATTACCCCCATTTTACAAATGAGGAAATCAAGGCTCCTGAGTCGGAGGGCATGTGGAGTAACATGGACATAGCACAAAAGCTTTGCCTTCAAAGCGGGACGTGCCCACAGATGTCTCTGGGTGGCGGCGGCATAGAAAAAGGACACGGGAATCCCAGGGCACAATATCATGAGTACTTAAGAAATGCCTGGTGATCTCATAATCTCCAAAACCGGTATTGTTTGGGCTAAGGGAACAAGAGACAAAAAGCTAAGGAATATTTCATGATCTGGAAACTTTCAGTTCCTTTAATATGAAAATGCTCAACATGAAGTATTAAAGATGTAAGGATTCAGAGGTTGCAGGAGGCCAAAGAAGATTAAGAGATTCTTTCCCCCAAATGAAGTGCATAGTGTATCCATTACAGGGCATGGAGATTTTCCCTCCCCTCCCCCACCTCCGCTTAATAGAGAAAATGCTGAAAACTTTGAAGAAATGCATTCTTTGTTTCTTAAGTTCCATGATTAATTAGGTATAAGCCATATTTCAAAATGTTTCATCATTTATTTGTAATTCTCCCCAGAGTGTGTACAGTAACTTGGCTCAGAACACACAGATTACATTGCAAATGCTACTCATATGCTGAAACTTTTTATGTGTCTTTCCCTTCCCTTCTCTGCTTTCCCCTATAGTATTTGAGTGGAAGAACAAGGCTGGATTTCCATCGGAGAGCACACCCTGCTTTGAGTGGATTTCTCCAGCCTATGGGGAACCATCAGAAGGGGGACTGGAAACACTCAGCAGGCAGCCGTGCACCCACACAGGCATGGAGCCTCCCAGGTTGCTCTAACCCCTGTATCTCTGCATCAGTCAAGTGAAGGTGTGCATTTGCTTTAAGTCAGTCTTCATCTCTCCATCTCCCTTCACACACGCCTCCCCAGGAGTAATCCCCTGGCATAAGCTAGGGAGCAATACAGTGTAGCGGTAAACATGTAGGATCCAACCATGGAGCTCTGACTCCATTTTTAGAGCTTTGTCTTTTTCTCATCTATTAAATGGGGATAAGAATAGCCTCCGAGATCCACTGGATCATTGTAGGAGCAAATGTGATTTAACAGTGCTTCATTCAGAATATGCTTTCTATGGATGTTCACATTATTTTTGTTATTTTCAATTTGGCCCAACTCCCAACCCCCAACACACACACACACCTCGGGGCCAAGTGACTTAGGATAGTGCTTGGAGCAGTGAGTTTGGGTCTGTGGAAGAGAAATTGGATCGGTTAGACAAGTTCCCAAGTTGAAGCAATCTGTGTTATGCACACACACACACACACAAAATACACAACACACACATACACATGCACACACACACACAGTCTCAGGGTACAAGATTCGTTGCTGATTCCAAGGCAGAGGCTGCTCTTCTTGCCTTCCATCAGACCCCCTGACTTGCTGCAGAGGTAGCCCCTCCCTTTGCAATACCTTTACTTCCATATCTTTGCTTCCCTTCACTCATCAAAAAAACACTCCTCCTCCAAAGCTCAGATCAAATGCCACCACCAGCTTGCAGTCCTCACTTTGCCACTCTTTAAGGTGGACTGTGTATGGTCAAGGGTGAGGCCTCATCTCCTAGGCTTCAACTGCCTGGGCCTTGAAGGTGCATTGAATTGCATTACCAGGTGTATCAGTTTCCTGGGGCTGCCATAACAAAGTACACAAACCGGGTGGTTTAAACACCAAAAACGTACAGTCTCACGATTCTGGAGTCTAAAAGTCCGAAGTCAAGGTGTCGGCAGGGTGGTTCCTTCTGAGGGTTGTGAGGGAGAATCTGTTCCATGCCTCCCTCTTAGCTTCTGGTGGTTTGGTGGCAATCTTTGGGGTGTTTTCATTTGCAGAAGCATCACCCCAATCTCTGCCTTCAGCTTCATACGGCATTTTCCCAGTATGCATGTCTGTCTCTGTGTCAAAATGTGCCCCTTTTTGAGGGGTATCAGGATGAAGTTCTGGTAGAAACCAGAAAACCTGCTAGACAAATTCAAAAAGAACTGTAACACTGATAATTTGTCCTTATTATAAGAACACAATTATTTTGGATTAGGGCCCACCCTAATGACCTCATCTTAACTTGATCAACTTCAAGAACCCTATTTCCCAGTAAGGCCACATTCACAGGTACTGGAGAAGAGGACTCTAACTTTTTTTCTCAGGAGAGGCAGGGGACACTGTTCAACCCATGACCAGGGCTGAATGAGCAACAACTCTGAGTCAGAGTCCATAGGTTCATTCTGTTTCTTTTTTTCTTTTTTTTTTTTTTGAGAGTTGGGATCTTGCTCTGTTGCCCAGGCTGCAGTGCAGCAGTACGATCACAGCTCACTGTAGCCCCAAACTCCCAGGCTCAAGCAATTCTCCTGCCTCACCCTCCCAAGTAGCTGGGAATACAGGCTAATTTTTAAAAAATTTTTTGTAGAGATGGCGGTCTGGCTATGTTACCCCAGCTGGACTTGAACATCTGTCCTCAAGCAATCCTCCTGCCTCACTCTCCCAAAGCACTGGGACTACAGGTGTGAGCCTCTGCTCCCAGCCTCTGTTTCTAATTCTAGCAGGGAAGAGCACTGAGAATACTGAGAGGGTAACATCCAAGCCTACCCTTATCATCAAACACAGATAGTTCTCATCTGGTGGTTCTTGAGCCCTGCTGCCACATTAGCCTCACCTGTAGATCCTAAAGACAAAATGAGACAAAACCAAACAACGACGCTGGGATGGGGAAGACAGGTCAGTGGGACTCAGCCGTCACTTTCTTTCAGGTGCAGCCAAGGAGGAGATCCACCGTACCAGACTAAACACACGAAAAATCCATGTGCTTTTCCCTGGTCTAGCCCAAGAGCCATTTCTTGTTTGGGGGCTTACGGTGTTACTTGGGATGTTTAAACAACTCTTAAAAAATTCAACTGACCTCTTATGTAGAATTCTGTAAAGAATATAGAATGTTAAAAATCTCCAGATGGTTGAGATTAAGGAAAAAACATACGCTTTCCTAAAATACACAACCATTCGTCTTCTTTCGGTAGTACCAACTCTTGCCCAAATGGAGAGGTAGAGGCAGTGGTTTCAGTCTCATAGTTGTAAATGCTTTGAGATCCAAGATGGAAAGATTTTATAGGCCGTGAAGGCACCACTGCTGCCTGTCCTCGTGGTGGCCAGCATGATACTCCAGGTTTATACGCAGTGTGTCTTGCTGGTTCAGCGTGGACATGGTGTTACTGGTGCCTCGTGTTTCCGTTGGAGAGATAAGCTGGCATGTGAAGAATATGCAGACAGCTGGAGAGGAATGAGCAATCCACAGGCCCAGGTTTTTTAGTAGAAAAGAGAGCAGGCACACTGGTAATCATAACAATAGGGAACAGTTCCATGAGTATATCAGGCATCTGATAATTAACGGTAGCGTTGTCCTTATTACTTCTAATTTTTTTTTTTTTTTTTAGACGGAGTCTTGCTCTGTCGCCCAGGCTGGAGTGCAAGTGGCTCGATCTCGGCTCACTGCAAGCTCCGCCTCCTGGGTTCACGCCATTCTCCTGCCTCAGACTCTAAAGGCGCCCGCCACCAGGCCCAGCTAATTTTTTTTGTATTTTTAGTAGAGACGGGGTTTCACCGTGTTAGCCAGGATGGTCTCGATCTCCTGACCTAATGATCTGCCCGTCTCGGCCTCCCAAAGTGCTGGGATTACAGGCGTGAGCCACTGCGCCCGGCTACTTTTAAATTTTTACGCCAATTTTCTAACTGCCAAAATCTAATTTTGAATATTTGGCTACTTGAGTGACTACATTCTTCTCCGTGTTTTGGAAATATGAACACAAAGCAGATACTTTGGAAATTAAACACATTTGTATGGGGGATATTTTATCAAAGAGACTAGAAGGACAAAAGTCACTTATATTAGCAGTTCAGTCTTTGCTACCTGAGAGCAAGTTCTAAGAAACAGCAAATAACAGGCATACAGGCCCCATAAAGGAACTGGGAAATTACTCATTCTGATAAAATTCAGTTTTCTTATTTCAGAGGGAATTGGGGGAGGCAGTGTAGAAGAAAATCAGATAGTCAATTAGGACTAACTACATCGCTAATCACAAAGATTACAAATCCCAGGGAGGTAAATGATACCTACGGCCCTGCTATCTTCAGTAAACATTTAAAATAATAAAAATGATAATTTATCCATTGCCACAAGTTTGACCTCTTACCCTGGTCATATCAGAGTGGGTCCAGCAGAAAGGGGAGGAAGGTCTAAACTTTGCCTGGGTGATGTGAGGTTAGGGACTGAGGACCCTCTTCTGCCAAAAAGTTAATCTCCAGTATTTATTTGGGTGCAAACGAAAGTAGAATAATGGGGAAAGAGGTCCTTCATGTAAAAGAAACTCAAAAGCTTTACAGACTGAATTAGGTGTAATCCTTATGGGATCCCTAACAGCTCATAAATAACTTTTAATGAGATTTCCAGCGAGTAAAATAGCACGTGGGGGAGAAAGTATTCTTTTTTATTTTTGTTATTTTGTTTTCAATAAAGCACATGCTTCATATCGTTGTTTTCCAAACCCATAACCAAAAGAAGGGAAACCATTTCAATAAGAAGAGATTAGTACTGAAAATATTTAATTAACTGATAGGGACAGGAAACGCTTGAATATGTCATTGAAAATACTTGACATTGACCACTAATCTATGGAAACTTATAGAGCTGAGTCTAAAGCATGTTCCGGAGTTAAGCAGAGAAATAAATCAAGGTTTGCAAATGTCATTTAAGTTTTCACCTGTCCCACGATTCAAAATTATTGGCTTCCCAATGAAAAGCATATGTTGTGTCCCATGCCTGGGGAGTAGTAACGAAGTGAGGCAGACACTCTCCAGCGCTCCCTCCCATGGTGCCCCTCTTTATTTCCCATCAAGTGAAAATAATTACTGTATCCTTAAGGGAGCGCTTCCCTGCGTCTGGTCTGCCGATAAGGGCTGCCATGCTGGCTCCTCCAGCCCTGCCCCTCTTCCTTGAGGGACCATGGTTTGATTTACGAGAAAATAGTTGGCAAATTGCGATGTCTATCTTGATGGATGACATGATTTGGACCATTTTGCTGATCATGTATGACTACCTTTTTTTGTTTAGCCTGGTTGCAGTTGATCCGCAGCTCCAACAGTTGAAGAAGGGGGAAAAAATAGCAATTGCCTTTTCTTGGAGAGGTCACCAAGCAGAAACAGCTCTGGCCTTTTGTTACCTAGAAACTCACCAGTGATGTTCAAGCCCTTTACAAAGAGCTCTCATAGATATTATCTTAGACGATCGGAACAAAGGCTCTTAGAAGTAGGCAAGAGAGGTATAGTTCTTCTCATTGGGAAGATACACAAAATGAAGTTCAGAGAGACTGAGTGCATTACCCCAGGTCACACAGCTAGTCAAAATCAGGGGTTTAAATCTTGGTCTTTTGACTCCCAAGCAAATTCTTTCTCTTTTCATTGTCTCTTGATGGAACAAGAATGTACACTTAGTGACAAAATCAAACTCCTCCTGTAATAGGCTATTCAGTCCTGCTCCTTCCCGAGTTTCTGGGAGCTTCCTAACCGATCTCCAAGCCCATGATATCTCCCTTCCCATCTTTCCTCCTAGCCACCGCAAGCATTATAACTCTACAACACAAATCCAATTATGTCACTATCCTCTTAACTTTCAGTGTCTTCTTATCCCCCAACTCTTGCCTCTCAGGACTTTCCACCTTATCCTCTCTAACAGGAAGGTTGTGGAGGTGTGGGGTGGGACCTAAAGTGGTCTATTTTGAATTTATTTGAAATCTCATGCTTCATATCTAATTTTAATCTTTAATTTTAATTTTTATTTTTTGAGATGGAGTCTTGCTCTGTCGCCCAGGCTGGAGTGCAGTGGCACGATCTCAGCTTACTACAAGCTCCACCTCCCAGGTTCACACCATTTTCCTGCCTCAGCCTCCCGAGTAGCTGGGACTACAGGCGCCCGCCACCACACCTGGCTAATTTTTCGTATTTTTAGTGGAGATGGGGTTTCACCGTGTTAGCCAGGATGGTCTCGATCTCCTGACCTCGTGATCTGCCCACCTCGGCCTCCCTTTATATCTAATTTTAATAGGGACTTTGCATTATGTTCAATATATTCTTGTTTGCTTTCACTTAAAAACAATGATTTCAATCTAATCTTTAATTAAAATGAATGCCCAGGGAAAGCAGCCTCATCTTTATTTTATGGCTTTGGGCTCTCCTTAGTATACCTCCTAGTTTTGAGTACTCCTAGTACACATCCTGGCTCCCAAGGGATCAGGTCTAGGGCCTTAGCATTGACCATAAGGTCCTCGTTCAGCCACCTTACCTTCCTCCTAGCCTCATCTCTACCACTCATACCCTGACCTCTTACACTACAGCCACGTTGATCTTTCATGCCTCTGTGCCTTTATACAGGATCCTCCCTTGGCCTGAAAGTCTTTTCTCCCTTTACCTTGAAACTCTCAGCATCCATGAATGGCACCCCTCAGTGCACCTTCCCTTGTGTCCCCAACTGTGGCTCTATCACCAGCACCCCATTCCTGGTAGCAGTTAACCGTTTGGGTCCTAGTCATCTACAAGAATGTCCCTCTTTTCCCACTAAGTTCTCTTACCCACCATCTTCATAGCTACTAGAGCCCAGTATACTTGGCATAAACTAGATACCAAATAAATGCTTGTAAAATAAATAAAAACTATTAACACACTTTCCACTAGGAGATTTGTTTTTAGAAGCTAGCCTAATCTCAGTTGCTTATATTGTACAGTTTATAAGAGCTTTTATACATTTAAAAAAACTATCAAGTGCATTTTTTATGCATGTCAGGTACATGATCTCATCGGATCTTCATGATCTGATTTTTCTCCAAAAAAGCAGGTAGAGCAACATCTCATTCTCTTGCCATTATTTGGAGGTAAACTCCAGACCCTGGAGTCCAAATGCCTGCGTTTGGATCACCCTCTCCTTACTATCGCTGCTTGAGCTCGGTTTCCTCATCTGTAAAGGGGATGATAACACTTGGCAGTGAAGGCCATGAGCTCTAGAAATGACAGCCTAGGTCAGGAATTGGCAAACTATGGCCCATGGGCCAAATCCAGCCCACCACCTGTTTTTGTGTGACCTGGGAGCTGAGAATGGTTTTTATAATCTTAAGTGATTTTAAAAAATCAAGAGAGTAGTCATATGTTGTGACCCATGCATATTATATGAAATTCAAATTGCAATTCCTATAAACAAAGTTTTATTGAGACATAGCCCTGCCCATTTGTTTACATATTGTGTGGCACTGTTTCTGCCCCACAATGGCAGAGTTGGGTTCCTATGACAGAGACCAATCAGCCCACCAAGCCTAACATGCTTACTGTCTGACCCTTTGCTGACCCCTGATCTACGGTCAAGTCCTAGTTCCACCCCTCACAAGCTCTGGGACCTTGGGAAGATTGGGTAACCTCTCTATGCCAGTTTCCTCTGTGAAGGAGAGATAATAATATCTGCCTCCCAGGGCTTTATGAGATTAAGTGAGGTAACACACTTAAAGCACTTCGTAAGGACCCAGTACTATGAATGTTAGCTAATGTTACTAAGCTACCTTCCCAGAGGGCTAGAATTTGCCAAGTAGCAGAATAGGGGTGGGAAGGAGGTACCAGTGCCAGCTGTGTGGATGGTTCCAACATGATGTAATTGGAGAGGCTGAGAGGCAGGTTGAGAGCCAAACGGAGCTGAAGGGAAAGCCAAGTGCCAAGGTGCAGGAGAGCCTAAGAGGACACCTTTCCAAAGGGCCCAGCCAGGACCCTGGCTGGGTCCCAAAGTTGAGTTCCTGGTTGGGTTTAGAGGGGACCAACTCAGAAGTCAGTGAGGAACAAGCCAGGAATAGGGATAGAGGGCTCTGGAAGATTTCCCCGGGACCCAGACAGCACTCCACAGGAGGACAGGTTTAAAGGGACAGGCTTGTCATCCCCATTTACTCATGAGAAGACAGAAGCTCTGGGTAATCAAATGGCTTGCCCAAGACAATACAACTAGTAAAAGTGACTAAATGCAAAATACCAGGTGCCCAGACCTGAACTTCTCCATCCACTTTAGCCTACTGACTTTCCTACCCGATGTTTCAGGTTCAAATTCTTTTGTGAATCTTAGGAACTACATCATTGAGTCTAAGGGACTAAGGGAAACAGTATGTTGTGCTGTTTTGTTTTTTTCCAAGAACAGAGAGCACTAATTTTCTTAAAACCATCGAGCATGAATTAAAGGTGTTTTCTCCCTTTATGCAGTTAGAGTCCTTGTTGCTGAAGGTAGCAGGAACATGCTCCACAGGCTCAGATTTTCAGCCAGACCTTTCAGAGAGGGGTCTCTAGCCTAAGGGCGTGTTTTTCTCCATAGTTCAATGACGACCCTGCAAATGGCAAATTGTTTATGATTTGAGAGCTGCAAGGATCCAAGCTGCACTGAAAGGAGAAGGAAGGAAAAAAGCATGCTAAGAAAAGCAACAAGTAATTCAAAGACCTAGGCCAAACGTAAACCTATAGATTTCAATAGACACTTGATAAAAATGTCTTTATAATGTCTGCATGTCTTTGCAAGAAGGCTCTAGATCTACAGCTTCTTTTATTTATTATTCCTAACATTTGTGACATTTGTAACATTGCCAAAGAAGATTGAGTTCAGAAAGGCACTCTCCAAGAGAAGGGTGGAAGGCAATCCTGCTTTAGAGCCTGGTGACCCAAAATGTTTGAGCTGCCCTGTTGAAAGTGAGGATTCTTGTTTATTTGACAATTTTTCTCTCTTGAACATTGTATTTAAACAAGTGTCTCCTTTTGGTCCAGTGTTTCTTCAAATGTATTTATAGAAGAAATTTTCCTTTCTCCCTCTAATCTGTTTTTCATATTTTGGTGAAAGGGATAATATATAAAATTTTACAAGGGTTTCGCTTTCTTTACATTTCCTAAATGTGGGCATCTGGTGTTCTCATTAAGCAAGCCATGTCCATTCATAGACTCACCACATCTTTAATTCATGCTAAAGAGCAGTGCTGTGATTTGAAGATTATGCTGTCTCCCAGTGTTTTTTAGAAAGGTTGTTTTAAAAAAAAAAAATCTATCCAGCATTCTTTGGTTAATTTCATTCTGCTTATATCTTTAATTTCCAAAGTTTCCTCCTTCTTTTTTCCCCAATGGTAAAATACATAGCATTATTGTTTCGTGGACTCTGCCAAAAGCATGCTTTTTTATGCTACAAGTTTCTGACTAAGACCCATCTAAATTTTAGGCTTTGGACTGAGGAAAGAGAGAAAGACAGAGAGAGAGAGAGAGAGAGAGAGAGAGTGAGAGAGAGCAGGCACACTGCACACAAAGAGTTTCTCATTACGCATTACAATGAGCCCTCGAAATACTATATTCCTGCTGAGAGCACCTCAGATTTGGTCAGACTTCGGAAAACTCGAATTAGAGTTAAAATCTCCTGAAAGTGATATAAACCAAAAGATTGGCTCAGTTTCTGTGATGTCATCAACACATTTAATTATGTGAGAGAAAGGTTTGGATAGGATGCATGGAAAACACACACACACACACACACACACACACACACACACACACATATTTAAAATGCAATAGTTCAACCATAGGCCAAGAAATTAATGCTAATTTCACAGTTTTCACCTAAAGAAGTTTTGCCTATAAAACCCTTATGATGCTTTTATTATTGTTGTTAGTAGTAATAACGACAATAGCTTAAAATAGAAATAGGAGTTCTACAGAAAATATCATTGTTCCTCATTTGATTTGAATAGGGATGCTCCCTCAAACAAGACTTTGAATAGTTTGCATTTTTCTAATATGCTGGTACTACAAGTTTCCCCTCAAAAGTTCTCAGCACATTAGGGAGTCACTTACATATAGAAATCCATTTAAATTGACAAGCTGATGAATGACCTGCCCAGGTAATAGAGATGACTGTGGGTAAACATATTGGGTGCAATGTATTTTAATGATGTCTAAACAGTCAGATGTTGGTACACCCAGTTGGGAAAGGTCTGTTGAAATTGAACCTGCTTGTTTTCTTCAAGCTCATTCACAGTAATTTATGAGCCTGAATGTGGTCTGCAAGTTTGCTTCCTGTTGTTTGCCCTCCCTTGGAGTTGAGTTGTGACTGCTCCATTAGGCTGGCAAACCAGTTGCCTTGAATGTAGTGGTTTCTGTAGGCTGTATTTCTTAATAGGACTTGGGTCACCCCAAATCAAAGTGAGTCACTCATTCTCCTGATACCTCTGAACCTCACATAACACCTGGTGTTTTGGTCCTAAGGACAGTCTTTAGAAAAGCAAATAGTCTGGTAGGTCAACTAGAAATTATGTGATGCAACATCAAGTATATAGCATCACTTATGCTGTATTTTAGCTCAAAGTGTGTAATTGAATCTATCAAGACTTTAGATATGGTATCCAGCTTACAAGAAACACAGGGGATAGAGGAACAAGCTTAATACCACAAGCAGTCAACTAGACAAATCTTGATTGGAGGACATCCTACAGGACCTGTGGCCTGCCCTCTTCAACAAGTCAGTGACATCAAAAAGCAGGGTATTAGATTAAAAAGATTTGAAGGCCATAACAACTAAATGCAATGTGCAATACTTCTTTATATAGCTGTTTGCGCAAGCACCTGTAATGGACACTTGGGGATCAGCTGGGGGCAGTTTTTGTGTGTGTGTGTGTGTGTGTGGATACATAGTAGGTGTATATATTTGTGGGGTACATGAGATGTTTTGATACAGGCATGCAATGTGAAATAATCACATCATGGAGAATGGGGTATCCACCCCTGCAAGCATTTATCTTTTGTGTTACAAACAATCCAATTACACTCTTCATTATTTTTAAATATACAATTATTATTAACTATAAGTTGTTACCCTGTTGTGTGGTCATTCTTTCTAATTATTATTTTGTACCCATTAACCATACCTGCTCCCTCGCCTCCCTCCACCCACCCACCTCCCCACTACCCTTCCCAGCCTCTGGTAACCATCCTTCTACTCTTTATATCCACGAATTCAATCGTTTTGGTTTTTAGATCCCACAAATAACATGTGATGTTTGTCTTTCTGTGCCTGGCTTATTTCACTTAACGTGATGATCTCCAGTTTCATCCATGTTGTTGAAATGACAGGATCTCATTATTTTCTATGGTTGAATAGTACCTTATTGTGTATATGTCCCACATTTTCTTTAACCATTCATTTGTTGATGGACACTTAGGTGGCTTCCAAATACTGATGATTGTGAACAGTGCTGCAAGAAACATGGGAGTGCAGATATCTCTTGACTATAGTGATCTCCTTTCTTTTAAGCATAGTCACAGCAGTGGGATTGCTGGATCATGTGGTAGCTCCATTTTTAGCTTTTTGAGGAACCTCCAAACTGGAGAGGAGTATGTATTAGTTTGGGGGAGGAGCATGTATTAGTTTCCTATTACTGATATAACAAATGACTGCAAACATGGTGGCTTAAAACAACACAAATTTGTCTTCTGGTTCTGAAAGTCAGAAGTCTGAAAAAAGTTTCACTGGGCCTCTTCTGGAAGTTCCAGGGGAGACTCCATTTTCTTATGTTTTCTACCTTCTAAGGACCACCTGCCTTCCTTGGCTCACAGCTCCAAATCACTCTGACCTCTGCTCTTTCATCACACACCCATCTCTCCCTCTGCTTCCATCATCACCTCACTTTCTCCGACACTGACCCTCCTGGCTCCCTCTTATATGGATCCTTGTGATTACATTCAGCCCACAAGGTAATCCTGGATAATCTCCCTATCTCGAGACCATTAACTTAATCATGTTTTTAGAGTCCCTTTTACCATATAAGGTAACATATTCACAGGTTCTGGGGATTAGGAAATGGATATCTTCTGGGAATGGGGGAAGGAGGCATTGTTTGGCCTACCACAGTGGAAATATGCTTTCTTCATGTCTGGACTTGTGCTTGTCTGTATTTTCTGATATTATGCATTGCCCATTGACTGGATCTTTAACATAAAAAGAAAGTGGTATATTTTTCCTGCCTGAGAACTCTGCAGTTCTCCCCTTGGTGAGCCTCAACTTGCAAAGGACAAAGGAGACTGTCTGGCAGATGAAGACCCAACTCCACAGGGAAAGATGGAGACACAGGAGGTGCCAGTAACCCCCTCTGGATCCAGCATCAGGCATCAGGATGCCTTGTCCCACGTTTAGTCCTCTCAACAACAACACCAACGCCAGCCATCATCATTCATTGTGGGCTTCATGTATGCCATGCCCTGTGTTCAAAGCATTATCTATGGAAACCTTATCTTAACCCCAAAGTATGTATTTGGGCCCAATTTTACAGAAGAGGACCCCGAAGCTCAGATGGGTTAAAGAACTTGCCCAAGGCCCCAACTTGTTTGTTGTAGAGTCAAGTGCCAAACCCAGAGCCTGAGCTCTCAACCTCTACTCATATTTTCTCACTAAAGAGACCAGAAATGGTCAAGACATTTCTCCTTAACCAGAAGCAGGGAATCTGCTTCTCCTGAAGCTGAAACTCGGAGCATGTAGCCTGGAAGAGGCCTTCATAATCACCAAGTCCAAACTTCTCATTGTACAAATGAGCAAATAAATGTCTAAGTCAATGCAGTGAGTCAGGAGCAGGGCCAGGAACAGGGCTCAGGGATCCTGGCTCCCTATCTGCCCAGGTCTCTTTCTACTAAACAATAGGCTTCCATTTTTTTATCCTCATGTTTCATCCTCTGGATGTCAGAAAAATAATCCTTTGTCCCAATATAAAAGGGAAAATAAAGAAATGGGATCACTTGGGATTGTGTCAACACTTACATGCATAGCTCTAGGAAAAGCAGCTCAAGCTAAGCCTAGCTCTTCATTACTTCCAGTTGAAGGAAAGGCAATGTTTGCACAGGAGCTAGATCCCTCATTGCCATCCTGGTTCTGGCACCTCAGACACCCAAAGAAGACCCCACTGTTTCCCTAGGAGACCAGAGCATTCTACTGCCCATGGATTACAGGCCATTTCTGCCCCATCTTTTATCCCTTTTAATCTCAAGCAGCCTCAAAGAGCAGGCAGCTTGGCACTGAGGTGAGGGCAATGGCTTGGGTTTGTAGCAGTGGGTTCACTAGGTTCCTTAATGCCTGCCCAGTTGGTTCTGGCTTGTGTCACCAGATGTGTGGCACAAACCCAGGGAGCAGGAGTCCCAAACTCACTTGATGTCAAGATGCCCCTTGGGGATCAATAAGACATCCCTTCAGCTGGATGTGGTGCCTGCCCCAGTTTTGCTATGACCCCCTGTAAGCCTCAGCCTTGCTCAGGCACTTAGTATGAATCTCTGAAGTGGACTATTGTAAATAGCCCCCCCAATTGGTCTCCCTGCCTTTATCTTCCCTTGTTCAACCTGCCCCCTACAAAGCCAGAGCATCATCATCCTGAAGTCCAATTGTGACCAAGAGTCCCTCCTTCAAAAACTCTCAATGGCTCCATCTTGCCAACAGGATGAAATGACTGATGGCTTCTCTGTGCTCCCAGCCCAGGCCATATCACAACGGGTGGCTCACATATCTCTCAGGCTGCCCTGCTGCCCGTGGCCCTATGAAGTCAACACTACTGCTGGCTCCCATGGGATGCTCAGTGTAACTTCCAGTGCTCATGGTCCTGGGATGGTATCACAGATCTTGATGGTATTTGATGCGAGGGTATCAGTGTCAATGCCCCAGGCCACTGAACACAGCCAGAGTCTGTACCAATGCCACTGATGTTAAGGGTGATACCAATGGTACCAATGACCCATTCTCCTGAGGCTACTGGAGACATTAGCACCAAGGCCACTGATGTCTTGTGTGATCAGTGCCTTCTCTGTTAGCATCCTCAGAGGTCCCATGTCTGGGGACACAGGGATAAGGCTTGGGGGCAAAATGAAAAGGCTGTCTAAATGAGAGAACCCCCCTCCTATCCCAGCACTGCTCCATTGGCCCTAATTCATGGCTCTCACTACCTCTTTCCTAGGACAAGCTCTTAACCAGGCAGCTCCTCACTTCCTCATGGAGATAGACCTTGAGAGGGAACAATCCACTGGCCTCCCAGCAGGCCCAGACATGCCTGAGTCTACAGCAAATACCTTCTGATCCATTTCATTCCATGGTATGAACCAGGAACTATTTTATTGATAAAAATATGACCAAATTAAATGTATTCAGGACACCAGAGAAGGTAAATTATTTAAGACCACAGTACTTAATTTTTTCTTTAGCACACTTGATGCTTATTCATTTTTAGCTAGTAGCAGGTGTCAAAAGTATGAGACATGTGTGAGCAAAAGCTTAAAATTGAGAAGCTTCTGTCAAGTAACTTAATTATATTTTGCTTCTCTGGAAAAACCTCTCTTATTCCATTTTCAGGAAAGATCTGGGGTTCTGCAAAGACAGAGCTTGACTAATGTTCTTCTTCATTTTACAAGTGACGAAAAGACCCACTAGGAAGACTAAGGAATTTTCCAAGAGATGCTATTACCCAGATCTTCATCCTCCCTTACCAGGACACCTACCCTCTGCTCTTATTCTGTTAAATAGTCATGTCCCATCAAACAAAACTCCACTAGCGAGGCCGGGCTGCTGCCACCACCTGCAGTTAGTTCCATGCCGTCCATGTTGTCAGGCTTTATAGATGATGTTACAAAAATCAGAGCTTGGCGAAAAGTCGTTCTTTTCAGACATTTTATGTGGAAAAAAGAAGAAAAACACAACCAGATCATTTTCAAAAATCACTTACAATCAGCTGGAAGGTATTCGGTGAACTTTGTTTTACAGCGTTTTGTGGCCAGTTACAAATTTGGGTCATGCCCTGCAATCAATCTCTGCTGGGAACTTTCACTGAGGCTATCAGGGGAATTCGAAATAAAATGTTAGAGGCAGGATCAAGAATGCACAGATGAGCTGGAGAAAACTATGACTGGCTTTCTGGATGTATGATGAAAGAACAGCTGGATAACTCCGATACAGCCCAGAACCAGGTTCTCATCCAACGTCACTCACAATTAAACCTCCATCTCTGATGGCAGAGAGGCTTTATGACTTAAGCACCGAGACAAAATCATCTCTGTGATTATTTTATTGGCTGTAAGGTACATGAAATAATGGTTACAACATGAAACCGTACTTTGTCTGAGACAATAGGGAGCAACCGCCAGGGCTAAAGAGCGTTCTGTGTCTTACTGGCAAGGACACACCCTCTTTGCCTGGGAAACTTAGCAAATTTCTAAAGGAATGAGTGCAATTCCCCCAAAAGCTGGTGAGTGAAAATAACTGTCTTTAATAAATACTCATCTTTGTTTTAAAAAACCTGGCTTTCATCTCCAAAACGCAGGCAGAAGGAAGGACTAGGAGCACCATTTTAGTCTTCTTTGGAGGACCACAAAGATGTTTCAAGTTCTTCCCAGAAGCAAGCTATTAAACATGGAGCTCATTCTCTCCTCTGGAGTCTTTCTTTCAGAGGAGTCGCACAACAACAAAAATGAAAGGTCACATTCAAACTGCCAAGGTTTCCCCAGGACTGTAATGGTGTTACCTCCTAAAACCCCAAATTTCATGGAAGAATATTTCGCCTGAAAGGTGGAGATCCCTGTTGACATCTGGTTCAGTAAGCAATCCCTCTGGTTTTTTAGAAGAAAATTAAGCTTTAAAACTAGTGGGAAAAGTGGTCTGGACTCCTATCTTTGATCCCTAGAGAGGTGCTGGTTAGATAATAATGTAATAGTTCTAACCACAAGAAATACTACCATGTATTGAGTCCTTATATGTGCTAGGCTCTGAGCTAAGGGCTTTGCATTAAATAACTCATTTAATCCTTACAAGAACAGCACAAATTAGATAATACTACTAACCTTATCTTACAAGTAAAGAAACTGAGGCTCAGAGAAGTTAAGTAACTCGCCAAGATCACACAGCAGTTAAGTCATAGAGCTGGACTTCAGACCTACTCAACGCAGCTCCCAATCCTGTCCTTAGAACTATGGCCCTCTCCCAATCTGAGAAGGGAGGGAGAGATTCTAGTCAGACTTTGGAGGACTGAGGAGAATTTTCTTCCAGGGAAGAACAGAGTGCAGCCAGAGTCCTGCTAGGCCTCCAACGTGGGAAAGCGGCAAGGCAGCTGGGCCCCTTCTGGAGAAAGGTTAAGGCAAGAGCAAGGCTGAGAGCAATGCAGGGGAAGGGAGGCCAAGCAACCACAGGTGCCTGAGAAGGCCAAAAACATCGGAACCAGAGAGCAGACTGTGACCTCCCTACAGAGATTTCTAGCTGGGAAAAGGAGTCACTGCCTCCTCCTCTGACACTCAGACTGCCTGGCCAAGCTGTCACAGGACCTAGAACAATTGAAAAGCAAAGTCTAGAGCCCACCATTACGCAGGGTGACAGCTGTTGCTACGTTGACTGGTGTGATTTTGGATCCTCTGAGAAGCAGACTTCTAAGACAGGACTAGACATGATTATTGGGGAAAGGACCGGGAAGAAGAAAGGGAGGGCTCTGGAGAAGGCAGGGGAGCCTTCAGACAGCAATGCAGATCTGAACCCTGGAAAGGAGGGAGGAAGGAAGACTGGGTAGGAAGACTCAGGCAGCCGGCCAGCTCAAAAAAGGGTTGGCCAGGCTGACAGGGAGGCCTCAAGCCAAAGTTGCCTATTGAAGAGTCTTAGATCTCTCAGAAATGAGCCTGTGTGTGTCCCCACACTCAGTCACTGACTGGGAGCAGCTCACAGGAACCATGGCCTCAGCACAAACTTGGTGGTGGGTCTGGAGAGACAGCAGCTGGAGCACCAGTCACTTATGCTCCTCGCAGCAGGAGATTGGAGTAGTGCAGGTTCATGGTCACCACAACTGCCTATCCTCTAGCTGGCCCCCATACAAGGTGGGGAAACACTGGGATGTCAAGTGGAGGGGTTAATAGCATGTATCCCATAGACTCAGCATGAAGATTAAATGTGTAGATGCGTGTCAGCCCCTAGCACAGTGTTTGGCACCCAAAACATCCCAAGGGATGAGTAGTTGTCATGTTATTAAACAATTTAGGAGAGAAGAGAGGTCTTCCCAGTTCTGATGTGGGATAATTAGCTACCTTCTCCCAGAGAAGATTCTCAAAGCATCTAGAAACTCCATGTCCCTCCCCTCCCTTCCCCTCCTCCCCACCCCTACCCGGCCAAGGGGAGAGCCAGGGTGAATTACCTGATGTTCCTTCAAGAACTCAAACCTCCCCTCTTTGCCCATGGAGTACAACTTCTCTAGAGCAGATAGAGAAATCAATCCACCTTTTGCTTTGACCTGAGCCTTCTGTTTAGAAAGTCAAGCTACCCTCCCTTTGGAGCAGAATTCCTCTTCTAAATGTAAGTTGAACTCTCTCAATCTTTTGAGATAAAGACCAGCTTCTGAACAAAAATGGTTTTGATTATGAAATGAAGGTTGACAATTAGCTCGTGAGATATAGTTTGGGGCTCTACCGAAGGGGTCCGGGAGGCCTCAGGCCAGCCGTATTGATTAGCGGGCTAAAGAAAACAGTCTCACGCTCTGTTGACGCCTTGGGCAATGCCATTCTTGCCCTCCCTGGTAACCATTTCATTTAATTATTTTAAGGCAGGGTTTTATGGACTGTTTGCCAGACCTCAGCTTTGTTGGGGGCACCTCAGGTTTCAGACATTTACAAGAGTTGACCCTTGTTAAGATTCCCTTTGTGGAAAATACATTCAGTCTGGGGACAAGAGTATGGGATGGAGGAAGTAAGAAACCCTAGGTAGAGCAGCACCGAAAGCACCCTTCTGGAAAACACTGAAAACATACTAGAACAATATCCAAATGAGAAAGATATCTACCCATAGAGATGTCATTAAAACTGGAGGATTCTGTCATTGAAATACGGTAGTCCTATTGGATAGCATCAGAAAGATAGGCATTCGGGGAAATGATGGAAAAGCTTCCCCCCATCAGAGAGCCTGCCTTCCTGTCCTCAAATGAGAAAGAGCCCAATTTTCTGGTATTTGAGAATGAGTAATATTTAAAGGTTTAGGGAAAATTAGTCAAATGTACCTTGATTATAAACACATGTACCCATTTCATCTGGCTATTTTAAAATGTGGGTTTTAACCAGCTGCCATTAATAGTGAATGCACTGCATGTCTGTTCTTCTCTCTTCTTATAATAGACACAGCAGAAGGAAAGAAATATTTAGCCATTTTGGATCTCTTTCCAGAGCAGGAAGAATTATTGAATATAAATTGTATCTTCCTATCTCATGAAACAAATGAAACCTTCTAAATTAAATAAAAGGAAAATTAACAATCAGGATTAGGTAAAAAGCATTACATTTCCTCGGGGCTCAAGTTACAAAGATATGTTTTTGTAAAAGAAAGAAAGGTCAGTCACCACTATTAAACTTGTATATTGTTTTATACTAAGTCCTTTCAGTGGCCTCTCTGAGGGACCGTTTAGTTTGTATTACGCTCTAATAAACTCCAGGTGTACAGGACAAACTGAATAATCAGAACCCGATGGTCCAAACTAGTTAAAAATAATGTGGTACATTCCCGGTTCTCTGCATTTAATTTATTGTTAATCATTGTTATTACTTACATTTATTGGGTAGTTTTCCCAGATTTATTAGGCACTACATTTAACAGTGTTATCGCTTGTAACTGACCATCAGTGGAATCAAAAACATATTTTTGTAAAGTCTCTTACCCTAATTAGTAAGTCGTTTCCCTTTGAGACTAAACAGACCCCAAAAATGACTGTGTTATTTTCTCCTTGAGTCAGGGGGGAACTCTGCTACAAAAACCCACCTTTGCCAAAACCACCTGTTGGACGATAAGGGAAGGGCTCTCATTCCAGAGACACTAAGATGACCTTCCCATTCAAAGCAGAAAAATGAGGGACTTATATTCTATACATCAGGAGGAGTCTCTTGTCTCAGTGGAATGGGTGGCTTCCATATAGCGTGGCTTCTAGGATACCAAGGAAGGACAGGTGGGGAACCTGTTCCTCCACCTGCCTGGAATTCTATTATTCGAAGCAAACCTTTGGGTAAATGAGAGAAGTAATCATTTCACTAAAATTCATACACAGCTGTTAATGAGCTCACATTCCTTAGTATACAGCACAGTGGTGCACATTAGGAATTATTTGCTGAACAGGTAAATGAATGCCAATTCCTATGCCTTTTCCTTTAGTTGCAGCCTTTGGGGTAGATGGAAAGGCCCCCAGAGTGAAAGATGAGAGTCTTGGGCTCTAGTCCCCAATCTGCTGAGTGAACATGGACAAGTCGCTGGCTCCCCTGAGAAACTGAGTTTGCTCCTCTCTAAAATGAGATAATGGGGTGCTTGACTAATTTCATTTAGGGGCCAATTTCTCACCCCTCCCTGAACCCATCCATGTTCTTTGTCAGGTGACCTTACAATTTCTCTCACTAAAGAGATAGAGTCCATTTTGCCACTCCCTGAATCTGGGCTGGTCTTATGACTTGCTTTGGTTATCAGAATGCAGCCAGAGCAACAATCTGCCAGTTCTAAGTGGAGGCCTCAAGAGGCTTTGGGGTTTCTACTTTCTCTCTAACCCAGCATCCTGGGGAATGAGAGACACATGGAGCAAAGCTGAGTCACCCTGGTCTCCCCAGCCAAGGTCAGCCTTGGTCAGCCAAGTGAGCCCAAGCTATATAAATGAGTTCAGCCAAGATCAGCAGTGCTGCTGACCCCAAACACAGGAGCAATAAATGCTTGTTATTGTGTGCCACTAAACTTTTGTGGCTGTTTGTCAGACAGCATTATTGTGACAATATGTAACATACATATGATGCTGTTAGATAATCTCTAAGGCTCATTCTAGCTCCAAATTCCAGCATTACTTAGAACATAACCCACTATATAGACAAATATCTAGCCCTAAGTGTATCCCCCATGAGGCACTGGTGAGTCTCTTACCCTCCCTAGGCCTGTTTTAAACAGCAAATAGTCATTCTTGTCCCTCCCTGTATACTTCATAGCCTGGGCCCCTCACAGGGGTATTTTCAAGGACAAAGGAAAGAGCCAATGTGGAATCACTTTGAACCATTCAAAAAGCAGACTCCATATTATTAGTTAATTCTTAGTCATACTAATGCTATATCTTCTTAGGGATCTCACTAGAAAGACCCCTAAGGTACATCACTTAGAAGACTAGCAAAAATTTAAGTAGATGTTGTTTAAAAACCCATCTGGGTCTCTTACAAGGTATCCACATTAAATGCTCTGAATTAGTATTTTTGTGTCAGAGCCACTGTAGAGCAGCTACTTTTCATGCTTCTGAGGGTATTTCCTTGCTAATTTTATGTTTTTGATCCAAATCATTGTAATCCATGGTTTAGCTATATGGAGCTAAAGGAGAATGTATGATAAATTGAGGGGCCAGGAAATGGAAGACAAAGGAAAGAACAGAGAAGTTACTCCACTCACTCACCCATTCATTCCATAAATACAAACAAGTGTCTAATACGTCACAGGTCTGTATATGGCTCTAGGATCAACTCAGGTCCTGCTCTTGTGAGGGTTGGGGGGTACATGTTACAGAAGAGGAAGACATTAAACAATCACAGGAAGTTAGGGAATCCAATCATTAATGTTATGCATGATGAATAAAGAGAAAGAATCAAGCGTTTATCCTGGCTTTCTAAAACAAACGGTATCCTTGAGTAACTAAACAGAAGTTGACAGAAAGTATCTCTTTTTAGAAATATTCTAGCTAATAAACAAAGAAAGAAAATAAATTAGAATGTCACCAGTTTGCAATCCTTATAATGAATGAATCGATCTAGAAGTTGAGATAAACAACTGCTAACATCAAAGAGAAAGACAACCAGATTATAAGCCTCTGGATGGAGAAACACACCACCTTCTATGAAGCAGTGTTGCCAAAAGATAAAAATAAAAACTGAACCTTAATCCAATCAAACCTTTAGAGCCAACTTTAGAGCCAATTTACAGGAGACATGAAGGATAGAGGAACATGTTAAATTACACCTAGGGGATGCGATCAGCAAAAACTAGACTGTTGGAAACCACTGCAACGACAATCTCTTTTTCACAAATAAATTGCAAGGAAGGAAAAAGGAGACAGAGGAGGAATCCGTAGATGGACACAAACTTAAAATACATTCTAAAAGAGAGAAAACTAAATTAGGGGATCTAGGGATGCACACTCAGGTAATAAAATGAGGAAGGAGGAAGATAATGAAACAAGCAAGAAAATAACATGAGAGGCAGAGAGTTGTGACTTTTAGTGGGAGGCTAAAAGTCTCCTACAGAGAGCTTCGGGGCTGACTGGCAAAATTCTACTTCTTGACCTGAGTAGTTGTGTCAATGTTTTCACCTTAAAATAATTCACAGAGCTACATTTTATATATAATTTTCTGTGTCTGTATTCTCTTTTACAGGAAAAAGGCAAATATCACAACTGGTGTAAGTGCTTCCAAGGAGAAGTTTCTGAAAGTGAGAGGACTTAAATACGTTCCCTAGTCTGGAGGAGATGGTTAAGCTAGGAAATGGAAGCAGAATTCCAGACAGAGGAAATGGTAGGAGCAAAGGCCCTGGGATGGGGAAGAGCATTGATCAGCCCAGTGCCTGCCATGGAAGCTGGAGATGAATAGAAGATCTTTCAATAAATGCTTATCACACAGGTGAGTAACAGGTGGG
Source organism: Pongo abelii (assembly GCF_028885655.2). Lineage (NCBI taxonomy): Eukaryota > Metazoa > Chordata > Mammalia > Primates > Hominidae > Pongo > Pongo abelii. Next base: position 120,375,238 of record NC_071993.2, on the reverse strand, counting down.
ACTGGGATTCCTTCACCAGGTGTGCTGCTGGCACAGTTTACCAAAAACTCAGTTGCTTTAAACCACACAAATTTATTATCTTACACTTACGTAGGAAAGTAGTTTAACACGATCTCACTAGGCTAAAATTAAGGTGTAAACAGCGCTATGGGTTTTTTTCTGGGAGCTCTAAGAGAGGATCCGTTTCCTGGCCTTTTCTGCCTTCTAGAGGCCACCCACATTCCTTGCTTGGGATGACCTTTTTCTGTCTTCAAAGCCAGCTGGAAGTGCTGTGTGAGTTCTCACATCCCATCACTCTAACTTTCTCTAATGCCCCCACCTCTTCCACTCTTAGGGACCCTTGTGATTACATTGGGCCCAACTAGATAACCTGCCTATTTGAAAGCCAGTTGATTAGCAAATTTACCTCCTTCTGGAACCTTATTTCCCCTTTGCCATGTAACATAACATATTCACAATTTCCAGGGATTAAGATGTGAATATTTTGGGGAGCCATTCTTCTGCCCACCACACTGAGCAAACATTTATTGAGCAACTATTTTGTGCCAGGGTCTATTTGAGTGCTGAGAATATAGGAGAGAAAAAACAAATAGATAAAGTCTTTGTGATTAGGGGGCTTGCAACTCAGACTAGGAGACAGTGCATAAAGAGGTAGGCAAGTATACAAATAGTCCCTATTGATTTGAAATAAAAGTAGGGAGAAGAAGGAAGATAAAACCAGTTATGCCACTGCCTTCAAAGATACTATTTGTTAATTTTCTGCTTACTAACAACTAGAACTAAAACCCAGTGTCTCTGTTTATCTGACCCAAAACATTATTCTGTTTCTAGTTGGATTTTAGTATATTTTTAAAATCTAAAATTGAGTTAATTTTTTTTTGCAAAAAATTAAAAGTCACCTTATGTTTACCTCTGGAATCCAATTTGGACTGATTTTTTTTAAAAGATTCTAAAGCATTTCTAATATAAAACTTTTCTGCTTCAGTTTCCAGTGGAAATTTATTATTTGAGGGCAGACTTTTAAACATGTCACCCTCTGCCAGCATGCCTCAGGGTAAAAGTATAATAAATAAAGCATATATTGAAATAGAATATTTCAAATAACCAGCAGCATCATTAAAACATCAAATTAAATGAAAAGAAAACAAACAGATTCTAGTTTCCTTATATAATCAGATATTCTTCATTAAGGGCTCTCAAGTGGATTGTAATACCAGCAATGCCAGCTGTAGCTTCCCAGTTAAGTACTTGTCTTGCTGCTCCCCACCAGAAAAAAACAAAAAATGAAGGCAAGGGAAAAAAAAACTCAGCCCCAACAGATATCCAAATGGTTTGTCCAAGGTTTTATAAGATCTCTGAAGCTGCAAATGTAGATTTTCAATCCAAATCCTAAATCAGGGCTTCATGAGCACAGTCAACAACCATCAATATTTTCTGGCTTCTTCTAAGAGAAGTGCTTCCCGTTCAGTGTCTAGAGTTCAGAGACTCATCTAGTTGCCCGTGGTCTCAATGGCCCTCTTGGCATTTTTGGTGGGATAGTTCATGTATGCATGCCTGAATCTTTATTATTCCTGACACTTTATTCTCCTCCTGTACCCTGAATGAGTGTCAGTGACTGTGTCAAACAAAAATGTCTCCAGATTATTTCCAAATTATCTCATGGAGTGGGAGGTACTACCCCATTTCCAACAGGAGGCCTTCTCAGCAGCCTGAGTCCATAATGATTTCTCCTTGTCCCTGCAGCACTCATAGCATGTTCAGTTCATGGAGGCTGAGCATTATCACCAGGTGTAGGTGTACCTGCCTACCTGTGGGTAGGTGCTCCATCCAGCTCTGTGCTGGCACACCTGGCCCAGCTCTGAGGCTGGAATAACATCTTAGCCAATGCCTCAAGAGGAACTAGGGAACTAGGGGCTTAGGGGCACAGGCCAGAGATCAAAGGACTTCGGTTTAAATCTACGCTTTGCTACTTCCTTGCTGTGTGACCTTGAGCAATTATTTTACCCTCTAAGCCTCAGCTTCTTCATTTAAAAGTACAGTAAAATATCCATTTTACCTCCAAGGTTATGTGAACACTAAATGAAATAATATATGTAAAACACTTAGAACCATGCCTGGCACTTAGCAAACACTCACTAAAGACTGGCTGTCAGCTAGGCACAGTGACTCACACCTGTAATCTCAGCATTTTGGGAGGCCAAGGCAGGCAGATCACTTGAGTTCAGGAGTTTGAGACCAGCCTGAGCAACATAGCAAAACTCCTCTCCACAAAACATACAAAAAATAGCCAAGAGTGGTGGTAAATGCCTGTAGTCCCAGCTACTTGGGGGCTTAGGCAGGAGGACAGCTTGAGCCTGGGAGGTCGAGGCTGCAGTGAGCCATGATCATGCCACTGCATTCCAGTCTGGGTGACAGAGCAAGATTCTATCTCAAAAATTTTTTAAAAAAAGGACTGGTTATCATCACTGTTGTTATTGTCAGTGATTTTGAAAATGAAACAGCACTTGAAAAGTGAAATCTTGGGCAATTTTCTGTTTATTCTGTATGTAGTAGATGCTAAATATGTTATTAAGAGGTGGGACCTGTAGGAGTAACTAGGCCATAAAGACTCCACCCTCATGAGTGGGATTAGTGTCATTATAAAAGGGTTAGCCACCTCTTGCTCTCTCTCTCACCCTGTTGCTTTCTGCCCTGGGATGATGCAGCAAGAAGGCCCTTGACAGATGCTGGCACCTTCATATTGGACTTCCCAGCCCTCAGAACCATGAGCCAATAAATTCCATTCACTGTAAATTACCCAGTCTCAGGTATTCTGTTATAGCAGCACAAAACAGACTAAGACATACATGAAACCAAAAGGATCATGTATCATTGGCCCAGGAAAAGCAGTTTACTGAAGAATGGCAATAGCACCTGGAGACATGTGATCCACACATGAGATTTCCATATGGTCCTCTATATCTCTGTCAATGGCAACACTATCTTTTTTCTCAAGCCTTTTGCTCAAGCCAAAGCCTATGTCTCATCCTGAATTCTTCTTCTCCTTCCACCCACCCACCCACCCAAAAACAAACCTACCCATGAGCAAATGTCACTTCCCAAGTATACTCTGAATCTATCAACTTTTCTCCTATTCCACTGCCACCACCCTTGTCCACCATCATTTTCCCCTAGAATTTTGCAGTATTTTTCTTGATGGTCTACTTTTGCTTCCTTAAAACCCATTTTTCTATAAGGCAGCCACAGTGATTCTTTAAAAATCAGATCAGTCAGGCCAGGTGCAGTAGCTCACACCTGCAATACCAGCACTTTAGGAGGCTGAGGTGGGCAGATCACCTGAGGTTAGAAGTTTGAGACTAGCCTGACCAACATGGAGAAATCCCATCTCTGCTAAAAAAAAAATATATATATATATACACACACACACACACACACACACAATTAGCTGGGCATGGTGGCGTGTGCCTGTAGTCCCAGCTACTCAGGAGTCTGAGGCAGGAGAATCACTTGCATCTGGGAGGTGGAGGTTGCAGTGAGCCGAGATCGCACCATTGCACTCCAGCCTGGGTAACAAGGGCAAAACTCCATCTCAAAAAAAAAAAAAAATCAGATCAGTCTCTTCATTCTCCTACTTAGAAAACTTCCACTGCCTTCCTTGTCATTGCATTTGGAATCCGAAGGCCCAATGTCATCTGGCTCCTGTCTCCCTCTCTTGTCCTCATCATCACATCCCCCACCCACAGGCTTACTTTGTTCTTCCCTTTGATCCTCAAACAAACTAAGCACCTTCCCTCTTAAGGGTGCCTTTACTTGCCATCGCTGTGGCTAGAAGGTTCTTCACCCAGACCTTTGCATGTCTGCCCCCTTGTATCACATGGCTCTCAAGTCAGATGCCACCTTCTCAGACTGTTCTGTTCTCTGCTGTCTTCTCAGTACCCAGGGGATGCTTGGAACATAGTAACCACTGTATAGATGTTCATGGGAGAATGAATGAATAAAGAGTCCAAACAACTGGACACAGCATTTGAGGGGATGACAACCACACTCTAAATAAGAAGTGACAAAGATCACTCTTTCTGTGAGGCTTTTCATCTAGTTCAGGGAGAGATTAATCTACCCCCTCAATACTCCCAGCCAACTATGCCAGGGAAAACCAAAAAGCATGACTCAGAAAAGCAATGAGCTGAGAGTGGTACTTCTTCAAGCAGATGAGCATCCATGCTAAATGCCTCAGATAGCTTTCCGACTTAAGCAATAACACTGTTGACAATAGCCAAAGAAAATGCTACAGCTAATACCAAAAGAGTATCTGCAGCTTGGTCTGACATTTCAACACAAATTGGATTATTTTGTCCTTCCTGGAAATGCATGATCTGGTCACATAATGGGACACTATTCAATTAGCAAGGTCCCTGGTTGTTCTGAAATGTATAGGAAGAGTGGTTGACTTTTAGAGGAAGCCTGCGACTCAACGGAATCTGGCTTCTGCTGCCCAACCTCATTCCAAGCTCATCTGTCCCAGAAAAGCAATTAAATGACATTCCTGACAACTGGACAGAAACTCTTATCTCTTGGTCACCATATTATCCTCTCCCAGGTGGAATTTCCTGGGATGCCTATTTGAGATCAGAGTGTTTCTCAGTGAATGTACGTAATTGGCATTCAATCTGTTTAGTTATATTAATCCCAATTCTAATTGATGGCATCCATATAGAGGTAATAATTGAAGACATTGAAGTGGAGTAAGTCACCATGGGAGGAAGAACTGTCAGAGAAGGAAGTTGACAGTGCATGGACAGGATGTGCAGGAGGCAGCAGAGACATCAAAAGAGGAGGCAAAAAGAGAGAGAAATGGGGTACCTTAAAGACATAGACCCCAAAAGCTCCAGCTGGTAATTGTTTTTCTAAATCTTCTCACTCCCACCAGACCATACGCTCTTTAAAAGCCAGGAGAATACTTCATTCACCTTTCTGTCTTTTCCTACCCAGAAACTAGCTCTGGGCCTAATGAATGAATCAGAAACCTGAAGAATAGAGATCAAGACTTAACATTTTCAGAATTTCAGATTGTGACAGCTCAGTTCAATACCCAGCAGAAAATAAAATGCATGGAAATAATCAGTGTGCAGCTGCTACGTGTGCTGGGACCACTTGTGCCCTGTTCAGCTTTGGGGGTCCTGCACCTAGAATGGCAGAAGGGTGAGCAACTTGTCATGGTTTGCCTGGGACTGACCTGGTTTTAAAATTGAAAGCCCCATGTCCCAGGAACCTCTCAATCACCCTCAACAGAGCTTTCAGCAAGTATTTGTTGAATGATTGAAAGATGTGACTACTTCAGGAAGCTGTTGGAGAATCAAAGAAACTATGCCTATAAAAATGCTTTGAAAATTCTAAACTGCATCCAATTGGAAGGTATCACCCAATGTCAAGTACAATTATTGTGGGGGTTTGTGCTGATTGACAAAGAGGAGCAGCACCTGTGTCTTACTTTGAGCACCAGATGCACGTGCCCACTGGTCCTTGGGACCCTTGCTATGGCTGATTTACAGAATAGCAGAGTCCCGTAAGGGGGAGAGGAAGGTGAGAGGGTGCAGGCTGTGGTCCTGGGACAAGCAAAATTGACTGACCCCCACCCATGTCATACTCTCAGCCTAGGGCTCATCATCTCAGTGTCATGATTCACAGATCAAATAATGAACTCACACTGTCACCAAGTCCCTCCCCTGCTAGGAGGTAGAGAGGAGAGTAGAGGTGACCTAGGGTCATCTATGCCTAGTCAAATGAAATGATCTTCTCCCAACATTCCCAAACCTCAGTCCATGCCCACCACAGGGATCCCCTCTGCTGGCACCATTTCTTTACCTGGATAAGAAGTAGGTATGGAAATAGGAGAAGACACAGGAAAATAAGTTGGTTTACATAATGGAGCTGGGTGAATGGACAGCAGTAAGAGAGAGAGGGCTTGGTCAACTTAGGGAGCAGCCAGTGGAGCAAGGGTGGGTTTTTTATAAAGAGCAAGGAGCATTTTTATAAAGATTTAATGTAGGTGCCCCTTGCTGCCCCTTAATAAAAAAATACAAAATAAACTCATCTGCAATATTTTACTCTTTGAGGTCTTTGGATTCAAAACTTTCCTCCTTCTGAATGTGCCAAACCAGCTTTAAGTGTCATGAAACAAGGCCCAGTTTGATTTGGGCAACATTTTCATTATACCTGGCCAGTGAGAGAGGGAGCTGAAATTCATCCTCGGAGAGGTGACAAGAGAAGCCTGCAGGTGAAATGAGAGAGAGCAAGAGAGGACTGAGACATTGGCTCTCCCATATTTAAGGCAGAAGAGGAAGAGGAGCGGGTGATAGAGACTGAGAAAGCATCCCAGCCTCAACTACAGAGCAAGGAGCGTGTCACCTTGAGTATGTCCAAATTGTCTTTTTCAGGGAACATACTGTGGGCATGTGTGTGTCTACCAAATCTAATTCCAGTTTTGTTTTCTTCCATCTGTAAACTCTTTGAGCATACTTGTGTAGACACAGAAATTGCCTGAAAGCCATCAGCAGGCCTAACAGCAGGGCCTCTCATCTATAACATAATAGCTGAAATTCTCAGTGCCTTTGTGTTCCATGGCATTCCAAAGGCTCCAAGCACATTATCTTACTGATTCTGACTGTAACTCAACAAAGGAGGCTGATAGGATCATCCCCATTCAGCTGATGAAAAACATAAACCAAAAAAGAAATCAGCCTGAAGTGACCCAGCTGGCCCAGGCAAAGCTGATACTAAACCCCAGCCTCCTGGTGGCCCCTTTCTGCAAATCAATGGCTCCTGTTTCCAGACAGATGAAACAGAGACAAAGGCTACAGCCATGGGCCTGGGAATCTGGCTGTGTGCTTGGAGCCAGCCAACCTCAGCTTAAGACTGACTCTGATTCTGGACATGAGTAAGGTGCTGTTCCAAGCAGGCCTTGTGGGCTTGGAAATACAGCCTTGGGGCTTGATTTCCCCTGGTGGCTTAATCAGAAATTTCCTTCAACTCTTTTTACTGCAGCCTTTGTGAGTGTCAAGGTGGGAATCTAGACATTCAGAGGGTTTCTTGTGAACTGTCAGCAGGATCCTTTGGACCTTTCTGTGAAAAGGCCCAAAATACCCTCCCAAAATACCCAAATTTCCTCAGGGACTCAGGACAATCAAAAGGGTGACAACCAGCCAACTGAGAAGTCCTGATGAAAACCGCTAGGTCACATTTTTCTATAAGCATTGTCACCTACTTGAAAGCCTGAGTCATTCTGCCAGTCCCGGGGGGAGGATGAGTCACAGTGATGAGACGGAGATTTTTTTTCCTCTAACCTAGTTCTCTAACCTTTTACATGAAAACTCATTGGCCTGTCCTGCTCTTAAAATATCCAGATCAGTTGTATAAGATCCAGCATCATGACTGTTCATGCAAGGTCACTGCTTGCATTTACTGAATTGGAGTCTTTTATTACTCAGAATGAATGTTCTTATTAAAAAAAAAAACTCAACCCAAGTTATAATAGCAGAAATAATTTTATATCCTCCCACAGAGCTGGGAAACTTAAGCTCAATTATGGAGGAATTGGGCTTGGGAACCAGAATCGAAAATGACTAGTTTAGTTTCCAAGTCCAAACTAAGCAAAGAACTGGGAAAAAGAATAGGAAAAAATGAATGGGATTTAAGACTGTCTATGATTTCCAGAAAACAAGTTACCCAAGTGATTTAGGCAAAGGTTGTGCTTTCTTGAGTTTTATTTTTAATTGAAGATGGCTTTTGGAATTTGTTGATGCTGTTAAGATAAGAAACCCCAAATTCTTTTCTTTTTTATTAAGCCCAAACACTAACTGAAAGAGGAGTCAGTAAGCCTAACAGAAAATAGAGAAGACCTTCTCCACACAGGTCTTTCTGAGTTACCTAATGCTTTAACAACATTCATTTAATTTGGGAAATTCATTCAAGGTACTGCTTGGAGAGTCCTTAGCAGCTTGGTGACCACGGACTGCATCCATTCCTCAACACCAACAGCCTTGAGCCATCCGTGTTGAATTTCCAGAGTTCAAGATGGCACCCAAAATTCTGTAAGAAGAATATCTAGGCCCTTAATATGCTTTTTTTTTTTTAATATGCTTTTAAAATATCTCTTGTCTATTTTTTTGTTTTCAGACAGAGGCTTGCTCTGTCACCCAGGCTGGAGTGCAGTGGCACAATCATGGCTCACTGTAACCTCCACCTCCAGGACACAAGCAATCCTCCCACCTCAGCCTCCCAAGTAGCTGGGATCGCAGGTGCATGCCACCACTTCTGGCTCATTTTTTTATTATTTGTAGAGATGGTGTGGGGTGGGGGGATCTCCCTATGTTGCTCAGGCTGGTCTCCAACTCCTGGGCTCAAGCAATCCTCCTGCCTCAGCCTCTCAAAGTGCTGGGATTACAGGTGTGAGCCACTGTGCCCAGCCTGTTCTTTCAATAAGGACAAAACAGGGCAAGGGACCAGGAGAGTATCTGTAATTCTAATTTAAAACCTTCCCATTTGGAAAGGAGGCATTTGTTCACCTGCCCTGGATTATTTGGATTAGAAGGCTATGTTGATTGTATATGCCAGATTTTGCTATAATAACAAACATCCCCACTATCTCAATGATTTCAATGACATTTATTTCTTGCTCAGGAACAGTGAGGGCTGTTGATTAGCTGTGGCTCTGCTGAGCTCAGCTGGGCTTTGCTGCGATTAGCTTGGCTCAGCAACTTGTGTCCTCTCATTTCTCCTTCCTAGGCTGAAGGAGCCTCGTGTCCTCATAGAAAAGAGCAAATGCTGGAGAAGACAAGTGGAAACGTGTGATGCCTTCAAAAGGCTCTGCATAGAACTAACGCACAGTCACTTCTGCTCACATTCATTGGCCAAAACAAGTCCAATGGCCAAGACCAAGGACAATGAGACAGAAACGTACAATGTAGAGAATGGGAGAGGGTGAATAAAGTTGGGTACTATCATCTTATCTACCAGTCTGCCCTCTTGGTCACAAATATTGACCTTCCTCCTACTAGAAAATGATGTTTACCTCCCCTTTCAAAAACACTCCAAAAGTCTCATTCAATCACAGCATCAGGCTTAAAGCCAAGAATCCCATGATATACCAGATTTGGATGTGACTCCTCTTATTTTGGAGATCTATGAACTAAAGACAAGTTATTAACACTCCCTCCCCATCCACACACAATTCAAGGACAAAACAGCTGCAGCAAACACCTCCAGTCAGAAAGGGAACAATGGGAGACATGCAGCGCTCAGCGGCTGCAATGGTTAATTTGATGCATCGATGTGGCTGGGGCACAGTGCCTAGATCTGTTTGGCCAAACACTATTCTGGACATTTCTGTGAAGGTACTTTTGGGGAGAGATTAATATTTAAATTGGTGGACTTTGGGCAAAGTAGATTATCTTTCATAATACGGGTGGGCCTCATCTAATCAGGTTAAGGCCTTACTTGCACACATACTGACTTCACCCAAGCCAGGAAGAAATGCTGCCAGCAGGCTGCCTTTGGACTTGAAAGGCAGCTCTTCCCTGGGTCTTCAGCCAGACAGCCTACCCTGTCCAACTTTAGATTTGCCAACTCTACAATCTTGTAAGCCAGTTCCTGTAAACAAACAAACAAACGTATCCTGTTGGTTCTGTTTCTCTGAGCACCCTAATACAGTAGTTCACTGCAATTCTGAAATCACGGTCAGCAATCATTGAGAGGCCCCACACTGAGGGTCAAGAATGCTTCGTGACTGCACCTGTATTATGCTTGCTGGGAGTAGTTCCCCCATCATGGTTCTCCCTGGCTCCTGGTGGTTGATTACACACTGGGAAGCCCTTCCTTTCCCATGATCCTACACTGGAGAATATGCCTGTCTCGGGGGCTAGGCAGCTTTCTCAGCTTCTTCAAGCCCATAAAAACTGGAGGCCCAAGGGTTGTTTTTTGTCTTGAAATAATCAGTGTCTTTTATTCCAGGCTGGCAGCACTTTGTGCAATACAGATCTCTCAGAAACTTTGGTTTTTCATACTGTTTTTTAATCAGTTTGACTTCAGGAAGCTCCATGGGCCAATAGCAACACCCACACATTTTTTTTTCCAGACCCCTCTTTCTATAGATTTAATTACAGGTGCTTTGAACTTATTGCACCTTGGCGGGTCCACCTTAGGATTCTTTAACTTGAAATAATTGTGCAAATGCAAGTATTTAAAGGGGGAAAGTTGAAACTAATCAGAGTTCACAACCATTGGATGATGACCAAGCTCTTCTTTAGGTGTTTGTTCTAGGGCTGTGTCTTCATCTGAAAATGTTTTACTGGCTAGAGATACATCCTTTAACCTTACAAGTCTGGGAATTTCTGGATTCCCCCTTGTCCTTTTCATCCCTAGATGGAGGAAGGGCATTGTCAGAGAAGCCTTCTAGGGGAGATGGCCCTAAATTGAGTCCTGAAGAATAGATAGGAGTTAAGCCGCTGAAGCGCGCAGGAGGCAGGCATCCTAGCAGGGGGACCTCCAGGCAAGTAAAGGCCCTATGACATGAGGGAGTCAGCCAAGCTGGGCACATCAGAACAGAGGCTGTGGAGGAAGCTGTGGCTGAGAGTCTGCAGAGGTTTCCCAAAAGGAGCCTTGAATGTCATGCGTCAGAGCGTGAGCTTTATCCACAGGGCGTTTAAAGCTCATTTTAGGCAGTTACTTTGTACGTTCAGACACAACTCAACACAGCCTCTCTTTCTTTTACACAATGTGAATGTACAAGGTAGAGCCATGTCTCATCATAGCTTTACAAGGCCTTATAATTCTGTTTTTAAACCTTTAAAACAAAGCACATGGAACTGGCTGGAAAGGCCGATCTGCTGTTGTACACAGCAAGAAAGGACAACCTTTCATGAGAAGGGAAGCAAACCGAGGCCCCCAGGGTGTTCGGCTGCTCATTTTTATGTTTTCCAAAGACAAGGCTTTACTCTAAAAGCTTCCCTCTTCCTTAGGCGTTTCCATGAGCCCAGGGCTCAGACCAGCAGCCCAGGCAGCTGCTCACCATCTTACAGAATAATAAATCTCGAGACAGAATCTCCAAGCAATCGCCACAACTTTTCGGTTCTGACTTGAGTGTCAGTAACTTGCTGTTTCTAACTCATCCCGGGCATAAGAAACTGTGTGAGACAGTGGGATTCTCTGGTTTCTTTCATTTCTTCGTGTTTCTTCTTTCACTTTCTGCCTACAAGCCCATGGGAGCCCAGCCTTCTTTCCCACCCCAGGCCTCAGCACAATAGAACTGGCCCAACAAGATTCTAGCCACAAACACAGACCGGGCACAGGGATGAGGCCAGGTCCAGAGGCCTGCGAACCTGGGTTCTGGCTTCAGCTCTGCCACCTATCTGCTGTGTTTCCCATGAAAACTCACTCAACCTCTCTGGAGGAAAATGAGGGGAATGGACTTCATGACCTCTGAAGATGCTGAGACTCTCCAAGTCTATTTCTTTCATCATCTTTCCACCAATGTCCACTCAGAGTTCTTAACCTAGAGAGTGGCCCAGAACCACCTGTGGAGCTTGGAGAAAAGAGACATACTAAACGCCCCCCCTCCCCCAGGTTCTGCTTTGTATTTTTAAACAGCATCTCCTGATACCTGAGATCTCAGCCCAGAGGAACAGTGTGGAGGCACCAGAACACTGGTGTGACTGGAAATGTGGGCTTGAATTAGCAAGAACTTGAACTAGAATATCATAGGACGACTCCGAGAACCCAATGAAAGAACGGTAGTGAACTTCCTTGTGCAGATGCAACCACATACGGAATAGCATACGAAAATTCTAATGGTGAAAAGGAATACGTATCCCAGACAACAGATAGCTCAGCACCAGCCTGGTATCCATACTGAAAATAGTATAAGCCTCCCAAATCCTAATCGCCAGCTTTTCCGGAGATGTGCTATTAGCTTGTGTGTAGCAGTTGTTGCCTACTTAGCGTAAGTTGCCTACTTAGCATAATTTACATAATGTAAGTTATTGTCTTAACTAAAAAACAATAACAATTTTCTCTTCTCTTACCCTGGAATGACATCCACACATGTTCCAAGACTCGGCCTTTGATTGTCTAACAATAGCACTGCCACAAAAATGGAATTCAAATGCCCCCGGTTGTGAAATTAAATGTTATTTCACACCCGGTTTTGCAAGATGTTGTCTTTTAAGAGAAGGTGTAAAAATATAACTGTTAACTCTGTTTTATTTTATTGATAAAGAATTCTGTCCTCAGAGTTTTCCTTTACTTTTATAAAGTAATACAGAGTCTTTATTTCATCAATGTGTTTTGCTTTAGTAATTCCCTTGTTTTTATTTCATCAAGTAAAAAATTAAAATAGTTACCACCACTCTCAAGAAGTGAACTTGTACCGGAGTCACTGAGTTGTCTATATTCCTTTTCATTACTGGCCTCCTGCCCATCTTTCCAAAAGGAGAAATAGTAAGAACTAATAATAACGAAGTCCTAAATTCTGCCCACAAGAATGCAGGGAACAAGGCCGTTGAGTGAGATTGAGTGGCAGATGTCAGTGATTTAATTTCACTTTCTTAACTTGCTTTTTTGAAAAACATCTTCAAGTGTGACCTGGAGGAGAAGAAAGGCACTATGAAAACAGACAGCAACAAAGGACCAGCTGTGAGTTTTTTTAAATACATACATACACGGTTGGCAGTAAGAAACTTCCAGCTTTAACAGTGAAGAAGAAAATACAGTGGCATTTGACATGATCAGTCTCAATGCCTAGGGCAGGCAGGCATCTGGTCCCTGGTTTTCTCATTAGTCAGGTTTTCTGGAAAGCTGAAATGATGGGAAAAGCATAGAATTCAGTTCATCCCAGCACTATGGAAAGAGACCCAGAATGAGAGTGAGGGGATGATTGTTCAAGTCCTAAGTCTTCCACCAACTAACCGTGTGGCTGTTGTTCTGAGTGTCAGGAAAACAAACCCATTAACAGCATGCAAGGGACAAGCAAGCTAGTAACAAGACAATCTGTGATGACCACGAAGCTACTCAGAGTTCATTGTACCTCCACGCCCTTTATAAAAGAATCTCAGCACACAAATATTGAACCTAAGGAAGCCCATCCCCACCCCACAAGTTTGAACCAGAAGACTTCTGAAAAGGGCAAACAACACTCCCTGTGTGAGTTCAAACATGTCCACACATTCTTGGAGACATCCCCCATGAGGAAGTAGAGTCCAATTCTCCTCCCCCTGAATATGGGCAGGCTTTAGTGACTTGCTTGCAATGAATAGAATGTGTTTTGGAGTGATGCTGTGTGGCTTCCAAGACTAGGTCATATCAGCAGATACAGTGTCTGCCTGGTTCTCTCTCAAGATGTTTATTGTGGGAGGCTACTATGGTGTGTGGAAGCCCAGGCCACTTGGAGAGGCCACATGTAGGTGTTCCAGCTGAAGGAAGTTTGGGCAGTAGCACCTTGGATTGCTCTGTAGCTTAAGGAAAGTTTGGCAAGGCCACTGGGGAGTCCTCCAGCCAAAATCACCCACCAGAGGAGTCCTGCATTCCCCAGGAGCACACTGGCCTTAGCATCCCTGTTGTGTCTCATTGGCTGAGAGCAGCCAATGGTGGGCCTGGCTTCAGGGCAAACATGGTAATGAATTCTAGGGCACAAGCAGCTTCTGATCACACATGCACTCAACTCAACTGGAGCAAGGGCAGGCCTGTTATCAGAACCATGGTAACCCTTGCAATCTGTGAGCTGCAAATAACCAGTGCTTGGTTATGATTGCTACAGACACACAGTGGGAATGGGAGCATTCAGAGCCATTGTGAGAAGGCGTCCACCACAACTCTCTTCCTAGAGTTACTCCCAGGATCAGTATGGATTTCCGACATCTTATTTTCCATTTGTCTCAATGCCTTTGCCCTTGATGACTCAGAGGGTGGCATCCCAATGCAGGGCTGAGTCTCCAATGATACCTTATGAGAATTCCCATTCTGAGACTGACCACGGCAGAAACAGGATCACTCCAATCCAAGAGCCCTGAAGAAGGAGCCACGAGTGGAGACAGGGAGGCCAAACACCAGTGCTGACTTCAGAGAACCCAAGAGCTGCTCATGGGAAATAGACCCAAGTTCAGAAGGCAAGGGGAGGCACAAACCTCATAAGACCAACTTGAGGCTGAACAGAAGAGGCCAGTACTGCCATGAATGACTTTGGGAGGTCTCTCACCTTCAGTGGGAGTAGGATGAATGCACTTATCTGGAGAGCTTCACTTTCAAAACCAAGGAGAGTAACTTCCCTTTACAAACTGTTTCAAGATCAGAAGCTAAACAGGCTACAGGACATAGGAACTTGTAACCTTTAAATGTGAAGCATATAACTTAATCAAAATGAAATGACTTTCAGAATAATAGGTAATACCCTGATGATTTATAAACAAATTTAGCTGAGCAAACAGCTATTTATTGCCACCCACCCCACCCCCCCACACACATAACAAAGCCAAAAGGCAATGTTGATCCATCCAGAATCCTATGCTGTTAACTTTGTGATTTGATCCTTCAGGAAATAAAGTATATGAGCTAGATCTTTAATTTTTAAAATTTTGGTTAAGGTTATATCTCATGATCTGAGTGGTTTCCCTTTTTGATTTGGCTGCCAGGAAGCTCAGAACCAAACTGACAACTTATTATGACAACTATATATAATCTTATACTCTGCTTTTTAAAACTCTTGCTTCCTCCCACCACAGCTACCCTCTCTGTGTTAAACTGTACCTGCCATAATACACATGTCTTATTCTTATTCCCATTTCTCTTTCAATGGTGATTTTTGTTCAAATATTTGATTTCCTGTGCATACTTTTTGTAAAATATTTCAAATTCATTATGAAATGACAATATTAATGGTATAACAAGAAGGCTAAACTTTATTGATTGGTACTGTGTGCCAAGTATTAAATGTTTTTTTTTTTGAGATAGGAGACTAATTTTTAAAAACCCAACAGCATATTTAATGCATACTTACTTATTTTTTACTTTCCTAACTTTTATTTTAAGTTCAGGGGTACAAGTGCAGGTTTGTCACATAGGTCAACTTGTGTCATGGGGGTTTGTGCTACAGATTATTTCATCACCCAGGTATTAAGCTTAGTACCCATTAGTTATTATTCCTGATCCTCTCCCTCCTCCTCACCCTCTAAAATGCTCTCTATGTATTATAAACACTGCAGAGACAGGTGCTATCATTCCTATTTCATAGATGAGGAAATTGAGGCTTAAGGAGTCACTTGTTCCAGGCTATAAGGAGAGTAAGTGATTAAGTTTGACTTTTGACGATCTGGCTCCTGAGCTCCTGTTGTTCTTCCCTACTGTGCTGTTGGCCTTGATAGATTAGACAGAGAGCCAGTCAGGCAGCCAGCAGCAAGTTAACACAGGAGTGCACAGGCACACATGCACACACAAACACACACGGGCACACGTGTGCACACACACGTATGCACACATGCACACAGGGGTATGCACACACGTATGCACACATGCACACACTGGCACACATGTGCACATACACGGGCACACATGCACACACACGTATGCGCACACACACACACACACGAGGCTCCTCAGAGGCAGACGTCTCGGGGCATCACCTTCCCTGCTATTTCTCCAGACTTGAACACAAGTAGGGGTGGCTGCAGGATGCCAGTGAGAAGTATGATCCACAGAAGAAAAGGAGCCCAGAAGAGGCTCTTGGCAAAGGCCCAGCTGGAGAAGAAGCTGTGGCCCTCCTTGACCCCCACGGGGCTTCTCTCTGCTCTGTTAGTACAGCAATCCGCACTGTCGGCAATGGCACTGACATTGTTGTGCAGTGGAGAATAGTATGACTCAGTGCCCTGCGAAGCCCCGTGGCTAACAGCTGAGCCAGCTCTGCAAGGGAAAAAGCCAGGGGCCAGGAATGGTGTACATTGATCGTGCTACACTAGTGCGGCTCAAAAGTCAATATCTGCTTGACATGCTGCAGAGAGTCCTCAAGCGCACTGGGAGTCCAGCTCCTCAAAAAACGTGCTTTCCCTTTTCTTCTAGATGATGAAGTGCAGAAAGAAAAAAAGATGAGACACTGGTGGACCTAGCAATATATCAAGTTCTTAAGTTACTTCTGCGTAGTAGTGTTTTTTGAGTCCTTTTGTAAGAATTCTAGAGCATGAATGTTCAGGCACGGAGCTAAGATTTGCAGTGTATCTGCCAAGCACTCTGTACCATGCTAAACTCCTCTCAGGTGAGCATTTGATTTAATGTCCATGGTCTATTAGGGAAACCATAATTTCCGCCTTGTGTTTTGGGGGTAATATGGTTTGGCTCTGTCCCCACCCAAATCTCATCTTGAATTGTAGCTCCCATAATTCCCGCATGTTGTGGGAGGAACCCAGTGGTGGATAATTGAAACATGGGGGCAGTTCCCCTATACTGTTCTTGTGGTACTGAATAAGTCTCATGAGATCTGGTGGTTTTATAAGGGGAAATCCCTTTCACTTGGCTCTCGTTCTCTCTTGTCTGCCACCATGTAAGACGTGCCTTTCACCTTCCACCATGATTATGGGGCCTCCCTAGCTGCATGGAACTGTGAGTCCATTAAACCTCTTTTTCTTTATAAATTACCCAGTCTCGGGTATGTCTTTATCAGCAGCATGAAAACAGTCTAATACAGGGGGAAAGCCCTCGGTTTGACACACCACTCTTGGCCCTCCTCCCCTCCTTATACTCTCCAAGACAGGAAGAATGGCTTAATTTATGAAGGATTTGGGGAGAGGAACAGAGTATATGTGGCTTTGTCCCTTTCTCTGCTTCTCTTTGGGATGGACCTGCTTGCAGAGAGTCTCCATTCAGCTCTGTCCTTCTACTCCTTAAGTTTAACTGCAGCAGGCTCTGCTCCTTCTGGGACCACTAAGTGGCAGTGTGCTTTGCATCTCCACTTGCCTTGTCTGAGAAGATAGTCTGTCTCCATCTGGTTTTGGCGTTCCACAGCTCACTGTTGCTGGCTTGCCATGAACCCAAGCACATCCTCTAGCCTCGCTTATGAAAGTCCTAAAAGTGGTGTTTTCATCTCCATCTACCTGACTCCTGTGTCCTTTTCTAATTAGTGTCAGACTTCATCAAGGAACAAAGATTTGATGTGTCCATACATCTCCAAACCCCAATACAATCCTATAAGATAGATATTATTAATGTCCCTTTTCAAAGGAAATAGAAGACAGAGGTTGAGTCATTTGTCCAAAGAAACACATACGTGGTAGGCAGAGTATATACTCCCAGATATTGATTCCAGAGCCTGTGTTTTTAACCATTGATCTTTCTTTCTTCTTATTTTAATCTCATGCCAAGTCCATTTGAAGGATTATATCTATATCAGAGGGAAAATAAAACTTAAGGATCTTCCACACAGTTATTAAAAGCCAAATTTGTGTGATTTCAAAGCATTGGTACTTTTCATTCTATTGGGATACACTGGGGGTTCTACATTTTAATTTTTTTTATTGGCATCTTGCACATTGAGGTGATCTGAGATCCTGAGACCACATCCCAGACCCATTTTCTGTGAATGTTGAGATCAGGGGCCTCATTGAATAAAGGAACCATGTCTGGCCCTATAATGCAGGTCTCCTTGACATATTGACAGATTGTAAGGGCATACAAGGTACTCCAAACGAAAGATATTTTACTATGCCCCTCAGTGAGGATGACGACTTGGGAATCTCCAGTCGCTGCACCAAGAAGTAGCTGCTGATAAACTCAGACAGTGTCAAGTTTTCCAAAGATAAATCACTGGAACATGAGGAGAAGGCAGTTGACTGGATGGCCTCTCCAACTCCCCGTTCTAGTGCCTTTTTTTTTTTTTTTTTTTTTTTTTTAGATGGAGTCTCACTCTGTCACCCAGGCTGGAGTACAGTGGTGCAATCTCAGCTCACTACAACCTCCACCTCCCAGGTTCAAGCGATTCTTCTGCCTCAGCCTCCCGAGTAGCTGGGATTACAGGTGTGCACCACCACACCCGGCTAATTTTTGTATTTTTAGTAGAGACAGGGTTTCGCCATCTTGGCCAGGCTGGTCTTGAACTTCTCACCTCGTGATCCACCCGCCTTGGCCTCCCAAAGTGCTGGGATTACAGGCGTGAGCCACGGCGCCCAGCCTCTAATGCCTTCTCCTACCACGTTGATTTCAGCAACACTGCTATAAGCTTGAACAGTGCCAGGGTAGCAGATACGACACCCATGTGCCACAAAAACGCAAATGTAAAAGAAAAAGTCATTTTCTTTAATTGTATGAAATTCAGTTTAATCTCTGTCAGGCTCCTCAGGCAAAAATGATAGAAGAAAACTAATCTTAGTAAATGTAGGTGAGTTCATTGACTTCAGCATTTTTTTATCCTATCTTCTTCAGGGTTGCATCCAAGTTCCAGGGATGGTAGGGAGGGGGATCTAACTCTTGGCAATCATCTGTCTTCTTCAGCATCTTCTATGTAGTCTCAGTCCTGTGGGTCCCTGGTCAACAGTATCTGCCCCTGCTCCCATTCAGGAAGTCTCCAGCAAAGGTAAATGTTGGTCACTATAATTGTTCTCCCTGGGGCTGTGGAAAATTCACTGGAGCTGTCTCAAGCTTTCTGTGACTCAACAGGCCTCATCACCATGGTTGCCACTGCCCATGGTACCCACCCAAGCATAGGGATAATCTGGGACCCAGAGCTCTTCTAGGATCCAGCAAGGAATGGATGGATGGGAGGAATGAGTCTCCTCTGTTCCAGATCTCCAAGTGTATCCAGAGGGTCTATCACTGAAGCTCCACAGGGGAGGTGCAACAGAGGACAAGGACACTTATTGGAGTCCCACCAGGCTCTAGCTTCTCCCCTCGTGCTCACCATCTTTGTCTAACCCAGGGAATTAGTACCTCTTCTAGATGAGACAAGCTAGTCTCTTGGATCTTTTTCCTCTCCCTGACCTCAGCTTTGTAAACTCACAAAAACTCAAAGCACAAAATGCAATGCCTTTGTGCCACTCTGACAACCCTCCCCCAGGGCAATGAGTGCCTCATAGCTCAGTTTGAATGGATCGGATGGGTGGTGATAACAATGGAGTTAAAAGGGATTATGAGATATTTTTTAAACATACATAACAAATGCCCATAAAAACATCTGTTCAAGAATTTCCATGATATTATTTAAATAACCCTGTATTAGTTATCCACTGCTGCATAACAAATTTCCCCAAAACTTAGTCCCTTGAACAACCATATGTATTGTCTCACAGTTTCTGCTTAGTTGGGTCCTCTTGCTCAGGGTTTCTCACAAGGCTGCAATTACTGTGCTGGTCAGGGAAGCCGTCATCTCAAAGCTCCACTGGAAAGGGATCTGCTTCTAAACTCACTCATGTGGCTACATCAGGGCTCAGTTCCTCGCAGGCTGTCAGACTGAGGGCCTCAGTTCTTCCCTGGCTGCTGATTATGTGTCTTCCTCAGTTCCCTGCCACATGCAACTCTGGCTTACAACACCATGGCTGTTTTCATCACAACGGGTGAGTGGGAAAGTAAAAATAAGTGAGAGAGCAGAAGTCACAGCCCTTCAACACCTAATCTCAGAGATGACATCTCATCCCTTTCTCCAGTATTCTCCTTGTTAGAAGAAAGGCAGTGGGTGTGGCCCACACACAAAGGGAGGAGATTACACAAGGATACAAATACCTGCAGGAGTGGACCACTGGGAGCCATCTCAGACTAAACTGGAAGTAACACATATGCCCCTGAGTGAATGGATAAGCAACAAGCAATGTGTGATGTATTCACACAATAACATAGCACTCAGCAGTTTAAAGGAAGAAACTACGAATGGACCCACAACACAGATGAACTTCCAAAACGTTATGATGAGTGGAAGCCAGACACAAAAGAGTATACACGCTTTAGGATTCAATGTTATGAAGTTTTAGAACAGGTTATCTCTGGAGAGGAATTGACTGGAAAAGAGCACAAAAGAACTTTCTAGAATGAAAGATATATTGACTCGCGGGTGGTTATGTGGGTATATTCATATGTCAAGATTCATACAACTGTACAGTTAAAAGCTCTGCATTTACCACATGTAAATTATGCTTCAGTTTATACTTTTTACAAGGCTTCCATCAGTGCCACACAATATTATTCCACGACACCAGTACACTCCAGTTCTCCCCACCAGAGAAGGAAGTGTAGCTGCAGATCAGACTTACTTCCTGGGTGGCCTTGGGCAACCTCTTAAACTCCTCTGAGCTTATCCATCTAGTAAGCATTTGCATTCTATGTGAAGCTTTTGTGAGAGGTAAAGAAGAAATAGAACTCAGTCAGCTCTCTCTAAGGGCCTGTGGCCTAATGGAAGAGACACACATACAAATGAATATAAGATTGGGAGCTATGAGTGCTGGGATGGATTAGTCATGTCTGCCCTGGGCATGGAATATGAAAGTGGTATTTGTCATCCCTGCTTTATGGGATTAGAAGGCTTAAATGGAGTGTCTGTTTCCTGGTTTCTGTTAAATCTGGTGGCAGGACCTCCCTACTGCCTTGTTCAATGTAATTTAATTCAACAGACATTTGTTAGTTGCTTTCTGAGTGCCAGGCATTTATATTCAAAAACTCTTTAATTTCTATTACATGTGCATATGACTATTACGATCATCAGTCTTGGCTCAGTTTAGAAATGCTTTCTGGAGGATTTTACTATGAACTCCCCATATAGGGCAACCCCACATGTCATTTTTTCAATCCTTAAAAATTCGACACAGGGGGAGGAGCCAAGATGGCCGAATAGGAACAGCTCCGGTCTACAGCTCCCAGCGCGAGCAACGCAGAAGACGGGTGATTTCTGCATTTCCATCTGAGGTACCGTGTTCATCTCACCAGGGAGTGCCAGACAGTGGGCGCAGGTCAGTGGGTGAGTGCACCGTGCGCCAGCCGAAGCAGGGGCGAGGCATTGCCTCACTCGGGAAGCGCAAGGGGTCAGGGAGTTCCCTTTCCAGGGGTGACAGACGGCACCTGGAAAGTCAGGCCACTCCCACCCGAATACTGAGTTTTTCCGATGGGCTTAGGAAACGGTGCCCCAGGAGAGTATAGCTCGCACCTGGCTCAGAGGGTCCTACGCCCACGGAGTCTCGCTGATTGCTAGCACAGCAGTCAGAGACCAAACAGCAAGTCGGCAGCGAGGCTGGGGGAGGGGCGCCCGCCATTGCCCAGGCTCGCTTAGGTAAACAAAGCAGCCTGGAAGCTTGAACTGGGTGGAGCCCACCACAGCTCAAGGAGGCCTGCCTGCCTCTGTAGGCTCCACCTCTGGGGGCAGGGCACAGACAAACAAAAAGACAGCAGTAACCTCTGCAGACTTAAATGTCCCTGTCTGACAGCTTTGAGGAGAGCAGTGGTTCTCCCAGCACGCAGCTGGAGATCTGAGAACGGGCTGACTGCCTCCTCAAGTGGGTCCCTGACCCCTGACCCCCGAGCAGCCTAACTGGGAGGCACCCCCCCGCAGGGGCAGACTGACACCTCACACGGCCGGCCAGGTACTCCAACAGACCTGCAGCTGAGGGTCCTGTCTGTTAGAAGGAAAACTAACAGAAAGGACATCCACACCAAAAACCCATCTGTACATCACCATCATCAAAGACCAAAAGTAGATAAAACCACAAAGATGGGGAAAAAACAGAGCAGAAAAACTGGAAACTCTAAAAAGCAGAGCACCTCTCCTCCTCCAAAGGAACGCAGTTCCTCACCAGCAACGGAACAAAGCTGGACGGAGAATGACTTTGACGAGCTGAGAGAAGAAGGCTTCAGACGATCAAATTACTCTGAGCTACGGGAGGATATTCAAACCAAAGGCAAAGAAGTTGAAAACTTTGAAAAAAATTTAGAAGAATGTATAACTAGAATAACCAATACAGAGAAGTGCTTAAAGGAGCTGATGGAGCTGAAAACCAAGGCTCGAGAACTACGTGAAGAATGCAGAAGCCTCAGGAGCCGATGCGATCAAATGGAAGAAAGGGTATCAGCCCTGGAAGATGAAATGAATGAAATGAAGCGAGAAGGGAAGTTTAGAGAAAAAAGAATAAAAAGAAACGAGCAAAGACTCCAAGAAATGTGGGACTATGTGAAAAGACCAAATCTACGTCTGATTGGTGTACCTGAAAGTGATGGGGAGAATGGAAACAAGTTGGAAAACACTCTGCAGGATATTATCCAGGAGAACTTCCCCAATCTAGCAAGACAGGCCAACATTCAGATTCAGGAAATACAGAGAACGCCACAGAGATACTCCTCGAGAAGAGCAACTCCAAGACACATAATTGTCAGATTCGCCAAAGTTGAAATGAAGGAAAAAATGTTAAGGGCAGCCAGAGAGAAAGGTTGGGATACCATCAAAGGGAAGCCCATCAGACTAACAGCAGATCTCTCGGCAGAAACCCTACAAGCCAGAAGAGAGTGGAGGCCAATATTCAACATTCTTAAAGAAAAGAATTTTCAACCCAGAATTTCATATCCAGCCAAATTAAGCTTCATAAGTGAAGGAGAAATAAAATACTTTACAGACAAGCAAATGCTGAGAGATTTTGTCACCACCAGGCCTGCCCTAAAAGAGCTCCTGAAGGAAGTGCTAAACATGGAAAGGCACAACCAGTACCAGCCACTGCAAAATCATACCGAATTGTAAAGACCATCGAGACTAGGAAGAGACTGCATCAACTAACGAGCAAAATAACCAGCTAACATCATAATGACAGGATCAGATTCACACATAACAATATTAACTTTAAATGTAAATGGACTAAATGCTCCAATTAAAAGACACAGACTGGCAAATTGGATAAAGACTCAAGACCCATCAGTGTGCTGTATTCAGGAAACCCATCTCACGTGCAGAGACACACATAGGCTCAAAATAAAAGGATGGAGGAAGATCTACCAAGCAAATGGAAAACAAAAAAAGGCAGGGGTTGCAATCCTAGTCTCTGATAAAACAGACTTTAAACCAACAAAGATCAAAAGAGACAAAGAAGGCCATTACATAATGGTAAAGGGATTAATTCAACAAGAAGAGCTAACTATCCTAAATATATATGCACCCAATACAGGAGCACCCAGATTCATAAAGCAAGTCCTGAGTGACCTACAAAGAGACTTAGACTCCCACACATTAATAATGGGAGACTTTAACACCCCAATGTCAACATTAGACAGATCAACGAAACAGAAAATCAACAAGGATACCCAGGAATTGAACTCAGCTCTGCACCAAGCAGACCTAATAGACATCTACAGAACTCTCCACTCCAAATCAACAGAATATACATTTTTTTCAGCACCACACCACACCTATTCCAAAATTGACCATATACTTGGAAGTAAAGCTCTCCTCAATAAATGTAAAAGAACAGAAATTATAACAAACTATCTCTCAGATCACAGGGCAATCAAGCTAGAACTCAGGATTAAGAATCTCACTCAAAACCGCTCAACTACGTGGAAACTGAACAACCTGCTCCTGAATGACTACTGGGTACATAACGAAATGAAGGCAGAAATAAAGATGTTCTTTGAAACCAACGAGAAGCAAGACACAACATACCAGAATCTCTGGGATGCATTCAAAGCAGTGTGTAGAGGGAAATTTATAGCACTAAATGCCCACAAGAGAAAGCAGGAAAGATCCAAAATTGACAACCTAACATCACAATTAAAAGAACTAGAAAAGCAAGAGCAAACACATTCAAAAGCTAGCAGAAGGCAAGAAATAACTAAAATCAGAGCAGAACTGAAGGAAATAGAGACACAAAAAACCCTTCAAAAAATAAATGAATCCAGGAGCTGGTTTTTTGAAAGGATCAACAAAATTGATAGACCGCTAGCAAGATTAATAAAGAAAAACAGAGAGAAGAATCAAATAGATGCAATAAAAAATGATAAAGGGGATATCACCACCGATCCCACAGAAATACAAACTACCATCAGAGAATATTAC
The DNA here is from genome assembly GCF_028885655.2 of Pongo abelii. Taxonomy (NCBI): domain Eukaryota; kingdom Metazoa; phylum Chordata; class Mammalia; order Primates; family Hominidae; genus Pongo; species Pongo abelii. Next base: position 120,351,201 of record NC_071993.2, on the reverse strand, counting down.
AAACACCTCTACACAAATAAACTAGAAAATCTAGAAGAAATGGATAAATTCCTCAACACATACACCCTCCCAAGACTAAACCAGGAAGAAGTTGAATCTCTGAATAGACCAATAACAGGAGCTGAAATTGTGGCAATAATCAATAGCTTACCAACCAAAAAAAGTCCAGGACCAGATGGGTTCACAGCCAAATTCTACCAGAGGTACAAGGAGGAGCTGGTACCATTCCTTCTGAAACTATTCCAATCAATAGAAAAAGAGGGAATCCTCCCTAACTCATTTTATGAGGCCAGCATCATCCTGCTACCAAAGCCTGGCAGAGACACAACAAAAAAAGAGAATTTTAGACCAATATCCTTGATGAACATTGATGCAAAAATCCTCAATAAAATACTGGCAAACAGAATCCAGCAGCACATCAAAAAGCTTATCCACCATGATCAAGTGGGCTTCATCCCTGGGATGCAAGGCTGGTTCAATATACGCAAATCAATAAATGTAATCCAGCATATAAACAGAACCAAAGTCAAAAACCACATGATTATCTCAATAGATGCAGAAAAGGCCTTTGACAAAATTCAACAACCCTTCATGCTAAAAACTCTCAATAAATTAGGTATTGATGGGTCGTATCTCAAAATAATAAGAGCTATTTATTACAAACCCACAGCCAATATCATACTGAATGGGCAAAAACTGGAAGCATTCCCTTTGAAAACTGGCACAAGACAGGGATGCCCTCTCTCACCACTTCTATTCAACATAGTGTTGGAAGTTCTGGCCAGGGCAATTAGGCAAGAGAAGGAAATCAAGGGTATTCAATTAGGAAAAGAGGAAGTCAAATTGTCCCTGTTTGCAGATGACATGATAGTATATCTAGAAAACCCCATTGTCTCAGCCCAAAATCTCCTTAAGCTGATAAGCAACTTCAGCAAAGTCTCAGGATACAAAATCAATGTAGAAAAATCACAAGCATTCTTATACATCAATAACAGACAAACAGAGAGCCAAATCATGAGTGAACTCCCATTCACAATTGCTTCAAAGAGAATAAAATACCTAGGAATCCAACTTACAAGGGATGTGAAGGACCTCTTCAAGGAGAACTACAAACCACTGCTCAAGGAAATAAAAGAGGATACAAACAAATGGAAGAACATTCCATGCTCATGGGTAGGAAGAATCAATATCATGAAAATGGCCATCCTTCCCAAGGTAATTTACAGATTCAATGCCATCCCCATCAAGTTACCAATGACTTTCTTCACAGAATTGGAAAAAACTACTTTAAAGTTCATATGGAACCAAAAAAGAGCCCGCATCGCCAAGTCAATCCTAAGCCAAAAGAACAAAGCTGGAGGCATCACGCTACCTGACTTCAAACTATACTACAAGGCTACAGTAACCAAAACAGCATGGTACTGGTACCAAAACAGAGATATAGATCAATGGAACAGAACAGAGCCGTCAGAAATAATGCCACATATCTACAACTATCTGATCTTTGACAAACCTGACAAAAACAAGAAATGGGGAAAGGATTCCCTATTTAATAAATGGTGCTGGGAAAACTGGCTAGCCATATGTAGAAAGCTGAAACTGGATCCCTTCCTTACACCTTATACAAAAATTAATTCAAGATGGATTAAAGACTTAAATGTTAGACCTAAAACCATAAAAACCCTAGAAGAAAACCTAGGGAATACCATTCAGGACACAGGCATGGGCAAGGACTTCATGTCTAAAACACCAAAAGCAATGGCAACAAAAGCCAAAATTGACAAATGGGATCTAATTAAACTAAAGAGCTTCTGCACAGCAAAGGAAACTACCATCAGAGTGAACAGGCAACCTACAAAATGGGAGAAAATTTTCACAACCTACTCATCTGACAAAGGGCTAATATCCAGAATCTACAATAAACTCAAACAAATTTACAAGAAAAAAACAAACAACCCCATCAAAAAGTGGGTGAAGGACATGAACAGACACTTCTCAAAAGAAGACATTTATGCAGCCAAAAAACACATGAAAAAATGCTCACCATCACTGGCCATGAGAGAAATGCAAATCAAAACCACAATGAGATACCATCTCACACCAGTTAGAATGGCAATCATTAAAAAGTCAGGAAACAACAGGTGCTGGAGAGGATGTGGAGAAATAGGAACACTTTTACACTGTTGGTGGGACTGTAAACTAGTTCAACCCTTGTGGAAGTCAGTGTGGCGATTCCTCAGGGATCTAGAACTAGAAATTCCATTTGACCCAGCCATCCCATTACTGGGTATATACCCAAAGGAGTATAAATCATGCTGCTATAAAGACACATGCACACGTATGTTTATTGCAGCATTATTCACAATAGCAAAGACTTGGAACCAACCCAAATGTCCAACAATGATAGACTGGATTAAGAAAATGTGGCACATATACACCATGGAATACTATGCAGCCATAAAAAATGATGAGTTCACGTCCTTTGTAGGGACATGGATGAAACTGGAAATCATCATTCTCAGTAAACTATCGCAAGAACAAAAAACCAAACACCGCATATTCTCACTCATAGGTGGGAATTGAACAATGAGAACACATGGACACAGGAAGGGGAACATCACACTTCGGGGACTCTTGTGGGGTGGGGGGAGGGGGGAGGGATAGCATTGGGAGATATACCTAATGCTAGATGACGAGTTGGTGGGTGCAGCGCACCAGCATGTCACATGTATACATATGTAACTTACCTGCACGTTGCGCACATGTACCATAGAGCCTAAAGTATAATAATAATAATAATAATAATTAAAAAAAAAAAATTCGACACAGACTACTGGCAATATATGGCAATATAGAATCCGAATTTTTCTCTGGGGTTATTGACTCTACTTATGAAATCTGAATTTCTGAATTAGTAAAGGTGTGGCTGAGAAGCCCCTTTACAATGATTCCACTGCTTCATCAAACTGTATATGTTGTATATGAAGCTAAGCTTTCCTGTGCTGTTGCACTATGTCCTCACCACTACCCATGGTCTCTGTTATCTCCATGAATCCCATTTTGGAGATGAGGAAATTAAAGCTTAGAAAAGTTAGGGGTTTGCTAATGACCCAGGGCTGTAAGTGACAGAGCTGAGCCTCAATCTGTATAATCTCTCCTGTCTTGTTATAACATAGTCTTTACGGCTCAAAAAAAAAAAAAAAAAATCTGAGCTAAGTCTTTCTTCCTGAGCACTGCAAAGTCCTAAACATCATGCTCACTGAATGTCGGTTTCCCCAGTTTGATCAAAGCATTGCCACTCTGTGACCTTGGACAAGTCATTTCCCTCTTGGGGTCCTGGTTTCCTCATCCGTGAAATGTGGGTAGTCAACTTCATGACGTAGAGTTTCTTAAACAACATTTTATGATGCATATTTCGAAATCAAGATGGCAGATTTCTAAGAAAATTCATGCATACCTTACCTGAGGCATATATTAATTTAATAACACTCCCTCGTTGATAGCTAAGTTATCATTTTCTCCCAGTGCCAAGTGGGAAAATGATCCTCTTTCAAGGTCATTAAAAGTAGAGGCCAGATGAATCATATTTTCAAGGCATCATGCCACTGCCTTCCTCAGCACTAATGTATACTAAAAGCAATATTTAGCATCTGGATTTTGAAGACCTGGAGCTGAATTACATTTCTAAATCAAAATGTAGGAAAGTTCACATTCAGAAGGATTTTACCATAATCCAATAGTACCTTAATGGGCCTTTAAGCCTCAAACCACATTTTAACCCCTGAATTCTCAGAGAGAGTTTGGTCATATCATTTTTCAATACAGACATTTCATGGTCTATTGATTTTATCCAGGAATAAGAAAAGGCACTTATGGAAAAAAGGAATTTGGCTTAGTTTCTAAAACTAAATGGATCCTGGGCTAGGAGGTTTAAAGAAGTCTTGTATGCCAACGCAATGCTGAATGAATTACATATAAACAACTGGACCCGTGTGAACAGTGACGATTGTTTCCTTTATAGAAGATCACAATAGCTGCACTTCATTGAGGACAAGAGGATTTCTCCATTGTGCACGGCTAAACTGCAAGATGAGTGTGTTGAGTTTTGAGCAGCTGGAATATTTCTCCCTTCACTGTTCAGAGTTTTAAAAGAAGAAGAAAGCAAACAAAGGGTAGGAGAAAGTAGAAAAGAAGAGAAGAAACTGAAGGAAGTGCACTTATGGGTGGAGGTGAGCTGCTTCCTGGGCCCTAGTCTGTCCATGTGGTTTGATTTCTCCTTAGGCATCTTGAGAATGGCTCCCTTTATTTGAACCTTTCTTGATTAGATTAAGAAAGCAGAGCTACTACAAAAAGGAAGGTAAGAGGGGAGATAGAATGATAAAACCTTGGCCTTGGAAGGGGCTTTAGAAACCTACAAACTTTAGATATTTTCATGTGCAGATAAGAAAACCAAGACAACTAAAGACCAAGAGGTGAAGAGATTGCCTTCAGCCTCTCAACTTGGAAGTGGCACAACTGGTACAAAATGTTGATCTACCTTTTCCAGGCAGCCACTTGTCCCAGAGCATCCCATGGTGGCATCTAATATTGTACCCACAACCATCCTTGAACGTTATAAGAATCTTAGGTCTCTGTCAAACAATAAAAGGTTAATATAGAAGAGACTTCAGATCCTAACAATAAGATGAACTGAATTGAGAGATAAGAATCAGAACCAAGTTAGCCACTCATATTCAATAACTACAAGTTATCAACAGGTGCCAGCAAGACACTCTTTCTTAGTAGATGAAGGTCAGTATCACATCATTTAATCAAAATAATCAAATACCTTTTTAACACCTGCCATGTGTCATGGGAAGAGAGGGAGGCAGGAAGAGAAGAAGAGGAGCAGAATGGAGGGAAGAAAGATCTATTTACAAGACTCCGTGGCTATTTAGTAGCCAGAACTCAAACCTACAGAGACCTGTGATGAACAGTCTCACCATTACAGCTCTGAAACAATGGATATATTTCTGTATCATAACAACTATAGAGGAAACCACAGACAAAAATCCAGAACCACTGCCGACAAAAGACAGTGTGCAACACCCAAGTCAAGTGATCAGAGATGTTTTTGTACATTATCTGAGACCAGAAATCCAAAAGGAGAAGTCAAATCTAAACAGCTGAGTGGTTAAAAAAAAAAAAAAAAAAAAAGTTCACCACTCTCTACTTCTGCCGTGAAGCATAACCTGCATTTACTGATTCAGCAAGCACATTTCAAGTGCTTGCTTTATGCTGAGTTCTGCTAGAGACTGCGGATGAAGCAGTAAACAAGGCCAACGAGTTCCGTGTCATCATGGAGCTGACAGCTTAGAGGGCGAGACAGGCACAATACAGAGGTACCAAAAGAGAAAACTTGGCCTTTCTAAGGGGGTGAAGTTTCATGCAAGACCTGAAGCAGGAGAAGGTGCCATCCCTGGGGAGAATGCAAGAAGCTGCAGCCCGGGCAGAGGATGAGCCAGCAGGTAGAAAGTTCCAGAAGTGGGAGACTTCTGGGTGTGCCCAGGGGGGTGTGCCCAGGGGCTGCAGGAAGGCAAGTGGGGAGAAGAGAGAGGCCAGCGTATAAGATGAGGCTGGAGCGCTGTGGGCCTGGGTGGGGAGTTTGGATTTTATTCCAAGCACAATGGGAGCCCATTGAAGGGTTTAGTAACAGTCAATAGAAAGGAGCACAAAAGGCCTATTTGAGGGCTCAGCACAGCCCCATAAGCCCTGCATTCAGGACCTCACTAAGCACTCACTGTATTGTCTCCACGGACTCTTTTCACAACAGTCTCTCAGCCCTTGATTTTCTCAGTTCTTTCTCTCCATGGCTCTCTTATGGCTCCAAAATGAACAGGAACAAGGGAGAAAGAAGAAAAGCCCCAGCCCCCCAGGGGCCCACTGGTCTGCCGCACTTGGTGTGCAGATGCGGGGCACACAGCAAAGCGGGGAAAGTGCTGGAGGTCCAACTTCCTGAGCGGCCCCTGTGAGAGGAGGTTGGGGGAGGTGAGAAGAGAGGGCCAAATAACCAGGTCCTGCACCTTTGCAATTGCCAGCCTCCCTGGGATCTCTCCTTCAGAGGGAGCGGGAAATGAAGGCCCCAGCAGTAGAAAGTCTGAGCTGTGTCACTTGGCAGATGCCTCTGGGACTGGGAAGAGCATGGGATCTGGAGTCAGAGATCCCCCTTTCAGTCCTGATTCTGGCTGTGTGACATGTGTGACAAAGGCTATCCTGGACAGGCTCAGTTTGCCCTCCAGATTCACTCTCCATCCTCCTGCACTCATTCTATGCCCAGAAGCCTGGCTCCCCCACCCTCTGGCTTCCACTCGGCTTTGGCCAATGGGAGGCATTGGCAGGAGGCTGGAGGGTTGGAGGAAAGGGAGACCCTGGTATTTGTTCCCCCAGCTCCCTTCCCCCAGGCTGTAGATTGTAGCTGATGTGTTTCTTTTCTGAAGTCCTTGGCTCCTGCCAGGCAGCCCTGTCCCACAGCACTCTCCAGATCCCAGCAGCACAGCGACTTCCCTTCATCCCTGCAGGCCCAGGGGTAGTGGTGGCTTCCTGTTGATGCAAGCTCTGGGTACCTCCCCATCTCTCACTGCCTTCCTCACCCCTGCTCCCAACTTCAGCATTACTACCATCATTTGAGGGGGCCATCTATTTCTTCCCCATTCCCCAAACAATCCAATGGGCAGTTACTTTGAGTCTCTGAGATTCCATTTTCCCCATTAGTAGCATTCCTTTAGAGAAATTATTGTGGAAAGTAAATCAAGCAAAGTAATGCACAGGAATGTCCACAATATCGATAAGGTGGAAACCCCAAATGTCCACTGATAGATGAATGCATACAGAAACTGTGGTCCTTACATGCAGTGGAATATTACTTGGCCTTAAAAAGGAAGGAAGCACTGATACATGCTACAATGGATGAAACTTGCAAACATTATGCTAAACAAAAGAAGCCACATGCAAAAGGTCACATGTTTGTGATTCTATTTATATGAAGCATTCAGAATAGATAAACCACAGAGACAGGGTACCGATTGGTGGCTGCCATGGGCCTAGGGGTTGGGGGTTACATAAAGAAACTGCTTAATAGATAAGGGGTTTTACTTTGGAGTGATGGGAATGTTTTGGAACTAGATCAAGATGGTGGTGGCATCATATTGTGAATGTACTAAATGCCACCAAATTGTTTACTTTAAAATGGGTACTTTTATGTTTGGTGAATTCCTCTTCAATAAATTATCTTTCTAAAAAAGGAACATTAAAAAGGAAAACCCACCCAAGCTTTAAAATGGAAAAAGGAAAATCCACCAGAAACTATAAAATGTTAAATATAATAGATAACAGAATTTTTCTGATCATAATAAAAATATATATAGTTAATGAAACAACACGTACATAACAAGACAAAGTTTTAATGTAACTAACACAAGGGCAAAATGAAAGAGCCAGGCTATGAGCCGGTTGGGTTGAGATGGGAAGAGATTTCAGTTGGTGGCAAGAGCCGGCAGGAGCCAGGCCTTTATCTGAAGAATGAAGGTCAGGGCTTTCCAGGCCAGAGGAGGTCACAAATAAAGTTTCTAAGGTAAAAGTGTCAAAGCCTTGGGAATGGGGGTGAGCAGTCTATAGGCACAGAGGGAGGAGGAGATGGAGAGTGGGGATAGTTGGCCAAAGCCAAATTATCCAGACTCTCAAAGAGTAGGTCCAAGCTTTCTCCTAGAGGGGAACAGGGGATCTTGCTAGGGTTTTGAGCAGAAAGCTGGCATGAATCAAGGGTAACTTTAGGAAGATTTCTTTGGCAGCATGTATGAAACTGGAGGGGACAGGATTAGAAATGATTAGGTAGTTGTCCTACACTCATAAAATACCAGTCAAGGTGGCAAGGTGGCAAGGTGGCAGTTGGAATTCCTTGGGAATGAAAAAAAAATACTTACCCATCATGGATATATTTCACTTTTTCTTTTCTTTTGTTTTCTTTTTTTTTTTTTTTTTTTGGAGGCAGGGTCTCACTCTGTCACCCAGGCTGGAGTGCAGTAGCATGATCATATTAATAGTTCACTGCATCCTCCATCTCCCAGGCTTAAGTGATCCTCCCATCTCAGCCTCCTGAGTAGCTGGGACTACAAGTGCACGCCACCGGGCCTGGCTAATTGGATTTATTTCACTTTAAAAGCTAAACGGATAGACTGATGGAGAGGCAGTCATGTTTACAGTGCAGTATTTCCCAAACTGCATCCCAAAGAAGCTTTTCCAAATAGACTTGAACAATGTCTTGTTAAACAAAATCAAACAGGTTTGTTTACCACAGCATTTCTTGAAAGCTTTAATCTACACACATACGTCTGTAAATATCCAGGAATAGAGCTGCCAGATTTAGGAGGGCGGGGGAGGACACTGCTCAATTTGAATTGTATGGTACACACTTACACTCAGAAACCATTTGTTATTTATCTGTAATTTCTAATTTAACCGGCTGTTTGTATTTTATTTGGCATCCCTAAGGAGGGAGCTATAATCTCCCACTGTTCTCAAGCATATTTTTTTTATCACAAAACCCCTTTTAATGGCACATGTGTGGGACAGATATTCCACACGTTAGGCCACACTTTAGCAAACACTGGTATAGTGGCAAATCCATTTACACCTGAGTCAGGCAGACGGGGATCAAATAAAATCCCAACCCTGACTCTGGCTGTGTGACCTTGGGTAAGTTACATAATCTTCCTGGGCCTCAGTTCCCTATTCTGTAAAATGAAGATAATAATAATGACTTCTCAGGGTCACTGGGAAGTTTAAATGAGATGATGTAAATAAAAGTTCAGACCAGTACTGGGAACATGTACTTCTTTTCCATAAGTGCTGGTGAGCACACGATGCCACCGTGCTATGGGTATGGCATCAGTATGTGGCATGTGGGAATATGGCTTATAAAAGCTTTGTCTTCAACCATTAAAAAGAAAGGAGTCAGCAAAATCTATTTTTTGGCAAAGAAAGGCAGCATCTCAGAGGGTGAGAGGTACGTGCAAAATAAGTGAACGCTTTAAGGCCACTTACAAGCTCAGATTTGTCTTTCAAGTTGGTATATATGTTTGTCATCTTACCAGGTGAGACCTCCTAGGGTAGTCCACAGGGATACATAGGAGTGTCGTGAAACCTGAGTGAGCTTCCAGCAGGACACACACCCCAAGCTCTGTTTTGTAGCTGCAGCAAGTAGGGAATTCAAAGCAGTGGAGGGCACTGCTGTGGGGGGCCCGAGACTGGGGAAAGAGCCGCCAGAGCAAAAGCAGAAAGGACATCAAAAAACAGAAGCAGTGGGGCTCAAAAGGATGGCAGTGGATAAGGGTGTTTCAGCCTCCTTCAAACCTCTCTGTTACCTGGGAAGCTGAGGCAGGAGGATCACTTGAGCTCAGAAGTTGGAGGCTGCAATGAGCTATGGTTGTACCACTTCATTGTATTAGTTTCCTTAATACAACAAAAGTGAGTCTCACAGTTGTACGGTCTAGACGTCCAACATCACGGTGTTAGCAGGGTCATTCTCTCTGAGAGCTCTAGAGACGCTCCCTCCTTACCTCTTCCTAGCTCCTTGCTGTTGCCAGTAATTCTTGGCATCCCTAGCTTGCAGCTGAATCACACCGATCTCTGCCTCTGACGTCAAGTTGCATTTTCTCTTTGTCTACATCATCTTCCCTGTGTGTGTGTGTGTGTCTGTCTCTGTGTCCATTCTCCTAAGACATGGGTCATATTGGATCAAGGGCTCACCCTACTCCCGTATGCCATCTTAACTAATTATACCTACTACACTTCTACCACATACATCCGTCTTTCCAAGTCCTTACTTGGAACCACATTGTGAGGTTCCAGAAACGGTATGAATTCTTGAGGGATACTATTCAACCCAGTGCATTAACTTTCAGAATAATAACAGCAAACACTTACGTAATACTACGAGTGAGACACTGATATCTGTGATTTATACACACTGACTCGCTTTATCCTTGGGACAACCCTAAAGGGTAGGTATTATTATAATCACCAGCCTATGCGTGAGGAAATTGGCCCATAGAGTGGCTAAGTCACTGCTGAAAGTCATTCAGTGAATAAGTAGCAAGGTAAGGATTTGAACCCAGGTGGAAATTTCCAGAATCTGTCCTCTCAATGTTATATTCAAATTATTTTTCAGAAAAGTGGTATGGTCAACTGCTTAAAAGCTGCCTGCTTATAGAGACTAGGAACCTTATAATAAAAAGAGAAGTAACCAACAATTCAATAAGAGCTAATATTTACTGGGGCCCTCATTGTGAAAAGTGCTTTAGGGATTGGAAGCAGACTCTGTCAATATTCTCATTTTACCGGGGAGGAAACTGAGATCTTGAGAGGGTAAGTATGTTGCCCATGGTAACACAGCTAGTAATCTGTGGAGCTGGTTTCTCAAGTATGTTCATAATCGGTGTTTTATGTTGGTGGCCAAACCCTCCCATCCACCTTGGGAACTTGGGGACATCTTAATATACCACCAGAAATCCCATTTGCAATGGATCATCCCAGGCTGGAAAACTGGCTTTCAGAGGAAACAAACGCAGCTCTGATTTGTAGCATTTGCTGATTTCCACGGTGCAAATACTCCCATCGCAGCCAATTTCAAGCCGGAATGTGATGTCACTGAGCCCAGGGTTGGGAAGAGATGTGTACAATCAACTCTCATGAGCCTGTCAAGCTGACTCAGTCATGCCCCTGCCCCAGGGATCTTGTGTAAAAGGGTGATGTAGACACTTGAAAGTAAACAAAGCTCCCAGTCTCCTGGATCAAGACTCAAAGATTCCTTTAGCTTTTAGGGCAAACAGGGAATGTTGGCCCCTTCAGGGGGGGCAATTTCCTGAGCAGGCATGCAATGTGCTTGGTATTACCCCCAGGTTGTCCATGACACTTACCTTGCATGATTTTTATGAGCATTAAGAGGTAATGTTTGTGCTTAGTATGTAGGAGATGCTTAATAATTAAATCACTATCACATTATTATTATGAAGTCATTATAATAGAACTTGATTTGCATGAAAACTTCCAGCAATTACAATTAAAGCTTTAGGATATTCCAAAGTTGAAGATTAGATAAGGATGATTTACCTCCATTGGACAGTTGAGGAAACTGAGGCAAAGACAGGAGAAGCAACTTGCCTAAATGCACGCAGCAGACAGAGCCAGTCCAGAACCTGGATCACCTGAACCAAGGATGAAAGGTGGCAAAGCCAACTTTGAGGCAGTTCATTTCATCCAAGTGACAGAGCACGGAGCAAGTCCAGCAAGATAGAGCAAATCTGAAAATCTAGGAAATCAAGTCCAAGGTAGAAGTCTAGAGGGAAACACTTAAGTATTTGTGCTCTGACCTTTCTGCCCAGTGCTGCCTATCTCGCCCATACACATCTCTCTACTGCTCGTAGAGGAGCAATGTGGCATGACTGCAAATGCCAGGGAATTTAGGGGGCAAAGATCCTTTTGAGGATGGTGACCCTATCAGGAGAAACTTTTTAATCCTACCCACACTCCCAGTCTTTCATTTCCTCCGTCCCGGCTGTCAACATAGTTTTATCATTCACTTTGTTTGACTTTGAATTTTGAGGAGATTACACTCACAGGAAGATGCAAACAGCACATAGAGTAGTCCCTTCAGTCCTTCATTCAGCTTCCTCCTGCCGTGACATCATTTCTGACTCTTGTACAATATCAAAACTGGAAAACTGACATAGTGCAATACTGTTGACTAGACTACAGACCTTGTTCAGTTTTTGCATGTGTGTGTGTGTGTGTGTGTGTGTTTGCTAGTTCAATGCAATTCGATCCTTCATATAGATTTGCATAACCACCACCAAATAGGATACACAACAATTTCTTCACTCCAAGTAAACTCCCTCTTGCGACCCTTTATATATTCATCCTCCCATTCCTGTCTCCGTGCCCCGGCAACCACTAACCTCCATCTCTATGGTTTTGTTATTTGGTGCATGTTACATAAATGGAATTGTATAATATGAAACCTTTTGGAATTGGCTTTTTTTTCACTCAGCATAATGCCCTTATCCACGTTGTTGCATATTATGGGTTGAATTATGTCCCACCCAAAATTCAGATGTTGAAGTCTCAACTCCCAGTAGCTCAGAATGTGAACTTATTTGGAAACAGAGTCATAACAAATATAATTAGCTAAGATGAGGTCAGACTGGAGTAGAGTGGGCTCCTAATCCAATATGGCTGGTGTTTTACAAAAGAGAGATTTGGACACAGACACCTCACAGAGAGAACACTATACAAAGACTGGAGTTACACTGCTCCAGCCAAGGAACTACCAGAAGCCTTCCCTAGTGCCTTCACAGACAGCATGACCTCACGTACTCTGGACACTTTGATCTCGAACTTTTAGCTTCCCAAACAGTGAAACAAATTTCTGTCACTTAGGCCGCTTCATTTGTGGTACTTTGTTATGACAGCACTAGTAAACTAGTACATTGCATGTCTCAAAACTTTGTTCCTTTTTATTACTGAGTGGAGTTCCAGCATATGGATACATGAGAGTTTCTTTCAACCATTCGTCCATTGAAGGACATTTGGATTGTTTCCAGTTCTAGGCTATTATGAATAAAGCTGTTATGAATATTCATATACAGGTTTTTGTCTGAAAATAGGTTTTGAAAATAGGTTTGTATTTCTCTGAGAAAAATGTCCAAGAGTGTAACTACTGGGGATTAAGACAAACATATGCTTAGTTGATAAGAAATTGCCAAACAATTTTCCCATATTATTAATTTTTATAATGAGTAGACTCTCTCCAACCTCTGATAAACACTCCTTCCATTTTTAAAAATAGCAACGGACTCTTGCAGGGAAGTTAGGAGGAGGGAGTGGATGGGGTTGCATCTAGAAAACATGAAAATGCAACAAAAATATGGCATTCTGATAACTTATGCTGACAGTGGCAAAGTGGATTAACTAAAAAGAGCCACGGTTAATATTGGTTGTCTGAACGAAGTCAGTAATTCAACAATCATTGATTCAATGCTTGCCACCTGCCGGCACCAACCTGGATTCTGGAAAGACCACACAAACTAGGATGGAGCCTTGTTCCTCAAAATCACTCCTCCTCTTGTGAGAGACAGACATGTACACAAATAACCATCATGCCACTGAGTATGATGAGGGGCAGGGAACTGGGAAACATGCACAATCCCAAACAGCAGATAAGACCCAAATTACAAACACTGAGTGTACGGGACAGCCTTGCTGCCTTCCTGATTTCTCCTTACTTAGCATGTTATTGTCTGATACATGAGAAAGCAGCTTGGAGATAGGGTTGAGATGAAAAATGAATTCTGGACAAACCAGAAAGTGAACATCAAGACTCAGCAACACTTTTTGAAGGCTTGAGCACCTGGAAACAGTATGACAGTTGGATTAGTCACAAAAACAAGAAGTGTTTTATGGGATTATCTGGATTCTGCGCCTGGGTGAATCCATCCACTTAGGGATGGCCTACCTCTCACACACCCAAGGGCTTCTTGCAGGGGAACGCATTCACCACCAGCCAGTTTTCCTTGTCAATCCATCACTTTTTTTCCCTCTCTGCCCTGCAAAGGAACAAAGCCTAAGGAATTCAGTCTGGGCCCTGATTAAGGGCTTATGGGCAAGCCCTCGGCCTTCACGGTCTGAACTGAGAGCTTTTAAGGTCCAAACAGGACTGACTTGGCATTTAATCAACAAAGCTCTTTTAAATAAAGTGAATAGGTTTCACTTGCCCTAACCTGAGAAGAGGAATTTTATTGACCTAAAACACCTCCATAAATGTTTTACCTTTGACTTGACCTTTGTAAGTTTTAGCCTGAGCTCAGGATGATACTTGACTTTCGAGTGTTGATGTTCTTGGCCCGTCTTCTGTCCACATGACAGGCGGGGGGCCAAGAGAGTCATAATGGCGGGATTAGTGTGAAGACAGATTTCTGAGATCACAAACCAGAAATGGAATAGGACAGAAACTCCTAGTTACCCCAATATCCATTTCTCTCTTTGCTCTATGGAAAGAGAACCTTGGAGTTTTCTCTGGGCATGTGAGCCACGAGGAATAATTTCCCACATTTCCCTGCATCCGGCCTGGTCACATGACTAAGCTCTAGCCAATGGGATGTGAACAGAAGTGATGCCCAGAACTTCCAGGCCATAGCTGCAAAGGAAATGAGTGTGCGCTGCTCTGTTTCTTTCTGTCTTGTCTCAGGAAAAGCCGACGTAGTGGAGAGCCATTTTAAAGCATATATTCAAGGACACTTTCTGAATTGTGAACAAGATGGGAAGATCCTGGGTCCTCAACCAGGACACTTTCTGAATTGTGAACAAGATGGGAAGATCCTGTGGAGTCACCTCAACAACCAACTGCTGTTAAGAGAAAAACCTGGGCCAGGCGTGGTGGCTCACGTCTGTAATCCCAGCATTTTGGGAGGCCAAGGCAGGCAGATCACCTGAGCTCAGGAGTTCTAGACCAGCTTGGGCAACATGGCAAAACCCCATCTCTACCGAAAATACAAATATTAGCCGAACACAGTGGGACATACTTATGGTCCCAGCTACTCAGGAGGCTGAGGTGGGAGGATGACTTGAGCCTGGGAGGCCGACATTGCAGTGAGCTGTGATTGCACCACTGAACTCCAGCCTGGGCAACAGAGCAAGATCCCGTCTCAAAAAAGAAAGAAAGAAATTAGACAAACTACATTTAACAGAGTTTAATCAAGCAAAGAATGATTCACAAGTTGGGCAGCCCCCTAACCAGAATAGTTTCAGAGAGGAAAAAAAAGAGAAAGTGATGTTCAGAAAACAGAAGTGAGGTATAGAAACAGCTGGATTGTTTATAGTTCCACATTTGCCTTATTTGAACATGGTTTGTAACAGTTGGCCAAGTTTGATCGGCCAAAACTTGGTGATTGGCACAAGAGTAGGTTACAGTCTGTTTAGATATCCAGTTAGGTTACGGTTCACTGTGCACAGAGAAACCTTTAGGCTGAACTTAGAATATGTAAGGAGACAGCTTTAGGCTAATTTAACACTGCTTATTCTGGGGGAGTCTTGTGACAGCACAATTAACTTCCCTCTTTCTTATTTGAGTCAATGGTATCTTGGTCTCTGAAACAGCAATTAAATTTGTATTCTGCTAATACGTGAAATAAATTCAAGGGAGGGGACCAATTGATGTTGTGGGATGGAAAGAATAGAGAAAACAGGGAAGCAGGCAAGGGTCTCAAAGTGGAAAAGCAAGTGACTGGGAGTGGCACAGTCAAGTGTAAGGGATGGCTCACTAGCATTGCAGCACATAGTAGCCACTCAATTAATGTTTGCTGACTAAAAGGTTTTCCCATCACTCCAATGCAACATCCCATTTCTTGCTTCCTGGCCTTTGCCCATGTTTTCCCAATAGCCAGGAATCCCCTCCTCACCCTCACCGTCTCCAACTCATGGATAAATTCTACTTATCCTTCAGATTTCCTGTTGGAGGGAAATGTCACATGTTGCTTTCCCAGGGAGAGGTCATCTCTGGGTGAGATGGCTCTTCTGCATACACCCCTCAGCACCTCCCCTGCAAGTCTACCTGTCTGCCCATTTGTGTGGCTCCTCCCCCAGACTGAGAATCCCAGGAGGACAGGGACCACACCTGACTGTTAGCCACTGTATCCCCAAGGCCAGCTCCAAGCTGCACATAGGATGGTCACGGACCTTTGATGAAGCGCCAAGCCAGAGATTGGCTTTCAGAGGAGCTGGTTAGACAACAATGACCTGGGAATTTGGGAGGTGTCAGTTCACATTAGTCCCTCTCTAGCAAACTCTACCTTTTGGGGAGTCCCAGCCAGGTGCCCAAATACCTCTGTCCTTGGGGGGAACCACCAGAGGCCTCACCTGCCAGCAGGGGCTGCTCACCGCTTATGATCCTTACTGGCGGCCTTCCTCCCTCACCTTCCTCCTCATTCAGGTGGCTGTAGTTGAGTTGGGGGTTTGTTTTTCTCTATTTCCTTCTCACTTTCTGCCTTGGCTTTTATGTTTCCAATTGTCATTCTGCTGTTTAGTGCCAAGTCCCACTGCGCACAGCACTCTGGCCGCCCACCTGCCTCTGATGAGTGCGCCGCACCCGGCTCCTCCGCTCCCGGCGCCTGCAGCGCCAAATGAAAGCTGTGCTTTTATCACCAGGCCCCCTTTGCCTCCAATTTTTTCATATCTTATTAAGGCTCAAACCGGTTCGAGCAATTTCTTCAAAAGCCACACAGATTATTCAAAACAACAACAATAGGGAAGGAATAAAAGCAGCTAAACTGCAAAAATTATCTGGTATGCGCGACACTTCGGTCTCTTGCTCTCTCTGACAATCATGACACCTGACAGGGAGCAGGCGGAGAAGACTCACTAGAAAACTGCCCCATTTCCCACAGTGCCAGATCACCCTGCAGCCCGCACTCCTTGCAGGAGCAAGGTGACTCATCCAGGTCCCCAGCTCCACAGGCATGCCACCAGCATGGGGCCCAGGGCTCACAAGGGCCCTGTGCTTTGTTTAAAGCTATGCTGTTGGGGTCTTGAATTCTTTTTTTTTTTTTTTGGAGACAGAGTCTCGTTCTGTCACTCAGGCTGGAGTGCAGTGGCACAATCTCGGCTCACTGCAGCCTCCACCTCCTGGGTTCAAACGATTCTTATGCCTCAGCCTCCTCAGTAGCTGGGATTACAGGCATGCAACATTACACCCAGCTAATTTTTCTATTTTTGGTAGAGACGGGGTTTCACCATGTTGGTGAAATGCCTGGCCTCAAGTGATCTGCCTGTCTCAGCCTCCCAAAGTGCTGGGATTACAGGCATAAGCCACCGCGCCCAGCCCTAGAATTCTTAGAAACTTTTGAATAAGGGCCCCATGCTGCCATCCTGCAGTGGGCCCTGCAAATGACACAGCTAGTCCTTCCTTAGAAGTTCACTTTGGAGAGTTACCTCCTGCCTTCCCACACACTTGCATCAGAGCTGCCCAGTCTCATAAGGACCTCAGAACTATAACCTGGAAGAGCCATGGGACAAGCCTGATGTAGGCCAAAGGACACAGTCCAACCTGAGTTTGAATCCTACCCAGCAATTTACTAGCCTTAGGCTAATTATGACATGTGCTTGAACTTCAGTTTCCTTATTTCCAAGACGAAGAATATCATACCCTACCTTATAAAGTTGTTGGTAGGATCAAAGAACATAATTTATTGTAGCAGGGCACCAGGAAGAGACTGGGGCTTTAAATATTGAAGGTGGAAAATCGCCATTTGGGGAATGTCAGATAATCTCTTTAGTCCATAAAGAAAAAACAAATGAATTTACCTTTGAGCAGATACTCCCTTTGTTCAGGAGGGGCCATGTCACTGGGCCCTCCTGGTAGTGCTGGTAGGACCAGTTCTTATTCTAATGCATATCATTAACAAATGTCAATCAGAGACTCTTCAGATGAAATCTAAAGTCAGAAAATAATTTTCTGTAAAACATAGGATTTCAGTGTCCTATGTTTGAAGATTACTGTTTATTCTTGGAAGTTTCATTTGTCTTTTTGACCAAGAATGAGCTCACAGGTGATCTGCTGCCAAGACCTACCCCCACCAGGAGGGAGATGCAGGCCCCATCTTCTCTTTTCTGAATGTTGGCAGGTGATGAAAGAACCCTGGTCCAGGCTTGGCCCCCAAAACCAGGTCCGGGCAAATGAGTTACTCCTGAAGGCTACTTTAGTTGAAGAAGCCAGATTTGGGAGAGGGGCAATGACAAGTATGACCACTTGGTAGGGGTTGTGGGGTCAGACAGCAGCCTGGTTGGGGCAGCGGAGGGGACATTTCCTTCAGAGGAAAGAAAATGGAAGCCCACTGGCAGGCTTCCCGGGAAATGGAATGATTCCTGGTGAATGAGATGAGGTGGACTTGGGACTCGGGGATGGAGCTCTTCCTCTCTCTGAAAGTGGCTGGGACTCATCAGTAGAAACGTTCTGAAGGTCTCTTCAGGGTCCTCTAGCCTATGAAAGCCCCATAGAAGCTACACAAGAGCAAACCTTATTCTTCTAGTTAAATTCCATTATCCCCAAATAGTCAGTAAAGTTATACCATTTCCATCATATTTCAGCTGTGCTTTGGGTCCTGAAGGAAGGAGCTCACATCCATATTAGGGATAAAGATATGCTTCTGCAGCCTGGAAAACAGGATGCTGGAGATGTCCAGCTGAGCTCGAGAGGGGCAAGAATGCAGAGCAAGTGGCCTGCAGGGGATGACATGCCACCACTTAAGGAACCTGTACATATTCCTCAGGAGTCCCAGAAATGCCCTAGAGAAGAGAACTTTCTGGAAGAATGCACTTCCTAAAATGAATATGACACCAAAAACACAGGCAACAAAACCAAAAGTAAACAAGTGGGACAATGTCAAACTAAAAAGCTTCTGCACAGCAAAGAAAACAACAATGTGAAAAAGTAATCTATGGAATGGGAGAAAATATTTGCAAAGCATATGTCTGATAAGAGGTTAATCTCTAAGACATATAAGGAACCCTTACAACTCAGTAGTACAAAAAAAAAAAAAAAAAAAAACCACCCTGATAACACAATTTAAAATGGGCTAGGAACTTGAATAGACATTTCTCCAAAGAAGACATACAAAATGGCCAACGGGCATATGAAAAAATGCTCAACATCACTAGTTATAAGGGAAATGCAAATGAAAGCCACAATGAGATACCACCTCACATCTGTTAGAATGGCTATTACCAAAAAACAAAAGACGAGTGTTGGCAAAGAAGTGGAGAAATTGAAATCTTTGCACACCATCGGTGGGAATGCAAAATGATATAGCCACTCTGAAAAACAGTATAGCGGTTTCTCAGGCTGGGCGCGGTGGCTCACACCTGTAATCCCAGCACTTTGGGAGGCTGAGGCAGGTGGATCACGAGGTCAGGAGGTCAAGACTATCCTGGCCAACAAGGTGAAACCCCGTCTCTAATAAAAATACAAAAAAAGTTGCCGGGCATGGTGGCACGTGCCTGTAGTCCCAGCTACTTGGGAGGCTGAGGCAGGAGAATTGCTTGAACTTGGGGGGCGGAGGTTGCAGTGAGCTGAGATCGCGCCATTGCACTCCAGCCTGGGCGACAGAGACTCTGTCTCAAAAAAAAAAAAAAAGAAGAAGAAAAAAGAGAAAGAAAAACAGTGTAGCGGTTTCTCAAAAAATTAAAACTAGAACTACCATATGATCCTGCAATCTCACTTCTGGGTATTTATCAAAATAATTGAAATTGGAAAATGTGGTATAAACATACAATGAAATACTATTCAGCCTTTAGAAAATAAGGAAATTCTGCAATATGGACAACATGGATGAAGCTTGAAAAAATTATGCTAAGTTAATTAAGCCAAATACAGAAAGACTAATACTGCAAGACGAATAGGCTACAGAGATCTGCTGTACAACACTGAACGTATGATCACCAATAATATACTCTATACTTACTAATTTAAGAGGATAGATCTCATGTTAAGCATTCTTACTGCAATTAGGAAAAGAAAAGAAGGAAAGAAAAAAAGGAATGGACTCCATTTATCCTGTGAAATGGAGTTAGGATTATTAGTATGTGGCCACAGATGACTGAACAGGTGCAGAAGTGGGGTGGGCTGTGGTAAGGGAAAGGTCAGCTGGGTTCCATATGCAAAATGATTTAATCGGCCACTTAATGACCAACATAATAATGATGATTATTTTCAGCTAAGGAAAATAAAGCCCAGAAAGCTGAAACAATTTCTCCAAATGTCCATTTTCTCTCTGCCACCTGCATCCCCCTGCAGGAGAGCCTACTCGGTCCATAGCTCTAGGAGGAGCAACCCACTGCATGATGGGACCCACTGCCCCTGCTCACAGCTGATTGGACCAGAAGCAAACACCTGACTCGAGTTAAGCCAATCAAATTCTCTCTCCTCACTATTTAAACAAGGGGATTGTTGGTCTCGGCTGCATCAGTGAGTTGTGAAAAGCCTCCAGTGTTGAGTCTGGAGTCAGTGTCACAGTCAGCCAAAGCCAGTGGTGGCCAAAGTAAGGCACAGAAAGTAGGCCTGGCAAGGACAGTTGGTCTGCAGGGAGGAGAGTTGAGCAAGTGTCCGGGGAGCTGCAGAGACAGCCACCTATGGGATGTCAGAGAGAGATGGTGTCTTCCCACTTGCTGTGAGGCCAGGTGGACTTCCTGCAAAGAGGTCCCAGGAAATGCCCCTGAATGTTGATAATAATGCCCCTGTTTTTTCACTCAGACTAAATTGTATGAGTTTCTTTTCCCTACAACCACAGTCCCTAGGCCCATTAGCAGAGGGGGCCAAGGCCTGCCATAGCATGTCAGGTGGACTCCCAGCCCAGTGCTCTTTCTGTACCACAACACCTGCTTTCTCCCTTGGCATAAGGCAGATTTCTTTGGTATGAATGGGGTCCATCTGGGTATTTTGTGGTGAAAATGTACTTTTTCTGTACCCTCACAATGTTGTGGATGTGACACAATGCCCACAAACGACTCAAGTCTATCTGAAGATCTCTGAGTAGGGGTGGTCACATGACACCCGAGAGCCAACTGGCAGACAACTGGCCAAGCAGTGGCTAAAGCCACCCCAGGGACCAAAGGAGCCTTTGTCTGTGGCCTGGCAGAGCTCCCTGTCCTGGCCCAGGTATTCATGTTGCAAATCCTGACATCAGATGATTCCCAGAAAACAGACTCGAGCCCAGGGTGGCCAAGTTCCATGTATTATTTCCCTGCTAGGAAACAAATAATTTGGCAAGAGAAGTCACTTGGGAACTTTCCATCCTCAGCGAGAATGCTGGGACCCATTCATTGTGGGGCTCACTATAGGGAATAATCCACGTAACTTCCCCATTGGATCATTGTGTTGCGGCTATTGATCTGGGATCCTCAATAAAAAATAAACCTCCTTAGAAATAATAACAATAATAAGAGCTGGCCGGGCGCGGTGGCTCACGCCTGTAATCCCAGCACTTTGGGAGGCCGAGGTGGGCGGATCGTGAGGTCAGGAGATTGAGACCATCCTGGCTAACACGGTGAAACCCCGTCTCTACTAAAAATACAAAAAACTAGCCAAGCGTGGTGGTGCATGCCTGTAATCCCAGCTATTGGGGAGGCTGAGGCAGGAGAATTGCTTGAACCCTGGAGGCGGAGGTTGCAGTGAGCAGAGATCGCACCACTGCACTCCAGCCTGGGTGACACAGTGAGACTCCATCTCGTAAAATAAAAATAAGAGCTGTTACTACCAGGTTCTTTGTCTACATTAGCCTCTAAAACTACCACATAAAGTAGGTGGTATCATTCCATTTTACAGACAAGTAAATGAGGCCCAGGGTTATTCAATATTTCACTTGAAGTCACTCAGCTGGTAATTGATCAAGCTGGGAGTTTACTCCACTCTGCCACTAGTGAAAGCTAGTGAGTTCCTAAACTATGCTCTAGATACTTTGTCCAAATTCCTTCATTTACTCTTCATAAACAACCCTGTGATTGCAGTTATACTAATATATAGATAACAAAGCTGAAGCACAAAGAGGCTAAGTAGTCTTCCCAAATCATTGGTAGAAATGAGATTTAAACTCCACTCTGCATGGCCTCAAAACTAGAGCTTCCTCCTAGGCCCCCTCCTTCAGTTCTCTTCTGAGCCCCTCTCTGGCAGGGCCTGGCTGGGGCTGATGGATAAAGTCCCACTAAGACACAAACTGATGTGTTAAGGCATTATTCTCTCGCCCAGCCTGGACTTCCCCCAGTGCCCTTACTGGTGTCCCACGCAGAATTGTTGGACCTCACAACTGCTCTGTAAGGTGGGCAGACATCCCCAGAGCCCTACCTCCCATATGAGAACTCTGAGGCCCAGAAAGATGCTTGGTCAAGATCACACAGCTGGTAAGCGGCAGAGCTGGGGCTTGAACGTGTGCTATCTCCACAGAACCACACTGTGACTTCCAGATATTTGCAACAGAAAACTTTGGAATACCCAAAAGTCCTCAGGTAAAAAGAAATGTGTAGCAAAAAGTCAGCCATAGCAGGGGTCCTGAGACTAGCATTGTCTCCAGAAACACCTGGTGACTTTGTGGAATCCAGCTGCCAGTGTGATCACGCAGCAGCAGACCAGCAATGCATTGGCCAATTCTTATTTACCATCCACTTAAAGAGGAGCAGACATGTGGTCAGTGGACAGGTTCCCTGGACAACAGACTGAGACAGATTGGCTTGCAGGAGGTATATTGGGGAACACTCCCAGGATCCACACTGGGAGGGGTAGGGGGGGAAGCAAGACTGGGCAGAGGGAGAAGTTGAGCTGTGATACACTCATAGCAGAGGCCTCTACTGATCTTATAGGGAGCTCTGGAGCTGGGAGGGCTCTCAATGTTGTCTTGAATCCAGGTGGGGGACTGAGGCCTTGTGCCCATGCATGGACCAGTCATTGTGTACATGATGCCCCAGAGACAGGATATATACCTGAGCCAGGCAGCTCTCTTTGGCTGAGGGCAGTTGCTGGCTGTGAGCCTCTCACAACCAACATCATCAGTAGTTGAGTGAATGAGCACCTTGACTCTGAAGCTAGACATGGGAAGTGCACCGTAGTGTCCACTATAAATAGCCTTTGGAACATGCACAGTGCAGGCACATGCAGGCCTGCACACACAGACGCATGCATACACACACTCCCAGCCCTGCCCAAGCCTCTGCAGCTCTACCCACTCTCCCACCAAATGGGGCAACAGAAAGGCCAGTGTGAGGAGGAAGCCCGCCTCAATGCAACCTCCACAGAACAGAAAACAGCTGACTCTATTTTGTTTTCGGGATCCCTTCATCAGTCTGGAAGTGCCTGGAAGATGAAGGGGGGTTATCCCTTCTGTCTGTCTCAATGAAATGACTTCTAAAATGGTCCAGTGGCTTCAAATGCTTCAATCTGCACAAACCATGGTAGATGCTCCCTGTCCTCTGCCCTAACGATTCACACTGGATGATGTCCAGATACAAAACCAGGGAATGCAATCCATCTAATGAGGACAAAAATGATACGTGCTGTTTCAGAGGAAGTTTTTCTTCTGTATTAAAAACGAGAACTCAAATTTGAGGGAAAGCACCATTAGACATGACACTCTGAACAGAGAGAGAAAGACTGAACTCCCTGAAACATTTGCTTTTCCAAGAGCTAAAGTAGGAAAAGTGAAAAAGCCCAAGTCCCTCAACTTTGCCATGGCTTTGGCTGGCCTCACAGCCATTAGGGTGGATTATGTTGTTACCCTATTACATAATGGATGGTTGCCTAATTCACCCAACTGTATATAGATTTTTTTAAAAACTCCATTTCCCCCAGTAAACAAGAGCATAATTTTAATCACCAAGCCACTCAAAATCTTAACCCGGAGCCACCTTATTTGCATTTTTTCCTGACAGAGCTTACATTTTTTTGTTTCTTTAATTGGACAATTTTGAGCATGGAGCTTGACCACCAGCTGTGCTGGGTGACAATATCTTCACTCTACAGCCATACTTGTTCCTCTTCCCCCATTTCCAGAATTAAAAGAATGTTTTATGGCTTTAGGCCACTTCCAGAGTTAAAAGAATGTTGAAACATTTGGGGGCTCAGTCTGTTGGGTCAGAAGATGACACAAAGTGAGAGTAGAGGTGCTCTGAGCCCCTTCTAATTTTTGGCATCTCAAATAGTTGCCACGAATGTTGGATCTCTTAACCTTCCACAATGCTTCCTTACTAAAGTTCTGAGAGCCCAGGAGAGGCTCTTCAGGACCTTAGGAAAAATTAAAAGGACAAAAGAAAAATCAGTAGGTCATCTTCTAAGAAATCTTTCAAGTGCCCTCCAAACAGTATCTTCCCCCAACTTTCTCCTTAATTTAATTATCTTAAAAAAAAATTGTGACCCAACATTTGCAGGCCCAACATGATCCATATCCCCAGGGAAATGAATCATGTTGGGCCTGTAAATGTTGGGTCACAATTGCTGGGGTGACAAGTTAACGTAGGTGTCCTTGTCATAACAAGTACAGATGGCAGATTTATAATTCAGCAGCTATATAAAACCTTCCTAAAGGATCCTCTACTTGTTCACATTTTTCTGACTTTTGTTGGTTTGACTGCTTTTTTTTTTTAATAATTATTATCATTTTTGTTATTTTTAATCTTCCAAATTCTTGAAGAATCTTTCTCCAGGGCAAGATCTTTGAAGGCCTTTAACGCCAGGGTCGTTTTGCACTTAACTTGCAGCCATGGTATCATTCAAGATCAAAGAGGCGAGACAGGATTAATGGAAGAGAATTGCCATTTCTTTGTAAGAATTTCTGGATGTTAACCATCTCTGACCGTGTATCAACTCCTTCCAACTTCATTCATCAATAGCCTCTCTTGAAACCTCATGGATCCTCTGGCCTATAATCTTCTTTTGTTTCTGTAATGAGATGAAGGGAAATAACTTCCACTGAAATAAGTTCCAATTAATTATGCCTCTGAGTAAATCTTTTGGATCATGATAAGTGGCTCACAGTAAGAAGCGCCAGCTCTCCTAAAATATGTGTGTGTGTGCTTGCATTTTGTTTCTTGTTTCTTTTTAGGAAAATCAGACATTTGAAAACTCAACAGTTGATTGCAGTTAAATTCTTTGGAGGATGATCTGTGATTTGGAAGATGAGAATGATATGCCTTCAAACCTTCTGGAAGCATCCTTTGGCCAGAAAAAATTGGACTCATGTTTTTCCTGTTGAATTTAAGTCCTATGAAATTATCAGAAATTATCTATCTATCTATACATACCTCTGGTGGGGAGTGTGGGAGATGGGTTGAGAGCAGGTTTGGGGAGAATAAGTTGAGACAGAAATTTTTATATAAATCAAAGACAAGTTTTATTGTAAGTTTAGATTTTTACAAGGTGGAAGGTTAATAATTATTTTAAAAGTCTTTTGATAGCTTTGAACAAAACTGTACCTGAGTTTCTAGACTAGGGTATTATTGGCCACCATGTAATGATGTGAAACTTACAAACGTTTCATATGCAGAGATGGGTAAAACCCAAAAAGGGCAGAGAGGACTCAGCCACAGTTAAGCAATAATTTTCAACCAAACGGAAGCCAGAATAGAAAGAAAAGAGAGCCCTGGAAACACCATCATTTCAAGGGAAAGCAGGCAGGGAAGATGATATGGTTAGGCTTTGTGTCCCCATCCAAATCTTATCTTGAACTGTAACTCACATAATCCCCAGGTGTTGAGGAGGAACCTGGTGGGAAGTGATTGGATCATGGGGTGGTCTCCTCCATGCTGTTCTACTGATAGTGAGTGAGTTCTCATGAAATCTGGTGGTTTTATAAGTGTTTGGCAAATTTTTCCTTCACTCATTCCTCCCTCCTGTCGCCTTGTGAAGAAGGTGCCTGTTTCCCCTTCTATCATGATTGTAAGTTTCCTAAGGCCTCCCCAGCCATGTGGAACTGTGAGTCAATTAAACCTCTTTCTTTCCTAAATTATTCAGTCTTGGGTAGTATCGTTATATCAGTGTGAGAATAGACTAGTACAGAAGAGATGCTGGGAAAGGTAACTGAGACAAAAAGCCATCCTTTATTGAGCACATAGTATGTGCTGGGTG
Organism: Pongo abelii; assembly: GCF_028885655.2. Classification (NCBI taxonomy): domain Eukaryota; kingdom Metazoa; phylum Chordata; class Mammalia; order Primates; family Hominidae; genus Pongo; species Pongo abelii. The sequence goes on along the minus strand of NC_071993.2, from coordinate 120,325,514 downwards.
TAGAGCTAGGAACTTCTCAAATAGGTGTTGATTCCACTCATTTTTCAGAGAATGAAACTGGGGCTGAAGGCCAAAGACTAGGAAACAAAGGAGCTGGGATTTCAAGCCAGGCCAATCTGTCTGCACAGTACAAGTTCTTAGCCACTGGACTCTATTGCAAACTAATAAGGAAACTCTGCAAGGACCTGGGGAAGAATGTTGCTGAAGACAGTGTAGGCAAAAGTTTCAATAATGAGGAAATGGTGTTTTGTTTGAAATATACAAAAGAGTAAGTGGGTAAGGACTAAAAAGTCAGCAAAGAATTTAACACCTAGGAGGTGATGCCAGAAGGGTCACCAGTGACCTCATCAGTATTTTTGCTCTTTCTTTCCAATCTTAGCAAAAGTTCAAGGGCCACGTAAGTTTTTTTGTTTGTTTGTTTGTTTTTTGACAGAGTCTCGCTCTGTTGCTCAGGCTGGAGTGGAGTGCAGTAGCACAATCTCGGCTCACTGCAACCTCCACCTCCCAGATTCAAGTGATTCTCCTGCCTCAGCCTCTTGAGTAGCTGAGAGTACAGGCATTCACCACCACGCCTGGCTAATTTTTACTATTTTTAGTAGAGATAGGGTTTCACCATGTTGGTCAGGTTGGTCTCAAACTACCGACCTCAAATGATCCTCCCACCTTGGCCTCCCAAAGTGCTGGGATTACAGGCGTGAGCTACCACGCTGGCCATAAGCTTTTGCCTGAGAACAGTGTCATTGTCTAGAACAGCAAACATTTTCTGTAAAAGACCAGTTAGTAAATACTTTAAGTGTTGCAGGATATACAGTCTTCACTGTAACCACTCAGCTTTGCCATTTTGGAGCAAAAAGCAACCACAAATTATATGCAAATGATTGGGCATGCCTGTGTTCCAATAAAACTTTATTTGAAGAACATGAAGTGGGCTACATTTGACCTGCAGGCTGTATTTTACCAACCTCTTGTCTAGAATAACACTTGGCAAATACCAAATGTCCCTTGGTTAAGAATTCTATATCTACTATTAATTTGTGATTCAACAATTTTACTTCTAAAATTTTATCTTAAATACATAATCAAGGATGTTTTCAAAGATTTTCCAGATGAATGTTCATTGTTTCATTGTTTGTAGTACAGAAGAACAGCAACCACCAAAATAAGGGATTGTTTAAATAAATCATTTGATGTCCAATAGCAGAATGCCAGACAGTGACAACCATTTAAAACGATACAGAAGAATATCTGAAGATGTCTACATATATTTCCTAAGTATTGTTAAGTGAACAGAGCAGGTTATACAATTGGAACAAAACAATCCATTCTCATTAAATATATATTATACATATTTATATATACACACAAAGTCAATGAAATAGACCGAAAAGATGCATATTTAAAGTAATAGCAGTAGTTGGGATTATGCGATTTAATTTTCTTCTTTATGCTTTACCACATTTTCTAAACTTTCTACAATAAGCAATGATTATTTTTATAGAGAAAAAAGTTTTTAAAATTATCTATGCACAACAAGGTTTCAGTGGATTTAAAAGAAATAGAGGATCCACTTACTCCTCCTCGGTCAATTATTTCTGCATAAGCTTTGCCAAACCCTGAAAATTTCCCAAGAGATCCACAGACTCTTGCGATTCCACAACATTGAAAAAGTGGCAAGATTCTATAGGAATGTAATTACTGTATATCAAACACCTTCTAGGAGGCAGGCACCTTGCTGAGCTAAGATACAGCCCTTGCCCTCAAGTAGCTCATGATCTTGTGGGAAAGGAAACAAATTCATACAAAAATAGCTCTCATCCTGGTCAGTCTGGCAAAGTCCCCTTAGCAAGGAGTACAATGTCACAGGTTACAATGTTGGGGTTGGTTGAGAATAATGCTCCAAGAACTGTATCTCATTTAATCTTCTCAACAACTGCTTGAGGACATTCTGTTCTCCGTGCCTCAAGATGAGGAAACACAGGCCCAAAAGGCCCAGGGACACGCAGCAGTTGAGATGAGGAAGACTTTCTTCCCCAGCTCTACTGAGCTCTAAAATTCTCACTTTTTTCTCCACATCAGTCTTTTTTGGTGTGAGGAATGGACCACCACCATCTGGAAATGGATACTGAACTTGAAAAAGGGTCCCATGATCAAAGATTTGGGGCACGTGATGTCAGCCTCCTCTAGCACATTGAAGGCCCTGAGAAGTCCTGCAGCAAGATACTCATAAGAGTATTTTTCACACTTGCTTGACCACTGAGCCATTGTTTCATGCACCATCTGCTCATGCCCTTGGAACCAGGGATTCTCACAGTCTCACAGCCCTTCATTCTGATTGGGAGAGGTAGACTATGACAGACAGCAGCTCAACAGGGGAGAACTTTTGGGCCCTAAGGGCTAAAGGAGGCTTCAGAAGGTGCAGACAAGGGGACAGGTTATCTATTATTATCCTTTGTGGGAGTATGGTGAATCACCAGAACATCCCAGCCAGACTGTGGCATGCCCTAAATGAAGTTCCTCTCCCCAGATGCAGGTGCCAGGCATGAGGATTCATGCACATGTGCTCCCTGAGGCTGCAATGATGCCGAAACACAGGAGGCCATGAGAAGAGCACAAGTGACAGCCAAACCAGTGACAAGTTAATTTCTCTGTGAGAACTAGGGCCTGCATGGCCCAAACAGGCACACGATTTGCCTGATTTTCCCTCAAGGGGCATGTCTTCCCTCCTCAAGAAAGCCACTAAGGAGTTTCTCAGTCTCACTTGTAAACAACCATGGATAATGTCTTCCCGTGATCTTTCCACAGCGCTGGGCTTTGGACGCTCATTTAACCTAAATTGCTGACAGCTTCGCTGGGGTCCCTGGAGGCCTAAGCCCAGCTGATAGGCAGCCCTCCCCCAACCCCCTTCAGATCTTAGCTCTCCAAGCTCCTGAGCAAAGAGCAAGCAGAGGGGACCACAAATTCCAGGGCTTGCCCTTTAAGCACCCTGCATAGATACAAATATGAGATGTCCAGGACCAGGGCCACTGATTAAGCAAAATTAGGGGACACGCACCATCAGGTTCATATCAAACCTTTATTCTTATCATTCATGTGCTTGGGAGGAAGCCCTAAGGTTGAATCCTGCCTTTGACTTGTATTAGCTATGGGACTTTTTTGACAAGGGACATAGCCTCTCCCAGTCACAGATCCTTAGCCATAAACAGGAATGGGATGAAGTGAGATGATGGAAGGGACGTACCCAAAGACTGGAACACAGCAGGCCTCAACAACGGCGATGATGATGATGATGATGACGACGATTGACTCTGACCTAAAAGAGTCTCTGTGACTGGAGAGAGAATATGAACAAATACAGCCACCAGAGAGATTAAAGTCCCCAAGCCCCTAATGATAACTGGAGATGAGTTCCAGGAAGAAAGGCCAGCACAGACACAAAGAATCCTTTCAGAGGATGCCTCATCTTGAAACAACAGCATGACCCACAGTGGGGAGGTGAGAGACGAGCAGCAGAAGCAAAGGCCCGGGACCGGGCCCCACGAAGGGTGTGTGCACTGCCCCAGAGGGACGAGATACAAGAGGGCCGGGGGCAGGAGGCAAGGGGACCAGAGAGGAACAGAGAGGGACAGATTGTGACAAGTATTGAAAGCCAAGTGGAGAAGCTCTGCCCAGATGCCATAAGATGCAGAGAGCCCTCCAAGTCTCCTGAGCTCAGATGCAGTGGATAAAAATGGTCATTGGAAGAAATTCATCCCCCCCCATGTCGGTGTCATGGGAGAAGGAGGAAGGACGTCTGGTGACAAGAGACAGGAGACCAAACCACCATAGATCTCACCTGAAAATGACTGAAGTGTTTTTCAGAAGGGGCATCAGAAACAAAGTAAAAACAAACGTGAAAACCTAAGCGCACCTCATGATGATCATATTGCAATCAACCCCCTGGCACCCACTTCTCAGGCAGTGGGAGGGCATCAGGACATGGGGCTGGAGGGGCTGCTCTAGCCTTATGAGAAATGATTTAATTTTTACAAAATTGGATTAATGCGCTACCTGTATAATAAAAAATTAATTAAAAAACAACTAAGAGATCAAACTTCCCAGCATTCTGAAAGAGAATCCCTCTTAGGGATTTATTTTTGATTTTTGTCCAGAGGTTTCCACAGATGAGCCAAATGAAACACCAACATCTCTGGAAGAACTTCTTTCCAGGGCCTAAAAGCTGCCACACATATCCTCACTGGCCTGGTCTTAGAAGTGAGGGTGCCTTTATTGCATGTTTGCTGAAAATCAATTAAGCAAGAGGCAAAGCCAGTGATCTCATCTGTTTCTTACTTTAGGATTTATCAACTGCTTCACTGAGGTTTGTTTTCTCCAACTCGCCTCTCCTGAAACCACTTTCCTTCGAGAAACTTCTCTGTCTCTACTGTGAATGCTTCCAAGCTGCACATGTGGAGCAGGAAGCTTTCTATGAGCATGAAGTCTGATAGTGCTGTAGTCCTTGGCATCGGGTGCCAAGCAGGGATGTTCCCAAGCAGGGACCTAGAAGCCGGTTGGAGTGCCATTGCACACATCTGCCCCTCACTGCCTTGTCAAGGTCCCGCCTGTCCCCGATCATCCTCAGAAGAAAAAAGACAGAAAGCTGCGCTGGCTGGGCAGTGATCAGCAGCATAGAAGGTGCCAAGGGAGAGGAAAATATGCAGCATTAATATTTAATGCCCCTATTCCATTTTCCCCTAATAAGCTGAGCGCTACAGCAGGCAGAGCTGATTTATTTTGTCAGCAGTGGAAATATTTCAAGTATGATGCATGTCACTGGGTCACACGGAACCCATCACACAAAACACACACACTGCAGAAGCATCTAAGAAAAGAATCTTCTGGGCTTGATCTCCAAGTCTTTGGGCTTCAGGAAGTCTTGCAAACAGCATGGGACTTCAGCATGAGAACTGACGATGGGACAGGCAGTGGGCACACAGTGGAGCCCCTGGTTGGTACAAGGCACTGTTGCATGGCACCAAGAGCAAAAGCTCTTTATTTCTGCGGCAGACAGCATCGGTGTCCCGCCCTGAGCCCCTCAGCTCCTGCCTGTTTCCCTTGGCACCAGCAGCTTTCTATTACAAAATCTGAGTCTGACAGTCTCTCTGGCCACCAGAGTTTGTTCTGCCTGTTAGTAATGCAGGCTGGAGGAGCCAGGGAGTTAACACTTCTGGAAATAGCTCTACATCTGTATCAGATAGGCATTGGTGGATAAATAGTCCAGCTTCTTCACCTCTCTGAGGTGGGCTCTACCTGATGCCCAGAGGTCCCCAGTGGGACTGAACCCCAGCTGGCTGCAACACTGTCCTGCTCATAGCACACTTGGTTTAGGCTTTCTTCCGGTTCTGGTCTCACTTCTTGACCCGCTCATCAGCTCTTTCTGGAGTCACTACCCAAATAAACTCACACTCAGATCATCTTAGGATCTGCTGGGCAAACTCATCTTCGATTTTCTCATTTACAAATGGTGATAGCAGCAACCGTCTTGCTGGTTGTTTTGACAGCCAAAGGAAATAATGCCTAAGATCATGCCAGTCTGGCAGAGGTCAATCAATGCAAGACTCACTCACCTCCAATGAGAATGTGGGTTGCTCATAAGCCAGGCATCCAGCTCTGATATTAGGATATAAACTACATCTTCATCCTCACTGCATCCCTGTGTGAATATTAATTTAGTCCAACCCTAGTAGCGTACTTAACATTCTCCTTCCCATAGGCAGTGAGTACAGTGATGAGAAGTAAGAGAATTGGAGAAAGTGCTTAAAAAGATGATGATGGAATATCCACCTCTAAGTCAAGTCATCTGGGGATGTCATGGGTTGAATTGCGGTTTCCCCCCACCCCCACTGAAAATATATGCTCAAGTCCTAACCCCAGTACCAGCGAGTGTGACCTTGTTTAGAAAGAAAGTCTTTGCAGATATAATTAAGGTGATCTCAAGATGAGATTATTGTGGCGTAACTGGGTGGGCCTTAAATCCAGTGACAAGTGTCCCTGTAAGAAGAAGAAAAATACAGACAGAAGAGGAGAAACTGGGGGAGGTCACGTGGAGATGGAGGCAGTGATGAGAGTGATGCTGCCACAAGCCAAGGAATGAGCCACCAGCAGCAGGAAGGGGCAAGGAAGGGTCCTTCTCAGAGCCTTCAGAGGGACCATGACCCTGCCAACATCTTAATTTCCAGACTTGTAGCCTCCAGAACTGTGAGAGCATAAAGTTCTGTTGTTTTAAGCCACCCAGTTTGTGGTGATTTGTTATGGCAGCCCAAGGAACTAATACATTGGGTAAGCCCAGGAAGGAGGCACATCACTCCTGCTTATTGTCCATTGGCCCAAACTTGCCCACACAACCGGTGCAACTGCAAGCCTGGGAGGCACAGCCTGGCCACATGCCAGGAGAGCCCAAACCGTTTTTTGCCAAACTCACAGAATCAATTGCCAAGAGGCCAGATAAGCAGAATGAACCAGAAGCCTGCCACAGGACAGGGCTAAAGGACAGCTGCTGTTGAATCTGGAAGCCAGACTGACCTACTCATCATTCCCAGCAGTGGACACAGATGTCCTCTAGGGGCACCTCTGTCCCTGACGTCAGCTGCACATTAGAATCACCAGAAGGAGTTGCCCTTAAGAAAAGAAACCACCATGCGTTGACTCTCCTGCAAATGTGACTTAATTGGCCTTCAGACTGGCCCAGGCTTCAGACCTTTCTCAAAACCCCTGGGATGGTTCCAAAGCACATCCAGCATTGAGAATGACGGTTCTAAGCTCTCTTACTTGATTGTGATGTCTAGTGTTTTTCAATAAAGAGTTTTCTTGTAGATTATCTCATTTGATCCTCAAAACAACCCTAGGAGTAAGGATAGATGGATATATGGGCTCCATTTCATAGATAGGAAAACTAAGTCTCTGAGAGTTCAAGTGACTCCTGCATGTTACTGACTTACTGGGAGCACAGCCAGGACACAAACTCTGGTCTACGATGTCAGAACTGTTGTCCCCAAAGCAGAACTCTTTTATAATAAAACAGTTGGCTAAAAAATACCCTCGCCACCCCTTTTAATGAGGCCCTGAATTCAGCAGGGAAATAACTGTGTCCTTCTTTCAACATCAAATCCCCAACATCTAAAGAGAGGTTTGTCCAGCCTGACATGTGCTAGCCCTTAGTATGTGAGGCCATTTTACCCACAAATTGCTCTAGGCACTGTGCCCGGGACCTGCAAACTTTGCAAGGGCTTACAAAGGTGCTTGGGATCTGAAATATCAAAATACTAGAAGCAAAGTGCAAACTAAAAATAAGTAAATGCTGAATTCATATACATGAATGTCATTACTCATTAAATTTAGTATGCATTAAAATTTTACCACACTTAAAGGCAATCTGAAGGTTAGATTTTCTTGCTTTGCCATGTACAATGAGCTGCAAAACCTGAGAACCCACGGCTAATTATAAAATAAATGAGTGACTTCGAGCAGTATATTTTCAAAAGTAAAATTATAAAAATCCTTTGAAGTTTTTTAGAACCAAAAATAAATTTTGCTATGTTGTGGGTCCCTTTAATATTTTTGACAGGATGTGAGGTGGGCCAACCAAAATAAGGACGTCCCAGAGCTAAAAGAAGACTTAAAATGACCCTAGCTATACCAAAGGCCATGGCACACATTGCCTCCATCCTAAAACGCCGTGCCAAGCCCACTGATAACAAGACTGGGATAGCCATGCCCTGGGCCCTCGCCTTTCCTGCTCCTGAGCAGCAACTCCAGGGACCCACCATGGGCTCTTGGTGGGGCGATAGAAAGAGTTTGCATATAAAATACTAACTTCCTCATCTCTTCATCATGACTGATTAAAGGCAATTTCCATTAAGCACTGATTTTTTTCTTTGAACATGCTAAGTTCTTAAAGTCTTCTTAAAATGGAGCAATCTTTAATTTATTCTTCTCATTGGCTCCTCACTTCCATGAATAGCCTTCCTGCAGTTCCCTTACGTGACTCTCTGCCTTCACTGGATTGAATCAGATTGGCCTCTTTCAGCCTAGACTTGGGACCTCCCTGATCGATTTCTCTTTCTTCTCCCTCCTTGAAGAGATGCCCTCCTCCTCTCTCTTCCTTTTTCCCTCTCTCTGTCTCCTTCCTTCCTTCCTTCCAGCCATTCCCATCACACTTGGGCTGGATATTATGGTAGATCCTAGGAACACAGACTTGAAGAAGACATAGGATCTACCTTAAGTAACTGAAATTTAGTGGGAAAGGAAGGCGAGGAGAATAAATATGTCAATAAATAATCAAAATTCAAAGTAATGTGGATATATGAGTGGAATCATAGGTATATAGAAGAGGCTATAGAAGCAACAAAAAGAAAAATCAAGTATCTATTTGAAGAAGTTAGAAAAGGCTTCCCTAAGAGCAGTTCCTGCCCAGGAATGCGATGTCATTCTGATTCCATGTTGTTTGAGACTGATCTGGGGAGAAACTGAGGGGGGTAGACTAGAAATGCTGCTGTTTGAAATACTTGTATGAGGCCCCTGTCACTATGTCAGGTTAGGGGATATGATTTTATGGTGTTACTCAAAATATTTTGTATATGGTCTCACAATAAATTTCTCCAAGTACTTAGACCCAGGGAAATGCTTTTCTTTCCACAATGAATTGGCATCAGACAATGAGAATGAAATAATTCAACAGATTCTCCTTTTTGCCTTAGCTGCCAGGAAACTCAGAAATAAATCCCATGCTTATTAGCAGGGTTTAATCTCAGCCTCTGGTGGGAGTTACCATTCATGATAATAACTGCTGACCTCTGAATTCTTAGCATGATCCAGCCCGCTGGTTTTGCTCAGTGTCCTGTCACAGAAGATGGCTACATTATCTTTTTAGGAAAAAACCCTTTTTAGATACTTAATGACGGAACTCTTAGCTCCATAAGGTCAGGGACTACATCTGTCTTATTTATCAAAGTAATATCATCAAGTAGGGAAGTTTAGCAATAGGACTGGTACTCAACAAATATTGGTTGCATGAGTAAGTGAAGGAATAAAGGAATGAGATAATCATGAAAAGAAGGAGCCATATTTAAATGTATATTCACCTAATGGTTCTCATTGTCATTAGTCACTCAGTACTCCCTACCAACCCAGTAATGCCAAATAAATCTTTCTCCAGCACCACACTGGCCACATTATACCTTCCTCTTCCTCTACTACCACATAAACACTCACTGCTAAGCCTTGCTTCAACAGTTCCCAAGGTTGTCTTTTGCCTTTATAGTTGAGGTGGTGGACAGTTATTATTTGTGGGTCCACGCTGCATCCCTTCTCTTTGAGAACTGACCCTCCTTAAGTCCACACACTTTCTGGTTGAAAATCTTCGGCTCAGGATACTGTGTCCCCTGGTATGGGATAATTCATGACTCAGACTGTTCCCTTGGTGAACTTATGGCCCAAGCATGGCCTATCAAAGTCCTTTGGGGGCATGTATACAGATACTGGAAGACACAGGGTGTCTCTCAAGCTGAGACAAGCAATAATCATGTAAGTCTGGAGTTTTGCGGGCCATTCTCTCCAACAGAGACAGAGAGAGTTTGCCAGAGAATAAAGCCAACACAGAAGATGCAGAGCAAGAGACTGTGGAGAGGGAGAGAGAGACAGAGAGAGACAACCTTGAACACCTAGACCTACACATATCTGAATCTATCCCAGTTCTGTCAGCTGATATACTCTCTTGCTTGCTTGAACTATTTTGAATGGGGCATCTGATACTTGCAACTTTCAGAGTTCTGACCAAGGAGCTCGAGAGCCAGTTTTGAACTCCTTACTCTGATCTTCAAAAATAAATTCACAAGGTATTGTCATGGATAGAACCTCAGGGTTAATCCACAGTGATCTTGCTTCTCAACCTGTCTGGGGGAAGGACATTTTTAAAAAATTTCCATTGACCACGTATCCAACAAGAGAATTATATCTAGAATATTAAACTAACTCCTACTCTCCAATAAGAAAAAAATTAAAACCCAATAGAAAAATGGGCAAGGCACTGGAACAGGCACTTAAATAGGATACACAAAAGGCCAATAAACATAAGCAAAGGAGCTCAAATTTAGTAGTCATTGGGGAAACACAAAAGTAATTCACAACAAAAAAACCACACATTCCTGTTAGAACACACAAATGAGAAAGAGTAGTTGACTGGACTCACAGACCAACACACATCCCTACTATGTAGCACCCATCCAAAGCTCACCCTGCCCCTGCAACTCACCACCCAGGTCAGAAATACCTGGGCTGGTCAATTCCTTGTTCACCAAGGGAAGTCTGCTAAGAACCCACTTGAATGTCACATCATTATCAGATTGCCACAGATGTTTCTAAATATTTGGTCTCATTGCAGAATGGTAACAGCTCTTGGTTGGCACTGGTCTGTGGACCATACTTTGAGTGGCAGTGGCCTATACTATTGCTGCCAAGATTCAGTTATCTTGAGGAGAAAAACTTGGTAAGCAGATTCCTTTGCAGAATGAAGCCTTCACTGGGTTTAATTTAGTGAAGTTATGTTGCCTGTTAACCAAGGGTTCTCCTACTTTAAACCAACGAATATAGAGAAGACACATATTTCAAAACTACTGAGAAAACTCCAAAATGATGGCTGTGAATTAGAGCAGGTATAAAAGAAAACTGTGATATATACCTGAAGATAACTTTGTACACTCATGGAACGATGAGGTGATGTCCAGAAATAATAGCCCGAGGGGAAGTTGGCTAGGAAGAGGTCAGCTCCTGTATGGGAATCTTTTCCTGTTAATCCAAATCTCTGAGAAAAGCATAACCTATCCGTAGAGAATTGTTTTCTCTAGGGACTCCCTGGAGAGGAGACCCACCTTCTGAGTATAAAAACCAATGATTCTTGGCAAAGAATCATTTCCATGCTAAAGTCACAAAGGCATTTCTACAAAAACCAAGGGGTGCTATCTCTGCGGGTGTTTTTCTTTCTGATTCCCATCTGCCTCTTCAGATCCTCCTGCCTTCACTTCCTTCCTGTAACCCAGTGATTCTCAACCCTGGCTTCACAGCAGAAGCATTTGGAAAATTCAACAAATCCTGATACCCAAGTCCCACTCCCTGAAACTGTATTTCATTTGTCTACAGTGGGGCCCAGGCTTTTGTATTTTTAAAAAATCTCCCCAGCTGAATATAATGAGCAGAGTTATGATCCTATGCCTTAGCCAAAACAACTCACTTGTTCTTCCAGGGACAGCTGAGTATAATCAACTCATCTGTCACCAACATTTTCTGAACTCTTAACGTGTGCAGGATATGTGATGAAAACTTAGTAGGAGGTAGCAACCTAAGGATCCTGCAGAGCAGAGTTTGCAAAGGGTGGTCCTGGATTTACAGTATCAGCATCACTGGGGAAATTGTTAGAAATACAAATTCCCAGGCCCCATACCAGATGTACTATATCAGCAACTTTGGTAGCCAGGCCCAGCGATCTGTGTTTTAAAGAGCCCTCTAGGAGAAGGCAACTACATAGAGAAGGAAAGTAGAATGGTGGTTGCCAAGAGCTGAGTGGGTAGGGAAGGGAAAGGAATGGGTTGTTATTGTTTAATGGGGATGGAACTTCATTTTTGCAAGAAGAAAAATGCTCGGTGGATAGATGGTAGTGATGATTGCATAATCATGCAAATGTACTTAATGCCACTGAACTGCACACTTAAAAACAGTTCAAATAAAATATTTTATGTTGTATATATTTTGTTTCAATTTAAAAATAAGTAAAGTTGTTTTTTGTTTGTTTAAAAAAAAAAAAAAAAGCCTGCTAGATGATTCTGACTAATGCACACTAAAGTTTGTGGAAAATTTCTCTAGATCCTGAGGACTGACCATTCATTCATTCATCTCAATATTAAATCATCATCATTCATTATGCCTTATGTATTAAGCACCCACTGTATACCAGGTATTGTGCTAGGTATTGGATGAACATTGTTCCTGATTCTTGGAGTTTAGAGTCCAATGTGGAGATAGACATTAAGCAAACGATTACACAACTCATTGTTTAATTGTTTAATGAAAATTGTGATTGTGCCCTGCATGTGCCATGAAACACAGGATGCTGTGGGAGCATATAACCTAGCTTGGGGAGGTCGTTAAAAAAAAAAAAAAGAAACTTTCCTGAGGAAGATAAAACTTAAAAAAGGATTAGGCATTATCCAGGTGAAAAAGTATAGACAGAGCATTCTAGGCCCAGGGAACAGCTTTCACAAATGTCCTGAGGCAGGAAGGAGCTCAGCATGTTTGAGGAACTGAGAGGACACGTACCATAAAAGGCGAGTCAAGATTTTGTAAACAATGAGAGACCAGAAAATAAGTGCCTCTGAGCTAATGTTGAGAATACTTCTGAGGTGGGAGATTTTACAAATTTGTGATTGGGTTCTGGCAGCTGAAGCTACCAGTGCTGGGGTCAGAGGAATGAGTTAAATTGGTTAGCCATCCACTTTTTATCCAAGTTGACAGGCAAGTTTAAAGACAGAACTTGCATGTATTAGTCTGTTCTCATGCTACTAATAAAGACATGTCCAAGACTGGGTAATTTATAAAGGAAAGAGGCTTAATTAATACACAGTTCCACATGGTTGGGGAGGCCTTGCAATCAGGGCACAAGGCAAAGGAGGAGCAAAGGCACATCTTATATGGTGGCAGGCAAGAGAATGTGTGCAGGGGAACTGCCCTTTATAAAACCATTAGATCTCGTGAGACTTATTCACTATCATGAGAACAGGATGGGAAAAACCTGTCCTCATGATTCAACTGCCTCCCACCAAGTCCCTTTCATGACACATGGGGATTATGGAAGCTACAATTCAAGATGAGATTTGGGTGGTGACACAGCCAAACTATATCATTGCACATACTTAATAATGTCCTAAGTATATTTATAGCATATATTAGAATGGACTAGGTTACCCTGTTGTTAAAAAAAAAAATCCCAGTGGCTTAATATAAATTTGTTTCTTGTTAATATTGTATGTCCAAAGGAAATCAAAGAGAAAGAACTATGGTCCACACAGTGACTCAGAGACCCAGGCTGATAGAGCTATGTCATCTGTAGGTCTCCTTGGTCACTTTGTCAGAGGCATTTAAACCAGAGCAACTCCATCTTGTATAGAGGCTGGTTAAAATAAGGCTGAGACCCACTGGGCTGCATTCCCAGATGGTTAATGCATTCTAAGTCACAGGATAAGATAGGAGATGGGCACAAGATACAGGTCGTAAAGACCCTGCTGATAAAACAGCTTGCAGTAAAGAAGCTGGCTAAAACCTACCAAAACCAAGATGGTGACGAGAGTAACCTCTGGTTGTCCTCACCGCTACACTCCCACCAGTGCCATGACAGTTTACAAATGCCATGACAAACTCAGGAAGTTACCCTATATGGCCTAAAAGGGGGTGGCAGGAATAATCCACCCTTTGTTTAGCATATAATCAAGAAATAACCATAAAAATGAGCAACCAGTAGTCCTTGGGGCTGCTTTGTCTATGGAGCAGCCACTCTTTTGTTCCTCTACTTTCTTAATAAATTCACTTTCACTTAACTCTATGGATTCGCTCCGAATTCTTTCCAAGAACCCTCTCTTGGGGTCTGGATTACAACCCGTTACCAGTAACTTCAGCAGAGAAGAGAGTACTAAGGGTCAGATACTAGTTCTTAAATGCTTTAACCCAAAAGTGAAACACTTTCCACAATGTGAAATCACTTTGGCTCATAGTCCATTGGCAAGGCTTAATTACCTGATCTACCTAACTGCAAGGGGGCTTGGAAATATAGGGGAGTATATCTGGTGAGCATGTTAAGGAATGAAAACTTTTACATAGGTACGGCTGAGTTACAAATATCCCACTTATGATCATCCCAAATGAGGGATGAGCTAAGCCAAATTGCTGCCTGAAAAGATGAACCATGCCAATAAAGCTCAAGTTTGAGTTCATCTGATAGCCAGATATAATACCTCACTGAAGAGTGGTGGTGGAAATGTTCCCTCCAATTTTGAAAGTTCACATTCCCTGGACAGACCAAAACTTCCTCTATCCTCTAGACTTCTCTAAACCACCAAATCATCAATGTGATTAGGTAAGGCCTTCAAGATCATTTAATCCAACTATCTCATTATGGTAGTGGTACCTGAAGCCCAAAGAGGGAAAGTAACTTACCCAAAAGTCACATAGTTAATGACCAAGTTGCAAATAGAGCCTGTCTCTTGCCTCCCAGCCCAGTGCCATTCTTACTCTGAGAACATGAGAAATAGCATGTATAAATTCCAAACTAGAGAAAAAAAAGAGTTTAACCAAAACACAAAAACTCTATCCAAATACACAAAAAACAACAGACATCTCACGGCCAGTAGAAAGCAGGAAATAAAATCTCAGAAATAAGTCTAAACATATCTATGATCACAATAAATGTGAATGGATAAAATTCTTTTATAAAAAGTCTAAAACGTTCAAATTTTTACAATCCCGCTGTATGCTACCCACAATTCAACCTGGAAACAAAATGACATGAAATTAAAATAATAATAATAATAATAATAATAATAATAAAAGATGAGCCAACCAAATGCAAATAAAAATAGACTTGATGTAGTAATATTGATATCAGATGAAAGGATAATTTAAAATTAGAAACATTAAATGAGACAATCTGGAAGCCTGGCTATTTTCCTAACTGAAACAGTCCCAGTCCTAAAAAGTCAAAACACATGTTATGTAAGGAGCATCAATATGGCAAAGATAAAACAAAAATATCTGTGAGGTATGTGTGTATGTTGGAGTGTGTCTACATGTGTGTATATGTGTGTAAGTGTGTGTGTGTGTGTGTGTGTGTGTATGACTGTGTGACCAAAATGTTTCTGGGCTTTGTAAATTTATCCCACTTCCTCTTAAAAATACCTAGCCATGGTACTAGCTGGGCCTTAGCTATCTGTCCTTCGGGAGCTGAACATCTAAACTGGGCAGCTCAGACACAGGGGCCTATACAGAAGAGCACCCCTCCCAACAGGCTGGAGAATTCTGCCATAAGGAAGCCAAGATATGATTAATTTCAGTTATCAACCAGCCTTGGGGGAAGGGATATTGACCCACAAAGGGAAAGTAACAATTCCATTCCATCAGGGGGCAGGGAGTAACTCACAAGATCACCGTCTGCTCCTGCTGTCACAGTCATGGCTGCAAAGCCCTCCAGGGAAACTCCAGGGCTGGCAACCACCTTTTCAGGGAGCAACAGGCTCCCTGGACACTTGGCTGGGCCCAGCGGGACCTAGCTGCTGAGAATTCTTTCACAGACTCTGTCATGCTGGGCGTTTCCAAAGCAAATATCCCCAAGGTCCACACTAGGACCATCTGTTTCCCATTTTGAGGAGTGAGTTCTATACACTAGTTTGTTAAAAACTGCGCTGAAGAAAAGGAAAAAAAAACAGCCTCTTAAAAACACCCAGCTAGTCCCGCCCATGCCCTGCAGTTTTATAACAGAGGCGGGCAGCAGAGGGCCTGGTGGAGAGCCTGCTAACCAGAGGGCCTCATAATCTCTGCGCCCCTCCATGGAAGCCCCACGCCAAAGCCTTAATGGGAGCATGCTAGACACTGGGTGTTTATGGCAGGGGCCACTGGCTGTTGCTGGCCCTTTATTCACAAAACATCAAGCAAGGAGCTCAGAGCTAGCTTCTCCAGAGTGGAGGCTTTCAGGGAGGGGGTGTTGGACGTGGGCATTGGAGGAGCTGGAGATGGAAGATCATTTCTGCAGTGGAATTTGAGGTCACATTGGAGCAGCAGCCGCTGCTGGGAACTTGACTGCGCAGCTCTGTGTCTTTTGTCACCTCTGATTGTCCCTCCTGCAGCCCGCCGTGAGGACAACTGAATGCATTGCAGACAGTTTTGGCAGGCTGGCCTCTGTGCTGGGCTCACATTCATTAATCTGCCTGCCACCAAGCCCCTGTGAAAAGAGGAAATTGTTTCACGCTTACTCTCCGAGAGACAAGGGGAAAGGGCTCTTGGAACGGGAAGAAGGCCCAGACTTCTGGAGCCGGGCTGCGGTGCTGCAGCGGCGCTCCCAGAGTGCCAGAGAGAGTGGCCTCTTTGGGGAGCAGGCAAGCCCTTCCCTGGAAGGACCTTGGAATTCAGGCACCCCGGCAGTTAATTAGCCCAATAATGGGGGCTGGCCGCAGTTGCTCAGGCTGAAGCTGTGGACCTGGAACAATCAGGGCCTGTCTTCTGACAGAGATGACAAATGGAGGAAGTGAAAGGGGGATGCGAGCAAAAAGAAAAGCAAGGACAAGAGGAAATACCAACTGCAAATTGCTGTAATGAATTTGGAAGGCAGGAGAGAAACTGCAGTGTCATAGAGCCAGTGTGGGGACCTTTCAGTGCATCTGGGAGTGACAGTCGTAGCTGCACAGGAGACAGATGGCACATGGCAAAGCAACCTCATCAGCGAGCAGAAGCCTGGACTGGGCCTGGGTGCCTTCTGAAAGCTTTTGGAAGGACTGGAACTCAGAAATGCATGGGGCTGCTCATCCAGACTGAGGAGCACTAGGCAGGTCCCAATTATCAAGTATAATAGGAAAAAACACGATGCAATTTATAATAGTAAAGAGATCGTTAATGAAAAGAAGTCCTCTGGTTCTGCAGAGGACCTGATCAGCTTGGAGCACATCTTTGGGGAAGAAGAGCTGGGAAAAGCTTAAATGCTCTGTATAAAAAAGGGCAAAGGATTTGGAGTTCCCAGGAGCAAACCAAGAGAAGGGAATGGGGAACAGAAATGGAAAGAAAGGAAGACAAGGATGGTATGAGCTGCCCCTTCTTGTGGCGTCCATCCCTAGCTTCTGGGAAGCCAGACAAGCTCTCAGTGCCTGTTGTGCCTGGATTTCAGGGAAACCAGTGAAGAGGTCATTACAGGGTATTGCTGGGCAAAAAGCCCACGGTGTGTGCAGATGCTAGAGGCCAAGGGACCACGAGCGCAAACAGCCTTGGGAAGGAGCAGACGTCGCTGCGAAAGCCCTGGGGATTTACAGGCTGGTGCTCCAAGGCACAGGGAAGCCCCAGCTTACCTATGGGTCACCTGAGTGTCACAGCATCCTGCAGACAGCCCCCATTTTTTGACCAGATACCTCTTCTCAGTGCCTGTCCACAGAGTTGAACAGCCAAATGTGCTTTTCATGTCCTTTTCCCTCATTTTTAAGTTAAAATCCACAAACAGTAAAACTTACTATTGTTAGCATACAGTGCTACGAGTTTGGATAATTGCATACAGTTATGTAACCACCACCAGAGTCAAGATATAGAAATTCTCTGTCATTCCAAAATGTTCCTTTGTTCCCCTTTGAAAATCAAACCCTCCCCTCACCCCACGACCCCCTGGCCACCTGATCTGTGGTCCATCCCTATGGTTTTGCCCTTTCCAGAATGTCCTATAAATGAAGTCATGTGGCATCTAGACTTCTAAACTGGCTTCTTTCTGTCAGCACGATGCATTTGAGATCACCCAGGTTGCCACGTGTGTGAGTCACATGTTTCTTTGGATCACTGAGTAGTGTTCCGTTGTGTGGATGTACCAGTTTGTTGATTTTTTCACTGAGGAACATAACATTTGGGTTGCTGTCTCCCTCAGAGACTTTTGACCTTGTCTTTGGTGGGATATTTTGACTGGTGGGGATTATGAAAAAGTATGCCAGTCCAGGCCAAGGCTTTGTCATACTTAACCCTCTCCAGAGATCTGAAGCCTCTTTAGGTGTATTTCTTCATTTAATTTTGGCCTCACAAGCTTGGTATAAATAACCAATTGTATGACTTATAAAGAGATTTTGTGATTTTGTTTTGTTTTTATAACTGCTTTGTTGAGATATAATTCACATACTGTACAATTCACCCATTTAAAGTGTACAATTCAATAGCTTTGGTAGAATCACAGAGTTATGCTTCCATCACCTCCATCAATTTTAGAACATTGTCATTACTGCAATTTAAAAAAAAATTCACACCCATTGGCTTTTTCTGTCCTCCAGTTTCCCCAACTGCTGGCAACCCCTAATCTAATTTCTGTCTCCATAGATTTGCCTAGTCTGGACATTTCTTATAAATGAAATCCTACAATATGTGGTCTTTTTGTGTCTGGCTTCTCTCACTTGGCACATTGTTTTCAAGTTTCATCCATGTTGTAGCATGTGTCAGTGTATCATCCCTTTTTAGCGCTGAATAATATTCCATCGTATGGACATGCCACATTTTGTTTATCCGTTCTTTTGTCATTCAGTTGATGGACATTTGAGCTCTTTGCACTTTTGGCTATTATGAATAATGCTATTATGAACATTCATGTGCACGTTTTTGTGTAGACAGATGTTTTCAGCTTTCTTCAGTATATATCTAGGAGTGCTGAATTATATGTGAAGCCTGTGTTCAACCATTTGAAGAACTGCCAAGCTGTTTTCCAAATGGCCGCACCATTTTATACTCCACAAAGACACTTTCAAAGTGTAAAAGTTCGATGCAAATGATTATAATCTAATATTAGTCATTGAAATGGCAAGAATATTTGATCATTGTAATAATTTGTAGACAATACTAAGGTATCTAAAGTGACACCTCTCCCTCCAGTCCCCCAATCCCACATAGAGGCAGTGTAAACAATTTGGCATGCAGTCTATTCCTCCTTCTTTCCCTCTGCTCACCATACTTATACAAAATGTATTTGAACATAATGGCAAAAACTGCAATTCCTTTTGCACCAACCTAATACTTTCATTAAAATAAAAATGCATTCTGACTATGCATATGGCTCTAATGTCTTCTTTCATTTTTCAAATTATAGTAAAATACCATCTTAACAATTTTTTAGGATACAGTTCCATGGCATTAAGTACAGTCCCTCACACTTATGCAGCCATCACCATCATCCATCCACAGAACTCATTTCAACCTTCTAAACTGGAACCCTATAGCCATTAAATGATAACTCCCCCTTCTCCCTTCCCCTCAGCCGCTGGAAACCATCATTCTGCTTTCTGTGGAATCATATAATATGTGTCCTTTTGTGACTGGCTTATTTCACTTGGCATAATGTCTTCAGGGTTCACCCAGGTTTTAGCACGTGTCAGAATTTCCTTCCTTTTTAAGGCTGAACATTATTTATTTTATAGGCCACACGTCACCTATCCACTCATCTATCAATGAACACTTGGGTTGCTCCTACCTTTTAGCTATTGTGAATGAAGCTGCTATGAATGTGGGCATATAAGTATCTCTTTTTGTCCCTGATTTCCATTATTTGGAGTATATGCCTTCCAACTTCCTTTTTAAAAAAAAAATTAAGTAAACTTTTTTCGAAGATTTTATCACTCAAAAAAATCTTAACAGTGTACTAATGGAGTTCTTCCATATTATCACCTTCATGCACTGAATTGCTGGGGGGTCTCATAATCCACCTCATCATTCCCCCATTCATGGGAATTGAAGAGCCATTACCATTGGGTGTTTCACATGGTGCAAAGCTCTTGGCATCCACTGGCTGATTGGATTCTCACAACAATCCTTTGAGATGGCTCTAACTATCAGCTTCTTTTGAGAGACAAGGAAACTGTGGTAGAGAGCTTAAGTCATCTGTCCAAGGCAATTCTGCTGGTAAGGACTGAGGTTAGAAATCAAAGTCTGTCTGACTCTCAAGCTCACCTGCCTAACTTCAGCATCTTAACTAATGACATTCCTCATGGGTTTTTATGGTGGGCCAAGGAGTGGCCTGGCAGGGGATGGAGGTACGGAACCTGAATATATGTAGATATCCACATTCCAGGAGCCAGGGACTGATTCCTCAACAAAAGCAGAGGTGTCTTTCTACAGTGAGTGTCCTTTCTCAGAGCTCAGGCTTCATGAAGCCTCAGAAAACCAGAGTGAGCTCCCAGCTTCCTACAGAAGGCTACTGACTCATGCTTCCTTCCCTTTGACTTCTCTCCTGCTCAATCCTGCCTTCCCCTGACCCTATCTCCACACTGTCCTCCTCCACATTGTCTAGGTTCAGGTGACAGAAACCCAGCTCAAATATGCTTACACAAACAAAAAGACTTTTGGGTTTCACTTAACTGGGAAAGTAGGGACACATCTAGCCTCCATCATGATTGGATCCAGGGATTGAAACGAAGTCATTAGGCTCTTCATCTCTCAGCTCTGCTACTCTGAATGATGATCTTATTCTTTCCTGCAGTGGACAGGCCTTCTCCATGAAGTGAGAAAGCTCATCACCAGAAACTCCAGAACTACAGCTTCAAAGCTTAACTCTCTCACCAGAAGGAGGGCCAGTTTTTTTCTCCCAGCATCCATATATCGATCTCAGGGAAGGACTCCAATTGGCCCTGGTTGGGACATATGCTAATTCCTTAGTCAATCATATGGCCAGGAAAAGGCAGTGTTGGGACTGATGTAGACCCAACTACATGGAAGGCAGTTTGTGCTACTAGAGAGAGGGAAGGAGAATGCATGTGTGCTTGGCAGACAGGAACAATAACTACTATCACACTTTGCCTTGGTCAATAAACTCCCCACACACAGCTTCTGTGGATACTGCCACCATCACCACCACCACCACCACCACCACTACTCAGGTTTCTTCCCCATTTTCACTCCCCATTGCCAGAGAGTGAATGAAGCCAGAGCAGCCTGCTTTAGAAAGAATGCAACCCTCAGGTCTATGGAAATATGCAACCCTGCGCCCCCTTTCTGGAGGAGACACTGCCCTATCTAAACATTTTCATCATCTGCTCCTTCTTCCAAATCACTCCCCAGGCTTGGCTCATCTTTGCACAGGCTTATTTCTACTCCACTCCAAGGTATAAGAACATGAGGTGCCCAGATGTACCGCTGTTTACCTTGCACAGAGCATGAGGCAGTGCTTGTGGCTCCCTGCTCATCCTTGGATCTTTCTCACTGCAGTCCAAGGCTCTGATGATTGCTGCAAGCCAAATGGTCATGGTCAAGCCTGGTCATTACACTGGCTCTTCCCCTTGACTCACAGCAGACCCGACTGGATGAAAGATCTGGTTTCCTCATCACAGAGGCGTAAGGTTTCTTTGCCATTTGATTGACTGGTAAATGAAAGCCAGGCTCATTTGTTTGCTGTGGGGGTTTTTGTTGGGTTGGGTTTTTTTTTGTTGTTTTTTTTTTTTTCCCCCAGCATGTCATGATTGATTCATCTCTGGCTTGCCTCCATGGAAAAGCTCTAATTCTTGGCACCTTCTTCCTCTTCTTGTCAGTCTCCCCTTTCCCTTGCTGCACCCCAGTCCCACCTTGGAAAAAAGCTTCTCTTCCCTCTGAGGCTCAGCAAATACCTCTTGCCTACAGGTGAACTTGGACCAACATTTCAAACTGCCCAGAGACCGAGGCTTTAGAAAATAATAACAGTATTTGTTGAAAATAGTTGGATCCTCCTAAACTGTCTGCCTGTGTGCCAAATTGAGAACTAAATCACAAAATATGAAGCAAATAAACAGAACCACATAATTTCCATTTTCAAATGAGTCATCCACAAGCTAAAGAAACTTTTGCAGAATGAGCAACTGGCATTATCATTATTAGTCCTCGCTTGGCACGGGTAGCACTTCATCGTTCTCAAAGCACTTTTGTTTCTAACAATTCATTTCAGTGTCTACAATCACATACAAAGATAGTGTAATAGAGATCATTCTTATTTCCATTTTGCAGGTGGAGAAATGGCAGATCCACCTTGAACTGTGGCCTTTACAGGGAACCTTCTGGAGTCAAGAATGGAAGATCAAGTATGAAGTTGATTTCAGACTAGAACTGAAGTCTATCAACTCATCCTTCTCCTATGCACCTTTTCCCAGCATACCATACAAAATCAGCTGAAACAAGGCAAAATCTTTTGAAAATCACAACCTTGAAGCCAACTAAGCAGAAAGCATAGCCTCATTTTATAGTTGAATAAACTGAAACAGGAAGGGTCAGTATAAATCATACAAATAGCTAGTCAAAATAGAAATTGAAACACAGGCCAAGCACAGTGGCTCAGGCCTGTAATCCCAGCACTTTGGGAGGCCGAGGCAGGTGGATCACCTGAGGTCATGTGTTCAAGACCAGCCTGGCCAACATGGTGAAACCCTATCTCTACTAAAAATACAAAAATTAGCCAGGCGTGGTGGCACGCACCTGTAGTCCCAGCTGCTCAGGAGGCTGAGGGAGGAGGATTGCTTGAACTCGGGAGGCAGAGGTTGCAGTGAGCCGAGATTGCACCACTGCACTCCAGCCTGGGTGATAGAGTTGTACTCTGTCTCAAAAAAAAGAAATAGAAATAGAAACACATCCTTACCCAGACACAGCATGTTATTCTACTTTGTATAGGGTAATTTTCTATCACCCACTTGATGGGAATGTAACATCCATGAAGAAGGAAGAAGAATCACACACTCCTTTGACCTGTCCCACTGTCTCTATGGAAAGCTACGAATATACAGATTATTGTTTATATGCTAGGATTGTAGGATTTGTGAGTTGAGAAATACACCAAATCTACTTCTTGTACTCTGAGGTTTCGGTTCTCAGCTTCCTTCAAATCAACAGAGATACGAATGCGTTTCTTTCACTAGATCCACAGGCTTATGGTTCGTTCAGAATAGGTACCACAGGGATAAGAAAAGAGGAAGAAAAGGAGCAAAAGGATGAGAATCCTTCAGAGCAATGCAGATGATATGGGCCAAGTAAAATAATAAGCATTATATAATTAACAGTAAGTCATCCTTCCATTCATTTAATCATTAAATCAATAACCATCCATTATAACAATTCTCAGCTGACCTTAAGGTACTTGGGAGGATTAAATGAGGACACTTATATGTGTGAAGAATCTACCATGATATCCATCACACAGTGGGCCCCCAGCTAACGCTGGCTCCCTTTGCTTCCCTGGGTTCTAGCCCTGAGCCATCTGAAACAAGCACCTGCAAACAAGAATGAAAGTGGTGCCTGTGTGTGTGAATATCAGAGATGGTCTGCAGGGAGAAGAGTGGGAGATGAATGTGGTCACGAAGGGGAGGCGGGATTGGGCAAGGCCTTCCTGCAACCCCTCAGAAACCTAAACATGGGTTGCTATCACATTTTCAACAATTTTTATAATACAATCCCATGGCAGGGCAAGTTTAGAGTGTAAACAATTTCACAGTTAAGGGAGGTCCTGGGATATAGCAGAAGGGGTACTGAGCCTTAAACAAATCTGTTAACCTCCCGGGTCCTGTTTTCTGATTTGCAAAGCAAAGGGGGAAGGACTAGACACTTTCTAAGGACCTTTCTGGCTCTGCATGACTGTCGAGATTTTCCTTATGTAGAGGCAGCATCTTCACCGTAATTTCAGCTCACTTCCATTGATCAAGTCAGCTGACCCCAGTCTTCCTAATTTAAGGGAGAGACAGTTGGGGTGAGTGGAAGGCCTGTGGGAGGGGACCCATCATAGCCAGGGCCTCTAGCCACTCCTGAGGTCACATCAGTCCCAGGAACCTGCTGAAGTTTGGCAGCACCCTTTCCCCATTCTCCAGAGAGATCTGTCTAGGACAGTTCACCCTGGAGTTCTCAGGAAGCACTCTAGGAATTTCATTCCAGAAGGCTCCCTGTAGAGGCCACCCCCAAGAAATGCAATCTAAAGAAATGGTAAAGCAGGAACCCCTCAAAGTGGGTTTCAGGGCCACCATCTCTGGTACAGACTCACGGAGCTTTCAGGAAGCGGCTTCTCTGTCCAACACATACTGGGCCCTGCAGAGGCATCACCACATAACCTCAACATGTCCCCATTGTGCAGCTGAGATGACTTCTTTGGAGAGTTAAAACATCTTCCCAGGAGCTCACAGTGGGTAGGGGCAGAACCAGGATTTCAACCAAGGTCTGGATAACCAAAAGATTACTGTAAACTCTCTACCAAAGATGTGCCGAAATAAGCCCCAGTGGGGACCAAATGTCCAATGCAGAAGGAGAACAGCCAGAGAATAATATAAACGGACAGGGCAGAGAGAGGGCCCTGGAAGAGGAGACCGGACAAGACTGTCAGAGGCGAATGCCCATATGTGGATCTTAAGGTTGGGAGCGTTGTTACCTGGGGTAGGATGTTGCCTTTAGTCATCTCCTGCCTCCCTGAGAGACCAGCACGCATCAGCACAGCACAGCCTAAATTGTCCCTAAGGCTGGGTCCTGAGACATCATCCCTGATACCTACGCCATAGGGATGACCACTGTGTGTACTTGTTCAGAACGTGCCTCGTACAGTACACTTGGCCAAGAGAGGGGTTCTTTGCTTACCAAACTGTGTGTGCCCACTGAACTGTGTCTGCCTGTAAGGGTGACATTTTTCTAATTCATGCAAAGGCTCTGTGGGCGTGAGTTGTGGTCCTATTCTGAGCACTCCTCTTACTGGGTCTCTGTACTTACTCCATGAATGCTTGCTGAGTGTTTGCTGTATGCTGGGCCATTCAAACATGAGGAGACACAGCCCCTGCTCTCAAGAAACTGAAAGGCTAGTGGGAGAGAAAGGCAAAGAGACAGGTACAGACCATGGGAAAGAGAAAATACAGGGGACTCAGGGAGACCAGGCAGGGGCCCATGTGTCTGATTCTGGAGTCTCTCAGGACGAATCAGTCTCTATTACGTTCTCCTTCTCCCAACTCCCTTTCGTGTGGCAAATCAGAACTCAGCTAAGTGCGTGCACGCACCCCCACATGCTGCTCTCCCGCTCATCTGATCCCCAGCTCCATCTGATCCGGGCTGGTCCCCATTCACCCCCAGGTGCAGTCAAAAGGCCCTTTGTCTCCAGGGATTATGGGAAATTCCTTCCTTCCTCCCTGCTTGGGGACCTGCCACTCTTAATAGGTTCAGTACTTGATTGTCAACAGATGGAAGGTCAGTGCTAAACACACACACACACACACACACACACAAGGGCTTCGGATCTGAATTGTTTAAGTCCCTCAACTCTCCACAAGACCCCAGGCCAAGATGTTAGGCTGAACCCAAAATCAATCAGGCCCCAGGCTATAGAAAAAGCAGCTCAAAATACAAAATGTGCTCTCTAACACAAGGTGCAAGGCTTCCTTCTCTGGATCATGAATGTCCTTTGTATTTTTTTTTAAGACACAGGGTCCCACTCTGTCACCCAGGCTGGATTGCAGTGGTACAATCATAGCTCACTGTAACCTCAAACTCCTAAGCTGAAGCAATCCTCCCACCTCAGCCTCCCGAGTAGCTGGGACTACAGGCACACAGCACTATGGCCGGCTAATTTTTTTTTAATTTTGTAGAGAGGGGTCTTCCTATGTTTTCCAGGCTGGTCTCAAACTCCTGGGCTCAAGCGATCCTCCCACCTCAGCCTCCCAAAGTGCTGGGATTACAGGCGTAAGCCACCAAGCCCAGCCACTCTTTGGTTCTGAGTGGTTTCAGAACAGCACAGACCTCAGTCTATGGTGGTCAGATCCTTTTAAGGATTGTGCAAAAACAACAATAACAAAAAGGTATCCCACTTAGCATTTCAAGATCCCATTTACTGAAATGCTGTTTTCCAGAAATTTCCCAATTGAGTAACACAAGGTATAGCCAATTTGGCCTCCTTGTCCCCTTGCTTGCTGGCTCTCACATAAAGGAAGTCAAAGGAATTCAGAGAGAGAGAGAGACCAAAAAAAAAAAAAAAACCAGGGCATCATGTGGCGAGTGAAAGCAGGATTCTTTTGGGCAACCTTTTCAGAAAGCACCAAGGAAGGGGACTGAGCCCACCTCCCTCCTGCTACACAACTGACCACAACTCACCAGGGCCATGCGGGGAAGACATGAAGACCTCCTGTATTAGTTCATTCTCACACTGCTATAAAGAAATACCCAAGACTGGGTAATTTATAAAGGACAGAGGTTTAATTGACTTACAGTTCCACATGGCTGGGGAAGCCTCAGGAAACTTACAGTGATGGCAGAAGAAGTAGCAAGTACCTTCATTAGGCAGCAGGAGAGAGAGAGAGAGAGAGAGAGAGAGAGACAGTGAGAGACAGAGAGAGAGAGACAGAAGGAAGAACTGTCAAACACTTATAAAACCATCAGATCTCATGAGAACTCACTCACTATCATGAGAACAGCCTGGGGAAAACCACTGCCACGATCCAATCACCTCCCACTAAGTCCCTCCCTCAACATGTGGGGATTATGGGGATTACAATTCGAGAAGAGATTCCGGTGGGGACACAAAGTCAAGCCCTATCACCGCCCATCATCAGAGGCCTCGAGCAGACTAGGTGCTGAGGTCAAGGCTCTGGTTCAGTCAGGAAGAGACCGTTTCTCACTAAGGGGAGGTGACAGCCACTCACAGAGCCTGATGCCATGTAACTGAGCCCCAGAAATTCTGCTGTGAAAACAAAGTCACCCCAAAGAGCCATTCTCCTTGTGCTGCTGAAAACAAGAGATTGCTTTGGATAGAAAGCAAAGAGTCTTGAAGATTTTAACAGCCTAGGATTTAAAAGCCATATACCCTCCTCTCCAGGACGATTCCCAGGCTCCAAGCAAAGATTCCCCAGCCTCAGTCTCTCTTCCCCTCCTCTGGTTCTGGGCCTCTCTCGGTGCATGCTTCTGGCCCACTGGCAGAGTGGCCAAGGGCAGATGACAAAGAATATAAAAGTCCACCTTAGGGAGGCATTCACCATATAAAAAAGTGAGTGCATGGCTATAAATAGCATACTGGGATCTATGCAAATCATAGGCAAATCCACTTGAGAGTTCTTACTCTATTAAATATTTTATGAGCACCGAACAACTGACTTGCTTCATGAAGTAGGAACATTAATAATGGCTAGCATTTATTGAGCACTTACTATAAGTCCAAACCAGAAAATCAGAGGTCTCAGTGGAAGATTCAGAGAGGAGGCTTTGCGAGATGAGTTTGAAATGGGAAAGAAACAGTGCCCCTGGCAAGGCAGGTCAGGAGCAAAGGCCCGGAAGTAGGAATGCAGGTCCGGAGCAGGATGACCACGAAGACCTTTCCATGGGGAGGTCTATCGGCTCCAGGTTGGGGTCTCACCTGGATGACCCAGAGAAAAACTGAGACCCAAATGTCTTGCTGAGGAAAAGCAAGTTTTAGCAGTTGCTTCCTTGCACAGGTCCCTTTATGGGGCTATTGAGCCCAGGACGGAGCGAGGCAGAAAGGCTTTGACAGTTTCATTTTATTTTGTTCTAAACAAGAGATAATACGAAATAGGCACCTGGGAGTGGTTTGAATTTACAACCCAAACCAAATGAACAGCTGCATCCCGGGGGGGTGACGGGGAGTTTCCTGCTTTGGGCCATATTTCCTTTCAGCAACATTACATTAGTACGTATGAAATACAGCCGAAAAGTCAGGCAGTATTTAGTGGGGGAGAAAGGTACTTCCATGCTCTGTGCAAAATGCACTGCCAATTAATTGGCCGTGTAAGCCTGGGTTTTCAACTCATCTGCAGAAGTCTCAAGGTTAATGAAACCATTACGTATGCAGGGATGTTGTGGAAGGGGACACGGGAAAAGATGTAATTGACAACGCTCTCCGTCCAGCTCTGCAGGTTGGGCTATTCTTATCCGACAGTAC
Organism: Pongo abelii; assembly: GCF_028885655.2. Classification (NCBI taxonomy): domain Eukaryota; kingdom Metazoa; phylum Chordata; class Mammalia; order Primates; family Hominidae; genus Pongo; species Pongo abelii. Next base: position 120,297,859 of record NC_071993.2, on the reverse strand, counting down.
TTAGCAAAGTCAGGTACGTGGGCAGAATTGGCCTCTCAGAGTGTGAGCGTGTGTGTGCGTGGAGATGCGTGTGTGTGCAACCATGCTAATGAGAACAATTAGATCCCTCCACCTGGAATCCATTAGCTGTGATTATGATGACGGACTCTCCTACCCTTATTACTATCTAGATTAGCTAACCCCGTTATTACCCAGGCCACCTTGTTCAATCTATTCCTTGAAGCTGAGGAGACAGTTTCCTGTCATCTAAGCCGTCTTTCTCTCTCCCCCACTCTGGAGCCATTGTAAACTCCCTCACCCCATCTCAATTACAAGAACCCTAATAGGCCCTCCTGTCCCAAGTGACAGGCCTCTGCAGGTGTTTAGGAGGCGGGGGAGGGGACAGCCAGCTGATCCGTGCGGTCATGAGTCCTACATTCGCTCAGCCGTGCTCACGGCACAGGGCCTACGTCTGCAGGTGTTCAGCAATTATCTTAGCCCAGTTGCCTCACCATTTCTTAGGGTGTATGGGAAAAATAAATAAAGCACATTAAAACGGTTGATACTGCAAAATAGGAAAAGCCTAAAAGACAGGCAGGACCCCAAGTGGAATGTGTGATCCCTTCACTCCCGCCTATGGCTTCAAGAGCTGGACATCTCCCAGCTGCCCGCAAAATTAGAAACATGGAGATGATTTGGGTGTTCTCTGGCTACAAAATCCAGGGAAATTATGAGGATTCTTGGACTGTGGGCTCCCTCCACCCTGGCAGCCCTGTTTCCCTCCTTTCCCTAGGGACCCTATTTCCTGGCCACCTTTCCCCACCAATAGAAAGAATAAGCATGGAGACTGCAGCAGGAAGCAGGACAATGAAAACAAAGTCTGAGAAGAGAATGTGATATTTCTCAAAACGTCACTAAAGCCATTCTGAGCAAAGTCAGAATGCTGCGGGTTTACCTGACACTTATTCCCCAGTTTAGTATCGTTTCCATTTGTTGGGAACGTAGTTGGAGATGTGCACCATGATGTTTGAGGACTCAGTCCTCTGAAGCAGAGCGTCCCCTTGGTGTGCCCGAGATCGAATGTTCTCAGCCTTCAAGGCAGCCAGAGCCCCTGAGGTGGTGCCTCCAGCTCAGAGAAGGCTCCTCCAATTAACCCAGCCTGACAGTTCTTAGAATTATTTTTATGTGCATCAAGACATGAAAAAAGTAGAGAAGTACTGTTCTAAAAGGTCTCATTTCATCCTGCCTCCATCTTCCTTCGTCCCCGCTTTTCATGCTTAGAAAGTCAAAGCTGTAAGGACTCTTACCTTGGCCAACAGTGAGGACAACAAGGCCCTGGGGGTTCCATGGCTTGCCTGAGGTCCCATAGCTGTGGTGGCAGAACTAGAACTCAAGCCTCCTGACTCCCAATGAGGTGTCCTCTAACTGCTTTTTCACTTGAGACAGAACCCATCTCCTGCCCCTCTCTGTCTCACTTCCCTCTCCCCTCCTGACCTTTCAGGTTACAAATCTGAACAACCCAGGTGTCAGGAATAAATCCATGCAAGAGGACGCACAGCCTTCCTGCATTCTGACTCAGAGGGGAACGGGAGAGCCTCTGTGCTTTCATATGCCCTTCCCGACTGCACTCAGAAAAGGATGGCAAGGCTTTCTTGGAAAGGCAGCCTCTGTATCCAAGGGTCCATGCCTACCCAGGGAAAGCCTGGCCTGAGCGTTAATCCCGTTTCACAGCCCATTGGCACTGAGGTCGCCGTGGGATCTAAGAGTCATAAACTCAGAGGGGGCAGATTTCAAGGCAGTCGGGCTGGGAGAAACATATGGTGCCACAAATATCCCTTTTCCAAGCAAATTCCAAAATCTGGACTTTAGGAAACGTGTGAGTTTCTGTGAAGAGGAGCAAACTACACAACTCTTGTGAGACCGCACTTGAAACTCCATCTGATCATCTGTCTGTCCCTGTGTTTACAGATGCAACAGTTATCTTTGGCACTGTCTACATGAACGTTCATCCCTCTGCACATAATTCTTCCCACCCCAGTTAGGGATGGCTTAATCTGATTAGTGTCCCAGGTGAACCAAGAGATGATGGGTTTGGTCTAATTCTTCACTGGGGAGGGGATAGGATGATTGCTACTTTAAATGTTCATCCCTTGAGATCAGGAATGTTAGCAGTTCCCACATAAGCTGCCATGTCCACATCTCAGAAAATTGGCACAATGCATAATTTTATTCAAACTATAGTTGACAACCATTTGGAGATTGGGTAGAAAATGATAAGGTAGTTATAGGAGTTATCTAAAGAAGTTCAAGATATTTTAAAAGAAATCATTAGTAATACTCAGTTGGTAGCAAAGAGGCTGGGAAATGGGCACTTTCCTAACTGTTGGTAGAAATGAAAACTGAAATGACCTTTCTGAATGGCCATGTGACAAAAACATGCCAAAGGCCTTAAAAATGTGCATGCCCCTTGACAAAGCAATTCTAAGAATTTCACCCCAAGGACATAATCAGAAATGTGTACAAAGATACACATATATGAATTTTCATCACAGTAATTCTGTATAGTAGAAAAAACAAAAATAATCTAAATGCCTAATAAGAAAGATTCACTTAAAAAAAAAAGATACAGTGCAATAATGCCATTGATAATACAGAATTAAAATTATCTATTAAAACAGGAAACTTTTGGCCAGGCACAGTGGCTGATGCCTGTAATCCCAGTACTTTGGGAGTCCAAGGCGGGTGGATCACCTGAGGTCAGGAGTTCCAGACCAGCCTGGCCAACATGGCCAAACCCTATCTCTACTAAAAATACAAAAATTAGCCTGGCGTGGTGGCACATGCCTGTAATCCCAGCTATTCAGGAGGCTGAGGCAGGAGAATCACTTGAACCCAGGAGGCGGAGGTTGGAGTGAGCCCAGATCACGCCACTACACTCCATCCAGCCTGGGTGACAGAGTGAAACTGTGTCTCAAAAAAATAAAATAAAATAGGAAACTTTTTCCATATTATGATTGTAAATAAAAAGAAGTCAGACTACAAAATAGCTCCTACAGTAATATTGCAGTTTTATAAAATCTATGTGTGTATGTTTGTGTGTTGCTAAGAACAAATATTAGAAGGCTAAAATATCCACATTTTTCGTTCAGCATTGAACATATATCACTTTTATAACCAGAAATGAAAATTTTAAGGAAATGAAATCAATTCTTCAGCTATAAACATAGAGGGACAGTGGAGTAAAGAGCATCTTCTCTTTTTACTGATCTAACACCTCAACCTTTACTCTCAGCTTTCAAACTAAATTGTTCTCAAGTATCAGATCTTGTTTAATCTATACACTGCTATCAGCTAACCCCATCCAACATATGAACTTAGTTGTATCATGTGTACATTGCACTGTGTGATTTTCCAGGTAAAACGGAATATTCTTCACACCCTTCACCTGTGAGGAAATACATAGATTTGCATGTCTGACATTTGGGGCTGATATGCTTCTAAACCTAGGTGGCCTGGACTTGCCCTGCCCACATCCCTGCCATCACTTCCACAGGGAATCTTGCCAGGATATCAACCAAGGCACAGCTTTCCTGTAAATAGCCTCACATTGTACTTCTAAATTATTTAACATCCAAAGCCAGAGAAATCCTAGGAATTCCAGCCCTCATACTAAGAACATAACGCCTACAGGAAGAAAGACTGTAATAAGTAAACCAGAACAGCGTCTTTTCTTAAAAAACCACACTATATTGGCTGGGCACAGTGGCTCAGGTCTATAAATCCCAGCACTTTGGGAGGTCAAGGCAGGTAGATCACTTGAGGTCGAAACTAGCCTGGCCAATATGGTGAAATCTCATTTCTACTAAAAATACAAAAATTAGCCAGGTGTGGTAGCACACCTGTAGTCCCAGCTACTCAGGATGCTGAGGCAGGAGAATCACTTGAACCCAAGAGGCAGAGGTTGCAGTGAGCCCAGATCACTGCAGGCTGGAGCACAACTGCACTCCAGCCTGGGTGACAGAGAAAGACTCTGTGAAAGAAGGAAGAAAGGAAGGAAGGAAAGAAAGAAAGAAGGAAGGAAGGGAAAGAAGAGAAGAGAGAAAAGAGAGAGAGAGAAAGAAAGAAGGAAGGAAGAAAGGGAAAGAAGAAAGAAAAGAGAAAGAGAGAAAGAGAGAAAGAGAGAAAGAAAGAAAGAAAGAAAGAAAGAAAAGAAAGAAGGAAGGAAGGAAGGAAGGAAGGAAAGAAGGAAAGAAAGAAAGAAAGAAAGAAAGAAAGAAAGAAAGAAAGAAAGAAAGAAAGAAAGAAAGAAAGAAAGAAAGAAAGAAAAAGAAAGAAAAAGAAAGAAAGAAAGAAAGAAAGAAAAAAAGAAAGAAAGAAAGAAATCACACTATATGTCTGAAAAACCACAAAACAAGATTAGAGAGAGCTCTAATTGATATAAAACAGTCATTACTAACCAAAAGGACTCGAAACAATTTTCAGTACCATAAAGGGCCATCTTTGCCACAAAGCACATCTTAGAGATAAGTTAGCCATGTTTGTCTTCAGACTTCTTCCTCTACCATTACCTCTCTTTGGCAGGCTGATACCTCTGGCTATCCAAGGTGTAGCATCTAGGGTTCATCCTCTCCAAGTATATTTTATGATCAAAGTTGCTCCTCTCTCCTTCCAAGCTATCAAAAATACTATTCCCTCAAGAGCAGCTGGTTAAAGGCATTGACAAGAAAGCAATCTGACTGAATTATCCACATTAACATATACATGACTATAGCCCTATCTCCCTGTCTTTTAAGTAACACTAATCCATCTCTTTTCAAAGTGTGGCATTTGAACCATCTGTATTAGAATTACCTGGGTGCTGGTTAAAACTGTAGGTTTCTGAACCCCTACTCCTGTCTGAATCAGAATCTCTCCTGGTGGGCTCCAGGGGTCAGCATTGTATCTATTATTTCTTATTTTTTGTAGAGATGGGGGTCTCACTATGTTGCTCAGGCTGGTCTTGAACTCCTGAGCTGAAGGACTGCTTGTGCCTCTGCCTCCCAAAGTGCTGGAATTACAGGCATGAGCCACCATTCCCAGCCCAAGTCTATATTTTAAACAAGTCTCTTTGATTCTTACGCACAGTAAAGTTTGATAACTGGTGGAGTATGGAGGAGAGATGGTATCTTTGAGCAGGGAGGTCTTCACCATTAAATGACCCCCTTTCTGCTCTGGGAGAACTCATGTCAAAAAATAGGGGTAATTCCACTAACAGTTAATAAATGCTTATTATGGAGTAGGCATTGTTATCATCTGTGTTTTAACCATGGAGAAACTGAGGCTCAGGATGAATAATTAACTTCTGCAAGGTCACACGGCTCTAAATGTTAGGTCTAGCTTTGGAACCCCGGTAGCCTTCAGAAACTCTCTTGAGGACTTATTTCAAATATCAAGGCATACCTGTCTCAATTACATCTTCTCAAACTTGAAAGGGTGTGAAGATATCCCTAAAAGGAGACAGAGAGGGGGAAAAAAAAAAGCCCAAACTGACTTAAGTGATGAATTACTTAGAACACTACACTGTGTGTCAATTCTCATTGAACATTTTTGGGCACCAATTTAGGCTGGTTGGATGTATGATAGGTTTGCCTGAGAAAGCTCAGAACTTTGAAACTGTTCCCTTTTGTGCTTTGATTACACATTCATTCTGACTTGAAAAAGGATTATGTTGTAAGGAGCCACACACTCCCTCACAGCAGCCGGTTGTGGCTGTTTCCATCTGTAATGATTGTTTAATGACTATTTAAGAAAGTGCTGCCTGAGGTTCACTAATCACCCAATTTCTATTAAGCGCTCAAGGAAATCGCACAGGTTCAGAATTGCCTAATTGACAGCAAAGTCTCAAGTTGTGCAGAACCCTCTTCCTGCAGAGGAGGGAATGCAGTGCTGATGGCAATGTAACGGCCCCTCCCTCAAAGACAGAAGCCTCCACAACGCAGAGGGGAATCGCACCTTGATTCCCAAGAGGGAGCAAAATTGGGATTTAAAAGACCAGTTAGGCAGGAGAGAGAGGGAGTGACCAGCATGAACAGATATTATGAAGAAGGTTTAGCCAAGATCACTAAAGAAATGCGAGTCAAAGACCCTCTTCTCCCCTACCCTGACAGGCATCCTGGGGATCCAAGATTTTCACCCCAAAGACTAAAAATTGTCAGTTCTATTTAGAGTGAGCTTTGGAGCTGAGTATTTCAACCAACGGTTATTGGATCGACAGCACTGAACTTGTTGCTATGAAGCCGGTACAGAGATGAATGAAGCCCAATCTTTACCCTTGAGGAGCTTTGAGTCTGGGGTGGGTGGGGAGACACAGATATGATACTGTAGGAATACCTAGCAGTTATGTAGCCCTTTTAGGCACAGCACACTGTGAAGTGCTTTGCAAACATAATCGAAGGACATTGTCCCCATCTCCAAATGAGAAAACCAAGACTTAAAGTACTTAGGTTCCTTACCCCAAATCACGTAGCCAGTGAGTGCTGGAGCCAGGATTTGAACTGAGGTCTGGCTCCAAAGCCCATGCTCCAACTACTCTGCCATACAAAGAATTTAACTTAGAGTTATTATACCTGTGAAGAGCCAGGTGTGCCCAGGGTATAATGGGAGTACTAAGAGTGGACATTTATCCCAGCTTGGATTTTACTCTAGATTTACCACTTACTAAACATGAGACCTTGAGCAAAGAACTTAATCCCTCTTGGCTTTAGTTTTTCAGTCTCTAAAATGGGTTTGATGATATTAACCATATAGGATTGTCTTTAAATGAAACAGGATAAAGTATACGAAGCATCCAACAAAGGATCATCTAGTAGGTCACAGAGTAGGTGCTCAGTTAATATTGTTTTCTCTTTCAGGCTGCTTCTCAATTGGGAAATGGTGGGGGCTGGTACCCCAAAGCAAAAACAGGCCCAAAGTACACAGAGGAACAGGAACTCCCACACACTGCTGCTGGGAGTGTAGACAAGGGCAGCCACGTGGGCGGCACCCTAACATCACCTGATACGTAAGAAAATCCAACCAGATCCGCAAGGGGATGGGCATGAGGTATTCATCACAGCATTATCTATAACAGAGGGGAACTGGAAGCAATCCAGATGTCTACCAATTGGAATTGAATAAGATTATGGAGGAGGTCTTGTATGGAATACAATGTTGAAGTCAGGGGCAATGTCCCATGCACATGTAAACATGAATAGAACTTTAAAATACTGGTTTGGATAAAAAAGTACGAGTCAGAAAGAGATCTATAGCCCCTTTCCATTCATGTAAATAAAGAACACTTGCACAGTCAAAACAATATTATATATTTTGTAATGGTGTACATGTATCCAATGTATATATCTGTCTCTATAAGTAATAGCCCATGAAGATGTCCACATCCAATCCTGAGAACCTGTGAGCCTGTCAGATTAGATGGCAAATAGAACGAAAGTTGCAGAGGGAATTAAGATTGCTCATCAGCTGGCCTTGAGATGGAGGGACTATCCTGGAGAATTCTGGTCAGCCCCATGTAATAATCACCAGGTCATTATTAGTGAAAAAAAGAGGCAAGAGAGAGACAGAGAATGTAGGAGTGATTGCAGAGGCCAGGTGGGTGGCTAACACGTGTAATCTCAGCACTTTGAGAGGCCAAGGTGGGAGGACTGCCTGAGGCCAGGAGTGGAAGATCAGCCTCAGCAACAAAGTGAGACCCTATTTCTACAAAATAAAAAAGTTAGGCATGGTGGTGTATGCCTGTAGTCCTGGATACTCAGGAGGCTCAGAAGGAGGATCATTTTAGTCCAGGAGTTCAAGGCTGCAATGAGATATGACTATGCCACTGCACTCCAGCCCGGGCAGCAGAGTGAGAACATGTCTCTTTAAAAAAAAAAAAAAAAAAAAATTGTTTTTAAAAGAATGATACAGGTGAGAAAGTCTAGACCATCCATTCCTGGCTTTGAAGATGGAAGGTGGCCAAGAGCCAGAGAAAATATGGTCAGCCTCTAAAAACTGAAAGAGGCAAGAAAACAGGTTCTCCTTTAGAGCCTGCAGAAGAAGCACAGGCTCTAATCATTTTCCAACAAATTATTTCGCCCAGTGTGACTCCTTTCAGACACCTGGCTTCCAGAACTGGAGGATAATAAAGCTGTGTTGTTTAGAGCCGTCCCGTTTGTGGTCATTTGTTAGTGCAGCAGCAGGAAGCTAATGTGCTATCAAACATGTGAGCATAAGTAGCATGCTAACAGGCAGGAGGAACGCAGGTAAGGACTGGGGATCGGGCAGTGCAGCTCCTGGACCACAGGGGATGTGCGCCCTGCACTGCGTAGGCTGCTAAACTCAACTCTCTACCTGGGGCAAGGGAAAAAAGGACGGGAGGGAGGGAGGGAGGCAGGCTGGCTGGCTTGCGGCACATCATACCAGGCCCCTCATGTCTAGCTAGCTAAGTGCCTGGTGCTCCAGATGCGCTGAATGAACACACAAAGATGCAAACTGATGACCTGTAAAGGGAGATGCACAATAAAGAAAAAATCTAAAATTAAGGAGGAGCTGTAAAGGGAGGTGCACAAAATGTTTAAATCATGGTAAGGTGAGGTTAGATTTAAACAATTTCTAGAGGGGGCTGGACTCTGGTCTGTGGTTCCCTCTGGTTTCAGAGTATGCTACTAAGCCATCTTTCCTGCCATACTAACCAAGAGGTACTTCTGGGTTGCATATAGATTTACTGAAGATAACAGACTTGCCTTTAAAAAATAGTGTATTAACACCAATTTTACCCAATCTCTTCCAGAAAGCATTTCCAGAAAGCAACTCAGTTTATGAGGCTAATATTACCCTGATACCAAAAACAGATAGACACAGTACAAATAAAACCACAAACCAGTATCTCTCATAAACTTACACACAAAACCCCTCAACAAAGTATTAGCAAGTTGAATCCAGCAGTATGTAAAAAGAATTACATACTGTGACCAAGTGGAATTTATCCCAGGTATGCTAGGCTGGTTCAACGCTCAAAAATCAATCAATATAATCCACTATATCAACAGATAAAAGAAGAAAAACCACATGATCATATCAATTCATGTGGGAAAAGCATTTGACACAAGCCTACACCCATTCATGATAAAAATGTATCAGCAAACTAGGAATAGAGGGAGACTTCCTCAACTTGATAAATAGCATCTACAAAACACCCACAGCTGGGCTAACACCACACTTAATGGTGAAAGACTGAGCGCTTTCCCTTCAAGACTGGGAAAAAGGCAAGGATGCCCACTCTCACCACTGTTATTCAACATGGAACCAGAGAAAAAAAACAAAAAAAAAAAAACAAAAAAAAACCACGACTGTATTTATTGGGCCTTCCTGGATTTCCCAACAGTATGAACCAACATCTGAACCTCCAGCTCCCTTCAAGACAGGTGAATACCTCAGGGTCACAGCACAGGGGCCCCACCCACGTTTGGGTATCTAAACTACCCAAAACAGTAGCATTTCAGGTCTGAGAACCCTCCCACTGGCCTAATGCTCACAAACTTTAATTTTTTTAATAAAAATATTTCCCCTTAGCATTGATTATTGGATTCAAACCCTCACAGCATCCCTTTATACCTTTGAAGCTAAAGAGTTTCCCAAGTTACCATCAATCCATTCCAAGCTAAGAGAAAATAACCCAAATTGCAAACTGTTTCTTCTTACCTAATATCAGAATAAAAGCTTTCCTTTTATAACTCTCCACAAATTGCAAAATGCTTTCTTGTTCATTGGCTCATCAGATCAAATCCTCACCTCTCACCTCCGTGCCTCTCCTTGGCTCCCTCCGGCAGAGCTAATTGCTCCTTCCTCTGAGTTCCCATGGCACTTTATACCTGCACCTGTCGCCACAGTCGACACTTTCTATTACAGCCTTAGTTTAGGTCTCTCTGCGCCCTGCTAGACCTAGAGGGACCATGCAGTGATTAATTTAGCATCTCCTCCCCGGCACCAAGTGTGGGCTCCAGTATGGAGAAGGGGCCCAATAACCGCATTTGGGCATAGTTCGATTAGCAAGTTAGGGATTTGGTTGACACGTAGAAGGGACTCAGTAACTTGTAGCTGTCGTGGGACATTGGAGAGATGAGGAAGCTGAGACTCGGGCACACTAAAGGACTCCATCAAGGACACACAGCTAGGTGGTGACAGAGCTGGGCTTTGACACAGATCTCTTGCCTTTCATTTGGATAAACAGACACTTTTCACCTGCTGACATCCTGCCCTGTAGCTCTGGAGGGACCATACCCCAGGAAAGCAGCTGAGAGTTTAATTCATACCTCGACATGGTAGTTAAAGAGAAAGAAACAGCCTTGTTCCTGTGGTGCAGAGACATAGCTCAGAAACAGAAAAACTGCTGGGACCCTAAGAGCCTCTGAAAACAGAATGCAAACCACAGAGCCCAGCCTATCACAAGTTCAACAAAGTTTTTCCACGTTGAACTCTGAACTTTGAGAAGTCTGGAATCTTTAGCAATTGCTTATTGCCTGCAGGATAGATGCAGTTAGTCCCGTGCCTTCTGGGCATGCCCTTAGCTGCAATCCTCATTGAAGTTCCTATGCTGCTGCTTTCAAAACTGCTCAAATTCCTTCACTCAAGTGTTCTTAGCACTTATGTTGATGGGGAATACTTCAAAGGGTACATCTTTACTTTATCAAATCTGATCTAATTTTGCAGATGGAATAAAAGAGGTTCATTTTGAGTCTAGTCAAGTTTGCCAACCATCCCGGAGAGGAGGCATCAATGCCTTGTCGTCTGTGTAATTAACCTAAACAGAGAGGTCCCCAAAGACAACAGAGTCTTCGGCCATCGAGTCCCAGAGACCCCTGGGCAGAGACAGGGGCCTCCCTCTGAGTGAGGGGAGCATGGGGAAGGGAAAGGACGGGTCTCTGATACTCTGGGAATCTGGCTGTTCCTTCTTGATAGCAATCAAAGACAGGATGGGTGTTCTGGGAGAATTCAATGAAGATTGAAAATATAATGAGCTTCAGTGTGCTTGGCAGTCTACAGAGAGTGCACTGTGAGGTGTAAAAGAGCCCCGGACACAGGCAGCCAAGGCCCCAGGTATTAACCTTCACCCTCAGCTACGGGAACAATTACACTACTCTTCTCCCAACCTAGCACTTTATATAAAATCCAAAACTTGATGTCGGTGCTAATTTGCCCCTGATACCTGCGTTTGAAGCTGGATCCAGGCATGGGTTCTGCTGCCTAACCAGACGGTAATTTCCAACTGAGCTATTATAATTGTTACAGTAAAATGTCTGTCTGCATACAACACACCAGGATGGGGGGAAAAACCATTGATTTTGGTGTTCAGAAAAGTTCTCTGTGGCTCAGAGAAGAGACATTCCCGGTTGGTTTTGCTTTATCATGTATATATATATATATATATATGCACAGGGGCAGCCATCTCGCATTGAAATTGAACACGAAGGCGAAAGGCTCGGGGGTTCAGTTCTTAATGTCCTCAGCTCTGGGGTCCTTCTTTTAAAAAAAGAGCTCTTCAAAACTCCTACTCACAAGCTGCCCCCGTGCCCTTGGCTTTGGACGTTGGTGGGAGTCACGCTCATCTGTCAGCCTTCGGGAGGTCAGTAGGAAATGATCGGGGAGCTTTTGTGCCAGGTCCGTGCACATTGGCCATGAAAAAGCTCCACGGCCCAGATATCTGCCCACGCATTCTGGTCATCAAGGGAGTGGGCGGCACTCTCCTTTCCCGTGGAGGAGAAAACCAGGCCAGGCCTGGGGAGGTGGAGAACCTCCCCAGGTACTTGGCTCTTTTCCTGCTTGCTATGAGCTCGCCCACCCAGTCCCCTGCAAACACTTTCCTACCCAGCAGCCAGAGGGTCCCTCTAGAGACAGAGCTGAGCAGGCCCCACCCACAGCTGAGGTCTTCAGTGGCTTCCATTGCTCTCAGAATACTGACTGGGAATCCTGGAGGTGGACTTGGGGGCTCTATGATCTGCCTGACTCCCTCCCCAGCCTTTTCTCTACCTGGACTGGCTTCATAGGACATGTGACCTGTGCAACCAACAAGACCCCCAAGAACACACACACTCTGAAGGTTCCTGCTCTTATTGTCCTGAAATTCTTAATAATTTTTTTTAAGAGCCCACATTTTCATTTTGCACAGGGCCCTGCACACCCTGCCTCCTGTTCCCCTCACTATGGTCTACACACCTTCCCAAGCTCCCTCCCACCAGAGGCCCTCGAAAGTCTAGTTCTCTCTGCATGGAATGCTCCTACATGCCCAGACCCCTCCTCACCACTGATAAATTGCCACTTCCTCCAGGAAGTCCTTCCTGTCCTCCCCAACTAAGTCAAGTCCCCTAACATATTCTCTCAGAGCCTCACAGCACTTGTCCATAAATATTTCTTCAGTTGCAATTCTACATTTATTATATATTTACACATATTTGATTACTGTCTGTCTGTCTCTGGAATATAAGTTCTAAGGGAGCAGAAACCACGTGTGTGTTTTTGTTCACCATTGTTGCCTCAGTGCCCAGCACAGTGCTGGACATAATAAACATGCCCTAAATATGTGTTGAGATGATTAATGAAAAAGGAGAAAGCAATAGAACACAGTGTTTTGGGGGCAGGCTCTGCAGGCAGACTGCACACTTTCATATCTACTTCTGCTGCTGGCTGTGTGATTTCAGGTAAATTTCTTGACTTCTCTGTGCTGCTTTTCTCATCAGGAAAATGGAGATAAAATGAGTAACTCATAGAATCATTGTGAGCTTTACATGAAATGACATGTATGGAACACTTGAGCCACGCATGCCTGATGCATAGTCAGTACCCCCAGTGTCCAGCTCTGTTATTTTCAGGGAACTAGTGTGCACTGCAGGTGGGTGCTCAGTGTCTCACGTGTCCTTAGAACAACCCCATGTGGCAGGAATTATTGTCCCCAGGCTGGCACAGCTAGCAAGTGTCCCAGCAGGACAGAAATCCATCACAGCCCATCTCCTTGGCCTGTGGTTGAATTGAAGACATGACAGTCGACTCAGGATAGTAGATGGGATTGCCAGAGAGTTGCAAAGCCCCAATTTGAGTTTTGGCTCCATTTCTAACTATAGATGTGATCATGAGCAGTTTTCTCAGCCTTCTCAGGTCTTGGTTTCCTCCTCTAAAAAAGAGACAGGAAGAGATGCATCTCGCAGGGTTGCTGTGAGCACTGAGTAAGATAAACCCTGTGAAGCTCTTCGCACGAGGCTTCATTGTAAGTCCTTGGTAAGCATTCAGCGTGGTTTAGCTCTCTGCAATATCATTAAAGCCACTTGCTGGAGTCCCTCTCATTCAGTGGAAGGAGCCGAGTAAGGCCTCATGTTTTTGAGCCAACTTACTCCCATAGTCACAGCCACCAACATTTCCAAAGAGGAATCAGGTTGTTTATGGAGGGCAACTCTTTCTAGAATTCTTCCAGCTCTGGTGTTCCCTAGATGTTGCACCTAGATGAATTGTGTTGGTGACAACACCTCTGCCTTCCAAAACAAGGGGTGCTTTCCCCAGTATTGAGGGTTTTCAGAAGACTAGAGCCTCTTGTCTGGCTCTTCCTCTCTACTGCCTCTTCTTCCTGAAAAAAACTAAAGGCCTGGAGATGGAAGAGTTAATTCTAGTGGGTGCTATTCCTTCTCCACACATCAGGATGGGAATGCTGGAGGGGGAAACCATCATGCAGCCGGAATGGCTAGAATGTGCTTATCTGGAATCAAAGCACAAATGTGGTTCCTTCCCCAGTCAATAATTTAAGGCTTCAAGGAATGAAAAACCCCCCTGTGCTCCAGCCCACTGCAGACTCCTCAGCCCCCTGGAAAATCGCTCTCTGCCTGCTGATCCCATGAACTGTCTTTCGCTCAGAATGAGTTCAGGCAGATGGTGACAGGAGCTCAGATGTGGTGGGAGGGGTGTGCCAAGAGGGACCTTGGCTGTCCAGACCTGTGATATCCCCATTATGAGCTACGGGGGCTGCAGAGGCACACCCTTGAGTCGCTGACAGGGTCCCAGCCCCATTTCAATCAGAGCTTCAATCAAACTACAAGTTTGTCTGATATATGTACTGGGGTTCTAGGAGAGGGTTTATTTGGGGATGGAAAGTCACTTTTTAAAAGTGACCACTGAAAGTTAAATATGACTGATTTTGTTCATTTCCTTCGTTTTACACAGAGAAAGCTGAGACCTAGGGAAGGTTCCATGACTTCTCTGCACAGCTGGTTCTCAGCCAAGGTGAAGTCAGAACTCAAGCCTGCCCCAGCACTGGAGATGATGCATGGTGAATTTGGAAGAGTGGGCTGGGGATCCGCACACGAAAACAATTTTTGGATGCAATGGAAAAATATCCAGGAGCCAGAGAAGCTTTGAGAAAAGTCTTCCCCTTCCTATTGTTAAACCAGATAAGACTGAACCCAATTGGCCAGGCCCTCCCAGAGTTATCTGCCTCTTACATGGAGCAGTATTGAGGTATTTTCTACAGCAGAAAAGTGGGTCATGCCCCATCCTGGAGACTTCACCCACAGCTCCAGAAGGCAACTCCCCTTCAAGCCTTCTCACCAGGGGTCTCTCAGGCCTGCCTGGCACCATCCATAAGCAAAGGAAACATATCAGTCCGGAGGGCCATTTCCTGTGGGGAGCCATACCCAGGCAGTCTTGACTCTGGTTGGACAATGTTGGGAGCTCATCCTTAAAAATGTTTGAGGCCAGGTCTCATAGCTTAAGAGTCCCAAACCATCATTCTATCAGAGAGCCCTGGACATACAGGTATGACCTCCGAGTGTTTAATGAAAAACTCATCTTCTGTTCTCTCTTCTCATTGTTAACCTTCATGCTATGGTGGGTAATGAAATTCGAAAGATTTTGAGCAGGAAGTCACATCCAAGTTCATCTGGACTAATGAATGACTTTATTCTATAGATGAGGACATTGAAGCTCAGAAAGAAAAAGTTACTTGCTCAAGTGAAAAAAAGTAAAACTATATAATAATAGACCTATGCTTCTTGGGTAGAAGAGAGAAACCACTGCTTTCCATTCCTTCCCAAATCATAACTGCCTCATCTCAAACCAAATGCATCCTCTTTCCCAAGCTACAAGGCCCTCTCTACTAAATCCACACCTCCCCCTCACCCCCAAATCTTATTCTAAAAATGGTTGCCCTGTTAATAAGAAGCCCTAACTTCTGGGTAAGTCATAATCCCTTACTCTTCTACCACCTCAAGTGGCTAAGCCATGTAGAGAACATTTTCAGGCATCACTGGGAGTTGTGGGAAGTAGTGACCCACTGAGCTGAAGTCAACCAGTGTCCTTGACACTGAGCTGGGCGACACCTCATGGCCAGTGAAGGGCTCCATTTAGCTTAGTCTTACCCAAGCTCTCCTTCCAAGGCAGTGAATGGAGTTCACATGAACCAACCTGGAGAAAGTGGGGTCATGTTAGCCAAGACTACTGCTAAGGGTTTTCTAATTGGAGCAATATCAAAGTCAGGAAACGGATACTTTACTTGAGATCTGAGGAATTAACAGAAATGGATCCCATTTTCCAAATCACAGAGCAGATGTAAAATCAACACAGAGGTAAGGAATACTTGCCCTGGCCAATCAAAATAGGAAAGATGGTGATTATGACAAGTCAAGGTGCTGATGAGGATGCACAGGAAAAGAATTCAACTTCTGATGTGGATGGCTCATTAGCCTCCCATGCTCTAATCACTTCCATCCATCTCTCTTTCCATCTTTAAAAATGTCTATTTCTTTACCTTCATTTATTCATTCATTCATTCAAACAAGGCAAGGTCAAGATGTTGGTCAAACTCTCATCACCAGTCGACACATTCTTTCCGCTACCCCTCACCCCTCCTCAGTCAGCCTCTCCTCCAAAATAAGCCCATGATAAAAGTACAGCAGGCTCTGTGCATTTTAAAGAGTTAGCCTATTTTCAACTATAAAATAATATGTGGCATAGAAAACAGCATGTAGGATGAAAAAAGATCCTGTTTAGTTTCAGTGTGACATTTGCCTGGGGGAAGAAGTGCAGAGCTCATTGGCAAGCCGATTGTTGAAGCCCTGACCAGTCAGTTACAAAGTGTCATGATTTAATATGCCAGTCAGCTCTGCCTTTTCCAGGCCAGTCACTCCTTTTGTGCTGGGGAGAGGGTGGAAGTGGGGGCAGAGGAGAAATTGAGCAGGGGGGAGGTTGATGAGAGTAGTAGAATGAAGGGGGTCAGGAACACACAAGAATGGAAGATTCCAGAAATGTTTTCTTGTCCAATCTCCCTCCCACCTCGAGTGTGCCTTACGGGTGCCCACTGGGGTCAACTGGCCAGACCCCAGTCACTCTCGGTCATGGTAGCTACCCAGGTGAGCCTTCCATGAATTAAGGACGAAGGCCCTGTCCATGCCCCAGACATGGATATCCTGGGCCCCAAGGTCACCTATGTTTCTAGAGCAGGGGTCATCTTCTGGCCCCAGATGCTACCAGAAACACCAGCTTCTGAAGTCATGGGCAAAAAGGTCAACAAGTCTGAACCTCTTACGACCTCCTAAAGCTCGACACATTTCTGTGTTTAGACATCAGTGCCAGATCCCAGCTCCCTTTCATGACTGAGCTTTGTATCCAACTTACCATTAACAGGGTTCAGCCAAGGCAGGGCTTTTGACTCTCTCCCCCCACGACAGCCCCCTCTCTGTCAGCCTTTTCTTCATCAACTATATTTGTTACAATCAAGTCCTGTCAACTGTCACAGCTTACATACAGACTGCCAGTAAATATGTCTTTCCACTCATTAGACATTCCTCCTAGTCACCTTGGGATTTCTACCTTGTCTATCTCACTCCAAAAAACTTTTGTTCAGAAGTATGAGACACCCACTGAGCAATGTCAGCTTGCGGCCATTACCTCAGGAAGTGACAGAAAACACCCAACTGTCACTCATTAAGATCCATTTTTTCCAGAGTTGATGTAAGTCAGACTTTGCCCCCAAAACGAATCATGATTTATTTAATATATTTGCTTCTACAAGTGTCAGCTCATCAGCTTAAAATGTTCCTCCTTTAACTCTATTGAGGGCTGTACAGAAAGTTTTCTTTGAAACCTAGTTTTTGCTTTAAGGCTTAATAATTAAAACAGAACCAAGAACAGTCAAGACTCTGCTCTATAGGTGCACTTTGGTGGCCCCTGGTTTTATAATTATATGTACAAAGCAGTCGTGTTGGAATTATCGCCGGACACGCTGGGAAAATTGCCTCCCACTGAGCGGGCTGGCTTTTTCTGCCGGGCACACCGCACTGGGGCAAGATGAAATAAAAACCGGGGATGGTTTGAAAGCAGGGACAAAAATAACAATTAGGGAAGCGAGGAGGAGAAAAATGCAGTTTCTTAATTGCTTGGCCCGTGTGCCAGCGGGCAGCTCCCTGTCATGCTGTAGGAGCGGGAGGGCCCAGGAGGCCCCAGTGCTGGCCAGAGGCCTGGGGACACAGAGAAAGGTGCATCGGCCACAGCTTTCCAGAAAAGATGCCCGAGGCCTCGCTTTGACCTGGATTTGGGAGGAGATCAAAGCCTGAGCCCAAAAGAAAGGTGATTTGATGGGCTGATGGCTTCCCAAGGGGGAGGTTCCAGCCCAAGGTCACTTCCAGCCACTCTCTTCTCTGTTTCAGATTCACTCTGGCTGGTCCTTTCTCCTGGAAGAAGAGGGGCTGAGCACCACAGGAAGGTCCACTCGGAAGCAGAGAACAATGCTCAGCAACTTGACCTCCTCCTAGACCCGGCAGCAGGTGGCTACATCTCACCCAACAGTGGAGTTGGCTTTTCTCTATCCCAGGACCCAGGGACACTAAGGGAGGCCAGCCCCCACCATGAAAAAGGCTTAGCCCCCAGATCCACAGATAGACCTACACAAGGGGTAGGGCTATACAGTGAGGACAAGCACAGGAGAGTAGCAGAGAAAGGAGAAATTCCATGGGAATTGCCCAAGATGAAATTGAAGTCTGGGGGAAAAGTGAGGCTTCTGTCATCAGACACGTTCACACTTAGCAATTACTTGTGGGATGTGGCATGGGAGAGCCAAGCCTCCCAGGGACATCCAGGCTCAAAGACACTCAAAGCCCCTCTCAGGGGATGACCTTAGAATTCTCCAAGTACAATATTTTGCCAGATGCTATTTTTGTTAATTTGTTCCTGCAATACCAAGTTAGACTGGGCCTTCATCCACATAGTCTCCCCCACCAACCAGCCAAGGGCTCAAATCCTCTGCCAGGGCCCAGCCTCTGGGTTAGGGCTTCCATCTCTCATAAATGCATGCCCTGGAGTGTCAGCGAGAACTGAGAGTCTGAACAAAGGGTCTGGATACAGACTCTGAAGGAAGGCTCCCAGGAGAGGTGGGGGCTGCCACACTGGTCCAGAGACCTCATTGTTCACTTAAGTGACTGCTCTGGCCCTCCTGCTTCCATGTATCCATTCTCCTACAGAAACCAGTGATGTTCTAAAAATTCAGATTTGATCATAAAATCTCACATCCGCACTCACAAACCCCTCGCACTTAAAACCTTCCAATGGCTTCCCATTGCTTATGGGATAAAAGTCACACTTCATCATTGCTCTCCTCACCCTCATCCCAGTGCTGCCTGGGACGTGCCTCTACTATCTCTCCCAAGCAGGGCCTCTGATTTCCAAATCGCAATTCAAGCCTTGCCTCGCCTTAAGATCTTGATGTCTCTGGGTCTTGTGCCAGACTGGATCCCCTGAGACAAGCAATGGAAGACCAGCTCCAGGTGACACCTGGAGGTGAAAACCAACACTATGGCTACCCTGGGGAATGGAGAGGAAAGAGGGAAAGGAAGGGATGGAGTGGTGGAGCAGCTATTACTTTGCACAGTACCCTATAGTTTCCAATGGGCTTTCCCTAGACAGGTGAGTCTGATGAACTGAAACCAGGTCATGTGCCCAAGACCTCACTACCAGAAGGGCTGAGAAAGTGGGTACTGCCCTTTCCACTTCTCCTCTCCTCCAAGACTCATAGAGTGGAGGATTCCCCATATATAAAAAGGAGTTTTAGATAGTAGGTCTCCAATAAAAGAAAACATCTTCCTCCAACTCAGCTCATTGCAGAGTATAGCTTTCCCAAAGAAGTTGGCAAAAATCCTCCACCCAGGCCCAGGTGACATTTTTCACCTCTCTAGCTCCCCAGATCCTAGGAGCAGGGCCATCTCCTAGCACCCACCACATTTCCATCCTGCTCCTCCACATGCCATAACAGGCAAAACTTTGAGGCAGAAACACACGCTGAAAATCAGCCTGCAAATGGAACCCTTTCATGTTGCCCGTGATCGGCAGCTAGGAAGGTAAGATCAGATATGGAAGTGTTTGATGAGGTTAAGCCCATTTCCAACCCTTTATTCTGGCGTTTAAAACCATCAGCTGTTTTAAGAAGTGAAGGGCTTTAATGTGCAGGAGGTAGAGAAAGAACCGGGCTCTTACTCCATGGAGAGCACCAGGAGGCAGAAGCTGTGGAAAGTTCTGGAACTTTTTTCCTCTGACTCCGTAAGGGGGAGAAGCCCCTACCTGCTGAGCTTTAAAAATGGTTGCTAATGATCTACAGCTGTGCTGAAATGCAGACCTGTGTTAATTATAAATATGAGTGGGGCGAGTGTAGGATTGATGCATCTCCTTGGAGACACTGAGCCTAAGTAGGCCCCTTCCCAAAACAGAAACAAAAGGAAACAGATGTGTGTTCTTCCTCTGTTGGTGGGTTGGCCCCAGAGCCCTGCTAAAATCCTGTTTTTTCTACAAAGCTCTCACTGATGAGCTACTCGCTGCTCTGTATCTCCTAGAGCATCTGTCGTCTATACCATTTGTTTCTTCCTTAGTATAGATCATTTATTTGTTAATTTGCTCATCAGACCCTTATTAAGCCATGCTATATGCTACTCAGAAGGTTTGAGGTGGAATGCCCCTGGAAGATCTTCTTACATACAATGAAACTGAGACAACCCTGGGGATTTAATCAGGGGTAGGGGTGGGGAATGACTTGCCCAAGGTCAAACTCTCTTAGTGGGTCCTCTGGGTGACCACAGCTCTCAACAAACTGGTCCGTGTTAATATCTTCCCTCCAGGCTCTGTCTTCCAGAGAAGGCTACTACCACGCCCTATGATCTACTCACAAGTCTCTCCACCCTATCAGACTGATCTGTGGGCTCAGATCAGTGACTCTCAACCCTGGCTGCCTATTGGAATCACTTGGGGAGATTTGAAAATTATTTATGCCTAGGTTCTACCCCAGGGATTTTTATTTCACCAGTATGGTGTGTGACCTGGGCATTAGGAGTTTTAACACCATGACCAGCTCCCTCCCACCCCAGTAATTCCAATAAGCATTCAAGGTTGAGAAGCACTATTCCAGAGCACTGCTTCTCAAACTTCAGCGTGCACACACATCACATGGTGATCTGACTAAAGTGCAGATTCAGTAGGTCTGGGCTACAGCTCGGGATTCTGCATCTCTAACAAGCTCTCAGGTGATGCTGATGCTGCTGGACTTTGAACTGTACTTTGCATAGGAAGGCTCTGGAACAGTGTTTCCCAACTCCAGAACTATTGATATTTTGGCCTAGATAATTCTTTGGTTGGAGCAGGAGCTGCAGAAGGTGCTGTCCTGTGCATTGTAGTATGTTTAGCAGCAGCTCTCTCTACTCACCAGCTGCCACTAGCACCTCCCCAAACTATGGCAAACAAAATGTCCCCAGACAACACCAAATGTTTTCTGGAAAGAACACAATCACCCTCGGTTGAGAACTACTTCTCTAGGGGACAACTGTTGAAGCTTAGCATCTTTCACTTTTCTATCTACTGAGCCAAAGTCCTTTTACCATACTTCATTACCTTGTTAACTATTTTTTCACATATATCTTATTTACTAGTTTGTTAATTGCTTAAAAGTAAAGATTACATCCTATCTGTTCATTGATCAGTAATTCAACAAATACTTAGTGAGTGCCAAGGAATGCATTAAACTCAAAGATGACAACAAAGGTAGCTAAAAGCTGTGAGTGCTAAATCCTCTCAATCTTCGATACATTTCCTTGGAGGTAGGTCTGGGGTTAGCCCCATATTACAGATAAGGTAACTGAGGTCAGAGAAATTAAGTAACTTGCCCCAGATCACACAGCTAGAAAGTTATAGAAATAAAATGCAACAATTAATAGGATATAGATTCTTTCTAGTGGAGTCCATAGTCATGCAGTCAACATAAATATCCATGCTCCTGACTCTCTCTCTGTGTAATGAGCACTAGATCAGCATCTGGGGCAGAGGGCGCACACAAAGAAAATGGTCAGTTCTGCAGGAGGAGTGGGAGGGAGGAAGGAGAAGACCTCACACAGGAGGTAACAGTTGAGCTGCATCGGGAGGAATGTCATAATTATCACCCTCACCAGAGTGGGAACTTCTCAAGGGTTCAAGAGACAGTTTCTTGTTTATTCTGTCATTAGTTCCTTGCATGGTACTGGGCACACAGTAGGTGTTCAATAAATATTTGGTGAATAAATGAACAAAGCAGAGAACAGCACCAGTAAAAGTCAGGAGGTATGTAAGAAGGTGATGTGCCTGAAGAAGCAAATGGGCCAGCGGCCCAGGCATTAGGTGAAAGGGGAGAGAGCCGGGCAGTCTCTGCCATTCTGACCCCTGCACTGTACAGTCTGGTTTCCTCTCACCATGCGTTGGGGTAAGGCAGTGTGGTTTGGGGAAGCTCTAGTGAAGTGCCTCCCAGCCCCCTGTGCTCCTCTCCCAAAGCACAGGACTCCCTGTCTCAGGACGAGACAAGTTTCTGATGAGCACAGGGAGTAAGATAAAGAAACAGCTGCAATTAGTATATGGGGAAGGAATCATATCTGTTTTGTGCTCTTTTTAAAAAAAAATCTTACTATCCCAGTAGATGTCTGAGAGAGAGACTACCAGACATATTGTACCTCCTGAGGAAAGGACACAAAACCACCTAGGAATCTGATCCAGACCCCCAGGTGGAATGATTAATTTATAAGAGATTTGGAGGATAGAGGAGCATGTCAAACTTCACCATGTGGATGCAACCAACAAAGTTCAGACTGTGGGGAGCTCCATGGGACAAATGACTTTGTTTTTGGAATAGATTAATTGTAAGGGAGGAGAAATAAGAGTGAGACTCTATAAATTAAAAGATACTTAGAAACATTTCAACCATTTGCCATGTGTAGACTTTTTGAGTCCTGGTTCAAACAACTGTAAAAAAAAAAAACAAAAAACAAAAAAAAACAGGTGGGGCCAGTCATGGTGGCTCATGCCTGTAATCCCAGCACTTTCGGAGGCCGAGGTCGGTGGATCACTTGAGGTCAGGAGTTCAAGACAAGCCTGGCCAACATGGTGAAACCCCATTTCCACTAAAAATACAAAAATTAGCTGGGGGTGGGTGGCGCACACCTGTAATCCCAGCTACTGGGAAGGCTGAGGCAGGAGAATTGCTTGAACCCAGAAGGCGGAGTTTGCAGTGAGCTGAAATCGCCCCACAACACTCCAGCTTGGGAAACAGAGTGAGACTCCATCTCAACAACAACAACAAAACAGATAAGACAGGTGGAAATTTGGACACTGGATATTTAATGATATTAAGAAATTACTGTTAAATGTTTAGGTGTGATAATGGATTCGAGGTTATAATTTTTAAAGACCCTTTATCTTTTAGAGGTCCATACTGAAATACTTACAGATGGGATATTAATATCTGAGAGGAAAAGGGTGAAAACACAGATGGCACAAGATGGGCTCCAAGCTGGTAATAATTGAAGCTGGGAAATGGGTACACAGGCTTCACTGTACTATTCCATTTTTATTCCTTTTTTTTCAAAGTTTTATTGAGGTACAATTTACCATACAATTCATTCATTTAAAATATACAACTCAATGACTTTTAGTATATTCAGAGTTGTGCATCCATTATCCCTGCCAATTTCATAACATTTTCATTACCCGAAAGAGAAATGCCCCTTAGCCATAACCTCCCAATTCCACTCTACCTCCACCGCCAGCCCTAGGAAATCACTCGTCTACTTTCTGTCTCTATGGATTTGCCTATCTTGAACATTTCACAGAAATGGAATCCTGCAATTTATGATCCTTTGTGACTAGCTTCTTTCACTTAGTATCATGCTTTCAAGGTATATCCATATTGTAGCATGTATCAACACATTTCTTTTTATTGCCATATAATTATCTATAATATGGATATACCACATTTTATTTCTCAATTTATCCACTGATAAACATTTAGATTATTTCCGCTTTGAAGCTATTATGAATAATGCTGCTGTGAACTTGTGCACAAGTTTTTGTGTGGACATGTTTTCATTTCTCTTGGAAATCTACAATCATACATCTAGGAATGAAATTGCTGGATGATATGGTAACTCCATGTTTAACCCTTTAAGAAACTGCCTGTAATCCCAGCACTTTGCGAGGCTGAGGCGGGGGGATCATGAGGTCAGGAAATCGAGACCATCCTGGCTAACATGGTGAAACACTGTCTTTACTAAAAATACAAAAAATTAGCCGGGCGTGGTGTCGGGCGCCTGTAGTCCCAGTTACTCGGGAGGCTGAGGCAGGAGAATGGTGTGAACCCAGGAGACGGAGCTTGCAGTGAGCTGAGATCGCGCCATGGCACTCCAGCCTGGGCGACAGAGCAAGACTCTGTCTCAAAAAAAAAAAAAAAGAAACTGCCAAACTATTTTCCAAAGTAGCTGTGCCATTTTACATTCCTACCAGAAATATCCTATTTTTATATACAATTTGAAATTTTCCATCATAAACTTGATTTTTCACAAAAAACTTACCCTCACTGGCTGGAAACCACCAATGCATCATCACCATGTCAACCACTACGACTTTTTCTAACATGTCCGTGTCCATTTTATCTACATGGGCACTCTGATATGAGATCACGAATCACTGTCATTTTTAATACCTTCCTTTTTTTAGGGTTTTAGACATAGACTTTCTCCATTTCATTTTTGGGGGCACAGCCCCTGAAAAAAGCCCAAAAGATTAGAATCCGTAAATGACCTAAAGCAAGTTCCCAGAGTGGAGGGAATTCGAGGCAGAAGTCTCCGCCCCACAGTGAAGCTAAGTAAATGCTTGCATGATGACTGCCCCAAGATAATTACATAAAATGAAGGCCACAAAGGAAATAATTGCCATGGTAAGATGCAGAGAGGAGAGACAGTCTTCGGAGCCCCAAGGTTAAATGCTGGGGCATAAAGAGATGTAAACAAGAGAAATCTTTCAGCACAACAATTTGGGAAGTAATGGCCCACGGAGTCACATTCTGCAGGTGTACAGCAAGCACTTGGCTGCATTATACCCTCCCAGGTTTCCATTTTCTCTTGTCAAGAGGTCTTTCACTGAAGACACAATTGTCTTCTAAAGAAAGGCTGAAAGGCCATGTGAACGACTTGAGTGATAGGCTGTAACGTCTTGGATGCTCAAGAAAAAGCAATGCTAATGGATTTGTACACTAAATAACAAGAAGAGAAGGGGGAGAGGCCCCACCTCGGCCTTGCCACAGCACATCTTCTCAGACATTGCTGCAGAACCCAGGCTTTGGTTTAAAAAATAAAAGTCTCTCCCTGGTGAGGACAAAGGATATCTGGGTTCCTGGGAGTCCGGACCTGACTCCCCTTCCCCCTTACAGTCAGCCTGGACTGAGTTTCCTTTCTGAAATTCTCCAAAGACCTGGCAGGTATTCCCTCAAAACCTGAGGACAAGTAAGCTTCCCAGCCAGCCTCCCACAAACATGCTCTGTCCCAGGCCCAAGGTAGCCCTCCCCTTTCTGGTGTACCTGATAGCAAAGCATCCTAAGTGATCTCCCAGCCTGCCAGGTGAAATGGTCCGACCCTTCCTAGAAGTCTACAAGGCCCCTAGAATGCTCAAATGAGCACTGTCAAGGGATAATACCATGAACAGCATGTCATAGAATGCAGGCACCACAGAGGACCCCAGGGTCATCCTGGTCCAATACCCTCCCCCTAGAAACAAGGACACTGAGAACCAGAGAGGGTCCGCGACCCTATGGGGTCACATGATCAGCTCATGTCAGGCTGTGGGATTCCACCCCTTTCTCTCACAGAAGTGGGAGTTCACTGGAGAAAATAAGAAATATCACTTAAGACGCCTATCTCTATTGCTTCTGACTCCAGGGATGAGACAGGACAAGGAGACCTAAGATTTTTATATTCTAATATTTAGGTAACCATAACCTAAAACGACATCTTTTGATAGCTGTTTTTTTTGTTTTGTTTTGTTTTGTTTTTTTGAGACGGAGTCTCACTCTGTCACCCAAGCTAAGTACAGTGGCATGATCTCGGCTCACTGCAAACTCCGCCTCCTAGGTTCAAGCGATTCTCCTGCCTCAGCCTCCCGAGTAGCTGGGATTACAGGCGTGCCACCACACCTGGCTACTTTTTGTATTTCTGGTAGAGACAGGGTTTCACCATGTTGGCCAGGCTGGCCACAAACTCCTGACCTCAAGTGATCCGCCCACCTCAGCCTCCCGAAGGGCTGGGATTACAGGTGTGAACCACCACACCTAGCCTTGATAGCCTTTACTGCAGGTTTAATTGTTCTTGTGTAGGAATGTGGACAATGGCCTTTTGGAGGCCATAAAGTCCATCTCTCCATATATAAATGAGGAAGCTCAGCCCCAGAGAGGAAGTGGCACAGACACAGAGCTAATCCTGCTTCAGTGTCCCAATGCTCGGGAAGGGCACCACCCACCATCCCTCTTGTTAAAGGAACTGGAAACCAAGGACACACCCTTGAGAGGCACCATCACCACCACCACCCCATCCATCCAATCTATCCCCAATCTGCCCCTCCTATGTCCTCTGCATTTCCTGGGCCACCCGCTAGAGCAGGCTGTCACAGCCTCTGCTTCACCGCTTCACTGCGCTCAATCATCTGCCATTGCCCCCAGCCCCAACCAGCCTCAAAAACCACAGGTGCAGTGGCTTTACGGTGATGCTGCTCCCCCATTTAAAATTCTTCAAGGGCCCTAGCAATAAAGCCCAAATCCTGATGTATTGCAGGTGCTGCCTGGCCTGGCTCCTGTGTGAGCCTCCAAAGTCATCTTGGTCCACTCCCCACCCCCATTCTCCTTGTTCAAGCCACACTGACCACCTGTCCATCCTTCAAATACAGCATGTTCCCTTCCACCCCCGGGCTTTTTCAAGATTGCTGTTCCCTCTCTGGAAAGTTCTCATCCTGCTGCTCACTGGATTCACTTACAGATTTTGGTTTGTGTTCTTCAAGGAAGTCTTCTCTGACCCCAGCACTGGGTGAAGTTCCTGTGCTTAATGCTTTCAGAGCAAAGCTTCTTTCCTGGAGAACATTCATCTGGTGTAGAATCATATGCTTATTAGTGTGAAGGGGTGAACAGAGTCTGTTTCCCTAGGCAATAAGGATGAAGTTGGCTTGGTTTCACAATTATTTCCCAGCGCCTAGCATAGTTCCAGGTACCAGGTATATTAGTCTGTTCTCTTGCTGCTAATAAGACACACCTGAGATGGGGTAATTTAAAAAAAAGAAAAGAGAGAGGAGTTAATTGACTCACAGTTCCACATGGCTGGGGAGGCCTCACAGTCATGGCAGAAGAGGCAAAAGGCACATCTTACATGGTGGTAGGCAACAGAGAGCATGTAAAACCATCAGATCTTTGTAAAACCATCAGATCTCCATGCCACTGCACTCCAGCCTGGGCAACACAGTGAGACTCCATCCCAAAAAAAAAAAAAAACCCATCAGATCTCATGAGACTTATTCACTATCACAAGAATAGCATGAGAAAGACCCACCCCCATGATTCAATTACCTTCCACAGGGTCACTCCTATGACACGTGGGAATTGTGGGAGCTACAATTCAAGATGAAATTTTTGTGGGGCCACAGCCAGACCATATTACCAGGTATGTTTTCAGTCATTACATGGCTGTATGACTGGGACAGTTGTTAAGATATTGAAATGCTTCTGTATCCATTGGCAATTAACCACTGCCCCAAACCTTCCCAGTGCCCCATGATACCCCAGCTAACCCATCCCCTCCTCTGGACCTTTTGGACTCCCTATAATCCAGTAATTAAAGGGTTAATGTGTGGCACAGCGCTGAGATAGTGACAGCTACATGTTTTAAATATCACACCAGCCTGCATACAGCAGACACTTAACTAATCATGGGTTGACTGAAAGAATCATGGTAGAGCTAGTGTTTCAGTCCAGATCTCTCAACTCCCTGTTAGTTATCTTTCTGCTTTGTCCTGCTGTCCCCCACCCCAGCCCCCAGTTGACATAAAGGGCTTTCTTGGCAAGCTCCGGAAGGTGACATGGTCCTGTTCACTCATGGGTCCTTCTGAGCATCCCCACTCCCGACTCAAGCCTTCAAGAGCACTACAGCAGGCACAGGCCTATACCTGCCTGCCTGGGCTCTGAAGTCCATGGCACAGGGTTGGCACCAGGAGCAGAGGCATGCAGGTACCCTTGCCTCACCCTCTGCTGAAATTCTCTAGGGAATCCCCACTTCAGCAGAAGTCATGTGACCT
This sequence comes from Pongo abelii, assembly GCF_028885655.2. Lineage (NCBI taxonomy): Eukaryota > Metazoa > Chordata > Mammalia > Primates > Hominidae > Pongo > Pongo abelii. Next base: position 120,270,232 of record NC_071993.2, on the reverse strand, counting down.
TGGGAACTCCATTCACCATTTCAAAAGAATATGACCACCTAAATACCAACTCTTCATACCAGGCAGTCTTCCCTCTGAAGGAGCAAGGTGAAAGAAGGAAAATTTTTCTTTCATTAAGGAGGATACTTGGCCTGGGTGCAGTGGCTCACACCTGTAATCCTAGCACTCTGGGGCCCAAGGTAGGAGGATCACTGGAGTCCAGGAGTTTGAGACCAGCCTGGGCAACATAGAGAAACCCTGTCTTTACAAAAAAAAAAAAAAAGTTTTAAAAATTAGCAGGGCATGGTGGTGTCTGTCTGTAGTTCCAGTTACTAGGGAGGTTGAGGCAGGGGAATCACTTGAGCCCGGGAGTTTGAGGCTGCAGTGAGCCATGACTGTGCCACTGCACTCCAGCCTGGGTGACAGAGCAAGACCCAGTATCAAAAAAGACAAAAACAGCAAAAGATACTCAATTATAGCCATTTTTTATTCTTGGGCCACCCGCATCATGGCGGAGCTCCCTAAGTTCTGGGCGTTGAGAAGGCGGTACCTTTCTTAGTTTGAGTTTCCCCAAAAGCAGAACCTAGGTATAAGTTGTTTATTTGAGAGTTGAGCCAAGAAAGCACTAGAGGGAGAAAGAAAGTGAAACCATAATGAGGGTGCTAATGGACTAATGATCAGGCTACATCTGCAGGCAGCTGGGCTCAGTCTCACAACAGACCTGAGAGACTGTGGAGGTAGCTTCTGAATTGTCTGTTAGAGGGACAAGGAAGCTGTGGTAGTTATCCACCAATTCCTATCCATCATTGATTGAGAGGGTCCTTCTGGGGCATTCATTCCCTGGCACTTCTGGCTTGCCCTGTGATCTGGCCAAGCACAGTCAGGAACCATTGGAGTATCCGGGAGCTGTCTGCTGGAGACCTCACGCAGGGTCAAGGGGATATGTGTGGGGACTCCAACAGCACCAGCTATAGAATTCAAATGCCTTAAAGTGGAAAACTCTTAGAGGCCACCAAGGAAGCTTCCCACTGAGCAGTGTGGTGAAGTGGGAAGAGCTTGGTCTTTGAAATCCAAGCCTTGAGCTTGAATCTTGCTATGATATTTACTAGCTGGGCCACTGGGTGAGTTTAAACGATGTCTCTAAACATCGATTTTTCCATCTGTAAAGATTATACTAAAGATTAAGTTAAATGCTATATATAAAGTGGTACTAAACTGGACACATAGAAGGTATAGTTCTGGAACATTATCAATGATAATTGACATAATAACAATTTCTTTCTAAATAAAGTAAATCTTGAGTTTCTCATGATCTAGAAGGCTCACGAAGCTGAGGATTTAGGAAGGCTAATGTCTGCTCTATTTAAAGGTAGGAGTAGACAAGTTTAACCTTTGACTTTCTTTAATTCATTCACTCATTTCTTTGTTCATTCAAAAAAATATTCATTAAGACTGCATCTCCATTACCTCATCAGCAAAAAAAAAAAAAAAAGAGGGTTGTAATCATTGCTGCAACAATTACTTCTCAAGTAACTCCTAGCATTTACCTTCTTTCAACTTTCAACTATTCTTTTCAGGAAGACAACTGACTATAATGAAAAAAAAAGGTATAATGGTGCTTAAATGCTAATTCTGCCCACTTAGTAGCTATATGACTTTGAGCAAGTTTCTTATCTGTTCCATATTTCTTCATCTGTAAAATGGGTATGATACCCACCCCACAGGGCTGCTGCAAAACTCAAAAGGAACAGCATCCTATAAATCTCTTACAGTGTCAGGCACATAATAGGAACTCAGCATTGTTGGTTCCATCTTATCTCCAGGGTACACGTGGTCCAGTAGCCAAATGTTTAGGGGTTTTAAGCGGGTAAACATTTCAGATTTCTGGGTAGAAATGAGAACGATACAATGAGACAGAATTGAAGCTGAGCTTATCAGCAACACGTTTATGCTACATGAAAGTGCAAGGCTTGCTGGGGGGTGACAACTCAAGTTTGAGTTTTACTCAGCTAGTCTTTCCTCACTCCCAACACAGTGCCTGCACATAGTAGAGACATTATCAATATGTGTTGATAAATAAATAAAACAAACAGGCTGCTTTTCTGAACAGAAGAGCACAACCAAAAATATACTTCAAAGAAGACACCATGGGCAAAACCAAGATCTTTGAAGCCAAGTACGACAGCATTTCTTTGTGTTGTTTTGTTTTGTTTTTCATTTGGGGGGATTTTTTTTGAGACAGGATCTCACTCTGTTTCCCAGGCTAGAGTGCAGTGGCATGATCTTGGCTCACTGTGACCTCAACACCTGGCTAATTTTTGTATTTTTAGTAGAGACAGGGTTTCACCATGTTGGCCAGGCTGGTCTCGAACTCTTGACCCCAAGTGATCCACCCACCTCAGCCTCCCAAAGTGCTGGGATTACAAGCGCGAGCCACCTTGCCTGGCCTATCTGGGGAGTTTTTTAAAAATATTGATGCCTGGTCTCCACCTCCAAGATGCTAGGTTATTTGGTCAGGAATGCAGCTTGGACGAAGTTATTGTTTAAAAAAAGAAGAAAGTGATTCAAATCCCTCCAGGGGATTCTAATTTGCAGCCCAGGTGGAGTTCTCTGCCTGGACCACCACCAGCAGCCAACGCAGGGAAAGGACCCATTTTCTTGGGTAAAATTACCTCCCTGAGTTCTTCATGGTACCTCATATCTGGCCATGAAGAAGGTGGCTTTCCTGTCATCTGGGGGCCAGGCCCCCACCTACTGAGAGGAGAAAGAGTTAACCCCGAATCCAGCCTTCCCACTCCCCGTTTCATGTGTGCCTGTCCTCTGCTGAGCCCCATTTGCAGCCCTGTAGCTTGGACATCTGGTTCCATTCCTTGGAAATGGCTCCTTTTCTCATTGCTTCCCTCTCCTCAGGGATAGCTTTCCTGATTCCTGCCCAGAAGGATGACCTGGGGGCAGCAGGATCTAGCCCTGGAATGTCCCCACAGCCTCCTCCCAAGTCCAGACTTCCAGGTGGGGTTTTTGAAGTGATTACATCAGCCCGTTCATCAGAAATGTTCCAACCCTCCCAGGAATCTCTCTGGGACAAGTACAAGGTTCTGGCTAATTTTAAACATAATTAAAAGATTTTCTTCTTTCTTTCAAGGCATGCTCAATTTCCATAGCCCCCCCACTCCTTGGGATACGGTTCCTCTGAGGTCTTTTTCTTTTTCTTCAGTTTTTCAGATTTTTTTTTCCCCCAAATGTGAACACTTGCAACAGATTCAAATCCTTTTTGCTTATTTGGCCCAGTTTATCGGCAGATAGTATTTTTACAATGCAGAAAGGTTTTTAATGGGATGTGGAAAATGTCTTTTTCCTCGAAACACTAATAATTTTTAAAAATCCCTTCTTTTATTTTCTTCAAATTGCTTTTTATAACCCATTCAGCATTTTCAGGGACATAATTAAAACATCAAACAGTTTTCCTGCTGGTTATGCTAAAATTTGAATACTTGAGGCAGCCACTATTATTAGATATTAAAATGGACTTGAGTATTTATTAAAAAGATCCTCTTAAGTAACTATTCATTTGGGTTTGCTCTGTTTAATATAAAGACAACCCCCATAATGTGAAAATACCTGTTTCTAATAAAGACCTTAATTGCTAGCAGGAGGATATTTTTTAAAAATATAAAATATGTATTTTGTTCACTATTTTTCCAGCTTAATATGACTAATTTCCCCATTCATCTTTATCCCTAAGGAAAAATATATAAAGAAAGGCCATTACCAATACATGAAGCTCAGTAGTTTGCTTTCGTTGGACGTAATTGCTATCAAGAAGGCTAGTAGCCGGGTAATTTTGGTTTAAATGAGTACATAGCCTGAAAAAGGATAAATTAACCTTTGCAGGACTGAAATTAGATTCCAGTGAGTGAATGTTCTAGCTCAACACAAAGTCCAGGGAAGGGGAAAATGTTGCCTGGGAAGAAAAGCTGGTGAAATGCTAAGCACTCACATTGGGGGAGAACAGGGGAGCCAACATGGAGAAAAAGAAAGAGCAGGTCAGGTGCGGTGGCTCACACCTGTAATCACAGCACTTTGGGAAGCCGAGGTAGGTGGATCACCTGAGGTCAGGAGTTCAAGACCAGCCTGGCCAACGTGGTGAAACCCCATCTCTACTAAAAATACAAAAATTAGCCGGACACGGTGGTGCACGCCTATAGTCCCAGCTACTCGGGAGACTGAGGCTGGAGAATCGCCTGAACCTGGGAGGTGGAGATTGCAGTGAGCCGAGATGCACCAGTGCACTGCAGCCTGGGCGACAGAGACTCTGTCTCTAAATAAATAAATAAATAAATAAATAAAACAAGGGGCAGAAATGGTGGAAACCACAAGCATTTGTTTCTCTTGCTTTTTCAAGGGTTTGTGGATACTTCCTTTTTTTTTTTTTTAATTTTAAAATATTTTATGTCTATGGATTGAAAGAATAAATATTAAAGCACCATATTATCCAAAGTGATCTATAGATTGAATAAACTTCTTATCTAAATTGCAGTTCTATTTTTTCACAGTAATGGAAAATACAATTCTAAAATTTACATGAAATTAAAATAAACTTTGAATAGCCAAAGCAATCGTGAGGAAAAGGAACAAAGCAGAAGGATATCATACTTATAATTTCAAACTATATTTCAAGACTATATAGTAATAACAGAGTGGACTGTGCAGAAAAATGAACAAAAAAATGCAACAGAAATAACTACTCTCACACATTAAAAATATGGAACACTTCATGAATTTGCGTGTCATCCTTGCGCAGGGGCCGTGCTAATCTTCTCTGTATCATTCCAATTTTAGTATATGTGCTGCCGAAGCGAGCACAGGGTTTGTGGATACTTTCTAGATAAATCATTTTCTCTTTTCACAAAACCCTGGCAAGCTTCTCCGAGACAAAAGCAGATCAGGTCAATTCATTTGACCCACTGTGATTACCAGCATATGACATGATAGAGCCATGTCTGATACACAAGGAATAATGGTGGGACGAACTTGTAAATGACATGTGAGAATCAGCCCTTGTCTCCCTGGAGCTTACTAAAGAAAGCAAGACTAGTAAGCAAATCTAGAATACAAGATGGTGTGGGCCAACTATCTTTTGAATGGCACAGAGTAAATTCTTTGGGTTTGGGACACAACAGAACAACACAAGTCTTCTCAGTGGAGATTGCATTGCCCTGACCTTGATAAACAAGTCAGCTAAAGAAGCCGTGTCCTCTTAAGTCCTCAGAAATTCCTACAACACTGGAGGGTGGAAACTCCTGGGATTTCATGCCTTCAATTTTGTCTACGTGAACTCACACTGTTGAGTTCAGTCCTCACTTTTTCATTTATTTATTTTATTCTTTATTTTTTATTTTTTAAAAGACAGTTTTGCTCTGTCACCCAGGCTGGAGTGCAGTGGCGTGACCTTGGTTCACTGCAACCTCCGCCTGCCGGGTTCAAGCGATTCTCCTGCCTCAGCCTCCCGAGTAGCTGGGACTACAGGCACATGCCATCGTGCCCAGATAATTTTTTTTTTTTTTGTATTTTTAGTAGAGACGGGGTTTTGCCACATTGGCCAGGCTGGACTTGAACTCCTGATCTCAAGTGATCCACCTGCCTTGGCCTCCCAACGTGCTGGGATTATAGGCGTGAGCCGCCATGCCCAGCCAATCCTTACTTTCTCTGTGAGATGGAAGAATGATCAGATGATCTGCAAACACTAGCTAAATGTCTACCCTGCACCAAAAACTTAAATGCTGTGGAGAAATGAGAAGAGAAGAGATAACAAATTTAGCATCTGCAACTGGCAACTTAAAGAACAGGGTGTATACCACCCCACCAGCCATCTAAATCTAACAACTGTAGGAAGTATACAATAGGTTCCACATGAGTGGCACAGTTACTGATGCTGTGGAAAGTGAGGACAGGCGTCACCCCCCAGGTCCTGGCAGCTGGGAGAACTAGCTTAAGAACATAGACGAACTCAAAGCTGATAAAGACAGTGAAGACCCTCTTCTAGGTGAAGAATGCTAACAGGGAAACAGAAGGCAGGGAGGAGAGGAAGACACATTCCTTGGCTGAGATGCTATTGGCACTTTCAAACCAGAGAGCAGATAGTTTCAAAAAGGAGGGAAAGACTTCCCAAGAGAACAATTCCCTCTCCCTTTCTCTGCTTCTTCTGTCCTTTCTAAGCATACCCCAGTCCGCAGCCCTTATCCAATTTGATGCTGCTGGCCAGCGTTATTTGGGGAGGAACAAGGGCTGGGAAAGGCTCCCTTGCCAAATTCTTCTTGATGAAAGCCTTTCCGTTCTCAGTTCCATAACCCCCACCCACTTGGAGGGCTGGCCCAAACTTCCATGACCCAAGGTTAAGGACCCTGCACCACAGGTGGGGAGCACAGCTGGGCACATCTCAGCCGGTCCCATGGCCTCTCAAATAGACCTGATGGATGGTAAAGACAGAAGAAGAGGCAGAACTCTACAGAGCCAATGCCAAACACATATCTAAAGCCAAAGAATTTTGTTTCTCTACCCTTCGTTGAAGTAAAAACAGCTCCAAGAGTATTCCCTGGAGTGTGAGATGGTTCTCTCACATACGGGGTTCAAAGACACTGTAAGGCGTGTAGCGTAGCTGAAAGTGTCTGTATATAATAATGCCTTTATGATGTTGTTTTGTTTCTGGCTTGCCTGTACCTGAATTATCTGAAGACATTGTTTGAGGCTATGAAAAATATGAATAATATTAGGCCTTGAGATCAAAAATCATTTTTTACTTCCATAGTTGTTAGCTGCCAATATCCCACTCACAGCTCTCAATTTCCAAAGCAGCAGTGAAATGCTGGAGAGACCAGGTGAGGGGTTTTTTTTATTTTCCTTTTTCTTAGTTTTATTTTTGTTATTATACACCGGTCTTGATTTTTGAAACTGTTGAAAACTGTTTGATGTGGCAAAAACCAATCATGGGAGGGAAAACACAATTTAAATGTGAGATAAAAAGGAACTATGCATACATGTATAACGAGATGTTCACCTAATGGAAAAAACCGTTCACTGCCTTCCAGGATGGCCTCATGTGCTCCATTAACCCAGCGTCTCTCGAGAGGAGATGCCGCCAAGGATCAGTGATCAGCTCTGGCTGGAGAGCCAAAGAAGGTTTTCCATGCAAAAACACACATTGCTGGCCCATCCTTTGAAATGGCGAGCAAGACTCTCTTTTTTTGTCTCTTTTTCTCTTTCATGACTCTGCTCATTTGACCTGGCCTACTGAAGAACTAAGTTAGAAGTTGAATTATTATTATTATTGTTATTTTTGCCCCTTTTACTTAATCCATGGGCAGTGCTCAGCCCATGTTCCAATAAACATTAAGGGCCAGAGTCACAGCTGACAGGAGTTCTCCTCGGGTTGATCCACTTTCAGACGCGGGCTCCAGGATCCACTACATCTAATCCTCCAGGATGTGCCGCATCTAGCATCTAACACGAGAACTCTAACATCTGCCGTTCATGATTTCCTGACCAGAAGACTGGGCACCTCGCTTCCAGCCTGGTTTAACCTCTAACTCGGTCACAAGTTTGCACACGTCACTGTGTTTTCTGGGCCTCAATTTCTTTATGTCTTCTCCATTCTCCCACTTATTAAGGCTCAGAGTCAGAAGGTTATTGATGCTTCTGTCTTCATTGGCCACATTCCCAACCAGTTTCTGTCTTAGAGTCATGGCCTCCAACCACCCCTCCTTTCCATCCTGGCTGCCCTTGCCAGGGTTCAGGCACTCACCACCTCTTACCTTGACACTACCAAGGGGTCCTAACACATCTCCCATTCCAGTTTCTCCCCCTCTTCCTTCCTCCACTCCACCCTCACACCACTTTTAGATTCACCGCCTTAAACACTTCTCTAATTCTGTCCTTAACCTATTCAAAGCCCATCAGTGGTTCCCCATGGCCTCTCAGTAAAGGTGATACTGTGCTTCTCCCTCAGCCAGTCCCACTCCTCTACAAGCTGCCTCAGCCTCCGTTTTTGTCCCACTGCTCCCCTAAAAGCACCAACTCTCCAGCCAAACAGCACAGCTTACTTTTCCCACACCCCCTGTGCCTTCTGTCCCCACCCACTCACTCACTCCGAGTTCTCTTTCTGGAGTGCCCTCTACCCACCACCTCCACCTGCACTCCGATCTCTGTAGAGAAAAAGCTTTTCTATTTGCTTTATGTGTAAGAAAGCTAAGCAAAACATTATTCATAATTGTGAGAAAATAGAAAAAAATTGAATGTCTTATTGGAAAAAAGTTATTGGACAAGCATGCGTGACTTTATAAATCATGTCTGTGAAGAATATTTAATGATATGTGAAAACCCATTATTCTGCTAAGTGAGTAGACTTCAAAAGTATTTATTCAGTATAAACCCAATTTTGTGAAATATATATGCGTATGTGTGCAGATGTATGTGTGTGTGTGTGTGTGTATACACACACATCAATAAAAATCTGGAAGAATACATCAAAACGCTACTTGTGTTTTCTCTCTGGGTGCTGGGATTATGAGTATTTTAATTTTCTTCTTTATGCTTTTTATATTTGCTATAATGAACGTGTATTGTTTTTATTATTTAAAAGTACCAGAAATAAAACAATGAATAGCCAGGTGCAATGGCACATGCCTGTAGTCCCAGCTGCTTCAGAGACTGAGGTGGGAGGATCACTTGAGCCCAGGAGTTCGAAGCTGGCCTAAGCAACATAGCAAGATATCATTTATTTAAAAAAAATAAGTGGGCAAATAAACAATAAAAATCCTACCATTTTTCAAGTGTCACCTCAAAGTTTACTCTTTCTTCAAAGCCTGTTTTGATGCTGTACTTCATGCCCCCAACCACAGACTTATACCAATTGGATATAACTGTCTCTTCATTTGAGCCCCCTACCATGGCACGTGATTTGTATTTGAGCTATTGTGTACATCTTTACCCCTCCCTCTCGACTCTGCGGGGCCTGGGAGCAAGGACTCCAAATCATGACTGCCTCCTCACTCAGCCCAGCACACAGCTGAGTGTGCCCAATGGGTGTTTTCCACCTGAGCTGGCCACACTCAAGCTCTATTGGCTAAAAGGGTCATTGCCTGGAGAGTCTAAACATCTACATTAACCATCCTAGGCATCTCAGTGCATCTTGTCCTGCAGGGAACTAGCCTGAAGAGAAGTAGCTCAAATAACTTTTATTTATTTCTTTCTTCAGAAAAGAAGAGAATGCCAGTGTCAATTCACCCCTGGTCTCTTCTTGTTAGCAAGTTCAAGAGACACTTGGCAATACTGACTGCAGAATACAAAGACGAAATTCAAGGGTTCCTAGAGGGTGTCTGTCCCTAGAAACAAAGGACATCCTCATCTTGAAAACGTACGTAGTAGATGTACAGTCATGACTCATTCCCTTCACCTCCTAAGTCTTGGGCTATAAGTGTTGGATGTTATAGACTGAGACCAACATGGCCAGCCATCTCACCCTAATCTCTAGTACCAGGGTTTTCCAAGAGTTGTCGTCAACTTGGACCTCAATCCATGACTCTGAAGACTCAAAGATCCCCAAGTGCAAGGATGTTCTCTTCCTGTTTCCTGATGCCTTGCCAACAGGAACATTTCTGCAGACCTTATCATTTCCTTTTCCCTCACCATGCCAGAGAAATGCAGTTAACTGATGTGTATAAGAAGGACTCACAGAAATCACCCAGTTAGGTGGTGGCTCAAAAACACAGTGGGGAGTGGGATACATTTCCCACTTTGGAGGAGAACCAGTGTATGGAAGGACAATTTAAGAATTACCATGAATCTCCAAATATACCCACCATTTTCCAAGTCTTCTTCATCCTCAGATCTCACTCAAGTCCCTTCCCCATAAGGAAATCCTTTGAGACTATCCATCCATCTATAATCAATTCCTTCTCTGAACCCCCACAGCCAACTCAATACCCACCTTTTGAAGTTTTCTGAAAATTACTGATACTGTAAATAAAGCATCCAACACAGGACTGAACATGTAGTAGGTGTTCAATTATTATCCCTAATAAGAAATTGTGTAGTCTTCATTAGTGCTTATCTCTTTAATTGAATGGGAGCTCCTTGAAGATGAGAACCATGTCTTCAGAAGTAAAGCTTAACTATTTATCCTCATTGGGAAATGGATTGTTCTAGATCACAGGAATTTCCTGGGTAGCTGAGAGTTTAACTCTTTGAGGATGGCACACAGATATCCTCAGATGAATTGGTTCTGACTATTGTACTACAACACCCCCCAACCTTGAGCCCTGACACATAGCAGAGTCTAGGGAGGGTTAAGTCAGTATGTCCAACACTGCTGAGACGTGCAAGGGTTTCTGTGTTTCTTACCACAGAGCAATCCCACATCTCCTACTTCTCCACTAACTTCTACCTCTCACCTTTGGGAGTCAGTCCTTTGCTTACTGTCATCAAATCTAATCCCTCAGCAGCCCCTGTAACTGCTTCTTATCATTGACACTCTTCCTACTTCTCTCTGAGGGCTTCATCCACCTCTTCCTTGTCTCCTCTCAAACACATCTTGGCTCTTGTGTGGAAATGTGTGGCCTCCCCCTCTCAGGTCGCAGCATCTGGGGTCCTCCCTCCTTGGGTCCTTGGGTCCCCACTGTCACTTGCCCTTACTTCCCCGAGGAGGTTCTCTTTCTCTAGCTTGAGGCTAGTTCTCACGCTGGACCACGATCATAAGCCTCCAGATAATAGAACTTCTCACCATCCTTCTAAATGACCTCCGCTCCTGGTAAAGAATTAAAGATGTTCCATATTCCATTAAAAACTGGCTGGTTGACTCTGCGAAGTAGTTACTGAAGAAACTTCTTACTGCTCAGGACTATCTTTGGCTTCCGCATATAAAGGATCAGTGTGAGCCACAGAAACTTCCCCAAGCTATGCAAGGTTGTGCCGAGTTTTGTGGGGAATAGAAAGTTTTAGGAGAGTTGGTTTGATTTTTGTAATTTCCTAAAGACATTTGACATCAGAAGCTTCTGGGGCTCCAGATGTCTGGGTCTCTGTGGCATGACCCAGCATGAGGCAAGATGCCGAGAGAACAGACATGGCTCATTCTGCAGCCCTCTGCAGATAATTAGCACGGCTAAGAAGCAAACAAATTCCTGCCTATTGCTCTATCTACGTGGCTCTTGCGGAAGTCTGGGAGAGAGGGACTTTTTCTTTCTCAATCGAGGCACGTGGAGGTGACTGGGGAGAGAAGCAGGGAAGATGAAAACGCCGACTTGTGAAGCCACACCACAACATGCTCTGTGAACTTCTGATTTGCAAATGAAATTTCTCCCACAGACAATGCAGGCAGCATCAAGCCCTGATTGAAGACACAACTCATGAAAGTCTCCAAGTCAGATTTGGAAAAACCTCCAGCCACTGAAGGCAGAAGGCAGAGCTAGAAATAATGAACCACATTAACTAAGAAATCACAAAAGCCATCTCTATTAGACAGCTGTGCAGGTCAAAAGGAAACCAGACAGGAGACACCAAGAGGAAACTCAGGCTCCCCAGGATAATTGCAGTGCAATTAATCCAGGGTGAGTCATGGCCCTGGTGAAAGTGGGATCCTGCTGCAGTTAGGAGGGAGAGGGTGCTGGGACCATCCCTGGCTCTGTCAGCAGCAATTCTCCTTCCTCACCATCTGTGGCACCCAAGGAAACCACCTCAGGAAGTAGGTCACTAAGATGATGTCACTACAAAAGAACCCAGAAATATCAACTCAGGAAGTGCATCTCCTAGACACCTGGATATGGAGTGAAAAGCCCATCCCAGTTCTTAGGCCAACTGGGGCTCTGTCAGCAAGTCAAAGTGACAGCAAAAGGACAGGTAAGGGAAAATGATGGGCAATGAGTGCCTGCAGGGTGCTAGGTGCTGGATGTGATGCTGTTCTTTCCATAACCCTATGAGCTAAGTATTTCTATCCCCATTTCATAGATGTGGAAACTGAGCCTCAGGTTAAAGAAAAGCAAGCCAGGAGGAAAACACCAGGAAGTAGAGGTCAAGGTTGAGGGTGGGGCATGAGAGGAGAGAGAAGACTAATTAATCTAAGAAAAGTCCCCCACATTCTCCTCGCATCTTCCTTGGCCCTTTTCTCCCCTGAATCCTGGACCTCGAGAAAGGCAGAGGTCTCTTTAAGACCTATATTCAAGTCACAGACAAGATGAAGCAATGCTTCATCCCTCTTTAAGCATGCAACACATGCACCAAACCACAGAGAATGGCAATGCTCCGATTATGGAGTGCATCTATCAACAGGGAAGCATGATGCACAGGCATACTCAGGAAGACTCTGGGCTAGCAGGTGGTCCTGATGAGGGAGGCAGCCACAAACCATGCTTTGAAAAATGCAATCATAGACCTTTTAATTCCTTGAACTGAAAGTGTGCTAGTTGGTGTTATTAAGCATTTCTCCCTCCTCACCCAGGAGTATCTGTGGAGGTCTGAGAACTTTCTGGCATCCAGAAGGGCAAAAACAGGCCAGTCAAGTATCCAATGACCACTTCTCTCATGTCAGTGTCCCCATGGGAAATGGTATTGGAGCTGGCTGGTACCTGCTTTCAACAGCCAATTGTTACATATTTAGAAATTTGCAAACTGGTTGTTAAATCTTAGTAGCTTGAAATCTGCCATGGTGGGCACTAATTACACCACAGTAATTGGCAAACACTAAAAATCAAGGATTCACACACACACACCCAGAACCAGTTTACTGGTTGCAAGTGACAGAAAGGCTAATCAAACCATCCTGAGTAAGAAGGGAGGCTTACTTGTTGTCATAACTAGAAAGTCCACAGGTAGAACTGTTTTTAGAGACAGCTGGAGCCAAAAGCTTAAAAGATACCATTAAATCTTTGTCTCTTTCTCCATCTTTCAGCTCTGCCTTTCTCTGTGTTGGTTTTAATCTGCAGACAGACTTTCTCTATGCGGCAAGGAAGACGGTAACTACCTGCCCTGTATCCACATTGACCCAACCTGTAAAACTCTAAGGGAAAAAATCATTCTCCTGTTGGATCTAAAGAAAAGTCCTGAGTGGATTCTGATTAATGTGCAGTCATATGCCCATCCCTGAACTAGTCACTGAGACAAAGGAGAAGAGAGACTCCAACTGTCCAGCAAGGATCATGTGTCCTGCCCTGAGAGAGGGAGGTAGCCACCACGATGGACATTGGGGGATTTTAGAAAACCAAGAGCTGGCCAAGCACGGTGGCTCATGCCAGTAATCCCAGCACATTGGGAGGCCAAGGTGGATGGATCACCTGAGGTCAGGAGTTCGAGACCAGCCTGGCCAACATGGTGAAAACCCGTCTCTACTAAAAATACAATAATTAACTGGGCGTGGTAGTAGATGCCTGTAATCCTAGCTACTCAGGAGGCTGAGGCAGGAGAATCCCTTGAACCTGGGAGGTGGAGGTTACAGTGAGCTGAGATCATGCCACTGCACTCCAGCCTGGGTGACTCCATCTCAAATCAATCAATCAATCAATCATAAAAAAACAAGAGCTAGGGATTGATATTTGAGCAAACTCCATCTCAAATCAATCAACCAATCAATCATAAAAAACCAAGAGCTAGGGACTGATATTTGAGCAACCTCTCTGACTTAGTGAGGCAATGGACAGCAAGGCCCTCTGAAATGAAAGGCTTTACTCAGCCCCTCAGTGCACTGGAGTGAGAGAAAGATGGAGGCAGTCTGTGGGAATGAGGCAATGAAGAAAGCTCATGCACAAGGACTTAATCATTGTCAGTGCAATCATGGGAAAATGGTAAACATAGGGTATCAGAGTCAGAAAGCCCTGGATAACATTGGCTACCACCACATGACTAGTCATAAGGATTCAGTAAAATCCCCACGAACAGAGCTAAGCAGATGTAAGGCATGTTGTGAATGCCCAGTATGTGGTAGCCACCATCATTGTTATTACCTCCATCTATCTGTGTGCCCTCAGATTCCTCAGCTATAAAAACAAAATGATGACAATAAGACCTACTTTGTAGGATTATTATGAGGTTCTGCACCGCTATAGTACAGAGCCTGGCCTATCACGGTTATGCCATATAACAGTAACTAGCTTGATAAGGTGGAAATATTATTTTTCAAGACGCCCTTGCTCTTATCTCAGCTCTTTCTTTGAATCATCAAAATATATTCTTGACATTGTTCTTCCTTTCCTCTGAGTGCATTAAGGAATAGTCACAGAAATAAGACACTCATTTTGTCTCCAAAAAGAACCTTCTGGAAATGTGTTACTCCAGCAGTTTTTCCAGAGTAGGTGGGTTTCATTGAAGGGAAGTCAGATGTTAGCAAATATTTTCTCTCATGCTGATTTCCTGAGAAAATTGTATAAGCTCCTTAAAAGTTAAGAAAAAAATTATCCATCTCTCTAACTTCAAAAAAGACATTGAAGGAGATGTTAGTGAGGTACACAAGCTCTTTAGCAGAGTAGATAATATCAATTGCATGTTGCTGCTACTTTTGATATTACGTCAATGACAGGAGTGGAGGCAGAAGTAGAAATTCAAAAAAAAAAATTCAGAAGTGACAGATGGGAAGAGCTTTGCCACTCAAAGAATAATAAATGTTTGCAATGGCCTACTGGGCAAGGCTGGTGAGGTAAAGACAGTGGGTTCGTTCAAGTAGCAATTAGATGCTATCCTGGGGGAAACACTGTAATACAAGAGAGAAGCATCAATGTGGTGAATGGCTTTTCACGCTCCTAATACTGCCTGTGTTCTTTTCGTACTCTTAAGGGTCTGCAGTCCCAGCAAAATAAGTGAGCACAGAAAGTAGGCCCAGCAGTATTCTCTGAGAAACTGGGCCAACAGAAATAATGCCATTCAGATAGGACCACAATTTGCAATGCTCAGCCATAACATCCATTTCATTCCCATTGTCTCTTAGGTCTTGAGAGACAAGGATGATGTCAGGGCAGAAAGTGGAGACGATTGCATCCTCAGATCCCTGTTAACTATGCTCAGCTCTGCTCAATTATGTCAATGAAGCCTGCTACAGTCCTGGGTTGGGGAATTCAATGTCATATACAAATTGGATATGAGAGTATCCTAAATAAGAAAGGCCATTGGCCAAGTGCCAGAGCTTTTCTTCCTGAAAGTCCATCCTGGTCTTTGCCTATCCCAGTTTCAGGGAACTTCATTTCTGTGCCATTTTCCCAACGTGAGTAAAAGACAATGTTTTCAGATATTTTCAGAGACACATACTTTCTAGAATCCATTTGTACCGTAGTATTTCACATGTACTTTTAAGGTCTTTTAAGTTCTATGTCAAAGACATAATTCAAGTTTACAATACAGCTTCTTTATTTCAATGCTGAGATAAGGCATTAGCAGAGTGCTGTCTCCCAAATCCCAAGCCCAAGTCACATTTTAAAAGAACAGGCAGGTGCACATAGAGTCTTGAACATAAAGGAAAAGAGACAGTTAAGGATTGCCAAATGTTTGAGAGGTGCCAATCTCAAACATAAGAACTAAAACTAAGGCAAGAGAAAAACATTTTAGAATTTGTATAATTAAAATTTGCCAAAAAAATAGAAATACTGGGAATCAAAATTTTGGCCACAAAAATAATTAATATGTAGGCTGAAAAACAGTGTGAAATAGATGAAGAGCAAATTAATAATTTAGAAAACTGAGAGGAGATATTTGTGCAGAATCCAGTGTAAAATGATTATGAGCTCAAAATAGGACAGAAAACAGGTTGCTGTTTTTGCTGATTTCATCTAGTAGGATTGTCGTTCCAGATTTTATCTAACAGAATTTTTAGATGGAAAGAATGAAAGAACAGCAGTGAAAATAAATTGTATTTTATTTAATACAATTTATAAATTGTATTTTATTTAATACAATTTATAAATTGTATTTTAATATTCATTATGCACAATACAAAATAAATTGTATTTTAATAGAAAAAAATTTATAGAGCTGATCTTGCATATTGATGTGACCCATTAAGTTTGTAGAAAAATAAAATGACTTTAAACACATCATACAAAACTTCATAAAACTGAGGATAGAATGAAAAATCCTAGAAGCTTTCAGGTATGAAAAAAAATTATCTACCAAAATACAAGAAAAAATGGAATCAGACTTGTAAATAACATACTGTTGAAAAAACAAAGCAAAATCTTACATTTCTGAGAGAAAATAATTTTTTGCCTACAGTCTCATATCTACTCAAATTACATTCACCTGAGAGGACAAAATAAATATTTTGTCTGACATTTAGAAAGTCATAAATGTTATCACATTTATATTCTCTCATTCTCTGAAATAATCACTTCAGCAGAAACAGAAGCAACATGAGCAAGGAGCCAGGCACGGTGGCTCACACCTGTAATCACAGCTACTCAGGAGGCTGAGGCAGGAGGACTGGTTGAGACTAGGATTTCAAGAATAGCCTGGGCAACATAGCAAGACTCTGTCTCTAAAAGATAAAAAATAAAAATAACATTAGCCAGGTATGGCGGCACATGCCTGTAGTTCCAGTTGCTCAGGAGGCTGAGGCAGGAGGATCACTTGAGCCCAGGAGTTTGAGGCTACAGTAAACAGCCATGACTGCACCACTGTTCTCCAGCCTGGGAACAGAGCGAGACCCCATCTCAAAAAAAAAAAAATAAGCAAGGAGTATATGAGGAATTCAAAACATGGTGTTGTTTAATATATGGTTAAATACAAATAACTTTTGTGCATAATGAAATGTATAAAAATTAATCATATTTGGAAAAATCTCAAATCATGCCAACATGAAAACATGATGGGATGGGGAGAGAGGACAATAAAAGCAAGCTAAGGTTAATTAATAAAAGCAAGCTAAGATTGTATATATAAGCAATTAATAAAAGCAAGCTAAGATTAATAAAAGATATATACATAAGATTAATAAAAGATTAATATAAAATATAAGATTAATAAAATATATATAAAGGCAATGAATAAAAGCAAGCTAAGATTGTGTGTGTGTGCGTGTGTGTGTACTAACTAGACATTAACAGAGAAAAGGATAAATTTTGCATGTAAAAAGTATATGGGGAGAGTCTCTGGTAATGAGTAGCTCACATTGGTATAAACTCCTTCAGATACCACATGTAAGCTCAACAAAATATATAAAACAATTTTCTGAAGGAAGTGGAGAGGAACCAAAAGTAGGCAGAAACTGAAAGAGAATGAACACCTGGAAAAAAGGAGCAACAATGTGTGAGTTTCCCATTTTTATAGCTTTCCACCTGAAGACAGACAGTAAGAGGTAGAGCAACTGAAACTTGGATTGAAATCCATAGTTTCACTGGCTCGAAGATCCATGGGACAGAATTTGTCCACAGACGCTAAAGCATGAGAAGATAAGTCTCAGAAAAGAGCCAGAGAAGGGGAGCCTCAAGTCTATAAATAAACTATGCTGACTAACTTGAATTATGCTAGCGTGAGGAAGACTCCAAGAAGTCCAGCTAAGCCAACAACCACAGGGGACCTAGAGTTTGAAGTTTAGAGTTAATCAAGTTAAAGGTCTGCTAAAGCAAAAAATGTCTATGTACTTTAGAAGATTATAACAACATTCAAAGTCTTTAAAATGTATCATTTAAAATGTCTAGGATGCACAAAAAATTACTAGACATGTGAAGAAACAGGAAAATGTGGTTCACATCCAGAAGAAAAGGCAACCAAGAAACGCCTTTTGCAAGACGAACCTGATATAAAAATTATCAAACAAGGACTTTAAAGCAGCTTTTGTAACTATGCCCAAAGACGTAATGGAAAATATCCTCATATAAATAAACAAAAGCAAGAAATCTCAGCTGAGGAATAGAACTATAAAAAAAGAATCAAGTACAAATACTATAACTGAAAAAAAACTAAAGTTTCTTAAAATAGGATTAACATCAGATTGAATATGACGAAAGGAATAGTCAGTTAACTTGAAAATAGAGCAAAAAATGATGGAATCAGAAGAACAAAAAGATTGTTAAATGAACAGAGATACAAAGATCTGCAGGACACTATCAAATATGTAATATCACATGATTGAATTCTCAGAAGGAGCAGGTAGAAAGAATGGGGCAGGAGAAAAATGTGCAGTAATAATGGCCAACATTTTTTCCAAATATGGTGATAAATGTAAGTTTACACCTACAAGCTCAGCAAATATCAGGAGGAATAAATACAAAGAAAAATCACACGGCACCTTATAATCAAACTAATGGGAAACAAAGTAAAGAAAAATTGAAAGCAGCCTGACTTAAATGACACATTAAACAGAAAGAAATAATACAAATTACTCCAGACAGCAGAAAACGTGGAGGCCAAAAGACAGTGGGAAGATATCTTTAAAGTACAGAAAAGAGGCAATTGTCAACCAGAATTCTATATCCAGAAAAATACCTTTCAAGAATGAAGGTAAAATAAACACATCTTCTGATAAACAGAAACTAAAACAACTCATCACCAGCAGAATTGAGCTACGAGAAATGCTAAAGGAAATTTTGAGGGTAAAAGGGAATTTGGAACTTCAGGAAAGAATGAAGAGCATCAGAAGGAGTGAATATTGGGTAACATGAAAAACTATTTTTCTTAATTTCTTTAAAGTACATGCACCTGTTTTAAGCAAAAAATAAAACATGTATTGTGGAAGTTAAAACACAAGTAAATGTAATACATATGACAACTGTCTTAGTCTGTTTCTGTTTCTATAAGAAATACCTGAGGCTGGGTAATTTATAAAGAAAAGAAGTTTATTTGGCCCATGGATCTGCAGACTGGATAAGAAGCATTGTGGGGGGTGGGGGGCACCAATATCTACTTCTAATGAAAGCCCCAATCTGCTACCGCTCATGGCAGAAGGGAAAGATGAGGCTGGTGTGTATAGACATCACATGGCGAGAGAGAAAGCAAGAGAGCAAAGAGGTTGGTGCCAGACTGTTTTAAACAACTATCTCTCTTGGGAACTAATAGAACAAGAACTCTCACACATTACCACGAGATGGCACTGAGCCATTCATGAGGGATCTGCCCCCATGACCCGAAAACCTCCCATTAGGACCCATCTCCAACACTGGAGATCAAATTTCAACATGAGATGTGGAGGGGTCAAACAAACCAAACTATGGCCACAACTATAACGTAACGCATGGAGGCTTAACAGACCTATGCATTTACAAAATTCTTAAGTTTTGTGTGAAGTGGTACAATCTGAAAGTTAGGTGATTGGGAAAAGATAGGGAAATATGTTGTAATCCTTATAGCTACCTCTTAAAACAAAACTAATCCAAATATATAATAATAAAAATAACATGGAATTCTTAAAATATTCAATAAATCCAAAAGAAGGCCAGAAATGAGCAACAGAGAAACAAAAAAACAGATAAGTAAATGAATAGAAAAATGGTAAAACGAAATTCAGTCATATAATAAATTATATTAAATGTAAACAGACTAATTAAAAGACAAGATCTAATTAAAAGACAAGATCATGAAAATAATAACAAAGCAAGACCCAACTATATGCAGTCAGTAAGAGACATACTTTAAATATAAAGACCCAGGTAGTTGAAAGAAAATAGATAGAAAAAGATGGATTATGCAAATATCAGGCATAAGAAGCCTAGAGTTATTATGTTATCATGAGATAAAATAGACATCAAGAACACAAAATTTATCAGAGATAAAGAGGATTTCCCAATGTGAAAAGCAGCAATGTATCAGGAAGACAAAACAATAAGTATAGATTTTTCTGATAACAGAGCTTCAAAAATCTATAAAGCGAAATAGATGTACACAGTCAAATTTACAATCCTGGTTGGAGATTTAACATAGCTTTCTCTCTGCCATTTTATTTATCATTGGCAGAAAAACTAGATAGGTAATGAGACATAAATTTCTGAGTAACAGTGTCAACCACATTAGCCTAATTGACATTCAAAGAACACTATGCCCAGCAACAGCAGAATACACATCATTTTTAAGGACACATAACCTGTTCACCACAATAGACCATATGCTGGAGTTAAAACAAGTTTCAATAAAATTAAAGGATTGAAATCATACAGAATGTACTGTCTGATGACAATAGAATTGGAAATCAAAAACCAAAGAGATCCAGTAAAATTCAAAAATACTTAGAAATTAAATAACATACTTCTAAAAACCTAATGGATCAAAGATATGGCATAATAAAACAAGTAGATATTTGGTCATTGTTCCCAGTTCATGGCACAGAGCTCCTGTAACAGTTGGAATTTACAGTCTTTTGTAAGCTAATGAGGTGAATCATGGAGGGGGAGCCCTAGACAGCTTCAAGATGAGAGCCGGTCAACAGAAAAATGAACCACATGATTAGAGTTAGAACTTTCAGCCCTATTCCCCAACCTCCAGAGAGTGGAGAGGTGCTGGAAGTTGAGTTAAATTACCTATGGCCAACGATTCAATGAATGGAGTCTATGTAAGAGGCTTCCATATAAACCCCTAAATGATAAGGTTTAGAAACAAAGTTCTATGTTTCTCCCATCCCCATCCTGTGCCTTGCTGTATGCATTTCTTCCATTTAGTTGCTCTTGAGTTGTATTCTTTATCATAAACTGGTAAATATAATAAAGCACTTTCCTAAATTCTGTGAGTTCTAGCAAATTATCAAACCTGAGGCATGAGTCATGGGAACCACTGAATTTGTGACTACAAATTCTCATGAAGAGAAGTGTGGGCAGCTTGGGGACCCCATTTTTGGCTAGCATCTGAAGTGAGGGCAATCTTGCAGAACTGAGCCCTTGATCTGTGAGGTCTGGACTAACCCTGGTTAGTTAGTATAGCTAGTGTCAGTATAGAATCAAAGTGTATTCTTGGACACTCATTTGGTGTCAGAGAATTGAAGAATTGATTGCTGCTGGGAAAATACACACATCTGGTATCAGAAAAAACAAAACACACAAAAGGAAATTAGAAAATATTTTGAACTGATAGTAAATTTACATGTGCAAAAATGTGGGCTGTCACTAAAGCAGTATTGTACTAGTTTCCTTTTGCTGTTGTAACAAATTACCACAAACTGAGTACCTTAGTTCCATTTTGTGTTGCTATAACAGAATACTATGGACTGAGTAATTTATAATAAACAGAAATTTATTGACTCACAGTTCTGGAGGCTGGCAAGTCCAAGATTGAGGGACTGGATCTGCAACGGCCTTCTTACTGCATTATCCCATGGTGGAAAGGCAAAGAGAGGGTGTGAGAGAAACAAGAGGGGGCAAAATTAATCCTTTTATAATGAACCCACTCTCATAATAACATTAATCCACATTAATGGCAATTCTCCTATGGCCTAATCACCTCTTATTAGGACCCACCTTCTGACACTGTTGCATTGGTGATTAAGTTTCCAACACATGCTTTATGAGGAACACATTCAAACCATAGCACTGGGTTGCTTTTAAAACACACACACACACTAATTTGTGCTTTTACAGTTCTAGAGATCAGAATTCTGAAATCAGTTGCACTGCACTAAAGTCAAGGTGTCAGCAGGACTGCTTTCTTCAAGAAGCTCTGAAGAAAGAATCAATTCTCTTGCCTTGTTCCACTTTCAGTGGAAGCCTGTACTTCTTGGCTTATGGCCCCTTCCTCCATTTTCAAAGTGTATCACTCCAGTCTCTGCTTCATCACAATGCATTCTTCTCTGACTCTGGCTCTGACTCTTCATGCTTCCTTCTTACAAGGATCATTGTAATTACATGAAGCCCACCTTGATAATCCAGGATAATATCCTCATTTCAAAATCCTTAATTTAATTACATACTCAAAGTTTCTTTTGCCATATAAGATATGCACAAATTCCAGGGATTAGGATGTGAAAACATTTGGAGAAGTTATTATTCAGCCTATGACAAGTGCTTAGAGGAAAATTTATAGCATTACATGCTTATTTTAGAAAAAGAAAAAAAAAAAGCCTGGACATGGTGGCTCATGCCTGTAATCCCAGTGCTTTGGGAGGCCAAGGCAGGAGAATTGCTTGAGCCAGAGGTTAAAGACCAACCTGGTCAATGTAGCAAAACTCAGTCTCTGCAAAAATAATAATAATAATAAAATAAGTTAGCTGGGCATGGTGATACATGACTGCAGTCCCAGCCACTCAGGAGACCAAGACAGGAGCATATCTTGAGCCCAAGAGTTTGAGACTACAGTGGACTATAATTATGCCACTGTACCCAAGCCTGGGTGACAGAGTGAGATCCTATAAGAAAAAGAAAAGAAAAGAGGAGAGGAGGGGAAAGGAGAGGAAGGGAGGGGAGGGGAGGGGAGGGGAGAGGAGAGGAGAGGAGAAGAGAGGAGAGCAGAAGAGGGGAGAGGAGAGGAGGGGAGGGGAGAGGAGAGGAGAGGAGAAAAAGAGAAAGAAGGGAGGGAGGGAAGAAGGAAGGGAGGGAGGGAAGAAGGAAGGGAGGGAGGGAGGAAGGAAGGGAAAGGTCTAAAATCAGTGACCAGATTTCTATTTTAAGAAGCTAGGAAAAAAAAATCAAAGTAAATCCAAAGTAAGTAGAAGGAAGAAAAATAATAAATATATGGGCAGAAATCAATAAAAGAGAAACAATAGAGAAAATTAACAAAAGTTGACCCTTTAAAAGCTCAACAAAATTAGTATCTTTCTAGCTGTACTGAGCAGGAAAAAAAGAGAAATAATACATATTACTAATAGCAGGAATGAAAAAGAGAATATCACTACAGATTCTACAGACATTAAAAGAATAATAAAGAAATTTTATCAAATATTGTGCACAAATTTTTTGAAAACTTAGATAAAATATAAAAATGTCTTTTAAAATTTTATCAAAATAGACACAAGAAGAAATAGAAAATCTAATATTTTTATCCTTCATTCTGTTAATGAATCACATAGTATCATATTAATTGATTTGCATGTATTGAATCATTCTTGCATTCCAGGGATAAATTCCACTTGGTCGTGGTGTAAGATCTTTTTAAGATACTGTTGAATTTGGTTTGCTAATATTTTGTTGGGGATTTTTACGTTCATATTAATCAGGGATACTGTTCTGCAGTTTTCTTGTGGTCTCTTTCTCTGACTTTGGTATCAGGGTGATGCTGGCCCCATAAAATGAGTTTGGAAGTATCCTCTACTGTTTTATTTTCTGGAAGAGACTAAGAAGAATTTGTGTCGATTTTTAGATGTTTGGTAGAATTCATCTGTTAAGCCATCTTGTCCTGGGCTTGTATTTCTTGGGAGATTTTTTATTACTGATTCAATTGCCTTATTTGTTATTAATATTAATCTGTTTAGGCTATTTCTTCTTCATTCAGTCTTGTGAGGTTGTACGTTTTTAGGATATTCATTACTTCTAGGCTGTCCAATTTGGTGGTATATAATTGTTCTTATAGTCTTCTTAACCTCTGTTGCATCAATTGTAATGTCTCTTCTTTTCTCTCTGATTTTATTTATTTGAGTCTTCTCTCATTTTTTTCTCAGTTAAGGGTTTGTTATCTTCTCAAAAAACCAATTATTACTTCTGTTGATTGTTTTCTGTTCTCTATTTTATCTGTTTCTATCTAATCTTTATTATATCTTCCTTCAGCTAACTTTGGACTTAGTTTCTTTTTCTTTTTCTAATTCCGCAAAGGTAACGTTAGGTTGTGTAGTTGATATCTTTTTTCTTTTATAATTTAAGCATTTATCAGTACTTCTCCCTTAGTACTGCTTCTGCTGTAGCCCATGAATTTGGCTATGCTGTAATTTCATTTGTCTTGAGTCTAACATCCCTTTTGATTTCTTCTTTGACCCAATAGTTCAATAATATGTTGTTTAATTCCCATCTATTTGTGAATTTTCTTGTTTTTCTTTTGTTATTGGTTTCCAGTTTCATTCCATTGTGGTCAGAAAAGATACTTGAAGTAATTTCCATTTTCTTAAGACTTTTAAGACTTGTTTTGTGACCTAGTATGTGATCTATCCTGGAGAATGTTTCATGTGTGCTTGAGAACAATGTATATTCTTTTGCTGCTGGATACAACATTCTGCACGTGTCTATTAAGTCCATTTGGTCTACAGTGTTATTTAAGTCTACTATGTCCTCACTGATCTTCTGTCTGGATCATCTATCCATTATTAAAAGTGGAGTATTAAATTCTCCTGCTATTTTCGTACTGTTGCATATTTTTTCCTTTAAACTTGTCAGTGTTTGCTCCATATAGGTGCGTGCTCTGATGTTGGGTGCATATATATTTTTAATTTGTATATCTTCCTGTTGAATTGACACTTTTATTATGTAATGATCTTTATCTTTTTTTGTAGTTTTTAACATAAACTCCACTTTGTCTAAATGTCACTCCCTTCACTCTTTTGGTTACCATTTGCATTAAATGTTATTTTTTTCATCCCTTTACTTTCAGCCTATGTGTGTACTTAAATCTAAAGTGAGCCTCTTGTAGACAGCATATTGTTGATCTTATTTATTTATTCAGCCACTTTATATCTTTTGACTGATGAGTTTAATTCATTAACATTTAAAGTAATTATCAATAGGTAAACACTTATCTTTGCCATTTTGTTAGTTGTTTTCTGTCTGTTTTGTTGTTCTTTTGTTCCACTCTTCCTCTCTTGCTATCTTCCTTTGTGATTTGCAGATTTTTGTAGTGATACACTTTGATTCGTTTCTCTTTATCTTATTTGTACCTACTATAGGTTTTGTTCTTTGTGTTTTTCATGAGGCTTACCTAAAACTTCTTATAGTTATAACAGTTTAAGTTAATAACAACCTAACTCAAATCACATATAAAAACTATATTTTCCCTCCTCTACAAACACACTTCAGGTTATCGATGTCAAAATTTACCTCTTTTTGTATTGTGTATCCACTAACACATTTTTGTGATCATAATTATTCTTAATACATTTGTCTTTTAACATTTCCACAAAGATGAAAAGTAAATTATGCATCATTGTCACAGTATTACGTTGTTTTGTTTTTGTCTATATATTTACCTTTACCACTAATATTTACATTATCATATGCTTTTATGTTGCTATTTAGTATCCTTTAGTTTCAATTTGAAAAACTCCCTTAAGTACTTCTTGTAAGGCAGGTCTAGTAGTGAAAACCTTCCGTTTTGTTTCTCTGGGAAAGTCTTTATCTCTTCTTCATTTGTAGATAATAGTTTTGCTGGGTTTAGTATTCTTGGTTGGCAGTTTATTTCTTTCAGCTTTTGAATATATCATCCCACTCTTTACTGTCCCTCAAAGTTTCTGCTGAAAAATATGCTGATAGTATTATGGGTGGGATTCCCTGAAAGTAATATGTTGCTTTTCTCTTGCTGCCTTCAAAATTGTTTGTCTTTTACTTTTGACAATTTTTTAAATTTTTTAAATTTTGGTAAGTACATAGTAAGTGTATATATTTATGGGTTACATGAGATATTCTGATACAGGCATGCAATGTATAATAATCACATCAGGATAAATGGGGTATCCATCCCCTCAAGCATTTCTCCTTTATGTTACAAACAATCTAATTATGCTCTTTTAGTTATTTTAAGATGCACAATTAAATTATTTTTCACCTTAGTCACCCTGTTGTGCTAGCAAATACTAGGCCTTATTCATTCTTTCTAACTATTTTTTCTACCTATTAACCATCCCCACTCTACCCCATAATTCCCAACACACACTATACTTCCCAGCCCCTGGTAACTACTCTTCTACTTTCTATTCCCATGAATTAAATTTTTTTTCATTTTTTAGCCCCCACAAATATGTGAGAACATGCAAAAATTATCTTTCTGTGCCTGGCTTATTTCACTTAATATAATGACCTCCAGTTCAATCTCATTCTTTTTAATGGCTGAACAATACTCTATTGAATAGATGTACCATATTTTTTATCCATTCATCTGTTAATGGACAGTTAGGTTGCTTCCAAAACTTGGCTATTATGAATAGTGCCGCAATAAACAGAGGAGTGTAGGTATCTCTTTGATATACTGATTTCCTTTCTTTTAACTATATACCTAGGAATGGGATTGCTGGATGGTATGGTACCTCTATTTTTAGTTATTTCACCTCCAAACTGTTCTCCATAAAGTTTGTACTAATTTACATTCCCACCGACAGTGTACAAGGGTTCCCTTTTCTCCACATCCTCGCCAGCATTTATTACAGCCTGTCTTTTGAATAAAAGCCATTGTAAATGTGGCAAAATGATATTCATTGTAGTTTTGATTTGCATTTCTCTGATGATCAATGATGTTGAGCACCTTTTTATATACCTGTTTGCCATTTGTATGTCTTCTTTTGAGAAATGTTTATTCTGATCTTTTGCCCATTTTAAAATCAGATTATTAATTTTTTTCCTACAGAGCTGTTTGAGCTCCTTATATATTGTGATTATGAATCCCTTACCAGATGGGTAGTTTGCAAATATTTTCTCCCATTCTGTGGGTAGTTGCTTTACTTTGTGGATTGTTTCCTTTGCTGTGCAAAAGGTTTTTAACTCACCATGATTCTATTTGTCCATTTTTGCTTTGCTTCTTTAAATGTTTGGTAGAATTCAGCAGTGAAGCCACTGGGACCTGGGCTTTTCTTTGCTAGGAGACTTTATTATGGCTTTGATCTCGTTACTTGTTATTGCACTGTTCAGGTTTTGGGTTTCTTTACAGGTCAATCTTGGTAAGGTTGGATGTATCTAGAAATTTATCCCATTATTCTAGGTTTTCCAATTTATTGGCATATAGTTGCTCAAAGTAGCCACTAATGATCCTTTAAATTTCTACAGTATCGGTTGTAATGTCTCCTTTTTAATCTCTAATTTTATTTATTGGGTCTTATTTTTTTCATGGTCTGGCTAAAGATTTGTCAATTATGTTTCTCTTTTCAAAAAAAGATAAATGTATTGTTTTCTTCATTTCAATTTCATTGATTTCTGCTCACATCTTTGTTTTTCTTCTTCCACTAATTTTGGGTTTGATTTTCTCTTCCTTTTCTAGCTCTTCAGGATGCATCATCAGGTTATTTATTCGAAGTTTTTCTTCTTTTTTGATGTAGGTGCTTAAAGTTATACACTTCCCTCTTAGCACTGCTTTTGCTGTATCCCATAGGTTTTGATGTGTTGTGTTTCCATTATCATTTGTTTCAAGAAATTTTCCAATTTTCTTCTTAATCACTTCATTGACCCACTGGTCATTCAGGAGCACATTGTTTAATTTCCATGTGTTTGTATAGATACCAACGTTCCTGTTATTGATTTCCAGTTTTAGTCCATTGTGGCCAGAAAAGATGCTTGATATTATTTCAACTTTCGAATGTTTTCAGATTTGCTTTGTGACCTAACATGGTCTATCCTTGAGAATAATCCATATGCTGAGGAAAAGAGTGTGTAGTTTACAGCCATTGAATGAAATGTTCTGTAAATATCTATTAGGTCCATTTGTTCTATAGTGCAGATTAACTCTGGTGTTTCTTTATTGATTTTCTCTCTTGAAGATCTGTCTAGTGCTGAAAGTGGTGTATTGAAATCTCCAGCTATTATTGTATTAGGGTCTTTCTCTCTCTTTAGCTCTAAAAATATTTGCCTTATATATCAGGGTGCTCCAGTGTTGGGTGCATATATATTTAAGATTGTTATATTCTCTTGCTGAATTGACCCCTTTATCATTATATAGTAATCTTCTTTGTCTCTTCTTATAGTTTTTGTCTTAAAATCTATTTTGTCTGATACAAGTATCGCTACTCCTGCTCTTTTTTGGTTTCCATTGGCATAGAATATCTTTTTCCCATCCCTTTATTTTCAGACTATGTGTGCCTTTATATGTGAAGTGTGTTTCTTGCAGGCCACAGGTCATTGGGTCTTGGTTCTTTTTTTACCCATTCAGCCACTCTATGTCTTTTATTGGAGAGTTTAGTCCATTTCCATTCAATGTTACTATTGATAAGTAATGACTTATTCCTGTCATTTTGTTCTTTGTTTTCTGGTTGTTTTGTGGCCTTCTCTTCCTTCTTTCCTTCCTTCCTGTCTTCTTTTTAGTGAAGATGATTTTCTGTGGTGGTATGATTTAATTTATTTTTATTTTTGTTGTATCCATTGTATGTTTTTATTTGTGATTATCATGAGGCTTGGGTTATCTTATAACCCATTATTTTAGCTGATAATAATACTGCTTGCATAAGTAAATAAGCTAATAAGCAAAAAGAAAATTAATGAAAACTCTATGACTTAACTTCTTCCCCTACTTTTTAACTTTTTGCTGTTTCTATTTATATCTTATTGTACTGTCTATGTCTCAAAAAGTTTTTGTAGTTATTTTTGGTTGGTTCATCATTTAGTGTTTCTACTGAAGATAAGGGTAGTTTACACAGTGTTATAATAGTCTATGTTTACAGTTTTACAGTGTAATGATAGCGTTACAGTGTTATAATAGTCTATGTTTTCCTGTGTACTTAGTACCAACAGGAAGTTTTGTTCCTTCAGATGATTTCTTATTGCTCATTAACATCCTCTAGTTTCTGATTGAAGTACTTCCTTTAGCATTTCTTACAAGGTGGGTCTGGTGTTTATCAAATCCCTCAGGTTTTGCTTGTCTGGGAAAGTCTTTATTTCTTCTTCATGTTTAAAGGATATTTTTACCAGATATACTATTCTAGGGTAGAATTTTTTCCCCTTCAGCGCTTTAAATACGTCGTGCCACTCTCTCCTGGCCTGTAAGGTTTCCACTGAAAAGTCTGCTGCCAGACATATTGGAGCTCCATTTTATGTTATTTGTTTCTTTTTTCTTGCTGCTTTTAAGATACTTTCTTTATCTTTGACCTTTGGGAGTTTGATTATTAAATGCCTTCTTTGAGTGAAATCTGTTCAGTATTCTATAAGCTTCTTGAACTTGGAAGTTGATATCTTTCTCTAGGTTTGGGAAGTTATCTGTTAACTTCTACACCTATCTCTTTTTCTACCTCCTCTTTAAGGCCAATAAGGCCAAAGATTTGCCCCTTTGAGGCTGTTTTCTAGATATTGTAGGCTTCATTCTTTTGTTATTCTTTTTTATTTTGTCTCCTCTGACTGTGTGTCTTCTACTAGCCTGTCTTCAAGCTCACTAATTCTTTCTTCTGCTTGATCAGTTCTGCTATTGAGACTCTCATGCATTCTTCAGTATGTAAATTGTATTTTTAACTCCAGAATTCCTGCTTCTTTTAAATTATCTTAATCTTTTTGTTAAATTTATCTGATAGAATTCTGAATTCTTTCCCTGTGATATCTTGAATTTCTTTGAGTTTCCTCAAAACAGCTATTTTGTATTATCTGTCTGAAAGGTCACATATCTCTGTTTCTCCAGGATTGGTCCCCGGTGCCTTATTTAGTTCATTTAGTTTATTTGGTGAGGTCAAGACCTGGATGGCCTTGATGTTTGTGGAAGCTTGTCGGTGTCTGAGCATTGAAGAGTTAGGTATTTATTGTATTCTTTGATGTCTGGGCTTGTTTGTACCTGCCTTCCTTTCCAGGAAGGCTTTCCAGGTATTCAGAAGGACTTGGGTTGTGATCTAAGCCATATCTGCATTAGGGCATATCTCTCTACACTGTGGTAGAGGTACTGCCTTGGTGGTCTTGGATAAGATCCGGAAGAATTCTCTGGATTACTGGCAGAAACTCTTGTTCTCTGCCCTTACTTTCTCCCAAACAAACGGAGTATGTGTGTGTGTCTCTGTGTGTGTGTGTGTGTGTGTGTGTGTGTGTGTGTCTCTGTGTGTGTGTGTGTGTGTTGAACTGACTGGAGCTGGGGGTCGGGTGACATAAATACGCCTGTGGTCACCACCACTGGGACTGAGCTGGGTCAGACCTGAAGCCAGAACAGCACTGGGCCTCACCTAGGGCCTGCTGTAACCACTGCTATGCTATGGCCTATGTTCACTCAAGGCCCTAGGGCTCTGCAATCAGCAGGTGGTAAAGCAAGCCCAGCTTGCATCTTTCCCTTCAGGGCAGTGAGCTCTCCCAGGCCCCAGGCAAGTCTAGAGATGTCATCTAGGGGCCAGGGACTGGAGTCAAAAATCTTAGAAATCTACCTGGTGTTCTATTCTACTGTGGCTAAGCTAGCACTCAAACCACATCACAGAGTCCTTCCCATTCTTCCCTCCCATTTCCACAGGCAGAGGAGCCTCACCCCATGGCCACCACTAACACAAGGCCCATGAGGACATCAATGTTCACTTAAGGCCCAAGATCTCTCCAGTCAGCTTGTGGTGAAGGCTGCCAGGCCTGGAATTCACCATTCATGGCAATGGGCTCCCCTCTGGCCCAGGGCAGGTCTAGAAATGCTATCCAAGAGCCAAGGCCTAGCATCAAGGACCCCAAGAGCCCACTTGGTGTTCTATCCCACTGTGGCCGAGCTGTTACCTAAGGTGCAAGCAAAGTGCCCTTTACTTTACCCTCTGCTTTTCTCAAGCAGAAGAGTCTTCCCCAACAGCCACCACATCTAGGAATATGCTGGTTCTCACCTGAGGCCAGTACATCGCTGAGTCTCACCCAAGTCCTGCAGTACAACCTGGGTATCACTGCTAGTTCTTCAGGGCCCAAGAGCTCTTTAGTCAGTAGCTGATGGGTCCTGCCTATACTGTGTCCTTCCCTTCGAGAGAGTGTGTTCCCTTCTGGCCCAGGATGTGTCTAGAGATGTCATCCAGGAACTAGGACCTGGCATGGGAGTCTTACGACCCTTACCCGTGCCCTGTCCTGCTGTGGCTGAGCTGGTATCCAAGATGCAAGACAAAGTCCTTTTTACTCTTCCCTCTCTTCTCAAGCAGAAGGAAGGGGTCTCCTTTGGAACCATGAGCTGTGCTGCCAGGTTTTCAGGATGGGGTAGGGCAAGCGCTTCCTTAGTCACCCTGACTGGTGTCTCAGTAGGTCACAAGACCCCCCGTCCACTGGCTCTGAGCCCAGCTTAGCACTAGGACTTGCCTAGGAGTTGCAGGTTTTGTGGCCTAGAATGTCCCTTAAGTTCACTTAGGGCCTCAGAGCACTACAGCTCACAGTGGTGAGGCTTGCTGGAACCCAAGCTCCAACCACTAAGAAGGGTAATTCCCCTCTGGCTAGGGCTAGGGCTGGTCTCTATACTCCCTCCACAGGCAGGCATCAGCTGAGTTCATCCCAGTTCTACTTTCCTCTGTGACAGGACATCACTGAGTTCAATGCAAAACCTCACGATCACTGCACACTCTCTCAAGAGTGCACAGACTCCCTCTCCACACCACTTGACTACTGTGGGACGCATAGAATAATCAATTCAAGACTGTCTTTCCTACCCCCTTTAGTGCCTCTTTAAGTGATACGAAGTCAAAACCCGGCACTGTGAGTGCTTATCTGATTTTTGGTTTCTATGAAGATGCTCCCTTTGTGTAGACAGTTGTCAAATTTGATGCTCCTGGAGAGGGATGTTCAGAAGAGCCCTCTATTCAGCCATCTTGTTCCCGCTCCTCTAATTATGACAATTTAATTGCAATGTGTCTCAGTATAAACTTTTTTATATTATATTATTACTTATATTATAAAACTTATTTGAGGTCCTTTGTGATTCATGAATCTGGATGTCCATTTTCTTTCCCAGATTTGGAAAGTTTTCAGCCGTTACGTTTTTCTTTTTTTCTTTTTTCTTTTTTTTTGAGACAGAGTCTTGCTCTGTCACCCAGGCTGGAGTGCAGTGGTGCCATCTCAGCTCACTGCAAGCTCTGCCTCCCGGGTTCACGCCATTCTCGAGTCAGCCTCCAGAGTAGCTGGGACTACAGGTGCCTGCCACCATGCTTGGCTGATTTTTTGTATTTTTAGTAGAGATGGGTTTCACTGTGTTAGCCAGGATGGTCTTAATCTCCTGACCTTGTGATCCCCCCACCTTGGCATCCCAAAGTGTTGGGATTACAGGCATGAGCCACTGCACCTGGCCTCAGCCATTATTTCTTTAAGTAATATTATAATATTTCTGGCCCTTTCTCTTCTCTTTCTGGAACTCAGATAATGTGTATATTGACTCACTTAATGGTGTCCCACAAGTTACATGGGTTTTCTTTACTTTTTCATTCTTCTTTTTGTTCCTCTGAATAATTTCAAATGTCCCACCTCAAAGTTCACTGATTCTTTCTTCTGTTCGATCAATTCTACTGTTGAAAATCCGTACTGAAGTTTTCAATTCATTCACTGCATTCTTCGACTCCAGAATTTCTGTTTAGTTCTTTTTAATGGTTTCTGTTTTTGTTGTTGATTTCTCATTTTGTCCACGTATAGTTTTCCTAATTTCATTTAGTTCACTATCTGTATTCTCTTGTAGCACACTGAACTTCTTCAAGACAATTATTTTCATTCTTTTTTAAGCAGTTTATAGATCTCCATTTCTTTAGGATTAGTCACTGAAGTTTTATTTTGTTCTTTTGGTGATGTCATACAAGAAAGCCTTGCATTACTTTCTGCCCATTTGAAGAAGCAGTCACCTCTCCCAGTCTTTACAGACTGACTTCAGCAGGGAATGCCTGTCACTAGTCAGCCTGGTCAGAGATTCTAGGCAGGCCAGCTGGAGGAGTCAGTGGCTGGGCTTGCTGGCAGGGTCTCATGTTGGCAGGCCTCCTGTTTTGGTCTGTGGGAAACCCTGCTACCAGGGACCACAGGCGAGCTCTTGAGATCCATATGCTGGTTACTGAGAGTCCCTGCCCTTTTTTTATTTTTACTAGCTACCCCAAAGAAATCTAGCCACACTGGTTTCCTCAGTGATCTTTCTGGCTGAGGCACAACTGAAGCAAGCCTCTCAGGTAGCACCAAAAAAGGCTGTGGAAATCAGACACTGACTTTACTCTTATTTTCTCCCATGGGAGAACTTGCAGACTGAAGGGATCTCTTGCTGTGCTATGCTTACTTGGGAAAGGGGTGATACTGGTAAAAGTGAAACTGTTCTTGCCCTTTTCAGTGCATCTTTTCTAATTTCTGTGCTCCACTGTCATGCTAGAACCTCCAAATGGATTCTTGGGCTCTCACAGAGAAATTTGTTCATGAATGTTTGATAAATCTCAGTTTCCATGGGTAAAATGAGGCTGGGACTGCCTATTACACCATCTTGTTGACATCATTATCTGGTGGCCCTAGAAAATCTGAGTAGTCCCACATCTATAAAATAAATTTAATGCATTAACAAAAGCAAAAGTTTTTCCCACAAAAACAAAACAAAAATGCTTCTAGGCCCAGATTGTTTTCGAATGAAGCCTATCAGACATTTAGAGAAGAAACAATATTGACCTCACACAGAGTTGTTCAGTCAATAGAGGAGAAGGGAACACCTCCCAATTAATTTTATGAGGTCAACATTACCTTGATACTTGACAAGCACATTAAGAAAAATAAACGCAATTTCAAACCAATATGCCTCATGAAAAAAGATACCAAAAATCTTCAACAAAATGTTAGCAATTTGTTTTTTTTTTTCCCCAGGAATGCAAGTTTGTGAAGTGTTCATATATCCATGGGTGTTTCTGGGCTAGCTTGTCCTTAGTCAGTTTGCCTATCTCTACATCAATACTGTCTTAAGTACAATGGCTTTTTAAAAAGTGTAAATGTCTGGCAAAGCAAATTATGCCCCCTTCTTCTTCAGGAACATTGTAGCTAGTCTTGGCCTTTTATTTTCTCATACAAATTTTAGAATAAGATTGCCAAGTTTCTCAGGGAAAAAAAAAAAAAAAAAAAAAAAGCCCTGCTTGGATTTTTATCGAATTTGTATTGAGCATATAGATCAACTTGGGAAGAAATATCATTTGTACAATATTGAGTCTTTCTAGCCACAAATATGATATATATCTCCATTTATTTGGACTTTAATATCTCTGGATACAATTTATTTTTTTCTTCTTAAATTTCTTGTTAACCTTTGTTAGATTTTTTCCGGTACTATGTAGATAGATAGAACAGATGTAGATGATAGAGATCAGATAGATTGATAGACATTTTATTGGTATTGTAGATGATATCTGTATCTGTCAATGCCCAATCAGGAAAACAGAAATAATTCTAAGAGTTCAAGCAAAGTGAGATTCAATAACAGGACTTCAATGGTTACAATACTGTTAAAACGGCTAGAGAACTCAAAGAGAAAGAAGGTGTCACCCAGAGATTAGGACATTGGTCATCCCTAGAATTCACAAACCTACACCAATACCCCACCTTACCTCTTCCCTGAGCTGCTGGAGCTGCCATTGCTGCTATATGGTGGGAGTCACCTTCATTCCACTGCTGCTAATGCTGTTAAGAGCTTTTGACACTGATGCTGCTCGACATTACTACCTCTGAAAAGGAGCCACATCCACTGAATGTCAACTGCTAGAGTACACAGTTGCCTGTGTGCCCACTCTTGATGCAGTCAAGGCAGAATAATTCTCCTTAACTTCCACCATTCAACGTCTCACAAGTGTTTCCTGTTAGCAGAACTTAACCAGAGTCCAGCTAGCAGGAAAATTTGAGAAATGTAGTTTTCAGGCTTCTAGCCCTGTAAGAAACAGAAGAGTGTGTGGAAGGGCAGGAATGAGGCTAAGTACCAATTAGCAATATTTAGCAAAGTGGCTCCTATTACATTTTCTTAGTAATTCATTTTTAAATATGAAGTGAAAATTATTATCTATTTTTTGAGACAGGATCTCACCCTGTTGCCCAGGCTGGAGAGCAATTATGCAATCACAGCTCACTGCATTTGCTGCCTCCCAGGCTCAAGCAATCCTCCCACATCAGCCTCCTGAGTAGCTGAGACCACAGGTGCATGCCACCACACCTGGCTAATTTTTCTTTCTTTCTTTTTTTTTTTTTTGTAGAGACAAGGTTTCACCATGTTGCCCAGGTTGGTCTCAAACTCCTGAACTCAAGTGATCCACCTACCTCAGCTTCCCAAAGTGCTGGGATCACCATGTTTGTCAGAAAATTAAATGTTTATCAATATTTGAGGAAAACATTAAAGGGAGAGAAAAGGACAAAATAAATAACAGAAAAAAAAATCTAAGGCAAATGTGTTAATGCAGGATACAGAAGAAAAGTAATTTTTTCATAGTGTTTTAAGAAGCCCCTGCACTCACATGCACAAAAAAAAAAAAAAAAAAAAAAATGAGGAAAGGAAAATACCAGGTAAGAAAGATCTCCTAGAAAGTAAAAATATAATTGTTGATATTAAAATATCAACAAGAAGACTGATAGCTTAAAAATAAGCAATTCAGACAGAAAATAAAACAAAAAGAAAATTATTTATTATAAATATAAGAGATAATAAAAGAAAAAATTCTCTTTTTAACCTTAGACTAAAAGGAATTACGGAAAGACAGAATGGAGAAAATGGAAGGAAAAAGTTATCAAATAATATAGGAGAATTTTCAAAAATTGAGGTACACAAGATTATAAGAGTACAATGAATTAAAAATAACACTATGACAAATGAACATAAAATTTCAGAAAATTAAGAATAAAGAACAGATCCTTAAAGTAATCTTAGAAGAGCAAAAGTTTGCCTACAGTGGAGGCAGAATCAGATCGAGATCATATTTCTCAGCAGCACACGGGATACCAGAGGAAAATGGGAAAGTGCCTTTGATATTATTTTCCCCATATAATTTTGTACCCAGCAAATCTGGGTAAAGGGTAGGATAAAGGCGTTTTCAGACATACGAGGACTTATAATTTTTACCTCACTTGCATTCCTTCTTTGAAAGTTACTTGAGGTCATGTTCTAACAAAACAAGAGAATAATAAGAAAGAAGAGAATATAGAATCCAGGAAAGTGTATAACTAATCAAATACGGCAATCAGTGTAAGTGCCAGAATAACAGTTATGCTTCAACCTCACAGAGATAAATAGCTCATGGAGGACTCTAGGAGAGATATATCTGAGAAAAGAAGGGGGAGGGAAGAATTTGGAAGATATTAAGAATGTGAATTTAAAAACAACTAAAGAAAGAAATGCCTTTAGAAATGCTTCAGTCTGAGCAAAAACTTCACAGAAGAAATATAAATGGTTAAAGGAAAACATATTTTTAAAAGGTAGTCAACTTCACTAATCATACTATTAAACTATTAATGTATCGATTTTAGCCCATCAGTTTGATAAAAATTAAAGATTAGTTACATTTGTGCCAACATAAATGCAATTAAATGGGCACTCCTATGTTATTAATGTCTTTTTGAAAGGCAATTTGGCAATAATTATCAAAAATTTTAAATTCAGATATTTTTTGGCCTAAATAGCTACTTCTGGAAATTTACGATAAGGAAATACTTGCATGTATCCCAGGAGTATTCACTGTTTTATGATCTGTGGTAGTAAAAATAAAAGTTGGGGCTGGGCATGGTGGCTTACACTTGTAATCCCAGAACTTTGGGAGGCTGAGGTGAGAGGATCCCTTGAGCCCAGGAGTTCAAGGATATGGTAAAATATGATCATATTGCTGTATTCCAGTCTGGATGACAGAATGAGATCCTGTCTCCAAAAAAAAAAAGAAGTTGGTAACAACTTAAATGTCAGTAAATAGGAAGTTGATAAATAGATGAATAATGGTACATCCAAACTGAGAAATACCACATAGCCATTTAAAAAATATATGTACTGACATGAAAAATTCCAGGAAATAATGTTAAATGAAATATAGGTTGCTGTTTTTTAAAAAGCATAAATACATGGTTACATATGCTAATGAGTAGGAATGGGCTCTAGGGAGGGGAATAGAATTGGGAATAAGAAAAAAGTTGATGAGAACTTTAATACATTGCTCTAGATATTTTAATATTTTCTAAGAGAATATATTTATGTTTAATTTTAAAATGAATAAGCTCCAGAAAACAAAGTCAACACACTCTTAGGCTACCTACTAGAGAAAAGGGGTCTGCGGCAGAAGAGGTGATGGTCTTGGTCTATGCTGTGCATGCCAGCACAGTTTAACACTGAATTCTGAGCACCAACCGTACTCCAAGAAGGACACGCACAATTGAATCAACTCCGGAAGATAACAGGATGATGAAAGATCTGGAAAATCACAATAGCTGGGGATCCACTTTTAAATAATGAAAATGTTTAGCCAGGAAAAAAGAGTATCATTTAAAAGGACTTGATTTTTTTTAAGGGACAAGATAGCTCTCTTGAAATAAGAAATTGATTCTGTGTGGAATTGAACTAATGGGTAGAAGTTATAGAAAGAAAACTTTAGGTTCAGTAGAAAAAAAATTTTTTTAAATATACATAGGTTTGAAAGAACATTCTATTATCTAACAAATTGGCACAGTTTTAAAAATTAAAATGATAGTATCTAGACATTGAGAGTGAAAATGGCTGCTCTCATTTATGGCTGTTTAATTGAGGCAGCCTTTCTGAAGAACAATCTAGCAGAATGTAACATAACTGTAAGTGCCTATTCCCTTTACATTGGTAATGCCAATTCTAGGAATTGATCTTAAAGAAATAATTAAAAGCGAATTCATAGATTTAAATAAAAGGTTGTTCATCACAATATTATTGATAATGTAAAAAAATACTGGAAACAACCTCAGTGTCCAAAAATATATAAGATTTGCTAATTAGGTTATGATATAATCATTTGATGGAAGCTATGCAGTCATTAGATGTTGTGTTCAGAAAAAAATAAAATGTAATGGCCTGGATGTTTTTCAAGCTATTTTGCTAAGTGAAAATATTAATTTACAAAACAATACCTAGGACATATTTCCAATTTTGCCTTTAAAGTATCTACATATCCATAAAATGTTTGTACAATAATATAACTTTATTCATTCAGTGAATATATACTGAGCGCCTACTGTGTGCCAGGCATTCTGCTAGACACTGGGAACATTGAATACTAGGTAGTACCACTGCCAGATCCCTGCCTTTAAGATGCCTGGAGGTCAACACCGGTTTCCCTGGGCTCAAGTCAATAGTCCACCTCCCTAAAGCTTTGAGTTTGCCAACATGAGTTCTTCAGCTATTCTCCTTGCACAGAGATCTTTGTCTTAATAAACAGCATTTTACATCTTTGAGGGAACAGGATGACAACCCACATGGATGCCTATTTAAAAGATTATTTGGTGTAACCTTGGTCCAGAAGCCAGAACCATCCAGACAGTAGCCCCAGTAGCACCCTCCTCTGTTTTCTCTTTCACATGGCTGTCAGGGTTAAGACATCCAATGAGTGGATACATTTTCAAAAAAAACTAGAGAGAGAGTCCCCTCAGCTCAGCCCCTCCTGAAGCAAGCCACTCCCCTATCATATGGCCCTGCTTTCGTTTCAGTTTGTCTTCTTCAAAATTCACGTTGAATCTTAATCCCCTATGCGACAGTATTGAGAGGTGTGGCCTTTGGGAGGTGATTGAGTCATGAGGGCTCCACCCACACGAGTAGAATTAGGTGGACTTCATAAAAGCGCTTAATGGAGGAAGTTCGCCCTTCTTGCCCTTCTACTTTTTGCCATGGGAGGATATGGTATTCCTCCTTGGAAGCACAGAGCAACCCTCAGAAGACAACTGAACCTGCCAGCACCTTGATCTTGGACTTCAGAACTGTGAGGAAACATATTTCTGTTCTTTATAAGTTAGTCTGTGGTATTTTGTTACGGCAGCATAGACTAAGGCAGGCTCTAAGAGAGGAAACACCTTCTCGGCTGTGGCTCTTCCATCCCCAAGAGCATCAAGAATGGCCTGAGCCCTTCACCTCCACTCCTCTAGGTGCTTGAGATCGGCAGCCTGGCCCCTCTGAGTCTTCCCTCCACACAACCCTTCCAACCCTTTTCCTTCATGTTGCATGTTTCCAAACCCAAATCTCAAAGTTGTTTCTTTGAGAGTCTTCATCTACTCAAAGTAAGATTTATAGCTCTTTCCCGAAGTCTTTATACAACCTAGTGTCCCTTTTAATCACCTTCACCCTAAATAATAAATGGATGCTTCCAATAAATAAATTCATAGTTGGTTTTATTAATCCATATGGGAAGTCCAATGGTGTCACCATGTTGAAGGGCTGATACAGACATATTGCAGGTATTGTCCCACAGAAATACAGCATGGCTCTAGCCACACTGGAAAAATTGAGAAGGAATCATCTTCACTTTTGGTCTGAGGCATGGGCGTATTTGTATGTGTTTCAAGTATGGTCAAGAGGGAAGGGCTGTTTAACCAGTGTTAGGAATTCATTATTTGGAGTTATCATCACCTTCTCCCATGGGCTTTCTTTTAGCTTATTTTACTCCTTACAACAATAGGAAATATTGATAAGGTAGG
Organism: Pongo abelii; assembly: GCF_028885655.2. Lineage (NCBI taxonomy): Eukaryota > Metazoa > Chordata > Mammalia > Primates > Hominidae > Pongo > Pongo abelii. Next base: position 120,230,954 of record NC_071993.2, on the reverse strand, counting down.
AATTGTCATCTTCGTTTCATAATGGAGGAAGATGAGGCACAGATTAGTGAAGTAAGTTGCCTGTCACCTAGCAGCAGAACATGGATTTGAATACAGAAATGTTTGACTTCAAAGTCAAAGCTCTTAACCAGGTTAAGCCAATTGCTATCCAACAGAAAAATGGCCAAGCTGGGACCCCACCCCTCCCAATCGCAGCTGTTGCTTCCAGTTCACAGATCCATTCCCATTATGGAGCTGAAGTCGGTGTTTGCATTACTCGCCTGTCCTTCCTTCTTCATTATCCTCCCCTGGCACTCTGCATTCTGTCAATAGTGGACCCTCAGGTTGGGGAATACTTATCCCACATTCAATAAAGCACAATAAAATCTGGTACACTTGTTTTTGTAGATACTGTTAAGAACACAGGCTTTAGAATAAGACAGACCTAAGTTCAAAGCCCAAATTTGCCACTTAAAAGCCTGGGGTATATTCCTAAACTTCTCTGAGCCCCATTTCCTTGTCTGGAACTCATGAATAATATCCTGACCCTGGGGCTGGTTTAGGTGGGTTACACCAGATAACACTTGCAAACCATAGTGCCTGGCACCATGGCACCTAACAATATTAGCCATTAAAATTGTTCTCAATATTAAAGGCTCACACAGGGATTCTTTTGGCTGAGGATAGTGACAGCTACCCATTCTTCTTCCTGATTCAGCTTTCAGTGGGTGGGTTCAGGAAACCAAGGCAAGGACCATGGAAAACCAGGCTGTCCCACCCAACACCTCTTGACCCCTCACTGTAACTCCCTCTGGTTGGCAGCAGTTTTCATTTCTCCAACCTCACTGATATCTCTCAGGGACTCTGAAACAGGCAGCATTGTCTCCATAGGACACAGGAGGCCAGAGAAGCAGAGAAATTTGCCCAGTGATATACACTGATTTGGAAAGAACTAGAAGTGAAACTGCCCCTCCATGGTTCCCTTCATCTCACATCCCTTCATAGTATGTCATGAATATAACACCGTTCGCCAGGGACTCCGGGGAAATGGGGCAGCCACCTCATCTAGGACTGATGAGACCCTCTCAGTGTAAATAAAACCCTCCCCAGCCCAGGCATCAACTCTTGGAGCCAGCCACCATGCCAGGCCAAGTCCGTTCCAGCCCAGCTATGCCAAGAAACATGCAGCTCAACTACACTCGACTCTCCAAATAAATACTTTAAGTCAGAACAGATGCTGTCAGCCTGGCCTGGAGCCATCAGTGGCACCAATGGCTTACAGAAGGCTCTTTGGACCAGAGGGAATGTGACGGTAGGCCTCCTGGAAGGTGCCAGTTCAGGTATTTCAGGACCTCCAGAACACGCTCCCTAGATGGAAGCAAAAAATTTGCCCCAGAAGACACATCTCAAGAGAGAAGGGGATGTGGTACAGTGTAGAAAACTCCAGCTAAGAAACAAAGAACCAGTTCTTGTCCCAGCTCTGCAGCTCCAAGCAAGTCCCTCTGGCTCTGGGACTTGGTTTCCTCACCTGTAAATGGAGGTTACAGTGAAGACTCAAAGACTCTATTGAACTGTAAAAAGCTGTCTAGGGTGGGGAGGGGTCATATTACAGTAGCCTGAGACCACCCTGAATATCCCCTGTTGCCATCACTGGGCATAGGGGACAACCAAAAGGGAACTGGTCATGTGACTAAGACCTGAGGACTAGGACAACAGAAGGCCATTGACAGGCTCAAGACCTCTGCCCCCTCCCTGTTTCCAAACAGAAGGTTCTTGAACACAAGGTTCACATTTTCTCCATCTGCTTTGCCTTCTCCCTTCGCCCTTCCTTATCTCCATCCCTCTCTTCTTTCTTTCCTTCTTTCTGCTGTATGGCTCCAGCCATTGACAATTATTCTCCATTCCTGAAATAGACCATGCTTCCTCTCTCTAATCTCCAGGACTTTGCACCTCCCGTGCTGCTTCCTGGACCACTCTTGTCCCACCTCGTCTTTTGGGTCTCAACTTAGGTATCTCTTCCTCTGGGCTGGAAGAGGGGTCCCTCTGCTGGGTTCTTCCAGTGCTCTGGGTCCATGATTAGATAATGGTCTCTCATCAGGATCATGAGTGCCCTGACAGCAGAGACTGCTTCTTAACCATCAGCCTCCTTAGAATAGGGACTTGGAAAATGTGTACTGATTGAATCCATAAGTAGATATTTCTCAGGGACACAAAGCTAAAGGATGGTGGACCCAGGTCCTCTGTCTACGAGCCGAGTGTTGATTCATTCAGTTATTCGCCCATGTAACAAATACTTGTTGAGCACCTTCAACAGGCCAGGCACTCTGCCTAGTGCTGGGCATACAGTGGGGAAAAAGGCAAGTTCTTGGTTTTCAGGAAGTTTGCATTCTAGCAGGAAAGGACAGCAAATAACAGATGATGAGAACAATAGAGAGTAATGAGTGCTATACAGAAAATTAAAATAGGCTAATGTAATAGAGCTTGACCACGTGGACACTTTAGACTGGATAGATGGAGAAGGCCTCTCTAGGGTAGGACTGAAAGGAAAAGTTAAAAAAAAAAAAAAGGGCTGGGTGCAGTGGCTCATGCCTGTAATCTCAGCACTTTGGGAGGCCGAGGCGGGCGGATCACAAGGTCAAGAGTTCGAGACCAGCCTGGCCAATATGGTGAAACCCCATCTTTACTAAAAATACAAAAATTAGCCGGGCGTGGTGGCGGGCTAGCAGTCCCAGCTACTAGGGAGGCTGAAGCAGGAGAACAGCGTGAACCCGGGAGGCAGAGCTTGCAGTGAGCCGAGATGGCGCCACTGCACTCCAGCCTGGATGACAGAGTGAGATGCCTTCTCAAAAAAAAAAAAAAAAAAATGGAGCCAGTTTTGTGAGTTGAATGGGAAGAGGATGCCAGGAGAGGGACAGCTGGTAGAAGGGCCTTCTAATGGGGAGGTTAGAGAGGAAGAAATATCAGTGTGATTGAATTCAATGTGCCAGATAAGGCTGGGGAAGTAGGAAGGGCCAGTTTGTGTAGAGCCTTGTGTACCATAATAAGGAGGTCCTCTTCTAGTGAGATGGAAGTCCATGGGAAGGTTTTAAGCTGGAAGTTATGTGATATAAATCATGTTTTCAAAAGATTAGCCTGACCACCATGTAGAAATGGAATGGAGGGGTTGGAACAAGCACAGAAGTGGAGACAGGAGATAGGATGCTATTGTGCCAGTCTAAGCAGGATGTGACGTTGGCTTAAACTACAATGGTCAACAGTGATGATGAAGAGAAAGAAGTACATTGATCCATGCTGGAGGAAAAATTGTTGGGACATGCTCACATTCAGAAGGTAGAACTGATAGAAAGTGCTAATGGATTAGATATGAGGACACGAGGGTGAGAGAAGGAGGAATCAAGGAACTGAGTGGATGGGAGTGCCCTTTACAATGAGGTGAGGAGGAGAGTAGAGAAGGCTTGAGACAGATTATCCAATTTATTCGGCCCTGTTAGTTTCTATTTGTCTGTTAGATCTCTAAAGGAAAATGTCACTTCACAGTGGGATACACAGGCTGAAATTCTGGGAGAGAACAGGATTGGGTACACATATCTGGGGATCATCTACCTTAGATGACATTTAATGTTAGGGGTCTGGCTCAGATTACCTGGAGAGAGAAAATGCGTACGCAGAATGCTGTGGGTTTAATGTTTGTTTCCCTCCCAAAATTCATACATTGAAACTCCAACCCTCAGTGTGATATTTGGAGGTGAGGCCCTTGGGACCTAATTATGGTCATGAGGGTGGAGCCCTCATAAGAGAGATTGGTGCCCTTATGAAGGCCATGAGAAGTCTTTTGTTTTCTCTCTCTCTGCGCTCTGCCATGTTAGGATACAAGATTACCATTTGCAAACCAGGAAGAGGGCCCTCACCAGACATAAATCTGCCAGCACCTTGATCTTGGACCTGTCAGCCTCCAGAACCGTGAGAAATAAAGATTTGTTGCTTAAGCCCCCCAGGCTATGGTAATTTGTTACAGCAGCCCAAATTGACTAAGAGGTGACATTTACCACTATGGGTCTAGATGAGATTGCCTGGAGAGACAGAATGTGTAGGTAGAGGAAATCATTCAGGACGGAGCTCCTAGCACTCCAATATTGGGAAGTTTACAAAAGGAGGAGGCAGCCAGCCAAGAGACGGAGAAGGAACAGCAAGAGAAGTGGGAGGAAAACTAAGAGAGCGTAGGTTCCAGGAGCCAAAGCAAGGGAGGTTCAAGTTGTCAATTTGTCTTTCTTTTGTAGTTTTGCTTCCCTGTCACCTACTCCAAAACCTCCCAGATCCACCTGTATCCTCCTGAATGGTAAAGGTAGCTTGCTGGCCCTCAGATCAGCTGTTCTCGGTGGCACCACATCCAACCCCCTGATCAATCAAACAGCCCCTCCCAGTCTCCCTCAGCAACCTGGCAGCAAGGGATGGTGTGGTCCTTGCCAGGTCTTTTCCCTCCCTGGTTCTCAGTTCTTCCTGGGACAAATAAGGAGGCTGGAAATGGTGCTCTCTTGCTGACAGCATTCCCTGTGCTACTAGGACTTCAGACTCAGCCTCTCCTTCCCATGGAGCTCAAGCTTTCCTCCTGTTAGGCCTTCTTCCCCCAGAGACCATGAAATGATGGTCTCTGAAAGAGAATCCCAGTGATCCATGGAGGGCCTGCTCAGAGCTTAACTCATAGGTAAGATGCATCTGATGGCCGTGAAAAACTACTTGGAAAGGAACCCAGGGGAGTGACAGGGAAGGTAAGGGCCTTGGACCCATGGCTGCCTCATGGGTTAAACATGATGTGTCCTACTACAGGAATGTTCTGCCCATCAAAACAGGGCACCTGCAGAGCTATGTTTGCTCAGAGGGGGAAACTTTTTCTAATTTGTGCAAAAGTGCCATAGGAGCAGTGCCATGTAACCCTACTTTGGACCTGTCACCTGCATTCTTTGTTCCTGACACTGGACTTCTTTAAGCTCACTGCCTGGCTTCCTTAGGCACATTCGCTGTCTGATATCTTTGGGCCCGCAGCCCGTTCTCTTTAAGCCTGCCATTTGCATTACTTAGACCCATTGCTTCGTGCCTGGGCCAGCCTCCTGATGTCTTTCGGTCCACCCCATATTTCTTCAGGTTCGCTGCCTGGATTATTTAAGCCTGTCATGTCATATCTTTGGGCTTGCTGCCAGAATGCCCAAAGTCCTGGAAACTTGGGCCGCTGCTGAGTATCAGAGCTACCTGGAACATTAACACGGCTCTGTGGGGCTGCTGTCAGGAAGGGAGAATAAATGTCACCATCTCCAGCCTCCAGCAGTGACCACTGTGAAGAGGCCAACAGCTCAGCTGGGCTTTGAAAGGAGCATTTGTATGGTTTGTTTCCCTCCACGAGACCGCCAAGGCCAAATCCCCCAGAGATTGATTCATTTCGCCGTTTTGCTTTTTTTTTGGTGATCTGTGTTTAATAGGGAACCGTGTGTGTAGTGCTCCTGTGCCTCTGGCTGGGAGCTCAGTGCTGGCAGGGCAGGCCAGCAAGAAAGCCCAGCATCAGGGGTGGGAGGAGGCCAAGAAAAACCCCCAGGCTTCAGGCTGTGGCAGGAGGGCTTGCCCGGACGGCCTGCTCACCAAAGCCTGGCTTCAGAGCTCTCTGGGACTGGCCTGGCCCGATGCCAGCAGCCATTGCTCTGTGTCTTTGCAGAGAGCCAGGGAGACAAAACAGAGACTGATTTTAAAATAGACACACAAAGTGGTCTCTTCACAGAGCTCTGTAGCATTCTGGATCAATATACACTAATGTTTTCATACAGAAAAGGGGACTTCGAGAAGGATAATGTACAATATCTATCACATGCAAGAATGTTGGGCTTAGACAGAACAATAAATAATGCAGCTCACATGTGGCAAAACTTCCTTGCACACCAGGCACCATGCTCGGTGCTTTACACGGACATGTCAGCTGCCTTGCCTAAGAATATCATGAAGACGCAATTACAGTCCCCATTGTATAGAATAAAAGTCAAGTTTCACATCCTATTAGAATGGCTAAAATTTTAAAAATGGATAACGTTAAATGCTGATGAGGATACAGAGCAACTGGAACTCTCTTACACTGCTGGTGGGAACACACAGTGGTACAGCCACTTTGAAAAACAATTTGGCAGTTTCTTAGAAAGTCAAACAGACACAGACTGTACAATCCATCAAGCCCACTCCAAGGTATTCATCTAAATGGAATGAAGCCCATATGTAAATGCTTACAGTAGCTGTATTCATAATCACCCCAAACTGAAAATAACCCAAATGTCCTTCAATTGAGGAATGGGTAAACAAACTAGTTCTTCAACACCACAGAATATTACTCAACAATAAAAAGGAACACACTACTGATACATGAAAATGTGGGCAATCTCAAATGCATTAGGCTAAGTAAAAGAAAACAGAATCAAAAGACCACATACTGTAAGACTCTATTTATATGACACACTTGTGAAGAAAAACTATAAGGTCTGAAAACAGATCAATGGCTGCCAGGGGCTGGAGGTAGGGCAGAAATGAATTTTAGGAGGTTTTGGGGAATGTTTTTTCTCTCTCTCTCTCTCTCTCTATATATATGCACACACACATACACACACTCATATTTATGTGTATAGATATATACATATGTATATGTGTGTGTATGTATGTGTGTATATATATGTGTGTGTGTATGTGTGTGTGTGTATATACATACATATATAGATATATATATATGTATATCTTCCAGGCTGGAGTGCTGTGGCAAAATCATGGCTCACCCCCCAGGTTCAAGTGATCCTCCTACTGCAGCCTCCCAAGTAGCTGGAACCACCATGCCCAGCTAATTTTATCTTATTAATTTTATGTAGAGACAGGGTTTCCCTATGTTGCCCAGGCTGGTCTCGAACTCTCGGGCTTAAGGGATTCTCCTGCCTTGGCCTCTCAAAATGTTGGGATTACCGGCATGAACCACTGCACTTGGCCTATATATTTTGATTGTGATGGTGTTTCCACCATTATATGTTCATCAAAAACTTGCAGAACTATACCCTAAAAAGGGCAAATATTTCTACATGCATATTAAACCTTAATTTTTGTAATCGTTCAAAAAAAAATCAGCTATTCAAGGAGATGTAACTTGTCCAACGGCAGAATCAAGACTGACTCTTGACCCAGCTTTTTAACCGCTGTGCTGAACAACGATACCTGTTGCCCTGGAGACCATCTGGTCTGAGCCTCAATTACCAAGAGATCTGGACTCACCAGGATGTAGAAAATGGTAGGTTCTGAGGAACTGGCTTTTTTTTTTTTTTTAATTAACTGAAGTTTTCAAATCATTTTTCTTTTAACCCCCGTTGCTACCAATATTTCTAAGTTGTCTGAAAATACAGTCATCCTTACTCTAATACTCAGGCCACTGACTCTACCATGCTTGAGAATTGCAGGGCCAGATCCTCTGAAGTTGGGGGACCTGGTCATATTCCTTCACCTGTCACTATTTGCTTTGTCACCTTGGATACATCATTCACTCTTCCTAGACCCTGGTTTCCCTCTGTGAGAAGGGGATCATTTCACCATCTCAAGAGTGAATGAGAAAATTAAATGAGAATCATAGGACCTGCAGCTTTAGGTCTTCACCGTCTTATCAACTGCTTTCTTTTTTATCTCAGGGGATTAGTTCAATAGCAGTCAACACATACTGAGTACTTTCTATGTGCTACGTGGTTTATAGACATTTCATCTTGCTGCCAAGTCTGTGAGCTGGTACTAGCCCATCTAACCGAAGATGAAAGGAAGGCACTTAGAAATGAAACAATTCACCAATGACCCCACAACTAAATGTAGTAGAAGTAGTAGAACCAGATTGAAGCTAGGCAGTCTGATTCCAGAGCCTTCTGTTTGGCTAGTTCACCTTTCTGCCTCCCCTTCTCCCGTCTCAATTTTCCACTGCCATCTTGAGAATCCATAGTTGCACATCTTGTCCGTTAGGCAACACGCATCCTATATTGAACTTTCCCTACACGGACTTCAGATGCCAAAATGGATTCTTCTCCAATACGGAAGAGCCAGGAAAGCCACAGAGGTCCTCTACCTCCTGTTGGCTCCGTGTCCTTTCTATGCTTCCACCGAGCAAGGGTGTGGAAGAAGAGCAGTGTGTGGCGGAGGGTCATTTGGCCCTTGGGGAGGGATGACAGGAGGAAGAGGAGGGAAGCCACTTTTATGGGAGCATAAGCAAGTGTCAATGTTCTTGCTACTCGATCCAGGAGGCTTCATTCCGGCTCATTGTTCCTCATTATCAGAGCTAACTATGTTCAGGCGAAGGGCGAGCATGTTCCTAAATTTATGTCTCTGTGTGCGACCACGACAATGTGTGTTTTGTGTGCTTCTCCCTGAAAAACTCCTCTTGTGACACAGGCGACCCAGCTTGGACTTGGCCTTTCATGTGCGTTACCCACTCCGACTGGCACCTGCTGGCAGATTTTTCTTAAAGTCTAAAATGAGGGGCTAACCTTCTCGTCTCTGCTTTTTCTTCTCTGCTACCTATCATCTTGATTTGACTCACACAAAAGTGTCTCAGTGGGAAACCCACTCAAGAAGGCTTTGACAGGGAACAATGGACAGACACCTCTACAGAGGCCGGCCCGCCGCATCGAGAGAGGGAAAACAGATTAAAGTTTAAAGATGTCATGTATGTTAACCGATCAGTATCAGTTTTATGTATTTTGTCAAAGAGACAGCAGTGAAGCCGGGCCCATGAGGGTGAGGGGGTGCAAAGGAGGGAGAGGTGGCCCCCACACACTTTGGCCAAAGGCCTCACCAGAGATAACGAGCCCAAGGAGCTGGAGTGTTTGAAAGGTAATCATAACAATAATAAAGAAGAAAGGGCCCAGAGGAGATTGTCGTGGGATTGTTGTGTGTGTCAGCTTTGTCCTTCCACAATGATCCAGGGCCAGGAGCCAGGCAGTCTCCGGGGCAGCAGAGCGGCTCCTTCAGAAAGCAGATGCCGCTCATTCAGCCCGCGTGGCTTTCTTCCAGGATAATGCTCCAATGGGCAGCGGAAGCCCAGGGAGTCATGGGTGAGGCAGGGGGAGAGGTGCCTGAAAGCCAGGGCTCCCCGCCGGCATCTCTGGCGGCCAGGCCCAGCACTGTTCACAGGAGCAAGGCTGGCCCAAAGCCTGCATGGGGCCTGGGCCCTGACCTTGCTTCTTGTCTGCAAGAGGGTTACCTACAATGCCCTGCTCTCCTGACGGGACGTCAGGAGAATAGAGTCGGCCCCTGGAACTACTCTTCAATATCCCTGGAAAAAAAATGGGATTCCCAGTCTGATTTCTTTGGACCTCTGAGCACTTTTCCTTTCACACGAATCTCCCTTTGTGAGGGTTGCTAAAATTTTCTCACATCGTGAATAGGCTGAAAAGTGAGTATCTTTGAATCTTCTTTCTGAAGAAGTCCAGACTCAGGACAAGCTGCCACATTTTTGGAGGAAGCAGTTCATGGCAAAGGCTGGGTTTGTAGGTGAGCTAAGCTCCATTTATCCTGCAGACTCAGGACTGTCAAGAAGGGCAGTCATCCTGGCGGGACATGCAGAGGGGCTGTCCTCTAAATGGAACGTTCCAGAGACCGGCAAAGGGAAGGCTCTAGAGCTCCTCTGCAGAGTCTCCACGGGCTCCCACAAGCCCAAGAGTTGGAGGCAGTAGCATGCCAGATCCAGCGCATACTGGCTTTTGAGAGCTGATGGCTAACTTTTCAGTAATTTTTTTGCAAGCCAGTTTTTTAAAAATTAACTTATGAGGCCGGGTGCAGTGGTGGGTCACACCTGTAATCCCAGTACTTTGGGAGGCTGAGGCGGGTGGATCACTTGACGTCAGGAGTTCGAGACCAGCCTGGCCAACATGGTGAAACCCCATCTCTACTAATAATACAAAAATTAGTTGGGCGTGGTGGCACACGCATGTAATCCCAGCTACCTGGGAGGCTGAGGCAGGAGAATCACTTGAACCCAGGAGGCAGAGGTTGTGCCACTGCACTCCAACCTGGGCAACAGAGTGAAACTATGTCTCAAAAATAAATAAATAAAAATTTAAAAATTAAAATTAAAATTAACTTATATAAGCTTAACAAATAAATACAGCAAAAGTAATATTCAAAACTCATCTCTCCGTAATAACTTTACTATTCTCTATGCCTGAGGTTTTATATGATTACTGTATCTATATGGCAGAGATACTGGATAATAGTGCGTTTCTGAGCATCTCTTCCCAACTGCGCGTACTGTAATGTCACATAGAGAGCCACCGTGGAGTATTTACACCACAGAAACTGGCAAATGCCACAAATCAGAACTTTTTCCCCTAAGTGCTAGTTGTTAAATACTTACTGGTCCACTAGTTGGGGGGTGATCTGGCCCAGCTCCTTGGTCACTGGACCAAGCCACTTTCCCTCTGAAACAAGTCACCATGGTGACAAAGGAAGAAGAAATGGAATGGCACATTGCTCTGAAGACAAACTATATGCAAGTATGAAGCTTAGACAGACTCTGAGCTGCTTGACCCAATATTCATGCATGTGTGACTGTGTTCATTCAACCTATTTTCTCCTCTTTCTCTAAACAAAAATATCTTATTAGGAAAAAATATCATTTTCAACTCCAAGACCCTTGATGAACAATCTGCTCCAATATCTGCCTTTAATGAGAATAATTCAGGGCCAAATAGTTGATCCTGAAGGCCATGCTGGGCTCAGGGATGGGGGCCAGGAGGGATGAGTTCCTGGATCTGGGGACCCTATCTCCCTTTGCACCCACCTGTATTCTCTTAGGGCCCCTGTCTCTGAGACTCAGCTGTGAAGGCTGAAAAGGCTGAAGCTGTCCTCCCATGGGACAACTGCCTTTGAACAGGGGTGCAGAGAGGCTGAAAGGCCTTCAGGGCCACACTGAATGAATATTGCAGGGGATCTCAGGCCAGGGCAGTGATCTGCAAATTTGAGTCTGGTGGTTTTCCAGAACACATCATGCAGGCAACTGCCTCCTCCCTCCCAGAAGGCTGCTCTTCATCAGGGTCCTCTTCTCTCCTGCCCCAGAGAACTCAAGGCAACAGAAATCGTAATAATAGCTCATCAGGCCGAAGTGTTAACCTCAGGCCTAAGCACTGTGGCCTCATCTGAGCCTCCTAGAAGTAGGTGGTGCCTTTGTCCCCTCTTACAGCGGAGAACACCAAGACGTTGAGAAGTTCCTTAACTTGGTCCAAGCTGCTCAGCCAAAAAGCTACTCATCTGAAACTCAAACTCAGGCAGTCTGAATCCAGAGTTCTCTCTCCTAACCCCTATGCTCAGATCACAAATCCAGCTGGTTCCCTACCATGCAGGTCTGATCAATGGAAATACAAAAATGGTTTGGGAGACTGAAGCAGGTGGATCACTTGAGGTCAGGAGTTCGAGACCAGCCTGGCCAACATGGTGAAACCCTGTCTGTACTAAAAATACAAAAATTAGCCAGGTGTGATGGTGCGTGCCTGTAGTCCCAGCTACTCCGGGGGCTGAGTTAGGAGAATTGCTTGAACCCAGGATATGGAGGTTGCAGTGAGGCGAAATTGTACCACTGGACTCCAGCCTGGGCGACAGAGCGAGACTCTTGTATCCAAAAAAAAAAAGTAAAGAAAAGAAAAAAGAAAGGAAAGAAAAGAAATAAAGAAATAGAAAAATGGCAGGGGGGTGAGGAAGGGGAAGCTGGAGTGGGATGAAAACTACAGTGTGCAAGGGAGCTGCCTGCTGCCCCTCCCACCGACTGGGCATCCCCAGGCCCTCCCAGGAGGACACTCCCTTCAGGGCAAGGCTCCCTCTGGCCAGCTCTGAATTTTCCCTCCTGCCCTGACACACTGGGCTCAATATCTGCTTTGAGTTATTTCACATCTTAGAGAGAAGCAGCAGGAGCCGAAGCCCTGGGCACTGTGGCAGGCCAGGGAGCTGCGCAGGGGCACTATAAGCACACCCCACCAACACCCCCAGTCCCTGTAGCAGACAGGAAAGCATCACTGGGCAGGACCCCCCAGTGGGACTCCAGCAGCGTCTTTCTTTTCCCGTGGGCCTTGCCAAGTTAAGGCACTTCCCAAGTTGATTTTTCATTTGCTGTTTATAATTTTGTGAGGCCAGAGTATGTAAAGAGGATGCCTTTTACAGAAAGGAGAAGTTAATTCAAAATACCTCTGGGGTTCGGCCCAGGCCACTCAGCCCTGCTGGGTCTGAAGCACAGTCTCTGGACTCTCTGTCCAGTGCTCTTTTGACTGCAGCATCAACATGCACCCCTACCCCACAAAAGGCCCCGAGTTTTAGCAGCAGATAAAATCAGCTGGTCCCTGGAAATGTGCCAATCACGCGACCAGAAGACAAGCACCAAAGGAGAGAAATACTTGAGATTCGTGTTAAGAAGCCATGTTGGGATTGATCTGAATAACACCAGAAAAAAAGGGGAAAATAATAAAGTCAGATACTACATAATCCATGGAGACATGGATGGAAGCTGAGTGGGGCAAATTTCAAAGGGGGCACCTTTCCCCATGGAAAGAGGCAGGAGGTGCAGAGGGCCTTGAACTTGAACTGAGCTGTGGTCATCTACTAAGCAACACCAAGCAGACACTATTTCAGATCATCGTCACTGCAGCCCCGCAGCCTAGGGATGATCTGTAGGATCACCTCATCCTACAGATGAGGACACTGCACTGAGGATGATCCCATTCCGCAGGAGTGGTGCTGAGATGCCCAAGGGCTCTTCCTAAAATGGGGAGTGGGCTGCATGCTTCAGCATGGTGTTTAAAGGGCCAGCTGTTTAACAGCCAAAGTAAGGTCCATTAGCTGGTGAATGCATAAACAAAACACAGCAGATCCACACAATGAAACACTCTACAACCACCAAAAGGACAGCACTACTGATGATACACACTACAAGTGAATGAACCTCAAAAATATTCTCAAGGGAGATGGTTTTTTCCCCTAAAGGGGAGAAAATTGTTTCTTAGAGACCAAAATATATTTATATATATATAAATATATATATATATATCTCCTTAGATATTACAGTGGTTTGTAGCCCTCCAAAGCTCAAGCCTACCGGACAAACTCATGTTTCTTGGTATTTAATTTCTGTCTTTAAGGAGAATTTAAATTACATTTAATTTTCCTCCTTGGGGGAGGAGTGGATGATAATGAAAAAATGTTTGAGACACTGTGCTGAGTAAAAGAAGCCAGACACAAAAGACCATGTGTCGTATGATTCCATGTACATGCAATGTGCAAAAAGTCAAATCCGCAGAGGAGGGAAGTAGATTAGCAGCTGCCTGGGGCTGGGCGTGGGAACAGGGAGTGACTACAGCCGAGCAAAACGGAGGTTTTGGGGTGATGAAAATGTTCTAAACTTGAATTGTGGTGATGGTTGCACAACTCTGTAAATTTCCTAAAAGTCATTGAATTGTACGCTTCAAACAAATGAGTTTTCTGGTATCTAAATTATACTTCCATAGAGCTATTTTTTTAAAAAAGGAAGAACACAGGCTTGGGGATCTGAGAGGCCCAGCTCCAGTTCTGGTTCCTTACTCCCATGCCTCAGACAGGTGGCTCCAGGCCTCAGTGTCCACATCTGTGAAATGGGGTATCTACCAAAGCTTTGGAGGCCATGAGGATCCAATGAGACATGTTTAAAGGCCTTAGCACTGTGATGTGAGGGTGTAAGGGGGATGGCTTCAGGACCCTAACTTTGAGCAGAGAGAGAACTCATGTTTCAGGCCTTGGGTGAGATAGCATCTCCTTGAGAGGCCTTCCTTGACCCCTGGAGGTTACTGCTCAGGTGTTTACCTCCCTGAGGCATTTACTGAAATCTACGCCCTTTTGTGTGATCCTTATTGTCTGTCCGTAAGCCCCACTACTGGAATGTTCGCTTTAGGCCATGAAGGATCTTATCCTCCTTGTAAAGGCACCCTGTGGGGCACAAAGCAGGGACATATGAATATTCAGCAACAATAATTATTATGGGTTTCATACCAAATGAATGCAGTCAGATGAACTAAGTTTTTGTTCACCAGAAAGTCGCAAATTTCTGGAGGCTTCTTTCCCTTAGAACGACCTATCAGGTGTGTGAAAGAGTGTATCATTCTGAGGGTGGGGGGGGAAAAAAACAACTTGCTTTAATGACATTGATTCATTTGCCCTGCATGGCTAGTGCAGTGATTCTTACCCTGGAGCTCATGAAATGATGGAAAACATATGCGGCATGCTGTTTGTGTCCAAGAATCTACATTTTCTTTGGGGTGACAGTCATGAGCACTTACCAGAATCTCAGTGGGGTTCACGATGGAAACAAGATGCTCGGGTGCTCCAGGTGAAATGAAAACTCCCAAGTGTGGAGACCATGCCCCCACGCCTGCCCCATCTCCCTCCCTCTCTCCTTCTTTCTCACAAACTCATCTGAAGCTCCGGACTTCATGGGGAATTTGAGGCTGGGCAGTGATAGGGAATCTCCATGAAATGGAACACAAGCCAGAGCTGAGACAAGTGCCGTCAGTCCTCAGCCTCTGCTCCTGGAAGGAGAAGCTGTGAAATTAGAACCTGGGACTGGGCGCACAGGAAGATAGCTGCAGAGAGATACAGTGAGAGAAAGCCCCTCTGCCCCTCAGCCATCTACCTGGTGCAAAGGTGGAGGGAGGCAGGCACCATCCAGGAGGGGCGAGCAGGGCCTCAAAAGTAGCACCTGAGGCTGCGCGACCCACAGGCCCCTGCTGATTTTCCAGGTGCGCGTGCACTTGAGCGAAAGAGCGAGCAGAGAGAAAAGCTAGTTATCTATGGCGAGCATACCTAACCTATCCACTCTTAAAACAGGGTGTCTGACAGCGAAGGGCCCAGGAAACCAGCTCCTATTTGCTGAACGCTGTGGCCCTTAAAGAATAAAAACAAGAAGGGAGAGGCCGGGGACGGGCTAATTACACCTACCAAGCGACAAATCACTTGGAAAACATAAATACGTTTTCAAGGACACTCCTCCACTAACGTTGCTAAAGTGTTTTTCTTTCAAATCCCAGCAAGAAAATCCAAGGGATGAAACAAACTTCGCTTATTTTAGTTTCTACTCAATTACCTGTTAATGGAAAAAATCTGGCACCAGCCATAATGAGGCAGGCATGAGCTCACTGGCGTGGGGGTCGGCCCTGTCAGGGAAGGCTGCAACAAGCGCAGCCTTTATCTGCCTCTCTATAACCCTTTCAAACTCGCTGTCAGGGAGCCCACATTGAGCAGGCTGGAGAGGAGGAACCTGGGACCCACTCCAGGCCTCCGAGGCCCCTTGGGAAAAGGAAAATTGTTGTTGGCAAGTCTGTCTGGCTCCAGAAATTGATCCAGTGCCCCCCACTTGTCCGAGCAGCAGCAGACAGGGCTAAGAATTTTGTTATAATTAAATAACAGAGTGCTGATTGGTTGCTGGAGGTGGTCTTGAAACTGGTGTTTAAAAGCAGAGGAGAACAACAGTTACTATTCATAGGAAAAGCCCAGAGTCTTAAAAATCCATCTGTTTCATTCCCAAATTTAGGCCAAAAAAATGCTCACTTGCTGTCTTTAAAAATACCACCTGCTTTGCGATGTTGTATAATGTGCCATTATATAAGGTGGAGGGGGCGGAGGGGAGGATGCCGTGTGGTGGGCAGAGCCCCTTCCTGAGGAAAACAGAGACAGCCTTGCAGAGGGCCAGGCTGTCCACTCCAAAGGCCGAGCCTCCACCTCTGATGCCCTACACTGGCCTTGAGGCACTAAGAGAGTCTTCTAAGAATTACCTCAGGGGGCTGCCATCAGGAACCGCCAAATATGGGGCCCTGGTAATTACGGACAACCATCCTGCACCCACCTGGCCTTAGGGGTCAGCCATCGCAGTTTGCACCAGTGCTGGCCTGGGTGGTGATCTTGCCCCATTGCCCACTACAGCTGGGCTGCTGGGTGAGGCCACGGTTCCTGGAACCAAGGGAAGGAGAAGCAGCCAGACCCCCTTAGCCTGGTGGCTGGCCACTTGCATCTTCCTCCACACAGCCCCCGAACCCAGGATGTGGAAGCCACAGGACATTAGGTTCCCAATGGGACAGCTCTGTTTCTACCAAGCAGACAAATGTCCCTGTCTAGCCTAACCCTTATGGAGTTGCCCAAGATTCCGAGAAATATTGGGGACTCAGTTTCTTCTTAAGATTCTTATTCACAGGGTAAGTGGGGGGGGGAAAAAAAAACAACTCTGTAGTCACACGCCTAATTTTAATCCCAGATCTGCCACTTTTTGGCTGACCCATCCTGAACACGTCACTTCACTGCTTCCCATGACAACGGGAGTAGGAAG
Source organism: Pongo abelii (assembly GCF_028885655.2). Lineage (NCBI taxonomy): Eukaryota > Metazoa > Chordata > Mammalia > Primates > Hominidae > Pongo > Pongo abelii. The sequence goes on along the minus strand of NC_071993.2, from coordinate 120,214,603 downwards.
ACTTACATCACAGTATTTGGGTGAAGAACAAATAAAATAATGCATGCTGCCCCAGATGCCTGGGAGCCACGTATGGTGCCTGGCACATCGGAGGCACCGCTAGCAGGTGGTGGCTGGATTTCCAGGAGCTTCACACTCAAGCCCTTCATTTTGCATTGGCGTCTCCAAACCTGAAAATCACCCAGGATCGGGAACAAGTCTTACAGCTGGCAGCAGGGTTAGCATTCCCCACATCAAAGCAAGCCAGTAGAGAATTCGAGGCAACAGGTAGTTATGAGAAAGATCCCTGGTCTAGATTACAAGGAATCATGGCATCTAGCCGAGATCCAGCCAGCACCCAGCTGTGTGGCTTCAGGCAAGACACTCCTGGGGCCCCCTCTCTGGGCTTCAGTTTCCTCTGGTCCTTCTTTCCAGCTCGTAAGGACTAGGCGGTCAGATTCTATTGAGAGCACATGCTTTTTTCTACAAAGGCCTCCGGGAATTTCTACTCAGCAAGATAAGACCTAGATGAATCCGCACCTCCTCCTTGGGCATTCTGAGGCCCCGGGGGAGGGGGACTAAAGAAGGAGCCCCAGGACCTGTGTGAGTTCCCTCCATATCCTGACACCAGAAACAAGCTCGAATCTCAGTAACATGCCCAAGATTCTCTATTTCTACCCTCCCGTCAACCCTTGCACCCTGTAAAGCAAATAGACACAAGGGCAGTTTCTAGCACAGTGTTATCTGAAACAGTTATTAATAGGAATTTAATCTGTTTTATTATTATTTATTCTTAGAGGCCATTCCAAAAGCCCCACTGCATCTACATTTTTCACTGCGAATTTCTTGCCGTAGTTGGTCTCATAAAGCTAACAGGAATGTGGGTGAGGGGGTGGGCACCACATAACTTGTTTGGTTTTATTTTAAGAAGCAACCAGCACTACCTTTAGAATCCAGAGGAAGTTAACATTGCTTAACCTGAATCCTTCATAATTCCATACATCAAGTGAATAGGGGGCAGTAAATCTTTTTTTCAAAAGGCTTGTTTCATGACTTAGCCATGGTGCCTTCCTGCTTGGGCCCCACTTGATAGACCATATGGCAGTCATAGCTCCCGTGTTTAGTTACTGGTTCTATATGACACACACAACCTAGAGGCCTTTTGTTTCCCTTATTCATCCAATATCAGCTTCATCATTTCAGCAGAATGGAGCATATATAATCTATGAGAAAAATCCAGAGGAATCCTGAGGGCACTGGATGAGAACTACTCATCTATTGTACGACAACCACAATTTATTCATCCTTTCTACCACTGATGGGCAGGCAGCTCATGTCCAGTTTTTGGCCATTATGAATGAAGCTGCCGTGTTCATCTACTAAGGTAAAACACATCCCATTTGGATATGTTTTGGTAATTCCCTTTTGTGAATTACCTAGTTCTGTTTTTCAGTTTTGCTTTTCTTTTTGCCCATTTTTAATTGGTTGAGCGATCTTTTCTTTTGATTTTTAGGAATTCTTTTTATCTCTCGGTATTAGTCCTTTGTCAGATAAATGTATTACAAACATTTTCTTCTAGACCGTGGCTTGCCTTTTTCACTTTTAAGATAAGCTGATGGTAGATACTTTCAGCAAACTAAAGCTAGAAAAGAATTTTCAAGCTGGACGCAGTGGCTCATGCCTGTAATCCCAGCACTTTGGGAGGCCGAAGCAGGCAGATCACTTGAGGTCAGGAGTTCGAGATCAGCCTGGCCAACATGGTGAAACTCCATCTCTACTAAAAATATAAAAATTAGCTTGGCGTGGTGGCAGGCGCCTGTAAGCCCAGCTACTTGGGAGGCTGAGGCAGGAGAGTTGCTTGAACCCGGGAAGCGGAGGTTATAGTGAGCCAAGATCCTGGAAAAAGGAATTTTCCTAACTTGGTAAAATGTATCTACAAAAACATACAGCTAACACTATACTTAATAGAAGAACAGTGAATGATTTTTCTCTGAGTTCAGAAAAAAGTCAAGGAAGCCGTTATCACCACTCCTATTCAACATTCCATTGGAGGCTCTTGCCAGTGCAAGAAGGTTGAAATCTCTCAGCCTCAGTTTACTTGTGTATAAAAGGGGGGCAATAACTATACCTACCTCAACCAATTCTTATACAAATTAAAGGAGATAATAAGTAATTCATGTCATTGTTGGCAAATTGTATTATTTTTGTGCCCAGTTATTCTTCCCTATACTAGAATTATACAACCATGTCCTTTGCCATTTGATTGTATTGTTCCTTTAAATATCGGCAGAGTATATTTTTCCAACCTATTGATGTGCAGCTGGGCCATGTTTTGGCCAATGGAATGTGGTTGGAATTGACCATGTGCCAGTTTCAAACTGAGTCCTTAAGAAAACGCATATGTTTCGGCCGTAACTATAGGGACATGCCCTGGGTAGCCACTAGTCTCTGAAAAAGACACGTTTTCAAGAGACCTGAACCCAAATTAGCCTGGTGCCAAGCTCAGCTAATCGCATGAGAGTCACAGCCGATTCACAGACCAAATGGCAAGAGAAGAAATGCTTGCTCTTGTAAGCAACTGAGTTTTGAGATCATGTATTAACAGCATTATTGCAGAAATAGCTGTCAAATACACTTGGCATATAATTAGTATTTAATAAATGGCAGCTATTTAACTTACACCCCAGTTTTATAACCTGAAAATTGGGAATAATACTACAACATAGAGTTGTTAAAAGAATTAAGACATCTAATATACATGTAAAGAATTAAATTTCTGAAGATGCACTCCAAGGAACATTAATTCAGAAGGAAATTAATAAGTATTACCCTCTCAAAAAAGTTTCTATGGTCAATTACATTTGGGAAATATGATAGGTAAAGTGAAAGAGGGTCCTTTTTGGCAGACTTTCATAAAGTCTTATAAATGAATGAGCATTCTGAAATTCTAAGAGGAGGCAAAGTATGAGATGTTACCCAAACAGATTTGCCCAAGAAGACGTCATGGGGTCTAAGCGCCCCATGGAGCCCGTTTTGGGAAATACTTGTGTAACACTTAATAAATGCCCATCAATAAACTTTATTCCATTAACTGAATTTTATACACCGTGCATACTGCATTTTATATATTGAAACTATTATATTCAATATATGATGGCTAATATTAATGTTCAGACTTGGCTTCTAAACTTTTTTACCCTAACCACAGTAAGAAAGATTTTACAAAATACAGTACACGCATACAGCAATATATTCTGTCTTCCATATTTTCTATTTCATTCCATCTTTCTTTTTTTTTTGAGATGGAATCTCGCTGTGTTGCCCAGGCTGGAGTGCAGTGGTGTGATCTTGGTTCACTGCAACCTCCGCCTCCCAGATTCAAGCGATTCTTGTGCCTCAGCCTCCCAAGTAGCTGGGACTACAGGCATGCACCACCATGCCCAGCTAAATTTTTATATTTTTAGTAGATATGGGGTTTTACCATGTTGGCCAGGCTGGTCTTCAACTCCTGACCTCAAGTGATCCACTCACCTTGGCCTCCCAAAGTGCTGGGATTATAGACATGAGCCACCGCACCCGGCCCATTCAATCTTATTTTTTAAAAATATTGGTCTTATTCCACAAAATCTATCTCCTGACCTATGGATAGATTGCAAGCCACAATCTGAAAAACACTATATAATATGTATATACAAATTAGAATATATACTTCTAATTTTCTTCCAGTTCCAGGATCATATAGCTTTTAGTGCTGAGTCCAAAATGCTTGATTTATGTAATTATCAACTGTTGTTATTATTATTACATGCACAGATACCAGAGTAAGAAAACTTCTGCGCACTGACAGGGAGAAAGAGCGCCTGGTGGTCCCATAGCAATACACTCTCACACGGCCATGGATCAAACTGGCTCTACCCTCCATCTCTCCCTAGTTACCCCGATGAGCTGTCTTTATAATAAGAAATATAACATGGTATTTAGCTATGCAGGCTCCTAAGTCAGGCTGCCTGGATTCAAATCTTAGGCTCTTTGCTTCCCAGATACGTGTTTTTGGGGAAGCAACTTAACTCCTCTTAGTGTCACTTTCTACATCTGTAAAATGAACATAAAAGCAATTTCCATCCCCATGAGTATTAAGAGAGAAATGCAAGTCGAGTTTTTAGCAATTTCTTTTGTTATTATCCTTACATAAATGTCTTTCTAGGTGAGCGGCTTGTCCAGGCCTCAGGAATGTTGGTGTTCCCTTTCCTTAAAAACTCCAGCCTGTAAGATGGTGCAGAAATAAACCCAGGAAAACTGGAGACCAAGCTGGCTTCACCCAGACGTACGTGCCAGTTCCTAGAACAGTCCCTGGTGTAAGCAGGTGCCCAAGAAATAGTCACTGAATGAATGAAAGTGCTTACAGCTCCCATCAAGTGTATCCACGAGGTGCTAGCTTTTAAAAACCCAGCTTCAGAGCCAGAACTCACCAGTGTTGCCCATCGGACACAGGCCAAAGTTCACGGCAGGCCTCTCAGATGGCCACGTGCCTGGGAGTGAGGAACTAGATATGGAATGGCAGACAAAGAAGCCAACCTCAGATAGGAATCCTTTCGAAAATCCAATCTATGGCCACGTTCATTCGTGATTCCCAGCTCTGGTTTGTGACACTTGCCTCAGGCACCATTCACAAGAGGCTTTTAGGCTACTCTTCAATTTCTTTGCAAAGGGCTTTAATTGAAAACACATTTCTATGCCGCATTTCTATACCACAGAAAGCAACCCAGACAGGGCTGCGGCTCCCCAGAGACTAGAAGTCATTTTCCTAAGGCCATTAAGTTGCAGGTAAAATGAATGAGTGTGGATGAGTCACAATGTCTGTCCCTGGGTCCTGTAGATGTGTCTTCTGCATCTAGATGTTTGTGATTCTCTTACCTGGGTGTGAAGAGCTGGACTAACCAGCAGAATCCCAAAGAGAAATAATGAAAACAATAATCCCAGCACTTTGGGAGGCCGAGGTGGGCAGATCACCTGAGGTCAGGAGTTCAAGACCAGCCTGGCCAACATGGTGAAACCCCATCTCTACTAAAAATACAAAAATTGGCTGGGCATGGTAGCACATGCCTGTAGTCCTAGCTACTCAGGAGGCTGAGGCAGGAGAATGGTTTGAACTTGGAAGGAGGGGATTACAGTGAGCCAAGATTGTGCCACTGCACTCCATGCACTCTCCAGCCTGGGCGACAGAATGAGACTCCGTCTCCAAAAAGAAAAAGAAATAATGAAAACAAATAGAAGACTGGCCTTTGGCTTTTATATTAATAATAAGCACTATGACCTACTAGTCCAGCAACTTTGCATCTTAGCCCTCATACAAATCTGTCCAGATGAACGCCAGTATCATCACTTGTTAGCTGAAGAAACAAAGACTCAGAGAGATGAAGGGATTACCCAAGGACACACGGCGAGAGAGTCAGATGTGGGATCCTCCAAGCTCAGATTCACTCCACTGCACCAAGCTACTTACTTTCTCGAAATCCTGCATCCAGGTCCAAGGCTCTCTGACCCTACGTGAATCCACATCATCAGGAAAAAAAAAAAAACAACGAACCTTTTAATACCTGAAACGAAATGCCATCTACTGTAAAAATTGCTTTCCACATGGGCCTATCCAAGACCACCACCAATAGTGGAACAACTGCCCATTCTGAAGGGTTCTGTGCTAAGACTCAGCAGTTAGCAAATGATTCTGTAGTGGGCTGAATGGTGGCCCCCCCCCCCGAAATATATGTCCATATGCAAATCCTATTAAAACTTGTATTGCTTTATATAGCAAAATATGTGATTAAGTGAAAGATCTAAAGAGAAGGGATATTTATCCAGGATTATCTAGGTAGGCCCAAAATACAAAACATGTATCCTTGTAAGAGAGAGGCAGAGGGAGTCTGGGGACAGACAAGAGGAGAAAGTGATGTGAAGATGGAGGCAGAGATTGGAGTGATGTGGCTTCAGTCCACGGAGTGCCAAGGATTACAGGCAGCCACTGGAAGCTGAAACAGACACGGAACAGATTAGCCTCCAGAGCCTTGGCCGGAAGCTCGGCTCTGCCACCACTTTGATTTCAGACTTCTGGTTTGCAAGGCTGTGCAAGAGCAAATTTCTGTTGTTTTAAACCACCACATTTGTGTTGATTCATTACGGCAGCCACAGGAAACTTACGCCCTACTAATATGCAAACATCTTTGGCTAAGCCCTGTAAGAGGCCGAAAGTGATGTGGCTGGGAAAGTGAGAGTTATCGTTTCCCAGACGTTGTTTCAGGGTCTCTTAGTAACAAAAAACCCGCAGATCCACTCTTACAGATGAAATTAGAAGATGCTCAGTTTGAAAAGAAACTCTTGAGGTAAGAAGAAATCAGACAGAGAGAGGAAGTGCTGAAGGGCAAAGACTTGGCTGGGCATTTGGGAGACTAGAGCTTGGGCTGCTGAGAACACAGGCCTGGGGGAAAGGAAGTTCCGTCTTGGGTGGAAGGATCCTCCAAGTACCAACCAGGTGTTGTAAGGCAGGCAAGCGTGTGACTTGGTGACCCCTATTTTGATTTTTATAGAGATCGGCACTTGAGCTGGCTGACAGCAGAGGGACTGACCCCCCTGCCCTTTTTCTGGCCTTTGTAACAAGGGCAGTGGGTTATATCTCAGCATGGCCGAAAGGATTAAGGTCACCACCACTCTGAAAGTTGTGAGAACACAAAATTTGGAAGCCTCATGGAAAGTTTCCATTTTGCTGCTTCCTACAATGAGTGTTGAGTTGGCCAACCTCATTCCTCCTTTCCCTCAAAAAATGTATATCGAGCACCCCACTGTGTGCCCGGCACTAAACCAAGACCCTAGCATACAGCAGTGGCACGAAAGCCACAATCCTGTCATCCTGGAGGGCTATCTAGAGAAATGGTTTTCAACTGGGGGTGATTTTGCCCCCCAGGGGACATCTGGCGATGTCTGGAGACGTTTCTGGCTGTCATGACTGGTGGTGGGGCAAGGGCTGACAGGTTATCTAGTGGGTGGAGGCCAGGGGTGTTGGTAACATCCTACAATGCAGAGGTCAGACCCCCACAACTAACAATTATCTGGCCCAAAATGTCATGAGTGCTGAGGTTGAGAAACACGGTGAGGCTGGAATGACCTAAGCAGACGACAGCCACTTTCGAAGGAGACTAGAAGACAGAAGCCTGAAAGACCACACAGGAGGGAGACAGGCAACCCTCGGGGGCTCCGGACCATCTCCCCCAACAAAGGGATGTCTTCGCCAAGACCTGAAGTATGAGGGGTTGTTTTCCAGGCAGGAAGAGCAAAAATGCTTTTAGGTAAGCTTAACTCTGTAATACAGCTAGAGAGGAAAGGGAGTGAGCGAGTGTGTGAGGCAGAGGAGGTGGGGGAATCAAGGAAATCCTCTGAAAGTACTGTTCCCTCACTTCTGTTTTGGAGGGGAAGGGCCGTCTTTATTTAAGAGCAGGGGCCGGGAGTCAGATCTGAATTTAAATCCCAGCCCCACCACCTCCTGTGTGGCCTTAGACAAGGCACCTAAAACCCTCAGTTCCTAAATCAATTTTCAGAAAATGAAGCAGAGGGTGGCGGGGGAGAAGAATGTCTACCTTAGGTGGTAGTGTTAGGATTAAATGAGAAAATGCACATAAACAGCTTGGCACACTGCCACGAATAACAGATACTGTTCTTATTTGTGTTTTCAAAGGTCACTCGGCCCAGTGTGCAAAATAAAATGAGGAAGGACAACCAGAAACACCCCTCCCTGGGAATACAAAGCAAAGCAAAAACAAAATGCCGAGATTTTACAGAACAAAAACTTGCTTGAGCAAAGCAGTTTCTGAGGGGCTTTTAAGTCCTTGATGCGATACTGTGGTCACCTTAAGTAACCACAACGGCAACACGAACAGTTCCATGCCCATTGAAATCGTCATCCTTTGAAGGTATAAATGTCCTAGATAAATGGAACAATGTGTCCATCCATCCATCTAGTCAGCAAGAGAAATGAAATACAGGGGAAACCTTAGGGAAGATCTGTATCGTGGCCCCTGCTCAGTGATGGTGATGAACTTGGGCTCTTACCAGGGTACAGCCAGAACACTTGGATCCCACATACAGCAAGGCCCTTCCACACCCACCTTTCAGTGCATCACCTTAATCCAATTTTCTAAAAAGCTGCTGACTCAATAATCGCTCACTGCTAGAGAAAGGGCAGTTTGACACCCTTGCATCTCTCCCAGGATGCAACTCTTGGAGGTTAGGATGCTTTCACACCCATGATCCTTAACTGCTAAGGATGTGGTTTCTTAAGTGCACTCTTGGTGGACTAAGTCTCATTCACCAGAATTAAATTCTTTCTGCTTGCTACTGTGAGAGGATGAGTAGGATATGTCAGAGAAACTGGTTTATAGCCCCCCAAAAAGTGACATTTGCTCTGTAACTGTGCTTTGCTTTCAGCAATAAACTACTGGGAATGGCACAGTGAAATACTACAGAAGACACACACCAAGGATCCCCTTTGATACTGATCATCTCCATTGCAAATGACACATTATGCAAACCAGATACACCAAACGGGCCACGAGGATGGAGGGGAGGGGATCAACCCCTCAAAAGAGTCTAAGACCACGTTCTGGTATCTAAGTCATCACCCACACACTAACCGTATGGTCAAGTTCCAACTTGGGAATATGTTTCTCTTGATTACAGTAGGTCCAGTTTCCCTAGAGAGATAAAAATCCAAATCACAGAAACAAGTGACCAGCCTTTATCTGCACATACTAAGTTGCTTTTATTAATCCAGAACGGCATGCTACAGATACTGTACAGCATGAACATTTATTCATTACAAAAATGGCTTCCAAACCATTAAAAATGAACTTGGAATAAGAGCATAAAACGAAACAGTAACATCACAACTGTTAGGAAACATTCAAAGTATTCACAAAAAAATGTTATAGTTAGCATTTTAATAAACCAGAGAAAAATCGGAGACAGTTTTACAATCGCTTCATGTCAACTACAATGGCACTGAATGAACAGGTTTCAGCTTTATACAGCATTTTGCAACATCAACATGCCTAGGTTTTTTTATTTTTAAAGTCTGCTGCCTACTCGTATGTAATATGTGTACATAAAAGCGGCAGCTGGTTTTTCATTTAAGAGTAATCTAATATACAGAATTTTGGCCCTTAAGGGTTTATACCTCTTCATTTAAAATGCTTTCTGGACAATCTGCTACCAAACACATTTTGTTATAGGTGACATTAAAACTACATACAAATCTACCTATGTAACATCACAGCAAAACATGATGAACAAAAATTACAGCATCAAAAAGAGGGAGAAAGCTAAATTCACTGAGAATTTTGGCACGTAAAGTTTTGCACACGGTCAGTCCAGGTCCTAAGGGCACAGGGTAGGGCATCCCACTGGGAGTTCAAAGGGGAAACGAAGATGGTTCCCACTGCTGCTCAGACAGTGTCGCTAAAATTCCCTCACTCATTTTCAAGTCTTGTTTTACATAATGGCTTTTAAAGCAACTTTTGTTAATGCTACTGATCCTTAATGCAACTATTAATGTCCATTTGGTGACATCTGGGTTTCATACAGAAAAAAAAAAAGTCAAAAAGGGGAAACAAAAATATATATACACATTTTATATATAAACTTAAAAACCTTGTACAAATGAGTTGTTATATATAAGATGCTTATGCTAAGGGGGAAAAAAACTTTATACAGTTTCAAGAAAAAGGAAAACATATTTAAAAAGGGACGACATACAGGTACGACAAGCAATCTCTAAAGCAATAAATACTACTGGCCCAACAGCGTTGTGATTCTATTAAGTGTTGAGTAGCGTCCCCTCCCCCCAAAAGAACAACACCATGGAACAAGGTATATTAACACATTTTTACCCTTTGTTTCTGTACATTTAAACAATAACAAGTAACATCACAATAAAAGTTGTTTCACACAGAAAAAAAAAAAAAAAAGTAACGGCACTGCATTCGTGGTGCCCTTACGGTTTAAAAACCAGATGTAAAATGATTGGTTCGCAAGCTCGTATTTAATACAAATAATACAGAACCAACTCCTTCTGGAGGGCTGCTTCAAAATTGCTTTTTTTTTCTTTTTGTTTTTTAATCAGTCTTTTAAAACTAAGCTATCCGAACTACATAACAGTTATGTATATATATATATTTTTTAAACGCTACAAAGACTTTAAACAGCTGTTGATAAAAATTTTGGTAGAATCATGAGGTTCTTCTCTCATCTACATATTTAAAAGGAGAAATTGAAATAAGAATGGGTCAAATATTGACCAATGAACTCGATAAACATCAACTAATGTAGCCACATGGCACAAAATTAAGAGAGTACAAAACAAAACCTTTCAAGGTGGGGGTGGGGGGCAAATTAAGAAAAGTGAAACAAAACCATAAACAAAGCAACTGGGGTTCACGACGCTAAAGCTATTCTAAAGACTTGGTGACGAGCGACAGCGGCTGGGGCTGGGTCCCGGCCAGGGAGCTGTGGGAATGTAAGGAAGAAGTCGACGGCTGTGCAATTGATGAGGAGGGGGCGGCAGGCTGCAAAGCGGCTGGGGGCAGGTCCAGGGCCCCGTTGGGACAGAGGGCGGAGGCCTTGTGGGTGGCCTCGGCGAGCAGGAGGGCGGGTGGCGGAGGCATCATGGACAGGTGGGCCAGGGGGTCGGGCTTCAGGGACAGCGACAGAGGCTGGGTCTGCTCAGTCTGTGACTTGGCGTCTCGGGGAGGGGAGCCTAGCAGGTTGGGGGAGGGGGGAGGCGAATCTAGTAAGCTTCCATCTGAAGAGGGTGGGCTGAGGCAGCTGCCTTCACCTTGTATGTAGCGAACGCACTTTTTTTTTCTCCTAGAAACAGGGGGGAGAGTTATCTGTGAATAGAGGGCACAGATGCCAAGGAAGAGAGTTACCTAATGCTCACACCCAAGCTGAGATCACCTAAGGGATGTGCCACAGAGGTGGCATGCCCAGTGGTCCGAGGACAATTACGGTGGCGCCCCCCAGGGTGGGTCGCTCACTTCACAGTGCCCAGATCTAAGCCTGCTCTGGCAAACAACTTATTTAAGAGTCTGAACTCTCTACTTGCTTCCCCCCAACCCCTACTAAACACCCATGGCCCCACCATGCCCAAATTATACGAGAGCAGCATGGAGGCGGCCACCTACAGACGGTGGCATCTATTTGCCAGAAAACGGCTTTGTCCAAATTGAGATGAACTGAAAAGCTCTTTTGGCTTAGGCAGTCCCTCACTTTCCCATCAAGTTTCCTCGGCCCTTCACTCCCATTCCCAACACTAGCACCCCCATCCCCCAGTGATGTGTGTGTGTGAGTGCGAGTGTGTGTGTGTTTAAAAGAGAAAGACAGAGCTCCTTCCCCAGCCGCCTCGTATCAATATGAAACTCTCAAAATGCTCACTGTTGAGCCCACATAGCTGAAGGCAGCGCTAGCAAGAGGCTTAAAGGTTTTAACACACCACCACCATGAGGCTGCTGGCGCCCAGAGAGCTTTCGGGCTTGTCTGTTAAGAACCACACCAAATCAAGAGAGGTCAGAATCAGGTGAGAAGGGAGGAAGGGAAACAAAAATAAAACAAAATAAACTTAAAAAAAAAAAAACAAACAAAAACAAAAAACGAAACAAAAAAAAAGAAACCACCAAAAACAGGTAGAAGAGGATAAACAAAGGTGGGGGAGGGGGAAGAATAAGAAAAACAGAAAATGATTCAAAGGAACAAGAATAACTGGTTGTATGGCCTGCAGGTTGTGGATTAAATTAAGATTCAAAATTGATTTTTTTTTTTTTTTTAAAGATTTGGGGCTTTCCCCTCCCCCACCCCGTAGTGAGAAGGTTGAAGGAGAGATGGTGAGGATGGGATGGATGGAGGGGCATCCTGCCCTTGTCAATATGCCGAGGCTAGTCAATGGAGGGTGCAGCACAAGCCGGTCACCGAAGTGACTACAAAGAAGAAGTGCCAGGGAATCGCAGCATGGACCTTCCTGGGTTTGGGTTATCGTGATTCGTGTTTAAACCAGAAAGACTAATTTTGCCCTGCACCAAAACCAGCATCTCCCCTCTTCACTACTCATTCATGTAAGAAATAGGAATGAGAATTTCAGAGCCTTTCTTGCTTAGCATCAAAGGATGAGGTCGGGGAAAATCAACTCAAGAAATTGAGCATGTGACTTCAAAGCTTCTCCTCCCATTAATCCCAGTCTGATGGGATGGTATTTGGTAAGGAAAGGTGAGCCTGGGGATCAACCCCACTAATGCTATAAAAATAATGCAGATACAGGAAGTGTGCTCATCTAAGGACCCTAGAATATTGTCAGAACCATGGCTGATAACACTCCAACTGGAAACACGTGTGTAAGCACTGGCCAGCTTTCTGCCGCTGGAAGCAACCAAGATGCTGCCTGCTTGAAGGCAACCACTGTCAGACAATGTCACTGGCCTTGGAAAGGAAGGGTGTGCTCAGTTCCTCCTCTCAGTCTGTGCCCCAGAGCTGTCTGATCATGCCCCTCTGTGCGTGGGGTTTGGACTCAGCAAGATGGCAGGAAGGCAGGGAAGGAGGGGAGGGGTGTAAGGGAGCATGCTCAGTCCTCCCTGCCTCCCAGAGGCTGAGATTCATGGGGGCTAGTGGCCTCAGGGTCTGTCTGTTCCCTCTGGGTCAGAAGGAACTCTAGGGGAGCAAGCACCACCCCCTCTCACCCTCAATTTGGCAAGGTTCCTTTTTCTCCCTGGGAGAGAGTAAATAGACTATGGGTTCTGCTTCCATCCCAGAAACCAAGATAAATAATTAAGCCTCTCAGAGTTTTAAACCACCTTAGCCTGCAGATCAAAACATGCTCAAAAAACTAAGATGTCCATGCATTTTAAAAATGGGAGAAGGAAAGGAGGGGGGGAGGGAGAGGGCATAAGCAAAACTGAGAAAGCAACAGAGAAAAACAGAGAGAGGAAAGGAAAGGGAGAAAGAAAGAAGCGGGGAGAACAACCAGGAAGACAAGGGAACAGCACCAAGCAGCATTCCATGCTATATTAGGGCAGAGTGAAAAGATGGGAAAAGCAACTTGGTGGGCTCAAAACAGAATCTTGTTAAAATGTCCACAAATGTCAAATAAAACTAGAAACCTTGTGTGGCAAGCTAGGAGCCCTGATTGGCTAGGAGCATTCTGGTACTTTCCTCACCCCTCCCACCCTCATGACGTGGAAGTTTCCAGATCATAGGAATGAGAGGGGTATCTGGAACATGGGACATGAAGACTATGGCGACAGAGCGATGGGTCTTCTAAGGTGGCTGAGCACAGGGCAGCTGGCACGCACACACATTTCTGACGAGTCAGAAAATGCCTCGGTTGGCAACTGCTTTTCCTTTTTTTCTTTTTTCCTTTTCTTTTTTTAAAGTACATTTTGTCCTATGGGTTTCAGCATCAAGCCAGGGGTGGCCATAGCCACGTTAAAAGGAAAAATTGAGTAAAAGGGGGAAGGTAACCCATACTCTTAGCACCCCCAACCTAGGCTTCATCTCGATTCAGAGGAGTGGCCTCTTAAAAACCCCTTTCTGGCCTCTTGTTTATTCTGAAAGGAAACTAAGGGTTCTTCCTGATCCTGTTTTGGAATAACATCTTTCAAAGACAGCAGAAATGCATTTGCTAATCATTCCATGGTATGGAAAAGTCACCAACAAAGAAAAATGTCTGCCGGGAAAGTCTGAACACTGCTGAGACTGGAAAGAAAACCAGGTGGAGACGGGGACCTGGGGAACTCTGGCACCTAGGACCAGGGGCTCAGCATCTGAAGGAGAAATGCTGTCATATTGACAGCCCCTCCAAGATGCATTTTAGAAAACCATGCTGCTCAAACAGGAAGCAGCTACAAAGGTTTTGGGTTGGCAGATTTTTTTTTTTTTTTTTTTTGATATCAATAAAATTCTGGTCTCTGAAGATACACCCAGGCTGTAAGCAAGGTGTAAGCTAAAACTATGCCCAAATGGGGGATGTATGTTTGGGTCAATGTTAGGAATAACCTCAAGAAAAAAAAAAGTCTGACTTGCAGCAACTACTTCCAAAACAAAAAAAGGATTCATAAACCACCACCCACCCCATTAATAAAATAAACAAACCAGGTACCTGAACCGGCCTTATTGTGAGGAGCACACAATAGTGTCAGTTGTACATTTCTACAGATCATGAGAAACCCTCTCTTTTAGTGACCCCTGTGGTTAACCCGTCATTGGCCATGGCAGGACATCTCAGAACAGGCTTCCACAGCTAGTTATCTTCCCACCTGGTACAAGCAAAACTTTGACAAATTCACTGCTTAACAGAGTCCCTGCCCTCCCTGGCTAGTCCTAATTAAATACCTAACCTCCTCCATCAACTTTGTCACAAAACTCCTTTCTGTTGTGCAGAGAAGACCCCAGGACTGTGTCAAAGGGACATCTGTCAGCTCTGTGAACACTACCATCTCACAGAATGCCTGGGGAGTTCCTCTCCTGCCGGGTGTTCAACTCGCCCCCAAATCCCTCATTCCATGGGCAGAGGGCTGTCTGTGTGGCTCCCTCTCAGGGAAGACTCTCAGGCCCTCTCTCCTCTAATGTGTGCTGGGGTCAACACGAGGCACTTCACCGATCTCTCGTATTGGCATCAGAGAAGGGGAGAAGAGACACAGGAGACTCGTGGGCATGCACGTAATGGGATGCACATCTGATCTAACGTCTAAACACGGAGCACATGGCAAAGTCATGAAGGGGAGGGACACGTGACGAGGGAGGCACTACAAACAGGGAAGCGTGTTTGGGGTGTTGAAATACCTACCATTGTAATATTCCAAATTCAAAGACTGCTTGTATCAGAACAAAGAAACAACACATTTAACCAAAGGTGGTCATTAAAGAAAGGAAATGAGACAGGAGCTAGTTGGTATCCCTCCACCAAGAAGGAAGTACCTACACTTTCCCTGAGAATGCAGGCTGGATGGAGACCTGCAGGTGGAACATGAGTGCTTAATTTGGACACTTCTGGGCTGTTCTGATTCCTTTTGGAACCAATGCTATATATATACACATATATTTTGTTAATTCTGCAGGCCTAGGGACACTGCAGTCTGAGACTGCATGACTCACTGCTTGCAGCCCTTTAGCTGGTGCATGCCGTTCAATGCCACGCTTCTTTTTCAGCACTGTAAAACAATGTCAGCTAACCAAGCTCCTCTGTACAGACATGTGGTTTTTAAACATAAAACAACCAAAAAGGAAAAAGAAAAAAGGGAAAGAAGAAGCCTACCCCAGAACCCTTCTCCATGTGTCTCGACTCTAAGTGCACGGGAATGCAATTGCTGCCAAGTGTTAACTCATGCAAACCTTTGGAAATGGTGGCTCTCTGTGCTCAGTACCCGGGCCACCAAGGCATTCATAGGGCCGGACCAGCTCCAGGATGCTGGCTTTCAAAGCAAAAAAGATAAGTGCCCCTCCTTGTTTGTTAAGGCTGTGGTCTCAGTCCTGCCACCAGGGATATTATTCACGAGAGCAGGGGGGAAAGAGAGAAAGAGAAAGTGGGGAGAGGAAATGGCATAAAATTAGCAAGGAAATTTTGAAGAATGAGGATCATTAGTCATTGATGCCAGAGGGGAAGTAGATGGGGAACGAGGTCAAAATAAATTATCACGCTAAGGTACCGGAAGGACAGAATGCTTTGATTTTCCCAAAGGCCTCGCAGTGGTAATATACCTGCACGGTTTGCACCATAAAGTCTGTCGGTCAAGCCCGAACAGTGCCCGACACTTCTTTGGAGTATTTGCATCTGTTAGCATAAGGTAAACACAAAAAATACAACACAATGGTGGGTCGTGCTCAGTTGGATGTGAAATCTCAGCTACAGCTTCCTTTTCTTCTATATCACCTTGGTTCTATTTGATAATCTTCCCTCACCAAGGACATGAAAGGAAAGGACTTCTATGAGTCAAAAGAAAAATAAAATAAAATAAAACAATAAAACACACACACACAAAACAACAACCAGAAACCAAAAAACAACAATGAAAAAAATAAATAAATAAAAAGAGAGAGAGAAGAGGAGGGGAGAAGGTGACGTCATTTGCTTCTACCTATCCAGGATTCCGATCCTGGGCTGTCACAAGGAAGGGATGGGGGTTGGCAGGTAACATTCCCTGGGAGGGGGCGCGCTAAGGTTTGCTGTCGCTGACCCGAGGAGGCACGAGTGATGCTGTTTTACAGTGGCATTTTGGCTGGCAGCAGCAGGAGAACAAGCACATCCCTCATAGAACCCATACACTTGGCAGTGTCCCACTCCCCTGTGTCTCCTGAGATCCACACACAGAGCTACAAAGCAACAGGCCAGAGAAGGGGGAGAGGATCGAATAGACCAGCTGCAAACCAGCACAGCGAATCTGGAAAACTATACACACCTGCAAGGGCCGCACCAGTTATTCTGTTGATCAAGGCCAAAGCGCGCTCGGCATTTCTTAGGAGCGCTCAGGTCTGAATGAGTTCAAGAGAGAAGCGAGCAGAGGAGGAGAACGTGGGAGAAAGGGAGAGAGAGAGAGAGAAAGAGAGAGAGAGAGGGAGGGGGGGGGAGAGAAAGATACAAATAAGAAAAAAATAAAAATAAAAAAGGGAATAAATCAATGACCTGGTTACTAATTGCAAAATATTGACTTTCGTTTTTTAACTTTCTTTAATTAAAAAAAAAAAAAGTAAAAATCACATTCTTATTCAACTTTTGAAATTAGCTGTTGCAAATAAAGCTGCAGTATCCCTTCTTTAAGGACTGTCTTTCAGATTTGGTTCGAGCTGACAAAGGGAAGTTAGACACGAAATAACTTAAATATTTTTCCTCTTTTAGTTCTGCTTTCCCTTTTTTCTCTCAATTTTTTTTCTTAAAGAAGAAAATAAAGCGAAGGAGGGAATTAAGTTTGTAACATGCTTTTTTCTTCTCAGAATACAATAGTTTAAAAAAAGAAAAAAATTACAAATAAAAACAGAACAAAACGAAACAAAATAGAAAGAAATAAAGAAAGAAAAGGGTTGTGGTACTGGGATATTGCAGCTTTTGGAACGTTCGTCTTTTTTTTTTTTTTAAATCTATTTTCATTAATTATTAAGAGAGGAACAGATAAAGGTAAACAGGCTGTGTGAGCTGTTAGGAGTTAGTTAGAAGCTCATAGCAGCATTTAAGCAGGCACAGTCAGTAAAATGCTAGTGGATTTGCAAATTATGAGCAGAAAAGCAAAAGGAAGAAAAAAACTAAAATAACAAAAAGCAAAGGAAAAAATAATCATACTGCGGATGCATGCTTGCGTGAGAAAACTTAGTGGGAGCAATGAAAAAAATGCCATTAGATTAAGGAGGTTTATTACTGAATTCCTTCCATTTTTTTTAACCAGTCTCTTTTAAAGAAATACTGCATATTCAATTTGCACAGTTAGTTCAACTCTAAATCACTGTCATCACTGCTTAAACAACTGTTATGGGAAAAATAAATAAATAAACAAAACAAAGGTTAAATTAAAAAAAAAAAAACAAAAAAACAGAAGCAACTGAAAAAAAAAAAAATCTACCAAAACATACGAAACCGTGTTGATGGTCATTTTAAAGAATGTTCAAATGTCATACGTGTTTAAATGTTAATAGAACTATAATGGCAAGAAAAATTAAAAAACAGTTTATCAACTATTTTAATGACTCAAAATGACATTAGCACCTGTAATCGGAGGAAGTGAAAGGCAAGGATTTAGGAAACATTCGCTGTGTTCTGAAAAAAAAGAACAAATTATACAAAGCCTTCAAAATTTTTGTTTTGTTTGTTTGTAAAAGCCTGGCCTTCTCCAAGGGACCTCTGAGATTGCCTATGCAGTATTTCTAATTTCTTCTAGAGAATGACAAACCTCCTTAATTTAAAATGGGTGTAATTTACCACTGTAAAGGCATGCATCAGAACATTCAGGAACAGCCCAGTTAATATCAAACACTCACACACACCCCCTCCTACTCCCCTAAGCCCCACCCCCTCCTCATCCCTTCTCAGGCACATAGAAAATAAGCAGACTGTATAAATCCCGGCATAGGCATGCCTACCGCTTGCTCTCCAGTTATAGGCTTTGCAGTTATTTTAAAACACATTCCACTAGAATTACAATGTGCTTTTCATGCAACAATGGATGTTACTAGCTTTAAAAGGGCAGTCATGAAGCAATTAATTAAAATGCATAAACAAAAAGGCTGGCTAAAAAGGGTTCCCCCACAATGTCCTGGCCTTGAATTTCTCCTGCCTCCCCCAGATGGAAACCTAACATAAAAGGGTGGTCCTCAGGCTACAGCTCCTTCCTCTAACCTGATGATTCTCACTTACCATTGGTCTCTCCCGGCTGCTTGTCCCTTTTCCTCTTCTTCTTCTTTCCCTAGATGAACAGATGAAACACAGGGAATTACTGCAAGAAACAGAAGTGAGAAGAGTGTCTGGGCACACCTGGAAGGAGAAAGCAGCAGGAAGTGACCATACTGCCATCTCCATCCACATCAACCCCCGGTAGTTGTCCAACCTCCAACCCCGCTTCAAGCCAAATGCCCTTGCATTGTACCCCAGCTGGAGGGACACACGCTTCTTGGGAGAAGAGAAGGGATTGGTGGGTGGTGAAGGGAAGCTCTCATTTCTCATGTACCTATGTCCATTGTCAAACCTGACCCACAGCATTTGATCCATAAAAGGGAAGGGGGGACTGCACGAGGAAGATTCAGAGAGGAGTGGGATGATGGCGTTGCAAGCAGTCTGAGAGCCCATCTTTGAGGAGCACATGAAGGTGGTCATGGCCGCACCAGCTTCAAGGGCTGCCCCGCCTGACCTGCTCACAGCTCTTACTTATGAAGGCCAAAGGGTCCCACTCTGAATCAAGAGAATGAAAGCTTTAGCAGAGGCTTCTCTTAGAGCTTGTTGTTAAAGATGCAGGGGAAAAGGGTGAAATAGAACCAGGAATCATCTGGGCTCCTTTCACAACTGCTGAGTGGGCTGGGAGCAGTGGCTGACACCTATAATCCTGGCACTCTGAGAGGCCAAGGCGGGAGAATCACCTGAAGTCAGGAGTTCAAGACTAGCCTGGCCAACATGGCGAAACCCCGTCTCTACTAAAAATGCAAAATTAGCCGGGCATGGTGGTACACGCCTGTAGCCCCAGCTACTCGGGAGGCTGAAGCAGGAGAATTGCCTGAACCCGGAAGGCGGAGGTTGCAGTGAGCCGAGATCGTGCTACTGCATGCCAGCCTGGGCGACAAGAGTGAAACTCTGTTTAAAAACAAAAAACAAAAAACAAAAAAACAAAAAAACTGCTGAGTGGACATCTGTAAGAAAGAAAACGTTCCCTCAATTCTCTTCTAGCTGACATAATGAGGATGATACCACTCCTCCCGTGAACGGGTCACATGCGTTGAGCATATGCCAGGTGCCAGGCATGATTCTAGGTGTGCTACGCAGATGGACTCAATCCTCACAACAATCCTCTTCAACAGGTATTACCACCATTCCAGTTTCACACAGGAGAAAACTGAGGAGTTAGGTAACTTTGCCAGGGTCACACATCTAGCAAGTGGTGGAGGCAACAGAGAACTCAGGTGGTCTTGGCTCCAAAGCCTTCAACCACAAGGTTCTGCTGCCTACATGTTTAATGCCTAGCCCTCCAAGGAAGCTCTTTTAGTGAGGGCTTTAGGGGATGAACTGCATGGAGTCTTTCATATTCTCCAACCTGATCCGTCTGCTCGAGGTTGCAAATGTGGAATGGGACTGGGGGAAATTCAGGAGAGGTGACTGCCTCATTCTGGATTGGACTAGTTCTCCCTCCCCTCATAGCCCTACCCAGATGAAGTAGCTGCCTGGCATACATCGAAATGAAATGGTCTTACACTGCTATATGTTTCAGAACAGCTAAAAGTTGCCTTTGCCTAAAGCTTCTCACAGTATGTTGATGTCAACTTGGAAGAGAAAAAGACAATGATAGGTAGAAAGAAACTTGAGGTCCAGGTGCGGTGGCTCACACCTGTAATCCCAGCACTTTGGGAGGCCAAGGCGGGCAGATCACAAGGTCAAGAGATCAAGACCATCCTGGCCAACATGGTGAAACCCCATCTCTACTAAAAATACAAAAAATTAGCTGGGCGTGGTGGCACGTGCCTGCAGTCCCAGCTACTCGGGAGGCTGAGGCAGGAGGATCACTTGAACCTGGGAGGCAGAGGTTGTAGTGAGCCAAGATCGTGCTACTGCACTCCACCCTGGCGACAGAACAAGACTCCGTCTCAAAAAAGAAAGAAAGAAACTCGAGAACACATTAGGCTCTGTCAGGAAAACCTCAAGGTGGTGATGCCACCAAGCTTAGGCTCCACCCAGGGCTGAGGGCCATCTGTTGTAGAAATGGCCTATCTTTTCTCTGAGGGGAAGGGGCCTGTGCAACTTGGGAGCTTTGTTTTGGCCTTCTGTTCGGGGATCTTGTTGAAACATGCTATGTTCCTTCATGTACAATCTCTTTTAAAAGGACCTCATGTGCTTTATCATGAAGCTGGCATCTCATGGGCCTGCAACGGACCATCTCCATGCCCGCGCCTCTCCCACGTGAGGGGCAAAGTGCCACCTGGCTGTCCTGGAACAGGCAGGCGGGCCTAGTTTCGGTTCGTTTAGGAGCCTGAAGTATTCATAAAAACTGGGCACAGAAATGTTTTAACTTCAAGGAGTATCAGCATCCACATACCCAAGGGCTTCTCAGCCATGTGTGAAAAAGCATCCCCGTTTCCAATTCCTTGCAATATACTGTGAAGGCATGTGAAAATTCCTCTACCCACAAGGAAGTTGTGCCTTTAGGATACAGCACGGAGATGTTGACTACTGCAGAAGTTGTCATTTAGACTAGAGACTTCTGGAGGACAGGGACTGTGTTTTAATAAAAAGAAGACATGAGAAAGTGGATAAACCCTACACTTAGTGAAGACAAAGATGCATCTCCAGGGAAGTGGCCACCCTACTACCCCTTTAAATGTAACAGAAGAAAGAAAGGGCCTACGATAGGGGTGGAAGAAAAGAAACTCAGGTGAGCAAATGGCATGGGACCTCTATCCTTTACCCAGTGTAGAGGGTTAAAAAGGAAATAATGTCAAATATAATCCCAGGGGTTACATATTACTATGGGACTCAAGATGTTTTCTCTTGGGCTCTAAAGAATGTGCCAAGTCTGACAATCCAAATGTGACTGTTTCACTCAATTCTGTTGTCCTAAGGTAGAGATATAAAGGCTTCCATTACCAGTTGGCTGGAAAAGCAGGAATGTGAAAAAGGCATGAGAAGATCTCAGGAAATATTTTCCAGAAGAACCTTTTGGAGTTTACAATGACCAAAGTAATATATGGAAACTCCCACGTCAAGTTAGTTAAAAAAAAAAAAAATACTAGTTAAGTTGCTACCACATTCAAATCCATAAAAGCTTCAATGCTGCGGTTCTTAGTCCCAGTGTTCCCTAGTGCATAAAAGGAAGGAGTGAGTGTGAGTGTGTGTGTTCACACCCATGTGTAATGAGCCATTGTAATAGGAATCTAAGTACCTCTTACAAGAGATAAAGTTCCTAGAGCCCTAAATCCAGATCTCTAAACCTCAAATCGTCTCAGGAGTTCCCTTATTATACCAAACCATCTTCCAAATTTAAAACTGAGCTAAAGTCATTTCGAGTGCCTCACAGCCCTTCTGAAACCCAGAAAGTATGTCACAAAAAGCCTCGAGCAATACTTTCTCTAAACGACTCCCAGGCAAGTCAAACACGGTATTCTTTTGAAGCTATCACAGTCTGCCTTGTACCTTTGTAGAGATTTCACCCTGCACAACTCCAGGGGGCACCATTCACATAGACCCCAGTGTAAATGACATACTCTAGAGTTGTGCAGTGCACGCCCTGCACAGCTGTACATGAAGGCCCTACTATGACCCAAAATGTCTACTGGGGATATGATCTCTATAGAGAAGCTGAATTTCGCTCTGTGGTATCATTCTAGATTACTCAAAGAATTGGGTCTGTAGCAGGTAGAAGCTCAAGATGAACTCTAAGAACTTCTGACCCGAAACCAGGAGAGCAGCTATCCTGAAATGATATGGTTGTGTACGTGGAGGCTATGGAGCCTGCCTGCTGCTGGAAATCTCCACCTCAGGGTCAGGTGGGGGTGAACAGCAAGCCTGTGGGAGAGCATTCACTTTCTCATCCTCTTCCTTTCAGCTCCAGAAGAAAGGCTTCCCCACTGCACACATGCTGGGGACAAACGGAAAGGTCCCAAGCAGTGGAGACCCCGTGTAAGCCCATCTGTCGGCGACAAGGGCACTCAGCAGAGCACACGCGCCATCCCAGAGGTGCCAGCACTCCTTCCTGATTCAACTCCCAGGAGGAGCACAGTCTAGCGCTGCCAGCTAAGGGGGCAGGGCCTCGAGAAAGATGGCCAGGGGCACCTCCCTTCTCCCTCATCTACACAGCAAGCACAGGTTTAAAAGTATGAGAAGAAAGAGGAAGGAGGCTTGAAATCACTCATCAGAGCAGGCAGAAGCAGCTCTTCCTCAGAATCACATAGGCCCGCAGATGTTTGCGATTTCCTGGCAGATGCTAAGTTCTGAGGGAGTAAAGATATCCGACTTAACTCTGAATCCCTGTAATAACTTGTGCACAGTAACTGCACATTTCCCAGCATCTCCTGCAGTTAGGTTGGGTCATATGACTAGCTCTGGCCAATGGGTGATGGGAGAAAGTGACCCACGACACTTCCAGGCCGAGGCAGTTAACAGCTGTGTGTCCCCAGGCCCTGCCACAGAAGCCTCAAAGGCCATGACATGTTTCACTCAATTCAGTAATAATTTAACAACCTCAACCCCTATACGTCGAGCTGCTTCACCGCGGATGATGCCAGTGGGAGAGTCAGAAATAACTGGAAAAGTAACCATCCACGGCTCTAAGACATCAACAGGAAGGGGACGAGAGGTCTGTGCCGGCCTTAAGACAAGTTTTGGTTTTCCCCTAAGAGTGGATGGTGAAATCCCTTCACGGAACCAAATGTCATGAAATAAAGTATCAGGCAAAACAAGAGGCATTTCATCCCTCGAGAGATGAAAGTGGAGTTACTGGGCAAAATGCAGGATAACCAGCAATGGTGAGAAGTGACAGAAGTCTCCGGAAGACAGCGTGCTCATGGGAGGAGAGGAATCGTGGGGTCACGGCCACTGCAATTAGTAAAAATAATCATCCCATGGCGTTTCCTACAACCCAAGAGAGGACTAGGCAGATCCTGTAGCCAACACAGAGCCCAGGAACACACACACCACATAGCACACCTTTCCCTGCCCTTGCTGGGGCCAGAGTCAGTTCATGCATCCTGCCAAAGGCTAACTTCCTCTGGCTGCTTTCAGGGATATTCCCATCATGCTCCTCTCAGGATGAAATAGGCTTCTAACTTCTACTGCACCATGACACAAAGGAATAGTTTTGTTCTTCCTTCTTAAGGGTAAAGGGCCTGCTGAAAGGCCTGAGAGGAATTAAATTCTGTTCCTCCACACCTACCTGCTGGTCTTCCCTAGAAGGCCACACCACTGATCACTGCTGAGGAGCCTGAGGAACCTAATCCGGAACATAAGGTCTTCTCTGTGTATCCTAAGAGCCTTGCCTCCTCTAGGAAGGAGCCAAGCACCAAATCAAACTCATTGGTCCTGAGCTGGAACACTGCGACTGCAGCCTCCTCTCTCCACCCTGAAGAATGACTGTGAGCTGATCCAACCATCCACACTGGAAGCCCCTCCCTGCAGTTTAGTGATCCAGGAAGATGCTACCGGTCCCCAAAGCGGGCAGACTGGATGGTGTTGAGGCCCTCCCCAGTCAAGTGGCAGGTCCTTGTCTCTTTGTCCATATAGACACACAACACAGCTCTACAGACTCTAATCCTAATGAAAATGATCCACCTACATAGTTATCCCGCGCGGACCAGCCGGGGTACAGTTGCATATGAAGCTGTCGCTCCTTCCGGGCCAGCTCGTAGTATTTCGCTTGCTCTTCTCTGGACAGTGCATGCCACTGGAGGGGACATGGGGTACAGACGAGAAAGACATGAACAAAGAGAAAAGCATGAAAGAACATCACACATTACGCCAAGGTCAGGGAATAAATAATGCTGCTTTTTTGGGTGAGTCCGTCCAGAAATGGTACAATCTGTACATACTGACTGTTGGCTGGGTCCTGGCACTAATAGGAATGTTTAGACAAAACTTGATTTGTTATCTATGTCATTCTGTCATTTGCTCACTCGCTCGGGTAGAGAAAGAGTATGGCTGTGGCTGTTCTGAACGCTGAGTGCAGAATAACTAGTCCTGACTCAATGAAGGCCATTAGAGGATTCAGAATGTGGCTGAAGGGCAAGAATTCTCCAAAGAAATGGGGACAGAGACATTCTGCCACCTGACCTGCTGCACTCTGGTCCCTCACCACCCGCCCCCCGCTTCTCCCTGAGAAGGGCGTCACCTACCCTCCGCCCAAGGATCTGGTTGATGGCCGCGCTTTCTTTCAACGTGCACTCAGCTACGACCTTTGCTCTCATTTCCTTCATATACAACATGAATGCATTAAGAGGTTTCTTTATGTGGGGCTTCTTCTTTTCTTCTTCCTTTTTGGAGTCCTGATGCTTTCTGGAGATAGACAAAACAGACACAACCCAATAAACAAGGTCGTGGTCCAACTTCCTCCATGGCAGAGAGCGTATCTCCTTGTCTCATAACCCCCAAGCCTAGCAGTTTTGGATTAAAAAGCATGCTTTTAGTTCTTCTGCACCCCGGAAAATGGAACAAAAATAGCTTGGGGGAAGAGAGGGATTTTGCAATCACTTCCTCAAGTTTCACAAATATACAATTTTCCCAAGCCAGAGGGGAAAGCACATGGTTGCTGTCTTCACCTCGGCAGGGTTTTCTCCTGCTTGCAGAACAAAGCTCCAAATGTTCAGTGATGGGGTTAGGGGGCAGGGAAGTGGCTGCAAATCCCAGTGTACCCAAGTACACACACAAAAAACAGTTCTGTTCTAACCCGCGGTGGTACAGTGAGATTCTGCCGCTGTGCACTCTCTCTCTCTTTGTAAGGGAGTGAAGAGCCCACACAGGCTGGGTATTGGCTGCAGTCAAACCAAACGAGGCCAACCTTAGGCAGAAAGCCACCACCCAGCAGCTGCAACAGGCTTGCAGAACACTGCAGCTACAAAGAAGGTGAGAAAAACAGCAATACTTACGAGCTATGGAGTGAGCCGACGTCACTCTGGGACGATTCCTGTTTGACTGTTGGTGTGACTATGGCCGGATGCGGAATGCCCGTCGTGTGTAGCGTATGATGTGGTGGGACCATATGGGGAGGGAACCTAGAAGACAGAAAGCTGTGTAAATCGTCAGAATCAAAATGAATGAATGAGGAGGGATGTGTACACACAATTAAAAAGAAAAAAAAAAAAAAAACAGCACGTAACACTCACATGAAAGCAACCCAAGGCATATGAAACCTGTCAGCATTAATTAGCGATAAATTAAACATAATGATTCTCATAATGTCATTAAAGCCAATCTCCCCCTTCATTATTGCTACTGACATAAGACATTATGATTTTTAACATCTTTAGCAAAAGACAAATTCAACTGACGTACTTGGGCGGAAAAGTGGGCTTGGACTACCTGCCAGAAATCGCACGTCCACTTGTTTTTTGAGGCATTATTAGTGGCATCTAAGAAGACAATTTCCTAAGTCCTAATCAGCTCTAAAATGAAAGGTGAAATCTTTTGTTGTATATTGACAGCTAAATAAAATATTAACGTGGTTGAAATATACATACATTTTTGACAATGCTGTGCAAGCCTCATTAGGCCTCATCCTGTTGATGAAGTGCAATACAATTTTTATTTTTCTTTTGTGCTGTGTCCCATCATTTGACAGGAATGGGAGAGAGTGAGGCAGGAAGACAGGGAAAATTCAAATAGTTCCTATTTGGTTCATATCACAACTCATGGACATTTTAAATAAGTTTGTAACCCTTTATGGAAAGATGCAAAAAAAAAAAAAAAGGAAAGGAAAGGTGCACACACACACAATAAAGCTTTGATTCTGATTTGTATGCCCTTTCTCCTCTGAAATTTAGGATTCCTATATCACTTTTACTTCATATGTTGTCTAGGCATCATTAAGAAGTCTTCTAAATGATTATCAAAATTATAAGTGAAAGATACAGTTTGTGTTTTCTCCTCTCATGCTGCTCATTTTTTGGACAGTTCTCTAAGACACATTTGAGGACCTGAATTGGCATTTCCCAAGCAAGTACATTAGCCAGGACAGAAAGAGCTAATTTCAACCTACTCTTGGCCCATCTGCAGACTGACAACTGGATCAAACATCTTTCTCATTTTCTATTTTGCGTGGTGTCACCATGATTTGTACTGGGTTGGAAGACTCACCCCTCTTCAAGCAACATATCCTACTACAGAAAAAATAGTGAGGGACAGAAAGGGCAGAATCCCAAAAGTAAACAATATGGCAGCCTCCTGCTCCAACCTGGCAGGTGATTCAAGTGAGCAGATGGGAAGCTGTTCAGATGGAGACCATGGCAACTGTTGGCTTTCTTAGTAAGTCCAAACCGAAACAGTCCAACGTACCACCCAAGGAATAACAACCTGCTCTTTACAAAGCCAATTCCGGTGGGAACTAGAGGGCCTAATGAGGATCGATCACGACAATTCTTTCAAAAGGATTCTGTATGTATTTACAAAGTTTTTTGCAGAAGTGGGCTAGAGATAGTTTCCATTCAGCCAAAATAAGGTAACAAACATTAATTTGAAAAATAATAAAATGATTAAAGTACTAACTGAATCTACACAGATCAACAGAGGAAGGAAAGTTAATGAACAATGCTGATTCTTGAAGAAGGCCCAAGCCACAGTAGACATTTCACTCAAAAATCCCACCCTGACGTGGCCTTTCCTGCCACTGCCTTTACAAATTTAAGCCATTAGTGAAGACTGCATGACATGATTTTAAAAATAACAACAAGTCCTTCGAATGTATCAAAAAAAAAAAAAAAGAGAGAGAGAGAAGGAAAATGTAAGGAAACAAACAAGCTAACAAGCTTCATCCCTTTCCCCTCAAAATAATGTGAAAAACAAAAAAAAGCAAAAGCCCTCGGGAGACACTTGGGCTCCAAGTGACACCCTGTTCCTTCCCACTGCTCGAAGGCCTCAGAGGAAACAGAAGTTAAGAACATGTGTTCTTGGAAGCCCTTGGGTGAAGTGGTGGGTGGCAGCTTTTACTCTGAATTTTAAAGGCCTGACATTCCTCAAATACAAATGTTCCCTTCCTGCAGAATGAGAATATGTGTACAGACGTGAGAGGCAGAGGGAGGGGGAGAGAGAAAAACACTGTGTGTGTGAGTGTGTGTGTGTACGTGTGTGTACATACACCAAATACCATGGGAAGACACCACAATCTGAGTACATTTTGGGGTGCAGACAAACTTCCAATGCAGCCATGAAGAAGGCCCATTTCTAAGTTCCCATACCTACACGTATATTCCCGTATCTGAAAAATGTTCAGCAAAGAAAGAGACCATGTGTGAACGTGGATGTGGGCTGTATACACATACCTTCGCTTAAGAAATTCCTTTCTGCAGACAACTATTTCATGAAATGCAATAAACACCCTAAAAATTCTAAGCAGCTCATTATATACCCCCGTCTGCTTTCATGGCTCCAAGCCAGAATATAATGATGAACCTTAACTTGTTAAGAACAACTAATTTTTGTTTCTGGCTGTCTCAGGGGCTTCTCTCTTACTCACTCTCACTTTACTTCACTGTTGACACGTTTCTGTTAACCGGATGTCATCTGCCGGCCTTGATTTTATGCACAAGCAGTAGGATGCATTTTCCTGTGCAACAATCCTGCTTTGAGTTGCATTAGGTTTGTCATTATTCTCTCATTTTCCCCCTTGCACTTGTAACATTTCATCTCTTTCTGCCTTATTTTTTGTGAGCCACGGTGCACCCACATTATGGTTTATACATGATCTCGCTCCCTTTGAAGCCGGCAGATTTCAGAGCCGGCTCTCGTCAGGAGAAGAGCCTTGCACCAATTTAGCAGGCTGAGGGCCCGGAGCTCCAACATCTCAATCTAAAGGGGGTCACAGGGTGGCACAAGTGAGTGTCAGCAAGAGCTGTTTAATTGCCAATCTAGGCTTCTCCATGGTGTTTAAAGTATAATGACCCATCACTTAATTCTGAGAAGTCCTGGCCCCACTGCTGAATAGAATGAATATCAAAGGGTGTTCTGGAACAGGGCAAGCTGCCTACATTTGCTATAA
The DNA here is from genome assembly GCF_028885655.2 of Pongo abelii. NCBI lineage: Eukaryota > Metazoa > Chordata > Mammalia > Primates > Hominidae > Pongo > Pongo abelii. The sequence goes on along the minus strand of NC_071993.2, from coordinate 120,186,179 downwards.
CTGCCATAAGTATAATAGACCTATACTTCTGTCGCCCCATTACCACAATAATGTATTTAATTTGCTGTATACGCTTTTTAACTAGCTATCTTTCATTTGGCCTACCTGGGGAATCGGCCGCCTCTCCCCGCACCTTGAGGCCCTAACCTTTCTTCCTGACGTTCCCTTCCTTTCCTCCACCCCGCTGCCCACCTATAAATCATCGACTAACCTCCTAATGATAATTCAATCGATCAGCTTAACCCCAATCCCTATCCTACAATTACTTTACCACTGTTAACCTCCGGAATGCACCAAATAAACAAACATGAAAAATAACCAGGTGTAATATACAAATGCTGGGAAGATGGGAAGATGAGCTGTGGACTATAAGCTGCTACACTAATAGAACGACATGTAGCCGTGGTCCCTGGGTGCTCTCCACCTGGGAGACCCCCTACTCATTCCCATGCTTTGCGAAGCTGTGATGACACTATTTAATAAGCGTTACGCCTCCTCTCTAGGCCAGAGAACACACAAGCGTTTTCCTACCTAACTAATACTGGCGTGGATTTTGAAATTTTGATGATATATCGCAGGTAGAAAATGGATCTTTTCAACTGTGATATCCACGGCATAGTTACCGATGCTAGATATGCCACGGTTTGTTTTTCTTAATGAATGTAACTCTCTATCACTGCTAAAGTTACTGTTTTGTAAGTAGGAAAAGCAGCATCTTGACCTGTCTTTCCAGGCCCTTCTCTGGTCTTGGCTTCCCATGTTGGCCACAGGGATTGGGGAAAGAAGCTGGGGACAGCACCTCTGCCATGTAACGCGTGCTAATTTCATTATGTGCCATCATCAGAATGGGTTGGTGATTTCAGACCATCAGCAAAGTCTAAACCTCCACCGATTTAATTAACTTGACTGAAAATCAGATGAACAGAAAATAAAACTATCATTAGAAACAATTAGCGACTACTTAAACATACTGCTGCCAACCAGTTTGTAAATAAACTAGCAGTCACTGAAAAATTAGCCAGAATTAATCAGAGGGAGGAAAAGAAGAACATGGGGATAGGAATGTATCTTGTAAATATGTTTCTATGCTGAAATATAAATATATATGAATGTACAGCACACATACACGATTTTTTTTTAACTTTCAAAGACTTAGAGCTGCACAGACCACTATGATATGCACCAGCCACGTGTGGCTATTCAATATTTGAAATGTGGCCAGTCTAAACTGAGAAGTGCCGTGCGTATAAGATACACATCAGATTTTGTACCAAAGCTCAGCACAAAAAAGAACATAACATCTTATTAATAGTTGTTGTCCAGGAATAGCATGTTAAAATGACAATATTTTGGCTATATTGCATTGAATAAAAACATGTCATTAAAAATAATTTTATCTTTTTTTAAAAAAAAAAAAAAACCTCTTTTAAAAACACGGCTACTAAGAAATTTAAAATTCCCTCTGTGGCTCACACTATATTTCTATTGGACAGTGCTACCTTCGAGAGGAGGAGGCGGATGCTGTCTTGTTGACTTGGAATCAGAGTCTGAGCTTTGAGAACACCGATAATCTTTTTTCGAACTCTTCTTGGTATAATAATAAAACTACCTTCACCGCTACCTTTCTTGCTGAGGACAGGACAACAGAGAAATGGCATTTTTAAAAGCTTCTGTCCTGTTTCTCCCTTGCCTTCTTAATTCATTAAAATACATTGTTCAACTGAGTGACTCAAAAATTTTACCCAGAAAGACATCACTTACCTTGGAATTTCAGGGCAATTTTTCAGGATTTTCTGGGAGTACAGCCTAATGCCACATTGGCTTTACACTAATAGAACTACATGTAGCCGTGGTCCCTGGGTGGCTTGGTGGCCATCTAGAGAATTTCCTGAGAAGTCACACATGGCCTTGGATGAAGGCCCCGGTTCTTGGAACTCACCTGGACATGGAAGCATTGACGGTCAGAGCTGTGGGGTAGGGGTGTCTGAATCCTCCTGTCGTGATTGGGTACACTGGTTGACCTTGCCTACAAAGAAGGGGTACAAAGTAAGAGACTTGAAACAAGGGTGGGGGTGGGGACAAGAAAAAGAAGAAAAGGGAAAAGTTCTCTCTGCACAGTAAGCTTTATTCTCATTTGATCAGAACAAAAATCTTGGGGATTGTACAGGAAGGATCAAAGGGAAGAAACACAGAACAATTTGAATGCCATAAATCTGATAGGAATGGCTAATTAAATTTTATAACCTCTGCTTATGTCAATAGAGACCCTCTCCCCAAGCTGAAACTAGGTGTTTTGTTGTAATAATTAAAGGCGAAGTCTCGCTTGCTTTAATGGAGCCATCACACTAATTGAGGGCTACACATCCAAAGGAAAACAATAATGAATGTAAATTTATACCAAAATAAAGTACAGTGAATCAAAGGACTTCAGTTGCGCTTTGGGCCTCTTTCGGTATTTAGATCTCGGTGAGAAAACATTAAATTAACAGAGCTTAATTTGTAGCCTTTTGTCAAATTAACAAGTGTTGACAAGAGTTACCGGGGGGAGAGTCCCCAAGAAGAATTGTGGGTAACCAATAGACAATCACATCTCATTACAATAATTAAAAAATACAGCAACATGCAAAATAGCATCCTCATGAAAGACACACAACTTTTTCTGACAGAGGGTTGTCTGAGTTGGCTATTCCTTTTTATCTAGCCTTCAAATATCTCCCCATCAGCTGAATGGGGCAAATGATCACTGAGAACTATTCGAGGGTTGGCCCCATCTATTTAGAAGAAATGGGTCACAAGCTCATGTTCATGTCTACCCTCCCAATAAAAATAAGAAGAGACAAAGAAACAGAAACTATACCCAGGGTTGGTATTTGGTACAGCTACTACATAATGCAATCTGTTTTTTATTTAAAAAAAAAAAAAAAAAAAAACAGCATAGAATCTATCTAACTAGAGAAATACGGGTAGAATTGTGGGGTAAGCCACTCCAAAATTTTATCTTCCTTAAGGCTTTGAAAGGCCATCTTCCCTAAGACTCAAACCTGAGTTTTACCAGGATTTATTCCTTTTAGCATTCAATGTATTGTCCTGTGTTGTTCAGAGTACAGATCACCGATAAGGAGAAATATATCCACAGAAACAATCACGAAACACATATTACACACATGCTCATGCAAAAACACACATACACACAACCCCCCACAGTATGCTAATGCATCAAAGGCCTTTCTACTCTGAATTTAAAACACAGTTTTTTTAAGTTGCAAAAGACAGTCAAATAATCTGGGCACTGCCAGGAACTAGGACTGATGCTTACGAAGGCCCCACATGCTGCAGTGACAGTTCCAACTGCCCCATTCCCACCGTTCACAGTTAGGTAAAACATTCAACGTGCAAAGACTCTCAGAGAGATGCTGATTCAGTCCCATGGAGCTTCTCAACAGACAAAACTTTCCACTGTTGTTGTCAACCTTGGGAGTAATGTTCAGGATGAGGTGGGGGGTCCTGGAATCGTACAAGAACATGCCCTAATCCCAACCCTGGATTTCAAAACAAGACAGTTCTTGTTCCCGCTTCTGTGCCCCAAAATATGTAACATCTAAAATGGAGGACTCAATAGCCTCAACCCAATGACATGACTGCAGTTTGGGCAGCCAACAGCAGAAGGGTCATGATCAGCTTCATTGGGTGGAAGTTCCAGGAGTCTTCTGCAATTCCCAAAGGAACTTCAGGGCACCTCTGTCCACAGAGCCTTTGGGGACCATGGTCTTGGAATGCTAACTGCCAGTAACATAATCCACCTGAATGGCTGTGGATTTGCCTGTATTCCCACAGGACACCTCAGCAACACCTTTTCTGCGCCCTCCCACAGCCCCCTCCCCAACCCTGGCTTCTAACACACACACACACACACACACACACACACACACACACAGAATAAATAATAAACATGCCCATGTACGAAACAAAAAGGAAATTAAAAAATGGAACTCCTTACTGTGGTACTAACCATCCTAGCGGATGGGGGATTTGTCCTACGGTGCCAGGCGATAGTGGGTAATACGGGGATATATCTGGAGGGTGCGGAGGCCGTGGGATTCCTGAGGGAAGAAGCAGCATTTTAGGTACAAAGGAGGGAGAGAAGGAAAGAGCAACCTGTTAGGGGATGGGAACAGGGAAAGGAGGAAGAGACGCATCTCTTCTGGAATCCTAGCACAAGGTTCATTCGTGATTATAAATCCTGAGTTGTTGGTAGGTTTCATCTCATTTTCCCTCAGCCTCAGTTTGAAAAATTAGTTTATCTCCTTCTAAATGGACTGGTATACTGGGTAGACTCAGAATATGCCATCTTGGGTATTTCTGCCTCATGTGACTGGTGTGATTGTCTCAAGTTTAAAAGAAACAACATCAAAAAGGCTCGGCACCTGGTGGAGAATGAAGCAATGGTAATCCCTGTTGCTCTTACAACACTGGCCCTTCGCCCTGCGGAGTTTCATGCCTTACCTGCACGAGAGCTACTCCTCCGATTTCTAACACACTTTTTGAGCTGTGGCATTCAAAAGGTTACTACCCTTGCCTTTTTTCAAAAACGGTGACTCCTCTAAAATGTCTCTGCCTCTATTTGGATGAGCTGGAGAAACTGATCAAATGCCATTTGGCATCTTATCCAAGGCAGAATCAGAGCTGAACAGACAGGGAGGTGTTGGAGGCTTGTGTACTCCATTCTGGAACTGCATCTGCTAGAGGACAGAGTCATCTGTGGGGATTAGGCCCACCTGCTGAATGGGCACCTCGTGCGTCGCAGGGGCTAAGAGCTTCACAAGGCACACATGAGCGGATTCTGCAAGTACGTGCCACCGCACACCTGCCAGTTCCACAGGAGCACATCCTGCAGTCGACTCTGACAGAGAGGAACTGATGTATGCCGTTGAAGTGGGAGGCAAAAGGCACAATACCACAGAATTAAAACAGAGTAATGGAGGGAACGGGCTGCATGTTCGTGGAAGAAAACGACTTCATTTTTTAAAAAATTCATTCAGGAAGCTTTTAATCTGTAAATTAAGTCTCCCTGGGTGACATTTTCATGCAGACATTGCTTTCTCTCTATTACAAAAACCAAACAGATTAGCTGGGCTTGGACCCTACATCGAGCCATTTGCACACTTGAAAGAATGTTCGCAGAGGAAAAGTAAACAGTCCACAGACGTTAATCATATGTTTTACGATAACCATTTAAAAGCTATTCCCTGTACTACCATTATTTAAATGAGACGTTGACGCTGCCATTCACTGGTGGAGCCTGGGGCCGGCTGGAGGAGGCCGCCAGGCATCCAAGCACCAGGCTCAGTCCTGCACCAGCACAAAGGGGCTCAGAGACCAGTAAAACCCAGCTCATGTGTGGCTTCGTTCAGAGGCAGTGAAGGCCGCCTAACCAGGCAGCCTACCTACCCCAACACTACCAATCCCCTCTAACAAAGTGATGTGCGATCACCACTTTAAACCCATCCTTCCAATTATTGAGCTGGGAAGGGGAACTCCTACCAACACACTGGGTACCTGAAAGACACACACTAACCTTACCTGTTCTCCCAAGACCACCCCACCAGGAGCTGGGGCTGCCTGCCTGATTTAGATCTTGTTGGAGGAGAGCTACAAGTAACTCCACCTTCTTTTCCTCTCCCCTTTGGGAAAAAAGCAGTCAATGAACAACTGGGATAAAAAGGGGATGCTGGGCTGGGTGTGGTGGCTCATGCCTGTAATCCTAGCACTTTGGGAAGCTGAAGCGATCAGGAGTTCGAGACCAGCCTGGCCAACATGGTGAAACCCCGTCTCTCCTAAAAATACAAAAATTAGCTGGGTATGGTGGCACATGCCTGTAGTTCCAGCTACTTGGGAGGCTCAGGCAGGAGAATTGTTTAAAACTGGGAGGCAGAGGTTGCAGGGAGCCAAAATCGTGCCACGGCACTCCAGCCTGGATGACAGAGCAAGACTGTTTAAAAACAACAACAACAACAACAAAAAGATGTTGAAAAGCATGACAACTTCTCTCAGACACCCATTGGTTGTTCTATGAAGAAATGAAGCAACCTGCCTGGGCTTCAGTATTCACATCTGTAAAATGGGTTCAACAATACCTAGAATATTGTAGGGGAAAACGAACCTAAATAAATTAGCAAAGAAAATGCAGAATCCAGTGATGTGGCTTTTTGAGGCTGTACCAACAAGTCATTGTCAAGTAGTGACTGGAGCCTCTTAGCCAGCGAGGAAGCCGAGGCTTGGAAAGCCATGCTGTCTCATCTTCCCAGGAAGCTGAGGAGGAACCCAAGAAATGCCTTCAATATGATTCCTGCATCCACGTCTGCCTGAGGCTCTTAGAGTTAAAAGCCACTCCTGAAACATACTGAGGACTCACAGCCGGGTTCCCAAGACAGCCCCTTCAGGGGTACTGGAAGCCATAAAGAGATCTTTAACACGGCAAATGAACTTCTCCAAAGGGAGTGGAAAACCACTGCCACACCAGGCCTCAACCACCCCAAAGAGCTTCCTTTTCAACACCCAGAAAAGCAACAGGGGGCCCCCCACCACCGTTCCCCCCAAGTCCCCTACTGCTCCACCCCTGGGGTTCCTGTGGAGGCCTCAAAGGTTCCCCCAGAACCCCAGGACCAGCGCTCTACCTTGGCTCCCAAGCCCACAGCCTACCTGTTTTGGGGTCTACGTCGGCTGGTAAGTGTGGAGGTGGGTTTCCCGGCGTGAAGTGTTCATTGCTGTACGTGATAAGAGGCGTGAGGGGGTGGACATGGTGAGGGTGCTGCACCACTGGCACTTTGTTCGACTGTGGGGAGGAGAACAGAGAAAGACACCGTCAAGCCGGTGCCAGCAGCCCAGGACTTCAGAGCACTGGGCCCGTGGGTTCCCCTGGCCACAGCCTCTCACCTGGATTTTCTAAGATGCACTAAAGTCTGCCCATCCCACACTCCCCCCAGTCCATGTGAAAATAATAGATAGTTGTAAGACAGCTCTCTGGGTGGGTCTGCTTTAGTTTTTATTTCCCCACTAAGCCTGGCCTTTAAAATACCTTCTCAATCCCTACCCCATTGTGGAGCCCAAGAGTCTGCACTCTTCCCATTGGCAGGTGAGTCACAAGTGGGGACTTCAATCTCCCATGCCTACTGCGTTTCCGCATGTTGTGGGGACCTCCTACCCCAAGGCCCCACCTCCAGGAGGCAGGCAGGCTGCACAGGGGACCACCTAGGAAAACCACCACTTACAAGAAACCGGCAGGGCCCAAATCCCACCCAGCCAGCCTCCTTAGCCACCCTCCCCCCAACAGCTCCTACCCCCTCTGCCCTTAGAAACAGCCGGCATGCTACAATCCTTCACAGACAGCATGGATGCAAAACCCCACTCATGGTTTGGGTGGGAGTGTCAACTTTACCAGAAAGCTCTAAACTGCCTGGCAAGCACCTGCATATTTTATGCAGATTACAGCAGCCCTGATTCATTAGGAATTTCATTAGAAAGTCATCCGGGAACGCTAATACATTAACTGGATGATGATGAATTGGGCTAATAAAAGGTATGCATTTTAGAAATGGGCAGTTCTAGAAAACAAAGTACAGGCATTTTTGTGTTTGGGAAGGGTGGGTCAGTGGAGAGAAGAGGGCAGCGTGGGGGGAAGAAAAGCATTTTAAAAATGTTTCTAGTTGCCATGCCCAGGCTTTCCCAAATTATTCTCCTCCTCTTTCCCCCACCTCCCGCTCAGTCCACCCCTCCCCACTCCACTACGCTGTGCTATAACTTAGCCCAGCAAGATCACAAAGAAAAAATTAAGCTGAAACAAGCAAACTACTGGGCCATTTACTGAGAGTAATCCAATTGCAAAAAACCCTATTCCCCATAGAGGATTTTCACTAAAATCCTACAACAGGGACATTTAACCAGATTAGGTACCAGCGGAGATAAAGAGGCAAGTATTAGATGATGAATGGATTAGAGTCAAGTTTCATTTCAGAACGTGTCTTCATTTCCTTTTATTACTTTTAGGAAGGCACAACTTGCATTAACATCAAGGAAAAGGAATTGCATTAAAAGAAAAGAAGGAAGGTTCTAGTGCTGCCCACTAGCGCCTGTTGAGTTCAGGGATCACTAAGTAGTTAGTTCTCTTTACTATTTCTCTTGTCCTTTTTTTTTTTTTTTTTTTTTTAAGTGGGTGAGGAAGGAATGTAATATAAGAACAGCATTTCTTACCACAGGTAATTGAGGGGAAAGCATCTTTTAAAAAGTGCTTTTAACTTTTTTGTGGTTATGTGTGGAAAGAAAAATAAGGCCTTCTCTCTAGATGCCCCAGAAAAAAACTACAGAAAAAGAAGTCAACGTTTCCAACAGCCTGGTTTACCAATTCCTATGTATAACTGGACTCTTGGAGAAAGCGGCTAGCAGGTTGCTTACAGGAGCTTTGTGTTATGTGCCACCAATTTTGCATCAAAGCAAGTAAGTTAAAAGCCACCAAAGCAGACGGAGCTTTGGAAACCAGCAACACTTCCATAAAAGGGGCAGCCATGAAGGGCGGGGCAGCCATGGCCAGGGTGAAGGGCTGCTGCCCACGGCCAGTGCTGGCACCTCATGGACAGGCACTAAGGATTCCTTAAGAGGAAGATCTGCTCAGGACAACTTGAGAAATAAGGAACAAGGAAGCTCCCACTGTGTGCTGAGGTGGAGAAGGAAAAGGGAAAAGGAGAGGAAGGGAGGAAAAGAGACAGACACGGACAAAGTGGAGACCGTTAGGAGGCAAGGCAAATGACTGCTGCTGCCTTCGAGAAGTTTTCTCTTTGGTTGGAAAGATACATACCCGCTGACGTGAAAGAAAGCAGACCAGCTCCGGACAGTTTAAAGTGAGTGTTGGAAAACACCAGGGCGAGTGGGGAGAACCATTCATAGCCCAGAGAAGGGAAGATGATTACTAAGGGGTGGAAGGACTGATCAAGTGCCACGGGAGCCAGGACCACCGTCAGCCATGAGAAGCAGCACATGGAAGGAGAAAGGGCTAGTGGTGAGCATCAGAACCAGCAGCAGTCAGCCCCAAGTCAAGCATCTCCCAGAATGCTTTTCACCCATTCAGATTCCCCAATCCTAGGAAATCTCTCAGTAGGCCCTGATTCATTCACAGTGGGTCTGGGCTCAGGACCCAAGCATCTTGGGCCTGCTTGCTGGGTGTTGTGGGTGGTTCTTGTGTTCAGCCATGAGGACCACACACACACACACAGGCAAGCACAAAGGTAAAGAGCCATGGGTTCTGATCATGAATCAAGTCCTAGTTCTTAAGGAACCCAGGAAAAGGCTTAGCACAGAACCTAGCACATGCTAAGTTTGTTATTTATTATCTATTACAGTGGTTTATTATTGTTATTTTTATTGTTAGGAAGAAGCTGTCCAAATGACACGATCTGTCTACAGTAAAGAAGCAGAAATCCCACAGCCATCTTCTAAGCAGAACTAAGGGGAGACGTGGGGAAAACCCTCTTTCTCTACTTTACAATAAAAGAGGAAGATAGCGTTTGGGCAATAATGGAGTTAACTGAGTGTGAGATTTAAAAATTAAGTCTCCATCTTCTTAGATATACATATGAAGGCGATTCCAACAAAAGGTGGAGCCCTGTGTTCTGGCTACCAACACCTCTCCCAGTATTATTTTGCACACCTGAGCCTAGCCAACTAGTTTTTTCCTGTTCAGTCAAAACTATATGATGGGGGTGGGGGTGGGGTGGAGGGGGTGGTAGGGAACTGGAAGTTTTAGGTGCTGCCTGGCTTTAGGGGAAAAAAATGGGACCTGTACTAGGACTAGCCTCACTCCCTTCCAACCTCAACTGCATGCCAGGCAGGTCCCTGTGAAAGAATAGAACTTCCTCTCTGTCCAAGCTCATGGGTTCCCTTGCAAGAGATGAGAACTCTGTAGTCATACCTGCCAAAACCAGGGACTAATTGCCACTCCATCCAACCTGCCTCTACCTGGAATCCTCTATGATGGAAGGATTTTCTTCTTGCAAATGCCTATGTCTCTCCGGCCTCAGACCCCAGAAGCCTTTCTTCCTACATCACACGATGCTCATTGCTGGGGGGGTGTGTGCACTCTTCTTGGTCCCACTATACCTAAGTTCCTTAGGGACAAGGACTATGTCTTCTAGAACTTTGTGTCCTCCCAAGTGCCCAGTCTGTGGAATGCAGAGCACATTCTCCTAAACTGCAGAAGAACCACCAAATTGCAACTGCAAGCATTCAAAGGGAAAGACAAAGCCAATCACAGATTAACTTCAAGTAAACGGCGGTGCTCTTTAAATGTAGTTTCCTTAGAATCACAGAACAGAGCTTAGTGGTCCTTCTGGACCATCCAGTTCAATACCCTTGCAGACACTACCTCCATCACAACTGTGCCTTTAAAAGGGTTTTAGGGGCAACTGGCATTACATACAGTGATTCAAGAACTGAATTCAAGGAAGACCCGAGTTTTAATCCTTCCTCACCAGGTTGGCTGTGCGACCTCTCTCAAGACTTCCTTTCTGTCTCTGTCAACTCTGGATGAGAATCGTGTCTACCTCGCAGGGTTGTGAAAACTGAATGAGAACTTGCACATAAAGTATTTAGCAAAGTGACAGGCACAAGCTAAACGTGCAATACAAAGATGCTTTGAAAATGCAATCTGATGAATACTAATGATGACGCAGTTCACTATCCCTCTAGCCTCTTCTGATTTAATTCACGGAGCAGGGGGGATAACACAGCCACGATTACACTCCTGATTTCAAAGGTAAGGATGTTTGTTTATGGGGCAAGATCATTCTAGATGATTAGTGGCACTCTCCTCAGGCACATACCCTTCTTCAAAATGTGGTATTTAATTAATCCATATATTTTAATATCTCTTGTGAGAAAAGTCATCACTTTACTATGCCAATAAATGAGATTGCCACAGAGGAGCTGAAAGTTAAAGAAAAAAAAAAAAGGCAGGTGGAGATGATCATGGTCCCTTCCAGATCAGGGCAAGGGCCTTCAAGTAAGAGCTGTCATAAATGAAACACAAAAGAATCCAAATAGAAAGATGCCCCTTGGACAGTTCTCCTTCTCTTTGAACACCTCCCACTTCTCTAACGAGGTCTTTAAGAACTGTGTTCAAAACCGCACCACCCTAAGAAAATTTAGATATGAAAAGTAACTTGGTTGCAACATAGACAACCTTCCAGAAATGTACTCATGGCAACTAAATTAGCAGCAACTATCCATGCTGGGGGTGCTGGTGGGCTCATTAGCCTGCAGTACTTATTCCCTCCCACTTTTATCTCTTCATAAACAGAGCCCAGTGTGCAACGGAAACAGCTCAACGTAAGGCCTTTTCGGGAACTATTTCATCTAAATACATCTTCAAAACTACATGGGGATACAAAATCATTATAGCCAGTGACAGCAAACCAATGTTCAAGGTCACGGCAGTGATGGTCAAGGAGAGCTGTGTGAAGAGCCTACGTTGCTGTACTGAACTCTGAAAACATGATGACAAAGGACTCTCCGAGCCACAAAAACAGCAAACACTCACATACGAATAACTCACATAATTTCAAAACTGTTATACCACAGCTGCCGAAGTCACACCACCACCATCAGCTTAGAACACCTTTTCTAGATGAAATGAGGGTAGGATGGGGACTGACCAGCTGCTACCCCCGAAGCACTACCATCCACACCAGCACAGCTCAGGGTGGCCGCCGTTTAATGGTGCCTTGGGCTCTGTGTCTGTGTGTCTCTGTGCTGAATGCATAACATGCTTTATTCTAGGAAATCCTCACAACGAGCCTATGAAGTAGTCGGCATTTGTTATCAGTTCCACGCAGTAGGTAAAGACTTTTTTTTTTCCAGATTACATGCCTTGAGAGAGTGGTGTTTCTAAGCTTTGCAGCCTCACCTGCCTGCCTCCACCACCCCACTTCTACACTCTCCCAGTCTGCAGAAACTGGCATTACTGGGATGGGGTTGAATGCTGTGTTCATCTAGTGAGATGCACCCAATGAGATCAGCCCTGGCCAACCTTCCCATTGGATACAGCTGCTTCAGGACTCTCGGTGGGATTTGTCCTCAAACTCCCACCTACCAATCACTGCATCCTAGACCATTTTCAGCAAATATTGCCCCTAAACCCCAAATTAGGAGGAGCTCAGTGTTCCCTGCCTTAGCCACAACGTCACAGGGCATTGAGTATTTTTAGCAGGGATTTTTACACATTTGGCTGATTATGGGAAGACTGGGGATGGAAGGGGTAAAGACATTTAATAGGATGTTTCTGCTTCTCAAATACAAACATGCAGTATCTCGGCCCAGCAGGATTCAGATGATAAAAACACTTTATGTGGTCAGTTCTGGGCTGACAAGAAACTAAAGAAAAAGTCCACTAAAAAACCAAACCATTAAATGAAGTAAACAGTATCTATTTAAAAGGAACCAAAATCCTCATCTGACTTTAAATCATTCAGGGCTTTATGCTTTCTACCTGGAGAAATCGCTCTTTGGCAAAGCCAAGCTTTCCTCTGTCTGGTTCCTTAGGCTCCATGGGTTTTGAGCATTGAATAGTTAAATCATAAAGAAAAGGTCCTTTAACAGCCCTCAAGGCACACAAAGCCCTTCCACCCAAAGTATTCATCGTATTCAAGGACTACAGTGAGGGGGAATGGGGAGGGGGAGGCGCCCCTGTGGCTGACCTTTGACCTTTCAAGAACCCTTAAGCATAGCGCTCTGCAACTTGGCCATGCCACCCTCATCGCCAAGCGCCCACACACCCATCCAGACGCTGTTCCTCATTTGGAACTTGGCAAGTGAAAGATTGATTAAGGCACTTCTAAGATCCCTCTGCTTAGTCCCCCTCTCACCCCGACCCCACAAGCCTCTATAACTGTGGGCAACCTAGAGGGAATGAAAGCTTGCCATTCACCTCCGCAACCTATTAATCAACAGACACTGAAAACAAATAGAGCCATTGCTGGCCCTGGTGTCTCCCTTGGCTCTCCTCTTCAATACGCCCCTATTGCTGCCTCTTTCTGCAGTAGCAAAATGGGGCCAGAAAGTGCCTTTAGGAGCTCCGCACAATAAAACTAAAGCAACAGAGGAGCATTTGTCAGCCTTTTCCCCTCCTCAGGGTGGGCATGGAAGGTCTTTGGGGGTCTTCACTTACCAGCCCTCCCAGGGGCTGAAATCAGCATCAGGAAGGGACACCATTCACTCCAAGTTTACATTTAAAAACTGGGTTTATTGTCCACCTCTATGCATTTTTCCAGATGCCGTTTACTATGGCTACAGCAAGACCAATGGCAACTGCTAAAACGTTAATAAAAGTTTCACATCACTGAAGATGTGGCAAGTTGGGGAAGAGGACAGGTTGGGGACACAATGAAGGAAGGACTGTTTCTTATCCATCAACTACCCTTTGGCAACTCAACTAGTCCTGTTTTTCCAGCCTGTGAGGGTGGTGAACAGTCAGTTAAGGTAACCCTCCTGTCCCCAACAGCCTATGACCCCAGCAGTTAGCAACTATTTCTGCTGGTGGGATGGCCACAGGAGACACAGCCAGCGCAACCTAGGCCTAGGCCTGCATGGACAGTCCCCTCCCAACCCAGCAGGCCAACACTTGCTTTTGCATCCTGCAAACCTCTTATATATACACAGAATAAAAACAGCAGTCATGACTTCCTCCCGTGGCCCCAAATGGGTGGGCTTCCTCAGAGCATTTTACCCTGGCCCGTGCCCCTCTCCCCTCGCAGCTAGCCAGGACCCATCCAGCGCCGTGGACAGGGTCCTTTCTTAGTTGAATGTTGCTCCTTTCTGTCTAAGGCCTTGTTCCCAGCTAATGGTGGATTGTTTCCCTGGACAAGACTTCTATTGATAGCTATAGCACTGCCTGTTTGGAAATAATAAAAGACAGAAGGTTTCACAGGGTTCGAGTTTTACTTGGAGAAACAAGGTGGTAAGAGAAAAGAGATCTGCCTGTGAGATGCAGAAAAGCAAAGCCCACCCTGCCAGCCGCAGTACACAGTCTGCATCCTCTGGCTGGGCTGCTGCAGAACCTACCCCCGCAGGCTGCAGAGTTAGAGCGTCTCCAACCCCTGAGAGCCTCCCAGGAAGGGTGCTGCTTATTTGTTTTGTAAATTATCAATAGCTGGCTTTTATTTCTCTCTCCCTCTCTGGAATCAAATCCATTTAGACAGCAAGAAGAGGAAGAGAGACGATTCTCTCTGCCGTCTGTGAAATTTTGCCGACTCATAGTTTCTCATGGATTCACACAGGCATTAAAATTCTTCTTGCTGGGAAATGACTGAACAGAGCAAGCAGGGAGAGGAGAAACGTGCAGCCAGTTTTCATCCAAATTCTCTCACACACATGCAAATACCTAGAACTAACTCAATCACTTCAAGTCCTTGGACTTTCTTGGGGTGGCCCTTTCTATATTATAACCACCCAGCTGGTAACACACCAAACAGACTGCCAAACATGAAGGGTCTAGAGGACCAAGCTCAGCTCTTCTTAAAGACCTTTTCTCAATCCTCAAAAGGAGGATGGAAGGGCTGGGGGGTGAGAGGTGGTGGGTAGGCTGGAGGTGTTGGAATGGAGGAATAGAGGAACACTCGAACCTGGAAAATAAAGAAGGTGTTACGATGGAGGAATAGAGGAACATTTGTACCTGGAAAATAAAGAAGGTGTTGAGATGGAGGAATAAAGGAACATTCGAACCTGGAAAATAAAGATGTGCACCAGCTGCTTGGCTTTGTGAAAACCGCAGCCAAGGCCCAACCCAGCAAAGCTGTGCATTCACAGGCTCTTGAACAATTACTTCCAGTTAAGTTCATTAAACATAATTTATTTCCACTCATTCTCATTTATTTTCCAATTAAAAAGAAAGCATCCCATTGTGCCTCCCCCAGCCAACCTTTAAAACACTTGCAAGCTTACGTCTTAGCCCACCCGGTCCAGGCTCGCCCCTGATCAGCGAGTTTCCAGGGTTTTCTTCCTGCCTGCCTCTGCCTCCCTCCAGCAGCGTCACAAAATTCTCAACCTGGAGGTCAGTGAGGGAGTGCGACAGGCACAACGGGGCCCTCTGTCCTAATCCTCCACCAGGTCTCAGGGATGAAGAACCAGCCACTTCACCCCTAAGTAATTTCCCAGGAATTTGCAACCTCCACCCTCCCGCCAAATATTTCTCTACTACTTGGGTATTAAATGATTAGCGTTAACATAATCAATCTTGTTAAGTGCCCGAGTTTGCAGAGAATGTTTGGGAATTGGGTAAGAGAGTACAGCTGTTTCTAGGAGAGCAGATCTTCAAAATTGAGCCAGAAATAAATCGAACCTATCCCAAATGAAGAAACCCAAAAGCTCAAATTCAAAACAACTTTTAACAAATAATAATGATTTCCAGACCACCCCCTCGCCACCAAACACAACAACCCCAAATCTAGGGATTCCTAAATATAATGGAAAGGAAATCACCAATTTTGATTTAGAGTAAATTTTAAGAGCATAATGGTTATTACATCCTGGGGAATTAAAGAAAGAAATAGTGAACAAAATCTGACACCAACTTTCTAATTTATTTACAGGGAACAGCTGCATAAAAAGGTCTTTTGTTTTTCTTGTATATCCTGTGCCTAACTTTCGAATCTCAATCTGCATTTGAAAATCATGCCTACTCCATGGAGTCTGAGAAAAGCTCAAGAAACAGCTGTTTCCTTCACCGATCAGGTAAATTTTCTCCCTAGAAAAAGAGGAGTTAAGCCAAGAGGAAGAACAAACATTTCCACTCATGTGGTTCAACAAACACAAATGCTCAAACCCTGTGATTCAGCAAAGACCGACAGAAAGGAAGACGAACACAAAGGCAGAACTGCCATTGTTCCGTTCTATCCTGCCTTGTTAGTATCCCAAACATGGGCATCCTTTAACGGGCATCTACAGCCAGAATAAATAACACGCGTGAAAATGACACAGAGTCACCATGGGACGAGGAGGGCAAACACAATTGCTGCTCCCTCTGATCTCCAGCTGATGTGTTGCAAGTTTAAGGTAACGAGGGAGTGACCCAGGCAAAGTTGAATTTTTTCAAAAATCCTCAAATGTGTGCAGAAGTATGTAATCTGGAGGGCATGTCAGGATTTCATCACATTCCAAAATATTGCAGAAGGAAAGAATTCTATTACACAGCTCAGCCAGGCCCCCAACAACCCCAAACCACAAAGGGGAGGTTTCCCTAAGAATACAAGGTTTCAGGCTCTGCTGCTTCCAGAAAATGCCGATGCAGCAGCCTGTTGTGACAATACAGAGATCATAATATCTGTATCACTGGAGTCGGGAATTTACGTTTTCAAAGGAACTCCCTTCTCATAAGACATCAAGAATAGTGGTTTACTCTCACCAAAGCCAACAGGACCACTATTAAGTAACGCAGGTAATTTGAGTAAACTAGGGTCTAGAACCTCAACATGGGAGACTGTACTGGGTGTGATATTTGCAGTAACACAACGTACACATTTGCAACACAGCCTCCACTCTCTTCACCACCATTCCTGACAGTTTACACAATCCTAGATTGAACCAAAAAGTTGCACACAGCTAGAAAGGAAAACCAAGATTTACACCCATCGTTATTTTACGCTCAACTAGAAAACTATCTACGATCTTGTGTTTTAATTTGACGCACAGAATTTAATTCACGATGTTGAAAATATAAACATAAGTCTATGGTATATTTCATTCCTTCTCACCCCAAAATTGGATCGAAGAGCTTATCGACCACTGCAGATTATTTCTGTTTGGTCATACAATAACACCACAAATAATAAAAGTAATTAAGGAATTGCCTCCAAATTCAAGAGAATGCCCTTACAGCTTGTGGCAAAAGATAATCACTCCAGCCAGGCACGGTGGCTCACGCCTGTAATCCCAGCACTTTTGGAGACCGAGACGGGCGGATCACCTGAGGTCAGGAGTTCAAGACTAGCCTGGCCAATGTGGTGAAACCCCGTCTCTACTAAAAATACAAAAATTAGCTGGGCGTGGTGGTGGGTGCCTGTAATACCAGCTACTCAGGAGGCTGAGGCAGGGGAATTGCTTGAACCCGGGAGGTGGAGGTTGCAGTGAGCCGAGATCTCGCCATTGCACTCCAGCCTGGGTAATAAGAGTGAAACTCCGTCTCAAAAAAAAATAAAAAAAAAAAAATAATAATTTTAAAAAAAAGATATCACCACACAGTTGAAGAGAGTATAATGGATCCTAAATCCCAAATTCATATTGCAAAAGTGCCTTCTCCCTAATCATTAACAGCACAATGAGCTGTCATCAGGCTCTTGCTCGGGTTTCCAAAACACATTTTATATTAAGTTTACAAAACACACCACAAGCAAGACCATAGCCCTAAAAAGCCAGCATCTAAATCTGGAGATTGACAACTAAAGACGGAGCAACAGAAAGTTAGCATTAAATATGAAACCAAAATACACAGTTTACACAGCCCTGCTGTTAAAGCCTTATCACTCAAAACTTTCAAGCTTTTAAAGTATGCTCCTCTATGAGGCAATGTCATTTTTCCTTCTCTCTCTTCTGATGGAGCCCACCCTGGTGGGTGAAGAAAACAATTATTTGTTAGAAGAAATTCCAAGCCGTACCACCCCTTCCCAGATTCCAGCTCAGCCGTACTTGGGGAACAGGGTCTGCCTTACCATAGAAGTGTAAGGACTGTGATGAAAGTCAGACTTCTCTCCTCCCCATCTTTTTTTAACCCTTTCTCCCCCTCCCCAAAAAACTGCTGTGAAAAGGACTCAAAGAAAGGGCATAGCTTGAGTTGACCATTTATTCTTGTTTTGTTTTTTCCTTCCCATGATCTAAATTAAGGGGGGGGGGAAAAGCATAGGTTTAATGGTCAATACCATAAGCATGGACACGAACATACACACATCCCCCCATACACACACCCCATACACACACCACACACCCCACTACTCACCCAGCAATTCAAATTGAGGTGCCAACCGCCCAACTGCTGGAACAGAGAGACCCCGGAGGCCACTGCGCCTCCCTTACCACTCAAATCTTCCATTCCCACTAAAATTGTATCCCTAGGGTACATAACAGCCTTGGTTTTCCCTCTCTCCACCTCTAAAAAAAACTTTCTCTGTACCTTCGAGATGGGACTGGGCCAGTTTTTTTTCCTCCTCCCTTTCTGCTTTTCTCACTTTTCTTTTTCCTCCCAGCTTCCCCTCCCTTTAAACCTTTCACTTAAAGAACTGAAAAAAAGCATCTAAAAAGATCGAAATGGCTCCAGATTCCTGGCCAAGTAGGCTCAAAATGCTCAAAGTCGTCACTCATATTGCCTAGAATTATTTTGTTAATCCTTCCCCCTGCACACACATCCCTTAAAAAATCTTAAAATAAAAAACAAAAAAGTCCACTAATAATCTAGAGTTCAGCTGGTTGCAGATTTAATTTTTTTAAAAAAATTTAAAAACTCCTTCTACTTTCTAATCTTTGCCACTACAGAATCCGTGAAGGAAGGGGGAAGGTCCATGTTCCCCAGCCAGCTCAGGGCACCTCAGCAAAGTCCCCTCCCTCACCCGTTACCTTGGGCAGCAGGGACAGAGCTGCCGCTAAGAGTAGCAAAGAAATTACGGTCAGCCATGAGGGAAAATGATCAACCGAGTGCAGGAGGCAGGCACTTTATCTGCAAGATTGTCAAATCCCTCAAAACAAATTTCTTAGGGAGAGGGCTGCGATGGGAGAGGGGAGGGAGGAGGAAAGGATATTTTCTTGTCACAGTGACACGGAAGTGACACTTTGCAGGGCCTTGCCTGCCCTGTATACACCCTCTCTTCCTTCCAGAGTAACAGAATGTGCCTGAAAGATTTTCAACTGACCTCCCTGGAAGCAGAAGAAACGAAGCTTTCTGGGCTCGCTAGTATTCCAACAGTCAGAATGCTAACTCACTTTTTGGACTGTTGAGTTTTGTGAGCTTTCTCCATGAATAGGGAGAGAGACAGAGAGAGAGAAGGAAGGGAAATGGCAGAGGGATGCAAAGGCTACAGTTGAATTCCACAAACCCGACTTACTTTTCCTGGGGCTCTTATGGGATCCAGGGCCGGGTACATTTGTGTGGGTTTAACTTAACTTGAGTTGAGACACTCAGACATCACAGGCCAGAAATCGTCCTCTTTTACATGAAGGAGGGGAGTGTGGGAGGGTGGCTGCTCACGGAGGGATTACAGACAGAAAAAGTTGCAGGGGACAAAACTCATCCAGAACGCTTTTCCGGTCTTTTTCCCACCCCAAGTGTTAAGCCATTTCACCCTCTTCAAAAGCAAACACACAACTCCGATTTACATGCAGGTAAGAAAACACCCCTGCTGCCACATGGGATCCTGGACTTGTGTGGCTTGAAGCAAGACCAGTGGCAAAGATTTGGTTTCTTCTGACGGCAGGACACCTAAGGTGGAGATGTTTTTAATTTACTGAACTGATTGCCCATCTGTTTATCTCCAAACCCACAAGACTGTTTTCATGATGTAGGTCTTTAAACAATCTGTTAATACACGGGACAAGTTAATCACCCTCGCCACTCCCCGCCAAAAAAATCAACAAAAACAAGGGCTAGGAGGGCTTAAATATAACAAAAAAGTGGGAATTCTTCATTTTCTTCTTTTCTTCTTTTTTAAAATACTGCTCCGTGGCCTCTCTTTCTGGACTTATCTGGCCTTCCTGTGTAAGTGTCAGGCAGCAATCTTTAAGGCCCTTAATACCAAAACAAAACCCTGCCATTCCCTTTACATAGTGGTAACAAAAGCAATGAGCCTCCACTTTGACAAGTAAAAAGCCCCAACCACACAGCCCCCTAATTGCCTTCCCTCCCTCTATTCACGCGGACCACCACACTCCTGGCAGCTGCTTTTGTCACACACGCAATTTCTTAAGTAAACTGCAAGTTCTCTGCCGCTGATGGACAGCTCCCAATCATTCAGCAACAATAACTTATAAAGTACGGCAAACAGGATGGGCAACTTTACCTAAGAATTTATTTTCTAGCTTTCTCAAAAGACCGAGAAATGAAAAAAAAAAAAGGAAGCAGCAACATAAGCTAACTCATGCTAGACAGACCCCCCTCTTCCTTAAAAAGTAAAGGGAAATTTCTTGAATTTCTTCAAACTAAAAACTGCTCCTCAGAAACTCTTTCCGGATATTTGCCCATCCCATCGCACTATTCTAAATTCATCCCCAGGGTGCCCCCAGTTTGTCAGAAGTACACCACGCTTAGAACATTCCCACAAAAAAATCAAAAGGTGATCAAGTGCTGCAAAGTTCTGTAGTGTTTAAAAAAAAAGACAGCAACAACAAGAAAACACTTCCCCAAAACAAAACAAAACAACAACAACAAAACAAAAACGCAAGCTTCCTTTTCTTTTAGCATGAAATTACAATCATGTGCAGGAGGAATGAAGTAAGGAGGCGGGAGGAACTGCTCATTTACATCCCACGGTCCGCATCTGCAGCATCAGCAAAGTTTTGTTTTGTTTTAAATAAAGAGGTTCAAGAAGGGAGGAAGGGGAAATGGGTCTTGGAGGAATGGATGGACGAAAAGTAGCAAAATGCTGATTCTTTACGAAAATATTTGGGGATGGGGAGGAGGGGAGCGAGGAGGGTGGAGCATTGGTGTCTTTAACTTGGTGGGCGGAAAAAAAAAAAAAATCCGAAACCCCTCCGTATTCACTTCCAAGTTAATAATAATAAAGCATGTTTTTAAAGTCACAAGCAGAAATTCAGGGTGGGGGGAGGTATAGTCAATTTCTCTTTTTCGTTTTTTTTTTTTAAGGGGGGCTGAAAAAAAATAAATCTACTGCATCCACCCGGCAGCTTACCAGTCAAGGTACATCAACCTGAAAGTTACTGCAAAGTGACAGCGAACATGGCAAAGGCTGAGAACATGCATGCGGACTGGACAGCCGTGGACGCAGCAGGGCAGGCGCGCGGGATGCAGCGGGCCGGCCACCGCGCACCGCCTGCCCGCCCGCCCGCCGCCGGCCGCGCTTACCATCTAGAGAGGGTTGCGGCGCTGTCCTTCCTGCTGCCGGCTCGCGGGCATGCTGCCTGCGCCCAGATGCCGCCCAGGG